>NW_024466502.1:31292500-41292500 GCF_017591425.1 Ochotona curzoniae | reverse complement strand
TAGCCGCTCCACTTCCTATCCAGCTCCCTGCTTGTGGCCTGGGAAAGCAGTTGAGGATGGCCCAAAGCTTTGGGTTCCTGCACCCATGTGGGATACCTGGAAGAAGTTTCTGGATCCTGAGTTCGGACCAGCATAGCATCGGCCATTGCGCTCACTTGAGGAGTGAATCATCAGACAGAAGATCTTCCTCTCTGTCTCTCCTCCTCTCTGTATATCTGACTTTCCAATAAATAAATAAATCTTTTAAAAAAAAGTAATTGAGTAATTCCCATTTCAACATCAGTGCAGAAGGATGAAAGGTGCTTGCTAGTGTTACACTATGGGTGAATCTGTGTGCTAGTTCTTCGCCCTTCCTAAAACTCTAATAAAACAATAAATGATGTATGAAAAAGGCATTCACTTGCTAACAGAAAAAACAGAGTTATCAGCCAGAGTATTTTGGAATTGGGGATATAGACATATTTCTTGTAAATTACTTATCATGCTGAAGAAGGTGGAGTTTAGTCTGGCAAGGAATGAAGTGGACAGAGTTGTCAAACTAGGAGTATTTGTTGAGGTTTAGATTTCCTTCCCTACTTTTTTTAGGAGCCATTAGCTGCCCCTTTGAACCAAAGGATAGGGTTTTGCATTGTTTTCTGTAGAGATGGTGAAACGGAAGTTTTCTGGTTTGAAAGTTATCAGGGAAATTTAAAAGTGCTATATAGCACAGTCTTGAAATTTGAAATTTAGTGGATTACGTGGGTTTTGCAGATCTGAAAAATCACAGCACTTTCTTCTCCCTGCCTTGTAGCCTGTAAGCAACTAGGGTGATACTTAATGTGTAGAAGCCTCCAGGAGGCTTCCTTGGAGATCTCCCTGTAAAATAAAACTCCAGGATCCTGGCATCATGTGTTCCCCAGGGAAAGGCCTCACTGGAGCAGTCCTAAAATAAACCTCACTTGAGCAAGCATTCTCTCTCCTACCTTCCTGTTGACATTGTAGTGCCCTCGTGCAGGCTTCGAGAAGCCAAGGCAAACAAAGGACATTTAAGAAGTGCCCCTGCCATGATAAATAGGAACCATGAATTCAGAAAAGGACAATTTAAAGGCAATAGGATATGGTAAAGTGAAATATATGTGTTTTTGAAGTGAACAGTCATCTCAAGATTTTACCATCTTTGCCCTAAGAAAGATATAATATAGAACTAGTCACTTAGACTTTTCTAATAGCCATTCAATTAAAAATGCTTGCATCTCCTGGTAGCCATCATTTCCTAAGAGATACATTTGGGCTCAGCACACTCAAGCTTCAGCACAGTGTTATTTGTGATTTTAGTCTTTTCCTCCCATACTGGCTTTGCCTCCCATTCCCCAGTCACTCTGCTTCCTGTCGTGACACCACATTGTATGGGCACATAGAGAATCCCTCTTCTTCTTTTACTGATCAAGAAGGTGCTGTTAGTGTCTGTCACATTTTCAGACAAGTTTCAGTGGTTTGAGGAGCATCCAACATGTATGTTAGAGCACTGTAGCATGGGAGGAAGGAAAACATGAAGAAATCAGTGATTTCATCAGGGAGGAGAAGGCAAGATACTCCAATCTTAAAACAATTCCGGATTTATGGGTGTTGTTTGATAAAGTTAAGGAAGCTTTCTAGAAGATGGAATAAAAAGAGCAAATGATATAGAGGAGACTCATAGGATTGACTCAGGAATTGAAACCTTGAAAAATATCAATGGTAGATTGAGAAGTAACTCAATATGGGAGACAGAAATTATCAATGGAATAATTAAACAAGATTCCACACAGTCCAGGATAGTAGTTTACAGACTAAAGGAGAGCAGTAACGCACCATCTTGAAATTTCCAATTTTGTGCCAACCTTCTATAAGTGGTTTGAGTTTCAGATGAGAACAAATGTCAGAATCCCTAAAGGGAGGGCCAGAGTGAGCACCATCTGGCATTATCGGAGGATTGCAGCCACCTGATCTAAATTGGTGCTGTTACAGTTCTTCAAACCTGAGGGAGACTTTGGAGGTAGTATCATGATTGGTACAGCCAAACTAACTCAAATTAAGTACAACAGTAACTAACTCAAGAGAAGACACAAAGAATGTCAGAAAAGGAAGTGTAATCATAGATCACTAGATGACTCAGCATTGGCTGCAATGTAAACACGGATTTTTTTTGTTTTAAAGATTTATTTATTTATTGGAAAGTCAGATATACAGAGAGGAGGAGAGACAGAGGAAGATCTTCTGTCTGATGATTCACTCCCCAAGTGAGCACAATGGCCGATGCTATGCTGGTCCGAAGCCAGGATCTAGGAACTTCTTCTGGGTATCCCACATGGGTGCAGGGTCCCAAAGCTTTGGGCCATCTCAGCTGCTTTCCCAGGCCACAAGCAGGGAGCTGGATAGGAAGTGGAGCTGCCAGAATTTTAGAACCTGCACCCATATGGGATCCTGGCGCGTGCAAGGCGAGGACGTTAGCCGCTAGGCCATGCCACCAGGCCCTAAACATGGATATTTAATGCAGCCAAACCTTTGGTGTAGTTCTGAGTAGATGGGAGCCTGGGGATGTGTTTGTGCATGAAAAAGACTAACGCTTGCTGTTGTCATATCAGTTGAGAGTACTTGAAAATGAAAAACCAAGTGGCAGTTCTAACATGTTATTTAAATCTGCGTCTCAATTTTTGTGTCCTCATGGCATGCATGATAATGGGTGCTATATTACATGTTGTAAGGTGGAGACATGTTTGGAGCATACTAAATAGGTAGAAAATTTTAAAATGAAATATAAATATATTTAATGAGGAACTTGAATTTTCTTTCATGCTGTGACTTCTTTTCAGTTTATTTATATTTATAAAATGACTAAACACAATTTTTGATGAAGATTTCAATGATTCTTCAAATTCTTGTCAGTCTAAGACACCAAGCCCATCATGATTTATAAAATCAAGCCATTTCACCACTGTTCTACGTTCCTTTTTTTCCACTCTTCTACATTCTGAAAGTTAAAATTACACTAAAATCTTTGATTTTAGCCTTTTTTTAGTTGAATGCAATATTTTGCTTATTCTGCTAGGTTTCAAGTCCAGCTGAATTTTAGTAATGGAATTAAAAATAATGATGAGGCCCTCATTTATAAATTGTTTGCATATTGTTATAATATCATTCCATAGGTGGCTTGAATGCCAGCCAAGGAACACATTAGACCCCAAAGCGAAGAAAGTGGTTCATGTTCATAAAAATAAATAAAAGTTGGGAAAGACTGCTCCCTAGGTTTACCCACAAGATGCCTTAGCCCCACAACTTCCTAGAGTCCCTTTTAAATTATCTGTACCTTACATGCCTGGAATAAAACCTGGGGCTGCTGTGTGGGCTGTCTCCCCATGAAGTGCATTGATACTTTCTGTAGTAGTCTCTTAAAAGAGCTGTTGTTGTCATCATTTATTCGTATGTCTCTTGGTAGAGCAGTGAATGCCCGGCCTTTGGACTTTGGAGAAGCTAATAGGCAGGTGAAATTTACTTGGAGGTTCCAGCTACCCCAAGTCTTTCTTGGCTGCAAAGGCTGGGGGGCAACAGTACCTTGTAGTATAACTGGGACCAGTTTATTGCATAGTAATATGTTATGACTTACTAGTTAGGAAGCTCTGTTTTCCAGATGTTGAAGAAAATTTCACAATTACTTAAAGAATCAGAAGCATTTATCTCTGTGCCTAGGATTTTTTAACAGTTGAGACTATTAAGTAAAATGGTCTAAATACAAAGGAAACTTTAAAAACTCTCTCCGCTGTGGTTATATTAGGCCTCCTCAACCATTTGCCTCGTCATCAAGTGGAGAAAGTTACTTCTAATACTGTTATTATGAGATGAGGTAGTACACTGGTAGAATGAAGTGTACCTTTTAGGGCTTAAGACAAAAGAACAATGTATCTGAAGACAGCGAACTTCATTTTTTTCTTTTTAACACCCACACCCCACAAAAGGGAAAAACAGAATTAATGGGAAGTGTAGCTGTGTTTGGAAAACTTCAGTTAGTTATCTTCTTGCTGTCCCTCTAATGTTTCTAAGGAATTTGCTGATAATGTTTTACAAGAGTTGAGAAATCAGTAGTTTTTGCTTTCGCTAAATTAGCTAGAAAAGGAGAAAGGCACTTGTGAGTACACAGCAGAGAGCATAACTTCCTCCAGGGTGGGATGGGGTTGTGGTTCCTGCCATGTTTGGGACTTTCTGAAACCCGAAACCGTGGCACTTTAATTTTCTGATCAGCTCATGGGCCTATGGATTTGTTCTCATGTTTAGGCTTCTAGTTTGTCTAAAAGCTATCTCAGTTTTAGTCTGAGGTCTCTGCTTCCTTTCTTCTTTTGTTCTTCAGACCCTTACATTGCGTCCTTCTCTCCATTTCTTCTAAGAGGTTTTGAACAGTGCATGGTATGCATGAAATAATTGGATGAAACTGGTGACATGTGTTGATGGTGATAAACTACTCAAAATCCTAGCAGTAATTCCAGCTTGTCTTAGTAGGAAATTAATGCAGGTGAACCTTTAAGTCTTTATTTTTAGAAAAATTTACATTTTTAAGCAGTGGTGATTGAAAAACATTGGCATTCTTTCTGCTTCCTATACTGATTATTCTTGCAAATACTTGCAAAATGTGCTAGAATAACTTCTTAGTGTTCCATAAGCAGCAGAGTATTATTTTACCAGTTTAATGGCTATTAAATATTTAAAAAACAATTTTCCAAAAATATATCCATAACTATATTGCCATGTGCATAAATCACAATGGGGAATGCATTCTGATGTGTGTATGCATAATAATACTTGCTTCAATTGGTTTACATAAGAGAATTTACTGAGAGGAAATTTAAGTTTTGAGAGGTTACCATTTTTTTAAAAGATGTACTTATTTTTATTGCAAAGTCAGGATATACAGAGAGGAGGAGAGACAGAGAGGAAGACCTTTGGTGCAATGATTCACTAACTGACTGCAGTGGCTGTTGCTGCACCAATCAGAAACCAGGAGCCATGACCTTTTCCAGGTCTCCCGCACAGGTGGAGGGCCCCAAGGCTTTGGATTATCCTTGACTGCTTTCCCAGGCCACAGCAGGGAACTGGGAGGGAAATGGGACCATCACGATTAGAACCGGCACCCATATGGGATTCCGGCATGTTCAAGGCAAGGACTGTAGTTGCTAGGCCATCACACCGGGCCCACATTACCATTTGGGACATTATGAGAAAAGATAATGCTTTCACATGAAGTCATGAGAGTGATTACTCAGGTGGTTAGAGTATATTTTTGCTTCAGGATTTTCTGAATCTGAGCACTAACATGATCTGAATCAAGACTGATGAAAAACCATGGTGAACCTAGTGACTTAGAAGGTGGAATCAAGAAAACCTTATTAGCTTTTAAACTTTGCTAGTTAAAAATGAGTAAAGCCAAAACCAAGAGCAGCAACATACTGGAAATGAGAGAGGAGTAATGGGAAGAGAAGATCTGTCCTTTATGGAGAGCAGAAAGGGAGACCAAGGGAGTGAGTGTGTGTGTGTGCACACACGCGCACATTTATGTATGTATGTGCCAAGGAGAGAAGATTGAGAGGCAGTAAATATGGGGCTGACACGGACTTTCTGATGGAACATTTGGGACATTTGGCAGCAAGTGACATGATCAAAATGACATTTGGGGAAGATGATTCTTGCTGTGGGTTATAAAATATCTCAGAGAGACAGAAGATGGCTGGTGTATGATAAGGGTTGTAGAACAGGGAGTAGAGTAAGAGGTTGGACTGGGTGACAGGATTCATAGAAAAGGCGGAGGACAAAGAGAAGTTACAGATAACTGAAGTCATGGCTAGGTTGCTGTTTTCAACTACAACATCTATTCCCACCAACCTGTGGCAGGTAATCCAGCAAATATCCAAATGCCTCTTGTAATAGTTTAGTTCTCAGCTCGCAAGTAGTAGAAAAAGGGAAAGTTTTGCATAAGAGAGAAATTTGCTAAGTCAATCAGTTCTCTGTTGGAGATGCCATGGCCTTCCCCTTACAACACTTACCCAGATCACCCATATCTCAGTGAGGGAAGCAGTGTGATATGAGAATGGGGAGGGAGCCCAGGTTTGGGCCTCACCTGTGCACCTGCAGTGACTGGGTCTGCATGTGGACACCAGCAATCCATGTCAGAGTGAAGTAGGGAAGGACAGGATCGAGAGACAAATGTATGGTGCTTGTGTGACCAAGGCCAAGGGGACCAAAAGAGGCAGGAAAAGAGTGGCTGGAGAGGCACATCCAGCCCAAGAAATCATTTGAGTTATATTGTAAATGGATAATTGTTTTGTTGGAGTGGATAGTCTGATGTGCATCTGTAGGTTATCCATGAAGGGATGGTTTCCTTGCTCAAAACTTTGCATCCAGAGAACTTACAATATAAATACAGCAAGGCGAACCTTCAGACCAGCAGGATTGCACAGGTGTTCAGCCACCGCGGAGATTTTCATGAAGCCTTTTTCTTTCACTCTTACTCTTCTTAAATCTAACTGTGAAAATTTTTAAATGAGTATCAAAAAGGAAATGTGAGAGAAATCCTGCACTCTAAAATAGTTGAACTTTTAAAAACAATATATTATGTTTTACACTGCAGTCAGAATCAACCCACACTTACACGTACCAGAATGGAACCTGTGACTTCTTTGAGTTTTAAGCTTGCAGTTTTGTATTGATCAGTGTTCACCAGGAAAAGCAGGTTTTTTTCTATCCAGTATAAACACATGTATCTGCAAACACATGTATATTTATTTACTAAGAAATTTATTTTAAGGAGTTGATTTGTGCAAATGTGGGAGTTGCCAAGTCCAAAGTTTTAGGGCAGATTTAAAATCCTGGCAGGATTTTTATGTTACAGTTTTGAAGCAGAATTCCTTATTTTGGAAAATCTGGGTGTTTGCCTTCCAGGTTTTTGTGTGAGTGGAGAAGCCCATCTGTATCATACAAAGTAATCTTATGTATATAAAGTCAACTGATTGTAGGAGGGTCTTTCACAGGGTTTGTGGAAAAAGTTATTGAAATATATTTATTTTGGTGCAGAAATTTTTGGAAATCTATGTAAAGTTTTTTGAAGACCCTTTTCAACATCAGTCACATAGTGCCACTGCCTAGCCAAATTGACACACAAAATTTTACCACTGTCCAGGCAGGCCTGGATTGCCTGGCCTGGCTCTTTGGCCCCACTGCATGGTGGGAGCTGGGTCTGATAGTCTCTGGAGGGCAGGGAATCTGGTGGGCCTCAAGTCACCTGGCCGGGTCCTTGGGCCCACTTGTGAGAACTGGTCCTCCTTAGTGGAAAAGATGGAGTGGAGGACAGCTGGCCCAGATCCACATGGAGGATATGGCAGCCCGATGAGTTCTAAAGAGAACATCTGGTACCATGCCAGGTGAAGGAGGGCAGAACAAATTGGACAAATACCCCAACCAAACAATGACAGTGAAAATCTGGGCAAATGGAGACTCTAAAGTCGACTGTGTCAGCCAATGGACATTGGAAGGGCTCCCTCATCCTTATATCGGTGAGATCAACAACATTTCAGAACTATCACCATCCCCTGGGCAGAACCCTCGGAGTGTGCACCACATCAGGACTCTGGGTTGATATTGGGTGGCCATTCCCCTTCCCCTTGTTGGGATGGTTGGGAGATTGGGTGTGGCTTCTCTCTCTGTCCCTCCACTCCTCTCGGAAATAGGAAGAGTAGATAGAAAATTTGGAAATAATGATTACACCCACTTTTCCCTAACCCTTGATCCTTCCCACCCTAGTCAACTATGTAAACATCATCTAAAATTAAAAATAAATTAAAAAAAATCCTTTATAACCAGAGTCAGCTACATTTTTTCCCCATTTCATCAATGTTGTGATCAACAATAAAGATTCTGTAAGTGATTCAGATTTTTAAATTCAGATTATTAAATGAAATACTATTTCTAATTTGTTTGATAGGTTGATCTGTGTCCACACCTTACCTCTGGTCAATCCGGTGCCTGACAGTCATGTCTGCTTTGTAGGATGAGAGGGACAAGTGAGGGCAGTGTAAATTTGTGTCAGGTGAAGATACTGCCTCTATGCTGTGCTGTGCAATAGCTTGGCTGACTGTGTTGACAGTCACTTGGGAGGTGGTGAGTTAATATTTTCTGGGTGGAATTTCAGTGTTAGAATTTACTGTCCTTTGCACATATAAATTTGAAGGCTTAATGATATGCTCTTCTGGTTATTTGCATTTAATATGCATGCAAATTCACAATGTATACTATATGCTGAGAACATAATTTATAAATCGGTACTTTCCCTGGTTGTTAGCAATTTTGGCCGCTTTAAAAATTAATACTTTGATGAAATATATGTTTTCAAATTTATTTCTAGTATCTTTGGTTTCCAGAGAAAAATATATAGTGCGATCTTCACTGGAAAGGTAGACCTCTGCCGTAACATTCTCTGTGTTTAAAGAAGTTGTATATGGAGGTCGAGGTTAGAGTGTTTTTATTCATCCTTCCAATGAATGGGCTTGGATTAGGTGTTGCAAAGGCTTGTTTCCATTAACAGTGCTGAAAACTATGTGTTTCTGAAGTATGATTGCAGCGTGTAGCATCTTGCTACAGTCAGAGGTGAATCATTCAGTGACAGACACACCTGTGATTCCCAAGCAGTCTGTGAGTAGAGGAAGATCCGGCCTTTTCCTAAGTGAAAGCCAGAGAGTTTCTGAGAAAGTGTCCCTGTCCACCTCTTTCTTAGGCTTGTTGCCTCTTATCTCCCAGGAAGCATTGGGTTTGTTCTCCTTGGCCACCTTCAGGTCACCACCTGGGCTATTTGTTCCCATGTGAACCACAGACGCCTCATCCCGACACCTAGCTTCTTAGCTGTTTGCTTGTTCACACGTACAAGGCCAGGCCTCTCAGGTCCTTGCTGCCTGCTCTAGGCATTCCATTCTCTGCTTACACGCTTTGGGACTGCAGTGTGCAGAGTACATCCTGCACTCTGGCAGTCTGTCGTAACATGTGATTTCAAATCATTTTCTGAGCACTGCTTTTCCAGGCTGCACACGTTTGTAAGTCAGCCTCCCCATCTTTCTCATGAGCACCAAGGAGGGCTTTGGCCTCCGTGTCTATGAGCTCTCTCATGCTTCTCTCAAAACCAACCCTCTGGATGTGATAATGGCCAGAGACTCAGCTGACCAGCTTTATTGGTGGTTGTGTCACTGTCACCCTTGGCATAAGCATTACTCCTGTGTTGTCAGCATGTGAATACAGTTCTGGGAGATGCTCTTAAACGGGCCAAATGCATTGGCCTGTGGACCTTGACTGAGCCAAGTAAGTAAGCATCTCCTGTGTGAACTCATGGGGCCTGGCAGGAGACACATGTTGTCTCTTTTGGAGATATGCTCATCTAGTGTATGTACCGTTGGCCACAGACGCACCTGCCACATTGTGAAGTGGCTTTCACTGCTCTCTTCTCCTGCTCAGCAGAAATACCTGTAGTTTGCCAAGTTTTGCTCAGAGACAGAGACTGAGGGGGTGCCATTTTCCAACTCACTTTGGGCCTAAGGAGGCATCGTCTTGCAAATATTGTGGCTGGGAGCCCTGTAGGTACAGAGAGCTCCCAGGGTATATGTGCAAATCAACAAGAAATGACAGCTTCTGTTAAGAGGCGAGTACATCCAATGAAAGAGCACATTTCCTCCTCCTCCTCCTCCAGAGGCCATGAATGGTGGGGAGCTTACTTTTGAGTTACATCAACATGTTGGATACAGTTGGCAAGTAAAGATAATGCAGTACTCTGATACTGATGACTTTCAGACAAAATAGTGGTTTCTCCTCCATTCCCCTTCATCAATTTCTCTCCTCCTTTTCTCTCCCTCTGCTTCTTTTTCTCCATTTTCCTCCCCTCGCTTTCTCTTGCTACTTCCTGCATTGATAATCGTCATAGTGGTTAATGAATGTGTTAAGTATTTTGACTGGCTCAAGGTGTGTTTTCACTAGGCCTGACCATCTCATCTGCCACTACAGCCACAGAGTAACCCTGTGCCATGGGCAGAGCTGCCTTTCAACGGTCATAGAATGTTAGGGACATGGAAGTCAGGAGACCTATTTATGCAGTGCTTGGGAGCCAGGCTCACTTGTGAAGCTCAACCACATATTGTCCCCAAAAAGGACAGAATAAGAGGAAGTGACAAGGTCCCCACATCAAGACCATGAATGAAGGAACCTGCTTGAGTAGACCAGACTGAGCTCCAGGGGCTTGGTGTCGAAGGGAGCAGATGTTCCAGGTACTTCTCCAGATCTAACTGGCCTTCCCCTGCTCCCTTTTCCACCCAGAGAGACTGCTTCCCATGAAAAACAAAACAAAACAAAACAAAACAAAAACAAAAAAATCAAGTGTGTTGTGACCTAAAAGCAGGCAGGCAAACTATGGTCCTTGGGAAAAAACCTGCTTTGGTAAGACCAAGAAGTTGTTTTCCCACCTTTTAAAGATATTTGGACATGTTGAAAGACACTTGGAGAACGCACTATGGATACTTAGCTCTGAGAAAGTGGTGATCTTGTTGAACTGGTGCTTTCCAGATTATGCAAACAGCTGGTCAGCTGTGCTCTCAAAGCCAGCTTGTTGGTTTTGTTTTGAAAGAATAAAACCTAGGAGTAGAAATGGCTTTTTGCTGCCTGGGTCTTGACATAGATGGTTAAAATGAAGTTATTTGCCCAAAGAATATTGTCAGTGGTGTCAGCTATGGCTGGCAGAGTGATCAAGGTCAGCAGGGCTCAGGACCAATATGGAGAAGAGCAGAAGAGAGCTGTGGTGCAGACCCCAGCTCCACCCGTCCAGCAGATAGCATTCCCACCACTTCCAGGCCTAGCTGCCTAGATGACAGGTGGTGGAATATGGGGAGGGACAGCCCAGAAGCCCAATGAAGAGAAATGAGACTTAGGCTATTGCTTTAAACACACCATGGTTGTAACATCATGAAAAGGGAGGCTGGGAGAATTTTTCTTACCCTTGTGTTCTGTAATTTGCAGTTTATAGAGAAATAAGGGCTGATCCTTAGGAGGGAAGTGTCTTCCTTGAGTGTGTATAGCTCTAACATGGTGGCACTGGGAATCATATCCAGATATGCTGGTGTGAACAGCTGAGCATTATTGTCAGGATTAGCGTTTTCTAGTTCTACACCTTTAACACAGCAACCCCCTCCCTCAGTGTTGTGTCAGTCCATTGCTAGGTCTCTATGTGAAGGTAGAAAGCAATGGAGATGATTGTATGTGTCCTGGCCTTAGTCACTTCCTGCCAGGGAAAGACATGTGGAAAAAAGGTTAACAGGGTGTAGAAGTAATTGGCACTGCTCTAGGTAATGTATGGATATCTGGGGACACTGGGTTAAGAAAGATTACTTGAATGTTCTAGTTTTGCTTTCACAAAGAACCTATTATGAAAGGAGTAATTGAGAGAAGTAATTATTGACACCATGACAACCTTAATCATAAGTGAAGTTGTTCCACTATTTTACACAGAGCAAGACACTTTGCAATCAATTAATAGAGTAGCTTGTTGTGTGTGTGTGTGCGACTTGGATGTCAGACTCTCATTCTTGCATGCCATGGCTGGAGAGAGAATTTTATGCACTTACTCTCTGCTTTTATTTTTATTTTTTCTAATTTTTACTTTTTAGTCATAATTAAATGCCCAGCAGAGCTAGTTGTGGTCTGCACTGGAACTAGTGCTCTGTCTGGGTCTGGACCTGAGGACTGGCTTTGGTCCTGGAGCCAGCATCACTATTGCATGCTGCAACAGCCACAGGCAAATCTATTACAGCAACAATAACCTAGTGTCTTGGGGTCTGACTGCATCTGGGCTGTGATAAGGAGAGCGCTGAGTGCTCTTGCTGAGAAGGATATCCAGGGACTTTGGGATAATGCTGCTTTTACACTGTTCATAACATATGTTAAAGAAGAAAGCCTGAAGAGTCATGCTTGTGAAGAGTGAGGGCAGGAAATGGAGAGCGGCAATTCATGGGGTGAGCTCTTCCTTGGAGCGTGAAGTTGTGTCAGTTTCACAGAGTGGAAGTTTCATCTCTTACAGTATCCTTAAGAAGGCTGAGCCAGCCATGGTTAGTGGCTTATGTGCTCACTTGGAGCTTTGCCCAGCCGGCTATTAAACCCTTCTAGCAAACAGCTCAAGTAGCCTTTCTTCAACAGCCTTCCATCCACCCAATTGGAGTTTCTTCCCTTGGCTCCACCCTTTATGTTCATTGTCCCATTATCCTGGATTATTTTCTCGATAGAGTTTATCACTAGAATAATTTATTTGTTGGTGTTTTAGCATCTCTTGTGACAGAAGACTCTGGATTGTAAGTTTTGCAAACACCAAGGCCACCTCTTGGCTCTCTGCTTCACTGTTTTCTGCAACACATAGAATGATCTCTGGCTTGTAGTAGTTGCTAAGGCCATCCTCTGAATAGTTCCATGAATGAATTAATCTGTGAATAAATTCTGTGTGTCCCTATTGTTTAATCTCTCAGTATAGTGCCCAATCCTTGCTTGTGAATTGGTGCAGGAGTCCAAAAAACTGTTAGTTTTATCTTGCTGCAGTACTACAAACATAGTGATTTAAACAACACAGATTTAGTGTCTTACCAGCTGTACAAGTCAGTAGTCCAACACAGCTTTCATGGGGTAAAGTCAAGGTGTCAACAGTATCATGTTCATTTCCTGGAGGTTCAAGGGGAAGTTTTTTTTGTCTGTCCAACTTCAAGAGGCTACACAATCCTTTGGACTGTGGCTCTTCTCTGGCTCCTGAGGCAGCGCAATGAGTCAGGTTCTCATGCTGCAGTTGACTTGGTTCTCACAACCAGACAAATGCTTTTTCTTTTTAAGAAAAGGTGTGATTAGAGTGAGTTTACTTGGATATTCTCAAGGCCCTAAACCGTAGTCACACTTACAAAGCCCTTTTGCCCTATGGTTCCAGGCACTAGGACATCTTTGGTGGGAAGTAAAGCTGTTACTACACTTTCCTGTGGATTTACTCATAGAAAGGGGTGTGGGATCAAGAACAAATCTTGATTTCTATTCCAGAATATATATTGTGAAGGAGAGGGTAGCCTCAAATCACATACTCACTCAG
The DNA here is from genome assembly GCF_017591425.1 of Ochotona curzoniae. NCBI lineage: Eukaryota > Metazoa > Chordata > Mammalia > Lagomorpha > Ochotonidae > Ochotona > Ochotona curzoniae. The sequence continues at coordinate 41,279,356 of NW_024466502.1, read as the reverse complement.
TGAAGGATACTTTCAGAGCTTGTGCCATTATTTATGATGTTTTGCCTCTGATGGCATAGCAGTCCTACATCTCTGTTTTCTAGGATTACTTAGGTTGGCCTTGAGAACTCCACCTGAATTTGTAACCTGGCCTGATGGTCAGAAACCAGGTTGCTGAGCAGACACAGGACCAGTACATCCAGAGAGATGTAGCGATGGTATAGTCTTATGGCATTTGTTTGTTTATAGGCATGTTAGAAATCATTTATTTAAATCTTACAATCTTCTTAATAGTCCTGTATCTAAAATTCTATTATTGTCCTCATTTTGCAGATGACAAAACTATCACAAAACTAATGAGTGACTGATTCAGGACTGTCTAACCACCGTATTCCCTTGTCTCCCACAAAGCCAGTTGTAGAGTGGCCAGAGAGACCCGCAAAAAGCTGGAGTATAAGCTGAGGAGTGGTTTTAATTTCCAAGTATGTGTGCATGTTGTGACTGCATAGTTTCTGCCTCAGGAGTTGAGAGAACATATAATGGACCCCACTGTGCATTAGAGACAGCCATGTCACCTGCTGTGGGAGCACATATGTGGAAGCTGTTGTCTGTTCTCAGGATTGGAGAGGTGATGTGGGTCATAGTCCCTGATTTATGCCACTTGCTGAGGCATCTGTTGAGCATCTGGGTTTTATGAAGTTGAGAAAATGTATTGGCTAGAAACCCCGAGTTTAAATGCTTGCACCATGGGCTAAACCTACATCAGATTACTTCAGTGCATTGTGCCTGTGTGAGGAGAGAATACCAGTTCTGTTCATTCTACTTCTCCAGGATGGAGAGGGGAAAACAGGATGATTGAGAACTGCTCTGTAACTGGGGTTTTTCTATTCCTGTGCCCAAATGATGAGTTGAGGAAGGGGCAAGAGTCTGAGCACCTCATTGCCCAGAGGATATGTGTGGCTTGCTTGCTGTGGAATGAACCGGAGAATTTGATTGAGACATGTGGTCTTCCTCACTGGCCCTGTGAGAGAACTGACTGATGAGGCTTTACAACTTGACCTGTGGGCATGTGTCGTCCATCAGGTTAACTTGTCTTTGGGCAGCCAAGAGCTCTAATAACTCAGCAGTGCTAATCAAAAGAGGAGGCCTCCTTCACTCACCCCCATTCTGCTCACTATGGTGAGGTGGCCAGGCAATCTTAAGAATTTCGTGGATGACAGTGGTTTCCTATCAATGGCCTTTACTTTATTTGGTAAGCACAAGCAACAACTGTGTGTTCTAGGCATCAAGGGACAGAGTAAAAAAATCCCTCTTTAGGAGCCACCTGCAAATGCTTATGTAAATAATCTATGTAGTGTAGCTGTCAAGAACTGTGGTGGGGCTGAGATTTTACCCTATCTATAAAATAACAAATTAGCCTGCCAGATAATGGCAGAAGATACAACACCCCCCACCTCCCGTTTATGGTCAAGACTTAGCAGGCAGCATGAGCTTCACTTTCTAACTGGTCCCCCACAATGCTTCACCCCCGTTCTGCTTGGGGCAGTGCAGAGTGGGTACAGGTGGGTGCATTATTCATGTGGGCAAGCCTTGCTGAGGCAGGTGGAGTTTAGGGGAGCACCATTATCAAGGGCTGCAGGCAGACCTGCCCAACCTTTGCCCTGGATGAGGCTTGATCTTTATTTCTCTTGCTGGAACCAAGAACTATGCTGTATTCTGGAGTGAGGTGTGATCTTTATCTTCCCAGGCAGCTTGCTGTCAGGACATCCTGGGAAAGGTAGCTGGTACCTCAGATGTTGCAGAGTGAAAAATTGCTTCCCAACAGAAGCTGAGACATAGTTGGCTAAGCTTCTACTATGACACATCAGAGGAAATGTCTTCAAACATACAGAATTACATCTGTGAATTGATATGATCACAATTCTGTTTGAGAAGGGTAAACATGTTCCAATTCTCTTCATTTAGTGAATTCCACTTTACTTGGAAAGGGGAATCTCCCATTATTTCTTGAATACTCAATTTTTATAGAGTTCAAAACTTTCAGTGAGTTGCAAATTAGATGGTATTTCAGTGAAAGGTGCTTACTTGAACCATACCAAAGGCCTCACATTTTTTTTTCCTCTTTAATTTCTTCGATTAACAGAGTAAATGAAAGCAAGAATTTGTCAATTTTTAATAAGATTTATTTATTTTATTGAAAATGTAGATTTACAGAGAGAAGGTGAGATAAAGAAAGTTCTTCTGTCTGCTGGTTCACTCCCCAAGTGGTCAAAACAGCCAGAGCTGAGCTGATCTGAAGTAAGGAACTTCTTCCAGGTCTCCAATGCAGGTGCAGGGTCCCAAGGGTTTGTGCCATCCTCCACTGTTTTCCCAGCTGAAAGCAGGGAGCTGAATGGGACATGGAGCAGCTGTGACGTGAACCAGTGCCCATATGAAATCCTGGTTCATGCAAGGCAAGGACTTTAGCTGCTAGGCTACTGCACTAGCTGTTATTACTTTTTTTAAACTGCAAGTTTTCCTGGGGTATAGTGTAATGGTTTGTAACATGTATACAATGTGTAGTGATCAAACAAGCTGGTTAGTATTTCTTTTAATCATTTAAAAGTTTTGTTGGTTAATAATAACATATTGCCTCTAGGGTACGGCATCAAGTTTGTTGATTCACAATGGCATATTGCATCTATATCTTTGATAGCCCAATATATGTATGAGTGGAGAATGTGTGCTGATCAGCTTAGAGCAATCAACATCTCCATCTCTTCATTGCTATCCCATGTCCAGGGTGGCTTGTAGCTTCTCCCTACTGGCCATTTATGTAATATATAATGGTGTATTGTAACTTAATGTGTTTTCTAATTTGCTATTACACACTCATATTCATTCCTTCTATCTAACCATGTTTTGGTATCTGTTATCCGACTTCACCCTATTCTCCCTTTCCCATCTCCATCCTTATATCTCTAGTTACCACTACACTATTTGGAGATCAACTTTTGTTTTTGAAGCTTCCATATATGAGAGAGATAGGCAGTATTTGCCTGTGTCTGACTTACTTAATATCCTCCACCTCACCCCCGTTAGAATTGCTATTGTCAATGAGACAAATAATAGCACACACTGGCTAGGATCTGGAGAAAAGGAAACTATTACAGGGAATATGAATCAGTATAGCCATTATGGAAAATAGTGTGGAGATTCATTAAAAAGCTAAAAATAGATTTGCCATATGATCCAGCTATGCCAATTCTGGGCTGAATATCTAAATGAAATGAGGTCAGTATACCAAAGAAATGCCTGTATTGTCATGTTTATTTCTCCACTATTCATTATGTATGTGCGTGTGTGTGTGTGTTTTCAAGATATGGAATCAGCCTCAACACCTATCAATGGATGAATGAATGAAGAAAATATGGTAAACTTACACAATTACATATTACTCAGAAATGAAAAGAATGATATAATTTGCAGCAAAATGGAAAGTATAAATTTTATTCTTTGAAAATGAGAGTTACTGACTGATACATATGTAAAGAATTTTTCTCAGAATCAGAAAATTGCATGTTTTTTATTTCAGTGATAATTTTAAGCAAATGCTTAACATGGAAATCACATAACTCATGTTTCTTCATCTTTGATTTTTAGGTAATTCCTAAAACATGTCATGTCTATTTATAACCATCATACAAATTACAGACTTGCCACTGCCTTCTCAGTGAATCCTGATAGGATAGTCCATGAGATGTTTCTGTTGAACTCAGAACATATTGTTTAGGTTTAAGCCTGATACGAGGCTCATGAAGTACTGTCGGTGTGTGTTAGTTCAAGGCCCGCATTCCACCAGAGCTGGCATGGTGCTGCGGACTGGAGTTGTACCAACTCTATTTCTGCATGGTCACTGAAATACCTGAGTTGCAGCTTTTTCATCTATAAATTGTATATAATGATAACTATACCATAGGAAAGTCGTTCAGTCTGCATGAACAAAACCGTTTGAAGCTGATGCATTCCTTTAATAATGTAAAGAGAATAATACTGAAGTCAGTTCAGGACTATTATAAGGTTTTTTTGATTACTTTCAGCTTGAGTGAAGCTTTAAATTCTTAGTTAAATTTCTTCACTAAAGTACTCATTTATTGTCTATTATTTTTCTAGTTATCTGGGTGCATTGGGGAATTAAAATCATCATTTAAAAGTCATCCCATGGATATCAAAGCTCATAAATTGTTAGATGCTAATGAGAAAGTCAAGAATCTGCTCCAACTTATTATCGTCAGCGTGCACAGAGCTGTCTAGGGAAAAGCAAGGGTTGCTTAAATTCCCAGCATAAAATCTTTTGCAGATTTCAAAATGTGTCACTCACTGTAAAATTAATTCAATTATTTACCAACTATACAATACTAATCAGGGCTGAAAGTATGAAAGACAACAGGAAGAATGGACAGCTGCCTTTCTCATAATATTCTCATACAGCATTAAGAATTAATAACAGCTCACTTGTGTGTGAAACAGTTTTGTAGGAACTCAGGAGTAGGATATTTAAAAATGAATTGCAATTAATTAAGATGAATGAAAGAGCTATGGCAGTTTGGGATTCTATTTTTATCAGTGTCAACAATCTCTGCAGTGAAAGTAGGGGAGAACTTTCGATTTGACAAACAGCTTTAAGGCTTTACCTTGGGAGTGGCTTGAGCACGTGAGTGAAATTCTGTGCTCTTTAGCATGGGCAGCTATGGTCCTCTAAATGTAAACGTGTCTCTTCAGATGTATGGTGGATGATATATGGTCAGGTACCTGTCTTCTGGCATGCAAATCTCTGCATTGCCAAGCAGAACAAAGCACTGCATTGTGGCATCAGCTTTCGTTAAGCATATACACATACGTGTGTGCCCAGGTCAATATGAGTGCACATTTGTATCTGAGTGTATAAGTATATGTCTGGGATGTTTCTAGGTTACAAATAAAATATTGACAGCTTTACCTCTTAGAGATTGATTTAAATATTTACTTTTTAAGCGTTTCTGTGTGCTTGAATTTTTAATGCAGTAACTGCCTCAAAGGAAGTGAACTAAACAGTTTGGAATGTGTATTGAAGCTAATCTCAATCATCGGTGCATGTGATTGGTATGCTGACATTATTTTGGTTTAGTCCAGATTGTTATTAAATAAGCATGGAGTGTAGATGGTTAGACTTCTGTATTAGATCTGTAGTGACTAAAGCAAAGAGCCAGGAGCTTCGTCCGGGTCTTACATGTGAGGGCAGGGTTCCAAGACCTTTGGCCATCCTCCACTGTTTTCCCAGACTGTAATCCAGGGAGCTGGATTGGAAGTGAAATAGCCAGGACTCAAATAGGCAGCCATATAGCATGCTGGTATCACAGGCAGAGGATTGGGCTCCTACTCTACAATGCTGGCCACTGTTTTCATCTAATTTAAGGGTAGAGAGAGAGAAAGAATGAATGATTGAATGATAAACTGACAGATTGACCTACCATCTACTAGTTTATTGCCCAAATGTGTGCCATAATCAGGAGGGCCCAAGCTGAATCCTGGAGGCAAGAACCCTATCCAGTTCTTCCACGTGGATGGCAGCAGTCCAGCTACTTGAGCCATTACCTGCCTCCCAGGATATGTTAGAAGGGAGCAAGATCAGAAATGGAGGAGGCAGGACCTCAAACCAGGCACTTGGATGCGGGCCATAGATGTCTTGAGTGGCAGCCTAATTTGCTCACCACACCACTGTCCCTGACCTCTGGATTTTCAGTGTTAGGAGCACCTGGTCCCAGCAACCTTCTTCCATCCAAGGAAGTTGAAATGAATTAGGTTTCTGTGATCTCTTCCTGGCATGGATAACATGGGCATTGTCATTTCTGGTGCCTGTGCCTTGTGCTTGCATTATGCACACTGGCTAGGCCCTGACTTAGTAGCGTGTAATTGATCCCATGGCAGAAGCTATGGGTAATTTGTCCATGATGGCTTTACTTGTTACCAGGGTCCAGGCTCCATGTAGCTGGTGGAGGTCAATGACAAGTAAAACCTCTTGTGTGCAAATTTTTGGGTCATTCTTCTCATCATGTGCCATGTCTTGATCATTGAGTCTTGATCAGGGTCTACCACCCAAGGGGGAGTGATCTTAGGATTAATGTAGTCAGTTTCTGAAGCTTTCCCTGGATGCCCTGTGTATAAGATATATCTGTTTAGAACTCCCTGACTTCCCTGGATTTCAGCATCCCAAGGGTATGGCTTTGAACCATTCTCTTAGCCTGCCTAGGACAGTGAAGGGCTCTACTCCTGGTTTCTACCATCTTTCAGCTGGCTTGATTTTTGCATGGTGTGTCTGCTCACTTGTTTCTTTTTTTTTTTTTTTTTTTTTTTAAGCAACATATCCCTACAGTGCTCTCATCTTTGCAGGCCCTTCAGTGTATTGAAGTCCCAGTTTGGGACCACTGTTGGAACTTTCCTTAGTTGACCTCCATGCCTGCTTAGCAGGATGATTGGCAGCTGCTTGTCAGCTCCATCTGTGGCTCTTGTTGGCACAGCTGGCCTCTTCTCTGTTGTCAGAAATGTGACTGTTGAGGTTTGCTTGTTTGTCCAGATGGGGTTATGAGTTGTAGAGTTACCCCTTATTAGTGAGAGAATTCTGCAGGGCTGGCTCTTTGAACTTTACCTTGTGCCTTCTGGTTATGCAAATCAGAAATAGTGAATAACACATGCATGTTTATCACCCTTCCTCATCTGAAACCTGACAAAAGAAGAGCATGTGGCCCCAGGCTCACAGCTACCCCCATGCTGAGAAAGAAACCAGTGATGTTTTGTGGAGAAAAGGGAGGATATGGTGTCCTCTGAGATGCTCCTCAAGATGCAGGGCTAGCTGTGGAGCGAGGGGAGTAGATTCTCACCCCCAGGAGCCGAGGGCCTAGGCTCAGGGCAAGGCACTAGAGGTGGCTTTGCCCCTTTCCCTTTTACATTGAAAGAATGCAGAGATCTCTTCCTTAAGGAAAGCAAGGGAAGGGCTTTCCCTCGGGGCTTAGGAAGGGTGACATTGAACTGAGTGGTCCCCAGTTCCAGCTCCCTGGGGTTATGGACAAACTTGCTGGCCAGCAGCTGGCACCAATGCCTTTTCAGAAAATTCTTTTCACATAGTTAGCCATGCTATCACAGAGTGAAACAGGGGTCGAGAGGGTCACACACCACCGTCCAGTCACTAAACTCAGCTGTGGGACTTCAGATGGCTCCTTTGTGATGTGCAGTCTAGTGAATCCCTAGCAGCATGGGGATTTCTTGGATCACTCCTGTTGTGACCCTTAGTCTCTCTCAGAATGTAGCCTGCTGTGTTTCTTCCCTTTCTTGTGCCCCATTCTTTCCTGATAGTGTGCCTCCTTTCACTTTCAGCAAGCCTTTGACAGTTGTTAGGGAGGCAATCCCAAATTCCTAAACCCTGGGTTCTGTGAGATGCTGGGTAGAAAGGAGTCCAAGTGGTCATTTCACCTCTTGGATCACCCAGTCATCAACTCCCTGGGACTTGCCAGGGATATTGCAAAACCTCCCATGCTGATGCAACTGTGTAACCAGGCCCTCACAGCAACAAGTCCTGGTGGAGCTCCTTCTGCTGCTTGCTTCCTTTGGTTCCCAGGCACCTGATTCTAAACCACAGATAGTTCCATCAGGATAAGCTAATTTTGTTAGCAGACATAACAGTCTGTTCCATTGACATGTCACCAAATAATCAGATCAGGCAGAAGTTTCTTGGAGGAAAATTCGGTTTACCATTGATGAGTAAAGGAGACAGTGGGAAAGCTTTCCAGGGGAGAGAATGGCTCTCTGAGAAACAGTTTGTTAACAGCTTTTAAAGCAAGGATTAAAGGAGTTACCAGGATATAGAAAATGGGGAGCAAGAGGACTCTTCCTGCTTGTATTGTACATCTTCACACATTGTGTGTTCACAGTTCTGACTCCAGGCAGATGTTTGGCCTAGCAGTTAGATTGGTTACCATGGGACACCTGTGTTCCAGCACGAGTTATGCTTTCACTTCCAGCTTCTTGATAGTATAATATAGACCCTGTAGGTGACATCTCAAGTTACCTGCTACCAATGGGCTAGCTAGAATGAATTCCAGGCTCCTGACTTATCTGGCCTAACCCTCACCAATGTGAGCATTTGGGAAATGAGCCAGCAGATAGAATCTGTCTCTCTTACTTCCTCCTTCCCTCTGGTTTTCAATTTGCAGCTTTAACCCTTCCTTGTTTGTAGTTGCCTGGCTGCCTCTGAGTACAGGGTTACAAGAGAAGCTTAAACAATCTTAAGAGCATAAACTTGTTGAAACTCTGAGCTGGGTTCCAGTGTCCCCTTTTTGTGCAAATCCTACATTCCTGGCTACAGTGGACACTAGCTTATCTCCTCAGTTCCTTCACAACTAGAGTGTGGACAATGGAGCATGTTCCCCTGACATAGCCATCCTTAACCTCTGGCATTCAAGTAAGAGATGAAGGTTTTACGTAGTATGGTAGGGAAGCTTGCACATTCCTGAAATGGGACACTTGTGAATATATGAACCAGTTTGTAGTGGAAAAGTGTGTTTGTGAGTAAAAACTGACTTGAAGTATAAGTGATCTTTCTCCCACATAATTGGAATTGTTATACTTTGAAAGACAGTGAAATGAGAATTTCCTTGACTTTGATTTTTGTTTACCTGAACTCTGCCTGAATTGATTGTAGGCAGAAATACCCTACACCGTTAAGTATGAACACAGCTGTAACACAGATGTGCAGATAGAATACCAGCCAAATGAAGCTCTGCTAGACAGGAAAATGGATATTCCAATAAATAGAGTTGTAGAGACTACAGCAAGTTATCAGCACAAACCTTAAGGATCAGCAGTTTTCAGATAGTCTCATGGATGAGTAGTTAATTAAGTGAAGGCAGGCAGTCCCAGTGGAATCTTGGGGAAGAGCAAGTCTATACTTCCTTCACCTTGTACAGGGGTGCTTATTGGGCTTTGAATCTGCTGTGGCCTTCTCTTGGGCACCTTTGCTCTAAGCTCTGCTTCTGATACTCTGAAAATCCTTTGTGTTGAAATGACCTTTATATCAGTGATATCCAAAGGCTACATTTAATTGCTTTCTTAAAAGTAACACCCTTTCCCCCTTATTATTGACATCAATTCACAGTTAATTAAAGCATAGCATGTTGGAAGTTTTCTTGTTTAAATTATTCTGATTCTTAACATCATTGATTTGTTTATCACAGATGACCAACTCCGCGTGGTAGTATTTCTGTCAGTTGCCAGCTTTCTTTGCCTGAAAATGATTAAATTTTCATATATTCAGAGCAACCAAGTGATAAAAAGAGACAGATAAAACTGCACCCAGGATTGTGCATATGTGTGTATAAGTTCTTAACCCTCGTACTGAGACTGTGTACAAGTATGGAGCAATGGCAGCCTTTGAAATTAAGGCTAAATTGTGTAATAGTAATTGGCATATGTAAACTTGGGTAACTTACTAAATAACTTTTTTTTGTTTTTGCTTGTGTAAAATTAGAATGGTAGTAATAACTGATTACTTCATGGTAGGTTAGATGATGAGAAAGAAATACCAAACTAAGCATCTGATATGTACCAGGTATTTGCTAAATAGTGACAGTTATCGTTATGGCCATTTTTAATCTTGATTGTTTAAACTGCAGGACTGGGTCAAGCTGAAAAGCTTTTGGTTCCAGATATCTTAAAGTGACACATGAAACTTCCTTTCAAAACTTTGCTATTACTCTGGCCTACTTCTGTGTTTCTAATTTCAGTTGAATTGAGTTAAATTGCATGATTCCTTACAAAAGACTCAAGAGTTTTGGCAGTAGGACCACGTCTAGTGTGCATTACTTCAGAGTTTGGGTTTTATTAGGAACAGGTACATAACCAATTTGGACACAACTCTAGGATGCAGGATTGTAAGGCCTACATTTACTTCATGTTTCTACCCAGCTGTTTGAAGGATGTCTGGCAGCATTCTGCGGGGCCAGATTTTTGAGATCTTAAGGCCAGGCTGGGAGGCCGAAAGGTTCAAGTTTGAGGTCCAGTTCTGTTAATGTCTGGTCTAAGGTACATGGTGTTTTCTGATTAGAAATATTTTTTGATTCCAACACTCCACCCAATACAAATCTATTTTCTTTAAGTTTCTGTTCAGTAAGTGTTTGATAGAAGCATGGGGAAAATGATTTTTAGTTAATAAAACTGTAATTGATTAATAGATTTAGTAACTCATGTGCTGCTTCTGTCCGAAGCAGGATCAGTGTTACTGTTTATTTTGCTGTAAGTTGTTTCTGCGTGTGTGTGTATGTTTTGTGTTTTCTAAATTTAATAAGTAATTGGATGTCACATTAAAAGATTTAAGACTTGGATAATTGAGTTCCTCTCTTGCTCAGTTGAAGAGTACCGACCATGTTCATTTCATTTCACAGCTTTAGCAGGCAGTAATAGTGCCGGGACTTGCAGATTATATTCAACAGGTCTTCTTTGGGTAGGTGGAGTAGAGGGGACTGCTTGGGAATGTTATATTTGCATTTTCATAGTTATGAAAAAGGATTATGAAATGCAATGTCAGTTGATTGGCACGTATTACTTAAGTAACTTACTAAGTCTCTACATTCAGCTTCTGAGAAATTGGTTAGCTACAATGTGAATGTGGTCTGTTGCTGCTAGGTTCTGTGTATGGTGAGCTTGGTGCCAGGTGGTTATTTGGGGAGGTGGGACCTTTAGGAGGTGGTGGTCTAGTGGAAGGTCTTTAGGTCAGTTGGAGACCTGTCCTCACAAGGAATGAAGATACTTCTCCTGGATCCTGGAAAGAGGTCCTCTCTCTGGAGAGCAGCCCCAGCTCCTCTCCTTCTTCCTGCTTAGGAGTAGAGGTGCCCCTGCATGCCTTTCCACTGGCTGTCATGGGGCCCTTGCAGAGCCTGCATCGTGCTGTTTGGGCTATCAGCCTTCAGAACAGTGAGTAAAGTTAACCTTTCTTTATGAAATTCATCTGTCTCAGGCATTTCATATGACAACAAACAGTTGACCAGTTTACTTCAGTATATTGTTCTGAGCCTGATTGGTCGGAATTTCTATTTATTGGCCTGCTTGGTAGGAATTTCTATTTATTGAGCTTCTATAAGAGTGGTGACATCTAGTACCTTAAAGGGCAGAAGAAATGGGCAGCTTTCCTGGCCAAGCTTTGACAGCGAGAATCTGGGTGGATGGAGGCTTCCAGGTGGACTATATCAGCCAATGGACCTTGGAAAGATTTCCTCAACCTTGAAGCAATGAAATCAACAGCGTGTTAGAACAATCAAAACCACTTTAGCAATACCTTTGGAATATGCTCCCCGTGGGGGACCCTGGGATGAGATCAGGTGGTTGTTCCCCATTCCTGGGTACTGATGCGGCTTTGCTGCTTGGAGCAGCCCTCTCCACTTTCCCGAGATACAAGAAGAAAGGAGACTGGAAATAATGGTCTCATCCTCTTTGCTCCATTCCTCAACTCTTTCTACCCTAATCTGAGGTCTACATGGACATGCATGTAGACTTTTTTTTTAACTATGTAAACATCATGAAAAATAAAGTACATTTTAAAAAGCGTGGTAAGGAATAGGTGTGCAGAAAATAGTTCTTTTGGTTCTTTTTTTTTCTTAATCTCTGACACACCATGGATTGCTGATTGTAATAGTGTTTGAAGGAGAAAACAAGGCAGAACAACAACAAAACAATCCACTTAATGGAGATGCTACTGTCACTTATGTCTTGCTTTTCTAAAAAGTTAGATTGGGTTAATCTTTTCTTCTTTTCTTCAAAGAGTTATTTTTACCAGAAAGACAGATGGGAGATATACACATAGGGAGAGAGAGAAAAAGGGAGAGAGAGCACGCTTTCACCTACTGACTCACTTCTGAAAATGGCTGCCATAGCCAGGATCATACCGGATTGAAGTCTGGAGACTAGATTCCCACCTGGGTGCTGAGGCCCAAATACTTGGACCAATATCAGCTGCTTTATTGGGTGCATTAGCAGCAATCTGAATTGGAGGTAGAATAGTTGGAACTCAAACCAACTTTCATCTGGGATGCCTGTGTTGCAGGCAGTTGCTTAATTTGTTGTGTCACAGTGATATTTCTGGGTAAGTTTTCAGAGATCGTATGAAGCCTTGCCTGAGGTTTTGCTTTTTTTTAGATTGTATTCTTACAATCCTTTCCTTTAGACCCAAGGAGTCTTTCTAAGCCCCCTGCAAGCTTCTCCTAGGTGATTTACCATTTTCAGCATAAGTACATGCAAAAATTCTGAGTAAGTACAAAAACAAGAGGAGGGTTATCATGAACAAATCACGACAGAAGGAAGGATGTATGGGGCAGGAGAAGATTTGGAAGATTAGGAGAGTGAATATTGTAAATTTAGACCCCCTTTCTTCCAATCCAGTCAAGTCAGGGAGGATTTTTAAGCCATCAGGAGGATCCAGAGAGACAAGGACAGGTGAAGAAGAAGTAGACAAAATCCCAAGGTGGTCCACTAGGCTGTGTACTTGATGTTCTCAGGGAACACTCCTGGAATGTGCAAGGTTGTGTCTTGGGAGGATGGTTCTGAGCAGTCTACATTCACTTGAGGCACTTAGACCACAGCTTCATGAAACAAACTATTTTTCTTAAAATATCACTGCTAGAAAAGGACTATGGGAAAAAATATCGCTGCTAATAGTGATAGAGCATATTAAAGAAACAAGTTTATTTGACTGAAATGTTCCTTCTCTTTTCCTTACAAAGTGTTAATTAAGGCAGTTGGGTGGTGGTGGAGGAGTCATTGGAATTTCTGATATATTCTCTTGAGTCCTTCATTCAAAAGGAAGGGCTATTGAAATACATTGGTATACATAGGATGTGGTGAGCATGGGGATCTAGTGTCCTGTCAAGGTATTTCCAGGAAATCCTGCTTCATTCTCTCTACATGCTGACTCTGTATTTTCATCATCCAAAGTTCTGGGCTACTTCCTTCCCTTCTTACCAAGAAGTCATTCCAGATGGTCTCCTGAAGATGGTCAAGGTGAATTAACCAGTTTTTTAAAAAATAAATAAAATAAATAAATCTTCCCATTGGAAGATGACTCTTTAAATAGAGTACAAATTTATTGCATGATTTGAACTACTCAGAGACTTAAAGCAGATGCTTTTTCTTGAGGACATATGATCTGCTTTTAATGTAATAATTTGGGGGAAAATTTTTAAGAGTAATTTTAGAAGTCACCAAGAAGATATATGTTTTTTGTAATAGTATCAAATGTACCAAAAGGTGAAAGTTTCTATCTAAAAGAGCAATGGAAAAAAAAAATCTACATACATCACATATAGGGGTGAAGCGTATTCTTTAAAAGGAAAGCCATGCTGGGTCAGACTCAGGATTTATCCACTGATACCATAAGACATCATGGGAGGGTATGATTGTCCTTCCTAAAGCTTAATCTCTTTACCTGCTCCACCCTTTACTTCCAGTTCAGTTTATTTACTAAATATGAGTCGAATTGGGTACTGGTGATCTTGAAATAAAGTTATTGTATCTTTAATCCAATCAAATATTATTATTGGTTCTTAACAATCTTACATAATAGCCAGTCAATTTTGGTTAATTAATTTTAGCTAATTTCCCCAACTTGTTCTTAAGGAAACAGTCTGTATACAAGCTTGTCACATCCTCCTCCTGCCAGTGATTGTACAATGCTTTGCTGTCTGTAATTCCTAAAGATGTACTGTTACATGTAAACCCTGGAAAACCAAAACAACAAAAAGTGCAGATTTGTAAAATGTGCTCATCTGAGGCTGAAATCTCAGTAGATTAATTAATAACACCCTCCTTCAGCCATGGTTTTAAGACCCAACGTTCAGATGTATTGCTCAAGCATAGCATCCTTGATCGTCACTTGTTTCATCACAGTCTAAATTTAGATGCGTAGGTACACCTACACATGCACAGTTTATATATAGTACATAAACAGATTGTAAAACAGTCCTGGGGAATGAAATACGTATCCATAAATAAGTAAAGACCCAGAAAAGCTGCTGGGAGACATATGGGTTTAAAAAAAAATACTCATTTGGTTCTATTTTCACTTACTATGCATTGAGCAGATTTAAATTTTTTGTTTGGCTGGCAAGGAGATTTATTAGGTTAGAAATCAGTTCCTTAAATTACAGTCTTTGCCAAAGCTCAATGCATTTAAAGAAGCTTCCTCTGAATTAGGGGGTCAAATATTACAGCTTTCTGAAAAACACCCTAAAACACTTAGGATGGTGGCCTAGTTGATTCTAATTCTTCGAATGAGGTCTTGCTGTGAGGGCACAATGTACCACTTTGACTCAGATGCTGTTTCCAATAAATATGGAAATTACGACTCTCAGGGCTATGGCCTGGTATGAAATCTCATGGGAAGTGGCTTAAACTACTTGATACATTTGAAATTAATTCCTTATTCCCCCTCCCCCGAAGTAACCAATCTATGTTTACAAGATATACCATTATTTCTTGGCTATGTAGGCAGATGAGTAAATGCAGTCCATTTTCAGGAGTGAGATTGCAGTGATAAAATTCTTCTCACCCCATGGCTCCTTAAAGGACCAGCTGAACAAAAGCAGGGTATGCTTTCATGAGCTGAACAAGTCAGACTGTGTGTGCTGCTGTGAGCTGAAGTAGCTCTGCCCCCTTTGCCTCTTGTTGCTTGGCCTTTCCTTCCTGACTCCTGGCAGAAAAACGATGTTCAGCGCTTTCCCTTTTGACATTAGAGGGCGGATCTCTAGAATTGGGTTTCAAATGAAACCAGAGTTGTCAACTTCCTGAACTCCTGGCAGGACGAAAGTGCAAGATACACTTATGCATAAGGAGCCATTAGAGACCTTGTGTGAATTCGTTGGGCTGAGTAGGAGAGGAACAAGCGGAGTGTCTCTAGCTACAGCAGACACTGTGGGTGAGCATTTGTTGCAGAACTCTTCCTGAGGGTCTTGAGTTTGTGCTGGTAGCCCACCAAGGTGTATGTGGGCTGAGTTTGCCTCCTGCTGCATCAATGTCAGAACAGGACTGGGTAGCCTGGCCGCCTCTGGCTGTGTATGGGCTGCACTGCCTCGGAGGTGGAGTCTTGTAGACACTTTATTGTTTTTCTCTTCTCCTCCAGGAACCAGTGTTTCTGAGCGTCCTCCTCGGTTTTCTATATTATCTGTGACAGATCACCTGTTTGCCTGAAATTGTGATTTACCAGTTGGACAAAACATAAGAGATTAAATTAACCCCACATTGTTCCTTAATAACAAATGGGAAAGAGCATTTGTGTAGATTAATAAAAACAAATGGTTTGACGGAACATTTTGAGCACTTGGGACTTGATTCCGCATAAATCCCAGGCTCAAGTGTGCCTCCAGGTTTGGGATTCTGTGAAGGATGATGATCTGGGAGTGAGGACACTGGGTTCCATGTAGCAGCTCTCCTGAGTCGCACTTCTAGGAAGGGCATGCTTTCCTCTGTAAAATTATGTCTATATGCCAGGACTACTTCTCAATCAATACTCGTGGAAAAAAATCAAAATTAAAGCTTAGTTTATTTCGGGACCAGAAAATATTTAAAATGCCATGTTTTTCAAACAATGTGTTTTCAGAAACTTTAAAGATTTCTCAAATGCATGGATTTCAAAATTTTTGCACCGAAGTAAATTATATATATATATATATTTTTTAAACATTTATTTATTTTATTGCAAAGTCAGATATACAGAGAGGAGGAGAGACAGAGAGAAAGATCTTCCGTCCGATGATTCACTCCCGAAGTGATCACAGTGGACAGTGCTGCGCCAATCTGAAGCCAGGAGCCTGAACTTTCTCCAGGTCTCCCACGTGAGTGCAGGAACCCAAGGCTTGGGCTGTCCTTGACTGCTTTCCCAGACCACAAACAGGCAGCTGGATGGAAAGTGGAGTTGCCGGGATTAGAACTGTCACCCATATGGGACCCTGGCCTGTTCTTGGTGAGGACTTTAGCTGCTGGGCCACTGCGCTGGGCCCCTAATCACAGTTTTGAAATGTGAGAAGTTCACCTCTGAATAGATTCCACATGTGAAATTGGATATGGTGCCATGCTACTACTACTAAGAAGACTACCTCCCACCCACGCATTTGTTGTGGCATTGTTTATGCGATCCTGGGCATGGTAGCCAGTGCTCATGACTCATCATCAACCTGCACCTATTCGATGTTGGCCCCTTTTGGGTACTCTCAGCACCAACCAGACTTCTCATGCCTGTGTTCACAGACCTTACTCAGACATGCTCAGACGATGTGGGTCAGAGCTCTCCTTAGTCATTTGCTGTCTTAGAATGAGGCCCCATGTGACTCTGTTAACTGCACTTCTCACTTCTCCCAGGCTGTTGTACCTAGAAGTCCAGTTGCTTGATAGGGATCTGCTGGGCTTCTCCATTGACAGAATGTTGTATATTCAATATGATAGAAGGACTTCTGAGCACTATTGGCTCAGTTTGCTGTGTAGTCTTGGTTGCAGGAATTGTGCAGTTTTCTTTTGCCCTGGATTGAGTTCCATGTGAACCATGTCTCTTGCCTATTTCAGTATGTGTACACACACACACACACACACACACACACACACACACACACACACACACACACTTTTGCTCTAACTACAAAGTTAATGCAAATTCTGACTTCTCATTTGCTACCTTAGTTTGCTCTGAGCTGCTGACAAGATCCAAGGAAATCCTGAAATACATTTTTTTGATAGTAGGTAATTTTAAAGATTGCTTCTCATATGCAGAAATTATAGTCGCTATATGATCTGAACATGCCTTTCTGCCCTGAAAACAAAAAAGGCAAGATACCTTGCTATCATATTTATCTCTGTCAAAAGACCAGGAAAAAAATCATACATTCATTCTGCTTACATTACATCTTTTGCTAAGTTTCTATATAGGAATCATCACTAGATGCTGAGTTGTTAACTCAGTTGTTGTTGTGTATGTGTGTATTTCAGAGTGGGCATTTGTTCGAACAAAGAAGCATTTATCCGTGGAAATGATAGCTGTGATAAATTGCCTGGACTTTCATGCTTGCTTGTTACTTCCTGGTGTCACTAAGTCCCAGTTTTAAGTTTGTACAAACCTATGCTAAATGTCTTTTCCTAAAAAGCTTCATTGCTCACTGATTATTTGTAGAGTTCTCTTGTACCATTTCTTGGTCTCTTTCATTACTCCCCAAGTACTAATTCTGTCTATCCCATGCTGTCTGTGTTGTTTCTATCTCAATTCAGCCTCCTCCCGCTATCCCCCCATTGCTTCTGTCCTTCCTTCTTTTCCCACCACCCCTGCTTTGCTTCTCTGCATGCATACACAATTCATGGCTTCTTGCTCATTAGAAGAATTAATACCCCGGGGAGTAGT
Source organism: Ochotona curzoniae (assembly GCF_017591425.1). Lineage (NCBI taxonomy): Eukaryota > Metazoa > Chordata > Mammalia > Lagomorpha > Ochotonidae > Ochotona > Ochotona curzoniae. The sequence goes on along the minus strand of NW_024466502.1, from coordinate 41,261,940 downwards.
CATGCTTGATTAGTAGGTGGCGGGTGCATCCTCTTGGGTACAGAAAGCTATCCTGAGGGCTCGGTGTGTCCACATTCAACTCTACCCCTCAGCATTGTTGTACTCTCTTCTGCGTTTTACCAAAGGACAAAAGGATTTCCTTAAAGTGTCACCTGAGAGAACTTGATATGTCTCTGACAACTTTCCAGTTAAATACAGTGGTGACAATGCAGGGATTAGCCTCACCTGTCCACTCAGGAGATGAACTCAGACTCAGAAAGTATAGCAGAAGCAAGATTGTAGTATCATTCTTTTGGGAGATAGCATGTCTGATGAACATGCCACACCCAGAGCAGTAAACACAAGCAGGTTATATGTTAGCATGCACATTCTTCCCCACTCCTCACTGGCTGAGTACTATGGCTTGCACAGTCTTCCTGGAGATTGCCCAAGTTACAAAGTCCTTCCTTCTCTACATTTCAGTTTCTTCTTGTGAACTGCTTTCTCCATAACATTTATTTGCTTACTGAGTTTTGCTACATCTATAAGTCAGCTGAGTAATTTTCCGTTCTGTGTTGAAAATGGACCACCAGACACTTCCCTGCAACAAAAGATAAAATCATTATACTAGTGGAAAATAAGGTTGATCACTTTGCAGCATTCTGGAAAAATTTATACTGCTTGTGAAGGTGATACAGCTGTTACGACAGTAACTGTCACAGCCAGTACTAGATGTCTGTGCCACTCAGAAAGCCTGGGCAGCCATCTCCTGTGGGTGGCTTTTTTTCCCCTTATAATGTGTTCATAATAATATAGTTAATGTCCTTCTTGACAGCACCATTTTAGAAATACCTTCATGAACTGCAATGCCGTAAACAGAGGCAGGAAGAGTTCACTCAGCATAAATTGTAGCTTTTGACACTCTAGTTGGACCGGGGTCTGATCAGAGAAATGTAAAACTACAGGCAGGGAAAAACTGAAGATCTCATTCCAGTTGCTAAGATTTGTTTAGGGTGAATGCCAGCTGGGTGCTAGAAGCACCTTCAAGGTAGGAGTTAGAAGGGAATTCAGAACCTTACCACCCAAGGGTGTTGTCAGCCAGGAGTCAGCCTTGTTAACTGCTGGCCAGTCCAAGAGTAGAGAAGAACTTCCAGTTCAGGGCAGACATCTACAGAGTTGATCCAGGAAAGGTAATAACAGTGAGTATGTGTTACTTTTAAAAGTTTTAGTACCAGAACAACTTTAACATAAAAGCAAGTCTAAAGTGGATAAGAAAAAAAGTACAGAACTAGTTTGATTAAAAATATTAAAATTATAAGCTTTGCTTTAGTTTAGTCTCTAATTTCACCACCCTAGATGGAAATACTTAAATTTTTAGTGCCTATACTTCTAAATATTGTTCCATATCAACACACTGCCTACATGTGCACACACATACACATGAATTTAAAATATGAATAGCATGTTCATAATATTGTTCTGAAACTTTTAATATAAAGTGTACTGTAGATTTCCCCCATATTTCTGAATATAAACTTATGTCTGTGCAACAATCTGTTGTATGGATGCTCCATATTTATCATTCCTCCACAGGAGGTACTTTTATATTTGGGCTCCAGTTTGGGATTATTACAAATAGTGCTACAATGAACTGCCTTGAATCTATGTGCGCATCTGTGAGAATGTCTGTGACACAGATTTCCAGAGGGAAATGCACATTCTGCATTTTGGTATGTACCAACAAATTTTCTCTGAAGTTACCAATTGCCTTCATTTACTGGTTGATCAAGGTGCCCATTTTGTGCATTACTAACACTGATACGGGACATTATCAATCTTCCTGAAGTTTGCTGTCAGTTGGCAGATAACTTGCAATTCCATTAGCAGTGAGGTTGATTCCTTTTTACATACTTACTGGCATAAACATCATCTTTCCCTGTCATGAAATTAGATCTTTTATTTAAAATATAAGAGACATTTGATTGTCAAAGTCAAATTATTCTGTAGCTCAATTAGGTGAGCAAACCTGTAAGATGCTTGAAGTTTTGAGTTAAACCCAAAGGAAATGATGGAATAGTTGCATAAAATGATGAATATCTGCTACAACTCTAGTAAGATGCAGCAGTAAACCACAAGGTCTTACAAACGCCCAGAATATGAAATACTGATGATTGGTGTGACATCATGAAGAATCAAACATTTTTCTTAAAATGATAACTAACAATTTCATATTAAAAGGGAATTAAGCCATTAAATATATTAAGATCATAATAAGACTAAAATAAGAAAATATAATAACAAACATAGGTAAATTGTGATTTGGGGATTGGGATGGCGTCCCGATTGTGAGCTAGAAAAGCACACATTTGTGACAGACATTTAGCCTGGTAGCTAAGATGCTGGTTATGATGCACACATCCCACATTGAATACCAGATTTCTGACTGATCCATGGCCCAAGCTCTCTCTTTTTTTAAGATTTATTTGAAAATCAAAGTTAAAAAGAGAGGAGGGGAGAGAGAAAAGAGACAGAAAAGAGTAAGGAGAAAAGTCTTCCATTCACCGGTTTACTCCCCAAGGGCCACAAAGGCTGTGGCTGGGTCAGGCTGAACTGCGTAGCCAGAAGGCTCTGCACTACTGCTGCTTGAGGCACAGAAACAGGGAGCTAGATCAGATTTGGAGTGAACAGGACAAGAACCAGCAACCATATGAGATGTCAGCAGTGCAGGTGGCAGCTGTACCTACTGTGTCATAGTGCTAGCTCCTGAGTACAGCTTCCTTTTAGTGCAGATCAGTTAGGTGTCTGCTTATTCATTTTTGAGAATTGGATTGAGTTTTCATCTCTGGCTTTGGCTTCGTCTAGGCCCTGCTGATGTGGACATCTGGAGGAGTAATTTGCATGGAAGCTTACTCTGTCCCTGTCTACATCTGTCTCTCAAATAATTAAGTTTCTAAGAAGAGAAGTGGCAAGTTCTGGCATCCCATACCCCACTTGGGTGACTACAGTTTACCATAATATATCATATATTGTGTAATGAATGCAAAAAAGAGGTTAGGAGGCACCAAACATAAGGAAGAAAAGAAAACGAGAAAAATGACTTGCTTCATTTGATTTACATTGACTGGAAATATTGCACATACATGTATGACATGAAAAAAGTACAAATGGTAAAAAAATGCAAAAGACACTTTAGTTTACTAAATTTGAATATTTATGAATGAGAAAAGTAGTATATGTAAGAAAAATATTATGAATGAGAATATTTATGAATGAAATCACCATACATGAAATCTAATATCATCAGTACTTAAAGGACTTTCCCAAATCTGTAGGAATATAAATAAGAGAGCCTTATACTTCAATGGGAGAAGAAGCAAAAGGCGTGAATAATGTGTAAACCCTTCCCGGCTAGGCTGTGCCAGGAAGAGCAAACAGCCAGCAGAGGATAGACATTTTAGAGTAAGTTGACACAGGAGTGGTTTTTTTGGTGGAAAGGTACTGTTGTTGGTTTTGAGGCCAGTGGAGCACAGTGTTAAAGTGAATGTAACATGAGAAGGTGCTGTGTGACAAGCAACATTATCACAATTAGATAACTTTCCAGACCTGTTAAAGACATGTAGTAGAGCTTCAGAAGTGCCTCAAATACAGAAAAATGTGAAATGAGAGGAAGCATCTGTTTTAGCCTACATGTTAGCATAAAAGAAAAGGAAAAATAGCAAAAGCTTACTTATATACAGATACCGTGTTCCCACTTCTATTTCAAGATCCTGCTTCCTTACAGCCTGGGCACTGTTTTATTTGTCAGGGAATAAATTTGCATGCAGGGCTTCCTGCAAAAGCTGTTTCTCATCTTTCTGTTCACTCAATTGTCATTTTTATCTTCTCTACTCTATTGGTAAGATGGGCAGGATACACACCAGAGGATGTTCATGTACATGGCCCAGTTCCCCTTCCTTCCAACAGCACTTGTTTTGGCACGTGGGAAGCACATGTCTTTAATTTTTTTTTTCCATTGGAAAGGCAGATTTCGCAGAGAGAGAGAGACTGAGACAAAAAATTCTCCATATACTGGTTCACTCCCCCAAATGTCCACAATGGCCAGAGCTGAGCTGATCTAAAGCCAGGAGCTAGAAGCCTCTTCTGGTTCTCCCACGTAGGTGCAGAGTCCCAAGGACTTGGTTCATCCTCCACTGCTTTCCCAGGCTGCAAACAGGAGGCTGGATTGGAATTGGTGCAGCTAAGACATGAACTGATGCCCCAAAGGGATGGCAGCACCTGTGAGTAGAAGATTAGCAAGTTGAGCTACCATGCTAGCCCTGCAGATATGTTTTTTTGTGTCCTGGGAACACCCCGAGCTTGTCTGGCCACACCACTCCACAGGAAATAAGGACTCCAAAGGAATCCTCCAGGGTGGTTTGCAGAGGGATGCAGGATCTGCCGTCTCTTTTTCAGTGCTGTGACCAAGAGTGAACTTGGCTGTGACTCAGTGTTCCTAGTTTGTGCTATGTGGAACTGCAGTCCAGTAATCCAAATTCTAACAGTCTGCCTTGAGCAGCAGCAAAGTCAAAGACTTACATAAAAGGATAGGCATTGCAGTGTCATTAAAAATGGCCAAAGTATAAAAACTTAGATATCCTCAAGAGGAAGAAGGTTCACATAAATTATGGCACCTTGATAAAGTATAATGTTCCTGCATCCATAAAAGCACATGTTTATAAAAGACCACTTCAGCAGTGTGAATACATCTTATTACGGTAAGTGAATAAGGCAGATTTCAAAATGATAATTATGGCATCAGCCTATTTTTAAAAGGAAAAGCTGTGTAGGAAGAGAAGAAAGTATTCCAGCTGCAGATGCCGTGTGTTGATAACAGTAAGCTCTAATTGAGGGAGAGTTTTGGTTTATTTCTGGCCTTCCTGACGGTCGGTTCTTGGAGTGCTGGGTTCTCAGTATTGAAAGTAGTACTCAAGGGTGATCAAACAAGTCTGGAAAATGAAGACATTAAGTAATTAAATGAAAATATCATCTAGTCAGATTGCTGTTGCCTACTTAATTTTCTCACATACGTTCTTTGGCCTCTTAAAAGAAGCTATTTTAAAAAGGTGTCCACTCGAGGCTCCTATGAATAATGGCAGTTGGCCTTCTCTCCTGTAATTCAAATGCCTTTCAAAAATCCTAAAATAGATCAGAAGCAGCATACTTGATAGGGAGAAGTGGTGAGACTAGGGTATAATCTCAATAAAATATCATAAACCTCATTGAGGTTTTATCAAAGATAGTCTGAGAATAAATCCAAGGAAGACACCAGGAATTGAAATAGAATCCCCTTCCCTGGGATTCCTTGTGGTGTTTGTTCCGGTGAGTGGAGGAGGCTAAGGAAAGCTCTGCTAACAGCCTTCAAATTAGATGCACAAGCATCTTGTGGGAGGCAGGCAAATGGAAGGAGGGAATGTCTCTTCTACTGAAAACACAGTTCTGAACATCATTGCTTCTTTGTTCTAAGGAAGAATTTCTGTAAGAAATTATCCAGTGACTAAAATGGTAGACTTAAAAACTCCTACCACCTGGACAAGTCAATGTGAGGGCAAAAATAAAGGCAAATTTCTCCAATGACCAAAAGAATAAAGCAGTGCCAATTCTGCAAAAATGTAGTTGAGTCAAATGAAATGTAAATGTATACAGATAATTTATGGAAGGCCATTAGGTAATTGCTACCTATGTTAAATATAGATGTCCACTTTCTGGCGATTGGAGTGGATAGATTTCCCTTGTTTTCCCCACTTGGTACAACTAAAACCACTGAATGTTATATACAGAACAAACCTAAGCAGATTCTAAAAGGTGAAAAGATAGTATTAGGGACATGAGAACCACAGAAGAGACCTGAAGCTGAGTTCCCCACATTTTCCTGTTGCTTCACATAGCCCAAGCTTGACATTGAAGATGCTGGAGACCTGGGTCAGACAAGGAAAGCCTCCAGTGAAACCTATTCCCTCTAGCTGGCAGTGTGCAAAAGGGACAACACAGCAAGGCAGAGCATCTGTATGTAATAATCTGTCTATGACATCAAACCCTGGAGCAGTCAGTTTCCCAATTCCCACTCATGTCATGCAAAACTGACTGGGGAGTCCAGACTTCCTTTCGTGTTACAGAGGCAGTAATAATTCTGTTGTGGAGGTATCAGCAACCATGGAGGGAGCCAGGACCTTGATCTTGGCTGAGTGGTAGCTCCGTGTCATCTGCGTTTCAGTAAGGGAGACTACTTGACAAGCGTGAACATATACAGCTCCCTCTCACTTGGGTGTCAGTACAGACAATGTCTGAACTCTGGACTTGTACCTCCTTTCTGGCAAGAAGGGAATAGAATTTTTGCTTTCCCTGTTGGAGCAGAGTCAGGAAAAGCCAGTTAGAACCAGATGTTTATATAGGATTCAGTCTCAGTATATAGTATTAAAATGGCTAAGATTCAAGTGCAAATTACTTACCATATTAAGAACCTGGAAAACTTCAACCCATATTTAAAAAAAGAGGCGGGGGGACAACCAGTGTTGAGATGATTGCTGTCAGAAATATCTGGCATGGATGTTAAAGCAGCTGTGATGAAAATTTTTCAGTCCACATTCAGGGATACTTACAGTAAATGAAAAAAAGGAGTCTCAGCAAAGAAAGAGACTCTTAGAAGGAACCAAGTAGAAATTTGAGACTGAAAATACAGAAGCTGAAATAAAATGCTCAGTAGATGGGCTCAGTAGCATAATGGAGGAAAAAGAGGAAGGGACCTCTGGATTGAGGCAGTGATACAAAGTTACTCAGTGTGAATGCTGAGAAAACAATAGGCTGACAATAATAAGCAACAGAAGACCCAATGCCATAGCCTATCAGCTAAAGTCCTTGCCTTGCATGTGCCAGAATCCCATATAGGTGCTGGTTCTAATTCTGGCGGCCTCACTTCCCATCCAGCTTCCTACTTGTGGCCCAGGAAAGCAGTGGAGGATGGCCCAAAGCCTCGGGACCCTGCACTCAACGTGGGAGATCGCAAGGAGGTTTCTGGCTCCTTGCTTGGGATCGGCTCAGCTCTGGCTGTTGTGGCTACTTGGGGGTCACTCCCCAAGTAAAATCAGAGGAGGAAAGATCCTCCTCTCTCTCTCTTCTCTCTGTGTATCTGACTTTGCAATAAAAATAAATAAATCTTTTAAACATAATTAACAATAGAGTTGCAGGGATCATAATTAAGTTACAATGATTTGTTATAATAGAACAGCTAACATTCATGATATTGGAGTCTCAGAAGGAAGGAGCAGGAAGGTAGTGCTAAAGAAGTACCTGAAGACATAGTGGCTGAAAATTCCCCAAACTTGGTGAAAGATGTAAATCTACACTCTGGGGAGCCTAAGATCGCCATAATAGAGAGTAAGCACAAAGAAATCTATAAAAAGACACATTACAATTACACTTTTGAAAGCTGTTTTCAGAGAAATTCTTGCAGGTAATGACAGAAAAATGATACTTTTTTTGTAGGAAAATGAAATGACAGCATATTTCTCATCAGAGAGAATGGAATCCAAAGGAAGCCACATAGTATTTTTCAAGTGCTAAAGAAAATGAGCAGAAAAGAAGCAAAAGAGGGACATTGTGAAATTAGACAGGAAAGGACATACTAAGCACAAGCATGGATAAATAGGGTTTTCTTTCTTTGGATTTCAGTAAATTGTGTTTCGTAGTTGAACCATCAGTTTTGACAGCAGTTCTAAGAAAACTCCAGGGAGATGCATGTGTATGTATGTGTTTGGATATTGGCAAGATTATTCTGAATTTGATATTGAACGACAGGAACTGCAGTAGTTCAAGCAATTGTGGAAAAAGTGGACTGAAGTAGGAGGAATCTTCATGCCTTATTTCATGACTTTCTGTATACATGTTCTTATCCCTGCACTACTTTTGGCAAACACAGAGATTCTCCTAAGTGTAAAGGAAACTTTGACAGAGGCGCAAACTCAATTCCACAGAGGTAAGCTACCCTTTTTAACAGATTACACCAGAAGGAATTGATATCCATATCAGAAAATGAATATGAATTTCAGTATTACACTTTCTGTAAAAGTGCAAAATGGACTATGGATTTAAATGTAAACCATAAAACCACAAGACTATTATAAAACAGAGAAAAATCTTTGGAATCTAGAAAAATCTAGAAAAAGATTTCTTAGGCTTGACTCTAAAAGCATGATGCACAAATAGAAAAATGGTATTAACCTTAATTAAGAATTTTAGTTTTGTGGAAGACCTCGTTGAGTTGATGAAAATAAAAGCTACAGAATACAAGATGTTTTCAAATCATGGACTCATATCTGAGAAAGCATTGATACCTTAACATGCATAAAGAATTCTCAAAAGATAACAAATAATCCAATTAGGAAACAGAAAAGTCATGGCGATTCTTCACTGAAGGATATGTGCATGTTGGTGTGTATGTATATATACGTGCATATGTATATTATGTGTGTTTAGAAAGAGTAAATCTATCAGAAGATTCATGTTTTTCATTATAAGAGTGTGAATGAAGGTCACATATCATGAAGGTAACATATCATATATAGCTGTTAGAATGTACCCCTGTCATAGCCACCCTGGAAAACATTTTGACAGTTCCATAAATAACTGAACAGCCAACTATTATTTGCATTCCTGGGCAATTATCTCAGATAAATGAACTTAGACTTGTACAGAAATGTATTGACAAATATTTATAGGAAGTTAGAAACAAAGGTTTGGCATGATGGTTCAGTAGCAGAATCCTCTCCTTGCACGTAGTTGGATCCCAAATGGTTGCCGGTTCATGTCCTAGCTGCCCCACTTCCCATCCAGCTCACTGCTTGTGGCCTGGGAAAGCAGTAGAGAACAGCCCAAAGCCTTAGAGCCCAGCACCCACATGGGAAACACGGAAGAATGTCTTGGTCCCTGGCTTCAGGTCGGCTCAGCTCCAGCTGTTGTAGTGACTTGAAGAGTGAACCAGTGGATGGAAGATCTTTCTGTCTGTCTCTCATTCTCTCTGTGAATCTGCCTTCCAAATAAAAATAAATCTTTTTTAAAAATTCGAAACTAACTCTACATTTTTCAGTGGGCAAATGGCCAAACAGTAATACATGCAGGTTATAGAACAGGGCCAGTAAAACCTGAACTATGAATATGGATACATGTAAGAACCTTAATGATTTAGAAATATCTTACTAAGTGGAAAATGTCAGTCTCAAAAAGTTTCATTCTGTATGATTCAATTATATAACATTTTTGCTAGGATAATCCTGCCATTTGTAAATGGCAAGCAGGCTTCTACATGCTAAATATGTAGAGAAAGAGGGTGAGATTGTAAGAGGGCGACATTAGAGATTCTTAAAGTGATGGAAATGTTCCATATGCTAGCTATGTCAGTACAGCAGAACTGATACTACAATTTTTTTCAGGATAGTAATATGAAAAGAAATAGGTAAAGTGTCTAGTTGGTATCTACTCATTCTTGTAATTGCATATAAACTACAGTTGTTTTGAAATAAAAAGCTTTATCAAAAATTTCCATATAATTTGATCTTGAATTGTACTCCTACAAATCTGTCCTACAAATACCTTATAGTCACCCATTTGTAAAAATTGGATATCTACTTTATATTCATTTTAGTATTAGCTGTAATAACAAGGATTATAAACAACATATAAGCCCATCAGGGTGTATGGCTTTTTAAACAAGTTTATTCAACAGAATCTTGTGCAGCCATAGCAAAGAATGAGATAAAACAGATTCATTTATTATTAAAAAATGCAAACTCTAGAACTGTGTTATGATACATTTTGAAAAGTCATGTTAATATTAAAAATACGTGCACTCATGCACATGTATTTTTGTATGCATAGAGTACTTTTGTCATTGTAGACTGGTGACTCGAAAGTGTAACTGAACTGTATGTCTGATGGCCATGTGTGGGCGAAGCCTTGTTTCTTATCTTGATATATCCTGTTCCTCTTGGACTTTGTATTTCATGCTTACACTGCCACTGAAGAAAATAGTAACATGTTTTTTAGAAAAAAAAATGTAGAATTAGAATCAATTATATGTTCCCTCCACACACACTCTGACATTGTCTTAGTACATGACTTCTGCATTAATGTATTAAGTTTATTTTGGTGCAATTTTTTTTTAAATCCACACATAGTTTTTTTTCGAGATCAGACGAGATCGGGTGCGTTCAGGGTGGTATGGCCGTAGACCACACATAGTTTTTTATACACAATTTCTATGGACCTTTTGATTATCCTTCATTTATGGGCACACAAGTGTAAATGCATATGTGCATGTATGCATATATTACTCCTAGCACTCTAAACATTTCAAATGAAAAACAAAGATGTAAGTGTAAAGAATGAAAACATACTAGAAGAAAATATAGGTAAACATTCTATAACATTGAGATATAAAAAGGGCTTTTTGTTTCTAAGACACAGCATCAATAATGTAATTATAAATGAGAAAGATTAATGGACTCAAACCTGTGAAACTCCGAACCTTTCTGTGACTCAGAGGGTGGCACCCTGCTTTATTAATTGCATTAAGTGATATGCTATGCCTTTCAGTGGGAGAGTGATAAAGTGAACTGCACTACTTTCATATAGTTAATTACTGTGTGACAGTGAACTTAAACTAGAAATATAGAGAGCAGCATGGGTGAATCCCATACATATGGTGTTGAGCTAGGAAGGTTCTTTACAAAACCAGGCGGTGGTATGAAATGTCAGGAGAGTGGGTGATTTCTAAGAGGAAGGGAAGGGTGGTGACCAGCAGGACTCAGGCACTGCTTGTGTCTGGACACAGTGGTAATACTCAGGGTCTTCAAAAAGTTCAGGGAAGATGAATCCTATGGGAAACCTAAGCCTGGATTTCAAAAATTGTTTGCACAAAACAGTTATACTTTTAATTCCATTTTCTTTGCAGGTTTAAATGTGAGTATGTATGTGCATACATATGAATGACACGATCAGGAAATTTCTATTTGATTCATGGGTGTGTTTGCTTTATTCATTAAGCTGTGTGCTATCCTGTATGCATATTTTGCTTACAAAGTTTTACAAGTAAGGATGCAAACAAAAACAGATAATGTATTTTTTCTCTATGTTGTCAAACATTTTAAAGTGTCTTTTTGGGACTCTATAAATTGATGAAACTTTGCAGAAGGCAGACTCATACTGTGTATCAAAATTTCATGTGACAATTTATATTAAATGAATTTATCCTGAGAGCAAAATGAGAAAAGAACACTTGAGAGCATGTTTTAAGATATCCATAGCAGCTTTGTTTATAAAAATGTAAGACTCAGAAGCAGGCGGAGTGCCAGTTGGAAGGCTGTTTAAACTGGTAATAGCATGTGGGGACATGTTGCAGTTCACCTGGTAGAAGTGCTTGTATTTATGTGAAAAGTTGTATGAGGGTTTTGGTAGATCAAATAGAAATTTCCTGATCATGTCATTCATATGTACACACATACATACTCACATTTGAACCTGCAAAATCACATTTAAGAACAATATATAAGTTACTTGAAATACTTAGTTACTAAAGTGTTTTTAGAGCCTGGCTTTGCGTGTGTGTGTGTTTAACTTCATTTCATCTTTGATATTCCTAACAGAATATTGATGTGACTTTAAAACCTGATGACAGCAGTAAATATAAATTAAACGAAGAAACTTGAGAAGCATTTTGTATATTTCCTCCTGTTATCTTGTCTCTACCAGTAGTCAGCAAGCTTTCAGCTTAACATAGAAAGAATGAATGAGAGAAAAATGTGAATGAATGTATGTCTGTTGAAGTTAATGACAGTAAATGATTACATTGGAAGAAGAGGAAGATCTAAACCTTACTATAGTAGCTCAAAAATAAACAGAATTATTTCCAGGTCATCCTCCAAATTCAAGCAAGTTATGAAAACTTACATACTTGTATCTAATATAATTTGAATCTACCTTATGCAAATGAATTCATTAAAATACATAAAGTGTGCATGCAAATCTTACAACTGAATCCAGTACTAAAAAGATAAGCATAATGTTTTCTGCAATCTGTGGTAACTAATATACAGAGTACAAAAATTATAATATATATGAGTAACCTTGACATCTTGAAATTTGATTACTGTTCATAGCCCTTGTCTACTGTTAAGGAACTATGGTTTTTTTTAACTTACTAAGTTCTTAGTACTATTTCTTTTTCTTTTTATTAATGTAAATAGAAGAGGTTTCATGTATTCATTGGTACAGTTCCAATTAGGTAAGTGTGCTTTCCTCTCTTCCTGTTAGTGAAGGATTAAGCTTGTGATTATAAAGTTAATTGAAAATATGTCATTGCAGAAAAGAAAAGAATGAATGGAGAAGAGAGAATGAGATGGAAGGGCCTGATAAATATTATTGTGTTCTTAAAACTGTATATATGAGGTACAAAATTTATATGAAAAAATAAAAGATTCATTAAGCTCACTCATGCTTTAAGGTCCCTATACATAGTATCATTAGAATATGTATTGCTCTTATTTTAAAGAAAGCAAGTTATAATTTAATTTTACCAAATATATTTTATTAATACCACTTATTTTCTTTGTAATTTGCCTTGCATTTAACGATCTAACTCTCACTCCCCCCTGAATTTTAAAATCTTGCTACAAAGTATGTTTAGATTTTGTACCAACACTTCTTGCATTTTAGCATACTTGAAAATCACCAAAGGATCTTGCTGAAATGCAGACTCTAAATTGGTATGCCTGGGGTGGGGCCTAGGGCTCTGTATGGTCAGAAAGCTCTCAGATGCTGCCTGTGTGGCTGCTCAGCAAACCACACCCGCATACAGTGAGGTTTCAGGCTCCTTGGCACGCTGTGATTCTATACTTACAATGCCCTCGTGGAAAGGGGGAAGGCCCCTGCCACTCTCTCCACTTACCCGACAGGTAAGTGTCGGGTCAGCTGGGTGCTTCTTAGCACAACTGGTGAATGAGCTTGTCATCTTGTATTCCTGTGTTGGACCTGGGCCACAGGAAATGGGGACGCAGGGGCTGATGAGAGGCAGAGACCAAGCCAGTATGATGTATGCAGGCAAGCAAGGGCTGACAAGGAAGCGTGCTCTTTATCTGCTTTAGGAAATGTTTATGAGGATGGGATTATTGTTTCCCTAGTAGCGTGTGGTCAGAAGCACAGGGGAAACAATATGATGAGGTTCTTGTGAGAACAGGAAAGAGTTTTGAAAAACAAACTGGTCCCCACAGATAGGGTGCCTCCCTTTCAGATTCCGGGGTGACCTGTGTGTGCAGTACTGAGACCTGTCCCAGTAACTGTCTGTCCAACCTGTGATTTTTTTTTTCTCCTCCTGGAAATTGTCATCAGAAGCCAGCTGAAGTTGTTTTTCTGGTTGGTTCTGCCAGGTTCTTGGTGGGCAGTGATCTTGTAGCAGAGTGCAGAGGCTGCTTCCTAGTGAATACCATCCCAATAATAACAAAGACTTTTTTTTTTAAACATAAGTGTGCAGTATAATACTGTTAACTCTAAGACCAATATTGTACAGAAGATCTCCAGAACTTTTTCAGCCTGCAAATCTGACAATGTGTACAGAACAGCAACTGTTATTTTTCCTCTTCCCTTTAACCTCTGGCAAACATGATTCAACTCTCTGTTTCTGGGAGTTTGGCTATTCTAGACAGCCATGTAAGTGGATTCCATGGTATTCATCTTGCGATTGGCTTATTTTATTTCACATAATATCCTTACGGTTCTTCCATATGGTAAACAGCTTTTCCTTCTGCTTCAAGGCTAAATGTAGTATAGCTATGTGACACATTTCATTTATCTATCTGTTCATTGATTGACATTTTGGTTTTCATTTCCTGGTTATTGTGGATAATAATGCAACACACACGTGAATAAAATGTCCCTTTAAGATCCTGATTCCCACTCTTTCAGATAAACACACAGAAATGGAATTGCTGGATCATGTGATAGTACCTTTCTACATACAGAGCCATGAGTTTTTAACCTCTCCGTATCCTTACTAATGCTTATTGTTTTGTTTTTTTAAAAAAGTATCAGTAATTCTAATGCATATGAATTTACAACTTGCTGTGCTTCTGCTTTGCATTTCTCTGTTGATTAATTATGTTAAGCGTCTTTTTGGATGTATATTTGCCATTTGGTTTTAGAGAAATGCCCATTCCAATCTTGAGCCCACTTTTAAATCAGACTTTTTTATTTTTAGGTTTTTTTTTAAAGATTTATTTTTATTATTATTTTTTTTATTGGAAAGGCAGATATACAGAAAGGACGATCTTCCGTCCGATGATTCACTCCCCAAGTGAGCGCAACGGCCAATGCTATGCCGATCCGAAGCCAGGAGCCTCTTCCGGGTCTCCCACGCGGGTGCAGGTTCCCAAAGCTTTGGGCCGTCCTCGACTGCTTTCCTGGGCCACAGGCAGGGAGCTGGAAGGGAAGTGGGGCTGCCGGGATTAGAACTGGTGCCCATATGGGATCCCGGGCGTGCAAGGCGAGGACCCTAACCACTGCGCCACCGTGCCGGGCCCTTTTTTTTTTAGTTTTAAGAGTTACTTCTGTATTTTGGTTATTAGTCTCTTGTTTAAATACATAGTTTGAAAACAGTTTTCCTATTCTGTAACATTTCTTCCTATTTTGTAGCACTGTTTCCTTTTCCATAAGCTATGTTTTGGCTCTGTGATTGTTTGCCTTTCAGAAATTTAGTATAGTGTGACATGTCTATTTTTGCTTTTGTTGCCTGTACTTTTGGTGACGTGTCTAAGAAATTGCTAGAACAAGGTTATGAAGACTTTCCTCATTGTTTTCCTCTAGGATTTCTACAGTTTCAGCTGTTAAATTTTATTCTTAAATCCATTTTAGATTAGTTTTTGTGTATTAGAAAAGGTGTTCAGTTCCGGTCAGTGTCAGGTGAATATCTAGTTTTCTCAGCACCGTTTGCTGAAGAGCCTTCTCTTTCTCCAGCGTGTAGCCCTGGTACCCTTGTGGAAGATTCTTTGATCATTATATATGTTTGTCTCAAGTTCTTTATTTTGTTCCATTGGCATGTATCTGTCTTTATGCCAATACCAGACAGTTTTGATTATTTTAACTTTTATTATATGTGGAAGTTAGAAAGTTGGCAACTTTAAGCTTTATTGTTCTTCTCCTAGATTTTCAGACTATTCAGGGTTCCTTGTGATTCCATGTTAATATTAGAATCTTTTTTCTGTTTCATGTAACAAGTGCCTTTGATATTTTGGTAGAGAGATTGTGTTGAATCTATAGATAGCTTTGTGAATTATGGACATTTTAATGATATTAAGGATCTCAGTTGACTTGTTTGTACTGCCTCATTTCTTTTCAATAATGCTTTGTATTTTCAAGCATTATTAACCTTTTCAAGCATTATTAAGTTATTAACCTTCTTGGTCAAGTGTTTTCCTAATTACTTTGTCATGTTTGTTGGTGTTTTTAATGTGATTATGTTCTTTATTTCTGCTTTACATTGCATATGTTAGTGTATACAAATCCAGCTGATATTTGGGTGGTGTTTTTGTGTTTTAACAGATGTTGTAATGGAGTTTTTAGAATTTTCTGCGAATGAGTCATCTGTGTAATTTATGTTTATACATGCATACATATTGTTATTTGTACATAAAGTTAATTTTAACATCTTTTCCAAGGATGACTTTTATTTCTTTTTCTTGCCTAATTTTAATAGCAAGGCCTTCTAGTACTGTGCTGCCTAGAAGTAGCAGGAAGGGGCAGCCTTGCCTTGTTTCTTGTCTCACTGAAGGAGACATAAATCTACCATTATGTTACTTGTACCTTTGCGTATTTAGCTTTTATTATGTTAAAGTAATTGCCTTCTGTATCTTATTTCTTTACATCATTTTTGGTCATAAAAGAGTGTCAGATTTTACTTATACATTCTGTATCTATTGAGATAGTTTGGATTTTGTCCTTTATTTTTTTTGCTTAAAGACTTACTTTTATTGCAAAGTCAGATATACAGAAAGGAGGAGAGACAGAGAGGAAGATCTTCCGTCAGATGGTTCACTCCGCAAGTGACTGCAACGGCCGGTGCTGCGCCAATCCGAGGCCAGGAGCCAGGAGCCTCGAGCCTCCTCCAGGTCTCCCATGCGGGTGCAGAATCCCAAGCTTTGGACCGTCCTTGACTGCTTTCCCAGGCCATAAGCAGGGAGCTGGATGGGAAGCGGGGCTACCAGGATTAGAACTGGTGCCCATATGGGATCCCAGTGTGTTTAAGGCAAGGATTTAACTACTAGGTTACTGTGTCTGGTCCTTGTCCTATATTCTGTTGATACGATTTCTCACACTGACTGGTTTTTATACACTGAATCATTCTTGTGTCACAAGGATAAATCCCACTTGCTCATGGTGTGTGATCTTAAAGTGCTGTTGTATTTGGTTCAATAGCATTTTGTTGAACATTTTTGAATCCATATTTATCAGGGATATAGTTCTCTATTCTTGGGACATGTTTTTCTAGATTTGGAATAGGAATAATATTGATTTCATGAGTTTAGAAGTGTTCCATGTTCTTCAGTTTTTAAAAGAATTGAGAAGGACTGGCATTTATTCTTCAAATGCTTGATAACATTTTCCACTGAAATGGTCTCATTTTAGACCCCTCTTGTTGGGAGGTTTTGAGTTTCAGTTCAATCACATGGGCCTACTGTTCTAACCAACAAGTTTTCTGATTTTTTGTTTGTTTGTCTTTTTCTTTCCACAATCTGATCTTTGTAAATTTGTCCTTTTATCTAATTTATTGGCATTTTTGTAGTAGTTTCTTCTTTCAGTTTCTGTTGTGTTAGTTGTAATACTTCTTCTTTTCTGATTTTATTGGAAGACTCAAATAATTATAATTAATTATAGAATATTTTCACCATCATATATGGAATCTCAGACCCACTAACATTGACCCAATTTTCACTGTGTAAATATGCTGGATGTCTAAGAACCTATTTCTGATTATAATAAATACGATTAATTTAGGTTTGTGACTAGATATTCTGAACTTTTGAAGGATAACACACAATGGAATTTATTAAAGTACATATTTCATAAGTATCAACTGGTATTAGTTATTGCTCAGATATTTCTTCTTATGTTTCATAACAATTGTATGAGCAATTTATTGTGACATGTTTTGAAATATGAGTGGGTAAACACTGCGGAATGGCTAAGAAGTACTAATTTACATGCATTATCTCACATACTTATCATTAAATATTTAAGAACATTTTATTCTGTAGAAATATTGACTATGCAATATATAAGGTTTAATTTTTCATAAATTTTTCTGATTTATATTCAAAAGGCAGTGTTACAGAGAGAAGGAGAGACAGGGAGAAAGGTTTTCCAGCTGCTGGTTCACTCCCCAAATGACCACAACAGCCAGTTTGTGCCAGGCAGAAGCCAGGAATCAGAAACTTCACTCTGGGTTCCTGTATGGATGACAAGGGGCACAAATACTTGGACTTACCTCTGTTGCCTTCTCAGGAAGCTGGAAATGGAGCAGAACAGCTGGGACTTGAACTGCCTGCTGCTCTGTAAAACCTTATGAGGACCTATTGTATTATATTTATAGATAGAGTATTATGTTGTAGAAGAAGGCTGAAATCATGTTGATACCGATTCATTTTGAGAATCAAAACAACAGAGCCTTTCTCAGAAAATACTGAGGGTTTATGAGAATTAATTGGCTAGCAGACTAAACTTTTGATACAAGATTCCATGATGAAAAAGGATTCCTTTTCAAGTTGAATTACAGAGAATTTTGGTAAAACCTCTTCCAGGAATCATGAAGTCTGCTTTTTCTTTACTTTTTGGAAAAAAAAATGCATATTTTATTTCTCAACTATTGTGAAGAAAAAAAAATCTGTCCTTTTCACATGATCGTATTTCATCAACAAAACAGTTACAAAATTCATTTGGTTTCTTTGTCAATGAAAATTCCAATTTACTTCTGATCTTTCTCAATCATCCAAAAAAGCTCTTACTCTCAAATACGGGACTCTCAAAGCAGAGGCCCACAAGGATGTGAGTGCAAACCACACAGTGTACATCTGTGTTTTTACTACAGACATCTTCAGCTACTTTTACAGTGCTGGTCATTCTGAGAGCACTGCCTTGTTCTTTTGAGTTCTTACAAACACAGGCAGACTGCCTGAGAATTCCTCACTTCTTGTGGCTGCCTTCCAGGGGTCAGCTGCCTGAGTAGTTGAGACGGTTCTCCTTTGGCTTCCTTTCCTAGGATTAGCCCTTGTTAGCTCTGCCCCTAAAACAAATTACGAAGAACCCTTAAATAATATGATATCACAATTCACATGTACAGATGACTGTTGGCACAGTGATTGGATAGGTGTGATTGATGGAGAAACAGCTGCAAAACTAGCCAAAAGACCAAAGTTCCTTCTGAATGAAGCAGCTGAGTCTTGGAGAGCGTGTAAGGAATCTGTGTTTGGGATGCCAGTGCATTAGCAGGCTGGAAAGCAATGTGACATTGCTGGAGCTGCTGTAGAAGAGGAAGGTACTATGCCAGGGGCAAGCCCAGGCTTCCAGGCAAAGCTCCCAACTGCTGGGAGGCTTACTTGTTTTTCATACTGTGTACAGGTACTTGATTGTTAGCTCACATTCACTGGTTGTTGACACTGAAGTTTCATGGGGCTCTACAAAAAAAGCATTGCTAGAATGCATCAGAAGTGATGATTTCAGATAGAACTGGCTCCGTTAAAACAGCCTAAATTACAAACTGCAATGTTTCTCCCAGGTGGCTAACATCACTGACTTCAGATATTTAAAATGTCAGAAACGTATATTCCTAATAAGTTTGGAGAGGCAGTCATACATCAGGGAGTATCATAGATCTTCATCATCGTCTAAGTAGCTCTTGGAGAATACTTGGGTCATGACTTGACTTCTCTCATTGTAAATAAATCCAACAAGATTGATGAGTTCAGACATCTGGGCAAGGCCAAACCAGATGTGTGACAGTCAAGTGGGATGCTGGCAGGTTTGCAAGTTTCTTGCTTTAAGTCCTTTGGTGTTTACATAGTGCTTAACATGTAAACCTTTATACTCAGGAGGATGATTCTTGTAAGTTCTATTGTTCATGATAGCAACTACAAATGGAACTGTGTGTGTGTGTGTGTGTGTATAGGTATGGGTGAACAGTGCCAGATCAAGGGATGGGGTTTTCCTGGGCACCTTGAATGGGAGAATTGTTACACATGGAAAACATGGTACCTGTCAACTCAGGTTTCCAAATATCACATTTTGGCAACTTACAACCAAAACTTATTACAGCCTTTTCAATGTTAGGAATAAAAGAGATAATAAGAATTATTATCATCAGTGAACGATTTATATTGAATTTTAAAAGCATTGATATTGTTTTATTAAGAATATTTTGCATAGTGTAACAGTCATCATAACACCGTACTGTCTCAGAATTACCTGAATTAATACTTCACTGCCAACTAAAATTATTTTTTTTTAAAGATTCATTTTTATTTGAAAGGCAGATTTATTGAGAGAAGGAATGACACAGTAAGATCTTCGATCTGCTGGTTTACCTCTAAATGGCTGTAAAACAGCCAGAGTTGTGCTCATCTGATGCCAGGAATCAGGAGCTTCTTTGGATTTCTCACACGGTCATGTGCACATGGGTGTAAAGGGCCCAAGGACTTAAACCCTCCTCTCCTGCCTTCTGAGATCATAAACAGGTGCTCATATGGAACACCAGTGCTTGCAGGTAGGTTAGCCTATTGAACCATTGCATTGGCACCTATGTGAAATTCTTATATGATGTAGTATTTCACAGAGGCCTGGTTTTTGTCAATGAATGACATATTTTTAATTCCTGATTTTAAAAGTTACTAGGTACTATCTGAGAACTGGCCTGGATTGATATATCATAAAATTAAACTGAACTGTTAAACAGGAAAAAAAAATTAACAACATAGAAATTAACAATAAGAACAAAAAAACCCTTTGAAGTCTGATTTATCACTTGGTGTTTCTAGTTGTTGAATTAGCTCTGCTTTCCTAAGCTTAGTCTGAGTAACAGTACAGCTCCCAAATGTCAAGCCAAAAAGTTTTGGAATGAAAGAGGAAATAATGTTTTCATTCAGTGCTTGAGCCACCTTTACTAAGCATAAAGAGCTACACAGCATGCTTCCCCTTGCTCCTCTCACTGACTCCGGCTGGGACTCGGGCTCCCTGTGCTAGTGCCAACAGTTGAGAAAATATTTTTAAAATACCTGTTTGAATAGCCACCAAGTCTTTAGCTTCTCTGAACATTCACTTAATTCAGTCTTAGTTTGGCAGATAGGGTATGTATATGTGGATTGTGTATTCATGTGTGTACATTCATCCTGAATGCGAACACAGAGACGCAAAATAGAGGAGGAATGTGTGATGAGTGAGCAAGTGTGAGTAGCCACAGTTGAGTATACTTCACGAGAAAAGTATTCACATGCACACAGTAAGATGAGTCCTAGTTTATAGAGACTAGGATCCATTTACCACCTGTAAAATGTTACAAAAATATTATATAAGTTCCAAGAGCACATTGACTTCATAGTATCACACTGGAGAGAGATCAGGTTCCCATCCTGTTGGCCAGGACAGATGCTAAAAACTGACGTTTTACAGTTCTCAGCATTTGAAAACTTGCCAGGTGAATCTGAAATAGGTCACAGGGGAACACTGGGTGTAAAATTTCAAAACTGAGGGGAAGAAAGGCAGTTATTTTTTGATAAAAGAATTCTAATAGTGAAGATTTGTTTGAAACCAGAAACTAAGTTTTCTCCAGTTAAGCAGGAAATGGGAAAAATTCCTATAAAATTGGTGTTCAAGGTGAAATGGATTAATGCTCTTCTTGTGTATGTAATGGTCATTTATACTGTTAGTGTTGGTTCATTTATAAGTCATTCTTATGCCATTGTAGTGTCAGGGTTATCAATTCTGAATGATATGATAGTATTATCCATAAGCTTTAATGATAATTGGTTAAAATAAAGCAAAACATCATGGTTGATGTTACAAGTAGAGTGTTCTTTCTAGTTGCAAGTTAGGAGTTCTATGTGGGGGCTAATAATCAGGTGCTACATATGCCATATTTTATCATTACTTTGTTGTTGACATTTGAGTCTTCAGCTTTTGTCTCCTCCATAGGGCTGCCATTAACTACATGAGAGGAGGCAGAGTCAGAATGGTGGAGCGTGGCTTCCAGAAATCCCAACTCATACACCCACGGAAATGTCCCTCAGAGCCAGAATTACTCACTCAAAATGTAAACTCTTTATAAAAACATAAATAAAGGGAAAATGACTTTTATTAAATTACAGCCCCTGGCTGGAGACAATTTATGAAAATCAGATGGCACCTTTAGGCTATCAAACTATACAGTTAGAAATGAGTTATTAAGGTATAGACAAACATGATAAGTACTTCATGTAGAAAGGAAGCAAGCAAATGATGTTCACTGATGCCCAGAAATAAGGAGTAATGGATTGTGCTTTGTTGGTTGGCTGACCATAAAGAGGAGTGGTATCTGTACTTGTCACTGTCAGCCTGATTGTGGAGAGAGGCAGAGGCTGAGGAAAACGTCAGATAAAAGACTGGATTGTAAAGTGCAGGGAGAAGGGCTGCAATGTTGATTGAGTTCCTGCTCCATGAGAGGCACCCTGCGCTGTGTAATGTGAGCAGGATGGAGAGAGTGATGAAATAGCAAAGTAATTGGCAGAGATTAGAAGGGGTGGTGCGAGTGGTGTAGAAATTCAAGTGAAGAAAGGGGAGGGAGGTGGGCAGCTGACAAGGACTTTAGAGATGAGGCCCGGCATAAGGAGTGACATTTAGGGCAGTCCTGGAGACTTTTCAGGGGTTCAGCAGAGAAAGCTCTGCCTGCAGCTTCCTCCACCTCCGTGATGGCTCAGGGTAGTTCTGTGCTTGTTCAAAGCACACTATTTATACAGCAGGTCTTTGGTTCACATACAGGATCAGAGGAAAGGAGAAAAGCCAGGCAACAAACTGAAATCAGAACTATTTATGTCTGCTTCTCCAGCTACCCTCTGCCCAGCCAGCTGGCCAGCCATGCCCCTGTCCATCCACTGGTTCAGAAAGGCAGCAGCAGCTCCCTGTTCACTGCTGTTGACAGGAGCCCTTAGCTTCTGTGTCACACTCATTTCTAACACAGCTGCACTTATTGTTGTGGCCCAGAACAGAAGACGGTATTCACAATGATGGTCCAAAGTCACCAAGGAAAAGTGGCTTAATATTCAGCATACACAGATAAAATATTCAATATACACAGATAGAAATGTATTGTAGAATGATTTCTATTTTTTTATTAAATTGTTGATTCCACAAGGTAAGAAATTGTCTCATATTCCTCATATATCCCTTGACACCTAGCACAATTTCTTTTACCTACTAAGTAAAACGTTTGTGACACTCAACTGAATAGAAATAATTTGAATCTTAGGGAAAAAAATTATCTCATTTGAAGTCCAGTATTTATATTATCAAGAAACTCAGGCAGAAATGGCACATAGTCCTACCCAGCTTTCAACCCTCAAAATAAAATGACATGTTCATGTATTGAATTGAGAATTCAATTACTGAAGTGTCGTTAATAATGAAGAGTGTGCATTTCTAAAGTATTTTTTTCAGACATGTTTAATGGAGGAAAAGACTATGAAGGTGGGGTCACATGCTGTATTACTCTATGCCCGTCTGTGTTAGATGTGCCAGGCAGTGCCATGAGCATCGTATGTGCCAGGCAGAGAGTACCTCCTGATTCTGACTATGCCCATGCCTTGATGTGCTGATCTTAAGTCTTATGTAAAGCCCTTTGCTCAAGGTAAGATGTAGCCAGGCAATACCTTGGGATGAGGACCATATGCTTTCCGTAGGATTTCTGTCTCAAACTTGGCCAATGCTACTTCTTACCTACTCAGGCCTAACACATATCCATGGAGAAACCAAACTACCTCCAAGGTAATCAGCACTATCTGAAAAACAGAATAGAGCAACAGTGCAGTACTGGGCCTGTGGACTGGGATTTCAGGAGCCATATTTTCCCTTATTGGTGAGCAGTAGCCTTCATGGGCTTTAGTTTTTATTGTCACAAAATGAATATTCTAACATTTGCTCTACATAATTCTAAGTCATATTATGTGACTGACACCTGGAGGACTTCTCCAGCCAACATGAACCTCAGGCCAGGGCTATCTCTGTGTCCGGACTTTCTAGTGACTGTTCTCTGGAGTATGCTGACTGCGGCCACGGGTGATGGTTAGAAAGAAAGATGGGTATAAGGAACTTTACCAATAAACCATGCAGTTAGAAAGGAGTTATTTAAATTGCATCAGTGACTTCAAGGTAAGGAAAACCAGAAGCCATCATTAAGAATGAACATCTCTATGCAGCAAGCACAAGTTACATGTATGAATGAGCTCTTAGCCCAGTTAACAAAATGCTTCCATCCTGTTGTTTGAGGTACATAGCCTTCCACCTCACCCAGTGAATTCTGGCCACCTCCTTCATGTTTCACCCACTAACACCCCAGTATTTCTGCTTAAAGTAAGGCCCTGTTAACTGTTTTAAGTGAGTCAGTGATGTTCTGTCTCTAATAGAGACATTTTACTCACCACAGGGCTATCCTCCATGCCTGGGAAAGAATAATATGTTTCCTACACAGGTCCCTGTCAGCTGGCTGCTTCCCTCCCCGGCTCTGCCAAGTTGCTCCTGGAATTCTAATAGCATAAGTTCACCTTGTAAGGAGCATGTTTGCAGTGAGAGTTGTGGATCATTCCCTTAAGATTTTAACAAACATTCCCCACCCCCAGTTTGGTAAATAGCACAGCTTTCTCATTGTCAGTTTAATATGTTTTTAACAAATTACAATGACAACGGAAAAATAACCACCCCAGCTTTGTCAGGTGTTTGCCAATTTTCTGCTTTGCCTTTTTGTCAGCTGGTGGTCTGTGTAGAGACCGAGGTGCCCTGGCAATCATGTCTGCTGATCGTGAACCCTGCATATGAAGTGGGACCCCTGTAGGAACTGGTGGAGGAGGCCAGGGAAATGGTAAAGGTTGCTAAACTACAGAAGGTGCAGAACAGTCCTAAAACTGGAGGTTTAGAGCCATGATACTCTGGTAATCCTCCTAAGTGGAGGCCATAGGATAAAAAATTAACTCGGTTAGCAAATATTTGTTTTGTTCTTAACAATGTGCCAAGCACTGTAAGTACTACAGAGAAAGCATTAATCAAAGCAGACAAAAAAATAATATGCTTTCATGGAGAGTGTTTTCTGGTGGGTAGACTGTGTATTCTTAGGATGAGAGTGCCGTGCTAATAATTTGGCTCTCAGGTAGGAGAAAAAAACAATGTACTTTGTCATATTTGCTGATGACAGCTGGTTTCAGGGTCCTGAATTCTGTAGAATAAGACATGAGCCTGATTAGCTCGGAGTCACTGAGAAGAGCCAGGAGGGGCAGCCGCTCTACCAAATAAGAAAATCCAATGGTGCTTTGTGCTGAGGACAATGAGGAGGCTGGGAAGGAACAGGAAATGTGACAAAGGGTTTGTAGTCATGAATGAGCCATTGGGGTCAGCCTTGGAGAGCTGGTAACAGTGCCGTGATCAGGGGGACTGAGCGGTAAGCCACTCAGTATAGGAAAGAAGGCATAGACAGAGAACAGCAAGTGAGAAGGGGCCAAGCAGGTGTGATGGAAAACAGTGAACCTATGAGGCTGAGTGAGACAGGAGTGAGCCAGAAAGCAAATGCAGACCCACCCTGTGTGCAGCCTGCAGCCATCCTGAGGGCTTAGCCTTGTCTCAGCAGAGATTGGAGACTTGGTATGCTTCAAGCAGAAGGGTGACACCTGACGGCTGCTCTCCTGAGTACAGACTAGATGGAGAAAGAGCCAGGAACTGAGAGTGTAGAGATAATCCAGATGAGAGCCAGTGTGATTTGCGTCAGGGTGGTTTGATGCTGTCATGTTTTGGGTTTCTTTGCCAAGAGAGCCAACACCACTTGTAGACCATTGGAGCACTGTGTGCTAGGGGAAGTCGCCAGACACCATGCTGCCAGGATTTGCGACCTAGGAATCAGTCAGACCCGAGGCAGTTTTCTGTTTTCAGATCAGACTTGGATTCTGCTACCTGCCATGCCTCACTGGCCATGTGTTTCCTGTCTTACACATAGTAGGGACTGTGATGGTAGAAACAAACTGTCACCTTTACCTTATGCCTAGCAGGGTGCCTGCCACATAAAAGGCCTTCAATATAAAAAAAAGAAGCTTCAAAAAATTTGCGGAAAACTAGAGTTAAAAGATATGTTTATTGTGTTGAAAAAAAATTGAAATCTATGCTATTTTTTGTAATGTTCATTTTCTTTGAAGACCACTGAGATTTTTTGAGAGAATGCTGGTCTTCCTTTCTCCATGAATTAGTTCCCCTGCCTCTGAAATACAAACAGTAATACCAACTTTACACTTAGCAACAGTGAATGAACAAAAATTAGTGCCCTAAAGTGCAATGTGCCTGCAACATACAGAATACATTACTAAAAGCAAGCAGTAATTGTTACGGGCCTATGCTGTATCCCTTACGAAAAAATCCTAAACACTCAGAAAGGAAGCTGTTTTATTGGAAAAAGTAACTGTGGTTTATTTTCACCGTTTTGGTTAATATTTGGTCATTGCGAGCAGTCACTTGAGTGACTCAGAAAGGAAGGACTCAAGTCTGGAAGGCAGAAGATTTAAGCTAGTTTCACTGGATCTCTGCACATGGCAAGGACTAACCCTGCCCCCAAGGTTAAAGAAGGACAGAGCAGGAGAAACAGCCCCAAGGAATTCACTTCCTACCCATAAATGAGACTGTGATGATGACTGCTGTTCCGAAAATGGTTAAAAATGGAACGACCATGCTGGTGGTGACAGTGGGTGAGCAGGGGGTGAACTGTCAGAGGGACAGTGTCCTTCAGTTGTCATGGCAGCTGAAAGCTCCCTCACCCGGCCCAGATGTTTAATGTCTATTTTAATATGCCTTCACTGATGACAGAGCCAGATGTGAATGTGAAATGTCATTTCATTATTTTTGTCCTTAACAGCTTAAAAAATCTTAAAGCAAGAGTAAGCAAGTAGAGTTTGGTGGAACATCTGTGTGTCTTAGTTTCTATTTATTATAGACAGAGGAGAGTGAGAGTTCTCTCAGCCACAGTGTGTTTTTTGAAGTTTGTATTTTGAAGCCTTATATGAAAACCTGGTTACCTTTCCAGATTAGTTGTAAGCATTTTAAAAAAGAATTCGTCAAAACCAATTAATAAAAACATATCTTTTCATTGAACCCACAGAATTCCTAAGTGTCTGGATAAATGCTTTATTTTTTCATGTCATGGCTTTGGTGTAAATTCAGGATGAGGCCTGATAAAGATGAGATTGTAATTTGCAAATAGCTGCTAAACATGATTGCATCAAGAAGACGTCTTCCTTGATTATAGCTCTCTTAGTGAAATTGTATATGTGTATTTTATAAGTGCATTTGATTTTCACAAATCAGTGGTTTATTTTTATCCTATACAATAAAGTTAACATAAGCCAGTATTTTCATGTGAAAATATCTGTGATGAAGAAGAAACGTGTATGCCACTGACCCTGTGTCCCTGTGAGAGAGTGTTAACTGAGGGCTGTAATATATACCTGGTTAGTCTTACGTAGCACAGCGAACATGATAGTCTAGTATGTGAAACAAATGAAAATATGTATTGAAGCTATATTTTTTTCCTGGCTAGTTTTTCTGAGGAAAATCAGAGTCAGACAAGCCGAGTAAAATAAGACAATAGGTTAAACAGAGGAAGAAGAAAATATAGGCAGGAACTTTTACTATTATTCCACAACATTTCTCTTCTTCCCAGACCTTTAGCTTAGCTGGCCCTTGGTGTGCTTTCTCCCGAGCAGCCACACTCTGATCTAGGTCTGCCAGCAACCCTACCACGGCCCCTTTCCTTGCCTTCTTTCCCTGTGAATCCAACTGAGGGAGCCCTAGGTTCTTAAGTGGCTGAGGCCCATGGCTGCCGTCGCTCCCGCTCAGTACCTCCAGTTGATGAAAAGCCAGATCTTCACTGCAGACAACCTTCCTAGTGCCTGCACCTTCTCCTGAGACCCTTGTCCCACTGAGGACTGCCTCCAGCAGAAATCTATTTGGATTTGGACCTACCTCATGGTCTCAGAGTTGAGCCCAGCACTCTCCCTGAGCAAGAGTTGTCCTGTTGGGTAATGACATCCAGTAAGAACTTTTTTTTTTAAGATTTATTTTTATTATTTTTTTATTGGAAAGGCGGATATACAGAGAGGAGAGACAGAGAGGAAGATCTTCCGTCCGATGATTCACTCCCCAAGTGAGCACAACGGCCAATACTATACTGATCCAAAGCCAGGAGCCTCTTCTGGGTCTCCCACGTGGGTGCAGGGTCCCAAAGCTTTGGGTTGTCCTTGACTGCTTTCCCAGGCCACAGGCAGGGAGCAAGATGGGAAGCGGGGCTGCCAGGATAGAACCGGTACCCATATGGGATCCCGGGCATGCAAGGTGAGGACCTTAACCACTTGCACCACTGCGCCGGGCCCCAGTAAGAACTTTTAAAAAATGTTCTGTGTCTGTGGCTGTTCAGTATAGCTACTTAGATATAAGCCAGCTAAATGTGATGAAATTCTTTGTTACGTGAAGTAAGCCCGGCACAGGAGGATGACCAGCATACTTTGTGGGAGTAGAGCAGAACTGATCATTGCCAAATGCTTGTGTGACCACAGGACAAGGAAGGAACTGTACCATTAGATAGGAGACTAAATTCTGGTATCTTTGTATAAAGGAGGTGACTGTAGTTAGCAGTAATACAGATTTGACAGTCACCAAAATGGTGAACTTCGGTCTGTTTAGTTCATCCTGCAGTGGCGATGTGCTGAGACATTGCCCTGGCTTCGTAACCCCTTGTAGTCATTACATGTCAGGTAGAAGTAAGTGGAATAAATTCAGACATTTGCTTCTGTAGTCACAGATTACCAGTGCTGTTTTAGGGGAACACCAGGGTTAGTGGCCATGAACTGATGTCACCACCCCCACTAAGCTCCGAAGGGGACCAGGAGAGATCCCAGAGACTCTTGGTCTTAGAGTGAGAGATATGGTAGTTGTAAACAGACCGTGGTGGGAGGCTGGCTGCTCTCTTACTCTTTGCAGCAAGATGCCTTAGAGGGAGACTGGAGATGGGGTATTGCCTTGGCTGCGGCAGGCATGGTTTCTCAGTAAACCCTGGTGTGACTTGTAGTGTGGGAATTTGGACTGAGGCCCGGGTAAGAGTTGGTTCTGCTGATTGTTAGCTATTAGCAATGAGATAAAAATCTTTCAGCCTTCAGCTCTTATAAGAGCTGCTCTATTTTATAAAATAGGGAGGATAATACCTCCTTCCAAAATTGTCGTGAAAGTTCAATGAGAAGACACCCAGAGAGCAACATGATGTCTAACATATTTTAACCACCTGCTGCAAAAGCTCATGATTAGACGCTATGCGACCTGTGTCAGCCTTAGTTCCTTTTTCCTACAATTTCAAATGCTTGTCAACCTTTTGCATGAAAGTGCTGAATGAGCAGCAGAATAGTTCAGGAATTGTTGTAATTTTCCAACACATTGTTTTTACAAATGTAACTGCTTAGGTGAGAAAGATGCTGTTTTGAAGAACTATACATGTGCACAAAGTGAGTAGTCTTCATTCATTCCGTTATAGCAGGCAGGCACAGTCACAATCTAACAGTACCTCTGAAAAGACATGCTTGGCCTCAGTATATAGACCCACACCAGTTGCTGTTTTCAGCACTGCCATTCACATTTGCTAACAATCAAAATCCTCTGCTCAAAGTAATCATACTGTGTGCCTGAATACTTCATCCTGGATTGCCAAGAGCAGAGATATGTGAAGGAGCATGTCTGTGCATCTTGGAAGAATTTTCCTGCTGTCTTGCTGGCCATTGCATGACCTTTCACCCACCCAGGCTCAGTGGGACTTGGTGCTGATGGACTCAGTAAGAGAATCACTGAGGTGGGGTCACATGCACCTGATGCTCGCCAAGATAGAAGTGGAGCTGAGAGGAGCAGAGATTCTGGTACAAAAACACAATTGGACTCAG
This sequence comes from Ochotona curzoniae, assembly GCF_017591425.1. Classification (NCBI taxonomy): domain Eukaryota; kingdom Metazoa; phylum Chordata; class Mammalia; order Lagomorpha; family Ochotonidae; genus Ochotona; species Ochotona curzoniae. Next base: position 41,232,700 of record NW_024466502.1, on the reverse strand, counting down.
CTGGTTGAACTTGATGCTTAGTGTGCTTTTCAGCTTCATCGTTTTGAAACTTTTGGGAAATAGAAGAAAGAGGAATAATTAAGAACACTAATGTTTACTGAGCATCTAACTATGATTTGAGCTTTGGAATATCCTGTGGTCTTCCCTTGAGGGAAGCTGCATAGATTGTTTCTGAAAGGGAGCGTGTTTGTGTGTGTGTGTGTGTGTGTGTGTGTGTGTGTGTGTGTGTGTGTACACATGCACTAAATTTAAGGTTTTCAATGGAGGAAGAATCCCAGGAAAACAAAATTGAAGAGATTGCAGCTGCTCAGAGACTTAGCAGGCCCCTCCCACAGTGATCACTCAGCCCCTCCTTCCCTCTATTCGTGCCCCTCCCCAAACAGTTTTGTTTTTGATCCTGTCAGAAGGTAAAGGATCTTCATTTTGGCCTTTCTGCCTAAGCATGTGTAGGCCTAAGGATGTATTTTGGACAAAATCCCTTCACTGACAATGAGACAGTCCCTAAGACCTCCAGGCAGGGAAGTGAAGGAGAAAGATACCAGAGGGCTCATTTTCTCTGTAATGATTGTTGGTAAACAGTTTAATCCAGTTGTACCAGCAGTACTGGGATTAGTTTACATTTATTTTGTTAATAGTGGAGTATTAGCCAAACTTTGCCTTTGAATAAGTATTACAATATTTACTGATATTTTTAATGTCTAGGAATTTAGACTCTTAATAAAAACTTGAGCAATTTCTGAAAGTGTTTCTGTGTGGGTACCTGTAAAAGGGATAATGACAAAGCAGCTTCTCCTTGAGATTGATTCCTAGTATGGTAAAGGACTGTTGGCTTTACCCAACCCAAGTTTGGCTTTAGGGGAGTTATTGATAAGGTGTTTGTTGGCTCCTTTCTTCACAGAGGATAGCAGCCTGGGTGGCAGCATGGCAGCACGTTCAGTTGACTTAGTTGACTCACGTACGCTATCTTTAGGAAAGTCTTCATTTCATTTTATAATTTCAAGGGTTGGTATTATGGTACAGCGTGTTAATCCCCATCCTTCGTCCCCTGTGACATCAGGGTCCCGTACGATTGTTGCTTCATGTCCCAATTGTTCCACTTCTAAGCCAGCCCCCTGCACATGAGCCTGATAAGGCAACAAAAGATAGCTCAGTTGTTTAGGCTGTTGACACCTGTGTAGGAGACCTGGATGAAGTCTAGATTCCTGGCTTCAGTCTGGCCTGTGGGGCTCTGGCTGTTGGAGCCATCTGGGAACTTAACCAACAGATTGAAGATCTCTCTCCCTGTCTCTCATTTACTCTACTTTTCAAATAACTATAAACAATATTTTATATTTAGGAAAAAACTATTTTTAGTGTAGAAAAATCTGTAACAGAGTATTTTCATACTCATGTAAAGACATTGACAGTTTCACCAAACTAATTTTGAGGAATTAATTTGCATCACATACTAACGGATGATGATATTCTGTGGGTAATAAATTTCTAATATAACTTGTATATATTTTTAGATATCTATCATGGTCATATCTAGTCAGAACATCCAAATGATTTATTTTTAAGGGTTTATTTATTTATTTATTTATTTATTTTAAAGACAAAGTTACAGAGAAAGAGAGACAGGCAGAGATCTTTCATCTGCTGGTTCACTCTAAAAATTGCTGGGCTGGGTCAGTCAGAAGTCAGAAGCCAGAAACTCTATCTGGGTTTTCCAAATGAATGCAGAAGCCCAAGCCCTTGGGCCGTCCTCTGCTGCTTTCCCAACTGCATTAGCAGGGAGCTGGATTAGAAGTGGAGTAGTCAGGGCACGAACTGGCACCCTTATGGATTCCTGTTCTTTAGGCAGCAGCTTTACCTGTTCATCCCCAGTGCCAGCCCTTAAAAACAAAACCAAACAACTAAAGTGAATGACGTGGAATATGCTGACCATCCATTGGAACAATATAGGCAGAGTGTTATGGCAAGTTGGGACAATTTGCTGTCTGGAAGTATCTCTGGGAAATCTTTCTAAATGATCCGCAGACAAGTCTCGTCCATGGTAGTCCTGTGTGGTGAGGGATTTGAGGAGAAAGGGCAGTTGGTGTGGGAGAGCTTGGGCAGACATCAAAGGCAAACCTTGTGGTTGATTTCAAAGAGTGCGAGGAAGCGTCACTGCAGATTGGTACTAAGAGTCATGATTCTCATGTAATCCTTTGGCAGTGGTTAGATTGGGAGGAGTGTAGGGAAAAGTCTTTGAAAAGACTCAGGGGAAAGGGAAATACAGCAAAGTCCCCAGTTTTTCCCAGAGTTTGCTGCTCCCTGCCAACCTCAGTGCTTTTCTTGGAACTTTAATGCTTTTAATGAAATAGCATAGAGACAAGAAAGTAACTAACTGTATTTGTAGTAGTAAATAGTAAAGCAAACACCTGTGTGTGTTCCACCCAGGCAGAGGGATAATATGCTGTTATGACTAGTGTGTGCTGCGTGTGGCTTTACTTTTTGCACAAGTTTCAATAGATAACACGTGTTTTTTTTTTACCTGTGATTTATCTATATTGATTTGTGTAGCTGCACCTCATTAATTTTCACTCTGTGAACTATCCTGATGCATGACTCTTCATGAAAGGCATCTTGTGGATTGTGCATCTTTGGATTTTTGTTTGTTTTACTCTTACAGTCATGGTAAGATCTTGTGCTAGTCTCTGAAGCTTGAGTGCAGGAATATCTCTGGAAAATACAGTTAGTTGTTGAAACGATTTATCCAAGAATGTGTGTGCTTTGCTCAAATATTTTTCTAGGTTGTTTTCTAATGTGGCTACACAAATTCAAATTCCTACCCATTTCAGTGTTCCTCATCCTTGTCAGGTCATGCAGGTTCAGTTTTTAATTTTCTCTATCTTGAGTATCAAATGATATCCACTGGTTTAAATTTGGTTTTTCTGGTTATATTTGAGTATCTAGTCATAATCTTGTTTTTTTAATCTTAAGGGCCAATTTGTTTTTCTTTTTAGAAGTAATAATTTTTTCTGGTAAATATTTGCCTATTTTCTGTTGGATTGCTTATTAATGTTTCGATATGTTATATCCTTCAGATATACTTTGTGGCATCCTTTGTGGGGCTCACACTTTCTATTCTTTTGGCTTGAATATTCACCTTTGTCTGTGGTTTCTTTAAATAAAGCTAATATTCATCAGAATGTCTCTTTTTGTTTAGCATTGCCCATGTCCTATAGTCAGCCTTGTACATTTTGTGCTTTCTTTGCCATCCAATGTTACAATCTGGTTCATTCTTCCAAATCTTTTTTTCTAGTGCAGTCAGTTTCTACATGTTATCTAAGTTGTTGGTATAACACTTTTTCGGTTTTTTATTTTTAGAAAGAATTTTGGTGTGTGCCCCAAATAGTTGTTTCTTTGCTTTCTAAGGTTTATATTTTCACAAGTTGTTATGTTTTGCTTTAAAAAATAAGTTTACTCTCTTTACTTGTTTAGATCACAATTATTTATGCACACTAAATCTTGTGTTAGAAGCAGTGAGGTTTTTGGTTCCACTCTTTGGTCACCTTTGTTAACATTTGATTGTGAGCTCTTATTGGCTGCTCTTAATCTGTGGGAATTGTGGGTAATTATAAAGACATTGATTTTTTTTTCCCCAGAAGACCTACCTTTGCTTCAGTGGGGCCTCTGGAGTTGTGCCAACAAGAGCATGGTTTAATTACTTGGCCAGGAGTTTTCTTGACACCTCAAGTAATAGAAATCTGGACTCCATACTGTATGAGATACTATCTTTGTTGTAGATTTTTAGGGGATATTTTTATGTTATTTTAGCTTCTAGTACTTCTTGTATCAGTTGAATTTATGGTCCTGGGGTTAATAGCTCTGCTTCTCCATAGACCCTATTTTTTTTTTTAATGAAATTCTAAACTTGGAGAGCCCAATTTAGTCATTTTTTTTTTCTCCTCAGGAAGGTCCAGAGTTTACTTCCCCTTCTGACTTAATTTTATAGATTTAATCTTTTGCTAATCTGCATTGTTTTCTGGAGATCTCAGCAATGTATCCCATATAAGTTGGCTGTCATTGATCCAGCATGGAAATGTTTATAATTGAAAGCTTTTCTAAATAATCTAATATACCAATAATTGGAAGTTCAAATTTAACCCAGTAGTTTTTGGCCATTAAAATATAGCTCCTCCTTCATCCCACATCTGACCAGTGTGCAAGTATGGTTAAGAGAAACCAAGATTTTATGACTTGAAATATCCACTTCTAAATCAAATTTCATTGAAAACTTTCAATATGATTTTTAGAGTTTATTCCCTGGAGCTGGGGCCATGAAGTATGTTGTAGGGAGGTGTTTATACAGAAGCTGAGTGTTACCCTATGCCTTGGCCATCTGCATCATTGGAAATGTTCATCTCTCATTTGTGGAGATCCAGAATGCAGTGTTACCTCCACGACAAGTGGGATAGTTACCTTCATACACCAACAAGGAACTACAGTGCCAACACCACAACTCTAGCAGCTGTAAGACATGAAGCTCAACTTGAACTTCAAATTTCAACTCCATTTTTTTAAAAGTCCCCAGCTCTGCTTTACAGGTTGTACTGGTCCCCATCCAGATTTGTATTTTAAGGTTCTTCTCCCTCCTCCTCCATCTCCTCCTCCCTGTTCTCTTCTCTCTCCTTCCCCCTCCTTCTCCCCTAACACAGATAACTTATCAAAGTGCTCTCTGCATTTAGCTGTGTGTTTCCCATTGTTGAATTTTTTAAAATGGTGAAGAGGTTAACAGAATTAGAGAAAACTCCTAGAGCTGTTTCCTTATGACCTAATTCATTATTTCTGGTGTTGATGTCTTCCAAAATGAAGTTCTATCAACTGAAAGCTGCAGAATAAGTATGCTTGTTTTTGTTTTGAATTAAATTATTATTCACCCACAAAAATACACATCATATTTAATAATAAAACCCCTGGAGGTCTTCATGGGGCTCTGATTTTAGTCTAATGGTTCCAGTTATACAGTTAGAACATCAAGTCAACATGCACCAAGTCAGTACATGAAGAAATTCTTTACAAAATTATGAGGTTTTGATTATCAATAAACTGTGCTAGATGTCATAAAGAATAACAGGTAGAAAGCAGTTCTCTCTGGCCACTCAGGAGTATTATTCAGCAAAATCAGGGTGTCATCACAGAGGTGCACATGATTTGGGGTTCTGTTAGCCAGAATGCAGTGCCCAAGAATGATGAAATAAGCTACTCACTGTGTTCAGCATTGATAATGCATTAGTAGAGTCCAACTTTTAGCTCCATATTTTAAACACAATCTTATATATTGTGAATGGGCCAGAGAAAAGGAATGATCATTTGAAAGCACAAAAACTTACCTCGGCTGAAAACCAGAGGGTAGAATTCTTTTTGCTCAACAAGGAGATTCCCATGGGTGACATAGAAGTACTGTGAGTTCCCATCTAAAGCAGAATTGAGACTGACAAGTGCCTCTTGCCCTAAATTTATCTGTTAAGGTAGAGTTCTTGACAATGCAAGAAGTGGCTATGATACCAGGCCTGGCTATTCTTGTGGGACTTTTCAGACCTTAACACCTTTCTAGGAGTATGAGGGCATAGTGGCAAATTATGAAAGACCTATTATCAGATAAAGAAACTGTGTGAATAGTGAGGCATTTGCCTTGAGATTTTTTGCATTTTGTGCCTCATGGAAGTCTTCCAGGGCAGTATGGAGAATGACCTTACTTACATTGGGACTGGACGAGGAATTGACTTGTTGAGATGCAGAGAGATGAGAAAGGAGACAGAAACATGCACAGAGATAAGGAAAGACAGGGTAGGGGTAGAACTAAGAGTTTGGGAAGTAGAATTGGAATGTCTTGGCGAGTCACGTGGCATTATGGTTATTGACAGTGACCATTGGATAAAGCTTGATTCTAGGCACAGGTCAAGAAGAGAATTAAAATCAGTTTCGTTAATTTGCAGTTGCTATTGTGACAAGTTACCACAGATCTAGTGACTTAAAACAGTATAAATTGGTTGTCTTATAGTTCTGAAAGTCGGACATCTGAAATGGGTCTCAGTGGATAGGATTCAAGGTGTCAGCAGGTAGCAGGCCCTCCCGACAGTGTGTAGACAACTCTTCCTTGCTCCCACAGGCTGTTCACTCTCTTTGTTTCAAAGCTCCCTAGCCTCCTTTCCCACCTCTACTCCTTACCACCTTCAAACCTAGCAGTGATCACAAGCCTTCCTCACGTCTAATCACTGTGACATCAACGCTTCTGCTTTCCTCCTGTATCTCCTTGTGATTATTTTGGGCCCACCCAGATGATTGCTACATCTCCCAATCCTTAACCATATCTGAATAGTGCTTTTTAAAAAAATCCCAACGTACTTAAAGTTTCCAGGGATTAGAACATGGACATCTCTGGAGGCTTTTACTCAGCAACCAGAGCTGCGAGGTAGCCAGTGAGCTTTATTATGTGCATGTGATCCTGACTGATCCTCTAGGAGAACTGGGCGCCTGGTACATTCCTGGAGATAAGGTTTGGTGACATCAAACAGTTTGGAGCTAGCATGACATTGAAACTATAAAGAGACAGTTCATCATGTTGATCAAGGAATGAAAATGACCAGCAGATTTCACAACTACCAAAGTGCAAAGTACGTCAACTTCTTTGATTCACATGCTCTGGAAATAAATTCTAAAGTGTGCCTTAAGGATGAAGCAGAAATTGATCCTTTCCTTGCTGGTGAAAGTAAACCCAGAATAACAGATTTAGGTTGAAAGTCCTGTTCTCAATAGCCATATGGGCAGTGGGTGGACTATGCCCTTTTTGTACTGTTGCAACCTAATGTCAGTTTCTCATGGTAAGTCTGGTAGTGTCTCTGTAGTATGCTGTTGGTAACAAATCTTCGGGTGCAGCTGTGATGGGAGTGTTGACCCTGCTGTGAATAGATGACACATATATTTTGTAACTTCACATTGTGTCTGCCTTGTAGGCTTATCCTGGTTCAGTAAAATTAAAGAACATAGGTTCATCTGTGCATTTTTTGAGAAATGAAAATATGCAGAGGATGAATACATGTGATGGGAAGTATGCATGTGTGTGAGGTAATTGCTGCCCTGTCAGCAATCTCATGCAACAATTTCATCCTAACTTCTGTACTCACCCACCTCGGTGTCTGGGAATGGATACTTACAGCTGCTTTCTGCCTTGTGTAATAGCTGTGACTGTCAGCTTACTCACTGGCTGAGGTTAATCAGTCTCTCAGTCTGGAGCTAGAGCACACTTCATGGGGCCGTGATTCCAGCTGTGGCATAGTGGTGAAATTAGCTTGACTACTGCCAGCTGCTTTGCAGAGTCTAGCATTTCATCCTGCACATGGATAGTATGTTTTCAAGGAAAACTGCTACTCTCAATTGTTTGGCATACTTTTGCCTTTATAATCTCAAGTTTTTGGGTTTATGCACTGAATATACATGTTCATATGAGTTTCTTCCTGGGCTGATTGGACTGCAAAAGTAAATATGATATGGTCTTTGCTCTAAAAAGAAGTTTCTAATCTATTAGGAGAGGTAGAACCTTTGTGCAAATACCAGTAGTAGAACATTAAATATAAAAAGCTCTGTAAGAGAGATAGGAAAATCATCTTAGTTGTTCAGCGGAAGACAGACTTCAGATTATGGAGAGAATCAAGGAAACTTTTTCTTAGGAATAACTATTTAAATTGGATTTCTATGGATGGATAGGAGATTTAGAATTGGAAAGAAGTTCAGGCAGATGGCATTCCATAAATACAAAATGGGCAGAGGTCAAGTGATCGGGAATAGAGGTTCAAGGCAAGTGGGTGATCCCATCTGACTGTGTAGTAGCAGCAGTAACTCAGAAAGGAACTTGTCAACCCTACAGTTACATTTATGTAATGTCTGTCTCACACTGTAACAGGCTTTGAATGCCACAAAAAGGAGCTGGTAATGTAAGGTTTATTTCTAAGCTTTTCTTCTTGTGTTATTCCTAAATGAAGTAAATTCGTTTTGATCATGCTGCATTATAGGATTTATTTTTTAAATATCTGTTTTATATATTTGAAAGGCAGAGTGCTAGAACAAAAGGGAAAGAGAGAAAGAGAGCCAGATCTTCCATCTGTTGGTTCACTCCCCAGCAGACTGCATCTGTCAGTTCTGGACTTTGCTCTGAGCCAAGAAGCTGCTTAGGAGCCCCAGCATGGAGGGCAGGAGTCCAAGCACCTGTGGCCTGAACTGCTGTCTGTCCAGGTGCAGTAACAAGGAGGTGGCTCAGAAGTGGAGAAGCCAGGACCCATGAACTGGGGCTTATCTGGGAGGACACTAAAGTTACTGCACTATCACATCAACCCAAGGGGCATTTTTGTTTTTTTGATAGCTATTGGAGTCTATTTGTTGATACTAAATTTGGCATTTTTGTATTGCTGTTCTTAAATGAATCTACTCTGTAATATTCTTTCATACAATCTGTAGTTTTTTTTAAAGATTTTATTTATTTTTATTAGAAAGGTAGGTTTACAGAGAGAAGGAGAGACAGAGAGATTCATCCACTAATTCACTCCCCAAGTGGCAGCAAAAGCTAGAACTGAGCCAGTCTGAAGCCAGGAGCCGGGAGTTTCTTTCATCTGGAGTGGATGAAAGGTGAGGCCTTTAGCTGCTAGGCCATTGCACTGGGCCAGTTTGGTGTAAGTGCTACTACTACTTTTTTTTTTTTTTTAAATGAAAGAAGAATAGAAAGAAAACTTGAACACTGTTCTTGTCTTTTCCCCATTACCTTCTGGAAGAATGTATAAATAGTGTTGGGATTATCTGTTATCTTAAAGGTTTGTGAGATTGCTATGAAGCCATTAAGCCTTGGTTGCTTTTCTTATGTGACCAGTTTGAAATCCTTCTTAATTGGTCAGATAGATTTCTCTCTCTCTCTCTGGGAACTAGTGTGACATATCCTATTTTGTAGAGAATTATCTCTTTCATCCAAGTTTTTAAAAATTATTAACAAACAATTACCCTAGGAAATTTATCGTGATTAAAAAAAAGTCTCCTATGGGCTCAGTGTGGTAGCCTAGCGGCTAAATCCTCATCTTGCATGTACCAGGATCCCATATGGGTACCAGTTCTTATCCCAGCTCCTCCACTTCCTGTCCAGCTCCCTGCTTGTGGCCTGGGAAGGCAGTCAAGAATGGCCCAAAGCCTTGGGGAACCCTGCACTCACGTGGGAGACCCAGAAGAAGTTCCTGGCTCCAGGCTTTGAATCAGTTCAACTCCAGCTGTTGTGGCCACTTGGAGAGTGAACCAGCAGATAGATCTTTCTGTCATTTTTTTCTCTCTGCGTATCTGCCTTTTCCAATAAATTAAATAGATCTTTTTTTTTTAGATTTATTTTTGTTATGTTTTTATTGGAAAGGCGGATATATAGAGAGGAGAGACAGAGAGGAAGATCTTCCGTCCGATGATTCACTCCCCAAGTGAGCGCAACGGCCCACGCTATGCCGATCCGAAGCCAGGAGCCTCTTCAGGGTCTCCCACGCAGGGTCCCAAAGCTTTGGACCGTCCCCGACTGCTTTCCCAGGCCACAGGCAGGGAGCTGGATGGGAAGCGGGGCTGCCGGGATTAGAACCAGCGCCCATATGGGATCCCGGGCGTGCAAGGCGAGGACCTTAACCACTGCGCCACCGCGCCGGGCCCCTAAATAGATCTTTAAAGAGAAAAAGTCTACTATGTAAGTGTTACTTACCTGTTAATATTTCATATTGTACCTGATGCTATTAGCTTCATTCCTCATCTCCTTTAATTTGTCTAACTCTTGAGGATTAGGTATCAGATTTTCTGTTTATTTATTAATTCTGTACTTTCTTCTGGTTGGTCTGTACCTATGTATTGATTCATGTTTTCTGCTCTCAGCAGTTTTTGTTTCCTGTAACTAAATTGATTGCTCACTTTATTTTCTGTCTCTTCATGTTTTTCGGTTAACTAAGCCTGTGACTTCCTTTGCCATGTTTGAGCTCTTATGGATTTTCAGGCTTTGTTTTCTAGATTGCTTTTATTCTCTTCTGTGTCCCCAAAACTATGAGGGGAGTTTAAAATTTTGAGAAGATAGAAAAGGTTTATTTTTCTCTAGTTTTGTTAGTAATTGATAGTCTATCACAACATTATATGAAGATGTTTTTTATTCTTTCCTGTTTTCAGGGACTCTATTGATGGTTTATTTGTGGTATAATGTAGTGTTAATTTTTTTGCCCATTGGTGTGAGTGATGGGACAGTTCTTATGTGTGCCTGGCTGCTGTGTATGTTGAAAGGGATTCAGTACTCAGGCTCCTGCCCAAGTTAAGGCCAGTGGTGTCCAGTTCGTACTGACAGTGACAAACACCCAGTCACAGGGTGGAGACCATTAGAACCACTGGAATGCATGTCCTAATCCTTGTGTCGTATTTTTGTGATAGCTGCATATACTTAATGCTAAGATTTAAGCTTTTCAGATCATTGTTTTTGATCGTCTATGAAAAAAGTGAATTTTTTTTAAGATTTTTTTTTATTTGAAAGGCATATTTATAGAGAGGAGAGAGCAATCTTCGATGTCTTGGTTCAATGTCCAAATGGCCAGATTGGTCAGAGTTGAACCAATCCAAAACCATAAGAAGGAGCTTCTTTCCAAATCTCTCGCCTGGGGTTGAGGCCTGAGAACTTGCTCTGCTGCCAAATTCTCTGGTGCCTCGCTAGGTCATTAGCAGGGAGTTGGACTGGAAGTAGTGCAGCTGAGAATCAAACGAGTGCCCAAATGGGATGCCGTTGATACCACTGCACTAGCCTTGAAAAAGTGGACTTTTTTTTTTTTTGCTTTCAGGGATAGAATGGAAGAAACCATTGAATGATGATGCTGGAAGGACCCACTAAGATTCATGTTGTATTCTAAATGCTTGACTCAGACCCTTGCCCCTTCCCTGTTTTGCTCTGAACTCAAGTATAAAGACTACAAGGTATTCCAGGTAAACGAACTCTTCCAGTTGCCTTAAAATAAATCCACGTATTATGTTTCAGCAGAGTCCTAACTTTTATTAACCACCTGCTGCAATTAATCTCCCAAAGGTCACGCTATGTTAAATTGACAAGTTCTTGTTTGTGAATGTAGCTTACTAAATAAGTTGTATAAGTAATATATGTAAATTTAAAATTCTGTGTTTTCCAGAACAAACTCTCCAGCAGGCTAAGGAATTTCTGTGCAGGTAGCACAATAAACATCAGTATTCTGAGAGGGAGGCGAACCTCACTTATAAAAATAAACTCCGAAACTCTGAGCTTACAATGAGCTTAGCAAAAATTGTTGTGCCATCAATGCAAAGGGGATATAATAATTTTAAACAACTTTTGCCTCAGCTCATCAGAATTTGAAAGAATTCCCCCAAATGTGCATATAGGATTTGATACAGCTTAACTGAGGCTAACACACATTGACATCAAAGTCTTTTGTAGGCTGGCTGAAAAATGACTTTCACCATTATAGAAAGGAGAATAAGTGTGTATTTTTAGATATTCACCTGCGCATACAAGAACTGTTCATAGGGTAGCTGTTCTGGTAAGCACTTGAAATTATCTCACAGAGGGGCCTGGCGTGATAGCATAGAGGTTAATGTCCTCACCTTGCACAGTCAGGGATCCCATATGATTGCCGGTTCTAATCCCAGCGGCCCTGCTTCCCATCCAGATCCCTACTTGTGGCCTGGGAGAGCAGTCGAGGATGGCCCAAAGCCTTGGAACCCTGCTCCCACATGGGAGACCTGGAAGAGCTTCCGGCTCCTGACTTTGGATTGGCTCAGCTCCGGCTGTTGTGTTCACATGGGGAGTGAATCATTGGATGGGAGATCTTCCTCTCTGTCTCTCCTCCTCTCTGTACATCTGTCTTTCAAATAAATAAATAAATCTTTTTTTTTTCATTACATTTGATTTTATGACACAGTTTCATAGGCTCTGGGATTCCCCCAACCCCTCCCTCAACCCTCCCCCATGGTGGATTCCTCCACCCAGTTGCAGTATTACAGTTCAAATTCAGTCATAATTCTTTCATTGCAAGCATGTGCTTTGCATAGTGTCCAGCATCTTATTGTTCAGATAAATTCAACAGTTTCTTGGGGAGAGCATCTCTGGTTTGAAGACAGAGCTGGCTTTTTTTAAAAAAAAAAAATTATCTCATGGAGAAGTTGGTCCAAATTTACCACGGGTGAGATTTCAGTCATAGTATGTCTGGGAATTGTATGTAACATTAATTATAAATGATAAAGGGGTGGATTGGGGTAGTGTGTTATTGTAAAAAGACTGAAAATTACCTGTATGTAGAGGGCTAGTATTCAGAATTAGAATTTGAAAATTGAAGAATCGGCATAGAATGTCGTTAAATTGATCTTTCCTGGTGTAGCAGGTGAACTTGGATTGTTGTGTACCTCAAGGCCTTGAATAACTCCACTTTTGTCATCATAGTATAGATTAGAAGCCTGTTGTTTCAGTCTAGAACTAGACAGTGATCTGCACTTCTGTCTTCCTTTTATGAAGGCTGGGTTCCCAACAGTTTGCTTCTGGGCACATTTTCTGCTGCTCAAGATCCCGCTGCTTGTTGGGCATCCCGGTGTCTGTCTTGAAGATTGCCTTAAACTGTTCCCTTCTGTAGGAACTCTTTCGGAGTGGTTGGACCTGATTTCCAGTTTACCAGGTTTACTAAGCATCTATTGCACTAGGATGTACGCGTCTTTAGTTTTGGATTGAAATACTTTCCCATTTAGAATGATTATGTTTTTGTTTGGTTTGTTTTGCTCTCTGACATATTTGCAGATTTCAAGATCCTCATAGTTCCTCTCCTTGGCTTGCCCTCAGGCTTCTGTGTAGTGGTGTGTGTGTGTTTTATCATGAGTCTTCTAAGCTTTAGAATAACACTTTGGCATTTATCTGTCTCAAAGTACATCTGTGCTTCAATGCTTGTCATTCCCCATGTTCATCCACAATTGATTCCTAGTGAGCTCATGAGGAAAGCTACAACATAGATACCAAAAATGAAAGATCAACACAAGTTACTCACCCACAGAGAAAACATTGACTTTGTGAAAATAGTAGATATGTGCTTGCTGGATGGATACTATGGACTAAACGTAACTTTGTGTTTGCATCTGAGAATTGTGCTGTGTATTTCTTAGCTTCAGTTTATGGTGTTAATATGACAGTGGGATTTTAAGATTAAAAGAATACAAGGGGTGAAATTAAAATTACCTTCTGTAAAGACTTTCTGATGCAAAACAACTCTTTTCAGAGTCTAGGTCCAGTGGCTAATAAAATCTTCATTTGAACACCCCCGGGTACATCTAAAACCACTTGTTTATGTTCTAAGATGTAAAAATCTTTTTTTTGTTGTTGTTAATCTATTATGATTCCTCCATAGCTTCACCTTATTATTGAATTTATGTTTAGGGATAGTGCTTTAGTTTGTACATTTGTGATCCTCATACAGCCTTATGAATAGCTTATATACTAGCTGATTTTACTGTTGGGAAAACAGTCATAGAATGGTTAATTAAACCATTGTGACACAACCAGGAACAAAATATGAAGCATTTAGAATCCCTCACTAGGAAATCAGAATTCTGGTCATGTACCACATTTTTAATTTTGTTTAAGATGTGTTTATTTTTATTGGAAAGTCAGATATTCAGAGAGGAGGAGAGACAGAGAGAAAGATCTGTCTGTTGATTCACTCCCCAAACAGATACAACACCCAGACCTGAGCCAATCCAAAGCCAAGAACCAGGAGCTTATTTTGGGTCTCCCACATGGGTGCAGAGTCCCAAGGCTTTGGGCCGTCCTCAACTGCTTTCCCAGGCCACATGCATGGAGCTGGAAGGGAAGTGGGGCTGCCAGGATTAGAACCAGCACCCATATGGGATTCCTGACTGTGCAAGGCAAAGACTTTATCCATTAGGTCATGGTGCTGAGCCCCATGTACCATTTTTTAAAAGAAAATATTTATTTATTTTTGTTGGAAAGACAGATTTATGGAGACAAAGAGATATAGGAAGAGCTTCCATCCCCAGGTTCACTCTCCAAGTGGCTGCAATAGCCAGAACTGAGCCAATCTGAAGCCAGAGGAGGCAAGAACTTCTTCCACGTTTCCCATATGGGTACAGGACTCTGAGGGTCTGGGGCATCCTCTACTGCTTTCCAGGCCACAGGCAGCAAGCTGGAAGGGGAGTAGGGCAGCTGGGACATAAAATGGTGCTCTCAGGGGATCCCTACATGTGCAAGGCTAGGATTTAGCCATTTAGGCATCATGCTGGGCCTGGTCATATGTCATTAATTACCTCTACTATTTACATGAAATCTAGTGAGACTTCCAAGAGGCAAAGTGAAATGAACAAATCCTTTAGTTATTAAGTAAGATGTTGGTAGAGAAGATGGGATGTTGAATGAAGTTACAACAATGATATTTTGATTTCTTGTCCAAGCCTTCACTCAACAAAGATAGCTACTAAGAATTGGCACTCTTGTGGGTATTACAGATAAAACAGTGAACAAGACAGCTATGCTCTATCAGCATGTACATCCCAGAAAGAGGAGGCAGGTGTACACAATTAGTGAATAGAGCAGTGTCATATGGCTGTCAGAGGCTTCAGTGTCACACGGCTTGGGTCTTAGAAGCAGAAGAGGTATCCCAAGCTCTCCTTTCCTTCCAGGTTAATAGCAGCAAACAGCTTTAGGTGGCACAAGATTTGTACCAGCTTCACTAGGGAAAGAGATCCATTTCTTGGACTGTTATTTTGACTACTCTGGAGAACTCATTTTCTTCTGTCTCAGTATTTCTCCCTGAGTTTTATTTCTGAATGATGAAAGTTCTTTTTAGTTTGTTATCTTCTCTTGCTCATGAATGTAGTGGCTGCCATGCTGCCTGTGTTGGTTTCCCATGCAGACAGGGAACTAGGAGTAATGTGCCACACAGCAGGGCTGGCATGTTACTGTAGGAGGACAGCTAACTTAGGGTGACTGAAGTGTGTGTATCTTGTCCTGGTCCTGTTGGTGTGATCCAGTGAGGTAGATGGTAGTGTTAATGGCAGCAGAATAAGAGTATCTTGGGATATGACCCTTGCAGGAGTTTAAGAACCGAAGGGTCTATAAAACTTCTGTTAGGAACGTTTCCATGAAATGGATTTCAGACGGTTGAGATGTGTGGACTGAAGGCTTGTACTGAAGTCTTCTGAGCAGAGTGTGGCTGAATTGTTTTCCATTGGCCAGGAGTGGGACATGGAGAATAAAGAAAGAAAGCATGGTTTTTATGCACTAAAATAAAATATAAATTTAAAAATGAAAAGTAAAACAGATGCTTGAGATTTACTGCCTAATTTGGGGAAACTGTGTAACATTTGGCCCATTTACCTTCAGCCTTCCACTGGGACACAGGTATACTTGCTTCCTTCTTGAAGAGGGATGCAGGGAATTCAAATGCAGGTGAAGAAAAGCTTGACAGTTTCACTCAGACATCCATGGGAGGAATTGTGGGGAGACCTCTGCCTGCTTTCCACAGCTCTGCAACAGTTGAATTCAGTGAAGTCAAATATGAAATGGCAAGGTGAATCACTGCATGCTTACTTGACACATGTATCTTTCATCTGAAAATCTAAAATGGTCTTTAATCATAAGTATTGTTTACGACAAGCTTTACTTATAAATTATTTTAAAGTCAGAATTATGTGGAGTGAGGAAGAGAAACCTCCCATTTGCTGATTCGTTTCCCCTGGGCCACAACAACCACGGCTCGACAAGGTTGAAGCCAGGAGCCAAGAGCTTTATCTTGGCCTCACACATGGATGCAGGGGTTCAAGGACTTGGGCTATCATCTAGTGCATTTCCTAGGTACATTACCAGGGAGCTAGATCAGAAATGGCAACAGCTGAGACAGGAACATGTACCCATATGCCATGCTGGTATTATAGCAGGCAGACAGCTTTACCCACTATACCGTAATACAGGACCTAAGACAAGTGTTTTTTTTTTTTTACTTTAAAAAAGAAAGATTTATTTATTGGAAAGGCAGATTTATAGAGAAGAGGATAAAGAACGATCTTCCATCCACTGATTCACTCCCCAAGAGACCACAGTGGCCTGAGATGAGCCAATCTGAAGCCAGGAGCCAAGAGCTTCTCTGGGTCTACCACCTGGGTGCAGGGTCCCAAGACTTTGGGCCGTCCTTGACTATTTTCCCAGGCCACAAGCAGGGAGCTGGATGGGAAGTGGAGCAGCTGGGACACAAACCAGTACCCAAATGGGATCCTAGCACATACAAGAAGATTTTGCCACTGAGCCATTGCACTGGGTCCCTAATGCAAGTTTTAAGTTCAGTCTTTTTTTTTCTTTTTTTTGAATATTTGAATTATGTGGTACAATTTTGTATAGGCTGGGATTTCCCCCAAGCTCCCACCCCCAACAGATTTTCCCCATTTTACTACAATGGTGTAATCCTTCATAAGGAATCACAATTCCATCAGTCTCTTATTTAAGTATACCTTGACATTGCTGGTACAGACAATGTCAGACAGTCCAGCATCCCATTGTCTACACATTTCCAGCAGTTTCATTGAGAATCCATTTTTGTCTGGAAGCAGGAATGAATGTTCCATTATACCCCCACATCTGGCTATGGTGGACCCCAGTACTCCATTACTATATACATTTTCATAATTGAGAAGCCATGAAACAAGGTCAACAACTGGTTCGAGTTAGAACAACAATAACAACAACGACAAAAACAAATTAGAGCACCATGAAAAACGCGTCACTGAGTAAACAACACATGGGTGACAAAAGGTCTCTTGGGAAAAATGATGCTACCATGTAATCCATAAGCCAGCATGGAGAATTGCAGCTTGGAGAATTGCAAATAAATCTGCCGTATGACCCAGCTATCCCACTCCTAGGAATATACCCAATTGAAATTAAATCTGCATATGAAATCTGCATATGAGAAGAGGATCTGTAATCCTATATTTGCAGCAGCATACTCTACAATAGCAAAGACATGGAAACAATCCAGATATGTGTCCCAAGAAGAGTGGTTAAAGAAACTGTGGTACATCTACTCCATGGAATATTATTCAGCTATTAAGAAGAATGAAATTTATACTACTTACAACTAGGTGGTCCTAACTAGAGACCATTATGCTCAGTGAAATGAGTCAATCACAAAAGAACAAAAGAACAAATACCATCTGTCCTCTCTATATAAGAAAATCAGCATGAGAAGTATAACTGCAATAATCTGATCCATACTGTTGTGGGTTTTTTTTTGGCTACATCCCATATGTTTTGATGTTTTTTATCTCAGTTTTATTTATCCCAAAGACTTTCTTTTCTGTAAGTTCAGTCTTATAGTGAACCCTAGCCCAAACATTGTAAAGCAGTATGCTTTGCAGATCCAATTGGACATCTTCCTGGTTGTGCTGTCTCCTTTGTCTGTCTCTGGGCCGGTGAGGAGCATGCCTCTCTGGGGGCTATTGAGGCCTTCCCATCTTTGGGAAGATGTCACACTGTTTTCTGAATCTTTCATTTGTTCAGGACCCCACTGTGGAGAAATACCAAGGAGAGAAGCAAACAGAATATACAGCGTTACCTGCCCTGTCTTTCTCTCTTTCCCAGTGTCCCTGGCCATCAGCCAGTGATCCCCACATGGATAGCAGTCACTGCTGGATATCTTGACCAAATGTGATTCCTTGCAATGCCCGTGTAGCAGCTCTGAGGGGCAGGACTCTGCCATGATAAAGCATACTTGCACAAAACCTTTGCTTTTTCTACACTGATAATTTAAGCAAGACAAGTATTTCGAAAGCACAGAAACCCTGACGAGGATTCCAGTGGGAGACAGAGTGTGCATTTGAGCCAACAAGGGGAGCTTTAGAATTCCTAGCATACTTCCACCTCCCAGGATGTTGGCTCACAGTAAAGTATAAAGATTAAAAACTTTGGAAATACTATGTGTGCTGTGCACATCACATCATTTGCATTTATGTCCCTTCAGCCTCAGTTTTAGGTTTTAGGAGAAATTAGCATCTTAAATTAGCATCTTGTGCTCTGCAGGTTGGTGATTAGAGTGGCCATGTGTTGTGGGAGCTCCAGGGGAGCAAACTCTTTGATCTGTGTTACGTATGGAAGGTACTGCATCTTTGTTAACTGGGTGGGAAGGGCTGTTTGAGAGTTCCCTCTCTGGCTGGTCTTCGTGTAGCTGATGAGGATCACTGCCTACCCAAGAAGTCCTTCCTGTGACCCTGTGTGTGTGTGTGTGTGTGTGTGTGTGTTTTCCTCTCAGATTGACATGTGTATTATTACATTTTAAATAGCATTTAGTCTGTCACATGCAGCATTAGCCTTGAGGATTTGCGGGACCCTGTTGTAATTCTGATGGAGGAATTGGTTAAATGACAGGAGAAATATGGCAGTTCATGAGCAGAATCCTTTCTGAGTTTCATTTTCTTTCCTAGTCATCCGTATCCCTGTCACTAACCT
Organism: Ochotona curzoniae; assembly: GCF_017591425.1. Taxonomy (NCBI): domain Eukaryota; kingdom Metazoa; phylum Chordata; class Mammalia; order Lagomorpha; family Ochotonidae; genus Ochotona; species Ochotona curzoniae. Next base: position 41,214,171 of record NW_024466502.1, on the reverse strand, counting down.
TATTAGGTCAAGGGCTTAAAGGAGTTTGTTCTGAATTGGCATGTGTTTGGGTGACAGTGGCACACTTTTGAGCATCTTACCAGTGATTTTGCTTCCTGCTTTGGGATGCTGTCACTTTCAAATATGTCTGATTTTTTTTAAACCAGAAAAACCAATATTGCACAATGCACCTTGCCTCAGGAACTTTTTACAGCTGGATGCTGAGATTTGCTTTGCTTTTTTCTCCTATGTCTGAGAACTGCTCAAACTGTCTAACAGTCATAAAGATGAAGCAATTGAATTAAATTCCGTCGTGAGATTCTGTTCTTTTAGATGCCCTTCCACTTGGCCTAATATAACAGGCATCTGAAACAAACAACATGACATGGGTTTAATTCTTTAAGAAGTGTTCCTTTGTTGAAATAACAACGGGAAAAATAGGCCATGTTCCTATTGAACATGAACTATGGAAGGAAACATCTGTAGCCCTCTGGGTAGCAAATTTGCATAGCTGCGTGGTCAGCTTACCTCTGGAGTAGGTCTTCACTGCCGAACAGATGCTGGTGTGAAGTAGGTCAACCTAGTGACATGGCAGGAAAACACACACATTTCTTTTTTCATGTAGTAATGGCTATTGTGTTTTATTCATATATCACCTCCTCTCTGAATTATGAATACATATATGACATCAAGACCTAGAAATACCTAGTGATAAAAAAAAACAAGGTCCAGAGGATTCTTAAAACACCTTGTCCTTGGTGTGGTATATATTAATACCTTCTTTGATACTAATCTGTGGCAGAGGAGGAAGGCAGAGGTATAGGGTACATGAGGTTCTGATGTCAGCATTTCTCAGGGCCTTCTTGGTTTTGCTTACCCATGGAAGCCCATCAGCCTTGCAGAAGCAAAAGCACTAAGAAAAGGAACAACATGAGGGATGTGAAGGGCTGCCGTTGTCTCTGGCAGTCATCATCATGCCAGTGGCCATTAGTTCTGCAGGCTTTGTGTGGTTCCCCTGACTGGGCAGGGCTTTTGGAGCTCCTCCAGTAGGTAGCATCACACAAGTAATTGTTTCTTTCTGGGATGCCTTACATTTTTAGGACCAGGGAGATCTTTCTCTGTCCCCGCGTGCCTCTAAAAATTTAAAGAGAATCAAAGAATGCATAATTTATATGTGCCCCAGAGGTAGTGGAGGGACTCAGTAGCATCTGTGAAGGGATGATTTTAAATTTCATGTCTTATGCAAGAGGTGATATATATATTTTTTTAATGTGGAAATGGCAAGAGCTGGCCTCAGGGATAACCAGATAATTATCCCTGTAACAGCAGGGAGAGATTCCAGAGGGATTAGAGCTGAAAGCTGTGGTGGATCAGTTATGCCCCTGTGAATGGTGGTTGCCACAACGGAGCACCTAGCAACTGATGCGCCGCCTAGAACACACCTCACTTCCACCTCTGGGGAGTGCCTGCTGGAGACCTTGCGTGTCTCCAAAGGTAGGTAAGCAGAGATTTCCTGTACAAGAATTCAGAGCAAGGCTGAATAAGATTTCTGTTTACAACAGTAGGGGGAAAAATTGCTTTCTGTACTCTCATTCCAAAGGTGTTCACTCATGAATCAGACAGTATGTGTTAGTCCTTAGGAAATGCATGTCACTTCTCCCTTGGATCACCATGATGGTCACTGTGCTGAGAGCCTGTAGGCCATCCCCAGCGAGGCCTTCTATGCATAGAACGACGAACTTGCATGGGTCTAAATGCTTCCGAGTGGGAGAGAGGAGAGTAGTCCACTGTTCTCAACTTGGGGAAGTCTCTGCTTTCTCTTCTTTGTGCTTTGAGACAAACAGTTCCTGGCATTTGTTCTGAGGCATTTTGTAGCTCTTCATTTTCCCTCTCTGGGATATTTCAGGTACACAAGTACAAAATCTTATAATCTAGTGGGAGAAGTGGATTTTATAAGCATATAAGGGCTGAGGGAATTGGGGAGTTTTTTTTCTAGCTGAATTTTCTGTTCTGTTTTGTTTTTTTCTTGATCTCTGTATATATCATATATATTTATACATACTATATATATATGAATGTATGCTTGCGGTTTTGTGTATGTGTGATAGTCTTCATTTTTCTCTCAGCATGCTCTTGGCAAGGTCCCTTATGATCTCTTTAATTAATTAATTAATTTCAATCTCCCAACCCAGGACACATCTTTTTTATTTAATATGTATAGATAGATATAGATATAGATATAGATATAGATATAGATATATAGATATAAAATTTATTTATTTATTTGAAAGACAGAGCATGGAAAAGGATCTTCTGTCTGCTAATTCACTCCCAAAAAGGCCAAAATATCTGGGATTGAACTAGGCTGAGGCCAGAGCCAGGAACTCCTTCTGGGTCTCCCACATGGGTATTGTGGCCTGAGGAGAGATAGGTCGTGCCAGATTGGGCCGTAATACCCACCAGCACACGCAAGACAAGGGGAATGTATGAGAGCCTGGTAGGGGATTAGTGGAGACTCTCTTGCTGGCCCACTTCTCCTGCTGGTGAGCATGAGAGCTATGACTGGGAGTAGATCAGGCTGGGCAGGGCTATAATACCGGTTGGCCTGCAGTGTGAGGAGAGCCAGGCTGGGCTAACTGATGGTACCCATTGGTACAGGTGTGAACCAGAGTAAGGGCAGTGGGGTTTGGCTTTATTGGGACTGGGATCAAGTCCTGTTGAGCTGGACTACAGAAGTACCTTGAGAATGCCAGATCCCGGGTAGGGAGTGGGTACAGTGGGGAAGCTATAGACAACTGTCTGATGTTTTGCAACTCACACTGGTGAGCATGAGAACCAAGACTGGGGGTGGGCCTGGCTGGATAGATGGGTGGCATGAGAGTGGGCTGGATGGTTGAGTAGTTTGTTTGAGTTTGGCTTCAGTTTCCAGTGATGTATATGAGATCTACATGGGATATGGAGCAGACTGGACCAGCCCATTTCACATGCTGATAGGCACAGGAACCAGAGCTGGGGACTGTTCCAGTAGGGGTTATTGGGAGTTGCTTTGACTGGGCTGCAGCTCCCCCTTGTATATGTGAGGGCCAAGTGTGTGGTGGGCAAGGATGGACTGGGCCATAGCACCCATTGGTTTGCAAAGAAAAAGGGATAAAATAAATTGATCAACTAACCCAGCAAAGCTTGACAGCAAATTTCTGGATGAATGGAGATTCAGAGGTGGACTATGTCATCCAGCTGACCTTGGAAGGATTTCCTCATCCTTGGAGTGGTGATATCAGCAGTGTCTCAGAACTACCTAAACAACTTGAGCAGAACCCTCAGAAGATCTTCTACCTTGGGGACCCTGGGATGAAATTGGGTGACTCTTCCCCATCCCTGGGTATTGAGGCAGTTGGGAGATTGGGTGTGGTTTCTCTTTTGTTTCCCTCTTCTCCCCATATACAGGAAGAAGAAAAAGAAAATGTGTTAGCAGTGGTCTCGCCCACTTTCCCCTGGTTCTTGACCCTTCCCACCCTGGTCAACTATGTAAACATCATCAAAAACAAAATTGAAAAAAAAAGCACGGGTATCTGAGACACTCTATAATATGAGAAGTCCATATATGCATATCAGAGAAGTGGGGGAACAAGGAGTCAGACATATCCTAGAAGTCCGAGGAAGTGAAGAATCAAAGCAGGAGTAGGCGGTCCACACAGGGTGAGCAGATAAGTCTCTTGCAGGACTGGTGTATTGGCACAGCAGATGAAGTCACTGCTTATGCATCCCATATCCCACAGTAGAGGGGGGAAAGATTTCAGGTAATCTACAGAGGCCTTTTCTTAGGTCCTCTTTATCCGTTTGTTGCTTGTTACCTATATAGTTATAACACTGAAAAAAAAGTCTTCATCTGTTATGCCACCTTCTTCTCCTCTTCTTCCTCCTCCCCCTTCTTCCTCCTTTTTCTTTTCCTTCTCCACCTTTTTCTTCTTCTTCCTTTGTCCTTTTTTTATGTTCTAGGTCCAGATTTACCAACTTTATAATATCTTCTATGGCACATCTAACTATAACCTTCAAAATGTGATGAATAACTTTAGAATAAAGAAGTGCATTGTACAATACAATCTACACAGATTTTTGGTCATATGAATCACGAATGCCTCCCAAAGGGAAAAATCTTGAAGGTATCTTCAGTTATATCCAGTGTGTCCTAATCTGCTTGTGGATGATAAGTAAACAGAAAAATTAAAACAAAGCTTATGTGTCCCTCTGCTTAACAGATACTCGCTTAAACCAGTTGATAATCACAGGATTGTTAGAACTGCAGAAATACCTGGAGAGGTCCTCACCTAAACAAAGGGAAAAGACTGTTACTTTTTTTCAGGGGATGGTGCAGAGTAAGTTATGAACGGAGTTTTCTTTTTTTCTTCTTGAAGATTTATTTTTATTGGAAAGGAACATTTACAAAGAGGAGAGACACATCTTCAATAGGCTGGTTCACTCCCCAAGTGGCTGCAATAGCTAGAGCTAAGCTGATTCAAAGTGAAGAACCAGGAGCTTCTTCTGAGTCTGTCACAGGGGTGTAGGGTCCCAAGGCTTTGGGCCATCCTCTACTAATTTCCAAGGTGACAAGGAGCAGCTGGGACACGAACTGGCACCCATATGGGATGCTGGTGCTTGGAGGTAGAGGAGATAGTTGAGCCATCATGCTGCCCCTGAACTGAGTTTTCAAAACCAATTTGTGATTTTCCTGATTACAAAAAAAAGCTATGAAAAAAAATGTGTGGCTTCATGATGTGGTCACAGACCCTTATAAGAGGCTTGTTTTCAGGAAGTGAATGCTTAGTGAAAAAAGCTGAGAGACACAGCAGATGCTTGATGGAGAAAGAGTTATTGCTCTCCTAAGGCGCTTACCTTTATGTACTACGTGGAAAAGACTTTAATAAAAGGAGACATGCGTTCTCAATCTTCTTATCCATACGGTAATGTTGTGTAACTATCTTTTCTGAGAATTTTATTTAGAGTGTCTCCTACCTAAACCTCTAAATGACAGTGAATTCTGTTGTTTCAAGAAGGGAACCAAGGGATTCAAAACAAATAGTTTCAGATATCGATTCAGAACAGAAGAATACTTATCTAGTAAGTTGGTTAGTGAAAGTGTCCTGGACAAAGGCAGATAGATTTGTTGCTTGGTCATTCAGTTGGCTTTTGTGTGCATGAGTGTCTCCATCCATCCATCCATCCATCCATCCATCCATCCATCCATCCCCTTCCCTCACTTCCTTTCTTTCATATCATACATCCATTGATTCATCATTTCATCCATCCAGCTAATTTACCTGTTTATTTATCTATCATTGATGATTTTATGTGGTTATATAGCATGCTTCATAGGAGAGCCTAAAGAGAATAATGAATCAGTAATGGAAAGGAAAAACATGCAAAGATCTTTGTATTTTAGCACAGTGTGACTTAGAAAGAGCAGAGACTGTAGGCAGGAAGAGACTTTAAGGAACTTTTGAAGGGGTACATGTGAAAGACATGCAATGGCAAGAATAGACAAAGGTCACACAGCCATTCACTTTTTGTTATCAATTATTTAAAGCTTCTTTTACAAAGAAACCTCAGTCATACTGCATAAAAGCTTTGTTTCACGAAGTGTTTCTTGACCACTTGCATGTGCTGTGAGCCCTGAGGTGCTCCACTCCCGTCTTGGACCTGAGAACATCACGAAGTCAGCAGTCTGTGCTTTCCCATCGTGTCTGCACCCAGAATTCTTTCCAGATCACTAGACAGCCACTAGTAGATAAAAATTGCCTTTTGAAATACAGTCTATTTGCCACCTTCTGTTTTTTATCACATTAGTAGAAGGAGTTTTAGAAACAGTGATTGTGGGGAAGAAGCTAATGTTAAAAGTCCCAAAGTAACTAATCTGTTAAGAATAAGAACTCGGACATTGGCACATCCAGAACAGCCCAGTTCTGGATTTTAGGACCTGATTTGATGAAAGTGAGGCTGAAGCTAGAACTGATGACTACAGGGGCAGCTGGGACAGAATGCATTACTTTGGGGGTTCTTTTTTTTCTTTTAATGTTCACCACTCTCTTGTTTCAAACTGAGACCCAGCTTAATGATTACAAGTTCTAGTGGGATAATCTTTTAAAACCTTCATTGTATTTCGTTTTATTTTATTGGAGAGACAGATTTACAGAGAAAAGAAGAAACAGAAAGAAAGATATTCTTTGTGCTGCTTCACTCCCCTAGTGCCCACAACACCCAGAGCTGAGCTGATTAAGAGCCAAGAGTTTCTTTCAGGTCTCCCACAAAGGTACAGGGTCCCAAGGCTTTGAGCTCTCAAAGATGGCTGCTTTCCCAAGCCATAAGCAGGGAGCTGGATGAGAAGTGGAACAGCTAGGACACAAACTGGTGCACATATGGGATCCCAGCGCATGCAAGTTGAGGACTTTAGGTACTAAGCTGCCACGCCTGGCCCTAGAGGGACAATCTTAACAAAATGCTCCTCTGGGAGGTTGTCACCCTTCAGTGTTTGAATTAAAGGGAACTTGTCTTCCACTGAAGACAGAAATGCCCAGCGGAGTCTCTGACTTTGTTCTGTGAATGCCCTGGCGAGTTGCTTTGCTGGAGATGGCTCTTTGACCAGAGCTGAAATGTTATTTCAGGCACTGTGTGTTGTTAATTTATACTGTTTCCAGTGGGTTGTGTGTGCTCCACACATGCCAGCTGCTCTAGAAGGTCTTCATGCATACCAAGGAAGGGGAAAAATGATTTCTGGATTAGCCTTTTGTGGAAAAGAATTTATCTGACACATTTATCAAAATATTGTGGCTGTAGTTTTCTACTATCCTCTGCAGCTCTGGTTTATAAATAATAGTGCCACTTGTCAAAGAGCCGAAAAAACAGAGTGTTATTCTATCACAAAGAGAGATTCATCACCAAGGGTTTTTCATATTATGTTTTGAAAGTACAACAGATCAGCATTTTTATAGCAGGGGAGCATTTTCTGTGGGGTTTTTTTTTTTTTGAGACCCAAAGTAAACATCTTTAAATGTCAGAAAGCTTTAAACCCAAACAGGCTGCAGTCTCATTAGAGAGCAGTCTGATCTGGCTAGCATTCACAAATTGAAATATCCTGCCATAAAATTTATTGTAAACAAGAGAGAAGAAAAAGGCATGTATGCAATTCAACAGATGCCTAGCTCTAAGTTTCTACCGTGTGAAACTCAAGGGTATTTGGAGTTACATAATCCTACCCTGACTCATAGTTTGCAAACCCCATTCATCAGTTCTTATTCTCTTCCTCACCAAGTGTGGGAAGGGAGTGGGGCAGACATGGAGTTTAGGTCCTGGTCTCTGCTCTCCTAGGGCCTCTTCTCTCTGGGTCTTGGTTTATTCCTTTAAATGATGGACAGTGAGATGCTCAGTTGCTTACCTTTGTGTCAGTGTGTGGCAACTAGGGGCAGAGGTTATGGCACAGAGGGTTGGGCTGCTGCTGACTTACATATCTCATATCTGAATACCAGTCAAGTCTCATTCCAGCATCTTGGTAATCATTTGGGAGGACAGCATGTGATGGTTCAAGTGCTTGGGCACCTGCAACCCATATGAGAGACCCAAATCAAGTCCCAAGCCCAGCACAGCCTTTTCAAGCATCTGAGGAGTGAAGTCATCAAATGCAAGATTATCTTTCTTTTCTTCTTTTTCTTCCTCCCTCCCTCCCTCCCTCCCTCCCTCCCTCCCTTCCTTCCTTCCTTCCTTCCTTCCTTCCTTCCTTCCTTCCTTCCTTCAACCCTCCCTCCCTCCCTCCCTCCCTCCTTCCCTCTTTTCTCCTTCTCTCTGTTGGTCTGTCAGATCATTTTTTTAAAGATTTATTTTTATTATTTTTTTATTGGAAAGGCAGATATACAGAGAGGAGAGACAGAGAGGAAGATCTTCCATCCGATGATTCACTCCCCAAGTGAGCACAAAGGCCGATGCTATGCCAATCCGAAGCCAGGAGCCTCTTCCGGGTCTCCCACATGGGTGCAGGGGCCCAAAGCTTTGGGCTGTCCTCTACTGCTCTCCCGGGCCACAGGCAGGGAGCTGGAAGGGAAGTGGGGCTGCCGGGATAGAGCTGGTGCCCATATGGGATCCTGGGCGTGCAAGGCGAGGACCTTAACCACTTGCGCCACTGCGCCGGGCCCAAATCATTTTTTTTTTTAAACCAAGTGTGTCAGACTTAACAATTGGATCACACTGAGACAAAAGTCAAATGAACTTTGAAAGTTATATTCATCATTTTAGGAAATAAAACAAATTAGTGAATTCCTCTAATTATCTAGAGAAATTTATACAGTTTATTTATTTTATATGATCTTATCTATATCAATGCATATTAAACATTTTGAACTGCCATAGAGAGGCTTCATATATAAGAAAATGATAGAATTCAGAGCTGCAGATCACATTATTTTTGCAAAAGTAATAGAGGTAAAATGAGATTAAAAACATGAAGGCTGGCTTGGGGAAAAACACTACAAGGTTAGTGAATATGTCCTGACAGTGACCTTTCTATTAAGGTTTTGTCTTAAAATTTTTACTGCAAGCCTCCTGGCTACTGATTATATTGTCATGTTTAGCTGCATTATTTTTCTTCATCTGTTTTTTTTTTTTTTTTTTATGAGCCAATATTAATAAATTTTATTTTGACATTCTTTACATAGTTAATTAGGGTAAGAAGGTTCAAGGGCTACAGGAAAGTGGATAATACTAATATGTTTTCCATATTGTTACCTTCATGTTTAAAAGGGGGGTATTAAGGGAGAAGGCCCACCCAATTTCCCACCCTCCCCAAGTCCCGGGTGTAGGGCATGCTCTGAGGTTCTTGCTCAAGTGGTTTTGATATTGCAACAGTTATGAATCGCTGTCAATCTTGCCGCTCCAAGCACTATGAGGTCTTTGAAAAATCCACTGATTGACATAGTCCATCATAGCTTAGATGGTTGGTTGACCTGTTCTGTCTTCTCTCTTTTCTTCGTTAGGGTTCTGAGTCCAGCATTTAGATTAGGAAGATCTCCAAAGAAACTTCTTGTATGTGCTAACAAGCACAGGGCCTGGCACCGTCCATCGCTCCAATCAGCTGGTGGTTGCAATTCCTGGGTTGGTTCTGTTTTCACTCCCGACTTCCACTGGAACCAATGGGTGTTGCAGTCCAGTCTGGTTCTGCCCAGCACATACTTGGCCCTCACATAAACCAGCGGGAGCTGTAGCCTAGGTTGGAGCGACCCACAATAACCCCAACCAGGCCCACCCCCTACCCTGGTTTGCCAGTAAGTGTAGCAGTAATCCAGTCTGTCCCACATCCCATTCCACCCCAGCCGCTGTCTTAGTTTTATGTCCTCCCGTGGAAGTGGTAACCCAAGAGGGATGAGCCCACTATTTCCCTCCCAGGCCTCTCCCACTCCCAGATTCCAGTTGATGCTGCCCAAACAAACCTCGCCCACTTTAATTTTGTTTGCACCAGTAGGAATAATCCGCCCAGCCTGGCTTTTCCCTGATCTAGTCCACATGAGGCGCACAGGTGTGGTAGCTCTGCCTAGTCTGGTCTGCCCCCATCCCAGCCCATGCTCTCCTGCGGAAGTAGCTGTCCAGCAAAGGAACCCTCCCTTATTCCCCTGCCAGCTCTGCCCACTTCCTTTCTTGTTCTCAGGCTGGTTGGGCGCTGCGGTCCCTTCTGGTACAGGCAACCTCACCTCAGCATTCCATAATGTGCACTAGTCTTTGTTGCGACCGACCCTGGGTCGACCCACACTGGTGCCTGGATTTGCCAGTGGATGATGTGGACAGATTCAGCCTGGTCTTGCCCACACGTCTGCCAACTGTATGCCAGTGGGTAGGTTTCCATAGCCTTTTCTGGGCTGTTTCCTATCATGTTTCTTGCGTTTACCTGCTGGGTCTGTGTCCTGCCAGAGGAGTTGCCCAGGCTCCTCCATCAGAACCTCTCCCAATGCCAGGTTTCACGCTTACCAGTGGGTCCATGAGCCAACCCTACTCAGTCCACCTCCTGTCATAGCAGGAACTGTGGCTTTTCCTGACTGGCCTTCAACCCAATCTGGTTCTTGCTGTTGGATGTTCCAGCCCAGCCATGGTTTGTCCATACCCACGTATGGCTCACACATGGCTCAGTAGGGGTTTGAGACCCTGCCTAGTCCATCCCACATCTGCCCTGGTCCTCCAGAACACCAGGGGGAGTCGGGGTCCGGCCCAGTTCGGTGCATCCAATCCCAGTCCACACTTGTGCCAAGGGAGACTACAACTGTTTCCAGATCAGAACGCAGCCCCCTTCCAGGCCATGTGCCTCTTGGTGGGAACCTCAGCCCAGCTAGGGTTGTCCCCTTTGCTCCCCAACCGGGTCCGTTCCCAGGCATAGATCACATGCCTGCCAATGGATGCTCTGAATCAGCTTGGCACAGCCCCTCCCCTGTCCCGAACTCTGCCTTAGAAACTGTGGCTTAGTGTCCCATGCTCCCACAGACCAGCAGGTACAAGAGCCTAGCTCGGCATGACCTTTGCTCCCTCCTGGTTTCTAGTTTTACTTGTGGGCTAAGGTTTGCTCAGTCGTGCCTAATCTACTCTGTTCCATTACCAGTTGACACATTGGCCAACTGTTGGAGCTACTTGTGCAGGGCAAGCCCCAAGCCATAGCTTCTGCATGACTGGTATTTGGTGCTCAGCATTATTAGTGATTACAAGTTTTGCTACGAAAGAGTTACTGCCTGTTTCAGGTCCAAGAAGCACAATGGGTTCAACCTGGAGCTAATTAAGCAGCAATTCAAAGAACCAAATCCCCAGAGCTCCCCAGCCGGGCGGCCAACAGGCGGAGCCTGGCACCAATGGCGCACTGGCCGCCCGGGGAGGACGGCTCACCATGTGCCCATGGCGGCTGTCCGGGATCCAGGCATGAGACGCCCCGTCCTGAGACCCACCAGCTGCCAGGAAGGTGCTGGAGGTTTAAATAACCCAGGCCCAAGGTCGCGCCCCTCCCAAATCCCATTCACCGCCCCATGAAGGCGGCGGGTGGGCCCCGGACCTGCCCAGTCCCGGAGGCCTCCCCCCCTCGGTCTACTCACCCCGAAGGAAGCGGCCCCCGAAACCCAGCAGGCCCGGGGAGGACGGCTCACCATGTGCCCATGGCGGCTGTCCGGGATCCAGGCATGAGACGCCCCGTCCTGAGACCCACCAGCTGCCAGGAAGGTGCTGGAGGTTTAAATAACCCAGGCCCAAGGTCGCGCCCCTCCCAAATCCCATTCACCGCCCCATGAAGGCGGCGGGTGGGCCCCGGACCTGCCCAGTCCCGGAGGCCTCCCCCCCTCGGTCTACTCACCCCGAAGGAAGCGGCCCCCGAAACCCAGCAGGCCCGGGGAGGACGGCTCACCATGTGCCCATGGCGGCCGTCCGGGATCCAGGCATGAGACGCCCCGTCCTGAGACCCACCAGCTGCCAGGAAGGTGCTGGAGGTTTAAATAACCCAGGCCCAAGGTCGCGCCCCTCCCAAATCCCATTCACCGCCCCATGAAGGCGGCGGGTGGGCCCCGGACCTGCCCAGTCCCGGAGGCCTCCCCCCCTCGGTCTACTCACCCCGAAGGAAGCGGCCCCCGAAACCCAGCAGGCCCGGGGAGGACGGCTCACCATGTGCCCATGGCGGCCGTCCGGGATCCAGGCATGAGACGCCCCGTCCTGAGACCCACCAGCTGCCAGGAAGGTGCTGGAGGTTTAAATAACCCAGGCCCAAGGTCGCGCCCCTCCCAAATCCCATTCACCGCCCCATGAAGGCGGCGGGTGGGCCCCGGACCTGCCCAGTCCCGGAGGCCTCCCCCCCTCGGTCTACTCACCCCGAAGGAAGCGGCCCCCGAAACCCAGCAGGCCCGGGGAGGACGGCTCACCATGTGCCTATGGCGGCTGTCCGGGATCCAGGCATGAGACGCCCCGTCCTGAGACCCACCCCTTCATCTGTTTTTAAAAAGTTTCTGAGACCATTCAGAAACTGCTATGGCGGTATTATGAAGAAAAAAATTGATTGTTTGAACACAGTAACACTTTCATTGGTTGTCTCTACTTCTTGGAGAATATTCTGCTTATTCTTACTTTAGACATTCCTGACTGGGTCACTGAAAAATTATAATAGGCAGGGCTTTGGCAATAAGAATTGCATGATAATCAACTCCAAAAATAATATTAGTGTGCTTACATTTTATAGTTTTTTATAATTTTCAAGGTGTTTTAACACATATGGATGTTGAACCTCATCTGATTTAGATCATAGACATAATTCAGCAAATAATTAAATTTCTCAAAGATCCACATCTTTTATTCTGAGGATGGAGATGATAGCTAACCATTTTTACCCTCTGAATTAATATTAACCCACATAACTCAAGAGTACTTAGCTTCTGCCTTTGTTCTTTTCATTCAGAAATAATACTTTTGTTGCTCTGGTAATAAATTCTCTTTCTATATTGCTGCAGAGAAGTGTGTGTGTTTTAAGATTTATCTTTTTTATTGAAAGGACAGATAGAAAGAGAAAAAGATCTCCATCCACTGGTTTATTCCCCAAATAGACACAATGGCCAAAGCTGAGCCAATCCAAAGCCAGGAGCCAGGAGATTCTTTGAGGTCTCCCACATGGGTTCAAAGTTCCAGGACTTGGGTCTTCCTTCACTGCTTTTCTGGGCCAGAAGCAGAGACCTGGAACATAAACCAATGCCTATATGGAAGGTAGAGGATTAAGTCTATTTGGTCATTGTGCAGATTCTGAGGATTAATTTATTTAAAATAACACATTCTGAGATGACATAGACATGCTAATGACATTACAATAACAATCTGTATATTCTGGGCCTGGCATGGTAGCCTAGTGTCTTTATTCTTCCCTTTGCTTGCACTAGGATTCCATATGGATGCCAGTTTGTGTACTGGTGGCCCTACTTCCCATCCAGTTCCCTGCTTGTGGTCAGGGAAAACAGTGAAGGACAGCCCAAAGCCTTGGGACCCTGCACCTGCATGGGAGACCGGGAAGAAGATCCAGACTTCTGGCTTTGGATCGGCTCAGCTCTAGCCATCACGGCCATTTTGGGAGTGAATCAGTGGATAGAAGATCTTCCTTTTTGTCTCTCCTCCTATCTGTATATCTGACTTTCCAATAAAAAATAATCTATATATTCTAAGCTCAGAATTAAAATATATTTCTTCACCCTCAATATTCATCTTTCTTAGAAATACTAGTGAGGTAGAAGTAATGTGATGTAAGTATAAAACACATTGACCTATACATCGATAGGTTGATGGTTTGTAATAAAATGCACCTCAAATGTTCAGAGTACCTGGAATTTATGGTAAAATTCATTGAGTTTTACCCTTATGGCCATAAAATAATTATCCTTTCCAAGAAAGCAGTATGACCTCACAGAGAAATTTAGTCTCATTATTTTGTGAATGCCTATTTAGGCATTGTAACTCACACGAATAAATAACAAATGGGAAACATGTAAACACTAAGATCCCTGGAGAAGCTTGGTGATATTCAGCATTTGTGTAAGAAGGTATAATTTTAGCAACAAAAACATTTAGTTGAAATTCGGCTCAGGGAAACACAATTCTTAAAAACCCTGCTTTTAATTACCATCAGTCACAAGTTATGTTGCTACTGCACTACGCATGTTGGTTATAAAGATCAAGCTTTTAAAAACAAAATCAATTTTTAAAAATCTCATTAAAAATCTCTGCAGTGAAGGAGAGTCACTTTCTGTCACTGGTTTTGTTTCATTTACCGAGTGAATATAGGGAAGAATTACTGTGGTCCCATGACTTTTGTAAATGACTCTTGTTGGTTCCCCTAATTTTGTAAATCTGATGATACTCCAGAGCAGCCCTGGTTCCAGAGGTCTGTGTGCACACAGCTCAGCTTGGACTTTCTGCCATCCCTAATGTACCAGTTTGGAAGCTCACAGACAAAATAAGCAAGCAAAAAGCAGAACTCTTCTCCTTTCACTAAAGAAGTAACTAAATAAATGACCCTTGTGTTTAAGGTAAATGGAAATTCCCCACCCCTAAATGTGTCTTTGTGGGTACTGAAGGTTTTTTACACTCACACCCACACCCATGACCAAAGCCTTACCTTTTTCTCCCACTTAGCTCCTGGAGTCCCAGGGTTCCATCCCAAGATAAATGAGAGAGAGCGGTCAGTGGGGGGATTTCTGAGGTCCCCAGGCCTAGTGCGTTGAGTCTCAAGTGCTCAAGTTCTGCTCTGATAGCCTGCAATAGGAGAAAGGGAAGATGTTGTTTCAAGCTTGACATTGGACCAAGCAGAATTACATTTGTCTAGGGTGTATTTCCCACAACACTGCCCCCTTTTGTTGCTGCCTTGTTAACCTCCTTGTGTTCTATGAACTCAAGAGCACCTGCCAGCCTCTTTGTCCAAGCAGGTCTTTCCACCTGAGGGCTCTTGCTGTTTCTGTTCAACTGTCAGTCCGTATGACTCTTCCTTAGAGCAGTCTTCTACTCCACAACAGCACCCAGCTTTATGCCTTCCCCTCCCAGTACTTGTCATTGTCTTTTTATTTGAAACCTGTGCAGTGAGGGCTGCTTGGCATTCCTCAAATCTTCATTGACAATCAGTGTGTTTGGTAAGAGTGTCATGACTGCCACCAGATTGGGACCAGCCTGGAAGCTCCATATTGTCCAACATGGTTTCTATGAGATAGGTGTTCCTCATTTTACATATTTTGCCTTAAGGATAAACTTTTAAAACACTGTTCACTTCAGGATTAGATTGACTTCTCTGAGAACAGCTGATACAGTTTGTTAATGGAGAATAGAGAATAGGCAGACACTCTTATATTTAAATAAAAGATAATTCCCTCCTATCAGAACACAGTGCTGATGCACTCACACTAGATTGCTCAGTCCACGAAGCCACTTTGTGTTTTGTTAAAATTCTTCCCCCCCTTTGGAATTTACACATTTGACTTTGCTTCATTCATGATCTTTTATCCAGGTCTCATGTGTTTCCCACTTCACTTCCTGCTTCTTCTAGGAACCTTCTTTGTGATCATGTGCTACTTATTGGCCTATCATGAAGCTGATTGGATTTTATTATACTCTTACATTGTTATCTACATTAGCTACTATTATATCAACAGACCACACTTAAAATTTGACACAAGCCTACCAGATATACCACTCTATGTAATAACTCACTTTACTTTATGGCAGTCCTGAGACATTTTGCTACTTTTATTATTCTGGCATACTCTGACTATGTGTGTTTTATGAATAAGGAAGAAATCCAAGGCCTGGAGAGGTTAACAGGTTCTGAGTAATGCAGTCACCAACATGGAGGATCAGGATTGGCTTCTTGCTGCCTGGCTCCAGGACCCAGCCTCTGCCTCCCCATCTGCCCACCTGAGTAAGAACAGGCCGGCTCTTTGTTGGCTGGCCTTTCCTTGACATTCTTGGCATACCAGGGACAAGTACAGTCACTTCCTACACAGAAAGCTCCTTGGCTGGTGATAATGATTGGGTAGGATGCAACATCCTAAAACACATGATCTAGGGTGATTCACTGTGAAGATGCAGAAGGAATTTTGTGAATTTGCTCAATTATTTTGCCATTATAATAGTAATTTTCTGGAGGTGTCTTTTCGATATGTACTTGACTGTCTTTCCTACTCTATGGATTGTCAGAAATCAGGGGAACAAATATGAGTAACCAGATTTGTGTCATGTTATTCAAATGATTTCTAGATAGAAGGAGCAAGCATTTTCAGAGTGGGTCCTTGGGAGTAAGACAAGAGACTGCTAGTTAGAGCCTGTGCTGTATGGAAAGCCTTTGTGAGGACTGTGTTTTCATTAATAGTCCTGGTAACCTTTCTTAAGATAAGCAAACACTGTAATGGAACTCAATGCAATGGAGACCATACAATCCATGTGCTCCAGTTACTGATGTCCAGTTTTGAATGTCTCTTTTCCAGAAAAGTCTGCCCCATCGCTAAAAAAAAAAAAGACAATGAAAAATTAGGAAATGACATGCAATACATGTTACAGATGATGAACTAATTTTCTTGCTTAATAGACAGCTTCACATGTATTACTCCATAAAAAGTAACAACTCAATAGGAAGAAATAAGTAAAGAATATGTAGTAGAGGCTCAAAGAAAAATACAATAGTTAAATTACAGCCTCACTAGCGATAACTAATAAGGATAGTATATTTTTTTCGAGAGTGATGAAATAGTACTAATTCAATGTTGAGGAAAACTCACTGTTGGAAATAGTGTAGATGCCAGATTATATTTGGAGGCATTTTATTTAAATCCATACAGAATATTCAACTATAACTATAGGAAGACACACTGCATTTTTAGCAGCAGTTAAAATGCAGAAATGTTATGACAGTACACTGATAGGAATGTAGGTGTTATTGTGTCTGTTCATTAACTCCTAAGTAGCCAGCCATTACAAAAAAGAAACCTGTGTGTTGCCATGAGAAGCAACAGTGCTAGAGGTGTATACAGACAGTATAAGCACACTCAAATAAAAAAGCAAATGCTTCCATATAGTTTAAGGCTATATAAGCACATATGTAAATAAAAAGAGAAACCAGTCTGAGAAGTGTTCCTATGTTCATAGAATTTGTGGCACAAGGACTCCAAATATGAGTTTATTTGATGCAGTTCCTTAAATTCCATAAAGATAAGAGATTCTCAGATAATTCATGGAAAATGGGTAAAATGAAAGTTGTGTGCATGATTTTCTGCAAAAAGAGAGATGTGTTTTTTGTAATTATCTTTACTTTGGGTGATTTTTACATAGTTGATTAGGGTGATAAGGGTCAAGGACTAGAGGAAGGTGGGTGAAATCACCATTTCCACATTCTCTTTTTTTTTCCTTCCTGTATCTGGGGGAAGCAGGGAGATAAGGGAGAAGCAATACCCAGACTCCCACGTATATCTGTACCCTGGAATGGAAGACAGCCACCTAATACCACCCAGGGTTCCCACTGTGGGGCATGCTCTGAGGGTCCTGCTCAAGTGGTTTTGATAGTTCAACAGTTCTGAAATTCTGCCGATCTCTCCAGTTCAAGCATGATGAAATCTCTCTAGAATCCAATGACTAACAAACTCCACCTGAGCCTCTGCCCACACTTACCTGGGATCTGCCCACCAACATAGTGACAGTGGGAGGAGCCATGGTCCTGAGCATACTCAGAGCTGTCTGAGATCTTCCCACAGCATGATTGTTATGAATGGAGGAAATCCTCAGACCTTGGGCTTGGGCAAGCTCATATTTGGCCACTGCATGCCAGTGTTTGATGAGGATCCCCAACAGGAAGCCTGGCCTGGCTCTCCCATGTGGCTGGGAGATACAGACACCCATGCTTCTGCCAAGAATTACCTTGAGAGATGTATTTTAAGCTTTCATTTCCCAGTAACTTTTTAAAGCTTCCTCGTTGGTGGCCAGGTTTGTGCATGGTGTCATTTGTGCATGGTATAGTTTATTATCTCCAAAAAGTGAATGGCAATGAAAGGAAGTTGATATTCCTTGCTTAGTCTTTTAGACTTCTAGTTTACTCATAGTGTATGCTTAAAGAGAAAACTGGAGTAGAGTTTTCTAAGACATCTTACTAACGAATATTATGCTTTACTATTTTGAATAAGTTATCTAACCTGAAAAAATAATTACTCCTTCTTTGGTCCCCGATCCCGTTAGAACTTCTGCCTCCAGGATGCCTACAGCCATCGGTGTTCATGATATTCTTTCCCTATTGTTCTCCTTGAAAACTGCCTGCAAAGAAGAAAGGTTCCACACCTCTGCTGTGAGGATCCTGTTCTTCCTGTTACCAGTGATTATTTGGAATAATTTATCATTCCTCAATAGGAATAAACATGTGTTTTACATGTACCCCCCTTTTTAGAAGTTTTCTCCTTTGCCTGAGAAATAATTATGTCTGAATCTGTAGTTGGATTTGGACTCCATAGGCCTAATTTTAAGGCTCTCAAAATTCCAGGCTGCCTTCCATGTCATGAAAAGGAAAGTTGTACACATAAAACTGATTTCAGTCTGGTTTCAAGAAGAGACTAAATAACAGAAATAGTTTTAATTAAAGAGAGTTCAGTACTGGAACTGACACAGTGGAGTACCAGAGTAATCCTCTACCTGTAGCACCAGCATCCCTTATGGGTGCCTGTTCAAGTCCTGGCTGCTTCGCTTCCAATCCAGCCTCTTGTTAAAGGCCTGGAAAAACAGTGGAGGATGACCCAAGGTACTAGGAACCTACACTTGTGTGGGAGACCTGGAAGAAGTTCCAGGTTCCCAGCTTTGGATCAGCCAAGTTCTGGCCATTGTGGCCATTTGGGAGGTGAATCAGCAGATAGAAGATCTCTCTCTCTCTCTGTTTCCCTTCTCTCTGTAACTCTGCCTTTCAAGTAAAATAATTTTTTTTAAAGAAGAAAATTTAGTGCTGCAGAAAACATATCAAACATCAAATAAAGGCACATGATTCTGGGAGGTGTTGTGTGTGTGACCTGTGTCCCTGGCACATTTGAGGAGGCTGCAGGTTTTGGGTTTTCACTGTCACCGTATGTGCTGTTCCCTAAATCCATGCTCAGACATGGATGAATGCAGCCGAGACTTGCCGACAGGCCAGATGGGTGTGACTGTGCCAGACTGAGCTGACCAAGTGGTGGAGTGAACTCACACAGTGCCTGGCAATGGATTCTAATCCTGGATGCAGAACCATGTTTGCTGCAGAAGCTGCATGGTTTGCAGAGATGGAGGGTGAGGGATCCGGAAGCTGAGAAACAGAAGAGTTTCCTCATGGTACATTTAGCTTTCTTAAACAAAGCTGTGAAAGAGAGGGTGGAAGAGGATGAAGTGGCCAAAGAGAAAAATACACCTTTATCAGAGGGTGTCATATCCCAGAGACTAACAAATACCTACTACTTTAAAAAATCAACACATTTTTTTTCTCATGAACACAAATAAATGATGACTTCTCTGGAGTGGATTGAGCGATTAAGATGTCTCCATCACATGTCAAAAAACCTTGTGCATATTCCAACTGCAGTTCCTAATTCCACCCTTCTGCTATTGCAGATCCTAGGAGGGGAACATTGGGGGAATGGCTCAAGGGGTAGTCCCGCACCCTGTGGAGATCTGGATTAGGTTCAGAGCTCCCCACTCAAGAGCCAAGCCTAGCTATGGCCGTGGTGGACACTGGAGGACCGAGCCAGCAGAATGTGAGCTGTCTCTGCCTCTCAAATCACACTAATAAAAAAAAAAAGTGTGCTTGAATCTCTATTTTTTTTCTTTTCTTTTTTT
The DNA here is from genome assembly GCF_017591425.1 of Ochotona curzoniae. NCBI lineage: Eukaryota > Metazoa > Chordata > Mammalia > Lagomorpha > Ochotonidae > Ochotona > Ochotona curzoniae. Next base: position 41,194,842 of record NW_024466502.1, on the reverse strand, counting down.
GCTTAACTTCTGTTTATAATTAACCATAATGATGCATTTTGCCCTTTACCTGGATAGTCTAGATAGTGGGGTGGAGGTGGCAACCAATGGTTCAGTCTATTCAGTGTTGAAGGCAGATAGTGTCTCTTTGTTACAGAGGCAGATAAATACATGACATCCTGCGAGAGTACCAAGGTGGAAAGTGAGCAGTTCTCTGCGGTTAGGTTCAGAAACACAGGACTCTCCCTGAGGCCGCTGTCAGGGCAGACCCAGCCCGGGATCATTCAGCCTTCTTGGAGCTTGGAGTTTAGTTTATCCAGCCTGATAGCCCACCCAGCCTTGCCACGCCTCAAGGAAGGGAGCAACTGGCTAATTGTTTTCAAATTAACTGCTGCTTAAACAAGGACACCCAGAGGAATAGTTCAGACTGGAGACTGCAAAAATTCTTCCAAGTATTCAAGCCCCTGCTTCAGGGCACCAGCTGATGGCCTTTCTGCTGAAATAGCAGTAGTGAAAGGTGATTATTGGGGAACAGAGAGGGCAGTTGCTGACCTGAAGCCAGTTGCTTGGCACAGATGTTTCCTGCTGTCCCTGGAGGTCCCCAAATACAGCTTGCTGCCTCAGGATGCCTTAGCCCCATGTTGGCTTCCCAGCTCCCACAATGTGCTAGAGACCTGGCTTCTCCAGGAAATGCTGTCACAGAAGGGACTCTGCTGGCCCCTCCAGCTCATCGTCTTGTGCTTGCCCACAGCGGGTCACTGGGCCTACTTAGTGCAGGTGGTCTTTGTAAGTGTAGAAGAATATCAGTTCTAGAAAGTGAGATAGGCCCCATCAGCCATGACCAACTAACTCACAGATCTCACTGTGTCTTCCTCTCACCATTCTTTATTTTTTTTCTGCTTTTGGTGCAATTCATGAAAATGTGGGAGTATTAGTCTTGCAATGACACATGTGGTGTGAGTGAGCCTGCTGTTTGTAGCACCAAGAGAAGTTTCTGAAGCAGCAGTGACACCAGGTTCCATTAAAACCCAGGAAGATTTCTCAAAAGCTACTGTGTTTTTCCCTGTCTGCCATCTGTACTCTTCATCCTTGTTCCTCTCTGGAGGTTTCTAACAAAGCAGACAGGCCTCTTGAGCTTGTGCCTTGATTGTGGGGCTCATGAACTATTTCCTTTAATGCACAGCCTCCCTAATAGCCCCGGGACTTTTTTTTTTTTAATGAAACTCCTGCCATTCCCCCTCCTACCTTCTGGCCACAGGAAAAATGTGCTCTCCTACTCAGCAGGTGACTCTCCCTGGCAGTCCGACTCCTCAGAGGCCCTTCCATTTACCGTTAGAACGGATGAGTGTTCTGGTAACTCAGTTCCCCTGCACGAAGCCACTGCTGCACCCCTGGTGGGGCATGCATGCTCAACTGTCCTCACTGGCTGCCAGGTGGGGCAGCACAGACTCTGTCCTGCTTGGTATTGCCCTGTGTGCTCTCACCTGCTGGCTGACTGCACTGTGTATTCTCCACATTGCCCTCCATCCGCACCCTGCCCATAAACCCTTTTCCCTAGTCCCTTTTACCCTCTTCCCTAATCTCTTCCTTGATATAACCCATGACAGGTTAGACAATATCTTTGGAAAATATGCATAATGGATATTTATGATGGTCAACTTTTATTTCCTATCACAATTTAAATCTTTTAATGTTATTTAAGTGTTGTGTGCCTCACATTCCCATTTTGGATGGTCAAGCTTTTGGGGAATAGAAAAAACCTTCTAAAAAACTGTCCTTGATATAGCTATCCTCAGGCTGAATCCTAATAACGAAATGTCTGGTGAATGCTAGTTGAATGAAAGAGCCGTGAATGTGTGTTTCCAGATCTCTTGCTGTCTTGTGTTGCTGATTTGCCAGCTGTGGCCTTTCAGGACAAATTTCCTGGAAAAAAAAAAAGCTTTAACTTACTATGAGGTCCGAAGAATCTCAAGTAAAGTAATTTTGATTTGTAAGAAAAAGCCAGTTTTAATTACACATTCTGAACACAGTAAAGTAGTAGATGCAGGAAGATCAAAATCCAGTCTGTCTGCACTCTCGTCTCTGTGAGTGGGACAGCTTCCTTGAGGGAAAGCCCTGCGTTTCATGGTATTAATTGCTGGAAAGTGTTCCTTTTGTCTCTTTCTGCCTATTAGAAAAGAAAAATAATTAGTTCTAGAGTTAAAAAGGAAAATGTGACAAGTAAGCCTAGTAGCTTCTGTTAATTGCTTGCCTGTGAGTGGATTTTTTTTGAAATATCAAAGAGAATGAGAACAATTAAGGAGTTAGAAAAAAGTGCAATTATTTGTGTCTCAAGATACACTGAGAACTCACTGAGGGTTGCCTTTCGCTCTGCCTTAAAAGTTCATTGTTAACAACAACAACAACAACAACAAAAGCTTTTTATTTTAGAAGAGCATCCCCAAAGGGAAGTAACACGAGAAAGTAGGGTCTTGGGGAGACAGAGACATGCCCAGCATGGGAGGAGGAGGTAACCTCTAACTACAGAACCTTCATTCATTTTGATTTCTGCACTCTGCACTGCAGCGGCAAGGCAGCACGCTGCCTCCAGCTACCATCATCCAGCAGACTCATACATATTTACATGGTGAATGGACAACCAGGCGTGTGGCAAGCATTCTTTATCTTTCTACTTTTCCTCCTTCACTAATGATTCAGCATCCTTAATATATCCAGAATCTGGAGACAGCTTTGGGAGCTTGTCTTGTGCCTTCAATGTCAGTCTTTGTAATGCCAGTGGGATTTTTATTTTATTTATTTTTTTATTTTCCACTTTGGAAGCTTGCTTGAAGGTAGACTGAGGTTTTCTGTTTTGAGGGTTTGATGTGATGATTTATTAAAGTACTCACAGAAATATCGATCCCGCTAATAGCATCTGCCTTGCCACATAATGCTTTACATTTTATTCATCTAAGAGGCTGCATTCTTTTTCTCCTCTGGTTGACCATAAATGCTTTGGTCTTTCCTCTGCAGTTATCTCTCTTCCCAGGACAAAGGATGAAAGCCAAATATTTATGGACTAATTAGTGAAGCCACCATGTCCAAATAGAGTACTTTATGCAGCACTTGGAAATACTGTACGGTTCCATGCACAGTAGAAAAGGAAGGGTGGAGATCGCAGTTGGCTGAGGATGCGGGGCCTGGGGAGAACAGCTGACTTTCCTTTGGCCATTAAAATACAGCCAACGGGGTGTCAGTTACATGAAGGGATGCCACCAAGTTCACATAGAATGGGATTAAAAGATTTGTTGATTCTGGTCCAGAAGTATTGGAAAACCATGCACATGAAGGGCTTTCAAATAGTTTAGCAAAACATGGATGTTATGAAAGAGCTATGAAAGAAATTTCAAATTTTTTGCCTCAAAATAATGTGAGTTAAAAATTCCATTTATTTATGGGTTTTTAAACATCATTTGCTTATTGACTTACTTGAATATCAGAGAGGCAGAGAAAGAGAGAGAGAGATAGGAAGAGAAAAAGGGAGGGAAGAGAAAGAGAGAGACAGAGAGCAAAAGCACTTTCATAAACTGGTTTACTTCCCAAATGTTCAGAACAGCCAGGACTGGGCCGAGCTGAATTCAGGAGCCAGAAACTCTGTTTCCTCATCAGTGGCAGGGCCCAAGTGCTTGAACCATCATATGCTTCTGCCAAAAGCATTAGCCGGAAACTGGCTAGGAAAGCAGGTAGCTGGGACTCTGTTATGGGATGTCAATTATTGTGGCTTAAATTGCTATACGACACCTGTTCTTCCATGGATATTTTTAAAAAAATGTTCTTTCAACACATTGCTTTGTCACTTTCTGTTTGATTGTAGCTAATTTTTACTTTTTACTTATGAAATCTTGGAATATTAATGAATTCCAAGTTTATTTCTGATTTTTTTTAAAGATTTATTTTTATTATTTTTTCATTGGAAAGGCGGATATACAGAGAGGAGAGACAGAGAGGAAGATCTTCCGTCCGATGATTCACTCCCCAAGTGAGCGCAACGGGCCGATACTATGCCGGTCCAAAGCCAGGAGCCTCTTCCGGGTCTCCCTCGCGGGTGCAGGTTCCCAAGGCTTTGGGCTGTCCTTGACTGCTTTCCCAGGCCACAGGCAGGGAGCTGGAAGGGAAGCGGGGCTGCTGGGATTAGAACCGGCGCCCATATGGGATCCCGGGCGTGCAAGGTGAGGACCTATAACCACTTGCGCCACCACGCCGGGCCCTATTTCTGATTTATTTTTTAGAGTTTACTTTCTTAGAATTCCACCGGTGGAAAGGAGGGTATCATTTAATGCTTGGGCCCTTAGATAGGAAGAACACGCAAATCAATATATTATACATAGAGCCACTTTGTGATTTCAAATGTCTCAAAAGTAATAGCTCTGATCCAAGGGATATAATTAACTCCATTTTAAACATAAGGGAAACCTTGCAGGGACATTGTTTGTAAATTGTGCTACAGAGAGATGAAATGCAGCTTCTTTTCAAACCCATTTACAAATACATCAGGGCCCACAAAGGAGTACTTTCCAGATAAATGTAGGCAGAAATAGAATTGCAGAATAACCCACCATTAAGTTAGTAAGAGTGCTCTTGATTCTTGCGCAAGTTTTCTTTTTGACTCAATGCATAGCTAAGTCCTCAGTTTCACTTATGTTTTGCAAACTGTATGTTTTAGAGAGGGTGAAAAATGTCATTATAGTCTCCAGAAATTAAAGAATTTCCTTGGAAGTAACAGGGAATGTCTCCATGTATATACTCATGTTTAATTATGTGTATCTTTTCTAGATGACATTTTATGCACTGAAGAAGGTAATATGTCCTTTCTTGTTGTGCTTTAGGGGAAATAATGGGAAAGTAAAGCAGCATTTCAGCATCCCTGTCTTCAGTTCTCACTGTGTCCTACTGTATGTTATGCCTTTTGTTCATTATCCTGCAGTTCCTTTAATCTCACTAACTTGTCATTTTTTGCAGGAACTACTAATTTGTAAAACCAGAAACCAAAAAAAAAGAAAAATCAAATCTTACAAATGACATTGAAAAAGGCATAAATATATGCCAGTTTTAAAGAAGCAGTGGATGCTTTGAATGAAATCTGAGCTTTCTCTTCCGGCTTCATTGCCAGAACAGTCCAGTGTCAAATCTAGAGTATCTTACCAACCACCTCTCTGCTTGTGGCCTGTGAGGGTTGTGGAGAATGGCCCAAGGCCTTGAGACTCTGCACCCATGTCAGGGACCTGGAGGAAGCTGCTGGTTCCTGGTTTCATTTGGACTCAGCTCTGGCTGTTACAGCCATTTAAGGTGTGAACTAGTGGATGAAGGATCTTTCTCTCTGTAAATCTGATCTGTCTTTCTAACAAATATGGATAAAATCATAAACAAAGTTACATCATCTGAAAAGGCATGCATTTCTATCCCATAAGCTATTTTTACTTGAATTACCTTTGGAACACATGGTTTCTGTTTTTGTGAAGTCAGAAGATAAAGTGAAAATGAAAACAAGTTGAGAGGTGAATAAAAGTCAGTTCACTAGGTGAATAAAAAGTCATTTTGTTTGAATAGACAAACCATATTGGGAATTAGCAATAGTTATTAATGAATTATGTTAAGATACTTTGACAAGTTAATATGTTGCTGTACCTGTCTTAGTGATATATCAGTTACTGAATTTTGAAAATTTGACTTTTATAAGATGGAGACATTAAAAATGAAAACTGTCCTGCAGATGCTTCTGTGTTATCAGGATGAACTCACCGTGACTGACATGACAGTAGACAGTTTGATGAGCCCACAGCTAGCTAGAATCCGTAGATTTCTGCAACTCTGTACACAAGATTGTGGTGGATGTCAATGATAGAGTATCTTTAGGGAGTTTATTATACTTATGACAAACACATATCCAAACAACTTGAAAATGTGTGGTGTTTTAACAGTTGCAGGAAGTGCAGGAGTCTGGAAAGGACCACAGAGTCCCCTGTGCCAGAGGGGGAGTGCTTGGGTGACTGTGGCATTTTGTAATGAACCCTTTCCAGATATAGGTGGCAGTGGAGTCTGGGCAGTGTTGGCAGGAGGCAGTTGAGTTCAGCCTGCTAGACTGCTAGACTGTTAGCAGAGGAGGAAGCTGGCAAGTGGAGGGTACGATATGGTAAATATCTGTTCACCTAGAATGGCAGCTTGCATCTCCTTTCTGATAACAGGGCAGAAAGTTTTCAAGTTCAAGTCAGCAGAATGTGACCCCATCTCAACACATTCACCGAACTCTCTGGGGAGGTTTTGTTTAAAATTGAAATTGCAACCTGAACCTTCTGGAGTCAGTTTTGCCTCCAGTGAAAGTTAAGTTGCTTAGAAATGAAGCAAATGAAAGGATAGCATAATCCAAAGGTAGAAAAAAGATTTGCTGTATTTTAAGCATCTGGAGCTATCCACACCTGATCCTGTTATCCCTTGGGCTTTCCAGTTAAGTATGACAAAAAAAAAATCTCTTATTTTAGCCACTTTGAATTAGGCTTTTGTCACTTGTAACTGTCATAGTTCTAAGAAAGAGTGTTTTAAATAAAGATTTAGGAATTGTTTATGTTTTTGGAAATTTTGTTATTTTAGATTAAAAAAGAATTGTGGCAGTTTCCAGATAAGCTTATATACTGTAGAAGATAAATTCTGGTTTTCCTTATGTGTTCAAATAATCACATTTTTAAAAAAGATTTATTCATTTTCATCGGAAAGGTAGATACAAAGATCTTCCATCTGTTGGTTCACTTCCCAACTGTCCACAATGGCCAGAGCTGAGCCCAACCGAAACCAGGAGCCAGGAGCTTCTTCTTTGTCTTCCACACAGTGCAGGTCCCAAAAACTTGAGTCATCCTCCATTGCTTTTCCAGGCCACAAGCAAGGAGCAGGATGGGAAGTGAAGCAGCTGGGACATGAACCGGTGCCCATATGGGATCCTGTGCTTGGAGGTAGAGGATTAGCCGGTTGAACCATTGCACTGACCCCCAAAAAATCACAAACTTAAGTTCAGTTGTAACTATTGATATATCAACTACATTCAAAAGAAGCCTTTGGGATGGGCGTTATGGTGCAGTGGGTCAACATGCTGCTTGGGACACTGACTTTTGTCTGTTTTCTTTAAAAGTTCCAGATTGAGTCCAAGCTGCTCTGGCTTCTGATCCAGCTCCCTGCTAATTGGCCTTGGGAGCCACAGAGGGCAGCCAAGAACTTGGGTTCCAGCCAAATACATCAAGCACCCAGCATGGGTTCCTTCAGCCAGCCTCTAACAATGATGAAGATTGGATGTCTTAAGACCATGTTCTGCCTAAATATACCTGTATAGCTTCAGCTGTCTGGCAAAACCCTATACTGGAGCTAAACAAGAGATGATGCCCTGAGAGAGTCTTCTGGAAATTGGGAATTTATTGTGAACATTAGAAACATGAGAACTCTGGCCACTGTGCTATCAAGACGAGGCAGGTACAGGCCTTAAGTTGTTGACTTCAGCCTGGCTAACCATTGACTGTTGTGACCATTTGCAGGTTAAATTACGGATATTAAGTCTTTCTCGCTGTTTATGTCACTCTGCCTTTTCAATAAATTAACCTTTAGAGAGCCGAATGCTGGATATGGAAAGGTACTAGCTTTCTCACAGGGCTTATTTTATTTACTTTCTACCAACTCTCTGGTTCTTGGACACAAACATATCCAGCAATGGGGAAGTCAGATCTATGTAGCAATGTAGTGTCTGTATTTGTCTCATCTGACAACACAGCAGTCAGAACTCTCCCCTTTGGGCTTCACGATAATGCTCCACCTTCCAGAACCCTTTGAGGATATCAACTCTTGTTTAGTCTCAGCATAGGTTTTGGGAAGCAGCTGAAGATGTGTAGATATGTTTAAGCAGAGCACAGTTTAATGACATCCAATCACTATTACCAAATCAAACTTGTTTCACACATAAAATTCTCCTTAGTTGTTTACTGATCAGTTTTTTAGGAATACATACTTCCTTAACTCTTACCAGAACAGAACAACCCAAAAATCTGCCTATATTTGTCTTTTCTGGTGCTTATTTAGGAAGTTCTTGCTCAGATCTTTTTCTTTGATGTCTTTATCAGTTACCTTTTTCAGCCAAACATAACTTTTATCTTCCCACATCATTAATGAATCTTTTAAGTGTACTTCCCTCATGTCCCTATCTTGTCATTTATCTGGCAGTATTTCCTAAGTTTATGTGTTCTTTCCTAAGGCTCTCCTGCTGTTTGAAACCATTTTCATTCCATGCCTCTGTCTCTGATCTGTCTTCACTTACAGAAACTAAAGTAGATATAGACATGAGACTATGAACTTGACAAAAAGTGGTTGAATGTATTGAGGAAATTTGTTCTTGAAACCAAGTCACACTTGGCTGAAGAATCCTATTGCCTGGTTAGTCTGTGGACTAAGGGTGGGACTCCCAGAGATATTAATTGTGTTCTGGTTCAGAGGCAAGAGGATGGGCCAGGCATGCCTTGCCTTTGATTTTATGGTTGGCTAAACCAGCCAAGCAAACACTGAGCTGACATGCATTGTTCAAACAGTAATGCTAGATTGGCCCTAAGGGGGGTGTTGGCAGTGCATCTGGGAGAAGTGTTTAGTCCTTTAGTCCTGCCTGCATTATCTCAATCTGAAGTATTTCTCACAAAGCACTCATTTCCTTGGGTCTCCACCTGGGTGACAAGCCTTTGCAAGTACTTACCAGGGATGTTGTGAGAAGAATAATTTTGATGAATTTGGATTGTTGTGACTGTTTTTCATTTTCTTTCTTTCTGTTCAAGTCTTCATGAAGTAGGAAAATGGTAACTGAGAAATGTGGAGGTGCTAAGAGGTTTTACATTTTTTCTAAAAATGATTAGTTTTTAGACATAAGTAGTTTGTCATGGAAGTTCAGTCTGCTTTGTTTCACAGATAATGAAGGAGCAGACAGTGGGGAAGTGAACATTGTATCTCTGCTGTTTAATGGTCTGCAGAAGCCTGCAAGGTGTGAGTCTGTAGAAGGTAGTGACATGGAGACAGGTGGCAAGTTGGCAAACGATATCTATTTGTATAGTTCATATTTTGCAGTTTATGTTTGCAGTTAGTGGGGACATAGAAACCACTTCCTCCCACCCATAGATCCAGTGGAATATGGTCTTGCCACCCACGCTTGTGACTTTTTCACACGTGTACACCTGTACAGCGCTCCAGGCGTACAAATGGAATATGTCTGCCACCTCAAGGCGTTTGTATCTGCTGACTGGGACCCTCTTAAGCAGGACCACTGCTTGGCAACTGTTTTACAGCTCTATCTGCTTTTAGCTCTGTCAACAGCCCTTCTCTAAACTTGCCTCAAACTACCACCACTCTGTAGCCAGTCACATTCCATTCTGTGGTCATGCCCTACTTTCTTCATTTCACTCAGTGATATTTGAAATTATGTTTTTAGCTTATCTGTTCTGTCTCCTATTAGACCAACTGTTCCATGAAAGAAGGGACCTTACCCACCACTGTGTTTTCATTGCTTAAATATTATCTGGCACAATATAGGTGCTCAATGAACATCAAGCATTTGACATTCTAGACCTGTTGAACTACCTATCCATTGCTTTATGTTTCAAGCATAAACAAACAGATGTGTTACTTCTTTGGCATTACAGGAAGCATGTCAGTGCAGTGAAAGGGCTCCCCCTCCACCCATCAACTGTCAGAGGTCCCGTAGCTTCCATATGGGACCATTGGAAGCTTCCAATTTTATTCAGTAAAAGTGAAGAGAGGCTAATGGACACCAGCAGGAAGACCTGGAATGCTTGCTTGGAGGAAACACATTCCTCTCACATGAACAGTGGTCTCTCCCCCAGGATTCACACAAGTGCTGCACAGTGTGGACATTCACTGTATAATAATCAGTAAGTCCCTGCAAGTTTGTTCTCCTCTTGGGCCTTGCTTTGGGAAACAGAGGTTCCTGCTGCTTGGCGGACAGGCCATTAAGAGAAGCTGTTGTAAAGTTTGGCACCCCATGCCCTATCATAGCGATGGATATATAGGCCAGACCTTGTGGTTGGTGCCATCATAGGCCTTCATTCAATCCCCTACATTCTGTCATTTTTTTTCTACCCTCTTTTGACTTTAATTTGTGTGTGTGAGAAAGGCAGCAAAAAGTTGACCAAGAAATTATTTTTGTGAGGCGGTTAGTTCAATGGCTGAATACACATGTGTCAAACTAATGTCAGCTCGAAGTTGGATACTGGCATGGAAATTGTGTTTTCATGATCACTTTGAAGAAAATAGAGTGGGTAAACTCAGAAGCATTGTACACCTGGGGGTCCTCTAGAGGGGCTGTAACGCACATGGTTTATTTCATTTGGAGGCACAGGCACAAAAGTCTTAATGATACCTGAAAATCCTTGAGGAGCAAAGGGGCATTATTGAACCCTCTGCTACCTCCCACTGGACACAGCATGTGGTCATTAGAACCAATGTTTCCAGTGGGGTCAATTGGAGAATGCTTGGAGGTGTACCTGTCTCTATAGGGGTTAAAGATTTAAAGGACAGGTCAACAGGTAAGCATGGATTTATATAGAAATGAGTATAGAAGAAAGGAATTTTTGAAAATAAATCATTGTGTTCTGTTAAATGTGGTTGTGTTGTAGGCTTGCTTTAGGGGAAATATCTATTCTCTCTTATCATTTCATTCATTGGGAGATAAGCAGAAATGTTATTCTCCCTTGCCCCTCAGCTCTCTGTTCATTTTGACTGACAGGTGCTTACAATTATTGGCTTAATGTAGGAGCAGAGGGACACATTAGATCCTGACAAGCAAGACGAAGCTTTCTCCAAGAAGCTGGACTTCTATTTCCTTTGTGTTTGAGTCATTGAGGAGACAGGCGGTTCCTATTATGCTTATGTTCCCAGTCCAAAAATTAATGAGCTAATATTTCCATGAAGATTGATATTTACAATTAGTTTAGTAATAAGTATATAGTCTTATCAAGGAAACACAACCCCACCTTTGCTTAATTCAATTCCACCTGTTTTATCAGGCATCCATTGTGTGTTAAACCATGAGTTAGCCATCCAGGTATGGAAGGTGATGAAATGAACTCTTCTGGATCCTAGAAAACAAGATGTCTGGTTATAGATGGCAAGCAGTTGCGGGCTTGGTTTTTGTTTCATTGCAATGTAAAATACAATGTCACTTATTGAATGCCTAACTTTTACCGGGCACTTTGCCTGGCTCATTTGCCCTCTTTGCAACTATCTAGTTAAGAGAATAATAGTCAGTTTAATTCACAGCCAGGGAAGCTAAAGCAAGGAAACAGAGAATTAATAATCATCTTTATGCAATAAGAAAATGATACTTATTTGTTGTGTCCTTTCCCCTAATTTAGACAGAAAGGCGTTTTTCAATCAGGCTACCTCACATGCTAATTTTAAGACCATCTACAAGAGATAAAGGAAAGAGATAGTCTTTTATAATCTTTAAAAACTCAGTCATCTGCTGTGGTCGAGAGCATTTAACAGGGAATCAGTGTGTGCCAAGACATGAGCTGAGTAAGAGATAATTTCTGAAGAGTCAGAAGCAGTCTTATTCTGAAAATGCAAAATATAAGTAAAAATTGAATTGTGAGTCTTTAACATATTATCTGTTGCTAGTTCAATGTTGTAGTTCAATGACTCATTACTGACTACAAACCATTGGAAGAAAAAAAATTATATGATAAATAAATACACATATTTAAATATGCCTGCAAAATATAATCATAGAAACATATGAAGCATTTAATGAAATATTACATCTGCTACATGCAATCTATTCTGTTATATTCTATTCTGACTGCAACAAATTCTGTTCTTGACCCACTCATTAATAGCTCACAAAACGGTACTTGAAAAATGGGGCAGTTTCTAATTCCCCTGTTGTTTTCCTTTCTTCTGTTTATCTCCCAACCCCAGGAGAAATAGTTATTGAAAAACAGCAGAAGGATCGATACACTTTGCCTTCCTTTACACCCATCCATTGTTCCATTCTCCACCATGTGCCATGCATACCCCGCTTCTGGACTTACACACACATCTGCTCCTGTAGATGAAGGTCTGAATTTCCCCCCAAAATTCCATGTTGACACAGAAAGCAGTGTTGTGAGGAAAGTTTGGCCTTTGGTGGGTGAATGTTAGATTCGAAAGTGATTGAGAGAAAGAGTGGCTTTAGATCAGGCAAAGGATTTTATTAGGAGAAAGAATCTGATGGATTCTGGCAGAAGATGGACCAAAATCACTTTCATATGGCGGATGGCTGTTTGAGGGGAATGGCCACCCAGGTTGTACACCCTACACGTGGGGGATGGGAGAAGGCAGTAGTTCATTGGTTTGCCCATGTGAGGAGTGACCTGTAGCTCAGGGCAGGGTGGTTCCTATAGGGCATTCCAGACTTTCCTGAGGAGATAGGGCTGGGATACTCTATCATGGACGCATTCTCCCTCTGCATCAGGCTGGCATTCTGCTCTGCCAAGCCTAAAAGGAGACTTCTTCCAGGTCTTCCATGTGGGTGACAGGGGTCCAAGAACTTGGGCCATCCTGTGATGCTTTCTCAGATGCAGTAGCAAGGAGCTGGATCCAAAACAGAGCAGCCGAGATTTGAACCACTTCTTGTGTGGGATTGCCAGCATCCCAGATGTCAGCTTATCCCAAAGCAAGGCAATTTTCTTGATATGAAAGATGTGCCCACAGGAAAGTCTGCGTTGCAGTTTATGTTTCTGCATTTTAAATTTCAATTGAAAGTGTGCATCCTGTTAGGTGACCTCTTTCAGACCCATGCCATGCTATACATCATTTAGACTTTCATCTTCTCTATGCTTTAAAAATAATAGTGATGGAGTAAAAGGAAAATGAAGGAAATGTTTTATTTTGAGAGCCATACAGAGTTCTTAAAATGGTGGTAGGATTAGATTGAATATATGGTTATACTAAGTTAGGCATTACCTGAGAAGGTACCTGTGTTGACATGTGTGTAGACTTAGCAGGTAGGACTGTACTCAGGAGGCAGCCAAATCACCTCAGTCCAGCCCTAGGTCAACCTGTTGACAACTGGTTGTAGGTCCAGGGAGGCTGAGTATAGAGAATAGGAAATGAAAGTTTCCTGAGTGTCAGGACTCTTGTCTGGATGGACAGAAGCTGAGTACCCTGTAGCATGCCTCTAGGTATGAATGAGGCTGCTGCTTCCTGGGTAAGAATGTAGGCAGCTGCTGTGGGTGTTCCAGGCAACCCCTAGGCTCTCAGGGCAGTAAGGTGAAGTTTATTCCACTCTGGTTCTAGTCCATAATAAGCCAGGGGATGTTCTGTGACTGTTGTATCATCATGCACCTCAGCAGAAACATCCATTTACTGCTGTTTCCTCCATCTGTTGGTATGTTGTGTATCTTATCTCAGGGACTTTTAATAATTTCATTTGAGAGCTCATTAATTTCCAGGGAAATATTTTGTCCTACTTCACAAAAACAGTGCTCAGAACTACATGGAAAATAAAGTGGTTTTCACAGCAGTCATCATTATCACTTTTGAGCATTTCCTATGTTTCCCAAAGCACCTCCTCCTGAAGTTAGAAACAAATTGCAGTTATAGTTACACAAGGGCATAGGTTTGGCTCCAGCTAGCTCACTCAGATGCCTCTCCAGCAACTCCAGAGTCTCCAATGAGTATCTCATATGTGTTTTGTGAGCAAGTCCCTTTGATTACTGATAACTGTCAGCAAGCATATTCCCCTTCCATACAGGGAAGGGTTTCCAGTGGCTGTGCCTGTTATTTAAAAAGGTTCTAGTTCTAGTTCATACAATATTACGATATCTTATGCACAGCTAATTCCCACAACCTAGTTCTTTACCGTGAGCTGAAAACACTAGATGCAAAGAATCTTAGGAGGTTTATTCCAGTGGGGCAGGAACAGGGGAAGTTGGGAAGGGGGGAGAAGGAGGAGAGAGGGAAGAGCAAAGAAGAGGGAGAACTGCACCTGGGGGCCTTTTTTGTTGGCCAGGTGTGGGGGGTGGGGATTGGGAGGGTTTGAGCGCAGGCCCCAGGGGATTAGTGCCTGGGGATGATTGGTGAGTGGGCGGGGTTGGGGAAGGGGCTGGGAGATTGGGAGTGGGGTTCTCAGGTGGAATGCCAGGTTACATCTGATTGGTGGATGGCTGGACTGGCGTGAATTTCGTGAGCTGTGAGGAAGAAGAAATGGCGCAGGGTCCAGGGTGGGATATCGGAGTAAGTCCTTACAGTGCCTCTAGACACATTGGGAATGTGGAGTTGTGATTTCTACCAATACCCAACTAGGAGTGTTTTGTCTTAGGAATTGATAGGTCCTACTGCCATCTCAAATTTCAGTTGTGCCACTGAGATTTCAGGCAGACCTCTCTTTGTAGAAACCCAGTATACGCACCAGAATAGTCCTTCGGTCTTCAAGAACTGATGCATTGTTGTAGCATATCCAAGAAGCTGATTGATTCTTTGTCACTCCCTTTCCTTCCATTCTTGCCTTAGGAGACTAGCTGGTTCCTCATAAAAATTGGTTCAAAGAGAGTACCTTTTGTTATTCCCCAATTGCATTATTGAATGCTATGCCCACAGCTATTGTGTGGAGGCATTCATTTTCCCATTGACTCACGAGACATGGAGAGTTGAGGTCCCACAACTGCTCAGTGTTAGAGCTAGGTTCTAATCGCTCTGATAATGAAACAGTACATAGGGCAAATACAGCATCAGTTTACATATGGGGTAAATACACCATGAAGAGTGCCCCAACCAAAAGGCCTGTCTCTTTTGTGGATAGATCTCTTACCTACATACAGGAGGTTTTGAGTGACTATAGTAAGAGAGCAGATACTAAGGCTGGTGAGGATACATCCTGAGGAAAGAAGGCTGACATGCAGGTAATTCTATGCCTTGGGTGTGGAGTCTGTTTTTCTTGAAGAAGGGTTGACAGAGCTGGAAAACCATAGAGTTGCTTTAAAACAAAACAGAACAGAACTGTCTACTTAATAGTCCAAAAGCAGATTACCTTGTATCCTCCTGTGGCTTGAAATGCCTCAGCAGAATATAGGAATTTTGTATGACACACAAGTAAGTCAGCAATAAATTTCTCCTAAACGAATTTCCTGTACAAGAGGGCTAAATTCCTAAAATGCAAGGCTAGTTACCTACTCTGTTAAAAAACATGAGAGTAAACAAATTTTATGAAAAAATTATGGAGAGCAATTGGCTAGAGAGTGATTATAGAGGTTAATGTTGTACTAATTGGCTTGTTTAGGATGTATCACCCAACCAGATTCACCAATCATTTCTAGTTAAAGCAAATGATGCAACATTAAAGTAATTAAAATGTGATTCATATTTTTCTACAATGTTCCTACACTAACTTAAAAATCATTTGGGTTTAGTCCAAATCAACCAAAAATATACATCATCTAAATGGAGCTTTTACCTTTTAAATAATCTCTCCTGCTGCCAAAAGCGCAGAATGGTGCAGGAGAGAACGTCATTTTTGACCTGCAGAATATTCTGCTAAGGCACATACCTTTCTTGCAACCCCTATTTATTTATGCTACAGGTCATTATTCTAGTGAATGTGACACTGTAGTCATTCTTACAGTCACAAATTATAATGTATATGGGCAAATTATAACTTGCTTATACAGAGCAAGGAGCAAGAACTGTATTAGGTGTTATGAGAAGGATAAGTAAAAGTTACTTGATACAATAAAGAATATAAATTATGGAGAACTTTTTAACAGAATAATTTTTCCTTATGAGCTGCTCAGTTCTGCTGTATTAGAGTTTCTAGCCAACCGATGGCAGCATTGTCACAGGAGGCAGATAACGATGTTACTGATGAGTTAAAACTTGGACCCATAAAATTCACACATGGTGGTATTGTTAGCTTTCTCTGTTTTCTCGAGTCAGTGGAAATGGTTCCTCTTGCATGCTTTTTCTTTTTCTTTTAGGTGAGTAAGTTTGCCATTGAATTGCCAGGATACTGGGCTTATGATGGAAGGGGGATGCAAGAAGACTCAGGACAAGCACTGATGTATTGCCAGAGGTACATGAATAGATGTATGCTCCTGAATAGTGGGATGGGTCTGTTGATTTCATGTTTGATGAGCTGAACATTCTGTGAACTCCTTAGCAATATGGTCGAAGTTTTTATTCATTCCTGTGTCTTCAGTTCTAAGCACATTGCCAGCCTTACTGAATAAGTAGTTAAGTATTGATGATAGCAGCAGCAGCTATTACCAGTTTGCATTTTACATGTATTATTGAATCTAATGCCCATAACTATTGTGTGGAGGCCTACATTTCCCCATTCACACATGTGGCACAGAGAGTTTAGGCCCAAAATCCCACAACTGGAGAGTGTTAGAGCTAGGTTCAGATCTCTCTGATAATGAAAACAATATGGAAATGCAAATAGTTGAATGAACTACTGAGTAATGCAAACAGTGTTTACATTTACATCGCTGTACTCAGAACCATGTGTTTTGCATTGGACAAGAGTGAATTTTCTCAATCCCTTGACATTTGGGCTAGATAATATTTTCTTTTGGGTGTTGGTCCGAGTTTTGTAGGATGTTCAGCACCATTCCCTGACTTCTTCTGCTAGTTGCTAGTAGCAATCCACACAATCCCTCTTGATGATAACTGAAATTTCTCTTGAAATTGCCAGAGATCTTGTACAGGGCAAAATTCTTGCTAGTGCAGAAGTACTGAAATGAGCAGTTCATGTTAGGCACCTGTGTTTGAGAGGCATCAAGTCTTACTGTGGTCACTTGGGGATGCTGTAATTTGCAAAGAGTGTGAAAGCATTGCTTTCAGTAACTCCGAATCTACCTCAGGTACATTTATTTTCCTCTATGTATACTGCCTTTAGCTTCTAAAAGTTAGGAGATGAGCAGATTTTTTTTCTTTCTGTTATATAAGTGAGAGAAGACAAAAACATTATTCCCTAAAACTGAATGTGGTTTAGGAAATTGCTGTCCTCTTCTAATAGAGGAAGAGAAGATACCTAGAAGTGAGACCATGGATAGGGGGAAGGATAGTGGCTGCCAGTGATCCTGGGCCAGTTCCTAAGAATGCACCGCTGCAGCCCAGATGTGATCATCCTGTCTCCAAAGGACTTTGGGAAAGGGTCCAAGTAGATAGTTACATACTCCACTGACATGTCTTCTAGACAATCTGTTGATGATCTAAAGCCTGTTTGTGGTTGACTCATAAATGGAAAAGTTATATTGGATCGCGAGAATGTGCTTAATTTACTATAGGAAGAACCAGTGTAGATTTTGGAGGACAAATTCAGTGGTCACATTTGAAAGCTCAGTGCTTTTTAAAAACTAAATTAAAAGATCTTTATCGTCAATATTCATACTTTTAGAACCATGAGTTCTACTATACTATCATTTAACTCTCTTTAGGATTCTGGTATGGATGCCCTTGGCTACTTAAAATGGGTGTTTAACTACCTCTGTAGCAATGAAAATTGCTAAGCACTTCAGAATGTATCTGAGAGAGTATGGTCTGGCTTAAAGTTACTTAGGCCTCTAGAGACCATTTGAGTTTAATGAGGCTAACTCTGTGTATATTTAATTTGTTAAAAGGTAATACTAATACATGAGAGAATGGCATTTTATATCATTTGTCTGCTTTAGAATTCTGAGCTCACTTCAGTTTTCCTCCTTGATTAATGTTAAAAAGATCAATTAGTGAATGTACTCTGATTTGAAAAAAATACAGATTTTTAAAATGTAGAAAAATGGGCCCTAAGTCCTTAATACTATAATTGTATTTTTAATCTTATCTTTTTTAAAGTGATGGTTTCAGTAATATTTCTTTTAATTTGCTAAGGACTATGTGGTCACTGGGGATTTTACTCAAGGGCACTGAGTTCTGGAAAGGAGAAAGATAATTATACTATGGTGTGCAAGCCTCAAACTGGTTGAGGATCAGCCAAAATCAAAGAAAAATATAGAAGTAGCTTGATTGGCTCCAAAAGGAAAATATGATTTACCTTACTGGAATAACTGCTTTCAACATGTTTCTGTAAAATCCTGGAAACTTTACACATAGTGTTGAGGAAGGAGAAAAGATGAAACTGGAGAGTGAGTGCAGTTGCACATATTTGAGAGAATGCTGGCCTTAGGACCATTCTCTCTGTGTGCCCTACTCCTAGGGGAGGGCATGATGCTCAAATCTGTAGCTGCAGCTCCAAAATCAGGATATTACTCTGCACATGGACCCCTTACTGAAGCCTTAGCAATTTACAGAGTAGTCCTTGTTTTCAAGAGATTTATGTGAAGAAGTCCCAAAATGATAATAATAAATGCATGTAGGTGGGGAAAAAAAACCCCTACACATGGATTTCACTTTGGTTTGTATACCAAAGTAGAGCCTGCATTAGAACATGTCTGAACAGGATCTCGTCTGAGGCCTAAAAAGGATGGGCCATTCATTTAAAAAGAGCCCCTATCAGTACAAGATGAACTCTGCTAAGAAGACAAGAACAAACATTGTGTTTATGGTGAAGCTTGGGTGGGAGAATGGTGAAGTCACTGATGCTTTCTGAAGCTTTTAAGGATGTTCCTCCCAAGGAAATCAAGAGTTTACAGATGGCTAACACATTTTAACTGGGGACAAGAGAATTTTGAAATTGAAGCTCACAGTGCCAGATAATATATATCAGTTTTTAAGGAAATTTTATTTATTTTTTTTTTTGGTTTTGTTTTGGTTTGGTTTTTTTTGGCTTGACCACCCCTTTACTTGATGAAGACTAGTCAGTTGCAGAAATAATAGCCAGCACAGTTTGTCTCCACTGGTCCAACTCACACAACTTTGAAAGATTAACATTAAGCAAACTTTTCACTCAATGGGTGTTAGCACTACCACATCCACATCAGCTATACAGATGTAAGAGTTTTTAATAGAGATTTTAAACAAGCAGGATGAGGATTCTGAAGCATTTCTTCAAATAATTGTACTGGGAGTTGAACTATGGCTTGATCAATGCTTTCCTGAAGACAAAGCACAATCAAAGCAAAGGATACCAAGAGATGCAAGTGGTTCCGAAAGAGCAGAAGTGGAAAGGGTGAAAGAAAAAAACCATGATGACAGTTTCTCGAGTCAAGGCATATTTGCTTGTTGACTTTCTGGAGGCTCAAAGGATGAAATAACTATTATTGCCAGAGTTCAAGAAAGTCAGCCAAAGTTGCAAGAGCAAGATGCCTAGGAAAGCCCTACCAGAGTCCTTTTTCCCGCATATGTGGTCCAGCTCATTTTTTTCATCAAACAAATACAGTTTTCTGAATGAGAAATCATGAGACGTGCACTTTACAGTCTTGATGTGGCTCCTACTGACTTCCTTTGGTTTCTTAATGTAAAAAGCTTTGATTGGACAATGAGTTTCTTCAGTTGGTAATATAAGAAAAACTGCATTGACATAATTCAGTCCCCAGTACTGTCTGGAGAGATCAACTAAATGGCTGGTATCATCACTTACAAAGTTTCTTGAATTTGGTGCAGCTTAAGTTGAAGAATAGCTATGTTTTCATGTTGAAGAACAGCTGTCTTTTAATGTTCTAATCCTTTTGTCCCATTGTCTTGAACTTTCCGAAGTCCACATATATTCTAAAGTAAAATAAATCAAAGCATTTCCATCAAGCAAGCCATTATGTTTTCTATAGAAGAGCTGTTGTAACACTATAGTTCCTAAACTTTCTGGTCTCATGATTACTCTCTGAAAAACTACTACATTGTGTTGCATTGGGTTAAGGCACAGTTTGTAATGCTGCCATCCAATGTGGGAGTGCTGGTTTGAGTCCCACCTCTTCTGCTTAGGATCCAGATTTGTGCCAGTGTGCCTGAGAAGCTAGTGGATGACAGCCCAAGTGTCTGGGTCTCTGCCAGTCAGTGGGAAACCAAGATGGCATTCCATCCTCTTGGCCCCAGGATGGACTGAGGCAGCCCAGGCAATAGAAAATGATGACAGTCAAGCTAAATCACCAAAAATATTCTGACATCAAGTTCTAGAGGAGTCCCTTGCGAGGATGAAGAAAATATCTCATTCCGGGATGGGATCTTTTCTTTGCCAGAGGTTCTGAAAGTTATACCCCGTTTGAGAAAGGCTTCCCAGAGAACCACAGAGATTACAGAGTCATGGGAACATAATTAACAGTCTTACTTTTTCTCCTAGTGGTGCCTGGCAGTTGGATTGTAAATGATTGACCTTCCCCAGATGTCAGATTGGCACTCAGTTACAAAGTTTCCCCTGACAGCCCAGGCCAAAGCACAGGTCTTTTGTGCATTTATTACCTCTTTACCAGCCAGTTGGCTGATTCAGAGCTTGGATGTTCCCATGCATCTGATAAGACTCGAAGAGCAACCCTGGGAGGGAAGAGTGCCCAACTTTTAGAAGATGGAAAGAATTCCTGACAGTTGCCCTTTTGTCACATTGTACCAGTATTAGCCAGTTCATTGGATAGTCTTTTGTGCCTATGCCAATGCTAACTTAATTGATTGGATAGTTTTTCATGCCAGAGTGAGCTTAAAAACCTCTGACAACAGTCATTGGGACCGCTACCTTCTTCCACTTGCAGTGATACCAGACAGTCCGCCGGCCAGTGACGACTCCTGAGCTTCTGAGAATCTGCCTTCAACTTCTTTCTGAGGTTCAGTCAGTCAGTTTGTAAAGGCCCAGCCCTAGCTGTTGCAACAATTTAGAGAGTGAATAAGAAGATGGAAAATGTTTGTGTGTGTCATTCTGACTTTCAAATAAATATTTTGGGCCTGGCATGATGGTTCAGTGGCTAAATCCTCACCTTGCACATGCTTGGGTCCCATATGGGTGCCAGTTTGTGTCTGCTGCTCCACTTTCCATCCAGCTCCTTCTTGTGCCCTGGGAAAACAGTATAAGATGGCCCAGAGCCTTGGGACCCTGAAACTGCGTGGGAGACCCAAAAGAAGCTCCTGGTTCCTTGCTTCTGATTGGCTCAGATTGACCATTGTGGCCACTTGGAAAGTGACCCTCAAATGGAAGATTTTTCTCTGTATTTCCTTCTCTCTGTAAATCTACTTTTCTAAGAAAAAAAATAAACACATCTTTATGAAAATAAATAAATATATAACTAAACTTTAAAAGAAATTATTGAATTATCTTTCTGTGACCCTTTGTCTTTAAAGCATAAATAAATATCTAAATACATAAATAAAATTTTGAGAGAGTGTAGACATCTGGCACAATAGTTAAGATGCTGCTTGAGGCCTGTCACATTCCTTGTCAGAGGGTCTGGATCTGAGTCTTGGCTTTCCTGCTGATCCCAGCTCTCTGCTAATTAAGCAGCTTGGGAGAATCTGGCAATGACTCAAGCCCTTGGGCTCTAGTCACTCACGGTAGGAGATGTGGGTTGCGTTTTGGCCCCTGCCTTTGGCTTACCCTGCTGGCCATTGCAGGCATCTAGGGAGTCAGTCAGTCTATGGAGGACTCCGCTGTGTCTCTATTTCTTTGCTTTTCAAATAATGAGAAATAAATTTTTTAAATGAAAAAAAAATAGTAGAAAAAATAATAAGAATCATTGAGGACTTTATGTGCTTTATGTTTCTTAATGATTTTGGGGTGTTTTTTTGTTATTTTTTGTTTGAAGATAATGCTACTAGGAGAGAATGATCTCGCATCTACTGGTTTACTTCCCAAATGACCTCGCAGTCAGGTCTGTGCCAGGGTGGAGCCTGGAGCCAGGAGCTCCTTCATAGTCTTCCGTGTGGATGACAGGGACTCACGTGCTGGGACCATCCTCCACTGCCTTCCCAGGCATGTTAGCAGGGATTTAGATCAGAAGCAGGTTAGCCAGTATTAAAGCCTGTACTCATGTAAGCTGCCAGCATTCTAACCTTAACACATAACCTGAGGTTAATGTATAAATGTGACCGTTTTCACATTCTGATGTTGTATTATGTCTGCCTGTGAGAGTTGTGCTCCATGGCATTCTGCCATGACCATTTACCAAGCTGTATCATTTTCATCTCCTGCTGTCATCTGCCCAGTGAGCTGCAGGTGAGGGAATCTCATCGCAAGTTGACTCTGCAGGTCACTCCCAGGTGGATTCCTATCAGTAGTAATAAATAGGAAGTAATTGAATGGCAGCACCTTTGCTTTGTACTTGGTTCTTTTGGAGATGTTTTACCTTATCACCTACTAAATTCCCAAATATCTTGTCTGCTCTGATTATACATACTTCAGTTCCTGGTAACATCTGTGGCAAGTGTGCTATCTCAATAGAATCAGGTGATTTATAAAAACTGAAAGGTAGTGTTTGAAACACTGAACATTGAGTGTTTTTCTTACTTCTTGCCCACTCAAAGGTAACCTTGGCTCTCACATGTTGCATACAATATTAGGTGAACATTGAAAACTTATATAAGAGAGTCATCCTAATGATAATCATTGAATCAGAAGGGTCCTGCATCAGGTACTCAGTTTGGACAGATTAGTGTGACAGCTGTATTCACTGGGTATTTTGAAAGTTGTGTAAGCTTTTTAAAGTTGATTAGGCTTTGGAGATATTTGGACTGAGGTTAAACCCAGTTTCTCCAATTCTAACTGTAAATATGTTTGGGAAGGCTACTTAACCTTTTCTTCTTGCTGGTGTCTGTACCTCAAAAATGCAAACATCATAGATTTTAAGAGAATTAAAGAAGCTAGTACATGTAAAATTCTTAAAGCAAGTAGAAATTTCCAACACACATTTGCTGTTGTTACTATCATTATAAATCTTTTCGAAATTTATGTATGTAGATATTTGTAAGGTAGAGAAGGAGACAAAGAAAGACAATCTCCTATCCATTGGTTCCTTTGTCAAATGGCCAAAATATCTAATGTTAACGCCACAAAGCCAGGAACTCCTTCTGGATCTCCACATGGATGGCAGGGGCCTAAGTATTTATACTGTCTCTCACTGCCTTCCTATGCACATCAGCTGAAATTTGGATCGGAAGTGGATTATCTGGGACTGGAAGTGGCATTCTGAAACATGATGCCACTGTTGCAAGCAGTGACTTAACGTGCAGAAACATACTGTCAGCTGCTGTTACTATAATTCCTTAGCAGATCACAGATGAGTGTTATGCAATACATCCCTTTCAATTTCTGTGTTGAACAACCTAAACTCAAGTGGTGTATTATAATATACATAGGTTGTTTGTCAGACTTCCATATGCAAACTCATTAAACTGTGTTTCCAGTATGAAATAACTTGGCTACTTACATTTAAACCACAAAGAAATGAAAATATTAGAGAATTAGTAGGAGGTACTGAAGGTAAATATGTGTCCAAAACTTTTAAAAAAGATCAACAGAGACGCCATGCAATGAATAATGCTGAATGTCAAAATGGTAATTTAGGAAGCTCAGGCTTTTATCTAAACACAAGGCAGTGAAACAGGAAATAGAAAATAAGAGAAAAATGGGGCAAAGAAAATCAATACAAGAGAGGTCAAATATTTATTGACCAGGAGTTCTAGAAGGAAGGAACAGAAAAAATAGATAAGGCGGTTATCAAAGAGATTATCAGAAAATTAACATTTTTCTAAATTGAAGTTATCTTCAGATTTAATGGGTCAACCAATTTCTCAGTGTGCTGAAAGAAAAACATCCTATACTCAAGTATATCTTAAAATTTCAGAACTCCCAGAATGCAGAGAATATTCTTTAAGAAGGTAAATAAAAATAAAATAAAATAAAATAAAATAAAATAAAACCTAACAGAAAAATGAATTCCATGAATGAACTTCTTTTTGTCACTCCTCAACTAATCCTGTGATATTTTGAAGCTTGAGACATTGCTGTTCTCATAGAAAATTATCTTGAGCCTAGAATTATCAAATATGAAAATAATAGATTTCAGAGTTGCCGTATCTCTTTAAAGAGTAGCTTTACAAATCCACTGGAGCATAATGAAAAATATGTATCAAGGACAAGAGAACTTTTGAATGAACAATTAAATGCCCACATTCATAATATTTGTGGGAACCTAAATTCAAAATCATAAATGAAAGTTTATTTATTTTAAAAACATCCATTCTTTTCTTTAAAGACTTCTTTATTTGAAAGAGTGACAGAGATTGATATTCCATTACTTGGTTCATCCCACAAAGGCTGAAAACAACGAAGTCTTGGTTAGTACAAACCGCTGGTGTGGAACTCAGTCCTTTCTCCCATGTGGGTGACAGGGACCCAAGAGTTATTGAGTACCTGCCACCTCCCAGGATATGCAGTATTAGCAGGAAGCCGGAATTGGAACAGATATGGGACTCAAAACAGGACACTGAAAGAATACAAGTGTCTCAAGCAGCATCCTAACCATTGCTCTGGGTACCCTTATCCATAGCTGATATATGATGAGCCTTTGAGTGTGTGTCCAGCATTCTTCTAAGTGCTTGACATAGAAATTTAGTATTCTTAGCAACTACTAAGGTATTATGATTAGCCCCATTAACACAATTTAAAGAAACTCCCCCATAGCTCCTGCTGGTGAGCACATGGACCAGGCCTGGGTGAAGGACACTTTGAGAAAGGTAGCCATATTCGTTGGCAACTGTATGGGTTGGTTTTAGAAGGGGGTGTACCAGGCAGGGATGAGAAATAGCCCACTGGCAAGTACAGAAATGAGGTTGGAAAGTGCAGGTTATTCTGCGCTAGGCTGTCACAGCTATTGGTCTGCATGTGCCAGGGATGGGAGCAGACTAAGCAGGGTAGCAGTAGCCACCAGCGAGAGTTGGGACTGAGGGCAGGTCAGGTGAAGCCAGTCTACAATGTAAAAAGGCAAAGACCAAGACAAGTGAGAGGCTCTGCCAAGGATCAGAGCCACCAGTGGCACACATGAGATATGTGGCTGGGAACAGGCCTGGTTGGGGAGCTAAGCAGACACCATGGCTGGGTTATGGTTCCCCACTGGTGAGTGCGAGGGCCACAGTGAAGGCTGCTGTCTGGTCCTGGACATGGCTAGAGTGTCCCTCAGCACAAGTGTGGACTGGATCTGGGGTGCACCAGACTGGGCTAGATTCCAATACCCACTGGTGATTGTGAGAAACATTGTGGGTAGAGGACAGGCTTAGCTAAGTCTCTGTCCCTGCTGAGCAATGTGTGAGCTGTGTCTGGATGTGGACCAGACCTGATTGGGCTGTAACATACCCAACAGTAAAAACCAGAATGGGTAAAGGCTGCTCAGGAAAGCCCACTGCTCTTGCTAGGGGAGGGGCTGGACTAAATATGGCTGGCCCATAGACCCACCAGTGGCTGCAAGATCTGGGACTGGGAGAAGTTCTGATGGAGGAGCTTGGACAACTCCTCTGTATGGACACAGTCCCTGCAGGTGAGAGCAAAACCCAAGGCAGGGAGCAGCCCAGACCACGCCACGCAAGTTTCCACCAGCATACATTCAGCACAGGTTGGGGACAAATCAGGCTGGGCCGTATCATATTACCCACTGGTAAATGCTTGACCCACTCCACTCCAGAGTGGAGTGTGGGTCAGGCTGGGTTGTGTTGCAACACAACTAGTTAGCATGAGGGTCAAGACTGTGGTCTGGCTAAAGTGGGCTAGGCTGTATCCCACCAGTGTGAGCTAGATTTGGGGGTGGACCAGGCCTGGCCAGGCTACAGTATGCACTAGCAGATGCCGAGACAAGGCAGGCCATACTAGAAAGGGGCTGCAGCACCCAGCCAGCACAAGTGAGACAGGGGAAGGAGGGAGAGAAGAACTTGGTGTGTGGGGGGGCGCTGCATGGGGCTCCTGTGCTGGACCATTACTCCCACTGTTGAGCATGAGAGTTGGGATGGGGGCAGAGCTGGTCAGGCAGGGCTACAACACCTATTGGCCTGGATAATAGAAGCTGGATCAGGGGAAAGCCAAGCTGGGTTGTCTGTTCCTTACTAGTGCAAGCATAAGCCAGAGTGGGTGTGTGGGTTGGTTGGGCTTTGCCACAGCATCAGCTGGCACATGCTGGACTGAGGACTAATTCTGTGAAGCTAAATTACAGAACCAGCTGGAGAGTGCAAGATCCAGGGTGAGAGTGGGTCCATCAGGGAAACAGTGGGCACCTCCCTCTTGGGTTGCCACTCCCACTGGTGAACACAAGAACCAGGACTGGGACAGGCATAGCTAAACTGAGTGGCACCCTCTGGTACATGTGGGCTGGACAGTGAAGCTGCTTGAGTTGAGCTAGACTTCAATGCCTATTGACATGTATGAGAGCTAAATGGAATGTGGGACAGACTGGGCCAGTCTGCTGTACATACTGGCAAGCACAGAAACCAGGGCAAGGGGCGGACATGCTGGGAGTTGTTGTGGGTCTCTCCAACTAGGCTGAATCTGCCACTGGTTTGCATGAGGACTGGGTGTGTGGTGGGCAGGATTGTGCTGGCCTGCAATACCCATTGGTTTGTGTAGAAGACAGAGCTTGAGACAGAACTGACCCAGTCACTGCAACTACCAGCATGTAGTTGCATGGGGTGAGTGATTGTGCTGGATCTGTATTGGTAAGCACACACAAAACTCAGGTCTGAGATCACTTCAGATGAAGTTTCTCTGGGTATTCCTCCAGCTGAATTGTTGGACCCAGAACCCCAAATGTGAAGATAATTGCAGATGCCATGGTCAGACGGTAGATTGCATGTTTCAGAGCTGGGCCTCCTCAGTGGCTAAGATGGAACAGTGGGTAGCACAGCCAGTTGTACATGGAGATAATGGCAGTACATTAGAACCTGCAGAGGAAACCTGGTACCATAACAGAGGACAGAACAAATTGATCAACTAACACAGCAATTGTTGGCAGTGACTATCTGGTCAAATGAAGACTCTGAGTTGGAGTGTGTCAGTCAGTGGATTCTGGAGAGATACTTCATTGTGTTTGGAGTGGCAAGATCGGCAGAAATTCTGTACTGTTGAACTATCAAAAACACTTGAGCAGGAATCTTGGAGCATGCCCCGCAGCGGGGACTCTGGGATTGTTGGGAGTCTGGGTGTCGCTTCTCCCCTTATTTCCCACCTTTCCCCAGATGCAGGAAGAAAAAAACAGAATATGGAAACAATGTTCTTACCCACTTTAGTCTAGCCATTGACCCTTTGCTCCCTAATCAAGTATGTAAAATCATCAAAAATAAAATTAAAAAAACAAAAACACTTTTCCAGATAGAAATAGAGAATTTATTGAAATGTAATATTTAGTACCAGTGAATATGCCTAATCAACATACACATAAACACACACATACACACACACACATACACATAAACACCCATATCTGTACATACAAATTTGGTGTGTGTATATATTATATCATAGTTATTTATTGCATTATGTATATAAGAAGTTTGCAGAAACGGTTTGGGAGTGTATGTTGTTATTTAAATTGCTCCTTCCATTTGAGCCAATGATTCTGTGTTCCTGTAGAAACACTGTAGCCCTGTGCATTCCAAAGGTGTATGTTAGAAGGTATCTTACACTGAGTTAAGACCAAGGGGATTAGGCAGAGAAGTATCATCTCTATAGTCTTCAGTATCATTTATGTTTCTTAAGTAGTTATTTTAAATGCCTAAGAATTCAAAAAGGGAGGATCTTGAAGTCTGTCCGAGGCTTTGCCATCAAGTTGGTGATAAAGCCTGATTTACATGGATAGGAATCACTTTCCTACGATCACAAGAGAAAAGACCACGTTGAATCTTCTCCAGATAAGTGAATCAAACGTTCAGTTTGAGCTAGAATTAAGCTTAGACAATTTCAACCCCAGAGGAAACCCTTGCAGAAAATTATGATAGAGTGAAAATTGGATGATAATGGAAGTCTATCTACTCTATAATTTTATGGTTTCCCAAGCAGTATATCATCTCACTTTGCATTGTGTTTACTTAATTAGACATTTGAAATATGGAAAACAATATTTAGGAGAGAGCAGAGACGTAGTCGTAATTAGACTCAAATACCATAGACAGCAAAGAAAAATTCAGGTGTCTTTACATTTTATCATACAAGTAAGAATTGTGATTCAGAGAGTGGTTGGCTTTTGTATTGCTATCACTCAGTTCCTTTATCACATACAGAAAACTGGATTTTTCTTTTTGCATACTGTGTTGGAGTAAATTCAGTGGCAGAATGAAACTAAAAATACTTTCTTTGAAATTTCTTCTCGGCTGAACAAAATTTAACTGTTATGGAAACTGCTTTTTTGTAAGAATTGGGAAATGTAGGCCTCACAATGCATATATGTGTATTATATATATATATGGACAAGTCTGTAGCTAGGACTAGGGTTGAGATGATAGGGTGGTGTAGTCTAATGACCCTGAAATATCTGTCACTGCCTGTGAAGTTGGGGCAGTGCCATGAATGTAAAGCAGATCACACAGATTCTGGAACATAATCATTGTTAATGTGTTCAACAGACTTGCTGAGTACCTGCCACGAATAAAGACAATGCTGGAGGGAACCAATGTTGGGGTGTAGCAGTAAAACGTCCTCCTGCAATCCCAACATACTATACAAGTGCCTGTTCCAGTCCCAGCCACTCCATTTCCAATCCAGCTCTCTGCTAGTGGCCAGGAAAAAGCAGCAGAGGATGGCCCAAGTACTTGGGCTGCTGCTACCCATGTAGGAGACCCGAAGGAAGCTCTTGGCTATTGTTCTAGGCATTGCAGCCATTTGGGGATTGTACTAGCAAAAGCAAAGTATCTCTCTCTCCCTATACTCCCCTTTCCCTTTCCTACTCTTCTTTCTCTGCAACTCTTTCAAATGAATAATTGAAAGTACATTTAGGCCCAGTGTGGTAACCTAGCAGCTAAAGTCCTAGCCCTGCACGTGCTGGGATCCCATTTGGGTGCTGGTTCTAATTATGTTGGCCCTGCTTCCCATCCAGCTCCTTACTTGTTTCCTGGAAAAACAGTCAAGGACAGCCCAAAACTTTGGGACCCTGCACCCACTAGGAGACCTGGAAAAGGCTCTGGACTCCACGCTTCAGATCAGCACAGCTCTGGCTGTTGCGGCCGCTTGGGTGGTGAATCAGCAGACGGAAGAACTTCCTCTGTGTGTATCTTGACTTTCCAATAAAAAATAAATGAATAAAAATATTTTTTAAAGGGACAGCGCTAGGTCTCCTATGCAATGCATGCATCTTTGAAGGATACATCTTATCATGTCATTTACTTAAGAGCAAGTCACTTTTTCAAGTTTAGAATGTATAATCAAATGGCTTTCCACCTTAGGACTTTGAACTGTGCTATTGAATTATGATATTTCTCAGTGTTAGTATGTATAAAGAAATTACATGTCAATATAAATTCATTTAAAAATATAGAAGAAACATTAAATCCAAAATGTTCCGTTAAGCTTTGTTTTTTTTTTCTTTTATTCCTCACTTGGCCTTCTAGTTCACAGAACAGCAAAACCTTATTTTTTTCCAATATTTTAGAAAACCCTGCCTTGCTATTATTACAGCATAAAAAGCTCATTTAGACACTTTTGTGCTTGTGCTGTTTTTTATTCTCATTGCTCAAGGACAGACCAAAGAGTGAAAATAATGGGTATGAAACAAAGGCTTTCAAGTGCAAGATGTATAGGTTTTAATTAAAAGATGATGAAAAAGTGACTAGTTCTCCAAATCTTTAATAAAGCTAGTTAATTCTCCACTAATGTTGTAGGAATTATGCTCTAGTGAGCTAGGACATTTTATTCATAAGCAGACAACGTTATGTGCTTTTAATTAACAGTTATACTTCAATTTGTTGGCCACCATTGATAGAAAAGTGATACTAAATAATATACTGTTTCTTAATTATCTTCTCAAAACTTTTAAGCAGGAAGCCACCATAGGACATTATTTATTGAGCAGTACATGGATCAAATCAACAGACGTATAGATACAAAAAACGTTCTTTGTAGGACTGCTGAAGTATACACATTAAAAGTAAAGATGGACAAATGGTATATGCCAAATAATGGAATTTCCTTCCAGCCAAAGAAGCAGTTGACGAAGGAAGAGGCAGTCTGTGGAGTAGGGGAAAATATTTGCATATCTGCATCTGACAAAAGTTTAATACTCAGACTATATGAGTAACTCAGGAAACAGAACAATAGAACAGCAAATAACCCTCTAATGAAATGGACAAAGGATCTGAATGGATATTCTCAGAAGTACAATTGTCTATGTGTGTATGTACATATATATGCACACATGTTATATAAATATATATATGCACATATGTATACATATGTATACGTAAAGCTCAATACCTAGCCATCAAGGAAAAGCAAAGCAAAACCACAAAGAGATCATCACCTCACTACCATTAGAATGGCTGTTATCAAAAAGACAAGAAATAGCAAATATTGGCAGCTATATAGGTGAAACGAAATCCATGTCCTGTTGGCTAAAATGCAAATTAGTACAGCCATTGGACGGAATGGCATGGAGATTTCTCAACAAAACTATAGTTTACTGCATAACCCACCTATCCATGTCTAGGTGTATATAAAGGAAATGGAATTAGCCTGGTGAAGCAGTGCTTGCAATGTCACATTCACTGAGGCAATATTGACAATAACCAAGATGGAAATCAACCCAAATTTCCACCCTTATGGAAAGTTGGGTAGCAGGTACCAATAGTCAGATGGCAGTGACATGTTCTGGTGTTGCCTAGTGCTGTGGGGTGACTGTAGTTCACAGCATCCTGCTCTGTATGAAGAAATGGCAGAGAGGAGCACACGGAGGAGGAGACAGAAGACCCTTGTTGTGTGATCTGAGTTATTTTGTTTTTGGGGTTGAGATATTGTACCCCATGAAAGTATATTACTATTGCATATTAATAAAAAAAGTCTCAGAGAAAGCAATTCCCATCTTTTCCAGTTAGTGTCATTTTAACTTCTCAAAGGAATTTTATGCTTTTAATGTCAGCTGCTACAGGAATTAAAGCAGATACTGTATATCATTTATCTATATCCATGTATATCTGTATCCATGTCTATATCTATATATCTATATCTATATCTATATCTATATCTATATCTATATCTATATCTGTATCTATATCTATATCTATATCTATATCTGTATCTATAAAAGACCAGATTGTCTGCCTTCTGACCTGGCATTTTTGGAACCCAGGCTCTGTTTGCTGTGATCCTTGTCCATGTGGAGTCCAGCAAGCAGGGATTATAATGTGCTTGGGGGATTTTACTTGTTTGAGATCAACCACCTTTACAGGGGACCCAAAATGCTTATTGCACTTGTGGATTAAAAAAAAAAAATACTAGCCATCGAAGTGACTAGAGATTTGACTGAAGCTCAAATTCTATCATCTTACTAAAAAAAAAGAAAAAGAAAAGCCACTGCAATTGTGTTCTGTGATCCACAGGGAAATGATACAAATGGGAAACAGATACATACAAATGTGTTTATTAAGATTCTCCACCCATCATGAGATGCTGTGCTTCTCAAAATGGAGTAGTAGCATTTTCCTATTTTTGTGACAAGCTGGCCATTTTCTGTCATAGTGTTGTTGTTAACATGAAGTACAGAGCTCCATAGCAGTGTGCTGGAGCACAGTGCATGCGCATGAACAGGATG
Source organism: Ochotona curzoniae (assembly GCF_017591425.1). Taxonomy (NCBI): domain Eukaryota; kingdom Metazoa; phylum Chordata; class Mammalia; order Lagomorpha; family Ochotonidae; genus Ochotona; species Ochotona curzoniae. The sequence continues at coordinate 41,163,193 of NW_024466502.1, read as the reverse complement.
ACACATGCAGTCTTCAACCCCCGTGCCTGCTCTCGGTGGGAGTTCTGCAGGGTGGAGTGTGTACCACACAAGCAGCTGTGATACCTAGATTCCAGTCTTGCCTCCTTTACTCGTGCACTGTGTGACTTTAGCAAATCACTTTGTTTCTTGGGGCCTGTGTCATCATCTAGGATTCTCCTTGTTTAATGGTAAATTTCTATATATTGGAAATACGGGGATTATTAAAATGGATTATGGGCTATTTTCCTTCATTATGAGTAGTTCATCAGCTCTCCCATATTTGTATGTAATGACTAATACAATTTTTTTTTATTAAGCCCAATACATAAAAACCTCATTAAGCCAAAACTGGCTTACCCAGTGGTATTTAATTCAAACCAATCGCTGCTCCCCAGTAATCTAGATCTCTGTGGTTTAGAAGCAAAAATATTGAATTACCTGAATCTATTTAATGTAAGACTCATTATTTTCCAGTCCTTTCTATTTTTAAATAGAATTCTCCCTTATGTCTTAAGAAATGCATGTGACAAAGAGGTGTTTACCAATTAACATCACCCTCCAGTTTGCAAAGTGGGCGTAGCTATGATGCTGCCCAAGTAATCTTTTCGACAAACATAGTGTCCTGGTTCTGTACAAATCAGTCTGTGATATCTTTTTAATTCATTGGATACTGCAGCATTTTAAAAAAGATTTATTTGGTGATTATTACAAAGTCAGATATACAGAGAGGAGAGACAGAGAGGAAGATATTCTGTCCGATGATTCACTCCCCAAGTGAGCACAATGGCTGGTGCTATGCCAGTCTGAAGCCAGGAGCCAGGAATTTCCTCTGGGTATCGCACACGGGTGCAGGGTCCCAAAGCTTTGGGCCGTCCTCGACTGCTTTCCCAGGCCACAAGCAGGGAGCTGGAAGGGAAGTGGAGCTGCCGGGATTATAACCAGTGCCCATATGGGATTCCGGCGTGTTCAAAACAAGGACATTTTAGCCGCTAGGCCACGCCGCCGGGCCCTACTGCAGCATTTTAAAACATTATTTTGTTCATGTACTCAAAAACATGTTGTGATCTTATACTTTACTCTGTAGTGCATGGGGCCTCAGAACACTATTCAGATCCCAGGGAGCTCTTAATCCAGTAGAGGTGTCAGCCTTCCAAGTAAATCATTAAATTATAACATAAATACAGTATTAGAAAATGTATGCTTGCAGTTAAGTCCTTACTCTCAGGCTTCTATTTAAAATCAACCCTAGGCAAGGACTTCTTCAGACCAGGTGTATTTTGTTATCTCTTCATTATTAGGAGGAAGGCCTTGATAGCGGCCTTGTGGGACTCAGGAACAAAGAATGACTTGCAATATTTGTGTGCAAACTGTTGAGGGTCTTAGGTGGTCTGTGCAGCCATGTTCATTTGAATGAAAGCAGTCAATGGTCTCAGGGCAAAGTGAATTTGGACACATTTCCTGTTGGTGGGAGCATGGGTATCTGGCCCCACTGCAGTTATTATTAAGAAACTTGACTCTAACATTGGCATCAATTATTGGATAATCCTGACTATTTCTCTCTGGATACCTGTGGTGCCCCACATGTCTAGTTGGAGAATCAGATTGTACCCAGATACATCTGTGGTGGCTCTCTCATTGTCCTACCTTGAAAGAGCCTGGTTAGCATTTATTAATTTGTGACTCTCAAAGTGCACCTACAAAACATGAAATTTAATTGTGCTTTTAGTAGTGGGGGGGAAAAACCATCACCAGACACAAGAGGTCAGTGTGCCTCATGTGAAAGATGTGAACAAAATCCAGACTGTGTGCAATTGTTCACAGCTTCAATTCAAAGTTCAAAGAGTGGGCCAGAGCATGCTCCTCTGCATTTCTTTTGAAAAATGGTGACTTGTCCTCATGAATGCATATGGTAAGGAAAACTATGTTTCTGGAAAAGTGTGCATGCATTAGCAATTCCTGGAAGTTAATACAGGGGAATTTCTTTTCCACCTGCTCTGCTTTTCATTCCTTACCTCCCTATTAGCTAAATGGGAAGAAATCGTGTCATGTGCATGTGGCAGATGATAGGGATTAAAGCAAGGCCCTCCTGGTGGGTTTGTTCCTGCTTTTATCTGGGCCGCAGGTATCAGAAGTGAGTGGGCTTGGGAGCAACCTGTGGGTCCTAGAAGGCAAAGGTTTTTCCTTCTGTGCATGCCTGAGGGAGTTCTTATTGATTGTGCATGTTTTGCTTTTGAGTACACATCAGAACTTTTTGTCAGTATTCCTCTGTAGTATTGTGGTTCCTTAAAGACAGGAACAGTGGATTATGCACATCTCCCACCAATGGGCATGCTGTTGTCCCTGCAGTTGAGATCAGTGGATGGATGAGTGAATGAGTGGACAGTGTTGCTTTTTCTTTGGTGGTTTCCTGAGTGATTTCAGCCATCCAAAGCATTGCAGTCGTAGACACTGCCTTACAGTGAGATGTCTAACACTAGATCCTACTTTTTGAAGCATAGACTTTGGTTGATATAATTATAGCCTTATGGCTATTACCCCTTTGCTTTGCTGGACCTAAGTGTCCACAAAAATATCTGTTACAGCCCAGCCTGCCTCCCCTGGCCCTTCCCAGTGGGCATGCATGTGGGCATACCAGTTCATATTGCCCAGAGGTACGACAAAGGAAGGAGGGTAAGACCTGTGGCCACTTGCTTATACTTTGTACCCTTCCCTCATCTGCTGTGGTGTCACCTGCTGAACATGATAAGATGTGTGATTCCTGGTGTCTGTGAACAAACATGCAAACGCATTTGGACTCAATTCAGGGTCTAAGTCCCTGCTGTATTCCTTATTTATCTTCATGACCTTAGACAAACTAGTGAATTTCTTCTTGTTGCCCTTCAGTTGTTATGAAAATGAAGAAAATAAACCCTACCTCCCTGGGTTGCTGTGAATAGTAGGTAAGGTAATCAGTAGGTGGTGGTTGCTTTCAGCCTCTCACTTGGTGTCATTATGGAGAGGGAAAGGAAATGACCAAGCATTCTTTGGGTAATATAATGAGGAGACTCAGTCACGATACTGAGTAATGTATTGTTTCTTGTAGGTTAAAAATCTCTCTCTTTGAATAAGCACAGGTAATGTTAAAACCCTCTTGGATAATGAAGGGGAAAAACAGACTCCATATGTGCATTGAAGAGTCATTTTAAGCTTAATTTTGAGTGAAGGCAGTCGCTCTGGGCCAGTATCTTACAATGTATCTATGGGAAGAGTGTAGTGATCTGAGATTCTTAGCCTCTGTCTTTCAAAACAAGTCTCTAAAAGAATGGGTCTCTTAGGTTTGTGCTGTTGAAGACAGTCAGAGATGAACCCTGCAGAAGCACTCAGCTCCACTGCTAGCTGCTTGTGCCCTTCCTCTTTCCATGTAGCTCTTTTTAATTGCTTTTCTTCTGAGGTGTTGCTAAAGCAACCGGTCATTTGGGGCTCATCAATGAAGACTCTAGCAACACTGCCTTTGCTAGGGCACTTCTTTTCTTGTTTTTATCAAGTATAAATATGCCACACTGAAAAGTTTAGTAAGTTAAATTATTTATAAGCTAAGTTGGTGTAATAAATGGGATTTTTTTATCATGGTATCTGCAGAGGCAGATGAAAATCAAGGAACATTACCTTTATAGAGTAGGGGATTATTTTCCAGAGCAATTGCTCAAGTGGCTCATCCTCTGTCTGCAAGTGCTGGGATCGCATACGGTGCTTATTTATAAGCCTCCCCACTTGAGGTTCATCAGAATGTAACCTCGCTAAAATTTCAGGTATATCCATATATCTTATCTCTTTAGATGAAAATGAAAGATGATATTCTGCTTCACCTCTTTTTGGACTTATTCAGTCAGCTTCGTTTTGAGGAATATTTATGAGGAATGTTGGGGGTGGTTTAAGAGTTTAAATAAAAGATAGTCTTGAAAAATCCTTCAACTTGACTTTGACTTTGGACAACTTAATGATAAGATACCTACTATGTGTTTGCTGGGGAATGGGTTCAAGGAGTGGCTTTCATGGAACGTGGGAGAGTAGGTTAAAGAGTCCATACTTGGCATAAGCATTGGGATCACCACACTGGTAGAGCAGTGAGTCAGAAGGTGCTATCACCCTTCTCATCAGCATACCTGTATTTATCCAAGTGACATTGAATATGGTAAGAAGCATCTACTGTGAGGTAAGCCCTTTGTCGGGCTCTGAGGACACTAAGAGGAGTGAGGCCCGGATGAGTTTGGGAAGCTGATCATCCAGCAGAGTCAGACATATTAGCAGACATTTAAAAGCAGTATAAACATTCAGGGCTCACTTCTGCTCCTGTTGCTAGCCACCCACCTTCTCTGTGTAAGGGCCATTCCCAGCTGTGTCCTCTGCAGTCTGCACTCTACTGGCTGTTCCCCCACCCTCCAACTCTCAGAGCAAGGCGTTCTGTCAGAGCTGTTGGGGGCTGAGAAGAGGTTATCACGGTCTCAGAGACACTTAGTAGAGCCTAGACAGGTGTGTTCCTGTTGAACAACTGCAACAAGGGCTCAAAGCAGAGATAGGGAATGGGAACAAATGGGCAAAGTATTGGCCAATAAAGTTGTCACAGTAGGCAGAAGTTTTGCTCTAAGATACTGTAGTATCTGTTTCTTATTAGTAAGCAAATACTGTGTTGTGTTTTGTGTGTGTATTTAAATAGGCAGGTGAATAATAATGTGCTAATGGGTCAAAGTTGGAATACAGGGTAGATGGTAAGATAAAGGGAAACAGGCATGTGTTCTATAATGTTATTTAATCCTTTTGAGTTAAGTCTGTTGTAGTTGTCTGGGAATAAACTCATGTGCATTCTCAGTTGCCCTGATAGTACCTTTTGGAGAAAGTGTAGCAAAAAGAATCATGAGTAAAAGAAATTGCATGGTTATTTGCATACCTGGAGCTAACACCCAAGTTTTTTGTTCTTGTTCTCTACCTCTTTATATTCATGCCTTTTGTGTGCTATAGAATGGAAGTAAGATTCTTGGGCTGGCAGAGTTTTACTGGTTAGAATCACTCATTTCAATGAAAGATTGTTAAAATTAATAGATATTTCACTTGATTAATTTTAATAATTTTACGTTTCTGTGATATTGGCTTGGTAGAATGTGTGTATTATACGTGAATTAATCTGCAGCTCACAAAGAAAGTAAAGCACTATGTGAAGTACCTAATTAAGAATATTGGATTCAAGATGCTTTTCTGGTGTTTGAAAAATTCACGAGGTGGTTATCAGATATGCTTCAATTATCTCTAACTTACAAAGAAAACGTAGAATTATGTTTTCACAATTATAAAATGATAAAGGTTCAAAATTTGTGGATTCTGTACAGTTGCAGGACTAAGATTTAAGAAGTTGCTGGGCTGAATCTGTAAATCCTGCCCATTGAACATCAGTGTAGGTTTAGAAGTTTTGCACTGTTTGGTAAGTAGGACTGTTCTGTACTAACTGAAATGATACAGAATGTGCACCTGAATATCTTGATTTCTGCCTTCCCTGAGCTCCTGATACAAAGCGCTGTTGGAACCCTGAAAAAATACACAAATAACAACTTCATGTGGAACTGTGTATGTGTCTTTGTGTCTGCTTGTTAACAGAAGTTTGTGTGTGACAGATTTGAGTAAGATTATGGAAGAGGACACTCACCTACTGAAAGGATGATCAAGTCAGCTCAGATGAGTTTTTATAGCATGCTTTTTGAAACTTCGCTGAATGGAAGTGGAGGAGTTTCAAAGAGAAGAAAACATGGGAATATGATTGATGAGTTTGTGATGGGATGCAGTGTTTGTATCAACTTTGGGGAATCCTGTCTCCTTAACTGCACATCTATGTTCCCCAATTTATGAACCCATAGGATCTACTTTCAAAGAAAGCAGCAGTGCATTCTTTGACCATTGGGCAGAGCAAGTGTTTCAGTGAGTTTAAGTAAGGGTGCTGAAATATTCTCTGCCTCATGAGGATCCACTTTCAGAATCACAGACGGGACCTTTTAGCTCTGTTCTGGGTCACTGGGACGGACATAGGCTCTCTTTTGGGTATATTAAATAAAGGCATTAATCCCGTTCTCAAGCTGATGACCAATACCTTCTAGTAGGATCACTTTGGAGATTAGGATTTCAACATGTGAATTGAGAAGAGGGGGTGACTTATCAGCAGAAGTAATTGGCTCACACTACAGTCCATCAAAGCTATGACCACAACTACATTCACTCCTAAACTTTTTTTTTCACAAATGTTGAGTTAGATTTATTTTGTGAGATGGGGTTTTACAGAGCCACATATTTCATGAGAAACCTGACAAGAAGCCTAATAACTTGAGGGCATTTTCCTTAAATGACCAGGCCAAAAGCTTCATTAACATATTTTCCACTATGAAATATAATTGAGAGGTACAGTGTGGTCTGTATTTTCTGAAACATATTGTTTGCTTGTGTGGTAATCTGAGCTCTCCATCACTGGATTAGCATAATGGCTTTAGCCTGTTTTCATCTTAGGGCATTGTTTAGAAGGAAAAATTAATGCAGTCTGCTTCTTCTAATCACAAATTCCTTTTTTTTTTTTTTTGTAATTTAGGTTCTTTGATGTGAGGGAAAACTCTAAATTTCTTTCAAAGGAAGAAAAATGTCAGTGCATCTGTTTAACATGTACACAATCTCAGGAATCTAGTAAACTGCACAAGATGAGGAAATGAATATGCTATGCATTGGAGCTGCTTTGTTTGTAGAACTTAATTACACTTCAAGTGACTTTCTAGGCGTAGAAGAAATCCTTTTCTAAAACGGCAGGGCATTTTATTTGATTTACTGGACCTCTAAAAGAAAAGGCATGAGACAGCACCAACTAGAATTTTCTATAAACAAACCAAAGTACTGCAGCTTTGTTCTTCCCTATTGTTCCCTATGTTCTTCTCCTAGGCCAAAGAATGTTATTTTTCCCAGATGGCTTTAGATGGTCTTTGCAGAGCAGGGGAATGTGATCCTTCAGTAGCCAGGAGAGCAGAGCTCTCAAAATTTCTTGCTTCTGCCAGCTGGAAGGAAAAGGACTGAATTCACAAGCCAAGCTTCTATTCCCCCATCTGCTTCAACTTTTATGGCATTGAGGCCATGTGCTGTAACGTGCATACACTCCCTTTCATGCCACAGAGGTGTCTCTGAAAACCTGTATTTCATTCATCTTTTCATAAATCCTGTACAAGTTTTCCCACAGACTCATATTGCAATTTCAGGGGTGTTTTATGTGAAATTGGATGGATCTCCAGTTGGCAATGGCTTTAAGTTTTTGCCCTCCAGGCTGTCTGTCAAGAAATTAATGTTATGCCAATGTGCACAGGGACTTAGGAACCTGCTGCAAAGCAAATGGCATCCCTAACTCTATATTGACTACTCATGTATTTCACAAGCAGCTATCCAGTTCCTTCTGTTAGACACTTTGGACAGAGGGTAAATAATGTTTGTTGTCTGCTCTGGACATCAGTTTGCTTTGAAGGATGGAGTTAGATATTCGTATATTACTCCATATACACAATGCCCTGAGGCCCGTGTACACCAGGTGTTGGCAGAAAAAAGAGGTGGCACCAGACTCAGCCTGCACATTAAGCGTTAGTGGTCAGGTTTGGTCAGATGAGGAAGAATTATCCATGCTGTCACTACCTACTGCCCGAGCAGCTCACAAGTCTTTATTTCAACTTGTTTCCATGTTGAGAACCTGAGAGTGCCTGATGGACTCCATTAGGTTTTCAGCCACATCCCAGAGAGAGAGGGACACTCCCCAGCCACCTTGGACAGGTCCAGACCATAATGAAGGGCATCTTTCGCTTCATTTTAATACTTAATCCCAGGAAGGGCTTAAGCTTTGTTATTGTAATGTTCAGCATACATGGACACATGTTTCTAAGCTGCGCCTGTGTGGACTTGTACACGCCCCTGCCTGTGATGACAAGAATTTTCCTTCTCATTTATTCATTTTGCCCTCAAGCGAGGAATGCCCATTTCTCATACGTGTAGAGGCAGCTTTAAAAGTTACTCTCTGGGACCACCTTTATGGAATGTCATTCTGTTGTGTTTCTTAGAACTTCCCAGGGTATAGGTGTACAGGTTTGGGTGGGTAACAATATAAGGAAGGATATGGGGGACACAGCTAGAATAAGTCAGTAGGGAGGACAGAGCTTGAGAAGGTACTAGGGGATAGAATGGGATGGTGACTTTGAGCAGTTCTAAGCTCTTGTACAGATTCTGATCAAAGGAGCATGTGAGCACTGGCTGGCCCAGCACTTCTCATAGTGATTGCCATTTCTTTTTGAAGCCGAAGATCTAGCATCAGGTCATGCTTGACACGTGGCCTCTCCAACCAAATCGTCTGAGATTTGTGTGTCTGTCTCATTCAGGTGCCTGTAGCTTCATGGTCTCTAAAACAATTTCCTCATTTACAATGTGGATATTATAACACTGTTATCTATCTAATGAAGTTTTTTTTTTTGAGAGTTAGCCAACTAGAAAGATCTAGCATGTAGTTCCTACCAGATAAATATTTAGCAGGTACAAAAAATACTCTAATTATGTATTTGGAAATTGCAGAAATGTTCCTGTTGGAACACTGAGGAAGGCTCCAGGATTTACTAATAGAAGAAAGTCTCAGCAGAATGTGAACTCTACTATGACTTCAGATTACTCAGGGAGCTCATCAAAATGCAGATTCTTGCTGCCGCTACCCTCAGAAAATGTACTTCTCAGTTCAAGAATGTTCAGTTTAGAAGTCAGTCATTCACAGTGATGGCTTTTCTTGCTGGCAGATCCTCTTCCTGTGAGATGTTGCCTGAGCTTTCTGGCTTTGGAAGAATGAGAGTCACTGGGACTGAGAAGACCCAGGCCCTGATCCTTGCTCTAGCACTTCTTGCTGGATCTTGGACAAGTCAGCTACTGCACTGAGCATCAATTTTTGTGGGGCATAGTAAACTGTATCTGAAAGGCACCAGGAAGCAGTCACTGGGGAATGGTCTCATTCAGACAAGAGGGGCTGGCGTGCAGAATGCCTCAGTCCTGGGGACAGGTCATTTTTAGGAAGAGGGTTTGCAGTTCAAGCTGGACTTAGGACAGCAGGTTTTTTTGTTGTTGTTGTTTGTTTGTTTGGAACTTCCATTGGGGAAAAACCAATATATTCTAGATCTTCTTGAATGGTTATCCAGCCACCGTGCTTAAACTCAGCAGACATTGGCAGTGGAGATCACTATCTTACAAGACAAACAAATCTCCTTATTTGGCAGCTGCAGTTATAAAAATGTTCTACAAATCAAGCCAAAAGATGACATCAGTAGCATTTCTACAAATACTTGTTGTGTGTTTCAAAGTCAGAGAGACATTCTCTTCCATTCTGTGGTTGAATCCTCAGATAGCTGTAGCAGCCAGTGTTGGGTCAGGCTGAAGCTAGGAATTTGAAACTCTATGCTGGCCTCCTACCTGTGTGGCACTGTCCCAAGCACTGAAACTAGGCACATCAGAAGAAAGCTGGGTTGGAAGTAGAGCATCTGGGTCTTCAACAGATGTGAAATGTCAGATTTATAAGTGGATTAACCACCGCAATGAAAGCCCTCACACCAGTAGGGTTTACCGTGTCATTTCAGACTATTGAGTATGGAAGAGTTAATGAGATGAAAGCAGTCTGTTTGGGTGGGGACAGAATGCAGCACTGGGGTGGGAAGAGAGCTGGTGGGGTGACTGAGCCTCTGCACTGTTCCCTTGCAGCTGTGTCAGTTAACACTCCCATCTCTGTCCATGTGTTTGGCTACAAGGACAAGTGTACATGCCAAAGTGAAAAGAGAAGCAAGAGTGTGATTTAGGAAAAAAAAATAAAGGAAAGAGGAGTCATTTTGTAATTTATTAAGATAAAACATGTTTGGTGGTAGATACACTTAAATGATTCTTTCCTAAAGTATAGCTTCTTTTGGCTTTGAAATTTAGCAGGTACCCATGGGGACTTATTATAATGGGGCTAGATATTTGTACCCAAAAGAAAACAAAAAACCCTCATTTGGAAACTGGGAATGTACAAAATGGTTTGGATCATACTTAATGCTGCTATAAATTGAAAAGAATCCAAGAAGGAAAAGCTGAAATTCAAAATTTTTTTCTGTCTCTGGAGGTGAATATGAAGTAAATATTGCTCTGCTTCATCCACGAGGATAAAAACTATTTAGGACTGCTTCTAGAACTGACTGCTGAGAAAGTAATAGATACTTGTGCAAATATGTATGAAGGTGTCTGAATAAAAACAAGCATTGTGTAGGTATATACACTCTACAGTCAAACATTTTGATTTTTTTTGTGTAGAAAATTATAATTATGAAAAATAACTTTTCATTAAGCAGTGTTTTTATTATGTATATTTTTGTATTTGTCATATAGTTCCATAGGCACAGAGATTTCCCTTTTCACCCTCCTATCTTCCCCGCACTGTTTTCCCCCATATTATTACGGTAGTGTAGTCCTCCATTGACAGTCACGAGTCCACCATTCTGCTGTTTAAGTGTATCTTGGCATTGTAGGGGTAGACAATGGTAGTTACCCTAGTATGCGATTGTCATTTCTTTGAGAGTCCTCCTTTTATTCAGGAATAGAGATGCATGCTGCAGCATATCTTCACTTTCTGGTATGCTAGTCTCCATTATATAGTTCATCCATGAGAATATAGGTATACACATATTACCTATATATCTGTTGATCTTGTATTCTGCATGAAGGTTGCCTTATATCAACAAAACAAATGATATTTATCCTTTGGAGATTGGTTTATTTCACTGAGCAGAAGAGTCTCTAGTTGGGACTTCTCTAGCCATCCCTACAATAACTCACACAAAGGAAATAAAACAAATGCAGATGTAGTTCTCATGCATGACCTGTCTTTTAAGAAGCTCTTCAAACTTTCCTGGTGGACTAAATGGATGGTTGCTTTGTGTTTGAGGCACTGGGTTATGAGAGAAAGCCTGTGCTAAGAGTAATGGAATAGCAGTCATCTTGTTTACTACTTCAGGCTATGTTGTCTTGTCCAGTATTTGCTGAAACCATAAATGATTGTAGGAGAGGGATCAGAGGCAAAGTCTGCATCTAAGAGACACAGGAGTAATCCCAGCCTGTCCCATCTCTCCTTTCTTGAACTTCTTCACTTGTCTACACGTCACCATCTTTTAGTTTTTGGGGGTGATTCATATCCTCCCTTCTCCTGATTATTTGCTTGTGTTCTTCCCTCTGGCCTCCAACTCTCTTCATTTTTTTTTTTCTGAACCTGTACTACTTGTCCTTAAGACCTCAGAACACCTTATGATCTGTCTCTGCACTCCTCATTCTTCTGTGCTCATCCTTCTTTATCCTGGCACTTAACACAAATGATAGGTAACATTCCTAAGCCAAGCTGAAAACTCCATGATGGCAGTCATTCTTGGTTGTCCTTATTTCTTGGCGTTTAGGAACATATCTGACACATTATTGGTGCTGAATACTTGATGGCTGTCTGACTGTATAGATAGAAAGAAGGAAGGAAAAAAGTAAGAGAGAAAGGAAGGAAATAAGCAGGGAAAGAAGGAAGGCAGGCAAATTATGCTGGTAAAGAACAATGGATGCTGACTTCATGAAACTGGATTTTTAAACCAGTTTTAACCAGGGAATCTATGCTTCTTAGGTTCTCAAAAATAGCTGATTGATTTATTTGTCATACAGGACGTAGGCAGCAAATAAAATAGGAAAGTCAAAATATGAAAGCTGATAATATCAGAGCTATTTTCTTGGCCAGAAATTAGAAAAAAAAATTTAAAAACTATACAGAGGTTGATTTTAGCAGCTGTCTGAAAATGTATTTCTAACATTTAAACCATTTTGTAAATGATTTTCTTTACAATGTACTGTGTTAGACAACTCTGGAATATTGCTGGCAAGTCTTTCAGTCAATTGCATGTTCATTGGCAAAGTGTTTTAAAATATCACAGTAGACTCTGGAGCAGTTTTTCATTCAGCAACTTATAAGACATTTCCATATGGGTATGTTTTTATTTTTAACATTTTGTAAACATTTCTCTGTAGTTATAGTTTTCTGCCAGTTTTTGTTCTCAGGATTGAGTGGCTTAAATTTTTGAATGAAGACATGCCACATGCTGTGCATCATGCAACCTAACCATGTTGTATAACTGTAGGCGTAGGGTATGGCCAGAAACGAAGAGGTTAGGAGCAACCTTCCGCGGCCCTCAGAGTCAAGAAGGGTTTTTGTGTCATTTTAAAGATCCAGATCTGTGCAGCCTCTGCATCTCACAGAAAAGATTGACTAAATCTTAGATAAACGGTCAGTCAACACACACATGTAAGAGAATACTGTAAAAAGTTCATGAAATGAAAAAAGCTTACGAAATGATTTATTTTGACACCACTTTTTAAAAAAATCCATGTATAGTTTCCTCACAATAGGATTTATCACAAAATTTCTAAAGACCCCTTCACATGTAAAGGCTGGAAGTGAACCCAGGCAGTATGATTCAGAAATTTAGACGCAGAATGATTTGTATTTTGAAAATAATAAATCTAAATTTAGCGTATTTAAATTTAATATGTTTAAATTTAATGTGTTTAATATACATCAATATGCACATTCACACTTGCCAGTTTCACGTGGCAGTGTTTCCCATGGAAAGGCTAAGCCTGGTGTTTTCCTGTTGAATCTTTGAGAACGCACCTAGGAGATGATCTCTGCTTGAAGCAGCAGCTGCTACCGACAATCTTCCCCTGCCTGGAGGGGAAATGATGCCCATGCATGGTCCAACATTTCCCCTGCACTTAGAAAGGATGAACCGGAACCAGTGAAATAGCATACTGCTTTATGTCTTATTTTTGAAGTTTTACAATTTTGTCAAACTACTTTTCCCAAGAGAATTCCTCGACCCAATTTACCAAGTTGTAACTGAAAGGTCTTCCTCGGAGCAGAGTGTGAGGTTCAGCAGTGGTGCATTGCTTTGTTTGGGGGTTTTTCTTTAAAAGCGTCGGTAGAAATCCAGGTCGGACTAATCTGTTTACATTGATGTAAACTTATATTTGGCTTTCAAGACTATTGGAGCCAGGAATCCATGCAAAATGTGATTGTGTAGACCCTAGCATGTGTACAATAATCCATAAGCAAAGTTATTCACAATAAAAATATTGTCTGAAAATGTATCAGTTACCAGGACGGAGAATGTTTCTAAAGCAAATCTCTGTGAAAATTAAAATTGTTTTATGTTTAAAGAAACTCGTCATACCCAAGTAACTTTAAAAGAATTTCTTCATGAAAGAAAACACATCTAGTACTGTACTTTGAAAAAGGCATAGAGACCCTGAGGCTGCCTCTGTGATTACATGCCACAACTCACACGCTAATTTATCCAAAACGTACACCTTATTGAGCTGTAGTTGCACTGCGCTCTTAAAGGAGCTAAGTATGTAGAAGAATAGTACATCAGGCTGAAACTTCAGAGGAATCTAGGAGCATAAAATAAAGCCTTAAGCTTGTAAAACATTAGTAGAAAAAAAATCACAGTGTGGATGCTGCTGAATTCCTTTATATTGTAACTCTGTATTCCTGCAATAATAGGAGTTGTAGCAGCAACACTAGCAGAAGCACTTAATGCTAATGTTGCACAAGAATCTGTTTCCAATGACTTCCACATGGTAATCTGTTTAATTCTCACAGGAACCCTGTAAATCAAGCACACTTATGATCTCTCAATTTATTGGTAAGAAAACTAAGCATAAAGATAGTATGCAACTTTCCTAAGCATACAGATAATAATTCATAAAGCTAATATATACTTGACAATTAGTACACTGATGGTTCATACACAGGAAAACAGGCTTTCCAGCTGATGCTCTGAACAACTGCCCTGCTTCACATGTCACCCCTAGGTGAACCTCATTATTGCTCAGTATCAGGATTCAAAATGTAGAGTGTGGCTTTGTCAGCTAGACACAACGGGGATTGGATTATGTGGAAGAACAACTAGACTCACATCTTAAAATGTTTAAGAATTTGCAAAGAAGTTTCTTCTGGACTTATTCCTTTGCTCTTTACAATGAATGTATGAGATAGCTGCTCATTTAAATACCTTTCTAAATACATTTATGTCTGACCCTCTTGTAGACAGTTGATGACTATAAACGAGACAATGTCTGTGTTATTAAATGTCGATTCTTACAGAACTGTGTAATAATTAGAAAATTAGTAACCACAATATCTTTATGTAAATGCATCTGACACAGGAGTGTGGAGCTGTCAAGGAGTCAAAACTTTGTTCCTACCAAATCCACAATGCCCATAAAAGCTTTTAGTGAGTAGTCTGCAGTTTCTTAAAGTTTCATCTGCAGTAAGATGGTTCTAGAAAATCAGTAGATTACTCTTTTTAAAAAATCAGATTTATTTATTTTTTTATTTGAAAGGCAGATTTATGGAAAGGAGAGACAAAGAGGTATTTCATTCTCCAGTCCATTCCCCAAATGGTCTGGAGTGGCCAGAGCTGGGCCAATCTGAAGCACAGGAGCCAGCAGCTTCTTCTTGGTTTCCCATATGGGTACAGGAACCCAAGGACATAGGCCACCCTCTGCTGTTTTTCCAGACTGTTTGAAGGAAGGTGAATGGGAGGTAGAGCAGCTAGGACATGAACCAGAATCCATATGAGATGCTGGGACTGCAGGCTGGAGGATTAACCTGTTGAGCCACCATACCAGCCCCAGATTAGTTACTTTTTTGATATACTAGTTAGAACATTTGGGTAATTTGGATAACTTTCCTAGTTAGATTTATATGATGTGTATATATGTGTTTCATGCACACACGCATAACAGAACATGGAATTCCATCTAGGTCTCCCATGTAGGCAGTAATGTCTTAGCCAAATATTTGGGCCCTCTTCCACTTCTTTCTTAGGAGCATTAGCAGGTACCTGGATTTGAAGCAGAGCAGCTGGGAATCCACCCAACATTCATATGGGATGCTGATGTTACAGGCAGCAGCTTGTGCCAGGCCTTTATTCCATTATTTGTATCACATTATTATAAGTAGTATCTGATGATTTGTAAGATAAGAATGTTATTTTGTTTGTTATAACTAATTGCTTTACATAAAATTTAAAAAGAACAGGAATTTATTTCACCTCTGACAACTGCAACGTCTAAAAAGCAGTAGTCTATGAGCAGTCTGGTCAGCACCTGTTCCATTGAGTTTAGGTTCTTCCAGCTAAACCACTCATGAGGATGCTGCAGCCCATCTCAAAAGGCTCTACCCTTTTTT
The DNA here is from genome assembly GCF_017591425.1 of Ochotona curzoniae. NCBI lineage: Eukaryota > Metazoa > Chordata > Mammalia > Lagomorpha > Ochotonidae > Ochotona > Ochotona curzoniae. The sequence goes on along the minus strand of NW_024466502.1, from coordinate 41,147,874 downwards.
CCTTTCTAATTTATTTCTGATTTTTTTAAAGATTTATTTTTATTATTTTTTAATTGGAAAGGCGGATATACAGAGAGGAGAGACAGAGAGGAAGATCTTCCGTCCGATGATTCACTCCCCAAGTGAGCGCAACGGGCCGATACTATGCCGATCCGAAGCCAGGAGCCTCTTCCGGGTCTCCCACGTGGGTGCAGGTTCCCAAAGCTTTGGGCCGTCCTTGACTGCTTTCCCAGGCCACAGGCAGGGAGCTGGAAGGGAAGCGGGGCTGCCGGGGATTAGAACCGGCGCCCATATGGGATCCCGGGCGTGCAAGGTGAGGACCTTTAACCACTTGCGCCACCACGCCGGGCCCTTATTTTTAATTTTATGATACAGTTCCATAGGCTCCGGAATTTCCTTTACTTCCTCCCCAAATTTCCCAGCTGATTTCCCCCTATTATTACAATAGTATAGTCTTTAATTTAAGTATGTCCTGACATTGCTGGTGCAGACCAGGGCAGACAGTCCAGCATGCTATTGTCTAGAAACATCAACAGTCTCATTGGGAGTCCTTCTTTGATTTGCAAGCTGAATGCATACTGTACCGTATCTTCACATCTGGATATATAAGTCTGTGTTATACCTTTACTGTACATTCCCTTAAATGAAAAGCAATAAAACAAAATCCTCAACAGAAATAAAGTTTTAAAACTTTATAATACCATGGATTAAATAACATGCTACCAAATAACTAATGTGTCGATGAAAAGAAAACAAAAAATAAAAAACATTCTTGGAGAAAATGGTGCTACTGTATGATCTATGAGTCAATGACTATTTAATAAGAGAAAATAAACTATTTTGAAGAAATGAAAGTAAAATCAAAATATCAAAACCCATGGATTGCAGAAAAAACTATTGAAAGGGTTATTAATCTTTTGCATAAAGTTAGGCTTACTTCAGAGAGAACATATGGTCTTTGTTTTTTTGTGATTGACATATTTCACTGAGCATAATGGTCTCTAGTTTGCACCATTTGGTTATAAATGGTAGAATTCCATTCTTTTTAATGGCTGAGTAGGATTCCATGGAATAGATGTACCACAGTTTCTTTAACTACTCTTCTTTGGACGGGAATCTGGGTTGTTTCCATGCCTTTGCTGTTGTAGATTGTAAATATAGGATTACAGATCTCCTTCATTTTCATTTCCTTTGGGTATATTCCTAGGAGTGCCATAGCTGGTTCATGTGGTGGGTTTATTTGCGGTTGTTTAAGCACTCTCCACACTGATTTCCATAGTGATTGTGCTGGCCTGCACTCCCACCAGCAGTGAAGGAGGGTCCTTCTCCCCACATCCACACCAGCAGGTGTTGTTAGTAGAGTTCTGAATGTAGGCCAATCTCACTAAAGTTAGGTGGAATCTCAGTGTTTTCATTTGTATCTTCCTAACTGCTAGGGAAGGCTTTGCCTCTTATTACCACAACAATGGAAATTAAGTTTTAACGCATTTTAGTATTTTCATATGCTACAAGAGATCCTCGTTGTGTCATCACAGGTTAAGACACTGCCTGTGACACCAGGATCTCATACAGGTGCAGATTTGAGTCCCGGCTGCTCAATTTCCCATTCAGCTTCCTGCTAATGTGCCTGGTAAAGCAGTAGAAGATGGCCCTAGTGTTCGGATCCCTGCTGCTCATGTGGGAAATCTGAATGAAGCTCCGGGCTCCTGGCTTTGGCCTGTCCCAACCCTGGCCATTATGGCCATTTTAGGGAATGAGGCAGAGCATAAAAGAGCTTTCTCCATCTTTCCCATCTTTCTCTGTGAAATGTTGCCTTTCAAATAAAACAGATTTTTCTTAAACTGAGAAGAAAAAACAAAAATGCTAAAAAATTGTACACTACAGAAACTGATATAATTTATTATTTATTTGAAATTATACTAGGAATTTAGTATTTGATAGAGTTATACACAAGTGTCATTAGTGATACAGGTACGCTTTTATCATTTTTTTTCTAGAATTTGTGATGCTTTATTTGTTTATGTATTTATTGAGTTGAAGACATCTTGGCATCCTTAAATACTTCTACCTGCTAAGGAAAGTCAAAGAAATTTTTAGAATTCTTTTTTTTTTCCCTGGATATCTCCCTTTGTCCTGGCCTGGAATAACTGGTACTTGTGTGTGGGTATCTTGTCTAGTATTGCTTTTTCCTGACCCACGCCATCATTTTTCACACTTTAATCTCATATATTGCTTAAGCATACCCCAAGAACCTTCTTAAGAAGTACATACATCTCCACACATCTGAAAGTGCTGTGATAGAACTGTTAGGTTAAAAATAACTTCACTTTGAATTCTGGAGACATTGCTTTATTATTATTATTATTTTAGCATCTAGTATTGCTGGGCAATATGATTCTTGGAGTGGGTGTTTGATGCAGCAGTTAAGGTGTTACTTATGCAGTCCACGTGTCCTGCTGCAGTGCTTGCCTGCGAGTCCTGGCTCTGCTTCTGATCCCAGCTCCCTGCTGAGTACCCAAGAAGACAGCAGAAAATGTCTCAAGTAGCTGGATCCCTACATGCGAGACTCAGATTTGAATTCTGCACTCTTGATTCTAATTGTGTCCATTCTCAGCTGTTGTAGGTATTTGGGTGATTAGCCAACACATGGGAGATCTGTTTGTTTTGCTGTCTCTGTCTGTCTCTACTTTACAAATAAAGTTTTAAATGATTCCGAATTGTCTTTGAGTTTATAAACTTGGCTCTAGGCTTCAGTGTGGTACAGCCAGTAAAGCTGGAGCCTACAGTGCCAGGATCCCATCTGGGTGCCAGTTAACAACCTAGATGCTACACTTTGTATGCAGCTCCCTGCTAATACACTTTGGATTGGAGTGAATTATAGGTCAAGTTCTTGGACCTTTGCCACCAACATGGGTGATCAGAGGAAGCTCCTGGCTTCTGCCTGGCACACTGTGGCCATCGTGGTCATTTGTGGAATGAACCAGTGGATGGAAGATCAATCTCTTTTGCTCTCACCTTTCTTTTTGTAACTGTTTTTCAAATAAATAAAAATTAAACTTTGATTTGCTCTAGAACCAAACACAAAACACATGTTCCTCCTGATGATGTTCACCGGTTAATGGATGCTTTCAGTTGGAAGACTGATCATTCGCTGTAGGAATTTCTTTTCAGTTGTTCCTTTAAATATTTCCTCTCCTGTTTTTGTTTTTGCAAATCTGTTTGGCATTTCTGGTACTTGGGTCTTCTGATTGGATTCTCTATGCATTTTGACATTTTCCTTGTGCTCCCATCTCTTTCTTTCTGCGGGGCAGACTTTGTGACAGTTATTTTCTTCCTTTACAGAATGTTTACTTATTGTGCTTTCAGTTCCTGCACTAGTTAATTCATTCTTCAATCAGTTCTTTTTTTATGGAGTCTTTTTATAATCTCTTGAGTTTCAAAAGTTTTTTTTCTTGGTCCCAGAATTTCCTCAGGAGTTGTTTTTGTTTGCTTATTGAAGGTCTCTTATTTTATTCTCACCTTTCTTCAAGTGTCTCTTAGTAGCTGTTATCCAATTATTTTCAAGAGTGAAAATTTAACTCTGAAGTGTGTATCATCGGGGGTGATAGCCTGAGGTTCTGCTTTTTTATGGTGTCAGAAATTGGCTCATTTAACTGTAGGATTCTTCCAAGTTTCTGCTTCATGTTAATCAGCGTCTGTGTCACATGTCACAGCTTGTATAAAGCTAGTAAACTAGCTTAACTGGTTTCTCCTTTTTCTCCCCCCAGAATTATTCTTGGATCTTGCATCGATTTTTGTCGTCTTAGACTTTGTTGGTTTGTGACCATACAGTTCCTTGTCTTTAATATTAAGAAGTACCTGAAAAGGCATGGGATAAGCTAATGTTACCTGTTTGCCATGTTCAGCTGAATGTGCATAAATCTCATGTCTCTTTACAGTTGCTTCAAAGCTAAAATGTGAAGCAATTTGATTGCTATCAGTTTCTCTTACCTAGTTATTTCCTGAGATTCAGTATTATCTCCTGACTTTAGAAGTCAGAATGGTTTTTTAAATATTGACCTTCTAAAAGTGTAAGGCAAGATTGAACGACATAAAAATGCTATATATTTACTGTATATAACTTGATTTGTTTGAAGATGAGTCTGTTACCTATGAAATCATCACAATAGTTTGTGCCATAAACCTATCATATCATGTATAAAAGCTGCATATCATTTTGGTATTATTTTGTGAAGTGACCACCCTCTATATTTTAAGTGAGAAAATATTGTTACCCTTGAATAATGCACCATATAGCAGATCTTTAGGACATGTTCATTTTTTGCACTTGAGACATTTTATAGTATGATGAGTACTTTCCCATGTTGACCCCAGCAGCCCCTTGCAGCCACCATCCTGCTGACTACATGATCTGAGTCTCACAGTGTCACATTTCTCTTTCTGTTTCAGGCTTATTACACTTAGCATAACGTGTTCCAGGTTCTTTCATGTTGTTGCAAATGGCCATTTTTCCTTATTTTTAAAAGAGGAATAATCTTCCATGGTGTGGTACATAGTACCCTTTCTGTATCTGCCTGTGGATATTTAAGCTGTTTCTACATCTTGGCTGTTGGTGGGTCATACTGCAATGACCGTGAGAGTGCAGACATTGCTTTTAGATCAGATTTCAATCCCATTGAATAGATACGTGGAAGCAGGATTGCTGCTTTATAGTGGCATTCTTTCAGTTATGCTGAGGACTCGTCCTGCTTTTCCATAGTAGCTGTATCAGTCTACATTCCTAGGAAGAATGTGTAAAGATTTCCTGTTTTCCAGATCTTCATCTCTATGCATTATCTGTTTATTAGTAATATCTGATTTGATAAATGAGTAATATATTGATTCACATACTTCTGGTAACTAGTGATGTTGAACACATCTTACACACGACTGTCTACTTTAGAGAACTGTTTTCATTTGCTTTGCCCGCTTTCATTGTATGTTTTAATTGTATTGAGTTATAGAAATTGCTAATGTATTTTAGATATTAACGTATTATAGAATAACATCCAAGAGGGTTTTCTAGAATTCTGTGGATTGTCTTTTCATCTTGTTTTTTCCCTTGAATTTTAGATTTTTCCCTGCCTTTTTCTTTTTTTCCAGGCTTCTTCCTTCCTTCCTTCCTTTACTTTTTAAAAAATGATTTGTTTATTTTTATTGTAAAGTCAGGTATATAGAGAGAGGAAGAGAGACAGAGAGAAATATCTTCTGTCTGATGATTCACTCCTCAAGTGACCGCAACAGCCAGTGCTGTGCCCAACCGAAGCCAGGAGCCAGGAGGTCTTCTGGTCTCCCACATGGGTGCAGGGTCCCAAGACTTTGGGCCATCCTCCACTGCTTTCCCAGGCCACAAACAGGGAGCTGGATGGGAAGAGGGGCCGCCGAGATTAGAACCATTGCCCGTATGGGGTCCTGGCACTTTTAAGGTAAGGACTTTAGTTGCCATGCTACTGAACTGGGTCCCCGTCCTTTACTTCTTTGTTCTTCTTCCTCATTCTTGTCTCCCTCTGCCCACCCTCTTCCTCCTCTGCCTTCTTTTTCATTGTTGCAGTATATTCCAAAGGGATTTTGATGGAAATTTTATTGGATCCATAGATTGCTTTGGATAGTGTAAACATGTTAGGAATGTTAAGTCTCCCGATTTTAACATAACATAATATTTTCATTTATTTTTGTAAGTTTTCTTTCATTAGTGTTTTATAGATTTGTACTTTGTATTTTCTCCTCCTTGGTTAATCTTATTGCTAAGTATTTATTCTGTTTTGGTATTATTGGAAATGGGATGGCTTTCTTAATCTCTTGTTCAGATGCTTTATTGTTAGTGTGTAGAAACAGCTGATTTTTTCTGATGATTTTGTAGCCTGTAACTTGTATTGAATTCATGTATCCTAGTAATTTTTGTGGAGAGCTTTCAACATGACTTTCAACATCAGCAAACAGAGACTTCCTAATTGTGATTTTTTTTTTTTTTTGCCTGATTGCTCTGGCTAGAATTCCCACACTCTGATGAGATGAAAGTGAACCTCTTGCCCATTTCTAAAGAATAGCTTTTTATCAGAGAAAACCTTTATTCCATTAAGGCAGCTCCTTTCTTTACCTAACGTGTTGGCTGATCTTGTGATGGAAGGATTCCGAATCTTGTTTCGTCATGTAGTTTTTCTGCCTTAAGATGATAATGTGATTTGTTAAGAATCTGCATTCTGGTGATGTGGCTTATCACGTTGATTTTCATATGCTGGGTCATAGTTGCATCCCCAGGATGGATACCGTTTAGTTTAGCACGTTTTAAATGCACTATTAAGTTTGGTTTGCTATTATTTTCTTGAGGATTTTTGAATCCAGACTCAACACACAAATGAGCCTGTTGTTTTGTTTTCTTGTGATGTTTTTGCTAGGTTGACTGGCCTTGTAAAATGAGTTTGGAAGTACTACCTTTTTTCTGTTTTTGGAGGCTTTCAGTTTTTTTTTTTTTTACATTTATTTTATTTTTATTAAAAAGTCAGATATACAGAGAGGAGAAAATATAGAGAGGAAGATCTTTGATCCATTAATTCACTCTCCAAGTGGCTTCAAGGGTCATAGCTGTGCCTATCTGAAACCAGGAGCCAGGAACTTCTTTCAGGGCCCCCACGCAGGTAAAGGGTCCCAAGGCTTGGGCCATCCTCGCCTGCTGTCAAAGGCCACACGCAGGGAGTGGATGCGAAGTGGGGCCACTGGGATTAGAACTGGTGCCCATATGTGACTGGTGCAAGCAAGGCTAGGGCTTTAGCCATTAGGCTACAGCACTGGGCCTTTGGAGACTTTTAATATTAGCATTAAATGTCTGATAAAATCCACTTGTAAAGCCATCTGGTATTGGGATTTTATTTGTTGGGAAAATTTTTAATGATTCATTTTGTCCCGTTTTTTGTTACTAACCTGTTTGGGTTTTCTAGTCCATGATTTTTTCTAGTAACCTGTATGTTTTTAGGAATTATCTCTTTATTTTAGCTGTTCAGTCTGTTAGGATAGAATTTTTTATAATAGTTCCTTATGATTTTTTTCTTTCTGTGATGTCAGTTGTAATGTCCCTTCTTTCAATTCTGATTGTATATATTTGAGTTTTTTCCCTTCTTTTTCTTCGTTTAAATAGGGGTTGTCGATTCTATTTATCCTTTAGGAATCTAATTCTTAGTTTTCTTGGTTTTTGTTAAGCCATGAATGATTCCCTTAGCTGATCGCTGACAACTGTTGTCTTCTTCTGTAATTTGATAACATCTTGTATGTAGCGATGTGCTTTGATTCTCTTCTCCTCATTTTTTTTACTTATTTTTTGCATCTACTAGAGATTTTTCTTTGTAATCAGCAAGAGGCCTGTTTCCAGCTTCTGTCATACTCTATTACAGGCGATAACATAATTCCAATTGTATACAGCAAGTATCTTCTTATTCTACAGATACACATATCTTATTGTCAGTATCCAGAGTTAGTTCTTGTTATATCCTCTAATGAAATTTTGTTATTTTAACTATTGTAAATACTTTGTTTCATTTTTGTAAACTAGTCTTAAACATGAACTACACTGTGACATCACAATATGTGTTCCTAGTCCGTCTTTTTTTTTTTTACTTTTTTTTTTTTTTTTTTACTTTTTTTTACTTTTGCCAGGGAGACTGCCATATTCTCTCATGTTTCGTATTTTTTCATTTCTCCTTAAAGAACTCATTTTAGCACTTGCTGTAATACAGGACTAGTGGAGACAAACTCCTTTGGTTGATGTTTTGCTTTTCTCGTGTTGTGACATCTTTCTCTGTCATTTGTTTAAAGAGAGTGTTGTGAGCTGTAGTTATCCCAATGACAGTTTTTTTCACCTGACGCTTGATGTAGGTTGTCCCACACTTTAGGCCTTCAGCAGTTTTGCTGAGAAGTGTGGTGGTTGTTTGGTGGAATTTTACTTGTGTTTGATGAGACCTTTTTTTCATCTTGTTGTTCTTGATATTTTCAGAATTTAATTGTATGTTTCATACTTCTTTAGGTTTAACCCGATAGGGTATTCTGAAATTAGGGAATCTGGTTTTTCTGGTTCTCTATCCACATCTGAAAGATATAATCACTGCTCCTCAATATAAGACCCTTTTCCTATTTCTTCTTGAATTTTCCATTATATGTATACTGGTTTGCCCTATCACATTCCATAATTCTAGCAGACTTTCTTCATTCATTTTTTTCAATCTTTTTTCTTTATGATACTCTATCAAATGACCTGCCTTTGAGTTTGTTGATTATTTGTTTTGCATGATCTCCTTTGATGTTAGCATTCTCTAAAATTTTAAATCAGTAATTGTTAGTTGAGTTTCAGGGTTTGTATGTGGCTCTTTTTGGTATAATTTTTATCTTTTTATTTATTTATTTATTAAAGATTTATTTATTATTGGAAAGTCAGATATACAGAGAGGAGGAGAGACAGAGAGGAAGATCTTCCATCCGATGATTCACTCCCCAAGTGAGCACAACGGCCGGTGCCAGGAGCCAGGAGCCAGGAGCCAGGAACTTCTTCCGGGTCTCCCACGTGGGTGCAGGGACCCAAAACTTTAGGCCGTCCTCAACTGCTTTCCCAGGCCACAAGCAGGGAGCTGGATGGGAAGTGGAGCTGCCGGGATTAGAACCAGTGCCCATATGCGATCCCGGGGCGGGTTCAAGGTGAGGACTTTAGCTGCTAGGCCACGCTGCTGGGCCCTATCTTTTTATTGAACTTCTAATTTTGTTCATTTATTGTTTAATTGATTCATTTTAATTTATGTGTGCTCCCTGGTGTTTTAGTGAACTTCTTTCACAGGGTTGTTTTGAATTCTTTGTCAAGAAGTTCATAGATCTCCGTCTCTTCAGAGTTGGTGACTTTAATTTTCTCGTGTTGATGGTGTGAAGATTACCTGGTTCTGTGTGATCCTTGTGATCAGACGTTGATGTCTGGACATCTTCAGGTCGCTTCTTCTGCTCTGTGTAGGCAGACATAGGAGCAAACTCACTTCTTTGGTCAGCTTGGCCTGAGATTCTGGGAACATACTTGACAGGTGAGTCATTTGTTAAAGTTCATGTGTAGGCCTGCTCTTGGTGTCCACGGGCAGATGGATGTACTGTTAGGGTCTGTTTGCATAGCCAAGCACCTTCATTAATTTGGTGGTACCCTGCATCCTTTTTGGAAATACTTGTCATAACTTGTCCTCACAGTGTTACTACTCATTCACTCCTGTTTGTCTTTTTTTCTGGTGCATTTATCAAAACTAAGAAATTAATATTGATACAATATAGTTAACTGTGGCCCATATTTATTTTGTTATATCTGTTTTTCAGATTTGTCATTTTTTGTTTGAGGTTTGAGCACAGAATTCCACAGAAATCCTATTCATGTTTCTCTAATTTCTGTCACTCTTTGGTCCTTTCACAGTTTTTTGTGACTAATGCTTTTGAGAAATACTAGTCTATTCTTCATTCTTTCCTTGAATGTGTTGTCAGAGTTCGGCTAGGGTTGTATATTTCAAGCTAAGGGTATCACAGAGCTGAAGTGTGTTTCTCTTCGTATCAAAGGCACAAAACTATCAATGTGACTTTTTTATGTGAGCTTTGATCACTTGGTTAAGGCTAAGGTGTCTGCAAGTACTGTTTTCCTTTTCCATGTTATATCCCCGTCAAGAAAGGATAGTACACAGTTAAAGAAGTTAAACTCTGTAACCAAGACATATATTAAAACCACCAAATGTAATTAGATAATATTTTAGGAGGGCTGCTTTGAGACTGTTTAAGTTTCTGCTTCTCGTTAATGTTTGATCATGAATTTTGGTAGTCATCATTGGATCCTTTCTGTAACAGTTACTGCTGGGTATTCTAATCATTGTTTTCCTCAGTCCTTTTATTTTATTCTTTGGATTACTGTGGTGCAGTGCTTCATTATTTGATTTCTCCAATGATTCTGTTTTTGGCTATTGGGAGCTCTTTCAGGTTGTGAATTCCTGTGAATTTCCCACCTTAATTATTATCCTTAGTGTTAACACTTGCATGTTCTTATCACTCTAAAAGGCTCATCTACAATGGAAGTTAAAATGCAAGAAGTAGACAGTTAAGCAATTCCAGAAATATTAATTGAATATAAAAAGATTGCTAAGTGCTATGGAGAACAATGAAATTTAAAATACAGTTTGTGGGCCTGGTGCAGTAACCTAGTGGCTAAAGTCCTTGCCTTGAACGTGCCAGGATCCCATATAGTCGCAGGTTCTAATCTTAGTGGCCCTACTTCCCATCCAGCTCCCTGCTTGTGGCCTGGGAAAGCAGTGGAGGACAGCCCAAAGTTTTGGGACCCTGCACCCACGTGGGAGCCCTGGAGGAAGTTCCTGGCTCCTGGCTTCAGATTGGCTCGGCACCGGCCATTGTGGCCGCTTGGGGAGTGAATCATCGGATGGAAGATCTTCCTCTCTGTCTCTCCTCCTCTCTGTATATCTGACTTTCCAATAAAAATAAATAAAATCTTTAAAATAAATAAATAAATAAATAAATAAAATATAGTTTGTGCCTTCAGGAATCCTCTGTTCTATTTTTCAGAGATTAAATAAACTAAGGAATGAAAATAAACAACAACAAAAAACTTCAGATGACAATAAGACATTGAATTAATAGTGATTGCTCTGAGCTCTGAGAAGACAAAAAATGTTGAACTTAATGTCAGATGAGAAGTCCAGGAAAGTAGATATGATGTAGTCAAGTGAAATGAAAGGAAAAAAAAAGACATAAGAATTGTTATAGGACATATGAAGCTGTACTAGATAACAAAAATTATCTTAGATGTAAGATTCATTTTTAGTGTGATAAAATTTACCAATGAGGAAGAGAAAATGGGATTAGCTCTATATTTTTAAGATAAATCCGATTTTTAATTAGAAGTTTCCTTCAAAAGAAATTCCCACTAATGAAAAAAAAATGTGAATGCTTCCAATAATTTTAGAATATAATAATGTTAATCTCTATCAAGTACAGAAATTACAGCTATGGAGAACAATTTTTAAGTTTACATAGTTGCTGGCATTTTATCATAGTGGGTTAAGCCACCACCGACAACTCTTAAAATATGGGCTCAGGTTCAGTTCCCAGCTACTCCACTTCCTATCTAGCTCCCTGCTAATTAACCTGGGAAAATCAGAAGAATATGGCCCAAGATTCCAGACACCTGTCACCCACATGGGAGACCTGGATGAAGTTCCTGAACCTGATTTGGGCCTGGTGCAATTCAGGCTGTTATGGCTTCATGCAGAGTAAACCAGTGGGTGGAGATTCGCTATCTGTTTCTGTCTCTATCTCTTTCTCACATAGTCACTGAAGTGATGTACAAAAACTACATTATGACCTATTTATATTTATCCCAGATATTTAAATATGTATTAATGTTTAAAATTAATTGCCATTAATATACTACCTAATGTTAAAAATCACATGATTATCTTCTATTTATGGAAATAGCAGTTGATCAAGTTGTATCACTTAATCAGTCAAGTAAATGGGTTCTTCTTTAATCTCTGTAAGCAAATAAATGAAAAGCCTACAGCAAATTATGTTGAAAACAATTAATGTTTTCCTTCTAACGCAGCATAAATGTGTGAATGTTTACTCTTATTTCAATCAATACTGTGCTATGTGTAGGTCTAGCAGTAGGGCCTGTAAAAAGAAATAAAACCATACAGATTGGAAGGGAAAAATAATAAACCTGTCTTTTTTCAAGTAGTAAATAGGAATTCTGTGTAGAAAAATAATTGTATAGGGCCCTAAGATGCAAGAATGAACTCACAATGAAATGACAGTCTCCTGCATGGTTGGGAGACAGTTCAGCGGCAGCATGATGGACTTGGGAAAATTTACAAAAGATACACATTGTAGAACCGGAGGGGAGAGCAGAAGGGAGGGGAGGAACCTTGGCGGAGGGTGAAGGGAGAGCCCAGTGCCAACTAAATTGTACCAAAAAGCAATAATAAAAAAAAAAAAAAGATTTATGTAATCAGTTGAATTTAGCAAGCCTTACAATTCAAGGTCAATATAAAATACCAATTTAATATCTACAAATTAATAAAATGAAAATTTAAAATCTATCACTGTGGTAGTATTTAGACCATAACATACTGAATATATTTAAAGAGTGAATGACCTACATATTGAAAATTATATTTATATGAAAAATTTGGGGAGGCTTAATAGATGGGGAGATAGAATTATTATACAAAGAAATACAATTAAAATGTTGTTTTTCTCAAAAACTGTGCAGTCCTAAAGGAAAATTTTAATTTTTGCTTTTAGTATAAATTGAAACATCTAAAATTTACTTAAGTAATAGAACAAGGACTTGAAAGTATCAAATCATTTTCAAATGAAGAATGACAATGTTGTGGGACTAAGCCCTAATTTTAAGACTTAACAACAAGAGTAAAGGAAGAATACATTAAGAAACTGTCAACTGTAATGAAATGTATATGTATGTGTAAATATAAAGACCGTAAACCTAAAAATGCTACTTTAATGTTTTGGGAAGATGACAGTTTTTCTTGGTATACAAAAGACAATTGCATAATTGAAAAAAAATGTTACTTCACAAAAATTAAAAGTTAATCACTTAAAGACTGTACGTAAACAAACTACATTGTAAAAAAAAAAATTCCCATACCTATTTATGACAAAGGAGTTGTATCCATAATACATAATCTCTATAGTTTGATTTAAAGGCAACTCATTCCCCTGTGGGAAAATTACTCAAGTAAAACCTTCCCAAATGAAAGTACAGAATTTTCTAATAAGCATCAAACACCTAATAGTGAAATCAGTAGACATGAGGAAAGTGCAGGTTTATGTACCATTTCATACCCATTAGAATCACAAAAACAAGATGACTAAATATTTTTGAGGCTGTGGTAATAGAGAAACTCTGATATAGTACTGATAAGAGGGTAAAATAATATAGACATTTTTGGATTGTTCCCTATAAACTTAAGCTTGTGCCTGTACTAAATCTCCTCAAACTCACACCTTGTTAAGTGAAAGCTTTGTATAACACTATAATGCCTTGTAAAAATGTCTGTGGTAACTATATTTTGTAAAAGCCAAATATGGAATTGTAATAAATTATCAGATGTACATGCAATGGGATACCACATCCTTATGCAGTATAATAATACTCATTAATTCATTGCTGATAAGTTTAACAACAAGGATGATTACTCTCAGACTAGCCAGACATGAACAAATATGTATTACATGATACAATTCTATGTCTTTAGTATTTGAAGACATGGAAAAATGTCTACAATGAGACAAATTAGAACATTCTGTTTGTTCTACGGGCTTGGTCTTCTGGGATGGTATAAATGCCCTTCCTCTTCCTCTTAACTTGAGTGTAGATACTACTAATATCAATGTGCCTTGTGGCCTATGAATTATACACTCACTGAAAAAGATTGGAGATACAGTCTTTGATATAGCCTATCAGATAAACCTCTGCTGAGTTCTAGAAATCATGAACATTGGAACAAGTGTGGCATTTCTCAAAGCAAACCAAGTTCAGAGCAGTCATGGCTGATTTGCACTCTGCAGTCACACACACAAACACTCATATTGGCCCCCCCTCTTGAATTTCTGCATTCTCCCAGGGTTTTCACAACTTCTGCAGACCAAGGCTCAAGGTAGTCTTACAGTCTTGAGCTGTGTTTTCTCATACTTCAATTTCATCTGATTGTGCAATTTGTTTTTATTCTCTGCATTTTTTTCTAGCCAGCCTTTCCTTTATATTCTCACTGCTGTCTAACTCACTGTTAACATTAATCTCCTTTTTTCCTTACTCCAGGTACTGTTTCTATATGTGCATTCAAAACACACTCCTCATCAAAAACTGTATAATACAAAAATACTTCTAATAGCAACAAGGCAATCTAGAGCAAAGTTTAGTATTTGTTATTCTTGAATTCTCATTCTAGTTTTATCCTCTAATTCCATAAAACTTCCATTTCAATCTCCAGTGTGCCATGATTTGTTTCATCTATATTTGTTAGCTCAGTATGGCAAAAGAATACAGTTTTCATGTTTATTTGTACCTTTTTAAAAGGCATTTAGAAATAATTAGAATCCAGTGTGATAAGTGCTGTGAAGTTGTCTCATCTCACAGTAGGTGTTGGTCAGTGCATTAGTCAGTTGTGATTATTGTGATGGTTGATTTTGGGTGGCAGCTGAACTGGATTGATACATAGACAGATAGCTGGTAAAACATTATTTTATTTTCAGTGATTTAGTAGGCACTGAGCCCATCTTTCTTCTGCTGGAAGGAAAGCCCAGATGGTTTGGCATTTGGTTAGAACAATTGGCTGTTCTCAGTGTGTCTGTGAGGGTGTTTTTAAAGATGGCTGGTATTTGAGATGGTGGACTGAGTGGGGAAGCTCTGTTTTCATTGTAGTTGAGCATCATCCAATCAGCTGGGGGATCCAGATGGAGCAAAAGGCAGAAGGAAGGCAAATTTACATTCTGTGTCCAAGATGAAGACATTTTTCCTTCTGCCCTTGCATGTCAAAAAAGGGTCCCAACCTTTGAGCTGTATGACTCACACCAGTGGGTCCCTAGGTTCTGGGCTTTTAGCTTTGGATGGAAGAGAGTTATCCCACTGGCTCAGTTGGGTGCTGAGGGCTTCACATTTGGACTGAGTCGTGCTGTGGGCTCTCCTGGTTCTCTAGCTTGTGGATGGTTCATCATGGGACTTCTCAGACTTTATAACTGAACATGCCAATTACCTGGTATATCCCACGCAGACACACAAAAAAATGGAAGTAAAGGTACTTTAAAGGGTTAGATAGCATGATTGTGATCAAATCTCGATCTGCTGGGTAGTCCAGCAAACTGGAGACACGGGGAAGAATTGATAAACTAGCACAAGTCCCACATGTCCTGATGGCAGAATTCTTTCTTTGCTTGGG
The DNA here is from genome assembly GCF_017591425.1 of Ochotona curzoniae. Classification (NCBI taxonomy): domain Eukaryota; kingdom Metazoa; phylum Chordata; class Mammalia; order Lagomorpha; family Ochotonidae; genus Ochotona; species Ochotona curzoniae. The sequence continues at coordinate 41,132,869 of NW_024466502.1, read as the reverse complement.
GAATCCAGATCTGTTTTTTTGGTTTGTTTTTAAAGATTTCGGTTGACTAGGTAAGATTCATTCACTTTATAGACGGTAACCTTTATTGAGATTAAATATTATTCTTTTGGTTCAGATGTTAATTTCATCTATAAATAACCTTTATAGCAACAGCCAGACTCATATGACTCATATATCTGATCTAATATTTCAGTCCTCTAGGCCCAGCCAAGTAGAAAAATGAAAGAAACAATCCCAGTAACCTGCCCTTTACTTAGCTAGACCTTAGCTCTGGGTCTTAGAAGGCATTGGCAAGGCCCAAAGTCATGCAGGTTCAATCAGGGTCTGCAATCAGTTTGTTCCACTGTGGTAGATTGTATTCCACTTGTTGGTTAATGGTACGATTCAGTTCTTCGGGTTGAAGGACCAAGGACTTCTCTTCTGTGTCCTATTGACTGCAGCCTCAGAAACTTCCATCTGTTCCAAGGTTTATCCATAGAGTAGTACGCATCATGGAATCCAGCATCAACAGAGAAGGCAAGAGGCATTTGATTTTCCATCACTTTGATCATATTCTAATTGTTTAATCATCACTAGATCTAGTTAACATTCAAGGTACATGGGTAGGCAGGGTAAGTAGATACATGATGGGGTAAAAAGTTGTACAAAGTCAGGTAACAAGTAGTATATGAAATAGACTTCCTAGAAGACTTTGATTAATCTTGCCTGGAGGTGAGGGAAAAGGGGAGAGTCTTTTCCAAACACGAAGAATTACAGGTGAAAAAGCCCAGGGTTGAGAGAGGGCATAGCTGTAAGGATGGTAATTGTTCTTAGTAAAAGGAGGAACACTGTGTCCTCATAAGGCAGAAATATATGTAGCAGCACAGCTGTGAAATTTTGCAACTCAGTGGAGTTTGTGCTGTGTGATTTCTCCAGTATGTATAATGTATGCTTTTGCAGTGGTGGTTCAAGTTATTGAACCACAGCAGCCAAAAGCAGTTCTGGGGCACCTAGTAGTAAGGCAGATGGCCCTGTTCAGAATCTTGGAGGTCCCATGGAAGCCATGAGTTTTTTCCTTGAAATAACTCAAGGGTGTGATATTTTGAGATTGTGATGGCTGTAGTGATCTTGGCAACTCCCAGTCCTCCATTGTCTTGATTCCAATTTATGCTATCTAACATGCTTCTGTACCTCCTAATCTTGATACTGACTGGTTGTTTGCTGATGCTAGGTATTCCATCATCAACATTTTTTTTTCATTCTTTACATGATCAGGTTGAGAATTTCCCAAATCCTACATTCTGCTTCCCTTTCAATTGTAAGTTCTGCCAACGCATTTCCATCATCTTGCATTTTATAATAAGCAGTTAGCAGATTGTACAGAGCACTCTGAATGCTCTTCTGAATAGAGATGCTGTCTCAACCACATTTCTTAGTTCACTGCTCTTATGCATTCCAAAGAATTCATAATTTGGCTACTTAAACAAAACAACATTGGCTCTTCCTCCAGTTTCCATCATCCTATGTCTTGTTCCTGAGATAGCAGCCTAACAACCTTCATGTTCATATTTGTATCAACATTCTATTCACAACCACCTGAGCAATCTCAAAGAAGAATGAGCCCTGCTGTACAGTATTCCTTACCTCCTGAGCCCTATTTCTGCTTTCTCTATTGCTGCTTTCATCACCATGTGTGGCTGTTCCCAGAAATCATCTTAAAACTCATCCAGCCCATACCTACTGTTACCCAAAGTCATGCCACATCTTTAATTGTTTGTTATAATTGCATTCCATTTCAGTGGTAGCAGTTTATCTTAGTTCATTTCGTACTGTTTTGACAAAATATCATGGGATGGATATTTTACAAAAAAAAAAGTTATTTTCTCATAGTTCTGATGATTGGGAAGTCTAAGATCAAGGTTGTCTGGTTCGGATTGCTGTCTGATTCCAGATGATAGTGAGGTGGGAGGAATACTTCATCTCATCAGACAGAGGAGCAAGATACTAAGTACCAAGTGAAGCCTCTTTTATCAGACTGTAAGTCTTGTTGGGAAAGAAAATCTCATGACCTTAGCACCTTCTGAAAATTCTACCTCTGTGCAATAACACGCTGGCAGCATGTCGGTTTTGGAGGGGGGGAATTCAAAATATAGCACTGCCCTTGAGTAAGTGTTCTCGCGCTAAGAAGCAAGGCTAGAATTGGAGAATTTAAGCTTCTGTGTCTTGCTCTTCTGTCCAGTATAATGCTTACATGGGTCTCCAGGTTAGTACATCATTGTATGGATATGGCAAAGGCAATGTGGCTTGTCTCAGCCAGCCATTAAAAAGGGAGTGTATTCAGAGAGTGTGCATTTTATGTCTATAACTGGTGAAGTGCCTGTCAAGCTCCTTTTGATTAAATAGAATCCAGAATATGAAGGAAGAAGGAATTCACTAATGCAATAAGGCAACAATTCTAAATGACTGATGCTAAGTCAAATAGAGGTTTAGTTTTCTTGACTTGTAGAGAATCACAGCCATCATCATTTTGCAGTTCTGTGTTGGTAACAATACAGCGCATCTATGCCTTGCACTTTGTAGAAGGAAAAGGGTGTATGGTTTCTCTCCACAGTGACAGACATGTTTTCTTGAACAATACCCAGTAAAGGTCACATTGACGATTTGAGTCACAAGCTCTATGATTTAAATTTGAAGCTCAGTTTAAAAATGGTATGTGTAGGGCTTGCCAAGTTCCATTAAAAGCTATGGTGTCATTTTGGATTATAGTTGAATAGAACAGGGGCCTGTGGGACAATGCACCTCTCTTAGCTGCAGTACACAGCCCTTCATCTTTGCCTTGTTTCCCAGCTGCGTGATTGTGGTAGCAATCTATTTGTAGCACAAAGTTTTGTAAAATAATCTCTGATTTCTCAAACTTTTTTTGTTCCAAAATGCCTTATTTACTTACTTTTCCATTACCACCAGAGGATGCGTATTTGCTGGAAGTTGATCTTACACAGTGACTTCCTCACTGACAACCTGCTGTACTCCTACCTGCCCGGAAGCCCTAAACCATTTTTACCCTCTCTGCTGGCACATATGCTTTATGGTACAAGCAGAACACTACTGTTTCCTAACATCCCAAACTCTGTGCTTCACAGTCAGGGTATCTTACTAAATCCTCAAAACAGTCGCAAATGAAAATGTGTCATGTACCTGAGGAAGCTAAAGTTTAAAAACTCGAGTGCATTGCTGAAGTCATATGGCTAGGTGATGAAACCAGAGTACTGCCAACAGTCTGATTCCAAATCCCATTCTTTAAATACTAATTGGTACTAAATTGTGGTATCTTAATTGTATCCCTTCATAAGACAGTAAGTTGCTTTAGGAAGCATCTGTTTCTTGGAATCCTCTGACACTGATTTATTCATGAGTATCCAATAAATAGTGGCTGCTTGAATACTTGCGAATTACCATTGGGGTTTCCTGGCAAACAGGTCCTTTAGTTTAGACATAAAACATGAAACTTGCCTATACATGATATATAAAGAAAATTAACGTTAGTATATTCAATTTTAGGAAGTTCCTATATTCTTGCCACTTGGGTTATATTTTTTGGTACTTTGCTCCCCTATTTCTTGTCAGGATCTTCTTTGATGCAGAGGTAAACTGATTCTGTTTTGCTGTTTGTTTCTTTTTCTTTTCTTTGTAAAATCCCAGACTTGAGTTCTGCATAACTTGAAAAGACCATCAATCATTTTCCCCTGTATTTTCATGTTTTAAGCTTCTGTTGTGAAAAAAACAATGCACTCAAAATGTTAAAAGTTATGCATGACCTTCACAACTGTATCATTTTCCTGCATATTGTAGAAATGGGCTGCAAGTTCTAATATCCAGACAAAAGTCCAGAGCATAAAAAGCTGGGAAATTTTGTACACTTTGAAAATGTCTCATTGGTGAGCTCTGACCCTGAAACATACTGTAAAAGTACGTGTTGGGAGAGCTTCTTGGGGAAAGTTGTGGGACTGACCACCAGGAACATACAGATAATGGACTACAAACAAGAAGAGGAATCCAGATAGAACCCTGTGGTGCCGTGCTCCGTCACCTTCAGCCATTAAGACGGATGTAGCCACAGGGAGATGTGGTAAAAGCACTCAGTGACATCCACAGAGGATGTGGGCTTTGTTGCTAACTGCATTAGGAAAGCTAAGTGTTCTTTTCCACCCAAAAAACAGAGGAACTATGAGTCACATGTAGAGGCCAGAGAAAGGCGAGACATTTTCATTACACGTGAACTCTGATGTAGCACAAACCACACACTTGTGCCATATGCAAAGGACCACCTTGATTTCCAATGAGCCATCTCTCCCTACCTAAAGAGGAAAAGTGGGAGGAAAAAGCACACTACCTAAACCTGGAAGTTTGTTATTGTGCCTGATTGAACTTGACAATAATTTATATAAAATTAAAATTAGGGAAGATGATCTCTGCATTGATTTTGTAATGTTTGTGTTAATTGAATATATGGCAGCATTATCTGCTCGCTCATAAATTCTGTTTCGGAAGTATTTTCCTATGATCACTTACACCACAGTGGGAGGCGAAGGATTGAGCCAGCGTTAACTCCATTGACTTGAGTTCAGCCATCCTGTGTTAAAGTGTTCACATCTGTAAAACAGAGCCAGGGCTCTCAAAATTGAGGGCATTTGTGCAGATCAAAGAGTCCATGTGTACTAGGCAACAAAAGTAGTGCCTGTTGTGAGCTAGATACTCAGGAAACACTTGCTGCCTGGGTGCTCACGGACCCAGCATGATTAGATGGCGTGGGCACAGGGAAAGAGGAGAGGTAATGCTTTGTTACAGATGATTTCTCACCTTCAGAATTTCTAAATGCAATACCGAAGGGTTAATGGTTACCCTGTTGTTGATAGGGTTTGGGGGGAGGCTGTGGTACAAAACTAATAGAAGTTAATAACATCATGCATTAGTACCTTGGGAATCCAAGCAGTACTTTTTATTGTGATGGCTGGGACTGGGAGTGATGGCTAGGGCTTGGTTGTTTTCTAATGGCGTGTTTTTCTTTGCTTCCAGCAGCATCTCGCATGTCAGAGCTGCACTTTCTTCAAAGGGACTTTCCTGGTGAACAGCTTTCATCTAAAAGACTGCTATAAATAGGTTGTTTCAGTCAAGTCCCCCCAAAGCATATTTGTCTTCTGATCTTCCGTCAGTTGCAAGGTATGTATTAATTTCTTTTTTATTTTTACTTCTGTAGTTACTTTGAATTTTGGAAGTAGATTATTCATAGGTTCTAATCCTTTTATTTTATTGGGAGATAAATATAAATGAAAAGAAACATAACATTCTATTTGTCACACTTAATGTATAGTATTTGTGTTCATAAAATTTAACATGGTGGATTTACAAATTGGCATTAAGTTTCTACATAGATGATAATTTCATTAAGTTAATACCTTATGGATAAATTATTTCGTGACTATCAAAAAGGACAATAGTATTTGTCAATTTCAACCAGTCTTACAGTATTTTCCCAATTATGGAATCTCAATGGAGAAAATATTTTTGTTTGTTTCCACTAGGGTCCTTAACCTTATTTTTTATTAATGATGGAATGAGGTTGGCTTGGGTTTATGTGTATGTGTGAATTAACAGTTTAGAAAATAATAATATTGCTTAAGGAATAAGTCTGCTATTAGAGCAAGCATTTTCATTTTGGAAACGTGTTTGCTGTTGAAGTAGTACCAAGAGGAGCACTTTTATTTTGAAGGCACTTTTTGACAGACCTCACCAAAAGCTCAATTCACCCCATGCATCCTTCACAACTGGAGAAAGAGGGTATAGGGTAAGGTTTAGTGCGCTGAGTGGATGAGAACAAGATGAAGAACAAATGAGAAGGAACACGGTAGGTTCTAGCCTGACATGTCTTTCCCAAAGGCACTTATTTCATTTGGTGCGACTTTTATTCTGTCCACAGTGACAAATGTTTTCTCCCTTAATGGCCCTTTACTGTGGTTTTACTTTTTTTTATTTCTTTTATTTCTACAGAGAAATCAAAGTAGATTTTACTGCAGTGCTGGGCTAAATTCCAGGTTTCTTGCTGTACCCTTCCTGGTTGGGCTTCATGATTAACTCGGCAGGGAGTGTTTATTATGGGATGTGGTGGCTGGGAAGCGATGCCTCCATCTTCAGCTCTGCAGATTGTATCTTTGGTAGAATACCGCAGTGTGCACAAGCTGAGGGCTGAGCCCGTAGAAACACAAGGGTTGGAAACAGCTTAGGAAGCTACCTAAATGCTCTCCCTACTCTGTCAGTGAAAACGGTAGAACTGTAAGGCACCAGTAAGAATGTGCTTTTTTTTTTCATTTTATTTTTAAATATTTATTTTGTTTTTAATAGCAAGTCAGATGTACAGAGAGGAGGAGAGACAGAGAGCAAGATCTTCCATCCAATTATTCACTCCCGAAGTAGCTGCTACGCTTGGAGTTGTGCCAATCGGAAGCCAGGAGCCAGTAGACTCTTCCAGGTCTCCCCTGCAGGTCAGAGTCCCATGACTTTGGGCTATTCTTGACTGTTTCCCAGGCCACAAGGAGAGAGCTGGATGGGAAGTGGAGCCACTGGGTTCGAACCGGCGCCCATATGGGATCCTGGTGCATGCAGTGCAAGGACTTTAGCTGCTAGGCTACTGTGCTGGGCCCTGTCATTTTATTTTTAAAACTTTTGATTAAAATATAATATTATATGGGGCACAGTGTACTATCTTAATACATATATACACATTGAAGCAAATCAAAGTAGGCAACAAGCCTTTCCATTTGTTGATTATTTTTTTCTCTGCATGCAGAGCCTGCATAGGAGACTCCTAGCCTCCTCCTATTCTCCTTTTAAGATTTATTTATTATTATTGGAAAGGAGATTTACAAAGAGAAGAGGCAGAGAAAGATCTTCCATCTATAGTTCCCTGCTGAAATGACCACAATGGCCAAAGCTAAGCTGATCTGAAACCAGGAGCTTCTTCCAAGTCTCCTAAGAGGTACAGGATTCCAAGGACTAAGGCCATCGTCTGCTGCTTTCCCAGGGCTCAAGCAGGGAGCTGGATCTGAAATGGAACAGCCAGGACAGCAGCCATGAACTGGCATCCAAATGGGATGCTGGCACATGTAGGCAGAGGACTGTCCTGTTGAGCCATCACGCCACACACTTTATATGGCATATAATGCAGACTTTATTTCAATCATTCTGCAGCACAATGGGACACTGGAACTTGATATTTCTATCTTTGTTTTGGTTCTTGTTTATACAACCCCATGCCATCAGTGATAGCACCACCTTTTCCAACCTCTAGTAATCCGTATTTTAATTTGAATTTAACCTCCTTTTTTTTTTTTTCACTTCCAATTGAGAGAACATGCAGCGTTTATGTTTCTCTGTCTGGCTTCCTTTATTAAACACAAACATCTCCAGTTTCATCCATTTGGCTGCAGTTGTTATGATGTTATTCCTATTGTGGCCAAATAATACTCCATTGTGTATTTATACCAAACCTTCTCCATCCATTCATCCGCTGATGGACTTATAGCCTGATTTAGTACCTTGATTATGATGTAAGTGTTGCAGTGTACATAGGAGTACAAGTATCTCTTTGGTGTGTTAATTTCCATACCCTGTGAAATACAGCCAGAAGTAGAATAGGATGGTCATATACTTTACATGTTTTTAGTTTTTTGTGGAGCCTCCATACTGCTCTCTGTAAAAGCTCAAATAATATTCATTCCCACTATTAGTGTTTGTGAGCTCTTTGTCTACACATTCTTGTCTGCTTTTGTTACTTTTTGTCTTTTGGTAGAAGCCATTCAAACTGGAGTGAGTGACATCGCATTCTGATTTTTATTTCAATGTTTCTGATGTCTACTAATATTGATTTTTTTCTAACATATTAGGTTCATATTCAGAGTTTTTTTTAATAGAGTAAAAAGCAGGGAGTAAGTCTGAGTTAGTCTTGCACATCTGGATATCCAGTGTGCATTCAGGGTCCCTATGCTGTGCCTTTAGTCTGCTTGTCATTGGTATGTCAGTACCCTGTGTTTGGTTACCGTAATTACCTAATATGGCTTGAAACATTACGGTGTTGTGATGCCTCTAACATTATTCTTATTGTTCAAGGTTATACTTTGACTGAGGTCTTTTGTGCTTCCGGATGAATTTTTTATTGTTTCTCTATCAATGAAGAATGCCATTGGTGGGCCTGGCACAATAGGCTACTGGCTAAAGTACTCACCTTGCAACCATGTGGGCTCCAGTTAGTATCCCAGATACTCTAGTTCCCAGACAGTTCCCTGCTTGTAGCTTTTGTAAAAGCAGTAGAGAATGGCCCACAGCCTTGGGAGCCTAAGCCCATGTGGGAGACTTGGAAGAAGCTCTTGGCTTCTGGCTTTGCATCAGCTCAGCTCTAGCTGTTGCAGCCATTTGGGGAATGGACAGGCAGTTGGAAGAATTTTCTGTTTCTCTTTCTCTCTAAATCTGACTATCCAATAAAAATAAATATGTAAAAAAAATGCCGTTGATGTTTTGCTGGGCATTATGTTCAATCCTTAAATCACTTTGGATAATGTAGATTTTGTATCATATTGATTATTCTAAACCATGAACATGAAAAAACTTCCCATTTGTTTTTGTGCTTCGTGTGCTTTCTTTCACTATTGTTTTATAATTTTCATTGAAAAGGTTTTTCATGAACTTGATTAAATTTATTCAGTGGTGTTTTATTTTTGTAGTTGTTTTGACTGGAGTTTTTTTTTTATTATGGGTTCTTTCATAATATGTTCATTATTGGTGTATCAAATGCTACTAAATTTTATGTGTTTATTTTGTATCCTATAGCTTTACAGAATTATTTTTTCAGTGTTAATGCTCTCTTGATAGACCTTGATAGGCCTCTATTTCTCTACATACAGCATCATTTCCTTGGGAAATAGGAATAATTTCCTTTCTTCCTATATTTATGTCTTTAATTTCTCTCTCTTGCCTAATAAGTGCAATAAGAGTAGGCATCCCTGATGGTTCTTCTTTCATTTTTTTTCCTCAGTCATTGTGTTGTGTGGGGATTTTATATGTTATTTTGAAATATCTTCCTTCTATATATAATTAGAGAAAGTTTTAATCGCAAATGGCTTGAATTTTATAAAATGCTTTTTCTTTGTGTATTGAAATATTATATAATTTTTATCTTTCCTTTTGATGATTGTTTGTAATGCATGTCACATTTCTTGACTTATGTATGTTGCACCATCCCTACATCTATGGAAAAATAGCACTTGATTCGATGAATAATTTTTTCATGTTGTGTTGCATTTTTAATATATTTTTCTATAATGTGTATTTGGAATCTGTTGAATGAATGATTTTGCAAATATCAGGTGCAGTTGATTGATATCACGGTGAAACTCACATTTCTTTGTTGACTCTGTGTCTGGAGGACCTATCTTTTGATGAATGTGAAATGTTGAAATCTTCCCCTTCTATTGTATTGGAATTCATCTCTTCCCATAGGTCTAGTTCGTTTATAAAACATCCAGCATTAGGTGTGTCTGTTTGTAATAGTTACATGCCTTTGTCGGAGTCCTTGTTCATCATAAAAGGATTTTCTTTTTCTTTTTTTCTTTTTATATTTTCAGTCTTAAAGTCTGTTTTGAATTTAACTCTCCCTGCTTGCTTTTGGTTGGTGTGTGCCTGAAATATCTTTGTCCATTTTGCCACTCTCAAGTTGTATATGCTTTTACTGGTAACATCAGTTTCTTATAGATATATTGGATCTTGTTTTACTTATTTAATCCTGTCAGCCTATCTGTGTGTTTTATTTAGGAAATTTAATATATTTAATGTAAAAATTAATATTGATGTTATGATTTTTCTGCCATTTAAAACCTTTTCTTCCGTTTACTTTGTTGTCCTTTTGTATTTCTTGTGAGTTTTACAATGCCGTGTTTGCATGATGAAAAGTATCTTTCATTTCTATAAACTGGATTCCCTTAAGTGGCTTTTGTTAAGACTGATCTTATTGTGATAAATTCTCTCTGTTTTACTTGTCATGCAAAGTCTTTAATTCTTCCTGAAATATTGATTATTTGGAGCAGTCCAGAGATTCAGTGTAGTCCAAGTAATGAACATTTTAAAAATTTTTGAATGTTATTACAAACGATATTTTTTCTTAATTATATTTGTAGGCTATTTGTTGTCCAATATATTGTGTTGATGTTACATCCTATACCTTTGTTCAATTTATTTAGTAGTTCTAGTAACTACTTATGAAATCTTTAAAATCCCTTACAAATAGGATTCTTTCATTAGAATACAGAGTATTTTGCTTCTTCCTCTTTGGTTTTAATGTCTTTTTTTTTTTTTGCCCAATTTGCTCAGGCTAGGACTCTCAGTATTATGTTGTATAGATGTGGCAAGACTGTGTGTCCTTGTTTTATTCTTGTTATCAGGAGAAATTTTTCCATTTTTTTTTATGGTTTGGCAATAATGGTTGCTATGAACTTTCCCAATATGAACTTTATTTTACTGAAGTAATTTGCTGATATGCCTCATTTGCTGGTGTTTCTTTACTCATGAAAGAGTGTTGAATTTTGTCAAGGATTTCGGTGCCTCTATCAATATTGATATGTGATAATTATCATGCTTTGATGAACATGGTATAACTCAATGAGTAATTCTTGTATGTTGAACTATCATTATATCCTAGAAATAGATGCCTCTTGGTAATGTTATATGATCCTGTTCATGTAATTTTGAATTTGGTTAGTGTTTCCTTGGGGATTTTTGCATTTAAATTCATCAGGTATACTGTCACATAGGCTTATTTTCTTAAATGTCTTTGTGAGCATTAGTATCAGGGTTATATTGTCCACATATAATAAATTTGGGGGCATGACATTTACTTCAGTTGTTTAAAAGCATTTGAGAAGTATTGGAGTTAATTCCTAAAATTTTTCTTTGAATTACCCAAAGAAGCTATTTAAACGAAGACTTATATTTGTTGGAAGGTTTTTAATTGCTGATTTAGTCTCCTCACTAGTTACAGATCTATTCAGACTTTCTGCTTCTTCTTACTCAGTTTTGGAAGACTTTTGGTTTCTTGGAATGCATCCTTCGCATCTTAGTTGTTCAATTTGTTTTTGAATAATTATCTTATAGTCACTTTTAATTTTGGATATCAGTTTTAATATCTCTAATTTCATTCTGATTTTGAGGTTTATTTTTCAAGGAAACCTGTTTTGTTCATTTGCTTTAGTCTTCTGCAGAGAAAAATGTTTTGACCAGAGTCCACTTGCACCATAATAGACTGTTTTTGAATCATTCTTTTTTGGTTTGAAAGATAAACCCATTCTTATAAACTTTTCTTATAAAATTGTGTAATTCAAAATTTCATTTGACTTATATTCCTTCTTTGAGTCCATTAAGCATCCCATGTTGCAGATAAATTTGGTTAACTAGGAAAGTTGAGAAAGCATTAGAAGTTTATCTGTTTTAACTTCTCAGGACATTTCAGCATTTGGGATAGGACATTTTTTGTGATGTGTGTTTGCTTTGTCCATTGTGGAATGTCTAATAATAGACCTGTTTTTTAAGAAATAAAGGCCTACAGCTCTCCCAGTTCCCCTGTCCCCGTCAATGTGGTATCCGGACTCAAGTCTTCCTTTCAGTGATCCTGCAGAGAAGGTCTGCGTTCGCCCAGGCTACAGCCTCCTCACCTCAAGTTGGAAATGCTGGTGGGGAGAAGTCTAGGGTGAAGTTAAGGCCTAGCCTCTGAACTTTATTTTCCTCCCGCTCTCTCAGACTTCTATCCTGAGCTGACACTCATCTTCCAGTTGTTTCAATGTACATTAATATGCTTATAGAAATATACACAGAAAACTCTTGGAGAACTGAAAGTCCTATATTTGCTGTTTTAAGGAAATCAATTTCATTTGATACTGGAATTTGAGTAAGAAAAAAAATTAAAGTTCAGTACAGGAAAATGGCAGAGAAAAGACACCTCTTAGGATGGAGGGAAGCAACTGAGCCTGGATCTCTATAGAAGTGGGATTTATGCCACAACAAAAGCAGGTCAGTTCCTGAGAGTAGAAGGGGTGGGAAATCTAAAATCAGAAAGGGTTGATGAAAGGCAAATAATGAAGTGAATTTTTTAAAAATTTGTTTGAAGAGCAAGGAGACACGCCGGCTTCTACTGGTTCACTCCCCAAATGCCAGCAATATTTGGGGCTGAGCTGAGGCAAGAGCCAGGAAGCAGAAACTCATCCTAAGTCTCCTATACTGGTGATGGGGACCCGGATATTTCAGCCATCTCTGCCACCTCCTGGGGGCTGTACTGGCAGGAAGCTTGGATTGGAAATCAGAGCCAGGAGTCACAGCCGGGCGTTGGTTGTGGGACATGGGCGTCCTAACCACTAAGCCAGGTACCCAGCCCTCAAGTAGTGTTTTCATTACTTGCTTCCATCAAGTACCCTAATCACAACTTACTTCTCCAGGCCAAATGCTTCCTCAGAAATCCCAACATCAGTTTGTGGACAGCCTTAGGAGTCCTGGCTGCCAGCTGAAATCCTTTCCTTTGGCTTGCAGCATCCTTGCTTCACTACCCAGCCTGTCTCCTTTAGCGTTTCTGGCTCCTTCCTCTCTTGCCTTTTACTCCATTCTTCATGCATGCACAGTCTGGTCTCCTAATTGTCCCATGGGATCAAGGTAAATCATAAATTATAAGGAACATATGTAGAAATCCTCAGCATGAAAGTATTTTTTCCTGATGGTTTTGTAAGACTTTCATGATCTTGGGCCCAGCATGATAGCATAGTTGGTTAATTAATGTCCGCGCCTTGCATGTGCCTGGATTCCCATATGGGTGCCGGTTCTAATCCCGGCAGCCCTGTCTCCCATCCAGCTCCCTGCTTGTGGCCTGGAAGGCAGTTGAGGACGGCCCAAAGCCTTGGGACCCTGCACCCATGTGGGAAACCTGGAAGAGCTCGAGGCTCCTGGCTTTGGACTGGCTCAGCTCCAGCTGTTGCATTCACTTGTGGCGTGAACCATCAGATGGAAGATTTTCCTCTCTGTCTTTCTTCCTCTCTGTATATCTGACTTTCCAATAAAAATAAATAGATCTTTAAAAAAAAAAAGACTTTCATGATCTTGATATATTTTCCATTAATATGGGTGCAATCTCTCTGTGGAAAAAAATAAATTCTCATTCACTACATTGATCACTGTTTTATTAAAGTTTAATAGAAGATTAATTGAATTCCTAATGCAGAAGTTACTTAATAAGAAAGTGAGAATAAACATAATTTTAGGATGCAGTTCTAAGCAGTAGTGGTGGTTCAGTTTTTTATATGAGATTATATTTCATCTCTGCCGTGGTGTTACACTTGACAGTAAGTACAGCGTGCAATGAACTGAAAGAAACTTCACTCTGCCATCTAGTAAAATGAGGAGCCCTAAATGATAAGATTTATCATCTGTTAAAGGATATGTTTATGAAGACAGAAGAAAAATATTATCAAAGGGCTTCCATTATCTTGTCTTATTTAATTTATGAAAGCTTTAGGACGGAGTTCCCTGAGTCTGGTTTCTAAGATGCGGTCATTGTCCTGCCCTGTCTTCTTGACACCTAGGACATGAAGTTACCTTTGACTTTCTCATTTCCTCATACACCCTGCCTGCTCTATAAACATGGAAGAATAAATATTAGCTTTATGAGGACAGGTTCCCATGCTTGCTGAAAATGTGGCATATAATAAAAAAATAAAACAAAGTAATATTGAAAATTATAGATCGATTTGCCCTCTTACTCTGGGTATATATATCTAATCCTCACTTGCATATCTGCTTCTTCAGGCAGCTGCGTGCTGTGTAATGCCACTTGTGTCTGGTATATTTCTGTCCCTCCCATTTAACCGTATGTTTCAAGTGATTCCTGTCTCACTAGTGAAATATTTTAGGCTTATTTTCAACTAATTTTTTAAAGATTTATTTATTTTTATTGGAAAGTCATGTATACAGAGATGAGGGGGGACAGAGAAGAATATCTTCTGTCCATAGATTCACTCCTCAAGTGACTGCAATGGCTAAAGCTGCGCAGATCTAAAGCCTGGAGCCATGAGACTCTTCTGGGTCTCCCATGCAAGTGCAGAGTCCCAAGGCTTTGGGCCATCTTCGACTGCTTTCCCAGGCCACAAGCATGGAGCTAGATGGGAAGTAGAGGAGCCAGGATTAGAACAAGCACAAATATGGGATCCCAATGAGTGCAAGGCCATAACTTCAGCCACTAGGCTCTGTGCCAGGCCCTTATTTTCAACTATTAAAAAGCTGGTGGTTGCAATTGTTGGGTTGGTTCTGTTTCCATCCCTGTCTTCCACTGGAACCAATGGATGCCGCAGTCCATGTCATTCCTTCCTTAAATAAATGATTCAGAAAATAGCATTCTTTTGATAATTAAAAATGAACAAACAAAAAACCTTCTGGCTCCATACCATTATCCTATTAAGTCAAAGAATTCTACATGATTTGAAGTTAAAATGTTGAAATGTTTCTGTTTCCTTTCTACTAGAATCTGCCAATAGTCCACAAAGGAAACTCCTTGAGAGCTATACTAGAAAATATTAATTAGCGATTTTGAAAGAAAACCAATTCTTTGTGAGGTTGAAGAAAAATGTAACTTGTGTTCATTAATACTTAAATGTGTGTAGATTATTCCAAAACCCAGACTTCAATAATACATTTGTATAGGTAATGTAATATGACAGCCATTAGCTGTGTCCCTTAAACATTTCATTTATATTCCATAAGGACAGCAAAGAGTGGCCCACATGAGTAACTACATGAGTAGAAACATTCTTTTAATGCTAGGAAATTCAACAGAATTACGTTCACATAATGTGCTTCCATCTGGAAATGGCCATCCATTTCCCAAAAGTGCCAATGACTTCCCATATCAAGAATAGTCTTTGCTTCTACATTAGCCCTCTGATGCTCCTTTCTGAAAGTGGGAAATATTCAGCTTTATAGGTTCCTGCCTCCAAAGCAAGAAGGTTAGACTGTCAGAGGAGCTCCTTAGAATTGTCTAAATACCTACAGATTTCCTCTTTTAAATGACAAATTTTAAAATACATATGTTGTGATATACAGAAAATAAGGCTTACATATCCTCATATTTTAAAATGTTGACACTACCATATTTGTTTTTACAGTTTTTGGTTTTGTCAGTTTTACTAATTTTACTTGGATAGTCAAAAGTTATAAAGAGAGAAGGAGAGGCAGAGAAAGAGAGAAAGAGAAAGATAAAGAGAGAGATCTTCCATCACTGGCTTACTTCCCAATTGGCTGCACTGGCCAGATATGGGCCATTGTGAAGCTAGGAGCCAGCAGTTTCTTCCAGTTATCCATCCCACGTGAGTGCAGGATCCCAGGGACTTGAACCATCCTCCGCTGCTTTCCCAGACCACAAGTTGAGAACTGGATTAGGTAGTGGAGCAACTGGGACTAGAATGGGTTCTACTATGGGATGCCAATGCCGTCAGGCAGAGTATTAGCCTATTATGCCTCCTTGCTGGCCCCTACAGCTTTTTTAAAAATTTCTATTTTATTTTTAATTCCCTAGTTTGCATGATACAGTTCTTCAGACTCAGGGATTTCCCCTTCTACCCTCACCACCCTTCCTAATCTTTCATCCCTAGAGGACCCATCACTGCAATACTATTGTTTATTATTCCTTATTTAGATCTCTGTCTAGATTGATGGATGTATAGTATTCAGTTTACTTGCTTATTGAGAGGATTCTATCAAATAAATGTCTTTACATTTTATTTTCCCTTAATGCCATTTTAACAGAATTATCTGTATTAATATATTTCTGCAATAAACAAATATAACTCATTCATTCCTAGTAGTTAGTTGTTATATAGTTTTCGGCAAATGGAGTACAATATGTCTTAGTAGAACATCGATCAGCCTTTTGCTTTTTCTGGACAATCATTTGCCTGTCCCTCTATCACACAGTTGATGGTATTCACAGTTTTTTTTTTACTATGTTGTACTACTATATCCCACCTGCCAAGGAAACATCAGTCCTTTATGTCTTACTATGAAGTCTTCGGTTTACTTCTTCTTTACAAATTTTTTGTTCTGCTTTATTATCAGTGTTAGATTTGCCTCTACACTGTTTCTATTGATTTGTTTTTTCCTGGGAAGTTGCTAACATGGCTTCACCAGTTTCATGTAAATCAAAAATAATTGTGTCTAAAGAGTGAGAAATGACACAAGAATAGAAAAAAAAGAGGGAGAGACAAACTAAAGAACGTGCAAGAAAGAAGAAGGAAGAAGGACTTATGTCCACTCCATAGCTCTGGAGGATCCTCTGGTGACCAAAAAAGCTATACTTGTTGACGTTCCTTGGTGCATTCTGTTATACTCCATTATTTTGAAGGTCAGCTTGCTTTAGCATCTTTTCTCTTCCATTAGACCCAGAAAAAGTTGTTATTCTTTGTTTCACAAAAACAATGTAGAACCTATTTGTACGCTTTTAAAAGGTTGGAAATATTGAGAGGCTGCTGTGGTAGCTCTGGAGAGACAGAGTGGTTAGGAAGATCCTCCATCCACTGGTTCACACCCCAAATAGATGCAACAGCTAGAGCTGAGCTGATCTGAAGCCCAGAGCCAGGAGCTTCTTCCGGGTCTCCAGCACAGATACAGGTTCCTAAGGCTTTGTGTGGTTCTTGAGTGCTTCCCTAGGCCACAAGCAGGGTACTGACTGGGAAGTGGAGCAGCTAGTACACAAACCAGCACCCATGTGGAATTTAGTTACTAGGGCATCACATTGGGACCACAATTTTAAAATTTTCAAAGATTAGGGACAACCATTGGTGATGCACCAGGGTAAACTACTGCTTTGGACATCTGCAAATCATATTAAAAATAGTAGGAGACTCAGATGGAGATCTGGGTCCCTAATTTCAACCTGGTACAGCCCCTGGCTATTTCAGGCATGGGTCAGTGAACCTGCAGATGAGATGATGTGTCTGTCTTTTTCTCTCTCCCACACCTCTTCTCCCTATCCTCCTTGTTCCATCTCTCTCTCTCACTTATTTTTACTTTCACGGGAATTAAAATTAATAGATAAATTAATAAAACATTAAAAATATCAAAGAGTGAAAGGAATTATTTCTAGAATGGACACAAACATCACTGGATTAGATTATTGTTGTTTTCAGCTATTTATTCCCCCCTAAGACACTGGAAATTATTACAGTATGTGTGATTTTACCACTACTTAAGATATTTCCTAAGTAGAAATATTAATGAGTGTTAAGAACTGACTATGGTCTCCCCTTGTGAAAGCTCTGGTCCTTCCTGAAGTCAAGTGTATAGGATTTCCTCTCCCTTCTCTATTTTTGTTGTATTTGATGGAATTTTATGATGTTGAGATTTGTGTCAAGTACAGTTTTCAACAGACTTTTGTAAGTGGATTGAAGTCCTCAGAAAATACGGTTTCTGTCAGGAGTTCTGACACACGTTTCCTGTTGCTGTTTCATTGAGGGTTTTTGGATGTATGAAATCATAAGGGAAATGCTTTTCAGTCTTGGCTCAGGAATGTTTTAAGTAGAATTTGTTCCAGGCTAGCACTAATATTCCCAACAGGAGGTTATTAATACTACTTTCTCAGCTGTAAATTTCTGATTTATCAATATCATAATGATAGATCTGCTGATACCCTTGAGGTAATGGAATTCCCACAAATTAAAAAGTATACCTCTGGTGGGTTGTGCTGTAGAATCTCAGGTAGTTGTTCTGCTTTCAAGTCATTGCATCTGGATTCAGCTCCTCCTGTTACACCTCCTTGGCAGCCTTTGCCTGCTCTGTGGACCCAGAGTCTCAGTAGCAAGAGTGAAGGGGCTCGGGTTGGATACTAGGCAAGAAGACCAAAAGGTAACATGTCTAGTGATGTTCCTGTTGTTATCCCTCTCTCTTTATGTATATATTTTTTCCTTTCACTTCAGAGTCTATATGAACTTTCAAAACATGATAATACTCACACCACCAGTGGTTCAGCAGAAGGAAAGTTGACCATACTGTTGGATTATAAATTTTGCAAGTAAGATCTAAGAACATACCCACTACAATTTGGAATGTAATGGAAAAGAGTGAAAAAGCTAATCACAGTCCTTCATTCAGATTAAAGGGTCAGCAATTTCATTTTGAATAAAATAAAACCTGGATCTGGATGCTTTAATTCGGAAACAGCTATGCAAAGTTTAAAGACAAGCAATACGTTTTTCCCCAAAGTGTTGAGAACATAAAATTAGATTAACAGGTCTAGGCAGAAAACAAAGCTGGTAAGTGTTGGCAACTGGGAGAAATTTTCAATTTCAAGTGTACTTTTAACACTTGAGACATAGATATAAATAATAAAGACGAAGGATCTCAAGGGTGCTTGTGTGTGAGACAAAATTAATACAGAGAAGCCTCCCTGATTTCAATGAACGAGGGAGAAACACGCTTGCTGGAATTAGGAGGTGTTTGATTTCAACAGCAGTTGTGCACTTTCAAGTGAATTCAGCAGGATAACCTTGTAACTGATGAAACCTCAACAATAACAACAGAATATTCTCTCTCCTCAATGAATGCCAATTTTCTCCCTATTCATTATATTTTAAGATGATTTACACTGGGAGGAATTATACAAGTTTGGTCTTTTACCAACTTAAGCAATGGAAAAAAAATTAGAAAATAGGAAATTTTCCTAAAACCCATGGTGAACTTAATGTAATTTGGGGTCTTCCAATACATTTGTTTGACAATTTCATTATAATTAAAATTGAAAGGTTATTTTGAAAGTACAGTTGGA
The DNA here is from genome assembly GCF_017591425.1 of Ochotona curzoniae. Lineage (NCBI taxonomy): Eukaryota > Metazoa > Chordata > Mammalia > Lagomorpha > Ochotonidae > Ochotona > Ochotona curzoniae. The sequence continues at coordinate 41,114,001 of NW_024466502.1, read as the reverse complement.
TTAGCAGTGTAACCCAGAAAGATGAACTTAAAGGGACTGTTCTCACTCACACATGACAGTTGATATGCTCTTAAAAAGGAGAGGAATGAGGAACATTAAAGTGGAGGGTCTCTAATTCACTGCTTCTCTCCCCACTCAGAGGTCAAGGTTATCAATTGAGGGATGCCAACACCCCTAGCTAGGGAGAGATGAAGAGGAAGACAAAGTAAGGACCAAGAGAGGTGGCAGCCAACCCGCTTTCTCTTGCCTATCAATCCCATTCTCTAGCTTTTGTCTGTAGCACGGAGCCTGTACCATGTGTGCTACGGGTCAGAAAGAGAGCTCCTTTTGAAAGAGACATTAAGGCATGCGCGTATTTTTGTGAATATGTTGTTTCTAAATTCTTTCCTAAAATATGGACTACTCTTAAATAAATACTGTAGGTGAAAGTTTTCTGGATAAATTTTCTGAGACTGTTTCTATTCACTTGAGATTTTTCTCACAGGGAGACTGTTATTTAGTGAACAATGCCATTGCTGTTATAAATCCTATGCAAAATCTTAGTGGACAGTGGATGACCCTCCTCTGTCCCCTCCCAAACGATAAACTGAGAGTATGGAATGTGCTTTTCATTTCATTTTAAAAGGTTTTGTAATTCTGGGCAAAAATGCATTAATCACAGTTCCTTAGAATTACCCCAAGCGTATATTTTTGACAGCTCAGAGGCTGGTGGTCGCAATAGGATGAACCCATTTTCAACATTCTTTATCTCAGTATTGTTATCAGAAACATTATCACGTTGAGAGCAATTGAATGCTATGATCAGAAATTTCACTTGCATGGCAAATATCTATTTATGAAAGTGACAACCCCAATCCTGTAGAAAATATGATTTGTAAAACTACTCTCACTTATGCTCTTCTTAACGAAAATGAGTGTAACCCATGTAGGAAATTCTGGCACGTTTTTTTTTCTGTCTGAAAATTCCTGTTATTTGTGTAAGATATGCAGTTGCATAATCTGTTGATGGAAAAATGCTAAAGTTGTATCTTTGAAGCGAATATTGAAAAGGGAGGCCGCAAGATGACCTTCCATTAAGTTCTATTTACAAGTTTAGTTTTTCTGAAATTACCTTACTCAGTTTCATTTTTGCTGAAGTCCTGGAAGGCATGCATAGAACTTGGCTAAAATTAGGTTATGATATAAATGTTTGCTGAACAAATAAATAACAAAATTCATACTGGTGTACTAGAAAGGCAAATTTTCCAAAATCTCACAACTTGAAAGGGCTGAATGCCGGACAGAAAGGGGTTCTCCTTTTCTGTTTTGTCTCCAAGGCCCTACGCTGTTGATTCATGCGGCATCTGGTGGATTCCTTCCTGGGCCGCATGCTCCAAGTCATGTGTTAACATTGTCTTGGTATGAGAGTCAACGAAGTAACCTTTCTAAAAATATGTTTTGTGGGTTTTAAAAATATAATATTTCACTTCCAGCTCATTCACTTGGATCCTGGTAAATAAATTCACACAGAGAAAAGAAGTACCAGTGAATATAATTTTTTTTAAAGATTTATTTTTATTATTTTTTTTTATTGGAAAGGTGGATATACAGAGAGGAGAGACAGAGAGGAAGATCTTCCCTCCGATGATTCACTCCCCAAGTGAGCGCAACGGCCAATGCTATGCCGGTCCGAAGCCAGGAGCCTCTTCTGGGTCTCCCACACGGGTGCAGGGTCCCAAAGCTTTGGGCAGTCCTCCACTGCTTTCCCAGGCCACAGGCAGGGAGCTGGAAGGGAAGCGGGGCTGCCAGGATAGAACCGGCGCCCATATGGGATCCTGGGCGTGCAAGGTGAGGACCTTAACCACTGCGCCACCGTGCCGGGCCCAGTGAATATAATTTTGTGCAGCAAGTGGTTGTTTTAAGAAAGCATGGAAATCTTGTCCACTGTCATCATTGAGAAATTATACATTTTTGAGGTTTTATGACCACAGCCTTAGCAAAAATAGTAGCTAAAATATTCACTCAGTGTTACTTATACCAGGATCTGGTCTGTACATGAGTTAGCAAATTATCATTTAACAATCCTGCATATTATTACCTATAAGGTTACTTCAAAAAAATTTGTGGAAAAAGAGAATTAAAAAATATTTGTTCTAGTGCAAAAAATTCAAAGTCCACACATTGGTATTTCATAATACATATTTTACGAACTAATTAATGACTTCATTTATTATTTTTATTTTATAAAATATAAATAAAATATGCCTTGCTTTTATTTTTTCCTTTTATGTATTTTTATTGTAAAAACCCCTCCGTTTTTTAAAAAAAAATTCCAATATTATTTTATGAAAATATTTAACCACATAGAATATACAGGGCACATATATATATATAATATATCCTCCACTGTGCACTGTTCCATCTTTCTACTCATCCATTAATCCATTTTATTTGGGAGGCACTTTTCAAAGGAGGTGTAGACATCAGCATATTTCCTCTTTTAATCCTTTGAAATATGATTTCTGTAACTCTGTTTATAATGTTTAGATAAACTGTACGTATTATTATATACACAGTTCTTATGTGTGAATTTCCACGGTTCTGACAGAAGTACACATCCGTGCCACCCCAGTGAGACTCACTCTCATCCTCCTTCCTAAAAAACCTTTCTTTCCACACCAAGTAAGGGCTCAGCTTTGAGCTTCATGTTAATGGGCTGCAACATTATGGACTCTTGTGAGATTTCTGTGAAATAATGGCATGATGTCTTTGAGGCAAATGGTGAAATACTCATGTTTATGCAAAGCTAAATTTAATAAGATGTCAGTGCTCCCCAATATTGTCTACAGATTCATTGCAATGCCTACCAAAATTCATCCTGGCTGACTCTAATGTGTGTGCATGCACGTGCCTGCATTAACAGGAAGCTGAAGTCTAAAGCAAGTGGCAAGTCTTGAACTCAGAGCCTCTGGAATGGGATATGGGCACCTCAATTGCTAGGCTAAAGACCCTTTTGATAGCTTCTTTTTTTTTTAATTTATTTTATTTTTATTGGAAAGGCGGATATACAGAGAGGAGAGTCAGAGAGGAAGATCTTCCGTCTGATGATTCACTCCCCAGGCGGCCGCAACAGCTGGAGCTGAGCCAATCCGAAGCCAGGAGCCTCTTCCGGGTCTCCCATGCAGGTGCAGGATCCCAAAGCTTTGGGCCGTCCTTGACTGCTTTCCCAGGCCACAGGCAGGGAGCTGGAAGGGAAGCAGGGCTCCCGGGATTAGAACCGGCACCTATATGGGATCCCGGGCATGCAAGCAAGGACCTTAACCACTGCACCATCGTGCCAGGCCCGATAGCTTCTTTTTAAAAAGAAATTCATAGGGATATCTTCAGCTTCATTCAGAAAAGCAAGGCATTCAAAATAGTCACAACAATTGTAAAAAAGAAAAATGTTGAAAAACTCACACTTCCCAATTTCAAAATTTATTATAAACAGGTGTAATCAAGATTTGGTGATGCTGGCACAGGAATTAGACATATGTATAAATCACTGGAATAAGAATTGAGAATCCAGAAATAAAGCCATGTTTTCATGGCCATTTGATTTTCTAACAAAGGTTCCAGGATATCTTGTTGCAAGATGGGAAAAAACTACTTTCAACAAATAGTATGGAACAGCTAGGTTTCCTTAAACCAGAGAATGTTGATCCTTGTGTTGTGACAATTATACAAAAACTAACTCAAGGTAGACTGATATTTAGTAGCAAATATTCAAACTATGAACCTCTTATATGGTTGAATATGTCAGAACCCTGTTTAACAAAAATCAAAACAAAAGAAATCATACCCCATATAGGCAGGTGAATAAATACATGGGCTTGAATATCTGCTTAGAATCCTAGCACTTCTGTTGAGAGACTCCAGGAGCAGTGATACCCTGATAGCACTGAACACATGCAGTGCCCAGATCTTATTTTCTAATTATCATCCTCTAGTAAGAATAGGAACTAAAAACCCTTGGAGAAATGATTGATTCTATACTGGACAATAAATGACAAGATGATCCTGGAGCATCTGAGATGCCTTAAAAAATTAACATGCTCAAAAATCAAAAGGATAGGGCATACTAAAGGCACACAAAAACCACCCTGAAAGAGCTCCCAAAGGCCAAAAATAAGACGGCTTGGATCAGCAAATAACATGGTATTTGATTGCAAGCCAAAGTGTAAAATAAATGTGCATGAGTTCTTCGCAATGTGAATTAAGAAATAGGAAAATAGACTAGGAAGGACAAGTATTCTCTATAGAAGAATTCCTAACAGTAGAGAGACATGCCAGTTCTAGAAAATAGAGTATATCCCCCCTGTTGAAGTGTTGGACTCACATCCAAAGAGGAAAAAGAGCATGTTCCGGTGAAGAAAACTGGGAAACTCCACCTCATCCAAGAGTCGAGTTTTCCATCACCAGTCATAAGGCATGTTAAATCATTCCCTAGCTCCTGCTGTTACCCGACAATGGGTACCATGTCTGGGTGACATCCTACCCAGCCTTAGTCAGTGATGAGGAAAAATGCCAGCAGCCCACACAGGAAAGACAGGAGGTAAAATACTTAGCCCAAATTTCTCAATGTCTATGGGAAAGAAGGAAAGACAGAAAAATTGTCACAGACCAAAACAGACAGGATGAGTCATTACAATGTGAAGTTCTGAACTGGTTCCTGGAATAGAGAAAGGACTTGCACAGAAAGACTGATGAAATCCGGGTGAAGCCTTCAGTGAACAGTGATGCCTCAGCATTAGTGTCCTAATTGTGACAAGATGGTAGCATTAGGAGGATTGTGGGAGGGGAGGATTATATGGGAAACTTCTTAGTTATCTTTTCATCTTCTCTGTGATTCCAAAATTATCTCCAAATAAAAAAGTTAATTAATAATAATAATAAGGCGACCCAGTACATGAAACACACATTTGCCAAGCTACTGTGCTTGTGATATATTTGTACACCAATTGTCCACTGTCCCACCTCTCCTCGTTTCTCTCACCCCCTTCCTAGGCTGCCTCTTCCCATCCTGTCCTAGGAACCTAGAGTTCCCTGGAATGTTCTGAAAACCACTGCTTTTCCGGGTTAATTCTAAACTCCTTGGTTTGTCTTGATGACCCTTCATGTTCTCACCCTTGCCTGGCTTCTGTCTTCATCACCTGTTGACCACTTCTCTCCTGTGTTGATTTCCTTCCTGTGTTTGGAAGATGATTTTGTCACCTCAGCAGATGTGAGACCTTCCTGGTGATTTTGTATGTGCCTTTCTGTCAGCTCAGGAGACAGTTGTCAAGCTTATTCACCTTAGAAAACTCTTTAGAAATCATCTCAGAATTAATCTCAAAGTGAGTTTTCTCCCATTAAAAGACTTCCAGGTGGGAAACAACCCAGAACCATTTCTGCAATAGCATACAGTCCTTCTTTATCATTTGCTTGGGTGGTCCTTTTCTGGAATAGTTCACACATTCCTTAAGAAAATGTCATTTCTTTATGGCAAATGTCAATCACCATGCTCGATACTTAGGAATTATCCAGTAATTTTCAAACAAGTGGATGAATGAAAGCGAGGGTAAATGGACAGATGGATGGATCAGTAATAACATATTTGTTAATAAGACATTCCCTTTCATAGCTTTTAAATGTATTAGAATGTGGTTTTCATGAGACTGTGAATCAAATGTTATGGTAAGCAAATTGATTTCAGCCTGCAAGCTTAAAAAAGAAATGCATTGAGTTTTTAAAAATACAAAGTAGTGCTAATTCAGCCAGGATCTATATGCAAGCTGTTGAGGGTAGTTAGGTGTCATTCCTTGAAATAACGAGAAGTCTACCTGATGTGTAATTTATAGTAAGTGAAATAGATACAATATTCACACTTTCTTAGTTGGCCAGTGTTTGGAGGAGTTGTCAGTGAAGCTTCCTGCATACATTTATCTTCATTAGCTTTTACAAGGTGATGCTTTTTGATTCAGGTGGCCCATCCACTCTCAAGAACTTTAATTTGCCAATTGTACTCAGGGCCAAGAACAGATAGTTATTAGTTTCACATTTTGCTCACTGGGCAGCTTAATGTTCTTGTCACCTTACATTGAGTTTTAAATGTGCAGAGCACAAAGAATGTCAAACATGCTTCTGAGACTTGGGGGGGTAGGAGTCAAGCCTGCTAGCTTGAATTGCTTTAAAAATGAAAATAAAGGACTAGTGATTGATCAAGTTTGAAAACACATAATACCACAAACATGTATCTCGGAAGACAAGGGTGTGTGTATGCGTGTGTGTGTGTGTAAAGGCCTACATGTATCTTAATGTTCTTTCAGAAAAGCATCATTTGCTAAATTACCTTGCCGGTTTATAATACTATCAGATTAGGAGAGAGAGAGTGCTTGGATCTTCTTGATTAAATACCATTCAATGTTAATAGTGTTCTTCTTTTGGTATTCTAAAAAGCAAAGGTCACAAAAAACAGAGAATATGAAGCACCAATTTTGAGTATAAAGAATATTCATCATCTTATATATTTTGAATAGGTTTGCTTAAACTGTTATTCGCTAACGACTTTTTACAAAGAAAATTTATTTTCATAGAATGTGGGAACTTTCCTTTGGAAAAGTCAGAACCATATTTGGCAGTCTGCCTGCTGTTCTTTTGCTTAATTGCTGGGGAGTGAAGTTGACTTGTTTATGAAGATTTAACCCAGCGCCTGTATTAGCAGAAAAGATTATTCAACATTTTAAGAAGGCATGGGGAAATGTCAGGCACATAACATCCCAAATATAAACTTTATTTACTAGCCTCTTAAAGAATTTGTTTGCTTATAATGTTGCTCACACCACTGATAAGAGAAAATGTGCCTAATAACTACTCAGAATTAATATGCTGTTGTATGCATGGCTGCCTAATTTAATTTATCTTTGATTAAGCCTATTATGTTTGAGATCACTTTACAGAAGAGATTTTTTTTTTGCCAGCTGTAAGCTTATTTGAATTGTAATATAAGTTAATAATGTGTGAAATAATCAGTGGTGCCTACTTCTAAATGTTAATTTTGCCAGCTGACTTCCTGAGTTGATGCAGACTCAGACAACTCACTGGCATTTAGTTAATGTCTTATATGAAGACCAGATACTGAAATAAATATGAAAACTGTTTTAGAAGGCAAAGATAAAATGAAGAACAGTATTCTAATTCCTAGCTCCAGAGAAAACATCATTTTGTTACAAAGGGAACTGAAAAGCAATGCTCAGTCAATCTCATAATATGGTATACAAATATGACAATACCTATCTGTTTAAGATTTATGTTCTTAGTCCTCCAATATTCACTTATCATTGGCTCAGATGGAGTGGGTAGCCCATGGGCTTGTCAATTACCGGTGCAGTTAACACTCGAATGCTCGTGTGGTCATGTCTCTAGTGGGCCCCACCCATGAGTGGAAGAGCTTGGGCTTGGGCTGCTTAGGGGCTTGTTCTCCATCTTACAGAACAACATTGTTCTCACAATCACAGTGAATTTGCTGTTCCTTTAGTTGACTTATTCTACTTTTCAGTCTCCTGAATGGTTTTCCCCTAAAATGTGATTGGCTGATCATTTTCCCTTGCTCAACATTTGATCCCGTTAGAGAGCTTTGTGCTTCCTTAGATATAGTTCTCATTACTCAGTATGTGAATTTTATCATTTGTACGTATAATTAAATTTGGCAACCTGATTACGTCTTCCCCACTCTGAAACAGCTTTTCTTGGGCAAGATGCCTTTTCTGGCCCTTTAATTGAAATTGTAGCCAGTATGAAGGCCCTCGTGAAATCCTACCACTTGAGTACGGTTCTCCCAGCCATCTCAGGTGATGGCTGCTTCCTCTTCAGGCTCCTCTGGAGGACATTTGCTGTGATCACTTTATGAACTTTTATATATTCCTACTACATGCCACCTGAAAGCATAATCCTTGAGTTTTACATCTTCATTAACACACAGGACCTATCCAAAATGGTTTCATCTTTCTCAGAAAAGTCAAAGTCAAGTCAAAGTCCTGATATCAGAATGTAGATGTGATTAAGGAGGAAATTGTGTATATAAATACAGGTGGCACCAGTAAGGTATCTAGTGGCTAAAGTGGCCTTGCTATGAGATCCCATACTGGTGCCGGTTCATGTTTTAGTAGCTCTAGCTGTCACAGATGGAGGGTCTTTCTCTGTCTCTCTTCTCTGTAAAACTAACTTTCTAATAAAAAATAAATAAATGTGTAAGAACCTATGCGTGAGGGCCCAGCCTGGTAGGCTAGCAGCTAAAGTCCTCACCTCGCATGTGCCAGGTTCACATATGGATGTCAGTTCTAATCCCTGTGGCCCCCCTTCCCGTCCAGCTCCCTGCTTGTGGCCTGGGAAAGCAGTCAAGGATGACCCAAAGCTTTGGGACCCTGCACCCATGTAGGAGACCCAGAAGAGACTCTGGACTCCTGGCTTTTGATTGGCTCAGCTCTGGCTGTTGTGGCTGCTTGGGGAGTAAATCAGTGGAAGGAAGATCTACCTCTCTGTCTTTCCTCCTCTCTGTATATCTGACTGTCCGCTAAAAATAAATCTTAAAAAAAAAAAGAAAGAAAATATAGGTGAATAAATGTAAACACAGTTTGTATATTCTTATTTCTTTTTAAGTGTAAAGTAAAAACTTTAAGTGCTGTTTAAAGAGACCATACAGTGGATATCTCCTTGCTTTGAACAGCTTTGCTAGATATATAGCTAAAATTTTAATTTATGTAAAGTGATATTTCTTAGTGGATTACGTGAGATAGACTTGGGGACTTCAGACACATATGCCAATGACAGTGACTCACCTTCAGGCCTTTTAAGTCCAGGAAAAGTATCATTTTTGAAAAAGCTAACCTGATGATTTTAGTAAGAAGGCAGAATTGAGACTCACTGATGTAAATAAAATTTAAAGGTCGTTAAATTCTTTCATCCATCTGCTACATGATTGCTTTTTTATAGCTGTTTAGCCATGGAAGAAGACTACTTCTAATAGGAAGATTAAAATTGCAACTTTGTGATTCAGGTATCCATGGGCAACCCCAGGATTTCAGTCACAGTGCCACCAAGGTGACCCATCAAGTTGGTTTGCAGGGGGCCGTGCTGGCTTTATCATGCAAAGTCCCAAATGGTTTGAAATCTCTCAATCCTGGACAAACCAAGACCATTGGTCACCTTCCTACCAACCTACTCATTTCTTTTTTTTTTTAAAGATTTATTTTTATTATTATTTTTTTTTATTGGAAAGGCGGATATACAGAGAGGAGAGACAGAGAGGAAGATCTTCCCTCCGATGATTCACTCCCCAAGTGAGCGCAACGGGCCAATGCTATGCCGGTCCGAAGCCAGGAGCCTCTTCTGGGTCTCCCACGCGGGTGCAGGGTCCCAAAGCTTTGGGCAGTCCTCCACTGCTCTCCCTGGCCACAGGCAGGGAGCTGGAAGGGAAGCGGGGCTGCCAGGATAGAACCGGCGCCCATATGGGATCCTGGGCGTGCAAGGTGAGGACCTTAACCACTGCGCCACCGTGCCGGGCCCCTACTCATTTCTTTTTAACAGCACTGAGTTGAGTTATGACACATTTCCTTCTGAATAAAGGATGATGGCTGGCTTGTGGGGTGTTTGGGGGGAGGGCGGGGGGACGGTGATCTTGAGGTTAATAAAAAGATTGAAATAATTACAGTACTTTGAAATTTTTTCAGCCTTGAGGGAAAAGAAACAGACATATCAAGAGAAAAAAAGGAAGATATTGCAGTTGAAATGAAGGGCAGGGCTTATCAAAGGATAGCAAAATATTCATTTTGTTTCTGTTATATAGAAAAATTAATAATTATTTTGTGAAGTAAAATGGCATTAAGTGAGAAATATTACATTTAAATTACCTTCAGGATGATTTTACAAATGAGTTAGTGAAGGTTTGTTGAAGGCTACCCAAGTAGTTACCACCAGGACTGACGCTGATTCTTCCATCTTTGTCATGTAGGTCCTTTGTTTTTTATTTTCTCTCACCAAACACTCTTCTGTTTCCAGCAATATTTGGCAGCATCCCTTCCTTGCAAATAAAAGTTGATAGATTGAAAGGCAATGTGAAAACTTTTCACGGTTCAGTGAATGATGATAACCCTAAAAGTTATTTACCAGACATGTGTATTTGAGTTTTACTCTGATTTCCTAGTTTTGTCCTGGAACCTAAGAATCCATTGATTGTGTAGTTATTTCCAATTTTGGCCACTCCAGTCACTGAGCAGTTGGTCTGTTAGCTGCATGACAGATTCATTTCATTCATTCATTGCCCAAATTGCCAAATGTGCCCTGGTAATCTGACTGCGTTCATAACCAACTCTAATTAACTGTGCAGCAGTTCAACCAATGATGTAGTATTCAGCTATCTAAGATATTGATGGTGCCACACAATAACTGTACTTAGAAGCATCTACCTTTATTGAAATTATAGTGGCTTTTTCTCCCAGTCTAAAATGCATATGCAAGTAGGGAGGAAGCCTCAATAAATAAAATAGTTTAATATACTGCCTTGTTTCTCCTTAATGAAATATTTAACTAAAGTTATAAAAACTAGGGAAACTGGGACAGGCATGGTAGTCTAGTGACTAAAGTCCTTACCTTGCATGCACCAGGATCCCATTGGGTGCAGATTCATGTGTTGGCAGCCCCACTTCCCATCCAGCTCTCTGCTTGTGGCCTGGAAAAAGAGGCGAGGGCAGCACAAAATTCTGACCCTGCACCCGTGTGTGAGACCCGACAGAGGCTCCTGGGTGCTGGCTTTTGATTGGCTCAGCTCTGGCCATTGCAGCCACTTGGGGAGTGAATCAGTGGATAAAGATCCACCTCTCTGTCTCTTCTCCTCTCTGTATATCTGACTTTTCAATTAACAAAAAAAACTTTAAAAAGAAAAAACTCAGGAAGACATGCCAGAATAGGAAGTTGCAGATGAACTAACCCTGTATTTCTACAGTATGTTCAGAAACACTGCCTAAAAGAGAAAAAGTGAGCAGGATCTATTGTCAAATAAGTTTGCATAATGCTACAACCAAACGGATGCTTTGGATGTACTAAATGGATTATAGAGCTTTAAGCACAGAGCAGGGAATTTGATGTAGGAAGTGTGTTCTGAAATTATCTGTCTGCAGAAACCTCAACCTCCTGATTTTGTAGGCCAACAAACTGGATTCCAATGAGGTTAAGAATTATAATCAGAGTCAAATACATTTTAGTTTTTGTTTGTTTGTTTCCTTTTGTCCTGGCCTCCTTCTTAGCAGCACCCAGCCTCCACCCCACCTCTGCCATTCACACACTTCTGTATGGAGATACTATGTATGGTCTGTAAAGCACTTTCCCTGCCACTCATCAGAGGTTAGCTGACAAGTTGCTTGCTGGTGACCAGCTTACAAGGATGTGATATTTGAAAATGGGATGGAAAGACTATTCCTTTGGAAAAGATCTGCTTTCAGACAGTTCAAAGTTTCAATAGTGTCTCATGTTCTGCTTTCTATTCATTTAGCACCTGCAACTTGTCAGCTCCTTAATATGCACTGTGTGATTCAATCCTCGTAAAAACCTGAAAAACATCATGTTACTTGCTTTGCCTTATTGAGGAGTATATTTAGTCTGTAAAGGCAGAGAGATGGAAGTAAGTGAAAGGGCTGGGATTTAAAGCGAGTCCCCTATTACTTGTGTAGTGTGCAAAAATTTTCTCCCATTCTGTTGGTTGCTTCTTCACTTTGTTAATTGTTTCCTTTGCTGTACAGAAGCTTTTTAGTTTGATGTAGTCCCATTTGTTCATTTTGGCTTTGGTTGCCTTTGCTTTTGGCTACACAAGGTTTTCCAAATGATAGAGAGCAATCCTTCCAAACTCTTTGTGTGAAGCTAATATCACCTTAATACCAAAGCCAGATAGAGAAACAACAGAAAAAGAGAACTACAGACCGATATTCTTGATGAACATAGATGCAGAGATCCTCAATAAATTACTAGCCAACAGAATTCAACAGCAGATCATTCACCCACACCAGGTGGGATTCATCCCAGGCATGCAGGGATAGTTCAACATTTGTAAATCAATAAATGTGATACATCACATCAACAAATTGAAAAATAAAAACCATATGATCTTCTCAATAGATGCAGAAAAGGTATTTGATGAAACCCAACACCACTTCATGCTGAAAACCCTAAGCAAAATAGGCGTATAAGGAACATTCTACAATATGATCAGAGCAATTTATGAAAAACTCAATGCCAGCATCATACCAAATGGGGAAAGATTGGAAGCCTGCCCACTAAAATCCGGAATTAGACAGGGATGTCCACTGTCTAGTATAGCTGATCTCTTTCCATCATTTTGTCTTGATAGAAACTCACTGTTCTCTTGGTGGAAGAAGTGTACACCAAAATCAGTTTCAGGGAGATGCCACACCAGTTTGTGAATAGGACTGAGTGGAGGGAGACAGGGAGTGGAGGAAGAAAGGGAGGGAATTACACATGTGCACATTAGTGTATGCACAAATGCATTCTTTCCTGAGCCCAAAATGAAAACCTATCAGCACAGTAAAAATCAGTATTTAACTGGACAGAAATCTTGGGCATGTAATTTTGAAAATTTGTACAATAATATTATAATAGAGTTGTTTGTTGCTGAATGTGGTACTTTCCAAGAGTTTCTTGGGTACATGTTGTTGAATGACAGATGGAATTTGACAACTAACATTCCAAGCTGTAAATTGTTCAACCCTTTTCTCAACCAATGATCATTTTTTTAGAGTTATCCTAAAGCTAGGTGATTTTCTGAAAATTTTTCTCTTTGTTTAATACATACACATACATAGATTCTGTTAGTAAAGTTACTCTAGATGCATTGCTCTTATTGAAGACCTAGTTTTAATTTTTCTTATATCTGTTTCCCATACATCCCTCTTTCCTTTTTTCCCTTCCTTCCTTCCCATTCACAAATTGATGTGGCGTCTCCCTCAAACTGATTGTTTGCCTGCACTTCTTGAGCCAAGAGGACAGTGAATTGCTGTCAAGGTAAAATTATGGAAGGATGGCAGCCACACTTTGCCTAATGTTCCCTAGAAAACGAAAGGGAATTAAGATGATTTTGGCAATATATTCTCTGAAAGTAATTGTGAGGTAGTTAGTTGATCTTGAAAAATACATAAAGTTCTCTGGATGAGAAAACCAGACTAGGATGAAATGCATAATAAGCACAATAAAATAAAATTTTTAAGATGAGGAGCTTTTCATTTTATTAGGTTGAATACATGGTTTTGTCTTCCTGGTCTAGGTATTTCAATAGCGTAACAGAAAAGGTTTTCTTACATCCTACAACGCAGAGAAGCAGAATAAACAAGAGAAGACAAACATGCTGCTAAACAAGACGTCAGTCAGTGTTTGAAAGGTGGCAGTGATTGCCAAGGAGTAGCTGAGGTGACTGTGAAGCCCACAGGTTCATGTTAGGACACTGTGGAGGCCGAGATATCCCACTGTGAGAGACGACACTGGGAAAGGGTTAAGTGTCAGTCATTACAGAGCAGTTAGTCCTGGGGAGTGTCCAGGATAGGGGGTAGTTAAGCCCTCCTCACCATGCCACTAGTCTCTACTTGGAGGCTGGGAGTTAGTTTGGGGGCTGCATGGAATCAGAGATGCTTTGCCCTCAGGGCCTGGGTCCATGCATTCAGGTGAAACTCCACACAGTGAGCAGATGACACCCTTCTGGGCTATTCCTTGACATACCTCCCAGAGTGCCTACAGCTCCTAGGTAGGAGTTTAAAGGTTTTTATCAAGAGAAACTAAGTAGTCCAAACAAACCTGATGGGCATTTGATGTTTCTATCAAAATGTCTGCTTCCCTTCCCTGGCATCTCACTGGGATGCCCATCAGTGGAAATTGGACTTAATGTGTCTGAAGGTACATGTGTTTGTATTTGTTTTACCACACGGTTGTCTTAAATATAAATGAATAGTAAAGAGTCATCAGAAAGAATGGAACAAAAATAAATGTTGAAACGAGGGGTTGTGTGTTCGGTGCAGAAGTGAAGATGCCACTTCTGATACATGCATTCCATACCATAGTACCTCGCTTTGAGTCCCAGCTCCACTTAATAGTCTAATACACACACTGGGAGATGGCAGATGATTATTTGAGTATTTTGGCCCCTGATATGGGAGAGAATAAGGTTTAGTTCAATGCTTCTGGCTTCAGCCTGACACTGTGCTGGCTATTATAGACATTTGGTGAGTAAACCAGTGGATGGGAGTGTTAAGCTGGGCAGAGCAGGATGCTGGCCTGAGGCAGACTGAAAGTGAGTTCCAAACCCCAGACCTTGCCTCAGCCCACCTTGTCTCAGACACTGTGCTATAGGTCACTTGCATGTGCACAAATAAGGAGCTGACACCTTCCCCCATGCCCCGCAAGTAAGATGTATAAAACCCCAGTGCTGTATACCTTGGGTGGCCATTTCCCTCATGCGGTCACTCCACCATGTGGAGTGGTTCTAGGCCATCGCCTACAAGGGAGAAGTCCATCAGGCTATCTCCTCTAATTACTAAAACCCTTTTCCTGCACAAAAAACCTCTCTAGCTAGTCTGAGCAAATCCGACTCTAACGAAGGGAGTGCTCTGTCTGTCTGGTTTTCACAATGGCTCTGTCTCTAGGCCTTTCAAATAAATGAAATAAATAAATAATGAGTTTTAAAAGCATAAATTAGGAGAGAGAGAGAAAGGGATTAAGCAGATTCAAAAGTAGGGGGAGAGGACTCAGGAAACAAAAATATTTTCAGGTCTGTAATAGATACAGAAAGATGCAAAGCGCTTTTCTATCCAAATAATAAATGAGCATTCTAAAGAATAGTCTGATGATAAGAATGAGGTCTTACAAATTGAATGTATTTTTTTAAAATATTCAAAGGTGTAGAAGATAAAGTGAAGTAAATGTTCCAGAAAGAAGATTAATGGGCAAAGATGGAGATGGGCTAGAGTAAAGATAAGAAAGGTCACAGATCAGCCCGTAGGGTTCAGCATTTTACTACAGGAATCCAAAAAGAGAGCCAAGGAAAATCTATGAAATGACAAGGATCAAGAAGTAATGCATGGAAAAAATTCAAAATGGAGCAATAGGAATTTCCAGATTTAAAAAAAAAACTGGAAAGCTCCCTGAGCAGTGAATAAAGAAAGAGCCCTAACAGGATTTTTTACTGTAAAATTTCAAAGAACTAGGATTGAAAAAGAAGACTTCTAAACCCTCCAGAGAAGCAAAAACAGGTCACACATAAAAAAGATCAGGAATTTCTATGGCATGAGACTTCTCAACTGAAGATTGGAAGCTAGACAACTATGAAAGACAGCCTTAAAATTTCAAGGAAAAGTATGTTTTTAGTTTTAAAATTTTTTTCTAGAAAGTATGTTTTAATTAGTATCCAGTTACAAGCAAAACTAGCAAGCATGTATGATAGTAGAACCAAGACTTTTTCAGACACTTAAGGCCTTAGCAAATCTACCTTTTCTCAAGAAACTACTAGAGAATGAGCTTCCCAAAATAGAGGATATAAATCTGTAAAGAGGAAACTGTTAGGTCCAGGAAATGGGGACCCACTCAGAATGGTTTTCTCAAGGTGGTAGTAAAGCTGAGCCCCCAGAGAGCACCCCACCTGGAGAAACAGACTGGTCACATGGGGGGGGTTACTGGAGCTTGGGGTCGGGGGATGGAAAAGTGATAGTTACACTGACTGGCTTAATCGTGTAAAAACTTGTTTTTTTGGAGGGAGTTTAGTAGTCTTTTTGATAGTTCAGAAATAGTAAAAGACATACAAAAAGGGCCTGGTGTGGTAGACTATTAGTTAAAGTCCTTGCCTTGAACGTGCAAGGATCCCACATGGACACCAGTTGTAATCCCAGAAGCCCCGCTTCCTTCTACCTCCCTGCTTTTGGCCTGGGAAAGCAGTCGAGGACAGCCCAAAGCTTTGGGACCCTGTACCTGTGTGAGAGACTCAGAGGAGGCTCTGGGCTCCTAGCTTCAGATCAGATTAGCTCTGGCCATTGTGGCCACTTGGGAAGTGAATCAATGGATGGAAGATCTTCCTCTGTCTCTCCTCCTCTCTATATATCTGACTTTGCAATAAAAATAAAGACATCTTTTAAAAAAAGACATACAAAGAAGTAAGCAAATAAAGATAACACCAGGATAACCAAGATGAAAACAAATAGTGTGCTATCACACAGTGTGTCTCAGTTGTACACATGGTTGCACGATCATTGTAATAGAAACACAGAATGTTGACTGGACCCCAAATTTACTTTCCACTCACTGGAAAGAGGGGGAAGAAAGCTAGTTGGGAGGTGATGGCAATATGTAAATTTTCCTTGTTTTACATCGCAGTAACACATCAGATAATCTCTATAAGTGGTGACCTAAGAAACATCAACATACACATGTTGTGGCCTAGATTTAGGTCAAATACTTTTTTTCTTGTTTTTTACCTCTTAACTTAAAAAACATTTTAAGCATGGGTATCAACACAACTTAAACAAGTGGTAAAGTTTATTCAGGGAGTGAGGGCCATATTCAGGGAGAGTGAGCCAAAAGGGGAAAGGGTAAGAGATAGATATTGCTGTCTCTGAAAGCAAAAGAGCAAGCTGGTCCTCAGAAGGCCAAGAGCCTGCGTGGTGAAGCGTAGGACGAGGCACCAGAGCCAGAGCCCTAGCCCTATCCATGTTGTGGGCTTCAAGGGTCTTGGGAGAAGAGTGGTCACTCAACAATACAATTTCACACACACACCCCACCCCAGGTTCCAGGTAGTGATAGGTGAGCGTCGTATTACTCACAGCTAAGCAGAAAGAATTACATTGGTGGGCATGTGTGGCTTCCAAACTTATGACCCTGAACTAGCTGCTTAAGACCATATCAGATGTACAGAACTTAAATATAGGGAGGCAGTTATCAGAGTTACAAGTTATGAGGCCTATTTTCCCATTGGGGGATTTGACCTCCTGGCTGAGGGTCGGAGCTACTAGACAGTGAGTTTTCCTGGTGTGGGCAAGGTCATGGATGAACTCTAAGCTGAGATAAGTTGGCCTGGGCGAAAGTCCTACCTGCATTGGCAGTGAGTTACTCTGGATATTAAACGCTTTTCATTATAAAAGAGGAGAAAAGGGCTACTTCTCTGAGGAGCAAAGAGGAGTAGTGCTGAGCGGCAGAGCAGCCATTGCTGTTGTTGGTTATGTGCCTTACAATACTACTTACCTTTCAAATCTATGAGCATATAACACTTTGATAAATATTAAGCTGGTTTTAAAATCACTGGAACCAGAAATAGAGTTTATAACAGCAAAATTACCCTTCCCCCTCCCAAAAAAAAGCAGAAGCAGAAATAGGAAAAGGAGAAGCTTGTGGTACTCTTCCAGTTATCTTTCAGAACTCACTCATTTATCCCATGTCTAATAGAAAAGGACCCTGACCCCTCTGCCAGTCTGACTCCAGCCAACATTTCCTGTCTTTACCCATGCCCTATACCTGTTTTGCATTTTAGCTGTATAGGATTACTTCATGTTTTCTTTTTATTTTCTGTATTTTTCCCTTATCTGGACCTCTGATTGTTCCTCACCTTCTATTCACACACATTACCAACACACACACACACACACACACACACACACACACACACACACACACACACTTCCCCAGATCCTCTTGGACCACCTCCACCTGATGTTTACAAATGAGCCTAGCTGTCTCTTTTTC
This sequence comes from Ochotona curzoniae, assembly GCF_017591425.1. Lineage (NCBI taxonomy): Eukaryota > Metazoa > Chordata > Mammalia > Lagomorpha > Ochotonidae > Ochotona > Ochotona curzoniae. The sequence goes on along the minus strand of NW_024466502.1, from coordinate 41,096,226 downwards.
ACTCCTGCTCTCTCTTTCTCCAAGACATCTATGAGGGCTGTAGATTCCAGCAGTCTTCGCTTTCTTCCCAGTCCTATTGCTCTTGGCACTACTCCCCACATACTGTTTGAAATCATGGTTGTCACTTGTCTGTCCTGCTTTGGTTTGGGGTGAGGAAGGTGACAAGGGCTGATGCCCCTTTGCACTGGCCCTGGTTCCTCCCTTGGGATCCAGCATAGGTTGGCTATAGCCCAGGTGATCCCTCTGATAATAATTAAAGGAATAAGATGATCTTTCATAAAGGAGAAATCCAGTTAGTAATGTGGACCAGGGTTAAATGTCTGGGTATCTGAATGAGTAAATATTACTGGAGGATCAGGATTAGCTACTAAGGAAGCCAATGAGCTTTCCTCCTAAGTAGGCAGATCATGATGTTAACATCAAACATCTCCCCAAAATGTCAGCCTGTGCTCACTTCATGGAGTATATGGAAAATTTACTAGCTTGAAAGGTAGTTTGTCTTGGACATTGCAAGGGTCCCAGGAAGGCTGCACTGAGAAAGAAAAGGTTGCAGTCAGATGTCACTTCAATCTCAAGTGGAGAGGTCCCTACACAACCCCCTGACCTGGGCATGAGCTCACTCTGCTTCTGGGTGGCAGGAGAAGGGAAACCCTCTCCTGAGGCTAGAATGCTAGTACCAACTGGAAGGTGCACAGAACCACAGTATGAGTGGGGCTGGGACTGATAGCTTCTCACACCTACTTTAGATGCCTTTCGATTTAATTAGGTTTTATACTACAAGCCATAAATCTCTTTACAGCTACTAAGCTGATCATCTTAAACATTGTCACCAGATTAATCTCAAGCTTGTGTTAAGGGAGTGGCAATGGGCATCCAGCAATGGATTGGGATGTGCCATGGAGGCTCTGCAAAGTCAGGTGGGTCTATGAGTCCTGGTGCTGTGAGGCCTTTAAAACATGTTGCTAAGGGAGAAAAAGCAAGTGTGCAGTAAGACAAGCTCCTTCCCAGCCTCACTGTGAAACTGCCTTATCAGTAGGCATCCCAGACTGCTATATAACTAACTACAACACTTGCTTCATTCCTAAGCTTTCCCTCCATCAAAGAGATATCCTGACAGCGTGTGAGTTTCACTTGTTTATGATCCATCTTCCCTGAAATGTAGGATGTGTGAGGAGTGCTATCTATTTTATCTATGGATTGCCCTGAAGTACCTTGGAATGACCAAATGAATGAATTGATAAGCAGGGGAAAATAACCCAAAAACATTTATTGTTTGCATAGAAGAATTCTGGAAAGCCACATAGATCTGTAATCATTATTTCTGCCTGATAGTCTAGGCGGATCAGAAGAGGACTAACTTCATCGTTTGCATTCTAGCAAAGGTGTGTGCTATTTTTTTCTTTAATAAAGCACTTGTTGAATAGAGGAATAAGGAATTGTGCTTAAAGACTGTGGTGGGTGGCTACACTGAGCCCTCAGTTATTTCATGAATACCTTTCCCCCTGGGCCTGCGATAGTGAGTTCTTTGAGTTGTCTTTCTTTCTAAAAATCAGTTTTGCATGGCCCACGGTTCAAAGCCAAGAGCACCACACTTCATGAGGTGTTTATTCACAAACACCTTTTATTTTCCATCAGATCAATGTCATCTGTGCATTTGAGGAGAAGTGGATTTTTAGGCTAGATGCATTTATATCTTCTGACTTTTAGCCAGATGCCCAGGGCTGGTTTACACTACAGGATCTCTATTCCCTTACCTGGGAAATTTGGATAAATTTTCCCCAAGAGCTAAGACTTGTAATTCAAGCAAAACAAGATCAAATGTGTTCTCATATGTTCCATGCGTAGCAGTGTCAGGCTCAAGGCAAGGCTCAATAAATAAAATAGGGTCCTTGCCATCTCTTTGAAAAAATGAACCAAAAAGAGGACTCTTTGTGATCTCTTTATCATTGACTGTTCAGAGCGTGCCTCTGACGAAAGCAGGAAGTTTGTTTGAAATGAAGAGCTGCAACCCCTGCTGACCTAATATTATGAAGAAAATTGATATTTCATACAATACCCACATGACCTCTGTGCAGTTAGGTTTGAGACATTCTGCTTCTGTGTTACTTATGGTAGTGTTCAGCCAGGCTTGTATCCATTGTGTATTTTATTTTCTGTATCTCATGATGTTTTATTGTCTTGTTTGGGGGGGGGGGCAGGGTGAGAGAGGGGAGCCAGGCTTTCCCAGACAGCTAGTTCCTGGAGAGAGCAGGTGACTTGCCCCTGAACTAATTTTGGGAATGCAAACCCAACAACTCAGAATCCTTATCTGCAGCCCCCTCCTAGTGTCAGATTCCTGCAGGCCCATATCACTGATGGCTACATCCTGCCCAACTCAGAAACCTCCCTAAACTGTGAAGCTGTCTGGAAAACAGCATTCAGATCAGCCAGTCATCCCTGGCCTTGCCTTTCTCCTGGAAACCAGAGGCCCTTCCCTGTGTTTTCCTTTCACTCTCTCTTCCTCCTGACCAACACCGGTACATTTTCTTTGGCTCTGCAAAGCCTTTTCAATGGCAGCCATCTCCTGAGCTGTTGGCCTCAGCACTTGTCAATCAAACCAGATCCCAGCACATTTGATGCCCCTTGAAGCATCATTCCTCAGCAGAATCCTCCTTGCAGCTGCCCTGCCCCCTGCTTCAATGCTGCTTCACCTGGCAAATACTAGGGCCCTTTGAAGAAGGGAGAAAGCTGCAGCAAAGCCAGATGCTGCCACATAGTGCAACTCAGGAGCTTTGACTCAGCCTGCTCAGAGGCCTGCGTGGTCAAGGGTAATCATACAGAAGGCTGTGAAGCTGCATTATGTGGCATGGTCATGTTGAATGCCAGCAGTACTCCTTAAGCTAAAGCTTTGAACACTTTGGAAACAGCTAGTATCCATGATTAATACCCCCAAGATAATGAAACTGTTAGAATTGAAACACACAAACTTATTTGTAATATTTGTAATATGATGTCCAGGAAACATTCAATCCTATCCCCGACCCCATTGGTTTCCCTTTGTAGCTTCTTCATATGGTATAGATGCTTAAGATGGGAAGAGCTCCAGCGCTGGGGGCATTCAGCTCTAATCTCTTCTGTTTGGGGAAGAATCCTGATACATGGAAAACAGCTAACAGCAGTCAAGGTTAATACAAGCAAATATTAAAAGAGCATAAAATTGACTATTCTTATGACTCTGAAGAAAAATCCAAACAGGAATATCTATTTCTGAAACACTCTGTGCTTGCCAAATAAGATGGTTAGAATAAAACACACCAATTTAATAGTGATCTTTCCCTGACAAAAGTTCTTTTGGTGGACATACGTTGGAGTATTGAGTTAAGTTGCCACCTTAGACACTGGCATCCTGTATGGACACTAATTTGTGCCTCAGCTGGTCTCAACTTCCAATCCAGCTCCTGCGTAAATTTCCTGAGGAAACAGTGGAAGACATTCCAAGCACTTGGGCCCCTGCCACCCAAGTGGTAGACCAAGATGAAGCTTCTGGTTCCTGGCTTTGGTCTGGCTGCCATAAGCCATTTGGGGAGTGAACTAGTAGGTGGAAGATCTCTCTCAGTCTCTCCTTCTCATTGTAACTCTTGACCTTCAAATAACTAAATCTTTTTAAAAATAAGTCCTTCTAGGGAGGGAGCATGATGCCTGGCACTTTAGATACCTGTGTCCCATATCAGGGTTCCTGGGTTCAGTTCCTGACTCTGGCTCCTGACTTATTTCCCACCAGTGGTGATGCTGGGAGGCAACGGTGATGACTCAAGTATTGGGTTCTTATCACTTCTGGAACAAGGGGAGCTCTCTTTATCTCCTTACCAGTCTGTCTCTACCTCTCAAAGTGTTTTAAATCTTATGAAATTATGGTTTTCTAGGTAATTAAAATGTGATTAACCTCTTCTGATTAGAAATATTCATAAGAAACTTTTAAAAACTGGTTTCTCACCTTCTAATTCATACCCACAGATTTGTTGTGATCATGGAAAGGAGATGCCTGAATTAGTTGCAGATGCCCTGTCAGGTGCAGCCATTGTCTCAAATTTGACCTGCAGCCTATAGGAATGATTGTGTTCCTCTGGAACCACAGGCTTCTCTCTAGTAGGTGTTTTGGTTTGATCACTCCTTGACACTTTTCCAAGAAAGCTCGTTTGCCCAAGGGAGTCTGGCACTGGAAAAGTGTGTTTGCATCTGCTTAGGGAAATATGCTGAAATAATGGCTTACTGGAAACCAAGAACAGATTGGAATGGGCCGGAAGGATAAGCTAGTTTGAGCAGGCAGAGAGAAACCCAGCCTTCTTTGAACCCTTATAAAGGCTCTGCGGCAAAGCAGTTGGCAAAGATTGAATTTGGCTAAACCCATCTTCATTCAAAAAACGTCTGGATAAAGCTCCACGTGCAAAACTCTTACTCTTACAAGTGCTGGAAGGCATGCTGTCTTGTTTCAAGTTTCACTTACACTTCTAAGATGGTGCGGATTTCTCGATTCAGCCCTGCAGACAGCTTCGTAGAAATCAATCTCCCAGGTATGTTACCCGTTTGGAACTCAGCCCCGTCCTTTCGATGACTGCGGAGTGCTGGCTGGTCCTGATGCTGCCTGCCTGAGATACAGGACTATCTGGGCTGCCAGGAAAATAGACCATTGTGCTGACACATGGGTCACCTGCAGAGAGGACTTGACTCTGCTTCTCCCTCACCTACTGAACTGAAAATGAACCAGATGTCCAAAGTAGGGAGCTGATATCTCATTTAGAGGAATGAAGAATGAGATGATGCCAAAAAAAGAAAAAAAAAGAAAAAAAAGGCAGAATATTGCCACTTCATGGCTTTTTGGTGCTATTTTTCTCCTCTTCATGTTTCTCAAAAAAAAAAATATAGTTCATTTGTTTTAATCATGGCCTCAGCACCAGGAACTCTGAAATGACAAGAAAGCTTCTAAATTAAAAAAAAAAAAAAAGGACCCAAGGTAGAATAGTTTCTGCTGTCATTTCTATCCCCTCTTTTTTCAAATGCAAGTTTTGACCATATTTAAATTTGCATGGTTAAGTAAGTACCAACAGGGTCTTATTTAGTTATGTTGGTAATGAGAGTTTACCTATTTTTCCGATTTAAGTGTATCTTTACACAATTAGCAAATTATTAAATGACCTTTCCTTCAAAGTTTGCAAGCAATCGCCTGTTTCCACTAATGCGAGAACATGTTTTACAAGGTACATGTTGATTAATTGACAAATGCTGATAAAATCAAAGCAGTGCTAAAATGCAGTGTGCCACACGCAGCATAAATTACATTTGTTCAATAGTGTTTCAAGGGGCTTTACGTTTATGGTTTACCTTTCAATAAATATCACTGTCTTAATTGAAACATCCATTATAGGAATTTATTTCCAAAGATGATTGTCAGGAACCACAGCTAGGAGTATAGGTTCCTGTGTCTGTGGGTACTTTGCTCCCCAATTAAAAGCATTGATTGCTGGGGACATTTTAGAAACAAATGCTTTGTGTTTTGCCTGGAAGGAATACAACCACATTTTAATACAGCACTTGGAAAGTCTCACAATTTTGGTTGCCCTTAGTGTCCCCTATTTTTCTAGCAGCTTCAACTATTTTAAAAAATTACAGATTTTGAACCCCTAACTTCACCCTGTGCACCAAGAGCACTGCATTGTTAGCCCATTTTCGCCCAGCAGCGCAGCAACTAGGATGGATTCCTGCGGCAAGCCTGTAGCTGACTGTGCTGTGCCTCTGTGTGTTTTGCTATCAGAAAGGCATGGCTAGGACCAGATTCCTACATTTCCACAGGACTGAGTTGCTGGCCAGAACAGTCTGCCCCAGAGGCAGCTATCCAAAGGATGTTAGCAGAAGAGGATTGAAGTGGGTCAGGGTGGATTGGAGTTCGGGATCACCAGACAGACTGTCCTCCAGCGTTCACACTCCTCTTCAGTTGTGGCCATTTCTCATGTCAGGTGCCCACACACACTGCCTCAAGAACACCAGAGCCTGTATATTTAGGGGCCCAACCAAACTGTCAGTTTTATTCAGACAGCACAATTTCCCTGCTTTATCTGTTCTCTTGGGAAATTGGAGACTTTGTCATGCTTTTGTAAATGAATGTCATCAATGCAAGTGCCTACCGAACTGTCTGGTGAGCCTTGGAGATAAGCAGGAGCCAGACATTGTCTCCATCATGAAGTAGCTTATACCATCCAACCGTATGTTTTAACACTTGCAATTTGCTATTTGAAGGATGACTACATGCACTTTTCCATTTTGTGGAGATCTTTCATTGAATACTAGGCTTGATTCTAGATGTTTGGTAAATAATATACTTTTTTTCTTTCTTTAGTATTTGTCAAAGGCCATGATATTTTCCTGACCCTATCAGGCAAGTCTCATTTCCAGTTTCCTGCGTAAGATGCCTCAGCTGCTGGTCACCCATACATAATAATACTTGAGATTATTGCAGTTGCTGAACCTGGGTGAAGACTGGAATTTGACCAGTGAGATTAAACAAGAGAATATCACTCTAAACTCTAGTAAAAGGGTGTGTTGTCCTCAGGTCTGGCATGAAGTTTGTGAGCAGAACATGGGCATGGGGTAAGGGAAGACAATTTGGGACCAAAGGGGATGAACCTGATTTGGGAATGTAGTTCCCAAAAGAGGCAGATTAAACTTTGAAACCAAGGCCAAAAGTTGGGCAGTAGTTGGTTGAAACTACTAAGTGGAAGAGTACCAAGTGAGTGACTAGAAGGTAAGACTAGAAGGAAGACTTGTAATGATGATTGCCAAGAGGCAGCTAGTCAGAGCAGATGATAAGTTAATAGTCTAGGAGCAGCCAGGACAGCAGTGAAACCACTGAAGGGACAAAGTGCAGATGCAGTGATTTCACAGCTTTTGAAAACTCTCAGATTTAAGGGCAGAAAATGAAGGAAATGCTTGCTCTGAGAACTTGGGTTGCCAGAAGTAAAATGTTCTCATGGCAGCTCTGAGCAGTACTTGCAGCAAGGTGGAAGGTTCCAGGTACTTGTGTGGTTTTCACCCCAATACCATTACGACCAAGTCTGGTGTGCAGTCACCCTGCACAGATATCCCATTGCACCAGCCTGGGTTTTGAAGAGTAGGCAAGTTCCAAAATGATCTGATTTTTAGATGGCAATATAAAAATGAAATTGCAAGGGGGAACTTAATGATGGAGAAACAGCAAGATGCAGGATAAGCACACAAGAGGAAGATGATGATTTGTTTCACTGATGTCTGCATTTGTCCCAGCACCTAGATTGGTTTCCTGGCTTGGTTTCTTTTCTTCTGGTTTGGTGCTTTGCAACAAGGAAGGCAGAACAGTGGAGACCTGAGCAGTTCTGAATGCACATTTAACTGTTAACTTTCTTGAAGACATTTTGCCTTGTGAGAGCATTTGGAAAAAACAGAAATGGCAAGAGAAGGATTTAAGCCTGTGAAAATCTCAGTGAGATGCCAGAATCTGGCTACATGGCTTGAGCTTCTTGTCTCCCATCAGCAAGGTGCATGCTATCCCTCAGTTGCTATCTCTTGGTCTCTACTGCTGTGGGAAGGTGATTGCTGACAGAGAAAATAGTAAGATTGGTGGTTCTTTGTAACCTTGAACAAAGTACTATTGTGCTGATGTCCTCACTTCAGACACCAAATTTGTAAAAGAATATTTTCAAAAATGCCCAGGTTCATTAAGTTGGGTCAGTGGGATGTCAAGAAGACCCCCATTTGAAGCCCCTAGCCATGAAAGACTGAAATACCACTCCTCATTCTGTGATCCTTAACCAGCATTCCCTATATAGACACTATATAGACACTTTGTTGTTATTGCAGTGATTCATAAAAGTAGTAAATATGTCAAACTTAGAAGGACAAAAAATTCTCTGTAGGACATAATATAGTTGTATAGAATTAGAATATCAAAGTTGGAAATAGTCATGAAAAATGTTTCATCCAAAGCCTTAGTTTTTTGTACATAGCTGAGAAAGCTGCAGCCAGCCCAGGTTCGTACCGTGAGTCAGATTCAGAGGAACTAAGTGTAGTCCCTCATGACAGTGCACCCAGGGCATTCAGGGGCCACCTAGGCCTAAACACACCACCTTGGTTATGTGGAGAATAATGACAGCATCCAAGGCATGCCCTGCCTGCATTCCTCCTACAACCTTACTACATGCACATGACTGAAAGTCAGCAATGAACACAAGCCAAGCGTAGTTTATTATTTTATTATTCACACACACACTCATATATATGAATTAAAAGAATACCCAGGTGAACAAATGAACTTTTTTATAAAATGTGAAGAAGCAAAACATAACAAATATAATAAGCAAAGCTAGCTTTGCCTCCTTTGATTTAGGTTTAACCCTAGGCTTGTTAGCCTATAACTCTGTGAAACAAGTCAGCATCAGCCTCTGCTGATCTCTCCTACCATTCACCGACTGTGTTCACTTGGGCACTGGAATCCCAGGGGCTTCCAGCCTGTGCCATTACATTCCAGCCTTTGAGTAGAAGCCAGCAGAGAAAAAATGATGTCTCAGCACCCAGGAATATCCCAGAATGCCTTTCCTTCACAAAGCTCACCCAGGAGTCCTTGCTTCCCTCCCCCCCATTCCTTTTCCTTTTTTTGGCAAAAGAACATGATCCACAACATGAATTCTGCCACATGCAGATTAAACGCCACTCAAGATATCAGTGTGATTAGATTTCAAGATGACTGGGTCCAGCATAGAGCAGAATCCTTACAGATGCTGTTGTGAAAAACCCTTCCAGGACATTTTTTCTTTTTAAAAGCAGCTGTTTCTTCTTAGGAAGATTAACATAAGTTGTGTCATAAATGGACTGAGAAGGGATGCCACTACAGCATGCACTTTCTCAGCACTGTAAACACATCCCTCACTTACAGACCTACCATGGTTCTCCTGATCTTTATTTTGCTTATTGAAACATTCTTACTCTCTCAGTGTCTATCAAATCACTTTAACTTCTCTCCTCTTTAATTTTTATTTATTCTCACAGTAATTTGGCCAGGCTGAAGTTGGGGGCTGGAAATTCAATACAATATGCCCGTGTGGGTGGTGTACTTGGTCAGTCACCTGTCTCTTCATAGGGTATCAACAGGGAGCTGGAATTAAGAGCAGAGCCAGGGTTGGAACACAAGGCACTCCAATATGGGATCCAATATAGGACGTGAACATCTTCTGCCTTTTAGCTAACTGGCTAAATGCCAGTCTCACTTCTTTCCTTCTTTTTAGCAACATGTTCTTTCTTAAACTTGTGGGATTCCTGGAAAAAGTACAGGCAACTCTTCATGAAGCCATGCAGATTGTAATTTTTTTTCTTTCATGTTAGATATTGTAAGCTTATACCTTTTTGAAGTCCTCACTTGAAAGTCTGATTTGAAAAACTTGCTGTGTGTGGGCAGAGCAGGCTTTTTCCTTACTTGCAGTAACTCCCCCAAACCTACCTGGATTAATCCTGTTGCTCCTTTGAGATCCAACTGAAATGTCACCTCCCCACTGAATATTCTGCCTTTTCCATGTCCACATCTCCTTCTAGAAGCCTCATCCTTAATTCTGTGCTCCCAGAACACCCCGTACCAGTAGTGGTTAGCGTTTGACTCTAGTTCATTACAGTCAGCTGTGGACATCTCCCTCCTTCCCAGCAAGAAGAGCACGGGATGGTGCCCGTATCGTCCTGCGTTGCGTGTGCCCAGCATGGTGGATGAGGTGCTCTGAGAATTCTATCCATATTTATGGGGCTGAAACAAATCGTGTGAACACTGGCTCTTTTACTGTATCAGCTTTTGGAAGGTGTGTCAAAGGAAAGTGTAATTTAGAAGTCATAGTCTTCTGAAGTCCTTGAAGGGCTTAAATTTTATATATTCTTATTTTAAAGGTAAAAGTGTTACACAAATCAGGCATATATTACTACATATATGGGGATTCCAGTCATGTATTTGTTTACCGCATTTGAATGGAACAGGATGTTTTTGTCACAAATTTACTTTCTGCAAAAGATGTGTACTGGATGAATTGTATGGAAATGTAATGTTATAAGTCTGATTGTCAAAATGCACCATGAGTGGTGCTTAAAAAGAACATTTCCAAGTGAACAATATTCATATGGAAAGAATATTTTCTGAACTTACCAAAAAACTTTCTTTCATAGAATAATATTTTTTTTCTAGAATGTTAAAGAGACTTCTGTAGTCCAGTCAGAATTTTCCTGGCATTACATTTTATGCTTTTCCATAATGTATTTAAAACACTGGGCTCAGGAAGAGTTTTAATTTATGCAACAGGTATTCTTGGCTTACTAAAGTTAATAACTCCTCTTGCTATCATAAAATGGTATGTTATGTGTATTATTTCTGGTTCAGTTAATAAAAAATTACTTGTGTGGGCATATAATGGTTTTAACACAAATATTGTTTGAAGGAAGTCATATATTATTCTCTTGATTTGCAAGAACTGAGGGCTGATGTGAACAAATGTTGGTGCTGTGTCAGAATGTGGGAAAAGACATGAGGCAGAAATAGTGAGATGCTTACTGCCAGAAAACTCTTGTGCTTACAGCTGAAGTTTTATGTAATTTTTATCTGTTTCTGTTTTCGTTATATTTGAAGAGTGAGAGGGTGGCATGGAGGGGTGTGGGTGGGGACATCACTGTTAGAGTTTACAGAATGAGAGGCAGCCCAAGTGTCTCTGCATTCCAAATGCTGGTCAGTGCGGCCTCTTCTTCCTTCTACCCAAGGTGGGCACAGTAGAGGTCTTTTATTAATAATGCATTCACAGAGTTGAAAAATAATATTCTTGGCTCTAGACCCACATATTTAACATATTCTCAGCATACACCACATGGAAAAGCCCAGTGCTTTTAGACGGAGGTTCTGCTGTGCATAAATAAAACACTGGAGTGTTGACCTTTCTTGGTAAACAACGCTAGAAATGTTGAGTGCCTTTAACATTCAAATGCAGCTTTTAAAATGGGCTCTCATTTTTCTGGACAGCTGAGACCTGCCTGCACTAATACCCAGTTAATCTGAGGTCTTGCAAAGAGCTCGGCAATCAGTCAGACTCGGCTCATCTGTGCTTGTTTTAGCTCCACGTGCACGGACTCTGGGTCCCTGTGGTTCCCTTCTCCCCACACCAGCGTGCGTGTTAATTTCCCAGGAGAGTCTCCTCGTGTCTAAGCATCTGCATTGTGAGCATCACATTTGGACCTATAGATATGCCTCCACCCAATTTTAATGAAGTAGCAGAGCTGATCTTTATTTATTAGAATTTCAAACATAGCCCTCCTCCTACCTCTACATTCAAAAATATTTTATTGGCTGTATCTTCTCTTACACCTTCTCTTTCCTCCCACCCCCTCCTAATTGTGAGGGCTCATCCAACTTCCCCTACTGGTTCTTGAGATCACAGTTTGCAGACCTGAGATGCTGAGTGGAAGTGACGTTTACCCAAAGGTGACCATTACTAGGAGACCAGCGGTCCTGCAGGGGGCAGGTAGGTTCTGGGAGGTAGACTGCAGGTGGAAGAGTGACATCTGACCTCTTCCACTGGATTAAAAATTAAAATCTATTAAGAAGCAGGTCTGTTTACTTGTAGCCTCGAGCATCTAGAAATTTCTGAAGCCAGCCACATATGCTTGAAGGGAGTGGTGTTTTCTCACTTCACTGGTCCCTGCTTTTTGTTTGACTTTTGTCTGTCCTCTTGCTTGGATGATGAAAATAGCCCTGCTACTTGTAATAATCAGAGTTGAGAGACTGATTTAGAAAGAATACAACTTTGACAAGAAAGGACAGATGTGAATTGTGCTTACTGCTGTGGAATTCGCCATCATTTCGTTTATTTAATAGGAGATTCTGTTTTGATTATAATCCATTAGCGGGAAATTGCAAATCATAAAGAAAAAGCAGGTTTGCCTGATAGAATTTAGCTAATACTTTCGCTGTAATGTGGAATTACTCCAGTTTCTCAGTGCGACATGTATGTATTGCGTGCTGGGTGTTGCTATGCTTTGGAATCTCTGATCTGAATGCATCTGATATATCAGCCATCAGTACTACAGTCCTTCACTCTTTGTCTTTCATGATTAGTATTTGTGAACAGCAGCAGTTATTCTGTAGAATGTACTGGATTTTGGTTTGTCCCATATTCTCTCCCGATTAAATTGAGGTTGTACAGTTTTGACCAGAGTACAGCTGATGTGATATAACCTCAGGCTATCCTATCAGAAGTCACAATGTATCAGTGGGTCCTGTTAATGCTGTCAATATTTGTTGGATAGCATCAATTAAAAGAGGATTTTCTTCTTGGCTAAATTATATCATTAATTAGAACATTGTATTGGCCTGCCATTCTGATGGTTGAGGTTCATGTGTTGTATTTTATAATTTGTATTTTCATAATTCTACATTGATAACATGGAATAAATAATGTTTCAGAAATGTTTGTTATGAGTGACGGTTTGAATAGAATTCCCTATTGCAAAGGTGGCTCTGACACTTAGTTTCCTGAAAGATAAATCACAGTTTGCATGAGATTCTTAGGAGATAACTCAGGTGAAAGTGGATAGGAAGCAGTTTAGTTGCCTGATGTCTGCTAGATTTCATCATTAGATACACACTTCTAGGCTGAGGCCTCTTCCATCTAGATAAGGAGCCAGGAACAAGTTTAAAATTTCATTTCTGTGGCTAAACACTTGTGTCTGTTTCACCATTTTAAAATATTTGTTCCATATTTTTCATGTGATTTTTTTTAATGTAAAGTGGTTCTTATATCAAAGTTTCAAGAACCAAAGAGGTTTAAAATTGTTTTTAAAAAATGTCTTGTCTGTAGCTGTATGTTTTTGGCTTTTTTTGAAACCATGTTTCTGGATCTGTAGCACTCAATTACAAATCTGTAGGTGTATTGAAAGTTTTTGTGGTGCAGCCTATAATTTCTTACAAGAAAAAAAGCTGGCTCATCAATTTGTCTACTCTCTGAACACCTGTCTTTTCCTAAGTAGGTGCTAAGTACACAGTAGTGAACAAGAGAAAAGGAATGCCTGCCTCCATGGGACTTCTGTCTAGTAGGAGGGCTCGGCACTGTGGAGAAGGTAAGAGCAAGATATGTGTGCATAGTACACCAAACATAGGCAGTTAGTGAACCAGCTTCTCTAAGAGGATGGGCATCACTAAGACACGACACAAAGGATGAGATTCATGGAGTCACACCAGTGACCTCCTAGCCATTAGCCCTGTGCTTAAAATGGGGAGACAGGAAAGGCCCTCATGCACATATCCACCAATGCTCTAGCAAGTATGGAAGGTCATCCAGCATCTTCTAAAATATCAGAAAGCCTTCACTACTTCCCTTCATCCTTTTAATTCACCAGTTATTTGTTGACTATATACTACAATGAATATCAAATCTAGGTGCATATCTGATACTCCTTTGATGCTCTTGGTAAAAATGCCTGGTGTTGACATCAAACACACTGAAGTCAAAGTCTTGTGGGGAGGAGAGCTCCATATGTATTTGTAAAGCCCTTCCCAGGTGATCCCTCTCCTGTCCAGCAAAGGTTGCAGCCATCATATGGCAGGCAAAGGACCCTCTTTGTCACCACAGAAAGAAACAGCCCCCTTGGGATGGAGTATTGTTGTTTGTCTGTCTAAGGTTAGTATGAAAATACTTGATTGCCCTATAGAAAGCTCACATTTTTCTTCTGAACAATATTTTTTTGTAGCTTATGCCCTGGAAATCCCCCATTTTAATCCATCAAATTCCCTGAGAATTTTACCTAAAAATCATTTCTGAATCATTATTTCTGGCTCTATCACACTTTATTCTCTCCTTCTCACTTCCCCATTCCAGCTGTGTGCCAAGTCCTTTCTGTTCTATTTCCAGAAATAGCTCTCAACTCTGTTCCCTCTCCGCATGTCCATTGCCAGGGCCTCATCTTGCCTGGTCTCTGGTAATCACCTCCAAGTATGTTAAATCTCTTTGAGTTTCTCTTCCTGTAGTACCTTTCCTCGTCATTCTCAATGACAACTTGATCCTGTCCATCATAACTTAAAGTACTGTGTTAAATGCTGTGGGAATGAAACTGTTTCAACATCAGCCCCCACCATGTCACCATTTGCCCCTTAAACTCTTAAATGTTAGTCAAACCAAAACCCTCATTTTCTGTGACATGCCACACCCTTTACACACCTGTGTGCTTTTAATCTTTATTGTATTAGTAATCCAAATGCTTTTATATTCCCTTCGAATATTCCTCTTTGTCAACTTTTACCTTTGTTGATCCCTCAAGAAAACATGAGCTCACCTTCACTAGTAGTGTTCTGTGGGGCCCTTTCTCTGGTGTGTCTGTTACCTGAGGTTTAATAAATCTACTCGTTTATTTACATAGCTGCCTATAATATGCTGCTCTCTCCATCTGGGTCTCCCTTCTCTGGACTGCTACACATGGTAGAAACTAACTCACTCTTAACTGAATTGATGGAAGGCACAGTGAATGAGCCTAAACCTGTCTTCTGAAACCCCTTCCCCACTAGTGCTAATTCCATGCTTTGGAGTTTTGCCAACCAGTCTAGTAGGCCTTCTGCTGCTACTTCCCATTGAATAGCCAAAAATCATTCTACTACATCTTTCTCCCCAGGCCACAGAGCATCAGTTCGAGGCACTGTTATGGGCAGCCTCTAACATTCTGTCAAGTTCTCAAGGTCAAATGATGAGATCCTTATTTACTTGGTTTAAACTCAAATTTTGAAAAGAAAAACCTGGGAAGCATTTAGCTCAGTGTCACATTATGTTAGCCTGTGCTGGCTTGTTCCAAGAACATCTACTGGGCTCCCCCCTCACCACTACCACACTGCGTGGCTTCTACCCCTCCTCATGTATCCATTATTTTGCTTGCAGGGGTAGACTCACAAAATGACACGAACAATTCTGCTATCTTTACTCTTCTTGATTAATGGCCTTCAAAATCATTGCTATTTTTTCCTCCTTTTTCATTGCTATTTGATCTTCCTAATGGATTGTTCTAAAATATGTACCAGCTTTGGCATTTCCATTGAAATGCTTGATCACCTTCCTTCAGGAGTCTTCCAGGAATTATTCCCCCACATGTATAATAATTCTATTTCCTTTTGTGGTCTTCTTTCCACTTGGATTTGTCCCTTTAGAAGCAGAATTCATTAGAGAAATTCTTGTAAAGGTAATCATTTCTATTGTAGCTCCCTCTTTGTCTTCTACTGAGATCGTATCAGTCTAGTTATGTAAAGTTATGTAATCCAAACATTGTTTTTATGAGTCGTCACTTATTAGTGCTGACACCTATGTGTTGATATTTTATTTTCTCAAGCCAGTGGTGACATGATGAGAACTAATGTTCTCTATCTTTACCTTTGTGTTCCTTGGTCATAAGATAAGTTTCTTCTGAAAGTCTTGTCTTCTTGCTTTTTTTGCTGACTTCTATCTCAGCAAGATAGTATTAAGGCTTTCATATAGTTCTCCCCTGTCTTCGATGTACGTGAATAGACTCCTGTCCTTCCCATCCTGATTTAATTAAAGCATTGTAAATGTGCTGTCTAAGATTTTATCTGAAGCTCTCAAAAATATATGGCTAGTTGTATGTTGTTTTGGTCTCCCAGTTAATGATTTCTGGAATGACTTTTCTGCTCTAAAAGTGCGCTTTATCTTCTTTATACTAAAATGATTCCTTTTATGCCTTGAGCAGTAAACCCTACTTTTAGCATCCCTTGAGTTGGTAAATTCATGTTTATATTGTCAAGGCTTCCCTAATCTTTCCAGTCAATCTTTTATAAGGGAGCTGACTTTAAAGGAGCGTACTTCAGTTTCCTCATTGATAAACTAGCATCTCTATATCAGAAAACAAATTTAAATCTCTAAACATTGTCCCAAAGTAACATTTTGGAAAATAAATCTCCTATTGCTGTTGCCTGTGTAGAGGGTGTAATATTACTTGAATACCTTCACTTACTTGTAGCATAGTAAAGAAGAGGCAGCAGTGCTGACACCATGCCATTGCAGGGTAAGGCTCTGCCTGCGGTTCCTGCACTGACCGCCCATTGGACACTGGTTCGAGTTCCAGCGGTTCCACTTCTGATCCAGCTTTCTGCTTGTTTGTGCAGGAAAGCAGAGGAAGATAGCCCAAATCTTTGGGGCGCTGGGAGACCTAGAAGAAGATCCAGGCTCTGGGGTTTCAACCTGCTTTGCTTTAGCCACTACAGCAGTTTGTTGGAATATCTCTTCCTGTCTCTCCTCCCTGTCTGCAGATCTACTTTTCAGATACAAAATTACTAAATCTTGAAAGAGGTGAGGAGGCAGCTGTGTCCTTTCAGCAGAATCCAGTGCCCAAGCTGTGCACACACATGGGATTCCTGTTGCCTGAGCTTCCCACCCACCTTCCCCCAACTTTCCACTGATCATTGTTTCTGCTTTTGAGACTCAGCCTACATCCTTCTGTTGGTGTTGGTTACCTGACACCCCAGAAAAAGAAAAAATTTTCCTATCCTTTAACCATACGTGTCTATGGGAAAAGATTTTTCTTTAATATTGTTTCTTTCAACTTCTAGTGCTGACCATGTACCATGGCAACACTCCACTCTACCCAACTGTATTCCTATCAGAAATACAAACTGATTAGTAGTCAGAATTTTATTTTTTTAACCACCTTGTTTTTTTTTAAAGCATATGTGACAAAACGTTTCATAATCTGGGCAACATATTGCTTATATATAAGTGAAATCCATAGATGGTGTAAATTTTACTAGCATTTTTTTTTAAATATGTGAGTTCTCATTATCTCTGTGCATTTCAACGGATTAGGACATCATTTAGTGAAGGATGGTGTTAAACAGAAGCTGTGGCTCATTGCAGGGGTCAATTGCTGACAGAAAGGGCAGATGCCCACAGGATATCACAGGCAAGCTGGCTTCCTACAGCCTCTACTTCCTCACCTTGACATTGTCAGCTGAGATCTGGAAGGAGAGTATAGGTGCTATGCTGCGAAATAGAATGCACCCAGATTGCCAGCCCATGTTGTAATCTACAGATCATGCTACCTCGCCATGGCCAAGCAAGAACCCAAAATGCAGAACTAATAGGAATTCTGTGTTTTAAAGTGTTCAGCGTGGAAAGCTTCCTGGCGTGGAAGGCACGCTCCAGTGCGTGGCCCATCAGTTTCCAAGGTTGGAATGAACAGAAAGGGAAACGGTTTCTGGTGAAATGTCATCATCCTGGAAGACCAGGCAAATGCTGATGATGGTTTGTGTGTAGAGTAGAGAATATTTTGCCCAGAGGTTGAATAGTTAAAATTGGCCCTTGCCTCCAGATGTCTAGGGAACTAGTTGAAGTGGAAAACACAAATATAAAGATACTCAAAGAAAATAAGCACAACACCTCCCTTTCCATCACACGACTTCCCGCCACAAGGCGGTCCATGTCAATCAGATACTTAGAACACTGAAAAGTTGTTCTGTTCAGCAGTTAATTGTGGATTATGAGCTTAATAATTTTTGCCATAGCCATACCATCAAAAGGTAAAATGTACCATCAAAATGTCAAAATATACTTATTTATATATGCCTCATCTTAAGTAAGTCACTAAAATCCTTTGATTGTCTTTTAATGCATATTTTGCTGGTACATTATGAATTTGAACTCAATGAAACTGACACTATTTGACATTTTTTAAAAATCCACAGAAACCTTAGTTTCACTTGGCTCAAATAATGCTGTCATTAGAAATGAAAATGATAGTTATGCGTTTCATGTGAAATCTCCTGACATACCACCCTTGGGAAGCTCTGATGGTTTGAACGAACAAGCATGGGTGAAGAATTGATCTTGTAAGATGTCTTAGGGGAGGTTGGCCTAGAAGGAGAGGTATACTGAGAAGAAAAGGAAGTAGAGTCCCAGGGGAGCAACTCTTGACAGTGGTGTGGGGGAAGCATTGTGTGCAGCAGCCATCAGGGGAAAAGCTGGCCGACTAGAGCGAGGACCCCTGCCTTGTTTGATGAGAATCCTCATACTTGCATTTACTTGATGATATTTTCAATGCGTGTGAGCCCAGTTTTGAGACCTCTCTGAAATCTCCTGGAAAGTTGTTCTGTCACTGTTAACTGATACCTTGGGCAGGGTCATAGATTCCTGCTGTAGAGTGTGTGGTTGTTGCCAGGCTAGTTGTGTTGGCGAAAGCTTTGCAATGGAAGAAGGCATGCATCTGACTGCCCGCGGACAGCTGCACAGGCTGTCATATCTCAGAGAAGGCACTCCTGCCACTGTTAGCAGTGGAGAGGGCTCAAAGTCCCCGAGCCCCATTCTGGAAGCTCCGTGAGCCCTTGCTCTGGACTTCTGTATATCTTTACGGTTCATCTTGATACAGACTCCAGCATCCAGCCAGGTGCAGGTAGTTGGTAACCACTTGAAATGTGCCTCTGAGCTCACTGTGAGATTCACCAAAGAACAGTTTCTTAGGATCAATTTCTACAATTGCCACACCCTTCCCAGGCCCTGGTGTTAGCCATACCCAAAGTGTGTTCTAACAGAGAACATTGAGCCATCCAACCAATGGTCTGTGAAAGAACATGAGCTATGTTTTCAGAATGAAAAGAGAACAACTGTGCTATAATGTGCTGGTTAAACTCATTGAGTGCTTCAAGTAATGAAAATATGTGCTTGCTATTAGAAATTGAGGGTGGAATTTATTATCAGGATTCAATGTGTATGTGTGTGTTAAGTTTAGGAAAACATTGAGAAAGAAATGCTGATAAGAAATTACATTGTGATATGCCTGTCATATCAAGAGAGCATTGTACATTTTCAACCAAAAAATGCTAGTAGAAGGGAATTTTTAAATGTTTGCACCAAACAGAAATGATGTTTGTAGAGACAGATATATTTACCTTGATTCGAACCTGTATTAAAATCTCCTCACATTACCCCATAAATATGTGCAATTCTTATGCCTTCATTTAAAAAAAGATATTGTACAGAAAAACTGGAAATTTGTCTGAAATTTCTGTTCTCATTATTAATATGTCCTGCTGAGTGATGCATTTACTTACTGTTGATGAATCCACGTTAGCACTTCATAATCCAAAGTTCATAATGTGTACACATTTTATTGACAGTTTGATGATTTTTGAATCTAAGGCTAATGATTTGTTTCTGGGGAAAAGGATGTGTTAGAGTTGCTCCTTTTAGTTGGTGGTGTCTAAATTCAGCCAAAGCAGTACATATGTTACTTTCAGGACTGAGAGAGGACTTATATTACATAGAGGTCTTTGAAATGTCAGAGTAATTTTATTTCTTCCAAATATAGGGAAGCTATAACTCCTGTTGATTATGTTTCCTTTTTCTTGAAGACATCATCAATATCATTTGTTATTTGAGTCACCCAACAAATTCATGTTTGTATTTTTAGGTACAGTTTTATTATTATTTAGATTTGGTAAGCCCATTGAAAAAGATACCTTGGGCCCAATGCTGAAGCCTAGTGGTTAAAGTCTTTGCCTTGCACCCTCTGTGATCCCATATGGACATCGGATCTAATCCTGGCAGCCATGCTTCCCTCCAGCTTCCTGCTGTTGCTTGGGAAAGCAGTCAAGGATGGCCCAAGGCCTTGAGACCCTGCACTGGCGTGGGGGACCTGGAGGAAGCTCCTGGCACTTGACTTCAGATCAGCTCAGTTCCAGCCAGTGAGGTCACTTGGGGAGCGAATCAGTGGGATGAGGATCTTCCTCTCTGTCTCTCCTTCTCTGGATATCTGACCTTTCAATAAAATAATAAATCTTTTAAAAAAAGATATTACTTGTAGCTTCCAAGAACAGAGCACACACACACTACACCACATGGGTACCGTGTTCTCTAGGAAGCTCCAGGTCAGGAGTGGTCAGAAGAGAGGAAGTGAGAAGAAAGCATGTGCAAGGTTCTTCATTGTGGTTTCTCTGGGAGAGAATGGGAAGGCTCTGGGTCTGGCTCCAATGGAGAACTTAGAGGAACTGTAGCATGAAAAGGCCGTCCCTTGCTGTCTGATAACTGGCCTTGGCAAGATGAGAGCAAAAGGGTGGCTCAGCCGGTGGGAGCCCAATGAAGGCAAAGGCTGGGGGCTGGGTTGTTTTGCATTTGAAGAGGGCACTCCTGGCAAGTGGTTTGCTATCTCTAGGCCTGGTCAGCCCTGGGAAGAGCTAGCACTTCAGTGTCAGCAAAGCCTAGATGCTAAGGCTTGAGAAAAACAGAAAAAGTGTGTGTGTGTCTGCCTGTGTGTATCCCTGTACACTCAATGAACTTGTGTATGTAAGGGTGGGAGAGTGTATCTATTAAGATAAGGCTGGTATTTTTGCCCTTGTGTGAGTATGTCAGGAATTTTTTTTTTTTTTTTTGCTCAATGATTAGAGTTAGTCAGCCCATATAGAAAACTGCCCTATCAATGAAATAACTATGTAATGAAATCTCAGATACTGAGAAATTTTGTGGAGAAAAATAAGGCCTGTGGAGGGACCCAGGTGAACTAAAGTCACTATTTTGAATTGAGGTCTGTGGAAGTCTCCTCATGGGGGTGGTATGTCTGCAGAGAAGGTTCTAGTGAGGGGGCATGGTGGTTGTCCAGGTGTCTGTGAGACTGCCAAAGAGCATCTCCTTCCCGGCAGGCTCGAGGGAGAATAACCAGCCTTGTGTGCTGTGAGCACTGTGAGCAGAGCCGCCTGTGGGACATGAGCTTGCAGAGGTGACCAGGAGGCAAGTCCTGAAGGACCATGGAGACCAGCTAAGAACGCATGCTTCTGTGATGCTGGAAACTTAAGGCATTCTAAGCCCCAGGAGCTACAGTTTAGTCTCCAAATGCAAAGTAGCTATCACTCCAGTCTATTTTCTTATTTTCTACACTATTAAATTTTTCATATTCTTTTGAAATGGTTTCGTTTGCAAGTGGGGAATCCAAAGATCTTTCCCCATGAAGATCTACATTTAGAAGTGATTTCCACAGGTTAAAGCAAATCAAACAAATAGAAGCTTCTCTGTACTCTGTGAAAACTTCTCCATACAAAGGAAAGCTTTCAGCCTTGACTCTAAATGATTTTCTGCACCTTTGAGTGCTTTGGTGTATGTATGGCATTTAAATAAAATGAAACACAATTTTAAAACCTGCCACCCTTCTATAAATCTAGAAGGAAAAAAAGACTACGAACAATCATCAATTGACTTTTATTTTCTATTAAACTGTTGTTTTTTTGCATTTGGTATCACTTACTGAATGCCAAATAAAATCCACCCACACTCCACTTACTGTAAGAGCGCTCACAAAAAAAATCTCATTTCAAATCTAATTGTGGACATTGTTCCTTCATTAGAAATTCATAGGATTTGCGAATATGTTACATACATACTAGAGTCTCCATTATTTTTCCAGCTCTTTTCCTACCATCAGTTCTAATCAGAATTTTAAAACAGTCATATCTAGAAAGGTGTTTTCTAGAGAACAACAGCAGAAATAACCAAGCAGAAAAGAAAAAAACCCATTAAAGTAAACAGAAAGCCATGATGACCAGATATGCTAGTTTCCTGATTGCGTTTCAGTAGATGTAGGAAAATGGACAGGGGCAACCGACCTTCCGTTACCCTCTTCATGCTGTTATTGCTATGAACTGCTTCCTCTCAGTACTGATTTAATTAGTATCTAATCGGTTGTTGCTGATTTAGGTAGAGAGAAAAAAACTATTAGACTTGGTTTCTTCTCTGCTCCAGTTCTGATGCCTCCTCATTCACATCAGTCAAACTTAAGACCCCTGCCACCATTAATACTCTGTATAATTTTTTTGCTGCAATGGACAAGATATGCAGTGTTATGCAGCCAAATACTTCAGTTAAGGTTCTTATTATGCCCCTATTGTTCATATTGTATATGATATCATTGTTTTTTGATTTGCATTGAGAATCTGTAATGATACTGCAGTCTTTTTTGGTCACCACTGGCCCCTCACTATAAATACATTATGGTGGTTTCTTAAGATAAAAAAGGTGCTGAAAAATTCCCACCGCCACTAAGTAAGCCATCATAGTATCTTAGCGTAATGCAGAACTCATATGTTTCTAGTGATGCTTGTGTAAACACACCTACTGCACAGCTAGTGCAATACTGTACAATATGTCATAGTATATTTTGATTGTCATCTTAGAAAATATTTCTTCTACTTATAAAAACATGTGCTATAAAGTAGAATGCCATGATAGACTGGCAGTAGCTTCATACATTGTATGTTGACCCAGTTTTTTGAAAGCAAAAATATGAGGCCAGGTTGAACAATTAACCTATGCCAGGAAGATATTCATACAGTGAGAACAATCTTCTTAAAACACATTTATCAAACCATATTCCCATTGTCAAGCAATACATGAGGATAAGAAAATTGTGAATAACAAAATATGAATATGTAACAAAATTATGATCACATGGCCTAGAGAAAATACATTTTTCTGTTTTATATATAAATTTGCAGTAATTCTGTTATGTTTTAACATGTTCCAGAAATCACACTTTCTAATAATATAAACATGTTTTTACAATTTAACTCATCGGGGAGCTTACAAATTTGTAAACATTTTCAGGTCCATGAGCCTCTAATTGGGAGGACACAACTGTAAACCCTCATTTTATTCTGTAGCAGATTTGATATTTTTCCCTCTTTAAAATATGTGTATTTTTTCATGTGCTTGAAAAGCAGTGCAATAGAGGAGGGAGAAAGAGAAAGAAGGAGAGAAGGCTAGAGGAAGAAAAAAGTGGGACTGTCTTTGTATCAACTGGCTTACTGCCCAGCATTCCCCTAAGTGCCCCAAATAGCCGGGGTTGATCCAGGCCCAAATCAGGAGCCAGAAATTCCATCAGGATCTTTCAGTGGGTGACAAGGAGTGGTGGGGGCCAAGCATTTGAGCCATCACCTGCTGTTTCCTAAGATACATTTGCAGGAAGCAATATCTGAAACAGAGGAGCCACGATGGCACCAGTGCTCCAGTATGGGATGCTAGCATCTCGGGTGACATCCCACTGTGCCACAATGCCTGTTAAACATGTTCTCTTTAACCTGCTACCCTTCCTAATGTGGCCTGCTCATGTCCTTCTTTCCTAAGTATGTAATCTATCCAGAAGGTCCTCATCATTGCTGGCCATTGCTCTTGATTTAGGGAGCTGAATTAAGACATTGTCTCTCCCTCTCTTTTATGTGTTAGGCTACAGGAGGAGTTTTTAATGGGACCACAATCTACTCCCTTCCTCCCCTCCCACACAGACACTCCAGCAGTCTACTTACTTATTTTGCTCTCATCTGTGCCAACAATGAAGCAACCCGGAATATAGAAAAAATAACCTGAAGGACCAGAATAGATTATTTACATGGGGGAATCAATCGCTATGAAGATGCACTTAGGAAACTACCCTTGGTGGGGCTTTTGCTGTAGTTGCAGCCAACAGCATTCCTTACAGGGGACCTGGCTTATAAATGTCAAATTATCTGCCAGTTGTGCCAGTAATGTTTCATTTTTTTCTCAGCTTCTCCAAAAGACATTCTATATCAACCTCTCCAATGACTTGTGAGATGGAATTTGAAAGCATAAAGTGGAAAAGCTCGGGAAACTAGCCCTCGGGGAACTTGTGACAAGAGCTCTTCTCTGGTATGCAAATTGTGCTACCAAACTGATTTGAACATTTCACAGATGAGGCAGGGAAAGCCATGTACCCTGATCAGTCCTTAGGGTTTATCTTTGGGCATGAAACCGAAGCTGCCAAAAATGGTAATGACTCTGGGACATACAGTGTGGGGCCCTAGATGCAAGTGCGTCATGCTGTAGTGAATATAGACAGACCCTCATGCTTTCAGAATCTCCCAAATGTCAGTGATCTTGGGAGTAGGATGCATAGGGGGTCTTCCTGGTTTGTTCTGCTGGGGACTCTGGCCAGCTGTACCATGCCTCCCATTGCCAGTTTCTGCAGCTCTTATTCACTATATTAGCTGGAAAAGAAAACTGAATTCTAGGCTCTTGCCTCATGGCCAGTTGCCATTGTCATGACATAACTTGGGTTAGAGATATTGCACTGGGTATAACCCAGTACAAGATAGAAAGGAATTTGGCTGAGAGGAGGCAGGGCAACAAAAAGTAACAACAACCCAGCTACTTCCCTACATTCTCACCCTGACAGTCTTACTGTGGAACTGTGGCTGGGGTGTGTGGGAGCCCCAAAGTCACATGGGGAGAACAATCATGGCAGTCCTTGATGGAGTGCCACTTACACCAAGCTCTTGCCTTGAACCATTGTTTTACCCTCAGTAAATGTCAAATTTTTAGAAAAGCTAGGCCCAAATTTGGCTGCAGATGAGCCCCAAGTAGAGACGTTTTGCATTTTTCTCTTTTTTTTTGACTAAATTTTTCCTTGTTGCTCTAAGGAAAAACGTGCTTCTCAAGACAACATGAGTCCTAGCTTGCTTTCCAGGAGTGAGTCCCATGATTTTGCCCACTTCTCACCACTTTCTTAATTCTATGACTAAGTAGGAGGGTCAGAGATGCTAACAGGGCCAGGGCCATGTCAGAATACAGCGAAGCTCCAAGTCCTGACTGCCATGAACACAGCTCCCGGGGCCTGGTCTCATGTTCTGGCATTTTCCTTCCAAGCACCCAAGTCTTTATTTCGCTTTTCACTCATGGCTCGTTCTGCTAGTGTGCTCAATTTGTCGAACATTCAGCCTGCTATGTTCTTTATATTTTCTTTCTTTTAGTGGGGATGGAAGGCCTTAGAGCAGCTCATTTGCAAGCCTAGCAATGCATGAATACATAGTTTGCTCCAGAATCAACATGTTTTCTTGCAATAGGCATGCTCCTGAGAGCATCTAGTTCGATACAGGGGTGCAAGCTCAAGTTTTTCCCTTTTCTTTGTGGTTCCATTATATTCCTATAGACTCCATGAGGGTATGGTGCTTCCTCACGCTTATGTTCTTGATATCAAGCACAGTGACTTGCCTACAGGTAGCATTTAAGAATGATCTACAGAGTGAAGGCATCAGCAGGCAATGGAGCTAATCCTTTACTCAGGATTCCCCTGTCTTCAGGTGCATCTGGCTCTTACCTGGAGAAAACCCTACCTCCTCCATTCATCAGATATGTAAAGGCCAGAGGGCCAGACTAGATCTCCCTCAATCCTAGGCTCTGTCGTGCAGGAGGTTTCTGAGCTTGGGGAAATGATCCTATATCTTAACAAGCCAGACCTTTGTTTCTTTCCATTTGTAAAACATTCCTAATATGAGCTCTCTTACAGGTGGTGTGAGTTTTATTAGTGAGTTCCAGGATGTAGCTGCCTCCCACATGGACTGTTAGATACTGAGTTGATTTCCCAGTGGAGGCTGTGGGGAGAATGACTGGCTTTGGGAGAAGTGGAGAAGGGAAAGAATCGTCCCTTTTGCTTAACAGACTTCAGCTTTGTTTGAACTCACTGCATGCATTAGTGTTAATATCTTTAAAATAAAGATCTCCTTATAAAAATATTAGTGGCATCTCCCTACTGTATATTAATGCTTATTCTCAGATTGAACTGTGTCATTGCATTTCCATACCAGTTTTTCCCTGCTAACATAAAAAATGACAGATGAATTAGCCAGTAACTAAGAATGGTAGCAAGTGTCTGAGAGTGTGTTTGAATGAAGAAAGGTTTGAGACATGTTAGGAGATTGTGATGTGGGAATCTGCATTTTGGTTTATGTTGATTATGTATCTTACTATTACCTTTTTCTTTATGTTCACCTTATTAATAGAAGTCCATGTTGTAGAGACCATGTTGATATGTTGAATAAGTGCTACAAGCACATGCCTGTTTCATTACGCAAGTAATAAAATCATTATTCTAATTGCCATAATAGCCAAGGCCTGGTGGATCCTTGTAGTTGACAGCATTGCATTTCCCAGATGCCAGCACTTCATACATTGCACTGTTTAACCACCACGAGTTGCTGATTATTTTCTTAAGTCATTATTTTACAATAAATATTATCATAAGCCATAAAATTTAAAATTGCTCATGAATAAGGATATCGAAGGCCTTTAAAGCAAAAGAATTTTCATTAAGATGAGAAAGGGAAAAATCTGATGACAGAAGTGGCAGTTTTTAAAAGAATATTTGTTTAGGTTGTGTTTAAGCCATCTAGCTGTGAAATAATAAAGCCTGGCAGCAGTAGCAATATATTACCATTCCCACAAAGTATATTCAGCATAATTTCTTTTTTATAAATAATAAAACCATAAATAAATATGGTGACTCTAGGCTAACATGAAATTCTGTTCAGTACCATGGGCCAGATATTTTCTCCTCTATCTTTTTTTTAAAAGTGTTTTTATTTGGCAAGAGAGAAGAAGAGACAGGGAGAGAAATCTTCTATCTGCTGGTTCACTCACCAGATGACCACAAAGGTTGGAGTGGGGCCAGTCCAAAGCCACGAGCCAGGAGCTTCTTTCAGATCTCCCACGTGGGTTCAGGGGCCCTACTATTTGAGCCATCCTCAGCTTCTTTCCCAGTCCAATATCAGGAAACTCAATTGGAAGCAAACAGCTGGAACACAAACTAGTGCCCATATAAGATACCAATGCTGCAAGCAGTTGCTTAGCATACTCACGATGGCACTGGTCCCCATCTTTGTTTTCATTGGTCAATTTTGGCTTACTCCTTCTTCTGCTTTCTCCTGATGGTTTAAGTAATGTATGAATTAATAACAGGGCAGCATTTGATCCTGTTACTGGAGATAGGCTGCTCAGAGGATCTTGTTTTTGTACAAGAAAGAATTCAGAAGTGAGACAGTGAGTAGTAGTCACACCAGGTAGGAAAGTTTGATGAAGAAAAGTACAGCAGAGAGTAAGGCTGGTTTCTCAGTAAAGGATTGAGTGTTGTTGGCATTTAGAATGGCGCTTATAAGGGAATAGCATCCAGCTTTCCTGATGCTTTTTCTTCCCCTCCTCCATCCTCTGGACAAACGATTTGCTGGTGGCAGTAAGGATGGTTCCTCTCAACATTTCATTACCCAGGAATATCAGACTGAGTAGCCCACATGGCCCCTGGCAAGGGAGATTCTTCTAGGGTCCCACTTTTTGTTGAAGGGGTAAGGGAGGGGCTGGGACTACCTGTAAAGGTCCCGGGGTATGAGTAAGACTTTGTAAAGTGCTGAGTTTCTTTCAAGGCTGCTAGAGGCTGCCACGTTGCTTCCCACAGAGGCCTCTGTCATACAAAGGCTAAAATCTTCTATCTCATAATCATAAACTGAGTTTGGTGCCCTTGAGAAATGGAGCCTTCTTTATCTCACACATGGTAGGCAGGAAGGAACCAGAGAGTACCTCAAACCGCAGCCCTTGAAACCTGATGTTGGCCACCCCAGCTTTCCTTTTGGAAATCCCATCCCATAACACATCCAGCATAGGCAGTACATTCACATCCAACATTCAATATAATTCTGTCTGTAGGAACATTAGAAAGCATTTTTATAATTCCATTTTCAAAATGATTTGCCCACCAAGTTATTCCTTTTGCTGTACACTAGGCCTGCTATCTCCAGAATGGTACAGACTAAACACTGCCTGGCAAGTGAGCAGGCCCACTTACAAAGGATTTCCAAGTGTAGATGCTTTTATCAGAATGCTAAATTTGGTAGTGCTGTCACAATACTACATGTGTGGATGTTGAACCACATAATTACTTTAGGTAACATGTTTTCACAAAACATTTTTAGTTCTCCAACATTACCACAGACCACTTTGCCTCTAGTCCCTAATTAATAATGTTGCTGTCATTAGAATATATCAGCTGGTTTTCCAGAGGCAGACAGGTCCTTTGCTCTGGAAGACTAGTAGGGAAAGACATTCTGTTGGAGAAGCTCTGGCCTCCAGATGCCATCCCCTTGATGAGTGAGCCCACAGTTTCGTGTGATGTCCTGATGTCCATAAGAGACAGAGTCTCCTCCTGATGGCAGAGCAAGTGAATGTTGATGGGCAACAGTGGAGGTGGAGGGGAGGTGCTTCTGCAGTTTTTTGTGGAAACGGGGGCATTTCTCTAGATGGAGAGGGGATAGAGGAAGCGCAGCTGTAACAGTAGTATTTTGTGGTGACCCACAGCCCTGGAAGACTCAACATGGGATATTTCTGACTTACTGTGACCTCCCTGAGATCACCATGTGCCAACAATCCTGACGATGCCAATGCAGTCAGAAGTAGAGACTGTCTCTGGATCCTGAATTTCCCTTGATGGTAGAACACTACTCTGTCCCTCCCAGCTTTCTAATGAGCACCTTCATTTGTATCTTGCTAAAGGTGCCCAGGAACACCAGGGGTCTGATTCCTTTCGTCAGAAGCTGCCTGCCAGACAAGAACTTTCCAACTGGATATCCTACGACATATACTTTTTCTAAATAGCCCTTTTGCTTCCACAAATCTTACAGTAACTACCCCCAGTCAGCCTTAAAGGTCACCACATTGCCAGACCATGAATGAGGCCACGAGGCACAATAAACATCATCCTGAGAGGACCTGAGGCTCCCGCTCCTTGCTCAGAGATCCCCAAGAAGGAACAAGGGATGTGGATGTCACTAGGAGTGAGAGGAAACAAGGTCTGTGGCCTCGTCCAACACATTGGAAGAAGATAGGCCCTACTAAGTCTTTAAGGCCTGCAGTGCTAATGCCTTATTCATTGGGGTGCAATGATATCATTAAGAACACATTAGTTTAAAGAGTAACCAACATGGGTTTTGTAACCCTACCTAGAGAAAGGTTAAACAGGATGAGCTACTGGCTCAGGCCGGTTGTGGTAAGAACTAAGTTTTATTGCGAGCAGATTTCCATGGATGAAAGGGCTGTAATGGAGGCCTTTTGGAAAACAGATAACTCATTTACTAGAGTTTGCAGCCATTTATGGGTCAGTTATTTACCCACAACAATCCAAATGTTACACTCTGTAGCTTAATATGTTCTCCATGGTTGAGTCCAGGTGTAAAATGAATACATAAAGAAAAAACTGAGCATGAAACAGCACAAATTTTAGATTCATTTATTGTCTTCTTTCCTTTATTTAAGAAGGTAACAACATTTACAGAAATTCATTTTTGTATTTCAGTGTAGCCAAAAAAGACCGGTTTGAGACCAGTAGTGCCTTTCTATATCATGCATTCATTAAAAACAATAGGATTTTTGGCTGCATCCAGGGTTTAAAGACTTGACCTCTGCTGATAGCTGCATCTTTGAAGCCTAGAGGACAACTAAAGTCATGTTCCAGAGCCATTCTTCTGATTTGCAAATGCGTTCTTTCCACTGACGACTCTTGCTCTTTCCCAGCAGTCCATAGCTTATTTTATTACATTGTTCTGTTTACTTCACTTTCCTCTACTGAACTCTTTTTTTAAAAGATTTTTAAATTTTTATTGAGAAGTCAGATATACAGAGAGGAGGAGAGACAGAGAGGAAGATCCTCCATCCGATGATTCACTCCCCAAGTGACCGCAACAGCCGGTGCTGCGCCAATCCAAAGCCAGGGGCCCAGAGCTTCTTTCAGATCTCCCACACGGATTCAGGATCCCAAGGCTTTGGGCCGTCCTCGGCTGCTTCCCAGGTCACAACCAGAGAGCTGGATGGGAAGCAGTACTTCTGGGATTAGAACCAGTGCCCATATGGAATCCTGGCACATTAAAGGCGAGGACTTTAGCCGCTAGGCCACCACGCTGGACCCCTCTGCTGAACTTTTAAAATGTAAATGTGAAGAGGAGAGTGCAGACTTAGAAAGGAAAGATGATGGCCTGTCAGTTGCCCAGAAGCAAGAATTATCTGGGATAACCTTAATCCCGTTCACACATTTGTCTTACCTAGGTGACAGTTAAGCCTTACTGGATCTATTCTGGAAATGAAAGAATCATTAAATGACCAAGCATCACTGTAGGAGTAGAATTTGAGGACAGAATTCTTCTGTTATCCTCCAGATAAGGGTTCCCACAGAGGGAGAACTGCCACGTGTGTCTTAGAGACATTGGAATTGGTGGACTCCTAGCTTTTGACCAGTTGTTCCAAAGCCTTGATGCTCCATGAACCTGAGTGTTCTGGTCCTGAAATCCAAGGGCTCAGAAAAACTTGGCTTCAAGAGAGACTCTGCTAGTTTTAATGGATCTACAGTGAGATCATCAGTGGTCTTGCTGCCTTTACTAACCTGCCCACTAGCACAGTGAAGCAATGACAGGTTTTCCTGTAAGAGGTACATTTTAGAAGGTAGAAAACAACAAGGTCTGACCATTGAATAAGTGGCTGATCCATTATCAGGAGGAATGTGTTGGGACTTTACATATTTCACAAGCAGTCTGCAAGTGTAATGTTATTCCTCCTAGAAAATCTAAAGTAGTCTAAACGAGGCAGATACTGTATTCTGAAACCTGTCTATAGAAAGACTTTGAAATGACCTGTTATCACACTAACAACAATGCCTGCCTTCTTTGTTCTGTTCCTAATGGAAAGAGTTATATTTGGTCTCAAGATTATTCTTTTAGTGTACATAAATATGTAGATATGTACTTTAATAAATATGTACAGTATTTTTCTGCCAAAATTATGCAGCATTTTTCTGACAAGAGCAAAGATTTCTTGAGGAAAACCACCATTTTACCTTTGTTATTTTTCCACATTTATGTATTTAATGTATAAATCCATTTAAGTGCTAACATTCTTTTTTGTTGTCTGTGAAGATAATTGCCTTCTATATTATCCTGATCTTGCTGATTGAGTTATCTTTTGGGAAAATTTGTTAGTTTTGTTTGATCGCATGGTTTCAAAGGGAGGTTTATCTCTTTCTCTCCATCCTCCCTCTTTGGGTGCTTTTTTAAAAAGTTCTCTCTCTTTTTCTTGCTCCCTTTAATCTTCCTTTCCTTCCTTCTCTCCCTCTCTCTCTTTCCCTCTCTGGAGTTCTTTGAAGACAGACATGTCTTAGGTAAGAACTGATCCATTCAGTAACCAGCTCTTCTTAAGAGGCAAAGAAGATAAATTACAGCTTAAAACTGGCTGCTAGGCAAAGTTAGAAAACCAACGATGTAATCACAAACCCATAATGGGATTTTGTGTTTGAGAAATGACTAGATCTGCTTTGTGTCTCAGTGGTGCGTTGCCAAATTGAAACTTCTCCTTTCTTCCAATGATTTTACTTCCCTAGTACTGTACATATATGCCTTTGTTACACGAATACACTGCTGAATGGGTCTGGAGATTCAGTTATTTATACATTTCAGCTCAAAGAGCAGCTGCAAGAAGATTCACAAATGAAGAACAGTGCTGTAATCTGTTTATGACCCTATATCAGTTGCTAGGGAGGGGTGGAGTAGAATCTTAAATCATAGGGTATGACTTGTTAAGTACACCAAAAGCTTATCTTGAAGTTTGACAGTTTAGGTTGTCTGTCTTTGATATTTGAATTTCGTTTGTGTTCTGATTTCTAGGATAAATTTTCCTCTCTGTGTTATCTTTCAAACGTTAAAGCTTTAAAATTGATCCCTGGAACTGAAGTTTTATTTTTCTTTTGGTGCCTTTATTACTTCCTCTTTTTTAATTTCTTCATTTTTACCTTGCTCCATGAATCCACTTTAAAATACATAAATTTATAATCCATACACGGCTTTTCATAATGTTAATTTGTCATGAAATATTTAACTTTTCTTATGCAGTGGTTTCAGAATTTATTGCACCAAAATGAATTTGAATTCTCATCATATACGCATATATATGTATTTGTGTATATTTAGAGCAAGATAAAAGTAGAGATAGATAGGTATGGATAAAGAGTACCTGTCACATTCTAGGTACTGTGCTTTTGCAAAGATGGTTGGTATTTTCTTAATTATCCTAACCTTGTTGTTTACTAGAGAGATAGAAGTAAACAGCTTACTGAAGTGTGAAGCAACAAGTGGTACAGAAAAAGTGAAGGATGCTGTGGGAACAGAGGAGGGAGTCCCCTTCTCTTTTGTCTTGCTTTACAGAGAAACTGAAAATACAACTTTAAACAGAAGTGATCTCTTCTTAGTTACACTGTGATGTGATCTACATAAAACCATGACAGTTTTCATTTCCTGTGAAAATCACTTCTTTGGTGATTTTATAAATATGTGAGTACAGGTTAGATTTTTTAAAAATACCTTTTGATCTCATGGGTTTGCTAGAAAGTATCAGAGTGACTCCTGCCTGAACTTACTACTTTTGCCAACTGCAGGCTCTGTCCTTACCATTCCTTACCATTCCCAAGAGGTAACATATCCCATTATCTCTCAGTTGGTATGTGTTGGCTTCATTTGGGACAGGATTCCTACCTGGCCATCCTCTGACCAGAAATTTCCCATCACCTTGTTGATTTCAGTTTCTTTCTTAAAACCTAAATTCTATTCTTACTTAAAAATTAGATATTGATCATTAATAAATAGAACCTTATGATAGATTTGAATATGTTATCATGCTTTATTATATAAATTCTCAGATTAGGCCTCTCAATTTTCAGCTACTTCTTCATTATTTTCTCAAAGCCGTCAACTCAAATACAATCCCCAGTACTCAAGACTGTGTTCCTAAGATTTAAGGAACAATGTGGACTTGAGGACATTTCTGTAGATGGACACAGGAGATGATTACAATGTAATTTCCCAAAGGAGACTTTTTCTGCTGTTGTTTCTTATTATTTCTGTAACCCACTTTTTTATTTAAAAAAACATTATTTGAGAGGCAGAGAACTAGATAAACAAGGAAAGACAGAATCCCATGTAATGGTTCACACATGTATGCCCACAGGGTTGGAAACAGGCCACACCTAAGCCTGGGAGCTGGGAACCCAGTGGGTAGCAAGGATTCAACAACTGGAGCTGCCATTTGCTGCCTCCCAAGGCACACATTAGCAGAAAGCTGGAATTATGAGCTGGAACTGGGAACTGATGCTGAGAATACTCTTGATATGGGATACATGTGTCCCAACCAAGTCTTAACTGCTGTGACAAATGCCTATCCCTATATCCATTTTTGATAGGAGTCTGTATCTTGAAAACAATTACAGATGGGTTTTATTGTCCAGAATGTGTATCTTTGGTTTACTTGTAAATATTTCAAAGATTAAGAAGTGTTGCCATTAAGAGTGAGAGCAGTCTTTTCAATTTTTTAAAGCTAAATACTATTTTGCACAGGTTTTCTAGGTTTCAAAACTATTTGCCACATTAAATTAGTCTAATGAAACACTAACTGTAAGTATATTTTGTTGAATGGTTGTGAAATTGGGCATGGTTTTGTGAATGGATATGTCTTAGCAAAGAACAGGCTCTATATCCATTAAGCCCCGGACAAAGCTGTTCTGTTATCCTTGACATTTTGTACAGCTGATTGTTTTGTAATGATCACACCACACTAAAAGCTGAAAATAGATGCTGCCAATTTCATAATTGGTCATGAATCTCTTTGAAAGCTTTTATAGTTGCGTAGAGGGAAAAAAACCAAGAGGGAAAAAAAATCATACATCTTTTAAATTGTATTAGATGATTTCTAAAAGAATTGTGGAAAATGAAATTCTGCTGCAGTTTAGGTATGGCACAAAAAAACAAGGCAATACTTACTTTTGGAAATATCAAGTGTTATTCACTCTTTTAGAATTAATTACATAATTACTCACCAGAATACAAAGATCCCAGGGCACCCTAATGGAAACACTACACTTCCAAATAAAATAATACTAATTATCACCTACTATACTCAAAGTGCTTTATTAGCCATAATTTTTAACTCCCCACATCTCTGTGTGTAAATAAACATCATTAAGAATATTAATCTTCCCTCTAGTTTAGAAATAAGAAAACTAAGGCTGAGAAATTGATTTCAGTGGAGCCCAAAAATAGCTCTTCCAACTATTCATAAATGACTAGGTAGTAATTAATTTAAAAGTACTACCTTTCTTCAAAGATGATTGATCAAATTAGATTAATTTTTGTAATGAGTGTCATGGCAGTCTTAAGACTATTGAAAATGCCCAAGATTTGGCAGAAGTTATCTTATACTCACTCTCTTAGATACATGGTAACCACATGAAGTTCATGCCATTAAAGCTATTAGATTGGGAGATTAAAAAGTTGTAACAAATTGAATGTTACAGAATCTTATTAGGGGATAATACCAGGTTTACAAACTCTATCTTATCATGAGGACATTGCTTTCTTTTTCTTTCTCTGAGGAAACAATTGCTGTTTATTAAAAAGGCCATGAAAAGTGCTAGTAGAAGGCAAGTGTTGCTGGGTTATTTCATGCCCAGTGTAGTCACCACTAGGGTGAGAGCTACCACTGGAACACGGTTACAGAGCTACAAAAAAGGAGCATCCTTAAAACATCGTAGCAGAAACTCAAGGAGAAATGTGACCCTTTGTCTCAGGTCATAAAGCTCACTTTTTAAAGGATATCCTGTGATACAGTGTCCCAAGTCTGCAGGCTTATTAGACAAGACAAAGATGTGATCAAAACTCATTTGACAAGAATTGGATTTCAGAGAAATCCAACTGATCAAACTTGGGATGAGGAGACCAGTAGGACAGTGACCTTGCGGATATTCAAATGTCTTTACCTCAGGACCATTTTTAGCAGAAGGAAATCACATGCTAGCCTGACTCCGAACAGAAGTGGGCAGGAAAAAAATGCTCTAAAAATTCCTCATCAAAACATAGCTGGTCAGTGGAGAGTTCACAGGGAAGGCATATAGGTTAGCTGTGCGTTTCTCATGACAGTGATTTGATTTAGGTGGTAAGAGTCTCTATCTGATGGTACCCATGGCTTATAATAATTGATGGATAAAGTATGAGCAAGGTGTGACTGCTTTTGGGTAATGGGATTGAATGGCTAGTGTAAAGAATGTTTTTTCGGGGTATAATTTGCACCTAAATTTAGAATCATTCATTGCTGGAAGATGATGTTCCATCCTCCAGATAGACAAACAGGAAACGATCCTCCGCAAGGCCTATCTAGTTGGAGCCCAGAGACAAATGGAGCCCACAGGAACCGTTTTCTTGTTACCCATCTAGTCTTGAAATATTAAAATTTGAGGTACCATGTGAACTAAACTTTGGCTCAACTGGCAAGAAGTTCTTTTTGATGGTATGGTTCATAAAGGATTGCTTGTTCTTGCACCCAAGAACCAAAGAAATATAAAACTTGCCATATAGGATTCTAACTTCACCTTGAATATAGTGACAAATTACCATAACATTTAATTCTGAAGTAGTCATTCACAGAAACACAGTTCAGAAAAATTCCTAAATACCTCCTTAAATGAAAATAAACATTTGATAAACATTGTTATATGCAGGGTGCTTTGTCCCATTTTTTCACACAGGGTTTGAACTGGTGAAAGAGCTCTTAAAATAGGAATGCTCTGTGTTTTCATATTGTCCAGAGCAGAGAGGAGTTGTAGCATTTTATAAATAGTGTGAAAGCAGTGTAACTTCATTTAATGCTTTATTGTTACTTGCATTTATTAGAAATATGCTTTAAAATATAATGGAAATTCATATGTACATGCTGTGTGAATCTAAGGAAAATTGAGACCAAATGAATTGTGGCCATTTAAATTTATCTTTCTGTAGAGCTGAAGAAACAAATACTTGCCTGCTTCCTCAGCCCTCTCGCACTTCTTTCAAGAACCACACGCTATTCTATTCTTCCCCTTTGCTTTTTCTCACCATTGTCCTGGTGGAAGTGCCTTCCATTTCCAGTCTTACAGTGAATCAGTCCTTGCTTTTTTCTTCTTCATCCCATTTTTTTTCTTTGCCTTCCTGAATATATTTCACAGACGGCCGTCTTCCAAAATAACAACATCAATTAATTTTTAACTTAAAAAAAATCACATTGAGCCCTGAGTCTGCCCTGCCATTGATGTGTAATAAATGGAAGAGGCTGTGCAGGGACTGATAAGCCCCCATTTGTGCAGGCTCTTCAGAAGGAACCAAACGCCCGGTGCACTCACACGTGCCGCTGTCTGCTCAGCCAGCGGGGCTGTGGGCTTGTGTGTAAGTTGACCTACAAACCTCCAATGTGAGCCATGATACGGATGGAAGTAACTTTGCTTGGGTGCCTGAGACTGAAAGTTGTTGGCATGTTTTTATATTTGCACAGACAACAGCTTCTCCCTTGAAGTTTTCTCCTGGGTTAACTGGGATGGTGTATCACAGCACACCTGTTCCCCTTTTGCAGAGTCTGATGATCTCCGAGGGAAACTTGCACCCGGCCATCAGAGCACTCCTGGCCCTGGAGAGGCTCACAGTTCAGTGGTAGATGCAGGTGGTGTTGAGAGCATCACCCATTGTCCTCCGAAGATTCCTCAGATGATGGCTGCAGGTAAATGTGCATCGTCCTCACGCCTCACAGACAGGGCACTGTAACCTTCCGGATGGCACAGCTTCCTCCGCTGTGGAATTGCGCACTGTCCTGGGAATCTGGACCCTGGAACAAATCAGGCCACGGGGCCCATGTAATTCAAAGAGCATGAAGGCAAATTTCACACGCTCCATGGTTCTCTTTGTTCCTCTCTGATATTTGCTTTTTAATTTTATTTATTCATCATGGTTTGGTTTATAATAAAAATCAGTGCTTTAAGAAATAATTTGGAAAAAAATTTCTTTAGGCAGACATCTGCATTTTTTATGTAAATGTTTTAAAAATTAGTTAAGGTGTTGGCAGGGGCAGACATGGAACAGAGTATCTCTTAATAAAGCCGGTGGGGACTAGTTCTACTAGTTGGTAGTTGTCCTTCTGTTCGATAGTTAGAAGCTGTGCTACTCCAGAATTACACTTGGAAACATGGCTTTATTTATTTTTAGTTCACTAAGGCATCTGACTTGTTTTTACCCAGAGGGTGTTAACTGCTTTGTCTCTCAGCCTTGTCATTTCTGTGATGTTGCCTCACTGGGAGAAGGAAGCGATCCTTCAGGCTTTTTCTAGGGGTAACTTTGCAATGGCATGCTGTGTATATTGTAAACTACATGTCATTAAGTTCCCTCCCAGAAACTGGGAATGCTTTTATATTTATATCTGCAGGAAACACTGCTGATGATTATAGTGCTTTAATTTGTTTGTGTGTGTGTCAGGGCGGAGGGAGGTGGGGTGGGCTGGATTGTGCCACATGAAGCCTCAAGTCTTCAAGAAGCATGATTTCTTTCAAAACATAGCATCCTTGCTTATCGATTCTAAATCTCAGTTTCTTTTCCCCTCCGGCAGCCGATGGTTTGGGGAGTATAGCAATAGACACGACCCAGCTCAACATGTCTGTGACAGATCCCACAGCCTGGGCCACAGCCATGAACAACTTGGGCATGGTTCCCGTGGGGTTGCCTGGACAGCAGCTTGTGTCTGGTAAGCTTTCCCTTGGTTGTGGGGTTGCCCGAGGCAGTGCCAGAGGGTGTGGGTGACAGGTGCCCGGTAATCTCTGCACTTGGTGAGCGCTGCCCACACAGCCTGAGATTTATGACTAGGGCGCGCTTGGCAGATCATGCTGGGAATGCTTCTACACATCTCCTTGCTCCCCTGCCTCATAACTGTTTTCACAAAAAGTCGCCTTCGCTGTTACTGCAATGTTGTTAATCCCTGTAACCCTGAAACCTCAACTATGGTTTTAAATTTATTTGGTTAAATACAATGGCTAGTATGTGCTGGCCCGTTTGCAAAACCTATTTATTTACATTATTGTATTGGATAGCACAGTCTTGCCTCTGAAATAAACACAAACTTAGTTTTGTTGTTGCTTATGCTAATGCTCTGAGTTTACAAATTGGGACCCAAGACTATAGTTTAGACGGCTTTACCACCAGTGAAGTAGCCGCACTTAAAAGCTCAGTGCATCTTCTGCAAAAGTCTTTATTTTGTCTTTGCCAAACTGTGAAATCATAATACAAGACATTCCCTAACGAGAATGTTTAGAAATATCACAGCTTTGAAGGATTTGTTGAGGATTTTGCTTGCATCCTGTAGAAAGTGCTTTGGAAAAGTGTGTCTGTGTGTGTGTCCCCTTGAGGGGCATGTTTCCCTAAATTGTAAAGAAAGAAAACAACCAGAAAAAAACAGCAATAAAAACAATGTGAAGAAGCAGGTGCTAAGTGGTGTAGGAGACCGCTAATGTAATAATTTCTACTTCAATCTCTAGGGCCCAGGGGTGAAAGTGGAGCTGTGTCTAGGGGGATAAATAGGATTTACATATTCACTCCCTTATTCATTGCTTACACGTGCCAGATCCAGGTCTCCAGCAGTCAGCACAGCAGGTTACATCCTCCTGGAACCCGCCCTGGGGGAGGTGGCAGGCATTACCTGAGGTGCTATAATGGCAGGAAAACAAATTCACCTATAACCCTAAGCTAGGTGAGGGCTGATGGGCCTAAGAAGCCAGTGCTTTGGAAGGTTTCTCAGTTCTGCCACACAGCAAGCACAGCACACTCTGCTGAGTTAGCTAAACATTTAGTTTCTTGTTTCTTTTTACTTTTCTGAACAGAAGTCATAGATGAATAATTCTAATTTAGCTGTAGTACATTTCGGATAGGCAAAATTACTCCATTGTGGAGTGTGATGAAAACTTCCTGCGTTGTACTTTGAGGATTCAGTGTAGGGATATACCAAAAGTCTTCAAAAGAGTCATGCAAATGCATATTATGAAAAGCTATATACAGATTTCCAAAAATTACTGCGTGAAAATAAGCACGTCTTTAAAATTTCTATTTATTTAAGAGGCAGAGAGTTAGAGCGACACAGCCTGCAACTGCTGCTTCACTCTAGGGCTTGACTAGGCCAGGCCAAACTCAGAAACTGAGAACTTAATCCAGGTTGCCCACAGAGGTGGCAGAGATCCAGCTACTTAAGCCTGTACCAGCTGCTTCCCAGGGTGTGTTCTATCTGGTCCTTGGAGTTAGGAGTGGAGCTGGGGCTTGAATCCAGCTTGTAGGATGTGCTCATCTCCAATGGCATCCTAACTGCTGTGCGAAAGCTAGTTGTGAAACATGCACTTCAATTGTCTTTTAATTCCTTTTCCACAGTTTTTTTTTTAAGACTTATTTATTTTTATTGGAAAGGAATGTTAACAGATACAAAGTTCTTCCTTTGCTGGTTCACTCCTCAAGTGGCCACAACAGCCAGAACTGAGCTGGTAGAAAGCCAGGAGCCAGGAGCTTCTTCTGGGTCTCCCATGTGGGTGCAGGGTTTCAAAGCATTGGGTCATCCTTGACTGTTTTCCCAGGCCACAAGCAGGGAGCTGGCTGGGAAGTGGAGCATCTGGACACGAACTGCTGCCCATGTGGGATCCTGGCACATGTAAGGCAAGGAATAAGCCATGAGGCCACCAAGCCAGGACCTCCACAAGATTTTTGAGAAACTCTTCTGTATGCACGCTCATATATGACTCTGTATATATATAAATCCATTTGTGTGTATGTGTGTAAGGTTACTTGCAGTAACATAAAAAAAAAAAAAGACCATGAGATTGGACAGGAAAGAAGGTAAAATGAGAGACAGAGAAAAAAAGACAAACATTGGATTATAGGGCCCAAAGTGATAGCCTAGTGGCTGTTAAGTCCTCATCTTGCTCGTGCTGAGATCCCATATGAGCACCAATTCTAACCCCGGCAGCTCCACTTTCCTTCTGGCTCCCTGATTGTGGCCTGGGAAAGCAATCAAGACAGCCCAAAGCCTTGGGACCCTAGCACCTGTGTGGGAGACCTGGAAGAAGCTCCTGGCTCCTGGCTTTGGATTGGCTCAGCTCCAGCTATTGCAGCCACTTGGTGATTAAATCAATCGACACGATTTTCCTTTCTGTCTCCCCTCCTCTCTGTATATCTGCCTTTCCAATAAAAATAGATAAATCTTTTTGAAAAGATTGGGTTATAAAACATACTTACAAGGTTGACATTATGGCATAATACATAAGCCACCACCTACAATATTGTGATTCCTTTTGGGCAACTTTTCATGTCTCAGCTGCTCCCCTTTTCAACCAGCTGCATGTTAATGCACTTGAGAGAGCAGCAAGACAACCCAAGTGCTTTGGCCCTTGTACCCATGAGGGAGATCTGGGCCTGCCCCAGCAAGGCTATTGGGTCCATTTACAGAATGAACTAGAGAATAAAGATGTCTTTCTCTTTCCCTCAGTTCTCTGTAATTCTGCCTTTCAAATAAACAAATTAAAAAAAAAACCCACACACTTAGGAAATTTATAAAAGGCTCCCAAAATGTTATAAATTTCATACAGTTGAACATCAGTCTACTTCCAGGCTATGTGTGTACACATAAATAACATTTTCTATGGTTTGGCTATGTTTATCCAGGCTCTTTTATCCTAAAGCTGATCTGTCAGATTCGTCCTTCTAGTAACTTGAAAGTAAAGATTTGCATTTTTTCCACTCAAGTTTTCCCAGTGCCTAATTTGAAATATTCACATAGCAGAAATTACTTTACACATCTCACCTCCCACTTCTGTCAGAGAATGTTGTGTGACTTCTGGAATAATCCAAAAAAGCTCAATAATTCATTTTTTTCTCATAATTTTGAGCCTTCTCACATTTTAACCATGACCAATTTATGATTTTCCCAGCAACTCACCATGAAAAGAATTACAGCCCTCCTTGTTATAGATGATTTGCTGTATCTGCCCTGAATTACAGTCCTTATCTCCTGCATTAGCCAAACTGTTGAACCTGTTTCTGAGCCTCTCGGGCTCTAGATGGGCGTCCTGCAATCATTCCCACAGCCTGTGCTTTCACTGTAGTTGGTTTGGTATGCAGGGGCCCCACTGACTACATTTGTTGGCTTGACCTCAGGGTCAGGGTCACGTGTGTGTGATTAGTGAGTACTTATTTTCTTCCCATCTTTTCACTACAGAAATGTTTTCAGTTATACAAAATGTAACATCAACTATACTAAATGTAATTTCAGTTATACTAAATATAATTATAACTATGCATTTTGTTGTCATCCTCAACTGCTTTCCCATTCTAAAATTTTAGATTAATCATATGCAAATATCTTCAGTAGTTTACTTAACCACTGTACAGTTTAATTTAGGCTGTTTCTCTTTGTTGAATACACTAGTGAAATTTGTAGAAACTCTAGCATCTCTAAGTACATGGAAATATCTTACCTTTTCTTTTTGCCTTAAGCACTTTGGTTTTTTTTTCTATTTTTTTTAATTATTTTTTTATGACACAGCTCCATAGGTTCTGAGATTTCCTTTGCCTTCTCCCTAAATCCCCTCCTACCTCCCACTGAGTTCCCCTATATTATTACGATAGTATGGTTCTTCATGAAGTCATAAAACCATCACTGATGGCATGGAAAATGGCAGAGTGCAAAATCCTATTGTCAAGATATGTTGAATAGTTTCATTGAGGGTCCGTCTTTGATCTGGAAGGAGAGATGCATACTACATTATATCCTCATATCTGGACATGAGAGTCTCCATTACTCAGTTATTATACATCCCCTTAATTGAAAAGTCATGAAACAAAATCAACAACAGGAAGAAAAATAGAAATTTACAATGTCATGAATTTAAATAACATGCTACCAAAGACTAATGTGTCACTAAAGAAATGAAAAAAGAAATCAAGAATATTGAAGAAAATGATGCCACTGTGTACCTGTGTTCTGACCTTCTTTTTTCTGCCTCCTTCATTCTGTTTTGGAATTTTCCATAGAATTTTTAATTTGCACTGTTGCATCTTTAATTTTTAATGATTTGGCTTGATTTTGTTTCAACATTGATATTTACTGTGTGATATATTCCTTAAACTCTTTAAGTTATTGTATGTACTTCTGATTGTTAACAAGAAGCTTTATAATGAGTTTTCTGAATGCTGTATCCCCCATTTCCTTGATGTATTCCTCAAGTAACTCTGAAATTGGTAAAGGCTTTTGTTCCTTCACAGGGGAGTGTTCAGTAATACTCAATGTGCCTCTGTCTCCTCTTTTGCTTTTGGTCTTTGTACTTCTGGTTAGCATATTCTTCTCCATGGACCATGTTTCTAAGGTGTGTCGCCCACAGATCTACAGTTCAATTTTGCTTTATTGCATGTGGGTACCCAGTTCTTTGTTTGCAGTCACTTGTGCCAGTCCCTCCAGCATGTTTCAAGTCTGGGCTCTTGGTTTAGACTTCCACCACAGTTTCTGTAGCCCCAGCTCCTGGCTCACCACTCTCCATCTCCTGTGATCCTCTGCTTTGGCTGCACCATTGTCTTTACAACCTTTCTCCCACTTCCAGTTCGAACAGTTCTCAGGAATAGGGAGACACCAGTTGTCCTGCATAACCAGGTTACTGGTGATGCTGATCTTGCCAGAACCTGCTGGCCATTAGATCTGAGAGTCACACAGACCTATTTTGAATCATAGGGTGTCAAAGTTGGTAATATTTTCCTTGTTGAACCAGTGCAATGCTCAGAGCTGAAAGTGAATTTGCTCCTAGCTCAGCGTATGTCCACCTCACTGTTGCCACTGCAGTCTCAGCCTTTGCCACACTGTGCAAAATTGTGCCTGATGTGCCACTTGTAGAGTTCTGGATCTGCTGACCACTACGTTTGGGGTTCTATCCAGATCATTTTGGGTGGAACCTGTAGGATGCCACGTTCATGCACTTCACTGAGCCGGAAATGAGTTTATTTCCAGGTTAGTGCATGCACAATCCCATTCCACAGCCTTTGCCTCCCTTTTCAAAACAGCAACAGATGCAACTTTGTTGGGGTTCTAGACTATGAAATCCAGCCTATTCCCATACCGCCTGTTTGAGATCTGCTGCTCTGTCTTTGCTTCTGGTCAAATCAAATTAACAGGACGGGCAGTTCTTGGTCTGGGTTCACCTGCTGAGCTCCTGGTGAACCCTCCTTCCACCTGGTTGCTGGTGGAACTCCAGCTGACAGTGGAGCTCAGTTTGTCATTCACTGACTACCATGGGGTATCTAGTCACTGCAGTACCACACCATTGTCTCTCCTGCTTTCCTGTGCCTGCCAGTTTCCAGGTGCCCCTCTGCCTTCAACCTTTCTTCTCCTATTTCCTGGAATGTGCACTGTGCTTCACCCTGGCTAATGATTCTCCATCTGTTTAAACGTGCCGTTACTCTATTCTGCCATCTTAATTTTCCAGTATCTTACATTTTCTATGAAGTAATTATCCTATGTTTTTCAGATTTCTTAAGACATACAAATGGGATAACTTATGTGAAATAACATATCATAACTGCATATAATAGGCATACATTAAATAGTAGTTCTCATTCCTCCCTTTACGTTTGTTCTTATTTTTTACAAGTATTATTATAGTGAAAACTTTTATTGCTAGTGCATTTTAGCACTTTTACTAGTTTTTCCAAACTAGTAGAACAAAATAAATAAACATTTTATAGTTTCTTTTTATGTAATGGGCAGTTAACTTTCTAAGACATTTGTATGTATATACATATGTGTGTGAGTGTGTCTATATTTAATATTTGCTAATTTGAAATGCAGAAATAACATCCTGTTAGTTTACCTTAAATTCATTCATAGCTATCCTTATTTATTTTTTTGGTTCCCTTTATTTTTTGCCCAGATCTTCTCTTTTGTGGTGAAATTTTCATTTTAACAGCCTATTTATTTATTTACTTATTTGAAAGTCGGAGTTATTGAAAGGATGGAGGAAGAGACAGAGAATGTCTTCCATTTGCTAGCACACTGTACTCATGGCTGCATTGGTCAGGTGGGGCCAGTCAGTAGCCAGAATCCTGTAACCCCATCCTTGTCTCCCTTGTAGACGACAGGGGCCAAGGCAGTTGGGATATCTTCTACTACTTTCAGAGGCATATTAGCAGGGAGCTGGATTAGAAGTGGAGTGGCTGAGATTCTACTCAGGTTAATGGGATGCTGATGTCTCAGGCAACTGCTTAACCCACTACATCACGATGCTGGCCCAAGTACAGAATTATCTTTTGCTGTACCCATTTATCA
Organism: Ochotona curzoniae; assembly: GCF_017591425.1. NCBI lineage: Eukaryota > Metazoa > Chordata > Mammalia > Lagomorpha > Ochotonidae > Ochotona > Ochotona curzoniae. The sequence continues at coordinate 41,052,181 of NW_024466502.1, read as the reverse complement.
GCTAGGATATTTTGTCATTTTAAAAATTGGGTTGTATTTGGTCATTTGTGACATATTTAATCATTGGATGTTTTAAAAATATTTATCTAGACTTCTTTGTCTCCTGATTGGCTCTTAAATGACTCTCATATAATTTTGTTGAATTTCTTCTTTATGAATTATCACATTCTAATTGCAGATTGGGTTACTGGTTTTGAAGTTGATATACAAATATATGCTCAAATTTCAATCTCCCCCCCCCTTGATTTAGTTTTGTAGTTTTTAAAGATCCATTTATTTTTATTGGAAAGACAGATTTACAGAGAAAAAGAGAGACAGAAAAGATCTTCCATCCACTGATTCACTCCCCAAGTGACCACAATGGCCAGAGCTGAACCAATCCAAAGGCAAAAGTCAGGAGCCTCGAGCCTCCTCCAGGCCTCCCACGTAAGTCCAGGGTCCCAAGACTCTGAGTCATGCTCCACTACCTTCGCAGGCCACAACCAGGGAGCTGGAAAGGAAGTGAAGCAGCTGAGGTGTGAGCCAGTGCCCAAAGGGGGTCCTGGAGCTTGCATGGGAAGGATAATCCAATGGCGCCTTCCCACCAGGCAGCTACTTCTGAGTTTTATTGAAGTAAAGTTTGTATGTGTATATTTCTTTTTCCAGAAAATCTGTTATGTACCACTGACCTGGTTTGGCTTTAGCACCGGATTGTTCCCATACTTAGACTTCTGTGATACAGTTCTGTGAAGTAGCTTAGGCTCTTTTTACTGTACCCAAGGTATAGCACTATTTATGTCTTTTCAAGAAACCTAGGATTTTGTTCAGTATGCATGCTGGCCACCCGTGGTGTTTGTCATTGTAACTGGAATGGTAGAGGCAGCCTTTAATATTTGAGAATGGACTTACAAGATTATTTAGTGTGCATTCCTTCCAAGAAACCAGCTCTAAAATGTCTCTGACAGGATTATAGGGAGCTGTGCTTTATGAGTAGTTGCCTTTCTCCAGAAGTTTCTTATATTTCTAAATGACCAGCCACTCTTCCCATATTTGTTAAAATTAAACTGACACCAACTCCCATTCCTCATTGCTTCTTCAATTTATTGAGAGATTAAAATTACCAGTAAAGTAAAGCATACATTTTTCATATCCTTTGATTTTATCAGAAGGATTGCTCAGGAAATCAAACTACTCATTACTGTCATATCATGCCCTTCTGATGGGCTGTTGTGTGTTATAAATACACCCCTTACGTTCTCCTCCCCTCTTTTCATCACAAAATGTTTTCCACCATGATTCCACTCCACTTTCAAGAGCTTCCTGTTTCTTTTTATGAAGTGCTATTTTAGACCCTTAATCCAAATCTCCTTTATCTGCAACACACCATTGTATTGTTAAGATCAGGCTTAAATCTCATACTCAAAGATCTTAATTTCTCTATGAGTTAATTTGTACTACCACTAAAGTTTCATGTTTGCTTTATTTTAATTTTTAAAAGTCCCTTTTAGTTTGAGAAAGAGAGAAGGAAAGAGACAGAGAGAGAAAGATACCTTCCATATCTTCCATCTGCTGGTTCACTTCCCCAAAACCCACAATAGTCAGAGCTGTTTCAGGTAAAAGTTAGGAGTCCATAACTCCAGGAGGACCTCCCCCCTGGGTAGCAAGAGTCTGAGCACTTGAGCCATCATCTGCTGCCTCCCAGGATTTTTCAGAAGGAAGTTGGTTCCGAAGCAAAGGATTCCAAAGTCAAACCAGTAGTTCAGTATGGGATGCAGACATGCTAAGCAATGTCTTAACATACTATACCACAGCATCCACCCAATTCTTTGCTTTAATATTGTGAAGGCTTTTTTTGTTGTTGCTTCTGCTGCTAATTTGTTCTTATTTTGAATACTCTGTAAATTGGTATAATTCAGCTTTTTAGAATTTATTTTTTGAGATGTTAGAGTACTACAGTTATTGTCAAATACCACGTGAGTATTGGTTTTGGAAAACTCTGAGTTAAACACGGGTTTCCTTTCTTTATGCGTTTTCTCAAAACCTTCACAATGCTAATATGCAATGTGCAGTTTTCAAAGAATAGGTTCACTACGTGAGATTCCCCAAACCTAATTTAGCCTGAGAAAAAGCACATGCTAACATCTACCAAGAGATTGAATTATCCTGGAACTCTTGAAGTTTTTCTCCATCCCGCCATTGACTGTGCATAATACCCTCTGCATGACCTGCCTGACAAATTTGTCTTTTGTGTTTTAGTCAAATAGCATCACTCCCTATTGTTAAGTTTCAAAAAGTTTCTTGTGGTCAGAGATCACTGAAGCTCTTCTTGGTTTTCTGTGATGAACATTGTTCATTTCCAGGAGTCCCTGTCTCTGGCATCATATGCCAAAATCTAGAATATCAAATCATGAGCTTTGAAATCATATCTGCGACCAGCTTCTCTGTCTGGATACCCTGGAAACCCAGGATACCCAGGATACCCTGATTTCTTTTGCAAAGTTTTAATCATTTGCTAGAAGGAGACCTGAAAAACAAGAGCTGGTCCCCCATACTTAAAATCTCTATCCAGACCTGTGTGGAAGTACTTTCTGTACATTCCACGGGTATGACCTTGCTCTTCTCTAAACTTGTTAAAAATCTCCTTTCCTAATGCCAGCAGTCCTCCTTCCCTTAACTGTTACTGACTTCAAACTGACATTTATCTGTTACCCCAAGTTTCTTAGCAAGCCATTAGTCCTACTTCAAGTACACATTGCAAAAAAGCCATCACACTTCTCTGTTCTCTGTGATGGAATGATTGCTTCCAAGATAGTGAGTACCCAATCATGATCATTGATTCACTGGGAGCAAATACAGGACTACTGCGTGCTTACAGGTGTCTAGTAGCAGCTTTCATTGTTCTTCTGGCTCACACATGCTGTTTCTCCTTCTCAAGCTCCAAGTTCACTGTTACTACTTGCTTCTTGCTACTCTGAGAAAAGCTTAGCTTTCTTTGGGGGCAACTAAGATTGTCACATTCCCTTCACTGGTGCTCTTCATGGACTCTTCCCAGTCATTGATGTTTCCACTCATTGTAATTCTTCTGAGCTTCCTTTGAATAGCATTTTTTAATATATTGGTTTCTTTCTTGATTTGTTTAATCCTCCCAGGAACACCTTGATCCTCTTTAATATGCCCAGATATGATGAGGCATTTGTTAAATCCTTTCATCTCCTCAAGCATCACTCTTTTAACTGGGATTAACCGCACCAGATGTTGTGCTGAGCACCAGGAATGCAAGGCCTTTCTGTCATGTTTTTGAGTAGGGGTATACACAGAAGAGTTGATAAGCAAATGCAAATCAATATGATAAGTGGTTAAACATACTTAATAAATAAAGGATGCAGTAGGATGTTACTGCAAAGTAAGAAGCAGAGGAGCAGTAGAATTGGGACTGTGTGTATGGTGCATTTGTGTAAACTTTACAGACACCTGATGGGGTTGTGGAGAGGTGGGCAGCAGGAAATGAGATCAGAGGCCAAAGAAGATAGGCTGGCAGTGCTGCCAAGTTGTGATCCTGTGAGTGCAAATGCAGTGATGGGCGGTTGACTCCTGAAACATTTATTGGTGGAAGCAGCAGGAATGGATGAAGTCCACACGGATTGTAAGGAAAGCGGGGAATCAACATCACTCTCTCTCAAGTTGCTAACTTTGTACGTCAGACAAGTGGCAGGGTGACTTGCTGAGAAGAGTAGGTAGGGAACCTAGCAATGATGAGGTGAGGGAAGAGAAGAGACTGACTTCTTTTGAGTTTAAGTAATCTGTTGACAGGACACATGTGGTGGGCAGTCCAGTCTGTGCTGCTCGAGCCCAGGAATGTAGCGTTAGCAGCCACACCAAGTGGGCTGACATGGATGTTCTAGGGAGCTTTCTGCCCCACCACACTTGTGCTGTGAAATTAGAGTCCTCAGATACGTGCTTGACCACGTATCAGTCTAACCTCTGCTGGTCACTCCACATCTGTCCTTCATCTATTTTCCTTCTTCAATCCACTGGGCTCTGTCCATTGTTGAGCTCTAAGGTGTGAACTAAAAGATGTGGGGAGAGAGAAAAATATGTAATCTTTTAAAAAATTTACTTATATAAAGTGAACATGTTTCATGCATTTCACCATAGTTTTTTTTTTCAAGATTTATTTATTATTTTTTTTTTATTGCAAAGTCAGATACAGAGAGGGAGGGACAGAGAAGGAAGAGCTTTCATCTGTTTGTTGATTCACTTCCCAAGTGGCCACAACAGCCAGAGCTGAACCAATCTAAAGGCAGGAGCCAGGAGCTTTTTCTGGGTCTCCCATGTGGGTACAGGGCCCCAAGGCTTTGGGCCGTCCTAGACGGCTTTCCCAGCCCACAAGCAGGGAGTTGGATGGGAAGCAGGGCTGCCGGGATTAGAACCAGTGATCATATGGGATCCCAGTGCATGTAAGGTGAGGGATTTTAGCTGTGAGGCTACCTCACCAGGCCCCCTTACAGTACAGTTTAAGAATACAGTAATGTTTCCCATTCTCTCTCTTGTCTGTGCTCCACCCTCTTTCCTCATTGATTTTCTTCTTGATTTTCATGATGACATGCTTTAACTTTACTTCACAATCACAGGCTGAACTCTCCATTAGGTAATGAATTCAACAAATAGCAAACAGAAAAAAACACTGTTTCTAAAGAGTGCAAAGGTTATAAACAATATCTCAAAATGTCAATTCTGTTCATAAACATTTTTTCTACTCTGTATATTTCTTAGTCAAGATCAAGGACCATATGTATTTGTCTTTCTGGGTCTGGCTTATTTCACTAAGCCTAATGGTTTTTAGTTGTATCAATTTTACTGTAAAGGACAGAAAGGATTTCATTCTTTTTAATGGCTGAGCAGTATTCCATAGTGTAATATGTACATTTTCTTCATCTAGTCATCATCTTACAGATATCTTAACTGATTCCGTGTGTTAGCCATTGTGCTTTGATTTGCTATAAACATAGGAGTGCAGGTGACTCCCATATAGTGATTTCATTTTCTCTGGGTGAATTCCCAGGAGTAGAATGACTGGGTCATGTGATGGATCTATTTTCAGATTTTGAAGCATCTCCATACTGTCTTCCATAATGGTTGTACTGGTTTACATTCCATCATCAGAAAATTGGGGTACCTTTCTTCCTACATTCTCACCAGTATTTTCCCCTCATTTTTGTATGATAGCCAGTCTACTGGAGTGAGGCAAAATGTCATTATGGTTTTTATTTGCATTTCCCTGATGGCAAGTGACATGTATCAGTTGGCTATTTGGATTTGATCCTTTAAGAAATGCCAGTATATATCCTCTACCCATTTCTTAGCTGGACTGTTGTTGTGTTTCTTGAGCTCCTTACAGATTCTAGATAATAAATCCTTTAACAGCTGCATAGTTTGCAAATATTGTTTCCCATTTTGCCTGCTGCCTCTTCACTTTGTTGGATTTCCTTTGCAGTGCAGAGGCTTCTTAGCGTGGTATGACCCCATGTGTTTGTTTTTTCTATTGTTTTGTGTGCTTCTGGATTCTTTCCCGTGTCTCTGCCTATGCCAGTGTGTTACAGTGTTTACCCAGGTTTTCCTCTAGTCATTTGATGGTGTCAAGTTTTAGATTTAAAACCATGAGCCACTTTGAATTAAGTTTTGTATAAGGTGTGAGCTAGGAATCTTGTTTCACACTATTGTGTTGTGACATTGAATTTTTCCTGTACCACTCATTCAAGAGACTGTCCTCTTGAGAGACTGATTTTACTTCTCTTGTCAAAGATTAGTTGGTTGCAGATGGATGGATTAATTTCTGGGGTTTCTCTTCTGTTCCATCGGACTACGTGTGTGTGTGCGTGCGCGCGTGTGCACACACACGCCAGTGCCAGGTCATTTTGATTATTACTTCCTTCTAGTTTGTTCTGAAATTTGATATTGTAATGCCTTCAAATTTTTATTTGTTTTTTTAAAGATTGCTTTAGCTATTCAGGATCTCTCGTGTTTGCATACAAATAGCATAATTTTTACTACAGCTGGTATTTTTATAATTTTTACTATTGCTGGTGTTCTGACTGGAATCTCATTGAATCTATAAATTGCTTTGGATATTTGGGGCAATATTTGATATTATTTCTACCAATCCAGGAATATGAGAAATTCTTCTACTCTTTTGTGTCTTCTTTTATTTCTTTTTAAAAAATATTCTGTAATTTTCTTTGTAGAGATCTTTCACATTCTTGGTTAGACTTATTCTAGGGTATCTTGAAATCCTGCCTGTACCATTACTTCAGTTTACTGAGACATTCATGAATCTGTTGAGAACTCATGCCACAAACCTGTTTTTAAAATTAAGGTGGTACCAGATTTGCATGATTCCTTGTATGAGTCCCTTCAGACATTTCTGGTGACAATGACACAAGCATGGTTGAGGGGCTCCAGACGGCCTGGAGGGCAGTGGGATGACAGTGGAGCTGCCTACAAGATGATGCTCTGAGCTCCCACTTGTCTTTATTTTCCATATTGTTGAAAGATTTCTCATTATCCAGTGCCTGCAAGCAAACAAGCCATTGAATATGTTTCACACCGTATCAGCCTGATTCCCCGTATTTTTGATAGTTCGCTTATACTTTGCAATTTTTTCCCCTCTTCTCTGTAAAATCAGAACAGAACAATGGTAGATTATTCATTCTTCACATTATTACGAAAGGCTAAAAAAATTCAGCCTATTTCACAAAGTACTAGGAAAATAGTGGTTTAGTTTACATGGCAGAGGTGATGCTTTTTGGGGCATTTGTGTTTCCAGAAAAAGCAGATGTTACCTGAATAGCTGTGTGATTAGAGGCAGTTGTGATATGACGAGTAAAAAGGGAAAGCCTAATTTGGCCTGGAGATATGGGGTGATGGTGCTTCAGAAAAGGTTCCTCTAATGATATCATTAAATGTCTATCTTTTAGTCTAAGATCTAAAAGATAAATACAATTAACCAGGTAGAAGGCAGGAAGTAGGACAGAAAGAGAAGTTTGTAAAGATAAGATGATCCTAGAAGGAGAAAGTGAAAAGACCTAAGGTGTCAGGACCTTACAGAAAGTGGAGAAAGTGAGTTATGTGGGCAAGAGGTAGTGGTTAGAATGGCCTCAGATGTATAGGTTGATGCCTAACATAAGTCTGGAAATGTTGCTTTGGGCCATATCAGGCCTTCCGATGTTTGAAGTACAGATATTACTGGAGTACAAATGATGGAAATATTTGAATTCTGACACACTTGGAAAAAAATAGTCACCCATTTGTTTTACAGGGATTGGACTGGAGAGTGCTAAGATGAGAGGCTGAAGGTCCCCATGTAGAACTGCAGGTCCAAAAAGGGATTTTGACAGAGGGTTCAGATATGTCCGTTTGGGCCTGTAGCATTGATCTGTTGGCAATACACATGCTCTCTAGGAACTTGCATTTCATTGCTGTCCTTAGGATGGATTTGTCTGCAGAAATTCTCATAGCAACAGAGTTGGTGGAAAATTGTTTCCACAAAAATATTTGCTTCTTTCTGTACCATGTTCTCAGTAAGGTAATTGACATCACTTAAAACAAGTCAAGGATTGCTCTCAGATATCTCCCCATAAGTGACATTGGCCAGATGTTACAAAATGAAATTCCTTGTCAAATCCTTAATATAATTTAATCCTTTGAATGCAATATAATATAGCCATTTTCTCTCTCTTGAATGAGCAAGACAAATTTGTTTTGTATTCAATCCTTCTGAGTAATGAATGTGTATTTTAGCTTTCTGTACATAGTACCACAAATATTTCAAAAACTTTTTGCACAAGTTTTTACCTCTTGATTAATTTAGTCTTTAATTTAGGCTTTTTGTCATGTTCTGGCATATGTGCTACATACTAACCCTTAGAACTATGCTAGTCACTTTTGTTACCAACATAACAGAAATCACAGAAAATATTTTTAGATAATTACCTGTGTTTATATATGCATATGTAAAACATCAAAAAGTTGTTGGAAATGGAATTGAAAGATAAATTCATTCTTCAAACAAAAATGTTTAAAGTCCATGAATATTTTGGGTGTGAGACATATTTATATTTAAAACTATTTATTTTTTATTTTCCACAATAGTTTTATAAGTATAGGGGTTCATCCCTCCCTGTCTCCCCCCACACACTGTGTGTCCCCATGTCATATATGTTTCACGTGAGTGTTTTGAAGAGCCAATGTATTTATATATATATATATAAACATATATATATAAATAGATAGATAAATAGATAGATATTCCATACACTCTACAATGTGTAAGGATGTCTACACATCAGTCACATACATTCACTGAGTTTTTCTTGTTTACTCTACAATAGAGGTGCTTCCACATCCAACAATTCTGTAAGCAGAGGGAAAATATTTGCAGTGCACAGGAGACAGCTGGATCCTTCCCTCAGAGTATACATTAGAATTCAGCAAAGGACAAAGAAGAAAAGCCAAACAGTTAACTTTGCATGTTAAAATTGCATTTGCATGTTCTCATTCTGGTGTGTGTGTGTGTCTGTACCTTATAATATGTTGGATTTTTGTCCTAGACAAAAAGAAGCCAAAGATTTTATTTTTAATAACTTAATTGCACACTTGACTTTTCTATCACTTGTTTCCTTTTTATTATTCTGCAGCCTTAGCATTTACTGTGTGTTGCAGTGTTCTTGAGTCTTAGATCTATCATATTCTGTGTGCATATAACTGTTCTATCATTTATGTAATGGACTTTGCTTGGCACCTTCTATGGAAAAAATCCCGATGTAATTTATCTTTGCATTTCTTCTGTCACCAGTAGCAGAGAAAGGTGCTCAGTAACTCTATTGGTGAATGAATATACCATTCGATTCATTTCTATAAATCCTTAAATGACAGCATATTGTATTTGGAAAAGTCCTATTTCATACCTATTTTTCAGACTGTCCCGGAATGGAGATTGTATGTCTTTAATCATGGCTAGGGATAAAGCATAACCACTATCCCCACCCCCCATTACTTGACATTTGTAATGTATTTTTCTGGTAATTGAGCATTATCTTTCCAGACGACTTCTGTTTTTTAAAATAAAAAGAAGATGTATCTTGACTGCTCCTCCTTTATCGTGTTTATGCCGCATCTGCCTTCCTGTACATGTGCCAAATGTTTGTCCTGTTTCAGTGTGCTTGTCTACTAATTCTTTTACCCATGACATCTCTAAGCCTTACGATTTTTCTTTCTTTAGTGTTCCACTGCCTCCATCTCTTTTTGTGCCTGTTAATTTTCACAGGTGCATTTAGTGTTGTCATAATTTTTCGATAGGTTTTTTTAGTGAATTTGATGTCAGGTGCTGTGTTTTTCTGTATTCCTCAAAGTATCTGGGAGATTGGTTCAGAGATGCAGTCAGGTTCTGCAGAATATCCCCAGGCTTGTGTGGAGGCTCGAGTCATTGGTCCAGCTGGGCCTGAAACCCAGAGATGACCCAGTCCAACTGGTCCTCAGTATGTGTTAAGGTTTCTGCTCTTTGGCTGTAGGGATCTTGACCTGTCCCCAGTCCACTGGAAGCCCCAGCAGTCATTCCTACTAGCTGTTTCCTTGGGGCTTGTCGTCAGACTCAGCCCTTACCTTAATGTGCCTGTCCTGCTGAGGCATAGCCAGAGACTCTGGGGAGGAACTCCTGCGAGTCTTGAGGGCTCTGGCTCAGTTTGAGCTCCTTCCTCTGAAGTATGGTGTCAGACAGACATGGCCCTCACTAACGTTGAACTCAGGTAGATCTCAGGCTGCATTTAGTTTCTCTTTTTTGCAATAAGTCCTGCAAGCTTTCGAGACCATGACACAGAGCCTACTGTAGGGCTTAGTTCATCTCTTTTCCTTCTCTTAGTAAAGACTGCCCTGCACCTCTTGTTTTCCTGGGCCTGAGAACTAATTTTGCATAATTCGTGTGATTTCTTTTTTTAGCTGCTGAAGGCAGGGGGATAAATTCCATTCCTGCTACTTTCTTGTAGCTCAAAGCAGTTTTCAAGGCTTTAAAAAATGTTTGTATGTATTTCCTGGAGGTACAATCAGAATAAATCTGAGGCTATAAAATGAATGACTTACTAGGAATGCAAAGGAGGAGTAATAAAACCTATCAATTATTGAGCACCTAATATATGCCAAGTACTCTTAAGTATCTTGCTGCATTTAATCTTCTGAGAGTCAAATATCAAGAACTCCATTCTGTAGAAGAAAACTGAGCTTGGGTGACATAACTCTCCCACAGTTACCAAGGTCAGAGAAGGTAGTGCTGAAATTGATACCCAGATCTGTTTTCCCAACCAGTTTGCACTAGATTAGAACTTGGGAGAGAAAATCACTACAGCCAAAAAAAAAAAAAAAAACGCCCTGCATTTTTGCCTCAGGTTAGTCTTATATTTTACATAAAAACTCCTTTGATAGAAATGTATCACTGAAGGGGAAACCATAGACATGTTTATATTATATTGAGATTTGAAAACATTTCAGTGCTTAAGCTTTTAACACTTGTCATTTTTAAATCAATTAATTTTAGTTATTTAAGAGAAGATTTCATGTATTCATATTTATTAACCTCATAATGATATTTCCTATCCTCCCTCTTCTTCCTCCCATCCTCCCTCCTACCCTCCCTTACTTCTTTCCTCTCTCTCTCTCTCTCTCTCTCTCTGTCTCACTCTCTCTCTCTCTCTTGCTCTCTTTTAATTTTTGTGGCAACATACTTTCAACTTATTTTGAAGTCATAGGCGTGTGCTTGTCGTTTTTTATTTTGCCTGAAATCTGGAGATTTCTGTGAAGGCTCAATAGTTTTGAATCTGGATTCTAATGATGTAGAACTTGTGCTAAAGCTTAGCCAAGAACAGTTTAGAAATATCAAGTAGACTACCAGGAATAAGACCATGAAAGTAACCAAGAAAAAAAATTTTTTAATTATGGAGAGGATAGAGACATTTCAGTCTAAAAATCAATAGAAAGATCCAATTTAAAGAAGAATAACTTATAGTTAACATAGTTAAGATGGACTTGGATCAATTCCAGTAATCACTGCAGGGATATAGAAGTGTAGAACACGTGGGCTTGGTTAGCTACCTACTGAGAGAATTCGTAGTGGATGACCTCAGTTTTTTAGAAAAATAGGAGGCAAGATCATCTGCTGAGAAATGGGCTGGTGGCGAATGGAGACTGTGACAGGGGAGAACCCTTCAAGGCAGTCGCTGGGATAGGAGAGAGAAGCCAGACAGTGAAGTATGTAGTAAGGCTGCTAAAGATTGCTGGAAGTCCTACTTGGTTTGTGACAGGAATATTTTGTCTGTTCAGGAGACAGACACAGAGAAGGAATATGGGTTTTATCCAAGATTGGGTTCAGTACTCATCACTGCAGTAAAAGGATGGGGGTACAAAGATAGAAGGCCACATTTACAGGAGGGAAATAGCAGAGCTGGACTCCAGCACAAATATGAGGTGGAGAAATGAAGAAAGGGGAGGGAGTGGTAAAGGCAATGGTGACAGCAAGCAGGAAGCTAGCAGGGGAGGAAGGCAGGAAGAAGGAGGTGCGGTAGCAGTGATACAGGGGTGAGAGGACTTGCTGTGATATTTGCAGACGAAATAAAATTTCCCATACATGTTGAGAAACTGTTTTCAGGAGGCAAAGATGACCCTCAAGCCTGAACTCTTAGATTTGAATCCAAACTCCTTCCCTTACCTATGTAGGCTTGAAAAAACGATTTTACTTCTCTGAGTTGTTTGTCTATAAAGCAAGAGATGGTAATGTCAATATTAGAGAATTGTTGGCAGTTTCCAAAATGAGTAATAAAAAGTATAGCACATATTGTAGGCAATATGTTAGTTTTTCTCAGATTGAAGAATAGTTTAGGAAAAAGTATGAAAGGGAACAAGAATAACCTCTTTTAAAAAGATTATTACTGATTTGACAGATGCACTGTATACACACACACAGAGAGAGAGAGAGAGAGAGAGAGAGAGAATGAATAGAAGAGAGATTTTCCATCCTTCTGGTTCACTCCATGTATGACCACAATGACCAGGGCTGGGCCAAACCAAAGCCAGGAATCAAGTCTCCCACATGGGCAGCAGGGACCCAAACACTTGAGCCATCTTCCACCGCTTCTCCAACACAATAAACAGGGAGCTGGATTGGAAGTGGTACAGCTGGGACACAAGCCAGAGCACGTATGCAATGCTGGCACCACGGATGGTGGCTTTATCCTCTTTGCCACAATGCTGTGCCCCAAAACACAGTAGATGATTGCATTATATAGTATGAACATCTTAGTAATGCTAATTCTTCTAAGCCAATAACAAAAGATACCTTTCTGTTCGTTTTGTATTTGTCCTTGATAGCTTCATTCATTAGTATTTTATACTTGTCATTTCAGAGATCTTTGACTTTCTTAGTTAAATTTATTCCTAAATATTGGAATTTTGGGTGGTAGTGTAAAGGGATTTTTTAATCTCTCTTTCAGCAAGATCATTATTGGTATATAGAAATGCTGCTGTCTGTATTTTGGGTTTGTATCCTGCTAGTTTAATGAATGGGTGCATTAGTTCTAACAACAATCACATTTTCCTTCAGCAAAATCATGTCATCAACCAACATGAATATGTTGACTTGCTCCTTTCCAATTTTGATGTCCTTTAATTCTTTCTGTTCTCTAATTATTTTCACTAACACTCCAAATACTTAATTGAATAAGATTGGCATAAGTGGACAACTTTGTCTTGTTCTAGAAATACAAGGAAGTGCTTTCAGTTTTCCCCCATTTGGTATGATGCTGGTTGTGAACTTATCAAATAAGATTTGTTGAAATATGCTGTTTCTATGCTTTATTTGCTGAGATTTTGTTGTTGTTGTTATGAAGACAGTTATTTTTCTGCATTTATGTATTGTTTTATTTTGCGTCTAACATGCTTTTATTCTTCATTTTGTTGATGTGATTTATGATACATATTGGGAATGTTAAACCACCTCTGACTCCATGGGATAAATACAATTCGACTGTGATGTATCATCTTTTTGTGTAATGTTGAATTTGTTTTCCTAATATTCTGTGAATTTCTGCATTTGTGTTCATTCAAAATGTCAGTGCATGTTGTGTGTGTGTGTGTTGTGCCTTTGTTGGGCTTTGGTATCTGAGTAAAATTGGCATCATAAAAAGAGAGATTGGCAAGTTTAAATCCTTTCTAATATTTTGGAATAGTTTATTAAGTATTAGAATTAATTCCTCTAAGTCTTTTATAGGCTCCGTGAGTAAAGCCATTGGATCTTGAACTTTCCTTTGATGACAGATTTTTATTTATTTTTCAGTCTCATTACTTGTGTGAGCGATCTGTTTTAATTTTCTGCATCTTCCTATTTAGTCTTAAACCATATGTATGCAGCAATGTAGGAATTTGCCTTTTTCACAGCGTAGAATTGTTCATAGCAGTTTTTTCTTTGTATTTCTGTGTATTTTTGTGATGCCTTTTTTACCTCTGGTTTATATACCTGGCTTTCTTTTATTTTTCTTTTTTCTTTTTGTTTCTCAGTTTGGGTAAAGGTTTGTCTACTTCACCTATTTTTTAAAAATTAGATCATTGCTTGATCTTTTTCAGTTTTTTAAATTTTGATTTTATTAATTCCTGTCCTTATGTTTATTATTTCTTGCCTTCTGCTAATTTGGGATTTGTGCGTAAGTGGTAGATGCAAATGCTTTCAAGTCTTGTGTGGAAGATCTAGTTTGCTCAACAATTATGTTACGGTCTATATGTTTATGACCATTCAGAATTTATCATGGAATAATAAAATAAAGAAGTTTTTAAAATTTAGCTGTGGAATATTTCCTCACAGGTGATATATTAGGACATGTGGTTCTTTGGGTGGTGATTAGGTCAGGAAGGCAGAGGCCCTGTGAATGGGATTAGTAACCTGTGTTCTGGCTGCTCCAATTCCCTGCTAATGTCCTGAGAAGATAGTAGATAATGGCTCAAGTCTGTGGGCTCCTGCACCCATGTGGAGATGCTGAAGATTCTCCTGGCACCTGACTTCATATAGGCTCAGCTCTGCTATTGTGGTCTCGTGGGAATGAATCAGTGGCTGGAAAATCTCTCTGTTGCTCTTTCTGTACCTCTGCCATTATAATTAAAGAGAAGAAAAGAGAAAAGGTGAGGGTCAATCAGCCATATACCTCCCTCCCTCGCCTCCCTTGATAGGATATAAAAAGCCGAGGTCATCTAGGAAATAGACCTATACTAGTCATCAGATCAGCCAGCACCTTAATGTTGTACTTCCCCATTCCAGAACTGTTTAAAAAATCAACTTCCAATGCATATAATAAGCTTACCAGGCTGCGGTGTTTTGTTATAACAGCCTAAGCAGACTAAGACACACTGTACGTAAAATCTCTTTGATTCATTTTAACCTTGAAAAAAGATGTGTTGAGCACCAAGACATGCATTGTGTAGCTGTAATAAATTTTGTTCCTTTCTCATCAGGACCCCGGCTTTGCTGTCGTAGAAGATACAGTTTTCACCTTGAGCCCTTGCTTCTAGAAGTTTATGGTTGCAGGGTAGAGGGACACTTTATCCTTAAGGGGAAGGAGAAATACTGTAGTCTTCAAGTTCCATTAAATCTTTGTGACCACAAGGGCATCTTTAAGGAAATATTCTTCACTTCACTGGATGGCACCCCTGTGACCTCCACTGGTTAATGCTTCCTAGTCATTTATTCCATCTCAGCAGGAAAAACAGGCCACGGCGCCCTAACGGGAGGCGACTAAAGTCTCCACAGGGAACCCCTCACACAGAATGAATCATTGCTGATGAGGTTCTAACCAGAGACATTTTTATGAGCTGTGCAATCACTCAAAAACGCTCGTTTCAGATTTTCAAGTCTTAGTAGCCTCTCTTCTAGAAACCATGTATTTGAGAACATTTCTTTGAATTTCTTCATCCCCGACTGTGAGAAAATACTGCCTAGTCATGGGTAGCAAAAAGGCAATTTAGAAAAATAATAGAGGAAGATGATGATTTCATCCTTGTCTGGGTTTTCTGTCATCCTTGCTGCGACTTGGCCAGGAGAGGTGCAGGCTGGAGATTTGGCAAGAGCAGGGCCAGGAGTCTATTGGCAATGGACAGAGAAGACTTGGAATGTGCAGGAAGGGAGGTAGCTAGTAATGGCTCAAGTAGCTGTGCTCCTGCCATGCACAGGGGAAACCTGAATTGGCTTCTGCGATCCTGGGTTTCGTCTGGACCATTTTGCAGGCTTTGAGTAATGACTCCTCATATGGAAGTTTAGTTTGTTGTCTGATTCTCTTTGTGTGTGTGTTTCTCTCAAATGAATAAACAAATAAACTTGTGTTTTAATCCTAACATTCTATGACTAAGGAAATTGTAATCAAGGATACCAAGCATTTTTATGTACGGTGCTGAACTGCCTGGCATCCAGCACTGAGGAAATAAAACAAAATGGTAACTTTTAACAGCAACCCCGGAAGATTGTCATTATAATTAAGGCAAGCTTCTTGGTGTGGTTGGTGGTGTGAGTGTGTATGTGTGTGTATTCTTTAATGAATTCAGAGAGCCCCTGCTGAGTTAATCACACATAGGGCCCTGTGAGTGATGTATCAGTCACCAGGAGGAATTCTAGTGTGTCTGGGCTTTGAAGGAGCAAGTTACAAGAAAAGGAAGGACACAGTGCTGCCCGTTTCAGGGTTTGGGTTTTGCAGTGATAGTCTACCGAATAACAGACAGACGGAAGGAGAACTGATGAGAGGCTCGCAGCTTGAGCATCTTCCATAAAAGGTGGAATCCGTTTCTTACCAATAGAAAGTAATGAGGGCACAGACTATCTAAAATCCCATATAAGCAACCTTGGATATTTTTGTGTCATTGCCATTCATCATCACTGTGACTCATTTCTGTATTTATAATTTTCTTAAGAAAATTAGAAACTTTCTTAAAGTACCTGAGTGGTAAAAAAAAAAAAATGATAGTTTCTCATTTTCTTCCATTTACTAAGTTCCTTTTGGTGGTATTATTATTATTGTTGTTGTTGTTTGCTTTGTTTTGGTTTGGCTTTTAGGAGGCACAGAGAGAAAGAGAGATTGCTCCCATCCACTAGTTCACACCTTCAATATAGACAACAGTTGTATCTGGGTCAGACTGAAGCCAAGAAACAGGTACAAGTCCATGCAGGCAGCAGGGACTCAGCTTCCTCCCTGGCTATACAATAGCTCAATGTTAGAATTGGAAATAGAGCTAGAACGTGAACCCAGGAACTCTGAAACTAGATGCAAGTGTCCCTGGAATAGCACCTTAACTGCTAAGCCAAATTCCTGCTGAACTTGACTCCATGCGCTAACCAAAGATAAAGCATCTAGAACATTCTTTGAAGTCCTTAGGTGATGGGCCCCTTTGAGGATGAGTAAATGCAACATTCTGGCCTTAAGTGACCTCCTGCTGGCTCTATAACAAGGAAGAGTATAGGAGATCCTGCTGCTTCTGATTTCTTAATGAGAAACCTGAAGGCCAAGAGTAACTGAAGCACAAGTGAGGAATCTTTGTGCTATAGCATCTACTGTGTAAGCAGCTAGGGTTACAGTGCTTCACAAGGTTCATGGAAAATGGAATTAAAGGTGTTTATTTTAGTGCAAAAGTGTTTTTAAACTTTCATTTCTGTCTTTCTCAAACTGATACATTTTTGTGAGCTTTTTGAAGACCTCTCAACTGTATGGATTTCAAAATGCTTTTGCACCTGAATACTGAAAAATTACCTTTTTATTTCATTTTTCACATACCCTTTGAAGTCTCCTCACAGTCTTAGTTCAGTGTTAGTGGAAATCACCAGATTTAGGAGTTAGAAAGCACTTGAGATAAGATGTCACACCGATCACTATTGAACACATAGGAACAGTTTGCATTGACAGAAAGCAATGTGCTCTGTCCTGATTTTGTGATGCACACTGGGGTTTTAGTTCTGTCTGTCATTCTCTCTCTCTTCACTTGGCAATACTGAGAACCAACTGTTGGTAAGTGACAGTTTTCAGAGAAATTCAAGCAACAGTATCCCATTTAAACCCTGGCGTTCAGCTCCACAGACAGCAGGTGCCTGGTGCTCTTCCACACACAGGGCAGGTAATGCCTACCTGTCAGAGGAATACACTTTGCTCATGAGTAGGGTGTGTCCTTACCAGCAGCCTCAACCCATAGACATGTGATGCCACTGGGAGCCCAGGCCTTCCCAGCAGCCACTTTCCTCCTCTTCTCCCTTGCTGATCTAACTACTGTCTTACAGACCCTAAGTAGTGCCATGGCATGCCACTCAGGAGCAAGCCACACCTCTTTCCTGTCAGTCTCCTGTGGACTTGGTGTGCTTGGTGAGGACCCCAGAATGGCAGCTGTGTCTCCTGAGCTCACGCATGTTGATGGTCCCCTTGTAGGGGTGATGCGCAAACGTGGTCCCAGTTCCTCCATGCTGTGGCCCTTTTGTTCTATGCATGGAGACAGAGGTGTGGAGAGGGCTGAGTGACTGTGTAAAGGATGTGCCTTGACCACCTTCTCCGTTCTCAGTAGGGTTGAGAGGAATACCTGCAAGCACTGTTACCTCTTCCCTTGCATGCCTGATGAAGAATGGACTGGGCTTGCCAGTGCTTTTGTAGTTTTCACTGAAAAATCAGAGTGGCCAGAAAGGAACAGCTGAACCCTAACTGGCTGCTTTCACACAAGTTTGAACAAAGAGAAGTCTACACTTGTCATTCACTTGCTGTAAGAATGTTTTAGACATTGAAATAAAGGAAACACCTATGGTTAATACATAAGGCCAATGAAGTGGGAATCAACTTAATCAAATTGCTCATTTCTTCACATTCATAGTCAGAATCTTTGTAACTCTCTTTTGTTTCATTTCTAACTCTTGCTAACTTCTTTTTGGTAGAACACCGTACTTCGTCATTTATTCTTTTTGCTTCGTGCTGTATCTATCTGTTTGTCCCTCCATCCATCTATCCTTGGTATCCTCAGTGCAAGCCTCTTACAGGAAGGGGACAGCCATGTGTCATCCCTCATTGCTCCCCTTGTGCCTCCTGGCACAGTTACAATGAGGAATTGGTATTCCAGTACATAGGCATTAAATGAAAGAATCATTTGCTTTTGGTTCTGACCCTGCCACTCACTCTTTTTTTGTTTTACTTTGCTTTGCTTATTGGATGGTAAAAATCGTTTGTTCTTTTGCTCTTCAATTTGAAAACAGAAAAATTTAAAATGCCTTCCTTAAAGGCTTATGATTACTTTTTGTTGGAGTTTAGGCTGGAGGACAGATAGCAGATGTCTCCGGGAAGCAGTGAAGTTGTTGGAGCTGGTTGCTCTTGCTTTCAGCCGACTACATGTCAGAGGGGTGAAGTACTATTTTGTTTTGGCTACAAATTAATTTTCTAAGAGCAGTAACTTAAAAACGCAAGCTGTTTCACGTTGTTCTCTCTTACTAGTTGTGGTTCACCTTTCCATACGAATTATTTGTAGTGACTAACGTAAAATACCAGAGCTACCTGCAAAGGCATGGCTGTTTTTGTCTGATAGGCTCAGAGAGGAGAGTCACCACCCTCTAGCAGCTTCACACCAGTGTTTGCTCTTCTGAGGACCAAAGAAAGAGAGGCAGACATAACTTATCTAAAGCACTTTAAGGGGGTGTCATTCATTACACACTTTGAATGAAAAGCATATTTGTAAGGAAATTATTATTTTCAAAAGGAAAACATTATATTAATGTGTATATAAAATAAAACTAGTATATTTGAGAATATTAATGGTAAAATTTTATTCTCAAGAAAAATAAAAGTATTTTAAAGTCATGTTTCATCTCTTCTCTTCAATTTTAGGTTTCCTGCTAGTTTTCTTAATGATTTGTGTATTTATTCATTTACTTGAAAGGAAATTATGCAGGAAGAAAGTTGTCTTCCATCCACTGTTTCACTCCTTAAATGCTGTATGTATCATCTGGAGCTGGATAAGGTTAAAACTCGGGGACCTGGACATCCATCCAGGTTCCAGGAGCCTGAGCACTTGAACTTTCCTCTGTTGCCTATCCTGGCACATTATCAGGGAGCTGAATCAGCAGTGGAGCAGCTGGGATTCCAACCCGTATTAAGATATGGGATGCTGACACTGCAGGAGGTAGCTTAAGCCCCTGCCCAAGCCGGTCCCAGGGTTTCGTACTGTTTATAATTTCAAAGCTTGAAGAAATAAAGTTGTCTTTCTCTCATGCAGTCATACTCTGATAGCAGTGACAGATAGGAAGCAAATAAACAAGGGTGCCAGAGAGACCACAATCATGACCATGAAGGAGGTCATACACATGCTGTGCCATGTCAGAACAAAAACAGGCAGTGCCCCAGGAGGCTTCAGTGGACCCGCAAGACAGCATATAGGCTGAGACCCTGTGGGGTGGGAGAGAGCCAGCTCTGGAGAAGGTAGACTGAAGAGAGCATGGAAGGACCCCAAAGGTCAATAGGCTTTTTCAAAGAAATACAGAGGACTGGTTGGATGAGGTAGAGTTACAGTAGCTTGAAGGGGCAGCTAAGGGCCAGGTAAGTCTTAAAAGAATTTGAACTTAATTCTAAGTTTAATAATTGAAGGTTGTTGAATTATTCATTCATTTCTTTCAGAAAGGGGTTTTGTGATTGAATTAACATGTTCAATGATTACATTTTTAAGAAGGAGATGGGAATAAAAACTAGAAGGCCATGTTTTTTTTAAATTTATATATTTTGCTTATTAGAAAATCAGATATACAGAGAGAAGGAGAGACTAAAAGGAAGATCTTCTGTCTGTTAATTCACTCCCCAATAACCACAACAGCTGGAGCTGAGCTGATCTCAAGCCAGCAGCCCGGAGCTTCTTCCCGGTCTACCGCAATGCAGGTGCAGGGTCCCAAGGCTTTGGACCATCCTCAACTGCTTTCCCAGGCCACAAGCAGGGAGTTGGATGGGAAGCAGGGCTGTTGGGGTTAGAACTGGTGCCCCTATGGGATACCAGCATGTACAAAGTTAAGACTCTAGCTTCTAGGCTATTGCACCAAGCTCTGGGAGACCATATTTAGCAGGAAAAAGACCAGCATGGTTTTTATTTCAGAAAATTTTAAGAAATCTGAGAAATGAGGACAAATTTAAGGTGTGAGACTTAGGACTTTATAATGGCATGATTTCAGATGAATCTTGGATTTCTAGCTGTTGCAAAGGAATAAATGGCAGAGTCATTTCATAAGATGAGATATCCAGTAGGAACAAGTACAGGTTGAACATGGTGAGGTCTGGAATCTCAGATGTTTTGTGCATTGCATGATGCTCAAGATAGTTTTGATTTCCAAGCATTTGGGATACTAGATTTTCATAGAGATGCTCACTTGGTAAAGTACATACAAATAGTCTGCAAACTGAAAAATTTTAAAATCTGAAACACTTCTGGTCTCAAGAACCTTAGTTCTTTCTTTCTTTCTTTCTTTCTTTCTTTCTTTCTTTCTTTCTTTCTTTCTTTCAAGATTTGTTTTTTTTTTTTGGAAAGGAAGATTGAATAGAGAGAAGGATAGATAGAAGGATCCTCCATCCACTGGTTCACTCCCCAAGTGGCTGCAACAGCTGGAGCTGAGCCAATCTGAAGCCAGGGTCCAGGAGTTTCTTCTGGGTCTTCCACGCAGGTGCAGGAGCCCAAGGTTATCAGCCGTCCTCAACTACTTTTCCGGGCCATAAGTAGGAAGTAGGAAGCTGTATGGGAAGTGGAACAGCCGGGACATGAACCAACACATGCAAGGCAATGATTTAGCTGCTAGGCCACTACACCAGGCCCTCAAGCATTTTCAGTGAGAGATCAACCTATGCAGTTGGCAGTGAGGTAGAAGGCAATCATGGCAGTCGCATGTGTGCACTTTTGCATCCAGGCTTTGAGCTCCTATGAAGACTCTGAGTGATGATATTTCCTTAGCAGTGGGACATCCATGTCTGCAGGAGAAGCCCGGTGGGCCAGAAACATTGGTGTCTAGAAACAACTGTTCATCAGCCTAGGGAGCAGTAATGACACTGCGAATATGGGTGAGATGGCACAGAGAACAGAGGGAAAAGAGGAGGTAAGAGCAAGCACTTTGCAAGCTCCTAGCAGTTAAAATTGAGGCATGTGATATGGCAGCAGAAGGGAGTGACAAGTAGCAGACTGCCAGAAAATTAGAAGGAAAAAGAAGTGTGCATTGTCACAGGACTCAAGGCACTTATCTCAGGCACATAGCAGCCAGCATGACCGATTCAGTCCGAGAGATAAAGCAAAAAAATTGTGAGGGAAGAGGAGGTCATAGATGAACATAACAGGAACTATTTGAGTGGAGTTGCCAGGGCAGAAGGCAGATTGGTAGGCTCAACATGGAAGAGTTAGGGAAGGGGCAAGTATGATAAGGTACAGGGCAAATGGGCTACAACAAAGGGTGAATAATTATACCTTTGTGGTACTAAGTGATTCATCATTTTTCATTTTTGTTTCACATTAATTGTAGAACAAGTCTTTAAAAATCAAATAAGAGATAGCAGAAAGAGGAAGAATAATAAAAAAAATTAATAATGCCTTGAATAGGCAATTCTTGAAGTTACCTGTCCAGAAGTCTGGCAGACAAATTGAAAGGTAACTTGAGGGGGGTATTGGATCAAAGACAAACTAGAACAAGCTAGGATATGCTGTACACTTTGCAGAATGGGCCCTGAGATAGAGAGAAGTGTCTGATTTAGGACCTTGGGAAGAAAGAGCCCCAAACTCTGTTTCCCAGCACATCATAGAGACAGTCAAATCGAAACAGAGCAATAAGGAATCCTTGGAAGAGGATCAAATGACAAACCCCTGGGAGTAGGGGCTCTTAAAACTCAAAACGAAATACACTGCTGGCTGACACAGCCTTGTGCTTGCCAACATTCTGTGTACTTACTGAATTTTTGCAGGTGTTGTCGTTGATAAATAATTGAGCACATATAATAAGTGTCCACTGAAGTTATTATTAGGCACAGCCATCTGGAGCAATCCTTCTCCTTCCTTTTGAGTAGCCTCTCCTTCTGCAGACTAAGTATACATGTCTAGAGCTCATTTATATGCCATGATTTCATATCTTTGTGCTGGAACTCACTCTAAATATTTACTTTAGTTAATTAATTGATTATTGAGAAATCCATTGAAATCCACAGGGCTTTTCAAAACAAGGGGAAGTTTTGCTTCCCCTGCTGTGAAATTAGAATGCCTCACTTGCCTGTCTGAAGCTGCTTTGCAAGTCTATACAATACCTCTGAGTAACACCTCCCGCCCTCCTCACCTAAGCACCCTTCCTGCACCTTGCATTTCCATGTAAGTTTATTTTTATTTGTTTCTTCGCACAAGCTGGGTTGGAAGACTAACAAATCGCCTCTTTCTCCTACTCTCTCCCCTTCCCTGCATCCCTCCGGCCCCACCCTACCACTTCTTTACTCCTCTCCTTCTTTTTCTTTCTGCCAAGTATAGAAAAACCAGTGCCATCATCCTAAGGGAAGAACGGAATGCCATCTGTTGTTTCCTAGACCCTACTGATATGCTCCCATGAAATGGGGTTCCGTGCCTAAACGAGATCTTTTCACATAATCTAGATGACTGTATTGGGCCTTTGGAAATGCACACCTTCTTAGAGTGGAATACTATTGAAAGATTTTAGTTCCACTTGTTAGGAATCTGAACATAGGGATGGTGGAAAGTAAATCCTGTGACTTTGAACTCTAGGTTCCTCACCACAAAATGGGCCTTTCAGAAGGTTTTGTGCCAAGATAAATTAATGTTTTAGTTCCATTTCTCCATTGAGTTTTTGAAGTACCTCTGATTTTCATTGCTTTGACTACTTTGCCTTTTGAGTTATCCCCAATTTTCAGAGAGTATAAATAACTCTATAATTAGTACCTTTGGCTTTGTATTTCCCATTTGGATTGCTTCTCTAAGATCAATTTCCAGGTCAACAGGTGCTACAGTCATTTCAATTCACAAAATTACTTCCTGGAGGATTTTTTTTTCATTTAAATTCTGTGAGCAGATTTGTCTATTTTTTTTTATAGCATAATTGCTAAATTGTGGTGTTACTTAATATTTTTTTTGCTAGTTTAGTAAATGAAAGTTGTTTTTGCCTTCCTTTCATTGTCCAGGATTTGCAGTTTTAAGGACCTCCTGGGGCAAGCATTTGGCATGGCACTTAAATGCCTACTTGGTAGGTCAGTGTCACATATCAGAGTACCTAGGTTTGAGTCCAGGCTCTATATTTCAGTCCAGCCTCCTGCTGATGTGCACCCTTGATGGCACAAGTGCTTGGGTAATACACATATACAGGGCAACTGGATTAAGTTCCTAACCCCTGCTGCAGGCCTGGCTCAGCCCAGCTGTTGTGGGTATTTGGAGAGTAAATCATAAGATGACAAATATCTCTCTCCTCTCTCTTTCTGTCTGCTTTCCAATAAAATAAAAATATATAAATTTTAAAATAAAGGCCCTCCTGATGGCAGTGCTGCCTGATAAAAGCCTGGTAGTGACACCATTGGCTTGTGTTCTCCTCTGTTGCCTGCTAGTCAGTAATTGGACAATATTGCCTGACTCATTGTTAGAGCAGAGAGCTGCTTGAGTTCTGCTGTTGATTAGTCAGCAACAACGTTCTCTGCCTATCCACCTATCTAAATTGTGTCAGCTCTTCCAAGGGCAGGCTCATGCCCCACCTCGTTAGCACAGCCTTCCCTGGTATCCCCCAGCCAATTTCAGCCATGCTCTTTCCTGCCCAGCCCAAAGCCATTACTGCTCACACTACAGTTTGACCCTAGGCTGTAGTCAATTTGTTCCCATCATTTGCTGCGGTGATAGGATTCTGTAAGTTGGACACACTCTACATGTCAAGTGGTGATCACATCATGTGTTTTGTCGTTAGGTTTCAGTCTTTATGAGTAGAGGCACTGCTAGCACAGCGCTAGCTGCACGAAGGTGTGCTGTTGGTCCTGTCGGTCATTTCTGAGGCCCCTGTCAAACCGTTTTTACCCAACTTGGAAATGGGAGTTCCTATGAGAAACACTGTTCTGTCCCCTGACAGGGCATCTCTCGAGTGTTGAGTAAGCACGCCAGAATTATTGCGATGCTCAGCTTTCAGGTGGGATCATTTTCAAACTATTGCTGATGGGGCTTTTAGCTCCGTTACCCTAATGGTCTCTCCCTGTTTACTTCTATGGCCGATGCCCGGGAGCAGGTTAGTTTCTCCTCCAACAAAAATATCTCAGGCATTTTCACACAGGGGATTCAGTTTCCTACTGTTTATGCCATGTTTTGCAAGTGATGGCAGTCCGCTTCGTTCTGGCTGCTTTCATTGTTGATACTGACTTGGTCTCTGATATGAGCGCTTTTTGACCCTGCTATTCTCAGAATATACCTGTTCATGTCATTCACCAGTCTTTCATCTGTAGCATTGGTTTCATTGACATAATGGGCTTCTCTAACTGGGAGAAAGCTTCTGTTACCCTACCTACCAATGGCCAACCTTGGCATGAAATACTTCCAAGTCATGAATGTTCGAGTTCACCTCCTGTCTCCTGCCCTATGAGGGCCAAGCCTCTGGTTCACAGGTGTAATCCTTGTCAGTTGTTCAGAAGCACCTGTGTGCTTGTGTGTGTCTGTTGTATATATTTGTGCATGAATGTATTTACATATTACAAATTTTGTGTGTGTGTGTGTGTGTATCCTCTAGCAATTAGAATAGACTTAAAGCAATGGTGATTTTGAAATTGTTCTTTTTAACCTGAGAACTGTTTGGAATGACTACTGAAACAGAAAGTCAATAAGAGTAAAAGATAGTGATGATCCAGTTGAATCATGGGATTGAGGAGGCCCTTGGGAGCCCTCACCTGAGCCTCGTATCTCTTCACTGTGCCCTGACCCACTAGCCTCCATCTACACTGGCCTCCTTTCACTTCCATAACATTCTAAGCTTTTTCTTGCCCCTACTCTCACCCTGGTAAAAAGTGGCCTTTGATGAATGTTGATTTTTGTCAACTTTCTTCCACTTTAAAGAAATACTGAATTGGACAAGTTATTACATGCAACTTTTTTTGGGAAAATAAGCATAATATTGCATTGTGATTTTTTTTTCCTTTCATTCTTTTATTATGGAGAAGTTTGCCCGTGCTGAACTGTACTTCAAAAAAGTATTTTCCATAAAAGCTAAATTTTCCAGTATAGCTAACAATCCAGTCTTTAATGAACCTCTTGAGAAAACAGCAACAATATGATCTCAAAGTGACTGTGGCTGTGCTCTGTCCCAGTGACAGAGGGAGGGCTGTGTAGCTGGCATCCTGCCTCACCCACTCACAACCAAAGATGCTTTTGCTATAAATGTGCAAACAAATGTTTTTAATTCTTTTTAAAATTGTATGCTTTCAAACATTTAGCTAATGATGATTAAAAAAAAAACTTTACTTAATTAAGAGAAGAATCGCAGAAGGAAGACACAAGACATTACCCCATCTACCGTTTTCCTCCCCCTAAGGCCTGTACTCCTTAGGACAGGGACCCGTCAGAGCCAGGGGGCTGTAGCTTAACTCTAGGTCTGGCCTGTAGGCAGCAAGGGTCCCTGCACTGGTGCTATGCCCTGCTGCCTCCCCAGGGGTCCGGAGCAGAGCTTTGATTCAAACCAAGGCACTCTGTCCTGGATGTCTTTTTTGCCACCTTGACACCTGCTCACCCTTGTTCTTCCTTTTTTTTTTCTTTTACTTGTGGGGGAAAAATTACTGAGGTTTTTTTTTTTTCACATAAGCACATAGTCTTTGGATGTGCAGTGAACTGAGCCACACGAAGGAATGGTTGATGACTTAAGTCCTTATTAAAATTACTACTGTTACTTTTTTAATTATTTGCGTTCAAGATAAAAGTGTCTTGCTTTATCTGAATGTTTTCAAGTCTTAATTGACCAGATATTTTCTCTCATATATACTATATGGATTTTTATTTTTTTACTTTGTCTTGAAACCTCTTTTTACTTTTTTTTTTAACTTTTGGTTTCTTAGAGTAATTTGCATGTTGAAGACTTTCCCACTATGCAATATGACATATATTTTGATGCTACGGTCATGTTTTACTGGTTTGGGGCTTAAAGTTTTTTTCAACTGTTGTGCTTTTTATAGAATTGTAGCATAAGATCAAAGTTCATCATTCAGTCTTCCTTCAGAATTTATCTCGAGAATATTCCAATAGTTTATTGCCATGTTTAGATAAAAATTCTCTCCTGCTTATGAGTCCTTTATAACTTTCCCTCATGTCACATTCCTAAGCCTCCCCCCCTGCTAAAAAAAAAGTCAGGATGTTTAAAAAGGATGTTTCTCTTTTTGCCAACAGCAGGGTATGTGGCTCCAGGTCTAGATGCCCCAGTTTTTCAGTGATGTCTTTGTGGCACTGGGAATGCCACATATTTCTTGGCACTGAGTAGCCTTTTCTGAGGAAGTGGGCACTGAGCAACCATGCTGGCTTGCATTTCAGTACCAACCAAAGGACAAGGAAAAGCCAGTCAACAGTTGGTTGTCCTTTCGGGTGGATTACCCTCCTGGCTAAAGGTGACCGGCAGTACTGCTGGTGATGCCTTGCCTCAGGTGCCACCCAGGAACCTGTTTGGTGGACAGCTTACACCTGTCCTTTCAGTGGTTTCCAAGGACTGAGCCCCACGGGAAAGGCTACCTACCGACAGATTTACTTTCCTCCTGAAATGCCTTTGCTTGGAACATACCACAGCCTTTTGGACTAAAAATCCTCAGGGCATCATAGAAAAAAAAAAAACACTGTGAGGCAGTTCTGTCCCAGGAACAGTCTTACAAGCCATGGGAAATGAAGCAAATAATTAAAGTTCCCTGCAGCTCAGTTTGTCTCTCTGGAAAATGGGAGTTCTATCATCATTTTATGTAGGGGGTTTGGGGTTTAGTAAGATCATGTGTATGATGCTCTTTCTATGCTGCAGCGTATGCAGAAGGCACCGAATAAATAGGTGGCGTTGCTGTTACCTACTGCTGTGGGACACAGTAGTCTTATCTTCTCATTCCCAGATGATTCTGCTGAATTGTTGAAGAAAGTGCTTCTGTTTCTTTTAACCGTGCTGGCTATAAGGAACTGGTTCTGAGTTATTGCTATCATCATCCTTGCTTCCATGGTTTACAAATGCTGTTGTGTCAACCAAGCTGTGTTTAAGCAGCGCCGCTTGTGTTGAGTTTGTGGGTGGAAGTGGGGGTGGTGGTGTTTTTCTAAGCATCTTATGGTTATTATCTTACCTAATCTGCACCCAGTGAAATAGTTACTATTATTATCTCATTTTTATAAACAAGCACAGCCAGGCACAGAGAGGCGAGGTAACCTGCTGGGAGTCACACTGCTGGTGAGAGGCACAGCCCAGGTGTGAAGGTATGCAGCTAGCTCCACAGCCTGTCATTCTCTGTGTTTCGCTCTCCCTGTAAAAGCAGCCTTTGCATTCCAGTTTGCTTCACTTAGTAAGGTGTGGAAACACCTGCTGGAGGGAGAGAAGATGGATGTTTAGTATTGAGCGGCATCAACCTGTGGGGAGTGTCCGGAAGGAGCACAGCCATTGCCAAGCAAATCCCTGCACTCTGCTAACAGTGACCTGGCTTTGGGTTGCTTCTGATAAAGAATTGCCACGGTGCCTGGAGAGTTCCTGGTGGGGGTAATGGTGTCATTTCTTGTGTTGCTGAGAACTCTTTGTGTAATTGCAGTGCTATAAACAGCAGCAGCAGGAGGCCACGGGGGAAGCCTTTGTGGATAGAACTGTGGGGTCTGTCGCCTTTGAGTAAATAAACAGGCCTTATTTATTAAGCATGTAGAATTTAAAGTATCAATTATGAAAGAAGCCATAGAAGGATGCCTGGATTTCTTACGAGTTGCAAACCAAAAAATAATAAGTTTGCAATTTTTTAACATCTAAGCTAGCTTTGTGTTAATATTCACTTTAACACCCAAGATGATGATATTTCTCTCCTCAATTCCATTTTAATCTGAAATGCAAACAGCTTAAGTTTTACTTGCCTTGAATCATTATTACCAGGAGGTTGAGCCATCTGTGTTTTCCTTATTCTGCTCATGGCTCCAAGGAAAAGTCTTGAAATTTAACAATTTGAAAGAACAATTTCTGTGGCGCAAATTCAGATACACACTGACATCTAAAACCCTGCAAGTCTTTATGTCCCTTAGGAGGCATTTTCTCTCTCTCAGATTGAGTTGAAAGTGGGAATTAATCTTATCCTACCCAATCATCTGCAGTTCTCAAGGCCTTTAGAGGTCTGTGATCATGTTTCATGCTTAATGTTGTTCAGTTCTTGCCCCAGTATGCTTCTTGCTGAGTTCTAACATTAAAAAATGGGTGCATAGTTGATTTTTTTTTCTTTATATTAAGGTCTATTGAAGTCACTTTTTGGGAAAGTGACAAAGTTTTACAGACACAACTGGTGCTTTTACTGGTGTCACAGAGGACAGCCATGTCCTCCTATAATACATCCTCCCTTTGTTGAGAACAAGACCTTAACTGGATTCCAATGTGATTCACTGTGGTGCTTATGTTTTTACAGATGCCCTAAATCATCTATTTTATTTTACAGTATTAATTATGCATAATTGGTAAACAATAAACAATATAGTTAAGTTGTATAACTTGATGCCTTTTGACATATGTATGCCCTTGTGATATCATCAGCATAATTAATGTAAAGAGCCTATCAGTCACATCAAAATCTTTCCTGTTCCATTTATAATCTCTTCCTCCTACCCTTTCACCCTCCCCAATCACCCTTACCCCCCGGGGGACCACTGATCTATCTATCTCTAGATGATTTTGTATTTCCCAGAATTTTATTTATATAAAGCCATATAGAATGCACTAGATTTCTGGCTCCTTTGATTTATATACTTATTCTGAAAATCATCTGCTTTATCACAAACACTGATAACTGAACAAAAGCAGGAACAGTGTGTTACTTGTGTCTGATGATTTTTGGAAACATCATTAAATATCAGAATATATTTGGGTTTTATGTACTTTGCCTCTAGTGAGTTGAATTTTCCACAGAATTTTAGTTTGCTAGGAGAACAAATGTTGTATTTTATCAAGTGTTTTTATTCGTCTGGCAATAACAGTCATGTTTTGGGGGCTGGCGCACTGGCATAGCAGGCTAATTCCCTGTATACAAGTGTCAGCATCCAATTTGGGCACCAGTTCATGTTCCAGCTGCTCCACTTCTGATCCGACTCTCTGCTTACACACTGAGAAAGCAGTGAAGGATAGCTCAAGTCCTTGGGTGGCTACATCCACATATGAGACCGAGAGGAAGCTCCTGGCTTCCTGGCTTGTTGACCTCAGATTGGCTCAGCTCCCAGCACTTGTGGCCACTTGGAGAGTAAATAAGCAAATGGAAGATTCTCTCTCTCTCTCTCTCTCTCTCTCTCTCTTGTTCGCTCTCACTCTCTCATTCTCACTCTCTCATTCTCACTCTCTGTCTTTCCTTCTCCCTGTAAAAACTGCCTTTCAAATAGAAGGTAAATCTTTGTAAATCAATCATGTTTTAAGTCTACTGCTTTTCTAATTCTTGATTGCTTTTTAATGTTAAAACAGCTTTCATGCCTAGCATAAATCCTCCTTGATTGTGATCTGTTATACATTACATAGATTATGAGATTCAGTTTGGCAATATTTAATTGAAAACTTTGAATCAAAATTCATAACATATATTCTATAAATGTCTGCAAATATATTTATCTATATTTGCTCTCAGAGCAATGATAGAATCGTGAGGTGAATTGGGAAGTATTTTATCTTCTTCAGACTCCTGAAACAGTTTGTGTTGAATTAGTATTATTTTTCAGGAACATTTAATTTCTACTCTGCTGAAATTACCAAGTTTAGTCATCTGGGCTTGGAATTTCCTGGTGGGAATAATTATAGCTACAAATTACAAATTCAATTTCTTTAATAGAGGAAGGGCTATTAGATTACTTATTCCTCTTACACTGAGCTTGATCGCTTGTATTTTTTTAAGGATTTTCTTTCATCTAAGTTGACAAATAACGTATAAAGTTTTCATGTTATTCCTTTACATTTACAATATGTAGAATCTATAGTTTTACTGTTGTTCTCATGCCTAATATTATCAGTTGGTATCTTCTCTCTTTTCCTTCCTAAAGAATGCTAGAACTTTTCTCAGTTTCATTGATCTTTCCAAAAGAGTTCATGTTTAATTTCAGTGACTTTATCTATAGATTTCCTGCTTTATATTTCACTGATATTCTTTATTTCCTGTTTTAAATACACGAGGCTTAATTCATCCTTATTTTTCTAGTTTTTAAAGATTTGAGATCTGTCTTATTTGTGAATATGTTATTAGTGTCATAAATTTCTCTTTAAGTGGTATAATTATACCGCATGGATTGTAAATTTCTATTTGCACTTAATTCAAAACATTTTTTCCCATTTGAACACTCTTTGTGTGACTGCACTCTTATAAACAACAGCAGGATATTATTCATGAATTTATTATTTAGTTTAGAATTCCCTGAAATGCTCGGGTATCTCTGAATAATTTCTTATTGGATTTCATTGTGGATCCAGAATATGCTTTGTGTGATTTGTGTTTTTTGAGATTTTGTTGAGATTTTATTTATCCCCAGAATATGGCCTCTTCTGGTAAAGGTGTCATGTATACTTGAAAATAAAGTGCTTTCTGTTGTTGGATGAAGCACTCTGTAAATGTCAATTAGATCACATTGGCTGATTGTATTATATAATTTTTCTGTATCTGTAGTGACTCTTTCCTCTAGCAGTTACTGAGCAAGGATTGTTGAAACTTTTTACAGTTAGAGTGGACTAGTCTAATTTGTCTTTCTTTTCCATCAGTTTGTACTTCGTGAATTTTAAAGTCATGCTATTCAGTGAGTACACGTTTGGGGGTTTTATGTTTTCGATTTTTCTGTTAACCTCTTTTGAAAAAAGATTTTTTTTTTCATCTGAAAGGCAGAATTACAGAGAAAATGAGAGACTCAGAGAGAGAGATTGAGAGAGATTTTCCATCCACTGGTTCACTCCCTAAATGGGCGCAGCAACTGGAACTGAGCCAGTCTGAAGCCAGGAAGCTCCTCCAGGTCTCCCAAATGGGTGCAGGAGCCCAAAGACTTGGCCATCCTTTGTTGCTTTCTCAGGCTGTAAACAGGGAGCAGGATCAGAAGCGGAGTACCCAAGACACGAACCGGTACTCAAAGGAGACCTGGCACTGCAAAGCTGAGGATCACCCTGTTGAGCCATTGTGCCAACCCCAAGTTAACCTCTTTATCGATGAGAAATGATGTTTTTATTCCTCTTAATATTTTCTTAGGGCAAATCAGGATTTCCCTGATAGCAATAAAGCCCCTTTCAGCTTTGTTTTAATTGGTGGTAGCATGGTTCACATTTTTCTTGTCCTTCCATGTTAAAACTATTTCTGACTTTTTACATTAAGTGATTTCTTGTAGATATCATATACTTGCATCTTAATTTTATAACGTCAATCTGATGATCTCTGCCTTTCATTTGGTAATTTATATCACTTATATTTAATGTGCTTATCAGTATGTTCCAGTTAAACAATTTTACCAAGTGATTTATGTCTCTGTTTCTTATTATAATTGTTTTATTTTTCTGCCTTTTTTGAATTGAATATATTCTTGATCACTCTTTTATCTCAATTGTTAATTTATTACTTCATGTAGCATATGATAATTATTTTCTTGTACTATGTGTTCTTTGTTGTTTTATATTTTACTTCTATAAGTCCAAGATATAAAAACTAATGCTTTTTTCAATCAGTTATCTTTTAGAAATTAAAAATAGTGTAAGACTTTTATACTTAGCAACACATTTGGGCCCAGCATGATGGCCTAGTGACCAAATCCTCACCTTACAACCATCAGGATCCTATATATGGGACCTGGTTTGTGTCACAGCTACTTCACTTCCCATCCAGCTCCCTACTTGTGGCCTGGGGAAACAATAGAGAATGGCCCAAGTCTTGGGATCATGCACATTCGTGGGAGACCCAGAAGAGGCTTGCTGGCCCCTGACTTAAGATAAACTCAGGTCTGGCCATTGAGACTACCTGGGGGAGTCAGCCATCAGACAGAACATCCTTCTCTCTGTCTTTTCTTTTCTCTGTAAGTCTGCCTTTCCAATGAAAATAAATCTACCTGTAAAAATATATTTTTATTCATTTTTGAAGATTTAGTTTTACATCTCATATCATTATGTCAGAAGGACATCTTTTTTGTGTTAGAGTGTGGATATGCTGTTGATGAACTTTTCAAGTGTGTGAAAAAATCTTATCACTTTTACTTTTGAAAGATGTTTTCACTGAGCATAGGACCAACATTGACTTTTCTTTTCAGTTCTTTAAAGGTGTTAAACCAGTATCTTCTGGATTGATTGCATTGTTTCCATTTTTATCTTCTTCCCCCGTATGTAATTCTCAGCCTGTTTCTAAGAGTCTGTTGGTGGTTTTAAGTATCTGGATTCTGATGTGCATTCATAGAGCTTTATTTATGGTGCTTGTAACTTATCTTCTTGAGTTCCTCCAACTTCTGAATTTATAGTTTAACTCAAATTTAGATAGTCCTCAACCATTTTTCCTTTAGCTTTTAGTCCTGCTCTTTTCCTCCGTTAAATTTAATTATAAATATATTCAGCTGCTTGAAGTCAATTCAGTTCTCTTATGGTCTTTCTATTCTATTATGATTATTCTTTTCCCTTTCTTTCATTTTGGGCTATTTCTGTTCAAGGCCACTAATCTTTAAGTAAAATCTCATCTTGTGTTATATCTTTATATCATACACCAACCTCTTAAAGTTGATTTTCAGCCTCTTTTTAATCTTCCATGACTATGTATAGTTTGTTCAGCCTTCTACTTTCTTGAACATATGGAATATCACTACCTTCATTCAATAGCTTTGTCTACTGTTCCTGTGGTGTTATTTATGGTTTTCTTCCTACTGATTGATTATTTTCCTTACCGTGGCCATGTTTCCCTACTGCTTGGTTTGCCCAATGTGTTGATTCTTATTCTCCTATTACTGTAAAGAATATTCACGAATTCTGTGGCCTAGAAAAATATAAGTTTATTACATTGTAGCTGTACCTGTTAGAAATCTATTATGGGTCTCTATGCCATCAAGGACACGTTGCTTCCTGGGACCCAAGAGAGGATCTAACATCTCTAACTTCTAGCAGCTGCCTACAATTTTTAGCTTCTTTAAAACCAGGAGTAGTAGATTGAATGACTGTCATATCAAGTTAACTCCAGCGTTCTCTTCTTCCTCTCTCTTTCTCTTTTAAGGGCTCTTGGGAGTACACTGGGTCCCATGGAATAATGCCACAAAACCTGTAAGGAGGTCAGTGGATTACCGATTTTTATGCCATCTAGAACTTTATTGCTCTTGGCATGTAGCACAGGATATCCTGTTTTAGGATTAGTCTATTACATATTGTGATTTTTCTTGCTGGTTGCCAGAAATTGTGACTTGTACTTTGTTAGGTGATATATATATATCAAAATACAAAATATATATATTTTGTATGCCTATAAATGGTAGTTGAGGTTTATTCCAGGACACATTTAAGAGAGTGGGAAGCAGTCTGACCTTCAGGGGCTTACTCTGAATCTTTCTTGTACAAGATCAGAGCAGCCTGTAGTCTAGAACTAATTTTGCCCTATTCCTAAAGTAATGCCATGTTGAGGGATCCACCTGATAGCAGAGACGTTAGGAAAGATTTATCCCTTCCTTAACTGATGAGAACATACTTTCTTCCACACCCTTTTGTTCTCCACCTAGATTATTCCTTCTAATCAGGTGCATGGTTTTTCCCAACAGCAGCCTTGTGTGATATTCCACTCCAAGCCCTCAGCTTTCAACTTAAACTTGAGGCAGACACCCTTCTGAATGGAAGATGTATGTGTGTGGGGGTGGGTACACGTGTGTACACACACATGCATTCACAGTTCTTTCTCTGGTTCTGTGCCCTGTGAATTCCACCTGCTTGGGCTTCTCTAAATTGCTAGCCATGTCTTTCTTTTGGGGCAGGGCATCAATGCCAGGAATGTCCAGGGTTCCTTCTCACAGTGCTGCAGCCTGCAGCTTCTCCTGGCACTAGGCTGCAGTCAGTCAGATGGTCCACGTTGGCTGCCCTTTGCCCAGGAATCATCATCTTGCATTGCTTCATGCCCGTTTCTGAAAGCTACATGCCATGCATTCTATCTGTATTTTTAGGTGTTTCAGTTCTGAAGAGTGTATTTGATTGCTATTACTATCTCCTTGCCAGAAGTATAAGTCAAACATTTACTGTTTGCCACATATTTCACTCTGATAAGGTAACAGTGATACCCAAATATTTAACAACTGGATAGGTCTTGGGTTCTGACCAAACAGAACAGATGCTGGCCTGAAACAGTGATATGCCACACTAGTGTTTACCAGCTGAAGATCAGTCCTCCCTGTCCTGTGTAGTGGCCAAACCCCATAATCCATCCAATTACACATTTGTCATTGGCTGCCCTGGTGAGACAAAACAGGCTTTGCATTAGGACTGATTTTGATTTTCATTCCACTTGACTTAAATTTTCTTCATTTCCTGAGTTCCTCTACAATTTCAAAGAGAGGAACAGACAGACATAGATTGCGTGTGCACTGGTTCCCTTCCCAAAATGCTGATAATGGCTCCTGGCTGGAGGCTGAAGCCAAGAGCTTAGAACTCAGCCCAGGCCTCCCAGGTAAGTGGCAAGGCCCCAATTACCTTGTGCCATTACCTGATGCCTCCCAGGATGTGCCTTAGCAGGAAACCACAGTCAGGACTCCAATGCAGGCACTCTGATATGGGATGTGATGTTCAAACTGGCTGCAAAATTGCTGTGACAAATACCCACCCCATCCTCTGACTGTTATCATGACGATTCTATAGGCAGGTATGTTAAAGTGCCTAGTGTCTTGACCAGCACCTAGAAAATGAGGGAAAAAGAATGTTCTTGTCCATCCCATGTCATCCTCCAGGAGCCATCTGCAATCCCCATGGACAAGCTCAGTGTCACTAACACAGGATTTTGTTCAAAAAGTGATTATTCATCCAAAGAAAAAAGAGAGGCAGACTCAGGAGCTAGCTCCATGTGTGGGGACAAAATCCAAAAGCATCACAGCTGTGAGGTGGAAACATTGAACGCTGGGCACCATAGCCAAAAGCTGGCCTCCAGGTCAGCTTACTGTGAAGGCTAACAGGGAGCTGTTGTCCACAGCCAAAGGAGAGGTCCATGCAAGTCAGGCAGCCCTGCAGGTGTGGGCAGGCCAGCAAGGGGAGAGATGGCCAAACTTGGAAGAGCTTGGTGGGATCTATCTGAACCAGCTTCCTCTAGTCCTCCCTCTGCTTCCTATGGTGACACCCAGCAGGGTTGGCCTGGTACTGCCCAAGGACCACTTTATAAATGGTGCCAGAGGGAGCAGCGAGAAGGAGACGTGGCAAGACTTGATTCTTTCACACTGTCCTCTGGGATCAGGGCTTTCTTTTTGTAAGTGATGGTGGCTCTATCAAGCCTCTAATTCTCAGTATATTGTTAGCACTTTATTCTAGGATTTTATTTTATCTGTATATCGAGATGTCTTTATTGTTTATGTTACTCACATTGCTTTTGACAATCTCTTCCCCATCCAAGCAAGAAATCCAGACACTCATTTTCAACATTGGGTGCTTCTGGCACCTGTGATGCCTGACTACATGAGCTTCTAGCTGACAGAATCTAATGAGAATATTATGATTGCTCCTTGGTATGCAAGAGGGATCGATGCTAGAACCCCCTAATTGATGGGCACCAATTACAGTTCCAAATATAAAATATTACAGTGTTTGCATAGAACGTGTGCATATATTCCTGTATACTTTGAAAAGCATCTTTAGATTCCCTTTTCCTGCAGGATACAATGCAAATGCTGAGTAAACGCTGGCATACTGTATTGTTTAGGAAATAATGGTGTGGGAAGTCTGTATATGTTCAGTACAGGTGCATTATTTTCCCAATACTGTTGAACTGTGGTTGTTTGACTCCATGAATACAAAATCCACAGATACAGAGCCCTTGGACACAGAGGGTGAACCTGTATCAGGTTCTGTGCTCAAGAAAAGAATCTCAACAGGAAGGAGTGCAGGGTGCATACACTTGACACACACTTGATACGTCCTCCTGATTTATTCTTTTTATTTTCCCTTAACTCAGCTCTGTTGAACAAAAATCTCTACTGAAATGGTTCACTTCCCTCGTGTCTCAGCCCCATCACTGTGTGAGGCAGGGAACTTAAATACTTGCAGTAGGATTTTCAGATCCTTTTGACTGACTGACCAAATGTATTTGGGGGAAAAAACTGTGAAGCTCAGATTTTTGTTACAGTCAAAAAAGCATAATTGAAGTAGGGCATGAATGCCCAAGCCAACGTTTGTATTGCAACTTTTCTGGCATGTGTAAATTGCCTGTTTGGTTGCAGCAAGAAGATGTAAATTAGCCGGCTCTAAGCCTCTGGTCCAAGAACACATCTGCCCTCAGGAATGACAATCCTAGCCACTCTGGGGCTCTTTTGACGTACAGCAGCCTGAAAGAAGCATGCTGACCCGGGGTGTCTCATGTTGAGAAGACAAAGGAGGGAGGTGTGATGCAGCAGGCTCAGCCTTTCAACCTTGGCTTTGGACTCCCACACCTTATAATGGAGTCCAGGTTCAATTCTAGTCATTCTACTTCTGACCCAGCTTCCTGCTAAGTACCAAGGGAAGGAAGCTGATGATCGCTCAAGTACTTGGTCCCTGCCACCCATGTGGGAGACCCAGATATACTTCCTGGCCCCTGGCTTTGACTTGGCCCAGCCCTGGCTGTTTGCAGTATTTAGGGAGTGAACCAGTGGATGGAAGATTCTTGCCTTTCTGTGCCTCTCTACCTGTAACACCCTGTCTTACAAACAAATAAAAAGAAAAGTTACACTATTTTTTGAAAGAGGGGAAAAGTAAATAACAATACAGATAAAGATAAGAGGCAAAACATCCACCATTAGCTTCCCCCTGGGAGTCCATCCATGCTGTGGTTACATGTCTACAGTCATCCCAGCTTCAACTTTCTTATTCATGTATAGGTAGGGGAAAATAATCCTGCAGGGATATTATGAGGACCAGACAATTAAATGGCTGAAAAGCTGTTTGAAGAAACAGCAGTATATAAAGGCTTACTAAGAACTCAAAGCTAGAAGTTTCTGGAAATAGGAAAGGGATACAGGTCCCAGATCAAGAACTAAAGCATTTTATGAATTGATGTAAGTGGGCAGAAAATAATTAAAGTGAAAATCCAGCTAATAATCTCCATTCCCTCCCCCGAATTGCCAGTAAAATAATGTCTGTGACATGTTTTTCATGCAGGAAATTAGTCCCTGTGTTGAGGGATTGATGCCAAGAGGGAAAATGTACACAAACAAGTCGCAAAGGAATGTTTCTCCAAGTACACCGCTCTTAGCCCAGAAGGCTAAATGACTCCTAATGGCAATTTGGTAGTTAGATTATTCTGCCTTAGTTTACTGCTCTGAAAAAAATAGCCACTGAAGTTATTCAGGATGCTGCCAGACGTGACAAGCTGTGGGAGACCGTGGGCGGGCATTGGCACTTGCTAAGGAGAAGGCACGTCACCATGTAACCGATTGAGTCTGACCAGGCTCTCATACATACCGAGGTATTGTTAAAGTCTGCTGCTACTTAATCTTAATTGGCTAAAAAGACATGCATGTCTGCATGCAAAAAGACATGTTCATTTAGATGAATGAGGTAGGACTACAGAGAGAAAATGAAATTTAAGGGGAAAGCAGATATGCCTAACATAGAGATGAGCACAGCTGGCATGTTTGGATATAGCATTGAATATTTTCTGGTGGAAAAAGCAGAGCAAACAGCTCCAAATGCTGTGACGCTTGTTTCCAGGCACAGGAAAGCATCTTGGACCCAGTGAGGGAAGGCAGAGGAGGAAGAGGGGGTGGTCCTAGTACTAATCTCTTAGAGAAATTTCTCCTGAAGGGAAATGGTATGGCACTGCCAGCTCTGTTGTTCTCCTGGAAGATGGCCTGATTTCTGCCTTTCAGAATTGCTCCTTGAAATTAGGCAATACAATATCACTTTATGAAAGTAGCTGAGAATGGGGATTAGACAAAAGAAGGGCCCTGAAGCCATGTTGTTACATGGAAATGAATATACCTATGTTTGTAACCCCCATCAAAGTGATGGCCACGATGCAGCAGATTCTCATGAGGTGGCAGGCACTACTTGTAGCTATGGTGTATAAGCCTCAGAACAACCCTGCTAGAGTCAGTGATCCTTTTGGCTCTCACTTTTTGCAGGTTGCAAGTCGAGGCACAAAGGGACAGTGAGCAGGGAAGGGGAGGGGGAGCCCTGCAGACGGTCCTTCCCTTTCCCTTGCTACCTTTCCTGCAGCTACTCTCTTCTTCCCCTTGCTCCTAATTTCTACAGGGAATCAAAAGTTTCTATAAAAACAAAACAAAACAAAACAAAAATGTTATTTTTACTTCAATTGGCCTCAATGTAGAATTGAAGACGGCGTTCATGCTTCTTTTAAAATGCTGTCATAGGATGCTTAAAGATTTTTTGGTTTTTCTCTGCTACAAGCCTGTTTCGGTTAGGTCATAGCTACTGCCGTTGGAGAGTGGAATTCACTTGTCCTGTCCTGGATATTTTACAAGTGCCCCCACACAGATAAGTAATGATTCTATGTGATATTTGTAAAAACAAACAAAAAATATTTACTCATTTGATGGCAGAGCAGCAGAGAGAGAATGGAAGAGATCGAGAGATCTTCTGTCTGCTGGTTCATTCCCCAAAATGGCTGCAACATCCAAATCTGACCCAGGCTGAACCCAGGAGCCAGGAACTCTGATTTTCCCAGGTAGAGAGATTACAGGGGCCCAAGCTCTCAGTTCATCTTTTCATGCATTCCCAGACAGTTTAGTTGACAGCTGGGTCCAAAGTAGTACTGTGGGAATTTATATAGGATGCTGGTATTGAGGCATTGGCTCATCCAACTGCACAATACTGGTGCTGTGTATAGATTTAAACAAGATTGTATTTAGCCTGCTGCCTCTCTGCCTGCACCTTTGGGATCAGATCTGTGATCTGGTAGCCAAGAGCCAGGAGAAGGGGAATATCTTGTATGGAACAACTAAATACTGCTTTATCTCATCCCTTTAGCATGACTCTAAATTCTGTGAATTTGCAATTTTTTGTATTAAATTGACCAATACTAACTGAAGGCAACATTGTATGCCAAGGTAATAGTTAAGCTTCCCACTTTACCTTGCCTTCCCATTCTAATGGAAAAATAAAGTCAATGTGAGATGAGTCCATGATGTGGAAACCACACATGGCTTGCAGGTTCCTTGAGGAGCGCTAAGGATGTTTACTCTCCACATTAAACTCTCTGTTCTCTCCACATCCATGGAGCTATGTTGATCTTATTTAAAGGAGAACATCTCTGTGTGATTTTAAACCCTCCAACAATAAGGTTAAATTGAGACAAAAAGTGTCTAAAAATAATGTGATATGAATTTTTTCTGTGAAGCAAAAACATGGAATACATTTTCCTTTGTTCTTTTCCAAATATGGGAGATGCTATACATCTCTCAAGTGCCTTACTAAACTGAAATCGAAGTTGTTAAATGAAATCAAAAGGTTAGTCCCTAATACTACATCACAGAGAATCAGATTTAAAGGGCAAGATCCCTTTAGAAGCAGGTGCATGCTGTGAAGTGTTATCCCTGCTGTCTTGGTCAGCTCACTTCCCGACTTTCCGTCAGTGCCACATCACCCAGACTTACAGCAAATGGAGTAAGGAGCAACAAGAAGCAAGGAAGCATTGAATGCCAGAAAGAAATATGTTTACATAGTTACTTAGTGTTTTTATATATACTCAGGGAATCCTTGCTCCTTAGAAAATTAGATAAAAGGACAAATAGATGTTCAAAAGTTAAAAAGTAACTTTAGGGGAACATTCAAAACTATTTCTCCATATTCAGTACTTCTTTTTTTGCCTCTTTTGTATGCTCCTGTACTATGAGCCTGTCAGTTAGGACAAAGCCGAGAATACCAAGAGCCGATTCAGGCCTTTTTTTTCTATCATTATGTAACAGTCCTGTTGCACAAAGTCACACAACATCGTACAGAGAGAAAATTAATCATCGGCTAATGAGATAGGGATGTGAAAAGAAGTTTCAAAGAAGTTATTTAGAAGCCCCAATTAGGGTCTATTCTTATGGGCCTCCCATGGGCATCTGTGGCTGATCCCGGGTCCAGGGATGTGAGAAGCGCTTAGGGGAGGAAAGGGAGAAAGATGGGGAGGGAGGAGAGAGCTCTTGGGAGCAAAAAGAAGCTTTTACAGAGTGCCAGGTGAGAGCTATGGAGCACCTGAATTAGCAATTGGAACAAAAAGATGATGATACACAGCTCCTTTCAGAGGTGGGTGTGACTGTGAGGGCGTGCACATGGCCACTTAGAGAGCTTTTAAACTAGGAGCTGAGCACAAGGGCCATTGTCATTGGAAGAAACAGACAACCCTGAAGTTCTTTCACCTGCTTGGAAGTGTTTAATGGGAAAGGAGTGGGATGAAGAGTTCGCAGTTCAACCCATTCAGAGGGAACCAGGAGCAGGGAAAATAACTTGAGTGTGTGTGTGAACTTCTGACATGACCCTGTGTGTGTCCCTGAGATGTGACGGTGACCCTCGGAATAGGAGACCAAAGACAAAGGATCAGAAGAAAGAACCTCACAGAATTTGCCTAGGAAGGTATTTATTTTTTGAAAGATTTATTTTATTTCTATTTGAACGGCAATTATAAAGAGAAGAGGAAAGAGGAAGATCTTTTGTCCGATGGTTCACTCCCCAAGTGGCTGCAATGGCCAGCACTGAGACATTCCAAAGCCAGGAGCCCAGAGCTTTTTCTGGGTTACTCATGCATTGCAGGCGTGGCTTAACCCATTGTACCAAAATGCCAATCCCTGACTGGCTTCTGAACCTTTTCTGGGCTTTAGTTTGTCCTCAACAGATGAGTGTGAACATGACCTATCCCTGCCACAATACAGGAGTGTCCCAAGACCAGCTGGGTGAAACCTAGATATCATATGTAAGTGTGCAGAGCTCAAGTGTGCAGATGCACCTGTCACCATGTGCATCCTGGATCTCCCATACCCTGGCTGTGTGACCTCAGGAATGTAATCCTTCTAAGCCTCACTTATCGTCTGTAAGATGCAGTAATAATATTTGCCTCTTAATGTTCCTGTGAGGAGGAAATGTGAGCTCAAAAACCTAAAAGTGTTTAGCATAATGTCCAGCATATGGTAAGCATTCAATAAAGGGTAGCAATTACATACAACATTAATGAATGCATTTATATGTGTAATGAATATTTATGTAAACTTCTATAATGCTGTTACCACTGAATGCACATAGACGATCATAGTGACGAGAATGAAGTGTTTCATTTAACAAACACCTGCATGCCTAGTAGGTGTCGGATATTTGGCCAAAAAGCTTGCCTCCAAAGACATAACCAGATACCAGCCTTTCCTTCATGGGTATGGTAGTTCAGTGACAGAAACAGCTTATCAAAAAAATGACGATACTGTATGATGGCTGTCATTAGACACTGAAACAAGGAGTGATATAGAAGGGAGACAGCTAAGCCAGCCTGGGGCGATTTATGGTATGGGTTGAATGGTGCCCTCCCAAATACACTCCCTACATTCTTGCTAAAATGCCCCAGAGATTAAAGCCCTAAGCTTTTGCATCTGTACATGTTACTGATCCTACCTGGTTGGAAATAGGGTTTTTGTGGATATAATCAAGTTAAAATGGAGTCATATTTGGCTAGGAGGGGATTTGTCTAATGTACCTTGTATGCTTATGAGAACAAAGAGACACAGACAGACGTGGGGAGAATGGCATGCCACGGCCAAGGCAGTGAGTGAAACACAGTGAACCCCCACAGGCTGAGAGGAAGGCAGGGGCAAGCTGTTCACTAGAAAGAGACCCTGTCGCCCAGCTCAGGCATTGTGGTATGGCAGCCCTTTGCACATGGAGTGGGGTAGTGTTAGGGAGATGAGCCCAGAGGAAGAGAGAATGCACCAGCTCTTTGACAGGATGACTTGCGTCTAAGCAATGGGTATGTAAAAGAGGTCTGTCTACAACACACTTCCTGGGCTCCTGACTACAAAGATGCTTCTCTGTGTGTTCCTGGAAGCACCGCTCAAAGCCGATCCCCTGGAGGCTGAACTGCTCTCAGATTTTCTCCCTCTGTGAAAAACCAAACCTCCAAAGATGGCTGCAGATGTGTGGGGGAACAAATCAACCACGCAGATTCTATGTTAACATAAAAGAGCATTTTATGAGACAAGTGGATGCCTACAAGCAGGAAGGATCTTTAGGAAGTGAAATTGAAAATGCTTTTGTGATTTTTCCAAAGAGACCCAAAGGCGCAGAGGTAGGTGTTCCATTTAAACACAAGACGCACATCCAGAGCGAGCTCCTGGAGCTTTGCCATGCACACTTCATCAACAGAGACCTCATTCTATCAATAAAAGCCTCCGTCTCTGCTGACGGGAGATGCAAGGCCTGCATAAGGGAGGCACATCAACATCAACTGCTATTTAAACACGGTTGACCCAGGCAAGGGAGATTTGTGTCCGCACTCCAAAATACGACATGACATGAACTCAAGATTGTTTCAGAACCCCTGACCATAGCAGGCTCAGAGAAGAACTGATTGCTCATAGCAGTCTCTAAAATGTGCTGCACATCTTGACCCCCAAAGGGGCTCTGGTTAGCAGGACATTAAGAGATCTTCAAAGGTTCTGGGGGAAGGGCCCCACACTAGGGACCAGGGATGCCAGAGGAGTCTGCACCCTTGTTCCTCATCTGCCACACTCAGAACAGGCTGTGTCATGTTGTCCTGGGCCATGTGAGACAGGTGGTGGTAGACCTCCCAGCTGAGGTATGACAACCATGCTGGCACACACTGGGCAGGCATGGTGGGGTTTGCTATGCCAAGGAAGCAGTGAACACAGGACATAACCAAGGAAGCAATTTCAAAGCAGAAAGACTTGGGCATCGCCTGGTCCTGCCGTCTCAGTTTAGAGAAAAGGAGAGTGATGCCCAGAGAAGTTCAGGAACTTAGCTAAGATTAGAGCTTTAGCTGCAACCCAGCGTCCTGCTGCTTCATCATGCATTTGAATTCCTAGACCTCCCAACCAGCCTTCCCCATAGATCCCTCTAGGGATGGTGCCCTAATTGCCACCTGCCACAGCACAATCCACTTCCTAATGGTTTGTTCAGTGACAAACCTGTCTGCATAGGGTTTGGAACAATGGCTTAATTTGCTAATCTTCCACCTTCAGGAACTGGGATCTCATAAGGGTGCTAGTTCATGTTCTGGCTGTTCCACTTTGCATCCAGCTCCCTGTGTGTAGCCTGAGAAAGCAGTGAAGGATGGCCAAAGTTCTTGGGACCACGTACCCATGTGAGATAACTAGGAGCAAGCCCCTGGCTTCGGATTTGTTCAACTTCAGCTGTTGTGGCCATTTGGGGAGTGAACCAGCAGATGGAAGAGCTTTCTCTGTCTCTCTTTCTTTCTACAAATCTGCCTTCAAATAAAAACACATCAATCTTACAAAAAAATCTGCATATCTTGACCCAGGCCCCCGTAAGCCTTGGCTTCATCTAATGTCCTGTCTGCTTTCATGAGCTATACTAACAAGTATAGTTCATTCTATCTGTCTGTCTGCCTCTCCATTTTTCTCTCCTCCAATGGCAGTCAAATGTATGAAGAAAACTTTTGGAAACACCTGAGTCCTCAGTTGGTACCAGCAGCCTGTTCTCCCAAGTCCTTCTTTAAAAACCTGCCTCTTCTTAGGTCCAGGTATTCTTAGGAAAAGGCCAAGTAGAAACTGACCAACTGGTCAACTATAGTATTAACCTTTCTTCATTATAAATCCTGTATTCTTTATTTTAAAGCAGTTTATGTAATAGAGAAGCAGAGGCAGACAGACAGCCTGCCTCAGAGCTCGCCTTTGGAACCATCTTGGGGTGAACCAGCAGAGGGAAGATCTCTGTCTCTGTCCCTGTCTCTCCCACTCTAAAAAAAAAAAATAGCTTTTTATAAAAAGAGTCAAGAAATGGAGAATATGTAATGACAAAATAATCATTGTTTACAAACTTGACAAAGAAAAAAACTTTACAAAGGGCTTGGGGATTCAATTGGAGACCATTCTAAGACAGTTGCTTCATCCTAAACCTCCAGCAAACTGAATGCCATCATGTACTACCTGGCCTCTTGGTAGAGTGAGGATCAGTCATATTTTGATCAGGAGAAGGAAGTACTATGTGTGTGATGGAGCTCCTGCAGCCTGTCTCTTGCCCCATGTCCTCAGCAGCTCCTTGGACTTGACCTCCCATCTGGACTTGGACAGGAGGGAAGAGGCCATCTGATACTTGGCCTCCAAGTGACCTTGATGCTGGCAGGTGCTAAGAGCTGGAATGAAGAGAGAGAAGTATGTGCCTCTTACCCAAATTCAGCCTTCACTCTTTGTGACTGGGTCCTATGTTAGGTGACCTAAAAGGTGGCCTCATCTCTCAGTGTGTGACCCCAGGGATGTTGTTACCAAACCCTATTTCCCCCTGGACTGAG
Source organism: Ochotona curzoniae (assembly GCF_017591425.1). Classification (NCBI taxonomy): domain Eukaryota; kingdom Metazoa; phylum Chordata; class Mammalia; order Lagomorpha; family Ochotonidae; genus Ochotona; species Ochotona curzoniae. Next base: position 41,007,338 of record NW_024466502.1, on the reverse strand, counting down.
AGTGAACTCTGGACCAGGCTAATGAAAGTCCAGTGACCTGTGGTCGGGTTTTGTGTGTCTGCTGCTAATGATCTCTGTATCCAGCCACTTCATGAGGGTACCCTGGGTGCTGGACTTTCTTACCATCAGCCTGATTGTGGACTTTCTTGTTATTCTGTTAGAACAGTCTTCTTCCTTCTGGACAAGATTTGTTCCTGGCTCCCATGACTTAATCTCATTCGCTCAGCCCCAGCCCCCACACATACCTAAAAGCACACATCCAAGCCTTGTCTAGCAGGAGAATCCTGCTGCCTTTTTTTTTTTTTTTAGCAAAATCTGAATCTCTTCTCTTATTAAGACTGTTTCCTGAGGCATCATTAGGAAAGAAACACTCCACTGCCAGTGGCAGCAGACAGAGAAAGGAGGCTGCAGGACCCAGATGGTGTGGGGTCTCTGGGCTGCCAAGTAAACCTCTGACCTTTGGGATTTGTTGCCATTTCTTAAAAAGATTCATTTATTTTCATTTGAAAAGCCCACTTTTCAGAGAGAGAAGGAAACACGGAGAGCATGTTTCACTTACTGGTTCTATCCCCAAATGGCCACAGCAATTAGAGCTGAGCCTATCTGAAGCCATGAGCCAGGGAGCTTCTTTGGGTCTCCCATGTGAGTCCAGGGTCCCTAAGCTTTGGGTCATCCTCTGCTGTTTTCCCAGGCCACAGGCAGGGAGCTGAACCAGATGTGGAGCAGCTGGGACACCAACAGATACCCATTAAGGATGCCAGCACTACAGGGAGAATATTAGCCTTAAACACCACCCCACCAAGCCCTGGCGCCATTTTTTTTTTTATTCCCCAATTATCCCTGTGACTCCAGATCCTCATAGTATTACATACCCAGGAAATGCTGAATGAACTAGTGAATGAATTCACTGATTAATGAAGCAATTTAACTACCATGTCTCTAAAATCTCAAACAAGCAACTTCCCAACCCCTGGAAGAAAAAAATGTGCATCTCTTTGAAAAAAAAAACAAAAACTCTGCCCGGTGAATCAGGAAGCAGGCTTTGTGTTTTGTCTTTGTCTCCTCCAGCCCAGAGTGAATGTGCCGCGCCAGAACCTCTGCCTTTGATCTCTGGGCTCAGAGCCAATAGTACAGGGAGGAGCAAGACCAGGCCACAGTGTGCAGTGAACAACTTTTGCTCTTCTTCAAAGACAATGGGCAAAAAGTGCTTCAGCTCCTTTAACTGTGTTCTTCCTTACTGCCATCCAGGTGGCCCTCCTCTTCCCCTAAGTAGAATCCTAACCTATTAGTTCTGAAGCTCACAGGACAGATTTCCCACACAAGGCAAGCAATCAACTCCTAGGGCTTGTGATGTTTCTTCAATCTCCTCCTGGGTATGTCTTTCTCAAGGTCCCCCCCCCCAGAAGACTGTATTTTTGCTTTAATGATGTAGTACATAATATGCTCTTATGTTGTTGGAGAAAACAATTTCCATCTGTTCATATATTGTTTTTTTTTTTAAGATTTATTTTTATTATTTTTTCATTGGAAAGGCGGATATACAGAGAGGAGAGACAGAGAGGAAGATCTTCCGTCCGATGATTCACTCCCCAAGTGAGCGCAACGGGCCGATACTATGCCGATCCGAAGCCAGGAGCCTCTTCTGGGTCTCCCACACGGGTGCAGGTTCCCAAAGCTTTGGGCCGTCCTCGACTGCTTTCCCAGGCCACAAGCAGGGAGCTGGAAGGGAAGCGGGGCTGCCGGGATTAGAACCGGCGCCCATATGGGATCCCGGGCGTGCAAGGCGAGGACTTAACCACTTGCGCCACCGCGCCGGGCCCTGTTCATATATTGTTAAATGAGTTCTTCTTCTTTTTTTTTTTCCAAAAAGTTCTAGGACCAGTGGTGTGGTGCAGTAAGTTTAACCATCACTTGAGATACCTGGATCTCATATCAGAACACTGATTCAACTCCCAGCTGCTTCACTTGGGAATTTCTGCCCTGTTAGTGCACCCAGGAAGCAGTGGACAGTGGCCCAAGTGCTTGGACTTCATAAGCTGCTGCTTACATAGGAAAAGTGGGATGGAGTTGCTGACTCCTGGCTTTGGTTTGGCTTTCCCAGTGGATGAATGGATGAAAGATCTCTGTCTCTCCTTTCTCTCATCTTTGCCTTTCTATCACTCTGCATTCCAAGTATATAAATGCATCTTTTAAAAAATACTTATTTATTTTATTGGAAAGGCAGATGTACAGAGAGGAGGAGAGACAGAGAGGAAGATCTTCCGTCCAATGATTCACTCCCCAAGTCACCACAACGGGAGGTGGAAAGCCAGGAGCCAGGAACTTCTTCCAGATCTCCCACATGGGTGCAGGGTCTCAAGGCTTTGGGCCATCTTCAACTGCTTTTCCCAGGCCACAAGCAGGGAGCTGGATGGGAAGTGGAGCTGCCGGGATTAGAACCGGCACCCATATGGGATGCCAGTGCATTCAAGGCGAGGACTTTAACCATTAGGCGTTATCGCACCGGGCCCTACAAATGCACCTTTAAAAATTTTTTTTCATCCTCTCCCACCTCCTCTCCTGGAATCCTAAATCTTATTTCCTTTAAGGCCCAGCGTAATTTAAGCATTAATTCCTTCCTAAGCTGTTTTCAAGTTACTGCTCTCACCATGCAGATTGCATTCAGCCTCATAACCTCTCCACTTCATTGTGGAAAGCAAAGTAACACTTGGTATAGAGTAAAATTTTCTGCTCAAGAACAGTGTCTTTTTGTCCCCACTTCTGACAACATGATGTATTTATTTGGCCTTCAGAAAGAAAACAGAATTCTCTTACAATTAACAGAGAATGCAAGCTCTGAGCTTCTCATCTCCTTTGTAAGAAAACATCTGTTTTTTCACAGAGCTCTTATTCCATGGTCTGCAATCCTAACAGATTTCAGCCTTAAATTATCCTGGGTTGGAAACCAGCAGTGAGGGCCAGGCCAGGGAAGACACAGACGAGGCTCCTGTACAGTGTGAGATAGAACAGAGGCAGAGGCAGGCCAGCATTCCCACTGTTCATGTTTCTGCTTCTGATGTGTTCACCTCAGATGCCCAGATGTTAAACAAATGATCACGATGCTGAAAGTCACTCCATCTTGCAGTATGATGTGCTCTTAGCATCTGGATCAGCAGGAAAATCTGTGAATTGTTTTCTATTTGGGAGACAAAGTAAATGTTTAGAAGTAGTGAAATGTGTTAGGTGAATGATCAGGTTGGGTCATCCAAAGTGGAAAGTTTTGAAATAGTCCCATGTGTACTCAACTGTATAAACATGGAGCCAGGGAACTGGGCCTAGTTCTGGCTCTGCCATGTGTTTGCTTTATGCAGTATGAAAATTTTCACTGAACTGCTTTTCTTTCACAGATTTATTTTTATTTTATTTGCGAGGTGGAGTTACAAAGAGGAGAGAGGGTTCTCCCACCTGCTTATTCACTCCCCAAATGGCCTCAATGGCCAGAGCTGAGCCAGTCTGAAACCAGGAGCTTTTTCCAGATCTGCCACATGGGTGCAGGGGCCCAAGAACTTGGCCTGTTCTCCATGGCTTTCCCAGGCTGTTAGCAGGGAGCTGGATGGGAAGTGGAGCAGCTGGGACTTGAACCATATGGGATGCCCATACCATTAGAGGAAGTATAGCCTGTTAGACCACAGTCCAGGCCCTTCACTTAACTGTTTTTATTCTCAGTTTCTTTTACCATAAAATAGGAATAATGCCTGTCAGAATTTTTGAGAATTTGATGAATAACCAGAGTGTGAATCTTATTCTAGTCACTTCTAAGCTTTGATGTTTTTTGAGTTTTGGAATGCTGGTACTCAGAGGAGTCACTCAATCACATAGCCCCATGTTACAGAAGAAACTGAGAATCAATATTATAGAGGGAGGATCTAGAATGTACACACACACACACACACACACACACACATATTTTGCATTTACATTTACAGTTGGGGGAAAAAAGACCCTCGTTTTACAGAGGTTACAGTTGTATACTTTCTAGAAAATGGGACCCATTTCTTCTTCAGGGTGGGTATGAACATCACACATTTGATTCCATTCAACCCAGAAAAGGAGTAGAAATGTCCATATTAGCTGGAGCAATGCACCAGAGCATCCCATCCCAGGAAGGAAAGGTGTGGGACACACCTTCTACATCCTCTGGAGTTTCTTAGTGAACAGAGGGTATAGCGGTCCTATCACCTGACCCTGTACTTACCTTGCAACTTAGGTTAAGCAAATAGTGTAGCCTATGCATGGGGGGGGGGGGGATGTTTTCTACAAACAGAAAAACTCTCAGGAGAAGAAAGCCCCTATGTCTGCACCAGAAACTCAGTACAGTGTTTCAACATCACCCTCTCTCCTTAGCAAGGTGTTAATTTTTGTAAGTTTTAATTTATGGATTAAGATGACATAGGCTTCTTGAATGCAACAAGATTTCTTGGAAATTCTTGTAAATTGTAGATTGACCAAATCTTGCTCATAAGAAAATGTACAACTTCTCAGTTAACATTTCTTTTTGTGGTGAGAATACTGATATATTGTTTTTGTGTGTTTCAAGAATATAGTATCTGGGTCAGGTATAATGGTCAAGACATCACTTGGATCTACAGCATCCCATGTCAGAGTACCTAGGTTTGAGTCCTGCCTCGTCTTCTAATCTAGCTTCCTGTTACTGTGCACCCTGGGAGATAGCAGGTGCTTGCTCAGGTGCTTGAGTTCCTGCAGTCCCTGTGGAAAACCTGCATTGATTGCATGGCTCCTGCCCTTCAGCTACAGCCAGCCTGGCTGTTACAGCATTTGGAAAGTGAACCAACAGATAGATGGACGATCTCCCTGTGTGTACGCCTCTCTCTGCCTTTCATGTAAATAAAAATAGAAAAGTATACAATAGCGCCATTACTTATGGCCACATGTACAAAAGATCTCTTAATTTAATCCTCCTGTCAAATTGTAATTATGTAGCCTTTAGCCAATATTTTCCCAACTCTCTATCCCCATTAAATTCCCCAGCCTCTACTAGCCACCATTCTACCCTGTCCTGTGCTTCCATGAGATCAACTTTTAGAGTCCACATATGAGTGAGATCATGCAGTGTTTGGCACTCTGTGCCTGGCCTATTTTACCCAACAGTGTGTCCTCCAGTTTCATTCACATTGTCAGAAAATAAAATCCCTTCCTTAGTATGGGCAAGTTGTATTTTACTGTCTACATATACCACATTTTCTTAATCCATTTATCTATTGAGAAGCACATAGGTGATTGCATATCTTGACTTTTGCAAATACATTGAACATGGAAATGACCATGTTATCTTTGATTTCATTGTGTTTGCTATATGCTTAATGGTGACATTGTTGGATCATTTTTCAGAAACTCTCTATTTTGCACAATGGCTGCTATATCAATTTACACTTATGCTGACAATCTCTAAGGGTTCCCTTTATTCCATGTCTTCACCGACACTTTTATCTATTATCTTGTTTTTAAAATAATAAACTCTTGTATATAACCTTTGGAATTACTTCATCATCATGCTGAAAAACAATTCTATATTTCTGCTGAAAAGTTGATGCTTTCTGTGCCCTTTTCGTTTGCTTTCATTTTTTTTTAAAGTCATACAGATTTCAGGAGGATGGGCTAATGGTTTGTTGATTGAATTATAAGAAAGAAGTGTGATTAGCCAAAGAATTAAGAAATATACATAGCCAATTTCATGCCTGTACATATCTACGACATGGTAATTATAATCAGTCATTGCCCTTCCCTGCTCCCCATGTACCCCAGGAGAAATAAGTTAGGTAGGATTTGAATGCATCCTTATAAAGTATGTACATATATATTAAACTTTCCCAAATGTAGGTCACTTGGCTAAGAAGACTCCTGTTATAAAAACAAGTTCACTATTAAATTCGTAGGGCACTTCAATATTAAATGATATTCTCTCCACATTCTGGGTCATAAGGCAATGTAAACAACACAGGACGTGAAGAAACAGAAAGTGGCATTCATGGTAATAGGGAAGCTTCACGGTGCATGGTTTTACACATTAACACGCTGTGTTCAGTTCTGCTGTGTTAGTATTTTAAGTAACATAATTTCCTTTTTCATGTAAGTTTAGGTTTGTCTTTTTTCTCTCACTCTCTCTCTCTCTTCTTCTGAATTAATTTTCAGTAATGCTGTATCTTATGCCAGGAGCAATTCCTGAAAAAAATAGAAAATGTAAAAATCAAATAAATTTTATGAGAAAACAGCAACAACAAAAACGACAACAGATTTAAGATTACCCAACCATAATCTCATCCTGTGTTCTTTGCAGACTCAATCTGTGTCCCAGGCTTTGATCCAAGCCTCAACATGATGACTGGAATCACCCCCATCAACCCAATGATCCCAGGCCTGGGGCTAGTCCCACCACCTCCACCAACCGAGGTGGCTGTGGTCAAAGAAATCATCCACTGCAAGAGCTGTACTCTGTTCCCTCAGAATCCAAGTAGGTAACACTGAGCAGAAGCACTGGCTCACATCTTACACCCCCTTTTCTTTTTGAAAACTGGAAATAACATTGCACTCATACTGAGGTATGGCTCATAGAAAACTGTACAGAGGAAGAGTGCATTCTATGGAACGCCTCTGTCACTGGATAGAACACGTGTACACATGTGCCCAAGGGTCTATCCAGGAGCTGAATGATCAACTCCGTGAAACCCCATGCAATACAAGGAAAGATCATTGAGAATCTTTCTTTTTTCCTACAATTTGCTACAGAACCTGTTGTGAAATATAGAAGCCATTGCATCCGTCTTCACATGTGTGGGAGAAAAATTCTAAAATGTGCTTTGCTGGATAGCAAATGGAATTAATTTGGCAGCTAGCAATATGGAGGCGGGGGCAACCTGCTTCCCAGAATTTCTGGACCAAATTGCATTTGCTTGAAGGACACATATAATTGATGAAGCCAATGGGCCTTTTTTTTTCTTAATTTAGCCCCAGATACTAAGTGTTTGGGTTTCTGAAGCTAGGATTTTTTTTTTAATTCCTATTAATCAAGTGTATTCTCTTTGAAGTGGACTTTTCAGGAGATTGCTTTAGTAATCTACATATAAACTAGGTAAAATGTTGTGACAATGTGCACTTTTATCTTTTTGTGCAGCCTCCCCTACATTTAATAGTGTGCGCATTTAAATGTTAATAATAACAAAGTGTTTTTTCAGGCGCGGTGTTTCACAGCCAAGTAAGTATTGTGTGGCTTCCCTGGGTTGTGCCTCCCCTGTTGCTGGCTACCTTGCTGCTTCTTTATCTGGCACCAAGACAAAGCCAAGAGCAAGCCGAGGTTCTTCATCATGTTGTCATTTCACCACGTCTTGTAGTTGAAGTTCCCTGCTCTCCCCATATTCCGGCTTCTGTGTGACTTGCACGCACACATGCTCATTGTTTGCAGACAAGTATAGCCCCTTGCTGTACAAATGAATATACTTAGCAGAGGTTGGTAGGGGTGGGCAGAGGAAGTAGGGTGGGAAAGCCAGTAAGCCAGGCCTGGGACAAAGGTGAGTTGGCACAGAAACCGAGCCAGGCTCGGGCTGGAGCATGCTGCCCAGCAAGGCTACCTTTTGTTGGGGACCCGAGGAAGAAACCCCAAGGCATGCAGGACAAAACTCTCTGCTCTGCTATGATTACCAGATCTCCCACCTCCGTCCACAAGAGAACGACCTCCTGGGTGCAAGACCGTGTTTGTGGGAGGATTGCCTGAAAATGCAACTGAGGAAATTATCCAAGAGGTCTTTGAGCAGTGCGGTGACATCACAGCCATCCGGAAGAGCAAGAAGAACTTTTGCCACATCCGCTTTGCAGAGGAATTCATGGTGGATAAAGCCATTTACCTTTCTGGTACTTTGCATCCCTTTAGGGGTTTTTCCAGGCATCCTGTTTGCTTTGTGATGTTAATATAAGCATGTATCCCCTTTTGCTTTAATGACAGAATAAAGTCCTCAAAGTCTGGGACTGAAAAGGGAGGCATTGTGCCTCTTCTCTTGGCTGCCAGAAGTACTATGAAAATCTGCAAATGCGTACCTCTCCTCAGGTTTTCCACCACCAGTCTTCAGAAATTCCTTTGTGTTTCTAATTAATGCTCTGGAGTGCTTATTAGAGGAGAAGGTTTATCATGAATACTGAGTGCCATTATTATTATTACTGGATGTCAACCTCTTGGGCATGGGGAGTGAAGGACTGGCTCAGAACAGATTTTCTTTTCCAGAAGGTGGATTCACCTTCTAGACCCTAGAGTACGAAAGCAAGAATTCCCCGTGGGAGAGCAGTTAGTTCCACGTTCCTCAGAAGGAGGTTCACTATGGCACTCAGCATTGGGTAGTTCAGTGATCCTACTCCCAGCCCAGCCTTGTTCCTTGGTGCCAGTTTTTGTTAAATGTTGAATTCGGGCCTGATGCTATTTGCCATTCCATTAACATTGAAGCAAGCTTGTAGAGTCCATCACTGAGGCGTTTGCCAGACTTAAATCTTACAAGGCTAATACTGACTGGTGGTGTGTGGTTTTGGAAGGCCATAGTTTTGCATTCTAAGTTTTGTTCTACCTGCACGTGCTCCAGCTACAGTCCTCAGATCATCACTCTCAGTATTCCACCTCCTTACTCTTGAAGCTAATGGAGGAAGGTGGGAAAACAACAACAACAAAAAATCTGTGCTTCACTGCCAGGTTTACTGTTTTTCATCCCAACATTCTGAGGTTGTGCCCAAACCATAGACTTCCCTGAGTTAGAACATGAAGCAGAGAGCTTCAAAAGGCTTACTGCAGTAACACTGTAAGTCACCATCCCCAAAGCTAATTCCAGCTGGCCGGTGGTTACAGCAGAGTCAACAGCTGCTGCTCAGAGAGAGGATGTCTCTTAGAGTGACCTCCTGGAGGAAGGACTCTGGGGTCCCAAGTACTGCACCTCTTCCAGTGGCAAGCCAGCAGGGCAGACTTTGATAGGAGAAAGGGCAGTTGGTGCCAGTAAAGAAGACAGTGGATCACAGGTGAGTCATTTGTTAAATGTCTGAAAGCATTTCCAAAATGGAGAGATGGAGACAAAGCATGCGCTAGACAATTTATAGCACACAGATAACCACTAGACAGTTGGAGATTCTGGTGAGTACATGGCAGGAGATTTCTCCCTGCCTTGGTCTACCTAACCTGTCTGCCAACCTTCCTCCTCCCATCTGCAGAATGGAAAGAGTCAACAGCACTCCCTTGTAGGCTTGTTGGGAGGAATCACTCAGTTGGTGTTACAGGGCACCTGTAATGCATGAGCCAGTCTGTTAGTGGCTAGTTTTGAACAATGTTAGCCTGAGGAGGAACTGATTCTTGTTTCCCTGGGCACTGCTCTCAGGACCTGGGCTCCAGTTTATGGCTCAGAAATAAAACCGTTCCACCTGATTCAGATGGAGAGTAATGGTAGATCAGAGCTCCTTTTCCACTCTAACCCAACTAATCTAACAAGGTCGAGTCCCACTCAGAAGTCCCATGAGACTCTGAGAAGGATCATGAGATTGAAGCATATAGAAAGTAGCCCTTTATTTGATGCTGTGCTTAAATGCTGTGCTTCACCCAGCCTGGGCCCTGATGATTCTGCTTCTCTCAGCAAGGCTGCCATGGATCCTGGGTCTGCCCCATTGGAGCATGAGGAGATGGCAGCAAAGGTCTCACCTCTGATCTCCTTGCCTAGGAGTGGAGGAAAGCCTCCCAGCTCTTCCTTGAACCCCTTCCAGAGACTGCAGCATTGGTCCTGGGCTGTCTGAAAGGCAGATTAATTGGAGGGGCAGGCAGGAAGGAAGGCTGCCTCTCCTGCCTGCCAGCACTTGCTAGCCCAAGCCCAGCTGGAAGGAAGGCCTGTCTAATTTTAGGATGGCATTCACGTGGAAGGCGGAGCTAATTTTAGTCTCAGCTTCATCAGGGTCTCTTTTAAGGCCTTAATGATGATGTTTTGTGAAAGAGAGGCCGCTTCTAGAAGGGGAAATGTTTGGAAAGTGACTCTCCAAATGTGTGCAGGCTATGTGACTTGGACTTGGTGGGATGCCTGGCCAGCCTCCACCTGCTGTTATGTATGCATCAGCATGGCACACACCCAAGACACGTTTGGCTTGAGCATTAATCCTGTTCAACTGTGAGGACATAGTTGGCTTTTGATTGGTACTGCTATATCTTTTCACGTTCAGATAACACTGGAGAAGGGGTCAGTGGCTTTGGAGGGATCCGAAGTGAGATGTGTGTCTTCCTTACAGTGTTTCAAAGGTATGAAGTGCCCTACTGGGGAAAAGCAAGGCTTTTTCACCATGCTTTAACTCAAAGTGCTAAGCGGATCATCGAAATCTACCATGAGATCTTGAACACGAGTGAAGCGTACCCTAGCCATTTTACAGTTGTATCTCATTTGCAAAGCTCTACACAGCAAAAGTGCTTATTTTGTGCTGTCTCCTCTGGCAGCCATGTTCCTGCTGGGACCTGCATTTATGCTCTGAGAATCCGAGTACCCCAAACTGAAGAACGACCTCAAAGTCCACGCTACTTCATTTGAAACTAGGCTGGCTGGCTGGTTTCAGTTCTCTGTTGATTCCTCAGATCATGTTTTTGCTCCTAATCTTTAGGAGTTAGGCAGCTCACAGCAAATCCCCCAAAGATTTACAGGACTTTTTTTTTCTGATCTTGCTCTGGGCTCTTGCAAGGGGCTCCTGTGGCCTTCAAAGATTGCATGGACAATTTGTGTGGTGCTGCATGCCAGATGAGGTGCTGCCAGGCTGCAGTAGCAGGCAGCAGTGAGGCCTCTTGATTGAAGGTGAAATACTCTCCTGCGTGTCCGAGAGGATAAGTGGAAATAAAGCAGCATTACAAAATTGCCCTGGTAATTGTGGCTTTCGCAAGCTGCTGAGAGAGCCAAAGAATCAGGAGACAGCATTTTCTGGGAGAAGGGAGTGGTAGCCTCTGAGTGAGTTGTTCTGGAATGTGTGTTGTCGCTCTTTTTAAACATCATAAACATCCTTTATTTACGCGTACATCTTTTTAAGTGGAGTTTAAGAGGGCTTCTGCACTAGAGTCACAATAAATGGGAAACAGAAAATCAAAGCCATGCAAGAATAGAGAGGAAGCAAACAAAAGGAACCAGCCAAAAATGTTTCTGAGCTTCTTAGCAGCCAAAGAGAAGGAGTTGTGATGATAATTGCCCGTTGTCTTGAGACCTTCGGCAGGTGTAGTGGTTTGGAACTTAAGGGGCGCCCTCAGAATCGCCCAGGGTAGGTTCAGCCTCCCATCTGTAACAGGTGTAGCTTCATGTTTCACAATTGCTCCAGGCAAGGGTAACTCATCCGCACCTATGGTAAACATGGCTTTCATTGGGAAGGACACTTAGCCAGCACCTTGAAGGCCTGGGGCAAATCAGGGTAGCTCTGGAGTCAGGGTGCCATGACCAAACTTTCTGCTGGTTTCAGGTTACCGGATGCGATTAGGTTCCAGCACCGACAAGAAGGACTCAGGCCGCCTCCATGTGGACTTTGCGCAGGCCAGGGACGACTTCTATGAATGGGAGTGCAAGCAGCGGATGCGTGCGCGTGAAGAGCGGCACAGGCGCAAGCTGGAGGAGGACCGGCTGCGGCCGCCATCGCCTCCAGCCATCATGCACTACTCAGAGCACGAGGCTGCCCTGCTGGCAGAAAAGCTAAAAGGTAGGACGGCCCTGGCCTGACTTCCTCCCATCCTGTTAGCCATGACCTGCTGTAGGAGACATACAGGGATCCCCTGGCTCTAAATCCAGAGCTGCTTTTCTCCTCTGTATGCTCGTGTCAACAGGCATCACCTGAAACCTGCAGACACCTAGATTGCTGCCTCGTAGTTGGTGCAAAGCTCCAACTGTCTCCCGCGATGGCACCCCTGTGCTCCTTGTTTGTGCAGTGTCATTCACCCCAACTCACTGAATGCCAGGCAGAGGGTGGGCAGTGCTAAACCCAAAGGCAGGTGGCTGTCGACTAACCCCAGCATCCTAGGGTGAGCCGAGCAAGCATAGCTGCCCCGGGCAGCCCAGGATTCCTTGGAGCCTTGCTGAGAATTTGCAGGTCCTTCCTAATACACTTTGGATACTATACTGAGGTCCATGGCAGGTGGCAGAAGATGCCTACACTAGGATTCCTGTCTTCAAAGATGTGATTAAAGTGACACTTTCCACACCTGCGAGGGTGGCTACCCACAGAGAAGCTGGTGTTTCATCCTTTCTTGTGTGTTTGACAAGTGGAGGCTAAAACACCTGTTGCAGGGGAGTCAGTGATGCCTGGAAGGATGCTGGGTTTGGAGGATAGGACAGTTTGTGTGTGTGTGAGAGAGAGACAGAGACAGAGAATGAAGTTTTGTACTTGACAAAAGTTGCATGAGCCGAGTGACATCTAGGTATTTCAAAGGTAAGTGATGGGCAGACCTCCACAGGTTGTTGCATGCTGTCTGGATTTACTGAGAGAGCTCAGTTCACACTTGCTAGGCCATGCAGGTGCCTGTGAGTAAACATTTGACTATACTACAAAGTGAGTGCTGAGACTGCCAACCCAGGTGTGTACAGCCTGCTTCCGAAACACTGGGATAAGGGCAAATGGTTATGAAGGCATCAAGAAAATCTTCACAGAGCAGACAGAATCTGAACATTGCAGGATAAGTCTTTTTTTCCCCAGAAGCAGAAGGAGCACAGCGGCAGTCTAGTTAGAGACTGCACTCTAGGAATAAAGACACTTAGAAATAGGCAGGCACTGGACAATGAAGCTGCGTATCTGGAACACAGTGATTCTGGGAAAATCCTGGAGGCCACTGTGAGTGGTGGAGAAGGCACAACAGATGGCTGGTGGGAGGAGGCTGGGACCGATCCTTCCAGTGTTCTGCAGAGTAGGTGCTATTGATGGCAGCATGTCAAGTGGGTTGGAAGTTTTCATTCTAATCCGTGTATGAAAAGCTGGCCAACGCCTAGGTTAGGGAGTTAGGAAACTGACATTCTAGGCTTGAAAGGCAGCTTGTGAACTCCAGCCCTCATCCCAGGCCTGACCTTGGACACTCCCCCATCCACCCAAGCACTGTTCACCTGCAGTTGCCCCAGAAATTCTTCTACCGTTTCTTGCTGATGCTCTCATTCTGAGAAGGCATGTTTCACACGTGCAGATACACAGTCTGTGGCTGTCCCTTTAACAAAAAGCATCTACAATGCAAATTTGGACAGACTCTGACTTTATTGTTCAGCCCAGAAACCGTAAGGAGTGACTCAAATGAGAAAGAGCAATGTTCTTAGGTATGACTGTTCCCTGGAACACAGCATTTTGTTTTCCTGAATGTCCAGTGTGTGGTGTGATATTATTTTATGATCTACATGCACTGAACTGCATTTAATTGTATGCACACCTAGCAGTGAGAGAACTTTGACCTGTGGCCTCATAAAGGACTGTCTTGTAAGTTTGGCATTGAAATTGCTATTTTTAACAAATGGACACAGAAGTGTCTATGCTTATGTGAGGTGGATGGCATTCGCCACTCCTTTCCAGAAGATAGCAGATTGGAATGTCAGTTTGGTAAAGCAATTTGCAAGCCTTGCCATTTCAAAAATATATATTTATATAGAGGAGTATAATTTACCGAATTCGGAAGCTGCACCTCTGCCAAGTGCTGTGTGATCCCTTGAGGAGAGAACAGATTGGAAATTTTAATAGATGGCTGTTACAGTAGAATGAACCAGCAGAGGGTATGTCTTAGGCAAGAGTCAGGTAATATCAAGCTTGACTATTTCAAGTCAAGCACAGAGTTTGGAAAATTAGCAGCATTTAATTGCTTAGGAAATTGGTTGCCTCGAAGAGGAAACCCACCCTGTGTTCCTTATAACGTTAACACACCAGGCAGGAGGAGCTGAGAAACTGCTGCCCTGAAGATGGTTTCATCGATGTGAGGATATAAAATGCAGTCGAGACCCAAGGTAAAGAAACGTGCGTACGAGAGGAAGGGCAAATGCAATCTGAAAATACTTAATTGGATTTGATCTCTTTCCCTCCCCCTGAGAAATCTTACTGTTTTTGGTTTATTACAGACACATCCCTCCAGCACCCCACTTCCCATTGTACTTTTCACTCTCACCATTTCTGTTTGAATAATCAGCTTTATTCTACAAAAATCTGTATAAGCAAAGTCTTTATCATAACCCACAAGGCTGTCTTTGTCCCTGCTAGTGTGAAAATCTTGCAGGTGCAAAGTAGAGTCTTGGTGCATTAATGCATCTTGTTCTTCAGTTGTGTGGACTTGTGAACTTACTGAGTCTTTGGCTAGTGCCGTCTCAGGGTGAGACTGGATGTATGTGAAGGTGATACAAGCATGGCCGTCTTGGCAGTCACTCCAGAAGCAGCTGATGGGCATTATTACTGTATGACCAGCACCATACTCAGCCCTGGTGGAAGGAAAGCAAACAGCCCACAAAACCCTGCTCTGGCCCAGAGTGAGGCATCTTGAGAGGTGGAGCCACAACCAAATCACTCTGCCCTTGCCACCCACAATAGTGAGGCACCATAATCACATATGTATGACAATCCTACTGCTAAAGGTGAGAAGTGCCAAGTGCTGACCTGGGAGAGAAAGTCAGCTGGCCAGGGCAGGGCCTGAGTGAGAGGGGCACCATCTCATGGGATCAAGTCACCCCAGTTCCCTGGCCGCTTGGCTTCCTGAACTCAGGGAGGCACCAGTGTCTGTTCCATTAGCACACATTCTGAAAAAGACAATGAGCAGGTCTCCTGGTGATTCAATAGATATTGTTTTGAGACAATTGAGCTTAATGAAGACTGACTGGGAAGTAACTGCTCTCACCCTAAAGTGTATAGCCTGGCTTGGCAAAAGTGAGAAGGAGCTCAATAGCACCATAATTACACTTTATTGGAAACAGTGGCACCAGGCAGATGAGATAATGAATTTCCATGTGGCTGACACAGGCCTTCGTCCTCCCCTGGAGAAAGCGTGCGTCTGGACTGTGGGGGAAGAAGTAGATTGATTAGACAGTAAGGAAGGATTATACCGCACTCACGGGAGAGCGGCTTTGGATAAGGGCAATGAGCAGGTTCCATGTACATGTCCCCTCCCGCCCCCTTTGAAACACAGCCTTGCTTCACGTGATGGCATCAAGAGTTTCCTCTGCATCAGGTGAGGACCTGACCAAGCTTCCCTGGTGAGACATTCCTGGACCCTGAGTGGCATTTGGAATGACCTAGTGTCAGTCTGCTGGAGGGAGGACAGAGTGGAAGGGACCGGTGTGGTGCTCAGTGTTTCCGTTTCTGTGAAAGTGAAACTGAAGCATGAGATGAGCCAAGTAGAAATCCCATTAAGTACAAACTAGGCTTCGTTTTTAGGGTGAGGGAGCCTGTTCAAGAATTCCCCTTCCTTAGGAGTTGTTGACCTCCAGAGCGGCAAGATAGGCCATGTCATCTAGCATCATTTTTGCTTCACCCAAAAGCAGGAATAATCAGTATATTTTTGGTATCCCCAAACCCTTAGTTTTCTTACTTTTGTTGATACTCAGTAGCTGGGGAGATGTGTGTATATTTGGTGGAAGCTGGGGTCAGAGGAGAATGTTTAACATGTTGTCTACCCTCTTATCTGATCTGCTACTTGATTAATAGGTGATTAATTGAGCAGCCAGAAAATGGAGACACATGTAGGGAAACATGAACTTTGGGGGATACCTCCATTCTCTTGGAATTCCCAACCTACTTGGTTAGTAAGTGACTATACTGTGTAAGAAGTTCCCAGCTATGATCCAAGCCAGCGATTAGTTCTGCTGAGGCAGATATTGAATGTAGCAGTTTGGATTCCCTCTGGGAAGCCAGGATTGCATATCCAAGTGCCTGTTTCAAGTCCCAACTCCACTCCATTTCAGCTTTATGACAATGTGCACCTTCAAAAACAACAATGTTGGCTCAAGCTATTAGCTTCCTACTGTCTGTATGGGAGATCTGGGTTATCTTTTAGCTCTGGTCTTTAGTCTGGCCCAGCCTCAGCCTTTGTGTGTGTTTAGTGAATAAACAGGCAGGTGGTAGTGTGTGTGTGTGTGTGTGTGTGTGTGTGTGTGTGTGTGTTGCTGCCTTTCAACTGAATAAAAATGAACATTTAAGAAAAAAGAGTATCTAAGTATATAAATGCCCCATTCATTGAGTGTGTGTCCTTGTTTCTTTGGAAAGAATAGTATTCTGTAACCTCTTTTTTTTTCCTCTTTCTGGAAATATGAAATCTCTCCTTTTATTGTCCCTTTACAAACCCTTCTGTAAGAATATTAGAGCCCACCTAAACCTTAGACTCAGTGCTCATGGCTCACTTGTATTCCATCTGCTGTTCTAAAACCCAAGACTGAGTATCCCTATACACATAAAGGAAGAAGAGAAAACACCTTTCCAGTTTGTTTCAATTCCCCCACCAACCTATGAGATACATACATACATACCAACATACATACAAAGATGTAGAGATAGAGATCGGATTAAATTTCGGCCGGGGTCTGTGATTCTGTAGCCCAGCCCCACATTTAGAGATGACTGGCCTGGGCCCACCTTTGAGGAACATTGCTGTTCACTAGTTGTTAAAGAACACAAGAATGGTGAAATTGTGACTGTCTTAGTTATATACAGTGAAAGTATACCAATGATGTAATGCATTAACTACTGAGGGAACTAGCAAGATATTAAAGTTGACTCAGAAAAATGTGCCTTTTATAATTCATTTATATTGCAACCTGTCTTTGGCTGTTAAGAGTTCTCTTCCCACAGGGTTGGAAAGTAGCCTAGTCAAAGGTTTGAAGGTCCCTACTCCCGGAAGGATCTTCCAGTCCATGCCCAGCATCACTTTGCAGAGGCGGAGGGAATCTCTGCCCATCTCCAATTTAGGCATCTTTTCCCCTGATAATTTCTTTTTACTGTGGTTGGAGTTTAGGGCCATTGCATCACAAAACTCTTAGGCATCATATCAAAGCTTCTGATGCTCTCCATCAGCTTGGTTACTCTTTGACATTTGAGGTTTTCATTATCTTTCAACCTGGATTTTCCGTCAGCCAGAATACTTGGCCATCACTGATTCATTTCTTCTAGTGTTTGTCTTCATTGTGCATGAGTCATCTGGAGTAAAATGCAGATTCCCAACCAGGAGCTCTCAGAGAGGGTCGCATCTGCCTTTTTCACAAGCTCCCAAATGATGCTCACACATGTGGTCTTTGAATAGCAAAGATTTTCCTACCTTTGGTGTTTGAATGCTAAGTATATGCCAGCCAGGTGCTCACTAAACACAGAAGAGGGAAAAGTAAGTTGTCAAGTCTCAGAGCCCGGGAATGAAATAAAATGGGAGAGACTGAGAGGTAATAAACCCTTACAATACTATCCATTCATCACAAAGCTAAGTAGTGCCCACCACTTTCCCAGAATGGAAAGTGCTTTCAAAAATACTTTTGAATTACTTTGATAAGCTGATTGGTGCCTTACTCCAGAAGGCATTTGCTCCTATGGGATTAGCTGACAGCGCTGTCAACTTGATTCGCTGGTGGTAATGACCACCAGGACCTGAAAGGTGAAACCTAGTCAGCTTAAATGCTGTGGGGGCATTTAGTTCTCCAACAGACAATGGCCACTGGGAAAATACGCTTAAACATGAAATTAAAATGCTTATTAACAACTGTGCTGCTTACCAACATTTAACCATTAAATTTATAGTATCCTGGTACCAATCGCTGCAAATCTATCAGAAGTAGAGTGTAATAAAATGTAAACAATATAAAGGAAAAAACTCAGAAGGTTGAGGTTAAATCTTGGAAGTTTTATTAGTCCCTCGGAATGCTGACACCTGGTTCAACCAGGGTGCAGAAGGGTTCCTCGATGAAGGAGCACTTCAGCTGAATCCAAGCAGAGCCTGGCAGGTGGCCAGGGCTACAGGACCGAGAGGGCATGACCCTAGGGTGAATGCAAGGTGTGCATGCCCATTGTGTTGAACGGATACCATACCATACGGGTTGGCACAGGAATGAGGAAGCATGTGAGGAGAAAAAAAACTGTCAATCAAAATGTCAGCCGGAGAGGAGGGCTGCTAAGCAAAGGTTGGTGGTAAGCCAGGTGAGATGTTGAGAGGCCCTTATTAGAAAACACAGGGCCATCTCTCCTGAGTGGCTCCTGTTTACACCATTCCATCTTGGGCTGCCCACTTCTTCCTGCATGTGCCAGTTCCTAGACAGCACTCCTGTTTGGAGATACACCTGAGCCTGTTCACCGGAAGTGTTTGGAATTTTTGTAAGCGCTTCTTTAATGTGATTTTTATGAGCAGTGTTAATTTCTTTCCACATGAATAGCTTTAATAATGCTGCAATTTAAATCCTGTTTAAATTAGTTTATATTGTTTTCTACTTTCCCAGTGATCTTTCCACCGGATACAAAATTGAATTTATAGTTGAATACCAAAAATGACCTCTCCCCATATGCTCCTACCACCACACAGAGGGAGCTAGTGGCTTAGGCTTAATTAAAATAAATTAAAGTGACTTCTTACATGGCAACAAATATTGACTGGAGTTACCAAGCATGCCTTAACTAATGTTTCTGAAATTTAATTTGAATGTCAGTACATCAATCACACACTGGCCTGTCAGTTTCAGACAGTTCAGAAATGAAGATGGAATTTGAAGTTTGCACAAGTATATGCTTCCTTTCAGCTAATGGGATTCTGTTATTAACCTGAGAAGATATTGGAAACTCCAGGCTATTTGCCTCTTAAAAATAGTACATTTTCTCCCTTTTGGGGATTCATTTGTAGATTGGAAAATCAGTTATACAGAGAGAAGTAGTAACAGAAAAAGAATACTTACATCTGCTGCTTTAATTCCCAGATTTCTAGGCTGGCCAAAGCCAGGACTCCAGTACTTCTGGGTCTCCCATGTAGATGGCAGGGGCCCAGCGCTTGGGTCATCTTCTGCCTTTCCTATGCATATTAGCAGGAGAACCGATCAGAAGTGGAGCAGCAGGATGCAAACCAGTACCTTTACAACATGACCAACAACGTTGCAGGCAGTTTAAGCATCATTGTGCCTCAGTGCTGGCCACATTGTACAATTTTCAACTGCTTAATCCTAAGGATGTTGATCCCCCTCTCTAAAAGCTGTAAATTATTATTAAGCTGCTGCTTACTAGCCAGCTGGTCCTCTAGGTCAGTCAGTGGTGAGGAATAAAGGAATAAAATGTGACTCTCAGGCCCCGTGAACACACTTTACACACTTTTTATTTTGTAAATTCAGGTACCATCTTTCTGACAATAAATTTTTTAAAGATTTATTTTTTGGGGGGCCCAGCGCAATGGCGCAGTGGTTAAGGTCCTTGCCTTGCACGCCCAGGATCCCATATGGGCACCGGTTCTAATCCCAGCAGCCCCGCTTCCCTTCCAGCTCCCTGCCTGTGGCCCAGGAAAGCAGTCGAGGACGGCCCAAAGCTTTGGGACCCTGCACCCGCGTGGGAGACCCGGAAGAGGTTCCTGGCTTCAGATCGGCTCAATAAAAGGCAGATATACAGAAAGGAGAGACAGAGAGGAAGATCTTCCATCCGATGATTCACTCCCTAAGTGGCCTCAATGGCCAGAGCTGAGCCAATCCAAAGCTAGGAAGCAGGAGCAGCTTCTGGGTCTCCCAAGTGGGTGCAGGGTCCCAAGGCCCTTGCGCTGTCCTCAACTGCTTTCCCAGGCCATAAGCAGGGAGCTGGATGGGAAGCAGAGCCGCCAGGATTAGAATTGGTGCCCATATGGGATCCCAGCGTTTTCAAGGCGAGGACTTTAACTGCGAGACTACCATGCTGGGTTCTAGATTTATTTATTTATGAAACTGAATGAAAGCAGGCACAAGAGAAGGGGGAGTGAGTAGAGAAGAAAAGGAAGAGGATCAGCACAGCTCTGTTCTCAGAGCCCCATACAAATGAGAGTGTCATGCTTTCTCCTTGCCAAGGAGCCAAGGGACACAATAAAAGGAAAACTCCCAACACAAAGTCTGTCCTCTCTGTTTTGGTGGTGGTATTTTTTAAGAAAAAGGGAGGACGATGTCTTGGAAGCATTTGGTTTGTTTTTGCCCTCTGTGCCAAGGTCGTATTGGCAGAGAGAGGAGCATAGAGTGCAGAGGGAGGCAGGGTTTATTCCACTTACAATGGTTGTGGCCAGCCTCACAGATATAGTGCAAAGTTACAGTCTGTCCCAGGGGCTGCAGGAGGACTTGTCTCACTAAAGCCATTTCGGTCCTTGGAATGAGACAAGAGGCTGCCCGCTGCAGCTAGAGTTCATGGAGGTTCAGTTGAACTTGGGCTGAAATCCCAGGGGATCAGCAAATGACACAAGCGAGCCACAAACCCCCAAGCAAGTGTGTGCCCATGGACAGAGACATTCAGGGAGACTCAGGGCTTCCACTGACAAGAGAGAGTGTGGGCGTTTCCAGGCCAGTTTCCTACTGTGGCTAAAGTGTGGGGGCTGAAGGGGCAGCATGGCTACGAAAAGAAAAGCAGCTTTGAGGTTCATGTCCAGTGGGCAGCTGCTTCAGCCAGGAAAGAGCCCGGCATGCCAGCATGCTCAACAGGACCTGGAGTTAGGCTGGGTCCTGCTTTCCCTCAGTGCTCCTGCCTCCTTGGCAAAATAGCAGCCACACTATAGAGATTGCGCCTTAGTCCAGGAGGACGTCTCTGGCAGACTCTAAGAAGTCCTCAAGGTACTTGGGCAGCACCCTGAGATGTTTTAAAAATGTGCCACAAATGGAATACAAAAGGCAATCCTATTTTTGATTTTTAAAATCCGATGAGTAAAATGAAATGCTCTCATCCCACATGAGGTGGCCTGTTCTTCTGGAGCACGTACCTATTTCCAGAAGTGTAGACAGAGTGTGAGGATGTCTACCAGACCATGGGCGGCCATAGTGCTTTGCACACAGCTGGTGCTCATTATTTGTCCAGTGGGTAACAATCTGCGCCCTCCTCATTTTGCTGCTGATTGGTAAGAGTTGGGAGTCTCTCTGATTTACTTGGAGGAAAAAAAATGTAACTCATTATTCCTAAGTCACAGGTTTGCAGGGGTAGAACACAAAAGCAAAGGCTTCTCCCCTCAAATTTGCCTGGAAACCATGAAGTGAACCTTCAGCAGAAGAATCGATTGGTGTTGTAATGGCTGGCATATAGCTTCTAGCCCTAATTCACTTTGTCACCCTCAGCCTTGCTTTTTCTTCACCTCCAATCTTCACAGCACAGGTTTCTTCCTAGTATGCGTCCCCCCAGCAGGCAAGTCACTGTGTGTTCAATAAACTTTATTTGCAGGTGAACCGCGTGCCCGCCTTCCTATGTCACCCCTCCCTAAACACAGCCCAAAGCAGCCTCAGTTGAGCTTTCCAGCAGCCATCCAGTGAAAGACTGGCCACTTTAGTGAAAAGATCCTGTTGTGACAGACAAAGCACTATTTTATTTTCCAACATAATTAAGTGTGCATATTAGCCTTAAAGTGAAATCAGCCTTGAACTACAGTTGAACAAGAATTTACATATTCCTAGCCTGTCTCAGGAACTGGTTTTTAAAGCAATTTATTCTGTCGTCCCGATTAAAGGTTGACACTTAGCTGACTTTGCAAATCAGAAAACAGGTATCACTGTATAATGTTTCTGAAAGAAGAATAAGGAAATGAGTGGAGATCAAATAGGATAGTAAGAATTCTTAGAGTTCATCTTAAAGAGAAATTAAGGTTTGATGGAAGAATGAGGATGTATCTTCTAGAGTAAGAATCCCCACACCAAGTATCCTAACGTTGGCCTGCTCAAGTTTGCAGGTTAGAGGGTACGCCATCTGGTGCCATGGAGTTAACCAGAATTCTCCGGGAAGGCTCTGGGAAACTGGTGGAGCTCAGCAGATGCAGCCCTCAGCAGAGCTCAACTTTTGGAACCAAAATAAAGTGGTCTGATCCATATTGGGCGGTTTTTCCGTTTCCAGATGATAGCAAGTTCTCTGAGGCTATCACTGTGCTGCTTTCTTGGATTGAACGCGGGGAGGTCAACCGGCGCTCTGCGAACCAGTTCTATTCCATGGTGCAGTCGGCCAACAGCCACGTCCGGCGGCTCATGAACGAGAAGGCCACCCACGAGCAAGAGATGGAGGAAGCCAAGGAGAATTTCAAAAATGCCTTAACTGGAATCCTCACTCAATGTAAGTAAAGTTTTGGGAGCCATCTCTTTTGATTTTTTCCCCCTTCTCTCTCTTTTTTAAATATTCATTTTATCTCATTTTTTTTTGGTTGTTATCATTTGGGGGTAAGTAGTTCAATAATCTCCCATTTTACCTCATATCGAATGCCAACCTCATAACCTATTTCATGTTCTGTGGCAACTTGGAGGACTACGGACCCTTCCCCGAGAGCTTACTTCTCAAGGTGAGCAAAGTTTCTGTAGCTTTTCCTCAGGGCACTGTGCCTGGCCCTCAGGACGGGGCAGCCAGGTGCACCTGTGCTTGCAGGCCAGGTGCGCACACACACACACACATACCCCCACATGTGCTCCCAGTGCTGGCGGTGGCAAGCAGGCCCTGACCACAGTGTCCTGGGGCTCTCTCTGGGAAGAAGGTACCGTCAGAAAAACTTCCTCCTCGGGATCCTCTGTCAGAGGTGAGCGGTGGCTTCCCACTCGGGCAACTCAGACTCAGGGAGAGAGAATTTTTTTTTGTACTTTCTTCACTGGGAGAGCAAATTGCCTTAAGTACTTAATGCTGGTGATTTTTCATGTCCAGATCCCAAACTGGTGAAAACGGAGCTTTCTCCTTGAACAATAGTCAGGGTAATTACCCAGGGCTTTACTGAGGAAACAAAAAAAAGGGGTGTCTATGTATTTTGTGGACACTCTGTCTGCATGGTTAATGTCACAGCTGCCGATGTTCCCTTGCTGGTAAAAGCCACTGACTGGCACTGTAACAATGCCGGGCTCCATTACATACCAGGTGCAGGGGCCCATGCACGATAGCGACATATGTAATTTCCATATTCATTCTACGGATAAGTGTTATTTACAGGGATAAGATGTGCCAAACGCCTGTCACCTCTTTCATCAGCGAAAACCTGCAGGATAATGTGTTGATGGAGGATGGAGCAAGAGACAGGCGTTTGAATTCCCTAGAGTCCGTCTTTCCTGCAGCACAGTGACATCACAGGTTCCCAGCCATCACCCCTGAGAAGGGACCAGAAACCCACTGCAAGACTCTTCTGGCTACAGAGAAAAGGAATAGGCAAAAGACAAGTGCCACTTGGGCTGTCATCAGCCACACCTGCCCCAGCTGAGCCAGACCTGTGAAAGGGCCCAGTGTCCAACCGAGCAGGCCCAACAGTTCCAACATTCAGGTGATTGGAGAGAGAATAAAGGAGACTGACACTAGCTTCTGAAGGAGGGAACCCCTGACTAGATTAGCAAATGGGCAGAGGGCAAGGAAGGGTAAACTGGCAAGAAAGAAAAGTGACGGCAAGACAGTTCAAATGATGCAGGTCACACCAAGGTACGGCAGGAACACATATCCTGGGACGGTAGAATGATTAAGTTTGCCTGTCACTCACTAGCTCCAGCTTTGAGTAAGTTCTCATTCCACACAGTTTGCAAACCTACCTGGCAGAGAAGACTAAGCCTTTAAGGGTAGGAGATCAGACCTGGTTGAAACTAGGAGAAATCTTCATTTGCTTTAGCAACAGCTGTTGGAAGAGGCACCTCTGAAAAAGGCGTCTCCTGTGATACAGCAGGAAGGAAAACAAAGCTCTTTATGCAGTCATGAGTCAGCCCAAGTTTGAAACACCTGAGACAGACAAAAGAGAAAAAAAAATTCAAGTGTAATTCTTCAGGATTCATATACCAGCTTTTGCTTACTGATAAAATCAAATTGGAAAGTGAGGCTCGGACATGCCATGATAATGAACTTCCTACTGCTGAGCTGTGGGACTGAGCTTCCAGTCTCAGGTAGTTCCGAAGACCACAGGCCCCTGAGCCCTGAAGCAGAAAGTAGAAGGGTGCAGGCTGCAGCAGGCTGGCTTGCTCGGCCCAGAGAAGGAACGAGGGAGAGTTGCAGTGGGCTCAGTGGTGCCCCTTGGAAACCACAGGAAACACCAGGAAACACCAGGACTGCAGAGTACCTTAGCAACTACCCTTTCAACACCTCAACTTGAAAATACCCAACAGAGGGTTCTTGCTTTTAGTCTTCAAACGTGTTCCTTTTCTGGTTTCCTCTTCCCATCTAAATACATTCTTAGGCCAAATTCTTTTTCGTTTTTTAAGTTTTATTTGAAAGGTAGAGCAACAGATAAAGGAGTGTGAATGATCTTACATCAGCTGTTCCTCTTCCCAAATGGTGCCCATTGGCCAGGCCAGGCTGGGCCAGACTGGAAGCAGCAACAGAAATCACATCCTGGTCTCCCACAGTGGACGGCAGGGCCTCAAGCTCTTGGGCCATATTCCATTGACTTCCCAGGTGCATTAGCAGGATGTTGGTGCAAAGGCAAAGCAGAATAGCTGGGACTTCAACTGGCACTCTGGTATGGGATCCTGGTGTCATATGCCACATGGCTTTAACCCTCTGTGCCCCATTGTCAGCCTCTCCAGCCAAAATCTTAGGAATAACACCTAACAGTTCATACCACCAAACTCTATATCTATCATTAAGAAACTCTTTGTTTTCTATCTTCAAAAATCCATTCCTGTTTGGCCCACTTATCTTAATTTTTAACAGCTCCCACTCGAGACCCACTGGTCTGAACTACTGTCACGGCCTGGTGGGTCAGGTGTGGCACCACTTAGGAATCACAGGAAACTGCCAAACTGTATCTTACAGGGAACATTTTGTGGTTTCTGCCATGTGCAGAAACCCTGTCTTTTCTGCTTTTACTTGACTCACTCAATCGCACATCATCTGATAGAAATCAGATTGTGTCTTTTCCATCACTCAAGCAGCTTCCCCACGCTCAGCATCAGTTTCCCTGTGAATGTCCTTGGTTTCCTCTCCTGGGGTCCCTTCCCTCTGGTCTCAGCCTTCACACCTTCTTGTCTCTCTTCCTGGGATGCTGCTCTTGCCTTGACACTTTGTGAGGATGAATCTTTCTGACACTCTCAATCATGGCTGTAAGACCAGCCATTCAGACAAGTGTCTCTGGGTCACTCTTCTGGTAGATTCACCATCATTGTGCATTATTAAGGTCCTTTGTGGCATTTATCCAAATGTGTAATGACTTTGTGATTTACCTGCTCTTCATCATCTTAACATGTTTTTTCCCCTCATTCATATATATCAAGTACCTGGAACACAGAACTGTTCCACAAACATTTGGTGGACAAATGAATAAACTGGAAGGCAGGGAGGAAGGAAACCTGAAGCTCAGTTCAGAAATCTCTGGTGACACCATGGAGTAGTTTGGCACCAGTGCTGCCACCACCCAGAAGCCATGGTGTTCCAGCTAGTGTGTGTAATGAAGCAGATCCACTGCAGAGCTTAGGACCTGCACTTTAATGAGGGAAATCGCTACACTTTGCATTGGTAGCAAACCAAGGGATTTTAGGAGAGTTGGCGCCAGAAAGTTAACAGGAAAATCTATGTCAGAACATCCTCACTTGCTCCCAACAACCTTCACGTGTATCATCTACCTATTCTTGTTGGAGAAATGTCCAGCATCCTTATCATTTGATGCAGGGAGTTGTTTTTCACAGGAGGTAGATAATCATGGGCGATGGTGAAAAATCCCACTGCGCTAGCTGAGGGATGCTGTCCTAGCCATGTGCTGAGTGTTGGAGAGATCATCAGTGGTGTCTTTGAGGATCAGCCTGGGGTGAAGTGAAGTCTGTGAATTACAGCAGTACCAATGCATATTTTGGGAAGCAGCCTCAAAATGTTCTTTTCTCTCCCATGTGCTTTCAGACATATAAGGGATAGCCAAATTCTAACATCTGGGGTGAAAACACAAGGATACTTCAAAAAGCTTACAAAAACAGTGGAGTTAAAAATGCCTTAATTTTGTTGCCAGGCTAAACTACACACATGGTCTTTCTTATAACATACATTTTCCATGAGCATTTTTGAAAGAGCCCTCCCCTTAGCAGAAGCCTGACCAGTGTGGAAGTTATACACACCTTTCCTCAAACTGTGAATTCAAAATATGTCTCATTTCCTGTTAGAACTGTCTCAAGTCTTTGTGTCTCAGCTGCCTTTGCTACTTTCCCCAGCTTGGTTCAGAGACTTTGGGCTGCTTAAGGCCACAGTGATGGGCACAGTTGCTGTTTTTCCAAAAGCAGAGCCATTTGGCTTGTGTTAATAGTCCTGGCAAATAGCATGGAGATCACATTTTGCCTTTCTCACTTAGAATGAATAAGCACTCATCTCCAAGAATGGCATCCCAGCTGCCTTGCTCCTCAGCAGTTTGGTATCTCATGGGTTTTTACCATGGCCCTGAGAAGCACTTCCCATACAGAAGGGATCCATGGTTTCTGGGCCATCATTTTCAGTATTTCACATCAGCCTGCTCAATAGCAAAAGTGACTTGAGGCGTGTTGCAGGTAGGTGAATCAGCACATTAGCTTACAGCAAGTAGAGTAGAACTGGCATCTTAAACAAAGCATTCATTTCCCATGCTTCAGGAAATGTGAGTCACATTGCATAATAATAGCATGTGTGTCTCTTTATGGATTTTTCTGGAAATGGGTTGAGCAAAATAACAGAAACTTCAGATATACACCATGAAACTAGAATAAAATGCAATATCTCTTTGCGTTGCTTGTAATATCTGACCTTGCTTTCATCTGAAAAGCATCCATTTGCTTTAAGCGGGTTTTCTAGATGCTCTCTCTAGTTGTCAAGGGAAAAGTAAGTTGAGACACCATCCCTGAGTTTTTAGGGAAAAAGTAAATCTAGGGCCATTAATGATAGCCGAAAGAACAAGTTGTGATCTGTTTCAAGGTTGGTATCAAAACCTAACAGTTCCCTCCCAGGCTTGATGGTTTAGTATTGCCAATATCTATGTGAGTTCTCACCATCTTCTTATCTCTGGTCTTCAACCCAGGACCAGCTCTCAAACTCAGTCCAGTAGACACTGCTCTCATCTGAGCCTTGGCTTTAAATATCAAGAAGCAGTGGCTAAGTCCTACCAGGAATTTAGGGGTGCAGCTTCCCTTCACTTCTATGTTTAGGGTAATTTCTCACGTTCAACCATTGATGCAGAATTCTCAAAGATGCTAGATGAGGACATTGTCCTGGTGTGGTCCCTGGGGTCTTCCCTCCCTTTTTATGCTTGCAGGATCAATTGCATTTGCTGCACACAAAGCAAAGACAAATCATTTGCATCCCTGGTGAATCATCCCCTCCTCCTGTCAGCTCATCCTCATCTCATCTTTACGTCATTTCTTAACCTGACAGCTTGGCAGACACTTCCTTGGGTTTTCCAGCTCGGAGACTTTTGGGTTTTGATCTTCCCAGCTTTTTAAAAATGTATGCTCCCTGGGAGCTCTCCACAAGCCTGCCCACTTTTAGTTTTTCAGTTACGAGCAGAATGTGTCATTTCAAAGCTTAGGCAGCAGATGTTTATTAACTTCAGGAAACATGTACCACTGTGCCTAGTTATTAATGCGCATGCCAAGGTGATCTGTGCATGCCTTGGTATCTCTCTCTGTCTCTCTCTCTCTCTCTCTCTCTCTCTCTCTCTCTCACACACACACACACACACACACACACACACACACACACATGCATCTAATAAAAGTTTAAACACCCCATGATATTCCCACCTTGATATTTTCCCAACAAACTTCCTGGTCAGAGAGATAGGAGTAAAGTGGAGGAAAGGCAATTGGGAAAGTGATGGAGGTGGATGAGGGTCTATCAACTTGAGACCACATGCTGCAGATGTAATGAGGGCACATGGAATACCAGAGTGAGTAGGGCCATCAGAGACCTATGCATTTTGCAGATAAGGAGATGGACTTGGGAAGCAGACCTGATAGGCCATGCTCACTGAGCAAATTTTGGGCAGATTAGAGCATGAACCCTGTCTTCTTGTGTGGTTTTCTTCTTAAGACAACAGGATCTTTTTTTTTTTAAGATGTATTTTACTTATTTCAAAGGCGATTACAGAGAGAGTGAGAGATCTTATATCTGCCAGTTCACACTCCAGTGACTGTAATGGCTGAGGCTGGGCCAGGCTGCAGACAGGAGCCTGGACCTCCTCCCGGGTCTTTCTCATGGGTGCTAAGGTCCCAAGTACCTCGGCCTACTTCTGTTGCTCTCTCAGGTCCATTAACAGGGAACTGCATCAAATGCAGAACAGTGCTCATATAGGATGCTGCAATTGCAAAAGGCCCCTTAATCTACTGTGCAATAATAGTAGTCCAATTTTTTTAAAATGAGATGAAAGTGACCAGAGAAAGATATTGAAACTGTAAATCTCCAGCTAATAGAGGACTGAGAAGATGTGCTGAAATCACACTGAATATGATTTTCTTCTAGCACTTTCCTATTTCTCACTTTCTCACCATCACCATACCCTTTTCTCCTGTCTTACATAGCACTTGTTAGCATCATACACTGGAGTGCTTAATTATTTACTAATTATTTTATGAGCATGAAGCTTGTTTGTTTTTTTCTAAAGATAAGATTTTAGACTAAATGTAGATATGGATCATTTCCTAATCTGTTTTTCATATCTCAACATAGCATACCTGAGCCTGGCACAATTCTTATAAGCACAGAGAAGAGCTGAGTGGAAATATTGGTCAGTCAGAGATGGAAATGAGAGTGTGATTAGAAAATAAGCAGGAACCTAATAAATGTAAACCTACTCCTTACACACTGCACTTTTGCATAACCCATAGTCTTAACTGACATCGCTGCTATGCCGTTCTGTTTTGGGTATGACATGTAGAATAAACTTTTGCTGTGAATTTCACAGCAGCAGCATAAAATACTGCAGTTAATGTTAATTCATCCTGGATATTGTATATTGTGCATAATATCAGCCTCATCTTAAGTCTTAGAAACAGCAGAAGATCAATGGGCGAGGATGCAAGGGCTCTGACTGGACACCTAGGCTGCTTTGCCATCTCAGGCTTTCATTGGCCACGAAACTTTGGGAGAGCATTCTAAGCTCCTGGAGTCTCCATTTTCTTCTCATCTCTTCAGAGAAAAGGCTTGACCCAATTATCCACTAAGGTTCTCTAAAACACTGGAGTCTTCATCCCACCAACGGCTTAACATCCTTTCACATCTCTGGATATTTCAATACGACAACTGTGTGTCCCAGGGCCCAAGTGTGATGTCAGAAGCTCCTACAGAGATCACAGAGCAGAGAACTCGCTGCCCTGCCTGCAGAAGTCCCGCCTGCAGAGCCTCAGGGCCTGGGCTGCATTGTGAGTTGGGGAGTTGCATTTTCACTCCGAGTAGGCATGTGTGTGTGCGCGCGGCAGCCAGCAAGCTTGGTGAACTGGTAAGAGTTATTGCCAGAGACGGCTCCGCGGGGCCCTGCCACTCTCCTGTCACGTCCTTATCTGTCTTCTCAGCCAAAATTGTAAAAACCTGAGTGTTTGAATGAATGATTAAGTCTGTTTCAAAAATATTTTTTGAGTGTCTTTTAAGTGCCAGGTCATGTGCTAAGTGCTGGTGCTGGAGTGAAAGAGGGAGGGGTGGATGGTTTCTGATCTCTGCAGGGGTGGTGAGGCGAACCCCCTTCCAGTCAGGTTGGTGTCATCTTCCACATTTCTTCTGCCTGAAAAGCTCTCTCCAAGATCATTTACTTCTCAGAACATCTCAGCTAAACATTTTTTATTTCCGCCAAGGGAAATTTGGCTTCTGTGTCCCCTGCTGTTGAAAAAGAGTTTTATGGAGTGTTAGAATGTTTTCCCATGTCTGGAGTAGTCATTGCTGTAGTTCATCCATGAGAGGAAGAAATCTCTGCAACTGCTTCAGCAACTGGAAGATTCCTGTTGCGCCAAAGTCATACTGACTGGAGTGCTGGAAGCATTAATTCCACATGGTTGGAGGAGGGGAAAGCATGTATTTAGTGTAAAGGAATAAACATCCAGATAAAATCATTTTTTTTTCTTTTTCTTTGAGAAACAGAGATGAGGAGAAAGGAACAGATAGATGGACAAACTGACAATCAGAGCCCCAGACTGCTAGTTGGATCTCCCAATGTCCTCAGTGGCTGTCTGGGGCTGAGGCTGGGGCTCGAGCTGGGCCAGGATGAAAAGCCAGGAACTCAATCCAGGTCTCCTATGTGGATGAGAGGAACCTGAGGACTTGAGCCATCACCTGCTGCCTCGTGGGGTACACATTAGCAGGAAGCAGGAGTTGAAAATGGAGCCAAAGCTCAAACCAGGCGCACGCATGTGAGATATGTGAATGCTGACCAGTGGTCTGCTCAGCCACTGGACCAAATACCTGCCCTACAAAACTCATTTTTAATAAAACCTCTGAAACCAAGAATGGGCACAAAATGTTCTGTTTCAAGGGCCAGCTAAAACTGAGCTGAGTTTTAGGTAGTTTTCTTCTTTTCGGTTTCACCCTACCACCACCACCAAAAGAATTAAAAAGTCTACTCATAAATCAAATAATGATGTTAGCATTTTACAAAGGATTTTAATGAAACTAGGATGCATACTCTAGAGCAGTAGAAAATTGTGGAGGGCTAGATTACAAGATTTAACAGCAAGTGTTGAGTGGAATATAGTAATTCAAGAAGGATAGAACTTCTTGAGGCTAAAGATGAAAAACCTGAGCCCCTGACTAGGGACTAGAAAGCAAGCAACCACCAAGTGTCAGGGAGCGAGGGTATGTACTGGTGGGGAACTGGACCGTAAGAAACAGTGTCTGAGCTCTGTTGGACAGAAACCACACAAAACACCATTTCATACCATTGTATTTAAAGTCAAGCCACCTTGCAATCAAGGAAAAGTGAGCTGTCAGGAGAGTAGCTACAGGCAGAGATGATGTATTCTTGATTCCATAGGCTGAACAAGGAGTCCAGCTTGGAGTCTTTGATCCAACAGGGAAAGAACAACAGCAACAACAACAAGTCCAAGGCAAAGCGAGAAGGCAGAGGGTCCCCACTGAGGGAGGCTGCGTGCTCTGTTTGCAGCCATCTCCCCCAGCAGGGCAGACACAGCACCCACCAAGCCCCAAGTGCTTCCCCTTCATCCCTTGTGGAGACGTTGGCTCCGCTGCATTAGAGCCTCAGAGAGTAGCAGTCAGGAGGGATTCAGGATTGCCCGGTGTAGCCCCCTCAGTTTTGGGACTCAGCTTGACAGAGGATTAGTGGTAAAGACAAGACATGATTCTCTTTCCCCTCTCATAGTCCCCAGAATAGCATAGAGTTCCTGAAAGCAGCCCCATGGTTAAGATTCCACTGCTGGGGCTTATTACTCAATAACTTCCATTTCAACAAAGGTAAAACAGGATGTGGGACTAGAAAGAGAATAACAATGAAGGCTGAGAATCCCTTTGTGGCTTTCTCTAGACACTCTCATTCTTTGGCCCTGTGGCTTGGATTGCTCCATAAAACGCTTGTTAAACATTAACTTTATTTGGGCCCTGCGCAGTGGCACAAATGGTTAAGGTCCTCGCCTTGCACACCCGGGATCCCATATGGGCGCCGGTTCTAATCCCGGCAGCCCCGCTTCCCTTCCAGCTCCCTGCCTGTGGCCCTGGAAAGCAGTCGAGGACAGCCCAAAGCTTTGGGACCCTGCACCCACGTGGGAGACCTGGAAGAGTCTCCTGGCTTCGGATCGGCATAGCATCTGCCATTGCGCTCACTTGGGGAGTGAATCATCGGACGGAAGATCTTCCTCTCTGTCTCTCCTCTCTGTATATCCGCCTTTCCAATAATAATAATAATAATAATAATAAATTTAAAAAACATTAACTTTATTTGTTTGAAAGAGGCACAGAGGAGACAGAGCTTCCATCCTTGGGGTCACTCCCCAAACGGTCACAACAACCAGGGTTAGTGGCAGTCCAAAGCCAGGAGCTTATATGCACAGCAGGAATCTGAGGGCTCTAATCACCTGAGCTAGTGTCTGATGCTTCCCCAGGCATATTATTAGGCAGGAGCTGGTTCATTTATAAAGCAACCAAGACTAGAATTTGTATTCCAGTATAGAATGCTTGTAGCACAAAGTGGTAACTTAACCTGCTGTACCGCAAGACAAGCCATCCTCCATACAACTCTGTGAAAAAGTAAAGGCGGCTTCTCAGTCTGTCTCAGACTCCGACTCAAAGGGTCGGAGTTTGCATTAGAAAATGTGATTGGTTTGCAAGCCTCAGCGGAGAGATCGTTTAAGGCTTTCTGGCCTCCGATGGCATGCTCAGCAAGCATCCTTGCAGCAGTTCTCATGCTGAGATTCAGGCAAGTTCTGGTGCAGAGCTGGTTCCTTCCTGGGCCTGAGCCTGAGGACTGGCCGTATCTTTGACTACATCATGATTCACATTGTCTGGTATGTCATCTGGCAGTATACACACCATAGTGTTTCTGAGATGTGGGTACCATACAGCGGTGATAAAGGCATGATTTGAAGTTGGACACATGCAGTTTCCATTCCCAAGTTCATCCCTTCCTCAGTATGTGACCTTGGACAAATAGCTGTTCCTTTTCATGCATTTCAATTTCTTGATCAGTGAACACACAGTAATAATGGCATTTATCTCGGAATATGGCTAGGAAATTCAAATGAAATAATATTTAAAAGTAGAGGTTTGGAGGGCTTGCTAAAGCACAGTTTGCAGCCGCCCCCCTCTTCCCAGGGTCTGATTTGGTGGTCTAGAGGCTGAGCTTGTACACTTCTAAGGAGTTCCTGTGTGACTCTGGGGATGCTGCTCTTGGACCATGCTTTGAAAAGTGGTGCTTTTAAATAATCAAACATAGCACCTGGCCCAGCACATGCTGAGAAATGTGAAATAGTCACTCACCATGACGTGATTTTCAAAACCCCAGCTATCTGGCTGGGGGAGATCCAGAAGAAGTCAGTCATTGGTGTCAGCAAGAAGAGATACGCAAGAGGCCAGTGTTGTGGCACAGCGAGTTATACCTCTGCTTGGGATGACAGCTGGTCCAAGTCCTGGCTGTTACACTTCTGACCAGCTCTCTGGTAAGGTGCAGGGAAAGGCAATGAAAGATGGACCAAATATTTGGGTCCCTTCAACCCATGTGAATGATACAGATGAAGGTCCAGACTCCTGGCTTCTGTCTGGCGCAGGTCTGGTTGTTGTACTCAGTTGTGGAGTGAACCAAATAATGAAAAATCTCAATCTTTCTCTCTTCTCTCCCTCTCCCATATATCCCTTTTTTCCCCCTGTCATTCTGCCTTCCAAATAAATAAACCTAAAAGAATAAAAAAGATCCCCAGAAATCAGACCTGTCTGTGCCCTTGCTACTGGATGTCTGCTCTTAACGAGTCAGCTGTTGATGAAAGAGCCAGGTTTGTTTCCATCACTTGCAGTGGGAGCTACAAACATTGACACTGCTGGTGCAGGGACTTGGCTGCCATATGACTGCTGCCTTTTCTTATCCACCAGGAATGCAAAATGAAATTTGATTATCCACTGTTGGCACCAGGCAAACAACACTGAGTAGGTATAAATTGGGGTACAATTTTGTTAGGAGCTCTCAAAATTAGAAATTTGGATCCTCTTTTATCTTCACTGCTGAGGACTTTGTAAAAAGTTCTTTGGAGAAGGGTGTCAGAAGGTGTGTCTGAGGGTGTTCATTGCAGCTTTGTTTAAAACACACAATGACAGACGTACACATCTCCAAGTGAAAAGCAACTGGGGCAGAACAGTGTAGGAAACACAGAAACAACAAACACAACGTATTCTCTAGGAAGTTTTTCTCTGGATGGATTTACTGCCATCCGTTTGCAGTGATTACTGAAAAGAGGAAGCGACAGGAGGCTCAAGATGGGAAGGTGGATGTATGCTTTCCCTCCTCATAAGCTCATATTTTATTTAGTCAAGAGGGATAATCTAGGCAGGAGATTCATGGGATTTGAAAAGTCCAAGAAGCGTTAGGACTATAATCTCATTGATTTTTGTTTTGTTGTTTTCCGAAACATTTGTACATAGGCCCTAATAAGGGGATTTGTAGTACCCTTACCTCTGCTGAAATGTATACAAGTCTCAAAAAAAAATCACTATCTGCCAAATGTCTTTGTGCTTGAACAATTGGATCATTTTCTGTTTGCCTGGAGTTTGCTAAGACATCATGTCCCTTTTTTTTGACAGTTTGGTCACAGTTTGATCCTCTTTCTTTGGCCCACACCCCATACCCCTGAAGGAACCAAATGTCTGGCCTCATCTCTCAGGGAAGTGCAGAAATACTCCCAGGCTGCTATTCCTGTGTTGGCTGTGAATTCAACAGGCCTGTAATGTCACACAGTGCTCCTTTTACTCATCTTGAGACAAAACCCCAGAATGCCTTCTTTCCTCCTCAACTTGAAATTCCAGTCCATGCTTCTGTTCCCTGGGCTTCCCGCCAGGCGACTTGGCACACACTCCAGGCTGAGGACTCAGCCCAGAGGGAACATGCAGAAGTCCATCCGTCCTGGAGTGTCTTGTATAGCAGCTTCCTCCGGTGTCTGACAATTACCACACTCCTGGACCTGTCTTCTCCGGATGTCCCAAAAGCTAAACCCTTGCTGCAATCCCTCTGTCATTGTTCTTCAGGCCCAGCACTATGTAGAATGTCGTACAGTTTCTTTGGTTTAGAAACAGCTGGACCAAGCTGGGTTGGGAGAGTAGCTATCTCATTTGTTGTATGTCTTTGAAAATCTCACAGCTTTTCAGAGAGGATTTGGAAAGATGTTGTCCCTTAAAGGAACAAAATAAAGTTTCCTCTGAATCCTACAGAGTTAAGGCTCTCTCACAAGCCCAGAATGCATTAGAAACAAGACTCCAGCGTGGGAGATTTGTTTGAGGTGCTTTCCTTAGGCAGCCTACTGCCTGTAAGAAGTTAATCTGTTTCTCTAGATATTTGGGACACTAAATGGATTTAAGGATCTTTCGCAGCTACTTAACTGGAATGAGAGATGCCTGAGGTACAGAGGCCGGCAGAAAGAATGCAGTGAAGGAGAAAGGGCTGTGGATGTTCTCTGGGCGAGCGTAACCCTGCGCTGCCACCACTTGCAGTGCTCTTCTGTTCAGAGCTCACGATGGAGCAGCAGGTGCAGCCCAGCACTCTGGAGTTTTGTGTTTGGCGGCCTGCTCTGTCCAGAGAACTTGTTGAAGTGTGATATGTTCCAAGAACAAAGACAAGTGCTTCTTCAGGTACTTCATAAAGTTCGCCAGCAAT
Source organism: Ochotona curzoniae (assembly GCF_017591425.1). Taxonomy (NCBI): domain Eukaryota; kingdom Metazoa; phylum Chordata; class Mammalia; order Lagomorpha; family Ochotonidae; genus Ochotona; species Ochotona curzoniae. The sequence continues at coordinate 40,971,967 of NW_024466502.1, read as the reverse complement.
GAAGAAGCACGCTTCAACTCAATACATGTCCAAATGTCGGGGGTGAGGGAAAGCATATTAAGTTGTTCAAGTACTTAGTTTTGTGAAATTTAAAAAATCTGAAGCATAGATACTTGTATGTGTGTTCTGTGGGCATGTGTATCCACACATGTTTATGTATAAGCTGATAACAGTGCATGGCAGGGCTCTGCAGCTGTGCAGTGTTTAGTGATGTTGTGTCATTCGCACCTCTGCATGCATAAGGGGCCTGTTTTTGACATCTAAGACTAACGTTCATGCAGACTTTTGAAGAAACATCACTTTATCTTGTGATGCTCAAATTATCTAATTAAGGCATAATACTGAAAATAGGACTGGGGAGGGATTTGTAAGATATGGAAGGGTGAAGTTACACCTGCTGACTGCTCTTTCTGCTGATACTTTCAAAGCCTTTGAGTATTCTTTCTAGATCAAGTGTTTCACCATTGCAGAATAGCCTTGATCCTTTTTAATCTAATGCAGGGCTAGGTGAGCCTCCCCACTGCTATTCTGAAAGTCACCACGGTGATAAACGCCTTAGGGAGGGGGACTGCCTGCAGCATAACTTGTATGAAAGCTGGTTTGCTTTTCTGCAATGGATGTCAGTGTCATTTTGTTTCTGTCTTTGAGAAGCAGAGTTCTGAAGATATTCTTGTGCTTTAGTTAGTAGCTACTTGTAGCTTGATTATACATAGAAGCAGTAGTATAAGTTATACTAGAAAAGTCATTAAGTCATGTCCTAATTCTCTGGTGTCTGTTACTGAAGACAGTAAGGTAGGGTCTCTATTGGTCACATCAATACCAGCAATCCACAAAAAAACAAAAAAACAAAAAACAACAGTCATCCTGATTTATGATTTTTAAAATGTGTTGTCTTTGAATCACATTCATTAGGGCATACTCATGGAGGTGGTTTTCCCCTAATGATGATGAATACATGCTGATCCAAGCACTCTTTTCAGAGTCTCTTTATTTTTCTCAGGAACTTTCATTTGCAAGACAAATGGCTGGCTCAGGGGCACTCTGCAGAAGTGGGAGAAGTACATAGGGCCATGTAAATATTGCAAGAATATCTTTCAAGCCTATTTGATTTACAAGTATGTGAGAACAAAGTATAAAAGTTCCTAAGAAAACAACATTCAGTTTTGCTGGCATTGTTGAAAAGGATACAATCATAAGAAATAGAAAATGGCCCAGAAAATGTCAAACAACTTTGCCATCCTCAAACCATATTTCAGCTCCATTCAGATGACCAAAAGGCAAGCTTTAACTCATCATGTCCAAAAAGCAAATTCCTCTTCTACTTTCTCTGTCTTTGCTCCCTTCATTCACTTGATCTCTGCCATGCTGTCCATGCTCCAGGTCTGCTGCTCTCCTTCCTCTCCCCTTCAGTGCAGCCATGCCTTGGGCTGTCACCTCTTCGTGTCAGGCGGCCGTTTGTTTCACCTTCTACTCTGCCTTAATGCAGGTTGACACAGCCACTCCTCACTCACTGCAAGCAAATCCAATTCATGTCTCCTGACCTAGGATATTAAGGTCACAATCTGTATTAATAGCCAGCATTAACTTCATCCTCCACCAGCTACTTCCTTGCAAAGTCCTTTCACCACTCCTTGACAACCTTTGTGTAAGTGGCTTCTGGAACACATTGCCTTTTCTGGAGATTGTCCCCTCATTCTACAGTTACTCCATCCTCTGGGTCTCTAGAGCTCTGACCCCTACCTCTCTTGCATAGATTAGTGGTCTGCTTGTCTTTCTTTCTCCTTGGAGACTGTGATTCCATCACAGGTAAACAATATGCCCTGATCATCTATTTCTAGCCATCAGTCAAGCCTCTAGTACCTATTAGGACCCCAGATATTTGTTAAATTAGTGAGGAATGAATTAAACTCATGCCCTGGAATGTGTTAGTCACATGAGGCACTTACCTCAATCAGGGAATATCTGCAACATGCATATGGTTGGAATAGATATTAGAGGATCTATTTGACCCTTGGCCTGTGCATTATTAGGCCATTCGGTTTGGGGAATCTAAGTATCTGCCCTTCTGTCATCCTCCATATGCCTTACTAGTCTCTTGCCTTTACACACACACAGTTTATAAACATGCATGATTTTCTCTTCAGTGTCTTCTTTATTAATAGCTTCTCCTGAAAGAATGCCCAATTTTGGCTATCAGTATCCAGATAGTTTGCCTCAACACTCAGTATCCTTTCCCTTCTGTCCTGGTATCAAGACACCATTGCTCGTCCTCTTCTCAGTGACAGCAAATGGCTCTGCTGAGGCAGGCATCCGGCATACGGAGAAGATGCTGGTTGGAACGTTCACATCCCATGTCAGCGTGTCTGAGTTTGAGTCCTAGCTTCACTTTCAAGCCCTGCTTACTGCCACAATACAACTTTGTGAGCTAGTATGTGATGGCTCTAATAATTCGGTCCTTCTCAATCCCTTGGGAGACCTAGGATTGAATCCCAAGATCCAGGCTGCAGTTGAGCCTAACCCTAGCTATTGTGCGCCTTTCGAAGAGTGAACCATCAGATGGAAAATTGATCTTTCTCTGTCTCTGCCTTTTGTAGCATTAAAATATTTGATTTAAAAAATAGCTCTGCTATTAAAAGCAGGAAACTTATTTTTTCATAATCTTTCATAATTTTATGACTACCACCATGCCACAGACAATCTCATCTGACAGTGAATTTAGGGTTGCAAAGAGCAGTTGAATTCCTCAATGATCCCAGCATGCGTGCAGACAGGCAGCATATAGAAAGTCTAGGTGGTGGAGCCAGACAGGTTCTCTTCTCCGCTAACCATGCCGCACCCTGAGGGCTGGTGGTCAGGTGAAGTTCAGCATTTTGGAGCATCTCAAGGTGACAAGTCTAGAAGTGCGACTTCCTCTAGGTGAGGTTGGTGAAGGGAGAAGACACATGCACTCAAAGAGAGTACAAGCTAAGGTGGAGAAGTCTCCTGTTCAAATTGGATGAACAACTTCTTGTGAGATAATGATGAAGTTTGCTGAATAAGGACAACTGGAGTTGGGGTTTTTCTGAGGTGGAAAATGGGCAACATAAAAGCCTCTTGAGAAAATTACCTTTAGAGCTTGAGAAGTAGTTGCATAATAGCATTTTAAGATTTTCATTGTACTACTAGTGAATAGAATTTTCCTTTCTCTCTCTGCTCTGTCATATACTTATTTTGTGTGCTAGTTTTTAGGATTGTATGAGCATGTGTTATTTTTCTTCCATGGGGATTATTCTATTATTCTGTAACATTCTTTGGATACTAAAAGAATTTTTTTAGAAGATCTTTGATGTCCTTTTTATGAGAGCCCTGGGAGTCAAAGATTTATGTTGATGGGAGTTAGCATTTATGAGACCCTAATTTCACTTGTGCCTTTCTAAATATTGAGAGTCTCAAACTTAATTATATGATTAGTTCAGTACTCTAGTTTTCTTAATCCCATGCTTGCTAGATCAATATCTGCTTAAGTGAGATCAAGTTGGTTTGCCCAACCCCAAACATCCATTACTAAGAATCCATTCCTTTTCCTATATAGTTTTGTTCACAACCTGTACTTGAAAGCATTGGATGCACTAAATGAAATGAAGCTGATAGAACTGGAACTTTAAGTGACTTTAAAACCAGAGGGGAGCTTATTTAAAGTGATAATGGAATGATCCCAGATACAAATGTTGGGTGGTACCTAAGGGTATTGAAATCAGACCTGGTTGCTCATTGTTGCTGGTCGGGTGAGCATCGTTCAGTTTTGAGGTGCATGTGGAGGCTTTTGTTCTCTGCCAGTGGGCAGCAGCATTAGCTGGAGTTGGTGCAACAGGAGAAGAAAAAGGACCCTGGAGTGAGAACCGATCCCTAAGGTTGATGGGATGTATGATGATAACTGTCCATTGCTCTTGCTTGGAACCTAGACTTGATACTGTCTTGAGAGAGCTATAGTGAAGTCCTTGAGATGGAGACCAACCATACAAGGGGAAGATTCCCCACTCAGCCACTATACCACAGTTTCACTTCTAAGTACCCAATCAGGCATTGCTTTCATGCATTTATCTATTTCTGTATGCCCACACTACTGACTGTGTATCCATAGTTCTAGGTATATAGATCTGTCAAAACACACTTTAAAGCAAGAACTAAACAATGCTTGGAAGTAAATGCCCATAACTTTTTCCCAGACATGTCTAGAATTCATTTTAACCTAAAGTTATGGAGACAGTCTTGAAGGGAGACCTCCCCAACCTTGCTAAAATGTAAGTACAAAAAGACACAAATGGGATGGATATTGATGATGTTGCTTCACTGTGACATCATCCATAGACTCCTCGTGTCTTTGCTTTGCTTCCCTATGGTGATCACAACATAAATTACTTGTCTTGTTTGACTTCCTTGTTCACCAAAGTTGAGCAGATTGTGGCCGTTTTCAACGCTTCTACCAGACAAAAAGCTTGGGACCATTTCTCGAAAGCCCAGCGCAAGAACATAGACATTTGGCGAAAGCACTCTGAGGTTGGTGATTTTATGATTATTTTTTAACCACCATCACACAGCTGGATTAGCAGGGAGTAGCATGGCTGTAGCCCTTAGGGTTTCTGTTACAAGGGACAGTCTCCTTGTCATTGCCCTGTCTCATGGTCAGCTCCAATTCCAGCTCAGATTGATCCCTTGTGCAGAAAAGCAGCTGACTTAATACATAAAGGACAGAGCATGTTTCTCCTCTGCAAAGGAGGAAGATAATCTCTTCCATTCATCGTATAGAACTTGAAGATAAGACACTTTGCTTAATACATTATTTTGAAGAGAATGTAATTTAACACAGAAAGCCAGTGTTTTAAGTATCAGAGTTTTTTTTCAATGTCCTGTGTGATGATGATGGTTTACTCTTTGGGCTAGAAATGGCAAGTATGCCTTTCCATCTAAGTCTTCTCATTATTCGCAGTGTGCTTCCCACTGTGCTAGCCATTATGTCCACCCTTTCACTCCCTGCCCAGAGCAAATGCCTCATTGCATGTGTGAAGTGTGAGTATCTACCCCCAGGAAAGAGGACAGACTCTGACCTTCATTGCCACCTAGAAACACCAACATGTGCCGTTAGCCATGGTCATCCAGCTGTTATTTTTAACTCCACAGTGTAGTGTACGCATTGAACCTGTAATTTAAAAGTAAGTATACTGTCTTTGTTTGCTTGTTTTTTTACTTTGTAATGAGAGAATGTTTTTCATGTGGGTGCTTCTCCATCTCTGAGCTTGTTAACATTAAAGTTCTCTAAATGATAGTCCCCTCTTTCAAAATCCCAAACTCATAGAAGGTAAGGTTTATATATCTAATGATTTTTCCTCATACTGGCAAAATAGTGTTTTATATTAAGTTTGAGGAACCACAAAGTCTTGTGATATCAATCATTTGGGTGGCATTTTAAGTACCCATTTACTAATGCTAAATTACAGTAGAATACCAATGGCACTAGTATAACATCCACATGAATACCAAATGAATTCCTTATTATCACTGTTGTCATGGTACATACTGAGTGAGTTCACAATAATGGGACACTTAAAATGCTAGTGCAATTTATTGTTGAGAACAGGATTTAAAAAAAAATGTTCACTAATGCCAGAGAAGTTGATTTGGTGATTAATATAATTCTACTCCTCCATTCAGGATTATGAGCTAAGGAGGGGTGGGAAATCTAGTTTTTTCAAGGACCAGAAAAAGGAAGAGTTCTTCCCTGGATTTGAGACTCACACTAATCTTGATTTAAACACACATCTGCACCTATGACATGAGACACAAACTGGGGAATCATGAAAATAGAAAGCGAAATCCATAAACTTTTATCTCATTTGGGGATGATCAATCTATGAGATGCTTACATATTTTTTCCACGTCACATAAAGCCAAACATGGTTAAAAGAAATACCTAGAGAAAGGCAGGTGACATGATGCTGAATAAGCCCCAAGCACAGGAAGGCCATCATTAGTTAATGAGTGTCAGTTTATGTCTTGAGTCCTGGCCTGCGTCACTCAACTTCTGCAGTCCCTTACTCTGGCTCACCTGGCATTGGTATTGTCCGGAGAAGGGCTTGAGAAGGCTCGCACTGGGGTCTGAGGAAGCCTGCCAACTTGCCCTGGCACCAAGAGGTTGCAGAGGAAGCTCAAAAAGAACGGATGGTTTGCAGTCTGCAAAGGTGCGCCTGTAAATGGTTCTAGCACCTTCCTGCCACTTCCAAAACCTCTTTTGATACATGTTAGGAATTCTCAATTACCTTTGATTTTCTCTCCTACATGTTGCCTAATTGATTAAATACCTGCTGGCAATTTAGCATTGTGGATGATTTCTCAGTTGCATATAAGCTTGATAATTGGCTTGATTATTTTTTTTACTGCATTCCCATGTACAGTATCTGCTAATTATCTGCAACACCTCTACAGATGTATTAGAGTGTGCCATGATTTACTGCTGAACTGGAAGCACTCTGTGCAAACACCCTCCTTTTATTGTCCTATTTTTCCCACTTCCTTATACCCATCCCCCACAATAACTGCAGTATGGCAGTTGTTCGCTCCTTGTGGGGACTGAGCAACAGATCCTTCCAAGCTTATTTCTTTCCCTTTCACTTGTCCTTGTTTCCAATATTTCTAAGCCATCTCCATGGGGATTGGGCTCTTTGTCAGTGGAAAACTTAGCTGTCCACAACCTAAACACTTCTCTACTAATCACAGGTGGCACCTGCTTCCAAGACCAGAGGGTGTCAATGAGGGCAGACCTGGTGCCTCCTGCCTCTGGGTGGTACAGTCCAGTAAAGGGGCATTGTCTGTCCAACCAGGGACCTCTCAGGACTTCCCAGTAATTAGTGTCCCTGACCCTACCCAACCCAAACTTCGCCTCTTGGCCTTGTCCCCTTCCCTGACCTCAGCCATGGTGAGTGCCACAGTACAGTGTTAACTAATCAGATACTGCTCACAGTAAATAATCTGCTTTCCACCATGCCGCCATTCCAATCTGTACACTCAGGAGAAAACAGAATTGAGAGAACCTCTACATATATGCACAACCTTGAATAAGCTCTGTATTTAAAATTAAGTTAAGTGAGGTAATCTAGGTTTATTGTTACTCGCAAGTGTACTTATTATAGTGATTTTTTTTTGCATAGACTTCAGTTTAAAAATGGGAGAAGGAGTAATGGAGCTTCCTCCCTTTTTCAAATCTGAGAATAACATGTAAGAGGACAGAATGAATAAGGATGCACAAACAGGAGAGTACTCCCAATGCCTCCTGGAATTTAAAAAAGAAAGAAACATATTTTGGCACTAAAAATATTGATATCCATCCATCATTTTTTTCAGAATATACATTTTCTGTGAACCCTTTGAAGTTCACATTATTTGGTACAAAATAATGATAAATAATTTCAATGTCCTGAATTTAGGGACCGTAGTGAAAAATCCACTGCATGATTGTAATTTGTACAATGAATTTTCACATATATTATTACATGCTAATTGCCTTGTAGTTATATTAGTGCCAATTCCCCATCCAGGATGAGTTGCCAGTCTCGGAGAAATAAAATGGCTTGCTTATGGTCACACATCAATAAGTAGAAAAAACAGGGAATGTCCAAAATCTATGGCTCTTAGTTTAAAATTATATTAAAGCAGCCATTACCACAGAAATCAGTAGCCTTACGTGATAGCATGGGAAACAAAAAAGAAGTGTCTGTTTTTGTTTTGCTCCCAAACACTTTTTGGATTTTCAGCTTCAGATATCTGAATGGTCTGTGCATTTTAGGTGAGTGTTGAGGAGGCAGTGTTGTGATCATGTACAGGCACAAACACACATGCAGGGGCACTCTGTGTAGGTGACAGATAATAGTGGCTGACAGCAGCTTAGCAGGCCAGGTGTCAGACTTGATGCTACGTCTCTTATATGCATTCACTCATTTCATGCTCAAAATTATCACAGTATTGCACTGGGCAAAATGAGGCCAAGAGAGAGGAAGTTATTATTGCACAAGTTACACAGCAGGTCAGTGGCAAACTATAACAGACCTCAATAAAATTCAGTTGCTCATCCACATTAGCTGTGGGTCCTTCCGGGGTGCCAGCCACGTAATAGGCCTTGCTATGTGAACCTTGGGATAGCCCCTCTAGGTGGATGCTGCTATCTGCTTGCTGACCAATGAGGAAATAGAGGCTCAGGAGAGATCAGCAACTTACAGTGAGGAGTCCTTAGCTCATTGCAGATGAGCAGGGATTTTTCCCAGGTGTGAATCTTCCCAAGGCCTCCATTTGTAACTGGGCCACTACACCCCTCCCCCAGCAGCCCTTCATTCCACATTAGATGAGGCAGTGTTGGGAAGGTCAAGACTTAAGGCTTGTCAGCGATGCACGGTCAGTTGTAACATGTCCTGAGACCAGTGCGAAAAACCTGCCGAGGCATGTCCTGGGCTCTGACAGCGCTGTGTGTCCTCTGCTTTCAGGAGCTCCGCAATGCTCAAAGCGAGCAGCTCATGGGCATCCGCCGCGAGGAGGAAATGGAAATGTCTGACGATGAGAACTGTGACAGCCCCACCAAGAAAATGAGAGTCGACGAATCAGGTAACGCCCGTCACTGCTCCATTCCCAGGAGGTATCATAAGGATCTTCCACGCCTCAGATGGGGACTGTACGTTGGGAAATAGCCACGTCACTCACTTTCATTTGAGTTACACTGAACTTTCATCTTGGAGCTACTCTGCCTTTTATTAATAGAAACTCGAAGCTCCTTTTAGGAGTAGGGAGACTGAAATTGCTCCGGTTGTTTCCCCACATGTTTTAGCTGGGACTCTGATCCATTTCTCAGGGATGCCTCCCTGTCCCATAAAAATCCTTTTCCAGAGTGTGGCAGTCGCAGTTGCGGCTGAAACACAGATAAAATTTGGTTTCAGTCATTGGACTTCTTATTTAGGAATGACTTAATCCCTAAAGAAGCTTTCTAGCTTCCGAGCCAGCATGCTGGAAAATTAGTCATTTTTTCCTGATAAATTGGAGTTCACCTAACCGGTAATCGAGGGGGTGGACTCCCTTGGTTCCGAGTGAGGGCTGTCCCTCCTGGAGTGGTGAAAGGGAGAGAAACTGAGAGGATCTTGCTTTGTGTGCTCTCTCACACCTGGGATGCTGATGAAACTTCTGTGCTGGACTTGGAAATGAATTCCTTGGTAGGGCAAACACAGGCAAGCTCATTCCCAATGGAGACACCAAGGCAGATTGATGGCTGGGTCAAGGGTGCCATGTGTTGAGATGAGGGAAGAGTCACGGTTGCCACTGTGGTCAAAAAAGAAAACTATTCAAGTGAATTGGATCTATCTCCTGTCTCGGGGTTTTTAACAAAAAGACTGTAGTTGACCATGAGGCTGCTTGACTCACTTAGTGGTCAGTGGAAGAATCAAGATGGCAGAAGGGTGAGCTCCCTGCAGCTGCATGTGGTCAAGTTGCTCTGCATCTCTAGAGCTTGAGGAGTAAATGCCAGAGGTATCAGTGAGGCTCTTGGGAGAAAGCTCTTACAGACCTTCTTTTTAAAACTGGGGTCCCCAGCCCTGTAATAGGAGTGTCACCCCAGAACTCATCAGGAAAAGAAATCCTCAGGCTCCACCCAAAGCATGCTAAACCAGAAGCTTCTAAGGATAGGCAGTGGAGAAGTGAGAAGCAGCAACGTGTGAGAACCACTACTATCCAGACTTGCCCTTCATCCTCTGGTTCCATTCATTCAAGTCTTCTTTTCCCTAGGGGACTTGAAGTGTTTATTATGCGAGTGGAGAGGCTTGCTCCTTCCAGTTGGCCACTTTCCCTATAGAGGCCAAGACACTGCTCAGTCTGTTCTACTTCTTGGTCAGGATGTGTGTCGGCACCCTTTCCTTGATGAACTTGAGGGCCCATTTGTTCTTATAGACCTTGGACAGTTCATGGCTCTGCACTCCTAGGGGACAAAGCCACACACATGCCAAATGGCATCCTGCACCAATTTAGTGTCCTTGGTACAGCACCCACACCCACGCCTGCTGGCAGCACCTATGCCTCTGCTGGCTCCCATTCTTGATCACCTTTTGTCCTTTGTTGAGGTCCATGGCCATAGGGTTGTGTGTAGCCAGAGTTGCTGCTTCTCTGTGATTGCTAGAGAGGAAGTCACTAATTTAAATCCGTTGGAAACTTAGCATCCAAGTGAGGTTATGTCACTGCTGTCTGGAATCATGTGTATCATTTGTCTGACGGCTAAACCCACCAGCATCAGTAAGATCGTCAGATAAGTAAATATGTTTTTTTTTTTAAAAAAAAAAACAAAACCTGACTATTTTCCTGATGTTTACCTACAGGTAAGTGGCAAGTAAGTTTACATGAAGCTTGCGTTGATTTCCCAAGTAGAAATTTCATGTGATTTCATAGCCTGCCTTGAACCAGAATAGTAATGGCCCTGAGCAGGATGCCCACTGAGAAGATGTGATGCACCATGACAACAAACATGTAGCTGCAGGATTGCCACCACTGCCCCCTGTGCTACAGAGGCATGCAGGGCAAGTCAAGGACCCCACAAATGGCAGAGACCAGAGGTCCTCCCTGGAGGTTTGATTCCAGAACCCTTCTTCCCAGCCCTCTAGTGGTTCACTCCACAGGCATCTGCTGAGAGCCAGAACCAGATAAAGCCTGAACTTTGTGAAACTTCTGCCAGGCTTGTTACTTGATTAGCAGAATCACTGAGCAAAATACAGCACGTGTCATAAAACCGAGTGTTATAGGAGCACATGAAAGAACGGGAGTTCAGAGTCTTTTCTTTGCTCTTCTAAAAGAGGTGGTCCAGAGGACATGGTGTGTGGTTTCTGTAGAAAGCACAAGGTTGGCAAAGGGGAGGGAGAACGGCTGACCTTATTTTTAAATCTGTGTGTCCCAAAAGATCACACCGATAAGCCGAACAGTTTTCCTTTCCTTGTGGTTATGGAGCGTGGAGGAAGCATTTGCAGCCCTTCTTCTGACCACACGGGGAGACAAATCCCTGCTACCTGCTGCTGGAAGCCAGGCAAAGAAATCCTGGCCTGAGAGATACTCCTCTCAGCTTTTCTCACCTTTGCTACTGCTTAGGGACCAGTTTCCAGTCACAGATAAAGGAGCAAGCCCCCAGGATGCAGGAAATTGTCAGAGGCTACAGTGGAAGGATTTGCTCAGAGCTTTAGGAAATTCTTTGCCTATGTTTGCTCTTATCAAAACCGTGAGATTTTTGTCTCAGGTCCCCCTGAGGAGTAATTGACCCAGAATTCTGAGGAATTTCAGAGAGAACAGTCCATGGGGTGGGGAACACTTGCATTGGCAGACTATGGTGACCGCTCCTTCTCACACCCCTGGTAAGACTGCTGGTCCAATGCCTTACAAATACCCCTGCATGCCTTTCATTTCGTGGTAAGAATTGACCTGATTTGGTTTCTATAAAAGGCACAATTGATGATGTAGGAACCTGTAGGACATCTTGACTTGGTTCTTTAGAACAACAACAACAAAAAATCAGAGTTTTGTAACTGTAACTCTGTTGAACATCCTCCTAGACCATACATGCTCATTTACAACATGTCTGTGGCTGGAGATTTCCAGGGCCACTGTGGCTGTAGTTCTGGATAGACTATTCTCTGCCTCACTCATTGGGTCTTGAAGGGGAGAGGGGATTTGGTGGAGCAGAACTAAGATGCTCGTGTAAACAAACAAACAAAAAAAACCCATATATTTTCTTGATAAATTTGAAAATCACAACAGGTTTATCAAAGCCCACTCAAAAAGACTGGCATTCACCATGACCATAATTTTTTGATAACTCGAAGTTGCTGTTTAGTGTTCCTCTTCCTGAAATCTAGCCAGAGTTTTCAATTCAGACCTATTCCTTCTACCTACCCTGCTCCTCTCTCTTCCACTGCCTGTCCTCCTCCTCCCTCGTCTTTTACTCTCCCCACTACCACCCAACCCTTGCTGGTGGGAATACATTGTAGCTATCAACATGTGGGGAGCACTGTGTTGGTGTTTCCTCCTTTGTTATATTGTATTACGTTCCTGAAATGGGATGTATGTAAAGAGCAGAAGTTTATGGAGTTCACAGTAGTAAAGGTTGGAGAGTATGGTGCCCTAGTCAGACCCTCCTGGGTGCTGCCGTCACAGTGAGGGCCCTTCAAAAAGAAATGCCATCACAAGACCAGACAACAGAAAGGGTCAGCCAGCCTTGCTCTTACTCTTAGCAGTTCTCTCAAGAATTTTGCCAGAGATGATGTTTCCTTCCCTCCTAAGGGAAGGCCCCAGTGATTTGGCCACTCCTATTGGACCCTGCCTCTCAAAGACTTCCCCATCTGTAAATCACTGGAGACCAAGCCACTGAAAACATGAACCCTTGAGAAACAAGCCACATGCAAGCCCGTAGCAGGCACCTTCTGGTGTCCAGGGCTCTATGGACCCTGGAGGAATGGCACTCCCTGCCCTAGAAGGCATAAGACTGAAGAAAATAAACATTTTAATATAAACACCATCTCTAACATCAAAAATATCCTCAAGGCAATGAGTTAAATTCACTTTAAACCAAAATGAATGTCGTTGCCTACTGTATGAGTGTGTGAACATCATCCAGTACTTGATGAGGCAGACAATGAACACAAATTTCAGAAGAATAAAACTTAAAAGGCCCTGACTTCATGATTGACAATCCTCAGACCACTCTGTAAAACATAAACAGATGTCCTTGGATTTTAATTTACATCTCGTTTAAACCCTGGGCTCTTTAGAGGAGCAAATATTTTCAATTTTGAAGACTTATTTCCTAGGTTATTCATTTTCCATGGAAATTTGCCACAATACCAGTATGGATTCTGTTTTTAAAATTTCCATAAGAAGTCATAGATTTTCAACATCTTTCATCCAACTAAATCTAAGTAGGGACCGTTAGAATTAGAGGTATTCAGTCTGAGCAGTTGGATATGTAGCTGTAAGCCTTTGGTCAAAAAAAATTGTTAAGACTGACTGTGGCTGTCCTTTCGATTTCTTTGCTACAAGGACTGCCTAATTTTTCTGCTCTAGTGGATTTCTTGCTTGGTGGTGCTTTTGAAGGATTCTGAAAGGTGCCTAGCAGGGAGATTGCAAGCAGGCACAGGCCTAAGGGGAGGTTTGCTGCCAAGCACACACCAGCAGGCCAAGAGAAGGCTCCCAAGCACAGGCTGGTGTCTCGCAGCCCTTGCAGCTGGTTGAGGCTTCCTTTTCCAAAGTGTTGAATCTGATACAAAGCAGGCTCACTCGCAGTAGTTGGCAGAGGGAAAAAAGCATTCAGAATGTATGTATGTATGAATGTACAGAATGTAAGGTGGCCCAGTCTCTAGCTATGTGCCAGGGTCTAAGCTCCAAGCAGCAGCTGACCCCCAGAGCAGGAGCACCCATGTGGAGTGGATGAGATATTTCTCACACGTGATGACAGTCTGAGACACTAACCACTGTAAAAGGCAAGAGTAGTGGTATGTGTCCATCGGCAACCACAGAATTAAAGCTTTTTCCTTTCGGCCACAATCCACCATCTTCTAGAAGCCAAGTGGCAAGGAAGGCAGTGTGATGAATCAAAGGCGTCCGGTGGGAGGAGACGGACACTGTCTTCCAAGGTGGGCTCAGTAGCCTGCCCGCTACAGAGCTCAAGCCTGTGTTCGTTGGCTTTTCTTTTCTCTGTGTTGTTGTTTTTCTTTCTCTCTCTCTTAAATCTTAATTAATCTTGCCCAAAGAAATAAATGAATGTTTATTTGGGATTGACCTTTCATCTCCCCGATTTCAGATACTTGGAATTCCCTTTCTATAACAAACATGCTTCTGCAAGGATGGAAAGTGTATCTGTTAATTACATTCAATGTAAAAAGACAAATGCTGCTGAATCCATCCTGCAGTAGGGGATTCCTCCCTCCTGGAAGCCCTCCTTCGGAGCAGCAGGGCTGTGTCAACCTGCTGTGTAAATTCACGGTTCACACCTACGCTGCCTTCAAGCTTAGCCGCCTTCCGGTCCTGTTTTGTCTGGTGCCCCCAATAGTACCATAACTCCTGACAACTCTCAGGCACCAACTTGTCATAGTCTTGTGTTTGGGGTGTGGCTGAATTTGCATTGTGCCTGGATACCAAGGATTTTACGTAAGACTTAACCACTCCACTGTATGGTCCCTCCCCTTAGGTCCCAGCCTAGGTTCTCTAACAGTCCATGTTTTATGTTGGATGTAAGCTTGGGGCTGGGTGGGTTCTCCATATGCCTTGCATGAGTGTGTAGCAGGCCAGCCCTTTTTCCCTGTGTTTCACTAAGCAGGCTATGGTTGTGTTAGGTTCTGGCTCCTTGCCTGTGGTGACAAGGTGCTTGAACCTGGCACAGGGCATAGGTAGGTAAGTGATTGGCAGGCAGAGGAAGAGAATTAGGAAATTAACCAGCGATCTTCCAGAAGGGAGCGCTGTAGACCTTGGCGTGGGTGAGGGTTTAAACATGTGGCCAGTGAGTGGTGGGAGTTGCAGTGCTGAGTGCAGCCCCCAGAGCCCCAATGCGTCCCCACTGCCAGGAACACCATTATCTAGATTACAGTTTATTATGCTTTCTGGGCATTTCATCCTGGTAAGGCCTAATGCAGGATCATTACGCAGGAGAGTAGATTTAATCCTGTTTCCTTAGCAGGCTTTAAAGACAGGAAGGGAATATTTATGTAATAAGATGCAAAGTTGCTATGGAAAATACTATAGCAACCCAACATCTTCCCAGAGCCAAGCAGCCACTTGTACCAGCAATCTAAATTTACATTTATTTTAGTGTCATTTTATTGACACTCTTAGTATCTCATTCTGACAGGATGTTAAAATATGTTTTCAGCTAGCATTTGAGCAAAATTAACACAGTGTTGTTGGAATTGGTATGTATAACTTCTGGGGAAAAAAACCAGAAAAATCAGAATATTTTTGAGGGAGTTTAGAGGACAGAATCCAGGTAAGTTTGTAAGCTTTTTTTCCTGGTTGCCAAAATATAGAGAATAATTTCTTGATGGCTTTTATTCCTAATTTTCTCTTTCAACTTGCAAGCAGTTAGAAACTTTTCATTGTGAGGATTATCATTCTAATTATTGACCTGTTGCGTGACGTGCTCACCTGTGATGCTAACAGATACTTCTAGAAAACGCTTTAGCAGCTCAGCTCATTGCCTCTAAGAGAGTATGTCATATCAAAAATAAAATTTGCTCACCTTCTAAACAACAGGACCTGGTTGTTTTAAAAAGCCTTACAGTTAAAAATTATGAAGAAATAAAATAAAACTGTTACCACACTCTAAAGTGTTTTGGTTTCTAAATTTTTCATCTGCTCAGCTTAACTATGTAAATATTTTCTGTGTATTTTCTAATGCTCAGGGCCAAATATATGTGAGTGTGGGTTTTGACCTCTTATTGTAACAAACATTTTTTATATAAAAATATCTAATATAAAAAATCTTACATTAGTGAAATTGAAAATTCAGCGTGAATGAATGTGTATGCTTTGTGAATCATGGGTTGTTTCTCATGAACCTCTAAAAGTTGAATCTGAAATCTTTCACATGGTCAGAATATGTTCCTGAGCTTCTTAAAAAGCCTGGCAAAACTCAGCCAGCCCTTCCAGGAGCATCTTTTGGATTCCTTAAATGTGGGCATAGCAAAGAAGCTATAGATACAGAATCCAGTTGGTGGCAGGAAGATAGTATCCATTGATTTTCTTCTAGACCTATCCATCTAAAATCTTGAAGTGTGACTATAATACTGTTAAAATGGAACATTGACCAAAAGGATCAATACTAGACCATATTAAAACATATACCATTACCAACTCCTTAGCAATGTGATATACTGTCTATGAACATCATTGTCTTAGTTCTTGTTGGCTTTTGCAGTGCTCGTCAAAGCCCACTTGATGACATAAAGCTATTATCCCTTGATGAAAGTGTGTCTTGTGAAATCCAGCTAGCCATGCACAGTTAATGACCACATAACTATTAGAAAATGGGATTCAGAGAAGTAATTACTTTCTTCCTTTCCTCAGAACTTCCACTTGCTATTATGTGATATTTATTCTCATACTTAGCAGCCTAGAAATGGAAACTTATAATAATGCCGACATTTTTACCCTAGTAAGCTCTTCTCCTTCTAAATAGCATTGAGATGCCTGTCTTTCACTTATTGAATGCCCTCTGCATCAGACAGAGATGCAGTGCCTGGTGACTCTTCTCCCAGTGCCAGGACAGAAGATAAGAAACCTTCAGCGAAGTTGGTGGAGAAAGACACTTTGACTTAGGCACCTCAGGACCAGAGAGTAGGGGAGAACTTGTCTGGGCAAACATGCAAGGTGGAGTCTAGGAAAACAGTGTTTCAGGCAACATGGTACTAATTCCTCAGTACACCCACCCCAACTTCTGGGCTTGATTTATGCCAGAGACCCTTGAGTTCCTCTTCAGGCATGTTGGGTGATCTTTGCAGCTTGAAGCAGTTGTCTAAATTTTTGCTTATCAGAGTTACTTTAAAAGCATGTAAATATTCAGATACCAGAGTGTTGGGAAAGGCGTAGCTATGATGCATCTTGGAAAAATATATAGAAATATTATTTTAGGAGACCATGTGAAGGGTCTCGCAGTTTATAGAAACTGTGTGTTATCTTTTAATTCAATTTTAAATGAATATTTTGGAGTACTCTTATAGAATGATAGGTATTAGATAATGTTTCAATAAATTGCAAAGCGATAAAAGCAGTTACAAATCAATATATTATTCAGACAATTTTGACTTCCTCTCTCTTTGAGTGTGTTATTTTCACAGTTTATAGGGAGAAATATGCAAGGCTATGGGTCAGAATAGTCAGAGTGATTATCTCTAGTGTGGTTAAAGGTGATTTTTTTTTTTTTGGTCCTTTGTGTAGTTGAAAGATGTCCACATGTTTATATAAGTATTATTTTAACAATATTGTAGTAAACCTTTAAAGGAGAATATGTGGTCACATTAATGGCATTTGAGGACTAATGCCTGGGTGTTTCCAGCCAGTCTGTAAAATCTAAAGTAGTGACAGCAACTAGTGTTAGAGGATGGAAGCTGACTGTCTTGTCTTGCTTTAACTTAAGAGAATTTCCACATGTAGCTTGCCATATGTAATATGCTTACCTTCTTAGAACCTGTCATCCTAGTTTCCTATTACAACGGCTAATTATATTTGCATAACTACTTAAAGGAAGGATTGAAGAAAGAATGCAAATTCTAAACCAGACAGTATCTTTGAGCTCTTACCCAGAGCAAGATCAACAATGCCGAGTGTCGAGATTAAAAGAAGTCTTAAAGATGTTGTTCCTCCTCTTTTTTGTTTGTAACAAATAGGAAAATGTAGTCCCATGGTAAGAATATGCCTGCTCAAGAAAAACTACACTTCAACATGACCTTTTTTGTTTCCAGGCTAATACCTTTCCCCTGGCACCACTGACTTCTGTGGGGAAAAGATTGCAGACTGTCTTTCAGATACCTTAAGTGACATAAGAATCATCAACCAAAGAAAATCAACATGCTAAAGGCATGAAACTTTGATACCAGTTAGGGTGAAGGTTGACTGGAGACATTTAACAACTTGGAATGTTGATCCAGACAGTGCTGACCAGGACTTATACTTAAGTCTTCTTAGAATTTACTAGAAAGAGTTTCACTTCAACATAGGTAGTGAACCCAATAAACTACTTTTAAGTCTATTGCAACAGAAAGGCCACCTTTCAAGAAATATTCAGGAAATTGGCCCCTGTCCATTTTTATTATAAGATTTATTTATTTTTATTGGAAAGTCAGATATACAGAGAGAAGGAAATAGAGAGATCTTCCATCTGCTGGTTCACTCCCCTAGTGACTGCAACAGCCGGAGCTGAACCCATCTGAAGCCAGAAGCTAGGAGCTTCTTCTGAGTCTCCTACACAGATGCTGGGTCTCAAAGCTTTGGCCCATCCTCTGCAGCTTTCCCAGGACACAGACAGGGAGCTGGATAGGAAGTGGAGCAGCCAGAACATGAATCAGCACCAATATGGGATCCCAGTGCATGTAAGGAGAAGACTTCAGCCACTAGGCTATCGCATCAGGCCCAGCCCCCAGCCTTTTATAGTTAAGTGATAATTATTTCTTCGAAACAGTGTCTACCGTATGATTTTAGACAAGAGGAAGAAATGTTTTGAGGAAGTGAAGTACACTGGGAATGAGGAGAGCCTTGTCACATGTTTCCTTTGTAAGCTGCACATACCACACAACCAGTGTGTTCAGTTTCCTAACTCTCAAAGAAAGACAAAGAGAAAAGCAAGCCATTTCACAAACACAGGCTCACATTTAATGGTCGATCTGAAATAATCCGAGCTACAATATCATCCCCGTGTTCTCACTGTACCCGCAGGGCCTGGGAGAGCCTACCTCAAGATCACTAGTTTATTGACTCTCCATCTAATTTAAAAGCTTATTGAAGTGGTCTCTCTGCTTCCATGTTCCCAAGGCTTTTCTTTATGAGATATACCTCTCAATATATCTTAAAAATAGAAGTCTGAGCGAGAGCATCTTCAGTAATGGAAGTCATTTCGAGATTCACAGATGCAGGGAAGTTTTGATCTAGACAAGGTTGCGGAAGTAATATCTTCTCCCTCCGCACAGTGTTGTCCAACTTCATGGGAAAACTGAGTTTTGGTACCCCCAGCATTAATCAGTTGATTTGCATATTTGTAGATACTAGAAGTACATGCTGGATACGTGTGGCATTTTTATGGTTACAAGTTTTGGGAAAGAACGTAATCTTCACCTCACATTTTGCAAATCTGTTGGTAGTAGTATGAGAGATTGCATTCTTCTGATGACTTATCAGTCAGCTCTTTTTGAACATGCCCCTCCTGTGGTAGTAGATTTTTCTGGTATCCTGTCGCCAGCCATTTCTTTATCCTTAGCTCTTTGCTGCTGTGGATCATCTTAAGGATGCTCAGTGAATTTTTATAATGTACACAGACGTGGAGCATGTGGCTTGCAGTGCCAGACAAAGGCAAGAAGTGGGGAAGAATGAATTAGACTATCTACTGAAACCCAGTCTTTGATGGAATTGTGTTGCTCATCAGTTAAGAAGACCTGACAGCGTAGCCTCTGTCCCCGTTCTCCTGGACAGGCATCTGATAGTGGGTCCACGCAGCCTGCCCTCTGTGCTGTCACATGCCACAACCATCACCAGCAGAGAGACCCTTGAGAGCAGAGAATACCTGGACAGTTTTGTACATCTTCTCATCTGAGTTTGGTCAGCCCTTGGAGAAACCTTGGATGCTCGTTAAGGAAGCAGCAAGAAGCATGTGCTGAGTTGGGATGACCTTGTACCCCACATGCTGCTTCAAGGTCAGCTTAGGATGTCTTCCTCTCCAGATGCTCACCGCTTTGTACTGTATACGATAAAGAGACAAAAATGTTTTAGGGAAATGGTTGGGAAATTGAAAGTAAGATAATTTAAAGTTTGATCAGTTAATTAATTGTTTTGGTTTGTTTTTTGCTCAGTACCAATGGGGGGGGGTTGGAAATTCCTGCTACCCATGAAGAGTTTTTTTAAAAAGTTCATGGAAATGTATATAAGGAAAAAAAATGAATTTCAAAGCATTTTGCACAAAATGCGCTAATCATTGAACACCCTTCTCCACAAACTTCTGGAAGTTCCCCTATGTTTAATTCTCACAGCAATGATTAAATGGTTTCTGGGATGAGGATCCTGCAGTCCCATGGAAGGTCTGTTCCTTCCCACGGTTTCATAGGTCCTGTCTCTCGACCCTGCCTCTGCTTCCTTCTTGTCCACAAGCCCTTGAAGCTGAGGGGAGCAAAAACTCAAGACACTAGACACCATGACCAGAGCTCTCCTCAAGTAAGCTGCTCCTGAGGAACACTCCACGGTCCCCGAACGGCAGCACGTGTCTGTCCTCTGCTCGGGGACCCTGCCTTGTCCTATCAGACTCTTCCGTGTGTTGTTCTACAGGGCAGCAACGCCGAGACCTTCCAGATTGTGAAACCACCAGGGCTGGTTGCAAGCTAGAGTGATACCAAGAAGTTACCACACGTGAAAAACTTACCTTGATTTTTTAAAAAAGAATAATTGAAAGTTTTTTAGGTCTTTGGGCTGTTTAATATAGAAACTAAGACTTAAGTTCGATCTTTTGCTTCTTCTGTATGACCTCTAGAGAAGAAAGGAATATTTTCGCTGATGCTAGATGGCCAGTGCTATGTTCACAAAGCATGCTACCTACAACCAATCACTGTGCCTCCTCTCTTATACTCAATGAAAAGCTGGGAACAATAGGAATTATTGTAACCTTTCAGAAACAAAACATTTCATGCTAATTTGCGTTTAATTGGAAGGAAGCCATTTTTTTTAATCGTCCACTGTGGATTTGAAGCCTGTCCTATCACTGACCTCTTTAATTCAATGAAGGTCACCCTATGAACTTACCCGGGCAGCTCTTTTTCTCAATTAACAAAAAGGTAGAGCCATTTCAAAGCATTTTAAGTTTGATAAATTGTGCTTAAGTGGTGCTTCAGCACTTGCTAGGGCTTTTGTAAGGAGTTGCTAGGAAGACTAAAGCAGTGCTACCTGAAAATAGCTCTGATCAGAAACTCCAAACAAATCAATGTAATGAGCAAAGCAAAAGTGCATAAGTTTAACTTTGGGGAGGATGTGAAAAATAATATAATCGTGTTTAGTATACAGTGGATTTTAATGTCTGAACAGGCTGTCCCAAGGAAAAATTGGTTTAACTTGGCCATCCAGACAATTTATGAAATACTTTGCTGCCCAAGGACTCAGAGAAAACAAATGCTGAGTTTGTGAAGCCAGAATTTTGAAGCCATCTGAGTCCAAGGATGAAAACAAATAATGAGGAGACATGTCCAACGAAAGAATGTGATCTGGAGCCCTTGGTGTAGCAAGAAATGAGGAATCCTGGACACCAGCCCCTGGCTTCCTTTCATGTTTCGTTTCTACTCCCGAGGTCTAGGTGAGGACCCCTCAACTCCCTCCAGTGCTGTTTTGAAGAGAGGTCCATTGGTGTAGTGAGGAACAGCTGTTACAAAGGAGACTGCCAGAGTGACAACCTGTGTCCTGGAGAGCCTTCAATTCAATTCAATTCAATTCAATTCAATTCAATTCAATTCAATTCAATTCAATTCAATTCAATTCAATTCAATTCAAGGCATGCACTGAAGAAACAAGGTCAGAGGTCTGTCCAAGTAGGGCAGCAGCTCTGGTTCCAGTGTGCTTGCAAAGGATGTCCCTTTTCTGAACAATTGAGCAGTGACATTTGGTTCATCTTAAGAGATTTTGCTTAATCGGGTTGTGAGAAATACCCCAATTAAGGAGTTTCCTGGCATTTTGCAAATACCAGGAACCCTGGCAATGTGGGACACTGATACTGGTGAGCAAGAACAGTTCAGAGTCCTGCTGCACTTGGGAGTCACCTGGGGAACTCTGTACAAACACCAGTCCATGGGCAGCTGTGTCACTCAGATCCTTACTCTGCTGATTCTGGTGCTCAGAGAACTGATAACCACTGGTCTGTCACATGAGGCTGGATGGCTGGATGGGAAACAATGTGTGATATGTGAGAATGGAGGAGGGGATAAATACGTTCAGTGGTCAGAGTGACTAAATGTGGCACTCATAAAGAGATAAAAGAAAAAGGAGAAATGAGAGTCTAGCATGCAAGATTCAGGCAGAAGATTCCTCTAATCAGGTCTTTGGATAACAGGAAGAAATGGTTACTGGGATGGGAAAGGAGGGTGGCCTGATACAGCAAATTGTGATGCAAGCCAGGAACAGAGTCCCTGCCTGGCTCTGAGTCTAGGAAGCCAGCCAAGGACTGCTTTCTCATCCATCAGGGATGAGAGGGAAGCGGGTATGCTGGACGCTTGCCAAAGAGAAGAGCCCCGTGACATTGAGCCACTCTCCTGGTGTCAAGAGAGCTGGTCTGGGGGGCCCCTGGTCAAGGGTGATTAGTTCTAGAAGCTCAGCCTGGCCTCCCCTGGGTACCAGCCACAAACCTGCCACAGCAGAAACTTTGCACAGAAATACAGCTGCGAAGAAAAGGAATGCGCGACAACACCTAGTAGATCAGAACAGTGTGTTTTGGAGACGCTGCCTGGAGGATTTATGAAAGCATTCAGTCCCAATCTCACCACAGGAGAAGCCGTCAGTAGCATTCAGAGAGACGCAGCTAGACAGATGAATGGAATGTGAGCAGACACCAGAGAAGGCAGAGACGCCCAGAAAGCCAAGGAGGGTAAAAGCTAGAGAGGGGCAGAAGGTTCTGTTGCTAATACAGAAGCCATTGGCAAAGTGCCAGAAAGCCAGTGCCCCCAAATAATAACAATGTTAATGAAACAAAGAGGAGACTGGGAGGAGGCATTAAGGAATGGGAAACAGTCCCTAAAGAGAAAAGGGCTTGGGGCATGGTTATATACGTGAGCATGTATTAGGATCTACCCAGAAACTTGGGATGCTCCTTCCCAGGCTCCAAGGCTGCATCTCAGATTCAGGGGGTTTGGGACAGACCCAGGATTTCCCATCAAAGATGGGATACAGAGAGCCGATGATGGCAGCTGGCTGCTCACACCAATGTCACCCTTGGTCAGCCAATCAGGGATGATATTATTTCTGTCCCAGTGCCAGCCACAAATACATGTCCATAAATCAGTTTCAGTGTTGGTGACAAGGACAGCAGGGAGAGGATACGATTTCAGACAGCCCAAGTGTCAGAGCACAGTGTGGGTTCCCACTCAATGTTCTGGTTGGTTAGGGTTTATGCAAAGCACAAGTGACAAACTCCTCTGCCGCTCACCCTGCTTATCTCAAGCATTTGGTGTTAGAAAATAGAGGCTTTTGGAAGGACTAGCTAGTCCTTGTAGGAAGCAGTGCCCATAAGTGTGGACATACTTGAGAGCTGGGCTTCAGTTCGTGTTCCACGGTATGCACACAGTGTGCTGGAAAGGCTGGTGCACATCATGTGTGTGCAAATGTGTGCGTATGTGCCAGGTGTGTGGCAAAAGCAAAGTATCATGTTTGGAAAGGCATGTTTTGAAGAACATTATGAGTGAACATTTGTTGAAAAGGAAAGAAAAAATTGTAGTTGGGGTAGGGCTAGATACATTACAGGCTGATACGGGAATGGGGGGCCGTGTTTTCAGGGAAAGGAATCCTGTCTATTTCTTTTTAGAAATAATGTACTTATTTATTCATTATTTTAAAGGCAGAGTTACAGAGAAGGTGAGAGACAGACATCTTCCATCTACTGGTTCACTCCTCAAATGGCTCCAATGGCCAGGGCAGGACAGGAGCCTGGAGCTTCACCCTAGTCCCCCATGTGGGTGACAAAGACCCAAGCACTTGAGCCATCTTCCGCTGCTTTTCCCAGACAGAGAGACAGATCAGAAGCAGAGCAACCAAGACATGAACCAGCACCCCTATGGAATGCAGTGTGGCAGACTGCAGCCCAACCCTCTATGCTGCAGCGTTGGCGCCAGGAATGCTGTTTAAACACAAGACACTCCTCTCTTTGAATAAGACTATATACTAGTTAAGATGAAGTCACACAAAGCAAAACCCAATGGTGGGTGGTTAGGACACTGTTTCAGGGCAGGACCCCAGCGAGGAGTTGCTGTTTCTACAAGCCAGTATCCTTTTGAGATGTGTGCTGGGTCAGTGAAGGCTGATGGCCATAGAACAGAATCTCTCAGACTTTCGGTGGGCTGGAGGACTGGGGGTGGGTAAGTCACCTTAATGTGTTAGAAATTGAAATGGGGATTAAAGATGAAAAAGCAAGTAGAAATATAACCAAAAAAGAGAGTAGGGACCAAACGCCTGCTACCTTCTTTTTACTTCTCCTGCCTGGCTTTGGGGTCCCTGTAGAAGCCAGTCTCCTCTCTCCCTTATCTCCTCTTGCCCTGCCAGCCCTGGCACCTTCTCCTGGATATGGCTGAGTCCCTAGTCATAGCAGCTGCCAATGTACAATGCCACTCCCCACTCCTGCTTCTTCATGGGTGGTCCAAACTCAAGGTTTAGGCCAGTCACACCTTCTCCAACTTCTCCCCCTTCCTTCTTAACACCAAGAGCATGGTGCGCTGTAGCCGCTGTCCAGACAGAGCATCCTTCAGTGACATTTTCCCTGACAGACTAGCCTGGCTGGCTGTTGGAAGACATGAGCACACCTCTTGCCTTTGCTGATTTTCCTCGGGGGAAGATGGGACGGCCAGGGGAGGTAACAGAGGGTAAGAATATCACTACAGAACTGATGAAACAGTGACGTGAATCCTCAACAATGTCAGCCATCCAGAAGCACCTCACAGTCCCCCCACTGGGACAGATGGCTTGGTTAAGAAGAGGAGGCAGAGGAAGGGATTCTCATCTTCCTCATTCTTCCCCACCACCACCCCCACAGTTCACCTGCTGTCAGTTGTGCTTCCAGAGTCACACTGAAGCCATTATAATAACAGGATCCTGTTTCCCTGTGCTTCCCAAATTACTCTTATTCCACTGGCCTCACACAAAGATGGAAATAGACACTGCTTTGTGCTTCTGTTTAGCTCTCCCTAATAATAGCTAATGTGCAGACTATAATACACACTGCAAATATAAAATGTTATGTCAATGCTAAGTTGTAATAATAATAATCCTGTAAAAATGTAGCAGGAGAAATTTCCATGAGCAATTTGAGGAAGATTGCTGCTTCAATAGTGTGGTACAGGTATTGCCAAGAAACAGATCGATTGTACATTGTTGGGACTGTAAAGGCCTTTGTCGTGACAGACAGGCTGCTGGGCAGACATCCCACAAAGCTTTCAGTTTGGTGCCTGGCATGGACACTGAAAGCACCCTGGGGTACCCAGTGCCTTCATTTGGTCTCCTAAGGGTGTGGCAGCAGGTCCTTGTCTCTGACTCCCATGAGTCCACTGAGAGGGCAACAGAAGCAGCATGCAGGATGCTTCTCTGCCTCTATTGTGCACACTCTCTTGCTTTCTCTTTCTCTGGAACTTCAGTTTTCAAAATGAATAAGTAAATCTTTAAAAAATATATATCAGATATGGTTCAAGTGAATAGGGGATGCGCTTGAACTTTGCTTCTTCAGGAGTCCCTAAATCAGCATGAATCCTCAGATTCAAGTCGCTTGATGAAGACTTATTTTTAATTAATTTTTTAATTATTTGAGAGGCAGAGACAGACAGGGAACTCCCACTGCCAACATGGCAGAGACTAAGGCACAGAGTTGGGAGCCTGGAATTTAGTGCAGGTCCCCTAGGAGGCAGGCAAGAACCCAGTTGCTGGAGCCAGTTGCTGCTGCCTCCCAGGGTCTGGTTGACAAGAAGCTAGAATCAGGAGTGGAGCCAGGTATTGAACTGTGGGACATGGTTGCCTGAACTGCTGAAGCAAGGGGATGCTCAGTTAAGCATTGCTAACAAGCAAGGCTTATGGGCTGTGGGATTAGTACTTTGTCAAGGCCTTCTCAGAGGTGAAACACAGTGGAAACAAAGACAGGTCCCCTTTCTCTGGTTTGGATCAAGCCCTCAAGGCTTCCAAAAGGATGAGTTTAGTTTCCACATGGATCCTCTCCTAGATGTCTCCTGGAGAAAATATACCTGTGTTTTGTTAAGACAAATTTGTCCTCTGCTTGCTTAGTGAAGCCTCTTCTCAGTAAAGCCCTCTGTTCAGAACCAACCAGCTACTGTAGTAGGGTCCCTGGCATCTCAGGCTGAGGCACCCTTTTGACTCAGGCCACTTTGAGGGCCTTATGTCCACCAATGAGATTTGAGAATTACATCCTACACCTGCAACTAGCTGTGCTTGTAAAATAGAAACATTGTGTGCCCTGTCACAGTGTACAGTGTACAGATATCATAGGCTTTGCAGTGGTTGGCATCTACAATCTTGGCAGCTATGACTGCCACTGTTACTGCTCCTGGTATTTGGGATGATGGGGCAGTGACAGTATCTGTTGCCCAGTGCCCAGGACAGTGCCCAGGTAGAGCTTGGACCACAGATCCTGGGCACTGGGACTGCCTATGCAGGTGCAGAGCCTGGCTTCAGACTACACAAGGTCAAGGGAAACAACTGGAACACAAGCCAAGCACAGGGCTTCCTCAGAAGTGTTTGCCCAAACAAGCCTGCCACAGCCCTGGTTCAGGAGCCAGGGTGTTGAACAGGCAGCCATCTAAGTAGAGTTCCACAACACCAGCTGCCCCAGCACCACCTAGCTTCAGAAGCAGTGCAGATTCCCAAGTTTCATCCCAGACCCATCAACGTGGCAGCTCTAGGAGCAGGGCCCAGAGGCGTATCTGTGTTGATTTGCTCATCCGGAGAATAGTGTAGGCTACCATTTTGAGGAATGATGATTTAGAGTAACACCAGTTGCCCCGAATGTTGGTGGCTGTACACACAGAAGTTTATATCTTGGGCCCAGCATAGTCCAAGGCTGATACAACTTTGAGCTCTAAGCCACTACCCACAGCAGCAGCAGGAAGAGCTTGATGGAAAGTGGATATCACTCCTTACCCACCCGCCCAGAAGAAGCTCTGGAGCAGTGGCCTCTGGTGAGCCATGCAGACTATGCAAAGAGAAGCACAAGTTCTGGGCACCCAGTTCCAGTCCTGGGCCACAGAAGCGCAGCTGTGGACCTTGAAGCACACCTCCCTCCTCCATGGATTCAGAGCCAGTTTCAGAGAGGCAGTCCCTAAGCCCCTGGGCTTTGACCATAGCTCCCTTCCACAGGGGACTGCTAGGCATGTTCATGGTGCAGGAAGGAGACTTGGAAGGCACACACACACCATGGAACTGTCTTCTGTGCTTTGAGCCCATCCCCACCTTCCCGTGCACTGAACTTGATGGAGAACTGCCCACCTGGATGGCAGCCAGTGAAATCCTTGCAGACTTTTTGTGCTTGGGAAAGAAACACACCGCAGGAGAACATCCAGCAGAGAGCGGGGAGACTGCTCAGCAGAGTTCCCCAAAGACATAGAGACTTAACAGTTCCAGAGAAACCCAGATCCTGTTAGAAACAATATGTTAAAGTGCCTTATTACTTAGCTACATATTGCCTAAGCCTGAAAAAGATATTAACACACTGTCAGCTTACTGGGACATAACCCAAAATAACTTACATTTTTCATATGTTGCTAATTATTTTTCTGAGGCTGGCTCAGACTGGTAAGAGAGAGATTTGAAGGCTTTTACCAGATTATTTACTTAAAGAACTTAAGCATGCCATTATTGGTTCCCATGGAAACAGAGTAATACAGGAGACAGAGGAGGTCATTTTGACCATAATTAATGTATAAGAAGAATACTTTATATGGACTTTAGTCAAGGATACAATGAGATGCTGTAATACTTTGAACCTTTCCTTCAGCAAAGTAATTTGATCTGGAGTTCAGTTTTTATACACCAATGTTACCTTTGGTTTGCCTCATCTGTAACTAATTTTGAGTTGTAAATTAAGCTTGTTTCACAGATTTTTTTTCTTTTCCAATGTCATCATTTGACTTTTGACTCAATAGGAATATTCCAGGGTACAGAATTTTCCCAAATTTCTTAGCACCTACAAATGCATGATTCCACTGGGCTCACCTTTTCTGCATGTGCTACAGTTCTGTGCTGTGAGTGTTCAATAAATGTTTGATCAACGAGTTAATTAACCATAACCCAAAGGCACGACACAATTCAGCAATGCCTTTATAAAATCACCAAGGAAAGATTTAATTTCAGTGTGTTGTATGTTGAAGGTGTCTTTCTGTAGTCTCCCTGAAAAGTAGTCATCCACAGTACATTTATTTCACTGGAGGTTCTGTGTTTTGGCACATAGTATACTCCTTGGGGATTCTAACCAAAAGATACAAACCAAAAGATGTGGTTTGTATTTCATCTTTCCACTAATGTTTAACAGTGGATTTGCAGTACTGTCTCATAGGATAAACTTTCTCATGGGAGCCTGATGACAATTTTATGAAAAAATTTTAATTGACTACAATGTGTCCCAAAAGAACTAAAGAGAAGAGAAATCAAGAGTTGACCTTCCAAGTTTCTGAGGTTTTAACACACTGAAACATTGCATTAGGTCAGAAATTACTAGGATTTTGTTTCGTTTAGAGCTGTAGTCCAAGAAGCACAGCTTCACCCAGGCAGCCCCGAGGGAGGGACATGACGTGGGCTACAGTGTAACATTGAATCATGTCTAAGAACAGGTGGCCTGAAGCTAAGTGGAGTCAGCACACAGTATCTTAGTGGGTAGCCAGTAAGTATAATGCCTCATGAGTGACCAACATTTTGCTTTTGTAAATATGAAGCTTGAAATCATTTAACAAGAAATGTAAATCCAGTTATATGCCCCGGTTACAAAAATGTTGATGGGATTGGCAATGGTATTGATTTTCTTTCTTCCTTTTTAATTTACTGATATTTGGGGGAAAGGGAAAGTAGTGGGAATTATAGCTGGGGTGTGTGTGCGTGTGTGTTTGTAGTCACATTCCTCTTCCAGGAGTACAAAAATAACATTCTATTCTGCTTGATAGGCACCATGATTGCCAAGAGTTCGGATTCGCAGCAGTACTGTTCCATAGGCTTGGGAGAGAGTGCCTAAAATAATGGATGGTGTACTTTCCTGTGTGTATTTATGTTCAGATAATTTATTTAAATAATGTTGCTGGCACATGCTTTATAGCTGCTTGCATTTTGTTACACAGATTTCAGCATATCTTGCAGACTATGCAATTCATTTGGAAAATGTAATTTCCATCCCTGCATACTAATCGATTTCTTCACAAACACCTGCTATCAGTTATGATAATAAAAATGCCACTCTGAATTGAAAAAGGTCCAAATAGAGCTTCCTAAGGAAATGACTTAAGTGTCTTTGAATGCTACTAAATGTAGTAATATGCTTGTGTAGTGCCAACACTTTTCTCATCATTTGCATTTTCCATGCTTTTTGCCCCATTACCAGTTACCATATTCTCTCAAAAGAAGTGTCATAACCATGTTCACATGGGTTGGTAAACTGAGTTATTAGGAGCCAGTATCTCAGGGCGTAGGCAGGATTTGACATTGAAGTGCACAGTGTTAAAGAGCGTGGACAGACTTTGCTCCTGGGAGTGTCCTGGATCATCCTTGATTTTGTGTGCCCTTCTCCTGAGAACTGTAATAGTGGCTGCTCCTGACTTTTATGCACACAGACCCCAAATTACATTCCCTTCATTCATTGTCTTCAGCGTCCAGTTCATTCCATGCACCACTGCCAAACTAATCTTCCTAAATCACCGATTTCACTGTGTCCTTCAGCTATCCCAGGAAACTCCCATTGCTCCCAATCAGCCACCTCCTTGACCATAACCTTCCCCTCCTGCCTCAATGCCGTGCGGGGCTCTCCTTGACCACCCCCTTGACCATAACCTTCCCCTCCTGCCTCAATGCCGTGCGGGGCTCTCCTTGACCACCCCCTTGACCATAACCTTCCCCTCCTGCCTCAATGCCGTGCAGGGCTCTCCTTGACCACCCCCTTGACCATAACCTTCCCCTCCTGCCTCAATGCCGTGCGGGGCTCTCCTTGACCACCCCCTTGACCATAACCTTCCTCTCCTGCCCCAGTGCCTGTGCTCTCCCCTCTCTCACTTCTCCCAAGGAAGCACTTGCTTCTTGGTTCAAGCTTCCCTTCTTCCTGACCCAAATATTCTCTCTTCAGTATTTACCCCTGAGTTTCTGCTTCTGCTATACCCTGGGGTTTCCCTCTTCTAAATTCCTCTCTTGATCCTGCAGTCTTCATTTGACCTTCTCTCCTTTGAACTCCTTCTTCATGAATCAGGAGCTATTAAGTTGCTCCTTTTTTTTATTCATCCAACTACCTTTTGTTGAGTGTGTACTACATGCCAGGCATCACACTATTCCTCCCTCCTTTGAAAGCATTAGTTTCATTTTAACCATCCCATCATCTGCTAGATTTTTAAGCTCCCTGAGCAAAGAAGCATATTTCTTCTGCCCTATTTGAAATCCAACATGCCCATGCAGACCTGGGTGCAGGATCATGTGTAGTAAATGCTTGTTGACTAATTGCTCCTTAGTGAAGTGAGATGGGAGCTTTCTGATTAATGTGTTTTTTTCTTTGATGAGTAGTAAATCAGCATGTACTGTGTTTGTATTGCCATTTTGCAAAATGTAATATCTTCAAACACTCAAGTGTGAAACTGACAGTGTAACTTGCTGTTTACTATATGAGGAGAGAATTCCCTGAGGTCTCACTGCATCTCAGGCTATGCCAGCCGTATATGCAGTGTGAACGCAGACTATCCATAGGTCTTCCTCCATCTGAGTGTCCAGCACTGGGCATGGGAAACAGTGCATGGAAATGAGTGTGTACCAAGAACCTAGTGTGCTTTTGAAAGGCTCCATACCATATTCACATACCAGGACTAAAGGACTTTAAACAAGTTTATGGTAATAAGCGTTTCAAATTTTCCTTCATTTTTTTTTCTTGCTTGTAAAAGTGGAGAATGACTTCTCTGGACTGGGAGCAAGTTTGGGACCCTGGTATAAGAGCAGCAGTAGAGAACAGACATTGGTTTTGTAAGAACAAGGAATTCATGGACTGACAGCTGCACAGGAACTGAGAGCTGACTCTGGCAGTCCCCTCACTCTGCTACTTCATGTGGCTGGACAATCATTACACTTCTTTGGGCTTTGCTTTTCTCCTTGGTAAAGGCAGGGTTAACATGGTGCCCCTGTTGTAGGCTTCTTGGAGGGACTGAGTTGGTTCATACAAGGCTCTGGGCTCCGTGTCTATAACTTTATGAGTACTCAGCAAACTCTAGATGCTGTTAGAGACACCACTGGGCAACACTGTGGAAATCTGGGGGAAGGCATTGGCCATGATCAGTTTCTGTTTTGTGCCTTACACATCTCTCTTTAATTCAGTGTCAGCTGTTTCTGAAGCCTTGTGATGTGTATATAAGACCCTGCATTCCCTGCCTTGGTTTCCCAGTAAGATGGGACGGAACTGAAGTCTCAATATCTGCTTTTAGGTTTCAGGAGGACTGTAGAGTCACCACTCCATCTTGGAGGTAGTTTAATTTGCTTGTAAAATGGGTGAGACTAGGGTACAATTGTGAAAGGAATTAGATACAAGAATTTGCATGATGAGGAAGGAATGGTTTGTATGTAATACCCTCTGATCTGTGGCTGTGGTTGTTGCTGCTGTTCCTGCTTCTCCCGTGCCCTGCCTCAGGCTACAGAACTATAACCTGTTGGAAAGGCGGCACCATTCCAAGGAGCCAGGCAGCCCTGTAGGAAGGGAGCAGACAGTAACACAGTAGGAAGGATTGGGGCCTGGAGTTCTGAATGTTGTCGTCACCTAGCAGTGCACACTGATTTCTATAAGGGTGTTAGGCGATGAGATCAAGAAATTATAATTTGAAAGGAATTAATCATGTGCTCAAAAGAAAGAGTCACACGTAAGATCAAATAGAATAGAAAACAATTCTAAAGAGGCCACATACACCCAGTAAAAAGTAAGAGTCCCCAGGTAAGGCCTTGCTGTTTTGTTTTCTGGGCTAATCTGAACTTTAAGAATCTGGATGAGAAACTCCCTTTTGTAGAAGGCCTCTCAGCTTGCACCTGTTCTGTTTGTCCTCCAGCCCTGGCTGCGCAGGCCTACGCTCTGAAAGAAGAGAATGACAGCCTCCGCTGGCAGCTGGATGCCTACAGGAACGAGGTGGAGTTGCTGAAGCAAGAGAAAGAACAGCTCTTTCGGACGGAAGACAACCTTACCAAGGATCAGCAGCTACAGTTCCTGCAGCAAACAATGCAAGGCATGCAGCAGGTACTAGTTCAGACATAATTATTTTTTCTTGTTTCAAAAAAAAAAATTAACTATATTAAAGAAAAGTGACTTGGCAGTCATTTGCTGGAACAAACATGCACCAGTAACTTAATTCCAAAGACAAAGGAGTGCTTATGACTATCTGTAGAGTGGAGGAATCTGGCGGAAAACCAAGGTAAAGAAATGTGGTGAAAGACTGTGTGCTGGAGGTAGGAAATGAAGGCAGAGGTAGGGGAGTGAATGGTTGTACATGGGACATCGCTGGAAGCAGGAAGAACATCCAGGGGTGCTGGTCTCGCTTGTGTGCCCATGGAAACTTGGAGGCAGCAGTTTGAGCTCTAAGCCCTGAGGCATTTACTGGGCTCCTCAAATAAGAAGTAAGATGATCTGGGCACCAAAAACAAAACCAAACACAAAACTAGGAAACTAGGCCTCCTGACCAGACAAGAGTTACAAGTTTTACAGAACTTGCTTCCTAGGACGTTAAACATATTTTGTAAGAGTTTGGGAGATTAGGACAAATTTGAGCCTATTCAGAAGAGATGAGAGGGCTGACTAACGTTACATAGGTCCCATGTTTAATTGAAAGTGAAAACTTAAGTCCTATAGTCAAAGAGGGTTAGAGGTGGCAAGAGATAACATAAATTCCTCAAGTTGTCCACAGCTGGATTGGAAGCCGTATTATCTACTGTATTGTGTCTTCATCCGTTTGCAGCCATGTATCTGTCTGAGAGCTCCTGGCCAGTCTCACTTCATTTTGGTCTAGACTGGGTCATTTCTTAGACAGGTGGTACAGCCACTTCAAGGCACATGCTCGCTGCTAGTGTTTTGTCATCGTGGTTCAAAGTAGGACAGCTGCTTTTTGTTCGCTTTGTTTGAGGTCAGCCTAGTGTAATCTCCACTGTTTCCACTTGTGCCAGGTTGTATAAGATCTCATCAGAGCCTGCAAACGTGCTGGATAGAAATGCTTGTTGGTGGACTAGATGAAGCACCAGCATTTTGAGGGAAGGGTGACTGGAGAGATGGGAGCAGCAGGCCTGCTTTTGTTAAGGTGTGCCAGATTTGAACCTGGCAAATGTACTTTGATGTTACTTGATGGCATTTGCTAGAAAGGAGGCAAGTGCTGCAGGCTGCAGAGCTGGGGAAAGGAACTTGGATTGTGGGAAAGGAGATGAGGGGAAAGGAAAACCTAAATGTTGTTGGCCTTGGGCAGATAGAATCAAAGCAAGGTTTATGCCTGAAGCCATCAACCTTAGTTGGTGTTCTTAAGGTGTTTGGGCCTGTGAATAACAAATCAAAAGTTACCGTTTTTCATACATGAGTATTTCTTAGGACCTATTTTTTTGAAAAGCAGAGTGACAGAAAAAGGAAGAGAGAGCACACCCGTGCAAGAGTGAGCGTGAGAGCGAAAGAGGATGCTCCAATTGGCTGGGTCACTCTCCAGATGTCTTCAACAGCTGGGTGTGGGAGATGCATCCAAAGCTAGGAAATGCACATGGGTCTCTCACATTGGATGGCAGAGACTCCAGTACTTGGAGCACCATTTGTGGGCTCCCTGGCATATCAGCAGGAAGCTAAATTAGAAGAGCATAGTTAAAACTCAGACAAAGCGCCCTGCTATGGGATGCTTGCATCCCTAAAGGCAACTTCACGCACTGTACCACAACACCCACCATGCCTGTGAGCAGTTTAAAATTACTCCCCCTGGATGTACCAACCTAACCACTGCTTCCTGAAAGTCAGAATAAATGAGTGCTTTTAAACAATGGAAATGCAGTAAAGTGATGAGAAGTTAAAATGAATCATTGCCACACTATTTTTAAAAGCCCCCAATCACGTTTACCTCTGAGATTGGCGCTTTTGAATTGCCTCCAAAATGTCTTAGCAGTTAGAGGTAACTACTAGAGAAGCAAGAGCCCAACAGGGAGAAGTAACAGAAGGAGAGATATAAAAAGGAGTCACGAATCGGAAACTGAGCAGCTAATGATCAAGTCACAGAAACTGCGTCTTAAACATCCCTTGGCCATCTTAGAGCGATTTTTGAGTGCTGGCTTAGAGTCCTCACTGGTTCATGTTCACAGTGTGTGTTAGACTCATCAGTGAGATTCAGAGGTCAGAGCCAGCCAGGAAAATTTCATTACACACATTGCTCAGGTCCCTGCACTTGGAAATTGATGTAACAGCTGCTGTGTGAGGCCCCCAGGGTTGTCCATATGCCTTCACATTGGGTGTGTGCGGGAGCCTTTGGAAGAGCCAGTCTGTGGATGTCCCCAAAGAGCATGACGCCAGAACCCAGCCTACATGCTCCTGTCAGGCTTCAAGCCAATAGGCCCTCTTCTCCTGATTACTCCGATAGCTTTAAAAGTAATAAAAAGCCCTGAGGGCTGCTGAACATCTCAGTCAGAAGGAAAGCAAAAGGAGAGGAGGATGAGCCGCACCACTCAAGGAGGCCCAAGTTGGGGTGTCAGTGTCAGGACGCCCAGAGCCACAAGCCTGGGCTGAGCCCCGTGCCCTTGAAGGAGAGAGATTTAGCTGTCAGAGCTACCCTGAGAGTGGGAAACATGCCTTTCTATGGCTGTTTTCCTGTTTTCCTTTTGCTGTGGTCGTAGTTCCAAAGGCTTCAAGGCCAAGATCCAGGCTTCCATGGGACTGGTTTCCTGTCAGGGCTGTCAGGGAATATTTTGTTCCCTGCCCTTCCCAGCCTCTCCCAGACTCTAGGGGTTTGCTGAATTCTTTGGCCTTCCTTAACTTGCAGTTGTATTACTTTCCTTCTCCCTATCTTCATCTCCACAGCATTGTGTGTGTGTCCAGACTGCTGGCTTTTCTGAGAATATAGCTCCTATAGAGTTAGGAGCCTACCCTACACAGGATGATCTCAGGTGCACCATGTTTGAATGAGTCAATCTGTGAATATGGGCACTCTGCACGGTAACATTAGGATCAGGGGCAAGCATAGTTCAGTCCCAAGCAGAGACATGCTAGGCAGTCACACACTGGTTGGGGAATGAATAGAAGAAAGCCTAAGGGCTAAAACTAACCACTAGCCACTAACCTGAGAACTGCAGGGAGTGCTGGGTGGTTGAGAATCCTTGGCTCATAAAGAGCAGGGCAGGGAGTGGTGAGAGCTGGTGCTAGCAGGCAGGATTCATGCCTTCTCACCTAATCCACTTCGACTACCACGATTTTTTAAAAAAAGATTTGTATATTTTTATTGAAAGGCAGATTTACAGAGAGAATGAGAGACAGAAAGAAGAATCTTCCATCTGCTAGTTTACTCCCCAAGTGGCCACAATGGCAGGAGCTGAGCTGATCTGAAGCCAGAAACCAGGAGCCTCTCCTGGATCTCCCACACATGGGTGCATGGTCCCAAGGCTTTGGTCCATCCTCTACTGCTTTCTCAGGCCACAAGCAGGGAACTGGATGGGAAGTGAAGCAGCCAGGACATGAACTGGTGCCCATATGGGATCCTGGCACTTGCAGGAGGAGTGTTAGCCAATTAAGCCATCACACCAGGCCTGACTGCCATGATTTTAACTTTTTCTGATAGTTAGATGGACTCGTGGCTATGTCTATGGCCACACATCCTATAAGTGCTTTTCTGGGAGTTTCTGCTATATTCTGTTTCTGTTACAACTTACCAAAAGATTTATTTATTTTACTTGAGAGAGAGAGAGAGAGAGAGAATGAATCTTATATCTGCTGGCTTACTCCCCAAATGACTACAATGGCAAAAACCAGGCTGGTCTGAAGCTGGGATTCAGAAATTTTCTCCAGGTCAACCATCTGCCTATAGGGACCCCACAACTTGGGCCATACTTTGCTGCTTCCCCAGGCTATTAGCAGGGAGCTTGATCCGGAAGTGGAGCAACAGGGACTCAAACCAGCACGTACATAGGATGCCTGCACCACAAACGAGGATTAGCTTGCTGTGTCACTGTGCAGCTCCACCAATTTGAATCCAACTCCAAAGAATTGCCCCAATTTAAAAACCCACCTGCAGTCTGCCCATTATCTGGGTCATCAATTACAAAATCATAGTGTCACATGCAAGTCATCAGAGAGAGCAGGGGTTACAACCTGTCTACATTTGGGAAATAACTTGTGTATCAAAAACAGAAAAGGAACCTGAATGACTTCAAAAGTAGTGGGGAATTTTTAGAGTTGCCTTCAAGTTTAGCCAAAAACCTCCCAGCCTTTCTTTTTTTAATCCCTTAAGGAATGTTCACTAACATCACACAGTTTCTCATGTATTCATGAAGAAAGCATTATGGGCAGGTTCCTAAAAATGAAAACCGTGGGGGGACTTTGAATGTTTCTGCATTTACTTCTGCACTGCGTGTGAGTCAGGATTTAATCATTTCAGAGGCTCCACACAAAAGGGAAGAGTCGCTTGTATTCACGTAATATGGCAACCTTTCCTGGAGCTGAGGCTGGCGGTGAAGTTATCCTATCTGTGCCACAAGGATGGGGGAGTTTTATTTTGTATTTTCATCTGTGTCTTTGAGTACACAAGTAAAGAATGTAGATCTTTTGCACCCCTGTTTGTTTTCAGGTTCCTACACTGAATTGTTCCATTAGGTGTATTGTGGTAAAATTTATATGCAAGAAGATACACTCTTTTTAGATTTGTAAAACGCATGCAGTTGTGTTACCATTGCTCCTCCGTGAGTGTATGAATGAATTCTGTCGCCTATCCCCTAATGCCTTGAGACAACCCTGTTCCCAACACCAGTGATATTTATTTATTCATTTTCATTTTCAGAATGTCCTTTATAGAGTATCCTACAGTATTAAATCTCTGTGATCTGGTGTCTTTCACAGTATCTCTGTATTCATTCCTGATGAGAAGATAATATATTGGAAAAGCTTAAAATAGTAAAATGTTAAGATCTGAATTTTTTTTGATGAATATGTAAATCATAAACATATTGAGTGATAAATATGCTGAAAACAACAGAGTATCATTCAGATCTGCTGATCATAAAACTGTGAATGACTGCTGATTATTATGTCAGGGAGTTATTTCCTGCATCGTTTAAGCCAGTGCTTGTTAGTAGACTTAGCAGGTCTAGCTGAAGACCAGCTATCCCAGCCTAGTGTGCCATTGGCCTATGCAGGGCAATGACTCTTGAACTTTCTTATCTCAACATTAGTGAGGCCCAGGGCTAGTAAGCTGTCCTGAGAACTTTTAACAAAGGATAGTCAGGGAAAAAATTGGAAAGGAAAGATTATTAAAATCAATACCATCTTAGAAATAGTTTGCTCAAAGTAGAACATGTTTATGATTTTCTATTTTTTCCAAAATTTCACTTATTTAGTAATTTTACTGAAGGTGGAAAAATACATCACTGCTTTCCTAGAATAGAAAATAGCTCAATTTTTAAAAAAAAATTGTTAAATAAGATTTTCTCTTTGCAATGTATATTAAGAAATAAATGAAAGTGTGTAGAAATTAGAGCTTCAGTGAGTTCATCTGACCACTTGAGTCAGTTCAGCGTGTTATCTGAAATCTTGCTCATGCTATACTATCAAATCACTTGGCAAGTATTTTTTTCAATGGTAGAAGAAAGTCTACACTCTATGATATGAGTATGTCAAAATCAAGATCATGTTAATGGCAGTGGGGGTAGTCCACAGGGTGGTGGTGGCCTCCACCATGATAGTGAAGAAACCTTTGTGGTGACGATGGTTGTGGTGACATGTGTTGGCTGCAGCGGTAATTGTGATGTGTGGGTTGGCTGTGGTGGTGGTGGTGGTGGTGCAGGTAACTACAGCTACAACAGCAAAGATGATTGTGACAGTGAAGATGACTGGTAATCATCCTGGACGAGATGGTAAAAGAAGCTGTGGTGACCAGGGTGGCTGTTAAGAGAAAGCTGGTTGTGATTCGGAATGTAGCTTTCATAGAAAAGTTAATTGTGGTGGTTGGTGAAGGTAGCTGTCATAGGTATGTTGGTACTTTTGATGACTAGAACATTTTAGAGCAACAGTTAAAATGAACACGTTCAAGGCTATTAAAAGGGACTTTTAAAACGTTTCTGAAGAAATTGCATGTCTTGGGCCCGGCGCGGTGGCGCAAGTGGTTAAGTCCTCGCCTTGCACACCCGGGATCCCATATGGGCGCCGGTTCTAATCCCGGCAGCCCCGCTTCCCTTCCAGCTCCCTGCCTGTGGCCTGGGAAAGCAGTTGAGGACAGCCCAAAGCTTTGGGACCCTGCACCCACGTGGGAGACCCAGAAGAGGCTCCTGGCTTCGGATCGGCATAGTATCGGCCCGTTGTGCTCACTTGGGGAGTGAATCATCGGATGGAAGATCTTCCTCTCTGTCTCTCCTCTCTGTATATCCGCCTTTCCAATAAAAAATAATAAAAAAATAAATCTTTAAAAAAAGAAATTGCATGTCTTTGGAAAGTTGCGGCAACCACTGAGAGCATAGTGGTCCCAGTGCTCTTGGGCGACTTCAGAATAGAGGACCACAGAGAAGCGGGAGATCCGTCAGCACATAAGAACCCTGCAGAATGTATCAGGAACCTACTGGCACCAGGGGTCTCTCCTCGGGGCCAGCTAGTGGGTACCCTGTGCCTGCTATCCTCTTCCTCATACTTTTTTTGTTTTGTGTTTTTTCATCTCTTCCACTGAAGTTTCTGCTTGGTAATCATTTTATCCCCAGAATTTTCTTTATCTCCCAATTAATACATTTTCCTGCAATCTGATTTTATGATTGAAGTATCTTAAGTCCTTTTGAGAATACTAATTAGAATTTTTACAAGTTCTTTTTATTGCTGAGTCACTTCTGTGTATCCCAGGACTGAGTGCTGGACTTTTGTGTTTCAGTTACTGTCTTCTGTGCAAGTTTCTTTGCAGGGAGGCATGTGGGTGTCTGGGTGTAGGAAGGAAGGCCTTGCTTTAGTATTCTAGGAAGCTGTGGAGGTTTCACTTATATCCAGGTTTCCTACTTCGAGTCCGCTGCCCTCAGGGGTTCACTTACAGCTCATGGGCTGGCAAACTATTTTAAAGGGAATCAGCAATCTGACAGATACCTGAATCTGTCACACACTGAGAACTCTCTGGAACAGCCCTCCTGTTCTCTTTGTTTTTACAAATATATTAATTGATGACATTTGAATTTTCTGCATGAAAGTAACACACACATGTGCAGGCACAGCTGTATGTGCCTGTGTTGCATCTGATATATTTACACAAGCCTATCTTCTCTGGCTTTTGATTTTAGCCCAGTCTTGGGATGTATCCTCAGTTCGCATGTGTACCAGGATGGTGGGGTGGAATGTGGGTGAAGTATGGCAGATTACTCTGCCTCTTCAGAAACATGGAGAAAGAAATGACAAAAGGCAAACTATTTCTCTTTTTTTGGTTTCTGCTTGTAATACATTTTTTCTTAATATAAAGAAAATGTGTTTATGAATGTCTAAGAGAAAGCACTGGAACTTTAAGCAGCATATTTAGAGTAAGAGCAACTGTTTAAGGGTAATGTAGCAAATGCATACATAAGGAGTTTTAGAAAAAGAGAAAGTCGGACAAATAGTCAAGAAAACATGGCACAAAGAAAATGAAATATGTAATAAAGATGAAGAAATTGAACATTAATACCCAGAGACACTTGCATTGGGAACCTCAGAGGACGTGGGTTGATTTGTCTCTGACTTCTGATTTTTGACTCCTAACTCCAACTTCACACTAATGCAGACCTCGAATGACGATGCCTGACACCCATGTGGGAGACCTGGGTAGCATTCCAGGATCCTGGTCCCAGCTTAGTCCCAGTCCAGCTTTGACAGTTGAAGGGATTTGGAGAGAAAACTCTCAGAAAGTGGTTCTCTGTTTCTCTCTGTGTATGTTTATGTACCTCTCAAA
This sequence comes from Ochotona curzoniae, assembly GCF_017591425.1. Lineage (NCBI taxonomy): Eukaryota > Metazoa > Chordata > Mammalia > Lagomorpha > Ochotonidae > Ochotona > Ochotona curzoniae. The sequence continues at coordinate 40,932,176 of NW_024466502.1, read as the reverse complement.
TACTAAATACATAAAATTTTAAAGAGCAAAAAGTAGTTAACTGTTAACCTTTCTCTCTCTGTTTTCTTGTCTTAAAAAAAGAGAACCAAGGAGACAGAGCTGATGGTCAGGATGATGGCATGTTGATTCAGAAATGGACATGCAGAGGGGAGCAGGGGAGAGCTGGACCAGGTCACAAGAGAAGGGTGAAAGAGAAGGGTCAGGAGGATGCAGGGGAAGGACAGATAGTTATTCCTCTAAAACTCTTCTCATTTTTTCTTAAGAAGTAAAATGGAACATAGAACAAGGAAAGGGGGGGTATCCAAACACTCTCTAAAAGAACAAATTTTATGATTTTATAATGTGATGCTGTAACTTATGAAACATTGAGAAACAAACAAAATATAGAATATGAAGAAACTAAGGATTGCTCAGGTTAGAACTGCAGTTGCAGTGTTAGTTTGAGGGCTATACCTTCTAAGAGTTTACGAACCTTAAAAACAGTTCAAAAGAAGAAGTAATACATCCATGATCTTGCTGATTCATTCAGGAAGAAGCTTTTACCAACAGGATCATAATATGGGCAGCATATAAAAATATTGTTCAATAGAGAGAGGAAGTCAGGAAAACTTCATTATAATACAGAAGAAACAACTTTGTTCAGAAATTCCATATATGTATAAGCAGATACTCCTGCACTTATAAAGTCCTGGAGTTTTACAAGGTGTTGCTACAGAGATATACTCCAATCATTTCTGGTTCTATTTCAACAGTTCAAGTGAAGTTCTTTTCTGAATGAAAAATAATGCATGAAAATTATCCATATCTGTATTAAAACCCACGGTCCTTTTACTGAGAATCAGGAAAATCACAAAACACATATTTTCCTCAAATGATGTCTGTGTAAGAAAGCTAGTGACCAAATGTGTGTCAGGATCCTACAGCCTGCCAGACTTGGAATCCGCCATGGTCTTCCCTTCTTTTCATTGAACCACAACAGAGTTTGTCGTTTCTTTTTCTCCCCATCCTCCAGCCAAGTAGCTTGACATGGTGCATCACCATAGCAGCCCACATGCTAAAAATCCACCTCTATAATGCCACAGCACCTTGCATTTGACCCCGCAAGGGCATGGGTAGAGTCACTGCATGTGCCGGATCTGATGTTGGCAGACTGCATCCGCCGTACAGCTGAAGAAGGTGTGCATCACGCTTCAGAGTGAGACTGCGGGAGCTTCTTGACTACACTGGTAGTTAGAAATGAAAGCCAGTTCTCCGATTCTTGGACCAGGACATTGCATTACCAAGTCCTACCAGTTTGAATTGATTATGACTGATATCTGTTAGAGGTTTGGGAATTTTCCAAATACTTTCCTATTTGATTCTGAACAAGATGCAGGGAGTAAAAGTGAAGATAACAGGAGATGCACTTCCTTTCTCCTTTTTGGTTTAGCAGTCTCAGTACCTTGCTCTTTTCCCCTGACAGAGCTCAGAAAATAAGGAAGGAAATGGGCTGTGTTGGCGTCACCTAAAGGCATGGAGAGTACAATGGAAACCCTGAACTAGTGGAAGAAAAAGTGGCTCCAGCTTGAACAATTTTTTGCCCCACTTTGAGAGAGTCTGGCTGTCTAGCCTTGGATTCCTCCTCCGGAGAAGGGGTCCTGCCAAATGCAGTAAGGCTTGGCTATAATGAAATGAGATCACACATGAGGTCTCCCTTTGAGATGTTATTTCTCAGACACAAGACATGATTTTCACATTCTGGGTTGAAAATCTGAAAGATCACACAGATTTAAGGAAAGACAGAATTCATACAGTTAAGTGTGATCCTCAGGTGTCTGCACTGTGGCTTCTACTCACTTGTTACTAGGAAAGGCCCATTCTCTCATTAACTCTTAAAGCAGCTGTGCTTTGACTTAATCCTCACTACGGCTCAGGAATACGATCCTATCCCAGTCTGGCAGGAAAGAAATTGAACTCTGGACGTTTCAAGTGATTGGCCCAGGGCACAGTCACACTTGGGAGCATGCAAACTTTGCAGATCTATCCCTGACCACAGTCCCTATATTCTCTCTAACTGTTCCTCCATAGCGTTCTGAATTGCACCCTGACCCAGTGCTTCAGATGTGAAGCAATCATGGGAGCAGGAGGCTGGGACATTCTTTGCCTCAAACACTTGTGGATTGCTAAAAATATTCTTGGCAAAAAAAAAAAAAATTGTCTGTCTCCTGGCTTTCTAGTCCCTCATTTGGTCTTTGCGTTAACAGAGCAAGAGCCAGCAAAAGGAAAATAACATAGATGCAGCTTTTATTTATGAAATTTGAGCTGCAAAAATAAATTTCTTTGCTCCTGGGAAGGGAAAGAGAAGCCCTGATAAAATTTAACTATGGGTGACTCTATCTCATCATTAGTTACCCTGCTCAGCCATTAATTAATCTGATCATCAGATGCATCCTCATTAGTAATCATTCCTTCTGAAAATAATGAGTCCAGGAGATGAATCAATGCAGGAGTCAGGGGCAGAAATGATGGCATTGCCCTGCAAGCCATTCACATCATTTGCCTTCTGCCTTTTGCTGCTCTCTTGTGAACTCAGAAATGGCTAATCTCCAGTAGACTTGCTGCCATTCCCATGTTAAAGGGACTCAGCCTTTCCAACTCTGTGTGGGCAGCAGTGGCTGGATGACCATTGAATGACCTTCCCCTTCTCCTCCTCCTTTGGAAATTGCTTCCTGACTCATTGGCCATATCACACAGAGTACCAGATTTATAGTGAAATGGCTCTCAGAGGCAGTAAATCAAAACGGACTTTTGCTGCAGACACTCTGGACTTCTCGGTTTGACCATTGGCGTCTCTCTCCCTCCAGCCACAGACACTAAAACGAATCCTGTGGCCTTGATTTCATTGCTTTACAGTCTGCCAGTGCAGACTCTTGAGAAGCCTGCTCATTCCCGCTGATGCCCTGGATGCTGCTGGCGCCAGGGCTGCCCTTAGATGGCAGGTGTCTTGCTCCAGGCTGATGTCATTACCCAACTCACAGATCTCACCCATTACCCTGCATTTGGGAGGGTACCAACCACCAGGGCTTTGTATGCAGCCAGTCAGGAGCTGCAACCTGGGGATTAGGAAGAGCAGCCAGTTTCCTTCTCATGAGAAATGGAGACTGTGGAGACAAAGCTGGGAGAAGCATGGTGAGGGCAAAAGAACACAGCACAGAAACAAAGACAAAGCCAGAGAATGAGTCAGGAAAGGAGTCGTCACTGTCTGAGTAAGAGAATACTTTGAGAAGGAGATGGGTAGGTGGAAGTCAGCTCTTCTGGGTCGAGGTTTGTCATTTTAGTTTTTGTTTTATTTTTCCTGTTTGCAAAGCAACATATGCTCATTGGCAAAACAAGTTTAGAAGCATAAAAGAGTTATTCAGAATATCCCTACCCAGATATAACGACTTTGGCATCTACGTATTATTCTTTCAGTCTTTCTCCCTAGGCACCTACCTTGTAAACATGGAGTGCGGATCATTTCTAAATCCAGACCAAGAAAGTGGCCAAATTCAGTCAGAAGTCTCTGGAACTGTAACCAAAGTATGGAATTGGGAATTGAGTTTCAAGACGTTAGCTGTTTAGTTAAAACTAAGGCTTTCTCTTCTGCTTAACAAGGCACCCTGAATTGTCATCAAGGGAAACTTAAAGTTAGTGCCCAATCTGGTCCTCACTTCACTCAGTTGAATAGTGAAGATACTCAGTGTCCCGAGCCCTTGTCTCCGTGCAATTTCCTCAGTCTGGAAACTGCCTCTCCAGTTTGCATGCTTTGTGTGTCTTCTCTGTGTGTGTGTGCACACGCACGTGTGTGTACATATCTCCATCTTTCTATTTTCTTCAAAAATTCATTTATATTTCTGGGAAAGTCAGATATACAAAGAGAAGGAGAGATAGACAGGAAGATCTTTCATCTGTTGGTTCACTCCCCAAGCTGCTGCAATGCCTGACCCAATCCAAAGCCAAGAGCCCAGGGCCACCTCTGGTTCTACCATGTGAGTGCAGGGTCCCAGGTCCCAAGGCTTTGGGGCAGTCCTTGACTGCTTTCCCAGGCCACAAGCAGGGAGCTGGATGGGAAGCGGGGCTGCCGGGACATGAACTGGTACCCATATGGGATCCTAGCAGTGCATGCAGGATAAGGACTCTAGCTGCTAGGCTACCATACTGGGCCTATTCTCCATCTTTTTGTATTAATAGTCTTGGCCACACTCCTAGCCCCACCCTTCAACAAATACAACAAACTTGTTGTTCTGGAAATACTGATTTATATGGAAAAGGAAAACTATGAGTCCCCCACGGGCCAGGATAATGGCTCAATTGACTAATCCTCTACCTTCAAGTACTATCATCCCATGTGGGCAACAGTCCCCATCCTGATTGCTGTACTACCAATCCAGCTCCCTGCTTATGGCCTGGGAAATAAGCCGAGGATGGACCAAAGCCTTGGGACCCTGCACACACATGGAAGATCAAGAGTAAACTCCTAGAGAATCAAGATGGCAGAATAGGGTAAGGACACGTTTAAACGGACAGAAAAACATTCAATCAGAATGAAGCAGAGAGGACATATTTCAGGAAATAGGAAAGGACAGAACAGCAGCAGAGGGGTACCCAGAGACTGACAGACACAGGAAAGCAGTGGACACAGCAGTGTGGTATTGCAGTGACTGATACTCCAGCACGGCAATCTGAACTCCACCAGCAGCAGGAACTCCACCAGCAACCAGGCGGGAAGGGACTTTCACTGGGAGCTTGGGAGGTGAATCCAGACAAAGAACTGTCCGTCCTGCTGGTCCGTTTGATTTGACCAGGAGCAGAGACAGAGCAGCAGATCTCAGGCAGGCAGTGCGAGAACAGAGTGGATTTCATAGTCCCCTAGAGCTGAATTGGGTGCCATTTTGTGTAAGGAGGAAAGGGCAAGGGGAAGGACGGAGCATGCACTGAGCTGGGAGTGACCTCATTTCTGATTCAGTGAACTGCAACGAATGGCATTCTGTGGGCACCACCCGGGGCGGGTCTGGGTAGCCCTCAGATCTGACGGCCAGCAGATCAAGAACTGTAGTGGTGGTACATCAGGCACCATTTTGCACACTGTGGCAATAGCTTTGGCACTACAGGGGACAACAGTGAACTGCACATGTGCTGAGCTTGCGAGAACTCGCTGAGGTCCTTGGATTGCACTGCTCCTGCAGGAAAATAATACCAACTGTGGCATCATACAGGTCAAAATAGATCCGTGTGGCACCCAGACCTAACATCCAACAGGTTCCAACAAGATCAGCACCACCAACAACTTAATTATATAGGACACCTGGTGTCTCTCTAATCCTGGGACTTGCTCCAACCGGAAGTGGGAGAAAGGTTGCAGAGACTATGGTGCAGCCTCAGCATGGTATCACAGGAGGTGGAGAGTGGTGAGCCAAGAGCTGGGGCTGTGGAGACCATGGTGGAAATCTGACGTAAGAACCCAGACCAGGAACTCACTGGAGGTTGTGGCACAAGTGGCTGCAAGCGAAAAGTTGTGTACCAACTGCAATAAGTAAAATTGCATTGTAGACCTGTGGGTGACACAGCTTAGAAACCTGCACCAAGGAGAACAATCTGATAACTGGAAGTACAATGATCAAGAGAAAAAGAAGAGGCAGAGGCACAATGAATATTACTGAAAACACCACTGCAAAAGGAGCAAAACCCTGTGCCAACCTCAGTTAACTGAGGAAGACATCGAGAAAATGGGGGACACAGAATCCATAAGACTCATTTTAAAGACTCTCATCAAAAATGAGAAGCTCATGCGAGAGCTCAAAGAATTTAAGGAAGCAGTAAAGCAAATCAAGGCTGGTACATCAGAAATTAAGAACACAGTAGAGCAAATGAAAAGTACAGTGGAGAATCTCCAAAATAGAAGGAAGCAAGCAGAACAAAGAATCTCAGAATTGGAAGATAGTTCCTGTCACCAGGGGGAAGCAAACAAAAAGCTGGAAGCAGAGCTGGATCAGGCCAAAAAAAGTATTCAAGAATTGAAAGACTATTAAGAGGACAAATATAAGAGTTATGGGAGTCCCAGAAGGTGCAGAAAGAGAAGCTGAGTTTGCAAATGTATGTAATGAAGTAATAAAGGAAAATTTCCCTAATCTGGAGAAAGAATTGGGAAACAACATCCATGAGGGGCACAGAGCTGCCAACAGGCTTGATCAAAAGTGATCTTTACCATGACATATGATAATCAAGCTCTCTTCAATTGAACATAAGGAAGAGATCCTTAAATATGTACGTGAAAAACATCAATTGACATATAAAGGAATGCCAATTAAGCTCACAGGAGATCTCTCACAGGAAACTCTATAGGCAAGAAGAGAATGGGGTGACATAGTCCACATTCTAAAAGATAAGTTGACTGCCTAGGATAACATATCCAGCAAAGCTTTCTTTCGTCTTGGAAAATGAAATTAAATTTTTCCAGAGTGAAGAAAAGCTAAAAGAATTTGCCTCTTCCAAACCTGCCCTACAAATGATACTTCAAGATGTTCTCTTGACAGAGAAGAGGAATAGCACCTACCAAAAACCAAAGGCAAATGGGAAGAATATCCCAGTAAAATGACAACAGAAGACTAAACCAATGGAACAACCCATTCCTAAAATGACAGGACCAAAGTACCACCCATGTATATTAAACTCTGAATGTAAGTAGCTTAAGCTCAATCAAACGTCATAGATTAGTAGACTGGATTAAAAAACAAAACAACATCTATTTATTGTCTAGAAGATAATAAATCTATATTTATTAGACTATATAGCATGGGTTTTGTTGTTTTTGGTTAGTTTCATCTCTTCAAAACACTTTCTTCTGATTAAATCACTCAGTGACTCGTAGATCATGCAGTGGCATCATTTTCTTCAAGAAGGTTCTTGATTTTCATTTCTTCAGCTACACATTAGTCATTTAGTAGCATGTTATTTAACTTCTTGGTGTTGTTAATTTCTTTTTTCTCCCTGTTGTTGATTTTGTTTTGTGGCTTTTCATTTAAGGGGATGTATAGTAGCTGTGTAATGGAGACTGTCATATCTAGTAACATGTCATTTAACTTCATGGCATTGTAAATTTCTATTTTTCTTTCTATTGTTGATTTTGTATTATGACTTTTCATTTAAGGGGATGTACAGTAGCTGTGAAATGGAGACTAACATCCAGATGTGAGGATGCAGTGTGGTATGCATTTCTGCTTCCAAAGATAGACTTACAATGAAACTGTTTACTATATCTTGACAATAGGATTCTGGGCTCGGCCATTGTCCATGACAATGATGGACATATGACTGAGTATGAAGAATTGTATGTTAGTAATGATATAGAGAAATTAGGTGGGGGGAGGGCATTGGGGAGGGGATAAGGGAATATGGAACTGTATCATAAAATGATAGCAGTAATAATAAAATGTAATAAAAAAAAAAAAGAGTAAGCTGCTGGCTTCACGATTCCGATCAGCTAAGCCCTGACTGTTGCGGTCATTTGGGAAGTGAACCAGTGGGTGGAAAATCTTTCTCAAATGTTTCAAAAGAAAGAAAGGAAGAAAAAGAGAAAGAGAATCAGAAATAGATTTGAACTTTGGTTGTAGATTTTCAAGAAAGGGTATAACAACTAGTGTTTAAAAATGAAAGAGCAACGTGATGACATTTCTAAGCTTTGTTTCTCCCCCCCCCACCCCCCCCCGTACATCCTGCTGTTGAGCCATTCACATCCACATTACCTCCCACCTTCATCTTAATTTACTTGGAGCCAGTGTCCCAGTGTCCTTCAGATTTCTTTGGCAAGCATGCAAACTTGCATTCACACTGATAGAGCTGTATATTTGCACCCTTGACTGACATTTTGTTCTGAGTGAGTCCTCTGCCAAGCGGGTACTTGGTGGATTTTTCCATGTTTGACACCCGGAGTGGGACCCTGCAGTGTAGTCCTTCACGGATTCTCTGTGCACCTTGTCTTCTTTTCACCAATGTTTGTATTTCTTCCCTGGCGGTTTGTATTTATTATCTTCAGTGGGACTCACAATTTATTTCTGGAGGTTGTTGGTAATGGCCTAACTGTAAAGTCCATTAAAAAAAATAAAGCTGTCATGCCAAGTTCCTCTTCACAATGTAACTTTTGCTGCCCCCCACCCACCCACAATCCTTCTGTTTATCACTTGGAGAGGAAGAAAGCAAAAGGATGTTCATGGTGTAGTTTTGTCACCCTTCATGTCGTAGTAGGATCTCAAATTGGTTTGGTCAAATTTCCAGGGCCTGGAAGAAGAGCTTCAAGTCTTTTGGCCCCTGGGCCCTGGCAGCTCAGTTAGCTAGGTTGATCTTTCCAGTTGGCTCTTCCTCTGCCTAGCTGGAGATTGGCTTGTTTGAGTCCAAGTCCACAGTTTTGTGGGCATTTCTCATGTGAAACCTCATGCTTCTATTTGGTGACCTAACCCCACAGGTGGGAAAAAAAAAAATAAGCAAGGTAAACTGCAATCACAATTGGAAAGTTTGTTTCAGGTATGCAATTAAACTGGCTATAACTTTATGTTTTCACCATTCTAAAGCAAGAGGGCTGGCAACTAGAAAATGTTAAAACTAGAAAGGGAGTTAGCAATCCCTGAATTCAGCTCTCCTCTTGGATACTTTTTATTTTAAGTGGGAGGTCACCTCTGCAATGAACCCAACCACTCACCCCCAGTGTCACCTGCTGTGGTCTGGGGGCCCTGCTTACTGCTCCTCAGCCCCTACTCTGCCTGCTTGTGCTTCTCTGCATTCAGACCATCTTTCCCTTTTACACTGGTTCCTCTCTATGAGTTGAGACACAAGGGCTGTCATTTCTTGCCACTTTCAAGATCTTTTACTATTGAAACTAATTCTGATACATATGACCAGGCTTTCTTGGCTAATTAAGTAGTTCATGCCCAGCTACCATCTGAATGCAGGAGAACAAGAACTCCATGAGTCTCCTCAAGTGTTACTCTAACCCAGCCTGTCCCTGATGCTTTGCATCTGCTATTTTCCCCACACATGCCCACATCAGTAATATGTGCCTTCACGCATGCTGAGTGGCTTTCTGGGGTGCCTGCTGAAGTGTGAGGATGGATGGGGTTGTCTCTCTCAGGAGGTCACGACTGCTTGTCTGCTTGTGTGAAATATCCTGGGAGCCTGGTAGTCATTGGCCTCCTGCAGCGCAGCCTGCCGTGCATAGTGGCTGGGAAACAGCCTTGTAACCCCCTCTCCTGGGATGGGGGCCACTGTCACGTGGCTGCAGTGACACTGAATGAGAACACAGGTGTGTATGTGAGACCCTAAATGTCTCTTGAGATGAATGTCAGTAGACTATGCACCTGCTTTAAGACCCATGATTAGTTCTGGGAGATGACATTTTTATTTATATCTAGCTTACCCAAGGACCAAAACTTAGAAATGTTAGAAACTTTAAGCAATACAATGCTGGAAATTCCTTCTTAATTGCTTTTGCTGATGTGAAAAGTGAGATTACAGCACAATATGAGGGAATGGTGACTCTCCTACAGCACTTCCGCTGTTTCACCTTCTGGCTGTGACTGTGTCCCAGTGGAGTATTTCCATGGAAGTGGCCACTGTCAGTTGGGTCTGCAGGACACGTAAAGAAAGCTGAGCTCTTTAAATATAGCTAGAGCCATTAAGAAAAGGTATCACATTCCAATTCTTAGTGCAGATCTCAACAAATTTCAAAGGAGTGGCATCCTATTTCTGACAGCAGTAAAATTGTTAGACATGAGTGCCAAAATCGATAAACTGTCATAAACCCCAAATATTTGAAAATTTTAAAATATACATCTAAGCTCACAAATCCAAAAATGATTCTAAGATGTAATTTAAAAGTACTTAGAAGCAATTAGCTAATGAAATGCAACACATCAAAACTTGTTGGGTGCATTTAAAGCAGAATTTAGAGGCAGAATTTTAAATGTCAAATGTTTCAGGGAAAAAGGGAAGCAGGTATCACCTGCCTCCTGTCTTAAAAGAATAAACACAAGAATGGATAAATGAAGAATGAAATGACTCAACATTGCAAGCAGCCATGCATCAGGGAAGATCAGCAAAGCCAGCTCTTGTCTGAAAAGACTAGCAGGTTGGAAACTCTTTAGCAATATTGATGAAGCAGAAAAAATTGAAGAGAAATAACAGTACTTTAAAAAAAATTTTTTTTTAGTTTTCTTTGAAAGGCAGATTTACAGAGAGAAGGAGATACACAGAAAGAAAGATCTTCTGTCTGCTGATTTTACTCCTCAAGTGGCCACCACAGCCAGAGCTGAGCTGATCCAAAGCTAGGAGCCCAGAGCTCCTTCTGGATCTCCCACCTGGGTGCAGGATCCCAAGGCTTTGGGTCATCCCCTGCCACCCGTCCTGGCCACAAGTAGGGAGCTGGATGGAAAGTGGGTCAGTGGGGATATGAACCAGCACCTGTGTGGGATCCCGGCAGATGCAAGGCAAGGATTTAGCCACTGAGCCATAGGACTGAGCCCCAAGAAATAACAGTATTAAAAATTGCTTTATGGCAGATTTTTAAACCTAGATGATATAGATAAATTTCTACTGGGGAGAAAATACCTCATCAAAATTGAATCTCAAAATTTGAGAGTCTGTGTAATCTCATTTTAATAAATTGAATTAGTAGTTTAAATTTTATGTTAAACCAATAGATTCAAAACTGCTTTACTGGCAAATTCTGTGAAACACTCAAGGGCGAGTTCTACAAGTCTTTGACAAGCTCATCCAGAGAATACAAAAGAGAGAACAAATTCCAATTTGCAAGTTGTATAGGTGCACTTGATGCAAAAACGGAACAAGGACATAAAATATATATGAATAGATTATATTTTATATATGTGAATAGATTGTAGTTAGCCTCACTTTTGAACATAGATTTTAAATTCCCTTGAAATATAGTATGTAACCTGGTATTTTTAAACCATTCAGTTGTATGTATTCTGGGAATGCAAGGTTGGTTGAACATTAAGAAACTATTAATGTGATCTGTCTCAGTAACGAATTAAGCCAGAATTAAGCAGTATTTCTCACAGGCACAGAATATCTATTCATGATTTAAAACTAAAACAACTGAAGAAAAATATGAAGCTTTTAACTACTTGAAATTAAATGAGAGCTTTCTTATCTTACTCAAGGTTATCCACAGTGAACTCAGTTTCAAAACAAGATTTTCCTTTTAATTCTCCCAAACTAATCCAGATATAGTCCTTTTTTTATCCCAGTAATCTCCCCTTGGATTAAAATGTAACTGCTGTGTGTCTTTTGTTTTGTGTAGTGACTTATATGTTCCAATTCTTACCTGAAAGGAAAAGAAAAGATTGCTGTGGTTGCTGGACAAGGCTTTCTTGCAAACACAAGAAACCTAGTCAGCTGGTTGTTGTTTCCCAGAAGTCATCAACACCAACCTGGTTGATGTCCCTTCCCTAGTTCTGTGATGCAAACCGAAGTAGCCAGCGGTCACAACCTTTCAGCTGACTTCAGCAAAACCTGAGCCTTTCATAGAAGGGCATGAGTAGAAACCGCATGCCCTGTGAAATTGCAGGTAGTCAAAGATGGAGAGGAGGGTGGCTGCCAAGGCTGGCAGAGCAGCACTTCATCAGAGGGTTGGCTGATCCCATGTGGGGCTACAGCTGTCGTTTCTCTGCATCTGTGTGCCCTGAGAGTCCTTTGTGCTGATTCTGCTCGTGGCCAGGCTGACGCCGTTTGTTGAAATATCTCTGTGGAGCCCAGCTCAGTCTGTGAGTCAGTGGTTCCAAAACACAGAAAACTGGTGGAGGAAGTTCCTTTTCCATCTCAATGTGCTTTGAGCAACTGTGCAAGATGGTGATGCTGTATTGTATTTTATTGGATACATCTCAGCCCCAGAGAGTGAAAGTTTTTGGCACCTTTTACAGTGGCAAGGTTTGCTCAGATTTTTTCTAGTTTTGCTGCTGTTATTTTTCCTTTAAAGGAGTCTCCAGTTAAAACAGAACTTAAATAGTCCTGAAGCCAAACAGCCCCCACAGAGCCACGCACAGGTGGGTGAAAGCCCCTCCAGAAACATCTTGTCTGCTGCAGCCCTCACCTCACCACCCAAGGCTTGACCCTGGGATGGGGAGTGATTTATTTTATTTTTTTTTTATTGGAAAGGCAGATATACAGAGAGGAGAGACAGAGAGGAAGATCTTCCGTCCAATGATTCACTCCCTAAGTGAGCGCAATGGCCGATGCTATGCCGGTCCGAAGCCAGGAGACTCTTCTGGCTCCCAAAACTTTCCCGGGCCACAGGCAGGGAGCTGGAAGGGAAGCGGGGCTGCCAGGATAGAACCGGCGCCCATATGGGATCCTGGGCGTGCAAGGCGAGGACCTTAACCACTGCGCCACCGCACTGGGCCCATCTCTAGAGGTTTGAGTGTACTCTGAGTTCTAACATGAATGGGTAGCAGACGTAGCAAAATTTGCTAAAACTAAGTTGGAACAGATTCATTCTGGCTCTCACTTTTCTGTGACAAATTAATGTACCCATTTATTCATACAGTCGTTCCACAGACATCAGAAAATTGAGAGTGAATTTCTGTAACTATTCTCTCCTTACCAGAACCCTGGATGTATGATTCCATCTCTCTCACCCCTTCAATCATAAGAAAAGGTTTACCTGCAGTCACAGAGAAAAACTGAGACTATTGTAATCATGTCATTAGCTTCACTTGTTAGAGTAACCACTACACGTGAGGGGAAACTTCTAGATGCACAGTGAATTTCTACATCATTTATTAGACATCTGTGACTGATGTACAGAAAAGCCCCCAATTCTCTTCTTTGTTTATCTGCAGAATATGCTAGATCATTACAACTTTGTCACTTGAGATTCTGTATAAGCTCTCATGACTCCCATGCCTGCTTCTGTCCCACGACCATTAAGTCAAAAGCTATTCTGCTAAAAATGCAGCCACAGAGGCCAGTGATGGTAGTAATATCTGTGTTAATGAAGCTATAATGAGTTACAGTTTGGCCCTTGGTGGATAAGCTGGATGAATCCCAGAATGCTTACAAGACACTTCCAAAGATGGCCAAAGGATTTGAGCATCACCCATAAAAGGCTCTGCTAGTTATAATGCCTGTTCATGACTGGGTTATCAACCCCCACAAAGGAAGAACACATTTCTGTTAATCCTTCAGGGCATGATGCAAGCCCCAGCTGTTCAGTCAGTTTCTTGTTTGATTGAAGGAAATGAGCTGCCCTGGCTGGAAAACATGCCAATATTTTAAATTTCTACCTTAGCAACCATACATCTGCCCAGAGGTTGGGGTGATAGCCACCTCATATAATTGTGAGGAAAAAAAAAAGTAGTCGGAATAAATAAATCTCAGCAAATTAAGTTGTCATTTGCAGTGATTTCGCCAGCAATGTCAATTGGTGAAAATAACACTGATAAGTATTCTTACTTCAGCAAGGCACCTGACACCTCCCCTTGTGAGTTACGCGAATAGCGTTGATTCGAGTTGGCTGGCGTATGTTTTAGAAACTGGCTAAAGGAGGGCAACCAGCATTGCTAGGGTGGGACCGAACAGCAGAGCTTTCTCTCTGAATATTAATCCTCCATCCTGCCTGCTGCTGTTAGCTAAAAGTCACTTGACCTTGCTAACTAAGTCTTAGTCTCTCCATTTTTACAAAGAGGATAATGATGGCACTTTCATTTAACACCGTGCCTTTCACTATTCAAGGAGCCTAACATCTTAATAGGTGTTCCTCGGTCTCACACTATCCCACTGGTAAGAATTGTTATCTTTATTGAACATGTGAAGAAAGTAAGACACAGGAAGCTGAGCCAACCCCAGTAATTACACTATCAAAGAAGCCCCATCTGAAGATGAGAAAATAGGTTTTAGTCTTCCAAGCTGTGTCTCTATCCTCTTCTGTGTTGAGTAATTCTGGTGTATTGCTTTGCAAATGATGACTTACTTCTCATGAGACAGCTGTAAAGATAAAAGAATTAGAAAAATGGAGAACAGAGCAGTGAAGTGGCTCATCCAAGATTTCATACCAAGTTAATGCTAACCTTGGAAATGCTGATTGGCTTCAATTTTGCCATTTTTGCCTCTCCTTGGTTATTTTTACTTTCAGAATAATGTTGTTATTGGGATATATGCTATATGACAAGGAATTTCAGTGGAATAGATGAAAACCAAGAAAGATTGATTTTTTCACACGCAAGTTATTCCTAAGAATATATTCAAAGGATATATATTCTAAAATCATACCTGATAAAACACTGCCCCCCCCCCCCCGGGCCAACAATCCAAGGCCATGACCTTCCCTCTTGGGCACTAGCCTATCTGAAAGGGTCCTGTACCCAGTGTAGGATGGCATCCTCTTTTTAAACATTTTATTCCTCTACGTGAAAACATTCTTTTCAGTACTAGTAATATGAAACAAATGATAAAAATGGCCAAGAAAAAGAAAAAATTACAGACTGGAAATTTTTCTTTTATTTAACTTTGTTCTGTGCCAGTAGTACACACACACACACACACAGTACAATAAAATAAAACATGACAAAACAATCTGTTCCATAGTTTTCTTTAGTCCTCTTAATAGTCTGAACTTTGGTCCTTACAGTTAATCTAGTTCTGAATGTTAATAATTGTACAGTAAATAAGTGAATTTTAATGAAATCCAATGTAAACGGCACAACTAATTATGTCACTGTGTGAATTTGTCCTTTAGTATTAAAGCAAGCAGTTAACCATTTTAGAAGTATATAGCATAACTTTCCGACTATTAAAATTCAGTAAAAAATATTTCATGCTCATAATTCTCCGTCTTACTGTTTTAACTTCTGGCTATAAAAAGTCTGTAACAGGGTCCTGTAGCTCAGGTTGTAGCTCGTAGTCTTTGCAGTAATTGTCCTCTTTTTATTTCAGATCTACTATAGAAAAACTAAGTGTATGTTGCTTTTTAAATGTCCACAGTAGGATCAAACGATCCTGGATCAGAACTTGGGTGTGCATCACTGAGTCCTGGTGTCTTATGCGGGAGTAGAAGCAGACTGTTGAACTGGAAGTTGTCCAGATCAATTTCCATATAAAATGTGTTTCAGGACAAATTCATGAAAACGTACCCATTTGATCATTACATCTATATCATTAAATCCTAACAGTTTGGGCAACTATTAGAATGTAGTTCAACAAAAAGTTTTCATCACTGATTTTGCTAGAGTTCTGGTGCAGGGAGATAATAGATGGAGAGACCTTTAGTAGTAGGGTTCGTGATTTTAGATTTATTACAGTGTTACCAACAGCTCCCAGGCCCCATGCAGGAGGACTCCCTTCCCTTTGCTGCAGGCCTGGGCCCTCCTGCAACTATGTCAGTAGCTGTCTGGGGTTTCCCTACTTCTCCATGCTGCTTGAGGTCCTATAAGAAGCAATCCTCTTCCTCTTGAAAATGTTGGCATGGCACAGAAGGGTCTTAGATAGTTTTTCCCTCCTTGTCTATTCATCAGGAGCAATCCCACTCTGTTAGAGGCTAACCTCCAAGGAACCTGAAAATATTCCAGCTCTAAGTTCCGGTCTGGAGTTCCCTTCTATTCTCTTCCTTCCCTTTCTCCCCTGTAGACTGGAGAATACACAGCCTTTCCTTGTGCCGTGCCTGTCGTCCTCCCACTCTCTGCCACCTGTAGGCCCTAGGAAGTCTGGCTCAAATGCAGTGTTTTTGTGTGTGAATCCTTCTGTTCTGGTCCTTGCTCCTCACAAGAAGGGAGTTCTTGCCAGGGAGCAGCCTCGGTCATGGTCTGGGATGGGGTGATTTGGCAAGTAGGGGATAGCATGAAGCTCAGGGACTCAGCTCCTTAAAGCACTGATTCCTGCTTTTTGGCAGTCCCAAGCTCCAAGACTGACAGGGACAGGCACCTGAGCTATCTGGTTCAGGCCAGTATCAGGATTTTAGCGAGCAGGGACACTGCCCTGGTAGCTCCTTGCTGTAAACCCAACCCGATCACATCAAGAACAAGAGATTGCCTTTCTGCCTAGCAATGAGAATAGCATTTAAAATTCAATATCAGAAAAGATATTGACGAGATTAAGGGCCTGAAGGAATTGATTTATGAGGAAAGACCCAAGGAATTAAATATGTATAGCCTGGTGTAATAGGATATTAAGCTCTGAACAGTTTCATTTCTGCAACCCAGCGTCCCTGTTATTAGTCATCTGTGTGGCAGAGTTCTTGCCCAGAGATGTTTTCTTCCCTGGAGTGTTCACCACACCAGAGGCAGCAAGGGAGGCACCAGGATTGATAGGCCAGGTCACAGGCTTGGTTCCCCTCCTACCTTGGTCTAGTTGGAAGTACATTTTCATCCTCAGGTGGAATGACATTTTAGAGGAGAAAAGATCTTGAGTACTCTTGCCACCCACCCTGTGATAAGACTCAATCCCATCTTTGCAGGTACTGGACAATAAATGACAGCCCTTACCCTGAGCCACACTTCTCTGCTTTGTTAGAAATACCCCTTCCTATACATTTGCCTTGAGGCAAAGCCTCACGATGAGTTTGTGATGGTGTGCACTAACACACCTCAGGCCCTCTCACCATAAGCCCATCTGAGACTGACATGCCTACATTATTCTGAAGTCAGCAAGAACTGGCACAGGAAGGAGCAAGCAGAGGGTCGGAGTTGGGGTACCAGGAGATGGGCAGAAACAGTAAACTGTATAGAGGGACAGTGGACAACATCCCACCAAGGGGACAGGGATCTGGTAATGCATCTTCCCACTCCTGGAACCTGCGGCAGGACAAGAAACTACTAGCAGAGGTAGCTACAGGTGAGGTACAGATTGCAGGCGGGAATATTTGGAAAAATCAGGTAGCAGACAGGGTATAAAGTCAGGATAAGGCTGTGTGCTCATGAGTATCACCACATGGACCAGAGGTTAAGAGGACTGCTGGGCTCATTCATTCAGTTCCATCCACCAAGGCCTTTGGTAGAAATTCTTTGACAGTCCTTGGGTCTCATTTCCTTAGGTAATAGAATCCTGACCTTAAAGGTGTATCCCATTTGGTGGGGCATTTGACGTAACAACAAAGTTTCAGGGATGGAAAGACATTTATAAGAACTGAATCAAAAAGGCAGGAGTGCACTGTGTTTAAATGGATGGCACTCATGGGCTTAGTGATTTCCAGGCCTTTACCTTGAATAATCAGTGGCCCATTTCCAAAAAGTAGAACAAGTTTATGATTCAGAATAGCTCTCTTGAGCTCATTCTCCCCAACCCCTACACCGACTCCTATGGGGCTTTCCCCAATTGTCTCGATTATTTCTGAAGCGCATGCCTCCTTGAATTAAATATCTTAAGCAGCATTTAAGCAGACAGGGACCTAAGGGTGATCCTTTGATAGTCTCCAACCCTGTGAAAATAGGAGGAGCTTGTATTGATGGAAGGAATGAGAACAAACTTTCAGAATTGAGCAAGGCACCAAGCACTGAGAAAATCCTGATGCACAGGCAGAAAGGACAGAGAGTACATGCCTGTGTTTGAGTGTGTTTGTGTGTATTTTATTCACCCTCAGTGTGTAACTGCCCAGTGTCATGAGTTCACCCAGCCCACATCAGCTTACACTGAGAGAGGATACTTAGCCTCCCACCACCAGGGAAGACACACGGTCATTTAAAGATCCTCTCCATTTCATGCCAGCCACTGCCTCCATCCCCTGCCGCCCACCATCCTGCCCAAGATTTCCAAATCCTCAGTGGTTGGAGTGTCAATTGGTAATGAGATATTTCTGATATATCTCACCTCTAGAAATCATCTGTCCTGTTTTCTGCGACTGTCATGGACTCTAAACCTAAATAATAACTACCCATATGGAAATTTCATCATGGTTACAGAATTAGATAAGATTGAAGGAGTGGAGAGCTTGGAGATAAGCAAAGGGTTATATTTTTTTGGAGGAAACTGAAATGCACCACACTGACCCCAGGAAGAAAGAGAATAGCAGGCTCTAGCAGTGTTCTGCAAAGTGGGAATGTTAAATGCCAAGGTAGAAGCCCTCGCCAGGAGGATGCTAAGTTTGACATGACATGCCCCAATTTCCATGTCAAACTGACAGTGTAATGTGACTGCCACCGTAGAAAGCACAGTTTTTAGGTAGGAAAATTGAGCTGTGCAAATGGCAGGTCTCTCCCACATCTTGAACCTGTGTGTGTCTATGAATTTCCCATCTGCACGAATGGAAGTATGACCTCACTTATTCTGGGGCTCCACATAATATTGGTAATGCTGTTTGCATTAGATCCATTAGACACCGAAGGCCACATCCCCAAAGTGCATTATGAATGACCCTATTAAGTCAGTGGCCTGGAAATATCAAGATGTGTCAGGTACAGCATTTATTTACCTGCATATTGTCCGTCTGAGTGTTTCCACCTGATTGGCATATGGATAATCGCCTAATTGGAACACACACAGTTATAACCACCAAAGAATGTAACAGTGCATCTGCTTAATGCCATACTCTCAAATGTTAAATTCAAATTATGCTGTAGTCAGCCAATCCAACCAAGAGACACTTCTGATTAAGTTCTGGCCGCTTGTGAACTTGCGTAATTGAGGCACTCTGGTATTTAAAAATTCAAGCTAGAACAGGCGTTATGCCATCTCATACATTTCCAAGGAAAGCGACCAGCGAAGCAGACTTAAATTCTCTGGTTGTGAACTATCTTGCTGTCTTACAGGGCATCCAGTCAAGTGAAAACTAGCAGTTTTGAGTCACTGCTGTTTTGAATACATAAACATCAGATTCTGAAGTTTATACTTTGTAAACCAAAGACACGTTAATTCTGGAGAATGCAAGAAACAGTCCAGAAACACTGATTTTATTTACCCTCTCTCAATGGTTTTGTTCTTTGTGTATTTGTGGTAGAATATATACAATAGACTAGGTTATATAGTCAAAATTCACTAATTAGGTTTCCTTAACCTTTTAATAACTCCTCCTCCTCAGATTAAGAAGGCTATCTGACACTGCCAGGGCAATGAATCAAGATGTCTTAAATGGAGCAGCTATTTTCCTCTGAAAGCTTTATATCTGCAAATGCCTGCAACAATAAATTATCCTGTGATAGGGTCTCAAGTGAGGAGCTGGCATTGGACAGCCATCACAGCAGGTTAAGTAACTACCCACAAGCTGGCACCCCATATAAGTGCTGGTGAAAATCCCGGCTGCTCTACTTCCCATCCAGTTCCCTGCTGATGGCCCAGGAGGGCAAGGGACATGACCAAAGAGCTTAAGCTCTACCGTCAAGGCAGGGTGGAATTCCTGATTCCTGCCTTTGAGCTGGCCCCGACCTTGCTATTGTGGCTATTTGTGGAATGAGCCAGCAGATAGAAGATCCCATTAATTCTCATTTTCATTCTCTCTCTCTCTCTCTCTCTCTCTCTCACACACACACACACACACACACACACACAAATAGAGATAATATGTAATGGGAAAGATATTTGATATGTTATTGAATGTACTTTGAGGGTAAAGAAAGCAAGTGAACTGACTTACCTTGGGTTATTAGAGGACATTTTTAATGGGGAAGAACCCAAGGCCACTGCTTAGAACTGTGTATGTGGAGTACTAGAGATTGCAGTCACCATGTAATATACTGGGGATTAAATCAGCATTTGGAGACTGGTTTGCATCCCTGCTTACACATTAGAATTAATTGTGATGGTGTTTTTCTTTTTTAAGTTAACAATATCTAGGTCTCACCACTGTTTAGTTAACTGATCTTCTGGCCAGAATTCAGTAGTTTTTAAAAGCTTCCCAACTAAACACAATATAAACAAGGTTGAATCTTAGGAAATAATCTTATTTAACAATATAGCAAACTGGGACTAGCACTGTGGTATAGTGAGTAAAGCCATCACACTGGATGCTGGCTTTACACACAATGTCTAAGCTGCTCCATTTCTGATCCAGCTCCCTGTTAATGATCTGGGAAAGCAGCAAAAGATGGTCCAATTGCCTGACACCCATATAGGAGACTGAGAAGAAGCTCATAGTGCCTGGCATTGTCCTAACCCAGCTCTGGCCATCGCAGCCATCTGGGGAGTGAGCTAGCAGATGGAAGCTCTTTTTTCCTCCCTCCCTTCCTCCCTTCCTCTCTCTCTCTCTCTCCCCTTCCCTCTCTCCCTTTCTTTCCCTCCCTTTCTTTCCCTCCCTCCCTCCTTTCTCATTACCAAAACAGTGCCTGTTCTCAACTGATACACCAGAAAAATGACCACCAAAACTGAGAGGGTCAAAAGGCCACTTACCTAGAGGTAGTATCCAAATCCTTCTTGAGGGAGTATTTTACAAAATTAATTAAAATCCTCTTAATCCTTTTTTTTCTGAATGGTACATTGTGAACTTCCTCAACAAATGTCTGGAGATGTTTGTGCAGTCTCCTTTTTATTGGATGCATCATGCCCTACCACACAGATGCACCCTTACAGATGCCCCAACTCCACTTCACCTTACATCTATGCTCTCTAAACTTTGCTGTTTCAGCCACCGTAGTGAACAAAATACACTGCCTACCCTTAAAGACACTTTCTTGTTCTTATTTTGGTTTATCTTTAAAAAGGTTTGATGATTGGATTGGAAATTGTCTTATCAAGTACAGATTCACACAGCCATCACTTAAGTCCACACCAGTTCCCCAGGGAGCTGTTCTGGGACCAATCATGAGTGAAAAAGAAGGAATAGGATCATTCATAACTGTTTCAAGCACTTGTCACTCTGCCAGAAGATAATGTGGACCCTCTGATGATTTGGCCTTTGATTAGACAATAGACAATTATCTCACGAAAATTGTTGAGGGGGGCACTGTGAGATGTGTATGTGATGATGATAGAAGCAGGTGAAGAAATAGGAGCCAATGAATTTAGAAAACTATTAACATGACACTGTTTATGCTAGAAACACGAATCAAGTCTAAAAAGCAGAGAAACAGAGATCTCCCATTCTTTGGTTCACTTTCCAGATGTCCGTGACAGCCAGGCCTGGACCAGACCAAAGCCAGGATCTTGAAGCTTACTCTGGGTCTCCCAAAGGAGTGACAGGAGCCCAAGTGCTTGAACCATCACCTGCTGCCTCCCATGCTACACACTAGCAGCAAACTAGTAACAGGATCAGAGCCAGGACTTGAACCAAAGCACTTCACTAGGAGATGTAGATGTCTACAGAGATATCAGACCTTTGAGCCAAACACCACCTCCCAAAGTAGGTTTTTAGATTTAGGCCCAGGGCTACAGCACAAGCAAGCAAAAGGAAAGCACAGTGTGGTTTTTAGAATACATCCTGTACCCAAGATCCCCCACCAAAGCTAGTCATTTTGAGGTTTTAACTTAATCCTTCCAGTAGGTAGGTCTAAAGAGGAGAAATCACCTATCAGTGTTTCTTTCAGTTCATTTAGTTAGAAACTGGCCAGGCAGTTCTGCAGCCAACTCGCAGGAGCCTTGTAGGAGGCAGCCTGGATAGTAGGAGCATGTCCCTTCCAGATAGAAACACGATAACGTCTCTGCATCAGCAGAGCAGCGCTTGTTAGGGGCAGCAGCAGGAAGGGGCTGCTGTGTCTTCCCAAACTACTCCTTTGCTGTCAAGATGCTCTAAATAGGCCTGCCTGTGGCCAGAGTCTGTTTGGAAGCTCTGGAATGTCTCCCGCAGCCTGTGTATATATTAACATATAGCCACATCCCAAAGAATTAGTGCTGGGCAGCGCTGTGCACCTGGCAGACAAGGTAAGCTGCCACATGAGTTACAGTTGGTAGGGCAAGGAAAGCTCAAGGCTTACAAAAATCCCTTCAGTGGCCCTGTTTAAAAATAGCAGTGCAGGCCATAGCTTAGTATTTTGACAGCTTATATCAGCAGTTTTCCAGGCTGATATATTGATTGCAGTTTGGACTTCAGTCCTGCTGATCTAATAAAACATCCCCGTCATAACAGAGAAAGTAGAAGGATCTTTTGTGGTGCCAGCCACTCAGAGAAGTAGCTCTGCAGAGAAACCATAAAGCTCCCTTTACTGTACAATGTAAAAATGAAATGAAACTGGGCAAATTGGCTAATCACTCTTTTACTTTATTATTTCTTTGATTCTTCATCTTTCAAAATGTGGTTTATTGACTCTACATAATTTATAAACATGTTTATGCATTTGCTCAAAGAAATCCTCTTAGAGGGCATCCTCGCCAGTACTTAAGAGAAGCGTTATGCATTACTGACACAAACAGGGTGGGCATGGGGTACAGCAAGTTAAGCTGCCACTTGGAATTCCTGCATCCCATATTGAAGTGCTTGGATTTCAGTCCTGACTCTGCTCCTAATCCAGCTTCCTGCTAATGTGTGTTCTAGGAGTTAGCTGATGATGGCTCAAGTACTTGGATCCCTGCCACCCACATGGGAGACTTGGATGTAGTCCTGGTACCTGGCTTAAGCCGGCCCAGCCCTTGCTAACATGGGGGCTTGGAGCATGAACCAACGAATTTAAAATCTGTCTCTCCCTCTCTTGATTCTCACCCTTTTTCCATTTCAAATAATATCGGCAAAGAAAACTTGGAACACAGATTTTCTTTTTTAATCACAGCCTAATAGTGTGTCAAAAACTGTGATTGTCTTTACACCCAGTGGAGAAATTGCACACAAAATCAACTCGGCATTAAGCAACAAGACATGAAAAAACTCCTCTCTGAATTGGGAACAAGTGTTTGGAACATTTTAGAATCTCTGATCTTTGTTCCTCCTTCACACTCACCATCTTTTCCTTTCACAGCAATTGCTTACCATCCAGGAGGAGTTAAACAATAAGAAGTCAGAACTGGAACAGGCGAAGGAAGAACAGTCACACACACAAGCATTACTCAAAGTCCTCCAGGAACAAGTAAGTGAATGAAACTGCCCTGATTTATAAATCAACACAAACATCCTCAGTGAGCCCCAGCTGGGGGTGCAAACATCATGGAAGACAATGGACAGTGTCCTTAACCCTAACCCTCGGAAACATAGACCTCAGGCAGCTTTGCAATGTGCAATGTGTGGCATCACTCCCAGCCTCTTTGTCTTTCCCTGTCCTCCTTCAGTCTGCCCCCAAGCCTGTCAGTTTCTACTGACAAATGAATTTGAGAAAAGTTGAAAATATTGACAGTTGGGGTATGTTGCAAAGTAAGCAGCTCGTTTCCTCTTTAGTCTCTTGGGGAGGAAAACAAGTTGACTGTAACCACAGCATCAATGCTGACCTCCAAATAGGAGGGACTGATTCACAGCATTATCAAGAAACTATCTTCCCTGTGCCTAAGGCCTTTAGATAGCCACAGTGCACACCAGGCTGTTTACACTGCATGGGTAAAGCTGACCGGTCCATTCTAGCTGCCTTTGATATGAAAGTGTGACCTGACATTGATAAATGGATTAGAAAGTATTGTCTTACAGCAGGATAAGATGGATCACTGGGCAACCAGCAGAGTGAAATCCAAGCCCACTATTTGCTCTGGAGGAGCTTGGAAAGCTCTTGAACTGCTCTGCTGTTTCTAGCCTTCACTCAGTGCCAACATTGTAGTGAATGGTAATTAGAAGGAAGGGTTAAATCACATTATGATAAGCTATATAGAGTGTAGTGCCTCTGCTGGAAATCAAACATAGGCTCTTTTCTATTTTTCACGCATATTGTGGTTTATGAGATGGTTATTTATGCAGTATAAATAACCTCAAGGGCAGTATTATAGAATATATGAAGTAGGGAGAGATGACCCTATTCAACTGTGATGTGTCGTCACTTGACAAGTGAGCTTAAAGAAAAGATGGCTTAGAATCAAGAAAAGAAAAACATATTTTAACTGTTTTCCCTCTGAAAATAAAGAGGAGCAATGAAGATATTACAAATACTTGGAGAAAATGCTCTATAAAACTAGTAATAATTTGATGAATATGGATTTGGGAACTGACAAGATAAGCAAAGTTGAATGCAAAGATGCGGTCAACCTCTATGAGCCACCAGCCAGGGGGCCTGATGTCACTGTCCTGCCCCCTTTGGCTGTGCTGAGGGACCAGCCCTATGGGCTCATCAGGTCCACATCTTCCTCTTCCCTGCTTTTTGATTTTGTTTTCTTGTAGCTTTACCCAGCCTGGAGAGAAACTAATTTTCTTTTATTCTGCCTGACTTACTTCCTTTATTTTGATCTGAGTCCAAAACAGTCACAAAAATGGATGCAAAATTTTGCAGAAAGTGGACATCATCTTGCGGTGCCATGCTTATGTAAAGCACCAAGCACACTCAGCCCCCGAGTTGGTGGAGCATCACACTTCATTCATCCCAACTTGGAAAAAAAAAAGAAGAAGAGGATTCAGAACAATTAAATGTTCAGGGACCCGGACAACACCACTGAGAAGGCAGTGCTTTTTCAATCTTTAGTATTAACTTCAATGGGGATGGCTTTTCCAAGCAAAGGCACCAAAGACGAAGAGGGTCAGGGGCTGTGCAGTGGCTCAAGACATTTGAGTGCCACCACCAGCTGTGTTCCAGGGCACTGCTGGCCCCTGACCTGGGGATGTGTAACCTGGAGGTGTGCAGAACACGTGTCACCTCCTTCTCCCTTGGCAGCCACCCCCACACATGGCCACATACACCTCTCACCTCCAGGAACATTCGCTCATATGGTTTGCTTTAGATCCCTGCAGAGTAACTGCATATGTATACATGGATATGATGGAAACAGATGATACCACGTCTGTGTACATGCATGTGCATACAAACACAGAGCAAGAGATTTATGTTTATATATACATCCTTGTCTAGAGACTTGGAAGTCTCCTCTTCAAAGCAGCTGCCACTTACTGCAAATTCTAACAAGAAAAGAGTTCTTGAAGGCAGGTCGTTCCCACCAGAAGGCCTCTCACCCCCTCTAGGGAAGGTAGCCTCATTCCCGTGCTCTCAAATCCTGCCTGCTGGTGCTGGAGGAGACAGAGCTTCTTGAGACCTCTCCAGGCACCACTGACTCCTGCTTTTCAGTTCCTGAACAAGCACAGGTGTGTCCTGTTCCTGGGGCTTGATCACAACCCTAAGTGTCATCCAACACTACATTCCACATGAGAGAAAGTGGAACAGCTAGAGGAGAGAACAGGAAGGGGCCCTGAGAGGAAGCAGAATGATGGGCCCAGAGTGGCCACAGCAAGGAGACCTCTACAGAGGCACAGTGGCTGCTGGTACTCCTGGCAGAGAACAGAGAGAGTGGTCGAGGGAACCACACCCAAATTCAGAAAGTAGGTTGGGAGGAGAGGAGGCAGAGTGCAAGAGCAGGCAGACTTGTAAGATGATCAGGGGCACAAGATCATGCCCAAGAACAGCAAGTGTATTGATCCTGGTGAACAGCCAGAAGAGGAAGGTACCCTAACACATCATGGTCCCAAACTTCTTCTAGGCAGGCACAGAAGCCTCCAAGAGAACCTCTGCTCTAACTCACAGCGGCACAGGGGACAGACCTCAGGTGGGATGAGCAAGAGGGGGTTGAAGAACGAGAGGAAGACTAGGAACACCTTCAGCAAGAAGCCAGTGCTGGGGAAAGACACAGCGCTGTGCTTGCGTCCCTTTGTGCACTGTACTGGGGGAGTCAGGGGTGTTACTGGGTCTGCAGTGCAATTTCTCCCATTCCCACAAATCATACATTGCTCCATGCCTCTTTGCATGTTACAAACAGAAACAACAGGGAAGTATCCCTAAAAACCAGTGGGCAGATTTTTTTTCCTCAGTGGGAGTTACATGAAAAGGAGCCCCTTACCTTCAATCAGCCATGCCATGCCCATGTTCTTCCTGCCACCATTGCTTTGACAAAACCCTTCCCTTGGCATGGAGAGGCTTTGATTTTCTTACTGAAACCAAGACTGCCTTGAAAACGTGAAGCGTCTTGCAGCTGTCATATGCACAAATAGCCAGTGCTCTAGAGCTGCCGTGCATTTTTTTTTTCAATTTGTCAGTGTTTATTTCCCGCTAGAAACACCTTACCCTAAGCCTGAAACCAGTCATGGGGAAGTGCAGCTTGCTAAGCATAATAAGCCAGCCAATAGCTCCAAGTCCAGCTCAACCCTTTGCTTTTGCTCTTTGCCTCCAGATACCTATTTTGAGTCAGGATAGGATAAAATACCAATGAAAGGCTTCCTAGAAATTTCCTGTAGACTGATCTCTGCCTCTCCTAAGCAGTCTCATTTGTAAAGGTTTTTTCTTTTCAATGGCTAAATCCTTACCTTGTAAGTGCTGGGATCCCATATGGGCACTGGTTCAGGTCCCAGCTGTCCCACTTACCATCCAGCTCCCTGCTTGTGGCCTGGGAAAGCAGAAGAGGATGCCTCAAAGCCTTGGGACCCTGTACCTGTGTAGGAGACCTGGAAGAAGCCACTTATGGCCACTTGGGGAATGAATCAGCGGATGGAAGATTTTTCTCCCTGTCTTTCTTGATTTCTAAATCTCCCTTTCTAATATACATTAAATAGATAGATAGATAGATAGATAGATAGATAGATGGATAGTAACAAAAACAAAAGGATTTTTCCCCTAATCTCTCTGCAGCACAAGGTGATATCTTCCTAATTCTCTCTCTCTGTCTCTCTCTCTGTCTCTCTCTGTCTCTCTCTCTCTCACACACACACACACACACACACACACACACACAAGCAAAGAAGTCACCTTTCCTGTCTGGGCTCCTGTGATGAGAGCAATCAGGCACACGAGTCCTGAGGTGGACATGTCCGTCCACCCCGCATTGCCATTTCCTGTGAAGTCATTTAGCTGGTGGCAGCTGCCAAACACTGCAGGGTTTAAATTAACAGCAAAGCAACTAGGAAATGGAATTGTTTATTAGTCTTAAGAACCACTTTTATGCGTTCTTATGCCCATGAAACTGCCTTCTAATATTATTTTTAAGATGATGACCAGGCTTCATGTTTTTTATATTTTTGACAGCCATCAAGCTTCAAAAAATATTGGTCTTAAATTGGTTTCAAGACGACCCATTAGAATTATGTGCTCCATCTGTTTTCCCCTCTTTGGAAGTTTTATAAAATGCAACCTCAGATAAATCAGAGTTAACTAGATGATGCATACCTAACAGAGACATTCACTGATTAACTTTTTTGTTGTTCTTATGTTTTGTTTTTCCCTAACATTTACAGTTGAAAGGTACCAAGGAATTGGTGGAGACCAATGGTCACAGTCATGAAGATGCAAATGTAGGTACCACACCTGGTGTTTGTTCTTTATGTTGAATGTTGATTGAACACTTGAGGTTGTAAAGCTGTTTTGTTTTGTTTTGTTTTTTGTAACATAAAAGAAACCATGGGACGGGTGTTTGGCTCAGTGGTTAAGATCCCCCTTGGGACACCTGCTTCCTGTATTATAAAGGGTCAGGGTTCCAATCCCTTATTCTGTTTCTGATGTGGCTTCCTGCTAACGTGTATTCTGGGAAGCAGCAGATGACAGCTAAGTACTTGGGTCCTTGTCACCCATGTGGGTGACCCGGCTGGAGATCTGGGCTGCTGGCTTCAGCCTAGCTCAACCTAATTTGTAGGCAGCTGGGGAGTGAACAAGCAATGAGCAGATCTCTCCCTCTTTATCACTGTGTCTGTCAAATAAATACAAATAAAGGTTTAATTAAAAAATAGGATTCCTGCCTCTTGGCAGTTTATTACATAGAATTGGGCTATGCATGTGGTGAATGGACATTGCTATTTTTAGCTTCGTTTGCCAGCTGTCAGTTTAGAGATGCTTGAGCTAATCCTCACCGACAAAAATTCTAATCTCTGTGAACTGAGCCCTTTAAATTTCCAAAGCCGTGAAGTAATGATCTGTTGGGAAGGCAAATGGAATGAGACCTGACAAAGTAATCAGTTGTATATTGTGAGTATATTTAATCAATTTGCCAGCCAGTGAAGTTGACAGTTAAATGATCGCTGTGCTAAGAATGTGCCAGAGCACCCTCCTTCTCCCAGTGCAGCCTTTGGAAGTGTTACATCTCTTCTGTTTCTGACCTAGAATGCATCGTAGTGTGACACATCTGTCTTGGCAAAGCATAATGTGTCATAGTGCAGGATCCCAGCTGCCACCAGGGCTTTCTTTCCTCGTGCTCGCTGAATATCCAGTTGCCAGAAGGCAGACAAGTGTTCCTCTTGCCTTGCAAGTTCTTTAGACTCGGATCATTGCAGCGCTGTGTCTCTCTGTGTCAGATTCACGATTGTGCTTCTGTCTTGTCTTCAAACTCTCTGATATCTGCATGGATTTGATTATCCTCATCACAGAAAATGCTTACTTAGCTTTCCTTTTCACATAACCCAGAATCAGATGTGGTAATGAATACCTGATGAAGTTAGAGCTAGGAGAGATTAATATGTGTGTATGTGCATTCTGGTTTTAATTATATATAGCAGAGAGCCTAATTCTCAGACTACCAAAAAACAAAGTCTGATTTAATAATTACCATTCTACCCAGCAGATTCTTAACTTAAGATGCTTCCTGGTGCTGAGCTGACCTCTGGGGCAGTTGGAGTGGGGAATACAAAGAAGCACAGGCTTGCTGTCTGCCCTGCAGGACCTCAGAGGCAAGCTGAGGCATAAGGGGCCCATGGCAATACACAGAATGACCCGAGTACAGAAAGGCAAAGCAGTATGTGCTGTAGTTCCAGCCTGACCAGCAGCAGCCTCACCTCTCTGATCAGCCTTTTTCTTGTGTGTTGAAAAGATACCTCTAGTACGTATCTAACTGGAATGAACTGGGGCCTCTGAAAGCCTCAGGGTGCTGTGATTATGGTTTCTTTTTGCTGAATAATCAAGGAAAGGCTTAATGGATCTGTAGGCTTTGGATTTGGCTCTGAAGAGTGGGTAGAATTGGTAAGGCAGAAAACCCGTTTTTGCAGATGTGTCTGTATGTAATATTATGGTGAGTTTATGTTTGCTCCTTCATCCTAATCCTAAAACCCTTCTTAAGGACTCTGTTTCCCAGGAACATAAAACTGTCACATTGCCCACCAAATTTTTAGAACGGCTCCACACAATCCCTCAGTGCCTTCCAATCCAGTAAGTGAGACTAAGTGACAGAGTCCTTAGTTTCCTGGTGTGTAAAATGGGAATGTTTCCTGCCTCTCCTTGTCAAACAAGCTCATGAATGTGGAAGCATTTTATAATTGTGACATGCCATCTGGCTGTTATGTCGTTACGATTATAAACTCGTCTTCTAATTGGGCTAAGTGCTGTCACCATCAGCCCAACACTGTATGTCACCCCTTTTTGGAGTCCTTGATTAGTAAGTGGAAAAAGTGAAGCAGCCTCGTCTTGGAGATGTTCTGTCTCTTCTGAGATCTTTTGTCTGCTAGAGAGATTTTGGCTGTTGATAATACTTCTAGAGTCAGAGATGAAGGTTTTAGAATCAGTGCAAGGAAATGGCCCCTAAGCAGGTAGGAGGGAGGAAGCAGCACTGTGAGCACAGGCCTGAGACACACCTGGGAGTCCTTGCTGCGCACTGCTGAGGGCCACCTTCCGCACTGGTGAGAGAGCTAAGCTGAACTTTACTGTTGTTCTGGGCTTTGTCAGGGTTTCCCAGGAGACACATTATTTCTTAACTTTGTCTCTCTTTGGCAGTTTCCCTGGTTATCCCCATCAGAGTTATTGAAAGAAAATAAACAAAAATCAATAAGTTTGACCACACATTAGGAAGTCTAGCAGAGTACTTAATGAAGATTTTTTTTAAGGTCTGCAATGAAGGTGAGGTCTCTTCTGAAGGTTCCACCAACCCCATGGGTGGCCAGAAGAGAAACCTTTCCAACCAGGATGACTAAATTTTCCTCCAGTTTGATCACTGAATAGCCATGTGACCAGGGCAAGTTACTGGATCTTTCTGAACTTCACCTTGCCCATTTATAAACTTGTCAAGTAAAGTCTTGTACATAAACATGTAGCCTGGAGTTTGTATCCAACAACTATTAATTTCCTCTTGATGCATTCGTATTTAGTGTAAGCAGACAGGATGGTGGCAGATGAATTTCAATGTATATCATGAGCTGTAAAGCCTGGCCCAGAGGCTATTGACTAAGATGTATGGATTTTTTTCATTGATTCCATATCTTGGGGGCAGAGATTTTATATATTATCATTTATTAATAATAATTATACAAGGTATTGATGGTGGTTAGTTGGGTATTCTTATGAGAGCCAACAATTGCTCTTAAAAAAATGGTATATCTTTAAATACAAGGGATTTTTTTAAGAAACTGCATTTAAACCTTGCAAATTATGGAAAAGCACACAGAGCTAAAGAAAAATAACTTAGTGTCTTATTACTTAGAAATAGGCAGTATTAACATTTCATTTTAATTATTTCTAGTCTCATACACGTGTATGTGTGTGTAAAACCAAAGGGAAAACACATAAACTGTCACATAAACACTGTCCTCAGTGTGGTGCCTTTCAGATTTCTCATTATATCATAAATATTTATCTTCAAACCAAATGTTTCTCCAAAGCATGATTTTTAATGGCTGTATCGTGTTGGTGTGAAATCATACAACCACGCACCTATGTGTCAGATACACAGCATCCCGTTTATTTGGTGTTTGAGCAATATTGTGATTTTATATAATACTGTTTCCTCTTGGGTCAATCTCTTCTGTTTGTTTCTGGGCTGTTACTGTGTATGTACAGTAGTGGCTTGGGATCTGGCAGGGAGCCTGACCAATAGGGCATCATTATGACACCTGCACCCTCACAGTACCCATCAGCCAACCCAAAAGACCCAAAAGACCTACTAGCAGACATGCCACATCTTGTGATTCGCTCTGTGGCCTTAGTTGCCAATCATCCAATTTGTGTGTTCCTGTAGCTTTCCTGTAGTTTGTACATTTTATTGACACTGACAGTGTCTTGTCTGACATTCTAGAAGTCTCCAAATGAAACAACCTGCGTCCCTGCTTCTAAGAGAAAAGTTTCTTGAAGACTGATTTCAATCCAGCAGGGCCCGAGATGGAATCAGCTGCAAAAGCTTGTTGGCCTTGAGGCTGTACATAGTCCAGGCTCTCACTTGCTAGGTGTAAATGGATTTTTTGAGGCTTTGGAACTGGGTATATTAATGATAGATTTCCATCCTGTCATGTGTAAGTGTGTTTAAAAACTAGTTCTTATTCCAGTTCCTTTACGGATTTCACTGATTCCAGCCCTAGTTTCCTTTCCCAGCAAGTGAAGGTGTGAATTCTCTGCCTCTGAGCCTGTCTCCTTATCCCCACAACTGCCAAATAAGTATCTTGACCCTTGGAAGTGAAGCGCCACCGACATCAATCCCTGACATTGAAAAACAGACAACCTATCCTCACCATGCATCTTTCTTTTGTCTTCTGTCATAGTTTTGTTACAGGGATTCTGTGCTTACACACTTCAGGAGCCCACACTAGTGTTAAAAGAACCAACTTGCAATCTATGGAGAGGTTTTATGGATCATAGTGAAGGTTACCACTACCAAACAGAGCACCCTTCCCATCTACCAATAAAGCAGGCACAAAAAGAAAAGACTTTCCAGTTTTTCCACAGTGAATCTTACAAAAGTTGATCCTCATAGCTGCGTTTAAAACTGTCAGTGTAAAAATGTTAGAGGGGCGAGGAAGTGATACTGTGTAAAGATCATTCTTCAGCTTTCCTACACTTCAGCCAAAAGCCATTGTTAATTGTGCATTTTAATGATGCATGGGAGAGAAGCTTTATAGGTGCAGGGTCCTATGCCCAGTTAGTCCCCAGTGGCTTTCATCCTTAGTCAGGTAAGTCCGAGAGAAAAGAGGGCTTGCTGAGGAGCCACCCAGATGAGGGAGAGAGCAAAACACTCCATAGAGTAAGGAGTCCTAGCCTCAGCTCAGACTCTGTCCTTTCCACTTGCTGCCCGTCTGTAGGCCCAGATCTTGAACTAGAAATAGAACCGAGACAGCAAGAGGCAGAATAAAGAGTTACAGCTACCTCAGCTGGTCTCAGGCAGGGTTGCCATTGAAACTGGGCACTCCTGTGATGCAGGACCAGGGATAGCAAAGGCCCTCCCAGAGCCCCGGGCCTGCTGCAACACTGTCTGCTCTCCTTCTTATACCCTGCAAACCCACACCTGGATGCAATGGGCAGGCAGCAGGGTGGAAGAATTTAAAACTCAAATGGGTGCTGAGCAGCTTGGATTCAATCCTGGCTCTGCCATTCACTGTCCGGGGCAGACCCTGAAGAGTATGCTGCTCTCCTCTACCTGTTTTCCATGGTCACCTGGCAGGGCTAATGTGAGCTAGCTCTGTGGTGCTGACATGATTCTCTTTGCTGGGCCTTGCTTACACTGGACCGTGTGTTGCGTCCCGAGGCCCATTGGTAAGAGGATATGTGGTCCCTGCTCCCAGCAAAACAGACTTCCTGGTTCTTCTGTCCTGTACTTCCCAAGCCTACTGATCCTACTTCACCTCACCAGGCCTCACAACTTACCCTGAAAGAGTCACAGTGGGAATAGGACAACTCCCTATAGGCAAAACTTTTATTTTTTAAAGTTTTATTTATGCTTATTAGAAAGTCAGATATACTGAGAGTAGGAGAGACAGAGAGGAAAGTCTTCTGTCTGCTGATTCACGCCCCAAGTGGCTGCAAT
This sequence comes from Ochotona curzoniae, assembly GCF_017591425.1. Classification (NCBI taxonomy): domain Eukaryota; kingdom Metazoa; phylum Chordata; class Mammalia; order Lagomorpha; family Ochotonidae; genus Ochotona; species Ochotona curzoniae. The sequence goes on along the minus strand of NW_024466502.1, from coordinate 40,899,491 downwards.
GGCCGGAGCTATACCAATCCAAAGCCAGGAGCTTCTTCTGGGTCTCCCAAGCAGGTACAGGGTCCCAAGGCTTTGGACCAACCTCTACTGCTTTCCCAGGCCACAAGCTGGGAGCTGGATGCGTGCAGCGTGGGATCACATCTGGAAAGGCCAGTGACTAGAAACAATCTCATTGGGGTACCCCCAGTCCAGTCTATGCAGAACTGCCAAGAGGATTTAACAGAGAAAATGGCTGTCCAAGTGGGCAGAACTGGCTCTGATTTGCCCAGGAAAAATTTCCTTTCAAATCGGCTCACCATCTACAGATGGTACCTCTCCACAGCTGGAGTGCAGGGCTGCTTTTGTCTGCTGTGGAAGAACAGAAGTTGGTGGCACCTGCTGGGCCATGAGTGGATTTGGACCATGTAACACGATTAGCACCTGTTTAATAAAGCTAACAGGTTGAGTAAAGAGAAGTGAGAATACCTTCTACCCCGCAGGGCAGTTAGAGAAAAAGCAGGCATAAGAAATACAAATTTCAGCGCAGTGTGAAATGGTCTGACATGGCTATAAAACCCTGATCTGAACCAAAGGTTGCCACTTGGAAAACAGACTGTACTTCCTCAGAAAGGTCTGGGAGATCCTACCTGATGCAAAAGCCAAAGCAGATTGGTCCTTCCTTCAAGCCCGTGCGCATACATTTAAATATCCATGAATGCTTTCATCTCAGAAGTTCTGTCCTGTTTCCATGGAAAAGTTGGAACTGCAAAAAGGCATGAATAATAAAATAACTGTGTGCAATCTCACTACTCAGAAATTAGTGTTGCTACTTCCTGATAATTCCTGTCTCCATCAGTGTGTGCATATCTGTTTATAGCACACTTAGAGCATATCATCTAGATAATTTTACAACCCACTTTTTTTCCTTTACAAATCATGAGCATCCCCCCACGTTGTTAAATAGGTGTTCTTAATGTGATTTTTAATGACTGTCTAGTATTTCATGCTTCAGCTGCACTCCCATTTATTTTATCAGTCTCTGCTGTGAAGCTTTCAAATACCATTTGTTTTCACTGTTTTGGATAGTGTGAAATGAATGCAGCATAACAAATGTATCAGTTCATTCATCTACCACTTAAGCACCTTATAACTGGGGAGGCATTTGTGGCTGATGGGAAATGAGGGATAGATCAAGATGCACTGATTCTTTAGCCAGATTAAAGCTCACCCCATTTGGTAGCTGATAGAATATAGATCCCATACTGATGTCTGGATTTTACCACATAGAAAAGATACAGAGGTCCCCAATAAATAAAGAAAATAACATTCAAGAAAATTTGCATATTAAACATAAAGGCAAATTATACAAGCCCGTTAAGTCTTTTGGAAGAACAATTCTTAGATTCTTGGGTGAGCTTCAGGATCTTGTGCTGTGACCTGTAAATCAGAGACTACTTTGTGGCCAAGGGGTTACAGAATCTGTGCTCTGTGTGGATTCAAGGCTAATTGAATCAGGACACCACTCTCCAGGTGGGGCTTGTTCACTGTCTCCAAGGAATCTGTGAGATTGACAAGAGTGATTGATTAAAAGTTAACAAAACGACTCCTAACCCCAACCAGAAAATGAAGCTTTCATTTCTAATTATGGCCAAGAAGTTACATGCAAGCTCCAAACCATCCAGAGACATACAGACATGACTTGAATACAAGCAATGTCGTTTTGAATTCCAATAAGCCCAGAGGGCTCCATCCCTGTATTCCTACCTCCCCTGACAGAGATTAACACGCTGAGATCCTGACCAAAGGTGATCAAGAGAAATGCTTAATAGCATCTGTGAAAGGGGCCAGGAGCCCAAAGAAAGAGACAGATTGCTCTAGTGCCTCATGGAGCCAGCGAGAGAGATCAGGGACTTCCCCCTGCTTAACTTGGGCTCCTTCAGATGTGCAGAACCGAGTGCCGGGATGATGTTCTCTACACAGCAAGCAGCAAGGATGCCTCAGCACATATGCCAGGTTTCTCAGTCCTGAGTGTTGCCCAGAAGCCACAAGGCTTCCTAAACATTTGCTTTTGTTACTTAGAATAACAGATTTGCAACCATGATTTCCACATTGTGTGATTTCTGCTAGCTACACGTGAGCCCAGAAAAAGAAGAGATGTGATGCACTGGTCCAGCCTGCCTGGGTTAGCTCTCTGTACAGGACTGCAAAGGGCAGCCTTTCTTGATGTCTGCATACACCATTCATCTTCATGAGCCCTCCCATCGTATTGCCACATAAAGTGCTTGGCAGTGGCCACTCCTGCCAGGAAATAATGTATGAAGATGGCAAAGAAGAAACAAAGATAAAGATGGGAAGAAAGAAAAGGGAGGGGAAAAGGGCAGAAATGTCCAGAACAAGAACAGTTCCCTAGGTTCCCTGGTGCTCTCCAGGAGTCAGCCCTTCTCAATTGACCCTGGTCCTTTGAAGTAACAGTTTCTTTTTCTCATTTTGCCATTCTATGCCAGCCCTAGTCATGAAAGCTGCTCTCCCTGAAAGTGTGTTCCCATGGCGTCAGCACTCGCCCCTCACGAGAGGCTGATCCAAGGATAAGGCTCTGCAATGCAAAGTGTAAAACCCAAGCAGGTGTCCATCTGCACGTCAGATTATTGGCAGGCTTCCTGGGAGAAACTATGAAGATTGAGTCTTGAAATGATCAAACTGTCCACAACCAAATGAACTGTGCCCCTGAGCCTTCCAGCCTCACGAGTCTTGTTGGACTCTGCAAAGACTCCATTCTCCATTCTCTCCCTTCCCTTGATGAGGCCAAGAGGTGCCAATGAATCATTCCTGGGCTCCTACCAGCATGGACAGCAGCAGCAGCAACACCTGCCCTCCTTCCCTGACCTTCCTTGGGGTACTCAACACTCTGTTTATAGCCCCTAGGCATCCACTGAGTATTTTAATAAAACCTCCAAGAAGGTTACAGACCTCATTCCAGTTGCACTAAATAGAACGTAGGGTGTCATCAAGTTTCAGGGATGCAATAAACCACACCTCAACATGCAGCCCCTCCAGGTGTTTCTATTTTAGGCAGAACAGAAGTTGAACCAAAAGGTGCTATCCAAAGGATGAGGCAGCCATGCATTTTTCTTGTTCAGCTATCCACTTTGTGCAGTTTCAGTGCTTTGTAGAAGTACAGAGAGACTTTTCCTGCAAGATTGGGCCTGCAATTCTTCACTGTGCACATCTTGACATGTCACCCTCCCTCCACAGCACCAGCAGCCACCTATTCAACACATCGGAGTCACCAGGGACATGAGGCAGCCCCTAGCTGGGTGTACGGCTAGGATTCCAGGTTCCCTTTGAAATGACCACCTGTAGAATCTTCCAGTTGACTTTTTTCCCCTGGGTTTTTGTCTATTTAATTTTATTTGTTTTCAGAAACTCCTCTAAGCCCTGACCTTCCCAACCCTGAATTTGCCCTTGTCAGGAGAAGTGTCTGGGCCACGAGGTTCAGTGTCACATCGTATGCTGTTAATGCCAGCTTCCCCAAGGAATCACACTGTGGCTTTCCCTGCCTGGACCATTTCCAGATTGTTCAGTATACGCTGATGAGCTACTTATGCTAATGAGACTGACAGAATCTAATTTACACAGGAACTTTCTTTCTATGCCAAATCTGAGACAGACGACTTGAAACTCTGATATCCAGAGGCACAAGCTGTGCAAACCGCCCAATACCTGGGTAGATGCCGGTCCCTGTCCCCTGTCGCTACCTGTATCATTATATCCATACAGCACACATGAGTAACATACAAGCCTCACAGCCGTAAGTGTGTATTCCATCCCTGCCATGTTTTACCACAATGTTCAAATTAGTCTCCTTGATAAGAACAGAAAAATAAATGATTGCTCTGATATTGAAAATAACGATAAGCCTGGTATCCTGAAAAATGGCTTTAGTTAACAGGTCGAATTCAGCTAGGTGCACCATTCATTAAAAATTCTAAATAATTAGATTCTTTATTGATAATTAAGTTTCCTTCATCTATCATGTCATCCTTTTTTGCCCATAATGCAAATTTTACCAATCTTTTAAGTCTAGCTCGATTCCCATTTCTTGGGGCTTTACCCTGAATCAGCCCAAATCAATTACCGTCTTCTCCAGAGTCTCAAGGATTTATCTTCATTTTAACCAGTTTAAACAACCCCCGTTAACACAGGCTTATTTTTCCAATTCCATATCATCTCCTTAGAGCAGGGAATTTGTGTTTCTTACAAAACCAAACCTGAGAGTGACCCTATGTTGATAGAGATGTTGTAATAATTTCTTCCAAAAAGTTCCAGGAAAATGTTTATTATGAAAAAAAATTGCACCAAAATAAATTGACATTATAATTCCATCTTGCTTGAATGCTTTTGAAGTATCCTTTGTACTAGTTTACTGATGGTTACCTTGATGTATGAATTCCAAAAGCTTCAGGCAGCTTCTACTGCTTAGGTTGACATGGAAAAGACATTGACTTGGCATGGAAGGACTCTTCCTTCTGCGTGTTATCTAAAGGTGTCCCCCCATGATAAACATGCTTAATTCCAGTTCACTGTGATGTGCCTTATAGACTGGGGAAGTTAGAATTGAGGTGGATGGGTCATTTCATCCAGCATCTTTCTCTTTCAGGTTGTAATTTTATCTGTGTTTTCTTGTCCAATTGTTGTATTTCTGTTGGTCTTTCATTCTTCAATGTGATGTTCCTAAAACCTTAACAAGCAGTACAAACAGAGAACTTCAAAACACAGGTGCTGGGCTCTATCCCACAGTTTTTGGTTCGGAAGGGTTAGATGAGTTAGATGGGGGAAAGGGCAGTGCATTTGCATTTTTAATAGGTTCCCAGCCCACAGATCTGTGAGAAACACTTCCGGCTACTCTCCAGCCCAGGTCAGGTTAGATGCCATTCTGGTGTTCTACAGCACGAGGCCCATTGTGTATTTTAATATGTGTCACAAGGCCAGCTGTCTTCTCACCTCTTAGATATTTGGAGAGCAAGAATTCACATCTTATTGTCTAACATAAAGGCTACCAGGAGAGTAGATAGTCAGTAAAAGAATGGCAGAGACCGAATGAATTCCAATCAGATTATACTAAAATGGGCATGTCCAGGTAATTTTTGAGTCCATATTTCAGTTTAGTTCATATTTTCAACCCTGAAAAAGGAAATACATAATCAGTAATTGCCAGACTGTGGTTAATTTAAAAATATGTTTATCATATCACTTTAGAGAGTGTGAAAAAGATTTGTGGACCCACAAATGGCAGCTTCCAGTTGGGTCCATCTAAACCCACAGTTCAAGGCAGTATGGTGTAGCAGCACAATGCTGCCTGCCTGTCAGAAGCACACACAGCCCAGCATGGTCCCCACCCTCTGGGAGCACACAGACCACTGAGGAGAGTGTGTGCACCTGCAAAGGGAACTCTTGCAGCACTGGTGTCCATGTTCTGAGTAAGGGAGAGGGCTTTGGAAAAGATAAAGGATTTAATCCAGTGAGAGCAACGATGCTTTCCTGTGCAGTGATTCAAGATGGGAGGCAGCATAAGGTATCCTTCGGGGGTCTGACTGCTGGGGGCTAGGTCCTGCACTGCTGTTATTCAAATACCTGAACCTAGGAAAGCTACTTACCTTCTTTGTGCCTCAGTTTCTCAACTGCCAGCTGGGGCTAATAATAACAGTACCATCATCTGTCAACCAGCAAGTACTCAGGGGTGACTAGTAGTTGGCATCATAATGATATGTATTCTCTGCTTTGGGTTCAGAGAGGATTTCAAATGCCATGTGCCTCACACACCCTGTAGCAACATCCTCATATTCTTGGAGTATCTCTTGGGTATGGCATATTCAAGAAAGCAGAAAGAAGAGAATTCATTTTGGATGTGTTGGGAGGAGGTTGTTTACTAAGATCTCACAGTATATGCAAGCAAACCATATGGAATTCTGTTCCACTTTAATAATAAACAAATGCCACTTTCCCCAACTTATTAGGTGGCATCCCACCTATTCCCGTGACCTAATTTACCACCATGAAGGTCACACAACTCTAAATCTTAATATTATCATTAGTAACGTAAGCTCAGCAGGTGAAAATTATGATAGCTGGTGCTTTGTAGCAGAGAAAAATAAGAAATGTCATACTGAGAAATGAACTGAGAAAATAACATGCCAAGAGCACCATAATACAATTAATCTTTAACCAGCAATAGAGTCAGCATCATACAAGATAAATCAAACCGACTAATTCTGGATGCACATACATACATTTAAAAAAGTGATTCACTTTAGTTTCTTCTGTTTGCTGCTCCATTTTTATTGGCTAAGATTTTTCATGTCAGGACTTTTTCAAGCTCTGAAGGATATGGACTTGCATGGATACAGCAGCATGGGTTACATTTTTCTCTTTTTACATATTGAAGAGAAACAGCCATTTTGAGATCAAGTATATGTTTTTTAATTTGGCAATGTCTACAAGTGGCATGTAGTAAAACTAAGCAAAAGAAATACAACTTATATACTTAAAGTAATGGATAGTTATTGGAATACAAAGGGATTTTTCTTAGTTTTAGATCGTTTTTATTTAAAAATTGCTCTAAGCTGTGCCAAAAGAAAGCCCATTAATTGCTATCTTGAGGCCACAGTTTAAGCATGGTGTAAACTGCAGTAGCCATAATTAAGCTATGACACAGGCAGAAGCAATGCTCACAGTATTTAATTGGGAAAAAAAAACCAAATGACTCTTTACTGACAAACACTTTGCTCCTTTTGTGAAAAATTCTAGATTGAAGTTTATGTGTAGAATGATCCTATGTTTTGAAATTAGAACTAAGGAGCAATAAAGTATACATAGGCCTAAGTAATAAGGCCAGATACATTCAAAGAATATCTATTCTGTGTGTAGGAGGAGGGCTATGTATAAAATTTAAAAAGGTAACTCAAAACCATTTACTTGTAGGTGTAGAGCTTGAGTTACCTTGCATTTTCTTCCTACAAATAATCACACATTTTTGTATGAGTACATACAAGTATGTATGCATTACATTTGTAATGAGAAGCAAATTAAAGAAATGTCTGATATTTTAGAAAGGAAATGAAAAAGGTAATGGACATATATGTGTATTTAAACTAAAAGCATTGAAAGCATAAATAATAGATACAAACTAAAATATAACTTCTCTTCCTCCTTTGTAAGATAGTGTTCCTTTAGAATAATGCTGAAACACATGTACTTTGGAACCAAAAGACAGCAAGACACCGAACCCATTGCAGCCTATGTTGCATAATCCGCTCCACAGGTTCCTCTCGGGTGTCCCGATGGTTGCTTGGGACAAGGACTCTGGCCAAGTCCTTTTGATTGGCAGTCCATTTCACCTACAGGCTTTATCCTTTTTACCTGCACAGCCACAGATTCATTTGATGTCATTCGGCAAATATTGCCAAGGGTCTATGAGTTATTTTTCACAAAATATTGATTACTGTTACGTAGAGCACTGTAATGGATACACAAGTATTGCTGCTGTATAAAGAAGCGCTTGTAGGAGGAGTGGTCAGGTTAATCCTGATGGGGCCTCGTTGAGGGAATGCTGTTAGACCCTGTGCTGGGCCACAGAGGTGTGCACCTGGATGTGTGCAAGACAACAGAAAAGCAGCACAAGAGAGAGCCATCCCAGCCCAGATACTCTCCTGAGCTCACCTTTCACATTTGCAGCCGTCTTTCCAAGACCTCAAAGCCACGGTTTTTAAAGTATTAGAGTCAGCACATGATCTCTGGTGCCATTTCTCTACCAGCCAGACTTGACATGTCTGAAATTCTTCACAACTGTCCGTCTTTCCTCTGTGTTGCACTTGTAACACACCTGTTCTTTCACACTGGCTCTGTGTCCTCCTTTTCTCTCTCATTACCTCATTGCTACCTCCAGGATGCCACCCACCAGGTGTGCGACTGGAGGTACACTCTGGGTCTCCCTGCTGAGCCTTTTGCCTGTTCCAGCCAGTCACACCAGTGGCCCAACCTTTGTTCCTTGCAATGCTGCTTTGTCCACATCCTTCCTCTGCCTACATATTTCAAACCAGGAGAGCCTGTTTACCACTTCCTTAGAAAGCAGACAAGTAATTTCAGAGCAGGCAGGCACTACAGGGATCATCTGCTTTAAAAACATCCCTCTTTTGACAAAGAAAGCAAAATACAAAAGGACAACTACTCAGTGGTAATTAGAATGCATTTTCTGTGTGTAGATCCATCATTTTTCTCATCATTTCAGACCAATAATTATGAGCCCTTCCTCCCTTTGTCAGTCACTGGGTACTTGATGTGTGCCACTCTCTGACTCATTAAGGAAAATGTGCAAGTTCTAGCAGGTCACTGTTCTAATCCCATGCAGAATTGCTCTGAGGGTTTAGGAACTTGGACATTGCTGGATGCATTGCATGTAATACTTTGCAAAAAGAGAGAGAGAGATGAGTAATGAAGGGGAAAGTAGCTGATTGGCATCTTGACTCTTTTCTCCAGCACCCCTGATTTCCTGAAGTGTGATGTTTTAAGAATAGAGTCTATGGGCAAATAGCAGGACAAGATCAGGACGAAGAAAGTAGGGAAGGAATGTGAACCATGTGGTGTGGCATTACAGAAGTGGAAGATGACAGGGCGAATGTTTGCCATGGATGTCTGTTGGCTGTCCCGTTCACCTTGCACCAACACCTGTGGAGCCTAGCAGACCTGGGAGGATCCTGGTGGGCATCTTCCTAGTTAGGAGAGGGGTGTCAGGGCGGGTGTTACAGAGTGAAGTATTTATCTACTACCTGTGCTTTCATATGTTCCTTCAAAGTGACATCTCTGTGCCACTAGTTTTATTGCTTCTTTTTTATTACAAAGAATACAGTATAAAAATATTGGCATAGAAAACCAGCAAAACAGGAAATGGTTGTTATTAGAATACAACTATATTATCTGTTTTGCATATAGGTTCTTCCACAGAATTCTTACAAAAATTGGCCCCCCCAAGTGTGTGTTAATCACCAGCTCTGATTCTAGTCAATCTGCAATTAATAAAATGAACAGTGATCATGCCACAGTGTATTCCTAATTTGCAGTTTTCAGGTATAGTCCTCACTACAACTCTGGTGGGGTACACACATAATATTTTTTGTGTTCTACCTAAAAGCAAATAAAGGTTTAGAGAGATTCTGTCTGTAAATAATGGTGGCAAAGCTAGACACCGGTTCCTCTGAACCCATGTGGCCTCATTTGCTTGGATGTGGTACCTGCCCCAGCAGAGCTGGTGGCTTTGTTGAGGAAACATGCACAGATTAGATGAAAATGAGTTGTATCCCTCAGCAGTGGCCCAAGAGAGGTGTCCAGGGAAGGAAGCTTTCCAGGTTGGCTGAAACAGGCAGCTCCTGAGGCAATGAAATTCACATCATACACAGCACAGAAAGGGGTTAAGCAGTATTGATACTGGAGGAGAGCTGGGACTTGAACCCAGGGACTGTCATATGGATATGGGTTTCCCATCTCACACTGTAACTACTATGCTGAGTGCTTATTCTTACCAATTTAAAAGTAGACAGAGACCTGTAGCACATAATTCAGCTCTCTGTTTTTCAAGATGAAACATAAACTGTTAGGTCCTCTGTACCCTGGAAAATGCTCCCCCTGTATGTCTACCATCACAATGAAGTAGCCCCTTGTGTGAGGAGTTATTCCTAGAAGGGTCCTGGCAGGTGCCCCTTGGAATTATTATCTTGTGCTGCCAGGCTTCCTAGCATCACCATGCTGAGGCTTGGTAGATCTTACAGTCTGAATCCCTCCCTGCTGAGGAGCCGGTGGGGATGCCTGTATATAAAATGCCTTGCATTCCTGGGGAGAAGCACCAAGTCTGGGGAATCCACAGTTTTAGATCAGACATAAGCAAGCCTGCTCTGTATCCCAGAAGAAAATGTCAAAGTCGCTTGCTGCCAACACAGACCGGAGTAACATCCCTATGAAAGGAGCTGTTAGGGCAAGCCCTTGATTCTAAGCTTTCAAATTTATGCATTCTGTCTCCTCCCATTTCCTATGATAAGATGCCAATGAAACTTCAAGGTCAGCATTTTTTAAACTGAACACATCGTCATCTCCCAAACTGGCTTTGTTCTTTGCCTTCTTATTCACTATAGTACCTAAACATTCTCAGCATTTGTCTCACCCTCCACCTCACCAGTTCTGTTTTTCTTTTTCTTTCAGTTTTCCCTCTTAAATATCTTGTCTGTCTGCACGGTGGGTGGCCCACAACCTTGAATGTTACTATAGATGCAATATGGATACTAGCTAATATGCTTGCATGCACCGTTGGCTATACTAGGAATGATTTGTTTCTCGTTTGGAGATTCTTGAGGCCAATTTATTATGCAATGCAAGCACTCCTTGGAGCCTTCCTTATTCTTTTATTGACTCCTATACTACTTCCCAGCATAGTTCTGAATTCATAATTCCCCTTCTGGAAGAATCAGAAAAGTTGCCTCACCCCTGCCCTGGAAAGAACTCACTGAGTACAGAAATAAAGAGTGTAGCAACTGCCATGTTTTAGGTTTCCATCATATTCTAGTCTTCTAGGTTTTTTAGTCTTCGGACAATATTGGAGCTGTATTGAACAGCGTACCTGCTCATAGTTACTGTCCATAACAATGCAAGAGTACATCATTTGTGGTTAGCACAGCATAATTACAGTGTGCAATCTCAAGATATGTTTCTATAGAAAAAAATAGTTATGGAGTTTCTTTATGGCTCCATATGCATTTGTTCAACCCTAAAATATTACCAAAGCAAGAGTAACTGGGAAACTATATCTGATTCCTTGAAGACGTGACAGATTCAGTCATATTTGTTGGGATCCACCTCAAAGTCCCCTTTGTTCATGACGCTGGCTTTGGACACCAGGAGCAGGTGCCTGCCAGCACTCTTGGGTCATCCCAGTCACTTCTGCACTTGCCACTCTCTGCTGGCTCCTGATGTTATCTGCCCTGTATTGTCCATTTCCCTCACCAAACCTGAATCCTCCACCATGTGATGGCCCCAGGACACCACTCAGTCTTAGCAATTACTGCAGGCCTGTTGTCTGTTAAACTCTTGTGAGTAATTTCATTTGGCTCCAATTATCATCTAGGCTGTGAACAGATCACCCTCTCTTGGAGATATTATTTCCACTTAGCTCTGAGGTTCATTACTGATATTTTTTTAGCGATGCAATCATCATCCTAGCTGACGTTGCTCTGTGTTTTTTCCTAAGCCTCTCTTGGGAGACAGTTGCAGAGCCCTCTACCTGCATTCTTCTCAGCAGTGTTACCCTCTGGTTCATGGAAGCCCTGTGCTGTGTCCCTGTGAGACCCATGTGGCCTCAAGGCATACCACAAATGAAGCTTGGCAGGCTGCTTGACCCTTACCTCCCCAGAGAAATGAAGTGCACACCAATGGAGACAGTCTAATCAGAAAGCAGCATATGTTATTTCATTGCATAAGTGTTTTTGATCCCCCTCCCTACAACTCTGTAAAATATTTCAGTCCTGACTGCATAACCTTTGGATTTGTTCTGTTTCGTAGTCCTTCATTGTGTATCCCAAGATCACCTTTTTGTGAAGATAAGAACACCCTTCATGTCCCATTCTCCAGACCCATTGGACCCCTGGCCTAAAAGAGACAGTCCAGTCGTCAGCCCCAGGCCTCAGCTGACACCATCTAGTCCTGTCTTTTGTCACTGTGTTCCCTCTGTCATTTTCTCTTACTCATGTTCTCTTCACCCAGTCTTAGTCACTCAGTATTCAGACATTAAGTGAAACCTCCATAATGCTCACTGGGAATCATCAATCACAATTTCACAGTAGAGTCTTCTTCCCTAGCGATTTCTGGTAACTCCTGACTTACTTATGAAACAATAGCTTATCAGTTGCATTAAGCTCATAGATCTATTTTAATTGCTATGTGCTAAGGTTGTTTCTTCCCCCCAGTGCCTTCAAATGAGATTTGTGTCTTGATATGCTTAGCATACTCTTGAAAGTTTCTGTAGCTTTATATCAGGCCAGTCTGGTTCATTTTTGTAACTAGTTAACTGTTTTTCTTAAAACCATGTCCAGTTCTTATGGGCAGTACCTGTAAAACCGTTTATCCAGATCATCAAAAGCCTCTGTCTGTTTGGCCATTCATACTTATGTGCCATCATTCCTGGAGCTCTCCCAGCGGGATCCTTAACTCATTGTTGAATATGCTAGTTCTTTGTAGTCATTGTCCCTTCAATGAGACAACTTCCTAAGAAGTCATCCCTCCCCTGTATTTAGATAATATATGCAGATCGCTTGCCCTGCTGTTACATCACTCTGCATTGTGAGTTCCAGTCACATGTCTGTGAAGATTCTTCAGTCTTAATTTTAAATAAAAAATGCATTCAAATAAAATTGCCCACATCGTCCTCAATGTTTCATGTGTTATTGGCCCGTTATACAATACTTCATTTTTAATTTACAAAGAAAATTAATTTCCCAACCTTTGCTTTCTCTGCCTTTTGCAATTGTGCATGAGGAGCCATTTCCACACAACTTAAAACACCACAAATACTTCTAGCTCAGTGTCCCAGTAGATTCACACAGTCACACAAATTATTAGCAGTTTCCCCTACAAAAATTATTGACAGTCTACTATATACTTTTGCAGAAATTTTTTTGGTGTTTGAAATAAAACATGTTCAAGTACCAAAGCCAGTTAGTTTTAGTAAATAGAATTTAATCAAAACCTAGCCAAAGGTCTAAGATGACTTGTATGTACCATGTTGTGCCGAAAGGTACTTGGTTTGCTGGGAGCAGAGACTAGAAGCCTAGATTCTAGAATGACTTTTCTATTGTTGAATAAATAGATGTGCAGTTGCAAAAGGAAATTATCATTTCATACACTTAAAGGGAGCTAGCAGTTTTTCCTGAAATGTACAGAATTTATGTAAACATATATGTGTTTTTTGTTTTTTAATTTTATAGGAAATGAATGTTTTGACAGTAGCATTAGTCAATCAAGACCGAGAGAATAATACTGAGAAAAGAAGCCAAGGCTTAAAATCTGAGAAAGAAGCTCTGCTAATAGGTAAGGAAATTTTTGTCTTCTTCTATTCTCTCTTCAAGAATTCTCTTAGGTAATTAATTTACATAACATTTTAGTAATTCACTTCCAACCTGCTAAGAGTCAAAATACCTTTGCCTTCTGGTCAGAAGTGAGAGCGATTTCATCAAGATTATATTACATAAATTTCCAGCTTGTGGAATACAAAATAATGGAAATTTTGCTTTTCTGTAACCATATCATCAGTTGATTGTCAAACATAAAGTTTGAGTTCCAGAACACAAATTAATGTGCACATCATATGCCAGAAATCTGGGTTTTAAAATTTGAACACATCACTTCTAGCTGGAGGCCAGAAGTTCATTGTAGTTGAAAAATTCCAGTGCAGACCAGATCACCCAGCCTGGGCGCAGCCTTGAGCCCTGACATTCATCTAAGCCTCTCAGCAGAATCCACATGGCAGGGCCAGCCCCAAGGCCAACCCTGGAATGCTGATGAAACCAGAACATCCTCACTTGTAGTGCTAGTCTAACCAAGATGATCTAATCCAGGCTCTCATGTTCCAGTGTGGGTACATGGATGCAAGATGAACAAAAATTGGCCTCTAGAAAAGGGAAGGAATTCTTAGTTTACCTGGAAATATCCCATTGTCCCTACAAAATGCATCCAGGCTGGCTTTTTCTTTAATTGGAGCAGAGAAAGACAAAGCTCTGAAGGTTCATCTCCCTTGATGTCATCAGTACATGTCACACCTCACTCTCATCAGGAAGAGTCCTAGATGTGTTAGCTGTGTGCCTGGAACCCCACTGTGCAAGGCTGTGTGTGAAGAAAGGCTGTCTCTGGAACCCTCATATGCAGAGAAGGAGAATACACAGCACTGATGCAGGCAGAACCCTGGAAGCTGGCCTGGTGCAGGGTTCCAAGTTTACCTTGGCTCCGCTGCAGCCTGGTGGAAGGTACAGACATGTGAGACAAACTGTTCCTCTGCAGTTTCATTATCTGGCCAAAGTAGCGCCTCTGGTTGCATTTTCTAAATACTGCATGTGCTCACCTCAAAATGACAGGTGCACCATAGCCTGTGGAAGCTGGCACTGGAGGAATTAAATTCAAAAGATAGTCCAAACTTCATCCATCATATATAGATTTTTCAACTACAGGGTTATTGAATATGACATCAACTTAGAGATACACCAAGGAAAAGCAATTATTTTTTTTCTCTGATGATATACGGCTGTAATAACATGCCAGACACAAGTCTCGGAAGACATGCTGACATGCTATCAGTTCCAGGAACCTGAAACGAACCCAGCTGTAGTTGGTAACTGGATTTTTCTTCTTGTGGACAATGTGTCCACCAACTCCCACAGCTGTTTTTCTTTCACTTGCTGTGGCAAAGGAGTGACTTCTGCATATTGTTTTTGGAGTATGAACAAAGCAGATGATGAGCTGCAGTAAGAGTGCCTCGTGGTTTGAGTGTGAATTATGCTGATCACTTGGAGGCTCAAAACAATAGAAAAAAGTCTCCATTTAATTTCCTTCTGCTCACTAGAGATTGCTTCCCTTTATTTGATGTTCTTGTGGGAAAACACAGCTCATTTAGAGAGCCTTCAACCTACTGACTGGGTTATGTGCCTGCACATTTGCATGAACATATGTGTATGCATTTTGTCATTTGCTTAAAAGCTTTTAAAAACCATAAGCTTTACATACTGTACATTAACAATAGATAGAAAGGTTAGGTTACATTTATAACATGCCACTTCTACTGATGGCTCTTTTTTAAAGAATCTGTTTTACAAATTTTATTTGATACATACAGTTGGAAAAAGACAGACAGACATGCATCAATTTTCTATCAGCTTGTTCTCTCAAAATGGCCAGAATAGCTGGGGCAGGGCCATGTCATAGCCAAGAGCCTGAAACGCCATTCCCAGCATATGGGTGGCAGCTGGATTGGAAGTGGAGCAGCCAGGACTTGAACCCACATTCATATTGGGGATGCAACTGGCATTACAGGTTGAGATTTAAACCATTACGCAAGGATACTGGTCCCCACTGATGTCTTTATCATAAGACAAAAATTAGAAGTCTCTCTAATTCCAGTGTATTAGAAGGGAAATTATTAGTCCAGAGTTTCAATAGAAAACACGAAGTCAACTCTAAATTTTCCATCTCCTTTTCGCATGTGAAGGTTGGGACTGAACAACAGAACTGTAGGGTGACATTCATTTTGAATCAGTGTCTGAGAATGTTCTGGTAGAGAAGAAGCTAGATATACCTGATGAAAAATAGAGTGTAATTTTTTTCGTTCAATTCCCCTTGATTGCTACTTTTCTCAATATTTTACTCTCATTAATGCCAGTTTGATAGCATGTATGACATCTTGCCACACCCATCCATAGAATACTTACGTACAAATACTTTATTGTGATCAAAGAAAGAAAAATCCTCCTAAATACTGCCACAATTTAGAAGAGTTTCTAAGATTGGGCGAGTGACTGCTACCAAAGAATGATGCTGCTATTGGCCTTTAAAGAATAGAATTTGGTTATCCATCCTTGGTAGGTACCTGAATATCATAGATGTAAAGAGCTCCCTTACAGCCTCTGGGATCTAAACATACAGTGTGCTGCAGAGAAAACTTCTCTGAACTAGGATGGAGAAGGAGGGAGTTCCCAGCCCAGAGCTGGGATATTTATTTTTTTTTTTTTTAAGAATTCTTGTAGACTGAGTGATCTGAGGAGTCCCATGATGCTGTGGAAATCTGCGGCCATCAGCAATTCTCCTTGCACTTTGTGTGGAGTCTTCCCCTGGAATAATCAAGCTGGAGGAGAGGACACAGTGGGATTTTTTTTTTTAGCCATTCTAGCCCAGAAGCACAGCAAAAAGTTTTCCTCAGCTTGGAAGTAAGAACTGGCTAATCTTTATCACATCTAGATGTCCAATGCATATGTTAGATGCTGATATATTCAGTTGAACCAAGATTGTCTTGGGAACATATATGTTATATAGGAAATGAATGTTGACACAACTTTTGATTGCTCAGAAGAGAAGAGGATTGAGAAAGGAACCACCACTGTGTGCCATCCACAGCAAATGCAAAACCAAAACTAGAGCTTTTTAAGCTAGAACTTGCCAGGTAGTTGTAAGTAATTGTGTTACTGATTTATCTGGACCAGCAATATATATTCCACTCAGAAATTCTCAAGATGAGTTTATAAAATTGCAGTCTATTTAGAGGCATACAAGCTGATACTTATTAGAGAGGAACAGTGCAGTCTCATGGATGACTTTATTTGGAGTTTTGCAGGTATGGATTCTGATGCTTTTGAGATAGAAGTTTCTAGGAGCAAAAGACAGGAGGGGACTGGACTCACCCTGTGACAAATCACAAAACCTGTGATCCCTAGGCAGTGTGAGGTGACAGAACAATTCTGAGTATTTACAGATTTTGTCTGCTCAGTCATCTCGAGCCTTACATTCACCCGCTGTAACCCTCAAGTCCTCTTGTTACACATCAAGTTAGGATGCTTGATTCAATGATTATTTTCAACTTAATCTTCCATAATCTGTGAGGACGATCATGAAAGCCACATCACCCCATAGATAGTGATTGTGTATATAAGTATAGAAACATAAGTATCCACATACAAAACCTGAACTCTGTTGTACCTTAAAACTAAAGAGGAGGAGGAAACCGCTCCTGACTCCTTGGCCTCTTTTTTATTATTATTATTATTGGAAAATCATATATACAGAGAGAAGGAGAGACAGAGAGGAAGATCTTCCATCCATTGATTCACATCTCAAGTGACCACAACGGCTAGAGCCGAGCCAACCTGAAACCAAGAACCAGGGGCCTCTTCCGGGTCTCCCACACACACGAATGTAGGATCCCAAAGATTTGGACTGTCCTTAATTGCTTTCCCAAGCCACAAGCAGGGAACTGGATGGGAAGCAGGGCCACTGGGATTAGAACTGGCACTCATATGGCATCCCAATGTGTGCAAAGAGAGGACTTTAGTCTCTAGGCTGTATCATGTCGAGTCCTCCTTGGCCTCTGTTCAACCAGCCACTTTTCTATTTCATGCATGTTACCTTTCTTTTTTCGCCTCTCTCTGTAGTTCACTGCAGTCTGGCTTGCATCCTCCTGTGGAAATACTTGTTGTCCTCAGGATCAGAGAACTTCATGGTGCCAGTTTCCCATCTCCCTCCATTTGTCAGCTGAGCTTTATGTACCTGACAACCTCTCACGGGAATATAAGAGTGCTCACGCTTCCTTTCTGGATCATCACAACATGGCCACTCACTCTTACCAATACCATCTCTCACTTGCTTTGGTAGGATTTCCTTGTCTTTATCTCTGTTGTAATTAGGGCTTCAGAGCTCAGTCTTGAAGCTTCTTAACCTGGTTGATCTCAGAGATCACCTTGTCTTCAAATCCTCTTTGTGCTGCCATGAAGCACACACCTATACCACCTCCAGCTGTCAGTCATTATCTCCATTTAGATGGCAGTGGGCATCTCAAACTTCAGGCTATAGCAGGCCTCTTGTTTCCATGTTTTGCCTGTCCTTTATGCTCCCAGAATCTGATAGAACGGTTCTTTCCAGTGGTTGCACCCAGAAACTGTGGACTCAGCCTAGACAGTTCCCTAGCCTTGCCACTTACATGAAACCCACAGTTACTGCCTCCAGTGGACTGTACCATCTTTGTAGCCCAGATCACTGCTTACCACTTCTGATCTTATCCTTACACTTTTTACTGGGGTCCTAATCTCCCTCTGGTCTCTCTCCCTGCAGCAGCTTAAGTGAAATTGTTATCATGTAATGCCCCTCCTTAGAGCCCCTCTTTTGGTTTCCTACTGAGTTTAGAATTTGTTACAGATTACAAACCCCTTTCCCTGGTATCCAAGATCCCACATGACCTGTCCACACCTACAGCTTTACACTGTCTGTAGCCCATAGAGTCATTGTCCCCATGACTTTCTGTGGCTGGCTCCTTCCTGCCTCATACTCCAGAACATTCAGTTTCTGAGAGCTGAGAGAGGCCTTCCCCAGACCTCCCAGGGTAAAGTAGTTCTCTACTAAGTGCAAACCTTTCTTACCACTACCTGAAAAGATTTACTTCTTTAGAAAGAAGAGAGGTCATCCATCTGCTGGTTTACTCCCAATATAGCAATACTAGAGCCAGGGTTGGTCCAAGCCAGAGCCAGGAATCAATCCAGGTCTTCCATGTGAATGGAAAAAAATATAATCTGCTGCCTCCCCAGGTGCTCATTAGGAGAAAGCTGAATCAAAAGTGGAAGAGCCAGGGCTGGAACTAAGGCTCAAGTGGGATACAGGCATCCTAACCCATACCTTAACTGTTGTGCCACACCCCCATTTACCTGTTTTTATGCTGTGTTTCTTATCTAGCAGGTGTGCTTTCTGTCACACAGTGTTTCTAAGCCCTTGGCACTCCATTGCTGCTGAACAAGTCATTAAAGTGTTTAAAGCCAGTGAATGACGCAGTAAAAATATAGTGACACTTGGTTGATTTAAATGTCTCTTTTTTAGTCTTTAGATCCAAAATTGAGAATAACTGGGATGGTTTTGATGGGGAATGCCAAGAATGTGTGATGTACAGCCTGTTTAAATGGACATCCCAGTAATGTGAAGGTTCTGAGACATGCAGCAGCCTCAAGGTGCTGATCATCTCCTCACCTACCTTTTATTTTACTACATCAGCCACTTACAGCTGTAATTTCTGCCATTGGAAAGCCCATTCTGAAATATGGAAGTCTACTTTGTCACGGATATGACCAAGAAGATTGTTGTTGAGACTGTCTCTTTGGAAACAGACTCTAGTTCAGATGTAGCTAACTTCCCCCCCACCGCAGTTCCTTGTGTTCCTGTAACACGCCTTTAGGTCCCTTCCAGAGTACCATAAAATAGGCTCCATTTTCAGGGGTGAGAAGACTTTCCATTAGCTTTTGATTTGCAGCTATCCCTTTTATCCATTCCCAGGGAATATCTCAGTCCCCTTAAAGGAGCTGCAAAGAGGCTTTTGTTATTTATTTAGGAATCTACTCAGAAATGAATCTTTATAATTTTTTTTAATAGGGCATAGAAACTGCATTCTCTTGGATGGCACAGGTGATGCGTGTGAGATGCTGCCGAGATGGGCGGGCCCAGGCTAAGGAGTAGGAGTGAGGGAAGACAGTGATCCCACACTGCTTCCCTTTTTGCTGTAACTCTACCAAGAGGGCAGAGCTGGGCTGCTACCTACAGAAAAGCGTGGGCAGCCTGTATTTACCTCCCCGCCTTGGCCCCACATGTATCTAGTAGCAATTGCTAAACTCCTTTAAAACAAAATAACGCCTTGTTAATATTAGCTGCAATGGAGATGCTTCTGAATGTCTTCCTAAGAAAATTCAGTCAGGAGATTATATATTTTTCCTTTAGTTTTAGAAGCAAATCATTTCAGTGAAAATGTTTCACACCTAAAACACAATAGTTATTCCAGTATTTAAAATCAGTAACAGGTTAAAGGCAAAGTCTTCTGTGAGTAAACCTCAACATTCCATTTTTTGAAATAGTTAACACATCATTAGTCACTACTTGCAGAAATGTTAAGGTTCTTGTGTAGTCCCATTTGTCACTAATAAACTAATACGAATTTTAAACGCATATGCTGGCCACTAACCAATAAATTTATCTGACGTGTATCTGTATGCATGTATCTACGTATGACAGGGTTCTAGTTCTACACCAGAACACACAAAGGCCAATTAAGGGCAGGGCTCCTGGGGTACAGATGTGGGACTGAGTTTGAGGGCCAGTGTGCAATAGTGGGGCAGATGTGTGGATGTAGAGCACTGCCAGCTTCACAGAGGCAACATGAGCACTCCAGCTCTCCTCCTTTCCTACATTCTGAGCTTCCCATGTAACCCTCCCCCTTCCTGGCCAAGCATGATCAGCCTCTTCCAGCCCCACCTCCACCCCCTTGTGCTGTCCCTGCTGTTGAAGGCATTTAAATTCACTTCACAGGCCCTTCGACACTCTTGGGAGAGGCTTGCTTGTCAGGAGATGTTGAGGGGGTCTTGAAGAAGGGATAGCGTGAGGAAAGTATTGTCAGTATGTTTTCAAGCCTCTGGGTAGTTTATTTGTAAGAGTTCTCAAGGGCATCTGCTTTCTGAGGTGCACGCCAGTCCATTAGGAGACACCTGCCTGGGTCGCCCCCAAGGCTGCAGTGCTGCCTGCACTGGAAGGGTAGAGGTCAGCTTGGCCAGCCTCCCGCCTGAGCAGTGTTCAGCCAGCAGCAGCAATGCTGCTCCCAGTACCCGCTGTCTTAGAGTACCCACACATGCTCACCAAGAGAGAGCTGGAGTTCTCTTCTCCCTCTCTTGTCCTCCTAATGGCTGAAGGTTCTGCCTGCCTATGGCTGGATTGTCTCCATGGAAAATGGTGAACATTGTTCCACTTGTCCTCAGCCTGGGTCAGCCAGGTCTCCACCCAGCAGCTTGAAAGGACAGTTTCCTGTGCATGAGCTGCAACCCTAACCCCTGTCTGCCATCTAAGGGATACAAAAAAGGGCAATAGTACAGAACTCCTTGTTCTAGTGTTTCCTAACCTTTTGCTACCAACTCACTGTTGAGATTTCCAGACATAGAGAAGTACTGGCCAGGTGGAAAAAAAGTTACATGGACATAAACTGAGCTTGGAAGCTGGAGAGGTGGGGGGCACACAGTGCATCTTCAGTATCTTTTCCATTTTGCCACTTTAAGATACTAACACTACGGTCATTACCTTCCAGCATCACCAGTATTTCATAACAGATACGTTAGCCAAAAACAGAGGGAGAATGGTAACTTCGGCCTAAAGATGGCCATTCTTAGTATCTGAGGAAGTACAGGTCAATCTCTGAGCACCAAGATTTTTAACTTTGTAGGGCGATGCAGTGTGGTGCTTCTGGCTTCGTCCTCTCCTTGTAACAACTGTAAATGTCACCATCAGAGCATCATCAG
Organism: Ochotona curzoniae; assembly: GCF_017591425.1. Taxonomy (NCBI): domain Eukaryota; kingdom Metazoa; phylum Chordata; class Mammalia; order Lagomorpha; family Ochotonidae; genus Ochotona; species Ochotona curzoniae. The sequence continues at coordinate 40,878,408 of NW_024466502.1, read as the reverse complement.
AGTTCATGCTTTCCTAGCCCTTTGTTCTCTGCTCTCAGCCCAAGAGTAAACTGACATTGCAGCAGCTAAGCTTACATGGAAGGGCTGGGAACCATGAGACCCTGCTTCACATCAAGCCAGGGCCACCTGCAAATATAGCAGGACCTGGGGCATAAATGACGTGTTCACTTGGGCTCCATGTGATTATATTTCACACAAGTAAAGGTCTTCTTGAACTGTGGCTCCTAAGCACCAACACTTGGAATAAAAAGATTGTGGAATTTATTCCATCTCGAAACCTGCTTGAAAGAGACCTTTAAAAAATGTCTGAACACAACTTCTTAATGAAGAGCTTTTGGTCTATGGAACTGGCATCATCATTTGCACTATTTTGGCATTAGCTATATGAGGCGGTGAGGATGGGAAGGCAATGTGTTTTTTTGTTGTTGGTGGTGGTTTTTTTCTCTCTCTTTTTTTGCCTCAGCCTGACAGCAGCTTTTCATTTGTCTGTACTCTGCTGACAGCTGATTTTCACAATGGAAACGCCTTCTGATTTATCATCCAACTCCAGCCAAGTCATTCATCCCCAGACCTTTAAAAATGATCTTGTAAATTTTAGCAGAAAGAAGGGGCGAGTGAGCTGGGCCCCTCCCTTTACACAGCAGTCACAAGTAGGGAGTAGCAAGTGTTTCAGGAGGAATCTATGTTTTCTTAAGCGGCAGTTAAGGGAAATATGGATTAAATACTTTTCATAACTAGCAGCTATAATTATCAGGAGAATTTGAGGCAGTGTGGTTTCTGACACAGCTGTGTGAGCCATTGGCACACCGCAGTCTACTGAGGAAAAGAAAAGAGATAATTTTATCCTTCCAATAACTACAATTTTCCATTGGTAAATCAAGCATAAAATTAGTAGTTGAAATATTTCCAGGAGCCTTTGTTTAGTAATACCTCTGTCCGTCTACCTGTTATCACCGAGTCTAGCTTTGCTGACTTCCGGCATTCCAGCAGAGAGTGTGTTGTTCTGGTTGCCCCGTTACTGGGACTGTCCAGTAATAGGTCCTGTTGAAGAAAGGCCAATTGGGAACAATGGCAGTCCCGTAATGGCAATGGCGTTGAGGCCAGACGACATTGCTTCACAAGAGCTCTTGCGTACCCTGAAATAATTTTCTTGATGTTTGTGTTTTTCCTTCAGGCATCATCTCAACGTTCCTTCACGTCCATCCTTTTGGAGCCAACATAGAGTATCTCTGGTCATACATGCAGCAGCTGGACTCCAAGGTAAGTTGCTGCCACACAGCGTGTCAGTGGCTGGCTGCAGGTTTGCTGCCTGAAAGCTGCACTTAGGAATCCAAAGACATACGAGGTTGATCAACCCTTCTCCCTCGCAGGGACCTGCCTTCTTGGCAGAGCCTTGTCTTTTCATTGCCTTTTGTCTTTATGAGGAAAAAAAACATTTAAAAACGGTCATCTAGAAGTGACAGTGATCTCAGCAGATGCCAAATTACATTGGAAAGCTTACAAAGGATTTACAATTCCAGGCTGACTTGAGCCACAGGGAGAAAGGAGGTGAAAGGTGGGCTATCAGGGCGTTACCCTCAGACCTTACTCACACAAGATTCCACATCAAGGATTCACACAATACAGGGAAATCCCTCTCACAGGATAGAAAATCTGAGTGAAGCTCCGAGGAACCAAGAGACTAAAGAGAGAGGGACAGGAGGACACCCCATTGGTGTCTGGAATTTCAGTGGACAGGCACAGGGGTCCCGTGAAAAGAAAGTGAGGCCATTGAGCCAGAGGCTCAGGGAGGGGTGCACAAGACCACAAGCCAGAGCAGTCCCTATGGCTCCTGGGAAGTCCCCACCACCAGGAAGGAAAACAGCAGTGCATGAGAGGCCCCTGCACACAGCCCAGGCGATGGTGTGGCCTTGGTCCAGGCACACCCAGGGCCTCAAGTTCCATGTTCTGGCGAGGATGCCTCTGAGCCAAGCTGAATGTTCTGTGGTTCACAAGGATTTAAATTACAACGTCGCCTTCTCACTTGGTCGCAGAGGATCCTGCTAGTGACTTTGTGATGGTGGAACTGTTTCACTTTCTAAGCCGGCCTGACACTTCCCCTCCTAAAGAAATTACCTGGAAACAAAACAATAGTTTTCCATCCCAGAGGGGGTTGAACCAAAGCAGGGTACAGGACTGCAGCCACTGCAGTATTTCTGAAGCTTCATGTGGGCTCCCCACACATGGATAAGGGTGGAGATGGAAGCTGCTTGTGTGAAACATGAAATCAGAGGAACCTGCCGCATAATCGGCCCAGGCTGTAAAAAGACACTGTCTGTGAGGGTGGCTGCCATGTGCTCGGGAGTGTCTGTGAAATTGAATAGTCTTGGGCTGTTGCCTGGTGTCTCCCTTAATGGCTAACAAGTAATTGCTTAGACTATGATGTTAGCCATTACAGCACATCTGGAATACACATAGCAGTGTAGGCAGCAATGCTCCCACTTGACTAAACAGAGGGGCAGCTGCTTACCTATTAGCAAGAGGAACTGAAAAGGTTCCTAGGGACCAAGTGAAGGAGGCAGACGATGATAACAGGCCCAGCACCATCGTAGGACCCACAGAAGAACTTGGGATGGCCAGGGCACAAAAAAAGACCTAGAACAGAACACTGCTCACACAGCCAGCTCGTGGTCCCACCTGAGGAAACACTGTCATCTTTATCAGTTATGAGCTACTCAAGTGTGAAGCTGAGCAGGGCAGGTATGTAAAGCAGAAAGCAGTGACACAGGACTCAAGGCCACATCCTGGAGAGTGGTGATAGTCAGGGTAGCACCCTGCAGCTCACGGTCCTGCCTGTGGCTGTCTGAGCCACTTTGCCTTGTGAGGGTCTCCCTCTTGGTGCCCGCTGGCTCTTCCTCCAGAGCCTCTTCATCCCCTTCAGGTTCTTCTCGCCCTTTCCTTTTCCCATCCCTCTTCCTTTTCTCCAGTTTCTTTTTTTGTTCTGGGTTCCTCATGTCCCTTCATCTTCTCACCTTCCCTTTTCTAGCTTCTCGCTTTCTTTCCTTCCTTCCTGCCTGCCCCTTTCTCTGTTTCCATCCACCAGTGCCCATCACACAGCATCCATGCTAACACAGGCCCCTGCCCAGAGTCAGGCAGAATGAGCAAGATTTACATGTGCACTGAGGGCCCAGTGTCGGCTCACCTCGTGAGAGGAAATCCAGGTCTGCAGGAGGCTTCCCTGACCACCATTCCCCTCCCTGGCCTTGACAAACCTCTCTGAGCATCTTTGCAATGCCTCAGACAAGAACCCCACTTCACCCAACTTCCCCAACCTGGATAGAAGTGACCTGGAGCCTGCCATCATGATGCTAAGAATGCTTTATGTGTGCCTATGCCAGTCTGCACATGTTCTGGGAGGCCTGTCAGGGAGGCAGTGGGCTTGGACAAGCATCAGCAGGTCAGAAAACAAATCAAGAAGATCTTGTCAGCTACCTCTGCAGCATGAATACTGCACAAGCACCTTAGTTCTGCGGAGCCTGCTCATCTCGCCTTTGGTTTTAATTGCAGCCCGTCAGCCCTTCCTGAAAGACTAAGTGACAGATTGGAAAACTTGGGAACATGCAGACTAGCCATTTCTAATCATGAGGTTTGTGATGATCTTCCCTACATTGCAGAGGGCCAAACTCTGTGTGTGAAAGAGCAAGACGTCGAAGGAGTCTGGCACCTGCTCCAACAGTGCCCGAGTGCTGCCTCGTCCTCACACATGCTGCTGAGGGAGGCAGCACCTTGCTCTGAGAGTGGGCTGGACGAGGCACCAGGAGCCTTGTTCCACTCCCTGTTGCTCCTCTCACTGGGCAGACAAGCAGTGGTCCTGTCCTCTACCCTAGTACCCTACCTGTGAAATTGTGGAGCTGAGAAGGAACACCTGACCTCAGGGAAGGAACTCGCACACAAGATGAGTAACTAGGCAAATCTCATCCCAAGGTTGGCCAGCAAGGTCTGGTGCTTTGCTTTACATGACAACTCCATGTCTCAGAGCATCTCAAGAGCAAAAAGGGACTAGTAGGAAGGGGCACACATGAACACAAAGTTACAAAAGAACTCTCAAAAGATTTGGAACGGAAGAAAGCAGAATTACAGGGACAGGGTTTTTATTGTTCATCTCCAAGAGGGTTGTCGGTATAGCGACTTCCCTGCTCCATCTCTCCTTCCTCTCTTCCGATTCTCCCTCTGCCCTTGTCACCTCATCATTACCTCCCCCCATATTATTACCATAGTACAGTCCGTTAGCATCAGTGACAAGTCCAGCATTCTGCTATTTAAGTGTATTATGGCATTGTAGGTATTGGCAATGGTGGAAAATCTAATACGTTGCCAAAGCATATTTAAACGGTTTCATTGGGAGTAAAGGGACAGTTTCCAAAGCAAAATTCTTTGGCCATTTAATTTTCTCTTGAGAAATCATAAAATGTAAAATGCCATAAAGCTGATTTTGCCAGGATGTGGAAAAGCCCAGAACACATCAAATTAATGAAAAGACAGTTTTTCCTTGTTCTTTCTTCTGGCATGCAACGTGAATGTCTTTTAAGAAAATTTTCTGGAATTTAGCTGAGAGCCGTATTGAGGAGCTATGGGACGTAGGAGTTCATTTGCAGCAGTCGGTTCTGTAATCATGCAGTACCTCTGTCCACATCATGTACATCTCCATGGCATAATCAAGCTGTCATCATGCATTACCCGCAGAAGCTTAGCGTTCCTCCCTTACACATGCGGAGGCTCATTTCCCATACAGAGTTCGTCAAAACACGAGGCCTAACCAATTTTGGCTCTCCAGATAAACTAATTATGACAATTTCAAACCCTGGTTTCATCACTTAGCTGTATGACATGGGACAACTTACTGAACATCTGAGAGCCTCGGTTTACCATCTGTGAAATGGGCTTTCACGAATTATCAAATTTTTCTAAGTGTCTGAATTATGTAAAGCTTCCAGAACAGTAGCTAGCACATAGTAACCACCATTTAAGTACTGTTTGTATAGAGTTTTGGAGAGCCCAAAACACCTTCATTCTGTAATCTTTGCCACAACCTAGAGCACAGATATATTCTGCATGTCTGCCCCTACAACTGCTAGCTAGTGTACAGAGAGCTCAGCCCTCTGACCAACTTGTAAGAGCTTCGCTGGGTTTTTCACCGAGTCTTCTGTCTTGCAAATGAGCAAATCGGTCCACAAGGTCAGTGTTGAAAGAGAGTTAACGCAGGTTGCTCATTAGAGTCCATGTCTTTTGTGCCTACATTACTTTCTCCCAGCAGGTGAAGGGTGTGTTCGCTTGTTTCATGAGCTTTGTGGTGATGAGGTCACTTACACACAGTCCTTAGCCTATACTAGGCCCACAGAGAGGAATCAGTGGATGCCATCATCACCATCTTGCTGCTTCCTCAGTAGTGCAAGTCTAGGTTCAGGGCAAAAGACACCATGAGGAACAAGATGTTGCTGAGCTTCAGTCTGTGCCAGCCAGGACTCCCCTGGGATGCTAACTGGCTTGATGTGTTGATAAAGGAATGCGTATGAGCCAGCTGAGTTGGAAGTGTGCAGGATTTTGCTGTTGGTGTTGACATCGCACAGAAGAGCCTTGGCTGTTGAGGTAGTACAGACTCCCACCATGGTCTCCCCGACTCCTGTTCTCTCTCCGTGGCCAGAGAGGCAGTGACCATGGCTATGATTTCCATTTGTCTCTCCACAGCCCTTGGCCTTCTTGCAGGTAGGCGTAGATGACTCAGAGTGAGACCCCTCAGCCAGACTGCCTGGATCGGACTCAGACCACACAAACTTACTGCCTGGGTTTTGCTATATTAGTTCCCCAGATACCCTGCACTTTGGTTTCTGCATTCACAAGTGATTTCCTGTGTTTAGAGAGTATAGTGCAACATAAATAAAGTGTTGTCAGGAGACTCTGACAAGGAACTGATCTTCGTCCATTTGCTGTTGGTAAAACACTAAAGACCAGGGAAGAACAGAAGTTGATCATGATTACATGCCAATCCACAATCTATTGATAGACAAGAAAGGATAGCTTATTTGGTTCACAGTTCCAGAGACTGGGACATCCAGGAGTGTGGTGCCAGCTTCTGGTGAGGGTCTTCTTGCCTGATCATCATGGCGGTCATCACATGACAGGACAGAGCAGGCATGCTGGCCTGGGTCTCAGCCTGGTGACTTCTTCCAGCCGTATTACCTTGCAGTATCAGTGTGTGATTTGGGGATTAGGTTTCTAGTACGCAACCTTCCAAGACATCAAACCCATAGAAGAGAGTTTCTCGAGGGTCTTCAGTTGTTACACTTGCTGCAAGATGGGACCCTGCCCCATTCCAGCTGGCACTCCTTCAGTCCCCTTAATCTGGACAAGGACAGCTACCACAAATGAGCTGAGGAAGACAGGGAGTTGGCTAAAAGGATAAGAGCCTCACACAGCTTGAAAAATCCTACCTGCTGGAGCAATTGGAAGCTGGATTTGACCTCACCTCTCACCACTTGTCCACCTTGGCTTAATGAGCACACAGCTTGGCCATAAAAGTCTGATAGCACAGAGTCATTTTCTGCCGGTATTACTGTGTGTGTTTATGTGTGTGCGTATCTAGATATACATTTCTGTGCCTAGCACGGTGTTCCATTTTACATATAATCCTCAGGATTACATTTCTATGATGCACATGCGGACAGTGAGAACTATAAATATGAAGTGATTGAGGTTATGCAGCTTGAGGCCCAGCCCAGAGTGAAAGCCAGACCTGTCTGATGGAAACCCCCACACTTCACCCAAGTCTGCCTGACCGTAAGAACGGCCTGAGATGGGAGTTACAAGTGACTCACCCAGGCTACCCCTCACCCAGTTGAATCAGGGCCACCTGAGAAGATGCCTGGGCTTCTGCCTCATTGACAAAGTACCCAAGGCCACATCTCTTCAGAAGGCTGCGCCCCTGGCTGCTGTCAGACACAGGGAGTGCTTTCCCCGCACCGATGGCCAAGACCCCGGCAATGAGCAAGAAATCCTGTCCCAAGTTTTGCCTTTGCAAGACCACGTAACCCTCTGTAAGTCACTCAGTTTCCTCAGCTATTAAGTAGAGCAACATCATAATAGGAGCATAGTGCAAGAAGTTGGTATGAAAATGGAATTGAAAGATAAATTCAGGTGCAAAAATTGTTTTAGAAATTCATGCTTTGTTTTTTGATAACACATTTGCCCTGAACTTCTTGAAGTCTCTCATGTCTGCATCAGGCATTTCACAAGAATGTGGTGGGAATGAAGTGAAGATATCATGAAGGTGTTTTACACAGTGCTCGTTGAAAGAAAACGGGCTTTTCAAAGTCACAGTGAACCTTTTGCTAATCTGTTTCGTGGGTTGACCTGGGAAACTAACAATCCTGCCATCCTGGTTTTGTGGAGAAAAAAAAAATGCATTCAGATTTCAAATCAACTCATGTGCAAATTTTAAAATGCGAGTTTATTTTAACTTTCATGACTGACGCAATGCAAAATTTTGAATTATATATCCAAGGATAGCAAATACATCGTTTGTAATATTTTCCTAGTGAATAGAAAATAACAGTTGATTTGACTTCCTGGGCTGTTTGGTGTCTCTTCTAAGTAAATATTTATATCACTAGATGGAAAGTACAGTGTTCAAAATGCCATTTCTACAGTGATTGTACCAGAAAAAAAATTAGTACCACTCTTATTGAGAATTTCTCTGTCCCCAAATTTGTGCTCAGTCAGCAGTTTTCACACCATCCTAATTAAATGCCATTCCCATTTACCAAGACTTAGAGAGACCAGTCATCTTTGTATTGGACATTTAACTCATTAAATAATGGATACAAGATTCAAACAGACATCGCACCCCAAATTAGCTACCCTGCTCATGCCATATTACACACATGGACTAGGATGCACCCAGAGGAAAATCAGAGCCATGACTGTGTAAGAACAGAGGATTACAGTTCATATGTTCTTTCTCTGGAACAAAAAATCATCCATGTAAAAAGATCATGCAAAACAAAGCAAAGAGCAGAGGAGAGAGGAAGAGAAGAGAAATACTGTTGGGATGCAGGCATCTCATACCAGAGTGCCTGGGTTCAAGTCCCAGTTCTGCTTCTGAGACTTCTGCCCCACCTGTAATTCCAGTCTCCTGCTAGAGCCCCTCTTAAGGCATCAGTGATAGCCCAGGTCCTTGGTGGCCTGCTACCCACACAGAAGACCTTTATCAAGGTCTTGGTTATTTAGCTTCAGTCTGACCCAGCCCAGGGCTGTGTTGTGGGCATTTGGAGAATAAACCAAAGAAGAAAAATTATGTACATATGAACTCTACCTGGACTTTATGACTGGTTGTCAAGATTTTATTGTCATAGGCTTGGGATTTTGTTTCCGTGCCCCAAATGTTCTCTTGCACCTCTGAAAGTTCAAGGAAAAGAAACAAGTTAGGGATGTTGAGAAATCTACCCTGAGGCTCTCTGTCTTTGCTGAGTTAAAGACCTCTGCTTCAAAGGGTAAGGAGGAAAAGATAGAGCAGGAGGAGGAAGATGTCAGTAACTCCAGAGTGGTGATGAATTTGCTCTGAGCCCAAGCTATTCCCTGCCTGGCACCCTCTGAATTGAGGGAGAAGGTTTGGGTGTGGTGCTGCAGGTAAGATCACCATCCCCTTCCCTAAGGACATTCCTTTACGGCCAACTAGAAAACCAAGGGCTGTCTGCGCACTCCCCCAAATCATCCTTTCCGATGAGTCCCTTGCCCTTGAGTGACGTTTCTTCCTGTCTGACAGATCTCTGCCAACGAAATTGAAATGCTCTTGATGCGGCTGCCACGCATGTTCAAACAAGAGTTCACAGGTGTCGGGGCCACGCTGGAAAAACGCTGGAAGTTGTGTGCCTTTGAAGGGATTAAGACTACCTAACTGTGAAGAGCAGGAAAGAAAACAAACAAAACCCCTATCTCTGAAAACGCAAGTGTGTGGAGGCGGCCGGGGCCACAGGGCCTGAGAACAGGAGGTTTGCGACTGGCCAGTCCAGGGCCTTGGTGGAGCCATCACAGCCCCGACCTTTCTGACATCTGTGGCATCCTCTTGTGAGTGGAAACGTAGTTGTGTAGCAGCTCCTTCAACTCAACCAAGCTTCATACTGTGACAGAGCTGTCTCCTCTGAAAATACCAGACAGTGAGTCCACAGGCATGGTGACAGCACAGTGGTAAAAATATACTACCTTTGAGAATTAGCTCGTCCAGCAAAATATCTAAAGTTAATGATGGTGTAGCAATGGTTGTTGCTAGGCTGCAAAGTTGTGTATGTTATGTATAGCCAAAATCATTCAATGACATTTTCCTGAAAGTCTATCTTCCTGTTTCAGAAAAAAAAAAAGTAATTTTACAACAAGGGAAAAAAATCATACCAAAAGAAAACTTGAATATGTGTCTGAACAGTTATTGTATTTTGTAAATTAAGTTATATGTTGTTCCAGGGACTTTTGCCTTATTGGAGAGGCAGAAAATATGATTGGACTCCTTGAGAATGCTTTATCAAGAATATTATTTTTCTAATGTAACAATTCTCCATCATACGTTCTTTCAACATGGACTGCATAACAATTTTCATAAAAATGTACATAAAGGAAAAATTAGTGCTACCGTCTTGTACTGTCTTGTAACATTCAGGTTTATGCATCAAAATAAACATTCAGTTACTATTCCTGTTACAAATTTTATAGCAAAGATATTAATTTTTTTCAATAAATACAACTTCTGCCATATCAGTTGTGCCAGTCCCTCTTCGATGCATTATAGTGTTTTCCTTAAAAACAGAAAACAAAAAAGCACTTTTCTCATCATTAAATCCTATAGTATATCCTGCCATTTTTCAGTTATTAAATAGGTGCATAACATACACAGGGGAGCATTCGGCCCTACAGTTTCAGTAGTGGTTTAGACACCTGTACTCCACACCAGCATGCCTGTCTTGGAGTCCTGGCTCCACTTCCTGCTAAACTGAATCTGGGAGACAGCAGATGATGGTTCAGTCAGTTGGATCTTTGCACCCATAAGGGAGAGAGCTGCATTGAGTTCCTAGCTCCTGGCGTCAGCTTGGCCCAGCTGTGGCCATAGCAGACACTTAGAGAATGAACCGGCAAGAACACACACACACACACACACACACACACAAACTCTCTCTCTCTCTCTCCACCTCTATCTCTCTCTTTCTCTGCATGTATTTCCCTGTCTTCCTTTCAAATGAATAAAATAATTAAGTGTAGTTTTAGAAATGAATCCAGCATTATGACAGAGTGTGTTAAGCTTCCACTTGTAATCCCAGCAACTCATAATGGAGTACTGGTTTGTGTCCCAGCTACTTTACTTCTGATCCAGATTTCATGCTAATGTGATAGGAAAACAGCACAAGATGGCTCACATACTTGAGCTGCTGCCATCCATATGGGCTGGAAGACCATGTGGGCTTCTGGCTTTGGTCTGCCCCAAACCTGGCTATGGCAGTCAGAGAGTGACCCAGCAGATAGAAGATCCCTGACTTCGTCTCTCTGTCATTCTGCCTTTGAAATAAATACGAAAACATATATTAAAAAGAAATGGAATCTTATTTTTAAAAAGAATATATAAAAATTATACAGTGGAGAGGTAGCAGGAAAGATTTTGTGGCATTAGAATAGATATTGTTGAAAATACTAAGAAAACAGCATACAGAATGTGAGTCCCATAAATTTTACCTCTGGGTACTCACGGGCAGGTACAAAGTAGCTAATTAGTTCATCTTATGCCGGGATTTATGTTTTCTGAAATACATACACATTAGAAAGTAAATTAAAGAATTCATAAGACTACAATTTAGATAGAATTTGGACTACTTTCTTTGAATAACAAACAGGATAGTGCTTTATCTTCCTCCCCTACCCCACTGCCATTCCACTGCTTTCTTAGATAAAAACACAGAAAGGACAAATATTCGAGATGTCAGCCAATTTTAAATAGCATGCTTGTTAGGAAGACAAAGAAACAATGGTTCTCTTTGTGCAAAGAAGCTCGTCATTTCCCATTGGACATTATTGTCCTCACATTCTTTTTACTGAGCACTAAGAAATTAAGGCACTGCTGCTCACCTCCCTCGAGTACCTACAGATACATTTGCTCAAACTAGGTAACACTGAACATGGAGCTAAATAACTTGTTTGTTAAAAGTTTTCATGTGATGTAAGGAGAGTGACAACAGTAACAACAGTGCTATGACATTCAAGCTAAATGCCAATACGACAGTAAACACCAGAAAGTGTCCCTTGCCACCTGTTGCTGCCCAAAATGCTGCCACCTCCCTAAGTCAGGCGATAATAGCAAGGGCACAACAGAATAGAGAAGACTTAGTTTACAGTTAAGGTTATCATAAAATAGGAAACCTACAAGGTTTACCTACAAAACAGTGGCTTAAAAAACGAGTTCAACAAACTCAAGAATTATAAAGACAAGGTTTTGGAGGAACCACGAGAGAAGGTACTATGGCCTATGTTACATGTATTATAAGCACCATGGATGTTTTCAAATATGGATTCTACCTTCGAAGTATTTTTGGCAGTCCTTTTAGCAGAAGAATCTCTGGCTCAGAGCTTGGTACATACATGCAGCTGTTGTGTGATTGAGCAGGGATATGGGAAGGACCTCAAATGAGATCACACAAGAACATACCGTTCCGTAATCTAACATGGCACTGGGTCCTGCATGGCAACTCAGAAGAATGAAATGGTTAATTTGGCCTCCAAAAATATTCCTGGAGATCAGTTCCTGCACAAGAAGGATCTATATGGCTTGTGCTGTTTTGTTTATACTTGAAATTAATCACATTACTTGTATAGAAAAACGTTAATTATACATTTCTGCCTATAATTATGTGAAAATATTTTTTAAAACATTTTTGAAGAGAAAAATTACCATTATTTCATATGCTATCAGGTTAGGATGAGAATTTAAAAATCGCCTAGGGGAGCAACTAACAGCGGCACCCCTGGGAGATGTCTAGGGTGCATCTATCTGCCACTCCATCTTCTGTAAACCTTGTAATAACCCTGTATGAACAAATGTTGTTGCCCCCAAGTTGTCACACAAGGAAAATGAGGCTTTAAACTTTTAAGAAATTTGACCTTCTTTGAAGTGTGTCCATTTTAAATCTAGGATTTCAACCAAAGGCTGACTTCAACACTTAGTATTTTTTTTAAAGATTTATTTTTATTATTTTTTTTAATTGGAAAGGCGGATATACAGAGAGGAGAGACAGAGAGGAAGATCTTCCGTCCGATGATTCACTCCCCAAGTGAGTGCAACGGCCGATGCTATGTCAATCCAAAGCCAGGAGACTCTTCCGGGTCTCCCAGACGGGTGCAGGGTCCCAAAGCTTTGGGCTGTCTTAGACTGCCTTCCTGGGCCACAGGCAGGGAGCTGGAAGGGAAGCAGGGCTGCCAGGATAGAACTGGCACCCATATGGGATCCTGGGCGTGCAAGGCGAGGACCTTAACCACTTGCGCCATCGCGCCGGGCCCAACACTTAGTATTTTGATTGTTCCTGTTTCTAACTTAATTGTTGCCCATCCACTCTGCCCTAACCCCACATCTCCAGTCCAGTGCGCTTCCAGTTCCCTTTTAACATGGCTCTCCTTTTTGCCTCTGCCATTCCCTGTACAGGAGTGAGAACACAAAAACTCCTTGGCACTTTCTCTCGCAGATCTACTCAGTGCCAAATCCTGACTCACGGTTTCAAGAAGAAGGAGAGTAGTGGAGGTTTGAGATCATTGTGATCTGCTTTTTCTCTGCTTCCCGGGGCAGCACTATTTTTTGCCATTCTGCTCTATGCAAGTGCGCATTCCTATCTTGTCCTGATTCTGCACAGCCCTAAATGGGAAAGCCCAAGGGCCCGGCCCCTCCTTGGAGCTTCTATCTGTTGTTTCCTGTCTCGGCTTAGCTGTCTCACACCAACTGCTTCTTAAGGTTGTCACCATCAGCTGCCCCTGCCTTAATCCCCCACTTGCGTTACAGAGGAGGCTCTTTAGGGGATCAAATCCCATATCGTTTACTTTGAACTATTGGGCAAAGCGGTTTTGCTTATGCATATTTAGAAAGTAGGGCAGAGAGTAAACAAGGATGTCGTTCTGCCTCCAGGGACCAGTTTGCTTACATACACCCAAGGGGAAAATGTTTGAATAGGTTGAAAACATCTTACATCCAGTATTTCAAGGGAGGAAATGTGAATAGTAATACACTGCATATCATTAAAAAAAAAAGGTAACCAGACCACTTCCTGCAAACATCAAATCCAGATCCATGATCACCTTTTCTGAGAAGCCGTTTCCGTCCTCTTCTCCTGTGTCCTCACCACTGCTTATATTTATAGTACAACTTTTTACTGGAGTTTACTTATTTGGGAATGTGACTGTCATTCCTAGTCTTGAAGGCAGGAGACCTCTGTTCCTCTTTTTCTACTGCTCTGAGTCCAATATGACCTGACATTTTTATATAAATAAATCAATGATGAGCCCAGCATAATGACTCAGTGGCTTAAGTCCTTGCCTTTCATGCACCAGCATCCCATTGGGTGCTGGGTCATGTCCTGCATGCTCCACTTCCCATTCAGCTTCCTCCTTGTGACCTGGGAGAACAGTGAAGGATGGCCCAAAGCCTTGGAACCCTATACCCACATGGAGACCCAGAAGAAGCTCCTGGCTCCTGGCTTTGGATCAGCTCACCTCCAGCCATCACAACCACTTGAGGAGTGAAAAAGTGGACAGAAGATCTTTTTGTCTCTCCTCTCTCTAAATTTGCCTTTTAAAAAAGGATAAATCTTTTCTAAAAAATCTGCCTCTCAAACAAAAAATAATAATCTTTAAAATAAACAAACAAAATGAAACAAAAGGAAACAAAATGAACAAAATGAAAAAAGAAAACCCTACAAAGGAACTGTGTAAGATCAAATTGGAACATGTTAGATTCAATAATAGCATCTAGAACGTTCTGCCCTCAGTTGTAATGTCTCTGTAGAACTTTTACCTTTTTATACTTTTTTAATGGAAAGATATATAGAACACTTCGCTTTGCAACCATTCATAAGTGTAAAATCTGGCCACATCAAATACTTTTGCCATGCTATCTGACGAATCATCATTTCCAGTAAAAACTTTTTTTTACCTATTAATAATTCACTATTGCTATTCTATTCCAGCCCCAGGGAACTTCTGCTTCATATGTCTTTGAGTTTGCCTAGTTTTTGTGTATCTCAGGTAAGTGGAAACATCCTGCATTTCTGCATCTGGCTGCTTTGACTCATTTTGATGCCTTCCATGCTCATCCCTATATAGATGAATTGGATTTCGATGTAAAGCTAACAAGAATTTCATTTTATGAGAACTCTTCTTCCTGGCTTAGGTTACCTATTCCTGTGGTCACCTGCCGAAGCAAGGAAGAGTCATTGATCATGTTTGACAATGCTTAAATACCACATGCAACACAATGCATGGAAGCTTACAAAGCTTGGGTGCATCTAGATGCACTTCACATTTTCATCAAGAATAATAAAGCTGAAATGACAGAAGTAGAAAACGTTGGTCACAATTGCAAAAAAAAATGAGACTGATGAAACAAATACTCATCTGACAAAAGCAGGAAGCTCAGCAAGTTTCTTTGTTCTTTGTAAAGATTGAGGATGTTGTATTTGGAGAATGGTTTTTGTTTGGGGAAGGTTTCTTCAGTCTTTCTAAAAATGGATGCTGCATTTTTGTGTTAGACTCCATAAAAAGTAGCTTATCCCTAAAATACAAGGATGTTTTTTCCATAGTTTCCATAGCTTCTTCTCATAAGCTGAGAAAATAGAGACATTAAATTTCTAATATTTTATAGCTCAGTTCATTTTATATCAAAATCCCAAAAGATAAACATGTATTTTCTTTTAGTCTTGCATTGGTAGTTACAGAAACTGTACATAAATTGAACCATGCAAGAACATGTCAGAGTTAGGCTATAATAAATGTGTTTATCTATTAGATCACTAAAAATATCATGTCTGTAGTTTCACCACCTCCAAATAGCCTTTTCTGCATTGAAATAGATTCTTTGGTCATTTCCAGGCTTCTAATGTTTGGCAATTTCACAGAATATGGGTGAGGGGGACATCAAGTTATGTTGGAGTTGAGTCCCAGCTGGCAAATTCATTGACCTAGAGCCTCTGGCATTTAATCACATTGAGGTGCCAGTCAGAGTTAGTATCATGAAAATGTTGCCTACCTCCTAATGCTGTGGTGATGACTCACTAAAATAGCATATAGAATCACCTGACTGAGAGCCAGGGAGCCCAAAAACATCTTCGTGAATGGTACTTTAGTTATATCATCCCCATCAAAATAGGCAAGCTCTTTGCCTGCTACCATTCTCTGGCCTGACTGTTGATAAGCAGGCAACCATAGGTTTCTCTATATTAAGAGTACCATCCATGTAAGATAAGCACAGTCCCCGCCAACAGCCCGTTAAACATAAGACTAAGCAAGATCACAGCAATTCTGCAACCTTCAAAGATGGTCACACCTCTTTCAAGCCATGAGCAGTCACACTCCCCTCATCACAAAGAAAACAGAGTCTGAGTTCTTTGTCACAGCTTCCTTTTTACTTCTTTGATGTATTTCCAATAAGTAGCAATTAGGGTCAAATAAGTTCAACTGTGAAGAAACCATATAGCCCTGGGCAAGTGCCATTTTGAATGATGGTCAACTAGGTATATGGTGTGCAGTGATTAAATAAAGTATTAATTATGTATTTTTTAACCCAGCCAGAGACATTGTCAGGAAAAATTATAGTTGTAGCTGGAGAGGGCAGGAGGGCAGTACTGTTATTTTTAGAGAACATACACATCTATTATAGTTGTGGAGAGTACCAAAGTAAAGGACTGCAGTAAATCCAGTAATTACACACTGGGTATGTTAATAAAATTGGCTGTTCACTTCCAAGTTAACTGTTGCCTTCTTTTGGAGCTGTGTAGATCCCCAAACACCAAATCTGAGGTGGTTTTGCTCTACATTTTACGCTTTTCTGTAACATGCATTTATCAATACAGAGCTAGGAAATAGAATGTTCTTTACATCATGGGAAAAACAGACTCATAAAAAATAAATTGCAGACATTTTAGAATAGAAAATGTTACTTTACTATACAAAACAAAAAAGTGGTTAATGTATCTAAAAAGTGCATTGTGTGTAATGAAATGCATTTTTTGCCTAGCAAATATATTTATTGTGTGTTGAAAATTGTAATATCTTCCCCTGCACAAAGAGATTTCTATTACAAAGCTCATTTGCTGTAGTGGGGAGTGAAACCTGCTTTCTTGTTTACAAAAGTAGTCTATCTTAATATCAGCCCACAATACTGTCAAGTTCACTTAAGAAGAACTATGTGTAGATAACAATACAACTGAATCAAAAAAACAGAATGTTTCATTTCAGCTACTTCTCATATCTGAACAAGGACTGTGTGATCCACTACATCGGGTTACAATCTCATTTTGGAAAGCATTCTTTTCAGAAGAAAAAGCTAAAAATTGGTCAATTTGAGACTCTCCAATAAATGACTCTTTTGCTTTCATATTATTTTATGGATAAGTGAAGAATTTGCTTTTCTAGTATTTTTTTTAGATAAAATGTGAAGTATGGACTTGGAAGTCAGACAGTGGCTTTGGAAGGAGATAATGCAGGAAAACTACGGTGTTTATTAAACAGATGTTGATGGTAACATCACATCAATATATCATGTATCATTATCATGACTTGCAATCACAGTAAATCAGGTTTCAGATAAAGGGTACTACAAATTCTTAGAATAATTTTCAGTTCCTAACGCTGAGCAGCAGCTAGGTAGGATTTTGCACATCATTATCTGTTTCTTGAGCAGATAAAGGGAATGCTGGTAAGAGGTTGGGTAGGGTTACGGATGAGCCGATTGTGATTGTGTAATCTCACTGGAGAGGAGAGGGTGGACAGTGAGATGGAGACTGCTGGCTTCCAGTCAAGCATTTTGTTTTGCTGCTCTAATTAAAACTAAGGGCTGGTAAATGAAACCCCCCGCCCCCTCCAATCTTTTGTTCTAGAAAGAGAAACTTGCCTGGTTGCAGAGGCAACAGAATTAAGTGTCTGAGAGTTTTGTTTTGCAATCATCCCAACAGTCAGATCATGGGTATGTAATTTAGTCTCTCTGAGACTTAATTCTGAAATAAGGCTAACATTGATAGCATCTCTCTGTGCTTGTTTCCATTGACTGGATGATTGAGGTTACAGAGTTCTTCAAGCAAAAGTCTCAACCCTGTGGCCTCATAACCTCAGACCAATGGAGAAGTTCTTTGCTCTTAGAGGTCATGTTAATGTACAAGCAGAGTCAGTTTCCTGGTTCCCTCCAGGAATAGCAGATGCCTCAGAGCTGCATCACCAGAAACCTCTCCCCAATCCCAAGAGCTTGGTCCCAGCACTTGGCCCTCCGAAGGTCCCCAGATTTCCACAGCTGAGTGTGGGAGCTTTTAGGGACTCAGCAAATCAATGAAAAACTGTCAAGATCCTAATTCAAACCAGATTTCTTGGAAGAGAGTCTTGGCAAAGACAAACCTAGCCTGTTTCTTTCCAATATAAAATACTTGAGAGGAAACAGGACAAAATCCCATTCTTGCAACAGGAAAGCCCTAGATACCCACTGTGAGGTCCTCTGTCTCCAATAGGCATGGGGTACTTTGGTGGGAGATTTCAAGGGGTAAAATCTACCGTGTGCTTCTGTTTCATATTACCTGAAGGAAGGCTCATTTGGATGTTTAGCCTGCATTTCCTCAGCATCCAGACCTTAGGAAGAACAAGGGAATATGAAGGGAAAGAGATCATTTGGAATTTCTCATGCCTGAAGTATAGGATGGGGAGTAGGAGCCCCAAACTCTGGCTTTTTCTCCTAAACCTTTCATATGTGCTTTTCTCCCCCATTGGGCTTTGTCCTATAAAAATTCCTCTAACTGGTGAATTGATTTGTCAGGTTAAATGTTACTATACTTTTCAACAAGCTGGGAAGGATACACACACGTGCATATGACAAGCAATGTAAACATATGCATTTGTGGACACTCTCAACCCCTCAGATTCGGGCAGCCACATCTGCCACCTCAGATTCTTCCCTCTCTTCCCTTTTTCTCAGGTGTTCACTCTTCCCATTAGGACAGCTTAGAACAAATAAGAGAAAGGTCACTCAGTGCTCTGTACACCATAAACATGTGGTATTTACTTTTAAAGGGTGATAATGACAGGAAATGTAGTTGGATCAAAAAATATTCCCTACAAGTTAATAAATAAAACAGAAAAGGCAAAGAAACCCAGACAGCTAACCCCTGAGGACATCAGTAAGCCCTGTTTGGGGAGGCCCTCCAGGAAGGCTGTTTCTTAGGAACTCTTGCATTTCCATAAAATAGTTCTGTGGTTAATGGAGATTCTTAGCAACTTCACTTATCTGTACCCAACCTCTTGTTTTGTAATGTTCTAATCTCATCCTACTCCAACTTTGAACTTTGACAAATGAGCCAGGAGCTGGTTTGACAAGCATCTGTACATTTCTACTCATGATCTTGCAATACAAGGTCTGAGCATCCTCGTGCTCTGATGTGACTGTGAGAATTCACTGGGCCGGGCCATGGGAAGATGGGTCACATGTGCAGCTGAGTCCCTTGCCAAGGCCATTCCAGGTCACCGAGAGGCCAGCAGATTTCTCAAGAGAGCACATGAGAGACAAGAACAATTCAATCTTGATCACTGAGCTGCGACCTATGAGTTGGATAAAAGTTGTTTAAGGCACTGAATTTTGGAAATTTATATACACCAGATGCAGAAACAGTTGTGTAGAATTTTAATGTTGCTATAACACAAAACAAAAACTATAGCATTGGATTTTAGATTAAGCAATGGACAGAGGCTGGGAAAGTGATGAGGAAATTTCCAATGGGAAAATGATGAATTGGTTATGCAGTAGCTAAAAAAATTTGGGAAAATTACTACATATGACAACTCAGAATATAGATGTTCCAGATCAATGTTATGATTTCCATATAGAATGTTGACAGTGTCACTGATTGTTACTAGTTGTATGTTCAAAAAAATCTACAAGAAAGAAAGGGTTGTAGAAATAACTGACCAGGGCCTGGACCAATAGTTTAGTGGCTACTAGTGACTAAATCCTCACCTTGCATGTACCAGGATTCCATATGGATCCTGGTTCATGTCCCAGCTGTTCCACTTCCCTTCCAGCTCCCTGCCGGTGGCCTGGAAAGGCAGTAGAGGATGCTTCAAATCCTTGGGATCCTGAACCCATGTGGGAGATTAGGAAGAAGCTCCTGGCTCCTAACTTCAGATCAGCTGAGCTTTGGCCATTATATCCACTTGGAGAATGAACCAGTAGATGGAAGATCTTTCTATCTCCTTCTATCTGGAGATGTGCATTTCCAATAAAAATAAAAAGCTGACCAGCAAATTAAAGAGGGATCAGAACTTCCTGATGAAGAAGTTAATTATTTTTCATGTCTGATCTCTTTAGTCAGCAAAAGAGTCTCAAAATAAAATATAACTTGTGGGAAGGATCCAATCAAATATTTGTCTTTAAGACTTAGGATCTGTGAAAGGAAGAAAAACAGACAGTCAAATCCCAATTTGTGCCAAAGGACCACCGAAAATCTGAAAAGCATTTCCCACAAAACCTGACTTGCCAAAATAACAGTTATTAGACTAAAAGAATCGTAGACATTGCCAGTTATAAGAAACTCATAGAAATCTTGGCAGTATTATGTTGACAAAACGATCACCATTTTATACTGAAAGAAACTACAACAAAATGTCTGAAAATCTATTATCTCCTTCATTTCCACAAGCAGCAAGTAGAACTGAGCACATGGTTTAAGACACACAGTCATGGCCAAGGGGAGTAGAGAATTAGACAGCCCGGACAGTCAGGTACAAAGCCACAGAAGGCAGTGGCCTGGGAGTCAGTCACTTACAGGGAGCAGGAGGAGACCAATCAAAGAACCTTCTCTGCTTCTGGGATGGGCAACATTTTGGGGGATAGATTTCAAAAGGCCATGGACCAGTGCCTCTTGTGTGTTTTCTATCTATGTTTTGAAGGGTATTGTCTATTACAACTACATTGTCTTTTCTATCCAAATATATCAGATTTGAGAGTGAAATAATTAATTATTTTAATATGTAGCTCTTCAACCCAAAGGAGCTGCATATAGAGAACCACATTAGAGCCTGTTTTCCACCTTTAGGTCTTATGCCTTCAACCTGAAGCTCTGATTAGATGAACGCTTTAAGGAACTGGGGCAGAGGGATGGGTGCGTTTTGCATGTGGAACAAAATGCGTACTTGGCACCAGAGTGCAGTACCAGATTTCACTTTCATCTGATTTCGGTCCTAATTTTAGTATTATCTTCATACTACATATCACTCTGCATGGCAGACAGTGCAGCTCAAACCAGCCATCATTCAGTTGGCTCATGGGACCACAAGTTAGGAATTTCAGTTGCAACTTTCTTCAGATCATCTCATTTGGACTTGTTTACATCTTTAGGTCAAGAATCAGTGTCTGGGACTCACATTTCTGGTGATAGTTGACTTGGAGCAAACTGGTCTCAAATGACCTCAGTGTGACAGTTCTACTCTCCCCCTTCATGCCTTTCTAATCCTCCCAATAGGATAGTCTTAGCATGTGCTCATGGTTGTAATGAAGGAGCTGGAGAAGACTGTGAGATTCATGATTCCAAAGTCCAGCAAGGCAGCAACCTCAATGTGCAAGGACTTTGCAAGGCTTTACAGGGATCACACTTGCTAACAATGGAGTGGCCCAAGAAATCACATGTCTGAGCCCAGTACAAGGGGTGGACCATCAATATAATCACCTACCATTGTTGCCAAACTGTGTTCCATGAAAACTGGAGTCCCAACAAGATGGTACCAGGTGTTCACTGAAAGAGAGCTTTATGGCCATACCAATTGGTAAAATGATGCTTATTTTATCCAGGTGAGCCATTGTCCAAATCACCCATTAACTAAGAAAGCTACCAAGCAGTTCCATGTTAATGATGGGAAATTATGAAGACATCTTGAGAACAAGTGTGCCCTGAATCACAGTCTGAGAAACAACAATGTAAGTGAGGAAAACTCATTGTCATCATTGTATTACAATAAGGAGCTTAACAGGACACACACACACACACACCTTCATGACATGGATGGAGATGCTACTGAAAGTCATTATTTGCTCTTCTTCCAGTGGAGAAAGCTAGGAGTCAGAGACGTTAGGCAGGCTCCTCAGAGAAGGAACAGCAAGGCTGAGATGTGTGCTCTCTCCTCCATCACTCTGTCTCCCAGAGACAGAGTGGCTGGGAACCCGTTCTAATACTGAGTTACACACTGGCTTAAGTGCTGTTGAGCAAGTCACAGCTGCTCAAGTGCAGCAGATTTTAATCCCTTTCTGTGTCCCTCTGTAGCATAAAGGACCTAGAACACATTTTATTGAACAGATCTTTTGGGGCAACAGAATCCATGAAGCCTAAACCTCCTCCCTCCAGCTGCCATGACAAAAATGACCTAAATCTTCCACCTTGTCAGAAGCCTGCTCCTGGACACACATTCCTTTTTCTTAATTTGTTTACTTCAATCACACAAAAGATCCACAGTAACATTTAGCTGAAAGCTCATCCCTTGTCCTTCCAGTGAGACTGTATTAGTATTCCGAGGAAATACAATACCCGCACCAGAGACACTTATTTTAGAACATTCGTCACTGAGGTGTTTTTCTTCTTGTCCTTATTTTGTTCCAGATTGCTAGCCTATAGGACCACCTTGAACTATCTGGTGACATCATTCTAGGAGACACTGTTTCCTTAAGGACTTGCCCTTTGGAGGGATTGTGGGGAGGCCCAAGAAGGGGGAAAATCACAGACCTTGGTCACTCTGAGCTCCTGCATGGAAAAGATGCCGCAGGGAGCGGTGGGAGGTCACAGCAGGAACAAAGGCCCTTGGCAAGGGCAATTCTGCTGCTGTCATAGAGCAGCAGAAGTGTGTGTTGGCTTCACCTCTCTGCCTTGCAGAAGCAGGAAGGTGAACTGGCCTCAGTACCATTTCCAGGTGGACATTCCGATGTTTGGTTTGGTAAGGCAGACTGCAATTACACCACATTAGATATTCAAGGAAATTCATTGTCTCAGAGGAAACACTCGAAATAAAGAGTGTTCAAAAAATTCACAGAAAATGACTATTACGAAGAAATTATGCAAGGATTTGAAAATGTTTTTGTCCCCAATGTAATATGTCTCCTTTGAAAAGAATAATTTACTTGTTTGTTTGAAAGACGTAGTGACAGAGAGGAGAGGGAGATTCTATCCACTGATTCACTCCTTAAATAACTACAACTGTAAGTGGACCTAGCTGAAGCTAGAATCCAGGGCTCCCATATGTGCAACAGGGCCTCTAAGTAGTTGAGTTGGCTTCCACTGCTTTCACTGGCACATCAGTAGCGAGCTCAGTCAGAATCAGAACAGCCAAGGCTCAAGCCAGTGCTCTGATATGCGGATGCCAGTCTCAAGTGATGGCTTACCCTGCTGTGCTATAACTCTGGCCCCCTACTCTTTTAATTTCACTTTCCCATGAACTTCTGTTCTCCTATAGGAAGCAACTATACCTATGTTTTTGTGTCACCAAACAACAGCCAACACAAGGCTTGCCTGCCTTCCTCTTGAATAGGTAGTACCTCCAGAACAGGGCACCTCAGCTCTGGCACTAATGACACATTGAGCTGGGTATTTTGCTAAGGGGCTGATTTGTGTATTGCCAGATGTTTAGAGAATTTAATGCCCACGAGATAAAATTGCTCTGCTTCCCTCATTGTGACAGTCAAAAAAAGACTCCAGACTGTGGAGTGCCAGTGTTCTCCGTGAGGCAGAATTTCCAGAACTAAAAGCTATTTCTCCAGAAATGGGGGAAAAGCAAAGCAATAATTTTTGTTAAAAATGGCTCCCACCACCAAGTAAGGTCCATGGGGTGCCAAACTTCACCCCAAGCTCCTGCTCTCGCATGCAGTCAGGATTTCTCTTCAAAAGCTGTTCACATGAAGAAGTGGTATTTAGCAGCTGTTCTTTTCTCTGTTTTGCACTTGTCCTCTTCTCCCTTACTGCTTAACTCACCAGGTTTTTACAGCTCTTCATTAGATTTCCAGTGGGGGAGCATGTTCTCCAAGTTTCCATGGCCATCATTCCTGAGCAATTGCGAACCAATTTAGTGTAAAATGAAGAGTTCAGTGACATAACATGATGCCACATTGAAAAGTGTTGCTTCCCAGTGGCAAACAATGGAGTTCTCCAGTGCACCAACAAAACACACACACACATACACACACACTCCAGTTCCTTCCCTTTTCAGAATGAATTCTTTGGGGATCCACTAAAGCATGTTTCCCAAGCTGAATCTGCAACATTTCTGGTGTTATTTGCTTTAAATCATACAGCAGTTAAAACGGGAGAACTAGGATTTTAGATGTTTTTATCTACCTCCAATGTCCATATTCTTTCCTTCATCACCACACCAAACTCATTCCTTCAGCAAACCTAGACACGATGACCCAGAAATGGCATGAAGGGAATCAACATTTTCCCCCAAACCTCCTCACATAACAGCATGCACACCCACTTCTTTATATGCTCATCACACCAAATCAGTAAACTGTGATACTTATTTAATGTAATAAACATGTTGTGTTTATGATGTGTCAGGCACATCCTCATTTAATCCCCATAAAAAATCTGGCACCAAATACTCTTTTATTCCTGTTTAACAGTTGAGTAAACAGAGGCACTTACCCAGTGTCACCCAGATAGTATCAGGCAGAGCTGGGCAACTCCACAGTTTTACTTCAGCTACAATTTGGCCCTTAAGGAGAAGGGCCTGAAAGTCTTTGGAAACAACCACATACATTAACCAGGTTTCCCCAGTGGGCACCCCAATAAGAACAGAATCAAGAGGAAGAGAGGGAGGTTGGATACAATTTTTAAATTATAAAAAAATACAAGGTGTGTCTTAAGCAATCATTGGAGCTAGTAAGTCCAAAATCTGGAGAATGGATCAGCAGACTAGAGATTCAGATAAGAAACAATGTTTACAAAGCAGGATATCCAGGCAGATTGTAACTTTGGGGAGATTTTTTACGTTATACTGTTAAGATGCACTTTCTTTGGGAAACTTGTCTGCTCAACAGATTGAACAAAGCCCCTGTAGAAGATAAAAGATAATCTACTTTATGCAAAGTCAACCAACTTAAATACCAATTACATTAAAAAAAAAATACCTACCCAGAAACATTCTAGATTACTGTTTGAGCAAACACTTAGACACTATTGTGCATCCACAATGATACATAAAATTATCCAGTACTGCAGGACGTAAGGCAGCAGAAGTATCATTCTTGGCATCTACTCCTTGTTCAAAGAGAAGCTGCCTCTCTGAATTCCATTGCTATGGGCAGTGTATCACAAACAAGAACAAAGCAGTGGAAAAGTCACAAAGAGGATGAACACAGAGGCTGGAGGAACAAGCACTTTCTGCTAAGGAAGGCAGAGGGGAACAAGAAGCAAGGTCAGTCTCTACGCGCACGGTCGTGGGGACAGTGGAATTTTGAAGGGCTGTTAAAAAGCCTTTTCCCCACCAAGACTCTTCTGTCATCCAAGATGGTTTTTAAGGATGTTGACTACTGCTAGAAAATACATCCTACTTTCCCACAAGTAGTCCCAGTTCAAAAGCTTCCTTTGCAAGACAGTTTCCATCACCTACAGTACGTGCTTCTGGTATCTGCAACCTTGGCTTGCTTTCAGGGATTTTATGATGTTGAGGGTTTGGGGTTTTGTTTAATATGTTTTGTTCCTAATAAAAATGATTAGTGGAGAAAAGTCCCATGTGCTACTAGGAGAATACATGGTTGGATGCTTTGTATTAAAAACTGGCTTGGGATCCAGGTGTGAGCCGGCTCTTCCAATTTGGCTCAGAGCTGGTTCCAGTTCCTTCTGCTGTGCTCAGACTGGCCTCTGGAGAGCAAACTGTGCACGTGTAGAGGTTTTTCAGATTGCTAAAAGATAGATAGATAGATAGATAGATAGATAGATAGATAGACAGACATATATATACATACATATATACACATAAAGATAAAAAGATATTCCTCTGTTATTCAGAAGAGAGACCAGAGCTCCAAGACACAGTTCCAATTCTTCCCTTTACTGTCTGACCTTGGGCACTTAACTACTTTATGCCTCAGTTTATCTTAAATGGTAATAATCCTTGTCTGCCTTCTTCCTACCCAATAAGTAATAAATCAGGGTATTGGAATGCTCCATAATCTCAAAGTACATAAATCAAGCACAGCAAAATATAGGAACCATCAATATCCTCACCTTAGGTCAAAAGCAAGATTTAAATTCCAGGTTCCAGTGATGAAAGGCTAGTGGGTGCAAATGCTGTCCATTGGCCCATAGCTCTTGTGTACATGTTTT
The DNA here is from genome assembly GCF_017591425.1 of Ochotona curzoniae. Classification (NCBI taxonomy): domain Eukaryota; kingdom Metazoa; phylum Chordata; class Mammalia; order Lagomorpha; family Ochotonidae; genus Ochotona; species Ochotona curzoniae. Next base: position 40,852,804 of record NW_024466502.1, on the reverse strand, counting down.
AACATGCCCGCCTTCAGATCAAGGAGTATTTACTGAAAGACAACCACGCAGTACAGTAGCATTGTTATAATAGCAGATTGACAAAAGTAGGGACAGATGGCTGCTCAGCAGCAGGTTTTTCAAATGAATTTACTGTTTATGAAATGTGCTAGATTGATGGCACCAGCCACTGCATCTGCTGCTTCAAGGGGGAGATCAAGGGGAACAAGGACAATGACCTGGGGAGCCTCCCCCAAATTGCCCCAATTCCTGATGGCAACTCCACAAAAGGAAAAATAAAAGTCCCCTGGACTCCTGGCGACACTTACAGTGCAAGCCAAGAACAGACATCATCCTGTTTGGTCTCCCCGGTGTCGATGAGTGTCTGTTATATGAGGATGGAAGGAAGAGCTGGCTCTTCTCCTGGTGACTGCCTCGTGTCCATTTCTTGGAAAGTAGTTTGAGGGTGGGGAGTATGCATTCTCCAAAACAAGAGTGCCAAGTGAATGAGCGTTGCGCACAGCCATGCAGCAAACCCCTATGAAGATGGTGTTTGACGCCGTTCAGTACCCTGATGTTGGGCAGGCTCCAATCCTCATCATTTCTTCTGATTCTGCACAATTTGTGGTCAGTGCTCCCGGGCTGCTAGCAGTTTCATGAGGGCTTTCTTTCATAATGTCAGCGGATTTCTGCCAATTCATAATAGCCTAATTTTATTTCCTCACCATTTCCTTAAAGGCAGCTCAAATTTTGATATCACACTCCAGTGAAATGCCATCATAATTGAGATACCTTTAATCAGCCACTGTGAGTCAATGACATGAAAAGAGGTCACAGAGTGATGCTTGTGGCACATCAGATGGAGCTGCCTCTTGGGAGTCCTGCGTCCCATGTGGGAGTGCCTGTTTTGGGGGTACCTCTGATTCTGAGATAGCTTCTTGCTCTTGAGCACCCAGGCAAACAGCAGTGACAGGACAAGTACTTGGATCCCTGCAACCCACAGAGCAGACCCAGATTGAGTTCCAGGTCTCTGGTTTTGGCCCTGCGCTGCCCTGATGTTGTATGCATGTAGGAAGTGAATGAGTAGATGGAAAACATCCTCTCCATCTCAAATTGTATCTCCATCTCTGCCTTTCACATAAATCAGAATAAATAAATTTTAAAACATCACAGCTGCTCTCTCCCTCACTCTGTCCTTCGAATAAACACAAATAAACATAAAGAAAAGAGATAACAGTTGAAGAACATGATCATGAACCAAGGCAAGTTTGACCTCTCACCTTCCAAAGTCCACTTGCCAAGGGCTTTAGTAGTGCTCCCCCTACTGGTCAACCAGTTCTATTGTCAGGAGCTGACTACTACATGGCTGCACACCATGGTATGTTTCTATGTGCATGTACCGTAGGTGTTTTCCTGAAACAGCAGCAGCAAATGGATCAGGGCTGCATCAAGTATGGCCATCACCTTAAACAGCACTGTGACTTGACTCTGAAGGCAAGGCAGCCATTCTCACGAGGCATACAGGCTGCACATTATGGCCATTTCTGGAGACCCTCAAATGCCTGCTCCTCCGTATACCTGAGAAGGTTGACACTGAACCTGATGCAGTATGCTCAAGGGCTGTGTGTACTGCAACAGGGTCTCTGATAGCTGTGACCAGCCAACCAAAGCAGAGCACTTCTTGAAAAAGCTGGACTTTGGAACCTATAGAAGGAACCATCAGAGAGGAAAGTCCCAGAAGTGGAGAGAACGCCCAGATCAGATGCCAAGCAGAGTGTGGGAGCAGAGGAGAACAAGAAGCAGACAGTGGAGACAGCAGAGGTCATCGCTGTCACCATGAGAGTGGGCAGCATTGAAGAAACATCTGAGCTCAGTGACCTTGCCTGAGACCTTGCTGTGTGCATGTCGGGATGGGTTCCAGTCAGCCTAGCCTCGCCCTTGTTCTATATGTTTTTGAAAGATTTATTTTTATTATTTTTTATGGAAAGGCAGATATACAGAGAGGAAAGACAGAGAGGAAGATCTTCCGACCGATGATTCACTCCCCAAGTGAGTGCTACGGCCGATGCTATGCCGATCCGAAGCCAGGAGCCTCTTCCGGGTCTCCCACGCGGGTGCAGGGTCCCAAAGCTTTGGGCCATCCTCGACTGCTTTCCCAGGCCACAAGCAGGGAGCTGGAAGGGAAGCGGGGCTGCCGGGATTAGAACCGGCGCCCATGTGGGATCCCGGGCATGCAAGGCGAGGACCTTTAACCACTTGCGCCACCACGCCAGGCCCTCTATATGTTTTTCAACTGAGTTACCTTTAACATGCTCCTGTTTCTGGCATCTAAGAAGAACCCAACAAACTCAACATGGATGATGTTAGTTGAGACTCAGTGCCTGCTTTGAAGTGGATTTACAAGAGCTACTTTTAACTTGACTTAGGGGATTCCTGTGATGGTCTCAGGGAGGACAAGAACTTGGGGTGCTGTATTTCCCAGACCAGCACCTTGGTTTCCAAATTAGAATCCTCTAGTCCAAGTGGTTAGTACTTAGAAAAATCTCTACAGCTTACTGTAGAACTCAAAACAACCTTGGTCCTTGTCAACTCAGTTCTTAACCAAGAGAAATAACCTTAAAACTAGATAACCAAACCACATAAGCTCAGAGTCTGTGGATTTCTGCAAGAAGAAAAATGCTATAGGAAGGAGAAAATAAACAAAAAATAAAGCAACCCTGCTGAGCGCTTCTGTTATTAGCCAGTGCTCCACGGTCATGGCCTGGGTTTTTGCTCCTTTCAATCATTTTTTTTCACTCGACAAAAAATTTTTGAGTGTTCAATACTAGGGCAACCCTTGCAGATACATCAGAATCAGCAAGAAAAACTAGTGCCTGCCCTCACAGAATTTACAATCTCTTTTCTTATTATTCCAGTATATTTATTATTAACCACAATACAATTATGTAGGTATAGGGGTTCTTCCTTCTCCCTTTTTCTCCTTATCCATTTTCCCATCCTGCCATTGTTTTCTTCAGTTATCACAGTGGTATATTCACTTAGCAACAGTTACAAGTTTAACTTTATGCTGTTTGAATGTGTCATAACACATTATAAACAAAGGTAGAAAATCTAGCAACATACTAGTATGGGTATATTTACATGATTCATTGAGAGTCCTATTTCTATTTGGGAGTAGACAAACACTGCAATGCAACTTTTCTTCCCAGTGTGCTAGTCTCTGTGAAACAGTTCATCTGTGAGAATACAGGACACAATTAATTGTCAAATTGACATCTGTTGCCTTAAAAGGAGTTAGCTAAAGTAGGAGAGAGAAGACCACAACAAACAGCAGTCCCACAGAGAGCCTTGAGGCCAAGCACAGCTTCCACCCCTACATGATGAAAAGCAGGGTGGAGTGGTTTGGGAAACAGAGATCTTTTGTGTGAGAACACTGCACCGTATGGATCAATCCTGGACATGTCAGCAAAAGGAAGTTAACACTTGTGTTTCAAACCATCGCACCACACAAGCGTACAGTAGCCTTCGCTGTGTCTCAGTAGGGCTGCTGCAGCATCATCCACGATGCTTCTTGTAGTGGGTTCCAACCTTTCCAGTAATTCCCGTCAGCTTAGGCTTCCTGACAGTTCCCCTAAGGCTGCCCTGCTCCTCAGCGGGAACAGGGCTGAATCTCTTAATTTTCATATCATCAGTTCCTTCTGAGAAGGTTAAGTAGCACAAATGGCTTGAGTAGACTGTCCTTGTTGGGTCTGTATGCCTGCTATTTAATAATTTTAATTCCTCTCCCTTTCATTTTAATCTGAAATATTTAGAAATATAAAGAAATGCTAGAAAAGGAGAATCCCAGGATATGACAAGTTTGAGTAATAGCCTTAAAAGTGTATAAAAGATTTCAGTTCTTTTCACTGCCTTTCCCCAAATTCAGCTAAAGATACACAATAGAGAAAGCCAAGTCACTCATCTTTTCGTATTATATGATTTTGCAGCTAGAGTAGGAGACAGGTGGAAATCTTTTCAGTTTCTGAGATTGCTGGAATTTTAAGTCTAAGACGTGTAGTCTCTGGGGATTGGAGGTGAGTTCCGCCCTAGGTTTCAACTCTGCTTAATTGGCAATGGTGATCAAAAGCAGAGTCTCAGGATGAGCCCAGGTTGCTGAGTCTCAGCAGAAGGAGATGTGTGGATAGTGACAGGGTGTGTGAATGGTGTGCCAGAGCATGCATGTCACATTCTTTCTCAACCCTGGCAGAGTACAAAGGAGCTTTCGTGGAATTTTAAAAATTGAGTTAACAATTGGCAGTTTAGCTTTGGCTTATTAGTTCCTTACGAGGTTTAAGATCTTGAGATCAGGGCCAGCATTGTGGCGCAGGGAGTTCAAGCTGGCACCTGCCATGCTGGTGGCATCCCAAATAAGCACCAGTGAGAATCTTGGCTGCTCCACTTCCAACCAGGGCCCTGCTAATGTGCCTGGGAAAGCAGTGGCTGAAGAGCTTGATCTCCTGTCACCCACATGGGAAATCTGAATAAAGTTCCAGACTTTAGCTTCAACCTGGCCAGTCTGAGCCATTGCAGTTATCTGGAGAGTGATGCAGTGGATGGAAGATCTCTCAACCTCTTCCCTTCTCTTTGTAACACTGACTTTCAAATAAATAAGTGACCTTAAAAATCTGGAAATTGGAAATATGCAGCCACAAGACTCATGCAGCCCTTCTCCAGGACTTCGCCACACTAAATTACTAGCACTTGCTCTAATACAGGGAGAACTTTCCTAGTCCTTACTCCCCTGTGCACATGAGCGTAGTCCCTTGTAATAACTCCCGTGGCATCAGTTTGTGGCCCCACTGGGCTACTGCAGAATCAGTCGGCCTTTGGAAATCCTACTTAAATCTTTCTACAGGATCTCTGTCATAGGTCCATCGAGCAGTCTGTTTATGTTAGCACCGCTGACCCACCAGGGTCCTTGGAGTCCCATAAATATCCCGTTTCCTTCAGTGTCCCTCAGAAAAGAACTTCATTCACCTGTCCTTCCAGTCTTGTTGGTGTAACGGGAACCCCGGCCTCCCTTCAAGTGTCACTTATCATACTAGGAACCCTTTCAAGGTCAAGCTGTGCTATGATGTGTAGTGAGGCAGGGGTATCTGGTAGAATTCTAGAAAATGACCCCCAGTGACCCTCATCTTTTGATTGTGGATTGAGTCTGTAACCATGACCACATGCCATTACTGTGATTATGTCACTTCATCTGACAAGAGGGAGCTCAGATGGGTCTAACCAGACGCTAACAAACCCTTTAAAAACAGCTTTCTCCAGCTTGTGACAAAGAGGCAAGTTTGAGATACTGAAGTAAAAGAAGGATTTGAAGTGCTGTTGCTGGCTTGATGGAAGAGGGACCAAGTGGGGAGAGGGATCAAGTGGCTCCTGGGAGCTGAAAGAGGCTCCCAGCCAAGAACATGAAAGCAATCAGAGACTTTGGTCCTGCAATTGCAAGAACTGCAATTCTGCTGACAACCTGAATGAGATAGAAAGTAGATTCCTCCCCAACACCTTTTCGCTGTGTGAGACCTGAAACAGAGCATTTAGCCAAGCCTCTTTTATATCAACCTCTGTCCTATGGAGCTGTGAGATGATGAGTGGGTGTTGTCTGAAATGATTATATTTTGATATCTGGTTACCCAGGAAGAGATAACTAATACATGGTAGGAGGAGAAACAACTTTATCCTCTGCTCAACAGCCCCAGGATGATGTTGATTATGCACTCATTGTACGGTTTGGGCACAGGAGTCTTTCTGCTGTCATCTACAGTCTCACTGTTTCCCAAAGATCAAGCATGTGTGTAATGGATATCGCATGTATAGATAGTCATTGCTCAGCCTTCAGAATTATCCTCCCCACCTACTAGTTCTTAAAGGCCTTATTTCTTTATGATCTTACCTGTGGGAGGCTCTCCCTGTCTACTTTGATGAACAAGATGAGGTTAAATCCATTCATCCATTCTTTGAACAGCGGACACCGTCACATACCAAGGTCTACTCTAGGTTCTATAGATAAAGCAGAAATGCACAGACGCCCCACCTCTCATAGTGCTCACCTCTTCCTAAGGGGTAAGGAGACAGTTAGGTAAATATCTATATTAGGTGATATCAAAGTCTTTGAAGAAATTAGGGCAGAATAAAGGGATTAAAGGCTATCTAAAATTAAGAAAACATTTTTCATAAAGTGATCAGCAATGACCAGTGTGCTGGGGGCCATCTGAGCAGTTTAAAAATAAGCTGTGTAGATATGTAGGTGAAGAATATTGCGGGCAGAGGGAATCCACACACAAGGGTCCAGAGGTGGATTGCTCTTGGCATGTATCTGGAAAGTCAGACCTTTGGGTAAGGGAAAGAGAAAGAAGCAAATTAAGGCAGTGACGAATCATGGCTAGGGCATGTAGAAGCATTCTGAATTTGATCCTGAATGAGACAGGAAAGTTGAATGGATTTAAACAGCAGGGGTCAACTATCACACTCAGAGATCTCAGGGAAAGGAGTTAGAGAACTAGAGTCAGCTGCTGCATCGCTGCAGTTGGATAGTATTTGCTGTAAAGGCAGTGACTGAAATGGTGAGAAGCTGTCAGGTATCAGATGTGTTAGAAGGGCATGCTGACAGAATCTGTGTATGGCTTCTATATGGAAGAAGAGCTCAAAAACAACATAACCCCCTGAGCCCCAACCGTGAATGTGGCTGAAGTTCTTTCCAAGGTCTTCCTTCAGGCTGCCAATCATGTTCTCCTAGTTCTCCAAGGATTCCAGGATTCCAATGGGAATATCCAGTCTTAGCTTAAGAATGCTATATATAATTCTAGATAAGCCAAATTCCTTTTATGATAAAAAAAAAAAATCCAAGTGAAGCAGGATCTCACAAGCCATAAAGATCAGCAGGTGGCTTCCCTATTGACCAGGAAAGGGCAGGAAAAACTGTTATTGGTTTCCCCAGGCTCTAATTCCAATTGACTTCTATTTTAAATAAATTTATTTATTTCTCTATCTATCTACTCAGCTAGCTATTTATTAAAGATTTTGTTTATTTTTATTAGAAATTCAGATATACAGAGAGGAGGAGGGAGAGAGAAAGATCTTGTATCCACTGGTTCACTCCCCAAGTAGCCATAATGGCCTGAGCTGAGCCAATTCAAAGCCAGGAGCCAGGAGCTTCTTCTGGGTCTCGCACATGGGTACAGGGTTCCAAAGCTTTGGGTGACCTTGACTGCTTTCCAAGGCCACAAGCAGGGAGCTGGCTAGGAAGAGGAACAACCGGGACATGAACTGGCACTCATATGGGATCCTGGCACGTGCAAGGTGAGGACTTTAGCCACTAGGCTACCATGCCGACCAACTAGCTATTTATTATAATGGATTGGCAGAAGGAAGAAGAAAGGGTGAGAGAGAATGAAATCTCCCATCCATTGGTTGACTCCACAAATACCTACAACAGCTAAAAACAGACCAGAGTAAAGCTAAGATCTAGGAACTCAGTTTGGGTCTCCCACATGGGTAGCAGGGACCCAACTACCTAATCCAACACTCAGTGCCTCCCGGTGTGCATGTAAGCAGAAAGCTGGAATCAGGAGCAAAGTCAGGGCTTGAACCCCAGCTTTCTGATATGGGATGTGGGCTTCTTAGTCTTTCACCAAACATGCCCCAGGTTTACACATTTTCACTTGGCTTGTTTGAGTATGATGCTAAAGTCTGAGTATGAATACAAAACCTGGAGCAGAGTCCTCAGGGATTCTGAGTGCTAGTTAGAAAACAAGTCCCAACAGGATTTCATGAGTTTGGTAACATTTCAACCCAATCACTGCTTTTGTAAACAAGTGGAGAACAAATCGCAGAATTCTTCTAGCATAAAAATCACATCTGGTCTCTCTATGTAGGGTATCATTTTATGAATAAGGATAGAAACCTAAATAAAAGAAAACTGTTTAAATAGCTAAAGCCAGTTGATCTAGGCCACAACAGAGTGGAGCCCTTTCTGCCGGCTCCTCCACGCTAAGCACTGTAATATCTGGAAATGCTACAGAAGGTGCCAAAGGAGAACAAAGGATGGTCAGAAGAAAGGATGCAGAGTCAGGATGCAGCCTCAGGACTGTGCATCCTCACCCACTGCCTTGGAATTGCCAACCCCAATTAAGTATGCAAAGGATGTCCAGATGACTCCCGCTGCTTCCATTCCTAGATCCTCCGACAATGAAAAAAAATCAAGCCAAGCACTCCGCAAGACATGGCCAGGGAGGCACTAAACTTTTCTGCAGACCTCCATTTTTCTTCACCAAGACAGCTCCAGCAGAGGTCTGGTGCTAAAGCAGTCCTGAGAGACTTTCCTACAGCATGCAGAGTCCCTGGGGAGAGAGGAAGCTTGGTACTGAGCCCGGCCCAGATAACCTCACAAAGGCTCAAAAAAAAAAAAAAAGCCCTAGAGCCAATTTTGGCTCATAAATGAGTCTGATACTCTTGCTAGTAAGGATTCATAGCCTAAGTTGCCATATGGCAGAGTTGAGCTGAAGGACCAATAAAACATTCACAAGAAAAGGTTTTACGTAGAAATAGAGATGTCCAGGTAGGGTTGCTAGCAGTGAAAGCGCTTAACCTTAGCTTTATGTTTTAAACACAGGCAGATTGAGGTTAAAATGAAATATACAATTTTATTGGTGTATAGGAAGCAAGAAAGAGACATTGGTCTGTATAAAGTTCTAAAATAAAATTTGATTCTCAGCTAAGGTGCTTTGAGGGAATACACATAAAAAAAGCTTTCAAATAAAGTTGAAATATACATTGGAGCAGTATTTGAGGGCAATACACCCCACCTTTATCAGAAAGGCCCCAGATTTGTAGGCCAAAGATTCAGTATGCAAATGGACCATTTCACTAAACTAGGGAAGAATGCAGGGTCCTTTAGATATTTGAGCATCGTTAACCCAGATAAACAATGAAAAACTTTGGAGAGTTCCCAAGCCTTCCATATCTAAAGCAGTAAACTGAATAGGGTTGCTGTTTTCAAAAAAACAAACTGGAGAACGAAGCAGATGACAGAGTGGGGTGTGATTAGTTCATCAGTATTTCCAAAGTAGAGGTCAGATATTTTAAACAAAGTTAAAGATTAGTTCAAGCAAATGAAATAAAACTTCCAATATGGAAATACTGTGCAATCAATCAAGTAACCAAACCACCTTTTGTCAGCCTCCTTTTTTGGAAATAAGATCTCTTTGCCAATGACCTGCTGTGTAAACAAAGCTGGAGTACATTAGTTCTTCTGAAAATCAGAAAACTCTCCTAATACTGTCCAAGTGTTTTTGAAAGAAGAACGTGAAGGCAGGCATTTGGCACAGGCGCAGTGTGCCAGCATCACATGTTGGAGTGACTGGGTTTCAGACCCTGCTCCAACTCTCCCTTTAAACTCCCCACTAATCCGCACCTTGGGAAGCAACAGGTAAAGGCTCAGCCTTCCCCACCCCTGTGAGAGCCCTTAGCCTCAGCCTGGCCAGCCTTGCAGGCATCTGGGGGAGTGAATCAATGGATGTGTGACCTCTCTCTCTCTCTCTCTCTCTCTCTCTCTCTCTCTGTGTCACTCTGTTTCTTTGACTTTATGTCTTGCAAATGAAAAAAATTTTTTTAATGATGAAAACAAGATTTTAACTCATAAAAGCTGACTAGCTCTATCTCATTCAAAATGAAGAGGATCTCTTGTAGTTCTCTTGTGCTTGTGTAGGCAAGAAGTCTTGTTCCCATAGTGAGAGTCTGAAGGCCGGCAGGTGTCCAAGAGCTGAGTCTCTTGTCGGTTATCGCCATGGTAACTAGAGCCTGGGAGCCAGCTGCCCCTGGGCACATGTGTCATCCCTGCAGCTTCTCCTTCACAGTTGCTGCAAATGTCTCTGTCACACTTTCTTATATGAACGATAGGAAAGAAGCCTTCAAAAATGTAAACTTCTAGTTTGCTGAAAACTTTGTGTTGAAACAGTTATTTATATTATAATTCACAAGATTAAAAAAATGAGTTTAGAGTTACTTTTTAGATATCTTCATTCATTCATCCATCCATTTGTCTATTTGACCGCTGGGAGACAGGGAGAAAGAGAGAGTATGCATGCAAAAGGGGCTAGACATTGGTAACTAGAGCCCAAGTACTTGAGTCCTCACTGCTCCTACCAGGATCTGCATCAGCAGGAAGCCGGAGTGACCACCAGAGCCAAGCACCATGTCCGCCACTCTGGCTCTCGGGTATCTTAACCGCCAGGCCAGATGGCCAACCCATGATTATTTCTTTGTGATTTTTGTTTCTTAATCAGAAAATTAGCACCTACTGAATATTAAAACTCTTGGAAAGTACAAAAATAAAGAAGAAAAGTGAAACATTCCCAATTTCATCATCCAGGGTTAATTCTAGTAAAAATTTTCTATCTAACTTTTTTTACATACAACTTTAAAAAAAACTTTTAATATTAAAAGTATATCAATGTTTTCCCTACTATATTTTTCTCCCTATTATATCTTATTTCCTTCCTTATTAGGGAATACTTTTTATTTTATTTTTTTAAAGATTTATTTACTTTTACTGGAAAGGCAGATATACAGAGAAGAGGAGAGAGAGAAGAAGATCTTCCATCTGATGATTGACTCGCCAAGTGGTCACAACGGCTAGAACTGAGCCAATCCGAAGCCAGGAGCCAGGAACCTCCTTCAGGTCTCCCACACGGGTGCAGGGTCCCAAGGCTTTGGGCTGTCCCCGACTACTTTCCCAGGCCTCAAGCAGGGAGCTGGATGGGAAGCGGAGCTGCCAGGATACAAACCGGCACCCATATGGGATCCTGGCATTTGCAAGGCAAGGATCTTAACCACCATGCTATTGCACTGGGCCCAGGAAATACTTTTTAGAACAATGAGTCACCACACACTATCCCAGCTTATATATGTACCCGATCTGTCTTATAGATGTTAATCTTTTCATTTAGTATTTGGTTTGCAATTGATTTTCTCTATTAAGTTGTACCAAATGTCTTTGGATATAGATATCTTTTTTGCATCTATAATAATTTCATGCTAGTTTTTGTCAAAATTGGTATAGCTAGGTCAAAAGGTATACTTTTTAAGGCCATGGGATAGCTGACACACTATATTTTAGGTAAATATACTGAATTCTACTCTAATCAGACATGTGGAGGAGTGTTTGCCTCACTGCATCCTTGACGCAAGTAATCCTCAACAAGTTTTGTGGGTAAGCTTCTGCTTTCAACCCTGACTGACTACACTGCCTCAGAAAAGCTTTCCAGCTGGGACCAACCAGAAAAACTGGATAAACTATATTAAAAGGCATATTTTTTAAGACTCAATGCTTACCAAGAAAAATACAACTTGTGAGGCAAAGAGGAAAACAATAATCATAATCTTTTTAAAAAGCCACAATTTAAGAGCTTTTATTCAGTGGCCACTTTTGCATTGGGGGCTCTCCTAGTTGTTCAAAGTTCAGGTGGCAGCTACAAGTGTGAAAACCCAAGCATAGCTTTTAGAACCTCAGTCTGGGGGGCCAAAGCTAGGGAATGACTAAGATGCAGGGACCCTGGGGAATCTCCTGGGCTTTCAGGTGTGAGACACAGGAGAGAACCAGAAACAGTCAGGCCAGAGTGGATCCAGGTGAACTGTTTTGTAGCCTCGGTGCCTTCCAGATGCTAAATACAGCCTCTCCCGAGAAGCAGAGCAGAATCCAGAGAGATGTACAATCTCTGGATTGTAAAAAAAAAAAAAATTACAAAATATCTGAAGGTTAATTTTAAAAAAGTAACCATGTGTACAGAAAGAAAGGACTAGACGAAAAAAGCAAGAGAGAAAAGTCAATAGAACTACAACGAAAAATTTCAGATGTTGTAGTTATGAGACATGCATGCTATTGTGAAGAAATTAGCAAGAGTTAGAACTAGAAAATACAAAAGAAGCAAATTAACAATCTAAAGCTGAAAATGACAGCTGGAATGTAAAGCTCAAGAGATGGAAGCAAGAATATGCTGAAAGTGACAGCAAGCAATAAAACTGGTGAAAATGTGGATCCACACGAGACAGTGCTAACTTCATGAAAGGGTTGAAAATCTAGGTAGAATCAAATTATATGACAGGAGTGTTACATAAATTGGTGGGGAGGGTAAATAGATGTAAAGTATGTGACAGTCCATTGTCTAAGAAGTAAAGGAATAAATAATTTTTAGATAAGTCAAGAATTCAAAATAGCCAAGAACAGAAAAATATCCTACAAATATTCAGAAACATTGAGTTATGAAAACTCATAATAAAGAGTACTGGCAGGCCTGGTGCGATAGCATAGTGGCTGAAATCCTTGTCTTGCATGCGCCCCAGGATCCCATATGGGCGCCGGTTCTAAGCCCAGCAACCTAGCTTCCTATCCAGCTCCCTGCTTGTGGCCTGGGAGAGCAGTCAAGGACGGCCCAAAGCCTTGGGATCCTGCACCCACGTGGGAGACCTGGAGGAGCTCCTGGCTCCTGGCTTCGGATCAGCGCAGCACTGGCCATTGCACTCACTTGGGGAGTGAGCCATCAGTGATCTTCCTGTCCATCTCTCCTCCTCTCTGTATGTCTGCCTTTCCAATAAAAATAAATAAATCTTTTTTTTAAAAAAAAGTACTAGCATATGGAAGACCTCTCACTGTCTTTATCTCTCTTTTAAATGAAGTGAAAATGAATAAAAATATTTATGAAATGAAATACATAAGCATATATATATTAAATACTTTAAATATGCATACTCAGGGATTGGATTTACAAAGCAAAAGAACAACAACAACAAAAACAGCCAAATGCTGCTGATAGGAAAAGATGTTAACCATAAGACCATCTAAATATTTAAAACTCTGAATAAAAGAGCACATGTGAACATTAAACAAAGAAAGCTACTATAGCTCACCAAATATCAGAAAGTAAGCATTGAGCAAGATGAATTAGCATAGATAAGCAGGATATATCACAACATAAAGAGAAAGTCCCAAAGGATCTTACTCAATTCTAAACTTTCGTGTGCCTGATCTCTACTCGTATGCAAATATATAAATCAAAATTTGTGGAAGTAAAAGGACATGTTTTACAATCATTTTGGGAGAATCTGACACACCTTCCTCTGTGATTTAGAGAACAAGCAGATAATAAACTGAGAAGGATATCCATTTTGAACTACTTGACATTTAGCACATGGTCTGTAACAACATCAGATTGTCCAGGTTTTCAAGTGCACATGAAATATAGGTCTAAGTTGACTACATGCTGCATGAAAAACTAAGAACATGCGTCACACAAAAATTGTGCATCAGTGTTCATGAAAGAATTATCTCTGCTTGTTCAAGAAGATTATTGCCAATGTTCATAGAAGCATTATTGCCAAGATGAACAAAAGCCAAATGCCTATCAACTAATGAATGGGCAGTGCAATAGTGTGCAGCCATTGAAAGAAAAAGGAATCACGTACTGATTCATCCTGCAAAACCAATGAATCTTTAAAATGTTATTAAACTTTGAAGTTATTTTTCATACTTCATCTGTCCTAGATTCAAAAGACTGGCTTTTTGGATATAAATGTGTTAGTTATTAGTCCTCATTTAACCTTACAGAAGCTCATCTTTGATATGACCGATTATTCCCAATTTTCTAGTTACTTTTAGATTGCTGAATTACCAGGCATTCCTTCCTGTTTCCTATCAGTTTTCAGTATGATCAAGATATGATTAGGACACTCAGCAAAAATATTACCAGACAGAATGCATAGCTTTGCCATACACCATTGCAGCACCTTTTCCAGGCAGTCACAGCTCGTTGACCAGTGCCCTCGTAAAGTTTTTGTACAAAAGCAAATTCACACTGTTTTAACAAATAGGCTTTTATCTCAGTATATTCTTATGACAGAAGCTTAATTTTCATTCTCATCTCAGTCAACTGTAGGTTGGCTCACTCTGGTAGAAAATTTTTCCTCAAAAAGTAGCCAGAGAGTTGGTTGTTCCCATAGAATGGTTCCACCTGGCATGAGAAGAACAAAGGAAAAAATGAGATTAAAATCTCACCAGAGACTTTAGGACTCAAGGCTGAGAGTAGCATATGTCTCCTCTCCATACAATTGATGGGTCATGCCACTCACACAGCTTCACACCAAATGCTGGGAATGTCTTCTTCTGTGTGCCCAGGAAGAGGATATGACCTTGATGAGCATCTAACCTCAGCTTCCTTTACCTGGCAACACCCCAGTCATCCAAAATTGGCAATGGCAGAAGATGCTCTAGTGGGAAGTGCTGAATGAATGTGAAAAAGCATTCACTCCCCCTCAGGACTTGCCTTCCTTGGCTGCTCTTTCATTTGCTCCATCTGCATCCCCCCTGACAGTGCAGGCTGCTGCAGCACCTTATTTGCTCCACCAAAGGGAGGCCCATACTTACCACTTGCCTAGCAATGCGGAAACAGAGTTAGGGGAAACAGATCAACTTATCCCTTCTGCAGTCCAAAGGAATTTGTTGGTAATACCAATTTCTCTAGTGAGGGCTGTTGGTCAGCCCAGACAACAAAAGCTAGTATGATCTCATATCAACTTTGCCTTATAAGTAGTCTGGGTCGAAAGCTGCAACCTAGCAGCTAAAATCCTCACTTTGCATATGCCGGGATCCCATATGGGCACTGGTTCTAATCCCAGCTGCCCCCATTTCCCATCTAGCTCTCTGCTTGTGGCCTGGGAAAGCAGTCAAGGGTGGCCCAAAACCTTCGGACCCTAGCACCTGTATGGGAGGCCTGGAGGAGGCTCCTGGCTCCTGGCTCCTGGCTTCGGATTGGAACAGCTCAGGCCATTGAAGCCAATTGGGGAGTGAATCAATAGACAAAGGATCTTCCTGTCTGTCTCTCCTTCTCTCTGCAATAAAAATAAGTAAATCTTTAAAAAAAAAAAACTGGTCTTCTACCTGCTCCAAGCAGAGGCATTCTTAGATGTTATGTTCCAGAGACTCTGATTTTTCCCAATAAACATCCTCTTACCCAGAAAATGGATAACCATGAAGCCCTTGTTTTAGGAAAGACTTAAGCCTTGAACCTAATCCCAAATGGAGTACAGTCACAATCCTTGGACCAAACATAACGATGTCTTATTCCTACCTAAGGAGAGATGAAATGATTCAAAGTAATTTTTTGTTATGTGTAACTGTCATCACATCTAACATGCACAATCAATCCATAACCATTGTGTTTGACAAAAATGACCTCACCATTTTCCAGATTTCCCCTCGGATTACTGAGATTTGTCTGTTTATCCAAACACAACCTTTCAAAGAATGGATAGCTCAGTATTCCGTACCGTGCACTTTTAAATGAAGTGAGATTATTCATTTGGTTTCTTGTACAAAGAAGAAAACAGCATCACCAAAAGCTCTGGGCCCCGCCCACCCGGAATCTCTCCTCTGCTTATGAGAAATAGGAAACTCCACTAGGGACACATGTGCTCCACACTTGGAGTATGACTTGATGCTTCTGCATTCCCATTTCTGTTGCATCATCTGAAGGAGCAACCCCCTCACCCTCAGCCTCTCACAGAGCCCTGCATCCTGTCCATCGCTCCTAGGACAGCTCTCCTTGGCCCAAGTCCCTTATGTGAACTGAGCATCATCAGTGTTACTGAAACAACTGTTTTTGTGACTGGTAACATTTAGTCATTCATTTAATAATATTTAGGAGTTAAAATATCTGGTAGCCATGATGTGGTGATCTAGACAGATGAATCTGTATTTCAAGCATTTATAGAACCTTTTCTAAATCCAAAGCATCTTCAATTCAAATTTCAGTTGAAATGATCTTGGTAGTCATAGCAATGTTATGAGATATGACAGTATAAAATACCAGAAGGACTGTTTTTGTATGCTGTGTCAATCATCACTAATCCTGGGACTGTATTAGGATGTATTGTCCAAGAAGGATATCGTGAGTGACTTTGTCAAATGTCATGCTAATATCCCTACGTATTTCTGTGCCATTCTCCTAATCTAGCTCATATATTAACTTTTCCAAGAACAATCAAAACAAAAGTCATAGCTCAAAAGCTTCAGGTTTTTCAAAACCTAAAGGCAAAGGCGGGGGGCGGGGGAAGCCAACTATCCTGGCAACTACATGGTCTTAGCAAAGTCCTTATGTTACTTTTCATTGCCATTACCTCTATAGGGGTATCATAAGGCTGTGGCTAAAGGCCTGGATGTGGAGGCAAGAAACACCGGGTTCTGCCTCTTATCACTGGATGACCTTGGGAAAGACACTTAGCCTTCTCCATATCCCCAACATCCTAAGAATTGTGCTTTCCTTTTTAGTTAGTAACCTAATTAGGAAAATCTCCTTCAAATATTTGCAACCCTGGGAATTCATTGCAGAATGTTGCCTGCTCCCCTGATGGAGAAGGTGAGATGATGGAAGTGGTAGGAGTCTGGGGAATTGGTGACTTAAATGAGACATTTGAACAGCAGGAAACCATTTTTGCCCCTCAGCAGGAGAGGATGAGGCAGAGTTCTGGCATCCAGGTAGGTAAGGCTTGTCGGGTAGGAGATGACACCCAGGGCACAGGGGGAGAGGAGACCCCACCTTCCACTCCAGTAGTTCTTTCTGTTGACCAAATCCAGCTGCAAGCCAGTCAGGACAAGCATATGGCCTTCACAGACAGGTCCCTAGCAATATCAATCACAATGGAAAAAATAGAGAATAGATCTGATGACCAAAAAATGGTTCTATAGATTGCTATAAGGATTAATGTAGATCAGAAAATGTCTAGAAAAAGGGCTTGTGACCTGGAGGGCTCTTTAAAACGTGATCTGGAATTGGATCAGATAATTCATTTCCTCGAAAGTGTCAGGTGCACCCCTCCTTCCTCTGATCTCCTGTAACATTTTACTTTTACTTCCCTCCTCTTAATACTTTCCACTTGCCTCTCTTGATTTTTAAGCCTTTCTTTCCCTGCAGACTTTAATCCCCAAGGTTAAGTCCACGTCTGATTCATCCTTTTTGTCAGCCTCACCATACTTTTCCTGTAGAAGTTATTCAGTAACAGTTCCCAGAGTGAAGCATCGTATGAATACACCAGAACCTGTTTATAGCCTCTTCCTCTGAATTGCGTGTGTGGGTGAACTGTTTCATTGAAGGCATTCACTTGTGTCACTCCACCCCTCTTTTTCCAAGAAATAAGGGTCCAGGAATGATATGCATTGTGAATCAGGCCTTAAAAATGAAAAAAAAAAAAAAAAGAAAGGTGCATGCTTGAAAGTACTTAAGTCTTTGTTCAGATTTCAGTTGTCTGTTTCTTGAACTGCAAGTATTGACTGTAATTCATCAGGGCCTCACTCCTGTCCTGGCTTCAGATATGCTGAGAAATGACCCAATAATCCCAGAGGAAGATGAACCTATCAGTTATCTGAATGTTCTTAACCTCAGTCCATGTATCCAGTGAGAGAGTAAGCCCATAGCATCACATCCGGGTGGTGCACTGCTTCAGGCGTGTCCATTCCAGGGCTTGGACTGGAATAGCTCAATAGGCGCTGCACCAATGACTTTGTCCATACATTGTTGAGTGCCTTGTCTCTTGTGAGTCCCAGAGCCTACTCCAGTAAGGGAGCTTTGCATGCACATACATGCATGTCATCTGCTATCAAGCCCTTATTTGCAAACTCTTCAAGTGTAAACAGAAAAGGAAATCCATCCAAATAAGACAAGAAGGCATTTTAAAGTGCTTTGTAAAGTATAAATCACATATTGATGATAGTGGTTAATTACCTCTTGGGTCTTAGTAATTGTTTAAAACTTTCATTTAGCATCAAAATACACAGAGAGGAATTTTTGCTGTCTATAAAGCTGCAACTTGAAAGTTCATTTTAGGACTATAATGTTTAAAAAACACTGGACTCAGATTTTGGGGGACAAGAGGTAAGATCCCAATGACTTTACCTTAAAGTAAGGAAAGAGGCAACCCAGAAAAGGGAGAAAGGGACAGGGCCAGACCCTGGGGGACATAGTTTCTAAGGTCTTCATTATTTCAATTACTGAAATAAGAATCTAAGTTGTGTGACTTTGCATTATAAATTCCACACATTGCCCTAGAACTTTAGAAAGCTTCTGTATACCCAACCTGCTGAATCAGAAGTATTGCAGCAAGTAAAACAGTCAAGTGCGTTGAGCACAGAATGACAATGAGGAATCAGAGAAGTCAACATTAGATCAGCATTCACAAAACCAAAGCCAGCCCCTGCAGCCTGGGGAGGTGAGAGCACATTGCAGTGGCCCTGGTATAAAAGGCATGCATTGTTCCCATCTTTGGGAGCTAGATTAGCACTGACTGGGCCTGGAGGAGGTGCGGGTTGTGGCAGCAGAGGAACTGACCATGGTCCTGAAAGGCCAGCCGCACAGAAAACTCCCAAGGGAGCCAGTTCACATTTAGCATAACCTGCAAGGTCGAGGATCCTTTTCTTGTCTTTTCTTGAAATAACAGATTTCAGAAACCTGAGCATGGGTTAGTAGGGCATCTCTATGGACTTCGGATTATTAGTGGAGGCCTCTCCCTGTGCATTCAAACATCAAGGCACAAGAAAATAACTGTGTTAAAGACAAAAATGGAGCCATGTTGGCAAAGAAGTGAGGACCCAGGAGGGAAGATGAAAGCAGGCATTGTGGAAGAGAGGTGAAGGGGCTGATGCAGGCCTTCAGGCAGCTGTTGGTCTTTGCACCATGGCCCCTAGATGCAGAAAACCTGAGCCGACTGCAACAACTGAGGCCGGAAGTAGCCATGAAGATGACATGACAGCCTTTGGCTCTTCAAGGCTTCCTGACATACTCACAAGCTTAAGTCACTGACTCCACAATCAGCTGTCCCCGCAGGTCTGCTTTCAGAATAAATGTCTTTAGGAAATGGGGGAAAAACTGCTTCCTAAAATCCTTTTTAAGACTCTTGAGATTAAGAAAACTGGGAAGATAAAGTGACAGTGACATAAAGATAGTGTCAGCAAACAGGTAGGTAGAGTAGCAGCTTTTTAAAAATAGACATATATATTTATTCAAAAGGCAGAGTTGCAGAGACAGAGAAAGACATTGCCCATCTGCTGATTCACTCCCCAGATTGGTACAATTGGATCAGGTTGAAGTTAGAAGGCAGAAGCTTTATCCAGGGGCCCAAACACCTGGGCCATCTTCTGTTGCTTTCCCGGGCCATTGAAAGGTAGCTGGATTGGAACCAGCACCCATGTGGAAAGACAGCACAATAGGCGGCAGCTTAAACTGCTATGCCACAATGCCAGAAACAGGAGCACAGCTTTAAAAGGGGGCACGGGACACACAAAAAAAGCACAGATGGGCAAATAGGTGGGCTCTTCAAAGAGTTCCCAAGAAAAAGCAAATTGTGGGAAAGAAACGAGCATGCATTTCAAAATTGGGCTGCAGCAACACAAAGCTATCTGTTTTCTGGAACATACTCTCCTGCTTCTCCAACATGCTCACTGGTAGCTGAGTTTACTCTGTCAATTAACAGAACCCTGTCTCTCCAGTGGTGCTTCCATCATGCCAACAGTTTTCTGAACATGCCAATCCCTTGTCCCACACTTGTACACCTAGCTCAGAAATAACTGAAATACCCGAGGGACAGAGGGTTTAACTGGTCAGCATCGAGGGAGGGGATGGTAGGGAGGTTTATTTGAGATAGTTCTCTTTGCCCTGTTCTGGCAACACTTCACGTCCTAGAAGATGATCAGATGCCATCCAATGGGCAATAAAAGCTAATATGGAGCTAATGAAATGAGGATTTTGGATTGACGAGCATTTTGTTTAAGAACTCTCTGGGCTCCTGCATCATAATTTATTCATAACTTGCCACTCCCCAGGAAGAGGAAAAACAGATGGTTTATCTGTTTCCAAGTGGGAGACTGAAGGACTAGGATCAGCAGGCATGACCCCTTGGCAAACACTGCTGTCTGGCTGTGCTGCAAATCCTGTACCTCTCCTTCCAGAAAGAGTGAGAACATTAGAAACATGTAACATTATTGAGTGAGGATACAGTGTCCAGAGCTGTGGCGGCCATCTTGTGATAATGAGAAGAAAACTGAAAACAGATGACAACCTGAGGTGTTAATGTTATGAAAGGTTAACTTACCTAGAGTCACCTACCTTTTGATTGCTCTTTTGAGTCACTAAAAGCATGTTGATTGCTTAAACGTCTCTCATTGACAGCCAAACAAAATATTTCCAATTTTAGTTGCAGTTAGCAGAAAAGCATGGTTAACATATCTGAAAAATACTTAGTGACTGAGACAGGGTAACCAGGCAAGGGAAATGGAGACACAGTCGTGTAAAATGATAACACTTGTTAGGTGTTCACAAGATACTTGTCTCAGACTCTTACTTGTCATGCCTGGAGATTCAAATCAACATGTGTATGAGGCTGTAATGTAAAGGGAATATTCAAAGCAGGAAAGGCAAGAAATGTTTAAGCTATGGAACTGTGATGGCTAATTGCTGGAAATTATAGCAAAATCCTATAAGAAAAGGATGGAATAGGAAAAGCTCTGTCATTGGGGATGGGAGCTATGAAATTGTACTGAGATTCTCTTTATTACATCTGAGGTCTAGAGTTCCACAGTCTGGACACTTCCTGGGATCAGAAACAAGAAGGTGCACACATAGCAAGAGACAAAACTGCTGAGGCTGTAGCCCCAGCTCCCAGACTGCCCATGTTCGGCATCCTGTGCAGGCAAGCCTGCTGGAGACCATGTGATCACAAGGGCACCTCCCCAACCAATGCTCTTGCTTTGACTTGCCCCAGAGCAGCCACCACAGAACTAAAGAGGTGGAGAGGCCAATAGAGCACCTAGACCAGATTCCTTGGCTGTGGTGGCCACGGAGGTGCCCCATTCAGAACTTCCTTCAAGAATTCTCAACAGGGGTGTTTGGGGGTCAGCATCCAGCTGTTGGCCCCTTTGGGTTACTTCTCAGCCTGAGGGCAGTACCCATATCCTTCCTGGGAGGACCCTACACTGTGCTGGTTGGGGCCTGCGGGAGCACAGGGACCTGGCAATTTCTGCTTAGTGCAAGACTGTTTTAATGAGCTACCTTGGCTCTGAAACAAAGACCTTTTCAGATCTGAATCATACTTTAAAACTTGTCCTTCCCTATCCTCCCTCCTTCCCCATTTCTTTTCACAGCTGAGATCTACATCATAAATCAAAGGTTCTCCTTGTCCCATTCCACTTCTAACCTTTGGGAAAAAAATCATTAGTTAACTTACACTTTTGTGAATTTAAAGAGAACAGGTTTAATGTATTTCATCCTTGCAGTCCTAAGAATAGAATATTTCTATCCCTCACTTCCTGCCTCCCTTTCTCCCCTTTCTTCCAGCTTTTCCCCATTCAGTAAGGTGTTAGCTATGAGCTGTTCACATATTGCCTTGATTTTGTGTTGGCATATGTTCATTCTATACCAATTTTGTAAAGACTTTCCTCATGAAAAGATGTTTTATTTTATCAAGTACTTCCTGTGTGTCTATTGAGGTAATCATCATTTTTATCCTTTGTTTTCTTGATATGCGGTATCATGTTTATTGGTTTGTATATGTTGAACCATCCCTACATCACTGAAATAAATCATGCTTGGTCCGGGTGCATGATCTTTATGATATGAAGTTGGATACAGTTTACTAATATTTTGTTGAGAACTTTTGCATGTATGTTCATCAAGAATATTGGGTGATAGTTGTCTTTTTTGCATTTTTTTTCTAGTTTGGAGACTACCATAATGTTGGGCTCCTAGAATAAGTTTGGAAGGCATTCTTCTTTTTCAATTGTTTTGGATAGTTAGAGGAAAATTATAATTACCTTGTCTTTAAAAGTTTGGTAGAGGACCCAGTGCATAGCTCAATGGCTAAATCCTCAGCTTGCAAGTGCCAGGATCCCAATTAGGCACCACTTCTAACCCTAGCTGCTCCACTTCCCATCTAACTCCCTGCTTGTGGCCTGGTAGAGCAGTTGAGGACAGCCAAAGCTTTGGGACCCTGCACCCATGTGCGAGCTCCTGGCTCCTGGCTTCAGTTGAGCTCAGATCTAGCTGTTGTGACTATTTGGGGACTGAACTAATGGATGGAAGATTTTTCTCTCTGTCTCACCTTATCTCTGTAAATCTGATCTGCCTTTCCAATAAAAAAAATAAATAAACCTTAAAAAAACACAAATATTTATTGAAAATGTTTTTTAAAAATGTTTGATAGAATTCAACAATGAATCTTTGGAGGCTCTTTATTACTGATTTGATTGCCACCATGGTTATTGGTACATTAGGTTTTCTTTGTATTCCTGGCTCAATTTTGGTAAGTTAAATGTTTCCAGAAATCTATCGATTTCTTTTCCAATTTGTTAGCATATAGCTGTTCGCAGTAACTCCTCATGATGTTTTTTGTTTCATTGCTATCAGTTGTAACATCTCCCTTTTCCTCTCTAATCTTATTAATTTGAGTCTTCTCCCTGCTTTTGTCTACTGATTTCTTGATTTCTTGGGCCAATTGTTTATCAACTTTGTTCATGCTTTTTAGGAAAACAGGTCTTCATTTCACTGATCTTTACTATGCTTTTTTTTTCAATTGAATGGTGTTTGTTCTCTAATTTTTATCATTTCTTTTCTCCTGATAATTTTGGATATGGTTTCTTCTCATTGTTTTTCCGTCTGTGAGATTCATTGTTAGATCACTTATTTGATATCATTTTCATTAGTAGGTACTAATTGATACACATTTCCCCCTTAACACTGCTTTTGCTGATATGAGGAACAAATTGTTCAATCTTCATATATTTACAAATGTTTAGAGTTTGTGTGCTGTTAATTTCCAGTTTCATCGCATTATGGTCACAAAAAATATGTGATTTTAAATTTTATGAATTGGTTGAGATTTGTTTGATAGCCTACTATGTGGAATACCCTAGAGGATGTTCCATTCACTGAAAAGCATGTGTTTTATGCAATTCTGATATGAAATGTTTTGAAGATCTCAATAGGGTCCATTTAGTCAATAGTATAGATTGCCTCTGTCTGTCGTTTCTTTTTTGATTTTGATTTTATGTCTGATAGATCTGTCCAGTGATGAGGGTGAGGTATTGAAATTCCTTGTTATTATTGAATTGGGATCACTTTATATCATTTAACATTGATTTTATGTAATGGGGTGGTGTACCATTTGGCATATGTTTATTTACTATAATCAAATCCTCCTGTTGAGTTGATCTCTTAAAGACTTTCTTTGTCTATTTTAGCCATTTCTGCCTTGAAATCTTCTATTTTTAATTATACAGGTCCATAGACCCACAGATTTTCCCTTCCATCCTCCCCATTTCCCTCTCCCTCTACTGCTTTTCACCATAAGATTACAAAACGACAGTCCTTCAGCAACAGTCCCAAGTCCTCATTCTGCTGTTTGAGTGTATCATGACATTATCGGCACAGACAATGGTAGAGAGTCCAGCATCTTATTGTTCATATGTATTTCACAGTGTCATTGGGAGTCCACCTTTTATTCAGGAGCAGAGATGCATGCTGCAGTGTGTCTTTGCTTCGCAGTATGCTAGCTTCCATTATACAGTTTCTCTAGATAAAGATATGTATATACATGTTAACATAGGTATCTACTGATTTTATATTTTACATGAGGGTTGCCTTGAAATCTAATCTGCCTGATATGAATAGTTCTACTCTTGTCCATTTTTTATTTCCATTTGCATATAATAACCTTTTCCATTTTTTTGCTTTCAGTGTGTATCCTAATGAGTTTTTCTAATATGCAGCGTATACATTTTTAATTCATTCAGGAGTCTGTATCTTTTAGTTAAAGTTATTCTATTTACATTCAAGGTTATTATTGATAAGTAATGTCTTGCTCCTGCTATTTTTACATAAATATTCCTAATTTGCTTTGAATAAGTTTTTACTTATACTGGGAAGTTTTCTGCCTTCACATTCTTTCACGAAAGTGATTATTATTCTTTGTTTCTGTCTGTATTATATCCTAAAGTATCATTTGCAAGACTAGCTGGATGGCAATGAAGTCTGTCTAGTTTAGCTTATCTTGGAATTTTTGTTTTGCCAGGAAAGAATTCTTGGTGAAGCTGCTAGGTTTTTTTTTTTAAGATTTATATATTTTTTTAATTGGAAAGTCATATATAGAGAGAGAAAGAGAAACAGATCTTCCATCCTCCAGTTTACTCCCCAAGTGGCTGCAATGGCCATATCTGAGCCAGTCTAAAGCTAGGAGCCTGCCCGGGTTTCCCATGCGGGTGCAGGAGCCCAAGGCTCTGTGCCGTTCTCTACGGCTTTCCCAGGCCACAGCAGGTAGCTAGATGGAAAGTGGAGCAGCCAGGACATGAACCAGTCCCATATGGGATCCTGTCACATGCAAGGCAAGGACTCTAGTGCTGGGCCCAAAGTTGATAGTTTTTATTTTTTCTCTTCGTACTTGGAATATATATTTTCATTATCTCCTGAACTGTAGCATGTTTGTTTTAAAAAATCCATTCTCATTCTGAGAGTTTTTAAAATAATCTGATATTTCTCTTGTGCACATTTTAGAATATTTTCCTTGATTTTATTTTTAATGATGTTTGCATAGCTAATTAAGGTGGAAAGTGTTGTATATTAGGGGAAGTGAGTGAGACTGTTGTTTCTGAATTTCCTTTTTCTTCTTCTTATATCTGGGGGAGGGGAGGAGATAAGGGGAGAAGCTGCCTCAGTACGTGGGAATGGGGAACAGCCACCTGATATCATTCCAAGGTCCCCAGTGTGAAGTACATTCCAAGGGTTCTGCTCAGGTGGTTTTACTAGTTCTGAAATGCTGTAGATTTCACCAGTCCAAGGATGAGATCCTTCCAAGGTCCATTGGCTGACATAGTCCACCTAAGAGTTTCCATTTACTCAGATATTTGCTGTCAGTGTTTGTCTGGGGTAGTTGACCAATTTGTTCTTCCCTCCCTCCTCTGTTATGTTACCGCATGTCCTCAACAGACCCGAACAGACTGCCATATCCTCCATATGCATCTGGGCATGCCATCCACTGCTCCATCTAAGCCACTGAGGAGGTCCAGTTCTGACACACATACTCCATGGTCAGACCTCAGATCCTGCGATTCTCCCCCTGGTTGGAGTTCTGAGTCCAGCAGTTCATTTGGGGATATCCCCAAAAAACCTCATCCAAAGTGGTCCCAGACCTGACTCTTGTGTGTGCTTGCCAGTTCAGGGACCAGCTCAGTCTGTCCCTCACATCAGCCTGTGCACACACTGGTATTTGCAATTGCTGGGTCAATTCTGTCTGCAGCCATATATCTTACATAAACCAATGTATGCTGCAGTCCAGCCCAACCCTGCCCACCGCAAACTTGGCCCTAACATACACCAGGGGGAGCTGCAGCCTAGTCACAGTGACCGACAATAACCTCCACTAGGTCTGCCCCCAGTGCTGGTTCCTGTGCTTGCCAGTTTGTGCAGCGACTGATCCAGCCTGTCCCACAACCCTTTTAGTTCTCGTATATGTCAATGGGCATTGAAGCCTAGTCCATCCCATTCAACCCCACTGTCCAGCCCATGCCCATGCCTGTGGATGCCACCTCCTGTCTAGCCAAGCCTGTCACCAGCCCTGGTCCTCATGCTCACCAGTGGGAGTTGCAGCCCATCAGAGGGCTGCCTACAGTTTTCCTACTGGGCCCATTCCCAATCTTGGATCTTGTACTCTCCAGGTGGTTCTGCACGTGGATATATGTACATACATGTTTACCTATATATCTGTGATTTTGTATTTTGTATGAAGGTTGCCTTATATCAGAGAACATATGACATTTGTCCTTTTAGGATTGGTTTATTTCACTGAGTATAATAATCTCTAGTTGGGACTATTTTATTGCAAATTATGTACTTTCATTCTTTTTATGTTTTACTATGTCAAGGTAAAGATCTTTCCTGATCATGCCTATTTGGAATTTTGTGTGCATCTTAGGTTTAGATGTCCATACCTTTCTGTAAACTTGGAAAATTTTAAGTCTCATATAATTGACTCTATAGTCATAACCCGTAGATCCCAGACACTGCTTTTGTTCTAATTTTTCCTTCTTCCTCTTTTTTTTATCTGACTGAAATATTTCAAAGCCCTGCTATTTCAAAACACTGGACATTCTTTTTTTCTGCCTCCCCAAGTTAAGGCTTTCCATTGTATTTTTATTTAACTTATTAAATTCTCCATTCTTAATATGTCTGTCTAATATTTCATCAATATGACTATCTCTTTGCAGAATTTGTTGCCCATGCCATATATATATTTTCTTATTTATGTAACTACTTCTCTGTATTTTTTTAGTATCTTCACAGGCCAATATTAGTGTTATTAATATGCTGCTTTTGAAGAATTATCTTGCCTCTATTGTTCACATTTTCTTGTGTTTCTGCGTTTATTTTTATACGTCTGGAGAACCACTTGTTAGAATCCTCTCTGAAAACTTTGTTTTTGAAAATGTTGGAAATATGCCTTTGTGGCTTGAAGGAATGCCTGAGGCTTATATCTGAGTTCCAGAGGCTTGTACTGGGTGCATCTAGTTCACTCTGGCTACTCTTTATTCGTGGAACAGGAGTGCAGAGTGACACCAAAGTTAAGTATGGCAGAGTTCCTCTCTAGTAGGAGGGAACATCCACGCTGGCAGGTGTGATTAATAGCACTACCTCTTCTCTGAGCCAAGATGAAGCAGCTGATTCTCTGCCAGAACGAAATGGTGCCTGCACAACCCACCTGCTCAGCCACATAATCCACACAGAACCCCAATTTGTTCTGTAGTGTGACCCATCCCCTGATCCAATCTCCCCACAAGATCTGCCCCCAACACTCAAGGAGTTCCAAGTTTCTGGAGTCACCTTGGGAAGGTGCCCAGCATCCCAGCCACAACCCTCTCAGCTCCCTGGCCTTGTTGCAGAAATCCCACAGTCGCTGGGTACAGGGAGTCTGCTCTCCATCCTGCAAACTCCCCTGTCACCAGAGCAAGCCACCCACCATTCCCCGAGTCTGGACAGAGATTGGTTGCCGCTCTTGCCACTTAGCAAATGGAGCCTGGTGTTTTGATCAGGGAGGAGAAGAATAAGCATGGCCTTCCTTCATGGCTTGTAGCAGATGTCCTGCCCTCTGCCAGCTTCTCAGGATGGACTGGAAATCAGCAGGGACTGTGGAATTCTCCTTCAGTCAAAACCACCAGCAGAGCAGACCGTAGCAGCTTCTTCTCACATTGCCCTGGGAGGATGATGTGTCTGTCTCAGTTGCATGCCAACCACAGGAGTCATGGGTGGCATGAAACCAGCTGCTGTGTGTCCTCTCTCATCACTGCTTCATGGAGTGCTTGTTCTGTTTTGTCCTTTCTCTTCTGGAAATTTCTCTTAATCATTCTCCTGGAATAATGGCCCTTCTTTAATTTTCAGGTATCATTCTGTGGCTGAACCAAAGATAGTCAGAAAGTCTAATACTGTGTTGCCAGATACCCATTAAGGCTGAACAGCCGCAGGCTATCACCACTGAACTCTGTGTAACTGCTAAGACATTATCAAGATCTCAAAATATCTGATCTCAAATAAAGTTGGAAAGGCAGTATAATTCTTGGGTAGAATATCTTCATTTTTATATAGTCTTATTAATTTATTTAAATGAAAAGCAAAATGACAGAGACATAAAGGGAAATCTTTTATCCACTGAGAGAGAAATCTTTCATCAAATGGTTCAATCCTCAAATGACTACAAAGCCAAGCCTTGGGCCATGCTGAAGCCAGGAGTCAGGAACTCCATCCTGATCTCCCACATCAATGGCAAGGGCCCAAGTACTTGGGCTGTCATTACTGCCTTCCCAACTGGATCCGAAGCAGAAAATCCAGGAAGTAAACCAGCACTCTGATAGGGATGTAAGCATTACCAGCTGCAGTTTAATCCACTGTACCACCACACTAACCTTAGAATCTCTTCCTCAATAACTCAGGTGAGTAAAAGGGGACAGTGGATAAAGAGCCATATCATAGGCTGCCAGATGGACTAACCAAAGCATTTAATCCTCTTTATTTGCCATTATTCAAGATAAATGGATGTGTGTGCAGAAATAAATAAGTAAATAAGCAATAACCGCAGTAAGTTTCCCATTACGTCCTTTTCTAAATGCAAGTTTCTATTATGCATCACTCTGAAGCAGGCAAAATTTATTTTAATTATAGGCTGCTATGCCATAAGAATCTTACATTGAAATGCATATAGATATAGCCGTAACTGCAATATTGTATGCTCACTGCAATAAGTAGGATTGTTGCGCCTTGAACAGTGGATGAGAACATCCCACTGCGTTTGGCTCTGAAGTAGATACATGTCCAGAGTCTGGTGGCCCAGGAGGTGGGTGACAGCCAGTGCTCCAGCAACCCAGCTGTAACCTTCTCTTGCATTCTTTCCCAAGGAGGAACTGAAGGACCATAGATGTTTGCTTTGTTAAGCTCCTTTGCTAAAGAGACAAAGGAGTAATCAGCTGGCGAGGCTTCTGGGCACTTATGTTCATATTGTAACTAGCAGAGAGAGCTATGTAAGAAGAGATCTTTTCTGCTCCCCCTTCTGCCTTTCTGTGAATACCATCATATAAAGAGGTGATGCCCATAGCTAGATTAGTCATCATCACATGATGGGAAAAGAAGGGAATGGTGGAAACACAACCCCGGACCCTGTTATGTCTATTACCACCTACTCCCCAATGTCTTATTTGGTAAACAGCTTATGATTTCAGTCATTGCCAGTCTGCTTTCCATTTTCTGCACCTGGTTCACCTAGGCTAGCTGATCTCATCTCAGACTTCTCGGAAAGAAGCAGCTCACTGTCTTCAGTTATTGCAGTTAAATACACACGGAAGTTAAATACAACTTCATTTGGATTATCTAGAACATTAGAGAGCAATTAAATCAGAGTTTAATCTAGGGGGTCAAAGTTCCACAATCCAGGTTAAGAAATACATCGTTTAATCACTCAGGCCCAAATCACTGGTTCAGCGGAAAATATCAGTTAAAACTCCAGGCACATGGACTGTATCCAGTCAAGCACACCAGGTCTTGAGATGTTTTTCCAGTCCTGTGGATGAGGGGAACAGTCAAGGCACAGTTATAGGACTCAGCCCCTCAAGCTGGGCAAAGGGCATCCTGGCTCCCCTGGCTTCCCCACTGGATTTCTTCATCAGTTTGCTCCAAGAGAGGCTAGAGCTCTACAGGCATGTTGTCTTCCTGCCAAGCAGCTTTACTAACCAGTGGGAACCCTCTGGGACGATGACTTCCTCATCTCTAGTATTTTTTTATATTATATATATTTTTTTAAAGATTTATTTATTGTTATTAGAAAGTCAGATATGCAGAGAGAAGGAGAGACAGACAGGAAGATCTTTTGTCTATTGATTCACTCCCCAATTGGCTTCAATGGCCAGAGCTGTGCCAATCCAAAGCCAGGAACCAGGAGCTTCTTCCAAGTCTCCTACGTGGGTGCAGGTCCCAACTTTGGGCCATCCTTGACTGCTTTCCCAGGCCACAAGCAGGATGCTGGATGGAAAGTGGGGCTGCCTGGATTGGAACCAGCACCAATATGGGATCCCAGTGCATGCAAGGTGAGGACTTTAGCACTAGGCTACCATGCTGGGCCCTATATCATCTTTCTAACAGTCTCACTACACAGACAGCAAATTAAGGTCCAAAGTTGTGGGGTGATGTACTAACTCATTCTGCTACCTAGTGACAGAGCAAGGAGGGAAATTAAACTCCTGCTTCTTGCTCTCTGCCAAGTACCTTTATTTGAACTCTCCTTCCCCATAGGGCAAGGACAAGCACAATCTTCTTTTGAATCACTTTATCCAAAAATATATAATCCAGAGCTACATAACCATATTAGGTGCCTGGCAAAGGTTTGTTGAATGAATTAATAATGACTATGGTTAGAAAAATAAATAAATACGAGGAGGAGAAGTGCCTTGTGACTGCCAAAACCAGACTTGACCTTACAGTCTCCCTGAAATGAAGCATTGTATCACTGTCCTGCGGGCCTTGGACACCACAATCACTTAATTAACATTCGCTGAATTGAACTGAATGAAATCGACTCTTCATAAGATCAAAAGTATCATGACTTAGGCATATTTAGATAGCTATCAATACTATTTAATCACATTATTAGAAGAGCCATTGAAAATTAAGTTTTCTAAAAATATTTTGGTAGACGAAGATGGAGATTCCTACATTTCTCCAAGATGTATAAAAAAGGAAACAATTTTCTAAAATAATTTGCATGTAAATTAACTAGAATGTAAATAATCAGGTCACCTTTATTGAGCATCTCTTATCCACAGGGATGTGTTAAGCATTTGGAGGGACTTGAAACAGACACAACTGCTTCCTGTTCTCATAGCACTTAGAATGTACAAATACAGGCGTGGGAGCTCTGGCACAGCCAGCATCCCATATGGATACCGGTTCGAGATCTGTTTGCTCCACCTCTGATCCAGTTCCCTGCTTATGTGCCTGGGAAAGTAATGGAAGATGGCCCAACTGCTTGGACCCCTGCACCAACATGGGAGAACCCAGTGAAGCTCCTGACTCCTGGCTTCAGCCTGGCCCAGGCCTGGCTGCTACATTCGATTGGAAAGTGAATCAAAATATTTTTCCCCATCTCCTCCCTTCCTCCGTCTGTTCCTCTTTTTCTGTAATTCTGCCTCTAAAATAAATCTTTCCCCCCCAAACGTAGAAGTATAGGTAAAACATAAATGTCCATATCTAATAACTGTTCATTTAGACAATATATAAGATCACAAATGTATGTGTGTATATATATACATATGTGTGTATACACATCTACATGTGGAAATGGTTCATGGATTTGGCACTGAGCCTTAGAGATTGTCTCGTTCACCCTGTTAAGGTTTCAGTGGTGCTTTCTGTGTTTATATATCCCACCTATTTGGACTTGGACAGACTTGTGCTGGAGCAAATGAAGAATTTTGAACTTCATCAGTATACGATTGGTGAATGGGACAGAGTGTGGGGGTCTGGAACATATTTCCGGCAAAGAGATTGTTTCAGTAACAGAGAAAATGGGTAGGAGATGAACAGATGGAGGAAGGATGAAGAACTTTTTAGTTCAGGGCAGGTAGCAGGAGAGAAGTTCCACAGCTTGGGGACGGAAACCAGACTGCACAGGTCAGAAAGAGCAGCAGCAGGCAGAGCCCTCAGAAGCCAGCCCGATGCTAACAGCATTTAGAAAAGAGAAGGAAAGTCATCGAACATTTTAATGAAGGAGTTTTTTGGGGGAAGGGGAAGGAATGTAGATTGAAAATTGCTCATTAGTCAAGTTGCCCGAGCAAGCTAATGAAAGCGAGTTGTTCTCAGAAGCATTGCTGCTCCGGGTCTGGTGCTGGCACAAGCACGCCCAGGGCCTCCCCTCCCGCCTGGTCACCAGCAGCCAGCCCTGGAGGAGCGTCAGCTGCCATCAGGGTGCCCATCTGGGTCGGATGAAGTCTGGGGTTATGTTTGTGTCCACAACAGAGTTAATGTATGCTAGCTCACAGCCTCAGTGCTTTATCAGAAGAATAAATGGAAAGTTATTTGGGGCTGAGAGGGTAAAGAGATGAGTTGATGGAAAAGAGAGCCTCGTTATGCACACACTCTGTAAACTGCAGATCAAAAGCCAGAAGAGGAGCAGCCACCATGAATAATGAAATCACACATCCAAAGGTCTGATGCAGTCAGCCTGATGGTTTCTTTTTAAGGAAAAAAAAAACAAGGCTTTTGCCTTGCACTGAGTGCTTTGAAGATAAATGCTGTGAAAACAGAGCAAGGTAGATCACATTTGATAGAGATAGGTGAATCTCCAAACTTGGGTTCATCCAAATAGGAGGCAGCACAGCCAAGACTGGCCTGCCCCCAGACCAACTCATCCCCAGGCCCAGCTGTCATGCTTACCAGTAGAAAGAGCTAGTGGAAAGAGCTAGTGTCTGGGGAGAGTGGCTCAAGTCACTCCCTTTGACAGCAGCGTGCCATTTGGGTACCAGTTCCTGTTCTGGCTGCTCTGTTTCAGATCCAACTCCTTGCCAGTGTGTCAGGAAAAGCAGAAGTAGATGATGCAAGTGCTCAGGCCCCTGTGCCAACCTGGGAGACCTGGAAGAATATCCTGGCCTCAGCCTGGCTGCCTGGCCTGTGTGGCCACTTGGGGAGTTAACCAGCTTACGTTAAGTCTTTTCGCTCTGTGTCTCTCACCCTTTCTCTCTGTAACTCTGGTTTCAAGTAAATCAACAAATAAATATGTCTCTCAAGGTATTCAGCTGAAAGAACTCAGGTCTATCTCAAAGAAGGCATAATAAGTAATCTAGAAGCCTCTGAACTCTTAAATTTGTCTCAGTCACTAGATTAATACATATACTTGTTTGTGAACAAATCCTTTTACCACAATCTTATTTTTACCCTTTTACACTTTGGCTGCCAATCACAAGCAATGTTTCTTGAGCTCAGCCAAACATTGGGCTATTCAAGCTCAGGTTTGACCAAACTTCCTATAAGGAACTGACAGTGTTAGTCTGTGTTACAACTTTTCAACTCTTCTGTGTATGAGTGCAGCCACATGCAAATACATGAGCAAATGGCATGAATGTGTCATGACACAAGAGACTGCAAGAGGTCAACCAGGGGCTGATTCAAGTAAGAAATTTGTGTGAACTTGTGAAAGCACAGGCTACATATGCCTGGCCTGACCAACCCTGTAGTTACAAACAGGGTCATGTACTTGTTTTATAATCCAAATGATCATGGCAGGAAACCCTAAACCTTCTTGCCTGGAGAAAGCATGTCTTCCTGCAAATGTCCTTGTGTTACTCCCCAGAGTCCCTGTAGGGATCTCTCGTCTGCACTCACTAATCAAACTGGCATCTGCTGGCATTAGAAAGTGCATTAGTCGGGGCCCTTTCAGCTGCATGTGTCAGAACCCATCACAGACTAGCTGGCAAAAGAGGGGAGCGTCGGCTGCACCATTAAGGGAGGAGCTCTGAGGATGTTCATGTCATTGAAGTAACAGAAGAGACCATTGTCACAGGGACCCCAGGAGCGCTTGGTGCCTCCACAGTTCCCCTGCTCTTTCCTTCCATCTCTCCATGCTGCTGGCCTCTGCTGTTCTTTAGCTGCTGGCTCCACTTCCTTCCTCATCCGCAAGGCACACACTGTGGCCGACAGCCTCCCTGGCTTAGCTAACCTGGTGGAAATGAAGAGCTTTTCTGTCTCAGCTCATCATTGTGTGCATGGAGAGATGGACTGTGATGATCTCTGTGTGGGTCTCACACCCATCTCTGGGTGGATTACAGTGTCTAAGGAGGGGGGCACTATAACAAAGCCTGGGTCAGGTGCCCATCTCTACAGCTGGGAGGCAACATCTGGCACTAGGGGAGGGAGAGAGACTGAGCATCAAGAATCTGTAGTAACCCCAGGCCTCTACACCTGTCTCATTTGGTCTTCCTTCCCTGCTTGGCTCCTGTGTGTCCACACCCACTGTCTCCAACTCACATAGCCGAGCCTCATCCCGCTGAAACCTACAGCACAAACAGTACCCTCTACGTCCCAGTGACAAGGAGCCCACAGAAAAGAAGAGCAATCCCCTATGTGAAACTCCCAAGAATGTTCAAATAAAACCAGCTATTACATTTGCAAAGGATGTAGAAGAAAGTGAGAGGATGGAAGATAATGAGGGTATCTGGGTTGTGCGTCTGTGTGAATACGGGTGAAGATTGTAAGAATCATGCAGATGCTATGGAGTCAGGCTTTGTAAAATAAAGGGGGTCAAGGACCAAGTACAGAGCTCGGATTTTTGGGCAGCAGTTCAGATAGAACCGAGATTGGAGTTGGGAAGGCAGAAGGTGGAGTCTTACAGATACAGGATTTCTTTCTGCAGGGTTGGAAGGTTGCATATGTGTTTGTGTTTGTCCCCTTACAGAGCCAAATAGCTCATGTTAATAAGTCTGTTGGTTCCAGGCAGATTCAACATTCCCTAGCATTAGAATCCCGAAAGCATCTGGTCATAGAGGGGTCCCTGCAACTCCACTGTACTTCCACATGCCTGAAGCTACATATGGCCAACAATCAGACAGAACTTGCCTCATTTGGATCAGGGCCACGAAAGTAGGTAGGCATGGCAGGTGCAGTGTGTGAACAGGAGTGACTGTTGAGGTCTCACAGCACCCTCAGCCTCAGCGGTTACCATACATTAGAAGTTCTGCTGCATCCTGCCCTGTTTCAGTGTAGCTTATGATGGCTGGTTCTGCCATCTAGGCCCCTAACTGTAGCAAGTGGACAAAGTCAAACCTGGCAGTCAAGGCTACCTTAAAGGAACCAATTCAATTTATCCTCACTGGCGGCACAGAATACAAGTGAGTACACTTACCCAGACTGGTTTGGGGAATAGAAGTTTGTGGCTTGACAAAGTGTAACTAACACATTGTTTACACAAAGCCCAAAGATGGACTCCGTAGCATCACGATGATTACTCCCAGGAAAATATGCCGTAATTGTATCGCCCTGTCCGAATGCATTAGGACAAGCGTTTATGTGTCTGGATGAAATTCAAAGCAGATTAAGAAATGCTCATGCCAGAGGCAGCTTCCCCAACCAGCATGAAGTTGCCAAAGATAAGAAGAAACTAGGAGGGCTGGGATGGCTCAACAAACAGTTCCACAGCTACGTAATGGAATAAGTTGCAAAACTAGGAACAGTATGCAGGCAACATGGAAGGACATGAGAAATGCTCACACTACAATGTAAAAAAAAATCACAATATGAAATTGCAGAAATAGCACAAACACAGCATTTTTAAATGCTTCTGTGCACGAGCTTTTGGTGTATTTCCTAAGTTACCTGCATAAGCAGAAAGTCTCAATTAGTATTATCTAAAACAAACACTAATAGAAAGGCCTTTCTCAGGCTGATAAGTTTGTCTTCTTCATTCCTAATCTTCCCTCCCACCCTGGGTACAGGAACTTGCCCAGAGATTTCAACTGAGAAGTTGGCCTTTCCCTTTTCTGCCCCTTCAAATAGCAGAACCTACAGGGGCAGGAAGTGTTGGGGTGTAATCTGAGATGAGGCGCACACACAGGCAGTAAAGAGAGCCATTCCGTGGGGACTTGGAAAGTAAACTCTTTAACTTAACGGTGTTCTATAAAAAACGACGACTACAGAAAATGAGTGACAACAAAGGCATACCATGAAGGATGGCCATCTGCTAGGAGTGTCGCAGATGAGCAAGCTGCCTGGGGAAGGAGGTTGAGCCAAATCATTTCTAAGGATGCCTTCAAACCTTGGATTCTGTAAAATAAGTGGTGAGCTGCAATCACAGAAAGTATGGAAGAAAAAAAAAATAAACATGGGAGGAAAGACTGCACTCAGCTTTGATGTATATTCTAGGATTTCATTGCCTGCTCAGCCTCATACTGGCCAACTTCCCTTTTATCATGTTCCAGACATCGTATTCCAGGAACTGGGATGGTGGAGGAGTAGGTCAAACTGCTGCTTGCAACTCTGGCATCACATTTCAGAGCACAGATTCAAGTCTTGGCTGTGCTGCTTCTTGCTAATATACCTGGCAAAGGCAGCAGATGATAAACACCCAAGTGTTAGAGCCCCAGCTGGCCACTCTTCCTCCCACCTGTGGGAGACTTTGATGGAGTCTCTGGCTCCTGTCTGTTGGCCTGGCCAGCCCTGGCTGTTGCAGCCGTTTGGGGGAGTGAACCAGTGCATGAAAGAAAGCCTGGTCCTCACACCTTTCTGTCCCCTTCCGTGTCTCCTTGGGTAATGCAGGACCCTTCCCTTGACAGCCGCATGTACACACTGCCAGAAGTGCTGAAACTCTCCTGTCCAGCCAGCAAACACTTGGAGGAAAAGTATTCTCTCCCAAAGGGGCTGTTCCCCAGCCTGGCAGAGGTGACTGTTGGCGGAATGTGGCAGGAGTGGTTCTCAACGCCAGTGCAATGGAAGGGAGGGCAAGCAGGGGTACTGCTTCACACTGGGTGGACTCTGGATGTTGCAGGGGGTGGGAGGGGAGGTTACAGCCATTGGGTTTGTGTGTAGTGTATGTATGTTTGAAGAAGTAACCGTCTGGTGTGTTTCTGGGAAAGAAAAAAGGAAGGGGAAGCTAGTCTTGACTGACCAATAAGGCCCACATTCTGTACTTACCTACCTGACTTACTCCTCTCAAGTTTTATTGGTTTAGCATGAGATCCACCGTCTCAGAACATTCAGGTGACCAGGGTCCTGCAGCCAAATGTGTGGTAAAGTTAGAGCAAATACTGGGTTTGTTGGTTTCTTCAGGTTTTATCCATTCAATTAGATCTTTTTATTCTTTTGATAGAATATGTAAGTTGGAAGTTGAGGGGGGGTTCAAATATAAGGTAGGCAAATGGAGAGGTGGTTAGAGAAAAAGAATGTTTTCTAGTGTTCCACAGCACAACAAGAGTGTTAACAACTTTCGTGCATGGATAGAAAGCAGCTCAATGTTCCCAACATTGAACAGTCCCGGGCCAAGGGAGCAACGGATTGTTTTGGTTTGGTTGGAACCCGTGTGCATTTGTTGAAATGTCAACCTGTATCCCACAGATATGTTCATTATTGAGTGCTAATTAGAAATTCAAAACGAGAATTGAGCATCTAGCCTAGCCATTAAGGCACCCACATCAGAGCACCTGGGTTCCGTTCTGGGCTCCAACACCCGAGTCCAGCTTCCTGCTGATGTGAACCCTGGAAGGCAGCAGATAATGGCCTAAATAACCAGATTCCTTCCGAGCCACATGGGAGCACTGCACTGCCAGCTCCTGCCTCTATCCCTGGCTCCAGGACCATCCAAATATTTGCGAAGTGAGCCGGTGGATAGCAGCTCTCCTTGCTTTCTCTCTCTGTCCCTTTGATTCTCAAATGAATACTAAATAATAATTTAAAAAGTTTTAATTAGATATTTAAGAAATAGCAATGTCTACCAACATAATTTAATCATTGCCATTGAATAGTTTGTATTGAATTATCATACTGTACCTCATAATTATGAGCTATAAAGCAATTTTTTTTATTGGAAAGGCGTATATACAGAGAGGAGAGACAGAGAGGAAGATCTTCTGTCCGATGATTCACTCCCCAAGTGAGTGCAACGGCCGATGCTATGCCTATCCGAAGCCAGGAGCCTCTTCCGGGTCTCCCAGATGGGTGCAGGGTCCCAAAGCTTTGGGCCGTCCTCAACTGCTTTCCCGGGCCACAGGCAGGGAGCTGGAAGGGAAGCAGGGCTGCCGGGATTAGAACTGGCGCCCATATGGGATCCCGTGCGTGCAAGGCAAGGACCTTAACCACTGCGCCACCGCGCTGGGCCCTATAAAGCAATTTTAAATAAATAAATAAAAGAGAAAACAATTTTAAATCACAAACATTCATTTTACCCCTAAATGCTTCAGCACAAGTGGTAGAAATGCCCAGAAGCACACCTAACACAATTATTAATTATTAGAAAGGCAAATAAATGAATATAGTAAAATCTATTTAATCCAAAAGGTATTTTCATTATATGTTCATAATTTAATAACAATAAACCATACCATTCTCACTTTTATAAAGCTTTAAAATAGCTTTGATATGACAGTCATTTTACATAAATGAAAACATGATTTAATGAAATGGTATTTTATGAGCTTCAGGCAAATCAAACATTTGAATTATCTTGTTTAAACTAAAGGGATCTTTTGTGTTCGGTAGTAAGCATCAGCAACTGTGTCTATCTTGTTAATAAAGCAGCATCATTATATTCTAAATTATGCAATTTAATTACACATAACTTGAAATTTAAGCTGAAAGAACATTGAAGTACAGTATGACCTTTATGTTGTTCATTAATGTCTCTTCATGTGCATCACTTTCAGAAAAATTTAACAAAATCTTCCATGTTCCTTGTACATAACAAAAAGAAAAATACGCAAAACTGCCACTTGTGCTGAAGCATTTAGGGATAAAATGAATGTTTGTGATTTAAAGTTGTTTCCTCTATTATTTATTTATTTAAAATTGCTTTATAGTTTATAATTATGGGGTACAGTGTGATCATTAAATACAAACAATTCAACTACATCACTGGTCATTGACCAAAAAAGGGAACTGTGATAAGTGGTGACTGGAGGGGTCATGTCCAAGCGTACAGTTAGTGGTTCTGAAGGACCCTGTGAGTCCAGAACAGGAACAATGCAGAGAGGATGGCCGGCACACGCTGGCCTTCCAAGCTGACATAGCTCCATGGCTATGAGAACAGGAGGTCAGGGAGACTGAAGCAAGGCAGACCAGAGCAGAGAGGTAGGAGGCAGCATCGGAAACAGGGTGGGCAAGCTTATGTGTGATTAGTTGGGTGGGGCGGGGGAGTGCTGAATCTTAGATTTGGAAGCTGCAAAGGCACTGAGGAGTTTTAGCAGAAAACAGCATGATCTGCTTTACACTATGCAGAGATGGCAGCATGAACGCTGGTTTCTTTTTTAAAAAGATTTATTTATTTTTATTGGAAAGTCAGATACACAGAGAGGAGGAGAGACAGAGAGAAAGATCCTCTGTCCAGTGTTTCACTCCCCAAGCGGGCACAAAACGACTGGAGCTGAGCTGATCCGAAGCCAGGAGCCCAGAGCCTCTTCTGGGTCTCCCATTGCAGATTCAGGGTCCCAAGACCTTGGGCCGTCCTCGACTGCTTTCCCAGGCCACAAGCAGGGAGTTGGATGGGAAGCAGGGCTGCTTGGATTAGAACCAGCGCCAACATAGGATCCTGGTATGTGTAAGGTGAGGACTTTAGGTGCTAGGCTATCGTGCAGGACCCTATGAAGGCTGGTTTCTAAGTGTCAAGATGAAAGGCAGGGGCAGGACTGCAGCAGCACAGGATAGAGGTGGCTGACACCAAGGTTCCATCTTGTTGCAGAAGCCA
Organism: Ochotona curzoniae; assembly: GCF_017591425.1. Taxonomy (NCBI): domain Eukaryota; kingdom Metazoa; phylum Chordata; class Mammalia; order Lagomorpha; family Ochotonidae; genus Ochotona; species Ochotona curzoniae. Next base: position 40,813,789 of record NW_024466502.1, on the reverse strand, counting down.
GCTTCTCCCCTGGAGCCTTGATTTGGACTGCTATTGCCACTGCTTCCCCAGTAGATTGTGACAAGTTTGATGGACACTTTCACTTTCCCCAATCCACCCTCTACCCCCATCATCAAGTGCACTCAGTTCCTCAATGCCACACTTCCTGTGTGGTCACACCCCACCCTCACTCAGACGCCAGTCGTGCCTTCGCCTGCATGAAGACGAGAGCTCCTGGACCACACCCTGTGTCCCCCACTTAGTGTCCAGGTCACCAGAGAGAGTCGCTTCTCTTCCCCATGTCTTTGTTTTTGTGATCTTTAAAAAGGCAGAAGTGGTAGTCTCACTTTAGAGTGTGGGCATCAGAGAGGATGATGCCTAGGCCAATGAATGCCTTTCACGAACAGAAGTCTCAGCTGTCATATTCTTCCTCTTCATCTTCTTCAGCCACCTCTTGCATTTCTCTCCCGCACCCTGCCAGGCCGCCTACACATATGATGGGGTGTCTTTACTGACTGCTTCTGGGGTCAGCTTGCTCACTGAAACACCTCCAGGAACATCCTTGTGTAAAGGAAGAACTCCACAGCCTGGCTCCCAGCCGCTGCTGCTTCTCCCATCTTCCTGCCTCCCTCCTTATTTCGTATCCCACCAACAACTGTGACTCACAGTGTTTCCTGAATACAAACTCGGGCTGCCTTTGCTTGGTTGCCTGCAGGCTTCTGCTCCGGCTCTTTCCTCTGCCCATACCTCACTGTTCCAGCTCTCCCTGCAGGGTCCCCCCGCTGGCGTCTGGCTCAGCTTTTCAGTCTTTGGCCTCTTCCAAGGCTCATCCACACCTTGCTGTGGAGTCCTTGCCCTCGTCTGCCCCCAGTAAGCTCATTTATCTGTGTGTCTGTACTGGGGAAATGGGCTGGGGAGTGCTGGGGCTCTTCACTGACAACTTTTCTTGGAAGATATGAATGAAAGAATTTCATTTGTAGTAGTTCCCCAAACATGTCACTGCATCTCCCTGTGCAAGCGCACGCGTACACACACACACACACAATCTTCTCTTGATGGCCTCCGGAAACAGCCTGACCCAAAGGCTCTACCGCCTCGCTGCCCAGCAGTGAGATATCCACTGTTCCTAAAGACCAGGCTAAATGCAAACATGCTCCTTCATGTAGGATCATGTAAGAACAGACTGCCTGTCCTCAGGGGCGAATGCATGCCTGCCTTGCTGGTACACTCTCCCGGTGGCTCAGGAGACTCTAGATTTGATGCTTCCCCAGGAAGCCCTTAGGGAGGCCTGGCATTTTTCCGGGACAGGTGGGGCAGGGCCATGTCTTCTTGCGCTAAGAGACCTGGGGAGAAGCAGCTGCAGGGTAGACCACCAGAGCAAAGGTTTGCAAAAACAGAGCTCTCAGAGCAGCTGTGGGGACAAGCTCCCCATGCAGACTCACTTCTGGAAGGTGCCAGAAAGGTGCAGCATCCACCTAGAATTTTAGCTCTCCTCTGTGTACATGCAAAGAGTCTTCAGTTTTGTCTGGAGGAGCTGTGCTTGCCTCATGGCCAGGAACAATGCCAGCTGCCTCCACCAGCCCAGTGCACACATGTATTTCCTGAGAAGAAAGGGGATTCCCGTTCCAAGATTAGAAGGAAGTATGGGAATGCATGTGCTAGTTCCACAGGTCACCCCACCTTTCTTCTTCCCAAAGGATTCATGACCTGAGACCTAGAAATAACTGGAATCACACACACACACACACACACACACACACACACACACACACACACATGCAATTATCCCTCTAAGTTTATGTGAAGTTTCTATTCAGAACAAATTCCATGAAGAAATAAAGATCCAGTGTGATTATCATAACAAATATTATCCAAAGCAATGGGACCCTCCTTCTGTGGTCTTCTGGGCGTTCAGCAGTGCCGCCGTGGCCAGCTATTTCCTGATGATTAAGAACCAGGTAGGTTAAATTGATGACCTGAGATTTTGCTTTGGGGCATTAACTTTGGCCCATTATTGAAGTTACTGCTGGGTTTGAAGTAGTGTTTGCTTTAGATCTCAAATAATGTAAGTCTCCCATGCAGGGCAAGTCCCTCAGTAGCCATAAGAAACTGGGAAAGGTGCTGAGGAGTTACAAGGCCAGAGGTCATGCCCTAACACAGCAGTCATTTTTAACAAGCAGAAAGGAGAGAGAGACCTTCATTTTGTTCTTTTCTTGTTACAGAGAGAAGCCCCTGGCTTGAGTTTCAAATATATGGCATAATAGCTCATTTATATAAGTCATAAACGAGCTTATATAATGTCAATATGAATAAAACACACGCACCAATGTAGGCAGGCATTTCTCCCTTGTTAATTCTTATATTTTGTTTGTATTTAATACACCATTAAGATCTAAAGCCCTAAAATGTGTTCATTCAACCAAAATTTACTGGCATGCAACGTGCTCTGTGGTAGGCGGTGTGCTCTAGGGAGTCTCCTAAACTCCCAGTCTATTGAGCGAGAACAGACATGCTCACAAGCGAATGCCATGACGCTGCTCCTGGAGGGGCTGTAAAAGGGGTGTTTGTTTCTTCAGGTCTGCCAGAACAAACAGCCACACTCTGGGGTGGGCCGGGCAGGGGGAGACTTAAAAGACAATGGTGTTCTCTGCTGGCACCGGAAGCCCCAAGTCTGAAATCACAGTGTGGGCGGAGCCACACTCCTGCCAAAGGCTGGAGTTTTGGGGCAGATCTTTGGGTGTCTCTCCCTGGTATTCGTTGCATTGGCTCTCCAAGGCTCCATCCTCAACATCATCCCGCTCGGCTTACCAGGTTCTCCCAGTGCATCTCTCCCTACCGCGGCAGCTTTCTTATAAAGACACCTGCAATCCCAGGTTAGGGTCTCGTCCCACCCCACTCTATCCTCATCTTCAGTGATTACATCTGTGATGACCTTATTTCTCAGCTAGGTCACCTCTGAGTTATGACGGTTGGGATTGCAACAGTGTTGCAGGAGACAGGGACACAGTTTGACCTACAACGGCAAAGTCTTTAAAGCCTGGTGCGTTGTGTGAATGGAGTTTTCACCCTTACTCTGTGGACGTATGTAACTCAAGCCATGAGTATGATCCAGCTCCTCCGGTCAATGGGATCAGCACTGCACGCTGGCCTCCTTTGTTCTTCCTTTGAGGGTCATAGCAGCCCTGCCAGAAACTCACATTTGTGTACCCCTTCTCTCTTCTTTTCCCTACTGCATCTAATGCTAGATCCTGGGATGTACTTTTCAGATGTTACCCAAGCAGTTCTTCTCAGGAATGTTGATATTTGTAGCGGTTTTACTATTGACGCTTCTAATTATTTATATTTGTATTTTGGGTAAAATAATATGTGAAGCTCACAGACAGTCTCCTTCAACAGATGACTGAGGAACAAGAGCCTTCACAGGTGCACTGAAGGGAAGTCTAGACACAGTTGACCAGGGCAGCATCTGGAACCTGTGAGTGCTTCTCCCAGCCGTACCATCCGTAGGCTTAGATCCAGAGGAAGAACAGTTTAGGAGACTGAGAGAGAAGTACTGTGTAAGTTCTGAACATCTCCCAAGGAGACCTCACTTTCAGAGCTTCGTTTCCCACCCCCCACCTCCCGGTGCCCCCATACCCTCCTATTAATACTGATATCATTGCTTGGTAGACGCTCTTGAGCAAGTTACCCTTGAGGAGCTTGGCATTTCAGCTGTGAGGCTCAGGACCCTCGCAGGGAGAGTTCCCAGAACCCAGGTGCAAATCCTGTGCCTGACTGCCCCATTGCCCTCTCCTGGTCCACTAGAACTCGAAGCATAATGGCACGTTGGAAGGGCATGAGATGGTTCACATCTTCCTTCCCTGTGGGTTTCTGAAGCTGAGCCTGGCCTGAGGCAGAGGAAGAGGACAAGCTTTAAAGTGGGATGAGGTGGCAGTTATGATTTCAGATGGTTTCAAGAGTTTGCAATATCTGATAATAACAGTGTGCATGATTACCTGAAAGTAACCAGAAAAGCTATATACTGGATATTGCCCAAGATCAAGGAGAGTGAAATTCAAAGACAATGGAGGTGAAAATAAAGTAGCTGTTGGTGCCCCATGCAGTGAGCACAGCTGAGAAGTATATATTAACAAGAGGATTGTAGCAGAGCTGGTGAAACATTATTTATTGGTGGGTCAAGTGTAGCTCAAAATAGCATTTCTACTAGGGAGAAAAACGAACTGTTAAGTGGATCTCACTTTACTGAATTTTGTCATAGGACTTGTTGACCTGAGTCTATGCTATGAGATTAAAGGGGCTTCTCATGGAGACCCCTCACCCATCTTCCTCTCTCTCTTGCTAAGACCCAGTTTACCCCATCCAGCTCTTGTCCCAGGTTGCCCAGTCTTCTCCCCAGCCTTATTCTACCTCCAGAGAATTGCATCCTTCCTTCCCCAGTGAGCTCCAGCCCCTTAGTTCCTTCTCTGTGTTACAGGCAGCAGCAGCCAGGGTGCAGTAAGATCCTGGAGGAGGGGTCAGCTCAGTTCTGTCCACAGCAGAAGAGAGAAGGGGTTTGGTCTTCCCATAAGTGAGAGAGGAGGTGGCTTCTGCACCTGCAGCTGCAACATCACCTAGGGGCTTTACGGACAAAGAATTCAAACCTCACCTGAATCTGTGGAACCCCAAATCTACGTTTTAGCAAATCCTTCTGTGACTTCTAGGCATGTTGACATGTGAGAAGTGTGCTTTTGGAAGCCAGGAAAGAGCAGTGATCTAGGTTCAGCACATACCCTTGTTTGACACAAAGGACCCCAGGTGCTGCCTCCTGCATCACATACGCCCTGTTTGACCCTAGGCATTCAACACAGCTTCCAAAAAATCTACCTCACAATTTATACATTTAACATATGTATACTGGTATTGTTTAATTTCTAAGGTTTTTACAGTCATGCTTCCTCTGCCATTTTTGGCAAGGTTTGTGGCTGCAGCCTAGCATGGCCCACAACTCCCATGATCTCCCTCTAGCCTTTGAAATCCACTGGGTAGCAAGGCCCTCAGAGGATGTTCTTTGATCCGCCTTTTAAGATGCAAAAGTCTCTGGAAGAGACAACTTGTAAGAAAGAGACCTTTGGGTACAGGTGCTGCCCTCAAAACATGAGGAACTGGAGCCAGTCTCCTGGTAGAGTGGGCTAAGCCATGGCCTGCAGTGCCAGCCTCCTACATGGGCTCTGGTTTAAGTGTTGACTACTCCATTTCTGATTCAGTTCCCTCCTCATGTACCTGGGAAAACAGCAGAAGACTGCCCTAGTGCTTGGTCCCTGCCACCCATATGGGAGCCCTGGATGGAATTCCTGGTTCCTGGCTTTGGCCTGCCCTGGCCTTGGCCGTTGCTGCCATTGGAGGAACAAACCAGGGCGTGGGAAGTCCCTCTTCGCTGGGTGTCTCCCTTCCTCTTGGTAATTCTGCCTTTCACATAAATAATTTTTTTTTCTTTTTTTAAAAGAAAACACTAGGAATTGAAAAATCATTTTTGAAATTTCCTTCAACATGACTTAGAGATCAGATTTCACAGACCCTGGCTCTTTTTTTTTTTTTTAAGATTTATGTATTTTCATTGGAAAGACGGATATACAGAGAGGAGGAGAAACAGGAGAGGAAGATCTTCCATCCGATGGTTCACTCCCCAGGTGACTGTAATGGCTGGAGCTAAGTCAATCCAAAGCCAGGAGCCAGGAGCTCTTCTGGGTCTCCCACACAGGTGCAGAGTCCCAAGGCTTTGGGCCGTCCTCCACTGCTTTCCCAGGTCACAAGCAGGGAGCTGGATGGGAAGGAGGGGCGCCAGAATTAGAACAGGCGCCCATATGGGATCCTGGCATGTGCAAGGCGAGGATCTTAACCACTACACTATCGCGCTGGGCCCCAGACCCTGGCTCTTTAACAAAGCAAAGCAAAACTGCTGTAGGAAAGATGTAACTTTTCTCCAAATCTCAAAATGTGGATGAAATACAAATCTCTGACTTTAGCATTTGAATTTCTTTTTTTTTTTTTTTCCTCCTCCTTCTGGTAACTCTTCCTAAAGCTCTTGTGGGAATTGAGAGCTATTCTGCATTTTTCTCTCAGGATATTTTAGCACTTTATTTTCAAATTCTGGACTTTGCATGGGTCTGCTACTCAGCAACATGCAGCATTAAATCAGTGGCTCAGGGGTCCAGGCATCACACCCCCCACCTCCCGCCCCCCGTTAGGGATGAGGAATGAAATCCTTCCAGAATCTACTCCAATGTTGAGGTCACATATGAGCTTTTAAAGAATGGCTTGAATAATCCACAGTCTTGTTTCATAAATGGCTTCTAACAAAATGTAAGCTCAAACATAACAAGGTCATTTTTTTTTCTAATCCAAATTGCAAATCCAGTCCAAGAAGTGCATTCATTTGCATGAAATATTCTTTCCAAGAAGTTCCTCCCAGGTGGGGAATTTTAACCGTGCTTCTTTCGACAAGAAAGGCAGACAAATGGCTTCAGCTGGTCAAGAGTTATATTTCTCACAGGATATTCCAATTGGCTTCTCACTCCACGGGATCAATAAACAGCCAGGCTTATCTGCATAAACCTATCCCGGACTCGCCAATGCTATCACAGACCATTTCTTGAGCTTCCCCAGGTGCAGCCTTGAAAATATCCTGACAGCACTGAAATATGTAGGGTAACACAAACAATAAAAGGATGAACATGAGGCAGACAAACTCCGCTCGCAATGTGCCCTCAAGACACTCAGGTCAAGCCAGGCTTTCTTCCCGGCCAGAAGAAACTCAACCCAAACGTCACCACCAGCAAGAGCAAGCCTGGGTTACTGTCAGTGTCATCTCTGTCCCAGGTCAGACCACCAGGAAAAATGGCTTCTGTGAGAAGGATTAATGTAACAGGGCGATTCCTGTTAGTCATAAAACCCCTTGAAGGGCTGGAGGCATGCAGCAGAACACAGGGGTCCAAAATGTTTAAAGACTGTGACCTCCAATTCTAGACAGTCTGAGAGCTTGAGTTTCCAGTGGGTTGGCTCTAAATCCCTTCACTGCTCAGCGGACACCTGCCCTGGAGGGTCAGCCCTCTGCTACAGAGCATGTTCATGCCTGGAGGGTCGAGAGCAAGCAGGCTCCCACATTTCCCCTGGGATGCAGCATTGGCTGTGGGGATGGCAGGGATGACATTCACCCTGGCTACTTCTGCAAGGGGCTTTGTAGAGATGTGGTCTGCTCAGAGAGATGCTGACTCTTTCCAGAAGCTTTTATGAGAGGGTAGGATCAGAGTCACGCTGTCACCTCATACCTTCTCTCCTTGGTGTCTTCTTTCATTTCTTTTATTGTGTCTGCAAAGCCATTGAACTTGTAATCATTAGTCTGGGAAGGTAGGCCATCCACTGGAGTTCACCTCTTAGTCCTTCCTACCAAAGCACAGGGAGGAACCATTGAGATGGCCAGCATGGATTTCTGCAAAAAATATAGCTATCTTTGGCATCCATGCTTGTGCAGTTGCTATTCAATCACGGGAGAACTTCCCATTAATGCTGGTGTGGACCAATGAGATGAGGTGTCAGTAAACACAGGAAAATTGAAGACTTCGTGGAAAACAAAGTAGAGAAGAATGCAGTAGACCTGAAGGTGGTGTGAGATGTAGCAGTCCTGGGAGCTTTGTCAACAAATGGCCAAAAATATCAGAATCTGAAATGCTCAAAACTGTGCAATTTTCTTTCTAATATAAATTCATACGAAAATAACTCATACAAAAAGATTTTTTTCTAAAATTTATCTTGGCTTAATTGAGAGACAGAGAGGGAGAAAGAGACAGAGATCTTTCATTTGCTGGTTGACTCCCCAAATGGCAGCAGTAGCCTGGGCTGAACAGAGCCAAAGCCTTGGAAGTAGGAGTCTTCCGCATGAATGATAAGAACCCAGGTACCTCAGCCACCACCCACTGCCTCCCATGGGGTACATCAGCAGGAAGCTGGAAAGGAAGCAGAGACAAGACTTAAATATAATCATGTAACAAGTTGCATTCAAAACACAGACACACAAAGTATCATGTAAAATAACCTTCAGGTTACGCTGTGTAACATGTGGGAAACAAAAGGAACTTCTTACATAAAGGGGAATATTTCAAAATCTGAAAGAAATCTGAAATCCAAAATACTTTATGTTCCAAAACTGTTTCCACTGGGAGTAACTGGCAGTGTGGTAACCCAGAACAGTTATTAAGAGTTTACTCCAGAGAGACAGACTCGGTAGGAAGACAGGACTCTGCCCTTGAGCACTGTGTGGTCTCGAGGACATAGAAAGGTGAATGTGTTTTTATAGCAGAGTGGGAAAGATCCAGAAATGCAGGTGGCAAGGACATTATCTGAGAACACAGAGGGCTACCTGGCGTTTTCAGAACAGCCAGGGACAGTTTCTCAGAGAGCATGGGCTTATCGTGTGGGGGTTCTAAAGGACATGCTAGAATGACAAGCCAGTGGTGTGTGCATCACATGCGGTTCAGTGAGCAGACAGTGGTGTTAAAGTCACACTGACCTGGATTTGAACCAAGGCTGAGACCCTCCAGCAGGATGTAGGGCCCTGAGAAAATCACTTAGCCCGAGTGAGCCTGCTTTTCTGAATCTGAAAGAGGGACGGGACTGCCGTCTCACAGAATTACAATAAAGGCACAAATGCCACAGGACATTGCAAAATGCCCACTGTGCTGCTTCAGACCTGTTGGGCTTTCGGTAGTGAATTCTGTCAGTTTTTATATTCTCTACTTTGCTCCTTAACCTGAATGATGGACAACATTAAAGAGAAAGAGAGAATCTCAAAGGGAAGGAGGCCATCCCGGCCTCCACCTGGCACCCACCCCCAGCTTTGCCTTTAAACAAAATGAAGCAGAGCCAGAGGAGCGGGCGGCTCCCCGTTGCATTCCATTAGTGAAAGGAGAGAGCTTGCTGGGTTTCCTTTTAAGTGTCAGGATTTGAGGGCGATCTGAAGAGTGGGCCCCCTCAAAGTCATGGCGGCAGCGTCCTGTCTTCAGCAAGCCTGCTTGGTTTATGGACAGCTGCCCGCACAATCGATACTGGCTTGGCCTCGCAGGCTGTGCTCGAGCCCGCCCACACATCAGGACTGCTTACTCATTCACAGGCCTGCCAGGATTCCTGTTAGACACTCCAGGGAGGCAGATCTGAGCAAGAGGAGCTAACCCCTGGTGAGGCCGAGGGGGACCTGACAGTTCTCAGGTGACTCATGGATCTAAAAGCATCAAAGAGCTGGACTTGCGCCCTAGAGCACCAAAAAATAGATTCTTGGGCAGCAAAAGTGCCCTGGGCATTTAGTGTACCAGGACTGGGAACAACACTGCACAGCAAAGGTGTTAACAAACAACAGCTACTCAGCAGCAACTACCAGGGCTGCCAGATTTAGTAAACAAAAATGTAGGATGGCTAGTTAAATTTGAATGCCATATAAACGGTGGCATTAAAAATAATAATAATAAAAAAACCTATTCCTAACCCTCAAATATTGCATGGGACTTAATTATACTAATTGTTTTACTTGTTCTAAAATTCAAATTTACCTTAGACAAATTGACCTTAGACATCCTGCAAAAATTGCCTGGGGCACAGTTACATGAAAAACATACCTTGTTCATCTGAAGTACACATTCAACTGGGCCTCTTGCATATTATGTCTGGCAAGGCTACTCACATACACAAGGACTCTTCAAAACATTAGTGAGGAAATGTACATCGTGAGTGCACAGATAAACTTATCTCAATTCCATTTTCCATGACCCTGTTGAAGTCCTTTGTGTGTCCGTAGGAGAAATACACATGGTCCTGTTTGTAACAAGCCTGTCATCCAAAGGCGGAAGTCACCCTCAGCGAAGGTTCAGTCTTGGTCAGCTAGCATTCTGGGCTTCCACAACATGCCCTCCTCTTCCCTGGCCCTTCCCCTACTCTTCCCCAACAAAGACGCTCTATTCCAGCCTGAACAGTCCTCTTCTGACCCCTGGACGTGCTCTGTCACACATGGTGTAGACCTGTCTCCCACCCGCTCCTGCTATGCAAAGGCCCAAGCCTTGCCTGGACGTCAAGACCTGCTCTACAGCTGATGACAGGTGATAGAGGCTAGGATAGTTCTCTATAAAAGCAAACGAACAAACTAGAAGGAAACAAACACAAACATGATGTGTAGCAGACAGATATGTTTGTCCTGCTTCTTCATTATGCAATGACTACTTGTATCAAAACAATATGTGTAATCCCAGCGCCAGTGGGATAGCTCAACTGGCTAATTCTCCACCTGCAAGTATCAGCGTCCTGTATAGGCACTGTTTTGTGTCCTGGCTGCTCTACTTCTGATACAGCTCCCCGTGTGTGTCCTGGGAAAGCAGAGAAAGATGGCCCAAAAGCTTTGGGAACCCAGAAGAAGTTCCTGATTTCAAATTGACTCAGCTTTAGCTGTTGCAGTCAACTGGGGAGGTGAATGAGATAATAGAAAGTCTTTCTTTGTCTCTCTTTCTCTCTGTAAATCTGCCTTTCCAATTAAAATAAATCTTTTTTTTTTTAAAGAATGTGGTATCCATAAAGATGTTTAACTTTTATGTTAAAATTTTTTATGTCTCTAAGTCCTCATTTTATATATGTAGATATCTAATAAGATCTCCTTTCATCCCAGTGCCATCTCCCAGTCTCAACAAGACATGCCCTGCTGGAACGCTGGGGAATGTTCATCCTCTCAGGGCTTTGCCCTTGGGTTGCCCTGCCAGGTAATTCTCTCTCTCTCTCAATCTCTCTGGCAAGAGTGACTTAATGTGTTTAACACTGTGGTGCAAGACATGACACCTTTAAAAATGTTTTTTCACACATCTGCTCTGAACCCTCACCTGCCTGACTGGCAGACAAAATAATTGCAGCCATGGGTTGAACTCCCATCATGGAACCATGCAAGCCCAGGGTGACTCCCAGGCTGGTAACACATACAAGTGCAGAGGGTCCGGGGTAACCGGGGGACCAGATGCCAAATCTCAGTCTTCAGAACTCCTTCTCATCCAAGCACATTATTTCCTGAATTGCATCATGGTCGGTCTGGCACAACCTGCTTCAAGGGGCATGGGGAATGAGTGGATGAATCAGCAGTACTCAGTCTTGGAGATCCAGCTGAAACATCAACATTGCTTGATGAAGCCTTTCCTGACTCCGGCAGAAAGAGGGTAGAATCTAGCAAGGGGTCCTGTAAGCTTTTCAAAGCCTCCTTGCCCAGTTCCTCTCGGCTGTCTCAGTCTGTCCCCTGCTACCCACGAGTTCAGTCGTCCTTCTTTGGGTTCCTGCTACCACTCGCTTCACTGAGGTCTGTCTTTGCCACCCTACTACAGTTACGTGCCTCTGGGTCACCCGTGCCTTGCTTTTCCCCTTCACATTTATCGTCGTGGTATGTACACATGTGTTTTACTAACTTTTATTGTCTGTGCTGCTGTTCCCTCCCATTGGAATGTATGCTCAGCTTTATTCACTGTAGTATCTCAACTGTCTAGGACAAAATAGGCGGAGAATAAATATTTGTTGAATGAATAAATGAATGTCTTTTTTAAAAAACATATTTTCCTAAAACATCAAATCTAAAACTCCAACTAGTTTATTTCCTGAAACCTACAACTGAGCTCCCCCACCCGCAGCAGATTGTGTGAAGGAAGAAATGAATGCTCAAGGGGACTGAGGCGCAAGCCATGTGTCATCATCTTTAATGGGTAACAGGCTTTGGTAGATTCTTGCTGATTGAAATGAAAGGGAAGCTAAACCCTCCCCAATTCGACAGCACATGCCCCTCAGAGAAGATGAAGCAGACCCCTGCTTGCTGGCCAGCGCCCAGAAGGAAGGCCTTCAGGACAGTAGCGATTTCTGCCCCAAGATGAGGACTGTGTGTTACCTGCTCCATTCGCCCTTTTCCCCATTCCTGTTCCCCCAGGGATGCAAGTCCCTTTCGGAGCAGCCGGGGCAGCCTCTGGCGGCAGAGCAAGCGATGTTCACTGGCCCCCTTGGGGATGGAGCCCAGACATCAGACTCATTAACACCAGCTGAAAGCAACCCATCACTTACAGACTTACCACGAAGCAATCACAGGCTGGCTGCACCCAGTGCCTGAGTAAACCAATACACCTGTGAATAATGAAGGATTTGCACGAGGCCCACGGTTTTTGGCAAGGATTTCAGGAGGCGCGCATTGAGCTGAAACGCACTGGGCTCCTCTCCTGTGCGCTTGGGAAGACGCCACCACGTCTGCGGGTTTTAAGGTAGGCAGAACGTCGCTTCAGTCTGATATCGCGGGCGGCTTGTGACCTCAGATGTTGCTGTTGTTGTTGGTTTTCTTTGGACTATCCGGAGAAATTGCTTTTAAGGGAAACTAATAGCAGATATCTAGGATGCAAGGAGGCTTAATTCCTAGCAGTTCAAGCTGCATGATGCTTATTTCACCGCTTTAAAATACATGTACTTATACATACTTTAAGTCACCTCTTAATAATATGCCAATCATGAGGTGTTTTTCAGCAGTTACATTCCTGGCTGTATAGGAAGGCAGTTAATTGTTAAATTAGACATGGCCAGAGGAGACATCCCACTGCTTACACCATTGCAATAGAATCATCATTTGCTGGTGCCTTGCTAAGGTAGATTCAGGTCTGTTCCTTTTGTCAGAGTTTCATGTTTGTGAAAACTGTTCCAGCATGGATTGGGGTTGGGGTGCTGCTTCCGGGCTTGGTGCTTGCTGGCTTTATCCAGACTTTCATGGGTAACTCTTAACACGAGCCTGTGTCTCCACCACATGCTGGAACTTTTCCAAGGTAAAGGTCACAGTGCAGGTGGCTGCCACCTGTGCCAGCTTGAGTTTTGGCAGGAAGGTTTGTTCGCCTGGATCTCCAATGCATTCAAGGTGTCAAGCCTGTTCGTTCTGGCAAGAACAGGAATGTTTCTCATGAAGTGAACAAGGGACAGCTGGGTGTAAATGTTGTGGCATGGCTAAGCAGCTTTAGCCTGCTGGAGTTTGGATGGCTCAAGATGGTGGAGGAAAGCATGTAAAAGCTCAGGAACTTTAACCACTCTCTACCTGACCATAACAGTGCTGTTTCCCTGGGAGTTGAACTAGCACTTAACTTCCTGTTGGCTCCTGGTACTTCATGCGCTAGGTGAGAAGCTATTGGAGTGTCGCTTTCCTCTCTGGTGGGCACAGCCGAGTGGAGAGTCTCTGGCAGCCAGCAGAAGTTCACGGTGTGACTCATGGTCCCATTTCTGATGACGTGGATCATTTCGGCATGATGCCAGTGAAGAACCTAGATGTTTTCTGTTTTTGTGATTCTGCCTTAATGGCTTGGCTGGGGGCTGTGTGAACTCCAGGCCTGATAGTCTAAGTGACACCCGGCAGGACACCTGGCAGGTCACATAGGCAGACCACTCCTCAGGAAGGCGGTACCTTGTGTTTGATAAGATTCACCGCCCCGTAGCTCATCAATTTGTACTTTTGAAAAGTTGCTCGCTTCAAACCCACCAATAGAAGCCTGCTAAATCATGACTGTACAGGAGGTGGCTGGGAGACCTAGGTTAACCTGAATAAACCACCTTTACACCTTAGCACTGACTTCAGACTTGATTTTCTGGGGATTTCAAAAATGGGCACAACACCAGTACCTGCAGGTGCCACAGGTTTTGTTAATACCAGCAGCTCCAGGTGAACCCACTGAGCTAACTCTTGCAGTGTAGGCTCTTGTGGGAACACAGATATTCATGTTTGCAATCTTCTCCTAAGCATTGGAGATATGGTGTTAGCTTGCTGGCATTAATAAACCCACACAGTTTCCAACTGTAAAGCACTCAGACCTTGCAGTGCCTTTCAGGAAGCCAGATAGCCAGAGAGGCCACAAAAATGCCAGGGAATGATCAGTTGAGAGCACGTCCTTGTCCCCCAAGTAGCTCTCCTTTGGGAGCTTGGCTAGTTCCTTCAGCACACCATGGTGTCCAACATCTAGGGCGTCCCATTGAAGCTGGAGAACTGGTGGAAGGTTACTGGATCCCCAGCAGGCAGGGTCTTTGTCAGTCTATGAGGCTGTGGATGTGTGCCTCTTTGCCCAGCTTGGGGCCCGACTGGACAGCCCAGAACCAGCAGCTCTCTCGCTGTCATCCTCCATGGTTTCAAGAGGTCTGCTCACCACAGGGAACAGGTTCACAGCCTTTTGTGTTGTCTGGATCCTTCTGCAGCCACAGGCTGATCTGTTGTTAAGTATTTCTCACTTTTCCTCTTCTGTCATCTTCATTTTCTTTCTGGTTCCAGCATCTTCAGCGGGACTCAAACTGTCCCGGTTGTAGATGTTGTCCTCCTCGTTCTTGTGGTCATTCCCTGCAGAGCTCATGGCCACTTCCGGTCACATCACTGGACGTGCAGATGCCGAAGGCTTTACTGCTGTCTCTCTCATCCACCAGTTTGCATAACCTCACGGCTTCCTCACACCTCCATTTTCAGGAATTTAGCAGCTTCCTGGTGTGGCTGTAAAGTGGGGCAGTTTTTTGACATCAAAAGAGAAGGAACATGCTTTTCATCCACCACCCTGTTGCCTAAACCACCTGTTTAGAGAAGGTGGCCATGGCATGTGATGAGGAGAGGCCCTGTGTGTGACTGGGCTGATGTGAGTGGTTCTCTCAATCCTGGGCCTCCATTGAATGCCTGAGGTGAGGATGCTAGTGCACCTGCTTCGTGTGGGCGGTAAACCCATGAGAGGGGACAAGGCAGGAAAAAAGATGAGAAGAAATGTGTTGGGTAATGTGCTCTCCAGCACCCTGGGCCAGAGACCCTGGCTGCTCTGCACATTGTTTCCTCAGTTGAGGGCCTTTGACACATGGTTAGCCAGAAGTAAGCCAGGCCTTGGCAAGAAGGGATGCTGTCTCCAGTTCCTGGGATCCAGGTTTATTCCTAGGGAGGTGATGCCTTCTGAAGGCCATCTTCTCCCCAAGGAGCTGCTCAGGAAGCCAGGGACCAGCTGATGGGTATGGCAGTTTACCCAAATTCTGGAGTGGAAGGAGAACTTGGGATAGGTGTGATCAGGAGATTGTAGATCCCATAGGGTTGGGAGCTCAGTTTGGACTCTGGACTGTTCCAGAGCTTGGTGAAGGCCCCCAGCCTGCAGAGGGATAGGAGGGGCAGGCAGCACTTTCAGAAACAAGCAGGCAGTGAGGTCCTCAACATTTGAGTGCAGCACCGTGGGGATCTTGAGGAGCACCTCCTACTTCCCCACTTAGCACATAGTTGCTTTACAGACCCACTTTTGAGATCTACCAGCCATGCTTCTTGGCCAGTTTGTCCAAATGCAAAGGAAGTCAGAGATCCACCTGGAGTGGTTCTGCACCACTACCTGCACCCTGAGATCCCTCGGTGCCCTGCTCCTCTACAAAACCCTGGTCCCAGATCCCTCTTGCCATGGTCCCTCTCTTCTTCCCTCCCCAAGCCTCTTTCATCAGCAGAGCACTGAGGTCTTCCAAGTTTACAGCTAGAGCCTTAGGTTTCAAGATTGTGATCTTGGGTAACACAAAAGTGTAAGGATAGATTGCTACCCAATCTTTCAAGGTAGCAATTGTAATGAAGTTGGCTCCAATGAGAAATGGGCCCGAGATGGGGAGTAAAACATGACGTAACCAGGTTTGCAGGCTGGCCTTCCTGGATGCAGACCGGGCTCCTCATGGCTTTAGAGCCACAGTTCTTGGTTGCAGAGACGAATGCCAGAAGTCAGGGTGTTAGTGCAGAAATTCTGCAGGGACCGGTGACCTCTTCTATGACATTTCAAGACCCTGATATCTACAACTTCCATGAAACAGATGTAATGTGAAAGAGGTGGTCTGGGTCCATTATGCATTTTTAAAAATTTTATTACCTTTGATTTTATAACAGTTTCATAAGCTCTGGGATTCCTCCAACCCTTCCCTGTACCCTTTCCCCATGGTGGATTCCTCCACCTAGTTGCAGTATTACAATTCAAATCCAATCATAATTCTTTCATTGCAAGCATGTACTTTGCATAGTGTCCAGCATCTTGTTGTCCAGATAAATTCAACAGTTTCTTGGGGAGACCATCTCTGGTCTGAAGGCAGAGCTGGCAGAATATCATCCCAACCAATTAAAAACCACAACATAACATCAACTGTTTACAACCTTATGGAGTTGAATGACATGGTATTGAGTGACCCATATGTTAGAAAATGCAAGTTCTTAATCGCATCCTGTGGTTACTTCATTGACATTTCAATTTTAGTTTATACACAACCGGCTGCTATACACCTTAAAATGGCTATAGGGTACTATTCAGCTGTCTCATGTCTATTTTCATTTTTGCATTTAGTAGTTTATAGTGTTGAAGCATAATTTTTACTGAGCTTGGATTTTGGGATAGTCCATGTTGGTTTATAACTCTAACAACAGTTAGAAGTGCAGAACAGTTTTAGGAGGGGTGTGCAGAGAAATCTTCAATACCCTAGTGAGGAGTAACTTATGTTCGTGTCCTACCTAGTAAGGTATGTGTGAGTCCAGTCTAACCATTTCCTGTTTGGTACTAAGCTTTCCTTGTTATTCTCCATCTAATCTAATATTTTTTTGGTGGGGGGCTTCAGAGTGACCCCGATGGTCATTGCAAGAGAGGGTGGGGATCCAAAGTTGGAACTAAGTAAGGACCAGAGAAAGCTCCTCTCTGGATTCCCGAAGGAAGTTTACTGTTCTGTTTCTGCAGACCGCTCAGGGCTCCTGGCTGTTGTTCCAATGACCTTGAGCCCTGCAAGGAAGGATTTGGGCTTCTTCCATCCCGTATGGTGGATCCAAATGGGAGTGGATGACCTCAGAGTTCTCAACCTCTGAAGGCACTCTAATTCCCCGTGGTCTCCTTGGCAGTTCGGATGTAGTCCTTGGTGCCCGCACTGATAGTCCTTGGTGGGGATCCAGCAGTCTCTGGAGTTGGGACACAAGCCTCCTCCTGTCCCCCTGTTCCACTCTGGGCCGCCCCTCCACCCCCCACTCTGTGCATATGACCTCCTGTTAAGAGGTTGTTAGGATCGCTCTTGATTCCCCCTGGACATCTTTATAGTTTTGCTGTTGTCTAATGCTGATTCAAGTCTGTTGTCTCTAAGTTGCCTGTTATGTTCTTGATTGGTTATACTTCATGTCCTCCTCATACATTCTAAGGAGATGGAAGATTTCTCTGCTCTCCCGCCCCATTACCGAGTAGCCTAGGGTTTTCAAAGTATAATAGGTTTTACAATTCTTTGATGTAGATCATAAGCAGTCTGACTCACATTGATTGTTGGTTCATTGATTACATCACAATATCTTATTGCATGTAATACAGGCTGTTTGAGGTTGAAATAATATTACATTTTACAGGTACTATTTTTCAGATTGATGTAGTTTCATCTTAAGGCAAACATGTGGTATTTAACCTTTTGGGATTGGCTCTTTCCCCTTAGCATTATGGTTTCCAGTTGGGCCCATTTGGTCACAAAGAACTGCATTTTTTTTTTAACAGCTGAGTAGTATTCCATGGAGTAAATGAACCATAGCTTTCTTATCCAATCTTCTGCTGATGGGCATTTCGGTTGCTTCCAAGTTTTTGCAATTATTGATTGTGCTATGAACATAGGGGTGCATGTTGGTTTGTCGTGAAACAGGTGTTTTGGATATATTCCTAGGAGTGCTATTGCTGGGTCATATGGTATGCAGATTTTCAGTTGTTTGAGTGCTCTCCATACCGATTTCCACAGAAGCTGCACCAACCCGCAGTCCCACTAACAGTGGAGTATGGTTCCATTTTCCCTGCATCCTCGCCAGCAAGTATTGTTGGTGGTTTTTTGTATGTGAGCCGTTCTTACTGGTGCTAGGTGGTACCTCATTGATGACTTAATTTGGATTTCCCTATTGCCAGGGAACTTGAGCTTTTTTTCATATGTTTGTTTGCCATTTGGGTTTGTGCCTTTGTGAAATGTCTGCCCATTTCCCATGCCCATTTCTTGAGTGGTTTGTTTTGGTGTTTTGGTTGTTCTGGGAGTTCTTTGTATATTCTGGAGATTAGCCCCCTATCACCTATGGAGTGTGCAAAGATCTCCCATTCTGTGGGTTGCTTTTTTACTTTGCTGATTGTTTCCCTTGCTATACAGAAGCTTCTCAGTTTGATGTAAATGTGAAAGAGGTGATCTGGGTCCATTATGCATTTAAAAAAAAAAAGAGGATAATAGGATGTATGCCCATTTTTCTCAGAGCCCACTCACTGTTGTGCAGTAGAGTTTAGCCAAGGAGAGAGAATTTTATATGAGGTTGTAAGGTCAAAGAATGAGGCAGGACTACAATCATTGCGCCCAACCCCCATCACACAACAGCACAAAGCAAATCGATGCATCTGGCTACTTCAGAGGCGGCAGCCGAGCAGGAATCTCTCTCCCATCACTCTGCACTCAGAAGAGAAAGGGACCCTTCCTGTCCTTGAGCTGTTTTATCTGCAAGATCCATTGTAACGCTTCTTTTCAGGGGGAATTCAAAATTAATTTGGTTTCCTTGCATCTTGTCCTATTTTTTCATATATAAGTGCTAGCAATTCATTCAAGAATAAAAATAAAGGATCATACAAGATGCACAAAGCTGCCTTTTATTCTTCAGGATGGAAAACTGGTTATGAAGGAGGTTAATGTTGTTATTCCAGAGAGATAACCCCGGTTGCCATGGTGAGGAATCTTCTGTCAATCATGCTGATGAAGTTGGGTCCTCTTCGGAGACCAGCCTCTGTTAGAACTGAGGTTTAAATGTATTAGCCACTATGCTTGGACTCGAATGGTTAACTCGGAAGACAGGCCCACATTTTCTCAATTCAGACACTGTAGATGCTAAATGTGGAGCCCAGAGAATATAGATGGGTAAACGTGCGTATTTTTAGAAAGGGCCAATTTACCTATCCAGGCTAGGCATTCTTGGATCTCTGCAAAACTATAGGGGGACTTCAGCAAGAACACAGCTGCCCGTGACCTACAAAGGAAGAGCTCCCAAGGAATACATTAAATCTGGGTGTGACTTGGTTTATAAAATGAAAGGGTTTTTTTTGACAGATTAGTTGATTGATTTTTTTTTTTTTAATTTCAATGCTGTTGATCTGCAGTGCTCACTGCTTAATGATCTGTCGTTTCTGCTGAAATTTATTCAGGGAATAACCCACAAGAAATTGGTTGTTTTCAGCAGTTTATGACTTGTTATTTAACATTTAACAGAATGGCTATTTATTTTAGAAACAACCAATTCTGAGAGGTTTATTGCTGTTGTAAACCATAATCAACTGCTTGTATCATTACTAGTTTTGCAAGAGATAAAATGGGCAACTGTGCAAGGCAAATTGTTGAGGAGCTGTAGGCATTTGCATTTGCAATTGTACAGGAAAAAGTCACCTCACCTTGAAGTTCGCCTGCATTGACAACAACTAGTGCTTGCCTTTGGTATGAGAAATCCCACCCAGTAGTTAAAATTGGATCCAAATAAGATAATACTCCAGAAGGTCTTTTGCAATTTTTTTTCAATTACTCGCATGGAAAAAGAAGATAAGATTTGGATGAGCGAGGACAATGTTGTAGATTACATTTTGTTTATCCTGGTATCATAGTGGGAATTAAGTTTCATCGCTTTGGTAGAAACCCAAAGGTTTGAGTAATTTATTCCCCCAAACCCTCAGAGAACTCCTTCGGCTCCGGGGTTTCTGCCTTTAGTGCATGCAGCATGGCTGCGCGATTCACTGCTGGGGCCTGAGCTGGAGGAAATGATTAGATCTCAGAGCGACTGCTCGGCGGGGAGCCCAGGGAAGCATGCATGGACTGCGATGTAGAAGAGGTGCAGTGTGCATCAAAGCCACACAGGTGCTCACAGCCACTTTGGCCTGAGATGCCTAGGCTTTCCAGTAAGAATTGGAGTCCTGGAGCTGACAGGGGCATGAGGGAGCTTCTGAGTCACAGCAGAGGCAAATCAGGGTCCCCAGGCAAGAAAATAAGTCTGATGGCAAGTATATTATTGCATCTTTGAGACTCATGTACCCGTTTAAAAAGGGGAAGGTGGTAATAACATCACTTCTTACTATAAAAAACTTCTCCTGAAAAACATGGGATATCAAACATTTGGTTGTAAAGAAGGTTTAAGATGCAGTTCTCTGTCTTATTGTAAGTGCCTTGGTCTTCTCATAGACACGCAGATTAAGGAGTCCATTTGTTTAGATACATTTGCTCTTTCAAAATCTTCCGTAAACATCGTGACATGACTTTATCCACCGGGAGTTTTTGCCAAAGCAAACCCGTACTGATAGTATTTTCCCTTTAGAAAAAGAATGGATTGAAAATCTGTCTGAAAGATACAGAGATGGGAGATGGAGATCTTTCTTCTGGTTCACTTTCCAAACAGCTGCAACAGCTCTGGCCGGCTCAGCTTGGGGCCAAGAGCTTTATCCGGGTCTCAACATGGGTGGCAGAGGCTCATCTTCCTCAGCACATTAGCAGGGAGCTGGCTTGGAACTGGGGAAGCAGGGACTCAATCCACTGTCCATGTGGGATGCTGACATTGCATACATGGCATATGGTAGCCTCACCTACAAGCCCAGCCCCAAATGATTTTCTTTAAAGAGTCCTTGATTAAAATAGAGAGGGAGAGAGATGTATTTTCATCACGGGACCAACAACAAACATCTGAGTGTGTAGTGGCATTGTGTGGTAGGCTGCTTATTACGCTGCTCTCCAGCCCACACTCAGAGTCTCAGATGATTGAAGGGGCCCAAGAGAAGGAGTGACAAACAAGGAAAGAGAGGGACAGAGATCCACAGGCAAATGAAGATGAAGACATACGGACAGCAAGGGATATATCTGTGCGAGCCAGAAAGAGCCAGCACTCAGTGGAGGCAGCAGGGTCACAGACACACAGGAAGGAGAAAGAGAAAGGAGATGTAGTGGTGAAAATCTATTACACTGTGAGAGAAAGGAGATAGTGTTGTGAGCTTAAAGCAAAAGTCTTGGTGAGAAATGAAGAAGGTGAGAAAACAGCAAGTTGGAAATGAGTAATGGACAGGGCAGACAGACCCCCGAGTCGGGTGGGGCAGGGCATGGAGGGAGGAGGAGTGATCCTTCCTGGTTTCTGCCCAACGTCTTCCTTGGGAGCTGAGGGACTTGAACAGGACAGGGAGGGCAAAAGAAAGGTATCTGGAGAGGATCCCTACTTCGTATGAATTTTAGGCAAAAGGCAAATTCATTGGCAAAGGGGAGAGAGGCTTTCCCCTTTGTTTCCCCACTTCCCCCCCACACACACACACCGAAACAAGAAGAAATAGCAAAATTGGAAACAATGAATTCACCCAGTTTTCCTTAAACCTTGATCTTTCCCACCCTGATCACCCATGTAACCAATTATAAAAAATAAAATTAATTTTTAAAAAGACATAAAAAAAACTTCCAAATCCCTAAGGCTTAAGTCAAGAAATGCAGAAAAGTCTGTGATGGTTGGCCATGACCTCTTGCTGGGAGCCTACTGTGGAGATGTGGCCTGATGGCCACATGGCCCGAGGGCTGGGTGAGGGCTGGGCTGTGGGAACTGGAAAACTCGCTCCCACACCTGGAGTCTGCCAGTCCTGACCCACTGGTGAGGCAGATAATAGCCCAGGGCAAGGGATATCAAAAAGTCCTGTGTGTGTAGTTTGGTTTGGTTTGGTTTTTGTATCATTGCAAAGATTTCTAACACAAAAATCACAGGGATTGCCACCTTGCACTTGGTCTTGTACCGTGCTAAGCGTCTCACGTGCGTCATCTCCTTTATCCCCCTCAACCCCACGATGGATCGGCTCCCTTTGCACAGAGCAGGCCCATGCCTGTCTGTCATCTTTAGAATTGCTCTGATACACAGAACAATGCTGAACGTTTTCTGGAAGAAAAACCATCCTTATAAATCTGCATATCTTCACACACATATTCTGTCCCTTGCAGAACTGCAATTCTAATGAAAGCGTACTATTTGCATGGCTTTCACATACACGTTGCTGTCATCACAGTATCTCATTCCCTCGAGCCCAGAGGAAGATGTCCATCAGCAGGGAGACTATTCGGCTGGCCAGCTCGGGTCCCGGGGCAGCCGGGTTAGATCCACACCAACCCACCGAATGTCTGCTGCGCACCGAGCACTGTGCTGGGTCCTGCTGTGCGGCACATGGTCCCTCTTGGCCTAGTGTGAGGAATAGAAGCTTCACCTGTCCTGCCAGAGCTGTGGCTCTGATGTGGGCCCCGGGGAGGATGGCAGTAATGGCGAGGACCCCACACGGGTTTGCCTTTACTTCTGCTTTCCTCCTGAAGCTGCCAAAAATGAGAAGTACAGGGATTTAGATGAAGGGCCGAGGGGGAACGGGGCTCCCTCTGCCTCTATGTGCTGTCATGGACACACCTAGTGTGTCATGGGCCTGGCTGTTGCCATGGGTTCACGACCCACCAGGACAGAGGAGGGTAAAACTAGCACCTCACTGCCTGGGTGCCCAGCCCTGTCAGCAGCCAGAAACCATAGGTGTAACCCATGAGGGAACAATCATTTTTCTTTTTAAAGACTGTTTTATTTTAAAGAGTTGGAGAGAGGGGTCTTTCATCCACTGGTTCACTTCCCAAGTAGCAGCAATGGCCAGAGTGGGCTCTTAGCTGGCAGCCTGACAGGGCACCCTTCTTTGCACCTCCCATATAAGTACCAAGGACTTGGGCTGTCCTCCAGCAGATTTCCCAGATCATTAGCTGGGAGCTGGATCTGAAGAAGGACAGCTGGGACTAGAATTGGTGCCCATTTGCGATGCTGACACCGCTGGTGGAGGATTAGCTTGCTGTACCACCACACCAGTGAGGCAGCACTCCTGTTGTGCCACTCAGAATGCCAAAGCTCTAAGACAGCGGTATCCAGGGAAAGCTTAGAGCATAGAATTGTCCTCTATCTATGGCTGGGGAACACTGCACATGTCAACAATGGGTCCATACATATTTTTATTTGTGTTTCAGTTAAACTAGTCCTAGTTTATACTTAAGCAGCCGCATGTGACTATTGATTGCTCTACTGAATAGCAGTATTCCTTTATCTGGGCTCGCACTGCTCAGGGACTACAGGTTTCTATCCAGGCTTCTTAGGGACTCAGACAGACCTGCTCGCATTCTTTTGTCCTCATGTGTCCTCGTTTTCACAGCACTTTGACTTTCACCCTCCTCCATGTAGCACGAGAGAGAAGCAGATGACAGCAGCTGTATGTATCAAGCAGGCTCTGTCTTAAGAATAGAGTCAGTGCAGGCAGATCTCAGCAGAAGACACACTCATTACAAGGACAGGGAGCAGACTCGGTTACTGAGAGTAGAGGAGGTAACAGACTGAGCTTAGGCCTCCTGGCTTGGTGTGAGTAGGGAGGGCCTGGCTCACGTTACAGATTCTGTGAGTGGCAGTCATTGTGGCTGCCAGGGCTGCCCTGAAAGACCACCACCCTTGTCTTCATTACGACTTTGGGGCAGTATGTCTGGTGGGTGTTTCTGGGATCATGGCCCAACTGCTAGCTGCAAAGGAGGCTGGGAAAGCAAGCTGCTCAGATGCCCAGTGATGACAGGAATGAGTATCGGGTCATGACTGCTGCACACCAGCCCAGACCTTCAGAGACGAGCATGATGTGCAGTTCCTCCAGCTTTAGTGAAGCTTCTCTCTGAATCCAGGCAAAGCCATTGCTCTGGTCACCAGGCACCTGCTTTCCTGGAAGATTACTTTGGGTGCCACAGGTGAACAGAAAGGATGTCACACTGAATAATCCCATGAGCCACGTGCTGTCCACCCTAAGGGTTGTATTGAGGTCATTGCTCACGGCTCCTCGCAGGGTCCTTTTCATGAGAAACCATGAGAGAAGCTGGTCCGAATCTCCGTGACTTGTGCCTCCCCTGAGTAACCAGGCACAGGTATGGACCGAGGAACATATGGGCCCTGCCTTCAGGTTGGCTGCTGGAAAATGTAGGGCCAAAGTCATGGCCAATATAGTGTCCAGAAGACTCCAGAGAGTGTGTGTGTATGCCTGTATATACGCCTGTATATAGATAAGAACAGCGGCACTTCAAGCTCATGAAAAATTAAATGATTATTTTGGTGGAATCAATTTTGAAATCCATGCAGCATTTTTAACTTCATAATACACATTTTTCTCATGAACTGCTATAGACTCCTCTATTTGAAACATCAGCTTCATTCTTCATTTTTCTTACATCGTTTTGCCCTGATTTTTAAAAATGAATTTATTTTTATCAGAAAGGCAGATTTTTACAGAGAGAAGGACAAAGAAAAAGATCTTCCATCCACTGATTCACTCCCCAAGTTGCTGCAATGGTTGTAGTTGAGCCAATCCGAAGCCGGGAGCCGGGAGCTTCTTCTGGGTTTCCCATGCAGGTGCAGAGTCCCAAGGCTGTGGACTGTCCTTTACTGCTTTTCCAGGCCACAAGCAGGGAGCTGGAAGGGAAGTACGGCAGCTGGAACATGAACTGGTACCCACATGGGATCCTGGCAAAGTGAGGACTTTAGCCACTAGGCTACTGCACTGGGCCCTGCCCTGATTTTTGTCACCCACTTTAGAAATAGTTAAAGCTGTAATCATATGTTTGTAAATAAACCTTAACTCCTTTTTGGAACAATCCAAATAAAAGTACAGAGTACTAGCTCACAAGTATGTCAAGTGTTTGTCTCAATGTGCCAGGAATGTACCATGCAGGACCAAGAGGCTCTTTCTTAGAGGGGCCAGGGTACCAGGGCTCTGACTCCTGAGAGAGCACCCTTTGAAGGCTCTGGAAGTAGGTGTTCATTCTTGAAAAGGACAAGGACCCTCCAGGTTGTGTGAGAACGCCAATTTTTCATTTTGGCTCTGGCTCCTTTTCCTGAACACTCCCTATCTACACTCCGGAAGTGAGTTTTTAACACTTGGGCTCCTGGATGGTTTTTCTGACTCCTATTTTTGCTTCCCATGTTTTTCGCATTTCCAGGGGGCCCAGTGCAGAATGGGAGAGGACTCTCGGGCTGAATTAGGAGGCTCTGTGCTGGCCCCGTTTAGATCCCATCTGCCCCGTTTGGCCTCCATCCCCTTGACAGGTGTGCCTGGCTCAGCCTTGCAGTTCATTGCAGACAGCTCTGAAAAGGCCCGTTGACTTGTTTAGAGGAAAGCACCCAAATAAATCCACCCTCTTTGGTGCATTCAGCAGCCAAAGTAGCTTTCTGGAGAGCAAATGGTGCCAGACCAATTTAATTTCCTCGTGTGATGCAATGAGAGAGCAGCCAGCAAAGGAAAAGACTGATATTGCCATCGCCTGGGACTGTAGGGAGCTCCCCAGTGTGGCCCTGGGGTGGAAGGTCAAGGTCCTAGAGAAGGGGACTACAGATGAGGGCCAAGGAGCCCTTGGTGGGCTGCCTGCCTTCTCCGGGGAACACGTGGAACCCAGGTTCCAGATCCAAGAGGGGAAGCCCTGTGTTTTAAGGGCTGCATGTACAGAGACTGAGGGGGCTCTTGTGTTTGAAGGTTGGGCAGGGGGCGTTGGAGGTTGACTTTGTCCCGGGCTGGGGAGTAATGGCTCTGAAGGGCCAGGGCTGCTCCTCCCTTGGTCAGGCATCTGCTAAGGGAGGTAGCCTTAACAAAACAAAACAAAACAAAACAAAACAAAACAAAACTGACATCTGATGTATCTGGCTATTGGCTGTGGATAACAACTCTGACTTATTAGCTGGAGGAACTCTGGTGAGTCGTTTATCCCATTTGTGCCATGACTATGATTCTGTATACCTGGTATACAGAACATTTGGAGGGGAAATAAGTGTAAAATGCACAGTGCCTGTCATACAGTATATGTTATTCCCTTCTTTTGTTCTAACCCCCTGCTTCTCACTGCTCCCCCAATGGTTTGTCCCCAATGAGCTGGCACTGATCACATTAGCCTGGATATATCATGGCCTCAAGGGCTCTGTAATGGTACCAGTGTGCCGCCCTGGAGTCCAGAGCCCCTGGAGACCTGTGGTATGGGCCGGAAACACCATGGGAGACACACAGGAGCATGGTCCCAGGTGGAGAGCCTCCTGGGTTTTGTCCTTCATGCATGAATTTCAAGACTGTTTTGTGCCCAAATCATTTATTCTTAATTCCATTTTCCATAAATCTTCTTGAAATAAGTCTTCTGTAAGGTTCTTCAGAGAAACAATCAATAGTGTGTGCAGATATAAAATTGTTCACGAGCTGATGAGATCTAGCAAATCCAGAGGCTACACGGCAGGCCTGCAGGCTGCAGACCCGTGCATGGGTTGATGGTAAGCTCTGCCACAGAAGGCTTTCTTGGTTGGAGTAGGTTAGTCAGTGTTCTGTTAAGACCTTCAGCTAATTGGATTATCTTCTACCCACATTATAAAGGGCAATCTGCTTTACTGAAGTCCTCTGATTCAGATGTTGATATTGTCCAAAAGAACTCTGTCACAGACACACCCAGAATGGTGTTGGGCTGCATAGCTGGGCACCAGGGCCCAGCCACGCTGACGCGAAAGATGAGCCATCACACACTTCTGGTTGCACCCACCTGCTGGGGGATGCCTAGTTTCAGCTCTCATTGCTTGCCCCACTGGGTGACAGGTTCCCTGCCCTCTGTGCTATGAGAACACACAGGGTCTTGACTTAGGCAGCCTGGGATCCTTGCGACTGGCTCATGGCCAGACTCCTAACGTGTGCCTGATAAATGCTTGCCGAACATAGGAGAACTGAAAGATTGCCAAGTGCTTTAGGGCTCAACCACAGTCCCTTTGTCACCTTCCCAAGAGCACTGGAGGAACCCTTCTTGATCTGTTCCCCATCCCATGCCCCATGCCTTGATTTCTTCAGTTCCCCCAGGAGCAGCCATGACGGCATGAGGCTGCAGGCAGCGTCCCCACTCCCCAGCGTGGGATTTTGGATGGCTACTGTCACCTGTCTGGTCCTGAGCTCACAGTCTGTAAATATTTGTCATTCAATAGGCCAGGAGCAGCCAGAGCAATGTCTACTGGGAAGGCAGGACAGACAGTTTGAGTGAGACACCGCCAAATCCTGAGGGAAGTCTCGGGGACCCCTTGATGCAGGTTTGGGACAAGGTGAGTTTCAGAATTGAGACAATAGCAGTGCTGCCACCTGAGGTAGGCACTGTTTGAGCCTCTCTTGCCATCATTACAACTAACAGGGCAGGCAGAAGTATTTAGCCCAGGAGCCCTTTGCATAATATTTTCAAATGCACGTGTTCCCAGTCACTCACCCAAATTTAAAGATAATCAGTTTAAAATAGTTTCCATGAAATTAAAAGAATGTATGAAATAAGGTGTATGCTTCCTTACTAATGAATTAAAAATCAAGATTTAGCAGCCAATCTGAAAATGACAAATGTTGAACTAGATGACTCTAATATCTAGAGATCATATAGCCACTGCAATGTGAGAGTATGACTTTTGTGGAGATTCAGTGTTGAGGTAAGTCATTTGGTACTCAATTAGATGAAGAAATAAGTAAGCTTTCTAAGGCATGCAGGAAGTTGAAGAACCAGGGGCTACATTGTGGCAGAGTGGGGTAAGCCTACACCTGTGATAGAGGGGCTGGTTCAAGCCCCAGCTGCCCCACTTCCTGTTGAGCTCCCTGCTAAAATATCTAGGAAGGCAATGGGTGATGGACCTTGGGTATGAGTCCCTGCACCCACAAGAGAGACCACGATGAAGCTCCTGGCTTCTTCCTGGCCTACCCCTTGGGGCCCTTTGGGAAGTGAACTAGCGGATGAAAGGTTTATTTCTCCCTCTCTCTATGCATCTCAAATAATTCATGTAAAAGAGTATTCAGTGCTGTTCGTCCCTCACATTAGTACTGTTTTCACCATGGCAGTGAACTTCTAGTTAGTAGGAATCTTGTTAAAATGAATGTCCCCAGAGCCCACCACTAGTGAGCCTGCCCAGTTGGTCTGAAGCGAGATCTGACCCACTGCACTGCAGACAAACTCCCTGTGCTACCAGGCCTGGGACCACAAAGTACCTACCAGCAGTGATCTGGAAAAATGAAAGATGGTGTAAGGGGCCTTCTAGCCTTTGGCTCTTGGGCCAGAAAGAGATCATCTCTTGGGGGACTTAGAATGGAGAATGGGTGTGCTTTTGCCATCAGACCTGAAAGCACTGGCTCATTGGTGCTGTGTCTCTCGCTAACCCCACCTCCCCACCCCTGCATTGCTTTACTTGTCATTGTTCCCCAAGCCACCTGCTTTGCCTGTAATTCTTGCCTGGGCCTTCCTCTCATTGTATTTCTCATAGGTTAGCCTTGCACAGCCATGCTGGCAGTAGGGTGGGGGCATGGGGACAGGAGCAAGAACAAGCCAGGGAGATCAGCCTCAGACCCTGGTGATGGCCTTGCCCACAGCTCCCGGAGGGAGTAGAGCAGGTTTTTTCCACACTGTCCCTCAAGCCCAATCCTTGTTGCTTTCCTGAGCTGTGTTCTTCCTGTGCAGCCAATGTGGACAGGCTGTGCTTCGTGCAGGAGCTTCGTACTGCCTAGTCAGAGGATGCTGGGCTTTGACTGGGCATGAAAACCCCCGAGGCAAAAGCTTTACAAAACACTTGCCTGGCTCCATGCCAGGAAGCCGTTCCATCTGCAGGCTGCCTGGGCAGGAGGATTTGTAGAATCTACACAGGTGATTCTAAAAAACAGCAAAGGAGGGACTCTCTGGCTACAGAAAGGAAATTCACTATGCTCGTACTGAAGGGTGTCAGCCATGCACCAGGGACAAGGCTTAATCGTCTAAACACAGAGCTAGACTTTGTGCACACTGCTCCAGGGGTGTGACTCGGGGATTGCATCTTATTCTACAGATGGGGAAATGGACCGACTGAGGTTCATGGACTCGTTCAGAGCCACACAGTAAACAGATGAAGCAGAAGTGAAATCCTCCATAGTCTGGCTCCACAGCCTTCACTCTCAGAGTCCTGCTGCTTGCCAGTGGGGGTGACGGGTCAGCGCCACGACTGACATTCCTCTTAGCTCGATGTGTATCCCCTTTACCTGATCAAGGGCATGGGAAGTGTCATGGATATAGAAGTCCATCAGGGTTTGCCTCCAGGAGGTTTGAAGATCTGCAAGGTCTTTCCCAGTTCCAGCTGCGGCTTCGGGGGTCTATTTGTCACAAAAATGCCTCCTGTTCATCTTGCTGGATGCCTCCCCTGGCGTCCTAAATGCAACATGACAAGTGACAAATGTTCTGAAAGGGGAGGAGGTCCTTGGACTGTGATCATGTTGGGATGAATGACTACCCAGGCAGACTTAATAAATTACTCAGTGTTCGTTTCTAAGCCAGGCATGACGTTTGCAAGAACTTAAGGCCAAGAAACTTACGGGCCAGTTTTGTCTGTGTCCAGGGATGCTTCTTGGGAAAGAGGGAGGAAAGGGCCGAATCCTAGCCACTAGACCACCAGGGAAATACCAAGAGGGAGGAAGGGAGAGGGGGGCAGGTTGAGATGAGAAGACGCAGAAACAGATCCAGCTGCTACCCCTGGCTGTGTGAATCTGCAGAAGCACCAAAACATTCCAATATTCTCTTTATGAGAAACAGGATGAAAGGCGACCAGGTACCTGGGCTGTTGTGAGACTTGGAGGACATAAAAGAATACAGACACCAAGTACTCCAAAATGGACAGTCGCTCACATTGTCATACCTTTGCTTAAAATCCGGGCACCTCTCGATGCTCTTGGATGAACTCTTCAGCTTTAACTTATTCAGCCACAAGTATGGATCATAGGCTGCCTATTTTAATATTTTAATATTCTGACTTCTTTACAGTATCACTGGAAAATATCACTGTCTGATTTGCATCTCCGATGTCTGTCTGTTTGTCCGTGTGTATTTCTTGTACAACACATCTCTAAGGATCTGTGTGAAGATATGCTCAAAGGGACACTTTTTCTTTAAGTAGTTGAGGTAAATATGTGGGGATTATTGCTAGCTTGTCCTTTCTTTTAAAATCCACTTATAGATAGGCTGTGAAAATGAAAGGCTTTGGGAAGCTTGCACATATAGGCACAAAGCAGTCACATCGGCTTATACTCCCTCTGCCATCCTTCTGGGTCTGTCATCAAACTCCCAGTGTATAGATGAAGGAAGCAAAGAGGCGGCTACAAGACTTATACAAGACCTCCTCCGTGAGCAGCAGATCAGGCATCCACACTTCAGTCACAGTGACTCGCAAGCATGCACCCCTTTTGCAAAGTCTTGTCCGTGAGGGAGCATCCAGGGCAAGGCACTCAGGACACTGACCTGTCCCAAACTGGCTGAGGAGCAGCGGAGCTAGAACACCAAAAGGTCTTTCATCCTTAAAGTTAGAGTTTTTGGGGTTTTTGTTTTTGTTTTTGTTTGAGAAAAGTCATCTTTCTAGTTTGGATATTATCAGAAAACACTTTAACAACTAAGATTTTATGTCCCCATCTCTTCCCAAATCTTTTGGGATGGTTGGATACAGTTTCTCAAGTTAACTCAGCATACATTTTAGCTCCATGAAACCAACTCCAGGCCCTGTTCATCTCTGAAAAGTGGATCGAATTAGTAACATGTGCAGACATGTTTGCTTAATGGAGTGGGGGAAGAACAAGGCCAAAGATGACTTTCTGTCAGGGGAAAAACATCTTCATACAGAGTTGAACATATGCAGACCCCATCCAAGCAAGGCGAGTCACCTGCAGATGTTACCTGGCAGTTTTGCACCTGGCTCTGCAAAAAGTACTAATTGGCATCAAGGTAGAGTTGAACACCTGATTGCTGGCTGGGTTGCCAGAGAAAATCTAAATCCATGAGTGTAGTAGCTCCACACCGCGGGACCTATCCTGGGCGTCTCTGGCATGCTTGATGTGTCTTCCAATTCTTTTAAACTGAACTCCAAATGCAACCTTAAAACAAGGAGGCAACTTTCCAAGGAAGACTTAGCTCAACAGGAGATCCCCCAGGTACCTACAAAATGGAGCAGAGACTCGGGCCTGGAAAAGAATGTTTGTGACCTTGAATTCTGTGCTGCCAGGTTGGAGGGCGAGGCACCACCCTCACCTAAGGAAGGGAATGTTTCAACAGGTAACACGGTGTTCATGCAGAATGGCTCGGGGATGGAAAATCAATGCTCCCCTGCCTATCAAAAATGCTAACTCCCAGGAACCGAGAACGTGCCGGGCGCTCCTCCCCATTCTCGATCTCGAGCCGTTGTCATTGGTCTTGTGTTCCCATCTGTGTGCAGGGAGGTGGACTGCTTCTTGGGAGGAAGAAGCAGAGGAAGGCAGTTTGCCGGCAGGGCTGTGAGCCCTGGGCTTGTGGATGGCCCAGCAGGATGCATGCTGTGCTGTTGGGCAAGTGGATGCAGAAGTAACTGTTGCAAAAGTGAGGCTGATAGGGGAAGGGGGCGGGGACAGAGAGGCTTGTTAGAAGAAAGAAAAGCCTCTCTCACTGCCAGTGTGGATTTATAACTCTCAGGCAGCAAAGAGCAGTCCCTTGGTCTTGGGTTAAGTCACCTGGAGAATAAGGAGTCATTGCAACGGGAGTAAGGCACAAAACAGAAAGGAAAAAGAGTCAATGCATTTCATCATTTAATTCAGAAAGTAGTCAGAACCCTTGTCGGGAACCCGAACGCTGAAAATCTTTAAACCGCTTCTGGTTGATCAATTTGTCCCCAAAAGCCAATTTATACCACAGCAATTCCCACTGCTGCTAACTGAACGAGGCACTGGACAGTTGCTGCCTGACCCCCAGCTGACCCCCACTAACGAGGTGTCCATGGTGCCAGAGATTTCTGCTCAGTTTAGACTGGAGACAGATTATTCAGCCGGATTCTTCTTCTTTTTCCCCAGGAGTTGCCATTAGCCAGGCTTTGAGGATAACCCTGTGTCCCTCAATGTCATTAAATACAAGAGGTCCTGAGACCTGCTGACCCCACAGATTTTGCTCAAAGCCTAAAGGGACAATGAGCTGTACTCCACCTAGGGATGGCTGAGCCACACACCAGGCCCCCCAAAATGGGGTGGGGGGGGCCAGGTCACACGTTAGAATCATCTTTGTCTTTGCGTTTCTACCAAGCAGAGAGGGAGTTTGTGCTGCACGTGAATTCTGAACAGAAATGGTACATGATTAATTGCATCAGCTGCATCTATTCTCAGGTTTTCTAAGATTTTCCCTTTTTCTAAATTTCTTAGACATTCTTTTGTGGATTCATATTGTGTAATGTACACTCAGTTATGTCTGTACAGAAAATTGATGCTCTGTACATAAATCCCATCACCAGGGGAAAATACAGCGCTGTCTGTGTGAGCCTGTGTGTTGCTCTGCATTCACCAGACCACTGTGGAGATCCTGTTGCTCCCTTGACTAAACAAATCCAAGCTCCCACCTCGTGCTGCACAGGACCCTTTGTTTTGGTATTCTAACGCCGCCACGCTACCTTCCCCTGTGATGGTGCCTGCACATGGAAACACAAGACCTGTCCCCCCCAGGCCAGTTGAGTGGCTGCTACATCCCCTGTGCCCTGTGGCTATCTGATCTCGGGAGATGACCAAGATGGGTTTGTGGGGCAAGGTGTGTTTATACACTAGGAGGTGGGAAAAGATATCCAGAGAGTAAAGGGAGAGAAGCAAGGCACATCTGCCTGTAGCGCTCCTGTTGGAAGCTGAAAACCACTCAGTGGCCGGCTTCTTCCCTCACAGTGGGACCCAAGCATCTGTACACACACATTTAGCAGTATGTTCTGGGGCTGACAGTTTGGTAGTGTCCACATTCCTATCACCAGTGCCTGTGTTTAGAGTTCTTAATGCAGTCAAAATGCCGAAGGTTAAAAATTTATATGAAGATACCTGAGGCAAGAAACAAGTAAACAAGCCAGGCAGCCGGGAACAGTTCTTTCGTATTTGCATTATAAGTGCAAAAATCCATTTTGAAAGTACTTTGGGGCTAATTTTTAAAAAATTTTGATTTGGGCGGGGGAACCAAATTTTAACAATAGCTTCTGGGCCCGGCGCGGTGGCGCAAGTGGTTAGGTCCTCGCCTTGCACGCCCGGGATCCCATATGGGCGCCGGTTCTAATCCCGGCAGCCCCACTTCCCTTCCAGCTCCCTGCCTGTGGCCTGGGAAAGCAGCTGAGGACGGCCCAAAGCTTTGGGACCCTGCACCCGTGTGGGAGACCCAGAAGAGGCTCCTGGCTTCGGATCGGCATAGTATCGGCCCGTTGCGGCTCACTTGGGGAGTGAATCATCGGACGGAAGATCTTCCTCTCTGTCTCTCCTCTCTGTATATCCGCCTTTCCAATAAAAAATAATAAAAATAAATCTTTAAAAAAAAAAAAAAAAAACAATAGCTTCTAAGAAAATTTTCATGTCTAAGTTGAGTTTCTAATAGCTGCCTTCCAGAGGATCCGATCAGTAGCATGCCCTGAGAGGTGGCCGGGTTGAGTGGCTATGAAGTACTAGAAAAAAGGAAATAAAAGACGCACAGGCTGTTAGGAACCAAAAGATCTCACTAGGCAGATGAAATTGTCTAACACCAAGGTGTTCTTTGAGTAATGCACAAAAGAAAATGAAATGTAAATCCAATTTCAGACAGTTGGATTTTATTTGAACTGTATTGGGAAAAGTTTATAGACAAAAGCATCTTCTAGTTTATTTACAATTTCAGAGCAAAACAGACACAACAGCCTTTCGTTTATTTTGGTATGTCCACATTTTCCTGTATATTGGCTTAAAAATGTGTGTGTTTCTAAGAAGGCTGGGAGAAAACCCCAGCAAGACCATAGCATGGGAGTAAGCCCCAGTGGGATGGAGTGGCAGACAGACTGAGCACTTCAGTTCGGAGAAGCCGAGGGGTGGAGCGTGCCTCAGGCCTGGGAGGGCTTTGTTAGGGAAAGTGCATTTTTCTCTGTGCAAAAGGTTCTTTTCTCCAGCATTGCCCTGCGTGCATCCTCAGATAGCCTGAGAGATGTGGAGACTGCCCTGAGAGCCCCGGGGGAGGACAAACATTACTCACTTACCCAGCCCCAGAGGTGTGAAGGCCAAAAATGCTTCTAAAGTCAACTCTTCATTGTCCAAAGAGTCACAGAAGGAGGTGCAAAAGCACCGATCATCCCAGACAGCGGATTGATGGAAACATCACCAGGCTGGCTTTGGAATGTGCTTCGTCTTGTACAGACGTGTAGGTGCTATTCCAGCAACTCTCAAATCTGAACATCCTTCATCAGGGTTTCGAAAACTTCCACGAGAGCTGGAAAACCTTTCCACCATTTGATGATAGCCACTGGAAGTGTAGAGCGTTAAGTAATCATCTCAGAGACACATTCTTAGATTGATAGCTAAAGTTTTGATTCTACTAGACAACCCTGTAACTATGCAGATATCTTTTTGGAATTTTGCATAAAAGCATGGCATTGACAAATAACCTAGTCCACAACTGGGAATAAATAATGGGAAAACAATTTTTAAAAATCCTGCCAAAGCATCACAATTCCCTTTCAAAGGCTGTGAGTTGTCGCTTCGCATTTCACTTGTCGTCTTAACCTTCATTTATTTCATTGCCTCTCTGCTCCTTTCAATAAATTCCATTTTCTTGTTCTCATCTTTAATATAGTGAGCTATCTTTATTTCCCTTCCAAGGTCTGCTGCCTTTGCTTTCATGAGCAATCTACTGAACATTCTCTGAGTGTTCTTCTTGAAAGGTCTTACCATGAAAGTTTTAAATAAAGCCTCATCAAAACTGCCTCTGTTTCCACCCTGACTCAGAGAATCCCCCTCAGCTCAGCTTTATAACCCAACGTTCCCTCTGTGCACATGGAAGGAAATCAAGTTCTCGAAGCAGAAGATGTTCGGTGATCCTTGCTCATGATGTACAGCAGCACTGGACCGGACCATAGGTGTATGTTCACATTCATAGGCCACATTCTTCTGCATCTGGAGAATGGGGTAATAGTGTCCATCTTAGGATAACTATTAAAAATTTTTAAACATAAGTAATTGTGCCAAACATTTATCTAAATGTTAGCTATTAATCCCTCTGCAAAAACAAACTGATAATTTCTTGCTCTTTGGCACCGTAACTGGATAGATGTAATATTGAAACAATTACTCAAAGTGATCTTGACTTTTTTTTTTTTTAAATTTTGGGGGTGGGCGTTTGGCCTGACAGTTAAAATACACAGATCCTATATTCTAGTACTTACTTCCAGCTACTGATTCCAGCTGTTTGCTGATGCAGATGGTGGGAGACAGAAGGTGACGGTCCGAGTAACTGGGCTCCTGTCACTTGTGTTGTGAGATCTGGTTTGATTTCTCAATTTTTGGCTCCAGTCTAATCCAGCCCTGGAAGCTGCGGGCCTCTGGGGTGGGGGGAGCAGCAAAGAGAACCCTTGTCTCAAGAAAGATGGGTTCTAATTTTCATTTCATTTTGTAAAAAGATTTATCTTTATTGGAAAGTCAGATATGCAGAGAGAAGGAGAGACAGACAGGAAGATCTTCCATCTACTGATTCACTCCCCAAGAGGCATCAAGGGCCAGAGCTGAGCCAATCCTAAGCCAGGAGTCAGGAACAACTTCTGGGTCTCACACATGGGTACAGGGTCCCAAGGCTTTGGATGTCCTTGACTGTGTTCTCAGGCCACAAGCAGGGAGAGGAATAGGAAGCAGTAAGCTGGGACACGAACAGGTGTCCATATGGGATCCTAGTGCATGCAAGACGAGGACTTTAGAAGCCAGGCTAATGTGCCAGACCCTCTAATTTTCTTTAAACTGCCTTGAAAGGCAGAAAGTTCTTCTACTGGTTCGCCACCTAAATGACTGTAGTGGCTGGGGCCAGAGCCCACTCTGGCTATCGTTTGGTAAAGTTAGCAGTCTGCCTCCTTTCTCCTTCCCTCTACCATTCCCAGCCTCTGGGAATCAAAGTTCCGCATACAAACAAAATATCGTTTCCTTTATCGTCCATGTGTCAGAACAATACAGTATTTCTTTTTTATCTAGCTTGTTTCACTTCATTAGTTCCATCCATTTTTTTTCTGAGAATTTTTTTAAATAACTGAATGATATACCCCATTGTGTATATATCTCCTATTTTATTTACTTAACCATTTACTTACTAATGGACAACAAGGTTGAGTCCATGTCTTGGCTGCTGTGAACATGGGAGTGTATGCATCTCTTACACATGCAGATGTCATTTCCTTTGGCTGTAAACCTGCAAGTAGGGTGGACTGGCCATATGGTAGATCTTATTTTAGTTTTTTGAGGTATTTCCATAATGTTCTCTGTAGGGTATAGTGATTTGCATTCTCAAGAACAGTATAAAGATTTTCTTCATATCCTTGACAGAATGTGTCATTTTCAGAATGAACACTCTCGCTGGAGATGATGCCTCCCCTGGTTTTGATGTGCCTGTCCTTGATGGCTGATGATCCTGAGCCTTTTTTCAAGCAGCACTGTCATTTTTATCCTTTTGGGCGCATGTTTCACATCCTTTGTCTACTTAACTGATTTTTTTGTTTTGTTGTTTAATTTTTGAATTCTTTATACATTTTAGATATTAAGGCTTTGTCAGATCCATGATTTGGGAATATTTTGTCCATTCTACTGGTTGCCCTGTCATTTGGTAATATAACCACATTTATCTATTTTTGTTTTTCTTGCCTGTATCTTTTGGAACTTTTTAAAACCCATGCTTGTGCTAATATGTTCAAGTGTTTCCCCTATGCTGCTTGTAGTGGTTTTCCAGTTTTAGGTCTCCCATTTAGATCTTGGATGCATTGTAAGTGGATTTTTTTTAAAATATACAGGCAACAAGTAGAAGGGGGCAGTTAGGAGGTTTTGTCTACTACATATGGGTATCCAGTTATCCCAGCACAAGAGATTGTACTGTTCTTAGCAAAGTGTGTGTTCTTGGCAACTTTGTCAAAAATGAGTGTGAGTTAGTTTCTGAGACCTCTGTTTTTCACATTGGTGCGTGGGTCGGTTGTTTAAATATAGCCATCGTGCTGTTTTTGGTTATAAAAACCTGTTGTCTTGAAATCAGCATTGTGTTACCTTCAGTTTTGTTCTTTTTGTTCAAAATTGCTTTGTCTCTTTGGGAGCAATTATGTTTATATATAAACTTTGTGATTTTGTTTCTAGTTTTGTGAAAAAGCTCATTGGTGTTTTTGATGGGGACAGCATTGAATTCTATCTAAGCTGCTTTGGGTAACATAAATGTGCAGTACTACTTTAAATAAGATCGGGGAAGTGGACATCCTCTGGTTCCAGGTATTAGGGGAATTGCCTCCAGATTTTTTGCACACAGTATATTGGATATGTTTATCACTTATAATCTTTATTATTGAAACATATTCCTTCTATCTCTAATTTTTTCAAGTGTATTTAAAATGATGAATTTTGCCAGGTACTTTTTCTGTATCTATTGATGATCATATCACTTTAATTTTTCATTCTGTTGATGTGACATGGTTATTGATATGCATATATCAAAAAATTTTTCATCCCATCATAAAACACACTTGATGACAGTAAATAATTGTTTTTGATTAGTGTTGAATTTGACTTGCTAGTATTTGAGAAACATTTCTATCTTTTCCTGTGTCTTTGTCAGATTTCAAAGTCAAGGATGTTGGTTAGAATGTGTTTAGAAGGGTTTTCTCACTTTCAATTTTTGGGGGGAATAATTTCAAAAATATTGGGTTCTCCCTGAAGTTGAATTTCATCTTGTGGAAGTCATTTTCCACTGTTGATTTGATTTTCCAGA
The DNA here is from genome assembly GCF_017591425.1 of Ochotona curzoniae. Lineage (NCBI taxonomy): Eukaryota > Metazoa > Chordata > Mammalia > Lagomorpha > Ochotonidae > Ochotona > Ochotona curzoniae. Next base: position 40,775,977 of record NW_024466502.1, on the reverse strand, counting down.
AGGAATTTTCTTCTTTAAGTTTTGGAGTCACTAACTTGAAATTTATGGCCAACTAGCCAAGTGATCATATTATGCACATGTGAAATCAAACTTTCCCTCTTAATATTGGTAATTTCATATATATATATATATATCTAAGTAGTGTGCTCAGATTTGAAATGTGGACCAGTGCCATGAGGCATTGTTGGATATAACGGGGGGAAGGAAGGAAAGGTTATTATGGTAGGAAGAGAAATGAACAGTACTTAATGAACTTGCCTTGTAATTGAACAGGGTTTTTAATAATAATAAAAAAAAGCTTTATAAATTCTTCTGCTCAGCAACAATAAAAGGATGAAAAGAGCACTCAGCTGGGAACAATAGCTACTCAGCTCATAAAAATCATTAGAAAGAACATTTTCTTTGTCTAGTCTGCCCAGCAGTTCCGCTGGTGGGCAACGGTCCAGATCACTCAGATTCACCTATTACAATGAGTCTGAGTCCAGAGAACCTTCTCAACTTTTCCTGCTAGTAAATGAAAAACTCTAATTTTCAAGTGCAATTCCATTGCCTTATAATTCTGGCACAAAATCCATAGAATGTTCTTGACAAATAGATGAGAGTGATCCGGCATTAACAGGATATGCTCTTGCGGCTATTTTTACACTAAGAGGGGAGAGTGAACACGGGCATGTTTTACTCTCGTCAGATTTTCTTTTTTGCCCGAGGCCTGGGTCCAGGAAGTGACTGCCAAGTGACATGGGCACAGTGCCTGTGGACAGCGTGGTGTGCACTGTTAAATGACCTGGCCTACTTAGATATTTAACATTTCACTGTGATCTCTGTAACTGATTATCCTTAGTTGGAGTTAAGCTGGAGAAGTCTCAGATTTTGACATTAAAAGCACAGCCAATTCATCTTCTCCCATGAATGCTATTAAACTGTCTTAAGCTAATTGCAGAATGTGTTGAAGGTAAATCATTAATAAAAGTCTTTCCTGGTTCAGGGTTCTCCATGACAACTAAAAGATCCCTGCACATGGAGAAATGTTATTTCTAATAACCCTGCTGGGCATCACAAGCAAGTTCCTCAACACATCTCTTAATATTGTTCCTCAAAAACCATCAACACCCAAAAGGCATCAGTGCTTAAGAATGCATTTTTTTTCTATTTCGTTTGCACATAAAACATTTTAGAAATGATTTTACTTGGTCTTCACCACCTTTATATAAGTGCTCAGCATTTGCTGAATGACTTTTTAGAAATTTTTTTTAAATCTATTTTTATTGGAAAGGCAGATCAGATTTACAGAGACGGACCTTTCATCCACTAGTTCATGGGTTCATTCCCCAAATGGCTGCAATGGCTGGAGCTGAACCAAAGACTAGGAGCTTCTTCTGGGTCTGCCTTTTGTGCAGGGTCCCAAGGCTTTGGGCCATCCTCTACTGCTTTCCCAGGACATAAATAATGAGCAGGATAGGAAGTGGAGCCTCCAGGACATAACTGGTACCTAAATGGGATCCAGGGCTTAAAGGTGAGGATTTAGCTATTGAGCCATGCACCAGGCTCTGCTGAAAGACTTTCAACAAAATGAGGGAAGTGATTTAAAGACTGTCTTCCAACATTCAATCTTTTTCCTCCCCTACTATCCATTTTTCTCTTTTTACTGGAAACTGGCATCATCAACAATAAATAGCATTTCATTCTGTCCTTTAACTGTCCATCTCCAAGTTTTGCTGGGAGGTAACTGTTTTGTTTTTAAGAAGTCTTTCATGTTCCTCCAGAATCAACAGAGGACTTAATTGTGTACAATATGCAATGACAGCCACTATGGAAAAGCAATCTTTCTTAAAGATAGGTAACAATTCAAATAAACTTCATACAGGAAACATGGAGGTGAAAGTGGTCAGAATCCAATTTTACTGCCCAAGTATACTGTCAAAGAAGTTTTACTGAATTATGTCCTGGAAACAGTTGTTCTATCATCTGAAATTTTCTGAGTTTGCATTTCAAGTAGTGATAGTTAAAAATTTTACATCCTGCCTTTTTAAAGTAATGCTTTCAATGATCTGTTGGGGTAGGTGGGGCACCAGGAGGGGATCCCAACCCTGTCCTGCAAATGGAAGGGGATTATTCGTTCTTTGACAACCCTGTATCTTCTCCCTCAATCAGGTAGATTCTCCCCCTGTTGAACCAACTGCATATGACATCAGTGATGCCCTAACAGTGCCTAGACCCAGAATGAGTTGGGTACCTCCCACTTCCTGTCTCTCAAACTACTGTCCTTTGTAGCACAGCTATTTGAGATGTGGCTCTGGTAGTTCTGGAAAAGAGACTATCGAAGGAGGAACTGAGGATCCCAGCCAACCATCAGTCCCAACCTGTCAGCCGTGTGAAACAGCTCCTCAGGCCTCCGCTGATGCTCGAGGAATAGAGCTGCCTTGCCGTCTTTCCCAGACTGCAGTCCCAACAGCAAAAGCAGCAAATCAGTGCAGCACACCTAAACCGTAACCCATCGTAGGTAAAAGATAAAATTGAGACACTGAAATGGTAGCTTTGATCCTTTACAACATGACTAAATGCTTTACACGTTGTAATTCCTTATAGCAACTTGATTAGGTAGTAGTACTCTCCGTATTTTACATACACAGGTTGTAACTGACAAATCAAGCAACCTATGGTCACGTAATTGAAGGATAATTTTCAACACCAGTTCTGGCTCGAAGGCACAGGAAATAGGAATGACAAAGGAAACAGTGGGAAAATGACAACAAAGGAGACTCCAAGAGAACACTAGAGTAAGTCAAAATCTTACCATACAGTTTGGTTTAGAAAAACATGGAATCAATTGAGAGCTGTGTTCTGAGAGCGCCCTGCTAGTACTTGGCAAAACTTTTCAAAACAGTAATAAGATTTTTTTGGTGTACAGTAAATACACAGTAGCAACCCTTTCTCAATACACTTAGTAGGTACCAAATTAAAGCTATTCCAAAGATAGAGACAAGATTCCTGGATTAGTGGGGAAAATAAGGTATGGTACACTAGGAGTTGTTCTATGGCAAGGCACTCATTCATTTGCCACAGGAATGTATTCATCCGTTTCCTCTGTAGTGACAATGCAAAGGTGAACAAGGTGGGTATGTACGGTTCCTGCACTCGAAGACCTAAACACTTCTGGAGACGCCGGAAAGGGTCTGTATTTTAGCTTGACCTTGAACTCTGACTGGATCCTGGCATGTGGAATGCAGGGCATTAGGATGGCATTTCAGATACTGGGAAAATAGCACAAACAAGGGAAACACTAAAATATGGAAAAGACAAGACCTGCATGAGAACTTCAAGGCAAAGTTTGTTTTGTTGGCTCTGACGCAAGTGAATTTGAAATTTTAAATGTTCGTACCAAAAGAAAAGACATTAAATGCTGTGAGCATGGGTTCTCTCAACTTGGGCAGTTTGCCCTCCAAAGAATGTCAGGAAATGTCTCTTAAACCTTTTGTGCTTTTTCTGGAAGTCTGTGTGGTCTGTGAATTGAACATATGATTAGCAGAACTCAAGTTGCTTTACTGAATACCCTATACAAGCTTATGTCTAACACTTGCTGAGAGTCATTTAAAACAGAATAAATGGCATATCCATTCAATGAAAGCTTGCTGCTGATAATACATGAATTATTATGAACATAAACTGCTTTTATGTTTGAAACTAACCTCAGTACCAACAAGTACAGCAAAGAATGGACTTTTTTCTTATTTAAAATTTTTTTATTAACATGAAATTCTTGTACGAGTGCACACTGCAGTACTTCAACAGTTACATGTGTGCGAACCAACTGAATCGGGCGATCAGCACTACCATCTCTCTGCCCTCCCCCGTGTTTGGCACCTACAAGCTCCTCTCCTCCAGTTTACCATTTTGTATATAATACATCATGGTGCTCTGTCATTACCTTGCTGTGCTGTGTAACACTAGGATGCATGACTTCCATTAAACAATGTTTGCTTCTGTATCTGGCCTCTCTTAACATTAATGAATTCCAGTTCCAGCCGTTTCGTTGTATATGTCAAGATCTTATTATTTTTAAGTGGCTGCAAAATATTCCAATGTGAAATACTATATCCATTCCATCAACTAACACCTTGGTTGTTTGCATAGCTTGTCTTCTAGTACTGCCATGAATGTGACAGTATAGGTGTTGTTCATATGCTAAATTTCATTTCGGAGTAGGATTGCTCTGTTATGTTTTTTTCATTTTACTATTAGCATTTTTAATTAGTTTGAGATTCAGTGTGATATACGGCTATCCTTCTAAGAGCACAATGATATTCCCTTCTCTGCGTCCCTCCCTCCTACCCTTTCTGGTTCTCCATATTAGCTGGACTAGTTTACATTCCCAATAACAGTGTGTGGTTCCTTATCATATTCTTGTTACTATTTGTTGTTTTAAAGATTTTATTCATTTGAAAGAGCAGCAGATATAGAGATCTTCGATCTGCCAGTTCATTCCTCAAGTGGAGGCAATAGCTGTGGTTGGGCCAGGCTGGCACCAGGAACCAGGTACTCTATCCTGTTCTTGCGTGTGACTTATTAATAGCCCAAGGATTCAGGCCATATTCCACTGCCTTCCCAAGAGCATTAGCAGGGAGCTGGACTAGATGTGGAACAGCTGGGATTCCAACCAGTACCCTGATGTGAGATGCTGGCATTTGAAGTGGTAGATTAACTCACTGTGCCATAATGCCAGCCCAATCTTGGGTTTTTTTGATGATAGATGTTCTCTCTGGGGATGACACCTCATGGTGGTTCTGATTTGCATTTCCTTGATAGCAAATGTTATTTATTTATTTGTTATTTTTATTATTTTTGTTTGACATTTGCTAGCCATTTATATTTCTCCCTTTAAGAAATCTATTTCAGGTCTTTGCCCACTTGTTAATTGGATTCTTATTTTGTTGGTTTGAGCTTCTTATATAATCTGGATATTAACCCTTTGTCAGATGCAAAGTTTGGAAATATATATTTTTCCGTTCTGTATATTCCCTCGTTTCCCTAATTTCTTTTGTTGTGCAGAAGCTTTCTATGATAACCCCATTTTGTTGTCTATGCTTTTGAAATTCAAGTCTTTTCAAAAACAAACCAAAAAAGGGGGGAGGGAGGAATCCATTATGTATGCTTAAAATGTTTTCCCAATAATTTCTAGCAATAGCTGTATATTTTCTACATTTAGTCTAATTCTTTTCTATAGGATTAAGCAAGAGTTAAGCCAGGGTTTATTTTGTTTCAGCTACATGAACACCCACCCAATAACCCAATATTCCCAACAGCCATTTACTGAAGTGGCAGGGAGTCGTCTGCCTAGTATTTTTTGTTTTAAATTACTGTCAAGAATCGGTTCACCACAGATGCTTGGATTCTTTTCTGGGATTTCTGTTGCATTGTTCTTTGCTTCTGGTGGCTTTTTGTTTGGTTTGTTTTGTTTTTACTGGTACAATATTGTCTTGGTAACCACAGTTCTGTTTTAAAATTGATTATTGTGATATTTCTAACTTTGTGTTTTGCTCAGCATTGCTTTTGCTATTTGAGGACTTGTGGGCCTATATGGAAAACTGAAGTTGAAACTGTAGTATGGATGTATTTTAGTTCATCTATTTCATAAACATGTGATGTCTTTACAGATTTCATTGTTTCTGATTTTCATTGTCAAATTCTTTAACATCCTTGGTCAAATTTGTCTAGGTATGTTCTGATACCTTTTATGATTTATTTTTCAGTAATTTCATTATTACATAAAAAAATTTTATCTTGAAAACCCTATGCAAAATTTGTGTAGGGTTTCAATCATGAATGAGTGTTGATTTTATTGAAAGCTTTCCTGTGTCTTTTGAGAATTTCATCTTACATTCTACTGATATCATGTACTATGATTATTGATTGGGACAGCTGAAACATCCTTGCACTCCTGGGATAAATCCAAACTGATCATGGTGGTTGATCTTCTTCATAAGTACTAAATTCAATTTGCTAATTTTTTTTCAGAATTTTTACAATTATTTTCACTAGGGACAGTTGTCTAATTTTTGCAATTACTATAATTTTTCATTGAATGATTTTGAATGTTTGGCAACAGCTTGGGAATAATTTGATTTCATCTCTGAAAATTTGGTATAATTCAGAAATGAGGTTCTGGGATTCTGAGCTTCTCCTTATTACAAGATTTTTGATGCTAATTGATCTAATTGTTGGTCCAGGTTTTCTGTCTTCTTACTTCCATTTTGGTAGGTTTTGTACGTTCAACAAGTCATCCTTTTGTTTTAGGTTTTCCAATACTTAGAACATCTCCTTTCTCATTCTGAGTGTTTTTAAAATTAGTCTAGATAAAGACTTTGATTTGTTTTCAAAAACACTATTTAGTCGATCTCTCTATTTTTAATTACTTTTATTCTGATCCTCATTCTAGTAATTTTGGGGATTGTTTTGTTCTCACTCTTCCAGTATTCTGAGATGCTTTGTCAAGTTGTTTTTTTTTTTTTTAATTTTTGCTATCTTTTTGGTGCAGGTACTTACTTCTAAATACTTCCTCTTATCACTGCTTTTGCTCTACCCTGTAATTTTTGCTATGCAGTATTTGATAACAAGGAATGTCTTCCTTTCTGTTTTGACTCAATGAAACACTGTTCCTTCAGAGGTACATGAGTGAGCTCTCTGTGCAAATGCAAAAGGTTATTGGAGTCACTCCTTTCTATTTTGTTGTAACCAGAAAAAATAATCCATGATTTTAACTTTATTGAAGTCAATAAGACTTGATTCAGGACATAATATGTGACCCATCCAAGACAACATTTCATGTGCTAATAAAAAATATTCTGCAGCTGTGGATGGAATGCTCTGTAAATGCCTAAGGTAATGTACCATTGATCTTTGATTGATGTATGTGAATCAACTGAGTATAGTGTATCACAATATCGCAGCCTTCTCTTTACACCTAGTAGTGTTTGCTGTATTAAACTGAGTGTTACAGTATTGAGTTTATACATTAAAAAAAGATTTAATAATTCTAAAAGATTTATTTATTTATTGGAAAGTCAGATATACAGAGAGAAGGAGAGACAGAGAGGAAGATCTTCCGTCCAGTGACTGCAACGGCTGATGTTATGCCAGTCCAAAGCCAGGATCCAGGAACTTCTTCCGGGTCTCCCACACAGGTGCAGAGTCCAAAGGCTTTGGGCCATCCTCGACTGCTTTCCCAGGCCACAAGCAGGGAGCTGGATGGGAAACAGGGCTGCCGGGATTAGAACCAGTGCCATATGGGATCCTGGGCGCGTTCAAGGCGAGGACTTTAGCTGCTAGGCCAAGCCGTCGGACTCCTAGAATCATTAAATCTTGTTGAGTTGATGCTTTGAGCAGCATAGCATGAATTTTAATTTTTGTCTTAGTTTTATATGAGGAAAGTGCTTCCTGTCCCACTTTGGATTTTGTTTGTATGGGGTATCTTCTTTCACTCTTGCCTTTGGAATTCCTCTCCTTCATCAAAGGTGATTTCTTGGTTGGCAGTTTCTTCCTTTCAAAATTTGTGGAATGTATCATTGAATTCCCTCCTAGCCTATGAGTTCTCTTGAAAAATCTGCTATTAATCTAATAGATGTACCTTTATGGGTGAACTGGTAGATTTACAAAACCATTGGACTTTTTGAGGTTGAATGTAACGTACTGCTTTAATCTTTTCTGGTCACATCTATGTGGAGGCCTTTGGGCCTCTCAATCTTGGATATCCCTGTCTTTCCATAGACGGGGAAATTTTCAGAAATAATCTCAGAGTATACCTTCCATGTGGCTATTACTTCTACTCCCTCAGGCACTCCCCAAATTTTAACATTCATTTAAGAGTGTTCCAAAGGTCTTGGACACCAGCCCTGTGACTGGAATGTTTGAAAAGACCTGTCCTAAAGTTCAGCTATCCTTCCTCTATTCAAGCTATCCTTATCTGTGGCTGAGTTTATTGTATTTTCTATTTAATCAATTTACGTCTGATTTCTACTGCTTCTTTTGAGATACTGTCTCTGAACTCTTCATATCATATATTCTATTCCTGTTTTGATTAGCATTGTACATCTGAGAAAAATGCCAGTTAAACCACGCAACACTTACAAGGATACACAATCTCCTTTTCAAAGTAGAATAGCTAAGTGATGTCTTCCTTTGGCATTATTACATTGCCTTGGGCTTTTTTCAAGTTTCTGTGCCCATAAATTGATATTTGAGCATGTGATAGGCCAGTAGGCTACTCTTTTAAAGGATTCCTTTCATTGGCATTGGACTGTTTTAGAGATAAGTCTTCTGGTGGTAGTTTGGTAGGCTACTTGGTTTCAGTTACAACTGGATGCTGCACTAATCTCTTAACTGTACTTGACATTAGCAGTGGCAGGGGTCTGAGGGGCTCTTGGGACCCAGTGAGATTCCGATCCCTGCCATGCAAGGGGCCAGAACTATGAGTAGGGCTGGCGCTGTGTGAGGGACACACGGAACCTCCGTTTTTACAGGGAGAGATCACGGTAGTGATGCTGGTGGTGCAAGTCAGCAGGGCCTGTGGCCTGTGAGGTGCTGCCCAACCGTGTAAATGGGTGTTACTGGTGAGTGCTGTCGGGGGTACAAACATGGCTTTTTCCTACTGGCTAGACCAGGCTCAAGTGTCAGGAACATGGGCTCAAAGTACTGATATGCATGAGCCCCTGGTGAGGTAAGTGATGCTCTCATGAAGTAAACAGGGAGTCTGAGGGTCAGCACCCTTACTCCCAGGAGCAGGCTCTTCATGCTGCTCTCACTCCCTTACAGGGCAGAACATTGCATGGACTAGGCTTCTAAGGTCACTCTGCTGTTCTGTCTAGTGGCATTTGTGAGACTGCAGTCTTTTTGCTGAAGAAGTAGGGTGTCTGTGGGGCCCCATGGATTGAGGGTTGCTAACCTAAAGGACAGTTTGGGCTCCAACAGTGACTCCTCCTCATGATGCCACACCTGGCAGCCTGTGCTTGTGTTGGTAAGCTCCTTTTCTGAATCAGAGCAACAAGTATTCTCCAGGTAGTATGCATCACAGGGCGACTAATCTGTGATGATGCTGGACCCTCGGGTAGAAAGAAATGTCCCCCAAAATTCATCAGTGTAGCCAGGATCTAAGAGGCTCATGTTGATGCTCTCTCCTCCTGCAACAGGGATTTCCTCTGGCCACATAGTTGTCATCTTGAGTTGATTCAGAAACATCCTTATCATTGAGAACCTATAGCTCTAACATCCCCAACATGAAAATTCAGTATGTTCTGAGCTGAGAAATACCACCACTGGAGAACTATACAATCTGAACCTTTGTTTTATGCACAATTACTATCACATGAAATTACCTTTAGATTTTATATAAGTTGTATGAATTATAAATGGATTTTATGTTTAGATTTGCATTCCATCTCAATAAGAATTGGAAATCTAAAGTACTTTGGTTCTAAGTGTCTTAGGTAGCAGATACATAATCTGTATGACTCTTCAGTAATTAACACACCAAACATTGTGAATCATCTACAATGCATGGGCAAGTGTTCCTCAAGAGCTATTTAGCCCACATGTCAATAATGCAAAGGCTGAGAATTCTTAATCTAGGAGTGTTAAAAATAATACGTATTTTGAGATGAAATAATCATTCAACTCCCATAGAATGAATCCAGCATTTCTAAGATGTCAGGAAGTAAAGGTGGCACTGTTTCTGAATTGATTTTCTCACCTCTGGAAAAGTAAAGTGATGACCAGAAACTGTACATTCCTTCCTTTTTAGGAACCACAACCAAACTAGTGGATAGCTCCATTTCTGTTAGCTCTGTTCAGAAACACGATTCACCCAGTTTTACGATCACAATCATATTACTTTCTCATAAGCCCATCTGTCACTGAAGAGTTCCCTTCCTCCCATCATGCACTCATTTTAAACTATTTTTCTTGTTTAACTTGTCTGTACCTCTTCATATTCATGGAACTCACCACCGATGTGACTAGGCATAAGATCTTTGGGTCAGGATCCATGATTGGCTCCTAGTTTTAATTCTAAGGACTCCTGGTGCATTATGCATCATGGGTGGAATAACAAATATATACAGTGCTGGAACACTGTGGTTATAGCTTCTTCCCACTCCTTTTGCTCAGAGCTCATTTTGTCCATCTTTCGTCATTTCAGTGCCTCTCCAAGCCCTTGTGCTTCTGTTACAGGGTCTTGGAGAGCAGCATTCTATTGCAAGTCCTAACAACTACTGTACAAAATACCCTTTAGTAAATTCCACCCTTTCAAATAATTATCCTATGAGGTGGCAGCAAGTATTTGCTCTCAAAAACATTTAAGTACCTGATGTAGGCAAAGTTCCAAACTTCTCTGAGGAAATAAGGGGAAATGAGGGTACAAACCTAAATAGTAAAATTTCGACTAAAAATTTCATTTGTGTTTCTGGCGGTCATTCTGTCTGCCCACTTCTGCATGTGGACTTAGAAGTGATACAACAAAAATCTTACAGGATTTTAGAGAGGTTCTTTTGAAAGGTAATAACGCTTTTTATTGCTGTGTTGCTCAATGCTGAAAGATTGTGGTCAACATCAGTATTTCAGACTGTGCAGGATATTTTTTTCCTTCAAGTATCCCCTTTTGCTTCCTTTAGTTCAACTCTTCAACATCAGTCAGTGCTTGGTGGTTGATTCTAGCAAGTCTTTTGCTTCGTTTATTTTAGTGGCTAGGTAAGGTGATCCCCCTGAGAGGAGAAAAAAAAATGGATTAACAAATGTCAATGAACTAACTGAAGTCCCCAATGTAACAGACCGATACATTTGTTTACTAAAATTTGTACTGTTGTTAGAAAAGTGGCATAAATATCCAACAGCAAAAAATAACTTGTGAGGAAAAGAGTTATAATCAGGAATAATTGAGACACTTGAACCATTTTAATGGTCAGACATTTATATTTCAAACATGTGACTAGGGAATTTTCTGGAACTTTGTTTTGTCCAGTAAGCAAAGTCAGTCTTTAATCATGTCTTCTGACTTGAATATCCATCTTTTTAAAGATAAGGATTAATTTGGGGGAGGGGAGGAGATGCACTGACTCCAATCTTATCAAGCCTTATGATTAAAAAATAAGACCAAAAAACCTCAGTCTTACTTAGTGCTAAAGTCATTTACTAATACAAATGAATGAGCAAACTGTTGCTCAAAGAGTTAAAAAAAAAAAGTAATGTTTAGAAAACAGGGAAGAATTTTCTTAAGTCAAACTATTACATATTTATATAATCCTGGATTCCTACTAACCTACAAATTCAGTCCTTTTAGAGTATTTTTTTTGCACTGAATTCTAAAACAAGAGGAAAATTAAGGTCTGTTTCAAGCACAGAATGATTAAAAACCAGAGCCTATTTGATATGTAAAAACACTAGTTCCAAACTGTCAATTAAAGCTATTTAAACATCATACCCTTTCTAACTTCTAATCCTAAAAACTGTCATTGCTCACCACTGCCTAAAAGCCACGTATGTGTTTTCATTTTGCACTCTTCCCTTAAATGCAAACCACCGACAGCAGAAGAAAACGTCCCAAGCCTACAACAATCCAAAAACCATCTAGATTGCATTCTGTAAGTAGCCTGTCTCACTCAGGCCATTTAGAGAGAGAAGCAGCAGAGGTATGGACCAACAAACATGGCGTTGTAGTAGAAAGAACAACAATTGAGGAAACTACATAGACGTTTTGCCTTTGAGGATAACATGTTTTCATATCAAGAGCTGAAGACCCACAAATGCAAGAATTACAAAGAAAGCTGTTCAAAGTTTTATGTACTTGTTAAGTCGCTTTCACAGGATTACTTCTGAAAATGTTGGAATGAGCTAATGTCAATCCTGATATAAGTAATATAAACTTTCAGGCTACCAAGGTGATGCAAACCATCTCAGATGTTCTTAAATATCAGTGATTGAACTTAATCTTGGACTGATATGCCTTCTGGATGTTTAGAGGTATCCTGGGGTTTCCCTTGACATTAGAGTTCTTGGGATGGTAGTATGGCTCTGTTTTTTAAAATCTGGGTAATGGCTACATGAATGAGATCCTTTGACTGACTTGTGTAAAGTTCTAATATGTCTACTGAACACTGATGTTACGCCACTGACATCTAGGTCAAGTTTGATGCTTTCCAGAATTCACTAATACTCAACAACCGTTATGAGCAACGTAATGATAAGTGCGGCAATATTGCTCTAAAATTTCATTTAGTTCTTCCAGCCATCCTGGACTGATTCTGTGCTTGCTTTAATTTTTGAGTTTTATTTATCTGCCCAGCACTAGCTATAGAGCTAACCTGAGTAAATCTGGGATGATTAGCAAGGCTGACTCCTGATCCTGTACTCTTTTTCACCATTCCACAATGCCTATTATTTTGTTTATAGGACTTCCTGCTCATTACACTTATCACATTACACATTTGGCTTTTGTAAAACTTTTTACTCAATTCCCTAAATCATACCAGGTTCTCTTCCTTATAGAAGATAGATGAATCACAGGATGATTTCAAAGTGTATGTCATTAGACAATAAATATTAAGGGTGACCATGACTTACATCTGTATTAGATGTGAATCAAGACATGTGCAAAGGAAGAATGAGTCACTATTCCATTATTTCCTTGCTTTACAAAGGCTGAATCATTCTTCCAGGTAAACATGAATAAAAAGTGTAGGTACTAAGTCCAACATCCTTTGAAAATAAAAGCACTCAAATCAGTAAGAGAAAGAACATACTACATATTTTAGCATGTTTCCCAGTCTAACAAAGGGCATTAATATCAATACCTGGATCTAGTATTAGTAGGCAAACACCAGCTGGTTTTCCTATTCGACTTCTCACTGGAAGTTCTAGCCAAGGCAATCTGGTTTTTAAAAATTGCAAAAAGTAAAACTATATTCGTGTCATGATCTTACACATAAAACCCTATGTAATTCATTAGAAACTATTTGAACTAAGAAATCAGATCAGCAAGATGGCAGGGTAAAAGATCAAACTGCAAGAGGAGCAGGCAATTTTGCTCGAAGTTAACATGCCTTGGTCCTACTGTAGGATGGCTTGGCTTGGTATGACTCCGGGTCCCGGGAAGTGGAGGTGATGGCTCAAGTAACCAGATTCCCAACTAAGGGAGATCTATGTGGTGTGAATGGCTCTGACTACTGCAGGCATCTGGGGAGCACACCATCTTGAGATTGGTTTGTTTGAAAAGATTAATTCTACTTGACTTAGATCTTCCCTTGGTTGGTTCATTCCCCATATGGTCAATACGGCCAGAGCTGGGCTGGTGTAAAGCCAGGAGCTTCTTCCAGGTCTCCCATTTAGGTACAGGGGCCCAAGCACTTGGATCATCCTCCGCTACTTTTCCAGGCCTTTAGGAAGGAGCTGGATTGGAAGTGGAACAGCTGGGACATTAACAAGTAGAGATTGGTCTAATATACTACCACACCAAGCCCTCAAAGATTTTTAAAAATTATATTCCTAAATGCTTGTAATGAGCAATCTAAGCATGGTGTCTTGCTCAGAGCAATTCAGATAGCCCCAACTAGAAGATTAGTTTTCATTACACCCTTTAAACTTCACTGCTTATAATTCTCCTGAGTGATAATGGTGCCCTTTTAAACACATGAAGCACATATGTTGTTTTCAAGAACTTCATGTAAACATTGACCATCCCTAAAATCTCAGGAAAGCCAGTTTTCCTGATCATCATTCATCAGCTTTATTTTTCCCTTCAAAATATATCCTGAATTAATTTACTTTTTACCTCCTTTACGATAGTCTTAATCCTAGAGAATGTTACTCATTTATATTACTACAAACTGTTCTGCTAAACTCTTTTCTTTCACTTCTGATTCTGTATTTTTTTTTTCCATAGCCACCAAAGTAGTTTTCTGAATATTCTCATAACACTTAAAGTCCAATGTTTTTACTTTGATTTGCAAGACACCCCATTATCTGGTCCTAGGATTTCTCTCCACATTTCCTACCTACCTTCCCTTTGCTTGCTATAAATCAGATAATCTTAATTCCAGAAGCATCCAGTGTGTTCTCATTTCAGGAGGTGATGTACTAGGAATAATTTCCTCATTTTTGCATGATTTACTCCCAAGTCTCTGCTCAAATATTCCCTCCTTATTGAGATGCCACAAGCAAAACTCTCGATGCCTTCCCTCTGGCTGCCCTTCTTTTTGTTGAAAGCTCTACTGTTGGAGGATTGCAGGGAAACTTCCCCATGCCAGGATAAATTTATGGCTAAAAGCAACAATGATTTTTAAATGTCTTATCATAGGATCAGATCAGCTGGGGTTAGAAGCTGCCTCACTAGAGTCCACTAGTTTTACTTGGTAGTACATCCTTTAGGCCTAGGCTCAGAAGTCACACATGTCATTTTTGCTTATATCCTGTTGGTCAAAGGGTGAGAAAATAGATCTTTAAAGAGGCCCACAAATTATTTCCTACTAGGCTATCTAACATGTTTGATTTACATGAAGTAATCAACAAATACACGCTTTATTTGCAAGGCAGAGTGGGGGTTGGGGGGTGGATGGGTGGAAGGAAATGGGACAGATACAGAAAGAGAAAGCTTTAACTGGAACTGGGCCAGGTTAAAGCCTTGAGTCAGGAACTCCCTACTGGTCTCCCACATGAGTGGCAAGGACTGTGCACTTGGATCATCCTCTTATGCCTTCCCAAACCAGCAGCAAGAAGCTGCACTGAGAGTATAGTAACCAGGACTCAAACTGGCACCCCAATAGGGGCTGATGGCGTGGCAAATAGAAGTTTACACCACAGTGCTGGCCCCAACAACTAAAAGCTGAAGAATGAATGACTATTGTTACAACTGTTTTCAGACTGCTGCTTAGTTTATCATTGTCCTTTCAAACCTGAGATCTAAGCTTAGGCATGGTGTGGTAAATAATTGCTAGCACAACAAATGAAGGACAAGCACAAACATTACGGCAACATTTAGTCCTTTAATGCAGCTTGAGACTGCATTAACTTCTTTTCGGCTGCTTTTACACTGTTAAGTCTTAGGCTTTGAGATCAAATACACCCCCCACGGCTCTTTCTTCATGTGAAATACTGCCAAATCTCTTTCCTGTATTTATACAATTGATTTTTGGGGACTAAAAGAACATTGCACTTATCCCTGCTGAATTTAAATCTAATCTCTTCTGATTCATCAGCCTCTCCAGTTGATCATTTCCATTGCCACTCAAATTTGCTCAAAATTACTCAAGCTCCTACATTTAAAATAAAACAAAAACAACAAAACCCACCAGCACTTTTTCCCTAGGCACCTGATCCTACTGACAAGTACTTCCCCCATTTGGCTCCTCTTTTCCTCACAAAAATCTCTGAAAAAGGTGAACTAGGTAAGTTAACTTCTTCCTATCTCCTAGCACCAATTAAAATTGGTTTTAAGTACATCAAAGTCTTAGTGTTATAAAAATACTATAGTTCTGCTTTTCTGTCCTTATTAGTGGTTCACACAGCAGGATTCGGCACAACTGGTCAGCCGCTTTCGGCCTATGACACTATCTTCTCATTTTCTTCCTTTCATCTCTTTTGCTGCTGCTTGCTTTTATAAAGTGGCCTTTAAATTTCTAAGGTCCTTACACCTGGATTTATCTCTCTCCCTGCAGTCACTTTCCATGACCAGTTTACACTGGTTTCAGTATCACTTCACATTGATGACTCCCAGACCCCTCTGCTGAATTCCATATTCTCCATTCAACTTCCTACTCTCTACATGGATTGTCTCGACAACTGAACACCAATACATGTTTTTCTCCCAGTCTGTTCATGATGGCCTGCTTCTGAGTCATACCCATTTCTACCTTTTTTTTAAATAAGGATAAAGATTAAAATAAGTATCCTTTTTGTTTTTGATTATGATGGCTTGTTAGAGATCAATGCTCACATTGCAAACAAGGCCATACAAAATTAAAAACAAAAATGAAACTATCAGCAAAAACCCCACTACTATTACAGCGAAACACCTGAAGATATCAGCCCTTGAATAAGCCAGATTTTAAAATTAAGTCTTTTCAGTTCCGATTTCCAGTAGTGTAAGTAACTACACTTGGATCTCAAACTGTTCTGATAGAAAATATGACATTACAATGACTTTGCATACCAAAAGGAGGTCTGAAAACAAAACATGAGATTAACTTTATCTTGAAAGCATCAGACAATGGGACTGTGAAAGAGCTGAGCAATACATTTTTAAAAATGGAAGGGGTAAGTGTTCTGTTGAGCAGCTGAGTTGCCCACAGCCCGTTTTAGAGTGCCTGGCTGTAAGTCCTGCTCCACCTGTGGGCCAGCTTCCTGCACCTGAGAGGCCCAGGTAAAAGCTCAACCAAAATTAAAATAAGAGCTATCTCCATATTAAGTGAATATAAATTTATACCTTTCCAATCTCTATGGACAGATGGCTTATTGATAAATTGTTGTGAATATTTAAGACTTCAATGACTAATTTTACACAAATATTAAATAATGCTCAATTCCTTTTAAAAGGACAGAATAACTTTGATAACACCATTTATCAACTTTCTAAAAACATAAAGATTACTAGTAATTTTTTTTTCCTCAGAGGCATTTTTTCTCAATGTTAGGTATGCTATACTCTACAGGAAATCTTTTTTCTTGCTCTATTTAAAAAAAAATTTTTGTAAATATTATAATTTTTATTTTGCCTTCCAGATTTAGGTTTATCAAATAAGGAGGGGGCTGTTAGCTGCCTTCATATTCAAGTTCCCACATAAATAAAATGAAGCTTTGTTTAAAATAATAGCCAAGATTCAATCAACAGTAGGACTGAGTTCCTGACTATTAGCTTTGGCCCTTCAGTCACCACCACCAGTTAGGAAAACATCAGATATGGAGCTCTCTCCCAAAATAAAAAATTGGGATTTTCATAATTCAATGGAAAAGAAGCTATCAGCAACATAACAGATTTGTCTTTAGTTCCAATACTTAATTTTGATTCAAGCACTGTTAAGGGAAGAATATTGTACATTTATTGACGTGGGGGTTGAGTGGACAGAAAAACTGGCACTCTTATTGCAGGCAGGCTGACTTTATATAAATACAAGCAAGAACATTTTTTTAAAAGACTCATTTGGAGGGCAGAGTCTAAGCTATATCCATTTCATCCACTGGTTCACTCTCCAAAGAGCTGCAGTTGTCAGGCTGGACTGAAGTCAGGAGCCAGAGCTGCTTCTGCTTCTCCCACAAGGACCCAGGCCTCTCCCTCTGCTTTCCCAGGTGCATTAGCAGGGAGCTGGATCAGATGGAGAGGAGCTGGGACACAGTGATGTGACCTTGTAAACCAGGAAGCTCTTTATCACTAAGTTCTCCAAAGTGAACAGACCATTTTCCCTCAGAATGCAGTGAAGTCCCAGTTTGGGAGGCACCGTAAGTGCTTCTCAAACAGTTTCCAAGCTGTAATGAACCAATACTTCTACATAATACAACGCTGGCAATGCCAAATGGTTGTAAAGATGTCCAGGTGTTGGGGCCCGGCGCGGTGGCGCAAGTGGTTAAAGGTCCTCGCCTTGCACGCCCGGGATCCCATATGGGCGCCGGTTCTAATCCCGGCAGCCCCGCTTCCCTTCCAGCTCCCTGCCTGTGGCCTGGGAAAGCAGTCGAGGACAGCCCAAAGCTTTGGGAACCTGCACCCGCGTGGGAGACCCAGAAGAGGCTCCTGGCTTCGGATCGGCATAGTATCGGCCCGTTGCGCTCACTTGGGGAGTGAATCATCGGACGGAAGATCTTCCTCTCTGTCTCTCCTCTCTGTATATCCGCCTTTCCAATAAAAAAATAATAAAAATAAATCTTTAAAAAGATGTCCAGGTGTTTACTTCTCAAATAGATTTCTAAAAAGTAGAGACTGGGAGAGACAAAGTTATTACCTGCTGTTTGTCTCCTCCTGCCCCCGCCCCAAACGCACACAACTAAGTGAGGCTAGGGGCTGAGCTAGCTCAAAGCCAGGAGCCAGTCAAACCGGCACTCTCAGGTAGATGGCAGGGTTCCAATTACTTAAGTCAATTACTTCCTGCCTAAGCAGGAAGCTGGAATCAGGGGACAGAGCTGGGAATCCAAACCCAGATGCAGGAAACGGGCACTCTAACTGGTCGACTACCTGGGTACCTTTCTATGCTTGGTTTTGTGCTTAATTTGAACACCGGTACAATCCAGCAAACTGTATGATAAGCACTAGAAAAAAATAGCCTGTAAGAAATGAGAGTCTTTTTTCAAGTTCACTTAGTCTTCCTTCCACTTTCTGTACTCACTGGGGATATGAAACTGCCAATTTCAACAATAACTTTAGTAATTTAGGAAAGGCAGTAATCTAAAATATATGCATTTCAAAGTATTAGGTTGAATTTTAGTTTTTAAAACTGCATTAACCTTTTTACTGAAGTGAAATATGCTTAATTTTATAGAAACCTACCTATCTGAATGTCCATGTAAAACTAGTTACAGAGGCTGGAACTGTACAGTGGTTTATAACACTACCCATGTCAACACTGGTTTGAGTACCAACTGTCCTACTTCCAATCCATTGCTGGCTATGCACCTGGAGAAAGGCAGGGGGAGACTGTCCCAGACTCGGGCTCCACCACCTGGCCCAGCTGCTGCAGCCATCTGGGGGCCGACCACTGAACGCGAGATTGCTCTCCGTCTCTCCCTCTCTCTCTGCCTTTCAAGTACATTTAAAAACAAAAAAAAATAGTTACAAAGACTTATTTTCAGCCATTTTCCACACCTAATTTTCTGGGTGTCAGTGTCTTGGTTTAAACTGATAATGAAATGTGTAAAAAAACTATAGCTGATCACACATTTGAAATTCCAAATTTATCCTAACAGCTGGTGGCAACACTAACAAAGTTACTTGGGGTAGGGATGATACATTCATGACGCTCAAAACCATCAGGTAAAGGATTACAAATTGCAAATTGGTGAAGAATTACCAATTTGGGAGGCAAAATTAAAGAACTGCCTTTGCTGTTTCCCCAGTATTACTTGTTACTGTTGTTGGGAAAAGATAATTTTGTTTAAAAATCTGGGGCCCAGCACAGTAGCCTAGTAGCTAAAGTCTTTGCCTTGCATATGCCAGGATCCCATATGGGCACTGGTTCTAATCCCGCCTGCCCACCTCCCATCCACCTCCCTGCTTGTGGCCTGGGAAAGCAGTCGAGGACGGCTCAAGGCCTTGAGACCCTGCACCCTCGTGCGAGTTCCAGAAGAGGCTGCCGGACTCCTGGCTTTGGATCAGTGCAGCTCCAGCCACTGCAGTCACTTGGGGAGTGAACCATCGGATGGAAGATCTTCCTCTTTGTCTCTCCTCCTCTCTGTATATCTCTTTCCAATAAAAAAAAAAGTTTTTAATCTGTCTGAAGTTTGCCTTTGAAAACTTATCTCCCACTTCCACCACACAGAATAACGTCTATTCAATCTATACTTTCAGTAGAAGAGGATGGTATCGACATTGCTAGAGATTGAGTCTCTACTGAGATTAGTACACGATACAAGTTCCCCCACTAACTGGATAGAAAACATTAAGTCCTATACTTACAAAATGACCTTAGGAATACATTTCTCTCTACTCTGTTCTTTGAAAGGCAAAGAGAGGAGGGGGAGTTCCCATCCGGTGGTTCTCTTTACCCCAGATGCTTACAATACCTGGGTGTGGGCCAAGGAAAGCCAGTTCTCCATGTGGGTGGCAGGGACCCACTGAGCTGCACCCCAACACGTGTGCATTAGTAGGAAACTAATCAGGAGCACAGCAGGACTCAAACTCACACACCCCAACAGAGGATGTGGGCATTCTAAACGTTAGGCCAAATGCTGGCACTTTCACGTGACGGATGCCCAAACGGACATGTGTCCACACGAAAGGAGTGTTCCAAGGCCACAATACTGGAAGGCAGGATGCCACGAAAAATGCTGGCTTCCCAATCCAGGGTCTATTCCCTTACAACCAGTTACATAATAAACCTGATGAAAAGATTAAAATAAGTACACCTGATAAATCCATCTCAGAATGAGGCAATTCTTTAAACACTATCGGCTCATATAATACACAAACTTTGTTTTCTTACAAAAGGTATCTAAAAATACATTCTGGAACCTGCATCCTTGCCAACAAGCACAATCAACCACCTGCCAATCATCATCAGGACATGAATGCTTGATCCTACCACAGTCAATCGGGAAGGTACCACCTGACCTGGAAGGAAGTGGGTACTGAGCAGACTCACGGCTTTAAGGCAGCACTTTCTTCATAGGCATTTGCTCTAACGTTATACAATAAAAAGTAAATTGGTTGAGCAGATCTCTCCGTAACTGTTGAAGCTGTTTACAGAAATTTTAAGCAAAACCTCCTTTCAAAGTTTATTCGCTTGTGCATTCGCACTGAACAGTTAAGTGCGAAAACCACCAGAGATGATATTCAAGGAAAATATTTTTTATAGTATGTAATTAAGTGAGAAAGCTGAAAAAGAAATGTCTTATTTTGGTGTCAGAACAGATAGGAATCCAAAATTTAAGTTTTTTCCCCCCCAAATAATTAAAGTGAAAGTCTGAAAATAAGAATCCAAGGAACCCTTCACTTCCCCCCCGCCCCTTGACTTCTGAAATACAGTGCAATGTCTACCATCTGTTATTTTAAAGCAGAAACAGTAATGAGCATATGGGCTCTCCCTCTCAAGCAGCTGTAGTGTAGTTAAAGTTATAATAATTGTCTTTCTGTAAGATAAATTTACATTAAAAACCTGGCCAGTTACAAACAAATGGCTCAGCCTCAGAGCCTTCCACAATAACATTAAGAAATTCTGAATCATCTATGACATTTCATTCAGAGATTTAGAGGAAATCCTCCAAATCTTGTGTTTTTATGCTTAAGGTTAAATAAACACA
The DNA here is from genome assembly GCF_017591425.1 of Ochotona curzoniae. Taxonomy (NCBI): domain Eukaryota; kingdom Metazoa; phylum Chordata; class Mammalia; order Lagomorpha; family Ochotonidae; genus Ochotona; species Ochotona curzoniae. Next base: position 40,755,001 of record NW_024466502.1, on the reverse strand, counting down.
AGACACCGAAACCAGCCTATTCAGCCGGAGTACACAACTCATGTTTTCTTCCTTGGTCACACCAGGAGGAGCTGCCGCACTAACAAGCCAGTAGCTACGGTCCTGAAAGCTGAGCACATACAGCCACTGACTGAAAGGCATCTCTGAGGAAAACTTCAACCCATGTGGCCCAGATTCTTCCATCTCATTATCTTTTATAATGAACTTAAGTACACAAAGAGGATTTCACAGCATATCTCCATATTTTATGAAAAATACACTTACCTTTATCTGGGTGATTCAAAATCATGATTCTCCTATGAGCTGTTTTAATCTTGGCCTTACTGGCAGATGGGCTGTAAAAAGAAATTAAACTGCTTCTAATAAACAACACCAAATTCAGATCATAAATTAATTTATATAGGTTCTAAGAAATTAAAAACTAATGAGAATTTCACCATCTTGTGGGCAAATAAGAAATTACAGCTTTTCACTTAATTTCACTAACCATTAAAATAAATCATTGATTCAGTGTTCAGTTTGCTGAAATTGAGAGTCAGTTCTCATTCTGCATCAATTAAAAAAAATCAACACAACATATAGCTTAGTGGAGTCATAACCTGCAGATTACAAGTTATTTGGGGGGGAAAGTGGTGTACTGTATAGTTCTAGAATCCAGACACCTGTTTCCTAAACTGATGGATTTTAATACAATCATTGTCATTTGGCATTGAATAACTGCTCAAAATTTCCTTAAGTTTGTCTGTGAGATACAGAAGCAGAAGCAGCGTGCTCCCATCCTCTGGCACTCCCCCCACAAGGGTGCCCAGCAGCGAGAGCTGGGATGGGGGCACCATCCAGGTCAGGCGCAGGGCTGGCAGGAACCCAGTCAGCTCCCCACTGCTGCTCTCCAGGGTCTGCCTCTGCACGAAGCTGGAGTCAGATCCAGGAAGTGACCCTGAGTGCTTCAATCTGAGAATACAGTGTCATCCACCGCCAACTGCTCTTCAACAGGGGAACTGAAACAGCCCAGGGAGAAAGGATGGTCTCTCCAACAAATGCTCCTGCGAAAATTGGGTATCTGATTGCAGAAGCAAGAAACAATATCCTTTTCATCTTATATAAAACTCAGCTCTGTGTTGATCAAGGATCTGTGCCCAGACACCCTCAAATGACTAGAGTAAAACATAGGAAACACTCACAAGGCATTAGGCATGGGCAAAGACTCAGATAAGACGCCGAAAGCACAAGCAGTGAAACCAAAATAAACAAGTGAGGCTACATCAAACTAAGAAGCTTCTGCACTACAAGGAAATGGTCCCAGAAAGGGAAGAAGCAGTCAACGCAATGGGAGAAAGCAAGATGAGTTCTGCCTAACTCCAGTGAGATCGGCCTACGCACAGAAATCAACAATGATTGGTGAGAATATGCAGGGAAAAGGTACCTTGAGCCACTGTTGCTGGGAATGTAAACTAGCACAACTACCTTGGAAGTTAGCACGGCAAGTGCTCAGAACTGGGAACTGATCTAGATAACTTAAAATATGATCCAAAGGAAATGAAATTTGCATCTGAGAAAACAGTTTGCACCCTTAGGTTTACAGCAGTACAATTCACATTAGTGAAGACAAGACATGGGAACAGGTGTCTGTCAACAGAGGAATGGATAAAGAAACTGTTGTATAACAGCCATAGAAGAATGAAATCTTACCCATTTGCAATAAAATGGTCTCAACTGGAAATCATTACGCTTAATGAAGTAAGGCAACCCAAAAAGGACAATTATCATGTTCTAATGTGACAGCCAATGCACAAACATACACACATATATAAACTGTACAAGGGAGATTAGCACACCAGGAAGTAAGAACACTGTATAGTATGTGTTTTTACCACTGTATAAAAGTAGGACTCCCAGTGAAACTTGTAAATACACCTTGACATTACAATATCAGGTTTTCTACCTTTTACATATTAGAAAGTTAAGCCTGTAACTTGTATTAAGGCACTATTCTATTGTGATAACACAGGGCCAAATGGAGAGGGAGAAGCCCCTATACCTACAAAACTATGCTGTGGAAAACAATTAAACACTAAATAAAAACAATGTAAGTGTCTTTTCTGCTGGACTAAAATTCCACTCCCATAACCAAATGCTTAAACCCGTGATCCAGTCTTCTCATTACACACAACACCATAGTACCCAGACTGTCAGAATTAAACTAGTTGATGCTTGCAAAGCATTATAACAGTGCCTAGCCTGCAGCAAATTCTCCATGATAATTTCAGATTTTTAAAATTATCTTCTGACAGAAAATCTCAAAACCCCTATGTCTTAGTTTATTCAGCTTTGTGAGGAACTCAGGGGATTAAAACCTATGGTATTAACAAAGCCAGGGGTTATTATAAATCTAAAATTTTGGTAAAGTCTAATTTCACCAAAATTGGAAAGGTTTATCTTTCGTACATCTTCAGGCAAGGAAAACAAATTAGCACGTGGTGCTGGCATTGTGGCACAGAGTGTTCAACTGCTGCCTGCATGTCTGCCTACCCTGTAGGTGCCAGTCCATGTGCCAGCTACTCCATTTTCAGTTCAACTCCCTCCTGATGGTCTTCGAGAACAGTGAAAGATGGCCCAACTGCCTGGCCCTTGTGGCCTTTGGGCAATGTAGCAGCAGGTGGAGATCTCGGTCTCTCCTGTTCTTTCTAACTCTGGCTTTCAAATGAATAAAATCTTACAAAAAAAAAAAAAAGTAACACTGATAATAACAAAATTCCTATTTGTTGTAAGACAGCTATACTCCTATCTTATCTAACCTACCTAACTCTTCTGGACCTCTGCGAGTAACAATAGTTGATTTAAACTACAGGGTAATTGCTATAAGCTTAAAATAATTTCAATTTTAGGGATAAAACACAGTATATTGTCTGCAAGTTATTGTTTTTTTAGTTAACTGACTTACAGGTCTCAAATCCTAATCCTTGCACTTGTTAGTCATGAAACATCTGTCTTGGTTAAACACTCTGGGCGACATTTTTCCTCATATGTAAAAAATGCACATGATAAAACCTATCTTTGAGAATTATCCCAAAGATAACCTAGTTAACACAGGAACACACACCAGCAGGGCCTACCAAGAAATCATTTTTCAAAGAATGTTACCACAGGCATAAAATGGGCTAGATCTAACACCTCGTGTACAATTCAAAACTGAGTCTCAAACAACCAGGGACTCAAGGCCTGCAGAGGCTGCACTGCTCTTGGCAATGGACCTAGAACGCTGCCCATTTCCATTCTCCAGTCTGTCTGGAACTTGCTGTTGGTTGGCAATGCTTGAACCTGCGAGTACTGTGCTTTCTAGATGTTGGTCACCTCTACTCTGTGTGGGCAGGTAACAGAGCATGAAGCATGTCCAGATGCTCACCTGATTAAAGACGCACCTAATCTTCCATGGATGAGATGAGTGCGTCTTTGCGCACAAGGACAAAAGAGCATTCATCCTGCCTGCTCTTTCAGGGAACTACCTCACTCCCTCTTTGGTTTGTAGTTCTGTCAACAGACGTGTGAGTCTACATTCAGAAGACTGCTGAATTTTGAGAAAATGACCATTAAATATTGTATGAGGGAGCTATGAGCACCAGATTGTGTACATATCTATTTAGAAATGAAGAACACTTAACTGTGAAGATTCCAGTATGATTTAGTTTTCGGTAGCTTACCTATGTTTATCATTCCCTTTTGTTTAGTGCTCTGTAACACAATTTTCCTTTATTATTTTTCTGTATACATCTGACATGTCTTTGTAGGCTCTAAATTGTTTAACAGCACAAGTTATAGGATTACATACGTAAAAGGTGTTTAAATGTCTTTTGTAACTCCCTCTAAAAGAAACTGACAGCAAAAGTTAAACGCCCTGAAAAGCCAGAGGCTCTATTAAAAACCTTATTTCAAGGGCAGGCATTTAAAGATGCCACTGGGGAGGCTGACATCCCTACCTGAGTGATTGGTCCTTAGAGTCCCAGCTGCAACAGGACTATTTTGCCTTTACCTACTTATTACATGGTCTAAATAAAGTCGATGGTCTTGAAAAGTGGAAACAAAGTAATGTATCCATATCCTGAAGTACTTTGCCTAGAAAATATACTGACATATATGTGTGTGTGTGTGTAGGGTGGGTAATTAGCCTGGTGGTGAAAATATACTGACGTGTGTGTGTGTGTGTGTGTGTGTGTGTGTGTGTGTGTGTGTGTGTGTGTGTGTAGGGTGGGTAATTAGCCTGGTGGTGAAGATACCAGCGTCTTAGATCCAAATACCTAAGCTGGGTTCCCAGACATGGTTCCTGACTGGAGCTTACAGACTCTGGAAAGCAGCAATGATGGCTCAAGTAACTGGGTTCCAGAAACCCATGTGGGTGACTTGGATTGAGTCACTCGCCCTTGGCCTTAGCTCCTGTCCAGTCCTGGGAATTAGGGGCATCTAGGGAGTGAACAAGTAGGCGTGAGCGCATCTGCCTGTCCCTGCGGGCACATGTCTGTGGGACAGTCTTTCTGCCTCTCAACAGAAATTCAAAAAATTGTCTCATCAGTACAGGACTTCACTGTCCACGCTGCTTAACTTGTTCATTACATTATCACCAAGATCTACAGTGGGTAGTACACTGTAAATCAATTCCCATAAAAATTCTGAGTGGGCCCCCAGGACTATATGCATAAATATTAAATAACATGAAGCCTTCAATGACAGCACACAGCAATCTGAGAATATCACTAGCTTCCCCCTACACTATCCAAAGTGAAGACAGTCAGTGGTTACCAAGATGGTACAGGCCAGATGTCAAAATTATGTAGGCAGAAAGAACTATGAAACAGATCTTGTGTTACAACTAAAAACAAGATAAACATCACATTTTAACTAAATCCAGAGAGAACCCATTGTCCCAAAAGGATATTTGTACTAATTTATTCATATTTTCAGGATAAAAAACAACACATTATTATTGTTATTTTTGAATAGGGAGAGTTGGATACTTTAGATTTGAAGTTTTTTTAAAAGCAAAAATCCAATAGGTTCTCTCTGGCCTCCTACTTGGAAATTTTAAGCAAGTATATAACCTTATCATAATGTTTTATTTCTTTTTCAGGACAAAGTTGGCTAGAGAACAAAATAATAGTTATATAGCACACCTACCTTATACCCAAAATAAGACTAGCTTCTCGCCTGCTCATTTTCTGCTCAAATCCTCCTTTATAGTAGGATGAAAAGCTCTGCATAGAAAAAAAAGAGCAAGAAACAATTATTTCCATGTATGAGATAGCATAAACTCAATCCCAGTACACGCAGTCAGAGCACTGTATTTTACTAGAAGTCAATTCAAAACTGTAGGCGACAAACTATCAATGCTTTTCAAGAAACCTTGGCCAAGATGAACACTTACACTTTTTAATTTCAAAACACATTAATCTTTCTACACCGAGATATAACTGAAGGAACAATACATTGGTAAAAACAAAAATGTCTGAACTTTTTTCTAGGGTCTGCTACACAGACCTGGATTACTTTAACCAAGTCACTTAACATGTACATTGCACACATCTTGTCATCTTCTAAGGCCGCTGGCCGATAAAGGAGGATAGGAATTACAAAGTGGAGAGTACATCAGGAGAACAGAAAGGTAAGTCAGAGAAGCTGTGAATCCAGATGAGGTCTTTGTGGTTGGAAGGGTGCAAACCAGGTGGGGAGGAGGCTATGTGAGAGGTGATGGCACCCAGATTGTGGAGGGGCTTATAAGTAACAGAAAGACTCCCCAAAAGTAAGAGCCAGAATGGGTGTGGGCAGGCTGGGCAAGGACACTGTTCCTGCCAGGACAAGAGGTGGACAAGTCAGCCTGGGCCAAGGACCCTCCACTGTTCGTGAGATCTGCTGCTGGGAGGAGAACTGAGCTCCTCTGTCAGGATGCAGTTCCTGCAGATAAGCGCAAGAATCAAGGCAAGGGGCAGCTCAGACCAGGTGAGGTTACTATACCCACTGGCATACATGTGGTACAGGTATGGTGCTCGACCAGTTCATAACATCCACTGGCAGCTCTGAGCCAGGACAATGTACAAGATGGTCTAAACTGGACTGCAACACCAGCCAGTCCACATTTCGGCCAGGACTGGGGGCTGGCCAGGCCAGGATAAAATACATCACCCACCAACAGGAGCTGGAACTGGGAGTAGAATGGACTGCAGCACCCGCTGTTGGATGCCTAAGTGAGGTGAGCCATGCTAGTCTGGGTACAGGAGGTGCCAGGTCCATGAGCCCAGGAGGCAGGGGTGTCCAATGGGGCACAGGTCACCTGCCCCCGATCCTTGGGCCCACCTGCAAGAACTGGTCCTCCTCTGTGTCAAAGAGCAGTCAAGAGCAGGCCCTAATGCACATGGAGGATACGGCAGCCCATTAGGACCTGCAGAGGACATCTGGTACCACAGCAGAGAAAGGAGAACAGAACAAATTGGAATAACTACCCCCAGTCAAATGATGACAGCAAAAATCTGCACAAATGGAGACTATAAGGTTGACTGTGTCAGCAAATGGACATTGGAAGAGTTTTCTCATCCCTGGATCAAGGAGCTCAATAGCATTTCCAAATTACCGAAACCACCTGGGCAGAACTCTGAGCATGTGCCACATCAGGAGCCTGGGTTGATACTGGGTGGCTGTTCATCCTCAGGTACTGGAGCGGTTGGGAAGCTGGGTATGGCTTCTCTCTTTATCTCCCCACTTCCCCCAGAAACAGGAAGAAGGAAAAGAAAATTGGAAATAATGATTACACCCATTCTCCCCTAACCCTCAATCCTTCCCAGCCTGATCAACTATGTAAGCATGTCAAAAATAAAAATTTTTAAAAAGTATAAACAATAGAAAAAACTAAGGATCTTATTTTAAGTGAAAGGTGAGGCTGTAGTACTGGAATAATGACTTGGTTCTGGAAGAATCACTCCAATGCTACATGCAGAAAACTGCATCACAGGAGAGCAGTTAAAAACATCCAACAATATTCCATGCAAGAGTTGATGAAGGCATACACTCAAGTCAGAACAAACGAACTGCTCTAACAGTGGTCACACTGTGTATGTTATCTGAAAGCATAACTAATATGCTAATATTCGATGAACTGAATATGGGACATGAGGAGAAAGCATGATACAGGGGCTGGAGCCATAAATGGTACTAGCAATACTGGCATTCCACATAGGCACATAGTTCAAGTCTTGGCTGCTCCACTTTTTTTTAAAAAAATTTATTTTTATTGGAAAGGCAGATATACAGAGGAGGAGAGACAGAGAGAAAGATCTTCTGTCCGATGGTTCGCTACCCAAGTGAGCTCAATGGCTGGAGCTGAGCCAGTCCAAAGCCAGGAACCAGGAGCTCTTCCGGGTCTCCCACACGGGTGCAGGGTCCCAAAGCTTGGGGCATCCTCAACTGCTTTCCCAGGCCACAAGCAGGGAGCTGGATGGGAAGCAGGACCACTGGGATTAGAACCGTTGACCATATGGGATCCCGGCATGTACAAGGTAAGGACTTTAGCTGCTAGGCTATTATGCTGGGTCCAGCTGCTCCACTTCTAATCCACCTCCCTGTTAAAGTACTTGGGAAAGCAGTAGAGGATGGTCTAAGTGCTTGGGCCCTCTCACCAATGTGGCAGACCCGGAAGAAGCTCCAGGCTCCTGCATAAGTCTTGCAACTAAAGAGGATGTACACTGGCAGATAGCTCTCACACTTTGGAAATTGATTTGCCTGAACAGAGTCAACCTCATGTCCATTTCCCAGAGAAGCCTTTTTCAAATGACTTAGCATTGGGGTATAGATACTGCAGCTCCAAAGGACAGGCCTTGAAGACTGCCCTGCAGCCTGCCCGATTCCTCCAGCCTTTCTTCCCTTCCCTTCTGGCGCTGCTGACTCGAGGAGTACACCTGCTCAAACTTACAGCTCACCTTTATCCCACTCTGCCTTTCAGGGAATTAAACCACATGAAAAACAACATTTCTGGCCTAAACTGCCTGACTGGCATTTAATGACTTCTGGAAGGAACCACAGCTTTTTGTGAGTAATAGATATGGGAATGGTTTTGAATTTATGATGTTTGAAGTGTCAGTTAAATATCAAAGTGGAAGAGAAGTCAGACCCAGAAATAACATTGGACAGACATCATTTAAAGGCATACACAAGGATGAGATTACCCAGGGTAAAAAGACCATGGACTCAAACCTAAATATATTATTTAGTGACACACAAAGAGAGGGCAATCAATAAAGGAAGCAGAGAGAGATTCCACAGTGAGGTAGGAGAAAAAGTAAGTTAAAGCTACCGAATAAACTTAACTGATAGGTAAACTGAGTTAAGAATGGACATCTGGGTTTAGCAAAGAGAGTCAAAGTCATGAAGAATTAGCAGAAAAGTGCTGTAGGTTTAGTCATTGGAGTGAGTTTAATACAGAATAGATGAAACCAGGTGTTACCACAAAACCTGTCATCACTCACGGGTACAGGAACCGATAACAGTCTGACAGTCTGGGCAGGTCCAGGATGCAACCCCCACATGTACATCTTAAAACAGCGTGTGGGGGAGGCCAGGCCCCAACGCTCCCCAGCTCATACAAGGCAAAGATGGAAGGGCACATTTTGCCAGGCAAGGGCCTAATACACACTGGGCATGTATGAGATCTGGGTCTGGGCGTGGGTCAAGTGGGGAAACATGGCAAACTCCCCTGGCAGGTCATAACTCCTGCTGGTGATCAGATGATCCAGGCCAGGGGGTCAGGCAAGCTGGGCAAAGGAGCTCCAATGGTTGGCTAATATGTGGGTTTTAAGGAGATGGACCGGGCAGGACCAACCAAACCTTAGCTCACCAGCAAGAACAGAAATCAGCCTGGAGTGCAGGTCATGTCGGGCTAGGCTGTCACACCTACTGGTTTTTATGAGTCAGGGATGAGAGCAGACTGAGCAAGGCCAGTTTGCAGCATCTACCACCAAGAGCTAGGACTGGGGAATAGCTGGGCCAGGCCAGGCTGCAGCAGTGGAAGGCAAAGGCCAAGACAGGAGAGGGACTATGCCAAGCTGGGTCAGAGCACCCACTAGCATGTGCAAGATCTGTGGCTGGGAACAGGCCTAGTTGGGGAGCTAAGAAGATACCCTGACAGGATTAGGGTTCCCAGTGGTGAGTGCGGGGGCCAGAGTGAGAGCTGTGTTCTGGTCTCGATACGAATGCAGTGTTGCTCGGCAAAAGTGTGGACTGGGGCTGGATGTACCAGACTGGGCTAGATTCCAGCATCATCTGGTGCTCTGGAGGACCAGGGTAGATATAGAATGGACTAGGCTAGGCCTGTGCCCCTACTGAGCCATGAGTGAGCCTTGTCTGGGTATGGACAAGCCTTGGCTGGGCTGAAACATCCAACAGTAAGAACTGGAATGGGTTGAAGGCCAGTCAGGAAAGGCCACTGTTACTGCCAGAACAGGATGTGGACTAAGTAGGGATGGCCCATGGACCCATGGGTACGCGCAAGATCTGGCAATGGGAGAGGTTCTGATGGAGGAGCTTGGGAAACTCCTCTGTCGGGACACAAAGCCTGCAGGTGAGCGCAAGAACCACAATAGAGAGTAGCCCAGATCAGGCCAGGAAATTGTGCCCAGCTGCATACATTTGGCACAGGTCAGGAGCGGACCAAGCTGAACCAGTTCACATCACTTGCTGGAGAATCCAAGCACCAGAATAGAATCTGGGTCGAGCTGGGTTTGGTCGCAACACGTATCAGTAGACATTACGGCTGGGGCTGGGTGCTGGTGGTTCTGTCAAGTTAAACTGCAGAAACACTTGGAGAGTGCATGATTCCGGAAGTGTGTCCATTAGGGAAACAGTGAGCACCTACTTCTTGGGTTACTATTCCCACTGGAGAGCATGAGAACCATGACTGGGATGGCATGCCTAGACAGAAAGGCACCTGCCAGTATGCATGGCGGTTGAATAATGGGGTTGGTTGGGTTGAATTACACTCAATTGTTGATTGCCATGTATGAGAACTGAATGGGATGTGGGACACACTGAACAAGTCTGTTGTACATACTGGCAAGCACAAGAACCAGGACAGGGTGTGAGAGTGGTGGGGGTTATTGTGGGTCACTTCAACTAGGCTGCAGCTCCTACTGGTATGCGTGAGAGCTGAGTGTGTACTGGGCAGAATCAGGGTATACTGCAACACCCATTGGTTTGCGTAGAAGACAGGGCTGAAAAAAGAACTGACCCAGCAATTGCAAGCACCAGCACATGCATAAGCTGACTGGAGTGATGGATTGTGCTGGATCTTGTACTGCCATGCACACACAAGAATCAGGTCTGGGATCACCTCAAAGTTTCTTTGGGGATCCCTCGAACTGAACTACTGATCTCACAACCCCATCCATGAAGAGAACTACAGATTCCATGGTCTGACCATCCAGTGCATGTATCAATCCTGAGCCTCCCCAGTGGCGGAGACGGAGCAGTGGACAGCATATCGAACTGCAGGTGGAGGATACGGCAGTCAATCAGAACCTGCAGATAATAACTAGTATCACAACAGAGGACAGAGAAAAGAACAAATCACTCAACTACAACAGCAATGTGTTGGCAGTGAAAATCAAGGCAAACAGAGACTAAGGACTCTGCAAATTTCATTGTGCTTGGAATGGCGAGACTAGCAGCAATTCAGAACTGCTGAACTAGAGATGAATCAAGATGGCAGATAGGGTAAGGATACATTTAAACAGACACAAAAACATTAGCCAGGGTGAAGCAGAGAGGGCACATTCCAGGAAATAGGAGAGGACAGAACAGCAGCAGAGGGGCACCTGCAGACTGAAAGACACAGGAAAGCAGTGGACACAACAGTGAGGTGTTGCAGTGACTGATACTTCAGCTGCATTCAACAAGTGGCGATCCAAATTGCACTAGCAGCAGGAACTCCACCAGCAACCAGCGGAGAAGGGACTTTCACTGGGAGCTCCAGAGGTGAACCCAGACAAAGAACTGCCCGTCCTGCTGGTCTGTTTGATTTGACCAGGAGCAGAGACAGAGCAGCAGATCCCAGAAGGGTAGTGCGGAACAGGGTGATTTCAAACCCAGCCCACTCTCTAAAAAGAGCTGAACCAGGCGCCATTTTGTTGAAGGAGGCAAAGGGTACAGGACATTACTGCAAGTGCACTGAGCTAGGACTGATGTTATTTCTGGATCAGCAAACTGCTACAATGTGGCATTTTACAGGTTCCACCCAAGATAGGTCCAGGAAGACCTAAAGGCCAGCAGATCAAGAACTCTAGTAGTGGCACTTTAGATGCTATTGAATACGATGTGGTAAACAATTTAAGACTGCAGGGACAACAGTGAGCTGCACATGTGCTGAGCTCGGTGACAACTCCCTGAACTCAGTGCATTGCGCTGGTCCCACAGGAAAATAATACTGCCTGTGGCATTGTACAATGTAGCCCTCAGACCTAACGGCCAACAGGTTCTGGCAAGATCAGCACCACCAACAACCTAGCTATATAGACAACCTGATATCCTGGGACCTGCTCCAACTGGAAGTGGGAGAAAGGTTGTACAGACAGCAGTGCAGCCTCTGCACGGTTATCACAAGAGGTGATAACTCTGGGCCAGCAGCTGGCGCTACATAAAGCACGGTGGAAATCTAACATAAGAACCTAGACCTGGAACTTGCTGGAGGGAGTGGCACAAGTGGCTGCAAATAGCCATGTGCCAACTGCAATAAGTAATATGAAACTGTAGACCTGTGGGACACAGAGCTTAGAAACCTGTCCCAAGGAGAAGAATCTGATAGCCAGAAATGCAATCACCAAGAGCCAAAGAAGAGACAGAGGCACAAATATTACTGAAGACTCCCCTACACTGATGTAGACAGAGAAAACGGGGGATACAGAATTTAAAACACATTCAAGGATTTCAATGCATTTCTAGGTCACAGAAAATTATTTTAAATTTAATGTATACCCATGGATTTTACATGTGCATAGCAGAAGTTCAATTTCAAAACCTACTCAATGGTCTGGCACACTAGCCTAGTGGCTAAAGTCTTTGCTTGCACACGTTGGGATCCCGTAAGAGCATCAGTTTGTGCCCAGGTGGCCCTGGTTCCCATCCAGCTCCCCACTTGTGGCCTGGAAAAACAGTCAAGAATGGCCCAAAACCTTGGGGCCCTGCACCTGCATAGGAGACCTGGAAGAATTTCCTGGCTTGTGGATCAGCTCAGCTCTGGCCATTGTAGTCACTCAGGGATTAAATCAATGGGCTGAAGATCTTCCTCTGTCTTTCCTCCTCTCCATATATCTGACTTTCCAATAACAAAATAAATAAATCTTGAAAAGAAGCCCTACTCAAACAAAAAGTCAAATTCATACAGAAAATATCTCAAAATATGATGACCCAGGGTTTTAGCCTTAAAAAGAAAAAATTAGCACTAATAAGATGTTAGCTGATTCCGTTATATACCTTAAAAATGTTACGTAAAAGGGCACAAGTTGAAAAGTGCAGGCTGAAATTACAAAGGTGGCTTGCGCTCCAACAAAGATCCCTAACAACCTTGGAAAGAAATGGGACAGACAGCAAACTGGGAGGTTTAAATAAATCCTGGAATATGAAAAACCAAGAAAAATCAAGAAAGATCTCACACAGAAAAATCACAGCAGCCCCAAGCACAAGCAAGCAGCAAGAAGGAACAAATCAGTCTCAGAAAATCGCTACATTTAAAGGTTTTAAAAAATACACAAAGTAACCTTGGGTAACCTAGTAAGTCAAAAACAGACACAGCATCCCTACTAACACACATCTAATACCTGTCACTTTTGATTTCTTGCTAAGAGAACCACATACCCAGAATGCACCTTTCTCTTGGTAGCACATCTCAAAAGCAGATCTCACCTCAGAACCCAGAAGGCTAGAGGAGGGCAGCGACACCCAGGAGAAAAATATGTATACTACTCAACCTCTCCTGGAGTTCAGAGGTCCCAAACCTGTCTTTGGGTGTTGGGGGCACTGACCATTTCCTGCCCTGTGATTGGCCCTTTGCCCTGATTGGTGTGCCTTGGTTCTCTTTAAGTTGATTGGTCAAGTTTGACAGTTAAGCGGGGGGCTTGGCGGGGGAGGGGCTGGAGCGTAACGGATATAACGGTGATAACGGTCAACGGACAACGGTCACGACGGGACGGAGGAGCAGAATAAAAAGCGCCTTGGAGACTCTCTCAAGTGTCGGGTGATTTCTTCCGCGGGACGGGAGGACCCCCGATATTTGGTACCGTGACTCGGATAGAAGATATCTGGTACCGTGACTCGGATAGAATATACCTGGTGCTGTGACTCGGATAGAAAGAAGATAACTGGCGCTGTGAATCGATAGAAGTCAGCTGGTGAACGCCAGGAAGGTAAGCTGAGCAGATCGCTCAGGGAGCCGCTTAGAGCGGGGAATTAGTTTACAACTGAGCTTTTTGCTCAGGAAGCCGCAGCAGCGGGGGGCCCATTTAAGCTGAGGTTTCAGGTTACCTCAGGGAGCCGCTGATAGCAGCGGGGACGTGCACGTCAAGTTCGCGGATTAGCGACGAGCCAAGTTCGCAGGGTAGCGACGAGTCGAGTTAGTCAAGTTCGCGGGTAGCGACGAGTCGAGTTAGTCCAGTTTGCGGGTAGCGACCATTAAAGCTGGGTTTACCGCCATTCACGATCGTGGTTTGCTGCCATTCACGATCGCGGTTTGCCTCCATTCACGATCGTGGTTTGCCGCCATTCACGATCGTGGTTTGCCGCCATTCACGATCGCGGTTTGCCTCCATTCACGATCGTGGTTTGCCGCTATTCACGATCGCAGTTTACCGCCATACAGGATCGTGGTTTACCGCCATTCAGGATCGCAGTTTACCGCCATTCACGATCGTGGTTTGCCGCCATTCACGATCGCGGTTTGCCGCTATTCACGATCGCAGTTTACCGCCATACAGGATCGTGGTTTACCGCCATTCACGATCGCAGTTTACCGCCATTCAGGATTGCGATTTAGCGCCCATTCAAGTTAGCAGTTAAGGATCAGATCAATTTCACCATTTGACAATCGGTCAAGTTTGCAGGTTAGCGACGATCAGCGGTGTTAGAAATATGGCCAATTTAACTTTTTCAGTGCACATGCAACCTTTATTGCAGAAACTGCTGACAGTGCTGTTGTTTTTGCAAACTGTGCAGAGGATTGTGCTGTGGTTTCTGGAGGAGGATCTTTTGATCCTGCCACAATGGGAACACTTAGGCAGAGACTTAGCTAGGGCGGAACAGCAGGAGCCCATCCCTCCAGGAATGGTCAGGTTCTGGACATTGATTAAGTCTTGCCTGACAGATGGCACTGATAAATTCAGAGGACGTATACAGGAAGGTGAGAAAGTCTTATGGAAACGCAAAAAAAAAAAAAAAAAAATCAGAATAGATGGTTTAAAGACTCTTAATGATTTCCAACAGGTATTGGAGTATACTAATTGGATCTGACCATATTTTTGTATTATTAGACAATTCCAAAATTGTGTCCCATTTTTATCCCAGCCTTGCTTTGGGGTTAATCCCCGTGGTCTTATGCCTAATCATATATGGCAGATGGATGTTACCCATGTTCCCAGTTTTGGTCGCCTTTCTTTTGTTCATGTCTCTATTGATACCTGCTCTGGGGTTCTTTATGCCTCAGCTCATACAGGGGAAAAGGTTCAAGATGTTATATCTCACTGCCTTCAGGCTTTTGCAGCCTGGGGCGTCCCCCAGTGTTATAAGACTGATAATGGACCTGCCTATGCAGCCAAAGCATTTGATAAGTTTTGTTCTGAATTTGCAATTAAACACTCTACTGGCATCCCATATAATCCCACAGGCCAGGCTGTGGTAGAGCGTGCCCATGCAACTCTCAAAGCATTATTAATAAAACAAAAAGGGGGAGTAGGAGCCACCCTATATCCCAAAAGTCCTAAACATCAATTGGCTTTAGTTACTTATATTTTTAACTTTTTGATTCTGGATTTGGATGGCCATTCTGCTGCCGAACGCCACACTGTTGGCGCAGGCCCCTGCAAAGATTGGGTGATGTGGAAGGATGTTTTAACAAAACAATGGATGGGCCCGCATCCTGTCTTACGACGGACGCGAGGAGCGGTTTGTGTTTTTCCGCAGGATTCTGATGGACCGGTGTGGGTGCCAGAACGTTTGACGCGAGTGATAAGAAAGCCGGAGCAAGATGAACCTGTGGACGTGGTGGATGCTGACCAGCCTGATGTTCATTCAGATACCGAGAGGAGACAACCAGAATCTCCAGCTAAAACTGCACCATAAAAGGTGTGCAGCAAATATTGACTCGCTGTCTAGGGCCTTGGAAATGGCCCCCAGAATGGACTGCTGTCAAAGTACTGTGACTCCTAGAAGAGTAGCACCTGATCTTGCTGTGACCAATTTATTTCCTACCTGTTCAAATTGTGCCTTTGTGGGGTATAACTATATATATGGTAACCCTGTTCAATCTGTTTCTGCTCAGTCTTGGAATGTCTGGGTACTTTGCACTAATAGGGGTGGGTGTTCAGATATATCAGCTTTTGCATTTATTGATAAGGTAGTGATAAGAAATTGTAATTATAGTAGTAGTAGTTCTAGAATATGGGAAGAAAATGTTAAAGTTAATTGCAGTTGTTATGTTATCTATAATGCTATTTATGTATGTGTACAAGCTCCATTTATGTTTATTGTTAATTGCTCTGTAGTTAAGTGAGCCCTTAACCAGTGTTGGAATGGCTCTGGCACTGTGGTGCTGGTACGCATTCCACAACTTATTTCCATCATATGGGGACCTCCTGTGTGCTTAGTCTACCTGGAATGTGTGTCACTCCCTCTATTGTCACCAATGGTTCCCGAGCACTGAATTTGTCCAGAGAATTATCCGCTATGCTATCCCCTAGTGGAAGCTGGTCCATACGATTCGATAATTTGACATAGGAACTAAGATCCCAAATTATAGCCATAAATAGCATAAAAGTAGAGATTGCCACAGTAAAGCAATGGACAAATTGCATACTAAAGGATCTTTCCTTTGCACACCAATGGGCTGGTATAGTAGCCATGGGCCTTATATCATTCTTTGGGGTCTGTGGATGCTTCATCCTTGAGCACAGCGTCAGCAGCAGTAACAGCAGCTGCTAGTGCAAGCTGTGCTTGCCCTTCACAGCAGATAATCCCTAAAAGTCTGGCTAGGCATGCTGGACCGGTAGCCAGAGACGGGTAAGTATCCGATATGGCTTCACCAACCTAAGACAGGTGCCACGTTCCTAGCCACGTGGTTAGCCCATGATGGGTAAGGGGAGCCTGAACTCGGAACACCTAAGACAGGCACGGTCCCTTGCTTAATAAAACAAGAAGGGGGAGCTGTTGGGGGCACTGACCATTTCCTGCCCTGTGATTGGCCCTTTGCCCTGATTGGTGTGCCTTGGTTCTCTTTAAGTTGATTGGTCAAGTTTGACAGTTAAGCGGGGGGCTTGGCGGGGGAGGGGCTGGAGCGTAACGGATATAACGGTGATAACGGTCAACGGACAACGGTCACGACGGGACGGAGGAGCAGAATAAAAAGCGCCTTGGAGACTCTCTCAAGTGTCGGGTGATTTCTTCCGCGGGACGGGAGGACCCCCGATATTTGGGCTTCTTGTAAAAGACATGATTCTCTCAACATACCTAAGGTGTTCACAATTCTCTCACAGTCAACTTCCCCACTTAGTTGAGCTGTTGCAAATCCACCAAAGCAGGAGGAAAGCCAAGAATATTTAAAGTTGATGCCTACAGGGCCCGGCGCGGTGGCGCAGTGGTTAAGGTCCTGGCCTTGCACGCCCGGGATCCCATATGGGCGCCAGTTCTATCCCGGCAGCCCCGCTTCCCTTCCAGCTCCCTGCCTGTGGCCCGGGAAAGCAGTCGAGGACGGCCCAAAGCTTTGGGACCCTGCACCCGTGTGGGAGACCTGGAAGAGTCTCCTGGCTTCGGACCGGCATAGCATCGGCCATTGCGCTCAGTTGGGGAGTGAATCATCGGACGGAAGATCTTCCTCTCTGTCTCTCCTCTCTGTATATCCACCTTTCCAATAAAAAAAATAATAAAAATAAATCTTTAAAAAAAAAAAGTTGATGCCTACATAATATGAGGGTTAAGGGAGCACAGCCCTAAGCACCCTCACCTAAATCCTCATCTAACTTCCAAGAAACGTAACAGCCTTCCGTTTGACTAGAAGCCTTACTGATGCCACTCCACATTTTATGTCATATGTTCCAACTTTGAGAGATCACTTCTTGCTGTAATAGCAACTTCGTAGAGGCAAGCTGCTCTTATGGGATGGTGAGCATCACAAAGCTAGTGGATTTTGTGCGACATCTGTACTCAGCGCACAATACCAACAGGAGATGCTTACAAAAGTATAATAGTACAGTGTGTACTAAGCTTTATACAGCCACTTAACACTGTATTTTTGGGGTTTTTTTTTTTTGCATTTAGAGAGACTATGAAAGAATCAAATATGTAAGAAAAATTATACACAATAAAAAAGATAATTTTTAATGGGTTATAGCTCACTAAGGCCATCTGCCAGGTGGGTATTTGGCACGCCATAAAAATGTCACTTGGCGTATCCACATCATTCGCTGGAATGTCTGTGTTCAAGACCTGGCTAACTCCCATTCCAATATTCTGTTAGCTCCCTGGGAGGCAGGAGATGACGGCTCCAGCAGCTGCGTCCCTGCCACCTAGATGGGTTATCAGACCAAGTTCTGGGCTCCTGGTTCCAACTGGCCTATCCCTAGCTTTTGCAGGCATTTTGGAGGTGCATCATTACATGGATATCTTTGTCTCTGCCCTTCAACTTAAAATATACAACCTAAAAAAAATGAACTTCTACCATGTGTCACAAAATATCCCAACTAAATATCATCATGCTTAGTGAAGTAAGCCAGTCCCCAAAAGACAAATTCTGTATGTTCTCTCTGATATGACAGCCTTCATGAAAGGACAGAACAAGCATATGGGTAATCAAGTACGTATTGTCATAGAGGAACTGTATAATGGAGATTAGCCAACTGAAAAGCAAAGATACACTGTAGTACGTGTTTCTACTTCTGAATAAAGAGAGGACTTACAACAAAACAGTTAAGTATACTTGGCAGTATGATGCTAGATGTTCTAACTTTGCCTACATCTACAGTGCAATGACACAAACAGCAGGGTTAAAACTTGTAACTGTTACTAACAGACCATACTGTGACAGGAGTGTTACTAACATGGCAGGCAGGGCGAGGAACAGTTAATTTAGGGAGAGAAGAAGGGGAGAGGAAACTCTATATACTACAAAGCTATATCATGTAAGAGTATAAGAAAAATTTTCGAAACACCTATAATCAAGAGAACCCCTCCCCTCAAAGAAAGAAAAGAAAAACAACGCAGTTCCTATGGTTTAGAAAGCCAGAAGCAGCTGCCTCCAACAGAATAAGGTTGGCAGTGTTTGCGAGTGTGGAAATGCAGGAAAGCTGGCATGCAGTTCCTGAGAATGAGCAGGTCAAAGTCCTCCTCATCAGGAGTTAGCTGCTAATTGGTAGCTAACAGTGAGAACATAAAGAAACAGAGAAAAATTTAAACTATTTACCACCCATGCATTCCAAATGAAAAAAACAGGCAGCAGTCCACAAAATGAGAAAACACAAAACCAGTATGAGAAAGATGAACACAGTGGTAAAGCCTCACAGGTTAGCACTGCGATGTCGCGGGTTAATCCACCACTTAGGACAGCAGCATTCCAAATGGTACGCCAGTTTCCATCCCAGCTGCTTCATTTCTAATCCAGCTCCTTGCTAAGTGTCTGGGAAGCAGTAGAGAACAGCCTAAGTCCCTAGGCCCCTGCCACCCCCATGTGGGAGACCAGACAGAGTTCTGACTCCCTGTTTTAGGCCTCAGTCTAGGCCACTGCAGCTATCTGGGGCAGGCACCAACAGATGGATGATCAATTTCTCTTCCTGTCACTCTTTCTTAAAAAAAACTAAACCCCAAAACACCTACACAAAATCTCCTCTAGGGGGAAAAAAAGAAAAAACCAAAAACATAATAAAGAATAGGAATTAGTATGTGCTGCTGCAAGCAAAGCCACTGCTTGCAAAGCCAGCATTCCATAAGGGTGCCAGCTCGAGGGCCAGCTCCCCGCTAATGCGCCTAGGGAGAGCAGCGAGGGTGGCCTAGGTGCGTGGGCCTCTTTACCCACAGGGGAGAGCAGAAAGGAGCTCCAGTTTCCAGTGTTGTAGACATCTGGGAAGGAACCAGCGAATGAAAGAGTTCGCCCTCTTTTTCTCTCGATTTGAAAGTCAGTGCAGAGTGTAAAGGAACCTTATAACTGGGATTTCAGCCTTGAACTTTTTCTCCCTGAATGACAAAAATTTACCGACACATGATTACAGTTACTATAGACTTTTTGTCAGTAACTAAACAGCTTAATAATATTTAGAAAATCAAACACTGTAAATTCCATGTTTGGGATTCAGCAGTATTGAGACAAAGTATGCACAATTTCATTTCTCAGTTTCCCAGGAGTGATTAATATTTAATTGTTTTTAGAAAGTAAATCTTCACTGAGGTATAATTGTCATGAAGAAGACATCACCATATAATGAAAAAGGCAGATTTATCAAAAGTAGCTTTCTTATTCAAGGCCCCAAGGACAGGGGCGAGGAGATGTACTTTTTGTTGTCCCTGTTTTCACAACAAAATGCAGACTTTACTGTTCTTTGAACTACCCTCTTGCTTCTATGAGACTACCTGACAGAGTAAATTGTCTCATCTCATTCTTTCTTTACAATGTTAAATTATGTAGGCCACAAAGTTTGGGAGTTTTCTCTTTAAGGTATCTATAATACACATATCTACTAAAGATCAGCACAAGAGAAATGACTTCTGAAATTCTCCCCACTTATTCTTTACAAACACATGGGAAGTTCCTTCAAAGAACCGTGTCACTGTGTGCGTAACGATTACTCTGGTTCAAGCCACCATCAGCTGTCACTATCTCAATACACTGGCTGCTTCACACAGCTTCTATTTTGGCTCTCTCTAGTCCACAACTCTGCGCAGCGATGTGGGGAAGGCACACAACTCTGAATACAAAGTGTTCCCTCTAGGGAGTGTATTCGGAGAGGGGTGAGCTGTGTGTGAAGAGCAGCAGTCTCCGGGACAGCCTCCCATGCCAAGGTGCAGATCTCAAGCTGTGTCCTCGGACTGACCGCCTTCTTTCTGGGGACTACAACAGGCTGCTTTACCCATCATGATTTGCCTCAATTACGCTTGCTGCTTTACTTCTTGCTATTTAATGTGGTGCACTATGACAACGGCTGCAGATCACCAACCTAGGCACCACCATCAGTCACTTATGCCATGAATAAAATAAACCCATGTCTCTCAACAGGCTCTGGGATGCTGGTGTTCCAGTTAAAGTAGTTTAACTTACTGTAGCGCAACACTGGCTTCTCAAATTTTGATTCCTCATTTATATACTTCAAAAATTTTTTTCACTAAAATAAATATCTTTTAGTTCCACCATCCACTAACATTCCGAATTAACTTCTTGTTTATGAAATAAATACTGCATTGCCATTCATTCTCAAATTGCTGTAAGCCAAGCTGTTCTGTCCCAGTCTGCTACTGTTTCTTGGAAGTCAGTCATGCTGCAGTGCTGTTGTGAGTTTTCTTTGTATTGTCTGCAGTGGTCACAAACCACAATTCACACTGTACATGCTTAGATAATCCTTTCACTCTTCCCTTGCATGCAGCTCACCCGTGCAGCCACAGTGCTGCTAGATAGTAAAGCCCAGCAGGATTCCATGGCTGGAATCTTACTCTGAGACGGCCAGGTGTCGTGGTGCAGGTAGGCTAGCTTAGGATTTCAAGATCAAATAAATTCTCGAGTCAGCACCATGAAGGTAAAAATCATTTCTATTTTGTTCATCAGCGATTCTGGCAGAGGCTGATATACTACACACAAATCAAAATAAATTATCTAGAAGCTGATGTAACAGTACTAACCTAAGCATAATAATCTGACATTAAAACAAGGAATGGATATTTAAAAAAACTTAAATGAAATCAATTGGACAGACTCAGCAATGGCACAATGCAGGAAGTTAACTCTGATATATTCCGGAAAAATCTAGCCCATTTACTGGGTTGCTTTTAATACAACGTACAGGTAAAAATCAACATGAGTTTTCTAAGTGAAGCCGTATTTCACTCACCGGAGTTGAAATCTTCCTTGCTGTTTCTGTGAATACTTGTTCTAAAGGTTTCCAGATCTGAAATGCGTAGCGACCTAAGTGGTAAAATGAATAAAAGCAAACATGTCTCATAATCCAAGTCAACAACTTCAAGATGTTTAGCACAGTATTTTTTTTTGATAGCTTATATACACTGTGGCAATCAATACTTCAATATTCTCAAGAAAACTTTATTTGTAAAAATTTATTGAGCAGGATAGAATTTCACTTTTAGTACCACTCTAGAAAACAAATGCATCAATATTCGCTCATTAGTGTATACTTGTAAATTTGTAATATTTGTGTATAATATATTCATGTTATAGATGACAAAAATACCATCTTAGTACTCTTTCAACAATAAGCTGCACAAGGTGGAGGAATCCACCATGGGGGAAGGGTTGGGGGAGGGGGAGGGGGAATCCCAGTGCCTAAAACTGTCTCACATAATGCAATGTAATAAAAAAAAAAAAGTAAAAAACAAACAAACAAAAAAATAAGCTGCAGAAAAAAAATCACTTTGTTTAAAAGGTACTCAAGATACTAATTATTGTAAAAAATCAATCATCAGCTGACAAATGATATTTGTGGAATATAGAACCTAGGAATGCTTTCAATGGAGGTAAAGTAAAATGACATTAATTATTCCTCATGTCTTGGACTGCCCCAAAATGTGTCAATGTAATTACATTTAAAAACATGGGAAAATAAAGGCATTCTATCAATTATACTGCTTCATATTAAGTATCCTTTATTTTAGAGTACGCTATAGGTCAAACTGGAAAAAAATATTCCAGTAAGGTCAACTACTCTGGGGGCTGATTTTCCTAGTTTCTGAATCGTTAGTTTTTCTTCACTGTATTTAGATTTTGCATCACAACAAGTGTTTAGTAACTCTAAGTGCTGGAGAGCATGACAGGGAATAACGCCAGAAAATCAAAATCCTCAGAAAGCGAAGAATCTATTCATGAGTCAGTACAGAGGCTGTTTGGAAACATTTGTTCAACATGTATTGACATATTCTTTATGCCTCTTACCTGCAAATGCAGCAGCTGCAACGCCCAATCCTACAGCTATCAAACCTCTTGCCTACAGAGGAAAAAAAAACAATTATCACAGTGTCACACACTGGGCTTGAAAACTAAGTCACTGTTAATGAGAATAATTATGTTAAACAATACAGTCTATTCATGCTCTACTGTGAAGAATCAAATTAAAAAAAAAACAAACTATAGTGTATACAAGATTAACTCAGCCACTTAACATACCAGTTAATTTTCAGTGAACTGAAATAATTGTGGTTTTTCACTTTATTTCCCAAATTAGAATTCATTCTAACCAAGATTTAATATTATCAGTTGCTAAAAAAAATTTACAGCAATTATTTTAATATTGGGTTAAATATTTATCAGCCAGAAAGACATTTCTTCCTCCACTATATTTTTTAAAATATTTCTTTTTATTGGAAAGTCAGATATACCGAGAGAGAGGAAGAGCTTCATCTGCTGATTAACTCCTCAAGTGTCCACAACAGCCACAGCTGAGCTGATCCAGAAGCTCTTCCGGGTCTCCCATGCGTGTGCAGGGTCTTAAGGTTTTGGGCCGTCCTCAACTGCTTTCCCAGGCCACAAGAACGAAGGGAGCTGCATAGGAAGTGGGGCTGCAGGGGTTAGAATCGAAGCCTATATGGAATCCTGGCACATGCAAGATGAGGACTTTAGCTGCTAGGCTACCACACCGGGGCCCTCCACCACATTTAATATTTGTAATATTCAGTCATTTGCTATAATTTACATTTTAATATAGATTTACAGGGCCCAGCACAATAGCATAGCGGCTAAGGTCCTTGCCTTACATGCCCGGGATCCCATATGGGCATTTTAATCTCGGCAGCTCCAATTCCCATCCAGCTCCCTGCCTGTGGCCTGGGAATGCAGTCGAGGATGGCCCAAGACTTTGGGACCCTGCACCCTCGTGGGAGACCCAGAAGAGGTTCCTGGCTTCGGGTTGGCTAGGCTCCAGCCATTGCGCTCACTTGGGGAGTGAACCATCAGATAGAAGATCTTCCTCTCTGTCTCTTCTCTCTGTATATCCGCCTTTCCAATAAAAAATAAATCTTAAAAAAAAAAAAAGATTAGATCTACATTTAGAGAAAAAATTCAGACATAAAGCTATTTAATTCCTATTTTTCTAAACTAATAAAGGGCCAAGAATGCAGAACATTAGAAACTAAAGTTATGAGCTGATAAAAATTCCTTTCTTCTTCTATCAAGTGAGGAATTCTCATTTTTTCCACACATATTTTTCCTACTCCTTTGGATTTAGGCTTCGCTGTGTTACGTGTTAACACAGGATGTAAGCAGAGTGATGTGTACAGGTCCCTAGTCCTTCAACAGATGGAGAAACATCCCTTCTTTTTCTATTTCTACTTCCTGCTGCCTAGAACATACACACTACACCAAGAGCAGCCCTCTTGCATACAGGAGCAGAAGGATGAGCTCAAAGACGACTGTGTAATCACAGTTAACAACCCCTGAACTGCCTCTATTTTTTATGAGATAGAAAAAATAGCCCACTGCATTTTGTTGATAGGCACTCACAGCCAAAATAAATTCTGGTAGGTACAGAGTTAAGCGGAAGTCCAAGATGGCCGAACAGGGCAAAGACCTGCTAATTCTGGCACGGAAGGATTAGTGAGGAAGAGGCCGATGGAGCACGACCCCAGGTGACAGGTGCAGGGAGCTCGGCGATGGAGAAGCTGCAGAGGATGCAGAGACACTGTGAAATGGCATACACAGCTGGACAGTATGACACTGGCTGGATGTGCTACTGGCAACTGGAGTTCTCCTGCAGAAAGGTAGCAGGAACAGCCACCAGAGCAGTGGGTGACGTTCCTGGACAAGAAGCTGCAGGAGTAGCTGATCCCATGTTCAAAAGCAAGCTGAGATGGAGAAGTGAGATCCAGGACAAGGATGCGGAGGGGTGTGGAGGGGAGTGTTTTGATTCCCTTCCCCCTGCAGAGCAACTGAACCAGCAGCCAGTAGGTGCCATCTTGGCGGGGACTGGTTTCAAACAGTCAAGACTTCACACCGGGATCACAAAATCCCCTGACCTGTGTGCACTGGCTTGGCAAGAATGCACACTTGGCTTTCCATAGCCCAACTGCCTGATCTTATATCACAGACACATTTCACTGGTCCACTCAGGAAAGAATATCCATGTTCCCCACAGACATACCATCTTGTAAATTCCATAAAATAATCATAATAATAAGTAGTCTGTGTTATTCACTAAACTAACATCTCACAGGTTCTGGCAAGAAAAAAAAAGGGTCCATGTTCTCAACTGGCTTCACTAAGAGTCTTCATTAGGGTCCGGCAGCATGGCCCAGCAGCTAAAGTCCTTGCCTTGAACGCGCCCCGGGATCCCAGATGGACGCCAGTTCTAATCCCAGCAGCTCCACTTCCCATCCAGCTCCCTGCTTGTGGCCTGGGAAAGCAGTCGAGGACGGCACAAAGCTTTGGGACCCTGCACCCGTGTGGGATACCCGGAAGAAGTTCCTGGATCCTGCCTTCGGATCGGCATAGCATCGGCCGTTGTGCTCACTTGGAAGTGAATCATCAGACAGAAGATCTTCCCCTCTGTCTCTCCTCCTCTCTGTATATCTGACTTTCCAATAAAATAAATTTTAAAAAGTCTACACCAGAGAATGAGCAGAGAACCTTGCAATAATCAGTAACTAAGAAGCCCACCCACAGACCTGAGGTGTAAGAACACAGAGAACTCACAGCACAGAAAAACACAGAGGCAAGGAAAGGCCTCTCCTGCATAGCTGGAGCAGCCTCATGGAACGGAGCAGAGCCCCAGCGGCACCTAGGGAATTCTGTGACAGCATGACTGAGGACAGCAGACAGCTGCAGCTCAGGGCACACAGAGAACTGCACAGATCCCTTGTGTGGTACTGATGCTGGCACGGCTGGGCCTAAGAGCTGCCACCACATCCCCGGGGATGTCAACCACCTTGGGAGAGCCAAAGGGCACTTACACTCACAGTCATGATCACTACCTCCTCTGTGAGGGCCAAAGACACAATCCATCAAGACCAACCTGGGTATCACCCTGGACTCTCACCTCGTGCTTGAACACTGATCAGAGTACATGGCTCACTTCCAGCACATACCCCAGATTACAATTTAAAAAAAAAAAAAAAAGAACAGCTGCTCCATTAAACCACAGAGACACAAAGCTTGAAAACAAAGGCAAACTTCCAAAGAAAAACACAAAACAAAAAAACCCATAAATCAGAATTGAGATGCCCAACAGTAAACAGGATCATTGAGCAATATAAACAAAGGTTACATGACTAACCCAAACGAATACACACTTTGCTTTTAAAAGGTGAAGATGAAGATATTAAGGAACCATCTGAAAAAGAATTAAATAGGCTATTCAAAAATAATGAGAAGCAGATGCAAAACTTAAGAAAATCCAAATAAGGCACAGCACAGTAGCCTAGCGGCTAAATCCTCATCCTGCACATGCCAACAGCTCATGTGGGCACTGGCTGGTGTCCTGGATGATCCACTTCCCATCCAGTCCCTTGTTTGTGACCTAGGAAAGCAGAGCATGGCCCAAAAGCCTTGGGACCCTGCACCCGCATGGGAGACCAAGAAGAGGATATGGGCTCCTGGCCTTGAATTGGCACAGCTCCAGCCATTGCAGCCACTTGCAGAATGAGCCAGAGGATGGAAGAACTTTCTGTTTCTCCTCTCTGTAAATCTGTCTTTCAATAAAAATAAGTAAGTCTTTAAAAAGAAAAAAAGAAAATCCATATAATAAATGATTTTCACATAAGACTGGAATACTGAAGGAAAACAAAACTAAAATATGAGAAACAAAAAATTCATTGTGCCAAATAAAAAAATAGTGGAAAACCTTAACAACAAAGTTGGCAAGTCAGAAGAATTTCTAAGCTACAAGATGATTCTTGGGGGGAAAAAAAAAAAAAAAACCTCACAGCCATGCGAAAAAAAAATTACAATAATTGAGTAAAACAAAGCAAAATGTTCAGGAATTATGTGATATCAAACAACCAAACATGTGTCTTAGAAGCTCCTGAAAGCACACAAGGACAGATTGGGTTAGAAGGCCTGCTCAGTGAAAAATACTGAAAGGTTCCCTGCTATGGATAGAGAAAGTGGGATCCAAATACAGAAAGCACAGAGAACTCCAAACGAACTTCATCCTCACCATGACACCTCACAGTCAAACTTTCCACAGTCAAACAAACAATTCTTCAACACACGTGAGAAATCACTGATGACCTTGGGAGGATCTCCAGTCAAACGTATAACTGACATCTCACCAAAAACCTTACAGGTTAGAGAATGGAGAGACATAATTCAAGTTCTAAAATAAAGAAACTGCAAATCCAGAATTTTATGTCCAAGCAAAATACTTTCCAAAAGAAATCAAAACAATTTCCCATCACCTGACCAGCCTTCCAATGGTACTTCATGATATACCACACACAGCAAGAGAGAACTATAGCCAACGCAAAACTTCCCGGCAAAGCTAAATGCAAACGTAAACCAAACAAGGAAATCTTTTGTTAAAATGTACGACCAAGTTACTGCCTCTCAACAATGTTTTTCAATAATAATCTTTATCAAAGATAGCCTAGTCTAAACTCTCCAATCAAAAGGCATACTGATTTGATCAACAAACAAGATCCATCTATCTGCTGCCTACAGGAAACATATCTCACCAAGAAAGGCACAGACTAAAAATGCATGTAAGTGGAAAGGAAAAACAAATGGGTATAGCCAATCTAACATCAGACTGAACAGACTTTACCACAAATACTACTCAAAGAGATATTACGTGATGACCAAGGAATCAATTCAACAAGAAGTAATGATTATAGCAAATGTATACGCACTCAATGCTAGAGCACCTGGATATTTGAAACAATTGAATGGATCTAAAAGGAGCCATACACGCCAATACAGTAATAGTGGGGGGTCTCAACACTTCACTATCATCAATGGGCAAGCCTAATGGTCAGAAAACTATCAACCAACCAAGCTTACCAATACCATGAACCAAACGGACCTAATCAATATCTACAGAACACTTCATCCCACAAAGAACACACATTCTTTTCATCAGTTCATGGAAGCTTCTCCAAGATAAACCACATGAAAGACCATAAAGCCCTCGCAAATTGAAGACGTGAAATCATATGAAGTGTCTGTCTGAATAACCAGGGTCTAAAGCTTGAAAACAACACCTTAAGGAACTTCAGGAAACATGCAAACACATGCAGCAGCTTGGCTCCAAATGCCTGTCTCAATTGAGTCCCATGTAGGCCTTCAATGTTTATTCCATTCTAATCTCCCAAAGATTTTTTTTAATATAACACTTATGGAACCAAATTATAGCTAGATGTGTGTTCTGTCTCCTTTAGTTTTTCCAGTTACAGACTTTATTTAATTTCAGTTCATTTCAAAAGGCAGAGACAGAAAAAGAGGCAAAGACAGATTTTCCATCTGTTGAATAACTCCCTAAATGTCTCCAACAGCTGGGGCTGAGTCAGGTAAAAGGAGGCCAGACTCAATGAGGCCCCCCATGTGTTGGCAGGAACCGTGTGATGAACCATCTCTACTGCTATGGGTCACAGAAGAACACTGGAATTGGAAGCATACCCAGGAGCAGAACCCAGGCACTGACATGGATACAGGCACCCTAGGCAAGCATCTCACATCTCTGCTCAATGTCCAGTTCAGTTCTTTACAGTCTCTTAAAAACTTAGTAACATCCATGGATAGTCTCTCCAGAAAACAAATGCAACAGAGCAAATGAAATTTTGCATGCAGTTCAGAGGATTCAAACACTTCCATTACACCCTTTAGTTTAGAAGTCACAACATAAAAAGGCAGGGTAAGAGAGGAGACAAGGAGTGTCTACTACCATATATTTCATTTTTTATCCATTCAATAAGAAAAATGCTGATTCATTAGTAACATGAATTTCTACTTTGAAGACTAACTTCAAAAAAGAAAAACACCATAGACTTTTCAATCTTTAACAATCAACCACTACACCAAGGTGGGTCATGGGAATAAAGACAGGCATTAAATATATCCAAATCACACAATCAAACCTTGCTGATCCACACTAAAAGGACAGAGGATATCAGCTAGAGCTACTAAGCAAGGGAAAGGGAATTAAAAGAATTTAAATTGGTAGTGAGGAATTCAAATATCCCTGTTTACAGATGACATGATTCTACACATAGGAGAACCAGAGAGTCAGTCAAGAGACTGTTGCAACTCATAAGAGTCTGGCTACAAACTGAACATACATCAACGGCGCTAGTATACACAAGTAACTCCATGCCTGAGAAAGAATTCTTAAGTACAGTCCCCTTTAAGATAGCAGAGATAGATCTAACTGAAGATATAAAGACTTCCACGACAAAAATTACAAAGCATTTAAAAAAGGAATAGAAAAAGACATTAAAAGATGGAGCAATTTATCACATTCCTGGATCAGCAGGATCAACATCATCAAAACGTCCATAATACTAAAACTATACAGATTTGACACAATCCTATTCAAAATCCCAACAACATTCTTCTGAGAAATAGAAAAGACGACAAGAGTTCATGTGCAAACACAAGGTTCCATTAGTAGTGAAAGCCATCTTGAAGGATAAAACTCAAGCTGGAGGAATCACAATTCCAGACCTCAAGACATACTTTGGAGCAGTGGTCATCAAAACAGGCTGGTACTGGTACAGAAACAGGGAAGATCAATGCAACAGAACAGAAATCCAAGGAGGGAGCCCACACGTGTACACCAACTGATTTTTTTTTTTAAATAAGGGTATGTGTCTTTTAATTTAATTTTTATTTTTAAAAAAATTTTTGGAAAGTCAGATATAGAGAGATGAGGAGAGACAGAGAAGATCTTCTGTACATTTACTCTCCAAGCAACCTAAATGGCCGAAGCTGAGCTGGTCCGAAGCCATGAGCCAGGAGTCTCTTCTGGGGCTCCCATGCGGGTGCAGGGTCCCAAGGATGTGGGCCGTCCTTGACTGCTTTCCCAGGCCACAAGCGGGCAGCTAAATGGGAAGTGGGAACACTGGGATTAGAACCAGCAGCCATATGGGATCCTTGGTGCATACAAGGCAAGGACTTTAGCTGCTAGGCTATGCCTGAGCCCACCAATTGATCTTTGATCACAGAACTAAAAATATCCAGGTCAAGGTTGGTCTCTTCAATAAATGCTATTGGGGCAATTGGACAGCAGCCTGCAAAACTAAAAAGATCCACCTCACCTTACGCAAAAATCAGACTGTAAGTGCATCAAAGACCTAAATCTGCACCCAGAAACCATCAAACTATTAGAGGAAAGCATAGGAAACACTCTGTAATACCCCAGGCCTTGGTATAGACTTCTTAGAAAAGTCACCAAAAGCACAGGTAGTCAAAGCCAAAATAAACAAACGAGACTATGTCAAACCAAGAAGCGTCTGTACAGCAAAGGAAATAATGTGAAGAAGCAACCAACAAAATGGCAGAGTATCTTTGGTCCCTTATTTGTTTTGTAATGTGCAATGTCCAGGATGTACAAAGAGCTTCAGAAACTAAACAGAAAACAACACTGTGGGGCCTGATGTGGTAGCCTAGTGGCTTAAGTCCTAGCCTTGTATGTGCTGTGATCCTGGGAAGCAGGTACCCTGCACCCATGTGGGAGACCCAGAAGAAGCTCCCAGCTCCTGCCTTCAGATCAGCTCAGCTCTGGCTTGGCGGCCACTTGGGGAGTAAATCAACGGATGGAAGACATTCCTCTCTGTCTCTCCTCCTATCTGTACATCGACTTTCCAATATAAGTAAACAAAACTTAAAAAAAAAAAAAAAAAAAAACCTGTGAAGAAATGGGCAAAGGAAAAATGAGCGTTTTTCAAAAGATCAGATCCAAATGGCTAATACACATATTTTATTTTAAAATGTTCAGGCTCCCTAGGTATAAAAACCACACTGAGATTCCATCTACATCCATTGAGACTAGTTTTCAGAATTCCACTAACACCACCTGCTAGTGTGAATGTGAGGAGAAAGGCAACCTCTTTCACTGTTGGTGAGGGTATGGGATAGTACAGCCAGTAAGAAAGTGAGTATGCAGAGTGTTAAGACTACTGAAAATTGGTAAAATATAGGACCCAGCTATCCCACTTCTGGGAATATATCCAAAGGAAATGAATTTTGCATATGAGAAAGAGACCTGAAATCCTGTATTTACAACAGCCCAATCTGCAGTAGCAAAGACATGGAAACAACCCAGATGCCGGTCAAAAGAGGAGTGAATGAAGAAACTGTGGTACATCTGCTCCATGGAATACTACTCAACCATTAAAAAAGAATGGAATTCTACCGTTTGCAAAAAATGGTCCAACTAGAGACCTTTATGTTCACTGAAATAAGCCAATCCCAAAAGGACAAATATCATATGTTCTCCCTGACAAAGGGCAATCTTCATGCAAAAGGCAAGATCGACAGACATAGAGGTAAACGAACATATACATTTAATTGATGTAGAGCAAATGTAGAGACTGACATACCAAGAAGTGAAGATACAGGGCAGTATGCATCTCCATTCTTGAATAATAGGTGGTCTCCCAATGAAACTGCTAAATATATCTTGACAAATGCATGCTGGACTACCATTGTCTACACCTACTGTATCATGATACATTTGAGGGAGGAACAGGGAGGGCTGAAGGGGAAATCCCTGAGCCTATGGAACTGTATCTTCAAAAGTAAAGATAAACATTAAAAACCCTTACTCATCCACACTAAAACAACAGAGGATATTAACGTGACTAATCAAAAACCCACTGGGACTAAAACTTCATTTTATAACAGGTCTGTAACTGAATATCTAACCGTACATAATTACTTCAATATTAAAATAGTTTGCCGTTCCAGTATACAAAATAACGGTATTTTCGAGAGTTGAAATCAAGCTGAAAGTAAAAAAGTCAAATTATGAAAACTATGATAACTGGAATTTCTACTCTGGAATACAAAAAGAAGTCTTCACAAACTTTTTCTGGGAACAATAAGACTGTTGGGTCTATAAACATTTTAAAAGTCTCACTGCTCACAATAATATGACTTGTGTCCTAGGAAATAAAACGTTATCCACTACCTAATGTTTCAGTCCCTGAAAAGCCGCAGGTATCTCTTCAGAAAAATGTACTGAGTTGTGCAACAGTACCAACCTCTCTCAGTCCCTCAGATACACAAACAGGGAAGATGAACTGCGTCACCTAAAATATTGAAAATCAAACTTAACATTCAATCTGAAGCCTGAGTAACTCACTCATTCAGGACTCCCAAGACATCTTTACTTGACCTTAATTTCACAAGCAATGTCAAACACACCGGGGTCTCCGAAGAGCCCATCTTTCATCTGGAGTAAGCACATACGTATCAGAGTTCCAGCAGCATGTTTTCAATTAGCAGCACAGTATTATTACTGTATTATTGAGAAAAATTTGCATATACTCTATCTCTATGCCATTTTTTACTTACTTAAACTTCAGTATGACTTCTGGGGTTAAAGGGTCCTTTCGGTTTCTTTTCTAGATACAACACTGTATTTGCTCCAGTTACAAGCAAGTTACACTTCAACTTTTGAGTGCTTTTAAAACAATGATGTTTTGAACTAAACCGTAAGAGAGAAAAATGACAACATAAAGGGGAAAATGCTGAGTGGTTAGCACAGTGGAGGGGCAAACTAAGCCTCAGCCTGCAGCGCCAGCATCTATGGTAATTTGGGCGCCAAAGCCCGCCCTGGCTGCTCCACCTTCCATCCAGCTCCCTGCTAAGCGGCCTTCGCAAACAGGGGAGGACGGGCCAAAGCCTAGGGTCTCTGCTCCCATGCAGGAGACCAGGAAGAAGTTCCTGGCTTCAGATGGCCTCAGCTTCAGCCATTGCAGTCACTTGGGGAGCAAACCAATGGGGAAAGACATGTTATTTAAGATTTACTTTTAATTTTTTTTTATTGGAAAGTCAGATATACAGATAGGAGGAGAGACACAGAGAAAGATATTCCATCTGCTGATTCACTCCCCAAGTGGATGCAATGGCCAGAGCAGCGCTGATCCAAAGCCAGGAGCCAGGAGCTTCTTCCAGGTCTCCCACACGGGTGCAGGGTCGCAAAGCTTTGGACCATCCTCGACTGCTTTCCCAGGCCACAAGCAGGGAGCTGGATGGGAAGCAGGCCTACTGAGAATAGAACCAGCACCGAAACAGAATCCTGGAGCCTGCAAGGTGAGGACTTTAGGTGGTAGGCTGTAATGCCGGGCCCTGGATGACCTCTGTCTCTCATGCTCTCTGTAAATCCGTGTTTGCAGTTAAAAAAAAAAAAAAAAATTCAGCTATACTAATACTTAGTTTTTAAAAGCAACTATAATTTTCTAGGCCTACAAAAGATATCACTGGACACATTTTTCTTTTGTCACATAAAATTAGGCTAACATACTTTAGCTGTAAAACAAGCTTATTCTTCTATAAATATGCACATTCTGTTACAACCGGCTAAGCCTGGGCCTTGGGAACAAAGACCTATATGAGGAAAACAGGGAACATAATATCCTACTTACATCCAAATTAGAAACTCAACTTTCAGAAATCTTGTCATGTTCATGGAAAACAAAAATGATTTGTAATCACACAAAAAATATTTTTATAATATTGGCAAGTTTTAAAAATGTATGACCTCATATTTGTCAAAGATGTCTAAAACCACAGTTCTCATTGTGTCCTTCTGATCCACATGCATTTTTTGGGTTACAACATTTCCAGGGATATGTATAATAGCACTAAAGACACCACAGATGGAAAAATCTGAATGAAATCTTTGGGTTCACAATGAGCCATCACAGGAAGCAGTTCTTCTAGGCTGCCAATTCCAGTTCAAGACAAGTGGCAGATCCGCACTCAGTAGCATCCTTGCAGAAGCAGGATATCTGATGTCTGCTGATCCTTCAACCTTGGCAGCTTCATCTTTGTCATCCTCTCCAAGTCCTCTTTCCCGTTCCACACAGCTCTTAGTATTGTAAAGTTTCTCTTTTTTCCACACAGCAAGCAATAGCATCCTTGACCTAGCAGCGTAAGGGGTACGATGCTCCCACTGGTGAACATGTGGTCCAGACCTGGGGGTTGGACAAGCTGGGAAAAGTAGCTCCAACAGCTGGCAAATGTGTCAATTGGTAATGGAACAGAGTGGACAGGGCAGGACTGAGCAAACCTTAGCCCACAAGCAAAACTAGAGACCAGGATGGAGCACAGGTCATGCCGAGCTAGGCTCTTGCACCTACAGGTCTGCATGAGCCAGGGATGCTAAGCCACAGTGTCTAAGGCAGAGGTCGGGACAGGTGAGGGGCTGTGCCAAGCTGAGTCAGAGCAACCACTGGCATGCATGTGATCTATGGCTGGGAACAGGCCCAGTAGGTGAGCTAAGGGGACAACCCTAGCCGAGTAGAGGTTCCCATCAAGGGGCACGTGGCCTGCAATGTGGGCTGCGTTCTAAACAGGAAATGGTTGTAGTCTCCCTTGGCACAAGTATGGACTGGGATTGGATGCACCGAGCCAGGCCAGGCCCCAACACCCTCTGGTGTCCTGGAGAAGCAGGGTAGATGTGCGATGGACTAGGAAGGTGTCAACCCCTACTGAGCCATGTGTGAGCCATATGTGGATATGGACGATCCACGGCTGGGCTGAAATATCCAACAGCAAAGCCCGGTTTGGGTTGAAGGCCAGTCAGGAAAAGCCACTGTTCCTGCTATGACAGAAGGTGAACTGAGTAGGGCTGGCTCATAGACTCATTGATATGCATGAAACCTGGCATTGGGAGAGGTTCTGATGGAGGAGCCTGGGCAACTCCTCTGGCAGGACACAGACCCGGCAGGTAAGTGCAAGAAACATGACAGGAAACATTCCAGAATAGGCCATGGAAAGTTACCCACTGGCATAGAATTGGCAGGGGTTGGGGGAAGACCAAGCTGAATCTGTCCACGTCATCCACTGGCAAATCCAAGCACCAGAACAGTATGGGTCGAGCCAGGTTCGGTCACAACAAAAACTAGTGCCCAATACGGAATGCCGAGGTGAGGTTGCCTGTACCGGATGTGACAGCACGCAACCCAACCAGCATGAGAACCAGAAAGGGAGGGGTGGAGCCAGCAGGGGAATAAGGGAGGGTTCCTTTGCTGGACAGCTACGCCTGGTGGAGAGCAAGGGCTGGGATGGGGGCAGACCAGACTAAGCAGGGCTACAACACATGTACGACTCAGGTGTACTAGATCAGGGAAAAGCCAGGCTGGGCTGATTATTCCTACCAGTGCAAACAAAATTAGAGTGGGTGAGGGTTGTTTGGGCTTAGCCACAGCATCAGCTGGTAGAAGCTGGCACTGTGGCCTAGTTTTGTCAAGTCAAACCACAGAACTACCTGTAGAGTGCATAATCTGGGAGTGGGAAAGGGCTGGGAGGGGAATAGTGGGCTCCTCCCTCTTGGGCTACCACTTCCACAGGAGGGCACGAGAGCTGGGACAGGGGCTGGGGTGAAATGGAGTGTGGGACAGACTGGATTACTGCTACACATACTGGCAAACCAGGGTAGGGGGAGGGCCTGGTAGGGGTGATTGCGGGTCGCTCCAACTAGGCTGCAGCTCCCACTGGTTTATGTGAGGGCCGAGTATGTGCTGGGCAGAACCAGGCTGGACTGCAACACCCATTGGTTCCAGTGGAAGTTGGGGCTGAAAACAGAACCAACCCAGTCATCACAACCACCAGCTGATCGGGGCAATGGACTGTGTCAGGCCCTGTACTTGCTGGTACATTCAAGAAACTGGTCTGAGAACACCTCAGGCAAAGTTTCTTTGGGGTTCTCCCCAATCGAAAAGCTGGACTCAGAACCCAAACCAAGAAAAGAGAGAAGACAGAACAGGTCAATCAACCATCTCAGCTATATGTTGGCAGCAAAATATGGGGCAAACGGAGACTCTATGATGGACTATGTCATTGTGCTTGGAGTAGCAAGACTGGCAGCGATTCATAATTGATGAACTATTAAAACCACCTAGCAAGAACCTCAGAGCATATCCTACAACCGGGACCTGGGGAGGGTGGGAAATTGGGTGGACCTTCTACCTTAATACCCCCCTTTAAATATGAAGGAAACAATATGGAAATAATAGTCTTAACCACCTTCCTATAGCCCTTGAACCTTTTTACCCTAATTAATTATGTAAAGATTGCCAAAATATAATTTAAAAATTCTTTTTTTTAGAGAAAAAATTAATTGTATTGCATTATGTGACACAGTGTTATACGCACTGGGATTCCGCCCACCTCTCCCCGAACCCTCTCCCCATGGTGGATTTCTCCACCTTGTTGCATTACCACAGTTCAAATTCAGTTGAGGTTCTTTTATTGGAAGTATTCACCAAGCATAAAGTCCAGCGTCTTATTATCCTAGTGAGTTCAACGATTTCTTGGTGAGACCATCTCTCGTCTGAAGGTAAAGCTGGCAAAGTATCATCCCAATCCATTAAAAGCCCCAACATAACATCAACAACCATTTACTACCTTATGGCATTAACTGACATGGTATTGATTAACCATGGTATTGATACATTAACAAGAAAATGCAGGTTCTTAACTACATCCTGTGACTTCTTCATAGACATTTCAATTTTGGTTTATATTCAACCGGGTTCTATACACCTCAAAATGGCTATAGATTACTATTCAGCTGTCTCGTGTCTATTTTCATTTTAGTATTTAGCTGTTTATAGTGTTGAAGCATGATTTTGCTGAACTTGGTTGTTTTTCGGATGGTCTGAACTGGCTTATAACTCTAGCAAGAGTTAGAAAAAAAAGGGGGGGGGGCTGCTATGGAAAGTCCACAGGCTTCTCCTTCGCTGATGCTGGTGCAGGGAGAGGTCTCGGATTGGAGCAGATCCGCCATGGGTTCCTGGGGGCTGACCCATCTACCTGTCAGTCCATGCCCAGCCCACTCGAGAAGCAGCCATGTGCGACGAGGAGAGGATTTTCAATCCTACTAAGAGCAAGAAGTCTTTTATGCTCGATGAGGAAGGGATTACTTAGAAGAAATCCAGCCCTTAGAAACAAAAGAATTCTAATCAGAGCCAATGGAAGACAAAGACGTGGGAGCTGCCAAGGAGGACAGCAAGACGAAAGATGCTTCTGATGATCTACAAGATTTGCACTTCTTCAATCAAAAAAAAAAAAAAAGGAAACAAAAACAATATTTGAGATTGACGAACCAGAACAAGGTGTAAAGGATCTTAAAATTGAAAGTGATGTTCAAGATAAGACCCAGATGAAGCAGAGGATGACCTTGATAATATGCTTGAAATTAAAAAAAAAAGGAAAAAGAATGTCAAGTTCCCAGATGAGGATGAAATACTAGAAAAGGATGAAGCTTTACAAAATGAAGACAACAAGAAAGATGATGGAATCTCATTCAGTAACCAGACAGGCCCTGCTTAGGCAGGCTCAGAACACTACACTGATGGGCCCAGCCTGGTGGCCTAGCAGCTAAAGTCCTTACCTTGAATGCCCTGGGATCCCATACAGGCACCCATTCACATCCCGGCAGCCCTGCTTCCCATCCAGCTCCCTGCTTGTGACCTAGAAAAGCAGTCAAGCACGGCCCAAAGCCTTGGGACCCTGTACCCGCATGGGAGACCCAGAAGAGCTCCTGGCTCCTGGCTTTGGATCAGCACAGCTCCACTGTAGTCACTTGGAATGCCAATTAAACTCACAGGAGACCTTTCACAGGAAACTATACGGCAGAAGAGAATGGAGCCACACATTCCAGTTTTTAAAAACAAAAAATTGCTGGCCCAAGATAACATACTCAGCAAAACTTCCCTTTGTCTTTGAAAATAAAAAAAAATTCCTCCTCAGTCAAGAAATGTTAAAAGGATATGCCTATTCCAAACCTGCCTACAAAGCGTACCAGACAGAGAAAAGGAATAGCGCCCACCCAAACCAAAGGCAAATGTGAAGAACATCCCAGCAAAATAACAGAAGACTAAATCAATGAACAACCCATTGTTAAAGTGACAGGACCAAATTACCACCTATTTGTATTAACCCTGAATGTAAATGGCTTCAACTCATCAATCAAATGTCGTGGATAAGTAGATTGGATTTAAAAACAAAGCACACCTATTTGTTGCCTACAGGAGGCTCATTTCACCAACAAAGATCAGCGAAAACTGTATCTCATGGATTTTTGTTAGTTTCACCTCTTCAAAACACTTTCTGATTAAATTATTCAACGACTCATAGATCATACAGTAACATCATTTTCTTCAAGAAGGTTTATTTCATTTCTTCAACACATTAGTCATTAGTCATGGTGGCATGTTATTTAACTTCATGGTCGTGTTGATTTTTTTTTCCTTGCTGTTGCTGGTTTTGTTCCGTGGTCTTTCATTTAAGGAAATGTACAGTAAGTTTATAATGGAGACTATCATATCCAGCTATGAGGATACAATGCACTATACATCTCTACTTCCAAAGATGTACTTTCAATGAAACTGTTTGCGGTATCTTGACAACAGGATGCTGGACTCTGCCACTGTCCATGCCTGCAATGATGGATGACTGTATGAAGAACTTAGTATAGTAATGATACAGGGGAACTCAGGGGGGTAAGGATAAGGAAAATCTCCCAGGATCTATATATCATAAAATGATAATAATCATAATAAAAAAAAAAAGAGAAAAGCCACCCTGTTCTCAGAGTGGTCTATGATCTGAAATCCCTGCAGGATGCCGATGCTGAAGCTGCTGACACACATCCTGCTTTAACAACTGTCAGAAAAACATGATGGGGTAAGGAGACGCTTTTTAAAAATCCTTCACAGACTTCTATAAAATACAAGAAAAATTAGTTATTTTTAAGGTGGGGAAAAAAAAAAAGAAAGTCCATGGCCTTTCAAAGTTAATTAGACCCGGAATCCAATTCCAATTTGGTATTTAACAGTTCTGAGACCCTAAACCATTCTGAGCCCGTTTCCTTGTCTATAAAATGAGAGTACCACTAAGATCCTCGTGATGATTTATGAGACAGAATGAGAAAAGGCAGGACACTGTGTGAACATGGCAGATACTGTTAGATCTTTTTCACTCTCGCATATTTAGCTTTTCCTTCTGCTCTACTCTTCCTGGAAATTTTTTCAACAAATAATTTCAAGACATTCTCTTAGAGCTGCTTTCCCCACTCATGCTGCCACAGAAATAAAACTGTCATTTGTCCCAGATTACTCAGATCCCCCTAATACGTAACACCTTATTTAATAATGGTTTGTCTCTCTGTAGCTCAGCTTTCAGCACACAGCACGTTTCTGAAATGTTTCTGTGAAGGCAGAAGGATCCCCAGTGTTTTACCATCCACGCACTCTTACAGGACATACCTCCTGCATTTTCAATTGACAGTAGAAACCATGTTTTCAGATGGGAAAACATGAGTAATTCTAATCTGACCTGATTTTAAAAACTACCCGGCAATTGCAACTCAAAACATGCTGCAACTAAGTTAACACATCGAAAAGTCTCAGAGACAAAAAATGAAATTAAGTAATCTCAAGCGAGGTACACTTCTATACAAAAACAAAATAAAGATATCAAGATAACCCATAGGTCATGTAGAAAAATATGAGAAACTGGGGAGAGAATCAAGATGGCAGAATAGGGTAAGGACATGTTTAAACGGACGGAAAAACATTTAATCAGGATGAAACAGAGAGGACATATTTCAGGAAATAGTAAAGGACAGAACAGCAGAGGGGTACCTGGAGACTGACAGACACAGGAAAGCAGCGGACACAGCAGTGTGGTGTTGCAGTGACTGATACTCCAGCACGGCGATCTGAACTCCACCAGCAACCAGGTGAGAAGGGACTTTCACTGAGAGCTTGGGAGGTGAGCCCAGACAGAGAACGGTCTGACCTGCTGGTCCGTTTTATTTGACCTGGAGCAGAGACAGAACAGCAGATCTCAGACGGGCAGTGCGAGAACAGAGTGGATTTCATAGTCCAGTCAGCCCCCTGGAGCTGAATTGGAAGCCATTTTGTGTAAGGAGGAAAGGGCAAGGGAAAGGACAGAGCATGCACTGAGCTGGGAGTGACCTCATTTCTGACTCAGTGAACTGCACTGACATGGCATTCCATGGGTTCCACCTGGGGCAGGTCTGTGTAGCCCTCAGATAATGGTCAGCAGATCAAGAACTGTAGTGGTGGTACATCAGGTACCATTTTGCACACTGTGGCAATAGCTTTGGGACTGCAGGGGACAACAGAGCTCGCGAGAACTTGCTGAGGTTCTTGGATTGCACTGGTCCCGCAGGAAAATAACATTGACTGTGGCATCGTACAGGTAAAAACAGGTCTGTGTGGCACCTCAGACCTAACGTCCAACAGGTTCCAACCAGATCAGCGCCCCCAATAACCTAATTATATAGGACACCTAATCCTGGGACCTGCTCGCCAGTTCTGTGGCAGAGGAATAGCCGGGAGTCCACTGGCACAGGGAAGAGAAGGGGGAAAGGCATCAGGGAATGAGGCCGCGCTGGACATTGCAGGTTAACAGGAGGACTTGAGCCTGAGCG
This sequence comes from Ochotona curzoniae, assembly GCF_017591425.1. Lineage (NCBI taxonomy): Eukaryota > Metazoa > Chordata > Mammalia > Lagomorpha > Ochotonidae > Ochotona > Ochotona curzoniae. The sequence continues at coordinate 40,714,949 of NW_024466502.1, read as the reverse complement.
ACAGAGCCCACTGCTTTGAGCAGAAGCCGAGGATTACCCGACTTGGAATTCTAAGGAGGTTTCGGCTGTCAAAGAGACTGTCAACATGGGTCCAATGCAAAGGAATGGAGATCAGTCGGAAATGCAAAACGGACATAACGGACCACAGTGATTCGCAGTAAAAATAGAAAAAGTGACGAGATTCTAGATATATTTTCAAGGTACAGCCAACAGGATCTGCTGAGAGTAGATGTGCAATATGAGAGAACAAACAAGGATATCAAAGACGTTGTCTTACACCAGAATGGAAACGTCTTTGTGCTGCCAGGAGACAGCTCTGGGATAGAGATGGCATTAGCCGCCTTTTGAACCTACTTGTCTAAGACCATTCCATAACAAGTATGATAAATCTAGCTTAAGCAAAGTAATATGAAGATTAGTAACACAAAGCGGGAAGAAGTTTTATCTGCTAACGGAAAAGAACTAGTAGTATGCCTCAAAAACATTGTTACCTTGCACTGAGCCAATCCTCTAAAGTTAATTCCAAGTCACTGTGTGCTGAACTGGTTCAATTTCCACAAAGAAAACGTTTTGAATGTAAACAACAGCAAGAAGGAAGAAAAAAAGAGAGGGAACAAGAAAGATTGCCAGCAAGTCAGAATTTGGAAGACAGCTATTACACATGCAAATCAAAATATGGAGAATCTAGGTAAAAGGCCCAATGCAGTATTAAGAAATTTTTTACAATTATCCTACCCTGAAATGCTTAAGCCAGGATGAATTTTGTAGACTTTCACATCTAAATTGGACCAATCCACATTAATCTACCTGGTCCTTCCCAAAAGAAACACATTTGAACTTAACACACCAATTCCCATGAAGAACTTAATATTAAGCAAAAAGAAAAGGTAAACCTAACTGCATTTCAATTTGCTCTGCTTTTAAGCCACTTTATTTTAAATCATAGACAAACACTAATTTTTTTTTATTTCTATTTAAATGCAGAATTACAGAACAAAAGAGACAGAATCTTCCACCCAGGGCCTGTCACACGGGTGCAGGGGGTATGGGCCATCCTCCACTGCTTTCCCAGGCCATTAAGCAAGGAGCTGGGTCGGAACTGTCCAGGACATGAACTAGCACCCATACAGGATGCCAACACTGCAGGGAGAGGATTAGCCTGCCACCAGCCCTCGCATTAATTTCTACAGTAAGACTGGCAAGTAAATAAAAGAGCAAAAAGATAACAAAATCAAAAGTCTAAGACGGCAAGAAACAAAACTTGCAGATTTGCCCCAAATGAATGTTACTCTACTCTCCAGTGTGATTAACAAAAAATTCCCCCAGGCTTAAATCCTCACTATACATGATTTTTAAATAGTCTTAAGTACTATTTTGCATTTATTCAAACTAATGATATGACTCTTGCCTCTACTTTCTCCTAATAGCATAAGCAGCTTTATGTGCTCAGGTCAAACATAAATGTGAATACCGTGGCTGCTCAGAAATTACTGCTCCAGTTACAGAGTCAGGTCTGGGATGCTTGTGGAACACCTGCAGCTCCTGAATTCACTGTGCATTTGCTGAACTAGGCTGCACAGGCAGTTCCAAGTGTACTATCATGGTTAACTACATGTCAATTTGACTAAGCTGCATTATCTCATTACTCATTTAAACACTGACCAAAGAATGTTATGTAGGCATTTTGTACATGCGGCTAACATCTGTATTATATTCAACTGACTTTAAGTAAAGGAATGTATCATTGATAACTTACATGGTCTTCAACCAATCAACTGAAAGGTCTTAAGAACAGAGTTGAAGTGTCCTTAAGCAAAAAAATTCTGACTCCTTGTGGCCTGCCTGACAAATTTTAGACTTGCCAGTCATACAGGCAGGTTACCAGTCCCTTGAAATCCATACACACACACAATATTATTTCTTTGGCAAATCCTGAATGACAATGTATTTCTGCTCCTTTGTGTCCAGAAAATGAAGCTTTTGCGTATTCGCTTGTCTCATTCATTATTCACAAATTAGTTCAATATTTAACACTTAATCTGGGTGCCTGCCACAGGCCCATACAAGTTACACACTGATTCTCAATCTCAAAAAAAAAAGGCAAAAATACGTCCTCAAACATATTAGCTTGCTTTCATTATTTTATTGCTCTATAAATTTATCTAATTACTTTTAGAATTTACCCAAAAAATACAGAAAGAAATATTTCCTGAGATAATAAAATCAGGTTATTTGTCAGTGATTCTCAAAGCACACATATCCGACATCCATTCTCAGGTCCAGATTCTAAATTAGACTATGCACCACACTACAGATAAAATTTGGAAAGGTACACGGTTGTAACCCCATACCTTTCTCATGTTATGCTTTCATTAGGTTGAGGTGCACGGCCATTAGAGCTACAACCCATTGCATCATACAGTAACACTGAGATCACTAGTGTGCTGAGAATAATCCAGCATGCAACGGGCCAGGCAGAGGAGGATACTGGCCTGAGGTGGAGTGAGTCCATGATGGAGTAGCCAGGCCTTATCTCTCAGCCTACCATGACAAGTACCTTACTACAGGTCACTCCAGGCATGTGCACATCCAGGAACTGCCACCATCTCCCATCCCCTGCACCTAAGATGTATAAACCCCAGTGCCATCTACCCCTAGTGATCGGTCTCCTCATGTGGAAGTGGGCCCAGGCTGCCTCTCGTCAGGAAGCAGTCTGTCAGACTCACTCCCCTGGTTAATAAAACCTTTCGCATCAACTGAAAGCCTATGTCTCAAGCGCCTCCGAACCTAACAGACTTTGCTGATGTTCACACGTTGATATGTTCAGTTAAATTTGGAATGAAGATGTACCAACCCTGAGTGTGCAAAAGTACAACCAATTTTATTTTTCTCTTTTTTCTTTGCAGGGTTTTACTTGAGAAAGACTGCATCTTCATATGAATAAAAGAGGTAGCAAGCCAGGACTGGTAACAAGTAGAAATTAAAGGCTGCAAGCAGCAGCAGTATTGACAGAATTCTAGTTACGAAACTAGTTTCGTTTTTTAACTCTGAAAGAGTGAAGTTTTGATAACATTACTGATTGCGATTACATCAATGTCACAGAATCAGAGCTGGAAGAAACAATACTGAACACTGACCCAAAACTCAGATTTACAGAGAAAAACACCAATGGTCTGAAAAGACACATACCTTGCAAGCTGTAGCAACACTCATCAGTATCAAGACCACAACCAGAGCCTGCCCGTTGAGCAAATAATTGAAGTCATGCTCAGTCTTCTAAAGTACTACAAAAATATTTAGTATTTTCTGGCATGAGACCACAATAAAGCATCTCTTTCTCACTTTAATGCCATCCTCAAAAGTCTCACAAAACTGCATACAACTTACTACTAAAGTTTCCTAAACAGAATAGAGAATGATACTATGCAAAGTCCAAGTGCAGCCTTTGCAGTCCACATTCCTTACCATTCTTTCACACTATTTATTGTTTTTTTCCTCTCCCAGAGGTGTATTTTCAATGCTTCTACATTCAACACAACAGTTTAATGAGTATGGAAGTGGAATTACTAGTCCCTCCTGCAACTGCTCTGAATAGGGTCATGTGCCAATCAGTTGCGCCTTGAATATAGAGCACACTTTTTAGAGGGACACACGTTAGTCACTCAGCTGGCATGACAATGGGTCAATGAACAATATCCTAGGCTGACGCCAGGAATGGGAATGGGATCATGTCTCCAGGGAAATGTCATCATAGAAATCAAACTGAAACATATTTATATCTGTTAAGTTTAGCAACTACAATTAAAATATTCTTTCCTGAGTAAAGAGAAACGTACATAATAAACTTGTTCTGGAATGTTCATCACTGCATTATTCAGAACAGAAAAAACTAGAAGCAATATGATGATCCAACAATAGGTATCTTGGTTTGCAGAAGATATGTCTCCTCAACTCATGCAGTCGATTAAAGCCCAAAGCCTTATGTTAAGGGTTAAGGGACTAATGTTATGGTTGATGAACTAACACTGCCAGCCTGCTGAGATTACAGCACCTGGAGGGTGAGCCTAGAGGGAGATTTTTAGGTCATTAGGAACACTCTCAAAAGCTAATTCCCACCAGAGTGTTGGTTATACAAACCAAGTTCAGCCCAGCTGTTTTCTTTCCTTCCTTTCTTCCTGGCCAGCCATGTGATCATCACACTATGACCCTTCCTCCACCTATCACCTTCACACATGCCAGCCTAATGAAGCCACCCAACCTTGTACCGTGAGTCACAAATCATGAGCCAAAACAAACCTCCTTCCTTCAGAAATAGCCACTGTTAGATTATTTCAGAAGTATCAAAAGCTGATTATTATGAGTCTTTAATTAGGCATACCCAAAATATGGATCAAAATTACTGAGTATTTATGGACTATTTCTTAGGAATAACAGGTTATAAAAAATAAAGAAAAACTAAATTAACAGCAGTCATGTAGTATCTACCTGCTTTGATTAAAACAAAGGTCTCAGGATGACAGCCTCTGGAATTAAAGATGCATGGTTTGAAGTTTGGCTCCCTAGTTACGAACTCCACAATTTTAGCCAAAATGACGTAATCGCTGTTTCCTAATATGCAAAGTGAGCATAATAACTAAACCTAATTCACTGAGTTGGTATGAATTATTATGGATTAGGACATTCATATGCATCACATAATTTTTGAAATTTAATACATCTTCAACTGCAGCTATTACAATTACCATATGGAAGTATTACGTAAATGCAAAACATTATTTTAAAACAAATCTTAGAAAAATGTCACTCAGTCAAAAGGGTTCAAGAACTTTCTAAACTTCAGTCAGAAAATCCTCTGACCTTTCTATTTTAAAATAAACTTTAAAAAAGTTCTTCCAGGCATCCTTCAACAAAAACAAGTGCATTGATCTTTTATCTCCCTTTTATCCTGCACTTAAATTTGCACCCTGAGCATAAAAGCAATCCTGCTGTGTCTCCAGCCGTCCGACCTTCCATCAGGTAGTCCTGACACACTTTTATTATAGTGACTTTGAAGTCCTGGAAAGAACCCCTTAAAATTCCCTTTTTAACTTCCATCTGGTGCATACACCTTACCTGCAGCATTTTGTAGCTTTGCTTATCTCTTCTCACCTGGGAAATATTCTTTTCAGAAAGATACTCTTACTTCCTTCAGTAGCCTATCTAGCAATTTCTTAAGAGTGATAATGCCTACAGCTTACATTTTTATTACAAGCTGTTCCTTTTTTTAAAGATTTATTTATTTTTATTGGAAAGGTGGATATACAGAAAGGAGGAGAGACAGAGAGGAAGATCTTCCATCCAGGGTTCACTCCCCAAGCGGCCATAAGAGCTGGGGCTGAGCTGATCCGAAGCCAGGAGCCTGGAGCTCTTCCGGGTCTCCCACACAGGTCCGGGTCCCAAAGCATTGGGCTGTCCTCAACTGCTTTCCCAGGCCACAGGCAGAAGCTGGATGGGAAACTGGGCTGCCGGGATTAGAACTGGTGCCCACATGGGAACCCAGTGCATTCAAAGCGAGGACTTTAGCCGCTAGGCCCTATTCCTTTCTTTCTGAGTTAGAATGAAATAAAATTAACCTAGCTTTCAGGTTTCAAACTTCTTAAAACCTTCTTGAAGTATCTTGAAGACCCTGAAAATTACCACCACCCCCCAAAAAAAACAAAACAAAACAAAAAAAACACTGTAAATCACTACTTGGAGTTGAGCTTCATCGCTTTACAACATGCACATGATGAAATGGGAATGTGGTACAATAGAAAAAAGTCAAGATTTTTTTTTAATTAAAATTTCATTGAGCCAGTGTTGTGGCATAACACATCAAACTACCACGTTTGATGCTGGCATTCTATGTTTGAAGCCCAGCCACTCCACTTCCAATCCAGCTCTCTGCTAATGCTCCTGGGAAAGCAGCCAAAGATGGCCCAGGTCTGTGGGTTCCTGTACCCACATGGGAGATCCAGATGAAGCTCTTGGCTTTGGTCTCCCAGCTCTGTCGGCTGTGGCTATTTCGCGAGTAGCCCAGCAAACGGAGACCTGTCTGACAGTCAAATAAATAATAATAAATTAGTTTCATCTCCTAGTCCTGTCACTTTACTAATCCCACTTTCCTCAACAGTTAATTAATCTCTTTGAATCCAGTTTTGTCATGCAGTGTTGAGCAGTAGCCTTTAACATCATGTGATTATTATGGCGAAACTGAAGATACAATCACAGTCTCTGGTACATTGCTCATATTCACTGCTAGAGTTCACGTTCACCTAACCAATGCCCCTGAACATAAAGAAATCAATAGTAATACATTCTATTTTTATATATTCTATAAAAGTAAAAAAGTAACACTAATTTTATGGGAGGAGCCAATAAATATTTTCTTCTTAGAAAAGATCTTATTTTTGAAATATTAGGGGAGACAGTGAAGTGGGGTTAAAATTAATCCTCTGCCTGCAGTTCCTGGATCCATCATGGGCACCGGTTTGAGTTCCAGTTGCTCCATTTCTAATCCAGATCCCAACTAACAGTGTTTGAGCCTCTGAACTCACATGGGAGACCTGGAAGAAGCTTCTGGTTCCAAAATTTGCAATAGCCCAGCTCTGGCTGTTGCAGCCATTTGGTGAGTGAGCCAGCAGATAAAAGATCTTTCCTGCTCTGTTATCTGCCTGTCAAATAAAATAAATAAATCTTTAAGGGAAAAACAAGCAAAATATTATGAGGCACTGTTTTAAGGCAAGGCAAAACTTTTTTAAAAAACTTGCACTGCCTAAAAGTGAATAGATGCTACAAGACTTAAGACAGTCCTCTAAATTCTCAAAAATTCTTTCTCACGGGGATTTAAAAAAAAAAAAAATCCTTACTGTAAGAAACAAGAATGCTCTGGCTCTCACAAAATAGAATGAATGAGACAACAATTCAAAATTGTATGACTACAACTATTTCTAAACAGCCAAAGACTTCTAGTTTCAAGAAGGGAAGGAAAGGATAAAAACGGATTATCTCAAATCATTTAGGGAATCACTCAAAGGAATGTGCAAATGTTATCCTCTACAGAGCTTACTGAAATGGAGTTCAAATTCTTTACATACAATACAGTGCGTATAGTTAATGCATTCTTAAAAACTGCTCAGAAATTTCAAGTGTTCATCACAAAAAAAAATATGTATGTGAGGTAAATAAATGCTAATTAGCTTGAGATGCACATTCTACAATGTGTGCACAGTTGAAAATATGTGTACATGATAAATATATACAATACTGTCATTAAACTTTATCCAAAGGGAATTTAAAGTAGAAAAATATGAAAAACAAGTCTTCAGAGAAGAGCAAACATTCCAAAAAAAAATTAAATGCAAAATTACACTGGTATTTGGGAAGTAATACATCCTGAAAAATCATAAGAAACAAAGACATATTTTTAAGTACTGTATTGTAATAAACTGGTGAGTACACTTCAACACCACTGCAGCAAGGCAGTAGTTTGAGGGCAGAAAGTGCAATATGTAGCACAACTGTGTTACTAGTTCTCATCCTTGGTTTAGTTTTCTTCCCACTTCTACAATCTGCTGGAGGACAACTTCCTATGTTGTGGTAGTGGTTCTAAGGTCTACATATTCTAAAGGGAAAGAAATAGACGAGACTTTACCTTCTATCTAGAGATGAGCTCTTCACTGCCCACTACCCTTTACTATGATTCTACACCAATCTGACATTCAATGGTAAACAAGAGAGACTGAACAGGCTCTCTTTGTGCCACAATCTCCTGGGACCCACACTTGACTGGCAGTCCCCAACACAAAGTTCACAAAAAATGAACATGACAACACATACAGTCTCTGCCTAAGCAACCTCAGCAATTCTGCAGGCCTCATGTTCCACCCTTACTAGCAAAGGGACCTTTAAGATTTGCTTCTTTGAAAGGCAGATAACAGGAAGAGAGCAGGCAAATCTTCTATCCACCAGTTCACCTCCCAAATAGCCTCAACAGCCAGAGTTGGGCCAGACTGAGGTCCAGGAGCCAGGAGTGTCCTATTTGGTGCAGGGTACCAAGTACTTGCACTATCCTCTGCTGCTTTCCCAGGCACACTTGGCAGAAGCCAGATTCTAAGTGGAGCAGCCAGGTCTGGAACCAAAATCCATATGGGATATTGGCACCATAAAGCAGAGGCTTAAACAACTACATCACAGTGCCGGCCCCAAACCTTTATCTTTATGCATCAAAATAACCTTACCTTTTAATTCAATTTTTCCATGAACTTTTTTAATTGCCCTGTGTTACCCAGTCAGGCTGAATAAAAATCAGCATCAATTGTAATAAATCACATTTATGTGCCCTTCAACTGATATATCTGCTTTTCATGATGGGATTAAATCAACACTTCACCTCAGTCTAATTATGGGGTCAGGGGAAGACAAATACAGTATTCTACCCTACTGGTACTGAAATCTGTCAATGTCATTAAAAAGACAAGTCTGAGAAATCACAAGCAAGAGTAAAGAGAGACATTGAAACTGTTAAGATGTATATCCTGCCCCACCGCCACCATGTTGGTGGACAGAGTCCAGGTCTGGATATGGCTGCAGAATCCCTCAGCATGTGTCTGGCCTGAAAATATGCACCAGACCAGGCTAGAATCCAGCATCCACTGGTACTTGTGAGAACCAGGGTAGCTATAAGGACAGGCTAGGCCAGGTCTCTGCCCTCCCCCCTCCCCCCTGCCACTGAGGCATGTGTGAACTGTGTCTGGGTATAGATCAGACTTGGCTGGGTTGTAGCGCCCAACAAGAACCAAACAGAGACCAAGACAATGAATCAAAGAGCTGGTTCTTCGAGAAAATCAACAAATAGACTCCTCACTAGCCCAACTAATCAAAAAATGGAGGGAGAAGATTCTCATCTCTGATGCTATTGATGTGTAAGGAAATTAACAACAGATACTTCAGACATACAGAGACTTACTAGGAACTATTACAAGCAGCTATATGTGAACAGATCAGAGGACCTAGATGGATAGATTTTTGGCCATACACAATCCACCAAAATTGAATCAAGGAGCAATGAGCAATCTAAATAGACCCATGCACTCGCCGACGGGCCTAAGACCTGACATTTGGAGAGGTTCTGTTGGAGAGCCTTGGAAAATTCCTGTTGGGACAAAGTCCATGCAGGTCAGCACTAGAACCATAAGAGGGAGTAGCCCAGGCCAGGCCAGGCCAGGCAACGATAGGCACTAACATACAATTGGAATAGCTCAGCAGATAAACCAAGCTGGGCCAATTTATATCACCCACTGACAAATACGAGCACCAGAATGGAGTGTGGGTTAAGCCAGGCTGGGCCACAGCACAAGCCAGCTTACTTGAAGGCCAAGCCTGGGGGCCAGCTGGGCTGGGCTAGGCTGTAGACCCCACCAGTGTGAGCTGGAATTGGGGTGGCCCATGTTGGACCAGGCCACAGCACCCACTGGCAAATGTCAAGGTGAGGCAGGCCATGCCAGACTATACCCAACCACCACACATGAGACTCAGGAGGGGAGGAGGAAAACCCAGTAGCGGCGCTGTGAGGGGCTCCCCTGCTGGATCACCACTCTCACTGGAGAACATGAGAGTTGGGATGGGGCAGTTCAGGCAGGGCAGAGATACAACAGCTGTTGGCCTGCATTTAAGCTGGATCAGGGGAAATCCAGGCTGGGTTGACTGTTCCAGACTGAGTTGGTTGGGCTTTGTCACAGCATCAGCTGGTAGATGCTGGCAAGGGGAGCTAATTCTGTCAAGTTAAACTGCAGAACCACCTGGAGAGTACAGGATCTGCGAGTGGGAGTGAGCCCATCAGGGAAACAGTGGGCACCTCCCTCTTAGGTTGACACTCCAACCAGTGAACATGTGAATCAGGATTGGGGCAGGGGTGACTAGACAGAGTGGCACCCACTGGCACATGTGTGGGTTGCATCGGAGGGCTGGTTGGGTTGAACTAGGTTTCAATGCTCATTGACATTTATGAGAACGGAATGGGATGTGGGAGAGACTGGACTTGTCTGCTGTACATACTAGCAAGCACAGGAACCAGGGCAGAGAGTAGGCCAGGCACCGGTTATTGTGGGTGGCTCCGATTAGACTGCAGCTCCCACTGGCATACATGAGGGCCAAGTGTTTGGTAGGCAGGATCGGGCTGGGCTGCAACACTCATTGGTTTGCATAGAAGACAGGGCTGGAAACAGAACTGAGCCAGCAATTGCAACCACCAGTCTGTGCATAAGTTGACCAAGGCGACAGATTGTGCTAGAATCGGGTCTGGGATCACCTCAGACGAAGCTTCTCTAGGTATCCACCCAACTGAATTGCTGGACTCAAACCTCAAACACGGAGACAAATCCACGTTCCATGGTCTGATTATGGAGTGCATGTGTCAGAGCTTGGCCTCCTCAGTAGCTCTTTTGTATAAAGATTTATTTATTTTTATTACAAAGTCAGATATACAGAGAGGAAGATCTTCCGTCCGATGATTCACTCCCCAAGTGACCGCAACAGTCGATGCTGTGCCAATCAGAAGCCAGGAGTCAGGAACTTCTTCCAGGTCTCCCACATGGGTGCATGGTCCCAAGGCTTGGGCAGTCCTTGACTGCTTTCTCAGGCCACAAGCAGGGAGCTGGATGGGAAGCGGGGCTGCCGGGACTAGAACCAGGGACCATATGGGATCCCAATGCGTTCAAGGTGAGGACTTTAGCCACTAGACCTCCGTGCAGGGCCCCCTCATTGGCTCTTAAGGGCAGTGGACAGCATATCCAGGTACACATAGAGGACATGGCAGTACACTGGAATCTGCAAAGAACACCTGGTACCACAACAGAGGACTGAAGACAGAAAGAACTGGTCAACTAGCCCAGCAGTGAATATTTGGGCAAACAGAGACTACAAGATGGAAAATGTCAATCAGTGGATTCTGGAGGGATTTCATCATGCTTGGAGTGGTGAGACTGGCCGTAATTTGGAACTGTTGAACTGTTGAAACCTCATGAGCAGGACCCTCAGAGCATGTCTCACATCAGGGACTCTGGGGTGCTGGCAGTTGGCTGTCCTCCATCCCAGGGTGCAGATGTGTTTGGGAGGCTGGGAATGACTTCTCTCTTTATCTCCCCGCTTCCTTCAGATACAGGAAGGCAAAAAAGAGAATGTGGAAATGTGATCTGGCCCACCTTCCTGTAGTCCTTGACCCTAACCAACTATGTAAAAATCACCAAAAAATAAAAATAATTATATAAGAATAAATAAGCACTTAAATTTTTTTAAAAATGCATCCTGGTTGGATCCTAGAAGAGTAAAAAGAAATCAGGGAAAAGCCAAATGGATCTAAATAAAGCATGGGCTTTGATTAATAATACTGGACCAATACTGGCTTATAAACTGCAATTAACCTGCTAACAAAAGGTGTTACTTTACCGGAAACAATGCAGAGAATATGGGGATTCTAAATATCACCTTTTCACTTTCTCCAAAAGAAAAAACAAAAAGCTTCCCATTAAGATTAGATTCTCTAAAGAGCTAACAATGCTCATTTCATCTACAAAACACTTCAACAGTATTCAGAGAGCAGACAGTGAAAAATGGAACTCCAGTTCCCTACACTGTAGGTTAATCAGACTGCTGCGGGCTAAGGGGATACTCATCATTTGCGATTCTGTTTTGTAACCCTGCTTCAGTGAAATTCAGATAACCTCAGAGCTGAAATAGCTGAGTGCGAGAATCCCAAGCCTGTCTGCTCTCACCTCCGGCCATTTCCTCCTCTGCCCTGTTAAAGGAGAGGTAAGGCCTGCCCTGGTCAAGTCTGACCAGTGGATATAATGGAAGATGGAAAATGGAGATAGACCAGGTAACCTTTCTCTCCTCACCTGTGCCCGGAGCAGGAGTCCTGGCTGCTACTGAAGAGATGCCCACTGTTTCAGTTCATATGCAGTGGTCTATAACACATCCATTCTTCCCCCTGGACCACCAGCCCCAAGACTGGATAGTGGTTTCTTGCTGTTCCCAACCTCCAGGTTGCTTTACTTGTCCAGTTTGATAGCCAAACAATTCTATAACCTACGAAACCAATTATCTAGCTTTACATTTCCCGTTTCGTATAATTTGTCAAGTCTGTTTTCCTGGTGAGAACTTGGCGGGAAAGTTGAAGGTGAAACAAAGATGAAAAAGAAACCATCTTCTAAGATCAAGGAAGAAAGAACTTTATGGAGTTCATCTAATTTTCAACTGTGTGGCCTTAAGCAAATTACTTCAACACTCTGTCTCTACCTGATGGTTGGAGGAGGGGTATGTCCTAACAGTAGCTTATGCCTCACTGGGTTATCACATGGGCTGAGTTCAAGCAGTTACCCAATCTGCTAACACCTGACACGCTTTAGCTGCCATCACCTCTTCCTCTATATTCCCAGAGCACTGTAACACATTCCTAAGTGGCCCAGCCTTCTGCATTTCTAATCCTTTCCCTTCTTAACCACCAAAGGAAGGTCAATCTACCTAAGGGCCTCCAGTGATGGTATGGCTCTGACAACTTCAGAGCTCATGACTTAACCAGCCATACAGGTCTGCCCATTAGTTCCTAAACCTTTTTAAAAATTCTCTCCTAGGTATCACCTGCATTTTAGCAGAGCTCGCTTTTCTTTGGCTTCTCTTAAAAAATGAATTATCTGGGGCTCGGTGCAGTAGCCTAGCGGCTTAAAGTTCTCACCTTGCATGCACCAGGATCCCATATGGGCACCAGTTCTAATCCCACTTCCCATCCAGCTCCCTGCTTGTGGCCTGGGAAAGCAGTCAAGGACAGCTCAAAGCCTTGGACACTGCACACGTGTGTGAGACCCAAAAGAGGTTCCAGAATCCTGGCTTCGGATTGGCTCAGCTCTGGCCGTTGTGGCCATTTGGAGAAAGAACTAGTGGATGGAAGATTTTTCTCTCTGCATCTCCTTCTCTGTGTAAGTCTGCCTTTCAGCACCACCCCCCCCCCAATGTGAAAGAGGACGGTTAGTCTCATATGTCATATTTTACTCCTAAGGCTATTGGTTCATCATCCTATTAAGCCAATTCCCCAATTCTCCAGTTTTTCCCAGTCAGCTGGATCACTCATTAATCAGAGTTATGCAGCGGTAACCACGTGTTTGAAACTGTGCTAGGGGCTGAGAGAATGCGGATCCTTACAGCTTGGCACAAGACTGCCTATAAAGAATCAATCAATCTTATTTTAAAATCAGATTTCATAAAAGGAGAAAAAAACTAAACACCTCCAGAAATCGACAAATGAACCAAATTAGGTATGTTTTACTACCATCTAGATTCAGATATTTGCCAGAAAACACACACACGCACACAAATTTTCTTTAAACGTTTTAACTATCATAAATCAAAGATTTTTAGAAAACTGTGAAAACAGCCCACTCCATCATAACTGCTATTGTTGGGGGAAAAAGGAGGACACTAAAACCGCTTACAGATCTCCAAGGTATTTTATTTTCCTCCAACAGTATAAACAGTAAATAACCTTCTAGATAAATATAAATTGCCTGATAGTGTTATAAAATGCTAAACTTCTACCTTGAGACTTCAACAGTTGAGACCAGAGACCAAAGTTGTAACGGAAAGCAATTAAGAAGGGGAAAAGCCTGTTCTTCCCCCTCAACAGCAGTCGGTAGCTGTGATGAAGGGAGGAAAGATGGAGCAAATGCTACTTGCTGTTTACCACATAAACAGTTAGCAAAGACTAAGCCTGGTGCAAACTTGAAGAGTGGTAAGCAGGATAAACTCCTGCTCGCTCAAGAACTACATGTTAGAGAACCCTACAGGAGAACACACACATGTCAACAGGTGAGAATCAAACACTTATGTTTATCAAGTCAAATGCTAATGTTCATTATTCCAAAGAGCTTATTAGCATGAGCCCATCACACAAGCAGAATAAACCTGTTTGCAATGAGGACTTCTCAATAGGTGTTCATACAAATGAACAGCCGACATGGTTGGGACTCAACAGATTTCAGGCTTCCCCAAACTGTGTACTGTTAGCATATGGATAATGAAGCATCTTGGAGAAGGACCCAAGTTGAAACACAAAATTTCTGTCTCATTTATGTACCTTTACGTGATACACATAAACTGAAGTTAATTTCACGCACAATTTTAAATACTTTTGTGAGTTAAAGTTTCAAGATGTCGAATTTTCCATATAATGGCTCAAAGTAAGTTTTTATTTTAGAGCATTTAAGGATCTTGAATTATAGATGCTCAACCTGTATAAATTCTGATACAGTAAATGCAAAACGAAAGCTTGCATTTCTAAGGAAAAACATATCAAGTAACTTCCTTCTACTAAGGGAGGAGAACGGGGGATCAGAGAGGTCTCAGCAGGAGGGATGGGCGTTTGGACTCACACCCCTAATGGCACACAGCACCCAGTCCCGACGCTGCTCCAAGTTCCTACTGCAGCACGTTCCAGGAGGCAACCGCTCAGGTGCTGCAGGCTCCCAGCATGAGCCTGCGCCGGCTGTGCCGGGTGGTAGAGGAGGGAACTAGAGGTTGAACTCTCAGGAGTTGGGAGTCCCAGTGGTTTTTTTTCCCCCTCTCTTCTGTTCCCTGTAGCTTTCAAATAAAATGAAAATGTAAGTTTCGTTTTGTTTAAGAGTAGGAGCTGGCCATATAAAAAATTTCAGACAGAAAATAACATTGGGATCCGGCGCCTTGACCTAGCAGCTAAAGTCCTCGCCTTGAACGCACCGGGATCCCATATGGGCACCAGTTCTAATCCCAGTAGCTCCACTTCCCATCCAGCTCCCTGCTTGTGGCCTGGGAGAGCAGTCGAGGACGGCCCAAAGCCTTGGGACCCTGAATCCGTGTGGGAGACCCAGAAGAAGTTCCTGGCTCCTGGCTTCGGATCGGCAAAGCATTGGCCGTTGCGCTCACTTGGGGAGTAATTCATCGATGGAAGATCTTCCTCTCTCTCTTCTTCTATGTATATCTGACTTTCCAATAAAAATAAATAAATCTTTAAAAAAAATAAGAAAATAATATTGACAGTAACATCACAGAAGTATAAAACACCATGAGGGAAGTAACAGAAACTCAATGTACCCACAGAACGGTGGAAAATGTGGATGGGTACAGAAAGTTTCTACACCACACCAAAAAAAAAAAAAAAAAAAAAAAAAAAAAAAAATTTGGATTGTGGTGAAATTATAAAAAAGGATGCTGGGGCCAGCACAGTGACATTAACAGCCTAAGCTCTGCCTGCAGTGTCAGCATGCCATATGGGTGCCAGTTCCTGCCCCAGCTGCTTCATTTTCAGACCGAGGCTAGCTTAAGAAAGCAGCAGAGGACGGCTGAGGTGTGGGGCCCCTGTGCCCACATGGAAGGCCCAGAAAGAAGCCCCAGACTCCTGGCTTTGGATGAGGTTGGCTGCAGCTGCTGCATCCATTTGCAGAGTCTGCGTTACAGAAAATAACAAAGGGCACGGTGAAGTTTAGAAAAAGTACCACAAGCAGAGCCTTTCTACAGATCTATTAAAATACGGCTGAGAAGACCAAGAGCAGCAATGAGAAATGTGAGAAAATACAGAAACGCGGGCGAAGGACTGATGGACCGAATGCTGGAGGTCAAAGAGAAAGCAGAGCTGACAACGGCGATCCGACAGACAGGGAGGAGAGGGAAACACAAGCCCACGGGCAGACGCCAGTGAGCAGAGCTTTAATAACCCGAATTCGGAACACAACCACAAGTCCCTGACCCCATTCCGGAACAACATTCACTGACTCAACACTGCCTTTGCAGTGCTTACCCCAGGTCAGGCACCAATATAAATGCTACAAACACGCACCAGAGAGCAAAGTCCCTGTGTACGAGTTTACATTCTAACATCCAATTATGGTCTAAGGAACAGCAAAGACTCAGACAACGTTAAAAATATGGATGTGCCGGGGTCTGGCACGATGGCTCAGTGACCAAATCCGCACCTTGCAAATGCTGGCATCCCATATGGGCGCCAGTTCCCTCTGTGGCTGTGCTACTTCCAATCTAGATCCCTCCTTATGACCTGGGAAAGCAGTTGAGGATAGTTCAAGTCCGCAGGCCCCTGCAGCTGCGTAGAAGAGACCCAGAAATAAGTTCCAGACTCCTGGCTCTGGATCAACTCAGTTCAACCATTGCAACCATTTGGGAGTGAAGCAGAGGATGGAAGATCTTTCTGTCGCTCCTTCCTATAAATCTGCTTTTCCAATAAATAAATTTTTCAAAAAAAAATACGGATGCATAGAATTCATGTGACTGCTAGGGAAGCAAAGTTATGTCTAAGAAAATTTCAAAACACACTATAACTAAAAGAAGAAGTTAGTTTTTGGTAATGAACAAATACTTGATCATTCATATGCATGATAAGTTTTAGCTTTCATGTACCAATTTGCTTATAATCAAAACTTCTGTTACACTGTACTAATAATACAAGTGTTAACACTTTAAATCCTGGATGGACTGGCATTGTGCCACAGTGGGTTAAGCTGCCACCAGTGACACCAGCATCCCAGCACCAACTAGTGTCCCAGCTACTCCACTTCTGATTCAGCTCCCTATTAGTGGGGAAACAAACAGGATACACCCAAGTTCTTATGTTCCTTCCATTCCTATCAGCTGTCAGCTTCAACCTTGCCAAGCCTGGCTGTTGTGGCCACGTGGGGAGTGAACCAGCAAATGAACCACGGACAAATGGAAAGAAGCTCTGTCTCTTTGTATATGTAACTGATTTTCAAATAAATAAGCCTTTAAAGAAAGTCCTAGAAAGTAAGAGGCTTCCCCTTTAAACAAACTGAGTTTTTGTTTTAACTGCTTTAGAAACTGATTTCTTGCTTGTTTGAAAAGACTCCTCCAGATACACAGCTCAACCTGTATCTGGGCCAAAACCGCCCAGGTCACTTTTGCACATTTTCAGAAGTGCAACTTCCAAGTTTGACCATGATCTTTTCTCATCATAAAACGTTATGTTCGGGCCCGGCACGGTGGCGCAAGTGGTTAAAGGTCCTCGCCTTGCACGCCCGGGATCCCATATGGGCGCCGGTTCTAATCCCGGCAGCCCCGCTTCCCTTCCAGCTCCCTGCCTGTGGCCTGGGAAAGCAGTCGAGGACAGCCCAAAGCTTTGGGAACCTGCACCCACGTGGGAGACCCGGAAGAGGCTCCTGGCTTAGGATCGGCATAGTATCGGCCGTTGTGCTCACTTGGGGAGTGAATCATGGGACGGAAGATCTTCCTCTCTGTATATCCGCCTTTCCAATGAAAAAATAATTAAAAAATAAATCTTTAAAAAAAACGTTATGTTACTCAAGCAACTAAGTGAGTAGAGCTTGCTACATTTTAATCTTTTTAATCTCCTAACAAAGCTAATGAGCACTAATGCCTAGACCCTAGAGGGAAGCTTAGAGTTGCTGTAAAAATACATTAAGTATTTCATAAATAAAATACACTTTTTTAAAAACGGACAAAATTTTCCACTTCTTCCCAAATTCCCTAGTGTCATCATCAAACATCCTATCTCTGTCCCATCGTTGGACATGGTGTGAACCAAGAATTCCCAATACAAGCAGCACAGCCCCGTAAGGAAACTGAAATATCTCAAGTTTGTTTTGTTCTATACTGACAGGGAGGAAGAGTACTGGGTGGAGAAGGGACTAGTGACCCTAGAAAACTTGAAACATGTAAGACAAGCCTGCCCAGGAAAAAGTCTGCATCCTGGAACACACTGACGTGGCCCTGGATTAAGGAGCAGGTAAAAAGTCTTCTTAGTACAGAACTTCCATTTTTGCACTCTGTTACCAAAAACTGAAAATTTCTACAACATCCTTGTAAACTGAGGGAAATTTTTTACTTTGTATTATTCAAAATTTTACCAGAAATTGCTCGCCCTTTGGGGAAAAGTCACATCAACGACAATGCCTTAAACCTTGCAAATTTTGCAAATTGACTATTTGGATCTTTATAACATGATCTGCAGACCATACAAAATTACCACCTTAAAATCAGCCTGTTGCACATTTATTGAAATGTGTTTAACCTTGTATCTATATTTTTTGGAAAGTCAGATTTACATAGAAGGAGAGTCAGATCTTCCATCTGCTGATTCACTCCCAACTGGCCACCACGGCCTGCATTTTAGCCACAAAGAACCTGAACCACTGCAGATGTCTATCTGAAATCTCGGATTTTTTTTTTAAACTACATTCTCGTTCAAGCCAAAATGCCTACAGGTGTGAAGTCATCAGCATGCGCCTATCTTCAAAACTTGACAGTGTTACCAATGAGAGATATTTACAATTTTCTATAAATTCCTTCTACTTAATTTTATCCAGCTACCTCAAACATGGAACAGCCTAACCTTATTTCCTTCCTTTTTCTTTTCTTTTTTTTTTTTTTTTAAGATTTCATTTTTATTGGAAAGTCAGATAGAGGGGAGGGGAGGAGAGATAGAGAGGAAGATTTTCCATCCGATGATTCACTCCCCAAACAGCCACAACAGCTGGAGCTGAGCCAATCTGAAGCCAGGAGCCTGGAGCTTCTTCTGGGTCTCCCATGTGGGTGCAATGTCCCAAGGCTTTGGGCCGTCCTCGACTGCTTTCCCAGGTCACAAGCAGAGAGCTGGATGGGAACTGGGACCGCCATGATTAGAACTGGCGCCCATACAGGATCCTAGCACTTGCAAAGCAAGGACTTTAGCCAGGCCCATAGCCTATCCTTACTTCTAAGGAATTACACTGCAATGAGTGTAGGACTGGAATCCTGTGTCTGCCACTGACTCAGGAACGCTCCTGGGCAAGATCTCTAGAACTTTCTGAACTTCCATGTCCCCATTTCTAAGGTGAAGGTTAAAAAGGACCTTCCTCAAGAGGGTTGTGGTGAGCCCGGCGTGGTGGCCTAGCGGCTAAAGTCCTCACCTTGAACACACCTGGATCCCATATGGGCACCAGTTCTAATCCCAGCAGCCCCGCTTCCCATCCAGCTCCCTGCTTGTGACCTGGGAAAGTAGTCAAGGACTGCCCAAAGCCTTGGGACCCTGTACCTACATGGGAGACCCGGAAAAGGTCCTGGCCCCTGGCTTCAGATTGGCTCAGCTCCAGCCGTTATGGCCGCTTGGGGAGTGAATCTTCGGACCCAAGGTCTTCCTCTCCATCTCTCCTCCTCAGTATATATATCTGACTTCCCAATAAAAATAAGTAAATTTTTATTAAAAAAAAAAAAAAGTGGTTGTGGTAACGAAAGACACAGCTCAAAACAATTCAAAGAATTTGCAACTTCAAACTTTTATCTGTTTTGCTCATTTACACATTCCCCGGCTGCTGGTAGTGCTCAAGAAATATTTGTTCTTGGCCAAGGCTGTGGTGCAGTGGGTTACGCCTGCAATGCCAGCATCCCACATGGCTGCCAGTCCATGTCCTGGTGGCTCCACTTCCAAGCTAGCTCCCTGCTTAAGTACCTGTGAAAGGAACTGAAGACAGTCCTACTTGGGCCCCTATGAGACAGGGGAAAAGCTCTTGGCCCACTCTCTGGCCTGTCTCAGCCCTGGCCACTGCAGCTATTTGCAGTGGGCAGAAAATGGATCTCTAACTCTGCCTTTCAAACAAAAAAGAAACACTTGAATCAAACTCCACTTGGTCTCTGAAATGTGCCCAGGCAAACCCACCTAGCTGTGTGCTGCCCAGAGAAGGTCCAGCTGTGACCGCTCAGTGCTCCCAGCATGAGTCCTTACTAGAAACAATCACGCTTTGCTGTAAAGACACTCAGAAAAACGCTGGAAGGTGACAGCACCACATAGAAGTTGTCACAAGACAATGGACAAACAGCCAACAGTGTGCACAAGCGCTGATTCCCAAGGCAGGACACACCACTGGGGGTGGACGGGCACACACCGCCAAGCAGAAAATTGATGGAAACACTCATTTTCCTAGCCTTTTTCTAATCCACGTTTGTTTACGTAAAGCCTGAGAGAACTTTTACAGATCTGTACTTGCTGCTCCTCTGCCTAACACACCCAGCCATCACGGACCCAGGATATCTGCTTTACCACACGTTTCCTATACTGCCCACCCCCTCACCTGTGACAACTCCATTCACTAACACGGCCCACGTGTGGCTCCTAAGCTCTTGTTTCACGTGCCTCGTCTGAATGTAGGTGTTTCACATTAGTTTTCAAATATGCAGTGAAAACAAGAAAAAAAAATGTAAAAGACATCTCAGTCACAATGTTAGTCATTATTTGTCGAAACACTATTGTGCATTATTGTGCATTATAATAACAGTTAAAATAAGATTCACATTTCACTTATTAAAAAAAAACAAACAGAGGGTGCCTGCGCATTAGCCTAGCAGCTAAAGTCCTGGCTACTCCGCTTCCCATCCAGCTCCCTGCTTGTGGCCTGAGAAAGAAGTCGAGGACGGCCCAAAGCTTTGAAACCCTGCACCCAGGTAGGAGACCTGGAAGAGGCTCTGGCTTCGGATTGGCTCAGCTCCGGCCGTTGCGGACACTTGGGGAGCGAAACAACAGATGGAAGATCTTCCTCTCATCTCTTTCCGTATATCTGCCTTTCCGATAAAAATCAGTAAAGATTAAAGGAAAAAAGAAAAAACCGAGAACATACGCAGAGGCCAACGCTGAAGGAGTCGGTTAAGCTTGGGGCCTTGCAAAGCTTGCGTGGACAGGCTGGAGTGGACAGCCAGCCAACCTGCTGCTAATACCATGCCTGGGATTGCAGCACGTGCCGGCCGCTCCTCGGGCCCTGGTGCTCCACGAGGCCCAGGTGCAGCTGCTGGAACAATCAACCTGCAGGTGGAAGACCTCTCTGCTTTTCTCTCAATCCTGCCTTTCAAACACTAGATCAACCTTAAAATATACGCACACGGGTCTAGTCAATGTTCTTTGGGGGTACTCCACCTGGGGGTACCACCAGCTCTCCATCTCAGCCTCATACACCAACAGACCCTACAGCTGTCCCATCCTCCCCTCGCACGCCCTTCAGACCCCAGAGTTTTCCACCTGCAGTTCCTGACCGGCACCGCATCCCCCTGCAGAAGGGACGCGGAGCAGACGCCGACGCGAGGCGGATCCGGCCCTCCGGCCCTCCGTCCTCCATCCTCCGCCCTC
This sequence comes from Ochotona curzoniae, assembly GCF_017591425.1. Lineage (NCBI taxonomy): Eukaryota > Metazoa > Chordata > Mammalia > Lagomorpha > Ochotonidae > Ochotona > Ochotona curzoniae. Next base: position 40,693,771 of record NW_024466502.1, on the reverse strand, counting down.
CGTCCTCCGCCCTCCATCCTCCGCCCTCCATCCTCCGCCCTCCGCCCTCCGCCCTCCATCCTCCGCCCTCCGCCCTCCGCCCTCCATCCTCCATCCTCCGCCCTCCACCCTCCATCCTCCATCCTCCATCCTCCATCCTCCATCCTCCATCCTCCGCCTCCCTGAGGGCGCAGCCCACCGCGCTCCGCCTCCCCGGCCCCGCACCCACGAGCCTCCCCGCCGGGAACCAAGGGCGGCGGGACGCGCAGGATGCGAAGGAGCTGAGGGGGTGGAGGAGACACAGACAGGGGCCCGAGAGGGCCGGGGGCTGCCGGCAGCACTCACCAGACCGTGGTCGATCTCGGCGTCCCGCCGTTGGGCCGAGGGCGGCAAGTACTCGGCGTAGCGCAGCCCGTCGCCGGCGGGGGCGACGCCAGCCCGGGCCGCCATGGCAATGCGGCCCCGGAAGACGCGCAGCGCAGCCACGAGCCGCGCCTACGAGGCGGCCGCAGGGACAAACTAGTGAGGGAGGGCGCGGGCTGCTCTGTAGTTTCAGGTGTGTTGTATCAGCTGTGCCGTTAATCCATGGATCCCGGCAAGGGCTTGTTCTCAGCCGGCCCTGGCGCAGTTTATCCCATCAGAGCTGAAAGTCTGTTTCCGACCTTGGGAAGGAGGCGCTGGGGCCGGTAGGGAATTTTTCCTTTGTCTGAGAATCGCACGCCTGAGGCGTCCCAGGACCACCCGGCTCGCTGCCCTAAGGATTCTGGTGCCTGGGCGGAGACCTGCCTGCGGGTTCCCCTCCCAGGCCCAGCACCTGATGGTACTTGTGTTTATTACCAGCTTGTCCCACCCAGGAGTAATTGTGGTTTGTTGTCTCCTCCATTCCCAAATGGAATTATAAAAAAAGAAATCTATGCCCCAGTAAATAAGCCTCATCTGCAAATAGTTTTCTTTATTTTGAATCTAGAAAGGTTGCTTTGTTTGTTTGTTTGTTTAATCTCGAACAAAAGGAGGATTCCTGCACCAGAGCAATAGATCAGTGATTAAAACCTCGCCTTGAATACTCCAGGATTCCACATGGGCACTGATTTGTATCCCGGCAGCCCCATTTCCCATCCAGCTCCCTGCCTGTGACCTGGGAAAGCAGTCGAGGATGGCCCAAAGCCTTGGGACATTGCACCCACATGGGAGACCCGGAAGAAGCTCCAGGCTCCTAGCTTCAGGTTGGCTCAGCTCCAGCTGCTGCAGCCACTTGGGAGTGAACCATCCGACGAAAGATCTTCCTCTCTGTCTCTCCTCTCTGTATATCTGCTTTTCCAGTAAAAAGAAATAAATGAATCTTTTAAAAAAAAAAAAAACTGCTCTTGCAATAACTTCAGAACATTCTTCCCTACATCAGTTTCTAAGATGACATCAAGTTGACATCCCTCCTCCCTGGGTACTGATGTAGTTTGACAGATGGGAGCACCCCCTCCCCTTCCAGCTGCAGGAGAAAAGGAAGCAAAAGGAAAATTGGAAGCATTTGTTCCACCCACCTTCCCCCATGCCTCAACCCTCCCCACCCTTATCAGTGGTCTCATGGGCGTGCATCCTTGTCAACTATGTCAACATAAAAAAAAAAAAGATAAGTTGAAATGGAGCATACAAGCCCATGAATCATTCATCTGCTTATTCTTTTATTTTTAAAATATTTATTGAACATCTATTAAGTGTCAGGCATCATGTGAGATATTGCTGCTATAGTCAAGCAAATAAAGAAGGTCTCGGATTCCTTGCAGGTTAATGATGTACCGGAGCAGCTGGGCCCTAGCAGTCCCAAGCTGCTAGCCTGGAGCAAATGAGCAATTAGAGCCAGGCAAGACCGGGGTGAGCCCCACTTCCTCTCCTGGCAGCTGCGCCCTCTGCCCAGGAACTGGAGGGAAAAGCCAGAAAGCAGGGAAGGCTAAGTGGAGGCGGGAGGGGAGATCTAGGGCAAGAGGAGGTGAGCTCAGCTGACTGCATTTCAGCTCGCTGCTTGGGACTGCACCAGCTCCTGTCCCGTCCCTGCTTCTGCTCTGTGTCCTCATCGAGGAGCCTGATTCTAGAAGGAATGCCATCCGAAAACACTGCTTAGCTCTCGGCCCTGGGATATTTCGTCCACTTCCTCTTGCCAACAAAGGAGGGATGGAAGCAAGAAAACAGAGTCTTTTTCTCTCCCCATTAACAATTTTTTCCTGACTTAGCTGTACTTTTCTGGCATTCTGTGAGAACAGAGAATGCTTTTGTGTGAGCTTCAAAATTAATTATGCCATTTCAAAGATAAGCTACATTCTGCATATATACAAGAAAGACACATGGGTGGTACAACTTACATTTTAGTAAGAGTGTCTTAGGGGTAGACTTCTGGCCCAGCAGGTGGGCTACCCAGCCTACATCAGAATACGTGGGGTCAATTCCCAGCCGGGGTCCTTGATTTCAGCTTCCTGTATGGCAAACCAAGGGAGACAGAAAAGATACCTCAAGTAGTTGAGTTCTTACCACCCACATGGGAAACCAGGATTGAGTTCCCACTCCCAGCTTCACCCCTGCCCGTTAAGGAGCACTTAAATTTCGTATAAAGGAGTTTAGCAAAAAGAAGGAATTACCTCTTTGTGCCTTCATTGCCTCATAAATAAAACAATAACAGCACCTTCATGTGAGGATTAAACTAGTTAACTTTTTTACAAAGCTCATTAAACAGTACTTGATACTAAGAAAAAATTTTTTTAAAGATTTATTTTTATTATTTTTTTATTGGAAAGGCAGATCTTCCCTCCGATGATTCACTCCCCAAGTGAGCGCAACGGCCCATGATATGCCTATCCGAAGCCAGGAGCCTCTTCCGGGTCTCCCATGCGGGTGCAGGGTCCCAAAGCTTTGGGCCGTCCTCGACTGCTTTCCCAGGCCACAGGCAAGGAGCTGGAAGGGAAGCGGGGCTGCTGGGATTAGAACCGGCGCCCATATGGGATCCCGTGCGTGCAAGGCGAGGACTTAACCACTTGCGCCACCGCGCCGGGCCCAAGAAAAATTTTTTAAAGAAACTTTAGTTATTGAGTCCGGCGTGATAGCCTAGTGGCTAAAGTCCTTGCCTTGCATCCTCTGGGATCCCAAGTGGTTGCTGGTTCCAACCCCCACGTTGGAGACCTGGAAGAAGCTCCTGGCTTCACATCGGCTCAGCCCCAGCCATTGCAGCCATGAGATCTTTCCTCTCTGTCTCTCCTCCTCTCTGTATATCGAACTTTCCAATAAAAACCTTTAAATAAAATAAATCTAAAAGAAACATTTAAAAAACCAAAACAGTAACTAAAGTTTTCTTTTTCTTTAAGATTTATTTATTTATTTATTCTTTAAGAATCCAATGATTCACTTCCCAAGTGGCTACAATGGCAGGTTCTGAACTGATCTGAAGCCAGGAGCCTCTTCCTGGTCTCCCACACAGGTGCAGGGTCCCATGCGGCTTTGGGCTGTCCTTGACTGCCTTCCAGACCACAAGCAGGGAGCTGGATGGGAATTATGCAGCAATTAGGACCGGCACCCATGTAGGATCCCAGCATGTGCAAGGCGAGGACTTTAGCCACTAGGCTGCCACATTAGGCTCTCCTGTTTTATTTAAAAAAAATTTTTTTTTCCCTGGGTGCAGCTCCTGGCTTTGGATCTGCTCAGCTCTGGTCTAGCAACCACTTGGAGAATAAATCAGGAGACAAAGATGTTCCTCTCTGTCTTCCTCTAGGTATATCTGACTTTCAAATAAAAATAAATAAATCCTAAAATATATATATGTATTTTGTTTCCCTTTGTTTTTACACAAACCCGTGTTAGAAGTATGGAGGATGGAAGAAACCTAAGGTAGGAAGGAATAGTCGGAGCCACATGCAAAGGCAGACACCTTGGATACTGCAGGCAAACAGAACCACCAAGATGGACATGCTGGAAGACTGTATTGTCTCTTAAAGTTTCAAAGGGACAGAGGAGCAGTAGAAAGAAGTCTGAAAAAAGCTATGTGGGAAAGGTAGCAGCAAACCAAGAGAGAAAGTTGAAAACCAGTGACAGCATTCGTTGATCACTCATATTTGTTCCTCTAACTCAGCAGTTTAGTCTCGCGAAGTCTCATGTTAATGATACTAAGTGGATGGAAACTGAATCCCGTTATGGTGTTAGCAGTGTGAAGGTCATTCCAGTGGCACAGCCACAATGGAGTCCTGGTGGCTTGGGACGGACAATGAGAAATGTATCCGGCCTTGCCATGTGCGATTCTGGGCCGTATCAGGCCTCGCCCGCAGGAATTCCATCGCCAGAGGCTGGATCTGCAGCTCCTGCCACATCTTGGACTGTGTGCCTCCCAAACTGTGAATCAAAATGAGCCTTTTCTTTATAAAACAATCTGCCTTCAGTATTTTCTTCAGTGTAATGAAGATGCCAAATAATGTAACTGATTGTGTGTGATGTCTCAAAAATATAATTTCAAGTATGCATCACTAAGATGATTACAATTGGTTTTTCAACTGACCCCTTGGTTACTCCCACGTTCTGGTTGGAAAAGAAGCTGTACCGCAGGATGAGGTACTATAGGCACAGGGAGGACTCTGTGATCGGGGAGGAGAGAGAAGCTAGAGCTCTAGCTCGCAGTGGAAGGATGAATGCATATTTGTTTGAACTCATGAGAATGACACAACTTTCAGGGAAGCAATTTATGAGAAAGCACTGTATGGGAACGATACTAAAAGACATTCTGGGGCCCAGCACGGTAGCCTAGCGGTTAAAGTCCTCACTTTGCACATGCCGAGATCCCATATGGGTGCCAGTTCATGCCCAGAGTCGCTGCATCCTATCCAGCTCCCTGCTTGTGGCCTGGGAAAGCAGTTGAGGAGAGGCCAAAACCTTGGGAACTGCACTTCTCCGGGAGACCCGGAAGGGGCTCCTGGCTTCGGATCAGCTCAACTATGGCTTTTGCAGCCACGTGGGGAGTAAATCATCAGATGGAAGATCTTCCTCTCTCTCTTCTTCTCTGTATATTTGCTTTTCCAATAAAAATAAATAAATCTTTTAAAAAAAACATTCAGTTGCTCACAAGTTTAAGCTCTGAAGAAGAGAATGAAGATGGGTGAATAAGAAACAAATAAAGGTCATATAGTGGTTAGATATTGAGCTACCTATATAACAAAAAGACATTTAGAATTTGTCTTACAGGTGAAGGTGGGCATTAAAAAAACACTGACTCCACTAGTAACATGGTCAGATATACATGCCAGTAAGATGATTCTGGTTGCACTGGAAGAATCAACCAAAACCAGAGAACAGAGGTCAGCAATGCAATTGTTGTAACAGTTTGAATAACAGATGTGGAGACCTGCACTAGGGCAGGGCAGCAGGCTATGACATCATCGGCTCCTTAGGGCAGCAGGCTATGACGTCATCGATTTCTTCCTTACAGACTTGTCCGGTCCCTCAAACTAACTCTACGCTTCAGGGACATTCAGGTTACTTTTTTTTTTTTTAAGAGTTATTTATTTTTATTGGAAAGGCAGATATACAGAGAGAAGACACAAAGAGGAAGATCTTCCGTCCGATGATTCACTCCCTCTAAGTAGCCGCAATGGCTGGAGCTGAGCCAATCTGAAACCAAGAGCCAGGAGTCTCTTCCGGGTCTCTCCCACGTGGGTGCAGGATCCCAAGGCTTTGGGCCGTCCTTGACTGCTTTCCCAGGCCACAAACAAGAAGCTAGATGGGAAGTGGGGCTTCTGGAATTAGAACTGGTGCCTATATGGGATCCTGGCACATTCAAGGTGAGGACTTTAGCTGCCAGGGTAGCGCACCGGGCCCCACATGGCTTTCCTAGATATTTCTGAGAATGTACCTTCTCTCTTCACCTGGACACAGAGCAGCATGAAGCCCTAATTGCAGTTGGCAGTCATCTGACAACTGGGAACTGCAATGACCATTTAATATATTATCCAAAATGAGGTCACATCTGAGACAAAGAATGCTATAAATAATTATGTCAGGACAATGCATGTAACTGGAATTGTCCAACAAACTGAGATACCCGGTTCCCTCACCGTTAGAAAGTGTTGGCACAATGATGAGGCCACCGACTGGGACCCCCACGTCCCAACTGGGAAACAAGGGGTCAAGTCTGGCTTTACTCTTGATTTTTAATTTCTGCCAATGTGTGTACTTTGGGAGGCAGCAAATAATACCCCAACTAGTTGAGTCTCTGTCTCTCGTGTGGGACAGGCAGACAGAGTTCTCAGCTCCTGGTTAGCCTGGCCCCACCCTGGCTGTTGCTGGCATGTGGGGGCGAGGTGGCAGATGTGGTCTCTCTATTTTGCTGTACCTGTCGCGCCCACGTGTCTTACCGCCCAGCAATAAGACGCAGACACGAGTGAAGCCTCCTGCGGTAAAATTTATTGTGCACACCAACATGAAGAGGAGGGACGCACGGATCCCGGCAGGCTTTCTACTCTTATGTGCTGTCTGGCCCCGCCTCCGCCGATGATAGGTCGGCGTCATGATTACGCAGGGTTCTGGGCGACTGGATTCATCAGTCCCAGTGTTTACGTGCCTGCCGCGCCGCAGCTCACTGCGCATGCGCTAGGCGCCTGCGCAGTACAGTGAATGCTACGTGACTCTGCACCAAACACCAAGATGTGGCTTTTCCGGCCGGCGCCATTTTGGGTACGGCATGTAGCCAGTACATACAGATATGGCTGGCAACATGTACCCTCACTCCAACATATAAATGACTTTTAAAATAATAAAGCCACCATTAAAAAAGAGGCGAAAGGATAGATGGTTTTAAGATAAATCAAGCATCATTGAAAGCCACAATAAATTTAGAAGTGAGTCTTTGATTTTATTGTTTAGCTGTTACATTAAGCTTCATTTAAAGTCTAGCCCATCTCTGAACATTTTAGTTATGAAGGTAGTGTTATGGGCCTGGCATGATAGCCTAGTGGCTAATGTCCTCGCCTTGAATGTACCAGGATCCCATATGGATAGCAGTTCTAAAACCGGCAGCCCCACTTCCCATCCAGCTCCCTCCTTGTGGCCTGGGAAAGCAGTCAAGGATGGCCTAAAGCACTGGGACCCTGTACCCGCATGGGAGACTCAGAAGAGGCTCCTGACTTCAGATCAGCTCAACTTTGGCTGTTGTGGCCATTTAGGGAGTGAATCAGCGGATGGAAGATCTTCTCTCTGTAAATCAGACTTTCCTTTCTTATTTATTTATTTATTTATATTGGAAAGGCAGATATGCACAGAGGAGAGGAGAGACAGAGAAAGATCTTCCGTCCGATGGTTCACTCCGCAAGTGACTGCAACAACCGGTGCTATGCCGATCCGAAGCCAGGAGCCAGGAACTTCCTCCAGGTCTCCCACGCGGGTGTAGGGTCCCAAGGCCTTGGGCCGTCCTCGACTGCTTTCCCAGGCCACAAGCAGGGAGCTGGAAGGGAAGCGGGGCTGCCGGGATTAGAACTGGCGCCCATATGGGATCCTGGGGTGCATTCAAGGCGAGGACTTTAGCCACTAGGCCACGGCGCTGGACCCTGTATATCTGACTTTCCAATAAAAACAAATCTTAAAAGAAAAAAAAGACGTAGTAGTATTTTACTTTTTCTTTAATTTTGCATATAATGATTTAAATATTTAAATGGAGAATTAGCATAATGAACCCTCAAGTCCCCCAAATCAAGATTCAACAATTTTCAGGATCCTGTCACAACTTTTCATACATTTTCTCTTTTCTGACAAAATATTTTAAAGCAAGTTAAGCCATCTCAGAGTAATGTAGCATGCCTTCCTACTAAATATGAGCGTTTTTCTATCATTGACACACCATGGATGTAAATTTGCTTGATTGTTATCAAAAGCCATTTAAAACTTTGATTTGTTCAGCCAGAATCCAAGATCCGCACATAGCAGTAGATGATTATATCACATAAAGCTCATTTAGACAAGAAAAACCCTTTTGTCAACTTCCAAAATGTCTGTCACTTTTTATAGCAACTGTCATCTTATTTTAAAACCAGGCTTTCGCTGAATGATCCGCACTGGGATCAAAGCCTGCTAGCGGATTCCGAGGGGTTGACGGCGAGCGATCCATCGGGGAGACTCGGAGACATAGGGAGACGGAAAGGCAGAACCCAAGGTCATGTTGACATTTCTTCCGCAGGCACCTGCTGAGGTAGGAAAAAATGCATAGAAGAAGAAATTAGATTAGATAAGGCTCAGAAGATAGGGTGGGCAGGGGAAGCTAAACAAGACGCCATGGAGACGGAAGACCCTGGGAGAGGGTGAGTTCATGGAATGCAAGGAAGTTTCAAAAGGGATAAAACGGCGAGGGATGCCAGGGAGCACAGATCATTAAGGACCGGGTAAAATGCTCGGGCCGGTGTTGTGGTGGTGGAGCAGGTTCCTGTCCCAGCTACTTCATTTCTGAGTCAGCCTGCTGCTTAGACCTTGAGAAAATCCCGATGATGCAGCTAGTGGCCCCTACCTCCCGCGGGGAAGACAGAACGCAGCCCGTGGCCCAGCCCTGGTCAATATGGCCACCTGGGGAGTGAGCCAGCAGATGGGAGATTCTCATCCTCTCTTTCTGTAACTCTTTCAAATAAATACATCTTTTTTAAAAAAATTCGAATATTTGATTTCGTGACTACACATAGGTGGTCACTGGTGAACAAGGCAAGAGGAATTGCATATCAGAGTGTGAATGATCGCCGTTCATGCTACATTCTAGAATATTCTAGAAAATATTGTTTTGAAAAATGTGTAATAATAAGGGCAAGGATGGTGGCACAGCGGGTCAAGGTGTCACTCGGGAAACTTGCGTCTCATGCCAGAGTGCTAGCTCAAATCTGTTCCTCCACTTGCGCTGCAGCTCCTGCCCTTCCCAGCGGAAGCAGCAGAGAGCAGTCGGAGTGACTGTGTCCCCACGTCTCCCGCCGCAGGGACTGTTTGAAGCTGCTCCAGGCTGCTGACTTCGGCCTTCCTCGGCACTGAGTTTTTGGAGAGTACGCCCAAGGATGGAAATAATCTCTCTCTCTCTCTCTCTCTGCATTTCAAGGAAGCTGAAAATAAGTACTATTTAAGGCAAAGAAAATCACATGGAAATATACTTTTAAAACATATACATATATATTAAAAGCTGTCTTAAAAGCATAAGGAGATCAGTGTGTGACCCTTCCTCCCTGTACAGTGTATACAGTTTATATAAAAGAGAGGAAAGGGCCTAGTGAGATGGCACAGTTGGCTAACCTTCCCTTTGCAAGCACCGGGATCCCATACGGGCGTGGGGCATGTCCCTGCTGCTCCGTTTCCCTGCTTGTGGCCTGAGAAAGCAGTAGAAGGTGACCTAAAGCCTTGGGACCCTCCCTGCCCCCACCTGGGGGGCACAGAAGATGCTCCAGGCTCCCAGCTGCGGATCGTCAGCTCAAGCTGCTGTGGCCACTTGGGGAGGGAACCAGCAAATGGAAAAATCTGTCTCTCCTCTGCAAATCTATCTTTCCATAAAAAGAAAGAAATCTTTTAACAGTGAAAAAACATAGTTCACTTCAAATTTATGATTCATCATATCATTTTTTAAAAATGTCTTCTTGATTATTTGCTGACATACAAAGGTACACAGAAAATGGAGTTAAAAGATGAGTTTCTTGGGCCCAACGCAGTAGCCTAGTGGCTAAATCCTCACCTTGGATTCGCCAGGATCCCATATGGGCTCTAGTTTGTATCCCGGCTGCTCCATTTCCCATCCAGCTCTCTGCTTGTGTGCTGGGAAAGCAGTTGAGAATGGCTCAAAACTTTAGGTTCCTGCATCTGCGTGGGGGACCCAGAAGAAGAAGCTCCTGGCTCCTGACTTCGGATCAGCTCAACTCCAGACATTATAGCCACTTGGGGAGTGAATCAGTTGATGGAAAAGTCTTTCTGTATCTCCTCTCTATGAATCTGCCCCTCCCATAAAAAAAATGAATCACTCTTTAAAAAATAAATTAGTTATGATGCAAAGGATCGTGGAAACTCCCATTGAGTTTTATTGACAATGTGAATTTTCCCCTAACTTTGTTGAAGAACAGCTCATATTTAACCCTTAGAAAACGATACTCGTCATTTTGGCTAGTAAGGCTGTGAAATGCTTTGCCTTCTTCCATCCTCAGTGCTTACTGAACTCCCAAGAACAAGAAAGTACAGCTGAGGAGCATTTTCAGGACTCGACTGCAAATCTAACAGGCAATTAAAAAAAAGAAAAAAGCAGCGAATAAGCCTAAAGGAATTTTTATGTGTACTTTTTGTTGGCTGATACCTAAGAGCCTGCAAGTTCATTCTGGCCACTATTGAAGGCAGTGGAACAAATGCCCTTTGAGGAGGTGTGTGCTAACAGGGAACGGGTATCCACAGCATGGAGACTTTCCTAACGGTCACCCGGAGCAGTGTCTGCTGCTCAGCTGCCAGCTCAGACAATCCCAGGAAAGCAGAGCTGGCACCAGGACACGCATGTTGTTTTCTGAAGCCAATTTGCATTTCTTGCTTTTGTTTTTCGGAGCCAAAACAGCATACACAATGCCAAACCCGGTTTTCTGATTATTTTCAGGCTGATTGAATCTGGCACATGACATGGTTTTATCTAATTAACCCACATGTGGTACAAAACAAAACAAATTTGAAATGGAAAGCTCGCTCTATCTTTATTGAAAGACAGAGGTGAATGTGTAATTATTTTGTCCTCATCTCTCAGCCAAATTTATAGTTGTAAGAAGTCTTTTCTACTAGATAGCAAAATAAGTTCTGGGTACTACCTATTATAATTAAAAATGCATTATGCTTCACATTTCCCCAAATCCAGCCCTTTCCTTTTCTCTCTGTCCTGAAAATAAATATGTAGAGATATATTCCTAACAGACACAAGAGTTATTATAAAAGAAACATTTTTCTCTGTCTCTACACATACACACACACAAACCACTTCTCACACTAATTCTACAACTCTCTGGATACCAACTGTTTTCTATAATTAGATTCTAACACTAATTATCCTGGAGTCAGCTCAGACCCCACGGATCAAGGGCTGAGTCCCACAAGACTATCTCTATTCAAAGATGAATTGCAAGTCCTCTGGGTTTCCACCTCCGCTTCTCACTCATAGGATACAAATTTGGAGCTTCTGTGACCTCTTTCTCAAATTTGAGAATTTGCTATTTTGGCTCACACAACTCAGGGAAACGTTTTCTTAAGGTTGTGTTATAAAGGATACAACTCAGGAAAAGCCCATTGGAAGAGAGGCAGAGGACAAAGGACGGGAATTGGAGGTACAGAACTTCCACGTCCCTTCTGGAACACCACCCTCCCAGCATGCCCATGTGGTCACGTGCCTAGAAGCCCATTTTCCATGAGTTTTTATGAAGGTTCCACGTAAGTATGACTGTTCACGTCACTGACCCTTGCTGAGTGAATTCTCTATCCCCCAGCCCCTTTCCATAAGGTTGAGATTGGGGTTGAACTTTTCAGCCCTCTAACCACATGCTTGATTCTTCTGACAAGTCATTAGCACAGACTCAGATTTAATTAAAAGGTGCTTATGAATAATCAAAGATGTTTCTATCTCTCACGAAATACCAAGGGTTGAGGAGCTGGGTAGTTGGAATCAGGGATGAAGACCAAATGAGTATTCATGACGTTGTAATAGCATATTGCTATTTATCAGAAACCATAACAAAACCAGGTAAGGGAATCTCTCAAATTTTGGAGGAGAGTGTCAAAGTAAAATTGTGTTTATAGATCTTCCACCCTTACTGTGTCAAGCAGGTGCAACATTCTTCCTCCAGGATTTCTTCAGCATGCCCGACACGGTGAGCCGTGCACGCGTTTAAGAACTATTGCACATCCGTTTCAACAATAACGTGCTGCAAGTAGAAAGCGCACACATCTACCACTTATCTCTCAAATAATTAGCTTCTGAAATCACACTAATAATTTCAAATATGCTAAACAAATTCTCCTGGGATCATAAGGCTTGTGACGGCTTGGCTAGTGGTGGTCCCATGGATGGCAAAATCTGGGTATGTGAATTATTCAACCAGTGAGTTTTCCTGTATGTGATATGGTGAGGGGGTCGAGCAGGGTGCGAGGAAGTGGAAAGCAAGGGGGTGTGCTGCCAGGCCAAGGCCAAGAAGATGATCCACATGGTGAGAAGGGTGCTCACGGAGGATTGGGTAAATAGTTGAGAATTTGGAAGGTAACGGGAATCAGGTTACTAACTTTTGGAAATACACATATAAAAAAAAGGGGAAGACAAAAAAACCTTGTGGCATTGAACTATAATTATTGTAATCTAAGTTTTATGTTTACATAAATGTCTAACTTGATTGGTTACTTGTGTGACAAGTAGTCACACATTCAATAACGTTTAACAGCACTCGGGTAGATGAGAAACCCAGGGAGCTCAGCTGAATTCTACCTGTGTGATATGATTAAGTTCAACATCAGGTGTGGCACAGACTGGGCTTCTATCTGGAGGCTCTGGGAGAAGATCTGCTTCCGAGATCATTCCTGCTGCGAACACGATTGAATTCCTGGTGCTGGCAAGATGGAGGCTCCCATTTTCTCCCCAGGTGTCAGCTGCCGCTACTTCACGTTCCTGTGCGCGCCTGCATTGTCCTTCCCGATGCCCTCAGCCCGTCCTTCAAGCCAGCCGCAGCACATCAAGTTGCTTGTGCTTTAAATCTCTCTGATCCCTCTTCTCCTAGCTGAAGAAACTCTCTGAGCTCTCTTTAAAAAAACAAACAAAAAAACACAACCAAAACGTAATTTGAGAAGGAGAAGGAGGCAAAGACAGAAATACAGAGCACTCCATCTTCGGGTTCACTGTCCGGATGACTGCAATGGCCAGCTGGTCAAGGTCTGAAGCCATGAACTCAATCTGTATCTATATTTATGTAGTTATGCTTTACTTATCCTTTTAAAGTCATCAGAATTCAACTGTGAGAGTTCTAAATGATCTAAATGATCTAACCTAATCATTTCCCAAGACCCCATATCTGAATGTTATAATTAAGGTTCTACCCTCTTAGTACTATCAACAAAAGATGTCAGGGGTAAAGTTTAGATTGCGGGGTGAGAGGTTACAGCTATTCAAACAATAGCCAAGAGAGAAATGGAGACCTATATATGCAAACATATATTTGTGTAGACTTACATATGTTTCCTCTTTATGTCTTCTGAAACAGACCAGAAGCAATGATACCCCTGTAAAAATAGACTTTGCACACAAATCTTGGTTTCTAAATACTCTCCATTTAAAGAAAACCAGTGTTTTGGAGAAGCAGAGAATTCCACGGCTGAGGCAGAAGTACAAGGTAAGTTTGGAACAGAAGATACTCAACGAATGATGGGATTTTTCAGAGGAATACATGGCCCTCTCATTGGCCAAATGTGACAATCAAATAGACAGTATAGTAATGGGTGATAAGCCACTGCATAAAATAGCATCCATGATCCTTGTTTGCACAAATGAATACGAAAGGGAAAACACTTCCTTACCACCGAATGCTTGCTAATAAGTGTAGAAGGAATCAGAAATTACTATTTCATAATCATAAATGATTCAGGCAGAAAACATCAATGGATGTAAAAACCACCGGATAAAAGTTTGATGAGGAACAGGATATTTATAGTTTCAAAGCTATCTCCTCACAAACTGCTTATCAACTGCTTATTCATTATTCAACACCCACAGAGGAGAGAAACCCAGCATGGACCATCTTAACCACATGATAACAGCACTGCCAGGATGGAACCAAACAGTATCATGCGTTTTCCAATGTGATGCGCTGAGAGAAACACAGTATCTTCCGTGCAGTGTTCCTGCCAAGCTGCAGGACCTGATGGGAATGTTGAAGAAACAGCAGACAGACTCTGATTACACAACTTTCCACAAAGTTAATCAGATCTTCTCTTCAGAACCATCAGCAGCAGCTTGGAAGTGGTCAAAGAGACTAAATGGTCCAAGATTGGATCTTAAATCATGAAGCAAGTGAGGGGAAGGGGAAGATATTTACATTTTGTTTGTTTTCTATGAAGGATTTAGTGGGAACACACACAGATTTTTGAATGAGTCTGTGGATTAGATAGTAACATGTATTGAAGTTAACATCTTGATTCGCATGGTGTACTACGAGTTGGTAGAAGGATGCTCTAACATTTAGGAAACGCAAAGTGACGTATTTAAGAGTATGGGGCGATTTATTCACAACATATACCCAAATGTTTCAATTTAAAAAAAATAGGAGAAACCCTCTGTGAGTCGAATTACGTTCCCCCAAAAGGCATGTTGAAGATGTAACCTCACCTCTGAGGGAATGAGGCCTTTGAGATATAAACAAATTAAGAGGAAGTAATACTAGAGCAGATTGGAATCTAAATTCCATGAACTTGTCCTCAGAAGGACCGAGAGATGTAGAGAAACGCACACGGGGAGGGCCAGGGGACAGCAGAGGCTGCAGTGGTGGTCCTCAAGGGCATGTAACCACAGAAGGCGAATGCCGAGCACGGCACAGACTCTCAGGTGTGCTAGGAGCAGCCATCCCTGTCAGCAATGCTTTGGGACTTATGCCCTTCTGAAGGAAATATGCAGGAAAGAATATTTATTTATGTTTATTGGAAAGGCAGATTTGGGAATATATTTCTTTTGTTGAAAGCTATCCAGTATGTGCCAGTCTGCTAAGGCAGTCCGAGGAGACTAACATAGACTCTCTGGGTGCCTACTTATGTTTGTGCTTTTCTGGACTTGAAAATTTTGAATGATCACCTGAAAGAGATTCCTGAGTGCCGTACATGTAGGAAGATTTTGCCACCTTTCTATGCATGCTTTCTACGCAGTCTTTAAACCACCAGGAGCCCTACATAGGATGCCACCATCTCTTCTAATCTTTACTTCCTCACTATATGGCATCTCCTCTATCATGCCCAATAGGAAATAAAAGATGTAGTAGAGAGAGTATCATTATTGCTGTGAAGCCTGCTTTTGTAACTAACCCACAATATAGGCACAAAATGCCAGTTACTATCTGACGCACAGTACTAACACATTATAGATAGAAATGCATGTATTGATTATTACGTAAGTATTAATTATTGCATAATAATTCTGAGTTGCTTACATTATCTTTTGCACTCAGAAACAGGGCCCAGCATGATAGCCTAGTGGCTAAAGTCCTTGCCTTTCATGTGCTGATATTCCATATAGGCACCAGTTCGTATTCCAGCTACCCCACTTCCCATCCAGCTTCCTGCTTGTGGCCTGGGAAAGCAGTTGAGGATGGATCAAAGCCTTGATACCCCGCACCCATGTGGGAGACCCAAAAGAAGCTCCTGGCTTCAGATCAGCTCAGTTCTAACTGTTGTGCCCACTTGGGAAGTGAAGCAGTGGATGGAAGATCCTTCTGTCTCTGTCTCTCCTTCTCTCTGTAAACCTGCCTTTACAATAAAAATAAATAATTGATTTTTAAAAAGAATAAGCAGAGAAATATTCCTTACAAATAGCATTATGACAAACAATGCAATAATATATAACTTCTAACCTCTTAAGCCCTTCTGTTGGGACTATCTGTATTATCTCTACAAATATGATCTCATTGATGCATGCTACAACACTACTTGTAGGTTCAGATTGTTCAGTATGTATATTAGAAATTGTTAAATAATAACTACAAAAAGAAATTTGCAAATATCTACCTGGAATGATCATATTTGGCCCTTAAATTGAAGTCGAGCAAATGGGTGGGACAAATTTTTAAACCGTTTGGAAATGTGCTCAAAGCCACGTCACTGATAAGGAGACACAGCAGTATGGGAGTCTTTCCTGCTCAAGGCCCTCGAACGCTGATGTCGGTCATCGCTTCGGAGCAGTCTCCCTCCTGGTCTGAAGGAGGGGTTGTTGGTGGCAACTGAATGCTCTCCCACCTATGACTGTTTACCACTGAATACACTTGATGGCTCAATCTGTTTTCTGAATGGGCTAAAACGCCAACCTCGGCATTCTGTAACCCCAAAGCGTGCTTCGCTTGGATTGACTAAACCATCACGACCCAAGGTTTTGGCTTCACATAAAGCACTGCTGACAAACATAATTAGGAAATAGAAGACAATGGTCATTTTCATTTACATATTATCATTTTATTTGAAAGGCAGAGAGACAGAGACAAATCATCCATTTCCTGATTTTTTTCCTCCAAATGCCGAGAATAGCTGAGCTCGGCCAGCCTGAAACTAGACACCAAGCTTTTCATCCACAGCCCCTAGATGTTTGTGTCTTCACCTGTTGCCTCCCAGGGCGCACATTAGTGGGAAGGGGGAAGTGGAAGGCGTTGTGGTCTTTTGCATAAGACCCCCACCAAGAGCTGCAACTACCCTGAAAGTGACCCAAAGTTAATCGTCATACTTGTGGCCTGAGAAACTCCGAAGGGATTATTGCTGTATGTGTGCAAGCCATGGATAATCCAACGTGAGACTCAGTGTACACCAGCATCCTTCCAGACCTCTGCTGTTGGGACAACTTCTGTCATGGGTCCAGTGGGTAGAAACAATGCCTTGGTAGAGGGAACATAAAATACATGTTCAATATTTTCCCCTACAACTTTGTTATTTTTAGCCTTTAAGCTATCATTATGTCACAATTTAATAACTTTTTTCTAATATCTTATTCTTTTAAGATTTATTTTATTTTCGTTGCAAAGTCAAATATACAGAGAAGGAAAGACAGAGAAAGATCTTCCATCCAATGATTCACTCCCCAAGCTTCCGCAACAGCCAGTGCTGTGCCAATCCGAAGCCAGGAGCCAGGAGCTTCTTCTGCATCTCCCACATGGGTGCAGGGTCCCAAGGCTTTGGACTGTCCTCAACTTCTTTCTCAGACCACAAGCAGGGAGCTGGATGGGAAGCAGGGCCACTGGGGTTAAAACTGGTGCCCATATGGGATCCCGGCGTGTACAAGATGAGGACTTTAGCCGCTAGGCCACCGGGCTGGGTCCCTCTAAATGTCTTTCTGCACAGGAAGTGAATGATGAATTGCTCCTAGGTGTTTAGACAATGACAACTTACTAACTGTAGCATTCTTCAGTTCTAGCTGTGGTTTTCAACCTCACTTGCTGAGGAGGTCTTCAAAAAATCCATAGAAAATATCCCATGACCAGAAAAAGTTATGCATAGATTTCAGTACATTTTGCAGCAAAATAAACTTTATTCCATTTTTTAAACAAGCTTTTTAAAATATTCTCACACATCAGAAACTCTGGGGAGCATTTAAAACCCCTGGCTGTGTCTCAGAGCAATTAAATCATAATCCTAGGAGCGGGGGTCGGGGGGGGGGGAGGTTTCCAAGACTTGGGGGATGCTAGATTTCCCAGGTGATTCCAAAGTGTAGCCAGCATTAAGAACCAGTGAGCTAGACTTTAAAGAGCTGGTTGCTCGTCTGCCGGCCTATGGCTTTTCCATAGAGCTTGTAGCCGTGTTCTTTATGGGCCTTGCAGTGTGTAGGTGAGCATGTGTCTGTTCTTATGCTTCATATCTCTCATGTCCATCTGTGGAAACTCATGCGTTCTTCCTAACTGCCCAGCCTGGACCTCAGAGGAGCAGAGTGAGAATTCTAGTTCATTGTCAACATCTTTTCTTCCACCACGGCTATCAAATTGCCTCTAAGATTTAAAGCCATGGACAAGGTCACCTGAAGTTTCTTTTTGATGTAAACTCACTTGCATGAGTCATTTTTGGGACAAACCCAGCTAAGCTCCCTTTTCTATCTAAACTCACTGTTTTAATCGCATCCATTCACTTGGTTTTAAGTATACCTCAAGTGATAATGAGTTTTAAAATTCTCTCAATTTAGACATTGTGCCTGAATTTGTACTTCAAAAATTCACTGCATTTGGTGTGTAGTTGGCTTAAAGCTTAATATATCCAAGAGCTTGTGACAGTGTCCCTTTTTTATGACAAATGTCCCTCATATCCTTCTCCCATTTAGTTGATGGGAGCCCCATTCTCTTTGCTACTGTGGCTCAAGACCTGGATATGGGGCCCGGTGGCGTGGCCTAACAGCTAAAGTCCTCGCCTTGAACGTGCTGGGATCCCATATGGTCCCTGGTTCTAATCCTGGCAGCTCCACTTCCCATCCAGAGCCTTGGGACCCTGCACCCGTGTCGGATACCCGGAAGAAGTTCCTGGATCCTGGCTTCGGATCGGCATAGCATCAGCCATTGTGCTCACTTGGGGAATGAATCATCGGACGGAAGATCTTTCTCACTGTCACTCCTCCTCTCTGTATATCTGACTTTGTAATAAAAATAAATCTTTAAAGCAAAACAAATAAACAAACATAAAACACGATATGTCATGCTGCATCTCTTCACCACACCTACCAAACACTTGCTATTTCAGGCAGTGTGGAAAGCAAAGGCTGTAGTAAGCCTCAGAGAGCAGTGGATATCTCCCATGTCAGGCCTCAGTTGGTTTCTGCCTGCTCTCAAACTGCGCATATTGGCCTTTTGTGTTGTTTACTAAATACACTCCCTTGTCTCAGGATACTTTTTTATTCCCTTTGGCCACGACTAATGGAAGTGTACTGGAAGCACTCCTCAAGGTTTCTGACCCGCGTCAGTGCTTGTCTGTTTGGGTGTCTCTTCTGATTAATCCGGGCCTGGATGACACAGGTTGTCAACATGCCTCTACCTTAAGTGCTATTCATGCGCCTTTGCATCCTTTGATTCCTTACTCAGAGGTTGCATTAAGAACTCCCCTCTACCCTCCAGCAACCCAATATACAAAATTCATGATTCAGTTACTCTTCTATTTCCACTGAAATGTTCTCTTCTTGGTACTTGTCTTAGTTCTCTAGTACTGCGTAACACGTGATAACAACATGTAGTGGCCTCAGACAACATTAAACATTGATTTTCTTGAGCAGTGTTTGTGAGCTAAAAGTTCAGGAGCAGTTTAGCTGCGTACGTCTGGCTTAGGGTATAGTCAATGGGGGTCGCAGTCCTCGACAGAAGCCAAAGGTTACAACACATAGTTCTGCTCAATGCTTCAGGAAACTGTTTAAGGACAGGAATACCAGAAGACCAGAATCACTGGGAGCCATGAGGCAGCAAGCCTAGACTGAGACTACACGTTTTAATCTGTTTTGCAGCTAAGTTAAGCTAAGCAACTATGGCCAGTGAAATGTAAGCAAAAGTGATGTAATCCCATAAAGGGGCTGGACTTACCCGCTAGTTTTCTTTTCCCCTTTTCACTGAAGGGCTGCGTATGGGTTGTGTCGGGTGCAGATAAGGACAACACCCCAGAGCAACACAAACCTTGTAATCAGTGTGGTAGTCCCTGCCTGCTTACACCCGGCCTGGTCCCTACAAGCACACTTCCGAGCTCTACAAACCGGTTATTTGGAGTTTCTACCACTCACAGAGAGTCTAATAAATTGTATATTATATTTTAACTATTTAGGTCACAGAAGAGAGAGGAAATGTGATACCTGGGAATAGAGCAAGGAGTTGGAAGAATTTCAACTATTATTTAGAAAGTGGTAACTCTCAGACCTCCTTACGTGCAGTATTAAATCATAGGGACGAATAACCTCCCCTTTTACACCACAGCCAAAGGATTCTGAAAGGTGGTCCTATGTGGGTTACACCCCTAGGATCCATGTGAATTACAGGGAAAATCTTTGAAGGACAGCTTGCTTCTAGTGGGGAGAGAGGAATGAAGCCTGGCCTGTCTCGGGTATTTCTTCCCTAACTGTGTAAGTCACTGAGTTAGGACTATTGCAAGCAAGTTCCTGCTTTATCTCATCCTGTTGCATCTCCAGTACATTCTAAAGGTGTTTTTTAGAACCAAATGCAAGAAAGGGGCAGAACTGGATTGAAAGCAGAGCAGCTGAAGTTAGAATTCGTGCTCAAATGGATGCTGCTGTTGTAGGCAGTGGCTTCAGTCACTACACCATGACACCTGCCCCAGACCTCTAGGTTTGATCCAGAAGATACTAGGAGAGAAAAGCATCACACAATGTCTATGCCAACAGCATCCCAGCTTCTATAGAAACTGGAGTCCCAAGCCGGACATTCTTCTTAAAAGATGCATTGATTTCACTTCAAAGTCAGACTTACAGAGAGAGGGAAAGGCAAAAGCTACCAGATCTAAATTGAGGACAAATTTAAATAATATTGGAAAAAAAAAACGGCACTGATGGATTAAAAAAATAATAAATTCCATTGACATTGCCCCAAACTGCAATTTGTGAGCTGCTCTCATATATGTTACCTTACTCACGCCTCTAGAAGGTAGATAGGGGGGTGTGAACTAATATTTCCACCTCACCAGCTAGGGAAACAAAATTCAGAGAGCATCAGTGGTTGCTTGGGGTCAAAAAAACTACATGGCTTGGCCGCATCTCAGGCTCATGTCGTTTGCCTTTGTGTCCACTACACGTTCCCATTCTTTTACACACTTGTTGGCTATTTAAAAAGGACCATAAAACTCACTAAAGCATTGACCTAGATTGAAAACATCCAAATAATCAGGACTTCCCTAAAATAGGACCTTTTTGGAAAAGACACAGGCATTGGGTGAAAAACTGACAGTACTTTCCAAAGTTTCTGTTTGATTCATTGAACGCAGCCCAAGAAAACCTTCAAGGGATTTCCCTGCCAAAGCCGCAGGCAGTCTGCGCAACTTTCCTGAAACTAAGCGAACTCCTTCCAGCTCTGCAGCCAGCGGAGAGCCTTAGACACCGACCACACACCATTCAAACCTAGAGATGGCACCTGCTCTCTAGGCCTCGGAACCAAACTCAGGAGTAAGAACAGAAAAAAAGAAAAAATTAAAAGCACTTTTCCGCAATCCTCATTGCCACAAGCAACAGTACACTTTATTATGTGAAAAACAGAGAACATCTCTTTCCGTTCTTAACTAGATATGGTTCTTTGTGCTGCACTATAAAACTCATTTTTAACACCATTAAAGAAATGGCATTTGAACCCAAATTTAGCACATTTCTATGTGTGAAATTTTGACAATTTGCATAAAGCATTATTATTGTAGAGATCATTTGATCATGTAATTATAGGGATGAATGCTGGGCTTTTAAAGTTTTTTTTATTAATGTTGATTCCCACAGGTTTAGAAAGTTTGACTTCACAATTTTGGTTCTGGAAAATAATGTACACTGGGAAAATTATAAGTAAACGAAAAACGTTTCAGATTCTGAATATTGTCAAGAGTTAATTTTGTTGCAATTGTCTTCTAAAGCGACATCTGGATTCGGAAGTCCTAAATTCAAGCTCTGGTTCTGCCACGAGTTTGTGCATGATGCTGGCAAGTCTGGAGGCTTCCCTAAGGTGACTGACACTCGGAGCCTGCGCCACGGGGTTCTGCTGGCTCACTGCTGCATCTCAAGGCAGGGAGTGCTGTGTGTCACTACTGTGTAGATGTTTCTTGTATGGACTCTGGTGGCTACAGGTGCAGTATCCACAATTCATGTTAAAATTTCAAGCTTTCAAGCGTTTCTAAAGAAAATGAAATTGCTACAAATATGCCCCCCACCCACCCACACACACAATGAGGGGATAGCAAGCACCAGGTGAGTTTTACATACCTCCTTTGCTAGAAGACATAAACAAAAACAAACACAGTTGCAGCCCTAAGTCTATCAGTTAATTTAACTTAGCACTGAAGACTCAAAAAAAAGGAAATACTGAATTTTTCAGAATTTTTAAAAAAGATTTATTCATTTTTATTGGAAAGTTAGATCTACAGAGAGGAGGAGGGACAGAGAGGAAGATCCTCTGTCTGCTGATTTACTCCCCAAGTGACTGCAACGGCCAGAGCTGAGCTGATCTGAAACCAGGAGCTAGGAGCCTCTTGCAGGTCTTCCCCAAGGGTGCAGGGTCCCAAGGCTTTGGGCACTCTTGACTGCTTTCCCAGGCCACAAGATGGGAAGTGGGGCTGTTGGAATTAGAACTGTTGCCCAACTGTGCTGGACCCTGTACTGGCAAGCACACAAGAATCAGGTCTGGGATCACCTCAGAGAAAGTTTCTTTGGGGATCCCTCCAACTGAACTGCTGATCTCAGAACCCCAACCATGAAGAGACTATGTCAGCCAGTGGATTCTGAACAGATTTCATCGCGATTGGAACGGTGAGCTTGGCAGCAATTCAGAACTATCAAAACTGCTTGAGCAGGACCCTCGGAGCATGCCCCACATCCAGGACCTGGGATAGGTGGGTGGTTGGGGGGGCTTCTCCCTTTATCTCTTCCCTGACCCCAGATACAGAAAAAAATATATAATATTAATGTGGAAACAATGGTCTTACCTACTTTCCTGTAGCCCTTGACTCTTTGTACCCTAATCAACTAAGTACAATTGTTAAAAACAAAAAAATAGAACTGGCATCTATATGGGATCCTGGGCGTGTGTAAGGTGAGCAATTTATCTGCTAGGCTATCACACCAGGCCCCAGAATTTTTAAAAGCAAAGCTTTTCGTGAGATACTTTATGATTAGAAAAAAACTTGAAATTTCCATGTTAACACCTATATATTCATCCACATGAATGAAGGCACAATGTAAGGTGACCAATATGCCCGTTTATTTTCTGGACATATTAGCACATATCAGCAGAAGACCTAACTGATGAAGTTTCTTTTTGATTTGGTCTTATTTCTTAAAGCTCTTTGATTTAGGCAAAACTGCTTCTTGTATCCCTGAATTTCCATTTCCCAAAGAGGTGTCATTTTGCAACATTTTCTCTGGTACCCATCTTTGACTCCCTCGCTTTTCACACAGCTTCCCTCTCCCCCAAACTGTTGTTTGTTCAGATTGAGCTCATTTACCGAAAGGAATGAGTAAATGGTTACTTTCCAAAAGCAGTTATATTTTAAAAGAAAACCATGTCCTAAATGAATCTCTAATTGGCGAATTTCAGGCAATATAACAATCTCACTAGATTTCAGATCCTCCCCTCTTAAACATGCTGCAGGGCGATCGCCTAGCAGAGTGCTGGTCCAGGCTCTTGAAGCCTTAGAACTCTTGCATCCTGCAAAAGTGGGCGATAGCTCAGTGCGAGGAAGAAATAAGGAGCTCAAATACTCACTTGAAGAGGAAATAAGTGCCTAGAACCTTCCCAACTCTTCCCTGCTTCTCTCCACCAACTACTACTTTAAAGGCACATCCTTCTGAACAACCCCAGCCAAAGGCTAGTTTCTGGTCTCACATCATTGCCACACACGTACGGTGAGAAACTGATCTACAAGGAGAGAACTCACCTTCACACAGCTGAAACAAACTTATGGCATCTGGTGGGTCTCAGGACGGAGAGTCTCATGCCTGGATCCCAGACCACAGCTACCATGTGCACGTGGTGAGCTGTCCCCAGGTGGCCAGTGCGCCATTTGGTGCCAGGCTTCCCCTGCTGGCCGTCCGGCCAGGGAGCTCTGGGGTTTTGGTTTTTTGAGTCGCTACTTAGTTAGCTCCAGGTTGAACCCATTGTGCTTCTTGGACCTGAAACAGGCAGTAACTCTTCCTTTGTAAAACTTGTAATCACTAACAATGCTGACCACCAAATACCAGTCCATGCAGAAGCTATGGCTTGGGTCTTGTCCTGCAAAAGTAGCTCCAACAGCTGGCTAATGTGTCAACTGGTAATGGAACAGAGTGGACAGGGCAGGACTGAGCAAACCTTAGCCCACAAGCAAAACTAGAGACCAGGAGCGAGCAGAGGTCATGTCGAGCTAGGCTCTTGTATCTATGGGTCTGCATGAGTCAGGGATGCTAAGCCACAGTGTCTAAGGCAGAGGTCGGGACAGGTGAGGGGCTGAGCCAAGCTGAGTCAGAACATCCACTGGCAGGCAAATGATGTATGGCTGGGAACAGGCCAGGTTGGGGAGCTAAGGGGACAACCCTAGCCGAGTAGAGGTTCCCACCAAGGGGCACGTGGCCTGCAATGCGGGCTGCGTTCTGATCTGGAAACGGTTGTAGTCTCCCTTGGCACAAGTGTGGACTGGGATTGGATGTACCAAACAGGGCCAGAGCCCAACATCCCCTGGTGTCCTGGAGGACCAGGGCAGATGTGTGATGGACTAAGCAAGGTCTCAACCCCTACTGAGCCATGCGTGAGTCATATGTGGGTATGGACAAACCATGGCTGGGCTGGAACATCCAACAGCAAGAACCAGATTGGGTTGAAGGCCAGTCAGGAAAAGCCACTGTTCCTGCTAGGCAGGAGGGAGACTGAGTAGGGCTGGCTCATGTGCCCGCTGGTATGCGTGAAACCTGGCATTGGGAGAGGTTCTGATGGAGGAGCCTGGGCAACTCCTTTGGCAGGACACAGACCCGGCAAGTAAGCGCAAGAAACAAGATAGGAAACAGCCCAGAACAGGCCATGGAAAGTTACCCACTGCATAGAATTGGCAGGGGTTGGGGGAAGACCAAGCTGAATCTGTCCACGTCATCCACTGGCAAATCCAAGCACCAATGTAGGTCGAGCCAGGTTCGGTCACAACAAAGACTAGTGCCCAATACGGAATGCCAAGGTGAGGTTGCCTGTACCGGATGTGACTGCAGCACCCAACCAGCATGAGAACCAGGAAGGGAGGGGGCAGAGCCGGCAGGGGAATAAGGGAGGGTTCCTTTGCTGGACAGCTACTCCCACAGGAGAGCATAGGCTGGGATGGGGGCAGATCAGAGTAGGCAGAGCTACCACACCTGTGCACCTCATGTGGCCTAGATCAGGAAAAACCAGGCTGGGCTGATTATTCCTACTGGTGCAAACAAAATTAGAGTGGGTGAGGGTTGTTTGGGCTTAGCTACAGCATCAGCTGGTAGAAGCTGGCACTGTGGCCTAGTTCTGTCAAGTCAAACCACAGAACTATCTGTAGCGTGCATAATCTGGGAGTGGGAGAGGGCTGGGAGGGAAATAGTGGGCTCCTCCCTCTTGGGTTACCACTTCCACGGGAGGACATAAAACTAAGACAGCGGCTGGGGTGGAATGGGGTGTGGGACAGACTGGATTACTGCTACACATACTGGCAAACCAGGGTAGGGGGCAGGCCTGGTGGGGGTTATTGCGGGTTGCTCCAACTAGGCTGCAGCTCACACTGGTTTATGTGAGAGCCAAGTATGTGCTGGGCAGAACCAGGCTGGAGTGCAACACCCATTGGTTCCAGTGGAGGTCGGGGGTGAAAACAGAACCAACCCAGCAATTACAACCACCAGCTGATCAGGGCGATGGGCTGTGCTGGGCCCTGCACTTGCTAGCACATACAAGAAGTTTCTTTGGAGATCTTCCTAATCTAAATGCTGGACTGAGAACCCAAACCAAGAAAAGAGAGAAGACAGAACAGGTCAACCAACCATCTCAGCTAGGATGAACTATGTCAATCAGTGGATTTTTCAAAGACCTCATAGTGCTTGGAGTGGCAAGACTGGCAGCGATTCATAACTGTTGCAATATCAAAACCACTTGAGCAAGAACCTCAGAGCATGCCCTACATCCGGGACCCGGGGAGGGTGGGAAATTGGGTGGGCCTTCTCCCTTAATACCCCCCTTTAAACATGAAGGAAACAATATGGAAAAAAAAACTTATGGCATCTATCACAATAATAAATCACACTCCCTATTTTTATAAACTTTGAGGATGTAGGAAGACACTGAACAGAAAGACAAGAATTGAACAGTGTTAGGTGTTTAGATCTTGCCTGCTATCCTTTGTGATGTACCCCATGTCTGAAGCCTGGGCTGTGGGACATGGAGGTGTTGTTGATAATGGTCAAGTCAGTGAATGCTTGAAATCAGCATCACTGTTTCATGCTCCTTTGGGCAACCTGGTTTTTCCCACACTAGAGTTTTCTTTTCCTCAAAGGTCAAATTTCATTCAACCATCAAACACATTGTTTTCTCCCCCCGAAGTGAGAATCCCAGTGGTATTTTCCTAGTAGAAACAGCTTGGAAGAAGTGGCCTCTTTTGGCTGAGCTGTGTACTTTCATTTCTCACTCCATGGGATCTTTCAAACTCTGTTGCCTTCCTCTTAACCCTGTCCCTCCTCCGGGTTAAAGCTTCTGCCACCCACCCAGGCACTAAGCAAGACCTACCAAGATATCCTAAAGAAACGAGCACCACTACTTCTCTGGCAGTCACAGGCAGGCACACAACACGAGTGAGGATCTCAACACTATTGCTCTACTGGATGTCTGCTGTGTGTGTGTTTGGGAGTGCGGTCCTGACCTGAGCAAGGTCGAATGTTTAGCAAAGGCCCTGGCCTGAAGATGCCAATGGCACCTACTCCATTCTAGGTTATAACAATAGCAAATTTCCACAGGCATTGTCAAAGGTTGCCAGAGGCTGATGGCCACTGATGTGGGTATCCCTTTTGTCTCACAACATCCTCTAAAGTAAATAGCGCAACCTCATGTCACTCTGAGCAGGTGAGCACAGGGGACCTTTGAGGAGTGACAAGTTAAGGACCTGAATGTGGCGGCGCTGATCCCAAACAGATTCTGTTAAAAACCACTTCTCATTCTCTCCGCTGCAGCTGTTGTCCCATTCTCCCTTGCCTCTGGAGGCTTTTCTTTTCTTTTTCTAAATCTGTGTTCAGCTTTCAGGTGGCTCATCTTGATCTTGCCCTTGGCTTTCTGTTTCTCAAGCAAGTGTCTTAGTTCAGATCCCTGTCTCTTCCCTAGCTTATCCTAACCAGGCCCTGCAGTTTATCTCCCCTGGCTTCAGTGCCTTCATGTTTCAATCTTACTTTCACATTGCTAGGAGCTAATGCTCTCTAACAGATATTATCATACAACTGCTTGATTGAAAAACCTGTGCTGTCTACATAGCCTACAGCAGTCATTCCCAGAGGGTGGTGCTGGGCCCCTGCAGCATCACTATCAAATCAGAAAGAGCAGGGTGGGACCCCAGAACTGCTTCCTCCCAGGCGGCTTTCATGCTCAAGAATTTATTTATTTATTTATTTGAAAGCCAGAGTTACTGAAAGAAAAAAAAAAAAAAAAGAGAGGTGAAATGGATGCCACTGGACCAGATGGAAGTCAAGAGCTCCATCTGGGTGTCCCCACAGGTGGAAACGGGGTCCCAAGCATTTGTGCCATCTCCCCCTGCTTTTCCCGGCCATTAGCAGGGCACAGGATGGGAAGTGGAGTCCCCAGGACTTGAACATTGTGGGATTCTGGTGTCACAGACAGCAGCTTTAGGGACACAATGCGGGCCCAGGATGCTCAGGGCTTTGAGAGCCTCTGGCTTACCTGTGAGTTCTAATGCCTTCAGCAGAAACCCCCACTTCCGTTCCCACCTGGTACTTTCCATCACTTTCCCCCTCTCTGATTCACATTTGCTGTGCTTTCGGTTTCACTCCTCTGTGAGCTATCAAATGTGCATTTGTCTTTCTGTGCTAATCATCAACCCTATAACCATTACAGCTCAGCTCCGGACTGGCTTACTGATCTGGGCTGGGTGCTTCAGCCACACCCCTCCCCCCACCTGGAGTTAGAAACAGACCCTGATGTTTTGAACCACTAGCCTCTGCCCTTGTGTCTCCTTCTTCCTGTTAAAGTGCCAGGTAAGTCTTTTCTTGAATTAGTAGCAGGACTCCTTTTTGTTCTCCTATGTGCCTGCCAGTCATTTCACTTCCCTCCGGGTGACCTCCATGACAAGTGCTCCAGTCTTTGAATAGTCAGGATTGTGACCATGAGAGCTTTATAAGAACACGATGCCGGAACACAGTCCCAGATCTACTAGAAACAGAGCCCTGCAAGCCCGAATTAAACAAAACAAAACAAAAAACAACCCCCCACACCATAGCTAAATCACTGTTGAATGTTCTGCACCGAGCAGGTGTTTAATTGCTATTTCAGGATGGCCTGGTATTTCCTCAGCATTGCTGGCCAGGAAATGAACCCGACTTATCCCTCAGCCTCGTGGGTTCTCAGCCCCTTCTTTCGATTTCTTTTTCCTTTTCCTCTAAAGGTGGTCCTGAGGACTGGAAGTTACTCCCCTACATCGGCTTGAACTAACTCCATTCCAGGTCGCCAAGGGGCGTGGCCCAGCTGTTCCCCCTGAGAGCCGAAGGGGAAGTGGTTCCTGGGCGGGCGCAATCTCCAAGCAGAGAGCGAGAAATCGAAACTTGAGCTGTTAAAACTGCTGCCCCAGTCCTTGGAAATCATTCCTTCACCCTGCCAGGCCCGCATCCCTCCTGCAGCGGCGGCGGTGCACAGGGATCTGGGCGCTCCCAGCCATGAGCACACCCAGCAAGGTGCTGGGCTCTGGGCTCCGCGGCTCGCCCGCCGTCCCGGGAAACCAGGACCCGCGTGGGTACCGCGGGGAGCTCAGCTCCCTGCAGGGCAACAGACCGAATTTGGAGGCACCCCGGAACTCGGCGCAGGACTCTCAGCAGCTTGCGGGCCAGAGGTAGTGAGTCCTTAACTACTGGGCTTGGGGGTCGGGAACTCCAGCCCCAGACTGGTTCACAGGCAATTTGTTGATCTCTTAGGTTCGAAACCACGGGGGTCCAAGAAAAAAGGTTTTGAGAGATTGAAGTCCATTTGCCTATGTTAAGTCATCTGCGAGTTTCCTCGAACACTGGCAATCTGTCCTTTACCCAGCTCTTGTTTCTTTTTTTTTTTTTTAAGATTTATTTTATTTTTATTGGAAAGGTGGATATACAGAGAGGAGGAGAGACAGAGAGGAAGATCTTCCATCCGATGATTTACTCCCCACCGGCCAATGCTATGCCAATCAGAAGCCAGGAACCAGGAACTTCCCCCAGGCATCCCACGTGGGTGCGGGGTCCCAAGGCCTTGGGCCGTCCTCGACTGCTTTCCCAGGCCACAAGCAGGGAGCTGGATGGGCAGTGGAGCTGTCGGGATCAGAACCGGTGCCCATATGGGATCCTGGGGAGTTCAAGGCGAGGACTTTAGCTGCTAGGCCACCCTGCTGGCCCAGCTCTTGTTTCTTTTCAACAACATAGTTGTCTGGTTTGACAACATAGTTGTCTGCAGCCCCGAAGACCATGTAAGACCCAAAAAATCAACCTGTAGTGGGCTTACTTTTTAGTTAATCATTTGTAGCCCAAGAATGAGGTTAGAAACATTCCGGTTGAAAGGTTGAAAGACGTGGGGCCCCACACAATGGCTCACTGGCTAATGTACTCCAGACAGGTGTCATTTCACGTCCCAGCTGCTCCACTTCTAGCCAGCTCCCTGCTTGTGGCCTGGGAAAGCAGGGATGGGTGCCCCAAAGCCTTGAGTCCCTGCACCAGTGTGAGAGACCAGAAAGAAGCTCCTGGCTCCTGACTTCGGATTTGCTCAGTTCCAGCTATTGCAGCCATTTGGGGAGTGAACCACTGGATAGAAAATCTGTCTCTCCTCTGCATAAATCTGATCTTCCTTTCCAATAAAAATAAATAAATCAGAGGGAAGAAATTTAAAGAATTTTATTTATTTATTTATTTATTTATTTAATTTTTATTGGAAAGGCAGCTTTACAGAGAAGAGAGACAGAAAAATTTTTCATCTGCTGGATCATTCCCCACAGCAGCTGGAGCCTAGCCCATCCAAACCGACTAGCAGCTGCAGGGTCCCAAGACTTTATGCCATTCTCTAGTGCTTTTCCAGACCGCAAGCAGGGAGCAGAACGGGAGGTGGAGCATCTGGGGCACAAAGGTCCCTCTATGGGATCCTAGCGCAGGCTAGGTGAGGACTTAGCCCCTAGGCTATCACGTTGGTCCCAGAAAAAATTTCAAAAGAAAGAGAGACATGGATGTGTGGAGAGCTGCAGAACTCACTTGTGTCAAAGTGTATTTTTTCCTTGTTGTTTTACAAAGTGGGTGTCCTATATAGAATTGCCACATCAGATGCCAGGGTGAGGACCAAGAAGGAGTGTGAGTGGAGTTGCTGATTCTGTAGTAGTGAGCCTAACTCCCTGCAAGCCTCCCAGGTCAACTGGTCTCCTAGGAGGGAAGAAATACTAGGTTGACCACAGGGGTCGATCCGAGTCACAAGTGGACAGGAGTGTGTCTGGCCTCTGATGCTGATTTATTTTATTTTTATTGGAACGTCAGAATACAGAGAGGAGGAGAGACAGAGAGGAAGATCTTCCATCCCTTGATTCACTCCCCAAGCCTTCGCAACAGCTGGAGCTGAGCCATCTGAAGTCAGGAGCCAGGAGCTTGCTTCCGTGTCTCCCATGCGAGTGCAGGGTTCCAAGGCTTTGGGCCGTCCTTGACTGCTTTCCCAGGTCACAGGCAGGGAGCTGGACAGGAAATGAGACTGCCGGGATTAGAATTGGTGCCCATATGGGATCCCAGTGTGTAGAAGGCGAGGAGGACTGTAGATGCTAGGCTATGGTGCCGGGTCCACGGCATTGATTTTTGGCCTTTGATCTAGAGACTAGAGTGGGTATCCTGGAAGCATTTGTTAAACAGTATCAGAGATTCTCTGCCCAGTGGAACGACCCTCCCTACCGCCACGGCGGTTAGTAAAGCTGTTAGTTTCAGTGAAGTACTGCCTCCGTGCATCGAGACCATCCACATGGCTCTATTTTTAGTTTCTTCATTTTTAGGGACTTCTATTGACACGAGAGACAAATGCTGGTTGCTATGAAACAGTGTGATCTTTTGACTAGTAAATAGTCGATTTTCTTTTATCCTTTAACTTTTCAAAGTACCAGGTCTTTAATATTATCCAGGTTAAGGTTACCTTTGAATCTAGTCAAAATCAAATTGGAAATAATTGCATTTCTTGCCTCGAACGAGTTGCACTCTTGCCATGATAGAAACTCATTAATTTCAAGTACACTCTCTTACTGTAATTTGCGACATTTAATAGTAACAGAGGTCACGAACCGCCATAGTCTCCTCTGCATGCAGGGTTAGCTGTAAACACCGTTTACCTGCCCTTTCTATTATAAAGCATCTATTTAGGTATGACCATTTATTTGCAAACTTGCAAGCATCAGAAGTTGCATCTGTTTCCCTATTTGATTGTATTCCCCTGCATCCCCCCATCCACACCAAGCCTTGCTGTGCCCACTTGTGCAAAAGGGAGGAGTGTTCTGCTAAGCGATCCAGGCTTCAGGTCTGTAAGGCGTCTGCCTCGTAGCGTTTTGTGATAACTATGATTTGCAGGTAGATCATTGAGGAGTGCCTGGAGGAGTTCGGTTGTCTCTTGCAGAGGGAAGCCGTGCTGGTGAGCAGAGCGGGGCGCTGGCAGAGCCATTCCCTGCCTGGAGGCCTGCCTCTAACAATCCTATTCGGATTGCTGAATTCTTGTTTCTCTGCCAGGACGCACTGCTCTGCTTCTTCGCTTACCTTCTTTAATGAAGCTGGGCTACTTACAAGGAGGGATCAAACATCTCAGAAAAGTCAATAGTAACAAATTAAAGGTTTATTTATTTATTTTGGGCAAATAGCAGCTTTTTGTTGAAGCGTTTTAGAAGGGAGAGTGAAGGGATGCGCTTTAGCAGCGAAGGGTCGTGTCCACTCAGTGACGGTCCTGCCATGCCCTCTTGTCTCCCCTTCATTCATGCGGACAGCTGTGTGTGAGATCGGGAACGCGAACTCCAGCTCGTGTTCCGAGGGGGCTGCTATCTTCGATTAAGGTGCTTAGTTATAGTATGTTTCACTTTCCCCATTACTTAAAATGAGATAATACCAATATCATAGGGCTTTTTAAAATAAAATGTATACACATAAAACATGAACTGTAGGCTGGGCAAAGCAATATTAAAAGAAAAAAAAGCCTTGGGTGCCTGAGAGCCTTGGATTCAGTGAGCAGCTGTGTGTTGGCGGGCGCTGTGCAGTCTAATAACTCGTGTCTGTGTCTTGCAGAAGCGCACTGATTGAAAGCACCGTTTACACGTTCCGGAGATTCAGCAGGGAGGGGCCGCGCGAGCTCGCCCACAGGCTCGGCAAGGCCGCAGTGCTGCACGTCTGAATGAGTGATTAGCGGAATTTAATAATTCGTACTGGCTTTCCTCAATCGCCTTTTCTTGGTGGTGTTAATCTTGTCTCCAGGTGTCATAAGTTACCCACAGAGATTTCACGGAGACATTTGATCCAGAAGAATCTACTGCCCTCCCTTTTGATATTTTGCTTGTTGGTATACAACTTTCAGTCACTTACATCACTTTTAGAAAAAAAGACTTAAAAACATTTTTTTTTTTTCCAGTTGGAAAGGCAGAGCTACAGGGAGCAGACACAGAGAGAAAGCTCTTCTATCCAGTGGTTCACTCTCCAAGTGGCCGCAATGGCAGGAGCTGCGCTGATCCAAAGGAGCCAGGAACTTCTTCCAGGTCTCCCACACAGGCGCAGGGTCCCAAGGCTTTGGGCCGTCCTCCACTGCTTTCCCAGGCCACAAGCAGGGAGCTGGATGGGAAGTGGGGCTGCTGGGACATGAACTAACGTACATACTGGATCTTAGCACTTGCAAGGCTAGGATTTTAACCACTAGGCTACCACACTGGGCCCCCAAAACTTTAAAATCAAAAACAAACAAACAAAAAATCTGTGTTTTACTAATTCTGGTCAGTAGACTCTATCCTGTGATTGTAATACACTTGATTGAGACACGCATCTATTACGTGATGTGATCCTTTTGCTTGATACTATTTGAAGGACGTAAAGAGATGCTGAAGATGGACTTATAATACTGACTTTTACTATAAGCCAATTTTAACAAAAGGCTTACTGAATTTGTATGTAAATTAATATATTTGCAGCCTATGCTGAGCATGTTAGAGGCTTAAAATGAGTAATAATAAGAGCAGGCACGCATGGTGAGCTTACTATGTGAGAGTGTTTTACATATATTAGTTCTTTCAATCTCACATTCTCACAACAAGATCTCTAGTCCTTTATAATTAATTGGTGATCTAGGGACAAAGACAGCTATTCAATAAAAATGAAATCGGTGTACTTGTTGGGGCAGAAGTGATTCTTGACGTGTGGTGTGAGAAGCCTGGACCTGAGCTCGTCAGAGGGGCGACAGGTGATGTTTGTGCTTTAACATACAGAATAGTTAGGAATTCCCTGTATGTGTTTCAAGACTTATTTTTTATTTTTATTTGAAAGGCAGATTTACAGAAAGAAGGAGGGACAGAAGAAGAAAGAGCGACATCTTTCATCTGCTTGTTCATTCCCTAGAGGCTGCAATGCCCAGATCTGAGCCCATCAAAAGCCAGGAGCCAGTGGCTTCTCTCTGAGTCTCCTAGGCTGGTGCAGGGACCAAGGACTTGGGCCAGTGTCTGCTGCCTTCCCAGGCCTGGGAGTGGAGCAGCTGGGACAGAAGCTGGCATCTGTATTCGATGCCCGTGGAACCACTGTGCCGGTCCTGTTGTTTTGGTTTTGATGCTGAGTATGTTCCAACACCAAGCAACTCTGATATCAAGTATTCTAGAAAGCTCTTCCAACTTTAGATACCAGCTGCCAAGTGGGGTTCCCAGGCCACCTGCAGTTCTGCCCAGCAGACTACAAATTTGGAGGTCACCTGGTTTTCCTCTCCTTCAGCACTGACCATGCATTCGAATGACTCACTGAGTGGGAACTTTGGTACTTACGATTGGGGTTTTATGATAAGCGCACAATTCAGGAACAGCCAAAGGGCTAGATGGCGCTGGGCAGGGGGACAGTAGTAGCCTGTGAAGGCCTTCCGCGTCCTCTCTGGATCAGCCACTCCCCCAGTGCCTTGGCAGGTTCACCAACACGAGAGATCCCCAAACATGGCTGCTGCAGAGTTTTCACCAACGCTCCATTATTTAGACATCATTATCAAACCACTGGCCACTGGAGTTCGAACTCTCTCTCCTGCTTGGAGACTGGCGTGGGAACCCAAAGTTTTAACTCTCCTTTCACATAGTTGGCTCTTTTAGAGACCAGCCTCCCTCCCGGAAGCGTGTAGGGCTCCCCACTGTGAGCCAACGTTAGTACACAGAGGCACCCATCACTCTGCCCTGGAAACCAGGGACACGGCTATTTCATTTTAACAGGAGTGTGGTTCACCTCTGTGGCAGCCTGGATAACTTAAATAGATCTTTTCCAGAACCTACTGGGAGGAGCACACTCTGTAAACATGCCCAACTTCCTTTTTTTTTTTTTTTTTTAAATCTATCGCACCTCTGCTCTGAGTGCTTGCTTGTGCTGTGTGCTCCACAGGACATTTTAAGGCACCTCTGCCAGCCTGGTTGTGGCACTTGGGGGTCTCCTACACTGGCAGAAAAGAGATGTTGAGTAAGTTCAAGAAAATGTAATAAACAGTGATGTAAATTAATTTACTTATAGCTTTAGGGAAGAAAGGATTTTTTTCCTTAACCATTCATTTTGAGAATCCTATAATAGGAGTCAAACAACGAGGGAACCTACGCGTTTATCTAGTATACGTTTTCATGTGACATGAGAACCTTCAAAAGAAGACCAAAGGAACAAGGAAGCCTGTGTTTTTCTGGTTAGGTAAAGGCCTAATTCGGTAGGTTTGGTAGAAGTGTAATCAGTAGGGCCTGTGACCCGGAGCAGCTCGGGAAGGCCTCTTGGAGTCTGCTTTGCGTCTCTGGGTCTTCATTCTTTTCCTCTGGGCATAGGAAAGATGCGTCTGAAATGAGGTTCATATATGATCTAGTCCGATTTTGCTTTTTTTTTTTTAAATTTGTTTTAATTTACGAGAGATCTTCCATGTGTTGGCCTACTCCCCAAATACTTTCAACAGCCAGAGGTGGGCCAGGCTGCACCCAGGAGCCCAGACCCCAACGTGGATCTCCCCTGTGGGTGGAAGGGCACACACACTTGAGCTGCCGCCTCGCAGGGAGCTGGATGCGAGCGGGGGAGCCAGCGCTCAGCCAGGCACTCCGTACAGCTGATCACTGCCAAACGCCCACAGCAGCATCTGATTTGCTTTCAGGAAACTTTTTTTTATTGTAGGTAAATTTTCAGCAGGTAAATTAATAGGGGAAGGTCACAGTGAGCTTCTTGAGTTCTCTGCAAGGCCAAGGTACTCATGTTTTCCGGTTGTGTGTCCTGAAGCCCATTGCAGCTTTAAAAATGTTTTGGACAGCAGAGTCCTTTGCGAGAGCCAAGTTTCTGCGGGGATCTACTTTTCTCTGCTGCTTTTCCAAAAATGACAGAGGACTTGGTGACCTTCCGTTAGAACAGCCTTCTTGTTCAATGTCACTGTTTCTGGGCAACCTTAACAACATAATGACTTGGGGTAATTTTTCACATCTCTTGAACATGACCTGCGGGGAGCAATTATTTCTGGCAGCATGATCAAGTATACATTTGAGCATATATGAGGGTATATGTAAGTGAAGAAAAATTTCACAAGACCATTCTCACTCTTACTATGATAGTCTCTGACATGTTCTATTTTTGTTCACTAAAAATGAATCCAATGAGTTGATTTCATAACCCATTAGTGGCTTACCACCTACAGTTTGAAAAGCACAGTTCTACGCGTGGCAAAGTGATCGTTAGAGTGGATGGAAAGAAAAGACATTCATGTTTGATTGAATCAAGTGTACCTTCCCGTTTGTTCACGAGGGTGGAAATTCTGTTCTCCTTTAGTATGCCTGTGCAGCTCGCCAAGTCTTGGGGAGCAAATGTCTTTGTTCAAACACACTATCATCAACAATGAATGGACATTTCTCAGAATGGCTCTGACAGCTCAAACAGCGAAACAATAAATCAACAGGATGAGGAAAGCTTGAAAACACATAATACCTATACTGATCAGCAGAAGCATAGCAAAAATCAGGAAAAAAATGTCACTTAGTTCAATTACACAGTAAGGTTACCTACTTGAAAGTCGCTCGAGTGCTGTAAGGTTCTGCTTATTATTACGGTTAATTGCATCTATTCAGGATGCAGTTGACTCTGAAACAAAAGCTTCAGGGGAAAAATAATCCAAAGCAGAAGACAGCATGGGAATGGTCTGTTCCATATCAAACAACAGGCCCGCTACGGCTCCTCCGTTCAGCAATGTTGGTAATCAGGCCCCAGCACCCCGAAACATGGAGACTCAAAGTCTTAAAGACAGGACATACGACCCCATGAAAACTCAGGGGCTGCTACGGCTCAGTGTGTACTTTCATCTTGTAAGAGAATCCGAGTCCCTGCTCTAAGAACTCCACTGTCTTTCAGATAAAATCAGTCTTGACAAAGAGACTGATTCCTTCTTTAAAAATCTTATTAACATCTCCCCCAATGGGAAGAGTAAACGCATATGTAACTGTTAAGAAACTGCAAGCATTTCATAACCATGTGACGTGTGAAGGTTTTCTGTAATGCCACAGCTTAGAAATCAACAAAGAGCTTAGCAGCAAGCATTTTTATTTGTAAAGGTCTGGGTTAACTCCTTTGACTCTTCGTGCCAAACAGAAATCGCCACGGCCCTTGGAATGTCCACTGGTTTGCGCCACTGACAGAGGGCCGTGTGGGCACGAGTGGGTGTTGTCGCTTTTTATTCTTTCTTTAAAAATATGATTATTTTCTGTCCTGTAAGAAGATGCTTATTACTTAGTTGTACAAGAAACAACTCTTGCTCCCATGTATAATCTTAGATAGCACAAGGGAACTTTGAAATATTCGTGGGAGAACCAGAATTAAAATATTACGCTCTTGCAAGAAAAAAAATGTTTTAAAATGCATGCATCGAATTTCCATAATCTGCATTTTTTCACGAACCATTTGAAGATTCCTCATATCTACTTATGCAGGACTTTCCCCCCAAAATCTTCAGCCTAATCAAACCGTGGAGGGAATCCTTGCCTCAATCCAGACTGTGAGTCATTGTGTAGAACGGTTTACTTGTACTCTTAAAAATATCAGTCATGTGGGCCTGGTGCAGTAGCTTAGTGGCTAAAGTGCACATCTTGCAAGCACTGGGATCCTATCCGGGCACAGGTTCTTTGGTGTCCCCTGCTTCCCATTCAGCTCCCTGTTTGTGGGCTGGGAAAGCATCTTAGCTAACGGTCCTGCTGCTGCTGCTGAGGTCGTGCAGGGCAACCACAGATGCGGTGAGGGACTCCCAGGACAGCGCCACCATCTGGCTGGTGGTCTCCAGGTAAAAGGCAAGCTGCTGTGGGGCAGCAGGTTGAACGCGTCCCGTGGCTGGGAGGCGGCCGGGTGGTGGAGCGAGGGCAGCTTGCCTGAGGCTGCTTTCTCCTCGTAGCCTCTGCTGTCTGCCACCTGCACTTCAGGCCCTGGAACCCACGGACTCGTCTGTGACTCGCTGGGACGGAGTACCCACTGTAGTGTCTTTGCTATCTCATAGCCAGCGTTCCACTCCTACTTTGGGAAATGTTAGGTGTTTTTTTTTCCCCCACAATATTAATTTTCCATGAAGACTCCTTCTATACATGAATTTTAAGTTTTCTTGCAAAGCTTTGATTCCTCTTTCTGTGAATTTTCGTAAGTCTGCCTTTCTGTATCGAACAGATCGAGTGGAAATTCACTTAAGGAAAACTGTAACCATGACTTTAAGTGATGAGATGTAAGTGACTTTTAAATGGTTTGAAAGAGATTCGCTAAATTTTCTTTCCATAGGAAAATGCTTCTTCCAGAATATGAAGGAAGCAATAAAAAGAATTCTTTTACAAAATGTTTTATGGACAGATTTTGAAATTTCAGTTTTCTGCTTATAGGTAACCCTGAGGTTAATGCTTAGGGTGTGTGGACATAATCAACTCCAGGCTTATTAGGGATAATAAGGAGGGGTCCAGCATGGTCGCCTAGTGGCTAAAGTCCTCCCGTTTCAGGCACCAGGATCACATATGAGCACTGGTTCTATTTCTGGCTGCTCCACTTCCCAACGGGCTCCCTGCTTATGGCCTGGGAAAGCAGTCGAGGATGCCCAAAGCCTTGGTGTTAGGTTTTAAAACGCACTTACAGTTTCTAAAGTTCATACCTTGTTACACGCAGTTAATTCCCAGTCAGGTCCTCTTACAGGATTAATTTACCGCAAGCCAAAATGGCAGCTACGATGAGGTATTCCTTCCAACAGGGCAGGAACGGGAGCGGGGGAAGAGGGGAAACTCTTCCACGGTGGCAGGATGAGGGCTGCCAGGGCAGGGGACGATGGAGGAGGACGGGGAGAGCCAGGTGAGAAAGGGAAGGGAGCGCGGGAAGGAGGAGGGGCCGTGGGACTGTGCGCGGAGTCCAGGCAGGTGGGTGGGTGGGACTAGGGGAGAGGCTGCGAGAGATGGGGCGGTGGGCTTCTCAGGTGAGGGGTCAGGTTACGTTTCATTGGTGGATAACCGGAAGGGCGCGAATCTCGCAGGCAGTGGGGAGCGGAAGCAGGAAGCTGCGGCCGAGATGGGATGCAGGCATCCTCTCACCTGGCACCCGCTGCTCCCCTGAGGTAGGCGTTAGCGGGAAGCTGGAGTCGGAAGCTGGAGGCTGGTATCCAAGGCAGCCACTGCAGTCTGTTCTTTGCACTGTTCACTCCCCACGCAGCCACCACGGTCGGAGCTGTGCCGGTTCGGAGCCAGGAGCCTCCTCCGTGTCTCCCACGTGGGAACAGGGTCCCAAGGCTTTGTGTGGACCATCCTCGACTCTTTTCCCAGGCCACTGGAAGGGAGCTGGATAGGAAGCGGGGCCGCTGTGATTAGAACTGGTGCCCTTATGGGACTCTGACGCTTTTAAGGCTACGGCTTTAGCTGCTAGGCTACCGTGCAGGGCTCTCATTAAGTCATTCTTAACCAGAGTTATTTCTATATATTCTGTTGTTAGGAAAGACAGTTCTCACTGTACCACTTTTTTACACATTTTCTTGGCTGTGACAAGAGTTGATATTTGTCTACTGTCTTTAGCTTGGTTTCCTTCTCAGGGAAAATCTTAAATAACATGTCTTTCCCCATTGGTTTGCTCCCCAAGTGACTGCAATGGCTGAAGCTGAGGCCATCTGAAGCCAGGAACTTCTTCCTGGTCTCCTGCATGGGAGCAGAGACCCTAGGCTTTGGCCCGTCCTCCCCTGTTTGCGAAGGCCGCTTAGCAGGGAGCTGGATGGAAGGTGGAGCAGCCAGGGCGGGCTTTGGCGCCCAAGTTACCATAGATGCTGGCGCTGCAGGCTGAGGCTTAGTTTGCCCCTCCACTGTGCTAACCACTCAGCATTTTCCCCTTTATGTTGTCATTTTTCTCTCTTACAGTTTAGTTCAAAACATCATTGTTTTAAAAGCACTCAAAAGTTGAAGTGTAACTTGCTTGTAACTGGAGCAAATACAGTGTTGTATCTAGAAAAGAAACCGAAAGGACCCTTTAACCCCAGAAGTCATACTGAAGTTTAAGTAAGTAAAAAATGGCATAGAGATAGAGTATATGCAAATTTTTCTCAATAATACAGTAATAATACTGTGCTGCTAATTGAAAACATGCTGCTGGAACTCTGATATATATGTGCTTACTCCAGATGAAAGATGGGCTCTTCGGAGACCCCAGTGTGTTTGACATTGCTTGTGAAATTAAGGTCAAGTAAAGATGTCTTGGGGGTCCTGAATGAGTGAGTTACTCAGGCTTCAGATTGAATGTTAAGTTTGATTTTCAATATTTTAGGTGACGCAGTTCATCTTCCCTGTTTGTGTATCTGAGGGACTGAGAGAGGTTGGTACTGTTGCACAACTCAGTACATTTTTCTGAAGAGATACCTGCGGCTTTTCAGGGACTGAAACATTAGGTAGTGGATAACGTTTTATTTCCTAGGACACAAGTCATATTATTGTGAGCAATGAGACTTTTAAAATGTTTATAGACCCAACAGTCTTATTGTTCCCAGCTGGGAACCTTGAGAGATGAGGTGTACTCACTCCAGGATGGAGACTTAGCTCGTTTACCACCTGCTGCAGGTGTGGCGGATTCCCCAAGCTGTGTTTCTGAGCTGTGTATGCGACATTCATTGTGTTGCTTCGAGAAGACTTTTGGCCAAAGAGAACACGTGTAAATAAGTCGATGCTCGTGCTGTGTGCTGTGGCCTGGGTAATCATTTCCTTTGCCCCTGACCCAGGAATCCCATATCTTCTGCCAGTGTCGGTGAAGCCATAGCTGGCTACCTTATTAGCTTGTAAGTGGAGTCCAATTCGATTCCAGACTGACACCTCTCAAATAGGAACCTCGTATTATTTTGTTAACCTACAAAAAAAGCTTTAGAAATTTTGTAGGTATGAATATTTTTACCAGTCTCCATCTCTATTCTATTGACCTCTTAAAGATGTCGAGTTTCTATAATACTGTATTTCATGTGTATCCTTGGTGTTTTTGCTGTGAATTCTTCTTACTTTCTTTTCCATAGCTTTCATTATTTATGAATGTTGAAGAAATACAACGTCTTAGACTGAGCTCATCTTCGTGCAGATCATGTAACAAAAACCAACATGGAATTACACAATTGGAAACCTATACGGTGCCTTTGATTACTTAAAAACCTGCTTCCCCACCATTTGTACATATCCGAGGATAACATTTGTTGAGTTGTAAAGAGAAAGAAAAATCAATCCTCTTTTGCAGGGCAGTAACCTTTACATGTCCACTATTCTGCGAGAAAACCATCGGTAATTGTCTCTTCTGCTTTTCTCAATTTTTTGCTTACGACTCACCTCTCTTTTTCCATCAATCCAGTGTTGTCCCTAATCAGAAATTTAAATTACATCTGGTACGGTTTTCACACACCAGGGGATGGGTTTATGTAATACTTTCAGCTAGCCAAGATATTTTTTTTTATAACTTCAACATAACATCTTTCCCAGAGTGCTTATTGATGAGACATGATAAAAGTTGTGCAGTTGTGTAACTCAAGAGGTTTCTCACAGCAAAAAAGCATTTCTTAAATATCTCTTATTCTTTTATGATGCAGCGAAGGCGTGCTGTGCGTTGTCTTGTGCTGTCCGTTCGTGTGTGCACTCAGCGTGTCACACCGGCGTGCGCTGTTGGCAAGGGAAAATCACCTCACAGACCCAAGCATTTCACTAAACCTCAGTGAGATGATCAAGGGAGACTCATTTTCAAAAATATACATTTATTTCAGCAGCTTGCATGTGGCTTAATCAGGAAATGACCAGAAACCTAAATGAGGAAGTTGGCTTGCTTCGATCAGCAGCTTTGAGAGCCTGGCTGCTGGGAAGGGTGTCACCGAGGTTAAAGGAGCAAAGGCTTTTGCTGTGGGTGGAAACTAATTGGCTGCAAACATTAATAAATTATGCTCACTATTCGTGTCAAGGCAAAGCTGAGAGGGATGGATGCTTTTATCTATCAAGGCATTGCGCTCTGCCACATGCTATGCAAAAAAAAAAAAGAAGTGTTATCCTGAGACATGAGCTTATCTTCCTAGGGCAAGAGAAAGAGAAGCTAAATTATTTGGCAGTGCCTTTTTTTTGGGAGGGGATTGTAAAAAAATTTTTGTTTGAATATATATTTATTTATTTGAAAGGCAGAGTTACAAAGAAGGGGTCAAGACAGATCTTCCATCCACTGCCTCACTCCCCCAGGGGCTACAGTGGCCCAAGTTGATGGGCCAGACGGAAGCCAGGAGTTTGGAGAATCTTCTAGATGGGTCACAGGGCGCCCAAGCATGTGGACCAGCTTCTATTGCTTTCCCCGGGTGCATTATCAGGGAACTGGATGGGGAGTGGAGCAGCTGGGACTCTTAGCTGCACCCACATGGGGTGCTGGTGTAGCCGGCAGTTGTTTTACCTGATATGCCACAATGCTGGCCTCATTTATAATGTTTTAGATTTGATATTTTCAGTTAATAAATCATGGATAAGAAACTTGCCAAGAAATTCTCTACCATAAACATTTATTACTGGGGCCATTTTTAGGGTTGTGCTAAAATGTGTTTGGTTAAAAACCTGTCATTTCAGGACTAAATGGTATCTTCTCTCTTTTCATGTCCCTGTCCTAAGTATCTTGCAACACACCGCTTAGGCCGTAGATGAGCTGTGGTCCTATTCCTAAGATTCCAGCACCCTGTTGTCATTCTTCAATTTAGATACTGTGGACTGGCCGGTTGATTTTTCTTTGCAAATGTCTTCCAAAATTTCCATAACAGAGGACGGTGAACCTGGAAAAGTTTCTCTGAAGGTACTCTTAGCAAAGTCCTGGCAAAGAAATACCTTTGCATTTCAAGATCCTATCCTTTGTGTGTGTGCGTTTTTTTTTTTTTTTGAGATTTAAAAAAAATGTATTTTTATTTGATAGGCATATTATGGAGAGAAGGAGAGGCAGAGAGGGAAAGCTCTTCCATCTGCTAGTTCAGTCCCCAAATGGCCTCCATGGCCGGAGCTGAGCTGGTCCAAAGCCAGGATCTCCCACGTGGATGCAGGTCCTAAGGCTTTGAGCCATCCTCTGCTGCTTTCCCAGACCACAAGCAGGGAGCTGGATGGGAAATGGAGCAGCTGATGCCTGAAGGTGGAGGATTAGCCTATTGAGTGTGGCAGTGGCTTCAAGATCCTATTCTTTACGTGCCAATTTGGTATCTTTTCTGCTTGAATTATTCTTATATTTCTCTTAGTTTTTAGAAGCTCTGTTGTTTCTTATTTGAAAGGCAGAGTGGCACAGAGAAGATAGAGACAGAATGATTTTTAGATCTGCTGGTTTACTCCCCAAATAGCCGCATCCACTAAGACTGGATCAGACTGAAGCTCGGAGCTAGAACTTCAGCTCTCTTTCCGGCCTGGTTAGAGACACTTGAGGAGTCACGTGCTGCTTCCTAAGCACGTGAGGTGAGTGTAGGGTAGGAAGTGGAGTAGCTGCCTTTCAACTTGGCACTCCCATGCCGGGTGTGAGGTCCCAAGTGGTGGCTGGACTCACCAGACCACAATACCGATCCCTTTAGCCTTATTGTGATTGCTATTTGAAAGGCAGAAAAGAGAATGGGAGACGGGTGGGGGGAGTGGGAGGTTGAGAGAGAGAGGGAGAAGGAGACAAAGAGATTTTCCATCCATTTGTTCATTCTTCAAATTCTTGCAAAAGCCAGAGCCTGGGCCAGGTTAAGCCAGGAACATGGAAATCAGTCTAAGTCTTTCCTGCGGGTGGCAGAGAGACCAGCTACTTGATGCATCTCCACTTCCTCCCAGAGCAGCAGGAAGCTGGAATCGGAGTACAGTAGAGACCAGACAGCAGGCACCCCAGGATGGGACTCAGGCGTGCTAACGTGCTAACCGCTGTGTCAGATGCTCAGCCCTTTATGCAACCTTCCTACTGTTCACATTCCTTTGTGCATCTCTTCTGCCTTGACTCTCTACTTATAACATCCTCCTTTAGCCCTTGTTTGGATATCCTTGTTTTATGCTCTGCTTGTTTTTAAATTTTTTTTCTAATTTCAATATAAATTGTAGTGATGGTGCTGTCTATTTTAAAAAAAATATTTCTTTACTCTCAATTATTCTCTAATATGACAAAGTCCTTAATAGATGCTCAGTTAAGAATGCTTCCTTGTTTGAAAATCTCTCGAGGGGCTAAAATTAAAAAACACCCTGATGTTATGCTTTTTACATTGAGCTGAAAAGTCAGCTGCAGACTGCTACCTGGACTTAGTCACTAGTTCTAGACTCGAATCTCAGGCTTGTTTTCGAACTAGCCAGTGTCATGAAATTTTTTTTTTTTTTTTTGCACATTTCTCAACCTAAGTTTTTATCAAAGATTAATTAATACCTAATTTCCATATTAATTGTGTATAGA
The DNA here is from genome assembly GCF_017591425.1 of Ochotona curzoniae. NCBI lineage: Eukaryota > Metazoa > Chordata > Mammalia > Lagomorpha > Ochotonidae > Ochotona > Ochotona curzoniae. The sequence continues at coordinate 40,650,087 of NW_024466502.1, read as the reverse complement.
GCATTTTTGTTGCTATGACAGAGTACTTGATGCAAGGCCATGTGTAAAGAAAAGAGGCTTTTTGGCTCATGGTGATTGGCTGTGAGTTACAACCAGCTTGGTACAGGAATCTCCAGGGGCCTGTGACTGCATCACAGCATGGTGGAGAGTTACAAGGGAAATGAATGTGTGCAAAAGGCTCAGCATGTGGTGTGGCCTCACTTTATGATAAGCTGTTCTTGTGGTAGCTTATCTAGTCTCTAGAGAGCTAACCCACTGGTGTGAGATGTCCATTCATCCTCTCTGAGACAGATACCTCCATGACAGCAAGGCATCTACTGGCCCCCCATTTCTCAACACTGTTGCATTGCACACTAAAGCGCTGTATGAATGCTGTTGACAACAAATCATATACAAACTCTAGCAGACAGCTTGATTCACCCACAGAGGGGATTCTTCCAATATGGTACCTGGTTCAAGAATATTAGCATCGGGGTGGGCATCTGAGGCTGTGGCTAAGATGCTGATTGGGACACCCATATTCCATTTGGGAGTGCTTAGGTTCAAGTCCTGGGTCAGCTCTCAATTGCAGCTTCCTGTTTTGCAGTCTCTGCAAGGCAGCATGGTCTGAGTGACTGGGTCCCTGCCACCCATATGGGAGACCTGGATTTGGCTGTGGGCTGGCCTTGCCTGGCCTGGCTTGGCTGTTGTGGGCATTTAGGGAGTGAACTAGCTGCTGGGAAATCTTTGTCTCTCTGTTTTTCAAACAAATAGAAATGAAAAAACACCAAACAAACAAACAAAGTAAGTTAATGGACCTTACTGTGGAGGTGCTGAATTAGAAATTTTTGTCTCCTGATGAGCCTACGCAGTCCTGCAGGGGATTCTGATGAGAAAGGCTAAGAGCTACATACATGCAGAATAGGAAAAAATTCCTAGCATGTTGAGAAGCTGTATATCAGAGTCTTAGTAGGCATTGACAAGTGTACAGTAATATCGTAGTTGACAATGAAAAATCCATGTCTTCCATTCAGCTTTGGGGCTCTGTAGCATGGCTCGCCATCGCATCATGTTCCAGTTTCCAGGTACCGCCCATGGAATTGCAGCACCCAAGCTCCTGTAAGGTACTAGCAATTGAAGAGTGAAAACCCTTTTGGAGTGTGAATTAAGATATGTACAGCAAACAAGGGGACTGATATCTCGTGGCAGTCTCTTAGCGTTGCATTCATTACATTGTATGCGCGCTAGGCTACACCCGCAGTGTCCGCTGATCAACATTAGGTAAAGCCGGTAGTCCCATACGCATGCAGAGGTGGTTGCATACCTCACTTCTACACGTCTAACATTGAAGTCGGCTTGAAGCTGGCTGAAGGCCCTCAGACAGGACAAGAAGATGCTCAGGAGCAAATGGCTTCTGTTCATCGGCGCTTTCGGTCTCTGCGCCTTAATCTGTACTAATTTGTGCTTTGAGATTGTACATTCCAGGTTGAAGAAAGGGATTTCTAAGAGTTTCTGGGGGGTTTTTCTTAAAAAGAAAAAAATATATATATATGGTTATAAGCTGGATCTGTAGCATTTCCTCCAACACTGCACCTGTGCCGATGCTGCAGTCTGTTGCTGTGCTGTAATTTTGCCTTATGGAGTATTCAGACTCCTGTGGGACCTCACGCATCAGCAAGAGCCGCCACAGCACAGGCTGGACTTGTGGCTTCACTTCAGGTCAGCAGCTACTTTATGCCAGGCGCTGTGCCACAAACACAGACTACCCGTCAGTCTAGCCCAGCTCATTCTGTGCCCAGATGAGTCAAAGCCTAATGGCTTGAGACTTCGGTCGTTGGACTCCGTTGGTGCATTAGCAAGAGGAGATGGTCTCTGTGTGTGGGAACAAAGAATGCACCCATGGTTTGTGCCTTCCCATGTGGGTCACAAGGAAAACAATGTCAATTTACACGGGATTTACCCACAAGCGCCACCTACAGGAACAAAGAAGTCCTACAAGACCAGCGAAGCAGTGACCACAATCAGTACTTTATGAAAGCACACTTCAAAAAGTTCATGGCAAATGGTGTTAAAAGATAATCTTACTTTTGTGTTCCGGAACTTTGAAAAACATGCTACAAAGGGGGGGGGGATCTTTATCAAATAACTCTTGAAAAATTCGTGTAATGAAACAACTAGCATGGACTTCAAAATATTTTGGCACCAAGATAAACTTAATCGCATTTTCTGAGAACATATTGGGGTATTCTTCTTTGTCCATATTCATTTGTCTTGTTTTGACAATTAGTTTGTAAGGTCCCGGAGGACAGACCTGAGCCTTAACATGTTATCTTCTGTAGCACCCATCCCCCGGCTGGTCCTTGTTTTTCTTATGATAATCAGTAACTTTGTTTTTCTTTTCACTCCAGCACAGGTGCATACACCATGATACCACCAAATGAAAATCGGCGAAATCAGATAAAAAGGAGTATGTATATTTATTAATTTACCATTCGGAATACCTTTTTTTACTTTTACAATTGGTGACATTTAGGTCTGAAGTGTTCTTATTTTCTGATTTGTACAGATAGACCTGGTTTCATCAGAGGCTTAAACGTTGTCAGTTTTAATTATGTCTTTAAAAGTACTCAGTGGTTAACATTTGTGAATCGGTTTCTCTTCTGTAGTGACAGAGCTCCTGGTTCTTTTTCATTGCCGTGGGGGGCTGAGGCGGCTTCACCACGTATTGGCAACATACGGAGCTTGTCTCTGCAAAGTTGGACAGGTTGCCAATGCCCTGATGAATACTTTTGAGACAGACAAGTGAGATACCAAACAGATCATGTCACGATTTGTATCTCTTTTGGTTGGGTCATCCCTCTGCAATGCCATTTTTCTTTACATTCTGCCAGCCCAAATTTTGTAACACTCACAGTCTACCCCCAGCTGTTTTGTTCATTTACTGACAGTTTCCAGATGTTTTTACTTGAGTAGTTCTGTTTCCTTCCATACATTCGAATTTCCTTGAGGCCAGGAAGCACGTCTTACTTAGTATGTCTATAATACGTTCAGTTGAGACTTTGTGCATGCAAAGGCCATCACCTGGACTTGGCATGTTGTCTTTTCGAGAAGGAAGGAGAGCGTAAGTTCATTTAGTTCACGCAGATATTGGGAGCCTTGTGCAAACAAATTAAACTAGGACTGAAGTCCCATGCTCTCTTTATTAGATCACTGATGGAAATGTGATTTTGTGACTAAGGATGGACGTAAGGGCACAGTAGGAGGGCAGCTGTCTAAAGTCCCCTGCCCCAGGCAGGAAGTTCCTCTGTGGTACAAGTGGATGAGCGCAGCGTCCCCCCCCCGGCCAGCCTCACATACACTGATCATGCCTATAGTACTGCGGGCATTTGGCCAGCAGAACCTCAAAAGTTTTGACATCTTAAATATTTTTGACTCCAATACTTAGCAGAAATGGGAGCCTCAGTATGATGTAGATTTTGAGATGTTTCAGCATTTTTTTTTTTCCACATTTGTATTATAATGGGCATTTGAGACAATCAAGTTTTAGGGGCATGAATGTCTCTCTGGCGCCCCCTGGTGTCCCAGGTGAATACTCGGGGTAGTGAGCCCTGCTCCCTGGGGAGTAGGTTCTGCCTAGGGATCCCCAGTGCCAGGACCCGAGCAAGGTGCCCACCCGCACGCAGACATTTGTGCCTCACAGTTACAGTAAGCATGGGGATCACTTACAACAATATGGGTGTAAAGATTCTCTGGGGGAAATGTTTGCCCCTGTGTGAAAAATTATCATTGGCATGAGTATTCCAATTTTCAGTATGTTTTCCATTAGGAGGTCTTTCACATAAGTTGATATAGGGTTTTAAGGATGCCAGAATTAAAAGAAAACCTGTATTTCTTTGTTTCAGTAGGAAAGCTAGTTATGCCAGTTCTGGTAGAATGCCCTAGGCATGGGCCCAAGATGAATCTGAACGGATAGGGCTGGACCCTGGCTTGCCTGTGGCTCATTGATCTTTGATGGCAATTGTATGCTTTGAAGGTACTGATCTGCTTGTGGATTCTAATCATTGATTGTTTGACTTTTCTAACCTGGCTTAGTTGCTGAGCAAGAGCTGGCGAACCTGCAGAGGTGGAGAGAAGAGAACAGAGCTAAGCCAGTATACCTGGAGCCCACGCAGCTGGGTAAGCAAGCAAGCAGACTGGCTACCTGAATGGGGAAGGGCAGGTCCTCCAGGGGAAATCCTGCTGGCACCTTGCATGTGTCATTGTTAAGTTGGTGGTTGTGCTGTGTGGGATGGAATTGATTGAAAGATGAAACATTGAATTGTGCGTGTGTATTGTTTCTGCTCTCTGTGAGAAGCAGATGTCTGGTGCCGCCATTATGGCAGGAATGAAGTGATGATGTAATTGCCCAAGAATTTAGAACTCCCTTAGAAAATCAACTCTGAAGAATGCTTACTGGGCACTGCCTGTGCCCTGTCACTGCACTGGGCAAGGGGAGAGGAAAGGCTGTTCTGAGCACATTCCTCATGCCAGTTAAATGCTAATGGGATAAAAAAAAAAAGGAATGGAAAGTCCATTTCAAAAGCAAAGATGAGAGTGAGCTAGGGACCCAGAGTGAGTACAAAGGAAAAGTCACCCGGGTGTCATCTACAGGTGGACTTTGGACCACAGTGGCAGGTGCCCTGTGCTGAGCTGTCTGGCCTGTCTGGGCCCACATCTGGATCACTCAGAGGGAAAGCCACCTAATGGAAGGCGTTTATGCCCTTCATTCTCTTTGTTCTGGAAGATTCAAACACCACACACACTTCTCGCGTGAATATGGGCATGGCTTGAGTTGGGCACCAGCAACTCCTGACACTTTCAGTGAAGTTCTTGTTTCTCCAAGATAGAGTTCAGCATCAGCTAATGTGGCAATCATTTCATGAGTGAACGTAGCCGTTTTGTCACCATCAGCCCACATTTCATGACAAGGATTCATCTCCAGTGTCACCTCTCTGATAATCAATCCCGACGTGCAGGACACAGGGAGAAAGTCAGTCCTTCTGAGGGGCTCGTCCCAACACTTCACGCTGCCTGTGCACCTCAGCCTCCCCCGTGCACTGTGCATGAAGGGAGAATTAGGTTGTATTAGGTATACTGAAAGAATAAAGTTACTCAACTGCTTCAGCAGCAAAGGGTCTCACTTCAGTGTGAATGTTCAGTCACAGGTACCAGTCAGAACCCTGTGGATGGAAACTGAGGTGAGCCCCCTGCCCCAGCCGAGGCCTGTTGCCAGGAGGCAGCCAGTAGGTGGAAGGGCTGTGTGGCTGGATCTTTATTTCTTTATTTTAAAAATTTTTTTAGAAGTTTATTTATTTTTTATTGGAAAGTCAGATATTCAAAAAGAAGGAGAGACAGAGAGGAAGATCTTCTATCCGATGGTTCACTCCCCAAGTGGCCGCAATGGCAGGAGCTGTGCCAATCTGAAGTCTGGAGCCAGGAGCTTCTTCCGGGTCTCCCAAGCAGGTGCAGGGTTCCAAGGCTTTGGGCCATCCTCGACTGCCTCCCCGGGCCACAGGCAGGGAGCTGGATGGGAAGCAGGGCCACCGGGATTAGAACCAGTGCCCATATGGGATCCTGCTATATTCAAGGCTAGGACTTTAGTCACTAGGCTATCACGCTGGATCTTTTTTTAAAATTTGTTTTTCTTCAATTGACTTGCGTTTTCCTAGATTGACACCTCTGGGGTCAAAGGGGAAAGAGGATATAAGAGGTGAGGCTCTGTACTGAGCTGAGCCCTGGGGCTGCCACTAGTTTGCCTTCCCAGGGGTCCCTGTGCTGCTCAGCATCCCTTCCTGTCACGCCTCTCTCACCTGGCCTTCCTGCTAGAGGTGACAAGCCATCCTGCCAACAGTAGATGCTGCCTTCACTGTTGGCTTTGATAGGTCCGCGTTGTTCTCTGAGTAGCCCTGCTGAGTCTGTCGCTTCAAGATGGCTGCAGATGGAGGTTCTTTCTCATCAGATTAGAAGCAAGGGCAACCCCTGGGTGTACTTTCTTTCCTGAACTCTGGGACCTAGGCCCTTTGCATTGCAACCACTGCTTCTTGGGAACCCAACAGAGCAGCCGATTAACAAGAGCTCTGTGTCAGCATGGGTCTGTTAGGACACTGTTTGTCTTAGGGATGCAGGTGAAGGTCTCCACACAGTTTTCCTTAAGCCTCCTTTACCTTGATGTGAAGATTTGTCCTCCAGGGACAGGGGAGATGGAATTCAGAATTCAGAAAGACATTCTTCCTCGCTTTGACCTATCCAACCCTGCTTTGTAAGTTGAAGGTAGTTGCCTGCTAAGTTTTTCTAAGCTGGGTTTCAGGTACCTTCTGGAGGATTCTGTCTAGTACTCAGGCATCTCACTTTAGAATGTGGAGCAGTTGACACAGCTGTTTGTCTTGGGACGTTGGCAGAAAATAAGTAGGAATCTCATGTCGACTTTCATATGAAGTTTGCAGGAATGGGCAGGTATGGGCAGTGGGGACAATAGAAGATAGAAAAGATGATTCTGGAATGTATTAAGCTTATAGATTTATTTTAAACGAAATCTGACATCCTGAGACATCTGGCTATCTCTATGCTTGCTAATTCTCAATGCTTCCCCATTTCTGTATCCTTTAAAATATTGGCGTGTTTGTAGATGACACTTGAAAGGGGCTGTGACATTAGATAAAAGGCTTCTAATAGTCTTCACGATTTCTTTGTGTCCTTACTCCCCGTGACAGTGACTCAAATGCCAAATCCAAATGGGCCATATATATCTTTTGTAACTCAGAAGAAAAGTCCCTGTGGTATCTTTAGCACTTCAACTACAAAAACTACAGTGAGCACACATTGTTTTAATGCTTCTTCTGTGAGCATGAATCTTCTGAAAACTGACATTCGGAGTGACCAGTGCACCCGAGAATTATGTCAAAAGAGCCTTTATGACGCCTGTCCTCACCTGGCGTAAACACCGAAAAGGCCCTTAGTGGCAGTTCTCACCTTGTCAAACTGTTAAGGGTTTCTGGATTAAAGTGATTTCAGGATTTTAAGGAAAGCAAACAAATCATCTAGCATCCACATTTTTCTCTGGAGCACCTAGAGAAGGAACAATAACTATGAATACTCATTGTAATATTTCCATTGTATTTTTAAAAACTTGGTTATAAAGTCTTACCTAGTGGCAAGACCCTTGAGAATTTTCTGAGCTTGAATGCTTGTACACAAAAAACAATAGCGTTAGGAGACATAAGGCGATTGAAACATCATCGGTCATCATGTTGATCAAGTTGCATGAATAGTCATACTCAAGTGGGAAGGATGTTCTAGAATTTCCAGAGCAGACACTCCTACCGTTCAGTATAATGCTTCAAGTTGATCTAAGTAAAAATTTCAGTACCCACAAATGGGTTGGACATTTGGCTTAGTGGCTAAGACGCTATCTGAGAGGCCCGTGTCTCAGTTGGGACTGTCTGGGTTGGCTGGCTGGTTTTGCTTGCTGACTGAAGCTTCCTATTAGTGCAGACTCTGGGGAGGAAGTGGGGTTGGCTCATGGAATTGGTTCCCTGCCACTCAGGTGGGACCTGGCTGGTGCTCCTGACTGCTGATCACCGAACTTGCCACTGTGACCATTTGGGATTGGGAACCAGCGGCTGGGGGTGCTCTCCCCGGCCTCCTCTGAAGCAAACCTAGAAGTGGTTCATGGCAGAGATACCTTCGTTGGGTTGCCCTTGCCTTTGGGCATGTGGCTTGTCTTTCTGCACAGCTCCATTTCTGCTTTCTGCAACTGCCAGTGTTTAGATTCTTATTAAGGGAGCTAGGCGTGTGTTCCTTCCAGGAATGTAGAAATGGTGAAGGAACAAATCTCATTGTTTCTTCAGGGCTGACATGTTCGCTTTGTGCTCATGTGTTTCCTTCCTTAGGTGGGAGCCAAGGTGAGAAGGAAGTCAGGCAGAGGCAGCAACTCCAACTAACGCAATCAAAATACCAGCTCAAGGTCAGTCTCCCGTTCTTTTTGTTTAAATTCAGCCTGGAATTTGAGTGCCAGCATTTTGAAGGACCTGTGAAGTAACACAATAGCATTACTGAAAACCTAACACCTTTCAACCAGGTGCAAAAGCACTTGTCAAAAGCAAAAAAATCAGGAAGGGAAAAGTAGAAAAATGCCTAGAATTTTTATCCAAACCATCTATGTATCAGTCAGTTTGATGACGGGGATTTTACAATGAATATAGATCTGAGTCTGGTGTATTTTGAATGATTTGGTTTCAAGAATTTGGATTTGTTTGTCTCATGTCCATCATGGATATGGAACAGAAGAGATTTATAATATTCAATGTTTTTTTTTTTAATACTGAACAGTACAAGTTTTATAATCAGGAAAAGTTATTTTATCCTTCTCCTATTTCCTTCGGAGAGAGACACTGAGAAAGACAGACAGGCAGACAGATGGACAGACCATGGAAGCTATGGAAAGATTACAAAATTGCTGGGCAGGAGATAGTCTGACCGTTCTGCATGATCTAGGCAGCTCCACAGAGCAACCTGCAATCACGGTGAGGTTATAGCAGAGACAATACTGTAATTTACCTTTCATTATAATTTTGTGTGTCAGAAGTTGAGGCTGAAAAATGTAACTGCTTTTTTATCCTCTATAATCTCCCCGCAATTTAGCTGAAAAGAGAAGAATCTGCAAGAATCAGGAAGGCAGCAGAAGAAGCTGAACTGCAAAAAATGAAGGCAGTTCAGAGAGAGAAGGTAAGAGGTGGGGCTGACCCAGGCCACCTTCACTACGTGCGGCATAGCAGACTTTCATCTAGACACTGGACTCCAATGAACTCATCGAATCCTCATGGTAGCCCTGTGAAGCATGGGTGATCCTTATTACCCAATGAGTAATTGAGGAAACTGACTCAGAGTGTAGACAGTTAGCCCAACACTCTGCAGCTAGGCAGTGGACTGGCCCTGGAGCTTGAGTTGTCAGTCACCACATCATCTCACTCCTTGGGGACTGACCCAAGCAGTAGCTGTGCACTTGGCTGGAAGGCAGATAGTGAGTACATGGCCATACGTGTAGTCAAACATGCACCTGCCCAGAGTAAGTGTGTTATAGGCAAACGTGCCTCCTTACTGATAGCTTAAAACATGTGAATTTGTACCTGAGGATAAGTGATATGATCTACTCTAAAAAGTCTAAAAACTAAAAAAAAAAAGTGATGTTTTAATTTTGATATTCCTTGTGGGAGTTGGGAAATTTTTTTCTTAAAAACACTTGTCTGTGGGTCTGGCATAATGGCTAATTCCTTACCTTGTAAGTACCAGGATTCCATATGGGTGCAGGTTCTTGTCCAGGCTGCTCTGCTTCCCATCTAGCCCCCTACACTTACAGCCTACAAAAACAACAGAGGATGGTTCAAAGCCTTGTGGCCTTCACCTGCATTGGAGATCTGGAAGAAGTGCCTGGCCCCTGGCTTTGGGTCAGCTCCACTCCAGTCATCACAGCCATTTAGATAGTGAACCAGAGGATGGAATGTCTTTTTCCTGTCTCTCCTTCTCTCTATAAATCTGATCTGCCTTTCCAATAAAAATAATAAATCTTTAGAGGAAAAAAAAAGCTTGTCTGCTAGGGAATGAGGATGACTGGGATGTTCTTGGCCCGTGCTTGTTCTCCACAAAGTCCAAATCTACAGTTGGTGTCAATTGTTGCTTGTGTAGGGATGTGTGTGTGACTCACGATGCATGTGGCATCTGCTGCAGGCAGAGGTCGAGGAGATGCAGCTCTAATTCCTGCTGTCCTTCCTTCCTGCCTTAACATCCTTCATTCCATTCTCTTTACTTTTAAAGAATAAGTGGTGTTCAAAATTAAAACCTGCTTATTAAGCAGCAGATATTTTTGTAACAGTCAAGAGTTAATAAAGTCACAAGCAGATGGCTCACCTGACATGTCAGAGCGTGGAGTCTCCCCTCCCCCTGGAGCGTTCTCTCTTGGCCCTTGGCGGAAGAGGGTTATTCTTTCCCAGGAGGTGTCTCTTGTGTTGTCTGATCAGGGGCAAGTCTCGAACCCTCCCTGAGCTGTCCTTGTAAGATGAGTCTTCTCCCCAGACCGAGAACATCCTCTTACTGCAGAGACGAAGGGTCAAGGGGTGGAAAGAAATACTCCATTTGCACAGGTGGGGCTGTATTAAAACCCTGCAGCTACAGAACAAGATTATAAAACTTGATTTGCAAAATTTGCTTCAGCAATGTTGATCAGATATTGTACTTTCCCCTGGAAATAGTTTCTTTTTTATTACAATAACTTTTCCATCTGCCTGTCTTCCTCTTGTGCTTTTCTATCCTCCAGTCATCTTTTCTTGATCTGTCTCTTTTTCCTATTTCTTCTTTTTTTTTAAAAATTAATCTTTATTAGAAAGGCAGATAGACAAAGAGGAGAAGAAACAGAGAGGAAGTGCTTCCTTATGCTGGTTCACTCCCCAAGTGACCGCACTGGCCATTGCTGAGCCGATCCTAAGCCAGGAGCCCGTAGCCTCTTCCAGGTCTCCCACGCGGGTGCAGGGTTCCAAGGCTCTGGGCCGTCCTCGACTGCTTTCCCAGGCCACAGGCAGGGAGCTGGATGGGAAGAGGAGCTGCCAGGATTAAAACTGGTACCCATATGGGATCCCGGGCATGCAAGGAGAGGACTTTAACCACTATGCTATCACACTGGGCCCCTCTCTTTCTTCTTAAAAGGAAATTTTGCACATTGGTTTTGTGATATTAAAGGAAATGGTATAATCTGGATGGACACATTTAAGGTAGAGCAAAGAAAATCATGAAGTCATCACCAAGAACTGAAGTAAGAGTTATTTATTTATTTGTTTTTATTTAGCAGAGATTCTGAGTCAGTGAAAGAGTGAGATAGAGCACTCTCCTGTTTGCTAGTTCATTCCCCACATGCTTGCAGCCAGTCTCCTGGATCATGCTGAAGCCAAGAGCCAGGAAATAAACCTAGGTTTTCCCTGTGGGTGGTTAGGGACTCAGCTGCCTGAGCCACTACCTGCTGCACCCCAGGCTGTGGCTTTAACAGTGAGCTGCAGTCAGGAGCGGAGCTGAGACTTGATCCTCAACCTCAAATTCAGGTTCCAAATGGTGTTTAGCTGCTACGCTAAACACCTGTTTCAGTTGCTGAAAAATTACTGTGTTGCCACCTCTTATCCTACACGGTCCTCATTAGTTTTTACTGATATCCACGTTTGGCTGATATATGGGGCTTTCATAGTTCATTAATGCAGTCTATCATGAATGTTAGCAGCTAGAACTGTCTTCTTGACATTGGGTAAAAGCAACATGCCTCTCATTCCAAGTTATACCGGAACACTAGACATTGAGCAGTCATCAAATATAGACGTTGCAGTTTGGTTGTTCCTCCTAACCTGTTACCTTTATGATTCTTGTGCATTCTATGGGAAAGGAAGAAATGGAAAGAGAGCTGGTCTACTGACTGTTTCTCTTAAAGGTGTGGCCTTTGAGCCAGTGGCACTGGCATAGCCTGGGAGTTTGTAGAAGTACAGCTTCTTAGGCTCTTTCTTAGATCATTGGGATCAGCATCTGTACTCCAGCAAGCTCCCTGGGTGATGAGTACACATTGGAAATTTTGGAGAGCATCAGTCTCAACAACCTTGCAAAAGATAGAGCCACTCTCCGGACCCCACCCTCCCACAAATTCGTGTCTGATACTGCCAGGCCCGCACTGCCATCAGGACTCCAGTGTCTGCTGTCGCGTGTACGACTGTGGCTTTTTGTACTGCATATAAGCCTGTTTAAACCGTAGCCTGTGTCAGACAAAGGAAAAATGGACGCTGGCCAGCCAGTAATGACATATTTCACATTGCCAGTGTAGAAATGGCCAAGGGAAGTGATAATAGCTGTGCTTATGGAGCACTTAGTCTTTAAAATGCACAGCAAATACACACATGGACACCAGCCTACAAAACATTGTCCTTCTCCTCATTCAAGTGGCTGCCGCCGCCGAGGAGCTCCCAGGCAGGCAGGATCCAGGCCACCCAGCTGTCTGGGCTTGACCTGCCTTTTGTCTGCCTTCCATTCAGTTTTCCCTTGCTAAGGAATAGCCCCAAGGGACCACTGGCTCTAAGCTTGGTCACTCTGTGCGTGTGTAACATTGAGAGTAAAGTGGCTCCTTAGCCAGTGTGTGTGGCTGTTCTTTGACTCGGAATGAACAGCAAGGTGCGAAAAGTATTCAGTTGTGTCAGGGAGACCCAGAAGGAGTTACTCCCTTGGATGAAAGGGAAGTATGGAGAGGTCCCTGGAATGCATGCAACTTGAATTGCCTGGAGCATGTAGGGATCTTCAGAAAGCTCAAGGACATATGTACTGTGAAAAAATTATGTGTGGATTTGAAAAATTTTCTTTTGTGCCAAAATAAGCTTAATCTCATAGTTCCATCTTTCCAGGAGTTTTGTGAAGTGCCATCATGTGTCTTTGACGTATGCATTTCTAGTATGCTAGAGCCTTCTTGTACTAACTTATAAGAGTACACTGGTAAATAGCAGGATTTTCTTGAGCTGGTTGACTTCCTGTTGACAGCCTGGGATTGACTTTGGTGGGAATATGTACATGACAAGGGCAGGCATTTAATGAGGTGGTTTGCATCCCAGTTCCTCTGCTTCTGATCCAGTTGCCTGCTGATTGTGTTCTAGGAGGCAGCAGGTGATAACTTAAGTGTGGATCCCTGTCACCCATGTGAGAGATGGAGACTGAGTTCCAGGCTCCTGGCTGCAGCCGGGCTAGCCCTGCATGTTGGAGGGCGTCCGAGGAGTGAACCAGCAAAATCTTTGTCCATCTCTGACTCTCTGCTTTACAAATAAAATGAAAAGATGAAAGATAAAAATTAAAATAAGTAAAACTTAAAAATAAGATACAGATTAAAAAAGATTATATTATAGAAATTAGTAAATACTATACTTCCGCCTCTGTTGCCCCGCTGTATGGCAGAATTGGTTGATCAAAATTTGCCAGTGCAGCATCGCTGAATGCCAAGTGTGAGAGCTACTCACTTTTCCTCCCCTAAGACCCACATTCAGAGGGCGAGGAGTGCGAAGATTTAGTGAGGAATTTTGCATGTTGTATACTCACTAGTAGTGGATTTTACAGTAGATTTTAATCCATGTGGTAGACATAATAATGCTTCAGGATGTCCAAGTCCTTGGAGCATTGGAATATGTTCTCTTATACAGGCAAGGGTCACTGATATTCACAAGGGGGCATAAGTTTGCTAGTTGAACTTGTGATATCCACGTGAGCTCAATGTAATAGAAGGTCATTGAAATCTGCAAGAGGAGGCAGAAGAGAAAGATGACGTGACAGATTCATCCTCGGTAGCTGGCTTCAAAGATGGAGGAAGAGGCCAGTAGCCAAGGAGGCGGGGGGGACAGTCGAAGCTGAAAAAGACCTCCAGTCTTCCCCCTCAGACACCCAGAGACACTTATTTCAGCACAGTGAGACTCATGCTGGATTTCTTATTTCCAGAACCTTAGAATTTTAAATTCATACTGTTTTAAGCTACTGAATTTGTAATCATTTGTTCAAGAGATCATAGAAAACTTATACAACTCATGTGTTTTTATAATGATGTGTTAATTTTTCTTCCCAGAAATCCATAAAGCAGAGACAGTGTTTTTGTAATATTAGAATCTCAGAGAAGTAGCAGGTGGTTAAAAAAGAAGGCACCATTCCAGGTAAAGAACTTTCTTTGGTGCTGGAAGGCAGGCTGACTGGGAAGGTTATCTCCTAACTGGAGTGCTGAGACGGCACCGTCCTTCACTATAGCATCCTACTGATGAATTGAGTAATACCTATTTTTTTTTTCTGAATAGTTTCATAATATCCACATACCTAAAAAACAAATCCAATCTTTCGATTGGATGTGAATGACCCTCCCTGCCTCCTGGATATAGATTTTTCTGCCATTAATCTATATATGTCTAAAATAATTTCATATTCACATAGTATTGTGTCTTTTCCAAATACTTTCATTAGGTTTCCCCAAAATCTGAGCAAATGCAAGAAGCCATCTAGTAGTCTGAGTGGCATCCTAAGCCTTGCCTTGCTCTTTCCACTAAGCTGCGACTGGCCTAAGATCATGTGGAGCACTGCGAGTCTGTTTTATGCAGACACTGAGAATCATCATGGAACAGGAACTAACCAATGCAATGGCAGCTATGCACCGGAAACTGCAGTGGTGTTGAGGAGTCCCCATGTGTTGCTTTCTTATTTCTAAGAGGCAAGTAGGAACAAAGGCTTAAGAACAATTTTAAGGGTAAACCTCAGCATGGTGGAAATTATTTCAACATTTTTTTTTTTTATAAACTAGGGAACATTTCTATTTCTTTTATTTCTTTTTTTCAGTGTACAAAGCAAGATTTATTTGAGAGAGAGAGAGTGAGAGAGTGAGAGAGAATAGGAGGGGGCTGCAGGGGAGGATAAGACCTGGGAACATTTTTATTTAAAAGCCTATTGAGGAATACCAGTGTTTCCAAGATATATTCTTCCTTCATATTTTTGTGGATGATAGAGGAGCATTAAATGTTTGGTGGTTGAAACACAATGGCATCTCATGAGCATAAATTCCCATGATGTTGAAATGTGAACGATGTTTCTGTGAACTTTTAATGATATTTCTTAGAATAGGCTGTGAACTTTTTTATTAAAAGATTTATTTTTGTTTTTATTGGAAAGTCAGATATACAGAGAGAAGGAGAGCCAGAGAGGAAGATCTTCCGTCTGCTGATTGACTCCTCAAGTGGCTGCAGTGGCTGGAGCTAAGCTGATCTGAAGCCAGAATCCTGGAACCTCCACCTAGTCTCACACATGGGTGCATGGTTCCAAGGCTTTGGGCCGTCCTCGACTGCTTTCCCAGGCCACAAGCAAGGATAAGGATGGGAAGTGGAACAGCCAGAGCATGAACTGGCGCCTACATGAGATCCTGGTAATTGTGAGGCAAGGATGTAGCCACTGAGCCATCATGCTGGGCCCTAATACTATCCCTTTGACTCTGTTAAAACAACAGTCACTAAACGTTCATGATGTTGCTGGAGGAAAAAAAATACACCAAGTTTTTTTTTTTTTAAACTATAGCAAGGTTATAGTTTCTGCCTCAGCTGGGACTTCAGTAATGCCTAAAGTCATCATTTTTCCTTTGTGTTTTAGACACAGCCCAAATTATGTTCTTCTTACCCTTTCCTTTCTTTCTCAGCACATGACATTATCTCTTACTTGATAGAAAATAAAGACTATTAAGTCTTAAGTATCATTGCCAACCAAATTAGTGGAAATGTTGTTCTGGAGTCCCCAAATCAAGTCCATGTTCTCATCACCCAGACAGCCATGCACTAGCTTCAGGGAGGTGGAAGAAAGGAGGTATTTATTGCAAAGAGCAAGGAGCTGGGCAGCTATTGCTTACTCCCTGGGCTCCCAGAGGAGTTGGAGGTGAATGTTCTTAAAGATTGAAATTGGTGCTGTGTGGTATGTGATCAGCTCATGTCCAAGTTCCTGGTTGGTTAGTGGTGCTTGCAATTTTGCTTTGATTGTTCAGAGATGCTGCGATCTTAAGGGAATTTATAATGGCCAGTAGGGCTTTGGTTAGTGTGAAGGTAATGTGAAGGTAGCAGCTAAGTTCTGCCCAAACTTAGAATTCCCCTAAACAAACCCTCTAGGCAGTGTTGGCCATCAGTGTTCTTACCTATTAGAGAAGCAAATGACTCCTTGAATCTGGTGGTGAGGACCTCATGAGGCCGGCTGCATCACTGCTTCAAGTCAGTGAATTCCTTTTGATGAAGGACAGACTAGGACACCCAAGAGGCTGGGCATTGCTTTTATAAGATAGGACTTTTTTTTTTTTTAAGATTTATTTATTTTTATTGCAAAGTCAGATATACAGAGATGAGGAGAGACAGAAAGGAAGATCTTCCATCTGATGATTGACTCCCCAAGTAGTCGCAATGGCTGAGATGGGCCAATCCGAAGCCAGGAGCCAGGATCCAGGGGCTTCCTCCAGGTCTCCCACACAGGTACAGGGTTCTAAGGCTTGGGCCATGCTTGACTGCTTTCCCAGGTATGAGCAGGGAGCTGGATGGGAAGTGGAGCTGCCGGGATTAGAACTGGTGCCCATATGGGATCCTGGGGCGAGTTCAAGGCAAGGACTTTAGCTGCTAGCACTATTATAGGACTTTCTTTTCAATATCTTTCTCTTGTTTCCTTGCTCTTGTTTTGTTGCTTCTGCCCCATCAAATCTCAGGGGGAATAAGGACACGCCTTGCCTTGCTCCTCTGACAGATTTCTCCATCTTTCTTCACCGTCTCAGCTTCTCCCCTGACTTCCCAGGCCCTTGCTGCTCTATCAGCTGAGCTCCTGCTGATAGGTCAGTGTTTGTTTTCTCCATTATGTTTGTTCTCCATCCCTTGCTCTCCTTGGTATAATCGTACTCAAGTTTCTCATCCTAAAACAAACTGCAGCCGGGTAGGCGTTTGGTGCAGTGGTGAAGATGCTGCTTGGCACACTGGCATCTCACATGGAGAACCCTGGTTTGGTTCCAGCTCAGCTCTTAGTTCTGGTTTCCTGCTAATGCACACCTGTGGTGGTGGTGATGGCTCAAGTCATTGAGTGCTGTGGCTCACGTGGGAACCCCGGGTTGCCAGCTCCCCAGACCTGGCTGTTGCAGGAATTTGGAGAGTGAACTGGTAGGTGAGATCTCTCTCTCTCACACACACTGTTTCTGTCTCTCTGTGTCTATCTCTCTGTCTCTCAATCACATATACTACCCAACACACACATTATCTTTCACATAAAATGCAAAAGAAAACCAAGCAAATTGAATCTCTCTATTCTGGCTGCTTTAAATTCTCTATTTCAAGCATCAGGATTCCATTTCTGAAAAGATTTCTCTGCTACATTTGGTTCCCAGATGTCAGTCTGGGAATTTTTCTTTAGCCGTCACCCAAGTCAAAGCATTCTGGGTGACACTGAGTCCGGTTGGTTAGGACTTGATCCTCCCACTGCTCTCTTTGCTCCTTGATGGGCTAGGTGTGGTTTGTATATAGTGCTTTTCTGGTCCACATTCAGCCAAGGTCACCAATGGTGTTCCTAATTGGAAAATACAATGGACACTCTTCAAGTTCTAACTTCTTCATGATAAATTAACTATTAAAATTCTGTTGTTCAGATTGGTCTCCAACTCAAGTTTTTACCTCTCATTAAACCTGTGATGTTTTAATCCTTTCATTTGATGGCCGATCCCTTGGGAAACCTGAAGAAAGCTATAAGCTTATCTTTTAATTGCATTTTCCCCTGAAAATGCCACTCATCTGAAATTAGTACCTGCACACATTGAACGTTCTTCAGCTTCCTGACTTGAGTTGGCCTCCATGGAGTGTGCCTTTTAAAAGGTTGACAGCAGATGAATGTTTGTGGAACTGCTGAAAGCACTTCCTCACTATCCTCTTCTGTGTCCACATTCTGTCATCCACAAGCTGGCATCCTCTAACTTATTTCACATTTGGCCATCACTGCTTCCGTATCTATATCCCCAGCTGGACTCTGACATTTCCCAAGTGGGGCTTGTTCTACGGATAGCTGTAGTCCTGACATTTGAGAAAGTACTAACTGCAGACTAGATATTTAGTAAGTGTTGAATAAATGGGACTCTGATATTATTTGACTTGTTTAAGGCCACTCAGTCATTGATTATGAACTTAAGGCTGAGTCTGTGTTTTCTTCCATCTGAGTCTCATTTTCTAGATATTTTACATTTTGTATTTATAGGAGAACATTTCAAAATGTTCTGGGGGGCAGGCATTGAACATATACCACCCCTCGAGTCCTGCCTATGGTTTTAATCCCTAAATGCAACATAGCTAGGGATAGGCCGGGCTAAAGCAGGAGCCTAGAACTCCAGTGGGTGGCACTGATCCATGTGGCTGAGCCATCTCCTGCAGCCTCCCATGTGCATTAGCAGGAAGGGGATCAGAAACGGAGGCAGGGCTCACTCCCATAAATTCTGATATGGAATGCAGATATACAAGCGGTGGTTTTATGCACTGTTCCACGATGCCTACCCTTGTCATTATTGTTGATGTTAGCATTCCAAATATTGGTTCAATCAACATCAGGTACTGGCCTGTAGTCTGTCGCCATCCTGATTCCCATCCCTCTCCCCCAAATGCGAGGATGTAGGAAGTCCGTCACAAGTGCCCATTCCTGATTTTGTTACAATTGTTTCTAGAATGAAAATATATTTATTCAGTTTCAGGATTTGCTATTAGTTTTCATCTCTGAATTTTCTGTTTCAGTAATAATTCAGTTGCTTGCATTATAATTGACTTCTCTAGCTTTAGTACTTTTCCCCCAGTTTATTCTGAAACTCCAATCATTAAACACTCTTGCCTTTTATCATGGGAAAGCTATACGTGGATGAAGGCTTTCATGGACATGAGCGATCTGAACAGTTTTCTCTCCTTCCTTGAAAGATGGAGCCAAAGTCGCATCAGGGTTTGAACATGATGATTTCCATTGTTCTTGTGTCATACATCCTCCTCTGAGACAGTCCAGTTTTTTATTAAAGCAAATACAGCTGTGTGCTGTCTCTGTTGGATTCATTTAAAACTTTGTATCTTCCCCAAATTGCAGAACTTGTTTCAGCACCCCATTAAATTTGTTGTCTAGGAATTTTACTTGTTTTTCATAAACAAGTAAAAAATGACAGTTGTGCCATGTGAGCAAAAAGCAAATGTTCCTAGGTTATTTAAATTAGACTAAAATATGCCAGTGCCATGGTGACAGCAGTATTAAATATGAATTTTCTTTTCTTGGGGCTTTTCAAACAGCTAATTTTTAAAAAAAGAACTCCTTGTTATTCAAGTGGATAACTTTCTTTGTGCTGCCTCTTCCTTTTTAAATGGCAGATGCTGTTCAGTCTTTCAACAGCTTTCAGTATCTGATCCCAAATCTGAAGGGAGTTGGCTTATGAACCTCTTCCTGAATGTTTTGGTAGGATTTGGGTATATAGGTAAATTCTGTGGGAACTAGCCAATCATTTTACCATCATTTTCATATAACACGACTTGTGTGGAATTTTCATTAGAGCATTTTGAAAATGCCACATAAAAATGTTGGATGAAAAGAATTGAATGTGGAATATTGGTTTTTGTGGTTATAGCAGTGAGTTGTAAGAGAGGAGCTGGGAGAGCAGTGGCGCACCTGGCACCCGGTGTGGCAACTGTGGGGACTGAGAAAGTCGTTGTCAGAGAACCTTAGTGAACTGAAGGGCTAGGTCATGTGACCCTAAGGGTTTTGACCATTGGACAGCTTTAACATCATGGTTCTACTGGTTACAATATGATATTTGTAATTTCAGAGCAATAAGCTAGAAGAGAAGAAACGACTTCAAGAAAAGCTTAGAAGAGAAGCCTACAGAGAACATCAGCAGCGGTAAGTTTATGTTTGTCAGAACTTTGTATCCATATGGGCATCTTGTTCACTCAGCTTCCTGTGGGTTGTGATTCTCTTACAAAACCATGTGATATCAGATTATTGCATGCTACATCGCTCATGTAATTGAACTTATTACCATATAAGCAGGGGTCTAATGTTACAGAATATTGGTACTCACCACAATATTTTCTGCAGTCAGTTGATTTGCAATAAGACTATGAAATTTGAGAGATTTCCCATTATAACTAACTGAAGGTTGGGTGCTTTGGTAATCCAACGTGTTTCTGATTATTTTGATTTCCAACATATCAATTTAAGGAAGAGGTGTTTGAAATAACATACCCAAGCAGAATCTAAACTAGGAGTTTAGCTAATGTACTGAGGAGGACTACAATGCATTTGTAGTTTTCCTGTTTTCTTTTAGTGAATGATTGAGCATATATTAATTCTAATAAAATTGTTTTTGACATTTTTTATCAGAGTAGGTTTGAATTTACAAAACAGATTGTGAGGTAGCTGTATTTTTTTCTTGACAAGAATTGAGAAATTATTTAGTAGTTATGGTTAAAATTTCCAATTGGTGGTCATAAACCACAGTGACTTTCCAGTGCAATTTCTGAATGAGAACAGCCAATATATGTGGGGAAATTACTATATAGTTTATAAAGCAGATAAGTCTGTTATGCAGGCTTTAAAGATAAGCTTATGCCTTCACTTTCAACAACTAGGCTATTTAAACACTGATTAAAAGAAGGCAAACCAAACAATCCTGTTTCTGGCCCTGCATTAATTCCACAGATGGTAGAATTAGAACCAAACTGATCTGTGTGTGGTGTTCTAGAACAATTCCCAAGTTGTGATATTGTGCAAACTACTCAGTCTCTTCAAATATCAGCTTGTTACCATTTTCATTTTGAAAATTGCGATGATGCTATCTGTCTAATAGGATATTTGTAAGGATTGAAGAAAATATGTGAATGAAATAAAAGTGTTAGAGTATTATGGGGATTTGAAATGATGCTTCTTGCAAACGTCCTTGTTGAGTGAGATCTTTCTTTTTGTGAAGACTCTCTATAGAGTTCTGATCCCACCAGAACTAGTAATTGGTCTACTTTCATGTGGCGTGTTCGCTAACTGCCTTCTATTCTCTCTTTCCAAAGTGGTCTCTCACTTAAAATTTAAGATGATTCAGGTGTTGGGGTGGCCATTGTTGTGGTAGCCTACAACACATCTCTCCCTCAAGGACAACATCCTCTAGTTTTCTTATATCGTTGATGTTCTGCCTCTATTCTAAGTGCCATTTTCTTGCTTTAACACTCATAGAGAAGAACAGAAAAAGAAGTTTCTTAATCCCCTAGTTTTCTCCTTAGCAAATTAGGGACTGGTCCTCAGCCGTTCCAGACCAGAAAATGAGAGCGAGATGCAACGATATAATGGAGGCATTGGTGGTGTGTTCGCTCTTGGCTAAAATAAGCACTACTCTCAGTTTAGCCTCAGAATCCATAGACTCGTCTCTTCTCTCTCTTCTTCTAAGGCAGTCATGGGATTGAGGAGACTAATGGAAAGTGAAACGCTGGGAGAAATTGATACCTTGTAGAGATACAGGAGGGCTATTGAGTGTTAATGTACTGCCACCTCCTCCTTCATGTGCATACAGTGAATGAGAATGTCTCCTTGGGGAGTTGAGAGAAATAAAGTTTGAGGACCTAAGGAGTATGGTCCAAATAAGAACAATGCAATTGCCCTGTGGCATCCCAGTTTTACAATGGAAACGAGAAGACCTGTGTACCAGCGTACCAGTAGAGGGTCTTCAGTACAGTACTAGGAGGTTGAACAGGTTCATTCTTTGGGAAGTTTCTTTAAGATGGTGAGGTGAAGGGTAAGAGGCTCTTGTGGTTTTCAGAGGTTGGGGGGTGGTGCTGCCCAGCCTCCTTTCTTTCATGGTTTCACAGCTTCTTAAGTTTATGTTTCATTAAATACCAAAGATCAAGTGTTCTTTTTGTGTAAAGGAAAAAACAAGTTTTGCCCTCAGCCACCTTGCATGCCAGTAGTGGAGTTGAATTCAATTACATGCACGTTTCACTCTTGCTCTTTCTTCTACTTAACATGAAAGTCCCAGTTAGCCAGGAAAAAGAGAAGTTGGCTAAAAATGAGAAGTATCTCAAATCAATTTTTAAAGCCTATTGAGAAACACAAGGAGAGGTATATATGCAAGTTCCTTTTCATTTATAAAAAAGTACTGTGTTTTGAATTACTTTTGAAATTAAAAGATCAGGAACTCATGAAATGAATATCTGTTACGTAGCTCAAAGTCAGAAAGGAACTTAGAAAAGACATATCCTGTGTATAACAAATTATTCTCACATCTTCTGAGAACCAGTTAAGGGTAATACAATGTCTAAGAAAGCCGTTGGAATTTTAACAGCACAAAGATTTCATCATCTAACCAGCTGCTCACCTGCCACCCCCAAAGCAGACTCTCCCCAAAGCTTTCCAATGAAGGCGTATAAATAGAAACAGAAATAAGAACTTTTTTTTTTCAAATCAGTTAGTAGCTTTCTAGTTTCTGTGTGCTGTGATGTGTGGTTCAAATAGCAGGCCAAGAATGATGCATTTTTCTGCAGAGGAGAAACCATGAACTTGAGCAGATGGTAAATCCAAGTTGCTGGAGAAAAAGCTCAAGACAGCAACCTGTGACACCACCCCGAGTCTCTTAATGTGCTCTTCCTCAACACCTTGTTCCTGACTTCCTTCATTTGCTTCTGATTATTTTTAGTGTTGTCAATTATTTAGCTAACAGGCAGAAAACTAGGCTTTTATTGACATCCAAAGGGACTCTCCTGAGTGTAATAATGAAGGCAGTTTATTGAATGCCTGTGAGGTTGCTTTCTAATTGTATGCATTAATCTGCCCATGCAAGCTGGCTGAAAATACACAAGCAGATTGCACATACAGATGGAGCACACAGGATGGTTTTTATGAAAAGACCTCTGGAATGTACTTCCGCGGTACTGTCTTTTCCTTAAAAATCGAATGACTGTGACTATTTCAATTGGCAGCCGAGAGCAGACCAGATTAATGGTGCATTAAGTCTGCCACTTTGACTGGGGACAGACTCCAATTTCACAATTCAGATTTAGTTCTAGGGTTCTTCAGCTTGAAAGAAGAGGGTAGAAATGAGCATTTAGCTTTGTGTGGTCTTCATTTGTCTCTTTCATTATTTACTACTTATCAAAATTCACACACAATTCTTTTTTCAGGATAGTTAATATGACTTGCAGATGTGAAGAGCTGAAGTAACAAACTTTTAAAATTCTTTGTTAGTTTTAAAAATGTGTATTTATTTATGAGTGGAAGATGAAGAGGGAGAGAGAAAAATATCTTCCATATGCTGGTTCACACCCCTAATGTCTGTAACAGCCTGGATTGGGCCATGTTGAAGCCAGGAGCAGCAAATTCAGTCCAGGTCTCCCATTTGGATATGAGGTCCCTGACTACTTAAACATCACCTGCTGCCTCTCAGGGTATACATTAGAGGAAGCAGAAGTGGGGCTTGAACTCACGTAATCCCATATGGGCAGTGGGTATCCCACATGGTGTCTTAACCCATGTACCAAACACTTGACCCCATAAGTTTTGGTATAAAAGAGAGGAGATTATGATTTAGATTATGTAAGGCATTGAATAATATCAGTGTTAACATTTATAATTGTAAATGGCAATTTATTTATCTGTTTTGGATAAATGCTGGGACAGATCGGAATTTTGAGCCTATTTACGCAGTAAGAAGTTTGAGCGTAAGGTGGGAGTGATGTAGTAAGTACACTTTGTGTACAGGTATTAGTGGAAGCAGTATTCTCAAGAATATTCTGGACATATAAGAATTGGCAACATTTTCAATATTAAAAATATGAATTCAAATTTAATACTGATGTGATATAATAGATTATACATGAAAAAGCTTAAGATGTGTACATGCTTGGCTTTTAAATCAAAGTGAAAAGTACTTTATAATTAAGAAACTGGAGTGCTGGATTCAATGTCAGTAATATCATAGACTTTTTCCTTTTGAGATCAACTCTCTTAGGGATGTATCATCTAGATTTTATGTGCAGGAGTTTGAGTCAAAGTCATGGAGATGCATAAGGGATGCAACGAAATCAAGATCTTCAGTTTGGGGGATTAAGGAACATGGGTGATTTAGTAGCATGAGATACTGTGAAGGTCAGGAATTTCTGGGTAGCATGAGGGTCATGAGCACTGTAGCATCATGGGCAACTTTGGAGAGAACTATTAAAAAAGACAGATCAACTCAGAGAGAAAGACCTGAGCAAAGTTGACTTTTGTTTCTTTCTAGCAAGATCTAAATTTTGCAAGATAACTAAAGAAAGACTGGCATGTGTCTGCTCTCTAGCCAGTCATCGTGTGCGAGTGACATCATCTTCCCAGTCCCAACACTGAGTTAGCATCCAAAATTAATCTCAATGTGATATTGGTGGTATCTCCCAACCTCTCCTGAATTCGCTTGTCAGTAATATTTCCAACGTTGCTTCCAGAGCACCCCAGGCTTAGTTTTTAACACCTCAGCTGGAAAAGTTTTTGGAACCAAGCCCATTCCAAAACAGGACCTTTTTGCTTCTAGACTGCTAAGCTCTAATAAGCTCAGTCTGGTGATGGTATATTAGGAACATCTCTTCCTTTCTGTCATTGGAAACATGCATCTCTTTTATTTCCATTTGAATAATAGTGTGGTTATTTCCTTGGAGGCTCATCTTCATTCGTTTTCGTTTCCTTAGCTAAGAATCCAGGCAGGTCTGCTGAATATGCACACTTTAGGCCCCAAGTTTGCCTTCTAATATGTTCACAAACTTCAAATGCCCTTCATGGGAGTTTCCAAAAGACACTTCAGGGCTCAATTGATCCCTTATCCATATGGTAGGCTTAAATCCAACCTTGAATTTTAAGATTTAGGTAAGGTGAATAGAAAGTCAACCTATTCGTAACTTTCAATCTTATGCTAATGAAGTGAACTTACAGATAGCAGTGTCCTCGAACTACCATGTTCAGGGTAAGACTGAACTGCTTCTGAGAAGTCTTGTCTAAAGGGATTCCTCCCCTATTGAATCTTCCTCCCCTATTGAATCTTAGCCCATGCCAATGGTGAAGACCATATCACACTTTCCACCCATAGTCAGTTCTTTCTGTCAGTATCCTGGGGTGTGTGAACTTGTTTTCATTCCCTTGGCCACTACCCTCATGTTGGTATTTATCGCATGTATTTGAATGTTGGCCAGTGCCTCCTGGATTTCCTATCGTCTCCTCCTTCCACTACTACAATAGCTTCATTACTGTCTTTGCTATCTGTCTCTTCTCTTGAGTATTCTATATGTTTTATCAGAATCTAGTATTATAATTCATTGCTTTATTCATGCCATTCCTTTGTTCTAAAACATTTATTTATCTTCAGGTCTCCCATGCAGGTGCAGAGTCCCAAGGTTTTGGGCCATTTTTCACTATTTTCCCAGGGTGGAAGCATGGAGCTGGATGGGAAGTGGAGCTGGGATAGAAACTAGTGCCCAGTTCCTTGCAGGTTTAGGATTAGCCAGTTGAGCCATCACACCTGTGCCTTAGATTCTTTCTAATGCAAGTAATAACTGAGGAATGTGGGGTCCTGGCACAGTAGCATAGTAGCTAAAGTCCTCGCCTTGCAAGTACCAAGATCCCATATGGGTGCCAGTTCTAATCCTGGCAGTTCTGCTTCCTATTCAGCTCACCACTTGTGGCCTGGGAAAGCAGTAAGGGATGGCCCAAAGCCTTAGAGCCCTGTACCTGCAACCCGTGTGGTAGATCTGGAAGCGGCTCTGGGCTCCTGGCTTCGGATCGGTGCAACTCTGGTTGTTGCGGCCACTTGGGGAGTGAATCAATGGACAGAAGATCTTTCTCTCTGCCTCTCCTCCTCTCTGTATATCTAACTTTCCAATAAACATAAAATAAATCTTTAGAAACAGAAAAAAAGGTAGATCCCTATGGTGCACAGTGGAGACCCAGCCTGAGTTCCCAGTTCGACTTTGCCTGGTCTATCCCTGGCTGTTGCAGACAATAGAGGAATAGGAGTAGATTGGAGATCTATCTGCCTACCTGTGTGTCTCTTAGATGTTTTTAAAAAGGAAGTATAATAAGTAATTTAAAATAAGCTTATAGAATTAGCGGTTATTAAGAGATTTGTGAGGTTAAAGGTGGCAAGATTTTGCTTGGCTTGAATATAGACAGACAACTGAGATGCTTCTGTACTTAAATAATTAGGCAGAACTAGGGAATACCAGAGTAAAATGCACGCTCCTGTTAGACCTCACTTGTATTTGCCCTAAGTTTCGGACGTGTCAGTCATCTCCTGTAGTTTGTAAGTTGGTTCCTGTATCTTTCTGTGTTCACACATAATGTATCCACATTATCATGATCCATCATAGTCTCCTGACATTCCCCAAAAAGATGAAGATGTAAGACATCAGAACAGTTGCAAACAAGAAAGACAGTAACACAATCAAACAAAGGAGTCTTCATAATGTATGGAAGGTCCATGTTTTGAAAAAAAATTAGCATGCATATCATTTTTTTTCTTTGCATCAAAGACAACTTGACTTTTCTATATACTTTTTTTTTCCTATATACTTTTTGAAGTCTCCTTGTATGAGATTGATTTTTCTTTTCTTCTTCTTTCCCTTCCATCTCCCTTTCTAATCAGCATGAGTAATGCAGTGATTAAGATGCAGATTGGATTGTTTGTATGCAATATTGAAGTAGTTAGATTCAAGTCCTCACTCCACTTCTGATTCCAGCTTTGCACCCTGGGGACACCACAAGTGATGGCCAAGTTATTAGGACCCTGCCACACACTTGAGAGGCCCGGAGCCATGTGAGCTGTGTCTGGGTGTGGACTAGGATTGGCTGGACTGTAACACCCAGCAGTAAAAACCGTAATGGGTGAAGGCCAGTCAGGAAAGGCCACTGTTCCTGCAGGGACAGGAGGTGGTCTAAATAGGGCTGGCTCATGAACCCACTGATGGGTGCAAGATCTAACACTGGGAGAGGTTCTGATGGAGGAGCTTGGGAAAATCCTCTATTGGGATACAGTCCCTGAAGGTGAGCACAAGAACCATGATATGGAGCAGCCTGGACCAGGCCAGGTAATGGTATCCACTGGCATACCTATGGCTCAGGTCTGGGGCGAATCAAGATGGGCCAATTCATATCACCCACTGGTGAATCTGAGTGTCAGAATGGAGTATGGGTCAGGCCGGGTTGCATCACAACACATGCCAGTTCACGTGAACCCTGGGACTGTGGGCTGGCTGGGCTAGGCTAGGCTGTAGTCCTCACCAATGTGAACTGGAATTGGGATGGGCAGGGCCTGGCCAGGCTACAGCACCCACTGGCAAATGCTGAGGCGAGGCAGGCCATGCCAGACTGGGCTGCAACACCCAACCAGCATATGTTGAGACCAAAGGGAAAAGGGAGAACCTGGTAGGGGGACTGTGAGGAGCTCCCCTTCTGGACCACCATTCCCATCCCCCCAGTTGGATCAAGTTAGGCAGTACTACAACACCTTTTACCCTCATGTGAGCTGGATCAGGGAAATGCCAGGCTGGGTTGACTGTTCCTACTGATGCGTGCATAAATCAGAGTGGGTGTGGGTTGGTTGGGCTTTGCTGCAGCATCAGCTGGCACATGGTGGCACTGGGGGGCAAATTCTGTCAAGTTCTACTGCAGAACCACCTGGAAAGTGCAAAATCTGGCAGTGGAAGTTGGAGTAGTTAACAGTGGGCACCTCCCTCTTGGGTTGACTCTTCCACTGGTTAGCATGAGAACCAGGACTGGGGCAGGCATGGCTAGATAGAGAGTGGTACCTGGCAGCAGATGTGTGGGCTGGATAGTGGGGTTGGTTGGACTGAACTAGGCTTCAGTGCCTGTTGACATGTATGAGAGGTAAATGGGGTGTGAGTCAGATTGGACCAGTCTGCTGTACATACTAGCAAGCATGGGAACCAGGTCAGGAGGTGGGCCTAATGGGGGTTATTGTGGGCCCACTCCATCTAGGCTGCAGCTCCTACTGGTGTACATGATGGCTGAGTGTGTGGTGGACAGGACTGGGCTGGGCTCCAACACCCATTGGTTTGCATAGGAGACAGGCCTGGAAACAGAACTGATCTAGCAATCCCAACCACCATTGTGTGCATAACTTGATTGAGGCGACAGACTATGCTGGACCCTCTATTGGCATGCACACACAAGAATCAGGTATGGGATCACCTCAGATGAAGTTTCTTATGGTATCCGCCCAGCTGATCTGCTGAACTCAGAACCCCAATCATGGAGACAGTTGCAGGTTCCATGGTCTGATCGTGGAATGCATTTGTCAGAGCTGGGCCTCCTCAGTGGCTCTGAAGGGCAGTGGACAGCATGTCCAGGTGCACATGGAAGATTGGCAGTACACTGGCGTGTGCAGAGGACACCTGGTACCACAAAAGAGGATGCAGGACAGAACAAATTGATCAACTACCACAGCCAAGTGTTGGCGGTGAAAATCTGGACAAATGGAGACTCTAAGGAGGATTGTGTAAACCAGTGAATTCTGGAGAGATTTCATTGTTCTTGGAGTGGTGAGATTGGCAGTAATTCAGAGCTGTTGAACTATCAAAACCACTTGAGCAAGATCCTCAGAACATGCCCCTAAGGTGGGGACCCTAAGGTGGTGTCAGGTGGACTGTCCACCAACACAGGGTGCAGAGTTGTTGGGAGGCTGGGTATGGCTTCTCTCCTTATCTTCTCCCTTCCCCCAGATACAGGAAGAAAAAAAAGAGAATGTGGAAATGGTGATCTCACCCACATTCCTGTCTTGTAGACCTTGACCCTTATCACCCTAATCAACTATGTAAACATCATAAAGACAAAAAAAAAGAAAAAAAGGAAACTTGACACTTGGTCCAGTTATGGCCACGGCAAGCCTTTGGGGAAATGAGCCAATGAGTGAAAGGTCTCTGTCACTCTGCCTTTCAAATAAAGAAAATGAAAATCAAAAACTCAATGAGGTGGGACCAGTCTTGTAGCGTAATGGAGAAAAAGTCACACTGCCTGCCATGCTGGCATCCCACATGGGGGCCAATTCAATTCATGCCCTGGCTTCTGTACTTCCCATCCAGATTTCTGCTGATGACCTGGTAAAGCAGCAAAGAGGACCCAAGTGTTTGGGCCCCTACTACTCAAGAGGGAGACCTAGAAGAAGCTCCTGGCTACTGGGTGTGGCCTAATTCAGTCTAGACTATTGAGGCCATCCTGGAAATGAATGAGTAGATGGAAGGGATCTCCCTGTCTCTGTGATTCTCTTTTTCTCTCCCTCTGTCTCTGTAATTCTGACTTTCAAATAAATGGATAAATCTTAAATTAAACTTCAGCAGGATCAAATCAATATCAGAGAATTTTACGTATAAGAAAGAGGTAGGAGGGGATATGAACTATTCTGAATTTTTTTTCTCGGTTGCATGAGGGAATACTTATGAATGTCAGATATTTATAGAAAAATATTACATATTTATTTATGTCTATAAATAGCACAGATAATGTAACATGTCAAACTCACTGGTCGTGAAAACATCTTATTCACAAATAGAATCTGAAAGCGTCTGTCTCATGGCACAAGCATGAAATAGTGATTACCCGAGTGTGAGGAAAGTAGTGGGGTAATGGGGTGGTTGGAGATGCGAGAAGAACCTTGTCAACAGGTGCAATGTATGATGTTACGGTCAAACAGAAGAATAAGTGCTCTATGCTGCTATTTAGCAGAGTGACTGCAGATATCAGCAATTCATTATACATCTCAAAACAGCTGGAAGAGAGGATGTTGAATGTACTCTCCATAAATATATGATAAGCGTTTAAGGTCCTCGGTGTGTGAGTCACTCTGATTCAGTTATTATACAATATACACAGAAATTGAAATTTCACAATGTACTCGGTATTGTGTACATTTATTACATCAGATTTTTTAAATTAGAAAAAGTGCTAAAGTACAACAAATAAAACTTTAATCATTTCAACACAAGGTAATAGAGACTAGGTGCAATTTTTATAATAAAATATAACCAGAAAGCAAAATGGTAAGTCTATCAAATTAGTATTCACAAAATGGTATGGAGGTTGTATTTTCTTATTAAAACAAAAGCTGTTGGATCATATAAAGTAATAAAAATCTAGCTCTCTGCTCTTATAGGACATATTGATAAAGTAATATCTTTCTGCTAACAAAAGAAGGCAGATGCAGCTGTATTAATATGAAGTGAGTTGAATTCAAGGTGAAAAGTATTCATCAGGAGAGAGGGCATTCTGTATCACTAAACTATCACACTTAGAAGAAAATGTTAGTCATACATCTTTATTAACATATCTGCAATACGTAAGGCAAAAATGAAACAAAAACTGTAAAAAATCTCTAGTAGGTTGGATTTGCCCCCATTTTTCTTTTATTCTGCTGGTTCTCCATAAAAGTGAACAACTGAGGTCAGCCAGGAAACTACATAAGGAACAGAAAAAAACTGGCCACAAAATTGGCCATGACCAGTGACCTGAAAGACTCAAGAACTTTCAAAGCATCTCTATCTCATAGAAAGCCATGATGCAGCAAAAGTAGAAATTAAACAGTGAAGATTTTAGAGTCTGTTCACTTAAAGCATTTTTTTTAAAAAAGATTATTTTATATGAAAGATTTTACAGAGAAAAGGGGAGAAAGAGAGCTTGAGCAGTGGCCTAGCAAGGGAGTCCTTGGTATCCCTACTTGGCCCACTACATCCCCAGCTCTCCGCCCCAGGTCTTACGTGCGCTGATAGGAGCTGCAGCCCACTCTGGCATGTCTTACTTCTCCTCAGCATTCACTAGTGGGTGCTATAGCGTGGCTCAGCCTGTCTGCCCCCTCCCAGGTCATGCTGGTGGGTGCTTCAGCCTAGCCCAGCCTAAACAGCCCCCAGTCCTGGTCCTAATGTAAATGACTATCTGCATATGATTCTAAATAGCCATTTGTCAATGAACAGAGAACAAGCTGGAAGGGCACATACTTAAGCATTCATGCTCTT
This sequence comes from Ochotona curzoniae, assembly GCF_017591425.1. NCBI lineage: Eukaryota > Metazoa > Chordata > Mammalia > Lagomorpha > Ochotonidae > Ochotona > Ochotona curzoniae. The sequence goes on along the minus strand of NW_024466502.1, from coordinate 40,619,500 downwards.
GTCTTTAAGGGATAGACTAAGATTGAAAGGAGTGTCAGTTAGTAGGATCTTTACTTTTTAAGCTTTCAACTCTTTGGCTTATGACTTCTATATTTATTGCTTTTGTAATTAGAAATTAAAACATTAAAGCCCAGTTAAAGGTAAGACTTGTTTAAGGTACAGGGGGATAGTGTGCTATAATTAAGCACAAAATTTAGCTTTCCAAAAGATACTATTTCACATGCATATGTTGCTTCTCATCTGTGATTTTGGGTTCTCTTCAGTGGGACTTGTATTTCTACCCCAGCGTGATTTCTTCCTCTCTTAATGACGGAAGCTCTGTGACTGCTCATAGGTATGTGGACGTCTTTGGTTCACAGCCAGTTATGTAGAGCTGACTCAGGCAGAAAATGAACGCCTCTTGGGCTTGTCCTAAGACCCTATTGCTAAGCACATGGTGGACACTCAGGAAGTCTTTGCTGTCTGCCTGAATGCATGTGTGGATGAGTGATTACCTATATCTCTTTGAGGGTGGTAAAGTTCAGGCTTGTAGGGGGTGGGAGTGGGAGGTGAAGGGGGAAGTCCCCGTGCCTATGGAACTATATCATGAAAAATAAAAAAAAGGGAAAGTTCAGGTTTGTGACGTTATTACAAAGTATAGGGTGGATATACAGTTAGGTAGACTACTTCTACCGACAGCTCCTAAGACATATTAAGGTTTAGTCTCCAAATGCGCTACGCTACATGAATTATTCATAAGTCAAAATTATGTGGTCCTCAGACAATTATGCATATTAAACTTTCTTCTGTAGTACTGTAGGAGTTCTTAAGATCACCAGGGGTGCTATTAAGAAACACAGATTCCTGGATTGCTCCCCAGACATGCTGAATTACAGTCGAAGTCTTGAGTCCAGTTATTTCTTAGAAGCGCCGCAGTTGACTCTCAGGAGGCCAGCCCCACAGGCATCTTCCTATGGTATTTTAGAAACTATTGTTCATGAAACCCAGTCTGACACTTGCCATGTCTTTCCCTGGTAAATGCCTCCCCTTCTCCCTCCCATCCTTCTGCCTTCCTCCCTCTGTCTCCCTCCCTTCCTCTCTCTCTCCTCTTCTCCCTCAGAAAATATGTAGCAACCACAAATATTAACATGGTCACACTGTTTGTATTTTAGTCACATTTGGTTAATTTTTTAAAAGAAACTAAATATTATTGAAAAAACTAGAATGTTATCCTTTTATTTTTATTGCTTCTGACTTCATCTTTCTCTAGCAGTACCTGCCGTGCTGGTACATAACCCACCAGAAATGTACTGTGTTTGAACAGATTGGGTTTATTGTTCGTCAAAACACATATGACAGGGAACATTGGCATGTCTCAATAAGAACATGCTAGAAACTTATAGGATTTGAACTTTATTTGTATCCTTTTAGGAAGAGCTTAAGGAAGCTAGGGATTGGACTGAATTTGGTGCCATTAGAATGTGGAGACAGGTTTATATTTGGGTATCTTAACAGATCTTAATTGTAGGCAGGGAAGACTATAATAAATGTGAAGTTATAATGGGTAAACAGGAAAAAGCCATTCGTTTGGTTGGGGAGAGAGATTTGGTAATTTGTGAGTTGCATGATCACCTTGTATGAGTTTGGAACTCTATGTGACTATTATGGCCAACAGTAGAATGAGGCTTGACTGCAGAGTGTAGCAGCACTGGGTTTAGATGTGTCTCGGACTAATTCCTGAGACTCACTAGTTATTCTTTTCACCATGCAAGTTGTTCTAAAACTTCCACGCGCTTGCATGCACACACACACACACACACACACACACACACCCCAGACATGTGCATTATATATAATTTTTACTTATTTGAAGTGATAGGTTATTTTTAAAAGTCTGACTGCACTATATATTTTTCTTTTTTTTCCCCCATTGGGTATGTTTTTAAAAGACTTAGCCATAGTGATTCATGGCACACTCATTCCTTTCCCTTTCTCCATCGCTTCCCTCTCTCCATCACTTCCTCCATTCATCTTCTGTCGTTATCTCTTTGACTTGTCCCAATGATGTTGGATTGTCTGTTCTTTTCCAGCTCTCCCTGGGCACCTGTGTAAGTTGTTCCAGAGCAGACAGCTAGATTTTATGCATATAGTAGGCTCTCCTAGGTATAGTCAGATTTCTCTCTTAAATGTTGCTCAATTTATTGTCCCATCAGCAATTTAGAGAACAGCTTCGCCAGGCACCTTCCCTAGCATAAGACAAGGTTTTTATGCATTTGTGTGTGTGTGTGTGTGTGACAGGTGTGAAATAATTCCTAGGTTTCCTATCACTGTTTTTTCACATGGGTGTTATGAGAAGCAGTCACGTGCAATGACTGCAAGCATGACCTCTGGGGTCAGGTTGCCCAGGTTTGAGTTGTGGTTTGATATTAACAGGTGTATGAATTGATCAAGTTACTTTTGTAGATTGTGGATTACAACGAAAATGTGTGTGATATCATGAAATTAATATATGTAAAGTGCTTCCAGTAGGACTTGATACTGCGTATCAAGTTGCTTTGTCAACATCATTGCTTCTGTCGCGATAGGCACTGACCTGAAGGGGCAGTTAAGATTTTTGACACAGTCTGAGCTCCTAATTCTCTCCGATTTTTGTTATCTCTGTCATTTGAGTACACAAGCAATCTTTCAAATGTTCGTGGAAAATGTGTATTATGAAAAAAAAAAAGCACTAGGCATGCTAATTCTCTGCTCTAAGAACTTCTCAAAAGTACCTTTAGATTTCAGCTCATGGGACATGAGAGGAGGCAAAAACTGCCCTATCTACTCCTAACAGATGAAAAGCAGCTGGAAGGGAGGGAGGTTAACATCCATTGTGTTCATTGAGGCCACCTCCCTCGTCATGGCTGCTTGGCTTACAGTAGGTTAACATCTCCATTAGAGCGTTCTTACGTGTTTTGTCCTGGTTCGAAGCTGGCAGTTGTGGGTAACCAGGTGGAGAAAGACTGCTTATTCCTTGTAGTCAGGTATGAGGGAGTGCAGACCCCTCACTCATTAGCTCCTCTACATGAAAGTAAGTTTCCGGTTTCTAAGGTTGTATTTATTACAAAGGCATAGAGACAAAAGGAGAGATATTTTCCATATTGTTTATTTCCAAATGCAAGATATAGCAAGGACTAAGCCAGGCTGAAGGAACTCAATTTGGGTCTCCAGTGTAGGTGACAGGGACCTGATTTCTTGGCTCATCACCAGCTGCTTCCAGCGTTCACGTCGGTAGGAAGCTGAATGAGCTGTGGAGGAGCCTATGGAGGAGCCTTTGGTTCGAAGCAGGCACTGGAACATGATGAGGTGGGCATTCCAAGTAGGGACTTACCTGCTACATCAAATGCCTGCTTCAAGTTTTGTTTTTCTACCAATTCCTCTGTAAATATTAACAATCCAAATCCTTCTCTTCTGTCAATAAAAGCAGCCTTATAAGACTTATTGTCTACAACTCTCCAACAAATATATACCATGCTCCATGTGAAAAATATTTTACCAAAATACAAAATAGCTTGAGCACCGTGTGTGTGTGTGTGTGTGGGTGTGTGTGTATAATTTTCTTTCTCGTTTAAAAGATGAGTACATAGGTTGCCTCTTTTTGTCCCTTCACCAAGGTCAGATTTTATTATTGCTCTACCATCACTAACAGATGTTAAATATTCCATCATATTACAGTATAACACCCAAACAACCTTTCTTTAGTTTCTTCTCTCAACCTTCAAACTGCGCAAGACTCTAGGGGTTAAGGATAAATGAGAACTCATCTTTCTTTTCCAGGTCTAGGTAGCCCGTACACATGATAAGCAGACTCCTTGAGGATGAATCAGCTCTTAGCTCTTTGCTTTTTCTTTCTTTCCTGACGTTGTGAAATGACTTAGAAACCAAACTGAATCCTTGATAATCCTTCTATTTTTTATTTTTACAAAAGATTTATTTTTTATCTGAAAGGCAGAGTTACAAAGAAAGAAACAGAGAGAAACAGAGAAAGAGAGAGAGATCTCCCATCTGCTGGTTCACTCCCCAAACAGCTGTAATAGTAACATTGGACCAGGCTGAAGCCAAGATCCTGGACTTGGTTCTGGTCTCCTGTGAGTGTCAGAGACCCAAATACTTGGAGCATCTTCCACTGTTTCCGAGGTGCATTAGCAAGGAGGCAAATCAGAAGCAGAGCAACTGGCATTTGAGCTGTTCCTTTGATGTCATGGGATGTCAGTATCACAGGTAGAAGCTTAATCTGCTATATCACAGTGTCAGCTCCAATCTTTCTATTTTTTGCTACTCATTTTGTCCTTCTATGAACTTTTGGGGTTGATCACCTGAGCTGAGAAATGCCTTGCTATTACATACTACTCTGTTGTTACATAAAGAAGCTAAGCTAATTTTTGTAATAAGCTGATTCTATAATATAGAATAACTTGAGCACTCTCTCTCTTTCTCTTTCTATATATATATATATATATGTATTTTTTTCTAATTTAAGACATTGATAAACAGATTTGAAAGTTTGCTCACTTCCACTCAAGTATTAAATTACCAAAACCGAAAGAAGTGCTATGAACTTAAAAAAAAAAATTGCAAAATTGTTCTAAAGACTGTCTCTATTCCAGCTAGTCATAGGAGAAAGCTGAATGGGAGCCTAAACATGGGTGCTTTGTAAGAAGTTAATGTTGGGGGCTGTCATTATGGCACTGTAAGTTAGGCTGCCACCTGCAATGCCAGCCTCCCATATGAACTCCGGTTCAAGCCCATGCTGCTCTGTTTCTGATCCAGCTGCTTGTTACCTTGACTAGGAAAATAGTAGAAGATAGACCAATTCCTTGGGCCTCTGCTAGCTGTGTAGGGGACCTAGATGAAGCTCCTTGCTCCTGGCTTCACCCTGGTTTAATCCTGGATATTGTGTCCATTTCCAGGGTGATCTCTCTGTCTCTCTCTGTATGTGTGTGTATGTGTGTCTTTCAACTCCCTCTTTCTGCACAAACTGCCTTCCAAACCTTAAAAGCCAGTTAGCCTTTCCAATAGTCCCATGACCCTAACACAACACCTGAACTACGCAGCACAAATTGGGCAGGATACTGGTCCAAGGGCCATGGCTGTGCTTCTCCAACCAAGCAGGTAGGAGGCAGCCATCAGCATGTGCTGAGTGGCTGCCAGTTAGCTGCACCTACAGCTCCTCCCTCGCTTATCACAGTGTTTATTTTTCACTGCTTTCTCCCCTGGTCTGCACTCAGCTAAGGAGTTTCAGAAATCTCATCCAAACTTCTGGCGATTCTCTTCCTTTCACACGTTGACTGATGAGTTCATAAAGCCCCAGACGGTGGGGGTAGCCTTCAGACTGTGTGATTCCATTAGTCTCCTTGTCTATTTTGGGTAAGATAAGTAATCCTAGACAAATGGAAAGGCTGCTTGTCTCAGCTGCCAAGGGCTTCGCATTTCCCAGGGTTATGTCTGCTGCTTGGCTTTCAGCTCTTCTTTTCCCAACTCCAGCTTCTGACCTTGTTCGAACACCATGTTTTACCCACGTAATTATTTACAGTGTTGTTAGCATCTCTGTCCAGCTTCCAATTCCTTGCTTTGATTTTTTTTTTTTTGCCACTGGTGCCATTTGTTCTTACCAGATCCTTCCCATGTCCTTTGATGCCCACGTCCTCTGTACTTGATGACTCATTTTAGCATTAGGCCTGAACTGGTAGGGAGACACAGAGGGAGACACAGAGAGGGAGGAGCTGCAAAAGTCAGCTGTAAATCAAATCAGGCTTGGAAAGGTGTTTGCTAATGAATGGACAATAAAGGGATGAGATTCCCATATCTCATGTGGGAAAAGAACAAGGGATGGGGCCGGTTGCTGAAGTAGGGACTAGGAATTGATTCTGCTGCTTTGAGCTTCACATCAGTTGGGGGAGAATCTGAAGCAGGGGTTTGGATATTTAAGTGAAGAAAACCAAACAATGTCTTAGGCAAGTGGAGGACATTTCCAGGTCAGCCGCTCAGATTTGGAAAGAGATGTCAGAAACACCAACCAGAATCAGAAGTACTTTTTAAAAAAGCAATTATTTTATTATGCAGTTCTATTGGGCCCTTTTCCCCTCCCTACACTGTCACCCCTTCTCCACTGATTTGCCCTGTATCTTCATAATAGTATAGTCCTTCAGAATCAGTCCTGAGTCCATCATGCTGTTATTTAAGTGTATCCTGACATTGCAGGCATGGACAATGGCACTGAGTCCAGTATCCTATTGTCAAGGTATATTTAACAGTTTCACTGGGAGTCCATCTTTGATATGAAAGTAGAGATGCATAGTGCATTGTATCTTCACATGTGGATATGAGAGTCTCCATTACACAGTTACTATTTATCCCCTTAAATGAATACCCACAATACATAGTCAACAACAGGAAGAAAAAATAGAAAATTCACAACAACCTGAAGCTAAATAACATGCTACCGTGTGACCAGGGTGTCACTGAAAGAAATTAAGGAACACAATGGAGCAAGCAGCAGTGCTTCTTAACTTCCATGGAAGCAGGTTCATCTGCACCTTGAAATCAAATGCAAAGACGTGTGCGTTTCTGTGCCTGGTGAGACAGAACCCAAATGTGCATTTGGAATCACAATGAGGTTTGTGATCCATAAACGGGAAAGAGTCCCTTGCTAAGATGATCTGTGTACCCCAAGGGTCCTCAAAGCCATGAGGGGGGCGGGGTGACTAGGAAAAAGATCCTAGTGGGTGAAGGGCAAGATGTAAAGCTGGTGTGAAATGATATGTTGCAGGGAATTAATGCTCTGTGCAGTGATCCGAGTGTCGAGCTCTCCATGTTCTGGTGGGAAATCGGGATCCATACTGGGGAATCTGAGAGAGCATTTATCTCCACGTCAATAATACAGAAAGGAAAAGAGGAAATTATTGGTTCACATTTCACAAACCTAGCTTTATCTTTTTTAAACTACTGTTTTTCAAGCATGCAGCCTTGCAGTCATCCTTTGTTTTGATTTTCTGGGGTGTCTTGTTTCTCCTCCTAACCTTTTGTTCTACCCAGAATGCTGTTAGTCGTAACTCAGCCACGCTCTAGGCTGCTGTCCAAAGGCGCAGGAAACAAGGATGCTTTTGTTAATGAAGGCTTTCACGCCTATTTTTGTCTCCGGCAGTAAAACCGCTGAGTTCTTGAGCACACTGGACACAGGATTGCCAGACAGAAGTGCCAGCCAAATTGCTCCTCGTGATCCACTATCTTCAACATGGGTGAGTGGAATTCTATACCAGGTGCTGGGTGCACTTTTAAAGAGTTGTTGGGGACTGGAGATTCAGGGCAGAGAGAGACCTGTATGGCATAGAATAGTTGACTCAATGCGGGAAGAACTGATAAAACACTTTGACAGCTGTCTGAGCTATTAAAAAAAATGCTGCTATTTGTTGCCTATATAGTGGACACCTGAACTATCATTAAGGGCTCTCAGATCAGTCATGTCAGGTGTAACCCCAACCATCCAGTCCCTAAAAGTCCAGCAAGATGTTTATGAAGTCTACTGGGGACATGCTGTTTATACCCTGATGAACTTTCATGGAGTGAAAAAGAAAAATCTATAATTACAACAGAGTAGTGAGTTTAGAGTGCACAGCACTTCAGGGAGCAGCAGCTGAATAACACTGTGTGTGCGTGTGTGTGTATCATTAGCAACTTCTTGGTAGAAGTGACACCTGAGCTCTGGCTTGAAAGACAAGTTTGTAAAATGAAGAGAATCGTTCCAGATGTCAGAATTCGTAAGACACAGAAGGATTAAGGTATAGGGGCAGGAGAGAAGCAGGGCTCTCTCTGGGGAAGAAGAGTTATGTTGCTATTGCATAATAGAGTGACCCAGAAAGCTGGAGAATCAGCAGAGGCCAACAGAGCCTTCCTCAATGATGGGCCACTGCCATTCAGGGGACAGTATCTAGTACAGGCTGTCTTGGTTACTGCAGGATGCCTAGCAACCCTGGGCCTGGGCACACAGCCCATCCAGACATTGAGATATCCGTTAGCGCCCCACACAGGGAGCTGCTGGAGTTTTTGGTAGAAAAACCAACAGGGTCCTTTGTCTGCTATATTGGAGTTCTGTGAGTGCTGGAGGTACTGAAATGCTCAAGGTCAAGCCTTCTATTTTCACTGGGTCACAATGGTGAGTGTGTGGAGGGTGGATTTAAAGGAGTAGAGAAGTACAAAGGCCTTTAACATTTCTGTGCTGATCTAACTGAGGAGGATTGATGACTTAGGACAGTGGGTGAGAAAACAAAGAAGGAAATACACATCCGAGAACTGCTTAGAAGATGACAGAAGTGGCAGAGTTTGGTATGACTACTTGGGGGCAAGAGAATAAATGCTATTAAGGATGAGTCTGCAACAGCGTTGTAGTTGAATGAAAAGATGGACTTGAGTGTTACAAAGCCCCAGCATTCACTTGTCCCAAATCTGAAAACACCCAGTTGTTAGGGAAACCTGTGCTTTGTTTCCCACCATCCTTATCTCATGAGGGGCCATGCTTTAAACTGTCAAGAAGATGCTCTGACATTCCTTGTGAAAAGGTCGTACTCCTACCTGCAAACCTTTCGGTGCTCCGTATTGTTCCGCCCCCGTTACTGATGCAGTGTTCCACAGTCTAAATTTGTCAGTGTGGGCTGTACAAGTCACATCGGCTGCCATCCTTCATCTCTGTCTCAGTGCGGAACTCTGGGAAGAGGGTTGGAGGTAGTGCAGTTGAAAAATGTGTGGATGACATTTCTGCACCTCTCTCAGCAGTGCCCTAAGGCAATAAAGGAACGGATGGGGAGTGGGACCAAATTGGGCTTGGGCCTGGCTTCCCATTGGAGGACTTCCTAAGTTCTAGAATTTTAAGCACCTGGCAGAAGTGGGTGTGCTTGCTCTGTTGACTTTGGCTCTCTCTTCAACTTAACAAGCTCGTTCTGCATTTTAATGCTGTCATCCCAAGCATTAGCAATGTCTCCTAGAGCTGCGTTTTCTGTGGATTGATTAGTGCATTAGTCACACAGGGTTTAGAGCTATTTATAGAAAATATGGAGTAGGATGGGCCCCAGGGGGGTTTCTTAGGAACTGCAGGCACTAGCTGATCTCCTTTGGACACCAACCTATTTAGTCGTTGATGTTCAACATATTTACCTGACGTTTTGCCCATATTCTCCACTTTGTGTTCCCTCTAATCCATGCATGTGGGACTCTCCTGACAATGTCTTGTGGAACCATTTCTCATGGTTTAGGAAGGTGAAATATGTACATTTGATTTCTGTGAAGAACTTTTCCCTGTCAAAGGAGGCAACGTGCAATTCCCCTTGTCTATGTATGGAACAAAAATACAGTATGCGACTCATCTGTAAGCAGGATGATGACCTGGACAGACTTCAGTGTTTTTTTTTTTTTCTTTTTAAAAATCATGATCATTTTTATTTTATTATCTAATGCGTCTTTCTTGAAAAATTTGTCTTTGATATTTTTTCTTACTTAAATGGAGATTTAATAGAGCATGTATCACTATGTTAGTGACAAAGACTACAAGAAAAATCTCCTGAGATGTTAAAAAAATAGCTTCACATCCAAGGTATTTACAGAATTGTCATCCATGGACGAATGTAGTATGAAGGCAGAGATCATATCTTCCTCCGCATGTTGTTGAGTATTTACAGTTGCATGCTAAATGGCTTCTTATTTGCTGACCCCTCTTCTTTCTCATAAATAAATAAATAAATAAATAATCTCATCTTGCTACTCCACTGCCCCAAACAGTTGAGTGGCTCTGTGTGTCTTCCATGACAGTGTACACATGCATTAGCTTGAGCGTCATGTCCCTGCTGCTTTTTGCCCCACCTCCACCTCTCTCTCTCGCTCTCTCTCTCTCTCTCTCTGTCTAGATCTACCCCCTCCAGTCCTCAAGGCTCTGACGAACTGGCCTCAGGCTAGATCATTGCTACTCCAGGTGTAACCCAAGAATCAATACTTGGGCATCACCTAGGACTCAGAAATGCAGACGACTCTCCAGCCCCACTGAAGCCCTCACTGTCCCCTAAGGGACCCTGCTCCTGTAACACATCTCCCTGGCCTTATCTGCATCTGTGTGCCATGTATTCCTCAGGAAGGCAAAGAGCATGTGGGCCTTGCCTTCTTTCAATGCTACTTACACCTCAATTGCATAGAGTTCTTGTATTCAACTACTGTGTCACTTAGTACGGCACAAATTGATTCTCTTCAATTTCCAATGATGAGGCTGTTCTTTCTCTCAAGGCTCTTGGGGGGATGTCTGTGTTCCTTGCTCCCCCAGTTTATTTTGGAATTTGTCATGCTGTTCACTGCAATTTCTTCTCTCTCTCTCATATCACTTTCTCCCTACCTTTTAAAAAATTTTGTTATTATTATTATTATCCTTTTATGATACAGTTCCATAGGCCCTGGGATTTCCCTTCCCCCCTCCTTGAGTCCCCTCTTCCCCCACCTCACTGAGTTCCTCTATGTTATTACAATGTATAGTTCTTCATAAACTGTTAAAAGTTGCTCATTGAAGGCATGGAGGATGGCAGAGTCCCACATCCTGTTGTCAAGATATAGTTAACAGTTTTATTAGGAGTCCATCTTTGATCTGGAAGTAGAGATGCATATTGTATTGTATCCTCACATCTGGATATGATAGTCTCCATTACACAGTTATTGTACATCCCCTTAAATGAAAAGCCACAAAACAACAGAGATAGATGTTGGTAGAGATGGAGCAAACTGTAAGCAGCTGATTTGACTCCTCAGATGCCTGTAACAGTTGGGGCTGGGCCAAGCCAAATTTGGGAGCCTGGAGTTCCATCCATGTCTTTCCCATGGGTGGCATCTGCCCAAGCACTTGGACCATCTTCAGGTGCCTTCCCAGGTACATTATTAAGAAATTTGATTGGAAATGGAACAGCTAAGACTTGAACTGGCACTCAGAGTTGCAGTGGCTTAACTCATAGCACCACAGCACCTATTCCTCTTGATGCAAATTTCCACACGATTTTTTCCTTGTGTACCTTCTGGATGAATTATCAACTCCAAGGTTTTCTCTCTTAGAATCTTGCCTCTTGCTCTGATGTGTGTTGATTGTTTTGTGGGTCTACCACACAGTTGCTGCTCTAGAACTTTTCTTTAACACAGTGGTTTTCCACCTCCTTGGTACCCTGGCATCCTCTGGGGAGCTTTGAAGTTTGTAGATGCCTGGGTCACGCCGTGGCCTGGGCTTCAGGGTCTCTGAAAGCTCTCCAGGCAATTCTCATATGTAGGCAAGGGTAAGAGTTGCTTTTGTAAAGGTGTGTTGGGAATTGCTTTTATGGTTTTCCTATCTTGAGTCTCCTCATTTCAAAATCTCATTTCTTTTGTTGTCTTACTTTATTTCTTTGTTTTGGTAGAGTGTATTATTTAGTAGTTTTCCAAGAGAAGATACATGGGAGACAAACACGTTTATGTTCTTTCATATCTATAGTAATCTGATTTATTCCTTTTCTCCTTGCTTTCATTTTTCTCTAATGAATATTCCAAATTAGAAATGTTTACCCTTGAGAAATTCAAGGCTTTGTTCTTTTGACTTTGTATTGTTTCCTGAAGAATCCAAGGTCATCTGCCTTTTAGTCTATAGAACTTCTCCCTGTTTCCCCTGCAGATATTTTAATATCTTCTTTTTCTGGCATTCAGTAAGGATGTGACTTAATGTGAGGGCCTTTTTTATTCATTTTATGTATGGAAATGCATCTCTAGTTCTAGACAATTTTCTTGTGTTATTTCTCTGATTTATTTCCCTTCATTTTCTCTTAATGGAATTCCTATTATTCAAATCCTAGGCCACCTGGATTTATCTTCTAACATTTGTCTTTTAAACACTTTTCTCCTCTCATTTATCTTTGATTTCATTTTCTCCTGCTTTCTGGCATGTTCTCCTGACTTTATCTTCTAAGGATTTTACTGATTTGGTTTTCTGGAATGGGAAGAGGATATTTTGTTAATGTATGAAAGTTTCTTCTATTTTCCCCTACGGCTTTTGAAAACACAGCCACCTGTTCTTGTTTCAATGCATGGCACATCATCCTATAGGTCTCAGCGCACACAGTGCAGGGGACAGGTGACACCCTCACAGGGGTCCAGAGATTCCAGGCTAGTGTGTAGGATTTTATGTGACCTTTATCCCTGCAGCCTTCTCTGCCTGGTGTGCGTGGCTTTCAATTTCCTTTTGGGATTAGGTGAATTAGCACCTTGCTTTTCTGAAAAGGATCAAATGCAAGTGGACCAACAGCATCTAGTGAGACTATAATTTAGTCATCCCCCCCCACCACCCCAAATTTCCTGTTATCCAACTGCTTTTGCCAACAACAGGTGCATCCATATCCTAGACTCGCTGGGGCAAATTGGCCTCCTATGGGTGTACTCTAGTCCTTGGCCAGCAAATCTTCAGGTCTGTTCTTTACCTTGCCATTTTATCACATACTTGATCTATATGGGCTTTCATCTATGACAATGGATATCTCTTGGATTTTGAAGATTGGTTTGTGTTTGTTTCATGTTCTCCTCTGTTAAGAGTACATTTTGAGAGAAGACTAGAGCAAAAACATCTTTACTCCACCATCCTGAGATGAGAATTGAATGCTTGTTATGGATGGCTGAGATATGCCCCCTACCATCATGTAATTTATATGTTGAAGCCCTAGACCTCAGAACGTTAGAATATGGTCTTATTTGGAGTTAAAGTCTTTATATAAAACTAAATTGAGGTCATCAGAGTAGGCTCAAATCAATGGGAAAAGTGTGTCTGTCAGATAGGGCCCATCTGGACATAAAGATGTAAACAGGGAAGATGATGAGGAATATAGAGGGTGAAGATGGCCGTGTGCAAGCCAAATCAAGAGGCCTGGAACAGAACTCCTCCTCATAGAATTTAAGATGAAGCGAGCCTGACATTTCTCTGATTCTGAGAGGATGAGATAGTAAATTTCTGTTCTTTGAGGTCCTAGTCTCTGGTGCTTTGTTCTGGAAGACCTAGGAAACCCGTGTAGAATTATTTCTCACTGCTTTAGATTTGTCTTTTCTCTTGCTTAGCCTGATCCCGACTCTGCCACACATCTTAGTGCCACCCGCTTTAGGAAAGTGGCCTGGATCTGGCTGAATGCCCTCCTTTTTGGTTTCCACTGTCATAGTATCTATCACACTGAACTGATTAAATCCTGTCTGGCTTGCACACCAGGCTTTAAGTGTTTGAAGTCTAGAATCATGTCTTTTTAAAAACATAAATTTATTTATGTGAAGAGAACAGATTTCATGTATTTCACATGTATACATTTAATAATGGATTGACACTTCCCACCATCTCTCCCTTCCCGCCTCCCTCCCACATGTCTTGACACAGCTCTTGTACATTTGGTGGAGGCTTGTGTCTCGTGCCTTGATAGATTACAGGCATAGATTTAGGGGAGGATGAATATAAGCATATCTTAGTTGAAATACAATAAACTAGAAATTTTCTCATGTTCAAAAGTCAGAAAAATAGTGATAAAAAATCTGCTCCACCCCCATTTTTAATAGACTCTATCTATCCTGCTTAGGAATGACAGTTTGGTAACTAAACATTAGGATTCCAAGGAACTTTGAATGTTTCATAGTTAGGATACTATGCGAATTAGTGTCTGTGTCTTTCATAGACATCATCTCACTATATATATATATATATTTCATATACATATATGAAATGATATATAACCACTTTTTTCCGATGAGCTGAAAACTGATTTTTTAAAACTGGACTGTGGAGTGCTAAATTTGAAAGGAAAATATTCAAATATAATTTAAGATCTTTGAGTCATAATATGTATCCTACCAATGTATTTGATTCTACTTTCCATATATTGAATAGAAATAACCCTTCACACCCACCCCCACATTCCACTTGGGGACTTTGTGGAATGTTGATGATGAAGACTGATCTGCTGTAATATAAAAAGAAGGGATCATCAGAGAACTGCTCCCCACCTGTATGTCACCTCCCAGTTCCCCCATGTTTATTAGGCTCCAGATAAAAGGAAGCAATAGGAAGCAGATGAGGGCTGTCTGAACACATGATCCTCTACCATTCTAATTGATATTGCTGTAGATGACACGGTTCTGAAACCTCTACTTTTTGGAAAGTGGCTGTACTGGTTTTTATGGTTGCAGAATTGGGGAAAGAAAGAAAGGAGTTCTTGAGAAAAATTATAGTAAAGGAAAAGGGGAACTGGCCTTCATAAGCTTTATGGATTGTTAGTCTGGGGAAGTAGGCCTGAAATACGTTAACTGCTGTTGCGATGCTTCTAATGGTTTTATGAGATCTCTGGAATTCCCCAAGCGATAGCTTTTCAGTCTGGTGGCCCTTGGCAGAGGCTGGGTTGCAAATCAAAGTGAGGAAGGAAAGTATCTGACAAGTGGATGGAAAGCAGATGCTCCTTGGCTTACTGTGGGGTTCAATGCCAATAATATTATAAGTCAAAAATGCCTTTAATGCGCCTAACCCAACAAACATCCCTGCTTAGTAACACATCATGTTGCAGAGTGTTCGTGGTCCTCCTCTAGTTCACAGAGCAGACTGGGGGCTGTGGCTCCTGCTCCTTCCCCACATTGTCAGAGAGGGTTGGCCCACAAGGGGTATGATTTCTACTGGACATGAACCACTACCCAGCATTGTAAATTTAGAAAATTATAAGCTGAACTATCCTAAGTTGAAATCTTCCAAAATGGGAAGTATGTGGTCACTATTGCCAGTGTGTGGCACTCTGATGTTGTGGATCAGAAAAACAGCTGTGACTCCTGTTGTACTTGCTGGCTAGCTCAATGCTCCCATGCTCCGGAATGAACTTTGCTTTTCCCCCTCCAAAAAGGGAATGCATATTAGGAGTGGGTGTTGGGTGCAGTGGTTTGGTGTGCTGGTAGAGATGCCTGCATCCCATTTCAGAGTACCTGGTTTTGTGAGAGAGCTCCACCTCCAGTTCCAGCCTCCTGCTGGTACAAACCCTGGCCAATGGCAAGTGCTGGTTGGCTCCCTTCCATCCACGTGGCCCAGCCCTTGCTATTGTGGACATTTGGGGAAGGACCCAACAGACGTGAGCTCTCTGCTTCTCAAATCAATAAGTAAACATTGAAAGAAAAAAACAACAAGGAAGTTTCAGGTACAGATTAGGGATGCAAAGATTTAGAAAGCAAGGGCTCTTGAATTACATGCTATCAATCATCAGTTGACATTGGTGTTAGATAGGATACTGTTAATGAGTAAATGTATCATTGCTTCTAAAGATAGTGCCGTTTGTGCTTGTCTCTGATATTGACTGATCAGCACGTTGGGAGAGTCTCAAAAATATCTAACTTTCCGCAACGAAGAATAAATTATGTTGGTTATCTCTGAGGGCATATTTTTAAAGCTTAATTAAACAAACACTTAGATCATCCTTTAAAATGTGCTGAACGATTGTGCTTACACCAGCCTTCTTTTGATACATCCCAAGGGACATCTTCAGACATATGCATAAATCACTCCATGCACAAGTGCGTATGGAGAGCTTACTGTATGCTCAGTGCAGACACTGAGTTATTAGCACTGTCCCGTAGCAGGCAGATTGCCTTACTGACATGATGCCTCTTGCTATGACATTCTTCTTTCTATGCATTTGCAGGCCAGGAGCCGGGCGTATAAGGATTCTCTCAGGGAGGAAGAAAACCGACATTTGCAAAGGATGAAAGATGAACAGCGTCAGAAGGTATTTTCCAGATCCTACGAGTTACTTCTAATTATTTGCTTGATGTAATTGATGATTTTAAGGGTTTCTGAACAGAAATATTATGTCCATCAAGAAGTATCTAGGGCCCGATGTAGTGGCTTAGCAGATAAATCCCTTGTCTTAAATGCACCGGGATCCCATATGGGCGCTGGTTCTAATCCTAGTGGCTCCACTTCCCATCTAGCTCCCTGCCTGTGGCCTGGGAAAGCAGTGGAGGATGGCCCAACACCTTGGGACCCTGTACCCGTGTGGGAGACCTGGAAGAGGCCCCTGGCTCCTGGCTTCAGATCAGTGCAGAACTGGCCATTGCGCTCACTTGGGGAGTGAATCATCAGATGGAAGATCTTCCTCTCTGCCTTTCCTCCTCTCTGTATGTCTGACTTTCCAATAAAAATAATGTGGATGTTTATTTACAGTAGGTGGTACCTTCTTGTCCAAAGTTAGTTTTTCCCTTTCCTTCCTTCCTCCCTTCCTCCCTCCCTCCCTCCCTCCCTCCCTCTCTCCCTCCCTCCTTCCTTCCTTCCTTCCTCCTTCATTCCCTCATTCCCTCCTTCCCTCCCTCGCTCCCTTCCCTCCTTTCCCTCCTTCCTTCCTTTTAAAGATTTATTTATTGAAAGTCAGAGCTACAGAAAAAAGAGGGAGGGAGGGAAAGAGAGAGATCTTGTATCTGCTGGTTCATTCCCAGGCGACTGCTGCATCAGGGCTGGACCAGGTGGAAGCCAGCAGCTTCATCTGGATCTCTCATGTGGAAGGCAGGACTCCAAACACTTGGGCCGTCTTCTGCTTTTTCCTCTGCTAGCAGAGAGCTGATCACAAGTGGAACAGCCAAGAAATGAACGAACACCCATATGAGCTGCCACTGTCTCAGGCAGCAACTTTAGCCCTTTAGTCCAAACTTCCATGATGCATAACCTATCAAGAAGGTGCAATTTGTCTGCCACAGTTCCTCTTAGTTAACTGAGAAGATGCTAGAGCACCGAGGAGTGTCTAGCCTCGAACAGTGGGGCCAGCATCGTGCTGTAGGAGGCTAAGCTACTGCCTGGGCTCCAGTTCAAGGCTGGCTGCTAACTTCCCATCTCGCTCCCTGCTATGGCCAGGGAAAGTAGCTCAAATGCTTAGATCTTTCACCCCTGTGGGAGACTTGGAAGACGCTCATGGCTTTGGATCAGCTCAGCTCCAGCCATTTCTGTCATTTAGGGAGTGAACCAGCAGCTGGAAGATTTCTCTCTCTCTCCCTTCTCTTTTTTCTCTTATCTCTCTGTAACTGTGCCTTTCAAAAAACCAATCTTTCAAAAAGACACGAACAGTATTACTGCCATATTTGAATCAAAGACGTCTGAAATGACAGATATCACTACAGTGTGTGACAAAGTGGTGTGCAAAGTTATGAAATTAACTTTGTCACCTGAAATAGTGTACACATAAAATGCGGAATGACACTGTTCATATTTACAAACATGGGAGACATTGCAGGTTTTCTGAGTAATAGAAATCAGTATTTCAGATGCAAAGCCTCCCAAATAAAGCCCTTGAAGAAGAATCCTCACCATGATGGGGAGTTTCCAGTGGCTGCTGTGGACATGCAGGGTTGTAGCCTGGTGGGTGTGCTCACCTTTGGTCACTGGGCTCAGGTTTGGGCCAAGATGTGCTCAGCGTGAGATGAGAATGTGGAGGAAGACCTGTGCTAAGCTGCAGGAGCCACTTGGCTCCAGATTTTTTCAATAGGCAAAATAGTGGTTTCCAGCCACTCAAGTCATTTTTATTTCCTCCTCATCCCTATTTCTCAGCTTTCCTTCTTGTTGTTTTGGGGTCAGGATTTCTTCAAGATGATCCATCAAGTCTGTTACTCAATTTTACAGCTAACTGGAATTGAAACTCTTGTATGGATTTTCTTGCTTTGGTTTAATTTATGTGCTTCCTTCTGTCAATTTGTATTTTTCCTTCCTAGTTCATGGCTTCATTGAGCAAACAAGATATATGACTGAGCCATTATGTTATTTGGTTTGTGTACAGTAGATAGTCATTGAGAGAAATGTGAGGTCAGAATTTGTGGAAAATGGAATTAAGTTTTTTTGGTATGTGTGTCTTAAACAATTTGAGATCCATGCATCCTTTTTTTTTTAGAACATATATTCCCCTATGAGCATTTAAAAAAAATTTTGTATTTTTATTGGAAAGTCAGATTTACAGAGAGAAAGATTTTTTGTCTGCTGGTTCACTCCCCAATGGCTGGAGCTAAGCCGATTTGAAGGCAGGAGCCAGAAGCTTTACCTGGGTCTCCCACACGGATGCATGGTCCCAAGTGTTTGGGCCATTCTCAACGGCTTTCCCAGGTCACAAGCAGGGAGCTGGATGGGAAGTGGATTAGCTGCGATATGAACTGGCACCCATATGGAACTCTAGCGCATGCAAGACAAGCACTTGAGCCACTGGGCTACCGCCCCAGACCCTCACCATGAACATTTTGATGTTCATTGATTTCAAAATTGTTTTGCACCAAAATAAATGGTTTTTCATCACGTTTTCCATGAACATTTTCAAGTACCCTCATATTGTAAGTTGTAGAAATCGTTATTTAGCTCTTCCATAAGCAATGAAACATTTTTATCCCTTTGTGAGTTTTTTTAAAAACCTCTTTACAGAGTCCTCAACTTAAAATGTACAATTCAAGAGGCAGTGTTACAGTAAGATTCTCATGATTTGCAAGTATACGCTAAATCTGATATACTGTCGTGTTGCATTGTCTGTCAGTGTCCTGCAAGTGTTCATTTGTTTCTCTGAACTTTTAGCTTAATATCCAATCTGAGGTGTTTAGATATTCAACAGAATGTCAGAAAGGGAATTATAGGTTTGATTTATTTTAAAATCACTTAGAGTGGACTTTAGTGCCTGATAGATTTTGTAATGGTCTGTTGGTCTGGAATGTAAAAATCATTAGAAGTAGAGCGTCTCACAAAGAGCGGTCTCTACGGGGTAGAAAGGTCTGGGAATGATATTCCAGCTGTGTGGCTATTTGATACTGACAGCAGTACTTTTTATTTCTTAATCTTGCTTAATATGCAGCCAAATATTGATAAATATTTTCTGATTATTTTTGAACATGTCTTATGTAAAATTTTACTATATTATTTGTCTTAATTTATCAGGTATAGGGAATTCTATCTTTAGGGACATCAACATCAATACAACGCACAGGGGCATTTTCCCATGGATTCTCATTTTGGGCCCTCTCCCTTTGTGCCTGATTTCTTGCTGTTGGAAAATGTCCGTTGAAGACCCTTCCTGATCGGTAGCCGCTGTCATTCCTTGCAACTTGAGTGATTTGCCTTAGGAGAACAAGGGCATGTTCGCAGCGTTGCATCTGCTCGTGGCTTTGTTCGCTCCATCCGTGCAGCAGCTGCTGATTGCCTAGTATCATGAGTGGGTCGCTGCCCTCGGTTCAGTGGAGAGAACAGCACTTTTATTTTGCTGTATGTGTCTCTGACTTTCACAGCCTTCCACTACTGCAGACTCTGGAGTAAGGAGGCTCTTCCTCTATATTTTATATTTGTTGCAGTTCTCTCTTCCAGAAATGTACTTATACTTGATTTCTCCTTATACCTTTACCAAGTTTTTCTCCATTGCCTATGTCCCTTTTTCATTCATAGGCTTACTCTTTTTTTTTCCTCATTCACCTTTTTTTTTTTTTAAGTGTTGACAATCTTTACATAGTTAATTAGGGTAAAAAGGTTCAAGGGCTACAGGAAAGTGGGTAAGACTAGTATTTTTTCCATATTGTTTACTTCTTGTTTAAAGGGGGGTATTAAGGGAGAAGGCCCACCCAATTTCCCATCCTCCCCAGGTCCTGGATGTAGGGCATGCTCTGAGGTTCTTGCTCAAGTGGTTTTGATATTGCAAATCGCTCCCAATCTTGCTACTCCAAGCACTATGAGGTCCTTGAAGAATCCACTGATTGACATAGTCCATCCTAGCTGAGATGGTTGGTTGACCTGTTCTGTCTTCTCTCTCTTCTTGGTTTGGGTTCTGAGTCCAACATTTTTATTGGGGAGACCTCCAAAGAAACTTTGTCTGACGTGTTCCCAGACCAGATTCTTGTATGTACTAGCAAGTGCAGGGCCCGGCACAGTCCATTGCTGGGTTGGTTCTGTTTTCACTCCCGACTTCCACTGGAACCAATGGGTGTTGCAGTCCAGCCTGGTTCTGCCCAGCATATACTTGGCCCCCGCATAAACCAGTGGGAGCTGCAGCCTAGTTGGAGCGACCCACAATAACCCCCACCAGGCCCGCCTCCTACCCTGGTTTGCCAGTATGTGTAGCAATAGTCCAGTCTGTCCCACACCCCATTCCACCCTAGCCGCTGTCCTAGTTTTATGCCCTCACGTGGAAGTGGTAACCCAAGAGGGAGGAGCCCACTATTTCCCTCCCAGGCCTCTCTTACTCCTGGAGTGTGCACTTTCCAGATAGTTCTGTGGTTTGACTTGACAGAACTAGGCCACAGTGCCAGCTTCTGCCAGCTGATGCTGTGGCTAAGCCCAAACAACCCTCACCCACTCTAATTTTGTTTGCACCAGTAGGAATAATCAGCCCAGCCTGGCTTTTCCCTGATCTAGTACACCTGAGGCGTACAGGTGTTGTAGTCCTGCTTAGTCTGGTCTGCCCCCATCCCAGCCTATTTTCTCCTTCGGGAGTAGCTGTCCAGCAAAGGAACCCTCCATTATTCCCCTGCCGGCTCTACCCCCTCCCTTCCTTGTTCTCACGCTGGTTGGGTGCTGCAGTCACATCCGGTACAGGCAACCTCACCTTGGCATTCCCTATTGTGCACTAGTCTTTGTTGCGACCGAACCTGGCTCGATCCACTCTGTTCTGGTGCTTGGATTTGCCAGTGGATGACGTGGACAGATTCAGCCTGGTCTTCCCCCAGTCCATGCCAAATGTATGCCCGTGGGTAACTTTCCATGGCCTATTCTGGGCTGTTTCCTATCATGTTTCTTGCGCTTACCTGCCAGGTCTGTGTCCTGCCAGAGGAGTTGCCCAGGCTCCTCCATCAGAACCTCTCACAGTGCCAGGTTTCACGCATACCAGTGGGTCCATGAGCCAGCCCTACTCAGTCCCCCTCCTGTCCTAGCAGGAACAGTGGCTTTTCCTGACTGACCTTCAACCCAAACTGGTTCTTGCTGTTGGAGGTTTCAGCCCAGCCATGGTTTGTGCATACCCACATGCGGCTCACACATGGCTCAGTAGGGGTTTGAGACCTTGCCTAGTCCATCACACATCATAGGCTTACTCTTACTCTTCTTAAATCAACTGATGGTAGTGATAGCCACACTGAAATGTTCTACTTGCTATATTAATTACATTTTTGGTTTTCCTTTTTAAATTTTGATCTCAACAATTTTTCTCAAATGTTGGCAAAGGTAATTCCTGAATATGAACACTTTTTTTTTTTTAGAAAACATTGTGTCTTGTTAATCTTTTCATACTTATAATGAAATGCTACAAAGTAGGGCATGCAAGAGCTTTGTGAGTGGTGACTCATTAGACCCCTGGGACATTGTTAACATGTCAGTGGCACCTCCTTTGTGCGGCGAGTGTAGGAGGGGGAAGAAGCCCCTGGTAGTCTGCCTGGCATGCACTCCTCCAGTGGCACGTCGTGCCATAACGACTCCTGGAGCGCCTTCGAAGCACTGCTCCACGGCCCCCGTTCCTCTGTCTGCTTCCTGCTTTGAAAGCATGTCTTTGACAAATTATTGATTTCATTTATTTATAAGATGGTTATAGGAGAGGAGAATTGATGGGAGGCAGAAAGGGTAAGATGGGGGAGAAAAGGTAGGGGAGAAAAGGAGAGAGAGAGAGAGAGAGAGAGAAAGAGAGAGAGAGAGAGAGAAAGAGAGAGAGAGAGAGAGAGAGACCTACCTTTCTATTTAGTTTGCACGTACTGTGTTGCTCACCAGATGACTGTGGTGCTTTACCCAGGTCTTTCCTGTGAGTGGCAGGTGCCTAAACACTTGGGCAATCATTTGCTGGGGTTTTTTCCCCCTAAGATTTATTTATTTTTACTGCAAAGGCAGATATGTAGAGAGGAGAGACAGAGAGGAAGATCTTCCGTCCGATGGTTCACTCCCCAAGTGCCCGCAGTGGTTGGAGCTGCACTGATCCAAAGCCAGGAGCCAGGAACTTCCTCCAGGTCTCCCACACGGGTGCAGGGTCTCAAGGCCTTGGGCTGTCCTCGACTGGCTTCCCAGGCCACAAGCAGTGAGCTGGATGGGAAGCGGGGATGCCGACATTGAAACAGTGCTTATATTGGATCCCAGCACATGCAAGGTGAGGATTTTAGCTGCTAGGCCACCGCGCTGGGCTCATTTGCTGCATTTCTATGTGTATTATCACTGAACTGGATTGGAAATAGAGCAGCCCATGCTCTGGTATGATTTGACAGCTTCATATGCAACTTAACCTGTTGTGCTACAACACTGCCCCTTAAAGAACTTCTTAAACATCTGTGAGGGGTTGATTGCAATTATTGATTTTTTTCATGGCTTATTGATTTTATATTTATTTAGAAAGTAAAACATCCAACAAGTAAAACAAAAAAAAGCCTGCCGAGTGATGGGGGTGTGAAATTTTAGAGCACATAATAAATTCTACTGAGATAATTTTATGGGGAATGCTTGCAAAATTGTACTCAGAGAAATAAAATTATCTTTTTAATTGACTCAATACAAAAAGAGAAGGCAAATGAATTAAGCACCTGATTCAAGAATTTAGAACAAGCACAATAAATGATACTGAAGGAATTAATTAAGATAAGACTAGATAGTAAAAAAAAAAGCATTTCAAGAAGCAACTGTTATAAAAATCCAACACCTTGTTCTTTGATGAGGCCAACATAGTGAAAAATCCACCGCAAGTCTAATCAAGGAGAGATTTGCAAAAATGCAAATACACAATATTAGAAATGAAGGACTGGAAGCGCAAATTTGGAAAAGATTAAATTCAAATTATTAGAGATAATAGTATACTAATAATTTGAATATCTGGTTAAGTGGATGATTTTCTAGGACAGTATGGAACTAAACACAACTCAAAGCATTACAATGAATAAAGGTGAATTAAAATGATTCAGAAAGATTTCTGAAGATTATTTGCCTCAGTAGGAGGAATGTGGACAATTTTAGAATTGTTCTTCAGATTTTCAAGGAGCAGGATGTTTTTCCTTTTTTTTTTTTTTTAAAAAAATACTTATTTTTGTTGAAAGTCAGATATACAGAGGACAGACAAAGATATTGCATCCATTGGTTCACTCCTCAAGTGGCCTAACGGGCAGAGCTGAGATGATCCGAAGCCAGGAGCCTGGGTCCTCTTTTGCAGGTTCCTAAATCCTTGTAGTCACAGTGTGAACACACACACACACACACACACACACACACACACAACCTACTCACCTTTTCTAATTAATGATATGTCACTGTCATGAAGACAGAGATTAGCATGTGAAAGAAAATTCTAGCCCTGGAATTTGTGTTAGGTCATAACTTATAAAGGTGGGGTAGGATTGACTGTAAGAATACAAAGATGAGCAATAATTCAATGTCTCTCAATTAAAAGAATACCTCAATGAATTAGAAATAAACATTTTGTAACATGCATACTTTCTTTCACACCAGCATCCAGCATCGTATTCGGTGTGCCGCTGTGCCGGACCCTGCGGTGTACAACACAGGGAGGGTTCCAACCTCTACCACTGGCCAGTGCTAGTCTGGAGAGTCTAACTTTGTGCTTGTCAAAGCTATTTGATGAAAAGCTTTTTAAAAGAAAGATTTATTTATTTTTATTGGAAAGGCAGTTATACAGAGAGGAGGCGAGACAGAGTGGAAGATCTTCCGTCCGATGATTCACTCCCCAAGTGAGCGCAACGGCTGGCACTGCACCGATCCGAAGCCAGGAGCCAGGAACTCTTCTGGGTCTCCCACACGGGTGCAGGGTCCCAAGGCCTTGGGCCATCCTCCACTGCTTTCCCAGGCCACAGGCAGGAAGCTGGATGGGAAGTGGAGCTGCCGGGATTAGAACCGTCACCCATATGGGATCCTGCGGCGTGCAAGGCGAGGACTTTAACCACTACACTATTGTGCCGGGCCCAAAAAATTTTTTTATGGAACCAAAACAGCTGTTAGCATTACTTGGAATACACTTGGGGAATTATTACAGAATAAATAAAAGTTAAAAAGGACTTTTTCTAATGATTAGAAATAGGTTATTGCTTATGGATAAGAGCATCAAATTGTGGACTCTAGCAGCATCTGCAGAAAAACTTTGAGGACAAGTAGAGTTCAACAAAAGAGAGTTTGTTAGTGTATACCTAGATATTTATATCAATAACTTTCTCAGAGATATTCTAAAGTAACTATGTAGAAAGCTATTCAATAGTTTAAAAATCCTGGGCTTGGTGTGGTAGCCTAGTGCTTAAAGCCCTCAGCTTGCATGTGCTGGGATACCATGTAGACACCAGTTCTGATCCTGGCAGCCCACTTCCCATCCAGCTCCCTGCTTGTGACCTGGGAAAGCAGTTGAGGACAGCCCAAGGCCTTGGAAACCTGCACCTACATGGAAGATGTAGAAGAAGCTTTGGGCTTCTGGCTTCTGATTGGCTCAACTCCAGCCATTGCGGCCCCTTGGGGAGTGAATTATTGGATAGAAGATCTTTTCTGTCTCTCTCCTCCTCTCTGTATATCTGACTTTTTGGTAAAAAATAAATCTTAAAAAAATAAAAATCCTGAAACCTCCCTTTAATGCATAAAAACAATTTGAATGAAGTAGAGGTGGCCAGTGTTGCTGAATATTAAAGCTCAATAATGGAAGAACTACAGTTTTATTTAAATTAATATGTGAGTTTAATGCATTTTCAATAAAAATTTTAATGGAATTTATAAAACTATCTCTCGGTCTCAACTGAGAGGATAATCATGAAATTAAATAAGTAATGTTAGAAAAAGAAGACAAATAACGTGTGTGTTTATAGGAACAAGACCTTATGCAAACAGATATTAATAACGAGCTACCAACTCCCAAACACCATTACTGGTGTTGGCATAAACTGAAAGGCTAGTTTTGGCAAAAGCAAATTTTCCAGAATTCCCTGAAAAGTAAAAGGATTATACTCTAAAAGTATACTTTTATTCCGAGGAAATTATCAAGATAGTGGTACAAAGTTTTTTTATTTAAAACAGATTAAAGGGAGGGGGCATCGCTATACCTACAAAATGGTATCATGGAAAAGAATAATTATAGTAAGAGACAAATTATAAAAAACAAAACAGAAAAACATTTATTTATTTTAAATGGAAAGGCAGAGTTCCAAAGAGAGACCCAAGTGCAGACCTCCACCTCCTGGCTCATTCCCCATTGGCTGCAGTGGCTAGAGCGGAGCCAATCCGAAGCCAGGAGCTAAGAGCCTCTTCTAGGACACCCATGGGACACCCTCTGCTGCTCTTCCAGGCCATCAGCGGGGACCTGGATGGAAAGTAGAGCAGCTGGGCATGGACCAGTGCCCATAAAGGATGCCAGCACTTGTAGTGGGAGAATTAGTCAATTGAGCCACCTTGCTGGCCCCCAAAGCACTTAGATTAAATGATAAATTTCAAGAATTAATATATATATATATATATATAATTAAAAAAAGAAAATTATGGCAGCTAGAATTATGGCAGCTATTTTTCTTTATATTAAAATTGTTGAACTAACAACGGCTAGAAAAAGGGGCATGAATTTTGTTCATATTATTAAAACCTTTGAAAAGATGTATTTATTTTTCTTGGAAAGGTAGATCTACATAGAGAAGAAGGGAGAGAGAGAGAAAGATCTTTCGTCTGCTGCTTCACTCCCCAAATGGCCACAACAGCCAGAGCTGAGCTGATCTGAAGCCAGGCGCCTCTTCCGGGTCGCTCATGTGGGTGCAGGGTCCCAAGGCTTTGGGCCATCCTTGACTACATTCCCAGGCCACAAGCAGGGAGCTGGATGGGAAGTGGAGCAGTAGGGACACTAAACCAGTGCCCATATGGGATGTTGGTGTCACAGGGAGGAGGATTAGCCTGTTGAGCCATTGCACCAACCCTCAGGAAGAGTTTAAATATCCGCCCATTTGGAATCCTGGTGAATGTAAGGTGGGCCATCACCCTGGCTCTGCTAAAACTGTTTTACTTTATTCATTTGAAAGAGTGAGATGGTGTAACAGAGCAACAGAGAAAGGTATCACAGTCACTCGTTCACCAGGGCTGGGCCAAGGCCAAGGCTGGAAGTCAAGGATTCAAACAGATCTCAAGGATCTGCTGGCTTACTCCCCAAATGGCCCAATGGCCAGTGCTGAGTTGATCTGGAGCTGGAAACCAGGAGCTTCTTCTGGGTCTCCCACATGGGTGCAGTGTCCCAGATGATTTTGGCTAACTTCTGCTGTTTCCCCTGGCCACAAACAGAGAGCTGGAACAGAAGTGGAGCAATCAGGACTCAAATAGGCGCCCATATGGGATGCTGCCAGCACAGGGTGGTGGTGGATTAGCCTGTTGAGCCATTGCACTGACCCCAGGAAGAGGTTGTTTAACTGTTCATGTCATTCCCTTCTCTGCCTCCACTGTATTTTTTTCTCACTGAATTGAGTGAACATGCTCTCCAGGGAGACGTGTGATGGTGCTCTAATGTGGACAAGATGCAGTCAAGCAGAACCATGTCACAACACACTCCACTGGGATTCAGGCACACTTTTCAATTGAGTCTGGCCTCATGTCCAGTTCTCACCCTGCAGGATTGCTTTGGAACATGCCTTTGGCTCTATTCTCAACAGCTCTCTTGAGCTTCCAGCATTGTACACGCCCATCTGTTGTGTTACTGAGCCTTCCATAGAACAGGATGCTCCTGTAAACTGGAGCCGAGAGAACTGGTGTTTCCCAGATCCTAGCCTGAAATGGCAGACCCTCTCCTCTTGCTGTTAGCTGCAACTGCAATCCTAGGTCCGGGTGCCATCCTGCAGCTCCCTAGTAGAGAAGGAGATACAGAGAGGAAGATCTTCCATCTTGATGCTTCACTTGCCAAGTGGCCACAATGGCCGAAGCTGAGCTGATCTGAAGACAGGAGCCAGCAGCTTTTTGGGACTCCCGCGTGGGTGCAGGGTCCCAAGGTTTTGGGCCTCTACTGTTTTACCAGGTCATATCAGGGAGCTAGGTGCCAAGTGGAGCAGCTGGGACATAAACTGGTGAGCATATGGGATCCTGAAGCTTGCAATTGAGGATTTAGCCATGGAGCTATCACTTTAGGCCCTATGGTTGCTCTTTTTAATTGTTTTCTTTATTCAGCTAAGATGATGAGTTCTATTCCACAAATGATTTAGTTTGAGTGCAAAGTAAAGAGCTATCACACATCTGCACATTTGTGCAATTTATTGCCCCATCACACTTCGTCATGAAGTATACTTCCCAGTGATCATTCAATAACTTCAAGAGCCAAAGCCTTATTTCTGAATTCTCTATTAAATGCAAACTGCATCCCCCCTGGTTTTCCATCTGGTATCTTATAAAATCTAAACCAGTTAAGAGTAGCTCCCAGGTTACCAGGTTTGAACTTTTTAACATCAATGTCATCACACTTGGAAGCTTCAGAAGCATTTACCTGGAAAGCAATGAGTTTCCAATCCATCTCCCCATCATCAGTCAGAGCCAAAATTCTGAAAATTTTCACATGAACAACTTCTCCAGGAGCAAGACCCTTTGAGCCTCGTTCACAAACATTCGGAAGGTCATTATCTCCGTGGTGGCTTGTGTGCTTATCTGATGGGGATTATGCCAGGCCTGAGGGAGAGCCTGTGAGGAAGGCCGTTTCTCTACAGCGTCACTTGCCATGTTTAGCTGTTGTGTAATGGTGTTCAGTGGCTCCTTGGTGGAAGTCTCCATGTTAGCATTTGTCCATTGAAATACTTCTACAACCCATTAGACAAATTTTCATATTCATCACTTTTTGCTTTCCTTGTAGAAATTCAATTTTTCTCTTTAGAATCTGATTTCTAAAGTGAAATACCCTAAAACGGGAAGTGTGCTGGCCAGTTACATGCTTGATGAAGAGGCAGTAATCCTGTGAGTGGGCACAGGGTCGTGGCGGGTGTGCCATCTCCCACCAGCAGATGGGCAGCGTTGGGTCAGTGCATCTCTTTGTGCTTTATATCTTCCTTGTCTATGCATCCGTCTCCTTTACTGTATTCTGGTTTCCTCCTGGGAAGAGCAGTGTCTTATTTGTATTTGTACTTTCAGTAGGAATCCAGTTGCATGAACTATGGTCAGTGCTGAGCAAGTGTGTGCCAAGTGGGACAACACTCAATAGGCTGTTGTGAATCCTCTCCCTCCTGCTTGGAGCATTCTGGGTCCTTAATATCCCAACAAGGGCAACATATGTTGTATTTGTCCAATTTGCTGTTGCATTTCTGTGTGAGAATTCTGTAAATGAACCAAGACTGCATTTGTAAGGCATGCAGACACATCTGTGATGACTGTCAGCCCAGCTCAGCAGAACAAATTAATTGCCTGAAATGATCCTTCTTGGTGTTGGAGAAGGAGCTAAGTACCGTGATGCCTGGGGCTCCCCTCCGGCCTTCTGGACAGAGCTCCTGCATGGCGATGCCTCATCAGCTCCTTGCCTCTACTTCCCTTCCAGTTGGCCCTGTTCCTCTGTCCTTGCCCTTGGAATAGAATGCTCCGTGTTAAATTCTTCCCCTCTCCTTTGTTTCTCCTCATCAGTCTTCAGCTTAATAATGTAGTGTTGTCCTCTTTAAATCTCTAAATGTTAAAGACTATGTGTTTATTTGGATTAAATAAAGAGAAGCATAGCGAGACATTGAAGACCTCCCACACCAGGAACAAATCCTTGTATGAAAAAATCATATGTGAGATGGATCAAAGTAAAAAAAACAAAGCATGCCCATTCACATGCCAAGTTCTGTGTCCCAGTGGCAATTATAGTTAACATTTCCTTATGCATTTTTCTAAAAAAATTCTTACATGTGATGCATACCAACACATAAAGTTGAAATGGATATATGTACACACACACACATATATATATGTCTCCATTTACATAAAACTACTCTGTTTTGTCTTTTAAAAAAATATTTATTTATTTTTATTGGAAAATCATATATGCAGCAAGGAGGAGAGACAGAAAGATCTTCCATCTGCTGGTTTACTCCCCAAGTGGCCACAACAGCTGAAATTGAGCCGATTGGAAGCCAAGAGTCAGGAGCCTCTTTCAGGTCTCCCACACAGATGCAGGGTCCCAAGGCTTTGGGCCATCCTTGGCTGCCTTCCCAGGTCACATGCAGGAAGCTGGATGGGAAGTGGAGCAGTTGGGATAGGAACTGGTACCCATTATGGGATTCCAGTGCAGGCAACCAGGACTTTAGCCACTAAGCTACTGCGCTAGCCCTTGATTTTGTCTTTTATCACTTAATAGCTCTTCGAGATCTCTCCATAGATCTTGCAAACCTACCCCAACAGTGGATCTGCCACCTTCTTTGTAACTATTCCATAATATTCCATTGTGTTGATAGTCTAACTGTAGTTTTAAAATTGTACCTTGAGCTTCTATCTTCTCCATAATGTATCTGTGAACCCTTATATACATAAATCTTTGAATCCTTCTGCAAATGACAAAAACAACGTTGTACGAAACTGGTCATTAATAAATTGTCTTCCAAAAAGTAAGTTAGCTTTCACTAATATGGACACTCTGCCAAAGCATTTGAATGGACCTGATTCTATCTCAGACTTTTCTGATGATGAGCATTTTGAGTTTACAGGTCACCTGGAGGTTATCTGCAAACAATCTGTTCCAACTTTGGCCCCGTTTCCCTCTGGTTGTTGCCTTTGCCTCATGGGTTTATATGAGGCCCTTAGTGACTTCCGTAAACCTTCGCTGAGCCTTAGTCTCAAAAATCCACAAGAAATCTAAATAGATAATTTTTTGAAAGAAGACGTGTACAGGGTTAAGAGGGTACCTGAAAAATATTCAGCTTAGTTAATCACCAGGGAAACATAAATAAAAACTACAATGACACAATACTTCATTCTTGTTACTATGGTTATTACTAAGAAGACAAAAGTGCCAGAGAGAATGTGGAAGAAAGGAACACTTATACACTGTTGATGAAATGTAAATTAGTAAGTCATTTTGGAAAATCAATATGGAGGTGCCTCAGAAATTTTGACACATGATTACAGTATGTTCCAGCAATTCCACTACTAGGTATAAATCCAAAGGAAATGAAACCAATCTGTCAAAGAGAGTGCTGTGCACCTGGTGGTTGCAGCAGAACAATTTATATTAGTCAACAAATGAAATAATCTGATGTCCATCACAACAATGCGTGAAGAAAATGTGATAGATGCACGCCACGGCATACTGCTAATCCATAAAAAAGGATGAACTGTCACTTGCAACAACATGGATGGGACTGGAAGTCATTTTTTTTAGGTCAAATGAACCTGGCACAGTGGTGAATACTGCTTGTTTTAACTCATATTTAGCATCTTAAGTTGCTCTCATAAAAATCAGATATTAGAAATATAGTGATGGTGGTTATCAGAGACTGGGGAGTGTAGAAGGGCAGGGATGTTGGGAGTAAAGATTCCATAGTTACTAAGTAAAAGTGAGGTAGAAGTAAGAATTTCTGGAGTTCTATCGTACATATATTTAGAATATTTTCCTTCCCCTTTTTTGCTTTTGTTTTCCTTTCCTTTTCCCGTTCTTTCTTTCCTTCCCTTCCCTTCCCTTCCCTTTTGCCCTTCTGTTCCTTCCATTCTTCATTTCCTCTGTCTTAATGCTCATTTAATATTACACAATGTATGTATCTATCAGATATGTAAGATATATACATGATGCCCTATACATATATTCAGTTTCTACTTACCAGTTAAAAATTTAAAATATGAAATATATATTGTATAAAATGATCATTCGGCTACTGAAGCTCACATCTGTATAATTCCTGTGCATGAACCACAGGTGGATATTTTCTTACTCCTTTCTCTGTAGTATAATCCTTAAGCAGCAGTGGGCTCATCTTCCTCACCACTGTAACCCTATCATATGCCTCCATGCCAGGCTAGTCATATGTGCCCAGGCACAGGTGAATCAATGAATGAGCACTGAATTATCCACGTGTGTCATAAATTTATTAGGTTATTTGTTCATAATATATTTTACTGATAGAAATTTTGACTCAATCCCTTCTCTTTTATTATTTCTGAACATTCCTCACTTGAGTTTAAAATAAATGTATGCTTTCTTTGTGAACTTTTAGTTCTACCAAAAGTCCAAATCTTAGATCTCCATAAAATTTATTTGTGTATAAAAGTGAAGGATCTAGCATTGATTTTTGTCCTTGGTAATCAGGTAGTCCATTGTCATTCACTCAATCCTCTCTCCTGCATTGGTGTATCATTTCTTGGTTCATTTTTCAAATGACCATAATTGCTGGTCCAGGCAGAAGCCAGGTGTCCAGGGCTCTCAGTGGATGGCAGGAGACTGAGTACTTGAGCCATTCTTTACTGCTTTTCCAGATACATTAGCAAGGAACTGGACCATAAATGAGGTAGCCTGGACTTGAACTAGCACTGGGATTCGACGTACTAACATTGCGGGTGGGGCCTTAGTTGGCTGAGCCATAGTGCCAGCCTCTGCTGCCTATTAATAACCAAATGATAACTTACTTACCTGTTGACTTTGAAAGTTGTCAAACATTCAGTAACTGAATTTTACTAACATCTTCATTTACTGATGCTAAAGTTTATTTGGTTAAACATTATCCTTCAAAAACATCTCACTTGATAATGTCCAGAACTTCTCTCTCTATATCCCACTAAAAAGAAAACACAGAATTTTAATAAAAAGACAAGAGAAACAATTAAAAAAGAGAAAGTACAGGCCAAGTGTTTACAGTACTAAGAGATATAAACAAAGACGTTTGAAACCAGAAAGTGAAAGGCCAGTCAGTGGTCAGTGACTCAGTACAAGAAGCAGGCACAAGCGGGTTAAAGTGCAGGAACTGTGGGTCCTGGTTCCTCTGAAGGCCAGAGAGGAAAGCAGAGGATGACTTGGAAGCTAAATGAGGAGCTATCCCATCCCTAGATCCCTTCCCTCAACACATGGAGTGCTTCAAACGAGCAAAGGGTAAGGGTACTCCGGGGCTGGGGGAGTTGGGTAGAGGTGGAGGTAATAATAGAAATAGGAGTCTTACTCACAGAAGGAAGTAAAAAATCAATGTAATTTAAAAATATGAAATAGCAAACCTGCCTGCTGTGAGGGATGTAATTGACAGGTATAACAGCACCCAGTTATTAAAACTGGTTGCAGGAGTTGGGGGAGAGGGAGAGAGCTTTTACTTGGGTACACACCTCAGTAGTGCCAGTTAATAGTACAGATGCTTCGAATTCTTTTTTGAGACAATGTGCATACACTGGTAAACATGAAAATCAAAGGACTTTATGGCATTGTGGGAAAAGTGAGATTCTGACATAATGGTTGGCATCTAAGTGCTTAACAAATGCTTGCTGAGGGCCTGGCGGCATGGCCTAGTAGCTAAAGTCCTCGCCTTGAACGCCCCGGGATCCCATATGGGCACCGGTTCCAGTTCTGGCGGCCCCATTTCCCATCTAGCTCCCTGCTTGTGGCCTGGGAAAGCAGTTGAGGACGGCCCAAAGCCTTGGGACCCTGCACCCATGTGGGAGACCTGGAAGAGGTTCCTGGTTCCTGGCTTCAGATTGGCACAGCACCGGCCGTTGTGCTCACTTGGGGAGTGAATCATTGGACGGAAGATCTTTCTCTGTCTCTCCTCCTCTCTGTATATCTGTCTTTGTAATGAAAATAAATAAAGCTTAAAAAAAAAAACCCAAGCAGATGCTTGCTGAGAAAGTGAATATTTGAAAACTTCCTGATTGTCCCTTGTGAATGCTATAGAGGAGACAGTATTAAATAGTGTGCTTTGGGGAGCGATGAGCGGTAGATTTGGAATGTAGCAGCTTAAGGAACAAGTCTTTGAAAACTAAAGAGTATTGGGTAGCCTTTTAATACAGTTTTTAAAAACAATATCAGTCTGAATCTTGATCGTATTTTACACTTGTCAGCATTTTAGGGGCTAATGAAAACCACCACCACCATTTTTTATAGGTATGTATTTATCAAGATATGACAATGTTTTCTCTGCCAGAAAATCTCTGTGACTCAGGGTTGGATTTATATTTTGGATTCATTATTCTTTTTTCTTTCTTTCTGCTTTTTTTTTTAAATGTCTTTGAAATGGGATTAAAACTCAAACTGGTAGTTAGCATCCTGGACAAAGTGCTTTGGTATAATGCTGTAAACACAGTAACTGAGTCTGGAAGGAGTGGCCTCTCGGGGGAAGATAATCGGAGTGTTAGAAAGTAGAGATTTAGCTATAGGAATGTGAGTTATTTAATTGAAGTATCTACTTTAGGGAGTCCAAAGTTCCGTGGGAGCTAGAAGCAATTATTCCACACCTGACAAGTGTTTACTGTCCAGGAAGGCTGGTGTTTTACCAACAGAACTGCGCCACAGAATTGAATCCAGGTTTCTATTCATAAATGTCACCATGATTGTATTAGCAAGGAAATGCTAGTGAACTGCCCCAAATAATATCCTATGATATTCCTAAAGGAACTAATCTAATGTGTGTTTCTTTGTAAGACACAGATGACTTCGATTCCCATTGTGTTTCCCCCGTGTGTGTGTTAGCCCTCAGTCTGGACTCCTGGCCATGGACATGGACTTTTTAATGGAACAATTTTATGCTCACCAAGCTATTCTGTTTTACTAAGCCACAATTATTTTTTGCTACCTACTTATATGCGAAAATAAAATCACATCCAAATAGTACTTAAATAAAAATTTCAAAACTGAAATATTATGCTAACTAAGGTTAAATATGTAATTGATTTGGTGTCTCCTGTACAACTCTGTTAATTGAAAACCATATTTTTAAACTTTTATTGTTCCTAGAGTGAATTACTGGAACTTAAGCGACAGCAGCAAGAGGAAGAAAGAGCCAAAATGCACCAGTCTGAACAAAGGAGGTACAACTGGCCTATAAAATAAGCATTTATAGTTAAATCAATTACATATAAGATTTTTGCAATGCTTTAGGAAAGCACTATAGTTATACTAAATATAATTTCGTAATCCATATTACATTTATTTAAGATTTTTCTATAATTTATTTGAAAGACTGAGAAAGAGGGAGAGGAAGTTTTCGTCTCTTGTTTCATCCTCCAAATCCCCACATGGCTGGGACGGGGCTAGGCCAAAACAGGAGCCAGAAACTCAGTGAATGTCTCGCACGTGGTTTGCAGGGACTCAGGTGCACGAGCCGTCTCCTGCTGCGTCCCAGGCTGCATATTAGCAGGAACTAGGGATGTGATAGCTAGGAGTGGACGAGGCACTTGAACTCAGATCTGATGTAGGGTATGGGTGTTCCAAGGAGAGTTTTAACCATTAGGTTCAATGACCCATGTGATCTTTAAATCTTTCTTATTAGGGAATAGTGTATGTGTAAAATATACACACTGCTGCGTATCTGTGTATACATATATGTGTGTCCATACACAACTACAGGCACACAATTTCCAATTTTCCTGATTAAATTGCATGTTAAATTCATGTTAGGAAATTGACTCGTGCTCCCCCAAGGTATGTGTTTATTTAGGTGATTCACTTTGCTTTGCATGGGGCAAAGCACTATAACCCTTTAGAATGATGCTTTGATATTTGCAAGCCACTTTAGGAGAACTGAATTAGTATAGATAGTTTGATATTCATGCTTGAGTACAAAAGCTGAGACAAAAATTCACTAAATCATTATATAGTGACTAACACATTAAGGGAAAAAATCTTAAGATAGAACCATTAAGTAATTTTGATAGTGTCAGTATTCCCTGTCTTATCAGATCATGTAGGATGTTAGTCATGGAGAGCCCCCATAGGATGTTACTTTCAAAGTCAGTGCCATCAGCCAGCATATTTAAATAATATGTTGCATATTAAATAATATACTGCAAAATAATCTCTGCATTGTTTGAGATAAATCTCTGTCTTTTGAGGGCATGCTTGAGTGTCTTGGGGAGTTTAATGGAAGGGCTGTTGTGATTTATAGGAGCAAATTGTTTTGCATGTGAATATCATGTCTTACGTATAGCCTTCTTGCTATCACTAAAATGTGTTGTTAAGCTATGATGGTTTCATTTTGAAAATAAGGGACTTTACAAAATGTTGGGTGGAAGCACCCAATTCTGACTGGTCTCATTATTCTGTACAGACACTTATGTTCTTTTGACCATGCTGCCACCATAGTTCAGGCAGAAGAGTTTTTAAATGTTGTACATGAATACACATGTTCATCTTTGGTTTAATGAGCATCAAAGCTCTGGCCCTCGGGTTGGGCTCTTTTGAGGAGTTAGATTTTGGGGAGCACTTTAGGCCTTGAACCTTTTTTGCCCCAATTAAATTTGTAAGGATTGTCAAAATTAAAAAACTAAAAAAAAAAAAGATTTTGGGGAGCAACAAGACTGCTGGCTGCCTATTTATTATAAACTAAACAACAAATCAGTCTTTTTAAATTGGCTTCTATTTTGTTTCTGAAAGGCTTTCTGGTTTTTTTTTTGTTTGTTTGTTTTTTTAAAGCCTTGGTATGGAATTTACATAATGTTGTTTGCTAGTAGTAACTCATTATTCTCTGGGTTTCTGAGGATTAATTGGGTTGTAAGACTTTAAATTTGTTAAAGATAGCAATATGTTGCATTAATAGATGCCATCACTAATAACTTAATTTTTGATGGGTGCCCAATAAAAGTCCAAGTAAATCATTTGTAGGAAAATGATCACTTTTTGGCATAGGAATGTATATATAAACAACTATATATATGTATATATATAATTTTTTTTTTTTAGTTATTTATTTGAGAGTAATGAGACAGAGAAGCAGACACAGAGGTGTTCCATTTTTTGCTTCACTCCCCACATGCCCACAGTGACTGAGGCTGGACTGGGGCTGAAGTGGGAGCTGGGATGCAGTGCAGGTCACCCGTGTAGAAAGCAAGAACCCAACTCCTTAAGTTACGCCCTGTTACCCCTCTTACTCTCATGGTTCACATTAGCAGGAAACCGTAGTTATGAAGCAGAGTCTAAGCTGAGACTTGAGCCCAGGCACTGCAGTGTGAGACGTGGACATTTTTTTTAAACTTTTTTTTTTTAAATTTGAAAGTCAAATATACAGACAGGAGAAGAGAAAGAAAGGAAGATCTTGTGTACAATGATTCACTTCCTAAGTGGTTGCAATGGCCAGAGCTGTGCTGATCTGAAGCCGGGATCCCAGAACCTCTTCCTGGTTTCCAACGCTAGTGCCTGGTCCCAAGGCTTTGGCCTATCCTCCACTGCTGTCCCAGGCCACAATTAGGGAGCTGGATGGGAAGCAGGTTGCCGGGATTAGAACAGGTGCCCATATGGGATCCTGGCACATGCGAGACAAGGACTTTAGCTGCTAGGCCACCGTGCTGGGCCCACTAAGCCAAAACCCACCATCCACTCCATTTTTGAAAGCTTGATTCTCAGTTTAAATTTTATTTTCATGCCACTAAATACCTAAAACTAGTGGAGCTATTTATTTTGAATACCTGATCTTTTTTTGTTTGCTATTTTTTTTTTATTGATTAAGTTCAAGGTAAATCTAGATTCAATTCATGATGAAATTTCTCTGGATAGGAAACTTAGACATTAATTCTGAAATTACTCACCAGGATTTAATAGATGGCTATTCTATTTCCTTAGCACATCTTTTGAAAAGAGCTTTCATTTGTGTTATAGTTCAAGTTTACAGTGGGCATTCCCATGTTATATGACAATAGTCAATAAATTCTTGTGGAAAACTGCCATGTCTAGAATTTCTTAGGACAGCAACACACAATATAATGTGGATGTGGTGGAAGTAAGCTAGGTTTTCCACTAGTGTCAAAAATGCAGTGGGCTTTCCATTGCTCAGAAGTTCATCGCACAGCAAACTCAACTCTGCATTTTATATTCAAAAGCTTGTGGGATTTGTAGTAAGCTTCTCAACATATCCTGATCCCATTACACTTGAATATGTCCAAATATGGTTATTTGAGTGAAAGACAGATGTAGGAAATCCACAGAGGAAAGACAGAGCCCCAAGGTCAAGGGCTTGAAGGAGTCTGGGCCATGAGATAAGCCCTAGAATGATCAGAAGTGATTTACTGAGATTGGGTCCATCTCCAAATGCACTTTATAAAAATCTAAATTAACCCTTGGGTGGAAACCCAGAGGTCACACTGGAAAGTAATAAAATGCAAATATTATTTAAAATTAATAAACACTACCACAAGCTGGAACTTCTGCAGCCTTCTTTGATTCTTGATGGGAACCAAGAGAATCTCTTTTCCACTCATGGTCTCTGACTGATTCATATTGCAGAGGATGGTCCAGTAGAGGGTACCTCCAAAGTATTAAGAAGAGCTCAGCTTCGGGGACATCTTCCTAGTGACTTATGGTCAGAAGTGACCCCTATTACCTTGTGTATTTATGAGCAGCTGTTAGCCCTCGTGGTGACAATGAATGGAGAGCAGCAGCTGTAGCTGGTGTCACTGCCGCAGGCAGAGGTGGAGACCAGGTGCCTGGAAGATTCATTTGTTCAGTATTTACACTGCTGGTGCATACTCTGACGGGAGTAAGAGTGAGCAAAGCCTGACAGGAGAGAGACACAGAAGTCGGTAATTGAACATTCAGATGATTTCGGATAGGAGACCCATATCAGAGTGATGGTAAGGGGACAAGTAAGTGGAGGTGATAGATGATTTAGAAAGGGCTCACTGAAGAGGTAGCATCCAAGGACAGGGAGAAAGCAGCCACACGGAGATTGGGGGCAGAAATGTACATGGATGAGCCCCCCACTCCATTAGCTCCTCAATATCAGGGATAGAAGCAAGTGCAAAGACTAAAGTAGGAATCAGCTTGAGCTTTTTGAGGCCCAAGGAGAATAATATGCAATAAGGCAGGGAACAAGGCAATGCATGATTGTGTATGCCAATGATTTCGGACCAATCATGAGAGATTACAAAAAAAAAAAAAGAAGAAAAAGAAAAACAGACATGATGTCTTCTTGACCTGAGTAAGGTTCCCGTGTGGAGAATGGATTACAGAGAGGGGAATGAATGCAGTAGAAAGGTGAGAGATGACTGTGGTCTGAACTAGGTGCCATTTGATGGAAAGAAATAGGCGAGCTCAGGATGTGTTTTGGAGGTAGCACAAACAAGATCTCCCATGGTTTGGACACAGAGTGGAATGTGGTGTGATATACTGAGAAAGCCCATCTCTACCACCGACTGTAAGACTGGATAAAAGCATCCCTAGCACTGACTGTAAGACTGGATAAAAGACCAGGTGCGTTGCTGAGCAGGGATCAGGGTAAGTTTCTGCTTGCTGAACATTCAGGTCTTGGGGGGGGGGGGGAGGTGTCGTAAAATACTCTCAAGTATGCATGCTGAGAGATTGAGAGGAGACTTAACTCTTTGCAGTCTGCAATGACTGGGCTTGAGTGACATTTATGGCAAGGCTGGGGGTGACGGGGCAGCTCATGGATAGCTGATACATCACCACTGCCTGATGGATGTGAAGTAGCTCAGTAACTGGGAGTTCAACTGGGTTGACATAGGCTCAGCATCTAAACACTGAGCAAGCACCAATAAGTGGCCTGCAGGCTCTCTGTAGCACACAGCCATTATCTTCCTTAAAGTTCCCACTGTTGTTAGCTTGTGGCCATTGGCCATGACTCTTTGCCAATCTTTATGACTGAAAAGGAGGCTGATACCACTGGTTCCCATCTTCACTTCTGCCTGTTAACCTGTACTGAAGGCCTGCTGTGTACCAGACATTGTGGTTCTACCTCAAAGGAGCTCCTAGTCTTATTTCCACCATTCCTAAGCACAGATGTGCATGTCTGTGTATATGCAGATTTGATGTGTTGGTCAGTGATGGGCAGCGCCTATCCAGTTGTCCTGTAAGATGGTAATGGAGCTGAAAAATTCTGATCGCTTAGAGGATTTACACTTTTTTTATGTAGATATGTTTACATATACAAACATTGTGTTATAAATGCCTACAGTGCCCAGATTGGCATCAAGTCACTCTGTGATGTTTGCCCAATGACGGGTTTGCTTAAGGACACATTTCTTAAAATGAATTTCCATTTCACTAAGCAGTGTGTTGCTATACTCTGTTCCTAATGCAATGCTATTTCCCTAGCTTCCAAGTTCCTAACTACTCAGCCATATATGGGCAACACAGAATATGGTTTTTGCCTTCACATTTTTTAATTGAAAATTTAAGTATGAGACAGAGAAGTCCATAAAGTAATTATTTGGACTAATTATTAATTATGAAATGGACATCTAAACAAACAGCTCTAGCAATAGAATATATTAGTTCTTGGCCTGGTATTTGTGATAATTTTTTTAAAGTTTATTTATTTATTTGTATGCCAAAATGACAGAAAGAGAGCTTTCATCTGCTGGCTCACTCCCCTAATTGCCACAAGGTCAAAGTTGGGCTAGTCCAAAGCCAGGAACCTGGAATTCCATCTGAATCTTCAACATGAGTGGTGGGAACCTCAAGTGCTTCGGCCATTATCTATTGCTTCTAGAGCTTATGAACCACTAGTTGGGATTGGAACTGGCACTCTATATAGGATGCCCATGTCCTTTATGGTGGCTTAACATACAGCCCCACAATATCCTCCCTGTTCCTGCCTTTCCTGGCAGTATTACCTCCTATGTGCTGAACTTTATGAAATTGGTTGCTGCAAGTGTTACAGAACATCAGAAGAGAAGCAGCCAGCCCTTCATTTGAAAATTTAAATTCCCTTCTGATATTTCCTTCTTCTTCTACTCTTACATTTGCCTTGTCCTTTTAACTTCTGCAGCTTTCCTTGGCATGACTGACAAAAGGTACACTAGGGCATATGTTTTGGATGAGTAATGCCATAGAACCACGTGTGGGTCTTTGCGTTTTGGTTCTTGCTGTTGCTCCCATCTTTCCTCAGCCCTTGGGGTTCACTTCTGGTGTGGCCCTGGGAGATTCAGTTAATTGAGTGACTAAGGTTCTTGCATTCTTGGTAGAAGGTGAGGGATTGAAACTGAATGAAGAAGCATTTATGCCCACGGGGTGATGTTTTGGCCTAGTGGTCAAGATGCCAGTGTTTGGGATCAAGTGCCTTGGTTTAAATCCAGCGTGAACTCCTGACTCTAGCTTTCTGCCAGTATAGACCTT
Source organism: Ochotona curzoniae (assembly GCF_017591425.1). Lineage (NCBI taxonomy): Eukaryota > Metazoa > Chordata > Mammalia > Lagomorpha > Ochotonidae > Ochotona > Ochotona curzoniae. The sequence continues at coordinate 40,579,319 of NW_024466502.1, read as the reverse complement.
CGGAGGCAGCCATGGTGATTCAGGTAACTGAGTCCCTGCCTCACACAGAAGACATCCCATTTGAGTTCCTGGTTCCTGGCTTTGATCCCAAAAGGGGCAGTTGTGGACATACGGGGAGGGAAAGAGCAGGTGGGAGCTCATTCTTCTTTGTCTCTCAGACACATAAATTAGAAGAGAAGCAACTGTGCCCTCTTTGGCCCGAGCAAGCCTGGCATGAGCCACAGTACAAGTCTGTTAATAGCATGGCCTATGGTTAATGTGAAAAAGAAGCTTTGCAGATTTCTTCTGAGCTGAAAGGGGAAGCAGTCCCCACAGTGAGTTTTTGCAGCACATTAGCTGCTCTGAAATCTCATTGCCAGAAGCATGCTTTCTACTTACACGCATTTCTCATTGTTTTAAAGGGTAAATAATGCTTTTCTGGACCGACTCCAAGGCAAAAGTCAAGCAGGTGGCCTCGGGCAGGCTGCAGGCTGTTGGAATACGAATAGTGGTAACAGCTGGGTGAGTTTTTCTTTTCCCTTTAAAAAAATCTTTAAAAGTCAAGGAATAAAAACAAGAATTTAAAAAAAAATATGTTGTGGCCTTCTTCCAGGTCTTGTTTTTTTAGATATGCTGTTCAGCTGTGTGATGGGGCAGTCAGGCAGAGTGTTTTCTGTAAACTCCACAACAGCATGCGAGAAAACAAGGAAGTCCAGACGTCAGCTCTGGCCAATCATAGTAAAAAATGGCTCCTGCCCTGGGTCCCCAGCGTGATGACCTTGCACATGTGGGATTTTCATCCCTCCTTGCCCCAGTCTATGACAAAATCAAATGAACGCTATTATTTTTCAGGACAATTCGAAATAACTGTGGTTATAAAAATTGTAAGCATTCTCTAGTAACATATTCCTTTTGTAAAACTAGCACATTGAAGAAACCAGTATTTAATTTTTCACTACAAAATGACTTTTTTTTTTTTAAAAAAAAACCTTACATCAAAAGGTACTTCTTGAAAATGAGAAGTCCTCACATATATCTGTGAAGAAAATCTTATGGCAGTGCCGTAGTGTGTGTGGGACTTACGTATTTTGTGTGTGCAGTTTGTTACTGATGCAAGACCAAGGCTTCAGGCTGTGTGGTCGTGAAGCCTGCAACGTGTACAGAATCAAAACCTGAGTTCTGTCAGTTTTACTGTTTAATTGAAACTCTGGTGCCTGTGTATTTACTAAAAATATATATGTGGCAGCAGAATGGTGTGGGTGGAGAGCGAGTGGGGAAGAAGGAGCAGATAGAAATGTTTGAACTGGAAATATACAACAGAGCACTTGCTGACCTGGAAACTCTGGAAGAAATACTTGAGGGGCAAAAAAAATCCCAAAAACCAAAAAAAACCAAAAAATCATTTTTGACAAGTCCATCTTTCGTCTGTGAGAGAAGTCTTACATGCAATTTTCCTTGAAAGGCATCTATTAATGAAAATCAGTGGATGGATTTTCCAAAATTTACATATTGAAGATATTTAACCATAGGTGAAGTTGCAGAGAACGCACCCTAGATTTGTCTACTCACCACTTGAACTCGTTATCTCATTATGGCTTAGGGACAAAAGGCAAGATAAGGCAAGGTCCATAAAGGACCTTATTTTAATGTAAACCTAAGTGACTTCATTCAGTCATATAAAATTGTTTACCAGCTATCTATGTTTGTTACTCCCAGATTTCCTTTTCTAAGTTAGAGCTCCTTCCAGTCTCTATACTTGTATCCAGTTGTCTCCTCAGTAGCTCTACTTAGCTATGTAACAGACATTTCAAGCTTACCAGGTCTAAAACTTTGATCCTCTTCACCCCAATGTTCTATCTGCACTTTTTCCTGTTTTCCAAACAGTACAATCTTCTCTCATATTTCAAGTATTCTCCAAAATGAGTAAGCATGTGAATGCAAGTTTGAATGAAAATCAGACAGTGACTGTACAGGGAAAAAATACACCTTGTAACTCATTGATTGAAAGAAGACCCAAAATTTTGACAGGCTCAGTATTGATACTCTTTTTTTGTTTGTTTGTTTGTTTGTTTTTAAAGAAAAGCTATTTTCAATTTGTAAGTCAGAGGCAGACACAAAGACATCTTCCCTCCATTATATCATTTCCCAAATGCCTGCAACAGCTAGGAGCAGGCCAGACTAAAGCCAGCAGCCAGGAACTCAACCTAGATCGCTCACAGGGGGGGCAAGGACACCTGCTGCCTTCCAGGTGTATGACAACAGGAAGCCGTAATCTGAAGCAGTCAGGGCTTGAACCTGGGCTCTCAGATAAAGCGTGATGGTGTCCCAGGGGGTATCTGAACTGGCATGGAGCGCACACCTCAGGACTGATTATTTGAGAAGCACAATATAGCCCGATCAAATTGGATTTATCCTGGAAATACAACTGTGGTTTATCATAAACAAACTACTGAGATAATTCATCCCATAAGTTACAGGGAAAAATCTACATAATCATCTCAAGAGCTAGAAAACATTTGATAAATTTCAGTACTCATTTATGGTAACAAAAATCTTGGCAAAATACAGAGGACATGCCTGCATCTAATAAAGGGACCCAAATCCTGTGTAATAATGAAAATGCATCCAAAACATTTCCTTTGAATCAGATGTAAGTCAAAATTGAAAAGGAAATATAAGTATAAATCACAGTTGATACCATTATCTACGAAGAAAATCCAAGCAAATTTATATTCAAATTATCAATAAGGCTCAAGAATGTTGGTAAGATATATAAAAAATAATTTTGTTTCTACATAAAAAATAAAAGATGTACTACTATAGAGAACTAACCAAAAGTACACATGACCCTTTGTTAAAAATGTTATAAAATTCAATGGAAAGATATTACGTAATAAGTTAAATTATAGCTTGTTGATGGATGTGATGAGCTGTCAAATAGCCTGTCAGTTTATCTATGTTGTAAGTAAAGCAAAGAGCCAAAAGTTGCCAAGGCACTCGTGCAGATTAAGATAATAGATGTGGGAACTTAGTTAAGTATTGAATGTAATATGCAGTTAGGAGACCCCATCATTTCTGCAATCATTGTGCATCTCAGTAGAGGTCAAGCAGGAGGAGGTCTTCAGGAGAATACTCCTTCACAATTGTGATAATTAAACATTCACATGAAATTAGGCCTCTTCCTAATACCATTGCACAAAATAAACTCCATATGGATTAAAACCTATGCATACAAAGGAAGACTTTTTGATTCTAGGAGAGAACAAAAGAGATTATATATAAAATTGATCTGGGGAAGAATTAGTTTTGAACCTAAAGTACAACCCCAAAGAAATATTTTATATCTACATTAACATTTATATCTACATTAACAGTTCACTGAAGCATCCCATACAAAAGATCAAAGAGAAACCATAAACTAATCTTTTGTTTAGGTTATGTTTTGCAAATGACAAATAGACCAAAGTTGGTATTTAGAATATATTAGGAAAGTGTCATCAATTTAGACATTAGTAGGTGAGGTTTGGGCTTCCTAGAAGCCAACTCGTGACTGAGTCTTGGAGGAAATATTGGAACTGAAAAGAAGCTAAAGACAGAAAAGAGAAGGAAGGTAGCAAACATGATATAATTAAGATCACCAAAGAAAGAGGCAGCTGTTTCTTGCAATGTCACATAGACACTTAACAGAATCTGTGTAAATGATGGATAGACAGACATTTGTTTTCTAAAACATATTGAAATCCCAGGCTTACATAACTCAACCTATCCATTTACTCTTTAATAATGTATAATTGCTTCTATAGCCTTAGAACGTGTTTTGATGTTCTAAAGTCCCCTGTTAGTTTTCATGAGGCACCTAGGGTGAATTTTTTTAAAATTGCTACAAGTAGGTGAGAACTTTTGGAATGCTGTGGGAGGTCTACATCCGTGTTTTCAAGGATGAATAAACATTGCCCATGACCTAGGAGTCAACCTAGGATTTTAGTTAGAACAAACAGTGGTAACCTGTATCCCAAATGTAGCTTGGCCAAGTAGTGCTGGAAGTCTGGTGCCAATTCCATGGCCATTTGCACGTGGCGGGGGTTGGGACTCACTCATTGGTCTGTCTTTGCCTCTAAGTTCTCTTAGAAGTCACCTTCCTGTGACTAGCTTTCCTTGCCTCATTTCCATTTAAATTGCTATGCTCCACCATGTGTTCATCCTGTCCTTGCTGTAAACGTGGAGGCAGATGACATCATATGGAAGCACTGTGTTTGCGACCCTTGTGAGGCTCTCTCCGACACAGCCAATGAGAGAGAGGTCACTCTACAAGCCATTGAACTCTTCAGATGCCATTTGTGAACCAAAGGCCATGTCACAAGCATGAAATCATTTTGTTAGTCCTTTAAACCACTAAAAGAGGAATCATTTTAGCCTGATGGTGGAAAAAAATGCTGTTTAATTGAAAGAGATTTTGTTTTGAACAACAGAGATTTAGAATTAAATGTTGCTGTTGATGCTTAATTTTTGTCTCATTTTTCTCCTAGGGTGAATGAGAAATGTTCATTCCCATCTGGCCTTCGTCAACTGACCTTGAAAAACCTCCTGTGATGCCATTCTTTAATGTGATTTTGTTCAACCTCAGTGTCTTTAACCTTGGTTTCTGCTGCCCACACACTCTCCTCACCAGGCTGGGACGATAGGCGTCTTCCTGTCATCACGGATGCGTGGTTTTAAGAACTGATTACGGCACTTATAGTTAACCTCCACTGCCAGGGAAATGTTATGTTATTTTCCTAATTGGTTTTGCCTGTTAGTGGAAGAGTAATTGGAGCATTGTTAATATGACAAAGAAGGGGGGCAATCCCTTGATCCACTCAGGTTAGTAAAACCTGTGGGTGCTAGCAGGCTTATCTCTCTAAGCCACTGATTCTCTGGTGAGGTTTGAGGAAATTCTAGGGCTTTTTGATATTTTCCTGAATTTATAGTACAAATATCACCAAAAGAAGAAATGTCTTATATTCTTTTAAATGAAATATAAATAAATCTTGGTCACTTTATATAAATTAGTTGCTTTATTAAACAGCTCTTGAATTTTTATTCTCTTGAGGGGGGTCTCATTTTAATATTCTCCTTTAAGGTCCGTGTTGTGCAGGTGTGTGTTTAGCATGGTGATGACATCATACTTGGGATGCTCACGTCCTATCTCAGAGCACTGCTGTTGTGTTCTTGCTCTTTTGCTTCCAATTAGAGCTTCCTGCCAGTGCACATCTGGGAGACAGCAGGTGGCAGCTCAGATATTTGGCTTCTTTTCTAGAAACAGATAGGAGTTCCTGGCTCTTGGTTTTGGCCTGGTCCAGCCCTGACTCTTATTTAGGGAGAATGAATCCATAAATGGAAGATCTTTCTCTTTCAAATGAAATGAAACTAGACAGAAACCACTGTGATCATGATTAGATCTTGCTTTGATCTTGATTTACTTACTAGTGTTACTCTCCTGATGCTTGCAATGGGACAGTTTATTTCCTAAAAGGTTTTTTTTTTTTTTAATGAAAACCAACTGGACACAGACATTGACGGCTTATGTGGCTTGTGGGTGTTTTAGAAACTTGCTGCTGCTTTGCTATTTTCTATTGCTCATTCGATAGACTTTTCTGTTTGCTTCCGTGACCTTGAACAAGTGCATATACTGTAGAATACAAAAATATTGATTTTTTTTATGCATCATAATCTAGCCTGTCTTCTCTTACCCCTCCTCATGTTATACAGGAAAGTACTGAGTTCAGCCTAAGCATTAAGTCTGCAAAGAGCAAATCATTCTGTAAGTATACAACTAACAGACTGTGTAGCACTAAGAAATCTATGATACCAGTTGCTCTGTTGAAATTAGCTTTTCACATTTCTAAATACAGGAAAACATTGGGATTTAAAATTCATGAACCAAGACACAGACTGGAGCCTCCACTCTGGGCAAGGGCACATGGCAGAAAGGCCACACTGAGTAGGGCAGGGGCAGCTGGGAGCAGATGGTGGCCAGGCATTTCACTGGGGATAATAATGCAGATATTCTTGGTTTACCTCTTCTGTGCCAGCTGAAGCTCTGTAAGTGCTGTTGACACCAATGTAAAACGTTTGGTCCATTTGCAATCCTTGTCCCTGCCTTACGTGGGGAAAACAAAATCCCTCTGCCTGTGTGGAAAACACGGCCAAGCTGACTACATGCATGGCTGTCATGGGCATTTTACTGCTCTGGCATTTTGCAGCCATTTCTGCCCTACACCTGCCAGTCTGGCCTGTTTGCAGTCATGTGCTCGTTTTTATGTCTGGCCTTCCTATGCCTCACATGGGGAAAGGACTGTGTTCATTGAGGACGCTCAGGGAAGTAGGTATCATTTTCTTTTCCACTGCCTGATGTTACTGTTCTTGGAAACAAAGGTGTTATTCCATTGCTTTGTTCGTTCAAATTGTACAGATATGTACATTATGGCTTCATGACTGAGATAAAGTAGCACACATGTGGGTTTTGAACATCTTCCTTGAATAATGTTCTATGTGGACAGAGGGAACTATGAAAGCAATGGAAAGGCTGTCTTTGAGAAGATACCATTTTGTTTTTCATGTTTTATCTGCCCTGTTGGCCAACTGGATTGGAACTTGACCTGTAGGTAATTTGGGATAGGATATTTCAGAATTTCATTCAATATTATTATGTGTTTAAAATATTTTCTTTCTGAGAAAAAGAAAACTCTGAAGAAATGAGTATTTATAAAAATAGCTTGTGTATTGGAACTTAAGATAAAACAGGTGAGCAATAAAAAGAAAAAGTGTACTGAAAATTTCCAGGTTTTATTCACAGGTAATCACAAGACACTATGCAGCATGCGTCTACTTCCAAATCAAAGTTGGACTCCCAAGGAACTGGTTAAGTATATCTTGACAGTAGGATGTTGGACTCTGTCATTGTCCATACCTGCAATGTTAGGATACACTTAAATAGTAGAATGATGGACTAATGACTGTTGCTGAGGGAGTATGCTATTGTAATAATGTAAGGGAAATCAGTGGAGGCGGGGATATATGGGAGGGAAAATCCCAGAGCTTATAATATAAAATAATAAAATAATAAGATAGTTTTTAAAAGAGTTATTTGGAAGAGTTACAGAATGAGGCGTAGAGACAGAGAAAGGTCTTCCATGCTCTGCTTCACTCCCCAGATGGCTGCAAGGGTTAGGACTGGGCAAAGCCAAAGCTAGGAGCCAAGAGCTCTTCCAGTTCTCCCACATGGGTTCAGGGGCCCAAGCACTTGAGCCATTTTCTATTACTTTCCCGGGCAATTTGCAAGGAGCTGGATTGGAAGTGGAGCAGCCAGAACTTTGGACCCAGAACTGGCACGTTGGCACTGCACGCAGTGGGTGAACACATTGCCAGCAGGGTTCTTTTTTTTTCAACTGGATGAACTAGTGCGTATAGTTAGTTCTATGCTGATATGAATGCAGCAAGATTGGAGTGTTATATAATAAATTTGCATGAGGAAAGATGTTCTCTTCAAGACCATAGGCATTACTGAGAATACATGCACAGAAAGGCATTTCTCTAAGGAAGAAGTTCTGTTCTGGAACCCTGTCGTTTTGTGACTTTCCATTGGTTAACCATGACTTCCAAAAGGGAGCATGGATAGAGGCTTTGGAAAAATGCTCTCGGAATCATCTGCCCCAAGATGAAGGCTTCAAGGTACATAAAGGCAAACGAAGGGGCACTTGCATTATATTTATTGCCGTGCTGTCCTGCCGTCTGCTGGGACAGAGGGTGCAGGGTGACCAGCCCTGCAGCATGCACGTGTCTTGGGCAGCTTGGTTCTGACCACCCCAGTGGCAGCTGCTCAGCGGCACAGTATGTGCTCGGCGTCCCCACCCTCCCTCCCTGGACACTATTAGGAACGGCTGAGCTGTACAAACATTCAGTTCATCATCAAAGACGGCATTTCAGCCTCCATTCAGGGCATCAGCACAAGGCAAAGCGCTGATTAGAAAAATCTAATTGTTGTGTTTTAGGAACCATAGTTGTGCCAACATGTGTGTGTTATCACTGAGAGAACAGCAAAAACAAGAGATAGTTAATAGCGGACATTGATATTTTAATTGGACATTGTGAATTAAGAAAAATTGGAAAGCGGCATTCTTATATAGTGTTATTTATATTCCAGTCTGTCTTGAATATGGTGCTATGGAAACAAAGGTGTGTGGTACAGATTGTATCATCAGGAGATGGAACAATCGGGATGGATTAGGTTGTGGGCCCACAATAGATCATCCCTCACATCTGCCTGGATTAGTAACGTTCTGGATCATGCTACATTTCAATCCAGGCCCCAAGCTAACGAGGGTTCTGTGTCCTCTTGTACTTGCCCTGCAGCAAGGCAAAGAGACAATTAAAAGCATTCTTTTTTTCTTAAGGTTTTTGAAAAATTGTAATTTCAATGATACAATTTTATAAGAATTCCTCCCCTCCTCAATCTCCCTCCTCATTTCCCCTCCCTGCCATTTCACCCATAACATTACAGTAGTATAACCCTTTATTAACAGTTACAGGTTTAATGTTCTGCTATTTATGTGTATGCTGGTATTAGTAAGCATAGGCAAAGATAGAAAACCTAGTATCATATTGTCAAGGTATATTTAACTGTTTTATTGGGTGTATTCATATATTCATGGGTGAACTGTGTAATGCGGACTAGCACACCAGGAAGTGGAGATATACTGCACTGCACATCTCTTCTGCTGAATTAAAGGACTCTCAATTAGATGCTTTCCCCAGGAAATGTCACCTGCTGTTTATGTTCATCTTTCATTGGCCAGATCAAATCCCTGCCTCTAAGGTGTAAGAGAAATAAAATGCTACCATGTCTCAGGAGGAGGAAGAAAACTAGGACTGGAACTAGAACTAGAGCATTTTAAAGTAATCCTGACTACCCCAGGAGATGCAAATTATGACTGAAAAAGTGAGATTAAAATGTCAAAGCTCAAAATAAAAAACATATGCATGTCTTAAGATGGAAGATATATATAAAGATGAAAATATACATACATATATATGTGCGCACACACACACATATAAAACAATAGCAAAAATCCAGTTTAGTTTGAAACCTATGGAGGTGCTAGTATACACCAGGCACTGGGCTAGGCTTGGAGACCACGAAGTTACAAACCAGACATTCTAGCTCTAATTTGAATTAGGGATACACACTGATTATGTGAGGAAAAGAGGAGAGAGGGACTGTGAAAAAATACCATAAGTGGGATGTATGTGACAGGGATGCAGTATAACTGTTTTGTGTGCCTTATCAAGTAACTCAAACTTTGGAGAAGTTATCAGTAGGGAATGGATCCAGAGTTTTGTTTTAAGTAAATCATAAATCATGAGCGGTCCCGTGGAAGACAGATTTGAAGGAGGCAAGTCCTGAGTCAGAAGAACCATTTAGGATGGTGGAGGTGACTCTATTAGCCGGGTGACCCATGAGAGTGGTATATGGATGTGGATGGGGAGTCAGGAATGGGATTATGGACTTGGAATATAAACAAGCAGGACCTTCTCAGGGACTGAATGTAGACAGTGACAGGTTACAGGTGAATTTCATACTTACATCCTTAGTGAATTCTCTGCTGGTGATGTGGTGACATAGGCGAACTGTGGCATTTCAGTACAAAGGAGCCCTGGTAGGGTTAGTTCAGACTTTCTAAGGCTGTGAGCCCTGGTCTGGGGCTTTCTCTTGTTGAGTGGCACCCAGCACATCTATAACCCAATGATGAATTGTTAAATGAATAGATGTGATGGAGGAGTAAGACTTTCACAAATGGAAAAAAAAAAAATTTGGCAGTGGTTGGTGGGATATGGGGACATTGATGAAGAAAAAAATAGAGCTACAGAGACAGTGGTGAGTGTGGCCGGGAAGGCAGAGCATCAGTGGACAAATGTGGGTTGCTGCTCAGTGTGAAAGGAAGTGGAAGTTCAGATGTAGGAGAAGAGAAACCTCCTAGAAATAACTTGTCTTAGTGTTATGGGATTACTCACAACTATGACACAACCCCAGGTGTGACAGTAAAGATTGGAGAGACCTGAGTTGAGACAAGCTGGTCAGACGTTATGAACAACCCCAGGCCCTGTCAATGGCAGCTGTTAGCCCAAACCAAAGAGCTGGCCTTTTCTATTTGTACAAATAGAGTGTTGGCAATGTCTGTCCTTTAATCCCCGCAGATGGTCAGCATTTCCATGAATGGTAGTGTGTTGGAAGAGAAAGAACAACTGGGTTGCTTGAAAATATGGGATTCTAGCCTGCCATTTACTAGTGTCTAAATCCCTTAAATCCATATCTATATTACAGGATAATCTTAGACAAACTGGTGGTGTGAATTTTTTTTGTTTTTATTTTTTAATGATACAGTTCTATGGGCTCAGGGATTTCTCCTTCTGCCTTCCCCATTTCTTCACCCCAGTGTTTTCCCCATGTTATTAAAACAGTATAGTCCTGAAGAGATGAAAACTTAAAAAAAACCCCACAAAATTCCTGAGATATAGTTTCCGCTGGTCTTTGTTGGTGAGATATATCTCCTATAGGCAACAAATAGGTGGGTTTTATTTTTTTTAAATCCAGTCTACTTATCTATGACGTTTGTTTGATGAACTTAATCCATTTATATTGAGGGTTAATATGAATGGGTGGTAATTTGATCCTGTCATTTTAGCAGTGGGTTGTTAATTGATTTAGTTTTCTGTTATTTTACCAGGATGTTCTTCATATTTCAGCATCATTTTCTTCAAGAAGATTCTTGATTTTCTTTATCATTTCTTCAGCAACACATTAGTTATTCAGTAGCATTTTTTTTTTAAACTGTGGCATTTTTAATTTCTTTTTTTCTTCCTTTTGTTGATTTTGTATTGTGGCTTTTCATTTAAAGAGATGTATACTAACTGTGTAATACAGACTAGCATATCCAGATGTGAGGATACAATGCAGTATGCATCTCTGCTTCCAGACCAAAGATGGACTTCCAGTGAAACTTTTAACTATATCTTGACCATAGGATGTTGGACTCTCTGCCATTTCCATGCTCGCAAGGATGGACAAATGACTGTTTATGAAGAACTACAGTAATATAGGGGAACTCAGTGGCAGGGGGAGACTTGAGGAGAGGGGAAGGGAAATTTCAGGGCCTATGTAACTGCATCATAAAATAATAATAATAAAAAAGTTAAAAAAAAAAGCTTCAAGTCACAAATCCATCATTGTTCTATTTAAGTGTATCATGACATTGTAGGTATAGACAATGGTAGAAACTCTTGCATCCTGTTGTCAAGAAATATTTAACAGCCTCATTGGAAGTCCCTCTTAGATTTGGAGTTGAGGTGTGTACTGCAATGTTATATTCACTTCTTGGTATGCTAGTCTCCAGTACATAGTTCCTCTAGCTGAATAGATATACACAAGTTTACCTATATATCTACTGATCTTATACTTTGCATGAAAGTTGCCTTATATCAGAAAGAACATATGATATTTGTCTTTTTTGGGTTGGCTATGTCACAGAGCATAAAGGTTTCCAGCTGGGACCACTTTGCTGCAAATGAAAGGTAAATGAGGGTGCCAGGTAGGTAAATGGTAAGATATATTTCATTAGTATTAAATAAGATGTGTTCTCAACCCCTACTTTTTGTTATTGAAAATGTGCTTCCTCCTAACTTGATGACCATTTTAACAAGCCACATGGCTATGCTTGGTTGTGGCCCTCAACAATCTTTCTTTTCCCTCTTCCCTGCATCACTGATTAGCAGGATTTGTCAATTCCACTTCCACAATAGCCCCCACAGCTAACTCCTTTCTTTCAAGTTCACTTTCACTCGCTCTGTTTCCTGGGAATGTTCTTAAAGGAACCGTCATCAGAGTTACCTTATCCTCCTGCCTCTTGCACTTCGCTTATACGTAATGGAAGTGTCAGTCATCTTGTGAGGGAGTGACTGTCATTGTAGGATTTGTCCTAGCCAGAATGCTCAGACATTAACACTCAGAGAAGGAAGATCTTAATAAATTGATGAATTGAGCCAGATTCCACCCTGGCTGGCATACACAAGAGTCAGGCTAGGGTCACCTCTGAAGAGGTTCCTTTGGGGACTCCACCAACTGCATCATTGAACTCAAAACTCTAACCACGATGAAAATCACAGGCTTTGTGGTCTGTTCATGAAGTGTGTGCGTCAGAACAGGGTCTCCATGGTTGCTGAGGCCTGTGTGATGGACGGCATACCTAGATGCTTATGGGGGACATGACAACCAGTTCATTGAAGCCTACTGAGGACATCTAGCACCGTGGAGGGCAGGATAAAGTAGACAGCTATCCCAGCCAACTTTTGATGTTGAATATCAGGTGAGTAGAGACTCTAAGGTGGACTATGTCAGCCAATGTACCGTGGAAAGATTTCTTTAACCTTGCAGCAATGAAATCAACAGTATGTCAGAACTATCAAAACCACTTAAAGAGTATTCTTGCAACCTGCTCCACATTGGAGACCCTGGATGACATTGGGCGGCTTCCCCCATCCCCAGGTACTGATGCAATTGGGTTACTGGGAGTGGCCCTCTCTCTTTTTCTCCCCACTTATCCAGATACAGGAAGGAAAAGGAGATTGGAAACAGTTGTCACATCTGTTTTCCCCCATTCCTTGGCCTTCCCCACCCCCATCCTAACTGGTGGTCCATAAGGGCATGCATCCCTCTCAACTATGTAAACATTGCCAAAAATAAAATAACATTATCATTAAAACAAATCAATTAATTAATTGATTAAAAGATTATTATAATCCTTCCTTAGAAGAGCAGACTCCATGAAATGCAGAGGCTTCCAAAAGTACAATTCTGTGTTTGCTGTCATACTTACTGTTCATGCTGAAGACAAAATCAGACATTTACAGCCAAGGTGGTTGCATGCTCCCTCTGAGAAATTCAGGCTTGAAAAGGATGTGTGTCAGAAGGTGGAAGGTGAGGCCTGTTGACACAGATGTTATGAAAGAGAAGCCAAGGTCAGGAATAGAGCAGATGGACCAAAGACCAGAGTAAGCTGAGGCCTTTGAGGAATAAAAGAGGCTAAGACAACAGAGAGCTTTCAGTTCAGAACTAGCACAAGGCAGAGCTTCGGTGCTTGAGGCCCATGGCATGATGTTGATGGATGGCATGAAGCAAGCAGAACTCCTTTCCTTCCATTTACTCCTGTCTTCTCTGTCAGGGAGAGTGATCTTTGGACTAAATAGGGTAGAATGAACATTGTTAGAAAATTGAAGCCCAAGATGGGTGACGAGATTATGCCGGAGCATGTGTCCCCTGTAAATGAGCCCAAGTTTTTGACTCAAAATAAATTACGGTGCAGGAGTTTCTAGAAACAGCCACTCACTTAAGCAGGAAGAGCTTTGAGGATGGATCAGGGAAGAGAAGCAGACGGACCGGAGCTTGGCAAAGGCCATACCTGGGAATTTTAGAATCTCAGTGTGGGCAGAGTGCCTGATACCTATGTACATGGAGAGGGGCTTTGTGGTCACTTAAGAACTCTGATGTCAGACCCAGGTTATGTATCCAGTAATGGACCCTCTTCCTTTATCCTTTAACATCCTTACTGTGGAGATTGTTTTACAGTTGTCAAAATCCTACAGCCCTTTCTGTTTTTTGTCCATAAACTTCTGTTGTGTGCATGCTACAAGAAGACTTGAGAATGTTTATAGGAAAATTGGCATTTGTAACCTGTTTTCCATGAACCCTTTGAAGATGCCCTCAGGTATTGTTGGTCTGTAGGGAAACATAGGATAGTGTGCTTGGGACTATATGTTAGTACTCAACTTCAGGAAAACCATCTAAATTAGTTACTAAGTAGAAATGGCAAGTTGAAAACTAGGAAAGGGATTTCTGCATTCTATTTTCTTTAGCTTTTTTTTTTTGATGCAAGTTAATATTTTTAATGGCTCAATAAGTCCCTGACCTTCTCCCTAGCTTGAGTGTTTCATTAAGAATTTGAGAACTGTCTGAAAAACATAATCATCCAGGAAGATAAGGCTCTAACTTTTGCTTTCCGAAGAGGAAATGGGGTCTAACTTCAGCTGACCACTAACTCCAACTAGTAAAGCCTGCTTAATATAATGGGATGCATTGACTTCACTATAAGAGCGAGAATTCTTTCTTTGCAATCTTTTTAGTGGAATGCTTGTGATGTGTATCACTTTCTGGCTTAATGCTTATTCAATAATAGAACAGTGTTGTTTCTCTTCTGACTCTGTCGATAGATTGGATTGGGAGGAGTTTTTGCTTTTGAGTCTATTTCTCCAAGAATGTCTACAAACCAGACAGACACTGTGGATAAAGCATTCAATAAAATAAAAACTCTTATGAAGCTTATATTCTAGGGGAGATTGGCATCTATAAGAATAGCATCAAAGTAAATTCTCTAGTAAATGAGAAGGTACACATGTTACATGACTCATGTCAATGATTGATTACAATATGGAAATGTAGTGTTAATAGGGAAAATGGGTATCCCAAGGAGAAAGGGACAGATGCTCCTTGAGCAGTTGAGCATTTTCATGTTTGAGCTGAATATTAAAAGTTTGGTTTGGAAAGTAGCTGGTTGCTTTGGGGACGGAGCTGGTGTTCCAGGGTGTGGGAGATATCCAATCAGATAGCATGGTACACTGGGGAAAGTCCAATTGATGACATCTTCTCCCTTGATACCAGGAACAGCCAGAGGTAAGAATTTTCTTTTTTCCCTCCATCTTCTTTTCCTTGCTTCTCCCACCCTCTGTCTCCTCCTTTTCTAAGCTCTTGCAATGATTAATAACTGCCAACTCACACTGAGCTCGCCATCAGCAAAAATTATTAACGTTTTCCACAAGCATTGTCCCGGACCCTGTCACTCTACTGCTTGTTTGCGGAAGTGCTTTTTTATTCACAATACTCTGGTCTGAGTTTTTGTGTGTTTGCATCGTGCTGTCCAAGCCAGTGGTCCAGGAGGGCTCATGCAGAATGTTTGCGTATGCTCCCAAAAAACAACTGGGAGAGACACAGGTTTATTCTTATGGGAATGGTCAATGCATGGTGCTGATCAGTCAGTAATCCACCTTACCTTGTCAGACAGCAGCACAGTATTAGCTAGTAATCAGTAAACAAGCGCAGATGGTTCAAGGTCAAAGCAGCTGGGCACCTTTCCCTGTTGTGCTACAAGGGTGTGAATCAAGGACAGGAACCACAGCTGTATCCAGTTTACAGCCATTTCCCCCCTCCCCCATTAGAGCCTACTTAAGATATTTATCCCAGAGAGGGTGGGAGTTATCCTGGAGGCCACCCCTGGACACAGAGTCTTCTTACAACAGAAGTGCTATGTGATGAGCTTCTCCTGCATGATGGGTTTGTTGAGTTTTGGGTATGGGGTGGACACCTCTTGTGTGAGGGTCTTAAGACCTGCCAGAGTGGTGAGATCAGAAAATCCTTGTTTAATGGTCTGTTCCAGGGAGAAGGGCTGTGGAAGGTGAGAGTGACCTCCCTGCTTCTGCTGCTTTCCTCCAAATCCTTTGCTTTGAAATATTCATGTCTTGGAAAGGAATATCCTCAATCCAGTCAACTTCATTTTTGTGCGTATGCGCAAGAAACATAGAGTAAAAATAATTTAGAGGAGTGGTTGTTTGATCCAGATGAAAAGCCATGCTTTCCAGTGTGCCTTCCATGCCTGTATCTGTTAGGGTCATGCAGTCCTGGGGAGTGTTTACTGAAACTTGAGCAGATTTGTATCTTCCAGTTTTCATGAGATCCATGATATCATGTGGCCCCCATGACATATAGTGTCGATAAGCAATTTGGAATATACTGGTTTGTAATTAGATTTCCCAGAAACAGAGTATTTAATTTTTCATTAAATGTTCATTTTCACTTTTAAGCCCATCAGTGTCAAAATATTCACTACAGATATAAAAAAGTTATCAATAGTATGTTTAATAGTTGGCAATTTATGCAGCGTACCATTAATGTTAACACCACTGTAACAAGAGCCATTAGACTCATTTTCATATGCTGTGCCACAGGACAGCTTAACCTCTATTTCCCATAAATATTTCACGTACTCCTAGACTAAAATGTCCCAGGCTTTCTGCTGACTGTAATGAATGGTGGCCTGCTGACTTAAAGCTGCTCCCAAATTGAGGTCAGGGTCACCACACTCTTACTGTTATACCAAGGAGGCAACAAGTTGCAACTGCACCAAATCATCTAACGCACTGAAGTATCTAATGCATCAAATCATCCTAAGTAATTGTCTGCAATTGCTAGTGACCCAGAAGACTTCTTTTGTTAAGTGAGTACCCTATAAGGGTGTTAGGGAAATGTTAGTATGTGGTATTGCAAATTGAATTAACCTGTCATAAATGGTGAGAAGGTTGGCTTTCATCTGGGGCCAACACCTGGGGAAGAGAAGAGACATGGGACTAGGTAGAAGAAGATGTCCAACTGTGAACTCATCTTGACGGGGAGATCTGGAGCAAGCGCAGCCTGTATAAGACATGTCTTAAGCTGGGCAGAAGTGGCTGAGCATTTTTGCCCAACTTCACCCAGTCACCAGGTACAGACTGTGCTGGAAAGGGTCTGCCCTTTGAAGGGGGAGTTCTCTGCAGCTGGTTGGACCCTGAAGAGGCTGACAAGCTATACAGTCCCTGTATTGCCCACAGGTGGGCTAAATTCCTTCCTTAGTCCCTGTGCTGCTCATCTTTATCTCCCACAAGTTGTATATAGGTATGATTACCAAAGATAAGACAGGCTCTCTCTGTGCATGTTCTGATCTAATGAGACTGAGAACTCAACTCATTGATGTTAATTCTGCATGTATTACTTCACAGTCCCCTGGGAGGAAGTGAAGCACCCAGTGCGATTGAACCAGTCTTCGACATACCCGGGAAGCACACTTGGAGATGAAAGTGCAGTGAGTGAGTAGGGGGCTGCAGGACTAAACAGAAGGGTAAAGTGGCTTGTGACTCAGTCTCAGGCAAGGCCAAGGCCAAGGGGATTGCAGAAACCGGGCAACGGGGCCAAGTCTTTCTACCTCCACATAAACCTGGCATTGGCAAGGATGCCCTGGGAAAAGGTTGAGATCACCCTGCCATGGCTGAGATGACACTCTTCATCCAAGGCAGTTTTGATGAGGGTTGAAAACTGGGGCTTTCTATCAAAGTGCCCCTCATAGCTGATAGATTCATCTACCTGAACAGGGTTGTGGGGACACATGTCTCAGTATTTGTTCCCCAAATCCACAAAATCCATCCTAGCTAATGTCAATGCTTCTGTTAATAATGTTTGGCTTTCAATTTCTTGGACAAATGCAAAGAAGATACTGAGAACAGAGTGGGAGGAGATGTAAACTGGCATTGTCCCTAAGCACCTCAGGGGAAAATCACCCTGCTGTACTGGATGTTCAAGGTGACATTCCTAGGATGAAAGAAGAGGCTGCCTGGGTAGGTAAGCAGCAGATTCAGAAATCTCCATTGCTGGCTTCCTTGATATTACTGAAACACAGAAGGAGGTAAGGGTATGATTGACTCTATTCTGTGGAGTGTCTGGTGGCAGTGCTATTGTGCTCTGTAGAGCTCCCTGCCCACACATTCTCTCCTCCCCATTTAACCATGCCTGCTGCCCTGTTCTGACTCAGTTGACGCCACTGACACCAAGGACCATCTCTGGCTGAGGGCTCCGATATATCCAGGGCATGACTATTTGGCCTCCCTCCCTGTAGGCTGTGAGCACAGGATCTTTCACAATAATTGTAAAACAGCAACTCATCCCCACCAATTCTAGCATAACACCTGAAGAGCCCATGCTCTTCCCAATGAAATTCTTCTGCCAAAAAGAGCATGGTGAGAGCCTCACTACCAAAGGGAGGCTGGTGTATTTTGTTTCATTATGAACTTCAACCAGGGTCAAGAGCAGGTTAAAATACTTTTTGTGTAGCTCTCAATCATTGTCATGCCTGCAATACAGTGCTGCAGAACAATGTGTAGAACACAGTGGAAGAGCACTGAAGTAGACATTGTGTCTGGGCCCTTGATGTTCTGGTCCTCCAGGGACCGGGTCTTACTCATTTCATCATTTCTTAGAAAAGAGCCCACTGGGGCTGGTGCTGTTCTGTAGCAAGGCAAAACCCCTGCCTAAAGAAGCAGGATGACAAATGGGTGCCTGTTTGTGCCCTGGCTGCTCCACATCTAGGCCAGCTCCTTGCCAATGCCTGAGAAAAGTAGTGGGAAATAGCATTCGTGTTTGCATCCCTGCCGCTGTGAGGATGCTGGCTTTGGCCTGACCCAGCTCTGACACTGATAGCCATCTGGGAAGTGAACAGTGGATGGAAAAATTTTCTCTTTATCTCTCGCTCTCTCCTTCTCTATCTGTAACTCTTTTGAATATATATATATATATTTTATATTGAAAAGTCCCCCTGTGAGAGAGTGCTTAACAAAACTTTTCCCCACTCTGTTTTCTTCCTGTGTATAGTTTCAATTAGTAATGAAGAAAATGGGCTCCTACAATGAACTTTGTGCTCTTCTCATCAGACATCAGGATTGACCATCTGGTTTTGAGTTACTTCTTTCATTTGGATTTCTCAGTTTTACCCCCTTTGTTACTCTCTCCCCCCTTCTCTTTCCATTCTTCTCTTGAATGTAGAATTCTAGTCTGTGTCATTACCGTTCAAAATTACTTATAATTCTTTTGTATTTTCTACCAGGATCCCTAATATCTAGGTGTTGTGATGAGGGTGGTAGCAAGCTGTAAATCAGCTTATTTCATGTTCATTTGATCCCTGAAAGATCATTAATGAAACTTGGAAAAATGAAATAGATCATGTCATTCTCCAGCTTAAAACTTATCAATCACTTGCTGTTGCACTTAGATACACTGCTAACTACATATATATATATATATATATATATATATTGTTTTCTTAAAACATCCTATAAGATACCCATCTTTCTATTCAACCACACTTCATGCTGCTTTTCCCTTCACTCAACAATCCCTCTGTTTTGCCTTATTAGTTATTGATATAGGTTTTGCCTTGGCCTGAAATGGCTCTACCTCTTCCATTGCCACTCTGACATCAAGTTGATGGGATTGTTACAATTCTAAGGCATTTTTCTGATTACCTTATTGAGAACAGAGCTCTACTCCTTCACTCTCATATCATCCTGCTTTACCATCTGTGTGACACTGTTCACAATGGGGATTGATCCTCTTAGGTGATGGTGCCAGATTTTGCCTTGTCAGTGACCATGAAAGCCACTCAAAATTGACCTTATTTGGAGGAGATGAAGTCACAGAGTCAGGCTAACTGTTTGTACTCCAGAGGAACGGGGCCACATTGCTAATTTCCATCAGATGATTTAGTTCAAGCAGGGAGTTCTGCTCTGGTGTTTTGAGATATGTGATAAGGCTGAAAAACAGTCAACAGGGGTCCCAGTAATAGAATGAACAGGCTCTCCATCTGCTCCAGCTTCCTTGAGCTACAGATCACCATCTCGCCTTTAAATCTAGCTTACTTACTGCTCTCATTGTCTTCTAGACTGATTTGGGCTATAAAAGCTTTTGCCTAGAGATGTGAATTGTTTATGCAAACTGTGGGCTGCGACTGTGCAATAGATCCAGGCCTTTGCTTTATGATTTCAGTCAAAACAGAATTAAAGGCTCATAATCACCCTTGTTCAGAAAGCAATGTGAAATATTTTAAAGTTCACATTTTCATTGATCTTTTGTCATGACTAGGAGTCAAGTTCCAAATGAGATGCATTTTCTGTAATGCATGTGGCGTTCTGTCCTGAAATAGCTGGTGTCTTTGTCATTCTGATTTGCTGGGCCGACAGTTGGAAATTAAACAATAAAGAATAAGTTTCTGTACATGACATTTCATTTTTGGATAACCAGCAACCCTAATTCTCAGGCATTGGGATTAAGTATATCCATCTGCACAGGTGCCCAGAAATGAAATGAAACGTCACTTAAAGCAGTAGACACACTTCATTGCTATTATGCCCCAAACTTCCCTCCCATAAAGTATTTTACTAAAAGTAAATGAGAAACCAAAACCCATACAATGGTTGTTTAGGCAGTTTTAATGGGTATTGGGATGAAACACACCCCAACAGTCCTTCCATGGGTATTTACTGAGCACAGAACTGCTGTATCCTTCTTTCCTCATCATTGGTGGTGTATTGAATCAATTCAACTTATAAATCTGTTTAAAATCTGTGAGGAAGTAACTTTTGTTTCTATTTGTAAGTGTAGTATCTGTTCCCTGAAATGTTTACCCTCTGGCTCAATCATTCTCCTTTTTCTCATCATTTGGTTGCTCATTGAGCAAATATTTATTTATATGCTACATTACTCTGCTCTTTTTCAGTGTGATGATTGTGAGCATAGCAATCAGTCTCTAGACCCTTATGAAATTTATAATTCCCCCAAGTTGACAGACAACAAAAATAGCAACCACAGCAGCCAAAGACTATCCTAAGTGAGGTCACATGTTAAATCACTGAATTATCACGTAAAATGTGGGAAGGACTTATCAGATAAGAGTTATTATGACTTACTGCCAGGGACTGGGGCTTCCACAGACGGAGTCAGTGTCCACAGTTCAGTCCTGAGTGCCTGGCTTTGTCAGCTTTCTAGGTGAGAGCTTGCATAGCCTTTTCTAGATCAGAAATGATAGATTGGTGAATGACACTGTTTGCAAAATGACACCTTCCACTCTATTCCAATGGCAATTAGATTGCTGTGTGATTGTGAGCTT
The DNA here is from genome assembly GCF_017591425.1 of Ochotona curzoniae. Lineage (NCBI taxonomy): Eukaryota > Metazoa > Chordata > Mammalia > Lagomorpha > Ochotonidae > Ochotona > Ochotona curzoniae. The sequence continues at coordinate 40,558,515 of NW_024466502.1, read as the reverse complement.
TTTAACATGTTTGTGCTTTGGTTTTCATAGTTGTAAGTTGACAGGAAAGGTTCCTGCTGCCATACTTGTGTCCATACAAGTACCACTGTCCCTAGGTGTCTGTGAGAATTCAGGGTCCCTTGGCTGACACCAGAATCTGTAGAGGACCAAGTCCCTGATTTAAATGGCATACTATGTACATGTAAATGTAAATACACGTATCTTCCTATCTATTTGAAATCATTGCTAGGTGGTTTATACTACCTAATGTAACAGGTAGTGAAGAGTTGGCAAGAGAAAATCTGTACAAGTTCAGTACAGACACAAATTTTTCCCCAGATAACTTTGATCCAAGGAAGATTGAATATGCAAATACACAACCTACAGATGTGGAGGGCTCTCTGCATAACATTCTAGATATGAACCATGCGTATTTTTATATGACAGTGGCTACATCAGTGATGCTATGTGTATGCGCGTGTGTGGGCATACACAGGTGTACATAACCTTCATATGCATGTGTGGGAGGGGGCAGCAACATTTTCTGGCACTTGAATATGTACTGCACCTCGTAGTTGGTCGTTATGAAAAGCAGGTGAATTTTCTCTCATTTGATCATCACAGGTAAGGTGGTGTTTTTATCTTTATTTTGTGCATGTAGAAAGCCAGGCCAACAGGTCGAGGGTTCTAATCCTTCTGTAAGGCATAAGCCAGTGACCTCTGACCCTGGGTCAGCGTTATCTCCAGCTCCATGGCTGCTGGGGCCTTGAGCCTTCTGCCTGGGATTTGGGCTCTGACAAAGATATTCTTTCTCTGTGGTTGGCTTAGCTGACATTTCATTTTGTCTCCTCGCCCTCCCTGCTCACATACCACAGAAGTGAGTGTTTCAGGGCATTTTTGAAGTATTGATTTCCAGTCAGCCACTATCCCAAAGCCCCTACCACGCACCCGTTCCTATTTGCCTCCCTTCAGTCAGTGCACATGGCAGGTGGAGAAGCCCCCCCCCCCCCCCCCCCCGGTCTGTTCAGGCTGTTCATGAGCAGATTGTAGAGTTACTGCAGCTATGAGTCAGTGTTAGGAAATCAGCCAAGAAATGCGGATGGTGTTTGCTCCTTTTAAAAACTAAAAACAATTTTTTTTGGAAGCAGAAAGCCATAGATTTGTATCATTTCATATCAATACACATATGGATCATATTACCACTTAAAAAAATCTCAATCATCCCCCACCTGTAGCAACTATATTCTAGGCTCTGTATTTATTGTATAACACCTGCACTTTCAAAGGGTTCTCACGCTTATCAATGTACACATGTCCATATGAACTTGTATATATCCAAATACCTAAAGTATATTTGTATATTTTATAAAACCAGGTCATGGCTTTGCAAAAATGATTTCATATATTTGAATATATTTGACTTCATCTGGCATTTTTACTCAATAAGAAATTATGGATATTTCTCCAGGGCAATTGTCAGAGCTTTGATTGACTCTTCTATTTTTTAATTAAAATTGGATAATTTAAGGCTTGCATAAAGATGGAAAAAGTAATACAATGAATTCTTATCACCTTTCACCTTGTTTCAACAATTATCAGCATACTGTCAATCTTTTTTTCATCTCTCCATCTGATTTTAACATTTTCATTTATTTTTGCTGGAATATTTTAAAGTTTACCCTGAGCTATACAGTTACTTTTATTCAGTAAATAATTCAGTACATTTTTGCTTTTAAGAAAATAATCAATTTTACCCTTAATACCTGTAGTAAAGTTTATAAAAGATCTTCAAGACTAACTGGTACCTAATTCATGTTCAAGTTTGCCCTTAAAATATCTCTTTGTGGTTTATTTGAAAGAGGATTCAAGTACCAGGTATTGCATTTGTGTGAGATGTCTTGTCTCTTTGAAATCTGTAAGTTTCCGTCTGCTGCCCCCCAAATCTTTTTTTTAAAAAAATGTTTATATATTTATTTATTTTTATTGAAAATTCAGAAATACAGAGAGGAGAGACAGAGAGGAAGATCTTCCATCTGCTGATTCACTCCCCATATGGTTGTAATGGCCAGAACTGAGCCAATCTGAAGCCAGGAGCCAGGAACTTCCTCCTGTGCTCCCATGAGAGTTCAGGGTCCCAAGGCTTTGGGCCATCCTCAACTGCTTTCCCAGGCCACAAGCAGGGAGCTGGATGGAAAGTGGGGCTACTGGAATTAGAACCAGCACCTATCTGGGATGCTGGGGCATGCAAGGCAAGGACTTTAGCCTCTAGGCTAATGTGCTGGGTTCCTCCACTCCCCTTTTAATGTCTGTAAGTGGAGAAGTCAAGTGATTCTCCTTGCAGAATTTCCCAGTCTCTAGAGTTGGCTTTCTGCAGTCTCACACTTCTACCCTGTGCTTTGTTTATGTATTACAGTGGCTATGGAGGACTAATTCGATGCAGGCTTACTCCTTAGAGTCAGAGAATTTAATAGCTTTCACAATGGACTTCCTATTGCATCATGCTGGGAGCAGCACAACATTTTTGGCCACAGTAAGTGATGCTGAAATTGGGCTGTGAGTTTAGCTGTGGTTGGCTTTATCATCAAATATGATCTACTAGTTTTAGCATTTAGCTTTGAATGTTAGCCAAATCTCTTATGTTAGGGGAGTTTGAGATTTGGTGAATTTCTAAATCTATTGCCATACTTTTTTATAGTTACCTTTGATTCTTTTGTGGTAAACTCTCCATATTAAGCCTAGACATCCTGAAGTGTAGCTTTTCCAGAAAAAATAGACAAAAAAGACTTTTTATTTTTTCTGTCATCGTTAACTTTCTGAATAATGAGATTAGTGTTGCAGAACTCTCCAATTGACCAATAATCCTTTGTAAAATTATTTATTTATTTATTTATTTATTTTAGTTACAAAGAGAAGGAGACACACACACATACACACAGAGAGAATTTCCCATCTGTTGTTCACTCCCTAAGCAGTCACAAAGACTCAGAGTTGGGCCAAGCCAAAGACAGAAACCAGAAGCTATAAGCCAGGAGCATCTTCTGAGTGTCACACATGGATTCAGGGACACAAGAACTTGAGCCATCCTTTGTTGCCCTTGCAAGCACATTAGCAGGGAGCTGGATCAGAAGTGGTATAGCTGAGACTCAAATTGGTGCTCATATAGAATGCCTGAGCTTCAGGTAGTGACTTAATCCACTGTGCCACAGCATAGGCCTCAATCAGTGACCATTTTGAATTCAGAGATTTTAAAATATCTTAGATTTTTTTTTGGTTGATTGAAATTTTATTCTATTTGATGCCCAAATGATCTCATCCTCGATCAGTGGAGAAGCCTCATTGGCTCTGCTAATCTTCTTTCGACAAGACTACAGTATTTGATGATAGTTCCCCATTTTCTGGAACAGTAACACATCCCAAACTTACTCAGCACATTTTTCAACATCATACCTAGTCATTCCTCCTGGGAGAAAGGGAGAAAGGGTCCCTTGCTGTGGAGAGTGATATTGAAACGCATAATGGCTCCGTACTTCTCCAGGACGGATCATAAAGTGCATATATTCAAAGACTTATTTATTTTTGCTGGAAAGACAGATTTATAGAGAAGGAGAGATAGAGAGAAAGGTCTTCCACCTGCTGGTTCACACCCCAAGAGGCTGCAACAGCCAGAGCTCAGCTGATCTGAAGGCAGGAGCCAGGAGCTTCTTTCAGGTCTCCCACATGGGTGCAGGGTCCCAAAGCTTTGGATCGTCCTCGGCTGCTTTCCCAGGCCACAAGCAGGGAGCTGGATGGGAAGTGGAGCAGCTGGGACATGATTCCAGCACACGGAAGGCAAGGATTTGGTTACTATGCCAGGTTCTAGATCATGAAATATTTACCCATTCCTCATCACTGGGATTTGTTATACCCCTATTTTTGCCATATCCTGCCTTTCAGTTTCAATGCCACATGGAAGAAGTTGCAGGACCTGGTCATGACCCTGACAGGATTAACAGAAATGATGAAATTGAAAACAAGTATGAGGACAGTTGTCATCCTCAGTAGAGTTTCCAAAAGCCAACAACTCCTGGGCAATATGTGAGGGTTGGGAAGAAAGTTTCCCCTTGGTTTCCTGAGGTTTCTCTCTGATAAGACAGAGATGTTACTTTCCGCTCCATCCTCTCTTGGTTGGAGAACAGTTTTATTTTTCTTCCCACAGGGACTTCAGTGAAAATGCATTTTCTGTTTGCCTTTTCTAACTTTGCGGCTTGCAAAGGGAACATGCTTACATCCCAAAGCCATATAGTGGCTTGGACCTTTCATAAGGCCTTGTCACTTTGGAGGGTGGTATGGTTGTGTGCCATATTGGCAGTACATTTTATTCGCACAGAGGGCATTCTGACCTCCTTGATTCTATGTTTCATTTCTTTGCCAATCGTCAGACAGTGCGCCATGGAGGAAATAGAATTTATTGAGAGATTTCTACTCTGTAACTAGCAAACCATTTCTGGCCGGTTACAGAGTTCCCCAGCTGCACCATGCTATATAACCCTGATTATCTAGTTCATTGTAAATTCACAGTAGCATGTGAGTTAACTCTCCCAACTGTCCATCTTTTCATTTATGTGAAAAGAAAGCTTCAGGTAATAATCTTAAAGCTTTTGGTAATGCTTAAAGATTTACTTCCAAATTCCTTTTTATTGTAGTACAATATATATTATAGAAATATACACATAAGTGTGCAAGCTTGATGGATTTCTGCACACTGAAGATACACATACAACCCCCACTCAGACCGATAAACAGTATATTCTAAGAACCCCAGAAGCCTCTTTTGCTTTGAGTAAGCACCTGCTTTTTTGCCTTCAAGAAAAATCATTATCCCAACCCCACAAGCACAGATTAATGTTACTTAGCTTTTTACTTCTGTAAGTGCAACTATACATGATGCTCCCTTTTGTATCTTACTTATTTCTCCCAATATTTGTAACGGTCAAGTATGCAAATATGTCTAATTTTAGACTGTCCATTCTAATTGCTATATGGTATTCTTGTGTGTCTCTACCAAAATTTATGCATTCTCTGTTAATGAGTATTGGATAGTTTTCAATTTGGGGTAATTACAAATAATGCTGCTATCAATATTCTAGTCGCTGTCTTTTTGTCTTCGTGCACTTTCCATCACTATAAAGAAATACCGGAAGCAGCCAATTAGCAAAGAGAAAAGGTTTATTTAGACTCTCTAGAAGTTCTAGAAGTTCATGGTTCAAGACTGGGGAGGGCCCAGGACTTCCCCTTTGATGGTGGCATTCTTATTGACATAGTCCTAAGTTGGCACACAGGAGCACGTTGTAAGAGACTCATGTTCTTATCTCTCCTTGTAAGTCATCATGATTCAATTCTGGGGCCTCTGGCCCATTCCTATAATTCAGTCTAATCATTAATAAAGACTCCACTTCCAGAGGCCATGATAAGGTTAAATTTTCATCTTGTTACTACTATCAACATAAGACATTGGGTGAGTTTGGGAGGACAAACATTCAAACCATGGCACTTCTGGTACATGTGCATATATATTTTTTCTAGGTGGTCACTTAGAGAAAGGATTTATGATCAATGCAGGTGCTACAGATATGCATGCCATAGGCTGCAATTTACAAGATGATGCCAACTCATTTTCCAAAGGAAAATGATCAAACACTCATTTGTAATATCTTAAAACTCAGAATGATACACTTCTCCACTAATACTTGGTGTTTTTATCTTATTTGCTTAAGCTTATGTAATTCTGAGTTGAAAAAAATTAACAGAGTGCAGAAGACTTTCCAATACCATATTCTGAATTCTCTCTGGAGTGTGGACTCTGTAAGAGGTAGATTGGACTGGACCTCTGACCGCATCCTAATTTATCTCTTCGATGATACATAATAGATCAAATGGACATACACAGCTTTGCACAGGTCAAGGAGAAGAAGTCTAAGGGTCTAAGGGCCCTTTCATATTTATTATTGAATATTTTGACAAAAATAAAGAATAAAAGATACATCATCCATAACATGCTAATATTTTCTTTTTAGTTCTCTTATATACAAACATTTGATTTTCATATGATTGCAATCGTAACCTGAATACAATTTTATATTCTGCCACTTTGAATTAATACTTTATCTGAAACACTTTCTTACGTTGTTTAAATTATTCCTTCATTATATGTTCTAGTTCCCTCCAATTAGTTTGCTATTTTAAAGAAGTCTGTAGAAAATATTACCAGTTTACCTTTCAGGTGAAATTGGTTAGAATTACTGAGTAAAAAATTTTCATTTTTTGGCTTTTTATTTATTTTTCATCTTCCCAAAAATCTCTCTGTAATTTGTAGCAGAGGAATTCACCCTTCTTAGAAACCACAAGAGTGGTTTGACTTAGCAGGAGCAAAAACCTGATGTACATGAACAACTACAGAATTTGTCATAATGTAGAGCTAAGTTCCTAGCCTTGGGAAAGCTTAAAATTTCTTTGCTTTTATTTGTAATAACCAAATTTGGGAAAATCCAAAATTTTTGACAGCAGGTGATGGGTGAAAACATTGTAGTATGTTGATGCAATGGACTACTGCTTAGCAATTGAAATGAGGGAATTATTGAGGTGGACATTTGATAGAGTGATTAAGATTCTACTTGGGATGCTTGTATCCCATTTCTGAAACTCGGGGATCAGCTCTCAGCTTTGCTTCCAACACCAGCGTCCTGCTATTGCGTACCCAGTGAGTCAGCGGGTGAAGGTTTAAGTACTGAGGTCCCTGCCACCCATGGGGGAAACTTGGATTGACTTGGGCTTTGTGGTCATTCATGGAGTGAAGCAGTGGATGGGAAATCTGAATGCTTTTTTCTATGCCTTTCAAATAAATAATTTATGTACACATGCTAATATGAACAAATTGAGAATTAATTATCCGGAATAAAAGACGTCAGAGGGGAAAAAAGAGTACATATTGTATGATTCCATTGTATAAAGCTGTATAAAATGCTAACTAATTATAAAAACTGAAAGCTGATCAGTAGTAGGGAACATGCGGTGGGAGTGAAGACCAGGGAGGGCCAAGTACAAAGGAGAGCATGAACATTTTGGGGGTTAGCGAATGTGCTTGCTACTTTAATTGTTATTGTGGTTTCCTGGGTGTGTATAAATATTTATGTGTATCAATACTTAGTAGATTATGCAATATAAATATACAGTTTATGGCATGTCAATTTGCAATTAAACAATACCGTTTCTTGCTCAATACTTGTGATTCATTTTAAGATCAAAAGATAAATGGGCTGAATTGCTACCATTAGTTCATTGTTATTATGTAGTGTGGTGAGTTCAAGGGGGCATCATTCAACTGTGCTATAGAATAATGAACAGCGCAATTCATGCCCCTTATTTTGTGTGCTCAAGCATGCATGTTCAAGTTCTAACTTCAATACTTGTGCTTGTGATCCTATTTGGAAATAAGGATTTCTCAGTCTGCTGCATTCTGGAAGAACATAGACGTACAGAGAGAGCACAATGAGTGCATGGTGGCAGAGTCTGGACTGATGTGGCTACAAGTCAAGGAATGCGAGGATTGCTGGGCCCCTTAGGAGCCAGGAGGGGGCAGGGAAGGACTCTTCTCCGGAGCCTTCAGAGGGCACGTGGCCCTGTTCACATGCTGATGTTTGAACTGGCTTTCAGAACTGTGAAAGAATTGTTTGTTGTTTTAAGCTATAGAAGTGGCAATTTGCTATGGCAACCGTTGGAAACTAAGAAAGCCATATGCTTTTGTTAGTTAGTGTAGTCTTTTTGAAAAATCTGTCTGTAATACCAAGGGAAAATAGAAAGTATTTGACCCATATGTCCGCTTTTAGGCCCTGTGATCAATCTTTGTATGTCAAACAATGGCTTCTCTTTGTTCTTTCCTTGTTCCTTTTTTGTTCAAGAAATTATTTATTTATTTGAGTAGCAGAGCAAAAAAGAGAGGAAGAGTGTGAAAGCAGGAGAGAGAGAGAGCTTTCAATCACTGATTCACTTCCTCAAATGACTGCCACAGCCAGATCCCAGCCAGGCCAAAGCCACCAAGAACTCTGTCCTGACATCCTACGTTAGTGTCTGGATGTGAATCACTTGAGCCATCATCTGTTGCCTTAGCAGGTGCATTAGCAGGAAACTTGGTTGGGAGCAGCGTGTCTGGTACTCAAAACAACACTCTATGATGAGATGTCAGCATCAGAAGTGGTTGAACCTAGTGGACCACAATACTTCCCACTGGTCTGTATCTGCTGTCCTGAACCAAGTGTGCTTCCATCATGTCCATGGAACCAGGGATCCTTGGGCCCTTGCCAGGGATCTGTGAGGTCCAACTGATCTCATTTTTTTCTTTATGACTGCACTGACATTTGCCATGAAAGTGCAGAAGCAACTTGTGACACCTTTGACGAATCCAGGCAGTACACCAACTGCGCTAGTGGACTTTTTCATTCTTGGTCTCTGAGACAGAAAACAAAGTGTCACTAAAAATGGCCTTGATGAAGCAGCAATATGATAAATATTATTAAATCTCATGTACTGAGTCCATGACTGTCTGTCTGTCTATCTATCTATCATTTTATTACAAGGCAGAGACAGAAAGATGGAGTCAGAGATCTGTGAACCCATCCTCTGGTTCATCCCCCAAAGCCTATGGTGGCCCTGGGCAAGCTGGGGCTGAAACCAGGAGCTGGTAAGGAAATTGGGATCTCCCACAGTCCGTGAGCCAGGGTCCACATGAGCAGGGAGTTGGAGTTAGAAGCCTGGTACTCTGATATGGAACATGAGCATCTTAACCTGTACTTTAGCTGATGAGTGCAATACCAGGCCAGTACAGGTCTTTCAAAAACCCTGCACGACCTCATGGGGGGGTACAACTAAAATACTTCTGTAACCTACAAATATAGAAAACAAAACAAACAAAAAGCCACCTTAAAAAACACTGTGTGATAGATTTCTGGGCTGAACAAACAGACTCTGTCCTGATTACCATTTTTGTTTGACAAACTTGTTGTTTAAATTGTTCCGATTTGGAGTTTTTGACAGAGATGCACCTGCGTGCTCAGAAATTCTCCTTTGGAGGAACCCATCTTAATGCTTCTGTTTACTGATAACAACATTTCCTGCAAAGGCTTAAACATAAGTAAAGCCCTGGGAGCCACAGGGATTTGCATAAGGACACACAGCATAAAGCAGTGGGGTTGATTTAGAAACTCAGCCTCTTCCTCCATCCTTCTATCCTTCCCAATCCACTAAGTGAGACAGGTGGCTTTGCAAATTGCACACATGCCCTCTGTGGTACAGTAAGTCAATGCTGCCAATGAAATAAATGCCAGGTGAAAAAACTGACACGTCAGGTATTACACAGCCACTTAATTTTTATTTTGCAATTTTCTCAATCCGAGCAACCAAGTAGAATACATAAAGAGGACACTAAAATGTGCTGTGATAAAATTTACCTCACCAAGAATATAGGTGTCTTTTCTTGTTTTTGCTTCCAACTCAGCTTTTGTGTTTTTCTCACTCTTCTCTTTCCTGTAAGATTCATCTCTTTATTTTCAAAATCAGAATTACCAGATGGTCACTATGGCTAGCCCTGGGCCAGGCTGAAGAGAGGAACCAGGAGCTTCATTTGGGTCTCCAACAGGTAGCAGAGAACTAGCCACTTGGGTCATCTTCTATTGCTCTTTCCCAGGCAATTAGCAGGGAGTTGGATTGGAAGTGGAGCAGCTGGGATACCAACCAGTATGAATGTGGGATGTCAACACTGCAGTCAGTGCGTTTACTGGCTGTGCCGCAACACTGGGCCTGTTTTGTTTTTTCTCCCGCATTAACTGTTTTCTGGGTCCAGCATTTGCTTCGACAAAAGCTTGTGAATGGAGACATGATGCATAGCTTCTATGATTAAGGAATTCAGAATCCTTTCCAGCCTGAGGGCAGAAAGAAACACGGAGAGAAAAACATCTCTAACATTTCCATGTACAGATGAATACCCAAGATAAATAGTAACTGACATTTCTGCAAACTTCCCTGCTGTTTTATAGACTGCATCTCCCCCATTTGTGAGTCTACAGCATATTTGGGCAACATCATGGGTTTCCTCTCTTGATGAGTCTTCTCAGCATGGGTTGGGTCAGTGTTTGTAGCTCAGCCGTCTGGTGCCAATGTGGAGAGCTCCTCTGATTTGATTCCACCCCAAGGCACTGAAGGATTTTCAAGATTTTTCCTCTTAATATTTGCCTTTACTTGATAATCCCAGAGCATGCTGGGAAATCTCAGCAAGAGGAAAAATTTAGTAACCATGGGGAGGCCTGCTTACAGAGCTGTGGGTAAGTATGAAGGCGGGTGAGGGTGAGTACTAATGTCTCTTGAATGTTTTGCTTTGCACAAGGCTTTCCTTCAGCAAAATGTGCGCTGGCTTGCAAGGACAGAGAGCTTTTTGAAAACTCAGCCATCCTCAGAAACAGAACTGCATGATTATTTCCCAAGAGGAAAGCCACTGAGTCGGGAAGGCATGTGGAAGCATATGGTTTAGATGCAAGTTAGAATTTCAAAGGCAGGAGTTGGCAAAGGGTTGGATGAGGTTTCTGCCTCACGTTTTGATCATCGCTTTTCTTTCCCGTTAGCAGAGTGCTGACCTTACCCTTGGCATATGCAGGATGGAAGACATGCTGCCTGCCTTACATCAACATTGGAGAGAGTGCCCAGTTCTGACACAGGCTTCATAGCCAAGAAGGTGACGAAATTCAAAAGGCTTGAGGGTTTTCTTTGTTCAAACTGGCTTCTTCAGGGCTTTCTTTCTGTTTTTCCTTCTGTTTGTTTCTATGTGGTCACTAGGACTCTCTGTCCTTGAGGTACATAATGATAGGCTAGACTCTGGTTTTGCCTGGGTGCACTGGTTGTGAACTGGGCTGGATGAGGATGGACATTTTGTATGGTGCCTTTGGGGAGGGCAGGTTTTGCTTACCGGGTGACAAGGCTGCCAGGGAGTCTGTTTCTAGAACTGGATTTTCTGATAACATAAGTGAGACCACTGGCAGTGGCTCATTGGAGTTAGAAGCAGCAGTCCAGGCACATGTGATCTGTGAGCAGCATGGCCCCTGGAAGAAAGCTTACTGAATGACCTTGGACCTGAAGGAGGATGCAAAAGGCTTGAATGTAATTGTTGCGATTTAGATTATGCTCATTTGCAGTTGGAGAAATCTGTGGATTGGAGAGGGTCAGTGGTTTATTCAGCCCACTGGTTCTTCTTGCCACATATCTTTATTTTGATTAGAATGATTTTTTTTTTCCTTTCAGGGCAAAAATGAAATTTCAACCTCTATTCAGTTGGACAGTTTAGAGGTCCTGCCTGCTATTTTCCTTTTCCTCTGCAGGGACTTTGGTAAAGCATGATAATGCCAGCTGATTTTAGATTTACGGGACTGTTAAGAGATGTAGGCATATGTCTGTGCATGAATGCATATACACAACTATGAAATCGAATGATGTCCTATTTTGTCAAAATTGATATAGAAGTAACAGCATAATTGCTAGGTTATATGTTCTGAAACTTTAGTTCACGGCTTCTTTGGGGGTCCATGTGACATCATATTTACTTTGTGCCTTAAGTGATTTCACTGGGCTCATCAATGAGAAAAGCTTATAGCTGTTCTTGCAAAACAGTAACTCTCCATGTTGATATAACATCTTGATTTGTTCACATGCAGATGAAAGTTAAACTACATTTCTTCTATAATTTTAAGGCAACTAAAAACCTCTATCACAACAAAATGGAAATGTTTTCTTTTCATGATTTTAAATCCTCATGATGCCTATACAAACTGCTTTAAAGAAAAAAAAATGCAGAAGAATTATATCTGCCTTTCATTTAATGAAGCTGTTTGTGGCAGACGTGGTAGACTGGATTTGTTTGACATCTGTGCCAGCCTCATTCTCATCTGCTGTTGTGTTTTGCGTTTGCCAGGCATCCTTGCTGTGAACATGATCTGGACATGATTTAAGGTCTACCAACCAGATGCGAAAGCAAGCAGCAATAGTTAGAAGGCAGCAGCCACTCTTCAGAGGCTAGGAGAAGCAGAGGGGCTCTAACGCAAAAAGCTCTCAATAACTTTCCAATTCCCAGATTACAGTTGATACAGAGAAGGTGTGGCATTCCTGAAGCATTTTGCCTATTCCCCGGTGAAACAGTCAGGAATTGCTAAAAAAAAAAAAAAAAAGCAGAATGAACAGGACCTCCTCTCACACTCTTTCAGTCTCTCTTCACACACACACACACACACACACACACACACACACACACACACGTGCACACACATACGCTTACACCGGTACGACCACAAATATGAGTGATTCTTTACAAAGTGCATAGAAAGCATGTATTGTTAAAAATCCTATGCATAAACTTTCAAAATATTTTTGCATCCAAATAAACTTTTAGTTTAATTTCAATTCCCATGAACTTAAAAAAACCCTGTGTGGAGTGTGTGTGTGTGTGTGTGTGTGTGTGTGTGTGTGTGTGTGTGGAATTGTTGGATATACGTTGTCTCATATGTAAGGGATGTTGGCAAGTCCACCTTTTCAAAGGCAGTTGGGTAGGCTGAAAACAAGGGCCAGAAGTTGCAGTTGCAGTCTTGAATCTGCAACCTGAGGGCAGGCTGTCAGGCTGGACTGAAGCAGCAAGCCTTTCCCTGAAAACCTCAGGCTTGGCTCGTGCTGCCTTCATCTGACTGGACTGGATTCGCAACAGATTCATTTCCATTGGTTTAACTTTTTCAGAACACATTTCCTGTATGTCATATATTCAGTTGTAAGAATATAAAGACACTTTCCACTATTTACTCTCTTCCTCTCCTCCCTCTTTCTCCTCCTCCTTTTCTTGTTTTTCTTCTATATTTTTGCAACAACATGCTTTCAATTTTCTTTATAATTGTAAGCTTAGTCTTTCATTTTTAACAGAATTGCAATCAACCTCCCCCTCCAAAACCTTTTTAATGGAACTTTCTATGTATATTTTAAAATTCATACAGAAGAGAAACATAGTAAAATCAGCTTAACTGTTCCTGAAGAAGCCCTTTGTGGTGGAAGGAGGGGGAGGAGGTTTGGCTGCTCACACGTGTTAGAAAGACTGCTCAGTGACTAGAGTACAGCAGCTCTTGCCATGGGGGGAATGGTAACAATGGAAAATGAGGGTATACTAATTCATTCAATTTGTTCATTTTGCTATTTGTATATGTATCCCAAAACATCCTGTTGTATATTGTCAATGTAACTTATTAAAACTATTTTTTTTTAAATCATTAAGTACTGTCTTTGTAGGTATTGGTGTAGCAGTGAGTAAGTCTTTGATGTAATAGAGAACTAGGATTCAGACACGCACTCATGGAAGTCTGCCACATGACAGAAATGGCGATGTAGATCAGCAGGGAAAGAATGAATATGGAGAAATACCAAATTATGTATGCTTACTTTAAGACCATTCCAAAGGTAGTAAGAATTTAAATATGATTGGTTAGACTTTTGTAAAGAAATAGAGAATAATTCTATATGCAATGGGAACATATATCTTGAACAAAGGGTCCCAAGGCTTTGCAGCATCCTTGACTGCTTTCCTATGCCAAAGGCAGGAAGCTAGAAGGGAAGTGGAGCAGCTGGGATGTGAACTTGTGCCCATATGAGATCCTTGCATGTGCCACTAGGCTACCACACCAGGACTGGTCCCCTTTGTTTTTAATAGATACGTTTTCTTCTAATCTTAGGATAGGGTTCTAGTTGTTATATATTCAGCCTTTCTTTTTTTCAATTGAAATGATTTATGTGGCTGAGGTTACCTGTGCTGGTCCAGGCTGCCTGATGGGGATTCCAGCTCCATATCTATAAGCAGGGGAAGGTCCCGGGCTTGTCCAAGCTCAAGGTCTGAGAATTTACTCTGTCCACAGCAATTATGCTGGGGACACATCTTGGACAGCTTTGGCCATGCTCAGGATCATGGCTTTGCCCATTGCCACCATGTTGGTGAGCAGAGTCCAGTAAGTCTGAGCAACAGCATGGATGTCTGGACCCCCAGCCACATGGCTGTGGGGTAGGGGGGTACTTGTGTTGGTCCAATGTCCATTGGCTGACATAATTGACCTTAGAGTCTCCATTTGTCCAGAAATTTGCTGCCAAGCGTTGCTGGGGTAATTGACCAATTTGTTCTGCCCTCTTTCCTCTGCTAAGGTAGCAGATGTCCTCTGCCAACCTCAAAGGACTGTCTTATCCTCTGTGTGCATCTGGGCATGCCATCTACTGCTCTAAGACACTGAGGAGGCACAGTCTGACATGCATTCCACTGTCAGACCACAGGTCCTGCCACTCTCCCTGGGGAGTTTGGAGTTGGAGTTTTTAGTCCAGCTGGGGGGACCCTGACAGAAATCTCGTCTGAGGTGATCCTATACCTGACTCTTGGGTGTGCTTGCCAGTATGGGGTCCAGCTTGTTCTGTCACCCACATTAGCCTACACACACACACACACACACTGGTCGTTACAATTGCTAGGTCAGATCTATCTCCAGCCCTGTTTCTTATGAAAATCAATTGGTACTGCAGCCCAGCCCAACCCTGCCCACCACACTCTCAGCCGGCCTTCACACACACCATCAGGAGCAATACCACAGTCAGAGAAATGATTAAGAATGCCCATGGAGCCTGCCTTGTTCCTGTGCCTGCCAATACGAACTAGTCCAGTCTGACCCACATCCTATTTGGCTCTCATACACATCATTGGACATTATAGTATAATTCAACCCAACTGGCTCTGATCTCCAGCCCACACTCACTCCAGCAGGTGCCCCTGCATGTCTGGCCAGGCCCGCCTATACCCAGTCCTGGTTCTCATGTTCACAAGTAGGAGTTGCAGCCCATCAGAGAGGTGCCACAATTTCCAACTGGACCTGCTCCCTGCCCTGGATCTTGTACTCTCCTGGTGGATCTGCAGTCTAGCTCAACAGGACTTGTCCCCAGTCCCAGTACATGCCAGCTGATGTCATGGCAAGCCCAACCAGCCTGCTCTTATTCTGGCTCATATTCTGGCTCATGCCTGTACCAGTGGATACAGTTGGTTATGCCAGCCTGTTCCCCCCTCAACCCAGTTACATGCAGGCCAACAGGTGTTGTAGCGCTGCTAGGCCTGATTTGCCCTCTGTCTCAGCTCACACTCACTAGAAGGAGCAATGGCCTGGCAAGAAAGTCCCCACATCTCCCCTACTAGGCTGGCACCCCCTCACTTGGGTTTCAGGTGTGCTGGTGGATACTGAGGCCCAGTCTAGCAAGGCCCATCTCACCTCAGCATTTGCCAATGGATGCTGTACCTGGCCCAGCCCAGTCTGCTTGTAGCTACAACTTGTGGTGGTAGATGCTGTTGATTGGGCTGCTTTTAAGTAGGGGCTTTGAAATGGAACCGAATTTTGCTTTGTTTTCCTCTGATGGGATTTGCTGATGAAAAAAAATGATAATTTTGCCCCCATAATAAATAGAATTTAAACATAGAGTCATTTTTTTTATTTTGTTATTTGTCATAATGAAATGAAAGTCTCATAAAACCAAGATTTGCCAGGGCCAAGGAGGTGGCAGCCTGATGGCTCAGTAGCTAGATCCTCACTTTCCATGTGCTGGAATCCCAAAAGGTTGCCAGTTCATGTCCTGGCTGCTCCACATACCATCTAGCTCCCTGCTTGTGACCTGGTAAAACAGTAGAGGATGGTTGAAGGCCTTGAAACCCTGCATCTCTGTGGATATCTGGAGGGGGTTCCTGGCTCCTGGCTTCAAATTAGCTCAGCTCTGACCGTAGCAGCCACTTGGGGAGTAAACAAGTGACAGAATATTTTTCTCTCTGTATTTCTTTCTTGGTATATCTGCCTTTTCCATTAAAAAAACCCAAAAACAAAACTTTAAAAACCTTGTATAGTAATTGTAATAGAGACTATCATATCTAGATGTAAAGATACAAGGCAGTATGCATCTCTACATTCAAATCAAAGATGGGCTCCCAATGAAATTGTTAAATATATCGTGACAATAGAGCACTGGACTGTCTGCCATTGTCTGTACCTGCAATGTCAGGATACACTTGAAGAACAGAACGATGGACTTAGGATTGCTTGTGAAGGATTATATGTTGTAATAATATAGAGGAAATCAGTGGAGGGGAGAGAACTTGAGGAGGGGTAAGGCAAATCCTAGAACCTACAGCACTCTATCATAAAAAAAAATTAAAAAGCAAAGGCAACACTATTCAAAGCTCATGACTTGCTCTTTTCTCAATTAACGATGCTCTTGATGCTTTTATGTCTATTGTGGTTATATTTTGTAATGGCATGTTATTGCCAGCTCTTCCCAACTCTGCAGCCAATGATATTACTTTGGAATAGTGGAATGCGTTATGGTGGGAATATTGGAAATATGAAAATTGGAGCACCCCAAATCACAACTCCCTTCTGCTCCCAATTTCTCAGAAAGACTCTTAAATCCTTTACCAGCACTCCATTCTGGTGAACCTATGCTACATTTGTGTTTGTATTTTATGTCTACTGATTAAAAGCAAGCTTGTTACTTATGTACCTATGATGTACATGAAACCTATTATCTTTATATCCAAAAATAAAGGAAACAGGTTAAAAAAAACCCCCAAGATTTGGAATAGCTGTGAATGTTAAATTTGTCAGTGTTCTTGTTAAATTGAGGGATATGAAGAATTCTGTTGAAAGAGACTGACAATGAGACCAAGTACATTTGGGTGAGTCACAAAAGAGATAAAAGCACAAATTTGTTTTTAAGGAATCTTAATTTATTTTCTTTTTTCTTTTAAACATATACCTGGGTGGTTTTTTTTTTTTTTGACTCGGTTTTATTGCTTAGTAATTTATTCAAACAGTACTTTCTTGAGAATTCTGTCAGAGTCATGGAAAGTAGTTTGGTAATTGTTATAAGATTTTAGAGGAAGCACTAGTTGAATAAATAAACTCTGATGATCGATTGTCACAATTGCTAGATTATGTGACTTTTGGGAAGATAGAGAATTGTAAGTATTTGGGAAGTTTAAGAATTTGTAAAGGTAAACAGTTGTAGTTTATGAACTGTAAGTAATCTCAAGGAAACCATTTAGTATCTAAGGTCACAGTAGTTCCTTTCTGACCTGGTGTCGTCTCTCTAAATTGTGTCTCCTTCCTGACGACACGGAGCTTCTGGTAACAGCTCTATGTAGCTCAAACACAAAGCGGGAGTCACATTGAAGCTTGCTTGAGAATCCCCAT
Source organism: Ochotona curzoniae (assembly GCF_017591425.1). NCBI lineage: Eukaryota > Metazoa > Chordata > Mammalia > Lagomorpha > Ochotonidae > Ochotona > Ochotona curzoniae. The sequence continues at coordinate 40,541,227 of NW_024466502.1, read as the reverse complement.
TTTGCAGGACTTGGTGACTAATGTGCCAATAGTACAGGCATTCATAATTCCGTTTCCAAATGGAACATTTTGCTTTTCAAGAGAAAGGAGGTTTTTTTTTTTTTTTAATTAACCAAATCCACAATTATGCCTTAGATGTGATTTGGCTGAGCATACACAGTGACTGATTTTCATTTTGATTAACTGAGAAACTAAATTACCAAAGCTAGATATTGAAGATCAATGTCGCTTTCCTTTTGTTTGTTTTTATTTGTCCCATTCTCTCTGCTTTCTGTCAGGTGTGAGGTAGAGGGGCTGTGTGAGATGCTCCAACAGGAAATACATGCTGTATTATTTTACATGTACCCAATTTCCCTAAAGCCTTGTCCATTTGCGGGCACAAATAGAACCTACATACATATATATATGTAATATGTAATTAATTAATAAAATAACTATAAATAATTATAAATAAAATATAAAAACATAAATATAAACAAATATAATATAATATAATATAAATTAAAATAACTATAAATAAAATAATTATTATAAATAGCCAAAGTTTTGTGGACTTATGCCCATGCCTATATAATTTCAATTCCATGAAAAAGTCTCCCCAGGTATTTCTGGAGTTGCCATACAGATGCTCTCACGTGCTACTGGCTGTGCGTATGTGCAATGTTGACATCCATTTCATCATCAAACACATTCTTCTCCCTTCTGCCTGCCCATAGCCACAAATCGTTAGGGAACCAAGAGTGTGTTTGCAGGCATTCAAACCCAGATGGGCCATTGTGTGTTTGGCATGGAAGTGGGAAGGTGGATGCTTGCCCAGACTTAGTGTTGTATTATTTTCCACCTAACTAACACTCTGACTCCCCTGACTCTCCAAAGCCCCAGCGTGTAACCATTTCATTCAATTTCTGCATATAGCCCCTCTTCTATGCTTAAAACAACAACAAACAAACAAAACACTAGCTATGTTTCCAGCTTTCTCATCTCCCTCAAACAAACTGTATGCTCCAAACAAGACTTCTGGGCCAAATCTCCTCCTTGCAGACACTTTCCACGGTACCGCACTCATGCTCAGTCCTGTGAGAAGCTCATTCTTAGCTCTGGGTGGGGTTCCTTTCCCTTCTCACAGATGCCTCTGCTAAGTTCCTGATTTCAGTGATCCCAGTTTAAGACCCTGTAGGGAACTTTAAATAAGATTTATAGGGTAGAACAGGCTGTCAGAGTGAGATCACAAATGATATTAACCCTGAACAGTGATTTATTTTTCTTTTAAAAGAAAGCATCTGATACTTGAATTGTAGAATATGAAAGGAAGGAGAGAAGCAGAACACTGGAGCACAGGGAGGATTTTCCATTCTCAGTGGAAAGCGTTCTTCCTTACTTTCTTCCTCCTTTACCATGCAGTGCCAGCTGTCACTGAAAGCTGATTCTAAAGCAATTACCATCCCTTTTCCAGGAAGGAGGATAATGTCTAAACAAAAGAACAGATGATCAGATGCCGTGGGTTCCTCTGACTCTGGAACTGCTTTAGAAAGGAAGCTGTATCTTTGTAGAATTATTATCAATCAGCCTTTATTGCTTCAGCTTTCTTTATTGCATTCTAACACACAAAGTAATGAAAACATATAATAAAGAGAATAAAACACATAATGCATCACTGTGCAGATATTGCAATCATAGCAAATCCAATGTAAAAGCCCTATAGGGAATATTTGAGTCTTCCAATACATTGCTAACAGTTTGCATGATACTATATCACGTTATTTATCTACTAAACCTGTCATGCTCTGCTAAATATCGTGCAAGCATCAACCTCAAATAGCACTCCTCCTTCCCATCCTCCAAACAGGAGGCATATTTCTTTGCTGTCACTGGTTTTAATGTTTGCAAAGAGTAGCTCCGGTTCCTGAATAATTAATGCATAACGATTACTAAGCTACGGATAGTTTACTATTCTAGCCCCTCTGGTCTATGCAACGTTGCTTGCTTTAATATGCACTTCGAATTGGAACCAAGAGGTAGTAAAAGCCATTAAGACGGCATGGAGCTCAGTCAATAATGATTTAGAGTTTGGACGCATCTTGAGTTTTCCATTCTTGGCTCTCAAGCCCCATCTGCTGCTCATGCTCTGATTTGGTCTCCCTTTTGCAAATGTTTCTCTGGTGGTGGAGTTTCCGCTCTGTTTACATTTACTTAAAAGAGTCAACGATCAAAACTTCAGGTCAAATACTCACTTCCTCTGTGGTAATTCACGCTCTGGAAGAACACTGGCAATGGCTAGATACACAGATTGTTTCTGTTAGATATGCACATACAACTTTACAACTTCATAACATGCACTTTATAACTCATCTTGATAGTATTTGGCAAACATTAAATACTGATAACAGTCGCAGAGACAACTCACCCTAGGAATCACAGAAGGGGTTTCCAAAATGGCTGGACAGGCTTTATGAAAAATTGGAGGCAATGATTTTTTTCAGCATGAGATTGCAGAGTAAAAACATCAAGACTGGCTTTCCCATGTACTGCTTGTGGTTTCCGTTCACTGGTGCTTCTACAGATGAACTCACCTCTTAATGAATCCCACATGCTCTAAGTTGTGGTATCCTGAAGGGCAGAGAAAGGTCATCTTCATGGCCTTGTCTGTGAAGTGAAATGAAATAATTCTCCAGGAATATCTGATGAGGATAAATGACTGGCAGTGCAAATTCCTTTTGGGTAGATTAGCTGCTTCTAGAAGGTCAGTGACTCAGGTTCTATTTCCCATTGTCTCAGTCCATTTTCTGTAGCCGTAACTGAATAACATACCCTGTTAATTTATCAGAAAAGCTTTACTCAGCGCATGGTCTTGGAAGTGTGGGGGTCCAAGGTCAAGGCGCTAAGAGCTGTCTTGGTGGTATGAGGATTCTTTGCAGAGTCCTGAAGTGGCACAGGGCATCATGTAGCTAGGCAGGTGCATCTGAGGGAACCAGAATGGCTTTTATAACTGACTCTTCATATGACATATTAACCCACTAACTCATTAATCCTTCATGATAACAGAGCTCTGGCATAATCACCTCTTAAAGGTCTTCCCTATTCCCATTTCTTAATAGTCACAATGGGGAGTTAACTTCAAAATTAGTTTTGTTATTGGCGACATTCAAATCATAACATCCTTGGAGCTTGATCTGGGGCTGGACATGTAATATACAGTGGAAACTTGGCCCATATATTTGTAGACTGCTGTTTTCTAAAGGAATGCATTGTGCCAATTTCACCTAGGTGGGGCTAGTTGGAGCCCAGCAGCTCAACAATGCCATCTCATTGTTATCAGATGCTCTTTCCCTTCTTTCTGGAGTCTGCCAAATGTCCACATTAAATGGACATTTATATTGCTTTGGAAATAAGTATTTAAATTTCTTGAGTTTGGTTTTGTAGACTGAACAAAGATCAGTTTACTTATGGTAGGAGATGCTGTTAAGTCTTTCAGGGGATTTGGAAAAAGACTTTAACTAAGTAGGCACTGGTGACCTTCATGTTAGCATAAATGTAAAAGGTCACTCTTGCTATTTCGTCCTCACCCGACAGACGAAGTCTTATATATTGTAATTGGTTCTCTGCCTTTTCCAGCTCTTATACTGTTGCTAGGCATGGCTCTGGGTTAAGCGGTCCAGACCCATATTGTTGATAGAATGAATAGATGTGCAGCCAATGTACATACTGTCCCATGGCTGTGATTGGTTAGTTAATGAATCATGTGTCAAAGAACAATGAGGTGAGAGGGAAATCTCTGCAGGGTGCTCTGAGATGCTCCGAGTGCGTGGGACATGTAATACACTAAATGTCAAAGTTACTCTGAGAGTTCTGGAGAAACTGAAGATAAAGATCATAGATCAGTATCACACTTCGGTTCAAATTCCCAATAAATGAACCTAGCTCAGTCAGACTCCACCCTAGCCCACTGAGCGAATGCTTGGCCCCATGCTTGCAGTAATGATAGAGACAGGGTGTGGAAAGCCAGGGAAACTCAAGAGATTCACGAATTTGAGTGTCATCCTTGTGCAGGGGCCATGCTAATCTTCTCTGTATAATTCCAGTGTTAGTATATGTGCTGCCGAAGCGAGCACAAAACTCAAGAGATTCATCGAGATAGTCCTGTTCAGACCTAGGGGCCCACTCAATGCCATAGTCTTGCCTTTCAGGAATCAGGGCTCAGTCCTTCTTTCCAACTGTTTGTGGAATAATGAACAATGCAAGTTCTTGTTCAAGAGGGGAGGTTAATGTGCACAAGTGGTGGTTTAACAGTAATAGTGCACATATCACATGAACTTTATTTCTGTTTGTTGATCAGCAGTTGGCAAACATAAAGGGATCTGCACCCTGGTTTTGCCACCATGAGGTCCCTGAGCTGGGAAAGTTGAGCTTCTCTCGACCATTCTCCCTTTCAAACCATGACACCGCTATCTCTCACTGCTCCATTGTTCCGCTTTCGTCCTATCATGTACCTGTACTTTAGCTTGTTGAGTAAATCATTTCAGCCCACTCTTCTCGTCCCTTTGCTTTATCATCCCTAAGGCAGTAGGGGATTCGTAACATCTCACTTGAGTTAGGGAGGGCCTTTGAGAGACATCTGAAGAAGATGAAAGGGAAGAGGATGCTGAGGGGGGAGAGAGGTTGTATTCAGCTGAAACTGAAAAGCATTATCTCACCAGATTTGTCATTACCATAAATGATTTGACAAAGTATGTGTAACCTTCAATAAATAATTTCACTTCTCTGAGTCTTTACTTTTTTCATTCCCAACGAGGACAACAAGGGCATGAAACTCTTTAAGTGATGGGTATTGAAGAATGTCATGCATTTAGACTACTACATGTAATACTTGACATGCCACATAAAGACAAGTGGGCATGCCTTAACACTGGGTATGCCTCAGTATTAAGGTGGAAATGGGAAGGAGTTAGCCACTCTAAAAGGTCTAGAGGGGAGAAACACTTCCAACATCTCCTGGCCATAGACAGGGAATGCGCTACATTTGGAGAATTTCTAGCCATGTGAAACTGGGAAATGTAGTTGGAATTTAAAGTCAGAAGACCTGAATTTTATTCTTGGTGGAACTTCTTGCTACTGTTTGATTTTAGGCTAACTACACTTGTGATAATTTCCAATGGCTGATGTAAACAAACAAAAAATAAGCAAACAAAAACAAACAAACAAAAAAACGTTTCACGAATTCTGTGGCTTACAACAGACTTCTTTCCCCCCACAGTTCTGGAGGCTGGAAATTCAACAGTAGTTCCATTGAGAAAGAATCAAGGCATCAGCACTTAAGAACTCTAAGGAGAGAACTGACCCCTTCACTCTTCAAGCGTCTAGTGGCTCTTGGTAATTGATTTGTGGTTGTAATACTTCCATCTTTTTTTTTTTCTATGCTCCTAAAGTGTATGCGTGTGAGAGAGAGAGAGGTCTCTACTTCCTTTTTATAAGAATATACGTAGAATGCATAAAACAACCCAAAATAATCTCTCCATCCTAAGAGCCTTACTTGAATGAAACCCACAAAGACCCTATTCTTAACAAAGCTTCATTTTCAGCTTCCAAACCTTAAAACCTGATATCTCTGAAAGGTTATTACTCTGTTTACAGCATCTGACCTTTCTCAGTTCCAGCTACTTCATCTGTAAATTTAGGGTGATGACTCCCAATGCATAGATTATTGTGAGATTAATTCAATAGCATATGTGAAAATATGTTAATGTGTTCTGCAAAGAGAGTTGTTGGAAGAAATCTTTAAAAATCCATTGAGACTGGCATTACTGTACTATGTACCCTGCAGTCTTGTGGCATAAAACCTACATTCTCTGAATGGTGTCTGAACGACTGGAAGTGAGAAATCACAAGAGGCCTTACAGTTTAAAGGTTTTTATCTATTTACTTTTCAAAATGTTAAAAATTGATTAGCAATAATTGTACATATATTAAGACACAGTGTGACATTTCAGTACGTGTTTGCATTGTGTACTGATCAAATAAGTGTAATTGACATTTCTGCCATTGTCTTTGCTTTATGATTAAAATTCCTCTATTCGCTCAAAATACATACTAACTGAACTATAATCACCCCTCTGTGCTATGTAATACTAGAAACTTCTTACTTCTATTTTATTCTAATTTGGTGCCCATTAATCAAACTCCCTTTATCCCTCTCTCTAGTAATTACTATTCTGTGTTCAGATTGAGATTTAAAAAAAAAAAAACTCCCACCTAGGAAGAGCTTGCAGTACTTATCTTTTTGCCTGGCTTATTTCATTTAACATAAGTTCTCCAGTTCCATCTACTTTGCTGCCAACGAGATGATTTGTTCAGTTTAAATTGTGCAGGCCTACTCTTTTCTGAATACTCTTTGTGGACTAAAGTTACATAAATTTTTTAAAGTCCTGATCTTGAAGGAATTATGTTTCATTTCTGGTAGACAAGTAAAGTTTGACCATCCTGTGGTAGGCAACATGAAAGAGTGTTGTTGCCAAGAGAGCCAAGGCACGAGTGAGAGTTGGCAGGATTGGAGCCAGAGTGGAGGGATCAAGCAGTGCTTCTCTCCTTAAGTGGTGGTAACATCAGTGAAACAGCTTGTCTCTGGGTTCTGTCTCTAAGTTCTGACTCCCTTCTGTTGCTTTAAGTCATGAGGTCAACAGATCACTTCTATGCCTTTTGGCTCTTGCATGTTGGAATGGAAGATACGACAAAGTCGTGGAGTGAGAGGAGGAGGGGAAAACATGAATATGTATTGCTTGATTCAGTTCTGAAGTTTGAAGGTCACAGAGAATTGTATCTCAAGGATGTTTTGTAGTAATTTAGCATTGAGAGCTCAGAAAGGTCTCCTTAAGCCTTTCCATTTATGTCCTAATTTTCTTCTTCGTTTTTTTATAATGCTACATAGTTGATTAGGGTACAAAAGGTCAAGGGCTACAGGAAAGTGGATAAAACCATTGTTTTCACACTATTATCATCACTTTTACCCCACCTCCCCCCGTATCTGGGGTCAGGGAAGAAACAAAGGGAGAAGCCCCCCCCCAGCCTCCCACTCATCCCAGATCCCTGAGGTGGGGCCATTCACTTCCTCATTTTAAAACGCCTGGATCTTTAGTAATAAAACCAAATAAATTATGAAGAACTCACTGACAGCTAGTGGGTTTGATAAAGCTGGCCCTGGAAATAGATTTGTAATCCTGTCATGTTGGTGGGAGAGATGATGTTGATTGGTAAGTTCCTGGTTCATTAGCATGCTAGCAAGGGCTGCTGCCTCACGATTTACCATCAGATCCTTTGTTCAGCCAGCAATGGAGGTAGACATGGAAATGTGTCATTAATACCTATTGGGGATAAATGTTGTTTTCTTTTCCAAATGTATTGCTTTGGCAGTCTAAGTAATTATCATACAAGAGCTAACAATTGTAGTTCCAGTTTCAGAGAAGCTGATAAATTATGGCCATCTTGTTTGGAGAGACAGGACATATTTATCAAAAGGTAGCAGTTCTCAGTTTCACATTCTAGAGGAGCTGCTGAGTGACTCAGAGGAGGGCTTTTACAGACATGTTGAAGAACATTGCATTGGAGGAAGACTCCGGGGAGAGGGTGGGACCAGAACTGAGTGTTAGGAGGTGGTTAGGAAGGACTTCTGAGGGATACAGGAAGGATGGAACTAAGAAGAGCAGCACTGATGTGTCATTGGCACAGGATTGATGCCCATATGGTGAGGGTAGTATGACAAGAGCCATACACACTTCAACATGGAGATTTGGGGTGGATTCATTTGTTCATTTGTTCATTTGCTAAGGAAAATGAATTAGTATCTTGAAATGTTGGTGATGAGAAACTCAGAATACATCTTGAATTGGAGAGATTTGTTTGCTGCCTTGCAAAGAATGTGTATGCTTGGAGACTTAAAGAAAAGGGAGGGACAAGTAAGGGAAGAAATGAGAGGTGAATGTCCTTAGCAAGATGGCAGAAAGCATGGATAGAGGAGAGATTAATGAGGAAAAACTGGCTCTTCTTTTTTTGTTTCGGTGGCACACAACATTGCTTCAGGTCTGTGTTCCCACTAGACTCTAAGCATCTCAAAATAAAAGACTGTGTCTGATTCACTGCGCTCTTGTAGCCCCTGGAACTGCACCTGGTGCATGGTAAATCCTCAGCAGGTCCTTGTTGACTTTGTTGTTATTCAAAATGGGTTGGAAGTGAGCGATGAGGTGAAAGAAAAGTCAAGGAAGGCTCAAGTTCTGGAACCCGGGAACAGGGGAAATAACCTCCCTATTAACAGGAGAGGGGTCCACACAGCAGAAGGACCTCTGCGTCAGGATGTCCTGCAGCTCACACTGACCAGGCATTTGTGACGTGGAGCTGCCAAGGAGATACTAGAAGGGCTTATATTTTAGGAAGAGAAAAGCAAAAGGGCCTTGCTTCTAGGAGAGTGCTGGAGAATCTAGGGAAGGAAGGAAGGAGAATAGCCCGTGATTAGGACAAGCACATTCTTACCTCTCAAAGCCTGACTAAGTGCTCAGAAATAAAGAGAAATTACAGAAAAGACCTTAAATATTTGCTTAACAGAAGAGAATTTGCATAGATTAGTATTCCCTGACAAATAGTCCAGCCAGAGACCTTTGCTAGGACCTGTACAAATCATATCCCATTGGTCTGGCCCATGGCCTTGGAAGGCTGGGTCATAGGGGAGAGGCAAAGGATGGACTTTTCATCCCATCCCTTAGTTGTTAAGTTCAGAAGAGAAATGAATTATTGCTCAATTTGAATAACTCAATGAAGCAGCTCTAACAATGAGGAAATACAGAGGACTGAAAGTTAAAGCCCCTCTCACTATTATTCATATAATGTTCATTGTAAGTAACCATTCATTGAAGGTGGGTTTGTTTTCCTTCTTTTATTTTAGTTTAGATACACATATGCACACAGAAATTTTCTCATATTTTTTAAAAAGTATGTGTGATCTTTACATGTCTATTGCACATAAGCCAACCCCATACTTTTTGCAATTATTCAATGTTCTATTGATAATAACAATAATTAATATCATTTAAACATTCCCTGTGTATCAGATACTCTACTGTCATTAATGCTCAAGCCAATTATAAGCATAGTTATTTTCACTATCCCCATTTTAGGGAGAAGAAGCACCAAGATATTGAGTGAGTTTCCCAAGGTTACAAGGATGACAAGTTTTAGAGACAGAATTTTATTTCAGCCAATCTGATTGCAGGGTCTTTATCCTTACTTGTATCCCATAGTGTTCTCCTGTGGATGTATTTTATTTAAATAAGCATCATTAATGGAATTTTAAAAACCATTAATGAACTTTTATACTGTTTCAATTATTTCAGTTAATTATTTATTCATTGAACATTTTTTCAGTGCAGGTTCTTTCCCACATATGGGGCTGGGTATTGAGGATCCAACAGTGAATAAATTGGATAAAAATGTTTGTCCTTGAGAAGTCTATAGGAGGAGGTGGATCATGCATAACACAGATAATAAGGAAGAAACATAGTGGTGAAGACAGGAATGAGCCATTAGAAGTAGAATTGGAAACTGAGACCATGTTTCTATAAGGTCTTAATAAGAAAGTAATACTTGAGCCAAGACCTGCAGGAAACAAGGGTACCATTCACCACTGGGCTACTCACCATGCCCTGTTTGGGTAAAAAGTTTTCAAGGTAGAAGGAACAGAGTACAAACCAACAATGATGAGTCCATTGTGATTGGAGTGGTGTGAAAAATGGACACAGTAGTAGAAGGCATTGTTAAAGAGGTTAGGGCCCAGTACAATGGCTCAATTGGCTAATCCTCCCCGTCCTACCATATAGGTACTGACTAGTATCTCAGTTGCTCCTCTTTCCATTTAACACCCTGTTTTTGTAGCCTGAGAAGGGAGTGGAGGATGGCCCAAAGCCTTGGGACCCTGTGCCCACATGGGAAACCCCAAGGAAGCTCCTGGCTCCTGGCTCTGGATAAGCTCAGATCCAACTGTTGTGATCAATTGGGGAATAAACCAGCAAATGGAAGACATTCTGTCTGTTTTTCTCCCTGTAAATTTGCCTTTCCAATAAAAACATTTTTAAAAGGGGTATCATGGGTCAGATCATCCAGATATTCTTATAACAATTTCAACTCTAAATGGGATAAAAAAAATCACAGCAGAGCTTTGAATAAAATTGATACTATATCAGTAGTAAACTCTTGAGAACAAATTGAGGGAGTTGAGGGCAGAGATGGGGAGATCAATTTGGAAGCTCTTGCTACAATCTAGGCCCAAGAAGATTGTGGCTTGGAAGGTGTAAGTGAAGTGATCTCATACTGGAAACTTTTTGAAAGTAGAACACAGCCAGTTCAGCTGTACAGTGTAAGCTGAATGAATCAAGGATGATTCCTCTTCCCACATTTTAAGTCTGGAAAACCCAGAGAACATGCATACTGAGCACTCATTGGTTGGGACACTCTTTTCCTTCTTCTGAGAATTGAGACCCCGTGTCTTTTTTCTTGAGTTGTGTATCTTTCTGGAGCTACAAAAGAGTAGAACCTCTTCATGAATTGATATCTACTCTGCCAAACACTTGTTTTCACAACTTTCTGAGCTACTCTTGCATTTTCCCCCAAAGTAAACTTTCACACAACCATATTAAATCTCATTTAAAATGTTTTCTTGCGATTCTGATTGGAGTAACATTTAATTAATTTGGAAAGAATAGATATTATTGTGGTATCTACCTGTCTCATTGGGAAACATTTTATTTCTTTAATTTATTTAAAAAGCCTTTTTAAAAAAAGTTATTTGAAAGTTATACAGAGACAGGAATATGAAGATAGAAATCTTCCATCCACTGATTTACTCCTCAAGTGCTAAAATAGTTGGGACTGGACCAGGTTAAAAACAGGAGTCCAGAATTTATCCTGAGTCTCCCTTTGGATAACAGCAACCTAGGTACTTGTCACCTCCTGGAATTTCCATTATCAGAAAGCTGGACCCAGAAGCGGAGCTGGAACTTGAAATCAGTCAGTGTACCAAGAGATGTTTTAGCAACTGTGCCTAATATGCTCCTATAATAATAAAGATTGATCTTCTTTGATGTAAGTTTCTTATATTTATCATACTGTTTATTACTGATCATTACTGTAGCTATATAATATTTTTCTAAATGCCTGTTATTTCTTTTTTAAAACAAATTTTTATTTTGAATTTTGAATTAGGTGGTACAATCTTGTATAGGCTTGGATTTCCTCCTCCTCATTGCCTGTTATTTCTATATAAGAAAGCTATTTTTTTAAATACTTATTTTTGTTTGAAAGGCAGATTTACAGACAGAAGGAAAGACAGAGAGAAGTAGCTTCTATCTGCTAGTAGTCAAGTAGCCACAATAGCCAGAGCTGAGCTAATCTAAAGCCAGGAACCAGGAGCTTTTTCCTTGTCTCCCACACGGGTGCAGGGTCTCAAGGATCTGGGCCATTCTCTACTACTTTCCCAGGCCAAAAACAGGGAGTTGTATGGGAAATGGAGTAACTGGGACATGAACCAGCACCCGTATAGAATTCCAGTGCTTACAAAGCAAGTACTTCGGCATTGAGCCAACATACAGGGTGTGAGCTATTGCTTTTTAAAACTGAATTGCTGCCACATAATCACATGCAAAGATGTGCTCCAGATAATTTATAGTACTAAAGGCAAATAAGAAAACTTTTATGTTAATTCAAAATAATGTTACAATATATATTTTTGTTATAGAAATGGTAAAGGATTTCTTAAGCAACAAAAATATGAGTGAGACAAAATACATGGAATTCGGTTAAAACAAAATTAAAGTGTTCAGTTCAGTGAAAGAGACAAACAAGCAAATGAGAGATTGAAAGAAAAGCCTGTCAGTGAATAATACAACAAGTGCCAACAGCAAAATACATATGATGGACTCAACAAACCAGTAGGAAGAAAAGTAGTGACCCCAATAAGACATGACCATAAGACTTGAACTAGTCCTATCTGAAAAGCATGTTCACGCTTATTGGTAAACAGGTACAAGAAGATTAAAATGAGCTAACACTGCAATGAATAATAGATGAAAGCCTGTAGAATGGACAGTAGGATGTAGAGGACAGAAATGCCAGAGGACTGTCTGTGGGAGGGTGGTGGATGCAGCTGCGGAGAAGAGCACTAAGTCATTGCTTTGTCAGGTCATAGATCTAGATTTAGCCACGCAGGACCACAACCCAGCATTTCCTCACCATGCAGGTGCATAAGGTGATGTATGAAGATTTTCATCCTAGGGTTTTGATGAGAACTTGCAGGAAATTTGGTTGTTCATCACTACTGGATTGATGGAAACACAACATGTGTTACAGTGCAGTCATTGGAGGCAACACACCGAGTGATAACAACAGAGTTTGAGTGGGGGGAAAGGAAAGTGAAAAAAAAAGTAGAATGAAAAAGAATGAATAAATTAATGAACAAACTTGGGAATTTTGAGTTATTGCCAAAAAGAAGACTAAGAATATTTTGCCCCAACAGGCATACCAAGTCTTACGTATGACTACATTAATACAATCTTGAACAATCTTGGCATTATAGTACTGCAAAATTGACTTTCCTTAGTGTTCAAAGATATTATCAAGTATCTTCTCCTTAGTAATTGCAATGATCAGAGAATTAATTGCTTTGTTCTAGTAACTCCTCAGCAGGAGTAGCTGAATTATAAATATTAGACAGCAACAGAAGGAGTAAAGTCATATTGCTTTTACATGAACCACCTCGGGAGGAATGTCTACAGGGAAACACTCTTCCGACCATCACCTGTCTCTACCTATCCTTTCTTAATAATAGCTGGGAGAGCCAAGATGGTTCTTTGTTGTGAAAGAGATGGTGCAGTATTGGGGAAACTTTTCCAAAATAACATCTTTTCTAAGTAGAACCTCACATTTAAATGGAAATGGAGGAAATAGTTCTGTTGAACGGTAGTTGTGAGGATTTCAAGAGCCACCCCACATTCCCTTTTTTGTATTCCTCTAAACAACCTGGAATATTTTATCCATTATTCCTCACCATGGCCCAGACAAGTATAACTGCCATATAGCAAGAAATGAACTCAACAGGATGCAATCATAAAAATAACTTTATGTTTCCTCCTATGGCCCTTTCAAACCAACTCAGTGAGGTTGTTAAATCCAATAGATTTTCCAGTAACTTCTAGATTATAAAAAAGTCCTCAATCACTTCAAGTCACCGGAATAGTCTGTTTGGCAACTTAACGGTGAAGACAGTTGAATAGTAAAGCATCCGATCATCATTTAAAGTCTGAGTCTCTCCCTAGCCCAGTGCTGCTTCAAATTGAGAACATATACACGGGTGGGAGGGCAAGATGCACTCTTGTCTTCTGCTTGGCGCTTTTCCTTTCCTCTTCCCCCTGCCATCCACCTGCACTTAGCAGCCTCTGCTCCTTCCAGGGTTGGAGCTAAGGATAAGAAAAAGAAGGAAGGAATGGAGAAATTCTTCATAGAAAAGACACTATCGAGCACTGCAGATAATTCCTACTACATTTCAACTTATACTTCCTAAGTAAAACTTTTGCATCCCAAGATTTTTAAAATGAAGTAAATATAATATTATCACCAAATACTGGAAAAAAACAGATGACATAAAAAGCAAAATCATAAAATATAAATATTCACTTTAATTGTGAATAGTGAAGTGATGATCACAACTAAATAAGAAATTATACAGAATTCAGCAGAAATTTAGAAGATAATACAGAACGACCAGAGAAAAGTGTTCAAATGATGAATGGCTTGTTTGCGATAAGGAAAAACATCATGATGTATTTCATGCCAGCTACAGATGTATGCTGGGAGAATACTATGAAAATTTATGACAATTTCTGTAGATACTAAAAAGCAGTAAATAAACTTGACACTCAATCTTTAATTTAAAAAATGTATTTACTTAAGAGATAGAAAGAGAGAGAAAGCAAGAGAAAGTCCCCATGGGCTGGTCTATTCTCCGTATGTATACAAAGCGAAGCACTGGCCTCAATAGAATCTAGGAGTTCAGAACTCAATTCTGGCCTCTCACGTGGTAGCAAACCCAATTATTTGAACCATCACCTGCTGTCTACCACAGTCTACAGTAATAGTGGGATGCTGGAATTGGAACCCAAATTTGAGTATCAACCCGGGATACTCTTTCTCCTTCTGCAAGGTGAGGTACCTGCATTTGACATTCATTCTTGATTTTTAACTTCACGAAAAAAAGAAAAAAAAAACCCACACCCATAGATCACTGTTTTTTTTTTTTTAATTTATTTATTTTTTATTACAAAGTCAGATATACAGAGAGGAGGAGAGACAGAGGGGAAGATCTTCTGTCCGATGATTCACTCCCCAAGTGAGCCACAACGGCTGGTGCTGCGCCGATCTGAGGCCTTGGAACCGGAACTTCTCTGGGTATCCCACACGGGTGTAGGGTCCCAAAGGTTTGGGCTGTCCTCGACTGCTTTCCCAGGCCACAAGCAGGGAGCTGGATGGGAAGTGGAGCTGCCTGGATTAGAACCAGCGAGCATATGGGATCCCGGCACGTTCAAGGTGAGGACTTTAGCTGCTAGGCCATGCCGCCGGGCTCTGTAGATCACTCTTTAATCTTGTTTTTTAAAATACTAATTTAAATTAACGAAAATATTTCATGGATAAACTCTAGAAGCATGTCCACTAAAGTTAGAAGTAAGAGAGTATCCACTAAAAAATGCTATTACTTAGGATTATTCAGACTGAGGTGGTAGCTGCTATAGTTAGACAAGGGAAGTGTACATTGGAAAACACGAGGCCAATTTGTCTTCCTTGGCTTCAAAGATGTTTTTTAAACTTAGAAAACCAAATATCAATTGAAAATCTACCATAAGCCAAAGAATTATTTAGGGTTATTACTGCAAGAAAATCACACAGAGAAATAATTAAGTTCTACTTACATGTTCAGCAAGCAATTACATGTTATAATGGAAGACTCTGTTTTCAATATTAATAAGATAATTTTCCTTGGATAAACTCAAGTAGAAATGTGCAATGTCTAGAGGAAAAAAAAACTTTACAAATCCCTTAAGGTACCTAAAAATGATGACTTAGGAAAATGAAACAGTATGCAATATACTTGGAGATGGCAATGCCATAAACTAAAGAAGTTAATACCCAATAAGATGAACTATATATTCAAAGCAATCTCAGTGAAACAATTGTAGAGGAATCATCAGAAGCAAAAAGCTGATGTTTCTCTACTTAAATCCAATGTCCCATATTTAATACATCAGGTGAATTATTCTCGTAGTGTTTACACAGTTGGTGGTTTTTTAGATTCAGAGATACACTCACAAATGTTTAGTTGACTTTTTTAATGTATAGTATATACCCTTTTTTAAAAAAGATTATTCTATGTCTAGTTATGTATAATCCGAAAGATTTTTTTATTGAGGGGGCAATAGAAGAGAAACTTCTTTTTCTACCTTAATTTTCAGAAGTATCTGACATTTTTTTCAAGATTCATTTTTATTGAAAAGGCAGCTTCACACACACACACACACACACACACACACACATACACACACACACTGTATATCTGCAAGTCCACTCCCTTAATGGTTACAAAGGCCGAGCTGAGCTGATCTGAAGCCAGGAGTCTGGAACTTCTGGGCCTCCCATGTGGGTGCAGAGGCCCAAGCACTTTGGACATCTTCCCCTGCTTTCCTAGGTCCTTAGCAAAGAGCTGGAGCAGAAGTGGAGCCACCAGGTCAGGAATCTGAGCCTAGCTGAGATATCAACAACCTGTTTTCTGATGCTACTGCCTGTTTTCTCAGAATCCGCATCTGCTTTCTGAGTCTCTTATGATTTTTGTTCTTTATCTCTTAGTGGAATCCAAGAAACATTGAAATGGGTTATTTTCTGAGAATAGGGTAACAATGGTCGATTATGAGAATAACAGAAGTTGGAAGCATTAATTGAACACTTATTACATGGTAGGCATTGAGAAAAATGCTTTGCATGCACAGCTTAATTTACTCACTTCAAAAAAAATCTTACCCAAAAGTTTAGTTGAAATGTTCAATTGTGAAAATGAGGCTCAGGAAAGTGAACAGCTTGCCTCCAATGTGGTTAATATGCAGCCATGATAGAATTTAAACTGAGTAAGATACTCCCCCATGTATTGCCCTGATGCATTTCTAAATGAAACCTATTTCCATATCTTATGATACAGAATTTTATATACTTGTTTTTGAATCCTTACAAATGTGTTAAAAATGAATCTAATTTAATTTTGTAGTCAGCCACTTAAAGACTCAAAAGTCTAAAATGTAGATATCACCTTGAAAATTTGGCTTTCATTACCACAAAATGTTAAATTTCTTCCCTACAACCACTAGCAGTAGAAGCTTAAGAAAACTACATGACATTTCTACTGGTCTCAGGCTCTTAGGTATGTAATGAATGTTGGTTTGGCTTACCCATGACTCCTTTAAATCAAAGATATTTTTGTAACCTAAAAATTTAAAAATCAAATGATATCTATAAACACAATTTATGGAACTTGTTCTGTAGGAGCCAGCTTTGTAGTATTTCATGTTGAGCTGCCACTGGTAACACTGGTATCCCCAGTTGGGTTGTGGGTAGAGTCCTGGAAACTCTGCCTCTGTTCCAGCTTCCTGGTAATGTGCCTGGGAAGGCAGCAAATGATAGCGTAAATACATGGACTCTTTCCTCCTGTATAAGAGAGCTCCTGGCTCCTGGCTTTTATTCAGTCCACGTCTAATGCTTATGCACATTTTGGGGATTGAACTTGTCAAAGGAAAGTCCCTCTCTCCTCCTCCTGAATACCAATTTTTCTACCACTCTGCCTTTCAAAAAAAATTTTTTTAAGTTGTTTTGCAAACAATTTAATAAGTAGAGTTGTCCTAATGCATTTAAATCAAATGGTTTGGTATGTTACATAAATCTAAATGTTTTTAAATAAAATGATCGTGTATATTTCATAAATGTGGTTTGCCTTAAGCCATATATACAACTTTGTATGTAGATAAAGGTAGGTTTGGCAAGATATGTGTGGAAGACACTGGCCCTCTTCAAGTCAGTTCTGTCTGGCTATTCAATAAAAACCTTTTATTCAGCATGGCAATGTGCCCAGTTACACGTTCTAGCTTCATCATCACATATCAAAAGAATGAACATGTGGCAGAATTCTGGCCAATAAAATATGAAGGGACACTTTCTGGGA
Source organism: Ochotona curzoniae (assembly GCF_017591425.1). NCBI lineage: Eukaryota > Metazoa > Chordata > Mammalia > Lagomorpha > Ochotonidae > Ochotona > Ochotona curzoniae. The sequence continues at coordinate 40,523,946 of NW_024466502.1, read as the reverse complement.
AGTGTTTTCTTTCATAATTTCCTCTTTCTCTACATCCTCTCTTCATTCTTCCTATCTAGAAGAAGAAAGCCTCAGGACCTGCAGGCATCTGTGACCCAGTAGACCAAAATCGCCTGCTAAGGATGGCAGAGCACCCTTACTTCCAAATTCTTCTATCACAATTGAACAATTTGTCATATTTTAAATCATCATGTACAGGGTTTTGCTGCCAAATTGATTCCTGGTTGATTTAACAGGGACTGGCTTTAGTTTACAATAGGAGATTGAAATACAAACTACTTTCCTTTTTTGTTCTCAGATTTAATTTTCTCTGAATGTCCGCCTATCTGATTGCTGAGAAATTCATCAGAGTCATTTCTGTAGTTCCTTGTCAGTTCTCTCAAAAATTCCAGTTTTATTGGATACTTAATAACCCCCAAACGGGGGAAATGCCAGAGCTTGGTTCACAATGGTGGTACTCATTCAACATTACTTATTGATTTTCCAGGTGTTGTATGAAAAATTGGATTACACAATGAAAATATGTTTCTTCTTTTTTAGCCTTTTGTTTTTTTAATTTTTTGTTTTTGATGATTTTTACGTAGTTGATTAGGGTGATTAGGGTCAAGGACTACAGGAAGGTGGGTGAGATTACAATTTCCACATTCTCTTTTTCTGCTTTCTGTATCTGGAGGAAGGAGGAGATAAGGAGAGAAGCCACATCCAGCTTCCCAAATGCCTCTGCACCCTGGGATGGAGGGCAGCCAACCAACAACACCCCAAAGTCCTCACAGTAGGGCATCTCTGAGTGTCCTGTTCATGAGGTTTTGATAGTTCAACAATTTTGAATTACTGCCTATCTTGCCACTTGGCTGAGTGATTTAAACACCTGCACCTCTGAGCAGACTTACCTGGACTCCGCCCCACAATGGAAATATTGTTAGCAACAAACTATGGCCAAGGCTTGGCCCTGAAGATCTGGTTGGGCTCCAGAACTGCAGACTGCCCCACTGAGTACTCACTTGAAAATCCATGCTCCCTTGTCTCCTGAGCTGTCCCCTGATCCCACAGAGGCATTCCCTTGCTCTCCTTCTAATGGAAACTTATAAGCCCTCATCCTAAGAGTTGATTTTAGATCCTTTAGTGTCCCTAGGGTTCAGAAGATTCTGATTGATCCACTTTAGGCCATTCTTGAACCTTTGTCTTTACAAACTTTATCTCTCAAGATCCTGGCAAATATGTTAGCACTATCCAGTCATAAAAATGGAAAAACTGAGACCCGGACCAAGGCTACTGCTATCCATCTAGAAAATGGCAGGGACAGGGTGTGAGTGTAGAGGGCGTGGCTCTAGTCCCAGCTCTGACCACTATGTTACATCACAGGCCCTCACCTTCTGCTTACTCTTGGATAGAGATGAATGGATCCCAATTCTTAAAAGTGCAGAACTGATCTGTTTCTAGGTGAGAGTGAGAAGCAGTATGAACTCTAAATATTTTTCTTGGTAACTGACTCTGTTTTGTATTCAATGCTGAAAAATGTTACTTTCAAAGAATCTACAACGTTGAGCTTCCTGTGCTTTTCTCATATTACATTGAGGATAGTCACATCTACCATGATTTTATGACTATGCTTTACCTGATTAAGATCCAGTGACAAGAAAAAATAGGGTATTACCTAAGATTTGTGGGATCTTTGGGGAAGATGTAATATTATAACAAGAAAATTGACACAGCAGTGATACTATTGCTGGCAAAATGAATTTTAATTTTGGTATCCCTAGATGCTGCCTACTAACCCCTAGGAAAATGTATTTCAATCTGGAAGAAATTAGGGACACTACCAACTATTATTAATGTTCGCTTTCCTTCTAATTGAAGCCTACTCCTGAAAAATGTTGTTTATCTCTGGGGAAGCATAATGCACTCAGCATAAGAACAAATCTTTTTCAAGAGAGTCAGTTATAGGGCTTTTTCTCACTTTTCAGTCACTCCACAATCTTGCTGGCTTATCAGCTCCTTTTTCTCTACTGAGTAGGGATGGTATTGCATGCATTTGCCTTTTCCAGTAAATCATCCTTTTGTAATTTGGTTTTCCTTCCATCTCAAATTCCCATCAGACAATCTTTACCTCTGGACATATTGTGACCAATTTCCCCCATAATTAATGCTGTGTCTGTCTCAGAGTCCATTTCAGCTCCCAAATGAAAATTGATGAGGCAGCCGACCACAAATAAGGATCACATGCCACTGATGAAACTCTCAGTCTAGTTTCCAGGCTACCATTCGAGTGCTGAATCAGTCACAAACAGTGGGTGCACTCTCTGGTCTTCTGCGATGTATATTGCTCAGATGAAGTGCCCATCAGTTGTCATTAGCAGACTTAAGCATGGGATTTTTTTATGACCCCTATATATGACCCTTTGTAACCCCCAGTGATTAAAGAGGTGTGTGTTACAGGGACCCACTCTGCAGCACATGATGAAAAAATGTCTAGATTTGACTTCTATTTGCTACAAACTGTGCCAAAAGTCACCAAGAGGAAGAAAGGTGTGCACTAGGTGTTCTGTATCCATTGCTCTGGAGTATGGCTGTCTAGGTGAGACAGCTAAGTACTATCTAGAGGACAAAGAAGCAAAAGCCTCTGCCCACTTCCTTTCCATTTCAGGCTCCAGGTTGGGAGCTGGATTGGAGGTTGAGGTACGGGTTCGAATGGTCAGGAACAAGGACTCATTCACTCATCCAGTATCTTTATGTGTTTCCCAGATGTTTTGGAAAGAATGGGAACATGTGCTGCCTAAGACAACAGCTCTATCCTTCGAAGGCTGGCAGTTGAAGGTTGGCGTGATGAGTCAAAGATGAGTATACAGAATATTAAATGCCACCAAAGAAGAAAACATCAGGTACTAGTCAAGAATGGAGTGTGTGTGTGTGTGTGTGTGTGTGTGTGTGAGAGAGAGAGAGAGAGAGAGAATTCTTCCAACTATTGGTTCAGTCCCCCAAATAACTGAAGTAGTCAGGGCTGGCTAGGGCTGAAGCCAGGAGCCCAGGGCTTCATCCAAGTCTCCCACACACATGGCAGGGGGAGGTTGCTGGATTGTAATGGAGCAGCCAGGATTTGAAATGGCACTGTGATAGGAGATGCCTGCACTGCAGATGGAAGTTGAGATCACTGAGCCACAGTGCTGACCTCCTAGTAAGTAATATTTACACCTACCATAATTCATAAAACATGATGACGATAACGATGATAGCATTGATGGGCTCAGTAGCATGCCAGAAGCAAATCCCAAGAGAAGAACAAAAATATAGTCAGAGAGATTTGGCTTGCCCAAGTTTCTCTGAACCAGAAATTTTTAAGTTCTTTTTGCATGGAACACTGACTCTGTGCAATTTCCAGCTTTTTAACTTCAGGGACATCAAAAAGCTTGGAAGGGATTCAAAGAACAGTAATAAAGTTTGGATGGGGCTGGCTAGGAGAGGTGGGCCAGCCGCCTGTGAACAGTACGGTGCCTCAACAATTGCTGGGGATGTTTATCACTACTCAGACCCCCTCAATTCAGTCCAAGGGATAAAAGCTCAGACCATTACTCACAGCCTGGCTGGTCCTGAGGCGGCTGTGTTGTTTTTGAAGAAGGTTTTGCAGAGCTCTGCTACAGGGTTCCTTCAAAGAAGAAGATTTAACAGCAGCTTTGCCACAAACTCCTCTTGCATCTTCCTGCTGGTCCACCCTTAAAAGTGGTCTAGTGACAAGAGGAGGGATGTCTCAGAATCTAGATTTGTGAATTTCCTTTGAGTACCATTCATTCTTATTAAGAGATGCATCCTGGAGTTGTTATACTTGAACATGCTAATAAAAGAATGAATTAAAAAATAACCACTTCATAATCCTGCCTTGAGTTTGACAGTGAAACTGTGACTGCATCAAAATAGCAATATTACAAAAAAGTTCTTCAGAATTTGTACTCAGAGGGCTGTGAATGCTTCAGGGCAACTGACTCCCCATGCACCTGCTTTGCCTGGGGAACAGCAGAGAACAGGCAGAAGAGCCTGTGGCCAGGAGATGGATATCTTCCTTCCCAGATGGAGGTTGCCCCTGCTGACCCTCTGCACAGCTGAGCCAGTGTCCGGTTGAAGAGGGTGCTCAGGAACATGGGAAGGGTTCCACGCCTTAGGAGTTTTTGTCCATATGCAGAAACTGCTATCTATATATTTGTTCCTCTACATCAACCAGTCCTATTAGTTTTGGTCCTGGGATCAGAACACTCTGGTCCAGGAATGGTGAAAATTGTCCACATATCAGAGGGAAAGAAACTGTTTTGGGCAGAGCTCCCTGCTCCCCACCTCACACCACACACAGTGATGCCGCCTCCTCTTCTCTCAAAAGAGAGCAAATTCTTTGCTGTGGTCTCCCACCCATCATCCAGTCTGACTTCTTTTTTGTCTCCCGTGTACCTTGCACTTTCACTCCTTTCATTGAATTCTGCACTGCTTCTTAAAGTTATTCCAATCCGAGTTTCTCAAAGTGAAAGATGAGTAAAGAAAGAAACCAGTGAGATTTTTCAAAAAAGTTATCCCAAGAAACTTGGCCAAGTCTTTGTTCACTAAAGTTCAGATCTTAGTATATATATTTTTCCTATGGGCTATTTTCATGGTGGGGAGATTTTTTCCCCCTAAACTGCATTCACAGAATGGGGGTAAAGACTATGACGCCTTGCTGTAACCCCAATAGAAAGTGTAGAAGAGGGGATGTTCCCCTGTGCAGCAGGCGTGCATTGAGAGCCCTCTGCCCATTCCCTCACTGGCGCCTCAGAGGAACACTATGCAATGCATGAGCGTCAGTAACTCTTTCTCAGGCTCCCAACACTAAGGTGACTCAAGCCCATCCTGTTTTCATTATTGCACATTTCTCTCCAAGGACACAGAAGCAGAGAGATAGGAGGTACTGTTGAGACCATCACAAGAAATTCGCCTGAAAAAATATCCAAAATGCGGTATGTTTTCTTATCTGATCTTTTTTTCCCATATTTTCAAGGAGTAGCAAATGGACAGAAAAATGAGCAAACAATAGATTATAGGTTCTATTTTATGCCAGTTTTGTTTTTTTAAAGTATCTCACGCGTCAGAAATAGAGCTCTGTTAAAATTTTGCTCTGAGCAATTTCCGTCTCAGGCTCAGTTATTTGGAGAACATGTGGAATTTTTACACTTATTAGTGTTCCCCTGCTTCATTCTCTAGGGTATTTGCATACTGTCACTCAGCAGAGCTCTCGTTGGGGTACACAAATTTCTACTTTAGTGGGCAACTAGAAGTTGAAGCAATTACTGCTTTTTCCCATTTAAAGAGGAAACAAAAAAGCACCAAGTAAATTTGTTGAGACTTGGGACTCACTGTCGCCCTCAGTAACCAAAGACCCTTCAGCAGTACATGTTCCCTTCATCTCACTTGACCTAAAAAGCTGGGGATTAGTGCTTTGTGATGTGCACTGGGACAGAGCATGAGAACTAAGTCAAGTGTTCAGTTGCTTCAGGTTGGAATTCTTGATTAACCCCTGCCCATGATCCCTGCTGTGGAGGCTTGCCACATCAGAGATAGATGTAAACTATCTCTAGATTATACTGTCTAATTAGACATCTGCGCAGCACTTCCCAGCCACCAGAACAATGGCAAGCTCAGAACTCAACAGAGATGAGAAAAGATAAATATACAAAGACCAAGAAATAAAATGGATAAGTCAGTTAGGAGGAGCACACACAGAAAGGTATAGTCATAGGCTGGCTCAGGTTGGGATTGTTAATCTCTGAGGACACTTGCAAAATACTGGGATGGGGGAGTTGATGAGAACATGCAAGAGAGCAAACCTGAAGCTGGAGTGATGTGGACAAGTGAATTGTAACAAAGTGAAGTGATTAAGGATGGATGGTAAGAAGTCCAACAGTCTACAGCAGAGTTCAGGAGGGACAAGTAGATATACTGACTGGAGGAAGGTAACAAAATAAGGAAAAGAATGAATTATCTATGAACACTGAGTTTAGGGGCAAACTTTCTATGTCCGTCTGTAATGTGGATTACCAAAACAAAATTCTGCAGTTAGACTGTGTTGTTCTTAACGGTGGGAATTTTCTGCTTACAATTCAGGAAGTGGGCAGGTCAAAGATCAAGGCAATTTGAATCTGCATATCTGGAACTGGTGAGGGTCTGCCTTCTGGTTCATAAATGATGTTACTGTGTGGTTGCGAGCTTCCTTGAGTATATTTTATAAAGAATAATTCCATTCCTGAGGCAGGTTTTCCCATAGATGCTTCTCCCCTAACATCATCGCTTGGGAGAGAAGATGTCAACATATGAATTTTGGTAAAGACGTATTTAGCTCATAGAGTTGACTTACACATCTCAAAATAGCCCGAGGTTGGCATTGCTGGATAAGAGCAAAGTACTACCATATAACCAAACTTGGAATGATGAGCTTTAGCCTTCATGAACATTTTCAGCTGTGACTATATTAAAGGAAAGATTGAAGGGATGTATAATAAATTTTAGGTGGATTTTAACACAATCTAGTTGGAATTTAAGTTTTATGAGTGAAAGTATGAATACTCAACTATTTGCAAGTATAACTGGTTCCTAACCATTTAGGTAACCAGGAGATGGCCACAGTGTCATTTGTTATGTTGGTTAAGGCAGACAGTAAATGTGGACCACCTTTAGAGAAAGGGCATGGCTTCCTGCCCCTGGGTCATAGGGTCCTTGGGAGAGATGAAGGTGGGATAAAGTTGCCAGGTGCAGGGAGCCACTGAAGGCATTAACGCAAGGAGGTGTTGTAAGTTACGCCATCTTAAAAATTTCTCTCTGACAAGATAACTATTGACATTGTATTGAGAGAACTGGCAGCAGGGCAGAAACTAGAGTGAGGCAAGTGAGGCATTCGTCCTAAATGTAAAACATAGGAAATGCCAAATTTTCAGTAGTCAAGATTAATGTTATTTCAATGCAGTACTTTAAAAGCCAATATTTATACAAAAAGTCATGTTGAGCTGAAAAGCAAAATTTTAAGAGAAGGGTGTCAGCAATGACATTTGGGAACACCCAGGAGAGCCTGGATGATTTAGAGATGGTATAACAGCTAACATTAGGTGACTAATTCAACGTGCAGAAACAGTGGAATTGAGAAGTCAATGATAAAGTCCATGTTTATGACTCAGCTCACCCCTGTCTGTCACCAGCCTAAGAGAAGTCAGTTTGGGGGCAGATACAGATGACCCCTGCTGTGAGTTTGTGACATGTGAAGTATACAAAGGAGGAGATCCATCTACTGTTTGGAAACATGAACTTCATGCTTGGCAGAAAACTCTGGTCTGGGCTAGACAGAGTAGTATGAATATGGCAACCTGCCCAGGGAGCAGGTGTAGAAAGAGAAGGGGACAACTGAACATAAAAATAAAAACCAGCCATGGCATTTATTGAGGCTTACTCCAACTGAGCAGGTTACAGGCTCTATCTGAAGGAATCCTCACCACATCTCTAAAGAACTACACAGTTAATGTGCTTATTTTATAGATGAGGTTGAGAAAGTAAATAACAAAATCAAGATACAAACTCAGGCGGTCTGAAGACAAGAGGGAGGCAGCCGGCCTCTAGAGTGCAAGGAAAGGATATTGTATCCCAGCTTCTTGGTTTATGTGCTGTCTAATCTTGGCCACTATTGTTATTTTTCCTGAGCCTTTGTTCACCCATGAAGTGAAAATACAAAGCAAGTCTCAGAGGAGTGCAGGGAAGGTGAAATGGGAAATGCCAATTGTCTGACACATAGCAGATGTCGGACACAGAGTAGGAAGAGCAGGTATGTATTGGTTAGTAGGGACAACCCAGGACCATGCAAATGTGTAAAGGGGGTTTGATAAAGAGAATGCTAAGGAAAGGAAGAGGATAAAGAGACAAGAACAGCACTAGAGATATAGGGAATAACCAGGAAGGAAGTGGCATCAGCTTAACAGATGTTCAATCCATTTGGCACGTATTGATGTTCTTAGCAGAAACAGTAACTTCAGTGGAGTGGTGGGCCATGATTTGATGGTGAAGGAGAGCAAATGAATCTGGCAATGTTTCCTAAAACTTGAAAAGAAAGAAAAAGGAAGGATGTTTCTTGAGAAACATGGGGAATGCTTTTCCCTCATCAAACGCCCAAAGTGAGAAAAATTGGGGCATTGCTTCCTCCTTCGGGAAATGTATAAAAACAATGTTGCTTTGAACAACTTAGCACAAAAAGAAGCTTAGTTGGTAGGGAAAAGCTGTGCACTGGTGAGACGGCATGGCAAGGAGAAAGTATCCAAGACAGAAAGCAACCCGAGCGGTTCCCTGACAAGTATAATCCATGAAAGGATGACTGTTAAGGTTAACTTGGCATGAAGAATATTCAATGATTTGAAAATTTTTTTTCTGAATACTTTTCATGACTATTGAAATCGTTTGCACATTTCTGGAGCTCTGAGAACACAGGGCATGGTTGTATTTGGATCACATGTGGCTAGCAGATGGTGCTACCAGACTTGAGCCCAGTCTGATGCAGAGCCAGTGTCCTGCCCCCACCAAACCACATTGCTTTTGTTCACAAGTACAGCTTTTGGTTTGCACAAGTAGAGTAAAAAGAGGAACTCTTTTGATTTTAGTTGTGAGGATTTCAAACTTAGTTCCACTAAGGATGATGAGAAAAGTTTCCAGAGAGACAAAAGATTAGGGAAAATTTTCATAATGCTAGTAAGATGGAAAAGGATTTTATTTCATTTGACTTATTTAATAAATCATTGAAGACTATATGTCATGCAGAAATTGCAGTGTCTTGTTCAGGCTGAACTGAAACTGTTTGGGTCACCTCAGTGAAACCATACCTTCTGGACTAGAATTAGATTCAGCAACATGTACCTGATGTGCCCTTTGGGAAGTGTGCCGTTTAATGTAAGAAATGGCATTTCATCCAGGTCCACTCATTTGCATACTTGTGATTTCATTAGCATATATTTTCCTGTGCTGTGCTGTGGAAATACATTCACTTATTTTATTCCCTTTTTAAATTTCCTTACACTTGCTACAATACCAAACGATGTAGAGGACCCAATATTGAGCAGAGTGTTCTTGTTAGAAATGAAGACAGCTATGGCACTTCTTTGTCCAATGTGCCATTGGACTGTTTTTATCCATTTAAATGTCTTGAGGATATATTGCTCTACTTCCTATTCCCATAGCATCACTTTAAAGCCAGGTTTTCCCTAACTTGTCTCCTGGCCTCTAGCTTGCATCCTCACACCCCATCTCTTTCTTCCTGAATACTTTCATACAACACCACTTACCCAATGCTCAGTGGCCTTCCCAGTAGCCTATTGGCATTGTGTAAATAGATTTATTTGCGAGACAAAACAGAGAGGAAAAGAGAGTGTGAGCTCTCATTCACTCATTCACTACCTAAGGGTCTGCAATGTCAGGATCTGGGCCAGAGGGAGCCTGGAGCTAGGAACTCAGTCTGGGTCTCCCTCACTAGTGGCATGACCCAACTTCTTGAATGATCACTTGTTACCTCCCAGGGTCATGTGCCAGAACTTGGATTCAGGCACTTCGGTGTGGGATGCAGCCATTGTAACTGCTAGGTCAAGCACGATCTCCTAGAGGCACTTTTGTAGTGCCTCCAATAAACTTTATTCTGTTCCAAGTTCTTAACTTCTCATGTTGTGAAGGTGCCAGGATTAAAAATTGGGTTCATTCTCTTCCTGAAAAGAAGGAAGACCTTCAAAATTCTGCCTTACTCTGCCTTACATCTTCTAGGAAGCATAAGGACTTGCCAAAAGTTCATGGAATGTGAAATTAAATGAGCAGAGTTAATTTAGGTGCTAAAATGGTGAAAAGCCATGCATCATTTTTTTCCAAAAGATGCATTTTTCCATGAACAGTTTTGAAGAAGGAGGAGGAGGAATGGAGAAGAGAAGGAGGAGAACAAGGGACTTTTTGAAAGGATGAGTTTTGTGAGGGTTTATAGAAAGTGGTTGAAAGGGATGCCTCTAGACAGCATTCTAAGTTGAGATCAAGGTCACTAAAAAGTAGACATGATTTGAGGTCAGATGCATGGCGAGGAAATAAAAGCTGAATATGAAAGGAAAGTCATGACATGCAGAAAAACTGAGTGAAATGGTTAGGATTTTGATTTAACTGTTTTAACAGTAACTGAAATAATAGTAATGGAAATAAAGGGTTTATTCTCTCACAAAATAGAAGTCTGGATAGGAGCCACTCAGGAGGATGGAGGTGATTTATGAGGTTCCAAAGGGGCCTCATTCTTTCTGTCTTGATGCCACCATAGCCATTGTCCCTGTCTATATGTGAAAAACCGAGTCATGCCTTCACCTCTAAATTCCAGCCTAATAAAACAGAGAGGAGGAAGTTGAGAGTAAAAACTTTGAATTGTGCACATCATTCTGTGCCCCTTCTACATACATAGCATGTGCCTAGTGGCAAGGGAGGCTGGGCAATAGATCTAGGTGCCTAGGTCTATCTCAGGCAAAAACCCAGGGGCAAATGTTACTGTAACAAATTGAGGGAGCATTAGAAGTCTTTTCCCTCACACTGAAGTTCATAGAAAAGCCCAAATATCAGCAAGCTTGAGTAGGCTGTAGAATTATCTGCATTCACATGGCAGAGATGAGTGAGGTTTTCTGAGTTTTAAGGGCAGCAAGAAAATAGAAAAGAAAAGCTTTGATGATAAATCTGTGTATTGGGGAGGATTGATATTGTATTGTAGCAAGTCACTAACTGGCCCTGTTCAGAGGTCAGCAAACTTTTTCTGTGAAGAGACAGATAATAAATATTTTATGCTTTGTGAGCCAACCTTACTCAAATCTTTTCAATTCTGCTGTTGGACTGTAAAAGCAGCCTCAGCAATTCACAAGCCAATGGGCATGATTATTTTCCAATAAAATGTTATTTATCAAAATAGGCTGAATAGCAGACTTGATCTGTGGGTGATAGTTACCAACCCCTGCCTTAATCTATTGCTTTCAAACTACTGTTCTCTGTACCTGATATCTGGCCCTATTAAACATAATCCTTCCAGCCATCATGCAATTATGCAACCAAGTATTTCTATGCTAGGACCTGGGATACAAAGGAAATGAGATATAGTGCCTAAACAAATGGAATTTATCATTGAAGAAGGAGGTAACACACAAGCAGTGAAATAACAAAAGTTACTGCTGAAAATAGGTCTATGGGGTGGATTCTGTAGGAAAACAGGAAAGGTAGGTTGGCTTCCTAGAACTTTGTAGAAATCTGAGAATTAGTTGACGGATACCTCACTGACAACAGAAGAAAGGGAGATCATCTAAGATGAGGGTGGAAAACAAGAAAACTTAACATGGTCACAAGAATCCATGGAACAATGTAGTCAGGACTTAAGAACTATCATGGATGAGCCATTCTAGAGAAATTTTCTGTATATATATATATACACATATACATGTGTATATATGTGTACATATACATATGTGTACATATACACATATATATGTGTGTGTGTGTGTATAGTATATATAGCATATCTATCTATACATAGTATATCTATCTATATCTATATATGTATATATATCTATATGTCTATACCTATTTCTAGATGTATAGGAGATATATATGATAGTCATTGAGAATGATATGAAATAAGCAATGATAGTATCAGATTTGAGTGTTAGGTTTGCAGGAGTCCATGGCATTGATGGACAGGTAGATAGGTAGAGAGGGGGATTGGAGCAGGGAAGAAAGTGCAGATTATCAACTGTTTAGATAGCAACGAGTGAAAAGACCTGAAAGTAATGTCTGGTGATGGGTCAGGAATAAGAGAACAAGCTCAAAAATTTTATGAGTTTGTGGTGATTTGAATTGTTGGTTTGTTAGAAGCAAATTGTGCAGAGAGAAGGAAGAACTGGGAGTGATTGTTAGAGTTTTGATTTGAGTATGCTGGGGGATGCCAACAAAACAGGTCAGGGGATGCAAACGGACTAGATGTGGGGATTTGGATTCATACTTTGTATGCATTTGATGTGATTGCAGAAAATCCAGGTGGACTTTCCTATGCAGTTGGATGTTCATGTCTCTTGCTGGAGGGAAATTGGCCTGGGAAAGCATACTTACACAAAGATGTAGGAGCTTATGGAAGTGATTAGACTTTTATGTTCTGGAATATATAAATTACAATTGAGTAAGTACAGAAGTCAAGAGAAAGGTAAAATATGGAGATGAGATGTAAAATCAAGCTGAAGTCATTTTGTGCTAACAGTAGGTTTAAAATTCTACCCTGGCATTCCTAATTGTCAATGCAAAGAATGAGGCAGTTGCTTGAGCCACTCAGTCTATGGGACAAAGCAGCAATCTTTTAGGGGAAAACATTTTGTCTGAAATGGAGATTTGAGAATTTCTTGTGTGACACGGTGAGACATTTCTCTGACAATTTTCCCATAAAAAAGTAAAATGAGTTTCCTTGGACTGTTTTTTCTATGGTTTTCAAAAGGGTCAAATTGTAAAGGAAGGTTGTACAAGAACAGTTTTATATGGGTCCAGTCATTCACAACTCATTCATCACCTTCACGAAGTCCATAGATCAATAACTCTTCTAGGTGATCATGATAAAAACCTGGGTCAGGTGGAACCTAAATGACTTTCCTGTTCTTACAGCTGGCAATGTAAAATAAGCGATGATCGGATAGGCTGTTGTCTCAAGACAAAAAAAAAAATTCTTCTCTTAGTTTGTCAATTTTGTTTTACTTTAGTGCTGTATAGTTTCCTTAACTAAGGTCAGTGTGGTAATGTTAGTATTTTCAATGTCACTAGGATTAGCCCATAAAAGACTTTCCTGTTGAAAATGTTAGAAATAGATCAGCAGGATGTTGTGGCTACAGCCGTCATGTGGAACGTGGGAATGGATTTGTTCTGCACTGTTACGATCCAGGACTTTTTCAGTCTCTGAAAAGGGGTGAGCTAAGTAAACTTAGAGTCTGAAATAGGAAAGGAGAGGACAGTCTAACTCAGAACATGTTTGCCAGTTTTTTCAGCTCAAAAGGAGCATCCCTCAACAATATGTTCCCTCATCTGACTCCAGTTTTCTTCTTCATATCTGAGCAGAACAGCATCCCTTAACTGAACGTGGGGAAATTCTAGAGGCATTTCAATGACCTGCATTGGTTCTTTATCACACTTCAACCTCCAATACCTCCAATCATATTCTTGCATGATTGGGAAATTTTGCAAATTGAGTTAGGTTTGAGGTTAAAGGGCTATCTAAACGAGATGGTATAGACAGTGGGTCAAATGAATCTGACTAAACATTTTACTCCTCTTAAAATCAGGTTTTGATGACTAATATCTTAAAAATTCTAAGATGAGCTAGAATTATTCTAACTTTTTAAATAGACAAAATGAAAAAATAATCAAAACCCCCAATAAAGTCTTACTATCCTACAGAAGTAGTATTTTGGCAGGATTTCAGGAACATCCTTCACACAGTTCATGTGCCATTCTGTCCCAAAAGACTCTATGCCATATGTGTCATGGACCTCATTATGATAGTCGCCATGTGACAATCTTGATGAGTGGAGACTTGAGGTTGACTATGTCAGCCAGTGGACATTGGGAGGGTTGCATCATTCTTGGATCAGTGAAATCAACAGCATTTCTGAACTATCCAAACCACTTGGGCAGAACTTGCAGAATATGTACACATTAGGACTCCAGGTTGATATGAGGTAGCAGCTCCTCATACCTGGGTATTTGGAAAAGTCATGTGTGGCTACACCCTTTATCTCTCCCTTTTCCCCAGAAACCACAAGAAGAAATAGCAAATTTGGGGCCCAGCACAATAGCATAGTGGTTAAAGTCCTCGCCTTGTGTGCCAGGATCCCATATGGGCTCCAGTTCTAATCCCGGCAGCCCTGCTTCCCCTCCAGCTCCCTGCTTGTGGCCTGGGAAAGCATTCGAGGTTGGCCCAAATCCTTGGGAACCTGCACCCATGTGGCAGACCCAAAAGAGCTTCAGGCTCCTGGCTTCGGATTGGCTCAGCTCCAGCTGTTGCAGTCACTTGGGGAGTAAACCATCGGCCGAAAGATCTTCCTCTCTGTCTTTCCTCCTCTCTGCATATCCGCCTTTCCAATAAAAATAAATAAATCTTAAAAAAAAAAGAAATAGCAAATTTGGAAACAATGAGTTCACCCAGTTTTCCTCAAACCTCAATCCTTCCCACCCTGATCAGCCATGTAATCATTATTTTAAAAAAGTCTTCATGCATCCTCAAATACTCTTTTAAAAACTATGTAAATGAAATAGTTTATTACACCTGTATATGAATATTACTCAAATTCAATTATATAAGCATAGGACTATATCTATATCTTATATATTACTTATATACAGCTTTGTGTATATTTACTTTTATATATTTATATTTTAATATACACATTTATTATTTACATCGGTATAAATGTATACTTAATCATATTTATATGTGACTATATACTCATACATAAACTCACACACATACATATACTTATAAGATATGTAACTTTATGTCTGGTGCTTTCAAATTTTTCATTAATTCATGATGTTGTATGTTATAATTCCTTAATATTCTTTTTTGTGTAATATTTCATTGTCTCAACAAACCCCAACTGTTTATTGATTTGGGTTAGCTCCAATTTGCAGTTTTCCTCTCCCATTTATTCAAACAATCACAATGTTTTATTTTCATGATGCACTTTTTAAAATGCAATGGGAAATGAAAGAAAAGATGAAGAAATTTATTTATAATCATGAACATTTTTCTTGAGAATTATCCACTGTAAACTCCTTCTATACACTCAACTTACCTTTTTATATGTGATGCATATAAAGGCACCATGTCAATGGTAAAATCTTTTTTTAGAAATGAGTATTATTTCTTCAATTACCTTAAGCTTTACATTTTTAGAAACCAAGCTAACCTACAGGTGAACAGTAATAAAAGTGTGAGACATAATGTGCCAATCTAAGTCTCCTCTTAGCTGTATCTCACAGATGTTGAAACTGAGGCACAAAGAATAGAATGCCTTATAGATAATCATGCAGCTGTCCAGTGCTAGGATTCAATCCAGAGAATCAGGTGATATATTAGCCTGCCTTTCATGACTACACCAGAATACCCAAGAGAAGTTACTCAGGCGGGAAGGAGAATTATTGGAGTTCATGGTTTTAAAGCTTCACAGTCCCAGGATTGGGTATCCTCTCTTGGTTTCTGTGTTTTGGGAGGCCATAGCATAGCAGCTGTGAAGTCTGTGCATGGAGGAAACCATCATACTGTGAGGCAAGGTGTAGAAGGAACATCTGGGCCTGACTCAGGCTGTTGGAACCAATACTCTCGCCACAGCTTTAACCTTAAGAGCCTTGTTCACCAGGTGACCCCCACCTGGCGCACACCATAGTTCAACTGAGTTTTCATGCTCTTATCATTTATCATTCATCTCTGTCTTTGTGATTTAACCATCTGCATGAATGTGGGAGACATACTGACTCCATACTATGCTCTCATCTAGTGCACTAAGTCTGTTTAAGTAAGAACAAGCAAGGAAAGAAAAGGTAAAATCTGCACTGATCACATTGTATTTTCAAATTCACATGAAAATGATATAAAAGAAACAAAACTCTTGTGGCCAGGGTGACCTGCATCAGCATAAAAGAAGTACCTGTTGTTGGCTTCCCTTAACACTTTTGTTCAATTTTTCATTTTGTTTTTCCACCGGACGAAGTGATGGCCGATGAGAAGACAGAGGGACTTGGGAAAACTGCCTCCTGGGCCATTCACATAGGAGCAGAGTCCATCATCCATGGTCGCTAGGCCCTGTCCAGTGGAGATCAGCCCAGCTTGGTCAAACTCATTATGGACGGTCTGGACTGCTTTATTTTTAGGTCAATAGCAATGACAACCTAGCAGGGGCATTTCATTACATTAAAAATCTTTTATGCCCTCCTTAGTACCTGACCTGCATGCAATAAATGTCTGGTGAATGAGCAAAGAGAAAAAAGCATGACAGTGACCTGACGATAGAATCATCCTTTTATTTTTGGTGACAAGGTCTTTCTGAGCTAAGTCCTGATTTCTGAGCATTCTTCTTCTTTGGAAGCATGTTTATCAGGAGCAGCTTTGTCCACCCTCATAAGCAGGGCTGTCTGCATTCAGGGCTTCCTGGCGGTGCACTTGTTTGCTGTTGTACAGACAATGCTGTGAGTGGGTGGTGTCTTCTTCACTCGAAAGTAAAGGCAATCAATTAAAATTCTGATTTATTTGTATCTCCTTCCCTTCGTCAACTGAATATCTTGTTCAGAAAGAGTTCTATTAATATGATTTATCACAATGAACAGCATGGCTCCTGCTTTGATTTATCTTTGCTCCAATTTTCCCTGTACTTCTGTTCTACTCTTTTATTGTACCTCCTGGTTCTCTGTCGGCCTTGATAATTTCTACAGCTACGAGATTTTTTTTTGTAAGTCTGTGCTTTAAATCATTCATTTCTCATTTTCTAGATACTGACTATAATCATCCCTTACATTTGCTGAAATTAACATGTGTTTCAAACCATTTGTCAAAAAAGGAGAGGCTTTTAAAAAGAAAATGCTTCCTGCTGTTCTTTATAGATGAAACAGCCAACGTTTTGTTAAGAGATTTTTATCTGAATTTAATTCTCTCACTTTAAAGTATTTGTAACAGTTATAAATGGAATGGTTTGTCTTAACCGGAAGCGTGTCTGTGGTAGCATAGTTATATGCAGTCTTTAAAATGGATCATTTCATTTCACACATGCTATAGAATCTTGTATTTCACCTTTACTCATCTCAATTTCTTTATTCAAAACGGCCCTGTTGCTGTAAATTCCTCCACCAATGGATTGGTTATATCAAATTGTAGCAGTAATTGTTCATAAGTACGTATTTTATAACATGCACTAATAGAGTAATAAAATATATTGCAATAACAATATGCTTTGCCTGATAGAATTTCATCATGAGACTCCATTAACACATTCAGCCAGTATCAGCTTTTGAAAATGCCTTCCATTGTGGTGGAAAGGAATTCATTTGTATAAGTGAACAGAGAAAATGGGGTTCAAATAGGAATTTCTAGGGAGGCGAGAATGAAAAGATATGGAGGCACGAATGGATGCTGACAGAATGATTCTGACACTCTCGTGCTGTCAAACGCATTTCCTCCCTTCATCCATTTTTCTTAGTTCACCAACAAGCTTCTAACTCCAACATACTTACCTTGCGGTTCATCTCCCTCACACAGGCTTTAGCCTTTCCCTTTCTGGTTTCCTGCGTGACCTCTGCCTGACAGATGCTCCTCTTTGCTCTTTGATCATTCTCATTCCTCTTGAGCTTTCTGCTGCAATCCCTCCCTACCTGCCTCCCACCCCATGTTGTGCTCTGTTCTCTCACCTCTTCACCACAACCAGGACTGATCTCTCAGCCTGTGAAAGGCAGGGCCCAACACTTGTCTCAAACTAGACAAGACTTCTCTGAGCATTTGTGAGAGGGCCATGTTCCCTGTGTCTTCACCCAGATCTCCTAATGTACCCATCATTCTCTTTTTCTGTCAGCGCATCTACTTGGCTTGAATCACACATTCCTACCTTTAGGTCTTGGGCTTTTGTTTCCTGGGCTTCAAGCCTGAGCTCAGTTGTCTTTTAGTTTTGCTTCTAGAATGTTGAGATAGAACCCAGGAGCTGTACCCTGATCACTTCCTTTTTATCTCTGATTCAACTTAGCATCAGAATTAGTTATCACAGGGGCAGGGGTTGTGACTAGATCAATCAACAAAACCCATCCATTTATTGCCTACAGGAGACACATCTCACCAACAAAGATCAGAGGAAACCGAAAGTGAAAGGATGTAAAAAGATATTCCAGGCTAATGGAAAGGGAAAATGAGCAGCTGTAGCCATTCTTATATCAGATAATATAGACTTTGACATGAGAAACATTAAAATAGATTAAGAACACCATTAAATGATCAAAGGATCCATTCAGCAAGAAGAGATTACTATAATAAATGTATATGCACCAAAATGCCAGGGTACCTAGCATGAAACAAATATCAATGAATTTAGGGGGAGAAATAGACTCCAGTACAATAATATTGGGGGACCTCAGTACCCATTGACATCAATCAGCAGATTAATGAGAATGAACTCAGCAAGGAAACAGTAGGATACAACTAGACACTAGAGAAGATGGACTTAGTTGATATCTACTGAACATTTCATTCTACAAAGAGAGAATACATTTTTTTTCCATCAGTATGTAGAACCTTTTCTAGGAATGACCATGTTATAGGCAACAAAACAAGCCTCAGCAATTTTTTTTAAAATTGGAGATTATACCTTGCTTCTTCTAGACTATCATGAAATGAAACCAGAGACCAATTAAATCAAAGCACTTAGGAAGACATGCAAAAACATGGAAACTGAGTAATATGCTACTTAAGTGAGCAGTGGGTTAGAGAGGAAATCAAAGGGGAAATTAAATAGCTGAAACAAATGAAGGCATCAATACAACATATCAAAACTATGGGACATGATCAAGGCGGTGTTAAAAGGAAAGGTTATCTCAATCAAAGCCTATGTTAAGAAATTAGAAAAGCTCCAAGTAAGTGAGCTAACCTTACAGTTGAAGGACCTAGAAAACCACAGCGAAGCAATCCCAAAACTAGTAGGAAAAAAAGAAGTAACCAAATTACGAAAGAAAATAAACCAAATAGAGGCCAAAAGAGCAATATATAAGATAAATGAATCAAATAGCTGGTTCTTTGAGAAAATCAACAAAATATATTCCCTACTGGTCCAATTAATCAAAAAAAAAAAAAGGAGGAGAAAATATGCATCAATAGCATCAGAGAAAAGAAAGGAACTATAAAAACAAATACCTTGGACATACAGAGAATGATTAAGAACTATTACAAGCAATTATATGTGAACAAATCAGAAGATCTAGAAGAAATGGATATTTTTGGATACTTACAATATACCAAAATTGAGTCATGAGGTAATAGACCTACAACATGGACTGGAACAAATTGATAATTAAAGTCCTCCCAACCAATAAAAGTGCTGGAGCAGATGGGTTCCTTGCAGAATTCTACCAAACATTTCAAGAGGAACTTACCCTAATCCTCCAACAGCTTTTTCAAACAATAGAAAAGTAAGCAGTTCTCCAAACACTCTCTATGAAGTCAATATCACCTTAATACCAATGCCAGATAGAGACACAGCAGAAAAAGAGACCTACAGACTGATGAACATAAATGCGAAGATCCTCAACAAAGTATTAGCCAACAGGATCCAACAGTACATCAGGAGATCATTCATCCGCACTAGGTGGGATTCATCCCTGGCATGCAGCAATGGTTTTAACATTTGCAAATCAATAAATGTGATATGCCATATCAACAAACTGAAAGATATAACCATATGATCATCTCAACAGGAGCAGAGAAGGCACTTGATAAAATCCAACACCACTTCATGCTAAAAAACCTTAAGCAAAATAGGCATAGAAGGAACATTCCATAACATAATCAAAGCAATTTATGAAAAACCAAAGCCAGCATCATAATAGATGGGGAAAGACTGGAAGTTTATCCACTAAGAAATGAAATTACACAAGGATGTCCACTTCCACCACTGCTATTCAATGTAGTACTGGAAGTCCTTGCCAGAGCTATTGAGCAAGAAAAACAAATAAAAGGAATTTGAATTGGAACTGAAGAATTAAAATTATTTGTGGCTGCAAATGACATGACTTTCTACACAGGAGAATGAAAGGATATAATCAAAGACTGTTGGAACTCATGAGAGATTTTGGTAGGGTATCAGGATACAAAATTAATGAAGATTAGTTGATGGCACTGGTATACACAAGTAATTCCATGGCTGAGATAGAAATTGTAAGTACAGTCCCTTTTAAAATAACAGAGAGGAATCTCAAACACCTTGGCATTAACCTAACCAAAGATGTGGAAGACCTACATAATGAAAATACAAAGCATAAAAAAAAAGAAATAGAAGAAGATATTAAAAGATGGAGAAATGTACCTTACCATGTTTCTGGATCGGCAGGATCAACATCATCAAAATGACCATATTACCAAAAGTAATATACAGATTCCATGAGATCCCAATAAAAATCTCAAAAACGTTCTCAGAAATAGAAAAGATAATACAAAAATTCATCTGGAAATACTAGAAACCACAAATAGCCAAAGCTATCCTGCAGAATAAAAATCAAACTGGAGGAATCGCAATTCCAGAGTTTAAGATGTACTACACAGCTGGTGGTCATTAAAAACAGTTCTGGTACTAGTACAGAAACAGAGAAGAAGATCAATGGAATATCATAGAAACCCCAAAAGGGATCCCAAATATGTACTGCCAATTAATTCGACAAGAAATTGGAAATAATTCAGGGGAAAAAATCTGGTCTTTTTAGAAAGTGCTAGGGTCTGACGCGGTAGCCTAGGGGTCGGGATCCTTGCCTTGCATGTTCTGGGATCCCATATGGACACCAGTTCATATCCCAGGAGCCCCACTTCCTACCCAGCTCCCTGCTTATGGCCTGGGAAAACAATTGGGACCCTGCACCCGCATGGGAGACACGGAAGAATCTCCTGGTTGTTAGCTTTAGATTGCTTTGTCTCCGGCTGTTGTGGCCACTTGGAGAGTGAATCAGTGGACGGAAGATCTTCCTCTCTGTCTCTCCTCCCCTCTGTGTATTTGTTTTCCAAAAAAATTTTTAAAAAGATAAAGCAATAAATCTTAAAAAAAAAAAAGTGCTGTTGGGACAATTGGATGACAACCTGCGAAAGTAAGAAGCAAGACCCCCCCACGTATCACCTTATATGAAAATCAGCTCTAAATGGATCAAGGACCTAAATATGTACTCAGAAACCCTCAAACTATTAGAGGAAAACACAGGAGCCACTCTCAAAGTGTGCTTGGGAAAGAAAGAGGAATTGGGAAAGGTTTCTTAGAAGAGACACCAAAAACACACGCAGTCAAAGCCAAAATAAACAAATGGGTCTACATCAAGCTGTGCAGCTTCTGTACAGCAATGAGATAATTAACAAGCAACCAATGGAATGGGAGAAAAATCACTGCATGCTACATAACCAATAAGGAACTAATATCTAGGATTTACAAGCGCTTCAGAAACTCAATGACAGCAAACCAAACAGCCATGTAGAAAAGAACAGATTCAAATGGCTAATATTTTTTAAAATGCTCAGGCTCCCTAGCTTTCTAAGAAATAAAAATGAAAATCACATTGCATTTCCACCTAACTGCAGTGAGATCGACCTACATTCAGAATTCTAGCAACAATACCTCCTGGCCTGGATGTGCGAAGAAGGGTACCTTCCTTCACTGTTGGTGGAAGTGTACTAAAAGAACTGAAAATTAGCCTGCCATATGACCCGGAATGATTGACTTATAACTGTTTATGAAACATGATATAGTGGAAATTAGTGGGAAGTGGGGATTTGGGGAGGGGGTAAGGGAAATCCCAGAGCCTATGGAACTGTATCATGAAATAATAAAATAAATAAATTTAATCATAAGCTTACATGTTTCAAAAAACAGTGAAAGTTTTAAAAATTCTTTTGTAAATTCTACTTTAATTAATTTACATTTTATTTACATAGTTGAGGGAGATGTATGTCCATGTGGGTCTCCGATTAGGGAAGGAAGAGTTGAGGTATGGAGGAAGGTGGATGGGACCAGGTTTCACATATTTTTTCTCCTGTGCCCTCAGGGGTCAAGGGAGGACACTCCTAGCTGTCAAGTACCTGGGGATAGGGACCAGCCTTTTGATGATGCTGTAGAGACCTGGATGTGGGGATTTTTATTTCTTATTTGATTAATTATGTAGGTGCTTGTCAGAATTACGTTAAAGTCCAAAAGGACACTCCTTTATGTATATTCTCTTCTTTTTGAAAAATAGAAACTGACAGTCTTAAATCTTCAGACCTCATCTCTTTGCCCAAAATTAAAGACTGTTTAACTTTCACATATAATACACACACACACACACACACACACACACACACACACACACATTTTGCTCTTACCGTGTTTCCTTTTAGTTATGCCTAATATTCATTAACTTGAGCACAATGCCCTGGATGTACGTTTCAGCATTTTCATTTCTAGCAGTTCCGTTAGGAAATAGAGTACATTCCACATCGACTCTCTGTCCTGTACCTGCCATTTGATCCCATCAGCTGCCTCCCCACCTTCTGTCCCCGTCATGCTCAACCCTCCTTTGCCTCCCTAATCTTACAGGTGGTACAAACAAAACTTCTAGTATATGATCCTTCTGATCTTCACTTTAAAACAAAACTATAATATGTAACACATAATAACATAACTTACTGCATTTGAGTAAGTAATACACTTTAATAACAAAGGTCTAAGTTTTTTTTTTTTCTTCTAGAATTGTACCTGCAAAGTATCACTAGTCTTCAACAGTGTTTTCTGGAAGTCATTGATGCTGTCCTTCTGTATTCATTACATCATGCGTCAGTAGGAAATTTCTGGAATTCTTTATTTACAAACAGGTTCTCAGTTACCCTCAGCTCTGCTGTGCTCTGTGAGCCAGGAGCATACTTAGGAACTCACGCCATGGAGCATCTGAGTGTCTGGCTCCATTACAGTGGGTAATTGCTCTGACCCTGCACCTAAGCTGCAGCTTTCAGTAGCTACAGGGAGTTCCTCTCTTCAGACCTGACTGACTCCATTGTGTAACTGGTGTGGTATGATAGCTCTAATATGGATAGAATTGAGTGACAATTCTCTGGAGGCAGACAGAGGATTGATTTCCAAAACAGGGATTGGTTATATTTCAGGCAATTGACCGTAATTTAGAGGGGGACAGGGGGAGCAGAGTCAATGAGGCTCATAAAATGGTTTTCCCTACAAGCACCGATGTAATTAGCAACTCACTGTAATTGAAAAGGTACAGGAACTCTTGGACATGTTCCTGTGGCCTCATCACAAAGCGTGTCTGGTCGGGAAAACCAAGACGCGGTTTTGTACAACTACAATGCCTGTTTACAAAAGCCAGTCCTGGGGAAAAGGAATCGTTCCAGCAGATTCATTTACTGCATTATGGTATGTCATTTGTCCCACCTTCAGTTCAGGTCTGGGCAATACGTGATTTATTTACTTGGACTATTTAAGACTTTTCTGGTGATTCTTCCCAACCCACAGGAGGCACACTTATCTTGCTCTTCAGGTTTTGCCAAGTTTGCTGTGTCAGTCAGCTTTCCGTTACTATGACAAAATACCCGAGATGGCTGATTTTGTAAAGGGAAGAGATGTAGAAATTGAGACCCAAATAAACAAGTTTCAAGAGGGTCCTGGCAGGAAGAAGTGTGGCGCCTCGGACCCGAGGAGACAGATTCAGGCTGGTGTCTTCTGCGTGAACAGAAATCAGCGTAAGTGCACCGGATGCATGTGGTGAGTGGCAGTTGCCAAGACTAGCATGAAGGTGTTGAGGTAGGCAGTGGGGTTCACTCTCAAGATTGTGTAAGAATGGTATTTTCTTCAATGATGCACGCGAGGCATGTCCTTCTATCACCTGTGTCCTGGATTTGGGATACAGCTTCTGAAGTAGCACTTGTAATTAATGCCCTAGTTTTGTGAGTGGGGTATGGGTTGGACTTTGTGATTTGCTTCTAATGGACAGAACTTAGCAACGGTGCAAGGTTTTACAAGGCCATGCCATCCACCTTCCACACACTCTTTCATCCGTTAATTCTGAAACTTTGGTGAAGCAAGTTCCCTTTTGTGAGCTGCTCAATCACGAAGCCAGTAAGACAGAGAACCAAAGGCAGCCCCCAGCCAGGAAGGAATTGAGGCAGAATCCACCAGGTCTCAAGAAATTAAATTCTGCCCACATCCACATGAGTGAGCTTGGTTAGGCCCCCCTTTGATGGACTCTTCAGATGAGACTCGCATCTTGATTTCAGCTTGTGAGGGACCAGGGGCCAGAAACTGAAGCTAAGCCTTGCCCTGATTGCTCATCACAAAAACTGGGTCAGTGTTTTAAGTCAGTATGTTTTGGTATTGTGTACAGTTGTTGATTCATGGTGATAATATCAAGCACACCAATCTTTATTCAGTTTTCAAAAATGTTTATACACACTGCACTCCCTATTGGCTGTACCTGAGACAGACTGTACCTATCCTCTCTCCTTGATAGGTGAATGCTTCCCCTGAGGGCCTGGGGCAGCATCGCCAAGTCCTAGGCCACTTCCACTGAAGGGATCAATAAAACTGTATCAATTACTGGTTACCTGCTATAGGCTGGGATCTGTTCTAGGACCTGAAAACTTCAGACCAAGTGGTCATTGATCTCCAGGGCTTTAAGTTTTGCTAACATCCATTCTCCTTGTGAGAGTAAGCCATAGAGCTTCCGACAGGTCAAGGTCATAGGCTTTCCTAACTGCTTCCCTTTGGATCATCTTTCTGTTTCCTCCCAGGTGAACACTTTTGTTCTAGCTCTGTTATAAACCACATTTCTCAGGAACGTCAAGTTTGGGGATGAAAAGAGAAGCAGTGTTATCTTCTCTTAAGGAGTGACAATAAGGGAGATCATCTACACCAACTTAGATCTATGTGTCCTCATTCTGGACCTATGCCATTCACTTGGCATTCAGCTCTTAAAAGCCTCTACTAGATGGGCCTGGTGCGGTGGCCTAGCAGCTAAAGTCCTCGCCTTGAACGTACCGGGATCCCATCTGGGTGCCGGTTCTAATCCCGGCAGCTCCACTTCCCATTCAGCTCCCTTCTTGTGGCCTGGGAAAGCAGTTGAGGATGGCCCAAAGCTTTGGGACCCTGTACCTACTTGGGAGACCTGTAAGAGGTTCCTGGCTCCTGGCCTCAGACTGATGCAGCACCTGTCGTTGCGGTCGCTTGGGGAGTGAATCGATCAGATGGAAGATCTTCCTCTCTGTCTCTCCTACTCTCTGTTTATCTGACTTTGCAATAAAAAGAAATGAATCTTTAAAAAAAGCCTCTATTAGAAACAAGATGCTTCTTGGATTTTTGATTCGGGGATGTAGCTGAGAATCACAAGCGGCCTCCTTGAAATTCTGCATCAGTAGGTAAGGGTTACACGGCAAATATCAACGTCCATCAGAAAAAGAATGATACAATAAAGTGCATGTAAGTGGTTCAGAGGAGTAGATCTCTCCATGGAAATAATGAGATTAGTATAGATTAACTGGGGTCTATTCTACACTTCTGTCCCTTAAGAGGATTACCTTGTCATTCATTCAAGCACCATTTGAGTACTTTTCTTCCTTTAAGCCTACCTCGTACTTCCCAACATGGAAGTGTATAGTCACCAGATTGCATGAGACAAGGCTAGGTTTTTCATAGACTAAGGAGCTTCTTTTTGTTTGAACAAATGACTCCATCAAAGTCAATGCCAGACTAGTGAACCATCCATGCGCTTATGCCTTTGTTTCTCAAAGAGAAGTCCATTAATATATCAGACTCCATAATGGGGGTCTTCAGAATTGTATGGCAATGTTTTTAATCTTCTATGTTAACTGTTACAGAGAGAAGATAACAATTGTTGATAATGGAGTTTTCTTCCCTTAAGATCAGTGTTGTATATCCTTGTCAAGTAAGTTTATAGTCCTTTTATGGTACAGCAAGTTCTTTAAGATTGATTAGGGTGAAACATTTAAAAGCAAGAAGGTGTGGAAGAAGCATTTCATTTACTTTGTTCACTTTAGAGAGAGAGAGAAAGAGAGTTCCCATTCATTTCTTCACTCTCCAAATACTCACAACGGCTTGGACTGGGCAAGGCCAAGGTTGGGAACTGAGAGTTTAGTCTCCCATGTGCGCGGCAGGGACGCAACAACTTGAAATAGATCCTATTGTTTCTCAAGGCACACATTAGCAGGAAGCTACAAAAGGAGCACAGACCCAGGACTTCAAATTAGGCATTCCATTACAGAGTGTAGCATCCCAACTATTGCCTTAATTGCTGGAGTAAATACCTATCTGAGGAAGTGAATTTTGATTAATTTTAAACTAATTTTATTTATTTATTTGAAACGGAGAGAGAGAGAGAGAGAGAGAGAGAGAGAGAACAAAGCTAGGAGCCTGCAACTCTATCCCAGCCTTCCAACTGGGTGACCAGGACACAAGTACATGGGTCACCTTCTTCACTGCCTTCCCAGATATTGTAATAGAAACCTGGACTGTAAACAGAGCAGCCAAGACTTAAACTTATGCTCGATAATGGGCTGCTGGTGGCACAAGTGGTGGCTTAACCCACAGAGCCTCAAGAAACATTTTAAAATGTTGATTGTGCATGAGTACTGGTGGCTAACTTTTAATACAGCCCCCTGCTCCAAATCACTGAAGATGAAAGCAACTATTAAATATAATTATTATAATACTGCACTGCTTATATATAGCCTTGTGTGCTTTGCCTGTACCTTTTGAGACCACAAAATGGAGTTATTTCATGTTCTGCTGAC
The DNA here is from genome assembly GCF_017591425.1 of Ochotona curzoniae. Lineage (NCBI taxonomy): Eukaryota > Metazoa > Chordata > Mammalia > Lagomorpha > Ochotonidae > Ochotona > Ochotona curzoniae. The sequence goes on along the minus strand of NW_024466502.1, from coordinate 40,497,365 downwards.
AGTGTTTGGCAGTGGAAAGTGTGTGCACAAATCCTCCTACATGGCAAGCCTGATTGCAGTGGTGTAGAATGAATCCAGCTGTGGAAGACTGATAAGTACAAATTTCTACATGGCACAACAGTGATTGAATCAAGTAAGAACCCAAAACTTTGGGGCCAAGATGAATGCTATTGCTTGATGAGAAATTGGAGAGTCCAATTATACATGATACAATTTTACAAGCCTCCCAACTTCTTATTGGCTTGTGAATTTTTTTCTGAAAGATTAATTTTATTTATTTGAAAGGCAGAGTTTTACACACACACACACACACACACGCACGCACAGAGCAGGGGTGAGGGTTACAACAGTTGTGGTTGAGCTAAGTGGAAGCCAGAACCCTGGAACTCCATCTGGATCTCCCATCTGGGTGGCAGGAGCTTAAGTAACTTGGGTCATCTTCTGTTGCCTTCCCAGGTGCATTAGCAGGACGTTGTATTACAAGTGGAGCAGCTGGGATTCAAAGCAGTGGTCATGGTGTGTGGATATTCCTTATGTGCAGAATGTGGCTTGCAAAGAGTTGCCACCCTGTGACAGAGATCCTGGTACTCACTAGTCACCTGTCCCCTTTCATTGTTCTTGGGATTTCTCTTGGTGGTTCAAATCCAATGGATGATTTTAATATGAAAGTTTTGGAAGTCACTTGATTATATACCAACCACAAAGCTTGCTCATTCTCATCCCCGTTGCTTTTAAACTCAACTGTTCTTGCTAAGAAAATGGATGTGACTGAGAGAGACATTATTTCTAGGTCCAGGGTTTATAACAGAAATTGTTTTTATTATTCATTCTTATTCTTACACTTCATCTGGGATTAACTGGGCAGTCTGCCCACTTCAGCATGTTTGCATGGCCTCTGCCTCTGAGGGATCAGTGCCCTGTGTTCCGGGCCCTGCGGGGAACCACAGGTCGGGCTGATGGACATTTTCCCACCATGGCTGAAGACTTCTGGAGAACAGGTCTGTGAGATGCAACCTTGGCTGCTGCTCTCCGGGTTGAGTCTCTAAGTACAGCGGCACAGGACAGGGCTTCCTGTTGAGTAATACAGCCTGAGGGAAGCAGAGGAGACAACCGTGGCATGAAGCAAGTAAGCAAGAGAAGTGCAAATAGTCACACAAAGGAAATGACATTTTTTCTCCTCCGGTGGTTAGCATGTCTAGATGGTATGATCTTTGAAGGCAGGAAATATATTTGCCTGTTTTTTTTTCTTTCTCATTCAATAAGCTACTAAATGCTGACTCATCAGGAAGGGACTTGAGTGAGGAAACTCTTTGCAGGGGTTACTTATCTTTAATTTCAAAGCTTTCTTAGAAGTAACAACAAACGGATTTGCCCTCAGTGTTTTTCCAAGTGTGGTGTGCAGACTGTCTATTACAGAATCACCTGACACAGGTCTTATGCTTCCAGAGAAGGTAGATTTCTGACTCTATTGCAAAGAAACTTTTGAATTAGAGGCATGAAGATCATGCCACGAAATACGCATTTAAACGAAGTAACAGGTAGGTGTTATGTACCCTGGGCCCCAATACCTCTGCTTTGGGACTCAGCGGTTTCCATGCAACTTTGTGGTGGAATTAGAGCTGTTACATGATGCCTGTACAGCACTACACACACGATGCAGATGAAACTGAAGCTCAGCCCCTCCTCTCACAAGGAATGTGATCCTGTCCAGGTGACTCAACTTCCCTGTGCAGTTATTTCCCCTCCTGTAAAATGTAGGTTATAAAGATGGCTGCCACATTGAAGTGATTGAGTCTTAAAAAGGACAACATGCGTTCAGTTTGCTGACTACTGCCTGCCATGTAAAAGGCTCTCAGTGAAAAATAAGTATTTGCAGTGATGGTGTTTTAGTAAATAATTTGCAAAAACTGTGTCTTGCATAACAAGAAAGACAATATAAAGCATATAGTCTCATGCCAAGTGAACAAATTTATTTTAAAGGTTTATCTATTTGTTTAAAAGACACAGTTACAGGAAAAGACAGAGAAAGAAAGTTTTTCTATCTACTGGTTCACTCCCTAAATGGCTACACTGGCCAGAATGAACCAGACTTCATCCAAGTCTTCCACATGGGTGACAGGGATGCAAGCTCTTGGGCCATTTCCCACTGTTTGCTCAGGCACATAGCAAGGAGCTGGGTTAGAAATACAGCTACCAGAACTCAAAATGGCACGCATATAGGATGCTGGCATCGCAGTCAGCAGTTTAACCCATTGCACCAGAATGTCAGCCACCTAGGTAATTATTTATAAAGAAGTACTCTACTGAATTCAGAAGAGTGCAATAGAGGGCAGCAGGCCACAGAAACTATTTTCTTATAAAGGAAGATACTGAAAAATTACGTTTTCAGTGGTTGTTGCTCATAATGTGTAAAGAACTTTTCGTACTGGGGAACTAGGCAGGGAGTTATATAGGAATAAGTTAGGCATGTCCTCCCACCCCCTGCCTAATTTCTGTATGGCACTGCACTGTGATTCCATACCTTATGTATCAGTATAGTACATCCACTTTCCCATGAAACACCTGTGTCTCACCGGGGGCTAGGACAGAGGAAATGCCTTATTGCTCACTTGGAAGTTAGGCTCTGGATGGAGGCACCATGAATCTCTCATTAATTCTAACACATGCTCAACTCACCTCTGTTTATATATTTCATTGAGGCATTACCTCCTATCTCTTAAGAGTCTACTAACATGAAGAGGGTCTCCTTCGGCTTTCCTGTGCTATGTGATGGATTCTTCTCTGGCATCCTCACCATCTCCCTTCTCATGGGTAACTCTCTGGTCAATTCATGATGAGTAACTGTGTGTGGTGGCCCACACTCATGTCTGACAGTGTATTCTCTCTGTGTGTCTCTTAAACAGACCCTGCTCTCTTTTCTGGATCTATGTTTCTGCCTTGAATTCGTATCTCTTTGGGTGGGGAGGAAGAATTAGGAACAAAAATTAAGATACTGATACCCATAACCCTTCCATAGCCATTTCATTTGTGAGTCATAAAAATCCAGGGGGCTAAGGAGGGAGAGATGAGGCAACAGAGCAGGGGGTGGAATGCACCATCTTAGGAGCAGGTGGCTCTAACTAAAGTCCTCATGGACCTTTATTATCTGCTAGATGCTGACGAGATTATGTGACCTGTTGGAGCTTCTGTTTCTCACAACTCTGAAATGAAGAGAAAATGAAATAAAGTTCTTATCAAAATGTCTGGGCTATAAATATATTATTGCTGTGAGTAAAGCCAGTGTTGGAGTTTGCACAGACAGCAAAAGACGGAGCTGTGGCTGGATCCAAAGCTTCGCTGCCAAACCCCAACTGATTGAACTACTAGATCAAGCTCCTGCAAATCTCAGAGAGTAGCTAACCTAACAATCCACACACACCTCCTCCTTATGACCCTATCAACTTACCATAAGGCCTTGTTCTCTGTTACCAGGGATATTATTTACTCTCAAACTTTGGCTAGCAAGCCATGTTGATAAAACAACAGACAAGCAGAAGCCCTTCTGAGTGAATTATTTATCTGGAAACTTGGCTGCAGCTATAGCATTCCTTGCTGAGGTGTTGGGTTCAGGTGAAGTAGATGAGCTCACCATGCAGCTGCTGGTGCTGAAGGCTGTGAAGGTAGCGCATCTGCAGAGCTTCCCACTGAGGCCTGGAGTCATAAATCCTCATGATGCTATAAAAGTAGCGCTGTTGCCCTTGAGTTAGGCCCTGTGGGAGCAAAACAGATGGTTTTGAGGCACCTGTGGAGAGCGACAGCATTCCAGGGGTGTGTGAGTGTGTGGAAGGAGGTGGTTGCTAATGATGTAGTATACCTGGTCAAGCTCCCACTTGCAACTCAGCTGGCATTTCATATTGGAGTGCCAGGACAGGTGAGAGGCCAGGATAGAGCTCCTTGTTCCTGCCCTCAGCCTGGCCCAGACCTGGCTGCTGTGGCCATTTTGGGAGTGGATGAATCCGTGAAAGGAGGATCTCGCTGTTTCTCTCTCTCTCTCCCTTTCTACATGTGTCACTATGCCTTTCAAATAAATAAATAAAATACATTCTTCAAAACAACGACGAATCTTTCACAGAAACGAATTGCTTCTCTTGATGTAATAAACATGTAGAGAAAGATATAGATAGATAACTGAGAAAAATAGTTGTACAGAAAGAAGTAGGTTTATTTTGGCTCATAGTCCAACTTGAGGGGCCCCCATACATTGGGCATCTGATGAAGGCAGTTTTCCTGGTAGAGTCCTGAGGTGTCTCAAGACATCATCTGGCAAGCAGCAGCACACAGACGCTGTCCGTGTGGTCTCTTACAAGGCCACCAGGATTAATTCACATGGGCTGCACCCTCGTGACCCAACGCAATCCCTTTACCCCTCAAAGCCCTGCTTCCAAGGGGTGTGTATGTTAACATAGTAGGTTAGACCTCTGCCTGGCATATCTGCATCTGATATCAGAGTGTTGATTTGAATTCCTGTTTTTCTACTTCTGACCTAGCTTCCTATTAACCAATTAATTAATGTGCCTGGGGAAGTAGAAGGGGGATGGCCCAAGTACTTGGGTCCCTGCAAACCATGTGGGAAACCCAAATGGAGTTCTTGGCTCCTGGCTTTGGCCTAGCCTGGCTCTGGCTTTTTCAAGTATTTGGGAAATGAACCATTATATGGAAGTGTTCTCTCTCTCTCTCTCTCTCTCTCTCTCTCTCTCTCTCTCTCTCTCTCTGTGATTCTGATTTAAAAAAAAAAATAGCCCTATCTTGGGCCCAGTGCAGTAGCATAGTGGTTAAAGTCCTTGCCTTGCATGTACCAGGATCCCATATGGGCGCCTATTCTAATCCCAGTGGCCCCACTTTCCATCCAGCTCCCTGCTTGTGGCCTGGGAAAGCAGTCGAAGATGGCCCAAGGCCCAGCCATTGCAGCCGTTTGTAGAGTGAATCAGCAGACAGAAGATCTTCCTCTCTGTCTTTCCTTCTCTTTGTATATCTGACTTTGCAATAAAAATAAATAAAATTTTTTAAAGCCCTACCTTTAAAAACATTAATTGAATTAAGTTTCTACCTTTTTAGCAGTATTAACAGGAGGCTTTGGGGGTTAAATGTTTACCACATGGTCCTTTGAAGGGACATCTAATATTCAAATTACTATCTATAGCATGGTAGATAGAACTTAATGTACAATAATGGCAAATTAACAATTGGGCACTCTTTCCCCTTAGTTTGCCTTAATGTGTATGAGTCATCTGTATTAAGAAAGTGAGTAAGCTAAAGACTAAGTTGACCCATGTTTTGGACTGAGAGAAATGTAAGTATTTCCAAGACCTTGTTATTTCATTTGCCCTTTTTGAAGAAAGTAGACTGCCAGAATACACTCAGGTGTGGGATGTGTCTGGACCCTGGATGATTCAGTAGAAATTTCTCAGTAAGCTAGGAAAAGAGGTGAGCCCCTGGGTATGTGGTAAGAGTTGGATGTATTAGTGAGCAGGTGCTGTGACAGCAGGAGACAACCTCTGCCTGTAGAAGTCAGGGAAGTTGCCCCATCTGAGATGCCTACCTCCTCTGCGATTGAAGGGTAAAGGGGAGAAGTTCTCTCAAGGGGCTGGAATCCTGGCGTCCCAAGGGACAGGGCAGAACCCGGGAACCCGGTAGAGACCCAAATCTCAGGTACGCCCAGGTCATCTCCTTTAGGTCTACTCCAGGGGCGGGGAGCTGGGATCACAATCTGTTTTAAAATGCTTTGCAGGTGATTCTGTCACATATACCATAAGCAATCAGACTCACTGAATCAGAAGAAAAGGCTAATTATAGCCAGAAGGGAGAAAGTGATATAAATTCTCCTGTGGAACACTAAATATATGAATATGTATGGACCCACACTAAATTTTTTTTAGTTGAAAGACAGCATAGCATCTGATTTTGAAAAAAATTATTGAGTTCAGTGAAGAAAGATGATAGAAGAATTTTGTGCTATGGTAAACATTTAGAAATTGACTTTTTGTATTTTTTTCAATTTAGATAAAAATGATATTTTACATTTTTTTACAGTACAGATTTAGAAGCATGGGGGTTTCTCCTTCCCCCCATCCTCCCTGTTTCTCTGCTTATTGTTTTTCTCCCAATTATTACTATATCATATTCAGTTGCTTCACATTAACAATCCTAACTTTCCAGTATAAAAAGGTATCATGACTGTTATATGAGAAGCCACTGAATGTCTGTAACTAAGGCAGTGGTTCTCAATGTGGATGATTTGTACCTTGAAAAACATTTGGCAATATCTGGAGACTTTTTTGAGTGTTTCAGTTCTGGGAAAGGGGAGGAGCACTACTGGCATTCAGTGGAAGGGACCAGCAATGGCTGGAATGCACAAGACAGCTCTACCATGTGCTTGCAACGAAGGGTTCCCTAACTCCAGCTGCCATACTTTGAACTGGACTGATTTGTATTTTGAAAAGGTAACTCAGACCTTGCGTGGACAACGAAGCAAAACAGACTATGGAACACTTAGGAGGCTACCAGCATATTATAGAACTAGGGGTAATGGAAAAGGGAAAACGTCAAATATTATAAAATATCTAAGACATTTTTTAAAAGTACTTATATGCTGAGCTAGCTAGCACTCCCAATCAGCCCCTTATTTAAAGAAGCCCTATATGATTGGCAATCTGTTGCATTCATTTTATAGATGGGGAACTGCGATAGTGGTGCCAGCATTTTAGAAGGCTCAAGATAAAATAAATTTAGCCTAGGTTAAGCCACTTAAGCCAATGGCAAATTTTTCAAAACCATATAGTAAAGACTAAATATGAGAAAATGAAATAAAAGATAAAGCTAGAGTAAGGTGGCATATCTGTTAGGAATTGTGTGTGCAGGTAATATCTGTGTTGTATTTTTAGGGGGATCTGGAGATTTAAGCTTAATACTGAAAATAAATCCAGATTGAAGTGAACAAAACCAAGTATCTCAAAATTTGAGACACCCATTTCTGTTTTATAGATTGAGTTAAATATTTTAAAAGGTAATATAGCTGAAGAAGAGAAAGGATTCTACTTATGAATCACTAATTAAGCCTTTTCAGATGATTGAGAACAATATGAAAATTGTAAGCCAATTTTAAAAGCAAAGCTGCAACATATAACAGGAATTTCCATTTTATAAGAGAATCTTAAGTTATGAGTTATGATTTCATTTTACAAAAAATTAGCTTTTATCCATGGTAAAATTCTAAACCTCTTAAATGAAAAAGAACAGATAACATTGCTAATAATCTTACCCTGTTACCCATCTTTCTTTGAGGGGATGGGGAAGAATTTAAATTTTGGCAAAGAATATTTATGAGGAAAGCTTTAACCAAATTTAACATAATGGAAAAAACAGCCCTCCAATAGGAAGCCAGAATTAAATGTTGTAGTGGAGTTTCCTCTGCTGTTGGAGAATCAGCCAGGACAGACATAGTTTGAGAGGGTTCCTGTAAAGAAATGGATTTGATAATAAATCAAGCAAGTCCTGGTCCATTCCCTCACTCATACCTCCAATATGCACCAGGAACTTGCTCACCCCAAAGCTGGGTAAACAAACAAAAATTAGAAAAATTCTGAAGCTTCTGGGGGGAGAGAGAGGTGATATTCCTCCATCTGAAGAAAATTGGTACCTTCATCAATGGAGTATCAGAGGCAGAGTAAGGAACTCGGATGCAAGGAATCTGTGGACCATTTCGAAGCCTCTGTTGTCTTTTCCGGTTTTCTCCCATTCTTCGTCCTGTGCCTCCAAAGGGAAAGAAAGAATAGCATAACATTTTGTTACACTCAATGCATTTTGGGGATGTACCTAAGTCAATACTCACTTAAGTAAATATATACATAAATGCTACTTGTTAAAGATTGTCCACATTTTCTTGTTTTACACAATTGTGTACAATTATTGGCATTTAAAGAATTTCATTTTATGTATTTATTTTCATGTTTGCATTGGTTTTAGAAAAGGGAGGTCACAGCATATTTGTGTGTGGTATACTCTGCCAAATCATTTGATATTTCTAAATGTTTTCTAAAAATTATGAATTTTTTGCAGTATAGTATACTTTGGCATCATTCTCCATTTCTTGTACATTTGCTTCTGCAATTTTATAGTGTTGTATTATAAAATAAACTATTACACTTAGTTGTATTTCTTTTCTACTTGCCTGACAAAGATACAAGGAGTCATTTCAGCTATGACTAAGATTCCTTTCCAGATGATTTAAGGCTTAGGCTCTCAGATGTATATCAGAATAAAAAATTAACAATTCAGGAAGCATTGGGTTGCCAAGGCAGAGTGGAAATCTCGAACGTTCTCCTGTCTGCTCACTCCTTAGCCCTTATCAGCGGTGCACACCATCCATTAACAGGAAGAAGATAGCAAAGCAAATACAGTAAACCAATCCTCTATACACAACAGGCTATTATTAATACCTGCACCATGTGGTAATAACAGAAAAGAAATTCTAGTAAGACTGCAAGGCTTTTAGATTTAGATAGACTTGCAGAATTTTTTTCCAATTGGATAGCTTCAGTCATTTCATTTTCACAATAGTAGTTTTACCTACCTCACTGTATTGATTAACTGGGAACATAAATGTAGAATATTCTCATCTTATGCCGGTTTATTTTTTTCTGCCTTCCCCTAATGAGTTTCACTCTTCCTCTCTTTCTTTCTTTCTTTCTCATCATTCTCCCTCCCCATTCCCCCCTACACACACACACACACACACACACACACACACACACAGAGTTTAAGGAATATTTATTACATATAAAGTATTATAAAGGGTGATTGATTCTGGATTCACAAATCCGAAGCTCAGATCTTCTGGAAGAGAAATTTATTAGGAATACATCAGTTGACGTTTCTGTGTTTTTATGCTATAAACTTTAAGTCAAGCTATAAATATTTTATGTAATACTTCTTTCCTTCAGCATACACTCCAGAAACCATAGCATTCAAGGCAAACTCCTTTTAATATTCTCTGTGATTGAAGCCCATCTTCTATCCAGTACTCAGATCATCTCAATTTCCCTTCTCCCATTTCCAAGATCTGCAGAGCAGAGAATAAATATTCTTCAAAGCTGGAAAGATTCTATCTGCCCTCAGATAGCACAAGGGAATGGCAGATCTCTTTCGTGTGGTGACAATGCATGTGTGCTGTTCTTGGGCTGTTGCTTTAGAAATTCATCTTATCTTCTCAATTGATCTTTGACAAAATTTGATTAAAATGCCTGGGGAATTCATGAAGAAAAAAAATTTGCAAAATAATTCTGAAACAAAAGACAGATTTGTTTGAAAGGAACTTACCCTGCATTACAGCTCCCTTCTTTTTAAGAGATGAAGTTCAGATCCAATATAGTTGTTTTGCTAGACTCTATTCGTGGGGTGGTAGCAGTGCAGTCACTGTTGATAAGCTGACATCCAAGCAACACCATGTGATGAAACAAACAACTCAGGGAGTTTGGCAGTTTGGTTTTCTCTACTCCTAGGTGACAGTTAGCCACACAATTTATTTTTTTTCTTTTAAGTTTTGTGCATAATCAAGTGTAGACTTCTAGATCTACCATATCTATATTGTATGCAGACACAATGGAAGAAAAGGCATGGAGACAAATGCTGAATATTAAGTAAAAAGTTTCTACCAGCTAATAGGTTGTTCCATGAGAATTTTCCAGATTGAGAGTCAACAACCCCATTATTATTTTCCAGAATCACAAAGGAACCATACCTAAATATAGATGCAGGGGCATGAATTTGATGGCAGCAAGCTAGGAAAATTTTCTATTGTTAATGTCCCATTTTCATTTGGAGTGGGGAAGAGTAAGATGCTCTCCATGTTTGATCTTGGTTACAGGATCGTAATGAACTTCTGGCACAAGATTCCAGCCTGAAGTGATGTCCTCCCTCCCATTCTGATAGTAGTCCTTACTCCTGTCTTGCTTTCACTTCCAAGAAACATTCTTTTGTGTGCCAGAGTTACATACAAAAATGAAGAGTTCCGATTGAGAACTAAAATCAAACCAAACAAGCAAAATCTCCCTATGTTCAAAATTCTAAAGATGCCGAGTAGAAGAAGAAGCAGGGAATGAAAATGATGAATCATAGGTTTTAAATCATGAAAAAAGAAAGGACTAGACAGACATAAAAATATGGGTATCTTTATCAAAAATTTGAATGAAATCCTCTGGGAAACACAGATGACATGGACAAGAGTCTGAAAGTGTTAACAGATGCCACACAATCTCTCACTGGGTCTAAGATTTTACCAAGAGGTAAAACACAGTTGAGTGCAGAGCTGGCATCATTGACTGAGTCTTCCTTAAATGCTTTTCCAGGACATTATGGCACCTAAAGACCACCTGCTAATGGCACACACACGCGCTGATTCCTAACAGTGTGTGCTAGCACTTGTCCTAACAGGAAATTGGTAGCAGATATTGGTTATCCAAAGACTGGTGAGGACATTAAACTGCCGTCTCACCTAGAGCCATCGTTATACACCAAGCCTGTGAAGACCATGAAACCAGCTCTTTCCTATGAAGTGCTGCTTCATGAGCAATGCCCCAGCAAACCGCTCTCATCCCAAACCCTTGTTTCTATGATCTTGCCAGTACTGCTATTGTTACAGTTGCCATTGCCACTGTTGTCGCTGCTGTTGCTGTGGCTGTGGCTGGCAAGGCAGTGACTGCTGTCATGGCCACAGGTGCAAGCAGGAGTATGAAAGAATAAAGATTTCCTTTCTTCCAAACTTCTGCATCCTGCCTCCTTTATGATGCCAGCTGGCTAGGGATTCTAGGAAATGCATTTTTCAGTCTTTTGTGGTAAAGAGAAGGGTTTAAGAGGATAAGCACAAAGCTGACAGGGAATGGATGCTCTCCAACACACATTACAACAGAGCTAAGAAGCACCTACAGGACCGCTGAAGTTGGACAGAAGGCTGAAGGGCTTAGAAATATAGTGTTTCCTACTGACACCACAGGTTGAAAATTTCTAAGAGATAATTGATTAGCTATAAGGTAGTGTCAGAGAATGGGAGACACGTATTTGGATAATAGCCGCAGAATTAAGAATAAGGAAACAGTTTTTAACCCCAAAAAGGCTAACTAACTTGACATGTTGAAAAGAGCTAAAACTACTTATAGACAATAACAATAAATATCCACAATCTAATTACTATGGAGAATACAGTTTGACTACTTGTAGAAAAGATACTATTCCTCAGCTAAAACATTGGTGCTACAGTGGGCCCACTGGTTAAGACTTCAGTATGTCTAATACTTAGGATATATCATGATGTGTTCTTTACAAGACATTGATACGCCTAGTAATTAGACATATCAAGACATTGAGCAGTGTGCATTTGCCCTATACTAATACTTAGGATATGTTCAATAAAGCATTTTCATGGAATAATGGTGTAAATGTGACATCATGAACAATGCTAATGCTAGGTAAGGAAGAGGGACCTGTGATTAGAATCCAAGATTAAGGTAGAATAATACATTGAATCCTCTCTGCAAGAAATGTCAAATATTTAGTTTTGACCCTATAATATCAAGCTGCATAGAAGAGAAGAAGTAAGATGCCAAATGAGATGAGAGAGGGTGTACTGACAACTCAAAAACAATTCTAAAGACCAATTTATTTTTAAAAATTTACAGAAAAAAATTGTCACTAGAGACCAGTGATCGTTCTCTAAAAAAAAAAAAGTTATATGGCACAACTAGTTACCAAGTAGCAAAACCGAATACAAATCCATGGTTGCCTGAAGTCTATGATTTCTCCCCTTAATCTCAGGAACTAAAAATAATTCAAGAAACACACACCCTGCTGTAACAGAAAATTATCCCTCCTATCCAGTCATTACCTACAGACAAAATTCATGCATCTTGATTCTTTCTTCCCTCAGGGAGTGTTGTGTCCCCATTGGAATACTATTTAGTTGAGTAAAGGGTATTTCCAGTTTCACAAAGACTTAGGTTGTAATTCTGGAGTAGGATATTGATTCCATTATACTAAGTCATTGACCTTCTGATAAAGCTCCTTGGACTAAACATCCAGTGGGCCAGTTACACCAGCCCTTAAATCTATGCAGATATGGCCAAATTCACACTGACTCTGTATGTGAATTTAGGGCCTTTCACGAGAAAATATCTTCTGCGTACATTCCTGCTTTCAAAAGCATGGATCAAATAAAGACATAATGGAGCCCTCAATAGTAGATTGCCAAGACAACTTTACAGACACTTGAAATATCAACACAGACAACTATTACATAAACAGTGCTGCTTCCTTCTGGTGTTGCTATTGTTGTCAATTACAGGCAGTGTTCTCAGACTCATAGATAGTGCAGAACTGTTGTTTCTGTGCTTGACAAAGTAACTTCTGAAATCTTCATGCATAGAAATATAAAATTTAAAACATGTTAAAGTTTTATATCAAAGCTTCGAATTGATCATTGATAATATGAACATGCTTTGGGTGGTATGCCCTTGTAGTTTTCTCCAAGATTCTTTGTTGTGGTGATTCTTTCATTTATTTATTTGAAAGGCAGAAGTGGTAGACAGAGGGATAAAAACAGAGGAAGTGGAATCTTCTATGAGCTGATTCATCCCCAAATGGCCATTATGCTTGGGGCTTGGCCAGGACAAAGTCAGGAAACTGGAACTTCATTCAGGTGGTTTCCTTCATGGAGGGCAGGGGCCCAACTACTTGAATCATCTTTAGTTGATTTTCCAGGAACATCAATGGAAAGCTGGTCACAAAACAGAAATAATTCTGAAAGTTGTCAACTAAATTACAGACATGTACAGGGACTTCAAAAAATTTTATGGAGACTGTATATTATGAAAAATTATGCATACATTTCATTTTTTTGCATCAAAGTAAACTAATCTTTTAATTCTATTTTTCCATGGCTTTTTTGGAAGTGTCTTCATGCTATATATTTCTAGGCTCCATTACTAATACATATGGTTTTGGATATATTTATCCACAGATAACAGAGATGTTATCTTTTAACAAATTGTGCTTTAAACAAATTGTGCTTTTTCCCCATGGAAAACGTCTGATTTTGAATTTCTTCTTTCAAAATCAGAAGATGACACTGAGGAGAGCATTTGTATTTATTTATCTTTCATTTATCAGAGAGAAACAATTCCTCAACCAGCTATACCTAATATGGCAAGCTTATCAGCCACTGCTATTGCTAAATAAACTAGACAAACATCACAAAATGATCTTAGGGAAGCATCTGCTTCATAGCCATTAACCTCTTGTGTACCTACAAGTTAGCTGGGGTAGTTGTTCCCTGTGTGTCTCTGCCCTTGGGTTACCAAGGTCAAATCCGCTATCTTCTCACAGTTAAGGTGCAACTCCCAGAGGAGAAATTCTAGTCTTGGGATTGACATAGTCTTTCTTCTGCTCACCTTCCAAGTCCAAAAGTCAACGCAGTAGGAAGTATATCCTCCTCGTGGAGATCCCAAGGGGCGTTTAAATCTTTGCTGAAAGGTGACTTAGTCTGCCACAAAAGGACTTAGGCCAAGTCCTAGGTCAGAGGCCAAAGTCACCTTCCTGTAAACTGAGGGATATGCATCTGATCTTAAATATGGACTAAGCAGGGTGAAAGAGGTACATGACATTAGGTAGGATTTTTTTGAACAGCGTTTTCAACAGTCTGCTACAAGGTGGAGATTCGATCCAGAAGAAATTTTATAGTTCTGCCCACAGCTTAAACTATTAAAGCACTAAGATGTAGTGCATTTAAACAGATAATCATATTTTTCTGGTTTGTACCTCAAGAGATAGGGAAGAAAATGAAGAAAAGAACTTGAATTTATTGTATGTCTAGTATATGTGAAAATCTATGTTAGGAACTCAAAATAGACTCTTTTATTTATTCCCTATAAATTGTAGAGATAAAGATTATTGTTATAGTTTTATGGATAAAGGGATGGAGGTTTTAAGATGTCACTTGACAATTTACACATCTCATGCAAGCTGGAGTCAGGATTTATGTGCAGCTTTGTCTGCCACCTAAGCTTGTTTTTTTTTCTAGTAGATTATGTTGCATGTATTTTATTCAATTTAATAATTATTTCCAGAATATCCATGTTGAATCTGATAGAGGAATCACACAGAAACAGGGCAGTAGTCTATTCTTTATTGCCTTTCTAGGTTTAAAATGAGTAATTCCATTAACAACTTATTGTAACCTGGCTGGTTTTGCCAGTTTCAGAAAGAAGATCCTCTACCCAAGAGAGGATCAGTAATTTGCTGCTGAACCACAGAAAGACAGTTGAAGCACAGATCATAAACATACTTCTAAAACTTAAATATGTTTCCTTTATTTTAAAAAGATAGATATACTTCTTTTGAGATAGGTCTGGGTCTTCTTTTGAATATAGGCAGCAATTTTTGGCAGGCAACCCTGAAACAACTGTGCTTCTTACCTGGAGCATTTGGAACTATGCAAGGAGGGCGTTCTGCTTGCCACCATGACTTGGGGCCACTGTAGCATTAGTGAACATAAAGCAGAGAGTCCGTGTGCCTCAGAGCTGGGCAGCCTTGCTGAATGAACTGTCTTATCCAAGGTCTCCATAAGTCTCCCACTGGGGAGACTTGGATCATTTAGCTGATAGGATTTCACAATAATTAATAGAAGACATGCCCTCAATGCATTTTTAATGATTTCCAGTTTTGTTTCCTTAAAATGAATGGTGATCTTGAGAGATATTTGTGAAGCAGATGGAATATAGGATCTTCTTGTGTTTAAATTACTTTCTTTCCTCTTTTGCAATTATCTTGCACACATATAACAGGACGATATAACAGGGCATATAACATAACAGGGCAATGCATTTTAAAAATTTACGTGTTTATTTATTCATTTGAAAAGCAGAGCAATAGAAAGAGGACAAGAAACAGAGAGAGAGAGAGAGAGAGAGAGAGAGAGAGAGAGAGAGAGAGAGACTGACTGATTCTATTCAGTGATTCACTTCCCAAATGACCACAATACTCAAGTCATGTCCAGGCCAAAGCCAGGAGCCAGAAACTCCATCTGTGTCTCCCATTGCCTTCATGGCCCATTAGCAGGGAGCTGGATTGCAAGTGGAACCAGTGAGATTTGAACAGGAACCCCAATACAGAATGCTGGCATTCCAGACTGTGACTTATCCCGCTATACCACAGCACTGACCTGAGTATTACATTTACTAGTGACTCATTTATTAACTCTTACTTGCTATTCAACTTAGTTTTGTAAAAACTAGTTTTCTAATCATTTTATATAATATTAAATTAAAGCATTACTTGCAGATATTAAGTACAATAACATAAACAGGTTGGGAATACACCCGTCTTGGTAAGTACTCAGTGTCACGGGGAAGCGTCATTAATCAGGCGATTCCAGCAACGTAAGATTCGTTCAGAGAATTTATATTAAAATGCGTTCCTTGGAATTACCATTAATGATCTACGGGAAGTCCCCTGAAACCCAAATCTCATATGAGGCGGATTGAAATCCAGTCTGCTGTTGAACTTCCCATCAAGCCTGTAATACTTATTTTCCTTTCTCTCCTACTTGTTGTTAATCCTTTGTTTTAATATGGAAGGATTCTGGTTCTAGAACCTCTGATCTGTTATTCAATATGGAATGTGAAACCCACAGGAGATCAGCTCAGTGAGTCCAAACTTTGTTTATCTCCCAGACAACGCCAATGACTCATTCTGCTTGTGTCACTGCACTGGGGTCTAGACACGTAGTTCCAGACCGCTTACCTTGTGAAGCTGATAGAGGAATGTTTTATCCAGTTGCTTGTTTACAGTTGTCTCTTTACCCAGAACCTTTCTCCTTATCTGTTGGCACAATGGTCAAAAATGTGGCCTCCCACTTCATCCAACATTGGGTGTCACCTTCAGCCCTTCTGAAGCCCACAGGTAAAAAGAGCTGTCATTTTGCCACAGGTATTAACTGGGACCTGCAGTATTTTGACATCAAGTTAGTGACAGGGAAACCTAAAGGTTAAGGTTAAACAAGGGCTTAACTTGCTGCTTGGGATGTCTTAGGCAGATCACGTTTCAGAGTGCCTGATTGAAATCCCAGCAGCTCTGCAAGTCTGATCCAGTTTCCTGCCAATGCACCAGGGAGGTAGCAGATGGTGGACTAAGGGTGTGGGGTCCTTCTTCTCTCATGGAAAATCTGGATGAAGTTCTTGGCTTCTGCCTTCAGACTGTCCTTGGCTTAGCTGTTGTGGGTATTTGGGGAGTAAACCAGTGGATACAGGTTTCTTTCTCTCTCTCTGCCTTTCAAATAAATATTTGCTTTTGAAAAAAAAGGTCTAGAGGCTGAAAATGTGGCATAGCCATTAAATCTCCTGCCTGTGACACCAGCATTCCATATGAGCAGCAGTTCCTGTCTTAGCTGTTCCGTTCTGACCCAGCTGCCTTTGCTAAGGACCTGGGGAAAGTGGTAGTGGACAGCTCAAGTGTTTGAGTCCCTGCCACTCACATGGGAGACCTGGAAGAAGCTCTTAGCTCCCGGCTTTGGCTTAGACAAGCATTGGCAATTACAGCATAAACTAGTGGATGAATAATCCCTCTCTCTGTGTAACATTGCCTTTCAAATAAAAAACAAATAAATAAAAATCTTCATAGAGAGGGAAAAAATAAAGACCTTACCTACTTTAACTGGGAAAACTTGACTTTGCAGTCTTGCCTTCATATTATTTGACCTCACCAACTTCAGCAGATTTGTTTTTCTTTCTCTTCTTCTTCTTCTTCTTTTTTTAAAGATTTATTTATTTTTATTGGAGAGGCAGATGATAGAGAGAGAAGAAGAGACAGAAAGCTCTTTCATCTACTGGTTCATTCCCTAAGTGGCTACAATGGCAAGAGCCAAGCTGAGCCAAAGCCAAGAATCAGAAACTTCTTCCGGGTCTCCCACGCAGGTGCAGGGTCCAAGGCTTTGTGCCATGCTTGAATGCTTTCCCAGGCCACAGACATGGAGCTAAATGGAAAGTGGAGCAGCCAGGACATGAATCAGTGCCCAAATGGGATCCTGGATGTGGGAGATGACGATTTAGCCATTAGGCTGTCGTGCCAGGCCCCAGGCAGTTTTCTTCACATTTCAGCTTTCTCATCTGTAAAAAGGCTATTTCTATAATTTCCTAACAGGATAAAGTAGCCATAGCATTAAATAAAATAATTTAGGATACTCCAAATACTGAACCCATGCTAATGTCTGATGCTTATGTCCAAACCCCAGTCTAAGAACTTTAGGTATGTAGTTTCATTTAACCATCACATTATCCCCATAAACTAAGTACTGCTAATTCTAGCTGCTAAACGAAAACCTGTAGCACACACACATTCAAAAGGCACGCTAAGTCAAATTGCTTAGAAACAGTAGTCCCAGCATTTAGAAGCAATAGATTGGTGTTTGGGTTTGATTCCTGGCTATCCCTTCCTGATTCAAACTTCCTGCCAATGCAGACCCTGGGAAGCAGTAGTGATGATCCACGTAGTAGGGTCCCCACCATTCGTGTGGAAGGCCTCGAGTTCCCCGCTGTTAGCTTTGGCATCCTCGGATGTTGAGGGCTTTTGAGAAGTCAACCAGCAGCTGGAATCTGTGGTGTGTGTGTGTTTCTCAAATAAACAAAAAGTAATGACAGTTATCATTCAGTTCCAGACAGAGTTCACCAAACCAGGTTATGCCATACCAACTTCATTTCCTTTGTGTTGGGGTCATTATTCAGGCAGAGGAATACCATATGGAAAATTTACTGAAAAAAAAAATTTTGTGTTGCCACGATGCTGTGAAAAACAATATGAAATATGACCTTTACATTGATAGACACTAGGGGAATTCTTAGCTTATTACACATCTTTGTCTCCCAGATTCTGATGAAAGATTTTAGATCAATTGAGCTGATGTTTTCATAGGAACACTTAGACCCTCAGCATTGAACCTTTTTCAATATTTGCATAAAACACTTGCAGCATAGTGCGTGAGATTTCACGTAGTGCATTGTCATTCCCCTTTGAAAACAACAGTACTTCTTTCTTAAACCTCTCCCCATGTGCTGTTGTGGCAGAGCACCTACAGTGCCGTGATGTTACTCAAAACTACACTACAGTGCCTAACATGCCAGGCAGCTGGGGCTAAAGATGTGAGCTCACCCAAAGTTCATGTTCTGAATTTAAATTCCTTGTTTCTGTCTGTGGCTCTCTTTTACCTTTTCACGTTTGCATTTTGTTTTTCTCATGGGAAAAGATAGAAGCAAAGTAGAAATTGAATAATTTTGTTTTCTGTTATCTGTTAAATTGCACTCAATGTTTCCCATTTCTCCATGTGCTTATCTGGGTCTCATTCATCTTCCGTCTCACAGTTTAAAATCCTTTTTTGTGGGCCTGGCACAGTAACCTAGCGGCTAAAGTCCTTGCCTTGCATGCACTGGGATTCCAAATGGGCACTGGTTTTGATCCTGACAGCCTCACTTCCCATCCAGCTCCTTGCTTATGGCCTAGGAAAGCAGTTGAGGACAGGCCAAAGACTTGGGACCCTGCATCCATGTGGGAGACCCAGAAAGAGGCTCCTGGCTCCTGGCTTCAGATCCAGCCCTTGTGGCCACATGGGGAATGAGTCATCAGATGGAAGATCTTCCACTCTGTCTCTCCTCTTCTCTGTATATCTGACTGTCCAATGGGAAAAAATAAAAAATTAAATCTTTGAAAAAAATCCTTTTTTGTTCTGACACTGTTTTTAAGTTTCAACTCATTTTGGAATGTTGTCATGTTACTCTTCAAATCAGGGATGTTTATCCAACAGATATATGGAACACACATGCTAATAGAGGAATGAAGACAATAAAAGCATAAACACATGCATTATAATGTACCTCATAAAGTAAACGTAGAGGAAATTAGAGGCACATGAAGATTTAGATCTGTGGGCTAGGCAATGAGTTGCAGCTTTCCCCGAAGCATTCGGGTATCATCTGTGGCCTGGCATCCTTGGTGAATGAGCAAAGCGTTACCAGAGGTGGGTGGTGTGTCAGTCTCTTGCGACTGAAATTAAGTGCCCATCTCTCTTGTCCTTCTTCACATGTAGGACCTATCTTCCGAATCAATTGCAGGAAATGAGAATGTCATATTTATAATCCCTCCCAAATCCTAACCACCAGTTCCCTGCCTTCCAGTCTGTCTCATCTTCTTGCTGTCAGAGACCAAAATAATACAGATTGAACTTGGGTTTGATTCTTCATTTTATACATCAGCTAATCCTCTCTTGGGTCATTGGTGGCACTTAGCAAAGGTTTCTCCAATTAATCAGTACATGAGCAGGGGCCACCAGCTCGTAACAGAGGCTCTCAGCTAGCACCTTATTGTCCCTTGAAAGAGATCCTTTGAGGAAGCACCTAAAATGCAAGAGGAAGGTCGGTTGAGGGGAATGGCATGTGGTAAGCTTATAGTTTGGGGCTGGACCCCCACTGTGAAGTGTTTTGGGGAGCACCCTTAGTTAGGTCTGTGAAGCTGCCCCTGACCTTGGGAACTAGACGTTCAGACAATGATTCTGTGAGAATAGGAAATGAAAAAAAAATCACTCATGAGGTATTTTCCATTTAGCTTTTAATCTTTCGAGGGAACTTTGCTGCCAGTCACCACAAAACAAACATTGAACAATTTTTCCCAGGGTCCCACATCTTGGGCGGGCTGCACACAAAAGGTTCTTGCCAAAACTGGCTGAAATGAGTGTGCTGTTGGTAAGGAAAGAAAACAGAAGTGTACAAATCATGGGATTTGACATACTGTGAAAGAAAACCATGTGGGTCATACTTGCATCCTTGGCTTGAAATATATAAATGGTGAAATTCCATGTAATCTGTATTCTGTGAACACAGATAATGGGTAGAAGAAACATAGGAGATGGGTAGTGATATAATTTGTTGTCCAAACTGCAGCACTTTTGCGAGTGAAAGTGTCTGTTATTTATCACACGCACAAACCAAGACTTTTCCTGGCAAATCAGTATCTATAGTGATCCTACATCAAAGAAAATATTATAAACAAAAGCATATAGAACAGGATAGATAATGGTAGATAATGGCATTTTCTCCTACTGATCATTTTATACACTCTTGACATTGCCATCTCTAATCATAGAATCCTAGACTTGTAAAGCTCCAGGGGGGTTGGGAGATCACCTGTGCTTTTTGACCTCATAGAGGGAGGGTCCAGGAACTAGTGAATAGGCCTTAGCTTGGAACAGGAGAGAAATGCAGATATCTGGGCCCCACCCCAGGTCCACAAAGGCACCTCACAAAAATTTGTGGAAAATGAAGCTTCAAGATAAGCTTATTATGGTGCAAAAATAAATAAATACATAAAATATGGAAATCCATGAATAATTGTTTCCATACTGCACATTTTCCAGAAACTTAAGAAAACACATCCATGGTTATGTGTCATAAATATCCGTCGCTTGTGAAATTGCTCCTTTCCAAGCTTGGGTGCCCATGGACAGTGAATGGTGTGGTGGATAATTTTATGGGTCAACTTGACCGGACTATGTGCCCATGTGTTTGGCAAAACACATGGCCTTGATGTTGTCATAAAGATATTTTTAGAGGCAATTAGCATTTATAATCTGTAGTCTTTCAATTAAGGTAAGTGACCTGCTCTCTGTGACATGGGTGAGCCTCAACCAATCTCTTGAAGGCATTAATAGCTAAGACTGGAGTATCCTGATGAACAAGGAAATTTTGTTTCAAGGCTGCAGATTATAAACAGAGCTTAACTTTCTAGTTTGCTGGTCTACCCTGTGGACTTAGGATTTCATTTCACAGAATTAACTCAGCTGAGATTCCAGCGTTTTAGCCTTCCCTACAAATTCAGACTTGTAAGCCCCCATAATTGTGCGACTCCATAGACCCGATCCTCAAAATCTCCTGTGAATCTCTCATATATACACATGTATGATACATACATAGACACAAATGTGTAAATAGATACATATATTACTGTCTTATTAATTTCCCTGAAGAATATAAGCAGCATCATAATTTGTCTCCATCTCAACTCTTGTTTACCTATAAGTTAACTGGCTGGTAGAGCTTGGACAATCTACTGGCAAGTATGTGTGGAAAGTAGAAAATGTCTTGTTCCCACTTCTGTCAGAGAAGGCAGGATTCATTTTCAGCTCACCAGTCTATCTCAATGCCTTAGACCACGTGTAGCCCATAGAGCAATGCTTGCTTTTGTAAAACAGTCAGGTTTAGGCTACACAGTCAATTGACTAATTTCTCTGCAAGTAAACAACAAACTATTCACAATGAGTCACCTTGAAGAAAGTCATTTTCTGTAGATAGAGACAAAGAGAAAAATCTATTACATTCCCTTAACAATATTGGAATTGAAGGGCTTGGGTAAAGGAACTCTGCGAAGTCCTTACTGAGCATCAGTATAACATAACAGCTAAGTATGTCTGGGATCAATTCCTCCCCCTGCCATTTGGTACCTGTATCATCTTAGAAAAGTAGCTCAAATTTTCTTGATCTCTGTTTTTCCATTAAAAAATATTGTCATGGTAGAATGTCTCTCTCAAGGGGTTTATGTGGCAATTAAATGAGATACTACAAATAAAACACTCAAGGCAGTCTGTGGTATCTGCCAAACACAATTAAAGTGTTAGCAGTGATGGCTCTTATCATCTCCTTTTCAAGTTCTGAAGACAAATAAGACAAGATGGTGGTCTTCAGACAAAACTCTTCAAGAGGATTTGATGTGTGTGCAAAATGATTCAAATGATTAGACATACAGAATATAAAGGGCCCGGCGCGGTGGCACAAGTGGTTAAGGTCCTCGCCTTGCACGCCCGGGATCCCACCGGTTCTATCCCGGCAGCCCCGCTTCCCTTCCAGCTCCCTGCCTGTGGCCCGGGAAAGCAGTCGAGGACGGCCCAAAGCTTTGGGACCCTGCACCCACGTGGGAGACCCAGAAGAGGCTCTTGGCTTCGGATTGGCATAGTATTGGCTGTTGCGCTCACTTGGGGAGTGAATCATCGGACGGAAGATCTTCCTCTCTGTCTCTCCTCTCTGTATATCCGCCTTTCCAATAAAAATAATAATAAAAATAAAATTAAAAAAAGAATATAGAAAACTACATAAACCAAATAATCTGAGATATTTAGCAAGGAGATGAAATGCATGTAAAATTTGACATGTGAAAGTTCACAGGCTAATGAAGGAGGAAACAC
Organism: Ochotona curzoniae; assembly: GCF_017591425.1. NCBI lineage: Eukaryota > Metazoa > Chordata > Mammalia > Lagomorpha > Ochotonidae > Ochotona > Ochotona curzoniae. The sequence continues at coordinate 40,475,065 of NW_024466502.1, read as the reverse complement.
ATTTCAGATACCACAGCATAGACACATGGAATGGTTTAGAAAAATGACAGTCTGTTTGCATCTGTAGAGTGTATTAAAATGAATGCTCCATGAGTACAGAACAAGAAGTACCAAAGATCATAAGGAAGTGAAGGCTGGAGGAATAAATCCAGAAGCAGTGGTATCAGAAATGGGTGACAGTGGTTAGGAGCTCTATAGGAATGATCATGAGCAGTGAAAGATACTGGGGACTGAGATGTTTAGTGAGAAAATAGGTGCTACATTTGAAGCAGGAATGTTCAGAAAGGTGGCTAGGAGACCCCACAGAGAGAAGTCCTGCAGATCCTGAAGAACGAGAGCATTTCAAAAACAAGGAAAAAGAATCTGCTTTCTGTCTCCCTGCCTTTGCATTCCATATAAATGAGATCAGAAAATATGTGGCCCTCCATGTCTGGCCTTTTCCACTTAGTGTAGTGTTGTCAAGGTTCATCTATGCTTTAGGCTGTGTTAGTCCTTAATTTCCATTGCCAGATAATATTGCATCATATGGATATAGTAAACTTTATCCATTCATCAGTGGATGGTCATTAGTGTTCTACAGTTTTGGACTAGTATGAATAATGCTACTATGAATATTCATGGACGTATTTTTGTATGAACATATGTTTTGAATTATCTTACAATTGGAGATTAGTTAAATAATGTAATAAAATACTGTGGAACCATCAAAAAGAATAATACAAAATTGGATATGCTCAAATGGTCAGGGTGCTAGATGAAAATACAGGGTACATTATAATGTATATTGGATAAACATTTTGTAATTAAAAGTAATTGAATAAATGGAATTAAACAAACATGAAAATGAGGATGAAGGAATGACTAAGAAGAAAATGATTGCTTCAATTGCTCTTTTCTTCCCCATGCAAGCATCAACATGTAGATATGTATAGAACTTTCAAAAGGGGACATGACCATGTTCTTTTGGTAAAACAAAAAGAAATGAATAGCAAAAAGAAAAACCCCCCTCCAAATTACATAGCTTAAAGGCAACCTTATTTTACCTCTTTGGTGAGTTTTTATGAATGTACAATTAAGGCAATTACCAATAACTAGAGGCTTTAGTCAAATTACAAAGTGTTCACTGTTCCAGCATTTGTGTGGGCACAATTGAAAAATAAAAAGGAAATCATCTGTCGACTTTCTTGAAAAGCTTCCAGGCCCAGACTACCACCCCCAACAATGTCATAAATCTCAGACTGTCCCTGCAGAGCCACTTGTTCCTTGCATTGCTCTATATTCCCTTTGCTTTGGGGACCCTGACCCAGATAAATGCTGTTCTAGTCTATTAGCTGTTCGAGGAACCTTCTCAGTGTTTCCAGCTACAGGGTCTTCTTCACTGGAATCAGAATTGACTGTGACTCACCTCAACCAACAGAGTGTGGAGGTCATAGAAGTGCCGTTACGTGTGAATCTGAAGTTGTTCTGGCATTTGTTATCCTGAGAGCCCTAAACCACCACATAAAAGCCAGGCTGTTCTATTGAAAATAAACTTGGAGAGACTACAAAAAAGAGGTCCCACACGGAAGAGGAGTCCCAAGATGCTAGCCAAGCCATCATCCTTCTCGAAAAATGGCTTCCATGGCCATGCAAGTGACCAAAAGCAAGATCAACAGGATCTGAACTCAGTCTCTGCAGTGAATCCAGGAAGGAGAAAAAAAATCAATAACTGCTTATGTTGCTACATAGGGATGGAAAACCAAGCAAAATAACTTGTTTCTTTGTGCAAAACAGAGGAGGAAGAAATCTCCAATGAATTCATGTCATCTCACTCCAAAGCTGAGCCACTGCTCTTATATTCAATTATTTTAAGTTAACAGATAGGTTTCTTATTTTTTTTTAATCGAGGGAATCAGTAAACTAAAAAGGAAATTTGGTCTCTTTTTTCAGATCATAGATTTCAATACAAATAATGTCATTTTTTATTGAAAAATCACAGGTGTTTAATTTTTCCTTTCATGTAATGTTTTCCTGTGTGTGCTTGCTGAGAAACATATTCAAACACATGTTCATGAGCTAGGATAGTTCTTGACTGGTGTTGGAGTTCACCTGCCCACCTACAATGTATTCTCAGGGCTTCTTATCCTGTCTTCTTTTTCTGTTCTTTTACCCAAGGATGCTCACAGTTCTCTTCCTCTTGAACACTGGTCCTCAGTGTGTGGATGCTGGTGTAGCAGCAACTGCATCACCCTGAGATTTTGGGGAAACATGAGTCAGACCTCCACTTTGACCTGTTGAAGCAGAAACTCCAGAACAGAATGAAGCTTGAGTCTATTTTAATAAACTCTCCAGGTGATTTTGAATGCACACTTAAGTTTGAAAAATGCTGTCCTGGAAGAGGAATTGGTAAATTTTCCATAAAGGGAGTTCCAGAGAGTAAACGTTTTACAGTTTTGTGAACAATCTGGTCTCTGTTGCAACTCTTAACCTTAGTTGTTGTACCAGGAAAGCAGTTGCAAACTACTTGTCAATGAATGAATTCTGTGTTTTAAGAAAAATATTACTTAAGAACACTGATGTTTAAATTTTATGTTATTCTCATGTGTCATTAAACATTACTATTCTTTTGATTTTTGCCCTAACTATTTAAAAATACTGAAACTCTGCTATGTTTGAAGGCTGCATAGCAAATAGCCATGGACTGAAGATGGCCCATGGGTTTTAGTTTGTAGACCACTGAATAGTTTACTGAGGGATTCTTTAGTTCTACAGTCTTCTTTCCCTGACACCCCCAAATGATCCTGTACACTCTTTGCACCACTGGTATGCTCAGAAGTTATGTCTGGAAGAAATGGATGAGTGGGAGATTAGGCTTGAGCAACAAAAGTGTATATGTGATGTCCCAGCCAAGGCCTACCTTCCCCAGCATGAATGTGGCTCAGACACAGGGCAACTTTGATGGGAATGGATTCAGGGCACTACCCTCCCAATACCAGCATTCTGCTCCATGCTGAGCTGAGTCTCTAGCACTGGCCATAAATACATGAAAAGCTCGAGTTGTGGTGACCTTTCTGGAGTCATCTACAAAGGAATGATGTTGGACAAGGTCACATCTCCAAAGCTGCCACCATCTGGAACCATTCTCCCAGGGCTTGTGTTCCTAGATTGGGTGAGGTGTTGTCTGTGTAGAGCCATTCCAAATTATATCTTTTGGGATATCTAGAGAACATGAAATATGTGTCAAGACACAGGGAGCAGTAGGTAAAAACTTAGGAAGCATTAGAATCTTCTAATTATACAAGGAAAAAAATGCTTGAGTCCTGCTACTCTCCGTGACACAGACATCCTCTCTCGCTTTTCCCTTCCATTCTTTCCCAAGGACTGTGCAGATACCATCATGGCAGCTGGGGTTTATTTTCCCATGCTCTGCCCAATCCCAAACATTTGCAGCCGGTAAACCACATCGTGTTTTCCTGCCACTGTTGCTCTGGGAATTGTAGCACTTCTGGAGGTAAATGTCAGGCAGATGGATTTTTTTTTTTTTTTTTTTTGGCTACTATTTAAAGGAGGCAAAACATTTTGGAGCTCTTTGTTGGCAGAGTTAAAGATTTTGTTGTTGTTGTTATGTAAGTAAAGGTGTTAAATGGGCAAGCTTCTCTTGCTTCAAAATCAGATGGATCCCTCTCCTGGATAAACATGAGCAATATAAGACTTACATAATTAGGTGGACCATAGCAACAGCCTTGCAGTGTGGCCCAGGAGGAGAGTCCAGCTTGAGCAAAGGAGTGGCTTCCTAGTCAGTGACCGTATCACATTATCCAAGTTACATAAGAAGCAGTTGAGGAACAAAGAGGAAAAGGCCCCTCACACAGGTATCAAGTAGCTACATTGGAGCAGGCATCCATGCCCACTGACTTTATAAGGTCCCTGCTCTTAACCTCTGTACTGTAGGCTCTGGAATCAAAGGAACAAGAGGCCCTGTCGAAAGACTTATTTTCTACTTCCTTTCAACAAGTCCTGTATTATCTCTGATGTTTAACTCTTTTAGTTGTGATATGGGTCCAGTAAGGTTGATGGTTAGAAGTGCAGGAATTGCTTTTAAAAGCCTGCTGGCTGGGCACGTATCAGCCACTTTATCAATACAACTACAATGGATCCAGATACCCAGACTAAAAGAGAGCAATTTGATTTCTAAATGTTTTGGGTAATTTACTTTTCTTCCTAAATAAAATACACATACATTATATAAAATACGGAAAGTTGAGGATGTGTGCATTTGGTCTAATGGCTATTGCCTCTACCCCACACTGAAATGCCTGAACAGTTTGGGCTCCTGGCTGCAGCTTTCTGCTATAACTGGGGGGAAACAGATGATGGTTCGAGTTGTGAGATGTCTGCTACCAATGTGGGAGATCTGGATTCAGTTCCTACCTTCAAGCTTTGGCTCAGCCCAGCCCTGGTCATGGCAGGCATTTGGGGATTGAGTTGGCAGCTGGGTCCCCCTCTCTCTCTTGTCATGTCTATTTTTGTCTGATCTCTCTTCCTGTAAAGAAAAATGTAGGAAATGCAGAATGAAGAAGGAAACATTGGCAATTCTCATAATCCTGGCTGAAAGACACTGGTACTAGTAACATTTTTTATATATGATTCTGCTTTTTTATGCATATTTAGTTATTTTTTATAAAGTTGAGATTATATGGATATCTGTTATGTGATCTTGTTTTCACTAACTGGTCTATTATAAACCAATTTCTAAATCTTTAAATGTCCTTCCATAATGCCAATTTAAGAATATCTGTGTTTTCAGGCCTGGCATGGAAGCCTAGTGACTAATGTCCTCACCTTGCAAGCACTGGGATCCCATATGGGCACCAGTTCCAATCCCAGTAGCCCCGCTTCCCATCCTGCTCCATGCTAGTGGCCTGGGAAAGCAGTTGAGAACAGGCCAAAGACTTGGGATCCTGCACCCATGTGGGAGACCCAGAAGAGGCATCTAGGTCCTGGCTTCAGATTGGCTCAATTCTAGCCATTGTGGCCACTTAGGGAGTGAATCATCAGATGGAAGACTTCTCTGTCTCTCCTGCTCTCTGTATACCTAACTTTCCAATAAAAATACAATCTTTTAAAAAAAGAATGTCTATATTTTGAACTGCATACTTAACACTATTATTTTTAAAATCAATTTCCTGTTTTTGGTAATCAGTTCTTCAATTGCTTCTAACTTTTCATATAATATAAGCAAATTGAGATTATTCTTTCTTTGAGTGTAAAAAGATAGTTGTTGTCATCATTCAAGAGATAAGATCTGTTTTGGATCAAACCTTGTGCAAGTATACCTCAAAGAGTTTATGGAAAATGTAATTAAAAGAGTTTATGTTCAAAGAGTTTCCATAAATACTCCTCCTAATATTTACTGTGTAACATTGACCATGTTATTCTTTCTATCCGAGTTTCAGTTTTGTCATCAGTAGATCATCTTCACCACCATCAGTATAGTAACCACCTCCTAAAATTATTGCAGGAATTAATTGGGGAAGCTGTGTAAGTGTCAAATCAAATTATAGGAATATTTTCAAGACAGAGATACAGTTACAATAAAACCTTCCAAAATGATTCAGCTCTTTATAACCTTGTTAGAGTATCTGAGGATACCCAACTCCTTGGGTATCTAACAGTGGTGAATGTTAGCATTTTTTTTTTTAAAGATTTATTTTTATTATTTTTTCATTGGAAAGGCGGATATACAGAGAGGAGAGACAGAGAGGAAGATCTTCCGTCCGATGATTCACTCCCCAAGTGAGCGCAACGGGCCGATACTATGCCAATCCAAAGCCAGGAGCCTCTTCCGGGTCTCCCACGCGGGTGCAGGGTCCCAAAGCTTTGGGCCGTCCTCGACTGCTTTCCCAGGCCACAGGCAGGGAGCTGGAAGGGAAGCGGGGCTGCCGGGATTAGAACCGGTGCTAGGCGAGGACCTTTAACCACTTGCGCCACCGTGCCGGGCCCGAATGTTAGCATTTTTAAAAGGTACCAACTTAGTTGACAAAAAACCCCTCACTGTTGTGTTATTTTGAATTTCTGATCATATAGGTTTAAATTTTTTATTTTTTAATCATGTGGGCTTTTAATAGATATTTGCTTATGTGGTTCTCATGAACCCAGGAAAGGGAAAGACTGATGCATGAACAAAAACATTCTGAATGAAGGATGGCAAAGCTATAAAATACACAGCTTATGGTGAGAGACAGGGCTTAGAACGATGACATAAGTTTATCAACTGCATCGCCAGGGATCTGAGCTCCTGTGTGTAGGCAGTGTTTCACATGGAGCTGCCTGGGAATTTGAGGCAGCCCAAATGCAAAGTTTGGAGACAGGGTTTAAGTTAGAGAACAGACGAGAGAGACAAGGCTGTTTTCCATAGCCTGATTTACCACATGCTTCCAGATGCCTCTCCCCCTGCTGCTACTGCTCTCTGTGTGGCGGAGTCAGTTCAGACAGCACTTTGTCTGGGGTGCTGATTCCCCATTGCCATAATTGCAGGGGCATAAAACAGCCAGGCAAGCCTGCCACCCGCCTGGTGATGCAATCCTTTGGTGGTGGCTGAGGATAAAAGGTAAACAAATGGCTGTTCAATAAGGAGTGTTAAAGCAGTGGGAATCAGTCCTTGGCTCTTTATGGCTTCATTGCAGCTCCGAAGAAAATAAGGAAGACTTGGAATTCTGCCTTTCATATGTGCCTTTACCAAGAGCACCATTGGTACAGGCACATGCAAGCAGTAATGCAAGGTATGCTCAATGTTGCCAAGATTGCCTGTTGATTACTTGTTTGACTGAGGTCTCTTATAGTGCCCATGTTCGTGGAACCTGCAGTCAGGACTGCACTTATGCCTCAGTTGTATTTGATGCTGTAGCTGGAGAGACATGAAAGACAGCCTTGTGCCGAACATGGACATGTTCGAGATCCTAACCAGTGTGCAACTGCTTCCAACTCAGCGTTTAAAAAGCTTGCACATATGACTTTTATTTTATGTAAAAATGTATTTATTTTTTTATTTGAAAGGGAGAGAGAAAGAAAGAAAGAGAGAAAGTAGAAGAGAGAGAGAAACAGAAATCTTTAATCAACTAGTTCATTTCTGAAGTGACTAACAACTGAGCCTGAACCGTACTGATGAATACAGGAGCCTGGGATTCAGTCTGGATCTCCTTCCTGGTGGAAGAGGCCCAGCTACTTGAACCACTGGCTTCTACTGTGCACATCATTAGAAAGCAGGAATTGGGAGCAAAGCTGGGGCACAAACCATAGAACTCCCATATTGGTGCAGGCTTCCCAGGGCGATATTTTAATTACAGCCTAGATGCCCACTGTAACTTTCTTTCAAAGAAAATTCAATAATTATTAACATGTGCCCATAGCTTGCAGTGATTCAACCCTGCTGCAGAACCAATGAGCAGAAAGCCTGTGAGACACAGTTTCTGGTTTCAGCAGGACTTTATTGCTCTGAGAGCCACAAACCAGCCTGTGACTTGCCTCTGCTGCATGGTGTCCATACTGAACAGTTCTGGGGACCAACCCAGTTCTTCAGAACACTGCTCCTCCATGAGTTCCCTCTTCTCTGGACTTCCAGGACAGTCTTCTCTACACCTGCTTAAGGGCAGGCCCGGCTATTCCCACTACCAGTCTCTTTCTTAGACATCTGGTAATGCCAGTACTTCCTGAGTAGTTCTTATTTGGTATAGGAACCTCATAGACTTCTCCTCCTTTGCCTTTCTTTGCTTCTTCTAAGGAGACATGTTGAGTCCCCTGTTCTACATTCCTGCTGACTATGCAACCTCCCAGGCCATTGATCTTACTTACACCTTCTTCTGTCTTGACACATCATGCTTCACTGGCAATAACTCATCTATTGCCATGTCTTTCTGAACTCAGCTCCTAACTACCTCTTACGTCTGTGTGTCGCTGATCTTCTGCACCACCATCACCTTGCTAACTACGTGTGTCACTCCCCGGGACGTGGGAAACTTCTGGCCTTTTCAATCTTGTTTCTCTTGGATTCACTCTCTTCATGACACCTGGGAGGTTAAAATTCTGGTAGTCCCCAACTTTGGCTGGTATGCCCTAACAGTCTGCAGACTCCAGAGTGAGATAAAAAGTAACATGCATCCAACAGAAGAAATTTTACTTTGAGGTTAGTCCTTTTGCCAGGCTGGGTGGCAGCACTGAGTCACAGCTCTCAGTTATCCTGCAACCATGAGGTGAATCCTCAGACTCTATATTAAGCTACATTGCTAAGTCAGGAAGTTTAGCAGGTGTGCTAAATGCATCTTCGTCTTACAATATATTCACCTTATGACAGGTTTATCAGGATGTAACCTATCATAAGTCACTGGAATTCTGTACTTCAGTGACTTTTCATTGCTTTTTACAAAAGTCCCACATCTCTATAGCTGCTTTTCTGGCCAAGTTCCCTGCACACATCTTCATCTTCATCTCATTCCCCAGCCTCTTCTACCATGATCACAGCCATCGTTCAATTTCTCTGCCAGCCAGGCTCCCTCCATTCCAGGAGCTTTGCACTGTAGTACTTCTCTATTTGGATCACTTTCCCCATTCACCCATTAAATTCTTGTGAATCTTAAGATTTCCACCCAAAGTCACTTCCTCACAGATGTCTATCCTCATATCCCTAACCAGGTTGGACCCCTGTTCTTATCTTTCCATGAAGTTTTTTTTCATTGTCTTTTCATAATTCATCCATTTATACTTGCGTAATTATTAAATTGATGTCTATAGCCAATTTGACTCTAAAATATGTAGAGAACAGACAAAGGTGTTCTATCATTATATTTCTAGGGAATATTTGGTTTATAGTAAACAATCAGTGAATTGCCTACTAAAAGAATGATCAAATGAGAGTAGTTGCCTTTAATCAAAAACATTAAGGTTTTTCCTAAGAAATAAAGCACATCCATCTATTTCTTATCTTTTCTCATTTTGTCACATTGGAGTGCTCTGAGAAAAAGGGCCAAGGAAGCCATTTATCTTTGGAGTTTTATAAATAGAGGGGATGGCCTTAGAACTCCCACCCTTTTATGCCTATTTTGTAGGTTGTTGTGGTTATTTGGACTGGGCAGGGAACAGGCGAACCCAACGAATGTGTCAATTAACTGACTTCTCCTTCAATACCTCCTACCCTTGATCTAATTCCTCAGACCTTGTGGCAAAATTCCTCTAGGACCCTTCAGCATTGCAGACACATTATCTTACCTGTTTCCCAATCACTTAATGATGAAAAAAATGTTTTTCTTGAACACACACACACACACACACACATATATATATATGAATGAAATGGACATAGATATGTCAATCCTACTTAAATTTTTAGTTCCAGTCAAAGGTCCCAAAGAATAATTATACATTTTGTGAGCAATTAACTATGTGCCAAACAATGTGCTGAGCACATTAGCAACTCATCGTTAGGATACAATGGAGTGGTTATATTCCTTATTGAAAACACACACACACACACACACACGCACAGCAGGACAGAACCTTAGAGCCATTAACCCTCAGCATTGCCTGGTTGCCTTCAAAGTTGGGTTTGGCTAATGGAAAAGACACACAGTTACTCACTGTTCCCCACTGCCTCCATTTTCTCCAGGAAGCATTTCTTGGTAATTTTCACTCCTATTGATGCTCTCCACCTCTGAGCTGTTAGTGTACCTTCTGGTGTGACACTTGCCTCTGGATTGGACGACATATTGTGCTCATTTGTTAGGACTCTGTGTGGACTTCTCCATTTCTCCAGTTGCCATTGGGTAGTGTGAGAGCCATGCCTGCCACCTCAGCACTTGCATACACAATGTGAAAGCTGAGCTACAGAACAGCCAGTTTGTACCTCGTATGTTTTATGGTAGCTCTACATCATGTGGTGGAGCAGAAATCATTGAAGGAGCCATGGGAAGGCTGGAGTGATTGTGAAACATCTTGAAATGAGCAGTGGGCCAGTGAATGAGCTGTGTCTTTGAAAGAGGAATGATTATTTTGTTTATTCTTGCACAACCCCCAGGCAGCTAAATCACCATGGGTTGGAAGGATTGTGTCCACTGAGTAAGTGAGCACAGATCTTACCAAAAGCAAATTAAATTCTCCTATCACTGGGGTGGTCCTCTGTGAGACACAATAGCATGCACAGTTACGGTGGTAAGAATTAAAACAACCACTCAGTGACTAGTGTCACTTCCCAAGAAGCTTGCTTTCTTTTTTCTGTTCCTTTTTAAGTTTTTAAAATTTTTATTAGAAAGTCAGATTTACAGAGAGAGAAGAAGAGAGAGACAAAGATCTACCTGCTGGTCATTCCCTAAGTGGTTACAACGGCCGCAGCTGAACCAATCCGAAGCCAGGAGCCAGGAGCTTATTCTAGGTCTCCCACACAGGTGCAGGGTCCCAAAACTTTGGGCCATCCTCGACTGCTTTCCCAGGCCACAGGCAGGGAGCTGGGTGGGAAGTGGAGCAGCCAAAATATAAAGCAGTACCCATATAGGTTCATGGAGGATGCAAGGTAAGGCTTTAGCCACTAGGCAACCATGTTGGGCCAGCTTTCTTTTCCTCTTTACAAGTTGCTGTAGCTCTTTTCCTTGCTCAGTTGTGAGTCTTGATCATATCCTTGTGGTAAGGAGTTAGTTATTCAGCCTACCTTTCCCTCGTTAGCCTTATACCATCACTGCCTTTTTAAGTGGTTCTCTTAACACACACTTGCTAGGTTTGGTTTAGTGTTTTGAACTGTATGCTCCATTGTTGAACTGTTGAACTACTTTCCTTTATTATTCAACCCAAAGTTCTATCTCCAGAAGCCTCCCTCTCCCCAATCCTTCAGGTCACAATAGTCAGGTAAGCTATTTTCTCTCCCAAGCATTTTGAATGAGACTCCCCCCTCTGAGTCCATTTTCAGAAAACTAGGCCAAAGTCATGAAGAGCAGACTTCCTAAGTGGTAGCTTTCTGGCTCATCATTAATCACTTCTTGTGAACAACTGGGGAAATGAATTTCATGTGACTGCAGGCAGGTATCAAGCAAAATCCTCTGCTGAGTCCTGTGAGGATAGAAGTAATTATATGGAAAGGGGTGGAGGAAATAAGGTTTCCATTTTTCTAACCTAAGATTTCTCCTCTCATTTAAAAAATCTCAGTAGCTTTCAATTTTATCATTTCAATCCATCATGATTAATGATTCTGAAGAGTCTATCTATATAGTTACTGTAGATTCGGAGTGCTCTAGTGAGTAGGGGACATAAAAAGGTATCCCCCATCCAATGGGGCCACAGTCTTTTCTCAGAAATAATTCTCAACCTATGAGTTAGATTTATTAAACCAGAGCTCTACAGCACGGAAAAGGTAATGAGCCATGTGGACCCTTTAGCTCTAAATTGCTTTTACTTAGTTGTGACCCAGCTCCACATGATGAATTTATTATAGGCTACAACCCATAATATAGAGACATTGCACCACAAAAGAAATGTCTTGGAGAGCAACCCCAGATTTGACATACAATTATTATAGCACACAGGGTGTTTGATAGCTTGGGCAGAGATTTTTGACTTGTAATCAATCTGGAGTCTTTTCTTGATAGACTGGACAATTGTCCTACACCTTTTTAGGAATAGAGAACTTGGGAACAAGATGGAATGCCCTGCCCTTGCTTGGATGTGTGGGATTTCTAACAGGGCTGAGATGGACATGCTAAAGCCCAGCTTATACCAGGCAGAGCAGCTGTTAAGCAGTGGAGATCAACAACCTCACCTTTGCCAGTTGCCATCAGGAGCTGCACTGGTTCTACATTGCATCCAGAAGCAGTGCAACTACTGAATGCAGGAACCTATGTGAGTTCTCACCGTAGGGAGGTCCCACCTTGTTCACAAGGCAGTCTTGCAAGTCCTGTGCACAGCTTGCAAACAGTATTGCTTAGCCCCACAAGAACAAGCATGGAGTTGCTGGTCACAGCGATAAGGCACCGTGGATAAAGTTTGCTTAATTCGTTGTACTTGAGGAGCCAAGGAATTCTTGACAAATGCAGTCTTCGTGAAAATAAAGGGGGAAAGGGAACAATGCCAGTTCCTTTTCAACATCTCATTTGAAACCGATGCCTTACTTTCCAGCTGAGCCCAGCTTGCAGCACTGATTCATTCATTCTCCATGAATCAGAGCCACACTAGCACTGGAGGCAGAATACCGAACAAGGTGCATGATATAGACAGAAGAGGAGGTGGGTAGAGTAGTAACATTATTCCACTCCGTTTTGCAGACTTCCTTTATTTACATCACTGTAAATGACTGTCTATGTTCTGGAACTAACTGATGAACCAAATAAGAAAGACGCAAATTCAGTGGACACATACCCTGAACAAATAGCCTGTTAGCATCTTGCTCAAAACACTGGGGGTGGGAGAGGAGGCAGTGCTCTACGGAGGGTGACTGCTCTTGGAGAAGAGTCTTCATGGAGACATACAGGGATGATTTCTGGTGGATTGAGGCAGGATGGCAAATCTGTCGGTGTTCTTTAAAATCAACAACAGGGTAACTGCCTATACTACACGTCGTGCTTGTCTTGCTGCTTAACAGGTGGCAGAGAAAATTTCATGTTGGTAGAACAGGGAAATGAGAACTGGGCTTTTAGCTTTGTGTGTATGGCTTTGTGTGTAATGGAGATGACAGCGACTACGTTGGATAGAGGAGACCCAGACAGTTAAGAGAGAAGGAAGTGGACATGCTCATCATTGTAATTTAGCATCTTAACATTGGTAATTCTTTCATTAGTCTCCTTTGCAAAAGTGGCTTGACACTTCATCTCCATCTGAAGAAACAGCCAGAAACTCAGTCTAGCCAGGAGAAAAACAGCAAATGTTACTCTTGTGGCAAGTCCTCTTAAAATGCCGCCTTCTGTGTTTTTCTAAATTTCACACCCAAACAAACGACAAAAGACAAAAACTGTCAAGAATTTTAGCTCTAAGTAAGAATTAAGGGTTAGGAAAAAATATATGCTGTAATATGATTCCCACAGTTGTAGTCTTTGGTTAAGATATTGGCTTTAACATCAACATGCTTTGCTGTTTTAGTGTGGTTGAGAAACATGGAAAACCACAGTCGTTTCCTTTAACAAAAGGTTGTGGAAAGCTACTTACCTTTGTCTGTGCACAATTTTGAGGGGAATCTGGAAAGCATAGTTACAGAGCTGGCAGGGCTGTCACTGCTCTCGGAGAGTTGGGCATTCATTTCTCACAACCCTTCACATGCCTGAGTGCTAAGGGACTGCAGAGTCCTCCCATCTGCCCCGGCCTGCTTTATCCCCCAGAGTCAAGATAAAGATACACTAACACTTTCTAAGAGACAAGCCTTGGACAAGCATTTGGGGGCAGATTTGAGATGTGACATGCTCTAAATCCCACTTCTTGTCCATGTCACAGATATCTTCCTTAGGTGAGATTCATGTTTCATAAATGGTGACCTCCTTTGCCTGACACAATGGAAGCGTACCCTCTCCCAACTCCAAATATCTCATGTCATGGTGTTCCCTTGCTCAGTTTCTCCCAGAGGTCCACACCCACTGCGTCACTCCACCACCAGCCCTGCCCCAACTCTTGCAGCAAGAATCACTGAAGGCCACTTTGATGGAGGTGCATCCTCCATGGGTCTTGGGGCAGCTGACAGACTCCTGATTGTGCTTCTAGAAACCTCTGTTCTGTCCTCAGCTGTGTGAGAACAAAAGATTTAGACTGAAAAAATTGGCCTCATTCTGACATTTTGTGATGTCTAGTCTCATTTCTCTCCGTAGTGTGAAAACACAGGAGCAGTGCAAGCCATGAAGAGCCATGAATTGGGAGGAGCACTGGAGTGTGAAAACACAGGAGCAGTGCAAGCCATGAAGAGCCATGAATTGGGAGGAGCACTGGAGTGTGAAAACACAGGAGCAGTGCAAGCCATGAAGAGCCATGAATTGGGAGGAGCACTGGGAATGTCTCAGATGATCTTTGCCTTGACAAAACAGTCAGAATGATCTTTGGTATGCATGTCATGTCATGTATTAGTATTTTCCCCAATCGTCAGACATTGGGATGTGTATCTCTTCCCTCCATGTCCAGGAGAACATGCTTGGCTTTCTTGCTGCAAGCAAAGGCAGGTAAGGAGTGTGGGATCAGGATCTTTCAAAGTTGAAGAACCTTGGTGAAGAACTGAATGATATTCCAATGTCCTTTAGCTGTGGATCCCTTTGTTCAGGGATAACCATCACAGAGTGAGGCAGACATACCCTGATTGTAGCAGAAGTGGGAATTAGACCCCAACCCACTCCATCCAAAGCTCCTCAGCCTTTTTATAAACCCCAGTTTTACTTATTTTTATTTGAAGGTCAGAATCAGAGAGACAGAGTGAGAGAGAGGGAGAGTGTGTGTGTCTCCATCCACTGGTTCACTCCTCAGATGGCTGCAAAAGCTGGAGCTGGGGCTGGGTCAAGCTAAAGCCGTTACTCAATCTTTTTAAAAATTATTATTGGGCCTGGTGTGGTGGCCTAGCGGCTAAAGTTCTCACTTTGAATGTGCCAGGATCCCATATGGTCGCCAGTTCTAATCCCGTTGACCCAGCTTCCCATCCAGCTCCCTGCTTGTGGCCTGGGAAAGCAATTGAGGACGGCCCAAAGCCTTGGGACCTGGGACCCTGCATGGGAGACCTGGAAGAACTCCTGGCTTTGGCTTCGGATCGGCCGTTGTGGTCACTGTTGGAGTGAATCATTGGATGGAAGACCTTTTTCTCTGCCTCCTCTCTGTATATGTGACTTTCCAATTAAAAAAAAATAAATCTTTAAAAAAATAATTTAAAAAGTTATTATTATTCAGTCTTAAATGGTAGACATTTACTACATGAGGTTATCTAAATTTAAATAACCCAAATAAAATAGAACTTAAATTTCAGATTCTCAGTCAAACAAACCATTTTTGAAACACCCAGGAGTCCCAAGGCATGATTAACTACCTGTTAGATAAGATAGACGTAGAACATTTCCACATTATAGAAAGGTATGTTAGGAAAGAAAAGGCTGTGTTGCTTAAGAATGCTCTAGCATCTTGGAGATCCCTATGAAGTTTGAAACTTCTGGAACTCAGAAACAGAAAACCATTAGTCTGACCTAACACCCAAGTAAGAAGAAAAGTCCATAGAGTTAATGTAGGCTACCAGCTGCATATGTATTGCTAAAGGACCAGAGTTGGGGCTGGCACTATGGCATAGCAAGTGAAGCTGCCTCCTGTGGCGTCAGCATCCTATGTGGGTACCACTTTCACTCCTGGCTGCTCTCCTTCTGAGCCTGGGAAAGCTGCAGATGATGACCCAACTCTTTGGGCCCCTGAATCCATGTGGAAGACTGAAGAAGATCCTGGCTCTTGCCATTCCAGCCATTGGGGAAGTGAACCAGTGGATAAAAGATAGTTTTCTCATTTTTCTTCCCCACCCCATCTCCCTATGTCTCTAACTACCTTTCAAAAACAAATAAATCATTTAAGAAAAAATAAAGGAACCAGAGCTTCTCCTCAGATGCCCCTTTCCTCTGGACCCTGAATGTGCCCCATTCCACTACTCTTGCTGCTGCCCCTGGGTTCACCACCACTGAACCTCCCCTACATCTCTATCATTTAGACTGGAAACTCACATCTCTGGCATCTCTGAGGCTTGGACAGGGACATTAAATTATATACACATTTAATCAGCTTAAGGACACTTAAAGAGAGATATTTAAACTCACATCAGGCACAAGCAGATGTGGAGAGAAATACTGTCAATTAGTAGGCAGCTAATTCATCTTTCTTCACCACATACACTCTGGCAAGAACTAGAAAGTGCCTTTTTGCTTGGAGCTGTGAGAGCCTTGCTAAGGAAACAACGCATGATTTTAATGTTGATTTCTTGACTTTGTGTGGAGGCGGGCAGTGGAGGACAGTTCTTGCCAGCAGTTATGCTACAGTTAGAAAAGAAGAATTACAAAACAGATAGATACTTCAATTAGTGAAATATGACATTTTCGATTCTCTTCATAAAATAAGCATATGAGGGAACATCAAAACATTCATGAAAGTGTGGAATTACATGGTAAGTTTACTTTGGTGCCAAAAAAGTTTTTGAAATTCATGCATTTTCTTAATAATATGTAGTTTTTTTGGGAGCCTTTTGAAGATCTTTTCTACTTTATCTTTATAATATTTTTAAATTCAGGTATTTCAAAGTGATTTCCTAATTACATATTATTAATTCTCCTTATACATTGTGATTTCTGGAACTCACAGAGGTACAGATTAATGAAGGAATTATTACAGATAACACTTACTTCAAGGTCCTAGGACCTGGCTATACTTTGTGCAAAAGATCATTGCCCTTGATCTGTGGTACTTGTTTGATGCTACTTGTACAAGTCACCTGGTGGCTGCCTCTGAGCTGTATCTCTTCACAGCAAGATGACCTGACAAAGGGCCAACCCAGAAATGCGTCTCTATGTACCCAGGCAGCCAGCAGTCTTTGCAGCTACCTAACTGATCAGGAACTGGTGAAGATGAACTCAGTGTCAGAGATGGTTCTCAGTAAAAGGTCAGGTGCAAAAATGAAGATGGTGCTCTCTAGTCATGGAAATGGACTGTTGGACTCAGTGGCAACGTTGTCCAGTAAGTGTTTGTGAAAGCAATACATCTGCAAAGAGGGATGGGGGCAGTCACAGGGCTTTAGCTCTCATCTAGACATTGAAATTGCTTTCTCTAATATCATGCTGCCAAACCTCTGTCTCTGCTGTTTTCTTGGCTTTTTCATCTGTCTAGATAATTTCCACTCATCCATCAAAATTCAATTGAGATCATTTTTATCTGTGAATCCTCTGTAACAAATCACTCTTCCAAATGATCAGCAGAATTGTTGCATTATCCTCATTGTTCTCAAAACAGACCGTAAATTTGTCTCTTCAATATAGCACATTCCTTCATTCTATGTTTTGGAAAGAGATAGAGAGAAAGAGACAGCGATAGTGACAGAGACCTCTCATTCATTCCCCCAAAATGTTTGCAACAGATAGCACTGGGTCAAGTGGAAACCAGCATCTAGGAACTTAATCTAGGTCTCCCACATGGCTAAGAGGGGTTCCTATACTTTTCTTGAGGTGTAGAGCCAGGATTTAAACTCAAGCATTGCCATTTGGCACCTTAACCATTGTGCCAAGTGGCAATCACAACCATTGACCAAATACTCAACCTATAAAATTGCTTCATAATAATTTGTTTATGGTTCTAAAGGGTCTAAAGTCTTACTCCTTTAGAAAATGAACGTGACCTTCTTGAGTCTGTTTCCTCATCTAAAAGATCAAAAACTGGAAAGATCATCGACTAATCTCAAAATAAGTTACATTATCTTTACAAATAAATTATTGGAAGGGTGAATAAAATGAAACTTATGAGATACAATTTGGGTGATGAAAAGTGAAATGTGCCTGATGGAGAAGATATCTCAACTTTAATAACATCCTTCTCAAATACTATTTTGTTGGAAGTTCATCTTTTATGCCATTTTGTTTTATTTCTCATTTCTATCATTAGTTCATTGATGCATTCTATATGTTTCATTGCAGGGGAATTTTGCAGAGGAAAGATGCAGAATTCTTTCTGGAAAGATTTAATGTGAAAGACACATGAAATGCATCAACATGAAGAATAGCTATTAAATGCAACAAGGATGGGAAAGACTTAAATAATGAGTAAAATAGGTGCTTGAAGGGTTCAGATTTTGTCTTTGTGTTGATCAGGGAAATTTTCAAATAATAGAAGATTGATAAGTGAACATTGGCAGGTACCATCGGGGAGGGAGGGTGAGATTGGAAAGAGTTTCGTGGTAGAGGCAGGCCAGGAAGAAAGAAATAGAGAGAGAGGGTGGAAAAGTAGATTCAAGACAGCCAGTAGCCTGGTTGGCCAGAATACATTCTTGAACTGAAAAATTGCAGCTGAGCAAATCCATCTATTCATTCATTCAGCAAGCATTCTTTGGGTTCCTATTACATGCCAGGCACTGTTTTGAGCATGGGAAAAATAATAAAATACAAGATGCAATCCTAAATACATGTGCTTGCATTCTAGTGATCAAGATAAGGAATATGAACAGACAATGTACAATAAGTGATAAGTGCCATGAAGAAAAACACAGATGGGAGAGAAAGCAATAAGCAATGATAACTGCTATTATAGCTAACAAGGTCCAGGACACTGCTATGTTTTAACACGCCCCCTGCACATTATGTGCTGGGAATTTACTCCCCATTTCAGCAGTAACGAGAGGTGGTGGGACCTTGAGGAAGTGTTTATGTCATGGAAGCACTGCCTATGAGTGGACCAATGCTGCTCACATGGGACTGGATTAATTACTACAGGAGACAAATGTTCTAGCTCAGGCCACCCATTATACTCCCTCTATTTCACACATGCCCACTTGATGCCTTTCTATTGAGAGATGCTCTGTAGATGCTGGATCCTGCTCCTGGACTTCTCATTTTCCAGCACCATGAGCATTTATCAATCTCTGTTCTTCATAAGTTACACAGGGTCAAGTGTTCTGTTTTTACCAGAGATGACAAAGTAAGACAAAGGCATTTTCTGACAATGGGTCATTGAAGTGGAAACCTCATGATGGAAACAGACAGGTGAGAGTGTCTATAGAAAGTCAGTTTGTGTCATAGGAACACCAAGTGTTCAAGATTTGAGGTTGCAACATGCTTGCTGAGCTTGAGGAACACAAAGATGCCAGCTAAGCATCCAGGGCAAAGAGATGAGTGAAAGAATATGAAGCCAAGAAATAAGCAAGGGTTAGTGTGAACAGAAAAGTTATACAAAGACCTTGCAGTTCTTTTCTGGATGCTTGTAAGTCAGGGAATGATTGATATAATTATGGCTTAAAAGGAGTATTCCTTTATTTATAAAGAGAATAAGGGATGTGGGGAATTAAGCTGAAGCAGGGACAGAAGCAGAAAATGAAGCATGTAGACTTGAAGCGAAAGTGGCAAAGCTGGGATTGGAGTCCATGGTCTACCCACTTCCCTTAGCTGTTCATATAGTTTCCCTCTAGGTTAATAGCAAATATAAAATGAAAGTGGTTTGTGAAGGTCAAAATCAGAGGTAGAGGTAGCAGAATTTGCTAATAAGGTTAGATAGGGAAATGAGAAGGTCAACAATAATTCACAAAACTGGGACTGTGCAGCTAGGTAATTTATTATTTTTGAGATGGCAATACTGAGAAGATTCAGGGTTAGGGCAGGGGCAAGAGTAAAGCATTCAGCTTCTCAAAGTTTCAGTTGCTGAATACATTCCATTAGAGATGCAGCCTGGTGTCTTCATGCAGAGCTCAGAGGTTTGGCTCATGCTGGAGGTGGAAATTTTGGAATCACGGTATGTAAATTATATTCTAAGGAATAAGAATAAATAAAGTCACCTAAGGATTGAGGACTTATAGAGAATGAATAAATCTTGGCATCCTACCAGGCAAGAAAGGGGAAAAGATTGGTGATCTGGATTTAAAGATTTGGTGCTGTTTTAACTGCCTTGGATGTGGCAATTATTTTACAGTGTATACATATATCATGCTGTATGCTTTAAACATTTGTAATTTTTATTTTTAATCCTGTATA
Source organism: Ochotona curzoniae (assembly GCF_017591425.1). Lineage (NCBI taxonomy): Eukaryota > Metazoa > Chordata > Mammalia > Lagomorpha > Ochotonidae > Ochotona > Ochotona curzoniae. Next base: position 40,455,401 of record NW_024466502.1, on the reverse strand, counting down.
ATGATTATAAGGGGAAAAAGAAAGTATCCTGTGATCTAACAACTCTATGCCTAAGAATATATAAATAAGCCCTTGTACTTGCAATAGCAAAGATTTAAGTCTATGCAAATCATTTATTTATTTGAAAGGAAAAGTGAAAAAGAGGGAGCATGTGAGAGCAAACACTCCCTATGCTGCTTAACTCCACAAATGCCTGAAACAGTCAGGTCTGAGGTCAAAACTATCTCCAGGTATCCCAGGTGGATGGAAGGAATCATGAGAGCAACACTGCTGCCCCTCGGGGTCTGCACTGGCAGGAGCCTAAACTCAGAATCTAGAGTCAGAACTCACACCCAGAAAGCTGCACGGGGGCACAATCCTTTTAACTCACGTCTTAACTGCTAGGCTAAATATCCAGAACTCACATCCGGACATCTACGCTGAGGGCACGATCCTCTTAATTCACATTTTAACTGCCAGGCTAAATATCTGCCCTAAGTTCTTCTTAGTAGGGAAATGGAAAATTGATCATGGTCAGCAGAATGACAGGCATCAGCTTAAATTAAAGCTACATGTAACAAAATGAATGCATCTCACAAATATAATCACAAGAGGAAAAAAAATAACTGGAGAAGAACTATTGTGATGCTATGTATACCAAGTGTAACTAAATGCAGGAACAACTGTCTGGACTAAAAGTAGAAAAAAAGTAGCATCAAATAATATACATCAATTTTAGGGATACTTCCAATTGCTGGAGATGGGGAAAGAAGAGGGAAATCTGAAAGGGGAGTATACAATGACCTCCACTTAATTGAAAATGTCTTATTTCCTAAGATGGGTTATATGTTCGTGCTATTCTTTGTTATTTTTAAAGGTCACAGTATTTCATGATTATTTCCATTAATTATTTTTATTTTTTGATGATTTTTACATAGTTGATTAGGGTGATAAGGGTTAAGGGTTACAGGAAGGGGGTGAGATTACCGTTTCCATATTCTGTCTTTTTCCTTCCTGTATTTGGGGGACGTGGAGAGATAAGGAGATAAACCCAGGGATGGAGAGTCGCCTGACACCACCCCAGGGTCCCAAATGTGGGGCATGCTCTGAGGGTCCTGCTCAAGAGGATTCGATAGTTCTACAGTTATGAATTATTGCCAATCTTGCCACTCCAAGCACAATGAAATCTCTCCAGAATCCCCTGGTTGACACAGTCCACCTTAGAGTCTCCGTTTGCCCAGATAAACACTTGACTGTGGTAGTTGATCAATTTGTTCTGTCCTTTGTCTTCTGCTGTGGTACCAGGTCTTCTCTGCAGACTCCAATGTACTGCCACATAGTCCATAAGCACCTGGATATGCTGTCTACTGCTCTGTCTTAGCAGATGAGAAGGCCCAGCGCTGACACATGCACTCCAAGGTGAGACCATGGACCTGCAATTCTCTCCATGGTTGGGGTTCTGAGTTTAGCAATTTAGTTGGGAGGATCCCCAAAGGAACTTCATCTGAGGTGATCCCAGACCTGATTTTTGTGTGCCTGCCAGTACAAGGTCTGGCACAGTCCGCCCCACTTCTCAGTTTATGCACATGCTGGTGGTTGCAATTGCTATGTCAGTTGTCTCCAGTCCTGTCTTCTCCACAAACCAATGACTGTTGCCTACCACACACATTGCCTTCATATTTGCCTGTGGGAGTTGAAGCTTAGATGGAGTGACCCGCAATAATTCCCACTAGGCCTGCCCTCTGCCCTGGTTCTCGTGCTTGCCAGTATGTACAGCACACTGGTCCAGTCTGTACCACATCCCATTCAGCTCTCATACATGTCAATGGGCACTGAACCTAGTTCAACCCAATCAGCCCCATTATCCAGCCCACATATGAGCTGGCAGGTGTTACTCTGTTCATGCCTGTCCCAGTCCTGTTTCTCATGCTCACCAGTTGGAGTGCAACCCAGAGTTTGTTCTCAGGGCTTGGATAGATGGATGTCCTGGCAGAGTGGCAGCTGCTGAGGGCATCTGACCCAGATTGGACTTGATGCTTGGGGCCCCAGTCCCAGCCACCAGTATTTCATATTTGTTTTATAGAAAGAATGGGGAGAATGGCAAATACAGAAATAGCTCTTGAATTGTCATGAAGGAATAAAATGGAATTGGTTGAAGATGAAGCAGTTTTTTTTCTTGTGAAGACTGGATGATCACAGTGTGTTTGAATGCTATGACAAAGCACCAGCAGAGAAGAAATACCTCACCATGTAGGAAAATGTGGAGAAAATCACAGAATCATCTGAGTAGGCACATGGAAAAGAGGATGGACTGGTCTTGCATATGAGCATGTGGACAGAAACCATTGGAAGGTTGTGAGTCTGGCATTGGAGAGTGGGGGTGCCTCTGATGTGCTAGAGGTGCCTTGAGGACAAGAGGAAAGCAAATGTGAGGACATGCCGTGAGATTGTGGAGCAGCACTGAGGGCACGCTACAAGCTGAGTCACTGCTTCACCGTGAGCCCAGACTCACGGGTGTGGCCTTTCCCCTCATCTGTATTATGCTTTTCAGTTGTGGGTGGACAGTGAGTGAAGACCTGGGTTTTAAAGGCTTGAATAATTTCTAGGTAAATGGGAAGAAAGATAAAGACATTGGGAGTTTGTGCATGGCATTGATTATAATGATGGATCCTGGAATTAAAGCCATATGAAAATGAAAAAATGCAGAGACTTACCCATAGAGAGGGATGACTTAGATAAAGTGAAAGAAAAATCAATTGGAAGAAAGATCCAAGGATTGCTAGGTCAGAGGGTAGATGAATTTCCTAGCTGACATGAAAGGTGCTTAGTATGGTGACAAGACTATTATCAGAGGAAGGTAATAAGCCGTAAGTGAAAGGAGTATTCATGGAGCTGGAAGATGGCAAATATTAATTACAAAGAGGAGTGAAAGGTAGACTGATTTGATGGGAAACTTTCAAAGGGGATAAGTTGAGATGCCATGAGGTATAACATTAAGCCCAATTGGGGGGGGGGGGGAAACTGGAGAAAATTAATAGAAATGGAAAGATATTTGCTGCTCATGGTTTGAGCTGGAAGAATTCATACTGTTGAAATGCCCATATGATTAAATCTTCAGAGAAAACTCAATCTCTATCAAACATTTCATTTTTCATGGGCGTACAAAAATACTACAAAAATCCACATGGAACCAAAAATATCCTAGATAGTTGAAGCAGCTTCAGCACAAAGAACCCGGAGGCTCTTTCTGGTTTCAAAAATATAATACTAAGTTATAATAATCAAAGCAGTGTGAGACTAGAGTAGTAATTTATTTAAAAAGCAAGACAAAGTAGCATAATAATGACCATGTATTTTCCTATTTGTTTATGAAGACAAAATGCTCAGAGCTCAAAAAATTCATAGTACAGCCCCAGAGGAGAAACAATCATCTGGAAGTGGCCATGAACCGGCACCGAGTAGACCTCCTCTGAAGTGTGTGAGTTAGGGCAAATCATAGGCTTCCCTTGAGAGGGCCAGCCTTCAGTGATTTATAATTTATTTTTCATACATCTGTTCATTTCCTGCATGATAAAAACACTGGGGAAGTTTTGAGTGTTCTGACATTCAGGCTCTACTCTGGAGCAATCAAATCAGAAACTCTAAGGGTGAACCAGGCATGAATAATTTTTGAAGCTCCCCAAGTAATTGCAACATTCAGCAAAGATGATGAATAATGAAAGCAAACAAACAAGAGAAGGTGGAGGGGATTTTCAAAGGTGAGGTTGAGGTTATAGCATCTTGCTGATTGCAGATAATCTTTGAGAATGCTGGAGGGTGATGCCTCTAAGAGTGGGGAGCTTGAACTGGATTAGGAGACAATCAGGAAAAGTGTCAAGACAATTGCTGATGATTGATGATTAGAAAGGGTTGCATTTCCTGGGAGTGCTTGTGGTGTGGCTAGGAAAAGGATGGGATAGATGATAGGGTTCGTGCTACATTTTCTCCTTGGAGGCATGCTATCAGCGGTAGTTATCATGTTTCCTTGCCTGGAGTCTTGCCATGTGCAGGAATGAGTGAAGACTCATGGGGTTAGACATGCTGTGATTTCACTCAAACACTTGATGAGCTGTTGATATTAAGGCCCAAAAAGAGACGGTTTCACAGAAGGGTGGGACAGACTGAATGAGACTCTGGTTGCTGTTCTGGGAAAAGCAGATTGTAGCCTGCCTGTAATGGCAAATGAGAGAAGATGTTTTAGGTCAGGAACAGTCAATGTACTGACGTATTTCAAATGCAAAGCATCTGGTCAAGATGCATGTAAGAATTTGCATAAGCTGAACAATTTTAAAAGGAAGTTCTTAGCTATTTTTTATTCTTGTTCACTGAGACTGTTTGAATAAGGAGTTCTTCTTTGATGTATTAAGTAATAAACTCATGTTGAGGCTATGGAACAGAAAATGCAGCTGCATGAAAGTCTGAACTACCCAGAGATCAACAGAGCAAGATTTGATTTTCTGCTATTTAGTGAGCATCAGGGCTCAAAAAATCAGAGTATTTCCTACAGAACTAGATAATCAACATGTTATATCACTGGGGCAGTTTATATGTTGGGGCTGTCTGAATAAAAACTAATGGTACTGAAGGGTGTAGTAGCATGAATAATGATCCCAAAGATATCTGTGTCCACATCACTAGAAACTGTGACTGTTACCATGTATGTAAAAAGAGACTCAGGAGGTGTGATAAGATGTTGAGATGGAGACATTATCCTGGCTTAATCACAAAAATGTTAGGATGGTTTGAATTCAGAAGAGAAATTGAGCTAAGGAATATCAGGAGGCACTAGCAGCTAGAAGAATCAGAGAATAAATTCATTCCTGGGAACTCCAGAGTGACCCACACCACCCAGATCCTTGGTTTTAGCTCCATGGCTTTTAGCTCAATGATTTTAGCACTTTTCCTAGAAGTGCAAGAGAGACCAGCACTGTAGTGATTAGCTCCAGCCAGCAATCAGAAACTAACATAGGGGGGTTGCAGAAAACGAGATTTATTCTTTCTTAGTTGAAAATATGAGAAAGTAGGAGAATCAAGTTGGCAGAATAGGGTAAGGACACGTTTACACAAGTGGAGAAGCATTAGCCAGAATGAAGCACAGAGGGCACATTCCAGGAAACAGGAGAGGACAGATTGATAGCAGAGGAGCACCTGAAAACTGATGGACATGGGAAAGCAGTAGAGAAAACGGTGTGCTGTTGCAGTGACCAGACACCCCAGTGGCATTCAGCAAGCGGCAATCTGAACGCCACCAGAGGCTGGAACTCCACCAGCAACAAAGTCGGAAGGAGAGTTCAATGGGAAATCACGAGGTCGACCCAAACAAAAAAACTGCCTGTCCTGCTGGCTTGTTTGATGTGACCAGGAGCAGAAAGAGCAGCAGATCCCAAATAGGCAGTGCAGGAACAGGATGAATTTCACAGCTCAGACTCCCACTAGAGCTGTATTGGGCACCATTTTGTGTAGGAAGGCAAAGGTTATAGGACAGGACTGTGCATGTGCTAAGCTGGGAGCGAACTCATTTCAGGCTCACTGAATTACAACAACATGGCATCCTACAGGATCCAGCCAAAATATGTCTGCTTAGCCCCCAGACGTAACGGCCTGCAGTTCAAGAACTCCAAGCATGTTTCAAAGTAGCCTGAAATGGAGCATTAGGCAATCATAAGGTATAAAGGTAAATCTATGCTAATAAATGGTCACAAGATCTAATATTAGCACAAGTATTTTTTAAAAAAATATTTTTTGTAGAAGAATAACGTCAGTAAAGTATCATGTGTCTTAAAGGGATAAGAGCAAAAAAAGAGACAGAGATACAGAACATGTATTTGCTCATATTATATGTGCTAGGGTAAGAATATTTGTGTCCCTCTGAATTTCTTTTTGGAATATGAACTCCAAAGCAATAGAAACAGATAGTTTAAGAAGTGATTCTGCTAATGAGTGATTAGTGTTCTCAAAAAAGGGATGAAAGGAGAGAGCACCTCCCTTTTTCATTCTTCCTCCATGTGATGATGAAGCCAGCAGGTGGCATCTTGGAGCAAGCAGCTGCTCTGGGGACCAAATCTGCTGGTGCCTTGTTGCTGGATTCCCAAGCCTAAGGGTCTCTAGGAAATAATATTTCACTGTGTATAGATGACCAAGTCAAAGATATTTTGTTATAGCAGCCCTGATGGATTAAGGTAATATTGAACCTCTGCAGTATCAGGTTAACTGGTTGCTCTTGAGGAAGGCTATCTGCAATTTGAGGATCAAGGAGAAAGGGAGATTTTTTTTTCCTATTTATTCCTTTGTGCATTTAAATATTGATTTATGTGCATGCATTATCAACTAAAAAGAAATGTTTTAAAAGTAGAAGCTAAAGTTATGAAATGTTGCCAATATGTCAGCAATGAAAAGCTACATCACTATTTCAAAAGATAAATATTAAGAAATCAGAGTACCCCCAGTGTGCCTTTTGAACAGAGAGAGAGACATTTCGAAGACCATAAAACACTCCACATTGGCTTTTGATGTGTCCTGAGTGAAATATATGTATTCCCCAGAGCAAGGTATTGAAACAGACTGAGACTTAAAGACAAAATGCATATAGTCTTTCTTGTAAAATATGCTAGTGATATAATCAGCTAGGATATACCATATACCAGGGGCTTTGTTGGACAATAGGAAAGGGAAGCAGTTGAGTAGGGCATAGTCCCTATTTTCAGAAAACCTCTAGTCCAGTTAGACAGCTAGCCCAGCACACAAGAAGCATAATTTTCCTACTATAAAACTGATTCAATTTATATGTACTCTTTGAAAATTTCTTATTTTTTAATTAAAATTTGGCAGTGAAAATCAGGGCAAATGAAGACTCTAAGGTGGACTATGTCAATCGGTGGATTCTGCAGTGACATCATCATGCTTGGAATGGTGAGATTGGCAGCAATTCATAACCGTTGAACTATCAAAACCATTTGAGCAAGACCCTCAGAGCATGCCCATATCAGGGACCTCGGATGGGAGGGAGATTGGGTGGGGCTTCTCCCTTTATCTCCAACTTTACCCCAGATACAGGGAAAAAAAATGTGGAAATAATAGTCTTACCCACTTTCCTGCAGCCCTTGAAACTTTGTGCCCCAGTTAACTGTGTAAAGATTGTCAAAAATAAAGAAAAAAAAGATGGGAGAAAAAAATTTATTAATGTAAAGAAGTTTACATTTACTTCATAGGTACAGTTCTTTTTTTAAAAAAGATTTATTTATTTTTATTGCAAAGTCAGATATACAGAGAGGAGGAGAGACAGAGAGGATCTTCCATCTGATGATTCACTCCCCAAATGGCCACAATGGTTGGAGCTGCGCCGATCCAAAACCAGGAGCCTGGAGCTCTTCGAGGTCTCCCACACGGGTGCAGGGTCCCAAGGCTTTGGGCTGTCCTCAAATGCTTTCGCAGGCCACAAACAGGGAGCTGGATGGGAAGTGGAGCTGCCGGGATTAGAACCACTGCCCATATGGGATCCTGGCATGTTCAAGGTGAGGACTTTAGCTATTAGGCTACCGTGCCAGATACCGTAGGTACAGTTCTAAGAAGATAATCATATTTCCCTCCCTTCTTCAAACTCTTCCTTCTTCTCCTTTATTTTTAGAAAGACATAATCTTAATCCATTCTATAATCACAGAGAAAAGGAACTGCTCTGTGCTGCTGTGATGACGGTCAGTGAGAAGCTAAAGGACCTATAGCAGATACTTCAGAAATTTAAGTCATTCATTTTCATCGTTGTGTTGTTATTCCAGCTCTGAGATGCATTTCTCTTCTCCAGCATATAGGTTCAGATTTTTTGATTCCCCTGTGAGGATCCAAAAATAAAGAAGGCATTATCCTTAGATCAATACATGGCAAAGGCATAGTCTTAAAAAAAAACACCTCTTATCCTTACACCTGCACTTTCAATTTTTATTGATACTAATCCTAATCATATTGATTATGGGGCTGGTGTTGTTGGGCAGCAATGTCAGCACCAATATCAGAATGTCAGTTAAAGCCCGTGCTGCTCTGCTTCTGATCCAGATTTCTGATCCAGGAAAGCAATGGAAGATGGTCAAAGTGCTTAGATCCCTACACCACATGGGAAACCCACCACCTGGCTTTGGCCTACCTTGCCTTTCACAAACATACATGAGATTTTTAGTTAATTGCAGCTATTCCTTATTGATCACCTAGCATCAGTCAGGCACCTTGTGCTAATCAGTCTGCAGAACTAAATACAACCAAAAAAGAAAAAGCATGCAACTCCTGAAAACATATCTTTAAAGATTTATGTTTATTGGAAAGATAGATATGCAGAGAAGGGAGAGACAGAGAGGAAATCTTCAGTCCAATGATTCACTCCCCAAGTGGCCACAACAGCCAGGGCTGCATCAATCTGAAACTAGGAGCCAGGAGCCTTTTCCAGGTCTCCCACAGAGATGCAGGATCCCAAGGCCCTGAGTTGTCCTCAACTGCTTTTCCAGGCCACAAGCAGGGAGCTGGATGGGAAGCCGAGCAGCCAGAATTAGAACTTATGCCCATATGGGATCCTGGTGCATTCAAGGCGAGGACTTTAGCTGCTAGCCTGCTGCGCCAGGCTCCAGAAAAATTCTTAAAATATTTCACCTTCAGTCAGCGAAACTGAAAAGTCTAATAACTTATTCAAAGTAATTTTACAATTAAAATACATATTCAAAATTCTTTCACATGTCTAACTATGTTCTAGGCATTTTACAAAAAGGAATTGACAAAAGAAAATGTCTGTCATTGAGAATTTACTACCAAAAGAAGGCAAATCAATATCTCCTGTCACTGAGGATAGCCCCACAATCTGAACCAGCCAGAGTGACTTGCAATGATGTCAAAACAGAAAGGAAAAATACAGAATGTGTAAAACCTCCATTGGCAGGAATCTAATTCTAGCAAGTATATATACATGCTTTTGTGTCTTCTTCATTCCCTTGTTTTCTTCTATTTTTAGGACAGCTAAGCTTGCCATTAGGGAGGCAGATGATATTGTTGATGTTTTGGATTCCAATGATGTGCTGGTGGGTGGTGATTTCATACAGAGTGACTGACAAGAAAGTTACCAGCAGACAAGGCAAAGAATTCAAATTCTTTTGAGAGATGCAAGCAAGAACTTGGCAGAAAGAAAACCGTAGTCTAGGGCAGAGGCTCTGGCACAAGTTCAGGGTCGGGAGTGCTACCTTCTTGGCCCACACATGGCCCAGACCAGGGCACAGACTGCTAACAATAGCCCTGTATGGATCTCATGATTGCTTCGCACCCCCTGAACTGTATACTGAGTTTTCTAGGGATGTAGGTAGACTAGATAGAAGTGGTAGCGAGAGTCTTGGTTAACTCTGTGGCTTTTCCATACAGTTTTAACAGAGAGGAAGTAGACAGTATGACCATGAGTGCACTGCACCAGGTGCTTCCCAGAGCAGATTACTGTTCACCTGTATCAGGTAGGGGTGCATTTGCATAGGGGTGTTTATGTACTTCTTCCATCTGTTTAAGTGTAAATATGAACCTGTTCTGCACATTACTGAGGGGAGAATGCAGACTGCAGACTATATTCAAGTGTTCAGTCCAGGAGTCTGAGATGGGACCATTACTAATAGGATCACACTTCCTTTCTGCTTAAAGTCTGAGCCTTCCTGCGAATCTCAGCTACATTGTGGCCTGAAAGATGTATATATATATGTATATATATATGTCATCTAGTGCACAAGCTGAAAGGACCCTCTGCTTGAGGATAAACCTGGATTCTTTCTAGACTCTTCTGCCTCCCCAGATCACCATTCAGTGATCACTGATGTTTAAATAGCAATCCCGAACACTTTAACATGCTAGTTACACAACAAGAGTAAGATCTCTATTTTCTACTGTATTTAGGTATACTATGGAGAACCACAAGAAAATCATGTTCTAAGATTTTTTAAGGATTTGCCTATTGTTATTAGAGAAACAGATCTACAGACAGAAAGTTCCTTCAGCCACCGTTTCACTGTTCAAATGGCCTCTATTGTCTGAGCTGAGCTGATCCAAAGCCAGGAGCCAGGAGCTTCTAATGGGTCTCCCATGCAGATGCAGAGTCCCAAAGCTTTAGACCATTCTCTGATGCCTTCCCAGGCCACAGCAGGGAATTGGATGGGAAGTGCAGCAGCCAGGATATGACCTGCTACCCATATGAAATGCTGGCACTTGGAGGTGGAGGATTAGCCAGTTGAGCCAAAGCACCAGCCCCATGTTGTAAGATTTGAAATTAAGATGTGAAAAATATTCACAGAGCTGAAAGAAATGATACAAAAGTTCATCTGGAAATACAAGAGATCATGAATATCTAGAACTATCTGAAGAATAAGAACTTACTTGGAGGGATCACAATCCCAGACCTTTGGAGATCTTATAGGGCAGTAGCAATCAAGATATCCTGGTACCAGTACAGAAACAGAAAGGAAGATCAATGGAGCAGAACAGAAACATCAGAAGGGAACCCACACATGTACAGCCACCTAATCTTTTACAAGAAAACAGAAAGCAACTCAGGAAAGAAAAAAGGTCTCTTCAACAAATGCTGTTGGCACAATTGGATAGCAGCCTGCAGAAGTGAAAATCAAGACCCCCACGTTTCACCACACACAAAGGCCAAATCTAAATGTATATGTTATGGGGTGTGAGCAAGATCACACCAGACATGTCTAAGGTTTTATTAAGGAGTCTTTAATAACCAAGCTTGGTGATAACAGAACATACTAAAATAACAGGTCACAAGCCCAATCAAAACAGTATACAGGGACCATGCTCAGGGGATTACCTGTTCTGGATCAGCCAAGAGTCAAGGTGCCGGAGTAACGGAACACCTGACCAGAAAGAGAGACAACCCCCATTTCATGTTTTCTTGTTCCAATTTGTCTTTCTTGTTCCGATTTGCATTTCTTAGTGTCAAATCTAATTAATTTTGCTGTGAATTTTATGTTTTCACACTTCTTAGTCATTTATGTCTTTTCTAATAAGTTCTTGTGATTCATTAATTGATCATTCATAAGAGACTTATTGGTTGCTTATAAGCATCTGAGGTTGTGAATGTCCCTTTCAACACTGTTTTTGCTACATCTCATGATGTTCTTGTTTCTATTGTCATTTCTTCAGCACCATGTAGTTGTGCAGCAGCATCCATTTCTGTGAGAAGGATTTTCTTTTTCATCACTTTAATCACACATTGTTAATTCTGTAGTATGTTGTTTGACTTTATGTTGGTGGAAAATTTTCTGTTTTTCTCCTTGTTGTGGACTGTGCTTACTGGCTCTGTATTTAAGGGGATGTATAATAGAAGTGTAGCAGAGACTAATTTGTCCAGACATGGAGACATAGTGCAGTACGTCTCTGCATCCAGACCAAAGATGGATTCCCAGTGAGACAACTAAAAATATTCTAATAGTTGGATGCTGGACTCTCCAACATTGTCCATACCTATGATGTCAGAAAACTTCAATAACAGAATGATGGACTTATGACTGTGCATGAAGGACCACTCATTGTAACACTAGATGAGAAATCAATAGAGGGGGAGAAAACATGGGGAGGAGAGCAGAACATCCCAGAGCCTATGGGATATAGGCTATATATATGGGATATAGGCTACTATATATATATATAGTACATATATATATAGCCAGCAGGAAATTTTCTGTCATATTTTAACTTGTTTCTATGAGGCAGTGACAGAGAGACAGAGACAAAAAAAAAACAACAGTGAATGAGAGAGATACAGAAACAGATTTTCCATTTATTCATTTTTGCAAAATAGCAGCAGGCGTTGGGGTTGAACTACTCAAAGCCAGAATCCAAGAACTCGATTGGCGTTTCTCCCACGTGTGTGTCAGGGACCCATGTGCTTGAGCTGTCCCCTGCTGTCCCCCTGGGTGTGCGTTGGCAGGAAGCTGCATTCAAGCTGACTCAGAAGCAGAGACAGGATTAGATATTGGGCACTCGCTATGGGATGAGGGCATCCTAGACATTTGTTATGTCACAAACCTGCCTCTAAATCATATCTTAATATTTTTGTGAGTGAAACAAAACTTCATGGGGTATAAAACTTTCCTTTTGTTGCATCATGTCACTATTCAAAAAGTTTTGGAATATTTTAGATTGTAGAGTTTAGAATGAGAGCTGCTCAACCTGTAACACTTTTGCAAGAGAAATAGAGACAGGATTGGATTAAGAGGGGCTCAGCTGTGTCTTCCTCAATTTTGGGTTCAGTATTAGCTCTCATCAGATTTCTGTTAAATTAATTAAAGTGGCAATGCTTCTGACTTCGAAACAGACGTGGTAATTTTCTCATTCCCATTTATTTGGAAGCCCAGAGCAAAAACAGAGATTAAAGCCTTATGTAGTTCATGAAACATTAGCACTGAAGTGCAGTTATATTATCTCCTACCACACTCTGGAATAAGCAGAAGGATTTCATGTGCAATTTCAATTCTATCTCTTGGATTTCTCAAGTTCATGTAACATAGCTATTTGACACCAGTGTCTCTCAGTAACTTCCCCGTGGAGAGGGGAGAGAACTCCTGCTGAACAGATACCTCATTTGGGTGAGGAAAAGACTCAAGGACTGTCTTCAGCGGGAATCAATGACAATTGAGCAATTAGTCATTTCATAACCTACCTGTAGTTTGAAGACAGGCTTTGTTCTAGCTTCTTTATGCTCAGAAATTTTTTATGATAGTCATTATTCTATAATTACATTAAATGCCAGCTCCTGTGATCTCCCTTGAACTCTGTAAAGCTGCAAAGCAATCCATCTGGGCTACAATGAACTTTCTAAATTAGACACAATATACTGATTTAATGTGGATACAGCAAAAGCCCATGGGTGGCTGATTTTTCATGGTTATAAATGTTAACAAATGAACAAGGAAGATTTTTTATAATTGCTCTTGCTCTCTCTCTTGCTCACGCACACACGCACACACATACACCCTACATGACCTGAATCGCTACTCAATTACAATTTGAAAAATGGTAAAAATCATGTCTCTCACTTAAAGTGAACATAAACCAAGTATTTTATTTATCTCTTCATTTTAAATTGTCATCAACAAGACATTTTTGGAAAACCTGAAGGTCAAGCAATCAGAAATGTTGAAATTGACTTTTTAATAAACTTTAAAATATCCTATAAAGCAATAGAATACAATGCTTAAAGCATTTTTTCCTATATGTCAAAAATCATGCGTATACTTCACAGATAAAATTCATTTACATTGCTAGGAATAAGAATGGTGCTCATTGTTGTAAATATTCTACAACCAAATTCTACCTGTACAGAGTTCCACAGTAGCTCAATCAATGGAAACCAGTCAAAGCTACAAACCCACAGAATCCCAATCATCCAAAGGTGTGCTGGGCAACATACAGCATACGGAATGAGGCACGCCCATTTTTTTTAAAGCCATTTCTAAGTATTTGACCTTTTTTCCCCAACAGTCAACTAAAGCCAATTACTCACACTGCTATTGCAGAGGAAGAAAAAGAGAAGCTCAAGAGAGATCAGGAAATCATTCAAACTGATACAAGCAAGGACTAAACAAAGCAAAGGTTAAAATTCAGGAACATTTAGATTCCTGGAAGCATAGAGCTAAAAGGCACTTTATAGATCACCTAAGACTTTCCTTTTTCCAGAAAATAAGTCCAAGCTTGCCTTCTTGGCAGTTAAAATAAAATGCTAAACTGCTGGTCAGCCAGCTGAAGCTCTGTGGAGCCTGCCTTAGAAAACTCCTTTTTTCCTTGGTGGAGAGGCACTTTCTCCTCCTTCACTCACATGCTGACCTACTTAAGAGACGCCTCTCCTTTTCTTTGAGAGTAACTAGGACTAAAATGCCCAAGAGGAAAAAAAATCACATAACAGGGCAATATATTTCAATTTTAATTTATTTTTAACTGATACATAAAAATTACCCATCTGTATTGTGGAATACATTTTAGTTTTTCTGCATATGTAAATGTTGTAGAAGCTTCAATCAGTTTAAATACACTCCTTTCCTCAAACATTTGTCATTTGCTTAAGATGAAAGCATTCAGAATCCATTTTTCTACAATTTTTCTTTTTTAATAAAGGCATAGCACTTCCTCTTCATCTGCCATCACTCTATTGGACGACAGCGTAACTGAGCTTCTACAGCTGTCTAGCTGTAAGTTACTACCCTTTCACTAATACATTTTCTAAAATATTTTCTAATGAAGAGATGGGGCATTAAAGCAAACATTTTGTATTTTTGAATAAGTGTTATAAAGTAATGAGGGAAGTAGATCTGCAGGTGGGGAAAGAACCCTGATTTTCAAGCTATTTATTTGCATCTTAACCACACTCACTTACCTCCCCCCACCCTCAACTGTGACATGATGGAAAAGGAAAAAGAGAGTGAAAATAAAGCAGCACATTTTCGCTGCTGGTCTGTTCCCCTCTCCACCCAGGCAGGGTTACATTATTTAAAACTCATCCTTTTCTAGGACATTCTCTGCAGAACTCACTCTGATCCAAGGTAGAATCTGTATTACCAACTCCTGCACATTTAATATTGATTAAACCCAGGATTGTGCAGATATGTGTGTCATCTAATTGGCTGATTAAAGATACTTATTAGTTAAAATTGCATTGATGTCAGTATGAATAAATGCCTTCACAAAATTTATAGCTCATAAAAAAATCAGGTTCTGATTACTATAATTATCTTCTTTTAAAATGTAAAGTATGTAAAGTATTTCTAAAAATGAGAGAAAAACAGAAGGAAATGGGGGAAATGAATTTTATTTGTCATCTTGTTTTTGTCTGCCAATCTTAAGCTAACATTATTATTTCATTTTGTTAAATTCAGTGCATCTCTGCCAATACTTTAGAGATGTGGATGGAATAAACAAAGCTGAATGATTGTCCCAAATGCAATTCGGAACTTTAGAAAGAGAAATATTTATATAATGAAATATTTATGTAAATGTAGGCTTCTGAAGAAACTGATACCTATTATTTTGTTTCCTGGGCATTTGAGTGCTTTATTCCAGACATTTTCCATTCTGTCTACATCACTACCTCCTCCCACTACCACCCTCTCCCACAATGATTATTGCCAGGAACAAAGAACTGAATACCTGTCTACTTGCCACAATATTCACCCTCCTATTATCTTGCTTTCAGAGAGAAATCTTCATTAGCATAGCACTTTCCATAGGTGCTCTCCTCTGAACTCCACAATTAAATTACCTGGGAGGAAAGTCAGGTGTTGCTAACTTGCTAGGGAATGGGAGAAATACGGAGCTTTCCCAGGACTGCCCAGGACAATGCATTTTTAGGAAGTAGGGACTGGAAGTTCAGCAATGTTTTCTCATTTTGATCCCAGGATCTTCCCCTAAAAACTCTAAAAATCTCTTTAGTGGAAATTTACATTGAAAATGATTAAATTATGACTATATTGTCATGGTTGTTCACAGCATTCTCTAGACTTGGTTTTTCTAGGAATCAGTAGTTCCTAGCTTATGTGCTCACCTTGAAAAAACAGTATAGAGTGGTTACTGTATTCCCAAAACCCAATGAGGCACACAAATCATAGAAGCATACCTAATGAAGAAGTTATTCTGTCTCACTAGGGATAGAGAAGACATTTATTGCCACGGAAGAATGAAATGTGTTCCAAATGTAGTCAATAAATGCACATAATTTCTTGTGAGTGCTAAGGAGAGCTGCACTAAGCAAGATGATGAAGCAATGCTTTTTTTGTCATGAAGAAATGAGCCTGATTCAACGATGACAAACTGATGGTGTGGAGTGCAAGATGTGTGTATGCACCACTCAAATAGCAGAACTCTCAGAGCTGGATTCAGAAGAGAGGCAAGCTTAGCATATTATAAAAAGCATCCTATGGTTTCCTCTTCTCCAGCAGACATGCTGAGAAGACATGCTGATTATTAGACATCAGACGAACAATCATGTACAGATTGTTTCTGATAACCCCACAGGGATTGAAGTGACATTTTTATAAAGCAGAACAGGGTAACGTTCGTTAGGACACACAGGAAGGTGTCTGGGGCATCCCTCTCCTGTAGCTTTGACTTCTGAAGGTAAACAATCCTGCACAAGCAATCTAACTACCTGCAGCAAGAGTGTTGGTCTAACTGGATAACCCTCAGTCTGGCATCCCCTATGGGTACCAATTTGTGCCTCAGCTGCCTCACTTTTGTTCCAGTTCCTTATTTATGGCGTGGGAAAGCAGCAGAGGATGGTCCAAAGCCTTGGGACCTGCACCTACATGGGAGATCCAGAAGCTCCTGGATCCTGACTTCAGATCAGCCCAGCTCTGCCATAGAGGTCATTGGAGATTAGCAGATGGAAGATCTTCCTCTGTCTCTCCTCCCTGTACATTCACATTTCAAATAAAAATAAGTATTTTGAAAAGCAACAACAAAAACAAAAGAGTGATCTGTGTTATGTGTTGTCCATCCCCTAAGGTAGCCACAGTGACTCAAACTCAGAATTAAAACAGGTCTCCTGGTTTTCAGAACTGCCTTTTTCAGAGTATATTCTCTGAAACAGAGAATATATATATAAATGAAACATATATATACATATGAAACATTAAAGTCCATTGCCTAAAACACAGTGTTTGGTTAATGCTGAAAAATCACTCTTTTTGGGTGTTAAGATTATGACTTTCTATTTACTGTTAATTTGTCTGTATTCTTTTTCTCATTTTAAGCATGTAATATTTCTTAGGATCATTAAAAATACCAGGAATAGAAAAAGGTTCTGGTTACTGCAGTTAGCAGAATATAAAGGGAAATATGAAAACTTGGATGTGTCTCAAAAGCAGAGAACTAGGGGGTCACATCAATTGGGACATCATTCATCACAGGCGTCATGTAACATCAGCTCTGAAGGTTTGACAATAGCTTGGGGCAGAATTAGAGATCTTATTTCTGGTCCAAGATTATGTTTCTGTTCCTATATCTATGTTTCCCTTCAACTGCTTCTTTTTGCTACTTTGATGTCAACTTTTTTCTTCCTTCTCCTTTCCTGATCTTCATGTCCCCCTACTTGCCATACATCCTTCTTGCCCAAGGCATGAATTCTTCATGGCTCCTGTGCACTGGCCTTTCTGCTACATCTCTCCAAGATTGCATCACTACACGCCTGCTGAGTTGATCTTGAAGTTCTTTCATTCACGTTGTCCCAAAGAGATCCCGCCAATGTCTGCTACTTCTCACGCATAAGATAGGCTCTTGTTCAAATCTTTCACTTGTCCTAGGCATTTTGGGATCCCCTAACCACCTCAAAGAGAATAGAAACTCACATGAGGCCGGAGTGAAGTCCTTCCCAAGCATTCAGTTTAGCCAGTACTTAATCCCCTTTGAGATGGCAAGAGAAGGACCATAACAATTACCAGCAGAGAACGTCAGGGCAGAGATTCATTTCAGACGCTTTTATCCAAGCACTCATTCATACTCCAATTCTCTAATGTTGCCAGAGCGTATTAATAGAAACATATCTTCATTAAAACCAATTAATGAAAAATTCACATATATGAGACACATGTTCATCACCACAGTGAAATCTTTCAGATTACATGAAATATAGCTTTTGGTCATTTCAAAATTCCCCCTGAAATTTATCTTTTATTTCCAAACAAGAAAAACTGCATAATTTTGTCTAAAACATTGAACCTCACATCTGAAAGAACTCACACTTGTCTTATTGTGTTCATTGATCCATAGATTACCCATAGCACTATTTTTTTTTCCTTCATGGCTTTCAGCATTGAAACAAAACATTGCCTTGCTTTCTAAAAATTTGTTGTATCAGGCTTTATTTGCAGAGAAAAAAATTTACACTTAAAAAGAGATGTTCCTTCACAGAAAATATAGCAAAATGTCTAAGGTACTTATTTCCTTATTTATAAAAATAGAGAAATTCATCATTTCTAGTAACAGCTTTCAGAGTTTAATTATTTCATCAAAATAGAAGACTTTCCTCAAACATACAGAGCACAATTTACCAGATTTTCCTAGAGAAACTGCTTCACTGTGTGTTTCTAGGTTCTTGGGTCAATGCTATTAGAAGTAATCATACTAAATGACAGAATTTTAAAATAATTGTTTTAAGATATAAATATGACATATAGCTCCAAAAACTTATTATCATTTCCCCCAGGAGTTTTTAAACCAAATTATATTGTTAATTTGTTAATTAAAAATAAATTTTTAAAGAGATCTGGAAGATATTAAGGAGATTAAAGTCAGATAAAATGCTCATTAAATTATGAATTTATAAAAAGGATCAGTATATTGAAGTTTTCTTGGCTGGACTGGTCGATGTTGTTACTTGGCAATCAGACCTGTAGTGGGAACTGCAGAGACCTCTAAACGATATGTTCACATTGTATCCCCCAAATGTATACCTGTTACCTCGTCTGACAAAATGCTCTTTGATAAGTTTAGGATCTCAGAGTTTCCAGGGTAACTGGCTGAGTCTTAAAGGCAATGCAATGACAAGTGTCCTTCTAAGGAGCGGAAGAGACAGGAAGAGAAAAGGAGAATGCTGTGTAAAGGTGCTGGTAGAGCTCGTAGTGATGTAGCTACAAACCAAGGAATGTCAACAGCTGCCAGCAACTGGGGCTGACCTATGCAACGGGATTAGGAATTCCTTTTCTGCCAAGGGCCATCTGGGTATTTATAAAATCATCGGCAGACCATACAAAATTATCAGTTTAAAATTTAGTCCTCCATAGATTTATTGAATTTTGAGTCTCACTTGCAGTTGCTTTGGCAGGACCAGACCAAATTATTTCTGCAAGCTTCATATACCCTGTGGGTTCAACACCTGCCATTTCTAATCTGGAGAAGAGTGTGGCATTGCTGAATAAACTGTGGAAGAATACGTTTGAAATTTCATGCTGCCTACATTCTGGTTATTTGATATAGTAGCCTTAAGGAGCTAATACATTAACCCTCCTATACCAGACTATGATGCCTGTTTTGAGTGCCAGAACTTCAAGGATCCTGTACCCAGGGAGCAGATCATAGACTATACTCTGTATGGGGCTACAGTGAATAGAAACATCACATGTCATCTGTATCACAGTAGCAAAACAAACAAAAAATCTATTTAGTGAAAAGCAGCATTTGTCAGAACCAGCAGCTTAGTAATAGACACACAGAAGTCAGAGGAAAAGGCTGGTTAGATGAAAGATTTTGAGAACCATACCACCTTACAATCCAAACTTTTCAGCTTAGCACACATCCAAATTCATTTATTATATAATTCAAAGAACCTTTATCAAGTGGTTACTTTGTTCCAGGTACAGTACTGATTTCAGAAATAAAAATTATATACAATGTAGGCCCAAGGAAGCTATAGTATGGTGGCATGGAATTATTAGTCAACATAATTCTAGGGTATTTCAAAGGATTGGTGGAAAATAGAATTAAAATTTAGGCTTATTTTGGTGCAAAATTTTTCTGAAATTAATGCATGGTTAATTCTTAATACTTTCTTTGAATTTTTGAAATATCTTAGGAACAGTGCAGTTACAATATGTTGTGATAACCAGTTGTGAAATTTGCTGAGGATGTGCAAGAAAGCAGGACTTTCAAGCCAGGCTTGAATGTGGAAGGTTTTTCAGAGGTAGTGACATCTGAGTAGGGTTTTGAAGGAAAAGCAGGATTACAACTTATAGGCAGAAAAGATGGTATCTCAGCATCATGTGCAAACACAAGTTAGCACATCTTACAGACGACCTCTGCTGACCAACCTTCAAATGGCTTTTATGAGTAAGTGCACGCTCAGCTCATCATTGTCAGTGCCCTCCAAAGGCTCAAACCTATGGCGTGATTCTTTGCTTTGTTCAGATAGCAAAATAAAGAATGCCCGATTATTTCTGCTCTAAGATTTTGTCACTTCTAGGACCCCAGAATTCCTGTATGACAGCTAATAATCTTTAAGTTTTAGTGATCCAATTCCATTGGATTTATTGACCATATGTCCAATGATGTTGTGAGCGTGATAAGCTGGAATTACTTAGATGATTAAGACCCAGTGTAACCTTTTCAAGATGCTTATAATATCACAGGCATGAAGGTGAAAAGGTTGGGTATGACTCATAAAGCAATCATAAAATGCTGTGCGTATTCAGAGATGGAAGGATCATATCTGACAGTCCAGAATCCATGGAAACAGGTTGATGCAGGTGACATTAGAAAAGGACTTCGAACAATAGCTAGCATTTTGAAAGATCTTGGGTGTAAGATTTTATTAGGACACAGTTCCATAGTTAGTTTCATGTGTGCAAGCTTTTTGTTAAGATTGGCTTGTCTTTTATAAATTTTGCAAGGGAAAGCGGGATAATTAATTCTACCTCTCCAGTCATTTCAGAGGAATGACATTTGACTTGTACACAGGCAATATTTCACTGGCTTTGAAGTGAGACACAATACAAAAGCTTCTAGGCAGAAAGAAAGCCAGTCACTAAGTCT
The DNA here is from genome assembly GCF_017591425.1 of Ochotona curzoniae. NCBI lineage: Eukaryota > Metazoa > Chordata > Mammalia > Lagomorpha > Ochotonidae > Ochotona > Ochotona curzoniae. The sequence continues at coordinate 40,434,850 of NW_024466502.1, read as the reverse complement.
TGAAATTACACCTTGAAAAATTTGTTGCTTTGATTTATATCAGCACTGCTTGTCTCCTCTTCCACTTCTAATGCTTACATTTTCATTGTGTTATTTCAGATTATTTCTTGATCAGTCTAACAAGAAATTCCTTATCATATTAATCCCTCCAGAGAACAATTTTTCCTTTGCTGATTTTCCCCATTATTCTTTCTTTTTACAATAATTTCTGTCTTTATTTTAAAATACATTTTGTTTGATTTTCTCTGGTTATATTGTTTTAATTGTAACTTCTTGACATCAGCAGCAAGTTCATTTATTTTCTGCCTTTCTTTTCCTGATGTAAACATTATCTAAATGTATTCCAATGAAATTTATTTCTGCCTCATCCTAGAGGGCTTTGCTATCATTTAATTATTAGTATTTTCTACTTTTATTATCTAACACCCATCATTGTTTTAAAGTATGTGTCATAAACAGTGAAGGCTGTATGATTTTACACTTCCTACAAGCTAACACAGGGATGTTTAAAATTCCAAATGACCATCTCTATTGCTTAACTGCTGAGATCACTATTCCGTTGAGAAGTGTGGGCTGATTTCTTTTTTTTTTCTAGGTGTTTTAACATTCTCACTTTATCTATTTATTTATTTATTCTATTTTTTAAAAATTTAGTAGATGTTTACATAGTCAATCAGGATGGGAAGGATCTAAGGTTAGGGAGAAGTGGGTTTAATCATTGTTTCCAAACTTTTTATTTCTTCTTCCCATTTCTGGAGGAATGAGGGAGATTGCCCCCTGGATCTCCACCTGCTTAGCCCATATGGCTGGCCATAGGCACATGGCACACTGTGCCCTTGGCTAACAGACCCCAGCATGGCCTGTTCACTGGGCATGCAACAAGAGCGATGGGCCTCACCCTGGTCTCTCTTCTGCTAGGACTTCCTTTGTAAACAACTCTAGAAAGTGAGATGTTACATTCATTCTGCTTTTCAGCAGGTAAGAAGCCTGCCCTGAGATACAATTTCCTGTGCTTCCTGACCTTTAACTTCATTGGAGCTTCCAGAAAGACAGACATAACTGTTAGCCGGTCACAATGTTGTTGTTGGCTGGAAGTACTGTCGGGACACCCTTCTGCCTGCTCCCTACTCCTATTTAAGCTGTGACTTCTCTCAAATAAACTGACATTCTTCACCATTAGTTTGTCTCCAGTGGTTCTGTTGCAGAAGAATACTGCTGCCTCACCCGTTAGTGGTCTCAGGGCTTGCTCGGGGGAAGACCCCAGAGAGAGAGAGGGAGTGGGGAGATACAGGGAAATGCCATACTCAGCCTCCCAACCACCCCAGTACTCGAGGATGGAGAAGTATCAACCCAGAGTCACAATGGTGCATATTTCAAAGGTCATGCCTAGGTGGATGCAATAGTTTCAAAATGCTCATGGGCCCGGTCTCCACCACTCACGCAGGCTTGGTGACCTAGACCAGGAAACCCAGGCTCCTCCAGACCTCCCAGCCCTGAGGCTCATGGGTTCAGCCCCCACTGCGTAAGCAAGCCTAATGCCCTGACCATGCAACCCAGGACACACCGGATGCCCCACCCTGGGGTTCATGAACCCAATATCATCTATGTAGGTGGGCACAGTGGTCTGGATCAGGAGACCCAGACCCCTCCAGGCCCTGCAAATTCTGGGGCTGACTGATTTGGCAACTACCACACATGTGGGCCTAAGGACCCGGGCCAAGAGACCTAGGGTCAAGCTGTGTGAGCTAATTTCTATCACTTGATTTAATAGCAAGCACTTGATTGGAAATCATTTATTTGTGAAAATTTCTTTACATCCTGAATGAAAAGTGGACCTTTCTAGAAAGTGTTTACATGGTTTCAAGGTACTGCCAATCCAGAACTCTTTGAAATAGGTTTGTTGATAGTGATCTTTTTGAAGGCAGCATTTTGGTTAACAATTTCCAATGACGCTTTTTTTTTTCATGTAAAACTAAGCAGGTTATTTTCTAACAGAAAAAATTAGTTGATATTACATTAGCAGGTGCCAACTTGATGGAGGGGAGCCACCTGCATAGGCCTAAGCTTTATCTCCTACACTCGCTAATAACAAGATTTGCCAATGCCCCAGTGGTCATAGAGTTATGCTCCGGTTGCTCATTTTCTCTTTCAGCTTGCCTAATGTCTTTGTGAATGCAGCTACATGTTTAAAAGTATATTTCTATTAGGCATGACCATGTGACTAAATTCTAGTTAGCAAGGAGATGATGTAGGAAGTGTTCAAATCCAAGGAAGAAGATTCCTTCACCTGCTGTTTTTCTATTCTTCCTACCTCTCTGAGCTGCAGACAGAGTCCGAGCCAATCAGACCCAGTTGAGCAGGGCAATGCCCCAGGGATCTCAGAGGAAGAAGAGAAAGCGAATCTGGGCCCATGACAACTGCCCGGAGCAAGCTGTGTTTCAGCTTTTGACTTTTGGGCCAGAAACAAACTATTAGTGGTTTATTCACTACTGTTTTGAAGTAACCATAAGAGTAATTCAGACTTTATCCTACCATAGCAAGATTTAAAATGGATGTGATAAGAGAGACTACACAGGTAGAGTATCTGGAGACAGTTAATCAGGAGTAAGGATGTCTTCAAAAGATTTGGAGGATGTTCAAGGTGTTGTCTGGCTATTTTACAATATCTTTTAAAGCTTAGCCCTGCTGTTGGCAGGAAGATTTATCTAATGAAATGCATTAATATGACATTTGTGATCCTTTATATATTTGCATTTGTAAGCTTTCAACTCATAGTCTCTTTGATTTTCCACATTTAATTAGCTTCTCCAGAGAGAATTATGTAATCCAAATTACTGCCTTATATTCTGGAGAGAAAAATGTGAGATTCTAAAAGAAATGGCATAAAAAATTCTCTCTGTGAAAATCTACCTTTTTCATTACAGATAAAACTCTTTCCAAGCAATGGATATGCATTATTAAGCACCAGTATTTCTTTAAACAAGAATAAGGTATTATGAGAAAGAAAACATAAGCAATTGCAAACTCTAAGAATTACTGTAGAAATATATCAGTTTGCTGTTAAGCAATATTAGCTTTTGTGCTTTCATAGACTTGAGAAAATGGAGATGAGCTATAGTAAATACAGTCACCCATGCCATGCATTTTGGAATAAATAGTTTTTATAACAAGCTTCTGAGCTAAATTCTAAAGGGACAGTAAAATGTATAAGATACAATCTCTATGTTGACATAGCTATGGTTCAACATAGTGATGAAATATTTAAATCTAGTTTATAAAAATGACCCAGGCCAAGAAAAGTCTGGACAGATGCTAGGTGAGCTGATGGATGTGAATTGTGCCCTGTCCTGTGGATTCTAAGAGCACATGGCTACTATTACCATTCTTATCCACATCCAAAATCTTTGGGACCCTGAACACATAACACATGGTTTTGCTCTTTTGAAGTTCTTTCTCTGACACTGAAAGGAAGAAAAGAAAGGGTTCAATTTCTTTCAGAAGAAAGGACTCAAAGTTGGAACGGCTTAAGACATCATTTACAGTGACTTTTCAAATGAGTATGCCATGACTACTTCTGCTGAGCTACCATACCCATCAGTGACTAAAAACAAGCAGAAATCCAAATCAATAGTTTACATTGCAGTGAAATTATGTCTTTTTTCTACTTCCTAGAGTAGATGGTACAAAATACTTTATTCTCTCAATTTCTTCCCACATGTCATGCACTCTTGCTTATGATTCTAACAGTTATGACAGTGGAATAGCATACCCAGAGACCCAGCAGTTCCTGCCTCCCAGAGGCACCCAGCTAGCACATGCGTGGAGAGTAATGGCTTACAGAGACATTGCTTAATATCTGTAATCAGCTCAAGTCTGATGTGATTCTTGAAATGCACTTTTTCCCTCCAATGAATGACATACTATAAGGCTACTGCTTGACAAAGAGCGAGACATTTCTCCCCCTGCCAAAGATTTATTTCCCAACCAAGTTGTTTTGCATCACTGAATGTCACTTTTGGCTGTTTCCAATTCTCTAAACAAGTTATCTGCCAATCACCCAGACACATGGGGAGCACTGCTAGGGCATGTGACTATTTAATGGGAAATGTTTCCATCAGGCTAGAGGAAGGGGTCTGTTGACATCCAATAGGGTGAACAAAATGAATTAGGGAAAATAAAGTCCAAACAGACTTACACAGCCACAAGGAAGAAGAAAATGTCATAAATGGCCAAGCATCATCACCATGAACTAAATCACTAAGTACAATTCTTCAAACAGGGATAAAGTGTTTGAAGTATCCTTAGAAGAGGATCTCCTAGGGAAAGACTTTGGTAAACCACAATGCAGAGAGGCTGTCCAATCTACAACTAAAACATCGTATCTGTCTGCCAACGCCAAGATTACTTTTTTCCTGTATCCACTAAGCAGCTCCAGCAAATCTCACCAATAATCCCTCTTGGACCACTGATATTTGTCACTATCCTTTAAATAGGTTTATTTTTAAATGTTGCTTGATTTTGGCACCCCTCGACACAGAATTCTTTTGCATTATTGACTCAATTCAGACAAATAATCCCTATTACTTTATAGTTCCACACTATTACTTAGGTCAACATCAACAGCAGAATGGATATAGAAATAACTTTCAGGTATTTATCGGTGTTGGTTCTTTGGTCATAGGTGAAGCCTAAACTGTCACAAGTATAGTAGAGAACTGTCATCCCTTCAAGAAATTCTCTCTCACTTGATTTTCATTTTATTATTTTAATTTCCTTGTATGACTACTATCTCATAGTGTTTTACATTGGTTTCTGTTTCTTTCCATATTCCATTTGGACAGTTTCTTTCTGGTTCTTTTCCCTTTCTGGTCTAAATTTTCTCTTTTGATGTAACATCACTTTCAATGTTGATATGCGCCACACTTTTTTGTTTATCAGCTGATGCATCTCAGAGCTGCACTTCCAACTTTAACCCAACTTTGCAGCCTAAACCTTTATTTCCCACCAAACATACTTGCCTAGATATGCTCCACAGGCATCTAAAATGTGATTGATATTTTTAACCTGAGCACATCCTCACCTTCTGTCCCCAAACTAGCTCCTCTTGCACTTCTTGACTTGGGTACGTGATTACACACGCAGCTGCTGTGACAGACACTTCTGCCATTTCTTACTTTTCAATCACCAAGATCAACTTTACCTCCAAAATTGACTCTCAATTCCTTCCCTACTCTGTCACACTCATAATTCAGACAAGAGTTGCCTTAAAAAGGTCTTCAAATCTTCTTAGAGTTTGATTCCATCTATTGACAGAAATAAATAGGCTGTGTCAGAAGGTTAATCTAAGACTTATTGATGGAGGACTATGAGTGACTTGGACTTGAGAGATACAAATCCTGTGACTTTAAAGGAATCTTTGGAGGTGTTTTGAAATGGTCAAATTCTACTCAGAATTTATGCATTTCACGCAGTAATTTTTTACTGATTATCCCACCACGATCATATATTGACTAAACTTCCAAAAGGCAGACTTTAGGCAAGTGGAGATGAATTTCTCACAAGGTGAACAGTACTATTTTTAGAACATGATTGGTTGGAAGCATCTTCAGAGATAGGGTATCCTGTGAAGGCTGATTAATTTTTACAAGGGCATCTCTGGGACTAGATAAGAAAATGTGTAGATAAGGACAAAGCCTTGCTCAAGGTTGCTCCTAGTGGCTCATACAAAACAGACTTACGCACACATCACTGAAGTCAACTGAGTTGCCAGCCAATACTACCAGCTCAGTCTGTATTCCCCCAGACAGGTCTCGATAGGTGTTTTTCTTAAAAGCTTTGCAAACTTTTTAGGGACAATTTGTTCTCACATCTAATCAATTTACCCCCACACACCTACTGTTTCAGAAATATAAGAAAATGTGCCAATTCTTAAGTACCATGTCCTTCCAAAAAGTTGTAATTTTCTTTGTTTTACCTGCTATCTAGAACCTGTTTTGACTCATCCATTGCAAAAATTGCATCACAATTAAGAAAACAGGCTTTGTTAGAGCTGTTGGGTTCTTCTCCATGAACTAGCCATACAACATTGCACCAATTGATGGCTATTTAAGATAACATGGTATCTGATAAAGATTCAATAAGTAGCAACTAACAACTTTTCTAGTATACTATTCTTAAAAGCCCAGTTCGTGTGTTACATAATCTCCATAGGTAAAATAAATCACTAGTTTTGTTCTAGTTTTCACTTGCTTATCTTTTGACAAGAGCACTCACTGGGAAATTTTAACTAATTGTATACACATTCAGTTGTGAAATCCTGAAGTGCAGAACCACCAATGTCTGTTCATTTTTGTCTATATATAAATGTATATATATACATGTGTGTGTATATATATAAATGTCTAATACATATTAGGTTTTAAAAATACCTATTGTCAAAAAATTAAGACAATCCTTTAATGTTTCAGAGGCTTACAGTAAATTTAAGACTGGCAGGGTAGCATGATGAAATAATTATGGGGAGGTAATAATTGCAAAGTACGACATAACCAGGTGTTAAGTCTTATGATTTGAACGCTAATTAAATGCAAGAAAAGATTAGCATGGATTGCAAGAGCTGACAATGACTTTCAAAAATGTTAATATTTTTTTCTTGAATCCAGTCTTTTTCTTTTTGGCTTTATAGTCTGGTGTTGTTGGTTTTTTTTTTTAGATCCAATGCATTATGTGCATTTTAAACTACTAATAATATTCAATATTTATAAGCAATAAATCTGAATACTAGAAATTGAGAATGCAGCCAAGTTACACTAAGCTATTCTAAGAATATGACGAAGAGTTAGACTCCTGAATTTTTGTTTTAGTTTATAACATCATAACAAGATTGAGTGTACTGGTTCCAGTCTACACATTTGCCACTCCACTAGTAAGTGGCTGTGAAATATTCTTCATGCTTGCTGATTACTTCATAGTCAAATTTTCTCTTCTGTCAGATGGGAAACTCATGATTTCTATGTCATGAGTTTTTCCTGGGGATTACAGGATACAACCTATGTGAAATATTCAACAGTCAAAGGAAGCATTCTGGTATGTATTCTCCCCTTCTCCTTCTTGTTTCTCTTCTTCCCCCTCCTTCTTCCAAATGTATAAACCAGGTAACTTGCCAGAGCAAGTCGATTTTGGTATAGACTGAAGTGGAAATGATTATCTACAAGGAACTTCAATTATATATGTGCTGCCAGCCCTAGGTTTTCTCCTCTCAGCAAACAGCAATTTCTCCTCTTCAAATTCTCAGGTCACTACATGTAAGGACAAAATAATGAAAAACAGAGAAGACTTGCACTATACACTCTTTCAGCTCTCTCCAGTACCTCCATGGGAAGTTCTGAACAACCCAAGGGAGTGGAGACTTATTCACACTAACCACAAAGGCCCAAAAGTATATGATAAAAATATTGTGTGACATTCTAATATCAGTAAAGATGTAGAAAAGAGTGTGTTTTGGTAAAATGATAATGGTAGCAACAGAGGCAAAGATGGAAGGTTGCAGTGTGGCCCTCCCATATCCACCACAAAGCCCATGATTGAGTAACAGCAATAGCAGTAGGCTGTTGCTACATCATATTCAAAGATTTCTAGAGAAATAGTCTTAACAAGTAGGATACAGATTTTCCTGAATGGAAGAAATAAGGACATGGACCAAGCTGAATGGTTCTAATGTGTTAACATACACCAGAATCTCTTGAAAGGCTATCAGAATGCTGCCTTTCTGTCAGATCTGCAGGTGTTGCTGCAGATATAGGAATTCCACTATGAAAACATTGCCACCAGAAAGAAGATGCCAACCACAGGCACCCAGTAGTTTTACTTTTCCTACACCTTCACCCTCCTAAAAATGAATATCTTTTTCCAAAAAAAAAAAGGGGGAAAGTCGGTTTGAAGAGGGCTGTTATTAGCATGTCTGGTGTTTGTAAATATTAATTTGTTCTGAACATTCATCTGTATTATGTTAGCCATTACTACAAACTAATAAATAATAAAGCCACTATTTTTCCTTCTTTCTATCTCTCCTACATTTCCCCTGTGAAATTGATCGTAAATTGGTTTCCTTCACATCACCCAGGAAAGAAAATAAATTGCAGCATAAACAGATGAAAACACTTGCCAAAAATATGGCTATGATAAGAAAGTCATACAGAGAGATATAGAAACACATTTCTTCTGTTTCGATGATTTAATTTTGTCAGTATATAAAATATGCTTCATTACACTGGCTAGTGATGTTTGCTGAAAACAAGACTCTCCAATTCCATGCCAGTCTACTTCTCAGAAAGCAGTGCAAGTATATTTTGCTATATTTCTCAATAAACATTCAGTTTGCAGTGAAGTTGTAAGATGACTGATCAGCTTGTTATTTATTGTTATTTCTTTAAAAATAAATGTCAGGTAATTTCAGTGACATTCGGTGCTACTGCTTTTTGAAGTTTCTTATTTTCTATAAGCTTTGAAATTCTTGCTAGCCCTAATTGTAGTATATTTAACTTTCTGAATCTTAAAAAGTGCTGACACAGAGTAGAGGCTGGATACACACACTTTTCTCTCTCTCCCTCCCTCTCTCTTTCTCTCTTACCTGAAGGATACTTTTGTTATAATTGAATTGCAAATATCCCATAAGAACTTTTCCCCTGGAGTCACTGCTTCCTGACTAGTCATTTAACCAACCTCTGCGCCTTCAATAAGCACAGAACCTCCTCCAGGGACAGCCATCCAGCGCATGGCTCTGTGCAGCGCTCCTCTGAATGTGTAAGGGAAAGCAATTTCACAATTCCCATCATTATATAAAAATTATTGCTTATACTCACATCTCTTTTTTAAATAAAATCTGAATTGGGTCCATTTGGAGTGCACATTTCCCTTAGAAATGAACCAAATAATATAGTCCTAGATGAGAATCTTTGTTTAAGGTTTCAGAGTATGTTTAAAAAGCACACATAATCATAGCTTGATACTTCTCTCAACAACTCTCAAATTATTTCTTTTGATAATAAAAATGTGATTCTCTTATTGGATAAAAGTCTTATATAATAAAAAATCTAATTCCATTTTTGGTGTCTGACTGCTGACAATTTTCAATCCCCATTATTTTCTGCTCCTCTCTGCCCATTCTATAAGCCTCTAAGAAAGCCCAGTTGCTCCCTCCTTGGGCACTGGCGTCAATTTCAAACCTGCAAGCTCCCACTTATGGGAGTGGGAACCCTCATCCCAGTTCTAAAACCATCCAGCCAAGTCTGCCTTACATCCATGGTCTCTGAAGCTATCGTTAGACCTATTGGGAGCCATTCTGCTATGTCCAGAAGGACTTACTATCTGACTAAGGAGTCTTTCCCTACCCTCATTGTGTCAATGTGGCAACAGTCTCAACAGCTGTGAGGTGGAGGCTTGATCCGTCCCTGTGAAATTACCAGAACATTTCATGAACCCTTTACATTTAATAATAATATTAAGAATAAACACTTTTGTAAAAATCGGGAAATGTTTAAGAAATCACTTCAAAAGATAAGGTACATAAATTATGCATGTTCATATAGAAAAATGTTCGGTGCCCTTAGTAGGAAAAAATACAAATCGAAATTGCAACATGCTGTCATTTTTTCAAATGATTCTAACAGGTGAAAATGAGAATACCGAGCCACTGAGACACCTGGACTCTTGTGTATTACTGATGGGAATGCAAAATGGGTAGTCACTTGGGAAAACAGCTTAGCCAGTTACTTAGAAAACTAAAGGTACACTTACTTTGCTATTTAGGATAGCAATTCCACTGTGTAGGATAGCAATTCCACGCCTATGTAAGAGTATTGAAAATATATGTATACATAGGCAGACAAACCTATAGATACTTGTTTATATTGACTTTATTCATAATCTCACAGAACAACAACTGCAAGCAAACCAAATGTCCGTTGAGTGACAAATTAAAATCTTGGTATGTGCAAAAATCAAAATATTCTCAACAATGGAGTCAACGACTGATACATGCAACCACATGAATACATTTTAAATGTTTTGTAAGAGGTGAAAAAGGCCAGATGGGAGAGGTGAGCCATTATATGATTCTATTTATATGACCTTCTGGAAAAGGTGTAACCACAGGGAGAAGTACTTGCCAGCATCTGGAAGTGAGAGAAGTAATTTGACTCTGAGGAGACAAGAGTGAATTCTAGAAGATGATGAAACAATATTTTATCTTCTGCATCTGGTGAAATTCACAAAACTGACCACAATAAAGGTTATATTACTGCATTTAAATCATACCTTGTAAACATGACTTTAAATAGCTTGAGATGTTATTCAGTCATTTGTCTGCGTTGGATTTTTAACAACATGTATGAAATACACAGCACATTTTTTCCCCAAATATTTCAGGATGCTATTCAAACTGAGGAATTTAGGAGCCCAATAAGAATCATACAATTTTGTACAGTGAAGCATTGCAACCAGAAGTACTTTCCTCTATGTTTGCCACCTCTCAACTGTTCCCGTCTGCTGTTGCAGGTTAGTCTAAGTGAAGATTAAATACTATCCTTTTATACTGCTCACTGCCAATTAAGTAAATTCAAGGGTTGGCATGAAAGCATACTAAAGAGTTTGAGTTAATTTAGCATTTTGCCTAATAGTATTTTTGCTCATATATCTTATCAATTAAGGGGTAATTTTAGATAAGTGAATATCATTAGAGGGAGAAGAATTAAATGGAGTATTGGAGTACTTCTATGGGCCAGTGCAAAAATAATTTGATTAAATAATCTGAACAGATTCCTTCTCTTTGCAATTCTATGAGGAATGAAGGGCAAGAACCTCAGCTCCTGAGGGGGATTGGAGGGGATAGATAATCCTATGGTCAAGCAAGCAAAGAGAAGCACTTTGCTAAAGATGGTGCTTTCTGTCTTCATTAGAAAAATTGAAGATGCTCTGAAGAACTCCATTAAGGATAATGGTGTCTTGTAGAAGAACTGTGTGCTTTGTGGCATAGGTACTTGATTAAATAGCTAATTCACCGTCTGCTTATCTAATTGATCTTGTTTTCTCCTCTTTTATCCTGCCCTTGAGATACCCAAAGTCAATTACACATAACCACTAGCAACTTCTTTCTCTTACACATCTAGGAATTTCGAACTATGTGACAATGAACTGGACTCTGAGAGTAACTGTTCTGCCTTTGCAAGAACCACTTCCTTTGTGTCCTGGGAAAGCAGTGGAGGATGGCCCAAGAGCCTTGGGACCTTGAACCCAGGTGAGAGACCCACAAGAAGATCCTGGCTTTGAATTGGCTCAGCTCTGGCTGTAGTGGCTATTTGAACAGAGAACCAGCAGATGGAAGACCTTATTCTCTTTCTCTCTTTTTATCTGCCTTTCCAATAAAAAAGGGGGGAAGAAGGGGAAGAAAAGGAGGAAGAAGGAGGAGGAGGAAAAGCCCTTTACACATTGAGGCACAAAGAAATGAATCACATACTCTGCTAATCCATGTTCCCTACAAGGTCCAGCAGGAGAGCTTCACCTTGAATGAGGACTTCTGGACAACCAGCAGTAAACATGGCCAGCTTCAAAGGGAGTTTGAAAATAAAGCAATATTCATTTCATTTTTCATGAAGTGTGAGCTGTTTTCCAACCACTCATCTCCTACCACATATACAACTGAAGACATTTAGATTTATGACATAAATGTTCATTTATTCCGGACGTAATTATTGAGTACTTATTGTGTGCCACTGCTTTTCTAGAAATTAATGAGACAACAGTGAGCCAATACACATGGGTGGTTCCTTTTGGCAATTTATATTATAGGTGTGCATCTAGGAAACAAACTAGATAAATTTGTAAAATTTACATAAGCACTATAAATCTTACATAGCAATTTGTCCTATGAAGAAAATCAAGAAGAGAAGCATGATTAGAATGATGGTGTCAGAGCAAAGAATCATGATTGTAAAAAGTGGTTGTTGCTTTTGTAAGAAGCACGTGTGAAGACAGAGACAGACAGGGAAGAAAACATGAAGGCGGAAGCAGAAATAATGCTGATATGGCAAGCCAAGAAGCACCAAGAACTGGAGAGAACGAAATAAAAGCTGTGAAGATTCAAGAATTCCCTAAATGCGTTAGAGGGACATGACCTTACCAGCAATTTGGTTTCATTCTTTCAGCCTCCAGAACTCTGTGAAAACAAATTTTGTCATCTTACATCATCCAGTATGTGACATTTTGTGAAAATAGCCCTAGAAATTGAATATACTCATGAAAATAGAGCCAGTCAAAGTCACTGATGGATCCATGAGTGTTGTGAGGGAAAGAAGGAAAAAAACACATCAAAATTTTAGGTTGGAACCATTGAAAGAATGAGGTATGAGGCAGTAGTTGAAGTTCACTTTAGGACATGCTTTATTAAAACATCTGGACATGTAATTGGACCATATAACATTTAGATGATTTACTAAATCCTAAAGGAGAATAAATGGAAAATAAAATATGCTATTTCATGATGTCCAGATAGAAATGAGGGCCATAAATGTAACAGAGGAGACTAACATATTATTTAAACAAGTACTATTTAAATAAGCATTTACAAGCTGAAAACAAAATAACTTTATTACAACACAGTCACTTGGCAAACCCTCTGTTTTTGGTGTCTTCATCTCTTCCTTCCCGTGTGGTGCCAACAGAAACCATATGGAGTATGGGACACATGGGGTTCTAGAAACAAGTACCAAATAAGCTACCTGTGGTGTTATGGCCTGAGGTAAAAGACACTACGTTTGCCAAACAGCATCATTAATCATATTTTAAAAAACTCTAAGATTGTCTTCCATTGAGACACTCTGGGAATACTTGTACAAGACCACCATGAAATACATTTAATGGCATCTGATTGTAAATGATGGAGCATTTTCTATTCCCATTGCCTTGAAACCCCTTTTTAAAAAACAAAATGAATGAAAAAACAAAGCTAAACCACTATTTCCTTGAAACGAACAAAAAAAAATTGGTTACAGCACCAAACCACAAGCCATAATGAACATTTGCCATGCACAACGAATTTAAGACCAAAATTAGGGAGGCTGCTGAGAGTTGACACAAACTTCCTTAGACTTCAGGCAGGAAATAGCCTTTTCTAGAAGAAGGTAAAATAATAACAGGATGCGATATTTTTATTTTAGTTTTATCAGAGATATCAGTCAAGTACCCCAGCATTTGCAGGTAAATGTGTTAGGGTTTACATCAGTCTTGGTACTTCCTAAAGCAAAGAAGTTTATTTAAAGCACTCTTTTTGAGATCTATGAGCATGTCATCAATATCTGCTTGGCTTGGTGAGAGGCCTCTTGCCTGCCTCACAACAAAGCAGATGACAGCACAATGAGAGGGAGCATCACATGCTGAGGCAGGAAGCCACAGAGCTGGGGGAGGGGGTCGAGTTGGCTCCTTTGCAGCACCCACTTCTGTGAAAATAAACACACTCCTTGAGAGCAGCACTTGGAAACACTACCTATCATCTAGTCACCTCCCACCCAGCTCCGCCTCTTCAAGTTTCCCTCACCAGTTAATATGATCACACAAAGGATTAAACATCCAACAGATGAATGTCCCATAGATACACTAAAAGCGTATCCAAACTACAGCAATCATCAATTCAGAATTTATAAAGGATGAAACAAAAAATTGGACTGGTCACTAATTAATTCCTCACCACCCACCACAGAGGGATAAATAAGTTGAAACATACATAAGAGGAAGAATGCCTCTAGAACAGGTGATGGACACTGATGGTAGTTCTCATACTCACTCCAGATTGCCATAGTGGAGCAGACAGATTTCTTCCCATCAACTCAAGCCAAATGAGAAGACGCTCAAGGTGAAGGCTCAAACAACATGTCTGCATCCCACTGGAGTTGGCTTGGTGCAAATGTGTGTGTGCATATATATGTGTGTGTGTACATACACACAGAGAGAGAGAGAGAGAGAGAGAGAGAGAGAGAGAGAGAGAGAGAGGGAGAGAAAGCTCTTCTATGCACTGGTTTAACTCCCAAATGGTCACAACAGCCAGGCATGGCCAGGTTGTTTTGGAATTCTTGAAGTTTCCCACATGGGTGCCAGGGTTTGTTATCTTAACAACTGCACTCAAACTAGCACTTGGACATTTTTCAAGTTTTAGATATGTGCAGTACTGCGTGCTTATAGAACATGCTTTGGATGTCTGGGTCAGCCCTGTAAAACCACTGCAGCAAAAAGAGAACCTTCGCAGTAAGGAAAAAGAATAGAATTCTTAGTAGCTTTTTAGATGTCAAGCCAGGTGGGGTGTTATTGAATGACAGAGAACAATGATTTTTCCTGCAAGCCAACAAAACGTTCCCATCGTAAGAGCTTTGATGGCAGTATTGTAAAGAAGTACAGGCCATTATGTTCCACTTCAACCTGCACTTAATGGGACTTGATATCTTACAGTCATTCTAATGTGGATAAATCCTTAATCTAGACATCACGCCTCACACTGTACTTTTTCGTCCTCCACATTTTTCTGTGCAGAGCAAGCTTTCCTGCACATCTTTCTGCACAATCTTTCTTACAACATTTTCCACACACCTTCCCTCACTCCCACTTCCACCTCTATCCCTCGCTTTCCTGTTTCACCAACATTAAAAGGCAGGATGATCAAATAGGAAATCCAATACACTGAGGATTATTTTGGCTCTGCCTTTTAATAACACTGTCTTTTTGAACCCTTAATAAGATTGTTTCCAAGCACCATTTTTTGTAGCACATTTGAAATCTAGCTATAACTAGACAAAAATTACCTTTTATGTTTAAATATTCACTGGATCTGCCTTGAATGGAAAAGAAGGGAAGGATTTGTTAAACAAGAACAACCCGACCACGGAGCACAGTTGGAAAGCGGCAGTGGTGCTCAGGAGCTAACATCGAGGAACTCCTCATCTATTGTAACGTGGCATCCTAGTCAAAGCAAAATCCCTGGACCAGAATTGTGGTACAGCAGATGAAGCTGTTGCCTATCATGTCAGCATCCCATAGGAACATCCCATAGGAATAGCTCTCAGGGTCTCTACTTCAATTCCAGCACTCTGCTAATACTCCTGGGAAGGCAGTGCAAATTAGTCCAAATCTTTGAGCCTCTACCATCAACAAGGCCAATCCAATAAGAGTTCCTAGCTCCTTGCTTTGTCCTGGCCCAACTCTAGTTATTGCAGCCATCTGGGGACTGCACCAGCAGATGAAAGCTTTCTCTCTCTCTGTCTTCAAATAAATA
This sequence comes from Ochotona curzoniae, assembly GCF_017591425.1. Lineage (NCBI taxonomy): Eukaryota > Metazoa > Chordata > Mammalia > Lagomorpha > Ochotonidae > Ochotona > Ochotona curzoniae. Next base: position 40,419,537 of record NW_024466502.1, on the reverse strand, counting down.
AATATTTCTGGAAAAATTTTCTCCTATTTCAAAAACATGTGTCAAACTTATTTTTTTTTAACCAGAGTTTTGACAATACTCTGCATCACTCTACATTACATAACTAGGCACAAGTGTCAAACCAAATCAAAATTTACCCTGTGGTTTTTCAGATTCTGTTGGATTCTATACCAGCTCTTCCATTCACTTAGTGAGGAAAACAAGCACCCAAAAAGTCCTGTGTCTTCAACTTCCACTGACTCATTCAAGTAAGTTTGGAAACCACGAAAAGAAGACTCGCCCTGAGAAAATTTTCCTATATAATAGGCACATAAGCATATTCATCAGACTTGAGTCTGGGCAAAATTGCTCCATTCCGAACAGCTTTTGGCTATGAAAGCAATGAAGCTGTGCTAAAAGATCACTTAAAGTCATAAAAAACAATTGGATTGCTGAAATTCCATCAGCAGAAGCTCTGGAAAAACTGAATGGAGGAATTTCCAATTTAACAAGATTTTGGTCTATTAATAAGCGGCAAGAGGAAGTCAGCACTTTGGTTGCTGATGGACATGGAAAAACCGTTAAAGACCAATGCTCGTGGTTACTATCCACAAAGGAAAATCCTGCCCTGGATGCCTGCTGAGGCTGTGAGTCCAACAACGGGGTTTAGTGTGGCACCCCAGTTTTCATGCATCAAAGGAAAAAGAAGTAAAAAGAAGTAAAAAGGAGTCAATGGCTTATTTTCTCTGATTGGCTTCCAAACTACTGAGAGAGACTCTATCTGTAAAGAATTTTAAGAACTGTGAGTATTGGATTAGTACCAAGGGAGCCTGTGTTTCTGGGCTTGTGCTCAAACCAGCAGACCTTCTATTTCTTGGGCCACAAAACAGGATGCCTTCTGTGATGTTAGCGGCTCTGCGAGCACAGTTCTGGGTGACTGGACTTGTGAGCTGGGTCATGCTGTACCGACAAGCCATGCATTGAATTCCACCATTCACATCTTCTCAGAGTCTTAGTTGAGATTAAGTCAAGCCTGTGCCCTTAGAATAAAACACAAGTGCGTGCGCGCGCGCACACACACACAGACACACACACACACAATGCAGTAAATTGCATTTTTTCTTTCTGAGCAAGCCAAATTCATAATTCTTATCAACATGATACCACATCAGCACTTCTCTCCCCCAAGCCCCCGCAGAGAGGCTGTGCAGATGCCATCAACAGGCAAGCTCTGTTTTCTTTTTATTTTACATGAACTGCTTGAAGAATCAGTCTCCTCTTTTGTGAAATGATGTTCCTGTCTCTGAATACATCTTGGGAATGTGCTGTGCTGAGGTCAGAGTTTTTATGAAGTGCTTCACTTTGAAATGCTACCCCAGCCTTCCCAAGGTGTCCCACAGGAGACAAATCTCCAAAGAGGTTCATGGACACATATTTTGCAAAGGTAAAATTAATAAAGAAAATTGCAAGCTCAAATTGAGCCGGGGAAATTGGAGGCTAAGCCGAGTGTCTTTATTGAGGGCTTTTCCAGGACCTGTAAGTCCCCAGTGTGCAATCAGGATCACCAAGAGGCCAGTGCACAATGCAGTGCTGTCTAATGTCACTCACCTTGGAATTATTTTTCCATAAGCATCTCAGGGGACATTTTCTGAGACACACGAAATCTTACATGCAAGTCACGTTATAGCGGATATAAATGAACTGAGCAGCCCGGTCAGACCCTTAATAGAATTAACCAGAAAGCATAGCGACATTCATGTTTCTGCTCAGGGGGGGATCTATTTTCAGTTTAAAACCTCCATCATTAAAAAAAAAAAATTCTCACTGGAAAGAAGGGAAGAGCCTTATCACTCATCACAGTTGAGACAGCACACATAGGGCACAAGGTTGATTACACAGAGCAGACTACCAGCTATGACATTCCTGGGTGATTAATAAGTGATCATGGGTGTTCCTCATCCATGAGGATGAAGCCACATCCTAATAAATCCATCACAAGTTGGAAAGATCCTAGGTCAAAAAATGCATTTAACACACCCAACATATGACATTTCCTAGCTCAGCAGCACACAGGACACCGTGAAGTACCCATTATATACCTTGTGAACACAGGATAGGCTGGGAGCTGTGGTTGCCAACACAGTCCACTACCAGAATAAGGGATTAGACCCTATGAGAATAGCAACACTTCGGATACAATTTCTGCTGAGTACCTGCCACTTTCAACACAATATAAAGTAAAAAAAAAAAAATCATAAGTAGAACCATCATACAGACTCTGTTGTGGGAAGGTTGTTGAAGAACAGGTTATGATATGCAATTTCCCTTATATGTAACGTTGAAAAAAAATTTTACAGACAGACATCATGATGCAGTGGGTTAAGCCTCCACTTGAGACATCTATGCCTTATATTAAAGAATCTGGTTTGAGTTCCAGCCATTCCATTTCTGATTCATGTTCCCTTTAATACAGACCCAAGGAAGCAACAGGTGGCATAAGTGCTTGGTTCCCTAGCATTCATATAGGAGATCTAGATGGAATTCATGGCTCCTGATCATAGCCTGGAACAGCCATGATGACTGTTGTGGGCGTTTGGGGGAGTAAATCAGTGGATGGATCTCTATTTTTCTGTTGCTCTGCTTTTCGAGTAGATGAAGAACCGAAGGCAAGAGCGAGGAGTGTCTTCCAGGTTTTCCACGTGGATGCAGGGCCCCAAGGACTTGAACCATCTTCCACTGCTTTCCCAGCCACAAGCAGGGAAAGCTGAGTAGCTGGGATGTGAACCAGAGCTCATATGGGATGCTGGCACTGCAGACAGATGCTTGGCTTACTCTTCCATGACTCTAATCCCAAGAAATTCTTAAACAAAATTAATTGTAAAATTATGTGACTATTTGCCAGGATTTGCAACTTTCACTATGAATAATTCCAATGCCTCTGCATTATAATTTATATCTTTGCAAGAGAAGACAGATGTACCTCTGCAATCCAAAGTATCAGTTTTATTTCTAACTGTGAAACTGGTAGAGGAACCAAAAAAGTAGGATTACTGAGAAGTTACTTAGAAAACTAAATGGATTTTAGTCGGGAAATACAAATCTAATTCTTCATTTTTTTTCTAAAGAAAAAAATAATCAAGGGAATTGTATTAAGTAGTGAGCATAAATAATTTCAGTCTAAAAATAAAGCTTGAAAATTTCCTACCCCAGAAGCAATTTAAAAGAAGTTATTATTGATTTTTTTTTAAAAAAAGCATATTATCTGCAAAAAGTTTGATTTAGAAAAAGAAGCTAAGACCAGGAAAATTGAATGCAAGAGTAGAGCTAACCAAGATGCAAAGATTTGTTTTAATGCATGTATGAATTGTCTTTGCAAACTGTCAGATCATTCCTGAAGGCTAAATGTCTCATCATCAAACATGATCTAGAATGAAGATTTATGAAGATCCCATGCAATATAACATGGTCTAAAACAGTCTACAGCAATGCTCAAACTCAAAGAATGCAGGAATTGCCTCCAGGCATGAGGATGGACAAAAAGAAGCAAAGCAACTTCCATACCTCTGGGGCAGTCAGAGAAGAGGAAATGGGGTCCTCTGGGTGGGAACTCACAGTTGTGACATTAGACTACTCTGAGTGTTTAATATCTGAAAGTGGTTAGAACAGTTCTGGAGTCTGTCCAGAAGTTTATCTAAGGTCAAGGGAGAACAGTTCAAAAGAACAAGTTTTGTGCGTAGCAGCAAAAAGGAAGACATCCTTAATCCAATTCAGTCTGTTGAAGAGATTTCCAATAAGCAGACACTGGGAGCAGGTGTTTAAGCCAGTAGCTATGATGCTGGTAAGGATACTCACATTCTGAGGTGGAGGGCCTGAGTGTGAGCCCTGGCTCTGTCCCTGATGGCACCTGGAAGGCAGCAGGTGGTATTCAACCACGTGGGTCCCTGTCACTTAGGTCAGACACGCAGAATGAGTTCCCAGATCCTGGCCTCCATGTACCCCAGGCTCAGCTATCCTGGGCCGTTGAGGAGTGAACCAGCAGAGGGAAGATGCCCTATTAGTCTGTCTTCCTCTTTTCTCTGTGTGTTTGCCTTTCAAATAAACAAATAAATACATAAAAAAAAAATAAGTATACACTCCACACATGGCATCATCTCATGGTTATCTATATTTCTCCTTCATAGCTCTTATCACAATCTGAAAGTAAATACTGATACTATTATCTCATTTGTATTTTTCTCAACTGCCTGGTCAGTTTTTCAAGCCTAGATATCTTGTCTAATTTTTTTTTTTGATGGCTGTGCTCCTACCACATGCTTGGCACACAGTTAGCACTCGGTGGTATTCATCAGAGAATTGAGTTGAAATTAAAAGCTGAGTGGAATTCTTGTTATTAAAGCTTAAGAAAAACCTCACTGAGCTGGAAGAGTTCAGATATGATTTCAAATCTGATAAGAAGAATTATAAAGGCAAGGACAGATTAACAAATTAGTCCCTTAGAAGTAGGAAATGCAATTGGACAGTTATAAGTGACTGAAAATGAGACCAGCATGAGTAAATCAATGTGAACTTATCAAACTCCCTAACATGAAAGCAAGTATCTATGACTTACAGCCTGACTTTGTTCTTTCTGAATTTGTTCATCTAAAAACTGTTTCCGGCTAAACATAGAAATGATTTTCCCAAATTGTTTAATACTGTTAAATTTCTGCTTACTACTTGACGGCACGCCCATCTGCTGCTGGACTCTCTGAGTTCCTGCACGCTTGAGGGATGCTGGAATCCAGGAACTCACCTGGTTCTCCTTCTCTGGTGACAGAAGTCTGACTTCTTGGGCCATCAGCGCTGCTTTGCATGGTCTGTATCAGCTGGAACCTGGGATCAGGAGTCAGACCAGGAATCAATTCGGGCTTTCCAATGTGGGACACAGATGTCAAAACCGCTAGGCGAAGCACCTGTCCCTTGATGGGGTGTGTGTGTGTGTGTGTGTACACTCGCATGCGTGCTTTAAGATTTACTTATTTATTTGACATGTAAAATGAGAGAGACAGATGGAGAAAGAGAGAGGAGAGCTTCAATTTACTGGTCAATGTACTGCTATTACAGTCAGACCTAGGTCAGGCCAAACCCAAGAGAAGGTAGACAGCAGGGTCCCAAGCATGTTGGGTGTCTGCCTTCACTCACCATAACATAACATCTGCACACCTAGGCTTCTCAAAACTTCAGGGTATAAGGATGCTTCAAAAGTTTCATGTGAATGGGCCCGGTGCAATAGCCTGGTGGCTAAATCCTCATCCTACATTCACCAGGATCCTATATGGGCACGGATTCACGTCCCAGCTGCTGTGCTTCCCCTCCAGCTGCCTGCTTGTGGCCTGGGAAAGCAGTCAAGGATGGCCCAAAGCCTTGGGACCCTGCATCCATGTGAGAGATCTGGAAGAGCCTCCTGGCTCCTGGCTTTGGATTGGCACAGCACTGGCTGTTGCAGTCACTTGGGGAGTGAACCATCGGACGGAAGATCTTCCTCTCTGTCTCTTCTCCTCTCTATTTATATCTGACTTTGCAATAAAAATAAATAAATCTTTAAAACATTTCACCCAATATTTAAAAAGACAGAAAACAATCTGCTACTGAATTATTTCCAAAACCGTAATTCCTATTTGCCTATGAACTCTAACAAGAGGAGGGGAAAGCAGCAAATGTTAAGCATTGGTTACCTTTGTGTTTTTTTCCAATTAACCTGGAGAGGTTGTCTTAACGGATAGTATTGTACCAGTGCAATAAAACACAGCAAAACTTAGTTCGGAGCAAACCTAATATTCATTTTTTCTCATGACCCTGCATTATGGCAAGTGCTCAATAGGTTCCTGTTCAGCTCATCTCTCCTCTGCCAGCGATGGGCTAAGGCAGTCAAGTTGATGGCATCCACTGAGCTCTTGTTTGTGGTGCTGTCTGGTGAATGGTGCTGGCAGCAACTAGTTTTGAGCTTCTTCACAACAAAATGGCTGTGTTTCAAGAATATGGGCATCAGAGAGAGAGAGAGAGAGAGAGACAATGAGAGAGAGAGAGAGAGAGAGAGAGAGAGAGAGAGAGAGAGAGAGAGAAGCGATGCAGACGCTGTGTTGCTATTCCAACCTAGACTTAAAAGTCTAGAATCATCACTGCTCTCCCTTTGGGAGCCTTGTCTGACACTCCCAAAGTTGTGCACTAATTCAAGGAGACAGCACACAGGCACAGCCTGCCGGAAGAGGACAGGCGCCTGTGTGCATCTCTTTGGAAGTACAGCCTGCTGCTGCATTATCAGGAGCAGAATCTGTTCACTTGGCTTCCTCCACATCTGCTGTGAAGAACCAGAAACCAAATGAATGGGCAAATAGCATTGGCCAGAGGTTAGTAGGATCAGCCCAGATGCAAGACTGGCTCTTCCAACAACTAAATGTTGAAAGTAAAATTTAAACTAAAATGTCTAAAAAGAAAGTGACTTTTTTTTTTCAATCAAGCAAACATAGAATTATTTAAGCCTCAGTCTCCTGAGCATCCAATCATACATCTAATTGGCACAACCTTCCCCAGTCCTGGTATGTAAACTCCACAGGTTTTCAGTGCAAGGCCAACAATTACTCTCCATGTTTAACAAAGAAATATAATCATGTATCTTGGGCTTAAAACACCAGATAAAAGTTGAGAAAATTCTATGGTGTCAAATTTAGATTATTCTAACACTTCCACAGAGGGGAAATAAAAATGTTGTTCATGGTTAATGCAATGTGATGATGGGATACTTTGGCCCTAGTGGATAAATCCTCACCCTGCAAGCCCTGGAATCCCATAATCAGTTCATGTCCCAGCTACTGCACTTCCCATCCAGCCCTGGCCTGATCCCATCCTGAGAAAGCAGTAGAGGATGGCCCAAAGCCTTGGAACCTTCCACATACGTGAGAGCTGGAAGAAGCTCTTGGCTTTGGATTGGCTCAGCTCTGGCCACTACAGCCAATTTGGGAGTAAGCCAGTGTATGTCTCTCCTTCTCTCTATAAATCTTTCCAATAAAAATAATTTTAAAAAATGAGGGGATGCTTTGGAGTGAAATTGAAGGGCTAATGGACTCAGCATCTGACACATTCTCTCTCTTGGAATACTTGCGTTATGTTCAAATCATAGTCTGTCCAGTCATATTGTTTATATATATATTAGACAGTAGGTATTACCTATGCAGTGTGCTTTATATATTGTACATGCTATTTGTCAATACAGTTTGTATTACATAAAATATGCTGAATAATAGAGGTATAGTTCTACTTTATAATTCCTGCATGTTGCAATATAAATAGTATTTAAACGACTTGGGAGTTTAAGTCACCTTTTCACACCAGATGGGTGTTTCTTAGCCCAATTCTGAATCCAGTGAATGCCCTGGATGTTGGATTTTGCTGAGAGTCTTGAATGACTGGGAAACAAGGTGATCAGCTTGACCATTGTTTACTTTCTGGCATGGGAGAGGGAGACTTTGGAAGGACTGGTTGGTTGAGAGAATCTCTTTTTTGGAGAGAACAAAGAGAATTGTGGGGGTTTTGCTCCTCTACCAACTGCAAAAAAGAAAATGGAAGAGGTGGGGCTTGCTGGAGGAGGGAGAAAGTATACTCATTTCCTTTTATTGCTCTCCGATTACTTCAAATGATTCTTACAGGCATCTGCCTCAATTAGCATCCAATCTATTACTCGTCTACTTTTGTTTTCGAGGATGAACATCTTTATAGCATGATTGGTTTTTGCTGCTCCTCAGTAGATGAAATATCTTACTAAATCACCTTTCCCAAAAGCTGCTTTTAGAGACATAGATCAGTATTATGTTTGAACATAAAATCCTGAGTATTCAGAAAAGAGTGAATGCAACCTGGGGGCCTGGATGTTTTCCACACAATACCCCAAGTATCCAAGAATGCATGAAAGGAGCTCCAGTTTTCAATCCACATGAAAAAGATTTACAGATCACCCATGGCCTGAGTAATATTAATAAGCCATTTTACATCTGTGACACTCAGTTCACCTAAACGTTAAATGGGAATAATGTTCCTTGCCTTGCACAGCTGTCACATGCCAATGTGGCTGCTACAAAATGAACAATTACACAATTTCATCATCGTTTCCCAACTCTATTGCCGTATTTTTTCTGCTTTTTAATTTTTAACCATATTTTAAAATTTTTGTTTATTGATTTTACTTATTTAAAACAGAGAGACAGAAAACAGATCTCTCAACCTGGGTTTACCTCCCAAATACCTGCCACAGTAAGGATGTGCCAGGCCAAAGCCAGGAGCCAGGAACTCAACCCAGCAATGACATGTGGATGGCAGGGACCCAGGACTTGGAAACATGATCCACTACCTCCAGGATGTGCCCTGATGAGAATCTGGAAAGGAGCAGCACTGGGACTCAAATCCAGGCACGGTGACAGGAGATGCAGGCATCCCAGACAGTACATTACGTGCTCTACCAGATGCCTCTATCTGTACTTCAGTTGGGATAGGTGAACAGCTTGAAACTGCAGAAACCCAGACACACACACACACACACACACACACACAATGCTTCCTTTTTCCTTCCTCCCTTTTTCCTTTCTGTATTCTTTCCAGAGGCATTTCAAGACCTGCTGGTTCCAGGCATCAGTTATCATACAACAAGCAAAGCAGCAGGCACCTGTCATCACCACACTCACCCTCTATTCAGAGGAAAGAACAGTTGAGGGGAAATAAAAGGCAACAGCCGAGAAGGAAGGCTGTTGAAGAATGGCCTTCACAGACAGCCCGGTCAAGAAAAGGCTCCTGTCCTGGTCAATAGCCTCGTGGCTAAATCCCCACCGTGTATGCCCGAGGATTCCAGATGGATACCGGTTCGTGTCCCAGTTGGTTCACTTTCCTACTGCCTGGGAAAGCAGTAGAGGATGACCCAAAGCTTTATGGCCCTGCACTCAAGTGGGAGTTACAGAAGAAGCTCCTGGCTGCTGGCTTTGGATCAGCTCAGATCCAGCCATCGCAGCCACTTGGGAAGATGGGTAGTAAACCAACAGATGGAAGATGTTTCTCTCCATCTCTCTTTCTCTCTGTATATCTGCCTTTCCAATAAAATGAATAAATAAAAATAAATCCTATTTTTAAAAGGTAGAGTTAATCAGAGAACTAAAGACCAGTTTACAGATCCATAGCCATTCCTGCCCACTTATCTACCTACGCTCTGTTTTCCAACCTCTCAAGCTTGCTGTACCCAGATAGGCAGGGACCTGAGACCTCATGTTTTTGCCACCATCCACTTGGGCTTCCTGGTGTGGTTGACAAAGTGAGATAGCGGTGAATGATGGAGGGACAGGAGAACAGAGTTCAAGATGCTCCATCTGTTGATGGCACATCTGAGGTGACACCTGCACCTCCCAGCACAGCCCCTTCATGTGTTTGCAGCTATTAGCCTCAGCCAGCACTTGGTCATCTCCTTGCTCCTTCAACCTGACGTTGGATCATGGCTTCTAGAGGTTACTGGTTTGTGGGTGCCACATACTTTGTTATTTGTCCAGCCTGAGCCTTTGGAGTGAGCCATCAGATGTGAACTGGACCACCTAGAATTGTCTGCTGTGAATTCTGCTTCTAGCTTAGAACCTATTACAGGACAGAGCTGGCCCCATGAATGGGCTGAAAGCAGGTGAGCAGAGGGAAAAGAATATGCACAAAGCATCCGATGTGGGCAGAAATGTGGCATCTTTGGAGTTAAAAGCATGGCTGTGTGGTTGATGTCCCTTGAGTGAGGGGAAAGTGACGTGAGGTGACATCCAAGAGCTGGGTGGGGGAAGATCATTAAGGCCTTGAGGTAGGTTTAAAAAATTGAAACTTTGTTTTCTGGATGAATTCTTGAGTTCTCATACTTATAAGTAAGATAATTGACTTGCCCATTCAAATTTTTATTCATTTAAGCATCATAATAAATGCCAGGAATAGTGAAAGAGCTGTTTGTTCAGGGACGCTTATGTATGTTAATATATATATATATATATACGCAATATATAATACATTATATAGAGATATATAACATGTAGTATACTTAGAAATAGATGATACATTTAAAAAATACATGTATCATAATGAAGCACATGTATGTATTTGCCATATATATTTGTTACACTGCTTTGTTATCATTACTGATACTGTTTTCATCAAAGGAGGGTTTAGAATGCAAATATAGAATAAGATATGCTTTGAACCATAAAAATATCTGTAAGTATTTTGATGTCCTCAAGAACAATTTTATTTCTTCCGTTTAGTACTTCACAGAAGGAAGGGATTATTATTATCACTACCCAAACCACACTAAAGCATCTACTTTTATCAGTAGATTAGCTCCATATATGTCTTTATCATTAGGCATAGGCCACAGATTTCAAGCTTGTTCTGATCTAAGACAGTGACTCTGTATCTTTGTTCTGCTAGTTGCCAATGAAGTGTAATCTAAGCTACAAGCATATGAAACCAGAGAAAGGGCAAGGTGTTAGTGGATATGTGTTGTCATTTTCATCACTGATTTCAAAGTAATCTTTACATCTTTATTTAAAACTTGGGAAACCAGATCTCTTCCAGAATCAGCTGGATTTCTGAAACAGGACTTCACAGCACTGTGAAACACATTCTAATCCCACACAGATATATACCTTTTGCCATTTTCTCTTTCCTCATAATCTTCTTTTTCAGTTTATGATTATTTTTCAAAGAACAGAAAGAGAAGAAAAGATGGAGAGAGTGAGAGGGAGAGAGTCATCACCCATGCACAGGTTCATCTCCAATTGTTGCAATAGCCAGAGCCAGGCCAGTCAGGAGCCAGAAACCCCATCTGTGTCTCCCATGTGATTGGCAGGAGCTAGAGTACTTGGGCCATCATGTACTGCTTACCAGATGCCTACCAGGAAAAGAAGGCAAGACGTGAATTGGACCTCTGACATAGGACGTAGGGTGGCCCAAGTGGCATCTAAAACCTCTTGTGCCACAACTCCTGCCCCACTGTTTCGCTTTTTGCTTTCCTACTCTCTGTACTTCTTTACCATATTTACTTTCAGTCACTGCTGAATGTTAATTGTCCTCAGAGAAACTTGAGACCCCGCCTCGTTACATCAGTAACCCCTTCTCATCAGCCACCCCCTTATCTACTCCTCCAGCATGATTGATCTATAATACCCATTTCCTCATGTCACAATCCCCAAACCTACTATTCACAAACAGCAACAACAAAAAGAATTTTCTTAGTTGACATCAACAGATACAAATATTCTTTTAAGATCTTTGTGATGTTTCCCAGTATCCATTGTATCAAACCAACAACTTTGAATCATTGTTAATTTTTTTCTTTTTGACTCTCACCTTTCACACACCAAGAAAATCTTATAGATTCTGCCTTCCCAGTATAGACAAAGCCCAAACCCTTCTTATTACTTCTACTATTGTGACCTCATCCCACCCAGCACCATCACCTCTTTGCTTGACCACAGCTTTCCCTAACATCCTTGTTTGTATCAGTGCACTCCATTCTCTATGCTTTGGAGACCTAAGTTACATACTGTTTTCCACCTCAGACCCTGGTAATTCATTACAGCTCACTCAGAATTAAAGCTAAAATCTCTAGAGTGGATTGAAAGCTTCCACATGATATGTAGTCTTTTCCGCACCCCCAAACCTGTAAAATTTTCTTCAGCTTCTTGTTCTCTTTTTGCACTGTATACATACATCTTGAATACATTAGGCAGACTCCAGCCTTTTATTTCTGGTGTTTTGTCTTTAAGACATGTCTCCTTAAGATGCCACACAGGTAACGTTTCACCTTCAAGTTCAAGCCCATATATCACCTTCTCAAGGAAGCCTACTAAGACAACCTGCATCACTCAGGCTGTTACATATTACTCTGATACTAACCTCCACATAGTAGTGGTTCAACCTAACAACAATTTTCTTCTGGCAGAGGCTGTGAATCTACACAGATTGGCGAGTGTAGTTCCTGCTTTTGATGCACCTAGGGACTTAGATCAACAGTGGCTGCATTATAACATATGCTAGCACTATGACCAAAAGGTATTGCTTTGTCTTGTCAGAGCGATCATGTGTCCTAATCTACAAGACACACGTTACTTCTGTGCGCAGTGCATTTACTAAAGCGAGTTGCATGATCATGCTTCATTTCTAGAGACCAAGGGAAAAATGCATAACAGGTTTCTGAAAGTAGGAGAAACAGCCTCTGTTAGTTTATTGCCACAATAATGCTGTGCAGCCAACAACTGAGATATCCCAATGACATGCAACATTATTGCTTATGGCTTATGTTTCTGCAATAATTGGTTAGATGGCTCTACCACTCTTGATGGTATTTGCTCACCTATGTGAGAGGAAACTTGTGTTAGCCAATCTAGACTGGGCTCAGGTGAGTCTTTTGCTTTGTGTCTCTCTGAACTTCCAGTAAACTAGAGCAGACATGTTCTTTATTGACAAGAGAGGCACAAAGGACAGCCAGTGGAAACATATGAGGAGTCTGGATGCCTTGGATAAAATCGGACAGAAAATAATACACTGACACTTTTGCTTGTCCCATCAATTCTTGAAAAACACTTTCAAGCTTTGATGTATTTGTACTGTTTTTCAAGACTATTAAGTATTCCGTGGTCTTTCTGTACTGACTCTAAATATTGGAAGGAACAAACAGCATGAACAGCATGATAATATCATTACCATTGACCTTAAATAACAGAAAATCTAGTGTTAAACAGATGGCATGGAGGCCATGGGTCAGACTGAGCTCCTGCAGACCAGAACAAACCAAAATGTAGTCACTAATGCTAAATTTCATGTGATAACACTACAGCGTTTGTAAAAGAACAATGAAACCTCAAAACAGACCAGACCCAGTACAAATACCTCTACAGCACTGTGGAGTGATGAGAGCTCACAATAGCCTGTCTTATGAGCAAACAGAAGAGAGGAACTTGACAGCTCAAAGCATAGTGTAATGATAAGGGAAGGAAGTGTTAATATCCTGGTTTGATCAGTACATGTTTTCTTTTTTCTTTCTTTAAAGTCTTGTTTTATTTTTATTGGAAAGTCAGATATACAAAGAGGAGGAGAGACAGATGGAAGATTTTCTGTCTCATGATTCACTCCCCAAGCAGATTTATTATTTCCGAGCTTCTGATTTTGCTCCTGCACTTTGCTCAAGCCAGTGTCAAAAGGCTCAGAAGAGAATCCACCCATATTTGGTCTGATCACTGTGGACAGTTTTCATGCTCTTTTTTTAAAAAAGATTTATTTATTTTTATTGGAAAGGCAGATGTACAGAGAGGAGGAGAGAGAGAGAGAGAGAGAGGAAGATCTTCCATCCGATGATTCACTCCCCAAGTGACCGCAACGACTGGTGCTGCACCAATCCGAAGCCAGGAGCCAGGAACTTCTTCCCGGGTCTCCCCCTCGGGTGCAGGGTCCCAGTGCTCTAGGCCATGCTCGATTGCTTTCCCAGGCCACAAGCAGGGAGCTGGATGGGAAGTGGGACCACCAGGATTAGAAGCGGTAACCAAATGGGATCCTGGCGCGTTCAAGGCGAGGACCCTAACTGCTATGCTATCACACTGGGCCCAGTTTTCATGCTCTTAAGCAGAGAATTCTTAGGAGGGCTTTCTAGGAGGGTTCTTGATATCCAGTCTATTGTTGCCCTGCCCCCACTTGTTTCTCTATCTCATACAGAAATAGGATATAAAAGAGTAGTCTTTGTAATGAGAAGCATGAATTTATGTTTTAAATATTTTATTGAGGGCAGCTTTAAGTTCCCCCAGCCTTCCCATATGTCCCACCTCTCGGGGCAAACTATTAAGAAAATCCTTGATACTGGTAAGAGAGTAAACTACCGTAAGTCCTGTGCAGAGAATCATACACCAGGCCCTAGCCATGATGTCACCACAAGCCAGTTGCCTTCTTTAACTCTCCTAAGCCGCTGTGGACTTGCACAGGAGCTCTGCCATTCTCTCTCCAGAGACCTTAATTATGTGAATAATAAACTTTTAGTCCTCTTGGTGCTTAGGCAGCAACAGGAGCCTTGACATTCAAGACAGACTTGGGTTGGAGGGCCATCTTCCTCTACAGATGATCCTGACAGCCTTCCCGATGCTGCTGCCCAAGGACTTACATTGCAGTCCACACATGGATGAAGCCTGTCTCAGCAAAGTTATGCTGTCTTTATTCTCTGCTTTTAGGGTAGAAAACCTTCAGACTATGTTTATCTTGTTTTACTATAAGATAACTCTACCCCCCTCAAATACTCTAATTTTCCTACCACATTTCAATATTATATTTCTATGTAGCAAATGGGCTGAATCCAAGGTACGAACGATATGAGAACACATTTTATCTTTGCCTACTAAAGACATAACAACTGTCCTTCCTGGAAAACAGGTCTCTTCTTTAATACAAACTCTCAATTTCAACACATGCTATTTCCAACATCCAGATTCTTGTTAATATCTCAAAAATGCCCGTTTAAGCATTTACCAACATTTCTACTTTATCTGAATCACTAGGCACACCAAACCACCCAAGAGGTACCTTCTCCCACTTTTAGAAAAAGTCATAATATTTTAATATATCCGAGAGGCTACACCTTTCTCTATATTGAGATAAAGAATGACTTTGTATTTTATAGCTCATTTTGAGCAGTACAAATTTTTGAGTGAACTCTGCTTTCTCAAAGGTGCAGTACTAAACCTTTGGCCTATAGTATTAAATTTTCTCCAAATATCAGAGCCCATTCCACAGAGATGGCATTAATCTCCTCTACTGAGACAAGATGTTCCCATTACTCACCAAGATAACTAGTTCCCAGATTTTGCTGACAATATCCGTTTTTCAAATGTTCAGACCAAAGAGGTTGGCAAGAACCCGTGTAAGAAAAGGAGACAGCAGAGTTGTGGATCAGCCTTCCTAAAACACAAAATATGATTTGTTGCAATTCCCAGACTAATTGACATGATCAGATACTAAGTATGAGCTAAGAAGTTTTTTCTGCATATGTGAAATTTTATTTTGTTGATATAACATGAAATATGAAAAATTACTTTGGTGCTATATTTTTGTATTGGCTTACTGTATAAAACACAAGAGTACTTCAAAAAGTTAACGGAAATAAAATTAAAACAATTCTATTTTGGTGCAGAAGGTTTTAAAATCCATTCATATAAGAAAGAATCGTCAAAATTTATGGCAAGACTCCACAAGCCAGCCAGAGCTGAGCCAATCCGAACTCAGGAGCCAGGGGTTTCTTCAGGGGCGGCCACGCATGTGCAGAGTCTCTTTCTCAGAGAGAGAAAGAGAGAAAGAGAGAGAGAGAGAGAGAGATCTTTCATCCAATGGTTCATTCTTCATTCCCCACATAGCTGCTATGGCCAGAGCCGTACTGGTCTGAAACTGGGAGCCAGGAGATTCCTGTGAGTCTCCCACATAGGTTCAGGGGCTCAAGGACTTGAGTCATTATCTATTCATGTTCCAGGCCAATAGGAGGGAGCTGGATCAGAAGTGGAGTGGGTGGGATGTTAATCAGTGCTCATATGCAATGCCAGCACCACAGGCGGAGGATTAGTAGGATTTGAAACCACATCATCCCCAATAAGTACTGTAAGGATAAGCTCACATCTTTATAATGCTACATTTTCTTACTGAAGAATATAGTTTGCTTATCTGCTTCTTGAAAGCTTCTCCCATAGGGAAACACACTTTTATTATTTTTTAAGAGGCAGATTTTATGCATGATTAGAATTGCATGAATGGATAATAAAAAAGTGTAGCTTCTTATGAATAGTAAGAATTTTAAAAAGCTTTTAAGTCAAAACATTTATTAATCAAATAGCATCTACACACTTATAAAACAGTAATGAATACAGGAAAAAGTCACAGTACTTATTGAATATAAAGAATATACTTGGAATACATATGGATTGATTGTTCTTGGGAATAATTCCAAGGACATCTAAAGTCATCTAACCATTGGATTAGGAAGACCAGTTTAGATCAACCAACCTCCTACAGGAAGAATTCTTTAAATAGCATTCCTAATCAAAGACTGTAGAGATAAACATTTCCCTTAGGAGAATGCATTAAATGGTGGTAGCTACTTGATCTATGGGAGAAAAATATCCGGTAAGAAAAAGATTTTTTTCATGTATGTGAAATCTTCATGTGGTTCTGTTCTCTTATCAGGTCTTTCAGTTTTCTTCTGCAATTAATTCCTAAACCCTTCACTAATCTAGTCACCTTCTGCAAGCACAACTCAGTGTGTCAGAGTCATATCTAATGAAAAAAATTCAGTAAGAGTCAATTCCAACATTTCAGGTATGTGTCAAAAAGTGCATAGTGTAATTTTGGTAATTTTATCACCTAGATTTTCAGTTTTTCTACCTGGACTCTAAGGCTAGACATCTGCATATTAAACACACACACACTCACACACTCACACACACACACACACACACACTCACACTCACACACACACTCACACACACACTCACACACACACACACACACTCATACACACACACACACACTCACTCACACACACACACTCACACACACACACACACTCACACACACACACTCACACACACACTCATACACACACACACGCACACTCACACACATACACACACACACTCACACACACACACACACACACACACACACACACGCAATTTTAGGGGTGTTTTTTGGAAATAATTTCAGATCTCTGTGACTAAATAGCAAAAAGAATATCCTCATATCCTCTACCAGACTCACTATTGTTAACATTTTAATGCATTTGCTTTATCATTTGTTCTCTCGCTCTCTTTCATAATTTATTACCATCTTAATTATGGTGGTGCTCAAGATGCCCATAACAGGTCAGCAAAACCACTTTGAGCAAGCTCCTACATTCTCTTTCCCTATCCCAACATTTTCTTGAACATTTTCTTGTTTCCTGTTAGGGTGACAGTCTATTCCAGACCTGCCTGCACCATGATAGCTCTGGAATTAGCCACTTCCCCAACCTCCTGTATGTCTTTTTCCCAGAAATTCAGTCTGTGTTTTGCACAAATTTGATATCTTACAAATCAGAAGGTGTCCTAGAGAGCATATGATAACTTGACCTCAACTTATTTAAACAAAGAAGCTACTTTTAACCCAGAGAATTTCAGTGAATTGCTTTAAGTCAGGTAGCTACTGGGAAATAGAATAAGGACAAAAGCCAGGTCTGCTAACTCCCAAATATCTATTCCTTCTGTTTTATAACGCTTCAGACTTCATTTAGCACTCAAAAAATAACCTGTGTTAAGTTTCATTCTGTTGATTGTGTCCCATCATTCCAACATTCTGAGACATTTACTTATTAACTAGTATCCCTATTGAATCTTCAATTCTCATTCAAAGACTTTAAAATTGAGTTTCTCAACTGAGATTGGATCTATTTCTAACTTCACAGGACATTTCTTGATCTGAGTTGTAAATCTTTGAATAATGAGGTTTTTAATGAGACCAGGGCTAACACATCGTTAACTGTGGAGAGAGAATGGTGCTTCTATAATCACTAGATTTTTTTGTAGCTTAATGGAAAATACAGAATATTGAAAATGTTTTCTTATTATTACTTAATTTGTCAAAACCCCATCATTTATGCCACATTTTAAATGAGGTGGAATAGTTTTTAAAGATGCTATAGAGATCATTACAGAAGCACTAGGAAGCCAAATATAGAGGAGGAGAGGAAAGAAAGCCCAGGAGGGAAAAAGAATTACTAAGCTCGATGCGAATTCAGGCGCTGGCAGCACACGTCAGCTTAGTTCATTGCCAATAGTCCACAGGGGGACATCATGTGAAAGTTAAAATGGGATTGGGATAGGTGTGTTGACAGTTCTGCCTCCATAACATCCATCCCTCCCTTGGCACCATCTGTTACATCTTCAGCCTTTTTGTGAATCACAGCAATAGAGGCAATTAAGCAAATGAGCAGCTAAAATTGAAGCTCTCAGACACGACCAAAGTTAGCAGAGTTGTGACCGTGGGGTGTCATTGCAGGAGCAAAGGCTGAACACCTGGAGCCTACTCTATAGATAAGGCCAAGAAGACGAGTAGCAGGCAGGGTGGGGCCTCGGAGCCAGGGTCACCCTCAGCTTTGTAGCATTCACAGTGGCAGGAGCTGCTGGTGGCAGTGGGTCTCCTCTTGGACTTCCTTGGGAAGGGCAGAAAAGAATGAATAGTCAGGCTCAAGTACTCTGAACAGAAGTGACCAGTTTGGCCTATCAGTGACACAAAGTCACTGATACCTCTTATCACAAATCCCCTAAAATTGGACCTAGTTTAACCAAGTGAACTGAATGCTAGAAGAAATTCCAATCTCGTCATTGGCAGTCACCATTGGCAGTCACAGGCATGTAGGGAGCCTGGAGCCCAAGCAAGAGGAAGTCTTAATTACCAAGATTCCCTTAAAATTGAATTAACAGCATGGGGTTGCTGGCCACCATTTGAGATTGTCCAACCTCCTGCCTCTTGTGCAGGAATGAGCTCCACGCATGCACAGTAGCCCACATAGCAGAGAGGAAAGAGAGGGGGACAAAATGCACCCTGACTGATGCATTTTACGGATGTAATTGAAACACAAAGCCATGGGGAGAGAGACACTGACCCATTGATTCACTCTTTCCAATTGAGTGCAAAAGCCAGGGCTGGCAGGGCCAGGCCAATACCAAGGCTACCATGTGGGTGTCTGATGTGGGTGATAGGAACCCAGAATGCTTGGGCCATCATCTGCTGCCTCCCACAGTGCACACTAGCAGGAGGCTGGGTCAAAAGCAGAGGCAAAAATTGATGCTAAGCGCTGTAATATGGGGTGAAAGTCTCCCAAGCAGCTGCTTACCTCACTGCACCACAACACCCACCCTCTGAGTGGTGTTAATGACAGCAACATGTTGTTTTAGAAGAAGGGGGTTCCATGGTTTCTGATTTTGATCTTTTCTCCTCTTAGATATAAAAAGCAGGAGCAGGGAATGTCTGGTCTGTGAATCTATTAAATCATTTGGTCTTGCCCTGCTAAGACAACCACTGGTAGGACTCAAAACTGAATAAATTTACAGCTGGATAATTTCTAAGCTGATCCTTTTGTAAGGGCCTCCAATGGTGTCATGAGTATCTAAATAGCCCTTGTTAGAAAAAGGTTCCCCAACTCTGCCAAAGTTTTGCTTGCATCCCAATCTCTTGAGCTTTTAAACACGAGCCCCTTTCTGCTCTGAACTTTTATCCTCTCCAACTTCATCCCATAGGCTTCTGGGAAACTGGCCTCCTTGTAAACTATGAAAGCAGACATGGATCCCGTACAAATGAGAGAAGAGGTAGCTTGTCCCTGAGAATACAATCGTTTTCCCACTGCACCATCTGATCTCGAAATGTGCTCCCGGCACCTGGGTGGTTGCCCTCATTGGTAAACCAGGCATCTGCTGATAACTGGTTTCCTGGCTTTGTGCCCCTGTTGAGATGTCTCTACTATGCTTTCCTAACTGGGACTTTTTGCTGGAATCATGCCACCTACTAATGGGCCTTCTCTGCCAGAGCCATCACAATGCCTAGACATCTCTTTTCTTTTTGTTCTGGCCACCAGATATCCAGTTCAAAGGTTCCGCCTGCCAGCTCAGCTCCTGGCCTGCTGTGTGCCTGTTCCTAGATACCTGTCTCTGATTACTCCACTCCATCTCCCTACACATATGTCCTTTCTATTTTCATCTACTAAGCCTTAACAGAGCCTTGGTTTTGACTCGGACTTGGCTGTAAAATAGGTCAACAGTATCAGTTGTGTGTCAGCACATTACAAGTCTTGTTCTAGTAACACAGACATATTCAAAAGAACTTAGTGTCCCGACTGAGACTGGATACATCAAGACTGTCCCACATTCCCAAGCCCTTAAAATAGTTTCAATTAGTTTCAGTTCCCTGCACAGGCTTAGAGGAACAATAATCAGCTCCACAACGTCTTTACACTGGTGCAGCTAATAGATGTCAGCTATTTGCTCTTGGTGCCATATTGATTAAGGTGGGAAAGGTAAGCAGCTGAGAGTCTGTGCTAAAATGTAATTTAGCCCATCAAGGAGGAATACTCCTTGGTGGGAAGCATTTAGTCTCAGGAAAGGGAGTACAAGCGATAAACACAAATATCAAAACTTTAAATAGTTCAACTCCACTTCTAGCTAGGACCAGGCACCCTCTTTGTGATTTTATGTATGTGTGTCTAGGATGATCTCATGACTAAGGTGGAAGCTGCAAGGTATGACCCACCCCTTCCTTCTAGAATACACCCAAGCATAACAAAAGTATAGTAACTCCAGGTAATATAGGAGCATGGAGATCGGGTGCAAAACAGGGAAAGTGAAGGAAGGAGGTGGGGTCACCACTGTTGGTTAGAGGGCTATCCTGTTTCCTAAAACTGGGCCTGTTTTATGATTCCTGGGGTCTTCTCTAGGGAACACACCATGGGAAGAATACCTGCAAATGCACCATGGATTTAGAGCATGGCTGTGGGGCCATTTGCTGCCTGCAGTCAGAGACTTAGCAGACCTCTTCTCACCTCCACCATTAAGTGACAACCCTAGACTCCTACTAGTGGTGGATGTGTTTCTATCCTGACAGTTGTCAATAGCAGTTTAAGATTTGCATGAATAACAAAAAACCCTCAAAGAAATTGAAAGAGACCAAAAATACAAAGAGCGGGAAGGATCAGATAGTAAGAACAAATGCTCTTTAATTAGACCCTAACATCTACCAGGTATCTGGTCTTTCTTTCCAATCCTTATAATAAGCTTGAAAAGTCATTTCACCAATGAAGACACGTGTTATGTTTTTCAGTCTTTTGTCACCACAGTGAGATTCCACAATCTACTTATAAAGAAAAGTATATCATTTTGGCTCACCGTTTTGGGGATGGGACTGTGTGGAGGTAAGTGGATTGTGTCACCAGGGTAGAGCCTCTTGCTTGGATCCTGGTAGGTTTATAGGCAGCTACCTAGACTTAGATGTGCAAACTCCATGTCTCATGCCACATGATCCTCGGTGTCACTTCAAGACTATGCCACCAAGGAAACCGCTGTCAGAAACTAAGCCAATGGGGCCTGGCTGAATCGAAGTGAAAATAAGTTTTTTGGTCTTATTAAGTTAGCCTGCCTCTGGTACTTTGTTATAGTGGCAAAAATCCAGTACAGATTTTTCAAGTGTTTAAATGCCTTGTCCAAGCCTATACGACCAGCTAGGACTTGAATCCACCTTTCTAACATTATCTGTAATTATTGTCATTAAATATTGATAAACTGTAGTTGTGTAGATTTATGGGGTACATAGTGATGTTACAATTTCTGAATGCAATGTTACATAATCAAATCGTATCTTATGGCTCTGAAACTGTTACATTCTGCCCTGCGATACTGAGGATGGTAAGACAGACTACATGTAATAATAAACACATTCTGTAGCTTTGAACATTGTGATAAATGAGGAAAAGAGGAAGATGCTAGATAATAATATCTCTCATTGGTATTGTTATTATTATTACTATTATTCCCTCCTTTTTTGCTTCTTCCCTCTCCATTTTCTCCTCCTGACACTTTTTCCCAAATTATCACAGTGGTATTGTGTTTTAGTAAAAATTAAAAGTTTAATTTTCTATTTAAGTGTTTCATGGCAAAATTAGAACATGTAGCGTCACACTGCTGTGAGTGGTGGGTGTTGTGGCAGATTAACCTATGAGAATGGATGCCTGCATCCCTATAGGAGGTACTAAAATGGTTCCACTTCTGCTTGCAACCCAGCTTCCTGCTAATGCTTTGTCAGTTTGATCTCTCAGGGGCCTGGAGACTGAGTAGCTAAGGTTAATCATGTGGGGTATTTTCTGTGTATGTGACTGATCCCTAAGAAAAACTGTAGAAACTCAATCTGGGGAGAATGTCCCAGACTGGTAACACTTCACGCCTTTGGCCACACATCATTGCTGGGAGAATCAATCTGCTCATGCAAGTCCACCGGGAGAGCGGAAGAGGAAGCTTAGGGTCATATCTCCTCTAAGCCCTGGCCTTCTCAAAAACTTGCTTTATGCTGCTTTCTGTCATATCCTCATGCTGTCACAAACTATACCCATGAAGGGAACAGTTTTTCTGAATCCTGGAAGTCTCACCAGTGAATCACCAAACCTGAGGATGGCCTTGAGGACCAGGAGCCCAACATCCTTTTACTTTTTTCTTTCAATCAATGCCACCTTTTCTCTATATAATTTATAAAGCCCCACTTCTTGGAGCTGTTGTTGGCATGGTAGGTTGAGCTACCACTTGAGAATTTGCATTTTATAAAAGGGCCAAAGACCCAGCTGCTCCACTTCTGATCTAGTTCCCTGAGAAAGCAGCAGCAGATGGTCCACATGTTGGGGTGCAGCATCTATAATGGCTTCTAGATGGAGTTCCTGTATCCCAGCTTCTGCCTGGCTCAGTTCAGGCTATTGTAGCCATTTGAGAAGGAAAGTGAACTAGTGAAGAGTAAATGAACTCATCTCTCTCACACACACACTCTCTCACACTCTCCCCCTCCTTCTCTTTCTCTTGAACTCTAGCTTCCTATATTTCTCTCACA
This sequence comes from Ochotona curzoniae, assembly GCF_017591425.1. Taxonomy (NCBI): domain Eukaryota; kingdom Metazoa; phylum Chordata; class Mammalia; order Lagomorpha; family Ochotonidae; genus Ochotona; species Ochotona curzoniae. The sequence continues at coordinate 40,396,878 of NW_024466502.1, read as the reverse complement.
CCCTCGGTAACTCTGTCCTTCAAATAAATACACTTTTTAAAAGATGCATTTTAAAGGCAGAATTACTGAGAGGGAATTAGAAAGATCTTCCATCCACTGGTTCATTCCCCAGACGGCTGCAAGTACTGGAACTGAGCTGATCTAAGCCAAGGACCAGGAGCCAGGAGCTTCTTCTAGGTGTTCCTAGTAGGTGCAGGAGCTCAAACCTTGAGCCATCCTCTGCTCCTTTTCTAGGCCATAAGCAGGGAGCTGGTTCAGAACTGGAATAGTCAAGACACAAACTGGTGCCCATAGGGGATGCCAGCATGGTAAGCAGAAGTTTAACCTACATGCTGTTGTGCTGGCCCCAAACGCACCTCCTGTTTTTTCCCCCTGTTCTTTTCCCCTAAAGCAGTTAATTTAAACAGTGAATTTCCATTTGCTTCCTCAATTCCATTCCCTTCAAGAGTCAGACAACAAGCTCTCATATATGGGCATTTTTCTTTCCCCATTTGACGTCTTGCTAACAACTGTAAAATGACAGAGTGAGATGTGCCATATTTATAATTCCTTCTATTCTTGGATCTCAAATCACTTGACAAACAGCTTCTGATCCTCCAAATAGCAAAGAGCCAAGCAGCATGATGCTTTCCTCTGCACAAATGAGAAAATCGAGACACAAGTGTGACAGATTGTGCCTTATAGAGCTGTCCATGGGCCATGCTTAAGAGTGACAAAGCTGGCCTTTCTGGTTATTGCTTTGGGTCTCTGACTCCTCAGCTCTTGTTAAGACCACCTGATTAAATCTGGCCTGTATGGAGAAAAATGACTGTGAAAACAAGCCAACTCCAGTGCTCTCTGCTTCTCCCGGCTCCCCTGGGACAGGTTTTCAGGTGGCTGTTAGCCCCACCGATTTCATTAGCATTGAGTTATAAGGACAAAAATATCCCACCTCTGTCATTGACAAGTTACCTCCCGCACAAAACTTACCAAGTCATCTTTTCATGGTAATTTTGTCAGCGACATGTTTGTTGTCAGTGAGGCCAAATCAGCACAACAGATTCAGGGTGACCTGGGCTCTGCTCTACTCTGCGCATCAATAAAATTGCCAGGTCCGCTTTGATTTCAGAATTTGTGTTGTAGGTAATGATGACATATGAGCTCATGGAGCAGATTTGATTCTCGGTGATAAGACTGCTTCTTGCAGCTAAAGGGGAAGGGGAATCATTTTGATCTAAGGTAGAAACAGGCATCTTCAGAGATGGATATCACCAATGGAAAACTCAGATGAGCACCAAGATGGCACTTCGGCCCTGGCAATTGGCCTATGTTAACAAAGGAGCAGAAGCTACAAAGCAGCAGAGATGCTGAGAAGGGAGGGTGGGGCAATGGGGTATGAAGAAACCTAATTGAGGGATCCAAATTTCAAGCCAGCCTGGATTCTGTCCATACTCTATTACACCCAGCCACCTGTGTCATACGGAGGGCACAGTCAAGGTCAAGCCAGTGGTGACGGCCTTTGCATCTGAAGACAACTGAAGCCCAGGAAGACAGCTTCTATAGGACAATTATCATCTGAGAAGGGCCAATTGACACTGCCCCCAATTGAACCTGTAAGGAACAGTCCATCACAAGACAGCACTGGGGAAAGCTGATTGCCCTGGAGTTTTGTGTGGTTGGTTTCTCCCTGCCCTTGCTCTAGCTGGGCAGTGCAGATGTTTGATTTTGCCTCAGTAAGATATGTGAGCATGGTAAGGATACAGAATGCACAGGTGAATGGCATCGGTGCATTCCCATGTTTGTATAACCATCAGCACTACGCACCTGCAGAATTGTACCATATCTCCCCATTCTACCTTTCCTTTGTCCTCTTGTCATCACTCTTCTCTTCCTGGTTTCTCAGTTTGATTACCTTAGATACATCATTTAAGGGCCATCCTATAATATTTATTCTTTCATTACTGGTTTATTACACTTAGCCCACCGTTTTCTATATTACGTCCACCCATGTTGAATCCTGTATGGAAATTTTACTCCACTAAATTTAGTATACATACAATGAGCAAACTTCATTGTGTATATAAAACATATTTTGTTAACCTATTGATTCATAGATGATCACTTCAGCTGTTTTCATCTTTTAGCTATTACAAAAGCCAAAGTTCTACTTGGCTGTTATGAACATGGGTCTACAAATATATCTGTTCAAGCTTCTGTTTCCCCTGATCTTGCATTTGTGCCCATAGGTGGAATTGCTTGCTAAGTCTTGTGGTAAATACATGTTATTTAGAAACTATATATAAATAAAAATTGTAATATGTAGAAAAATCTTTCAGAGACAATACATAAGCCATTCATGTCAGTGGGATACAAGGGGGTAACTCAGACCAAAGGAGGCAGGCAGCTAGGTTGAGGGACATCAAAAGTTGGTTGAGCAAAGAAGCCAAGGAATGCATGCCTGCTTATTGGGTGCCTGGTGGGAGTCAGAAGTTAGGTAATTCTTTTTTCCCACAACCCAAGTTAAACCTCACCTGGGCAACATTATCTCATTTTAATTCTGAATGAACTGAAAGTCTCAAAAAGAGGACAAGCCCCAAGGAATGACATTGACCTTTGAGTACCTCACTGGGTCATATGCACACAAGGAAACCAAACCTTCCAGAATGTTCGTCAATGTTGTAAACTGTTTAACTTGAATTCATATCAGAGACTTTTACAACTTACTAAACCTGTCCGTTTTCCAAAGAAAATGTGAAATATACCATGTGCTTTCTTTCGTCACATGAATCCAAGATTCTGACCTCTGTCCTTCTCTCAAAAGAACTTTTTTGTAGCACATCTTGCAAGACAGGCCTGCTAGGAGCACATCGCCTCGATTTTGGTTTAACATAGTCTTCATCCTTTTCATCACTTTTGAAGGATAATTTTGCCAGGTGTAGAGAACACTGAGTTTTTTCAGTTTTGTTTTGTTTTGTTTTGTTTTGTTCCCCCCCCCTCACAGTACTGTAAGTATTTCACGCTCCTTTTCTTGCTTGCATGATGATCTCTGAGTAAAAGTCAGCTGTAGTGCTTATCTTCATTCTTTCATTGATGAGATCCTTTGTTTCTTTGACTGCTTTGGGGATTTTGTTTTCCTACTGACTTTTCTATAGTTTGAATGTAACATACCTGTGTGTAGTGTTTGTTTCTTGAGATTTATCCTGCTTGCTATTTTCTGAACTTCCTGGATCTACAGCTTGGTGTTGGACATTATCTTGGAGGAAATTCTCAGACACTATTTTCTGAAATATTTTTCTTTTTTTCTTTTTCCCTGAGGTTCTTCTTCTTCTTCTTTTTTTTTTTTTTTTGATTACATTGCATTATGTGACACAGTTTTATAGGCACTGGGATTCCACTCACCACTTCCCAAGCCTCCCCCCCCCCCCATGGGGGATTCTTCCACCTTGTTACATTACCACAGTTCAAATTCAGTTGAGATTCTTTCCTTGCAAGCATCTACCAAGCATAAAGTCCAGCATCTTATTGTCCACATAAGTTCAATGGTTTCCTGGGGAGACCACCTCTGGTCTGAAGGTAGAGCCGGCAGAGTATCATCTCGATCAATTAAAAGCCCCGACATTACATCAGTAACAATTTTTAACGTTATGGAATTAGTTGACATAGTATTGAGTAACCAATATGTTAAAAGAGAAAAAAAAAAAAGAATGCAAGTTCTGAACCACAACCTGTGACTTCTACTTGATGTCAATGTAGAAGTCAAATATTTTTCTAATCCTTTCTTTCTTCTTCTGATATTCCTATTACAACACTTAATAGTTGTCCCACAGTTCTTGGCAACTCTGGTTATCTTCTAGTTTTTCCTTTATGCATTTTAGGTTTGAAGTTTTCATTGATATAGCCTCAAATTCCGATAGATATCTTTACTTAGCTGTGTCAAGCCTACTAATCCACCCATCCCAGGCATTCTTTATTTCTGCTATAATACGGTTGCTGTTAATTTTAATTTATCTATTTATTATAGTAAGGACAATTGACATGAGACCTATTTTCTCAACAAATTTTTTGGTGTACAATGCATTTTTGTTGATTGCAGGAACAATGTTGAAAAGATTATTCCACTAATCAATAATTCCTCACTTAGCTCTATTGCGAAGCTCCTGGAACCCTCTTCAGCTCTTAGGTTCTAGCAGTTGTGTCACCATGAATACCAGTCCCAGCTGTTGAGGTCATTTGGAGAGTGAACCAGTTGATGGAAGACCTTTCTCTTTATCTATTCCTTTCTGTGTGCAATTCTGCCTTTCAATAAAACCATAATTAATCTTTAAAAAAGACTAAAGCTGAGCAAGTTGAATTACATGTGAATCCAAAGGAAAGACTTAGATTCAAAGACATTTGACTTTGAATCCCAGGGCTTTTGTAGCTAATAAGCTATAACATAACTGACCTAAACTTCCTTTCCTCATCACACAGGAACAAACTGCATTGACTTCACAGGCTAATGAAGTACTAGTGTTTATGTATGGAGGTGAGTATTCTCACCAGCAGCTTTGCGGTCATGAATGAAGTTGGTTGTAACTGCAGTGAGGGAGTAATTGAGAGAAGGAGGTCCTGGGAAGAACAGGAAGGAGTAAATTTCAAAATGCTGAGAGAGGGGATTTCCTGGGGCAACAGGAAGGACACGTCTTGTCCTTTTGGACACACACATAGGAAACTCACTTGTATGACCAAGAAGGGAGAAGCCAGTTGCCTCTTGACTTGAAAGAAAATTATAAAATTATAAAAGTTTTTTTTTTTCCCAGTGTCCCTAGTTCACTTTAGGTGATTTTAAGCACCACTTTCATTTCATGATGCTTCACTACAAATGTCCATTGTCAAGTTCCAACCTCAGTTCTGATTCCAGCTTCCTGTTACCTGCATCCTAGAAAACAACAGGTAACGGTTCCAGTGCTTGGGTCCCTGCATTCATAGGGGACACCTAGACTGAATTACTGACTCATGGCCTGGGCCCTCCTAGCCCTGGCTGTTGGGAGAGTTTGAGGAGTGAGCGAACCAATGGAAGGAAGATATCTCTGTCTTTTTCTATGTGTACAGGTGTGTCTTTCATACTGCTTTTCAAATAAACATTTTCACAAAAAAATGAATTCAAAGAAACACCCTTATCTGATAAGCATGCCCCATCCACATAATGGTAGACAATCAGAGTCAACTGATTATAGATGTTAATTAACTACATCTACAAAATTCCTTCATAGTAATACCTAGGTTTTTATTTGATCAAATAGCTTGGTATTGTGGCTTAGCCATTAGTGTACCTATGATTAGTCAATGCATTGAGGATGGCTTATATATAGGCATGTTGGTTGTGAAACTATCTACAAAATGATGATTGGAAAATCTCATAGGTCAGGCTTCATTAGATGTAGATTTGCACTGCCTTCCTAGGTGAAGTGAAGAAATAGACTTTCAGTTCACTAAATCTCAGTTTTGTCAAGTAGGGTGCTAGAATAGCTTTTCTACTTGCCCATCACAAAGCTTAAGGAGACTAGATATGTAAAACCACATGTCTTAATAGTTACTATTCATTGACTACTTAAATATATTCAGGCATTATGCCAGGAACTTTATGTAAATTATTTAGGTTAAGTGATTGATAATATAAACAGTTATATTGTTTATGAAAATAATAACTAGGTTTAAAACTAAGATATATTTAACTCCAAAGTCTGTGATTTAAATTCTTTACCATATTTATGTACATTAAAATTTATTAGGTATTCATATTCATTATGTAGCTAGAGGCAGGCAAACCACGTGGCCAAATTCACTTTTTAATGATGATCTAAAATGAATTATAGAAGGCATCAGACAGTTCTCACTTGATATATAACACCAGGAAACCAAATGCTCAAAAACATTAATGCAAATATGCCCGGAACCTAGTAGGAAATAAATTTATCTCAGTTTGTCTCTTAGTATTTCTGTACTTGTTTTGCATATAAGTAGTTGTCTTACGTTACTGAATTTTGTCTTTGTCTCTTTATCATAAGGTCTTCAAGAAACACAAAATGCGAATAGATAACAGTAACACAAGTTCTTATAGTGAAGCCACTGAGGGAGCATTAGAAAGTTTATAAACACAGAACAATACAATAGGAAGCAAGATATAAACAAAAACGTCAGACACAATTAAACTTTTGGGTACTTTTCCCATGACATTTCAGCTACAATTAAATATGCATAAGACAAATCTTTATTGATTTAGAAATTCTTATTTGTGATAAAACTTTAATAGCCTGCTTCCTTGTTGTTCTCTGAGTGGCTAGAAATAACTGATATATTCAATGACTACCTGCTGCAATAAAAACATCATAACACTGCGGCCTTTCTTCAGGTATTAAAAAAGACATTAATTCCCTGAGATGTTTTTTGCATAAGGAATTGTGTTTTCTGCTCTATAAAACCCTGACGTAGTTTTGACTGTAAGAGGAGCCAAGGAGCTAGGGTGAAAACCACTTGAACCTTCCCCAGTATGTCCATTCATGCAAACACATTGTTATTCCCTGAGTTGATTCTTTGCCTTTAGGGAAAGATTTTATTAGGAATTTCAGCCATAGTTATGGTTTGAATAACATTTAATAAGTATTGTGACATAGCAGGCAAAACCACCTCCTGCAAAGCTGGTGTTCCGTACAGACACCAGTTTGTTTCCTGGAACTTCTAGTCCATTTACCTGCTAATGATCTAAGAAAAGCAACACAAAATAGCCCAAGTGCTTGGGCCCCTGCTACCCATGTGAGAGACTGGGAAGAAGCTTCTGGCTCAGGGCTTCTGCTTAGCTCAGGCCTGACGGTTATAGCCATTTGGAGAGTGAAACAGTGGACAGATATCTCTTAATCTCTCTTTTTCTGTTTTTCTCACTGTCTGTTTATCTCTGCCTTATAAATAAATAAATAAATAAATAAATAAGTCTTAAAAAGAAAAAGAAGTTGGTTCCCCAAACTCAGACAGATTTTTAACTCCAAAGTCTAGGCTAATTGTTGATGGATTAAACATGGAGATTTCATGCAATGATGGCCTCTGAGACATGAGCCTGGTGGGAGGTCTCTAGGTTACTAGGGGTTTGCCCTCATAGGAGAATTCTCATGAGAAGCCTGGTTATATAAGTTGCATATAGCCTACCCATCTTCTCTGCATCTTGGTTTACCATGTGAGTATTCCCTTGTACCTGCACCATCAATGGCAGTCTCCCCCATTGCCAGATCCCAGAGCCATTTGATCCCAAACTATAAACTCTAATATGTAAATCAAAGTAACGCTGTCCTCTCACAAGAAAATCCTCTCAGGCATTTTTGTTAAACCATGAAAAGGGACTAATGCAGTCATCCTACATTTAGCAATTGCCCCTCTGTCAACTTGACAAAACCAGTCACTGGCATGTTCTGCTTTCAGACTTATGTAGACCGCAGTGCTCATTGCCTGAATATTTGGTTTTCCTTCACTTCCAGGAACTTGGCAACAACTACATTGACTCATTGAATTTAGTATTGCATTGAACTGCCCAAACAGAAGAGACTGAAGAATGGGAAAGGTGATTTCTTAGAGACATGCTAGACATACAAAAACTAAGTATACCACCTTGTCAAAAGCATGTCTAGAAAGCCATGTGTCCAATGTCCCCTTCCTACATAGAAGTGCCCATAGTGCATTTTGAAATTACATCACGTTGTCAGAGCTAATTTCCTATTTGGCTTAATAACATTGATTTGCAGCTTACTCCTTTTGCTTCACATGTAATTTCAAAGAACAATGTTTTTAATAGCCAATGACCTGCAGCTACAAGCTGCATGTCCCCTGTGCAGTCACATTTAAAGGATCATCAAGAAGTGCTTACATTTGAAAATCTAGCTTTTCAAGATTGAAAAGTTAAATATGTCTCAATTACTCATCCTCTGTTGTGCATCTGTAATGGTTTTTAAAGTAGATTCCATAATTTTCTTTAAGATAGGGAAAATGTATTCAATCAGGGAAAGGTTTGCTGACATTGCAGTTATTACATTTAATAGCTTGGGCATAGTCACTTGCTGAGGACTAAGATGAAGAATTTCAAAGGGCCTATAATAAACTGGCAGTTTGATTTGTGTGGAGGATGATATCTCGGCTCCATCTTAATTTAGTTCATTAATGTGCCCAGACAGTATAGTGTTCAATTAAACATGATAAGAACACAAACACTGCCATCTTTTGGATGATGGTTAAATTTAACACACACACTCTCTCTCTCTCTCTCTCACATACACACACACACACACACACACACACACACACACACACACACACACACACACACCTGTGTAAGGCTATGTACTTAGAGCATGCAGCATCTATCACACATGCCACTGAGGTGTTGTTTTTATCATCAGTAAATCTCCAGGCCATAAAAGCTTTCATTGTCATGTTAGGAATGCAAGCCATCATGCCTAAAACTGTATTGCTTACACCTGTCCTGCTTATAAAGTTAGCAGCTCAGATTAGCTTTTTCATATCTTCATAGACATATCACGGTGGCCTTTTGTTTATTTGCTTTGGAAAGCACCTGAAGACATTTTCCTCTAAATTAACTTCCTTTCTAGGCTGGGATGAGCTAATATCTGGCTCAGGTGTCAGATTTCAAAAAACCAGGTAGATGGATGTCATGTACAAAAATAGAAGCATTATCCTTATTCTGCTCATAAGTGCTATTCGTAACTCAGAAGGGAGAATAGATAAGGAAACCCTGCTTCCTCAACACTAGTTTTTACTGAATAGTGCAGGTCAGTTCAGTAATCAGCAATCTGAAGAGAGGATCTGTTCATATGGACGTAAGTGTTTTAGAAGAGGAATTCCAAATTGGCATTCTAGTCCAGCTTTGAATAACCATTTAGCACTGTGCTAAGAACAACCCACGAAAGAGTCCTATGGCCCCTAAAATTATTGAGACAGCTATTGCTTAAAGACTTTATGGAAGGAAAAATGTCTCCCAGGATCATTTTTAAGGGATCTGGACTATAAAATTAAAACAGTGTCAGTTTTGGTGATGATGATGAGGATGGAGATAGCTAACATCTACTGGGCCTTTGCCAGGCATTGTTTAAACATTATACAGGCATAAACTCATTCAACACTCATGAAAATGTAATGAAGTAGGTTTTATTATAGTCGTCATTTTATAAAAGAGGAAACAGAGTTAATGACTTATTTAATGTCACATATGAGGGCACTTCAAATATTCATGGAAATGGAATGAAGAAATAAATTATTTTATGTCAAAAATTTAAAATTTTTGCATATCATGAATCTTCCAAAAGCTTCTGGAAATGCATATTATGAAAGAATATATATGGATTTCAACAAGCTTTTACACTATTTTTCCATGGACATCACAAAGTCCCTCATAGTCACTCTAATAGCACTTGTAATAAAATATCTTGCCAAAAAAAATTCTAAAAAGGGGTTACTTGCAATATAAAAAATGGTGATCCAAAGGTGGAGTATGAGCATGAGTGTCAAGTTCGTATCCTAAGTAGACAATTCTATGAGTGCCTGTTTCATATTAGGAACCATTAGCAGAACAGAGGCATGAACAAAGCAAACAAACTCTTCAACATCAGAAGGTTGGCTTTGTAGAGGAGCTACTACTTCACAGAAATATGCCTTGTGACAATTAGAAAAGTAGGATAGAGTTACGGAGTGCTGAAGGACATCGATCTAGGTTCAAATGAATAGAATAATTGATGCCCTGAAGCACTTTGAACCTGATAAGCAAAGTATAAAAATGCAGTATGACTTGTGCCAGCGAAGAGGTATCACAGCCTGTTTGGGAATACATAGGTCCCCTAGCTAGATGGGAAAGCAAGCTTTCATAGGAAACCTTGTAGAGATGGTGATATCTCCACAGATTTACAGAATGAATACAATGAGCTAGACATGAAATGTGCAGGCACTGCAAGAAAGAGGAATCACAAGGCACATATACAACTAGCAACTGGGGTGAGATCTTAGGATGTATGTAGAGCATGGCTAGGAACCAGGAGGCTGGAGGGTCGAAAAAAAGAGTCATCCTGGACACCAGATGCCCAGGGGATGCAGGGAGTGATGATTCTCAGCACTCAGAGAAGATACTCGGGGGCTGGCAATGGGAACCAATGGGGCAGATGCCACTTCCTGCAGGCAGTATTCCAGCACTGATGGAAACAATGTGGCCTGCCAGAGATCTGAAGAAGAAGAGATACCTCATTTCCAGGACTCTCCTGAGAAAGTTGATGGTTTACTGGATTGGAGGGAGGAAAGAAAAAAGGAAGCTGCACAGGTCATTGCCATAGGTAATTGGGAGGAAGCAGGGTCACTCACAGAAGAGATGGACAGGTTTCGACATCAGAGGGCCTGAGGCTTGGCAGACCATCCCACTGGGCAACACATTACTGTCACTTCAGCAAATGTACCTCTATCCCTTCTGGGCACCTGAAACGTCTAGGGCCCCTGCCTGTTTTCCCACATTGTTCCCTCCTGGGTAATCAAACGTCTCCCAAACCCACTAAACTTCTCTAGATTCTCCTTGACATAATCCCTACCTCCAGAAATATCTGTGTACCTGTAAGAAAGGACAAGGTGTAGGAAAGGACAAGGTGTAAATCCCTGAATACCTGTGGATGCCAATCTCCTAAGAGGGATCTGGAATTCGAAATAAGGATTTAGACTTCATCAACGAGCAGAAGCAATTTTCCTTCAATTGATGATCACAGACCTAAGGAGAGAAAAACGTTTTTTCAACATCACCCTTAAAGGCAGTGCTGCAAAATATCATCTATTTACAAAGCTCAAAGCACTTTCTTGGGGCACTCTCTGTCTTCCCAGGGAAGCCGGTGGTATTGGACACTCATTTTTTCATTCTTTTTTCTCTCTCACCACTGGGTTCTTTCCATCACAAGTAACAGGATTTCACAAGAACTGAGAAAACAACACAAAACCTGGCACTTTGGCTCAGCAGCTAAATCCTCACCTTGCATGTCCCAGGATCCCACATGGGCACTGGTTCAAGACCAGGCAGCTTTACCTCCCATCCAGCTCTCTGCTTGGGGCCTAGGAGAGCAGTGGAGGATGGCCCAAAATCTTGGGACCGTGCACTCATGTGGAAGACCTTGAGGAAGCTCCTGGCTCCTGGCTTCGGATCTGTTCAACTCCAGCCGTTTTGATACTTGGGGAGTAAACCAGCAGATGGAAATTTTTTTCTGTCTCTCCTCCTCTCTGTATATCTTCCTTGAATAAATATAAATAAATATTTTTAAAAAGAAAGAAAAGACAATACAGATACACTGAAATGACACATAAACAAGAAGGACTTACTCCTCAACATCAAGGAATGATTGTTCTTCAAGGATCAAAGTTCCCCATCTCCCTTCTAATCATAGTTGTCTGAATTGCACTCAGCCTCACCTTTCTCCAGGTTGGCCCAGTCTGAACCTGGCATCCTTCAAGCTTGGGGAAGAGGATTCAGCACCGCACAATTTTCTCACCATGTTCCCCCAGCAGAGTGAAGACAGGCTTCTCTTCCAGGTGTGGTCAAATGGAGATGTTGTTTCCTTGCACCCCATGAGTTCAGTGCCTGATCAAGACACAACTTGGAATGCTAATGAGTGCTAATTAAGACGGACTCTAGTGTGGCCATCTTTCACATCAGTTTATTTCATTGCTCCTCTCTGCTGGAAAGAATTGCATGTTCCTACTCCTGTGAAGATCATTTAAATTGAGTGTACAATAAAAAAAAGATTTTTATCCTCGTCTCGTGTGTTTGTAATCATCATCATCATTCACATTTATTTTTGTTTTTTTATATACTCATTGAGATGGCTGAACATCACACTCTGAGAATGTAAAGAATGACAGTGAGATCAAACTAATAAATATTAACACAGGCACAATGGAAGCATATATGCTTGCACAAATATCAAACAAGGTGTATAAGAGGCCTTCCTGAAACACCTGTGGATATTCTGAATGGCTTCTGCATTGCTGAGTGTTCTGTTAAATCAGAATGAACACATGGTTTCTAGTTGGATGGGTTATATTTTTCCAAAGTCTGAAAAATTATCATAATAGAAACCTTGAGACTTGAAGGTGGACGGCTTTTTGTTAAAGAGAGATTGAATGTAGATATGCTTTTCTGCCAGTGATTGCAGGAATGATTTTAGCCTAGGCTGAAATAATTTTACTGGAATATTAAAATGGATATCTTTCTGATGCAGAGAGTACAGTATGAGGCAGATCCTCAACATGTGTCAAGTTTCAGACAACCCTCTTTAACTTTGACATGGAAGGTTTATAAAAGGAAGAGTTTGGAAAACAATTTCATTGAAGAGAACAATTAGTATCTTGATTTGATTCTCCAGTGAGTCCCCTACCACCATTGCCCAAAGAAGCCCTAGCAGCTTTATTTTGTTATATCAGTCCTAGTTGGGGGAACTTTCTGGAAATGAAAGGACATTAACCATGACAGCAGTGTATCTCATTTCTGAGAAAACTCAAATTGCCTGTGACAACAAGATAGTGGTGGCTGCATTCCATGGCCTGTATTACCAGAGATTTTAGAAGTCAAGATCTGTACATGTTTTCCATGGTCCAAACCTGGACCAGCTGGAAGACACAGTCCCTGGGAGGCTAATACTTTCCAAGAATAATCACAGGGATATCTTAGTTCTTATTCAGGCTAACTGTAACCTCCAACTCTAACTTGAAAATAGCTTGTCCTCCAGGTTCATATGCTCAAGAGTTGGTCCTCAATTTGTCAAGGGGAGTGGAAGGACATCTAAGAGGGCGTCCAATTGGAAGTCAGTGCAGACACCATTCCTGGAAGGGTGATCGATGTGGGACCCCTGAATTAGTTCTTGTTAGAGCTCTTGAAGACAGAACAACTGGCCATCTGGACTCCCATTACTCAGGCTTCCTATTTCATGGTGCGATCTCTCCTTTCTTCACACACATTTGGCATGATGTAGTCCACACAATGTGACATACCCATAAAGGCCTTCACAAGAGCTGTGAAGGTACAGATACCAACCCTAAACTTACAGAACTGCAGGCTAAATAAATCTTTTTCCTTTATAAGTGTTCTGCCTCCTGTATTTTATCCAAGAAAAAAAAAAGACTAATATAACTCCTTAACAGACTGTCTACATTTTAGAAATTCAAGCCTTCATGCATGTGGAAACTAAGATTCAATGACTAAACCCCCAAGAGCCACAAGTATTAAGACTGAAGAATTAGAACATTTAGTAGAATTGCAGATAGAAAAGCTGGGTGAGTTACCACTGTGAAAATTCACATCAAATATCAATCAACACATGATGTCTATAACTTTGCAACAGCCACCTTTGTGTGCATAGCTATACTTTGGCTATCCTTGCGCTAACTCAGCAGCTGGGCACGATGTAAAAGGACTGAATTACAGCTGACATTAACCATCCTGGGCCCAGTTTTGCTTATATGGTTTTGATCATGAACAAGATGAATTCATGTTGATTCTGTATTAATAATGGATAGGAAAAGAAGACCAGCTGCTAGGTCTGACTGTTGGATCTGAAATCCTGAAGCAATGTGACAGAAGTGGCACGTAGCTGAAGGTGTTGATGTTGATGGTAACTTCCTCTTTTCTGCAGGGCCTTTGTCTATCTACTGCTGTCATGACAAAACCTCTTTACAGTCCTCCAGAGGATAGATTTATTTTTAAAAATGTGTTGATTTTCATGATTTAGTTCCTTTCACAATTGCACCATTACCAAGAAAGAACCCAACAAAGTTGCACCAACCACTTTACACACTAAGATATTGGCATAAACCATGTGGGTTTTTTTTCACTTCTATAAATAAACACTGTGTTTTGTGAGTATATCAATCTCAATTATCCAGGTTAACTGTAACCTCCAACTATAACTTAAAGGTAGCTTGTCCTCCAGGTTCAATGAATATTCAGACTTAACATCCATACACCGATAAGTTTTTTCATTTACTTCCCATATTCCTACAGATTTTCCTTTTATATCAAAATCTCCAAATTTGGCGCACAGATATCCTGAGCCTCAAATCATCCTTTTAGTTTCCGATGAACACCAGGGGTACTGTTAGAGAAAGAATCTGGAAAAAAAAAACAACCTTATTTTCAAAGTATTGAATGCTTGTGTTCTGAGTCATCTACACTAACTAGATATGGCTTTTTAAAACATTGGGGTTGGTGTTTAGCATAGCGGATAAAGTCACTTCCTATGATGCTGACATCCGATATCAGAATGAGGGTTTGAGTGCTGGTTGCTCTGCTTCTGATCTAACTCCCTGCAGTGTGCCTGGAAAAGCAGCAGAAGGCGGCACAGTGTCACACACGTGGGCAACCCAAGGGAGCTCCAGACCCCTAGCACTGACTTGGACCAACTCCAGCTACTGAAACCACTGGGGTGTGAACTAATGGATAGAAGATGTCTCTTTCTCTCTCATTCTTTGTGTTGTTCTTCTTTTCAAATAAAAAGTGACAGTATTAAATCTGGAGGGACTTCAAAGTTAAATGAACAAATAAGAGCTTCACTCATCTAGTGACCAGAGTCTGTTTCACTGCGTCACTTGAGCTTTCCCTTTGAACTAACAGGTATTTGCACTGTGAAAATTGGATTTCTCATTCCTAAAAAGTCTGGGTCCCTTGGAGAGGAGATTGACAATACAAAATTTCTGTTAGGAGAAATAAGTTCAAGAAATCTAGTGGATTTCAATATGAAGACTATAGTTAATCACTATATCTTATACACTTGGAAAAGACTCAGAGAGATTTTTAGCATCTTCATTACAGATAAATGAGACAATGTATATGAGACAATGCTAACTAGCTTGATTTAGTCATTCAGCATTGTATACATACATCAGAACATTGCCTTAAATTATGAACATATACAATTTACATTTTTTAATTAAAAACACATTATTTGCAAGGGAAATCTTCTTAAATTAATTAATATACAGAGAGAAGGAGAGACAGAGAAACAGATCTTCTGTCTGCTGGTTCATTCTGCCAGCAGCTACAGTGGCCAGAGGTGAGATGATGCTAAGCCAGGAGTCAGGACTTCTGCCAGGTCTCCCATGCTGGTGCAGGGTCTCAAGGCTTTGGGCCGTCCTCAACTGCTTTCCCAGGCCACAAGCAGGGAGCTGGATGGGAAATGGAGCTGTCAGGACACAAGCTGGCACTCACATGGGATCTCAGCATGTGCAGCCACTAGGTTACCATGCTGGGCCCAATTTTCTTAAATTTAAAACAAAATCCTCACCAATTCATTTCCTGGTTCCCTGATTTCCATCTTTCCTATTGACCATCGCTTTGCTATCTCCTCCATGGAACAATTACATTTCTCTTCCTGTTACCCTCTCAACCCCACTCCACTGTATGATACTACTATGGGGGTGATGACAAGACACCCCTTCCATTCAAGGACATCATTGCCTCAGTTTTCCTCACCCAGAGCTAGTAAGATTAGCTCTGGGAGCTTTTGTGACCTCCTTCTCATCAAGGTTACTCTCATAACCTGTTTTCACATTTTTTTGAAGTTCCAGGCCAGGTTTTGCACTGCCTGGTATAGCACACAGCTCTACTTTGCTTCCTTTTGCTCTCAACCCAACAGAAAGCCTTGCAAATGGGAAGATGCTGTCCTGCTGCATGATTTATTATTCAAGTCTTTGAAGCTCCCTACATTTCATTTGAATATTTGCAATCACATGCAAGCTGCCTGGTGTTCTGTATGTCGAAGAGCAAGAATCTCGCCGCACTAAGACATATTATTCACTGCTCTAGAGGTAGCAGAAGGATTGATTTATTCAGGCACGTACTGCTCACCCAGCAGCTGTTAGATTCAGAATCATTTGCTTGGAAAATCCATCAGAATTAAAAGCGAATTTCAAAATAAATTGTTATCGTTTTCATCTGCAGTCTGGATGCACACATCATATGAGGTACAAAAGATCTTTTGCCTAAATGTTTCTTTGAACTTCTTCCTAGCAACAACACTTATGAAAGCAAGTGCCTCAGGAGTTTTCCCAATGACAATAGCCAGTATTTGACCTTGTGTTGTTGAGGTGGGCTTTTAACTTCACCTGATTTATGTTCATGGCAAGGTGGTTCATCAAAATGAGCCAGAACACTAGAATCATTGCAGATCTCCTAGTTTCAGAGGCATGAATGATACAGACAGAGAAATTTACTGCCCATTCATCCTGTTGAACACTGTTGAGAGCCTGGTCTTGTGCTCATTCCACACAATGAGGCTGACCCTGGTGAAGGCTTTCCCAGGACTTGAATGCTTCCTGCCAAAACGTTTGATTGGTTTTTGTCTCGTGGGCCATTTAGTTTATGTATCTACTCAGGTTTTCATTCCTAATATGAAAGACCCAAAACAAGCTACTTAATAAAGGGGCTGAAAGTTTGTTTGGGTAACAGTGTTTGGGAGGCTGCAAAGTCTGAATGGCATGATGCTGGCTGTGGTAAAGACCCCACTGTGGTTGTGTGGAAAGAATCACACGGTGAGGCAGAAAACAGGGAGCCTGAGCAACACTACACTCAGATTTCTCTAACAATACTCTCTTAAGAAACGCCTTCCAAGAACCATGCCGCCAGTGACTTAAGGACCTCCTACTCGGCCTACCTCCTAAAGGTTCAGTTGCCTCCCAATAGTGCCAAGCCTGGGAACCCATCACTTTCAGCAGTTTGGTGGCAAATAAGAGAGCGCACTGCTTATTGCAAAACTGCTGTGAACCTGTGGTGAGTAACATTGGCTCCCAGAATTTTTAGAGTGTCTATTGTCTCAGCTGTCCTCAAGTGATTTGCCTTTAATTGCTCTTCAATTCCTAGTAAACTTGATCCCTGTGTCATCTGCACTCATCTTTTAGCTCAAGATAAGTAATGTTGCCTAGTGGTTAAGACTTTGGAAAGCAGAAACTTGGAATAATTTCTGTTTCCCTACATACCCAATGTCTGCACGTGGTCATGTTATCGAGCTGATCAATCAGCAGTTTCGCATGGTCTAATCTTAATATCTGTAAATGTTGGTGCCTCCCCCATTCTTGGAAAGAAAAGGAAAAGGAACAGAGCCTACCTTTTGAAGTCATTATTGCAATCAAATGAGATAATCCCTGTCTAGCTTTTGTACAGCGCTTTCCTCAGGGTGAGGGTGGCTGTTTTCATTATTCCCCACAGCAGCCTCGATGGAGGCTTACGGTTTTGGGCAGGCCTGACTTTAGCTGAGCCTATTGAAGAAATCACGGAGGTCAAATTTTGGCATCTCCATCCAAGGAGTTAGAAGGACCAAAAGTCAGTTAGCACCAGGTCCCTGGTGGAAAGAGAAAAGGGGAAGTCCTTTTGAAAGTGTATACAATGCTTGCTTCTTCCCAAAAGCAGCTGAGATGTAGTTTTTGGAATGGAAGCTCCACTCCCCTGAGCTTTCAGCTTTGTCACAGAAAAACAAAGAAGTGAAGTCTCATTTTTTTAAATATATATGGTTTTATTATATTTTGACAATCTTTACATAGTTAATTAGGGTAAAAAAAGGTTCAAGGGCTACAGGGAAGTGGGTAAGACCACCATTTCCATACCGCTTCCTTCATGTATCTGAGGTAAAGGGGGATATTGAGGGAAAAGCCCCACCCAGTTTCCCACCCACCCCAAGTCCTGGATGTGGGGCATATTCTGAGATTATCACTCAAGTGGTTTCGATAGTTCACCATTCATGGATCACTACCAGTCTCGCCTCTCCAAGCACGATGAGGTTGTCAAAGAATCCACTGATTGACACAGTCCCTTATAGAGTCTCTATTTGCCCAGTATTTCACTGCCGACAAATGGCTGAGGTTGTTGATTGACTTGTTCTGTCTTTTCTTGGTTAGGGCTCTGAGTCCGGCATCTCGACTGGGGAGATCCCCAAAGAAATTTTGAAGTGTTTCCAGTCCAGATTCCTGCGTGTTCTAGCAAGTCCAGGTCCCGGCACAGTCCATCACCCCATCAGCTGGTGGTTGCAGTTGCTGGGCAGGTTCCGTCTCCATACAGGTCCTCCACTGTCACCAATGGGTGTTGCAGTCCAGCCTGGTCCCGCCCTGCACACACTTGGCCCTCACATAAACCTGTAGGAGCTGCAGCCCAATCGGAGCAACCCGCAGTAACCCCAACCAGGCCCAATCCCTACCCTGGCTTGCCAGTATGTATGACAGACCAGTCCAGTCCGTCCCACATTCCCTTCTGCTCATCTACATGTCAACAGGTATTGTGACCTAATTCTAGCCAACCTTCTCTTCCGTCCAGCCCTCATGGATATTGTTAGGTGTCTGTCTAGCCACCCCAGCCCCCATCCTAGTTCCCGTGCCGTCCCGTGGGGGGCGGTAACCCAAGAGGGTGGAGCCCACTATTTCCCTCCCAGGTCGCTCCCACTCCCCGACTATGCCCTCTCCAAGGTGACCCTGTGGTTCAACTCGACATGACTAGCCCCCGTGCCAGCCTCCGCCAGCTGATGCTACGACCAAGCCCCAACAACCCTCACCCACTCTAATTTGCACCAGTAGGAATAATCAGCCCAGCCTGGCTTTCCCCCGATCTGGTCCACATGTGGTGCACAGGTGCTGTGGCCCTGCCTGGTCTGGTCTACCCCCTACCCAGCTCACGCTCCCCAGTGGGAGTAGCTGTTCAGCTAGGGAACTACCCATTATTTCTCTGCCAGCTCTGCCCCCTCCCTTCCTGATTCTCGCGTGTGCTGGTTGGGTGCTGCGGCTGCATCCGGCTCAGGCAACCTCACCTTGGCATTCCGTGTTGTGTACTGCATTTGTCGCGACCGAACCTGGTTCGACCCACACTCTGTTCTGGCGTTCGGATTTACCAGTGGATAACGTGAACTGATTTAGCCTGGTCTGCCTCCGACCCATGCCAAACGCATGCCAGTGGGACACTTTCCATGGCCTCTTGGCTGTTTCCTTCCATGCTTCTTTTGCTAACCTGCAGGGTCTGTGTCCTGCCAGAGGAGCTGCCCGGGCTCCTCCATCAGAACCCCTCCAAATACCAGCTTTAGTGATACCAGTGGGTCCATGTGCCAGTTCGCCTCCTGTCCTAGCAGGAACAGTGGCCTTTCCTAACTGGCCTTCATCCCATTCTGGTTCTTGCTGTAGGATGTTTCAGCCCAGCCACTGCTCGTCCACACCCCCATATAGCTCGTATATGGCTCAGTTGGGGTTGAGACCTAGCCTAGTCTGTCACACATCTACCAGAAGGTGTTGCAGTCTGGCCCTGCCTGGTACGTCTTGTTCCAGTCCGCACTTGTGCCAAAGGAGACAATAACTGTATCCTGACCTGAACGCAGTCCCATTCATCTGTCGCTACCCCTGCCTTAGACACTGTGACTCAGATCTGTGACTCATGCAGACTAGTTGGTGTAAAAACCTAGCTGGGCATGTCCTGCGCTCCTTCCTGTTTTCCAATCATGCTTGTGGGCTTAGGTTTGCTCAGTCCAAACCTTTAGGTCTCAGGCCCACGCTTGCACTAATGTTTCATCTCCCTGTTTCTGGGAATCACCAGGAATTCGTGTCTCACCTACACTAAAGCTGGCCTTATTTGTGGGTGTCCCTAAGCAGTTATTTCATATCATAAATACCCCAGAGCTCACAGCTGGGTGGCCAGCAGGCAGAGCCTGGGACCATTTGGTGCACTGGCCGCCCAAAGCCGAGGACTCTGCCCCCACCTTGCGGCGTGGGCTTTGGCCCAAGTCACCAGTGGGTTCCATCCGGCAGGGACGCCCCCCACAAGTGCCACCTTGAGGATGGGTTAAGTCCACTCCCTGCCCCAAGACCAGAACCATGAATTCTCATTGAGAGGGTACAAAGTGCCTGTCTCCCCGAAAGCGAAAGCTGCCTTTGGTGAGATGAAAGTATCAGTCTCCATTCCTTTGAGTTGGTTTGCAGTTTCATCATGAGAAAGGAGGTAGTGTCTGAGTTTGCAGCTTAACATGAAAATACCAGTCACGCCCTTCTGATGGCTGTGTTTTGAGCAAGCTAGGCAAGATTAAAAGATTCCTGTCCTTTGAGGAGCTTTGACTCTATGCTCTGACTGATTGATTGTTAGCTGCTCTACTTTATTTCCCCGAAATTTTGAGACTTCACTTTGTCCAAATCTTCAGGTTTTGCTCTCTTGGAGCCCTTCTCCTGATTGCTGCGGCAGGAAGTTTCTGACTATAATAAATCTCACTTTGTTCACTGAATTGTCTGCATGGAAATTCTTCTTTCATATGAGCCAAGATCAGAGGTAGTGCTGGTCTCTGATGCACCATTTTCCTTGTAACATGGTTTATTGTACCATCATTCAATAGGAAAATATTTGTTTGTACTGTATGTCACATGTTAAAAATCTGAAATCTGCATCACAATTTATCCCTAGAGACTTAACATTGATTAGAATTTCAAATCAAACAATGTTGCTGTTGCTGAGAAAGTGTTCTCACTATATCCCTTTCAGTCGAGCCATTTCAAAAATAACAGAGGGTTGCTTTAATTTTCTCTGATCGGGTCCTTGGAGAGGTGGAGAATTTTTCTGTACTTTTATCGGTCACTTATATATATATATTTTTTTTAAAGATTTATTTTTATTATTTTTTTTATTGGAAAGGCGGATATACAGAGAGGAGAGACAGAGAGGAAGATCTTCCGTCCGATGATTCACTCCCCAAGTGAGCGCAACGGCCAATGCTATGCCGGTCCTCAGGAGCCTCTTCCAGGACTCCCACGTGGGTGCAGGGTCCCAAAGCTTTGGGCTGTCCTCGACTGCTTTCCCAGGCCACAGGCAGGGAGCTGGAAGGGAAGCGGGGCTGCTGGGGATAGAACCAGCGCCCATATGGGATCCCGGGCAGCAAGGTGAGGATCTTAACCACTGCGCCACTGCGCCGGGCCCCAGTCACTTATATTTTTACCAAATCTGTGTAGAAGACTTGTCCACCTGGAAAACGAGGAGAGGTAACATGGTCACAGGCATTTGGCAGACACATCGGATCGCTGCCTCCCTTCCCAAGTGATGTTCTCTCTGCTCTTCTTCCTCCCTTTTCCCTGGGCAAGTGACCCAGCCTCAGAAAGCCTAACCTGCCTAGAGCAGCTTCTCTTAACCAAGCTGTCCTTCAACTAGCATCTTAGATGATAAATAAGCTGTTCTGACACGTGGAAGAAAAATGGGACCCAACTCATTGTGAAAATACTGGTGTTAAACTCCACAAACATCAACGTATCAATGATTCCTGTTGCTCCAGTCTGCAAGCCGATGCACAACCTCCTCACCAAGTCCACACGCCAACTCAAAGCACAAATTCATTCTGGTGTTCATCCAGGAGTGTCTCTCCTATCTGAAAAAAGAATCATTGTCCCACCCCGTTTTTCTCTAGAAAGTACTTCCTTGCCTTGAAAACACATGAGATTGTATGTTTGTGTTGGCCATGGGCCTAATATTAACTTAGCATCATATGAACAGGTTAAATAAGTGAATGCTCTGCTGCCAAGTTATGTGCTGACCACTAAGTATACTGATTATCACAAGGAAATAGGAGGAGGCATGGGGGCTTCCTGGAGGAACTGGGACTCAAATCCTATCCAAGAAGAGATACAAAAGAACGAGTCTTTTTCTGTTTCTATGCTTGACTTCACTGTGTGTATCTTGCCTTTTCTCAGGAAATTTCATAACTGCCTAATTGTCTCAAAGATAATTAAGACTCTTCAGCCACAGTTTCAGAGTTCAGGACTCTATTATTTTCTCCACTGTGAGATCAAACTGTCCTCACCTCCTACAGCAGACTCACACAGCCCTACTTCAAGCAATCCTCCAAATGAACCCAGAATGTGTCAAACACGCCTATACCCAATGTGCCTGTTGGCTGTAAATATTTTTGAAGTAAACACAACAAGTAGCAAAACAAAGAAAAACTCTTCCCTTCCAGAATATAAATCCTCCTCTAAGGGAGATACCGCTTGCCAGTTCAGAGACGGCAGGCACCAGGGAACTCTACAAAGAAACCTTTCTCAGTTAATTTACTCCCACACAGGTACTCTCCTGCAGTTTTCTGCCCTTGGAAAGCTAAACTTCTTTGCTTCTTTCTCTAAAATTTATTGTTTAAAGATGTTACCTGAGCCAGGGTTTTAAGTCACTGCTTTGAATTGCATTTCTCTGAGATTTCTCCTTTGAAGTATGCTACAAATGTTTAAAAAATTTTTGTTTTTCTCTCATTAATCTATCTTTGGTCCCAGGGAGCCTGTCCCGACTTCAAACTCAGAAGAATGAAAGAGAAATTGTGATTCCTCCCCAACACTTCATTGACCTCAGCCACTCCTCACTTCCTGTTTTTACCCCTAAGCCTGTCCACTAACGCCTGCTCTTATTTTTAATGCTGTCATCCTTGTGTGTTTTCTGTTCTTCTACCTCCTCACTTCCAGTACATCCTCCTCTTCCTTCTTTTGTCTTTCTCTCTCTCCAAAGACCCTACATGTCCGTAGAACTGTCTCACTTTGGTCATTCAATCACTCAAGCCAATTCCTGCACTGTGTCAGGACAGCAATGACGCTTCAGGATTTTGCTTTGTTGTGTTTGGTTGCTGGTTGCTTTCATTTGCTTCCTTACACAGTTTTTTTTTTTTTAATCTTTATTTTTTTTATTGTTAATAACATTGTATTATGTGATACAGTTTTATAGGTGCTTGGATTACACAGTTTTATTCGTGTGTTCCTGATTGTCCCTAGTAAATTTAAAGCTCTTCAAGAGCAGAAGCTGTGCTTTCTCTTTGCTCTGATGTGCCCTGGAGTGCTCAATGCTCTGCACACAGTGGGTGTCCCAGACTCTGGGCAGACTGATGGGTGTAATGAGAGCTTCAATGGCCTCATGAGCCAATGGACCACAGAATGGTGTCATCATGCTGCTGTTCGTCTCAACTTCCAAACTCTGGGAAGAAAGCCAAAGCCCACCCAAGATGTTGTAATAGCCTTATAATGACACAGTATCTGCTTACAAGCCTTCTTTAAGAGCAAGTCGATTTGTGGCATACGAAGTCTTCTAGTTACATCTCTTATTAGCCCTCCCCTATTGTGGTGAGAGAGCCTTCCACAGAAAAGAAAAGGCCTCACAGAGAATGGATTCTGCTCTAGGCATGTTCCTTAATGGCTTTCACAAAACAGCTAAGTGATGAATGTCTCATTCTCTTTGAAGCTTTCTTTGATTTCTCCACTGGTAGTGACCATCACACTTTCAAAACTCCTGAGGTGTCTATTGCTTGCAACACATAAATTGATTTTGTGGTATTTTTAACAGCCAGTAAACAAAGCTGGCCATTAACAATGAATAATGATAGCCAAGAAAAATTTCTGATGATTATTTCACTGTGACAAAGTTCTGGATTCCTGGACACCTTTTCTTTCCTTGTTTTTGCCTAAAGTCGGGTGACAATTGGAAAACAATGATTCTTATTCCTGCTCAGTAATAAACAGCTGAGATGAAATGACTCTGATTCTCTTTAAGTCTGTGATGTGAAGTCCCCTTTTTTCTTCTGCAAATGGGTATTAACTAGAATGAAACAGGAATTCTCAGCCAATGGGTGGTGATGATATTAAAGTGTTTAACGTTTTTGCACAGCTAATACATTCCTGCAGAAGTAGCAGTTTGAAGCCAACAACTGAGAGGTAGGGATTTGGGGGTCTCCAAGCTTCTAAGGCTGAAACAGGGCTCTAACTTTTATATCACATAACATATTTTGGAATCTTGCATCTGGAACATTTGCCATATTCTATTAAATTTAAAACCTTTAGTTCCTGCTCTATAACCTCCTGCTAGTATTCATATCTATCAATATTGAGGTCATCCACACACATCCAGAATCAGCCATGGCTCATAGTCAGAATATCTGGGTTCAAATCTCACAAATTGCAGTCACAAAAACCTGAGATTTTAAAGCCTTCATCTCTCCTTACAGGAGAGGTAAATTATTTTGTCCAGAGTTATTCTGAGCATGACATAAAAGTTTGAGAAGCATTTTAATGTAGAGAATACTATCAATAATTAATAAATGTCCATCTGGGCATTAGGGGATTAGGCAGAAAAGCAAAAATGTGCCTATTTGCCTCTTCATTCTGCCACTCCTATATGTGCCAACATCTCATAAAGCTAGGGACAAGAATAGGTTAATAATGCCAGTATTAGATTGCAGTCACTGACTTCTAATGTCCTTTGGCTACAATGGCTTAAATCTACACAGTTTTATTACCTTGTCTCAGTGGGTTAGATCAGTACCTACGCAGCTGGTTGTTCTGCCCAGAGTTTCTGAAGGTTGACAGGAAATAGTCAGCCAGAGCTGCCTTTTACATTCAAGTTGAGTCCCCTTCCATGCTTGCTATTGTGGTACACATCACCTCATACTTCCCATAAGCTCCCCTGGTCCCCATGCCAATCAGCAAGTCAGCAATGATACATCAAATCCTTCTTATGTTTAGAATCTCTCTGACTGATATGCCAAGCTGAGACAAGTCGTTTAATGGGCTGGTGTAACTATGTTGAGTCCAACCAAATAATCCAGGATAATTTCACATCTTAAAGTCAGCCGATACATAACTGGAATTATAGCTGCAGTCTATAGCTACCTGTTACCTTGCAGCATAGCTCACTCGAGTATATAGCACCAGAGAGTAAATTCCTAGGCATGGAAATTTCTATTGGAACATGGTATTTCACGTAAAGTAAGGCAAATCACTCGTTTCCTTGTCACCTTTGGGGAACTGGAAAATGATGTGAAGCAACTCTAGCCATCCTATAATCAGGATCAAGCCAAGAATAACCCAAATTTCCTTTAAATGTTCTTAAATTTAAATAAGAAACACTTTAGTCCTTCTGACATTTACATTGTGATCTCCATGCCAAGAACTCAACATACAACACCCTGAATTTTACTCTTTAAGCATATTTTCAACTTCAATCTTAAGTCACCTGGTTTTGTTTTGTTTTTATTGTCCACATTTAACTTTGACTCAATGGGGAGAAATATACAATTCTGAATTTTTAAAAATCTGTGACTTTACTAACTTGGTGTAATAATCATAATCAGAAAGTAAATTATAACTATTTTCTTTTGGAGAGACTCATAATGGAGATGAAATTCAGTGGTTGTGGCTGGACTCCTGGCAAATGGGCTTCCCCAATCACTTTTCAAGTCCTTGGCTTGCACATGCCAGGATCCCATAGGGACACTGATTTGTGTTCTGGTGGCCCCACTTCCCATCTAGCTTTCTGCCTGTGATCTGGGAAAACAGTTGAGGACAGCCCAAAGCCTTGGGACCCTGCACCTGTGTAGGAAACCTGAAAGAAGCTCCTGGTTCCTGGCTTCAAATCTGCTTAGTTCCAGCCATTGTGACCACTTGGGGAGATGGAAGATCATCCTCTCTGTCTCTCCTCCTCTCTGTATATCTGACTTTCAGAAAAAAAAAAAAGCTTGTAAGAATCACATATTCTCTGCAAACCTTTCTAAAACCATTGGCCAAGAAAAGCTCTGTTCTTGCTTCTCCTGTTCATTTACTGCACTGAGTTGCCTCTGTTCAGCCAATAAAAAGGTGTATCATGGAGGTAACAGATAATCAAGTGGAGATAAAGGATACTTAATGATGTCTTCTAATACTCAATCTGGGTTGAACATGTGAAACTAAACACAATCAGCACTTTACCTTAACTACCAAGGTGACATGGCCACATGAATACTAACAGTCATGTTTAATTTTTCATGAGAAGAGATGTTGCTCTCTTTGTGTCTGTGTCCCTCTGTGGGGAAAAGAGAATTCTTACAGATGTTGTAAATGAGGTTACAATCAAATGGAAAATTTCCCAAAAATGTTCACCTGATTTTGAATTAACATATTCTCTAGGTAGGTCAGGACCCAAGACCCAAATTGAAAATATGACCTACTTCAGAGGAAACCCCCCAAGGTCCCAGCACTAACCTCTGAACACCAGCTTGGAACACTGAAGCTCCACGGTGAACTCTGTTGTTCCTTCTAGCAAATAGTCTGAGATCGGAAATTGGCTTGCTCTGTCTTCCTGCACAGGTTCAGAGTTTATCTCCATACCAAGAGACAGATGACCATAGCTCCTTTTCTTTTTTTTTTTTTTTTTTTTTTAAAGATTTATTTTTATTATTTTCTCATTGGAAAGGCGGATATACAGAGAGGAGAGACAGAGAGGAAGATCTTCCGTCCGATGATTCACTCCCCAAGTGAGCGCAACGGGCCGATACTATGCCAGTCCGAAGCCAAGAGCCTCTTCCGGGTCTCCCACGCGGGTGCAGGGTCCCAAAGCTTTGGGCCGTCCTCGACTGCTTTCCCAGGCCACAGACAGGGAGCTGGAAGGGAAGCAGGGCTGCCGGGATTAGAACCGGCGCCCATATGGGATCCCGGGCGTGCAAGGCTAGGACCTTTAACCACTTGCGCCACCGCGCCGGGCCCATAGCTCCTTTTCTTTAAGTAGTACTTTATCCGCTTGAAAAACAAGCATTCCCCAGAATTTCTAAGTGCATTTGTGTTTTGGCTTACAAGGTGGTCACTGGGGAATATTCTAGCATACTTCACACACATTGCCTTGACCCAAGAACACCTGCCTTTGGAGAAAACAGGAAATTGCCTGTATCTCCTCAGGGAATTACAGATAAGCCAAGCTCCTAAGACTGGAGACTGACCCAGTAAACATTCATTGCCTGTGAAAGAGAGACATCCAATGTCAAACCAAGGCTGGATTTATAAAAACAGCTCTAGCAATATTGTTTGAAACTGGGTAGACCAACTGCTGTTACCAAAAACAAACAAACAAAAAGCACTCTAAGTCAATGGAATATCAAAAGAAAAAATGTATCTCATTCTAACACCAGTCTAAGCAGAAGTTCCTTGGTGATTCCCTGAATATCTCTACTCCTCCAGAGATTCCATTTTTTTTTTTTACCTGACAATGGTGGGGAACATTTGGCATGCAGGTTGTATAAGGCCACACTGTGGATGGGGCTCAAAATTCACTAGATCTGTAGCAGGCTAATTTTTATATTGATGATGCTACACATGTACAAATGATCTTTGGCAGAAAAAAAGTTTCTCCCACCCAAGTATCCCCCAAGTTCCTATCAATCAACTGACAAAGGGAGGAAAAGGGATGAGACACGGTTCCCAAATCATTCGCCACGCTGTCCTGGGGCGCTGCAGCAGATTCACAATAATGTCACAGATAGGAGGAGACTTCAAAAAGTTCCTGGAAAATGGAATTAAGTGATAACTTTCCTTTGGTGCAAAACGACTTTGAAATCTTTGCATAGCTTTTTCATAATATGCATCTGACTTCTTGGTATAGAACTATGTTGTGCCTACGCAGGCATACATACCCCGTGAATACACCCATACACTCTTTTTAAAGCTTGAAGCTATCAAGACATAAATATTTGTTCCTTGAATCTAACCACTTATAACTACCTGGTTCTGGATCACTGCAGAACATTTTCTGAAAGTTCTGAGAACACGTGAATTTGGAACACAAGATTGTAATGAAAAACACGCAAAAGACAAGTCCAGATGTGTGGATCTCACCTCCACCCACATCCCACTGGCCCAGACTTAGTGGGATACCTTCATGTAACCCCCAGGGAGGATAAGAAACATAGTGTCAGCCCAGATGAAAAGCAAAAACAGTTTGAAGAAAATGTCTCATTCTTCACTATGGAAATGAGTAAGCAGAGAGTTCCCCGCTGTGACTTGCTCTATAGGGATGCAGTACACTAACCCTACCCAGAGCATGTTCACCATCCTCCTCTTTTCAAAACATTTGTGAATCACAAGGCACTTGAAAATCCACGCTTCATTCACTTCTCATTTATGATACGGGTAAAGCTTGACCTTCTTGAAGATTAAGAAGTAATTTACAATCCTCAGGTTAAGTCACTTAGATAGTGAGTAATAAAAGTCACACCCAAATCCAAGTGCTTTATCACCTTATTCGGGGTGGTCAAGGATGGGGCCAGTGGGCATCTACTAAGGAAAGTATAGACCTTGTATTCAATGCCCATGTGCATGCGTTGGTTGATATGGGGTTATAACAGCTGGGAATTGGAAAGACAGTGGTCAGATAGGCATTCTTAAGTCACACAGGCAGAGCATGACCATGTCCTGAAAGTGATGACTCTTGGGACATGAGCAGCTGTCATCCAAATTGTAACTTTCAGTTTCTCCTCTACGGATCAAAGATGCACAGCGGAAGCTTGGCCTCCCATCTCACCTAGGTAGCCTCTGTAAAGTCTGCTTCTGATCACATGGACGGCTGATTAGGGAAAAGAGCATGGCAGAAGAGAGACCTGGGTCTTACCTGTAGTTAAAGTGATCTACTACAGATTGCTCACAACGTGAATAATCCTTAGATAGTCTGTGTAAACATTTGTAGGACAGAGACAGCTGCTCAGTCTCTTAAATTCTCTTCTGCCCTGGTAAACAAGAGGCATAAAGATGAAATTACTGAACCTGAAGAAGTTATAGTCTGTAGTTTTCCTGCTCTGAATGGTAGCACGTAGCGAGAGCTGACTGAACGATTGAAACGGAGTTCTCTTGCATGGGCAATCTTTATGTTTTATGTTTACATTTATTTCCTTCTTCAAGTTTCAAATTAAATTCATTAGAGTCAAGGATTTCATCACTGGGTCTAAGCCAGGGGCCAATTGACTTTCTGATGTGTTCCTCTTTTTTCATGCGTCAACTAAAATAAGCCTGTCTGGGGGTATGTGTAAGAGATGATTTGAGGCCAGATTCTGGGAAGAAATATTAACTCCTCTCTGCTCATCAATGATATATTGCTGCTTGAACCAGAGCTACTTTGCCTGTAAAGCTATACTTACAGCCAGGTCAATTGCATCTGACAGAGCAGAAGCTAAAATGATTGGTAAGAGGACGGAGGTCTGCATTTGAGAAGTGTGCTCCTTTGGTGTCATTCCTGCAGGTGTATGCAAGTGGCTTACTCAGAACACTTCCACTTGCAGCTTTATCTGGTCAGCAACACTTGATTCAGCACTCCAGCCAAGTAAATGAAGTATAACCCAAAGGAGTCCCAGTTTGTTTTCTTACCAATAAAAAGACTCAGGTCCATATTTTAATTCAGATAGAGTCTTCATAGAGACTCAAGATGTGTTACAAAAAATCATTGCACCCTATATATCCTGAGAAATAAAAGCATGGACCCTTTTGTTTACACGCAGACATCCTCCCTCTGTCACCTTCAAAAAACAATAAAATAAAATAGTGAAGATTCAAGCTCAAAATCAACTAGTTGTGAAGAGATGGTAACTAGACTGCCAAGCTTTCAAACTCTGAAAAGAGATTTCGAATGCGTGAGAGCTTTGTCTGTTGTAAATCAACCTGCTTCACTTAGACTCCCACTCAACTCAGCCTATCAGCTCCATAGAGCTGCCATTACAGAATCCCACAGACTGAGTGGCATAGGCAACTTTTTGCTCACAGTTCTGGAGTCTGGAAGCCAAGGTCAAGATGACAGCCAGGCTGATGAAGCTTCTCTTCCTGCATTGCAAGCAATTTCTCACTGCATCTCCACATGGTCTCTCCTCACTGTGAACTACCTGGTGTCTCTTCCCCTTAGGACAATAACACCAATCCCTCTGGACTACAACACCGCCCTGACTACCCCTTCCTTCAAGTCCTTATCACCCAATACAGTCACATTGCACAGTCACATTTCAGCCATCAGCTTCCAGCCCACCAAATTCAGTAACCAATACTTCTGACGATTGCCATTTACTATGAGTTAATGCCATGAAAAATGTTTTATATGCAGCACAGAGACGGATGAAGAAGGAACCAATGTTCAGTGTAGCGAGTGGTTGCAAGCAAGGCAAATGGTACTGTCTGATTCGAACTCCATATTACACATCAACAAAAGAGCTACTTATTTTGTCATACTGAAGTAACAGTTTCACCTTTCCTTTATGTTTATGATATATCTTCTGAAATAACATATTGTTTGGAGGTGACTCCGGAGGATTTTAAGATTCAAGCAGGATTTTAAGGGTCACACTTCATTTATTAAGTTAACGATTGTTTAGACATCATCACATTAGATTATTACATGGTGTCACAGGTGCAATAAAATATTCACTTATTCACCTGAAAAGCCTTCAGACTTCCGTTGCTATTTAAGGAGGACTACTATTACTCTGGGTGAGAAGCCAAGTTTGTATATGTTTCAGAAGATACTGTACCTTTTTCAACATTGCCTTGTTGTTCTCTTGACTTTGTCTACCTACACAGTAGATGCAGCATGATGTTTCACTGACAGAAATCATTTTCACAGGACACATTTTTTAATTACAAAACTGAGCTTAGCACATTGATATAATTTGGCAGACTGGATGTGAATGACTACGGTAAGGTAGATTTGGGAGCAGCCTGTTTGAGCCATGCTCCCTGCTTTTACAACGCAAACAACTCGGTGAAATGCCTAACTGATATCATTTCAAAATGGCCCTCATCAAGGTAATGCCCTTATCAAGCCAGTACACAAAAGAGCAAGCTCAATGTGGGATCTTGCTTAGTGGCAAGGAGAGCTATATCTGTGTGTGATTTATGTCCTTTCTCCATGCATGGGTCTCTATTACTGTGTGCTGATAGTCACAGTATTCTTACAGCATACTGACAGGTATTCTAGTGTACTTTTTTTTTTAACCAATGTCTTCCATCTATAAAACCATCTTGTTAGCTCATGGAGAAGGTAAAAGTTGTCCTCATATCTTTGGGAATCTTCCATCCACCCAGTCATCCCACCCATGATTAATGTCTCAGTCATTCCTGAAATTTTCACATTGTTCCTGGAAATGGAATATGTCTTTTAGGGCAGGCCATCGCGGCACAATGTGGAAGTTCAAAGACAACATAGTACTGGAATTGCCAAGCTTCATAATTTAAAGTACTTGACAAGTTACTGAAAACCTCTAAGTGTCAGTTTTTGCATCTTAAGAAAATTGAGGGGTCCAGCACAGTAACCTAATGGCTAAATTAATCACCTTGTATGCACCAGGATCCCATATGGGTGTCACTTTGCATCTATTCTGTTCCGCTTTCCTTTCAGCTCTGTGTTTGTGGCCTGGCAAAACAGTAGAGGACAGCCTGAAGCCTTGGGACCCTGCATCCATGTGGGAGACCTGGAAGAAACTCCTGGATCCTGGCTTTAGATCGACCCAGCTCTGGCTGTTGCGGTCAAAAATTAAAATAATAAAATAAATAGACAGAAGCACACAGAAGTCAAATCTAACCTATTGGGAGGTGGGATATTGTTGGCGTTAGGGAAAACTGTCTGAGGGAGGTGGTCTCAGGTTCACTTCTGAACCTGGCAGATGATCAGGGTTATCTAGATCAACGAGGATGGACTCATCTCCTGTGGTATTGGGACAGCATGTTTGTAGGTCTAGAGTTACAGGATTCAATAAGGGATCTGGAGAAATAAAAGAGATCTAGACATTGAAAACAGGTCTACACAAAAATTTGCTCTCTCTAATGGTTATAGCAGCTTTATTTATAAATCTGAAAGCCAGAAAAACCAAGATGTCCTTTAGTGGACGAATAAAACAACTAATGCACATCCATAAACAGCTACAAGTTAACAATGAAGATAAATGATCTAATAAGCCATGAACAGATTTGAGGAAACTTCCATGCTTATGACTAAGTTAAAGAAGTAGCGTGAAGAGAGTACATACTGTATGATTCTATCAAGATGTTCTGGAAGAGTCAAAACTATGGAATGGGGAATATATTAGTTGTCTCCAGCGGGAGAGGGGAGGGAGGTGTGAGGGTGAAGTACAGGATATTTCTGTGGTAGTGAATGTATTCTGTAGAATAATATGATGATGGATACACATCAAGACATATCCACGAAGTGTATGAGTGAATGCTAATTTGTGCTATGGCCTTTGACTAATAACAATGTATCTATACTGGACTACAGTTGTAGCAAGAAGATAACAATAATGCAAGAGATCAATAATAGGGGAAAGTGGTGTAATGGCTAGGGAATATATGGGAACTCCATATGTTTTGCTCCATTAATTAAAAATTAAAAAAAAAAGATCATGGAGCTGCATCACAGAATACCAGCCAGAAGGGAGCTGGCTGTCTGTGGAGTGGGCTGGGGTGAGATAACATCTGGGGAGAAGATGAGTAATACAGGCACTAGTTGGATCTTAAGGGGTCTGTGATTCAGTAAGCCTCACCTGAAAAGAGAGAGGAAAAAAAGCATTGTATAGACCAGAAAGAAAATCAGGTGGGCTCCTTTAAAGGATGGTTCTGATTACAGCACAGATCTCACGCAAGACGAGAGGCAGGAGACAGCCATTTCTGCAGTCATCAACAAGATACGCTCTTCCAAGAAGGAAAGAGAAGCTTTAATCTGGAATAAATTTACCTGTTGGAGATCAAAGAGAAAAATAGAGAAAGAGAATTTAGAGCAGATCAGGAAAAAAAAAAATGCTTCTTAAAAACAATCATATCAGCCACAGGCAAATTATGAGATGCATGTTTACCCAAAGCTTCTGGAGAAAAAGCAAGTGTGGGATGTTTCTTGGGTAGCCAGCTGTCTTCCCGTCAATCAATGGCCCAACTCCGTAAGTCCAAAGTACTAGGTGACTGCAAAGGTCTTGGAAATGCTGTGGTAATCAACTGGTAATTATTCCTCAGTTTTTTTCCTCCTAAAATTTGATTTAATTTGAGAAGTGTCACTGAAGTGTTGAACAGGTCTTTTGGAATCACCCCAAGCTTCCTCAAGGCATGGTCAAATGCTCCCAGCTTTGAAAAAACAAATGGTGATAGATGGAAAAAAAAACATTTGTTGTTAAACATGAAGGGAGACCAATGAGGACTCTGTCATTATATTTTTAAAGTAGCAGATATTGGGGCCTGTAAAATTGTAAAATTCATGGCTACACAAAGTAAAAACCTGGAAACATAGCACAAACAAAATACACAAATTATTGGTTAAATTATTTAGAAGTTTTATTCTGACAAAAATATGTTTCTGTGCATGCATACTTTTTAAAAAGTAACTGAGGATATATTGTGTGTCTTTTTTTTTTTCTCACCTAAATGATTGTTTGGGGTAAATTGAGTGTTCAAATAGATATCTATTACAAAGAACCATAAACATTTAGTGGTTGAAATGAGATATTCTCCCTGGGTATGAAGGCAGAAATGAACAAGGCAGTTATGTAGCAAGATCGTCTAGGGTCCTTGGCAGCTCTGCTCCCGCCGTTATCTAGATTTCTATGTCCACCCTCATATGAGTGTGTTTTGTATCTGTGGATTTAACCAATTACATGTTAATAACATTCAGAGGGGCTGGCATTGTGGCGTAATAATTAATTCTACAGCCTGTATTGCTAACAGTCCATATAAACACCAGTCATATCCCAGCGTCTCCACTTTCAACACAGCTCCCTGCTAACAGCCCAGAAAAAAGTGGTGAAAGATGGTCCAAGTATTTGAACCCATGTCACTTGACAGTGGGAGCTCTGAAAGAAATTCTGTCTCCTGGCTTCTGCCCCACCCAGCCCTGGCCATCACAACCATCAGGGGAATGAACTAACTGGTAGATCTCTCTCTGCCCCTCACTCTCTCTGTGTCTACTTCTCTTCCCTTCTCCATATTCTTCCAAATAAATAATTTTTTTTTGTTTTTCTGTATAAAAAAGAAAGTACTCTAAAATAAAATTGCATCTTTATTGAACAGACATAAACTGTTTCTTTCTGAACAACATAACAACGATTTACAAAACATTTATATTGTATTCGATCTTACAAGTGACCTAGAGATGGTCTTAAATACACTGGAGAGTTAGCATAGTTTATTGGGAAGGTACTACGCCATTTTGTGTAAAAGACTCGATGTGGTGGAATTGGGTAACTACAGGCAGTCTTGGACACATCCCCTGCAGAAACCTGAGGGATGGCTGTCCTATCCTATTCTAGCCTGTGTGGTCAAAGTGGCCCAGCATTACCACAGAGCATTCAAGCTAAAGAAAGAAAGTAACAGAGTTGAAATGAAAGCAACCCAGTTCCCCTTTTAAGAATGTACCTAGTAGTTACACATGTCTTTCCTATTTGCCTGAGCATCACCAGAATTCAAACACATAGCTGCTTTTTATTTTAAGGGAGACTAGAAGAAGTCATTGCATAGCTGTATCTTATAAAACCTACAGATGTAAGAATTTCTAAATGGAAGAGGGGTATGTACTGGGTACAATTGTCAGCTTCTTTGGCACCCAGTTACTCACTCAGGCGTACCTCCTAAGGACAGAGAACATGTCTGTCCACCACGGAAAAGAACCTGGAAAATTTGCACAGTTAGTCCTCCTGTTCCAAGTGACATGAAGTCTTCTCCATCAGAGCCACTCTGGAGGCTCAAAAGCAAGGGCTATGTCTTTAGACTCTCTCCCCACATTCACTGTTCAGTCATGGAGGCAGGCAAAGCAGATGCCATGGAGATTCCTAAGTGAGAAAAGGGAGAATGGCAAACAGGACTACTGTGGTCCTTAGTAATGATAAAATCTTCCTGGGAGGAACTGTATCAGAAATGTCCTTGATCTTCACACTCTTGTTCCCCTCTCTCACAGAAACTCTTCAGTCCACTGGCCTCCTGGAGACTTGGCTCTGTCCGTGAACTTCTGCGGCCACAGCTAATGTAAGCGTGGGAGAACATGCCTTCCTCGGGGATGCATAACTTTTCTGGGGGGTTGCTTTAGGAATCAGAAAATTATAGCTTTTGCGGGCCAGGTTTGTGGTTTCTTTGATCACATAATTCCTTCAGCATTCTTAACAGATTTCTGTATATTTGCTTCGAGTCATTTCCATGAACATGTCAAAAGAACCAAAGATCTTGTCTGCATAAGCCTTGCATTTCTAGACACTCATTTATTTACTCATCTCTGTATTGGACTATTTTCCTTCCAGTAGCAACTTTGAGGTCATCTGAAATAACAGGTTTAGGCGAGACAACAATATGCTTAATTCTATATTTGCCATTGAATTGGCTCCCATGTTCCTGCGAATAGCAGGTCCTGGAGAAGGGCTCATAGACAGTATTATCTATTTCTGTTTATGGTATCGAAGCCATTCAATTTTCCAGCTCCATGAGTCCTAAATTGCTAGACTGCTAGTCAATTCAGATTGCAGTCCCAAGCACTGGGGATATTTCTAGCAGAGCTAAACTTCCTTCCATCTCTGCTTGCAAACTGACAGCTTCTTGTCAAACTTCTTTTCTCCCTACTAAAGCAGCAAAGGATCACCAGAAGAAACCGACAGTATCAAAAGAAAAAAAAAAAAAGAAAGAAGGAAAAAAGAAAGAAACCAACAGTCTCAATATTTCTTCCAGAGCAACAGGCTCAGTAAGCAGGCAATCTGCTTTTGAAATTATCCCATGGATCAGTTTTACCAAATGTTTCCCATAGTCTAAGACAGGTCCCCAGTTCTACTGCCTCTCTTGCAGCAGCTAAGCAAGAGTGATGCATTGGCAGCTTTCCTATCACAGGAGGAACATTAGTCTTGGTACTAAATCATGATTCATTGTGAATTAGGCCCAACTACTTTTACCAAAGATCCCAAAATGTGATATTATACCACACATTGACTTTTTTTTTTTTTCACAATTTCAGAAATGAGGGACATGAAAGAATCTCTGTGTATGAGGTCATCCAGAGGCCAGGGTCTGTACTGTTCTTTCTCATCACCTATAAGGGGACCATCCTAGATGCATGATGCCAGCATGGCCACCACTGCCACACACCATGCATCCCAGCCCAGGACAAATGGGAAGCAGGAGAAGGACATGCAGTTTCTTTCCCCAGGCAACCTTGTCCCTCAGGATGCTCTTGCCTTTCCTGTTTGCTTCCTAGTTATAACACTGGAAGGAGACCAACCATATACCTTTGCAGAACTCAGAGAAGACACTGGCCTGGCCACTAATACAGTGATTAAATAGAGCATGGGGATACTTGGAGCTCCTCCACACCAACACATGAGGAAATATTTTCTAATGTTTTGTATGATCTTGCAAAGAAAGCTTCCATTGACTGTAGAATATTTTACAATGTTTCTCCATTTTGGATAAAGTATATAAGGTTTTATCAAATATTGAGATTAGAAGTGTCTTCATGCATTCCTTAGAAAAAGAGATACTCGGAAGTAAGAATGTTATGTGTGAACACTTTGAAAAAGGCTCAATTGCCCACCAGAAAGATTGCTTCCGTTTGTAATTCCAATTGCAGTAGGTGAATTTGCTCCTCTCCACATGATGTCCACTATTTAGTATTTTTATATCTTAAAACATTTCTTCAATTGAGCACATTCTGGCATTTTAGTATGCTTTTACTCCAAAAAAATGAAATAATCAACTGTAAATATTTAACAATCACCTACATCAATTGTTTCTCTAAAGGATCAAGGCAAAAAGAATGATTTTTAAGATGACTCTTGTTTTAAGAAACTATTTGGAAAGTGACAGTAAAGGATCAGATTGGCACACACTTATCAAATTTTGTATGGTGTCTGCTTATGTGTGAAGCTTGTTTTCTCATTTGAAATATAAATGAAGCTTTATTCTGAAAAGTGTGGAGGAAAAAGAAAAACAAAAATGAGAATCATCTCTAATTATACTAAAACAGAAAATCACCTTTTGACATTATCTGTGTCTCCACTTCTTTGTTTTCTTCAATATCTTAATTCATACAAACTCATTTTCTTAGTGTATAAATACATATTCTCCCTTTTAATGACTACATAATATGGTTAAAATATAATGAAAACCAGCATTTACTAAGCACTTGTTATGATAACACAACTATATTTATTCCTTTGGAATGCAATAGAAGATTAATACTATTATTGCAATTCTATAGTGTTAGCTTTTACTGTGGTACCTTATCCTTCACACACACATACACCCATAGAGCATGGACCAGTTCTGTCACCTCTTTAGTCCTAACCCCAGAGACGTTTGACTATGCCTAGAGACATTTTGGTTATCACACTGTTGGGATGCTACTGGCATCTGGCATCTAGAGCAGGCTAAGGATGCCCCTGAATATCTAACAATACACAGAATAGCCCCCATTATAAAGAATTAATTATCCCAAATGGTCAGTTGTGCCTCAGTGTCCAGAAACCCTTCCTCACAGTCATGCCCTTTTCTATGTGAGCTTCTTGTTTTGTTATTTGATTTTTGTTTTGCTGTCCAACTTCTTGATATGGGAATTAGTCTGTGTGAGTTGCCAACAGGATCAGAAGGGAAATTCAGCTATGACTTTCTCTTATGTGCCGTCACTCCACTCCTGTGGCTCCTCTAGTACCAAGTGTACCTTCTAACCTTCAACCAAGAAAGGAGGCAGAGAGATGCATGAGGAGACCCCTGCCGCAGATGCACAGCACCTGCACTGAGCAGCGGAGTTGTCCTGCCCAGCCCAGTCAACCTGCACAGACATGAACTATGACAACTAATGTTTGAAGTCACTGAGTTTGGGGGCAGCTTTTTAGTTTTGTTTTGTTTTGCTTTTTGCTTTTTTAACGAATAACTTTTTAACACATTAGATTAGATATCACAAAATAAGTATCTGGATATCCTGGCTTTCAACACGCCTGTTGGGTCCAGAGTCCACTCTTAACCCTTAGATTGCACAGAGGACCTGCCCCCCCCATACAACTGATGCTAGACAAAAACATTCAGGACAAACATTACTTCTGTTTTGAACACGAACAGATACTCCTCAAGAAATCAATCCAGGGCCCAGCGCGGTGGCGCAGTGGTTAAGATCCTCGCCTTGCACGCCCCAGGATCCCATATGGGCGCCGGTTCTAATCCCGGCGGCCCCTCTTCCCTTCCAGCTCCCTGCCTGTGGCCTGGGAAAGCAGTCAAGGACAGCCCAAGGCTTTGGGACCCTGCACCCGCGTGGGAGACCCGGAAGGGGCTCCTGGCTTCGGATCTGCATAGCATCGGCTGTTGCGCTCACTTGGGGAGTGAATCATCGGACGGAAGATCTTCCTCTCTGTCTCTCCTCTCTGCATATCCGCCTTTCCAATAAAAATAAAAAAAAATAAATCTTTAAAAAAAATAAAGTTTCAGATATTAAAAAAAAAAAAAGAAATCAATCCAATAACTCTTTACAAGCCAGCGGCTTTTTATTAGTTACCTAGAAGTAATACGAAACTTGTAAGAAGGTGAATGTACATTACACATAAAAAAAAGAAAGTTGAACATCTACAGATGCAATATCCACAGAGCTCCTGGAACCAATTTCCCATGAATTTAAGGGTACTGAATTGTTTTTCTGATAATATCATTTATAAAACCATTCTTTGGCTATCCAGGTCATTTTTGTGTGTGTAATTTGCAACTACCAATAACACTCCAATAAATAACTTCTTACACAGATATCCTCTTCCATTTCTGACTTTTCTAAATATGACTTCTCCGCCAAAGAATACAAACTTTTTAAAGGAATGTAATACATTCCACTGCATAATTTTTTTTAATGTTTCTTTTTTTAGCTTGAAATAGCTACAGAGAAAGAAGGAGAGATGGAGAGAGAAATCTTCCATCTGCTGGTTCACTCTCTAAATGGTACAACATCCAGAACTGAGACAAAGGAGGCAAGAACCTCTTCCAGGTCTCCTACATGGGTGTGAGGGTTTAAGGACTTGAGCCATTCTCCTCTGCTACCCACACAGGAAGCTAGATGGGAAGTAGAGCAGTCAGGACTTGAACAAGTGCTCATATGGGATGCTGGCACCACATGCAGATGATTAGCAACAGACCTTCATTGAATAATTTTTAAAAAGCATTTGAGTCATCCAAATAATTATATTAATCAACAAAATTGCATTACTTAATCAAGAGTTTATTTTAACGTGTCCCATAGCCAACATTTTCATTTTCTAAATGTCTGCAACAATCAAGGCTGGGTCTAGAGCCAAGATCCAGGAACTCAATATGGGTCACCAGTGTGGGTAGCTGGGATGTTATTAATTAGACCAGTACCCATTAGCAAGAAGCTGCAATCAGAAACAAATTCAACACTTGAGCCCCAACACTGCAATTGGAGCATGAGCATACAAAAAACCGCACATATTTTCACAAGATTTGTTTACTTATTTGTTTATTTGAAAGGTTGTTGAGAGGCAACACAGAGACAGAGAGATCTTTCATCGGCTGCTTCCCTCCCCAAATGTTCTCAATGTCCAGGGCTGGGCTAAGCCAGGTTTCTAACACTGACGACAGGGGTCCAAGCATTAGGGTCCTTTTTGACTACCTTCCCAGGCTCAATAGCAGAGAGCTGGATCAGAAAAGGAACAGCCAGACTTCAAGTGATGCTTATATGTGATGCTGGAATTACAGGCAGTGATTTAATCCACTGTACCACAAAACCAGTGCCTCCAAACAGCATCCTAACAACTGCACCAAACACCCACCCCAGTCATTCATTTTCAAGAATCAAGATCTGGGAATGAGTCAAATCCCAAAACGTAATACTGTACAAATAAGAAATTTGCTAGAGCTGAAGTTAGCCATAGCTGTACAGCAACAGAGAGGGGAAAGCTGGCCAGAGGTGTTAGTTTTAGAGCGCCTGTGTTTAATAAGACAAGTATCTCATACTGGTATGTGAACTAGGTGACTTTGTTACTATAAGTCTCAGTAAGAAGAGGTAGATGCAAACAGTTCCCCAAAGCCAATGTGTGACTGTAATGCAGAATGCAGCATTTCTTTGGGCTTATTTTCACTTAGCATAGCCTTTTTTTAGCATAGCCCATAGAACATGACCATCAAACTTCTCCCATGGGAGTGATCAGCAGACCGACAGGAGAGACCACATGGGTTCCCTAAAGGGAAGAGGGAAGAGCAGGTGGATCTGAGACAAGGAGAACAATGGAGCTCTACACGTTGGAACACGCACTTGATGCTACTTGTAGAAGACAGCAATACTGAGCCAACACAGTGCTTCCCTTCCCGCTGAGTACCCAAAACCGCCCTTTGCAGACCAGGGCACAGGCCTGAGGCCAGAGTGGCCACACGGGGCCTAGCATCCACAAGATACTCCACTTAGGGCTCATGCCTAACAGTTTTGGTGTTAATGCCCTTGGCAATTTCTTCTTCTCATTTATGGTTTACACTTGAAACCAGTTAGGACAATACAGCTTGAGCAGAGACTGGAATATGTGCTCCTTCAAAGACCAACGTCACCCCCACCAAAGTAATCATCTTCCTTCTGCCCTCCCTTTTTCCCTCCCTCCCTTTGCCCCCTTCTTTCCTATCCCTTTCTTCCTTACTTCGTCCCCTCCTCCTTTCTACCTTTAAATATTCCTTGGACAGTTACGCTCACTGATCACTGTGCCAAGTACCATGTATACAGAGATAGAGATCCAATTCCAACACTAGTATTATTACAAGCAGATAAATAAATCACATCATAACCTGGAAGGCTGAACAACACACAGTTCTGGGCCTCTATGGACCGGAAGAGGGATTGAGTGTCTAATGGCCTTGAGTAAAGAAAGCTACATGGGGAAGGCGATGCGTAAGTATGCTCCATAAAAAGGGGCCAAAGGAGGGGAAAGGCTGCCTAGGCCAGTGTGTGCAACTACTGAGGTGTGAAGTCCAAAGCAGAAGGGGGTAGATTAGCATCCTTGGTGCAGTTTGCAGTGCTCTGCCAAGGGTCAGAGATTTCAAGAAGAAAACTTGCACAAAGAGGGTGATGCCAGCAGTTGTTCTGCAAACAATCTGCTGACAAGGAGAGATAATAGGAGACCTTGGGGCAAGTGACTGACAGGACTGTTGCCATGTTCTAGAAATCATCCTGCCATTGAGTGCCATGAATGTGGATTGGGATGTACACAGGGGGAGGAGCTCAGTAGAAGCAGACTAGGTCGTGGTCTCATCAACTCAGTGACACAAAACCAACTGCTCCTCCAGACACACGTCTCTCACTCCTGATGACACATTCTGCACTTGTTGGGAATGACTGTGCAGTTGATCCAAAGCAGCTGTTTAAGTCACCCAGGGACCCAAAGTGTTTATCCAGCTCATGTTTGAAGAAAGCAAATTTGGAAAAATAAACCTTGGAAAACCATCAGACCAACAAAGGGTTCATGTTAAGGGAATGAAAAGCTATTAATCCCAGATCTTCAGAGCACTGGCTAAAGCAGAAAATTTAAGGGGAATTTCTGATCTTAGGAAAACATGGTAGTGCTAGAAACAGCCCCCAAGGCACTATTTATAAACCAAAGAAACCTTGGGCGGGGAGGGGGGCAGTTTTTGATGAGGATCACACAGCTGTGAGCGATTAGTGCTTACTGAGGTTTGGTTGCAGAGAAATCTGTGTTCTGAACACAAAAGTGACATTGTGATAAAAGTCTTTATCAGTATGTTTCTCTGTAAATTAATCATTTAGCTACCCCTGCTTGCATTTGACTTGGATGAGAAGCTGCTTTGTGGAAGTGGACCAGTAATAGGCCAGTTTGTGATTTCCAGTAGACCAAAAATGACATTATTTAAAAGAACAGGGACTCCAGAAGATGGAGCTAATTCTGCTCTATGGAACAGGACTTACATCACTCACTCTGAAAGCAAGAACCTCTCTTACCCAATGGTGGTAGTATGACAAATTATCTGAACATTCGTGTCACCACTCTTCATAAGAACTCTAGTCTATATGAGCCTCAGCATCTATGTGTATCTTTGAGAGATGTGTGTGTTTATGTGTGTGTCCTATTTAGCAATCAGTCACTAAAAATTAGTAGACTAAAGAATGCCTTCTGCAATTCCTTTTGTGAAGGGTATTGGACTTCCAATCCATTCTCTGGACCTCTTACATAAAAATACAAACGGGAAATGCAGTGAATAAAGCAATTCTGATTCACATTTTGGTTTCCAGAAAGTTGGTGAATTGCTGGGGCAGACACTGAAGCTATCTGGTTGACATCTATCAGTATTGTGGAAATATTCTGCTTGTGAGAAAGACTGATAGCTGAGTGCTACATAAACTTGCATAAACATTAATACATTTCAATACCTAGGACACAAAAGGGACATTGGAGTTTGGCATCTTCAAAACAGGAACTTTAAGAAGGGTGCAGGTGTAGGTCAGGCCAGTTGAGCCATAATACCAGCCAGCTTATATTTGGGCCGAGACTGGAAGATGCCTGGGCTGGGTTGGGCTAGGCTATAGCCCTCACCAGTGTAAGCTGGAACTGGGGGCGGCACCTGGCCAAGCCAGGGTATAACACCCACTGGCAAATGCTAAAGTGATGCCAACCATGCCAGAATGGGCCATAGTGCTCAACCAACACATGCAAGATCAGGGGATAGGGAACGAACACAATAAGGGGGCTTTATGGGGCTCCCCTGCTGGATCACTACCCCCATTGGTGAGTGTGAGAGCTGGGATTGGAGGCAGACAAAGCTGGGCAGGGCTACCACACCATGGCCTCATGTGAACTGGATCAGGGTAAAGCCAGACTGGTTTGACTGTTCCTAATTGTGTATGCATGAGCAGAGTGAGTGTGGATTGGTTGGGCATCAGCTGGCAGAGGCTGGCATGGGGGCAGATTCTGTCAAGTTAAACTACAAAACCGCCTGAAGAATGCAAGCTCTGGAAGTGGGAGTGGGCCCAGTAAAGAAATAGCAAGCACTTCCCTTTAAGGTTGCCACTCCAACTGGTAAGCCTGAGAACCAGGACTGGGGCTGGCATGACTAGACAGAGAGTCGCACCTGCCAGCATTTGTGTGGGCTGGATAGTGGGGCTGGTTGGGTTGAAATAGGCTTCAATGCCCATTGACATGTTCAAGAGCTGAATGGGATGTGAGAGAGATTGGACCAGA
This sequence comes from Ochotona curzoniae, assembly GCF_017591425.1. Taxonomy (NCBI): domain Eukaryota; kingdom Metazoa; phylum Chordata; class Mammalia; order Lagomorpha; family Ochotonidae; genus Ochotona; species Ochotona curzoniae. Next base: position 40,353,919 of record NW_024466502.1, on the reverse strand, counting down.
CTGCTGTACATATTGGCAAGCATAGGAACCAGGGCAGGGGGTTTGGCTGGTAGGGGTTATTACAAGTCACCCCAACTAAGCTATAACTTCCACTGGTTTATATGGCTAAGTGGGTGGTGGGTAAGATTGAGTCAGGCTGCAACACCCATTAGTTTGCATAGAGGACAAGTTTTTAATTTATTGTTTAATATACATATCTCATCAATTCAAAATTCCTCACATACATGCATTTCAATATTTTTGCACCATTATGAACTTTTAATCCCATTTCCCACAAACTTTTTGAAGTACTTTTGTTACATAGACACCTATATACATTACAAAATCTATTTTCTCCAGCCACTGGCTGCTGTCAAGTGCCACTCATAGGTCAAACTTTCATTTTACTGATTTTTTTCTTCCCAAAGCACATATTTGTGGGAGATCTGCTATGAGTTTTTATTTTTGAAAAAAAAAGCTATTTAAGTTTAGTTTGTAATTTCTTGGATTCTTACTAAATATTAATCCAGGTTGTAAGGATTGTTTGTTACTTTGTCCTTGGCACTGAAAAGAACAATATGTGGTGGTGACATGAGAAAGAAAACAATTTTATAGGCCACTATCTTTCTGGACTTTCTTCGTTTTCACCCTGAGAAACACCACCAACTGTTCACCACCCAAGGCAGAGAAGAAAGCAAAGGTGTGCTCAGTGGAAAGAGAGAAGATGCATTTGGCTGGAACGGATTCACTGCTGATGGAGAGTACTTCAGCCCGTAGGAAGGTGAGAGCGATCCATTTTCAAGTGTGATTCAAGTGTCCTTCCTCTCTGCCTTACCCCTTTCTTCTTGGCTTTCTCAAAGAGAAAGGTTGAAAGAGAGACCCTCATTCTCCAGGACATGAACCCAGAGCTCAAGAGGCAAAAAATCGCTTGAATCAATGTGACTGTGTGGGTCACTGTGGAGAAGAGGGCATCGATGGGCCCTCCTGTGTATGATTGCACCCAGTCCTTGCAAATGTGTGCTGATTCAGGGGAGTATGGACAAGTCAGATGGGCCAACAGCTCTGGAGCGCCGCTAGATGTTGAGCAGATTAAATTGCATACCTGGTTTGATCAACTACAAGAATAAGATTGCTATTCAATTCCTTTTACATTTTGCTCTTTGTGACTTGTTTGTGTGTCGATTGTTTGATTTGAACTCCAAACAACTCTGCAAAGTAGATGATGCAGCTATTTTCCTTTCAAATCTATGAATAAAGTAGTGGAGTTACAGAAAGGTCAAGTATATTATTTAAAATGATGAGATGGTTATTGAAGGGGCAGGACTGAATCTCATTTCCCAGCGTTAGAGTTGCACCTCTTCCCAATCCACTTCACTTCTCTGTGGGATTATACAAGAGGACCTCAACAGTTCTGGGCAAAATGAAATTAGAAGATAAATTCACTTTGATGCTGGAGAATTTTGAAGTCCCACCACAGCATTTTTCAATATACTTCATTTATTTTTTTTAATTTCATTTTATTTATTTATTTATTTTTTATTACTTTGCAGTATGTGACACAGTTTTTTAGGCACTGGGATTTCTCCTACCCCTCCCTCAACTCTCCCCTCATGGTGGATTCCTCCACCTTGCAACATTGCCACAGTATAAGTTCAGTTGAGGTTCCTTCATTGCAAGCATATACCAAGCATACTTCTTTTAAACAAACTTTTTGAAGACCTTGTATATGCATGGGTTTCCAGCATGTTTTAATTTTAATGGATCTCTTAGTTTCATTTTCTACAAACATTTTTGAAATACTAATTTTGTAAAGACACTGTACCTGAAAAAATCTCCTCATGTAAAATGAACCCTTTTGGCTCTATCCTCACACCCATCACATACCAAATCAACTCTAGGCAGCTTTAGCAAGAAACTGGGATGAGAATTCAAGGGATCCTTACATGCCACACACCAGAAGTGGCTGTGATCATCTGTGATGGGCAGCACAGGTGCATTGATCCTCAACACTTTGGGGAACTCAAGGAAAGCACAGACAACAGATTATTCCTGTTCTCGGGTGCTTCGCAAATTTTTAAAAGATTTATTTATATTAATTGGAAAGGCAGATGTTTGGAGAGAAAAAGACAGAGAGAAAAAAAATCTTCCATCTGTTGGTTCACTCTCCAAGTGGCAACAACAGCCAGAGCTGAGCCAATCCAAAACCAGCAGCCAAGAGATTGTTATGGGTCTCCTATGAGTGTGCAGGGTCCCAAGGCTTTGGCCAAGCCCCTGCTACTATTTCAGGCCACAGGCAGAGAGCTGGAAGGGAAATGGAACATCCAGGACATGAACCAGAGTCCATATGGGATCCTGGCACTTGCACAGAGGATTAGCCAACCAAGTCATTGCACCTGGCTCACACATGCTCTTTTTGAAAGTAAGCTTCACACTAGGGAGAAGATGAAAGAAGACAAGACCAACACCGTCATAGCCTGAAATAAAGCCCGAAGACCTAGATTGTACATATAAAAGTCCCACATGCATTGGAATTCACAGAAGGAAAATATGACTGCTGGATTCATGGGGCAGTAGTAATGTCAAATAATGTAAGGATTTAAAGGAAATGAGAATCCTGCCAGGTCAGAAGCAGGAGAAGCAACTACAATAGTCACACTGTCTTCAACCCCAGGAGTACAGAAGAGAGTGTTATGGTCCTATAGTCATAAACACACACACACACACACACGTCTTCCTGACATTACTTACCATGTACAAGTCTTTATAATTGTACATGACAATTACTGCATAGCATATCAGAGAGGGTTCCAAGAAACGCAGTATAGGAGAAGCCCTAGCACAATGCTTAGTATGTGGGAGCATCTTAGGACTTTCAGGCTAATCTTTTTTTTTAATATTTATTTATTTTTATTGGAAAGGCAGATATACAGAGGGGAGGAGAGACAGAGAAAGATCTTTGTCCAATGGTTCACTCCCTGAGCGGCCATAATGGCCGAAATTGAGGCAATCCAAAGCCAGCAGCCAGGAACTTCTTCCAGGTCTCCCATGCAGGTGCAGGGTCCCAAGGCTTTGGACTGTCCTCAACTGCTTTCCCAGGCCACGAGCAGGGAGCTGAATGGGAAGCAGGGCTGCCGGGATTAGATCTGGTGCCCATATGGGAACCCGGTGCATTCAAGGTGAGGATTTTAGCCACTACGTTATCATGCCAGGTCCTTTCAGGCTAATCTTGAAGAAAATAAATTGTGTCAGACTTGGTCTGCTCAGCACTGGGCAGTCTGAACACCAGCAATGGGAGCTGATGCAAAGGACCAAGAAGTTTCTCCAAGTGGCCATTCAAAGAAAGGCAGAATCTTTAATCCCAAATCTGCTCTTCCCAGTTCTCAAATGGGCAAAAGTTAAGTGGGGCAGATTGTCAAATGGATTTCTAGGGTCTGGGTGCCCCTTAGGTGGAGGCTTCTGTGCTGTGGAACGTGGCCAATTTTCCTGGTGGTCATGAATTCCACCCTTAGCTCAGGACTCCTGCTCCAGCCATGATCCTGCAAGAAATTCCTGAAAGTTTTGGGCCCACCTCTGTCTCAACATGCTGGTCTGACACAAGGTGAGCAACTAGCTTTTGATCACTCAAATATGAAAAGTAAAGGGAAATACACATTTTCCAATTGCAAATGTGTGTCTGATTCCAAAATTAGAATTGGGGATAAAAAGGAGTTGGGATATAGTACAGTACACTGCCCAACTCATAATTTTTAACAAAGAGAAAGTCAGACACTGATCTCTGAAAAGAGAAAATTAAATCAGATCCTTCTTTCTGAAAAAAAAATTGTTCTATATTTATGTGTTTCTGTATCATATTGCCAGAGAGAGATAAGGAAAAAGAGGGGGCTTTCATCTGTTAATTCATTCCACAACTGTAAGGAACAGCTAGGCCAGGGTCAGGCCAATCCACAGACCAGTAACTCTGTGTGGGTCTCTAATTGCATGGCATGACCCCAGAGATTTGAGCCATCTTATGTTTCCTACTATGAGTATTATCAGGAAGCTGTATTAGAAGCACATGTGGGACTTCACCCTAGAAACTCTGAAATAACCCGTTGCACCATAGTGTCTGCCCCACATATTTATTATTGATCTTGGGAAAAACAGATACATTAATTTCTGTAACTTGATGAAAATACTCTGTAAATCCTTTCTCAGGGTCAAGAAGAGAAATTTTCAGGGAGAGACTGATGACTTTAGTCTTCTTGTTATGCTTGTTATGGAGTCAGTGTGTGGGTTAAGGAGGCAGGTACCTGGGCACACATGGATAGGAGAAGATGGAGATAATATATTTAATTCTGTATATGCTGGAAACAAGTTCAGTTTGGGTCCCTGGAGTCCCCCATAGGGGCCAGCCTTCTAAGGGGAAATGCCAGGAAAAAAATAATAACCCATTTGGGGAAAAAAGAAAAAAACAACTTGTTGCAAGAGACAGATTAACAAGAGAAAAGTTAAAGAGAAAGTTATTAACTGTATATGTTTCTTGTATTCCACTCTCAAGGAGGTAACTTTGAATTGTCAGTGAAACGCAGATATTTTAGATACAATAAGTACAAAACGAAAGAATTTGTATATCTACAGGTGCAACTGGGAAAATGACTGGCCAATAGGTAGAAGATAAAGACCCGTTGGTGAAGTTTGTTCATGTGGACTCTTTTAATACCTGCTTTTTAGACCATTGAGGATCTGATATTGATTTCAGTAGTTAAGCCTGTCCTTGGGGTGTGCATCAGGGACAAGATATCTTGGCCCTTGAAAATATTGTAGACAGATAGAAGACCAAGAGAGCTTTTTCCTCAGTTTTTTTTTTAATTTAATTACCTGCAACTCAGCAAACCCTCATATTTTAGGGAGGCATATTTTAGTCATATATCAAATTTTGATCTGACAATTGCTCAACCACCCTTGCCTTAAACCATGCTATCTCCTAAGCATGTGTTGTTGGTCGGCTCCTACGAGAAAGAAAGGCCACAGGGAGCAAGTGAGCCATCTAGAGGTTAGAGCCATGAGCCCAAGGCCTACCTGATATGAGCTTGCTTCTATCTCTGAAGATGAGAGATGCCCTGCCTCGACAGGTTCTTACTTGTTGAAGGGGTCAAGCTTGACCTAGATTGACCTCCAGTTCCTTAGGCGCTCATTATAACACTTTAGCGTCCTGAATAACACACCTACCCGCCATCAGCACAATGGAAAACATCAGACTACCTAAGAAGAAGGGAGAGGCAGCCAGATTCTGTGAAATTGCCATCCGCTTCCTGAAAATCTCTGACTCCACCCCTTTAATAAATGTACCTCCTGTTTCACTAAGCAACCATACAGCATTAAATACAGTTCAATGACAGGGACATTCCTGTCTGAGGGGGCGTGCATTTTCACTGTGCAGTATGTGTTTTTCCTTTCTCAATAAGCATTTGGAGCTTGTTTCTCACTGTTCTTCTGCTTGCTTCTGAGAAGTTCTTTGTCAAGGCGAAGTCAAGAGCTGAGCACCTAGTAGCGCTAATTCACTCCCACATGGTACCATATGTGGTTCAGGCCCTGCATCGTGATCAACCCATGACATTCAATCACTCCTGCCTTCTAGGGGCACCAAGTGACCACAAAAATATCCATAAGTCTGCTGTGAAAGCAAGATCGCATCATTGAATTCCTTTATTTTCATGTAAAGGCTGTAGACATTAATATTAATGTCATGTAGTGAATTCTAAAAGAGTTAATTTAAAGCACAAATAAGCAAGCCTTTCTAAAGCACATTTCCTATTTTCCTCTCTGATGGTTAATTTTAGGTATCAACTTGACTGGATTGTGGACTTCCTGGAGAACTGGAAAAATGCTCTGTGTCTAAAAGTATGTATCCAGGTGGGTTAAGGGGGCAGCACTACCCTCAAGTAGCATCTAATTGGTTGGGGGTCTTGACTAGAACAAAAACAAAAGAAAAGTTGATTGTTCTCTCTCCTTCCAGAAGCTGAGGTATACTTTTTCTCCTGTTTTGGGTATCATAACTGCAGCTTCAGGCCCTGCTACTGCCATCAGTATCACTCAGAAGCTCAGGTCTTCAGACTTGGACTGCATCACCCCGCTGGATTCTGGAATCTCCGCCCTGTCATAGCCTGTTGTGGGATTACTCATCACTCGTAATTCTGAGTCAATTCTCCTGATAAATTGCACCCTCTAATCATCTGTTTATCTGTATCTCTTATTGATTGTGTCTCTTTAGGGATCCCTAGCATACTTCATTTAGTCAGATTCCACTGATGGAAAATCCAAATTCTTGCACTGCTGTTGGACCAGAAACTTGACCCTCTTCTCAGGCCAGCGGGTGAGTGCTCAATGTACGTTGCAGCTTGCAAAATTGAACTTCTATTGATCAATATCTTAGACTAACAAAGGAATCTCTAGGTTTGAAATACCAAAGTTTCACTTTTAAAGGAGGCTTTCTCACAGACCTTTAGCTGTACACAAAGAATGTACAGCTGGCTTTGTGTTCCTCCTAGCATTCTGCCACACACACCTCTTATTAAACATTCATGCCACACCTTTGTCACTCAAGCAGCTAACATGCTAAGGGACATTTCAATTAATATATCTGTTGCTGTATTTACTCCCTGTCAATGATGGGAAATAAGGTGTAGAAATTGCCAAGTCCTCTTTAGAAAATCAGCTCTGAGCCTCTTGGCTATAACCTTTCAAACCACTCTGCATTCTTCTCTTGTCATCTTGAATCAGAACGGTGAAAAGGTAAGAGCTAGAAGGGGATGCTGGGATGCTGGAGGCTAACCCTGATTTCTGCAAGATTTTTCATGCCCACCACTGAGTACAATCCGAGATCAAGGCTGAAAACAGTGAAAGGCACCAGACTGGGGAAAGTCCCTTCTGCCTTTAGAAAGCCAGTTCCTCTCTTCGGAGCATTCACTGTCCCCATACCCTCAGGGCATTCTGTTTCAAAAGCAAACAGGCTCCCAGCATGGAGACCAGATTCATTTAGCGCCATTCATTTCCTCTATTGCAGAGATCAGCTTAATAAAGCCCTCCACTATTGCATTCAATGGCAGTGCAACAACACTCAGGGAAATTTTGAAAAGAATAAAATATCCATAATCTCATCTCCCTCTCATAGCCAAGGCCTTCTGCCCTCTCTGGGATTTGGCTCTAGGTACTCCCAGGGCTAGAAGTCACAGATATAGAAATTTGTATCATCCCATACTTTATGCCTTGTTTTCCCACCACAGTCTCTAGTAGGTTTCCCAGTCTTCCCCTAGGAGCCATGGTTCCAAAAAGAAGATACCGGATGGGGATGGGAGAGCTGGCTCCATCAGATATAGACACCACCCCTTGGAGGATGTGGGAAGAAGAGTGGTAACACCAAAAGGATATATCCATGTCCCAAATCCTAGAACCTGTGGATGTTATTTTATTTAGGAAATGCCTGATGGCAGAGGTGATTAAGTTAAGGATCTTAGGAGGGAACCATCTGGATTGTGAGGGTGGCCCCTACATCCAATGGCAAATGTTTTTATAAGAAACAAAAGCAGAAAAGGCACAGGGAGAAGTGGAAATGGCCAGTTGGAAACAGAAGCAGAGGAACTTCCACAGCTGCCAGACACTGGAAGAAGCAAAGCAGCAGCTCTCCCTGGGTGTCCAACAGAGGCAGGGCCCACCCAAGGAATTGACTCTAGACTCCAGGTTACAGCAGTGTGAGAGGATACATTTCTGGTGCTGGCAGCCACTGAGTTCATACAGTGCTAGCAAATGAATCCAAAGGGAATAGCTTTGTGTGATTGCTCAGACAGGATGACTTAATGTTCCCTGAATCCCCCCTCTACAGTCCTTTCCACCAGGGGAACCCACATCCACAGTACTCTGATGTCTTGCTAGGAGGAACCACCTGAACCCTTAGTCACTCGAGATCTCAACCATTTCTGAAGATCCTGTCAGCTTTCTTCCAGTTTTGAATCACTGTCCACACGATAAACCATGATAATGGCCTTTTAGCCTAAACTGATATGGTGTCATACCTTCACGTTGCACCTTTGTCTTGGCTCATGGTCCAAACTCTCATCACTGTGCTGTTGACTTGGCCTGAGCTCAATGGAATTGCTTTTTGGACTATGGGCCACCTGTGTTAGCAATTTTGTAGAAGAGGAGAATGGAGGATCCTGTACCTGTCTCTGCTGAGAAGGTGTGCCTGCACCTTTACCCGGTAGCCACTGGGCATTTATGAGAAAATGTTTGGTGGTCCATTTTCAACAGAGGTGTAATAAAACTCGCCAGGCAAACAGAATGTTATGGAATAGCCAACTCACAAGAGGAATTAAAGCACAGAGAAGGAAAATGCCTTTACAACTTAAATGGTATTCAGAAGGAGTGAACATCCCACAGCCAATGAGGAACCAGGGGAGGGACGTGCATGCCGGAATATCAGTTGTTTGCTGTAACTGCCCCAGCCATGTCTGCTACTCAGACACCTAATCTCACAAGAACAGTGATCAAGTTTCACTTTTACCACACTTGGTGAATCTGAGTTTACCTCCTGACTAGACAGGTGAGGATACTTCCCACATATTCTGCCTGCATTGTGTATGAAGCCTTTCTGAATCTTGGTATTGTGTGTTGATTCATCTCAGTTTTGATCCCTATTTCAAGACTTAATTCCTCACTGAGATGGTTTCACTAAGTTTATTATTCACTTCCCATAAACTTGCACATGAACTTTTCTTCTTTTGTCCATTCAGGCTGAGAATGTTTTCTTTTTACATTTGAACAGGCTACTTTATATCTGACCCATATGTCAGTGTGTCACAGTGGTGAATTCTACATATCAATTTAAGTGCACTGCAGTATGCCCAGATAGCTGGTAAAATGTTATTTTGAGGTATGTCTAGGAGGGTATTTTTGGAAGAGGTTAGCATTTGAATCGGTGCATGAAATAAAGACAATTCAGCACCACTAATGTGAACTGGGATGTCCATCATTAAAATGAATGGGATCACCGTCCTCTTGCCCTGGCCCAGCAGCACACTGCTACTCAGACTATCACCCACTGACCTGGGTTTACACCCGTGACTCACCAGATGCTAGAACTACTTCACAGTTTTCCTGGGACCAGCGTGTGGGAGAACCTCTTAGCCTCCACGAGAGATCGTATCTGACCATGAATTGCAGCCTGCCTATCTATACATATCCTATTGGTTCTGTTTTCCTTTAGACCCTAATACACACAGGCTTCCCTGCCCAGGGACAGTTCAAGGATAGCTGCCTCAGAGCACCACAAAGTCCATCCTCAAGGTCATGGTCATAGCCTCGTGCTTTCCTCTGCTCTTGTGTCTTCAGGCTGCTCCATTCTGAATCTCATAGTGTTTTAGGCAAACTCTGCTCTTCTGCTAACTCCAGCCATAAATACAATCATAACCCCTGAGAGTGGTAGGGACTTGACTCAGGATTTCAGGCACATGTGTACTTCTGAGCTCTCACACTTTGTCCTTCTCCTGTCACAACCTGTGTGACCACTTTGAAGCCTCCTGGCTTGCAGTCAGGGTACCTTGGTGAACACTTGCCCCAAAACTCTCCCTGGGGGAATCTCAAACAGACCTGCCTTCTGAACTTGAGAATTTTAGAAGAGTAGCGTTTCCTTCATCTCATTTCAAGTTTCAGATTGATTACTTTCAGCTTCAAGCCTTTGACAAACACCACATTCACCCTAAGAAGGAAGAGTAAGAGTGAACACTCTTGGGCAGAATCAGGTTGGGCTGCAACACCCATTGGTTTGTGTAAAACACAGGGCTGGAGATAGAACTGACCACAATTGCAACCACCAGCATAAGCTGATTGGGGTGACTGACTGTGCTGGACCCTGTATTGGCAAGCACACACAGGAATCAGGTTTGGGATCACCTTAGATGGATTTTTAATGGGGATCCCCCCAAATGAATCACGGGACTCAGAATCCCAACCATGGAGAGAATTGTAGGTTCCATGGTCTGACCATGCAGTCAGCCCATACCTGGTTCCACAACAGAGGATGGAGGACAGAACAAATTAATGAACTACCACAACCAAGTGTTGGCTGTGAGTATCTGGGCAAACAGAGACTCTAAGGTGGATCGTGACAACCAGTGGATTCTGGAGAGATTTCATCATGCTTGCAGTGGAGAGATTGGCAGTAATTCAGAACTGTTGAACTATTAAAATCTCTTGAGCAGGACCCTCAGAGCATGCCCCACATTGGGGACCCTGGAGTGATGTAGGGTGGCTGGGTATTGCTTTTCCCCTTGTCTCCCTCCTTCTCCCAGATACAGGAAGGAAAAAGAGAATGTGGAAATGCTGATTTCACCCACCTTCCTGTAGCCCTTGACCCTTATATCACCTTAGTCAACTATGTAAAAATCATAACAAAGAAAAAAGAAAGAAAAAGAAAGAATGCACCCCAGTTGTCATCACCAGAAGAGCCAGGAAATGCTGAGGTAAGGCAGGGTGTGTGTGTGGTATTGGAGCGGAAGGAACTTTTAGGAAGATAGAATATATGATGGTCTAATAGCAAAATATTCTCATGAAAACACGCAGCCAACACAGGCACATTAGTTACATCCATGATAATAACCCCCCATTGACTTACATATGCTTCAGCTGCCTTCCAAGGAAAGCGAGATGCAGTGACCTCCTGATCTGGCTTACCAGACAACGGAGATCAGCTTCCATCTTCAGTCTGACTAACGCCCAAGTCGACCACCCCTCTTCCCAAGACATGCACATCTCTGGAGCCTTCATCCCACCAGCCCAAGATGCTTGAGATCTAGCCATGGAGGAAATGAGGCCTGCTCAAGGATCCACAGAAAAAAAGAGAGTCTTGCTTATAAGAATGACATCTAATGATTCTACAATGGTCATGAGGGACATTGAAGCACCTAGGATCATTTTTAGAGCAGTTAGTGTCCCTGAGATCAACTGTGACCCCCTGGTTCTGACCTGTGGGAGTCAGAGGGAAAAATAACACTTCTGGCACATTCATTTGCCAATTAGAGGGGATTCTGCAAGAATTTTTGACATAGAATATTCCATGTAATTTCTGTATAGACCCTGCAAGCCAGTAAGGATATGGTTCATGCTATAGTCTACACTGTGTAATGTCAAAGACATTTTCATTCCTGATAACTAGAACTCTGGTCTAGATGCACTAACAGGAAGCTTCGGGAAAGGAAATCAACCCAAAAAGAGGGGAGGTGAGGGCGGATGAAATACAATTTTTATATTACCAAAATAGTAAAGTAGAAGTATCATAAAAATGCTATTAATCAAAAGATCGTGCTCTATTTTATAGCTAAAAATCTAACACTCACTGTGTACACATTTTTTACTTTAAATGTGACACAAGCCTAAATCATAATAATGTGAATCAATAACTAATTAGCATTTATAAATGCAGCCACTGGGAAACATATTTCAATTTCATAGCAAGGAAGCTGGGGAATTGATGAACAAAGGCCAAAAGTGAAGCAAACACAAGCTTGGCACACCCCTAGTGGCAGCACTGGCTAAATGCATAACCACAAGTAGTCAGTATTAGCTCTCAAAGGTGTAACTACAAGCAGATGGCACTATCACAAGAATGAGATCCAGGAAAAGAACGAAGCCAGAGGTGTTCAGGTTCCCAATAAGGTCACTGGGGAACTAGATAGGTCTTATTCTCCAGATCCTTCCCTTGAATGGCCTAACAGAGGTACATGAGATCAAAGGAAACAGGAGAAATGAGCCAAGGCAAGCACACGGAGTGGGAATTCCTGTGTGCATAATGCTTTGGAAAGATGCAGGGGTGAGGAATCTAGTGCACTTGTAAAGGCTGATTGAAGAAGACAGTTGATTTCAAATTTGGCATGCTTTTCTTCCTCCAGATTTTGCGCATATTAAGGAGACTGAAATGGCGTGGTTAAAATGAGCATACACTCAACGTGTTGCACTCATTTCTTGCACTGATTTCTTGACGTGCTGCTGTCATACCTCAACACACTTACACTTTGCTGTGGTTAAGTGTTGACAACATCTGGTTCCATTTCAGATGTAGCCTCATTCTTATTGTCTAAAAGCCATCAGAGGGACTAAATGACCCTTAAAACAAGAAGCAGGCATTAGGAGGAAAAATGAAAGGATAAAAATATATATAAAAGGATAGAAAGGAGAAAAGGAATAACGAAGCCAATCATTGTAGCACAACGAATTGAACCTCTGCTTCAGACACCTGCATCCCATACTGGAGGTCAATTTGAGATCTGGCTACAATACTTCCCATCCAACTTCCAACTAAAATTAACCTTTCCAGAGAAGACATTTGGTATGGTGCTTAAGATGCCACTTGCAACAGCTGCATCCCATATCAGTTTGTCTAACTTTGAGACAAAATGTCTAGGATTCAGTCCATGCTCAAGTTGAGTCCCTCCCAGCCATGTGAGATTACCAGCTGAATTCTCAGCAACTAGTTTCAGTCTGGCTCAGCAACAGTTGTTGCCAACATTTAGGGAATGAGCCAGTGAATAGAAAAATCTCCCTCCTTCTCTCAAATAAATAAAAATAAGTAAACAATTCTAAAATGTTGATATTTTTCCTAAGCCAGGTCACAGCAATGGAAGTATACAATATGAAAATCATTTTCATCCACCTGCTGTAGACTTACTGATGGTTTTGCAGTAATAGGTGTAGCTTTTACCAATAGATGAGTCACCCCATCATATCTCTTTCTGCTGCTTAAAATTTACACTCCCTTCCTTGTAAAATATATTATTTCTTCTCTCTCTATATATATCCTATCAGGAGCAGCAAAAAACACCTATCCACAAATGGCAGGTACTTACATTATGGTATACTGTACCGTCCCAATCTGTTTGAAACCAACCTGGGCTGGGCATCATGTTCTCAAAAACTTCCATGAGAAAAACAGTTGGGAAATTGTTAATCCTTCATGTGGCAAAGTGTACATTAATCAGGTATTCTCCAGGCCAACAGCTACTCTTTAAGATGTTATGAACTTGAATAAAACAAACATCTAACTTCTCAAGCTAAACATAAAGTTTTTCTTGAGTGAAATGGCCTCTATTTTCTATTCGGTTGTATCCTTGCATACAAACTTCTTTCAAATTCTTTTTCACATTCCAAGGTTCATTAATTTAATTGAATCTGTTTCTAGTTTTTAATTAAATCTGCATTTCTCCCAGTAACCTTAAGAAAAAGATAGAAGCTGCATTATCACATTGGAGAAAATAGGAACATAGAGCAAGTCAGACATAAAAGAAAACAACAAAGATACAAGGCAGTTTTTTTCCTATCAATTTATTTTTGTACCAAAATTAACATTCAAAGGTGATGCTTTTATTGTACAGTATAAAATAACTTCCACTAGGTTAAAAATTGGATTTTTTTTGCAGATAATAGATAATAACTTTTCTATTTAAAAAAACACCAAGTTTACAATTTGCAGCACTCATAGGAAAATAAAAACACCTGTTCAACAATTATAAATATTCCTGACAGTTTTCAGTAGCCCATTTTGTACCATTTTGGCAATGTCAACTTTCTAAAGTCAATTAGCTTCTAAATTTGAAAGGCACCTGCTAGCCAACATCCTGCTTATTATTCTATGCATCTATTTTAATTTTTTGTACAGGTTTGACAAGTCTGGAAAAACCTATTAAAGCTAAAGTGAATGAAGAAATATACTACATTTGGTACTAGAAAACAAATGTTCCCCACTTTTCTAGAATATTTCCCCAAGGGATTTACAAAGTGCACCAGTTAAATACATCTGTACATTTAAAAACCTTAAATATGTCAACAAGTGAGACAATTTTAAATATTTTGAATCAAATACTATAGCACAAATATAATTTACAATATTTTGCACAGGAAACATTACATCTGAAATATAACCTTAGATATTGTATAAAAATACATATATTTTCTCTCCTTGTTAGAAAAAAAGTATTTGTTTGCAGGTTCCAGCACAATGTAACAATCCAAAAGAACTTAACCCTCCAGATGGTCACTCCACTCGAGCTGTAAAGTGGCTCAAAACCACAGGTGACGTTCCAAGAACTAAATCCTCCCACAAGCCCACATGTAGTTCTTCACAGGCATCCATCATTGCTCCACACTGGTTTAATTCTAGGAATTCATTACAAAATCATAAAACCATTGTGTTACATATTAGGAGTCCAACACGGCCTACTGGCTCTGAATATTGTAGTCTATGCTCTCCCTGAGGTCAAGAGCATGAGCAGTCTTGTACCATGTGGGCCATGTCTCTTAGTAGTCTCATCCACCTATATACATTTTCCTTGTCTTCTGGAAAAAAAAAGGTCCCCAGACATTTAGGAAACATATGATCATATGCCACAAAGAGTAGGGCTCAATCAATATCCCGAACTTTAAAAGCCCCAAAGTACGTTGCGTCTTGGTCTGGATCCAGAAGAGAAGGATTGGACACTTCTACACTTATTTCCTCACCCGATCGCAACCTAAAAAATCCCCCGACGTTTATGGAATAAAAATGGAATTCAGAATTCCCTGACCAGTACTTGGTACTCCCTCCTTTCATGAGAGTGTGAGAGCTCGGGATTTTGATGCTGGTCTTGGTGACATACACCATCAGCTGCAGATACTCTGTCGCCAGGTCTCCAGAAGTTTCATGATGGCGAAAGCAAATGTTGGCATACAGGTAATAAAAGCCATCTTGATTAACAATCAGTTTTCCATTGCTGAAAGTCATGTTGGAGATTTTGGCCCAACCTCGATCATGGTACCAAGAGGAAAGACTCACTTTATGGGAACCTGTGGAGAGAATATGGAGGCGATTTAAAATTCACCAACTGTGGCCTGGATTCAAGTTCCAGCTCTATTTTTTCTGATTTTTAATACATCAAGGAATTAATATAGGGAGAACAGATTTCATGTATTTCATAGCTACAGTTCTAAGAGGATAACCGTATTTCTACCTCTGCTAATTTTCCTTCTTCCCTCCCTTCTTTTAATTTTAATCCACTCTATAATCACAGGCTTAATTCACCATTAACCATAATACTCAGCAAGTGAAAAGAGGGAAGACCACAGTTCCATAGCAGCATAAACAAGCGATAAAAACAACCGTATCACAAGATGTCTATCTGATTGCTAAGCATTTTTCACGTATTCTATATTAACTGACACATACAAAAGAAAACACTTGCTTTTAACTCCAACTTATTGCTGATGGGAACCCTGATAAGTAACAGCTGATGGCTATACTTCTTGAGTTCCTGTCACCCATGCGGGAGACAAGGGTGACCCAGCCCTTGTTGTCGTGGACATTTGTGGAGTGAACCAGCCAATAGGGATGTTTCTCTCTCTCGTCTCTCCTTTGTATTTCAAATAAAATAAATGAGTAAGTAAAAATGTCTAATCCACTCTTTGAATGAGAAAGATATCCTCACAATTCCAAAAGTTAGAAGGGGGGAGAGGCTGCCCAATAGTCACAATTCCAACTGGAGAATAACACCTTACAATGTGTATCTTAAAAGGAGAGAAATACATTGAGATGCATTTAGTGATCTGTCAGGCACAGGAGAGGTAACACAGAGAAGCACTGATTTTTCCTGCCCTGGAGGAGCCTGTACTACACCAACAATAAGTGGATCAAGTGTTCAGACCAGAAAGGCACACATGACAGCTATAGGAATCGAAAGGAGGGAGGTAAAACAACAATCATATCGCCACCCGGAGAGATCGGGAAGAGCTGTGTGCCATTGCCATCGAGCCTTGGAACCGAAAAGGAAGAATGGATTCAGTCACACAGACAGCAGCATGGGGTCATTCCAGGTTCAAGAAAAAGAATTGGCCAAGCCAACGGAGACAGGAAAGTGAGAAACTGGTATATAGGAGAAGGGTTTCCACATTTCACACTCTCAACCTTCTCTTCCAACTTGTGGAAAGGATATGTACAAAATGATGAAAATGTGGATCATAGTAACTTTGACCAAAAAGCCAAACTTGTCAACTCCATTATCATCACCATTTATTTTGTTCACTTCCAATAGTCCAAATGTCTCACAGGCTCACACAATTAAAAAAAAAACAAAAAAAAAAAACTACTCCCAGAAAAGCTTTAAAACAATCTTGACAGTGCATTCTCCTGGGTAACAATTCCACACATTCCATTATGACAAGAGTATTGTACATTCTCTTTTGATGGACCAGAATTCACCTTTATCCCCATTTCATGCTTAAAGCTAGTACTCATGCCACTATTTCTTGGGCAGTGAAAATTTCTTTGAAAACTTCTAAATAAGTAGTGCCTCCAGTGCTTTTCATGCAAGGGACCTTTAAAAAGTTCATTTTTTTTCAAGGATTTATTTATTTTTATTTGAAAGGCAGACTTACAGAAAGAAGGAAAGACAAAGAGAATAGTTCTTCCATCCATTGGCCCACTCTCCAAATGGCCACAATGGCTGGAGCTGAGCCTATCCAAAGCCAGGAGCCAGGAGTTCCTTGTGGTTCTCTCACGAGGGTGCAAGGTCCCAAGGTTTTGGGCCATCCTTGACTGCTTTCCCAGGCCACAAGTAGTGAGCTGGAGGAGAAGTGGAGCAGCCAGTAAACAAACCTGTTGTCCATACAGGATCCCAGAGTTTGCCAACTGAGCCACTGTGCCAGGCGCCAAAAGGTTCATATTAAACATACATTAGAATGCATGTATTTAGTATTTTTAAAAATATTTAGTATTAAATATTTAAGTATTAAATATTTAGTATTAAAAATTTTTAATATTTTAAAAAAATTTTTCCTGGGGTCACTCCAAATAGTGTACGTGAGGACCAAGTCCGTGGTGGGCATGGATGGGCTGGTCTGCAACATCCATTGGTTTGCACATGAGATGGGACTAGGAACAGAACTGACCAGGTGACTGCAATCACCAGTGTGTGTGTATAAGCTGATATGAGTTACGGATTGAGCCAGACCTTGTACTAGCCAGCACACACAGAAGTCTGGGGTCATCTCTGGTCAGGTTTGTTTCGGGGTCTCTCAACTGGACCACTGGACTCACAACTCTACCACAGAGAAAATCACAGGATCTGTGCATGTGCCGGAAGTGAGTCTCCCATGTTGAAGCCTGTGAGGTGGATGGCATGCCCAGATGCACATAGGGAACAGACACTAGTTCATTGGAACCTGCAGAGGACATTTAGTACCATCAAAGGCAGAACAAGTTGGACAGCCCTCCCAGCCAAGCTTTGACAGAGAGTATCTGGGTGAGAGGAGAATCTAAGTTGGACTGTGTCGGCCAGTGGACCTTGGAAGACTTTCCTTACCTTTGGTCCAACTAAATCAACAGCATCTCAAAACTACCAAAATCACGAAGCAGAACCCTCAGAACAAGCTCCACATTGGGGTTCCTGGGATGACATCAGATGGCCATTGGCCGTTGGACTTCTGGGAGTGGCCATCTCCCTTTTTCTCCCTACTGCCCCCAGATATATACAGGAAGAAAACAGGAGACTAGAAGCAGTTGTCTCATCCACTTCCCCCATCCCTCAATCCTCCCCACCTTAATCGGTAGTCCACATAGGCATGCATCTTTCCTAACTATGTAAGCATCACCAAAAATAAAATGCATTAATAAAAAAATTATTTTTGCATCAAAATGAATATCTTTAACTGTTGTTAAAAACTTTTTTACTTATGTAAAAGGCAGGGTAACAATGAGAGAGGGAGGGGATAAGACACATTAACAGGAAACTGCATCACAAGCAGAGGATCTGCTCTGATACGGGATTCCAGCAGTGCACTGGACTAAGTCATGTGCAACATTAGCCCCATCATGCATTTTTCAAGTCCTTAGTGCATTTTACCAGGTTCTTAAAAATTGACAACACCTCAATCCAGCTTAGCAAGCACTTTTATTTTCATAGAACCCAGTTATTCAACTAGAGAAGGTATTAAATAATGGAGTGAAGTTGTGATAATGTGGACAGTCCAGAAATGAATTTTTCCTTTGGAAGACTTTACTGAGACTTAAGACTGCAGGACAATGGAACTGAGGCTCAGATTTGAGATTTAGTTTGCAGCCATTGAGATGCTGAGGAAGAGAAATAAACCCTCAGACTTGGACTTAACTTGGATTCCAAGGCCCCATCAGCACTGATTACTCCGGTTGTCATGGATCCTTGGGAAATCCTTGGAGAGTCGAAAAATCACATTTTGTGTCCCTCCCAGACACGTAGGAATCTAGAACCTCTGCATTTTTCTCTAGAGAGTCATGGACCATATAAAATGTTCTATTATCTCTAGACGACCATGAGAAATCCTCAAAACCAGGCTGTTCCAAGAATCAACCAGGTGATGGGTACATGGACCAAAAAAAAAAACGTATTAGTCATTAATCATTAGTCATTAATCTTTAGCCATCACAAGAAGACAACAATGTTTCAAGTCTCAATTCCATGGATTTGCTCCTGAACTCTGTAACAGAGCCATCACAGGGGACCCTCCATGGCAAATGTCCTTCATTTTCATTGTAGGTCTTACGTTAGGTCATCCTCTATCAAACCCTTCCAAATGCAAATATCACCCTCCGGTCCCAAGTGAGTCAATGTGAGACTACAACATCATTCATCATGTCCTTGTAAACACAGGCCAGTGAACAGTCACCTACTGCATGGGCAAAACTCACAGAAATTCAAGATCGTTCCCCTCTCAGGCATGGCACATTTCCTTTCTTGCTATACTCCTCCTGTATTCAACTCTTGATTCAATCAGAGAGAGAGAGAGAGAGAAACAGAGCAACACTGAAGGACTTTGGTGAAAAAGGGGAAGGGTCAGGCCAGCTCAGAGCAAAAGTTGGCTGGAGAGGTGAGGAAAGAGTGTTAAATGCAGGAGTGAATGTGAATCTTGGCTGAATCTCATTTCCATTGTTAGGTAAGTCAAGTTGAAAAAGAGGGGTCATATTTCTTAGTTTAAAAAAAACTGTTCAATTTTTAGCACTTCTATTTTTATCATGCATTTGTTAATTCATTCTTTTGACCAGTCGTACAGCATCAGGTGGGTGCTTGCTATAGGAATTCAAGCTGTGCTTAACTATGAATTCCATCAAGTACTGTATATCTCACAGCCTTTGCCCATAATAGCAAGAGAAAAGAGAATAGGCAGATGAAATACAACATGCTCATTCACATATGCTGCATAGCACAGTGTTGACATCAACAAGCAACTGTCCAGGGAAACAAAAAATTCAAAGAATCAGGATAGCTCAGCCCTGGAGGATGGCAGGTTGGATATGAGTCAAATCTGAGAAAAAGAGAGTGTAATGAGGGCCAGAGAAATGGGCGGAATACAAGAAGGACTGAGTAAAGCACACAGACAGGAAAGAAAGTCAAACGAAGTGAACAGCAAACTCTTACATACACAAAAGTGAGAGCAAAGGGAACAACGCACTGCAATATGGCGAGAAGGCTTCAGAGGGCTGCCTGGGTTTCCATCGTCTCTGCCCCTTTAGCCCAGCTCCAGCAGGCCCACACTACAGTCCTGGGAGTGAGATGTCAGGCAAGAGGCCCCTGAAGATATTTAGCCTGAGCATCCCTGTAAAGAAAGCCATCTACACTGACCCCATGAAATACCTCTCATGGCACGTTTCTGGAGATGCTTTGAAAACACATGAAATAACACTGTATGAAGGTCAAGTAAATTAAGAAGGCCAACTTCTAAGGTGTCCAGTCCAGGCCAAGATGGAGAAATAAACAGACTCAAGGTGTGGTTAGCTGAGCCAGAGCAACAAACTCCATTTTCTTAAACAGTCGCGTACACTAATTCATTTCACTCTGTCACAAATTCAATAACTGTCAGATAACAACTAGGAGTTTTGCCTTGTTTGGTTGGCAATGATTTGATGCTAGGTGCCTGCAGAGTGCTTTACAACGAAAACATGCTTGCTGTTGCCAAGCAGACTTTGGCACGTAGTCTAATGCAATATTTATCACATGCCATTTAAAGTGAACTGAAAGGATAAATGCAGCATGCGATCATCACGTACACAGCTGATGCATCAGGATTAATTTGACTACCTTTGCTAACATGCAAAACATGGCTTTCTTCTTGGAGAAAATTAGTCCAGCTCCACAAGGCACACACAGACACAAAGAGAGAAGACATGTTACAGCACAAAGATCTAGAACACGGCAGGTGATTTGGAAAACCCTCCTGAGCTCAGAAAGTTGTTTTCTTACTCTTTGTCCTCAGCCAGGGGGGAAAAAAAAATCTGTCTCTATCCCAGGATATGACAATAACTTCAAAATCATTTAATAAAACTGGACATATTCTCAACTCAGGAAAAGTCATTGGTAGAACAAACTGGAGTATATAATTGCTTAATTCGACTCAAATCATGGTAGCAAGTGACAGCACGTGCTTGTCATAGGTCACCTTCCATAGAAGAAGGTTAGCGCCTCGCTCTGCACAACCTCCACTCCACTCCGCGAGGCAGATACCTTCTCCATCCTCATTGCAGATACAATGCAGCAAGGCATAAAGGCTTCATAAGAGTCACACAAGGTTGGAAGGCAGCAAACCAGGCATTCAATTTATTATTAGATCCCAACTAGTCTACTTCTCACAGGACAAGGGCCATCTCCCCAACCAAAGCCTGGAGGCTGGCTTCTCTGAGAATGCACAGCACGGACAGCATGGTCTTGAGAGGCATGCAGCATGGCATTCAACTCCTAATCCTGCCATCCTACGTCCTGGACCAAACGCCAGATTGTGTGATACGTGTTTCCCTGTCTGCACCTTCATACTGAACTTCCCTGTAGTAGTGTAGTCGGGATTAGAAATCACGAACACAGCAAAATGTCTACTACACAGCTGGTGCTGAAAAAGTGAAAGAACAACTGTCCTGTCCAATGGTCACTGTACAAAAATGCTCCTGGTAACCCTTCAGATCGTACCCTAGCCAAAGGCAAAGGATCCAAGTGGGAATCCAGGATGGAGCTGATGGTGCATTCAGGTGCTTCCAGACACTACATCTCTGCATCTCCTCATTTGTAAAACATAATCAGGTATCCAGTGTATTCAGCTAAATGATTACCCAGAGAAAAACAACAAGCCCCCTGAGAAGAAGGAGGATGTCACATTTTCTGGAGAGTTACTGCCTTTCAAGAACACCTCGCTGGACCCCTCAGAACTCCAGATGGTTGAGCTAGGACTAACAGGATGTATTCACCCTCCTGAGAGGTCAGCAGTGGGGATGGGTCAGCTTTGCCACAGGTAAATCTAGATGAGCATAAGCAGGGATTGTCCTTCTCAATAACTATCCCCATTGGTGGTCGTTTCAAATAAACACCCATTCTGAGGAGCTGGAAATGAACATAGTGATGAAGTCCACTCTGTTTCCAGGATGTGGATTGTCAACAGAAGATGGCCAGGGCTCTCAAAGATTCAGTAACAGCCTCATAGCAGATTTGACCACTTGATGGGCTGACACATGACTCTTGACATATCTTTCAGGCTGGATGTAAACGGACCTTACCTGATGGGATGTTGGTACCGTTAATAGTGAGATGAGCAAAAGGTTGAGTTTCAAGCTTGCCTTTCTTGGTCAGGTCAAGCCACAAGTCTCCCACTACAGCTGAAAGATGAGAAACCACATTAGCCCAGAGTGGTGACCCTTTGGGGTTTCAGAAATGTATACACAGATTCATGCTTACCTTTCTCCGCTCTGATGTGTTGCTGTGACCCAACAATATGCTGTAATTCCTGAAATCAAAAAGAATCGTATTTACTTATTCATTCTTTCTGAAAAAACAATAAGAACTCAGCTGTTAGATAAGCGATCAATTAACTCTCTTTTCCTTCAAAAAGACATATAGTATATAGGCAGTCACATTCTTGAAGGTTGTGATAGTTTTCAAAGAACTGAATGTTTTTGTGTTTATAAAGTAGTTCAAACACTGCCAAGCAAAATACAAGCAAATTTTTAAAAATGTAAATTATAAAACATGGAATAATTGAACATAATTAAAAACGTGTGGCAGATACACAAATGGCAATGAAATGAGCTAGGAAAATACCAATTACACAGAATATACGGCCCTCCTAAATCTCCCTGAGGCTCTTTTTATGTCCATTGTATTAGTGGATTCCTGTTGAAACACTGAGGCCCAGCACTCAGGGAAGAGAAGGATGCCTCACTCTCAATGTCTCATTTTTTATGTTAAAGTCACAGAGTACTTAAAGCACTATGTGGAAGTCTAAGAGCTTTTAGAGTACCAATCATTAACCTAAAATATTGCTGCAAATAGAGGCTTAGAAGCAAAAGGAAAAAGAGAAAAAAAAGCCCAAACATAAAGACCACAGGTAATTGCATGTCTCAATCTGAGCCCTGGAAATGAAACACCCAATACGTATCCACATGCCCATTTGAAGCCAGACATCAGCTAACATTTAAATGTCACATCTTGAGACACAGCAAGCTTAAGTGAATGCTTCACCTTAGCTCAGTTTCCTGCATAAAATGAAGCTATTCATAGCACCTCTCTGATAGGGTGCTTGCAAAGCACACATGAGATCATGGATGCAGATACTTAGCTGAGAATTTTTCAAAATTCGGAAACTTGGGTACTTGGAAAATTCGGATACCTGGATACTAAACTCTGCAGAGAGTCCCAATTTCTTTATCACAATGACCATTCTTCTCAAGATGCTTGAAAGGCAGGCAGGACATACAACTTAACTTTATTGAGTGTGTAGAAAGGAGGGCTTTAAAATAGACATCAGATTGGTAGGCGGATGGATGGATGGACGGATGGAGAGAGAGAGAGATACAAATGGCATAACAAAACTTTGTCATCAGCTGGAAAGGTTCCAGAGAGAATATTTACTCTTCTCTCTGCCCTCAGAACTCCCCAAATGAGAGTTCATTCTGTTTTTTTTTTTTTCTTTCATTCTGCCTTTAATAACCTAAGAAGAGACAGCACAGATATCTTTGGTCACCTGTTGTCAACTCCCAAAGCCCCACTGAGGCTGACGAGCAAGAAGAACCTTAGTGGCTCATCCAAACCCACGTTGGCTTTTGCCTACACCTGTTGCACCTCACAGTTCTGGGAGCACCGTTTGCCCAGCAGCCTGTGCACTGGGTTTCCCAATGCCCAAGACCTCGTTAAGTCCCCCTCGGCTCCCCACTGCTGTGGACCTCCTGTCTGGCCCAATTCAGGGAATGTCCTGGGATTTGTCTCCCATGCATTCGCAATAGAGATTTATATATACACGATTCTTCTTTATAAGCTATGTGTAACTATAGATTTTCATATCTATACAATGTATCGTGGTATATATTGTGCATATCTTTGTACGGTTACTTACAGGATGTATTTTTGTATATGTATGTGTAGTAATATATACAGTGTATCTTTACATAAACTGTATATCTTTTATACATTTTTATACAGTGTATCTTTCAATACATTACATCTATTTTTACACACTTCTATACACATGGTGTAGTTTTGCACATTTCTATGTACCTAATAAAATCTGATTACTGACTCTTAAAGATGTGAAATAAAACATTGGTGAGGAAGTAACTCGCAGACTCAAAGCTTCCCTTCCCATTCCCCCCAGCTCTGATCTGGTTTTCTCAGGCAGTGAGACAGAAGCCCCACTAACAAAGGCTTAGACCAGGCCCGGCACAGTGGCCTAGCGGCTAAAGTCCTCGCCTTGAACATGCCAGGATCCCACATGGGTGCTGGTTCTAATCCCAGCAGCCCCACTTCCCATCCATCTCCCTGCTTGTGGCCTAGGAAAGCAGTCAAGGACAGCCCAAAGCCTTTGGACCTTGAACCCACATGGGAGACCTGGAAGAGCTCCTGGCTCCTGGCTTCAGATCAGCGCAGCTCCAGCTGTTGCGGTCTCTTGGGGGAGTGAATCATTGGATGGAAGATCTTCCTCTCTGTCTCTCCTCCTCTCTGTATATCTGACTTTGCAATAAAAATAAATAAATTAACAAAGGTTTAGACCTACAAACACCTGTGTCGTGATTTTCCCCCACAAGGAAAGTGCCTTTGTCTAGTTCTCAGCTTCCCAAACTTGAGCATACATCACAACACAGGGAGTGGAGTGGGGGAATGTGCTTTAAGATGCTGGTAGTGGACTCAGCCTTAGCATTTCTGATTCAGTAGATTTGGCTGAGGAACAAAGAACTTGCATGTCTACCACGTGAGCAGGTGCTCCCAGGCCTCTCTGCAGACTGATGGCCTCTTTTACCTGCAGACAGTCACGGAGGAGCAAGCCTGGAGCCTCCCGGGCAGCTTGAGATCCAGGCCAAAGAAGCAGCGGAGACAGGAGGGGTGGTTATCTCTCACCTGGGGGAATGAACTTTTCTTGCCTGTTTAATTGCTAGTTTCTAGGTCAGAATTCTACAGACCCATTTTGTTACTAGAGAATTCCATAATAGGACTTCCCCAAGCGCATTCAACAGCCACATCAAAAAATAAATAAATAAGTTTTATGACTTGGGATGAATGAAGAGGAAAACGTTCGGGTGTTGCTGCTTTTATATGATATCTACTGACTGTCCTGGAATCTGAAACTCTATCCGGAAGTTTCCATGTAAACCAGGAGTGCATGATGTGCCTGTAACTTCTCAGAAAATCCTCCTGACCTCTGATCTTTTATCTCAATGTTCTGAACTCAGTTCATTGCCCTGTATGTGCAACCACAAGTGTACAGCTTCATTTGAAGGGTATCTTTGGGTCTTGGGTCTGAAAGCAAACTTTTGTGAGTGAGACATGTTGTGTGTTGGTGGGGAAGCCAACTTGAAGGGGACCTTTGGGGTTTGTTCTCATCTCAAACCCGGTCAGTCTGAGCGTGTCTTGATACATTGTTTAAATGCTACTAGGGGATTCTAATACACAGTAGGTGCTAGGAAACATCGTTAATCATCAAGTGTTCCCTTGAACAGTCGTTTAGTGACACCTCTATTTAACAAGGATTTGTTACATCCTCGCACCTCACATGTACATTTGCTCCTTGGCTGCCAAAGGGGGATTGATTTGGGGGAGTCTCCTTTCCCACCCATCCCCACAGACAGGAAAACCTGCACGTGCTTCAGTCCCTTGTAAACTGAAATTTTGCATATAATCCAAGCACCTCTTCCTATATACTTAATTATAATGCCTTGTGCAGTGCAAATACTAGGCAAATAATTATTTTATTGTTTAGAGAAGAATCACAAGAAAACCATCTGAACAGATGCAGTAGAGGTATTTTTCAGATGAATATTTTTGATTCAGAGTTGTTGGGTTCCAAGGACCTGGAAGGCCAACTGTATAAACCGTATGTTGAAAATTAAACAGTCTTGTGCATTCATGGCCAACCAAGTATTTTTCTGGTGTGTTGTCACGCTCGATTCTTGTTAAGAGTTGAAGGTTGGATAGCTACCGCTAACTTTATTTTTTTTCCAACTGACATGTGGAAGCACCGACTAAGGACTCGCTCTACAACATTGGCACTTGAACCTCCACCTGCTAGAGGTTCTGTTCACCTAGTCCCCTTCCCAAGGCCTCCCCATCACACAGATTCTTGAGATCTGGAAGGAAAGAACACAGGGCCTCTCCTGTAACTGCTAGAGCCTGGCTGGAGAGAGACCCGGAAAAGCAGGCAGGCCTTAGAAAAAGGAGCCTGTGCTCGGGGACGTGAGCTCAGAATTCTCACAGCGTGCCAGATGCTGGGCTGAGAATGCTTCTAAACCAGGGCCCGTGTGTGCCCTGGATAGGGGCATCGCGTCACCAACCCAGACTCTACCAAGTCCCCCCACAGTCAAGAGCTCCTCTGCTCTGTCCTTCTCCCCCCAAAATCCACTCTTCCATGGGATGCCAAACACAGCTCTTTCTTGAATGTTCTGCAGCATTTCTCATCTTCAGGATATTAAGCTCTTCTTAAGGCCTTTCACCCTAACAACACTTCCATTTATTTTCTAAGCTTTGCATTAACAACGATTTTCTTCCACATGAGCCCTCTACCTCTGTCAGATTAATTAGAGTATTTTACAACATGAAGAGGGTTTTTTTTCTTCTTATATTCCCAAGTCTAATCATTCAGACATTGCTTTTGGTTTCTTTGAATTCAGAAAGTTCTGACAATCCAATTTTGGAGAAACACTACAAAGGATGTTCTACTTCCTTTCTTCTAAACAAATTATTCAGATGAAAGGGCTGTTTTAAAGGTTTTTTTGGTATGTGTTTTATCTTACATTAAGCTAGCTATAATTATGAAAAAAAAAAAAACAGCTAATTCTTGGGCTAGACAAGCAATGCATTTGCATGTTATCTTCCTTCAGAATGCCTACAGATTGTCACAAAGCCAGGCACAGGCTGCTCGGCCACGACTCCCAGCAAGCAGCCCGGAGCAGAAGCCATTAGCAGTTTCCACTCTTCCCTTGGCTGAGCACCACGACTGAACGATGTTAGAATTCCGCGTCACACTACCCAGCAAAATCAGCGCTCCTTCCCCTCAGCATACAGTGTGTTCATCATCAATTGTGTGCAAATGGCAAAAGGATTGTCTCCCGGTTTCTATAAACTGCCGATGCCAATTAGGATTACCTGCAAAAAGTTACTAAGAAAATTCACATGAATGAATGCATTTATTTATGGCCACACTGCCACAAAGGGGCTTTTCAGCAAACGTATACATTTTTAGATACATATAATTTCAGTCTACTTCATGACAGCTCCATGGAATCCTTCAAACCAGGACAAAAAAAGGGGGAAGCTGAACCGCTGTAGCAACTAGACATTGTCAATTCAAGGATACATGAACTCCTCTGACATACTGCCACCTAGTGGACACTGTGAAATTGACATGCCTGGAACACCAGCTCTGCAGGCTTTCTAGATTCAAATTCCACGGAAGAGCCGAGATTAAGTTTTGCAACATCTTAAAACACTTATCATTGTGGCATATGCTATTTAAACTGCATTAAATTCTAATCTATGCTGTCAGAGTTCATTTGAACAGAGGAAAACAATTGAGGATTTTCTTTTTTTAAAAATCTCAAGTGCGATTTCACAATTTCTCCTCCAGGAAACAAAGCACCCAAAAGAATGATATGCTGTGAGTCACTGTGGTCACTAGGACTGCCTCTCTTCAACTTTGCCTGACTTCAACATTCAAGAATCCCAGTTCCCAGGAGTGTGTTGGGGAAACACTGGGGTACCGTCCTCTGGGACCCTAGCCCCCTCCTGGTACTTGAACCATTTTGAACATATTTGGGAGAGGATCTTTTGTCAGAGCTGGCTTGATCTTGACAAACCAGGGTTCCCTAGAGGAGCTCTTACTGTTTAAGTATAAATGCAAACACTCCTACTTACTTTGACTCGTTCGAATAGTTACGGGAATTTTAAACATCCCAGCCTGCCCTCACCAACAAGCAACCCAAACCAGACTTGGCAAACACCCGCAAGATTCAGGAGTAAATGTTACTCGATGAGTCTTAAAGTATGTTTGACAGAAGTATTCCTATTTTGCCATACCAAATAAAATCAACAGGGGGTCATCCCCAGCTGCAAAGATTGCCTGAAAAGCTCAAGGTGTTGGAGCCTGGGCTCATCACTGTGATGTATGAGATCCAGGCGGCACCTGTCAATCAGAGTACAGAAATAGCAATCTGTACAGGCAGATGCTTTGCGAGCCACTGGCACCGGCTCATCGCTGGGCTCTCAGGTGGCTGTTTCGCAGCAGCAGCTGCAGGGACATCTGGCTGGTTGAGCAAGGATTTAACACCCCGCTTGCTAGATACAATACAGGGTTCATACACTTGTTAACATATGTAATGCTTTCATTTTAACATCTTAATGATACCCTTCTTGTAATTCTTCTCCAACCTAGTTACAAGAATATGGCATTCATCAGCCAAGTTATCACATGCATGCCACACCAGGGTTGTTCCTGAGAATGAAGAGCTCTTCATTACAAGAAGGGATGCCTTTGCATCTCATCAAGAACTTATTATTATTATTATTTTATTATTATTACCATCATTATTTGCATTGGGAAACTTTTTTCCCCATGGTGTGCCTGAGTCACAGGGCACAGAGCTGCAGCAGCAGGTGCATGAGTGTCCAAAGGGATGGAACTCAGCGTTCCAGCCTCAGCCTCCTGTTGTCCCCCCTCCCCTAAACATCATCAGGACCTTTTATTCCTCAGGGACTGGAGGGGGATGCTTCTGTGTGTGCCTGGACGAAACGGGCCACCCCTCAATTCCTTAGGGAGAGCCATAGTGACTACTAACCACTCCACACAAAGACCACTGCAAGCCAGATCCACTGAGTGGGGTCTGTTGTCCAAATCCATGTAATAACAACAGTAATATCAACACATCAGTCCTTGTTCCGTAAAGTAGATCCCTGCGTGTGGTTCTGGGGAAGGCAGCTGCTCGGGTGCCCCACTGCCGGGAGGACATGGGGTGGTCCACGGGACCCCTCCAAGTGGAAAGATTGGAAAGAGGACACTAACACTCGAAGGAACACCATCTCGGATTTAACATTCACAACTTGACCTTTTGATCCCTAACAGTCTTTACTTTTTAATAAAAAACTGACTTAAAAAAAAACCTTTCCAAAAGTTTAAGTATTTTCAGTGGGGAATTTCTACCCCCTTTCTAAAGCTCCAGACCTCATCACCTCCTAAGTGAATCCGCCACCACCGGGCCCCTGGTGGCCAGCAGCCTTTATTAAATGCCTCAAGAAAGAAGGCTACCAAGCTGTGGTTGGCTTCCTCCTGCTCCCCAAATTCAGTCACAAGGTCAGGGAGGGTGGAAGTGGACCCTGCCACAAGAATCGTGCTAATCAGAAGGGAGCTGGCTTTGCAGCTAACTGGCTCACCCCGCTTAGGGGCTGCAGAATAGCTTGTCCTTGTTTTCATAAAGTCAAGTGACGCTTTTCCTGGCAGGACGATGGGTATGCTGGGAATAGAAAATTAGTTTTTATTGTTTAACCTTCATGGTTTAAATGAGGAAGCTTCTGCTAGAGTTAAAGGGCCCCTTGGGTTTCCACAAAGCAGTCTTAGGACGGCAATATTACTCTTCATAAAAAGCCCAATTTGAAAATGTCTTGTATCATGCTACTTATTAAGAAAGTTGAGTCTGAGGGCTTGGCACAGTAGCTGCAGTGTGCCAGCCTGGGCTAACTGGACCCCTGCCTGTGTCTCTGAAGCCCTCTGCCACTGGGAAAATCATCATGCCATCTGATATGAGCAGCTCCATATGCCCTAACAGCACACATCTCCTCAGAGGCTCTCTCTCCCAGACTATCCCAGGAGCAATTCCTTTCCAATGTTTATTGATTTATTTTCATTTCATCTGAAAATCAGTTGAGACAGAAACAGAGCAAAATCTCACATATGCTGTTTTGCTATTCAAATGTCCACAAGACCCAGGGCTGGGCTGAGCTAAAGACAGGAACACATGACCTCAATCCAGTTCTCCCATGTGGGTAACGGGAAGCCAATCACTTGAGCCATTTTCTATTTCTTCCCAGCTTGTACACTAGCAGGAAATTGGAGCAAAAGCTGAGCCAGGATTCAAACCCTTATACTCTAATATGGGATGCAGTCATCCTAAGAGGTGGTTTAACCCACTCTGCCACAACACCCAATCCATGAAGGGCAGCTGAAGCAGATCATTGTTTTCGTATCCGCCTCTTGCAAGTCACTCAGCTATGCAAAGGAGGGGTTAGAGGCAGAGAGCCTATGGCTGAGACGGGCAGGTGCAATGATAAGGGCCAGAAATGAGGAAGATCTATATAATGTGATCACAACAGGGAAGGCTGCTTGGCAGATCAGAAGGCTTTGTAATGGGTAGATGCCATAGGATGCAGACAGAGCAGTAAGAACCCTTCCAGAGTCGGCTTCCGGGTGATGGAGAGGATGATACAGTCCTTCTCACAAAAGGGCAGAGCAGATGAGAAGCAGCTGTGGATCCTGAGATATTCAAGTTCCATAAAACTTCCTGATGAATACAAGCCTTAGGGTGTATAATTATAATTATTACTTTTATATCACCACCACCACTGAATGTCCCAAAGGGCAAAGACGGGTCTGGGTAGCACCACAGAGAAGAGGAAGCAGTCAGAGTGGAACTAGCCTAAGACCCTGAATTTGCACCTTCACTTTCATGATCGACCTGCACATCACTTCCTCACGAAGGCCTGCAGCTCCTTCCCAAACACCTGCTCACAAATTGCTTCCTTTCTTCCGTGGCCTTAGCCTCTACTTGGGGTGCTCTGAGAAGGTCACGATGATCACGAGGCCTTCTTAAGAAAACCAGGGCCCCCCAAGGCAGTCTTCATATGCTGCAGGTTTGGGGGAGCACTCCTGCAGGCCTCACCCTTCTCTCAAGTGATACACGCTGCACATGTCCTTGAACGCACCACTGCTAGCAGAACCATCCAGATGTTCCTCACTGCCACACTGCCAACAGAGGAGCCACAGGTCCCGTCAGTCCTGGGGGGTCTCGGGCCAAGATCTCAGGCCCTGTCATGAATGCCCTTCCGGTCCTGTGTCTTTAAACACATCAACCCTGAACATCTCAGGCCCCACCCCTGATGGCATCACTCAGTGGATATTTCCTTCTCCCAAATCCCTCCCACCTCTTCTCTACCCCCGCCTCCTGTCCTCCTCCCTGGCCTGACTCTCCCCTGAGACTGAGCACAAAACCAATAGTCTATTGTGGGGCAAAAGGCAGTAGCTGGCCTTGGTTTTGTAGGAAAACTCTGTGGGTCTTACTTCAGCTTTCCCATAAAAACAGCTTTCATAAACGCTAAATATGATTGGGGTTGAATTGCAGTTCCCAAAACTGTTATGGCAAACAGAGACAGAATCCTATTGGAAAACCACTACATGACTAACATCGCGATTTGGGAACTTTCGTGCCCCCAAACTCAAGTTTCCTTGTGGGTTTATGAGAAATTTTCTTGGGACACATACTGCTGTATACAAAGGCAAAGACACAACAAATAAAGTTTGATTTTTTTTTTCTGTTTTCGGAAACTAAAAGCAAGTGAGAAACGACTAGAAATTAACTGACTCCAATCTCACAAGCAGTTATAATCTGCTTAAATTTTAATTATTTACCTTAAAATTAGATATACATTTCTTATAACAATTAATATTGCCATTCAAAGGGCACAATCTTGCATGTGGAAAAACACAATTACTGAATCTGATAAACTTCCTGGTTTTCAAATGAATGTTCCTGGAGTCATGAAACCTGACCAAGCAAGAAGGGGAAAAAAACCTGCAGATAACAATCAGGCTGTATTCAATGATCACAGATGTCTATGTCTAACCAGATTTTGGAAATAAGCCCCTCCCCCAAGATAAGTGTTATTAAAGCTTTTGAATTGCTTTCTTGCAATCTGAATAATCCTAAGCATTAAGAACGTTTGGAGACTATAAAGTCCCATAGCTAACTCCTCCTATAATAAGCCCTCTTTCCTTCCAAAATATGTGGGTACATCAGAAAGGCTATGAAAAATCCACGTTATGAAAAAGCATGCATTTCAATTTTTTTGACACCAAAACACACTCCTTGTAGACTTCACTGCCCTCATTTTTTCCCATTGTTTACAAATGGTCCCTTTCTCTAAAATGAGAGGCCAAGGGTTGGTTCACTGAAAACTATCATGCCCAACATGCCCTGGAGCAAGCTGTGCTCTTCTGAGAAACATGCTGCCACTCAGATGTCTCATTTTTCAGGCACTGCACTTTTTATTGGTCTCCTTCCATGTCTAGGAATGACCACATAAGGAGAGGCCAACTTGCAGCAGGGACAGAAGGCACAGGTCAAGGATGGACAAGCATCCTTTTTAGACCTCCATGGCTCCCCTGTACATTGTCACGTGTGAGAGAAAGCATGTCTTAGGTAGTTCTCTCAACGTATGGGCCTTCTTGCTACCCAACTCAGAATACACCAAAACACAGCATCTGTTTTATTGGGACAGAGCACTGAAACTTTTTGGGTGCACTGTTCTATCAGGAGATATTGTATTCTTAGATTATGAATCCTAAAGGAGATGAGAGCAAATATGTACTCATCCCAGGGAATCAACTACCTAGATGGCTTTGTTGTGTCCATGAGAAAGCCTTCTGGATATAACCTTTAGGTAAAGATTTAAAGTAGTTGGCCAGTCATTATGGCCTCTGATATTACTCCCATTTTCTTTTTCTTCTTCTTCTTCTTTTTTTTTTTTTTTAGTTTATTTGAAAGACAGAGGGAAGACATAGAGAGAGGAGAGAGAGAAAGAGAGAAAGTCAGAGTTCCTCTATCTTCCAGTTCACTCCATGAGTTCCCACAACAACTAGGACTGGAACAGGCTTAAGCCAGGAGTCTAGAATCCACTCAGGTCTCCAGCCTGACCTGAGCAATTGAGTTTCATTTGATGCCTCCCGGGTTGCCAATTACAAGTACTGGATAAAACTAAGATACACACCCAGGCATTCCAATGCGAGATGCAGGTGTCCCAAGCAGTGGGCCCACTGTACCAAACACAGGTCCATACTCCCGTTTTCAAGCAAGTTGTTAGAGCCTCGTGGGCTTAACCCTAGCAAGCAATTGGTCATGGATATGATAAACAGATAACTTTTTGGTGGTTCTCATCATCATTAGGTTTTCGTATTCTGGAATGAAATGAGAGTTTATAAGATCGTGTCTATGTGAAGAGCCAGAGTCACATTTTTTAGTTCTTATCAGAAGTCTGCCTCCCCCTCCTTCCCTATCATGCAGTAAACCAGCTCTGCAGAGGCAAAGGGACTTAAGGACAATGTGACTGCAGCAAGACGAGCAGCCTGTACTAGGAAAGTACTGAAGTATTATTGTCTCCAGCTATAATATCCCAAGTTGTTGGCTGGAGCACCACTGAGACATCAGGCAAAAGACAAGCAGGCTTACAGCATTCTGAATGGCTTAGTGACTGGACAGATGCTCCATTTCATTCAAAAATATTACTTTCCAGAGTTGAGTAAATCATCAACCACTTATTTATTCTTCTTTTCAC
Source organism: Ochotona curzoniae (assembly GCF_017591425.1). NCBI lineage: Eukaryota > Metazoa > Chordata > Mammalia > Lagomorpha > Ochotonidae > Ochotona > Ochotona curzoniae. The sequence continues at coordinate 40,320,857 of NW_024466502.1, read as the reverse complement.
TCATTCTCAAGAATAAAAGAAGTGTAATCTACTTGTGAGTTGGCAAAATGGCTATAGTCCCTTTTTTTCTGACGGAACGTTGAAGCTCTGTTTGGGGAAAAATTTGTAATGTTTGCAAACCGATATATTTACTTGTATGTTTATTTAAATATTCAAGAAAACATTCCTGCACTATTCACCCAAATCTTAATTTAAAAAGCAATCCTATAGGTAATCCCCAGGATTCCTTCCCATGTCCTTGGAGATCATCTTGAATGTACAGAACGCTTGACTTAAGAGAATGCAGTGATTTGTGCAACTTCCAAATTGATGTTCTAGCCTGCATGTCTTTCTCTCGAATACCTTTGCAAGGAAGTTGTTTACACACAGGTATCCAAAGTGAAATCAGCAACTTGGACACTGAAGTCAAGTAAGGTCATGGGCCTGAGGGTTCAGAAAGGGTAGTCAGTGCACAGACAGGGGCTTGGCACTGACTGTGGTCAGAGGGCCTGGGGTCCTCCAGGCCATGCTGTCCTCATGAGGGCCTGAGCTCACCACTCCCTCCTACCCCCAGGCTGGCCAGAGCCAGGAAGGCTGCCAAAGCTGGAAACAGGCATCGCTTTCCAAATCAGGCACCATATTGGTACGAGTGTTTTCTTTATTGTCATAGACTGTTATGATAGACTTTATAAATTGTGGTTGCTAGGGTTGGATCACTAAGAGGCTTTCAGAGTTCTCTGTGAAAGGGGAAAAGAAGCCAAGAAAATGCAGCCACAAACAAAAAAGAGGGGGAAAAAACAGCATTACTCGTCTGACCAAAGACAGGCTGGGTAAACACCACTTTGTGCACACACAGAATGTGATATTATGCTTGTGTCTGGTGCTTTTTTTTTTACCACTGGGTGGCTTGATCTCTCAATAATGATTGCAGCCACACATGTGATTTTGTTTTCCAGGGTCACTCACTATCTCTGTTAGAGCTAAAATTAAGGAATAAACCTACTTATGAATGCTTAATACACCCAATCCTATTTTCAGCATTGGCAAGAGAAATAAGAAAACTGCTTCTTTTTGGCAAGTGTGTGGAATGTCACATCAACCAATACTCCTCATCAAAGAATAACACATACGGCAAATCACTCTTTTAGCTGGGGTAAGAGAAGAGTAAATCCTTGGGCGTAGGAAAGGTATGGCAAAGCGCCGAGCACAGTATATACACTTAACGGTCATTGGTTGATTCTAATGCTAAGCTGTGAGTAACACTCCTCTCCTCCTTAAAAATCTTGTTGGGGCTGGACGGGGGGAGTGGGTGGGGCAGGGGAAGAAATGGCCCCAAATGCCTCAAATCCACACAGTGTGCAAATGGATACCTTCTACCAGTACACCACAGTGCATCATGGCAGCTCTTCATTCTCTAAAAAGGACTACATACGGATAACATTACTCACGAGAAAAAGGCAAAATACTACAGCCCAACAAAAAGGAATCGTGAACATAGTACAGTCAAGCTCCACTCCACTCATCTTGTGGGACGTGACAAGCATGCTCTGTTAGTATAATTAAGACTATGTGCCCTCAATGAGAGTGGTTTGTTCATATTTTTGCCTGACTACAACTCTTTCTCATCTGGCTTGCCAGGTACTGAATTTTTCATAATTAATGTTATTGTTCTTGAAATAAGGCTCCTGAAAGAGTGAATCTGCTGCTATGATTTTTCATTGACACTTCTAATCACAAATTTTACAAACTGGTTTCTTCCTACCAGCGAGGCAGCCACTTGGACCTCTCAGAGGAAACGGGACCGGAAGCAGGGGCGGCTCAGTTCCGCTGCAGCTGCTGAGGACCTGAGGGATGCCAGAGAGCATGAGCACCCTCCAGGGGGGAGCTGTTTTCCCAGAGAACACAAGGAAGAGCTTTAAACTTTGTTTTTCTAAGTTGCCCCATAATAACTGTGCACACTTAGAGGGTACATTGTGGTGGTTTGTACATATATTATACATCGTGTGACGACCAAACCGATGCAACAGATCCATCAGAAGCCCATCGGTTTCCAGAAGTAACAAATTGTCCAACATTGCTCTCACTATGTTACATATCTAAAATAACTACACTGTACAAAATTACATATGCATAGATTCACACTCAGACACACACGCAATAAAGTGTGCTCTAAATTGCATGCTCTCTTCAATGAATCTATAACCTTTTGTCCAAGTTACATTGTAATAATTACAACTTCACAAAGCTCTGTCTTTATATTCTCAAATCCTATTTTATCAATGCCTTTCAATGCATTCCAGTCTTAGTTGTATAAACCTTGACCACTTTTCCCATTTTTAGTTTTAAGGCATTTGAAAGAACGAATGGAATTTTTCCATCAGGATTTCCAGATATTGCTGAAAAGCAGGATAGTGAGGAATGATGGCTGATGAAATCCTCCAAGTTGATCTAATTTATTTCACCTCCGGCCTCCCCATTACTTTTGAATATCCTAAGTAAACCATTATTTCATGTGCAACTTTTTCCGTCTCCTTTTCTGCCTTTTTCATGCTTAATTCACTTTGCAATTCCATTAGCCAGTGTCTACAAAACTACATTAATAACAAAGAAAACCTGTCATCCATCTTATCCTTTAGACCCCAAGAGAAATTCTCCCTATTTCTCATCCTTATCTAACTCTGTCTGAGATATTTGTGATCACATCAAGAGTTCACTTAGTTCTAGTTTTCTCATGGTATTTACACACCAGAAACAAATGCAAAATTTCATCAGTCACTTCTTTAGGACCTAAAAAGCAATGATTCTCCTCCTTGATCTGTTTGGATTGAATCATTTTTGCATTTTCATGAAGAAACAATGATATCTAATCTTAACTTTATTAACTTTCAGAATCATCTTGACATAATTATCTTGCCTAGTTCTTCAATTAAAGGATCATTTTTAAGATTGGAGACCAATGGCATGAAAAACCCGTCTTTGCTTTAAAGGGAGACAATATTAGCTGCTCTAAACAGAAGACACAGCTACTTACTTAACTAGAATCACCTTAATAACAGATGACATTTAGAACAGATCACCTCTGGTATTAGGAAACAGCTGTTTATAGGTAGATCGCTATTTGAAAGAATGGTGCAAAAGTCATAACAATGAGATATAAAATAGAGCAGTGAAAATGAAGAGGCTAGATGCTGTTCCTATAGCTAAAAAGCACATGAACGATTAAAAGGTAACCTCCAGATTTAAACCTACAGTTTATACATCTACTGCATAAAGCTAAGTAGTACTCACTAGGTACAATGGAGCAGTGCTTCTTGTAAGCAATGTGTTTTCTTATACATGACACATGCTATTCATAAATTAGGATGTTCTCTGATGAGGATGCAATCAAAATTGATAATAAACACGCTTCCTTTTTTTTTAGAAGACATTATTTTTCAGGGATGCATGAAAGAATAGAAGCTGAAAATTGGCTTGTGTCTTAGATTTGGTAAGATCTAAGATTTGATTTTATCTTTCATTTTGTTATTTTTAATCTTGGATTTGCTGAAGTATAGAAAATCACAATCTTCAGGGGCATTAAAAATTCATGTTTATGAGAAGGTTTTAAAAAATCTATAGAAAATTTGCATTATTTTTAGTTCCATTTTCCCACAATACTTTTGAAGTTGCAAGCTCACGTTGAGATGTAGTGAAAGTGAACCACAACCTCGCAAGCAGACACGAAACACACAGGTGTTTTGCCCTGGAGTTATTCAGTTTTTGGCTGATACAAAATTTTCAAAGGATTTCTCCAGGAAAATGAAAGCAGAAGCTCTTAAAGCATTTCTTAATTGGAGTTATTGGCATAAGAGAATCGTGGGCCTCCACTATCTATATTTCTATATTTTTCTCTTATTCAGTTCCACGGGAAAATGAAGCAACCGACATAGAATTTCTACCCTGTACATCCATTTTCTGCTCTGCTTGCTAACCTCTCAACACAGAAGACCATGAAGCACTAGATAAAAGCAGTTCTCATCAGAGCCCTGGACCCACAGATGAGGAACTGGGGAACCTACTTCCACAAAACCCAATGCAAAGGGAAAAGCCGCCCTACAACCCAAAAGGATGGTTTCTAGGTCAGAAAGTTCAAACTAGCAGACTGACCCATCTACTAACCACAACCACCTGTGTCCTCTTTCTAAGTGTGCATTTCAATCCCTCCCCTTCAAGAGAAAAAAGAAAGTGAAAAACAACAACAAAAAAAAGAAGGCTATTTGCATGAATGTCTCTGGATACTCATCAACCACTACCAACTTCAAAAAGAACTCTGTTAATCTCTTTTAAAACAGTTTCTTTGGCTCTCTGACAAATTAAGGTAAAAAGAAAACTGTCAATAGCCCTTGGCCAGTTTTAATTTTCAGTAACAGCAGAACTAGCAAGGGCCCTTGACACAACAACCTCGCTGTGGGCTTACCTTTTGCACAGCCCCTTGAAAAGCCTGTTTAAGTCTCCTACATGACTCAGGCATTAATTTCGTGTCTTGACTCTCCAGAGCAGCATCTTGTGAATCCTCATTTTCATGGAGTCGCAAAATTCTATAAATGCAGTGAGTACCATCTGCAGATATTCTATTAGGATCCATCTGAGGAGAGAAACACACACAGGAACGTTAGAGTGGTTGGCATTAATTATTCTGCTGCTTAATAAAGTGTGACTTAAGAACAGAACTCATTCGTGCCAAGTCTTTAAGTCCCCAATGATTAATAGTTAATACAATCATCCTGAAGCTGACGAGAAGGCAGACTCGTAACGCATCTGGGCGAGTCGCTAACACGGACAGCACAGGGCTCAGTTCTGCGCATGGATGCTCAATGACAGGAAGAAACACGTAACACGAAAGCCCTGAGAGAGAGAAGCAGCAAGGAAACCACATACGTGCAGTGAAGGTAGGGAAGGATAGTTTTATTTTTAAATCATAGACAACATGCTAAATAGAATTAAAAATCCCACTAGTATATTCCAAGAATGAAGTTGATATAAATCAGGCAAAATTAGCATCATCATCAACCACTATGATTGCCGCATCTTTCCCCATCATCATTATCTACTTTAACCAACCGGGTAAGAGATACAAATTTGTTTCCTGCATCCAAAGAAAACCTGAAGAAAGGGTGCAAGTGCTTGTTTAAAGGTGAACATGTTCCCCTGTACAGTACCTGAGTCCAACGTCCAGCACCCACTCCTGACTGGCTTCCTTCTAGCACAGACTTTGACAGGCAGTGGTATTAGTTCAAGAAATCGGGTCCCTGTCACTCTTTCGGGAAACCTGGTTAGCCTTCTGGTACCTGGCTTTGGCACCAGCCCAGCCACAGCTATCACGAACACTTATGAAAGAGGGAGCTCTTTCACTGTTTTTGTCTGCCTAACTTAGCTACCTACACCTATCGCTTTGACTTTTACATTTAAATTAAAAATGAACAGAAAGGGAAAATAGAAGCTGCAAGCACTAAAACTCCCATGAGTGTTCTCCCTGTTGACATGCAACATCTAGAAGGAGGGTGGTGGCGGTTAGGAACACATGAAGGTGATGCAGAAGACAGCAGGAGCAGCCCACATGGAAATAGGCTGGGTGGGCGTTAACATCTCTAGAAGGCAAGGTATTCTACAACACAAAATTCCTGAAAAGTTATCAGCTCATCTCGTGGTTGAAACAGGTGCCTAGCACGAGTCTTCCTCCGAGCACCACCCTTCAAACGGCCTGCCTGTCCTTCCCGGAGATCTGAAGAGTCTTGGCGGTGCTTTCAACTGTGATCTAAAGGCACTATGATTGGCGAGTCAATATTTCATTAATAACACGAACATACCTCAGAATGCTCATAAGAAATGTATTTTAGGAAAAAGCCATGGATGCACTCCAAAATACAGGTTCAATTTGTCCTTTTTAAAAAGGATAAAAAAAGGTACTTTAAGTGCATTTGCTTGTAAGTCAATACAGAATGATAGAGAGAAAAAAAAAAATTACAATAACCGAAGCACAGTCTGAACTCTTACCAAGCCTCTTTTCCCAATCTAATTATCTTTCTACAAAGTAATCTGAAAAGCCTGCAACTTTGCTAACCAGCTATCAGAAACAGACTGGAAAATAGCCTACTCCTATGTGAAATTCTTACCACAGAATGACAGCCTAAGTGCACTCACTCATACAAACTTCATTATTATAGTTTTGCACAGTAAGGATCATCTGTATCCATGGGAGAGGTGCCAGTGCGAAGCAAAGTTCTTTGCAACCCACAGTTTTCATATTTTCTCTTTTTTAAAAATGGAATGAATCAACAGATTTGAGTTATTCTATAAGGAAAGCTTTCAATCACACACTTAAAGACAAAACAAAAGCTCCCTCATGCCGATAAGTGTCCCACCAAACCAGAAAAGTGACAGCTGATACACAGGGTCACTGGGTTCAACCTTGGGACGAAGGGGCATTGGAAGGCCTCCACTGACCGGCCACCAGAAAACCGCTGAGCTGCACAACACTGTGGGGCCCAGACGGAAACACCGAGGGACCCTGAAATTGGGTAAACCCCATCCCTCAGGCAGGCAGGCAGGCAGGCAGGCAGGCAAGACCCCACATTTTCCATGCTCTCGATGCAGCCTTGGGCTCTCTGGGAGCTCCTTAGAAAGGCGGTTATGCTGCCTGGAAATCTGTATGCCGTTCAGGTCCCCAGCATTCGTATACACCTTGACTTCTGAGAAGAAATGCTTTAAGATGCCAGCTGGACAAATACAAATCAATGTTCTGTAGTTTAAATCACTCCAACTTGCCCTGGACACCAACTGAAACTTTGCATTTTCCTCCGCAAGTTACACCCAGGGGTAGAAAGATGCTGCAACAGTTAAATGGAATATGGTAGCTATTGCACTACTTATTGAAAAGGGAAGCATTAAAAATAGGTTAATCTCTGTCCTCGTGGAACCTCCAGTCAACTAAGAACGGAGAAATCCAGCAGAAAGTCAGAAGTACCTCGAGATGTCTTAAACCATTAGATTTTGAGTATCTGATTTCACATAGACATAAAAGAGCATTTATCAGATGACATGGTCTCTATGAAGCGAATTTATTCTTTTTCTTTCAGAACTTCCTTGTAGGGTTAAATGGGGCAGATGCTTGACATTTGTGCTGCTATACAGTTCTCCTCTCTCTCTCCTTTTTTTTTTTTTTAAGCAAAGCATTGTCAGTTTTACTCTATTTTTTTTAAAGCTCTTTGACTTTTCAAACAGGCAGCCTACACATCTCTCCATTCTAGTTTCAGTAGCGACTGCTGTCCTGGGTAGAAGCCACCAGGGAGGTTAACAGGAAAAGTTCAAAAGAGTTTGAGTTTTCTGAAAAGCTTATCTCTTAGCCAGATCCTAAGCTTTGAATATGATTATATGGATGTTAAAAGTTGCATGCAGGCACACAGATATCATAAGTAGCATTTTTGAAAATTTTGGCTTTTCCCTTTGTGAGCCAAAGTATGAATACTATGTGGTAAATATATAGTACAAGCCACATGCCATTTTCTCTTAGGAGGGTTGTGAGAGCAAAGCCAACTTACATAGGATCTAGCATATAGTTGAGAGAAAGCCTCCAGCATGTATGAAAGTGGAAAGGATCCTGGACTAAGCCCTCATGTCACCGTAACTCAACACTTGCATCAACAACATCAATCCGTGAGCAACCATTTTACTTCTCTCTCTCTCCCTTCGCACTAATTTTTTTTAATTCCAGAAATTATAGCATTTCATTTGAATGATTTCAGGACGTATCAATACAATTAAATCTCCATTAGGCATCAAATGTAGCTACCACCAGAGCTAGTGGTGTATTCATTGCTCCTAATATTACTTCTTCATTGAAGATGATCTTTTTTAAAGTCGTAGAAAACCCAGTCTTCATGGCAATTAGGAAAGTGGTCATCAAAAACCTTATGAACCTAAATCCCCCAACTGGAAATTTTCAAGCTAGGCTTACCATCTAGACTTTGGAAAAGTTTTTCAGTGTTTCACAGTTGCAGGTTTCCTAAATTCCGTTAGGTTAATCATCCAAAAAGCCAGATCTCTTAGCCCACCAACACTGAAACGTTCCTATGGGACAAGAGGCTGGCTAGTCACTCCTCCAGGGTTTCACAGGGTCTCCAGGGTTTCTGTTGATATTAGTGGCTCTTGCTTACTAGAACTCATTCATCCCTGGGGTTGGGGGTTGTAGCACAGCTGGTTGAGCTGATGTTTTGGACACCTGCATTTCATTAGGAGTGTCTGATTCAAGTTCCAGTTACCAGCTTCCTGCTCATGCTGCTTAGGAGGCAGGTGCTTGGGCCCCTTCCACCCACAGGGGAGACCTGGGTGAAGTTCTAAGCTCCTAGCCCAACCCTACAGTTACCAGAATCGTCCGGGAACGAACCAGCAGGTAGACGTGCCCCAACCCCAGTCTTAATCTCTATCACTCTGCCTTTCAAAGAAGTCAATTAACATTTACAAAGAGAACTTACTCATTTCCTTCTGCCCTTTCCAAGCTGAATGCTCATTTCACTATTAGTGCTATGAAGAAAAAAAAAAATGTATTCATTCAGGGTTAGAAAAGTTAAGAAGTAGAAAACTAGTGCAGCTTCACTTTTTTTACGCCAGGCTTTCTCTTGTTTGAGTAAGGATGTTAAGTCTTTTGTTGGAATCTCCGCCCTTCCAGGTAGCATGCCCACAGTAAATGGGTACTGTGCGTTCAATAAATGACTCTTGGCTTGTATTTCACACTAGTGGAATCTTGCTCACAACGCACACACCCAACACACAAGTGTGAAATTGGAGGTTTATTAACCCAACGCTAGCTGAGAGAAGCGATAAACTATTCACTCCAAAGAAAGAAAAGCATTTACAGCAAACAGTTCTTTAATCATTTTTCTTTGTCGGGGGGAAAAAAAGTCTCCTCGTGTAAAAATTACTGTTATAATGCACAGATGCAAGCTTTCTGGAGTGTCGTTCAAGCATTTCTACTTTTGTTTGGTAGACTGCCACACGACTCGCATGAAATGCCAACCAGTGGATAATGAATAGTTTCCAAAAAGCCAATGACTAAAAGTCACAGAGTTGAAGACCTCAGCGAAGGACAGACACCCATACAACATTGGCAATGGCATATTTTGATGCATCCAGTTGGGTTTAGCAATCACCTTTGGATCCCAAACCAATGAAGTCCAAACCCAACTTTTCCCATAAAAGGGGGGGGGGGGGGGGGAGAAAAAGGAAAAAAATGCGCAGTCAGCCCTCCACTTCCTCTGAGAAAGAGTTCATAGAACCAGAATATTTGAATGAATCCAACCAACTGCACTGCAATTTCCAAGAAAACACAAGAGCATAAACCACCAAAAGCATAGTATTACAAACGTGCCCCTTCCTTTCGACTCTCCGCCTGCAGCTGCGAGCCGCCCTACACAGCCCCCTTTCTAGCTTGAAAAAGGCTGGGTATTTCCTAGACGGTTACCAAGCCAAGCGCGCACACACACCTTGCTTCCTTCCTCCGCCCACCTCCCTGGCAAGCACGTGGGGCCGTCCTCCTACTCCATCGCACAGTCCCTGGCCCTGAGGCTGGGCCTCCCTGGCCACGCTGTGCCCTTCTGCCAACCCCGGGACAACCGGGGCATCCCAGTGTCCCGCGGTGTCCCAGAGCCGTCTGTCCCTGAGCCTCCGTTGGGCGCTGTGAACCCCAACACACCAGCAAAAACGGTTAACCCAGGATCCTAAGTCACCCAGGCAGCGGGCAGGAAGGGAAAGGTGCCGAAGGCTACGTGAAACGTCGGATTTCCCCCAGCTTGCTACCTCCAAGTTAGTTGGTCCTTAGCTCCGAGTGAGAAATGGACGGGGCGCAATCTCCTGCAGCAACGGTGAGCGGGCGGCCAATGGTGTTTCCAGGGGGGAAATTCAAACCCCTCTGGGGTCCCACGAGCCCAGCAATCCGCGCTCCGAGAGCCGGGTCCTGCATGCGGGACAGCGCCGCATTAACCAGTCCCGAGTCCACCCTCTCCCCTCTCTTGGATCCACTTTCCCTTCCCGCATAGGCCAAGTGTGGGGACCCCAAGCGGCGGGCGACTCCCGGGGGAGGCGGCCACTCACCTGCGCTCGGAAGTACAGGAACAGGGCGACGCTGCACACCACCTGGCCCAGCCCCAGCCCCAAGAGCGCCACGAACATGGAGCGGGAGGCGGCGGGGGGCTGGTGCGGGGCGGGTGGCGAGGGCGGCGGCGAGGGCGGCGGGGCGTGCAAGGGGCCCTCGTGCGGGGCGCCGGAGCCGCCGCTGCCCATCTCCTCGGAGCCGCGCAGGTACTTGGTGTAGTCTCGGCTGGCGCGGCGCATGGCGCTCAGCCCGCACGCTCGGGCGCTCCCTCCCGGTGCCGTCCGCCCGCGGCCAACTCCAAAGGCAGCGGCCGGGCCAGGCGGGGGCCTGGACGTGAGGCGCTTATTCGTTCGCTTGTTTCCTCGGTGGTTCCTCGGCGCGCGCGGGCCAGCGGGCAGGGCGCCCGGCAGCCCCAACTCTTATAAAAAGCGCTTGGGCTGGCCTCGAGAGCCAATCAGCCCGGGGCGAGGCTGCCTCTTCCACTCCCACCCCAGGCTCCCCTTCCTTCCTCTCTCACTTTTCTCTTTGACATCCTCCTCCCCAGCTCAGCCCTAAGAGAGAGAGAGAGAGAAGCTGTGGGTCCTTCCAGTGGTTCCAAGCTCCACTGGCCCCTCCCCAGCGGTCTTTCTGTGGGTGCCACGGCTGGGCTGCGGGCATTGTTCCCTGGCCAAGGCTTCGGCCGTTCCATCTGGGACATTCCTTGGGAGCAGTGCTCTTCCCTGATCCAGTTCTCTCCTTGGGATTTCGATTAGACTGGCTGACCTCTAAATTCTCTTCTTTTGCATGTCTCCCACCCCCAACTTAACAAGATCTTCCTTGGTGCTCTTAAGGGTCCCACCTCCAGCACATTTCAACTACTACTTTCCGGAGTATTTGGGAAGACAATTTCAGAACTCTCAAAGAAGTTGTTTCAAAGCAAAACTATGCAAAGAGGTCTCCCGAAATTTGTGGAAAAAAATGGAATTGAAGTGCAAACAAACAAAAAACTTCTACAAATAGCTTCTTTACAATATGCATTTTCCATGAACTTTTTGCAATTCCTTTGTATATCATTGCCATACTCAGAATTCCTTCTGTGGTTTCTAAGCATTGTTGGTATAAAATCTAAATGCTTGCAATTGAAATCTACGGTTGATCCTGCACACGTCGGCTCAAGGCTCCCATTTTAACATTAGCTTCAAGTGCAGCCCTTTGCTGGACTGCAATTCTCTTGTGTTCCCACTCTCTGTCCACCTGCAAGACCCCACTAACCCAGGATGCAGGCCTCAGGATCAGGCCCCCGAAGCACTCTTCACAAGTCCTGCCGTGGCCCTCAGGCCTTCATTCTTCACTCCACAGATGTATTGGGGGAGAGACCACGCTATTTCTATACTGACTAGGATCCCAGGGACACAGTGATCACAGGAGAACACGAGGTTTGCACTGTGCTGCACGAAGCTCCAGTACAGAGCAGCACACGATGAAGGCACTTGACAAGCGCTGTAGGCTAAGTACAAAATCATGAGCCCCCACACCCGCTCGGGGCCTCCTTCAAGAGACTTGCAGAGAATACGAAAAGTGATGTGACTCACCAGCTACCCAAGCGGAAAGTGACCAGGAACCTGTCTTAAGCAGGCACAGGGTGATGATGGCGTTATATTAATTGATTCAATAGGTGTTACCAATTGCATGCCTCTTATTTGCCATGAGTTCATTAACGTGCTAACACAAGAATCAGTTAGTTACCAGTAATTAATTAATTAATTACTGAAGTCAAAGTCCTCTAACAGGTTTCAATGATGCCAAGAAATACATAACTGAAGGTTCGAAGCTTGAATCAATATTCAGCTATGAACAACATGGTAATTAAATAAAAAATTTCCAAACTGTATTTCCCAGTATCCGACTTCCTCCCGCTCAAATGACAATTTATGGTTTCATGTTATTAAGAAACATACGGTTAGATTGAGCCTCTAGCTAAATATGGGGTTAAATCAGATGTTTCTGCCTTGAGCCAAAAAATTAAGTTAACCCAACATGAACTTTGTGGGCTGAAGCGAGAGAAAAGAGATTTCAAAGGAGAATTACTCAAGCACAGATAAGCAAAAGATAAACAATTGACACTGTGCTTCTGGGTACAGGAAACGAATCGTCATTTTTCTGCTGTCATTCTGCTAGATCAGCTTTTTTTTTTTTTTGGCCTCAGGACCCCTCTGTTCTTGAAAGTTCTTGAGGTCAGTGTTGTGGCTTAGCAGGTAAAGCTGCAGCCCCTAGGGGCACCAGTTTGGGTTCTGGACACTCCACTTCTGATCCAGCTTCCTACCAATGCACTCAGGAAAGTAGCAGAAAATGGCTCATTACTTGGGCCCCAGTCATCCGTGAGCGACCGGGATGAAGATCCTGGCTGTGGCCATCCCCTGCTTGACCAGCTCCCAACTCCATATTGAGCACTGTAGCCATCTAGGAAGTGAACCAGTGAATGGAAGATCTTGCTCTGTGGCTCTTCTTTTTCTGTAACTCTCTGAGTTTCAAATAAATAAATAAATCTTTTTTTTAAAAAAAGCTTAATGAGGACTACTAAAAGCTTTAATTTATAGGAATTTCAGCTATGAATGTTTGACATAGTAGAAACCTCAACTGAAAAAAATTTAACATGTAATCATGTTATCATACTAAAATAATTTATGTTTAAAACTAACCTTTTTTTTTGGGCCCAGCGCGGTGGCGCAAGTGGTTAAAGGTCCTCACCTTGCACACCCGGGATCCCATATGGGCGCCGGTTCTAATCCCGGCAGCCCCGCTTCCCTTCCAGCTCCCTGCCTGTGGCCTGGGAAAGCAGTCGAGGACGGCCCAAAGCTTTGGGAACCTGCAGCTGCGTGGGAGACCCGGAAGAGGCTCCTGGCTTCGGATCGGCATAGTATCGGCCCGTTGCGCTCACTTGGGGAGTGAATCATCGGACGGAAGATCTTCCTCTCTGTCTCTCCTCTCTGCATATCCGCCTTTCCAATGAAAAAATAATAAAAATAAATCTTTAAAAAAAAAAAAACCTAACTTTTTTTTTAAAAAAAAAAAAGGTGGGAAGAAAAGTGGTACTGCTTGACATTGTTTCAGATTTCTTGCCTATCTGATTTAATAAATTCTCATAGCCACTTTGACATCAGCTTTGTCATAGTGTTGCACGCTGCGCAATCTCTAGACAATAGTGCTGTCTACCACTGGGAGGATGAGAATGATTCGGGAAATTATGCCTTACCATTGTTCTGGAAGGGTAAGTTGGCAAAATTCCTGAAAGGAGCACAGAGAGGCAAGATTTTCTGACCACAATTAGAAAATGCCAGGCCATCCACTCTTGTGATTGCCCAACAGTTCTGTACGCACTGGCAAGAATGAAGCACAAAGGCGATCCCACAGTTACATCATCTTAGAAAATATCTTAAACACTCTTAGTTGTAATTTGATCAGTGGAGATCTCATAGTATTCCAAACATTTTTAATCATTTTAGGGGAAACAGGAAGGACTTCACGTAAGATTGAAGAATAAGATCTGATTTAAAAAAAACCAACAGGATGAAGGATACCTGTGAGACATGAATGGACACTACAACACAGGTAGCCAAGATGTCAGATAGTCAGTAGCTAGGGGAACATACTGGGACGAAAGAGCAGCAACAGGACAGACAAGGGACAAGCCATATGAAATGTTGAAGACACATTGGGGAAAAGCATTCAGATTCTATTCTAACATGTGCTGCTGCCTATAAGGAACTAAACAGAGGTGCACATCTACCAGAGTTGCTCAGAACCTTGCAAATCCGCTGGCCCGTCAGATGAGTGTGTGCTTGCTGAATGCAGCTTTGGTCATTCCAGGGCCAGCACCTGCACTGCATGATATTCTTTTTCCTCCAGCCTGACCACTTTATAACACAGCAACACACAACTCCTGCAACCCTCCTGTTTCATTTCCCTACACCCTTGGTCACTCAGAATCTCCTACCAAAATGGCTCTTTGACTTTTACATCGAATTACTAGCTTATATTTAAATACTCAGTTTAGGCTCTTGGTCTTTCAGAAGCTTCTGAGGTTGAGCATTGCTTGTCTATGATTCTTTATTACACTATGTTTCCATGTGCACATCTCTGAAGCTTAGTTAACTGAGCTCTGCTGCTCTAAGTTCTTTGGCAGCACTCACTCTCTTTGGATCCCTACTCCCTTGGCAATGACCAGTTAGAGATTAGAGCATGCAGACTTTTCTGGCATTCTCATTACAGAGGACTTGCCTGGGAAGAAGAGAAAACGTTAAGAGTGTCAAGGTTTCTGAATAATGTTTACTCTGGATATATGGATAGTCTATCTTAAGTAGGAAAACATGCAGCACACTTAAGGGTATAGTATGTTCAGTTAGGAAAGACAAATGCCTAGATGCATTTTAATGTTAATTTTATACAGTTTTTACATCAAGTTAAGGAATTTAACAAAACTTGAATTTGAGTGATTTTCAGATTCTATACAATTGTAATAACAGTTCTCAAATTTTTGAGTTCCAGGACCTCTATACTCTTTAACAACATTGGGAAGCCCCCCCAAAAGCTTTTGTAGTGTGTGTTATATGTAAGCATTTAAAATATCAAAAATTAAAGCAGAAATTTCTTACTCGAGGTAACAATACAGAACACATTTTATGAAAAGTCACTATATCTTCAAACGTAAGCTATTGACTAGTAAAAAGGGCTGCATTTCATAAGAGACGCAGCTAACTTCATATCTGCTCCTGTACTAAATCTGTTGTGATACATCAGTTTTGTTGAAGTGTTTGATGAAAATTTAGCCCCAGGTGAGCATATCATCTGAAAGGAGAGGAATATTTTAATTGTTTTTCCAGATCTTTGTGGGCTTCTGTTTCTCTAGTACACCAGATTTCACCAGTGTTGCTTCTTCACCGGTAATTCTAAAACCATGGGTGATGTATCCTGACTGTGTTACCATGACATCTTTTGTTCTTTCAATGGATCTCTTCTCCAGGATCGATTTTGTAACAACCACCATTGGTCGTTTGAAAATATTTGTTCACTGTGTTCCTCAGAACTTTCCAAATGTTGGCACACCCTCCATGATGCAATATCAACCACCTCTCTTCACTAATGTCACTGCTGATTTCACTAGGAAAGTCTCTAATGTTGGCAAACCAAGCTCATAGTGGCAGAAGTTTTCCAAAATGTTACACTTTACTTGACAGCTTGAGTTATATCTTTGGTAACAAAAGCTAGCAGTTGTCTTTCTTAAACTGACAGGGCCATTTTGTTCATTTTCCAGCCACACATTGAGGCCTGAAAAAGAATACATCTCTTGTCTCTTGCTCTGCTCACAAGTCCATCACTGAAGTGGCAGAGGTGCTCTACCTCACAATAGTCGCACATTCATGGATATGGAATTATCTCCCTCCACACTTCCCATTTTGCTTCCCCTCAAAGTATTTCTAAATGTATTTAAATATCAAAAACTCATAAAATACTTTTGCCATTTCATCAAGAACATTCTTAAATGAAAGTAGATTTTTCAACTAGGAGGTATGAAGCAACAAAGAATGTAACAACTACAGTGAGATTGTGCAGGTTAACTGTTCTGGTTTGGCTCCACGGCTTTGGCATTTTACTTCTGTGGACAAATGTCCGTATAGATAGAAACAAACAAAGATAAATCCACCTTTGTCTTACCTATAAAGGTTGCGTCATTTATGAGGGGTTCCTTGGTGAATCTCAAGGATTCAAGGTTTTATAGGTCCCACTGTGAGAACCATTTACCTTATGGATGGGGACATCTTTTGGCAAAGTTATGCCCAGTACAGCCTAGTCCTGGGAGAGTCTGTAAATAACCAGCCAAAATAAAGTATTGGAGTCATTAAAATCTAGAGATCATGAAGCAAGGACAGAAATAGGAAAAGAATACTCTATGCTAGAGTTGAAAATCACCGAGCAATGGACCACCGCTGGGAACTACTGTCCCTGTCCAACTACACATTCTTCAGCAGCCAGTTGTCTGTCACCACCTGAAACCTCAAAGATGGCTTCTCACCTGGCTGACACAGGAACAAGTATCCTCAAGTACCTCTCCTGTTGCTTTCAGAGGTTCACTTGGGCTTCTCAGTCCCTCCTTGAACCATCAGGTGGGTGCAAGGATGGAGCTCACAATTCAAACCCCAGCTTCCATCAGAGTCAACCAAGTCGCTTCTTTTAATATACTGTGGCTCCTGCTAAGCTTTCATCTGATGAAATTTTTCTGTAACCAAAATCAACAAGTACTCAAATAAATATACTATTTCCAGCAACAGCAAGTGTTAATAATTAAAAAAAAAAGTTTAAAGAAGGAAGTCATGATTAAAGCTTAAGTATGAAAGTGGAATTGGAAGAGTAATTTAAATATAGCATTTTGGTGTTAAGTTGTAATTGGTTTTGAAACAGGAAGGAAGGTAGGTCCATGAGAAGGAAGTGTTGGCTCACAAGTAGGGAGTGGAGAAGGCAGTGGGGGCAGAGAAAACAAGCCTCACTCTGCCTGGGGACACCCTGCCCCAGGAAACCAGTCAGATACAGCTAGAAGCATACCAACTATAGCCAATCCAGGTTCAAAACACAACTCCTATTACTTCCTATTTATACAACCAGAGGAAATTTATTCAAATTCCCAGGGCCTTCACTTATAAAAGAGCAATGGAATTAGGTACATATTTTTAAATTTTGCATATATGGAAAGAGAGAACTAAGGCACTCTTAGCTCTAATGATTACAGAGACTAAGAAGTCTCATGCAAGCTTGGGAATCAGGTGCATCTCAAAGGCATTATAGCCAGAGAGACAGAGGGTGTAAGATTTAGAGCCACTGCCAAGGCCTGGGCACCAGGAACATGGAGGCAAGAGAAGGCAGATGTGTCAGTGCAAGCTGAGAGTGACTTTAGCTTTCCTCCACCTCTTTGTTCTATTCAGTCCCTCAGCTGGGTGAGACACACACACACACAAGGAGGGCTGTCTGCCTTTCTTAGTTCACCAATCTAAATAGTCAACTCTCCTACAAATACCTACAGAGACACCCAGAAAAAATGTTTAACCAACTAGGTATCTTGTGGTCCCGTCATATTGACACATAAAATTAATAATCACACTATATTTCCCAAAAAAGAGCAGGGAAATATTTTATACACTTCTTCTAGTATTATAAAAAGTTTATCATCCCTGATAATCTCTTACTCAAGCATTTAAGCAAAATTCCCCATAAACATTGGGTCATTGACTTTATAAGCTTGTTTTTTTTTTCAGTATTTCTACATACTCAGTTGATTTTACCCTCTTGTGAAAGTATTTCACAGAAGTGAAGTGTATTCACTGAATTACTATATTCCTTTTTACTATGTAATTTCTCATTCCCTGCCATTTTATCTTCTTCTGAACCTACATAAGAAAAAACTCAAATATTTTAGATTTTCTTTCTTTGGAATAACAGGATTCCCTAGCCCTCTCTGTACCTGAGTGAGGATTCTTAGTAGTTCCATGTTCCCATAACACTCTTGCCCCTATGATGTACGTGGCCTGGCAGAGGGTTTAGGTAAGGACACAGTGTCTTTACATTTAACCTATTCATTGTGGAATTACAATCAGAAACTCTAAATCTGTGGTGAAGGACAACATTAATACCCAGGCCTCCACATTCTGTAACAACTGAAAACCCATTGGATGTTTACAAACAGTGGGGATTGTATGACACATTTCATAGTCTACAGACACAATTGTCATCACATCATTAAAATTACGCAAAAAAGAACCACACTTGTATTTACGTATCTGCTTATTTATTTTGTTGATTCTGCAATAGTAATTTCTTGCAGAAGGTGGAAAAAAATATTCCTAAACTTCAACAAAAGGACCAAGATACATCAGAACGCAAACCTCATCTGTATGAAACAATGTCCAATGAGTTTCCTTATTCTTCTCACTCGTCTTTGCTCGACAAACTCCTCTTTCCTCCCTGGACTCGTCCTCCTCCCCTCTCTGGCCCAAGAGAGTGATCTATGATGTGCACCACACCTAGGCTGATTTGTCTTTTCCAGTGGAAAGCTCTGACTGTGCGCTAGCAAGCAGAGAGGAATCACAGCCCTTATTCATTCCCACTCTGTCAAAAACCCCATCCCCACATCTCATTGAGGTTCTATTTTTTTTTTTGTAAGATTTATTAATTTTCATTAGAAAGTCAGATTTACAGAGAGAAGAAGAGACAGAAAGAAAGATCTTCCATCTGCAAGTTCACTCCCCAAGTGGCCACAATGGCTGGAGCTGAGCCGATCCAAAGTCAGGGACCAGGAGCTTCTTCCGGGTCTCCCACACGGATGCAGGATCCTAAGACTTTGGGCCATTCTCGACTGCTTTCCCAGGACACAAGCAGGTAGCTGAATAGGAAGGGGGTCCACCAGGACATTAACAGGCACCCATATGGGATCCTGGCACGTGCAAGGCAAGGATCAAGCCACTAGGCTACATCGCCAGGCCCTCATTGAGATTCTTATCATGTCTAGTCATAGCAGTGATCCTGATGTTGGCAGCTCTCATCTGGTCTTCCCCCTTCATCCTCAGCTCCAACTCTTTCTGGGGGGCGGCTACAACCTTTCTTCTTTTGACTCACTTTGGGCAACTCTGACTCAACTTTCCCACTCCCTTTCCAGGTAACTTATTCTCCTTATTACCCTTCAGCTAACAAACTAATAAGATAATGAATTAGCATTCCCTCGTGTCAATGGACACTTGAATTAAGCTTTCCTTTGATAATCCTTGAGAAATACACCACTTCCCTCTAAAGGAATATATTTATATTTTTAAAAAATGATTGGGATGTGAAAAAACAAGTATTTTGGCTCTGTGTGAAGGAAAATGACTAGTCCGTCAATGTGTATTTCTTCCCGTGTACAATATTGGTTATTTTATCTCTTGTTTTTAGGAAGCAACTCTGGTTACAGGTCTATGAATTAATCGGTGTTATCTTAGACTTATTGCTAAAATGAAATAATCTGAACTGTTAAATAGCTAATTTTTTAAGGAAATGCAATTATTAGTTAGAGAAATCTTAATTAATCTTAAAGCGTTATTAAATGGTATTAAAGAGCCTCACTGCCTCCACCTCCTATTTACTGAATCTGACTTCAGGCTTTTTAAATTAATTTGAAAAATCTTTCTTAGATGAAAAAATATCTGATTAGGGCTTGGTACGGTGGTCTAGTGGCTAAAGTCCTCGCCTTGAACACATTGGGAACACATTGAACACATATGGGAAGCTCCACTTCCCACCCAGCTCCCTGCTTGTGGCCTGGGAAAGCAGTTGAGGACAGCCCAATGCCTTGGGACCCTGCACCCGTGTGGAAGACCTGGAGGAAGTTCCTGGATCCTGGCTTCGGATTGGCGCAGCACCAGCCATTGCGGTCACTTGGGGAGTGAGTCATCAGACAGAAGATCTTCCTCTCTATCTCTCCTCCTGTCTGTATATCTGTCTTTCCAATAAAAATAAAACAAATCTTAAAAAAAAAAAAAGAAAGATAAAATATCTGATTAAATACTGATTAAACCAGGCAAATGTGGTGTTGAGCTTGCAAGAGTCCGAGATATATTTCTGCTCAGATGAAACCTGGAGAATCAACACATACTCACCTGGCTTCTGCAACTATTGGCTTCCTTCCTCCCTAGGATTCTGAGTTCTTGAATAGCTAAGCGGCTGGAGAACTGGGTAGGAAAAGTAAGAGAGATCTTCCAGTATATGCAAGAGAAGCTAACTGGGACAAGAGAGTGATATAAAATAGGCTTTAAGATAGTTAAAAAAAGAGTTGAACTGAAACTAATTAAAATGCAACTCAACTGAGATTGAAGTTTTCCTCATCTTACTTGTGAAATAATATCCACTTCAGTTTTTTTATACATAATATCAAGTATACAATTTTAGAACTCACATGGCATGATAAGAAGCTAAAATATATGCTTAAAATGGGGAAAAGATGCGATAAAAACAGACCACCAGGTGACACTACTGCTGGGAATGATAGACCATGATTCTTATGTCGCACTGAATTTTTTTATGAAATGCTTATATGTCTAAAAACATTTTAACAGATACATAAAAATTGTATGTATTTACAGCATTTTATATGACGTTTCAGCATATATGTATGTCGTGTAATGTACAGTCATGGTAAATAAACTGATCTCATTAAACTTTTAACATCTCATATTACAATGAAAACATCCAAAATCCTATCTTCTGGTTTGTGTGTTAAATTGTAAAATATGTCATATATCAACATAATCCATAATCATCCTACTGGATAAAAGAAACCTAGAATTTCCATAATCCTGTCTACTCAATAATCAATAATCAAGCTTTCCTTATCATTCTTTTCTTATTTTCCTCTCCAGTCTCTGCTATATGCCAATGAGATGATGTGATGCCAGTTCCATCCTTGTGTGACATATGACAAGATTTTACCCTTATGGCTCAGTATTCTGCCATTGTGCATAAAAAACTTTTATATGCACAGCAAACAGCATAGAGGAAAAGTAAATAATGTGAAACACACACACACACACACAGAATCCAACAAAGAGATGGAATATTTCAGAAAGTAACTGCATGTTGGGACTGGTGCCGTGGCTCAGCATGCTAGTTCTCCACCTTGTGCCACTAGCATTCCATATGGGGGCCCATATGTGTCCCAGCTGTTCCACTTCTGATCCAGCTCTCTGTGGCCTGAGAAAATAGCAGTGGTCGGCCCCAGACCTTGAGATCCTGTACCCACAAGAAGAAGCTCCTGGCTCCTGGCTTCTGCTCAGCTCAGCTCTGGCTGCTGCAGCCATTTGGGGAGTAAACCAGCAAATGAAAGACCTCTTCTCTCTATCTCTCCTCTCTGTAAAATTGCCTTTCAAAAATAAATAAATAAATATTTAAAACTATGTGTATATACTGGAGCAGAAAATTGTAGACTGATTCCCACTGAATCCACAGGAACTCATTCCTAACTCTCTAAGTAGATGCCTGAATCCTGAATCCTTAGTCAGAGAGAAAGAGAGAGAGAGAGAGAGAAATTCATTCCTCAGATGGCTGAAATGGCCAGAACTGGGCCAAGCCAGGATCCAGGAGCTTCATGGCAGGGGCCCAACCACTCGCGGCCAAAAACATGCTTGTGTGTGTGTGTTCATGTATATGTAGTTATATGTATATATATCTAATTATGCGTAGACATATGTGTATATATAATTTTAAATACACATACCAATGATAAAGTTTATAAGTTAGGCATAATAAAAATTAGCAATATCAACTAATATGAAACTGATTCATACAGTGTGATAAAAGTTATGTGAATATGGTCATCTCATTCTACCTTGTGGCACTGTACTCCTCTTGTAACACTGCGATGATACAAGGGCTACACAATGAGCTGAAATGAGGCGAATGATAGCAACTGTGATGGGTGGTCCAACTGCTGCTTAAAGGTCACTTGGACATAAACCCTGCATTCTGACAGTCGATCTTAAGGCTGCTACAGCTACAGTAACTAATGTGTGGATAGTATAAGCAGCATGAATTTGCTAGACAATAGCGTGACTCACATTCCAGGTGGGATGGAATGCAGCAGGATGACAGGAGGTTACATCACACTAGTTAAAACAACATACAATCTAAAACTTTGGAATGGTGTGTTCATAGGACTTTTCACTTAATAATTTTGGGTAGCAATTATGTGCAGGTGGCTGAAATTGTGGAGAGTGAAGTGATAGATGAATGGGAAGTACCATATCTAAAAATTTTGAAAAGTGGATGAATTTAGAAGTCTAAATATCAAAATTTTTAAAAATAGTTAAGAGAATTCAAAGAAGTTCAAGTAAAAACTTGAAATTGTGATGAGCCTTGTGGTATAGCAGTGAAAGCAGCTCCCTATGAGGCCAGCATCCCATATCAGCACTGATTGAAGTATCCACTGCTCCCCATCCAGTCTAGCTCACTGCTAACGGCCTGGGAAAGCAACAGAAGATGGTCCAAGTGTTTGTGACCCTGATACACAGGAAACCTGGATGAAGCTGCTGGATCCTGATTTCAGCTCGGCTTATCCCTGACCACTGCAGCCATCTATAGACTGAACCTCTTTCTTTGTCTTTCCCTTTCTCACTGTAACTCTGACTTACAAATAAATAAATTTAGAATAAGTAAAGTTTATAAAATAAAACTTTAAATCACATAGGCATATAGGGGGAAAATAATTACAAAATCATTTGAGCTCGGAGGCATGGCATATCAGGCTAATCCTCTACCTCCAGCACCAGCAGCCCATATAGACACTGGCTCAGGTACCGACAGCTCCATTTCTGATCCAACTCTCTAATGATGCCCTGGGAAAGCAGCAAGAGGACCATGTTGGAGGCCCAGAAGAAGCTCTAGGCTCCTGGTTTCAGATCAGCTCAGCTCTGGTCATTGCAGTCATTTGGGGAGTGGATTAGTGGATGAAAGATCTCTCTTCCTGTGTAACTCTACCTTTCAAGTAAAACTAAATCAATCTTCTAAAAAATAATTACAAGGGTCTGGTACTGTGGCCTACTGGCTAAAGTCTTCACTTTGCATCCACCAGTATCCCATTTGTGTCCTGGCAGCTCTCTACTTCCAATCCAGCTCCCTACTTGTGTCCTGGAAAAGCAATCAGCATGACTCAAAATTTTGGGACCCTGCACCATGTGGGAGAACTGGAAGAAGCTCCTGGCTCCTGACTTTGGATCAGCTCAGCTCCAGCCATTGTGGCCACTTGGGGAGTAAACCAGCAGACGAAAAGTCTTTCTCTACGACTCTCCTTCTCTTTGTATATCTGACTTTCCAATAAAAATAAATAAATAAATAAATAAATAAATAGTGATTAAAAATGAAATAGACTAAAATAGAAAAAAGTATGAGACATTATCAAATTATTCAAAAAATGTATAATTGGAGTTTAGAAGGGAAGATAAACATGGGGGAAAAAAGCAACATTTGAACAGAGTATGATGAAAATACTCTAATTAAAAACATCCACCTCTGTTTATGTTTGGGAATCTCCCAGTCTTGGACCATTCAGAGAAATTCACACCTGGACATCCCATGATCAAACTGCTGAAGTCAAAGATTACAATAAAAAAAAAAAACAACTCTTACAGCCATTCACTAATCTGTATTTGCATTTTCCCTTGAGATAAAACTTGAAAGCAGATTTCAACTTTATTCATAGTTAGATAATAAAAAGTCCTACTTTCTATTTTCAGTTCAGAAT
Organism: Ochotona curzoniae; assembly: GCF_017591425.1. Taxonomy (NCBI): domain Eukaryota; kingdom Metazoa; phylum Chordata; class Mammalia; order Lagomorpha; family Ochotonidae; genus Ochotona; species Ochotona curzoniae. The sequence goes on along the minus strand of NW_024466502.1, from coordinate 40,297,461 downwards.
ATATACTAAGGTCAATATCTGAAAGAAGGAATATGTGTAAAATAATTTAAAAGTTTAGTCCACCAAAGTTATGTTTTCTTGCTTACCAAGGTTCAGAACTATGTGTCTCAAACCTTCACAGTGATTAAGAGTGGGTGCTGTGGGCAATGGGGGGGTGTGTAAAGGGATCTGGCTGCTATACTCTGGTTTCATGCTCTCTGGGCTTGATAAAATGTTCACAGCTGATTCTTTCTTCCATAGGGCACTTCCATGTTTCTTTGAAAACCTTCCCACTAGACACATCTGAGTGAAGCTCCTTACAATGCCCTCGCCAGCTTATATCTTGAGTGTGGCATCCTGCTCTCCTTCTGGCCACTGCCTGCTGCTGGCTGGAAGCCTTCCCTGGCTTGCTGGTTCCCTTAATTATCAGCAGACTGCTTCCTCCCTGGCTGTCCCTTCGTGTCCTTGGTACAAATTTCTGCCCTGCAGGCAGCGAAAACACAGTTTGTTTTTACTCCATGCAGCCTTATCTCAGCTGTGCCACAAAACAAGCTGCCTTGCCCACAACCACTTACTTTTAGACTTTTGAGATTTGGGACAAACCCCTGCCTCTTTATTGCCCCAGACTTCACAACAAATATCAGTCTCTCCCGCTGATCATCTCAAAGCCCCTCTGATGGATCCTTTGGGTTCTTCATGGCTTCAACCACCATCATTCTTGATCTAAATTTGGATTTTGTATTCTTCCTCTGTAAGTATCTTTCTTTGAAATATGGGAGAATTCAGTCCCCACTTTAGCATGCTGTTAGCCAAGCAAATAGCCTATAGTATAATTAGTGAAATATGTCTTGGGAGCACATAAGAGAAGTTTTTAACCTAGCCTTGGGAGCCCAGAGAAGACTCTTTTGGGAGGAAGCCGTATTTAAAATGAGACTTGTGGGATGAGTAATCCTTATCCAAGCAAAGTGGGAAAACAGACATAAAAATGCCAGGGTGCAAAACAGGATGTATTCAAGGAACTGAAGGAGTTCAGCAGAACTTGGTTAGAACGTGAGGAAGGGACAGGCAAATACGAGGCTGGAAAAGTAAGCAGGGGCTGAGGCAGGAAATTTAAAGTTTGTTCTAAGACCAACAGAGTCATTGAGAGGCTTCTTTCCTTAAGAAAATGCCCTGTTGCGGTTCACAATTTAGAATGCACGTTGGCTGTCCTGTGGAGAGTTGGTCTGGGGAGGAGAGTTGAAAGAGGAGTGTAGTCTAACTCTGGAAGCAGAGAGAGTGCACCACTAGAACCCAGCCAAACCCAGACAAGGTACAGAGCAACTTGGGGACTCACAGCAACCAAGGCACTGAATCCAATGAGCTCAGTGGCCAAGCCACCGCTAGCTGAGAGGGACAAAGGAGATGCTGCGTGCTACTGTCCTTAGTAACAGAACAGTACAATCCCCTGAAGTCAGAACCCAGGAGGAGCAGCAGGCTGGACAGGCTCCAGTTCACACCTGGGGCTCTGGGAAACCAGTGAAGCCTCTCCAGAACCAGCTATTGGATTGATTCCCATTGAGGCTCCAAGTCTCAACCAGCCGCTGTCTATCTCCTTTCGGCTTTTTGTTGAAGCCCTAGCGTTTTTCCAGAGTGTACCTTCTCGCTCACCTTTCCTCCATCACTTTCTTCATTGCTCTCACTTTGTGGATGTGTCCTCCCCCAGCTGACCGTGTCTTCAAAATTCTCACAATCAGCCGTCCGCACCCTTCTCACCTAGTAACATTTTAGAGGTATATCAGGCACTTACTAAGTGTCGTTGAATACGTTGATTCTTCCTGAATCTTCAAAAATTGAATCTGATTACAAAGGCAGAAAGAAGTACAAGGATCTGCTTAAAGTCAACATAGTTCAGGAAATAACCGGGAGGTCAGATGTTGTCATCACAACAACCATAAATAAGGATCACATACTCACATTCAAACAAGGCATGGTTAACCTGCTAGGAACGATTAAAAAAAGGCTAAGAAATTAAATATTCAAATGAGACTTCTTTTGAACTACTGTCTATTGAATGTCTGCACAAAGATCATAACCATTTGGTCTGATCTTGTATTCCTTGCATTAGAACAAGCTGCCTCGGGTAGGTTCACCCAGATCCCTTCTTCGCAAAGCTGAGCATTAAAGTCAATGTTGTAACTGTAAATTCATGCCCTGTTGTAAGGCAAAAGCTAAAGACATCTACCTTCCAGCAGAATGCTTAGAAGTGGAGTTTGGGAAGTCTGTCCTGTGTCTCCATGGCCTAGAGGCCTGCACTGCTGTGTTTTGGCTTCACTCTTTGAAAAACAAAGACAGCATACTGAGCAGTACCTCCCAGCTGGCCCATCTTGGTGCCATGGTCTGACTCAGGACTTACAGGGTGGTTATGAGGCTCGCATGAGTCAACATACACAAAACCCTTAGCACAGGGCTTCAGAGGAAGGCACTTCAAAAGTAGCAGCACATGGAATTGAGTAGAAATTCATTTTTGGTGCAAGAAAAGTTTTGAACTCCGTGAGTCATTTTTTCACAATATGCATTTTCCATTGATTTTTTGAAGACCCCTTTACTGTAGCCTATTGTGCTACCATTCTTTTTCTTCCTGCTGTTTTCCATTCTGAATATAACACAGCATTCCAATTCATCACTTATCTATCTACCTGTTATCAGTCATTACTGTAGGCCACCTGCCACTTCTCACGGTGTGCCTTAGCAGAAAGCCAGGTTGTATACTGAGGTGAACCCAAGCATTTTGATACGAATTTCAAGCATCTCACTTGGTGGCTTAATCTACTGTGCCACAACACCCATCCTTATTACTAGCATGCTTAAGGAAACTGCAGGCAAAGGGGGCAGATGGCTGTGTAACCTCATTTGCATTTACAGTTGGCATTTACTCTTTGTTTTCACAATTTTAATGGGAACAGTGTGACATCTCTATAAAGGTATTCCTAAGAATATGGAATTGCTTTACTATTTCCATACTTAAGAGCCAGGTACTGACTTACCACCAATTAAACTAGTGACAAATTCATTAGAAAAAAACAGTTGCCTTGGAAGCCAACCATTTATTAATGGCATTATCAAGCCTATCATGGAGAGAGGGCTGGTAAGATGTGGCAAAATGTATTAATCATAAGATAGGCAGTTATTCTCGGTAACCTATAAGTTATTGCTATTTTTAAATGAAAAAAGCAACTCTTTGGGAGACCATATTTACTTGTTTATTATGTGTGTCCAATACAGCGTTCTACACCTGTGACATTATTGTCTATCTGTGCAGTCCAATATAGCAGCCACCAACTACATGTGATGCAGAGCCCTGAAAATCTGGCTAGGGTAACCAAGGAGCCTAGCTTTTCCTGGTCTTCCTTATTCTGAAACCAGAAGCTACAACATTAGAGAGCATAGATCTTGTTAAAATTTGTCATCCAAATCTGATTATTCATCATGTGCATTTACAACATTATATTTCAATTATATTTCAAGTATGTTGAGGCTTAGTCTGACCCAATGGTTGTGTAGGCAGCCTGAAAAGTAAAATTTTTTTAAAGATTTATTTATTTTTATTGAAAATTCAGATTTACAGAGAATAGAAGAGACAGAGAAAAATATCTTCCATCTGCTGGTTCACCCCCAAAATGGCTGCAACGACCGGAGATGCGCAGATCCGAAGCCAGTAGCCTAGAGCTTCCTCTAAATCTCCCACACAGGTGCAGGGATCTAAGACTTTCAGCTATCCTTGATTGCTTTTCCAGGTCACAAGCAGGGAGCTGGATGGGAAGTGGAGCAGCCAGGACATGAACCTGTTCCCATATGGGATCCTGGTACATGCAAGGCAAGGATTTAGCTGCTAGGTTACTGCACAAGGCCTGAGATTAGAATTCTTAACAGAACTTAGTTCTGATGCACCCTCCATCCCCCCAAGCCTAGCAAGTGCTTAGCGCTAGTATACAACTTTTTCTTTGGATTCCTTGAAGTTTTTAGTTCAAAAATCAAACATTTAATTTACTCAATGCCATAGGTTTATGTTAAAGATAGTACTGTTTTCTTATTTCATTTTCACTATGTTAGAAATCTTAGGGTAATCAAAGTTCAAGAACTTCATGAACCAGCTCAGCACATGAACTCAGAGATTAGTCAATAAGTTGGACAAACAAGGCTGGCCAGCTGGTCTCTGTTCTGTTTGACCACAGTCTGGAACAGACACACATGACATTAAGGGCAGGAACTGTGTTTTCTTCTTCCCATCACCCATTCCCCTTTCTCTCAATCCATCAGTTTAACTTGCAAATCTTTGGACTGATGACAAGGTAACTGTCCTGGGGATTACTCAGTCAGTCCACAATTATGCTCAGAATGCTCGCACCTGCATAGGACCCAGGGACAGCCAGATCAGGCAGGACCCCAATCCCAGCAAGATGCAGTGCTTCTCCTTATACCCTGATCCTCCATTTAATCTGGCTAAGCTTCCCCATCACAGACATGCAACCCATGGGGATGGCAAAAAGCAGTACAGATGGGGCCTGATTTTGTAGTGCCTATAACACTGGCATTCTCTATGGACACGAGTTTGAGTTTTGGCTACCCCACTTCTGATCTAGCCCCTTGCTGATGGTATGGGAAAATCATGTTTGCTCACTGATTTTCTCTACCTATCTCCAACTGATGAAAAGATCGAAGAGCTCTACAGACACTAAAGATTGGGGCATGTTCCTACCCCAGAATTTACCAGTCAGAAACGAATGCAGGGCAGGTGTTGGGCACAGTGGTTAAGATGTTGCTTAGAATGCCTGCGTCCCCTATCAGAGTCTGGGTTCAAATTGTGCCTCAGCTTCTAATTCTAGCTTGTGCTAGGGCACACCCTGGAGACAACACATGACGGCTCATGTAACTGGGTCCCTGTACTCATGCAGGAGACTTAGACTAAGTTCTGGGATTCTAGATTCAGTATGGCTCAACCTCAGATTTGTGGGTGCTTCTGAGGGATTCAGCAGATGAAATACACTTCTCTCTCCTTCTCAAAAAAGTGGTCACATTCTTTAAAATTTCAAAAGAATAGAAACTGAATTAGTCTACCTCAGAATTCCTACATTGAAATCCCTAACTCACAGTGTCTTAGAATGCTACTGTGTTTAGAGACATGGTCTTTAGAGTGACAAAGTGAGGTTATTAGGTTGGGTGCTAAATTGGGAAAACTTTTGATCCAACAGATGTTCACTTTAGAACACAGATGTGTATCCTTACAGGAAGAGTAAATTTAGACACAGATAGAAAGAGAAAGCAATATAAAGGCATAGGAGACAAACATTTGGAAACCAAGAAGAGATGCCTGGAACAGATTTCGCTCCCACAGCTCTCAGAATAAGCCAACTCTATCACTCTTGATCCTGGAGTTCAGCTGTCCAGAATAGAGAAAATAAATTCTTGTCATTTAAGCCACCCACTAAGGGAGACTTGGCCTTGGAGGTTGAGAAAATGAATCTATCTCTATAGAGCGTTGGATACCACAGATAATGGTGAGATCTCTTTATCCAGAATCCTTTATTGTTATCATCTTCCTGGGGAGCTCAACTTACATATTTTTTTAAGATTTATTTATTTTTATTGGAAAGTCAGATATACAGAGAGGAGGAGAGACACAGAGGAAGATCTGCCCTCCGATGATTCACTCTCCAAGTGGCCACAACGGCCAAGAGCCAGGAGCCAGGAGCCTCCTCCAGAACTCCCAAATGGGTACAGGATCCCAAGGCTTTGGGCTGTCCTTGACTGCTTTCCCAGGTCACAAGAAGGGAGCTAAATGGGAAGTGGATTAGAACCAGTAGCAATATGGGATCCCAGCAAGTGCCAGGTGAGGACTGTAGCAGCTTGGCCTTCCACTTAAATATTTTTAAGTTACTTATTTATTTAATTTGCAACAGAGACAGTGAATGAGAGAGATATCCCATCCCCTGGTTCAGTCCTCAAAGGCCTACAACAGCTAGGACTGAGCCAATGAAGCCAAGACCCTAGAATGTAATCTGGTAGGCAGGGAGCCAGGCATCTGAGTTCTGTCTGCCTAGGTACACACTGGACACTGGATCAGAAGTGGAGGAGCTGAGACTCAAACCAGGCATTCTGAAGTGGGATGTGTGCATCTCAGGCACTGAGCTACCTGCTATGCCAAATGCCTACTCCTCATTGCAAATATTGTAAACATTTCACAGCAACGAATTCTTCTTTATTAGTATCCCAATGCCAATTAAGAAAACTTTTATTCAATAATCATCCATTGGTAAAAATCAGTGTAAGTAATTTAGTATATGAATATCAACAGTTACTTTTTAGATATTCACAAGTGAAGTACATGAGCACTTAACATTAACAAAAAGATTTTAACTCAAACTATTTTTGTATCTCATGCTTATTTTCATACCCTCATCTATTTGTTCACATTAAGAACACATCAATAAGCTTTTGGTTCTAAGTCAGAAATTATTATTTGCATACCACATGACCTCATCTTATTTTTTAAATCCCCTCTATCACTGAAGCTTCTGGGCTTAGGATCAAAGCAAGGAAGCCTTTGGATTTCAGCAATGGGGCAAGTGTTATAGACATCACTTTTTTCCCCCTCAAACTTAGAGATTCAATAGTTTTCTCATTATGGACAAAGTATCTTCAGTCTCAAAATAACAAGTCACGACAAGATGTCCTACTTTCCACTTAATGGCTGTAACCCATTATGTACCTAGCCACTGTCTACTGCTGGATATTAAAATCATTTCCAACTCAGGGCTTTTAAAAGTAATAATGTGATGAACGTTACGTGATATGGATCTTTCTGTGATTGCCTTAGCATATCCTGGGGCCATGTTTCTATGAGAATTACTAGCTGAGAAGAAAAAATGTTCTGGCTCTTGATGCATGTGTGATGCCATAATTTATACTCATGTCACCAGCAAGAACTTTCAAACAGCTTAAGCTTTCATAATGGCTCCGTGTGCCACTCTGCATCTCACCAGACCCAGTCACTTCAGCTTCAATCTTTCAACATGAAGTTTTCTCTCCAAGGACAGAGGAGCACAGGTTCCCAAGGAACCACACTCAGTTTGGAATGGAAGAAGTCCAGGCACCAGCAGATGCCCCAAGCAAGAGCCCGTGGAGCTCACAGCCTGCTGGTATGGGTTCCCCTATCCCTTAGCGGGGGGCTATCTTTGCTTCAGTGATAGGAAAGAGAAGATGGAGGCAGAGACTAGATCAACTACACTCAAATCTGTTGAGTGTGGCGCAAATTCACTTCTCAAAACAGCAGGACTTCATGTATGTGAAGACCACCCCAACACATATGCATTTTGTCTACTTACAGACGTAGACTAATTCCACCAGTAAGTTCTAAGAGACTGATCGGTGCCAGGCGTGGTGGTGAATGTTGAGTCTACAGTGGCCAACAGCACAGGCAGGGCCTCTGCCTATGTGGATTTCAGTGGGTGGCAGGTGAGTCTGTGTAAAAAGAAACATGATCAAGTCTGATGGGGCAGGCTTCTCGCCCTGCTGTGAGAGTTTGTGGACCACACAGTGCAATCTGACCTTTCCAGTACTTGCCCCATCAGCCCTCCCACACCTTCAGAGATGCTTTGTGAGTTGGTTTTGCTTCTTCTTCTGTAATGGGAAGAGTTGAGGCAGAAGCATTCCAAGAGACAAAGCTTTCACTGAAACACTGAGTCTGGAAACATGAGAGGAGCTGACCCTACCTGACCCCTTGTGGTCCTGTGTCTGATGCTTCCATGAAGGTAGTTAGTAAACAGGAAAACTCACCACAACCCTGACGGTGACCTACTATCTTCGAGGCCAGACTGGCAAGTTTCCTAAACAAATAAAACCTCCTTGCTGTGTGTCCAGGGCAGGTTTTATTTGCAGAGCAACTTACCAAATCCAGCGACTCCCAGCGAGCACTCCCCATGATCCCGGACCATCCTTTGCTATATCTGCTGATCTATCCAAGGGTGTTTGCCATCTGTTCCTTCACTTGTCTGCCTGTCTGTTTGTTCATCTTCTCTCCAAATCTTTAGCAATTCAATAATAAACACCAGAAACCCAACTCCACTCAAAACATTCACAAACACACTGTAAGCTCTGCTTAACAGCACTGAAGCCAAGGAAGTGGGGCTGGGGGAAACAGGGTGTTGGTGGGTGTTCCCAGTTCCTATGGTCACAGCCTTAGCCACAGCCTGAAAACACATGGTGTCAGGTTCTCAGCTAGCCCCCTCAGCAGAGAGAACTGGGAGTTTCTGACCTCCTTTGGGGTTAAGGCTGCTGGTCTCAGTCTGTGCGTAAGCGAGTGGTCACCATCCTTCCTTGCAAAGGGAAGTGGTCAGAAAACACACTGTGTCCTGGCGAGATTGATAACTTGGAAGATGTTTTGGAAGAAGGCCAGGAAAATAACAGCAAGGTTGTATCTGAAACTAAATATACATCCATCACTAGCATGTTAGCTTATGATTTCCAAACCGATTCTGAACAGAGAGTAAAAAGGCAAGCCAAGGGAAAGGAGTCAGAGATGGAGTCCGTCACAAACCCGGTAGCCTTCTGGGACATTTCCTTTTTTTCACTGAAGGCAGTGTAGAGAACTGCTTGAAGAAGAAACAGCTCCCATGAAGCCCAGCAGCCCAATTATGACCTGAGTACTAGAGAACACACTTGCCCTGACTCTTATGTTTATTTTAACAGTCTTATAAAGCAGGTCTCTGTACCCCTTTTACAGATCATGGAACTGAAGACCAGAAAGATAAATGCTATGCAAAGTTCTTAAGTTCTAGAAAACACTGCAGTCACAATTTGTCCCCATGTTTGTGACTGCCACTTCCATCCACATGAACAGTTACACATTCTACAGTCTGACAAGGATCAATAATTTCCATCAAAGTTCAATCCCAAGGAAAAGGAACGCATATATTAGGTCATGCCGCTAATAAACTTGTTGCTGTCAACATCAAGTCACCAGGGTCAAGACTGGTTTGAATTTGAGCTGTTAGGTCAGGGGTCTGTAAGCAAGGCAGCATATCTCTTTCCTGCTCCTCCACATTTCTTAAGATGAAAGCAATCTAGAGAGATGCAATATACTTTGGCCATATGCAGCTTTCAATTGATATCACATGTTTCTCCCATTTGGGACCACAATGCCGTCTGAGCTGTTATTCCATTACCTGACCTAATGTGAGGGAATTATTGCCAGGCTATGCTGTAATATCATTCCTGGAGTTCAAAATACTTAAGTCCAGAAACAAAATAAAATCCCCTAAACCGGTAGACAATGAAATCAAGACCACAAAGCAGACTTGATGACCATATGCCCACACTTTGTCCTCCAGGAAAAACATAAGAAAGAGTTACTCTGCTTTGTATGAGCTGGCTCTGCCTTAAAAACAATGAAACCCAGGGATCAGTGTGGTGGAATAGTAGGCTGCCTTTGCCTGCAGTGCTGATATTCCCCTACAGGTGCCAGTTCATGTCCCTGGCTACTCCACTTCTTGTCTAGCTCCCTGTTTATGGTGGCCTGAGAAGTCGTCAAATCCTCCCTGAACTCATATGGGAGACCTGGTTGCTGACTTCTAGTTGCTGGCTTCGGATCGGATCAGCTCAGCTCCTGCTAATGTGCCCTCTTGAAAATGAACCAGTGGATGAAAGATCTCTCTCTTTCTCTCTCTTCTCTGTGTGTGTACGTGTGTGTGTGTGTGTGTGTGTGTATCCTTCTCCCTTTTTAAAATAAATATAAATAAATAAATAAATCTTTTAAAAAATGAAAGCAAAGGTATGGTTCTCAGTCTTACTTTTTGTCCCTGGAGTCTGTTTGAAAAATTGTGTTGCTTAATCTGGAGCTTGAATTAAGTCTAACCAAGATCTTATTGGGTATTTACTATGTGAAGACCAGACTAAGTGTCGTTTAAGACACAAAAATTGAAAAAAATGAAGGCTAGGCTTCTAAAAGCTCGTGGGAATCAAAGAAGCATAATCATCTCTACTAGAAGACAAACTGTGGAGTGGATGCTGGGGAAATAACTCAGCTGAAAAGATGGGAGAAACGTCCTCAGTGAATGTGAAGTTTGAAATGGATTTTGTAAGTAAGTAGCATGTCAACAGGTGAGTAAGGGGAAAGAAGGCAGTTTAATGTCAACCAAACTTCTAGTGCTAGAGCCTGGGTGTCAGGGAACACAGAAGGCTAAAGTCCAAACAGCTGAGTCAACCCAGATGGGTCACACCTGTTTGTGTATACATATAGAGAGAAAAGACATGGATGCTCTAACAAGGACTGAAGGCATTGGCCAGGGAAATGGGAAAATGCTTATCAGCTTCATTCCGTATGTCAAAGATGTGCATGATCAAGGTGGGTCTTTGCCATTTGAGTCATCCAATGGTAGAGTGTGTGAGTTTGAGTCTTGGCTCAACTTCTGATTCTAACTTCCTGCTAATGTCCACTGTGAAAGGCAGCAGGTGAGGCCTCATGTACTTGGGTCCCTGCTACACACATAAGACAGTTTGAATTCCAAGCTGCATCTTCAGGCTGATCCAGCCTCCACCACTGGGAGAGTTTAGGGAATGAACCAGGAGATGGAAGATCTCTATATTTGTCTCCTTCTCTGCCTTTCAATAATTATTCTTCTCTTTTAAAAAATGTGGTTCTTCAAATTTCGGAAAGTTAAAGAGCATAATCAGAAACGTAGTTTAACTTGAGTCTTTGGGATTGTCTTTCCAGCTCACAGGTCATGGTGTCCCTAGTCAGACCCAGAAGATGATTTGCATAACACAATTCCTGAGATCTGACACTAACTGTATACCTCCAGTGGAGGGCTTCAGACTACATGGCAAATGGATAGGGTCCTTTTGCCCTTCCTTATTCCTGGGAAATAATGACATAACCAACTGCTTGCAAATAAATATACTGGCGGGCAAGCAGTTATTATGCAATATTGAAGTGAGGTGAGAACTGCTAGCCCACATTGAAGAGCTTACCTCTTTTCACAGACCATTATTCTATTCTGATACAGCAAGGACCCTAGAGAGTGTTACTGAATAGAACCTAGGTACCAGACACCAAGGGTTATGCAGCAGCCACATTTCCTATTATGCAGGTGATTATTGGCAAATGGCATAACCTTGATAAATGAATTGGCTAGGGCCGCTTACCAAAGTACCACAGACTGAGTGACTTACACAATAGAAATGTGTTGTATCACAGTTTTGGAGGTCAGAATTCAAGATCAAGGTATTGGGATGGTCAGTTCTTTCTGTGGACTATGAAGGTTTGCTATAAGCAGTTATAGAGAAGGAAGGGGAAACAAAAAGAGGGATCTTCTATCCACTGGTTCACTCCCCAAATGGACACAAGGGCTAGAGCCGAGTTTGTCCAAAGCCAGGAGTCAGGAGCTTCTTCCAGGTTTCCCATGTGGGCCATCCTCCACTACTTTCCCAGGTCATTAGCAGGAAGCTGAATTGAAAATGGAACAGCTAGGACACATAATGGAGCCCATGTGGGATGCTGGTGCTACAGGCAGAGGTCTGACTTGCCCTATCATAGCACCCGCCCACTGTGGTTCTTTTTTTTTTTAAGACTTATTTTATTTTTTATTGGAAAGGCAGATATACAGAGAGGAGAGACAGAGAGGAAGATCTGTCCAATGATTCACTCCCCAGGTGGCCGCAATGGCCATAGCTGAGCCAATCCAAAGCCAGGAGCCTCTTCCGGGTCTCCCACGTGGGTGCAGGGTCACAAAGCTTTGGGCCGTCCTTGACTGCTTTCCCGGGCCACAGGCAGGGAGCTGGATGGGAAGTGGGGCTGCGGGGATAGAACCGGCGCCCATATGGGATCCCGGGTTGCAAGGTGAGGACCTTAACCACTGCGCCATTGTGCTGGGCTCGACAGTGTGGTTCTTAACCTAATTTTCACAGCTCTGAATACGTGCATCTTCACTGACCAACGTTATCTACAATAAATGGAATGAAGGAGCAGGCATTGCTATTCTATTTTTTTTTTCTTGGAAAGCATAAATTTTACTGCACCTTTAAGTGACAGAGCCTGATTGATGAGCCTGGACACCAACACTCATCAAATCTGCAGCATCCTGACCAATCCTGCCTTAGCATCCCTGGTGCTGGACAGGAGAAGCCAGGACAGCCCTGGGAAAGAGGCTATGTTTAACTGCCAGTGCCGAGTCAGCAGCAAGTGTGCAAGGATGGTTATTTGTGGGAGGCACTGAAGAGTGGCTATTATTTTAAAAGAAACTCTCATAGAATGTCAGATTTAAAATAAATAAATGGGCTCATGGAAGCTGAATAAACTGTAATGTAAGTGAAACACAGAGCATTAGACCGTATCCGTCCACCACTCATAAAAATAACTGCCACAAATACTGCTTTCAGTTCTTCCAAAGAGTCACATGATAATTAACTGGAAGAAAACAGAATGCTTCCAAAATATTCATTCATACTAGTGATCACGCTTATTTTACAAAATTTTGCAATATAAGATTAAAACAGAATTTGATGTAAGAGCCACTGGCATATGAAATATAAGCTGCACATGTATGTTTTGCTATTTTTAAATTGTAACATTGCTGAAATTGCTATACATATATAAAACTGATGAGTTAAAAAATATTGGGTCATAGTTTAATTGGCAGCATTTTTCCTTTTTTCGTGGTCTATAAAATGCTGTTGCAGCTAAAAAATCAATAGTGACACCAATTCAATGAAATATGGTAGCAATGCTAAACTTATCTGAGTTTCCTTTGGGAACAGAGAAACAGCTTGCTTCATCCTCTTGATAGCTCCCTATAGACTTTTTCCAGTTCCTGTAGTGGTATGCATAAGAACATCCTCAAGTTGGAAGTATGGAAAAGAATGTCCACAAAGTGATTAGTGTTCTAACCCACATCCTACAGCAAAAAGACCGGGGAGATCTATTAGATCATTCAGACAGAAAAGAAAGTGGCATTTTACAGAGCAGCCACGGAATTGCTCGTGTGTCTATGTGTTATGAATGAGCATAGCTTTCTTAGTATGGCGTAGCATGAGCTTTAGAAAAGAGAAGGAGGCTGAGACAAATTCGTAAGAAGTTGCAGAATAAGAAGCCAGAATGGCAAGAATTGGTGAGGACCTGAGTTCCACAGAATTGGAAGCCAGTGTTTCAATTCTGCTAGTCAATGCATTGTTCCTTCCTGGATGATGTTAGCCTTGTAGCCAAAACTCAGCTTCACGAAGGGAACGTCCAGACACTCAGTTCCTTACATCCCAAAGGGTTGGGTACCCAATTTGTACTTAACAAGCAATTACTTTTCCTTTTTAAATGTGTACTTAATTTTTTTTTTTAAAGTGAGGTAATAGCACATTGGGAGAGAGACAACGCTTCCATTGACTGGGACACTTCCCAAATGCCCACAGAAGTGACAATTGAGCCAGGCTGAAGCCAGGAGCCTGAAACTCCCCCTAGGTCTTCCATGGTGATGGCAGGCATCCAAGTATTGGGTCATAACTATTGTCTCCCAGAATGAAGGTGAGCAGGAAGCTGGATTGGAAGCAGAGTAGCTGGGACACAACTCCTTAAGAAAGAATGGATAGCCCACGCCTGTTAGGGGGTCTACCATATATTAGAGAGAAAGAAAAAGAACAAAACTGAATAAGCTTTCATCAACATGCTCCAGGAAGATCTTTCTAGTAGAACTCAGGACTCTGGTGTCAAGAAAGGCCAAAAGCAACGTTTTATCTAGTTTGCACAGATGGAAAACTGACCACTCTTCTAAGTTTGGTTGCTTACTTCAAGTGAATGATTTTGAATCCTCTTAAATCTTTCCCCAGAAATAATCATATGCTAAACAAATTTATACAATAGCATTTGTAGGAGCATAATTTTTTGCCCCTAATAGCACTATTCAGCAATGTCAGACAGATAGGATCTTATTCAAGGACAAAAAGGAAGCAAGAGAGTAGATGTTTGCCCTAGTGCTTGGGACGAGGTGAAGACCCTCAACTCTCTTATCGGATACCTGTATTTGATGTCTACCTCCATTCCCGACTCCAGCACTTTACTAATGTGCTTGCTCAAAGTCAGTGGTTATGGCTCAAGTAATTGTACTCCTGCTGCCCACTTGGGACATGGATTACATTCATGTCCTTTCCCCAACTCCCTTTTGGTCTGATCCAACCCCAGCTGCTGCAGGCTTTTGGGAATGAACCAATGGATGACAGCTAACTCTATTTCTCTTTACCTCTGTTTCAAATAAATAAGAAGGAAGTAAGGATATTTTAAATATTTATTTATTTGAAAGACAAAGTGATGGAGACCGAAGAGAGAGGAGAGATCTTTACTGATTTATCTCTCATCCACCTGCAACAGCTGCAAATCCAGAAGCCAGCTGGGCAAATCCAGAAGGCAGAAATTTCATCTAGTCTCCCACATAGATAGCCAGGACCTAAGTGCTTGAGCAATCATTTGCTGCATCCCAGGTGCATATTATTCTTCCCACCTTTCATCTATGAAGAAAGTTTCTCCTCCACATCAGAGTGTGTTTGTCTACTTGCTACACACACAGAACAACAACAGATAAAGCTGCGAACATTAAAATTAGATACCAAGACAGTGGCCAAATTCCTCCCCTAGCTCTTCCAGGGATTCTCATCGTGAGCATTTTTACTTGAGTGTGACAAGCAATTAAGGATGTGGCTCCCAGTCCTTACGCTATCTAGCCTAATAAAACAGAATTTCCAATGGAGAAGAACATCTCTTGCATCATTGCCTGGAGCCTTGTATTTTCTTTTGGCCTCCCACAAGTATCACTGAGATGCACTAATGGATGTGCAAAGTGCCTATGACTTATAAAGAGCTGTGATGAATTCCAATGGTTGTTCCTACATTATGATTATTGGCTCTATATCCAAGGGATTGTCTTGTCAAGACTGGAATATTGCATGGCTTCATTATTCCCCAGTGGACAGTACTTTCTAGAGCTTTTGTCTGGAAATGAATAGTGGATTTCAAAGCCTGCAAGGATGAGATAGAAGGACATAATGCAAACAAGCAGAGTTTGTGGCAAGAGCAGCTGACTGAGGAGATAGGTTGAAGTTGAGTTTGATATGCATGGTCTTGGATCTGTAGCAATCTATTGAGTAACACACATATTTACTGACACACTTACACCCTGTAAATTCTATGTATTGTCTTCAGAAATGCAATTTTCAATGATGAAGAAGGACCAGAGAAGGGCCTATTATTTCATAAGCCTTACAGACTTGGGATAGGACCACAAACTGGAAACTAAGGAGTCAGATAAGATCAAGACCTATCAGTAATTATCATTAACTATGCTTTCTCTTGCCGACTGCAAAAAACAAGCTAAAGCAGAGTTTGTCAGAAGAACATAATGCACGGTAACAAGGTGGATTTTTATTTCTTGCCATTGTCTTGTTTTTCACTGATGTTAATCATCAGCCGCACAGGCTAGAATCCTGGCCAGCACCCTGTGGCTAAGATATGAATGGATGGCTGCTCCCTTTGCTTTGAACAAAAGACTGGGGATGTTTCTTTACCTTGGAGGGAGGCAGGGGGCGGGGATTCCACAAAGAGATCTCAGAGTGGCATCATTCCAACAGCTCACATTCCTTCGAAAGATTTTCTTGGACCACAGAAAAGGGTGGTGGTGAAATCTAATGGTGGGTTGCTGGAAAGGGAGATTC
The DNA here is from genome assembly GCF_017591425.1 of Ochotona curzoniae. Lineage (NCBI taxonomy): Eukaryota > Metazoa > Chordata > Mammalia > Lagomorpha > Ochotonidae > Ochotona > Ochotona curzoniae. Next base: position 40,281,762 of record NW_024466502.1, on the reverse strand, counting down.
GTTGAAAGATAAATAACTAAAAAATTGATGCAGTATTTCAGAGAATTCTAAAAACCCCATGTGAGGCTCAGCCAATTCATGTGGATGTGTGTCCACAAAAAGTGAAAGAAGAAGTGAGAAAGAAAAGAAAGGAGAGAGGATGGAGAGTCCATTGGTGGCAATCTCCTACATCTTAGAGCTCAAAGGTGGAAATACACATAAACTGCATTATTATCCACCAGGATAGAGCCACAACTGTCCATAGTGCAACAAAGAAATTCATGATGATGCAGGTGCATTGGGCAAAGGCTTTTCATGTGCAAGACTGTCATCTATAAATCAGCAAAGACTTCCCCAAAGCAGTGATGACTGATCTGACAAATGAACATCTTCAGTGTAACCAGGAAAGCATGCAGGGGGAGAACAGCCCAGGCAGAGGAATGGTTTGTGCCAAGTTCATGCGGCTGCATGAAACACAGCCTACCTAGAGAATGACAAAGGAGCCAAGGGGGTTGGAGCCCGAAGGACGAGGGAAGCTGCAGAGCCACACTAGCCAGCAAGGCCTTGTCTATAGCCCAAGAAAACTGCATGACCCAAAGGGTCTGAAGCATAATAGAAGCCATTTTTTAAAAGATCCTTGCAGCTACCATGTGAACAGTTTTTGAGGGAGTAGAAAGTGACATAGGAGACTGTTTATAGGTTACACAGGTTGTCCAGCCTAAAGGAGACTAGTTTAGACTAGGGTGTTAGAGATAGACAGCAGAGGACAGATTTGAGAGGGGCTAAGGAGACTTTTCAGTACATAAAGTCATTATTACAATTGGCCAGTGGTTCTCACCACCACCCTGACTCAGAGGGCTATTTCAAAAGTTCAGTCCAGACCTTTGGTTCTCAACATGGACCATTTGCCTCTCAGAGGCCCTCGGGCCATGTCAGGAGATTCTGTGCTTAGAGAATGGGTGTAACGATGTCACAGGAACTTAGTGGGCAGAGTCCAGAGATGTTTGGCAACAACTACAAAGCAAGGATGACATCCTACAAATAGTTTTCAAATCCAAAGTATCGCTAATGTCAAGGTCTGAAAACTCAGTCTGCCTTCACTTTGCCTCTACGTGTCTCCATGATGGTGAACAGATCTCAATGCCCACATCACGCTCAAGAGTAACTGAATCATGGAATGGGAATTGTCCACAGGTTAGCAGCAAGTAGGACCAGTTAGTGAAGTTAGTGACTGCCCAGCATTTTCCAAAGCCCAGCGGAGGAAGCTCCTTCCTACAGGTGCAGATAGTCTGTACTATCTTCTCTCCCTTGCTCTCCTTTCTTATCACCCATGAAAGCCAGGAAAACTTTCCCTGCTCATTGCATCCAGGTTCTAGTTTCATATTTAAATCGTACCCAGTGGGCCCGGCACCACAGCTAAGTGGCTAAAGTTCTTACCTTGCACTTGCTAGGATCCAATGTGTCCTGATTCATGTCCCAGTTCTCATCCAGCTCCCTGCTTGCGGCCTAGGAAAGCAATTGAGGATGGCCCAAAGCCTTGGGACCCTGCACTCATGTGGGAGAACAAGAGGAGACTCCTGGCTGTTGGCTTCAGATCAGCTCAGCTTTGGTCATTGTGACCAGAAGATCTTCCTCTCTGTTTCTCCTCCTCTCTGTACATCTGACTTTCAAATAAATAGATAGATAGATAGATAGATAGATAGATAATAGATAGATAGATAAATTTGAATCTTACCCAGTGTTTGTAGCCTTTGCTTCTGTGGCCTCAGAAAGCGGTGGAAAAGGCTTCAAATTATAAGCACAAGGACTTGTGCAATACAGTACAAGAGAGACATAGTAAAAAGTAATTTGTTTATTTTTTAAAGATTTATTTTATTTTTATTGGAAAGGCAGATATACAGACAGGAGAGACAGAAAGGAAGATCTTTTGTCCAATGATTCAGTCTGCAAGTGAGTGCAATGGCCGATGCTATGCCGGTCCGAAGCCAGGAGTCTCTTCCGGGTCTCCCACACGGGTGCAGGGTCCCAAAGCTTTGGGCTGTCCTCGACTGCTTTCCCAGGCCACAAGCAGGGAGCTGGATGGGAAGCGGGGCTGCTGGGATTAGAACTGGCGCCCATACGGGATCCCGGGCGTGCAAGGCAAGGACCTTAACCACTGTGCCATCGTGCCGGGCCCGTAAAAAGTAATTTAAACAATTAGCTATGTAAGTTATTTCATCTTCTTAACACCTAAAAGTTTTATTTTAGAAATAGAAAGTTAGTTCCCATCTAATTGACCACTTCCCAAATACCTGCAAAGGCCAGGGCTAGGCCAGAGCCAAGGCTGGAAGCCAGAAACACGATCCAGACCATTCCCAAGGGTGGTAGAAACCCAGTGACCAAGACTTTCAGCACTGTGTCCCAAGCTCTACCTTGGTAGGAAGCTAGAGACAGAAGCTCGGATAAGGAATTGGACTCAGGTATTCGGACAGGGAACTCAGGCATCTTAACTGCTAAGCTAAATGCCCACTCGTAAATTATTTCTAATGAAACAACAGTTTGCTCTTCTTCAGTGGTCCATGGTGTTTCAATAGCTCACACCACCTCCTTAAAATCAGGCTGAAAGCTAGACCCTAATTCCCCGGTCCTTGTAATGTATTTTTCTCGATGGGATCTTTTTCCTGTCCATCAGGCACTGGCACTCACGTTGTTGCCAACTGCTCCCAGGAAGAACTCATGATGACCATTTACAAGCTTAGCTTGTAGCTTCTCCCGCAAGCTGAGTCATGGTCCCAGGCAGTGAATCTCATTTCTCTGACTGTTGGTCATTCTTTCTACAGACTCCCTTCATTATTCTAGTAGCCAGTATTATCTGGCTAAAATGTTTCTATCTCAAGATATAGAATGGCAACCTCAGCTTCTGGCAGTATACAACATCCATGATCTCACAAAGCAGATCAAATATTGGAGATAAGGGTAGGCAGGTAAGTCAGAATGGGTAAGGATAAGTGACTGTCAAAACACAACCATAAAAAAAGAGATATAGTGCCTATCAATGAATACAAATCTTCTGCATTTCCATGCAGGAAAAACACTAGCCTGATGATAATGGCCTGCACTGTAGAATCTGAACCATTCAGTATTTTATCACATCCAAGTTCATTTCTTTTTGCACAGTCTGTCTTGCCCTAGATTATCATTGCTCTATCACTTTTGAAAGGAAATGGTATTACTCTTGTAAGAGCAATGATAACTCCAGAGGATTTATTGATGACAGTCTTGCACATGAAAAGCTGAAAAAGAAAGAGACTTTGATTTTTGAATTGATTGATTCTTTTTTTTTCCCCCTAATGTAAGGGGTAGAAGATTGGCTATCCTCCAGGAAGTTTCAGAGAAAAATTTGATTTTGTTTCCTTTCATACTCTTAAGGAAACAATGATTCATGTTTACCTGACTGTCAGGATGATTATGATGAACACATGAATTATGCTGACATTCAAGGCACAGTCCCAGAGGAGCACGAAGGCTAGTTTTATTTATATATGATTTTCAAACATTAACCCAGACTAAAAGAAATGTGTCTGGTAGGCACCAAGAGTGAAAGTCGTTTCTACACATCTCTTGAATAGCTGCAATAGAGTGGGAAATAAATCAAAATATGGACTATCTATCTTAGGGCCCACTCATGAATAGACAGCTGCCTATAGGAAGTAGGCACACAATCCAGACCTCCCATGTGGGTGCGCAAACATACATAGCCTTACCAATTTGATATAAACAATTAACTATCATAAACACCTTAGATTGGATTGGTTTACTGTAGTTATTTGGCAATTTCATTAGCAGTCAATATATGGGATACTTTGGCTTTAACAAATCATAAGAGGGCCCGGCACGATGGCGCAGTGGTTAAGGTCCTCACCTTGCACGCCCGGGATCCCATATGGGCACCGGTTCTAATCCCGGCGGCCCCGCTTCCCTTCCAGCTCCCTGCCTGTGGCCTGGGAAGGCAGTCGAGGACGGCCCAAGGCTTTGGGACCCTGCACCCACGTGGGAGACCCGGAAGAGGCTCCTGGCTTCGGACTGGCATAGCACTGACCGTTGCGCTCACTTGGGGAGTGAATCATCGGACGGAAGATCTTCCTCTCTCTCTCTCCTCTCTGTATATCCGCCTTTCCAATAAAAAAAATAATAAAAATAAATCTTAAAAAAAAAAACAAATCATAAGAAAGGAGAAAAAAGTACAACAGGACAGGAATCCCTGAAATGAGGAAGCCGAAGTCAAACGCTGCTGTGGGGAAGCCAAGGGCCGGAGAGGTCAGTAGTAAGGTAGTAAGCCCATCAGGTGCTCAGGGCTGATGGGGGAAAGGAAAAGGCCAGGGTCTGCAAAGGAAATGTCCCCGGAGTTGGAAGATAAGAAGGATATAAAGGAAATAGAATACAAATTTAGATTTGTACCCCAGCTGCTCCACTTTCCATCAGGCTCCCTGCTTGTGGCCGGGGAAGCAGTCAAAGATGACCCAAAGCTTTGGAATCCTGCACCCACATGGGAGACCAGGAAGAAGCCCTTGGCTCCCGACTTTGGATCAGCTCAGCTCCATCCATTGCAGCCACTTAGGGAGTGAACCAGCAGATGTAAGATCTTTCTGTCTCTCCTTCTGTCTGTAAATCTGCCTTCACAATTAAATAAATCTTTATTTTTAGAAAGACACCTAAGTTATAAGAATAGTAACATTTATTGAGTAGCATCCACCATGGGTCTGACAATATTTTAATTTTCACACATAAACTCATTTAGTCCACCCAAATGCAAGTGGATCAATGTGCTTCTATTTTACATAAACGAGAACTAAGATCTAGAGGGATCAAGTATCTTTTCTGGAGATACACAACCAGAAATCAGCAAAACTGGGGTTTTACTCTCTATAGCCTACCATCAGTGCATGTACACATAAATAGGCATCCATCATTTCTGAAGCTGCAGTTGGAGATATTATCTGTTATGCTACTCCACGTTCCTTGTGTTAGGACACATACATACAATATGTTCTTTTTAGTACCAGGAAAAAGATGATATCTCAGAAGAAGTTGGTTTATTTAGAAACATCAGATAATGTAACTCATTTGGCTTTCTGCTTCTATATACCTTGCAATTTTCTCTTTAAATTCCCATTGCCTTGGTATTCTGAATCTGTGTTTTCCCAATTACCCCAAACATTATTTGTCAGTAGGAAGGATATAAATCCTAAAGCATACATAGCATGGTATGTGGTTGCTTAAAATGAAGAGTTCTGGACTTTGAGAAATTTCAGTTTCCTGAAAAAGTTTGATTACCCCAGAGGACAAGGTAATGGAATTGATTTCCCTGACAGCCATAGTTATGGCACAAATAAACTCTAGGTATTCAAGCAGTCACATTCCATGATTAAACAAGTATATACAGGAAGACTCCACTAGAGATTTCTGGCTTTTGAAAAGCCAGCTGCTGATCCCCCAACCAATACCCAAAGAAGCCAGAGTTCCCCAGTTAGCTCTCTGGGAGCGTCTATTCAGAGAATACTGAACAGTACACAGATTTGGGGGAAAAAACAAATGCCAAGGCTAAAGCAATGGCAAGTGGAGGGTCCACTTCTAACCATACTCCCATCTCCAGCACTCTCCCACTCTGATTTCCCTCACCCAAATTTTGCCCAAGCTTCCACTCCATGACCTTAATTACTCTGCATGAAGTCTAGCCTCCTTGTCTTTCCAGGGAAGTTTCATCCAACACCAAAACTCTCACCCTACCTCCATGAGTAAATCCATCCACCCTGACACCTTGACTCTCGCTGCCAACATCCTACCTTATCCGAGCTCCAGTTAAGGTTGCTGACTCAGTCCACCAACACCACAGCAAAAACAGCCTGCACAGTGGATGGCAGTCACCACATTATCTCAGCACAGGACAATAGATCACATACACAATTCAATTCTCTATGACCAGAGTTTTTGAAGCCATCATGCTGAAGTTGTAGAAGCCTGAGCTTGGTGCCTTTCTAAAAAAAAAAATGCCTAAGCTGAGGATGTTGGAACTTTGCAGTTCTTAGCCTGTAACTAAACCTGAGCTGAAGCACACATGGAGCTATGGACAAGACGTCTCTAAATATAGAGTGAGTTTCAATACACACCGACCAGCAGTACAGAGCTGCCAGCGGGCCCACATCGTTTATGTGCTCTGAAACAGAAACAGCAGGAAAAACCAGGTCAGAATACACTAAGCCTGAGGTTATGAGACAATCTGGAAAGTACAGAGAACTCCACTGAGGTATACCTCACAAACCACACACATATCCTAGGCAGTCTATCAAAATCCAGCCACATGGTAATACTCGGAAGGATGCAAGGGACATGGGAGTCTCCTAAGTTTTTAGTGACAATGTTCCCACTGCTGGGTTGTCAACCTCTTGGACACTTCAATCATTCTTTTCCTCATAGTCCTTAGGATCTACGTCTGGGAACCTTATCATTGCTTATATCTCGTGGTCTTAGCTCTGAGCTCAAATGCTGAGCTAAGCTATAGGGCTGCTGGGCGCACACATGCCAGAACGGTCCATGTACAAGCATCACTCAATTTATCTCTATCTAGGAAGTGAATGGGTGATGAGTAGAGAGTGTCTGGATTTTGGAAGGCTTCTGCCTCATCCTTACAGATACGCCACACCCTTAGCTAAGTCAAACTATCTCAGGTATGATGTAATTGCCTGGGCTTGTGGAATTGAAAGGTTTTCTTTAGCAATGTATTTCAGGAACAAAAAAGAAAATCAAATGACAGCTAACCAAGAAAATTTTTCTTTTAACAAGAATTCTGCAATAACGGTTGATTGGTAGACTGTTTATAGTCTGTAAAAAATGGTATTCATATGTGAGGTTGTATGGGCACACACATACATGCATGTGGTGTGTCTGAGAGCATGAGAAGACGGTTTGGAGGAAAAGGGCTGTGTGTAATTCTTTTTTTTCCAGTTCATTGTTAAGGTCTCCCAGGTAACCTCCTGCCCCTCCAATGAAGAAAGAGGAAACATCCTCCATTTCTTGTTCTGGGTTCTGATTTGGTTCCCATGTGCTCATCACGATCTGTAAATGAGTACTTAATAGCATGTCCCTGATATTTAAGTGATGCAGTGACTCAATGATGGCCTAAATGAGTCTCATGCCTTAGGATGAAGGAATGGCTAATGGCAGGAGGAAGGACTGTGTACCTTTTATTGCAACCCTCACTTCCATTCCCATTCATCAATTCACTGCAAAAACAAATAATAAGTACATACTGCATATCCAGGACCCTCTTAGGACCTAAGGCTGAAACATAGAAGGAAAAGAAATTAGGAATGTGGGTAGTGAAATCTAAGGCTAAGGGCATGATAAGAGAAAGGAAGAGCCAGAAACTGTTTTCAGCAAAAATGTATCCTTTTGAGATTATTCCCTATATTTATCTTCTAAAGAACAGAGTCCATGCTAGATAGGCCATAAATCCAACTGGGTTCTGAGAAATAATACATTCTCAGACTTGTCTGAGGTAGGGTTTGCATGGTTGTATGTTTTTCTTGGTTTTATTTGCGTGAGAAAAAAGAAAGAATAAGGAGGGAAAAAAGCTTACCCAGCACAGCTGTAAGACTTTTCAATAAACTATTAAAATGACTTCTCAGTTCAAAAAGTACATTTTTATTTTTCACATGCATTTCTTGTACAAAAAGGTAGTTCCACAATATTTTTCAAAATTTAGATTTTTTTTAAAATAAACGTACAGTCTCAGTCAATCATCTCAACACCCTTTCATATAAGCAAAAGTGAAAGAAAGAGGCAGTTTTAATTTTCACTTCTGAAAAAAGACGTTTTGAGTTTGCCACTTCAGATGTGGTCCTTTAGGTGCACCGGTTGTACTCAAAGAGCCTTGCAAATCACTGCTACCCATTTTTTTCTTTTTGGTCTAATGTTTTTACTTGTTTACATTCCTCATCCAGTAAGTGATTTTAATCATTCTTCACTTCCTCATTTACAATCAAATTTTCTTTGGTTTGAGTAAGAATGCTATTTGAAACAATGATACAATAAAATATTTTAATTAGCTCGATGGCCAAGTGGAATTAAACTGTTGGAAGAGCCGTGGTGCTGGGGAAGTGTTGGCCTGACCTCCTGCGTGTCTGCTCTTGGGGGCACTGAGTGTCTTCTGAAGTGGAAGAGTGGGCTTTGTTGGGGAAGTGAAAGCGGGTGCTTCGTTTGAAGATGCTCTTGCTGATAAGTACACAAAATTGGCTAGAAAGCAAAGCTAGTTGCAACACAGTATTTGGAGAAAGTTTTGAACTGTAACAAATTTCCCCATTTTAATCATAATAAATTGCAGAACGAAAACTGTGGTCTATGAAAAATCTTTTTGAAAAAAAAAGTTGAAGACTAAAAATAACTCCTCACTGCTTGCCACAGCCAATGAAGCCAAAACGCAGGCCCACAGAAGTTCCTCCACATTAGAGCGAATTCTTATGCAGCTATCCAATGCAACAAGAGAGACCAAAGAAACCAAGAGAAAGCCTCTGCCCAACTGGATTCATGTACTCAAATCAACAGCACTGAGACTTTCTTGAAGTTTGGATCACCATGAAAAAGAATTTCTAAACCATGTATTTTGCATTTAAAAATAATTATAGCTTCTGATGGTTTTACTGGCAGTTTTTCTGCCTGACAGTTTTACTCTTGCAAAGTTTTATTCTACAAACTTGTACAGGGAGACAACAAGATGATTCAAAGATCTTAACTATCATTTAGGGGACTTGTCAAAGGTACCATTGGTACTTATAGTAGCTATAGCTTTGGCTAACTTCACTAATGAAAAGCAGCTTGTCCTGGATTTGAGGATCTTTGCTCATCTCCAGTTCATTTTTAATAAAATAAAGCTCTTTGATTTACACTTGTAATTATTTAACATGGGAATCTAATGCGTCTCTCCCTTCAAATAACATGGTGCATTAGCAAGCATATTGACTTTGGAGGATGATGGAACTTGATATCATCAGAAACTAGCTGTGAAAAATAGACAAATTATTACCCACCCAGCTACCACTCCACTACTAAATGTTTCTCCTCTGACATAAAGTCACTTCACTGAGATTGTTGATGGCTAAAACAAGACAATACATATAAATTATCTGGTAGTTCTTGACATACAATAGATGCTTCATAAGTATTATTTCTCCTCTCAAATAATTTTTAGTTCCAATAATTTATATGCTCACAGATCAGACTACTCCCCAGTTCAGTTGTGTTTGTAGGGACACTTGTGTTTTAGTGCCCTGGTCCCCATACCAGGTGACTACACATGCCAATGAACCTACAATATTAATCCTCTGAACACAGATGCCATGTTAACCATTTGCTCAATGAACACCTATTAAGTACCTACATTTGAGATATGAAGAAAAAAGACCCAGAGCTGGTGCACAGCAAGCTGAGTACCTCATGAAAGAGAGAACGGCAAGGAAATCAACAAGTACACCATGATGTCATCAACTCGTTCTAGAGAATTTGCGCAGTTTTTTCTAGACTTAAGCACAGTACATGAAACAAGAAAATATAGACATGAACTGATAGTAGAGGGAAGCAGGAAGTTGGAGAATAACTTAACTCAGTCTAGACATACCATAGGGCAGGCGAACCAGAAGAAGGGACTCAAGAAAGAATTTTCCAGGTAGAAAAAAAAGTCTCTTTTACAGTGTACAAAACCCATCGTACACAATGTCTACAATATGGCATAATCTTGAACTTATATTCATCATATATGAAGATGGAAAAACTATGTTAGCATCAGTGTGGCTAACGTAGTCGGCCAAAAGCAATAGCAAGACTAAATTTCAGGAACTTCAGTAAGCTTTTAATCTAGTTAGAAGAATAAGGCACTCGCCTGGTAAATAGCAAGATAAAGCTGGAGCTGTGAAACTTGGGGCGGGGGGGAGGGTGATGAGTACGGCATAGTGGGTTACTTAATTTAATATGGAATAAATGAATGACTGCCCAGGCTAACCGATCAAATGTCAATGTGCGAGAGACTGAGATTCCCAATTCTAGTCAATCAGACAATGAGTAGATGTAAAAGAACAGATTTTTTTTTTTTCCAGAATAGATGTTTACAAGTTGGCCTCTTGAAAGTGAATGAATGAAAATTCATCTCCTTAAATGAAAAGCCATAAAACAAATCAACAAAAGACAGAAAAGAAGGAATTAAAACTGCTATGAAGTTAAATAACATGCTACTGAATGAATATTGTGTCATGGAAGAAATGAAAAAGAAAGTCAAGAACCTTCTTACAGAAAATGATGCTACTGTATAATCTGAGTCAGTGAAAAATTTAATGAGAAAGCAAGTGTTTTTGAGAAGAAACTAAAAAAACAAACCCAAAAATCCATGAGTTAGTTTCTGCTTATTTTTGTTGGTGAGATTTGTCTTCTGTAGACAACAAATAGATGGGTCTTTTTTTTTGTAATCCAGTATACTAATCTATGACATGTGTTAATGAGTCTAAGCCATTTACATTCAGGATTAATATGAATGGGTGGTAATTTTCCTTGTTTTCTTCCTGCCATTGATTTTGTTTTCTAGATTTTCATTTAAGGGGATGCATATTAACTGTGTAATGAAAACTATCATATCCAGATGTGAGGATACAATGTAGTATGCATCTCTACTTCCAGACAAAAATGGACTTACAATGAAACTGTTAACTATATCTTGATAATAGGATGCTGGACTCTTTGCCATTGTCCATGCCAACAAAGATGGACATATGACTGTTTATAAAGAACTATACTATAACAATAATAACGGGGAACTCAGCAGGGAGGTAAGAAAGAGAACTGAGGGTGGGGTGCAAGGGAAACCCCGGGGCCTATGGAATTGTATCATAAAATGATAATAATAATAATAAAGTAAAAAAAGAAAATTCATGTCATATTTGAAACAATAGAAAGCTGCAAAATGAAATTTAAAAATCTTAAACAGTGAGGAAAACAAGAATCTGACTCAAGTATCTTTGGCAGTGTTTTCACTGCATTTTGTAAGATCTAATACTAAAAGTACTACACACAAACACTGTGGTCCCTTTATTCCTCAAAAGGAGATGAGCCCACAATCCCTAGACATTTTATGAGAATGTTGAACTAATAAGAAAGCATATTAAAAGCAATGTGAGTTTTCTCACAATGAGAGAAGCAAGCTCTAAATGACCTTGTGTGGAATAGAAGCTGGAGGAACTATGTAGCAATGAGCACACCTGACACCATATGTTGGTTTGTAAATGCTATTTTCTAAGAAAAGGAAACAGAGCCTTCCTGATGAAATGGTTGAAGTGGGAACTGACGAAGGAAAAACATAAAATGATCAGTCCTCAAACACGAAAATATCTACACCCAAAGGTTAAGGTCAAGTTGAATGGCTACAGAAACTGGTTTGAGGACTCCCAGTGGTTAAATAAACTGAAACAATTTGAGCAATAAAGTAAAAATAATAGCAGTAGATCTGAATCCAAAAATATCCATCTGTTATAAATTGATAGCTGAATAAATCAATGAATAAAAGGTAAAGGACAAACAATATCACAGATTCTTATTATTAAATGTAGAAGTAATAAGGGATCTAGAAGTCCCCATGATTATAAAACTGTGATAAAGGCTGTAGGCAAGACTGACCAGTGAATGATAAACCTCATAGGCAAATGTTTAAGGAGAGGCAAGATACTTAAATAGTGTCCAAGTGTATCTCCCCAAATCCACATGTATTAATTTTAAGAGAAAGACATTACAGTGGAAAAAGTTATGGCCAAGTGTTCAAACTTAATATTATCAGGAACTACATAAGACAACACCATATACTTCTGAAGTGATACATGGACAAAGGGACAACTCTGTGGGTTCATCCTCAGATGTACAACCTCAACTGATTCGTGATAAAGCGGACACACCCCAAATGGAAGCACATCCTGCAAAAACAGTAACGTCAAGATCTTAAAAGAAAAGGAAAGCCAGGAAACAGTAACAGGAGACTAAGTAGACATAACAACCAAACACCAGCAATGGGGAAACCAGTAAAAATCATAATCAAGACTTGAGTTAATTGTATTGTGTTACTCTTTAAGCTAATCACTTTACTATTGTTAAATTTGATGACCTTTTGGGAGGTCCTTCAGAAGGACCTATGGTTGACCTTATGGTAACCTGCATTAAGAGTTTATGAAAACTGCATTAAGAGTTTATGTAATTCTTCTTTAGTTCTAAAATTATCTCCCCAAAAGGGATAAAGAATATCAATACAAGAATTAACAAACATGGTCTTCTCTATGTGGATGGATTTAAATCCTGTAGGGACTTCATTAGTTTGCAATTGCTGTTCATTATCACATCTTTTCTCCTAGAGTCTCTAGGTCGCAATCCAACACGTCTCTTTGGACCAGCAGGACTGTGTCCCTTGCTGAAAATCCCATGGAAGAGTTTCTCTTGCTTATCTCAATGTCTGGGGGCTGGCTCTCTTCACATCCCTCCATCTCCAAAGCCAGCAGTAGCAAGTCACACTGACATCTTTTGACCCTATTTAATGATCACATCTCTCTCTGATCACAGCCCAGGAAAAGTTTTCCTCTTTTAAGGACACAAATGATAAGAGTAAGCCCATTTGGACAAGTATCATAACAAGTTCCTTAACTAAATCCTATTTGCAAAGTCCCTTTTGCCTCTTAATAAAACCTAATCACAGATTTAGGGGTTGGGGGCATTTGGGGCAGAAGGCCCCTTATTCTGCCCACCACCATAGCTTTCCAGGGTAAAGGGAGACCATTTCTTCCATGTCAGTCCAAGGAACAACCCTAAACCAAATGAGGCATATTCCCAGGACTTTCTTCCTATTTGAAGTCAGTGGAAGCATCCTACAGTCTAGCTCATGAGATTTTCTTCATTCATTCATGACTATTGGTGTGTACTGAAAACAAGATTCCCCATCCTAACCAGCAGCCCTTCACTCCACACCCGACTGCCTCCTCATCTCCCATGGCTCAACACTATCCTAAAGGCATTCCAGTTTCTCTTAGGAAACTTAAATATGATGTGTATCCCTAAGTCTCCCATTTCCAATATGGACTGGGTCTAGTACCCATGAATTGTCACATTTCCTGGCATTTCTAGCTCAGAGATTCTCATAGAACAAGGTACCAGTATGCAATGAGCAATCATTGAAATGACCCCTCAGCAAGAGCCTGCATTCTTGAATTCAACCAACCTCTGACAAAAAATATTCAGAAAAAAAGAAGCTATGTCTATCCCGACAGTACATACAGACCTGGGTGTTTGTTTTGTCATCTTCCCCCCAATAATCCAGATCAGCTACTAACTACATAGCATTTATGCTGTATTAGGTGTTGTAAGTAATGAAGAGATGAGTTAAAATGCAAGGGAGGATTGCACAGGTTACATGCAAACACTAGGCCATTTAAAGCAAAGGATGAAATTATTCACATTTTGCAGTCTCTGCAGCATTGAAATCTCCCCCCACTGCACACACCACAGAACAAGTCCTTGCTTCTGCTCTGTGCTCAGTGGAGCTGCGCCTTCTTTTGTGAGATCTGCACTGGCCTGTTGAAAAAAGGAGCCCTGTTTTCACCCTGTTTCCCAAAGAAGTGTGCGAGAAAGGAGCAAGACGTGGTTCTGTGCAGTGTTCGTGTGGTGGAACAGATAATACTTTGAAGTAAACAGAAAGATTGAAAACACAATTTTTACGGATGATTTAAATGTTAAAAATCTGAGCACTTTGAAGCACCATGTACAATGTCTGTGCCCTCCAATTATTCTCAGCTGTATATGTGGCCAAATGTACATTTTATTCATGGGTCCTTTGCATGACCTAATAATAGTTTTCTCATCCAGTGCTAAAGCCTCACCTGAGGTGCTACTTAAACATAAACAAATAGCCACATTTGCCTTGAAAAATTCTCATTTAATTATTCTGTTAGGGTCCCAGACAATTTTATAAGCTCTCCAAGTGATTCTAACTAGAACTAGAAAAAAAGTCACTATGCAAAGAAATGAAGCGTATCTTTCTATTAAAGATTAAATGTGCCTTGGAATGGTGGGATTGAGACAGCTGCCACTGCAGGTACAAACAAGTCTCTGTAGATGGCCATATTTCAACCTGACTGCCCCTGTCATGGTCTGACCAGCACAGACCTTTCTGCCCTTTGTCCAGATTTGTCATCCACTCCCTTCGCAGCTGTCATTCCTGCTTCCACCCCACGTTTTTCTGTTTGATTTGTAGCTGAATCTAAACTAATGCTCCCTTCAATGCCCAACCTAACCCTGCCTGCTGCCCCTTGGAGCCACTGTCCCACATACCCATTTGTCACTCTCTTAATCCTATAGCTTTCTCTCTTTCTCCAAACTTACATCCTCATTCCTCACAGTTCTCTGCTATTTCCAACCACAAATAATGAAGAAAATAAGTATGAAGAAGGAGTTTGGCAGGTGTACTGTAACCACCATAAAAATCTGATACTTGTAGGTCAGTGGTAGATCATGGACTGCTGGTGCCAGATGCTTTGCTCTGAAATCCACCACCAGGAAATTACAAGATCACTCCTCCTGGGATGCTTGCAGTCAGTGGTCCTGCACAACAGGAGCCAAAGCCTATTCTATTTGAGGAGCCTAGAGCTCCTCAGATAAATGACTTAAGCTGAAGGCTCCACATCAGCCTTGCCAAACTTATCTAAGACTGAACAGCCAATTCAGAGTCTTTACTCCTCCACCACTTGACACTCCTGCTCCCAGATGTCAAACCAGCATCTCTCACTGGTGGCTTTTCCTGGCTTTCCCAAATTCCTATCTGTGTTCCCTCCCAAATCTCTTACTCACAAATTTGCTGCACACCTAAGCACATCATTGCATTTGCTTTTCACTGTACCCAAACTAGCACACAGATTACAGGAGAAAGTTGTAAGGAGAACTGATATTTACTTTACCCATTTATTCAACTATCAAAAATTACTGTGCATGTGATTGATCCTCTATGCTTGATCTAGGGTTCAATCAAATGAGGATGGAAAACATGCAGAAAAATAATCATTTCTCTGCTGAACATGTACTGTCATTACTTTGTAAACCATGCAGTATAAGGACTACTTGCTTGATACCTACATTGCACTAGATATTATAAATAACCCAGAGATGATTTCAAATGTTTCATAAGAAGTATTTGAGCATATTCAGACTTTGGTCTCGAACTAACCTTTGTAGATGTGATATATGCATACTCATTCAAGAAGAAATTATTTACAGGGCTCACACACATAGAACTAATGCACAAATGAGCAATGGGATGGAAAACTATGCCCACAACGCAGGCAATAATTCTCATAGCAGGGTTCCTCCAACCTAGTTCCAGACTGAGATCTTTTAAAACATGCTGCTCTCCTCCTGAGATTCTGATACAAGCGGCTTGGAAATTTGCATTTTACAAGCTCCCCAGATGATGCTTTGGTGTCTTCCCTGTAGGCATCCATAGAGATGGGCCACATTTGGTAGCACCTACAAGATGTAAACTCCCCAGCTGCTCCAGGAAAATGTGGTTAATCGTGGTCCTGAGGGAAGAGAAAGAGTTCTTCAGCAGCTCTTCATAAAGGAAACACTGTGGGATGTCACCAACCACATCCTTAACAACATTCCTGCAGTAAACACAAAGTAAGTGTCAGGGGCTTGCTTCCTATGACATCCCTCAGTGTTGCCAGGTTCTTTCCACAGGCTGCCACTTTGTACAAGCAGGTTCCACTCTCATACAAATCTAGAGAAGAATTTTCCACTTGGTTAGTGTTTGTCTCCCTGAGGAGGCTTCATGCTATGTTGTGGGGCACAGTGTGTGGTCAGACATTAGGACGTCCAGAAAACATTCACCTTCATCTATCTCTATATTGGGGTGCCACAGAAAAGTATATTTGGTTAAAAGATTCTGCAGCTCGAAGTATTTGAAAATCTAGTATTATAGAAAAAAAAAGAACTTTCCTACTCTTCCATAATTCAAGGTTGACTCCAACTGTACTCACAAGAAACCTTGCCTTCAAAATCTCCGAAATCATTAAATTTGCTGTGAGATGGTCAATAAAGATGAACTTCAATCTGTGACTTGATCTCCAAGCACACCATGGCTGCCTGGCCTGGCACTCTTGCCATGGTGACACAGACCCACTCTAACTAAACCAGGTCATAGCCAACAAAACCACACTGCCAGGAAGTTCAGTGCCTGTCACCTTAAGACTGCCAGAGTCACCATCCCAGAGTTCTTTTTATTTCCTCCCAGCCAGGTAAAGCAGCATTCTCCCGTCTTTAATTTAGAGAAAATGAGTGTGAAAATCCAACTCTGTGGGGACATGACATTAAAAAACATCAGAAAGGTCAACCTCTCAATATATGCATGAATCAAGACATCCCATTATGCCCCATACATATGTACAATTTCTATATATCAATTTTGTTAAAAAAAAAAAAGGTCAATCCATGAAATTCTTCTAGACCCTAATTTGGTTGTCTTCCAACGAGAGCAGGTACTTCCTGGTGAGTCTGCCCACCTAGCCAGAGCACACACCTGCTGCATGTATCCATGCCAGACTCATAGCAGCACTGGTTGGTGATGTTTTAGCTTCCCCTCTCTGACCTTCTCTTCCCAGAATCTTTGCAACCACCCTGCACTGACAGGGATTAAGATGCTTCACAAATGAGTTCTCTGCATCAAGTCTGACTGACAAATCTCCTTGCTTATCCAGCTGCAATTCATGCAACTTTAGTGAAACTGATTAGGAAAATTTAATGTCCTGAGCAGGTTTATAACCTAGGAATCAATGTATTTCAAGGACATTGCACTTTAGCTGATGGGGAGTAAAAACAACTTTAGTAGCAATTTTAAATAACATACATCGGAACTGGACTAAACAGCATAGGAACAAATAGAAATAATGCAATATAAATTCTGAAATTACTCTTTATGTTTATCTGGATGTAAATACCCCCACTGAAGGAATAAGAAGATTACACAGAAAAAGGAGAATATTTCTTGATGAATTTTAATCATTGATACTTTCTCACCCCTGTTCTTGGCTTCAACCAGGCATATACAGAAACCCTTCTGTGGAACCAGTTTTATTTTTTATACATCACAATTGAGATTTTGAAATGCACTTTTGCCTACTATGTCCTGATCTTATTTTCTGCAATAAATGATGCTTCTCCAAGAATGGTGGAACCAGAACCACTGAAACTTTCCTTGCAAGAAGAAAGGGAGTCCTTTTTGCCTGGTAGAATTTCGGTGTGGAGTCTGCACATCTTCCCCACCTCCCTCCCCAATTTACCAATCCCTGACTTCTGTCAAAGCACAGAGCTAATACCCCTGCACAATGCTTCCTGCAGAGAAAATTTTGACAAGGTAGAGATCAAAAATGTCAGTGAGCATGTAAGCAAAAGAAAAGGATCAAAGTATAATAAAAATTAAAAGATGCAGGATTCAACAGGCTACTACCCTTTTCGCAATCTTGGCCTTACATCGCGTTAGTTTTGAGCACATCATATTACAGGTTCACCAACAGGCCCCACTGCGCTCTAACCTAGTATTGATACTCGGCTGGAGTATGAACACATTGTAATGTCTGTTTATCCCTCCTTGTTCCCCATTCTGCTGCCATGGTGCAGACACATCAGGATAAATCTGGAGGCCATCACACAAGACAGTTTCTCTCCTATGGAGCTTGATTAAGGTTTGTGACAGGCTTACTCATTGCCCAAAACAGAAACCTGTTTCCTTAAAAGACTGCAGAGTTGTGTGCAAACAATGACATGGTTGAGATGAATACTGGATCATTTGCTACACTCTTCACTTCTCTGCAAAACTGCAAAACAGGAAGGAATTGTGGTACCACTGTTCCTGCCACTGCTTGAGATGCTTGCAGCTCATGTTAGAGTGCCTGATTCAAGTCTCAGCTGCTCTGCTTCAATCATACTTCCTGGTAATGTGCGTGGGAGGCAGCAGATGATAATTTAAGCACTTGACTCCCTTCCACACATGCAAGACACCTGACTGGAGTTCTTGGGTCCTAATTTCCACATGGTATAAGCCAGGCTGCTGCAGGCATCTGGGGCAGTGGATAATTCTCTTGTTCTTTTTTATTTCTAATTTATTTTTCTTGAAAAGGCAAGTTTACAGAGAGAAGGAGAGACAAAAATCCTCAATCTTCTGGTTCACTCCCCAAGTGGCTGCAACTGCTAGAGCTGAGACTATATGAAGCCAGGAGCCAGGAGCTTCTTCTGGGTCTCCTGTGCAGGTGCAGAGTCTCAAGGCTTTGAGTCATCCTCTGCTAATTTCCCAGGCTACAATCAGGGAGCTACATGGGAAGTGGAACAGCCAGGACACGAACTGGCACCCATATGGGATGTGGCACTTGGAGGTAGAGGATTAGCCAGTTGAGCCAATGCGCCAGTCCAAATCTCTTGTTCTATCCCCTCTCTGTGTGTCACTTCCTAAGATTTTATTGAGATGATGCCAGGACAGTTTTTGAGATCCTTTGCTTTGTCTTTAGTGAAAGACAGGCCCTAGGAGCGTAACAAAAAACACTAGAGTGCCAGGCTGAAGGCAAAGGAGCCCAAGGGAACCTGTGGGAAACCTCAGGTACAGCTATGGAAATTGATCTTGCCCCTTCAACCCTGTAAAGCCAAAGAAAACGAAGTAGGAAGGAGAGATTTTATCAAACGGGACTTATTTATTCTCACTCTTTCCGCAAGGCACCACTCTCCAGGGTATTCGCACCCGGTGATGTGTTTTGCAAATGAGGTGCCTTTGCCAGACTTGTCTGGTCACGGCTCACTGGTGATTGCTAGTGAGACTACAAGAAGAAGATTCTGTCACTGAAACTTATGAAATAAGCCTAAGGTGTTCTTAAATTTATCGAACCCTTCCTTTCTACTGTGTTTATGTAGCTGAAGCTATGCCCTGTGGCATTTTCAAAAAGAATTGTCTCAAGATGTTTTAAAGAGCATTGTTGTCTGATTATGAGTGAAAACATGATTACTATGGAAAATATCCCGCCAGGAAAGATCCAGGATAGTGTGCACAGACGTACTGATAAGCGAGTCTGACACTGTGTTAATTTAATTCCAAGTTTATGCATGATATAAATGACCAAAAATAGACTCTTGATAAATATAACTGTTCTCTGTAGTCATTAAAATTGCTTAAAGATATGAGAAAATGATCACAGCATATTGAGGAAAAATATAGTTAAAAGCAAAGCATACAATAGGATTCAATTTATTTTTAAGTTTTTATTCATTAATTTACCTACAAAAAAGAAGTATTCCAGAACATTAAATATGCTCTAAATTATGGATGAATCCATTTCAAGTGATTCATTTCAGCTATGAAGCATTTATTTTTCCTTCTTTTTTTTAAAATTGACATTTAATATGGCACTATTTATGGGTATAGTATAAGTTCATACCTGCATATGATATATAATGATCAAAGCAGGTCTATTAGCATTTCTCTCTCTTCAATCACTGATCATTTTCATATGTTAAGAAACTGCAGTCTACGTTTTGTTTTTGAGATAGATGATACACTTCTGTTGATTCTATTACTCCACTGTGCTATAAAACACTCTAACGAATTCTTGCTATCCAATCTCTCCCTCGCCTGTCTCGCCTTCTTTTCCTACCCTACTTCTCCAACACTGCACATGTTTGCTTAAGGAAACCAGGGCACATTAGAGTGAGAAAATGGCACTGTAATATTTCACTTGGTGGTGAAGCCAAGTTTCCCTATTTACATTTATTCTAAAGTAGCTGGCCACTAATTTGGCATTCCAAAAGTCGAATTTCAACACACATAGCTGCATTTGTCCTCATGAACAATTTCTAATTAGGTGCCAACTCTGCACCTGGCAGTCATAAATACAACAACAAATGAAGCAGCACTGCAGTTGGTGATTCATGTACCACTGTGCCACCTCTGATCCAGCCACCTGATAATCACTTCAACAAGGCAGAAGATGTACCAAGTACATAGACCACTACCACTCAGGTAAAAGACCCATATCAAGCTGCTGAATCCTGACTTTAGCCTGTCCCAGTCCTGGCCTTCGCAGTCCTTTGGGGAATGAATCGGTGGATGGAAGATGCTTTCTGTGTGTGTGTGTGTGTGTGTGTGTGTGTGTGTGTGTGAGGGGGGGGGGTCTCAAATTGATCAACAAATAAATCTTTATAAAAAAGGAGATAACTGGGGCCAATGCCATGGCTAGGCTAACACTTGCAGCCCCAGCCTTTCTTATGGGTACCATCATGCCCCAGCCGCTCCACTTCTAATCTAGCTCCCTGCTTGTGGCCCAGGAAAGCAGTGGCAGATGGCTGAAGTCCTTGGCCCCTGCACCCACGTGGGAGACTGGGAGAGGCTTCTAACTCCTGACCTCTGCCTTTGGATGGGCTCATCTCCAGCCATTGCTACCATCTGGGGTGTGAAATAATAGATGGAAGCTCTCCCTCTCTGTGTCTCTATTTCTCTTACTGTAACTCCACCTTTCAAATACAAATAAAACAAATCTTTAAAACAATATATTGACTGTAACTTTCCTGCTGTCAGTAACAAGAATCAAGAGAAAGTAACAATATGGAAATTTGACCTAACTATTAGTAGAATAATGGTATTTTGGGAACTTATTTTATGCCACCCTGCACTATAAAATAAATACAGTGGCCAAAACATTCCTAATCAGTTTCACTGCACAAAATTAATATCTGAAATCTCCCAAAATTTCAGGATTCTAAGAAAGTTGGACTTAATTAATATAAATATTTAGAGATACAAATCAACAATTGCTTTTCCTTTTTAAGAAGAAAAAGCTTGGCTAGATCCTACCACTAGGGAGCGTAACATTGACTCACTTCTCCAAAATGGTTCTGCGTAGTAAGTTTTTATCCAAGTGGAAAACCTAATGCTAACAGAAACAAATTTGACCACACTTTTTAAATTACAGGATAATTGCTAATTCTGTGGTCGTTCATTCCCATGGCGTAAACTTCAACACAGGAAACTATGAGAAATTTAACCGCTGGTAAAATTAAACCTGCAATTATAGCACCAATTTCTAGGACATGTTGATTTTTCTCTGTTTTGCAGCTTGTACACAAATACATGCAATTTTCTCGTTTATCTCTCATGTGTTGATCTTTGTCAATCCAGAGTTTCTCATTTCATGATGATTTTAATGAATTAAGATAGCTTTCCATTCTGTAGACAGTCCTCCTTGCCAGTTAATTTTTTTAAACTATCATCTAATATAAGGGTGATAATAATAAAATCCTTGTGTTTAATGTAAGCTACACTTGAAAACATTGCTTAGGAAAAAAAGAAAGAAGCATGAAGCAAGTCCATGGTTTATCCAAATCGCTTTAGTCAATAATTATCTTTAGTCCCTGCTGTTTGAATCAACCTATGTTTGTACAATGAATTTGCATCAAACTCCATTTTTACAAATATCCCCCAACTTCTTCCAGAACTTTCTCTCTCCAAGGTTTCACTCTACACTAACCTAAAACCATTCTAACAGCTACCAACCCTCATCAGCTGAGGCCTTGTCTAACCAAAATCCTCCTTTCATTAACTGTAGAATTAGTCTTTGAGCTTTTCCTTTGACATAGCCTTAGTGAGCTGTTAGAGGCTACATGCCTCCGTGGATAAGCATTGCTCTTAAAGTATCAGTCCCATTGGCAGACACCCTAGCTAATGTAAGTGAAACAACAGAACGTCTGTGATGGTGCATCTCCACCCAGACTTTGTAAGCAGGGATGAGGCCAACTAGCATAGTAAATATTGAGCATCTAGTGTTTTGTATGCACTAACTGGATTCCAACCTAGATGATCCACATATAAAGTGACAACTCTTAACACTACAGCACACTGCTATGATGAATAGACCAAAATGCAAGAACATGAGAAAGAAAGAGGAAGAGAAGACAGGGTAATAGCAATCAACTCTCTGCTATCAGAAAAGTACTAGAATGGAATCCTAGCAGTGGCATTTCCTCCTGTATGGTTGCACATATGTACCAACTGCAGCATGCATTAAATTATAATTTATATTGGAAGTCCCACATGCTAGGGTATTGTGTACTGTTCTCTGTTCTTCCAGAACTTAGCATTATTTAGTAACGAAGAAAGGAGAGGAACACAGGAGGACATCAACTCAGGGCAGACACTGGGAAAAGTGATGTTTCAGGCACGCTCTGATGTGTTAATGTAATCAGAAAGAGCAGGAAAGGCTACTCCAAGCAAAGGACCTAACATTTGCAAAGACCCCACTCCATGTAAAAACGGAGGTTTATTAAAATACTCCAAAGAAGTCACCCAACACAGTCCCTGGCATACAGTAAAGATTCATCACATTGATGGTGATAATGATGATGATCGCGGCAGGGGTCAGGAGTGTCAGTGATGCTACTAATGACCACAGCTGTGATAAAGGATAATATCCTTCTCAAACCTTTGGCCTTCACTTTGTTGAACCAATAGTAAAGCTGACTAAAATCTTTTTTTTTTTCATAGATTCCAGCTTACCTTTTAATGAAGATACATTTTAAAAGAGCATTTACCTAAAGACAGGCAAGAAAAGGAAAAGAGAGGAACTAGAAATATGGATCATGAACATTGGCTTAGCTTTTCTTATTGCTAAAATCCTTTCTATACAATAGTACAGGGCCAATTGATTAATCCTTAAAAGGGAAGACAGATAAGTAGGTGACCTATTGGGCTCATTATTGTATGGATAACCAGTTTCTCCAGAGAAACATCTAATTAGGACAATTGCATAACATAATCACTTAACACTTTAAGTTTCTTATAAATAGCAGTACCAATAAAATGGTATTTTACTGAAGTAAATAAAGTAACTTGAAGACTTACAAAAATAATGATCCATGCAGTTTCTTTGTCTACTTTCACATCTACCAACCTTCTCAAATAGGCAACACCTTTTTGAACTGCTCTTGAAATGCCACAGTCAAATACACAGTGAAATATAATTTGCATGGATGATTAAGCCCCTATCCAAGATCTTTACCTCTTTCTAATACTGCTATACAAATAACAAAGTTCAAAGGATAAGCAAATCTTACAATTATAAACACTGGATTTCCACACCCAGAAGATTTCCATAAAGCTCAAATAGAAGTGCACAGAAGGGCATGGTTGCTCATCCTGCTTCTCTTTGAAGTTGACTGGCCGTTGCCTATTAAACTTCACCCGTTTTGTTTATTACATGACTATCCTCAAAGGGCTTTGCCTGAAGGAGTAGACTATTACAACTCTAAACATGAAATAAAGAAGCAGAAATCTCCCTACAATGCCAGGGAAATAGATTAATTATTTAAAGTCATGTATCTTTGATAGAGTCCAGAACACAAAAGAATTATTGAAGAAAATGGACTAAGTTCAATGTGTGCTATTCTTTTAACCAGCACTATTAGAACACTTAGAAAGATCCTTTAACAGAAAAGCACCTATATGTAATTGCTGATAAATTAAGAGTCAACAGTATGATGTACAGTAAGTTTAAAAAAATAATGTGGCTGTTAAGCAATATATTAAGAAGTCATTGTCCAGTCATGAGAAAATATCACCAACATGAACAGCAGAATAATCGGAATACATAATTTCATTTTAGTTTTTTTCAGTTGCATTTTTAAAAATTCAAAACCACAGGGTGTGTAGACTACTATGCAATGTTTTTTCAGCAAAAGTTTCTTAAGTTGACAAGCAGGACAGGAATTTGAGTGCTGTAGGAAAATCACCACATTTGCTGAGATCATCTCTTTTGCAATTGTCATGGTCTATGAATATATGGAGTCATGGTGTCTCTTCCCCCCACTTGGTTCTTCCATGTCTTGCTCATGTTTTCCAATCATATTCACCTTTCAATGGTTATAATTCAAAATTTCCTCATATCTTGGATCTTATACATGAAACTGATTTCATATCTACCTATAGTCGGTAAATCATGTTGGAGAGCTAAGCTAGTAAATCTGCTACAAAAGGAAACACTGGGTATATTTGCTTGTTTATGTTTTAATAAGGCAACATTCACCAACAGGGCCAAATTGAATACCCTGAATTCTCTATAGAAGTAAAAGAGTTCACTGAGATTGTATCAATTATACAATATGCCTTTTAACAATGCCTTACAGATAAAAGTATATAAAAATGAGAAAGAAAAAAAGAGAGCAAGAGGAACTAGAAAAAAAGAGGGGCAAGAGGAGGGAAGGTTCAAATAGATGGTTAGATGAGCATTTTATATACTCTCTACTGGAGTCAGGGAGAGAGGGAGCAGGGAGAGTCTGATCTGTCCTGTGCAACAATATAGGAGAACATGTGATAGGTACTAGAGAAGTGGCTGGGGGCAAGAAACCAGGTCAGCCCTGCCGCCATGACCCAGCAAGATACATTCAACCGGTGCCTTGCCAACACCAGAAATGGTTCCAGACACTTCAGAAAGAGACTTTCAACATCATCAAAAATGGGAAGAAGGAAGGAAGAGTAAAAGACAAAGTAGATGTTTTTCTGAAGGTGAAAGTGGTGTCGTTAACCACATTCAGCTTCAGTGGGAGAAGCAAGTAATCAAAGAGCGCTTTGTGCTTCTTGGGTAGCAAGGAAGGGTAGGACACCTCTCTACATTCTTCAGTTTTTCAGAGGAGTTTTTAATTATCACAAACAGAGTAAACACTGACCAAAAGAGAAAGTGGGGTAAACAGTTCCAGGTCAGTAGCAATGTGCATGACACACAAAGAGAGGGAGATTGTGCAAGACAAGGCTGGAGTGATGGAAAACCAGGCAAAGCAGGCTTTTGCTGACCAGCTTTAGGATTGTGGTTTTTTGTTCTGTTTTTTTTTTTTTTAATCGAAAGTAAAGAAAGAGACAGAGGGAAGGATGAATTGTCAGAATGGGAAACACTGCTGTAGCATATTAACTGGTTTAGAAGACAAGAAGACTATAGGAGAGGAAGCCTATCTTGAAGGCTATTGTTACAACTAAGATCTGATCATTTTCATTTTAAGAGTCATCTTGAGTAGATTTAAGAATACCTACACAGCCAGTAATGCATGGTTTTGTGTATATCTTGCACAGGCATTTAGAGAGCAGACTGAACTGAAGGAGACAATCCACCCTCCAGGGAAGTGAGCACCATCTAATCAGTGAGGGGCCTTACCAGGACACACAGCTTGATTTTGTCTCCTAGAATTGGGATACCACGTTTTCCTCCCCTGCAGAGCTCTAAGTTCTCAGGCCTTTGTACTTTGCTGGCTCTTGTGGTGCTCAGCCCTTCAGTCCTGGACCAAGCCAAGCTATTGGTTTCCCTGTGGGGGAACTTCTCAAGGCCAATTCCCCTAATAATCCCCTCTCATCCATCCATGCATCTATTGTCTATTTATCTCTCTTTCATCTACAGTTATCTAGGTCTTGTTGGTACTATCTCTTTGCAATCCTAGGTTGGCGTAGATGGGATATAGAGGCAACTTGGATAAATTAATAGAACCAGGGAGGATTTCATAGATTTGACTAAAGTTTAGAAATGAAAGTTGATAAGTTATATCAATAGATAGCACATGAAAAGCTAGATTCAAATGAAAAATAACTGAATACACACAACTGGGTGAGCTAATCATGTATATTTCCCTCTAGATAATGTCAGCATCATTATACAAAAGTAACCACAGACCATTTTCTATGGGGTTGTATCATTAATTATCATCCTTCCTGGTTAAGGGTTTGGTAGAAACACCTACATGGGTATAACAAACAGCCTTTCTCCAGCTAGAGTTCCATAATAGAACTAAGTCCTTAAAAACAAGCAAACAAAAAAGAAATTCTCTGATAATCACTTTTTTCAATCTTCCCAGTGATATACAGCTATTACCATTGTGTATGTACAAAATGTGAAAATTCAATTATCTTATAATTCTGGTATTAAAGATAGATTCTGATCTGCTTTATTCCTGATATTTTTCCTCATTATGACCTGGTATTTTGTTCTGTGGTTCCATATTTCATTTAGTGTTTGGACATGCCAGCATAACCTCTACCAGTGCATACATTTACTGTATACATTTATACATCTGCAATTGTTCCAATATTCCCTAAATACACTTTTTAAATCAATTGTATTGCTAGGATGATGAGATCATTATTAGAGTTGGTCCTTAAATGGATCCTTGCATCTTTGTAGTACCATAGTAGACCATACTTCAACCTGTTGAAGTTATGTAGGGCCAGATAATTTCCTCTGATCATCAAAATATGAGTAAAAGTGACAGATGTGTTTCCCAAGCAGAATCTTTCAGACCTAATGCACACTCCCCTTTCTCTATCTCAATGAATATGGACCCACATGTTGAGATGGAAGTTGAGCTGAAGTCTTTCACTGTCTCACAATGAACATGTCCCATGGACACGGGGGTAAATACTATGTTTAGCCATTGAGATTTTTTTTTATTTTTTATTATTATATTTATTGTTAATAACATTGTGTTATGTGATACAGTTTTATAGGTGCTTGGATTTCCCCCGCTCCTCCCACAACCTTCCCCCCATGGTGCATAACCACCGTTCAAGTTCAGTTGAGATTCCTTCATTGCAAACACATACCCAGCATTGAGTCCAGCATCTTATTGTCCTGATAACATTTAACGGCTTCTTGGGGAGGCCTTCCCTGGTCTGAAGGCAAAGCTAACAGAGTAAAATCCCAGTCAATTAAAAGCCCCAACAAAACATCAGCAACAATATATAGTGTTATGGAATTGATTGACATAGTATTGAGTAAACAATATGTTAAAAATAATGCAAGTTCAATTTTTTGAAACACATGTATTGAGACAGTATCAATAACAGGATCAAAAAAATTAAAAAATATATACAGGTTAAATTAAGGCAAACATGTGGTATCTAACCTTTTGGGATTCGCTCATTTCCCTTAGCATAATAGTTTCCAGTTGGGCCCATTTAGCCACAAAGAACTGCATTTTGTTTTTTTTAATAGCTGAGTAGTATTCCATGGAGTAGATGAACCAAAGCTTTCTTATCCAATCTTCTGCTGATGGGCATTTCAGTTGCTTCCATGTTTTTGCAATTACTGATTGTGCTGCTATGAACATAGGGGCACATGTTGGTTTGTCATGAAACAGGTGCTTTGGATATATTACTAGGAGTGCTATTGCTGGATCATATGGTATGCAGATTTTAAGTTGTTTAAGTGTTCTCCATACTGATTTCCATAAAGGCTATACTAACCTGCAGCCCCACCAGCAGTGGAATAGGGTTCCCTTTTCCCACATCCTCACTAACAAGTGTCGTTGGTGTTCTTGTTTATGTGGGCCAATCTTACTGGTGTTAGGTGGTACCTCATCGATGTCTTAATTTGGATTTCCCTTATTGCCAGGGAACTGGAGTATTTTTTCATATGTTTGTTTGCCATTTGGGCTTGTTCCTTTGTGAATGAGGTGCTGACTAGAGGCTAAAATCTTGCAGTGTATCCATTGATAGGACTAAGGATTTTAACCAGCTTGTAAAGGAACTACACTGGAGAGCTAATTCAATATGAGTTGCTTTTTGGAAAGCCTCCTGTAGATAACTGTGTAGAGACACGCAACACGAAGGACAAAAGACCAGCTAAAGTTCTGTTGGCCTTGGAAGAGCTGATTAGTTGTGGCGATAATGAAAATAGACACATTTGGGGAAAGTTCTGAGGGTGGAGAGGATACTGCCTAGTACTGCATCAAAAGGTGACTCCTTGGTGGAAATGCTGGGTTGAGTGGATGGTGGGCATCAATTATAGAGAAATGTTCTATTCACCTAGAGAAAAAGGGCAACTAATCCATCTTCCCAAACATCCCCTGCAATAAATAAAAAATAAAAAAGCAAAGAAGCAGGGGGAAATAGATATTTTCAGTAGATCAGCATTTTCAAATATTCAGGCTATCAAACAATATCACAGATATCCAGAATTGAATTCAGATGACTGATCTCATTGGTTCACCAGTGACACTTTCATTCTGTATCAGAGTAGATGAACAGGTCTGGGAGTCCATGCTCAGGCTGTGAGTTCTGTCCATCCACTGGTCCCTAAGCCCTCAGTTACAGCTATGCTGTGCCCAGACCACTGGGCAAGCTGATGCAGAACTGTAGGGTGGCTGGGTTAGTGGGTTGTGTAATGCAGTCCATAATGGCAGTGGAGGTAAGATTAAAAACCAGAAAATATATGTCAGTGTGGTCTAACCCCTTTCTGGGGTCACATCAAAATCTCATTTGCCTTCCAGAAAGTAGTGGCACAAATCAGCAATCCTGTTCTTGAGCTCTTTGGGACAGTTCTTCTAGGACACAATTCTCCTTTGCCCTAGAAACTATTTTAAAAGTAAACACCGCAAGATACCATTCTTTTTTTAAAAAAATCTGACTCCAACATCTCCCTCAGAAATATTTTATTATTGCACAAAAAAAAAAGAATTCATTTATTTTAACTAAGAGATTTACAAAGACAGAATTACAAAGAAGGTGGCATCATGGGTGGTCTGGCCACACCCAGGAGGCAGAACTAAATACAACATTCCAAGAAGCCATAATGAATTTCAGCTATGAACATGGGTTTTTGCATATAGCAAACTTATAAGAAAATCCTAATGTGTCTGACATTGTATAATGATCTGAGGCCTTCAAAGGGCATGGCATTTATTCAAATAGTTCAATAAATTGCAATATCAGCTTTCCTATAGTATATGCATTCTCAGCAGTGTGCATGGAACTGCAAGTTGTTGAACCAAGCGGCAACCATCTTGAGTTTTACCAATACTTCGCAGATGAGTTGCAAGCATCTCTTTGCCCATGTATTATAATGGAAAATCTCAAATTGGAAATCATATAGCAAAGCATATAAAATGGAGCCATAAAAACATACTATGCAATTCAAAATGATGGAATATGCATGCACATATATAAACACAGAGTCCTCAGACTATTATACTATAATGCGCTATGTGCAATAGAAGTCCTCAGATTACTATACCATAATGTGCTATGTGCAATAGAAGCAAAGGGTTTGGGCTCTGGAGATAGACTTGCTGAGTTCAACTTCCTTTTCCCTCAAGGACTAGCTATATTTATGAAACGTTGGCAAGTCTGTTCATAATATATTTTATGGGATTGTTGAAATGAGCAAATGAATGTACAAACAATACATAGTCTAACACTGGCAAATAGAACCAGTAAACATTTGTTTTTACTGCACTGCACTGTTTGGTCTAAAGTCACCCTTGGTGATTATCACTGTGAT
Organism: Ochotona curzoniae; assembly: GCF_017591425.1. NCBI lineage: Eukaryota > Metazoa > Chordata > Mammalia > Lagomorpha > Ochotonidae > Ochotona > Ochotona curzoniae. Next base: position 40,252,399 of record NW_024466502.1, on the reverse strand, counting down.
GACTTCATGTATTGTCAGAAGTCACAGCAGAGGGAAAAACATGAGAAAGTAACATGCATGGTCTGTCTCAGAGAAGTATCCTTACATCTGAATCCTTCCGTTCAAATGTGGTAGCCATGTCCCACATAGAGAAAATTGTGAAATGATCCAGGTACTTAACGTTTTTTGAATAACCTCAGGCTGAATTCAAACCCGCTTACCACTGCGACACGGGCGACTCATTTCAGTCTTCTAAGTCATCGTTTTCATCACTGCAAAACAGGCATGATACCTAATTTTTATGGTTTCTGTGGGGAACTTATGAGTTTACATTTGTATCTGTCAGAAGTTAAGTTGCTCTTATAAATACTCACTAGCTTTGCTCTGTGAGGGAACTAGTAGCTTATCTTAGATAAGCTTAAGGGAAATACTTCACTATTTAGACATAACTTACTCTCATTAGAAAAACATTTATCTCATTACAAATACAATGGGAAAAATAATACAAAGGTCTAGAAAGTTAAATTGCCAGTAGATATGTGCTTTCATACTTAGCATCTTTTTATTGCTCAGTTCAATATACTTAACAGAATTTTAATTCTCCTTATAACTATTTTTTAACCAAAAAGCAAAAGAGCTAATTGAGTAAAGAAAAAAGGAAATGATGATCAATAATGTTGAGATAACAGGGATTTATAACTCCCTGATAATCGAAGTGGGCTCTTAAGACTTTGAGGGATACACATGATGCGACTCCAAAGCTGATGTGGGTAGGAGCTACAAAATGGCAGCCCCTCCAAGGAGCTAGCCCATAATATTTGATTCTGATGAAAATCACTGGCCCTTTTTCTTGGCTCCAAGGCAGTAACAGGGATGTATAATACATGCTAAACAAAACCAAGGTCCCCAGGCCTTCCAATGTAACTCTACTTATCAAACCCTAACATGGAACCTGGATTGAGTTCACGTATACAAAGGCTGACACTGCTGTTGATTAAGTAGAAGATACACAGCCCAAACCTATGACTAAGACTAGCATCAGTACAGCTAGGTATTTGACAGGGTGAGTAGATATTGGGGGGCAGGTGGGAGAACCCAGCTGGCACCAGACCTGGGCTTGGAGAGGAACAAAACGCAGTGCTCTTGACTGGAAGAAGACATGTATTCAGCCTTTCAAATGCTGTGCGTTCTTCTGATTGTTGGGGCTCCATGTCCCAGGAGGAGCCAAGTCAATCAAGCGTTTACTCATCCTACCAGTATCTGTCAAGTACCTACTACATGACTTCATAATATTTACAATGTAGCAATGAGAAACAGATGATAAATAAATAAACTATTATATTGGAATTTGGAAAATACTAAAGGAAATAGAAAGTAAGGGGATTAGGAATGTAATAAGAGGGTTATGAACTAAATGCAGAAATCAGAATGGGTCTCACAGAGAAGATGGCTTTTGAGCAAAGATTTCAATGGGAGATGGAGTAAGCAGTGTGACTATCTGAAGCAAGAGCATGCAAATGAGCAGGTGCCAGTGCAAACGCCCTTATGATGAAGCATCTCAAGGAGGCTGGTGCAACTGGAGAGCAGTGGGAGCAGGAAGAGGGGGTGAGGTAGAGGAAATGACATCAGAAGTTAACGAGTGGGCTTGCCAGACATTGGATGGATGCGAGAATTCTCATGTTGCATGAGTGAACTGTAGAGCCAGCAGGATTTTGAGCATAACAGTAAATGATCTGACAAATATGTTTAAAAGGTGAGGATGGGGGCCAACATTGTGGCAGAGCTGATAAAACTATCTTATGAAACTAGCATTTCATGTGAGTACCAGTTCCTGTTCTATGTAGTTCACTTGTGATCCAGCTCCCTGCTAATGGCCTGGGAAAGCAGCAAAATGTGGTCTTCATGTTTGGGCTCCTGCCACCTGCATAGAAGACCTGGACGGAACTCCTGCTTTCCAGCTTCAGCCTGACTCACTGTTGCCTGTTGCACCATCTAAGTAGTACATGGAAGAGCAATCAATGGAAGGGCTCTCACTCTCTCTCCCTCCCTAACCCCACCTCTACAACTTTGACTACCTAAATAAACAAATAAATATTTTTAAGAAGAAGCTGTCACAAAAATCCATGTAAACTACAATAACAGCTCAGAGTGGTCAAATTTTGAAAGTTTTAAAAATTGCTTGTTTTTATTTTTGGGTTCTTTATTTTTTAATATATTCCATATAGTTCACAAATACAATTCTAGGGCTATGATGCTATTCCTCTTCTCTTTCACTCCTCTACCCTTCCTCATTCTCCCTTCATTTCCTTGAGGAATTTTTCAATCAAGATTTCGTGGTGGAATTAACATCTGATGTGACTGGGAAGCTTGCTTTTTTGGCCTGCACAAGTGGGATGTCAAAGTTGCTCTCAATTAAAATTTAGAAGCTGCAGTATCAAAGGAAAAATCAAAAGTTCAATTTTTGGATGTGATGTATTGGAGGTGTTTGTGTGATGCACAAGCAAAATATGGACACTTGTGTGTGATCAGCCTGGAGTCTGGGAGAAGGTTCTGTCCTGGAGACACTCCAGCAAAGGTTCTGTCCTGGAGACACTCCAGCAAAGGTTATTAAGCCAGATGAGGGAAATGGACAAAGATGAAATAGAAGTGACCCACTTCAACTATGAAAGATGGCCAAGAGGAGAAGGGACCAGCAGAAGAGAACAGTCTTTTTATTTCATGAGGGCTGAACTTGTATAGTGGAGAGTGTGATGATTTGCAGTGTCATCTCATTGGATAGTTGTTCCTTGCTTGTGACCCAAGAGGTTTCATGGAGGCCTTGGGGATGGAGCCCTATGACCAGGAAAGCCTTCAGAATAAGGAAGGCTGCTGAACTGGCTCATACATTGAGAAAGAAATTTTTAGTTTTCCATCTTGAGATTTAAAAGCACTTTTAAAAGTAATTCCTAGTCAGGTCCTAATATGAATCCTGTTACATATAAATGGTCTACAAAGGATTCTCCAAATTTAGTATATACAACTCTTCAGAGAGGGTTTTTTTAAAAATGTGTTTGTTGTGTATCAGGATTATCTTTTTAAATATTTTCTCAATTAAATTATTCTAAATAAGATAGTGCCTTATACTACTAGCCTATATATGTGAGAATTACATTCCATCCTGCTTAGAGAAACTGACTTAATCCCAGTGCCAGACCTTGAGGTAGTATCTTTCTGGCTTTTCCTGTAGCTGAACTACATGAAATAATATTTCATGTTTCTGACCTTGCATCTTTAATAACTATATAGGAAGCATGATGGTCTAGACTCAAAAACTAGAGGGAAGTTAAACAGTAATTTCCTTTATCTTCTTGCTATTGGTTGAATGTGTTACAGTTCCTAAATCCATGCAGAAGCTGAAGCCCCCAAATCAAAGGTTAAACAGGTGTAAATTTAATCTAATTATAGTGTTTAGGAAGTGGACCCAGATGGAGGGCTTCAGGTCTTTGGGAGTGGACACTCAGAAGGTAATTTTCATGGCAGGGTTGTGACAAAAGCCTGAGTTGATCGAAGTTGGCCACCACCTGATCCGTCTTCCTCAAGTACCCTATCATTGCTGAGTACCAAGCCAAATGGGAGAAGCTAATCTTAAACACCCCAAAGTGATCTAAATAACCTTTTTTTTTTCTGTATAAAGTTCATTGTTCAAGGTGTATCATTATAAAAACAAAAAACCAACACACTTATCAACAAATCTCTGAGAAAGGGACTGTTATTTGTCATTATTCCATTTCATTCAAGAGGGAAGTTAAATTACAGATTAAGTTATTTGTTAAGAGCACACAGTAAGCAAGTGGTAGAGCCAGGATTTGAACCCAGGCAGCTGGGCTTCAGGACATCTGAGCCTAACCATTATGCTTTGCCATTTTCATTCCCCTTTTTATAGTAGTGAGATGCCATGCATACCACTCTCATTTTCTCTGGTAAGATCAGAACTGCATGTTTAGCACTTTGAAACATTACCCCAAATATGTTGATGTGGTGAACTAGTTAGGTCGCTGTCCATAGCTCAGCCACACAAAGGACCACACAGAGGGAATTCCTTGGTCAGCATTCCTTGTACCAGACAGTAGCTATTCCTGGTGCAACAAGGTATAAGTATTGTAGCTATTAGTGTTTTAAGCACATTCGATACAAAAGTGACAGTTTTAATAGACTAAAGAATATGTCCCTATAAAGATGAAAAATGTCTAATCAATTTCTTCTCCATTTGATGTTTTGCATGAAAGGTTCATGGCAAGGAACTGCATGGACTTACTAAAAATCAATGTTAATCAGTGGTTTAGACACCACTCTTTTCTGTAATATCAGCTGATATCAGCTGAACCTTTGCTCCTGTGATCTCTCTCCCTAGTGTGACAATATCAGCTGCAAGATTCTGGTTTCCTGCAGAAACTTACTTCCTATCGTGTCATTAGCCTCACAGAATCTCTCCCCACTGGACCCTTGCTTCCTCTTTGCATTGGAGTTTGAGAAGTTTGATGTAGATACTATCTTCACAGTGGGGTAGAGTTCCAAATGCCTGTTTGCTGAAAGGCTATCCAGATGGTAGGCATTCCTTGGGGTGTCTCTGAAAGGGAAAAAAAAAATAGTAATTAGTTCATATTTTCTTTGAGTGATATATTCTAACAATACTATTCCTGTTAAGATATGGAATATTATTCATTGATCAGTCCAGGGATTCCAGATGGTGGTAGTCATTTGGAATTCAGTAATATGACTTGAACATTTTACAGTTTCCTAAATTTTTAGTAAAGCATAATGACTGATTTATTGCTTAAGGAATTCTGTAGCATTGGTGGGACGCCTTTGGGTAATGCTTTAACATTTTACCTTTTGTTATCTTTAGCTAGAATTGTCCTTTAAGTGATATTTACAGAGGTCTTAAAATTCCAAATGCCAAGATTATAGTTTTAAATTTAAAAAAACTAAATTTCGTATGTTCAATAATACATTATTTATGTTTCTGTCATACTGTATCTGTATAAGTATGCAAGAACAGGTGGACACTCTGCTGCGTGAGCACGTTGTGTTCTAAACAACTGCTCAAATGTGGCTCATGTACTTAGGCTATAACGTTAATTTAAATATCAAGATATTGGGCCCGGCGCGGTGGCGCAAGTGGTTAAGGTCCTCGCCTAGCACGCCCGGGATCCCATATGGGCGCCGGTTCTAATCCCGGCAGCCCCGCTTCCCTTCCAGCTCCCTGCCTGTGGCCCGGGAAAGCAGTCGAGGACGGCCCAAGGCTTTGGGACCCTGCACCCGCGTGGGAGACCCGGAAGAGGCTCCTGGCTTCGGATCGGCATAGTATCGGCCGTTGCGCTCACTTGGGGAGTGAATCATCGGATGGAAGATCTTCCTCTCTGTCTCTCCTCTCTGTATATCCGCCTTTCCAATGAGAAAATAATAAAAATAAATCTTTAAATATCAAGATATTAACTCACAGTTGCTGATTATGACTCAGTAAACAGTGGCAAAGGTGTGCAACAAAATGAAAGGACTTCACATTAAAAAAAAGAATTATTTATTTTTATCGAAAAGTCAGATACACAGAGAGCAGGAGAGAAAGATTTTCCATTCTCCAGTTCACTCCCCAAGTGTCTGCACTGGCTGGAGCTGAGCCAATCAGAAATAAATCATGGAGCCTGGCCAGCATGTTCAAGTCACCTTATCATGCTGTTGCATGGCAGATAAGTGACCTGGGCTTTCTCCTAGAAGGAGAAAGAATTCATTTTCCATGTGCACAACCTAAAGGCATCAGTAACAGGTAGCCTTTTAAAAATCTGGCATAACAGCTCTGCCTTTAGACCAGAGATGGTCTCCCCAAGAAACTGTTGAATTGATCTGGGCAATAAGATGCTGGACTTTATGCATGGCACATACTTGCAATGAAAGAAACAAGACTGGATTTGATCTGTAATACTGCAATAAGGTAGAATAATCCACCATGGGGGAAGGGCATGGGGAGGGGTTGGGGGAACCTCAGATCCTATGAAACGATGTCATAAAATAAAATGCAATAAAAAATGTAAAATAAAAAAATTTAAATCTGGCATAAAAACACATAATATTGACTATCATAGCTATTGTTAACCTATAGTTAATTAAATATAGTCCTATTTTTATGCAATATAGTCCTAGTTTTCATCTAAAGAACTTTTTCTCCTTTCACAGAACTAAATTTCCATGTGAATACCCAATAAACAACAATTCATATCTCCTTTACCCAGCTTCGGGAAACAATCATTGTACATTCTGCCTCTGTAAATTTGACACATCTTGTTACCTCATATGAGTGGAATAACACAGTATTTGTCCTTTAGTGACTAATTAATTTCACTTAGCACAAAATCCTCAAGGTTGAGAAATATTGTAACATACGTTGGAATTTCCTTCTTTTTAAAGGCCCAATAATATTCCACTACCTGCAGAGACTGTATTGTGTTCACCTCTTCATCAGTTGAATGGCACCTGGGATGCTTCTACTTTTCAGCTAGGGTGAAGAACATTGCCTTGAATATGGATGTACAAATATCTTTGAATACTTGCTTACCCTGTTGGGAATATATGTTCAGAAGTGGAATTGTTTGGCTGTTATAACAGCTCTATTTGTAACTTTTGAGGAGTCACCAAACAATTTTGTATGGCAACTGTATCATCTTACATTTTCCCATCAACAATGTACAAGGGTTCCAGTTTCTGCACATCTTGCCTAACACTTATCTCTTTTGAGTGTTTGCCTAATAGCTATCCTAATAGATATGAGGCAATGATATTTCATTGTTATTTGGATTTGTACTTCCCTGTCAAGGACATTGAACATTCAAATATGTTCTGTGGATAATTGTCTGCTCAAGACTTTTGCACAAATTTTAATGTAGCTGTTTGGGGATGTTTTTGGTGTATTTCTGCAACAGTTCTTTGTTTCTCCTTTATGGTAACTCCTCATCAAATAAATTATTTGGAAATTCTGTCTCCCATTCTATGAGTTGCCTAGGTACTTTATTGAGTGTGTGTTTCAATAGATAGAAGTTTGAAATTTGAATATAGTCAAATTTATCAGTTTTTACTTGTGCTGCCTGTATATTTATATCACTTCCAAAAAGTTATTGCAAATCCAGTGAAGTTCTGCCCTATTTTTTCTTCTAAAAGTTCTCCGCGATTAGATTTTACATGTATGTCTTTGATCTGGGTTAACTTAATTTTTGAATTTGATATAGCGTTAAAGTTCAAGTTCAGTGTTTTGGATGCAGATTTCTTGAGAAATCTGTCCCAGTAGTATATAAACAAGATTGGTGTTGCTTTGAAATGGGGAAGTACGAAGCCCTGGCTTTGGTGTTTTTCTTTTTTTCTCCTTCAAAATTGCATTGACTATTTGGGTTAATATTTGGCTATTTTTTAGATCACAATTCACATTACTGTCATCATCGCAAACTTCATTATCTTCCCATGACATACACCCTTCTTCAATCAGTGTACCTCTCCCACATTAGTGCTACTTGACTAAAAGGGATAGAAATATAGAAAATAGAAAATATTTGCCACTTTGTCCCCTTGGGTTTATAATTCAAAATTGTTTACTCACAGTTAATGTGTGTGACATGAACATATATTTGTAACTTTATCTTATAATGAAACACAAAGCAAAATGATCCATATTATATGATAAATCTGTGCTATTATAGCCCTATACCATAAAATTGTCAAACCTTGTTTTATATTCAAATTGAATGTGCAGTTCTACTATGGTGTTTCTTAAATGAGAGAAGAATATTGGGCTTACCCTGTATGATAGAAGTCATGTGAATTCTACCACCTTATCATAACTTTATTTTCATCCAACAATTTCCATCTCTGGCAACAGTGTTGAGCTCAATTGTGTGTTTAGTGCATTCTCCCATCTTGTTACTCACAAAAGACTCAGACACTGCAGTGCTTATCTTGTGGGGACTCACTCATTGCTGTTGGAAATGGGCCACAGATGAAATAACAATAACTATGCAGATGGGGGGAGGGGGAAAGAGCTACGCCAGCAACACAATATTGTGACAACAGATTTCATTCTGATGTGAAAGAGCAGGGGTGGTGTTCTGGCCCTTTTCACTTTGTCTATAGACTTATCATTTTCCTTAACATTCTGCCCCATCTACCATCGATAAATCTTCCTCCAAGAAAGATAATCTACAACGTCCCCAAGGATCTCCATAAACGACCAACTGAGTATAGCTGACAGCACATGAGAAATTTTATTTCAAAAATAAATATTTCCATTATGCTTCCTTAGAGAATACATGAGGTCAAGATATGCTGTAGAATTTTGCTTCACAGCACATAATTTCCCCATTTGCACCACAATTATTCCTTTTCAATGAACATATTAGAGTCCTTGCCAGAATGTTCACTGCGATTGTTTGGAGTAATGAAAAAAAAAATGAAAAGCAATTCAAATGCCTCTCACCAAAGCATTGGTTGAGTAAAAGAAAGTACATACTTCAGCAAAATGAGACACAGGCATCACAATAAATGAGAATGTTAATAAATGAGTAAATCGTATAAACAAAAAGATCCGATGTTAGCATATTTTTCAAAGGTAAAACGATGTTGATTTCATGTTATCCATGAGTAACATATTCTTAGTGCCTGTGCTACATAATACATATCACTCACAAAATATTACATGTATAATATATGAAGTTATGTAAGTCTTACAGATAAGTGAAACATATTTCATAGCATATAATTTATTTTAACACATTACTTTAATGAACATTTTTCCTGGTCCCATATTCTCTTGTTAAACATTTTCCTAGTACAGTGCATTTTCCTATAATACCAATTATTAGACACTGAGATAAATGTTTAACTGCTTCGCAGCTTCTTATCTTCCTACTGGAATATAGTCTCGTAGAGAGCTATGTCATTCTTACAATCTGACTTGTCCAGCCACATCTCATTTCTAAATAAAGCTCAAAATCTATTTGTTAAATGAAAGCAGAAAATACTAACAATGATATTTCTAAAGACAGGGAAATTATAGGTGACCTTTTTTTTTCTTTATTTTCTGTATTTTCTGATGTTTAGGTGAAATAAGCCAGATCCAAAAAGACAAAATCACGTTTCCTCTTATTTGTGATAGTTAAAATGGAGAGCATGATAACTGTGTAGATTCATTATTATTTGATATATAGCTAAATTGTGCCATGTAAATGACATTGTTCTCTTCTTTACCACATTGAAAAGGAAAGGGAGAAATGGAGAGGCAGGGACGACGATGACTCTCGAAGTACTAGCAATGCTCTGTTCTTAATCTGAGCGTTGGCTATGAGCATGGTCAAAAGACAAAAACAATCATTTATCAGTATATTACTTGTATTTTGTAATATAAGTAATATATTCTAACAAACTGTTTTAAAAAGCAACTGAATAAAATAAAATGCTTTCAAAATTATAATGGTCAACTCTTGCTGAAATAATACTACAATCAATTTCAAAATACCAAAGTCTGACAACAGTAACTCTAATTCTCTCTCTCCCAGTGTTTGGGTCTTCTGTGGTAACTCTATGATAGACTGCAGATCAAGTTTGGGTCTTTTCTTCAGGCCTGCCCCCTAAAGAAAGCCTTGCACTAAGATTAGTTCTTATATTGCACATTCTACTATTAAGAGACCAGTAGAAGTATGCAGGTATTTGGTCCGGTGGTTAAGAGCTATATCCCAAATTGGAATCTGTTTTGAGTCCTGGTTCTGCTTCCAATTCAACTGCCTGGTATGTGCTCTTTGGGAGGCCATAGATGTTGGCTCAAATGCATGGGCCCCTGCCATCCTTGTGGGAGACTTGGCTGGGGTTTCAGGCTCCTGGCTTTGACCTGATCCAGCCCTAGCTTTTGTGAACACTTGAGGAGTAAACCAGCAGATGGAAGATTTCTGCCTGCCTCTCTGCCTTTTAAATAAAGCAAAAATAAAATTCAAATCGCTGCTCAGAATTGACATTCTCTTTTATGCCTATCTTTTACTGGCAGAAGTAGGTCACACGATACTGTCCCAAGACAGTGAGGAATGACGCAGATTGTGCATTCGGTGAAACTCAGCGAGTTACCTGACAGTGGGAAGAAATGTGTTACAGGAAGGAAGCCAGGATTTGGGTACAATTATCCAATCTGTGACAACATCTAATATTTTCTAACAAGGAAGATTAAGTATGTACAGGTAAAGTCTAAATCTAAAACTCAGAATAAAAGAATATCAAGGTCTAAAAACAAGGACCGAATCCTTGAGCCAAAAAAAAAAACCTTTACAAATATATACATTATACAATATCATATGTTCTCTGATATAAGGCAACTTTCTTGCAAAATACAAATAGTCCTTTCATTACTGTTTTTGCCACATCTCATGGGTTTCAATATTTTTGCTTTTATTTTCATTTCTCAAAAAAAGCTTTTTCTTTCTCTTACTAAATTCTTCACTGGCTCAGATCGTATAGTAGCATCATTTTCTCCAAGAAAGTTCTTGAATTTTTTTTTGTTTGTTTCTTCAGTGCCACATTAATCATTCAATAGCATGTTATTTAACTTCAAGGCATTGTAAATTTCTCTTCCTGTTGTTAATTTTGTTTTATGACTTTTCATTTAAAGGGATATGTAGTAACTATGTGGTAGAGACTATCATATCCAGATGTGACCATACAATGCAGTCTGCACTTCCAAAAAGATGGACTCCCAATGAAACTGTTAAATGTATCTTGACAATAGGATGTTGGACTCTGCCATTGTCCATACCCACAATGTCAAGATATACTTATATAGCAGAAGGATGGACTTACGGCTGTTTATAAAGAACTATACTATCATAATAATATAGGTGAAATGGGGGGTCAAGGACTTGGGGAAGGAGTAAGGGAAATCCCAGAGTCTATGGAACTGTATTATAAAATAAAAAAAAGAAAAGAAAAGAAAATCTGGGAAAGAGAAAGAAGAAAAAAAAAAAGAAGAAAGTTATCTGTAACTTGGCCATCAGAAGACAACAACTAGTGCCATTTCGGTTTCCCTTCCTTTCCAGTGTTTTCTCTAGCACAAAATTCTATTTAAGAATTTGAGGAGCTTATTTCAATTCTAAGTCCTTCTGGCTTTTTCTTTTGGAGAAATTACCAATAAAGGTCAATTATATTGACTTAAGTGCCAAAAAAAATGTATATGCATCGAAGCAACCAGCAATAGCCTTGGAATATACTGTTAATTATATAGAAAAAATTAGTAGAGGTATTATATCAACTGCTGTGTGTGGTAGATGGGTGCATTAATAGCCTTTAGTGGTACACATCAGATTCATACCTGCCTGTGAACTAGTGATTCCCAACTGAAGGTAAGTCTGCCATGGAGAAGTCAATGGCAGTATCTAGGGACATGTTTCCTAGTCTCAGCTCACAGGTACCCAGGAGACTGACACTATTGTCTTGAGGGTAGAAACCAGGTATGCTTCCAAACACACTACATGGTACAAGACAGCTGCAGGACACAGAATTAGGGAGATCTTGTGTTAGTATTGTTGGTGTTGGGAAACCCTGATAATGAACACTTTGGGGTTAGTCTCCTCCCACATTCCGCCCTGATTTGACCAGCATCATGGTCTCCTGAGGAAAGGCACCCAGAGTAAGTCATCTCCAACAAGTCCATTCAGCTGCCCGCAGCCATGGGCGTGAACCCAGGCAAGATTAGCAGAAGAACAGCCAAGGTAAGTATAACCGAAAATGAGAAACCACAGTATCATGAGCTAATAAAGGTGTTGTTTTAAAGCCACTTATTATAAAGTAAAATCACACTGTATTTGTTAAAACATAGGCTAAAACGTTATAATTCACAGAATGAGATACCCACCAGTGTGTATGTATGTATGTAAATCTTTCTTGTAGTGATTTGCCTTCCAAATGGCTGCAATGACCAGGGCATGGGTTGGGTAGAAGCCAGGAGCCAGGAATTCAATCCAGGTCTTCCATGTGAGTGGCAAGAACCCAACTACTTGAGTCATCACTTCCTGTCTGCTAGGGCACACATTAAGAAGAAACTGAAATCAGGTGCCACAGCCATTCATTGAACCCAAGTATTCTAATGTTTGGATGTGGGTAACTTAGTTGCCAGAATAAATGCTCATTCTATTCATTATATTTTTTAAAGAATATGCATTTATTGTGCATTCAGGCTTGGAGAAGAGGCAGGAGTTTGGGGCAGAGCACAAAAGCAAATGAAAAAACATCTGGAAGCAGGAACACACTACTCCTGGAGGAAGATGCACAACACCTCACAGGCCAGGAAAATGTCCAAGTGAGTTTTCTGATGACCAAGGTGATGTTATTGTATAGTAAAAGTAGAAAACAGATCAGTATATAAAAGAAATAGAACACATCTAGAATCTTTTCTCCCAGAAAATAATTGTTACTACTGCAGTTGTCCCTGATATTTGGCCCCACGTTTCTCTCTGTGACATTTATGATGACATCAGCAGATCTAGGCGGGGTTACTGGCAGGTTTAGAGATGACATCATGAGACAGAGATGAGGTTGTGGAAGGTCAGGTAGGGGAAACTGGCTTGTGGAAGGAACCGGATGAAGCTCAAAGAGCTGGATGATGGAAAGAGGGACGGGCAGAGGTTGAAGATTGTCAGCCAGATCACATAGAACCTCTCTGATCTTGTTCAACATTTGTGCAATTGGGAACTTTGAGCAGTTGTGGCCAGAAAACTGATATGATGGATTCTTACTTTTTAAGAAAATCTCCTAGTAGGTGGAGGAAAATTGACCATACAAGGTTGACAAAATTCCAGCTCATCCTTCTAGACTTAGCTCAAAGCACCACCTCTCAGTGAGGCTTCACTATTTGAGCAGAGTGGACTCTTTGGCATAGAAAGTCCTGTGAACTCTAGATTTGTATCCTTGAACGACAATGAAGCTTGCTGTTTTGGAGTTCACCCCTGAACAATGATTCTAACAGAAAAGACACAAGTCCCAAGTCCATGACCAGTATAGCGAAAATGCTCAATCAATATTTACTACAAGAATAAATGAACTCCATTTTATGCATGAGGAAATAAAGACATAGATTCACTAACATGATAAATTTGCACATTCAGTCACTTTGTGCATTTAGCAAAATTAAGCTATAAAAGGTCTGCAATGTAAATCTCTTCTACACCCTCTCCCAAAGTATCTTAGTTAGGTGGAAATGCACACTTGGTAGGAATCATTTTCCCAAAGCTTCTTTGAAAAATTCTGTTACTTTCTCCTTTTGACATTAGGGTTATAGCTAAATAGATAATCAAAAAGAGCTTTTTCCTTAATGCATATAGATTTTATACCTCCAGCTCTTTCTTAACCCCTCTTCTATTTCTGTAGTCTTTTGAGCATGATGAACTATTAGATCTGATCTTCTAATGACATAGGGAAGTTTTCTAGCCCCAGGAAATGTGACCTTTTTTTTTTTTTTTTTTTTGCTTTTTTTTTTTTTTTTTTTGCTTTTGCATTTCTGGGAATTCTGTCATTGACCATAATCATTATTTACACCAGCTAGGCTTCTGGGACTGAACTTATTAACCATCACTGATCTAAATTCAGTCACTAATACTTTTCTTGGAAGCATCTCACTGTTATCCAAAAGTTTGTCACTGTCAGATGCATTTTTAGTCATAGTGATGCTTTTTTGATTAGCTATTTCCTCCCATTCTCATTTTTCTTCTTGATATCATTTAATAATTAAAAGTATTTGTTTCTATATTTATCTTTGACCTTATTCTAATAGTGACATTTTCTCCTTTCAAATTTTAATTTCATTTCATAGCTATTTTTTATTCTTAAACAACTATTCCAACTCTTCCTCTAATAGGGTCAACTCATTCTTTCTTTTCTATTCCTTTTCTTCTCTTCCTCCCCTCCCTCTTTCCCTCTTTCCTTCTGTCCTTTCTTGCCTTCCCTTCCTTTTCTTTCCTTTCCTTCCTTTTCCTGATGATAATTTTTCTGTAGGAGAAAATGTATTGGCAGGCTTTTTCGCATTTACCTTTAATCTATACCTAAGTAACTTGATTTTTTTTCTGTTCAAGGTTTAATGTAAGACAATTGTTGCTCCTATTTTTTTCATAAGAACAAGACATTCCTATTTTTTGTGATTTGAATGGAGACATTTTCTTCTTTTCCTCATCCCCTTTCTTCTGTTGGGAGATGACTGAAAATAGCTTGGATGGAGTTGGCCCTACTAAAATGCCCAGATATTAAATTTCTACTTTCACTTATACCCAGAAACTGGGATGGTAAAAGCTGTTAGTTTGGAATTTTCACCCAAGTGTTTGGTGTGCTAATGTTATTATTACCGCTTATTTGGGTAAGTTGTTTTAAAGTGGTTATTTCTTGTGAAGAAATTTTGGATTATTCCGTTCTAGGAATTTTAAAAAATTTTTTGGCCTTTCCAACAAGCACAGGAGTGCTTGCTCCAAACCAGCATCAGGTGTGCATGTTGCAGTGTACAGTAGGGTACTCAGTGTTAACTTGTTGTTAACAAACAAGCCCTGAAAAAGACTTGGCCCTGCGAGCGTCATTGATCCTTTCAAGCAAAGCCACCATCAAATAAATCCACTGTTTCTGAGAGTCTATGTGCTTGGAGCCAATGTTGCACGATAGAGTGGGTTAAGCTGCCATCTCCAACACTGGCATAGCCTATGATTCGAGTACCATCCACTTCCAATCCAACTCTATGTCAATGCACCTGAGATGTAGGATGACTCGAGTGCTTGGCACTTGGCTTCCCATGGGAGATACACAGATGGAGTTCCAGGAGTGCAGTATTTGCCTGGTCCAAGCCTCAGCCTTTGTGGCCATTTGAGTAATGAGTCAGAGAATGGAAGATTCTCTCCCTCTCTTCTTCCACCCACCACGTTTTTTCTTCTCTCCCTCTCTGTAACTCTTTCATTAAATCAATCTTTAAAAAAGAGAGAGAGAAAGAAAACAGATCTGTGTGTTTGTTATTCCAACACAGTTTCCAGGAGATGGAAAGAATTTTTTTTCGTATTTTCTTCTGTTAGCAACCTAGCTTCTTCTTCATTTCCAGAATCAACCACTGAACTTAATTTCTGGGGCTGCTTGGTGCTTGAAAATACAAATATCTTCCCTTTGAACATTTGTTTTCTTTCCTGTTACCAAGATAGATCCGTGTTTTTCCACTAGGTGGTTCATCAACAGGTGGATAAAAACATTCAATTTCCAAAGGGTGTTCTTGGGCAGAAACTACTTTGAGAATGTCGGTTAAATACTCTGACTTTACAACGGGACATCCATGTGTTGTTTTCAGTTTAACAGATACCATGACAAGGTAAGCACATCCTTCTCTCCCGCTGCCTACAGGAAGTCCTCCGGGTGGTCTCATAGTTCCCTTCTGAGCAGTTATCCAGAAACATATAAATCAGAAGAGCAAGCAACCAGAGGTTCACACTACTTCTGGATACTCCAAGGGTAATCCTATCCTGTGACTTCAAAGCTCAGGGAAGTCCAGTCCGCTTTTCTCGGCTTCCTTAGAATCATCTTTCTGTATCCATGTGTGGATTTCATCTGTCTTACTCAGGTTGGCTGCTGAAAAGTTCACAGTTCACACAGCATGATTTCAAATTATTAAGCATGTTTAATTAATAGGACACAATTTTTCCTTCCCCACCTTGTGCTGAACACCAACCAGACATCTGTACTGTTCTCTTCAGTGGCCATCTAGGCCAGAGCCGATCCCATCCTTGGTGCATCTGGCAGCAGACAGAGTACTACCCTTTGGCTACCCCACTAACACTCGGGGTTCGAAGTCACTGCGAAACCAGGTGAAGATCTTTACTTTTTAGTTTGAAAAATATTTCCATCCAAAATCAGGCTTTTCTAACAGGAAGAAGAATGACAAATAATTTGAAAGCATAAAAAGGACTCCATTTATGAAGAGTGAGCAGGGGGGCAGCAGCCAGACTTTCTGATAGAAACTTCCGCAGCTTCACATTGTTATCAAATCCGAGTGCAGCGGTTATGTGTTGATTGTCAGAGCTCTATGCATGCTACCTTACACTTTAGGTGACTTCAGTCTTTAGGATGCAACTCGAGCATACTCAGGACCACGTGTTTTCTCCTTGATATGTTCCTACAGAGACAGGCGTGAAAACCTTTGGCTTCCATCCCTCAGCTGCCACAATTGCACAATGGGACATATGCAATGGTAAACAAATGCGGGGCTCCCTCCCCACAAATTTGATCCTCTAGTACTCCGTTGTTGGAGGGGGTGAGCCAACAGCCCACCATTCAGCCTTCCAGCCCACAAGAGACAAACAGATGGCAGGGGTTCCGTCCGAACAGTTCCAGTTTATATGGAACAGCGAACAGCCTCAGGCTGGGGATTCCAGGAATTCCTGGAGAGGAGGAGAACAAAGAGCCAATCCTCATCAGCATGACTGCGGAAGCCACCTTCCACAGGCCACGGGCAGGCGAGCACATGGTGTTCACACAACGGAAATGGCCCCTGGCCAATCAGTCTTTCTTTAAAACAACTTGATCCCCACCTTGGTTCACGCCCGGGGTTCTTCCTTTGGTCGCCATCTTGTTCAACACATGTAATGTAGTGACCTTGATGCCTGCCCAGGGCTGTTCCGTTAGCCGCCACCTTGTGACTTAGTGACCTATTTGCCCTTGAGCCCCCCAAACAAAACAGCGTAAAACAGGACCTGGATTCAGAACTGACCACCACCTAAAGTACCAAGACACTTCGGCCAGGGCGTCCCCCTGACAGAGTTCTGAGCGCACTGCCCAGCACATTTGTTCAAGTGGTCTCTTGGCTCCCGGAAAGCAGCCTGCCCAATAACTTGCCAGTCCTCCCTGGTGGCACCAGGCAAGGTGCCAGGCATTGCCCTCTGCATGCAAGCAAGACTGCAAAGCAAGGTGACTGAGGCTAAGAAAAAACATCTGCCGGAGTCACTGGGTTGTTGGTTGCCTGAGTTCACCCGCAGGGAACACTGAGGGAGTGAGCTGCCAGGCCTTTCCAGGATGTCTTCGGGTCCCTGTTCCTACCCGGGAGGAACACTGCAGACTCCAGAGCCCAAGCCTAAGGGTCAGCCAACATGGAATCAAACGCAAACGTTCTCCTATCACCATCAGCAAGTGGACAAGGGTAGGGAACTGATGCCAAGCGGTCAAACACAAGCTTGAGGTATTTTTATGATGGCAGCCAAGCCACTAGTAGGGATGTTTAAAAAAAAAAAGAGGTTAAATTATATCCGTCATGATCTTTTCTCTTATTTCTCTTATTTTTCCTTCTAAGTAAGACATCCAGTAACAGCTTCATGAATTATTTTTTTCATAGAAAATACTGGTTCTGGAAGTGGGGATTTTTCTATTTTGTTGTATTTTGTTGGTTTTTGTGGACTGAGAATAATTCAGGCCCAGACAGCCCTTTAAAGGTCATTGCCCTCCAGTCCATGGACCCATGGACTGGCTGTGGTCTTTCTAATGAGTCACTCTTCTCCTGTCTAACAGCCAGCAAAGATGCAGATAAGAGTGAGCCAGTCAGAGCCACTGTGAGCTAAAGCAAATTAACTCACATTGCTGGAAAGGAAGGTTCAGAATGGAGAACAGTCCAAAGACATCTCCTATCACCTTGACATTTGATGCACTGTTTTTTTTAAAATCACAATGTACATGAATTTCATATGAAACTGATGGTTATCATTTGTTTTGTGACAATAACGCAGTTTGGAGGATAAAAACAAGGTGATCAAATTTTTTCTTTTCTGCCATAGACTTTCTGCTAATCAGCCAGTGAATAAACTCACAGCACCTTTTCCTGGGCAGTTGGCTTCACAAATATAATATTGTTCGTTTGCTAAGTCAAAATCCTTAAACGTCCACCGTACCTGGGGTGAGTGGTGGCACTAGATGGCACCTCCCCTTGGGAGACTGCCAGTCTAATGAGAGATTCTATATTCATCAGGTCAGCTAGCACCAAGGATGGAGACCGAATAAAAATTCTTATTGGTGAGGAATAGAGCTGGGAAAGTAGATACCACGGCCATGCTGGCTTAGAAGTAGCCACAGCATTTGCCTCAGAGGACTAAGGGAAAACACAGATTCAGTAACACTTGCCTCTCATCTTTCTGTTTGTAAGCACTCACCTGAAGTCACGCTCCAAACTGTGTCAGATTAAAGGAGTTTTATAGGGATTGGCATTTGGACTAGCAGTGAAGATGTTGGTTAGGATGCATTCCATACCTAGATTTAAGTTCCACCTCTGCCAGCTTCTTGGCAGTTCATACCCTGGGATGCAACAGGTGAGGGTCTGTGTAGTTATGTACCGGCCACTCCTGCAGGAGACTCAAACTGAGTTGCCATTTTCTGGCTTTAGTTCGGCATTGCCCAGTCATTGTAGACACTTAGGGAGTGAACTAGAGGATGTGCACTCTCCCTTTCTCTTTCTCTCCATCTGTCTATTTTCCTCTCTGCCTCTTAACTAAATAGATTAGAACAACTAGAAATGATTGGTTGTCACAATACAATAGCAGGATTTTATTTATCAGGTAATTAAAAGTCATCAAGTTACTCAAAGGATAAGTACCAGATGCAAATGGCCCATAAACTAAGAAACAAAATCCAGAACATAAGCCTAGAGTAGATTGCAACTTGTGAAGTCAATTGTGGCTGCTGCATTTACCACACTAAAACTGAGCCTAGCAATTGTGATGATAATGAAGAGTGAGATTCAGTTAGGCTAATGTCGCTTATATTTTAACTGCCATGTAGCTTAACCTCCTTGGGATAATCTCTACATTATGCTGCTTGGCAAATCTTCTTCCTTTGCATTTGTATCCGTATAATTCAGAACCTATTCTCCAAATAGGTATTTGGCTATATGGTTTGGCTGCCAAGCATAAGATGGTAGAAAGCTCCTGAAAATCTCTGTGTCATCCAGAGTAACTGTTAGGTTAAGAAAACATATAGGCCAAACATACAATGACATCAGGCCTCCTTCCCTGACGCCAGCTAAGTGTTTGATGTGGTAACATCCTGAAGCCATGTGATGCTTCAGTTGTATGATTCACATTGTTAACCTTTGGAAATGCTGAACATAAATGATGACACCTAAATTCTCCCCAGCTGTACCGGAAGCACCGTTTGTAAGTAGTCAGTTCCTTGTTGTACTGCTGTGGCTAGAATAAATATTGCAGCTACTCACCACTGTAGGCAGTTGGTTCAATAGTTCATTAAGCAATCCGTGTCAAATTTGCAGATGACTTCTGTTGTTCAGCTTTCTTTTGCTGTAAATGAACCTAATCCTCTCTTAACCTCAAGTCCCATTAACCTTGAATGTCTGCTTTGCAGAAATGAACCAAAAGTAATAACTTCAAGGACTTGAAGTCAACCAAGTTCCCTTCATGTTAGCACCTCATCACAAAGCAGAAAAAATTTTTCAAATCTGTGATAACTTCACCTTTTGGATTCTTAAAACCTTTGATCACACAACTGTGTAGGGTGTCAGAAAAAATGGGCCAGGTCTGTCCTGAAACTGTTTATCATCCTGTCAGAATAAAACATAAGGAATGCTTTGGTGGTTTAATGCTGATTACACTTCCATTGATGCCTACTCATTCAGAAAAGCCAAATGATACCATTTGCTTTGAAAACGTTTTCTGATGAAAATTCATGGAGTACACCAAGATATTGGTGTAGGGGATGACTTCTTGAATAAAGCCTTTTTAAAAAAGATTTATTTATGTTTATTAGGAAGGCAGATCTACTGAGAAAAGAAGAAAGAGAGAGAGAACAGGAAAGAGATTTTCCATCTGTTGGTTCACTCTCCACCAATTGGCCTTAACAGCTGGAATTGAGTTGATCAAAAGCCAGGAGCCTCCTCCAGCGCTTTCATGCAGGTGCAGGATCCCAAGCTTTCAGGCCATCCTCCACTGCTTTCGCAGGCCACAATCAGGGAGCTAGATGGGAATTGGAGCAGTCTAGGATACCAGCCAACACACATACAGGATGCTGGTGCTTGCAAGTAGAGCATTACCAATTCAGCCATCACATGGGCCCTATTCATAAGGCTTTTCAATCATAGGCAACAAAAGCAAAAGTAAACAAATGGGACTATATCAAACTCAGATTTTTGCACAGCAAAGTAAATGATCCATAGATAGAGTGAAGAGATATCCAAGAGATTGGGAGAAAATATTACAAACCATCTAACTGACAAAAGATTAATATTCTGAATATATCATCAATTTAAAAAGCTCATCATTAACAAAACAATAAATCGAGTTCAGAAGTGGGCAAAAGACTTCAACATCTACTTCTCAAGAGAAGAAATATCAATGTCCAATAAATATATGGAAAATGCTTGACATCACTAGCCATCAGAGAAATTCAAATCAAAACCACAATGAGATATCACTTCACCCCATCACAATGGCTGAAATCTAAATCAAAGGGAGAAACCAACACTGGTGAGGATGTGAAGAGAAAGCAACACTTAAATAAGGTTGGTGGGAATGTAGATTAATGCAGCCATTAGAAATAGAAAAGCAATGTGGAGACTTGTCATGTGATCCAGCAATCCCACCATTGGGTATACACCCAAAAGACCTGAACACAAAGAATCAAAGAGATACTTGAACCACCATGTTTATAACAGCACTGTTCACAGCAGCCAAAATGTGGACTCAACAAAAGTGTCCATCAGTAGATGAATAAAGAAAATGTGCTCTATGTACACAGTGATATGTTATCCAGTTATTATGAAGAGTGAAATTCTGCCATTGGCAGCAAAATGGACTCACCTTGAGGATATCAGCAAGCATGAAATAAACCAGAACCATGAGGACAAATAGTGCATGATCCCCCTTACATGTCAGAGTTAAAATTTAAAAAGCAGCAGCCAGTAAGTAATAGAAAGGAAGCAAATATCCATGTGTGTATGACTGCAACCACAGTTCTGTAAAACTTTGTCAAACCAGTGGATAAGAATATTATACTTATTGCACTACTGTAGTTGTAATGATCTGTGATCACTTTATAATTTATCATATATGGGTGAAATAGTCATTCTTTCATTCCATTAACCATTGCCTGTCCCTCTAAACTGATGTATTTTTGCTTTTCATTTGTTCAACTTGTTACCTGGTAAGGTATTAAGCCTTTTACTGTGATTCAACTCTAAAGCATTTTATCTCAATAGTTAGAAAAAAGAGAGAGAAAGTGGGAGGACGGATGGAAAGGGAGGAGGGAGGTGCAAAGGTAGAGAGAAGTCATTATGTTTTTAAAACTGTATATAATTTATTAAATATTAATTAAATTAAAAATAAAACTGGGAACAAAGACTCATGGAATACAAATCATTTTTGCAGATATCTGTTTCAAATTTCATTTTCAGTACAATAGAATTCATTGACAGGCACTATGCAACATATAGACTGTTCAATGAGCCTTTACACAGAGAGGTGGCAGAGAGCCAAAGTTTTTGGCAATATTTCTGATGTTATTTATAGTTCACTTCTTCTATTAACACTTCTAGTCATAACTCCAGAACAAGCATGGCAGTGAATAATTTATCCAAGTTGTATCATTGTTGTGTATC
The DNA here is from genome assembly GCF_017591425.1 of Ochotona curzoniae. NCBI lineage: Eukaryota > Metazoa > Chordata > Mammalia > Lagomorpha > Ochotonidae > Ochotona > Ochotona curzoniae. Next base: position 40,230,765 of record NW_024466502.1, on the reverse strand, counting down.
TTTTTTTTCAACACGTCTATCAATATCTAAAGTCCAGTCAGTTCTGTCCTTAACTCTTCCTACTTGGAGATGCCTCTAACCCACAGGCATCACAGACAGTGATCCATTTCAGTGATAACAGATGTGACACATCTGCCCAACAGCTCTCCAGTGAAACAACAAAGCACTTTGTGACATTTCTCTGGGGACCAGATCTCTCAAAACTCGTACCAGCCCTCCTTTCTTGTATACATACTACTTGATGTCCTGTATCATGTTATTATTATTATTCTAATTTCTCAGATGATTAGAAGGCATCTCAGAGAGTTTAGGAAGCTCTTCACAGGCAGACAGCAAGAAAAAGACAGAGCTGAGGGTTGGGATCCAGAGTTGGGAATGTAAGATGGCCATATGTTTGAGGTTTGTCCTATATGAATCCTTTCACCACCATCACACCTCTTTTGCTGAAAATAGTCCTGTGTTACTCTATTTAGCTTGTTTCCCCTTAACTCAGTGACTAGGAGGTGGTATTTTAAAAAAGGCTGAATGCTCATTTGACAGATGACCCTTTAATTGGAATAGTTGAGGTGATGCTGCTGTCACGGCCACCAACTACAATTTTTCTGATAATTAAGAAACTGATGGAGTGAGAGACAGAGATTGAGTGAGAAAAAACATGCCTGTGTGTGTGTGAAAGACACGGAAAGAGATTGGAGAGAGATCCCTTCCAGATAAAAGGCTTTATTAAATAGAACAGGGCATTTTAAAATCACAAAATCGTAGCTATATCCTAATCACAGTGACTATTTTCAAGAGATTGCATATATTTAACATGCTCTGAAATTGATTATGTCACCAAGAGGAGATAAGCTGTCTAGATTACCTGGGTAAAAAATCAACTTGACTGAATTTTTGACTGCTTATCTATATTGTCCAGAGATAAAATAAATGACACTGACAAGAAAATGCTGCTAACGTCAGACCCTGGAGTGAAAGTTCATTTATTTAGAGGAATAAAATCTTAGAAGAATCTTTTACTTAATCATTTCCCATTATCAGTAACAAAAATACAAACTGACCTGGCATAAGAAAGAAAAGGAGGCTGGGGCCTCTGCCTGTGGCACCAGCATCCTATATGGATGGGCACTGGGTTGATTCTCTGCTGCTCCACCTCCCATCTAGTTCCCTGCTGATAGCCTGGAAAAGCCATAGAGGGAGAGCAAGTGCTTGGGCCCCCCTGTATCCACATAAGCAAACAGAAGGAAGCTCTTGGACAAGCCCTGATCTGGCTGCTATAGTCATCTGGAGAGTGAGCCGACAGAAAGAACATTTCAGTGTCCCTTCTTTTCTTCTTGTAACTCTGCCTTTCAAGTAACTATATCTTGGGGGGAAAGGTGGGTGAAGGAAATAAAGAAAGAAAAAAAGAAGGGAAGGAAGGAAGGAGGGGAGGCAGGAAGGCAGGAAGGCAGGCAGGAAGGAAAGGAGGAAGGAAGGAAGGAAGGAAGGAAGGAAGGAAGGAAGGAAGGAAGGAAGGAAGGAAGGAAGGAAGGAAAGGAAAGAAAGAAGGAAGGAAGGAAGAAAGGAAGGAAGGAAGGAAGGAAGGAAGGAGGGAGGGAGGGAGGGAGGGAAAAAAAACCAGAAAGCTTAACTGGCTCTTGCAGATAGAAAACAATCTTGAGAGCAAACATGGCTCCTAAGAGGTATTGTGCTCCCACATCCTCAGGAATCTCACCCGACATATTTGTTCTCTTTGGATTGCCTTCCTTCTCAGATTGTTTCTCTTTGCTTGTGCAAATGATCCCTCCCAACCCCAGGCTTCTACCCCATCAGCTTAACAGTAATAACAATAATTATAACTCTTGTCTTCTTGAATGACATCGTTAAAATTTCCAGGACAGGCTCTCACCAGCTCATTTAGTCACGGATGCATCCCAGATTCACCGATCACAGTGGCGGAGGGGGCACCACCTGACTCTGGTTCTGGTAAAAAAAAAAAAAAAAAAAGTCACTTTGGGAATTCTAGAGGAAGATTTGGAAAGGAGAGTCACTGAAGGAAATTCAGGCTCCTGTTGGGAAGGAAGACACAGACTTTAAAGGCAAAAACACATGCTTAGGATCATGAAGAAAACTCTTCTGCAGAACTAATTCAGTTTCTAGCAGATTCAGGATTTTATTCCTTCAATACCCAGTACATTATATGTCTCTGTTGAGAGTCTGGGTGGGCAGACACAGAGTATAACCTCTCTCAACATCACGCATGGCGGTGAGGAGCACCACCCCTCCTCTGCAAAAAATCTTATACTCTAATGCAAATGTATCCATAAATAAGATGTAATTTAAACTTTATTCAACTGTCCAAAACATTGAACTGGAGTGAAAGGGGGTGAATGACATGGAAATTTGCTAAGCTGAAAAGTTGTCAACCACAAGTTCATCCAGTGCTGACCTGGGCAACCACTCTTGTGTCTGATGACTGATGACTTTCATTACAATGACTGAAGGACAAATGAATGCACACTCATTGTAGGAAATGAGGAAAGTATAGAAACATTTTAAAAGTATATAAAAAGAAACTCTTCCTCCTCAAAAATTCATAATAGCAGCACAATCATGAGAGAAATATCAGAAAAAAACAATCCCACTTGAGGGACATTCTAAAAAGTCCTGATCGATGCAATCTAAAACTATCAAGGCCGACAGAAAGAGAAAATATCTGGAAAAATTACTGTAAAAACCAAAGCAATCTGCAGCCAGTATGAACTTCAAATAATGAAGCATCATAGAAATTTATCATGAATTAAACATACTTTATTAGCACATAAACTGAACTAGGAATTCATGTGAAACAACCCACACTCAGAATGCTCATTGCTGGCCTTCTCCCCTCATTGGGAGATGAGGCGGCAGTTCTGTCCTGGCTCTGGTCCTCTGTTAACCCTTGGCACTCTACCTGGACCTAAGAATCACACAAACATCAAGAGCTGATCCCAGGACCTACTTACAAACAGCAGAAAATCCCAGATTTTTCTGCACTTATTCAAAAGTCACTTTTTTTTTTCTTAAGCGCAAAATCTTTATTTCCTTGGTTGTAACTGTGTCTATTTTTATTTGCTACTTCCTTGCTTCTAACCACACGATTTCCTTGGTTCTAACCACATCTGTTATTTGCTAGCTTAACGATTCCAGCTATATAATGAGATAAAGTGTGTTGAGGACTCAGTGTGGCACATAGCAATTACCCAGTAAATGTTATTTGTTACTATTACCCATCCAATGCATAAACATGACTCTGGGAACTGCACAGTGACAGCTGCAAAATGGCCCATTGTGACAGGAGGAAGGGTTTTAATGCTTCCCCCAACTCTGGCAGGAAGAGATCCATTTCAAATCTGGGTAACTCATTGAAGACCTTCAACCTCTCCATTTTGTGGAGATTTTTACACTGAATGTATTTCTCATTCTCACGTTACCCCTCCCCAGCAGCTATAATGATGGCTCAATTGGCACTGTTTTTCTGCCTCACCAGGCACCTTCCCTGGGTCATTAATCGTAAGGCTGTGTGTGGACATGGGAGCCCGGCAACAATAAACTGGGTGGCAAACAGAAGCAAGAGCAACATGTACATCTGTCACACACGTCATTCTCTAGCTGGGCCTTCATCATCTCATTTGTAAACTGGGACTGACAAAGTGTTTACTGCTTCCCTGTTTACACAGCAATTTTGGAAGTCCTGAAATGATAGTAATTAAGCGCCTGCCTTCAGAAAGAAGGGCTAAACATGGGACTTGGCTTAATAGGGCAGCGCTGGTTTTGGCTACTACCGTATTTATGGGACTGTAAGACAATACATCTTCCTTTCCCTTTTCATCTCTGCTTAACAAAGCTTATTGTTGATCTTGACAGTAATCAAAATTATGTTTAGACGACCAATGCTGGCTTAAGAATCCCGTAGCCTACCAAGAGATGGTTAATGTCAGAAGACTCAAGAGGAACTATCAGTGCCTGCCCCAAACATCACACCTTGGATCTAAGGCCCCACCTGGTTTCAAGTTGACCTTGGATGTCTGCAAGATGTCCATTGAGCCTATTATTCTGTATAACTTCCTGCAGCACTTACTCTTTGATGAAGAACTGCTGCCTATCACAGATGTCCTCTCTTCCCTCCCTCATGAATAACCCTATTTGCTCAACTCTTAGCTCCAATTAATTGGCTGTCCAGCAATGAGAAGCCTGAACCTAATTAATATCTTCATCTGTATCACACATCAGAATATAAATGCAAAAAGAGAAAAGCCTCTGTCTGCCTAGTTAGCTCTTCTCCAAACCTCATACTGTTCAATATACATGTTATTTTAAGGTGTGTTTGTATTTCCACTTCTTCTTTATCTGCAGTCGCCTTATCCTCAGCCATCCTGTTTCTCCACCCACTGCCAAGTGCTTTGTTGGAGTTCTGTCACTCTCTTGTATCTTTCGAGCTGGCTTGTAGGGACTCAGCTGTCCATGTGCCATTAGTAATTGAAGTCCTTGATGCTGCCCAGTCTCCTTTTTGTTTCTGTCAAGCTTTTTATTCTTCCTGTGCCCCATCTCACACACAGATTCACTGACACTTTGTTCCCCTCCGTTTGTTTGCATCTGATGAGACAATGGGACAGAGTCGCTTCTCACACTGTCAATCCGAATCTGGTTCTGCAGTTGGCTCAGCGAGGAGTGACAGTGGCACAGAAGCCCACTGCACACTGGGCTCTGAGAGGCTCTGGGGAAAGGCTCAGCAGGCCTACCATCGCTCTGGAAACAGGAGAGCTTTCCTGCACAAAGTAGAAAAACAGACCACGTCTGTCATGGACCCATGCGGATGTGCCTTGGATGCTCATCCTATCATCTGCCCTCCTGACAACTGCAGCTTTTTCTGCTTTCTTGAGTTCAACTCCATGGTTTGCACCTTTCCAGTCCTTCATGGCCTCCACTTGCAGGAATCTGTGCTGCTGTGCCAATGACAAGAGATCATCTTCCCACTCAGGTAGGACAGCTGCACTCTAAAAAAACCATCTGGAGGTAATATTGCGGCCCAAAGAAAAGCCTCTGGAGTCGTAAAATCCCCATTCTAAAATGTCTGCTAAAGGAACAGGCATTTGAGGCACATAAAGTGTTCAGTGCTCCTGAAATGACAGGATGTGTGCAGTTTTTCGTTCTTGCTCAGCATAGGGCCAGCCTTTGCAGCACAGTGTCCTTGTAAGAAGTGTCATCAGATGCAAAGTAGGGGAGGGTGGGGGAGTGTTAATCTTAGGCACATTAGGTTGAAGGAGGAGGTAATCAGTAAGCATCCGATTTACTTTGCTGTTCTGCCTGGGAGGAAAGTAAGGAAATTAGCATTTATTGAAGCTCATCTATGGGCTGGCCATTGTCCCGGATACTCCATATTCACCATCTCATTAATCCTAAGAATAGCAGCCGTTTATTATATGCTTGCTCAGTGCCATATCCTGGACTTAACACTCTTAAATATATGACTTGTCTCACTCCCCCTAGCAATGCAATAAATAAGTCATATTTCTCATTTTATCAGCCAAGAAGCAAAGTTAGAGAAACCAACTTGCTCTGTACTCTAGAATGGAAGTTAAACGTTGATCCAATTTCAAAGCCCGTGCTCTTAGCACACTCCTGCAAAAGCAGTATGAGCCTGTTCTTGAATGTGGATGTTGAGATTCAGAGAAGTCAAGGTCATGCAACCCAACTGATAAGGCAACTTGCTTTTTCAACCCCTGGACAATGTGAATACAAAGTTCAATTGTTTCATGGATGGATTGTTGAAGGGATGCTCTCCATCCAAAGATTTTTATTCAATCACATGGGTTTTTCTAAGACCAAAATGTAAATTGATTTGTAAAAAATGGACAGAAAGCATAAGGACCAGTTCTCCCAACAAAACCTGACCTGAATGTCTAGGGTCTAACTTTTGTAAGTAATGGCATCCTGTTCTCCAGGTGCCTTTCTCTATAGTTAAGTGTCACCACACTTCAGTGTATGACAGAAAATGACTCGGCTGTGGGTGGAAGGCCCCAATCGTCCTTGCTGTAGTCAATGGTTTGCTTCCTATTCTGCTGAAATAAAGAATGCTTGGGTATGCAGGGCAAGAAATTAGAGCAGAGACAATAGTGAAATAAAATTTAAAACGATGTCTAAAGGAGAAAACTTGTTAGTGATCAGATAGGCTGTGGACACAGTCATGAAGAACTGCATGTGGCAATGTGAGGAACTGCAAGACACAGGAAGAAGCAGGTCAGAAAAACAGGCTTCAAGCCATTCTGGGGCAGGAAAAGGGCCTCTTGCCCCCCTCCACACCCTTGAGCTATCCTTGGACAACTGCTGACTCTGAGTGTTCCTGGCGGCCTTTAGTTTCCTAACCTTATCAACCTGACACTTCATTAGCAGCTGGTGGGAGCTTAGAAGGTCTAGCCTATCTCAATGAACTTGACACCAGGTTTGCACACGCGAAGGTTGTGGCTGCAGCCAAGAGCACTGATCCGCAAGACAGCAGTCAGAGTCCAAATTTCAGCTCTATTCCTCAAAGTTGCTTTTTTAACTTCCAAGTACCTCAATTTCCCTAAGGATGGAAGGATAACACAATGCTAAAGTATTGGAAATCATCCTTCACAGGCTCTTTTCATGTAAGATACAGCTTGGACTTCAATTCTAACATTGTTTCTTTTTCTCTCATGACTTTTAGGTGCAAACTATAGTCCTGTTTAGAATTCATGTTAAATTATTTTTAATACTTTCATGATTCCAAATTCTTATCATGGGATTGCTTTTTGAGAATCAATCTAAATTCATCCAACACAAAATCCAGTGATTAAATTAGATAATGTGTATTTTTCAGTTTAAAAGTATGGCTGGAGGGCCCAACCTGCTAGCCTAGTGGTTAAAGTCCTTGCCTTACATGCACTGGGATCCCATATGGGTATCAGTTCATTTCCTGGCTGTTCCATTTTTCATCCAGCCCCTGTTTATGATCTGGGAACACAGTGGAAGATGGCCCAAAGACTTGGGACCCTGCATCCATGTGGGAGAACTGGAAAAAGCTCCTGGCTCCTGGGTTTGAATAGGCTCAAGTTTAGCCACAGCAGTCACTTGGGCAGTGAACCAACGGGTAGAAGATCTTTCTCTCTGTCTGTTCTTCCCTCTGTTTATCTGCCTTTCCAGTAAAAATAAAGAAATAAATCCTTTTTTCTTTTTTTACTTTTTAAAAAATTTTAGTTTTTATTTTATGATATAATTCCATAGGCGCTGGGATTTCCCTTACCCGTCCCCAGGCTCTCCCTCCTCCCCAGTGGTTTACCCTATATGATTATTACAGTACAGTCCTTCATAAATAGTCATAAGTCCATCATTTTGCTATTTAAGTTTTTCCTGACATTGTAGCTATGTACAATGAAAGAGTCTAGCATCCTGTTGCTAAGATATATTTAAAAGTTTCACTGTTTGTTTTGCTGTCACTGAGTTTCTGAAGCTCTTTATAAATCCTGAATATTAATCCCCACTGATAGGGTAGTGTGCAAAGATTGTATCCCTTTCTGTTGGTTGCTTCTTCACTTTGTTGATCATTTTTTTTGCTGTTCAGGTTGATGTTTAAAAAAAACGCGAATGGAAGAGATGAAGGGAAGGAGGGTGAAGACAGAAAAGTGGTCCAGACTTATTGAGGTAATCACAGTGGGTAAAACGTTAGTCCTAACACAAGTTTAACAAGCTGTGTCAATGGTAGCAGCAAACAATAGTAAGGCCATACATTGAAAGGAGTAAGAGGGCCACATTCATTCGGGTGTGGAGATCTTTTTGTACTAGATTCAAAACAAACAAACAAGCCCATAGTCAGAATGTGTAAGTATTTGAAAACAGGACAGAATCTAATGCTGGAAAACCTCTGCTGGTGGTGGTTCTCCTGGGTTGTGGGGTCACCTGTTGATACCTATGTTTGGTTTTGGAATTTAGCATACTCCTTTAAAGGGAAACACACTTCTTTACCAGGCATCTGAAAAGCAGCAACGAATAGGCCAGTCTGAATAACTGAAGTGAGAGGCTAAAGCTCACATGGATTATCTACATGACATGCCTCGTCCTCCTTTGGAGTCTGCTTAGCCCAGCCGGCTCTGTGGTTCTTGAAACTTTCCATTCTTTTCAATGAAGCACTGTGATGCCCATCTTCTACAGAGGCGGAAGTAAATTTCCCAGCAAGTAAGAAAGTGTAAGATTTGGAGCCATTCACCTGCATAGGACCTTTTGTGATCCCACGAGGGGAGGTACCTTCAGGGGTCATATTTTTTTTTTCTTAGAAAAAGGGCTCCAGCTCCACAAAACATATATCTACCCCTAGATCAAAGACATAATTCCTGCCAAACCCACCATAAAACTTAGAGTTTGTAGACAAAATCATCCAGAAATCTAAGAAGAAACGTCCAGAAGCAGTGAGTTTAAAAAGTAACCACATTTAAGTTCTTGCCTTCCCTATGGCTCCTCGCGATTGTCCTGGTCTTTTACAAGACGCTGAAACCTTAGACAGCAAAATAGCTGACCTAAATTCACAACCCAGACTAAAGTCTGAAAATACTCTGTTGATAATGAAACGTCTGCTTCTCCGTTCCAGCACCAGAGTCCCCCTGCACGCAAATGGTGCTCTGCTTCACTGACAGCCATGTACAAGCTGCAAGGCACAGCCAGGGAGACTGCACACAGCCATTCCTAGAAGGCCAGTTTTGACACCCACCTAGTGTTTTTCTACATAATTTAAAATAGGGTTGCTGGTGGCTGTTTTGCAGCCATGGCAGAGATTATTTTTTGCTCCCAATTACAGTGACCGAAATAGCAAGCACTACTCTGGGAATAAAGAATGGACTCGTACTTATTTCATTCGTTTTCAAATGGAGTTAGTCTTCATCACAATGGGTTGTGTGTGCATGTGTTTGTGATTCTTCCACACTGCTTTGTACGCCCCAAGTCTAGATGGCCCTTACTAGATGGCATCTTAATGCCCATGCCTCTGGTGCAACCAGCTATACACATTGTGCTGTCTCTGATAGCTTGCATGCAAGTCCCTGGGCAGTTTGGTGACCACACCATCGGAATTCACTAGTGCATTTTCCCAACTGCTCTTCTCCCAGAGAGCATCAACAATGCCTCCTCCCCCTCTGCCACGCTGCTGCCAGAGAGAGAACTTAGCCCATTACCCACACAATAACTAAATACCAATTCTAAGTCCAGCTGTGGGGGAGCCAGGAGAAGCATCCTTGGGGGGTAAACTACACACAAACATATTTATTCAACTTGTGGGGAATGTGAGCTCCGATGTACTATTTCACAAGCCGCTTATGCAATGGTCAGTCTACTTCCCGAAATTGATACCATTGGTGGTGCGGGCAGGAAAGACAGATGAAGGGATATTTCTTAATCAGCAAAAATTAGACAAGCAAAAATAAATTAGACAAGCAATATATTATACATTTCTTTTCCTTTTGAAAATTATTTTTATTTTATTTTATCTCCTGTTATACATCTTGCCCTTTGCTCTGCCTCTACCCATGTCCAATATCATCCTCAGGAGACATTAGTTGTTGAAGTCACAGCATTCGTTAGAAAAAAAATACTTGCCAAGTATCTATCTAGTGCCAACATTGTATTTTTGCCCTAGATGAACAACAATTTAAAAGCAATGGTTCCTATCCTCATTGAGCGTGCAGTCCAGTGGGAGTAACACAGAGATTCAACAGAGAACACGATGTGTTGTGGTAGGTGAGGCTGACTGGTGGGACACTTACACCTGAACCTATGCAAGTGCTTTAATGGGCTACCTGGGAGGCTATTCAGTGCAGTCACACTCCTGGGCAGGGTCCTCTGCCTAGGATCTTACAAACTAAAATCATGTGTAGCTACCTGGGGTTCCTTCCTAAAGGTGGTAGGGGAGAATCCACTCTATGTACAAAATTCACTTGCTCTTGGTTCCCAGGTGAACACTCTCACCTTCAAGCTGGAAATGGTGTATTGAGTCCTTCTCATCCTTTCTCTCTGTTTCCTCTTGTGATGCCCAGGATTCATATGATTACCCATGACCCACCTGTGTAGCAATCCAAGATAATTTCATTCCTGGAAGGTTATTTGACTGGCAGCCTTATTATATCTGCAAATCCCTTTGCTTCCAGTAATAATCCATTTTACTAGCAAACGGGGCATGGTGATCTGACATTCTGCCTACCTCAGTCCACACAGAGGCCTCTGTGATTCGCATCCATTCCACAAATAAAATAGCTTTACCCAATTTTGAAGTTCCAAAACATTTTATTCAATCACAGCACCCAAATCCCACCTGAATCTCATCATCTCAGCAGCCTCCACTCCATCATCATCATGTAAATCAAATACAGTGAGAGCTTTGAGTGTATTTCATGGAGTACAATCTCTGGCACATGATTCTCCATGGGTAGACCTAGAAAAGTGTGAAATGAGCTATTTGCTCCCAACATGCAAACATGAGGCTGATTAACAGTTGTAAATGTCCCTGTCCCAGAAAGGGGAAATGGAAAAGTAAAGTCGAGAAAGTAGAATCAACAGTCCAAGGTAAATTTAAAATCCAGCTGGGCAGACACCATTAGGTTTCAGTGCCTGCAAATAATTCCCCGTGACTGTCCATTCTACCCTCTGACTCACCAGACAGACTGAAATAGCATTGTATTCTGGCTTGTGCAAATGATACATAGTCACTCATTTTATCTTCCCGGGTACCCTATAAAGTACTTCCATGGCTTAGCATCCATTTCCCCAGGGCCACCCATCCCCCAATCCTACAGATGAAGCCCCTTATACAAAATGACCTAGTATTTGCATTGAACTTACATATATCCCTACCATATATTTTAAATCATCTCCAAGCTACTTATAACACCTAATTCTATGAGAATTGCTGTTATACTCTTGATTAGGGGATAATGACAAGAAAACATCCTACACACATTAAATACTGATGCAATGATTTTTTCCAAATCATTTTCCATCTGTAATTGGCTGAATCTAAGAATGCAGATTGATATGAAGGGTCAAATATAGAAGCTCCTATTTTTGTTCCCATTTCACATGAGGACACTGAGGTATGCATAGTTGATACAGTTTTCTCAAGGTTACACAATCAGGCAACAGGAGATTCAGGCTCTAACAGAGGAAACTTGGCTTCAGAACAACTATTTTGTACTCCACAGCCTTCCTTACAAAATTCATTTTCACTAAGTTCCACTCAAGAAACTATTTGGGGGTAGGGGAAAGAGACCTGGCATGGTGGCATAATGAGATAATACACCTTCAGTGCTGGCCTCCCATACGAGTGCTGGTTCTAATCCCAGCTGCTCCACTTCTGATCCATCTCACTGCTAATCTGCCCTGAGCTTTGGGCCCCTGCACCCATGTGAGAGACCCAGAAGAAGCTCTCAGAACAGCTCAGTTTCAGCCATTGCAGTCATTTGGAGAGTGAACCAGTGGACAGAAGACTTCTTTCTGTCTTTGTAACTCTGACTTTCAAGTAAAATAAATAAATATTTTATTTTAAAAATAATAATAATAAAGAAGGAGAAGAAAGCATTTGGAAAGTATCCTAGGTTTCCCCCATTACATCCAGGGTCCACATCAGAGTAGGTGAGACTTGAGTCTTGACTCCACCCCTATTGCTTAGTAAGCCATATCCTAAGAGACAGAAAAGGTGACTGAAATACTTGGATCCCTGCCACCCATGTGGGAGCCCTGGGCTGAGTTCCCCACTTGCTGGTTTCAGATTGGCTCAGCCCTGGCCTTGCAGGTAACTTGGGAATGAACTAGTGGATAGCCATGGCCTCTTTCTCCCTCTGCCAGCATTTCTCTCTTCTCTTTGTCTCACTCTAGCTCCTCCACCACTCCAAAAAAGAAATGAAATTATTTTTCTTGTTTAAATTTTGTATCATTTCGAATTTTATCCACACTAAATTATATATAATGCAAGTCAAATAAATTTTTTTTCTCTTACTTTAAGCTTTGAAACAATGATGCCAAAAAATTCATTATGAGCACACTCTTTAAAATATTTTATTGTATATTTTTACTGCATATTCATTTTCATACAAACTCCATTTTACTTTGGCTTTGGGGGGATAATTCCCTGATATGCATTATCTCACAAACCTCTTTCTCTTGCTTTGCTATCATTTCAGTTCCCCAATATTTTGTATCTAGAATTTTTGTTCCAATTCTAAACAGAAGTTGGTAGTCAGTCCTTGCATAAATGAGCAATCAAAGTCCTGTAAAGTCTTAATCATAAGGAAAAAAGCTGTGTTCGATTTAAAAAAATTATTAAAAAATAAATCTTTAAAAAAAAATCCTATAGCTTTTACTTCTACATCACCCATTATGGTGACTAATCCTTAGAAAACAATACTTGGTAGGGTTGTAGAGAAATTGGAACAAAACTTGCCAACTGCAATGGAAAGCATGATATGGTTAAAATATGTGGGAAAGCATGACATATTTTTGAAAAATCAAAATTAGAATTACTAAATGATCCAATACTCCCACTTCGAGACATAAATATCCAAAAGAGTTGAACGCTTCATCCAAAAGATATTTGCATACTCATATTCATAGCGGCACACTTTCAATAGACAAAAGATGGAAACAATTCAAGTTTACATTAGCAATGAATAAATAAAATATTGTATAAGATAAGTACAATCGAACATTATGCAGTTATACAGAGAAAGGAAATCCCACCACCTGCTATAACATGAAAAAAAAAAATATCAAGGATACTAACCTGGAAGAAATAAGCCAGCCAAAATGGAGCAAATTCATCACAACAGGGGTGAGAATGGTGGGTACCAGAACATACAGAACCAAGGGTGATTCCTAACATAAACAAGGGATTTTGGTAAACAACATTTTGTGTTGGTGGGTGACTTAATTGTAACAAATGTACTGTACTTCAGCCAGATGTTGATAATTGAGAAGGATGGGGTAGCTTGGGGTCAGAAGATACATGAGAACTTGTGCTTTCTGATCAACTCTTAGGCTGCAGCTAAAATAGTCTAAAAAATAGGTTTGCTTTTCTACGTTTTGAATTCTAGACTACGTAAACTCGGCAAACATCCCACAATAGCTTCAGATAGACTTGCACCAGGGGTGAGGAATCAAGTGACAGCCTCAAAGGCACTGGCAGTATGCCATAGCACAAGTTCCAACCTATAGGTGATTCTTGTTCTTTCAGGGCTGACTTCTCAGGAGCCACAAGACTCTGTTTCTTCATATGTTACGTTAAGAGTCCCATTGTGACCACTGAGGTCAATTTAATCAACACATGATTTTATAAGGCTATGACTATGTGCTTCATACGTGATTTTCAATGCGTCAAAAATTGTAAAATAGATGACTTACGTCAGGATTCATGCTTGTAATTTGGGATTATGTAATACTTCACCAAATCCCCATTTAGACCTGCAACAAAAATTACTATTTCTGTGAAGTACCATTCAGTTGTAACTGGAATTTTCATATGCAAGATCTAAAAGCAATTCAACTGTCATCCCTTATAATTACAGGGGGGGTCAAAAACAAAGTTACAGTGAGTTCAGAACAAAATTTTACAATGTGTCTTTTTCTGATCACAATGGAATGAAATGAGAAGCCTATAGCAAAACAAAGACTAGAAAATCCAAAAATATGTGAAAATTTGCCTAGTCTTAAGTTTTATTTATTTAAGAGGGAAAGAGAAAGAGAGTGAGGACTTCTCATCAGTTTGTTTACACCCCCAAATGCCCACAATGGCCAGGGCAGGACCTGCCCAAATTTGGGAGGTAAGAAGACAATCCAGGAATCCCACATTGTGGCAGGAATCCAATTACTTGAGCCATCACCACTGACGCTCAGCAGGTAATTGATAGGAAGTTGGAGTCAGGACCCAGATCCAGGAACTGAACAAACCAAGTTACTAGGATGTGGGAGGCAGACATCTTAATTGGCCAGCAAAATGCCTGCACCACAACACACTCTTAAACACCCAAGGAAAAAAATACTATCAATCTAGTAAAAGTCTCATTTCTCTTGTTTGAATACCCATATGTCCTAGTATAGGTAGGTATGTTTGACTTTACAATAAATTAGTAAGCAACCTCAAAATAATTTTCCAAATTATACATACTATTTGCCTTTTCCAAGAAGCAAGACATGAAAATCAGTTATTCCACATCCTTGTTTGTATCTGTTATGCATTCTCAGACTTCAGCTATTCTAATATGCATAGGACTTCCCTGTGGTTTCTTTATAGTGTTTTCTTAATGTATAATGATGCTGACAAATTTTACATGGGGTTTCTGAACTTTCCTAAACAAGTTGTTATGTGTTGTCAATAACTTTATTTTTGAACAGTTCTTAATGCATTTCAGACAGATTTTATTTGTCAGATGTAGAGATTACAAATATTTCCCCATACCTGTGGTTTATTGATTCATTTATTAATAGTTCTTTCAATGAGAGGGGTTTTTTGTTTTGTTTTGTTTTTTGCTTTCTTCCAGTGAGGCAAAATTGATATGCAATAAACTGCACATAGTTCCAAGGTACAATTTGATGGGTTTTGACATAGAATACACCCAGGAAATTATTACTGCAATCAAAATAATGAGCAAAGTTTTCTGGTTCATTCTGGAGCAGAATTACTCCTGAATTGGGTAATACTAACTTAGTATTGTTTTTTAAGTCATGCTGGTAGTGATTTGTTACATCAGTAGAAAATGAATGCAAGTATCTATATGCTCCATCATGTTGCAAAAGTAAGAAACTTTCAAAGCCAAAAAAAATTAGGAAGAACCAAATGCCCCAAAAGCACACTAGCAACTTTGCGAGACATACAGACAGGCACTTGTATTTGTAGTCTGCAGGGACACAGCACTGTTTTCCTTACCTATTCCAAAGGCCAAAAGAGCAGCAGAGTTACGTGAAAGGAGCCCAGAACCCTTGCCCCTTTACGATCAAGTGAATGTCAACCGAAGTTTTAGGAAACCTGCCTGCCCACTACACAGGTAAATTACCATAAGCTTTCCGTCTCTTCCTTTAGCTTCCAGAAGCCTTCCCAATACATCAGTTGAAGAATCCAGCTTGCTTTGTCAAAGTGAAATTGAACTAGGTAAGCTCTCTAAGTTTAATTTAAGTCCAAATGAAATCTATTAAGAAATGCAAATTCCATTTGGATAACAATTCATAGTCTAGACTGCCATTGTGGGTCTCATACATTCAGAGGCCCTTCAAACTTTTCCTTAAAGATCTGTATTTCTCCCTTTTCTAACTCATTCAAACAAGAGGTTAGGGACAGTGTCTGACGTCTTTGGCATTTTCATCATTAAATAGCTCCATTCCAGTGTTATCAAATTATAAGTCAGTAGTGATGTGGTCAAGAGAAGGAGGCTTATTCTTGAGGCAGAAAACAGCAAAACTTTCTATCTGGCATATGTAAGGCTGTTCTGCTCCACTGACTTCTCCTAATGATGGCAAGGAGAGCTCAAGAATCACGTCTTCCTTACTAGTTGCAAAGTCACAATTACAATACTGTGTTTCAGGGCTCCAGTTCTGTCATCAGACAGACCTGAGTTTAAATCCTGACCCTGAGTGCTTGTATGATATTGGGCAAGCTGCTTGAACTTGACAAGCCTCAGTTTCCCAACATGAAGCTGCATTAGCACTGTTTCCTTCATTGTGAACATTAAATGAGTTCATGAATGGGACGTGCTTAGCACAAAGCTTTGCTGTGGTATGTAGTAACCATTCAATAAATATCTGGAATTTTCTGTATGTGCCATGTATTCAGACTGTAGAGATATTGGATAACTAGCATGCTCTGTATGACAAAACCCCTCCTCCTCCTGCCTTGTCTCATTTCCCCCTCTCCTCCTGCCTTGTCTCAAGTTCCTGTTGATAGAAAGAAAGAGAAAGAACTTATTTGGAAGGCGTTCATGTCTAATGGATGTTCTCTGGCAGCCTGGGTCTCTCTGGAATTGAGCATTAGATAGATAGGGCACTGGGAGCACTCGCTGACAATTCAGCACTTGTTTTAAAAATCCATGTGCTAGTGCTGTGGAAATCCCCTTTAGGCCTTTGAAACCCCTGCATATCAAAAATAATTTCTATTTTCATTATTTCCTGCTGCTTCCCCTATTTTGACCCTCTTATGGGATAAGAACTCCCCTAAGTGTTTTTCTCAAGTTGACTGGAGAAATTTTTTTTTATCTTTGCCAACGCTGGTGCCCAGAACATCTGGAGGCCCTTGAAAGCAAAAAACCGGCCCCCCAGTGGAGCCAGAGATTCCTCCCATCAGCTTGTTTAGGCTTTGGGCTGCCATCTCTCTATCAGGCTCCTAAGTTTGGGGTGTTTTTGTTTTTTGTTTTTGGGGGGTTTTTTTTTTTGCTTGTTTATTTTTTCAGAGAAGCCACTTGTCACCTGCTGACATTCACCATCACCTGTCAACAGATGCCACTTGAGCAATGGCCTCCCTTAGGACAATGTTTTGTCATGTAACTGGAGTTCTAAAAAGATGTCTGTTACAGGAGCCTCTGTGTGGGAAAGTTTTGTGGGGTTTCTAACACTTCCCACGTCAAATTCACTGATCCCTCTGGTTGTCTTCTTCTCTGTGTCCTCTGCATTAATGACTCCAACAGATTGACATCGGGGCCTCATCTGGGATACTATGCATTACTTCCTGTGCAGCTAGCCACGGAATCTGATGCCCCTACCTCCGTTATCCTCCTCCACTTGACCATCTTCTCTCCCTTCTCATTGGCATCTTCCTAGTCCAGGTCTCCTTCCTTACCACCCACAATTCTTCTAGCTTGCTTTCTTTGCCTGTAGCCACTCTCCATCTACTACAAAGGGAGTCTACATTCTGAAACATTCACCTGCTGTCTAGTAACTCACTGTAGCCCTCGGGATAAACTCCACACTCTTCAGTGAGGGCTCCATTCATGTGCAGTGTGACACAGTTGGTAACAAGTATAACCCTGGACTCAGGAACGTGGACTCACGAGATGGCTTTACCACTTCCTCTTGTGTGACCCTGAAGAAGCTATTTTACCTTTCTGGTGATTCTCTCATCTATAATGGCAGTGCCTCATAAGGTTATCATGAGAATTAAACATGATAGTACACGTCCAACACTCTGAACAGACTGATAAGGAGTGAGCACTCAGAAATGTTAAAATATTAACTGTTACAACCACTGTCTTCAGTTAGCTGCTGGTACCCCAGCAACCAGCTGAAATCTAGATGGGAACTCTGGGAAAGTCTTAAGTGATAGAAATCCAACTCTTCTAAATCAGCAATTCCTTCGGTCTAGAGGCTAAGACACTGGTTGGGACACCTGTGCTCCACTGCAGAATGCCTGTGTGTGATCCACAGTTCCAAATTCTGGTTCCAACTTAGTGCTAATGCAGACCCTTGGAGTCAGTCAGGACAGGCAAATCGATGGCATCTATATCACTCACTATGGGGTCTGAGGGTTTTGCTCCTGACTTTTGTCTGGGCCCAGCCCCAGATATTCTAGGCATCTGGGAGTGATAAAAACTAGATGAGAACTTTCTCTATGTCCATTTGACTGTATCTCTAATTCTGTTTTTTAACCCAATAATTTTTGAACTCCAATGTAAAAAAATGTTAAGAGGATGACATCATCACCTAATGTGGGTACAAAAAAGAGACGGTGAAAATGCAACTGGAAGGATTATGATAGCTGGAAATGAAATTTCATGAAATAGCTTCTTTTCAGAATGAAAACCAAGAATGAAAAATAAATTGGATGTGTTCTGGAAAAAATCAAAACTAGATTATTCCAAGTCTGACCTGGTTCAGATATACTAAATCTACAAAAATTTTCATAGTTTCTGGCTTTGTGCATGTTAGTATTTTACAGATTTTTACCCATTACCTTGTTGTATCAAAACCTTATCATACAGAATATGCAGCTTTAAGCAAAAATGCTGTGAATGTTAAAAATTTAATGTGTGAATTTAGCATGAGAAAAGTAGTTATGTTTTGCAGAATAGCTTTATAAAAGTCTCTGTAATCTTGATTCGCAAGCTGTCTCAGATCTTAATAAGCTGCTTATGATTCCAAAGGAAGATCCATTATCTTAGTGACCTTAAGCTTACGTTTTCAGAAAGCAAGGGAACTAGGAACAGAATTCATTTTTGCTTTACAGTAACAATATCTGCACATAAATTAATCAGATAAAGCAATTCTTCCAACCCTCTTTTATCTATTCACATGGATAGAATCATTGCACGAAAAAAAATAATGTGTCTTAGTCTGGCTCAGTGACAGAAATCTAGACAAATGGAGCAAAAGGAACGTATGTCACCAACTATTGGCACAGCACCAACATCATTACATGGATCTGGTTAGGAGCTTCATGCCAGCTACCTATTCCAGCCTAAGAGTTCCTAGATTTACATCCCAGGAGACTCCTATCTTTGAAATTGCCCTGGGTCAGTGGCTTTCAACCAAAGGTTTTTTTGTTTTGTTTTGTTTTGTTTCCTCATATGGGGGTATTTGACCATGTCTAGGACTGTTTTCATTTTCAGAACTTGGGCTGAGGGTGGAAGTTTCTAGTGGGATTTGGCCACGGATGCTCTTCCTGAACATCACAAAGGCACAGAACAGCTCCTGAGAACAGGGGATTATCTGATCCCGAAAGTCAACAGTACCGGGGCTGAAAAACCCCAGGCTCTTGGCCTGATGGGAATCTTGCCTTAACTCATCCAAAATATTCATCCAGGACATCTCTCTACTGGACCCGGCAGAGAGACATTCCGTGGACTCCAGGGCCATGGTAACAAGCTCTCCTCGCTCCCTACTAAAATCTCCCTCACTTTTCACTGAGGCCTCACATTATGTCAGCAGTTTGCTTTTCACAGTTTGAAATGAAGCTTCCATTGTGACCACAGCTGGGAAGACAACAGGTTGACTACACTTTTTGGCAGTTAGAATTCCCATGATAAGAAATTTTGATGAGGACAGACTGCATAAAACCCTTTGGTAGATGATCAGATTTAGCAAATGAACATATATTAAGCCCAGGGAAGTTTCAATTTTAGATAAGCAAGATCATTGTTAGGATAAACAGGCCCAAAATATTTTTATAAGACAATCTAGAACTGAAACTTTATTTGTTATTTATCCAAATTTTGAATGTAACAGACGTCTTGAATTTTGTTCCTCAATCACACTGTGAGTGATTGGAGGTAGGAAGATAAATTTGAGTAAAAGAAAAGGTAAGAACAGTTTGTAGGCCTCAAAGATATATGGCATCCATGATAAACTCATTTAATCTCTCTGTGTCTGAGTTTTATGGTGTGCAAAATGTTGATAATAATATTGCTTTCTTTATAGAGTAATGGGAATTAAGTTAGTCAATATGTATAAAATTCCTAGAATTCTACATAGCATAGTCTTAGTCCCAGAAAACTGTAATGATTGCCAGTATCTTTAGTACAGTTACTGCTTTTCCAAAGCAACTAGGTGCATCCCTATTCCATTGCTTTATCCTTTAGATCTCTGAGTGATTACCTTTTGCTTCCATTATTTACAAAGGTAAGAAAGGAAGAAACTTGTCCCATCCTTTTCTCAACGGGGCAATGTACATGTCTGCTGAGTGCTGGACACCAGACCACGTCCCACGCAGGAAGGCAGCTGCCTTGCTGCAAACGCATGAATTACCCAGAAAAAGCATCTGTTTCTCAGAGTAGCCGCCTGTCTGATTTCTGCTGGCTGCCAGCTTGACACAGCCCTTGCATTCCCTCCTATCAGTTTGCTAAGGTGACTTACAGTTGCCATGGAGAAAGAATCTGTGTCTGCACAAGATAATTTGTCACCCTGATTCTACACAGAAGAATGATTAGAGCTCAGGGTACGGCAATTTCCTGTGTTTATTTATACACCTACATCTGAATATAGCATACAGATTTATTCACACAAAGGGTTTTTTTAATCCTTTTTTCCAGATACGTTTTACATGGTCTACTCTTCTTTTCAAAAATCTGTGTTCATTCCTTCCTGCCTATTGGATGGTAAGTGATTACCCCATGTCTCAAGGGATGGGCAGAAACAAGAAACATCTGCTTTAACAAGAATAGGGCAGGCATGGTGCCATAGCAGGCAATCCTCCTCCTGCATTACAACATTCCATATGGGTACCAATTTGAATTCTGGCTGCTTCACTTCCCAATCCAGCTCCCTGCCTACAGCCTGGGAAAGCGGCATAAGATGGCTGAGTTCCTTGGGCTCCTACACCCATGTTAGAGACGTGAAAGTTGCTCCTGGCTTAGGATAGGCTCAGCTCTGGCCATTGCAGTCATCGGGGGCGTGAACCAACAGAAGATCTCTCTCTCTCTCTCCTTCTCTCTCTGTAAATCAGCCTCTCAGACAAAAAAAAAAAAAATTAATCTCACACCAGCTGTAGGCAACTGACTAGGCTGTTTTGTACCTAGGCAAGTGTTACTCTGCTGTGTGGAAAGCAGCCAATAGCTCGCAGGCATTCTGGACCTGGTTAAGGACAAATTTGTGTAACTATACCATTTTGCCAGCATAGTTGTCTGTTCTATTTTTGTTGTTGTTGTTGTTGTTGTTGTTAAAGATATGTGGGAAAGGCAGGGAACACAGGAGTGAGACACATCACCCCAGCCCCCAGATGGAGAGGCTAGAGGACTGCAGAATTGCCAGGAGAAGGGAAAGTGCTGTAATGGGAGCCACTGAAGGCATGTTTAATAGGGGAAGAATGACTTCTGGGAATTGCCACAGATCGAGCCTAGGCTATAGTCCCATCTGCGAGTGTCAGAGAAGGGGTGGGTCATGTCAGGCTGGGCCACAGCACCCACCAGAATACAAGAGAACAACATCTGGGGACAGATTCTCCAAGGGACTTGTTGGTTCACCTCTGTGGGACTGCAAAACCTGCTTCTTTTTACAAGAGCTGGAGGTGGTGACGGCTGAACCAGGCTAGACCACTGAACTCACCTGACACAAGAGCCAGGACCTGAAGAAGGTCAGGCTGAGGCAGGCTGCAGCACCTGCTGGTATATGTAACGTCTGATACTAGAGCAGATCATGCCAGGCAGGGCAGAGGCACCCACCAGCAGGTGTGGGATCCAGGGTTGGGAACAGGCCTGGTAAAAGAAATTGGGGAACTCCCGTGCTAGGCCACAGCTCCTAGTGGGGAGCTCAATAGCTGGGGTTGGGGCCAGGCCAAGCCAGGTAAGGATGCAGCACTCCTCCACATGTCTTAAGTGGGATCTGGTGGCAGGCGGGCTGGAGCAGGCTGCAGCACACACTGGCACACACGGGTCAAAACAGGGTATGGGCCACTCCCAGTGGGTTAAGCTATAACACCTGATAGCAAGAGCTAAGACTGTGGGCAGGCCATGCCAAGCTGGGTTGGAGTACCACCAGCACATGCAAAATCCAGGAATAGGAATAGGCCTTAGAGGTAAACTTTAGGGACTACCCTGGTAGGCTATAGCTCACACTGGTGAGCGTGAGAGCCAGGACAGACTACGCTGAGTAAGGCTGTAGCACTTGTTGGCATGTAGGTAGGCTGGGTCTCTGGGCAGGCTGGACTGGGCTATGCTCCAGCACCACTGGCTCTCATGAGAGCCAGAAAGATATAGGCTAGATGGAATTAGGCCACAACACCAATTGGCAAGTGCTGGTACTGGGTACAAGTCATGTTAGGATGGATTGCAGGACCCCTGATACGTGAAAGATCTGGTCACAGGCCTGGTAGGGGAATTTTGGGTACTCCACGACTGAGCTACAGCTCCCACTGGTGAGCATGAGAGCCAGGGCTGGGGCAGGCCAGGAGGCTGTTCAAAGTGGTAGCACCTGTCATCATGGTGAGGGTTATTGGAGGTCATCCCCACTAGGCCACAGTACGTGATAGTAAGTGTGATGATCAGGCTTGTTGTGGGCTGGCTTGGGCTATGCTGCAATACCCATCAGTTTACATGAAGTAGAGGGCTGGGATGGAACTGATGAGGCAGCTGTAATAGCAGGTACAGGTGACAGACCAAACCTGACCCTGTACTGGCTAAAACACACAAAATCAAGTATGAAGCCACCTCCTATGAAGTTTCTTAGGTTATTCCTCAACTACATTTCTGAACTTAAACACCAGCCACAGGGGAAAATCACAATGTATTGGTCTAACCTTGGAATACATGAGGAGGGACTGGATCTCCCTTGTTGCAGATGCCTGTGTACTGGACAACATGCCCAGGTGCACATGTGGGACATGGCAGCCAGCTCATTTAGATCAGCATAGAACATCACCTGCCTTGTCAGAGCATAGAAAGTAGAACAGGTTGAACAGCTGTCTTGGCCAAATCTGGCAACAAGTGACTGGGTCTGTGGATGCACTAAAGTAGACCAGGTCAGCCAATACACATTAGAAAGATTTTCTAAACTCTGATGCAATGAAGCCAACTATTATTACCATTCAAGTAACATGCTCAGAGCACTTTCTCCCACAATGGGATCTCTAAGATGTCATCAAATGACTGTCCCCCATCCCAAGGTGCTGATGTAATTTGACAGCAAAGAACATTCCCCTCCCCTTCTCCCTGCTGTGAACACAGGAGAAAAAATATTGAAACATTTGTCCCACCTACCTTGCTCCATACCTGACCCTCCACACTGTAATCAGAGGCCCACAAGGGCATATCTAAATAAATAAATAAATAAATAGATAGATAGATAGATAAATAAATCTTTTTTAAAAACTTTTTCAAATAAAAATAAAATAAATCATTAAAAAAAAGAAGGAAGAGAGATAGAAAAGAAGGCAGCTTTGTTACTGGAGTACAGAGAATGCTTTAATATGGTGGAGTATGGATGGCAAACAACACCACATTCTTAGTTAGGAAATCTATTGGAAAAAGCGGAGGTGTTGGTGGAATACTTAAACTAGATGACTACATAAATTTCAACTTTGGTATATTTTACCTGTTCTAGACCCACAGTAATAACAATGAAAATATCTTAAAAATTAAAAACATTTTCCGACTCAAAAATACAATCACCAAAACAAAAAAGAAAAGTTATAATCAACAAACCAATCAAATGCAAAGCCTCAGTAGATGCAATGAATTACAAACTGGACAGAATATAAAGAAAGCATTAGTGTATAGGTAAATAGCATGAAGACCTTACCTACAGACCTGGCATAATGACTCAGTGACTAAATCCTCACCTTGCAAGCACCAGGATCCCATATGGGCGCTGGTTTGTGTTCAGGCTGCTCTGCTTCCCATCCAGCTCCTTGCTTGTGGCCTGAGAAAGCAGTAGAGCATGGCCCATAGCCTTATAGTGCAGGGACCCTGCACTAGCATGGGAGACCCAGAAAAAGCATCTGGCCCTGGCTTTGGATCAGCTCAGATCCAACCACTGCAGCCACTTGGGGCATAAACCAGCAGACAGATCTTTCTATCTCTCCTCCTGCCTTTCCGATGAAAATAAATAAATATTTTTTAAAATTATCTACAACATAGAAGAAAAAAAATGGAAATTTCAAAACATGAAAAATGAATGTTGTAAGATACAACTAATATGTTAATGGTTTTCCATAGCTCTAAAAGTAATTTCAGAGAAAGAAATCATATGAGATGCTGGATATTTTAGGAGATCATATCTGAGACTCCATATTTTCAGGTTTTTTTTTTCATTTGAACTGACACATAGGTGCTGTTAATATAGAGTACCACACAATGTTTCTACATATGCATAAATGACAATATCCATTCATGGTAAACTTTCAACTTGAGATTTTTTTTAAGTTGGAGGAAGACATGACTTTCCACAACAAATGTGCTTTTTAAATTTTACTTCCTTTTATTATTATCATTTTATGATACAGTTCCATAGGCCCTGGGATTTCCCTAATCCCCTCTCCAAGTCTCCTCCCCACTCCCACTGAGTTCCCCTATAATATTATTATAGTATGGTTCTTTATAAATAGTCATATGTCAATTACTGTGGCTGTGGACAATGGCAAAGAGTCCAGCATCCTATTGTCAAGATATAGTAAACAGTTTCATCAGGGTCCATCTTTGTCTGGAAGTAGAGATGCATACTGCATTGTAGTCTCACATCTAGATATCATAATTTCCATTACACAGTTACTATCTATCCCCTTAAATGAAAAACCACAATACAAAATCAACAAGAAGAAAATTAAAAATTTACAATGCCATGAAGTTAAATAACATGATACTAGACATGATAGTCTCTATTACACAATTACTATACATCCCCTTAAATGAAAAGCCACAAAACAAAATCAACAGCAGGAAGGAAAAAAAAAGAAATTAACAACACCATGAAGTTAAATAACATGCTACTGAATGACTAGACTAATGTGTCACTGAAGAAATGAAAAAGAAAATCAAGAACCTTCTTGAAGAAAATGATGCTACTGTATGATCTATGAGTCATTGAAAAATTTAATCAGAAGAAAGTGTTTTGAAGAGATGAAACTAACAAAACAATCAAAACCCACAAGATATAGTTTCCGCTGATCTTTATTGGTGAGATGTGTCTCCTCTAGGCAACAAATAGATGGGTTTTATTTTTAATCCAGTCTATTAATTTGTGACATTTGATTGATGAGTTTAAGCTATTTACATTCAGGATTAATATGAACAGGTGGTAATTTGATTCTGTCATTTTAGCAATGGGTTGTTCATTGATTTAGTCTTCTGTTGTTATTTTACTGGCATGTTCTCTGCATTTGCCTTTGGTTTTGGTGGGTGCTATTCCTTTTCTCTGTCAAAGAATATCTTTAAGTATCCCTTATAGGGCAGGTTTGGAAGAGGCATATTCTTTTAACTTTTCATTACTGTGGAAGAATTTTATTTCATTTTCAAAGACAAAGGAAAGTTTTGCTGGGTACATTATCCTGGGGTAACAATTTTTTGTTTTTAGAATCTGGAATATGCTACTCCATTCTCTTCTTGCCTGTAGAGTTTCCTGTGAAAAGTCTCCTGTGAGTTTAATTGGCATTCCTTTATATATCAGTTGGGTTTTTTTCACGTGTACTTTTAAGAATCTTTTCTTTATGTTTGGTTGAAGAGGGCTTAATCTGTTGTAGTGAAGATCACTACAATTGTGCTTTCAAAATTGAGTCAGATTGGTCCAGATAAATATGTCTTTTCATTGGTTGAATTGTGTCCTCTGGAAGATATGTTCAAGTCCTAATGTATTTTTGAAACAGTCTTTGCAGATTCAGTCACTTTAAGAAGAGGTCAGAGGCTACATCCCAACTGCCAAGGAGGCCACGGGCAATTGGAGTGCCTTAGGAGGCCGAGAACTGAGGTCACCCACCCCATTTGGATCTACCACATGAGATGGAAGAAGCCCATACCCTGCCTTGCAGGATCCAAGGTCATCGGAACGACAACCAGGAGCACTGAGTGGTCTGCAGAAACACAAGATCAGTAAACTTCCTTCGGGACTAGGGAGAGGAGCTTTCTCTGGTCCTTGCCTGGTTCCAACTTTGGGTCCCCACCCTCTCTTGCTCCAGAAATCCCTCAAAACAAACAAACAAACAAACAAAACAAAAAACGAGAATAGATAGAGAACAACAAGGAAAGCTTAGAAACAGGAAACGGTCAGTGGGGATGCATTTATAACTCACTGGGTGGGACACAAAGATTAGTTACTCCTCACTGGGGTATTGAAGATTTCTCTGCACACCCCTCCTAAAACTGTTCACCTAAACTGTTGACATATGTCTTGTTAGAGTTATAGAGTTAGACTACCCGTAAAACAGCCAGGTTCAGCAAAATCATGCTTCAATGCTATAAACTGTTAAATACTAAAATTAAAATAGACATGAGACAGCTGAATAGGAATCTATAGCCATTTTAAAGTGTATAGTACCCGGTTGTATATAAACTAATAATTGAAATGTCAATGTAGAAGTCACAGGATGTGGTTCAGAACTTGCATTCTTTTTTTTTTTTTCTCTCTTTTAACATGTTGGTTACTCAATACCATGTCAACTAATGCCATAACGTTATAAATTGTTACTGATGTTATGTCAGGGCTTTTAATTGATAGGGATGATACTCTGCTGGCTCTACCTTCAGAGATGGTCTCCCCAAAAGCCGTTGAACTTATCTGGACAATAAGATGCTGGACTTTATGCTTGGTATATGCTTGCAAGGAAAGAATCTCAACTGAATTTGAACTGTGGTAGTGCAACAAGGTGGAGGAATCCACCATGGGGGGGGGGGCTTTGGGGAGGGGTGGGTGGAATCCCAGTGCCTATACAACTGTGTCATATAATGCAGTGTAATCAATAAAAAAATAAATAAAAAAAGAAGAGGTCAGAGGGAGCGACTTTGCAAGAGAAGAGGAAGAAGGATGTTGATTAAGAGAGCCAGTGGAAAAACAGGGAAGAAAGCCATGAAAAGACAGAAGTCAAGATTGGAGGGCTGCAGCTGTAAGCGTAGGAATGGCAAGGCTGTCTGGAAGCAAGGGGGAATTAGGAAAGAGACAAAGCCTTCAGTGGAAGTTTGGCCCTGCTGACACTTTCGAGAATGATTTTCAAGGTCTCTAAGAGTACTATTTACTTACCCTACAACCCACCATTCTACATTCTACTCCTAGTTCTTTACCCAAGTGAGATAAAAATATGTGTCCATAAGATCTGTCTAACGAATTTTCACAACAACTGCTTGTGTAATATACCTCACTGAAAACAATCCAAGTGTGTGCCAGCTAGCTGATGGGCACAAGCATGTGTTAGAGCCATAAGAGTGATACTGCTTGGTGACACAAGGAAATAAACTTTCTTTGTAAAACTCTATAATGATTCAATTTTTAAATTATTGTATTGAGAAAAATACCAGATTAAGGAGTATTATTATATCTATATAAAATTCTATAAAATCTGTAGACATCTATAATAACAAAAAAAAATCAGTAATTGAGGAAAAGGGGAAAGGGAATAATGGATTCGTGATAGGGTAACATACAGGTTCCAGATATGAGCAGATATACATTTTTGATCATGGTAACAGCAAGGGAGCATGCATGATTCCACACAGCATAATTCTGGCTGTTTAAAATGAAGTTTTCTTATTAGGATAATAAAGTGGAAACCAATTGTTCATCCTCAACGTTTGGGTTTGTTTTGGTTATGCTATAGCTCTCTATGAATTTCAAAGGATGGATTACTACCAAGATGACTTTCCACTGTGCTTGGGTAAAAACTGAACTTCAGTAGGAAAGAAAATGGCAGAGTACAGAGAGCATGCCATGCAAGAAAGAAAGGGCACAAAACAATAGTCTTTCACCGATACATGCAACAAACACTATCAGAGAGTTGTAATCAGAGACTCTGGACAAGCACTGGGCACTATGAACGTGTGAAGAAAGACAGGAATCTTAAGAGGGCTTTCAGGAGAATTGGAACAGTTGCAGCTGGACCTCAGAAGACACCTGAAGCAAGATAACTTCTTGCCGTTTGATATGCAGTGCACAGCCCAGCTCCATCATTCCTGCTGGCCTAGCTACAATCATTCAGGAAAGACAAATCACTGAATGGGTAAAACTCTCTAGTCAAAAGGTACATGCCATCAGAAGCAACACCTATGGCAGGTTCACCTTGGCACTGCATCCATGTTTTGTCTACTAAAACAATAAATCAAACACAACACACAGTCACTAACTAAAAGTTTCACAAATATGGATTTAGAAAGTGAGGAGCTAGTGCCTCTAGGTGACTATAACCCAAGGAAAGGAATTATTTTTAAAAAAGATAATATACACAGTGGGATCATAGTCTAAGCTTCTCTCTGAGGCATTGGCACCCACAAGGACACTGATTTAAGTCTCTGCTGCCCCACTTGTGATCCAGGTCCCTGCTTATGGCCTGGGAAAGCAATGGAGGAGGTTGCTCTAAGGCCTTGAGCCTGCACCCATTGTGAGAAGAGCCTCCTAGTTTCAGATCAGCACAGTTCCAGCCATTGTGCCCTTTAGGGAACAAATCAGTATATACAGGATCTTTCTCTCATTCTCTTTCATGTAAAAATAAATAAATCTTATAAAATACATTTATATGCAAATAAATATAACATTTACAAATTGATGCTTTAAAACCAGTGAGTTCATGATACAGTCTGAAAAGTCAAGCTGAGTCTGAATTTATTCCCAAGTTGCACAAAGTTGTAGGAAGAACAGTAATGCCAAAGTCACCTGACTAGGGCATTATTGTCAGGTGATACTGTGCTCAAGAGTCTGTGGCTCAGCACTAGAAAGCACCTCATGATGGCTCAGAGTTAGGGCAGGCAGGGTGGGCACACTCAGTCAACCCTGCAGGTGCCTTCCTCTGCACAGAGCCTCAACCATGCACCAAGGGAAGATGCACACACTGTCCCTTGGTCTGCTGTCCGAGTGTGAGACACAATCTTTCATCTCCACCACTACTGCTGCAGCAGATTCTGTGAGGAAAATGAAGTGGTGTGATGACAATAAGAGCCAATATCAACTGAGAACCCACTGCTGCATGGCCTGCAGCATTCCAGGTGCCAACACTCACTCTGCCAGCAGTCTTATAACACAGGGTATGTGATGATCATCCTTCTCCCCCTGTTAGTGATACAAAATGAAGCACTTTAGAACTTATATCACCTGCCCAGTTAGTGAGCAATAGCGTGGGGATTGGGCCTCTCAGCCATCACTCTACAGTACTTTGTTACAGGAAGGGCATCGTGGGGACCAGCAGCATGGCTCCAGCAGGTAGAAAGAGGTTACATTAGAAGAATCAATCTAGGCAAGTGGGGAAAATCTCAGAGTTTGGAGTTCTGCAGAGCAGGCTGGAATCCACAACAGGCATACCCTTCCTAAACTTGCAGGCAACTGTGGAATTTCTATTCTGGCCTTGCAGGGCTTCCCTCCTCCAGAATGGAAGGCAGCAGCAAGCAGAACACCTGCTTCCTGAGTGCAAAACCCCAAGTTCATCTTCAGCGATGAACCCAACCAGCATTCATTCTTTCTTCATATCTGCTAATTGAAAAACTTGAGTGTTGCCTTCAATTCTTAAAGACAGACTCAAAGCAAACTGTAGAAATTCTGGAATGTTGACACATGCAAGTTTTCATCCTCAGCAATCACATAAGAGGTGCATTTCCAGTTTGTTGGGACCCACTCCGTGTCACCAGGCTATCAAAAAGGAACTAGAACCAAAGTTCCTTTGGCTGCTTGAATACAGTGTCTAACTAAAGCAATGTCTTTTTAAAAGGATTTCAAGCATCTGGGCCCGGCAGCATGGCCTAGTGGCTAAAGTCCTTGCCTTGAACGTGCCAGGATCTCATATGGGCACCGGTTCCAATCCTGGCGGCCCCGCTTCCCATCCAGCTCCCTGCTTGTGGCCTGGGAAAGCAGTCGAGGACAGCCCAAGGCTTTGGGATCCTGCACCCCTGTGGGAGACCCAGAAGAAATTCCTGGATCCTGGCTTCGGATCGACATAGCATTGGCCCGTTGCGCTCACTTGGGGAGTGAATCATCAGACAGAAGATCTTCCTCTCTGTCTCTCCTCCTCTTTGTATATCTGACTTTTCAATAAATAAATAAATCTTTAAAAAAGAAAAAAGCAGTCAAGATTTCAAGCATCTATCTCATAGAATTCCCAATTAATTCCCCCCAAAGCAACCAAGAGCCATTATTAGGTTAATGATCTTGCTGAAGGAGACGATTTTGTCAAACGACTAACAAATAAATAAAAACACGCATCTTACATGAGGATGTCCTCATTTCAAAAAGTACAGGTTGCATCCTCACTACATGTTTATTGGGTAGATCTTTCTTATCAGATTCATCTTAGTAGGAATACCACTATTCACTTAGTTACTTAAATTAAAAACTTGGGGCCTCAACTACAGGAAAACTGTCATGAAAGTCTAACACTGTGACAGCCCAGAGTGATTGTAATCAAAGCCACTGCTGCTTTCCTGCCTCCCACGGAGCCCATTGTATGGCACATGATGAGTGACATACGGTATGGAGGCTGAGACACACAGATCACCATGCAACCGAGGGAATGGACATTTCCTTCTAAGCACAAAGCAAGTTTTTGTCAAATAAATCAGGCAAGTGCTAGAACAGTCAGATTTACAGAGAGAAAGAGACAGAAAGATCTTCCATCCCCTGTTTCGCTCCCCAAGTGGCCACAGCAGCTAGAACTGAGCTGATCTGAAGCCAGGAGCCAGGAGCTTATTCTGGGTCTTCCACGTGGGTACAGGGTCCCCAGACTTTGGGCCATCCTTGACTGTTTTCCCAGACCACAGGCAGGGATGGAAGTGGGGTAGCCAGGATATGAATTGACACCCATATTGGATCTCAGTGAATGTATAGTAAGGATTTAGCCACTAGGTTATCACACTGGACCCTAACAGTTCTGGTCATGAAACTTGGTCAGGCCATAAAATGCACACTGCTAGAACTATTATGATTGCATCTCAGAGTTGTTATATATTAGCAATCAGTGTATGTTTTTCTGACTGTGCCCCTGTGTATGTGAACACACAAGGACTACACATCAAACTCATCCAGCTTCTTATTCAGGAAACAGTGCTCAACCTACAACATTCAACAGTGATTGCCCCTATGAAATTCAATCTAACTCCTCATTCAGACCCATTTGTCAAGGGCCACAAGCCTTGCATTGCTGTCATATGATGCAGACCATTGTTCAGAGCTTTCTGCAACACAGAACATCCTAAAACTCACCCTGCCGTGTTTTCATTCTTCCTGGACTGCCACTTGCTAGTTTTTCTCTGGTTATTTATGTGCCTGAACTTAAAATACATTGAAATAGAGAGAACTTTGCCAGTTTGGTACAGTTTAAATTGCTTTCCAGTGCCATATATATTTACAACATCTTATAAATATTTAAAATGATCACAATGACGCCTCCTTTGAGTCATAATACATTCTGTGTTTTGTGTAGGGATGATTGCCAAATTGATAATCCAGAAAATTGGAAAATCCCGTCAAACTTTGTGACCTGCTGGTCCCCAAAGAACGCTGTTCCAATTACTGGAAAAGCCTGAGCATTAAGTTTCACTGTCTTAGAAGTTGATCTTGAGATAAACATCCTGAAATTTACCTCTTTGGGAAAGATAAGCAAAAGAGTTATGTCCTGTGGGGAGTTTGTCCATCTCACTACATCTTTCATGTCCAATCATTATGAGGAATTCTGAGGCAGTGTGTATGTGTGTGTGCATCTGTGTGTGTGTGTGTTTTATTCATCTGTGCACACATATACAGATGAGCATAGAGAATTCCAGCGATGATGGAAGCAGAATGTGTGGAAGAACACCTACAGACAATGTTGCTGAAGCATCACAGGAGGCCTCTGGAAAGACTTAACGGCGATGGCTCTGCAAGTGTTGTCTCAATCCAGTCACATCACTGTTACCCAGGACCTTAGTAGCAATGCAAATTCTCTGATGCCAGGTAAAACCAGGGAGGTTGAGAATCTATGTCAAAGGAAGTATTTCTAAGTGTTGGAATAATATTATCAGATCTGAGGATACTGGTCACAGTGTGAAATATGTGTCAGAAGGAAAAATACTGAAGGGCAAGTGTGCCCAAGTAGGGTAATTAGAGTATTAATTGATTAAAGACAGTTGTGTCTATCAGGTCTGTCATTGGTCATAAGTCCCACCATTTTTTAAATTCATTTTTACTGCAAAAAATTTTGCCAACTTAAAAGTAATGTAATGCTTTTAAACACTTAGAATATGCATTTTGTACTTACTGAAGGGCTTTTTAAAATTCATTTTGAGATTTTTTTATCATACACAATCTTTGCAATGCATACAAAGGAAAATACAGGCTAAATAATTTAATTAAGGTGCTGCTTTCTCCCATTTGGGGTCTGACTGTTCTGAAATATTTTCCATCAAAACAATCTAGAATGTAAATGGTGCATGTTGTTTTTAAACTGTAATACTGTTGTTTCTGGAATTCTCTTCATGTGGCCCATTCTGTAAGTCTGGATGCATAGGCATGGACTATGATAGCTGACTTGCCATAGTCCCAATGAGAGCTCATCCTGAACAAGGGCAGTAACAGGAATAAGAAGGGAAGAGAAGTCAATAGCCCCTCAGTGGTGGATTCTAAAGTATGCGTAACAAATTAGAAGAGGGGAAAAAGGAGAGGGCAAATGACTCCGAAGTTTTCAATTTAAGTAACTAAATGAATAGTGATATTCCTAATCAAAAGAAGAAATCCAAGAGGAGGAACGGATTTTAAGAGTAGAAGGAAAAAGCAGATATAAGTAAAACAGGTTTGGTAATGGAATTTTTGAGTGGGAGGAAGAGATGACCAGGATTTGGAGAGAAATACAAATTAATCTCTCAAAGGAGTTGAGGGAATTGTGATTAAAGAGGATTTTTTAAATTAACATCATTTGAATTGTAGTTGAATATGCATGAACTACAGACAGGAGTAGTATTTTCCAAAGAGAGTATATCACAAAATTGAAGGGGATTGATGTTACAACAAAAGCAAAAGAAAAGAAGACAACCAAGAAGCAACAGCTGGGGCGGGGGGGAGTGTTTAGATTAGGTTTACACATCTTTGACATGCCTCAAAGATAAATGTTGTCTTATGCATACTTTGAATCCCCAAGGCGAACCTTAAAACCAGAAATTTTTGTTGAAACTAACTTGGAAATAATTGTCCAAAACCCAAAACAAAAGGTGAAAATATTTTTAGATGGAGGAAGTTCAATGAACTGCCTTAGCCAACCGAATGAAATGGCTGCAAGGACCGTGGACCTAGTTAACTCATACCTGTACTAAAACTTCACCTTGTAGGTGAACAGAGGCCCAGATATGTAAATGGACATGTGCAAGGCCATCTTCCAGCTGACAGGTGAGTCAGAAATAGGGCATTGGTCTCCTGACTGTTGCCTAAGTTCATTTTTGTACACAGAACTCCTCTGGGAGAGCTTATCATAGGTTCCTTATGAGCAAGCCCCTTCAGGACAGAGCACACACATGGGGCTGGAATGGGGTGAGCATACCAGATCTTACTATAAGCCTGGACATTGTTGTGGAGCTGCCCCATGAATGAAAGGATTCAGGAGGCTTCCTACTCTACTCACATCTTGAGACCGAATTTTCTCTAATTCCAGCTAAATAAAATAAAACAAACAAAAAAGCTATGATGCTGAGGGCTGGTAGAAGAAAAATTGAGCAGGCTTCTCTCTATTATGGCCTCATGAGCCAGATTCTGTACATAAGGGAACAAAATTTGAATTCAGTGAAGTCAGAAAGAAAAAAACACACCAACATCATTCTCTTGGGTGACAATTAGCTAAGTCGTTCTGCTGGTGTTTGAGCAGACCATATCCTGAGCAAATGCATGCTTTCTCAAGATCCATGATTCTGAAACATCAGAACGTCCCAGAGCAACCTGAGAGCACCTCTCCTTCAGAGATTCTTGGGGAGGCAGAGGGAGCTGTGCCTTTCAAGTTTAAAATCCTGTAAGACAAATGGTAGACAGAACATTTTCCAGATTTCAAAACTCCAAACTCCCAAAGATGAGGCTTTGCAACTCATCCCCTTCTTTGTGTTGTTTGCGGAACCAGGGGTCAGCAGGATGACACATGTATGGCACAACCCCTGTGGCTTCCGAGTTTTCGTTAATAAGCACATGGATAGCCATGTGAAGGTTTCCAGCAGCCCTCGGCTGGCAAGATGACTAATGGGATTTTCCCACTGACATCCTAGCAAAGGTGCCAGAAGTATATTTGTTCCAGCTCACAGTCCTAATAGGGCAGTTCCTACCGGGACATTACCTGAAAGTCAATCCATCTTCCTTTTACTGCCTGCATCACTCCTTCCAGTGGAGTCCTCCTCTCCTCCACAGTGACATGGAAAAGCCTATCTGTCCTGGACCTCTCAGCTGAGAGATAGCACAGCAAATGTCAACCGCTCTAAACACAAGGAGTGAAGTTTCCTTCCATTATACAGGTTGCTACTTTCACCACCTTTTATATCATAGGCATCCTCCCCTTAAAAAAAAAAAAAGGTCAATAAGGTTAGTTTAGCTAGAATTTGTAATCAAATGAGTTTCAAGTGAGTTCAAAAGCACATGTACAGTTACTGGCTGATTAGTGGAAATCATCCAAGATTTTCTTCTAATGTACCAAGAAGAAATTGAGTGATACGTGACCTATTTGGGAATAGCTCTGTCCCATCAGAGCTTATAAAAATACACTGATTTAAGACACATAGACACATCCATGCAGAACACACTCTCACAAAGAGATAAGATTCCAACTAGAGGTGATATTCATACTATGGGGATAACTCAGTGACTTAATTGGCTAATCTTCTATCTTCTGGCACCAACATCCCATTTGGGCACTTGTTTGTAGCCTTGCTGTTTCATTTCCAATCCAGGTCTCTGCTTATGCAGCAGAGGATGGCCCAAGCCCTTAGGACCCTGCACCCACCTGAGAGATCCGGAAGAGGTTACAGGTTTCCAGTTTTGGATTGGATCAGCTCTGGCCATTGTGGAAATTTGGGGAGTGAACCAGTAGATGGAAGACTGTCTCTATTTCTCCTCTCTCTGAAAAATCTACCTTGAAAACAAAAATAAACATTTTTTAGAAACCATATTGCCATTGACAAATTCCTAGCCCATTAATAATTGTCCCCCTTTGTGTTGACCTATGATGAGAACACACACCAAGAGCCTTGAGGATGGAAAACAGGACTCCCTGAGTGACCCTAGGAAAGTCTGACAACCTTTTTGGGCTTACTTTTCTACCTAAGTTAAAAGAAATTTG
Source organism: Ochotona curzoniae (assembly GCF_017591425.1). NCBI lineage: Eukaryota > Metazoa > Chordata > Mammalia > Lagomorpha > Ochotonidae > Ochotona > Ochotona curzoniae. Next base: position 40,195,889 of record NW_024466502.1, on the reverse strand, counting down.
AATTATAATAATGCTGAATTTCCTTCCATCCCTAAAATTCTATCTCTAGTGATGAGAACATCAGCTGTGGACAAGTTTATCAGACATTTGAAGCACAGTGAGGTATGTCTCATCATACAGGATAATTACTCTTTCAGCAGGTACAGGAAGTAAGACAAATGTGACTCTGGGATATCAGAAACAGGACTGGAAAAGTTGTAAATATATTATTACACCTGTTGAGCCAGAACACTACATCAAGTCACAAGAAATCATCTCTCCAATGAGTCTAGCTGTACTTTCTAAACAGTATCATGCAGAATAGTAACTCTAGTGGGTATTAAAAAGTTTGAGTAATGGAATAAGTTAAGTAAGTAGTTAAGGCCATCTTGAAGGCTTTCTTGCATGCTATAAATAGAACTCATTGCAATGATGGAAATGTTCAACATATACACTTTCCAATGCGGCAGCCATCACCCATTGTGACTCTTTAACACTCAAAATGTAGCCAGTACAACTGAGAAACTGTGTATTCATTATTTATTCATAGCCAACGAGGCTGCTGTCCCTGAGACAGTCCAACTTGTACAACTGACATCTTCCAAATTTTGGGGGTCATAGAATTGTGCTTTCAAAGAACTGGAAGTTTTTGCAAAATCAAGGGAGGAGGTTGGTGGTTGAAGCTGCGGCTGCCATATAGCTTTGCTGTTCCAACCAGTCATAGTAGGCATCAGTCACCACCTGATAAGAGGGTGGGATGTTCTTTGTTCTCCCTGAATGACAGTGTAATCTCAAAATTCAACTCAATCCAAATTTCCCAAGTCCCAACAGATACCTCTTGCTTCACAATGCATTAAAAATCCCCTCAACAGGATACAACCAATGTTAAGTAATCAGTTGTTTCTTTGCACCAAACATAAATCAACTACAACTGGGCTTTACATTTAATCACTGCTGGATACAGTGAGACACCTGGCTACCTCAATAACCCAGCATAGTTTGAAGCAATCTAACTTATGGAGGAGAAAAGTGGGAATTAGACTGGTGACTTAGTAGCTCAAAACATACTCTATATTTTCTTTTTTATTTCTTCAGCAACGCGTTAATCATTCAGTAGCATGTTATTTAACTTCATGGTGTAGTTAATTTCTTTTTTCTTCCTGTTGTTAATTTTGTTTTGTGGCTTTTCACTTAAGGGGATGTATAATAGCTGTGTAATGGAGACTGTCATATCCAGAGGTGAGGGTGTAATGTAGTATGCATCTCTACTTCCAGACAAAAATGGACTTGCAATGAAACTGTTTACTATATCTTGACAATAGGATGCTGGACTCTGCCATTGTCCATGCCCACAATGACGGACATATGACTGTGTATGAAGAACTATACTATAGTGATGATATAGAAAACTGGGGGGGGGGCAGAAATTGAGGAGGGAATAAGGGAAATCGCAGAAGCCTATGGAACTGTATCATAAAATGTTAATAATTGTAATAAAATTTTAAAAAGAAACAAAAACCATACTCATAGTTAAGGGGACTTGAACTCAAACTTCAAACTACTTCTCATCAATCATTTTAACCTTTTGAATTGAATAGTTTATAAATGTAGGCCCTGTTAAAAACATTAATGCATTCTCAAAATGCCAGAAAAATCATACTTTTTTGAAAAAGACAATTTGTTTTACAAGATTTGCTCACATACACCTTGCAAATTATGAGAAATGAAACAAATACTTAATGATAACAGAATAAAAGATGCCAGTGTATTATTCACATATATATATAATTCTTGGTATATGGAAAACCTCCCATCAAGTTTGGAATAATTGTGTGTGCCTCTCCACTGAAAAATCCACATGGGTGAACTCGGCATGGTAGCATAGTGCCTGAGGTCCTCACCTTGCATATGTCAAGACCAAATATGCATGCCAGTTCATGTCCCAGTTGTTCCGCTTCCCATCCAGCTCCCTGCTTATGACCTGGCCAATCAGTAGAGGATGATCCCTAGAACCCTGCACCAGCGTGTGATACCCAGAACAAACTCTTGACTCTGGGTTTCAGACTGACTCAGCTCTGACCATTGAGGCCACCTGCGGAGTGAATCAACAGACAGAGGAGCTTTTTCTCTATCTCTCCTACTCTCTGTAAATCTGAATTTCCAACAAAAATTAAAACAAACCTTTAAAAAATTGACACTAGTGTGTAAATAACCAACTACAAACTTTATCCATCCAATTATTTCTCCTTTCTTGGGTATGCCATCCATTTGATGCTTCTGAGTATCACTTATTTAGACCACAATAGTGCTCATTTTCATGTCTAATGCAGGCTTGACTCCTCAAGTGGCAGCCTGTGGGCCAAAGTCCTTGAAATAATTTGTTGTATCAGAGATGAGTACATTTGACTCTGACCTACACAACTGCAGAAATCAAGGTCTTTTCAGCAGAATATTGCTTCTTGAACCATCACTTGGCATTGTAGGAAATTGATTCAGAGTTCTAAAACCTGGCATTACCAAAGTGTTGGACCTGAATCAGTATGTCAATGAGCTAACTGACTACAAATGGCATAGGCATGGCCAGCTCTTAGCAGGGCTCACTACACTCCCTTCAACCCTTTAGGTTAAATAACCACGTTCAGTAAAATAGACAGCAGCCCTTACTCAATCAGTCATAAATTTTATATGCTTAGGGGCTGAGGTTGTGATTCTGTGCACTAAGCCATCACTAGCAATGCCAGCATCCCATCTGAGTGCCGATCCAAGTCCTGGCTGCTCTGTTGCCGATCCCGCTTTGTTTTTTTCCTTATATTCAATTAAAGAGAACTTGAGTATCATGTGTCATGGTGAAATTCACTTTCGATCAACCGTGTTGGGAGTTCTGTGACCCTATGGTACAATGTTCTCCAATTCTTTCTCCAGATTAGGGAACTTTTCATTTATTATTTTATTGAATACACCTTTAATCCCAGCTTTTCTTTCTGCAACTTCTGGAATTTCCATAACTCTTATGTTGGGTCTTTTAATCATATCTTTAATTCTTGGATACTTTTTTTTTAGCTTGGCCCAGCTCTGCTTCCAGCTTTTTGTTTGTGTCCCCCTAGTGACAGGATATATCTTCCAATTCTGAGGGTCTTTCTTCTGCTTCATTCATTCTATTTTTGAGACTCTCCACTGTATTCTTAACTTCTGAAATATCAGTATTCATTTGATTCATTTCCTGTGTGACATATTCCTTAAATTCCTTGCACTCAGGTATTCTATTTTTGGTTAGAAGCTTTATAATGAGCTTTCTGAATTCTGTGTCCCCCGTTTTCTTAATGTCTTCCTCAGTTAACTCTGAGGGTGGTAAAGACTTTTTGTTCCTTTGCCAGAGAATCTTCAGTAACGTTCATAGTACCTCTGTCTCTTCTTTTACCCTTTGTCGTTGCAATTCTAGTTGGTGGATTCTTCTCCTTAGTGCAGGTTTCTAAGATATATTACCTACATGTTTACAAGTTACTTTATGTTCAGGCAGTGTTTCAGGGAAACTGCAGTCATTCTAAATAACTGGTTTGTTGGCAGCGCTGAAGTCGTTGACACGTGCTGGACATTAAGTTGAGTGCACCTGGAGTTATTTTGGGTGGTTGTTTTCTGAGGAACCTGTGCAGTGCTCTAAGCTGGAAGTGATTTTCTTCCCAGCTTAGCTTTTGCACAGCTCAGTCGTCCTCCCTTCAGTCTAGCAGTGTCTGGTCCCATGCAAATGGCATCTGAGCTCTACTGATTTAGCGCATGTGCAGTTTACCACTGCTCTTCCTGACTTCTGAGCCCTTGGTCCTCTGTGCAAGATGGTGCCCAGTAGGGCACCAGCATAGTTCCAGGGCTGTCGGCTGTCAAATCCAGGCACCACACAGACCCTGCAGGATGTGAGGCTGGTGCTGCTTTCCTTGTGGGCTCAGCTCAGTGAATAATCTAGAAATAAGCACACTCTGAGCTGTCCCTTGAAATCTGCACCTGGTGGGGCATTGCTAGAGAATCCAGGCTGCTGGCTTTCAGATCCGGGGACCACACAGACCCTGCAGGATGAAGCTGGCATTGCCCTCCCCATGGGATCAGCTCAGTGTGATCAGCCAGAAATGAGCCCACTCTGGGCTGTTCTCTCAACTCCACACTCTGCTTCACCACACAAGACAGCGCCCAGTCTCCATGCTGTGAGTTCCGTCCTACCACTGGCCCATGCCCTGGAGTCCAGTGCTCTTTCTCTGCTCATTGCTGGGCCCAACTATGAAGCAAGTTTGGCAGGTCTTAGTCTGCATTTGCCTCCGGAGCTCTCCATGTGAACCCAAGCTCCCACCTGGCTGATACAAGAGCTGAGCCAAGGCCACCAATGGATCCCTAGCTGTTGCTGGAGTATAGATCACTATTCACCGGCCATGGTAGGTTTCCTGTTCACTGCAACACCGCTCCACTGTCGCCGTCACTTTCCCATGTCCAGGGGGTCTCCAGGTACCCCCTGCCAGCTGTCTGACCCCTATCTTTTCCTGTAATCTGCTTTTTGTGCTTCACCCTCTCTAAAGATTCTCTGTCATCCCAAACATGTCTGCACCCTATGCCACCCTCTTGTCTCCCAAGATCTCTTCATTTCTATTCACATCAGCTTCTAACTGGTGCTCCTCTCAGATAAGTTATTCTGTAACTGAAGTTTACTCAAATTAATTTCTGAATCAAGATTTTCTTCCCCAAATTAATAATTTATGAGAATCAAGCCATGACTCCACCCAGGAAATGGTCCAAGCATATTAATACTTCAACAAACTCCTTGATGAATAGTTACACCACAGGTGGTAGAAATGAATATTAAATTGAGTACCTGCAGTCAGACATAGGTCCAGACTTTCCTAGAGGTATATGGGATTCGTTCCTGCAAGATCCTCTGCCCTAAAAGGCTCACCTCCACCTGACCTCATCGAAGCTTAGAGATTCCTCAGTATTTTCCAGAGCTGAAAATTTGCATTCTCTTCGCAATCAGGTCTTCCTCGTTCATAGCTGAAGACACTGCAGCATATATCAAAATGAAGATCTAATCACCCACTGTTCTGAGGAGAATATTTATCTTACTGAGATGTGGGAAATAATTGTTTCTCATTTATCATCTTGCTCTGCACCCCAGGCTGAAAGGAGGGTGCATCCTGAAAGATGGGATGTGACACCAGAAACTAATTCTGAGTTTTCTGTTTAAAAGATACATTTATACACTGCAGAAGAGAGAGTCGATTGGGGACAACTTTTTAAAAGTGCTTCCCAAAGTTCTGAGAATAAATGAGAGTAGAAAGAACAAAAACAACAGCCCAATGTGCTGGACCAAAGAAATACTAATGTATTCAAATAAAGCAAGCTAGACCTGAGCAAACTCAGAAGAGGGCAGAGGTTTTGTGTTACCACAAAGAAGAGAAAGACTCTAATGTCCAACTCAGTGGTCTAACTAGGGATCAATTCATTAAGATCAAAGGGGCTTTTGTCAAGTCTCCTCCCTTTCTAGAGAGCTAAAATCTACTTTATTCCTGTTTTTGATTTAAAATGATGTGGCTACAATAGGAATTCCACTTCCCAGAGTAGAGAGTCTATCTCCATTGACTCATACAACCCTGTATCCCCTAAGCTGTGGCTGACTAGACCAACACTAGACACGTGACCACAGCTGAGTCAATCCAAAGACTGGGAGGAACCAAGCTCTTTCCCTAGACTTAGAACTGAGTGGCACAAAGACAGTCATTCTTCAGTTTATGGGTGAGAGTCAAGTTCAGGCAAAGTTAGGTTTACAGGAAGTGATTTGTGAACCAGAAACTATGGGGGAAGAGATCAGCAGTGCAAGAGATGGAAGAGACATCTGAAAAAGAAGAAAAAAGCAACAAAGACAAGCAAAGCAAAAAAACAATATTCTTTTTAATCCTGGTTCCAGAATTTGTGGTTTCAACTTTAGTGTTCTTCTTAGATTTTGTTTCTGGTTCTTAAGGGTCACTAAATGGACCATTTTATTTTTAGCCCAAATATTTTTATTTCAGCTTGCCTCATAGATTTTATATTCCTTGTAACCAAACAGCCTTACTAAAAGTACATTTCAATAAATGTAGCATATCTTGTCATTGGTAGGAAACTTACTCTTGGTATAAAAACCAAGTTCCAACCATCCTCAAATTTCTCTCAAGGAATTTTTTTCTGCCCATACTGAACCAAAGGAATGCCTTCCTTTCATTCCTTCCCAAATGTTCTACTATCTGGATGTCTTATACCATTTCATTTAAGATATGTCAAGGTGGCCTCCCTATTTTAGAGTTCCAAGTTTAAGTTCTCTGCCATTCTCAAGGATGGTTTATCATCTGGCAGAGAAGTATAGCAGAAACCTCAGGAATTTGCACATCTTATTCTTCAGATTCTAGGCTCCTCCTGGTCTCTTTATTAGTCAGCAAAAGCATTGCTCTTCTAGCATTCTTACCACAATTCCATCCTACTTAGGCAGCCTCTTCATAGCACCCTCAACACATAATAAACATGATTTCACCCATGAAGAACACTCCAAGATTACCAGCTCTTCAACACACACTCACGTCTCTAAATGCTACAGAGAGCACTTTCTGTTCAAACTGTGCCTCTCTAGGGGCTCCTATAGAGGTTGGCGGTCATGAACATCAGAGGAAACTTGGACACAGGGTATCAAGGCAGACTGGGAGAAGAAGCCATGTGTGCAAAGGGCCCCCAATTTGGAGAGATGGTGCTGCTTTAGAGAACAGTGGCCGGTAGATGGGAAGGGAAGTAAATTTTGATTTGTTTGTTTGTTTTTGCCACTTTTTAGTCCTAGAAATTCAGGACCATGGAGACAGCCAACCCAAAATGAAGTTTCCACCTTGTCTTCAGTTCTAAATTCTATTAAAAACAAACAACAACCAACCAACAAACAAAACCCATGGCTTTCGTATTCCCATCTCCAGATTCCACAGCCAGAAGGTCTGAGAATTCTTCAATCCTGGACAGCCCAATTCTTCACCGTGGAAGGAATCCATCAGCATCCCAGGCAGCAGCATGTCAACAATGTTAAATTAGGCATCCACTGGGTGCTACTTCACTGCAATGTGATCATAGGATCCGCTACGCTCTCTGTCCTATTCCCTACCCCCACACCATGAAAACTCAGGTTCGGGTCACATCTTCAAACAGGGAATCTCAACCTATCCATTAGGAATGATTCCCCAATCATTTTTTTCTTAAAATCACCCACAAGAATTCTACAGGGGTTCTTTCCTCAACTTCATTGCAATCATACCTCCTTGTCAGATAGTTCACAAAGGACTAAATAACAGGGAAGCACTCAACACATCACAAAAGAATGCAGCATTCTCTCTTCATTCATCCATTCAAAAGACTCAACTTCTACTATGTGCTTTCCCCCCAAAAAATTATGTATATATATATGTATATATATAATACATATATTATTCTCATATATATGTATATGAATGTTGTTTCCCTCCTCAAACTTGCCTGGTTGCCATGGTCACAAGATGTCCCTAAACACAATAATTTAACACGGCCTCATACTTGGCAAAGCAAGACCTCTGTCCAAAAAAGTTATAAAAGCCAAACCCACTACTGCAGTTTAAAGAGGAGGTTGGGTGCTGACCAGTTAGAACCTCACTGAAAGCCAGGGGATCTGAAGCCAGATTAGGAAGGTCCACTCGTAATAAATAAACAACAAGAGGTCCACTCTTAATAACTAAGCAACAAGACATCCATGGAGTCAGCAGGCCGTCCCCACCCCCAGCCTGGAAAGGTTGCAAGGAGTCACCATTATTGCAAAGCCTGAAGTATGATGCCTGGATTTTTCCTGGCAACCCAATTACAGCATGCAAATTTTCCATGGAGTTGACTTCTCGGCGATAGGAGCCACGCACACGCTCCTTTGGGCTTTTTTGCACGAGGAAAACATTGTTGGGAAAGGGGCCTGTGGACCAACCACTGGAAAGTGCACTCAATAGCACTTTGGTTGAGATAATTGCTGCATTTTTTTTTAAATTGTAGGCTTTAGAGGCAACCACAAGCAAAATTTGTGACAGACATTTGACACTGAGAAACTCTGCCGTGTTTGGGTGAAATTTTTCACATCCTCCTGCCCTAAAGGACTGGTTTATTGACTAACAAAAGGAAAATTAGCTCAAACCACCAGAGTGTGTTAGCCAAGTCTTTTGTCATAAAGCTATTCTGCTAGACACCAAGCTTTCTCATTGTGTACAGTCTGTGCTGCCCAGGGTGGCCACTGGACAGGTTTTTGCTTACCCTATGAATGCAGACATGCAGGCTTGCAGCAAGGTTCCTCACCAACCATGGCCTCCAGGACCCCATCACCTTCTTAGCACCTTCTTGTACCTGCCTAGTACCCTCTTGTCCTCAGGGCTGGGTGTTCTCCTTTGCCTTTCCTGCCTACACCAAATCCTGTCTGGAAGAATGCTTGGCAGCAGGACAGTACAAAGCATGCAAGTCCATCAAATAAGAAGAATCCCAGGCCAAGGAAAATAGAAGACAGCTTTCGGAGGCCCTCTCCTTGCCAACAGGCCTTAGGAGCCCATGATATCAGTTGGCATAACTAGGAATCTAATCCGAAGAACTCAGCAGAGAGTTTAAGAGAGACTCCTGGGAGTTTGCAGGGTCCTCTCAGTGGGCAGGCGCTCCACCCACCCACCTACCCATGCCCTGGGCAACTGTGCCCTTTGCAGGCCCTCCACCAACTCCCAGGTGCCTGAGGAGCCCATTTCCTAAGCAGACTTCTTTCTCAGAAGAGGAGGCTCCCCTGTCTCCTCATCTCCAGGATAATTTCACTTTTTATTGTAAGGATGCATTGCACATATATTCACTCTGAAATCAAACCAAACTTGGTTCTACCATTTCCTCAGCTGGAGACATCCAGAAGGCTTTTATGGCTTAGTGCCAAGACCACAAAAAATAAGTCTCACTTCTAGGGTCCATGCAATAAGACAATGAACACAACGGTGCCTTGCACGAGGTCTTGCCTCTTGCTTACCGTCAAACACATAAAATACACTAGAGAAATCACCAGAAATCATGTCCAGGGTACCTGCAGTGTGATAGAAAATGAGGATGACAAAAAGGAATGGGACATTTTTTCTCCCATCAGCAAACTAATAGATTGATTAAAGAAGTGATATGAGCACATGCTAAGCTAAAGTAAAAGCACTCAACAGGAGTGGGCGCATAACCTAGAGGTCAATATTCTGGTTAGAGGAAAGCAATAAGGGGGAAAAACATGGGGGAGGGTGGAAGAGGAAATCCCTGAGCCTGAGGAACTGTATCATGAAAAATTAAGAATTTTTAAAAAAAAATGCTCTCCCTCCCATCTCATATCAGAACACGTGGATTCGCAGTCCGGCTGTGGCTCCTTACTCCAGCTGGCTGTTCTTGCAGATCCAGAATGCAGGGGTGACACCTCAAGTCCTTGAGTCCCAGCCACCTGTGTGGGAGACCTGGATGGAGTTCTCAGCTCCCAGCCTCAGTCTGAAACAGTTATGCCCATTGCAGAAACATAGAGAGTGAGCCAACCGATGAAATAAGTATCCATAATGGGTCTACCTGGCTAGTGCCTCAGATTTCTTGAATCCAGAAAGACGAAGGCAAGCATGGGAGTCAAGGAGGGAGGAATTATAATACAACTATGTTGATTTTAAAAATTTAAGTAAGAACTACATTGGCTAAGGAGCGTTTTGGTGGGCTAAGATGAGATTCCAGATGCAGAAAAGATTTTCTGAAAATATTCTTCTCCCCTGCATCTACCCAACGCACACGGGTTTCCCAAGGACCCAGCCCAACTGTGTTGGAACAACTGTTGAACTGTAAAACAAGTCCAGTGAATGGGGAAAGAAGAGCATTCATTTACAACTCACCTCCTCTAGGCTTGTTTCAATCCAGAAGAAAGGGTACCCTATGCTTTCCCAGCCCCAGAGGGAGAAGAGAAGGCAAAAATAAAAAAGGAGAAAATGAAGCATGCGAAGAGATAACCATCTGTGTTTGCTGGGTTAGTCTTCCGCCCAGAGTGTAATTATGATTCTGAGAGCTGAGCTGGTCATTTGGAGAGAGACAATCCAGGTCAGGCAAATACCCTGCCACAGAGGAGGTCCACCTACAGACCATGAACAGTCTCTGCGTGGTTTTTCTCCTAAGCAGTTGAGTGTCTGGCTACTCAAAAGGAGATCCTTGCTTCACACATTTTAATTTGGTAGGCAACATCAAGCTCACCAGTATGCAGCAAAGTCGAAGGGATGCCAACCACTTCATCTCTGGCATAACACACATGGCTGTATTATTTTCATTTTTGTAAGAAACATTCAAAGTTCAGGGCTGGAAACTCGTGTGTGGGCTGATGTCTGATGGCATAGCTAGTTATTATGTAGTGACTCACGGTAAGTTTCCACAGCTACCACACCTTAAAGTTAAACTCTCTCAAGCCAGACAGTAAACTATTAGCAGAGATATTTTTATCACCATAATTTCTAGTTTTTTTAACTAATTGGATTTTTTTTTTTAAATTACAGCATGGCCAGTTTTATAAAAGTCCTAGAATGTTTTTTTTCCCCTGACATCTGTGTTAGGAATATTACCCTTTCAAAAACAATACAAAATAAAAACATGCTCCTGGGACATTTTTAAGGACTTTTTCAGCTAACCAGCTTGGTCAACCAGCAAAATCCTGGAGCATTGGCTCAGGCATGTCAACCAGCCCCAGCTCCTCACCACAAGGAAGACTCAGCGAAGGAGTTGCGGTTTTGATGGTGTCTGCTCCAGGTCCCCAAAAGGAAGTTGCCTGGGGGTGAGGCCAAACAGCAGATGGCACCACTCAGGAAGATGAAACACGAGAGTTCTGAGAGAGGCTAGGGCGGAGGAGGAGCTGCCTACCTCTCCACAGTCTCAAAACAGAGCAACGCTCACATCACTCCTCTCTCCAGCAGAGCACTCTCCCCAGCCCGTGTCCCATCTGGATCACCTGTGTCGGCACACCACACACACCTGCCAACGACCCGGTATTAAGCCTTGTGCACCTGTGAACAGGAGCCCAGAGACAGAAGCCCCTGTTTAACATAAACCTGTATTTTAAGAACCTCCTATAAGAGAGAACTCGGGCTTGAGGCTTTGTTTATAGCTCCAGAAGCTACTAGCACCTCTTCATTTATGTTCAGTTCACTTTCCTTCAGTTATTTCCCTTTTTAAAAATAATATCTAATTGAATGGCAGAGAGAAGAGAGAAAGATTTTCCATCTGCTGGTTCACTTGCAAAATGGCTAGGCCAGGCCAAACCAGGAATCTGGAACTCCATCTAGGTCCAAGTATTGGGCCCATCTTCCACTGCTTTCCCAAGTACATTAGCAAGGAGCTGGATGGAAAGCGGAGCAAGCAGGACTTTAACATGTGCTGTCTTATGGGATGCCAGTGCTGCAAGTGGCAGTTTAACCCACCGTGCTACTTAACACCAGCCCCTTTTCTGTTCTCTTATAATGATGTGCTATGGGGTGCTTGGAAGGCAGGTCCTCGAGGCTACTATCATCAGCTCTTTGTCCCTCTGTTTCACACTTGGGACTTCTCAGAGACACATGCATTTTTCAAACAAATGGATGAGATAGAAATAACTTATATTCTGTTTGTTGCCCATTTATTTCCATCTTTGACACCACCAGGGTCTCAAACATGCTACAAAATTCAGTGCTAGAATAATATTGCTTCTTTTCTCTTGATAACATTGAATTAAGGGAGTGAATTATCACTTAGAGGTCCCTTCAAAAACTCCCCCTCATCTGGGAACCAGGCTGGGGGAGTGCTGGAATGACCTTGGTCATGTGGAAGCGAGCCAAGGGTTGCTGTCCACCACGGCCAGCCAGATGAACCACATCACCCTGGCAGAAGCTGTTCACAGGAGGAGTGATGGATAGGCAGACTGAAGGCTGCATCCAGAGAGCAGAGTCTCGGTCAGGATCATAAGCAGTGTCTGTCCTCCAGTCTCTGGCTCTTGAAAAGGGGGGCTCTGATGCAGGAGATTAAAGGGCTTGGAGAAGTCAGAAAGGTAAGAGCAGAGGCCATCTCTGTCCACTGCTCAACCTTGTCCTGCCTACTGAGCTCAGACTCAGCACATAAGCACTGAACAAAAGTTGCACAGATGAGTGTCTGGATTTAAAGGCTGGGAAGAGTAGAGAAGTGGACTGAACACCCTGAGAAGACAGACATAGGATACAGGTCTCACAGACCAGTGTGTGTCTTCTACACAGGGTTGGCAGCACACTCCTGCCATTCAGATGTCAGCCACAGTTAGGATGGGTCAGCACAGGGGGGTCACCTTGTGTGAGGCAATTCCACAGAAACTTAGGGGGTTCCTCTGATTCCAGCTGGCTGTTCTCCATCAGGTTCTGACCTCAGCCTGGATCTCAAATCTATGGTATCCCCAGAAGCCCAGTAGCTCTTGCCTTGCTCACCCACCTTAAAGGTAGTTTCTGGCAAAGAGAGAATTTTCCCCTACTTCTCTTTCATCCTCCTACAAAACCACTTCCTTCTTCCCCAACTGTCCCATCCTCCTGACACCCCTATGCTGTGTCACAAGGACTGTTCAAGTTGTGATGAAGACTTGGGACTTTTGATACAACACAGAGATCCCTGATCCCTGATCAATCCCCACCGCACTCTACTCTGCCAGTTCTTTGTTGCCCATCTTTTTGCCCAGCTATTCCTTCAGCCCAGCCCAGCTTTACTGCACCTATACACTCTGAATCAGACCTGCAACAGCTTCCAGTGAGCAAAGGGAGGTTCAGACGTTCCCTTTCTGATTGTCTTCCCCTTGAACTTCTAGTAAGCTCCCCTGTCCATCAAAGGCTCCCCAATACACAGATCACTCACTATATCACTTACATGTGGGACATTTCCTCTTGTAGTTTGCAGAATTTTGTACCCACTTGGGTTTTCTGATTACGAAGTTATTTTTTTCTAATGTAGAAAGGAAATGTGATTTGATGATGGAGACTCAACCAAGAAATTGAGAGATACTGAGTTCTCAATCACCTTGTGATGGAGAAAGCACTCTGACATTCTAGGTCTACTGACATTTCAGTAGCTTTGGATAAATAGACACAAAGATGTCAGAAGAACATTCTCCATTGCTGAAGCTTCCTCCCATAGACACACAGTAGTTCCAATCCCTGCATTGTCCCTAGGTTGAGCAGTTATTCTGCTAGACAGATGTTCTCCAAAAGGTGGGAAGACAGTTACCTACTCAGAATCCCAGCAGAAAGAGAGGATTGTCTCCGATGGCTTCAGTAACAATGTGCTAGGGAGACTCTGCTTGACTCAAGTGCCCATTTCTAAATGCTACCTGAATCAAAAGACCTGCACTCTGACAGTATGGGTCGGGCTCAAGCCCTAACAGAGGCACCCGGCGATGCTGGGCAGGCAGAAACCCCCAATGTCTCTTGCATTTTCCAGAGCAAATACTGCAGCACCTTATATTACACAGTGATGCCCTCACACACCCAAGTGCTCACCTTTCCCAGGTCAAAGAAAGGCCATGGGCTAGACAGGCAAGGCAAAGCCATGTGGCACTCAATTTCTTTCTACAGTTGGAAATTTCTTTCTTCCAGCTTGGTGGAGCTAAGTACAAACAGCAGCAGAGTTTGCAAGAATCATCAAAATATTTTTGCTCTGACTGGAGAGATAAAGAGAAAGGCACAGTGAAGAGTCAAAGTTACACTAAAGTTAGATTGTAATCACACCTTTTAGTTCTGACAAAACCCCTGACAAAGTTTCCTGCTGACAGCACATGAATGCCTTTCTTTTCCCTCTGCAGGGAGTATGTGATGAACTCCAAGCAGATTATCACCTGTATGAATTCTGTGATACCTGATCTTCCACTCACACGTCTTGGGAGCCACCTCATGGCCACGGGACCACCTGCCAAAGAGCAATACTGACCTTCTGGCTCCAGAACCAAAATCTGAGGCAATCAAGCTGTATGATGAGCCACAAAGCTGCTTACAAGACAGCACTCCTTGTTCAAGCACTGGCGCAAAGACTTGTAAGTGGATGGGCTGCTCTTCAATACCAGGAAGCTCAACTCTGTCTCTAGCAGCAAGGACAGTTGAATACTGAGGAATAGGGCTCTCTGGTAGACCTTGCAGTCAGAGAAGGAAAGGCTTCAAAAGTGGAGTTTCACTGGCTGCATACTCATTTACATTTTTCTCACTTAAGTCTCTGTGTCCACAATGGGCTCATGTCTCAGTCACAGGAAATCACCAAAATTCATGCAGCATATATGCTAGTTGACCAGCATGGAAAAAAAGGATGGATTTGGAAGAGCTTTATCCAGGCAAAATGCTACTGTGAGTGCAAATTCTTAGCTCCCTAATTCTTCTTCAGGGCCAGCAATGGGAATTGTTTGGGGAACATGTTTAACATAAAACCACATTAAATATCAGGTAAATAGGACCCAGTATGGTAGCCTAGTGGCTAAAGTCCTCGCCTTGCATGCGCCAGGATCCCATATGAGCCAGTTCATATTCCAGATGCTCTACTTCCCCATCCACCTCCCTGCTTGTTGCCTGGGAAAGCAGTAGACGACAACCCAAAGCCTTGGGACATTGCACCCATGTGAAAAACCTGAAAGAAGTCCCTGGCTCCTGGCTTCAGCTCAGCTCCAGCCATTGTGGCCACTTGGGGAGTGAACCAGCAGATGGAAGATCTTTCTCTCTGTCTCTTCTTCTTTCTGTAAATCTGACTTTCCAAGAAAAACAAATAAATCTTAAAAAAAAAAAAGTCAAAGACATATTTCCATAGAGAAGCACATGGTAACAAGGTAGAATAAAATCCATGGACCTGTCAGTCTCCCACTCAAGAAGGCAGAGGTGGGCCCAGCATGGTGATATAGTGGCTAAATTCTCTTCTTGAAAGTGCTGGGATCCCATATGGATACCAGTTTGTGTGTTGACTGCTCCACCTCCCATTCAATTCCTTGCCTGTGGCCCGGGAAAGCAGTAGAGGACAGCCCAAAGCCTTCAGACTCTGCACCAATTTGGGAGACCTGGAAGAAGCTCCTAGCTCCTGGCTTCTGGCTCCTGGCTTCAGATTGACTTAGCTGCAGTCATTGCTGTCATTTAGGGAATGAGTCAGCAGGTAGAATCTTTCTCTCTGTAACACCTTCTCTTTGTAGATCCACCTTTCCAATAAAAATAAATAAGTCTGGGACAACAACAGGTGCAAGCTTCCAGGCATAGAAAAGGATCTGAATCCTCTTCCTGCTCCCTACCTGAAGCCGGGGATAGTACTGAAATTCCTCCTTTGTAAAAACAAGGAATAAAGCTGAACTTGCATTTTCTGTAACAGCCAAGAATTTGCAGTGCTGGTAGACAGAAGGTGCAACCCCGAAACCCCATTGTGGGTAAAGCCACTCAGTTTCTTAGTAGCGGCTGGTATACATCTCTGTACATTGAGCTAGGAGTACAGTCACCAACAGTCCACCCAGATCAGGAACAGAGTTCCTAGGGGCCATTTTGAGGCAATGTGAAACTGACTCTCTAGGGATAAAAACTAAAGGGGAAGGGGTGGAGGAAACAAAGCCCAAGACCAGAGAGTTAGGTACTGAGCCATGGTCCTTCCACACACAGAAGATGGAAACCTCAGCTAAGATAGCTCTTGGTAGGGTAAAAAAATAGGTGTTTGAAGAACCTGCATGAGGAAGAGCTGATAGATCGAGCTAGTGGAGCAGACTGAGTCCAGGAGATGTCCTGGGCAGAATCATCAAGTAGGTGATGATTCAAAGTGAAGGTACCAAGAAAACTGACAGAAAGGATGAGAAAAACCTAAGGGCCAAATTCTTGGCAGTGCAAACTCTTAAAGGTCATGCAGAGGACAAGGATCTAATCCAAAACCCCCAAGTTGGATAAAATCAGGAGACATTTGTCATGTAAATCACTGATTTGGAGAATGAATTAATTATTATCAGATAATCCCAGAAGCCAAGTAAGGTAAGAATCAAGAAGCACACACTGGGCTTGAAAACTAGATATAATATGGAACTTTGGTCTCATTGAACTAATGGATCTGAAATCAATTTCATTTGCCCTCAGATTTCCCCCAAGTGATCATAAATGTTAGCCCAATTTTAATGTTCTCAGTAACTACCAACTCTCTACAGCCAGAATTTTCTTTGAATGTTCTTGCAGTTTCTCCAGACTCAAATAGATCCTATGAGACATATGTGAGAGGGGCTTCAAAAAGTTCCTGAAAATGTAAAATTAGATAACATGAATTTTTATGAACTTTGAATCTCCTTATATACTCATATATCAGAAATGCGCACATGAAAATTATACAACCATTGAAAAGAAGAAAATCATACCATTTTGAATGACATGGATGGAACCAGAAGACAATGAATTATGTTCAATAAACTAGCAGACACAGAAAGAGAAGGACAAATTGACCTCACAGACAAAACCTAAAATGATCAAATACACAGAGGCTAATATTAGGATAACAGGACCTGGGTGGGATGTGGAGCAGAGGAAGAGGGTGATATTGGTCAAAGGATACAAAGGCGGTGCCTATGCAATGGCTCAAATGTGATTTATATTCCTAGACTCAGACAGAACTTTAAAGCCCAAAGTTGTTAGTTAATGGTAAGGCTAGAAGCTTAATCCAACTTCTGTTTAGATATGGGACACTTGCCAAAGAGCTAGATTCACTATTACATTGGTTCATTAATGTAGGTCCCTCATGACCAAATTCTAGTGGACTTACAGGAAGAAAAACACAAAATTAGATATATTTGTCTCTCACTGCAAGATGCTCTGTGTCACCTCAGCATTGTGCCTGGCAGGAGGTTACCACCTGACGAGGCCTTTAGAGCTTGCACCTTCAAATCAAGGAGCCAGTATAGAACTCTTTCCTTTTTAAAGTTAGCTGCATCAGGTATTTCATTACAGCAACTAAAAAAAAAAGTTAACACAGCTTCACTGTAGCCAAATTTTTACTGTGTATATAGGTATTAAAACATCAAGTTGTATACCTTAAACACGCACAAATTTTATATTAGTGAAAATAAGGTGTTAGAAAAAAAAAAAGAATCCTTAATTTCTATCTTTTATCACTTCAATCTGGCTAGCCTAGCTAGGAGTGGACAGATTATTGGGGCTCAATTCTCTGACTTTGATGCTCCTATTTCAAAGGTCTTCTCACTTTTAATCTTTCAAGGAAGAATGAGTCCTACTTTGTCTTGGAGTAGGTAGGACATCATGAACTTGCTTTCCTATTCAGAGTAACCAATATGTGCAAAGCTTCTTTTGCACACAGAGGCACTGAGCTGAGAGTTTCACTTATTTAATTTTCTCCTTATAGGTCTGTGATGAAGCAGGCATTGTGTCCTATTTTACAAAAGAAGAAATGATCAAGGACAGTTGACAAACGCTGCTGCTTTCCAGTGAAGGGTAAACAGGAGCAGCCCAGAGAAATCCTCCCAGAATCAAAGTTCTATAGCAGTCACACTAAGCATCAATAATGTCCCACGGGTCCAATATTCTGAGCCAAATTTTGGAATAGTTTTTAAACATTTGGAGGTAGAATGCATATAGAATTTTTGAAAGCACCAGAGTTCAAAAAGGATGGAAAGAAAAAGAGGAAGAGACGCAAAAAGCAACATGAGATTGTGGGAACCGTGGTGAAGACTCTGGTGGCACCAGCAACTTGGCCAGAAATGCACAATCACCACAGGAAATACCCAAACAAGACCCACACCGCCTGCCAGCCAGAAAGAGCAGACAGCTCACACCTGGCTTCCATAAACAGCTGATGCTGCAAACCCGTGCCCACTCTTGCAATGGTCACAAACTCTTGCTTTTTTCAAAAACCCCAAAAACAACTTGCCTGCACTCTGCCATTTGAATTACAACCTCTATATTTTTTTGGAAGCAATGAATTTATTGATGCTTTGCTCATTAAAATGCTGTTTGAGATAAAAATCTGCTATTTAAAATGCCCAGATCAAAATGTCCTTTTACAATGTAGGTAAAAAAGCCCATAGACTGTGCGTTGTTCCGCTGCCCAACACATTAATTTTTCAGTGGACTTTCAAGTCTGACAAATTAAAAGTGCTCCTTCCAACCCCTTTAACAGTCTGCTCACAAAAGCACTTGGTTAAAGTGCTTTAATGTGTGCCTGCAGTTTCCTTTCTAGCTCCTCTGTCATCAATACTGTTTGAATATTCTCTATTTTGTTGTCTGGACTTGGGAAAAAGCCATTGTCAATCTGGTCACTTATGGTTTCTTTAACTTAGTGATTAAGCCAGAAAAGTTCTGTTTGAAATGACATCTAATTTCAGGCTTCAAGATCCAACTATGTATTTCCACTTGCCTGTGGTTCCAAATGATTTCAGTATTTGTACTCATCTCAAACTCTCCCTAGATCAGCAGATATGACCTCCAGCTACCCCACTCAGCAACCTAAAGAAATTGGTGGACATTTTCCACCTAAGGCCACAATTTGTGAAACCACTTCCCCCGACTCTCCTTGACCTCACTTCAGCACTTGGGTCTAATAAACACACCCTTCTTAAAATTTTCTCTCTCTCTTTCTCTCTCTCTCTCTCTTTCTTTCTGTGTGTGTGTGTGTGTGTGTGTGTGTGTGTAGAGATCAAAATTCTGGCATCAATAAGCCTGCCTATGAATTGCAGAGTAATAATTTACAACTGTAAGGCATTGCAGAAGTTGTTTAAAACTAAGCTTTTGATGCCAAATCTGAAAAAAAGAAAAGAAAAAGATGATCATTCCTATGCAACAGCAGTTGTGATGAAAACTAAACTAGCTGCTTATAAAAGGCTCAGGTCTCCATGAGACAACTCTGGACTGATTTCCTCCCATTTACAGTCTTTTTTTAGAGAGACAGAAATGCCAGTTCCCAAAATGCCTACAACAGTCAATGCTAGGCTGAGATTGGAGCCAGAGCTGGAATGCAATCAGGACTCGACAGGGGAGGCAAACAGCCAATCACCTGAGGCATCACCACTCCCTGCTAGGACAGGCAGGAGCCAGAAGCCAGAACCTGGATTCAAATGCAGACACTGATGGGGGATGCAAGTGGATTAACTACTAAGTTAAACCTTCACACATACATATATACACCCAACCCTGCACACTTTTCTCTCCCCTACTGGTTCCTAAATAGTGGCATTGCCCAAGATTTCATTTTTGGCTGGCAGCTTCAGTCTTTAGCCCCCTGCCCATGCTCACTTTCCTCCATCCTTTGCATGTATCTCTTCCAACTTCCCCCTCCTGCTGCAAACCTCATGAAAGCCAACAGAGAAGCCATGTAGTCTTAGAACAAACATTTGGTGCATTGGATGCATCCTTGGGTCTTGGTTTCTGCATCTGTAAAATAAGATGATAGGGAAATGAATGAATAATGCATGATCCCTTATTATCATTTCCTAAATAAATGAAGTAATATTCCTTGCCTCTTTCCTAATCCTTCCTTTACACTCTTCTTTCTCCTTTGTTCTCCCATCCCATTCTTAGACCTGAAACAGTCTGGATAGTCTGCCAGGCTGCACATAGTCTAGGTTGGCAAATATTGGTATAGCATCCTGTTTCTTATCACCTATCACCTAGCTGTGGTTGTGGAGCTATGGTGTGAACTGGATGCCTCTGATAGGAAAGCATTTGAGAAATTTCTAAATAAAATTAATTCAGCCTAGTGAAGGATATAAAATTTTAAAAGATAGTGGAGTGTCATCGCTCATGAAGCACTTGAATTCATAAGGAAAACTATATGAAAATGGTCACTGTGGCACAGACTTGGGGGTAAGCAGATGGTAAGAATGATGAACTCTTTCACAGGTAATGAATGCAAGTCAACAGTAGGCGCTAAGAACCAGATGTTTACACAGCATTATTCATAGATCTTAAAAGTGCAGTACTAAATTTCTGTAAGAAAAAATACAGAATGCAATATTTAGCTCAATATCATTTTTGTAATTAATACAAACCTATATAATTGAAGAACAACACAAGTGAACACAATCATTGCTTTTGAAAACATTATTAAAAAGGAAGAATCAATCACCTATTATGACTTTCCTTGATGAAAATTATACCATGGATAACCAAATAATATGAGGACCATTTTTCTTTTTATAGAAGTATTCCAGGAAATAAGCAAAGGAGAAACACTAGAAGTGGAAATTCCAATTGTGGCAGATCGATTCTAAGACAGCTCCTAAATCTCGCTGTTACGCAGTTCTTCCCCTTCAGTGTGGGTAGAATCAGTGACTTGCTTCAAACCAGCAGAATGCATAAAAGTGATGCGATGACGTTTCTACACTACCTTACATGGAATGCGGCTGCCATCTTGTTAGCATACTTGCTGTGTGGACTCTCTTCAACAGAGGTTCACATGGCAGGCATCTTAGAACAACCTTTGACCAACAGAAGCAAGGAAATGAAGCCCTCAGCCAGACAATCCCCAAAATCCTAAGCTGCCTTCAGTGTCAACAACCAGTCAAGGCCAGCCCTAGACAACATCTTGTTTATAAGTGTCTGCAAGACCTAGAAACAGAGAATCAACTCACTTCTGCCTGGATTTTTGATCCACAGACACCAGGAGATCCTTAATGTGCTTTTGTAAACCACTACTTTCATGGCAATCATGCTATACAACAATAGATAACAAATTGATAAACTCATGGTACTTGGAGTTGATCAACAGCTGCTGATGTCACATATAAATGAAAGACAAGTAGATACCATGTGTATCCTGAGGGAAGAACATAAGACAAACCATGAAACCATCTTATCATAAAAGAATCTGGGGCCAGTACAGTCACTCAGCATGCCAATCTTCCTTCCTGTGGCACTGGCCGTTCCACTCCCGATCCAGCTCTCTGTTTATGGCTTGGGAAAGCAGCAGAGGATGGTTCAAACCTTGGGCCCCTGAACTCATGTGGGAGACTAGGAAGAAGCTCCAGGTTCCCAATTTTGGATCAGTTCAGCTCCAGCTGTTGTGGCCATTAAGGGAGAAAAACCAGCAGGTAGAACTTCTTCATCTCAACATCTCTCTGCATAAAATCTGCTTAAAATAAAATACGCTTTTCAAAATCAAAGAATCAAATGTGAATCTGATCAGATCCTAGATTCAACTACTAACCCAAAGTAATTACAGAGGACAGAGGAACTTGCTAAACTACACAACAAAGTTGCAATCTGCCAAATCCTTGCTGTGATAAGCTCTATACCACAACACCTGGGCTCCTCAATAAATAAGTTGCATTGGGCTCTGCAGGATCCCATATGGGAGTCAGGTCTAATCCCGGTGGCTCTGCTTCCCATCCAGTTTCTTGATTGAGGCCTAGGAAAGCAGTTGAGGATGGCCCAAGGCCTTGGGACCTTGTACCTGAGTGGGAGATCCAGAGGAGGCTCCTGGCTTCGGATTGGCTCAGCTCCGGCTATTGCAGCTGCATGGGGAGTAAATTGTTGCACTGGAAGATCTCCCTCTCTTTCTCCTTCTCTCTGTATATCCAACTTTCCAATAAAAATAAAATAATAAAAATAAATAAATAAATAAGCTGCACGGGGATAAAACAGGTTCAATGGGAACAACTCAATTAGAAATAGACACCCATTACTATGCATGGGACTTATTTGACCTCTGATTCATATAAACAAACTTCTAAAAGATACAACATGTATGAAAGGACAAGGAATTTTTCCTGCTTTTTTTCTACTTTTTTTCTTATTGGAAAGTCAGTTATGTAGAGAGGAGGAAAGACAGAGAGGAAGATTTTCCATCCATTGATTCAGTTCCCAAATGGCCACAATGGGCAAAACTGCACCATTCCAAAGCCAGGAGCCTCCTCCGGATCTCCCATGCAGGTGCAGGGTCTCAAAGCTTTGGGCCATCCTCAACTGCTTTCCCAGGCCACAAACAGGGAACTGGATGGGAAGCAAGACTGCCTAGATTAGAACCAGCAGCCACAGGGCATCCCAATGCATGCAAGGTGAGGACCTTAGCCACTAGGTTACTGCACTGGGACTGAGGACGAGGAATTTTAATACTGGCAGTTCAATGATATTGAATATTTTCAAAATGTTGATAAGAATCAACATTTGTTGATTGATTGTTGTGTTTTGGGACCCAGCACAATAGCCTAGTTGGCTAAAGTCCTTGCCTTGCTTGCACCAGAATCCCACGTGGGTACCAGTTCGTATCCCAGATGTTCCATTTCCCATCCAGCTCCCTGCCTATGACCTGGGAAAGCAGTCCAGGATGACCAAAAGCCTTGGTACCTTGCACCTATGTGGGAGACCCAGAAGAAGTACATGGCTCCTGGCTTCAGATCATCTCAGCTCTGGCAGTTTCAACCACTTGGGGAGTGAACCACCAAATGGAAGATCTTTCTATTCTTCTCACTGTAAATCTGACTTTCCAATAAAAATAAATACTTTAGAAAAAAAATACTGTATTTCTGCTGTCCTGACAAAGTAGGTAGAACTAATAATAGAAGAAATGAGGCAGTGTGTGGGAGCAGGGCAGTGCGCAAGAGACGGCGGGGTGGGGGAACAGCAACAGGATACGATGGGCACAGGGTACCGTCCCTCCATCTACACCTGCATATCTGAAAAGTTCTTCATAAGAAAAAGTTTTCTCCTTCGGCATTTCTCAGCGTGACCCCAACAACCTCCACCCCATCCAATCATCTCACTGCCTTCCCAGTCTCAGCCAAACCTATCCAACTTACATCATCAGCAGCGCTGCCTTCTGCGCAGAGACCCCCGTCCTATTTTAGCCCCACACCCAGAGGGGGAATGTTAATCAGATTGGATTGCACTCCCCAGTGCCTGTGATAGGGTGTAGTCCCCAAGCACTGGGGCGGGGTTCTCCCCGTCCCCCCCACCCCCCAGCAGCAGGGGCCTCCCCTTGGCTCAAGTGAGCAGAAGGTTGAGTTCCCTGTCCTGAACTGCTGATTCACGTCTCTCTTGCTCTCCCTGGGGCCTAAACTGAGGCATGACTGCCCACTCCAAACAAGCCCAGATATCTTGCTCTGCACCCCTTCTCCATGTGCACCTCGAGCCACCAAGCACGTGGATGGAAAGAGAGGAGCCCCCACAGTCACGGAACTAGGCAATGTCACCTGACAAGGAGGTAGGTTTAAACTTAAATCATCAATAAAGCTATAATCCTGAATAATCAAAATCACTCCTTCAAATGCTTTAAGCTGTGCCTCAGGTTCTACCAAGAGTTTGGACACTCTGTGTATGTAATCCTGTGTTGGTTCTCCCTATGTTCTGTTGGTGGAGGGGGCAGAGGTCCGATGCTGTTCTGCTTCTTGTCCTGAGTTGTGGCTTAAACACGTGCTTTCACTCTGTCAGAATTTATCAAGCTGCGTGCTGGGGATGGTTGCACTTTTATATGCAAATCCTACTTCAAGTTTGAACCGTTTATTTTAAACATGCACACTCTTACCTTGGCATTTCCAGTAAGCTTTGCCTGTCTCAGGCTTGACTGTCCAGGAGCTATTATGACCAACAATCGCCTAAAGATCTACTCTCCTGCTCCCTTCCCCTTCCTCCTTCCCTCCCTCTTCTCTTTGTTCTCTGTGTGTGTGAGTGTGTGTGTGTGTATGTGTGTGTTTTCTTTGACTCCATAGTTGAATTACATTCAGCAAATTGAGGTTAGGATGACCAAATGATAGAACACTTTCATGGCTCCATTGTTGATTTGCTGTAACTTCTGATGAAAATCACCTAGCCTTCCTCTGCAAGTTTCTTTTCTGCAGTGCCCACTCCTAGGGTTGTTAGAGGATCCCATGGTGTGTGTCCAAAGTACTTAGGAAAGAAATGGTACATGGGAGGCACCTCATGCATCTTACACTTTTGTACCTTTTGTTTCCCATTTGTCGGTTTCCTCTGAGTGTATCCTTCCTTGTGGGCCTCATCAGAATGATGGACATGGTAATAAAATTCGTGAAGTTCTTGAGCCACGGGTGTCAGGACCCAAACCTTTCAGCGCATCGAACAGCCTTTACCCACTCAAGTACTCCTGTCCTCTAGTGGATGGTCCTACCTCACTCCTTTAGGACTTTTTCCAAAACATTCCAGCCTTGAGATTTTGTTTTTACTGCCTCTGAACTTGGCATGCTCATTAGATCACTGAAAACCAAAAATCTTTTTCT
Source organism: Ochotona curzoniae (assembly GCF_017591425.1). Lineage (NCBI taxonomy): Eukaryota > Metazoa > Chordata > Mammalia > Lagomorpha > Ochotonidae > Ochotona > Ochotona curzoniae. The sequence continues at coordinate 40,171,681 of NW_024466502.1, read as the reverse complement.
CCCTGGCTTGGGCCAATACTGTTAGAAATGGGAACTCCCTGCAGCTGCATGGGCCAAAGGCTGGAGCTGGTATAAATATAAGGTCTGGAATCAGCAGTTTTCTTCTAATCCCATTTTCTTTCCTGCATCATTTCTTCTCCTCCATTTCCCCTCTCCACTGAAATAGACAACCAAGGCCATGTTTCTTCCTTCACTCCCTCCTGTAATGCAGACAAGCAAGACCGTGTAACCCCTCATCATTTACTCTGGCAAACCTGTGCAACCCTTCTCACCCCAGTACCTCAGAATGTGGTTGTATTTGAAGATGGGGTCTTCATCAATGCCATTATATTACAATGAGCTCACTTGGCTATGCTCTACTCCCATGTAACTGTTATTCCCATAAAAAGAGGAGGCGAGGACCAGGGCAAGACCCAGAGAGAAGTCAACTTCACAAACCAAGGAAATCCAGGGGGTTTAGAAGGAATAGATTCTGCCAATTCCTTGATCTCAGACTTTTGGCCTCCAGGATTGAGAGGGGAAAACACTGTTTACGCCACTTGCAGCAACTGACAGTTTATTACGGCAGCCTTACCATGTAGTGTTAGGCATCGGAATTCCTTTGCAAGTAACCTATTACTATAGTTAAAAAAAAAAACACGTATTTTTATTCTGTATGAACTATCTCCAAATGTCTTCATTTCAGTGAATATGACTTTAATTCCTTAAGATTTGTCTTAAAGCCTAGCACCATTTAAATACACAAGATGCTCTGTGAATATTTAGAACATGCTCCTTTCTTAAAGTATATTCATTTATTCCGAAGATAGACATAAAGAGATAAATATGGACATGCAGTGAGAACTCCCACACATTTCACTCACTACACACTTACATCAGGCAGAGCTGGGACAGGACAAAGTTGGGAACCAAGAGTGCCATCCAGACCTTTCACATGGGTGGGAAGGATAAACTACTTGCACCCTCACCATGGCCTCCCAGCATTCATATCAGCAGGAGCTTGTATCAACAGAGAACCTGGAACTTGAACCCAGGCACCACGACATGTGAAGTGGGCATTCCAAGCAGCATCCTAACAACTAAACAACAACAACAAAAACCCTAGGATGTATTTCTCTCTCTCTCTTTCTTAATATTTTCTCTCTCTCTCTTTTTTTTGTAAGATTTATTTATTTTCATTGGAAAGTCAGATTTACAGAGAGAAGGAGAGAGAAAGGTCTCCCATCTGCTGATTCATTCCCCAAGTAGCCTCAATGGCCAGAGCTGAGCCCATCCATAGCCAGGAGCCAGAGGCTGCTTCCAAGTTTCCCACACAGGTGCAGGGTCCCCAGGCTTTGGGTCATCCTTCACTGCTTTCCCAGGCCACAAGCAGGAAGTCGGAAGAGAAGTGGAGCAGCCGGGATTAGAACCGGCAACCATATGGGATCCCGGCACATGCAAGGCAGTGACTTTAGCCACTATGCTACCACAATCAGCCCTAGAATGCATTTCTTAAACTATAGGTTGTATGGAAGACTTCTTTGTCTTCATCTATGCCAACGTTTGTCAACCTTTGCATTAGTAATGTCCAGAATGAAATTTTTTTTTCAGAGTACTGTTCTGTGATCATTTGGACATCTAACAACTCCCTATACCCTCTTCATAGATGTCAGTAGTGTATCTCCTCTCCTGGATTATTACAACCCAAAATGTCTCCAGACATCAACACATGTTTCTGAGGATTCACACACTCTTGGTTGAAAACCAGATGTATACTTTTCCTCTTGGGAATTTTGTCCAAGTTTTAAGTATCATATGAATTTAAGTATTCCTTAGGAATAGTATGCTGTGAATTCTGGACATCGGAAGGAGCTCACAAAACAAGCCTGCATTTCTGCATCCAGGAGCATGATGGGTGTAACTCAGAAGCTCATTTGGTAGGGTTCTTTTGTCAAATTCAGTCCATAGGAAGCATAATCTCTCCAGTAGGACAGGACCAAAGAAGAGCCTAAAAATGGCAAGACGTGGTTTCTGCTGAGTCAGAAGCCAAGGCTTCTTTCCCCAAGATTTCACCTCCTGGTCACTGGTCACTCGCTGGGATCAACACAGACCAGGAGTTATTTCTATCTCAGGGAGAATTGGCTATTTTAAATGAACTTGGCGGTTTCTGGTCATTTCTTAGTGGACAAATTCCCACATCACAGAAACCACTAAAGAAATTACCACTAATTAGTGTGCTCGTTAACGACCTTAGTAAAGAAGGTGGTGGCTCCAAGCACTGGGGCTCCAGAGCTGCGGTCTCCCCTCGAAGACTGGCCCGACAGCCTGGGGCTGGGGCGGAGGCTGAGAGTGAGCAGACAGGATGGCCCCGCACTTCCTAACTGCCTTCCTCTGGGACGATCATCTCGGGTCTCAGGATTTGTCTCTTCTATTCACACCAAAGACTCTCCTGGATATAAACAAAATGATGATGGTAAAATCCAAAGGGTTTTCCTATTGACTAAGGATCTGAAGCAATGGTGGCCTAAACCTGAAGTCAGATGGCTCTGGTGTTTCTGTCATCTGAGATTCTAAGTCATGAAGAAGGCAGCAGAAGTTGAAAATAAGGCATTATGGAGTCAGATTGTTAAAGACTTCATGTCAAAAATAAGAATATGGCTCATTCCTGCACTCCCAGGTTACAAAGTCATGTTGGGATTGGCAGAGTGGCATAGCAAGTTAATCTTGGACTTGCAGTGCCAGCATCCCACATGGGCACCAGTTAAAGTCCCAGATATTCTGGTTCTGATTCAGCTCCCTGCTAATGAAAACAGCAGAGGGCCCTGTACCCATGTGGGAGACCTGGAGGAAGCTCCATTTTGGGAATGAATCAGGAAATAGATTCTCTCTCTCTCGCTGTAATTTTTTTCAAGTTGAATTTAAAAAATCTTTTTTTATAAAAGAAATCATTGTCTGATATTGTGGAACTATAGATCGGATGGATTGGTATTAAAGATATCACCAGGGGACTGTGTTGTGGCATAACTGATAAAGCCACTGCCTGTGATGCCAGCACCCTGTATAAGTGCCGGTTCACACTCCAACTGCTCCACTACTAATCCAGCTCCCAGCTAGCAGCCTGAGGAAAAGCAGTGGAAGATGGATCAAGTGCCCGAGACTTTGCCACCTGCATGGGAGAGCCAGATAGAACTCCTGCCTCCTGCTTCAGCCTGGCTCAGCCATGGCTGTGCAGCCATTTGGGAAATGAACCAACAAAGAGATGATCTTGCAGTGACTTTGTAAGATCGTACAGAATTGCCATAACCCCAAGCTCCCACTTCCCATCTGTACATGAGCAATAAAAAGCTACAAGGACAAAAGAAAAGGACTCACAATACTCACCAAGCATCTCTAAAAGCAAAGGAAGTGCTTTTGTGGCAAAGCTGGCCCAGTACAGACATAGCCAACACTTTCCGTTTCCATTCTCTGAATTACTCACTGCACTGTTTACCATCTTCGATGCACTAAGGGTAGCAGTGAGAGACACAATGTACCTCGTTTGGACTTAAAAGGAAGTCTGGGTTGTGTTGTACACCTGCTCCCTCTGCTTCAGCTCTGCCCTAGGTGACACATGCAAAACTCCTTCCAGCGTGACTAAAGGTAACCACACTGGAGGCCACAGACTAAATCTGTCGGAGGGAGTTTTCTAGAGTTCCCACCGCTTCCCCATTTCCTTCTACCTAGGCTGCAGAAGGCCCAGGGTCCCCTCTGTTGGTTGCAATGTTGAATCTGAGGAAGGTGCGTCTCTTTCAGGAAGGCTGTCATTAGCTGCCAGCAGCCACCATACTCCATCAAGGCTACCCCATATTCACATCAGCACAGTGCACATTGTGACATTTTCTATGACACGTTAAATTTCTCATACAAAAGTCATTTTTCCATCCAGTTGTTTCCTGTCTTCCCACTTAGCCAAAAAATAAGTCAATAATGACTACTTTGTTTAGTGCTTACAATCATTTCACTGCTTTGGTGCTAGATTATAATAACTACAGCACAGTCATTTTAATTCCATTTCACAAACAACAGAAATAAATCAAATGAAAGGAAATGAGGGTACTTGAGCTCATGACATGTAATATACCACAAGTGGCTGTAATGGAAAGTGAGTTCTGTCCATAACGTTGGAATACCAGGAGTAGAAAAATTCATTTTTCTTTTTCCTTTTAACAAATGCTGTGTCTTGCAAGCCTTCATCTAGTGTTCGGCTAATACAGAAAATTCAGAATACTTTTAACAATAAAGCATAGCCTGATCTGCTGTGATACAGGGCCGGCAGCAGAACTGCAGCCTATGTCCCATAAGCAGAGGAAATATGCAGAGATAGTAGGCCAGACAGTGAAAGAAATTGCCTCTGCTCCAAGAGCTCCTCCAGGGACATGGGATCTTCTTTTTTCACTCTAAAAACTCATTGATGAACAAACTTGCATTTTCAACTGTATCCTTCGGTCTGCTACCCCACTGTTTCCCAAGTCAGAAGGTTTCCCTCAACTGTAGCACTTCCTTTTCATTTTCTCCCGTAGCAAGAGCTAAAAAGAATGGAGCCTTCTTTCAGGAGAGCAAAACAAGAAGTTGACACTCAATGGCCAGAGATTAGTCACCTACCTAACATAAGGAAGCTTGGGAAGTATGTACCAATTCGAGCTTGCAAGATTCTACTACCAAAAGGATGAAAGTAAAAGGAATATAATTAGGCTATTAAGTTACAACATCATAAGCTAGGGAATTGTATTCTTTTACAATGTCATCTAAAAAATCAGAACAGGGTACTGGGTACTATTTACAAATAAAAAATGAAGCAGAATAGACCTAACAACATCAACCTCTGGCAACCTTGTTTGTTTGTTGCTTTCTGTCTTTTGGATATAGCCGTTCTGGTGGGGGTGAGGTGATACTGTATCATGATTTGGATTTGCACTTCCCTCACACCAAGTGGCACTGAACATTTTTTTCCTATATTTGTTGGCCATCTGTATTTCTTCTTTGGAGAACTGCCTATTGAGGTCCTTGCCCATTTCTTAACTGGATTGGTTGGTCTTGTATTGTTGAATTTTTAGTTCGCTGGTATATTCTGGATATTAATCTTTGGTAGGATAATTAGCTTTCAAATGTTTTTCCCATTCTGTTATATGTCTCCTTCATATTATCACTTGTGTTCTTAGCTGTGCAAAAAGCTTCGGAATTTGGTATAACCCCATTTACCTAGTTTTGTTTTGTTTGTTTTGCTTTTCCTTTTTTGATCTGTGCTTAGGGTGTCTTATCCAAGATCACCAACACCAATGTCCAGAAATGATTGCTTCCCCTACGTTTTCTTCTAGATTTTCTTGTCTCATGTCTTAAATTTAGGTCACTGATCCATCTTGAGTTGATTTTTGTATATGGTAGGTGATAGGGATCTAATTGTATTCTTCTAGTTTTACCAACACTGTTTATTGTAAAGATTGTGTGATTCCATATGAATTTGGGGTTTTTTTTTCTATCTCTCTAAAGATTATCATTTCCTAATGATTTTATTTGTGTGTATACTGCTATTGTAAATGGGATTTCTTTCTTGATTTCTCTTTTGGCAAGTTTACTATTGACTTGTAGAAAAGCTACTGGGCTATATATTTATTTTGTATGCCACAAGCTTATTAAATCGGTTTATAAGATCCAACAGCTTTTGATGGAGTATTTGGGTTCTTCCATGTCATCTGTAAAGATGGGTGTTTGGACTTCTTCCCTTCCAATTCAACTACCCTTTATTTCTTTCTCCTCCACAATTGCCCTTGCGTTATACTTCCAGTACTATATTAGATAAGAATGGTAAAAGTGAACATCCTAATTTTTTTTACAGATATTAGAAGAAATGTCTTCAACTTTTTCCCATTCAGCAAGATATTAGCTGTTTCTCATATATACATGCCCTTTATAACTGTAACATATATTCCTTACATACCTAAGCTGCGGAGGATTTTGTCATGAAAGGATGTTGAATCCTATCAAATATTTTCTCTGCATCTATTGTGAGCATCATGTGACTTTTGTTGATCATTCTGTTGACACAAATTATGACATTTATTGATTTGCAAATGTTGAACCACCCTTGTATCATTGAGATAATCACACTTGAACTTGAGATATGATTTTTGTAATGTGGTTTTGATTTGAGATTCTAATATTTTATTAACAATTTTTGCATTTATATTCATCATCTTGGATGCCCTGGTTGTTACTTTTGCATATTAGTTTCTTCCACATTCCCAAAGATGGGAATCAATTGGAAGCATAAAATTTTTTGTCAAACATGAAAGACTGCCAGATTGTGGGTTTTTTTTTTTATTTCCCTTTAAGACAATCCAAGTTTATTTTTCAATGATTCCAGCAATCCCCAAATGAAGAAATCTGTGTAACAAGAACCCTTCCATCAGAACATTTCCACAATGTTTGGCATGTGTCTACTGTTCAGAATTATCTGGCAACAACATCAAATATCCTGTGCACTTCTGAATCAGAGATTTCCTATGTTATGGGCTATGACTCTGATGCTGATCTTAATTTCCCATGACTACTATGAAAATGGAAGAACAGAATTCTGTAGTAAGTCAATATTCCTTTACGCAGTCATTGCCCTGAATGAAAAAAAAAAAAAGACTAATTTTGCTGGGCAGGCTAGGGCTCGGAGTTCTGATTGAGTGAAAGAAAATAAGAGATGTTACCGGCATGTTCATGAAGAGATTTCTATGCTGTATACAAAGCAAATATATGGCGATGTCAGCTACAAATGATCAACACAGCAGTTGACACAATGCTTTCTGTCTTCAGAAAATGTCAATGGCTAAGAGCAGTGATTGCTGTGTTCTGGCATCAAAATATGTTGTGCTGATGGCTTAGCACAGGTAGATATCCTAACAGCCTCAATAGAAAGAATAGTAACAATACCAGTAGCAGTTATAATTTCTTTAATTCCACCATTTATTGAACATCATGCTATTCACTTTTTACATAATCTTTCTCACAGTTTTTATAATGGTGTTGCAAAGTAAATGTAGCAGGCATTATGCTCAGATAATTGGGCTCAGAGAATAATCTGTTTAAGCTCAGCAGGTGGTTGTGACAGTATTAACAACTAAGATACACTGAATGTACCCTCAATGCCAGGTCAGTTGTTATACACATCAAAGCCAGGGCATCTTTTCCTGGTGCCTCACAGAATGAGAACTTCATGAACATAAACAGAAGCCAGTTTTTTTTTTTTCCACAAACCACAGGCACAATGCCATAATGTGCCACCATTCATACTGAATTCACAAAATGTGGTTTCTGAATATACCAACACATGCAGTGTCAGGAGCCGTGTACTATAGCCACGCTGAAGCCATTTTGAATATAGAACTATGGGCCAGTGGAAAATCCCTGGCTGCCTAGATGTTTGGGAAAGAAGTTATGAAACTAATCACACGCTTAGCTTCAATTGTTTGTAGCAACTGTTTCAGAATGTGATTTATGCTGTACCTGCCGACATCTTGTTACTGATTATCTATGCCTTTCTTAACAGTTTCTAATTTATTCAATTAAATTTCTGATTGTAAGACATTTTTCAGTGGTTGTAAGAGTTAAAAAAACAGGGATGAAGGCAAGACATGAAGATGTTCACAAAATACAATGATTGATAGAACAACTGCACAATTGCCTCAACTCACCACAAGAAACCAGCAATTTCACCAGCCATCAATACAATGTCAGGCCCATAAAATGGGGAGATCATGGCACTAAATTATTATGAATAATGTTTTTCCCTTGAGTTCCAGCTAATGGGGCACCAGAACCGCCCTCAGAAACTGCTAAGCCCAAAGACTTACCCCATGCAATCTGAATAAAGGATGTAGGGTTCTTACGCTCCCAGGACCTGATTAGGTGAACCGGCACCTCTTAATTTCAAGTACAAATTCAAGCATTTAATATCCCTGACTGTAAATCACTGTTTCTATACTGTTAAAGTCACACTAGTTTGCAATTGACCACCACTGCTATTGTTAGATATCAGAATCAAATAAAATCCCATTGCCAATGCTTTTTTCAGCCTTAAAAGCAAATGCATGTTCTGACCTTCTTTGTCTCATCTGGCTCTGATGGATGGCTAGCAAGGTGAGTTAGCCTTTCAGCGAGCTCTCTGGCAGCAATCAAAAAGAGAGAAGAGGGTGAAATGTCACCAGCACCACTTACTGAGATCAGAAGGGCCAGTGCCCCTGCATTCAGGTTTCTTTTTCAAGCCTTTTAATCAAGTATACCTGGGTTCTCAGCATACTCTAATTGAAAAGCAAAAGTGTTAGAAAATGATGAGAGGTTTACAACAAAGAATGACAGAGAGGGATTCTCACTTGGTTTTCAGCCCTGGAAACTTCTCTCTTATAAATAGGCTCAACACAATAACTATTTTCAGTTGTTTTTGTTTACAGAAAAGAAAGTATGTTCTACTGCCAATCATTTTACTGCAAAGGAACAAAAGATCTTGAGCATTCTAATCGTAAAGACAAAACTGACAGGAAAAAGATGTATGTATATGCTAGGAGGCTTCTGTGGAAGTACAGGCAAGGGCCCAGCTCTTGCCAGGCAAAGCGCATCACTGGGCCTGGTGCCTCCTGAACCCCACCTATACTCTCCTGCACCTGCTGCATCTGTACAGAAGGAAGATCGGATTTTAAAAAAGTGAATCCCTTTTCCTAAATTAATCTATTTAGTTTTTAGAACAGTTCTAATCACATAGCAGAATTAAAGAGATAATATAGTTCATATATACTCCCCCTCACACACAGTCGCTCTTAAAATTAGCATCTTACATTTAAGTGCACGTTATAATTAATGCATGTATGTATCAATATGCATGTATTATGCTAACTAAAGATCATAGTTTATAATTATATTAATTTGTAGTTTGTTAATTTTATTGATTAAAGTTAGTAGCTTACTTTGCAATTCACTCTTTGTGTCCAACAATGCTATGGGCTTTGACAAACACGTAAGATCAGGTAGCCAACCCTACAGTGTGTTTCTCCCACACTTGAAAGTCCCCTGGGTTCACCCACTCATCCCCTCCTTACCTCCCTCCCCAGATTTCCCCAGCACTGATAATCTTCCTCCTGTCTCTATAGATTCACTTTTTCCAAAATGTCATATAGTTGGAGTCATACGATATATGGCCTGCCTAGACTGGTTTCTTTCACCGAAAAACAAATATTTAGCATTTAAGCTTCCTCCACAGTTTTCTAGGACTTGATAACTCGTTTCACTTTATTGCTGAATAATTTCCAATGCGTGGATGTGCCATAGTTTGTTTACTCATTCACCCATCAAGGGGCATCTGAGCTCCTTCCAGGCTGTTATGATATTGAATGCAGCTGGATGTTTTGAGCTCATCCGGATGAACAGTAAGGAGCATGATCTCTGAATCCTATGATAAAACTATGTTCAGCTTTGTGTTTTTTTAAATTTCTGATACATTATTTTTCGTGTTAGTGTACTGTTTAAGCAGAACAGACTCAGTGTTATGGCTGAATTGTATGTATTCAGTCATACATACAATTCTGAAACCAAACAATATCCCTTCCTCCCTGTTTTTACACTCTCCCTGCTCTTCCCTCTCCCTTTGTCTTTGACACTTTCTCCTTCCCTTTCTTCTTACTTTCCTCTCTTCTTACTTTCCTCCCTCCCTCCCTTCCTTCCTCTCTTCCTTCCTACATTTCTTCCTTCCTTCCTTTTTTAGTTTTTGACATGATCTACTTTTAGCTAACATAACAATCAAGGGCTTACTGCACCACCAAATAATGATAACAAGTAAAAAACCCTAGATGAACAATTATATTTTTAAAAAAGCTATAAACAACCATCAAATGGAAACTTTATCATTTCACTCACACACACAACACTTAAAATATTCAAACATCACTAAAACTGCAGTAATATGACATTCTTAACCATTGGTTTGACAAGATAGAGAACAAGGTTTGACAAAAATACATTTGCAACATTTCTTTCTATTTTTTAGTTTTTATTTCTGATTTTTTATTATTATTTTTTTATTTTTGTTTCCAAGTACAAGAGAGAATATGTGATTTTTTTTCCAGTTCTGGGTTTGTTCACTTGATATATATCCTTTAGTTGCATCCATATTCATACAAATGGCAGCTTGTCATTCTTTTTTATGGCTGAGTAATATCCCAGTGTGTGTGTATGTTTGTGGGTATCACAGCTTCTTTATCCATTCATCTTACGATGGACACTTTGGTGATTCCATGGTTTGGCTATTGCAAACAATGCTGCTATAAAAAGGGTGGTGTTAGTATGTCTTTGCAAGAATGTCTTCATGTCTTTCAGGTAAATACCCAGTAGTGGGATGCTGGTTCATATGCAAAGTCTCTAGCTTTTTCTTTTTTTTAAGATTTATCTATTTTTATTGGATATAAGTCAGATATACAGAGAGGAGCAGAGACAGAGAGAAAGATCTTCCATCCAATGATTCACACCACAAGTGACCACAATGGCTGGAGCTGGGCCAGTCCAAAGCCAGGAGCCAGGAACTTCCTCCAGGTCTCCCACATGGGTGCAGGATCCCAAGTCTTTGGGCCATCCTTGACTGCTTTCTCGGGCCATAGGCAGGGAGCTGAATGGGAAGTGAGGCTGCTGGGATTAAAACTGGTGCCCATATGGGATCCCAGTGCGTTCAAGGCAAGGATTTTAGCCGCTAGGCCACCATGCCAGACCCAAAAGTCTCTAAGTTTTTAAGAAATATCCATGCTATTTTCCACAGTGGGTGCATAATTTACATTCATGCCAATACTGTTTAAGCGTTCCTGTCTTATGACTTCTCATTGGCATTCTGTATTCTCTGTGTCTTCATTGGTAACCATTCTGACAGGGGTGAAGTGATATTTCTTTGTGGTTATGACATGCATTTCTCTTATGGCTTATGATATTGAGCATTTTTTATATATTTGTTGGCTATTCCTATTTCTTCTTTTGAAAACTGTTGAGGTCCTTTGCCCAATTCTTTACTGAACTTGTTGTTTTGTGTTCTTGAGTTTTTGAGCTGCTGCTCTATTGGAAATGCTAACCTTCGTCTGATAGATAGCTCATAAATTATTTTCCCATTCTATTGATCGATTGATCACTCTAGTGATTGTTTGCTGTACAGAAGCCTCTGAGGTTAATTAATCCAATTTGTTAAGTTTTGCTTTTGTTGACTATGTTTTAGGGTTCTTTTACAAGAAATCATCACCTACAAAAATGTCATGAAAGGTTTCTCCTGTGTTTTCTCCCAGCAACTTGCATTTAGGACTTAAATTTAGGACCTTCTTCCATCTGAAGTTGATTTTTATACATGGAAAGAGGTAGGAATCTAGGGTCTGATGTGGTAGCTTTGTGGCTAAAGTCCTCACCTTACACACGGGTTCCCATCAGGTGCTAGTTTGTGTCCCAGCCTTCCTACTTCCCATCCAGCTCCTTGCTTGTGGCCTGGGAGAGCAGTAGAAGATGACCAAAGCCATGGGACCCTGCACCAGCATGGGAGACCCAGAAGGAACTCTTGGTTTCATATCTGCTCAGTTCCAGGTGTTGCAGCCACTTTGGGAGTGAATCAGCGGACAGAAAATCTTTCTGTCTCTGTTTCTCTCTGTATATCTAACTTTCCAATAAAAATAAATTGATTTTTAAAAGGGGTAGGGGATCTAATTTAATTCTTCTGTATATCCAGTTTTACTAGTACCATTTATGAATAAATTATCCTTACCCCAATGCATGGTCTAGGAACTTCTGTCAAAAATTTGCTAGCCTTATGTACATGGATTCATTTCTGGATTTTCTATTCTCTTCCATTGATCTACATGTCATTTTTTATAACAGTACCATTCTGTTTTAATTACTCTACCTTTGTATTATGCTTTTAACTCAGATATAATGATGCCTTCAACTTGATTTTTTTTCTTCAGAGCTGCTTTGGCTATTCAAGATCTCTTGTGATTCTATGTGAATAGTAGGATTGGTTTTTTCTTAACTCTGTAAAGAACGTCATAAATATTTTGATAGTGATTGCATTGAATCTTTATATAGTGCTTTAGATAGTATACACATTTTTAAAATTTTGAATTCTATGGTACAGTGCCATCGGGCCTAGGATAGTATACACATTTTAATTATATTAATCCTTCAAGTCTTGAGCAAGGAATATCTTTCCATATTTTTGTGTGTTTGATCTTTCATCAATGTTTTGTGATTTCCACTGTAGAGATCTTTCTTTTCTTTGGTTAAATTTATTGAATATGTCATTATTTGTGGCTACTGTGAATTAATCTTTCTTAATTTCTCTGTGTAAGTATTTCATTAGCATATTTAAAACTTGTCTTTTTGTTGTTGATGTTTACTTGGTGGTCTGCATCTTTCCTGAATCGATTTGTCTGTTCCAACAGTTTTTTTTCGAGGAGCCTTTGGTTTTTCCATGTATAACATCACGTCTTATGCACATATGGATGTTTTGACTTCTTTTCAGTTTTAAGAATTCTCTGTGTACTCCGGACACAAACTGTTACTTAGCTGTGTGTATGCAAATATTTTCTCTCAGTCTGTGGCTTGTTCCTTTTTCTAACACTAACTTTGGCATAGAAGAAATTTTAAATTTTAATGAAGCCCACTTACCAAGTTTCTTCTTTCACAACTTGTGCTCATTATCAAACCCAAATTTGCTCAGATTTTTATTATAGTAGTCCATAGAAGTTTTGTAGTTTTGCATATTGTATTTAAGATGCATAAATTTGTTTTGAGTCGATTTTCATGAACGGTATACGATGTTGAAAGATACTTTTTTTTAAACTATGCATGTCCAATCATCCCGGTACCATTTGCTCCTCTTCTTCCTCCATTGGGTTGCCTTTGTACATTTTCATAGACCAGTTGACTGTATTTGTGGAAGTTGATTCTGAGCTCTTGTTCCATTTCATCCATTGATATGTGTATTTCCTCACCAATAGCATACCAACTGGACTACTGTGACCATTCAGGAAATTTTGAAAGTGGCCACTATTGATCCTTTGCCTTTGTTCTTACACATCGTGTTGACTAGCTTGAATTTTTTGCCTTCTGATACGAGCTTAAATCAGTTTATCAATAATCACAGAATCAGGGAGAGCCTAGCTTCCAAAATTGACTAAGCCTAGCCATCACTCACACAAACATTTAAGAGTGAATCAGCAGATGGAAGGTTGCTGGTGTTCACTTTCTCTGTGCCTCTCAAATAAAAATAAATGTTCAACTAACTATTAAAGAAAAAATACATAACCTCCTGGAAATGAGTACTTGATTCTTTGGTAAAAAGAAACTAAATTCTACATTATTTAGAAAATCTGCAATAATACTCCATAGAAAACAAGAAATATAGTCAGTGTCTTCTTTTGACAGAAAATATATTACATTCAATATAATTATTGTACAAAAATATTTCAAAAGAAAAGGGCATTCAACTTAAGAAGTGAAAGAATGGGGCCCGGCAGCATGGCCTAGAGACTAAAGTCCTCACCTTGAACGCGCTGGGATCCCATATGGGCGCCGGTTCTAATCCTGGCAGCTCCACTTCCCATCCAGCTCCCTGCTTATGGCCTGGGAAAGCTGTCGCGGACAGCCCAAGGCTTTGGGACCCTGCACCCACGTGGGAGACCTGGAGGAAGTTCCTGATACCCGGCTTTGGATTGGCGCAGCACCAGCCGTTGCAGTCATTTGGGGAGTGAATCATCAGATGGAAGATATTCCTCTGCCTCTCCTCCTCTCTGTATTTCTGACTTTGTAATAAAAATAAATAAATCTTTAAAAAAAAAAAAAAGAAGAAGAAGAAGAAGAAGTGAAAGAATGAAAAAGCAGAGACCAGCACTGTAGCATAGTGGGTAAAGGTGCCACCTGCAGAGGCAACCTTCTATAGGTTCAAGTCGTGGCTGCTCCACTTCCCACCCAGCTCCCTGCTGGAAAGCAGCAGCAGATGACCCAAATGCTTGGGTCCCTGCACTAATGTGGAAGACTCAGAAGAAGTTCCAGACTCCTGGTTTCTGCCCGCCTTCTGGCACAGTCCTGGAAGTTGTGGATAGATGGGAAATCTATTCTCTGTTTCACTTTATCTCTTTCTCTGTAACTCTGCCTTTCAAATATATAGTCACTATTTTCTTTTAAAAAATAATAATAATAATTAAAGGGTTCAGTACAATGGCTCAGTGGCTACATCCTCACTTTTCTAAGTGCCAGGCTTTATATGGGTGCTAGTTCATATCCCAGATGCTCCACTTCCATCCAGCTGCCTGCTCTTTGCCTGGGAAAGTAGTTGAAGATGGACCAACACCTTGGGACCTGCACCCACATGGGTGACCTAGAAGAAGCCCTTGGCTCTCGGCTTTCAGATCAGCTCAGCTCTGGCCATTGTGGCCACTTGGAAAGTGAACCAGCAGATGGGAGATCTTTGCTTCTCCTTTCTGTAATTCTGCCTTTCCAATAAAAATACATAAATCTTTGAAAAAATTAAAAATAAAATAATGTACATATTAAAATTAGAAACATGACTTAAAAATAAAAATAAGCTATAAAAATAAATAAGAGGGCCCGGTGCGGTGGCGCAAGTGGTTAAGTCCTCGCCTTGCACGCCCGGGATCCTATATGGGCGCCGGTTCTAATCCCGGCAGCCCCGCTTCCCATCCAGCTCCCTGCCTGTGGCCTGGGAAAGCAGTCGAGGACGGCCCAAAGCTTTGGGACCCTGCACCCGCGTGGGAGACCCGGAAGAGGCTCCTGGCTTCTGATCGGCATAGTATCGGCCGTTGCGGCTCACTTGGGGAGTGAATCATCGGACGGAAGATCTTCCTCTCTGTATCTCCTCTCTGTATATCCGCCTTTCCAGTAAAAAATAATAAAAATAAATCTTTAAAAAATAAAAATAAATAAATAAATAAATAAGAGCTCTCAGTAAACAGTTGCATAAAATAGACAAACCTGAAAAATATTTTCTACATGAAAAAACATCATGCAACATTAACTTGTATATTTTAAAGAGTTATTAACATAGTTCAGACTCTTTGTAAATAAAATCTGTATACAAACTTATCATTTTAATATAAGCCACATAGGCCCGCACTCATTGGCAACAAAAACTCAAAATGGCCATTTTGGAGAGAGGAGCCACTTAGCTCCCAGATGACCTCTGCTGCCCTGTTTCTGGACACAGCAACCCTGGCTCAGAAGACTTCCCACAAGCAAGTAGTGTGGGTAACTGGCGATTAGCAGCAAGACCCTTCTCACATCAGCAAAGCTCTGAATTTATGTGCAAAACTCAGGTCCTGTTAAGTTGGATAAATGATGCAAGAGCTTAGCAAGATCAAGGCTTCCTTTGTTATACACTTCATATACATTCTATTAATTTGTTCTATTGCTCCCTATTCCCCAGGACCTATTTCCATTGTGATCCACAGTGGCCAGCCCAAGACACTGGGAGAGACACATGCCATTGATAACAACAGAAAAAAAAAAAAGGTCTTGGCAGCCATGAGGAGATAATATATTGAATTTCACAATTATCACAATTAATTACAGTGGCTAAAGTAGACTGCAATGGGCCCAACACACAGTCAGATCTTGATTTTACCACAAGTGGTCATGCAATTTTAAAGAAGCCGCTTCAACTACTTTCATCATTTATAGAAAAGGAAGCAGAAATCTGACAAGTTAAGATGTTAAGATGCCCAAAAACCTGTCCAGTTTTCACATGTGAGTTGGTAAGTGGCCAATACTTACGAGTATTTGTTAATTCAGTGCTTCATTTGCCAGCCAAAATGTTTGGGAAAAAAAAAAAAGAAGAGCTTTTCCAACAAATCTTTATGGCTGCCTTACTTTTATATCCTTTCTTGTTTCTATAGTTAAACTATGTGTACTCCATATCCATCTTCTGATACTCATTTTTGGACAACTGTCTGGACTACTGACTTCTCACAATACTAAGACTGTCTGATAAAGCAGGGAATCATGAATCTAAACTCACTTCCATCCTGTCTTCTGGGTTAGGTCTCACAAAGATGATATGATGATAGATGATAGGTCTCATTTCAATTCCTTAAGGATTTACTTATTGTCAAATAAGGCAGGCAAGGTGCCAAGTCTTGGCTGGCATTCAGAACATCACCATCTCAGTACTTTTCTGTAAACTTTAGCTATTAGCAAAAAATATTATCATGTATTGATATTTATGGGCCTTAATTTAAGGGATTTACATATACCAGTCATTTAACCCTTATAGCTTGTGAGTTACAGAGAAAGTAAAAACAATTCCTTGAGATGACTCAGCAACCAGATGACAAAGTCAGGATTCAAGGTCAGGCAACCTTTCTCCAGAACTCCATCTGCGTTTCCTACTTGGGTTTCAGAGCCCTAGGCGCCTGGGTCATCATCCTCTGTCTTCCCAGGTTCATTGCCAGGGAACTGGATCAGAAGCAGAGTGGATGGGGACTGGGACCAAATTGGCACTCCAGGATGGTATGCCAGCATCACAGGCAACAGCTTAACTGACTTTCACCCCAGCCTCTCTCTCTGTCTCTGGAATCCATCCTTTTATCCCTAATTTCCACTCCTACTACTTTCTCCCTATCTATAGGCAATCATTCTGATTTGTTTACTTGCATCCTTTGTTTCCATATATTTCAAAAATATATGCATTTTGTGCACATATATATCATGTTATATAAAAGATATTTTGTGCACAAGTATATTTATTTCCTTTTTTTAAGATTTATTTATTCTATTTATTGGAAAGTCAGATATACAGAGAGGAGATGAGAAGATCTTCCGTCCAATGATTTACTTCTCAAGCAGCGGCAATGACTAGAGCTGAACCAATCCAAAGCCAGGAGCCAGGAGCTTCCTCCAAGTCTCCTATGCAAGTAGAGGGTCCCTAGGCTTTGGGCTGTCCTCGACTGCTTTCCCAGGGCACAAGCAGGGAGCTGGGTGGGAAGTGGGGCCACCAGGATTAGAACTGGCACCCATATGGGATCCCGGTGCAAGGCAAAGACTTTTTAGCCACTAGGCTACCACATGTGTCCTTTTTTTGTTTTCTTATTTTAATGAGTTTTATTCCCCTAAAAGCCTATCTGTGGTGCTGTGATACATTTACTCTTATTGCTGTATTATGAATATACCCTACTTGATCAGGATGTATAATAAACTTTGTTAAATTCAGTTAATTAATATTTGTTTAAGGCTTATGCATCTACATGCAATACTGAAAGGAGCCTATGTTTATTTTGTGAAAACATTTTTACATTTATTTTTTGGTTTTTATAGTAATATCCTTTATGCATTAATAAATGACCTATTTTGTATCCTCATCTTCTTAAATTTCTCTATAATCTATCTAGATATGCAATTCTCACTATGGGCCTTTTGTCATTCTAGGAACTTAAGCACAGTGACCTCTCCAGGTATTCCTTCCTATCTTCTTCTATGCTCTTCTGTTTCTGAGACTTCTTTAAAACGAATAATGCTGTTTTCCTTCTGTTCTGTGTCCTTGCACTCTCAATATTCTTTTTAACGTTCTATCTTTTGAACCTCCTGCGTCCTTTGAGGAGATTGCCCCCAGTTGATGATCTAATTCCCAAGCTGTCTCAGTTACATTCTACTAAGCATTTGTCTACTTTCCATTACTTTTTTTCCCTGTAATTTAATTTCTTATGGAATTCCCACTTGTTCCTTTCTATTTCTGGATCCTGGTTCCATAGTGCTAGCATTGTCCCTCATCTCTTCAGGTGCACTTTAGCATCCTCCATCGTTTCAGTGACGGTGACAGTTAATGCTGTATAATTCATTGTCCTCTGGGAAAGGGCAATGACTTGGGAGTTCATGTCTGTGGGAGTTTTAGCTCCCATTTTCTGAAAGTGTGTTTTGGAGGAGAGCCAAAAGTGAGGCCTTATGCTGGATTACTTTAGATAATTTTCAGAAGGAAGATACTGAGCCTCAAAGTGCGGAGCTCTAAGGCATCACTGATTGCTCTCACTTGCTTCTTTCTTACTAAACAAGGACTCCAACCCGAGCTGTGTATGTAAATCCCAGGGATGCACAAAGCTAGCCCCAAGAGTAGAAGAAAGCTCCAGTTACCAGGCCCAGCTACACCTGTTCTTTTGCTCCTCAGCTCAGTAAGAACTTTGCATCACTGTGCGGTCACCTAGGTTCATGGAGGCTAAGGAGACTTGAATAACACAAACAATTGTGAAGCACCTTACTACATAAAAAGCTTTCATCAATGGAGGATTCATGTTAGGAAACAAGGGAACTTGCAAAGATTTGTGGAAATGTATATGACACATGCAAATGGGGTCCCCACGCATATAAAGCCAATGCAATACTCAGCCCACACATTTTAGTAATCATATTGGAAACCCTTTATCTTCACACACAAAGATAAACCTATCTTTTAATCTCATTTTCCATCAACTTTTTTAAGTGCTCTTAAAGATAAGATTGTATCTGAACCTAGAAAGAGATTTATAGCACAGAAGTCATGTAGACATGGAGATGAGTAGGATGTGGGCTGAACATGAAGAACTTCAGTATCAAAATCCCAACCATTTGTTCATGGCTCATTGCTACTAAGAAACTGTGTGAGCTTGCAGGCCAAAGGGCCTATGTGACCTTTAGGGGCCTGTGTGACCTTTAGCACTGAGGGGCCCCAATTCTTATGAATCAAGGCCCACCTAAGTCTGGTTATCTCACAGGTGGTTCCAAGTAATTAAGTAGGTGCTTCCCTTAGTTGCTGGAGGCATGGGTAGTCCAACCAAGATAGGCAGGGAATGTGTGGTATTTCCCCTCACCTTGCAGGCTATTGTGAATTGTCCCTTTTTAAGTTATTGTGGACTGCCCCTATAAAAACCCTATGAATGTTCTGTTCAGGCCCACACTCCCTGTAAGGGGTGTTGGTCCCGGCAGCTGGCTGGCCGGTCAGTCTGCCAGCTGCTTGCTCTCAACCACAAATCTAGGCTTGGATGTGCTTAGCATAAATAAACCATCCTTGTGCACTTTGATTGTCTTCAGACTCCTGGTGATTTCTGGGGATCTCAAAATCTGGACACAACAAACAGAGCATTAATCAGATCAGAGTACCTCAAGCATGTTGGTCCCATCCTGTCTGGGAAGCCTTGCTGTGCTGGGTGGACCCTGCAACTTTGATGCATCATGCTGCCTTGGCTTTGACATAGGGTTATTCTTGCATGACCAGTCTTTCCTCTTAGATAGATATTTGGGATTTAGAATGAAGAAGGGGGTGTAAAGATGGCTATAAGCCAATTCCCTCTTATCTTTACAGAGCTCAGGCTGCTGGGGGAAACAGACTACATGACTCATGGAGAATAGTACTCGCCACCAGGCCCAATGACAGTGTGGGCTCTGCCAGTCCCTAGTGAGATAAGGAATCTGACACATCCTCCGACAGCGAGCCCCATGGTGCACTTGGAGATCTGAATGCCTTTCTCCTCTTTCTTAGCTCTTAGGAAGGTGATAAAAGCTTTCTGCTTCGCTTCCCATCCAACCTTCCTTTCTTCTTTCTCATCTCCCCAGTCAGGGAAAGAAGGAGGAGACATTACAGACCATTATAGGGCCTTTCTGCCTCTCAGCTCAAATCCCTACCTTGCAACATACAGAATGCCCAGGGCTTGACAAATGAGACAGAAGAAAAGCAGTAGCACTGATGATATCAACCCTCAAAAAGCCTGACACCTTTTGGTGTTTCATCTCCAGAAGCTTCTCGCACATTCTTCCAGCACCTGCCTTCAAAGGCCTGAGAGCCTTGCAGATGCTCTCTGCAGCCTCGAATGCAGGCAGGGCTCAACTCTCAAGTCTCTGCTTTACAGGTGAGCCAGGGAGGCCAGCAGGGTCTTATCTCTTCTGAACAGGCCCCCTGGGGAGCTGCCTCCAGTTCAGACACCTGTGTCTGGGCATTACTTCCCAGGGAAAGAGCACAGCTCAGCCACCACTTTGTTGTCACAAGACAGACTCTTGAAAACACTTCAGGCTCTCCAAAGCAACATATGGGTCATGGTTTTTCATATTTTTCTGTTGTTAAAACAGAAGAGAATACTGAAAAAACACTACCTCGTTTCAGTTTCTTCCACAGTGTTTGTTTCTGCAGCTTCACCGAGGAGAATGCATTAACATTACCATAGCAATGGAAAATGAAAAATGCCTTCTGTGTGACACAAATTGAACCAGATATCTCAGACCATTAATAACGTGTCTCCTTCATGAAGCTGGAGTCAGGAAATCCACAAAGACCAAACTGACATCACAGTTCCAGGCTGGCTAATAATGACTCCTTGTGTAGGCAAAAGCAAACAGCCACAACTCTGGTGCTAAACCCGTGTGTAGCTTTTTCCCTAGGAGGAACGAGATGGCTGCCCACACAGGCCAATCGAAAACCCCAGTCCTGCGACATTGCCAACTAGGTGCGTCGGCGCTGGAGCACCACTGACCCCATGCACACTGTCCTGATGGGCAGGCCTCGTTGTTGACAGTGTGCTACAGCTGAAAGGCTATCCCAGGTTTGGGGGCATCACATGGCCAGGCTCCAGGATCCACGGGGATTACTGTAAACAATGCAGGCAGTTCAGGGAATGACTGTAGGTTGGCTGTGATCCAAGACCCGGGCAGAAGCCTTGCCAGTGGGGAGGGGACCATGGCACATCTCCCATTGCGGACTGAGTGGTAGCATTCAGAAAACCACCATCACCAAGTTGCTATGGTGATTTTATTCACAATTTCCAGACTTGTTTGAATGGGTTATACTTGTTCCATGAGTAATGAAAAATGCATTGCCATGTTTTCACACCAGATGTGTAATTAAATCATCCTATGCTTTTCAATTGTGCATTTCCTATGCTAAAAAACAAGAAGCAGGTCATGTCTCACAGGACCAGCATGGGGCTCTCCAAAGAGCTTATAATTCCTAAGCATTTGATCCTCTCACATCTGTAGCATCTAAGGAAATATCTGAACCATTTAATAGAAGATTCTTTGAGAATACTGCTGCTCTGCTTTGAAGCATATTTTGCAAATTATAAAAGATCAAATGCCATGATTTTTGGTCTATGAGCTTGGAATAACTATAAAAGAAATAGACTAAAAGATGAATCTGTATTTTCTGTGAGAGTGAAGGACCATTCCTAACTCCTTCAATGCCTTTTTGCATATGTAACACAAGAGCTGAAAACACCAATGTTGCTATCATGCACTCCTTCGTTTATTCACTCTATGACTGAAAAGCAATTTTTGAGCATTTACTTATAAGCTAAACAGTTCCAGGGACTTCTCTCTGACTTATTGGACTTGCATTGTTATACTTCGTAATCATCAACAACAGAATGAAGATGAAGGGCGATGAATTCCTTGAAGTCACAGACCCTGTAGCTTCTCCAGCACCATAATGCTGGCCTAGCAAGGGGACAGGGCAGAAGAGATAATGGGATATAGCAGAATGATCATCTGTTTGCTGGGCTGTGTTTATTGCAGTCATATACAAGGCCATTACAAAGGGGGCTGTTTCTTTTTTCCTATGGCCTAATATTCCTTCAGGAATTTCTAAGTAGTCTCTATTATTCCTCTTTTACTTTTTTTTTTTTTAAGTATCATTTCAAATAATGCACCATAGCTTTGTTGGTTGTATAAATAAAACTTGACTGTTCCAGTGGAAGAACCTAACTCAAACTACTTAAGGGAAATGGAGAACTATACCTCTCACGGTTGGAAAACCTAAGAGTACATGCTAACGTCAGGCACATCGAATCCAAGGAATTTGAAATCTTTTTTCACAGTGCCATGTTTTTCCCCTAATCTCTCAGCTCTGCCTTTCTCTATGTTGACTTCTTTTCTGCCATTGCTATATTCAGTGGTAAAGATATCCACCTACACTCCAGTTAGCGAGCCTCAGTTCTGGTGTTTGATCTCAAGGATAAAAATCGCCCCAGGGAGCCAGAGATGTAACTGGACCAGCATCTTTCTCTGTTCCCACTCTCACATGACTCAGCTGTTTCTCCGTGCCTGCCAGCCCCATTCTATCAACTGCTTTGCATTTCCCCCAGGCAGAAGGAGAAAGGGAGAGTACAAGGTCTCAGGGAGTTTCAGTCTTGCATAATTGCAGCTCAGCAAAACAAGATCACCACCTCTGTGGTCAGAAACATTCCCCAGAAAGAACCCTGAGTGATCTAATTCAGGTCCTAGACTGTCAGGGAGACCATGTCACAACAGATCTGAGCGGATCCTGTGCCCATTCCTCAAGCTGGGGCATGAGAGGATTAACTGCAGTGGCCCGCCTTGACATTGTAAATGTATTGCTGTCTCCTACCCCCGACAGATGCACATTGAAGCTTGGAAAACAAATGACCCACATTTCTCACAGTCCTACCTCACTTGTGGCAGCCAAATGTGTAACTTTCAAGTCTTCAGCAGACACCTGTAGCTGATGGATACTGTAAGACATTGTAGTGGTATACTGTTGCCCTGGGTTCTCTTTGACTCTGGGAAGCACACAGCACTTAAACAAGAAGGTTATGTGCTCCGTTCCTATTGCAGCCATAACAAATCACTGTAAGTTCATGCTTTTGTTGCGGGGTGTGAGCGAAATCACGCCAGACCTGTCCAAGGCTTATTAAGGAGTCTTTATTAACCAAGCTTGGTGACAACAGGACCCTCTAGAAATAGCAAATCACAAATCCATAGAGCAACCCAGTCAATCAAAACCCCAAGAGGAACAAACGGTCATTTCCCTGAGGTCCATCTCTTAAGCTGAAGACCTATGTCCCTGCTCCCCCAGCAATAGAACTTATCCTAAAATACTTGCTACAAAGAACTTGGGCACACTTACAAAGCTTCAGACAGTCACCTTTCCCTGGCTTTTCTGCCCACATTCCTCTACTGCTAGTCCTCACTCTCCTGGAACTCCTGATAGAAATACAAAGCATTTTAGCATTGCAAACTTCACTGTCCCACCCAAGCGATGAACAGAGGGTGAGCAAAACAGGCACACAGGGCCATGCCCAGGGGATACCTGTCCTCAGAGTCTGTATGTGGGAAGCCAGAGAGCAAGCAAGTCCTGGGGAGGCCAAGAGTCAGAGTGTTAGAGTGACAGAGGCATAAGATGACCAAGAGAATGAGCCCCTCCTTATCATGAGCCTTTATAGGGACTTGTGAGGCAGTGTGGTTACACAACAATGCAATACCGCCCCTCTGAGGTTCCAGGTGAGGATAGGTGAGAGTGACAGAGGGACAAGAGGGAACACCGAGGTAGGTGTTGGGGAGGGAGTGGCTTCCAAGCTTGTGACTCTGAGCTAGCTGCCTACCTCACCACAGTTTAACACCACAGAAGCTTATTCTGCCAGTAGTTGTAAGGGTTAGAAGCATATGTTATCACTGGTCAGAATCCATGGATATGGACAGAGCCCCAATCTCTCAGCAAACTTCAAAGGAGACTCTTACTTTCTCTTTTTCAGCTTCTAGAGTGCCATTTTTTGGTCCATGGAGCTTCACAAGCGGTGTCATTGCATCTTTAAAACTCATTCTGCTTCTGTGATCACACTGCCTGCTGCCTTGTATGTCACATCTCACTCTGACTCCCTCTTAAAAGAACTGTATGATGTGCACCTGCATAATCCAAGATGCTGTTCCCAGTTCAGGACAGTCCCTAGCCATCCCTGCAAAAATCCTTGATAACATTGAAGGTCACCTTCACAGGTCTCCTGGAGTAGAATCTGGAGCTCTTTGAAAGCTGTGGTTCAGGGGTTGGAGGCAGAATGAACATTTTGAACTAAAGTAAGAGCCTATGTTAAGGCCCAGTTTTAGACTGGAAAAGGCATGCATGCAGGGAGGGACCGGGTGGAGCAAATAAAACCAGAGGAGAAGAACCAGATCACCAGAGCCCATCCCTGGTGGCAGATCTGGATCTCTTCCCAAAGAAGACTGCAAACCTTTTGAGAGTGGCAGGAGAAAGAGTGCTTTTGCATTTTTAAAAGATTGCTCAACATTTGAGTAGTACAAGGATTAGAGGAAGAGAGCTTGGGAGAGTTAAGGAAAATCAAGTCAGGATGTTAATGTTTGTGAGAGGTGGAGGTGATTTGGATGGTAGCAAGAGGAAGTGGAAACAGGGAACTAATTAGCACTAACAAGCAGTAACACTGATTGAAATAGGTAATAATCACATCTGGAAGAGGAGTGAATGAGAGGACAGTCCAAAGCACAACACCTGGGCTTCTGGTTTACATAAATATGGGGTGTATTTTAGAAAAGTGGGCAGCGTTAGTCTACTTTAGACCTAATTTATGGTACCCCAGAGACCTTCAATTAGGAAAGTCTAGTAAGCATGCCTGTGTGGGCCTTAGAATCAGGAACTTGGGAATTAACGATATAGAAATAGTTATTGCAGGCTGGGATCATGGCTCAAAAGGCAAATCATCCACTTCAAATGCCGGCATCCCATCTGGGTGCCAGATTGTGTCCCAACTGCTCCACTTCCAATCCAGATCCCTTCTTGTGGCCTAGGAAGGCAATGAAGGATGGCTCAAATCCTTGAGACGCTGTACCCACCAAGGAATCTCCAACCCCTGGCTTCAGATTAGTTCAGTTCCAGACGTTGCGGCCATTTGGGGAATGAACCAATGGACAGAAGATTCTTCTCTCCTATCTCTCCTTCTCTTTGTAAAGCTGTCTTTCAAATAAAAATAAATACTTAAAAAAAATAGGCACTGAAGCTCTTTCCTTCTATGGGGATGCACCAGGAGTGTAAAGGAATGAATAGAAGCAAGAGGCTAGGACCAAGCTTTGAGAAACACCAACACTTAAATGGCTGAGTAGAGGAGCGAGACTCTTTAAAAAAAGAGAGAGAGAGAGAAGTGTATTAGGAAAAAACAAAGTATGTGTAATGAAGGCCAAAGTGTATGTTTTAAGGAACAAGAGGTCAAAAGGGTCAAATGGTGATGAAAGATTAAATAGAAGAAAGCAGAAAAACCTCCATATTATGTATCTATGTTTCAGCTAAATGCTATATTTTTGCAACTTCCTTGCCAGCATCTTGTGCACAGTGTTACATATTTATACACAAACACAACAATATAAACTGCATCATAGGAGGCAGTGTGTTATAGTTGAAGAGCATGAACTTTGAATCTTACATTATTCACTTGCTGTCATGACTTTAGAAAGTTATCTAAGATCCTCCCCTGTAAAATGAATGTAGCAATGGTAGACTTCTTGTGGTCCCAAGAAATGGTGAGGAATGGGCAATTGATGAATTAGTTAAGACCATGCTTGGGATGCTCACATCCCATGCCAGAGTACCCAGTTTGCATCCTAGCCATTGTGCTTCTGCTCCAACTTCTTAATGACGCACACACCTGTGAGGCAGCAGATGCAGCCCAAGTCCTTAGCTCCCTACTACCTGCATGGAGACCCGGATTGAGTTTCTGCCTCTTGTTTGGCTTACCCAACCTTGACTGTTGCGGGCACATTTTCAAAAGTGAATCAGCAGACAGAAGATCTTTACATGTCTGTCTCCGTCTCTGCATTGCAAATAGAAGCAAAATAGAATTTTAAATGGTGACAAGGAATATTAGTGGCTCTCTATTCTTTAGACTGTTCTCTTTGGCAATCTGTGATGTAAGCAAGCTGCCCAATAGCAAGTCACCTGCCAAACCTGGGCCTGATGGTTAGTCCTTGTCTGATAAAGAAAAAAGCTCTCGGTGGGTCTCAGGACGGGATGTCTCATGCCTGGATCCCAGACAACAGCCGCCATGTGCACGTGGTGAGCTGTTCCCGGGCCTGCCAATTGGTGCCAGGCTCCGCCTGCTGGCCACCCAGCCGGGAGCTCTGGGGTTTTGGTTCTTTGTGTCGCTGCTTAATTAGCTCCAGGTTGAACCCATTGTGCTTCTAGGACCTGAAACATTCGTAAAGATTCCCACTGGCTGTAACTCTTCCTTTGTAAAACTTGCAATCACTGAACAATGCTGACCTCCAAATACCAGTCCGTGCAAAAGCTATGGTTTGTGGCTTGTCCTGCAGAATTATATCATGTTACCTGACATGATGATGGATCAGGAGAAGGGTCACATTAAGCAAGCCATTACATTAACTAGCACTCAAAAATCATAACTGGGGGGGGGGGGGTAAATTCTGTGAGGGATGTGTGGGCCACATCCCATGAAAATTCTAGCCCCACTGGTTATTTCAAGAGTCGGGGTGGTGATGGACTAAGCTAGGTGTGACCTAGGAGCCTGCCATTAATCACAGGTAAAGGAATCCCCAATAGTCTGTACTAGTCAGAGCAGCAGCACCCGATTGCGCATCCTGATTAGGGTGTGGGGTGGGCCGGGCTGTATGGCAATGTACAGGACGGAGCACAGATCATGCTGAGCTAGGCTCTTGTACCTACTGGTCCACATGAGCCAGGGACGCTAAGCCACAGTGTCTAAGGCAGAGGTCGGGACAGGTGATGGGCTGTGCCAAGCTGAGTCAGAGCAACCACTGGCATGCGAGTGATCTATGGCTGGGAACAGGCCCAGCTGGGGAGCTAAGGGGACAACCCTAGCTGGGTTTAGGTTCCTGCCAAGGGGCGTGTGACCTGGAATGGGGCTGCATCCTGATCTGGAAACGGTTGTACTCTCCCTTGGCACAAGTGTGGACAAGTGTGGACTGGGATTGGATGCACAGAACCGGGACAGACCCCAACACCCCCTGATGTCCTGGAGGACCAGGGTAGATGTGTGATGGACTAGGCAAGGTCTCAAACCCCTACTGAGCCATGTGTGAGCCATATGTGGGTATGGATGATCCATGGCTGGGCTGAAACATCCAACAGCAAGAACCAGTTTGGGTTGAAGGCCAGTCAGGAAAAGCCACAGTTCCTGCTATGACAGGAGGGACTCATGAACCCACTGGTAAGCATGAAACCTGGCATTGGGAGAGGTTCTGATGGAGGAGCCTGGGCAACTCCTCTGGCAGGACACAGACCCGGCAAGTAAGCGCAAGAAACATGATAGGAAACAGCCCAGAATAGGCCATGGAAAGTTATCCACTGGCATACAATTGGCAAGGGTTGGGGGAAGACCAGGCTGAATCTGTCCACGTCATCCACTGGCAAATCCAAGCACCAGTGTGGGTCGAGCCAGGTTCAGTCGCAACAAAGACTAGTGCCCAATATGGAATGCCAAGGTGAGATCGCCTGTACCAGAAGGGACTGCAGCGCCCAACCAGCACATGTGAGAACAAGGAAGGGAGGGGGCAGAGCCGGCAGGGGAATAAGGGAGGGTTCCTTTGCTGGACAGCTACTCCCGAAGGAGAAAGTAGGCTGGGATAGGGGCAGACCAGACTAGGCAGGGCTAAAACACCTGTAAGCCTCATGTGGACTAGACCAGGGAAAAGTCGGGCTGGGCTGATTATTCCTACTGGTGCAAACAAAATTAGAGTGGGTGAGGGTTGTTTGGGCTTAGCCACACCATCAGCTGGCAGAAGCTGGCACTGGGGGATAGTTCTGTCAAGTCAAACCACAGAACTATCTGGAGAGTGCATAATCTGGAAGTGGGAAAGGCCTGGGAGGGAAATAGTGGGCTCCTCCCTCTTGGGTTACCACTTCCATGGGAGGGCATAAAACTAAGACAGCGGCTGGGGTGGAATGGGATGTGGGACAGACTGGATTACTGGTGCACATACTGGCAATCCAGGGTACGGGGCGGGCCTGGTGGGGGTTATTGTGGGTCGCTCCAACTAGGCTGCAGCTCCCACTGGTTTATGTGAGGGCCATGTATGTGCTGGGCAGAACCAGGCTGGACTGCAACACCCATTGGTTCCAGTGGAAGTCGGGAGTGAAAACAGAACCAACCCAGCAATTACAACTACCAGCTGATCAGGGCAATGGACTGTGCTGGGCCCTGTACTTGCTAGCACATACAAGAATCTGGTTTGAGAACACCTCAGACAAAGTTTCTTTGGAGATCTTCCTAATCTAAATGCTGGACTCAGAACCCTTACCAAGAAAAGAGAGAAGACAGAACAGGTCAACCAACCATCTCAGCTATGATAGACTATGTCAATCAGTGGATTTTTCAAAGACCTCATAGTGCTTGGAGTGGCAAGACTGGCAGCGATTCATAACTGTTGAAATATCAAAACCACTTGAGCAAGAACCTCAGAGCATGCCCTACATCCGGGACCTGGGGAAGGTGGGAAATTGGGTGGGACTTCTCCCTTAATACTCCCCTTTAAACATGAAGGAAACAACATGGAAAAAATACTAGTCTTATCCACTTTCCTGTAGCCCTTGAACCTTTTTACCCTAATTAAATATGTAAAGATTGTCAAAATAAAAAAATAAATTATAAAAAAAAAATCTCTCTCTGAGTGACTGCTTTCTGCCCTCTACTTGACGGATGATCGCACAGCAGCCATTTCTGGTGACTGTGATGCGGGGACTGTAGCTGGAAAGGTAAAGATGAGTAGGACACAGTTGCTGTCCTCTGGGGGTCATGTCACCTCGTGAATGGGTAATTCATGAATGGGTAGACAATATGAACGATAATTGCAGGATGATGTGATCATCCCTCCAGTGAAGAAAACTAAGGCCAGGCACGACGCGAACCCAGCAGAAGGGATGGTAGACCCTGGACAGAAAAAGGCAGACTCTGTTGGGTCTTGGTAAGTGGGAATAACCACCTTGACTACAGCTATCAGCAGTGCCATTTGACAGCCTGTCTTCAACTTGCATTAGAATATGGACTTTTTGAGTAAGAAAAGATGTTTAAAACTCTTTTTTTAAATGATGACACGCTTATACCAAAATGTTTGAAGACTCAAGGTAAGATCATTTCTAAGGGTAAGCATTGCCAAAAGCCCCAGGAGTCCCGACATCCTGACTACAGATCTGTCCACTTGGCTTAGTCTGAGCCAGGAATTCAGCAGTCCAATAGAGAAATGCACAGGATGTTAGGGTGATCTGGCCCGTGAGCTCAGGCAGGACTCAACAACCCTGCTCAGAAGGACACGCCCCCTCGAATCACAAGGACCAGAGCCGGGAGACCTGGGTGGGCACTCAATGGAAGGGTCTAAGGAGGAGATCACTGGAGCTCTGTGTCAGAGAACACTGCTAACTTGCCTGGTTTTAGACAAATGCAACATGTGGTAGGGTAGGAGAAGGAGGAACAGCAACTTCATTACCACTGGGAGTACAGACAGGTTGGGAATAGGAAGGAATGGCCCACCTACTCGGTATAGATCAAAATAGGAAACATGATGGCCAGGCTGCCAAGTAAAATCAGGTTAAAAGTCAAGGCCCATAGTTTCAAGACTACGTAATACAATGAACTCACAAATGGGCTATTAAATGAGGTGTTAATCTCAATAATTTAGCCCCGTTTAAGAAATAACAGAGAGGTAATAGGGAAAATCAGACTCAATAAAAAAATTAAAAGTTAAAAAAAACATTGGGCCCAGCACGGTAACTGAGCAGTTGAAATCCTCACCTTGCACACACCAGAATCCCATATGGACACTGGTTCGTGTCCCTACTGCCCTACTTCCCCATCCAGCTCCCTGCTTATGGCCTGGGAAAGCAGTCAAGGACGGCCCAAAGCTTCAGGACCCTGCACCCGCATGGGAGACCTGGTTAAGCTCCTGGCTTCGGATAGGCTCAGCTTCAGCTGTTGTGGCCACGTGGGGAGTGAATCAGCGGACAGATCTTCCTCTCTGTCTCTCCTTTATACATATATCTGACTTCCCAATAAATAAATCTTTTTTAAAAAAAATCTATCATTTAGGATAGTCATTTGAACTGGTTGTTAAACCACCCATATCGCATACCAGAGTGCCTGAGCTGAAGCACCAGTACCACTCCCAATGTCAGTTTTCTGTCAGCATGCACTCTGGGAACCAACTGAGCATAGCTCCAGTGACTGGGTCCCTGTTTCCTGCACACTCATGGGAGGCCTGGATTGAAAACCTGGCTCCCTATTGCAGCCTGACTTAGCTCCAGCTGTTGGGGGCATTTGGGGCAATGAACCAACAAAAGGAAGCTCTCTCTGTCTAGCCAACTCTTTCTCCCTCTCTAATAATAATAATAATAGTAATAACATAATTATACCCATCATTTCAAGAAGACTCTAAAATTGTTCTCAAGCAAAGACCTTGGAAATTACAACTTAAGAGTCAGGCAGCTCTGTAAACCTCTTACACCACACACCATTTGTTTGTGAGTGCACACCTGTTAGTGATACTGAAGAAATCTGTTTCCTGAAAGTAAAACAGAGTTACCTTTGGATAAACCCTATCTTTATAGACACTAAAAACCTACGCTTCCATGAGGCTTTTCCTGAACTACAAAATTCCAAAATGGAATCCAAGTGAACCAATTTGGAAAGTCCCTTGAATTCTTTGGAATGCAGTTAGACCTGCAGGTCATTTTTCTGAATCTTGCAATGGCCATTATCAACAATTTACAGTGACATCCTCTTAAACAACTTGAACAAGGAGGAAAGAATATAATCAAAGATAGCTAAGCAAGTGACAAGAAAAATGAACTATCTGAAGATGATATTCTCTAACAGTAGTGGTATACTTTCAAAATGAAACAGAGAAAAGCCATATTTCTCGAACCCTGTTGAGCCCTGAGGTTGTCCACACAAGTGGATGGAGGCAGCAGTTGGTTTCTTTATATGACAACATTTCAAAAATTATCTTGATGTTTTAAGATGTAATACATGCTTCCTTAACACCTTCTTTGATTTTCTCTGTGTATCCTAAGCCTATTTTTTCTAGACGAAAGGCCCCTAAATATTAAAAGCTATTGTGATAGCTGTAGTACAATTTTATCCATAGGATTTCCCAGAATTCCCAGGGCTTTAGCCACAGATAAAACAGTTATGTTTTCTTGATTCTTAAAGATCTCTTTTGCTAACGTTTCATCACTTTTTCTTAAAGTTGCCCACATTGTCGTTTGCCAGCAGTCCTTTCCCTAATTTAGCTTCTTATATGTTTAACGTGTTTCTTTATGTCCAGTTTTTAATTATGAAGACACAAGCTGCTGCTTCCACAAAACTTGAAAAACCATGGAAAATTGGAAAATTGTTAAAAATTTATGTATTCACCTCAAAATTTCTTTGGGGATCTCCCCAGTTGAGATGCCAGACTCAGAGCACTAACCAGGAAAAGACAGAGCAAGTCAACCAACAACCTCAGCTATTTGTCGGCAGCAAAATACTGGGCAAAAAGAGACAATATGAGGGACTGTGTCAATCAGTGGATCCTTCGACGACCTCATCATGCTTGAAATGGCGAGCTTGGTAGCAATCCATGAATGGTGAACTATCGAAACCACTTGAGGGAATATCTCAGAGCATGCCCCACATCCGGGACTTGGGGTGGGTAGGAAACTGGGTGGGGCTTCTCCCTCAATGTCCCCCTTTACCTCGGTTACAGGAGGGAAACTGTGTAAACAATACAAAAAAAAAAAATTCATGTATTCATACAAAGGTATTCCTTATCTTTTTAACTTATAAATTTGTAAATGACATTGAAAAAGTAATAACTGCAATAATAACAAAAATGTGCTCTGCTTTTTGTACTGAAAAGAGAAAAATTATTTTTCTTCAAAAATAACACTTAGGGCCAGGTGTGGTGGCCTAGTAGTTAAAGTCCTCACCTTGAACAAACACTCCAGGATCCCATATGGATACCGGTTCTAATCCTGGCAGCCTCACTTCCCATCCAGCTCCCTGCTTGTTGCCTGGGAAAGCAGTCAAGGACAGCCCAAAGCCTCAGGGCCCTGCACTCGCATTGGAGACCTGGAAGAAGCTCCTGGCTCCTGGCTTCGGACTGGCGCAGCACCAGCCATTGTAGTCATTTGGGGAGTGAATCAGCAGACAGAGGAACTTCCTCTCTGTTTCTCCTCTCCATATAGCTGACTTTGCAATAAAATTAAATAAATATTTTTGAAAAAATAACACTTAAGAGAAATGTAGTAGTCCACTGAAGGGATTTTCTTCACTAAAAAATTCTCCTTATGACTCCTATTGCGGGTGACCTCAGGGTTTTCTATGCCACCTTTAAGTTCCCACAAAGTATAACACATCAAACTCCATAGTAAATCCACTTTATAAAACATTAAAGTGCTGATTTTATGGGAAAAGGACAGAAAAGAATTCATCTCATAGTTTATAACTTAATAATATCTACCAACATGAAAATGTATTAAACTCATCATGCAGTGTTTCTAATAAAAACAATGAAGGTTACTAAACAGCTTAATGACTTAAATGGCTAATTAGTTTTATTTATTTTAAAAAGCAGAGTGACTGAAAGAGAGGAAGGGAGATCGTCCATTTGCAGGTTCACTCCCCAGTGACTAACCAACGCTGGATTAGCCTGCAGTCAGAGTCCAGAACTCCATGACTTTCTCTTGAGCCATCCTCTGCTGCCTCCCACGAGACGCATTAGCAGGAAGCAGGATGGGAAAAAGAGTAACCAGGCTCCAACCAGGCACGGGGGTGGGTGTCCCAACAGCAGCCGTGCCACAGTGCTCACTCTTGGAAGCCATCTTAAAAGTACTTTCATAGGGCCCGGCGCGGTGGCGCAAGTGGTTAAGTCCTCGCCTTGCACGCCCAGGATCCCATATGGGCGCCGGTTCTAACCCCGGCAGCCCGGCTTCCCTTCCAGCTCCCTGCCTGTGGCCTGGGAAAGCAGTCGAGGATGGCCCAAAGCTTTGGGAACCTGCACCCGCGTGGGAGACCCGGAAGAGGCTCCTGGCTTCGGATCGGCATAGTATCGGCCCGTTGCGCTGACTTGGGGAGTGAATCATTGGACGGAAGATCTTCCTCTCTGTCTCTCCTCTCTGTATATCCGCCTTTCCAATAAAAAATAATAAAAATAAATCTTTAAAAAAAAAAAAAAAGTACTTTCATAAGAGACTGATTTTATATCCATGAAATGAAATAGTACATTACCATACAAAGGAATTATCCAGATTTATTCTGAAATGATCACTAAAATAAATTATACTATGAAAATAAGAGGTGCAAAACTGAACATGTATATATATTGGCATATAAATATACTCTCACACACACATATTTCAGAGGTGGAAGCTGGGAGATATGTACATTTCTATGTCCTGGAAACTCCGAGGGATTCTGAAAGATAAAAGGGAAAGGTCAGAGTGGCTGCCCAGGTCGGAGAGGTAACCACAACCTAGGTATAAGAGTCTCATTTATTGTTCCCCCAGTGGGACTTACACAGGATCCTGTTTGTTATTGCTGTCTCATCCTGGGTGGATATTATTACTCTCAACCGCACAATGGATGCTCTCATTTGTAAAAACATAATAGTACTAGTGAGCGCTTACTGTTTACTTCGTGTTAGACTCCGAGTGTGTACTTGTATCATCAGATTTAATCCTCACTATCACCCTGACAAGTACACACGGTTATGCTCGCCATTCTACAGATAAAGAAATACAGAACTTAACTGATTTTCCACGATTTCATCTTTGGGATGCAGAGCTGAGATTTAATCTTTCCAGATGGAAGGATTGCAGAATTTGAATTCTTTATTTTTAAGATTGATTTGAAAGGCTGTCTCAGCAGAGAGAGGGAGAGAAAGAGAGAGTCTTCCACTAACTGATGTACTCCCAAAATACCCAAAAGAGTCAGGGGCTGCTCAATCCAGGCCTCTAAGGTGGGTGGCAGGAGCACAAGTTATTGAGCCATCATCTTCCTGCCAAGGTGTGAAGGAAGCAGACCAGGACTCTAGCTCAGAGCTGTGAAGTGGGGTGCTGGCAACCCTGCTGGCATGTATCTGCTGCAGCAAACACCCACCCCAGCATGTAGGTGCCTAAACCTCAAAATACATAAGCCACAGGCACGAAATTAAAAACCATAAAGCCATTCATAAATTCTAAATTGCCTCCACAAGTAAGAAACCTTTTTTCTCCATTTTAGGGTGTAAAAAAAAAATTCACACAGTCACTAAGGTACTGGCGCTTAGATTTCTTTCCATTACTTTCAAGCCAAAGACTTAAAGCAATACAAAGGGAAAAGCCAGTAAAAAAAGGAAAAAGATTTACCTGTATGCTTATTATGCCATTCATGCATAAAAAGTACTTGAATTGGCCTTCCAAACTTATGGGTTCCCCATCAATGAATTCAACTAACCAAGGATCAAAAATATTCAGAAAAAAACTGCATCTGGGATACAGAAAGAGTGCTAAGGTTTTGTGCAGGCAGAGATTGGGGTGATGCATGCACAGCTAAGGAATACCCAGGGATTGCTGGCAATGAGGAGAAACTAGAGAACAGGAGTGTGAGAGATTCTTCCTCAGTACATCCAAAACACATGTACTCTACCCATATCTTGATGTAAGACATTTAATCTCCAATATTGTAAAACTAAAGTAAAATAAAAATTTTTAAATCTATAAAAATAATCTGCATTTGCATTGAGCAGGTACAACCTTTTATTCATTATTGCCTACCAAAGGCATGGAATATTTATAGAATCATTCAAGGGCCATACAAAATTATCAACTTACAAATGCGACTGCTAGAGTTGAGTCCCACCTGTGGTTTTCTAGATAAGGGCAGATTCAATGATATTCATGCGGTTTACATGACTCCTGGGTAAAAAAGATGTCCCCCACCCCATCTGATCCAGTAGCGTGTACACAGTGTTAGGCAATGTACACAATCTAGGGATGCTTCCAGTGTGCAGGAGGATATCATGTGACACACACTATACATAACACTGCACAGACAGAACTTGAGCGTCCTTGGGCTTTGGTTTCTTGGGGTAGTAGAAGGGTGTTCCTGCAACCAATGCTTGTGAGAAGACTAGAGCCACCTCTGAATTCAGTGGAAAAGCACACCTTGCTTCAGTAACTGTGGTGAGGTAGGCAGCTAGCTCAGAGTCACAAGCTTGGAAGCCACTCCCTCCCCAACACCTACCTCGGTGTTCCCTCTTGTCCCTCTGTCACTCTCACCTATCCTCACCTGGAACCTCAGAGAGGGCGGTATTGCATTGTTGTGTAACCACACTGCCTCACAAGCCCCTATAAAGGCTCATGATAAGGAGGGGCTCATTCTCTTGGTCATCTTATGCCTCTGTCACTCTAACACTCTGACTCTTGGCCTCCCCAGGACTTGCTTGCTCTCTGGCTTCCCACATGCAGACTCTGAGGACAGGTATCCCCTGGGCATGGCCCCTGTGCGTCTGTTTTGCTCACCCTCTGTTCATTGCTTGGGTGGGACAGTGAAGTTTGCAATGCTAAAATGCTTTGTATTTCTATCAGGAGTTCCAGGAGAGTGAGGACTAGCAGTAGAGGAATGTGGGCAGAAAAGCCAGGGAAAGGTGACTGTCTGAAGCTTTGTAAGTGTGCCCAAGTTCTTTGTAGCAAGTATTTTAGGATAAGTTCTATTGCTGGGGGAGCAGGGACATAGGTCTTCAGTTTAACAGATGGACCTCAGGGAAATGACCATTTGTTCCTTTTGGGGTTTTGATTGACTGGGTTGCTCTATGGATTTGTGATTTGCTATTTCTAGAGGGCCCTGTTGTCACCAAGCTTGGTTAATAAAGACTCCTTAATAAGCCTTGGACAGGTCTGGCATGATTTCGCTCACACCCTGCAATATACCCATCAGCATCATCACTCCCATGTCTTTTTCATTCAAACTTCCCATACTTCTCCACAAACCATGTCCTAGAAGAAAAGCAACGACTTGTCCCACTCTTGTATTCTGTTATGCCTGAGCTGCTCTTTCTTTTTTTTCCTTCCAGAGAGGCAGATTTACAGAGAGAAGAAGAGACAGAGAGAAAGATATTCCATCCTCTGGTTCACTCCCCAAGTGGCCACAACAGCTGGAGCTGAGCTCCGATCTGTAGCCAGGAGCCAGGAGCTTATTCTATGTCTCCCATGTGGGTGCAGGATCCTAAGGCTTTGGGCCATCATCTGCTGCTTTCCTAGGTCACAGGCATGGAGCTGGATGAGAAGTGGAGAACCAGGACATAAACTAGCACCCATATGGGATCCCAGTGTGTGCAAGGGGAGGACTTTAGCCACTTGGTTACTACGCTAGACCCTGAACTGCTATATCAAAGACATATTCCTGCCACTCACAGACTTAGACATCCTTCAAAGTCACAGCCAAATTCCATATCTCACAAAAATCCCCTGCAACAAATCCCCTCGTTTGTTTTCTTGGGCTTTTAAAACACTCCATTCAATAAGAAATAGAAACACAAGCAAAGGATGCAAAGAAAATAAAGACTGTAAGAACATTGTCTACCTCTGCCTTGCCGGTGAGTCTCAGCAAAGCAACAACAACCTTCCCACTATTCACACCACCACTTTTACATCATTGTCTGATACAATATTTAAATTGTCAACGGACGATTGAAAGAAATGGGCTGCTATATAGTAAATAGCTTGCATCATCAAGAACACCCTTGGCCGATTGACCTCTGGGAAGTCTAAGCAGCCCCCGCTGGGCTCTGGGATTTAAATCATGTTCATCCATTCTACAGTATGAGATGGAGGTGCCCTTCACACAAGCAGCAAAAACTTGCTACCAAAGGAAGCCCATGTTTTAAAAGAAGCAAAGTGAATGGGGACCATATTTCTGTTGTAGAGCGTCTTGTATTATGCAGCCAGCTCTCAAAACAAGACAGAGAGGGGAATCCAAAGACTCCTAGAGAACTGGCCATGCCATTAGACCAGCTTGCTATCAACTTCACCCTCTGAACCTCTCCCCAGTTTGTTTGTTGTATGTGTTTAGGGTGGGAGGGCCTCGGCAATATTGTGCACCCAACTTCTCTATTGGTAAGCTTGTTTTGATTTGTTTAGCTTTCTGGGGAATGATCTTGCTGGTCATGACTCTGAAAATTAGCAAAGACCCAAGATCAATTAAACTTTTTCAAACAAGAAGAAACAAGAAGAAATAAGAAACAAGAAGAAAATAAAGAGAAAAAGAGAAGAGAGGAGAGGAGAGGAGAGGAGAGGAGAGGAGAGGAGAGGAGAGGAGAGGAGAGGAGAGGAGAGGAGAGGAGAGGAGAGGAGAGGAGAGGAGAGGAGAGGAGAGGAGAGGAGAGGAGAGGAGAGGAAGCCCAATAAAGGTCAGGAGAAGACTGGGAATGCATGTAAGATAGGCTTGCACTTGTCCAAGGGAAACCCTGGATGAATCACAGAAGAATGATGTGCCACCCTGCAGCCTCTGGGTGGTTCAGCTTAGCCATAAGAAGAGATCCTTCTGACAATGGACCACGTAGCCCCATTGACCTTTGCAACCAAAACCCAGGTGGCAGCATTTTAATGCCTTTATAAAGCCGGACTTCCTCAAAGACTAAAATCTGCTTTCACCATTGAGCAGTACTCTGGATCGCTTTGTCCAGGAAAAGAAATGAGTAAGAAATTAGGGCTGAATTCCTCTGAGACCACCCAGAGGCAGGGAATGAAGAGGTGACAGCAAGGTCAGAGCTGGGTGGCTGGAAGCCCGGAGGAGTGTCCATGGGGGACAGACAGGAAAGTACCTTCTTAGAGGAATGTGGGGGAGGCATAGAGAGGGGCTGGAAGGGAAAACTCAGGCAGATCAGCCTGTGGCCAGGAGAAAGAGACAAAGAAGCAGCCCCTGGGTGGGACCCCTAGGTCACCAGCCTATGGGCTAACCCACTAGCTCCGCCTAGTGCTGTGCTTGAACCACGGGAGGCAGGCATCAATCTCCTTAGACTGCCTCCATCCATACCATAGTGACTCTCGCCATTTGGTTGCTTGATTATCTTTAACTTGCTTCTTCAATCAATTATCATCCACACCTCTAAGAGCTTTAGGAATGTGAAAATGAGAAGAAAATATCTTGAGTGGATACTCAATCGTGTTCCTTGGAAGTCTCTTCTCACTAGAAAGTTATTTTTAGACATAACTCATTGCCTAGGTTGTTGGAATTGCTGAAAGGATGCTGGAGTTGTTTGGCACACACTTGCATTCTGTTACTTAAGATGTAATTCTTTTTCCTCTTTCCTTTAGGAATGAAATGACGAATTCTTCCCAGGTGGCAGCGAGAAAATTAAAAGTTCAGCCCATCTGTACTCTTTCCTCAAATGGGGGAAAAAAGATAGAAATCCCATTTCTAATGAATTCCTGCCATCAGCTTAAGCACAGCAACAGATGTGAAAAGGCCCCTGTGAGACAAAGCACAACAACCCCAAGCCCCAATAAAAATAATCAATATCAGCTTTGGTGCCAAACAACACAAATGCTTCCGGCTTACTGCATGATGTGCCAAGAATTGTACCTGGAGGACAGCTGCTGCTGACAAGGTACACTGCCAGGAGGACGATTAGCTGGGGCGTTCTGACATTTCCATCGCTGAACTGAGGGAGAACAGGTGAGGAAGAGGCATTGGGGTGGCATGGCGTAGAGAGGAAGAAGGTGAGCCAACGTGGATAGCTTAGGAGTTTACATAATAATAATGGGTACATGATCTTTGGCCATGAGACCAGGGCAAAGAGTAGTTTTAAAATGTCCAAAGGCCAAGGAGTGCATGTAATAAGTTGTTATCATTTAATAGAAACACTCCCAGGAGCATTCTGAAGAGGTAAACAGATGTTCAGCTGCAGCAGAGGGGAGCCAAGACAAACATGGAAACCAAGGGAGAGCCAAGATAAGCAAGAACCAGTTAACTTCATGTTGGGGTGGTTTGGGGGGCTGTGGTTGCATTTTCATTATCACTGCAGAGTGTTCAATGAGATTGTGAAATGGGTATTGGGTTTGTCCCTCTGTGATTGGTTTTGTTAGCATGGCATGCATATTCTGTGTACCCAGCTATCAAACTAAATCCAGTTAGGAAAGGTAGATGGCAGATTTAAAGGTAAATAGAGAGATGTTTACCCCTGTGCAAGGCTACATGGACATACATTCAGACACATGCTCAGTGTCCACTGAAAACATCGAGTTCCATTCCTCGAGGGCAGGAACACCCACGGCCCTTCCCTTCAGCTATATGACCCCTCTCTGAATGTCAGCCCAGCCTCATCTCACAGCCACCCCTCAGCTTTGCTGTTCTTGGGTATTTTCTGAGCCTTCCTCTCTTGGAAGTCGCCAGCAAATTCTAAGGCAGCAGGTGATGCAGTTCAAGAGCCTCTTTGATAGGGACTGGGTGCTAACTGGGAACAACTTTTGTGCTTCCCCAGTGGTATGCCCAGAGGTGCTGTAACTCCCAGGAAGATGCTTCAGTGATGAGGCTTCATCGCTCCCTTTTGAAAAGAAAATGGCATATTCTGAAAGTAAAAATATAAAACTATACATAAGGGGACTTGAAAAAGTTCATAGGAACTGGACATCCTCTATGTGGAATAACACGTACAAAGGTAAATTTAAATAGTGGTGAGATACCAGCCTCTTCAGGGACCTCCTGTTCTACAAGTTTGCAAAGAAAAGAAAAAGGAGAATAAAAGACATTGCTTCCAGAAGCTTCCCTCATGCTGAACATTACAATTTCTGAACAACAGCTATTCATTCCCCCAGGGAGGCAGTGGGACAGTAGAGGTGGCAGGCACTTTAAAATGTGACCTAACTGTGCCTTGCTGTACATGATCACATGGGATTCTCCAAACCCTGAACTTTAGGTTTGGTCAATTAAAATATTTTAGCCAATTAGATGGTCTTCAAGATTTTGTAGAAGCTTTGTATGACTATTAAAATGGTCCGGAAAGGGTAATGCATGGGTATTATAAATGTTAACCACATCATTAAGACAGGTTGCTTGAGACTGTGTCAGTTGGATTGTGTGTTGGTTATTTTCAGCATGCGTGTTCAGTGCCTTGACCTCTTCACTTTGGGCAAATACGATATTCATTTCCTGTGACTACAATACTCGCATAGTATACGGTGATCAGTTATCCTAAGTACATGTCAGTTGTCCTACTTATTTTTAAGATTTCTTTCTTTTTATTGGAAAGTCAGATATACAGAGAGGAGAGACAGAGAAGAAGATTTCCATCCAATGGTTCACTCCCAAGCGGCTGCAACGGCTGGAGCTGAGCTGATCCAAAGCCAGGAGCCAGGAGCCTCCTCTGGGTCTCCCACACAGTGCAGGGTCCCAAGGTTTTGGACTATCCTCTTCCTCTTTCCCAGGCCACAAGCAGGGAGCTGGATGGGAAGCAGAGCTGCCAGGATTAGAACTGGCACCCATATGGGATCCTGGCGTGTTCAAGGCGAGGACTTTAGCCACTAGGCTAGCGCATTAGGCCATATATCAGTTGTCATAACTTGCAGTTTCTTGAAGCCTCCAAAAAAACATAACTCTCTGTGTGTGTGCATACATATGCCTGAATATTTAAGCGAAGTGGGTGGCACTTTGAAAAAAAAGCTATGAACCAGAACGCCAAGTGTCTTAAATAACCAGGCCATCAGAATTCTCTGCCATAGCCACCCAGTGCATGTCCCAGCATGGGATCTTGACTAATTAATGACGTCAGCCCATGTTTCAGGCAACTGTCTTCACTTCATGATGCTGTCGTTACTACCTCCATTTCTTGCTGCTAGGATTAAATTTTAACACCCTCTTTTTGACCAAAATCCAATGAATTCTGAGCCTAACCAGCCTCAGAGCAGGGCTTCCTGTCGTTTCATGAGCAGGTTTGTTCTTGGAGCACAGCCTAGATTTGCAGACTTTTGGTCTGAAATAGAAAAAAAACAAAGAAAATATTTTATTGAAGAAATGTAGCTCAGATCCATGTTGCTAACCTCAAATGATTAGTTTCCATATAGAAAACAAAAATAAAGATGAGGACAAGATAAAGTTGATTCCCTAGACCACTGTGCTACATGAATCATCTCAACCAAGTAACCAGGATATTTCCGTCCACAATACCTCAAAGCAGACTCAAATGGCATTAAAATAAATTGTATTTCCCCATTGTTAATGGCACAAAGTTCATCTGAGTCAAGCAAATGATGTCACACAGAGGGGAGGGAAACCAGCATCATTTAGCTACATATAACCATGGCTGAGTGCTTTCAAATATGATTTTTGAACCTATAATAGCAGTGGGGCTATAATAGGGTCCACAAATGTCAAGACCAAGGCTGCAGTGCAGCAAATATAAGATTCCCAAACCCTGTGCCAGGATAATTTGTTACTAAGGGAAAGTATTTTTGATATCAAAAATATATAGGTAAAGGGCCAGCACGATGGCTCAACTGCTAATTCCCTGCCTGCCAATATGGCATCCCAGATGGGCAATGATTTGTGTCCCAGCTACTCTATTTCTTTTTTTTTTTTTTAATTTATTTTATTTTTATCGGAAAGGCAGATATACAGAGAGGAGAGACAGAGAGGAAGATCTTCCGTCCGATGATTCACTCCCCAGGCGGCCAAAACGGCTGGAGCTGAGCCGATCCGAAGCCAGGAGCCTCTTCCGGGTCTCCCATGCAGGTGCAGGGACCCAAGGCTTTGGGCCGTCCTCGACTGCTTTCCCAGGCCACAGGCAGGGAGCTGGATGGGAAGCGGGGCTGCCGGGATTAGAACCGGCACCCATATGGGATCCCGGGCGTGCAAGGGGAGGACCTTAACCACTGCGCCATCGCTCCAGGCCCCCAGCTACTCTATTTCTAATCTTGCTCCCTGTTTGCGATCTCAGAAGGTAGCAGAGAATGGCCCAACTCCTTGGGCCCCTGCACCCATGTGGGAATACTCAAGGAAGCTCCTGGCTCCTGGCTCCTGGCTTTGGATCAGTTCAGCTCTGACTGCTACAGCTACTTGGGGAGTGAGCCAGCAGACGCAAGATCTTTCTCAACAGTCACTGTTCTCTGACCCACTCTGCGATTATGATTTCCTAGGATAAGACCTGGGGCAGATTCCTCCAATTTAAGATCAGGCCTGCCAAGTGCTTTTTGCCAAGCATGGTAAGCATACTTATAGCTTAATACTTAAGAACCTGGGCATGTTGGAGAAATTTTTATTGCTCTTACTGTTGCTAACAAGTTTTATTCTTGCAGTTAAAAAAAAGTAAACATATTAAATTGGGGGCTTGGAGAACTCATTAGTTACAATGGCAAGGTATTGCCTTTTACCCTCAGTCTCATTTGAAAGGAACAAAGATTTCCTCCACTGAAGGAGAGGCGGAGCTGCTTTCAGGAAGCACTACAGAAACTTTTTCTCTTGCGTGGTATTGACCATCATTCAAAAAACATCTTTTAACATCTTCTACAAACCAGACATGTATTAATTCCATGAAACAATCAGAATTAAATAGGAAGAGAAAAACTGTAGCATAGCAATGGCTGTTTTTCAAAAGTATAGGGTTTTTTTGGTTTTGTTTTGTTTTTATTTACGTATTTATTTGAGAAACAGAATTACAGAGAAAGGAAAAAAAACCCCACAGAGATATGCCATCTGCTGGTTCACTTCCCAAATGGCTGCAATGGCCAGGGCTGGACCAGGCCAAAGCCAGAAGCTAAGAGCTTCCTCCAGGTCTCCGGGGTAGCAGGTGCCTGGGAACTTGGGCCACCTTCCTCTGCTTTCCCAAGCTGTTTTCAAGCAGCTGGATGGGAAATAGAACATCAGGGACTCAAACCAGAGCCCATTTAGGACGCAAGTACTGCAGGCCATGGCTTCACCTGCTGCACAATGGCACCAACCCTGAAGGTAAGGAGTTTTTTTAATTAATAAAATTTTATCTTTTAAACTTTTTACTGTGTTGGAAGCACATGAACAACATGATGGTTTTCCCCAATGTTCCCACTGAGCGAACTGAGCTTAGGAAAGAGTTCAAATGAAATATATCAATTTAAAAAACAAATAAATGCATAAAACCTCTTCATGAGAATAATTAAAATCGTTAGTATCTGGAACCAGAAGTCAACATGGAAATATAAACAAAGGTCAATATATCGGAAGTAACAGAGGAGGCTTTCTGGGGAAAACCATTTTCAAAGAGTTGGATTGTGGAGTTCTGTTTATTCACACCCATAAACTTCTCTTCCAGTGCAAGGTGATCACTTCAACAGTTTCCTTCTCACAGCATGTACTGTCACCCAACCTGTACCTTGGCCTATTTTCACAAAACCAAAAACTCTTCAGGGAAGGAAGGAACTTCAGATCACGCTGGCCTGCATGCTTATCTTACAGACCGAGGAACAGGGCAAGCCATGACCAACAGCCTGACCCTGATCCTTCAAGGAACCGATGGCTAAGCTGGAGCCTGATGCCAGGTGCCAAGTGCTCAGGGCTATGTTTTCCTTTGGCCTGGTGGGGTAGGGTAGAACTCTCATACTCATCCATCCATCCCTCCATC
This sequence comes from Ochotona curzoniae, assembly GCF_017591425.1. NCBI lineage: Eukaryota > Metazoa > Chordata > Mammalia > Lagomorpha > Ochotonidae > Ochotona > Ochotona curzoniae. Next base: position 40,128,325 of record NW_024466502.1, on the reverse strand, counting down.
TATCCTTCCATCCATCCCTCTATCCATCCCTTCCTGCAACAAACACTTACTGGATGCTGCCCCATGACCAGTGAAGACCAGAACCAGCAAATCTGAGGATGTTACACTGTTGGGGATGATGCAGTAACAAATAGCAGGCAGTGGACAGGCTAGGCAGGAAAATAAAGTAGCATAAAGAGATAGAGAGTAATAGAAAGTTCCTGCTAGCCCTGGGTGTTAGGGATGGCTTCGAGGATAAAACAACATACTGAGCAGAGAATGAATTTTAAAGTCAATTTTACAATACTTTTAGAATAAAAACTAGTTCTAAATGGTGTAGATATAGTGAAATGGTAATGCCGAACATAGTGAAAATTTCTAAAAGGTGAATGAGGAAGGACTAAGGACTCGTGTGAAGGGGAAGCAAGCGGGAAGGGGTAAACCAGGAAGCAGGTGGTTTGAACAGGAAAGGAAATGCTGGAGAGGAAAGCTGACAGTGAAGGCTCGCCTCCGCAGGATGAGCCGCCTGAATTCACCCTTAAACTGTTCGCCTGGCTCCATGCCAGGTGGCGCTCGCTCACGCAGGTAACATCTTTCTGCCTCCTGCCCCATCCATCCCTACTCCCCACCCCCCGCAACACAGGTACACATCCCTCCACCTCCACCAGGGGAGAGTAATCCTGATGTGAAACAGGCGGTTGTACCTGTTCAGACGAGGCTTTTAATTTCCAGGAACCAAAGAATTGAGAAAACCATCAAGATTCTGGCTAAAAGCCGGCAAGAGAAGATCTCTCGAGGTGAGGTTAGTAGAGGAGCCTTGGCCTGTTTGGAACATGAGTGCAAGAAAGCGCAGCAAACATCAGGCCCAGGGTGAACGCGGATCTGGGGAAGCCGTAGGCTGTGCTGCTGTACCACCTTGAGGCTCAAAGAAATATTGCAGCTTCAAGAACTGAAGATTGTGTTTCTTCTGTCTGGGATTTCTGAGCTGCTGTGGTCCCTTTCTGAAGACTGCCTCCCACAGTCTCTGGGCAGATGGTAAAGACAGAGGAGGCTGCTGGTCAGCCCAGGCCAGCAGCCCAGGCTGGCAGCCCTAGGACTGTGGGGGATGCAGAGTGACAAGGGCAAGCTACCACTGTGGCCTGTTTAGCCTACACAGGGCGGAAGTCCTGCAGGGCTGTATTCCTCAAGCCAGCCTCTGAGCCCCCTGCCTTGCCTTACCCGAGGTCCAGTGCCACACTGGCCAGCCCCCAGCCTGGCTCCTTTCCTACTCTCTGGCCAGAGGCATTTATTTCTTCCTGCTAAAGGCTTTGGCTTTAAGCCTCATCATCCGTTTCCTTTCATTCTCCTCTCTTCTAACACTGGCATCTCCATGCTAGAACCAAGGGTGAAGCTGGGGTCTGGGATTTGGATGGCTGACCCTCTGTGTCAGGTGCTGAGATCAGAGTCCAGTTCAAAATAAATACATAGGATATGTACCTTGCAAAGCTTTTCTCTTCAAACTTTCACTTTTTGATTTATTTCAAAGGCAGACAAAAATCTTTCATCCGCTAGCTCACTCTCCCCAAATCCTGCAACACGCATGGCAGGGCAGGCCCAAACTGCAGACTTGGAACTCCATCTGAGCCTCCCATGTGGGTGGCAGGGACCCAAACACCTGAGCCATCAGCTGCTGCCTCGCAGGGTGTGCATCAGCAGGAAGCTGGTATCAGAACCAGAGGGACTAAGCTCAGTTACTCTGCTATGGGATGTGGGTGCCTCAACTTCATTGCCAAATACAGCTGTCTGTGCCGGAAGTAGCAGCCTCCTCCCTGCTCCATGCAGCTCATCTTTGAGACAGAAAACTTAAGTCACATGTCCTTTTTCCAGGAAATAAAGGTTTTCTCTTTTAATAAGCTATCTTCAGTTGTGCTGGAACATCCCTTCTCTTCAAAGGTCTTTTTCTCTTTCCCTAAATTTCAGAAGCCACTCAATTAATAGGCCACAATTCCCCTGCACAAAGTTTGCTCTTCAAAGCAATTGTAAATAAAGTTCCCGTTATGAAATACAAGGGTACTTCAAAATGCTCATGCAAAATGAATTTAAAATAAAACACACCAATATGTTTTTCCATAAACTTTCTGAAGCTCCTCTTACAGCATCCATTTGGAGTAATATATAAAGGGCACGTATATTTTGAAGAAAAAATTAACATCCAGTGCACACCGCTTATAAGGCAGGTATTACTAGGACCTTAGGAGCCCGTGCTATATCCATAATCTAGATGAGACAGACTTACCTTCTAGTCAACTATGCTGCCATTGTTGGGTGGGAGGACTGTCGGGCGATGTCCCGCTGTCACCCCCTGTCTTAGTCTATGTAAGTTTGTGCTTGCATTACAGTAAATGAACATACTCGATCAGATTGTCTCCAGTGGTGCTTGCTACAGCTGAACACTGTCTCCTCACCCCCTGGGTGGTCCTGGGGGCCTGCTGGTCAGGAAAACACCCCCCGAGACATGCATGTACATGTGTAATAGTACCGTGCATACACATATGTAATGTTTGCACATATGCTATCTCTCCCTAACAGTTTTTTTTTTTTTAAAGAGGCAGAGAAACATGAGAAGCTTGCATGTGCTGCCTCACTCCCCAAACGCCCACAACTGCAGGGGGCAGCACTTCAACACAGGACTTCCACGTAGGCGGCAGGAAGCCCACTAGCTACTTCAGCAGTCACTGCCACCTCTCAGAGCTGCCGCTAGTAGGAATCAGGGGTCAGAAGCCAGCTCTGGGGCTGGGTACCAAGACTCTTAGGGGATATAAATAAATCAGCTGCTAGACTGAAGACCCACACCAAGTTTTCTTTGCTTTTGAAACTCATCTTAAATAGAGTCAATCTTTGTATTGTTAGAGTGTGGGTAAAATGCTATTGTTGGGCAGTGTGAGGTTTCTTTGTGTAGAGAAAACTGCTACTTTGCTAGGCCAGGAGGTGCCTGGACTTTGGGAGGATTCCGCTTTAGTGATAAATCTGTTCTTTGCTGACCTGCAACTTTGTGAACCCAGGTGCAGGGGGGCAAGGGCACAATTCTTCTCCGGTCCCAGGAACAGGAGGAAGATAAGGGTGTGAGAATGGGATGAGCCTCACAGATAATGGGTATGGGAACAGAACGGGCTGCCTGTGCCTGAAGGCCATAAAAATAACATGTCTAAGGTTGTTACTTTTCATGTATTTCCCAGCCCAAAAGAGCCTATATAAGCTTCTGTCTTGGGCTGTATGGGGTCCAACTGCTCTGCTTGGCTGGCCTGCGTGTCCCAAGTGCGGTCTGGCCCCAGCATGCTGGCGCAATAAACTCTGTTTGCTGCTTGCATTACCAGTGAGACTCTGTCGTTCTCGGGGGGTTGACTAGCTCGCAACCTGAGGTCCGGGGGCTTTGGCCCGGACTCTAACAGTATCTACTATTTTTTTGTAATTATGTCTTTTCTTTTTTTTACTAGAAAGTCAGATATACAAAGAGGAGGAGAGACAGAAAGGAAGATTATCTTCTGCCCAATGATCCACTCCACAAGCAGCCGCAACAGCCAAAACTGTACCGATCCAAAGCCAGGAGCCAGGAGCTTCTTCCTGGTCCATCATGTGGGAGCAGGTGGTCCCAAGGCTTTGGGCCATCCTCTAATGCTTTCCCAGGCCACAGGCAGGAAGCTGGATGGGAACTGGAGCAGCCAGGATGCAAACTGGTGTCCATATGGGATTCTGGTGCATACAAGGCGATGACTTTAGCCACTAGGCTACTGCGCCAGGCCCCATGTAAACAGTGTTACAGTGTGGTATAACAGGCCTGACTGGACATTACCACAATGTCCTATAAGGAGAAATATAACTTCTCTTCACCCTGAAAAGTAGGAATAACAATAGAGGTGATACTAGAGCCATTTACATGAAGTGCTTGCCAGAGACTGCACAGGTACTACAGGTGTACGTGCTGCGTTTCATCTTCCATCTCACCTTTGGCTTCTTCCCTGCCCCAGGAGCTCCATCCCTAACTTTTCAGTACAGTTCACTGTAAACGTTCAAGCTCCTGGAAATCACCTTATACTCACATTCACATCTGACAAAATTTACAAAGAACTGAATTTCAGATTTTTATCAAACCAGCACTTAAATTTTTTATTGTAAAGACAGGGAGATGCAGACAGGGAGAAACTTTTCATTTGCTGCTTCATTACCCAAATGCTCCCCAAAACCCAGGCTTGGGCCAAGTCTAAATCAGGAGCTAGGAACTCAAGCTGAGGCTCCCTGGTGGGTGCCAGCAATTATAAACTACTTGAGCCAGGGTCTGCGTTAACAGGAAGTTGGGGTTGGGAGTGGGCTGGGGCTCAAACATATGCAGTGTGGCATGGGATGTGGTAGTCCCAGACCACATCTTAACTGCTGAGCCACTCATCTCTATCGTAATCATTAAGTAGATGACCATGAATAAATCTTGTTTTGCAGCTAATTCATCGATGCTGTCTCTGGTAGTTTCTAAGATGCTCAATCTGTGCAATGACGCTGTCACAGCACATAAAGCCGCCGCCTGTAATGCTGGCAACCCATTATGATTACTGATTGAAGTCCCAGCCGTTCCACTTATGCTCAAGCTCCCTGGAAGAGCAGCAGAGGATGGCTCAGGTCCCTGGGCCTCTGCATCCATGTGGGAGACCTGGAAGATGCTCCTGGCTCCTGGCATTGAATTGGCTTAGTTCCAGCCGTTGTGGCCATTTCAGGAGTCAACCAGTGGACAGAAGCTCACTCTCTCTGCCCTTCAAATAAAATAAAAAATAGAAGGTTCACTTATCCGAATGCAGAGTTATGGGATCCCCACTCCCAACAGGTCACTGGCACCAGCTGATTTTGCTTCTCTGCAGCCTCTCAGCCTTGAAGGGGGCTTTTCCCACCACCTTGTCTGAACCACGCATGCCTGAGCATGGTTCCCTCCTGCCCGATAGGAGCACTTAGCCGTTTAGGCCTATTGAGGCCATTCATTCCACAAGCTGACTGGATCACATCAGCTGTGTGTCAACTCAACCAAAGGCCCCTCCTTCTGAAAGCGACGGCTTCACAGCTTTCAGAAGTAGTGAAGAAGTCAACTGGGTTACACCACCAGCTACTGAAGTCTCCCTCCCAGGTGGGAAAGCCATCATGACACGACAATCTCCCCACTTCATGCTCATCTATCCCACGGCCCCGACAAACAGACGAGGTGAGAGGTTGATTGTAAGCGTGAGTAGTGTGGGTGGCAGCACTTTTCTCCTTTTTTCTTTTTCCCTGATTGTGACTTTTCAGGAGCTCGTGGCATTTTATACCTTATGGGATCCCTTATAGCAGTTCCCATTATTTTTTTGAAATCCTAGATTTCAATAACAGACTTGGAATTAGCTTTTCAAATCATTTGTGCCAGAAAGTAAGGTGCCTATAAGTAGATACAATCAAATATCCAATTAAAAATTAAAAATTAAAAATTTTAATCTAGTTTTTGTTTTCAAAATCCATGCTATGAGCCCATCATAAAAATGCCACAAATATTGTGTTTCTAGTTTAGTTTAGAGTAGCATTCAAGAACAAAAGCCACACCTGGGCATTTCTTAAATTTATTGAAACATTCTTAGTTGGGAGAGGAAAGATAACAGACTTAAACAACTGTAAGAGAACACAACAATTAACTGGAAATTATTACAAAAGTAATTGGTGAACTTTTTGAACCACTGCTAAAACAAAACTTGCATCCTTAAGTTCATATTTTGGAAAGAGAACATATTAAATTACTGAAAAGCAAACGAAAGGTACGTTATACAGTATGAGACCTTAAGGTGGTAACTGGCCAATACACAGCTACAGTTACGCAAAGCTGCTTTTGCTATATATCTGATGTACGGAACAAGAATGCGTATTACTTTTAACACTGTACAAGGAACCAAGGGAAGCAATATTAAAACCTGATGTTAAATAGTATTCAAACATTATAACAAAAACAAAGCAAGAGCCCAAGAACTACAGTTCTACACATTTGAAAGGAATGTACATGGATGGTAAAAAAAAAATAATAATAATAATAAATAAATAAAGTGACCCGAGTGACTAGCGCTGTTTCTGCACCTTCAGAGCAGAGGTACAGCCGTTGAGCAAACGCCTGCAGGGCTGTTGCTGACAATGAGGAACAAATACATTTCAGTTAAGTACAATTTTCCTAATCTCCACTAAAGTTCTCATTCTTTTGTGCTGGTGATAGGCGAGCAGGATTTTAATAGAGTATATTTTCCCTACATCTTGAGTGTGGTTGTGTCATTAGGGGGAAAAAAAAGTTTGTGGAAAGTTCCCCTTGGGGACATAAAATCTATAGTGATACATCCATGGGAAACTGAGAGCAGTCACTGCGCAAGAACACGTTTACTCAGGAACACCTGAGGAGACAACAGGACCTGGACTCTGGTGACAATCAAGATTAAACTTTGTGTTTGGGCAGTGGGCACTACTGTCAAACTCACCTAACAAAAAGTTACTTTCTACAAAAGTACACCTACTTAAATTCTCCTACCAGCAAACAAAACCCTTACTCTTAAGCAAAACTGAAGCATTATGAACGGAATTAATTCATATCAGATATCCAAAAGGATCAGTGAGCACTACGCAAAACACAAACATGTTCTCACACATATTCATGGAGTGAACATTCAAAGACTCTACAACGCCATTAACCATATCAAATACCCAGAAGACAGTCATTTTCTTTTCTGATTTGTAAGTCTCTCCTTTTGTATAAATTGGGAAGTATTTTCAAAATCAACATTATCAAACCAAGAATATATATGCAATTTAGAGTTGGCTTAAGGAAAGACCATGGCACTCAGTCTGCTGCATTCTCACGCTCTGAAAATTCCATTGGAGAGGTGTTCCTTCCTAGCACTGACAGGATGGTTCTGAAGCTGATAAGCACAATTCAGCTCAATGCACATAACTAAAGCAATTCTGAAACGAGACATATTTCATAGGGAACGGCAATATCGCAATATAAATGCATCAAGCAGGTTTGTAATAAAATCAGAGCTGTCCTCAGAAGACCTAGAAAGTCTCTGGAAAAATACAAAGTGCCTTGAGAGAAGTGTAGACTCTCCTTAAGGAACTGCTTTCCTGGCGAGGGAAGCTACCTCAAGCTGCTTTCACATCTGCCGATACTTCACGTCACCTCTGTGCCTGCATTCAATTCCCCAAGTGTGAGTTCCAGATTATTGTAACCACACATGCTAACACCTAATGACTCGTCTGTCGTCATGTAGTGGCTAAATAACAGAACTTTATCCCAACACAGCTCCAGCAAAACACAAAGGAAAACCTCATCTCAAAATGACTGTTATCACTAACAGAAAAATATTCTCAAACACAGAAAGTTTTACAAAATGAATACACTGTACTTTAACAGAAATTTTAAATTCAGCTTTGCTGCTAATCAAACCCACTTGACTAAATACAATTTGACAATTAGATATTTGTAAAAATGCAGTCTAAACTTAAAGATCATTTAATCCACATTATAATTAACAAGAGGCAACATGCTTGGTCCTAGTACTTAAAAAACATCTTGGTGCTGTCACAGCTTAAGTCTTGAAAAGTTAAGGGCAGAAATGATTTTGAGTATATATTTCCTGCATTTCTCCACCTTAAAAAATAGGAAATTTTAGGAAAAACTTTAGGAAAACTGATGTTTTAAGGTATACTCAGTGTCTTAAGTTGAGACAACAAAACTTACCGTATAACCACAAAACATTTAAGTCGTTTTGGCATTTTTCTTAAAGAGCAAATCTGAATCTCTAAACTATAATGATAGTTCTCTACCATAGTGGTTAATTCAGAGTGTCCTTGCTCCCTGTTCCCCAGCAGGTGCTGTGTCTGCTGTGTGCTGTGCAGCTCCGACAGTCCGTGTTCAGGAGCAAAACCCCGAGGCGCAACAGACAGCGACTGAGCTCTGTTACAAAATCCACCAGTGGGAGAACCAGAGAAACACACACACATACCCATCCATATGACACCAAGACAGCATTCTGGACACCAAGACATGTCAACTTGCAGTTTCCAAAGACAAAGCAATAGAAAAAAGAAGGCCAAATCAGAGAACTGCACACAGACAGACATATTCTACCTACAGAGGGCAGTTTATGAGGGCAATCCCAACTGTTTTAGAAAAAACTTATCCTTGGCAAAATGGAGATTTTTTTTTCTCAAATATCCAACAATGCAAATTATTATTGGGCTTCTCTAAATTGTATTAAAATTAAATTCTAAAATTTGAACATTTTGTAACTTGAATTTTCATTTATGTGATAAACTGCAGGATCCAAAATAGCCAAAAAGAAAAAAGTTCTTAGTGCACAATCTTTACACTTTATTTTAAAGCACCTTCTTAACATTGACAGCAGATTTTTACGAATAAAAAGAGGGAACAAACAACTAGCAAAGGATGAAATGGCTTTACACACACACACACACTCGCTCTGTTACATCCACGCTAGAAGAACTGGTAGCATTGGCAAATAAGATAATTCCATGAAAGGCTGGGGAAACTCTCACTAATGAAGTGTACAGAACTCTGAAGTAATATTTCTGCTTTAAAGTAGTTTGGTGGAATCACAAATTTATCATTAGCTGAACTATGCAAACAAAGCTGATTTTCAAAAGCAGAACAAAAATTAGCCTCAGTTTCATATTCTGATGTCAGACTAATTAGTAATTGGTTATCATTCATTTGCAAAGGAGCAAATCTTTACTGGCATCACTGACACCTCTCCTCAGCCACTCCAGTGCGGTTTAGCAGCACTACTGACGCCAAAAGGACACTGTCAGGCCATGCCCGCAGACCGACCTGCATACGTACTCTCAACGCACTGCACACGTGCAAAGAATCATTGAAGGGATCATTTGACAGAGATTACAAAATATGAACTATATACACTGTGTGATGACACAAAGCACTTAAAAAGCTGTATTAACTTTCCTCACTATTCAAATTTCATCTTAAGCATCTTTAATCCACTTTTCTCCTTCCCAAAGCAAATGATGAAGCAGTGGCTTGGGGGTTGTTCTAGGCATTTTCCATGAGCCAGTCAAACAGTGACTTGCTTCTCTCCTCACTGGCAGTGTTTTCCATCCCTTCGTAATACTTCAGCACAGCCTGCAGAAGGTCTCCCACTTTCCATCCTTTTTCTTGTAATTGTCTGGAAAGCTAAGACAGACAGACAGACATGTCAAACACTAGCTGAATACAGTCATATGACAATAAGCTTTCACTTTTACTTTTGACAGCAGATAACTATGAATCACATCAGGTATAATATTATTTCCCAGTTAATATCATATCCTGTTCCCCTAAGACAACGTTCCTTCACCCAAATTAAGCACGCTTCCTTCCTGCTCTTCACAAACACACCTCCTGCACAGACTGATACCTAGGGGCCCCCCACCCACAGACCTCACCCAGTAGATGGTCAGGGTGAGGGACTGGGGAGGCTGAGAGCAGTACGGGGGCTTGTTTCCTACAAGAAAGCTCACCTAATACTTCCACCACACCCTCAATGAGGAACACAAGATAATAAAAACAAAGTCAAACTTCATGAAAGGATGCAGGTTTTTCTTCCACAACATATAGCATGGTTGTTTATTGTTGTTTTCCTGGAAGATGAACTCTAGCCTCAGTGGAAATATGGCTTTCTAAGTTAAAGAAATGTTAATGTTTCAACCAAAAAAAAAATAAAGGTTTAATTCTACCGCCACCAATTAGAACATGCCTTCTTCACATCTTTCTTTTTTTCTTTCTCATTCAATTCAGTAAAAAGTTTGTATGGATCTTTACATTTATACTGCACAGTAGAGAGCCAATGTGCTGGTGTCTGAATGCCCATAACAGCCAGGGCTCAGCCAGGCTGAAGCAGCCGCCAGATTTCCCAAGTGCACAGCACAGACCCAAGTAATGAAGCCATCACATGCTGCCTCCCTCAACGACATGGGCGGGAAGGCAGGCAAGCAGAAGTGGAACTTGAATGCAGGCACTGTGATACAGTATGGAGGTATCCCAAGCCACATCTTAACCACTGTGCCAAATGCCTATCCTGAAAAACTTTAATTTTTTTTTGTAATATAAATGTTTAATCTTTTTAAAGCAGCTTTGAGACTTAACTTATATAGCATATAATATACTGAAAGTATATTACCCAATGACTTTCGGCATACTGAGTTGAATGCAATCATTACCACAATTAGGACATTTTCATCAAACCAAAAAGAATGCTCTCTTAGACACTATTCTCTATGCTACTTCTCCTCCCCCGAATTTTTCCTGTAACAAATCTCTAAACTCTAGGAAATCCCTAATTTACATTTGATCTCTATATAGATTTTCCTATTTTGAATATTTATCGTACACCTATGGAATTACACAATGTAGGTTCAGCACAATGACTCAGTGGCTAAATCCTAGCCTTACTGCACCAGGATCCCCTATAGGCACCAGTTTGCAACCCAGCTTCTTCACTTCCCATCCAGCTCCCTGGCTTGTGGCCTAGGAATGCAGTGATGGCCCAAAACCTTGGCCCACATGGAGACCCCTAAGAAGCTACAGGCTCCTGGCTTTGGATTGGCTCGGCTCTATCTGTTGTAGCCACTTGGGGAATGGACAAAACCAGTGGCCCAAAAGATCTTTCTGTCTCTCCTCTCTGTGAATCTGCCTTTCAAATAAAATTAATAAGTCTTTTAAAAAATAAAAATAAATATTTTAATTTTTATTATTTACCACCTTTCATTTATTGTCATTATTTCAAGGTCCCTATCTGGTATAGCATGTTCCAGTATTTCATTACTTTGTACAGGAAAAATTGTTCCTTGCAAGGATATACCACATTCTGGGGGCACTTCTGCTTTATAATATTATGAATAATGTTGCTGTGGATATCTGTGCACAAAATTTTCTGTGAGTACATAACTTCATTTCCCAGAATTTATACCAAGAAGTGGAAAGGCACACTGACATGAGAATATTGTTTAACTTTTTTAAGGGGAAGTGTCCTAATATTTTCCAAACTGGCCATACCATTTTATATTCTCACCAGGAATGCATTTGAAGGATACAATCTCTCCAGCTCTTTGCCAACAGTTGCAATCTTTCTGATTATAGCCAACCAAGCTGGTATAAAGTGGTATCTCAGAGTGGTTTCAATTCCCATTTTCCTAATGGCCAACACTGAGCATCTCTCCATGCATTCACCTGCCATTGGTGTATGCTCTTTGGAGAAACACATGTTAAGATTCTTCACTCACTTTTTTTTTGAAGTAGAAATCTATGAGGTTGTAAGAGCTCTTCTTATATTGTGGGTACGAGGGCCTTATCAGACATATAATTTGCAAATATTTCTTTCCCATTGTGTGAACTGTCTTCACTTCCTTGATGGCATCCTTTAAAGCACCCAAGTGTCTAATTTTATTTGTATAAATGTTTTTATATCCGTTTTTACACAATTCTCTCTCATTTTATAGCTATACTATGGCAATTGTGCTATTTTTATTAATGAAAATTTAACATTTTATTATCCAGAAATATAAAAAAAGTATTTCCACTATCATCATCCTCACAGATGCTCTTTCTTGCCTTACAATTGTTTCACAGCATGCCAGTAGTGCCATGGGGCTCTAGCTAGAAGACAGCCCAAGACGATCACCAGTGAAAATAAGCTGCAGACATCACAAGGTGAGGCTGTCCTATGTCACCCAATGTCGCCCAATGTTCAGGCCAACATCTGCTCTATGTTACATGAGGACAAGGTTCCCTAACTCAAGCACCTTAGCTGTAGCTGAGGCACTCCTTAGCTCTTTGTTTATCAGACTAAATGACTTCCTTAAATATTCTGAATATTAAAGGAGAAACATTGACTGCCCTGATCTCATCCGTATCCATTATATATACATATACTGACAGGGTACACTGCAATCCGTTAATACACACAACTAGTAATAAGATTTTCCTAGAAAAACTGCAAGGGGTTGGGGGGAAGATGTTTGCCTCAGCATTTTAAGATGTGTTTGGGAAGCTCACATCCCACAGAGTGCCTGAGTTCAAGTCCCAGCTCTGTTTCCAGCTCCATCTTCTTGCAAACGCCCACCTGGAAAGGCAGCCCTGACTGTTATAGGCATCTGAGCAGTGAGTCAGCAGACAGAAGATGACATTCTTTCTGTCTCTCTTCATCCCTCCACCTTTTAACACTAACAACAAAAAAACTATAAATCACATTATATACAAATATGTAAAATTTATGTGTCTATTAAAGACATATGAGAAAAAAATGAAAGGCCTTGAAAATGCTTGCCTCCCTAAGGTCTGTTCTAACACTCCACACCCACTTTTTCCCTTGGACTATTCATTTCCTGATCATCCCTCTTTGTCCTACTGTCTCTTTCTGCCTCAAAATCGAAACTTAAAGGGGAACAGTCTACATAAAAATAAATGACAAAATACAAAATGTTCTTTTTATATATTGTATTTTTCATATATTTCAGCCATATATTTGTAATTTTAAATCGGAAAGTAAGAGTAGGGCTGGTGTTTCCCATAGCATTAAGGGTGCTGCTTGGGACACCCGTGTCAGCTTTAGAGCCTATGTTAGAGTACCAGCTCCATTCCTGATTACAGCTCCCTGCTAACACTCACTCTGAAAGGGAACCAGTGACATGCCAAGTGACTGGGTCCCTGTCACCCATGTCCCTGGCTCCTAGTTTTGGCTGGGCTCAGGAAGTGAACCAACAGATGGGGGATCTTTCTGTTCCTCCCTTTATCTCTCTTCACCTTACAAATAAGCAAATTTTTAAAATTTTGTTTTTAATGATGTTTACGTAGTTGATTAGGGTGGGAAATTTTAAAGTGTTAAAAAAGAATGATTTTGACTGCTCCTTTTGTGTCAGTGATCAACTTAACACGTAACTCACCATACTACTTTATATCCTATGATGAGGTTAAACCAAAGTTCTAGTAAAAAAAATTATGGGACAAAGCCTTAAGAGTATCAACTGAAATCATAAGTAACAAAGGTGCTTGGCACACAATAAGTTTGGTAAAATCTACCTTTAAATTGTATTGGTTTGATATCAAAGACCTAATTATGATCAACAAAATATGTAAAATAACTTAATTTTCTTACAGAATGAACAAAATAATTATTAATGGCATCCAATTTTGATAACTTGATATGTGCTAGGAAAGAGATTAAATAACCTTTTCATGTTCACCATTTTGTAGTTAATCCTCACAAAACCCCTAGATTAGAACAGCTAAACTACCTGAGGTTATATTCCTCAAAAGTGACAGAGTTGACATTCAAACCTAAAATGCTAAGACTCCAATGCTTAGACACAAAGTCTTTAACCATCTTCCAGCAATCACCATTAACATGACAAGAATGACACATTGCTATATATATCCTCACTCTTTATTGGATAGGTACTTACTAGTATAAACTCCTTCTTTGCAGAGTCATGAAAATAAAGTTCTGCAACTTCAGCCTCAGAGGCAACAAGCCATTGAAGAATAATCCTTAACTGGGGATCTACTGTGCATGGCTCCATGTCAATATTCGTGATCAGCAAAGTCTTTCCTTCTTGTTCCAAGCCTAACATTTACATTTAAACAAAGGAAACAGAACTCATCAGTTCAACTCAAACGATGATTCTGGCTTCCAAGTACATGCAAATATTTTCCATTCCTTAAGATTCCAATGAAGGAGGAAAACAAACTGCAATTTCTTAACTATATCAACTATATCAACTAAGGTTTTCCTTCAGAATACAAAATACTATTAAGTAAACATTAATAAAGAAGTAAACTTTGACAACTGATAGTACAAAAGTAAAACTTTATTTTACAATACTAAACTCAAGTTCTAGGAATACCATAATTTGAATCAAATCAGAAGATAGCTAAAAGGAGAAAATATAACTATAAAACCATCATTGCAATTAAAATAAAAATGAAACATAAATAAAGACCTCAGGTAAATAAAGAAGAGCAACAAACACTTGCACAAGGGAATTCCAAAAAGTTCATAAAAAATGGAATTAAAGTATTTTAGTTCAAAAACTTCAAAATCAATGCACAATTTTTTAATCTGAATTTTCCATGAACTTTGGAAGACTCTTTGTATGTATAAATCTCATGTTTTAATACCAAAACCACAACTTTCTGAGGCACTCCTGTATGGCACACATCCCACGCTGAGTATTGTCTTGAGGTCTTCATACATACAAACCCTTAACCCTTACAGTCACCTATGCGGTAGGAACTATTCTCAGCCCCATTTACAGGTGAGGGATCTCAGGCAGACAGATCCAGGGCCTTGCAGAGGGAACAGGCCGGAGCTAGGACTTAGAGCCAGCTAGTCTGACTCTATGATCTTAGTCACTATATTATTTTAGACACTGCATGAAAAAGAAACGCTGCATGCAACCATTTAACTTACATCCCAAATCCCAGGCCAGTGTATTTTCTGATACATCTCTAATATAGAAGGGGCTAATTCCATTCATCAGTTTATTCCCCAAATGACCACTCCAGCTGGAGCTGAGCCAATCTGTAGCCAGGAGATAGGAGTTTCTTCCAGGTATCCTATGTAGGTGTAGGGGCCTAGAAATTGAGCGATCCTCCACTACTTTCCCAGGCCATAATCAGGGAGCTGCGTTGGGAAGCAGAACAGCTGGGACACAAAGCAATGTCCATATGGGATGCTGGTGCTAGAGGTAGAGGATTAACCTGTACACCATTGTGCTGGCCCCCTACCTTTTAATTTTAAAAACTTGGTTTGCGACTGGCATCATGGCACAGTAGGTAAGCTTCGGCCTTTGTCACAAGAATCTCACATGGGTGCTGGTTCCAGGCCCGCCTACTTCACTCATGATCCAGCTCTCTGCTTGTGGCCCGAGAAAGCAGCAGAGGACTGCTCAAGTCCTTAGGCCCCTGAATCCACATGGGAGACCTGGAAGAAGCTCCCAGCTCCAGATCAGACTAGCTCCAGCTGTGAAGCCATTTGGGTAGTGAAATCAGCAGATGGAAGATCTCTCTTCTCTCTGTAATTCTGCCTTCCAAATAAAAATAAATCTTTAAATTTTGTTAGTCCACATTATTCTCTAAGTGTATTATCTTTTCTGTCCTTCCTAATGACACTCAATTAAAAAACCAAAAAAACACCAGGGTACTGGTGTTGGTATAGCATGTAAAGCTGCTGACTAAAGTGCTGGGCTCCCATCTGAGCACCGATTTAAGTCCAGGCTGTTCCACTTGCAATCTAGCTCCTTGCTAATGTGTCTGGAAAGGCAACGAAGAATGGGGCCCCAGCACCCGGTGGGAGAGCAGGAAGTAGTCCAAACTTAGCTGTGGAGGCCATTTAGGGATTGAAACAACAGATGGAAGGTCTCTAACTCCGCCTTGCAGGGAGCCGGATGGGATGTGGTGCAGCCAGGACACGAACCAACACACATATGGGATCCCTGTGCACACAGGTAAGGATTTTAGCCATTAGGCTACCGCATCAGGCCCAAAACACTTACTTCTAGAATCCCTACTTGAGAAAATCATTACTTACGGAGGCATTAGAATCCCATGTGGGCACCAGTTCGTATTCTGGCTATTCTGCTTCCCATTCAGCTCCCTGCTTGTGGCCTGGGAAAGCAGTCAAGGACGGCCCAAAACCTTGGGATCCTACACCCATGTTGGAGACCCAAAAGAAGCTCCTGGCTCCTGACTTTGTATCAACTCAGCTCTGGCCATTGCGGCTGCTTGGGCAGAGAATCAGTGGATGGATGATATTCCTCTCTGTCTTTCCTCTCTGTATATCTGATTTTCAAAAAAAGATAAATAAATCTTCAGAAAACAAAAAGATCTAAATAACCTAGGACCTATCTGATGAAAGCACACAAATACAAAGCAAAAAGCATCACCTAGGTAATGTTATGGGAAAAATACCAAACTGTTTTCAAAAACAAGAGTCAATTACCTTCTATATCGTCCTCAGGCTCCTCATCTTTATCATCTGGCCCATCACTTCTCGAGTAAAACAGCAGAAGAGTTTTAAAAAACTTCCATTAGTAATTATATCTAAACCAATTATTAAATATATGGTAAGGAATGAGTGTTATGACACGACATTTAGAAAGGAAAGAAATGACAATAAAAAAGGAAGCTTTGCTTCTCACATCATTTCATGTTAAAATTTGAATTGCAAATGTCTAAAGTTATCCAATAAACAAGACCTACCATGATATATACAGCCAAGTAATTTAGTAAAATTGAATGTAAGATAATTTATAGCTAAAATATTTTGCTAATTTGATGTTTTTTAATATCACTGAATGCCACGAAGTTACTTATTAATGTTTTTGCTGATGCTATTAATTTTAACACAGTAAAAATACATTTTTCCTATACTTTTCTCATATATAAAATACAACAATAACAAAAGTGTCCAGAAATCCTGTGAAAGAAGCAAGCTTTTCAAATGAAATAGTAGTTGCTGGGATGAAAAAGAGCAAGCACAGCAACACATGCACAACAGTAATGTAAATTTGCAATTAGATGTCAGTTATGTCTTAGCAGAGCTGGATTTTTTCATTAGATGTGAATTTTTCAAGCAGAATCATGTCAGACTCATGTCAGAATACAGGAGGTAAGCAGGTTGATACATATTGGCATTGAACCCCCATTCTCTTCAGAATATGATCTCATGCATTAGTGGTGAAAGAATCATCAGGTTTTAAGTTTCTAAACTGGACCAACCTGTCTGATGTTGGAAAGGATAAATTGTCCTCATACAAATCTCCTTCTAAACCAAGACTGCTCCAGCTACTGCTGTTACCATTACTGCTGGAGGAAGAAAAGAACAGGGCTGAACTAGAAAATGAAGAGTACAGAAGACCTTCGGTTTCCTTGGCAGAGCTTCAGTCCTAGTCACTGCACATGTGTTGAAGCTGCCACAGCGGAGCATCTGCTCGGGCAGCAGGACTGTCCACGCAGGTCACCAAGGACCAGTGTGGAGATTCAGGAACAGTTCTCTTTGCTCCCAACGGATCATGCAAATTATTCTAAGCCTACACTTACTTGCAGGTTAAAAAAATGACTTTTAGAACATCAAATCAATGTACAAATCAGTCTCAAAATAAAGACAGTGTCTTTGGCAGATTTCTGGATTTCATTGACTATAAAAGTCAATCACCATCAGTTTGAATAAAGTTAAAAAAAAAAAAAGCTAACCACTCTCAAGCTCTCAAGTCTCCCATACTGTGAAACAGTGATAGGCTTGAGTGGGGAGGCAGGAAGGGGCACAGGAGGCACTCAAACATTGTCCTAAACAGAACTTTCCTAATTATTCAGAGAAAAGATTTTCTCCAATTCTCAAATAGTATTATGTCAGTTACCTTCATTTCATGTTATTAGGTATAATTCAGTAGGTGGCAGGTAATATACAGTTTCTTCAGAATAAAGCTATAATATCCAAGGTGAATCAATCATCAATCATTACCCTTGTCTGGCCGACCAGTCACCAATGCCACGGACAGAAAACTCCTTATGCTACCTAACCAAGAGAAGAAGCAAGCAACTCTATTCTACCACTGCAGCAAAGCAATGTTTAAGAAAGCAACCATGTTTAGAAACAAATTAAATTCAAATTCAATGTTTCAAACTAACAATCTCAACATGCGATTTTTAAAAAATCTTATCATTCCTAATTATTAAAATTAGTAAGCACATTAGTTAGCAGTGATAAGCAGCTATACAGTATTTCCTATTAGGCTAGGCAATACCTAACATTTACAAAAACTAAGCTTTTTGTTCTAAAGAATAAGAAAATCACTTTAAATGCATCCATAGGTGTTAACAAGGCAAAAACATAATTACCACAAGTTCTAAATAGTTCCTAAACAATTTCAAGTAACTTACATACACATGCATGTTAACATTTTATCAAACTATAAGATGCCATAATAAACCATAATATAACTGTTATTAATAGCATTAATAACATATAACATTAAACCATAATAAACCATAACATATCAGGGAATCAAAGTCACAACAGAAAAGGGTTTATTCAATACACAAATAAATATAACTTTAAAAATATTAAAAGAATCAGATTTTTGCCCACATAGTATGTTGTCAAATTAAAAATGAGAAAACACAACTACAGAATGGACTTTTGTGAGTCAGAGAAAATTAATGATCTCAAACACTGATTTACCACTGTAAGTAGAATTATCTAAACAAAAAGTACAACATTAAAATGCTACTATTTTCTGAAATAACAAATGATTCTGCAATCCAATTAATAAAAATCATTGAACTGAATGTCTGATGAACCTGAACAAGAATTAGCAATTAAACAGAGACCACAGGTTCAACTCTAGCTAACCTTGCATCCCTTTCCTGCCATGGGTCAGGTGTGAAATCAGTAATAAAATACCAGCTTTAGTCTGGATGACTATATACATTTTTCATCTGACCAGGAGACTTTTAAAGAGAAGTCACCATTAATAAATACATGAGAACAGTAGAAACAAACCATGACTACCCTGGGTAAACTAGAAGATAAGTGTACCCTACATTAACCCAACATTTAAAAACCTTAATTTCTTTCACATATCAGACTTAGGATTTCATTCTTAAAGCACTGTGCTGCTTCCTTTATTTCCTCGAATGTCTTTTCATCTTTCCTACATGTGTAAGAGTATTCTTATACCTCTTAACCAGGGTAGTCAAGTACTAAAATTCTTTACTGTGGTTTTCACTCATATAAAAACCATTGTCAATGCTGACATATTTCATAAAAAATGTTCCCAAAAGTTATAAAGTTTAATCTAATACTAAATTTCTGAGGATGGAAAACTACTGGAAATGCTTTAGAGTCACATTAAAAGAAAGCTATTTTGTTTCCCAAGTAACTATTCAAGTCTCCTAAACACCTATGAAACTTTGAAATTATGGTGCTGTGTTTTTTTTTAATTGTTGCCCTGCACCATTTACTCCAGAAAAGAGTAAGGTGTGCTTCAAATCGTTCAAGACTTTATTCCCCACCTTGATCTCTGCATCAGAAAAGAACAACACCTACAGCAAGTATCATCTAGGACACAGCATGTGAAGCAATGGGTATTCAAGTTTGTTCTCCAAACCACCTACACTGAAATCACATGCAGATTCTCAGCGCCTGCTACTGACCTCATCGGTTTTTGGCTTCTGGAGCAAGGACTAGGAAGCTGGTGTACAAAAAGCAAACCAACATCTTCAGATGAGCCCACTTTTTCTTTGTGCCTAAAGCTTAACACCACATAGCCAGCTGAGTCCTAGCTCCTCACAATTCCAGTCCAGGTTCCGGATAGCATGCCTGGGAAGCAGCAGCTAACGGCTCAAGCACTTGGAGAGACCTGGATGGGGTTCCAGGCTTCTGGCTTCAGCCTGGCCTCATCTCAGCTTTTGTGGGCTTTAGCGCAGCTGGTTCAGACAGATCTACTTCACTCAGTCTCTCCCTCTTTCACTCTACCTTTCAAACAAAATACATCAATCTTTTAAAAAGAAGTATTGGTAGTTTATAACATTAAGTAACTATGACAAAATAGATACTTGAGAAAAATATTAATACCTTCTGGTTACTCCAAACAAACTACTTTGATGTGAACTGTCCTAACAGGTGACAAGCCATTTCCTTTACATATGCTACCGCATGCCCTCCTCCAACTGTTTTCCACCCTCCCCAGCCTGGCAAGCCAATTTCAAGGCCTCTGTGTAACTGAAGCCTCACAGAATCCTTTCCATACATGCCTGAAACTGAAGAGTATCTTGCGAACCCTTTCATCTTCCTATATTCGACTACGGCTATTTTCTGCCTCTAGTCATCAGTTAATATGGACAGGACTGCATAGAATTATACAGGTCAGCCAGAAATGCCTTTAGGGTAGAAGAACCTATCATTCAAGCATTAAAGTTCCAGGGCATTTTGTTCCTAACATCAGGATGAGTAAGCCCACCCCTCAATATGGCATTAATTAATATCAAACAAATGATAGTGCTATTTTGACATCTTTGATAAACTGCTGCTATCCTGTTTTACTATCTACTAAAAGAAAAGTATCCTTTATAGTGAAAAAGTAGGGGCCCAGTGGCTAAAGTCCTCTCCTTGAACATGTCAGGATCCTACATGGGCGCCAATTCTAATCCCAGCAGCTCCACTTCCCATCCAGCTCCCTGCCTGTGGCCTGGGAAAGCAGTCGAGGATGGCCCAACGCTTTGGCATCCTGCACCCGCGTGGGAGACCTGGAGGAAGCTACTGGCTCCTGGATCCAGATCGGCACAGCACCAGCCGTTGCGCTCACTTGGGGAGTGAATCATCAGACGGAAGATCTTCCTCTCTATTTCTCCTCCTATATCTGACTTTGTAATAAAAATAAATAAATCTTTAAAAAAATAAAGTGAGAAAGAAAACATTTTCTCAGAAAGTTCACTAAAAGGCTTACGTACTTATGGCTTAAATAATATGGAGACAAATGTATGCAATATTTTTCAAATCAGTTATTGGCACAACCAAAGAAAATCAGATTGGTTACTGTGTTTAATAAGTGACTAGGGCCATAAGAACTATATTGTAAATAAAAATACATTTTAAACGTCAAATTTTTTCATTTAGGATTTTTAAATAAAACTCAATGTAAATTTATAATTCTGATTGAGGGGTCTAAGGATCTAAACTATACAATGACATAGAAAATTCTAGTTACCTTTCACTCAGATGATGAAAACTGCTGCTTTCGTCTTGGTGTTCATCTTCAAAACTTAAATTGGACCAGCTGCCAGTGCTGTCTTCACCAATACTGAGATTCATCTGCTGGCTACTAAAAGACTCAGTTGACTGAAGGTCTTCCATTTCTTTTGAACTACAAAAAAGAAAAAGAAAACATCACAGATGGAACCATGGAGACCACTGAGATGACAATAAAGCTAACAAAACCAAGAAATTATAGTCTAAGTTATTCCAGTGTGTCTCTTCATCCAACCCTGTAGGAGATGATTTGCAAAATAACATATTAATGTCACAGCTAACTAGGTTAACTATCACCATTAACTCACCTTGCTAATCTATTATGGATCCAATCCCCAGGGCATCATTTCTCTGTATTAAGTTCCTAAGTTGGCCATCTTAACATTTTAACAGTACTTTCATTTATATTATAAGACTCTGAATAGGACTCTACAAGGCTTTCAGAATAGTTGAAGGAACTCTAATATTGTCAATCAAGCCCATATTCAAACTAGCCAAATCTCCTCAAGATCCTGACCATGGATCATGACCCATTCCAGCTTTCCTCTCAAAACAGAAGTAAACCCATTATTACTTCACCTTCACAATAAAGCCCAGTCACTCTTTACCTCCTGTAACTGCCCCTCTTTGCTTTACTCTCTACAAAGCTTAAAGTGATGTTTCAGGGCCCGGCGCGGTGGCGCAAGTGGTTAAAGGTCCTCGCCTCGCACGCCCGGGATCCCATATGGGCGCCGGTTCTAATCCCGGCAGCCCCGCTTCCCTTCCAGCTCCCTGCCTGTGGCCTGGGAAAAGCAGTCGAGGACGGCCCAAAGCTTTGGGACCCTGCACCCGCGCGGGAGACCCGGAAGAGGCTCCTGGCTTCGGATCGGCATAGTATCGGCCCGTTGCGCTCACTTGGGGAGTGAATCATCGGACGGAAGATCTTCCTCTCTATCTCTCCTCTCTGTATATCCGCCTTTCCAATGAAAAAATAATAAAAAATAAATTTTTAAAGTGATGTTTCAAATGCCAAGAGAGCAAATGGCAGTCTTCCAATAGTGGTATAGCAAGTTAAGGACACCCACATGCCCTACTGGAGTGCCAGTTTGATTACTGTTTCTAAATCCAACTTCTTGCTAATGCATCCTAGGAGGCAGCAGACGATGGCTCATGCTTGTGATCCTGCCAGCCACATGGAAGACCCTAACAGAATCCTTGACACTTGGCTTCAGCCTAGCCCAGCCCTGGATGCTGTGGGCAGTGGAAATTGAACCAGCTGTGGAAAGTGAACTAACAGATCAAAGAAGTGTAGGTGTGTGCCTGTCTTTCAAATAGATGAAAAACAAAACAAAAACAAAAACAAAACAACCTTACAATGGCTTCTCATCAATTAAAATAGGAGCTCAAATCCTTACAACACGTTAGGCGGTTCCCATTCCTAAGGTCTATCTTCACTCCACTTCAGCAACACAGTCCTCATTGTTTCCCAATACACATTCACACCCCTCTGTCTAGAACCTGCTCCTCTCTATTCTAAAGCGACTTAACATCTCTTATCTGGCTCTTAGCTCAAATATTATTTTATGAGCACTTTGTCTCTTGCCACCTTTTCAAAACTGCAAGCCAGCCCAACTGCCATCACCTACCACTATTCTCCTTCCCTGGTTTGTCCTCTCAAACATTTATCACTAACTACACACTGTGTATCTATGGCCTATTTAGTCCACAGCAAACTCCAAGAGAAGACTGATTTTTGCCTGTTTTACTTAACTTCTGTATCCTAGATTCCTAGACAACTCTCGAGCTGCTTCCTAGGGCTATTTTCTCATTCTGTTTAAGACCAGCTTTATACTACTGAGCAGTACAAGACACAGGTTACAACTAAGTCACAAAAATGTACCCCTTTGTTCTTTCTGAGCCCTTCTGTTTTGTGTCACATCTGTACGGCTTTTGGCTGAAATGATCCACAGGATGGGGTCCAGAAAAGTTTTTAATGATTGCTGCGTTATTCTGCCTCAGAAAAAAAAAATGGTAACTCAGAATATAACCTTGATATTCTACCCTTTGAAAAATTTACTATCACAAAAATTCCCAGTAACAATCACAGGTCTGCACTCTGTATATAAGCATTCTTAGCTTGAAGTCCATGCAAAAAAAGTAAGTGGATATACTTGTCAAAGTTCCCCAAGCTCACAGCTCATTCCAAGAGGATGCCTTCAGTCAGCTGGATTCACGAGCTCTGGGAAAACTCTATCTCCCTATTTAAAGACGCCAAGAACAGGAGCAATTCCAGTCATAGTTCTGACAAAAGCTACTAAAAAAAAATCCAGGATAGCACTCAAATCAATTGTTTTCCAATTCAATTCAAAGCATTTCTCTTTCCAGTGGGATTTTCAAATACAAACCTGAAAACTAGCAACATAGGTTGGCACTAATGCTTTTTCAGGGACAGAGGCTAAAAATAAACAAGAGGTTGGTCGCCAGGTACAAAAATACAGGCAAGAATTCTACTGTTCTTTAACAAATAAGAATAATTAAGGGTTAACAATAATTACTCTATTTTTAAACAGCCTAAAGAAAGGATATCAAATGTCCTTCACACAAAGAAATGATAAATGTTTGGGGTAAGATATACTAACTGTCCTGACTATGACATGGTTGCATACGTGTGTTTAAATTATCACGCTCTATTCAAATGTGTACAATTATTCTGTGCCAATTAAAAATTTTTAAAGGGAAAAAAGTGAAAACGTAAAGTTCTTAGAACCACTGTACTCAAGTCACAGCTAGTTAGAGGACCCTGTAAGAATATCAGAAAGAACTACCTTCGATTGAGAGCTTATCATCAGAGGCAGAAAAAGTGGGAGAATGTTTTCTTCCCCCCTACCCCTGCAAAGCAGTTTAATTAAATCATGTTGCATACCAGCAAACTTAGTTTTGGAAAAAGTAGAAAACACTATATGAAAATTTATAGTAGAAAATTAATATGCTAATCTCCTATATCAGAAATCCCCCAGGTATTTCCCTGACTCAACACTACATATGTCACAGCTCTACAAACTAGTACAAACTAACTACCCTCCACTACCCTCTTCTTCCAGCTCAGAAGGAATCAGGAGACAGAATACATCAAAGTCTGACACAGGATCTGAAAATAATGCAATGGGGAAACTTTTTTTGTTAATTTTGGATTAAAAATGACAGTTATCTTTCTTAACAGGGCCTAACACATACATAACTGAGCTTAACTTTTCATTTTATCTTTTCACATTCAACGAGAAATTTGAAACTTACCAGCTCACAGCCTGGCCAATGTTTGTCATAGCTGAAGTCATTATTTCTGTTGTCAGGCTTTCCGCAAAGCTAACACCGTCTTGCCCAATTCCACTATCAGCTGCCACACTGGTATTGCTCAGCTCTTTCTCTGCTTTTTCAATAGCTTCAGCAACTATCTTCTCAGCAAGCAATGTCTTCTTATCAAGGTTAACATGAATTTGAGGGACATCAAGATGGAAAATTTTAGATTTCTGACAGACATTGCTGAATTTTGAAGTTGAAATGGGTTTCCTGCGAGAAAATGAACTCTGTCTGGGAAACTGCTGAGATGAGCTTCCGGTGCAATCATGGAGTTCTTTAAGGTCACAGTACCTGCAAGCCTGGCTCATAAGTGGTGACAACTTTTGAGCATACGTGACCCTATCTGCTGATTTTGTGGTCTCAGACGCTGGGAAAAGTGCAGATCCTAAACTTAGCTCCAAAGTGTCATCCACAACCTTTTTAGCATACTGTTCTATAGCCTGAACAACATTCATTCCATAACCATGTCCAGTTGTGCTGCCTGTTCTTTGGCAAAGCCCATGATGTTGAGAAGGCTTAGGAATTTGGGGAGATTCTGGTTCAATGTGATGCTCAGTGTCTTCACTACAAGTTGACCTATTATAAAGGCAAGGCTTTGTTAAGGATTTTGGCAAGTTAACTGTAGATCCTGCCAGTTCTTTTTTAACGTCTCTCGTTATACTATGAGCAAGAGAGCTCGAAAAACTATACAGTTCAGAGCACTCACTTCTATATGCGTCCTGCATCCTTTCACAAGTTTGATTTTTACAGAGGTAACCTCCATTTCTTTTACTTTGTCTTCTTTTCTCTATTTCTTTGTGGTGGTCTTTATTTGAAAGCATTTGCAGTTCATTGTTGGTCTTCACCTGTGAGCTCTGCACAGGGAACATGGCTGTGCTGCACTTCATTTTGGCTGTCTTAGCTGCTTCCTGTAATCCTGACTTCACAGACCGATAGGCAAGTCTATTGGCATACTGATCCATTATTAACTCACTATTACCACCTTCCTTTTTTAGGATTTGTATAATGTGACCTGCGTATTCATCTGTCACACTTTCACAGCTGGGATATTTATATGTCAGCCCTGACATACAAGAACTTGGTGGTAAAGAAAGAAGAAATGAGTCCACTTCTTTTGGGTGTGTCACAGTCTCCACATTTAACTTCTCTTCCGATCGATAATCTCGGTCACCATCAAGATAGCAACTGTTCTTCCTCTGCCTAAAAATCATGTAACTTTTAGCTTTTGCAATTTTCTCAGCTTCTGTAATGACTTCTGTTGCCATGTCACCTGCAAAACTGTACAGTGTTTGCAAATCATCAACTGAGCAATTTAAAGTAGGCGATATACTTCTTTGACTCAGCAAATCGAAGCAAGCACGTTTAACCTGGAGTTCTTGAGTTATTTTATTGTCCAAGTGGGAAGCTGCCATTTCAGTTGCCGTTGAAATGATATGTGTAGCTAATCCTTCTGCAAACTGAACTTTCTTCCTTGAGTGCTCCAACTTCACATCCACCTGAGGCTGTTCCTCATCTTCACTACCTTCAACTTCTTCTGAAAGAGACCGCATGAGTTTCAACATGAACTCCTCCTTCTCTATGGCATTTTGCTCATTTTCAGACAGATTACCAACAGATGAGTTGTGAGGTGTGGAAGGTGGTGTCGCAGGTGCAAATTCTTTAGCTAATTCACCCTTGAGCTTTTTGGTTAATTTCTTGATATCCCACTCAGAACTGGCCTGGGACGGCAGTAGTGGAGTCGATGGAGGAGTATCAGGTATTACATTTCTGTCTCTAAGTTTTGGCTTGTCTTCTACCTGAAAGCCATCTACACAGGTAAACACTGAAGATGAGAGAGCATGTGAATGAGGAAAGGGGCTTTCCTGTCCAAAAGACCAGGACTCAATCGCTGTGTTCTTCACATTGTGATTTTTTACTGGTTTATCCTTAGCAAGTTCTGTCAAATCAAGTTTTTGACTTGCCATGGTTGGACAAGTTGGCAGTGTCTCCAAAGAAAATTCATGAGCTAGCGGATTTTTCTGTACTGGAACACACTCCTTTTTAACTGAAAGTGAACAGTCAGTTAAGTGATCTTGAGTGTCAAGAAACTTAGGAACCTTTTGGAAAGTTAATTGTGATTCTTCTCCAGGAATCGGTATGCCTTCCTTACATGCTGCATTTTTATCTCTAGTTGAAGTCACTGATTTACTTTCGTCTATGGAATGTTTAATAACAGATTTAGATAAGCAGTCAGCAAACATATCCTTATTGCTCACTTCACATTGTTGCAGTGTTGCTGGATCACAATGGGACAAAGGAGAAGATTTTTCCGTTAATACTTTATTTAAATCACTTGTGTATTCATTAACTATTTCTGCAGCTTCAAATGATGCCACGGACGCTAAAGTTTCATTTACTAATGTACGTGCCATTGCTGCAGAAAAGTTACTAATAATCAGAGGCTCGCTGGCTGATTGTGGAGAACTCTGCACTTCAACATCATCACTAGCTGTTTTCAGATCGCTTTGTTTAGGGGAATTGTGTTCTGAAGGTAAACAAACATTTCTGAGACAAGCTACTTCTCCTTTGCGTTTCATGGGAAGAGGTGACTGGGGAGAATCATCATGTGAATGATGCCCATCAGATGACTGCGCAGTCTTTCCCTGACACACAGCAGATGAAGTATGATATGGGCGGAGGGCACTTCCTGCCAAGGGCACTGGTATAGAAGTAACAATTCCAGAAGTACAAAACAAGGCCTGCTGCACTGTGTATTCCTTCTTAGAGTCCTGTGTTGGTTTTGTCCCTGAAATTACTTGGTTGGTAAAAGGAGAAAATGTGAAAGTCTGTGTCGATGGCAGGCTTTCTGCACTCACACCCTTGACATTGTCCACAGAGACACTCACGGCTGCCTTTGTTGTGAAGGTCATATCCACCTGGGAGAGTTCTATGAAGGCTTCCTGTAGTACAGATTCAGACAAATCTTTTGCATAGGACTTCACTACTTTGCTTTCAAAGTCAAATGACTTACACTGTGGAGATGCAGGTGTTGGTGGATAAGAAAACTGACACACCTCCATTATACCTTCAAAAACAAGCTCTTCAGCAAGATCTGCAGCAAACCTAGCAACTGTATTTGTGAACATCTGCTTCTTTACGTACTGTAAATCTTTTAAGGCATTGGACAAAGCTTCACTCACCAAAAAATTGGCCAGGCCACTAATGGCACGTTCTTTAAGTGAAAACGCACGCTGTCTTCGCAGTTCATTAAATGCCATCTGAAAAACAGATGATGTCAATTTGACAGCTAAGTGGCACAATGCATTGGTGCACGAAGAAACTCCTCTCTGCAAGTCTTTAAATGCGCCAGCCAAACTTTTTTCCACAAGGTCAGCTGCAAATTTCTGAATACTGTCTTTAATCATGAACGATTCAGTCTTAGATTGATCGTGCTGGTCAAGATTTCCATGCTTAAGAGCCACAGTTTTAGTTTCTTCCCTTTTCGTAATGTTTGATATTCCGTAACTGTGACGGGTATGAAGAACCGAGTCCAGTACTTCATAGGACACACTATCCGCATAATCTTCATAGGTGTCATAAATGGAATCGTGACTCTCATGAATCCTGTCTCCTCCATTATCCGACTGGCAAAAACATTCAGCAGGGGTGCAGCCTCCAAGAGGACTAAAAGCAGAGGTACGAACAGGGCTAAACAAGCCACTCTCTTCTCCTGAGGCCTTCACTGGGCGAGGAGAATCGGGAGCCTCACACAGGTTACTATATGGGGATTCTGGTTTCCGAGGAGTAGGCTTTCGAACATTAGCTGGCAGAGCTGGACGATCAAACTTGAATTTTTGGGGATTCATACAAGATTTCTCATGCTTGTGCCCTTTCTTTTGTGATGACTTTTCCACAGCCGTATCTTTTATAAACAGACAAGAAGTCTCTGAGGCTTGTTCTAACTCATCAAACTGATCAAAACTATCAAAAAATTCACTGACTTCTGAGTCGGAATCCTCAATATCATCTTTCATCACAGGAATTTTAGGCAGCTCAAGTTTAGCCTTTAAACTTTTTTGATATCCTTCTTCATCCAAGAAAATCACAGGACTCGGGCTTGAACACTCTGATTCAGAAGAGTAGGCAGGAGAAGAGGAAAAAAAGGTTTTCTGTCCGTCACTGCCTTTCTCAGAAGCATTAGAAGGCCTATAGAAACTTCTCTGGATCCAAGGCTCTGAAATCGGTGTTGTAACTGAAGTTTTCATAGAAGGTAGTTCTTTATGTGCCAGGGCACTCATTAAGGAAGTTGAGGGTTTAGCCAATGACTTCTGTTGTCCAGAGCTAACCAGAATCCTTAAATTGTGGTTTTCTTTGTGGTGACAAGAAATAGTCTGAGAAGCAGCATTGCACTGGCTCTTCAATGCAATAACATCTATTCCTACATGAAAAGAAAAAAGTCTATTATTCTTGAACAGAAATTTTAAGAAATTTTCTTAATTAATTCAGAAGACTAAAATATGAAATATTTATTCCTAATGTGTCTTCTAAACTATGGTAACAAAAGGATTCATCCCAAGTAACACTTGAAAGCAAATGTACCCTTTACTATAATAACTTCATTTTGCCCTATGTCTGTGTTATTTGGCCTATAGAATGCTCAGCATGTCACAAAAGTTAAGTACTATGGTAGACCTGCCAGTTAACTGTTCAGAAATTTGAACCTTTTGTACCTAAGTATGTTTCAGACACTACAGACAGTAAGGTCAAACAGTGCTTAGACTGCATAACCTAACCAAGCACAGAAACAGCAACAGTGAAATCCAGGTAACAGTAAAATTAAAAATCACAAGAAAATTAATTTCTCAGGTAATCGGAAGGAGAAGCTAAAACATTTAATTGAACCCAATTTTAACTGACCAAGTGTACCTTAGTAACTTTCAAAATTGTATTTTTAAGCTTTAATTTTCCCTAAATTAAGAGAAAGTCTAGCAAAAGAACAAACCATCATTATACAGTTTTGAAGTCTCTTCTTCTTCTAAGTGCTCAAAAGCTGTAACAAAGTCATCCTCAATGGAAGACACAGACTGATTAGTATCATCATCATCTTCATCAGTGGTCTCAAGTTGGTGCTTCTGATGCAAGTACGTGTCCAAGGTATATCTTATGCCAGTAGCATATTTACTTAGGAGACTGAAGATAAAATCAATTCTGAGTTTTGGTAATGTAGGTGACACTCTCATGACACAAAGCATTCCAGAATGATGAGTCTTAGGAAAAATGAAAGATGGTAACAATTTTTATTTCAAATAAAAATATAGCATCAGGAAGTAAAGGCTAGAAATCAGATAGCAGAGGAAAAAAAATATGCATCCTGAAGGCTCCCTGGTTTTACGACGTTTCTTTTCACTCTTCACCATTCTCAGTTCCTAAGCTGTCTCCTCCTAGCTTTCTTTCTTATAGAGGCATTCAATTCCCACTTAAGTTTCTCTCCTTACATACTACATAACATATTAGCTACCTATATCTTTAGACAATTATGTCTTCCTATATTGTTGCACAATTTCCACAGTAGTAATCAGCTTGTTTCATTTCTTTTTTTTTTTGTTACCAATTTCCTATGGCTTTTACCTTCATTCCTATTACTATAAAAGAACTATACCTTCCTTTACTAGAATTTACCCAGTATTAAAATTTTTACAGCTTGAAGAATACAAGTCAGATTTTCACTCACATAATATCTAAACATGTATATATTGACGATTTATTCAAAAATCTAATAACCAAACAGCTACTTACCTCTTACACTCTAAAAAATAAAGCAGAGCAAACATAGATGAATATAATTAAGGAAACAAGCAAACACTTCTAATTTTATTGCTAGATTTCATAGAGAAAATGGCAGGTCTTTATACCTAGAATAACACATTCAACACTGAAATCTATTGGCTCACTTGTTCTCAAAAAGAACTAATTCAACTACATGCTGAATATTTTGAAACTAACCACCCGTCTCAAATGGTAATATTTCTGTTTAGAAACAAAGAACCACTACCATCCAGTATCTACTTTACACAGAATTTCAATAAACTATGAGTTGAAGTACATTATCTAATATAGCACATTTATATAACTCTGGAATTGGTCAAAAAGAGGAAAAGTCCCCACAGCTTGTAAATGTTAGCAATAGTTCAAGAAATCCAAAAATAATGATCTTCAGAAAAAAATATGTATTTTTGTACCATTTATGGAACTATAGACAGAATTTTTAATTCATAAGCTCTGGCCTGCAGATGTGTCAATCTCATGGCAGTTAAGATTCATGAATTAGATTTCCTTTAGATAACACTAAAAAAAAACTTCATCCAAGCACATGAATCTTGATCAAATTTGCATTAAGGAATTCCTTAGGAATTATTCACAAAGGTTACCTGATTTAGAGGATCATTATTCATTTCTGATGATTTATTTATATCCTTCATACAAATTATTTCATTTTCATTGAGGCTGCAGAAATGAAGTGAATTCAGAAGATCTGGAAGTTCCAAAGAAACTGCAGCTAAATCCTAATTTAAAATAATAATTTAAAAAAAGACACTGTAAACTCACTCTTTTGTTAAGGTTCGCACATGTGGACATTGTAAAGAAGTAACAATAAGGTTTATCACTAAATAAATCTTCCTCTTTGCAGTTGTTAAAATAATCAATTTCAAGCTGACAACTTAGGAACATTCCTCTTTCCAGTCACGGGTATTCAGGAATATGTCCTCTTTTATTCCTTCTATCCAAACCACTTCCTCCAAGCAAGGGCACAAACAGGAGACACAGCAGGGTTTCTATTCTCAGTCTCTCACTATGCACACACCAGGAAGAACAGAATACTACTTTTTCCTCTACCAAGAGACATTTTACAAAACATAAAAGTCACAAATTTTTAGATATTCCAGAGCAGAGAGCGAGCAATACAAACAGAAGGAGCACCAGCCATCTATTGGCTAACTGCTCAAATAGCCATGCCGGCTAGGCAGGCAGCCAGCCACAAAGTTCAGCCAGATTTACCACTTAGGCTATTTCCTGCTGCCTCCCAGGACCCACAAGGGCAAGAAGCTGAAACAAAATTGAAAATCAAACCCAGCGAGTCAGATGTGGAATGTGGGTGCCCCAAAGCCAAAAGTCCAGCCCCAAATCGCAGCAGTCAGAGAGAGAGGAGGAAAATGAGATCTATCTCCAGGAACCTGGACCCCTCTTCAGGCCATGCCACTCCTTTCCAGTACGGCCCTCACCTCTAACATTAGTCACTGCAGACAACTGCCTAGATCAAGCAGCTAACATTTTTGTACTGGCTATTACTTAATACAAATTGGAGCTTTTTGTGTTTGTTTTTTTTTTTAATTTTTTTTTTTTTATTGGAAAGGCAGATATACAGAGAGGAGAGACAGAGAGAAAGATCTTCCGTCCGATGATTCACTCCCCAAGCGGCCGCAACGGCTGGAGCTGAGCCAATTGGAAATCAGGAACCTCTTCTGGGTCTCCAACATGGGTGCAGGGTCCCAGAGCTTTGGGCCGTCCTCGACTGCTTTCCCAGGCCACAAGCAGGGAGCTGGATCGGAAGCAGGGCTGCCGGGATTAGAACCGGTGCCCATATGGGATCCCGGACGTGCAAGGCGAGGACCTTAACCACGGCGCCAACGTGCCAGGCCTGACCTTTTTGTTTTTAAAGATCTATTGCGCCCAGCAGCGTGGCCTAGTGGCTAACATCCTCGCCTTGAACGCAGCAGGATCCCATATAAACTCCGGTTCTAATCCTGGCAGCTCCACTTCCCATCCAGCTCCCTGCTGGTGCCCTGGGAAAGTAGTCGAGGACGGCCCAAAGCCTTGGGACCCTGCACCCATGTGGGAGACCTGGAGGTAGTTCCTGGTTCCCAGCTTCGGATCGGCGCAGCACTGGCCGTTGCACTCACTTAGGGAGTGAATCATCAGATGAAGATCTTCCTCTCTATCTCTCCTCTCTGTATATCTGACTTTGTAATAAAAATAAATAAATCTTTAAAAAAAAAAAAAGATCTAATCATTTATTGGAAAAGAGTTGGAGGGAGAGACAGAGATCTTCCATTCCCCAGATAGCCACAACACCTAGTCTCTCGTGTGGGCAGTACGAGCCCAAGCACCTGGGCCTCTTGTGCTGCTTTTCGCGGGCCATTAGAAAGAAGCTGTACTGAAGTGGAGCAGCTGGGACAGGAACTGCTGCCCATATGGGATGCTGGCATTAAAGGCAGTAGCTTTATCTACTATGCTATACCACCAACCACTAAGTTTTTTATTTTACATTCGGCACTTTTGCAACTAAAAATACAAAATTATTACTGGTGAAGCCAAATTATGAAAAACATCAAAACAAAAATACGTGTTCTAAATAATGAACACAATGGAGAAAAGCACAATAATTTGCAGCCTACTGTGATAAGTGACTTTTGTGCTGTCTTCTACAATTAAAATATTCACTAAGAATGACAAAAGTGAAAATGTGCAAAGCACAATCAAAAGTTGACCTGAAATTAAAATCTTCTGATTTAAAAAAAGATCCTAGCAGAACTTAATATAAATTTTTAACAATACAAGAATTCAGTGTAAAGTTGGGGCAAAAAGGGAAATTTTTAGCTTCAAAATATGTTCCACAGACCTTTCTAGTTCATCACATTGACCACATACCTGTATATGAGCAGCATCCGTTTCTTCATTAAAACCAAGAAATGTGACCTGAATAAAAATAAAGTTTCATCAGTCTGTTTTTATATCTTATCTCAGATTTGATACAGCAGAGAAACAGGAAAAAAAAACAGCACAACGGATAACTTTTTCAAAGATGATCAAAAAGATTTCTCCTCAAATTACTTCAAAAGCAAGTTCAGTCACATCTACCCCACAAACATATAAGAAATACATTCAGTTGTGTCTGAGTTGTTCCCACTCTCATGCCACCTTCTAGTCAAAACTCTTCGTGGGATTCGCTGATCCATTTGGCCCTCCCTCAGCTGTCTTCACTCGCGCTGGCCCCCTCCAGGCCTGCTACATGCCCTGTGCATGCTCGCCTCCATCTCTCAGCCTGGACCTCTTCTCCTGGGTGGCACGTGACTGCCTCCTCCCCTAGCTCTGGAGAAAGCCTGAGTAGGCCTCCAAAGCTTTCTCCTCACTGACTGCCTGTGATATCATCATTTACTCCCTTAACACGCTTATTTGAAATTTTACTCCGCAGAAATTTCCTTAATTTTTAAATAACTAATGGCACTAGGAAATATCACAATTCTAACAAAGTTACAAACAAATGAAACACAATATGAACATAATTTTAGCCTTGATACATGGAAAATACAAGGCCATATGCTAAATTACATGCAGTGTTTAACCGGATGACAGAGTTACAGGTGAATTTTTGTTAAATTTTAGTTTTTATTTCGTTAAACTTTATTTATAAACCTTCCCCTTCCTCACAGTTCATAGGCTCAATGAGTCATTTCCTTTTTTATAATTGTAGCATTTCTTATTGTTCTACAAAGAATATGCATTACTTTTATTATATGAAAAATTCATGATTTTACAGTCATATTTTCTTTGTCTTTTAGAAGTTTTTTATCTGAAAATAAAATACTAAATTGTCTACTAGTTGAGGACTATGGCTAAAAATATGTAATGTTTACGTGACAGCAGATAATCAATTTTCAAGAACTAGCGTGGGCAGCGAGGAGAATGGCAGAATGAAAACATTAAGCAATACCGAATAAACTTTTGATATCTTTCTATCAATTCATCAACAAGTGAGAACCTTTACTCCAGGATCTTTATTCTGATCATGGTTATTGTTTCCCAAAAGAATTAATCTTCTAGGTACCAAGGTCAAGTGTTACTTCTCAGAGCCTGTGCCCTCATCCAGAAAATCAAGGCAATGCAATGCAATCACCCTTCCCCCAGCTGTGAGGGTTAGCTGGATGAAGCAGAGCAAAGGGCCTGCCACTTTCACTGACAAACAGTACTCAAGTAACAAAGTTGCTTCTTTATTTTCAAAACTATACTTTGGATATGTACACCTGAAAGTGGGACTGAAATTCTATTTTATCAAGTTTCTTATAATCACCACAAGAGAAAATGAGCTTCTGAAGATGCTAGCAGGGTTCTCATTTCCCATAGATCAAGAAAGACTTCAGCAAGTTATGGGGGCTGGGAAAGGCATTAGTCAGCAGCTGGGATGGCACAATGTAGCAACAACGGCATTGATTAACAGTGGAAGTAGACAGTAAGAAGGCAACACTGGAGTCACAGAAACTGAGTTAACACAAAAAGTGAAGGGTTAGGAGT
Source organism: Ochotona curzoniae (assembly GCF_017591425.1). Classification (NCBI taxonomy): domain Eukaryota; kingdom Metazoa; phylum Chordata; class Mammalia; order Lagomorpha; family Ochotonidae; genus Ochotona; species Ochotona curzoniae. The sequence goes on along the minus strand of NW_024466502.1, from coordinate 40,093,844 downwards.
AGCACAGTTCAAGTCTAACAGCTACATCTATCTTTTCTATGAAGTGACATTTCAGATATGAAAGAATGTCATTCACTCAGAATATAAGAATCACCAAAATTTCCACTGGAATCCTCATTTCAAAAATTATTTTAATATACTTATCAGCCTGAAGCTGTGGTGACCTAATATCACACATGAATGTGATGCCTCATTACGGGGAAATTAGAGGGGAATAACCCCTATTCCGATTTTTAGGTCAACTAACAGTAACCTGGAAAACAAATTAGCGTCACATATTCTACGTTTCAGAGTAAAAAAAGTTGGTATTAAAGTTCTAACTACTGAATATTGGAAGAATCATGCAACGCAGAGATGTCCAGTGAGCAGTCAGGGTCCATGTGTTGAATGAAGCATACTCATTACAATACACTGAGACAATGATGTTTGCCAGTAGTATTTGAAACACATACTTGTAACAATGTAATAAAGGGCAGGCATTTGTGAAATTAGAGTTTGCAGCCCTACTGAGCTGTATTACTGTATTACTGAGCTGTATTAAGAAGGACTGCACAAAGCAAAAATGCCCTACCTCAGTTAAATCAGCACGGTCATGCTGCTTTAGGTGGCCCTCCGCTGCCACACTGCACAGTTCTTTCTCACTCTGTAACAAAGACTTCACAGACTGGAACACATCTTCACTGAAGCTCTGGAAACAGGGAGGGAAAAAAAGACAGTTGTACTTTTTTTAATTCCAAGATAAGACAGGAGATTCTGGAGACATTTTGGTTTTAAATAGCCACTGATGCTCCAACTAATATTCACTGGGCACCTTTTGCCATACTGGATGCATACATCAACTGAGAATAGCTCCACTTGGCTGAAAAGGATCGTGTAGTTTTCCATGAACCAAAAATGCCACCCACACTAAGTTTTGGCACTGAATTCTGGAAGCCCACACACAGTCTTAACGCCAGGTTTACTTGCTCTTATATGAAAACTTTACAAAATCCATGTCTTTTAATTAAGAAGCAACAATTTATAAAATGAGCAAGATGATATGGAAGCTTCAGTAAGCTCACACTAACAGCAACAATTATTCCCTTAACAAAGCTGGAGACAGACTAAAAGAGACAGTAGCCCAAAGTAAGGTTTTTCAGCAGCCTTAAGGAAGCTGTTAGCAGTAAAAATGAGAGATTTCAGATTTGGGATAAGGAGGCCATTACAAGTGCAATGGAACAGAGGAAGGAAATAGTTGTATAAAGAAAATAATTAGCATTACAGTTAATCACAAAGCACACAGAGTTCCTCTACCTGACTCATTTTCCGCTGATCTGCTTATCTGGTCTTTTTTTTTTATCAGAAACGTCCTTACTCCAGAGTCAGTACCTGCATTAATCCTACCCATTCTAAGAAATTTGAGGATTTTTTTTCACCTCTGAATCATAATGACACGTTGCTGCTGTACTAGACAATACAGCATTAACATGCACAGCACATTAAGATAACTTACTCTACCTCACGACACAGATTATTGATTTGTTATAATTGCAACAGATGTATGTATCTGTCTTTTTCACCCACTAAACCAAATCACGGAAGTCAGAGACTGTGCTTCAGCCTGTTTCCTCAAATCTTGGGACCTCACATACCACACGGACTCAAGTAACAGTTGCTCATTTAATAAATGAGTAAAATAAAAATCTGTGATCTTAGATGAGATACAAATAAGAACCCAAAAATTCAAGAAAAAAATACACTCAAATGTGATGCATCAAATGAACTCATGATTCTTTAAATATAAATTGTTACCTTTTCCACTGAAAGGCCTTTGGTAGCACTATGCATACCCAGTAGTCAAGATTTGGGTTTTAGATACCAATCACCCATTCTAAGAACCAGAGCTTCCTGCACAAACAATTAGCAGGTCTGAGGAAGACAAAGCATCAAATGAGCCTGGAATACCTATCTAACTATGCCACCAGTTAGATTCTTTGCCAATTCCAGGCAAAAAGGCAGGATGATGAGCCTAAGACAAAAGGACACAGGTAGCAGCTTAAAGTGACTCTCAGCTTCCTATTTGGGGCAATAATATATTATTATTATTGGTTTTAAATTTTTTTAAAATTGCTATCCTAAATTTCCAAGATACACAGGTGGTAAATTTAACTGCAGTCAATTCAGGAGTCTCACTCTTATTTCTTCAAAAGATTTATTTTTATTGGAAAAGCAGATAAGATTTACAGAGTGACAGAGAGAAAGATATTTCTTTTGCTGGTTCATTCCCCAAATGGTCACACTGGTGAGCATTGAGTCAATTCGAAGCCAGGAGTCAGGAACCTCTTCCAAGTCTCCCAGGTGGGCGTAGGGTCCCAAGGCTTTGGGCTGTCCTCTAGTGCTTGCCCAGGCCAGAGGGGGGAACTGGATGGGAAATGGAATAGCCAGAACACAAACCGGTGCCTATATGGGATCCTGGCACATGCGAGGTAAGGATTTAGTCACTGAGCCATTACTCCAGAGCCCATCTTCCAATGAATAAATGAATTAATGTTAACATACAAGAGGTTGTAAAATATAGGAATATAAAAATCTGTGAGTCCAGAGCAATACATATGAATGAACAGTAAAATCAGAACAAGCATCTCATACAGCTTTTATTTGCCACTAGTGAAGGTGACTATTATGTTGTTATTAACCTGAAAATTTGTAATTAGAGGGCATTTATCCTTTCCTCATCTACTTAGATGAACTACATGAAAGCAAGAAAAATACTGCAGTGAAAGAAGGCAAAACCTGTCTTAACATGTAAGGATTGGTCGACAGCATCATGCAGAAAATGTCATCTAGAAAAAAGATACCATCACTAACCATCCCAGCTTTCTCTTTCCTTTAAGTAATGTCTCAAGCATCATAAAAGATACACATGTCAAGAAACAGCCTGTTAACCAATTCACTTTAAGGGAGGAAAGTCAGGGTTCTACAAAGAACGAGGGCATTACATTTCATTTGCTAATTACCACTTACTCAGCAGGTAGCATGTTGTTTTGAGCACAAAAAAAAAAAAAAGGTACTCAAATTTGCTGAATGAATAAAGGAATGATAATGCTTGCTAAACAATTTTAGGACAAAGCACAAAGATGGCCTACACTGGTAAAAAAAAAAAAAGGGAGGTTTGGTGATGGAAAATTAACTTTTGAGAAGAAATAGGGAACAGGCAGTGTGGTCTTCAGAAAATACAATCATGAATTCATTAGTACTATTTTCATACATGAAAGTCTTTTTATGTAATGTTACTAGTTTAAATAAGATTAATTAAAAAAATCAAGGCAATAGGATTCAAAATGACCCCACCTGTTGTTCATATTAAAACTTACTTTTCTAACAGGTGCTCTCGTCTTCAGGTGACTGTTTCTGAGAAGCTGGGAAGTCGCCATAGTTACGCTGCTGTGTGTGGAGTCACCAAGGGGTAACTGCACGGAACACCTGCCAGACACAGCCAGAGAAACCAGTCAGTGACCGAGCGTGCTAACTCAAGCAAGCACAGGGTGCCAGCACCTTCTCTCCCACCGGCCATTTAAAGAAAACCAAAAAGCAAACCAAAACACCCTAAAAATTTACATGGTGGTTGGGTATGGAAATCTGAAAAAAAAAAATGAGGCTATCACAAATTCATTTTAAAATCCTAGTTCAGGTTCAAAATCATGGTCTACCTGTTTCTATTCTATTCAATTTCAATGTCCTTCATATTATAAAGCTGCAGTAAGAGATTTCTGAAAACTCATTTTAAATCTGAAATATAAACTATCACAAGAATGCATCTTTCTTATGCCCTAATGTCCCTTTTATCCCTCTAGCACTAGTGAATACTGCAGACATTCTTAGTTCTTCAGCAGAAAGTTTGATGATACACAAATAAGAATATAAAATCTGCTCATACTAAGTTAGATAGATGAACAAAAACAAGTTCCTTATATAGGAAGCCCAAGAATGTCCCAGTGACTGGAGCTGAGAAAACAGCCAAGTTGCATGATTAATAGCACTTACACAAGCATACATGCCCTTTGGGAGAAGCTCTAAAAAAGAGGCCTCAATGTTTGAATAATGGTTTCATAAAAGATGTTTGAGAACTTAACATTTGACTAGGATAGATTTATACTATGAGATTTGCAAGCAAAACAACTTAAGCTAGCTCCCACTTCAGAACTTCAAGGTTACATTTTAGTGAAATTCTATCTTTAACACAGAGAAAACTTGACAGTGAGTGCATTATAAATGCACCTTGCTTTCAGGATTGCTAGATGTTAATTTTCCCATAAAGACTTACGATGGCATCCTCATCTGAGCTGAGGTTAGTCCTGTGGGGTCTTCTGACTAGTTACTGATAAGTGATTCAGCTTCGGGAGAGCAGCTGAGCAGAGAGCCAGGGAGCCCTGACAGCTTATCACGGAGCCGCACACCAGTTTTCAGAAAGGTGCCACCCTGACCCACTTTCGCCTGTCCTGGTTTTATTCCCTTTTGCTAATGTTTCTCCTCTAGGTATATTATATCCCGTGTACTTGACATATCTATTCTGAGAATCAAATGGGAAGGCACTGATGGGAGGTACTTTGGGAACAACAAAACACACACAAAAAGAGAAATTTTGGTATCTAGAGAGCCAAAAAGTATCAAAATGAGGGTTAAATACAAAGGGCTAGTGGGCAGAGCAAGAAGATAATCCTTTTATTTGTCTCAGATCACAGTGCTTGAGTCATCTTACAGATACCCTCAGGGCAAATGGACTTGCCCCAACCTTCAGATAAACACACACTTACAGCTCAGAGTCTAAGGGTTCCAGAAAAACAGAAACCCTCCAAGTCAACTCCCAAGGAGAGCCACACCACCTTTTTGGAGCAGGATTTTGTAAGACACTTCAAAGCCCTGAAAATATTTCTATTCTTGGACCCATCAATTCCACCTTTGGGGATTCATCAGAGTCAATAATGAACCTGGAACATCTAGGGGTCCTAACCAGAGCTCGGAACACAGCCAGGGCTTTCTTTGCTAAGAGACTGACGTCAACTCATTTTACCCCTACAACTGGCAGAGCAGTCCCATCACTTTACGAGAAAAACGGAGGCAACAGGAAGTTAAGCAATTCACCCAGGCCCACAAAAGAAATTGGAAGATGTGAGGTTGAGGCCAAACAAATTTTAAGAATTTTTTTTTTTAAGTTTTTTTTTTTAACTGCAAAGTCAGATATACAGAGAGGAGGAGTGACAGAGAGGAAGATCTTTTGTCCACTGACTCACTCCCTAAGCAGCTGCAATGGCCAGAGCTGAGCCAATCTGAGGTCAGGAACCCAGAGCCTCTTCCGGGTCTCCCACATGGGTGCAGGGTTCCAAGGCTTTGGGCCATTCTCAACTGCTTTCCCAAGACACAAGCAGGGAGCTGGATGGGAAGTGAGACTGCTAGGATTGGAACTGGTGCCCATATAGGATCCCAGCGCATGCAAGGCTAGGACTTGAACTGCTGGGCTACCGCACCAGACCCAAAACCAAATTTTGTAACTCCAGTGCAGAGCACTTAACCACTCTTCTCTAATGCAAAAAAAGGTTTGGGAAGCTGTTTGTCACACTGTACAACAGAAATACAGACTCATGCAGATGCCAGAGGACCCACAGGGCAGTGAGGGGACGTTAGCTTCCTTCCCACAGTGACACAATAGCTGACAGTATGAACAGCACTCAAGGACCAGGTGCTGGTGCACACGTCTGTATTTTCTCTGACTTCATTCCTAATTTTGCCTGCAGGAGTCCAAAGAGACAAGCAGCAACAATTCCCTTTGCAGCTGCTGGCTAAAGTCAACTGATAAAGGTGACTACAACTCCCAAGCAATGTCACCGTAATGGGAAGCAATTGTCCAGATGCACCGCACTCTAAGGTGCACCATGTTCCCGGCACAGAAACAGCTGCAGAGGGAGGCCAGCGGCCTGAGACCACAGCCTGGACGTCACAAGGGTGGCTGCTACAGTCTACTGAACCCACAGCACTCCTAAGTAGCACGCCCATACTGAACACCCTTACTCATGGCTGAAAAACGAAAGCATGCAGTATCTAATATACAACCAACAATGGAACATTTTAGAAATCAAACACAGAAGAATGAGTACAAAATGAGAATGAATCCAGATAACTAGAACCATGTTGCCCTAAAATTCACATAATCCAACAGTACTACAGAATTACTTACTTGTCTGAAGCTGATTTTTAAACTAAAGTTTAATTCCACCATAACATTCTGCTTCATTTGTGGAAGAAAATGTATTTAAACCCTAGACCAGTACTCTATATTTAATTGCAACCTAAGTAAAATAGTGCCTCGCAAGGAAAAACATCAGAGAAGGGGAAACAAAGCATCTTGGTAATGCCACAGAGGGTGCCGGGAGCTCAGCGCGACGGGGCTCAGCAGGCTGTCCCATCCCACCAGAGCAGCAGAAACACAGCACTGCTCCCTATGCTGCCTCTTGGCATGACAAACTTTACTGAGGCTTTGTTTTTTTTGGTCGTTTGCATTGTGCTCTATTCAGGGGTGAATGAAGACATGCCAGTAACCAAGTAGGTTAGTCACAGCCAACGGAATTACAATGAACCTGAAAAAAGCAAAACAACACGCACAAAACTGGGAGACTGCGCACAGATGGACAAGCCAAACCGCACCAAGGCAATCTCCCAGAGCTCTGGAAAAACACAGAAAATAAAAAGTTAACACAACTAGACGTGGAATTCCCCCTAAAAGAAACCAAAAATAAGTAAGTAAAGCAGAATATGTATTGCTAAAAACAAGGGAAGAGCAAGGAAGTTTAAAAGAAAAACCAGGGACTGTACAAGGAGTCAAAGGGAAGCAGCTAGAGAAATGAATGCCGGGAACGCTGATACAGAACTCTGAATAAATAACTGAAAATACCTTTCATTCTGCAGGTTCACCTGCTAAAACCCATCCTAAAGACTTAACAAAATTCACAATTAGGTGAAATAGTCATTGACACAAAACAAACACTGAAAATCAGCTAGGAATGAATCGATGCAAGTGAATTATAACACAGTCACTTGATCATTACCTTGCTGTTGGAAATATAATCACACATACTAGTGTCACACAGCAAATTGTAAAATGGTGCAGATACTGCGGTTACTGATGATTTAATAAAATCAGACATAATTCTAATAATACACGTGTTTCTGCACACCTAAGGAAATGTCTTAAAGGATGTACACCATGATAGGGATCTACAGTGACAAGTGAGATTCTTTAGAAATGCTACAAACCCTTCATATACCTATAATAAGGAAATAGAAATAAGTAAACTAAGATTGGGATGAGTCAGGGCTACTCCATTTTGTACAAAATCTGTGTATTTACGTTTGTATATTTACATGTGGAATAAAAATGATGCATGACAGGCACAGACACTGGTTTTTCTCAGTAGACACCATGATGAGTCACTTGGACGCTGTATTAGGAGAACCTGCTTCAAGTTCTGCTTCCAGGTCCACTTCCCCGCTCAAGCATGTGCTGGGAAGCAGGTGGTGGCTCAAGTTCTTAGTGTGTGCCACCATGGAGGGATCCTGGACTGAGTGCAAGATTTCAACTGTCTGTCTCTCTGCCTCTCAAATTAAAAAATTAGAAATGTTCACGTCAACATCATCTGCCAGCTTTTGGCACGAGAACTAACGGTCAAGGTATCTTTGGAATGCCTTTCTTCTTCTATCAACAATGTCCTACGACTTTCTTACTGAACTGGTTTTCTCAAACTTCAGGGCAGCTACAAATCAGCTCACCTGGTCTTTGTTGTTGTTGTTGAATTCCTTTATTTCAGAAGTAGACAGACAAATAGGCGGCAAGAGCTCCCATACGCTGATTCACTCTGCAAATAACTGCCATGACCAGGGATGGGCCAAGGTGACACGTGGGAGCAGAGAATTCAATACTGGCCATCTCCCACAAGTGTAGCAGGAGCCCAAATCCTTGATCCATCACTGCTGCCTCCCAAGGTCTCCGTCAGCACGAAGGAGTAGGCAGCTGGAGGTAGACGCTGGACCCAAGTGTTCCAATATGTGGACCCGGATGTCTTAACCTCTTAAACTAAATGGCTGACTGGAATGAGTTTCCATTTCTAATCCACTCACATCAAGAAGATTCAGATTGAGTAAGTTTATATGGAACCCAGAAATCTGTATTTTAACAAGCACTCTGTAATTTCTGATAAGAATCACTTATCTCTCTAGCTATTGCATTCATCTCCTTCCCTGAATAATTGTTAACTTATTACTCAAATACTAATATTTTCTAACCTGCATACCTGCTTCTTCAGGTATGCTTAATTTGCAAAGGACATTCTACACTTACCTCTGATTTGAACTATGCAAATAACTTATTCATTTATATTTTCAGTTCTCCTTGCGTTCAATTTTCAGTTAGATACTTCCAACTAAATATTCCAGTTACCCCAAACTTCTGAAGTTAAAAATGTGAACAAAACTTTCCTCCCCTACGTTGTCTTAGTAAACTATTCCCAGACAGGTCAAACTTCCCAGGATCCCCACATATCATCATGTGCAATAAAGCACCGTGGGCTGCTCTGTCCTCCTCCCAGTTTCCTTTCACATTTTCCCTGTCACCTTACTCCCCGAGCTACTACTTACTCTTCAGGCATCAACTCAAAGCCACCCTCCCCAGCAAGGCAAGGCGCGGCTCAGCTACTCCTCTACCTCCGGCTCACACCCCAGGGCTCTGCCCTTTAATCCTGTGGTGCCACAGTCTGCATACTCCCCTCTTGCTGTGGAGCTCCCTGAAGACAAGTGTTTTATTAATTTCTATTTTAACAGACTAGATATTCAAAGAACAGCTGAATTAATACAGGCCATCTATTTAAAGTATGCTTTCAATGTTTAAAACAATACATGTACATCTGTGAGAATACATTTAAACAGTTTCAACAACTTCTATGAGATATCTGTAATAAATGTTCCAGATGAACATTCTAACCAAATGCCAAATATTTTTTTAAATCAATATTAAATATAATTATAATAAAATAGTAAAAAATATATAGAAAATGCTGATTTTGAAACATAAGACAGAAGAGGCAATGCAAGAGTATGGTCTTGAAAAGGCAGCTGTTTGCAGGTGAGCTCCATGTGCCCACAGAGGGACAAGGACACCAGGCAAGGTTGGGGGAGACCAGAGTGGCTGGAATTCACACGGCCAAGTCAGTACTTGAGAGAACATTCATCACGAGAGCTCTAAGGATCTGCAGATGGGCTCCCGGGAATGCTGGCCGAATACCAACCAGTGCAGAGTGCCTGAGATGGAGGAAAAAACAACCGGAGAGCAGTGGGCCAAACAATACCTGGGGTCACACAGGGCCTGGAGAATTTGCACTCTCATTAACCAGAGTGGGTAAACGGACTGTGCAAGCAATGGGCGGACTCCTCAGAAAGAGGCTGCTTGATTTGGGGGCCGCTGTCAGCATCACGCCAAAGGCTGTTCCGGCCCCACACTAAGCAAGGTTAAAAGCAAGCCTCAAAACAATCCAACAGATCCTAAGTACTGTACACCCAAACTCAATCCAGTACTCTTAAGGAATATGACAAATAAAGCAAGCCACAGTGTAAGATTCAAAGCTGGCATACTGTCAAAAATTACCAGGCAAAGGAAGAGAAAAACAAGACCCAGAACTAGGAGAAAAACAGTCAGTAAATGCAGAACAAGAAATGACAGCAATGATAGCATAAAAAGAAGAGAGCTGAACAGCTACAAAGGAACTGCGTTCCACACATTCTTGATAGAAGAAAACACAATCACGATATGGAGCAAACACAAGACATGAAAGAGACCAGAACAGAACTTGTAGGGATGAAAACAAAAGATGTGTAAAATGGAAAACACTGGAGGCAATAAACATCAGACGAATGCACTAGAGAGTAAAGGTTTGGCAAACTGCAGCACAAAACATCCAAACCAAAATACAGAACCAACCAACAAAACCAAGGCATCAGTAATAAACTGTAAAAGGCACTCCCAAATATAGAGACACAAAAAAACTTTTTGAAGACAAAACACCCCAAAATTCTTGAAATCTGATGATACCCGTAACTGATAGATCCAAAGAAAGTTTAAAAAAAAAAAAAGTAAGAAATAGTCAAGGTACCTTGCATGCAAACTGCTCAAAATCAATGATGAAGAGAAAATCTGAAAAGCCAGCAGAAGGAAAGGAACCCGTTAGGTGTGGAGAACAAAGAGGGCCAGCAGATCTCAGGGCTCTGCAAGCCAAGAGACAGGACAATGCTGGGACATCTGGGTCATCTTCACAGCACTGACAAAACTGCCAAGTTAGTCACACCCAAAGGAGATAGTTTTCCAAAATTAAGTCAAAATAACTTTATTCAAACCGTAAGAGTCACTGAGAGCTCACCAATACCTGACCAGCATTAGAGTAAGTGTGGAACAAAATTCTTCAGGGAAAGAAAAACCCCCGCCAAATGGGAATTTATGGCTAATCAGGTGTACACGACACAGGGCCATATACAGCCCATGAACTCATTTGGTCTAGCCTTGCCAAGACAACTGTAGGCAAGACTCAGCATTCAGAATCTATAGCAGGCTCACTTTTTAAGTTGATAACTGCATGGTCTGCGAGTGATGTTATAAACATCCAAGTGGTTCTTGGCAGAAAAAGGGTTCCTAACAACTGTATGAAGAAATAAAGAATGCCTGAAATGGTAAATGTGAGAGTAACAAAGAAGTAATTTTCTCATTTTTAAGTTCAATCAAGTATTTAACCAGTTAAGGTTGGCGCTTTGGTACAGTGAGTTAAATTGCCGCATACAACAAGGGCATTCCTTTATCAGAATCTCAGTTCACATCCTGGTTGCTTTGCTTCCTATCCAGCTGCTAAGGTCCCTGGAAAGGCAGCAGAAAAGGGCCCATACACTTGGGTTCCTATCATCCATGTAGGTGAACCAAATGGAATACCTGGCTTTTGGCTTCACCTTGGCCTAGACCTGGTGCCGTCATTTGGGAGGTAAACCAGTGGATGGATGAAAGATTTCTGTCTCTCCATCTCTGTCACTCAGCCCTTCAAATAAAATTTTGAAAAAATATATATGCATATACAATTATTTAATCAATAGCATATTATTGGGTTGACATCAGACACAGAAGTACAGTGAGACAAAATAACACACACCAAGGCAGATGGAAGATTTAAAAATAGCATCATGATTTCTCTCTTATATGTCAAGTGGAATCATCCAAGAAATACCAGGATAGGTCTACCTTGAAGGCTAGCATAAAGTGAAGTTTCTACATGGCAACAATGAGGAAAACAGAATATCCTCAAGTACATGAACAGCCGAATAAAGGTGAGGGTATCACCTTTCTTGCAGAGAACAGAACTAAGGTTCATCCTCATGGGACTGCTGTAAGAATACAATGCAGCAATAATAAAAATAGCAAGTGATACAGTGGGAATTCAAAAACTAACTCCTGATGGCCATTACCTCCCTACACAAGATGGCGCCCGATTAAAAAAAAAAAGAACTAACTCCCTCCTTATGCATCAATCTAAAAAATGGAAAACACTACAGCAATTGGTCAAAACTGCTAGATCTTCCAAAATGACAATCAATCATAAAAAAATATTTCAGGATGTCCTAATGTGCATTAAGACACTTGGCTTCTTTGTAGTTTCTGCCCTTTTGCTTTTCAATCCTAAATCAATCTCATTCTTGCATGCACGCTGTACACCGTGCTCTTCCTGTTCAGGATAAGAACCCTGGCATTGCTGACACCTGGTTAGATAAGTCTTTCTGTTAGGGAACTGTCTGCATTGTAGGACACTTAACAGCATCCTTGGCCTCTAGCCTCTAGATGCTGGTAGCACCCACCCAGTTGTGGTAAGTAAAAAATGTGTCCAAACATTGCCAAATGTCACCGTGGGAGCAAAACTATCACTGCCCTATTTTAGCACTTGAGACTACAGTCTTACGTAACAGTCAAAAGTACGCAAGTCTCCACCCGGCCTTGGACTGTAATTAACCAAGATTTCCAGCTATGTGCGAAACAGTGATTAGTACAGGACAGTGAAAAGTCCCTGGTCTCTGGAGCTCACGTTCTAAGGCCATTCCCAACTCATCTCTGCATTCCCCGAGGCCTTCACCAGGATCAACAACCACGTGCGTTCAAGTGGTAACCTGAAGGGAAGCTCACCAACGACACGATATTCAAAGGGACAAGTAGTGGCAAACTAACACTACTAAATACAAAGCACTCCAGGCAAGCTACCCAATGACTGCTTCAAAAGTAACTCAGGGACATCTGGCCTGTTTTAAACATCCACAGAAAAAAGTTATGGGTCTCTCAATGACACTCTGGATTATGATCCACTTCAAAGGTCCATCTTGTGCCAGCAGCAGTCCCTGGTATCTAGAGTAATGATGCGGCAGAGAGGGAAAATACTAACTGTAACTAAAATTGGCTTCAAAACTCCTATACAATGATCAATTTAAAACTTCCTAGAAGTTCAATGGTCTCCCTCTTACACAAAAATCCCCTCTACAAAACTGAACAAAAAATACACGCAGAATCCAGAAACACACTTTTCTTGCTTTATGTGACACCTGTCCCTTCCTGACTCTAGCAGTGTTCCTGAAATAGGCAGGTCTTGCCAATACAAACATAGTAAGGCTCAGCCGCCAACGGCAGGAACCACTGAAGGGCTCTGCTGTGGAGATGACCTGGTGCTCACAGAAAGGAGGCACGCGGGGACCCCACAGAAAACCTGCTGAGTATAACGCCATAGGGCACTTCAAGATTGCAACCCTGGAGAGGTAGAAACAATCTCTTTGCCAAGCACAGGGTAACTGGAAGGGAGTGTTTTATGCCCAAATCAAAACACCCAAAGGCAACTAGAACGAACAGACTCAGTAGGAGCCGGAAACATTAGTTGAAGAATCACTCTGATTTATAAAACTTCAAAGCCTATTCAAGAAACAAGGGAACAACAGAAAGAAGATCAGGAGAAAATCAAAGACAACCACGATAAAGGGTTCCAGGGAGTGTAAAATGAACCATTGAGCCTGGTGCTGTAGCCTAGTGGCTAAAGTCCTGGCCTAGCACATGCCGGGATTCCATATGGGCGCCGGATGTGTCCCAGCTGCCCCTCTTCCATTCCAGTTCCCTGCTTGTAACCTGCAAAAGCAATCCAGGACGGTCCAAAGCCTTGAGACACTGCACCTGCATGCGAGATCCAAAAGGAGCTTCTGGCTGCAGCGTGGCTCAGCTCTGGCCATTTCGGCTACTTGGGGAGTGAGTCAGCGGACAGATCTTCCTCTCTGTCTCATCTCCTCGCTGTATATCTGACTTTCCAACTAAACAAAACAAAACAAAACAAAACAAAACAAATCTTTAAAAAAGGGGAAAGGGTTTTGTTTTATTAAAAAAAAAAGTCGCTAAAGGGCAGTGTGACAGCGCAGCCAGTCTCCCATGCGGTACCTGTTTAATAGCAGCAACACCACCCCCCTTGTACTATGCCTGCACGTGCCAGCCAGCCATTGATGACTGCTTTCAAGCCACAAGTTTCATAACAGGTGTTGTTATTATATTCATTTAAAACACATGGAAACTGAGGTGCAAGTCAGCTAGGTAGCCTGCCTTACTCCCACGCCTAGAGGAATCTGTCCTAAAAAGTACCAGATGGGCCTGCTTAGACTATCTGCAAAATGAGAGCAGTTCAGTGTCGTGCTAGGAGAACTTGAGCTGAAGGAGGCACAGATACTGCAAGTACACCAGCGATACCCATCGATTTTTCCTGTCCACTATGCTTTTCTTGGGCAACTTAGTAATGGCAAGCCTAAAAGTACAGCCCCATAAAGGGGGTCTATCCTAAGTTCCCATTTCCATCTTCCCCTAACACCAGCCAACTGGGCTAGAAGCAGAGACCTGACCCTCTGAGCTGCCACTCCAGAACCTGGGAGCTAAGGTTCAGAGGTCAGCGTTGGGCAACGTGCTGCAGCCACCGCGAAGCTGGCGTTGGTACCATGGTAAACTGAAGCCAGGGAAGCTTTGTCTACCAGGAGCTTTCAAGAGAAGACCAAAAGAAACTGAAACAACCAGGGAAGAACAGAGACGAGCCCCACAGGAAAACAGACCAGGAACAGCCTGAAAGCTTGGAGCTTTACGGGCTGCAAGGCTGGCCTCACACAGCGGGCCTGAGAAGCAGCACTCTATCTACATGACAAATCCATTTTTAAAATCAGCCAATTCCCCTGGCCACTGAGAGAGGTCAAAGCAAAAGCACTGAGTCAGCAGCTACCGTGCTTACTCTCTATGGTGGGGGTCTGAACCCATTCCAAGGAGAGGAAAACGAAGCTCAGAGACATTAATGAACATTGTCTACCCGACCGGTTCCGGGATCCAAGTTCTACATCATGCCGCGCTGTATCATTCTCAGCGTTCCAGGTCACTCCTCGTGTGGCAGGGTCTACGTCCCCCACAACACATTTCAGACTAGTCAAAAAAGGTCACCTTCTCCCCTTTTATCATGTTCAGTCTCCAACCCACACATGTCAAATGACTTTTTCCCCGGAAGATACTTTTTTTAAAAGAAAACTCATGTATGAAAGGAGGATGTTTAGAGCTGATCAGACTGTTTTCAACTAATAAAGCCTTCCCCTCTCCCTTTCCTCCACCACTATTTTCTACACCCTTAATTCACTCCCCAAATGAGCCTGACCCTCCCTTCACCTCCCAGTAATTTTACTGCTAAAATGAAAATAACCTGACCCCCCACACACACAAAAAATCAGTAGACACGTAAGTCATTTCCCCAACCAAAGTTGCTTCAATTACCTCTCAAAGTGAAGATAAAACAGACGCCCTAAACACTGGGGAACCATGGCATAAGGTTATAATGATAGGTAAAGCATTCTATTTTTTAAAACTCCATTTTGCAAAGATGTAATGGGAGAGAACTTTCCTAGCCTACACAGGTCTCTCTCGCCCATTCACAAAAGTCCATTTTCTAAATTTGCTACATGTTCTTCAAGAATTTCTCTGCCCATTTATTTCCCTTAATACAGGTAATAATGAGCTTTCATATGTGTGTACATATGTACATATATGTGTATACATGAACTCCATGGCATCCTCAGTCTAGTATCTTCAGGCAACGACTGGTTTCTAGACTAATCCCCGTGGCCCACAGGCTACAGAAGGCTGGAGAAGCCGTCCCCGTGGTTCTGGGTCTCACGTAACTCTATCAATAAGCAGGACACAGCTCCAAGCCCCTACCCAGCCCACCAGTGACATCGTGAAGCAGATGCACAGGCTAGCCACCAGTTCAGCCCCGGAACCCACTTCTGTTCCAATCCACTTACATGATTTAGTTTCTCAGAAATAAATCACCTTCTCACAGCTGCAATTAACTCCCAAATACAATTAACTGCATTCACCATCGGGGTTACACTTCTGCATAGAGGATTACCAAAAGGCATGATCAGCCAGAGTGCTAGAGGAAAAACACGATTCTGCTTTAAAAGACTCATTCAATCGCACTGTTTTAACGGGCATCAAGTGTCCCGAGCACTGTGCAGTCGTTTACCTTAAAATCATAAACAAAATATTAAAAAAACAAAATCAGTTTCGCGCTCCTGGAGTACCTTCTTTTCTAAGTACTCTATTTTTTGAGTATTTTTCAGACATACCAAAATCAGTATCGATCAATTAACAAGATTGGCAGGAGCTAAGGAAAACTCGCGGGTTTTGCACGTAATCAAAAAAAAAAATTACACAACCGAAAAGAGAACCGAAATTTTTAACTCCAGTTTGCACACGGCCATCAGCTATGTCGCGGCAGTGTTTCTCACCATGAAATCCCTTAACACCTGGGCCTGAACCACCTCCAATTAAGGATTTGTAGGAGACGGGATGATGGGAGGCAAACAAGCCACATCACTGGGGTGATTTTTACATGTTAACGTCATTTTCCAGAAGTTTAAAAAAAGGGGGATGGGAAAGGGGGCACTGATTACATGTGCTTCATATGAATGACGAGCATTTAAGCAAGGAACAACCTAGGATATTGACAGCAAATACTCGTTCGATGCCTTCCGTTCAAACGACACGAACGACACGGCCGGCACCGGCGAAGGGGGTGCTGACAGCTTGGGATGCTGTGGGGGACCAGCCTGCCGCAGCAGCTCCCCACGCGCAGACCGCGGACACGCACCGACGGCCCCGGCCCCGCCACCCCACTCAGGACCCCCGCCCCCAGGAAGCCCCGTCACGCACGCGAGGACCCCCCCCACACACACACCCGCCGCCCGGCCCAGGAGCAGAGGTCTCCGGCAGCCCCGCAGCCAGACAGGCCGCTCCATCCATCCCCGGCTCGGGGAGCCGCCGGGAGCCCGGGCCACGCGTGGCTGACGACGCTCACCTGGCAGCCTCCGCAGCTCCCCAGCCTGTCGCCGGCCGAGCAGCAGGACGCCCCGACCCGCACCGGCCCCCGGCCCTCCCCGCCCTCCCTACCCCGCGGCCCGCCCCCGCCCTGCCCACCCCCTCGGCTTCCGCCGCCGCAGCCTCGGCCGGCAACGCCGCCTTCTTCCCCACGCCTCCCACTCACTCTCGCGAGAGGAGGCCCTGTCTCTCGCGAGAAGCACCCGAGGAGGCCAAGCCCGCGCAAAAGGGGGTGGGCTTAAATGATATTAAAAAAAAAAAAAAAGAGTAATGCGAAAAACCTTCCCACGTGCTGCGAAGGCCGCTAACGGCGACCACGTGACGCCGGCGACGCCCAACGATTGGCCAGAACCCGTTCAGCCCGTGGGAGCTTTCAACTCGAGGCTGACCTACGAACCTGCGGCGGACGTCTTGCGCGCTTCCTGGTCTGTTGCCACGGAAACGGCTTAACCCTTTCCGCTGGTAACCCCCCCTCCCCAGGCCTGGGCTAGCTTCCACCGGGTTGGCCTAACCCGGTTCCCTCGACCCTTTGGTCTTACCGCCGGGCGTCGGTGAGGCTCCTTCTTCGCCGCAGAGCTAGACGTGCCTTCTGCCGGATTGTCCCCGGACCCTAGCCACAGTGGGCAGCGCTACGGGACGTAACAGTCCCCGAAGGGTCCATCCTCCCGGCTGGCTCCGCCCCTTCTCCCCAGCATCTCTGGGGAGGACCCCTCCTAGCACACCACCCCGCCGGCCCTATCGCAGCCCCGAGAATGAGCCCCAGCACATCTCCGGGCCCTAGCGCTCCTCCCCAAGTCTTGACGTTGCGTCGAAGCCTGAAAGTACCGCTGTGACCCCAGAGATTGTGTACACTTAACCTTGGAGGGTGTCAGTCCAATCAAGTCATGCTGTGTCTCCAATGGCACCTGTGTCTCAGACGCCTGAGCGGTGGCCAAGACCCTTGTCGGTGTGTCGTCATGACAGAGTTAAGTGTTGCCCCACTAGGGAGAGTGGCGCGGGCAGGCTGCTGTCTACATTCAACAAATTCCTGTTGCGAGGAATTTGACGCAGAAGATGACTGCAACCTGGATTGTTGTCTCAGATGAAATAATTTTCATGCGGACAACTTTGTGTGCAAGGCAAGATTTATTTAAGAGAATGAAAGACAGGTCTCTTGGCACAGTGACGGAGGGGGCGCTCCGAGGAAGGAAAAACACGAGGAAAATGGTGGAAGTGGTGTCCTCGCCATCTCAGGGGAGGGGGAACAAAATGAGTGAAAGGGCAAGATTAAAAAAAAACCTTCATCCACAATGGGCAGCAAGGTTGCGCCTTGTCCAAATCCGAGGGACATCGGAAAGGTGGGACTGGCGATCTCCTCCTCCCATTCTAATAAGCTGAAAACTTAAGCACCATCTCTTTGACAGCGATGGGATTAGTAGGGCCTTTGCCTCCTTGCTTTTGTCATGACAAACGCTCTGAGAGAAGGGAAATGATATGTTGATTCTGGCTCTTAGTTCTCCCTCTAGGGGGATGGGGACAAAGCTCTAGAAAGGTCTAGCAACGGGGAGAAGAGTTTATAATTTCCAAAGGTCATTTTACCAAGGACCAGAGACACAAATTTCCCCTCAGCCCCTGTGATTCCTCACGTTGCTACGGGTGTTAGGCACCTCTTTGAGGCTGCTGACCTGGTGGGAGAGAAGGGAGTCTAGGTTACACGTGGCTTAGTGGCGGGGAAAAAGAAGGAAGAAAAAAATAAATATCCTGTTGCCTGCAAAGAGATTTCAATGAGTTGTGCCATGGTGCCCAGTTGGATGGACTGTTAATGTCAGAGCAGCCCGAAGCGAGGAGGAAGACTCTGATGGGAGCCTATTGTAGTGCTTTGGGGCGGGGGTGGGAGAGAAAGAGAAAGAGGAAAGAAGCTTCTAGAGAGAGAGAGAAGCAAAAATTGGCCAGATCCCATAGAGCTCTGTTAGCCAAGAAAGGGGTTGGTAGTGCAATGACGAGCATTCTATAGTTTGATGTAAGAGAGAGAGTTATAGAGAGCGAGCTATAGTTTCCTTTTTTTTTTTTTTTTAAGGTCTTTCAAGGAGAGAATGATTTTTTGGAATCCACAGCAGAAGCAGGAAAATTGGGAGATTTGTTGTCCAGGTGAGAGACAATCGTGAAAAATCAGTTTCCAATGATTTTGAAATTGCTCTCCTAAAATCTGTTAGGTCAGAGCTCTAGTGCTGTGTGCTGCTTTTACACAAAACTGTGGATTTTGAGCAGGAGAAGTAATTGAGCTTGTATTGTTACTTAGGAAGATGAACGGCCTAAAGAAAGGCCCTCTTCTGCTTTTCCTCCCTCCACTAATGCCACACAGATGGCCACCTCTTGCGGCTTAAAAGTCATTCTAAGAAAATGACATTCCATGTCGAAACTTTTTCTTGAGTGTAAGATTTGAAAAGATAGGGGTTGAAGGTTGGAAAATGAACAAGCTACGTCACTAAAATAAATAGGAATCAGGAGGTTTCACTTCCAACTAGAAACCTCATTTTCTGGTAACACAACCAAACCAAGGTTCCTTACCATTGCAGAGCCTCCGCTTCCTCAGACATAACACAAGGCAATGTAACCGGTCTATCCACAAAACCGTGAAGCTGAATTACACTTTGGCATGCACACGCCCACAGGACGGAAGCTGGAAGGGGAAACGAGTCTTTATGGAAAGCTGACAGTCAGTCAGCAGCACAAGCCAGATGCACTTGGACACACACACACCAGTTGAGGAACCATGAAATTCATTAGCACAGATACCAGGAATGCTTCCCTAAGAAATGCTGACCTTGACCGAGTGTGGAGACGGCAGCATTGCCACCTGTTCACCCTCATATTCCCTTTCTCACACGCTATTTACAACCTCAGTGCGGTTTAATAAATAATGATTCACATGTTCCTAATCAGGGCTTATGGACAAGAGAGAAAAATACATTTTAAAAGGTCTGAGACAGTATCTGAAAGTGAGGCTAAGACCTACATTTGAATGAAAGCAAGACTTCAAGGAACATTCTGGAATTACTTTTATTATTTTTTTTATTAATTACATTGCATTATGTGACACAGTTTTATAGGCTCTGGGATTCCCCCCCCCCCAAACCCTCCCCCCATTGTGGGTTCCTCCACCTTGTTAAGTTCACATGAGATTCTTTCATTGCAAGCATATACCAAGCATAGAGTCCAGCATCTTATTGTCCAGACAAATTCAATGGCTTGTTGGGGAGACCATCTCTGGTCTGAAGGTAGAGCCAGCAGAGTATCATCCCTATCAATTAAAACCCCCTACATAACATTAGCAACAATTTATAATGTTATGAAATTAGTTCACATAGTATTGAGTAATCAACATGTTAAAAAAAATGCAAGTTCTTTACCACATCCTGTGACTCCTTTGTTGACATTTCAATTTTAGTTTATATACAACCGGGTTCTATACACCTTAAAATGGCTATAAATTCCTATTCAGCTGTCTTGTGTCTATTTTCATTATCGCATTTAGCATTATAGAGCGTTGAAGCATAATTTTGTTAAACTTTGCTTTTTATTTTTTCTGGGTAGTCTAGACTGCTTTACAACTCTAACAAGACATATGTCAACAGTTTGGGTGCAGAACAGTTTTAGGAGGGGTGTGCAGACAAATCCTCAATACCCTAGTGAGGAGTAACTAATCTTTGTGTCCCACCTGGTAAGGTGTAAGTGAATCCACGCTGACCGTTTCCTGTCTGATTCCACACTTTCCTTGTCGTTCTGTATCTAGAGTGTTGTTTGTTAGTTTTGAGGGGTTTCTGGAGCGATCCTGATGGTCATTGCAAAAGAGGGTGGGGACCCAAGGTTAGAACCAAGCGAGGACCAGAGTGGAATTACTTTTTAAATGGAAAAAAAAAATGCTGAAGAAAAAACATTATTCTAACAAATGAGTAATTCTTTCAAGTGCAAACTGATTAATTTTTGATCCTTATTGACATCCTTCATAATGATTAGCTCAAACAGCTGCATGGTACTGCTAACTTAGAGAACTGTGGACCCTACCATTCTAACATACATTAATAGAGCCACAATGCTCCACGTTTGCCTAAAAGAGTCATGCTGCTCTCTCACAACAGCTATAGTTACTTGCAATACACTGAATATGACATGAGAAGAAATTGAGGATTGGGATCCATTTCTATGATGTCCTTAGTTCTTTTTTTTTTTTTAAGATTTTTTTTTTTTTATTGGAAAGTCAGATATACAGAGAGGAGGGGAGAGAAGGATCCTTTCATCCTCTGGTTCATTCCCCAAATGGCTGCAAAGGCCAGACCTGAGTCTATCAGAAGCCAGGAGCGTCTTGCAGGTCTCCCACGCGGGTGCAGGGTCCCAAGACTTTGAACCATCCTTGACTGCTTTTCCAGGCAACAAGCAGGGAGCTGGATGGGAAATGGAACAGCCGAGATACGAACATGGGATCCCAGCATATGCAAAGGGAGGACTTTAGCCCCTAGGCCATTGTGCTAGGCCCAGTTCTTACATTTTATTTTGAACAATTTTATTGAGATTCAAATCCTGTATCATGCAATTGGAACAGTTTTGTTCCCCCTTAAAGAAACCTCACTCACCTCAGCAGCAGCTCCATGCAATCACTAAGTGATATCTCTCTGTGTTTTGCTTATTTTGTGAACATATCACTGAATGGAGTGAAGCAATAGAAGGTGTTTTTATGTCATTTCATGTGGGGAGCATGATATGTTCAGGGGTCATGGTGTAGTTGGCGTGCTATCAGCATTTCCTTTCCTTTTGTTGTCAATTCATGGTTCCATTCTATGCACAGGGCACGTTTTAGCAGTCAGGTGTCAAATGGTAGAGGTTTGGGTTATATTCCACTTTGTGGTCATTATGAATAATGCTACTCTGAATATTCATCATGTGATTGTTTCCTGTGGAAGTAGCCTATTCTTTTTTATCCTTAAAGGATAAAACATTAAGTTTGACCTACTTACAGAGTGTATGTTTCCTTTGCCTCGTCACTGGGTTGCTAGCCTTTTCTTGCCTGTTGCATAGGTGTGTGCAGAGTCCCGCTGCCATGGCTGCCGGCTCTCATGCCATCCCCTGCCAAAACCGGCTGTCACTGGCTGTTCTCCTCACATCTGCCTTCCCCTCCCCCTCTGCTCTCATATTCTTCTCAAACAGTCCCTCCTTCAGTTCTTCCAAATGGGACCACACCCTTGCCTCTGAGCATCCCACCAGGCCGTTCCTTCAGTGTGGGATATTCTCTCTCTGTCCGTCGCTGAGGCCAGGAATCTGAATGACCAGGCAACCCCAGCTCTCAGTTCTGCTCTCATTGTTTTGAAAACTCCCTACTGGTCAGATGGAGAAATCTACTTAATCCAAGGCTCCACTCTTTCCTCAAAGAACTAACCACTTACAAGGATGTTGGTTTGTGTAGTTCATTGGTTAGTGTCTGGATTCTTCCTCCACTAAGAAAAAAGCCGGGACCACTCTTGCTTAGCAGTACCTGGGATGTGGCAGTTGCTCAGGAACTATTCATGGGAAGGAAGGATGGGGTCAAAGGAAAGTAGGGAAGGGGGATAGTGGGTATGCTCCCCTACATTTCAGCATTCATTTCCCTTGCCTTACAAAATCTTCACAAATGATGCATTTCAGACTTGTGCTGTGCCAAAGGGTACTTAACATCAAGGCCTGGCTCACATGGGGGACGCTACAACAGGAAAATGAGTGTCGTTTGTCGATGCAGTGGTGCGCAAAGCAGCTGGGGCTGAGCAGTGTGGCCAGAGAACCCAAGGGACCTAATGGAACGCGTGGGAATCTCAGAAACATCATGGTGAGCTAATTTCTAGCATTAAAGCTGAGGGTGTCTCTTCCACTGTGATTTGTCATCTGACAGAAGTATATCAGTTTGGACCATAGAGTAATAATGGAACCAAGATATTTGACACATGATAGAATTATGACTGGGCATGGTTGTGTGATTGTGTGATTTGTTCTTGATCACACTGGGCATTAAATGGCACAGTTAAGACAAAAATGAGCTGGTCCTACCTTTCAGTGAATCTTAGCATACACCATACAGCTTGCCTTCTCAGCATAACCCTTTGACTTATAAAGGCAGGCATCATCTTTCGCTGGGAGCTTTACACTGGCAACCCGGCACAGCCAGAAGCCGATCCCATGTCTCTTCCTGTTTGAAAACTTGTCTCCCTTTGGCCCACTGGCTGAATTCCTGCCTGGGGGGTGTTTCCTGCCTGACTGATAGCCCCAGCTGGCAGCTCACTTGGGAAGGAAGATAGCCAAGTCCTTATTATCCACATTGCTCAGTTGTTACATTTCAGTTTTTATGCTTTTAATGCTTATGAATTAATTCCCATTAGGTAGAACACTGGAAAATACAGGAAAAGATAATGAAGCACATTGCCTTTTCTTTTGCTGGTTGTCTTACATGCACTATTTGATAATCCTTTAAAAAAAACACTTTGAAAGTAGAAACGGAAACTTCAGCAGTTATTGAAATATGTAAGAATGCTTTGTAAATTTGAATTTTTTTCTTCTTACCCTTGTTATTAAGCATGTATAAGCATGTATGTTACATCACAATTTATAAGCTTAGCTAACTCCTTTGTGATAAGTACTATGAAAAATAGAAGTACATCTTATAACCACTGTTTCACATGATACTTAGTAATGCTCTAAAATGGGAAAGTGCTCATTATACACTCAATAACTTCTAAAATCACAACTATACGTATTAGTATATACAACAGACAATACTTCAGAAGTGCCACTATAAATTAAGCCTTTCTTGAGTAGCAAAATAACTCTGAGTGCTATTACATCTCTTACTCAAATAATTTTTCTGATTTAAATCATCATAGTCATAGCTAATTATTGACTTATGCAATTTCTAGCATGTAAAATACCAGGATACCCTCTGTTAAGGAAAAGATTGCTCTGAAGTCAAAAGCAAATAATCATCCTCAATGCAATTACTTCAGATGAGACTCTTTAAATACTTTGCCCTGCTGATTTTAAATGCCTGATAGACAGTTAATCATAAAATAGTAACACAAAATGTGATAAAAAGCATATGTTATAGAAATTATTAATTCAAAGAAACTGTCTTTTGGAAAAGGTAAGGAATACTCCCACTTCATGCATGGTAGCTACTTTTAAAATGACATTAGGGACCTGGCACTATGGCCTAGCGGCTAAAGTCCTCACCTTGGACACACCAGGACCACAAATGGGCTCGGGTTCTAATCCCGGCAGCCCTGAATCCCATCCAGCTCCCTGCTTGTGGCCTGGGAGGGCAGTCTGGAATGGCCCAAAGCCTTTGGACCTTCCACCTGCGTGGGAGACCTAGAAGAAGCTCCTAGCTTCTGGTTTCGGATTGGCTCAGCTCCGGCCATTCGGTCACTAGGGGAATGAATCATCAGACAGATCTTCCTCTCTGTCTCTTCTCCTCTCTGTATATCTGACTTTCCAATAAAAATATATAAATCTTTAAAAAAAAAAAGACTAAGGGCAGTCCTTTGAATACTGTTATAACTTTTGACAAGAACAGATCATAGTTTCGCCTGTTCCAGGGTCAGCTGTTCATGTTGCTGAGCTTCTTCACTTTTCAAATGCAACATTAATTTAACATGTAAATGAAGCATTACTCCTAGGTAACTCACATGAAATTCCACAGAAATTGCTCTATATGATTAAATCTTTAAGTACCACTCATGTCCACAAAACAAGTCTGTTTGTGGTGCAGAAGTCATTATACATTGTGGCAAGAATCTAGGTTAAAGACTAACACAGGGCCCGGCGGTGTAGCCTAGCGGCTAAAGTCCTCACCTTCAACTCGCCAGGATCCCATATGGGCGCCAGTTCTAATCCCGGCAGCTCCACTTCCCATCCAGCTCCCTGCTTGTGGCCTGGGAAAGCAGTTGAGGACGGCCCAAGGCCTTGGGACCCTGCACCCATGTGGGACCTCGGAAGAAGTTCCTGGCTCCTGGCTTCGGATCGGCATAGCACCGGCCATTGCACTCACTTGGGGAGTGAATCATTGGACAGAAGATATTCCTCTCTGTCTCACCTCCTCTCTGAATATCTGAATTTCCAATAAATAAATCTTTAAAAAAAAAAAAAGGACTAGCAGAGCTTTTAAAATGCTTTGAAAGTTTCCTAGACTGAGCTTTAAATTATCTGTTCTAGTTAGGGTTTGAAGCCTTTAAAATATACCAGGGCTGTCTGGTCTGGCCCTGTGCTAGTTTTGTTCCCTATTGAAGTAAGGGTTATCTTGAACAAATTCCTCACAATGGAATTTGTGAAATCAGCCATGCTACTGAAGGTATAGACCAGGATTCCTCATGGCTCATTGTTGTGAGTACCAAAGCAGCCCATCCTTTCCTGTTTCCTTTCATAGCTAGTGCAATCTCCATGAAAGGATGTGCTTATGAAAAAAGAAAGGAGCAAATACAACTTTAGGCTACGTGAGCACCAGTGTGATGCTTGGCATACAACAGGTGGTGGCAGGCCTGACACGGTAGCCTATTGGCTGAAGTCCACGCCTTGCATGCACTTGGATCTCATATGGGCCCTGCAGCCCCACTTCCCATCCACTCCCTGCTTGTGCCCTGGGAAAGCAGTCCAGGACGTCCCAAAGCCTTGGGTCCCTGGACCTGCACGTGGGAAACCCAGAAGAGGCTCCTGGCTCCTGGCTCTGCATCAGCTCAACTCCAGCTGTTGCAGCTACTTGGGGAGTGAACCAGCAGATGGAAGATCTTTCTGTCTCTCCTTCACTCTATAAATCTGACTATCCGATAAAAATAAAGAAATCTTTTTAAAAAATTGTAACAACTCATTTGTTTATTAAAGAAATAAAGAACACTCCCTTTTGCTTCTTTTCTCCTGAAATACCCACAACAGCTAGGACTGGGCCCAGCTGCAACCAGGAGCTGGAAACGAAATCTGAGTCTCCTGTGTGGCTGGCAGTGGCCCAGCTCCTGAGCCACCAGCACCAGCTCCCAGGGTTCACAGCAGCAGGAAGCTGGAATTCAGGACAGAGTTGGGACTCCAGCTCAGGCCTTTCTGATGTGGGATGCACCTGTCCCAGTTGGAATCTTCACCACGGGACCAAACTCCCTTCCTGCAGAGCCCAACTATGAGGTCCTCATCTCTTCACAATATTTTGCTCTTATCTCTAAACGGATTGAAGGTTGCTCCTTTTTAATTGTGACCCTATCTCATATTTGATTGTACAACTTGCTGGCCTTATTATTATTGGTATTATCAGATTCTTAGAAAACTCTTGTTATCTTCAAAGAGTCTGCCTGTGGGGAGAATATACTGAGCACAACAAGATTCCTACAGAGTTCTTGTTTAATAGTATGAGGCCTGTAATTTTCTCTCGCTTTTTCAAATGGTCAGTAGTTATCGTTAAATTGGCATATAAACTTATAATGAAAATTAAGTCCACAGGGAAAAAAAGTGGATAAAATCACCACACTAGGGCCTGGCGCAGTAGCCTAGAGCAGTTCAAGTCCTAGCCTTGCATGCGCTGGGATCCCATATGGGCACCAGTTCCAATCCTAGCAGCCTCCCATCCAGCTCCCTGCTTGTGTCCTGGGAAAGCAGTTGAGGATGGCCCAAAGCCTTGGAAACCTGCACCCATGTGGGAGACCTGGAAGAGGCTCTGGGTTCCTGACCTCAGATTGGCTCAGCTCTGGCCATTGCAGCTGCTTAGGGAGTGAGTCAGTGGACAAAAGATCTTTCTCTCTGTCGCTCCTCCTCTCTGTATATCTGACTATCCAATAAATCCTAAAAAAAAAAAAATCACCACACTAATGTTTATGTTTGGTTTAAAGAAATGGCATACTTTCAGGAGGGAAAAGAAGCCACAATATTTATAAGATACTACTTGAGCTTTATTGTCACATTCTGTGCCCCTTTAAAAAGATTTATTTTTATTTGGAAGGCAGATATACACAGAGGAGAGACAGAGAATGATCTTCCATCCGCTGATTCACTCCCCAAATGGCCCAAAGGGCCAGAGCAGAGCCACTCCAAAGGCAGGAGCCAGGAGCTTCTTCCTGTTCTCCCAGGCGAGTGCAGTCCACTGCTTCTTTCCCAGTGCATGAACGGAGAGCTAGATTGGAAGTGGAGCAGCTGGGACTAGAACCAATGCCTCTATGAGATGCCGACCTCTTGAGTCACTGTGTTAATCCACCTTTTATATAAGTTTTTATTTTTTTGCAGCAAAAATACTTTTCTTTCTTTTTGGTCCACAGTATATAAGTGTTTTTGAGCATCCTAAAGGTTAAATTTCAGAGAGAAGATATGCCTTTATTGAAGTTTGCTGAATCATGCATTATCCTGTCTGGTTTAGGTCACTTTCCACAGCAGCAGCTACTGAAGTAAATTCATGTCTCCGCCCAGTCTCTAGCTAGAGTGTCCATGCTGCTTTCTGCTACAGCATCCTTAGTAAGAGATTATAGATCAACACCATCTTACCAACAGGACCCTCTCTCCAAAGCAATGGCTTTAGTTGGTTCCTAGATGCCAGAACAAATCTGGACATCAGCCCTTTCTGCATGTTACAACAAATGCATATGCTCCTGGTTTCCAATCATTCAATTCATCACTTCCCCTGGGGACAGAGTTTTATAAAACCAGTCCAGTCCTATGAGTCAGCATTTTTTGGGCCATTTGTCTCTCAGCTAGGAATGACAAAATACATGCATTTATAGATCAAACAAGTAATTTACCTGCCCATAGTAGTCTCTGTCACATGACTTGAAATTCACAGAATATGGCCAGATGCAATAGCCTAGTCACTAAAGTGCTAGCCTTGCACGCACCAGGATCTCACAAGGGCACCGGTTCTAATCCTGGGATTCCACTTCCCATCCTGCTCCCTGCTCCTGGCTTCAGATTGGGTCAATCCAGTCATTGTGGCTACTTGGGGAGTGAACCAATGGATGGAAGATCTTCCTCTCTGTCTCTTCCTCTCTCTATATCTGACTTTCCAATAAGAAAAAATTTTTTAAATCTTTAAAAAGAAGAAATTCACAGAATATTATTCTGAATTCTTCTCTTTGCTTATTTGTTTACTGTGATCAAATTCAAGCTCTACTTCCTTGATTCATGACTTCTAACATTTTGATGTTCCATTTCAAAATATTAAAACGATGTAAAGCAGTGGTGTGCAAGAGACATGTAAAAACAAACACCTGCTGGGTACAAGCCTCCTGCCAAGCATCCAATTTCCCTGGACCGCTTTCATAATGGATTTCCTCACTAACTCTCTTCCTCTCAGGAACATAACACCCCCTGCATGGCTGTTCCAATTACAAGTGGCTCACTTCCGCTTATGCCAGAGAATCCCCACGGGAGTCACATGGACAGCCACTTTAGTCATCTGCCTCCACAAAGACATCAGCAAGATTGCTGTGGTCTGAGAGCCCTTTTATTTACATTCAGTATGACCTTTCATTCAATGTGGTCTGGTATAAAGGTTCTTTCTTTTTAATCTACTGTTAGCACTTCATTTCTTTCTCAAAAGCATCTCTCAGGCTGGTGTGGCAGCTTGGCACAGCCGTTAAGATGCCTGCATCCCATATTAAAGCCCTGGGGTTGAGTGTCTGCTGTGCTTCCTAGACCCGATTCCTGCCCATGAATTCCTTAGGATGCACCAGGTGCTGTCTGAATCACCTGAGCTTTTGCTCCCCACACTGATTGAGTGCTGGGCTCCCAGGTTCAGCCTGGCCTACTTCCTCTAGCTTTTGTAAGCAGCTAGGGAGTGAACCAGTGGAAAAAGACATAGCTGTGTCTCTGTTCCTCTCATTCTGCGTCTCTCTGCTTTCACATTTTTTTTAAAGTATAATTGAAAGTCTTAAAATTATATCTCAGTATGAGAAATATACAAGTATCATGTTTATATTATGCCTTGGGTAGAATCTCTTTTGCACTTGCCTATAAAAATGGGCTTGTCCCAGGATATCACCCCCAAACTACCAGGCAGGCAGAAATAATTGACTAAACCCAAAAGACGTCTCTTCAGTGCCGCTCACTACCAAGAGAACTAGTAGTCACCTCTGCTTCCCACTTCTACTTTTTAAATGTCATCCATCTTTATCTTAGAACACCAAATGTCTGGGAACTGTAATTCTGCTTCCTGAGCTTAATTCTCCTTGTCAATGTCTGTAGCTATAGAATATATTGAGGCCACAAAAGATAACTAACAGATTTCCTCAAGTCAGGTGAAATGCTCAAATGGTAAGGCATCAATGATAGTATGAAAGGCACATTATTAGGTTTCCAAAACATCATGGCAAGCAACTTCTTTCCTTACAACTCTTCACAAAGCTACAAGTACCATTTTCACCTTATTACCATTTTGACCATCACACTGGTGACATACAACTACAGTTCCTAATGCTCTAAATTCTGCCATGAATTTAATCAGTCCCTCTTTTGTTTTTTTTTATAAGATTTATTTATTCATTTGAAAGACAGAGTTACAGAGAGGAAATGAGAGGCAGAGGGAGCTGACATCAGGTGGTGTCCTAACCGACTAGTCCACCATGAAGGCCCAAATCAGTCTTCCTTCATCCTGCTCAATTAAACTTTTCTTCTTCGTACTAAAGGGCATTCAGGAACATGTAGCTCATGTCATTCCAGATTCTTAGCTCCACTGAAAATAAATCCAGTAGTACCATGGGTAGAATATTAGCCGAAGACCAAATCTGAGGGCCAGCCACCTCATCTCTGCCATTTGGTCCTTTGCCACTAACCCTCAGGAAACATGCAAGAACTCAACGCTGGGATTTCTACTGACATCTGTCTCTAGAATATTCTTTAGTCCATGTGGAGGAAATACCATCATCTATCATCAAAAATCTGACTCTCGGAATTTCTGAGAAGACATTTGTCAGGAAGCCTGCATGAAATAAAATTCCCCAATCTCTGTCAATCTCTTGTTTCACTCATGTCTTTGCTTCTCCACAACCAGTTTCTCTATCATACCACTAAAAGGCAGGTAGGGCTGTGCCTTATCACTGGTTCACAAGAACCTGTCATAGAATTGGGCAGTGGGTATCACACGGGCAACAAGCACAGCTATACTGTTCCACACTACGACTTAACTCTCTTTGCCTGGAGCCTTGCCTGCCAGATGAGGACAAAGTAGGGTGAAGATCTGAGTTAAGAGTAAGTAGATTTGAAAAAAAAGAAAAAGAAAAAGGAGTCAGTTCATTTGAGGCTAATGGAGACTACAGGTGGAGGTGGATGTGGTCCTGTTGCTACAGAGGGTAAGTCAGGCATGAGCTATGGACTCTAACAAGGCTGTAAACATGGCGATATTTTAAGCAAGAAGCTAAGCTAGCATAATCAGAGAGCACAAGCCCCAAGATACCCAAAGCAGAGCTTTTCGGGTGACCTAAAGTGAAAGTTTGCTAAATCAAGAGAGATTGTATTTCATGATGTGAGTAACTTGAGGGCATACCTTCCTAGGAGCACACTTAAGCGGCCCAGGATGCCCATATCATCTCCAATTTAGAGAGCTGAAATCCCAGGAAGTACTTAATCTCTAGGTCTGAGGGGTGAGGGAAGGTAATGGGGCAGCTGTGTCCTCATAAATTTTTATTTTAAGGGTTTGGATCACAAGAGTGCTTCATTTGATCAGTCTGACACAGGATAGGAAGGAAATCAGGAAGCTTAGCAAGTGCTGAGTGCCATAAATCCTGTCTGTCTGAGCCAGGGTGCTCTATTACATCCCTTGGAATAGGGCAGGTTTTGGGCAACTGAGCCCAGTGGAAACGCCGTCTGAGGTTCAGAGTTCCATATCCCAAAGATAGTTCATGAATGCAGCAGGTGTTAAAGGATCCAAGTAGAACAGGTGACAAAATATAACACCAGGGAAGCTAGGCTCAAGAGCCTCTCAGAAATCCTGGCTGACAGGCAGCAGGCACTCAGACAGTATCTCAACTAGTAAAATGGCCTCTGCACATATGGGGGTTGCAGCAAGACACTTGTTTATGGCCAAAACAAGGGACTTCCAGTGTGGGGGCCTCTCCTTAGTGACCAAGCAAGTTTTGTGAATTAGGGAACCATACTCTCAGGCTAGAGATATCAAATTAGAGTTAGAGATATCATCTGGATAAAAAGGGTTTTAGGGACTGGTACAGTAACATAGCGGCTAAGGTCCTTGCCTTGCACTGCTGGGATCCCTTATGTGTGCCGGTTCTAATCCCAGTGGCCCCACTTCTCTTCCAGCTCCCTGTCTGTGGTCTGGGAGAGCAGTTGAGGACGGCTCAAGGCATTGGGACCCTGTGCCTGTGTTGGAGACCCGGAGGATTCTCCTGGCTTCAGATTGGCTCAGCTCCGGCCATTGTGGCCACTTGGGGAATGGGTCATTGGACGGAAAATCTTCCTGTCTCTCCTTCTTTCTGTCTCTCCTCTTCTCTGTATATCTGACTTTTCAATTTAAAGAAGAGGAAAAGGATTTTAAAGTCTGGTCTAGGATTGTTCTGTGGGGACAAGATGGAGACAGGAAGTGGAAATTAGAGTATAATCTTTAATTATTAAATATTTAAGGTAAACTTAATTTAATTTGGAAGAACTCATATGTTCCAGATACAGCTCAAGCTCCATCCTCAAAATCTGTTTCCTCTCTCTCCACAGGAAACCCCTTCCTGTCCCTTCCTTTCCCTTCTCCCTCTCTCACTTTCCTTT
Organism: Ochotona curzoniae; assembly: GCF_017591425.1. Lineage (NCBI taxonomy): Eukaryota > Metazoa > Chordata > Mammalia > Lagomorpha > Ochotonidae > Ochotona > Ochotona curzoniae. The sequence continues at coordinate 40,062,640 of NW_024466502.1, read as the reverse complement.
TCCTTTCCTTTCTCTCCACAGGAAACCATTGTCTTGAAATTGATATACAATATTACCGTGAGTGTTTTTATGCTTTTCCCTGTATGTGTTTAAATCAATAAGCATTTAGTATTGGTTGCTTAAATTTTGCCTGTTGCTTGCTTACACTTTCCTTGATTAATGAAAGCTCAAAAGCCTGACTTTAAAGTTAATGGAGTAGCATGCCCCAGATACCTGTGAATCAGTCTCTGCTCTCTCTGCTAGATTCCCTGCTGTCCTTCATCCTCCATTCCAACTGGAACTTCCAGGACCACTTGGCCATCTCCTGCCTCTGGTTATCTCCTATTGCCTATCAGGATTATGTCACTGAGGTGGAAGCTCCATCAACCACACGATTCTTCTGCTTCTACCAGCCTCCTACTCAGACCTTTCTCTGGATTCCTGGGGAGACTGTTCTGGTGGGCATGGGTCTTCCTCCACGATTTGGCCAAACAGCAGCAAGTGTCTGTGAGGCTACAAAACCAGGAAGATGACAGGCGCACCTTCTTCCAGGAAGTGCCAATTCCCGGGGCAAAAACCTGGCCATCGCAGAAGCTGCCATCGCCCCAGAGAACACTCTGGAGCAGACCCTTTAGGATTTTCTTGCCATGAGCTCTGCCCACACAGGTCGTCATGTCTGTTGCTTGCTAGAGGAGATAGAACCCCCTGCCTCAGTTACAAGCTGCCAGACACCCTGCCCCGCCTCCCCCACTGGGGCTGGGTGATTAGGTCTTGGTAAGGCTCAGCCTTGAGTGTGACGAGGGGCATCCAGATCCCAGCAGCCCCGAGATGTTCCCTGCTTCCTCTGCTGTAAGGGCTTCTGCCTGAGCCTTTCCAGCTCCAGCCACAAGGCAGCTGGAGAGAGCGTTTACACTGCCAGAAAAGAAAAACTATATCACATGCTAACCTTCGGTACCTTGTAAGTTTCCAACCTGTGGTCTTAACTTTTAGATGTTGCTTATTCTCAAACAGAACTTCCTAATTTATTTAGGCAGATGTGTCAGTTCTTCAAATCCTTTTGCCTTTTTAGGTCTTCTTTAAAGTAATTCTTCCTTAGTTTAAAGACATAAAAATATTATCTAAGGGGCAGATAGTTGACATTGTCCAAATTTCCCTACCTTCATATATTTTCCTCCAAAATAGCAATGACATTTTAGAAGTCAAAAATCTTGTTACTTAAAAAAAAACACTTATTCATTTTTATTGGAAAGGCAGATACACAGAAAGGAGAGACAGAGATAAAGATCTTCCATCTGAAGATTCCCTCCCCTAGTGACCACAACAGCTGGAGCAGAGCTGATCCAAAGCCAGGAACTTCTTCTGTGTCTCCCACGCGGGTGCAGAGTCCCAAGGCTTTGGCCCATCCCCTGCTACTGTCCCAGGCCACAAGCAGGGAGCTGGAAGGAAAGTAGAGTAGCCAGGACATGAAGTGACACATATATGAGATCTTGGCTCATGCAAGGTGAGGACATTAGCCAACAGGCTATAGCGCCAGGCCCTCCAAATTTTTTATTCAGTTAAAAAACAGCTGCCCATGCTCTTTGAAATGTAAGTAAGTTGGTAAGTAGTCTGTAATATATTTAATATGAATAATGTATAAAATACTAATACCTTTCCTAAATAATATCACTCACTGGGTTATGTAGATCAGCACAAATATAGCTATTGTGTGAGTACAATGAGAATCATGTATATAATTTTAAGTTTTCCTGTAGTCATGTTAAAGTTGAGAAACCTACAAAACAAATGAAACCCAACATAATCAAAAGTTTCGTTTTAACAGTCAGTGTTGACACTGTTGAGATATGTTACATTCTTTTCCCATGCCAACTTTAAAAATAAAGGCTAGCCACAAGCTGGTGGTTGCCAAACTGGACAGGAGAGGCTTAAACCAACCTTTCTTCGTAACTAACTAAAAATGCTAGATAAAGTTTAAATGAAGCAAAAACTTTAAAAGTTCAGCCTATCATGATTGTCTGAAGGCATTTGCCCAGTGAGTAAATTCAGCTATTATTTGAAATTTTTTATTCAAAGATTTATTTTTATTTTGATTGGGAAAAAAGAATTACAGAGAGGAGAGTCAAAGAGAAAGATCTTCCATGTGGTGGTTAACTCCCCAAGTGGCTGCAATGGCCAGACTTGAACTGGAGTTGATCTGTGGCAAAGCCAGGAGCCAGGAGCTTCTGGTTCTCCCAAGCAGGTGCAGGGTACCAAGGCTTTGAGCCATCTTCTGCTGCTTTTCCAGGCTACAAGCAGGGAGCTGGAAGAGAAGTAGAGTGATTGGGAAACAAACTGGTGCCTATATGGGATCCCGGGCAATTGGAGGCGGATTAATCAGTTGAGCCATTGTGCTGGGCCCTCTTTTTAAATAGTTTCATACTGAATTTTTTTTGAAAGGCCAAACAATCCCTCAACTGCCTGTTCACCGATGACCACAGTAAGCAAAACTGGGCCAGACTGCATCCAGGAGCTGGGAACATCCATCCATCCATACATTGTAAGTATATCTGTATATAATTTATATCTGTACACATCTATGAATGTCTATATGTACGCACATATCTATGAATGCTCAAAAATTTCATAGATAAGGCACATTTTTTAAAAAACAAAATATTTGGAATGCAGAGCTGAAAGAGAGGGAGAGAAAAATATCTTTGATCCACTGCTTCACTCCCCAGCTGGCTGCATTGGCCATGTAGAAGCTGGGAGCCACAAGCTTCATCTGGATTGCCCACACAGGTGCCAGGGCCCAAACACTTGGACCATTTTCTGCTGCTTTCCCCAGGCCACAAGCAGTAGCTGGATCAGAAGTGGATAGGGCTTGAACTAGCACCAACGAGAGATGCTGGCACTGCAGGCAATGGCTTTACATGCTGTGTCACCATGATATCTGACCCTAAATGATTTTTTAAAAACTTTTAAATTAACTGATTAATTTGAAAAGCAGAGGGACATAGAGAGGAGGGTGGTACAGAGAGAGAGAGATGGAAAGCTTCCACCTGCTGTTTCAATTCCTGAACGCAGATAACAGCTTGGACTGCGCTATGGCTCAATCTGGGAGCTGGAAGCTCAGTCCAGGTCTCTCCGATGCATGACAAGGACCCAATGATTTGAGCCCTCACCAGAGTGTACATTAGTAGGAAGTTAGATTCAAGAGCTGGAGCTGGGAATTGAACCCAGGTATTCCAGTATGTGACACGGACATCCTAATGCCTGAGCAAAATGTCTGTTCTCCACATTTTTAACTTCATTCCTCCACAACAATTTTAAAAATACTAAGAGAGGGAGAGGAGCTTTCTCTGGTCCTTGCCTGGTTCCAACTTTGGGTCCCCACCCTCTCTCGTAATGACCACCAGGATCGCTCCAGAAACCCCTCAAAACAAACTAACAAAAAATCTAAAACAGACAGAGGACAACAAGGAAGGCTTGGAATTAGACAGGAAACAGTCAGAGGGGATGCACTTATAACTCACTGGGTGGGACACAAAGATTAGTTGCTCCTCACTGGGGTATTGAAGATTTCTCTGCACACCCCTCCTGAAACTGTTCACCTAAACTGTTGACATATGTCTTGTTAGAGTTATAGAGTTAGACTACCCGAAAACAGCCAGGTTCAGCAAAATCATGCTTTAAGCTATAAACTGCTAAATACTAAAATTAAAATAGACACGAGACAGCTGAATAGTAATCTATAGCCATTTTAAGGTGTATAGAACCCAGTTGTATATAAACTAATAATTGAAATGTCAATGTAGAAGTCATAGGATGTGGTTCAGAACTTGCACTCTTTTTTTTCTCTCTTATAACATGTTGGTTACTCAATACCATGTAAACTAATTCCATAACATTATAAATTGTTACTGATGTAATGTCTACTTAATTGATTGGGGTGATACTCTGCCGGCTCTACCTTCAGACCAGAGATGGTCTCCCCAAGAAGCCGTTGAACTTATCTGGACAATAAGATGCTGGACTTTATGCTTGGTAGATGCTTGCAATGGAAGAATCTCAACTGAATCTGAACTGTTGTAATGCAACAAGGCGGAGGAATTCACCACGGGGGGAGGGTGTGTTTGGGGAGTGGTGGGTGGAATCCCAGTGCCTATAAAACTGTGTCACATAATGCAATGTAATCAATTAAAAAAAAAAAACTTTGAAGACACGTCAGTAAAGAGAAAAAAAATATTAAGAGAAAGGGAGACTCAGAGAAGTGCACCCAAGTGGCTGCAGTCCCCAGGGCTGAGCCAGATCTAAGCCGGGAACTCCATCCTGCTCTCTCATGGAGCGGTAGGGATCGGCTCTCAGCCCTCCCTCTGCTGCTTACTCCAGCTTTCTGTGAGCGGGCATCTGTGGCATCTGTGGACAGCAGGTCATGGCTAGAGTACTCAAGCACTTGAACCCTGCCACGTGGGTGAGCCATCCGGAGCTGGGGCTCCTGGCTTCGGCCTGCTCACTTCTGCTGCTGGGGGGGCCGGTAGCTGGGGCGTGAACTAGGGAGATGGAAGTTCTCCCACAGCCACTGGCTCTCCTTTCCAAGTGAACTGAAAAGCTAGTTATGTTTTTGAAGTTACAAGTATTTAGACACATTGCTACCTCAGGAAAAAAAAAGCCATGAAGGATAAATCTATTTGCATTTTTAAGTAAAAGTAATTTCGTAATCTAGAAAGCCATTCAGAATCAGGCAGTTCCTGAAGTCACCACATAAAACTTCAGTTAAAGAGATTTTCTTTAATTTTTAACATTTATTTAAGTTTATTTGAAAGATACATTTACAAAGAGGAGAGAAAGAGAGATCTACCCACCAGTTCATTCCTCAATGTCCAATGCTGGGCAAATACAAAGCTGGAATCCAGGAGCTTCTTCTGGCCGCGTGCATTAAGGGCCACCCTTCTTCTTTTTTTTTTTTTTTCTTTTAAGATTTATTTTTATTGGAAAGTCAGATATACAGAGAGGAGGAGAGACAGAGAGGAAGGTCTTCCATCTGATGATCCACTCCCCAAGTGGCTGCTATGGCCAGAGCTGCACTGACCCAAAGCCAGGAGCCTCTCTCTAGGCCTCCCACACGGATGCAGGTTCCCAAGGCTTTGGGCCGTCCTTGACTGCTCTCCCAGACCACAAACAGGGCGCTGGATGGGAAGCAGGGCCACTGGGATTAGAACCAGCACACATATGGGATCACGGTGTGTGCCAGGCAAGGACCTTAGCCGCTAGGCTACTGTGCTGGGCCCAGGGCCACCCTTCTTTTGATGCTTTCCCAGGCATAGTAACAGGGAGCTGAATCTGAACTGGACCAATCTGTACTCGAACCAGTGCTCATATGGGATGTTGGCATCACAGGTGGAAGCTTAATCTACTACACCAATAGCACTGACCTACAATGGTAATTTTCTTTTATTTAAAGATACGTTATATAACAAACATTCTTGTAGTAAGCATTCTGGCTCATTTATTTGCTAATTCAGTTTGGAGTCTGCATACTCCATGTGTGAGCGAGGACAGGACTGAGAAGCACCCAGGACTTGGGTGATTTCTGACCCGGTCAGCCAATGATGCTGTGACATGCCATGTGCCAAACACTGAGACTTAGGAAGCTGCCTTCATAAACTGCCTTCTTCCCTGGAGTTCTCACTCCCATGGATACAAACGTCAAGGGTTTCCTGCCTCCATCTCCCAGAGGAACAAATGTCACCAGACAGCCCAGTGCATCTGCACACAGCACGGTTCCTTCCCATTTCACTTGCTCATCTCTTTCAGGACTGAAGCAAGCCCATTTCCCTAACAGTTCCTTGAGTGTTCAAAGACAGATGCTATTTTCGGATGTTGTCTCTCAGCTAAACACACCTTGTGATACTTGGCACCATCAGGGCCAGGGCTACACACACCCACATACACACAACCTTGCGATGCTAGCACCATTGGGGCCAGGGCTACACACACACATACACACACACCCCTGCTGGCACCATCCAGGGCCAGAGATACACAGACACATGGGCTCTGCCAATGGTATCATCACTCTGTTGGGTGATTTCTCCTGTGTCATATCAACAGAGGTCAAAAGGGAAACTGACAGGTAGAAGGACAAGAGATTTGCTCTTCTGTCCGGGTCACTGCTAACGCAGTGTCCCAGCAGCATGGTTCTCACCTTGGTGCAGCAAACTGGTTCTGTTCTGCAGCTTCTCCCTCTGGTACCATCCAAACAGCAACCCTTCTGCCAAAGGCTAAGTCCCAGCTCCAGGGCCCCTCACCTAAGTTCCTGAGGTCTCAGCACAGCTCCTCTACTGACCGATCTATTTGATGTCTCCCATGTCTACTTCCTTCCAGTACTTCTCTCCAACCTCACGTACCCTACAGACATCCTTAAGGATGCCCAATGTGACCTGGACTTTCCTCTTCAGTTAATAGAAACTTAGGATTCACCTTGCTTCTCCTTCTCATTCATGCTTTCCTTCACAGCTTATCTCCAAGTGCAGGCCATTTATGAGTGTTTCAGTTCTGTCCCCTCCTTCTAATTCTATAACTGCCCCAGAGAAATCCTTCATCATTTTTTTTAAAGATTTATTTATTTTTATTGGAAAGGCAGATATACAGAGAGGAGAGACAGAGAAGAAGATCTTGCATCCAATAGTTCACTTCCCAAGTGGCCACAACGGTTGGAGCTGAACCAGTTTGAAGCCTGGAGCCTTTTCTGGGTCTCCCACGCGGATGCAGGGTCCCAAGGCTTTGGCCCATCCTCTGCTGCTATCCCAGGCCACAGGCAGGGAGCTGGATGGGAAGTGGAGCAGCTGGGATTAGAAGCGGCACCCATTTGGGATCCCAGCGCATTCAAGGTGAGGACTTTAACCACTACGCTATATGCCGGGCCTCATCATCTCTTGACTAGACCTAGCTCCCTCCCCATGTCCTTCTACAAGTCCACCTGACCCCCAGAGCTGACAGATTTGTACAGGGCTCAGATCTGACTGAGCTCTGCCCTAGGGCCATTCTCCATCTTTCCTGGTTGTTTCTACCATGCCAAGCTTTACACTCCATGCTGCTTGTCTTCTGTCCCATATCTTTTCCAGGCTAAATGATTTATCTGTTTCAAAAGCTGGAGTCAGGGAGAGGGAAAGACATAGAAGTGAGCAAGAGAATGTTCCAACTGCTGGTTCTTTTCTCAGATGGCCACGTTGGCAAGAGCTAGACCATGCTGAGGGAAGGAGCTTCTTTGGGGTCTCCCATGTGGGTGACAGGCCAAGGTTCTAGGCCACCTTCTGCTGCTTTCCCCAGGTGATTAGTGAGGAGTTGGATTGGAAGTGGAGCAGCTGGGATACAGACCACACCCATATGGGATGCAGACAGGGGCCGTACGTACTGTGCCACAATGCTGGCCCTCAGGCTAAATGATTTAATGACAATAGGAACGTGCCCCTCAACATCCTTCCTCTTTCATGACACTTGGTGGCATATTTCATCACTGCACACAACACCTTGTGTTAGAATCTTCTTTTATTCTACGACTACACAGTGATTTCAAGGGGCTAGTTACAGATCATTGGCACAGATCATCTGTCATGCATTGGGCTCTTAGGTGTTCTTTAGTCACATGCAAGGAATCATTACTAGAAAGGTAAGTCAAATAGTTTTCACGATTAAGAATTCCTATATTAGGCCTAGCACAGTAGCCTAGTGGCTAAAATCTTTGCCTTGAACTCACTGGGATCCCATATGGTGCTGGTTCTAATCCTGGTGACCTCACTTCCCATCCAGCTCCCTGCTTGAGGCCTGGGAGAGCTTTTGAGGACGGCCCAAGGCCTTTTTTAAAAAAAAAAAAGATTTATTTATTTTTTATTGGAAAGGTGGATGTACAGAGGAGAGACAGAGAGGAAGTTCTTCCGTCTGATGTTTCACTCCCAAAGTGATTGCAATGGTCGGTGCTGCGCCAATCCGAAGCCAGGAGCCTCCTCCGGGTCTCCCCTGTGGAGGCGGCAGGGGGCGGGGGGAGGTCTTGGTGGGTCCACAGCCAGCGCCGATGAGGAGAGAGTGAAGAAACCTGACCAGTCCTGGCGAAGCAGCCCCTGGGTAGGAGGGAAAGGTGCAGGGTTGGGTGGGAGCTACGAAGTGGGGATGAGGGTGACGGAGCGCAGAGCACCGGGGCAGGGATTGTCGGGTTAACTGCACAGGACCTGGGTATCAGCCGGCAGAGTAACCCCAGTTAAATCTTCGCAGTGGCTTTCTCTTCTGATTTCGTAGCAATAGAGTGATGGGTGAGGGATCAAGTGATGGGTGTGGGAGACCTGGAAGAGGTTCCTGGCTGCAGAATGGCTCCGTTCCAGCCACTGGGGCCACTTCTGGGAGTGAATCAATGGACGGAAGATCTTCCTGTGTCTCTCCTCCCCTCTGTATATCTGAGTTTGCAATAAAAATAAATGAATCTTAAAAAAAAGAATTCCTATACTTGCTGGTAATAATAACTATTGATGCACACAGTAACTTGAATGATTTTCCACAGAATTATTCTGAGTGGAGAAAACTCAAATAAAATTAAATTCCATGGATGTTTTATTTTTTAAATTACAGTATTATAGAAGAGGACAGAGCAGTTGTCTGAATTGAAAGAAAATTCAATTAGGAAGGAAGGAAGTAGAGGTGTCTATAAAAGGACAACGTGGGCAGCTGTGAGGGCAACAGTTAAGTCGCTGCTTGGGATGCCTGCATCCCGTGCAGAATGCCATGTTCAAGACCCAGCTACATTCCTTCCAGTCCAGCTTCTTGCCTATGCACACGCGGCGAGGCCTTTCACATAAAGACAGTAAATAAAAAAAAAATAATGGGCCACACGTGGGATCTTTGCTGTGGACCTTTGTGCTGACAGAAGTGTTCCGCATTCGCCCCTACCAATGTGGTTATCCTAGTGAACAATATTTAACTAAAGATGTGCAAGATACTGTTGGAGCAAATGGGTGAAGGGTATACAGATTTCTTTCTCTACTGTTTCTTACAACTGAATGTGACTGAATTTTATCTCTACATAAAAAGTTGAATGAAAAAGCTTGTCCATGAGAAAGAATGTAGACGTCACACCTTCTTGAAATGCACTCTTTTTATTTGAGAAGAACTATCTCGAGACAGTGCCCTTTGGGAAAGACATCTCTCATCATCATGGACATCAAGGTCAATCATTTACTCTCGGCAAAGTACAAAAATACACACGTCAGTGACTTCCGTACAATAAATACATAATCATGCACTCCACAATAAAAGGCACCGAAAACTGGTCACTTAGTAGTCATAAAAATTTCTAGCTACATTAACAAAGCCACCCAAATTATCTGTACAAGGAAATGTAACAATATATTCCAAAGGTGGTGAAAACACATTAAACATCTTTTAAAATAGTATGCAATAAATATGTTATTGTATATATCTTAAAAATTATGCCATTGTAAACAGCATGTAAACAAACAAAACTCACGTCGTCTTTCTTACCATTATTAAAATTAATTAGAGCCAAAGTTATAACCTCTGCTCTGTCCGGTATTTCCCTGGTGAGTGTGCTAATACGCAGTTGAAAGTTTCACTCTTTTCTGCAGCAAACAGAGCCCACTGTGCAATAAATAGACATAATTTGCGTCTTTCAGATAGAAGAACTTGGTTTCAACAGACTACCAAAATGTAGTAAATTTTTAGCTATAAATAATATGACGAGGCTAAATTAGGACTATCTTCTGCAATGTAAGGGACAAAAGGAATCCTACTTCTGTGTTTTCAATGGGATGATAAACAGGAGCAAAATACTTTTAAAAGTTTCTTCATTGCAGGAAAAGAAGAGTATGATGAATCTAAGGCTCAAATGCCTGCCTTTCTGAGCTTCCTTCTTTATGGATCCTTAACAAAGTTCTATCACTTTCCATTTTCTTCCATGACACAACACAGAGATAGTTGCTTCCTTATACTGATGAGAAAATAATTTCAAAATATGCCTATCACACAACATGAGTATACAGACAAGTAAGGTTTTTTTCCCCTAGCATCTTGGACAATAGGGTTCCCCCCCACCCATTCCATAAAGAAACCCAGTTCCTAACTATCAATAACATTTTGCGAGGAGTTAGTATTTTATATTTCAAATGTTTTTGTTTAGCTTCATCATGTATTAGGGCCTTGCAGACCACAAATATTAGTAGTTTATTTACTATCTGCTTTAGACCACTTAAACACCAATAAATACTATCACTCCCTACCCCTCCTTAAAAATAATGAAGTGAAAACATCAAGCCATAACTTCAAACGAGGCCTGTGAAGTCTGTCAGAAAACATGATAGCATTTCTATTGTCCCGTGAATTTGCAATGCATACCTCTTATATATTTTGGCATGTACATCATTAACAGGAATACAGGTCTTTTTACCATTAACTTTGACTTACACTGTCACTGGGCTTGTGCACAGTTCATGTGTTTGTGGAAAAGGGATTCTGTAAAACTGGTGCAACAGGTACCTAACAAGAGATAGCCAATATTATTAGTGGCTGACATGGAAACAGAAACGTTACAGACACACCTGGGGTTATTTGTTTATGACACAGAATCGGGTGACTCTGAGGACAGGGAATAGGAGACACCTCCTCTGCAACAACCTGAGAAGCAGACTGTATAAAAAGCCCTCCTGATTTCTTCAACACTGAAGAAAATAACTGAAAATCAACCTGAATTCTACTAGATAGGAGCCCCATGTTAGTTTATGTGTATTCTTTAATTGATTGTCAATTATAGAACAGGTAGAAAAATATCAACTGAGTTCAAGCAAAAGGCTACACACATTTGGACAAGTTTTTAATTTCAGGAATTATTAACCTTGAGGAGCTTTCCATGTTAATCTTCATCATTACTTGGAGACATAGTAGAAAGGCTTTGTAGAATCACAAAAGGCTAAAAACTGGCCCATAGGTAATGGATTTTAATCTTTATAAAGGGTAGCTAAGTATGATAAAGAAGCCTTCTTACATTTACATTAAGGTAATCATTCAATAAGTGACCTGAAATCACACAAAAGCAGTATATCTTCTGGTCTGAATATTAAATTCCCTTCATTACTGCTTTTTATTTTTCTTAATTCTCAACACTGTAAATGTTAAGGTTTACTGTATACACTAAATGACTGTGAAGAGAAAATCTTGTGCACACTGAACTATATTAAGAAATAGGCAGTTGGTAAAAGAAATGAACAGACATCTTTCAAAAGAACAAATTCAAGTGGCTAATAGACATATGAAAAGATGCTCAGGCTCCCTAGCTGTCAGGCAGATACAAATGAAAACCAGACTGAGATTCCACCTAACTCCAGTGAGGCTGGCCTATGTTCAAAACTCTACTAACACCTGCTGGTGTGAACGAGGGGGAGAAAGGTACCCTCCCCTCCACTGTTGGTGGGAGTGTGGGCTAGTACAACTACTATGCAAATCAGCATGAAGAGTGCTTAGAGAACTCCAAGTAAACCTGTCATATGACCCAGCCATCCCACTTCTGGGAATATATCCAAAGGAAATGAAAACTGCATATGAGAAAGGGATCTGTAATCCTATATTTATAGCAGCACAATCTGCAATAGCAAAGACATGGAAACAACCCAGATGACCATCCAAAGAGGATAAAGAAACTGTGATATATCTACTCCATGCACTATTACTGTCATTAAAAAGTATGAAAATCTACCATTTACAACCAAATGGTCCCAACTAGAGACCATTACGCTCAGTGAAATAAGTCAATCCCAAAAGGACAAATTCCATTTGTTCTCTCTAATGTAAGGGCAGCCTTCATGCAAAATGTAAAATCAATAGCCCTTTCAATATTGTTTTTGCTGCAATCCATGGGTTTTGATATTTTTGTTTTTACTTTGTTTCAAAATAGTTTCTTTCCTCTTATTAAATTCTTCATTGGCTCATAAAATTCTCTCACTTTCAGAAACATGAAGTTGGATTAGGTATGTATTTCAGCTATACAGTTAATACAATGATGGCTGTTCCCTGTTTTTCTTCCATTCATTTGTCCAAGCTGCATAGATGCTCCAGAATGCACAGCTCACCTCATATGGAATTATAGGAAATCCTAAGCTTTAATTTGTGAAAGCATAACAATACAGAGGTTTGGGTTTTACATTACTTTCATTCAGAAAGACTCATCAAAGTCCCATGATTTCTACTAGACAAAGAAACTAAAAAGATGGAGAGAAATTCCATGAGAGAACAAGCTGTGTGGGAGAGGAACAGGAGAGAAGGGATTCATGAGAAATGTACATTATGGAAAACTTTCCAATTCCAAGTTTAAGAACCAAAATACATATCTTTAAATTCTATTTTTGCTCAAATGTTTGGACATATGTATGTATGTGTGTGTGTGTAAAACTGTGGCATTATTTTTTTTAAGAAGAAAATTCAAAATATTAGGGACTATGGATGAACTCCCAGGCTGGAAAAGGCAGGCAAGGCTGCAAGACAGACACATCTGCATCAAATCTCCATGAATTTGATCAATGGCATGTGATTACAACAAGGCACCAAATCCTGATTGCATCACCAAAGATCAAGAGAGGGATGGTAGGTGAGGATGCTATGGACGTGGGGAGAGCCAGGTCACAGAAATTCCTACCCATCCTGCTAGGGCGTGAGGTTGCTATGTAGTTCAAGAAAGGAGAATCTACTTCACAATTTTTAGTAAGGAGATGACAGGGCACATTTGTGTTTTTAAAAGAACACTGTAGTTGGAGGGAATTAGAGTATGGAAACTGGCTGCTGACAAGCTGGCAAAAGCAGCAAAGAGCAACAGGGTGAAGCTGTCACTCATGGATGTCTGGATCAAGGCAATACAGCTGGCACTGCAGCTAACCAGACACAGAACAAAACAGACAATTCACCTTTTGAGATGGTCAGAAAGTGAAATATACAAATGCATAAATAAGTACTGAAAAAGTATCAAAAGGAGAAGACACACAATAGAACTGCTCAAATAGGCAGTTTTCTTACCTCATGGTTATATATCTTATTGATACATTTGAAATCTGTAAACAGGGCAGGATCTAATTTAAATTACAATTTATATCAATTCAATTTATATTCAATTATATCACGGCCATCTGTAGATCAGGTTGTTGTGGGAAGCAAGTTCCCAGAAAAGGCATTTCTTCTAGTCACTGTACCAAATCATTCTGGAATAATCAAAGATCTATTATTGTGCAAATTAAGCTGTGTCAAGACAGATCAAAATGTCACACTAATGAATTCTAATTCAGTCTGTTCCCTTATGTCTTACAGCTTATACTCTCTTATAATCCTAACATTTTGGGGGGAAAGAAATACAGCAGGAGCTCCAAATTCTCAAATTATGCTATAATAAATGCCAGATTCGGCAAAGAAAGCTTCAGGAAAAAGAACATGACCAGGACAAAATTAAAATGTCATGTAATAATAAGTCATCTTACTCTTATATATAACTGATTAATTTGGTTATTCTAATTCCTATTTTACTTTCCTTAATCATAATCAGATGGCCATCATAAATACAACCTCTAGTTGAATGTCTTCGTGGAAAATTTTGATGATACGCTGCATGAGAAAACACCACTCCATGTCCACAGAAACAGCGATCCAGGCTCTGAATCAAAGCAGCCATTGAGAATCAGCAGGACACAGAAGGCAACACCACAGGGAGAAACCAGGCGAGGGAATCCTGGACCCATGTTTTGACACGTTTGTAGAATTAAGCTAAGACAAAGACACTAAGGTCTTAGAAGCATAAACACACACATACACTTGCCGCTATAAACATGATGTGAGGTGAGTGAGGAAACACTGACACTACTCAAAGATTTTAGAACTTTTCTATTATCTGCGATGTTATGATTTTATAGTAGATGGATGAAAAACCTTTAACCTACACTGGTTCAGATGGTACTAATTTAACTCCAACCTCATTTTAAACCAAACCTCAAGGGATATCGATTTGGACTTTGCATTCTCATGTTACCGTCTGGGAAGACTTTATATCTAAAATGACACTGGGAGAGTAATGTCAAATTTAGTTATGATTCATATTTACACAGTTCCTTTTGTATAAGAAAAATTGCCAGGTGCTTAAAATTGGCAATAATGCATGCCTTTTCTAATTTGGGAAAACAAGGTACTAAAACAGAACTTGTGGAAGGGATACACTGATTTAATGACAAAGCTGATTATGAATCCCAATAAGTCAAAACCACTTTCCCATTTCCAGGAAAACACACACTTTAATGAAACTGTAAATTTTAATTTCTGATTGTAAATGAGATTCAGCCAGTTCACGAAAATGTCTATGGTCTGCCTTGGCTGGTCTGATATATATTTGCCAATGTTCTTTTACAGGAACCAGCTAAGCCCTTCTGACTGGTCCTCCTTGTAACGATCATTAATTTGGAAAAGCACAACCTGGCTCTTTGTGATAAACACATATGTGGCCTTTATCAAATGTCTTGATTTATTAGGTCATTTCAACTTTTTTAAGTGGCTTCTCAATTTCAGCAGTATGGGCTCACCAAATTTGCCGGTTGTTTCATTACGATCTAGCCTCGGACTTTGTTTTCGATACTGTGGATGTCAAACCTTCCTTCTCACGTGTGCCTACTGCTCCTACCTAAAGGAGAAAGAGGTCTATGTTCTATTTACTCCCAAATCTGCCAAATTGCCAACTCAACTTCCTTTCTTCCTGTAATTTTCATGTAATTTTTAAATTTACGGTTCTCAAGAATTAGTTGTGGACAGTAAAATTAAAATGCTGTTTTTTAAATTATAGTAAATTAATTCTTAATCTCCACTAGGAAGTCTCAAGTCACAATTCATCTACTGTTATATTGGAAAGTAGAAGACATTTGGATTTAGGACTTATTAAAATGATTTGTTTGGTTTACTACAACTACTTCACATTAAATTGAACAGATTTTCATTTTCTTTCTTGCTCACGTGATTTTATTTTGTGTGGCATGTTGTGCCATTATGTTTTAATTCTTTAGTTTTTAAAACAGTGGAATTTAAAATACATTTGAATAGAAACAATCCAAAATAATTAAAATCTCATTGGATTAATTAATAGAAACAATTTTCCATTTGGGCTACTATCGGTAAAGCAGTCCACAGTCAAGTGCAAACACAGATTAAAAATATACACAACGGAACCAAGGGTGGCTGCTAGGATTAACTGATTTTAGCTGGTTCAAAATTCTTTATGCTCCTTTGAATGTCATGTTCATAGCATAATGAGATCTCCTGCATTGCAGCAGTTTGAAAATTCTCTACAGAAAAGAAGTTATAACATAAAAATACAATATACATTGGCAAAATATTGCACAATAGATCTTTTGGCTGTACTGAATCGTCAGCATTGGTGATTGCCTTTGGCTTTGTGCTTTCTGTATTTATTTTAAACATGAAAGTTATTTCTTAACAAAGTTCCATTACTACTTAATTATCTATCATGGTAAAATATACCTATTTTTTTTTAACAAGGAAAAACAGTGGGCACCTGTTTGACAGAGAGGAGTACTTCAAGTACGTAAGTAAGCACATCATTAACAGAGCTATTACCCACTAAGCAACAGCAGTAGAAAGGAAACGAGCTAGAATATGAATTCTGTACAAAGATGAAACCTGACAACACAATAAATAAATGCGCTGATTTATACAACTTGTGCAAACCTTCTAATGATTACAGATAATACTGCATATTGTTGACTTGGCTGGTAACAGCACTGCCTCACATAGAGAGATTCGAAGATTCTTGCCCCTAAAGCCACAAAATACACAAAGCTTACATTTACTTCTAATTAAACATATTGCCTGCCAAGAATCCTACAAACTAAGATATACCTTGGCAGTTTGAACAACCAGTATGATAATTACCTCAGTATAAAAAGATAAGAAAAAGTTTTAATATGAAAATTAATAACACCAGTAAAAGGAGATAGCCTTTGTATAAATAGTTTAACATAAAGTGAGCCTTTTATCTCACTTAAGAAGAAAAACAGTCCGATACTTGAAGATTTCAAAATAATTATCATATTTCCCCAACTCTAGATAAATATATTACTCCAATTTACTAATCATCTTAATATACAATATATAACTCACAAAACAGGGAATGTTACAATACCAAAGCTTTCACAGCACTAGTTACCAGTTGCCAGAACTGTAAGTGATCAGTAGCTGTCTACCAGCTTAATACTGAAAACGCAGAAACTCACACCGCTATGCTGGGAAAACCAAAGTGCAATCAAACAGCAAGGGCCACTGAGAGATTTTTTTTTTCCATTTTAGCTTATATATCTAACTACAGTTTTCTACTTTTATAGCATTATCAACTGGGTAGAAAACTCTTTTATTTAAATGCATCTATAAAGTGATTCTTGGAATACAGTTTCTATGAAACACCCAGACTATAAATTTGTATAGAATAAATAATGTGAAGCTAAAATGACTCATATATGTGGAGTTTTTATAACATGTTAATGGTTGGCTTTTAATTTTCCAATTAAAACTTGGAAGTACATAAAAAATGAAGAGAGTAAATAAATAATGTTGACAGAATATCTTAGTTACACAAAAATTAATATATTTAGTTATATCATATGGGGTTTATCTTAAAAATTGTTACTGAACTAAATGTTATTCCATTAACCTTTTCCTGAAAATAATAAAAAGCATTATACAAATAAGTACAGTCCAGCTGCCTTTGATCTCTCTGTTCTTTGTGATAAACCCATGCAGCATTTTTCTTTAAACATAAATGTCCTAAACAAAGTTTGGGAAAAGTTATAAACAGAAAACATTAAGAAGGATTTAAAAACTGCTTCGCATATTCTGGAAACCAATAATCATCCCTTTGTTGGTTATAAGCTAAGGATCACTTCCCACCGCAAAAGCATCAGTTTACTGAATACACACCAAGACTGTGGCACTGGCTGGGGGCCACCAGGGCAGACACCCAAATCCCAGGCCCCAGAGAGAGGCCAGCAAAAAGCCTGGCAGCCTCACATGGTGGGAACTGCCATGGGAAACGATTCCCTGGCCAACAGTTACTATTTGAGGAATTTTCACAACTTAGCTTTCATTCAGCTGAAGAATCTGTGGCTTGAAAATTGCCCCTTGCATTATCAAACTTCAGAACCATCACATCACCCAACTTAGTGCTACAACACGTAGGACGAGGGCATCGCAGTGAGGGAGACGGGGACAGAGGAGATGCAGGATGACAAGCCCAAGAGGTGTACTGGCTTCCCAGCCTCCTTAGCAACTGTTCTTGAGGAAGTCATAACCACAGAACATGAGGCTGCACCATGTTGTCTGCCCCGGCAGAGAAATTATAGTGTACTTTTGAAGTGATAAACACAGGGAATCCCTAATGATAACTTCTGGGAAGAATAAAGTGTGCCCTCTTTATTCATAAAGAACGAGATAAAGTTTCTCTAGTTCATTTACTTTCAGTAAATGTAAAAATTAAGTGACAAATCACTGGGGGAAAAAAACTTTCAGAATTAGATAATCTCTAACTTTTTTGGGTCAAGAATATGATGAATTATTAATCATGCAAAAGATCAAGCTCACATAAGAAAAGCAGACCTAAATCTGACAAAATAAACCTTCTTTGCTTTAACTACCATATTTATTTTACTTGAAGTAGTTTGATTCTTTCCTCTTTTTTTGCATATGTAGTGGTTCACTGAATGTGTTTGTGCTGTCATGTGTCTTCAAGTCTGAGCTATGTCAGCAGGATAATCCACTGAACAACTTGTAAGAGACTGGCCTGATCTTTACTTATCTCAGTAAACGTTCTTCTGAAATATTCCTTGTGACTTAGGTTGTGCAAAAATGAGTATGCCACATGAGCAACCAACTTAGCAAATGTGGCCTGTTAATGACTTAGTTGTAAAGTGAGGGTGCAGAGAGGCCCCTGTGGGGTTGGCCAAGCTCCTGAGTTCCATTTAGCTACAAAATACAACTAGAACCAGATTCAGGAATAAGGACTGAGAAGAAACTCTCCAAGATGTATTGGTGGGTTTCAGCTCATTTCTGGGATTAGCCAGACAATATCCGGGAATACTGCGTGAAGGAACACACTATTCTGGGTCACTCTTGAAAACTCAGATTCTTAGCATCCAAGAGGGATAACAACGGATGTAAGCCAATGCTAATCTTCTGAGGCATCTTGTGACAAGGAAGATTTGGATTCAGTAGGTCTGAAGTGGACCTGAAACTCTGTATTTCTGTAATAAGCTTGGTGCAAAGAGTACACACTTGGAGCAACATTGACATATTCCAGTGTTGTTCAATAGAATTTTCACAATGTTGGAGTGCTACATCTGTACTGTCCACTCCTGTTTTACTCAGTCCTTGAAAGGTGGATACTGCAATTCAGAAACAGAACCTCTAATGAAAAGAGCCTAAAGTTTAAATAGCCACAGGTAGCTAGTGAATAGCACAAAGGCCATGTTTCCTTAGCCACAAGCATGTATACGGCAGTGTCCAGATCACCTCGCGCACTAATATATTAGCTTATTGAACAAATATCATCTTCCAAAATGCAAATTATAAAACTCTTTTCTTTACACTGTTTCTTCCTGCTGCTTAGCTAAGTGACCCAGAATGTATACTTCAAGAAGGGCGAGATGAAAGGCGTCATTTTACAGCGAGGCACCCAATCAGGAGGGGAACCGACAGTAGATGGCAGCGAGACTCTGAGTCACCACCGTCATATTGACATGCAGGGAAATCAGAAAGGAATGCAGATGCAGAAGAAAAACGTCTAGTACTCTGGCCTCAGCCTAGCCCTTTCCTTCTTGAAAAGCAAAAGCTCCTACTAAACATGAAATGAGAAGAAAGCAGATTTTTGGGTGATGATGTCCGATCAGTGACAGCTGACGGGTGCAGACAGCCCATCACCTCGGCTTCTCACAGACTACAGCAGCCCTGGGGCTGTGCTGGGGACCCTGCTGGTTTCTTTTTCTTTCTTTTTCTTGGTAACCTCTATCTGTGATGAGAAGCTAAGGGTCTAAGGGTGTCACTGTGGCAAAGAAGATTCAGTGCAAATCACCGACAAGGCTGCCAGGGAGAAGTGCCCTCATTGAACAACCACAACAAAACACTCCAACGGTCCATGGTAGAAGACGTCTCTCATCCAAGAGTTATTTGTAAGGAAACTCGAATTCAAGATTCTCATAAGATTTTACACCATACAGAAAAGGCATTAGCTAAGATGGAAAAGACTGTCAAACATCAAAAATAATTCAAGTATTTACACCATTGTCTTAAATTTCAAAGATGTGGTGGTTTAAGAGTCTTGTCTATTACAAAGGAGTACTGCAGTAAGAACACATTGGTTAAGAACATTGCTTATTCTAGGGTCCCTGTTCATCTGTTCTTTTTTTTGGCAGAGCTGGATAGGGATCATGAACTCAACAGTGCTCTGGGAATCTGGCACCTGCTATTTGGCCACCACAGACATGCACTTACAGGAATAGGAAACTGTGTAGATGGGAAAAAACAGAAGGAACTGGGAAAGGGTATCTTTGAAGAAATGTGGGTAAAACTAACATCGTTCCTTAAACTTTTTGAAAATTTTCCACTTATCCACAAGTCTAAGTAAAATACACCCTATTGAGCCAGAAACCCACCAGATTCATTTATTCTTAAGATATTCAATTTTTTTTTAGTTTAATAGTAAATAAATACCCAGGTTATAAATAAGAATAAAGTATCAAACAGTTCAATTCTTTTGAGATAATTAAGCTACATGTGTCTGACAAGCTTATTTTAAATACTCTCCTATAATATTTCTGTTTAGACATCGGGAAAATAATCATATAGAAAATACCAATGAAACTATCAAGATCATATGTATGTATACGTGTATATACATATAAACATAAGTGTATGCATGTGTATATACACATATGTGTATAGAGTTATGTGTGTGTACACATTTATCTACCAAGCACCTATCTGGCTATGTGATATAAAATTGTCACCACTGGGTCAGTACCCTGTTTAGTTCTATTATATAGAGCATTTAAAATATTACAATCCATTTTTGGTACATAATGGCTAACGAGAGCCAATCTGAGGATTTTTTGTGACTGACTGATGCATTTGCCTTTGGCTTTCCAAAATTTAATCATTGTAAAGTTGAATTCTGATGAGCTACCTTGACATACAGTAATTTATACAAAGGAAAAGTGCATCTACCAAATGGGGTATAAGACTTAAGTGAGACAGTGATAACAGTGTGAAGCCCTTAAGAAAAAAACAAACATTGTCTGTTGGGGAGTTTATGTCAGAAGTCACTGTAGCAAGTGGGTAAGGTTAGGTAACCAACCAATGTGCAAATTGCAGTTGAAACCTTGGAGGATTCCTGGATGTGAACAGTCTATTATATTAAAAATTCAAACAGAATACGTGATAATTACAAGGGTGAAAGGGAAAAATGGGAACACAAATATAAGAATTTTTTGGTTTGTAAAGTGGCAGTAAGTTTTGTTAGGCAATGAAGCAAGTGATTTTATAAACACACTCAGGGAGTTTTCTTAATGTGCATGTCTGCTGTTTATGACTGGCTGAAGTTCAAGTGACTTGCGTAAAATATGTGTCATTTGTTGGTTACAGCACAGAAACAGGTTCACAAAATCTCAGGTATAGAATATTTATGCAAAATTCCACATGAAAAAACACAAAAGTGCAGTGCCCTTAGCCAACTAAAAGGTTCTTGGGTAGCAATAAATTAGATTCCACTGAAGCTGACATAAGAGCTATCATAGTGTTATTAGATGTGACATGCAGGAAAAGGAAGGGCAATTCAGGTGGACACATCGTGCATTAACATTTGCATTCATCATGGTATGAGATGGTTTTAACCACACTCTGACCACGGAATGCTAGGAAACCCAACTAAGGTGACACCGATCCAACACTTAAAACTCAACTTCATTCTCATCTCGCCTCCTCAGCCCTGATTTTAAGGAAGAGGCCAATGCCTCCAACGAGACCCAAGAAGTTTTAGCCGCATATTGTTACACAGCTGAACAATCAGAACATTTTATCAGACCAGATTTGAGGAAAGTAAACATTTCATTCCACTTATCAGATAACACAATCTTCTCAGATTCTTCCTACTCTTTTCACTATAGTAAGTATATGTGAACATGTCAGGTTTGCACAATGAGCAAACAGGCTTTGTGGAATGTAGGCTTTGGCACAAAAATATTTTCTAATACCTCAAATCAAAATCTTTTACCCACAGGAGAACAGCAAGCCCTGGAGCTGCTTCAGTGGTGCTGCCTCATCAACTGCGGGAACTATGAGACCAGCCGACGGCTTCCATGCACTTTGTATTGTGTAGCAAGGACTTCACTTCCAAGGAATAGCACCAAAATGATTACACTTCAGACTGAGGCACGCTCTTGCCAAGCTCTTTAATTCCCTGGAGAATTCGCTTCATATGACCCACTTTCGGTATCCCCAGGTCCTACAACAAAGAAGAAAAGTAGGCAAAATGAAAGAGAGAGAGAAAGAGAGAGAAAACAAAGTAAAGAAATTAATTGATAACTAAGAGCTTGGGATTAAATATTCAGTTAGCAAGTAAGATCATCAGCATTTATTTCATCCATTTTTATTGGTATCCAATGATTCAGGAAGTGAAAGAAAAATAAGTCAGTGAAACAAAAATAGCCCGAAACTGAAAAATTGCCAACTGAGGAAAACATCACATCCTAAACACACTCTTAATCATGACAGTCTCATAAATCATGTATAGTAAGTAGTATTAATCTAAGAGTCAAAATTAATCTGGCTTCTCTATTTTTTCAAAAATAGTGTTTTTTTTTCAAAAAAGTTATCTTTTTTCAAAGATAACTTCTTCAGGATATCTGAAAAGAACCATGTATGTCACATCATGGTATTGAAAATGAGTTCAAAGGCAAATACTGACAGACATTTCTTGTGCAAAAATATTAAAATTGAGGCTTAGCCCTAAATGCAGATACTAGGGGGTTGCTTTTAAAATTTGGGATGTAAATACATTAGTCACACCATGAATGTTTAATTTGAATAAAAATATTCACTCTTTATACTCTGCAGAATGTATGAGTAAAAAAATCACTTGGGTATCTGCTGGCTGACACTTTCTTTCAAACCACCATTGGCTTTTTGTTCCTCCTCAGACTCTTCTAAACACCTATCTGTAAGTGCCAAGAACTCAAAACTTAACTTGCAGAAATGGAGGATGGCTGCAAAGCATGCCTTGCCAGCTCTGGGCAAATGTTGGTTGCAGGAATAAAGGACCCTCTTCTAAGACAGCCCTAACCAATTCACCATCTGAAAAAGCCATAACAAGAGTTACAGCCTTCAGACCTTACAGTTTACCTGTGAAGGGTGTAATTAGTTTGTTGTTAAGTCAAACAACCTTTGCACAAAAATGTCTGAAACAGGAGAAAAACATAGGAGGAAAATATTTAGAAAGTAACATCCAAGGTAATCTAGACCTCAGGGATCCAATATCAAAACATTACTTGTCTGAGAATATCCAACTATCTACTCCGTTTTCTAAGAGCATTGTTTAGGATTTGACTTTTTAAAGAAACAGATCTAACTGGCTTCAATTCTCCCCATCGCTTGCCCTCCTGGGCTTGATGAACACTCTGAGTTCCACGGCAGCTGAGTGGCTGACAGCTCTGACTTTGCTCAAACAGCCTCCTCCAATTGCTGCTTTCAAGTCTAATACAACTGCAGGGTAACATGTTTGTACATATTTCACTGGCCCAGATTTTTCATGTAACATTAGGGTATCCGACATTAGTCGTTAGAAACTAGACATTTCCTGAGTATGTGCTAGCATATCAAATAGATTATTTTATGGAAGTGAAATATTGAAATAGTCCATATACTTTGTGATGATATAGGTATCTGATTATCAAAATATTCTAAGTATTAAACATTTTAACCTATATATGTGTATGTATAAACACACACACACACACACACCCAGTATGTATACAATATACATACTGTGTTTTCAAGAATAAAAATTTCTTTTGGGGAGGATGACTCTAACTAGAATTTCTATTTTCGTGTAGGGAGATGAATGGTTTCCATAAGGCTACACTAACTGCTTACATATGTTTTCTTTCATTTTTTTTTTAATTGGAAAGTAAAATATACTGAGAGGAAGAGTGACAGAGAGGAAGATCTTCCATCCTTTGATTCACTCCCCAAGTGAGCACAACAGCTGGAGTTAAGTTGATCTGAAGCCAGGAGCTAGAAGCCTCTTCTGGGTCTCCCACACTGGTGCAGGGTTCTACCTTCAACTGTGTTCCCAGGCCACAAGCAGGGAGCTGGATGGGAAGTGCAGCAGCCAGCTCACGAACCGGTATCATGGGATCCTGATGCATTGAAGGCGAGGACTTTAGCCACTAAGCTACTGTGCAGGGCTCTTACCAATGTTTTCTTCAGCTTGTATTTAACACATTTATATCCTTCGGGGGTCAGACCGTGAAAAAGTTGTGCCATGACGTTTATCATATTTTTCCATATTTTTTTATCATACGTCTATCACATATCATTCTTTATTTCTATCACACTCATCATGACTTTTTATTTGAATGGACAGGCCTGGTTTTGCCCAAGCAAGACTTACAGATATTTATTTACCCTTCCAGACATACATATACAGATTTAAATATAAACAACCTCCAACCCCACACCAAAATGTCTTCATCATTACTTGATGCCCTTCGTTCTCCCTTTGTATTTTGGCAGGGAAAATAATGCAGTTAGTCTGCTTCTTCACCTGCTAAATCATCTTATAAAATACCTTCCTTCTCCCAGCCTGGGAATGCCATGGAGCTTTCTCCAGTTGTTTCTGCGAGACGGAAGTAAAGCTTGAGCCAAACTTTAAGTAGGCCTGAGCCAGGGGGAGGGTCGGGGCAGAAGCAAGACCAAACAAGGTGTATCCTAAGGAGAGAATGAGTCTAGCATGTAAGATGCTGAAATAAGGGTTGAGTGGGTGCTGCATGGCTGAGTGACGGGCCAGGGACCAGAACAAACAGGCAGAGTCCTGCCGGCTTCCATAAAACTGTAAGTCTAAGTTCTCACCAACATGAAGCCTCTGAAGGGTTTTAAGCAGAAAAGTGACCTGTGTGATCAATAATATTAATAGTATTACTGCAGCTGCAACGTGGAAATGGAGAGAGAGTGACACTGCAAAGACCAATTAGGAAGCTACTGACCTCACAGGCAATATCAGACACCATACCACAGAGAGACTATGGAAATGGGAAAAGGAGAAATGAGTGGAGAATAGAAATCAACATGACTTGGTATGGATTAATGGGTTAGGGGAAGTTAGCTAAGGAAGAGGAAGGTGCTAAATATGACTGTGGGTTGCTCTGTCTGGAGGGCCCGAGGCATGATTTCTAACACAGAGCACTAGAGAAGGGCAGAAGGGGAGTGCCACAGGAGATCAGAAGTTGGCTCTGGGTCATGTTCAAAAGTACACTTGTATGGGATATTCAAGTATCAGGAGTCAGTAAGAGAATCCTAAAGTTCACCAACGAGGTCACTCAGGACTGGAGAGAATGTGTTACATGTGTAAGTCACAGCTGAAGCAATGGAAACAGCTGAGATGAAGCAGGAAGCAGATAATCCCAACTCACAGGGTCTGCTCTTCGACAGCTACAGTCAGAACAAGGGAAGGCTGCTCTGTAGCTTAATTTTTGTGCTATAGGAGGTTGTTGCTGTGAAACTGTCCTTTGCCCCACACTCTATGTTAATATCAAACGAGTTACAATGAACAGCGTTAATACATGTTTCTTAAAAATGTTAAGGCAAAGAACACAACTAGTATTAGAAATAAAACAGAACAAAATGTCCCAGGAAAAACCTAAGAACAAAAGTAACTAAAATAATTCTTTCTACTTTCACTTTTTCCCAGCCTATCACTGTAACTCTGCCTCAACATGTTTGAGTTCATTTCTGATTTTAGCTTGTTCAGTATCTGTGAGATGTGTTCACTCATATTTGTATGTATTTACATGATGCAAGAATAAATATATTTGCAATATATTTATATATGGCCTTGAATGTATCTTCTTCATGGCTAATGAAATGACAGCTCTGAGAGGGTAGCTACCACCTAGCAAAGCAGGCATAATGTACCCATCACTAACTACTCAATGGATAGTGTGGCCTTCCAGGATATCCCATGCACACAAATGCATGAAATGTAAAGGAACCCTGTACTTATTTTTGTTGTATGCTCATTTCAAGTTTTGATTTCAACCTTTGCTTTACCAACGTTAATGAAGTAGATATTTCACTATGTTCTAGATTTAGGACTGTCAACCAATGTAATGGATTAACCCATTATTCTGCTATACTGAATAAAAGTGTTTAGATGTAAGGTAGAGCTTACCTTCAGATGTGCTAAAAACAGTGTGACTCTGCTTAAAAAAAGATGTGTACTTTATATTGTTTATTGAAAGAGCTCTGCTAACATTTGTAGATGAAGGGGCAACAATCCATGAATTTGCTAGAGATTCACTGTATCTCAATACTGTAGATGTTAGAACTCAATATATAGTAAAGGGAGTGCCCCGCCAGTGTTATTAATGGGGATTTTTAAATGGCAGTGTATACTAAGAAAACATGATATGGCAGGATCCCAGTCCTGACAGAACAGGGTGTTTGGCTGTTTCCAGTACTGAGTCTTCACCCAGAGAGTAAAAGTAAATTGCTATGGACCATGAATTAATGATTAAGGATTAATGAACATAAGTGACAAATAGGCTATGAACAACTTTGTAGCAAAAGTTAGATATAATTTTTGTACAACTTAAGAAATTAATGCATTTATATTTGAGACTAAATTTTGATGACACATAATAGAATGGAAATTAGAATTTATTCATCTACTTGCCCGAGTTTGACTGTGAAAGGCCAATGCAGAAACACAATAAAACCACTGGACTACAAGGTGTTATTGCTATGTCTCTCCTCCAGTTCCATATATTAGGAGCACTTGGTTATTGATAGATTTAATTAATGTTTAGTTATTAAGCACATATTAGATTTTTAAGTTATTTTTAACAACAATCACCTTCCATGCTGATCCAAAAAAGGAACCAGTAAAAACATAATCTGTTCCAGAGATATTAGCACAGGAGCCATCAAACCAATGGATGCACAGAATAATTACCAAGTTCATGCAAAGCTTTTGTTATAGCAGAGGATGATCTTGATGGAAAGCATTGCCAACATTCTTGTTTACGAAGCACACAACGAATTCAGACCACAGAACAATAAATGTTAGATTACCACTGCACACTTGTACAACATATGCCAAGCTATAAGCACATAACAGAACAGGCACAGAAGAAAGGATTCCATTTTGCCAGAGAAGTTTCAAGAGCAGAAGGGTAGCACAAAGGAAATACCTTAAGATCTCGCCTCTCCAGTTGCAAAAGTTCAGCCCCTCTGATGTCATGGCGGATGAAGATTTCTTTGTACTCTCCCAAATTGAGCAGATCCAGCCAAGCAGCAACTTCCTCTGTGCCCCATTTCTGAACTACCAAAGTTAAGAGCAAAACCCCCTTAATTTCTACATGCTCAACGCATTACAAAGCAAAAGTTGGCCAAACAGAGCACAGCTGCAGCTAGCAAAGGAAAGGTTAAAGGTGTTTTTTCAACAAAACTCCAATTCAGTTATTTCCCATGCAGGTCACATACCACCAACCAACACAAAGGTCTGACTTTGAAGACATTCGTTGCCGTGCACCATGCCTTTACCTTCTTTTCAGTTTCAGTAAAGCAACTTATCCTATCCAGGCTGTATTAGAAACACGATTTTGACCCTTAGGATCAGTGAGTGGTCCAAGGTTTACACAAACTCTGATGAAGACTATAAGACCATGTATGAAAAGTTACCATTGGAAATAAGCTATAAAAGCTAAATTAAAATCTAAAGCATGATGTGGTGTGTTCCATTTTATAACAACTTTTCTGCAGCAAGGTCTTGGTGAAACTGTTACCTTTATTCATTATACTGCTACTGATAATTATAACAAATGTGCTATTGAACAAATTTAATAACATTTAAAAACTCTCAACATTTGTCTTTAGGAGGATTTGCCTTATGTTATTTTTTCACGCTGTATAATTGTTCTTATTCATTTTATTCAACAGTGTTTAGCCTAATAAAAGCCTATTTATTTTCTGCATTTTGCTTTTAAATGTCATTTTATGTCTGCTCTATGTATGAATACTATCAGCAAGGTACCTTACCTCTTTTTTTTTTTTAAGAAAAATCAGACAGCTAGCTAAGAAGAGATTGTAGCATGATTTAATTCTGAAGTAATACTGTTACATACATAGAATGGGAAGGTGTTTCAGTCCTAAAAGTGCAGTGAATTAACAATCTTGAAGGAAAGGTAGAAAGGGAAGTGAAAAGTAGCAAAGAAAGCTTTCATCTTGGTTTGAGAAAGCAAGTATCAAAACACACTGCTGCTACCACGAGCCTGAAACAGTGTCCTTCAAGATGGGAAAAAAAAAAAAAAACACTAAGCAAGTTAAAGGAGTACATGAAAGTTTTTAATTTCCATTGAGCAGAATGACCAAGAGTTTGACTTTTGAAGACAAAGAACAAGTTCACACTGATGCCATGAGTTACTATGGCAAAATGAAAAGATCCACTCAGACAGACAAAGGGACATCTGCCAGCAAAGCAAATCAAAGTGGCAACTACTTCATTTTCTTATTTGCTTCCTCACTACAGACTCCTGCTGATACACTGACAAATTCTACATGTGGTAAGCTATCTTAGCATCCACATCAGCCACTTTAAAATGTTCAACTCAATGATATTTAGAACATCCACAATGCTGTACAATACACACCACTAGCTCCAGAACACCCTCATTAGCTTGGGGACTTCACTTTAATACATCATTCTTCTCATTATCACACTCTCCTTTCCTACTGGAGGGGACCACCTACCAGGCTGGGAACTGGCCTTCTGCTTCGGAACCTTGTCCTTCTTAAATTTCGGCACTATCCGAAACACGGTGCTTCTGCTGTTCCTTTTGGTGCAATCCATAGGGGGCTCCTGTTGAATTGAGTAAGGTCAATACTTACAGCAAGACGTAACAGAAATAAGTTATAAGCACTGAACACTAGAACAGTGACTGCTTTGTTCAAAAAAGTTCATGATATACTGCATTGCCGAAAGATACTAGTAAATGTCTTTGTTCACAAACATATTTTTCCTGGCTTAGATCAGTGCCTTTAGGCGCTGCCACTGTGGTGCCACAACTGGAGCACTGGTTCTAGTCCTGATAGCTCCCCTTCTGATCCAGCTTCCTGCAAATGCACCTGGGAAGGTAGGATGGCCCAACCACATGGATGCAGCTCCCCAAAGCAGGATTCAACCTCACACAGCCTCAGCCTTGCGGTCACTTAGGATATAAATAAGCGAACAGAGGATGCTCAATCTCTCTGTCTCTCTGTGTGTTTGTGTGTGTCCCTCTTGCCATTCTTTCAAATAAGTAAGTTAATCTTTAAAAAGATCAACACCTTTGATATTTTGTTTGTTGTTTTTTTTAAAGATTTACTTACTTTATTCAGCAAGGGGGCTGGGTAGGAAGTAAAGCAGTGGGATGCTAACCAGCATCTATATAGAGCTGCTGGTGCTGTAGGCAGCTGCTTAACATGCAGCACCACAGCACCTGTCCTAGATCAATGCCTTTGAAAGCAGTATTCAAAATTTATTTTCCTGGGCCAGTGCAGTTGTTCAACAGACTAATCCTCTGATTTGTGGTGCTGACACCCATATGGGAGCTGGTTCTAACCCCAGCTGCTCCACTTACAATGCAGCTGTCTGCTTGTGGCCTGGGAAAGTAATAGAGGAAAGCTTAGGTCCTTGAGATCCTGCACTCAGGTGAAAGACCCAGCAGAGGTTCCCGGTTCCCAGCTTTGGATCAGCTCAGCTCTGGCCATTGTGGCCATTGTGGGGGATGAACCAGTGGATAGAAGATTTCTTTTCTCTCTCTCTCTCTCTTTTCGCTATTATAAATCCGTCTTTCCAATAAAAATTATAAATCTTTAAAACATTTTTATTTTTAAAAAAATATCTCCTTTATAACACAGGTGGCAAATATCATTGTCAGATCTAGATTCACAAACAGGGTGAAGTTTACATACCTCATCCTCATTTGGGTGCAATATATAATAAAGCCAGGGGATCTCAGTCAGTTTCTGTAACTCCACCTCCACAGAGTGCAAGGCACTGGACACCCTCTCTTCGTGGGGAGACTCCAACTGCTATTTTCCAGCAGATTAAACACAAGATTCAGCGGCCAATCTCCAGCACAACAATCATTTTATCTTTACAGAGAGCATCCTCTCCTCTTATTACAAGAATTTTTTTTTAAAATAAAAGAACGAGCAAGTTAATTTTTTTTAAAGCATAAATCTTTTGCTTGCCTCCTCCTTTCCAATCATTTAGTTATTCGTATCTTTCTGCTCATTGGTGCCAAAACTACCTCAAATCTACACAGGCTGCTACAGGAATAAACAACAGTTTTGAAGTCGATCAACACCTTATCATATATAAATATAAAAATATGGCATATATAAATTATATAGACTTTATAAATATCATCAGGGCAAAACAAAAAACGTAACGGCTTATAATCTAAAATAGGCTCTGAATACTTTGGAGATAATCTAGCCAACTACTGCCCACATTTACCCACTCAAAAGTTGTTAAAATTCATTTACTGACACGTTTAATAACAGGGAAATACACACTACTATGCACAGAGCTGAAAGGTTGCTGCCTGCATCCTAGTTAGCTCTTGTTACTATCTGCGCACTATTAAGAGGGGTTAACTGATCTCAGGAGCCATCACTGCCTCTTCTGGACACAGCACAATGCAACCAGATTGTTTTCAAGGTCTCTTACAGCTTATCAATACTTATACACATTATTTTCAAATTCTTATTCATATTCATTCATAGAACTATAGACAGGTGAAAGAACTGTGCTGCTGTTTATTATGCACACTTTGTTAGTTTTGGATCCTTTGTTATGCAAGGTATCTACTGTATCCAGTAGTTAGTAAAAATAAGGCACTGGTCCATCATGTTGTACAAATTTGCCACTGTTTTTCCTAAAGTGTTAATTAAGCCTTAAAGAAAGTTATAAAATGGTAATGTCATATTCATTCTAACAGTAAAACAGTAAACTTTCGCTTTTCTACAAAGTCATCAACTATCATATCATTTTGGCTAAGGTTGTGGGAAAATTGACTGGTACCCATTTTAAACCATATATCCATACTTGACATGAATGGAAAAGTGAGGTTCCCTGTACATCTTAATAAAAAGAAAGCATTTCTACAAAGCAGCACTAAATGGATACTTTTGGTGTCAAGCACAAAGTTATGCTTCCAGCTCTTCTCAGAAATAACCTTAAACATTTCAGTAATACAAAAATAGATATGCTCTCTATAAAAAAATAGGACAGATGTCACCGTGGATTGATTTCCTATCGTACTTACAGTAGAAGAGTTGCAGAATAATCTAGTTACCAACAGTGCCAAAATTAGTCAAAAAGAGATCCCCAAAAAACTTAACCATCTTTTCCTCCTAGAAGATTTTAGGAAGTTTAGTAGTAGCCACTCCCTCTTGCGTGAGACTCCTGGGTTTCAGCTTCCACGACAAGGATAAGAACAACGGCCTTCACGCAGTCCCAAGACCTCTCACTGTGAGCAAAGGATGCTCGCAGGAGTAGTCAGTCAGCTACGCCACAATCAGATAATTCAACACTGTCACTTAACAGTTAGCTAGGCAGTGTGTCCTGCTTCCCAATATGCTAAGCATGGTGACTTTAGATCATGTTTATTGAGGTGAACATTTGCCTAAGGTTAAATTATTGTCAAGGGAAATGTTTTAGCATCACCACCAATCCATGAATCAGACTTCTTACTGAGAAGAGCTTTATACACAGGAACAACCAAGAACGAATATGCCACAATCAAACTCTAGGTGGCGACAAGATCTAATATGCTGGAACATTTGACAATGGTGAAGGATTTTTAAAGAAAGGTTGAGTTTGGGTTAATCACACAGCATGGGACTGCAGCATATTTGGTTGAGGTCCATGGAACACGGTCAGATTTCCACTTGGCCAATACTTGATATCCAGAGTCAATATGAGTTCAGCTGAGAAGACTTCTTAAAATTTCCCACTTGAAACACTGTGACTAAAAATGTCCTCTGCTATTCTGATCATATTTCAAATGTGAATTCATGCAATAAAACCATGAAACTCTCCTACCTTTGTGCCAAGTGAGTACCTGGGGACCATCCTCTGCACTTTAGCTAGCTCAAGTCTGCCGAAGCCGACTGGGGAGAGCGGGAATGCATCATGTTGTAATAGCATGCAAAGGGGAAAGTCTACCCCTGTCAGCCTCAAGGATAAACCCCGCTGTTAGACAAATACTTCTTAGAAGGCAAAAGTTAGAGGAAAAAGAAGATGCAAGGTTGGCACTTGGAGGCTGCTTCTACCTCACAGCCTATGGATGTCTCTTCCCTGGAAAGTGGGCCCACACATTTTTTTTTACCCCCAATCATCCTGGCGTTATCCATCTTTTCTTTTTTCTTACCAGAGGAACTCTGCCAACTAGCAAAGATTCTGTTTCATTATACAGTGCCTTCACATTGATGGCTATTTCAGTAGCGGTGTCTCTGGTAAGACTCTAGAAAAGAACAGTATCAAAGATACGCAGTTCTGAATTAAACTGGGAACCACCAGCAGTAAACGCTTTAAATTGTACTCTCATAAGTTAAACACCACAAAACATTAATGAATCCATACAAATTCTATTGGAATTGAGAAATCTTATACTTAGGTTTAACAGTATCTAAAAGTAACCGAAAGAATACCCTGACAGCAATGTATACACTCAGCATCACCGACATATACATGTTTCTATAAAGTAATATTAAAGAAAATTATGTCTTAGAAAGTATATTATCTGATTATAATCATAACTATCAACTTTGACTAAGTAGTTCCAACCAGATTATTTTTAACATCAACTGAATAACTAAATAGTAAAAATAGGCCACTAATGTTTATACTATAGCATGTATATATACCATATATTACAGCACATACCTTCTCCATCCTATTAATATCTACATCAAAAATTTTTAAGAAGTGTCAATTTTCCAATTTAGTAAAACAAAATGAATAAGGCAACATGTCACTTAAAGATGAAGGAACATCTCTAACAAAATATACATAGGAAAGAACTGAAGGAAGACAGAAGATGACTGACTTAAAGAAAAAGAATTTAAGGGTAGAAATAGAAGGAAAATCAGAAAATTTGGATACAATTCTTCTGGCAGAGGCTCAGATTAACGATGTAAGTTTCTTTCACAAGGTGCGCCATATTTTATAGTACCGAGATATACACGTAACATCAAAGAATGTGTGGGATGAGGATTTACCATTAGATCCTCACCTCCGGGCACCGTGGGTTGGCTTTGTTCAGCGCATGTGAGCACGCATTGACGGCGTGGGCCAGTTCTTGCTCCAAAAGACAGTGAATTGTGGCTGCATCACATATCCTAGAAGCAAAAATGACACAGATAGAGTCTTTTAAAAAAACAAAGCTTTGCTGATTTTTCTTTGTGAAGTATACAACTAGTAAGATAAAAACAAGTAAAAAAATACACAAAGATTAATAAGGAGGACAATTTGTGACTATTGAGTTATCAATGACATTTGATAGATTTATAAAATTCAAACACCACCGCGTTTTTGAAGATTAAAACACAGAATTTGCAGAATCATTGGCAAGTGTGATACGTTCAAATATTTAGCATTTGATGAAAATTTAAATACAACTGACTTGGGGGAAGCATCCTTCATATTTATCATCTATATGTTAAGAGCTTTGAAACACTATCCAACAATATTCACAACTTTCAAAGGCAGCTGTGGTTAATTTTTTAAATTTTTTTCCACTTATTGATGAAGATACAGAAATGGAGTATATATATACACTGTAAGTGGTAGTGCCAAAATTTACCTTTGTCTATTCAACTCATCCTAATATGCTACATACCACTGATTTTAAACTTTCAAGAAAAGTCCTAGAAAGACAAAGTTCTGGAAGACAGTAAAAAAGAAGACAGATGGAAGACTTCTACTGATTGCTGGAAAATAATGTATGGCTTACAGGTGAACAAGAATGCAATATCATTCCAACACTTCCTTACTTCTTGCAACACATTCAAGGAGACTGGCTGTCAACACGATCAGGCTAGAACAGGAAAAGGAACAGAGGCCTGGTTAACTGAACCAAGATCCTTTAGAATCTCAAAACTGATAACCATGGCACTGTATCACGTGCAAATGAACCTCACTATTATTACTCATAACCTTGCGACAAAGAGAATGGGTTATTCAGAAGAGTAGAGATAGGTAAGGGTGACTAATTTTCAAAGGCAAGGCATAAACAATTTCAGATGAACATTTATGAATCTCCCTCAGGAATCTGTTAATTTAGATTCTTAACTTCCACATGGAACACATCATTTTCCCGATCCAAACTGCTCCTCTTCCTGTCAATCATGATATGTACCTTACTACTAAAACATTTCTCATTATTCACATTTGGTAGACAAGATGTAGGTGAAGAGGAATTAAAGAATTTTCCA
Organism: Ochotona curzoniae; assembly: GCF_017591425.1. Taxonomy (NCBI): domain Eukaryota; kingdom Metazoa; phylum Chordata; class Mammalia; order Lagomorpha; family Ochotonidae; genus Ochotona; species Ochotona curzoniae. Next base: position 40,028,842 of record NW_024466502.1, on the reverse strand, counting down.
TGGTCTTCCTTCCCTTCCAAAGTTTTTTCTTAGTTACAGTGATTTTGATATGATTTATACTCAGAGAACACATTTATCTATTTTTCTTCTGCCTACCAAAATTAATTTGTGTGTGCTCTAGAAATATCACCTTTGTGTGTCAGAACCTGATCTTTTGGTGCTTAAACCTGCAACTACCTTGGGAAATGGTTCATGTTTATATTTCTTTTTACAGCCCATAAACACTGAGTTAGCTAGAACATAATATGTAAATGGGCAACATAATGTAAAGATCATACAAAATAAGGGAACAAAGAGGACTGCGCGGTAATTCAGTCACTGTGTTTCAGGAAGTATAGGATTTGGACTGTGGAGAATACACAGGTGTTTGGATGTGTGTGTGCAAAGGACGATACTGAGGCATGACTGAGGCAGCAAAGAAGGAATCCAAGTCTTTTAGCTACTGCCTACAACAGAAACAGTGTATTCAGATTAAAAACAACAACAACAACAACAACAAACCAGAGCGAGAGAATGGCTAAGCCCACAGTTTTCACACTACACAAGCCAGTGGAACCAGCATACCTAGTAATGAGCTCCTCTGCTGCCTGGGAGCACAGCTGCATCTGCGACACCTCTTCCGTTGCCAAGTCAATAGCATGCTGGAGGTACAGATGGGTTCGGAGAACTGGTTTACCAGAATCACACTTCTGTTTGTCTTCCCAAGACTTTAGGGTGTTTTCAAATGCCTATTTAACATCAACATCACCATGAATAGAGCTCTGAGCCCCATGTCAACGTGAATTTACATCTTACATGGAATGTCTGAAAGCACAACTGCATTTTCTCTAATTTGACACTTCGTTAAATAAATTATAAATAGTTAACGATTCGGTGAGGACAAATATATCACTGAAAAGGAAAGATTTTATGCTTCAATCTTTAATCAACTATTTTATATAAGCTATAGATGGCATGAATATATTAGTCTTCTTTTTCAAGAATTGATCTTAAATAAAAACACATATTCCAGGAAAAGCTAGACTCTGGAGACATGACCAACGCCTGCCAGGAGTCAGGGTCATGGAGGAAGGGATGAACAGGTGGTCACAGGACAGCCTAGGCAGTAAGCCTGGTGCCTATGCAATGACAGATACCAGTGACTACCCGTCTGTCAAAATACAGCAGATGTACAACACATATAATAATGTATTCCGTTAGGAATAAGGTATCAATATTGGCTCATAAATTGTATCCCAGATGCTAAAATGATAACAATAGGGACATTTACAGGGGAAAAAGGAAGGAGACACACTGTAAGAGAATCAGAATAATCTGTATTTTCTGCTTATTTTTTTGTAAACCTAAAACTGTTCTAACAACGACTGCATACAAGTTTAAGACAAAAAAAGAAATAAATATCTGCTCACATTTAAAACCTCAATAGCCTAAATGTCCAATTGAAGAGGTAATAGCAATTTTTTTATAACAATGTAAAAATTTTTAATAAGTAGCTTAGTAAAATTCTGGAAGATTTTTTTTCTGTTACGTACTCGGTCTCTGGTTAGCATCTGAGCTCTGTTTTTGTGCACAATTTTGATAATCCCTGGAGGCTGGACCCAGGCTTCTCCATCCACCTGTACGGGGACTCCCTCATCACCAAATATAGTGATCTTCACAGTACGACACTGTAATAAAACAAACAAGTTATTTTAGATTGCAAATTGCCCTGAGAAATGGATATTCCATCCATATCCTGGCTGGATTTGCTAGTCTTTTCTGTGAAGAACATGCTAGTCATTACCACACACAATACATGGTAACCACTGACAAGGGCAAGAAAGTCAACATTTTACACTTGAACATGCAGTGCAGAGTCCTAGCTCTCCCCCACCCCACACCCTCTGTTGCCCAAGAAATGCAGTCAGCGTTGACTAGAGAAACCATAACCTGGGCTATTCGATGATGCTGCAGTTTGATGACCCTCGAGACCGCCATTTGCATGCTATCAAATATCGCAACGACTTCCAGGATCTTGTCGTCAAAGGATGGTGCAGCAAATATCTGAAAGAAAAAGGGCACTTGCTTCCACTGAAGGTTTAGGCGAAGTGGCAGCAGGTGATGCAAGCTCTACACTACACGTATGTTTTAAGACCTATGTAAATAGTAAGTAAACAGTACTAGACAGTGACAACTCATGGAGAAAGTTATTGAAGAGTGCTTAGAAGAAATGCAATTTAAAAAAAAAATTAAAAATCCACAGGTATTTAGTACTCAAACCTCTTTACCTTTTTAAAAAAAATTTTTGCCCATTTAAAAAAATTTTATTTTTGATGGTTTACATAGTTGAGATCTTTGATTTCACATTTTCTTTTCCTTCTTCCTGCATCTGGATGAAAGGGAGGGGGACAAGGGGAGAAACCTCCCAATCAGCTCAGCACCCAGGGATGGGGAATGGCCACCTGATGTTATCCCCAAGTCCCCAATATGGAGCATGCCCCAAGGGTTCTGGCTCAAGTGATTTTGATAGTTTTGAAATGCTGTCGATCTTGCAGATGCAAGGATGAGGATATCCTTCCAAGGTCCACTGGTTGATACAGTCTATCTCTGAGTCTCCATTTGCTCAGATATTTGCTGTCATGCTTCACTGGGGTAGTTGATCATTTTGCTCTGCCCTCCTTCCTCTGCTATGATGCCAGGTGTCCTCTGCAGGCTCCACTGAGCTGACCTATCTTTCATGTGCCTCTGGGTATGCTGTCCACTGCACCAACTAAGCCACTGTGGAGGTCCAGTTTGGATAAATGCACTCCATTGTCAAACCACAAGTCCTATCACTCTCCCCAGAGTTGGAAGTTATGAGTCCAGCGGTTTAGTTGGAGGGACCCTCAAAGAAATCTCATCTAAGATGATCTCAGACCTATCTCTTGTGTGTGAACCCACCTGTACAGGGTCTATCTAGTTTGTTCTGTCACCACATCAGCCTACTTCCATACAGGTAATAACATATCTTCAGCCCCATTTCTTACACAAACCAATGGGTGCTGTGGCCCAACCCTGCCCTCCACACAGCAAGCCCTCACATACACCATCATGAGCTGCAGCCCAGTCAGAGTGACCCCCAGTAAACCCTACTGCGCTGGTCCCAGCCCTGATTTCTGTATCTGCTGAGCACACACACCTTTTAAAGAAAGGGATATTGTAAGCAGTATGTATATGTACTCTGTATTACTACAGCAATTTTTAGGCCATGTAATAGATTTGAGGTTAAAAATCATATAGACTATAAATAAACATTAGATGCATTTCCATTAAATTTGTTTACTTTTGTTCAAAAGAAAAGATTATTCATTTAAAAGAGCAAGAAATAAAAAGATATATCTTCTACTTCACTCCTAATAACGAGAAGTGGGTGAGGCTCAAGCAAGGAACCCAAAACTCCATCTGGTTGGCAGAGTCCCAAGCATGTGAGTCATCTAAATCCAGGGTGTACTGACAGGAAGCTCGATTAAAGATGAAAAAGAAGGAACTCAAACCAGCACTCCAATACGAGATGCAGTAGTTAACATACTGTGGCATAGCATACTTAACACCATGCCCATTAAGACCAGAATACATTCATCTCATAAAAATTACAAGTATTTTTCAATTTACTGTCTACCTTAATTCTTGTTTGTTCATTTATTTAAGAGCTAAGACTATAGGATCAGAGACCACATAACATGTTAAGCTTCAAATCTGAGTCAATGCATTTCACTCTTACAGTAGACTGTGATAACCCTACTCATGTGCTACATATATATAATAATATATATATTAATACTTGTTCCCCCTCATTCATTCTTTGGAACAACTACATTTGTGAAGCATCTCTCTCCTTTTTTTTTAAACACAGAAGAACATTAAAAAATATTCTTAAATTCCATCACGTAAGTGGACCCTCTTGATATTTTTACAGATACAAATAGTAATTTATACAGAAACTTAGTCAAAATACAGATCCTATGATAGGTAGAACAATGCACCCATCCCGACCCCAAAATGTACATGTCCTAATCCCTGGAGACCGAATTTGCTACTTTACATGGCAAAAGGCATTTCGTGTGTGTGATTCAGTGAATGGTGGAGCCACTTTGCTGGCGAATGTGGGCAGGAGATGAGAAGAGAGAGTTGGCCAGGAGGGGATAGGGGACAGTGGTGCAACAGGAGGTTGGTTCAGTCTCCTTCTGTTGCCTCTGAGGATGGAAGGAGCCATGTGGCCTCTCTGAAGAGCTGGAAAACTAAAGCTCAAGATTCTCCACTGGGGCTACCAGAAGGAACACACAGCAGGTGACCATCAGTGTGGCCACCTCAGACTCCTGCCAAGTGCAACTAGGAGACAAAATACGTACAAGTTGTACAAGTTGCTGAATTTGTGTTAATTTGTTAGATCAGCAGTAGAAAACAAATACAGACAAGAAATTTTAAAAAGTAAACACCAGTGCAGGCACTTGGCACAGTATTAAAATGCTGTTGGGACACGTGCATTTGATACTGGAGTGCCTGGCTAGAATCCCAGCTCCATTTGTGGCCTAGCTTTCTAATATATACCAAGGGAAGTGGCAAAAGATAGTTCAAACCCTTGGGTCCTTGCTAACCACACTGGAAAGCCAGATTGAGTTTCTGACTCGAGGCTTCAGTTTAGTACAACACTGGCTACTGCAGGCATACGGGAGGAGATTCGATGAATTTGAGATCTCTATCTGCATCTCTCAAATAAAAATGAAAATAAAATATTTTTTAACACAAGTGAAATATTCTTCAGGTCCTAAATTTATATTGCAAAATTAGATTCTATTGTTTTCTCTTCCTTCCTTCCTTTCTTTTTAAAGGCAAATATACAGATAGAAGGAGATACAGAGAAAGATCTTTCCCTCTGCTAGTTCACTTCATAAGCGGCTGCCAGAGCTGAACTAATATGAAGCCAGGAGCTTCTTCCGGCTCTCACACAAAGTGCAGGGTCCCAAATCTTTGGGCCGTCCTCCACTGTTTTCCCAAGTCACAAGAGGGAGCTGGATGGGAAGTGGAGCAGCTGGGATATGAACTGGTGGACATAGAGAATCCCAATTGATACAAGGTGATAATATAACCAGTAGGTTTTTGTTCTGGACCTGATTCTATTGTTTGAACAGAAAGTTTAAAAAGTTGTTTTAAATTTATTTATTTATTTTTATTGGAAAGTCAAGAGTTAGGGAGAGGAGAGAGAGAAAGATCTTCTGTCTGCTGGCTCACATTCCCCCAGTGGCCTCAATGGCCAGAGCTGAGCAGATATGAAGCCAAGAGCTTCCAGGTCATTCATATGGGTACAAGGCTTTGAAATATCCTTTACTGCTTTCCCAGACCATAAACTAGATGGGAAGCGAAGCAGCTGGGATACGAACCGGTGCCCATATGGGATCCTGGCACATGTAAGGTGAAAATTTAACCATTAGGCTATTGTGCTGGGCCTGAAAGTTTAAAATTTTACTTTTAGAGGTTTGTATTGATATAAAATTTGTATTGATATAAGATTCATTTTTATCAGAAAGGCAGCTTTACAGAGAAAAGGAAATTCTTTTTCCATCCATTGGTTCACTCCGCAAGTGGTTACAATGGCGGAAGCTGAGCCGATCTGAACCCAAGAGCTTCTTCCAGCTCTCCCAAATGGGTGCAAAATCTCAAGGTTTTGGGCATCCTCAATTGCCTTTCTAGGCCACAAGCAGGGAGCTGGATGGGAAGTGGAGCAGCCAGGACACAAACTGGTGGCCATACAAGATCTTGACACACGCAAGGTGAGGATTTAGCCACTGGGCCATTGCGCTGGGCTCCATATGTTACATTTTATGGGGTACGTTACCAATAGCTCAACACAGTATCCAGTTTAATTTAATTATCCCAGGCAAGTAGTTCTTCCAGTTTCTTCATTGAGAACCACAGCTACCCTCTGTTTTGAGGGTCACCAGAACCCATAGACTTCACTCAGATAATTTCCATCATACAATGCTCCCTACATCTCAGGATGAAGCACATTTATATATCCAACAGGAAAATCTTTAGATGATATCCACAGTACGCTGTAATAAAATTTTCACGTAAATGTATTCCACCTTCGCCTTGCCAAAGTAACAAAGTTCTACCGCGGATTAATTCATATTATATATGAAATATTTTAAAAAATATTACAGGAACAATTTCAGCACTTTTTGAAGAAACAAACTACTTACTGCTATTGTGTTACTTACATCGTCCTCTTTGGTGCCACCCCAGAAGTTGGTACCTCCGGCATAGCTAGGGATGTTCAACACTGCTATGCCTTGTAGACTGGGGAGGGGGATGTACTGCCCATCGCACTGGAAGATAAAAGACCCGGAGGTCACACGAAAAGAACAACACCATAGACAAAGATGAACAGAGCAAAGGATGCTGGTAACACCACACATTCCTTTTCTTTTTAAAGATTTTTTTTTTTTTATTGGAAAGGCAGATTATATTATAGAGAGAAGGAGAGACACCGAAAGATCTTCCACCCACTGATTCACTCCCCAAGTGACTACAACCACAAGAGCTGAGCCCATCTGAAGCCTATACATTAGAAAGGCCTGATACTCTTAGCTTTTTAATTTTAAAATAACTAAAACTATAAATAGATTCAATAGAAGATATTGTAAAAACCTGAAGCTAAAAAAAGTTTCCCTCCTTCTTTCCTTGAAATCAGGCTCCCTGGGACAGTCTCACTTTGATTAGGGTTTTGTCCATCCTTGTGCCGCATGCTTTTCAAAGGTGACCACAATGCTCAGCATGAGGCCCCACACACCCTGCACAGCCCTAGTACCCTGCCCCTGTACGCTATCCAACTCTGACGGGCCTAACCCAAAGGCCAGGGTTTCAAGTAGGCAGACCTAAAGTTTAAAAAAAGGGTGCATGTTAGAGAGAAACTCCTTGCCTTCTAAATGATCACTTACATAAAAATCAAGTCACCATTTAAATAAGAAATACACAGAGGTTGTTGAATATGATACGAATACATTCTTATGAATTAGAAACAGAATGCTGTCTTTTCACAAATGTTACTTCTTTATAAAGATGCTGTTTATATAAAAGGCAGAGTTGACACAGAAAGGAGACAGACAAATAGAGAGAGAGAGATACAAAGAACCCTCTGTTCACTGGTTCATTCCCCAAGTGGCCACAGATCCTTAAAGGTCTCCCACACGGGAGATGGCCACATCCCATGTCAGAGTACGGCTCATGTTCAAGAGGCTGCTCCACTTCTCATGCAGCAACCTGTTAATATGCCTGAGAAAACAGAAGATGGCAGGAGAACCTGGGCACCTGCTATGCATGTCAGAGACCCAGAAGTAGCTCCAGGCTCCAGCTTTCGGCCTGGGCCAGTCCTGGCTGTTACAGCCATTTGATGAGTGAACCAGCGGCAGAAAGGATTTCTTTCTCTTTCCCTTCCCACCTCCCCATCACTCTGTCGAATAAATCTGAAAAACATCACTCTTAATCCCAAATAAATCTAAAAAACACAAAACAACAAGAAGTCTGTGTCTCCATTCATAATACAGGGAAAGAAAAATTTGTCTCAGGAATCCAGAGAACTTTTTTATTTGTTTGTTCGTCAAGGACAGACACAGAGGAAGGTATCTCACAGTACAATGTGGTACAATGCAGGTCTCTCCTCCAACGTCATCCCATGGGAACCAGCACTAGGCAAAGGAATTTTACACAGCATTACTCCCGCAGAATGAAAATGTTTTTCAGGGCTGGCACGATGGCACTTTATGCTAATCCTCTGGCTACAAATGTCAGCATCAAATATGGGTGCCAATTCAAGTCCTGGCTTATCTACTTCCAATGCAGCAATCAACAAAATACTGTTCTGACTCAATAGATAAAGAGTCAAAGTTACAGGCCTGGCATAGTGGTTTAATTAGCTAATTCTCTCACTTCAAGTCCCACATTCCCACATTCATGTCATGGCTGCTCTAATTCCTATCCAGCTCCCTGCCTGTGGCTTGGGAAGTAGTGCACGATGGCCCAAAGTCTTGGGACCCTTGCACCCAAGTGGGAAATTTAGAAGTCCCTGGCTTCAGATCAGCTCAGCTTCGGCATCTGTGACCCATGGGGAGTGAATCAGCAGAAGGAAGATCTTTTTGACTCCACTCTCCATAAATGTGATCTGCCTTTCCAAGAAAAGTGTTTTTTTTATGGTTAACTTTTAACTAGGGCAAACAATTCTCTTTTTCCGTTTTACTTTTCTATGGTTTGATCTACCTTGTTTTACTAATCTTATTTTCATTTTTTTTTTTTTTATCATGTGGCATAGACTTTCTAGGGAGGGTTCTTAACATGAAGTCCGGCAGCCAGGAACTTATCAGCAGAGTTAGAGGGCTGGTAAAATATGATGGTTAAAACATGTGTTTTTATGCTCACCACCCTCTGAGATTCAGCCTAGGCCTCCACTGTCAGTGTAGGTAACCAATCAGCCACTGCCAACGCTTGTGACTGCGCTGTCAGCAGAAACAAACACGGGCACTCTGTGTCACATTACAGATGTTCCAGACACCCTCATTGCTACTTTGAAATAATGGAAATAAAGAAAGACGGTGGAGACGTTACTGGGTTTTAAATTTGATGTGGTCATTATAAAACAGATGTACGAACATTACTCTAATCATTTTAAATACTTTGTTGGTTTGTTTTAATGTTCTTTGTTTCCTTTCTAATTTCACGTACTTTATACAATGCTCTTAAAAATGATACTCAAAAATGCGCCTACTGGCTCACCACAATGTCAGAAGAGTCCACACTTCAAAATTAAATCTTTTAAAATAGAGAGTAAAAACACAGCCATCTGGGTTCAAAATACGTGCTACCAGCAGGAACAACTACAAATCCTGTGTCTGAAGAAGACAGGCATGAAAGCCAACCAGCCATCTGGGTACCAGACAGTGCCCTAAGTCTTAAAAATAGTAAACTCCGCGGATTAATGAAACTATTTAACAAATTATGGTGAAAGCACCATTTCCTTGTCTGCTTCGTCCTCAGTCAGTGCTAAACACTAGGGCCACGGAAGACAAACACAGTTCTCACCAGATTTTACACAGCACGGCAACCGAGAGGTGCAGATGAGAAAACAAATGCTTGTATAAAACAATGACATGGAAGCCAATGAGGCCACCCTGGGATGGTCTAGCAAGGGTGACATTTATAAACGTGTGAACTTTTCTGAACCAGCAACTCTTTCAATCAGTAACATCTATCTTGATTTTATAAGCAAGGATAAATTAAAACAGATGATCGGGTAGTCATACTTTGAGGGTGTATGGCACCCTTGTCTTCACCTGGGCAGTTAGTTAATCATAGGTACGCCAGGAAACCCTTTAGTCTACCTTTTAGTCTTTAGTTAACACCTAAAATAACAATGCTTGGTTTTAAAGTACTGACCAGAGCTCATGATTTATATACTTTCAGACTCATGATTTATATACTTTTATGAATGTATGCTATTATTTCATTTAAGATAAATGGTGATCAAAAAAACAAAAACAAAAACAACAAAAATCACACAGTACAGGAAAACTTGCCTATCAACATAAACAGTCAGCTCTAGGCTAGGGACAGAAGAAAATAAATTTAAAAAAAAATTAATAGTCATTTCTGAGCCAAGTTATTAGAAAAACTAAAATCCTTAGAGAAATATTAGAGAAACTAATATCCTTAATTCCCTCTTAAGTTAATTTAAAAACACTACAATAGAGGCAGGCATTTGGCCCGAGACACCAGTTGGCATGCCTACGGCCTATACCACAGGCTGGAGCTTGTGTTCTGTCTGTGCACACTCGGGGAAGTGGCAGACAGACCTCAAGAAGCTGGGGCCTTCCCATCCAGAGGGGAGACCTAGAATGCGCTCCAGGTTAACTCCTTGGCCACACGCAGGGCCTGCTGCCTTTGGGAAGTAAACAGCAGGTGAGTGCTTTTTTCCCTGTCTCTCTACCTCTCAAATCATATAAATAATAAATAGCAACTCTTATAAATAATACATATTTTATAAATTTAAATTTTATTTTAAAATAATGATTACCTGGTTCATCAGGGTATATAAATAATATTTTAAGGATATAAAAATATTCAGATTCTCATGAGTAATTTCTTTTACTCCTTGTTAGAAATCATTGAAAAAAAATCTATTTACATTAAAAGATTCTATTTGCTATGAATGTTACTATCAGGGACTTGTGAAATTTGGAACATTACACAATTGTGTCAGAATTTGGATATTTGAGTCAGAAAATTTAATCAAAATCCCAACCCATGTATGTGCTCCTGTGACATCACCGCCTCACAGCAGCCCCAATGTCAGCAGATAATGAGAAGGTCAACTAAGCTCACTCATACCCAGTATCTATACCTTCAGCAGCACAGAGCTGATGAGCCCTGGAGAAAAAAGGAAAGCCTTAAGTATTCAATAAAATCATAAGGAATTTAGGCGAAGTTAGCTTCACCAATTATCTTTCCAAGTAATATGATCTGAAAAGTTGGATATGATGAACTCACTTCAAGTTGAACCCTTTGTTCTAAGTTCTTGTATGATCTCTGTAACAACTCCCGGGTTCCAAGGACTCCATACCACATCAAGTTTTTGGTTCGGCTCCTGAAAAATACAATTGTGGCAATTTCAGGAAAATCTACTTTTTTTTTCCTCCTTAAAGGTAGAGCAAACAGAAAGATATTATAATAAATGGAATTAAAGTAAGATAGCCTTCATATAACAACATTATTATTATAACCATAATTACCTGCATTTTTCCGGGTGCTCTTCTCTCTTATTGTTAAATTCTAATGAGATTTTGGCATCTAATCCAATCCCAAAGTAATTGTTCATGACACATTTTTCTGTATATCCATCTCTATAATAATGAGAGGTACATAAGTCAATTTCACACACATTATAAACAATTTATACAAACATAGCACAGAAAGTAATTTAAGCATCTTCCAGTCCCCGTAGAAAATTACAAAGGTTAGCAAGAATAACTTCCCATTTTTATGCCATAGGATCAACCACAGTCCAGGGGTACAGACTTTTGGCACACAGGACACAAAACAACAGTGAGCCGAGCAGAGACGAGAGACCCATTCTCCTTTGGTTGTCCCAACTGTGTTAGCTTCTCCATCCCCCCATAGCTTCCTCACTACGCAAATGAGGGTGATTGGGGGATGGTCTTGGCAATGTGTATGATTATTACAAAGTCTCCTTCACTTCTGCCCTTAATAACGAGCCAATATTGATTGAGTTAAAAACACATCCCTCCTAGATTCTATGTCTGAACAAGGTTAAAGACAGTTCTGTCCTTGATGAATATCATTACTGAAATGATACAGTAAGAAGCAAAATGAAGAACTGAAGGACAAGAAACTACAACTCAACCTTTTTTTTCTCCTTGTGTGTTTTTAGAAACTTTGACAAGGTTCAGAGACTTCCTGACATAAACGGAGAAGCTGGACACGGAAAGACAACAGGATTGGTCGGACTGAGACGACAGGAGGTGAAGGCACCAACAGACACAGGGGTGAAGGGGCTTTGAAGTAAAATCCTCCGGGGCAAGTGAGAAGTGATACAGGTCCTCCACACGGCCACAGGCTGGAAAGGCCCCCATCTCAGGAACAGCCCGAGACCCCTGAATCTGAACGAGGTCAATGCGCTCATCATGATGAACTTGTGAAATTTTCTGATCATCTTTTTACACATGGAAACATACTTAGTATAATACACTTAATGTGTTACAAGGTCACACACAACTAAAACAAGAAAACAACAAATGTGCTGAAGCATATTCTTACAGGGAATCCAGATCCGGGTCAATAAATGGTGTGGCACCAAAAGGATCAACATTTGCTAGTAACATTTTGTTGATGATAGAACTCCCGGCAATTGAGGCAGCTAGTCCTGCTCTTAAACCTGGAGAAAAGATAAAATCCCACAGGGTCACTTGTTGAGAAACAACAGAGAACTAGTGTACTCAGGAATAACCTCAAACAACTTGCTCCCAAAAGCTTAGAGTTTTCTACTTTTCTCAACAATCAAAACTAAGAACTATGACACCTGTGGATACAAACTTTTTGATCCTTAACAGGTATCTTTCAGTCTCTCACTCTCTCTCTCTCTCTCTCTCACACACACACACACACAATCATAAAGAGTTAAGGATTTGAAGACTTAAATACATGTTACTTTTTTGTTGTTGTTGTTACAACAAGTAAGGTACTAACTCTGTAGGGAATTTACAGCAAAAACTGAATTACCCAAAATGTTGTAGACTTATCATTTGCATAGTCTCAGAGTTTAGACAACAGTTTAAATGTTAAAAGATGTATTAACATGAAAACTCAGCACCAAGCACAGATAGCAAAATATGAAATGTGAGTATATTAATGATTTTTAGGATACAGAAAAGACTACAAAAAAGAAGCCTTTTTCGTATCCCTGAAAATGCAAGACTATAAATTTATTTCAACACAGTTATGGTATTCAAAGCTAGTTTTAGGATTTCCAGCCTAACATTAAGGTTATAAACATTAAAATATGCACAGAACACAAGAAAAAGGAATATACAAGACTGGAGAAAAAGATCAAAATAGTCATGTAATTCAGAAATTCTAGAAAATCAGGAAAATATTTCTTGTGCAAATGTTCCTTTCCAAAGAGGGAATCTAAGAACTGAAATAAACTGAGCCAAAAACATTCTCCAAGGGATTTTTTTTTTAAAGAGCACATTTCTGGTGTGTAGAGATGCGTAATTACATATTTTTACAGAAATATTTAAGACTAAACCATACTTCAGTATCTGCCCTACCTGGGCAGATGATCCGGGTGTTGAGGACAGGGAGGTTTTCTTTGCTGGCTGCCACCGCTGGAGCAGGGACACAATCAGGTTGGGAAGGGCCACGACTTGTCCGGGAATCTGGGGACCGACACAGAGGCAAAAAGTCCAGATGGTACAAAGCTAACAGTAATGTTATCAAAATAAGTCAGCTCCTACACATGCAAGCCGTCAGATAACTGAACACCTATTCAGATCAATCAGCAGAACTGAAAAGAATCATTCTTTGACCATTCTGACTGGATGTTCTTGAGACTTATCTAGAAAAGATCTATCATAGTTGATATCTTGATCTCCAACTTCAAAAAGAGATCAGCAGCAACAGGTAATTTATCATAATTAAATTCAGTGATATTTATAATATTTGTGTGATCAACCAAACTTTAATATATGTAGAGGGGGGTGGGAGTTGTTAAGATGACCTGCAATACCAGATCCCATAAGGGCACAGGTTCAAGTCCCAGCTGCATCACTTCCAATTCCAGCACCCTGCTAATGTGTCTGCAGCAAATGGCCCAAGAACTAGGGCTCCTGCACTCACAGCTCTTGGCTTCAGGCTCCTAGCTTTGTCCACATTGTCAACCCTTGGCCCTGTGGCCATTTGGGGAGTGAACCAGAGGATGCAGAATCTCTCTCCCTCTCTCTCTCTCTCGTTTTCCATTGCTCTGCCTTTGAAATAAATAAATACACAGATATTTTAGAATTAAGGAAAATTTTGAAGCCTGATGAATTTTAAAAACGTGTTATAACATACATGACCAACATAACCCAATTCTGATCAATTTTGGGTGAGGATCCAAGTTAATTTATATAACTGCTAAAGCTAATCTGTGAAATATGAATTAACATTATCTTTTATCAATGAAGAAAATTAGTATTTATTTTCAAATGAAACCACTGACTTTTCCTGCACTTACTCAAAATGATGACTTTCCCCATACGAGTTCTATCATTTTCTTGTAAAATTTGATTCACTTTATAAATGGTTCCAAAACACAATTACTGTTAAAATAAATGACCAAAGAAAATTTAATTCTAACTAAACTTAGGCAATTTAATGGAGAACAAATAGTACCTTTACCTAATTGAAGGCTATTGATAGATTTTAAAAGCAGTAGTCCTTGAGCTCAATTTTAAAATACCCTAAAACTTAATTATCTTCACTTCTGCCAAGTTTAATTACAAACTAATTATATTAACCTTACACTATTCTCTTTGTTTAAAAATGGTCTAGGGCCCTGGAAAGAAATGACACATGAGCTTCTCTTTCCTAAGAGGCAGAAGTTCTGGGACCGACAGGAAGAACCTCTGGTGTTTAGCTCTGTTAAAAAGCAGAGCGCCTACAAATGACAAAGCCTCATGTTCTACTGCACATTAACTAAATTAAGGTTTCACAGTTCTTCCTGAATAGAACATCTCACGGATCACCACAACATAAAGCATTTCTTGCACCTCAGGCACATGATGCAGTGGATGCACGTCAAGGCAATGATGATTGCTTAGCACAGAAACACTCTCCCCCATGGTTGTTGATTTTCAGAAGTTGAATTACCGGCCACAATATCAAATACTGGGTCATTAAAGAACTTTCTAAATCTATGTCTACATTTATAGAGCTATGTTTGCGTTTTTTTCCCCCTCTTTCCCTCAGTTTTCTTTACAGACTTCAATGGGAGGAAGAGCTTAGCTTGAGGTAAGGTGGGAAGGAAGAAAGCTGAAGAGACTTTCTGAAGAGTCACTATCAAGCAGCATCCTATGGCTGCCACTGTCATGTCGGCTCGTTTTAGTCCACATTGTTTGAGAGATGAAGACATCTAAGGTTTGCTTATCAAATTCACAGATGTGACAAACTTGAGATGACAGGCTCACGCTTCATAAAGTCTCCATGGAATAAAATAATACATCCCAAACTTTTGAAGTTGAGCAACAGGATGCAAGGAGTGACTGAAGTAAGGAAAGGCCAAATCTTGTGCAAGGCATACAGCTTTCTTACAGTTATCACAGGATTCTGTAAGCTGAAACAGGTGTAAATCAGATGATTTTGTTGCATATTTCTTCCTCTCCTTTTTTTTTAGGGAAACAAATATTTAGTCATCCTTCGTCCTACAGTCCTTAGTGACTTGTTATATAACCTCGATTATATACGAGGGATGTGAGAGTATTTGATAATAGTCTAAAGAGTGCTACCTTTATATTATCATTCATGAAAACATTAATTTCCAAAGAGCTTTTCAAAAATTAAAATTTCTTATTTCCTGAACAGCAAAAGTGTAAGCAAAATTATACTTTATTTCCAGAATAACTTCATCATAATTTTCTTACCAGTTAAAAACTCTTTTGTGTCATAATCTCTCAGCTCTTCTTTAGATTCATCTGTTTCTGTACTGTCGTAATCAGATGACTGGTTAACTACTTCACAGGACTGAAGCGTCTGCTCGTCGATAACTTTAAGTAGTAAGAAGATAAAAATGTTTGGACAAATAAAAACAAAATCCATCAATAGTAACACATGCTGAGGAAAGGGAAACTGAAAAGTATATTCCAAAAAATTTCATATTCACAAATAAGAACACTTCAGCAATCATGTCAAGGGTTGTAAACACCAGGATGATAAAATGATAAGGTTAAAATAATAACAGCTTAGCCATGGTGGGTGCCATGGTGCTGGCTTCTGCATTTTATATTTTACTCTACTAAATATATCATTTTAACCTTATCATTTTATCATCTCTAGTGCCTATGGTACCAGAATCCCAACTGGGTGCTGATTCAGGTCTTGACTGCTCCAATTGCAATGCAGAGCTCCTTGCTAATGGAATGGAAAAACAGTGGAATATGGTCCAGATTCTGGGGTCCTACAGCCGTGTGGGAGACCCAACAGAGGCTCCTAGTGGCCAGCTCTGGATTGGCCCAGCTCCAGTCACTGCAGCCACTTGGGGAATGTACTAGCTAATGGAAGATGTCTCTCTTTGTTTCTCCTTTTCTTTCTGTAAATCTACCTTTCAAATAAGAACAAATCAAACTTACAAAAATACGGAATATTCGGGCCCAGTGCAATAGTATAGTGGTTAAAGCCCTCGCCTTGCACATGCCGGGATCCCATATAGGTCCAGCTTCCCATCCAGCTCCCTGCTTGTGGCCTGGGAAAGCAGTCGAGGATGACCCAAAGCCCTGGGACCCTGCACCTGCTTGGGAGACCTGTAAGAGCTCCTGGCTCCTGGCTCCTGATTGGCTCAGCTCCAGCCGTTGTGGTCACTTGGGGAGTGAATCATCAGATGGAAGATTTTCCTCTCTGTCTTTCCTCCTCTCTGTATATCTGCCTTTCCAATAAAAATAGATAAATCTTAAAAAAAAATATGGAATATCCAAATTTTAGATAGTGAAATACAAATCTAATCAGTAGTTACAATCTATAAAGGGAATTTTGAATATGAATTACCCAAATTAATGTTAGTTGCTACTAAAATTATACATATTAATTAAAAATTAAAATACAGGCTGAACTTTTATAAATAAACAACCTAAACATTTAGGAACTTAATGTTGTTAGTATTTTCTGTATCGGTAGAGTATTTTACAGGATGCATTTTCTTTATGAAATCAATTAAGTAAATTAGTCAAAATGTTGGAAATATTATTTTAGATAATTTTCTACTTTAGGCAGAATATACACGTTCTAATTTATTTCTGAGACTTTATCTGAGGCATCATCCATGCATTCTTTTCTACTAAATAATAGGGCTCAGCGCGATTTTCCTTTAGTGGTTTGAGCTTCTGAATTGCCTCAACGACTTTCAAAATGCGTTCCACTGAAGCGCTGTGACAGTCCCCGGCAGGTGCACAGGGCGCTGCTGCAATGCCGTGTTATCAGTGTGTACCTTTTCCAGCTTCTTCAATGACTTGCCTCACTGCTTTCTTTAAACTGTTCGCCCGCAGCATTATCTCCCTGTGTTTGCCAGATTTGGGGGAGCAAGGTTTTGTGATGTTATCCACAAGCTGTTCTTTGCTTTCCCACAAGGACTCTTCACTTGAAGATTCCACAGCATCCTCCTCCACGATGACTGGGCTGACATCCGGGTAGGCTGGGGCCTCTTGGAAGTCTGTGTGCAAGGCCTGCAGCAGTTCTTCCAGCTTCTCTTTCAGCAATGAACACTGAGAAAACCAAAAGCAGTTACAGGACAGACACCCTTAACAAGTAATAGCAGCAGGTGGAGTATAAGAACGCTTACTCTAAGACGGTACCATGAAATACAAGAACATTTGATGAGATATGAACGGCTGTCACCTTTCATATCATAGATGCTATAGTTTAGGATGTAGGTAAGATAAAAAGCTCTGTATTTAGTAGAGATAGAAAATGATAAATTAAATTAATGCCTTTTTTTCAAGTGGGAAGATGCCTATGTTGATATTTAGCATTAATTGGTTATCTATTATAATTTATACTTTAGACCTAATAATGAAAAATTTGTAACTTAAAACAGATTTTGACGCATACACTAATATGACAAAGAAATAATAGGAAAGGTTAGGTGTGGAATAAAGATTGTGATGAACACATCACACTAACACATCATGCTAACAACTGGTCAGCTGGTTTTGTAAATTGAAAATTTTATTCTTAATTAAAAATTTTAAAAAGAAAATAGGAAACAAATTAGCACAATTCTTATGTAAATGTGTAGAAGCAACCAGGCTTCATTTTTCATGGCTAAAAATCTGAATAATAACTGTATAGCTATTTTTTTCCTTAAAAAGCACAATAAATACTTTTCTATAAAGTCACACATTACAGGAAACATTACACATGAGCTGATAATTGTCACAGAAACTATTAAATACACTTTCTTCTTTTAGTAATTAACTTATGGACCACTTTTGAGCACCATAAACTGCAGCTCTGTCCGAGTCTTGGCAAGCTAGCCTCAGAAGCTTCGGTTTGTGAAGGAGCAAAAAGTACTAAAAGGATTACTGGTTCAAAGAAAAACTGAGAACAAAAAATACAGAAGGAAAAAGGGGAAACAAAGAGGTAGAAAACAAGCACCTGCCCTTCTTTCTTGCTGTGTTTCTCCTGTTACTAGCAGAGAGGACCCATTCAAGACCGACGCTGTTGATGCTACTCCCTGGCTCTTAGGTGCACATAACTTCCCTTGCTGCTTCGATAACATGTGCAGACAAATCTACCGCAGAAATGGGTTAGAGACCAAAGTGTAGCTAAGAGATGGTCTCTGCTTTCTGAAACCCTCCCCAGAGTATAAAGGTGATAGAAAGAGGATGAAGCCTTGAAATGTGTATTTCAACTTCTTTTTCCTTGCACTCAAATTACCACCTATAAAATAAATCTGAGGAATGAGTCTCCTGGCAAGCTCAAGGTACCTAAGTGTTTTATAGGTAGGCTCTGTCATGAACTTCTAAGAACAAAAGCAGTTATTGCTAACGTTCACAAAATTACTCTTATTTTAGCATCAAAAAGCTCATGGGTTGTAGGTTGTGTGTGTGTGGCAGGTGTGTGCGTGTGTGTGGTGTGGGGGAAGAACCTGCAAAGTAAAATTCAATGCAAGAGACACAGGAAGCCGAGGCATGGGGAAGGACTTTGGTTGGCCAGCTGGCGTGGAAACGAAAAGCCCACTGCCTGGCACGGCGGTCAGACAGCTGTGCCGCGGTCAGACAGCTGTGCCCCGGTCACGGATGTCAGTCACTGGGAAGGGTGCTGGCGTTCTAAAGCCTGGCTGTTGGACGGTTTTGTGGAGTTTGCCTATGCAGTATATGGGGATCTGTAAAGTAGCACAGCTTTAAAAATCCTCAGATCTGATTCAAAAACGCTTCCTCCCCCACCCCTCCTCAGGACTTGAAAAATGTTTGATAGAGAAAAAGCCACTTTTGTCAGCTTAGCTCTAAAGCACAGTTCAAGATTAACAAGGTCAGCAAGCAACGAATCCTCAAGAATCCTTACTTTGCTCGCCAGCGTATCGGTCTCCACAGTATTTTCCAAGGACCTGTCACAGGCTTTCTCTATTTTGGCTATGAAATCCCTTATGGTTTCACAGAGTACCCTTGGAGGAAAAGACATTGAACAACTCGGTAAACACAATAGGTGGATCTGTTTCGATTTATAAACACATTTAAAGATAAACACAATTAGGTAAACGGTCATCATATCTAGATGATTCTGTCTAGACTTAAATCTGCTGAGTAATGCATCTTAGATAAACTCAATATGTTTTTAAATTAAAAATGGATACAAGGATACACTTTGCTCTGTGTAGTTTTTATTATAGTAAATTCCATGTTGCCACGAGCCTTTCTCAAAAAATTCAGTTAAATTCTTAAGAAGACTACTTTCAGACCCTGATAAAGTACAGCATCATCTGGTACAGTGGATGTATTTTCACAGCAGAGTCTGCAATACTGAATGAACAAGGAAGAGTTCACCATTTATGCTGTCATTGTCCTTCTACTGAGTAGTACGTGGGCATTTTGAAAACACACTGCTCCCAAGAGGAAAGAGGTTGTATATTATGCTGCAAACCAATCTGTCATTTGAATTGAATTCTATCTTCTATAAATCCATTCATTTTCCCCTTAACAAAACCAATGCAATAACATACAGAACTAATTTCATTGAGGTCTCTTTAGTGTCAGCAATATATGGTTTACTCGTTTGCTTCTTTTAATTTCATTTGGTTTCTTTGCAATGGAAATAAACTCAGAGAAAATAGAAACAACCCAAAACACTAATAAAATCAATCTTTCTAACGTCTTGGGAACCAGCATTGAAATTTAAAACCACCAAAAGAAGGGTCAGTGATGAGCTTTGCTCCAGCAAGGATTTGTACTGATGCAGTCAGGGCACCTAAGCTCACGGAGTGGTCACAGTCAGGGATGTGGATGGCAGTCATGGAAGCAGATCACAGTGTGGCTGTCACGGACTGACATGGAGGAACTGAAGACAAAGAATGAAACGAGTCCAAACTTATGTGTTCAATTATATGCACACAATATTCCCTGAAAGTGTCACAATGGTAAGCTAATAATTTGAAACTGAGACATTTAATAGCCAGATATGCATACACACCATCACACACACATACACACACACACACATTCCACCGTCTGCTTCATCATCAAAGAATTAAATACACAGCTCTTAACACTTTTTGTTAAATTTGTTGATTTTTTTTGCTCAAGGAGGGCATATTTCAAATAATAATAAACCTTCACCTCATTTACTTGAAAGGCAGCTGACTAACTATCTCTAAAGACAGTCCAAATCTAAATTCTATGGTTCTATGACAGTGACTTCAGACACTAATTTTTCCTGCTAGTTATCTCTTTTCCTTAAACAAAACCAAAACCAAACCAAACTAAACACACATATACAAATTGTACTTATTTTAAAAGTTGGGAGCTGGGGCCATTATAATGGCTCAACTGGTTAATCCTTCACTGGCAGGTACCAGCATCCTATTTGGGGACCAGTTCATCTGCTGACTGCTCTGCCTGGGAACACAGCAGAGGATCCAAAGCCTTGTGGGAGACTAGGAAGAAACTCCTGGCTCCTGGTTTTAGATTGAGGCTATTTACATAGTGAATCACCAAAAGGAAAATCTCTCTCTTTGTAAATCTGCCTTTCCCATTAGAATAAAAAAAAAATCTTAAAAAGAGTTGGGAGTACAATAAAAAAATCAAAAAACTTAATAAATGTCTACAATTAAAGTTAGCCAAGTTTAGAAACTACTGACTAAATAAAAGTAGAATCATACATATTACAGGTTGTAAAAACAACTTATTCAATAACTTTTCTTATTTTTACAGATATATTACACCTATGCTCATTTGGAACTTCTGATTTTCAGATGATCACTCCTGTTATTAGTTAATTGATAAAATTCCTGCCAAAGTCAAAGAATGAATGTCATAGGCCAACCTACACATGAACTATGTTAATGAAATACAGCGTCCCATTATCATTTCAACACCTTTTAAAAAGGTGAAAACAGGTGATGACACTTGGGATTATGACGTTAGGAAATGTAAGTATCCTGCACAAGACAGTTAAAAAAATTTTGTCTTGATGCCAGGTGTGAAAGCCTAGTGGCCTTGTATCTGCTGGGATCCTATATGGGCACTGGTTTGTATCCCATCAGCCCCACTTTCCATCCAGCTCCCTGCTTGTGGCCTGGGAAAGCAATGGAGCATGGCTCAAAGCCTTGGAACCCTGCATCAGTGTGGGAGTTCTGGGAAAAGCTCGTGGATCCTGATCAGCTCAGTTCCAGCAGTTGAGGCCACTTGGGGAGTGAACCAGTTGACAGAATATTTTTCTGTCTCTCCTCTATATATCTGCCCTTCCAATAAAATAATAAAATAAATCTTTTAAAAAAACTGTCTTAATAGTATATCATTTGAGGCTTACATCGTCCTGTAGCTGGTTATATAGCCTCCTACAATGCTGACATCCTATATGGGCACCACTTCCTTTTCTAGGTGGTCCACTTCAGATCCAGCTCCCTGCTAACGTACCTGAGAAAGCAGCAGAGGATGGCCCAAGTCCTTGGGTCCCTGCCCACAGGTGAGAGTTCGGGATTAAGTTCCTGGCTCCTGGCTTTGGCTTCGCCCACCCCTAGCTGACCCTGGCTGTTGCAATCATCTGGGGAGGAAGCAATGGATGGAAAAATCTCTTTTTCTCTCCCCTTTTTTGAAATTGATTGAAGTAAAAAACAAAATACATTAAAAAATTATATCATTCAAAAAATAAGTAGAATTAACAAAATAAATTAATTATTTTATTTAGGTGACCCCCGTGTGTGTGTATACTGTCTTTTTCAAATCACTGATTTGTTAATTGGGTACTTTACTATGTATATGCCATGTCTTAATAGGAACATTTAGAAATATATACGGGATGCCATGTCACAGGTGGCAGCTTAACTCACTGTACAGCAACATTGGTCCTGTATTTCAAAAAATTTTAAATAATAATGTATTTACTTGTATAAAAAAATGGAATGAAACAATTTGTGGGGTTCCCTTAGAGACACTGCAGCAAAATAAAGTGGGGAGCAGATGGCAAAATGTGGGTAACAAAGCTGAGCAAATGGCATGGCAGGAATTCACAGCCGTCTTGTACATATGTTTACATGCATCCACAAAAAGGGGACATACATTGCATAACTGGCTTTATTCTCTCTTTGCATTCTGCAGCCTGGGTTCTAACCTGGGAGATCTGGAAAAAGCTCCATGCTCCTGGCTTCAGCTCAGCCAGGACTACCTGGTATAGTCAACTGTGATTGAACCAGCAGATGGAGTATCTCTCTCTGTTTGTCCCATGCTTTGTAATGACGATTCTCTAAAAAAATATAATTTTTTTAAAAGTCTGTGACAAATTTATGTATGAAAAGCTAAGCATATATTTAAAAATATTTTTTCATCAAAATAAACTTACTTTTATTTCTATTTTCCACACATCCTTCAGGTTCCTTTGTATTAAACAAAAAGTAATTTTTTTTTGTATTATGAAAAACCTTCATTTTCATTTTTCCAATGTTTTCTCATAGTGTTCTCCACTTTCTTCTACAAAGATGCATCTGATTTCTAGGGCCAGGATTGCATACTCATAATCTAACTTAGATACAGGAATTGGGGCCCAGCATGAGAAAGACAATGAACAGAGAGTGCTTAGGCCTGGGACAAACGAGAGATTCATACATTTCACGGAAAGCAAGACATTTCACTAAACACAGACTTACCAACCAGCAGCAATGCTGCCAAACAGGGACAAGGGCCCACCTCTGCTGGGCCAAGCACTGTGCTTCCTGAGGCATGCCTACGCCACTCCACTCGCATCTACCATGCGTCCTGCTTCTGGGGGCATGGCACCCAAAGCAACAGTTTGGGGTATACTTTCCTCACAAGCAGGTTTACAATGATTTATCTCGTCTTTCCTTTTGATTGCAGATTATGTGTATAATACAGTAGAGTCTCAGTATTTTCCCTCCACTACTTTCCCACTTCCTTTCCTTTGCCTCCTTCTCTTCCTCCTCTTTCTGCATGATAGCAATATCGGCTTGCTAGGCCAGAATCTTAGGAACATTCTTTTACTTCCAAGTTGAACATTTCATATGGTTTCACTTCCTTCTTCTGGTTGACTTTCTAATTTTCATGTCAATATAGAGAACTCAAAAACCAAATTCTAAATTCCAGCAAGGCAATCTCTGGGATAATAACATCAAGTTAGTTTTGGCTCCATGTACAGAAACACCTTAAATAAAATCTGATAAATGAATTAAAATATAACTGAGCAATTTAAACATGTTGAGAAAGGCAATTTAGAAAAATTACATCATCATTTTTTTGTCTTTCACTGATGCAAACAGTTCCTAAACAGTAGTGCTGAGAAAAATGGTTACAATAAATGTGTTTTTCATATCACAACTAATCATACATACTCTCTTAAATAAAACATTTAGATTAAACTCTAGACTCACTAAACCTTTTTCAACTAAAAAAATGTTTCAAACCAAGTATCAAAAAAAAATACCCTCTAAATGTTTCCCATCTAAAATCAGATGCTAAAATAATTTTTAAAAATCATTTGAAATTTGGCATATCTAATTCTATAAGCTATTTCATAGACATGTTTTGCAAAGAAAACTCACAAAGAAATTACATTAATGATAGGAAGCAGCTTGGCTCTTTCATCATGCGACTACTCCCTGATTAAACTCCACAACTCACTTGGTAGATGCTATGACCACTGCATGTTCGCCAGCATTGACAATCTTCGTAAGATGATTTGTAACTGAGTCTTCATAAATTGTCATCTGAAAAAAAATATATAGTCCACACTGTATTACCCTTGCTGCCATTTATACAGCTCAGTTCTTAACTGTTGCCCAGAGGAGAAGCAGGCACAAGACAGTCTGAGATGCAGCACTGAAACCATTACACAAGGAAAACAGGCCCTTCTGTGAAAATATTTCTGCTTCTAGAATTCTTTTGTTTTTAGAAAAATCCAAAAAAATCCCTTTTGAATAAAATTTTAATGTGAAATGGATTAACACAAAAAAGCTGACAAAATAGCCTACCGATGTCAGACAATCTAATGTTTTAAATGGGTAAGACTAGAAATTTATGGCACAGAATATCCAATGGTCCAGAAACAGATAAAACAGATTAAAAGGTGTTCATACAGGCTCATTGGCCAGAATCAAAACCTCAAACATACACACTGTATGGTTTGTGGGAACGGATGGTCCGTGTAGCTACCAGAATTGGGAAACTGAGGGCAGTCAGAAGCAGACAATGCCAGCTGTTGCCACAGTATGGAGCTAAACAACTCTCATATACTGAGTGTAGATTCACAAACACTCCAGAAAAACCTGTTATAGCCACAAAGCCGAACACACCTGCCATACTCCATCTTGTACATCTCTATCTCAAAGAAATGGAGCCGGGTGCTGACACGCTCAGAGCAGCACCCGCTGGGCAGAATGGATGACACGTCAAGGTTTATTTGGGCAACATGTTACTAGGAGACAAAGAGAATGAATGACTCAGGCAACTACACCACGATAGAGAAATTACAAACACAACACTGAGTTTCTCTTCAGAGACAAGCCACATGTGGAGGAGTACTTTCCATCAAGGAAGGACAGGGTGAGAACCCACAGTCACACCCAACACGGTATTGGCCCACTAACCCATTTCACTGATTTCTTGATGTACATACTAAAATGCATCTTTATAACATCAGAAAAATGCAAATCTAAATACCTATTTTTAAAATGCAGAAATATCTTTATAATTTAGATTTATTCTCTGAGAAGTAGGAGATGTTCAAAATAATTATTAATGTCACTAATTAATGGTTTGTCATTAATGTTCTTTCATTTCTTGGATTTTGTTTTTAAAAAATCCAAGTTTTGGTTTATTAAAATGATTCCAGAAGGGGGAACAGGGGAGGAACCACAGCCTCTTTCACAGGAAAATAAAATAATCCCTATGTTCAGGGATCTTGTCTAGTTATTTGGCAAGGTCAGAAGGGTAGTATAAAAAAGTTAATATTTCTAATGCAGACACTGTGCTGGAAAAACTTGGTGTCTATTTGCTCCTTTCATTATCTTGCTGGCAAGTCAAGGGGCCTGAGGCTTCAGTGAGTGGAGGGACTTCCTTCCTATACCCACAGCTATGGGATTACAGACAAGCCACAAAGAAAGGTAAAGCTTGATTTTAATGCAGTTCGTTGTCAAGGTCAAACAACAGTGCCATAGTCAAGTGCAGAGGGCATTCAGGGCATGGTCGGGGCAATGCAGAACACTCAACACAAATCTTAGGGGGTGCTATCGTCTTCTTAAAAACCAAAATAACCGTGATTCAAAATCCTTTTGCACTAAACAAACAAGATAGCTTTCACTCACTTAAAACTGTACCTCATGTTTAACAAGTATACATGTGACACAGGTAAGTGCTTATCTCTTTATATTTCAGGAAATAAACATTTCTGAAATAAGTGGAGAAAATTATCCTTTTCTGTGCTTTAGAAACAAAACTAATAAAAATACCAAAATGCTACTGAAGAAAGCAGAATGGTTTCTATAAAACCACAGTATGTGTATAGACAGATTAATATTGTATTTTAAATTGCTGCTGGGAATAAAGTAAGGAAGTACATTCATGTTCAATAGTTATCATCTCAGTGAAAGGACTAAAATGACTTTCATTTTCCTTTTCTGAAATTTGAAAAAGTTGGTTTGGCAATTACAATGGCTAGAACCAGACAAATGCAAAGCCAGGAGGTAGGGGTAGGGTCCAGGGGGCGGGAGCCTCCTCCGGGTCTCCCACATGGGTATGGGAACCCCAGGAATAGAGCCAACCTACACTGCTTTCCCAGGCTGTAACAGGGAGCCGGATCAGGAGCGGAGTAGCGGAGTAGTGGAGCACAAGCTGGTCCCAAAAAATGATACTGGCACCACAGGCAGAAGCTTAGCCCACCATGTCAGGGTGCCAACCCCCAGGAAAAGTTTTAAAAATACTAATTAGCTTCTCTAAGAAACAGCTCCATATTTCCAGTTGGCACTTCTCACCTTAGTTTTGTCAAGTTTATCATTTTCTTAATGACAAAACAAAAATTTCAGTTGTAAAATAAACACACATAGATCAAATGGCCCGAGTGAGTGGCAGAACAATGCTTTAAATGCCAAGTTCTGTTTCAATCTCCACTGGTGGGCCAGGTACTGGGTGCAAGCAGCTGGAATGTCACTTTGGCCACCTGAATCCCCCTCGGGGGTGCCTGGGTGCGATTCTCGGCTCCACTCCCTGTTCCAGCTTCCTGCCAACGGACACCTGGGAGCAGGCTTGTCTTAGGGACGACTTCTGTCTGTACGGTTGGTACGTACGACGGCTCAGCGATCTAAAGGTGTCAAAAACTTTGAATACAAGATTATATCACCAAAAATGTAATTGAAATTAAATAAACATGTTGTCGTAGCTTATGATTAAATTCCTTACTTCTTCCTAGAGACCTGCCCCTACAGCAAACAAACAACACAGACAGGGTTGAGTCTTACATAGAGCACTTCAGACGTCTCTGGAGGTCCTGGAAGCAGAGAAGCCTTTGGTGGCAACTTGAGTTCATACGTCATTATACTCCATCTGAAGGGAAAAACATCTTTGGTCTCATTCCTTTGGAATTTAATATGCTTACTGTCCCCATTCCAAATACATTTATCAATATATACATCTATCTAAGCACTATGGTTTATTTTAAAATAGCCATAGATACACAAAGAAAGTTCTGGTAATCTTATAAAATGTTCATTTCTTTTATCTTCATTTTATTTGAAAAGCATCTAACAGCCACACTTGGGTCAGGCCAATGCAAGGTGTCAGGTCATGGGCCATCACTTGCTGTCTTCCCGAACGTGGCCAGGCAGGAAGCTGGAGGGGAGTGCAGAGGCTGGACTTGAACGCAGGCACTCTGACACAGAGATACGCACACTGCAAGGTGGTGGCCTAACTGCGGTGCCAAATGCTTGTCCCTTGTGAGCCTTTTCACCAGCAAAACGAAGATGACAACAGCAGCTCTTGAGGAGAGCAGCTGTGATGAACTGAGATGTTGGCAGATGAAATAAAACAACCAGAAGTGCCAGGACGACATTGATGTATCCGTTGCTCTCTTTCCCATGGTCTTCACAAGCCTCCGGTGTCATCTTTGTAAAAGCACCACAACCATGGCTGTCCAAGCCACCCCCACAGTGATTTTCTGAAGATTAAGTAAATTCAGAGATCCAAAAAGCTGGCATAATAGTAAATGAGTTTCCTTCACCCTTTCTTTACCGACTACTAACAAAAGCACAGGCATATGATACTCATATTTTCCCAACAGTGGTCCTGAGCTTTTGCGTGCTCTAAGATGACTTTTTTTATCTTGTGTTTTTTGCAGGCCAGACTGTAACAAGGAATTTCATCACCAGGTGCTTATTCTTAGCTAACCACACAGACAATCAAATTTCTATAACACAGGGAGGAAAACACACATTCTGAGTGGAGAAAAATGACAACTAGCATTTCCTAGCAGGAATGGTGTCTACACTTGCAACAAGAAAGCAGTAAGAAGGACTTGGTCAGCCAACAGACCTTGAAAAGATGTTCTCAACCCTGGTGCAATGAAGCTGAGGACATCTCTGAACTATCAAAACCACTCAAGTATTATACCCTCAGAACATTTTTCTCCACACTGGGGGTCTCTAAGGCATCATTAAATGACAGCACCCATGGGTGCTGATATAGTTTGACTGCATGCAATGGTCCCCACCCCTACCCCTCTTGCAGACATGGGAGGGAAAAAAAATTGGAACATTTGTTCCACCCACCTTCCTTCATGCCTCTACCTTCCCCACCCTAGTCAGAGACCCACAAGGGCATGCAAACTTCTCAATTATGTAAACAATGCTAAATATAAAATTAAAAAACAAAAATTAAAGAAAAAGAAAGCATGTAAAATACTTGTTCTTGGGTAAGCACAGAAATGGATGGCTGTCTAGGAATTCACCTTCAAGCTCGATTACAAATAACAGTGATTCTAATATTTCATTTCCAATCTTTTCCCTCCAATTTTATTAAGAATTAACTGACAACTAAAACTAGCATATATTTAAGATTGGTGATTGTGAAATACACATATTAGGAAATAATCAACACAATCAAGCTAATCAACAAATCTATCACCACATTTAGCAATCAACATTTTTTTTTTACTTTCATCCTCTTTTAAAGATTGGTGACTGAATATCGCTATATACTATTTATGATTTTTTTAAAAAATATTTTTATCAGAAAAGCAGATTTACAGAGCTAGGAGAGACAGATAGGAAGATCTTCCACCTGTTGGTTCACTCCCCAAGTGGCTGCACTGCGATCTGAGGACAGGAGACAGGAGGTTCTTCTGGGTCGCCCACGCTGGTGCAGGGTCCCAAGGCTTTTTTGGCCATCCTCTACAACTTTCCCAGGTCACAAGCAGAGAGCTGGATGGGAAGTGGGGCCGCTGGGATTAGAACCTGTGGCCATATGGGATCCCGGCATGTGCAAGGCAATGACTTTAGCCACTAGGCTACCATGCTGGACCCTATTATAAATATTTTTACACCCAAACTATGTGAAGTGTCTCTCTCATGCAATTTTGAATAAAGAGAGAAATGCTCTCCTGCCCAATTCTCTTTATATTCTGTTAGCAAAAGAAATCAGCCATTTCAGCATTACCTGATGACAGGCAAGGTTACAATTAATTAGATTACAGCTCATCATAGAGTAATTACATTTAGGATTGGTGGCTCCCTGATGAGATTCTGTTGTTTTCGGGAAGAGGCACACAGATGGCTAATTATCAGGATTGGTTTGATTCATGCCAACTCAAGTTGAAATGACCCTCTGACATGTGTTCCTGCTTAGCGCGGGAGGACAGGCCTCAGAGCTTACTGAGCACCGTGTCCTCTCCCCAGATTCTAAATTCTTCCTTCCGCAGCGTTCATATATTGCAATTTCTGTTTTAGATGTGGGGTATTCAGAACTCCTTCTCTGGAAGCTGTGCTGCTAATGCTTACCCCTTGCTCTGGGAGAGGATTCGTTTTCTTTTTTAATATTTAGTTCTTTGGGCCCAGCATGGTAGCCTAGCACTAAAGCCCTCGTCTTGCAAACGCTGGGATCCCATACAGATGGCGGTTCATATGCTGGTGGCTCTGCTTGCCATTCAGCTCTCTGCTTGTGCCTGGGAAAGCAGTCGAGGACGGCCCAAACCTTGGGACCCTGCACCCACATGGGAGACCTGGAAGAAGCTCCTGGCTCCTGGCTTCAGATGGCACAGCTCCAGCCACTGTGGCTGTTGGGGAGTTAATCAGCAGACAAAAGATCTTCCTCTCTGTCTCTCCTCTTCTCTGTATATCTGACTTTCCAATAAAAATAAAACTAACAAGATTTTTAAAAAATTTAGTTCTTTGTTGAAGAGATATTCTAACAATTCTAAAGTTCATATCTTCCTTAGCTTTTGTGAAAATGCAGTCAGAAGAGTCCCTACTTATTGTACTCCTCAAAATCCACTCAATGAAATGTTCAGCTTTCTGATCTGAACAGTAAAGAAGGGTAATTAGTATCACCATAATGTTCCATGTTTAAAATACTGGACTCATTAATCTAGTTTTTTCATAACTCGTTCATTCATTCATTCAAAACACATCTTTACTAGGTGTCCATGCATGAAAGACTAGACAACATGAGGAATCTACTTTTGTGGAGTTTATAGACATGCTTTTGTGGGAACAGATGATTAGCTTACAGTTAAGATGCTCACACCCCACACTGAAGTGCCTGGGTTCGATGCTGGGCTCTGGCTCCCAAATCCACCTTCACGTTAGTGCTGACTCTGGGAGACACTGGTGCTGGTTCAAGTACCTGGGTCCCTACCACCCGTGCTGAACCTGAAGAAGCTCTCAGCTTCAAGCCAGCCCAGCTCTGGCTGTTGCAGCTGTCTGGGGAGTGAACAAATTAATGGAAGATCTGTCTCTCCTTCCATCTGTCTCTTTCAAGTAAAACGAAATAAAGCATAAAAAAAATGAAGAAGAAAATTCGCTTTTACCTGTCCAACATTTTTGTGCTGGCTCGTTCCAGCTTCTCCAGGATCTGAGGAAGTTGGGTGTCATCGTCATATGAAGCTCCCCAGCCAAGCACTCGAGCCAGGTCATTTCCTGTGCCCAAGGGCAACACTCCCAGCTGACACTGCAAGACAGCAGCACAGCGAGCGCTGAGACCAGCTCAAAGAGCAGAGCAGCTCCATCCTGCACCTCCAGCAGGCGTGCCCCCATGCATTCACGCCAAGCAGCCACACGAAACCCAGCACTTGCCTGCTTATTCAGGTTGAGCTTATCAATTTCTGACAAAACCCAACCTACACTTCCATCTCCTCCACATACGAGAATCCGGAAATTGTCAAACTTTTGAAATAACCTCAAGCTGCAAGGAAAAAAAAATATTTTAGCATAAACAGGTAAAACTCACTGTTATGTTGTATTAATTGGCATTCACATTCAGATTAAACATAAGAACTCTTACATATTAATTACGCTGTCAAAATTAATTTGAGTGCAATTTTTAACATCTCAAAACACAAGAAAGGAAGGGAGTTACAGGTGGAGGAGTAGATAAGATTAGAAGGAAAGGGGAGAAGGGAGAAAACAGCAAGAAGCAGACCCCGGGAGAGCGAAGGAAGGCAGAGTAAGATAATGAAAGCAGTGATATTCCTCTTTCCACAGCAATGCTGCGTGGCTTCCTTAGGAATGGCACTCCAGGGCTTGAGCAGCCAGGAGTTGCATGTTAATGAACAGCAAAGGAAGCCACTTCCAACCCTGCTGAGGAACTAGTTACTGCTCTGGACCTGCTTGCTCCCCGCCTCCTCTAGTCCCAGGCAAAGGCTTTTACTTCTGTCATCTCTCTTCTCAACTTTCCCCACGTTCTACCTTCTGAATGAACCACTACACACCTGCGATACTGTGGAAGGTCTGAAAAACACAGGGACAGTTCCAAGAAATTTCAGACAGAAATCCTTAGAGGCTTAGAGGATGAATGCGGAAAAAGTATCCCAAACATAAGAGAATGGGACCTGTGAAAGCTGACAAAACAGATATGTTAGAAACGGGCACAAAGCGAGAAGAGAGGCAGATGAGGAACCTCCTCGAGGGCTCCTAGCAAGGAGGTCCAAGCAGGTGTTGGGTGGCAAGCAGGAAGGCAGACACCACGTGACAAGAAGGGCATGAGACAGGGTAAGAAATGGGCCGTGCCAACAGGTGGTTCCTAAAGAGACAAAAGTGAAAAGATGACAAGGGACAGAATCAGTAAGACAGAACAAGGTGTCTGCCTTTTCAGGTGCTGGGAGTAAAGCAAGCAGAGAAAGACAAGTATCTCACCTGGCAGCTGACAGACAGACTCTAAAGAGAGAATGATCTCATGAAATTAAAAGGCTAACAGGGGCTGCCAGAGTCTGGGCATCTGGGAGACAGAGGAAGATGGGGAAAGGCTCATTGACAGTTCCTAGGTTACAGCCAGACGGGAAGGAGGAAGAAGCTCTGGGGGTTTATAGCACAGTAGAGCAATTGCAGACAATGTACTATATATTTACCTTTTGAAAAAAAAAAAAAGCAGATGATGGATGTTTACAGGTTTTCAACATAGAGAAATAAATGGTGTTAAATGTCTGAGACACACAGGTTTACCCCTGGCCGATATTACATGGTGTGTATATATGTACCCAAACATCACAAGGTACCCCAGAAATATAGTTACAAATGAAGTGAACTTTGCAAAATATTAAAAACTGTTAAATCTAAATTTAAAAATTTTGATTAAAAAATTTCCAGGAAGGTGAATAGTCCACAGAAGTAATTTTTGGTGTCTGCGTGAACTGAGCCTGACAGCCTTGAGGATCTGTGCTTACGATGCAGGCTTGTAGCTGTACTTGGCTTTGTGTATTACAAAAGAATTATGCATAGACTCCACTAGCCCACATCGGCGCTCCGTGTAAATCACTGTCTACTGTGACTGTGTAATTCTACACTGATGCAAACAGACCTTTTCCACAGTTAAAGAAACCATCAGTGTTGTCTGATATAGAATATATTCTAAAACATTCTCTAAATGAATTTGGGAATTTGGACATTTTAATATTTTGGAATTAATATTAGGAAAATAAACAGCTATCAAAAAATTGCACTACAGCTTAATGAGAACTTAAAAAAAAGGAAGGAAAGGGAAAAATCAGCACAGAGATGTTTACAGGAATTTACAATTTTTATGAGCTTTAAGTCAGACACATCTCATTCACAGAGCTACAGTTCATTCACATGAGAGCATCAATTATCAATTACCCCAAATGAGGACCTCCATTCATCAAATCAAACACTTGAGCCGGATTTAGCAACTGTTTAAAACGACGAAGGAACTTTACTCCCTGATTATCTCCACTCTTAGAATTGACAAAAACCAAGAGAGGACTAACACAGAATGAAAACGTCGCTCTACAGAAACCTGTAGAAAAACAAAACAAAACAAAACAAAGCAAACAAAACATCAATACATGCTGCTTCCTCTTTTAAGTTACTGGCACATATTCAGAGCAAAAAAGATAAATTCCTAGAAATAAAGACTCTTATGCCTTGATAGGACATTAAATTATAATTCAGCTCTCAAAACAGAGGCAAATTTACTGACATACCATAATATGGAATTTGTCTTTTAAAAATATGACCCATAATGAATCATAACAACAAAGATGCTAAAACGATTCATCACAGATAAACAGATATACCACCTATATTTAACCATAGTTCATTATTAAGGGATAAATTCCTAACAGTTTATGAACTGACATTTGTCAATTTTTTGCTATGTTCATATTTAGTATCCTAAAGTATACTAACTGCTCCTCGATGAAGTTGGAGAAAAAAATTGAAATTTACAATAAACAAAAGAAGCTGGATATATAAGGCTTGAGAGAGTAAGACTGTTATTAACAAAGGTTAGGAAATGTTTCTTTGAGGTCTATGTTATCAGATCTGAGATTTCTTTTGCTAAAATTCATATTAAAACTCTGGAAAGCAGCAGCACAGTATCAACACGAGGTACTGATGGCACTCCATGGTACAAGCCTGTGGTGATACGGTTTTCCTGAAACAAGGTCATATTACACTATTCTTGAACCAGTATGGGAAAGAGGCCCCTCAACACTAAAAAGGGAGCAGTAAGCTTCTGGAAAAAGGGAATGCACTCACGGGAATACACATTTCTGGAATTACAGGAAAACAGATTTTTTGCCATGCTTATGGACAGTTTCAATTATGGAAGGGAAAACACAAAAATTAATCCTCTCAGATATCATTTCGAAATAAAATAATGCTCTAATTTTATTTTCTCAAATGTAAAATCTGAAAGTCTATATACAAAGTAATTTCACCAAGTTGTTAATCATATAATACTTCAATTTTAAAATATTGTTTGAAAAGATAAGTATATTGTTCAGCAATTGCAGTGGCATTATCATATAAAAACTCACTAGAATAATCAACCACAGTTCTATGTGTTTAGGAAAACAAATGTTTATATTAACATTAAACATACCAAGAATAAACATACTTACACTACTGCTACATACCATCAGAATCAGTGCTGTTTAGTGCAATTGGAGGTATGATAGAAACCTTACACTGGCCAAGAGGACATACAAGGTGGTAGGACTCTCTGCAGGCAGTGTGTACCTAGTAATGAAGAAATTCAGCTTTAGTATGTTACACATATCTCACGAACTGATGGTTAGGATCAACTGCTTCACAAATTAATGTAACAAAGAGAACTTCCTGGAGACGGGAGTCTGGTTTCGATCTGGAACCTCTTTGTGGGATGATCTCAATCATGTAGTGTACAGCCAGCGAAAGCCTGCCGCAGGCAGCGAGAGGAGGCGAGAGGAAAGGGGCAGGAAGGGGAGGGGGGACCGAAACGGCCGCTCACCAGAATGTCAGTATCTCCGTCCATATGACCCAGTGATGATGTCGACCTTATATCAAGTCTATTCACATTTTTAATAGTTATCTGCTCAAACACATTTTAAAAAATGCAATTTTGAAACAAACTGAAAAATTTAGAACTATGGAGTAAAATAGAAAGGTATTTGTTATAATGTCAAATGAGACAAGCAAGAGATAAAATGATATCTACACTGTTTTTACAGAAAAGAATGAATTATGTCAGAGACTGGATGTCAGATGAAAAAAGTTGACTGATTGCAGTTGGCATTGTGTGAGGTGTGTGTGTGTTGTGACAGATGACTGCCTTTCAGCATTAGATAGTCTACCAATAGAAATCCATAATTTAAAGGCAAATAATTTATAAATAGAACAATGATAGTGTATAAAAACTATAGGACCAAGAAAAAGGTTTCAAGGATGATGATATCTCAGAGAAAAACAAAATGTTTAACTTGCAAAAAACTGGCTAGCAATGAAGTCACCACCAAGGTGAGGCTTGATTTTCACAGGGAATAAAAGAAAGGGAAGGACATTCCAGAATGGCCACGGGTGCCATCGGAATTGCACCACTACTATAGTTGACTTTTTTTTTAAGCGGAGGTTAAAAAAGAATGAGCATGGAAAAATCCTAATTATCTCTTATTGTTAAGTTATTAACGCTTTCACACAAACAAGGGTATTCTAAAAAATTTGTGGATAATGCAGTTAAGAGATGAGTCTATTCTGGTGCTTAAATTTTTGGTATTTAGCGTATATGACGAGTCTATCAAAAGTTTGTTAAAATGAATATTATGAAAAATTATGCGTGGATTTCAAAATTATTTTGCATCAAATAAAATGGTCTTATTAAGTCCATTTTTCATGAACTTTCTGTAGTACGCTTGTATAACTTTCAGGTATAGGCAACTTTCACTTCCTCACACATTTCTTGTGTTCTCTTCAAAGAGTTAGAAATGAGCAACTAAAGATACTGAATGCTTATTTGTCCTCACCTCTCCCAAGAAAAACCTTAGCGGGGGATGGTGATTTAAAGTCTTGTTTAAAGGTGAGCACCCCTTTCAAATATGGGACGGCGCTAGGAGAGTTTTAGCAGACAGTGTTGGACAGAGGATCCCGAGGGAGGCGCCTTGAGTCTGTGTATTGCATTAAAGTGACAAGAGGGGGGAAATAACACATGGTTAGCTAGGATATTAGGGAATTAATGAAAAAAAAAAATCAAGAGCATACAAAAAATAAAAAGAAATACAAGTAACCCATCAGGCCTGCCAAGTGCAGGAGGACTGAAGCTTTCCTCTGTGGCCAATGTAGTCAGCCCTGGTTCTGAAAGCAGCATATTGTGTCTGCATCTCTAAAATCTGCTGATGTAGATACCACACTTACCAAAACCGAATGGCTTACCACATCTTTTTGTTCGGGACTGACTTTCAAATTTAGAACAGCAATTTTTTGAAAGACCTCAAGACTGGAAAATCATGACATAAATCAGACCCGAGGCAAGGCAATCAAAGCCCTCCAAGGATAGCACTGCCCTGGGTACCGGCTCCAGGCCCGCCTGGCTTCCTCTCCACTCTGGGCCCGGGCCGTGCAGAGGCCCCAGGCTCACCCTGTCCAGCGCAAGTGAGGTCATTCCTTGCTGCTGGCTCCACATTACATTGCTTCTGTGACCACTTTCTTGCTTATGCAGCGACACTGTAAAATTGAATTTATATTAATTGATAGCATAGAAATTATGCTAGTATGTCCTATCAAACTCAGCGCCGTGTGAAAGAACACCAATTATGTTCTGTATGACAAGCAAAATTTGCTAGCACAGCAGAGAAGGGCTCACTCTCTCTGTCCAATGAAAGTAGCAGCCCATGGTATGGCTAAAACAAAATGCAAATCGATCCAATTGTGGGAAACAGATCCTGAGACAGAAAACACATGAATGAAGAACAGGTATTATTTTTTTTGAGAAACCGATCCCCTCCAAAGTGTAATTTTAAAATAAAAAAGCACATAGACGGCAGGGTGTGTGCTGCTAGGCGCTGCTTGGCCAGAAATGCTTGACTTTGTTTCTAAACCACAGCAACCATCACGTTAGGTAAAGATGCTCCTTGACAGGGGGGAAATCATTTCAAAGTCCTCACCATTGCTTTACACCAAAGACATCGCCAGTCCTGAAGACGCAGCACGCTGCCACACGTCTTGTCGCAGACAGCACACTTGGCGCTCACGGGCAAATTGCCTTCCAGCCACTGGTGAGGCATGGCGATCTGTGGGGCAGGGAGAGAGGCGGCCAGTGTGAGGCTAGTGGGGGACAGGGCGCTGACCCTGCGGTGTCATGAATGAAGACACTGATGGTGCATTTTGTGAAAGGTACAGACCCAATTATAGCCGACACCCACATAGCTGTCCACATGTGGAAAGCAGCTATGACTCCCGAATCCTCAGGGATATCAGGATAAAGACGGACCACAGCTCTGCACCTCCTGGAGGGCTCCAGCTGAGCACACGGCAGGTCAAGGCATGAAGCTAGAGCCACCACTAAGTGCTACTGGAATCCCCATGCAAAGGATTATGGAGGCGAGATCTGGAAGTCAGGGGGCTGGCCAAGAGTGGGGGTAGGGGTGGTGAGTGGTTCCCAAATCTGAAGAGTGAACATCTGTGAGTTAAGTGTGAAAGATCTTCAAGTTGCTGAGACAGGGATCTGCAGCCCCTGCCCAGGCCAGCAAGGGCCAACTCGCAGCACACTGCCTCGAAATCCAAAAGCTGCAGAAGGCTACGAAGAACTGAAAGACTAAAACCTTCTATAGGACCCCAGTAGGAGACCATCCCACTTTAATGCCCTAGCCTCCTCTTCCACGGGGACAATGTGAAAAAAAAATAACCCCCCCCCGGGAGGGGGCTGGGGCAGGAGAGCAGCTTACTCCGTCCTCGTCCTCGATGATGTCCTTCCCAACGGAGGCCAGCGTGGTCCATTTACAGTTATTTATAGCCCTTACGGCACATCTTTTGTGAGCCTTGAATTTACACACTGAAAACAAACCAAGCAAACAAACAAAAAAAAGGCAACCAACTTTAAGATAATAAATACTTTGGGACCAAGGATGAAAGAAAATCTTAAAGAGACAGAAAAAAAAATTTTTTTTGGTCAAATTTGAAACTCTAGCGATAAGATATTCTCAAAAACCAATACAGCCATGTACTTAGGATGTGCTTTTGTCAAGCTATGGATAACACACTATTTAAAATAGAAGCAGCCCAGGACCCAGAGTGGTAGCCGAGTGGCTGAAGTCCTCGGCCTTGCATGAGCCGGGATCCCGTATGTGCGCTGGCTCTAATCCCAGCAGGCCCTGTTTCCCATCCGGCTCCCTGCCGGTGGCCTGGGGAAGCAGACAAGGATGGCCCAAAGCCTTGGGACCCTGCACCCACGGGGGAGACCCGGAAGAAGCTCTGGGTCCTGGCTCCAGATTGGCTCAGCTCCAGCGTTGCAGCGGCTTGGGGAGTGAATCAACGGATGGAAGACTTTCCTCTCTGTCTCTCCTCCTCTCTGTATATCTGACTTCTCAATAAAAACAATTTAATAAAATAGAAGGGTCCTAAATAAAAATGAACAAGTGTTTGAGGAAGGGGAAGAAAACATACACACAATGAAATGAAAATCACTTCCGGAGCTAGTAACCTACTATTCTTTTTTGAAAAAAAAGTTATTTACTATTTATATTAATTTTAAAGGCATAGAAGTAAAGTTCATTCTTCAAATCCCCATAAACAACCAGGAGTGGGCCAGATCAATCCAGGAGCTGAGAATTCACCTGACTCTCCCAGGTGGATGAAGCTATTGAAGCACTGCAACCCTCACCTGCTGCCCCTAGAGGGAGCACCGGAGCAG
This sequence comes from Ochotona curzoniae, assembly GCF_017591425.1. Classification (NCBI taxonomy): domain Eukaryota; kingdom Metazoa; phylum Chordata; class Mammalia; order Lagomorpha; family Ochotonidae; genus Ochotona; species Ochotona curzoniae. The sequence goes on along the minus strand of NW_024466502.1, from coordinate 39,991,028 downwards.
AAAGCCGAGATCCCAGTCAGAAACAGAACAAGAACCCAGGCACTCTGGTATGGCATTCAGACTCGGGTACCCCAAGAGGCATCTTTTCTTTTTGTTTATTTGTTTTGAAAGGTAGGGTTGCATGGAGGGAGGGAGGGAGGCTGGGAGAGAGAGAGAAACAGACACAGATCTTCTATACGCTGGTTCACTCCCCAAATGGCCACAACAGCTAAAGCTGAACCAATTGGAAACCAGAAAAGCTTCTTCTGGGTCTCCCACATGGGTATATGAGCCCAAGTACTTGAGCCATCCTTCGCTACTTCTCCAGGCCACAAGCAGGGAAACTGGATAGCAACTGGAGAGCCAGGACTGGACTCTGTGCATATGGAATGCCAGTGCCATAGCTAGAAGCTTAGCTTGCTATATCACAGCGTCAGTCACCCAAGTGCCATTGCAACCCCTATGCCTCCACGGTATTTCTTAACCTCTGTGTTGATAACAGCATGTTTGAGAAAATTCATCTGTGTGCTCTGACATTTGCAATGTTCTCTACGTATAATGTACCTTAAAGTAATGTAATACATATTGTGTATTATATATATATATATTTATGAAATAAAGTTTGAAAATGTCACTAAGATAAAGACAATTGAAGCAGTTGTAAAACATAAGTACTTCAAGAAAATATCCAGGCACCATGAGAAAGAGGCTGGTGGGGGTCACCAAGGTGGTACTTTTACAAGCATCCCATTGGGAATGCCACATTACAAATGCAAACAGGCTAAGTGACAAGGCAATACTCTCACGGTCAGTGTCACCATGCAGGACAGGCAAGGAGTCACCAGGAGCCACCCAGGGAACAGTGGCCTGGAAGCCCTTTCAGTCTCTCTCTAGCCTGGCACCCTGGCATTGCACACTCACTTTCTCGTGAAGAGGAGGACGCCATCACCATGTGTACACTGAGCTCCATGAAAACATTCCCAGAGGGCATCACACACACTGAAACCCACCGCCAAGTCCACCGTGCTTATATATTCAATTAGGGTACCACGTCCTAACCAATATAACTGTCTAATGGACTGGGGCTTTCTTTTTCTCTCTAGCTCCTTCCCACCTCCTTCCCTCGTTCCTTCCCTTGTTCCCTCCAGGTAGGGTATTGGATCTTGTTCACGGCAGGCGCCTGTCCTTAGGGGCTTGCCCACAGTATCATGGCGATGAAGGTACACTCATGCTCTAAATAAATCTTGCTCCTATTTTTGCACTTAGGTCCCTTCCTTTGAATTCTTATCTTACCAGGGCCAAGGGCCTGGATTAAAACAACCTGGAGACAATTCTACAAAGATATTACTAGAATCAAGTTTGGAAGCGATAAGAAGAAACAACTAGCAAAACAGTAACACATGTAGGTAAAATCAGGACGTTTAGAAAACTAAGCATTCTTACAGAAATCAGAACATGACTACCAACACATTCATCTCTCCCTGGAGACAAATTATTCAAGTAGTCAGGGATGAGTGAGTTACAGCAGCTCCTGACATTCCAAATAAATGGTTAAAAATAGAGATTATGTCAGTCAAAACGTAAGGAACTGTTGCTAAATTTAAATGTGAGCTGGCTCATGACACACGTGACTCCTAGAGTTTCTAATATTTAGTCATTAAAAAATTTCACCTGAGTTACACACCGTTTTCCTTAAGCTGTTTTAATGTGATGTGACATGAAAGCAAAAGGTCTGGTAAAATAACTAAGATGTCTGTAAGAAAATGCTCAAAATATTTCAGATATTGTGACCAGCCAATGCATAAATGGTCACTTAGATCATGTGTCTTTGAAAAGCATTAGTTCAGACATTGAAAATGCTTTATTATCTATTGTTCTGTACATTTTGACAAATCATTGGCTGACAATCACACCAACTGTGTTACCCATGACTGTGTGACTTGAACACAATCTTAGAACAGAAAATGATGACATTTCAATTCAGTTTTGCTACTGCTGTATGGTCAAAGTGAAAACACAAAGTGTATGGGCCCAGTGGCGTGGCCTAGCGGCTAAAGTCCTCGCCTTGAATGCGCCGGGATTCCATATGGGTGCCGGTTCTTATCCTGGCAGCTCCACTTCCCATCCAGCTCCCTGCTGTGGCCTGGGAAAGAGGAAGAGGATGGCCCAAAGCCTTGGGACCCTGCACCTGTGCCTATGTGGGAAACCCAGAGGAGGCTCCTGGCTCCTGGCTTCGGATTGGCGCAGCACCGGCCATTGCAGTCACTTGGGGAGTGACTCATTGGATGGAAGATCTTCCTGTCTCTCCTCCTCTGTATATCTGACTTTCCAATAAATAAATAAATCTTAGAAGAAAAAAGAAAACACAAAGTGTAGACTGGAGAAAACCTGATCATGGCTCTATGGCTGCAATAAAAGTGACTGTTCTAAACTTAGCAGGCCACTGTTTCTAGGCCTTTTCACTGATTACAATATTCTTCATAAGTGAAGTGTTCAAGCAAGCTGAAACAGTCTCCAAAGTCTTTTTTAAAGTAAAAAATAACTACCTGAAATTAATAGCGAATATTCAGTTTCTAAGGAGGGGCAATAGAAGGTAAAAGGGTTATAATTTCACGACTTTTTTAAAAATGCACCATTAAACATCAAATAGCTCGTTAAAAACAAAAATTACATTTTTATGATAATGAGGTGCTTTATGTAATGAACTTTTAGAAATAGAAGGCTCTATAAATAAAATGATCACATTTAAACAAACCAGACTCTAATTATGGTCACTAAGGAATGGAAATGATTAACAGGCAACTTAATTTTGTTAGATAGCAATTCAATCTCTCCAGACAAGTTATTCTGAAATAAAACACTTTTCTCAGACCTACAAAGTGATCACTTAAAACTACACTGATACATGACAAAATCATGATTCACAGGACCGCATTTAAAGGGTGCCACACTGAATCTTTCCTGAGTGTTAAATGGCAGTGAAGATACAAATTCGAAGTTCCCATCTTGACATACTTGTGCTTGGCACAGCAACTACATCACCAGGCGGGACGTGTCTCGTGGTGCGCAGGTGCCTAGGTTAGAGCCCTAGTTTTCTTCCTGATTCCAGCAGCATGCCAACATGCACCACAGGGGGCAGCAGGTTCAAGCACTGGGGGACACTCACGTGAGACACTGGAAAGGTTCCCTGCTCTGCACTTCAGCCTCTTTAGCTCCAAATGTTGCTGCCTTTTGGGAAGTAAATTAGAGGGCAGAAGGTTCTCTCTGTCTCTTTCCTCTGGGTATGTCTTTCAAATATACAATACACTTCTTAAAAATTTCCAATTAGGGTCCGGCACAATAGTCTAGTGGCAAAAGTCTTTGCCTTGCTTTTGCCAGGGTCCCATATGAGCTATGAGCGATGGCTTGTGTCCCGGGTGCTCCACTTCCCATCCAGTTCCCTGCTTGTGGCCTGGGAAAGCAAGACAGGATGGCCCAAAGCTTTGGGACCCTGCAACCATGTGGAAGAACTGGAAGGAGCATCTGGCTTCAAATCAGCTCAGTTCTGGCCATTGTGGCTACCTGGGGAGTGAACCAGCAGACGGAAGAGCTTTCTCTCTGTATCTCCTTCTTTCTACAGATCTGACTTTTCAATAAAAATAAGCCTTTAAGCAATTTTTAATTAAACAGTTTGTCGCATGAGTGTTAATACAAAGGGCAATTATGATGTGACATTCTCAATAGATCCTGGGATTTATGGAAAACTTGAGAATTTTAGAAACTGCTAACAGATTTCTGAAAATACTAATGGGCAAGATATTGAAGATGTAAATAGCTTTACCAGCAAAAAAAGTTTAAAAACTAGTATATAATTTCCAAGAATTTCTTTTAAGATCCATTTTTTTGGGCCTGGCGCAGTGGCCTAGTGGCTAAAATTCTTGCCTTAAACACGCCAGGATCCCATATGGGGGCTGGTTCTAATCCCGGGCAGCTCCACTTCCCATCCAGCTCCTGCTTGTGGCCTGGGAAAGCAGTCCAGGATAGCCCAAAGACTTGGAAGCTGCACCCGCATGGAAGATCTGGAGGAAGTTTCTGGCTCCTGGCTTTGAATCAGGCAGCACCGGCCATTGCAGTCACTTGGGGAGAGAATCTTCGGACAGAAGATCTTCCTCTCTGTCTCTCCTCCTCTCTGTACATCTGACTTTGTGATAATAATAAAATAAATCTTAAAAAAAAAAAAAAATCCGGGCCCAGTGCCGCGTCCTAGTGGCTAAAAGTCCTCACCTTGAACATGCAGGGATCCCATATGGGTGCCGGTTCTAATCCCAACAGCCTTGCTTCCCACCCAGCTCCCAGTTTGTGACCTGGAAAGGCAGTCAAGGGCAGCCCAAAGCCTTGGGACCCTGCACCTATGTGGGAGACCCAGAAGAGGATCCTGGCTCCTGGCTTTGGATCGGCGCAGCACCAGTTGATGCGCTCACTTGGGGAATGAATCATCGGATGGAAGATCTTCCTCTCTGTCTCTTCTCCTCTCTGTATATATCTGACTTTACAATAAAAATAAATAAATAAATCTTTTTTTTTTAAAAATCCATTTTTTAAGGAAAAAAATGTTAGGAAGACTACATTATTTACAGAATACAACACATTATTTAACAACTTTGCTTTAAAGAGTCACTCATTACTCTTAAATATAATAAAGTTATTTTTTTAATGACTATTTTTACCTGCTTGAAAGGAAGAAAGAGGAGAGGGAGGGCAGGGCTAATGCGTGGGAGAAAGGAAGAGGAAGAGTTAGCTTCTGTCCACTGCATCTATCTTCCCAAAGCCCACAACAGCCATGACTGTACGGGCAGAAGCTCAGAAGCTCAGAGCCCCATGCAGATCTGCCAGGCGGGAGGCAGGGGCCCACGGGCTCCCGTTATCATCCGCTGCCTCCAAGGGCGTGCCCTGGCAGGAAGCAGTACTGCAAGAGGAGTCCAGACTCTAATCAGTCCCGTGACATGGGAAGTCCCGAGTGTGACACCAACCCACTACTGCACAACACACACCCATTAAAGACTCAGGCATCTTATTCTCACCCATTGATCTCACCCATTAAAATGCTTAGAACATCATTCGATCAATCCACTACTGACTGAGTTCCTAAATAATTAAATATACTCAATAATTCATAACTCATAAAATTCATTGTGTCAGATAAAGCATCCATTTTAATGTTTGGGGCAATGAGAGACTAGAAGTGAATAGTAAAGGGCCTGCCTGGTATGGTAGCCTAGTTGGCGAAAGTCCTCGCCTTGGATACGCTGAGATCCCATATGAGTGCCAGTTTGTGTACTGGCTGCACCTCTTCCCATCCAGTTCCCTGCTTGTGGCCTGGGAAAGCAGTCGAGGATGGCCCAAAGCCTTGAGACTCTGCACCCGCGTGGCTCCTGGCTTCGATTCAGCTCAGCTTTGGCTGTGTGGTCACCTGGGGAGTTAATCAGCTGGCGGAAGATCTTCCTGTCTCTCCTCCTCTCTGTATATCTGCCTTTCTAATAAAAATAAATAAATACTTTCTTTAAAAAGTTAGTAACAGTAAAATGACCTTCAGAATAGTATGTAATATCCAGACTCAGTAGGAACTGCTCAGATCTACAGATAATGAACCCTTTAATCAACTGGAGTCATGGAGGTCAATTACATTTCCATCTGCAATAATTCTTTACATTAAAAACAGGTTACTACCTTCTCCAAATGTTTTATGAACTCAGTCCGGAATGAATTGACAGTTGTCTTATACAGCAGTCAGAAACTTCCAACATTTCTTTGGCTAGAAAAGTGGTTTTATCATCTGTAATCTTGGAATTAATTTTTATAGTAATTCTATGAGGTATAAATTATGATTATCCCTATTTCACAAATGAGGAAAGTCTAAATACATGAAACCACATCCCCTTATTATGATTTGTAATGGAAGATGAGTTAGAGAGATTCTACATGTACCGTGCTACTCAGATTCTGTGTGATCCTAAATGGCTGAACCAACGAGGCAGCCCTGATTTTATCATTTAACACGTCTGGGAAAGCGGCACAAGCTGGCCCAAGCGCTTAGACTCCCACCACCCTGTGGGGAACCTGGACAGAGTTCCAGGCTCCTGGCGTGGGCCTGGCCATGCATGATTTTTTGCAGTCATTTGGGCAGTGAATCAGAAGATAGAAGATCTCCTTTACTCTGTCACTTGGCCTTTCAAATAATAAAAAAAAATTCTTGAAAAAAAAATCAATTAAAACTGTGACAACTGCTGTTTTATTAATAAGCAGTTATATTTTTTAAAACATTTCATAAGAGAAACAAGTTATCAGTAATATAACTGTAAAAACAGTTTATAATGGTGTGATTAATGAGGAATGAAATGAAATAAATCTAAAAAAGTTATATACTGAACCTGGAGTGACAGCTCAGTGGATAAACCCTCACACCTCGCATGTGCTGGGATCCCATATGGACAGCAGTTCATATTCCAGCAGCCCCACTTCCCATCCAGCTCCCTGCTAGTGGCCTGGGAAAGCAGTCAAGGACAGGCCAAAGCCTTGGGACCCTGGACCTGCATGGGAGAGCCGGAAGAAGCTCCTGGCTCCTGGCTTCGGACTGGCTCAGCTGTGGCCATTATGACCACTTGGGGGGTGAACAGGTGAATGGATTCTCTCTTTGACTTGCCTTCTCTCTGTAACTCTGACTTTCCAATAAAAATAAATTAAATCTTTTTTTTTTTAAGTTATATATTTTCCCTTGGTGCTTTTTGATGTATGCATTTTTGGGTAAGCTAAAAAAACAGGTGCTGAGCATTTGGCCCATCAACTAAGATGCCTACACCCCACTTTGGGAAGCCTGGATTCAACTGCTGGCTTCTAGCCTTGGCGCCAGCTTCCTGTTCATGCAGACACAGGGTAGCAGTGGTAATGGCTCCAAGAACTGGGTCCCTGCCACCCAAAAGGGGAATCTGGACTCCTGACTCTTGATTTTGTTCAGCTCCGCTCCTTGTGGGTATGTGATCATGAACTAGGAGATAACAAGATTTTACCTTATAGCTTTTCTTCAGTCTATTTGCCTCTCAAAGCCAAACACACACAACTTCTAATTAAACACAAACAAACAAAAAACCCACAGGGGCCAGTGCTGTGGTGCAGCGGGTTAAGTTTCTGCTTTGCAATGTCGTCATCCCACATCTGAGTGCTTGTCTGAGTCCTGTTTCCAACAATGTGCTACCAATGTGCCTGGGAAGGCAGTGGCTGATGATCCACGTCAGAGACGGGCAGGGAGTGCCTGGACCCGGGATTCAGCTTGGCCCAGCCTGCCTCTGAGGCCATCTAGGCAGTAAATGGAAGGTCTCCTCTCTCTGCCTCTCTCCCTCACTCACTCTGTATTCTTTCTCTCTGACGAGCTCTGCCTTTCAAATAAACACACCTTAAAAAACAAACAAACAAAAAAACCACCTTACAACTCCTGAGTGAAAGCAACAGCATATGTTTTACTTTTAGGAAACTCTACAGAAATTAAAACAGTGAAATTAAACATAAATGAAAACAAAGCTTTAAAAATATAATATAAAAAGCAATCACAAGTTGGGTCAAAGAATATACACAATAATACAACATTTATGGGAATGGAATGAAAAGATCATTTATTTTGGTGCAAAAAACTTGAAATCTACACATATAAAGGATCTTCAGAACATTCACGGAAAATGCATAATATGAAAAAAACTATGTATGATTTCTAATGCTCTTGCACCATAATAAGCTTATCTTTTAATTCAGTTTTTCCATAAACTTTTTGAAATCCCTTCTTAGTGTCATCATAGAAAGTTCATCTCCAAGATGAACTTAGGGCCAAGAGTATGGAATGGACAACAAAGTCTAAAGATTTTTTTTTGGGTGGGGGGAACAGTGGCTCCCTAGGAATTAAATACTATACTTTGGTTTATATTTCCTTTTAAATGATTTTATATGATCTATTCCTGAGTAGAAATATTTCCCAGGTCAGACCTATGTGCAGAAAATTAAGTTACAATAAAATTGGGGAAAGTGTTTGACACAGTGTTTAAGATGCTGCTTGGGGTACCCACACCCCATATCAGGGTGCCTGGTTTTCAATGCCCACTCCACTGTTGATCCAGTTTCCTGCTGAATTGCATCCTGAGAGTCAGCAGCTCATGCCTCAAGTCCCTGGGTCCCTGCCGCCAAGGTGTTAAACATGGATTGAATTCAAGGTCCCTGGCTTAAGCTTGACCCACCTCCAATATTAATAGGCACTTAGGAAGAGAGCCAGCTGATGGAAGATTCTCTCCCTGTCTCTCTCCCTCCCTCCCTCCCTCTGTGTGTATGTGTGTGACTCTGCTTTTAAACAGATAAATGAATAAATAGATGATAGACAGATATATAAATAAAAACACAGAGCTATGACTTAGGGGAAAAGCCCTGAAACTGATCTGAGATCCCCAGCCCTGGCTTCCTACCCAGGGACAATGTTTTTCCAGGACATTTTTATTTACGTTATAGGAGCACAGGTGGTGGCGTCCACAGCACTGGCCCTGTTGGGAGAGGAACCTGCTGCATACTACAATACCTTCACAGGACAGGCCGTGGGAGGTGACTCCAGAAAGACTTTCTCTGCACACGTTACAGAAGGTGGGGCGGGCGTGGGAGCAGGCGTACCAGTTATGCATCCCTGAGAAATGTTCCACATTAAACTGGGCCACCTAGAAACGAAACGTTAGGAGAGATTTGCCAGGCAACAGAGTAAGACTACAGATGCTGAACTATTTGGGAAAAAAAAAAAAATATATATATATATATACATATATATATATATATAAAAAAACCATGGTTGGGATCGCAATTTCACATCCAACATTTTTAACACCAAAGTACTTGGCTTCAAGCAAGAAATATGAAAATCTGATTTAAACAAGGTGTCAAACGCGGCTACACATAGTTATTTTTTGCATAGTATAGCTTCTGTTCTTGGTTTATCAGTTACTCTCTGAGAACGGGAGCTGACAGAAGAGCTGCTGTCTTACCTCGTAGGACTCTCTGGTCTGTACAGACTTCAGGGAGCTAATCCAGTCCTCCATCTCCTTTCTGTTCTCAGCGCAAAGCATCAGCCTTCGAAATGGAGTGATTATCTGAAAGAGATCATCCACTCCAGTGACTGTTGATAATCAGCAAGTGAGATTACTGCACAACCTAACACTCAGAGTGGAGATTTCCTGGATGAAGAAAGTACCACTCTTCACACTAGAAATGAGCGGCATTGTCCATGTGTGGTATGAGGTTGAGGAGAGAAAACTTTTTAGAAGTCTTTTCTTTGATCCTGCTACTGCTTACCTAGCAAGCTTTTTTAGCTCTCCGCGTAAGTCCAGGAACCACAAATGTGATGATCATTCTTATTTTGGGGAATCTGCCTTGAAAACTGATTTTCAGGGTTCTTTAAAGTAATTTATCTTAAGTACAGAATTATTATCAAGTTTTCTATATCGGAAATATTTTAATTAAAAAAGCAAAGAAGTACAATGTCAAATGACTTCACAACCGATGTGCTAGGCTACCAAGAACATTCCACTACTAGTTAAATAAAACTACTGCCCTATGTCATTATGATTCCTATGAGGGGTTCCCCCATCCCCCACACTGCAGCACAGAACTGCGCTGGGACACTTTCTAGTTTTAGTTGGAGGAGGAAAAATTAGCATAAAATTCCTCTCACTGGCTTAAAGGAAGAAAATAATTGTGACTTTTATCTTCTTAATGTCATTTAAAAAGGCAAGCTAATTCTGTTAAAACCCTTACATCAATTAGAAACTTCTAGCTGTTATAACACCCAAAGCGTTGTAACAGTAAGATGCTCAAATGACTTGAAGAAGTCCCTTTTTGCACCTGAATACAGTATTCTGGCTGTGATCTTAAAGTTACCAAATCCTAAACATGGACAGCAAAGGAAACAAGAATGCAAAGCTCCCTGCCTGCCTAGAAAGGGTTTCCACAAACTAAACAACGTACTCATTCATACAGCCAGAGAGAAATGTCCCCTGCTCCAAAGTCTCCGGAGCCGGTGACATTTCTAAGCACACTGCCTTAGAGAACAGATTTCACAAGAAACAAACAGCGATCCTCAACTGATAGTGAATAAGGACCTTTCCCCAAAGAAGGAAACTAGTGAGCCTAAACCACCGCTATTCAGCTCGGTAAATAAACCTGCTATTCCAGAGAAGACAGATCAGCCAGTGTTAGCTACTTACCAGTGGTCGCCTACTCTCACGCTGTCATTTATCCAGGCGACCCAGCCCTTGCCTACAACCAGGTGCTCTCGGTCATGCATCTGACAGCCACTCACACTTAAATATGGCTGGCTCAAAGTCACATGCAGGAGCTGCACCAACCACTCAGCCCCGAGGACTGTTCATGGCAAACAGAAGCTCATTTTCACATTTTCTTCTTTTTTCCATGACCCTCTTTGCACAAGGCTTATTAGCAGTTGGTCACTTCTCTTCCTGAATAAATAGTTAATGCAAAGAGCAATGCTTCCCCCACTACTTAGGAGCCAAATGGATGCTTTATTGCTTCAAAATGTTTTTCTAGGACAGCTCATCAAAGGCAGCAGTGAGGTACCATTAAATCGTAATACACTCTGGGCTCTGCCAGTTGGCATAGCGGTCCGCAAACCCCAGCCAATCCGCGGGATTTGCTGATGGCATCTGAAGAAATATCAGCATTTATTTTATTCATCTCCTGCTATATGATGCAACTGTACGATTCCCTCTCTCATATGCTCAACTTTAACAAGAGACAAGTATGATTCAGCACATAGCCAGGCTTGCATTGCACTCATTTTGTTATTTGCTACTAAGTAAAGTTTGTTCTTTGCTATTAAGTAAAGCTTTCTGATAGAAATTTTAACAATCTTTCGTAAATTCTTTACATTAACAGTCTTTAAAAGTCATCACAAAATCAATAAAAAGAAACAGAATGCCTGCTAATTTATTCTGTGGATTTCAGAGCCACATGCCTCAATTCTTTTTTTCTTTTCTTTTTTTTAACTTTTTTCTTTTGCATTTTGTCTTTTTACTTTGTATTTTTTACCTCAGTTCTTTTTTTAAAGTTTTTTTTTTTATTGGAAAGTCAGATTTACAGAGATGAGGAGAGACAGAGAGGAAGATCTTCCATCTGATGATTCACTCCCCAAGTGAGCGCAACGGCTGGAGCTGAGCCAACATGCAGCCAGGTCTCCCTACATGGGTGCAGGGTCCCAAACCTGCCCTCCTATGCCACAGGCAGAGAGCTGAATGGGAAGTGGGGCTGCAGGAATTAGGACCAGGGCCCATATGGGATCCCTGCATGTGCAAGGTGAGGACCTTAGCCACTAGGCTACTGCGCTGGGCCCTTGCCTCAATTCTTAATGATTATAATACTACTAACCTGTACCTTATACTAATAACTATGTACCTTAGATGTTAATGAAATAAATGGTATACCTCTGCAACTTCTCTATTAAACAAATTTTAAAATAGTAGTAATACACACATAAAAATCATGATAAACAGAAACTGTCAGAGAAAAAAAATTATTTTTATCTACAGCTTTTATGATAAAAAAAGATTTATCTGTTTATCTATTTATCTATTTTATTTGAAAGGCAGAGCAACAGAGAAAGATATCATATCAGCAAGTTCACTTCCCAAATGGCCTCAGCAGTCACCTGTGGACCAGGCTGAAGCCAGGAACAAGGAGCTCCATGCTGGTCTTCCACGTGAGCGGCAGGGCCTCAAGCAGCGGGAACATATTCCACTGCCTTCTCAGGCTCGCGGATGAGAAGCCAGGTCAGAAGTGGAGCAGGGACTTGAGCCCACTCTTTGTTGGCTTTGCAAGAAGTGGGTTAACGCACTTGAGTTACAATGCAGGCCCCAATAGGTGATTTTAAATTTTACTGATACATATAAAGTTACACTGTAGGAAGCCAGTGTGAGAACAATACTCGTCATAGATCATATGCATAAAGCTCTCTCACACTGTGACTACGATACTCAAAAGAGCTGTGTCAAGTGGCCCTTTTCATGCTGCAGGAAGCCCTCCCCCAAGGCCTCCAGCCATGAGTTCCCCACCTGCCAGGCTAGGAGGAAAGAATCTGCCAGCTGCAGTTGTGACTGGCAGACCTTGCCTATGCCCACCTGAAACTCATCAAGCTACATTGGCATCTCATCTGTCTCTATTAGGGGAATGTCTGGCAAGGAAGAAATCCCCCAAATCACTTAGCACTTACGGTGAAAGTGCGTTTAACTCTGTGTTTTAGCATAAGTGAGTATGATAAGGAAGATAGGTGGAGCGGATGGGATCCCTTTACTATGGAGGGGAGAGAAGCTATTGCCCACAGAAATGGAGCCCCTAGGGACACAAGTCAAAAAGCTTCTGGAATGAGATGGGTTTGCCTTCCCCAAGGGACCTGAAGGGTACCCCTCCTGAGCCGTCCCCAGCCCTAGCTCTGCCTCAACCCCACAATGACCCTCACTTCCTACTGTCTCTTCCAAATAACTTATTGCAGGTGCATCTGAATTTACTACAACTGCTCCCTCAACTTCAGACACTAACTGCTCCCTCAAATCCTGGGACACTTCTGCCCCGACACTCAAGCATTCTCTGAGCACGTGCCACCTACAAGAGTCGGCATAAAAACCACATGGACACTGTCGTAAGAGTCTACCCGAGAGACTAGAAGTAAAACAAGAATTTACTTCCTTTGAAATAGCGCTGTACAAGACAGGGTAGAAAGCAGAGCGATCTAAATCAGCTTCTTACAGGGTACTTCAGGTAACACACAGAGCCTTCACGAACAAACACACTACACTCCTTTGAGGGGATTCCTCCAACGACATTATGGGGATTAAAAATCAAGAACTTCTCAATCTAATAAAGCAAATAAATACATAAAATAGTTGAGGTAGTTTGGCATTAAATACATCGAACGCTATCTGACAGTAACATGATGAGAGGTCTTAAAAAGTTTGTGCAGGTGCAAACACTGAACTCAACAAGTAAGCAGTTACTTGTGTTGCATGAGTGCCAAATGCGAGCTACATGGGTTGTGGTCCCACCCCATCCCCAATGCCAGCTGCCTGCTGAGGCACACCGTGGCAGCGTACAGGTGGAGGCCCTGGTGGCTGGGCTCTTACCACCCACAGGAGAGACCTGGAAGGAGTTCCCAGCTCGCAGCTCTTGGTAGCTTTGCCCTGACTGCTGCGGGCATTTTGAGGGGTGAGGCCGCGGATGGGAGCTCTGTCATACTCCCTCGCAAATAAGTTTTAAAAAAATATACAAAATAGAAAAGCACACATGGATTTCAGGGTTTTTTTTTTCCTAAACCAAAGCAAACTTGTGTTTTAATCCTCTTATTCATGAACTTGTTGACGTACCCTCATATAAACAAAACTTTACATACCTAAACACGCATGGGCAAAAAAAATAAATACAGACACAAAGCCAAATCATGTACTGTTGTCTTTCAGTGAAAGGACTGAAGATCATTTTAACTATAATTTTGTACTTTTGCAGTTTCTATAGCAAATAAAGAGTACTTTTTAAATAAAAACCTGATTTTTTTTAATAAGCTAACAAAAGAATTTCCAAGCTCTGCATCATCGGGCTGGCATTGTGGTGCAGTGGGTTAAATCTCCCTCTGTGATGCTGGCATCCCTTACGAGTGTGTTACAAGCCTGTCTCCTTCATCTCCAATCCAGCTCTCCGCTAACACACCTGAGGAAGCACAGGGAGTCGGTGCCTGGGCTCCTGCACCCACATAGGAGACCCAGATGAATTCCCAGAACTGGCTCATGCGTAGCCCAGTTCTGGCTGTTGTAGCCATCTAGAAAGTCAACCAGTGAAAAAGATCTCTCTCTGTGTCACTCTGCCTTTCAAAGAAGTAACACGCACATATTTTTAAAATGGGCACTGTTGCAAAGCAGGTGTCCTTCACTTCTGCTACATCCCTAGGGGATGCTTAAATCCAGCCTCTCTGCAGCAGCAGCAGGCTGATTTTGAACAGCCAAGTGGAGACTCGGACACAACTTTAACTTCCAGTTCAACCACTTTTTTTTTTAAAAGATTTATTTTTATTTTTATTGGAAAGGCAGATATACAGAGAGGAGAGACAGAGAGGAAGATCTTCCATCCGATGATTCACTCCCCAAGTGAGCGCAACGGTCGATGCTATGCTGATCCGAAGCCAGGAGCCTCTTCTGGGTCTCCCACGCGGGTGCAGGGTCCCAAAGCTTTGGGCCGTCCTCGACTGCTTTCCCAGGCCACAGGCAGGGAGCTGCTGTATGGGAAGCGGAGCTGCCGGGATAGAACCGGTGCCCATATGGGATCCTGGGCGTGCAAGGCAAGGACCTTAACCACTGCGCCACTGCGCCGGTCCCCCAGTTCAACCACTTTTGAGACTGAGTGTCCAAAGATTTTCAGGTGTCTCAACACAAAAATGTCACACATCTTTTAAAAAATGAGAGACATTTTTGGGCCCAGCACAGTGGCCTAGTGGCTAAAGTCCTCATCTTGAATGCGCCGGGATCCCACATGGGCACCGGTTCCAATCCTGGCAGCTCCGCTTCCATCCAGCTCCCTGTGACCTGGGAAAGCAATCAAGGATGGCCCAAGGCCTTGGACCCTGCACCCACATGGGAGACCTGGAGGAAGTTCCTGGCTCCTGGCTTTGGTTTGATGCAGCTCCGGCCGTTGTGGCCACTTGGAGAGTGAATCATCGGATGGAAGATCTTCCCCTCTCTCTCTCCTCCTCTGTGTAAAAATAAATAAATCTTAAAAACAAAAAAGAGAGAGAGAGACACATGTTTAGAGAAGAGTGAGGAAATTATCTGAGAATTCTCACGCAGGAATCACAAACGTAAAAGCAAAGGGACGTGATGTCTGATTTCTGGAGCCCAAGGAGCCTAGCTGACTCTGGGCACCCTTTCCTCACCAGAGCGGCTGTGCAAGTGTATCCTGACCATTCCGAGTCCCAAGCCTGCCGCTGCTCCAGGGGGACGAGGCAGTGACTCACAGCTCTGCAGAGCCAGGTGTGGATTCAGAACGTGCCGAGGCCAAGCCTTTAGCCAAGTGCCATGCAGCCAAAGCTCAGTTACCAACAGGGACAGAAATGACACCGTTACACATCTCTCTTCCATGACGCCTACCTTTCTTGTTTACACGTGGTCCAAGAAGTAAATCAAATGAGTTAAAGTTAGAAGAAGAGGCATTTTGCTAATTAAAAAAGTCGCTGACTGGCAAACCACAAAGACAGAAACACTGCTAATGACCTTCTCTCCCTAAGATATTAGGAAGACAGCAGGGCAGGTGTTGGGCTCAGTGGTTGCTTCCTGTATCAACGAGCCTGGGAATGAGCTGCGCCTCCAGTCCTGACTCAGCTTCCTGCTAATGTGCACTGAAGGAGGCAGCAGCTGATGGCTCCTGGAGAACTGAGTAATCAGATCCAGGCATTTGGGGAGTGAAACAGCAGATCAGGAGCTCCTTGAATTTCTTTCTCTCTCCGCCTCTCTCAAAAAAAAAAAGTTGACTACTAAGTTAGGGGGAAAAAATCTGCTTCCCAATAACTGCACACTAAATCTAAACGTACCCAAAGTACTAGTACATGAAACAGCCAAAGATCGATTGAGATTAGGAGAATCCAAGTCCCTAACCTGCACTGAGAGAATCCAACACGCCACCTCTAAACTGTTCAACATAGATGGCCTCTCACTTGAAGTTAGATGATTCGATTCTGTGATGAAGAAAATTCTGCAGCGAGGTCTTATTATTGCAAACACTCAGCAGCTTTCTCTGCTGCGGAATTCTTCCTTCTTACCTGAAGTTCACAGAGAACTGGTCACATCTGTAGCAGTGCCACTTATTGGTGTGTTTTTGCAGTGAATAACCCTGAACTGCCCTCACTAAACATTCATTGGCCTTTGGCAACAAGCAGGAGCGCAGAAAAACTGTATGGCAGCAATTTCATTGTAGATATTAATTATAACCTAGAGGCTATAACTCGACTTTCGTTAATTAGGTATAATTCAGTGCTTTTCTAACACTGCTGTGCTCTATCTTGAAGTCGCCAACTATGCAGTCTTAAAGTACCTCTGCCATCTTTCCCTACCAAACCTCCAGCCAACTCTTCAATTATGTATGTTCCTTTTTGCATTATTTCTTTACAGAGCAGAATAATTAATCTAGTCTGACAACTTAAATATGCCAAGCTGCCATGTAACCAGCCACCTTAAGTGACTACTCTGAACTGGGAATCTCCACACCGGACAGCGCTCATGTGAGCATACATACGCACTTCAAAACATACCCACCCATACTCCAAACCAGACTTGTCAAATCTTGGTCTTGGTTTGAAGAGAGAGGCCTCTTTTCGACGTAATTTCAGATGCAAGCTGGCACAGCTACGCAGGTGGTTCAGATGACAGCCCTTCCTGTCACACATGAAGGGTAGAGCAAGTGTCTACCAGTCCCAACAGAAATGTCACGGTCTGATCTAAATAATCAAAAAATGTTCTTAACCTTTATGGTCCCCTAGCCCGCTCTCTCTTTTAAAAGATTTATTTATTTTTATTGGAAAGGCAGATATACAGAGAGGAAGATCTTCTGTCCGATGGTTCACTCCCCAAGCAGCCTCATCAGCAGGAGCTGAGCTGATTCGATCCGAAGCCAGGAGCCCGGAGCTTCTTCCAGGTCTCCCACACAGGTGCAGGGTCCCAAGGCTTTGGGCCGTCCTCAACTGCTTTCCCAGGCACAAGCAGGGAGTTGGATGGGAGGTGGACCTGCTGGGATCAGAACCGGCACCCATACGGGATCCTGGCACGTTCAAGGGGCGGACTTTAACTGCTACACTACTGAGCTGGGACCCCTAGCTCTCTTCTCAAGACCCTGGTGCCCCCAAATTCCCAGTGCTCCTGGCTGAAGCCAACAGGATTCCTTTGCAAGGGTCCAATCAGAAACAGCCTTCTATTCACCCTGTGTAACATCAGAAGCCACAAAGCTGTAGTATCTGTTTTTGTTTGACTGTGGTGCTTGAAAACAAGCAAGCAAACAAGCAAGCAAGAACCCAAATGTTTGAGAAACTTACGCCAAGTTCCTCAAGGAATTAAGAAGAGGAGTGACACAGATGTGCTCATGTATTCAGACTCACGTGGCCCCTGCTCAGTAAATGTCTATGCATCTCCCTTCCCCAAATCAAACTCCATTTGCAAGAGGAATATTGAAACAGGGAAGCGGAGGAAGCAGCTAGACGAGCTGAAGATGACAGAGCTACAGCATACAGCTTTGGTTCCCACTGAAGATAAACATACTCCATCCTGGATATAGTTTATACCAGTTTAGGGGTTCAAGGCTGACTTAGATCAACTTATAGCTCATTAAATGTCCATCACAATACCTTATTTATTTTTAAAGACTTATTTTGTTAACAGATTTACTAAGAGAAGAGGATACAGAAAGGTGGATTTTTGTCCTCTGGCTCATTCGCCAAGAGGCTGCAATGGCCAGAGCTGAGCCAAACTGGAGCCAGGAGCTTCCTCCAGGTCTCCTACACAAGTGCAGGATCCCAAAGCTTTGGGTCGTCCTCCACTGCTTTCCCAGGCCACAAGCAGGGAGCTGGATGGGTAGTGGAGCAGCCGGTTACAAACTGGTGCCCAAATGAGATCTTTGTACATGTAAGGCTCTCATGTTAATACCTAAGCACGCTAAATGATAACATCCACCATCTGCCGTATTGGCAGAAAACATTGGCTCATATAAGGTGTGAAAAGCAGTGGTAGTCAGGTTCTGATTTTCTGGAAAAACCAGGAATAACCTCCCATATTATTAGAATGGACCTCTGCCTTATTAAAATGTACCTCCCCTATCTTCCAACAAACCCCTATGGTGTTAAACAGTTCAGGGTCATTGCCCTCTAAGTAGGTCCTACTCTGGGGAGTGTCACTCTTTGTTTTCTCAGTCAGATGCTTGCCCCTAACCACTCTCTGCTGTCTGACTCGGCGCCGAGTCCCTTCCTGAAGTGAAACAGAGCATACAAGCAGCAGGCAGTGGACACTACCTGAGTGGTGCTCTTGCCCAGTGGATCAGCTTCCACAGAAGCTAGTGACACTCGTGGGAGGGCTGGGGGACTCTGCACATCTAACTTCCACAATTCCTGGGTCTCCATGGCTTGGTTTTAAATTAGATCAGTCTGACTCCCTACTCAGAAAACTTACTGACTGTAGTCACGCACGGCTTCATGCAACCATATTTTCTATGTTAAATTGATATCCTCCTGTAACAAATGCTAGATATTTTTATTGCTCAAATGTATAAAATACAAATTTTGATGTTTCCATGAAGAATCACACATTTTATGAGCATACCACTGCATACACAGCAATTCCATATTATCTCCAATTTAAAATACAAACTTCATCTTCATGTATAAAAATGGAAACTACTATGAAAACCCAAAATTTTGTTGAGAAGTATGTAATAAAATGTTATACTTTAACAAAACAAAGATACGTAAGGTGGAAAACTCTAAACACTTTCCAAAAGCAACTAAATTTCACATTGCATTCGAGATTGGAATCCATACAAAGACTATCAAACTAACCAGCCTATTAACACCCCTCTGGGATCATTGCTCTCTTATCCTACTGTATTGTCCACACACACGCACATGCATGCTACAAAACTTCATGAAAAATGGAATTAAAAGGTAATGCAACACGTCACATCTATGATTTAGGAACTAAAGATTTCTTTGATTATTGATAAAGCTTGGGTCAAAGCCAAGACTGAAAGTACTAGATTCAAATAACTTTAACTTATCAATATTTAACTACTTTCCACTGGACTTGTTTTATTGCTGTTGTTACAAATTGTGATATAATCATAATGGCTCCAATCAACACGAACGCACCCCCAGGTAAAAATATCATCAAAACAACTGATTTAATAGAATGGAGTCAAGATAAAGAAAGCTCCAGATTAATGATAAGAAATCTGTTCCTACAACAAAAAAAATTCCAAAATATTTACACTATAATTTCAATTAGTTATATAATAAATAACCATGTCATTACTGATATTTGGGTCATCAAAATTTTTAAAAAGTTACTTAACACCCCAAGATCAATTTAATATACAGCAATATTTAGACCGCCAATACAAAGCAAAATGTTTCACAACTCCCAAAGCAAATGAAAGAATTCAAAAAGTCACACAAATAAGCTACAAGATTCCACCTAGTCTGCTCTGTGTTTTTAAGACTATAAGCCCCATGTGTTTGAAAAATAGTTTATTAAGTCGTTCCAATAACCTTACTTAAGGTCATTTTATATCCTGCAGCACCGCATGCTATTCTTAGCTTTATAGCACTTTTCTTCCCTTATTGTATTAGCATTTGATTTAATGTCTGATTCC
This sequence comes from Ochotona curzoniae, assembly GCF_017591425.1. Taxonomy (NCBI): domain Eukaryota; kingdom Metazoa; phylum Chordata; class Mammalia; order Lagomorpha; family Ochotonidae; genus Ochotona; species Ochotona curzoniae. The sequence goes on along the minus strand of NW_024466502.1, from coordinate 39,971,597 downwards.
CCCCACATTTCCTTATTTGTCTCATAGTCAAGCTGCAAAAGCTAAACATAAGCCTGGAATAGAGTGTGCTATCATTTTATGTGATGGATATGGATGGTAGGTTAGAACACTTTAACATCTTGAGGTTATCAATGGAGACAGTTTAAAACCTACACTCTCCATTGGAATTCATCCATTCCATTCATTAGAAAATGGCAAGCAAGCCTACAGTGCTACAGGAAACATACCTAAGCAAAGCTTAGTCAATATAGTCAGTTCCTGTGATTTTTCCAAATCATCAGGCACTGTTTAGGAGATCCACCTGGATGTGAACCTTACCCACACTCACAGCAGGCAGGGCTCAAGAACAGAGCAAACAGCCAGCTAACCAAGATGGAAGGACTAAGGGGATGCTTTGGCAAAAGCATCTGGATCACCTTTAGAGAAGGAACCAGCTGAGACTCAAACAAGATCAGAGAAAGGGCTGAGGGAAGGCAACCGGCAGGAGTGGGAGTGGAGGCACAAATACTGCGAGCCAAGGGGCAGAGGAACACTCAAGAGTTACATTACCACTGGGGTGAGCCTTGTGCTCAGTGTGATAGGACAACCACAGGGTGAAGAGAGAAAGCAAAGCCAGTGGGAAAAGCTTTCAGCCAAGCTAAGGGGCATGGGTCTGATGCTGAAAGTGACAGAGTGCCACGACTAACAGGCTTTACACAATGAAGAGACAAAAGCCAGGGATTCATTTTAAAGATAGCTCTGACAGAGCAGCAGTACCAATGGGGTTAGTTTATGGGTGGGAGACAGAGGGGAGACTCTACCTGGACAGTGAGAAAGTATTACAGAACACAGGCTGGGCACACACTGGAGCATCCCAAGAAAACTGAAGCAGATGACAGACTCAACAACTCCTTAGAAGGCAGAAACTCATCAGGACTTCATAACCCATTGGTGTTGTGAGGAAAGACAAAAAAAAAAAAAAAAAAAAAGGTCTGGTTGACTCCAGCATTACTGTTTGAAATAACACCATTTTATAATTACAAAATACTAAGTGTTATTATTTAGTTAGCAATTATAATTTGTCAGATACATATGACCAGTTTTTGGCATACAACTCAGAAAGCAGCAGCCCCATCATTCCTTGAAAGACTCCAAGGCTCATAAGAGTTGATAACTTATCCAAAGTCCCAAAGCACAGGCAGGATTTGGTCTTCTTACTGATCATCCATAAAGGATCAAAAAAGGGGAAAGAATTTACTGACATCATCTTGAAAAGAGGCAATGTACTATACGATTGTATCTTAACCTGAATATGTGTCCATTCTTTTAAAAAATATGTATTTAGAGACAAACTTTTTTTGGGGGGGTTCAAAATAAATGCTATCAGACAAGAAAGAGAAATCAAAGGAATTCAAATTGGAAACGAGGAAGTCAAGCTATCTCTGTTTGCAGATGACAAAATTCTATACATAGGAGAACCAAGAGACTCAATAAAGAGATTGCTAGAACTTATACAAGAGTTTGGTAAAATGTCAGGGTACAGAATCAATGAACAGAAATCAAGAGCCATAGTGTATACAAACAACTCCAAGGCAGAAAAAGAACTAACCAGCATGGTACCCTTCAAAATAACAGAGAAGAAATGAAATACCTGGGAATAAACCTAACAAACAAAGTGGAAGATCTCTATGAGGAAAACTACAAAATATTAAGAAAAGAAATACAAGACTTCAAGAAGTAGAGAAACATACCATGTTCCTGGATGGGTAGAGTCAATATCATCAAAATATCCATATTGCCAAAAGCAATATATACATTCAATGTGTTTCCAGTCAAAATGCCAGGAACAATATTCATTGAGCTTGGAAAAATGATACAGAGGTAGATCTGGAAACAAAAAAACAGGAAAAGCCAGAACCATTCTGAAACCTAGCAGCAGGGATCACAATCCCAGACCTTCAGACATATTATAGGGTAGTAGCTACCAAAACAGCCTGGTACTGGCACAGAAACAGAGACGAAGACAATGGAGTAGAATAGAAAGACCAGAAGGGAACACACACATGCATAACCATCTAATCTTCGACAAGAAAACAGAAAACAATCTAGGGAAAAAGGAAGGTTTCTTCAATAAATGCTATTGGGACAACTGGTTAACAGCCCGCAAAAACAAGAAGCAAGACCTGTACCTTTCACCATACACAAAGATCAAATATAAACAGATAAAAGGTCTAGACCTACACCCAGAAACCACCAAACTTCTGGAACAAAAAGTTGGAAAATACTCTGCAAGGTATAGGTGTAGGCATGGACATCTTGGAAAAATCATCAAAAGCAAATAAAGTCAAGACCAAAATAAACAAATGGGACTACATTAAGCTAAGAAACTTTTGCACAGTAAAGGAAATGATCAACAAAGTAAAAAAGCAACCAACAGAATGGGAGATCTTTACACACTACATATAGGAAACAGGGGACTAATTTCCAGAATAAACAGAATAAAAGAATAAACAGAATAAAGCGGGCTTGTTAAGCTCCAGAACAACCATGATAACAAAACAAATAAACCAGTCAAGAAATGGGTGAAGGAAATGGGCAGACCCTTTTCAAAGGAACAAATCCAAATGGCTAACAGATACATGAAAAAAATGCTCAAGTTCCCTGGCAACAAGGGAAATTCGAATAAAGGCAACACTGAGATTCCACTTAACTCTAGTAAGAATGGCCCACATACAGAAAACTACCAACAATACTGCTGGTAAGGTTGCAGGGATGGGGGTCAGGGTAGGGAGAGGAACCCTACTGCACTGCTGGTAGAACTGCAGGATGGTGCAACCACTATGAAAGTCAATATGCAGAAAACTCAGGCAACTGAAAATCTACCTACCATTTGACCCAGCAGCAATACCACTTATAGGAATATATCCAAAAGACTTGTTACATGAGAAAGCAATGTGCATCCCTATATTTACTGCAACACAATCAGTAATCACAGAAACATGGAAGCAACCCATCAACAGAAGACTGGATAAAGAAACTGTGATTCATCTACTCTATGGAATACTACTCAGCTATTAAAAAAAAATGAAATGCCATTGTTTATAGCAAAATGGGATGAACTGGAGACCATTATGCTAAGGGAAATGAGCCAGTCCCAAAAGATCAGATATCATGTTTGCCCTAATATAAGATAATATGATATCAAGTCTAAGGATTTTTCCTGTGAATTCTATCTTTTGCACTTTCTAATTATTTATACCTTTTGTAATAAGACCATGTGATGTAATCCATTAATCAATCTTCCATAAGAGCCTGACTGCCTGTAATCATCTGAGATTGTCAATGTCCCTTTTATCATGCAGATGAAGGTTCACTATTTCCCCCCCCCCCCCCCCCCCCGCAGTGGACTATACTCAAGGGGATGCATAACGGAAGTGTAGCACAAATTAATATGTTCATGGGTGGAAACAGAGAGAAGTATGTCCCCATGTATGCAATATAAGGATGGACTCACAGTGATATGGCTAATAATCTACATTGCTGGGAGACACCTCAGTGGTAGCACAATGGACTTGTGAAAATTTACAAAAGACACCCATTGTAAGACTGCAGGGTAGAAGAGTGGGCAGGGGAGGGAACTTGGGGAGGGAGAAAGCAGACACCAGTGTGTATTAAATGTCACAAAACAAAACAAATGAAATAAATAAACATTAAAAAATAAAAATAATATTTAGGGAGTACAACCTAACATCATTAAGTTCTAGCTCAATGTTCTTGTCCGACACAGAGACAAACCTGAAACTTCTCTCTTTGGTAAAATGTTGAATTTATGACTTACAGCAAAGTATTAAATCCTAGCATCAAACTAAGACTTCTTACACAAAAAATTATTCTGAAGGTTGTTTTGTACAAGTATTTATACACGTTTAATTGGCTGAAAACATCAGAAGAAAATATCACATGATATAAAATTACATGACATTCTAATTTTAATTTCCACTATAAATATTTTTCTGTAGCTATCCCTATGACTTTGGTGTTATCCATGTAACTTTAGTCCTTTGTAAAATAGCTGACTTGCTTCATTACAAGAGAAATCAAGTGGTCTGTATAATATAAAATATTCACACTCTGGAAAAAAAAATACATATTTCTTTGAAAGGTGAAGAGAGGGAGAAAAAAAGATCTTCCATTTGCTGGCTCACATGTCAACAGCTACAGCTGAGCCGGACCCAAGCCTGGATGTAAATCTAGACTCCCAGTGGATGACTCAAGCCAACACCACTGGCTCCCAGAAGAGTTCACATTAGCAGGATGCGGGAAAGGAGGACAGGGAGGAAGATTGTGCATCTGTTGATTCACTCCTCAAGTGGCACCAATGGCCGACCAGAGCTGAACCAATCCGAAGCCAGGAGCATCTTCCAGGTCTCTCACATGCAGGTGCAGAATTCCAAGGTCTTGGTCCATCCTCTACTATTTTCCCAGACCACAAGCAGGGAGCTGGATGGGAAGCAGGGCAGCCAGGATTAGAACTGGTGCCCATATGGCATCTTGGCGCCACTAGGGTACTGTGCTGGGCCACAGAGTCAGGATTTGAACCCAGGCATTCCAATATGGGACACTGTATCTCAAGGGGTATCTTCACTACATCACAAATGCTCACCCTACTCAGTGTTCTTTAAAATGAGCAAGAAAAGCAGGTACAAATGCACTGGTTGATGATGGTGGTGGTGGTGGTGGTAGTGTTGATAATTTCACTAATGTAGATGATTGCAAACAAGCTTCTCTTCAGAGAACAAAGTATTTACAAGATGTATAGTCATCTTGGACGTACACTGGAAGTATTACAGTACACACAGAAAAAGCATTTTTTTTTATCTTCACTGTAATAGCAAAGATCATAGTGCTCTCAGAAATTATTTATGTGAGCTGTCACACAGACTCTCACTGTAAATTAGTGGTATTAGTTAATGGACACATTAAAAGTTTTAACATTTAATATTTCCAGGCTGTACCAGAGACTGGAACAGTGCATTAGCTGCCCTCCCTTGGCATAGGCTCTTTCGATTCATAACCAGAAACGGCTTTGGCCAGGCCATACATGTAATGGGAAATTTCCAAAGGAATCATTCCGCTTTATATTGATCACCACAAAACTGAAATGTTTCTAGAACTTAAATTTTCTATATAGCTAAAGAATGGAGAAGATCTTTAAATATGATATTCATTTTAAAAAACCATGAAAATCATATCAAATAAGGTACTTTCAGGATTTAAAAAAATATATTTATTTAATTTTATTGGAAGGTCAGAATACAGAGAGGAGGAGAGGCAGAGAGGAAGATCTTCTGTCCAATGATTCACTCCCCAAGTGACTGCAACACCAAAATCTGTGCTAACCCAAGGTCAGGAGCCTGGAGCCTCTTCTGGATCTCCAACGCAGATACAGGGTCCCAAGGCTTTGGGCCATGCTCTACTACTTTCCCAGGCCACAAGCATGGAGCTGGATGGGAAGTGGGGCTACCAGGACATGAACCAGCGCCCATATGGGATCCTGGTACGTGCGAGGCGAGGACTTTAGCCACTAGGCTACTACACCAGGCCCCAGGCTTTTTAAATGGTGTTTAAAGCACTTGTTCTAATAGCCAGCTAGCCATTCTAGGCAATCTTACCATCACTTCAAATGCACAATATCCAGAACTCCCCTTTCCACTTTCCCTCATCCCTCGACTCCCCGCAAACCTTTTATTCTCATTTCTAGCAGTAATGAAAAGCACTGTTTCGACACACATCCTCCCCAAAGCAACAATTCTGTATCAGCTTCTTCCTGTCCTTTCCTCCTTGTGGCTATCGCACTCCAGGCTTTCACCACATTCTCCCTCCTTCTTTCTTCTCCCTGTATCATATAATGATACAGGTCGTAGTCACGGTTTCTCTCGGTGATGTGGCATTATCCAACATGGTGGACCTGTCAAAGCCAGCTCTCTTGTCTACTACATCTGACAGGAAGCTTCCGGAAAAAGACTGTCAAGGAGCATTTATTAATTGCTGAATAGGGCCAGATGCAGTAGCCTAGTGGCTAAAGGTCTCACCTTGCTTGCACCAGGATCCCATATGGTCACTGGTTCATATCCTGGCTGCTCCACTTCCCTTCCAGCTTCATGTTTGTGACCTGGGAAAGCAGCAGAGGACCGCCCAAGGCCTGAGGACCCTGCACCTAGTGAGAGATCTAGAAGTAGCTCCTGGCTCCTGGCTTTGGATGGGCTCAGTTCTGGCCACTGTGGCTACTTGGGGAGTGAACCAGGGGGATGGAAGACCTTTCTGTCTGTCTCTCCTTCTCTCTGTATATCCGCCTTTCCAATAAAAATAAATAAATCTTTAAAAAATAAATTGCTGAATAGGTAACACCCATGTATGATATAATATTCAAGATGTATTTGGAACAATAACCACATCTCCTTACACCCATACACCCTGTCTGCCCTCAGCTACCAAGCTTGCTTCCTTAAGGCCAATATGTATTATTTTCCTCTTTGCTCCACACAGATATTCTCTAGCTACACAACAACCCCATGGCTTCTTTTTTTTTTTTTAAAGATTTATTTTTATTATTTTCTATTGGAAAGGCGGATATACAGAGAGGAGAGACAGAGAGGAAGATCTTCCGTCCGATGATTCACTCCCCAAGTGAGCGCAACGGCCGATAATATGCCGATCCGACGCCAGGAGCCTCTTCTGGGTCTCCCATGCGGGTGCAGGGTCCCAAAGCTTTGGGCCGTCCTCGACTGCTTTCCCGGGCTACAGGCAGGGAGCTGGATGGGAAGCGGGGCTGCCGGGATAGAACCAGCGCCCATATGGGATCCCGGGCGTGCAAGGTGAGGACCTTAACCACTGCACCACCGCGCCGGTCCCAACCCCATGGCTTCTAAGGTTTGAACACATGCATGTATGTATACACACAGTGTAATGTTTTATGCTCATATCTGGGCACTCTTACATCTGGATTGTCCTACTGAGTAAACGTAGGAATTCAATGCCCACTGTTACCTACACAGCCAGGTCATTCTTTTTTAATTGCTGCACAAGATTCCATTGTATAATTTATTTTGCAATTCACCCCTCTGTCTCTCACACATGTGGACCACTTCCAATCCTTTGAATGTGTATGTCTTTGTACTAAAAAACTGATAATTTCCACTACCCCTGCCATTTATGGATACCGGGTATGCCGAAAGCATAGATGAATTGAGTGACTTGAAAAACCCACTTTCAGTCTATCCTATAAAGTGTGTATCTTGATCATACTGTATTAAGCCCTAGGGCAAGATGCTTTACGAGTTTTTCCACAATTGTTCTGAGGACAGCAGCACAGTCCTTGTTAATAGGTATGTTTCTTCAACTCTTGAAAAGGAAAAGATAATCTAAAACACATCCCAAGATGGACTCCTAATGACACGGTGAAATGTACCTTGATATTATGATACTAGATTTTTCACTAGTGCCAATACCTACAATGCCACAATACAGTTAAACAACAGAATGATGGACTAATGACTATTGCTGAAGGACTATACCACTGCAATAACATGGGGGAAATAAGGAGAGAAAAAGTAGGGAAGAAGAAAGAGGAGATGGAGAAGGGAATCCCTATACCATCAAAACTGTATCATGGAAAATAATAATTTAATACTCAACTGGTTAAAAAAAAACAAAAAAAGGTTAGCAGCTTTGTTCTGATAGCTTCTCTCATTCATGGGCCAAATAAATTGAGCAAATCTAACGATACTGCTGAACAACTGAGAAAATAGAATTGCTACACACTGCCAGCATTCCAAAAAGGAAAATGCCCAACGTTTTTGCAGAAACCAAACCACAGATACCAAATGCTAAATCCGTTGTCCTTAGAATCATGAGCTCTACAACACTTGGAATACTGTGACTTTTCCCATTGGTCATATTAGTGGTAGGCCGATGGTTATTCCCCCAGTGTCCACTCACTCTCAACTGGTCATAGCAGGGAGTATGTGCTAGGTGATTACAAAGCAGCAATGATGTGTGTAAAAATCATCCAATCTTCAGATCAAGAGGCCCTCCTCCCTCTTGCCCACAGGCTGTGCCTCTTGTGATGCCTGGTTCGATGAAAGGTATCACTGAGTCTTGGGAAAGAGGCTCTATCAATGCTGATGTCAAGCACCGGGGCGGTCAGCTAGCCACATGATTAACTCGGAAATGTCAATTCATTTTAATGGTTTCTTGCTACTCATTGATTTTCCTCCAAGGGATAGACTACCTTCGGCCTTGGTTCCATACCAGGAGGGCAGCTTACGGGAAGCTTCTGAGTGTCCTAAACAGTTGACTGACCCTCTACTCCAGACCTGATCAGCGAACACAAGCTGAGTTCCAAAACTACACAGAATTCTTTATATCTGCTACCAGTTACTCTCAAGTTACAATGTCCAATAAAACTAAAGCTTAGAAATAAATAAAATCTCCAACTGGATAGCACTCAACTTCCTAGCTAACAATAGTCTTGTTTCTTACTTCACTGTCTGTGGCTCTCTATATTGTAATTTGTCTCCTCTAAGTGCAAACTTTTATGCATGGAAATATGGCCTCAGCCAAGTTTACACTGGGCCCAAAGACCACAGAAGTATATTAAGACACAAACTACTCAACTGAAAATCTCTGCCAGAAACTGATTTATCAACTTTCTTGTTGGGAATTAAATTCTTATCTGAGACCAAAATGCAAAGGAATACCAAAATTACTTATGCCAGAGTGATGACTTTTCAAGGTCTGAGACCCACCCATAGATAAGCACAGACTAGTTCCCGCTAGTGGGTAAGGTCCCTCATCAAGTGCTTCCTGGGTTTTGCCACTACTTGGTTTTCCAGGGATCTGGAACACCCAATCAAAAAGCAGGGGATGGAAGGAGCTGGGTATACTCAACTCTTAGCCATTTTCACTATCTCCCCACCTCACACTTCCAAGAACCCTATAGTTCATGTTTAGAATATCTGTTTAACCTCTAGAATGAATTAAACCTCCAAAGACAAAAAGGAGACGGAACCTCACTTTTCAGTATCCCCAAGCTTGGCCCAAACAGTCTTTGGGAGATGAAGACAAAGAAGAGGCCTGAAGAAGAAACCCTTACTAACATATCATCCTCCAGTAAGATCTCTATTGTAAAAGACAAAGGCAAATGGTCTGCAGTCCCCTAGGTCCAACCCTTCTTTATCTTCAGAGACTACCCTGGCCAGATAGGCAAATGTTACCTAGACTTGGCCACTTGTCACAATGGGAGTTTTCGCTCCACCTCCTGAAATGACCTAAATATATCAGTAGTTTTCAGTGACTGTGTCCTATTGGATGAGATCCAACTGAGAGGAGCAAAGTGTACAATACAATGAAGCCATGGGAATTATATGCTGTATTCTAAAAGGCACAAGAATGCCTGCAGTGGGCAAGAAGCAGTGCCTGAAGCCCTCCCTCACTGAGACCCTGAGGACCTTTGTGAAGAATGGTGCCATAACCATTTCTTCTACCATAGCACAGAGGGACTTCAGGGTTCCTTAGTTCATCAGGGAGACAAAAAACAACAGTTTCCCTACTGTGGCTAAGAGATGTCACCGCCCAGCAGTGACACTAAAAAGATGAGGCATACTCTTGAGGGTCTGGGAAAAGTCGAACCACAACAGGACCCCTCACTGCCAAAAGCAGCCGCATTTGAACCCTTTTCTCCGCTGCCTCTTTCCCCATTGGCCTTAGCTTTCCTCTGCTGCTTCCCCAGCCCTCTCTCTGCCACCCTTCTTCATTCTTGTCTCCATTTTCTGCTGCATTTCTCCGTTCTTGTCCCCAAACTTAGGTCTTACTACTTCTCTACCTCTTTTCCAGCCCTCTCTCCACCATCCTTCTTCCCGCCTGTCCTTCTCCCTGTCCGTCTTTCTCCGTTGTAGTCTCTCCGTCTTTCTCATCGTTGTCCGTCCATCATCTGTCCTCTCCGCCTAGCTTTTACAACGACTACTTTTATATCGTTCTCCACCAATCACTTATTCCCATGAGTCCACTTGGCGCTACGTGATAGGCCAGTAGCAATGACATAATTGCAGCGAGGGCATTAGCCTATCCCTGTGACTTCCTGTTTACCTGCTGGCAAAACCAACTCTGCCTCAATCCCAGAGCGGCTCTCTCAATCCCGGAGCGGCTTCAGCACCCTGCTCCCCACAAAGAGACTATAATAAAAGACAGTCTGGTAATTCTGGAGTCCCTGCAGGGGGTGGTGCTCCTTAAGGACAAGAGCCTCAGCCAGTCTACATACTGTAAGTGCCAAAAGATGGTGGCAGAGGCTAACAAAAGCCCGAATGATATGGTATCTGAAAGCACAAAGGTTTATCATAATTGAGACCAGGTAACAGATAAGAAAAGCAGAAGAGATATAATGAAATGATGGTAGCTTTGCAAAGTACTCAAGATAGGCCAAAGAGAGGAAGAAAGAACCCAATATGCTTTAATTGTCAGAAAACAGGGAACTTCAAAATGTTAAGTCTGCAGTGCCAATAACCTCTAGGACCCTGTCCCATATATAAAGGGAACAGCTGAGACTGAGAAAAAACACTGTCCCCTGGCCTGAGGATGACTAGGGCCAACAACCAACCAGTGATGATCCTCAGGGCAACCGCTACAGCCCCTTCTGGTGTAAGTCAAGGAGTCCTGGGTGAAACAGTATGGGGGTTTTCTGGTCAACTTCCTTGCTGGTCAACATGGGAGCCCATTCTTTCTACCATTCCCTTCTATCCTGGATCTAGCTTTCATAACAAGGCTGCCACTCAGGGGAGAGGGTTCAAGATGATCCATAGAGAGATATTCCACTCAACCTGTTGCTTGTTCTTTGGAAGATCTCCACTTTATCCACTCCTTTCTACAATCCAAGAAACACCTGTTCCGTTAGTAGACCAAGACATGCATTCCCAGACTCATATGCAGCTCCTATTACCACTGGGAGTCCTAGGCTGTCTTCCTCTGCTCAAGCAAAGACAGTGACTCCTGTAAAAGTCAGGCTAAGAGCCCTGCCCACTGCCCCAATCAAAAACAGTATTCTTTCCACCCAGCAGTAAACAGAGGCTTACACCTACCATCAAGTACCTCCTTGAATAGGGAATACTGATAGAATGTGTCAGCCCCTACAATTCACCCATTATGGGAATGAATGAATGAATGAATGAATGAACGAACGAAGCTAAACATAGATAAACTGGTCCATGATCCGAGGCTTATTAATGAAGCAGTAGTCCTGCTTCATCCAGTACTCCTCAATTCTTACACCTTCTTCACATACCCAAAACTGACCATTTCTTTCCCAAAACTAGATCTTAATTATGCCTTCTTCTTCACACCTCTAAACTTATAAAGCCAGCTCATTTTGGAAAACCAACTGACTGGAACTAGACAGCTCACCTGCACAGAACTGCCAAACAAGGATTTATAAACAGCTCCCACCTATTTGAACAGGCCCTTTGCAGAAGACTTAAAGGGTCAATCTCTTGATGGGGTTTACGAGATGGTTTTACAATGGAGATGGTTTGCTAGTCTAAGACTGCAATTTTGGGGATTTGACTAGGTATCTAAGAAGAAGCTCAAGTGGTTTATCAGCAAAATAAACTATGTGAGGCTCATCCTTACCTCTGAGGAACAGAAACTGGCTCTGGAGAGAATACCACCCGTGCAGCAGATTCCTGTTCCTATGACATTAACACAGCTCCAAGTAACACAGCTCCAGGTTGGGGATCCCTAGCTGAAGGGAAACAGCAAAGCTCCCATGGCAGGCTCTGCCTCAGCACTTAGGAGGCAGTCAGAGCTGGGCTCTCTCCTCTGGCAAAGAAGGAAATGTCAGTCTTTGCCCAAATAAAAGGCGGTCATGAGCAGGGTGCCCCTATACTAATGTTGCTAAACTCATTCCTTGAAAACAGAGGGCTGGGGCCCGGTGGCGTGGCCTAGGGACTAAAGTTCTTGCCTTAAACGCGCCGGGATTCCATATGGGTGCCAGTTCTAATCCTGGCAGCTCCACTTCCCATCCAGCTCCCTGCTTGTGGCCTGGGAAAGCAGTTGAGGATGGCCCAATGCTTTGGGACCCTGTACCCGTGTAGGAGTCCTGGAGGAAGTTCCTTGCTCCTGGCTCCGGATTGGCACAGTACCAGCCGTTGCACTTACATGGGGAGTGAATCATTGGATGGAAGATCTTCCTCTCTATCTCTCCTCCTCTCTATATATCTGACTTTGTAATAAAAATTTAAAAATCTTTTAAAAAAACCAGCAGAGGGCTAGTTAGACACGCTAACTGCTACCCAAGTGGACATCTGTGACAAGTCTCTTTTCTTGGCGGGGGTTGAGGGAGGCAATCCAATTAAACTGGACAGGTACAAAATCATATTCACCCTTTCTTGGGTCCAACATACGGTCATGGAAATCCTGGATACCGGCACTACAACTTCCATCCTCTTGTTGCTTCTCTTTGGACCACGTGTTTTTAATGTTCTTGTCTATTTCTGTCTCTAAGAGAACATAATCTGCCCAGCTCCAGGCTCGTGAGACAGGGCTTGCAGCCTCTGCCTTTGGATGACATGACCAGAGGACCAGGCAAGGCAATCATTTCCCAGGTCATCTTCAACATCACAGGACAGAGAAGAATGCCCATAATCAGCGCCAGGCCCATAGGTCAGTTCTGAAGGAAACACAGAAGCCAGACCTTCATCCAGGTCACTCCCCTTAAGATCTCTAGAGGGCGACATGTTAAAGCACGTGTGTGAGGGTCAAAGAAAAACAAGAATTTCTATGTTGATGGAACTAGGCAACAAGCCTTGCTAGCAAACCAGCATTTACACAACAAAAGTGTTGTCACTGTCCAAAAACCAGCTCAGGTGCATCCCAGCCCTCCTCTTGGGGGTAGCCTTAGTGCAGTCTCATCTGCCCTCAACCTAGGGGACTATTACCAAGTTCTGACAGGGAGCCCACAACCAGAAAGTTCTCCCTAGCTCTCCACCACCACAAAATGATCAGTAAGATTCCAGGGGACGTAAAGGGAGGAGAAGGAAGGCCCCCACACAACGAGCACAAAAGCTGCAGTCTGCACGCAGACTGAACTGTCAGCTCCGGCCTGAGATGCCCACCTGCTCTTTCAGGTGTGCTCTCTGCATTAAGCTCTGACAGCACACTCACCACTGAAAAAACACAACTACAAAAAATTAAAAACAAAAATTACTCATCCCTAGTTACTCAGTAAAGACAATTAGCCTAAGGACTTGAGTAAGAATTGACACTGTAACTATCAGCAAACACTCTAATCATTGCTACTTTCTTCTCAAAGCAATGAGGATTCATTAGGAATGGCAAGTCTGGGCCAAACACCATTGAAAACAGTGAGCTTTTTCTTGTGACTTAGATTATAGTCTTAATTATACAAGCCTGAAGAATTCAATAAGCCATTCACTGTCAGGGGAAAAAACACAAGCTTCAAAATATTAACTATATTATACTTGTTAACTACATGAGGGCACTTATAAAACCCTCTGGAAAACACAATTAAAAATATTTCCCTTTTTTGGTATTGGCACTGTAGCGAAGCTGATAAAGTTGCTACCTGTGGTACTGACACTCTGCAAAGGACCTGCTCTACTTCCAATGCAGATTCCTGCTAATGCACCTGGGAAGCCAGCAGAGGATGGCCCAAATCCTTCAGTCCCTATGCCAAAGACATGGGAGACCAGAAGAAGCTCTTGGCCCCAGGCTTTGGACCAGCCCAGTCCCAGCATTCAAAGCCACTGGGAGAATGAACCAGTGGGTGAAAGTCTGTCTTTCTCTTTCTCTATATACTCTGCCTTCCATGCAAATCAAATATTATTTTAATGAAGTTTCTTTTTAGTTGATAAACCCTTATTAGTGTTCATAATAATTCTTATCATATAAACACATATAAGAAGAAACATTAGACACATAAAAACAGGGAGTTAATGTTACATTAAAAATATTTTATCTTCTCATGGTCAAGCCACTATCACCATCCATAATTGAGAGAGATACATCCATACTAAACTACCAAAGGAAATAATTCTATAAACTACCAAAGGAAATAATTCTATAAATTCCAGATATATGGTTATAAGAAAACCAGCCTGTTTTGGCTGTAGCATCCTTAAACATGGGCACCTGGTGCCATGTTAGGAAATAATTCACTGGTTTTTTTTTTTTTTGTATCCCAAGAATCCTATTCCCTGGCCATACACTTTAAAAACAGAGAGCTATTTCTGTCGGTAGGTACTGCACTGTTTTAAATATTTTTAAATTCAAGTGAAAATATATATTTAAAAAAACACTTTGCTATTCAGTAGCAAAGTCTTTTCTATGTGAACTCGGAATAAATACTTGCTAAATGGATGAATGAATGAACTCTAAGGACAGTCCTGGAAGTGAAAGACAGGATGGCAAGTGGCCTGCGCTGATCAAACCCAGGAAGGCAGAACAAGCAATGCAGGAAATGGTTTGAATGTTAATAGTTAGAAACACTAATCTATGTCCCTTGGTCATGGATACTCAGTAGGACCAAGGACAAGGTACAAAGTAATCACGCCAAGCACAGAAATTTCCTCAGATTTCACCTAAGCTGGACCTCCAGAGGCACAGCCCTTCAGATGAGAAGACCCCTCCCCCATTCAGACTCCTTGGATGAAACTCATCTACGTGCTGAGAATCCCTGGTCTGTTTTTTTTTAAGCAAGCCTCAGGCTTCCAAGGCTTGGCAGAACAGTCAAGGACAAGGTCACTGCAATGAGTTTGTCATTCTTTACAAAATTCATTTGAAAAATGTTGAAAAGGCTACTGAAGAAGACGGGGACTTTCCAGTCTGTTTCAAAGGTTCACACGTAGCCACCAGTTAAGGGGAGGAAGCCCCTGCCCTGCCTGCAGCCTGTCTCCCCACCAAGATTCCAGCCAAGCTACCAAAGGGCCAGTTGTTTCTTTGCTCTGAGGAAGCTCATTAAAAAATTTATGAGATATTTCTCTGAGTTTCATTCTTGGAAAAAAATGCCATATCACTAAATGGAAAGGTAATCATGACACAGCCACAGAAGACCTTTCCTTTTTAAAAGCCTTAATATCTAAAATACAGGAAACTGAACACAAATTTTGAACATATGAATTATCAACACTCATAGCATAAAGCCATCTAAATTGTATATAAATCCATTTTAAAACATGAAAATCAACTCTCAGATTACATTAATATGGTATTATTTTAGAGCACTACAAATTATTTTTAAAAACACAGAAATAGACAAGGAATATGAGATTTTCCCCTACTGCGCAACATGGGATCACTTCAATGATTCATGCAATGCAAGAATCATGTTTCTAGAATTTACTGTTGCATAAAAATAGCTTGTGTCAAGTTATAAAGATTTCAGTAAGGTATCCTATACTGAGGCAAAGTATCTAATCTGAATCTAATACCTGAAATGCTGATAGATCTGACTTTTTTTTTTTTTTTAGCATTTTAGAGTTTCAGAGTAGGAATGTTCGACTGGCAAAGTTCATGGAAATACTCCAAAATCTGAAAAACTCCCATGTCAGATAGACTTCTGCTTCCAGGAATTTTGGATAAAGGAATACCCAAACTTTGTAATTCAACATCATTTGGTGGTGGGGGAGGGGAGGATTAGGAAACTGTCTCTATGGTAAAACATGAAATGATATTTTTCCCCAGGGAAAACTAGCTTGGAAATATCATTCACTCAAAAAGGACACAGCATTGGATACCATCTCTGAGCCATGTGGCTTGTTAGGTGTGAGGATTCAGTGGTGTAACAGAAGAATCTCAATGCTTACAAGCAAAGCTCAGGCCCCACACGCCCTCCTGTCCCCACACCCTTTCCATACACACATATCAAGACGTCTCTGGCCACATTCACACTGTGTCTTACAACACACAGTGAGCACAGTGCCCAGCAACCTTGGGACGCATTCCTGCCCCACTCAACCAATCTTAGGAGCTAACTGCACATTCAGTACTAACTACACACAGCCCTCAGTCATCCAACCATGAGAAATCCACTCAGCACCTTGAACCCAAGTCTGACCTGTGAGAACTGGTCCCCTTTCGGTTCACAGGGAAGCAGATGACTGAAGATTTTCAATAATGGGCAAGGCCATGACCTCACAAAGGGCCTCACCTATCAGATGACCCAATTCAGAGAGTTCTTTTTAAACACTGAGCAGAAATCATTCCTCCATGAACTTAACCACACTCTGTCCTGCACCAGGCCTGCCTCCTGCAGCTCCTCCATGGTAATCCCTCAAATATTAAAAAGACACCTGGCGGGGGAAGCAGGTGCTGCAGCACATTATGTCACCCCTTGGGACAGCCATATCTCACATCAGAGTGCCAGCTCAGGTCCCAGCGACACCACTTCTTCTCCAGCCTCCTGCCCATGCATCCTGAGAGGCACCAGAGAATGGCTCCAGTGCTGGTGTTTTGCTTGTTGCATGACTGACCCGATGGAGTTCTGGGCTCCTGCTTTTCGCCTAGCCCAGCCCCGGATGTTGAGGATGTTGTGGGTGTCTGAGGGGTACACCGGCTGCCTGATCTCTCTCACACGTGTGCTCTCTGCTCTCTCTCTTTCACTCTCTGTCTGTTTTTCTGTCACCATGACTCTCAAGTAAACATTTAAAATAAAAATAAACCTGCCATTTTATCCTAGATTTTTTTTTTAAAAGAACATTTCATAATATTGCTCACCTTCCTTCAATATTTCTGTATAAAATATACTGCCCCAAATCTAATGAACACTCTACATTTACGGTCTGAGCAGCAAGGGTTGCTATACAGCTTATGACCATTCAGCATATGACTCCCAGTGACTTGAGGTGGATACAGACATGTAATAACCTATTATAGGGACACCACCTGACCTATATTTATTTTAAAAAAACAGGAAGTATTGCAGAGTGATCAGGAGTACAGACCGAGGTAAGATGGCAATGAAGGGTTCAGATTCTAGATGTTTTACGTACCATATTTTAGTTCTCTGTTGCAAATTTCTTACTTACAAAATGGAAGCCAAAACAGCTATCTTACAGGATACAAAGAAGTGAGTTATCATTTTAAACTGAAACTCAGAGATTTAAACATGTAAAGTAGGCAGCTGATTTACTCAAGTGATTAATCACTGTGGTGATTACCTAATAATTTTTGTGTGATGGTCACAAATAACAGGAAAAAGAAAAAGGCTTTTGGCTACTTCTTTTGTAACTAAATACTGAGCTATTGTTGGATAAAAGTGAACTCACACTTTCTCAGGGTCAGGTTCAAAGACTGGGATGAACTGAGTGAGCTAGGCTTACTGAGAAAAGGCCAAGGTGACGACAGGATACACAGGAAGAAGATCTTCCTCTAAAAACATAACCTGTTCACTTTATCCAATTAATCTATGGATGCATTTCTGATATTTTACATGCCACATAGTATTCTCTTTGTTGGTTTAATCTTTGTAGCAAGAACCACAATTTAATGCTAACCAACTTGCAGTCATGCCTACTATGACAAGGAAACCTTGAGCTGTAACGGCTCTTTGTTCCAGCGTTCACTTACTTCTAAACGTAGGGAGTACAACACCATGCCTGTACTTTATCAAGCAAGTCACCAGCATGGACGTGCAATAACTGAGATTTCTCTCTCTCATACACACACACAGCTGTAGATACACACCAAAACGATAAGGGTGGCTAGTCAAACTTTTTCCCATTAAAACAAAAAAGCAAGTAAAACACAAATATGATATTTTCTCCACAAACATCCATAAGCTATTTTAATGCCAATACAAAACTTTCTTCAAAATGATGATTCATTTATTTAAACTTCAGCCTGGTCATCATTAAACTCTAAAGACAATCATTGTTCGAACAGCATGCTTGGAAAGCCTAACATGTACCATATGACTTTCAAATCACTAAAAGCCTTTTTGTTGCAAACAGTATTTACTTCCAAAGCTGTAATTTTAATTTCATTGATTACCAAACGAACTCCCAACAACACTAATATGAGACAGATACGGAAATAAATCTACGCTATACTTCTAAGACAGAATGGAGTTCATCCACATTTCTCTTCTAAATTCCCAAAATTTAGGAATTAAGGACATACTTTCAATTGTGAAGAAAATAAAGGAAGACAAATTCAGGGTAAAAACAGCCACGGGAATGCACATGCCAATCATGGCGCTAGGCTTTTCCATGTATGTTCACATTCGCTGTCATCCTCATCAACCTAGGAAGTCAAGTTTCACTGTGACCCTCAATGGCTGAGTGGACATCAGCATTAGAGGGAGTCACTAATGTGGTGAGTCAGGACCCAAAGCCAGGTTGTTGGACTTCAGAGGCTAAGCGCTTAACTTCTGCAATTGGGTAAATCAAAAACATCTAGAAGAATCCACCTCCTGGTGAACAAGAAAGACTGTGGTTAACATGGGAAGAGTGGGGCCAGCACAGGCAAAGCCCATCCACTTGGAGAGGGATGCTGTGCCAAGACATCCTGAGGATTGAGCGTCCCTTCCAGGGCAGATAACCAATGGGAAATCAAGGCTTGTCTCAAATAGCATTTAAGATTACCTTCTGAGTGTGTCAGCAAAAGTAAAATTCTAAAGCAAGACAAACGAAAAAGGAAAATGAACTGTTAAAATAGTAACAAAAGGAGCAGGTATTTGACACAGTGTTTAAGGGTCTGCTCTGGAAACCTACATCTACCCATCAACTATGAAAACCCACATCAGGGTACCTGAGTTGGAGTCCTGGATCAGTTTGGATCCCAGCACCTGCCACTGTGTAGCCGAGGAAGCAGCAGGTGATGACTCAACATGCAGGGGACCAGAAGGGTGATTCTGGCTCCTGGCATCAGCTTGACCTATTCCCAGCTGTTGTGTTTGAAGAATGAATCAGCAGACAAATATATATACCTATGAATATATATCTCTATGTGCTTTTCTAATTTAAAAAATGAACAAAAAACATAGATACTTTAATCATAGAAAAAGTTATGGTAGAAATTAAGTCACCAAGAATTTGGTGAACAATAACCTAAGGATGGTGAAAGAAAAACCAGGCCGATAGGGGTTATCCTTTTCCATTTCCTAATCACATCACTGCAATCTAAAGCAAAAAGCCTGATTTCAATGGTAGCAGATTTTGCTTTTGTTTTTGCCTTTACAGAAAACACGTGTAAAACTATAAATTCAAAAGGTGATCAAAATTGGCATTCTGAATATAGGTTATTGATAAAACTGAACATACACATGTAGAAGAATGGAATTGGGTCTGCATCTCTTTCCATATACAAAAATCAACTCAAGATGAATCCAAGAGACACAATCTAAGACATGAAACTATGATATGGCTTGAAGAAAACACAGGGCAAACACTTCAAGGGATTCATTTCTTGGACAGATCCCTAAAACATAGGTAGTAAGAACAAAACCAGATTAATAGGATTTAATACTACTCAAAAATAAAAAGTGTTCAAAAAAATTTTAAATGAATCAATTTTAAGAGTCACAAATCTGGTTCAACTTAAGGCACTGTAAAAGTTAATATATACATATGTATGTATGGATCTATAATGAAGTTACATATAAACAGATACACAAGCTATAGAAACTGAGATAAAAGGATGCTGTTTTAAGCTACTAAGTTTGAGCTAGTTTCTTAACAATAGAAAACTAGCATAAAATTTGAATGGATTAAGACAGCTGAAAAAGAAAAAAAAGGACAGTGATGAGCTATAGAGATGGGGGAAGCAGGCTACACAGATTTTAACCATGTCTGCAGGTTGTGTTCGCAATACTATCATAGAGTCTACATCCTTCTCCCTTAAAGCTAGCCCAGCCTCACTGACTCACATCAATCAAAGATAACAGAAACGGTGTTGGGCAGCTTTCAGGCTACATCAGGGGTTGCCTTACCCTGTAGAACCTTCATTTGCAAGGCCTGTTTTCCCAAAGGTGTCAGCAGTAGATATTCAGGCCAAGAATAAATTTTCTACTTTCCATTTACTTACTATTTATAGATTTTTCTCCCATTTTCCTTTATCACTATGGCTATAATGGAGCACAATTGGGTCACTCTTGTGTTCTCTAGTCATGATGTCACCAAATTATACTATTCACTTCTACCATGAGGTAGACAAAATAAATCACATAGTGGTAGTAGTGGCCAGTATAATCCAAAAAAGTGGGATATTTAAATATTTAAAATAGGATGATCAATTACTAGTTGAAAACACAACTCTTACTCCATTTTAATGTCCTGAAAAGTTCATTTGTGGTAATGAACTAAGCGATGTGCCTCTCTTAGTCTCCACAGTTCTAGTCCAACAAACTTCAGAAATTACAGGTCCTTGAATAAAGACATTTCTTCAAAATATTTCAACAAAGTCTCATGCATAAAACAAACTTGTATCTTACTAATACACAACACCCAAGACTTACAGATGAGGTATTACGAGGACATTATGAAGCCAAGGCAGAATATGGTAAATTCCAGAAGAAAGACAAGTCAGGAAAGACCACATGTCTACGGTAGGAGGGCCAACAGAGAACTAAATAAGGATCGAATCTCTTCTCCCAACCTGTGCTTTTCAGGTCTGTTTGCTCTTGTCTATTCCAAACCCTAAATCGTGTATTCACTTGAAACTTTTACATCGTTTAAATCTTTAAGTTTCAAAATCCTGGCCCAGCTTTAGCCTAATGGCTAAAACCCTTGCCCTTCATGAGCTGGGATCCTATATGGGTGCCGGTTCATATCCCAGCTGCTCCACCTTCCATCCAGCTCCCTGGCTTGTGGCCTGGGAAAGCAGTAGAGGATGGCCCAAACTTTTGGGACCCTGCACCTATGTGAGAGATGGGAGGAAGCTCCTGGATCCTGGCTGCAGCCCGGCTCCAGCTATTGTGGCCATTCTGTTTCTGCTTATCTCTGTAAATCTACCTTTCCAATGAAAATAAATAAATCTTAACAGAAATTTTTGAAATCCTCTTAAATTAATTTAGATCTCCTTATTTTCCTCTCTAAGAATCTCCATAGAAGGAACGGGACCCAAGGGAAAGCAAGTATAGGCCTGGCAAGGTTCTTCCTGTCCCCGTGCTAAACTACACTCACCTGGGAGGAAGCAATAAACAACATTGTTGTCACAGGCCTCTGACAACTTATCAGAAGCCCTGTATTCAGTAGTTATTGGATTCTTTTACCCATTAACCCTTCTTGTGCCCTAGTTTCAAAAACTGAGACCTCTGATGAAGATTGATGAGTTATATTGATCCCTCAAACACCCAGAAATCCTTTGGTCATTCTGTTCAATATGTCCTATAAACACATCAACCCTGGATCAATTCATTTGTTTGTTCTGTGCTTCCACTTAAGGGAATGTAATATGCATAAAACTTAAGGACATGACTAAATGTGATTGCCTATATTTTGACAGACACTATGACGATATTGCAAAAAGTTCTTAGAAAATGGAATTAAAATGTAAGTTTTCTTTGCTGTGGAAAGCTTTTGTAGCCTATGTGTAACTTTTCCATAATAAACATTTTGCAACTAATTTTTGAAAAATTGCCCGTATTTACTTCTATGTGACTTCCCTGCTTAGTTTCAATTCTATTTTTTTCACAGAAACCATCTGACCCTTCCTTAACTCTCCTAACAGATAACGTTGGCTTTGATTTTCACTGAGAAAACAGCAGCATTCAAATTTGAAATGTATGAACTTGCTGCACATTCCTGCTTCTCAAAGCTCTCTGCTCACGGCTGATGTTGTGACCTGTTTCAGGTTTCTAAACTTTCGGCTGAGAAAGCCCTCTTGCTCCAATCCCTCACCCTCCCTCCCTCAACTGAAATATCCTCAATCTCTTTTCATATAAACATACTCAAAACCAAAGACAAGCCTAAGAGTAGCAACATAAAAAAACATCCAAACTCTCCTCCACCCTAGGCATTCTTCTAGGTATAACTGTTCTCCATTTAGTAGCACACCTTTTAGCAAAAGTCACCTAGCCTGGCTCGGAGTCCTCTTCACTTGGCAGTCACAATGCAGACAAGGGCAAGCCACCCCTCAACTGAAACCACACCCATCAGCGAGACCACGTGACCTCCAAGTTAACAAATCCCACAGCACTTCTCAACTCTTCTTTGACTTGACCTGTCCATAGTATGTGATACTTAACAACTTCCACCTTAAAACTCCCCTCCACTGAATTGTTATACCATTGCTGCCTCCTGGCTCTCCTTCTGTACTTCAGTGTTCTCTCTTTGGTCTTTATTGGCCAAACCCTGCATTTTAACATTTTTCCCAGGATTCTATTCTTGGCTTTTCTCTTCTCAAACTAAATTCTCCCTGGGGGTGGGGGAGAGGGAATGAAATATTTACACTATGAATTATTCCACATGCCCATAAGTCAATATGATTAACTTTGAGTTCATCCACTGCCTCGCCCACCAGACCCCTTCCAACGCTCACCTCCATCATGGCACTACTTTGTTTCTGTTTACCTGGCTGTCTTCCCTGCCCTGGCATGCCTAGTGGATGGACACAACACACTCACATCAGAGGACCGGGAGTGTGGAGCAGGAGGACAACACCAACAAAACAGCACATCATACCAGAACATGTTATCCACCGTCCTCCACATGAACTTCCGGGAGCTATGCAAACAACCCTACGAGTATTTTTAGGGAAAAGAATGTATGAATATGTGCATAAAATCTTTAAGATTGTAAGTACATATGCAATTTTAAGATTCACACATACATGTGTGTGCGCACATGTGTTTTTTCATTTCTTATGCTTCATCAAGCACTTGGCACATAAAATGAGTTCAATTTGTAATTTTTGAATGAAAGAAGCCTACAAAGAATGGAATAACTGAATTAAACTTCAAAGAATTGGGAAGATTTCAACCAGGAAAGCCCAGGACAAGACAGAAATGATACTGTGGGTAGGCAAGTAAGGATAAACCAATTGTCAGTACTACAAGAGGTCTGAGGCATGGATACTGTAAGACTTTATGACTGAACTACAGAAGCAATTTGCAGCCAATGGAGAATAAGCTAGGCCTTTTAAGCAATACAGTTTGTGAATGGAAAAGCAGCAACTAGCTTAAAGGACACCTTGTATATAGCCACCAAGCAAATTACCTAAGGGAGAGGTCCAACACAGTAGCCTAGTGGTGGCTATAGTCCTTGTCTTACACGAGCTGGGATCCCATATGGATGCAGGTTCTAATCCCTGCGATCCCACTTCCCATCCTGCTGGTGGCCTCGGAAAGCAATCAAGGACGGCCCAAGGCCTTGGGACCCTGCACCCGCATGGGAGACCCAGAGGAAGCTCCGGGCTCTTGGTTTCAAACCGGCTCAGCTCTGGCCATTGTGGCCTCTTGGGGAATGAATCATTGTTGGACAGAGGATCTTCCTCTCTGTTTTTCCTCCTCTCTGTATATGTGCCTTTCCAATAAAAATAAACAAATCTTTCCAACTTTGTGTTCCCACCCTCTCTCATAATGACCATCAGGATCGCTCCAGAAACCCCTCAAAACAAACAAACAAATAAACAAAATGAGAATAGATAAACAGAGAACAGCAAGGAAAGATTAGAAACAAACAGGAAACGGTCAGCGGGGATGCACTTATAACTCACTGGGTGGGACACAAAGATTAGTTGCTCCTCACTGGGGTATTTAAGATTTCTCTGCATACCCCTCCTAAAACTGTTCACCTAAACTGTTGACATATGTCTTGTTAGAGTTATAGAGTTAGACTACCCGAAAAACAGCCAGGTTCTGCAAAATCATGCTTTAAGCTATAAACTGCTAAATACTAAAATTAAAATAGACATGAGACAGCTGAATAGGAATTTATAGCCATTTTAAGGTGTATGGAACCCAGTTGTATATAAACTAATAATTGAAGTGTCAATGTAGAAAGCATAGGATGTGGTTCAGAATTTGCACTCTTTTTTTTTCTCTCTTATAACATGTTGGTTACTCAATACCATGTAAACTAATTCCATAACATTATAAATTGTTACTGATGTCATGTCAGGGCTTTTAATTGATTGGGATGATACTCTGCCGGCTCTACCTTCAGACCAGAGATGGTCTCCCCAGGAAACCACTGAACCTATCTGGACAATAAGATGCTGGACTCTATGCTTTGTAGATGCTTGCAAGGAAAGAATCTCAACTGAATCTGAACTGTGGTAATGCAACAAGGTGGAGGAATCCACCATGGGGGGAGTGTTTGGGGAGGGGTGGGGGGAATCCCAGTGCCTATAAAACTGTGTCACATAATGCAATGTAATCATAAAAAAATATATAAAAATAACAAATTATGTATGGGAGAAGACATGGAAGGATGAACTATGGCATCTGATTGACAGTAAGTAGAGCAAAACTATAAGGAGAGAAATCTTATTTTTAAGACTGCAAATAACGAATTTTTGTATACTCGAGAACAACAGAATTAACTGAAATATCAAAAGAAGTTAAAAATTTCACATACTAAAATTAATCTGAAAAGGGAAAAAGCCTGAACTATACACATAACCTGAGGTTTACTAAGTAATCACTGGATGTTGGGAGATACAATGAACTGAGCAGAGTTCATCACATTAGTAAGACCTTCACTATGCATAAATTTCAAACATTTGTTAGCTGGGCTGTACATGCTTAAGACAAGCCACGGCACACAGTTCACACACCAGCACCCTACCGTGAAGCTGTTGTTGGCATTTTTTGTGCTTGCTTCAGCTACGCTGGCATCGGAGAGGTCAACTTCATCAAATATGAGAGACTATTAGCAAAAAAAAAGAACACAACACGCATTAGATGAAAACCGGATCTATTGGTCTTCCCCACACTTCTACTCCCAGGTCACAACTAAGAAGGTATGTCAGGAATTGGGACTAGAAACACAGGGAAAGCTAATTAGTGCTACTTCATAGTATGTTCTTAGGAAACAAGAGCAAAACCACACAGCATAACAAATCCATAAATCCCAAACTGGAAAGACTTCAGCCCTGTTCCCAACCCCCAGCACTACCACATCCACTGTTTCAGAGCAAATATCTTGTACCTTCTGGAAGCAAAACAGCTACCAATTCTGAGGAGCGTGCAGAGTGAGCTGCACATCCCCACATGAGGCATTGCCGGGAAAGCTTAAAGCCACTCTGCCCGGGAGCCAGAGGCAGGTCACTGTCCCCAGGCTCACTAAGTGACAACTGAAAACACGGTGAGTATCTGAAACTTTGGAACCTGCTTTTACTCATCCGTAAGCATACATTCAATGCAGAGGACAGTATGTTCTGCAGACAAAGATGTCGCTACTTTCTCTTCTTAAAAGTGACTTTAGCCACTAAAGGGGATCAGTGGTAAAAAATGTGCAAGTGAGCAAATCAAGACATTCCCACAGTAAATGTAACTTGCCACACTGAATCAGAGAGTCAGGGTTCACACTCCTTCAGGACTCTTCCCGCAAGGAAGGCGTAACAGTGCAACTCTAGAACTGTAGGAAAGGGGGCTCCCTTTTACAGTCAGCCCTAGGCATCCCAGCCCCAAGGATCTCCAAAGGGTGAGGCTAGTCTATTTGATTCAACCCATCTACTAGACTCCTAAAAGTGGGAGAGCAGAAATGGCAGCAAAGTTTCACAGAATGTCACAGATGATTTCTCTAGCAGAAGAAAACAAAATAAACTTCCTTTTGTGAGGATTAGAAGAAAAACTATTTGAGGCAGACCTTAAAAAGAGTAGGGAGTTCCATCAAAAGGACATGTAGGATGGGCATTTTGCCTGACAGTTATGATGCTGCTAAGGGAGCCCACATCCCACTTCAGAGTACCTTGTTTGGGTCCTGGCCCACCTGCTTTAGGTTCTCGATTCCTATTAAAGTGCACCCGGGAGCAGCAGGTGCTCAAGCAGTTGGGTCCCTGTCACCCACACAGAATTTCCAAACTGGGTTCCAGGCTCCCGACTTTGGCCTAGTGCAGCTCTGGCCTCTGTGAGCAGCTGGGGACTAACCACCAGATGGAAAAATTATCTCTTTCTTTCTCTGTCTCTGCCTTTCAAATAAAGTGAAAAGAAATAATAGAAACAAAAGAGGCCAAGGCTGGAGGTCATCAATCAGTGTCACTTACAACCAACTTGCTGAGTCGGAATGGAGCCAGGTCAGAGGCAGCTCTGAGCATAATGACTTTTAAAATAAGATTATCTTATTTGGTTATTACCGCTACATAAACATTTTGTTAGTGCTTCCACTGTGGCTTCATAAACTAAGAATTAGTTCAGTTTATTTGTCCTACCCTGTGGCTTACAACTCTACTAACTATATCAGGACTGTAAAATTTTCAAAATGAAAATGATTTATTTTGTACAACAGCAAAGACTTTCAATGTTTATTCTATGTTACGTTATTTTATCTTGTGTTTAAGAAGCAGAGAGACAGGCAGAACAGAGCCAGCTCCCATCCACTGGCTAACTTCTAAAACACCCAGAAAGGCCAAGATGGGGCTGGGATGAAGAGGCAGGAACTCAGTCCAGGTCTTGCATGTGGTTGGCAGAAACCCAGTGACTTGAATCACTGTCTCCAGGGGTCTATAGTGGCAGGAGGTTACGGTCAGGAATCAGAGCCAGAGCTGACTACTGAGTCCACGTACTCTGATATGGGAATATTAAGTGCTGATATGAAGTGCCAGGCTAAATGCCCACCCTCAAATGTTTATTTTTAAAGTTCTACTAAAGCATTGGTTTTAACGGAGGCTTATCACCATAAACTTTTCTCCCAAAAGTGCAGTATCATTTTATTTAAGTGACATATGAAATTACTTTGTCTCTAATATTATTTCCACTGCTAATGGCTCGCATAATGGATTGCGTGTCAGAGACCTTGTAAGTGCTCGACATGCATCATCTTCTCTAAGCCTTTTGTCAACAACTGCTGTCCACAGCCACTCCGCTGCAATGTGCTGGGTGAGCACGTGAACCCTTGCCTGAGTCCAGAGCACAAATTCTTGGCAACTCTAGCAACTTTCATGGTCAAAGTTTTCTAGAGTAAAAAGTAGCAGAAAGGGGGAAAACGTAAGACTTGGGGTTTATTCTGATTACATTTTGTTTTATTTCATTTGGAAGGGAGAGAGAAAAACAGGGAGGGGCTGTATCAATCTCCAATGGGATTATTCTTAGGAACACATCATGGGACTAATCCAAATAGAACTCCCTGGGATGGGAGTGACCTAGGTGATCCCAGAGGCACCCCCCAAGACAAGAACAGTTCAAAGAACCAACATGCTAAGTTCATCTACAACCTCAGTGTTTGAAATCAGCACTCCTCCAAATTACCTTTGAATCCTTTGCATAATAAAGTGTACGGCCTCGAAGTTTGAAATATCGCTTTTTCCACCTTTGGAAAGAACTGGTTTGCTTCAGTAGTTGTCCCTCTTTGATACTGGTCTGGGGAAGAGCATAAGCACACGGTTAAGAAATTCAGAGTCAATTACATCTTATCGTTAATTAAATAACATTCTCCATGTCTTATCAATTACCTGAGAGATATTTGATTCTCATTGTAGCTGAATCATGGCAATACATATGCAAAACCCCAAATGAATAAAAGCAAATGTGACGTGGTCCTTTACCCTCAAAGAACTCATAAATGGTATGAATATGCACAAACTTGTACTTGCTGCCAAGTGTTATGTGCACACCACCTTCTATATGCATAACTGAATGATGAGGGGAGAGGTGCAGTGCAGCGCAAAGGCTAGGAAAACACACGGGCTCTGTAGCCAAACACCATCACTTAATAGCTAGGGGATCTTGGGAAAGTCACTAAACTTCATGCCTTTCTTTATTCATCTGTAAAGTGAGGGTGACAAAACAATACCATCATGTAGGACTGCAGTAAGTCATAAATGAAAACCACAGGAAGGACTTCGAGTCTGACACATAGCAAGTGCACAGTAGATGTTAGCTATCACACCTATTTTTATTATAACAAACAAAGCTATGAAGAGCTTCACGTGTTGGTCTAGACAATCACTGGGACCTGCCCCAGTGGATGTCAAACAATTCTTCCCAGCGGACAAGGTCCTGAAAGGGTTTGTCAGAGTTACACAACGGGGAGAAGGCATGCTAGATACGTGCAAGGTTTAAAACAGAACAGCTATTTTGGGAGTCTTTAAAGAACATTCTGCTAAAAATGCAGCAAAGGAGAAGAGAAGGGGGATCATAGATGTGGCTACACAGGTAGACAGGGCTCTCTGGCTCTGGCCTATTCTGTGTGTTACAAACTCTGTGAATGGACCAAGTGTGATGGTACAGAGGTTAAATCCTCGCCTTGCATGCAAGGGATCCCATATGGGTGCCAGCGGCTCCACTTCCCATCCCTGTTTGTGACCCGGGAATGCAGTGGAGGAGCTCTCTTCCCATCTACCGACAGTGGCCACTTGGCTTTCACAGAGGCACATGCTCATGCCTCAGGCCTGGACACAATCTATTCTCTCCTCTTGATCTACTCTGCCCTCAGATTGGCCTCTAACCAATTCTTCAGCCTCCTCCAAGTCTTGATCTTTGCAAAATGACCAGTCTAACAGTGCGACTTGTACTTTTTCTCCATACGTCCTCCATTCTGATCCTATTACCCACCCCCACCACCAAATGCCTTCCATCATTTAATATAAAATGTAATTTACTATCACATTCATTGTGCCACTTCTTTTTCTTTTTCACAGTTTTTTGTGCCACTTCTTTTAGAATATAAGGTTTTAGAATGTAATATTGAAAAACATTAGACTTAGCATTTCATTTTCATTGGAAGGGAAGAAGAAAATTTCCTAGAGTATCCCTTTAACATTGTCCTCACTGTACATGTCATGAAGACTAGTTCAGATAGATCCTGCTGGAATGGGAGCAGAGATGGAACACATCACTTAGGTCAGTGAGGGTAGTAACATCACAACAAATAGCAGCTTACAGAACTAACATTTTAAGTCATCACAGTGGACTACACGCTGACACTTCAAGTGCCTAGAACATCATCTAGCACAAGTAAGGGTACGATCTGGAAGAACCCATGGCAGATGCTGAGATTAAAATCTTCTGGATCCCAGAGTCTGTTTCCAAGTTTTGCACCATAACGCTTTATATCATCAACAAGTGAAACATTAAGACAAGGGAAGCGCCTCCACTAAGGGTACTTGCTACACTGATATTCACTTGCAATTTCCCTAAGCACCATACTCTACAGCTTACTCTAAGAGTGTCTCTCAGAAAATACTGTTCAGATGATTGTAATTTAATAACAAAATACTAAAACTTCTACACCAAAGAGCCAATTTCGTATGAGACTGATAGGCTTCCAGCACGGCTCTACCTTATGGCACAAAACTTAGACAGGTCGCTGCAACTCTTTATGCTCTACTTTCCTTTTGTCAAAACCGGCAAGAACAGCATCAACTTCACAGGCTTGTTATAACTAACTTAATTATAAGATAATTACAAGATAATGCCTGGAGAGCACTTAGTACACTGTCTGGGTTCGAGAAAACATTCAGTAAGTGGCACAAAGTGTTATTATTATGATATCATTATGCTATTAAGTTCAGAGAGTATTTGCCAGGCATCAAATTATGAGCTTCCTGGAAGAAGTAAATAAGTATCCACAGGCCACTGTCAGGGCAAATAACAGCTGGAGGAGATGGAGAAGATCAAGAGATGAGGTGATGGGAGACCAAAGCCAGGATAAGCTGGCCATGGCAGGCAGTCTGCTTTTCATCCTAAGTGCACAGAGCAAGCAGAAATGTTTGAGGCAGGAAACATACACCTAGGAAATAGGTGAGAAAGGAAATGGGGACACAAACAGGTAGCTGCTGGAGCCCAGAGGGGGAAACACACAGACTTGCAATCACTTAAAACACAATTGGTCGCTACCAGCGAGAAGTTCGTTCTGGCTAACTCTGTGAATGACGAGCTCCATGGCGAAGGATCCAAGCAGAGACGATGGTGTACAGCCCTCACCAGCTCCAGAGGCACCCGCTAACGACACTCTAAGGGGGGCAGGGAGCACTGGGCCCTGGAAACCTGAGATCCAAGCCATAACAGGGAGTCCTCTCGTCTCATTTTTGCCTTAAATTAGGGTAAGTTCCCAGGTTTCCTTGCCACCTAATCCGTCTGTGGGTGTCCTGGACGCCCCACCTGCTGCAAGAGGATGGTTCTGTCCTTTCTTACTGCATCCCGGATGGCTAGGCTCTCCCTCCCCGCCGCTCCACTTCCTCTGGCAATGCAGCTCTAGTGCCGAGACAGAATTAACCCCGATACTCAGCTTCAGGAAGATGAACAGGAAGGTCACTGGCAAATGACGTGTCCTGTCACAATTGAAGATGTTGTACGTGTCTTTCTGCCCTAGGCTAGGTCATAAACTATTTGGAGTCCCGGACGTCTATCTCGTTTGTCTTTGTACTTTCATTGTGAAGGTTCCATTATATTTGTACAAATGGCAGATATCTATATTTACACAAGTAACATACATGTGTATGTATATTTTCATGTAAAATGCAATCCAAGTTCTAAAACAATTAGTTAATACACAAACTACTTCTGGAAGAAACCTAGCTGTGCCTTGCAGTCTGTATGGAAACAGGAAAATGGATGAGGTGACTTCTGGGACAACAGTTGGTAACTTTTTTTGGAAACAAAAGCTCTTCAGGATCTGAAGAACGGTGAATTCCTTCTCTCCAGGAACAGGCACATATACTCACACCACAAACTACACACAGCTGCAGGGGTTCATGAACCTTCTGGAAGCGATCATTAACTGAAGATGATGGTCCCCATACAGCATCAAATTAGATGAATTTTTCACTTGTTTTTTTAAATAAATCAGGCCTTAATGTGGGTATGAGTAATAAGGATTATTTTTCTAACTTGCTCATCTGTTAGCCTAATCATCTCTGCTCAGCAACAGAAACAGAATGATTTAATATTATTTAAGAGGTTTTGGGACAGTAACAAAAATTTGGGCATCTAATTTGCTGTTGTAATTTTAGCAGCAGTAACTGCAGCTCATAGTCAAACATATCCCAAATATTTCATATCGCCCAATTTGAAAGTTCAAAATATCTTGATTTACTCAATTTAAAAAGCTGATTTTGAAGACATCCTTTATAATTTTCCCCCACAGAATTACTACAGAAAACTCTCCTTTAAAAAAAAATCATTGAACCAAAATATTCATTCCATCAACACAACAAAAGATCCTAATATTCCCATTTCATGCTTTTAGTCCCAGTTTCATTTCTTTCTTTCCTTCTTAAATTTTGATTGGAAAGTCAGATATACAGGGTGAAGAGAAAGAGGGAAAGATCTCCCATCTGCTGGTTCACTTCCCAAGTACCCGCAATGGTTGGGGCTGAGCCAATGCAAAGCCAGGAGCCTGGAGCCTCCTCCCGATTCTCTGTGCAGGTGCAGGGTCCCAAGGCTTTGGGCCATTCTCGACTGCTTTCCCAGGCCACAAGCAGGGAGCTAGATGGGAAGTAGAGCTGCCAGAACACAAACTAGTGCCCATATAGGATCTCAGTGTGTGCAAGGTAAGGACTTTAGCCACTAGGGTTTGGTGCCGAGCCCAATCCCAGTTCAATTTCAAACCAAGACTGGGGACGTGGGCCCTTCAGTGAAGCACACGAGTCTCACTTGGAGATTAAGGAAACTGAGCACCTGCACCTCAATGACCTCACCAAACAACAGCTCCAAGAGTCTTCAACGTCCTACCCAACGGCTGACTGATGAAAGTGTTCACTGTGACTCCTAAAAAGACAGTACCACAGTGGGGTTAAAGCACACTGAAGTATCAAAGACTGCACTATGAAAGGCACAGGGATTACATCAACTCTAAATAAAATAAATTAGTTCGCTGTTAATATTGAAAAATTAGAAAAAAAGAAAAAAGTCTGACAATCATACTTAATAATATGTTAAATAAAAATAATTCTTAGCCTGATCAGAAAAGACTGAAGTGCATACTGGTTTAAATCTAAAACTATTCTACCCCACAACAACTGGAACATACGTTACTGAAGTGTACCTTCAGCAACAATTAAGAGGGTAAATTGTGTCGGGTGTTATTTACTGCCAATAAAAATATTTTTTTTTTTAAAGAGAGAAGATCACAGAAGTGTTAAACAGCCCAGAAAGCCCTGGGGGTAGGGACTAAAAGCTCTCCAAGGGGACCGTCAGTTCCTTCTGCTCTAACTGCCTGAGTAAGAGAAGCAGGGAGAAAGAACCCACACAGAGACCCTGCTGATGGATGACAGATCAGGGCCAAAGATCTGACCTAACCAGGGGTCCCAGGACCCCGGAAGGCAGCAGAGCCCTGGGTCAGTGGGGGGAGCCCTCAGAGGGTGGTCCCCCCAGAATCCCGGGTTACTGAGGCTCAGCCAAGCTTCCCTCTCTGCTCCTTGCCTCACCTAGGATGATTCATCCACACCAGTCACCGCTGGTCTCCATGAAAACCAGGTAATGCGGTCACCTGAAATATTTCTACACTGAAATAAATCTGTTCTTTGCCGAAAGACCTCCTGCCCCAGAGATTTTGCTTAGACCGAGAAAAGCAACTAACACAGGGACGTGCTGAGAACTGAGCCATGAGTCTTGCTGCCTACAGCAGGGATGCCCTAATGGCATCAGAGGCAGCTCTGCTTGGCTGAGGAGGATCTAAGAGCTTTGCGATGCTGCACAGCACTGGAGTTTTAGTCTCTTACAACTGTCAACCAATCCCTTGCCTTCCAGACATGTGCTCACATTCATTCACACATAAACCCTCTTTTTCCTGACAATGCCTAAAATATGCACAATAGTCCCACCCAATTAACAGGGTCCTATTTCAAGATGCTTTGAGCAGAAACACAGGAAGAGCCTGTTGTTCCAGGGCAGGAAGGAATGGGAGGGGTTTTGGGGTGAGTTGCATGGTGGCCAGGCTGCTGCATCTGGCCTTACCCAGAGAGGGCATCCTGTGTGTACACCCGCACACAAAGTGTCGGAAGGCCACAAGATAACCTATCGGAGGAATAAGGCCACAGCAAGATAGCCTGTCAGGAATAAATCAAATCAAAGAAGTATGATCATGTAGGGACTTATGCAGCAATTTTTGTAAAGCTCTCTTTCAGGTAATTAGGAAGAAATCTGCATGTTTGATCCACAGAAATGTGAGTCAGTGGGGCTGTACCATGGCATAGTAACTTAAGCCTCCAAGTGCAGTGCCAGCATCCCATTTGGGTACCAATTCGAGTCCTGACTGTCTCACTTCTGATCCAGTTTTCTGCTAACATGTCTGGAAAAGCAGCTAGGGCTACTTCCCCTCTCTCTGTAAATTTGCATTTCTAAGATAAACAAACAAAAACTGTGAATTAGTACTGTGCCACAGTGGAGAAAGCAGCTGAGTGGCATGGGCAAAGTCACGACCCTGCTTCTGACCCAGCTTCCTGCTAACGCATATCCCAGGAGGCAGTGGAGGATGGCTCAGGAGCTTCAACATCCACGTGGGAGATCCAGATGGAACTCCAGGCTCCAAGCCCAGCCTGGCTCAGCCTGGATGTTGCAGGCATTGGAGAGAGTGAATCTGCAGATGGAATAAAAATTTTCTCTCTCTCACTCTGCCTTCCAAACAATTAAAAACACCAGAAAAAAAATTTAAAATACACTAACAACCTACTTATTTCCCCATATGGCTATCAGTGTACTTTTCAGAAATGAGAACCTATCATTCCAAAGTTTTGCGAGTTGTCTTTTACCAGCAGCCATCAGTACAGAAGGCCCGAGAACAACGCCCCAGGAGACTCATGGCCTGCTCCTTCCCAGACCTTCTTCCCTGAACGGCCTCTCCTCAGGTAGCCTATCTTGGAGTCTCCCCATCACTTCCACTCCAGTTCTGTGTCGCTGGCGGGTCAAGGCTTGCCAACCTCCTCACGGGCCCCCATCCTGTCACTGGAGTAGCATCAATGAACGAGCATGGTGCTGGTGTACACATCTATGGACCCAAGGGAGAGAAAACTGTGATATTCCTAAGGACAAGGGCTGGGTCCCCTTCATGCTTACGCCATCATCACCTAATCCATAAGTCAACACAGCCTAGGGCCTCCAGCCCATGAACAAAGTGGTTCTTAGTGACAGTATAAAATGGTATGTGATGCAACTTTATTTTAAAACAAACAAAATATTTGAAAATAGGAAGTATTGGGTCTCCTATTGAGGAGTGATACAAACAAGAAACAATGCTAAATTATGTCAATTATGTCATGGTTTCTGATCTCCAGCAGGTCTAAGCTGCTTCCGTGGGGATGACAAGAGCAGGTACAATGTGCACAGGTCCTCAAGCTCCAGGGATGCCTTTAGACAATGGCTAAGGAAAGACTGGAACAGGGATACAGAACGTCCCATCTTCTATGACTTTAAATATACTGCTCCTTTAGAGATGTTCTTTACATAGTCACTTTGGCAGTAAATTATGTTTTATTTTTCTATGTTACCAATGTGGTATTCTTCAAATTACAAACAAGCATGGATTAATCTCCCACAATCACTGAGGTTGTGGGATACAGTGAAATGTGTAAGATACAGTCCCTGTCTTGGCAGATCCTCAAACCTCCCTCATCAGAATATACAAACAGTTCATTTTAAATTACTGAAGAAAAGAGAGAAAACAATCTTGCTTTCCTCTAAAAGATATGATTTAAAAGATTTAACTGGGAGGTGGTAATTCACAGTTAACCCTCAAATAGAACATCTGTTTATATTTAGTCACAAAACATTTATTAAGAAGGCATACCGACTACATCAAACTAAAAAATGTCTATACAGCAAAGGAAATGGTCAACAAAGTGACAGAGCAACAACAGAATGGGAAAAAAATACTTGCACACCATACAACTGGTAGGGATTTACAAAGAGCTTCAGAAACTTGATGACAGCCAAACAAAAAACCTGTTGAAGTGGGCAAGTGAGATGAACAGACATTTTTCTCAAAAGACTAAGTTCAAATGGCTAATAGACATTGGAGAAGAAAATACTCAGACTCCCTAGCTGTCAGGGAAATGCAAATGAAAACCACATTGTGGTTCCATTTAATTCCAGCGACACTGGTCTACATTCAGAACTCCACTAACAACACCTGCCGGCATGGATGTGGAGAAAGGGACCCTCCTTCCCTGCTGGTGGGAGTGCAGGCTAGAACAATCACTATCAAAGTCAGTATGGAAAGTGCTAAGAGAACTGAAAATTCATCTGCCATATGACCAAGCTATCCCACTTCTGGGAATATATCCTAAGGAAATGAAATCTGTATATGAGAAAGGTATCTGTAATTCTGTATTTACAGCAACACAATGTACAATAGCAAAAACATGGAAATAAACCAGATGCCTCTCTAAAGAGAAGTGGATAAAGAAACTGTAGTACTTCTACTCCATGGACTATTACTTATTAAAAAGTATGAAATTTTACCATTTATGACCAAATGGTCCCAACTGGAGACCTTTATGCTCAGTGAAATAAGTCAATCCCAAAAGCACAAATATCACATGTTCTCTCTGATGTAAGGCAATCTCCTTGCAAATACAAGAGCAATCGCCTTTTCAATGCTGTTTTTGATACATTTCATGAGTTTTGATATTTTTGGCTTTCTTTTCATTTCTTCAAAAAAGTTTTTTTTTCCCTCTTATTAAATTCTTTACTGACTCATGGGTCATATAGTAGCATCATTTTCTTCAAGAAGGCTCTTGATTTTCTTTTTCATTTCTTCAACAACACATTAGTCATTCAGTAGCACGTTATTTAACTTCATGGGGTTATAATTTCTATTTTTCGGTTGTTGGGTTTTGTTTCATGGTTTTTCATTTAAGGGGATACATAATTGTGTGATAAAGACTATCATATCCAGATGTGAAGATATAATGCAACAGGCACCTTTGCTTCCAAATCAAATACAGACTCCCAATGAACTACTACATATATCTTGACAATAGGATGCTGGATTCTGCCATTGTGCACACCTAAAATATCAGGATATTCTTAAATAGCAGAATGATGGACTAATGACTTTTAAAGGACTACACTATTGTAATAACACAGGGGAAATAAGTAAAAAGGAGGGGCTGTGGGGAAGGAGTAAGGGAAATCCCAGAAACCTTGGAAATATATCATCACGTAACTTAAAAAATAAAAAAATAATTAACTTATAACAGCTTTAGAAAATAGAGACTTACAATCAAAGTGTGGTTATGAAAAAAATTATGTTAAGAAACACACAGCTTGAAAAGTTTCAAAATAATACATATACTAAGCGAAGACATGAGGAATTATTTTTAAATCACACTACTATATTTTAATACTCAAGTAGAATAACAAATTAAAGTTAGTAACACATAAAAGAAGTAATTGTCAGTGACTCAGATGCAGCATCTGTTAAGTATCACATGCTACAGTTACTTCCTTTATAATTTCTCAGATCAGGAATCAAATCATCTTTCCCCCCAGAAAGGAGCTAGAAACACTTGACAGGTCCTCAAACCTGACGGGCAGTGGTTTACAGCCATCTGACTCGCGTGAAAAATCCAAAGAGCAACCCAGTGGCCCCATCACCAAAAACTAAAAACAAAAATATAAACAAACTTAAATGAGTTTTAGAAGTTGAATGAATTTTTATCCAACTGTGCCATGCTGATAGATGAGGTGATGAATATGGAAGAATATATAATTCTTTAAAATGTTAGGTCAAAATATTATCATCTTTGACATCAATATTCACTACTGAGCATTATCTAATATAGAAGAGAATTCATTGCTTAAATGTATCTTTCTTCTCCCCCTGCCATTGCCCAAGGTCAAGCCCTTTCAACTCCCTTGAATTCAAGAGTTTCCTAAATGTTCTCCGTGCCATTAATTCTTTTTACTCTGTACAACATTATCTCCGAAATAAAGATCTGATCCTGCCAAATTCCATTTTGTGTGTTCAATGGTTTCCCATCACTAGTATAATGCTAGGTTTTGAGTTCAAGACTCTTTCTTCCACAGCTTTACCTTCAGCAGCACCCCAAGCTTGCTCTCCTCACACTAAAGGAAACAGAAGCACTTTGTAGACAGCACCAATACCGTGCTGCTGATATCCAAGTTTTTTCTCTAGCTGTTCCTTCTCCACAATATTGCCTTCTGCTGCTTTTTCAAAACCTCCATCTCCACCTGTGATGACTCAAGGCCTCCTTCACCCTGCAGCCCCAACATTTACAAAGGTACTTGGCCTTCTCACTAACTAGTCACTCTCACTGAATATTCACTGCAAAAACATATGAAGACAGGCACTCGAATGAAGCAGCTGAAATAGCACTGGGGGAAAAGCTTGAACAGACTTTCCTTGGCAGCCTCAGGGCAGACTCCGGGCAGGACACTGGCACACGCTCACACGGGATCCAGAAGGACTTAGTTGACGGACCGTGATCTCTGTCTCATTTGCAAACGTCCCTGACACAGACACAAACATTGGATCATTGTCTAGTCCAGTTTTTTCTTCCCAGATTGAAAGCCATTCTCTATTCACCCAAGATCACGTTACTATGATCGAGGCAGGCCATTTATCTGACCATCGATGTTGTCTCTGGGTGACAGATGGAAAGGATACACCTATAAAATGTGTAAATCAGCTCTTCTTGGCATATGACGGAATTTAAAGGATAGCACTTTCTCTTTCTGTTTTATCCAACAGCTAAGTTCACAGAATTTAGCTTGGAAGGCAACCAGACAAATCATAGAGCCAGAGGTTTCACCCCATCTCTAAAGCTAAGTCTTTCTTCACCACATCTACTCTCTAACGTCTTGAGGCTCCCACGAAGGACCCTCAGAAAGTTTATAGGAGATCAAATTAGGGCCCGGCACAGCAGCCTAGTGGCTGAAGCCCCACCTTGCATGCACTGGGATCCCATGTAGGTGCCAGTTCATGTCCCGGCAGCCCCGCTCCCCATGCAGCTCCCTGCTGTGGCCTGGCTCCTGGCTCCTGGCTCCTGGCTCCTGGCTCCTGGCTCCGGACTGGCTCAGCTCTGGCCATTACGGCCACGTGGAGAGTGGACAGTAGACAGAGGATCTTTCTCTCTGAGGATCTGATTTGCCAGTAAAACTAAATAAATAATTTTTCAAAAAAGGATAAAATTAAGAGATAACTGATTTGTTACAAAAAGTGTTTGCAATTCATATGTAATATTTTTATAGAGGCATTTTTTATGAGATTTAAAAAGATCTCTTGGTCCCAGTGTGACACAATAAATAAATCTTTGAAAAAAAATTTCTTGCATGCATTGGATTTAAAAAATTTTTTTTCATTGATCTATTCATGTTGGAAAGTCAGATTTATAGAGAGGAGATACAAAGAGAAAGATCTTCCATCTGCTGGTTCACTTTCCAGATGGTCTCAATGGTCAGAGCTGAGCTGTTCTGAAGCCAGGAGTCTAGGCCACAGGCAGGGAGCTGGATGGGAAGCAGGGATGCTGGGATTAGATCCAGCATCCATACAGGGATTCCGGTTCATGAAAAGCAAGGATTTAGCCACTAGGCTATTATGCTGGGCCCAGATTTTAAAATTTGTTACACAGGTCCTGGTGTCAAGCCGGCTTCCTACACGGGTGTCAGTTTGAGTCCCGGCTGCTGCACTTCAATCTAGCTCCCTATCTGTGGTTTGGGGATGCAGCAGGATATGACCTAAGGCTTGGGACCCTTAACCCCGGCTGCAGTCACAGCCAACGATCGCTGCTGCCGTCATCTGCGAAATGACCTTAGGGCTGGAAAATCTCTCTCTCACTCTTGCTCTCGCTCTCCCTTTCCCCCAATCCCCACCCTGCAGCTCTGACTTTCAAAATAAGTAACTAATTCTAAAACAAATTCTTTGCCCCAAGATAAACTTAACTTTAAATTCCATTTCCGGCTTTTTGAAGTATGCTTGTAACCCAACAGGTCTTACTGTGCAGCCCTTACACACAGCTTTCATATGACTATCAAGTAAAAATTATTGTTACCCACAAACATGCCCTGGCTCCTCTCCCTGGGAGTCTGGGAGTGAGGGAGATTACACCGCCTTCATTCTGATTCAGCACCCACCTCCTCCGTCAGCCCCGTGTGCTTCTGAGACAGGCCACTCTGCCAGCAGCCTCTAAAACATCTCCCCAACGCCTTTTGATCTCAAAACCTTTTGGCTTTGTGTCTTTCATCCTTTCCCTTCTGGATTAGTGCCACCATAAATGTTCTGTTTTCTTCAAAAATATATGTAATCCTTTTTAAAATTATTATTAAAATCAGCACACCTCTGCCACTCAAACCCCTTTTAAATATTTCAGATGCCATAAAATCGGCCGGATCCCTGCCTGAAGTAAGCACTAATATTCTCGCTTCCTCGCAGGTATTTAGACTGAATGTGTCTGGAGTGCAGCACAGGAACCCACATGTGCAAACTTCTTGGTGACCACATCAACCACTCGGGCTTCAAAGGCGTCCAATTGCACTGGGAAATATCCCATGTCTCCTTCCCTCGGCCAGAGCCCCATCAACATGATACTGCTGTCCCCCGTCCACCCTGCAGCTCTGCACCCGGACCCCAGGGAAGGCAATGGGAGGAGAGGGAGCAGGCAGGAGTCATTCTGGGTCACTAACTGAGCATGCCCACCCCAATTCTTCCCTTCCAATCGGCAGACAAATATTCCACCAGCAACCTTGCTATACTCAGCTATTATTCATAAACAAATCAAACTTCATTGCACAAGAAGGCTCGGGCAAGCTCCCTGGATGAGGGAATACCTACCGACTGTGTTGCTATAGGACTGGACATGACCACCACACGCAAGAAATTTCAAAAGCTGGATAGAGAGCAGCAGGCTCAGCAACTTCCCATTCCCAAAGCCAGGGCCAGTGCCCACCTGACTTACTCCAAGAGGGGAAAGGCTGGCAGACAGTTGCAAAATCCACAGTTATAAGAGAATTATATCCCAGCTTAGGAAGTTGAGCAGGGCTTTTGGGGCCGGTATATAATGAAGATGCCTAAGTAGGGTGATAATGGCGTTCTGCCAGATATAATATCAGAAAGCATCTCCCTTTCATGAACTGCCACATGGAGAGTCATCACCAAGCAATTCTATGCAGCCAAATAGCCTGAAGAGCTTTCCCCAGCGAATCTGTCCGTCTCCCCTCCTCTCGCTCCCTACCACGCTCCCTCTGCCTTCCCCTCTCTTCTCCTGCCCCCACCCTCTCTCCCCCCACCCTCCACATTCCCATCCAGGCATTCTGAACACAGGTAACCAGTTCAGTACCTTCCTGGCTCAGCCTCCCTACTTTGCTGAAGAATGTTACAGCTCTATGAGATGGAGTTCAGAACCATGAAGCTAGGCTGCTCCATTTAACACAATGTTATTTAATAATCACCTCACAAATTTCAGTATTTAGTACTCTGGGAGCTCGTATAATGATCTTGTTTTATTCCTAGAAAAATGGAGAACCACTACTATTTGTATGTGTGTCTGTGTGTCTGCTGCATGCCTGCAGGTAGAGCACACACCGACACACGGGTTCTGGTGTCCTGGAATCTATGCGGGCACCCATCTCATGCGGGCAGCAGACACCTCTGGCACTGGGCATGGCCATGGGGAGGGCCAGGGAAGCTTCTAGCAAACCCTCCGAAACGACTGTGTCTCTGCAGCTGTTCAACCCAACGACAGAAAAGGTCTCCTCCATCGTCCGTGACCCCTCTGCTGTCCAAAGGGGAAACCCGCCACCAACGGTCAGGCCAAAGCCGGCCAGGCTCTTGTTTGCACACATCTGTGAGGCAGTTAGGGACCCACCCCTGGGGAAAGCCAGGGACCCCGTGTGCACAGGGAAAAGCACTGGAGAAGTCAGAATCCATCCCATGCCTGACAAAGTCTCAACACCTCTGAACATAGCAAAAATTCTTCTTTGTTTCATTGAAAATATTATGCATTCTAATATGTAAATATTTAAGCATAAATGCACTCTAAGACAAGTTAATGAGCATTTTTCAAAATATCTTAATTACCCCACAACCTAACAAACTACTGACTGCTGGCATATTTAATCCCCATGCTTGTCGACAGCTTTCTTGGGAAAATGTGAAAATACACAATGACCTTCTTGAAATTGTCTCATCAATATTTGTTGACTCCTAAATTAAGCTGCCTTTCCATTTTCAATGTGTACCCGCTTCAGAATGGTTTCTAGATGTCTTTTTCTGACTGTTCTACCAGAGATAACATACATGTTTCATGAAGTATGTTCTCATATTGCGCAGACTGGGTGAGTATGAGACAGGCAGGCTTCACAAAATGCCACAAGTGACACCATTTCGCCACAAGGTGGTGCTGGTGTTACGCTAATGTCCAGGACCGTCTTCCCTTAGTTGTACACACCCATCCTAAGGACGCCCGGACGCCCACAGGAGTCACTCTTGTGAAGGAGGAAGCAAAGTCCATCCTTCCGGTTCTGAAGTCGCTTCTTCCTTTACCAAATGACTCTGTGTTCACATCCAAGAATAACTCTTTTGTCCACATGTGATATTTTGACATAACCACTTTCCTGACCACAATGATACAACTATTTTGTTGTAGGAAATTTTGTTTGCTGTGTGCCCAAGTAAACTACTAGATACTACATCTACTTTGTTTTATTACTATTTTAATTGAAAGGGAGAGCAAGACAGAGATTCTCATTCTCTGGTGCACTTCCCAAATGCCTGCAGGAGCCACGGTTGAGCTAAGCTGAAGCCAGCGGCCAGGGACTCAGTCTGAGTGTCCCAAGTGCATTGCAGGGACCCAGCTATCTGAGCCACCGCCTGGCGCCTGCCAGGATGCGCACTAGCAGAATCTGGAATGGAGCCAGGCATTTCAATATGAGATGTGTTGTCCCAGCAACAGCATAACTGCTAACTAACACTTACCCCTTTTTGCTCTAAGTAGTAACTAGTGTGTCAGACAGACACTCTTGAGTGCCACATCACTACAGCTCCCGGTGGCCCCAAGCCTGGAATGCACCGAGGCTGGACCAGCAGCTATAGTGCAGCGGCAGGGGCGGGGGTCAAGGGTATGAAAAAGGAACTGAGGGGAGACGCAAGGAACCAACGGGAAAAGGAGCTGGAACCATCAGCTGGGCCACCAGCACTAACTCTACATTTGGAGGCCACTGACTCTCCTTGAGATTGGGTAGGAAAACAGGTCTATTTTTTTTAAATATAATTGTCCAAATTTTCTACTTATTTTATTTGTTTATTTGAGAAGCAGAGAAAGAGGGCTCTCATCTCTTCATTCACTTTTCAAGTACCCTCAACATCCCGGACAGGAGGACTGGGTCAGTCTGAAATGAGGAGCCAGGGGTTCATGGGACAGGGACTCAATGACTTGAGCCACTACCCAATGCCTTGCAGGGAACACATACGGAAGAGGATGGAGTCAGTGGCTGGCAGAGGCCATCCAAACCAGGCACTGTGCTGGAGGGAAAGGACATCTTTATGCCTAAGCTTTAAATGCCCAACCCCTCAGACTCTACTCTGGATAACCCAGAATCAAACATGCAACACAGAACATGCTAGAAGACAACCGACGGCTGATAACACCGGAGGGAGGCAGACAGAGTATGATTTGACAGCAGAATAGAAGCACTCCTGTTGTCCCTGTGAGAGTTCAGGGGATCCCAGGACCTTCCTGTCTGAGCTCCTGAACAGGAATACTGATCAGTGATCCAGGACCACAGGCCCAGGGGGACAGCACATACACAGTGTCCCAGACCGAGACCCAGAGGCCTCTCCAGGTCTGTCCTCCCTGGGGGCAGGTCTCAGCACAAAGGCTCCCCATTGTTCATCAGGGAAAATCCCATGGTCATAAACATGACAGAGTGCTCCCTACGGGAATCTAGTCCTCCCTCATTACCTCCCTAGAGATCTGTCCCCTTTGGGGCCAGCGCCATGAGACAGCAGGCGAGGCCATGGCCTGCGGGTGTGTGGCACTGACAAACCACAGGGATGTCAGTTTCGAACCCCAGCTACTCTACTTCTAACCCAGCTCCCTGCTAATGGCCTCAGAGAGAAGACAGCCCAAGTGCGTGGGCCTACGCGCTCACGTGGGAGAAGTTCCTGGTTCCTGGCTTCCAACTGGCCCAGCTCTGGCTTTTGCAGTCATTTGGGGAGTGAGCCAGCAGATGGAAGATCTCTGTCTCCCCCTCTCTGAAGCTCTGCCTTTCAAGTAAATAAATACATTCGTATATATATTTTTACAGTTTCTTTAAAAATGATCTCACTTGACCACTTCCTTGTTCAAAATCTCTGTTGGCTGTTCATAAACCACAGCAGAACCCCAGCCCTGCTGCACCTCAGGCACCCGCCAGCCGGCCTTGCACTCACAGCTTCCATCTGCGCCTCCCGTGCAGCCCCTGCTCCTGGCACAGCGGTCTGCTGCTGCTGCTCAAACCCCACTCATGTCCTCCTCTCCTGGGCTTTAACTGAGGTGGCGCTCCACAAACTCTAAGGCCCCTCCTACCTCCTTCCCAGACATTAAGAGGAGCTGCTTTGCAAACGGTGGGTGCTTCTGTTGCTGCTGGGATGGAATAAGGCATTTGTTTTGCATCCCTGCA
Organism: Ochotona curzoniae; assembly: GCF_017591425.1. Lineage (NCBI taxonomy): Eukaryota > Metazoa > Chordata > Mammalia > Lagomorpha > Ochotonidae > Ochotona > Ochotona curzoniae. Next base: position 39,927,892 of record NW_024466502.1, on the reverse strand, counting down.
TCCCCTGTTAGGTCACTGCACAGAGACTACCCGATTATCTGCCTGTAAGCAGCACCCCTCTACTGAAGCGACAGAGTCAGGAAAGACTCAAATGCCCACTGCACTTTTCCCACAGACGGTGAGCAGAATGAAGATCACTTATCCAAATGTCCAGAAAATACAAATACCTTATATGCAGAGGTAAAAAGCAGGTTTGCTGTATCTATTCGTTCATTAAACATACATTTATTGGGTGTCTATTATATGTCAGAAATTGCTCTGAGCGTCAGAGACAGAGCAGCAAATAGATTAAAAAACGCCTGCCCATAAAGAACTAGTAACATGTTAGGGACCACAATTTTAAATTTTTTTAAATTTTAAAAATTGAAAAAGAATTTTTGACAATTCCACTTTCATTTTATACCTACATATGAAAGATGTGTACCTGGTTACATAACTTAATAAAACCAGCTTTCAGTGTGACAAAAAAAAAAAAGATAAGAGCATGTAAAAGAATATATATCAAAATTTAGAACATCCTTCGACTATTCAAATGGTTTTCCAGAAGAGATCTCCGAGTGACCACATTAGGATGGCAGGATTAAAGTCTAAATAGGCTTAAAAAACCAGAATTTACCACTCAATCCCAATAAGAGCGGCAGTTTGACTGTGTTCCCCAAAGTGACTGCGTTGGAATGGTCCTTGGTGCAGTGGTGTGCTGGGAGGCGGGGGGTTGGGGATGGTGTCTGGATCCCAGGGCTACTACTCTTATGAATGGATCACTCCTGTTACCATATAACTGCACTGGCTGACATGAGCGTGGGCTCCTTATCAAAGGGCAGGTCTGGCCCCCTCCTTCCTCCCACACAGAGATGATGCAGTCAGGCTGGCCCATCATCCTCCGGAACTAAAGGCCAATGAGTGTTTATTGGTGATAAACTATCCATTCTCGACCATTCTATGACAGCAGCACACAATGGACTAAGACAGGAATGAAAGTTTTAAAACTACACATACAATACACACATACATAAATACAAGACACAATTTCACCTGCTGGTTTAGACAGCCAAGTTTGTGTACGCACACCTTGCTAAACACAACTCTCAAAAAAAATTAAGTTATTTATTTATTTTATTTGAAAGGCAGAGTAACACAGAAATAGACAAGGCAAGATCTTCCACCTGCTGGTTCATCCCCCAAATACCTCAGCCGTCTTCCACCACCTTCCAATGCACACAAGTGGGAAACTGGATCAGAAACAGCAGCTAGGACGCTAGCATCACAAGCAGCAGTTTAAATCAGGGTGCCACAATGTTAACCTTCAGCAAATGTATTTGTAATGCCCCTACTGACATGGCAAATCACCAAACTTAGCAGTAATGCTTGCCTTTAGGCCTTAGATAAAACCTCTTTGAATAGAAAGGGCCTCCAGGTAACACCATACACAGAGCAAGAGAAAACAGTGAACAAGCTACATACTTCATTTCTTCCTTTACCCAGTACTTGACCTTTCCAAATTACACTGGCTGACCTCCCCTGCGTGTGACCATGTGACTAACTTTAGGCAAAGAAAACGTACAAGAGAAACAACAGGTGCAGCGTAAGCACCGCTGCTTCCAACACACTCCAGTGGGGTTTGGATTCATTCTGCCGGCTCGCCATGGCCAACAGTCTGAGCAGCCTGGATGTGGCCTCGGGAAACTACTTCCACAGTCAGATGCCTCAGATTTTGCCAGGGGGATTGGCACAGAAGTAGTGGATGTCCCTCTGGCTTAGGCCTTTACACTCGGCCAACCTCTGCCAGGTCCTTGCTCTCTTTTTCTCTGGACACAGTCACACACTTAGAGAGGGCAACACGATCCCCTAGGGAGATGACAAAATCACACAGGACTTGCCAGGGTTCCTGGACAGCAGTGTGCCACCGAGATCTCACTTGCCAAGTTGAGCCTGAACTGTGATGTAAGAGAAAAACTCCTCCTTCCTCCAAGCGTCGGTGTGTGTGTGTGTGTGTGCGCGCGCGCGCGCGCGTGCGTGCGTGTGAACAGGTGGAAGCAGGTCCTTTCTTTTTTGGCTGTTTTAACAGCCAACCTAGATTGGAATCACGCCACCAGCTCTGGACCACATGTCTCTGATGAAATAGCAAATAAAACCTCAAATTATTTAACACTATTTTGTGGTTTTTCCAGAAGGATCTATGAATATCATGTTGCTACCACCTTGCCTGTGATTAAGAATGTGCATTTAGGAAGTGGGGCCAGCAACATGGCACGATGGGTTAAGCCTCCACTTGCAGTGTCAGCATCCCATATGGATCCCAATTCCAGTGCTGGCTGCTCTGTTTTTTGAGCCTCTCCCTGCTCATGTGCCTGGGAAAGGCAGCAAAGAATGGCTCAAGTCCTTGGACTCCTCACTCATGTGGAAGGCCCAGAAGAAGCTCCAGGCTCCTGGCTTCAGACCAGCGCAGCCCAGGCCGATGCAGCCACCTAGGGAGTGAACCAGCAGATGGAGGCGCTCTCTTGCGTTCTCTCTCCTTTCTCTCTGTGTAAATCTGCCTTTCAAATTAAAACAAATCTTTTTTTAAAAAGTAAAAAGATACTACCTGATCCTAACATGATAACTTCAAGTATTACATGTTTATGTGTTGAACATCACATACAAAAGAATGCCCAATATGTTAGCTTCATTCGCCATTCACTTTACTCTTACTAACCAAAACTACAAAACCAAAATAACTATATAACCCATCTTTTCTCTATCCCAGGCTGCAGAGTATGTGGAAAGGGAAGCAAAACTCTCCCGACTACTGGCTTCACTCCAGCTGTTTCTCTTTACTGGGCACAGGGGGGCTGGTCCTTCACTTACTCTCTACCAGTTCTGAACATATCTCACAGAACTTTCCTCAACAGCCTGAACTCTCATCAAACTCCACACCAGTTCAGTCACAACCACAAACAAGCAGGACTCCACAGAATGCAAGTTGCAAAAAGCTACCTTCTCTCTCCTTGTGCCTTTAAACCCATTCATGTCCTGGGCAAAATCTGTTCCAAGGTTTTCATTCACTCCAAGTCATAGAAACAATTACATTCAATAGAAAAAGTACCTACGGCCAGACTCTGAGCCGTATCCAGAGTTAAAAGCTTCTCCCACTCCAGGCTGGACTCCTGCAGCACAGCAGGTGTCTGCTTTAGAATCTGCCAGTTCCTTCTCAACTCACTACACAGTCTCTGACTCCTCACATGCAACCTGATCATTGATTCCGCAAAAATACGATTTTCCTGCTGTAAACAGCCTTCCACAACTCTGAAGGGTTAAGTAGGCCTTCTCTTCCAGGTGACCACTTGCAGGGGGTCCGCTGGGAAAGCCATGCAGTACCTGGCAGGGAGAGATGATGCACATACCTTTTTGTTTAAAGACTTTGTTTATTTGAAAGGCCTAGTTACAGAGACACATGGAAAGAAAGAGAAAAAGAGACAAGAGAGATCTTCCATCTGCTGGTTCACTTCTGTAATGACTGCAATCGTTGGGCTGGGCCAGGCTGAAACCAGGAACCCGGAGCTTCATCTGGGTCTCCCATGTAGGTTCAAGGGTTTTGGCCATCCTCCGCCACTGTCTCAGGCACATTAGTAGGCAGACTGATCAGAAGTGGAGCTACTGGGACTCAAATCCATATGGGATACTGATGGTACGAATAGTGTCTTAAATCACTATGCCACAGGCTGGCCCCTCTAGGGGTCATTCCTGCTAAAAGAACATGATAGATGTGGACATCTGGCCCAGTGATTACAACATTCATGTGCCATGTTGGAGTACCTGGGTTTGATTCTCAGTTCTGGCTCCTGATGCCAGCTTCTTGCTAATGCAGACCTGGCAAAGAGTGGTGTGGCAATGTCCTTGTTTGCAGATTCAGTACAGCCTAGACTGAATCATTGTGGCCATTTGGGTGAATGAACCAACAACTGGGACCTTTCTCAATGTCTACTATCTTAACCTTTCTCTCTCCCTCTCCCTCTCCCTCTCCTTCTCTCTCCCTACTTATCTACCTATCTAAAACCCCTAGGCCTTCTCCTGGTTCCTGGAGAACTGCCCCACTGCCCAGCAGTGAGAGCACAGTGGGCTCCCAGGATCACCCCCTCCTTATTCTGCAGCTACCCAGTCAGGTGCACCCCAGCAAGCCTCTGCTCCCTAACATTTCCAGTCTGAACTCAGCAGCTCCAAAGTCTCCAGAGAACAAGATCAAGTCATGAGAGCCAACTGCACACCTTCAAAGGCACTGGGCTAAGGGTTACAGTCCTCACTGGGGGGTGAGGCAGTCATTGCCATTTACTGTGTGGTTTATAACAGAGCCTGAGTAAGAGATAAAGTGAAAGTCATTTCAACACTCTCTTTCACTTGTTTTTTTCTCAAAATCCAATATGCCCAATTCCTCTTACACATGCTTTTTCTAAACTCTGTCAGTCTCTCCACCACCGCAGTTTTGTCTTGCCCTTTAGAACATGCACTCCCCTTTCCATTGCCTCCTTTTCATACTGATGCGCCTGCAGAACCAACTGCCTAGATTCTGTTTTCTTCATCCAGCAAAAAGCCAATCCCACATGTATGTCTCTCCCGGAAGTCTCTGAAAATGAGTTCCCAGGCACCTGTAACCAGCATGGATGACAGCCCCTTCTGCAAGACTGGAAATATCCGACCCCGACACCATCTGAGACAGCAGGCACTGGCCTCAGGTGCTGATGGAAACATGATGAGCGAGCCTGGGAAGCTGCAGGCTGCACTGGGTATGATCTTAATTGATTTTAAATTAAACAGCCACACATGGCTAGAGGCTAAGCGCTGGACAGCAGAACTCTCAGTAAATCAGATGACCTGTCCCCAATTTTCATTCTCCTAATGCCCTCTCACTCGGTTCTGATATTATTCTTCTAGGGCGTTTTCTTCCATCATTTGGCTCTGGAAGACTATTCTTTCTATTTTATTTTATTTTATTTTTATTGGAAAGTCAAATACACAGAGAGGAAGAGACAAATCTTTCGTTTGCTGATTCACTCCCCAAAGTGGCTGCATGGCCAGAGCTGAGCCAATCTGAAGCCAGGAGCTCCTCCAGGTCTCCCACGCGGTGCAGGGTCCCAAGGCTTTGGGCCTTCCTCCACTGTTTCCCCAGGCCACAAGCAGGGAGCTGGATGGGAAGCGGGGCTGCTGAGATTAGAGCAGGTGTCCATTTGTGATCCCAGCGCGTTCAAGGTGAGGACTTTAACCACTAGGCTACTGGGCCAGACCTGAGAATGAGCAGAATTTAGATCGATGAGTGAAAGAGGCCAGTGTGGGATGTGAAAATAACGTGAATATACACACTAGCATAATTAATCAGAAAGGAGTGTGTGCAGAGGAGATGGGGATGACAGGGGTGGGAAATGTGGACAAACTAGAGACCCTAAATCACTACAGGGATGAGCATGCTTACAGATGAGAACATAAAGAAATCCCCCGGGCTGCAAGACATTCTGTGGGAGAGCTAGAACTAAATCGAGGTCTATTTTCCCTCACAACAGGGTTTGGGTTCCAAGTGTTTAATTAAAAGCTTCAGTGTTTTAAGGAAATTAACTCTAGCAATGATACGCAAGAGAGATTAGAAGGGGGAAATGCTGGAAGAACCTGAAAGCACCCAACAATAATCGAAAGCTTAATTCCTAAAGGTGATTCTCAAATAAATTTAGCACTGGATTTTTTTTTTTTTTACAGATTTATTTATTTAACTTGAAAGTCGGTTCTTGAGAGAAGGATAGAGGAAAAGAGATTTTCCATCCTTTGGCTCACTCCCTAAACGACCACAACAACCAGACCTTAGCTGATCCCAAGCCAGAACACAGAAGCTTCTTCCAGGTCTCCTATGTGGGTCCAGCATGGTAGCCTAGTGGCTAGTCCTCGCCTTGAATGTGCTGAGATCCCATATGGGTGCCAGTTCGTATCCCGGCAGCCCTACTCCACTTCCCATCCAGCTCCCTGCTTGTGGCCTGGGAAAGCACTCGAGGACGGCCCAAAGCCTTGGGACCCTGCACCCACATGGGAGGCCCAGAGGAGGCGCCTGGCTTCAGATTGGCTCAGCTCTGGCCATTGCGGCCACTTGGAGAGTGAATCATCAGATGGAAGATTTTTCTCTCTGTCTCTCCTCCTCTCTGTGCATCTGCCTTTCCAATCAAAATTAATTAACTAAAAAAAAATTTGTTTTGCACCTTGACTCTTGCTAATGTGCATGCCACTGGCCTCAGCAGCACTGAGCCAGGGGCCCGGCCTCTGCTGCACCAGGGCTTCCACGGGCGGGAGGGCAGTGTCACCCCTCCACACTACCACTGGACCCTAAACACTCTGCAAATCACCCCACTTTCTATCTAAAATTCTCACCATCTGCGTCTACTGCCCACAAAAAGGACAAGGGTTCCGTCAGAGGCCTTCTTCCCCACCATTCTGCACAAGACAGGTTGGGCACAGCGGAGGTACTTAAATAAACACACTGAGATGCCAGAATTGGACGGACAAACTAGACACAGCTTAAAAGGAAATCTTTCAGCCTGACCAGTGTGGCTTAGGACAAGAAAACACCAGCGGCATGGCATGGAAACAGCCAGAGGCTAGCACGGTGGCAAAGCATGTTAACTCTCTGTCAGGGGAACCATAATCCCACATGGGTGCCAGTTCGTGGCCCAGCTGCTCCATGTTGAACCAGTTTCCTACTTCTAGCCTGGGAAATGCTAGAGGATGGCCCAAATGTGTGGGCCCCTGCACCCACATGGCAGACCCAGGGAAAGCTTGTGGCTTTGGATGAGCTCAACTCCGTTACAACTCTCTGGGTAGTGAACCAGCAGATGGGAAGCTCGCTCACTCTTCTCTCTAACTCTTTCAAGTAAAAAAAAAAAATTAATCTTACAAAAAAAAAAAAGAAAAAAGAAAATGCCTTTTTCTCCCTAACCTGGGACCCTATGCCTCAGTGTGAGCCAGCAGATAAAGAACTCCACAATGCTGCAAAGGTGAAGCAGCTTTTTGTTGTTTTGACTCTACTGGTCCTGTCTACCATGTTCTTCAACAGGACTTCAATTTTAACACAATATTTGGCGTTAACTGGACATTCCTAATGTTTTCAAGGCACAAGATCCTGGGTATCTCCTGTGCACGTCAATATATTTCTGGAATGTGTCCTTTCACATTAAAAACCATTTTCTTCTGGGCTGGCATCTGGCTTTGCAGTTAAGCTCACAGTGTCTGAACTCCATTGTTAGCTCTAGTTCCTGAACACAGCTTCCTGCTAACGTAAAAGGAGGGACAGAAGTAATGGCTCAAATAGTGGGTACCACCTGCACACATGGGAGACCTGGAGACAGCTCAAACTCCTGGCCAGTCCTGGCGTGTGTGGGCATCTGGAAAGCAAATCAGCAGATGGAACGTCTCTCTGTGTCTCTTTCCTTCCCTGTCTCTCGGTCTTTCATTCTCTCTTTGTCCCTCATTTTCTCTCTCTTTCTTTCTCTGTCACTCTGTTGTCTCGCCTTACAATCACATTGTTAAATGAAATTAAAATATTTAAGTTTTGTTTCAACTGATAGTATCTCTAAAGCACTGCTTTTAGTTTGAGATGCCATGACCTCACATGACACTAAAATATACATTCAAACTCTTATCAAATCAATGAATGTTTAATATAATTCACTCTACAGATCCACACTGCCAAAAATTTTGAATCAATCATTTATACTTATGAAATGTCTGCCACTTCATTCAGATCACAAAGATAGGAGCATTACAATAAAAATGAGCAGAAAATGAAGACTTCAGGAATCTCCCATTCCCAAGTCCTCCGACGTCTCCTGGGAAAGATGTCAGGAGTGACTCTCAAGACACAGCATGAGTGCCACTGCACGTTAATAAGCTTTTACCTATTAACTTCTAAATTATACCTTAATGCTTTCCACACCCTGTGAAGTATCCATTTCCCAAATTCCCAATTAAAAACAACTGACTGAACACACACTTGCAGTCCCACTCAGTATGTTTCAGTTTGTGTAAAAGCAGTAGATTCAGGTTAAAATTTCAAGCTCAGTTCCATTCCCATTGCTATGACTGGTTTCCACAAGACCTGCCCATTTCTCTCCCATCAGCACGTGTCAGTAATTTCTACTTGATAATGTAATGTGTCATACTTCCCACAAGGCTTGGCGGCGTATGTGAAGAGGCACACAGTAGGTGCTCTGCGTGCAGATGGGGGGGACAATGTTTATCACGAAACAAACACTTCAACCACGTAGTACAGCAATGAAGAAAAAAGGCGTAACACTACAAAGACACACAACTTATTGCAGATGGAAGAGCAAGGAGCAATTTAGCACCAACAGAACAGCAACGGGAATGACGGAAAAATCAACACACTGGAACAATCTATGGATGCCACTCCCACCCAGGGCTCATCAGAGTGGAGACCGATGTGGCAGAGGGCTGCACAGGGAGTATCTGGGCCTTTTGGTCCACGAATAAGTGGAGTTTAGGGATGATTTATGGGAAATCGGAGCTGTGTGTGGCACATTGCATGTTGGATACTGAGGGCTCCCCAGACTTCTGCTGCAGTGGGTTCCCCCACATTGCTGCCAGCCAGGGCTGCCACTTCACATTGGGAGAGTCTTCTCCAGAAAACTGACAAAGTTGAAAGAAAAGACACGGAGACCAGGGTTACCGATGAGATGACTCAACTACACTGGGACATGCACAGTTGATGAGCGCTTTATGCACAGGCTGTAATTCCAGCTGGCTTCATGTGTTCTGGTTCTCATGTGTGTGGAAAGTATGCTCGTGTGCATTTGTGCATGTATCTGCACACAGTTACAAGCATGTATGCATGAGAACATGTGCATTTACCTCAATTTGCCAACAGGAAATGAAAATGCAATGGAAGAGTTGGAAAACCAAGTTGAAAAAATCTCCCAGATACAGACAACAGGAAGGGAAGCAGAGCAGAGGAGGGGAACAAGGAAAATCTGATGAGGAATAAAGAAGGTGCACAACACCAATACAAATGATTGCACCATGAAAGGACAGGAAAAACAGAAGACAGACTTTCTGACCATTTCTCAGAACTGAAGAATGCAAAACGCCTACACAGCAGAAGACACCCCCACACACCTGCCTGTGAAGTTTCAGATTGCTGAGGGAAAGAACCAATTCTGAAAGCTTCCAGTGACAAGTGGGAAGAGAGAGGAAAGAGAAGTTATTCAAGTTATCAGAGGGGCCAGCGCTTTGGTCCAACAGGTTGAGCAAGCGACCGTGAATTATCTTACTGCACGTGGTCCCCTCCACGCCATCCCCCTCAGATGACGCTTCGGGCAGGAACAGAGCCCTCTCAACAGAGCACCAACATCATGCATCTTTGCAAAGCCAGCCAAGTCCTCTGGAAAGTCCAATGCGTTACATTAATGAATATATATTACTGAAATTCACTGATGGGAGAGAACGTGCGAGCCCTGGGAAAAGCCAGCCACAGCAACGGAAGAACTGATTATGAAATGGTAACCCCAATCTACTGAATTCACACAAATCAAAACAAAATTATCCATAAAATGAAAAGAAATCCCAATCCCATGAAGAAAATAATACCACAGAAACAATATATTTTAAAAATAAACAAATATTTGCCTGTCTCCATTCTCTAAATTTAGACGGGTTTGCCTCAAACGTAGAACTACTGACAAATACATGATTATCCCTCCGCTAGTGAGAGAAACGAAAACTTTAATTTGTGTGGATTGTAATAGTGTTATCCACAGACACTAACTCAAATACTGTTTTATAAAAGTGGGATATAGGAATAAGTATATATATATGTATGTAAGTTCATAAATACATAGAGTTGCTAAAAGACTTTGTTCATCTGAAGAAAAACAAAGAATAGGCTCCTCTGATTTTTCTCTGAAAGAGAAGGATAAAGAAGAAAATTGAGAGGAACAAAAATGTATTAACCACCATGTTCAGTTCAGGTTACAAGGCTAGAAACACTACCAAAAACATAATTCCTCACTCTAGCATATACTTTCTCCTTCCATCAGGTATCAACCACTCATTAAAATCAGTAAACATTTATTATTAAGCACCTGCAGTTAGAGTATTTTAAAAAATTAAGGCAAAAGCTTACATTGGGACAAAAAAATCTGAAATCCAGGCATATCATTTTTAGAATGCATTTTCCATAAACTTAATGGAAGCTTCTAACATAACGTGTGCTGAAGCATTATCTTCCACCATCAGAAAACAAAACTGCTGGAGTGTGATGGCGCAGCACACCACTCTGCCCTATGGCGTGTCATCCCATATGGACGCCAGTTAGTGCCCTGGAGGCTCCACTTCTGAAGCAGCTCCCTACTTGCAGCCAGAGAGAGCAGAGGTCAATGGCTGAAGTCTTTGGGACCTTCATCCTCATGGAAGCCAGGTCCTCCTGGCTTCAGGTCATCTCAGCTCTGGCTGTTATGCCCATTTGGGAAGTGAGCTACTGGGTGGAATCAATCAATCACTCTCTCTCCTCTCTGTAAACCTCCCTTTTAAATAAAAATAAATTCTTTAAAAAAAAGTCCTGCAAGGGAGTTTCTGGTTTGTGTAAGGGCAGGCATTTAGCTGACTGATCAAGCTATTGTTGTGCCACACCAGAGTACCTGGATTAGAGAACAGGTGCTGCCTCCGACTCTGGCTTCCTGTTAACATACACCTGAGGAGCAACTGATGTGACCAAGTGTTTGGGCTCCTGTCATCCAGATGGGATACCTGCATGGTGTGCCCAGCTCTTGGCTTCAATCAGGATAACTCCCTGGCCACTGTGGGCATTTGAGAAAAGAACCAACAGATGCAAGCACTCTATCTATGCCTCTCAAACAAACAAAACACTTTTCTTCTTCAGACAAAAGACACAATACCAAAAAAAAACTGAAAAACTCTAAGGCTGGAGCTGATGCGATAGCTCAATTGGCTAATCCCTTACCTTACAGTGACAGCATCCCATACAGGCAACAGTTCATGTTCAGGATTCTCCACTTCCAATCCAGCTTGTGGCCTGGGGAAGCAGTGGAGGACAGCCCAAAGCCTTGGGACCCTGTACCTGTGTGGGAGACCTAGAAGTGGCTCTTGGTGGCTCTTGGCTCCTGGCTTTGGCTCTAGCCATTTGTTGTCACTGTGGCCATTTGGGGAGTGAACCAGTGGATGGATAATATTTCTGTCTCTCCCTCCCTCTGTAAATCTGCCCTCTCAATGAAAATAAAGAAATCTTTAAAAAGATAAACATTTTTCGGGCCCGGCGCGGTGGCGCAAGTGGTTAAAGGTCCTCGCCTTGCACGCCCGGGATCCCATATGGGCGCCGGTTCTAATCCCGGCAGCCCCACTTCCCTTCCAGCTCCCTGCCTGTGGCCTGGGAAAGCAGTCGAGGACGGCCCAAAGCTTTGGGAACCTGCACCCGCGTGGGAGACCCAGAAGAGCCTCCTGGCTTCGGATCGGCATAGTATCAGCCCATTGCGCTCACTTGGGGAGTGAATCATCGGACGGAAGATCTTCCTCTCTGTCTCCCCTCTCTGTACATCCGCCTTTCCAATAAAAAAAATAATAATAAAAATAAATCTTTAAAAAAAAAAAAAAGATAAACATTTTTCTATTCCATTGTCAAAGAACTCCTTGAGGCCCTCTTGGGTTGGGAACCAGTGAGAGTTTTGTACCCAGTGGTTTCCTGGTTCTCCCTTCCTGTCTGCCTTCACTTATACAGGTTTTCTTCTAGAATAATTATTAAGGACCTGGCAAAAAATCAGTGAGTGGCAGCTCTGATGCATATGCATCTTCTGAGATGCAGATGTAGAAATCTGTCGATTTGCATGTCTTTCTGAGACTGTGTAAAACAACATATGGGCTTTGAATAAACAAAAACTAATTCTGAATCTCCTTTTTGGCAGAAATGTGACTGTATAAAGATTTAAATCATTTAAAATAAAATTTGTACACTGTTGTACATTTGGCTCTTACCATTTTCCAAATGATAATGCTCAGTTCATTTTATATCTAGGCCTATGGCAAATAGGAAAAAAAAGAAATCCTTTCTAAGTATGAAAAATCGAATAAAGCTACACAGAAAACAATGATCTGAGAACTTTTACAGACTCACACTAAATTCTAATATTTCCCCCAGACTCAACTTCAAATTTTCAATCTGAAAACAAAAATCTACTTTTAAAGGTGAAAATTAGACTAACAATTTTCAGTCAATATTTGTTTTTCAAAGCTGCTTAAAATCTATGTGGTATAATTAGGTCTGATGAATTGCTGTCAAGCATTATTTTAACATTATTACAAGGCCTCTGCAAAGTTGATTGGTTGGTGTGCTTTTTTGTTTTTGGTGCAAAATACATGTAATCTGAAATTCCACTATTTTGAAGTGTACAGCTTAGTACTGGGTAGGTATATTTATACTACTGCCCAACCAATATCAAGAATTTTTCTATTCTTGTAAATGTCAGACTCTATATTCATTAACTCCTCAATCCCCAACCCCACTGCTTCTGCCTCTATGAGTCTGACTACTCTAGGAACCTTACGCAAGTGGAATCACCCAGGATTCTTTCATGTTCACTGAGCACAATGTCCTTAAGACTCATTCATGTTGTATGTGTCAGAGTTCCTTCCTGTTCTGAGAAACGTGTTGTTTAGCAAGTTAAGCCAGTGCCTGCAGAACCAGCATCCCATATGGGCACCAGTTCGTGTCCCAGCTGCTCTACATCTAATCCAACTCCCTACTAATCGCCAGGGAAGGCAGCAGAGGATGGTCCACACACTTGGGCTCCTGAACCCATTTGGGAGACCCAGAAAAAGCTCCTGGCCTCTGGCTTTACCTGGTATATCTCTTCTGGCATCTGTGGCCATTTGGGGAGTGAATCAGCAGGTGGAAGATCTCTATCCTTCTCTCTTAACTCTGCCTTTGAAATAGATAAAACAAATCTTTTTAAAAAAAAAAAATGTAAAGCTGGGTACCATTGCATTGTATTAGCATGCTAACATTTCTCTATCTGGTCATCTGTTCAGTAACCCTTGGGCTTGTTCCACTGTGAATACGGCCATGACACAGGGAAGCAAACATCACTTTGAGAATGTGCATTCCATTCCTCTAAGTCCATAACCAGAAGTGGAGCTGTAAGATCATAAGGCAGTAATAGTTTTAACACTGTTAGGAATACCACACTATTACCCTCAATAGCTGCACTTTCAACATTCCCACCATTAGGGAACAGTGGTCCTAATTTATCCACATTCTCACCAACACCTGCTATTTTTATTTTGCTAGCTATAAAGATTTTAGGTAAGTAGATGCCATCCTAAAATGAGTAAAGTGGCATTTCATTGGGCTTTAGTTTACATTTTCCCAGTGATTAGGGATACTGAGCATATTTTCATGTACTTGCTAACAATGTATATATCACCTTTGGAGAAATGCCTACTAGGTCCCTTGTCCATTCTGAAAAATCTGGTTGTTTGCATTTTTGTTGAGCTATAAGAACTTCCTTAGTTATTCTGAATATTAATCCTTCACCAGATACACAATTTACACATACTTCTTGCTACTCTATGAGATGCCTCTTTGCCCTATTGAGTTTACCCTTGGACTCACAAAAGTTTTAAATTTTTATATAGTCCAATTTCAAAATCCTATCTAGAGCAGTTGTTTTCATCCCTAAGTCTCATGGGTGATGTGGATACACCCAGATAGATGCCCGTGCACGCAGCAGGCTGCACAATAAGATTAGGGCATCCATTCCTTATAGCAGGCAGTAAGCAATCTTGTCCCACAAGAAGACATCTCATCTCTCATGTTTGCTTCCTGCAAACACCACTGAGAAACGGCCTGGGAAAAAAGTGCTCACGGCTCTGAGATCCTAGTCAGGATGTGCCAAAACATGGGTAGACTGTGTCTCTCAAAATCCATTCCTTTTTCTTAAACCATCTTCATTTCTAACAAATTTTCAGGAGTATGTCAGTTGGTCAGTCTAATTAATCTGAATACAAAGGCTAGACAATCTGCTCACCATGTTTCATACAGTATTAACTGAAAGCTTTAGTCAACAGGAATCCAAGCAGCAGGATGATGCCAACTTGCAATGTTGACCACAACTATGTCCTCTAGGTTCCCAAACAAAGCCAAACATAAGTCTTAGGAAAAAGGCTGACCAGCAGACCTTTAGTAAGACAGCCAGTACGGAGCTGGAAGGCAAGGCAACCTATTATCCCTAACAATGTATCCACTGGAGTTCAAAATGATCTGTTGATTTTTGGATTGACAATCATTAAAGGGAGCAATACTCAAAAAGTAACCACCATAACCAATGGAGAAGCACTGCACAGCCCACTCTCTCCTACATGTGTACACAGAACACAACAAAATACAAGTTGTCTCAATTTGAGAATTATTGCTCATCTTGATTCAAATTACAGTGGCATTGCTCTATTTAAGCTAAAAGAACATGGGCCTGGTGCAGTGTCTCAATTTACTAACCCTCACCTTGCATGCACCGGGATATCATATGGGTGCCAGTTCATGACCCGGCTGCTCCACTTCCCAACTAATTCTCTGATTATGGTCTGGCAATGCAGTAGAGAATAGGCCAAAATATTTGGGACCCTGCACCCAAGTGAGATCGAAAAGAAGCTCCTGGCTCCTGACTTCAGATTGGCTCAGCTCCAGCTGTTGCAGCTACTTGGGGAGTGAATCAGTGGAAGGGAAGACAATTCTCTCTGACTCTCTTCTTCTCTACAAACCTGCCTTTTTAATAAAATAAATAAATCTTAAAAAGACAGCAATCTTGGGGCCACATGAAAAGCAAATGAATTTGCATTAGTCAGAGTGAGACAGAGGTATGACACATCATGTGGTGTAGAAAATGCACAAGGGCTCCATGTTCTAGAGCTGCTGTTTAGTCATGCACAGGAGAACACTTCTGTACTCTTTGTGTCCACATTAGGTTTTCTGATTCCTGGTGAATGAGAATGATCTACCCAGCAGCAGGTCAGATGCCAGCTGACAAGTGGACCACTGACTGGTTTTCCAGGCTGTGGTGACAAAAGAGAACTGACTGCTTTCACTTCTTGGAGTTTCAACTTTTTCCTTCATAGGTGTTAAGAACACTACTCAACGAAATCATTGCTTTCTACTCTCATAACATCTTAAAACATTTTTCCTATCAATATCTCAACAGTTTTACATCACTCTTCCAAATGTCCTAGAACTGGGCTTCAAACTTCTTCCTCTGATCCAGGGATTTCTTAGAAGTGAACTTCTTGGCTTGCAACCATTTGAGAATTTTCCAAGTAACATTTTAGCCTTTTTTCCAAATTTAATTCCTTTGAAGCCAAAGAATATATGTGCCATGATTTCAATCATTTTAAATACAGTGGGTAAAATAATGACCCAACACAAATGAAATCCTTGGAAGCACAACTGAGGATAAACTTACTCTGCTTCTGCTGGGCTGAGTAGTCATAAATATCAAGTTGACTTGGCCAATAGTATTCAAGTCTTTATATCCTTATTGATTTTCTATTTGTTAATGGGAAGAAGGAACTGAAATGTATAAATATAATTAAAAATTTCACATGGCATGCCTTTCCCCATTACTTTGCATTTGACATACCCAGCTTCTTTATATTTAAAGTGGGTTTCTTGTAGATAGCAAATAATTAAACTGCATTCATTTTTCCACTCGAAAGGTTCAAAAGGCAGTGTTGTGATCACTCAAAATTAGCAGACAATCAACATAATTAGATTTAAATCTACTGTTTTGCTATTCGCTTTACATGGGCATCATCAGTTACATTTTCCTTGAATTCTCTTGAATTAATTTGGTATTTTTTGATATTCAACTCTATCTCCAATCTTAGCTTAAAGGTTGCATCCACATTTGGTTTATACTGATTTCTATTTTTTTAAAGTAGCTTCCAGGTGCATATATAATTCATCACTGTACATACAAATAATGCTTTTTCTCCATGTCCAGTATATGAATCCATTGTATCCAACTCCTGTCCTCTGTTCTATCACCTTATACTTTATTTCCATATTTACAAGGCACAAAATACATCATCACTTTTGGCTTTAGAAGTTAATTATCCTGGAACCTGGCATGATAGCATAGTGGTTAAAGTCTTCACTTTGCACGCCCGGGATCCCATATGGGCACCGGTTCTAATCCCGGCAGCCCCGCTTCCCATCCAGCTCCCTGCTTGTGGCCTGGTAAAGCAGTTGAGGATGGTCCAAAGCCTTGGGACCCTGCACCCACATGGGAGACCCAGAGGAAGAGCTCCTGGCTCTTAGCTTCGGACTGGTGCAGCACCGGCCGTTGCGGCCACTTGGGGAGTCAATCATTGAACGAAAGGTCTTCCTCTCTGTCTTTCCTCCTCTCTGTATATCTGACTTTACAACAACAACAAAAAAAATAAAATCTTTTTTTAAAAGTTAATTATCCTTTAGCTTCAAAAACAGTCAGAAGAGAATTTTTTATTTATTTACATATTTTCTAACTATTTCAGATATTCATTTCTAAACTTCCATTTTGTGCTATTTTTTCTTTGCCTGGAGAGCTTCCTTTAATATCTTTTTTAATAAATGTCTTTTGGTTACAAATTCCCTCAAGTTTTGCTGTTCTTGTTTTAACTCTTCATTTTATCTTAACGTTTTTCTTTTTTCTGTTTAAGCTTTTCATTTTATTACCATTATTATCATTATCATTTACTATCATTTTACAATACAGTTCCATAGGCCATGGAATTTGCCTTATCCCCTCCCCAGTTCCCTCCCCCCGGCACCTAGTTCCCTTATATCATTACTAGAGTACAGTTCTTCATACACAGTCATATGTCCATCATTGCAGGCATGGACAATGGCAGAGTCCAGCATCTTATTGTGAAAATATAGTAAACAGTTTCATTGGGAGTCCATCTTTGTCTGGAAGTAGAGATGCATACTGCATTGTATCCTCACATCTGGATATCATAGTCTCCATTACATAGTGACTGTATATTTCCCCTTATATTAAAAGCCACAAAACAAAATCAACAACAGGAAGAAAAATAGAAATTTACCATGCCATGAAGTTAAACAACATGCTACTGAGTATCTAATGTGTCGCTGAAGAAATAAAAAAGAAAGAACTGTCTTGAAGAAAATTATGCTACTGTATGATCTATGAGTCACTGAAGAACTAAATGAGAAAAAAAGTGTTTTTGAAGAAATGAAAATAAAAACAAAAATATCAAAATCCATGAAATACAGTTTCCACTGATCTTTACTGGTGAGATGTGTCTCTCATAGGCAACAAAATAGATGGGTTTCGTTTTTTAATTCCAGTCTACTAATCTGTCACGTTTGACTGATGAGTTTAATCCATTTACATTCAGGGCTAATATAAGTGTGTAGTAATTTGGTCCCACTTACTTACAACCCATTTAGCAGTGGGTTGGTTACTTATTGATTTAGTCTTCTGTTATTATTTTACTGGGATGTTCTTCACATTTGCCTTTGGTTTTGGTGGGTGCTATTCCTTTTCTCTATCATGAGAACATTTTTAATTATCATTTGTAGGGCACGATTTTTTTTTGTTGTTGTTGAGCCTATAATTCTAGGTAGGTGGGTGTTTTCCCCTTTCAGCCACTTAAAACTTTCACTCTATTGTATTCTGTCTGGCATAGTTTCTATTTAAAAGTCTATTGTTAATCTTATTTCTACTCTTTATTATTTATTTATTTGTTCTCTTCTCCCCATCCCATCCCAACCCCAGCTGTAGATTTTAAGATGTTCTAATGTTACAGCATCCCTCTATCTTGTTTGTTTTATGACTGCTCTGCTTTGGCTTGATCGAGTGTCTTAGATCTGAAATATTGTTGTTTTCATCAAATTCTCTTACAGTACTCATGTTTCATTTCTTTGAGCAAATGAAGGACATATAACTTTTTTTTTCAAAAAAGTGTTGAATGTTTTATTTTTGCTTTATACAGAAAATATAGCTTTATTACAATCAAGCATCATGTGAAAACATTTTTGATCAGGGATGAACTGTGTATGTAGCAGTGATGCCATAAACTTATTAAGAAAGTGAAAAATCCCTTTGGCCTCTGATGCCCTAAGATTGTAGCACAACAGAATACTCATGCATGTGAGATCCAGATCTAGACAGTCATGTACAGAAGTGTAACTCACACAGTTAGTCACAGCACATTACAACAGGACAAGCTTCTTATAGCTTGTGCTTACCACATTGCGTTTATCACATAAACAGTCTATACCATTTGATTTGTATGAATACACACTAGGATGTCAGATGTTTATACAATGATGAAGCTAATCACTGATACATTTTCTAGAACATACTCCCTTAATAGTAAATGCATAGTTGTATTTATATTTTAGAAATAATCTCAAATATTATACTGTAAAATTTAAGCGAGGTATTCAGATTCTGTAAGCTTTAAAAACATAGCTACAAGACATATAATGTTTCTTTAAATGATGATTGTAAAGATAAAACTAATGTAACATTAGAAAAGTAGTAAGCATGGTTCTCAGAACACAGCTCTTATAATGTAGAAGAGTCACAAAATCATCTGGAACATAACCAATTGTCAGTTCTATATGAGTTCCGATGACTGCTTCCTCACCCCCACACCTTTTTTTGGGGGGGTCTCTCTCTGTTTCTTGTTTGTTCTCTCTCTAACTAATTTAGTTGCTCCCATGCAGTTAGTTCTTGGCCAAAACCCAAAGTAACCCAGCAGATCTCTACAGCTTTTTGTCTCTCCAGCTCCGACTTGTCTGCTATCTTTCCCTACAAACTCTTAACTTCTTCTTTCAACTTAACAGCAACTTTTCTTTGGGGGTTTTTCCCAGTGTTGTGGTTAGAATCTCTCATCGGGCAGTCACTCGGGGGGGGGCCGGAGTGCTCACATTGTGCTTTGTTTGGCTGGCTGGTTTTCTCCCTTTCCCCAAGGAGCCACTCTCCATAAGCTGTTGTCTGAAAGCCATGTTGTAATCCACTTGTTCAAGGCAGAAAGTCCCTGGACAACAGCACATTGTTTTCTTGCTATCAATTAAAATGCTTCATTTCTCTAGAAATCTATTTTTATCACATCAATCTTTAAAACAACAAACTGGGGCCTGGCGCAATAGTGTAGTGGTTAAGGTCCTCACCTTGAATGCACCGGGATCTCATATGGGCGCTGGTTCTAATCCCAGCAGCCCCGCTTCCCATCCAGCTCCCTGCCTGTGGCCTGGGAATGCAGTTGAGAATGGCCCAAGGCTTTGGGACCCTGCATCTGCATGGAAGATGTGGAGGAGGCTCCTGGCTTTGGATTGGCTCAGCTCCAATTGTTGCTCTCCGATGCTTGTTCAGTGTTTGGAGAAGGGAGCTGGGAAAGGTATGTATTGTTGGAAGTTTGTACGTTAAATAAATTTTCTTCTCAGTGGTCAAATCCACAGGAAAAGAAGCAATCTTCAGGTTGATTGTGTAATAACAAAACTATTACAATTTTCAGCCCTGTCCTAAGAATAGTTTGCAGGCTGTAAAGTAAGGGAAATGGCAAGAGGGACCTTTCCATTTGTTCATTAATAAACAGTTCATGCACTTTTCACTCAGCTAAGACAATACTTAAAGCACTAGGGTGATTCCTGTTCTTACTGCTCTAATGTGAAACCTTAGGTCTAACAGATGAGAATGCAAAAACACATCATTCACACATTAGTCTATACTAAAAATCATTAGAAAATAGTTTCTAAGTGCTACAGAAATTTAGAAGAAATCCTTCAGATTAAAGACTTTCTATATTTTTGGACTTCCCAAGAACTGAAATCATTTTTTTAAAAGTCACTATTTCCAATCGAGCACTTTCAGACGTTAGCAAAAATCCACAGGGTTACACCTTAAAGTCTTATTCTAGCCTTGTCTGATTCTCTTTAAAAATGTTCGTTCTAGGGACCAATTCAATACTCTAGTTGATAAATCCTCAGCTTACATGCCCAGGATCCCATATGGGCACCTGTTAGTGTTTCATCAACCCCACATCCCATCCAGTCCTCTACTGATAGCCTAGGAAAGCAGTACGGACAGCCCAAGACCTTGGGACCAAGACCTGCGAGGAAGACCCAGAGGAAGTTCCTGGCTCCTTGGCTTCAGATTGGCCCAGCTACAGCCACTGCAGCTACCTGGGGAGTAGACCAGCAGATGGAAAATCTTTGTTATTTCCTTCTCTTTGTATATGTGCCTTCCCAGCAAATATACTAAATCTTGGGGGGTAAAAAAGTTAGTTCTAGCTGCTGGTGTCATGGATAAAGTGGCTAATCCTCCACCTCCAAGTGCCAGCATCCCATATGGGTGCTGGTTCATGTTCCAGCTGTTCCACTTGCCATCTAGCTCCATTCTTGTGGCTGGGAATACAGCAGAGACTGGTCCAACGCCTTGGATTCCTTCCCTCACATGGGAGACCTAGAAGAAGCTCCTGGCTCCTGGCTTCAGACTGGCTCAGCTCTAGCCATTTCAGTCACTTGGGGTATGAACCAGAAGATGGAATATCTTTCTCTTTGCTTCTCCTCCTCTCTGTAGATCTGCCTTTCTAACAAAAATAAATAAATCTTAAAAAAAAAAAAAAAAAAAAAAACTAGTCCTGGGCCCAATGTAGTGGCCTAGTGCCTAAAGTCCTGGCCTTGAACGCACGAGCATCCTATGTGGGCACCAGTTCTAATCCCAGCAGCGCCACTTCCCATCCAGCTCCCTGCTTTTGACCTGGTAAAGCAGTCGAGGACGGCCCAAAGCCTTGGGACCCTGCACCCACATGAGAGACCTGGAAGAAGTTCCTGGCTCCTGGCTTCAGATTGGTGCAGCACTGGCCATTGTGGTCACTTGGTGAGTGAATCATCGGATGGAAGTTCTTCCTCTCTGTCTCTCCTCCTCTCTGTATATATCTAACTTTGTAATAAAAACAAATAAATCTTTAAAAAAAAGTTAAATTTAAAAAAGCTAGTCCTAGTTTATACTTTCTGCTTCCTAACACACCATTTCATCCACATAAAAGACTACTTTAAACCTGTTACGTCTCTTAATATCCTAAAATGTAAATTAGTTCTATCACATCATTCTCTTTGCCTTTATTTTGAAGACTGTTAGAAATTTCTAAGTACTTATTGCCAAAAACTCCAAACCACTACAGCACTCTCGGCCCTTATACAAATCAATCTTGAAGTGCAGTGCTTGAAGACAATGGTGTCCTGGGGATTGTGTGTAGAGGTTCACTGGTAAAATGGACATTGTTGGGGGGAAGTTGGAAGGACAGAGGGGGAGGGATACCTGGGTAACTACTCTGTTTACTTCCATTTCACATCTATGAAGTGCATTAATAAGTATGATTTGCATGTCATGGTTCTATCCTCAAAGGCCCACACACTCTCCCCACCACTACCCCACCCGACCTGCAAAGACCGTGCTGGTCAGCAGGCCTCAGCTATGACTTCGTTAATGATCTATCATGTCTCAGCTCCCACTGTTAAATCACTTGCATTAACACAACCTCCATTGGCATGTTTCTTGTAATGCTGTATCATAGTCTCAATTCATAAAATGGATGACTTCCTGGTGTTTAAAAGTAGAGACAAGAATAGCCATGTAGGGCCCGGCGTGGTGGCGCAAGTGGTTAAAGGTCCTCACCTTGCACGCCCGGGATCCCATATGGGCGCCGGTTCTAATCCCGGCAGCCCCGCTTCCCTTCCAGCTCCCTGCCTGTGGCCTGGGAAAGCAGTCGAGGACGGCCCAAAGCTTTGGGACCCTGCACCCGCGTGGGAGACCCAAAAGAGGCTCCTGGCTTCGGATCGGCATAGCATCGACCCGTTGCGCTCACTTGGGAATGAATCATCGGATGGAAGATCTTCCTCTCTGTCTCTCCTCTCTGTATATCCGCCTTTCCAATGAAAAAATAATAAAAATAAATCTTTAAAAAAAAAAAAGAATAGCCATGTAAATTCCTAGGAGCCAAAATAGTACACAGAAATATCCACTGATAAGATTAAAGGGTTTTTTTCCCCCCTGAAAGGAATAATCATTATGAAAATTTTCACTGGGTTATTAAAACAAGACGGGTCTGGTCACTAGTGTCTGTTTTCCACGTTCGTTACACCTCTCCTTTACTCTCCAGACTAGGCATTTATAACGCTCTTGTCACTTCGCCACAGCACTGCTAATCCAAATTATTTTAGCTCTACAGCAGGAAACACAGTCCCAGCAGATGTATGTTATTAGTCTGGAAAAAGAAAATACAATTCAGAGCTATCCTGTAACCCTACACAGCACCTTCACTGTAAGACCACATTCTAAACATGATGATGGGCAGACAAAATAGAACTAGAAGTTATTCTAACGTGTTCGGATTGAAAAGAATGTTCAATGTTCTACCACGTTAAAGTTTAAATATATTTAAATGCACTTGTAGGCAACTACATCTCATGTTTATGTAAAGTTAGATTTAATATCAATTTTTAATTGTACCAACTCATTAAAGATGAATGAGGCTATTGTGAATAACTTCCTGCAAAAATCTGGTAGTTTTAAATATTTACACCTAAACTAAAAACACACAAGCGCTCTTATATACAACACTGAATAGCAGATGGGATCATTTCCTATGATGGGTATCAAAGAAAAAAAGAACAGATTGTACTATTTCTGTGAGGACAGCAGTAAGATGAACAGCAAAGAGCTTCCAAGAAGATACCTGTGAGCGAACAGAGCTCATTTCTTTTGCTTCCACCTGTTTGGCGTACCTAATGATAAGTATGTAAAGCATGCCCCTGTCCAAGTGCCTGTGCCGCCCCTTACATCACTGTGCAACACGTGCACGAGCGTGGACGACTGAGGCGTTCTAGCACCACGCCTAGGTGTAGTACAGGACGAAGGTGGCACCTTAGTCTGCTCTACTCGGTGACTGCCCAGGCCTCTCCACCACTTCCCTCTGTCCTCTCAACACAGCGCTTATCGCCAGCTCCACTTTCATTTCTTACTTTGTGTGACTGTTAAAAAAACTGACTTGTTAGTTAGTTAATTCTGGAGAATTTTCCATCCTCTTTTATTTGGGGGGGGCAGGGAGGCAGAACTGTGTTATGCTTCCACTATTTTTTAAGGTTTTTAACAAAGGCTGAGAACGCTGTCTTGGAATTGAGGCTCCCTACACAATGGCCCCTTGGCAGGCAAAGAGAAGGGATGTCATGAGGAAAGGAAACCAAGATGGGCAAACAAAGAGGCTGGGCTAGTGGGCCAGTAGTGTGCTCACAAGTGGCAACCACGTAATCAGAGGGTTGAGTGGGGCGTGAGGAAGAGTTTCCTCTTTGAGCTCTGGTCTAGTTCAATAAATCACTCCCATTGCCAAGCTCTGCTACTGGGACCTGGCAAGGCTGTGCTCCCAGCTCCCTCTGTAGGGCGCCCCCTGTCGGCATCAAGTATAGAGGCGCTGAGACTCTAGGGCACAGACAGGGCTCCCTGAACTATGCAACAGTAAAATAATCCAACATCTCATTTGAAAAGCTTTCCATGGTTTTTAAAAGTCTCTTCACTAGAGACTCGTGGCTGCATAAAGCAGAAAGGAAGGAAGGCATGTCAGAGTTTTACTAATGGAAAAAGGGGTTTCAGTGGCTTCTGAGGTCATCCTACCACTTCCTGGTCTCGTGGCCCCCTGCAGCATCACTTCTGGCGCCCCTGCCCACATCTCTCCCCGTCTAAGGTTATACGTTCTTTGAGACAGGAAGCAAACTGCTCTTCCTGTGTTTAAAAGTACTTTCATCTCTCTGTATATATATGTGTGGAACACGTGCCTGGAATGATGTGCAGCTAACGTCATATGTAAGGTTATTCCTAGAAGTGCCTTGATGTGATTTTTTTAAATTGTCTATGCTTTGGTGGGGTGTGGTCTGTTGGCACTGGGTATCAGGGAGCACCTCCGTCCTGCCTACCCCTCCGAGATCTAGGGGCTGGAAAGTTAAAAACTACGTTTCCCACTCTGCCTTCACTCCTGGAGGTGTGCTGCCAATCAGATGCAGGTTTGGAAACTGAAGGTGTAAACGCCATCTACTAGCTGTGAGAGTAGCCACAGGCCAAGTTCACAAAGTGGGTGTCTCTGTAGTGGCCAGAATCTGGATTCAAGAAAACAGCCAGCAGCCCCTGCACCCGTGGGCGGCCCTCGGTGGGGTAGTGGTGCTTACAGGCACAGCGGCAACCTCCCAGCCGTCGGAGGAGACCCTCGCAGCCATTCTTACTCAGGTCCTTCATGACTGCACGCTTCCCAGAGGGTGGTCTGAGCTGGGGAACACACACAACAGGAGCAAGAATGACCAAAGGTTCATGCTGCTTCATTCTGGATGGTGGGAATATGGAAGGCTCCTCTGGCTTTTCTCTAGAGGGAGGGATAGGCAGCAGCAAGACTGGAGTCAGGAAACCCACTCAGAATGCTGATGTCATAACCCCGAACTACCCTGGCAGCCACACTGCAGCAGGGTATTTTTATCCTAATTCTATTTGGATGAAATGCAAGTGGACAACATTTAAATCCGGATGATCAGAAGTCGCCTCTATGTTTTCAGGCAGAAGAAGAGTGCTTTGAACCAGGAGCCAGACTCGGCTAAGATGTTTCTAAACAAGCTGACCTAAATCACCCTAACATTTCCATTAAACAGAAAAAAAGTTCAAGGCCAGGGCAAAGGAGAGTGAAAGTTACTTTCCAATTTCACTTCTGCTCCTGATGCACAGTATTCACATAACTGTGTTTGTCATTACTTGCATGAATCTATTATTAATCCTGTTTTTATTCTTTCTTGGTACTGTAGCATTGAACCAAGTGCCATCAGTAACGATTCGTGATAAAGCTACACGATGCTTTTCCAAGGCCACGTCAACAGGCTTTCTCTAGTAATGCATTTCTGCTCCAAAGTCTGCAACATCAACCATTTAAGCATAAGTAAAATGGAGATCTAAACCACATCAGAGAAAAAATATAAATGTTGTGAAATTCATAACATGGGCAGCAGAATAAAGCATCTTTAGTATTTGTACATAATGTCCAGTCTCTAAAGGGCTGGATACAGGATTTATTAAATGGTATTATAAAGGGATAATCACAAATATGAGCAATATAAAAGTACCAAGAACAACGTCCCAGCCAAAATGCCAAGAGGGCGAATAAACATTATGCAAAAAGAAAGGAATACATAAATCTATATTCTATAAAAGCTGGTGAAGAAAACTGCTGGAGACTTTTAACAGGATAAAAGTCTTAGTTACAAACTACCAGAAGAAAACAAATACTCACACATCACACAGAGACACACACTGCAAATTACCTTCCTGTACTTATACAAACCTATGGGTCTTTCTTAATGCTTAGAATTCAGAACCATAGCAAATTATTTTGGTTAGGAGACCTAAACAACTTTGGCCTTTGGATGGATTGTATGTCTGTAGAGGTACGCTTCATATCTGTAGAAAAAGACCAATGCAACACAGGTTTTCAAAGGCAATTTTTTGCTGCTTATAGATTCATTAAAGAAAGTAACAACTTATGGTAAAATGATTAAATTTTGAAGATTCCAGAGTAAGAGTCTAAAGTCACAGGAAACAGAAAAAAGGTTAAAATAGCATCCAGTGTAGGGAAAAAAAAAAGGTTGACATAAACTTGAACAGCAAGATTGCTGAAGAAATGGAAAATACATAAGAGGATTATAATGTTTACTTACAAAACACTTCAGTGACATAAATATTATGTCTTTCTGCTTCTAGCTTTATGGTGGGAGTTGGTTTTCCCTTCTCTCTTCAATTGGTCATCACTCAAGGCCATACAGAAAAGTTTCCATGACATAGATATAATAGGTAATAGAAAATAAATTACTGCTTCAGACAGATTACAAATCCTAACATGCCAAACATGTAATTTATATATGTGTGTGTATATATATATATATATATGCAATATACAATTATTTTTTAGGCCAATAAAGAATTAAACTGTCTGCTTTCCAACTTAGAAATTTGATACACAAGCTACAAACAGCAAGAATAACAATTTTAATGGCCAACTAAACTTTGGATACTTATTTTGGGTGACTGTCTTAGTGCCTCAAAAGTTTAAAAAAATGAACTAAATTTTAGGAATTAATTTACAAAAACCATTTCTCCGTCACTTACTAACATCATCTGCAATTTTCAATTAAAAAAAAAGTATCTATAAGAAGATGGCAGGCCATGATCCAAAATGGAAGGGATGGAAAGTAAAATCGCAGTGAATGAGGGCTCATCTCAAAGGGAAAAGGGCTGCTATTGTCTGAGATTTTAAACTGTTTCGAATTGTTCAGGAGTTTGAGCTGCTGCAAAGATAGACAGGAAAGTTCAAACCAAGGGTGGAATTAGGTAACACTGGTGGAACTCAGGTGGCAGTGAGTCTGTACAACGTAGAGAGCAGTCTGAAAATAGGAGGGAGTGGGAGGGAGCTGCTGCAGCAGGCAGCGCCAGTGCTTGCCATGGAAACCACCATCACCAGGGGAACATCCCCCTTGGCCTCGGACACGGTGCTCCTACCTGCACCTACATTTCAGACAGTGAATGCAGCTATCCACAGACGTTCACAAACAACAGCTGGACCAAACAAGCTGCCAACAGTAAAAGGAACTAGCCCACACGTCTGTTATGGGTGCGAAAGGGCCTTCTGAAAGATTCACAGGTTAATGGGAGAAAAAGGACAGGATTCTATTTACAGAATAACAAAGGTGTCAAAACAAAGATGGAAGCTGTGTCAGGTACTTTCTGCACTTTCTACATTTGGAACTTAGATTCATTCATGTCCCTGGATCTAACTGACATGCCTTCATCATGAGGCAAGTATTTTAGTTATTAGGTTCCCTCTCTCTTTAGAACAACGAGACAACACTCGGCAGGATGGCCACAACTCTGTCAGCCCCAAAAGTAATATTCTAAATGCACTGCCAAAAGGGAAGGATATTATACCTTCAAACGTCACTAGGAAATCTATATGAGAACTCAACAAACTGCACATACATGGCCTAAAGGTGGACGTAGTTCAAAGGAGAAAGCCACACCAGAGCTGACGTGTACTCATCTCATTTAATCCACTAGTCCTGACTGTAATACAGCAAGGCTCACAGATGTTCAACAGTTCACCAGCTACCACACAACCAGTGAGCACAGGAGGCAAGAGGGGCGCATCAGGAATCTCAAACAACACCCACTCCCACCTCAACAGCACTCCAACAGTGAGTGCGAAATAAAGCACCAGGTAAGACTTCAATCAAGAGTGGTATATGGGCCCGGCGGCAGCTAGGCCAAAGTCCTCGCCTTGAATGCCCAGGATCCCATATGGGCATGGGTTCTAATCCCAGCAGCTCCACTTCCCATCCAGCTCCCTGCTTGTGACCTGGGAAAGCAGTCGAGGATGGCCCAAAGCTTTGGGACCCTGCACCTGCGTGAGAGACCCAGAGGAGGTTCCTGGATCCTGGCTTCGGATCGGCATAGCATTGGCCATTGCGCTCACTTGGGGAGTGAACCATCAGACAGAAGATCTTCCTCTCTGTCTCTCCTCTCTGTATATCTGACTTTCCAATAAATAAATAAATCTTAAAAAAAAAAAAAAGAGTGGTATATATACTCAAATATTCAATCCTGTCTCTCTAAAGATTCTGTCAAGTGCATTCAATCTTTGCAATTCCAGAACATAAATTGAACCTGGGCTCAAGATGTTAGTAGATGTGACACACGGATGCTCGGACACCTGACAGGAGCCTGTTTAAAAGATCACCTCAGTAAAAAAACATACAGAAACAATACATCTATATGCCAAAACAGGATGGATACCTTTTTTTGCTCCTCTATCATATGAAGTATTTCATAGTTATATCTTAATACCTATTTTAATGTCACTAATAAGTGATATCACAAATATGATCATTTAATTTACTCAAAAGGGAAATCAAATTCAAGAACTTTTCATATTCAACCGAATGAGAAACCCAAACTTCCACTGCTTTCAGGACAGACTTTGATAAATGATACGAAAACCTGACAGGATGCATCACACTGCAAGACTAACAGGTCTTAAAATGGCATAAATCATATTTTAGGAAACCATTCCATACACTCAGGCTGACTTGCTGTTATAAGCACTCATGGCCTCCACATAATTCTCTAGGTTCAAAATACAAGAAATTGCACAAATCAGCTTCTTCCAACTGTTACTGATACTGAATTTCTGTGATATACCTTAAGATCATAAGGATCATAATGCAAAGTCTTCTATGGAAAACCTCAAACTCAATCATAATTAAAGGCTAACTTGTAAATATTCTAAAAGTAAACTGTCTAATAAAAACACTATGATAAATTATTTTCCTAGTAAAATGTTTCATGACGAATATGGCAGACACTCAATACAAGCACTGTCAGGAAAGGGTAACAAGTGCTCGCAGCCGAGTACTAACAAGAGAAGGCATTGTCTCGCCAGCCTATCTAGCCCTCTTCTCATTGGAGCCCACTCTTCAGCATGAGTTTTTTTTTTTTTCAATGATGTATTTATTTTTTATTGGAAAGTCATTCCACTGATTTGCTCCCCAAGTGGCTGCAATGGACAGAAGTGAGCCTCTTCCTGGTTTCCCATGCAGGTGCAAGGGGCCAAGGCTTTGGGCTGTCCTCGACGGCTTTCCCAGGCCACAACAGGGAGCTGGATGGGAAGTGGGACCACCAGCAATAGAACTGGTGCCCATATGGGATTTTGGTAAGCGCAAGGCAAGGACCTTAGCCAGTAGGCTATTGCACCAGTCCCAGCATGAGCTTTTTACCACATTTTTGTAACTGCTCAGGAGCTCCCTCCAGGCTTACCTCTGTTACAGCAGGCATCTATTACCCTACAGAATGCTTGCATACCTGGAGGGTTCCCCTAATACTGCATACCTGCTACAAAGAATGTTACCAGACAGGATATTGGTCCAAAATAAACTTCAGTTGCTCTCACCATGGAGACATCAGACAGGATGGACTTTAAAAAACAGCAACAACAACAACAAAATCAAACTCAAAACAAAAATTCAAAAGAACTGTTCCCTTATCCAAGGTCAAAGAACCTGTTTTTTTGTCAAGGGTCATCTGGATATTTATAACACCATCTGTGGGTCACACAAAATTATCAACTTAAAAGTTATCCTGCTACTGATGTACTGATTTTCAAGTCTCACCTGCATTTCCCTTGGTAGAGCTAGACCAAAGGATTTGATACGCCTTATAGGAGGCACGGGTCAGCTCCCTGTTTTCCTTCACTTTTAAAGCACCCACTATCACTATGTGGGAGTTCGGGCACAGGAGGTAGAGCCAGGAACAACAGTTCTGCCCGCATGGGATTTATATTTTGATACCAGGACGGCAGAAAAAGTCTGGTGCATAGTGTGTGAGTGGTCAGTGAACGGGAAAGGAAGCTGGGGTTGAGGGCGAGGTTTGCCAGAGCTGGTCCTTGTTGAGAAGATGACCACTAAGGTGGGGAAACACAGAAGAGGTTTGTAAAACATAATTTTCCTTTTTGGAAATTCAGGGTTAAAAATAAGCATTCTCTAAGACATTTAAAAATAACTAGGCCTCCTAATGAGAGATCACAATCTACCAGATGTGGAAACAATCTAAAACAGGGTTAATGGAAAATCCCTGTCCAATGACAATGCAGGGATCTGTATTTCATTCTTTCTTGATCATCACCAAGTTTGCTTCAGAGGCTGATTTGAAACAGTACAGTTGCTATGGAGCATCTCCTGTATTCCTTTTTATATCAGTATAACAACTGATCTCTTTAAGTAGCAATTATCCAGTTCTAAATACTCAGATTATCTCATTGCCATTCTCACACCAACTCCATGAGGTTACTATTTCCACTTAGGAAATTTATTTAGACAAGTTTAGAGAGATTCAATAATTTTCCAAGTCATTTTGATGGGAAATAAGATAACTAGTATTTCAAATAAGGCCTCTGCCCAAAAATACAGCACATAATCTTTTAAAAACTTGTAACTGATTTATTTGAGTGGCAGAGACAGACAGGCAGGCAGGCAGAATTCCCCTAAGAGCCAGGCTGGACCAGACACTGGAGTCAGGAACACAATACAGCCCTGCAATGTGTGTAAGTCGTCGTTGCTGCCTCCACTGGTCTACTTCAGCAGGAAGCTGGAGTCAGGAGTCAGGGACAGGAGCCTGTGCCTGGAGCAGAACCCAGCACTCCCCCAGGACATGCAGGTACCTCAACTGATAAACCGCCTGCTCTAACTTCCAGAATCTTAACAAAACACCCTACTGTCTCAAGGGCAAAGGCAGTCATGCCAAACAGTATTTCAACATACCTGTTTATTAAATGTTCAAATATAAACTGAATACGGAAGCTCCCCGTAACAGAAGTTTTTCTTGCAATGCAAAAGCAGCATGAGCTGATGGAAGCAAAGCTCAAGCTCTGTATTTAAAGGCTATCTTTGTAATTTGTTACATAAACATAACAAGTTATGATACCAGAAGGGTCATTACGACAGGGCAAAAGAAATAAAACATACTAATAAAAGCAAATACATCCTCTGTCTCTTTGACTGTCTTTAATCTCGGAATTGTTCCTTTTAAATTAAACCAACACAGAAGCAAGAAGTCTATTATTGACTGCTGGATCAATTATAGCAAGAATTAATAATTAAACCAAGGATGAAGAACTAATGTAAAGTATTAGAGTTAGCAAACATGATATCTGCTTGTCATTTTAAGCCCTTATAATTTTGTCTAACAGTCATTTTCCTATGACATGAGCAAATGATCTCAAACCCAAATCTTTGTTCAGTGTAGAGGAAAATAGGTTGATACTGAAATGAATAATTCTATATTTGATCTTCAAAATTCTTTGCTTTTTTAGGGTGTTGAAATTCAAAATGAAGACTAGTTCCTGTTCTGCAAGAAGAAATGTTTTGATAAACTATTCTGATCTCATGAGGTTCTATACAAATTGATGAGTTTTCCTTTAAATGTTCAGAAATTAATGATATTATTTCATTTTTGAATAGTGATTTAAAATGCTGCATTAGCAACTACTGAACCATTAACCCTAGGGGAAATACTGAGTTAGGTTCCATTTGATCAACAGGCAACCTTGTTTTATGTGTGCTGTTCCCTTACACACCTGGATAAAAGCAGCTGACACAGGATATGGAGCATTTTCTGGTCCTACCTCAGCGGGGAACGTGCCACTGGGTGGCTCTGTGTTTTCACCACTTCATACGTGAAGACACCATGAGCATTAATTCCAAAGTTCCAAATACACTTTAGCAACAAGGCAGAGTAGCAAACAAGCAAACTGAACAACATGGTTGAAAATGTGAAGTACAGGCACATAATGGTGTTTGGGTTTTGGTTTTTTTTTTTTCTTTGCTTGTTTTAATGTCAAAAACAAAGGCAAATGGATTGTGTTCAACAATGTGAGCCAGTTGCACAAAAGATTACCTAGCTGGAGGTGTGACTGGTCTCTGCCATTTCACAGATACTTGCCTCTTGAGTTGTTTCTTCTCTGACCTGGATCGTGTTTTGTCTCATGATGCCGACACAAACCTCAACGCTTTCTCCACTTGACGTATATGTAGGAAGCACACTGACGTAGCTTCTCAGCACTGAAAGGAATTTTGCACCAAAGGGTACATTTTCCCAAATGATACCCTATTACTACTCTGTCAACACACTATCATTTACTAAGTACTTTTTCTCAAGTAGGTTTTACCATAAATGCTACCAATTACTGTTTTTTTTATTACCAATATGTTTTCAAAAACCAATACTTCAATTCAGCAAATATGTAAGTTGGTCAGCCTTCATGTAGCTTCAGTATATGAGTTAGATTATTCTATTTATAATTTTGACAAATTTTAACAACTCTTTTTAGGGGCAACTGACTTTATTATCAATGTTAAATTCAGTGTTTCTAATAAAATCTGGACTATGCAGACTTTCAGTTTTTAACAGCTGAATAATACATTAATAGTAAAAGTGTTGATAAGTATGGATAACATTTATAGGTTTCTTTTTGCAGAAAGTATAAACTGTTAAATTATTATTATTCAGTTACTGCATACAGGTACTGTACAAATGTTTGAATCATGATTTTTGACATGAATATAACATGGCATAATTAATTTAGCCAATATTGTATCATTGGACATTTTTATTGTAAACTACGAATGAGAAATACCTTTCTGGCTAAACACTGGAGTAGCACATCACAGCTGTCTTCCAAATGTCAGGATCTAATAACATTTTTTTCCATTTTCTTCCTTTATTGTTATGTTTTATAATCCTCTCCAACACAAAGCTATGCAAATGTTTATTGAAATTGTGTTATCACTTCTTCGATTGATTTACTGTAAATTTTATCTTCAACTACCCGGAAATTCTGTAGTCTACAGCACGAAGTAGGAATTGGGCTTCTCAATTCTTTAGACGTGTTTATTTAAAAGGCACACACGGAGAAACACAGATGACATGGAGCCCCCCAGCCTCTGGTTCACTGCCCAAATGTTGAGTTTGTCAAAGATGGTCAGGTCAAGAGCCAGAAGCCTGCCTGGTGCCGAGAACGCAAGCAGCTGAGCCGGCACCAACTGTCCTGAGAAAGCCAGAACCAAAGATCGAATCCAGGTACTTGGAGCAACATGGAGGCCTATTACACACCTGCTGTTACTATTCCACCTCAATACTTAGCTAAATATTTTATAATCTTTCAAATCATTTCAGTAAATCAGAAAACAATTCTAAAACAATTAGAATGGTGTAACATAGATAAATTAAGCAAAGCTGGTAACATGGCTTCAACTGTCTCTCAGCAAAGTTTCATTATTGTCTTCATGACTTGCATTTTTTTTTTGTTAATTTTGGTTTTTAATTTTATGTCACTAAAAACATATCTGCAAGCTCTTCAATTTATACAGGTCTATTTCTATAAGCTTACTTCATAGTTTTTAAAATTATGGTAAAATACACAATAAAATTTACCATCTTAACTTTCAATTTTAATTATTTAAAAGGGATAAAGACAGTGAGACAGAGAAAAGAGTACAGACAGAAGACCCATTTTCTCACCTCCTGGCTTACTCCCAAATAACCCCAACAGTCAGGATAAGGGCTAAGCCAGGAGCCTGGATCTCCATCTGGGTCTCCTCCGTGGGTGGCAAGGACCCAAGGCTGAACCATCGGCAGCTGCCTGCAGGATCTGCAGCACTAGGAAGCAATCAATAATCAGGAGCAGAGCCAGGACTCGAACCCATGCACTCACATGTAGGAAGCAGGCATCTCAAGCAACACTCTAACCACAAGGTCCAACACCTGGCCCTGTCTTAACCATTTTTAATTGTACCATTCTGTGCTATTAAGTCCCTTTATGCTGTTGTGTTACCAACACCAGTAAACACTCTACACCTGTCAAGCAACTCCGTGTTTTCCCTTCCTTTTATTCCTTTTGCCTTCACCCGCTACATACAGTATGTGTGCTTTAATGGCTGGCTCAGTTCTTCTTAACATAAAGTCCTCAAATCCTCCCATGCTGTAGAATTCCATGTCATAATTCTCTTCCCACATAGGCTGAAAAATATCACATTATACATCTGGCCATATTTTGCCTATCCACTTGTCCATCCATGCACACTTTGGCTCTTGTGAACACTGCTGCTATGAAGATGGTGCACAACTCCTTTTATGATTTTAACATTTCATGCATCATATACCCACATGGTACCACAGGCAGTAAGAAAAATGACCACATCAGACTAAAGGCTCAGCATCCCTTAGGGAAGCCTGGGATCACAGTAATTCCAATCATTCACACTTCACAGGCTTTCCCCGACCTACCCCAGCCCTCCTCCCAAACACTTGCCAAGGAATTGCTCAAGGATGCTTTTTGGCGGGGGGGTGGCAGAGGGAGAGGGCTCGTCTCTCATACTCTCCACCCCCAGCAGACAGGACAGATATCTGGGACCTGCACTCCAGCCTCTCAATTACTCCACACAAAGCAAGGATCTAATGTCAAAATGTCATCTGGTGCTTTTCTTCTCTGGCCTATACTTTCAATAAACCCACGTTCCTATCCTGTACTAGAAGATTTTGGATGAGGCAGCTGGTTTAACAAGCTCAAGTGCTGCTGCTTTAAGCAAAGAAAAATCAGCAGGCCCTGTCAAACGGCCATCCCCAAGAACTGCTGTGACAGACCCACACGACGAGGCGGCACTAACCCAGAAGGGCTTGGGAGCAGAAGGGAGTGGAATCTGCTCCAGGACTCGGCCCTTCCTCCTATGCAATCTCAGCCAGCTCAGTAAGAAAACTCCTGCCTGCTTCCCGAATGCCCAGGCTAACAAAAGTGCCTGGTTTCTGCCTTGCTGAAGGCAGAAAGAACATGGGACTGCTTTCTGGGGGCCTGACGGTCCCTAGCACCTTGTTCCCTCGCACTCAGGTTTAGGTCAGAGGTGTCCTGCTGTGAAAAAGGGGGCAAACTCATAATTTCATACAATTAAAAGAAAATTATTTTTATTTATTATTTCTTACAGTTCATGATGATGAATTTAATTGTCACATACTGTTTTCACACAATAAATGGAAATACTTGGAAAATGTTCATCTTTAATAATCTATATATGTGCTATATATATTTTTGTACTCATCTACAAATATATTTCTCAAAAACCTGGATGTAGAAACATTTTATCATTTTCATGCACATCACCCAGAAATTTTTTCTTTTCATATCAGCTAAGAACATACCAATCAGTCTCCCTTTATCAATTGCATCTTAATACGTAAACACAGGCAACAGCTAACCTGAGATTCTACAACTCTTCGAAAGTATTGCAGTAGATGCCTGGTTTAACCAGAAGATTATTTCAAGCACCTGCCATTCATTCACTCTTCAAAAATAATGTGCATTTCATGCCTGGTTTTAGTGTATTAAGTAACTTATTTAAACCTTGCATAGACTTGCTGTCCCAAACTTGAAGTTTGGATTATGTCCGGACTTACTAGGCAGGACAATGAAGAGCACGTCCTGCGAATGTGTTATGCCACAATGAGGGGAGCACTAAAGGCTTCTCTTACCCCCATCCACATCAAAGCCCAATAAGAGATCGATCTTTAGCACCCCACAAGCTTGTTCCCCCACATTAACATCTTGAGGGCTGTTTTGTTACAGACAATCAGATTTTGTAACTGATTTCATTGTTTTGGCTTCCAGGAGCTTGGGACCAAATTTACAGCTCATCTTTTAACTGCACGGAGCCACCATTAACCTGCTAAACTTCTTGGTCTTATAGTTCTGTTCTATTATTTTACCTAATACTCAATACAGTGTAAAATATGAATCACTTCAAATATTTTCAATAATGTGGGAAAACAACAGTACATAAAATTAGGGGCCAGCACGGTGGAATAGCAAGCTAATCCTCCACTTGTGGTACCGTCATTCCATATGGCATCCCATATGAGCAATTTCAGCTGTTTCATTTCCAATCCTGTTACCTGCTAATGGCCTGAGAAAGCAGCAGAGGATAGCCCAAAGACCCATATGGGAGATCCAGAAGAAACTCCTAGCTCCTAACTTTGGACCAGCCCAGCCCCAGTCATCGAAGCCACTTTGGGAATGAAGCAGTAGATGGAGGATCTCTCTCTGACTCTCACAACTCTCCTTAAATGAACAATGCATCTTCTTACTAAAAAAAAGTGTGTGGGGGGGGGATAAATCAGCTAAAAAAAGGAAGATAGATATTAAATGCATGCAAACATTTGGAGGTATGGTAATGTCTTCCTTACTTTGGGAACAGAGGATATGCCAGACAATGATGATAAGGAAAAACACAAGCAGAACCGATGGCACTGACGCTGCACTGAGCCCAGACGTGTAGCATCTGTAGAGCTCATGTCACTTCACTGAGATTTCTGTTTAAATATCACCTTAATCAGCAAAAGACTTGACACACAAACATAAGCAGCACACCATCACTCTCCTTCGGCCCTTTTCATTTTCCTTCATTGTTTTTATGAGCACTGATAAGTCTGTGTCAATATTTGTTATCAGCTTCTTCCTCAATGGAATATAAGCTCTATAACAGCAGGACTTTTTATATTACTTAACCACCCCACCACCTAGAATAGTACTCAATAAATATTGGGTGAGTACAGAACTAGCTCACTGTCTTGGATGGCTCACTTTCAGCGGCAACTTGACTAGATTCAGGAGTAGCTGCAGCACTGGTAAAGGACCATGCACTCTGGCACAGTGGCCTGGGAATCAAGGGACTGACGGAGAAAGGTCTGCCTCCAACTCGGATGGACACCATCTAACCAACTGGGAACTCAGAGAGAACATAAGGTAGGTCCTTTCTCTTCTGGAGCACAGATAGACTTCTTTTTTTTTAAGATTTATTTTTATTGAGAATTCAGATTTACAGACAAGAAGAGACAGAGAGGAAGATCTTTCATCCACTGGTTCACTCCCCAAGTGGCCACCACGGCCTGAACCAAGCCAATCTGAAGCCAGGAGCTTCTTTCAGGTCTGCCACGTGGGTGCAGGGTCCCAAGGCTTTGGGCCATCCTCAACTGCTTTCCCAGGACACAAACAGGGAGCTGGATGGGAAGTGGAGGAACGGGGACAGAAACCAGCACCCATATGGGATCCTGGTGTATGCAAGGCAAACATTTACCTACTAGGTTATTGCGCTGGGCCTTTTTTTTTTTTTTTAAGAAAATATATGGGTTTTGTCCAACTTAAGCTCCAACCAACTTCTAAGAACTGAAGGTGTTGGGAATTTAGTTACGTCAATACTGTTTTTACATTTCTAACCAAAGAAAAAGGGTACCCTTTAAAGACCCCTTAAGGTTAGGAAACAAAAAGAAGTCAGAAGAAACGAAAGTAGGACTGTAAGGTGGGTATCTAATGATTTCCCTTCAAAATCTTACAAAACTGTTATGGTATAAAAAGACTCCGTTGTGGCTTGGCTAGGGATTTCTTCTGATAAAGGTTTCAGTGCATTTTCAAAATAATCCCATTCTCCAAATATCATAATTTGGTCCTCCACAAACTCAACAAGTAAAATGCCTTGAGTACCCCAAAGAACAAAGAACAGTTGCCATGCTGTTTGTTTTCGTTTTTGTTTTCTTGGACTATCTCCACTTCGTGGTGGCCATTGCTGTGACTGTGCTTTGTGTTCTTGAGAGAACCTGGAAAACTGTTTTATCACCAGTTATAATTCAGGGGATTGATCTGACCCATCTGAAATTTTCTTTGCAATCTTTGTTCTTGTGTGCAGTTATCCCAGGCTCAACCATTTGGAGTCTCACTGAGCAGAAAGTCTTATCAACTTTAATTTTTCAGTTAGAATGCTGTAAGCTGAACCAACTGAGATGTCACTCATGTGGGTTGTTGCTTTTACTAACGATTAGTCCTCTTCACTTAGAACACAAAGGATTAATTTTTTTCTCATGGATTTTTACAGATGGTCAACTGAAATCTCCTCTCCATCTTCCTTAATGAGAGCTCTCCCTCTGCAAACTACTAATTCCCTTTGAGGAAATAAACCTTTCCTTTAAACGTTTCCTAAAGCCTCAATGATTTCACCATTCTTCTACCCAAGCTGTATTGCATATTTGAAGTCTGTTCTGACTTCAGTTTTGATTGAAGGATTTGTTTTCGAACTGGTGTCTAAGAATTCTTAGTACATCACACGAAATAGCAGAAACTCCTGAGAACTGGTCTTTGGGCTCTAGAAGAATAGGGAAAGAACTGGAAAGACAGGAAAGAACTGGAAAGACAATGGTCAAATGGGCCTAGAGGAAGAAGAGCAGTTGGGTGAAAAAGCTGAGGTGGAGGCGAGGCATTGTGCAAGACTCAAGCCTCCAGCAAGCTCCAGAGGCCGGTCCAGAGAAGGGGGAAACGGAATACGGCTTCACTTCAGCAGCACTGGCCTGAAGACACTCTTACCTCCTGTGCTTGGATAGCAGAACTTCAGGCACCTTTGCAACAAAAGTTTGCACGAAGTGCTTGAGGCCAGACTCAGATTTCAATGGACCAAGTAGTAAACAGGATTTCAGGTAGAGGATCCTGGGAGTGTCTGAGGTCTGAGGAAGATCTTTTCAAGATAAAGTAGATTTAGCCAAGGAAACAGCAAAAAGAAAAAAAAACCTGACCTGACCAATTATTTCCATTTCTAAGACCTCATAAATTGTAAAAATGTTTTTTTGTTTTGTTTTGTTTTGTTTTTTTGAGGTTTATTTTTTATTGGAAAGGCAGATTTACAGAGAGAAAAGACAAAGAGGAAGATATTCCATCCGCTGATTCACTCCTCAAGTGGTTGCAATGGCTGGAGCTGAGTTGGTCCAAAGCCAGGAACAAGGAGTTCTACCAGGTCTCCCACACAGGTGCAGGATCCCAAGGCTTTGTGCCATCCTCAACTGCTTTCCCGAGCCACAAACAGGAAACTGGTTGGGAAGGGAGCAGCTGGGACACAAAACAGCATCCATATGGAATCCCAGCATGTGCAAGGTGAGGTACCATACCGGGCCCTGTAAAGTATTTTTTATATGACACTTATGATGGTATACATTACACAAAAAACAAAGTTGCCCCGTTCAATATCACCCAGTGGACCGAGCCTATCGTTGCCTTTATTGTGCTAAGCTCTTGAGTTTGGGGCAGTGTGATACAGCAGTTACTCTGAAGGTATGTCAAAAATGTATGGAAAATACTACAAGGTAAGTTGAAGACAGGCTGTTTTGTCCAGCAGTGAGGATTTCACATTGCCTGGGTTCGACTCACGGCTCTGGCTTCTGGCATCAGCTTTCTTCTAATGAAGCCTATGGAAGGCAGTCAGGATGGCCCAATAGCTAGGTTCCTGTCACTTACGCGGGAGACCTGAACTACGACCCTGGATGCAGGATCCAGTCTAGCCTACCCCTGGCAAGTGGGGAGTAAACCAGAAGAAGGGAGCTCTCTCAGTCTCTTCCAGTGTGTGTATGTATCTGTGTGCATGGGCACACATGCACACACGCACCCAGATAAAGGTAACGGGACTAACACTGTCGTATACTGGTTAAACTGCCATCTGCAGGGCCAGAATCACATGTGGGCACTGATGTAAGTCCTTGCTGCTCCACTTCTGTTACAGATGTCTGCTTTGCTTCTGGAAAAGCAGTGGAAGGTGGCCCAAGTGCTGGGTCCCTGCCACTCATGTAGAAAACCTGGAATAAGCTCGTGGCTTCAGCCTGATGGAGCCCTGATCACTGGACAATTTAAGAGTGAATCAATCAGCTCACTGCTTGAGGCCTGGGAAAGCAGTGGAGGACGGCCCATGTGCCTGGGTCCGGGCATCCACATGGGGAACTCTAAGCACGCTCCTGGCCTGGGGCTTCGGATCAGCCCAGCTCTGTTGTGGTCATTCAGGGACTGAACTAGTGAATTGAAGATCTCTGTCTCTCCCTTTTTCTCTCTATAATTCTATCAAGTGAAATAAATAAATCTTCATTTAACAAAAAGAGAGAGTGATTCAGCAAATGAAAAAAACAACCCCTCACCCCCGCCAACAGACTCTACTGGTCTCACCCTTCCTTTTGGGAACTCAAATCAACAAACCTTTTCAAAAGAAAAGTTTATTTCAGTGCAGTTTTTTAAATCCACGTGCCACATTTTTTTTCATAATACACATTTTCCACAAAACTTCTGAAAATATTATATGCATGAATTTTAAGTTTCTACACAATAAACATATCCTTCAATTCCAATTTCCAAAAATGTCCCCCAATCATTTAAATGAGGGAACTGCAAAAATCTCATAGAAAAGGAAAACTGTACAAATTTAAAAATTAAAATAAACCTTTAATTATATTTTCCATACACTTTCGAAGTACCCTCAGACAGACCAAGATACACATTACATAATTTGAGTGCTACAGAAATTCCTACTAACACTCCAGCTCAACCTGGTATGTCTGTTCAGGTGTACATTCCTGTACCTTTTATTAACCAGATAAAATACAGTCAGATGAAGAAAAGTAGGCCAAAAAAAAAAAAAACCTGTCATTTTCATTCCCTGGCTAGTTAAAAATAGACTTTATTCATATTTCTTCATCAGATATGTCTTAACAGGTCAAATGGTAAACTACTTCACCTAATTTTTTAGAGCTAAATTATGACCTTTAAAAAAATATCATCTTACCTTATAGAAGGGAAACTGACAGTTTCTTTAAAAACCTGTTTGAAGTATTAAAAGGATATCAAACACCGTTTGCATCCAAATAAATTCATTTTAATGCCATTTTCCATTAAATTTTTAAAGTACCCTTGTGTGCCTACACTGAATGGTAACATGTCACTGTCCAAGAATTTACAGAGCTGCTGTGTTCTTTTGAGTTCTTCGTCATTTGCTTGGCAAATACTAAATTTTAATCTTTTTCAATTTTTGTTGAATGAAAAGTTCAGGTAATTTTACATAACCATTAAATAAGAGTATGTATATAAAACTCAGCACATAATAAAATACAAACTAGAAGGTCATCTTCAAATTTCTAAATGCACAAGGCTTATATTTAAAAGATTATGCTACACTATATTCAAATGGTTCAGAAAGTCCTGGTTTTCAATTGGCACAAAGACAAGTATAGAGATGGAGGGTGGCATTTGATCTGACAGTTAAGATGTTGTTTGAGACATCTCAGCACCTTGGGTTTGAGACCCAGCTCTGCTCCCAGCTTCAGCTGCCTTCCAATACACACTCCAGAAAGACAGAGGAGGAGGCTGAAGAACTTAGGCCCTGCCCACTAGGGCTGAAGTGAGTTTCTGGCTACTAGCTTCGGTCTGGCCCAGTCCTACCAATTGAGGGTGCTGGGGGAGTAAACGAGCTGGTAAAAGACAGCTCTCTTTCTCTAGTTCTCACTGACTTTAAACTAAATTACACAAATAAAAT
Source organism: Ochotona curzoniae (assembly GCF_017591425.1). NCBI lineage: Eukaryota > Metazoa > Chordata > Mammalia > Lagomorpha > Ochotonidae > Ochotona > Ochotona curzoniae. The sequence goes on along the minus strand of NW_024466502.1, from coordinate 39,886,854 downwards.
TTTTTTAAATGAGTAAAGGTTAGAGTTTTCAGATCCACATACAATAAAATCAATCATTTAGATATAAAATAAAAATGTAATTTTCTAAATATCTTCATAAAAACAAAGTTTATATGTTACCATATGTTGTTTGTTTGAGTGCCATATATGTCCTTTTGTAAAAAAATAAAGTCACACAAAGCAGAAACAACATATACTGAATCCTAAATTAAATCTATCACCAATAATAATTACTGGCCGTATTAAAGCATCTAACCAACTCAACAACACAAACGAATTTCAAGTAACCAAGCCCAGAATAAAACATTCAATCCCCAACAAAACCACACACATTTTGCCTGGGGGAAACTGTTATGTACCAGCATGTTATGGTCTGTTTTAAAGGTCTATTCTTGGATATAAAACAAACTCTAATTAAAGCCTTTGCTTACAAACACATTTCCTGAGTCAGTGAGGCCTAACGAATCCAGCGCACGTGAAATGCTGCACCCTGGAAACAGAAAGTTGCTCCCAGTCATTTCTAACAGCACTTTCACGTGACCTTGAACCACCCCCACCACAACAGCACTGCCCCCATCCCTGCCTGCCCACAACCTTAAACTAAGTGCCACTTTTCTAAATTTAGCCACTTTCAAATAATGCACCTTAAGTTATAGGCAAAGGCTTAGTCAATTATTTATTATGCCTCTTATCTTTAATAATGGGATAGCATGTTTAACTTGTAATCAGAATGGAAAGAAAGCTGTTATACCATATATTACTGTACCAAGACTCAGAGTTTCCAGTCTATATTTAGTTCGCGTTAAAATGGAAGCAAAGACGCAAACCAAGCTAAAAATAAAATGTTCTACAAAGATGAGATTTTTTTAATGGACTGAAATCTAGCTTTATTTGGTCCCTTAAATGCTGATCGCATTTAGCAGCCCTTTGGCCTTGTGGTGCTTTGCCAACTTGCCGTACCCTCTTCTGTCGACGGTGGCACAGTCCACAAAACGGGTTCATGGAGTACATCCTGCCAGTTAACGATCTGATGTTACATCATCAATAAGCTAGGAAGATTTTCCCATGCTTCAATTATTGTTTAAAGAATCATCATATTCCATGGCACATGAAAACTATGTGAAATTCACATCTCGGTGTCCTTAAAATAGTTTTAATGAAACACAGCCACGCTGATAATTCCCTGGCATACTGTGTACCGCTCCTTTCTACCAGGACAGAGAGGAGTAACTCTTCTTGTTAAAACAGAATTAACTGATAAACTAAAAGCCATATTCATGGTGTTCACATGGGTATTTGACTAATCTACACACAAGGAAGGGAATCAACATTCATTACCCCATCAGCTCTTGTGTGGCAAGGCAAGAGCATTCCCGATCTCCACTGTCAAGTACACAAGCACAGGATACAGGATTGCTGTCTCCAAACCGTACAGCAGAAGGGGTCTCACTCCCTAGCCAACAGTCCCCAAATGCATGCATCCTCACTGCTATGTACCCTCCGACCAACCTCAGAGCTGAATCACACTGACGGACTTCACCCTCGAGCCTGAAAATACTTCCTACCTAGCTGGCCCTTTTCAAGAAAACACGAGTCAACTTCTGCCTATGACAAACGTCGATTATTACTTGAGAAAGCTTCCTGCTCATCCCCTCCTCTCCCTGCTTAGTGAGTTTCCATCCAGACGACCTGTCAGTATCCCTGATCATCCTTTCCTTCTTTTCTCCCAAGCTTCTATTTCTCACTTCCAATGCTTCCTTCTAGAAGGTAACTAAAAAGTTTAGGTATCAATTTCTGGCTTCTTCTCTTTCAGTGTCAAATGCTAGATGTGAACCATCACCACCCACTCAATGGCTGCCTACTGCAACTGAAAAAAACACGTAATCTATTCTGCCTAGTATTCACGACGAGCAATACAGTTTTAACTGCATAGACTGCTTCTTACAGAGCAATGTAAAAACACAGATAAATCATATTTTCATGTGCCGCCTTACCATAAAGACACAGGACCTTATTTTCATACAGCCTTCATATTAAATTAAAACAATCATTGGAGAATACAATCATTATTCTATTCTTATTGGGCCTCCAGAGCTGTCTTTCCCCAGACACATTCTTGCAGTGGTCTCACTACATTTACAGAGTATAGGTATGTTTTACATAAATGTAGAGACTCGGATATGACCATTTGAAATTAACTGTAGGAGCTGGCATTGTGGTTTAGTGAGCTAAGCCACCACCCGCTGCACTGGCTGCCACTAGAGACCAGGCTGCTCTGTTCCACTTTCAACGGAGCTCCCTGCTAATGGCCTGGGAAAGTACCAGAAAACATCCCAGGTGCTTTGGCCCCTACATCCACATGGGAGACCCGGATGAAGCTCTTGACTCCTGATTTCTGGCCTCAGACTGGCCGAGCTCCAGCAATTGCAGGTATTTGGGGAGTGAAACACTGGATGGGAGATCTCTCTCTTTCTTTAAGTCTGCCTTTGAAATAAGTAAATAAATAAATTATTGTAGGGAAAGTGACCCAGCAGTCTGTGCTGGTATTAGTGATGTTTTAAAACGTGTGGTTCTTGGGCCATGGCAGCACAAGTCTGACAAGAGCGTGTGTGAAGGCAAACGCCACATGTGTTTTGCACACAGTACCCATCTGGAGGCAAGAAATCTGGGCTGTGTCTGAGGGATCCCAGAGGTGCCAGCTGTGTGAAGGAGAGGGCGCTTCACGGAACGCTTTCCCAGCACCGCAGCTCCTCTCCTGCTGCTGCAATGCCTTAGGAAAGGAACATGTAACTTTTTCTAAGAAAAATCCAGGTACGTCTCAAAGACCACATATATTCAGTATCCTTTGCATTCTACACTGTGATTATTTTAAATATCAGCCAGTTCTTATGACAAAGAACACCTCAAATAAAAATCAGTGGCCTTTTCTCACTTCCAACCTTGACTAGCTACCAAATAGCTTCATAATCTCAAGAATGTTAAAGGAAACTAAAATTACACTACCTGTGTTTTAAGAAACAATATTCATGTACGTTAGGTGCAATATGTAAGTATTTGCACATACACTAAGTTGTTCACTGAGAAAAACATGATTTCCTCTATGTGCCTCTACTGTGCTGGAGGCCAAAAAGTGTACCTACACACTTACACTTGATAAAGAAAAAACCTGCATGCACACACTCATAGATATGCAGGTGCTACACGCTGCTGAGACTGCCGCTCAACCAGGAGGGAAGACCTCATTAACAATCACAACCAGTCCAACCTAGGGATGCTCTGGGGCGTGGTCAAGACACCTGAGCAAGAGAAGTGACCCTGACCATGACTGGGCTTTGAGCTGGTCCTAGGGCTTACCTTGCCCATACCCAGGCTCTTTCAACTAACACAAGACGAAGAAGGAGAAATCAAATGAGTACCTTGCCCTAAATTTTTATCTAGATCATCACTGGAGACCAGGAGGCAATAACTTAAGCAGTTCCCATTCTATAAACTCCTCCACACTGCCCTTACCCTATTTCCGAAGAATCAGTACACCTGCCAATAAAAGTCACTGATGAAGTGTAAGGCCTTGTGTGAACAATTTAGACTGGGGGAAAGGGATGGTGAGGCTGAAGTTCGCTGCCATCTACAATCTGGTCCTGGTCTCAGGTGTTTATATATTGATGAGCTGTCAGGATTTGGCATAGGTGTCCTCCTGGCACATTATATGATCCACCACCCTGCCAGATACCAGATAAGGCAGCCACTAGATCCTGAACTACAAATCTCTCAAACTGTGAACCAAAACACATCTTTCTCCTTTCCCAAGAACTTCCGCTCGGGTACTTGTTGTAATAACAACTGGCTAACACATCTCCTTGTATGCAACCTCACATACACAGAAACAAGAAACACGAAACACAGAATTGCTGGTATTCAATCCATCTTTTAAATTTTAAGTCACATTCTATTTAATGCTCAATAATTTTAGTCACAGCAAAATGTACTAAATGTTATTACAAAGTCAATTAAAAAAAATCAATAAGCCTGGTCCCTGCACGCTAGTCTAGTAGATAAATCCTTGCCTTGTAACCACTGGCATCACATATGGGCGTCGATTCTAATCCCGGCAGCCCTGCTTCTCATCCAGCTCCCTCCTTGTGGCCTGGGAAAGCAGCTGAAGACAGCCCAAAACCTTGGAACCCTGTACCCATGTGGGAGACCTGACGGAAGCTCCTTGCTTCACACTGGCTCAGCTCTAGTTGCTGGGGCCACTTGGGGAGTGAACCAGTAGATGGAAGCTCTTTCCTCCTTCTCTCTATGAATCTGACTATCCAATAAAAATAAATAAATCTTTAAAAACAATCAATACGCTTTTTAAAATTTTATCTCTACAAACAAGGTTTACACCAAACCACAGATAACATCAACTTAGTTCATAAAGCCTACAAATTTTAGTGGTACACTCAAGAAATTTGTTGTATGCAATACAGAGCAATATAAATTTACTGGTTAATATTAATGTAACTACTAATTTTACTTTTTTAAAAAAAAATTTAAGTGACTCAGAGAGAGAAGGAAACACATAAAAAGAGAAAAAAGAATCTCCTCGGACCTGATGCAGTAGCCTAGTGGCTAAATCTTTTCCCTGCCAGGATCCCATGTGCAGGTCCCTGCTTGTGGCCCGGGAGAGCAGTAGAAGATGGCTCAAAGCCTTGCGGCCCTGTACCCATGGGGCAGACCGGGAAGAAGCTCCTGGCTATGGATCAGCTTAGTTCTGGCCATTGCAGCCACTCGGGGAGTAAACCAGCGGATGGAAGTTCTTTCTCTCTGCCTCTCCTTTCCTCTGTAAATGTGACTTTCTTATTTAAAAAAAAAAAAAAGTAAAAAAAAAAATCTCTGCTGGTTTACTTTTCAAATGCTGAAAGGCCCTGGGTTAGGCCGGGCAGGGAAATCAGTCAAGGGCCCCCATGTGGATTAGGTAGGGCCCACACAGGTAACAGTGCTTGCTGCCTCCTGGGGTCTACACTAGCAGGAAGCTGAATGCTAGAGCCAGGGCTGGTTGTCCAGCATCACATTCTGATGTGGGTTTAGGCTGAAAATGCGGCCCATGCATGGAACTGGCCATCCCACAGACGTATCATTCAGCATTTTCAGGGGCTGGTGCATGGCAGAGCAGGTAAGGCACTTCAGCGGTCCAGCATCCCACACCTGACCATAAGCCTTGGAGTACTGGCTCTTCTGTTTCCCACACAGCTTCCTGCTAATGTGCACCTGTGCACTACCAGAGGAACCTGAACGTGGAACAAACACCTGGGTCCCTGGCACCCACCTGGGATTGAGCTCTGGGCTCCTGATTTATGCCTGGCCCTACCAGGGCTGTTGAAATTTGGGAAGTGTACCAGAGGATGAAAGATCTCTATGTCTCTTTGCCTTTCAAAGACGTGTGTGTGCGTGTGTGTGCATGAAAAACTTTCAAGCTGAGGTTTCAAATGACAGCAGTGCTACTTGAAAGCCCTCATCCTGCCTACCCTTATTTATCTCCACAACCTTAATTCTTAATGCCAAATGAAGAGGAGTTACAAGGCATGCCTTTACACACAGTAACTGACGCGATCCCTTCCTCCTGGGTAAGTGCCTCTTGCTAATATTCCCCTGGGTGAACTCACACACAACACCTGAGAAATAAGGGAACGGGCTATCACGCACACAGCCCAGAACAAAAGCTCCAATTTCATTGTGGGCCATCAGAAGGAAAGTCTCCTAAAATTAAGTGTAGAATGAAGTAACTTTTGCACACTGTTTTTTTTTTTTACAGAGTACACAAATCCCATCATTTTATTGGTTCCCTTTTAAATCCCTGTTGAAAGTCTACTGATATCAGGCTACTGGGAAGCCCTATTTAAAAAAAAAAAAAAAAAAAAACTACAACGCAAATTAGAATTAACAAGTCTTTAAACTGTAAGCATTTGTCTCATACATGACTAGGATCAAACTAAAACTCCACCTGCAGCTCTCACAAGCCGCCATGACCAGCTGCGTAAGACAGCAACACCACATGCTCATTGCTCCCAATACAAAAAAAAAAAAAAATTTTTTTAAAGTAACTTTTCATTATTAAAAATAACCGCGGTGGCAGGGCGGGCAAAAGCTACACTCGGGCACTTGAACTTGGGCTGCCGGGATAGGCTTCAGCACCAAGCGTCCTTCACCGCCCACCGCAGGAGGTAGAGCAGCTAGGTCCAGTCTCAGCCTCACCTCCCACCCACCATCCGAGGGGTCCCCGCCCCTCAAGTTTCCAGCCACTCGGCCTGCCCACACACACATCCTGCACCCAACCCTGCACGGCCGTGAGCTTAAAAGCCAAGTTCCTTTCTCCACTGCCCTGAGTGGGAACTGGCGACGGGCCCCAGCGCTTTCCCACGCTCCGCCTCGGCGGGCTCAGCTCTCCTGCAGCCCTGGCAGGGCAGTCTCCCGCACCACACGGGAATCCGCTCCTCTGCACCGGGCCCCAGCGCCCTGGTCCCGCCCCCTGCTCCGCCCTGCTGCCCCATGCTCCTGGGGTGGCCCCTCGTGCACCCCTGCGCCCTCTTCCCACCTCCCCGCTGCCCGCCTGCCCACGTCTCACCTTGGTCCGGATCTGCCCCGAGGTGGACACTTTGCGGATCAGTTTCTGGGGTCCTTCCTGCTCCGCTTCGCTGTCGGACGAGTCTTCTCCCGGGCCCGCCGCCGCAGGGGCCGGAGTAGCCGCGGTGCTGGCCACAGCCGCTGCTCCTCCCGCGGCGCCCGGAGGGTGGTGCTGGCCGCCAGCCCCGGCCATCCTCTGCGACTCCTGCGGGGACACAACACCGCCCGGCGGGGGCGGCGGCGGCGGTCAGAGGGTGGGTTCGGCCCGAGCCGCGCCCGGAACCCCGTGCACCAGCCGCCGCCATCTTCGGCGCCCCTGGGTACCCTCGCCAGGAAGGGGCCAAGCACCTTTCAACTCCCGCTGGATCCTACCCGTGGGGGGCACAGCGGACCAGACCCTTGCGCCTCTCGGGTCCCCTGCGCAGCCAGCCTCGGGGGGTTCTGGGAGCCGTGCCCCAGAGTCCAAGCAGTGAGGTGGCGAGGCAGGGGTCCGGGTAATGTCCCTCCCAATCTCTCTAGGGTCTGGGGTTCCCAAGGCTGTGGCAGGGCAAGCTATTCCGGCCACTGATGTTCCTCCCACGCTTTTGGGCACCGGAGGCCAAAAAGGACCCTGGGCGAAGAAAAGGAAGCTGGAGCGCCTCACCCCCTCACCCGACTCCCACAGACGCACCTCGCTGTCTCCAGGACCCAAATCTCTTCCCAGACTCCTGGGCCTCACCAAACGGTTCCAGCTGAAAAAAGCCCCCCTGGGCCCCCGAGACTTGGGCGCAGCGCCACGTCTGCCACCCGACCCCAGACCCCTTCCCCAGCCGGTACCTCGCCCACCGGCGCGCGGGATGCGGGTCCTTTCCGCGCCAGCAGCTCCAAGGCTCTGCTTTGGACTCCCACCACTAGCCCAGCACACGGAAGAGCCTTTTCCGGGAGCTTCAGCCGGCCCTGAGAACTTTTCTCCGTTCAGAAGGAGCGATCCCTTAAGCTAACAGGAAACTGGGAAGGGCGTGGAAGGGAGCGCAGAGACAAGCGCGTACACGCAGCCTGCGGGAGTCAGTGTCTGGACTGTGCCCACCGCCACTAGCCGCGAGAAAACAACGCGCTCCGACCCTGCGGCCACCAGTGCCAGAGCACAGGAAAACACTGGAAGTCCTGGGAGAGCCACTCCCTAGCCCCGGCCAGAGAGGAGGAAATGGGATCAGCGGCAGGCTGCAGTCACTGCTCTCTCCACTGGTCCCCAGCCAGAGGGCTCAGTGGGTTCTGAGGATAACAGCCCCTTGGGGGGCTGTGCCCGCTGCCCAATGCCAAGGAACCCTTGCAATGTGTGGGAGGGCTGGGGGAAGAGGATGCTAAAATAACAGAGTCCTCTGGTCATCTAAGGAGAACTCCAAGCGCTTAACTGTATTTTTAAACAGAGCAGAGTCCCTCCCAGACGGCCGGGTCTCCACCTGCAGAACACACTGCACTTCTTCACCAGGACCATGCCTATCAGCAACCCTCCCCGCCCCCAACCCTGTTCTCTTCCTCTTTTTTCTGTAGACTGGTGACCTGTAAAGGTTTCTCCAAACGAGGGTAGATTCTATTTGTTTTAGGTACACTCATAGAACAATAATTGTGCGTTTCTGCCTTACAGCCAGCATTCTAAGAGGTTTTAAGCCATGGGATGCAATCCCAATACTGTGCCTCACGTTGTAGATGAAACCCATTAAAATGTAAAATGTGCAGTTCAGTTTACATCTTCAAAGACAGAAGATGCCCATCATGTAATACATGCAGGCTACTCCTCTGCATCAGTTGACTTCCCCAAAAAGGAGAGGAGTTGGACAAAATCAACCCTCAGGGCCCTAAAGCTCTCACAAAGATGCAATTCTGTGTCTACCAGGAGATATTGCTGGGACTTTCTTGAAAAGAAAAACTACTTAGAAATAATGGCCTTTGCCCCCACTAGCAAGCGGCAACAACAAATCTAATGACTTGGCAATGAAGGCAAGGATACGTGAGAGGTTTTTTTGTGTTTTTTTTTTTTTTCTTGTGAAAGAACAGGCTTAGTCCAGCCCTGTCTTTTAATGTAAAGAAAAAGGAGGCCCAAAATCATGAACTAGGACATGATTCAAACTGTGATTCTTATTCTGACACTGTATTCATTTTCCCAAGCGTGGCAGCAGAGGTCAGCTTGTCAGCTATCACCCACTTTCCTTCCACTCACTATACTTGAAGTTTCACAGAGCAACACTTTTCCAATCTCAGGGAAGACTCTATTGCCCAGGTCCATCTTGTGGCAGTTAGAAGAGTACCCTAACACAACTTAAAGACACTTTGAAACAATTTCACATCCCAGAGGCTAGAGTGGGCAATTAATGACTCAGTAAAGTACTTACAGAGGTTTAACCTTCCGGCCAGCTCTGCTCCTCACGGAGTCATGGTACAATTCTGAAAGCAGTCCTAGAAAGTGCATGACTGCTATTCCAGGGGCTTCCAGCACATACAAAACTCAGTACAAAAATACTGCATATCACCTCTCTTCCCACAAAAGGCAACTCGTGACAATCCTCTTTAGTCATCTCTTCCGGGGACAGGCCGTTTTAAGGAATCCTTACTGGAGGGTGTCTCACTCACTCGCTGCTGCTTAGCAGTAAATGAGAAGTTTCTTAAATAACTATCCAAATCCACACTGTGTACTTTCCTTAAAAACAGGATAACAATGTTCAGATCTCAATATTTTCAACTGTCTTAAGGTAGCTCAAAATGGCAACTATAACAAAGTTTCACTACGAAGTACAGGGCCCTATTTGACTTATAAGATTTCCTTGATTTTTTTCTTGTTTGGTGCTTTCAGATTTCCAAATAATTTCTAAGATGCATCTTACTTATCTCTTCTATTACTGACACTTTAAAATCTGGAGCACATCAGACACACATGGGGGGAACAAAAAGACTTCACCACCTAGACTCTGCATTCAGAAGAAAAGGCAAACAGAGACGCTCTCCCCAAACTAGGTTTTCTATTAATAGGGTTTCCTGCTCCCATTAAACACTCACACACAGACACCAACTAAAGACACATAAGTCACAGTCAAATTCCATGCTGACTTCAACGATTTGTGTATTATTATTATTATTATTTACAAAGGTATTCTAAATTATATCCTAATTGATCACCATCCATCACAACTTTTACGTTTCATGTTCTATGGCTTTACATTAAATATTATGCCTTAAACAGACACAGTTTTTTAGCCCCAAGAACTGATGCAGACACTTCAGAAACAGTCATGTTGACACCCGCTCCCCAGCAGGGAGGCACCACGCAGAGGCCACTGCCAGCTGCACAGGCAGAGGCCTTGAGAGACTGCTCTCATTCAAACTTCAGAACTGTTTCCGTAACACACTATTTCTTACGTGGTCAGAATTTAGCTTTCGAGATTGTACCCAATTAGAACTGCCTTCATTGCTACCCAAATGGAAAAAGCTTTTGCAATTACAATCCGTGGTAGCACCTGCACATACTGTAAGGTAGCACCTTACTGTCATGTCTACACTCGGGGACAAGGATCTGTCGTCATCCAGACATCATGTATAAACACATGCATAACTTCACATTGACATCCTGCTCCTCTCTCCTCAGAAACCTCTGCTCCCTAATATCCCACTGCTTCTGGACATATTATCAGGGACTTAACTAATATACAATCATTGGGAAAATAAAAGCAAGTTTTGAGCAAGACCCTCGGAGCATGCCCCACATCCAGGACCTGGGGAGGGTGGGAGACTAGGTGGGGCTTCTCCCTTAAAATCCCCTTTTACATCAGATATATTAAGGAAACAAAACGGAACTAATTGTCTTGCCCATCTTCCCGTAGCACTTGAACCTTTTTACACTAATTATACCAAGATTGTCGAAAAATAAATACATAAAACTTTTAACACAAAAAAGCAAGTTTTAAATAAAGTGAACTCTAGCATGCATTTACTAAAAAGCACTCAGTAAATACTTCCACACTTTTTTTAAAGTTTTTGCTAGAACTCAACAGTTCACATACCCTCCCCCATTCAGGATGTTACCTATAAGAATCATCTGATGGAAAGACCTTCCTATATACCCCCTCCAGCCCCCAAAATGATTTTAAGTGGGTTTGAAATGTAGGTAAATGTTTCTATTTCCATGGGGACCTAGTGACATTCCAAAGCTGGAATTATGGGGAACACACTGACACGTAAATGTTAACATTCATAGTCTTTAGGCCCAGGCCTCTAGCCACAGTACTCATAAAACTAACTGCTTATTCAAATGCTCCCACATTAATAGCTTTGTTTTACCCCCCGAACATAAAGAAGGGCATCAAGCCGTGCGACTGCCTGTCAGGGGCAGACATGAGTGCGTTTCAGACACAAAGTACTGTTCCCCTTCCTATTAGTCAGCACCGATTCCTGGGGCTGTGTCTGCTATCCTGCCGGAACAGCTCCATGCATTTCACGCTACTGGGTGTGGGTTCTACCACAAAAGGAGAGGCAATCCTTACACAGGTGCTGTTGTGTGCTATAAGGAACAAGGCAACAGGACCTGCCTGTTGTCAGAACTGTTTATTCAATACCAAATATTCCTTCTCGGAAATATAAGTGGGTGTATTTTATAGCAGGTATGACATTGCCTATATTTAACTCCAAAAAGCTTTCAGCGACTCTGCAATGGAGACGAGGTGAGAGTAGGGATTCTTATTCTGAGGTCCTTGAGGGTCCAGGGGTTGGTTGCCAGGAAATCTGTGCTTCTCCTGAAAACCATACTAAAATGCATCTAGACATATATATGTGAGTATATGTAGATCCAAGTAAACTTGTATAGCTGCACACTGCATGGCATTTGCATCAAGGACAGACCACATCTGTCACGGTGGCTTACAAAGGCTAGTGACAGCATGGCCATCTCAGTCTGCGAAAGTATCCTCTACAATGTTAAAACGATGACAAGCAGTACCTAACAACAGTGGGTGACTCAAAACTCCCACTGTTGCTAAGTGACCAGGATGGATGTCACACACGTGCTTTCTTTAAAGGTGAGAGTGTCCCTAACTTTGATCAGACCCTACAAAGGATCACTGGCTCGCCCAAACAGGCCAAGAACCCCTGGTTTTCATGGATTCTGGCTCTGCAAAGCACATTCAGGTTAACCTGATGCTTCCTCCTCCACTCTCTGTGTCCCTAAAATATTTGACAACTGAATATTTTTTTCCCCTTCTGTATCTCTCTTTTTTTCCAGTGTGTGTCACTTTCCAGTAATTTGGAGAGCATGTCTTTCTTTTTCCCAACAATTTACATGGGAAGGGCCTTTCCTAGCCTCTAGGGTTGAACCAAGTTCTGAATGTAACACTGCCTATCCCCTGCCGGACTGAGCGCTGGAAAACCAGACACAGCCTGTGTAGTGAAAAACGTAAGCTTTCTGAGGACAGGATTTGTCTGTGTTAGTAACTGTGTTCAACAGTCTTGGAATGTGACAGGTGCGGGATAAAAATATCTGCTGAGTACATAAAAAGGTCTTCAGTGTTTAAAGAAAATAAACTTTTTTTTAACAGTTCCGCAAGCTGATGAAGTATCACAGTTCACCCACACCTTTCAGCCAGGACACCAGTTTTAAAAGCTTCCACAGTGAGACTGATGCACAATAATTTCTATGGAAAATAATTCAGCATTTTCATTTCTGTCACTTTTGAGAAGGGAAAATTGGCTTTCTTGAATTTTCTTAGGCATGAAATTTAGAGTTCTAGCATCAGCATCCTAGGGGAAAATACATGGGTATTTCCCACTGAGACTGGTGGTGGCTTCAAGGCACCCAAGCTCAGGAACACTTGAAGACAGATCCCAGGATTTAGTTCTCAGTGATCTTTGCCTTGCACTTCACAACCGGACTATACTGAACGCTTAAGGATAAGCTGACTCCCAGCGATAACCACAACGGCAGAAATGGGAGCAGATGGGCAACCTAACAACACGTTCGCATGTATAAAAGCAAAGACAGCTGCACATGCAGATGGAGCCGCGTGGAAGGACACTTTTAAAAGGTCGGGGGAACAGGGAGCAGACAAAAACACCCGGGTGAAAGGGCTGGGAGTGCAAAGAACAAGAGAGCCAGGGCACCTGACCCTGAGGTTCCCAGAGGAGAGAGGGCCGGCCTGAGCAGGCTTGCCGGGAGTTTCTATGGGAGAAGCAGCATCCGAACACACAGGGGAGGCCAGGAATCTCAGACAGGGCGTTTCAGACTCGAGAATTTCAAGCCCAAAGGAGTTAACAGATATCGAAGCACGGAGCCTAAACGCACTGGCAAGGAGGAGGCAGCTCGCTCAAGATTGCAGAAGGCTGAGCGGCCAGGGGGTCCCTGGGGTGGTACCCCATGAAGGATATGGGGCGGCTTGGATTGCAAAAAGTTGGTATAGTTCGAGGAAGCAAATCTAAAGCCGCAGGTCCTCAGCGCCAGCCCCGGTGTCCTCCTTACCCACGCGTCACCAAGACACACGCTATCCTCCGCCCGGGTAATTACACAACCTCCGAGCTGCGAAATTCCAACCCAAAGACAAGTTGGCTTCCCGCTCGCTGCATCCCCCGTAAAAACCCCTGGACCTTCCTCCTTCCTCCAACAGCCCCGGGTTTCTTCCCCCACGGGGGTCGGAGGCGTGGTTCCCGGCTTCGCGCCCAGCTCCTTGCCCCCGTGCCGTGCTGCCCTCGGGCACCTGCGCCCAGGTAGCCCACGGCGCGGATCCGCCAAGCCCCGCACGTCGGTCAGCGCAGCTCGAGTGTCCCCACTTCATCCCCTCCTACACCGCTCGCTCTCAAATAGAGCACACAAAGTTGAAAAGTCGAAAAGGCACAAAAACGGTCCTGGGAGGGCTGTCGCCGGCGCTTCGCCAGCGGCTCCTTGGGGAGAACCCCAGGCGGCCGGACAAAGGCGCTCCGGGCGCCGCGCGAGGAGGATCCCCGGGCGGCGGCGGAGGAAGCGCTGCCCCGGCTGGGAAGCAGCTGGGGACCTCATCCCGGGCCATTTCCTGAACGGAACCCAGTCCGGGCTAAGGGGAGGGGGATGGGGGGAGGAGGCAAAAGAGAAACGAGAGGGGGTGTTCGCGGGCGCGGTACCCACCGGTTCCTCCCAGGTTGGGCTGCGGGCGCCGGGCGCGGGGCGCACGTGCTGCGGCTCCATCCAGCCGGCCCGCGCCTGCCGGCCGCCGAGACGCACGGACCCAGGCCCCGGCCGCCGCCGCTGGATGCGCGTCCCTCGCCGGGGTCCCTCTCGGCCGCCGCCGCCCTGGCTCACGCCCGGGCCAGCCGCCGTCTCCCGCTTCCGCCGCGCCGGGCTCTCCCGCCCCCGCGCCGGTCCCTTCCTTCGCCGCTGCCGCCACCGCCGCCACTGCCTCCTCCTCCGCAGGTCCCGCTCCCCTCGCACGGTTCCGAGCCGTCCGCTCCCCTCCGGCCGCCGCCTCCCACGGCCGCAGGACCCGCCCCTCGCTCTTCCTCCGCCCCACGGCTACCTCCCCTTTTCCTCCGCGCTTCCCGCCCCTCCTCCTGCCGCCCCCTCCTCCCGGCGGGCGGCCCGGGACGCACGTGACAACCCCCCCCCCTCCGTGAGGCCTTATAAGGCGCGGAACCGAAAGCGAGCCACCCGGTGGTCACCGGCGGCCGGCGGGCACCGAGGAGGGACTTGCAACGCGGGCGGAGCGCGGGGGCGCCGCCGGGGCAACGTTGGGCTGGGCCGACCCGCCGCCCTGACCCGGGGAGCGACTGTGGCCCCGAGTCCCGGGATGTGGCATGAATGGAAGCTCCCTGCGCTCCTCTCTGTGCCTCCCTGCCTCCGGGCACATGCTGGCTGCCCGCAAGACCCCTTTGCTCGGTGCCCCGGGCTGGGACGAACCGGGACGGAAACCGGCTTCGGCAGGGCCAAGGGAGGTGCTGGGGAACAGACACTGCTCCGGGCTGGGCTGGGCTGGGCTGGGCTGGGCTGGGCTGCCTGGGATGTTAGGAAGTTGGAAGTCAGGTTACCATCCCGCACGGAAGGTGCCACTTGGGCAACTGCTGCTTGCTCAGCTTCATGTTTCCTGGTGAATGGTTTCGTGGGAAGGGTACCAGAGCGCCCACCTGCCGAGCTTGGCAGTTCTGCAGAGTCAGACGAGGGGCACAGGTGGGCGCGCAGTCATCCCTTGGCAGAAGCCCAGTTGCCTCGAGGCCAACCCTTTGCCTTTGGGGGCCTCTTCCGTAGCCTCGGAGGCACTCGGGGGGGGGGGTCTGGTTCCAGCCCTAGAGAGACTGACCTGCCATCCCCTCTCTGGCGCGTTGAGGCTTGTTCCGTGGGCAGTTCCTTCAGCCCATCATCACATCCAGTGCGTTCACACTTGGTTAAAAAAAAAAAACCCACAAGCGGATCAGGAGAAACGCTGACCTGACCTCCGTCTGTCCCCAGCCCACCTCATCCTTCAGGACCTGGCCACTATGAAGATGACCTGTACCTAGTTGGATGTCTTGCAGGGCTCATCTTCCCGAATCTGGTTTGCAGCATTTGTAACCATGGAGTTCTTGCTCTCCCACCACCTTGTAGATATTGGGGTGTCCTCACTGACTGTCCTTGGCCTCTTTCTGAGGTTGCCTGGACATGAGGAGTGGCAGCCCCAGACAATCCCCACTCTTGAGTTCAGTGTCCTACCAAGTGCTGGTAACTCCCCAGTGGCCATTGCTGTCCTGGTTCTCTGATTCTGGAAAGCCAGCTTAGCAGAAACCCAAATCCCTATGTCCCATAGGCCTTAAACTAGATTTCCAGACACTTGAGTTTTTCCTTCTAGTCTCATTCTCTATAAATGTTACAGTAGCTCACTCACTTAGCCACTCAGAGAGGAAACCTAAAAATTGTCCCAGATCTCGTCTATCTCCCAGCCTCCCGCTCCCAACCCCCCATCTCACCCATGCCTCCCTTGTTCCTGTCTGCTACTTTCCCTCCATGTCATTACCGTTGCCTCGCTTTGAGTCCCTATGTTTCAAGCCCCAGAAACTGTGTGACTTCTGATTACTAGTCTTGTTGCTTCAAAGTGACTTAGCTTGTACCCTGTCATCTCTCAGATACCAACCAAAGTCAATCTCCTAAAATATAAAATTGAGCCAGTCACTCCTGCAGAAACCCTGCCAATGGCTTCCATCACCTCCAGGGGAAAGTCCCCATACTTTAGCCAGGGCCTGATTGATTGTCCAGTCTCCTCAAATACTAAGTTCTTTGCACACAGCTTCCTGTTTATTTGGCTTTTTATGGCATGCCCTTCTTAACCAACCTCTCCAAATATCTGATTATCTTTCAAGATTGAGCCTAGGAGTTACTTACCTTATATAGTCTGATCCTACTGTGAGCTAGCTGTGGCTGCTCACGCAACACTACATGGCTCTCCCTGGGCTTTTCAAATTCTACTGCCTCAGAAGACTTTCTCGGATTCAACGTAATCCCCTGAAAGCAAACCCTGTTATCACTTCCCTCCACCTTTCTGGCTCCCAGTCCACAGAGCAGGTGCTCAGTAAATGCTTGTGGAATGAATTACAGGTTTAGGGCTATAAAAATGGGCTTCCCACTTATTATTTCATCCTCGCGACTCTGAAATACATCAGTGTCACCTCTCCTTGGGAAGCGAAGGTAGAACTGAATAAAGCAGTGTGTCCAAGGCCCTGCTGTACAGATAGAGCCAGGACTAGATCCCATTTGGGTTAGCTGTGTGTCTGTTTCCACACTCTGCATATTTGTTCAGGTCTGAGATCCTCACCTTCCAGGAGATGGCTTTAGGAAGGGGGACCATGGATAGTGATGGAGGCAGAGAGGTAGCATGTGGCATAAATGGTGTCAGAGCCCTTCTGGGCACCTCACACCTCTGCAAAGTTAAAGGGGGGAGAGGGTTTATGAGAAAGCAGACCCTCGCCAGGAACCAGACCAGCTAGAAACTCGGTCTTGGATTTCCCAAGCTCAGAAGTTGGGTGTAGGCCACTCAGTGCTTCACCATGATGGCAGCCCAAATGCTCTGAGCACTTCTCGTTGGTCTTTGCACCTTTAGTTCTGTTTTGTTAGTGGCTCTCTGTTTACTATCAAATATCCTGAATCATGTGTTTTAAGTGTATCCTGTAGACAGCAAGGTGAAATCTTTTTTTAAAAAAAAGATATATTTTATTTTTATTAGAAAGGCAGAGGGAAGGAAAGAGAGAGAAATATCTTCCATCTGCTGCTTCACTCTCCAAGTGGCCACAATGGCTGGAGCTGAGCTGATCCAAAGCCAGGAGCCAGCCAGGAAGTCCCCCACACAGGTGCAGGGTCCCAAGGCTTTATGCCATCCCCTACTACTTCTCAGGCCACAAGCATAGAGCTAGATGGGATGTGGAGCAGCCAGGACATGAACCAGCACCCATATGGGATCTCAGCACATATAAGGCGAGGATTTAGCCACTAGGCTATCTATCGTACCAGGCCCAGCAAGTTGAATTTTGATATAACATCCATTTTGAGAGTCTGCCTTTCAGGAGTCTATTTAAATTTACTTGCAATCATCTTGCAAACACACATTAATTTGGATAAGAAGTTGCTATAAGAGTGAAAATCTTCCCTCTGCATTCCTAAATATAATGCTTATTTCTTATGGGACAGTGCCAGGACAAATGAACCAGGTGGCAAGAAGGGTGGCTCTCTCAGTTCACATTGTGATTTCATCTCTTGGGCATGGGTGGAGAATGGCCACCTAAGGGCCACATAAAAATCATTTGATCTGGGCCTGCCAAGGAAAGCAGTATAAATCCAAGGATCCAATGTCCGACTTGAAATTCAATAAATTTATAGCAGGCTGATTTTTAAATTAATAATTTTATATGACCTGATAATAATGCTGTAAATTATCAAAATGGTCCTTGACAGAAAAAGAAGAAAAAAAGGCAGTCTCTGTCTCCCACTAGGACATTCTCATACTCACATAATGGAAGTGGTTTAGAGTTCACCATCAAGAAGAGGAAAGACAGCATGAAGGGGCACAAACCCAGCTTCATAAGGCCTAGACCCAGAGCATCAGCCAGCTCATCTGCTCAGATCCGGTTTACCAGAATGTGGTTATATAACTATGCCTAGCAAGAGAAGGGAAGGAGAATGAAGCCATGCTTCTATTACTATAAGAGACAGCACAGTTTAGAGGGTGGGTATTCAGGACAGATCTAGGTCACAAGTTGGGAAACCCACATCCCACAGCACAGAGCCTTGCTAGAGTCCAGCTCCCCCACCTCCCATCCAGCTTTCTGCCAATGCAAAACACAGGAGTGTTTGGGTCCCTGCTACCCATCGGCGAGACCATGGCCACTGTGGGCACTTGAGGAATGAACTTTTGGATGGGAGATCTCTGTCTTAGGGCTGTGTGTGTGTGTGTGTGTGTGTGTGTGCAAATAAAATAAAAACTTAAGAACAAATTCTAGTTAAAAGTAGCTCTCATGTTTTAATCACAATTGCCCCCTCTTGCATTTACTTAAATTTATTTTCCTTTGTTTCTTTTCCCTCCTTTCTTGCCCTATAATCTATTGTTTAAACTTACTGAATTTTTAGAGTTGATTCCCTTTTACTAAGCACATCTACTGATTTGGAAATTATACTTTTGGAGTTGACGTAGCATAGTGGGTAAAGCTGCTGCCTGTAATGCCAGAATCTCATATGGGTGCCAGTTCATAGCCCAACTGCTCCACCTCTGATCCAGTTCCCTGCAAAAAGTGTGGGAAAAGCAACGTGCCATGCGATGCAATTGCCTAGGTGCTTCAGCCATCCTCAACTGCTGTCCCAGGCACTTCACCCGGGAGCTGGATCAGAAGTGGAGCAGCTGGGACTCTAACCAGCACCCGTCTGGAGTGTCAGAGTCAGAGCTGGCTTCCTAACCTGTTGCACCACAATGCCCACCCCTGACACCAGCAATCTGAAATCATGGGTCCACGACTGTGTCATCCACGCTGGGATTAGATGTCATCAGTCAGCCTTATTTTATCTCTCTTTTTTCTAACTGTTACATTTTCTTTTTTCAGTTGATGCTTGCATTATTTCTTTGTGCCTAGACGGCTTTGTTTTGAAATATCTTTTTCAGAAACTGGTATGGATTTTAATCTAAATATCCAAGTCTTTTAATTCTGGAAAATTTTTATCCCTTATGTATTAAAAGAAAGTTGGGTCCTCATACCCCTACTCCAAGTATCTTTCTTTAATATTTTCAGAACTTTTATTATATATGGGTTGGGTTTTCTCAGTCTATCTTTCATAATTTAAATGTTCTTCAATATTTTCTACCTTTCAGCCTCTCTGTATTAGTCATAGATAATTCTTTAGCTTGATCATCAGATTCACTAATTCTCTTGATCTCAAATATCAAGGTAAAAGGAATATTGCAGGAACAAATGGGAATTTAAACACTGCTGTAGCCCACTTGAGAACAGTCCACTACAATGGGGTATCTCATGCTCATACATCCGGACAACCAGAAATCCACTGTCAGCATAGATGATATTGCTTCTCTGTGACATAAAACTTAAAGAACATGGACTATAATTCATAGAGAATGCATGCTGGTTAAAATGCCAGCACAGAGGGCCTGGCATGGTAGCCTAGTGGCTAAAACCCTTGCCATGAAGATGCCAGGATCCCATATGGGCACTGGTTCTTATCCCGGCTGCTCCACTTCCCCTCCTGCTCCCTGCTTGTGGTCTGAGGAAGCAGTAGAAGACAGTTCAAAGCCTTGGGACCCTGCACCTAGGAGGGAGACCTGGAGGAGGTTCCTGGCTCCCGATATCAGATCAGCTCCAGCCACTGAGCTGTTACAGCCGCTTGGGGAGTGAACCAGTAGATGGAAGATCTTTCTCTCTGTCTCTCCTCTCTGTATATCTGCCTTTCCAATAAAAAAAATAAATAAATCCTTTTTTTAAAATGCAAGCACGGGGCTCTCACTATGCTGCATTCCACCATCCAAGTCAGATCTTTTAGGGAGCTCATATTAATCCATTGTCTTATTACTTTTTAAAATCTCTTAGAAGAGATTTTAGGGAACGAAATATTTGATTTGGCTTATGGCTTGAGGAGGGTTGCAACAGTAGAGCTAGTGTGGAGAAATGACCGTCTTCTGAGTCAGGAAGCATAGAAGGCTGAACTTGGCTTAGCTAACCAACCCTCTCAGAGCAGCCTCCTGAAGGCAAGCTCCCACTGACTCAAAGACCTAAAGGCCTCCCACTGGACTCATCTCTTGGATGCCCACTGGACTCATCTCTGCATCCCTCATCACTCAGCCCTTAACAGCAGCCTTCATCTGAATGAATCTGGGGAACCAACCCCTGCTCAATCCATAACACATAATACTGGAGTCTAATAAGCTTTCCCACAAAAAGAATCTGATAATGACTTTCAACTTGAGGATTGCACTTGAAGCAGGCTCATAAACAGATTATATCTTAGTTTAGTCATAATGCACCTGAAGCAAGAAATGAAAATTCCAGCCCCTGTTCCACTTTATAAAATTAATATGGAGCACATAAAAAAAAGGATCCACTGAAAACCAAATGATTTAATAATTCTGGCTAAGACTACACCCACTGTCTGGTGAGGAGAGCTTTCACAGTTCTTCAAAAGTAGCAAGCAGTGAGGTCTCCCCTCCTCACAGGCCATAGCTCAGTGCGGATGCTACAGTTCTTGTCTTGTTCTCGTGCCCTCTGTCCCACATAACCTCAAGAAAAAAGAAACACTTAAAAGATGGGCCTATTTACCTGTAAAATGATAATATATATAATAAAATCATATATGGTGTACAAAAAAATTAAAGATTATGAATTAAAAAGTGTGATGGAATTTACCCTAAAGTATCTAAACATCATTGATGGGCAATAAGCATAATGCCTGTTTTTTGTTTTTGTTTGTTTTTTTGTTTGATGTGTGGTAGTGTTACAGATTTTTTTTTCCAAAATTTTCTCACAAAAAAATGTGTTGCTTGTGACAAAAAACGTTATTAATAATTGCTGATAATTAAATATGGGGCACTCAGTATAGGAAAAAACTGAAACTATGAATCCATAAATGAAAAAGAAAAGCTACAGTTAGTTCTTTATATCCACAGGCTCCACTTCTGCAGATTCAACTCATCAGAAGAGCAAAAATATTTGGGGATGGAGCTGGCACTACGGAATGGCAGGCCAATCATCTCATCTGAGTGCTGGGTAAGGTCCCAGATTCTCGCTTTCTGATCCAGCTCCCTGCTAATGGCCCGGGAAAGCAACAGAAGACAGCCAAGCCCTGGGTTCCTGAACCCATGGGGAAAACCTGGCAGAAGCTCCTAGTTTCTGGCTTCTGACTTTGGAGTGCCCCAGCCGCCTCTCAAAAAATGAGGGCAGGGGCTGTGTCATGGTATAGCACATAACAATAAAGCCACCAGCAGTTGATGCTGGCATCCCATACGGTTGCTGGTTCCTGTCTTGCCTGCTCCACTTCCAATCTTGCTCCCTGTTAATGATCTGTGGGAAGCTGCAGAAGATGGTCCAAGTGTTTGAGCCACTGTCACCCACATGTCTCCTTCTCTGGCTGTAACTGTTTTCAAACTAAATAATGCTCTTTAAAAATTTTTGGTGGGTGTGAACATTTGCCCTTGATTTATTTATTTTTCTTTCTTTCTTTCTTTCTTTCTTTCTTTCTTTCTTTCTTTCTTTCTTTCTTTCTTTCTTTCTTTCTCTCTTTCTTTCTTTCTTTCTTTTTCTTTCTCTCAATTTATTTATTTTTATTGGAAAGGCAGACATACATAGAGGGGGAGAGACAGAGAAAAGATCTTCCATCTACTGGTTCACTCCCCAAGCAGCCAGAATGGCTGAAGCTGAGCTGACACTGACACTGGCTGGGTCACCTATATATTACACACTCGGATTCAATTCTTGGCTTCATGCTAATGTGCAGCCTAGAAGGCAATGTGGATAGCTCATGCTGTTAGGTTTTTGTCATCAATATAGTAGACCTGGATTGAACCCCCAGCTCCTATTTGAGTTTGGCCCCAGCAGTCGCAGGCATTTAGAGAGTAAATTCTGCTAGCACTCACTCTGTTTCTCAAACAAAATAATATATATTTCAAAAAATAGAAAATTACATCTGTACCTTGTTATTTATCATTATTTCCTAAGCAATACCATATAGCAGCTATTTACATAGCATTTATATTGTATTAGGCAGTGATGAATAAGCTGAAGGCAATCTAAGGTGTACTGTACACAAGTTACATGCAAGTACTATGTCAGTTTACATGGGGGACTTGAGCATCAGTGGATCTTGGCACTTACGTTGGCTGGCCCTGCACCAACCCCCACAGATACCAAGAGACAACTTTATTTGGGGGGGGGGGGGAATTGAGATAGCAATGAAGCAGGGGAAAGGGGGGAAATGACAGGGAGCTCAGGGTTCTGTTCTTCAGGCCCCACAAGAGTAGATTTAGCTCTAGAGTTACAATAACATGTAACCAGTTTGTGATTCAAGCAATGGCAAAAAGTAGGGTTTCACCAGGCAACCTGAAAAAGGGATGGGAAATGTAGCTTTTGTGACCACTGAGGATACATTCTGGGTGTGGCAGGGCCCCAGCCACTTCAGATCAAGATCAGAGGTCTAGATCCTAGGGACAGCACTGTCAAGGGCTGAGTAGCAGGAACGGGCACTGGGGCAACAGCCTGGAGGGAACAATACAGGTGACTCAGGACCATGCATGTTGTCTGACAGGGAGACAGAGAGACAGGGAGCTGGATCCAAGGAGTCCACAAAGTATGGTGGCCAGTGCTGGCCTGCAAGACCAGAGAGCCCTCTCAATTGAATGACTAATGTTTGTTCAGTGGTTTACTCCAAAAGAAGGCTAGGAAAATTTTTCTTTAGGACAACAATTACAAGGAAGAAATAAAGGCAATAATTATATAAGACCTGGCATTCTGGATTTTGAGGCACACTAAGACTGAGGTGAAAGAGGGTGGGATTTGCTGTTACACAAAACTATGATCATCTTCCTGCTCTTCTGTTTATTAACCTTGAAACCTTGGGCAGGTGGCTTCCTTCATTTAAAACAAGCATGAAACCAATTTCCCAGTAATGTTGGAGGGTGAAATGACACACTGTACTAAAAATATCTGCCATTATTTCAGTGCTTCGCACAGCACAGGGCTAGCTGAGATAAAAGAAATGGTAGCACTACTTCGTTTATTGTAGGGGATCACCCCTGGATCTCTGCCTGCTTGGTTTATGTGGGAGGCTGTAGGAGTGCAAGCACATCATGTTCCTGGGGAACCCTCTGACAATGGTCTTCACTCACTGAGATCTCAACCTGGCCTAACCACTGGCCATACAAGCAAGGACCATGGACTGCACCAGTGTCTCTCTTCTCTATCCTGGACAAGCTGTGCTGGGACTTCCTTGAGAAGCAACTCTAAGAAGTCAAGTAGAGCCCACGTTACCAGGCAGCCTATCAGGTATATGTGACCCACAGCCTATCTGCCAGTCACACATGGTGAGTGTAACTTACTACATGATTGGAGGGTCCAGAGAAATAGACATGCCTTCTAGACAACTACAGTTTCAATGTTGGGTGGGTGGACTGTCAGGAGACACCTTTCTGCCTTCTCCCTTTCTTAGTCTATGTAAGTTCGTGCTTGCTTTACAATAAATGGCATGCTCAATCAGACTGTCTCTGGTGGTTCTTGCTGCTGAACACTGCCCACCTCAACTCTTTGGTGGTCATGGGGACCTGCCAGTCAGAACCCCCTGAGAGTTTATGTTTTCAATGTGGCAGGAGACAAATGCCTCTCGTTATTTATTTGGCAAATCATATATACTTTGAAATTTGCTTCTACCAGAATTAGAAAGCCATTAGCTATCAACCTCACATAGTGGAATAGAAGGCTAATCATTTACATACAGTACCAGAATGCCATATGGACACTGGTTCGAGTCCAAGCTGCTCTATTTACCATCCATTTGTCTACTTATGAACTGGGAAAGCAGCAGAAAGTCCCTGCACCCAGGTGGGAGACTTACAAGAAGCCCCTGGCTCCTGGCTTCAGACCAACTCAGCTCTGGCCATTGTAGCCATTTGGGGAGTGAACCAACAGATGGATGATTCTTTCTTTCTCTCCTTTTCTCTGTGTAACTACCTTTCAGATAAAAATAAAATACATCTTATTTTAAAGCCATTAACTTTAACCAATTTTTCAAAAGTTTTTTTTTTTATTTTATTTAATCTGGAAGGCCGAGTAAATGAGAGAGAGAGAGAGAGAAATCTCCATCTGCTGATTTACTCCCTAGATGGTTGTAATAGCCAGGTCTGAGCCAGGTATAAACCTGGATCCAGGAAACGCTACATAGATTTCCTTTGTAGGTGACAGGGGATCAAGCACTTGGGCCATCTTCTGCAGCTTTCCCAGCTGCATTATTGGGGAGCTGGATTGAAAGAAGAGCAGCTGGAATTCAAGTAACACTCCCATATGGGATGTCAGCCTTTTAGGTGGGCCCCTCAATGCTGGCCCCATATTTTTTACAAATTTTTGCATAAACCAGTTGCTTAAAAGATCTCTTTTCTACCAATGACCATGGTTTTAATCATCAAAACAAACTTATGAAGTTATTATGACATATGAAGAGACTAAAATTGAAGATTAAGTAATTAGTTTGCTGAAGGTTGCAGCATTTGTAAGATGTATGACTGAGGTGTGGGGTTTCTTAGGACGCAGAAGTCCCCTCAGAGGGAAGAAGAATCAGGAAGGATCCAGAAGGAAAATGGAGTACATGGCAAACATCGGGGTGGTGAATGAGTTGAGAAGTGAAGATTGCTGTCCAGTAGCGTAACAGGGAAACAAACAAGTGTTTCGGCCAAAGAGTAGGAGATCATGGAGAGAAAAATAACTGAAATGCTGAAGACAAATGACTGGTGGATGGGGAAAGGCATCCTGTAGAGGTTGAGGAATAGGTGTAAAGAGTTCTGTCTCCTCAGAACCAAGAATAGAAAGGCAAGGAAGAGACATGCACCATAAACATTAGCTGTTGTTATGACCTGGACTGGAATCCAGGTCTAGACTGTGTTTTCTTTCCCGTTGCCACAGGATACAGCAGCTGCCTTCAGTACAAAGGTCTTAAACAGCCTGGGCCTGGGCTGTCCCTCCCTTCCACCAGTCTCTGGTCCATGGTGCCCCCTGAGCCAGACACTCCTTTGAGTGCTTTGCTTAGACTCTGCTTCCACCTGCTCACTCATACAGCTTCTGGCCCATCCTCTGGAGGGTCCCCCTCCTTGCCTTCCCTTCTATGCATTTGGAGCCTGCGTTTGGTGGGACTGGAGTGTTCACCAGCAGCAGGTGATGGGGCGGGACTCCAGGAGCTTGGCCCAACCCAGCCAATGTTGCCTCATGCTCCTGCCACACATAGGTTCCAGCTGTATGGGGCCCTGAACAAGCTGTAAAGCACCATGTCCATCTAGTTCCTTTTGCAACCCTGCCCCTGTGGACACTGCTGCAGACAACAGATCTGGTGAGGCAGATGGTAGGCCAGGGATCCCAAGGAGAGCAGCTGAAGAGGTGCAGATGGGGGAAGAGTGTGGGGCTGCAGGAACAGGGCTGTTGACATTTTGTCTTCATGGATGGAAGTGTGTAAGGCAGAGAGGCAGAGAAGGTCTTTCAGGGCTGCTAACCATGAAGACCATTTACCTGGACTTCAGCTCTGTGTATCACCCAGGAAGTGCCTTAGCATCCTCAAGTCTCATTTCCTTGCCAATAAAAGCTATTGAACACATTGTTGGTGCAAATCATTGACTTTGGCTAGCCCAGAAATCGTGTTAAAAGGCTTTCTTTGACTAAGTGCCTCTGGACCCAAGGAGTGAAACTTCTAGAATTTCACAGTGTTGACTGAAGTTTAAAGGTTCATTTATTTCAGGTTTTATCATTCTAATTAAAAAATGTTTTTAGACTTATTATTTATAAATGCAGATTTACTCAATTTGTTCATTCAATGAATTTGTACTGAGAATCTACTAGAACTGGGGCTTGGTACAGAAGGCTGTCTGTGCCAAGCAGCTACACTTTTACAGTGGGGTGTTGTTACCAGTGGTGTGACGACGCCCACCAAGTATCGGGTCAGGGAGAAGGGACACCTAATGCAAAGTAGGATAGTTAAGGAAGGCTTCCTGAAGGAAACTGTATCTAAATGGCAGCCTACCTCTCATTCATTAGTAGACCATGATGAGTAGAGAAGGGAAGGAGGGGAAAAAAATATATTCTGCCATAGTGGGGACTAATTCTTTCCAGGAGCCAAGATGCAAAAAAGTTGAGCAGATTTTTTTTAATTCAAAAAAGCATTGTGGTATGATTGCTAATTATTGCATCAGGTGTGAATAGAGGTGAGAAAGAAAAATGGACGATAGTGAAGGGCCTAGCACGACAGCAACGGCTCTCTGTGTTTCTGTGATAATGGCAAGCATTGAGCTCATCACTTGATTGTTCAATTAATCCTTAGAACTCACAGTGGGCAAGTGAGGTTTAATATCACCAATTGGATCCTCTAAGTTTAAAGACTTAATATTACGTCATCACAGCTTGGGGACAGGCATTTAAACCAACAGTTAAGATGTCTCTTGGGACCTGCACCCAACACTGAAGCTCAGGGTTTGAGTCCTGGCTCCACTGCTGATTCCAGCTTTTTGCTGTTACACACCCCAGGAGGCTGGGCTCAAGATGTCCGTTCTCTGCAACTTGCGTGGAAGACATGGGTTCGGTTTCTGCCTCCTGGCTTTGGCCGTGCTCAGCTACATCTGCTGTGAGCATTTGGGGAGGGTATCAGTGAACTGGAGCTCAGAATATCAATAATCTCTCTCTCTCCCTCTACCTTTCAAATAAAACACTATATCTACATATATTTTTAAAAATATTTATTTATTTATTTTGATTGGAAAGCATATTTACAGAGCGGAGAGACAGAGAGAAAGATCCTCCACCTGCTGGTTCACTCCCCAGAGGACCACAACCGCCAGAGCTGAGTTGATCCAGGCTCAGGAGCCAGGAGCCTCTTCCGGGTCTCCCATGTGGGTTTAGGATCCCAAGGCTTTGGGCCATCCTAGACTATTTTCCCAGGCCTCAGGCAGGGAATTGGAAAGGAAGTGGAGCAGCCAGAACACGAACCAGCACCCATATGTAATCCTGGTGCGTTCAAGATCAGGATTTCAGCAACCACGCCAGACCCATAAATACATATTTATACATTTTTTAAAAGATTTATTTTATTTTTATCAGAAAGGCAGATATATAAAGAGCAGGAGAGACAGAGAAAAAGACCTTCTGTCCGACAGTTCACTCCCCAAGTGGCCGCAATGGCTGGAGCTGAGCCAATCCGAAGCCAGGAGCCAGGAGTTTCTTCTAGGTCTCCCACGTGGGTGCAGGGTCCCAAAGCTTTGGCTCGTCCTCAACTGCTGTCCCAGGCCACAGGCAGGGAGCTGGATGGGAAGTGGGGCCTCCAGGATTAGAACTGGCACCCATATGGGATCCCAGTGCGTTCAAGTTGAGGACTTTAACCACTACACTATTGCGCTGGGCCCAAATACATATATTTTTTAATCTTCCCCTTCCTTTCTCCCTCTCTCCCTCCCTCCCTCCCTTCTTTCCTTCCTTCCTTCCTTCCTTCCTTCCTTCCTTCCTTTTTTGTTCTCTTTTCAATTCTTAGTGAAGGAGAATGAAAAATCACAGGAGTGATGATTGAAGGGGAGCCAAACTGAACCAGCTTAGAAATCCTCTGACTAACCACACTGGCATCTGCAAAGATTTAGAAATTAACAGTTTCCTGCAGGGTGGAGTCAAGATAACAAGCCAGAGCAGGCTTTACCATGAAGGGGGAATGGAAGGCAGGTTTGAAAACCAATTCCAAAACACAAAGTTCTTAGGTCCTTAGTTTTTAAAGCACTTCTTTTGAATAAAGAAATTCAAATAACAGATAGTTGCAGATCCAACGGCGTATGATTAGAATATGATGTTCTTACCTCACAGTCTGCAAAACACCTTATCTCTGACTAGACATCAGATGAATGTACCTGCAGGATGAACTTTCCTAAAGAGAAATTTCCTGCTGGAATCCATCGGTGACTAGACGGCAGAATTAGTCATGTTGTTAAATTTGTTTAAGCATAATGTTAACAAGATTAAAAGCTTCCCAAAAGCTGATATTGAAGGTAAAGTGTTATTAGCATTGAATGCCTATACCAGAAAAGTGAAATGCTGATTTATGAAATTAATGTATCTGAATCATTTCTTGTCAGCAGTAACGATAATAAGAGGTTTCGCACTGAATAGAGAAATACATCGTGACAGAAACCATAAGCATCCCTCCCTAAAGGTTCTTCAGAGATAAAGAAAGTTCAAGAAGGGGCAGGGTGCCAGTGAATTACTAAGAGGCTTTGCTCCAAACCACAGTGCAGTTCCTGCATGAGCTGACTGAGCCGGGCCCCAGGCAGGCTTTGTTCGCTTTTTCTGTCTTCAACAACACACTGGCCTCGTCTTGCCCTCTACCCCTACTTCACTAATGATGAAGAAACAGTCCAAATAATGGAGTCACTGCCTGCAGTTCCCTGGCCCCCGCCTCTCCTCAACTCACTCGCAGAACAGTGTCTAGCATGCCAGTCCTGTTTACGTCACCAGAAGGGGCTGTGTTCCTAAATCCTCATCTAACCTAAACCTGCATCAGGACTTGACCTTTCAACACAGTGGAAGGACCACCCCCTAGTTTTTGAAATACTTCCTTCTCTTGACTTGTCTGCTTACACAGACCAGTGCTGTTGCACTGTCGGGACATTTGTTGCACCTCGCTGGCCACTCCTTTGCTTACCCCTCCTTTGCTCAGCTTCTGAACGTGAATGCGTGCCAGGGCTCGGGCTCAGGGCCCTTTTCTTTCTCTTGCCTGTTTCTTCTTCCCAAGCACTTTCACTCAGACCCCTAGCTTTTTATTGCACTTGTATGCTGATGACATCTGTACCTATATTTCCAACCCTGACCCACGCTCTTCTCATATGCACACTTGACATCTTCGTTTAGATATTGGGTGGATGCATTAACCTTTGCATCCCCTGAATAGATCCCTGTCCCCTACCCCGCTAGTGTCATAATCTCTGGTTGCTCTATTTCCCCACACCAATAGAAGCATCAATAAAAGTTCTCAAATGTGTCTTCTTTTACTCTCAGTCTCCATCTCCAGTGTAATAAGTTCCATCAACTTTACCTCTAAATGGTATTTTCCCACTTACAGCTCTCTCCATATCCAACTTAGTGTAAGTCACCACAATTTCTCCCTGGACTGTCACATCTATCTCCTAACAGGATTCCCTGTTTCCACTTTTGCCTGTCCTGTACAGTTCATCAAAACACACCTGAGTGATCCCAAAATGCATTCTTCCTCAGGGTTAGATGTCAATATGAGTTTGAGGGACAGGAGGTTTCTGTCTCCTGGCTTTGACCTTGCTCAGCCACATCTATTATGAACATCTGGAGAGTGAGTAAGTAAACTGAAGCTCTCTGTCAATCTCTGCTCCCCACTCCCCGACTTTTAAAACATAAAATAGACAAATGATTAAAATCTCCTCTCTTTTCTTTCCTTTCTTCCTCCATCCCTCCCTTCTTTCCTTTCTCTTTTCCTTCCTTCCTTTCTCCCTCTCTTTTCTCCTCCTTCCTTCCCTTCTCCCTTCCTTCTTTCCTTCTTTCCTTCCTTCCTTCCTTTCTCCTCTCCTCCTTCCCTTCCATTCTTCCTTCATTTTTCTGCTTTCTTCCATTCTGAATATAGAGGAGTGAAGAATCACAGCATGATAATTGAAAAGGATCTCAAAAAGGAAGTGACTTTCTCCATGCAACCTGTCCACATCTCCCTTACTATCTGTTTACTGATGGACTTGGGCCAATTTAGAACCCTGAAATGTGTAGCCACAATCTTAGCCTTTGTTGCCTTCATGAAGCTCTCGCAGAGTATTGCTGTCAAACCACACAGCCCATCTCAGCTGGCCTCTCAGACTATGTACCCACAAAATCATAAAGGAAAGAAATCCGTAACTAATACCAACCTGGGAGCTTACACAGAGGCCAGAGTCACTGCTGAGATGCCACAGCATTTCTCACCATGGAACATGACCCTGGTCTCTTGTCACACCCTGGATTGCCTCTTATCTTGGCAAAAATGGGAAAACAAAAATGCTCCTAAGAAGGCGCATGACTGGGTCAACCAATGTATAAGGCAGGGGCACTAACAAGGAAAGTCAGCATTTTCACATGTGATGTAGTAGCCGGTAGTGACATCATCATGCAGTTTGTTTTGGGCTTATTCTTTATTCACAGTGCTCTTTCAGACATTATTTCTACCATTATTGCAGATGACCAGTCACAGACAAAATGCAAGCAAGACAAAAGCAAACAGAGAAAGGGGGAGGTTAGGAAGGAACTAGAGAATCAAAAATTTTGAATCTTCTCTGTGGAAAAACACATTATTCACCAAGCCCTTTTGTGTTGGGAAAGGGTTATAGGCCTGAATGTGTACAAAATGGTATTTTCCTGTTCCTTGCAGTTCACACCACTGCCAATAGAATCTAATTTAAGCTTTATAATATAACACCTAAGACCCTCAATGCTCCCTTTGTGCATCACTATTCATTCATTGTGAGCGTTGACTCAGACATCCAGCTCAAGAACCTGGGACTCTGGCATTGAACCGGCTTCAGTCAATGCACAGCCATTTGGAGATGACCTTGTTCGGTTTTCTTAACTATTCTATATATGTGTAACATCTCTTTTGGTCATGTTCTCCCTGTATGGTGAAATGAAGAGCTAGACCCTGTTTAGTCTTGTTAACATGTCACATCTCTTTGTACCATTCTCCCTATATGATGATATCAAGAGCTTGAAATTTACTTACACACAGTTTAGAACTGTTTAAACACTATGATTTTTCATCTTTGTCAACCAGAGTGCATAAATATGATATTTTCCAATATAATTTCAAAGTTTAATTGAAGTATTTATAATTTACTTTGGCAGATGCTCTGTAAGATCATAAAGCTTTTTTCATTTGTGCATGAATTTATAAGTGGCTTTAGCATTTGTTGGAAGAAACACAGAAAGTTCTGTCTTGATTCCATTTTATTTTTTTTCCCATTCTGATTGACTTCTGTAAGACTCTATTGACTTCTATAGATAAATTTTCTAGAATTACGAAAATGTAAGCTAACCAACATGTGTCATTAACACATAAGTAGTTCTTGTTTGAAGATTTATCAGAATGATTTTGAAGACCTTCAACAAATCTAAATCATACATTAAGTGGTCATTTCACATCATTAATATGAAGATCCAAGAGATAATAATTGAGTCTGGTGTGGGATTTTTCACGCTCCAATTCTCTAGAAGTACTTTAAGGATCACTGTAATAGAGCTCCTTGCCCCTCCCCTCCCCACACACAAAAGGGTGTTTAATAATCTCCAACATCTACTCCTACTAAAAACTCTGCATGCATTAGGAAAAGCGCATTGTAGCATAGAAAGTCACGCTGCCACCTGCAGCACCAGAATTCCCTACCAGTGTCAGTTTGAGTCCCAGCTGCTGCACCTCAGATCCAGCTCCCTGCTCATGAGCTTGAGAAAGCAACAAAAAATGGCCCAAGTGGGGGAGAACCAGCTAAGCATCTGGCTCTTGCTTTCCTCCTGGCCTCACCCTGGCCATTGCAGGCATTTGGAGAATAAACCAGCAGATGGAAGATTCTCTTTCTCTCTCTTTCCTTCTCTCCTCTCTCCCTCTCATTTCCTCTTTACCCCTTTCTCTTTGTAACTAGGTATTTCAAATAAAATAAATCTTTTTAAAAAGGGAGAAAGAGGAAAACTTCCATATCCTGAGATAGAGTTGATCAGAATCAGTAGCATGTATTACATGTAACACTGTCCTTTCAAGCTGAACAGACAAGGCAAATCTCCCCGTTACCATGGCAGATTGTTTTTTCTTAAAAGAAACAATAACAATAATCACTCAGATTTTGATAAATGCTATTCATCGTAGTAACAAAAAATACAAAATACTTAGGTTAGATAGAAATATATAATATCTACATAAAGAAAATGCTAAAACTTAGCTAACTAACATTTGAGAAAATA
Source organism: Ochotona curzoniae (assembly GCF_017591425.1). Lineage (NCBI taxonomy): Eukaryota > Metazoa > Chordata > Mammalia > Lagomorpha > Ochotonidae > Ochotona > Ochotona curzoniae. Next base: position 39,855,093 of record NW_024466502.1, on the reverse strand, counting down.
TAAAAATTTAATATTATATACATATCCGTTTCCCCAAAGTGAGTTACAGAATCAGTGAAATTTCTAAAATCTCTAATTATTACATCTACTCAAAAATAGATATTAACATGGGAAAATGTCCCTAATACATTTAACAGCAAACAAGGTATAGACAGTACCTAAATACGTGATGTTGTATTTAAGACAAGCAACAAAAAAGCTGTAGGCATTTGACAGATTATATAGTTCACTATTAGCAGAACTTTGCTAACTGAAAAATTCAAACATTTGTGTTTATATGAAGTCTGTATGACTATATGCAGTTTGGTCATACATATGGTCACCATATATAATTATTATTAAAACTCAACATCAATTTATCTAAAATACCATGTACCAAAAATAGTGTATTAATACACTATTCACATCGATATATAAAAAAATTGAAGCTGCTTTTAAGAATCCTTATTTTAAGGTTAAATATTTGAATATTCTGAGAATTCACTAAATTATTTAATTAATACATTAATAATATGTGATTATTTTTCATGGGAAAAGAAGTAGTTTTTAGGCTATAAATCATGGAAAACTTCATCACTCATATGATGAACAAATAACCAAAGAACTCCACACTTCTTTGTCATCGCTGTATTGTTCTTGTTTTGATATTATGACAAAGAAGACAGGACTAAGTATAAATGAGGTTGCTTTCTCTCATAAGCCATAATTGAAAGCTAATTTTCCACCTTTATTGAGGCAAAGTTGACAAATAAAAAATAGTATTATTCAAGGTTTAGATGATGATAATGATTTGATATACACTGATGAAATCATGATCACATCAAATTAACACGTCCATCACAGGCAGGTTACTATCTGAGAGAGAGAGAAAGAAGGATGATGGTAGTCAATTTTAGAAATGCTTGTATTTGAAGAATTAACTTTTACAGTCAAAAAATAAAAATGTACAATGGGATTGTGTCCCTGGAATTCTCTAATTTTACCAAGTCCCTATCTTCTCGCGGTCTCTAGGCTAAAAGTAAAATAGTAAAATAGAGGTTGGAGTGATCTCTTGGTTAGGGTGCATTCTTTGATCCTGAGAACTTAATAGTGGTCACTTTCACGAGTAAGTGGTAACATTTCTCCCACATCAAATTACCAAGTACAGGAAGCTAGGTGTGGAGGTAGAAGACATTGCTGCTTCTGTCACCTGTAAGAGCCAGCTTGCAAATATTTGCTGCTCATCTTGCAATTTTAGTATCTTCTGGCTTAATGTCACAGTTCTCAAGATATGCAAATCTCCTTTTAAATTTATAATAATGCCTCTCCCATTGATCTTGAAGTTGAGAGTATTGCCTGGCCATTTCCATTGCATTGAATTAATTTATAAAGAAGAGATGAACAACATGGCACGATTCTTCTTTTCTTAGCCCATTAAAAGAGCATAAGGTATCATTAGAAGCTCAATAGTAACAGAACACAAAATCATGAGAGACAGCTTTACGTTCAAAGCAATTATTAAAAAACCTGGCATAGCTTATACTAATAGAAAAGACTTTTCTGGGGATGGCATTGTTGTGTAAAGCCACTGCCTGTGATGCTTGCAGCCCACAGGGGCTCCAACGTGAAATCTGGCTGCTCCACTTCAGATCCAACTGCTTTCTAATGCACCCGGGAAGGCAGTGGAAGATTGTCTAAGTGCTTGGATCCCTGCATCCATGTGGGAGATACAGAATAAGCTCCAGATTCCTGTCTTTGGTCTGGCCCCAGCCCTGGCTGTAGTGACCATTTGGGGAGTGAACTGGTGAATGAAAGATCTCTCTTTCTCTCTGTCTCTTCCTCTTTCTGTATAATTCTGACTTTCAAATAAATAAGTAAGTCTTTAGAGAAAAGAAATAGATCTTGCAATTTTATGATGTGAATAGTGTTTCCAGAAAAAAAAGAGAAGAAAATTATCACCAAAAATACACTGACAGAGATCATTGAAAGCAATTTGTTCACAGTCAAGAACAATAAATCGTCTTAAATATCTGGAGGACTATTCTTGATATCTACTTGTCAGATTCTTGATCTAAGAAGACATGTGGTATTTAACAGAGGCAGGTAAAGAGGACAGGCAGAGGGCTATCATTCAAAGATTTTAACAGTAAATTATTTTTAACCTGAACTAAGGTCACACAAGCAAGTCCTTAGGATAAAATCATAAATTGTTTAAAACCTACTTGATTCTCACAGCAAATCCATCAAACTGTCATTCCTTTGGTTTTTTTGGATGTTACTTTTTTTATTGCTTTTGTTAAAAGCTTTTGTTTGTGTTTCTAATCAATGTTTAACAGTTTTTAAAATTTCTTTGAAAGGAGGAGAGATGCAGACAAATACAAAAGAAAAAGATTTCCCCATCTATAGGTTCATTTTCTGAATACCAACAATTGCCAGGGCCGAGCTGGTGCCCAAGCCAGGAGCTGGGAATTCAATCTCCCATGTGGGTGGCAGGAATCTAATCACTTAGCCAACACTACCATCTCATAGTGTCTGTATTAGCAGGAAACTGCAGTCAGGAGCCACAGATAGGAATTGAACTCGGGCACTTCAGGAAGAAACTTGAGCATCGTAACTACTACCTTAAACATCTGTACCCTTGAGTTTGAAAATAATACTAAGAGATAACCATAATCTTAATCTATGCTAGAACATGAAACAGAACAGGAAGCAAATTAAGTGCTAATTTCCTTCATTCTCGATAATAAAATGATCTGGAACAGCAGAGAAGCAAAGGAAAAGTGGACAAATCTAGAGTCAACAAAAAAATAAGGACAAATTGGGACTGATGTTCAGGCATAACAAGCTAAACCTCTACCTGCAGCACCAGCATTCCATATGGGCATCAGTTCATTTCCCAGCTGGCTTTTAATCCAGCTCCCTGCTTGTGCTCTTGGAAAGCAGCAAGGACCCCTGCATCCATAGGATAGCCCTGAAGCAAGTTCCTGGCTTCTGGTTTCATCTGACCCAGCTCTAGCAATTGCAGCCATTTGAGGAGTAAACCAGCAGATTGAAGATCTGTCTCTCCCCCTCCCCTCCTTCCCTTCATCCCTTTTTATCTGTAACTCTGTCTTTCAAATAGAAAGCAAATAAATAAATCTTCCACAAAAGTACAAATTGGAAAATCAGAAAGCAATTTTATCATTGAACAAAACCAAGTTTTGGCTTCTTGCCCTAAGACAATAATTTGTCCACCAGACCTTCATTTTTAAAATACTTTTATTTTATTTTTGATGTTGGTTACATAGTTGACAAGGATGCACACTTATGGGGACCACTGATTCGAGTGAGGAAGTTCAAAGAGGGAAAAAAGGGGTGGGACAAATGCATCCAATTTTCCTTTTTTTCTCTTTCCTCCTGTATCTTCAGGATGACTGGGGAGGGGGATGAGCTGCCCAGTTACGTTAGTACTCGGGGATGAGGGATGTCCACTTGATGTCATCTTAGAAACCTCGATGTGGAGAAGAATGTTCAGAGGTTATTGCTTGAATGGTTTTGATAGTTCTGAGCTGCAGTTGGTTTCATCGATCAAAGGCTGAGAAAATCCTTCTAGGATCCTTCAGTTGAAGGAATCCACCCCCCACACCCCCTACCCAGTGCATTCACTCACCCGACACTTGCTGCCAAAGCATGGCCAAAAGAGTTATCTAGCCTGTTTTGCTCTCCATCTTACATGGTACTCAACATCCTCTGCAAATCTAAATGTGCTGACTGTGTTGTCCCCCATGTGCAATTGGGCATGCTGTCCACTGCACAGGCATCAGCAATCGAGGACATCTCAACACATGTATGTGGTCCAAGGTCAGATCACAAATCCTATGATTTTCCCTGTGGCCTCAGTTTTTGAGTCCAGTGGTCCAGTTGGTGAGTTTATCCAAGAAACTTCACCTGGGGTGACCCCAAGTCTAAGTCTTGCATTTACCAACCAGTATAGGGTCCAGTTCAGGCCATCGCCCAATTCAGCCTACTCATGCGCTGATGATTATAGTTGCTTTGATCAGTTTTGTCTCCAGCCCAATGTCCTATGCAAACCAATGGGTGTGCAACAGCCTAGCAGAACACAGTCTTCCATAGACTTGGCCCTTACGCACAGCAGTGGGAACTGCAGCTTAGTTGGGTGACGGTGACCATTAACCCCACCAGGCCCACCCCAAGCCATAGTTCCTACATGTGTAGACCAAGCCCTGTCTGGCACAGCCCCAGTTCTGGCTTTCAAATGGATAAGCAGGTGCCACAACCTAGTTTAGCCTGTCTATACCCACTCTTGTTCTTGTAAAAATCAGTGGGTACTGGAGCCTAGCCTAGTCTGGCACACCTCAGACCTAGCCCACACAGATACCGAAGGATGTCGCAGCTAAGTTCAGCTGGGCCTACCCCATTCCCAGCTCTCATACTCACTAGTGGGAACCACAGCCCTGCAGGGGCATCCCCTTAGCTACCCTGCCAGCCCCACACCAACCCGGAGATCTTGTGTATGCCAGCAGTTGCTATGACCCAGTTTGGAATAACCTAGCTCCCATCGGACTTGCCATCAGACACTGCACCCTGGCTTGGCCCAGCCTGTCCCCACCAATTATTGCTGGTGGATGCTACAGCCTAGTCCTGTCTAGCCTGCTCCTATCCCTGACCTTCACAAAAACTGGTTGGTGTAATGACCTAACCTGACCTGGTCTGCACCTCATCCTAGCTACTGAGTATGCCAGTATGCTATGGTTTGGCCCGACCCTGCCTGGTCTGCCCCACCAAGCCAGCTCACACACCTGCCAATAAGTGGAGCAGCCTTGACTGGCATCGCCTACTCCTAGCCTTGATTTACATGCTCAACAGCAAGAGTTACAGCCTACAAGTTCCCCCACCAGGCCGACTCCCAGACCTGGATCTCACATGGTGCTAGGCCCCTACCTGGCATAGCTCGCCCCCTAATCTTGGCCTTCGTTTGTGCTGGTGGATGTTGCAGCCTGGGCCGCCTTACATACAATACCTGTATGCACCTGCGGGTGTTGCAGCCTTAACCAGCCCACCTGAACCCAACACTAGGTCCCATGAGTGTCAGAGGGTTACACGGTCATACCTAGCTAAGCCCGTCATCACTCCCAGCCCTCAAGCAAATCAGCAGGTAATACAGTTCCACAGGGGTGAACCCCCAAATACCCCCATAGAATCTGCTCCCAGACCCAATTTCTATGACCTAACCTAATGTGATCCTCTCCCTGCCCCAACACTCACTGGTGGGTACTACTGACTAGCCCTCTCAGCCAGGCTTTCAAGCCCTACTTTTGTGTCTCCTGGTGGGTGGACCATGCTAACCAGCCCAGTTCAGGTCTCCCACTTGTACAGGTGTATTGGTCTGACCCAGAAACTTCCTCCAGGTCTCTCTTGCAAATCACCCAGTGTTAGCTTCCTTATTTACCTATTAGTGCAATAGTCTGGTTGGCCACATAGAAAAAAAAAAAGAATAAACAACTAAGCAGGCATACTGGTATAGTTAACACAAATTTGGCTTTCACCAGGTACAGAATGTGTGCCAGCCAGTGACTGTTTTTCTCCCAGCAATGCAACACTTGCCTAGGGACAAGGCAACCTAGGCAGTTGCCTACAGCTCCACCAGCATATTTTTGCCCAAACAGAAATAAAATAAAAAATCTAAGATAATGAAAGATCTATAGAACTACGATGAAAAACTGGTTAGAGAAGATCATATATACATATGCTAATATTTTAATCTAAGTGAAAAATCCAAATATATAGCTGACATTACATGAAATAAAAAATGTCTGAGAATTTTCTATGGCTTCAAATCTCAGAACATCTTTCTCTCCTTACAGATTTGAGCATGATTGTCTTCTCTTTGTAATCTTAATGACATCAAAACTGTCATCTGATTTGTGAGAAATTTCAGCCTCTTACAAAGAACTACTTGGCTTTCTCAAAGCTTTATGGAGTTCCTGGAAGTCCCTACTGTGAAGCCACGATGGACCCACTGCGTTGCCAGGCTCCTCAGCCAGGGCTGTCACGCATCTCTGCCAAGCCCAAGCTGTGCTGATGACAATGCCCAAAGAATTACATCTTCTTGGAGCTCAGGGCATTGTGACAAGTGGCATACTGGAGAGTTGACGGTCTTCCACCTGAGCAACAGTTTGTGAGCAAAATGGCAAAGTTCATTTATTTTGGTACTGGGGGTTCCCGAATTTATTCTGCTTGGGGTGGCATGAAGAAGTTGGGTGCTACTCAATTCAAGTCCTGTCTCTGCTTCTGATTCCAAATCCCTGCTAATTGCACCCTGGGAAATAGTAAGTGATGTTTTGAGTATTTGGACCCCTGCAAATCGCATGGGAGACCTGGACTCCTAACCTTGTCCTGGTCCAGACTCAGCTGTTGTGGACATTTGAAATGTGAACCAATGGATGGAAAATTTCTCTCCCTCCCTCCAACTCTCTTTTATCTCAAACAAATTTTTGAAAAAAACATATTGAAACAAATTTTTTTAAAAAAAGATTTATTTATTTTTATTGGAAAGGCACATTTACAGAGAGAAGAAATAAGAGAAGAATCTTCCATCTGTTCGTGCACTCCCCAAGCAGTCACAACAGCCAGAGCTGAGCTGATCTGAAGCTAGGAGCCTGGAGCTTCTTCTGGGTCTCCCACGTGGGTGCAGGTTCCCAAGGTTTTGGGTCATCCTCAACTGCTTTTCCAGGCCACAAGCAGAGAGCTGGATGGGAAGTGGAGTAGCTGTGGAATTAATTGATGCCGATATGGGATGCCAGCACTTACTTGCAAGGTGAGAATTAAGCCACTGAGCCATTGCACCAGGCCCAACACAAACATTTTAAAATCATTATTTCTGCTTGCAGAAGTAATAAATGAGCTCCCTACCTTCCACCTTATACAAAAATCAGATCAAAATGGATCAAGGATCTAATTCTTCTCCCAGAAACCAGCAAACTACTAAAGGAAAACATAGGAAGCACTCTAGAACATATAGGCATAGGCAAAGATGTCTTAGAAAACTCAGCAAAAGCACAGGCAGTCAAAGCCAAAATAAACAAATGGCACTACACCAAACTAAGAAGCTTCTGAACAGCAAAGGAAATGATCAACAAAGCAAAGAGTCAACAAAGATAGGGAACGAATATATAAGATATACAAAGAGCTTCAGAAACTCGACAACAGCAAAACAAACAACCCTGTAAAGAAATGGGCAGAGGAAGTGAGCAGGCATTTTTCAAAAGAACAGATTGAAATGGAGAATAGACATGAAATATGCTCAGGCTCTGCAGCGATCAGGGAAATGCAGATAAAAACCACATTGAGGTTCTATTTAACTCTAGTAAGAATGACCTACATACAGAAACCAACTAACAATAACTGCTGCTGAGGATGTATGGAAAAAGGTACTCTACTCAACTGTTGGTGGGAGTACAGATCAGTGCAACCACTATGGAAGTCAGTATGAAGAATGCTCAGACAACTTAAAATTGATCTACCATATGATCTAACCTTCCCTGGGAATATATTCAACTGATACGATATCTGCACACGAGAAAGTAGCCTGCACCCCTATATTTATAGCAACAGTAGTGAAGACATGGAAACAACCCAAATGCCTGTCAAAAAGATGCTTGAATAAAGAAATTGTGGTACATCTATTCAGTGGAATACTATATAACCATCAAAAAGAATGAAACGCTATCATTTTCAACAAAATGATCTGAACTGGAGATTATTGCTTAGTGAAATAAACCAATCCCAAAAGAACAAACACATGTTCCTTCTGATATGACAGCTCTCATGCAAAGTACAAAACAAGTAGATATATAGGTAATCAAGTATATACATATATTCTCATAGATGAACTGTATAATGGAGACTAGCATATGTTGCAGTATGTGTCTTTACTCCTGACTATAAGGAGGACTCCCAATGAAATGAATAAATATACCTTGGCAGTATGACGCTTGATGTTCTACCTTTGCCTATATCTACAATGCCATGGAACATTTAAAAAGCAGAAAGTTAAACTTGTAACTGTTATTAAAAGACTGTAATAATACAAGGAAATGGGGAGGGAGGAAAGAGAGGCAGAGGGAAGAATCCCTATACCTACAAAACTGTGTCTTGAAAAATAATAATAGTAATAAAAGGTAAAAAAAAAATTGTTACTTTTGTTTCACTAATTGCTTTTTGCCTTTAGTGCACCAACTACTTGGTCTGGTTAAGACCAGTTAATTTATTGTGTCCACCCAGGCCCCCATCATTCTATCTCTTTCTTCAATGGTAGACTCTTTGCCAGAGGGTCTAAATTCTTCCAATAGCTTCTCATCAGAGATTCTATCCTTAAAATTTCCCCACACGTGCAATTTATGTCTCAAGTGGAAACAAGACTTTATCCTCTTCACCGCAGGAGAGTCATGGCAGTCACACCAACTGATGAAGTAACTAAGATGTGCAGACAGAAAGTATCACCTAACCCTACTGTCCAATGAGTTTACATGTAGTCACCACATCCTGTGTGTCAGTGACCACAGAGCATGCCAGTAACACAGGAACTACTCAACGTACATCCACAGACAGAACTTAACACACGGATAAAATGCATGGCACCTGCTACGGAAGTTCTAAAGCACCATACACAACAGAAACCATTCTTTAAAAAGCACCAATGACGGAATGGCACAGAGGCTCAACAGGTTAATCCTCTGCATTTTGACTCCACATCCCATGTGGGTGCCAGTTTGTGTCCTGAATGCTCCACTTCCCCATCTAGCTTCCTGCTTGTGGCCTGAAAAAGCATCAGATGATGATCCAAAGCCTTGGAATATAGCACTCATATGGGAGACCTAGAAGAAGCTCCTGGATCCCAGCTTTAGATCAGCTCTACTCTGGCTGTTGAAACCATTTGAGGAGTGAACCAGCAATCAGAAGACCTCCTCTCTGTCTCTCCTCTATGTAAAATCTGCCTTGCAATAAAAATAAATAAATTTTAAAATCCAAGCACCATGAACTCCTGAAGGCCAAATCTGCTAGACAATTGACACACCCAGCTGCCTCGCAGGAGTTCAAGCTGTTGGGCACTTGCTTCCTCCTGAAGTCCCCTCTGCTTCTGACACTTGTTCCCCTGCCTCTCTGACCACACCCTTCTGGGCTCTTCCCAAGATCTTCTACTCCCCTTTAACTCATACCTTAACACATTGACTGGAAAAGATTAAATTAGTACTGTTGATCACCAAGAATTGTGATTTGACATAACCATTTTTATTCTCTTCTCAGATTTTTCTCACACACAAAATGCTTGGATGGTCCACATTTGAGCTCTTTGTCCTAGAAGTTTGTTCATATGTTTTTTTTTTTTCTTTGTGTAAACAGGAAATCCAGGACTGAAAGAGAGGCCATTCACCTAAGGCTACTCAGTGAGTTAAAATCAAAGATCCAGGGCCATTTGTATAGGCCTAACGCCTGGTTCTCAGCTCTGATCTGAGACAATAGGGCTTCTTAAATAACCAGCAAATAAAAATTCCAGAGGAAGTGACAAAATGTCAACAGGCATTGTTCTGGTAATTTCCTTGTTTCTGTTTCAATTTGCTTATTTGTTTGTTCTGTAAGGAAGAAGAAAAAAAATCCATACATAGCTTGTATATTTAGACTCTTTGAAAAGCTGTAGTTTTTATTTAGACAGATTGAACAATGGTATGCTTGAAACAACAAATTAGTCACTGAAGTTATAGCTTATTGACTTGTATTAACACAAGTGTATTTGAATTGCGTTTAAAATATAGGAAACATTACCTAAATGTATTTAGCTTACTGACTTTATCATATATCATGTTCATAGAAATATTAAAAGATAAGTTTCTTTTGGTGCAAAAATTCCTGAAATTCATGTATGGTTTCTCCTAACATGAATTTTCACAAACTTTTGGAAGTCTTTGTATACTTCTGTATTATGTATATATGCATATTATGTACAAATAATACATGTATGACTACTTTATACATAAATATTACGTATGAATATCCATGATATCAACTAACTATGAATCAAAAATATTTGGGAAAAAATTACACCTGTGTGTAAATGTACAGGCATTTTTCCTGTCATTATTTCCTAACAAACACTGTAACAATTACTCACATTTTTATTGTAGTAGGTACCATAAGTATCCTAGAGATGATTTAAAGCATACCAGAAGGGATGGCTGTTTGCCCTAGCACTTTAGACGCCAGCTAAGAAGCCTGTGTCTTACATCAGTGTGCCTGGATCCAATATCTTGCTCAAGCCAGTGACTTTAGCTTCCTGCCCATGCAGTCCCTGTGAGTTAGTAACAATGGTTCAAACAACTGAGTTCCTGTTACTCAGGCAGAAGGCCTGGATTGAGCTCCTGGCTTCTGATTTCAGCTACCAGTGCCAGCTGTTTCAGGTTCAGTAGGCATTTGATGCCAGTTTGAAGGCCTATATTCCATATTCGAGTGTCTGGGTTCAAGTCCCAACTCCAGCTTCTGCTAGCGGGGACTCTGGGAGGCAACAGTTGATGACTCAAGTAACTGGGTTCCTGTTACCCATATGACATCTCCAAACTGAGTTATGGGTTCTTGGCTTTAGCTTGGTCCAGTTCCAGTCAATACAGGCATTTAGGGAATAACCCAGTGAGAGGGAGTTCTCTTTTTATTTAAAGAGAGAGAGATGCTTTAAAAATAAATTAAATATGGAGGATTTCATAGGTTATGCATAAATACCACACCATCTTATAGAAGGGATTTTAGCATCCTCATATTTTTATATCCATAAAAGATAGAGCTCCAGGAACCAACACTCACAGATTTCAGGAGATGACTGTGTATATAACTATGTGATACTATAATAAGGTTGGCTTGTTTTGTTACAAATATCCAGTTTGCGGGCCTAGCGTGATGGCGCAAGTGGTTAACGTCCTCGCCTTGCACGCCCAGGATCCTATATGGGCGTCGGTTCTATCCCGGCAGGCCCGCTTCCCATCCAGTTCCCTGCCTGTGGCCCAGGAAAGCAGTCGAGGACGGCCCAAAGCTTTGGGACCCTGCACCCGCGTGGGAGACCTGGAAGAGGCTCCTGGCTTCGGATCGGCATAGTATCGACCCGTTGCGGCTCACTTGGGGAGTGAATCATCGGACGGAAGATCTTCCTCTCTGTCTCTCCTCTCTGTATATCCGCCTTTCCAATAAAAAAATAATAAAAATAGATCTTTAAAAAAAAAAACCAAATATCCAGTTTGCTTTGTATTGGAAAATCTTAATTTTCAATTTGCTGGTCTTTGTGTAAGTTATATAAGCAAATTATTTGATTATCATTTGAACAGATTTTTTAGTCATCTGGACTGCGAAGGAACAAACACAATGAAAAGGGCTCCCTCGTTTAAAAGTAGGCCTTTGATCAGCACGCAGGCTCAGCAAACGAATCCTCCCCCTGGAGCACTAGTATCCCATGTTGGAACTGGTCCCAGTCCCTCTGCTTCACTTTTGATCCAGCTGCCTGCCTATGCGCTGGGAAAGCAGTGGAGGATGGCTCGAGTCCTCAGGCCACTGCATGTACGGAAGACCTGGAAGAAGCTAACGACTTCGAATCAACTCAGCTCTGGCCATTGCGGCCATTGGGGGAGGGAACCAGCAGATACAAAATTCTCTGTCTCATTTTCTGCTTCTTTCTGTAAATCTGCCTTTGAAAGGAAAAAAAAATCTTAGAAAGAAGTAAGCGTTGTTGAGGCCCTACATGAACTGCTCTTGTCAGACTTGCTACCTCAGTAGTCTTTCCCTTTTCTTCCTCTTCCTCGTTTGTTCCCATCCCCTTGGATGTAGCAGGCAGGCATGCCTTGGAACCTTCCCACAGCCTGTGCCTGACATGTGCCTCACAAAGAAAGCCTCATGACTCATGCCCTCACCTCTCCTGTATCTTTGTTCCTATGTCATCTTCATCCCCCGCCCCAACACACACAGCCGTGCAGAAGGGCAGCCCTACTCTGCTCTAGAATTGAAGTCTGCTCCTCCCTCCCCTAGCGCTCCAGGTCTCCTCCTCTACTTCCCCTGATCCACACTCGAAGGTTCTACAAGGTGTTCATCTTCATGCTGATTATGTGGGTTCTAAGTTTATCGTGAAGTGACTTTAAACTGAGCTGGGGGCTCACTTCCACTCTAGAAGAGGGGGTGACAAACATCCCTACCTGCTTCTTCTCTTTGCAGTGTGTCAGTGAAAAAAGGAAGACAGTCCTCCACGGCAGGCGCAGGACTCCAGCCTGCCAGAGCGAAAGGTCTCCGCGTCTCCAGAGTCGGTGTTTTGGCTCTGACTTGCTCAAGGTTGTGACATCATGGAAGTCACACACTTGCCAGCACCATGGCCTGCTGAGTCACTGCTAACAACCAGATTCACCTTGAGCGTGAAGCGTGGCACAGCTAACAGATATCAAGGGCTTCTAACAAGTTAGGCCTCCCCGGACAGAGCTTCCATTCTCTGGGCAGAAGCAAAGACCACTGGGGCAATTTGCTTTGGTCTCTTCCTCATCAAGTCACACAAACCTACATCTTATTTGCATACTTCATAGAAAAAAATAACAATTAGAAATAACAATATTGGAAAAGAGAAGCCTTTGACCTGGATAATCCCCAACTAATTAATATGGGTAATACAGCTAAATTTAGCTCATCTGCATGAAAAATATTACAGAGCAAAATACCAGGGGACTTCCAAAAGTTTATGTAAAAATCATATCATGAAACAGTATGTGTGGATTTCAATTGTTTACACCAAAATAAACTTAGCCTTTAATTCCATTTCCATGAACTTTTTGAATACATGATATTCAATAAAATGTAGTGAAATATTTGGGGAGATAATACTATAAACCCACTTTCTCTTGGAAAAAATTCCAATAGGTTCACAACAATTTATTAGACATTTTGTAATGAATGAAAAGGGAGTTCAAAAGTTCTTAACCTCCAGCTCAACAAAGTGTCTAGCGATCTGAATGTTGGAAGAAATGGATGTTCTTAAATACCTGTGATGGGAGAGTGAATTGGTACAGAGTTTTAGGGTCAATGTGATGATAGGAACCAGAATATAAACCAGTGATACTCTCTGATATAACAACTGTATTTCTAGAAAAGAATACCACGGTTCTCACAAGTAAGAATAGTCTCTTCATTTCATCATTGTTTATAACTTTTGCCTCTTTTCCTGTTGGGTAATGATCCTTTTTACTTTTTATTTCTTGAAATCTTTAATTATGAGAGCCATCAATCTGTCAACTAAAATGCAAATCAAATTTTATTATCTCAAAAAGCTGAATGGTTAAATTCAGTTAAAAAACAAAAAAGGGGGTCCAGCACCATGGCCTAGTGGCTAAAATCCTTGCCTTGCATTCCTGGAATCCCATATGGGCCGCCAGTTCTAATCCTAGCAGCTCCACTTCCCACCCAGCTTCCTGCTTGTGGCCTGGGAAAGCAGTCGAGGAGGATCCAAAGCCTTGGAACTCTGCACCTGTATGGGAGACCTGGAGGAAGTTCCTGGCTCCTGGCTTCAGATTGGCGCAGCACCGGCCGTTGCGCTCACTTGGGGAGTGAATCATTGGACGGAAGGTCTTCCTTCTGTCTCTCCTCTATGTATATCCGACTTTCCAATAATGAATAAATAAATAAATAAATCTTTTAAAAAATCCAAAAAACAAAAAAGGTTGTTCATTGTTGTTTTGTTTGAAAAGTCAAGAAACCTGAAACTACCTAAATATGCATCAGCAGAGGACTGGTTAAGTGAACATAGTGTAACAAGACAGTGACTTACTAAGCCATTGTCACAAGGTATGAAGTGTGCATACGCATGTAACTGATCTGTAAAGATACTTCCAGTAATACTTTGTTAAGTGTAAACAGCAAATCACAGAATAACAGGCACAGAAGGTTTATATCTGTGGGGCCCTAAAGTGTCTCTAGGGCCCAGCGCAGTAGCCTAGCGGCTGAAGTCCTCGCTATGCATTTGCTAGGATTCCATATGGGCACTGGTTCTAATCCCGGTGGCCCTGCTTCCCATCCAACTTCCTGACTGTGGTCTAGAAAGGCAGTTAAGGACGGCTCAAGGCCTTGGGACCCTGCACCCGTATTGGACACCCAGAAGAAGGTCCTGACTCCTGACTCTTTGATGGAGTAGCTCTGGCCATCATGGCTGCTTGAGGAGTGAATCATCAGATGGAAGATCTTTCTCCCTGTCTCTCCTCCTCTCTGTATATCTGATTTTTCAATAAAAATAAGTAAATCTTTTTTTTTTTATTGTGTCTCTATAAATGTGCCGGAAAAATCCTTTGAAGTCTTCCTGGAGTGTCCCCATTACTACCAGCACCCCTGCTGTCACTGCCTTTTGTACTCTTTCTACCCACTGCACGCAGCAAGCGGGACATCCCAGGTCTCAGGGGAGTGAGGCCACATCGAACAGAGAACAAAAGAATTAATTCTCAGCTTTCTAGTTTCAAAATAGGCTTTTGAAACTCCTGGCAGAGACAAGAGGTTAAACAATAGCTTTGCAAAGAATGAATGTTGATCTAAGAGCCAGAGTTTTCCTGCTTCAGATGACTTAAAAATATCCCTGGACAGACAGAACAGCATGTTGCAGGGGATCAGAGCACTGCTGCTCATGAGCTGAGCCGCAGAGAGCACCTGAGCCCAAAATGATGGGAAACCAGGCACAGTTTGCTGCCTAAGGCTCCAGCCAAAAAGGAAGGTTCCCCTTTGCTGTCACAGCACAGGAATACTGAAGAGGTAGGCCTGGGGCAGCTTCACTGCCTGGGATTGCGGAGTAAGCTCAGGTTCCAAGTATAGAATCAACTGCTCTGGCCCAGCTCGAGGTGACATCTTTTTGAAGCAGCTTCAGCCACCCGCTCCATATCAAATGCTACCAGGAAGATCAGTGGGCACCAGAAACCCAGAGCCATATATGGCACCAGGCACTGATGCGCATGTTGGCAGGTTCAGATCTAGCTGATCAATAGTGGGCCACCTCCACAGGGTCCCCTGCCATCCCAGGGAACCTAGAACAGCAGCAGCAGCAATAACAGCCATTTAGGATGGGAGAGGTGACAGGAAGTTCCTGCAATGACTAAGAAGCCCCCGAATGCCCGAATTTCCCTTAACAATTACTACATGTTCTGCCGCCTTGAGACGTTTATGTTTTAAAAACTTGTAGTTTTTTACTTTTGAATGTGGTGCCCTGAAAATGATCATGCTTGCTGTAGACAGAGATTTGCCTGATTAAAAATAGGAAAATTCAGGAAGATATTTCACCAATTTCACAGGGGACACATATGAAAATAGAAGCAAAAGGATGAGAGTATCGTGGATCTTTAACTCGCATGGCTTTAATTTTTCAACATGATCAATTTTATAATGACTTTTTAAAAAGACCCTGTCCTTAAACAGCTCCAGAGATACAAGGTAGGAGAAACTTGCAGCAGAGCAGATGCGCGATCCAACCGAATGCCCAACAAAGCACAAGGAGACAGGATGATGTCCCTCAGCAGCCAGGTACAGGAGCTCACATGAGCAGATACAGGATCTGCTGAGAGCACCTTCCATTCTTGACTCTGGATATCCCTGAGGACATGATCTAGCAGGAGAAGGTAACTTTTACTTATTTAATTTTTTAGGAAGAAGCTAAAAGTTAAAAACTGAATGTCTGACCTAGACCCAGCAAGAAAAGTAATAGACATTGCGAAATCTAGTTGCATCTACATACTCATGCGAAAGTCTATAAATGTCACTTTTTCTTAAAGTTATTTATTTAGAAGCTCAGAAAGAGAGAGAGAAATTTTCCAACTCTGGCTCATTCCCCAAATGACCACAATAGCCAACACTGGGCAAGTTCAAAGTCAGGAGTTTCATCTAGGTCTCCCAAGAGGGTAACAGGAGCCCAAATGCATGGGCCATCTTCCACTACTTTTCCCAAGTCATTAGAGGGAGCAGGATATTAACTGGAGCCAATATGAAGTGCCAGCCTTACAGCACTATCCATACAGCTGGCTCTTATAAATGTAACTTAAAAGTATATGTATGTGTATATATATATATATTATATACATATATATGTATATATATAATTTTGTGAAAGGGGGTGTGGGACAATGAACAGCTTGTGGGGGCTGGGGGTGCAAGCTTATAGGGAGCCTAGTGGATGGATCTGAGGAGGGTGTGAAGGGACCTGGGGATTCACATCCAGTTAGGCAGAGTGAATCTGGGGATTCCCCACCTGCTTGGTCCTGGACAATGTGGGAGAGGGGAGGGGAGAGCCCTAGGTTAGCATGTTGGCCTGATATGTTGGTGGACCAGGCTTAGGGAAAATCCCAGGCCAGCACATGTGCCTGGAGCTTGTGACCCTAGCAGGCAGGCAGTACTGCAGGCCAGCACATCACCCCACCAGAAGATTGGGCTTCAGAAGGTTGGACTGGGATACACACACACTCCTGCGCACAGGGACTGTCGATTATTCAGGGGAAAGGACAATGGGATGTGGGGGAGAACCACTGAGGGAGTATGTTGCAGGTGAGGAAAGACTTTGAGGGACTTCCATCGGCAAGGCCACTGTCCTTGCGCATAAGTGAAGGAGCTAAGACACAGCAGTTTGAGGGGGCATGAGGGTCAGACACATGGGAAACCTGAGCTGGGCTAGTCAGCATAGATCACCACCCAACCACCACTCACCAGCGCCCACTAAAGCTAGGGCTGGGGACCTACCTTGCATGGCTAAATCATAGTACCCACCAGTGAGAATCAGAACAGGTGATGGATAATGTTAGGCTGGGCCATGACACTAACCAGCACATGAGCCCTCTGACACTCATGAGTACTGGGTTTGGGAACAGGGCAGGCTGGTCTACGCTTCAGCACCTGCAGGTGCACCCAAGAATAGGCCAGACCACAACATCTACCAGATCATACAACGGTCAGGACAGAGGGTGCAGGCTATGCTGGGTAAGGGCCTAGCACCCACCGCCACATACAAGATCTGGGACTGGGAGTGGGCCTGGTGGGGTAACTTAGGAAACTCCCCTAGTGGATCATAGCTCCTGCTGGTGAGCACACGTGGTCCAGGCCTGGATATTGGTCAGGACAGGCAAGGTAGCTTCATTCATCAGCAAGTGTGTGAGTCAGTTCTGGAGGGAGGTGGTCTGACCATAGGAGGGCCAACCTTAGCCCACTAGCATGTGAAGCAGCCAGGCTGTTGCGCAGGTCATGCAAGGCTATACTAACACCATCTGATTTGCATGAGCAAAACATGGGAGCGGAATGGACAAGGTTAGGCTGCAGCACCCACCAGATTTGGGATTGGGGGCAGGTGGGACAGGCCAGGATATAGCATCCAATGGCAAAGGCCATGACAAGAGGGTATGCCAAGCTGTAGCTGGGAATAGGAATGGTTGGGGAGCTAAGGGGATGCCCTGGCTGGGTGGTAGTTTCCATTGGTGGATGCAAGAGCCGAAATGGGGATGTCTATCTGGCCTGGGTATGACTGCAGTATTGCTCAGCATGGTGTATACAAGGCTACAACAACTTTTGGCCTACATGTGAACTGGGTTAAGGGGAGAGACAGGCTGGGTTAATCAACTGTATCCCCTGATTCAGTCAAGAGCCAGAGTAGGTACAGCCTGGTTGAGCTTTGCTACAGCTTAAGCTGGCAAGTACTGGGATTGGAGGCAAGTCCTGTCAAGCTAGACTGCAGAACCACCTAAAGAGTGCAAGATCCAGGGTTGAGAGTAGGCCCAGTCAGGAAGCTGTGGGCACCTCTCTGATGGGTTACAACTCCCACTGGTGAGCATGAGAACCAGGACTGGGGGCAGGTCTGACTAGATAGGCAGTGATACCCCCAGCATGAGTATGAGCTGGATAGTGTGGTCAGTTGGGTTGAGCTAGGCTTCAAAGCCTATTGATATATACAAGAGCTGAATGGGAAGAACAGACTGAGCCAGTCTGCTGCACATATTGGCAAGTACAGGAACCACGGTTGGGAGCAGAGTAGTGGGGATTAGGGAGGGTGCTCCAACTAGACTATAGCTCCTATTAGTGTTCATGAAGGCTGAGTATGTGGGCAGGGTTGGGTTGGGCCACCACATCCAATGGTTTATGTAAGAGACAGGGCTGGAGACAGAACCAACCTAGCAATTGCAACTGCCAGTGGGTGTTTAGGCTGATGTGGATGACAGATTGAACTGATCCTGTATTGGCAAAAACATATGAATTAGGTCTAGGATCACCTCAGATGAGGGATCTTTGGGGATTCCCCCCAACTCAATTGCTGGATTCAGAACTCTAACCATGGTGAGAATCGCAGGATCAGTAGTATGACCATGGAGTGCATGTGTCAGAACCTGGCCTCTTCAATGGGTATGAGGTGGATTGCATACCCAGATGCACATGGAGGATAAGGCAGTCCACTGCAGACTGCAGAGGACATGTGGTACCATCATAGAGGAAGGAGGGCAGAACAAATTGGTCAACTACCTCAGCCAAGCAACGACAGCTAATATCTGGGAGAATAGAGACCCTGTGTGGACTGTGTCAGCAAATCAACCTTGGAAGGATTTCTACATCCTTGGGTCAGTGAGATTGACAGCATTTTAGAACAATCAAAACCACTTAAGTGGAACCTCAAAGCATGCGCCACATCAGGGACTCTGGGATGACACCGGGTGGCCAAACCCCATCCCTGAGTCCTGAGGCAGTTAGGAGGCTGAGTGTGGCTTCTCCCCTTATCTCCTCCCATTCACCCAGTTACAGGAAGAAGAAAAAGAATATTTGGAAGCAATGGTCTCACCCTCTTTTCCCTAATCCTCCACCCTTCCCACCCTAATCAGCTATGTAAACATCATCAAAAATAAAACTTATTAAAAAAATATGATTGAACCTAGCTTTGCACATTAATGCCCATGAACAGTATCTGTTTTGATTCATTTCCTGTCGCTGTCACGAAAGACTTGAGACTGGATAATTCATTAAGGCTAGAAATATACTTGGTTCACAGTTCTGAAGGCTTTGGAAGGCCAGGATCCAGCCAGGGTTTTTTGTTGTGTCATAACTCGGTGGGACAGTAGAAGGGTCCCCTTATATGAGATAACCGACCTACTCCAGTGAGAATTTACTCACTCCTAAGACAAAGGCATTAATCTGCTTAAAGGATTCAATCACCTCTCCACACCTCCACTATGGCAGTGTGATTTCAACATGAGTTTTCGTGGGGACAAACTGTTCAAATCATAGTAGTATCCTTGAAAAACTTGCTGGTCAACATGTGAGTCACCTGGGTGTTCATGTGAGATCAGAAGGAATTTCTTTGGGCACAGTTATTTCTGTAGTTAATCCCTCTGCAGAAGCTGAATGGAGAGACCACTGATAAAACCCGCAAGTCAGGAATGACTATGGTTTTATCACAATTATTACTGTTATTGTCATCAATATTATTTTTGGTAGATTTGGGGAAGAATTAAAAAAAAAAAAAGGAAAAATGCCATTAAAATCAGATTCAGATACCTGGGGGAAGAGAATTCCAAGCAGAGGGAAGAACAAAACTGAAAGGCAATGAGGGCTGGCTTCTTGGCTTTTGGCTAAGATCAAGTGTGAAAGCCAATGTGGGAGCCTGAGGTGTTTGAGAACAGCAAGAAGCTGCAGGTGCTGGGAGCAGTAGTTAGGTAGCTGATGCCACAGGGCGCCTGGGCAGAACCATTCTAAGGCTCTGTGACAACTTGTTTTGCCCTGAATTAGATACCCTGAATTAGGAGGAAGTGGGAGGGCTGTGCAAAAATGATTCTGAATTACTATCATCACTAGGATGTTAGGATTTGAGGGGTCTGTGGTTAGACAGGGACAGAAACGTGGGACCTTGGTAGAAAGCTAGTGCTGCACACATGATATGTAAGGCAAAGAACTTGTGTCACTATACAGTTGACGTACGCCACCATCAGTGTGTCTTTATTAGGCGTTTAAGGACCAGCTTTAGTGTTAAGCATAACTTAATATTTAAAAAAAATAAAAACAGAACGGTGGGTGATGAGCACACAGCCTATTGTGCTCTATCCAGTGTTAATAAGATAACACACAATCAAGCGGAAAATCCAGCAAGATGATAGTTAAGGCCACATAGGAAAAAAGAATGAGGAAGCGAACAATCAGGTTTCAATGACTGAAGAGGGGTCTGGTTTTAGCAATCAACTATGTGAGAATAGTAAAACAGAATATAGAGGCACCACCTCACACTGAGTCACCTAAGTCATTTTAAATCAATATATTATAGCTACAATTTTATTGTAAAAACATTGAGTTTCTCTAGAGATGGGGGAATAGCTCCCCATGTATTATGAAGAACATTGTAGAATAGGACACTGAAATAGGTAACACACATGGCACGTGCTCTGACCTTGGAGACTTTCATGCGAACACTGGACTGACCTCTCTTGGAACGGATGGAGCTGACAGAATCTGCCTGTGTGGGAATTCCATTAAAAAAAAAAATTCACAGAGCATGTAATTAAAACTACATAACCTATTTTCTTACAATTCTGGAGGTAAAAAAAGCCAGAAGTTTTGGTTTCTCCTGAGATCTCTCCTAGGTTTGCAGGTGAGCCACCTGCTCCTGGCATTGTCATGTGGCTTTCTGCTGTGTGTACTTGCTTCAGTGATACCTCGGGACAGCCAGATCTTCTCTTTTCAAGGATACCAGTCAACAGAACCCATTGTAACAGCCTATTTCAACTTCATCACCTCTGTAAAGGCTCCAACTGCAAATTCTGCAGTAGCATTCTGGACAACTAGAGACAAAGAGCTTCCACATATGCAGTTTGTGGCACATAATTCAGCCCACAACACAATGATTCTATGTGTTTTTCAGAATCACAAGATCAATGTCCACAGATGGATTAATATTAACAGAGTGGGAGAGCAGATGAAATTTAATGCACTAAAATACAATGAAAAGGGAAAATGCTCAGTAGTAAGTTACAGAGAAGTACTTCCCCAAAGAGTTAAATCATTGTCAAATCATTTCAAGCCAGTGGTAAGCTGGGTTAATTGTCAAATACTTCAGCAAGATCTGGAGGGGGAGTTAACAGCAGTTATTATCTCAAAAAGAACACATTTCTTTTGAATGCTATTATGTTTGAAAAGTGCAAGAAAGGTTTCCAAGGAGAGTCCCTTTTGTGCAAGGATGCAAATTGAACTAAGTGGTGTGTATCATTGCTGGGGGGTACAAATGTGGGGAAAGGCAGAAAAATCCAAAGTCTGCATGTTCTGTTAAGGAAAATTTTCTTGGACTGGAAGAGGTGAGATCACTTCTGAAGATGAGGCACATAGGGATTTGAAAAATAGAGATAATAAGAAAGAATAGCAGGTTTTAGATGCTGCTGTAGGTTCCCTGCTGTGTATGGCTTACAGATCCAAATATAGTTGTGTTTTAAGTTTCTAAAACATTCATTTTGCGAGAAAATCCTTCTCTACAGATATCTTTGGCCTTCATGAAACCTAGGGAAAGGAATAGCAGTAACCACGCGGATCTGTTTAAAAGCAAATGATTTGCACCACGGATTCCTTGCTATTTGGATTTTCTGAGTATAAAGAACAAGATCGATGGGGAAAGAAGAGCAGAATAAAACATCAAAACAGGAAAAGAAAAAGGAAACAAATCAAAAAAAGCAATACAAATCTCTACCATGCCTGATTTTTGACTCTCCTAAGTTACTATTTTGTTTTCCAGCATTAAACCCCAGCAGAGACTGAGAACTTCCAGCCCAGCTATTTATGCACTATTACTAGGGTTTCTCCTGAGGCTGGTATTCAAATTGTATGACTGAATCAAAGATTTACAGAATGCTTTTACTTTAAAAAAAATGAACCCATTAGACATCTTCCTTAATTACATTTATGAATGTACCTAGAGTCTAATACCATTCTGGATGTATCTAGGTCACGCATCTAATGTCTCTGAAGTGTTTAGGTGGCTCTGTGATAAGAATTTCATAAATAGTTATGTGCTAAGCTATCACGTTATTCATCAGGGAAGCATGCTCTCCAACTAAAGTTGTTTCAGAGAAATCATCTGTGAACTCCCAGCTTTTTAACACCCCCTGGAGCCCAGACTACCTTGACTCCCAGTTCCAAAACTCTGTCTCACCTACAAACTGTCTGAGGTTGCAGAAAGTTCAATGGCAGCACCTCTGCTGACTCCATCATTATTTTCTGCATTCCAGGTATTTTGCTCTAATGGCATCCTCCAAAGTCTAATCTAGCTGAGTCTCATAAGGACCTCGTCATGAACAACCACATAAACTAAAAGCTCACCCATGATTGTGTCTACCTTGCAGATGATCTTCTGATAATAATATACATCTGCATGGCTCAAGTCAAATTTAGTACCTTCGTAAAATGAAAAGTTTAGCAGTAGGAATGGCCAGGACTAAGTGAGAGTGATGTTGGCCAAAAGTCTGTCTCCTATTGCCTCTGCCTGTCTCTTCTCTCTCTCCTCTGCCTCCTTTTACATATTTCGCATCTTACCTATTTTAATCTAGGCTCTACTACATCAGGGTATTGGGCCCTAAAGATGAAAAGATGAATAAAGTAAAACAACAGTGATAACCTGCTGCAAACAGAGCGAACTTCTCTATGAACAAACCCTGCTAGAGCTTTCTGCATGCAAGGCTGCAGTCAGCCAATACCTGAAGCCCTCTGATGCAGGTGTTGTTCTTAACAAGTTAAGCTGTTGAAGGGCATTAGGAAAAGACATCAGCAACCAGAGAAGGACCAAGCCAGGTCAGTGCCATGTGTCTGGGAATGAGAGCGGTAGGGTTGACACTGCATTGATGACAGCTGTAGCAAGGATGATCAATGATGAATTGATAAGGGATCCCTAGTAGACAAGCCCAGAGCCTGAGGCCAGCACACAAACCTAAGGTAATTGGCTGTGTTCTCTTCTCCTCCCTCTGGGCATGCAGCTGAGGTCAGTGTTTAGTTAGTAAACAAAAGACTCATTGGTAAGTGAAGTCTACAAGAAATATAGTTCCCCAAATAAATAAAAGCCACTGGTACAGGTATTGAGTCCATCAGAATCCACAGACAGAGGAGTCCTCTGGCTGCTCCACTTTCAAAAATCTCTTTTTTCTCTTCTCATTATGTATTGCCTCTCTTTAAACCCTGTGCTGTGCTGGTTTCAGCATAATTCAACATGGGAAACATACATACTGGTAGTGGAGACCAGAGACATTGAGTGGAAGATTAGGGAGAGAAGGTGAACAGATATTATGGGATGTCAGTGAGCAATAACGGGCCACTAGGGCATCATCTCGCTGAAGATGCTCTGAATGATTAAACAGAATGGGCCTTAGAATTATCCCTCTGAAAAAAATCCACCAACTCCAGCCTCCTATTAATCGGTGGTTGCCCCGGGGGATATTATCTTTCTCTGTGTTAATTCTATGTCAATTTGGCTACCACGTCAAGCAGCAGCTTCCTGTGGATTCAGAGAAATTCCCAAGGCAGTCAAGCACAGAGACACTTCAGAGAGGACATGAAGCGGAGAATGGGAAAGGCCTCTGAGATTCTTCCCATGTGTGCCAACCAGCTGTGACCCAGTACACTGCAAGTATTTGCCACCGAGAGTACCCAGGGACTCCTTGTTTGATCCTTAGGGGGAGGAGAGGAGACTTCCTAGAGGAAGTAAGTCCCCAGTTATATTTTAAAGAAAGAAGGAGTAGGCAAAGGAGAAAAGGCAGCACTAACACATAGAGGAGCTGGAGCAGAAGAGGATGCCAGCACATTTAAGAAGTGCCAAGTGTTTAGGTGGGATAATGTGAGGGAATAGAGAGAAAGAGAGAAATCCAAGAGGGACTTAGGAGCTAGACTAATACAACTTGCTAAGAACAGATGGCATTTCAGTGGGAGTACTAGGGAGAAAGAAGTTTCTGGTTAGGGTGTCCAAGTCGATGGATATAGGAAGGATAGATAACTCATATATGGGATGAGGAACTGAATGATTTTGGTTTTGCACATGAAATGTCTGAGATGCCTGCTGAAAAGGTGGACAAATATTTGATGACTAAAGGTCTAAAACATGAAACCAACACACTCCCCTCTTTTGTTAAATTTATCAAAGCATTCTGAGTTTATTTCAGCAATTAAGTGCATCTAACCATATGTCAAGTATTCTTGAGCTTGGGTGAAATATGAGTCTAGAAATAGAAACTTGCATAAATCTACCCTAAGACTTGGTCAACGATGTGGTGAAGGTAAGATCACTGCAAGACTATGTGGCATAAGGACAGAAGAGAGTTGGGGATGGTGCCTCTGTATTTAACTGATGGCAGGGAAAGAGAACTCTATGATGCATAGTGGGATCCAATAGTGATAGAACTAGAAGAAAAACCTTCAGAAATCAAGTAAAATTAAAACCAATAGAACAAACAAGGTCAAGGATAGAGGTCAGCAGCATCAGTTACTATACAAAGGTGAAACAAAATAACAGTGCAAAACACCTCTCAGATTTAGCAACAGTGAATTTATCAGTGACCACTGCAGTGTTAGAAGTGGCTATTAATGCATCACACCAGGATCCACACTGAGTGCTGTCCTTGAACCTGCAAAGCAATTCTGCAAGCACAACAATAAATCTTAAATCTTATTTATTGGAAAGTCAGATATACAGAGAGGAGGAGAGACAGAGAGGAAGAGCGTCCGTCCAATGATTCACTCCCCAAGTGAGCGCAATGGCCAATGCTATGCCGATCCGAAGCCAGGATCCAGGAACTTCTTCCGGGTATCCCACATGGGTGCAGGGTCCCAAGGCTTTGGGCTGTCCTTCACTGCTTTCCCAGGCCATAAGCAGGGAGCTGGATGCAAAGTGGAGGTGCTGGGATTAGAACCAGCGGCCATATGGGATCCTGGGCGTTCAAGGCAAGGACTTTAGCCGCTAGGCCACGCCACCAGGCCCAACAAAAATGAATCTTAAAAAAAGAAATTAGGAGAATCAAGATGGCAGAATAGGGTAAGGACATGTTTAAACAGATTGAGACACATTAGCCAGTTTGAAGCAGCTCTCTGTTTCCAGGAAATAGGAGAGGACAGAACAACAGCAGATGGATACCTGGAGACTGACAGACACAGGAAATTGGCGGACACAATGGTGTGGTGATGCAGTGACTGATACCCCAGAGACATTCAGCAAGTGGCAATCTGAATTGCACAGGCAGCTAGAACTACACCAGCAACAAGGTGGGGAGAGATTTTCACTGGGAGTTCAGGAGGTGAACCCAGAAATAGAACTGCCCATCCTGTTGGTCTGTTTGACTTGACCAGGAGCAGAACAGAGTGGCAGGTCCCAGACAGGCAGTGAGGGAACCGAGTGGATTTCGCAATCCAGTCAGCCCCCCTAGAGTCATATCAGGTGCCATTTTGTTTAAAGAGGTGAAGGCCACAGGAGAGTACTTAACGTACATGTACTGAGTTGGGAGTGATCTCATTTCTGACTCAGTGAACTGCAACAATGTGACATCCTACAGGTTCCACTTAATATAGGTCCAGATAGCCCTCAGACTTGATGGTCAGCAGATCAAGAACTTTAGTAGTGACACATCAGGTGCCATTTCTTACTGCAGGGACAACAATGAGCTGTGCCTGTGCAAGAACTCACTGAGCTCAGTGCACTGCACTGGTCCCATAGGAAAATAATATGAACTATGGCGATGTATGGGTCAAAATAGTTCCGTGTGGCCCTCAGGCCTAATGGCCAACAGGTTCCAGCAACATCAGCACCACCAACAACCTAGCTATATAGGACACCTGGTGTCTCCCTAACCCTGGAACCTGCTTCAACCAGAACTGGGAAAAAAGGTTGTACAGACAATGGTGCAGCCTCAGCAGGGTATCACAAAAGGTAGAGACTGGCGAGCCATGAGCTGGGGTTATGGAGACCATGGTGGAAATCTAACATAAGAACCCAGACCTGGAACTCACTGGAGGTTGTGGCACAAGTGACTGCAAACAAAAAACTGTGTGCCAACTGCAATAAGTAAAATTGCATTGTAGACCTGTGGGTGACAGAACTTAGAAACCTGCCCTAGAGAGCAAAATCAGCTAACAAGAAGTGCAATGATCAAGACCAAAAGAAGAGACAAAGGCACAATGAATAATACAGAAGATTCCGCTGCTGATATATCAGAAATGAAGAATACAGTGGAGCAAATAAAAAGTACAGTGCAGTTTGCAAAATAAAATGAAGGAGAAAAAGAATCTCAAAATTAGAAGATATTTCCTGTCACCAGGGGGAAACAAACAAAAAGCTGGAAGCAGAGCTGGATCATGCTAAAAAAAAGTATTCAAGAATTGAAAGACACTATTAAAAGGCCAAACATAAGAGTTATGGGAATTCTGGAGAGTTCAGAAAGAGAAGCTTGGCTTACAAATGTATTTAATGAAATACTAAAGGAAAACTTCCCTAATCTGGAGAAAGAATTGGGAACAAGATCCAGGAGGGGCACAGATCTTCCAACAGGGTTGACCAAAAGCAATCTTCACCAAGACACATGATAATCAAGCTCTCTTAAATCGACCATAAGGAAAAGATCCTTAAATGTGCATGTGAAAAAATCAATTGACATATAAAAGGATGCAAATTAAACTCACATGGGGATCTCTCACAGGAAACTCTACAGGCCAGAGGAGAATGAAGTGACATATTCCAGATTCTTAAAAAAAAAAAAAAAAAAAAATGTCGACTCAGGATAACATACCCTGCAAAACTTTCCTTTGTCTTTGAAAATGAAATAAAATTCTTCCACAGTAAAGAAAAGTTAACAGAATATGCCTCTTCCAAACCTGTCCTACAAATCATACTTCAAGATGTTCTCTTGACAGAAAAAAGGAATAGCGCCCACTAAAACCAAAGTCAAATGGGAAGAACATTAAAATAATGTTCTTAAAATAATAACAGAAGACTAAATCAATGAACAACCCATTGCTAAAATGACAGGACCAAATTACCACCCATACATTATTAACCCTGAATGTAAATGGCTTAAGCTCAATCAAACGTCATAGATTAGTAAATGGGATTAAAAAAAACCCATCTAATTATTGCCTACAGGAAAGACATTTCAGCAACAAAGATCAGTGGAAACTATATCTCGTGGATTTTGATTGTTTTTGTAAGTTTCATCTCTTCAAAACGCTTTCTTCTGATCAAATTCTTCAATGACTCATAGATCATAAAGCGCATCATATGCTTCAAGAAGGGTCTGGATTTTCTTTCTCATTTCTTCAGTGACACATTAGTCATTCAGTAGCATATCATTTAACTTCATTGTGTTGTTAATTTCTTTTTTTCCTTCCCATTGTTGATTTTGCATTGTGCCTTTTCATTTAAGGGGATGTATAATGGAGACTATGTAATGGAGACTGTCATATTCAGATGTGAGGATACAATGCAGTATGCATCTGTACTTCCAGACAAAGATGGACTCCCAATGAAATTGTTTACTATATCTTGACAACAAGATGCTGGACTCTCTGTCACTGTCCATGTCCACAATGATGGACATATGACTGTGTATGAAGAACTATACTTTAGTAACAATATAGGGGAACTCAGTAAGGGGAGAAGGGAACGGGGGAGCGGATAAGGGAAACACCAGGGCCTATGGAACTGTATTGTAAAATGATACTAATAAAAAGAAGTAAAAAAAAAAAAAAGAAATTTAAAAAGAGGGTTTGTATATAAAACTTCTGTTATATATAAGAATATATTCATATATGATATATTAATTATACCAGAGCAATTAGCTATCAAGATGTCATATTTATTACTGATCAAAACTAACCTGAAGATCAGCAAGTCCACATATGTTTTTAGCTATGCTCTCCAGTGAAACAAGCCAGTATCAAAAGAACAAACATCATGTTCTGTCTGATGTAAGACAACCTTTGTACAAAATACAAAATTATAGATATATATGTAAACTGTATCCATCTAAAGGAACTATATAATGGATACTAGCATATAGAGAAGTGAAGATACATTGCAGTACATGTTTCTACTCCCAAATAAAAGATGAAACTGTTAAATATATCTTGACAATAGGAATCTGGACTTTTTACCATTGTGTATACCTACAATGACATGATACACTTAAATAGCAGAATGATGGACTTGTGACTGTTGGACTGTTGTTGAAGGACTATAGTGTTGTAATAATATGGGGGAAATCAGTTGGGGGAAGGACAATGGGAAAGGTGGAAGGGAAAAAAGAAAGAAAGAAAAAGAAAAAACATAGCTTGCAGGATGCAATTCTACCCCTGAATAAAAGAGAGCCCGCAATGAAACAAATACACATTGACAGTCTGATACTTGATTTTCTACCTTTACCTTATACCTACAATGCCATTAAATAGTAGAATGTTGAACTTGTGACTGTGGCTAAAAGACTATATACTAGTATAATCATATGGAGGAAAACACTATGGGGGTGAGAATGGGGATGGAGGAATGGAAGGTGGACAAGGGAATCCTGATACCTAGAAAACCGAATAACAATTAAAAATATAGAAAGAAAGAAAGAAAGAAAGACAGAAAGAAAGAAAGAAAGAAAGAAAGAAAGAAAGAAAGAAAGAAAGAAAAAGAGAGAGAGAAAGAAAGAAAGAAAGAAAGAAAGAAAGAAAGAAAGAAAGAAAGAAAGAAAGAAAGAAAGAAAGCTGTAAAGAAATGAACAAACCAAAGAGCTCACTGAGTGGAGGAGTGGGGGATGTGTTCTCCCAGCTGGCAAACTGATTTCCCCAAGAGAGGCAGAAGCATGAGCCCCTTCCTCCAAACCTGAAAATCAGATCAATCAGTGTTAGTGGAAGTCCCTGGGGAGCAGAGCTGCAGAGCAAGCAGGTTCTGAAACCAAGAACCTTCACATGGATCCATGAGGAAAGGGGTGTGACTGTCCCTTCTGCAGATCAAGACCCTCCTTTCCAGAACCAGATGAAGTCATCTGCAGAGACAGGGGAGAAACAGAAAAACACAGCTAGGAATATAACAAAGGAGAGATACAGGAAAAGTCCTGATAACATTCAACTCCTGCAGATCCAGTTCTTCCCTCCTATCAAAATTTTTCCACTTTGCTCTATTGCATAAAAACTGAAAGAAAAACAAGAAGCTCGGGTCTTGGCCTGGTAACATCTGATGGTTATATTTTCAATGTATTTTCCCCCTTAGCAATCACAGAGGTGGACACTTATCAGACCATAGTATTGTATATTGAAGACTCTCTTGGTCTGGGGTCCCACAGAAAGCAGAAGCTGAAACCAAACTTCAAGTACTTTCTGAGGAGTGTGACTCAGGATAGAGGAGTGAGTGACAGGGAAGTGAAGCCAAGATGGGAGGAGAGCTACTATCAGATGCAGTGCTGCTTTCCTATCCCTGCTCCTGGGACCACTGAATTGCCTAATAAAATTGCAGGATTTCCAACTGGGGGAAAGTGTAAGGAAAGCATCTATTCATAGGCTCCAACCCCCTATCCTTGAAACTTTCTGCCCAACTTGGGTTCCCTTCAGATCTCTGCCTCCATATCAACCCAGAAGCCCATTTCTGGAATGTTTGAAAATGGCATGGGCAGAGGTACACACTATCTGGTTGTGTCTTTAGGAAATAGGGACCTGCACTGAATTGAGATGGAAGGAGCTGAAACCAGAGACATATGACACTTGGAAGATCTGAAGTGGCAACCACACATCAAATAGAGCTTACATCTTCAGAATGACACAGATGCAACTGACGCATGAAAAAGTTATTGCATGTCTCTTTCAACAATATGCTACACCTTTTTATTTGAAAAGTTGATCTAAGAAATCCAACACTTACGTCATTTGATTTTTTAAAGATTTGTTTGAGAGGTACAGACACAGGAAAGAGAGATAGAGCCTACTCACTCCCATCTGTTAGTTTATTTTCCAAACACCTGCCACAGCCAGGCTGGGGGGTGGGGTGGAGCATGGCTGAAGTTAGGAGCCAAGAAGTGTGACAAAAAGCCAATTTGTTGAGCCATTGCTGTTGTCTCCCACCACAGTCTGCCTTAGCAAGAAGCTAGAGTCAGGAGCTAGAGTGAAGAATGGAGCCCAGGCACTCGTATATGGGATGCAGTTGTCAAGTACTAGTCCAAATGCCCACTCCCACTCAATTTTCAATAGACTCTTCTTCACACGAAGATAAAAATAAAATCATGTGGACGCTAATGTTAAAAATAATCATGGTCTTCGATAATATATCAATCCTATGAATATATCAGTCCTATGAATCCTATTCTTGTTGATTTACCTAGTGAAGCCAAGCCAAGTCACTCACCAATAACAAAACCAGACTGTAACTAGAAGCAAGCAAAAATCCCAAAGGATTTAGATGAT
The DNA here is from genome assembly GCF_017591425.1 of Ochotona curzoniae. Classification (NCBI taxonomy): domain Eukaryota; kingdom Metazoa; phylum Chordata; class Mammalia; order Lagomorpha; family Ochotonidae; genus Ochotona; species Ochotona curzoniae. The sequence continues at coordinate 39,824,667 of NW_024466502.1, read as the reverse complement.
CCAATAATACAGCTAATTGACTGTCACTGCAAGAGCACCCTTCAGCCTAATGGGAAAGACAAAACATAAAGGGGAGATCATGGCAAAAGGTGGAGTATTTATGATTGATTCTGTCATCTCCCCCTGGCAGCATAGTGCCACGGCAATTATGGACTCGTGGCTAAATAACTCCCTTTTGTTCCATGATGTGGTACTGGTTACTTGCAATTGCTTGACTTTGGGTAAAATTATCTTCTGCTCTCATCCTGCAATAATATTTAATCAATCCAATGTCAAATCCTCTCTGTTTAAAATATTTTAAATGCATTTTGAAAAGTTCTATAAGATTTATTCTTGGGCCCAGCACAGTGGCCTAGTGGCTAAAGTCCTTGCCTTGAATGCACTGGGATCCCATGTAAGTGCGAGTTCTAATCCTGGCAGCTCTGCTTGCCATCCAACTCCCTGCTTGTGACCTGGGAGGGCAGCTGGGGATGGTCGAAAGCCTTGGGACTCTGCACCCATGTGGGAGACCTCGAGGAAGTTACTGGCTCCTGGCTTCAGATTGGCGCAGCACTGGTCATTGCAGTCACCTGGGACATGAATTATTGGACAGAAGATCTTTGTCTCTCATCCTTTCTGTATATATATGACTTTGCAAAAAAAATCTTTTAAAAAAAGAGAAATGCATGCAATTTCAGGCTTGCTTCAGGTCTAAAAACTGCCATGTAGCCTACTTCCAGTAATTAAGTCACAAATTTGGCTTTCTGTGTGGCAGAGCTATTCCTTTTTAAAGCCAGTGTTCCAATCTCTAAGTAACCTGTCTGAGTCTGCTGTTCCTCACCATCTCCTTCTCTCTGTCTTGCTGTCTTGCTGCCTTGCACTTCCCTGTAGACTTCCCTGATGTCTGCTCAGACCTTGAAATATTGTCAGCCAACAGACATTGAAAGTGTTCCCTCATCCTTGGATCAATGAGATCAACAACATTTCAAAACTATCAAAACCACTTAGGCAGAACCCTCAGAGCGAACACCACATCAGGACCCTGGGTCAATATCGCATGGCTGTTTTCCATCCCCGGTGTTAGGGTGGTTGGGAGGCTAGGGGTGGCTTCTCCCCTGGTTTCCCAGCTTCCCCTAGGTACAGGACAAAGAAATGGAAAACTTTGAAACAATGATCACACCCACTTTCTCCTGACCCTCAATTCTTCCTACTCTGATCAACTACATAAGCATCATTTAAAATTAAAAAAAAAAATAGTCTGTCCTTAAATTTCAGTTCCTATTCTCTGCCTGTTGAGCTATCTGTTAATAAATACTGGATCCTCTCAACTGTTCTTGTATCAACTTTCATTTATTATCTATATTTGATTGTTTGGAACTGCAGCTGAATGTCTTGAAAACACAGACAGAATGGCATATTCTTCCTCTTTGTAGTGCAAAGGGTATCTCATGATAGAGTCTAGGTATGTGCTTTGATGTACTTGTGTGTCCCTGATTATCAAAGAGTATTAAAAGGGATGTGGTGTAATTAGAGAAAGTAGTTTAATTCCTTCTGAAGTAGAAAACTTTAAGGTTACAGATGAGATTTTAAGGAAGAATGATCTAGCAAAAAAATTCTTCATCTACAAATTTTGGAATATACTGGGAAATAGGAGCTCTCCTAGGAGAGGAAAAATGACAGCATTGTGGGTGCAACAGTATTTGTTTCTAGATGGGTCTTGATCATATTTGACATTCAGTGCTTGCTGGTTCTATATTTAGAATCAGGCAAACTCAGCACCTAGGTATGGATATGGAGGTAGATGGAATTTGTAACTGATATTTAGACTTTATTTATACATTTATTTCAGAGAAAGATGTGGTTTATTATAGATCATTTATTATTACTCTGTGAAGACTTGCCTGTTGAAAACATATTCTGGTGATGGTGTTTTGTTTCTATATCACAGTCCTATCAAATAGCTAATTAACAATCTATAACAACTAAAATAAATTTATTAAAATATACTGTGTTCTAAAAGGTCCCTTCTAATGTGTGACCTATGCCTGAAGCTCTGTGAGTGCTTGAGTCTTCTGAAGATATAGTAGGAAATCCCAGGGAAATAATTGCAAGGAAACTCACAGCTTTTCAAGGATGCAAACTGTCCTTTTAGAAACACATTTAAAAGATGTTTAATTGTAGTAAAATTTACTTAACATAAGTGTATCACGGTGTTAAATATATTCACCACCACCATCCATCTTGAAAAACTGAAACTTCATATCCATTAAAAAATAATTATCATTGCAGGCTCTCTCAGCCCCTGGCAACCACTATTCTTACCTTTACTTCTGTGAACTTAGCTATGGTAGGTAAGTGGAATCTTCCAATATTTGTCCTTTTGTGATTGATTTCTTTCACTTAGGATAACCTCACTCTTCACCCATGCTGTGGCTTGCATATGCGTATGATTTTCATTTTGGTGGATGAACTGAAAAGAAGCCTGTCATTCTTCTTATATGCATATAACATTTCGCATAAGTTTACTTCAAAAGGACTCTGGAAAGTTTTCCTGTGGTGAGATTCAATTCTCCTTACTGAGAGACTCGGAAGAACAAATCCGTTAAGACGGTAGTAAAGGTGGTAGGTCAAGGGTTGAATAAACAGGATGGGGTGCAGAAAGAGGAGGAAAGTTTGACTGGGCTTTACCCCCAGAAATTCAAGATGCAGAGTCTCAGTGAGGTTCAAGAATCAATACTTTAAAAAAATCTTTAAATAATCATAACAAATGCAAAGAATACTACTTTTTCTTTGTGTTGTGTTGTATCAGCTTTCCTATGACTTCACTGGTCATCAGTTGCTCTGCAGGTACCCTATCCTTTAAATGGTCTCTTCTGGAGGCAAAACACCTTAGCACTTACTTATGTTGTTTTTGATCTTTCATGTTTCAGTTTATTTTCCTTTAAGCATTCATAGGTGGTATTTACCCATTTAAAATAAAACACCTGCTCCTGTTCAACATCATTTCCCAGCTGCTTGCCTGTTACAGGTAGCATTCTAAGAGGATAGATGGAATGAAAGCTAACTGGTCAACAGCAAGAAAGAAAGACTAGTTGGTTAGCTGAAGCTAATCACACAGCCCTTGTGAAGGACAGTTTCCTCCTGCTGATTTTAGGAGAAGACAAGAAAGCCAGAGAGAGAGTTCACAGCAGGGTAGTTTCGCCTTTGCGGAAATGGGTGGTGGAGTGAGTTGTGCATAGAGCAGCAATCTGAGAGTGGCTTCTCTGAGTGGAGGCAATTGCCCTGCTGAGAGCTAACAAGCAGAAGGCACCTCAGTCATCCAGTCACACATCTCACAACTTCCCTCAACCTGAAGCTGTTTGGAAACAGAACTTTCCCTCGTTGAGACCCCTGGTGAGAAAGCTGCCAACCAACATCTTGATTTTAGCCACATAAGACCATTATGGGAGACCTGGCTGAGTCATTCCAGACCCCAGAGTCACAGAAATCTGTGAGCTAATTAATGAAGCTTGCCATAAGGCATGAAATTTGTAGTAATCTGCCATTTCACAACACAAAATGAGTACACTGTCCTTTATGTTTTATGTTCCAACAACACATAAAACACAAACTTGCAGTTCCTGAGCCTAGCGTGCTTTCTTGGGTTTGTGTGCTTTTATCCAAGATGCTTCCTTGCCTATGGAGTGCCCTCTTATCTGGCCAGATGGACAAACTCTACTCTTCATGGTGAAGACACATCTCAGCCATTAGAACCACCAGAAAATGCCATGATTTCTGCCAGGCAGAATTCCTATAGCTCTATACCCTTCTGAGTCCAGGAACAAGAGAGCTCTGATAAGCTGCTTTTGGCGCAGCTTTCCTTTTACAACTTCAAGATTTTTGTGGAAAAACATGATTAGAAGCACTGAAATTGGGAATGATGTAAAGAAGTCCTCATTGTTATTTTTACATTCCTTAAAATAATGTAAGCAATTTAGGATGAAAAAATAGTTACAATGACAGTCCACACAAGATATTGGCAATTAGCTGCAGTCTGCTTTTTACATTTATTACCCTTTGGTAGGTGGATATTTGGAAGGGTTCCTTCCTCTGAAGTTTTTTTTTTTCAGAGACCCATGTGTGTATATATACATGTGTGTACCACGCATGTATGCACAATATGTGCATTTGTGTGTGATCTCAGCTATTTCATGGTTTTTATAACTTTAAAAAAAAGATTTATTTATTTTTATTGCAAAGTCAGATATAAAGAGAGGAGGAGAAACAGAGAGGAAGATCCTCTGTCTGATGGTTCACTCCCCTAGTGACCGCAACTGAAGCTAGGAGCCAGGAGCTTCTTCCAGGTCTCCCATGTGAGTGCAGGGTCCCAAGGATTTGGTCCGTCATTGATTGCTTTCCCAGGCCACAAGCAAAGAGCTGATGGGAAGTGGAGCTGCCAGGATTAGAACCAGCGCCCATATGGGATCCTGGGCATGTTCAAGGCCATGACTTTAGCCACTAGGCCACCGTGCCAGGCCCAGTTTTTATAACTGTTAACTCTGAAGTTTTGACTCTGCCTCCCAGAGCTAGGGTTTCTAGTGTGAGTGATAGGAGCAGAGGTCAAGATAGCTGAGTGGAAAGTTCTCAGCCCACTTCCTACTATCAAGAGCCTTCCTGATAACCTCCTAGCGAACCATAGGCCCACCTGTGCTCCCGCCTGCCCACCACCTGGGCTCACCTCTGCTGCTTCCAGCACTACACCTGAGCAGCAGTACCACCAATTCTTTCACCTGGCTCTCAGGATTGCAACACAGCCTCTGCTCTCCACTTCACTTCCCAATTTCATTCTAATTCACCTTAGTGTACTTTTTCAGGTTTCATTCTTCCAAAACCACCAAAGTATGTATAACTGAAATTCTCCTCACTCAGTTTGCCATATACACTGTCACTTTCTTGTTTGTTGTTTATTTGTTTTAGAGGGAGAGAGTTACATATATAGAGATCTCTTAAGCACTGGTTCACTCCTCAAATGTCTAAAGTAAATGGAACTAGGCCAGGTCAAAACCAGGTAGGAAAAAATCAATGTGGATCTCCCACAGCAATGGGAGGGATCCAACCACTTGCGCTATCACTTGCTGCCTCCTAGAACTAAGAAAGGTTTTCAGTAAAACATCTCATTTCCTTGAGATACATGTCATCTGTAAGAGCCTCAGTGTTAAACATAACATATATACACATATATACATCCTATCACTCACAGAATGAATACATATATATTCAAATATAAACAAATATATATTTGTTACTGTTACATATATATAACACAAACAAAATAGCACCAGTATTTTGTTCCAATTAAGGAGCAAGTCTGAGTGTCCCCAGAATTATGAGGCCTTTCCTGGGGAATCTAGATGTAAAATGTCGATTAAAAGTCAATAAATGTTATGTAAAATCAAATGCACATTTAAAAAATGATATCCACTTGTTTCAGAGGCAGCTATTTGCTATCATACATTCTCTGTTGAAGAAGTTACTGATTTTCTACCCTTAAGTCAGAGAATCAGCTTTCTAAGAGCTCAACATGAAACTGCAGCTAATTGCAAAATGCTAATAGCATTAACAGAGAGTTCCCCTTAGCATGCCCTAAGTGCTACTCTTCATGGGTCCACAGTGTGAGTGTCAAGGCCACAGCCTCCACCACTCTCTAGCATCATCATAAGGCCAGCCACCTTTGGACGCTATCTCTTTTGGAGCTGTCATCATGACTCTGTGTGTGTGTGTGTGTGCATGTGTTTGTGTGTATGTGACAGAAAATTTATAAAGGGCCAGAGGCACTTGACAATGTTCTGTTCACTGACCACAAACTGTAATGAAGCGTACAATCTGAACTTGCATTCTGTTCTACTCTTTGGTTCCTCAGATCTGTGTTACCTTTGTAGAAGGTTGTTAGCACTTACACTCCAGTGGTTGTTTCTTATCCCTCCACCCCTTGATTATCCAAGCTACTGACTTCCTCCGAGTTCTTATTAAAGGCCATAATATCACATTATACTTACGTCCTGCCTGATTAAAGCATGCTTTAAAAAAAGAGAGAGACATTTTGTATTCTCTTTAACATCTTCTATATGCTAAGCTTTAGGTTTTTTTTTCATGATATTATTTTCTTTCCTTAAATATATGCAGTTATCTTTCTCTTTTTAAGGAAACCAAACTGTTCCTTACTTTAACGGTTCTGCCATATAATCAAACTAAAACATTTTTCTTAATCTAAATGAATAGGAAATTGCATTATGATCTTCTTGTTAAAGGGAAAGGGTTTCTATAAATAAACATCCAGGGGAAGAGGAAACACTTGGAAGCACTTTAAGCTGCCAGCGTGGCATTGTGTGAGTTTACTGCGTTATTGGCATTTCATGCTTGACAACTCAACCTAGTGAGCTGAGTGGAAAACAAAGAGTTGAGAAGTTGTCTTGCTATAGGAGGTTCTCAAAAAGTTCATGGGAAGTGTGCATTAGGAAACATCACTCATAGGTTTCAGATATTTCTGTAGCAACATAAATTTATTTTCTAGTCCTATCCTTGCCATGAGCTTTTTAAAAGTAGCCTCACAGCTTGATACAAGAAAGGGAATAAGTCATGCTTTCCCAAAGTACTATCTATAGAATCGCAGTTCCAAAAGGTGTTAGTTGTTATTGCATTTCAGATGGATTTTTTTTTCATTCCCCAAATGGGGAAACAGTAAATTGAAAAGGTAAACAGTTTTGCTTATAGTATGACTTCTAAAAATCTTTAGTTTGCTTACAAAACCCATAAAGCTCTAAGAGTTGAATGTTGCATGCAGCATTTGCAATACGGGGGAGCTTGTTCCAGAACATCTGTTAAGACCAACATTGATTAAAACAGGAGAAATACTGAACCCCTGGTTAACTCTTAATCCAAAGGAAAGTCAGGCATGGTGTTAAGTTGCTTGAACTCATGTTCTCAAGTACTGCAGCTGCTTCCCAGGAATGACACTGAAAAACCTGGTGATGTTTTAAAGTCCTAAACTACCTATTTAAACAGTCAGCCTCAGGTACAGGACTGGGGACTCTTCTTTCTGTCAAGCACAATTTGGATATTTATAACATCATTCATGGGCCAGATTAAATTAACAACTTACAAATTAGCCTGCTATATATTTATAAGCATTTCCAGTCCTATCTGCAGTTGCCTTGGCAGGACTGGACCAAATGTTTTTTAAGTTGGCCTATGGGCCAGCTGTTCCCCTACTCCCGATAAACAAAGACAGATGAGACAAGAAGATGAGGGGTCCCAGTGTGCATAAGGAAGGGTAGAGGCAACTTCTGAACACACATCACACCCACACTGGTTGAGGCCATGCAGATGCAAGCATCCCTGATGCTGAAGAGGCATCAGTGGCAGTCCACTGGTCTGCTCTTTCTTCTTTTTCTGAACATAGAAGATGACTGGGAGATGCAGCAGCCATTTGATAATCTTGAGGAAAACCTGAGAATAAAAGCTGATGGGCTAAGGATAGCAGGGCATGAAAACAGAGAGAGTGAATGTGCGACCATGACAGCTCGCCTGCTCCAAGCCACCCACCAGCCTTGGAGTGCCACCTCTGCCTGCTTTATTATTACATGCAAATGAAAGTATTGCTTTAAGCTATCATTGGTCATTTGCGGCTGTAACACCTTTGCACCTGACTGATACTTTGTCTTAATTGAAAAAGAGCCACTGTGAAAATAATGTACTTATGTGGCAGGTAGAGAAAAACTCAGATGTGTCTGAACATACTCGATCAAACAGTGGGAAGAGTCCCCTGAACTTGGAAAAACCTCTTGGGGAAACTCCTGTCATAGAAAGCAGTTCAGACATTGTAAGAAATGGAAACACTGAGACAGCTTTGGTGATGGGGAAAGCAGAAGTTACTACAGAAATGGTATGAAATGCCAGTTGCAAATACTTGTATTCACATTTGTTTCCTGATTCAACCTACTGAACTTCTATTGGGCAAGCTGGAGGAGGGGGTAAGTAAGGGGAAAAAAATGAACAGCACCACACGTAAGCAGAACAGTGCAATGCTTTGGCACCTCAAAGGCTCCAGGCATCAGCTGATTTGGCAGGTGCTGTTGTCACTGGAAGCTGGCAAATGCCAGGTGTGAGATGGGGCTTGTACCCGGTGAAGAGAAATACATTAGCAGAAACAGAAAAGAAGATACTCTTTGGGGTCTCCTGGAAACGTGTGGAGAAAACATTGCAGGTAGACTCACAGGTTAAGTGCATGGGACAAAAAGCTTCTGCCCCTAATAGAAAGGGGAGGGGAGGGCACTCTGAACATGACTCCCATCTATACATGCAGGCCCAAGGCAATTTAAGTTGCAAAATGTGCAGAAGTGCAAACCACATGTTCAGCCTTCAGCCTTTTGTACCATCCTCCCCGTGGAAGGGCTCTTGGGGCTGAGGACTGAAACACTTAGTTGGACAAGTGACAAGATTACAAAAGTTACCTTCCTCTCTCTGGGCTTGCTCTAAGCTTGCGTTCTTGCAGAATCAGGCATGGGCTGTGCACATGCCTTCTTGGGTAACATATTTGATTCTATATTTTTAAGAAGAAACAGCGTAAGGCCAAAGGAAGAATTGAGAAACTGTTTAGAGCTGGCCACAGGCTTTGGAAGAGGCAAGGCTGATTGGTGGGGTAGCTCTACTCCACAACCTTATTCCACAGGACAGGAAAGAAGGCTAAGATGCTGGAAAGACAGTCTATGTTTGTCTGAAAAACATATGCATGTTTGACTGGAATAATTCCCTGCATTTTATTTCTAATAATCATAGTGTAACAGTAAGGAAATAGGATTCAGATTCACCCAAGTTATGTTAGAAACATTAATATAAGCTCAGAATCTAAATGAAGGCAAACCTAAAATTTTTAAATTTCTGCATCTTCCCAAGTCATTCTCCACACACACACACCCTGCATATGCCCCTGCCCTATCCAGTGGCTGAGTTTCTTTATAAGCAGGGACCTGAAGGGCAACGGGATTTGATGTAGGGGTTAAAACTTTGCTTGAGATGCCTACATTCCATACCAGAGTGCCCAGTTCAATCCCTAATTCCACCTTCCTGTTAACATGTATCCTGGAAAGCAGCCAGTGATGGCTCAAGTACCTGAGTCCCTGAGACTCTTGAGCGAAACCTGGATTATGTTTTTGGCTCCTGATGTCATGGCCCAGCCCAGCTATGGTAGGCATTTTGGGAGTGAATGAGAAATGGGAAGATCTCTGAATCTTTGTATGATTGTATGCATTTCTCTGCCTTTCAAATAAATGAATAAAAATTAAAAGGCAGAGGGGGACAGAGTTTGTGGGAAGAGTAAAGAACTGTATAGAGAAGACCAAAACCTTAGACGGATAGTCCTACATTTGCTAGCTCTTTGCATGTGGCTAAGACATCCTAGTTTCAGTTCTTAGTTTCTTCACATTGCCTGCCTCAAAAGGATATTGTGAGGTGGAAAATCAGATGCATACATAACACAGACTTTGGCAAACAATGAAATGGTACATGAATACACATTTGTCTCATGTGTGCAGAGTATGGTGGCATCTCAAGCAGAGGCTAGAACATGGAGTACTGTTATGTGACTCTGGCAGGTGTCCCACTCACGAAGATCATGGCCAAGGCCAGAAAATGTCAGCATTGGGAGGATTAGCTGGATGCTGAGAAGCAGCAGGACAGAAAGGCTGAGTACAGGGCAGGAATAGCCAGGAAAATTCCCAATGTCATAAGTAGGCTGGAATCATTCATCTTTTGTTATTCCAAAAAAAGCTTATCCAACAAAAATGAAGAAACACAAAGTATTATTTAACATATATACGCAGACTAGGCAAATGCAAAGAGAGAAAATAGCTGAAGGAGGTCACGAAGTTCATCCTAGAGGAAGAGAAGTTAGCTGATGTCTGTACCGATCTTTAACTTGATTCACAGCTGCCATGCTGACAGAGCAGCCAAGACATGCACTACTTCTATCAGGAAAATGAGTCCCACATGGAAGTTCCAGAGGAGGCATTGATTCAAGTCAAATGACTTTCCTAACCCCAGTGTTGTTTAACTGAAAGGAGCTTTCATAGGGGTGCTCTATAATATAAGCATTTGGGCAAATACTCAGTGCAACAATTTAACCATCTCAATAATGTTTTTGGTGAGAACTCATCATTTGATGGGACATTAAACTGTTAATCTTCTGGTTTAAATGCTTGAATGCTGTGATTCTATTTAAAGTATGCATTTTCATGTTATAAAAGTTAGGGTTGGTTAATATAATTGTAGCAAAGCTAAGTGAGGGTTTTGATTTGTCATATTAAATTATACTAAAATGTAGGCATCTAAAAAAAAACCCCTTTGGTAGAAATACTGCTCAAAACCAAGGAAGCATAATGGTTCTATCAATTCAGTAAAAACAATGTTACGTAATTAATAAAGAAGCATTTCCTAGTACATCTGTTCCTGTCATGTGTTAATAAATAACTCTGACAAAAACAAACATGAATTTTGTCCATTTGGCTTGCTTTCCCCCCCCTTTCTCCATCTTACAGGTCAGATCCAAGTACCTTCACAGAGCAATATTACTCCATTTTGCCTCCGTAGTCTTGATAGGTACAAGGAAATTGCTAAACTGTTCACACAGAATAAGAGCCAAGAAATAATAGTTCTAGAAGACATTGGTAAAAATTGCTCCTGGCTCTGGTACAGAGAATAAAAGGAAAATTCTTTCAGACACAGAGCTTAGCGTAAAGAGCTTGAAGCACACTAAAGGTCAGTAAAATCACTGTTAATTTCCCTTGGAAAACATGCAAAGCCCAGAAATAAAGTCCAGGAGAAAATTGAGCATGAAAAAAGAAACCCAAGGATAATTATTCTTACTGCTATGAAGCAGGCTTAGCAATAACCACTTAGTCACTTGCCCAAGGCAGCTGAGAATTTGTACCAGATGAACGAATAATGAGGAATTTTGACTATTTTACTCCTATGGGAAAGTTTGATTGGTTGAAACAAAAGTAGAAATTGGTAAATGTCTTAAATTTGTTTTCGATTTTGTATATGAAAGATGTGGAAACAAAAACAAAAAAACAAAAATCACAGGAAGATTTAAGACAAAAAGAAAAAAAAAACAATCTTAAACAAAAAATCAGAGCGTGAGCTACTAGAGTACAGACCACTTCCATGTCTGACAAGTAAGCAGAGCGATGGGCATTAGGCAGTGGGGATTGGAGATGGAGACACCCCAGGGACACCCCTATCTCATATCTGATTGCCTGCCTCTAGTCTTAGTTCTGCTTCTGATTCCAGCTTTCTGCGCCTGTCTACCCTGGCAGGCAACATGTCATGCTCAGATGGGTGAGTCCCCATCACTTTTATGGGAAACAAGCATTGAGTTCCTGGCTTCTGGCTTCAACTTGACCCATCTCTGGCCGATGAGAGTATTTATAGAATGAACCAGCAGACGAATAATCTATAACTGTTTATGCACCTTTTAAATAAAATAGAAATAAGTATCTTTAAACTGATTAAAAAAAAAAAACTAAAGAGATTCACCGTCACTTGCACAATGGCTCGACATGATAATCCTCCACCTTGTACTGCCAACATCCCATAAGTATGCCGGTTCAAGTCCCAGCTGCTCCACTTCTGATCCAGTTCCCTGCTTGTGGCCTGGGAAAAACAAAAAAGGATGGCTCAAGTCTTTGGGTCTCTGCTTCCACGTGGGAGACCTGGAAGAGCCTGGCACCTGGTTTCAGATCAGCTAAGCTCTTGCCATTGTGCCCATTTGGGGAGTGAGTCAGCAGATGGAAGATCTTCCTTTCTGTCTCTCCTGTGTCAATCTGCCTTTCAAATTTAAAAATAAAAGTGTAAATCATTAAAAAAGACTTGTGTTAAGATGAACACAAACACAAATGAAGTTATAAAGTGAAGAAATAAGCAAGAAATGTTTGCATTATAATGGAAATGGAATAGAAAATGAGAGACAAATGCTAATGGCACTCATAACACATTGACCCAAAAGGAAATAGGATAAAAGAATGTTGATGTATAAGAGAGAATTTGGATAAGACTCTAGAAGCACAAACAATAAAAACAAAATGGACAACTGGGATTACAACACACTGAGGTGTTGTTGCACAGCAAAGCGAACAGTCAACAAAGTGAAAAGGCAACCAACAGACTGGGAGGAAATATTTGCAAACCATGTATCCAATAAAGAATTGATACCCAAAATCTAAAAGTAGCTTAAGAAACTCATCAGGGACAAAACAAATTACTAAATTTAGAAATGGGCAAAGGATATTAGCAGGTATTTTTCAAGGGAGCCATGATTAAATTAGGGCCATGAAAAATTTCTCAGGATCATCAGCTATGAGGAAAATACAAACTAAAACTGTAATGAGGTCTTGCCTCATCATGGTTAGAACGATTGTCATCCAAACACCAAAAATCACAAGCGTTGGCAATGTTTTGGAGAAAAGGCACTCTAATATATCGTTGCTTGGGCAATAAATTAGTACAATCATTACTAAACACAGTATGAAAATTCCTCAAAAACCTACAAATAGATGACTCTACCATATGACCCGTTATCTCACTCCAGGGAACATATTTTAAGGCTATGGAAGTAGCATATAAAGGAGATATTTGAACTCTTGGGTTTATGGCAGCTCAACTCACCATAGCTGAGATATGGAACCATCGTAGATGTCTGTCAACTGATAACTAGATAAAGAAATTTCTGGGCTGGCACAATGTCTTAGTAACTAAATCATAATCTTGAAAGTGCTGGGATTCCAGATGGGTGCTGGTTCTAATCCCGGCAGCCCCGCCTTTCATCCAGCTCCCTATTTGTAGCCTGAGAAATCAGTTGAAGACAGCCCAATGCTTTGGGATCCTGCATCCGTGTGGGGGATCTTGAGGAAATTTCTGGCTCCTGGCTTCAGATCCGGTCATTGCAGCCACTTAGTGAGTGAACTAGCAGATGAAACACCTTTATCTCCATCTTTCCTTTTTCTGAAAAATATCTTCTTTTCAAATAAAAATAAATGAATCTTAATAAAAAAAGAAAAATCAATATTTTTAGATTTGTATCAGTGGCCTACACTGAATCTGTTTTCTTTGTATTAATATCACAATATCATGAGAATGTATGATAATTCTTTTGTCATTATCATGCATTTATTGTGACCTGAGAATCTAGTGTATTAATAAATTCATTTAAAAATATTTGCAGCATGGTCCTGTGCGGTAGCCTGGTGGCTAAAGTCCTCACCTTGCACGCTCCGGGATCCCATAAGGGCGCCAGTTCTAATCCTGGTGACCCCTGCTTCCCATCCAGCTCTCTGCTGTGGCCTGGAAAAGCAGTTGAGGATGGCCCAAAGCCTTGGGATCCTGCACCAGCATTGGAGACCTGGAAGAAACCCCTGGCTCCTGGCTTCTAATGACTCAGCTCTGGCCATTGAGGCCACTTGGGGAGAGAGGATGGAAGATCATTCTCTCTGTATCTCCTTTTCATTGTATATCTGTCTTTTTAGTAAAAATAAATAAATCTTTTAAAAAATTACAGCAGAAAATTTTGATACAGAAGGGAAAAAACAAATAGAAGAGTAACATGGTTCAAAGAAAAAACAGCGGGAGGGGAGACAGGTTGGTATCATGCCACAGAGGTAAAAGCTGCCAGCTCCAAAGTACACTCTGTCCGGGCACCAGTCTGACTCGTGGCTATTCTGTTTATGATCCAACTTCCAGTGCAGCTCCCTGCTAATGTACCAAGGAAGACAAAAAATAAAGGCCTATGTACTTGGATTCCTGCCACCCACAGGAGAGACTTGAATGGAGTTTTTGGCTCCCAACACCAAGTTTCAGGTTGACTCATCCCCCAAAACTACGGCAATCTGGACAACGAACCAGCAGGTTGGATCAAGTCCAGTTGCTCCATTTCTGATGCAGCTCCCTGCTAATGTACCTTGTGAAGGTCCCAAGTACTTTGGCCCCTGCATCCATGTGGGAGGCCTGAATGAAGTTCCTTGCTCCTGGCTTCAGCCTGGCCTAGTCCCAACCATTGTGTTCATTTGGGGAGTGAACCAGCAAATGGATGATCTGCCTCTGCCTCTCCCCACCACTACCCTTTTGTAACTTTTCCTTTCAAATTAATACATCCTTTTTCTTATCTTAACCTTAAACCTCCATTAAGATAATAAATTATTAGAAAAATGTCTATCAAAATGTCTGTTAATTGAGTTTTTCAATCAGAAGTTCTGACATAAAACAGATAAGAGTCAGGAATAAAATTAAGGAGAAATGTGCACTTTAATAGTGGCATGGACAGATTTTCATAACCTCCATAAACTTATGTGATCTCGTGTCAACAAATGACTTAGCTTTGTGGTAAAACTGAAAGTAGCTGATGGTGAAAGGATGTGAGATTATTACTGTTTGGAGGAATGACTGCCACACCTTAAGCATTAAATGGAGGCTGTTAGAATGGTTTCCTACATTAGATTCCATTATTTAATGAAAATTGGTGACCCAGCAAGTACACCATGTTGAAAAGGCAGGGAGTGAAAGGACAGCCGCAGAACAGTGGGAAGAAAACGTAATCAACTCCCAGAACAATGTCTTGTTGCAACTATAACATGGGGCTAATAAAACCTGCTCATGTTTTGAGTTCTTATGGCATATGCAGTGTCCTGCAAGCCAGTACTGACAGCATGAGATACTTTTGGGCTAATCCCCAGGAACAAGCTCGAGAGAGTGAGCTGGGCTCATATCTAGAAAGGTGCCCCAGCTCTCTTGGTTTACATGCACTTGGGACTAAGTTCCCTCTGGTCCTCCTGCCAGATCTTTGCCTAGCTGTCACACTGCTGTTAGGGGTGACAGGTTCTCTGAAGACATCCTCTCTCTGCTTTCCCAGTTGGTAGGATAGTTAGTGGATAGTTACCCACTCACTTTTCCCCAACATGGTGGATACCAGCAGGAAATGTTTAGTGAACTTCTCTGACATTTAAGGGGTAGTAGATTGACATTGGGACACAGAGAACAACTTATAGCTACTGCACTGATCTGGGCTCTTCCTACAGTCTGAGTAACCGCTCTACCCCTCTCCTAGCCTGCCACCTTGTGTCCAATGGGCTCTCTTGGAAGCAGAGTGGGAATGACCTCAGGAGTTGGGGGAATAAAACTTGAAACGGATTAAAATGCAGACCTGAAAAAGTTGCACCTACCTAACGGGAGTTAGAGAACAAAGTCTGTCTTTAGAAGAGCCTACCTTTGGATGGAAAAGGCTAGACCCTGGTACCACAGGCTTGCTCAGTCATGGGTTGGGGCTACTTGGGGAAGAGCAAGAAGAACATGACCTTGACCCAATAGTTGAGGCAGACTTGAAGGATGCCAACAGCTGGAGGCTGTCGGTTGACCATGCTCCTGAAAACTGAGCCATACTCTTCTGAAGGTGGTACTGAGCAGTGCATGTTTGCATGTTTGGTACACAGGCCTCCGCTTCTGAGCACTCACTGCAGATTAGCATTTGTGTCTGGGTATCACTCTACCTCTCCTTCATGTTAAACCTACCAATGACACCACATAGAACAGAAAGTGTGATACCTCGGAACTCCAATATGAGTGACAATGTGAATGTCCCTTCCAACTAGGGGAAAGCCCATTACCATCCTGATGAACATGACCTGGTCTTTGACCCTAACAAGATGATCACACAGAAGCCTAAGATCGATATAGTCTCTCAACTTAGCTTGGTCTGTTTTGAAAAGTACCATCAGCTAATGCAAATTGGCCTCCTGCCAACCTCAGGAAAGTTCCAAGGAGCCTCCTGTTATTAAGATTGTCATGATCTTGAAATCAGGCTGCATCTAGGAGCAGCTTATTAAAAACAATATATGCAGAAGGACTTTGAGACTTATCTTCTGTGCAATTATAAAAGATCATCTAGATAGTGCCAAATATTTACAGATGTATGAAAACATTCTTGACTGAGTTTCTCACTTTCCTTCTAAATATAAAAATTATGTACTTTCAAATAGTGAGTAATCAGCAGGCACAAACCAGAGCTAAAGAAGAGAGCATTTTCTGATTTTCCACTTCACATTTTACACTCAGGATGGTTAGTACCCAGCTCAAATACAGAGCTGGTTTTTTTTTTTTTTCTTTCCAAAAGTTCATTGGAAATGTGTGTTAGAAACTCAACAGCTATTTCCCCTGGAAATAGCACTTACTTTCCTGGGTGAACCCACAAAAGGTAAAAGATCTAGAACTGTAAGAGAGCTACCATTTTTTTTCCTATTATAAAATATACCTAAAGATATTAAGCATATCAAAACATTTTTAAAAATTAACTACTACCGAAGCATAAAAATGACCCCTCAAAAATGGGGACAGAGACTCTCCAAGAGGAGAAGGTAATCAGAGGTCTGGGGTGTGAATATGAGGAAGAAGGTTGAAAAGTTTCCTCCTCCTTTGCAATTTCAATTTTTCAGGCTTTTAGCTTGTCTTATTTTGTCATTCCTCCCCTCTTCCTCCCCAACCTCCTGCTCTCTACCCTTTTGATTGTCTTGCAAACACCAGGCTGGTGGGCAGAGGGAAGGAGCAAGGAAAGGGGCTTTCTCTTCCTTTTTCCCACTTGTCTCTCCTCCAGTTCCACCTTCACCTCTATTCCTTCCTTATTTTTCCCCTTCCCTCTTTCCCCTTTATTCAGACTTCTCTATTCTTCTCACTGGAAGTTTGAACTACATAGCCCGTCATTTACATCTGATCACTATTTCTGTTTTCACATTCTTTTCTAGTTTTCCATCCCAGGGCCACTCTCAGGATTCAGGATCTTATCTAATCTTGCCAACACCCAAATAATTTTCCCTGCTTCTTCCCACCCATTATCTATACTGTAAGTAGGACAAATTCAACCCCGTTGCACTCCTAATTAAGGGTGCCAAGATGTAGGGAATTAAATTGCAGCTTCTCATCTCGGGTGCTGCTGGCCTCTAGGGCCTCCTTCCTGGCCATGGCCCTATCTGTATCACCTGACTGTTTCCTTTCTGGACCTTCTTCCTGGCTTGCACACACCTCCTTCAGACTCCTTAAAGGGATACCTTTTAATTAGCATCTTTTTTTTGGTAGCTTTCTTCCTTTTCCTACATCAGACTATGAGCCCTGAGAAGACAGACATCACATATTTCATCTGTAGGACAGGGCTGTCAAATTCAGTCAGTCCACTCCATTAGCAGTGCTGAGCACAGTGATAAGTAGAGCAAGGTCCCATTAGTACAAGGTGAGAAGTGAACAGGACCCGAGGACCACATAAATGGGAGAGATGTGCCCTGCTAAGAGGCCAAGTTCTGCACTAGCACCAGAGTGCTACCTCCCCTCAACCCTCACTCACGCAGAAGGCAATATTTTGCACATGATGCAAACCACTTGCACAGCAGCCCTGCAGGGAAACAGGCAGCGAACTGGGGCTAAATTGTGCACAAGGAAGCCAGGAACTTCCTGTAACTCTGGTTTTAATAGATCACAATGTAAACAAAAGCAAAGACTGGAAATTGGTGTGATGGCTCTAATGCATTCATCTCATAAGTTCCATGGAAAATAAGTACTATATATATATAATTTGCTTTTAAAAATCTTGGCTGAATTGAGAAAAAATACATGACACTTAGCTAAATCAAGTACATATATTTAAAGTGCTTTTTCAAAGTTTTCATTTGAAAGGCAAGCTTACAGAGAGAAAGATCTTCCATCCATTGGTTCATTCACCAAATGGCTGCAATGGCCAGGGCTGAGCTGATCTGAAGCCAGGATCCTCCTCCAGGTCTACCAAGAGGTTCAGGGTTCAAAGGACTTGTACCATCCTTCATCACCTTTCCAGACCACAAGTAAGAAGCAGGATCAGAAGTGTAGGAGCTGGGACATGAACTGGCACCCACATGGGTTCCTGGCGCTGTGGGGTAGAGAACCGGACAGTTGAGCCATCATGCTGGCTTCTTAGTACACAATTTGAAACAAGAATGGAAGATGACTCTTTATATTTGTACCTCTCTCTGTGTGACTTCACCTTTCAAATAAATAGATAAATCCTAATAACAATAATAAATAAAAATAAAAATCCTAATAAAAATAAAAATCCTAATAATAATAAAAGATGCCACTTGGGCTAGCTACATTTCATACTGAAATGACTGGGTTGAGGTTCTGGCTCCACTTCCGGTTCCACTCTCCTGCTAATGTGTTCTCTGGGAGGCATCAGGTGGTTAGCTTCCTATTACCCAAATATTTGACCCACATTGAATTCCTGGTTCCAAGCTTTGGTCTGGCCACAGATGTGAGATCTCTATTTGCCCTTCAAGTCAGTGAAATATGTAAGCTTCAAAACAACAAAACTTTTGACAAGTGCTTCAAAACTAAAATCATATTTCTGCTAATAAGAACACTTGCCTAAGCCTTTTTGTTTAATTAATAATTTTTTTAAATGAAGAAGTGGGAGTGGCCATGTGTTAACGATGTCAGGCAACAAAGGAAACACTTGCATATTAGTTCTGGAGTGGCTGTTTTTCCTATTCTATTCAAACCTTCTTACCCACAGAAATGATAATAACACAATAAAAAAATGAAGGCTTACATAAATATATACCTTAATATAGGTTTTTAAAAGCAAAGTCTACATTATTCCCTTTCATACTTAGTAATATGCATAATAAATAGAGCAAACAAAAATACTTTTGTTCTTTCAGTGACAAGAAAGGTAGATAAGAATGAGGAAGGGAACAAAACTGGGAACAATAAAGAAAGATGAAGAAATAGAGAGCCACAGGAAACTGAATATACAACTGGGAAGATCGAGAAAAAAGCAAAAACAGGGTCCAGCATTAAGAAAGGTTAAGCCAGGTGGTTGGCTGGTTGACTGCATATGAAGTATGAGAAGAGCAAGATGTTGAGAAGAATGCAAAGGTTTAGAACTCAGGAGAAGGTGGGGCCACTCATGAAAAAGAGGACCTGGGGGAAGGGAGGAACAACCTGCAGCTTCGCACACATTCCATTTGCGGGACCCATAGAAGAACCAGGTGGAGGCTCTTATTCAAGACTTGGAAATGCAAGAGTCAACGTGAGCCACTGAACCCTGGGCTCACCCACTTACAAACTGAAGCTGTGAGAGTCAGGGACAGAAACAAAGTGCAGGTGGCGAGTGAAAGATGAGCCATAACTAAAAGTCAGATGACTTCATTAAAACTGTGTAAGAACTTTTTCTGTTCTTTTTTCTTTTTGTGAAAGCAATGAGATGGAATATGTTGCCTATTTTGCAATTTTGTTTTGATGTTTTGTGATACATTGATTTAAATGCCTATGTGTCACTTGATTGGTAGCTACACTGTATTTTAATGGTAAAAATCTTTCACATAGTTATGTGAAATCAAATGAAAGAGATACATATGTGGCAGTACTTACTAAATGATACTTTTGTTTCTATCCAAACATTAATTATGCAAGTGTTTTTATTGTAAACCACATGGTCATTTTCTATCTTTCCCAATATTCACTGGTTGCTCTTGCCAATTAATTGAAAGGTGCCTCTTGATTTTTTTTTTTTTGTTTTGTTTTAGCAAATGGATTCAATTTCCACTGAAAATCATCATTTGGAAGATATTGCAATTGGTCAGAAAATAAATTCTTTTTTTCAAGTTGCAGAAGCATGAAAGTTTCAGGAACATTGATTATGTAACAAACTCACTTAAGGATGGGAACATGTCCAAATCTATTTTATGAATACTCCCATAGTACACTCTTTCAAAAAGTAATGAATCCATGTCTCACTCACTAGCTGACTCCATTTCAGGCCATTACTGCTTCCCTCATTGTATGGCTGATGGCAAATCTCTTACTAGAAAGTTCTGTCATTTCATGGCTCTTAAGTTGGCATTATTTGTATCATCTTCAATCAGACCATTTAATCAAGACCATTGCAGAGGTCTTGTTTAAAATCATTGTCCACTTTTTTAGAGTGTGTATTTAAAATTAGGTATTACCATCCATAAATCCGTATCAACTAAAAGCAGATAAATGAACAAGAATAAAAAGTCAACCAATTCATTATGTAATGCCCAGTTTTCCCTCAGGACATCTTATGTACCTAATGTGACACAGACAATGAGAACAACAATACAATTCTATACAGAAATGTTAGAAAAGCCTTTCAAGCACATTTTTAAATGTTAGGAAAATAAAATTTCCTGTTTATTTTTACATAAAAAATGTAAATATAATTTTTATTATTTTCTTCCTATACCCAAGTGGTTTGTGTTCTAGAACCCTGAAGATGCATGTCCTCACTTTGGAGATCATCGATCCAGATTGGTCCATCTCAAACTTTAGAATGTGTAAACATCCCTTGGAGGTTACAGATGAATGCATTTACGTATGAAGCCAGATTCCAGGAGGAACAACTTACAGGCAAAAAAATTTACCTTTTTACATATATTGTTCAATATGCTTTGACCACCATGTATATGAAAATCGAAAATCAACACAATCAAAACAAAGAAAAGGTACATTATGGAACCAGCACTGTGGTATAGCACATAAGGCACCTGCAGCACCGGAAACCCTTAGAGTTCAAGCTGCTCCACTTTCAATACAGCTCCCGGCAGAAAGGAAACAGAAACAGAAAGGAAAAAGAGAGATTTCTTCCACCTGCTGACTCATTCCACAGATGGCTGTTCTGCCAGGGATGGGAAAGACTGAAGCCAGGAGGCATGTAACCTTATGCCTTCTATGAGGGTGGAGGATGCACATCCACTTAGGCCATCTTCCTCTGTGTTCTCAGGTGTATTAGCAGGGAACTTGCTTGGAAGCAGAACAGCCATATAGAATACCAGCACTGTAGGGAAAAGCTTAACCCTGTAAGCCACAATGTCAGTCCCAAAATTGACTATTTTATCCATTGTAAAGTACACAATGCAGTAGTGTTCAGCATATTCACTATGTTGCATAACCACTACCACTATCCAATTTCAGGAAATGTCCACTACCTAAAGAAAAAATTCCCTACCCATTAAAGTGTCTGGAAATACGTATGTTAAAAGCTTCTCAAGCATATGGAATCCCAAGTCCCAGAGATTTTGATCCAGTAAACGTGAGGCTGAGCGCTAAAAATCTGCATCTTTAATAAGAACCCAGGTGTTTGATGCAGTTGGTCTGCAAATCATATTTTGAGAAGCTCTCCTCTAAAACTAAAGCTATTTAAACACAGCGCAGTATTGTTTAATTTTAGAAGAGACACCCATGATGAAATTAGGTGACTTCTTTAGAAGAATAACCTAGATTTCCCTGAGACTCTATCATCTTCCAACAAATAAGGTCTCATTAACATTAGCCATAAAATTTTCTTCTTTTAAGGCTGTTGCCTTTTCAGGAACTTGTGTCCTTGGTAAAGACTCTTCAGATAGTTCTGAAATCCATTATGGAGACATACCATCTCCTTGTCCTTGCCCTCTATTCGCACAGTCACATGCTAACTCCTTTTCAAGTTGCCATACCAAGAATATCAAAGTTCTCCTGTCTTCCAACCCTCCTTAGATCCCTGGAAACTGATTCTGAGATAGAGACTCACATGCTGAAGGTAAGGGGAAATTAGAATGGATCAAAGTAAAGGTAAATGTTGAGTATCAGAGCCTCTAAATGAACTCCAAAAATGGAGGTTTTAGTTCCTCCCAAGGAACTTTTCTTTGTAAGCTGCCTGGGAAATAAGACCAGTGAGATTCCCTCTTCAGAGCCTTTCCACCATATCTGTAGGCTACTGTGATCATGGGAAACAGTCTGCACCACAGGGTACTTAGCCCTGCTTCCCTTGGAAAGCATCTTACAGTTAGGGACGGGCTACTGCAGGAATCAAAGACTCAGCCACCTGACTTCATCACCTTCTCCCCATTAACAAAAACCAACCTGTGGACCAAGAATCTCAGCAAAAGATAATCAGCATAAAAAAACCTTACCTATTCACATTATGGCCAAATTATTTCCTAACACCAAACATAAAGACAAAAATGTTTTAAAAACATCCAAAATTCAAAAGATATTTAAAAAGATATTCTTGCTTCTACCACTAAGAAAACGGTATTTACCTCTGATCAGAAAAAGATTCCCAGACGATTACATTTATAAAATGCTGGAAGAAAAAAAAAAGTAGAAAATGTCTTTCCAAATGGAAGAAGACACTTTCAGATATACCTGTGAATATTGTTAGGTAGACATAAGCCAATGTGTGAGCAACACACAGAAGAAAAATGGGAAATTTCTGTGTGATGAAACATGGAATCTGACTATCCTTAAAGTGTGTGCATTCTCTCCAAGGGATTTTCATCATCAGGTCAGCAGAGAGAAATTGGAGCTTCCGGGGATACAGAGAAAAGACACTTGATGCTCATAGTATGCTAACACTGAATGAGACAGAATATTGATGGGCTTGCTATACTTTAGTAGAGTAAATGGCAAAAGAAAGTTGGATCATGAAGTGGCTCATGTAATTCATGCGGATTTTTAAATGAATCTTCAGGGTAAAGAGAAATCAAAATTTTCATGCAATGAAATGATATGATTAGATTTAAATTTTAGAAAGATCATCCTAGAACTAATATGGAGAAGAAATTCGAAGTTGGCAAGATTGAAGAGACAAAATTTCTGGGAAGTTCCTCCAGCATTACAAGGTATAAGGTCTGAACCAAGGCAGTGGCCGAGAGATTAAGAGAGCAAAGAATTAGACGGTTAGGAAAGGAAAATTTCATGGAATTTGTTACCACTTGATGATGAGAAGTAAAGATATGAAAAAGTTAAAGGAAGACCTAAGGTTTCACATTTGGTTAACCAATTAAAAAGAACTAGTATTAATTAGGATAGGGGCATAGTCCATTTTGAGGGAGAAAAGACTAGTTCGATTTTTAGTTCAAGATACTGTAAGTACTTTAGGGTTATCCAATTTAAACACTACTGTCACTTTAGGCCAAATAGTCCCTTATTGTCCTGTTGATTGTAGGATATTTAGCAACATCTCTGGCTTTGTCCCACTAGATAACAGTAACACTCTGCCCCCAGAAGTGAAAATTCTAAGTATCTTGCTTCATTGTCAAATAGTCCTTACAGTACAAAGTCACTTTCCTGAGAATCATGGATTTAAATCAAAGTTGCTTCCAACTACCACATATACGACTATGGTAATGATTTTCATATTTGCATCTGAGCCCATACCTTCTGGTCTCTAGACTCATGCAATAAACACTTCCCGACATTTCCAGATTGGCTGGACAGGCTGCGGACCATTTCAGGTCAGGGTGATATTTACATTCCATCTGCACAAGTTTTATTCGGAATCCCATTCAAGGTGCCAGCTCCTTAACTGACTTTGAGGCACAAACTGTTTTCGAATTCTTATATGGATAGAGAAGTTTCAAGAAAGAAAAAAAAAAAAATTAAAAAGAGAAGGGAGAAAACCTGGCCTTTATTCCTAGGAGTAGTTGTTCTGAGTAACTAAGTAGGTATGTATTTTAGGACTTTGGGGAAATGTATGAATTCAGAAACACACCATTCAATTACCTGACTTAGGTCAGATAGTGGGTTGTCCTAAATTCACAGATTTAACCGGGTCAAGGAGAATTTATTCTCTGTGTAGAAACTGTGTAGATCTGATTTGTCCTCCTTCATGTAGTTATTCTTTTTTAAATAATAAAATGAATATATGTTTACAGTGGAAACATTTCAAAACATAGAAGGAACATTTATAACTCAGAAATGTATCACCTAAACGTAATTTTATCATTATTATACACTAAAAATGTTTGAATCATGTAGAGATATGGGTTTTGTTTCTTAGTTTTAAGATTTTTATTAAATATCACAATATTAAGATTTTTCTGAATGCATAAATTACTACTGTTACTTGGTTATCCTTTTCTATTGACTGCTTCGTTGCCCATATTTTGGTATTGTAAAAAATGCTGAACAAAACATCCTGATGTCAAATCTTTGATAATGTCTCTGTTTCCTCCAGCTAGCATCCTGGTAGAACGTAGAAAATGTGAGGTCTCTAATCTGTGTTTTCATATTGCATCCCAGAATAACTGTATGGCTTCCCACACCCACCAACAATATGCCAATATGTAAGATGATTCTCTTACCTCATTCTCAGCTTTATTAGCAAGGATTTTTTAATTGCTTCCTGTCTAATATGCAGAAGCATTCTTTTTTTCCTCAAGCTGGGCAAGGAGGTTCACGTCTTTAAGCACTCTCTAAGGGGTACAATAACCATTGTTCCAATGGCAAGGAATAAGGACTAGCACAGATCGGCTCTTCAGGGAAGTCCAGCCTGGGGCACCACAGGGAAGGCTGAATAGTGAATTCACATTTCCTCCATGTTTTACACTCAGAAACCTTCTACAAACCCCGTGGTACTGGGGATGCCCAGCTGCTTTATGCTTTTTTTTTTCCTTGTAAGGATTGTTTCACTGAGAGCTAGATTCACTCATCACCTACAGGCACTTGAATTGTACTTTTATTTTGCTTACAAATATATTATATTTTTTCTACAATATAGGCTCCTACAAGTCTCTGAAGTTTCAGAGGAGACCCTCTCTTGGAAGACTGCATGAGTTGGTGGGACTAAGAGAGACTGATTAAAATGGTGTGTTACCTCTACATATGTTACCTCTATACAAATCCTATATATGAAGCAGTAAGTGGGTGTTGGGCAAAGCTGTGCACCAGTGCTGGGAGCTTGTTCCGTTGATCTGCCTGTTGGGTTTGTGACTGTGGGCACAGTGGTGGAAGATATCCTTTCTTCATTCCTTTGCTTCCTTCCTTTTTCAAGTTACTGAAATAACATACACTTGTTTGAACTTGCATTAGCTACAAGAAGGTTGCGCTATTTTTGGAATTTAGAATAATAGCTAAGAAAATGAAAGTGTTTCTCCCACCCCATCATCCACTCCTCTGAGGTAGTCTTTTTAACAGACTGGCATGTGACTGACTCAGCACACATTTTCTCACATTTATGTAACACATACCAACCTATATATATTCAGGGGTGGCATGTCAGGGGGGCAGGCATTTCTTTTACTGGTTGTGATCATTTTAACAAGGATGCTTTGCAACATGCTTTGGAAACTTCACAATATGTGTACCATTGCCTTTTGTTCTTTTTATGTGGAAGACAGAAGGAGCAAGGGAGAGGGAGAAGACAGGGGATACTACTCTTCCATTTACTGGTTAATTATTCCAAATGCCTGTAACAGCTTGGGCTGTGCCAGGCTGAAGCCAGAATCCTGAAATCCAGTTCCTCCCACATTGGTGACAGGGATCAAGGTACTTGAGTCATCTGTTATCACCTCCCAGGGTGTGCTTTAGCAGGAAATTGGACAGAAGCAAAGGAGCCAGGACTCCAATCAGGAACTCCACTATGGAATACAGGCATCACATCCTTTATTTCAATTGCTGCATCAAATGTCAGCTCCATGTATGTTACTGCAAGTCAATCCATGAAGATTAGCTTATTCCCTTCTGTTTTAAAATAAGATAATTCCAAATTGAATAAAATAAGACACATAAAATTCAAGGGTATATGAAGAAATGTTCATCTGCCTCCCAGTTCAGATCTGCAGTCCTCCCAGAAGCAACGGACTATCTGTCACAATAGAATGACAGGAAGGCTTATTTTTTTCTCCCTAGTATTAGAAAGTTGGACCCAGAGCTAAAAACAAAAAGGAACAATGAGTCCCCACTCTATAAAGAGTTTGCGACATTTACAACTCTGTATTTTCTCAGTTTATTGAGTGGGTAAAATTGGGTTGCTATCAGCAGCAGGTACCCCATCCAGCTCCTTAAAAGATGGAGATCTGGGAGGTAACAGAGGAAATGAAGGCAACCCCATTATTGTAGGTCAGGGGAAAGAAAAAGTAATTTCTCTGACCCTCGTCTCTGCCTCATCCATAAAGCCAAGTCAGAAGAAAGATTGTAAGGGAAGCACAAGAATCGGGGTTGGCAATGACACAATGACTTCTCCCCATGACTTTTTCTCCATGACTTACTGGGAAAAGGGCACTGGAGTCTCTTGATAGTCAAAGGCAGTTTGTCCTATGTGGCTGAACTGCAATCATGCTACGCACAACCCCACATTGTACAAGAAGCAGGGGCAAGCAACAGGGAGGAGAGGTTCACAACTGTAACAGACACCCTTGCTCTTTGCCCCTCACTCCTGCAGCTTACAGGGCACAGTTTTGAAATTAGAGGGGTTGGTTTCTGGAGTTGGCACAGTAAGGACGTCACTCTTGACATTTATGTTAGTTTCAGAGGCAACTGAGGGAGAGAAAGAGGCTTTTAGCTCAGGTAGAGTTTTATTAGTAAGGGCAGAGTTTGAAGGGCTGTGCCCTCCCAGGGAGACAGTCCAGTAGCACTTTCACTTGGCCAGGTGACTACGTGAGGGAGAAGGCCACCCAAGGTATACAGCCTGGGCTTTTATACACCGTAGGCATGGGGGATGGGAGAAGACAGCACCTCCTAAGCGTAGTGCAGGGTATTCATCATGGCAGTGCTGACCTTCTGCAGACATTAGGATGAATTCTGTGCATTCCAAACATTCTTGGGTGGGAGTGTCTGCTTGACTTTGGCAGTGTGGTGGAGTCACTTCTGCTCTGCTCAGCCTATCAACTTAATGGTCAAGGATCAGGGATGCTAGACAACCTGTAGTGCACAAGTGGTCCCTCACTAGAAAACCTGTCTTACACAGTGACTCAGTGTTTCGCGCATTCATGTAAGGCAAAAACCTGTACATAATTACCAGATACCAGGACCTAACCACATTTCAACATAGAAGCATTTTTATAAAATTTTTTTGCTTTTATATCATTATATAAACATTAAACACAAATACAAAGATTTGTTGTTCCAGTGTGACCTGAATTTTACTATACAGTGATTATGAGCTGCAACTTGGCATGACCCTGCCTAGCAAATCCTAAACTTCCAGCTAGGGGGCATGGAACACACGGTGCTATTTCTGTCATTTTTACAGGATGTTGTTGAGTTTGTAAAAGGGTCTTAATAGTTGGCACAAATTTTTAAGTAGGAAGATATGGCTGAGTTTCTGTTGGGGAAAGGAATCTGATTATATTTTTGTTCCTGTTCTGACAGTGCATATGAGAGAGAGGGAAGGAGAAGAATTGAGAACCTGAAACTTTGGCAGCTCCTCAGAGTCCCTAGTTCTTGCAGATGTCATTATTCCTATTGTGTGATAAGACAAAGGAAAGCTTTACCTTCAATTTCTTTGGATATCCATCTTTTCCGATTTCCTTTTCTATTCACATCTTGAGCTTCAAGTGTTCTGGTTCTCTTTTATCTTAAGTCATCCCCTTTTATCTAAGTGGTATCCCCTTTTTGCTGTTACTGACTTGTCCAAATTTTTCCTTTGCTATATCATCCTAGGTTTGCCTTGGGTCTTCTTTCTTTTCTGATTTTTACAGATGATTAGCCATTTGACATTTATTCTACAAAGGCTCTTAAATTCAACCTTTTTTGCATAACAGTAAGGTTCCTCAATACTTTACATTTATATCTGTTATTTAGCCTCCTTTAAGTCTAAATTCTCCCATTTATAAAACAGAAATAACAGTCAATGATAGTTAGTAAACCCTTATGAGGATCACCGAGGAGGTCAATTTGGGAAACAGAAGTTAAAATGATATGAACCATTCTTCCCCTCTGCTCTGTAGAGCCTTGCAAGCTCCGTTCTGAAACCACCTGCTATATACTGCAATCCAAATCTGATGCTAGTCATCTGACGTGACTGCAGACACAAGTTAAGGGAATGGTCTACAACAATCCTACCTTTACTTTATGACAATGGTTACAAAACCAAGGGGATCCCATGAGCTCCTCCTACCAAGGTTTGATAAATTTACTAAAAAATCCCACAGATCTCAGTTAAATGCTATACTAAACAGTTACAGCTTTATTATAATGGATATAGTCAGGAGTAACAAGATGAGGAGTGAATTCTGGGAGGGACCCAAAAGCACAGGTTCTACATACCCTCTCCTCCAGGAAATTGTGGTGTGCTACCTTTCTGGCACATCAGTATGCTTATTCACCAGGATGCTTTGGTGTCTAGAGTTTCTATTGGAGTTTTGCTACATTATTGAGCTCATTTTTCAGATATAACATTTCTTTGGAGATCAAGAAGTTAGGTTGATATCACATGCTTCATACTCAACCTCCTAAACACATAGTAGTGCCTCTAGCATGATCAGTCTCCATGCTGGAACTTTCGTGTGGCTCACCATAAGTCATCTCATTAACATAAGCTCAAGTGTGATTCAAGAGGCTCATAAGCAATGATGACACTCCTACCTACGTCAGAAAACTGGGATAAGGACTACCTACATTCATTAGTAGTAGTAGCATATGTCAATTACCAACCACTGACCAACAAAGCAAACTCCAACTTGCCAAACACACTGAATATCCATTGTCTAAAATCCTTGAACTATTTTTTCCGATTTTGAAATTTTGCATAGATATTTCCAATTGAGAATCTCTACTGTGAAAACCTGAAATTTCCTGAAGTTCAAACTTTTGACTGTTACTGGGAAAGTTCAGTGGGGTCTTTCCTCAGCTTAGTATAGCAGTAAAAAGCTGGAAATCAATGACAGACAGAGGAGAAGTTTTATTTCTGAAAAGAACAAGTGAACATGAAAAGAAGTTGGAAACACCTGCCAGGAGGGATCTGGGAGACGGAGTGTCTCTTTAAAGGATAGAGAGACCAAGGTTTCAGGAAGTGTCCTCAGGAAGTGTCTTGGGTTTTTAAGGATTCTCTTACTCATCCTTGTCTAGGTGGGAACCTGTAGAAGACCTTTCCCATTGGTGTTCTCTAATCAATTAGGAAATGGCTGGGTAATTTCTGTGTTGCCCATTGGAAAGTGTTATTTTTCTGGTCACCTGATGAGAAACAGATGGACATTTGACAAAGGGTAAGTTTCCTGACAAATAGTGTCGGTACAAACGTGGGGCAGAGGAAGAATGTCCTCACAAGGTTTGCCCCTGGACCTGACATAAGATTTTAGTGGACTTGGATGATCTCAATAAGAATTTCAGATTTTTGGTAGGGATGCTCAACCTGCACAGAATATATTTATTGACCCCAAGAGCTATAGGAGTAGGAGGCTGTCTTGTTTATTGTTATTATCCCAGTGAATGTGGAACATTGGTACAGAGAGGAAATTCAGTAATGTTACATGAAAGTTTCCTTAAATTTCATTGTATATTATCTAGGACTCTTTTGTCTAGTTACTTTTAGCATTGCTACAATGCTTCCCCATTTAGTTGGTTAGTTCCTGGAGGTCTTCACATATTCTGAGTAAAGATTTGATCAATGCTCATTGAAACACAAATCCTTCTTTTTGAAGGATTTATTCCAATTGGTATAATAGCTTAAAAGAAAAGTTATCTTGATTAATTTAGTAACAGCACAAACAATTCACAATGACAATTTTAGGTACTCATTCACACTTAAATTTAGAGTGTTGTGTTAAAATGAGAAAAGTCTATAAATGGCTGAGGCAGAAAATTCAATAGTTTAGAAATGTTCTCAGGTAGTTTTGAAGCTGTTAATAAATTTACATTTTAATACTAACTGTACTTGGTTACACTTCTGTCACTACACTGATGTCCAGTGTGTTTGGTATAAAGTCATTTCTTTTCTTCCTTCTTGTCTCTTCCTTCTCCCTGCCTCCCACCCAAATATAAATTTAAATGACTACCATAACAATTTGGTTCTGAAAAAGAGATTTCTTTATGTCATAATGCCCACATAACCCTATTTCCTCTTTGTAATCTATTTTTGAGTGGGCTTTGCCTAAGCCAAACCTCTTCCTATTTCTTCGTTAGGCTGTTTAACCACATCTTTTGAAAATTATCAATATTAATATCTACAAGTGGTCTGAAGGTAGCAAGCATTGTCTCTGACACATGTGTCTGAAGTTTTAAATAGGTAAAGACAAAGAAACTAGCGAAAGTGACATAAGTTGACAGTAAGAGACAGAAATGACGAAAATTTAAGTACAAAAGAGATGAATCATCACCTCACATCCATTAGAAATGTTGCTATCAGAGCAAACAAAAAGCCATAAACAACAAGGGTTGGAGAAAATAAGGGAACTCAATTCAGATCTCTTGCACTACTTGAGCCAATTCCTGCTACTTTCCAGGTTGCGTATTATCAGGAATCTGGAATAGAATTGAAGCCAGTCCTCAAACCCAGGTATGTGTATAACAATTTAAGTTAAGGATTTGGTTCTCATGGTTCTAACAGACTTGGTAGGATATTTTCATATCCTGTCACAGAATGATTCACCAAACTAACAATATGTGGAGTTTAAATAAAACTATGGTTCTTGGTCTTCCCATGGCTGATTTCCTCCCTATGACCTTGTTCAAACAAATTTCATGCTGTAAAAAAGGGCCATCATTTGTTCTCCTCCCTCCTCTTTATTCCAACTTCCTGCTGAGTTTTATTTATGGTTTTTGTTTATGGATGGGGGATTGCTTACAAATTGCTTTACAAAGAAATGTTGAGAGGGATGAAAAGGTAAAGCAATCTTAGAGACAAATCCATGAGAGAGAACTTCTGTACAGCTTCATGATTGGAACATGTGATATACAAGTGAATTCATATAGACATTGCTAAAAAGGCATATTTCTGGACGCTTGCAGACCTATAGATAAAAATTCCCTAGGATGGGAAATGGAGCCTCTAGGACTTGAACTGGCACTGATATGGGACATTGTACCCCCTGCTTCCCTTTGCCTCTATATAGATAAAATTTTTAAAAGAGAAAATAGTACATCTCACAAAAAAATCTTGGAGAAAAACCCCAAGAACAAAAACAAATTTTCTAGATGACTGGCATATCCTCTAAAGTTTAGAAGCCATTGATTTAGGCCTTTGACAGTAAGGAGGAATAGGTCACTTACCCTTTTCCAACTGAACACAGTATGGATGAATTATTAGGTGCACTTTCCATAAAATGATATTAATGTGATATGAAATAGGGGCCAGCCTGTGGTAGGCAGGTTAAGAAGCTGCCTACAGTGCCAGGATCCCATAAGAACATCAGTTCAAATCTCAGCTGCTCCACTTCTGAGTTACCTTTCTGCTAACATGCTGGGAATCCAGACATAAAGTTGTTGCAATGTTCTCAATAACTTGCCAGGGTATGGGTCTGTTTTAGCTAAATTTAGACACTCAGATATGACCATTAACACTGTGGGGCTAACACTGTGGCTGACACTATGGCATGGCAAATTCGGGGCCTAAACACTTGCGCCATCCTCCACTGCTTTCCCAGGCACATTAGCAGGGAGCTGGATCAAAAGTGGAGGAGCCAAGTTTCAACAGGTTCTCATATGGG
Organism: Ochotona curzoniae; assembly: GCF_017591425.1. Lineage (NCBI taxonomy): Eukaryota > Metazoa > Chordata > Mammalia > Lagomorpha > Ochotonidae > Ochotona > Ochotona curzoniae. The sequence goes on along the minus strand of NW_024466502.1, from coordinate 39,793,219 downwards.
ATGCTGGTGCTCATCAGATATTTTATGATAATTTGAGAGAAGTTGTACAGATTGTAGTGAACATCTTTCAAAACCAAACTCCTTTGGTTAATCACGGCATCTATTACTATGGTCCACTCTTTCTCAATGTGCCCAGCAAGGCTTGGTTGTTACAAGTAGAGATTGTTCTGATTATAATATCACTAGTACTTAATGCTTCTTGTCTTTCCAACTCAACCCATAGTATCTGAAACCACCTCAAACATGATAACAATGTCCATGTGTGCCTACTTCACATGGAAGACAAACTCCACTATCATCAAACCATTCTAGATGCCTCACTCTATAATCTTTTTCTTCCTCTGGCAACACACTTTACTCCTTCCCAAAGATCACTGCCTCTTCCTCAGTTGGTCTCATCGCCCCTTCTTGGGACTCCAAACTCTATCCATGCTTGTTATTCCTCTTCTACACTACTCTAAACTATCATTCAAATGAAGTCAGAGGGTTACCTTTGAGAACTTCCTCCACACTGTGATCTAGTGGATTGTCACTTTAACCATCCATTTCCTGGAGGCCAAGATGCCAGGTCCTTCTCCTGGAATGTGTTACAGCCTCAGTTTCTCTCTCTGGTATTGTCTCTGCAAATTACTTTATGCATGTGATCTCTGGACACTCCAAATCTATTTTTGAGTCTTGCCCTACACTTCAAGCTTAGTACACACTCTTCCCATGACCAGATTTCACATGCCCTTCCCTCAGCCTTACAAATTCGGATGATTCCTTTAAGAATCAGTTAAAACATTACCTTCTCCTGGAAGCAGTGTTATACTCAAGTACCTGGAGCCCATGTCTTGTACACTGGTCTTGCTGTCTTGTACTGTTTGGTAGCTCTTCTGTGTTTCCCAGGGCCTAGCAGAGCACCGTGTATGCAAGTTGCTTCATGAATGTTACTGAGCACACCAACTTCTGTTGCTCTCCCCATTGTCTTAACTCCAAGAACTGTTAGCGTATCAGCCATTGTGTCAAATGCTCTTACATTGCTCTTCAATTCTCTCAGCTGTTTACTGAGTTTCAGTGAGTTTAAACAGTGCTCTGAACAGTCTTAAGGTTTCTAGATCAGGTTTCTTCAATGAAAAAAATATTTATTTTTTATTGGAAAGGCAGATATACAGACAGAAGGAGATACAGAGGGAAATATCTTCCATCCTCGGGTTCACTCCCCAAGTGGCCACAACGGCTCTGATCTGAAGCCAGGAGCCAAGAGTTTCTTCTAGAGATCTCCCACATGGGTGCAGGGTCCTAAGGCCTTGGATTGTCCTCCACTGTTTTTCCAGGCCACAAGTTGAGAGATGGATGGAAAGGGGGCCACCAGGATATGAACAGGTGCCCATATGGGATCTCAGGGCAGATGCAAGTGAGAACTTTAGCCTCTAGGCTACTGTGCCAGGCCCAGGTTTCTTCACTTCTAATAGATCATTAATCAAAACACTAATATATGAAATAGCACAATTCATTGAAGTGGTTATCACGATGTCTGGCACATAATGTGCTCAAAGTGGAAAAATTATATTACACACCTAAATCCTGTATTTATGCCATCTTTTGGTTGGCTCAGAGGGATGCTGTGGAAATGAAATCAGAAGTTACACATCAAACCATAGTGTCATGCACTGTATAAATACTTATCACTTCTATTTTCACTATCTCAATAAATAGGACAGATGCCTGTTTCAGTTTTCATTTCTCAAGTTCATGTCCTTTAGCAAGTTGCACAGAGTCTTTCCATAACCAACCTCTTCACCATAATGTTTTTGCTAAAAGTTACTTATTTGAAAGGCAGAAGGATTGACTGCGGAGGGGTGGAGGGAAAAACAGAGAGGAAGAGATTTTTTATTCACTGTTCCACTCCTCAAATAGGTCCAACAGCTTGGTCTCAGCCAGGCAGGGTCAAAACCAAACTCCATCAGAACCAGTAACAGCCTTTCCCACACAGGTGGCAAGGGCTTGAAAACCTAGGCCCTCCACTGCTGCCTTACCAGATGCGTTAGAAAAAGCTGGATCCCAAACAGCATAATCGGGACTCAAACAGGTGCTCAGGTATGGAATGCTGGTCATGGCACGCAGGTTCTCTCCCCCTCCCCCCTCCGCCTCCAGCATTTTCTTCTGGGCACCCATCACAGTCACAGTGACATTTGCACATAGCACATGGACGTCAGAACAGCCTCAACGCTACAGCCAGCAAAGCCTTTAGCTGAAAGTGAGTTCCTCTGCGTCTTTCCTGTTTGCTTTTGGTTTCTGTAACTGGATTCAACCTTCCACATGCTCCATCCACTCCTGACACGAGCAGGATGTCGTATAACTACCTCAGGTTTCCTCTGCCTTGTGGCAGGCCAGATTCCTCCCTTCTGTGACTCCCCTGCAGTGCAGCATGACTGAAAACCTGTTCGGCTGGGGGTCCTTTCCGGTAGTTTGTCCATTTCTGCCCGTATCACTAAGCCGTGAATGAAAACTCAGGATTCCAGAAGCACTCATAAACGCAGAATGGCTTTCAGGTAACCGAAAAGGTTGCTTACAATCAACGAGGAGTGGTGAAAAGTTCTCCTATCATATATATTGTGTCAGTTTCCGAAAAGGAGGTGAACCGGTGTCCCAGGCCAGCGAGACAGGATCATTCACGAAGCAGTCTGTGGAGCGGCCCGACAGCGGCTCCTCGGGGCTCCTGAGGGCGTAGGGGCCGCCGGGAAGGGCCGCCGGCAGCCGCTGAATGCGGGCGAAAGGTCAGCGGCCCCGCGCCAGGGCCGGCCCCCGGGCGCCCTGCCCGCTCCCTCCGCCCCGACCCAGCCCGGCCGCCCGCGCCGGCGGAACGAGTTTCCGGCGGACTCGGCGCGGTGCCGCTTCCTGTCCCCCTTGCCGCGCCGTCTCACGCTGCCGGCCGACCTGCAGGGCTCGGCGCGCCCGGCCCCCTCGGCGGTCCCCACAGCGCCCCCCGGCCCCATGCAGTCTCGGATCCTGCTGCTCGGGGCGCCCGGCGGCCGCGGGGGCTCGGCCTCCCGGCGCGTGCGGCTGCTCCTGCGGCAGGTGGTGCGGGGCCGGCCCGAGGTCAGACTGCTGCACGCCGCCGGGATGGGGGCCGATTCAGGTAACCAGGGGCGCCCCTTGGCTGCCGCTGGCTGCACGCGGGGCTAGTTGTTTGCTGTGCGACTTGCAGCAGAGTTCTTGCACTCTCTGGGCTCTCTTCTTGACTTGAGGCTGCTTTGACCCTCAGGATTCTGGCTTGGGTCACTGTACACCACAGAAATTAAAAACAGCAGCTCGCGAGATTCAGGGAAGCCGGACTTGCCCCTGCCCTCCGAATTCCAAAAGCCTGGAAGCCGGTCCGGACCACGTTCCATCCAAAGCTCCGACAGTTTACGATGTTTTAGAAGTAGCCAAGAGCCTTTCCAACAGGTGTTCCACATACGCTCAGTGCGCTGATAACACGGGTTAATTTAGTTAAAATCCTTGAATCTACCAGCGAGGTGATTGAAGACCCTAAAAGCAGAGTGACCACACTAGAATTACATATCCCAAGTCTAGGTTTAGTAGTTTCTATCTGAGCTGACCTTATGATTCTCAAGTGGTGTGTTGGTGTAGGCTGCTTGCAATGGCTAAGCGACACGATGTCTCCTGTGGATGCTCTTAAACGGTGAAGTGATTTTAGGCAAGAGTTTGTCAATGTCACGAGTGCTTAGAATAATAGAAGTTTCACAATGAAGCCCCGGGTGTCATTGTTCCCTCTTGCCTTCTGTCTTCACTGCCCAGTACTTTCGCTCGCTAAAACATGAGTGACTTCACATTCCATTCATTTCACTCATTGATTCTTTTTATAAATATTTATTTATTTATTTTTATTGGAAAGTCATCTATACAGAGAGGAGGAGAGACAAAGAGGAAGATTTTCTGTCCATTGATTTACTCCTCAAATGAGCGCAACGGCCAAAGCTACCAGGAGCCAGGAGCTCTTCTGGCTCTCCCACCCGAGTGCAGGAACCCAAGGCTTTGGGCTGTCCTCAACTGCTTTCCCAGGCCGCAAGCCGGGAGCTGGATGGGAAGCCGGGCTGCTGGGATTAGAACCGGCGTCCATATGGGATCTCAGCCAGTACTTGCAGTTCGAGCCTTCAGACGCTAGGCTGTGGTGACTTCAGGTGTTTTGCTGTTTATGTGCGTCCGTGTTGTTTGGTTGTTGCTCCTTTGTCCTGGTGGGCAGAGGTTGAGGGTAGGAATGTAGGCTGTACCTTGGACTTTGGCGTCTTGGGTGCAGTCTACTTCTGTGCCACCTAGCCATGGGGACTGGAGTGCAAGTTACCTAGTTTTCTGTGTGCTTCCTTACATCTACGGGGGTTATTGTGAAGTTTCAGTTAGTTAATACAGTCCGTGGTAAATAGTAACATTCAGTCTAAGTGTCATTCTAGTGTATTTCAGCTGTGTATGCATTGTTACATGGCTTCAGAAAAAAATGAACCCAGTTTCTTTCAGGTTCAGAATTCTCTGGGGAGGCAAATGCAGAAGAGTTAATTGACATGAACTTAAAAAAATACAATTTTTTTTTTAATATGAGAAGAGGGTATTTTAACTATGGAAACAGTAGGAATGAATTCAGGTATGAAGTTTTAAAGTCTGTATTACCCAGTTACTGACAGATTAGTTTTGAATGTCTTCAGAATTTGTGTATGTCAGCAAGAAGCAGCTGGTATTTTAAATATGAGAGAACACACAACATATTAAAATTTTTAAGATTTATTTGTAACAAAAATTACAGGGAGAGGTGGAGAGAGGTCTTCTATCCACTGGTTCATTTCCCAGATGGCCAAAATAGCCAGGGTTGTGCAATACATGTATTTTTGTAATTTCAGTTTATATCTTTGGGCTATAATAGAGTTTGTGATCAATGATTTTGGGTTAAGGAAATACAGAATTGTGCCATAACTGGGAAATATTTATAAATGAAAAGGAGCTGTGTGGTGGTCTCAATTAAGTTTTAGCTCAGTATTTACTTGGAATTGAACCTTGAGAATTTTACCAACTTCTTTGAATTGAAAAGTAAGTTCTTTGACATTGGGGATAGCCTCATCTTACGTGTATTAAAGAATTTTAGAAGTAAACTCCCAGAATAGCTAAAACTTTATCACTTCTTGGGAAGGTCTGTGTTGGGAGCACACTGACCAATGTGAGAATTACTGCTTCATTTGGTTTTCTCTTGAGTATAGGTTCTGGATATTTAAAAAAATGATGATAAAGTAATAGTGATTCCCCTCCCCTGTGGGGGCGTTTGGTCATGTCTGGAGACTGTTTAGATGGGCAGAATCAGGAAGGATGTGTGTTGACTTCTAGTGAACACAGACCACCATTCTGCCGGAAGTTCTGTAGTGCACCAGGTAACCTTTCTCACCAAAGATGGATCTACCCTCAAAGCGCCTCTGTTGAGAAACCTGAATGAAACCAGCTTCTCTGCCCAAGCTATTGTTAAAGCTATTTTGTGAAACTCATTAAACCCAATGTTGCACTTGAGCGCATCTGCTGCAGAACACGTTCAGAGCGTGGCACTCTATGGCATTTATAGACAGAAAGTGGAAGGCAGGCACAGACACAGCTCGGCTGGGGACAGCTGGGCTGCTTGCCTCTTGAACGTGGCCTGATCAGTTGGCAGCCTGTGAGTGATGGAAGCTCTGCTGCTGTGATTGGCTGGGACGCAGCTCTTTGAGAAGTACACTCCCCTGATTGAGCTGTTAGTTTGTATGCTGGGAGTACAGTTGCCTTAGCTTACCTAAGGACTTGGATGACCCATGGATCCTCTCCATAGCTTTAATACTTCAAAAGAAAAGCATGGAATTCATTCCATAGAGTTGATTGTTTTAAAAGTACATACATTCATTAACAGAATCCTGGTCTCTAACTTGGAGGGCATTAAAAAATGCATGCTACGAGCACAGCTGCCACAGTTGTGCCTGAAATACATAAATGAAAACATTTTTGAAATTGGTGAAGCGCTCAGTAGTTAAAATAGCCTTGAAGTATCTGAGGAGAGTATCCAACTTTGTTATGGGTTAGCCAGGAATTAAATGTGATCTATCAGTCATAGCGAAATTCTAAGGAATACTTAGAATAGTTTTCAATCCAAAAAATACTATGACAAAGCTGTTTCCAGCAAAATTTGTTATTGATGAAACATCAAGGGAATAATGTTACTGTTATTTGCCCCTGGCCAGAGGTCTCAGAAAAGGGCATGTAGGTTTAGATGCTACACTTGATAAAGTTCTACAGGACCAAACAACAACAACAACAACAAAACCAAACAAACCAAAAAGTAATTCTTCGATAAAAAAAAAATGAGTATCTGCTAAATGAAGATTGATCAGCGATTTTTTTTTTAGCTTACCAAATTTTGCCCGGAAAATTACTTAGTTGATAAAAATGTATGGATGTTGATACTTTGATGAAAAGGCTTGTTTTCAAATGCCCTCAGATTTATAATGCCCCGTATTCTTCCCTGAGCATGCATCTGCCTTTTTAAAATGGGGACTGTCACACTTGCTCTGTCTGCCTTTAGCTTACAAGAATTGCTATGTTAGTCAGCAGACATTTAGGTTTTAGGGGAAAGGAGTGTGCAAGGAAAAACCATATGTATTTGTTCCATTGGCTGGAGGCCCAGTGACTTTAGGCTTGCCTGGATGCAGTGTTTCATGTAATACCTTTAGGACAAGGGCTCCTCTACCTTTCCCTTATTGCCTCTGCCTTCCACTCTGATAACCCAAGGCTTTCACTGTCCTTACCTTGCAGTAAAAGCATCTTTTCCTGCCAGCATTGACAAACATCCTGGTGAGGCTAAGCTTGGGTCATGTGGCCATTTCTGAAACAACCATTATAACTGAGGGGATGGTCTGGTTAGGTTTGTGCAGAGTACTTGCCTCTGGGGGATTTTGGTCAAAGAGTGAACTTTGACATTGGAATGAGTGGTATAAAACTTAAACCAGTGTCATAGGTTCTTCACAGAAAAGGGGAATTCTGTTGTCAAAAGAAAGGAGAAGGCATATTGAACATGTAAAACACAACAGGTATTCATTGGAAAAGACCTAAAACTTGCTAGTAATGTCCAAAGGGATTTGTATGTGAGTGTCTTATTGTGAGTGTCTTATAAAATGTGTCCTTAATTATTAACTTCAATATAGAAATGATTTTCCTACATATTGTTGGGAAATCCCTTTAAGGATTATTTCAAACATTAAAATCAAGCCTTCCTGCCTTTTTTTAAAAAAGATTTATTTTTTATTAATTTGAAAGGCTGAGTGAAAGAGAGGGAGTGGGAAAAAGATCTTTTGTCAACTGATTCATGCCACAGATGAACACAGTGGCTGGGGCTGGGCCAGGGCAAAGCCAGCATCCTGAAATTCCATCCAGGTGTCACCGATGGATGGGAATGGGCCAGGTTACTTGCACCCCATCTTCCAGTGGTTTTTCAGGTGCATTAGTAGAAAATTAGGTCCAGAGCAAAGCATCTGCAACTAACCAGCACTCCATATGGTATGCTATTGCAAGCAGCAACTTAACCTGCTGTGCCATGTGTTGTGGCAAGGCCCCAAGATTCTTTTAATTCATTCCAATTATTTTAATAAATTCCACTAAAAGTATCTTATATTGCTAAGTACATTAAAAAAAAGGGAGTTTGGACTCAAATAGCTTGTTTGGAGGAAAGAATGCATTGACTTCTTGTGCCTAAATTATGTTACCTGTTATCTCATAAATATTCTCATGCACCTTTGGAAAAATATTTAATCTACTTTATTTACATAAATTGATTACAAATGGATTGGTTCATGATCATTTTGGGAGGTAAGTGATAAAGAAGGCATAAAATTGATTAGGGCTTGAAATAATATTTAATTAAAAACAATAGTTAGAAATTGTTATCACTAATTTATCAATTTTTTGGGCATTTGTTGGTGTCTGGTAGGTCTGAGATTCTGCTTTTGGCATGACAGCTAGAATGGTGATTAAAACATAGTCCTTACTCCAAAAAATGTTTTGCAGTCCAGGCAGTAGTCTTTGAACATTTGCTTTTGTCTGTTTGTTGAAAGGATTTTTCAAATATGTAGTCCTTTGCACATTTTTAGGTTGATAACTAGAAGTTTTCCTGATAAGTATAAATAGTTAGAAAAGGTGACATTCCTTGTGTTGCAAATATTGACATTTAGATGAAAAATTGTTACAAACTGGTAAGTGTATCTTTTAATTAAAAACTGAATATCCTAGTAATTTCTTTTCCACTATCTCTATTTTGAAAGTAGATAAATTTTTCTTAAATATCAGAAAATGTAAATTATCGCTTTTTCTCCTTGAATTTGTATTTCAGTTAAAATCTGCAATGATTTCAGTCTTTGCAATTTTAATAGGTTTTTATTTGATAGCTTTATTTTTATCACACTTCTATGCAACAAAAATGTCTGAATGACATTTCCAGCAGGTTGTAAAGGTTGACATTTTGAATAAAATTGTTACAAAGCTTTAAGTGTATCTTTTAAGTGGAAACATTAAAAACATGTCAATCGTAACTAGTGCACAGATGTTCAGAAGAACTTCAGTATTTACAAATTTTGATAGAAACAAACTTAGGGAAAGCACGTTTAGTGACATGAGTAGCACTTTATCCCATTTGAATATTAAATACCACTAATTAATATGATTAGTATCCTCTAGGTCAGTGTAGCAACAATTCTAATAATACCTGGTTTTGAAGTTTTTTGTGTAACAATATAAAGAATATCTTAGGTTATTTGCCAAAAAATGCTGATTAGTGATCAGAAAAGTTTTATGATCTGTTAATAGCTGATAATTGGTTGGTGTCTTTTTTAGGCTTTTTTTGTAGCAAAGAATCAAAAACCACCTGACTTGCCAAAAAATGGTGTACACACAGCTAACACTCATTGGTACCTTATTTTTCGAGAGGGTCACTAAAGAGACTGTCAAAATTTATCGAATGGCGTTGTCTATTATTTTCTTGCTTAGTAACTACTTATGTAAACTGTTTACACAAGATGAGTTGACAAAATGATAACTGTTAATTTCAGTATTCTTTTGTCAATACCTTTCCCCATCACATGTTTAAGTACTTTTTTGAGATAAGAACTTAAAGTCTTTAAGATTAACAAATGGAGTCTATAATTCTAAATCCTGTCAGGGAAATTCAACATTCTGACATAAAATACCTTTTTGCCTTCAGTTAAAATGAATGTATTAATTTATTTATTTTAAAGGATGTTAAGAAAATACTAAAAAATACGAATTATAGGACCCATTTTGTAAGCCAGGTTACTAAAACTAGCCATGAATGAAAGAATCTAATGATTATGAAAGAATTAAAGAATCTAATCTAATATTTACCTTATCATAATATATGATTATAAAGTTTTACTCTTTCTGCTCTCTGATAAAGTAATATAATATTGTGTTATGTAATGTGAAGTACAGGTTCTCAGATTCATGTTAGGAAAACATACATGAAAGTGAAGATCACTTGAGCCTTGCGCCCTTGGAAAATGGCAATGCACTTTAATTCAAAGCCTACTGTTGTGGAAGATTCATAAGCAGCAATTGTATCACAGTGTGAGAAATGCATTACAAAATCATGAATGTCACAGTGTGTTATTGAAAGGTCGGAGTAGAATGTTTTTATTTAAGAGATGGGGGAAGAGAGAATCATAGCAGGAGAGCATGCTGCCTCTGATCTACTGGTTCACTTTTCAAATGGCCTCAGTAGATGGCAGGAGGAAGAGCAGGCTGAAGCTGAGGGTCAGGAACCAAATCCAGGTCCCCCATGTGGATGCAGGGTTCAGGAACTTAATTACTTGGGTCCAGGTACTTGCACATCAGATATAGGTGTTCAACCAGTGCCTTTTTTCTCCCTTCTTTCCTCTCTCCATCCCTCCTCTCTCTCTCTCTGTTTGATGATAGTTTTCCATAGTCTCTGGGATTTCCCGTCTGCCCCTCCTTAAGTCCCCCCCTCACTCACCCAGTCACAAGTTTCCTCTTTATTATTACAATGGTATAGTCCTTCAAAACAGTCATTACCCCATCATTCTGCTACTTAAGTGTATCCATTGTAGGTATGGACAATGGCAAAGAATCCAGCATCCTATTGTCAAGATATATTTAACAGTTTCATTGGGAGTACATTTTTGGTTTGGAAGTAGAGATGCATACTGCATTGTATCTTCTCATCTTGATATGATAGTCGATTATTCTATTCTTCTAGAGGACTATATGTACATGCCTGCTTACCTATATATCTATTGATCTTGTATTTTGCATGAAGATTGCCTTATATCAGAAAGAATATATTATATTTGTCCTTTTGGGATTGGCTTATTTCACTGAGTGTAATGATCTCTAGCTGGAACTATTTTGTTGCAAATGGTAGAAAATCATTCTTTTTTATTAAAGATTTATTTTAATTTTTATTGGAAAGGCAGATATACAGAGAGGAGGAGAGACTAAGAGGAAGCTCTTCCATCCAGTGTTTCACTCCCCAAGTGACCTGCAATGGCCGAAGCTGCGTCAATCCGAAGCCTGGAGCCAGGAACTTCCTCCAGGTCTCTCATGCGGGTGCAGGGTCCCAAGGCTTTGGGACATGGATTGCTTTTCCAGGCCACAAGCAGGGAGCTGGAAGGCAAGTGGAGTAGTTTCCATGATTAGAACTGGCGCCCGTATGGGATCCTGGCATGTGCAAAATAGGACTTTAGGCGCTAGGCTATTGTGACTTCAAATGTTTTTGTTGTTCATATGTGTCCACTGGTTTACTCCCCACGCTGCCGCAACAGCTGGAGCTGAGCCAATCCGAAGCCAGGAGCCAGAAACTTTTTCCAGATCTTCCAGGTGGATGCAGGGTCCCAAGGCTTTGGGTGAGTTCAAGGCAAGGATTTCAGCTGCTAGGCTATCGTGCTGGGCCCAAATTTCATTCTTTTTAATGGCTGAGTAGTATTCCATAATATGAACCACTGTCTTAACTGATTGGCTAAACAGCTACCTTTGAAGTGATCAATTTTCAAGGAAGATGGGGATCATGCTACAGACAGGGGGCTTAGGGGAGACATGAAGAAATTTACAGACTAATTGGAACGCAGAGTGGGAAATGTGGGAGGACATTTAGGCTTAAGGGGTAAAATGTTCATCCCTGAGACAGGAATACAAGAGTCAGAACTGGTTGGAGATGGTGAGGCAGGTACAATGCAGTGCTTTAGGATTTTGGGTTGTTTTTGTATTAAAGTTGAAGTATTTCCGGAATATCTAGGTCAGGTGTGGAGTAAGCTATGAGAAGCTAGGAAACTCAAAAGATCTGAGCCGAGACAGATCTCTGAGAGTTTTATGAGGGTCAAGGGTTGGACCATTGGTGTGGTTTATGTAACTTAGAAGAGCATAGGGCCCCATGCAATGGCTCAATGGCTAAATCCTTACCTTGCAAACGCCAGGATCCCAAATGAGTGCTTGTTCATGTCCTGGCTACTCCACTTCTGATCCATCTCCCTGCTTGTGGGAAAGCTGTAGAAGATGGCCCAAAGCCTTGGAACCCTACGCCCACCTGGGAGACCTCAAAGAAGCTCCTGGCTTCTGACTGGTTCAGCTCCAGCTGTTTTAGGTGTTTGAGGAGTGAACCCATAGATGAAAAATCTCTCTTTCTGTCTCTCCTTCTCTCTGTAAATCTGATCTGTCTTTCCAATAAAAATTAATAAATCTGAAAAAAGAGAAAAGTATAGTATATAATAAAAGGTGACCAAAGCTTCAACAGTTAAGGCAAGGATGGCCAATACCTGGTCCATATAAACGTAATGATCTATACCCTTTGTCCACAACAACAGACATGGCTCATTGACCACTGCCCTCTTCCTTAATTAGCCTAATTTGCATCCTGATTTATTTTTTGAATATGTTAGAAGCCTGTTGCCTGGTTTCCAAATGTTTGGAAGGAATTTTGCACTTCACTATTTTGATTTCTAGTTTAATTCTGTAACATGCTGTATGTGATTTCAGTCCTTTGAATTTATTAAGTCTTGCTTTATGGTCAGACCTGTGAGCTGTTTGTGTGAATATTGCATGGGCACGTCAAAAGAATAGATGTGCTGTTATTGTGTATAGTGTTCTGTAAAGATTGTTTAGGTGGGATGCGTAAGGGTGTTTCAGATCTTCTCTGTCCTTACTCCAATATGGGATAGAAAGATGGAAAATTAGTGGCACTTTTCTGTACTTCCCCTTATCCCCTGCTGTTCTTTTCTTTTTCTTTAAAAATGATTTATTTATTTATTTATTTTATTATAAAGTCAGATATATAGAGAGGAGGAGAGACAGAGAGAAAGATCTTCCGTCCAACGAAAGTGAGCCGCAACAGCCGATGCTGCGCCAATCCGAAGCCAGGAACCAGGAACCTCTTCCAGGTCTCCAATGCAGGTGCAGAGTCTCAAAGCTTTGGGCCATCCTCGACTGCTTTCCCAGTCCACAAGCAGGGTTCTGGATGGGAAGCAGGGCTGCCGGGATTAGAACCGGCACCCATATGGGATCCCAGTGCATTCAAGGCAAGAACTTTAGCCACTAGGCCACGCAGCTGGGCCCTCCTGTTGTGTTCTAATCACTCCCTGGGAGGGGTGTGTTTAAGGAACCTAGGTATGGTGGTGGGTTTGCCTTTTTCTCCTTTTTTGGTCTGTCATTTTTCACTTACTGCTTAATCCCTAGCTCTCTCCTCGCCAGGGCAGCGCTGCTGGCTTGATTTGTTCTTCCATGAAAGGCCACAGCTCCTGGTAGTGGCTATACAGTTAACTTTCTTCACTGGAACTCTGCCTTCTCCCCTTTGGGCCTAGGGTCATAGTGGCTTTCTAGTATATTGGTTTCAAGGACCTTGTTATTTTCCCCAAACAACCCACCTCTTCATGAATGATCCCTTGGTTATACTCATCTCAGTTACTCAGTTTCATTCCTGCTGGGAGGCTGCTTCATGAATAGAACAACATTGTATACAAAGGAAAACCAAGTGGAAAAGCTTAAAATGGATCCAGCTTGTTTAAGGAATAGTTTGGAAACAGTTGTGGGTTGAGTATAATGGGCAGGGGAGGTCAGAAAGGAAAAGGAGGAGCCAGACCAGAGAGAACCTTAGGAGCTGTTGCAGACTGAGGAGTGAGTAAGGGCTGGCATTGCTTTAGTATGATTTTATTAGAATCACTGTGGCTGCTCTGTTGACACCAGACGATAGAGGAACAAGGGCAGCAAGAAGCGATCTCTTACGGAGTGAGATTGAATGCTGACTTGGACTAGCATGAATTGGGGCATAGGAAGAAAAGTTAAGAAGGACTCCTTGCATGTTGATCTGAGCAATTGGAAGGATTTAGCACAGTTGGGGGATACCACAGGGGCCTATTTTGATGGAAAGATCAGACGTTCAATTCTGTATACTCAGAAAAAAATATCCTTCCTCCTTAAAGACAATCCTCAACAAAGAGGTTATTTACAGATGTATTATAGTTGGTGATTGCATTTGGGGCATCTGCTTCTGCTTTCCCCAGGTTCATCAGGAGAGTAGTAAGTTGGAGTAGAGCAGCTGGGACTTGAACTGGGACCAGTATTGGATGTTGGCATCACAGGTGGTACCTTAATCTGCTGTGAAATTTATTTTTATAAGAAGTGTGAGGTGGGACTCTTTATTTGTAAACAAATTTACAGCCAGCTGTGAAGTTCCTGTGATGTGTAATCTGTGTTTTTCCTAGGTTAGCTATCAGAATGATTTGGTCAGACCTGCTACTGATGCCAAGATTTATAATGAGATCTTGTGCCTGAAACTGTTCTAATGTTCATGTTAATTACTTGGCACATGTTTTGTCAGGAGACCAAAAATTAGTGTTTTCAGGAAGTGAAAACATTCCTGAATGTACCTCATTTGCAAGTACCCAAACTGAAATTCCTTACAGTCCCTTCGTATCAAATGCCAATAGGTACCACTCATATTGTAAGCAAACTTATCCTTTAAAAATTTACTTTAAAAAGTGACTAATTTGCATAGGAAGGTAGGTATGACCTGTCAGACAATATCTAGAAACAATTTGTTTGCGAGACTGTGCTAATCGCCTGATTTACAGGGTATTAGTACTTAAAAGCAATTCAGAAATGTGCATTGAGGGTTACTTGTTGGAATATAGAGAGGGCAGGGAGAGGTGGTACTGAAATGTGCATTTCTCTCAAATTCCCATATGAGCTGGGTGCCTGAAGTATCTCTGATAGACTGAGTAAAAACTGAGGGATAGAGAGAGAGGTCTTAGTGTGTTCTAGAAGACCTTTGCATCCCTAGGGTTTTTGTTCTTGTGTGTGTTTTGCTTTATTGCCTGACTGCTAATTTTGATTTCAGCAAGAACTTGGCTCTGTATGTAGTCCTTATCTTCTTTTTCCAACTCACCATGCGTCTGTAATAAATTTCTTCATTTATAAGACTTTTTCACAGATTTACAGATCTTCTCATTTTTAAAGCCTCTATTTCAGAGGGTATTTTGGGATGTGCAGAATTCTTAGAAGATAGTAAGCATTCATCAAGTGTTGGCTATTATGATCACCATGATTTATGACCTTGGTCTCCAGAGTACCTCACTGGCTCTAGCCTGGCAATGCTGAATGATGTGTTTTAAACAGTTGCTTTTTCTAAGTGTCTTAGTTTTTCATTTGAACGGTGGGAGCGGAGGCTGAAAGAGTGCTCCCATGAGCTAATTTACTCCCCAAATGTTGGTCACTACTTGGGCCAGCCAGAGCCCAAACCAGGAGCTAAATCCAGGTACCAGCTCCTGAGCCATCCACCATTCTTTTCCAGGGTTTGCATTAGTGGGAGCTGTAGCTGGGAGCTCACATCAGGTATTTTGAAGTGAATTACGGGTGGTGATAACCTTCATCTGAGCATTTTTGAGCCCTTTTCAGTTGAAGTTCCATGTGTAGTGGAAGTGTTTGCTACTGGAGAAAGTAAAGCAGAGAGGTTGTTTGGGTTAGTCCTGCACAAACTAGTGCTACTTAAAAAACAAACAACAAAAAGCACACCCTGGGGTATGATGGCTCAACTGGCTAATCCGCTGCTTTGTAAGCACCAGTATCCCCCATCGATGCTGATTTGTGTCTTGGCTGCTTTTCTTTCCATCCAGCACATTGTTTATGGCCTAGGAAAACAGTGGAAGATATTCCAAAGCCTTTGATACCTGCATCCATGTGGGAGACCCGGAAAAAGCTCCTGGCTTCAGATTGACTTATGTCCCACCATTGTAGCCATTTGGGGGGTGAACCAGTGGATAGATGATCTTTCTCTGTCTCTTCTTCTCTTTGTAAATCTGCCTTTCCAATAAAAATAACTCTTTTAAAGAGAACAACACCCACAACAAAAAGAACCTCCTTAAAAACAATATTTAGAGAACTTGTGCCCTCCTTACTTGTGTCATGGAGGATTTCTTGGCATTTATGTTACTGGCACATTATTCTTTTTAGCAGCTAGAAATGTAGACTTTTGAAGGTCGTTCTGTTTGAAAACCTGAAATTATATGTGGTAAAATTGGCAATGTATAAAAAAATATATATCTAAATGAGGCTGTATATGAAAGATTATACCCTGTTGTGTTTTGTATGATCTTAAAGAACTTTCCTGAATGTTATTGCTTCTACTAACACTGCTACTAATGAAAAAATAAAGCTGTTAATGTATTTTATTGCATTTCTCCTAAATTAACATTCAGATTTGTGTTTTTAAACTTTAATTTGATTGGACAGAGAAACAGGGCTTGTATCCACTGGTTCATTCCCCACAGACCTGGGAAGGCTTGGCTGAATGGAGCTGGGAATGTATCCAGGCCTCCTATGTGGGTGGCAGGAACTCAGCTACTTGAGCATTCCCTGTCATCCTCCCAGGGTGTGCATTAGCAGGACATTGAAATTGAAACAGCTAAAACACTGGCACTCTGATATAGGGTGTGGATGTTCCACCCATTGAATGGCTTCAGTGTTAGGCCAAAGTTCACCCTTTAGCATTTACATTGTGAACATCACTGATCTCCTTTCTTCTTTCTTCCTTCCCTCTCCATCTCCTTCTTCCCTCCTTTCTTAAGATTAACTTATTTTTATTGGAAAGGCAGGCTTACAGAGAGAAGGGAAGACAGAGAAGGAAATACATCTGCTGATCGACTCTCCAAATGACTGTAATGTCCAGAGCTGAGCTGATCTGAAGCAGGAGCCAGGAGCTTCTCCTGGGTCTCCCATGTGGCTACAGAGTCCCAAAGCTTTGAGCCATCCTCCACTTCTTTGTCAGTCCATAAGCAGGGAACTGGATGGGAAGCAGATAATCTGTGACATGAACCAGTGTCCATATGGGATGTCAGCACTTAGAGGTGGCGGATTTGTCAGTTCAATCATCACACCAGTCCCAATTTCACTGGTTTCTTGTGTCTCCATTGTGTATTATGTACTGTGGATGGAGGTTTTAGAGCATAGTGTCTGAAGAAAGAATATTTATGGCGTATTTCTATTATAGTCTTATCTGTAGCTCAGGACATTATTTGGCCAAGAGAAAAGTGTGTGTTTTTAACTTGCCTCTCTTAACAACTTTGTTTCTTTATTCTCTTTTCAGGGGATACAGTTACTATTGGAGATGTATCATACAAGTTGAAAATACCTAAGAACCCAGAACTTGTACCACAGAACTACAGTAAGAAATGCTTTTTTACGAATGAATAACTTTGAACTTTTCACTTGAGAACTGTTGAATTTATACAAACTGTTGAGAATAATATAAACTAAATGTGCTGAACCTTTACTTTTTTTTTAAAGATTTATTTTTATTATTATTATTTTTTTATTGGAAAGGCGGATATACAGAGGAGAGACAGAGAGGAAGATCTTCCATCCGATGATTCACTCCCCAAGTGAGCGCAACGGCCGATGCGCCCATATGGGATCCTGGGCGTGCAAGGCGAGGACCTTAACCACTGCGCCACCGTGCCGGGCCCTGAACCTTTACTTTTATCAGTACTGTGCCAGTGGTTGCAATAGTTGGATCTGGGCCATTCTAAAGCCATTCTAAAGCCGTGAGCTATGAGCTTACAGGTCTCCTACGCGGTTGGCAGGGACCCAAACATTTGAACCAACTTCTACTGCATTCCCAAGTACATTACCAGGAAGTTAGATCAGAAATAGAATCACTGGTATTGGAACCATGCCCATGTGAGATGCCATGGTGGCTTTGCCAACTGGTACCATGGTGCCAGCCTCAGGAATAGCAAAAGCTTATCCTAGATTATCCAACATTCAATAGAAACATGTCTTTTTCTTGCATGCTACTCTTTATTTTTTGCTTGGGATAAAATTTACATTAATAAAATAATATTAATGTAGGTCATAAATAAAATGTGAATAAAATGTAGATCAGAAGTGTTTGTTTCAATGAGTTTTGATAAGTTACAAATATACACAACACCTAAAATACTTTGTCATTTCTGCATTTTCTCTTTTATTCCCTCCCCTTGGAATCTACTGTTTTGTACTAGGAAAGATTAGTTTTGCCTGTACTCCAGCTTTACACAACTAAAATCATGCAGTGTGTGTGTGCATGCATATCTTGCTTTTTTTCTGTCAAGACAATAATTTTAAAATTCATCCATGTTTCTGTACCAGTTTTTTTGTGTTTGATTATGGAGTAATGTTCCATTGTGTGTGTGTACGTACACACATATATTAATACCCGTGTATATGTGTCTCAATATTGCTCCATGTCCCATGGCTTATTTATCCATTTTCTTGCTGTTGGATATTTGGCTGGCATCCATTGTTGGGTTATTATGAATAAGGAGTTTTGAACAGTGCTAAGCTTGTACTTCTTTTGCATGAAGGACCAGGGAGTTGAGTTGATATTACTGAAGTTAAATGCCTTTGTAACCATAAAGCATAGTGCCAGACAGTTCTCCTAATAGGTTGTGCTGTTTTACCCTTACCAGTAGTGATGTTCTACATCCTTGGCAATATTGATATCTTTACACATTCCACTAGGTATGAAAAAGTAACTAACTTATCATGGCTTCTGTTTTATAATGACTTAATTGGGATATAATCTATTAATCATGAAATTCATCTTTTTAAGTTAGACACTTCAGTGTCTTTTAGAATTTTTATAGAGTTGTGCAACCATATCATTGTTTTATTTGGTCTTTATTTTAACTTTTAATTCCAAATAGCTTAAAATTTACAAAATAAGTATTGTTTAGCTGAGTTCCCATATATACTCCACACTCAGCTTCCCCTATTAACATTTTATATTAATGTATTTGTCATAGTTTGCTAACTATACCAAACTTCCTATTTTAAAATGTGGACTCCCTGTATGTATTTCTGTCACCCCCTCCAGCCTCTAGGTTCAGATTGGGAGGTTTTGTTTTTTGTTGTTGTTTTTGTTTCAGCTCATATATATAAGGGAGGACAGGTGGTGCTTGTCTTTCTGTGGCTGACTGGCTTCAATTCACATGTCTACTCTAGTTCCATCCATTTCACTGTGTAACAGGGTTTCACTCTTTTTACTGGCTGATTAGTGTTATGTCACATTTTGTTTATTCATCTGGCGATGGATATCTTATTTGATTTCATGTCTTAGCTGTGGTAGACCTGGTGCAGCAGGTGTCACTTTGTCCTTTAGATATATATCTGGTAGTGGGAGTGCTGAGTGGCCTGGCAGTTTTATTTCTAGGTTTTAAAGAAGTCTCCGTGTTGCTTTCCATAGTGGCTGTGCTATTTACATTTCTTCTAATAATGGAAAAAGAGTTCCCTTTCTCTATATCCTCACCAACATTTGTTATTTTTTTTTCTTCCTTTGTTAATAGTCATGCTGACTAGGGTGAGGCGGTATCTCATTATGGGTTTGGTTTGCATTTTGCTGATTGCTAGCGATATTGAGCATTTAAAAATGCTTACTTATTTTTATTTGAAAGACAGAGTCACAGGGAGGGAGAGAGAGACACAGAGAGAGAAATCTTTCATCTGCATTTTCAGTCTCCAAATGGCTAGAATGGCTGGGACTTGGTTAGGCTGAAGCCAGGAGCAGTGAATTTCCAGGTCTTTCACATGAATGCAGGGACCCAAGGACTTGTACCATTCTCCCTTCTTTCTCTGTCCAGTTGTAGGTAGCTGGATCAAAAATGGAGTAGCTGGAGCTTGAATCAGTGCCCATGGGGATGCCAGCACTGCAGTGATGATTTTTGCATTACTCACCAGATAGGAAGGGTCAAGGACTAGGGGAAAGTGCATGAGACCATTGCTTCCAAATTTTCTCTTTCTTCCTCCTATATCTAGGGAAAGGTGGTAAGTTAGGGGAGAAGCTGCACCCAGCCTCCCAACTGCATCAGTATCCAGGGATGGGGATTGGCCACCCGGTGTCATCCCAGAGTCCCTGATGTGGAGCATGCTTTGGGGTTCCACTTAAGTGGTTTTGATTGTTCTAAAATGCTGTCAATCTCACTGATCCAAGGATGTAGAAATCCTTCCAAGGTTGATTTGCTGACACAGTCCACACAGGGTCTCTATTCTCCCAGATATTAGCTGTCGTTGCTTGGCTGAGGTAGTTGACCAATTTGTTCTGCCCTCCTTCCTCTATGATGGTACCACATGTCCTCTGCAGTCCCCAATGGACTGCCTTATCCTCCATGTGCATCTGGGTATGCAATCCACCTCATACCCATTGAAGAGGCCAGGTTCTGACACATGCACTCCATGGTCATACCACTGATCCCCAGCATGAGAGCCCCTGAAGTCCCCCTACTGGACTCGCACCGCCAACACCAGGACAACCACTACTGCCACCCTTCTCTCCCTGCCTCCTCCCGTTTTCACGTGTGCTGCTGGGTGCTGTGGCCTAACATGGCATGTCCTGTCTCACCTCACCTCACCTCGGCATTTACTTGTGTGTGCTTTAGGCTGGCCTGTCCTGATCTGCCTCCAGTTCCAGCTTATGCTGGCAGGTGTTGCAACCTAGCCCAGCCCAGCAGCTCCCAGTTCCAGTTCTTATGTCGTTTGGCTGGTGTTGTGGCCTGTCTTACACCCCATCCTGGTTCTCAGATCTGGCAGTGGGTGTTATGAATTGGCCCAGCCTGGCCTGTTCTCAGATGTGATCCACACATATATTGGCAGGTACCATAACCTGGTTCTTGAGCTCACCTGCAGGGACTGCATTCTGACAGAGGAGTTCTACTTGTAGTAGTTTTAAGTTTTTAAATTCTATGTGAATTTAAAAATAATTTCTGTCACCAGTGATATTCTCTGAAGAGACATGGTTATCATACTTTCCTGTAATTCTTTACTCTTCATTTAATTCTTTAAATAGAGTTGTAAAAGCTGAATTTAAAGTCTCTAGTATTACTTGTCTTTCTTCCTCAGAGAGTTTTTATTGCCTCTCTTCCTCTGTGTATGAGCCATACTTTAGTCCTTCATTTTCGTCATTCTTCTTGTTGGAAGTAGACATTTATGAATGGTATGACGTGGTAGTGCTGGGAATTGGAGCCATCTTTTCCTAGAGTTTGATGTCGCCCCTTGTGTTTTGCTATTTATTTGTTCAGTGATTTCCTAGTATTATTTCTTCAAAGTCTTTATTCTTTGTCACATGTAGCCATTGACGTTTCTGCCTGATCAGCTAAAGGAGAGCTAACGACCAGACATATTACATAAACACCTTGAGCTAATGAGTCCCAACGACTTTGCTGCAAACCATTATGTGCAGGTTAGGCTATTATTTCAGTGCTCTGAGGTCACTAACAGTTGTGTCTTCTTCCTGCATGTGTATGCCGTGAGGATCAGCAGAGGTGGGACATGAGGTCCTTCTCGGGTCTCAGCACTTTACTGGACCTGTGAGTGTTTTTCTAAACCATAGGCATACACCGGAGCATTTTCAAAGCCTCCAGTGAACATTCCTGTTCCGATTATCCTATTGTTAGGTTCAACTGGTTTCCTTGCCTCAGGAGGTTGAGATGTTAAACATTTGTTGTTGATTTTTTAAAAAATGGTTTATTCTTTGCACACAGTGAGCTCTGAGTGGATCAAATAAAGAGACATTCTAAGAATGGAGCCTTTCAGCAAGCTGCCAGACAAGTCAGGCAGGGACAGTTCTCCAGGGATGGGGCTTCTGGGGAGTTCCAATCTGTTCTCTCCCTTCAGTGACTGCTAGCTGCTGGTTTTCATTGTGATGATGAACATTCGGTTCTCAAGACTGTCACAGATCTGGAGAGGTGGGGATGGGATGGGGGCAAGTCAGAACTCCACGAAGCAACTGTCCTGACTGAGGCTTCTGTCTTTTTCTGATAAATGCTAAACATATTATTGACACTCTTTTGTTAGTAATTTCCACAGTTCTGAATAAGTTGATTTTGATGATGTTTGTCGATGTTATGTTTTTACATGGAAGAAGGGGTTTTCAAAAGTCCTATTCATTGTCCCTTCTTGGCATGCTTGTCCTGTCATTGTGGCTTTAATTTGCATTTTCCTGAGGAATAATGGTGTTTAAGATATTTTCCTTAATGGATTTTTGCGTTCTTTTTGTGAAATGTCTATTAAAGTCACAAGCCCATTTTAAAAACTTGAATTATTACCATTTTATTATTGAGTTGTAAAAGTTCTCCATATTATTGTGGATGAGGGTTCTTTGTCATAAATCTATATTAAATAGTTTTTTCCATCTATTTGCTTGGTCATGTTTTTGGAAAAAAAAATTATGTATTAGAAAGGCAGAGTGACAAAGGAGGGATGGAGGGGAGCATGAAGAGAAAGATAACTCCTTCATCTGTGATGTGCTCCACAAATGACCACAGTAGCCAGGGCTGGGCCTGGCTGAAGGTAGGAGCCAGGAATTCTATTCAGGTCTCCTATGTGAGTAGCCATAGGATGATACTGTGCTGCTTTTTTTTCTTAATCTTTTATTTATTATTATCATTATCATTTGATGATATAGTTCCATAGACCCTGGGATTTCCCTTACCCTTTCCCTAGTTCCCTCCTCCCACCACTGAGTTCCCCTATGTCATTTCTTTTTTTTTTCAGGTTTTTTAAAAAGTATATGTTTTATTGTTATTTTTTTAAACTATATTTTTGACAATCTTTACATAGTTAATTAGGGTAAAAAGATTCAAGGGCTACAGGAAAGTGGGTAAGACTATTATTTCCACATTGTTTCTTTCAGGTATCTGTGGTAAATGGGGATAAAAATGAAAAAGCCACACCCAGTCTCCCACTCACCCCAGGTCGCTAATGTGGGACCATGTTCCGAAGGTCTTGCTCAAGTGGTTTTGATGGTTTAACAGTTATGAATTGCTGCCACTCTCACCACTCTAAGCACAATGGGGTCGTTGAAGAATCCACTGATTGACATAGTCCATCTTAGAGTCTCTGTTTGCCCAGTTTTTCACTGCCAACCTATGGCTGAGGTGATTGATTGATTTGTTCTGTCCTCTGTCTTTTCATGGTTAGGGTTCTGAGTCCAGCAGTTCGACTGGGGAGATTCCCAAAGAAACTTTGTCTGAGGTGTTCCCAGACCAGATTCTTGTATGTACTAGCAAGGACAGGGCCCAGCACAGTCCATTGCCCCAAATCAGCTGGTTGTTGCAATTGCTGGGTCGGTTCTGTTTCCAGCGCTGTCTTCCACTGGAACCAATGGGTGTTGCAGTCCAGCCTGGTTCTGCCCAGCACACACTCGGCCCTCACATAAACCAGTGGGAAATGCAGCCTAGTCGGAGTGACCCACAATAACCCCCACCCGGCCCGCCCCCTATCCTGGTTTGCCAGTATGTGCATCAGACTAGTCCAGTCTGTCCCACATCCCATTCAGCTCTCATACATGTCAATGGGCATTGAAGCCTAGTTTCATCTAACCAGCTCCACTATCCAGCCAACACAGATGTTGTTGGGTGCTTTTCTGTCTAGCCATCCCTGCCCCATCCTGGTTTTTGTGCCCTCCCGAGGGAGTGGTAACCCAAGAGGGAGGAGCGCACTCTTTCCCTTCTGGGCCTCTCCCACTTCCGGATTATGCACTCTCCAGGTAGTTCTGTTCTTTAATTTGACAGAATTAGCCCCCAGAGCCAGCTTCTGCCAGTTAATGCTGCGGCTAAGCCCAAACAACCCTCACCCACTCTAATTGTAGTTTGCACCAGCAGGAACAATCAGCCCAGCCTGGCTTTTCCCTGATGTGGTCCACATGAGGCCTACAGGTATTGTAGCCCTGCCTCGTCTGGTCTGTCCCCATCCTAGCTCACGCTCTCCAGTGGGAGTAGCTGTCCAGCAAGGGAGCCCTCCATATTCCCCCTGTTGGCTCCATCCCCTCCCTTCCTGGTTCTCATGTGTGCTGGTTGGGCACTGCGGTCACATCCAGTACAGGTAACCTCACCTTGGCATTCCAAAATGTGCACTGGTTTTTTTGTCGCAACCAAACCTGGCTTGACCTACACTCTGTTCTGGTGCTCGGATTTGCCAGTGGATGATGTGAACTGATTCAGCTTGGTCTGCCCCCGACTTGTGCTAAATGTATGCCAGTAGGAAACTTTCCATGGCCTGTTCTGGGCTGTTTCCTATTATGCTTTTTGCGCTTACCTGCTGGGTCTGTGTCCTGACAGAGGAGTTGCCCAGGCTCCTCCATCTGAACTTTTCCCAGTGCCAGATTTTGGGCATACCAGGGGGGTCCATGAGCCAGCCCTACTCAGTTCACCTCGTGTCCTAGCAGGAACAGTGGCTTTTCCTGACTGGCCTTCAACCATCTCTGTCTCTCTTCCTCTGTATATCTGACTTTCCAATAAAAATAAAATAAATCTTTATTTAAAAACTCTGATTCTTTCTCTCTTCCATATATCTCATTCATATTCTCTCTCTCTCATTACATACAGAGCACGTTTTCCATAATTCAAACTACATGAAACTTCTCCTGTTGTCTATCATCGGAAATGTGTATTACTCCTTTCCTCTGAAATTTATGGTAAAAAACTAAATATAGTAAAAATAGGAAAAGACAGAAATCAAAGAAAATGCCTTTTATTCAATTATCATATATCCATGGCATGCAAATTAAGACAGATCTACTTTATTAATTTTCCTCCAGACAAGTGTAAGAACTGTTTGAAAAATTTATGTCACTAGTCTCACCTTCAGAAATGAAAACCTATTAAGATACTCACTTAGGTATAATCATTAATCATAATGAACAGTAAAAGTAAATGTTCCTGACACCCACAGAGTTGCAAGAGAATTTCACTTTCAACCTAACAACCAGAACAAACCAATCAATCTATAAAATAATTACATTTATAAAACTCATCCTATGGCTAAGAATACAAAGAAATTTAGATGAGCTAAATTCCACAAGGTATTGAGCCCTTGAAAGGAGAAAAGAGACTCACAGCTCACTTCAATTCCTGGTGGGATGGTAGGAGGAGGAAGAATCTGCCATAGGTGACTCGCGAGAAACAAAAGAATCTTTCAACAAATATACAATTGCTTTGCATGATTGGCATAGCTGGGAAGTCCCAGACACAAAACCTGGACCTATCCACTTTCTGGTTCCCAACACTTCCCAAGTTCAGAGGAATACACGTCACAAATCAGACACAGAGCAGGAGCCCAGAATATACTGGGCAGAAGAAGCAGGCTGGACTTCTGTTCACTGCAACACAACAACCCACTGAAGGGCATACACAAATAAATCCTCACAGGCACTCTGGGAGTATAGCAGTTGGACAAGGATAATGATGGGGAAGGACAGCATAAATTCCTTGAATCACGCATGATCTCCACGTAAGTAATGTCTAGGGGCAAGGCCATGGGACAGAGAGATCTGAGCTGCAGAAAGCAGAGTACAGACTTGGATGATAAAGAGAACACTATAGGAATCCAGACAAACTCTATTCTATCAAAGAAGACATTTTTTTTCTAGGGGTCTGCCTCATAAAGTGGTACTACAGGGTAGCAGGTTTTCAGTAGATAACTTTCAGATGACTGGAGAGTTATATTGTGTGTCCTTAAATAATTTTCATGTTGCCGGGAGTAGAGGGTGATTCAAGGTGTACTGAATGCAGTGAACTTTCATCTAAGCAATTAGGACTCATATTTTCTGAAAGATTTACAGAATTATACTTTTTAAAACAAAATCACAGGATAAAATTTTTTCTCTGCATTTTGTAAATAAGTTTGTGCATTTGAGAAATTTGTCCATTTCATAATAACAGAATAACATGAGAGAGCCATGTGATTGCTGTTCAACGTAGATAAAATAGAGGAATTATTGTAGCTGTTTGTCAGTTTTTCTGAATCAGTGATTAGGGTTAATGCAAGTTCTCTGGGAATGTGTTACCCAAGATTCCATTCCTTAATGAGCTGAGATATGGAAGAATAAATTTGAGAACCAGTGTCTGATACTTAAAATCCCCCTTTGTTTCAAAACTACACTAATTATATCATATTAGGTAAGATGTTCTTTTTGAGAAAAAGGATTATTTGTGAGATTCTTTATAGATACATTTTAGAGCCCTGAAAAGCAAGAGCCCAATCAGGCTGTAAAGCCCTTGAATTTACCGTAAAGTCTCTTCTAAGCTACATGTAGTGATCTTTACCCAAATTATGTCTAATTTGTCCTTAATCTCCTTCGTCCCAGGCACCAAATTTAAGATGAATTAAAATTATTGATGTATTGCACTACTTCTGGTTTTATACTTAATTACTGTTGTGATTTTTCTCCAAGTGCTGATATAAAGTTTTTTTTAAAAAACCTTTAATTGATAAATTGTATGTATTTTTGGTATACAACTTGATGCCTTAATATGGGTATATGCTATAGAATGACTGAACCAGATAAGTAGCCTATGCCTTATACTTAACATTTTTTCTCCTGTGGTAAGATCATTTAAAACTCATTCTCCATAGTTTTTCGGTCTATAATATGTTATTAACTATTGTTACAATAGATCTTTAACTTTGCAATAGATCTTAAATGCTTCCTATGGTAATGAGATTTGACATCCTTCCACCAATGTAGATGTCTTCTGCCTCTTGATAGTACATTTTTGAATTCTGTAATTAGATTTTCTTGGACCCACCTGCCAATTTGGCCACAGTTAATGACATGATTTAAATGAGAAAATGATTTTATGTAGTTAAACCTTAACTTAAAACTTGCTTTAAAAAGTGGGCTGAGACCTAGATGAAACTCTTGGCTCCTGGCCCACCAGCTCCAGCTGTTGTGATCCTTTGTAGGAGTGAACCAGAAGATGAAGATCTCTGTCCTTTTCTCTCTCTCCCTCTCTCTTACTAGACATTTCAAGCAAGAAAATAAATGTTTTTTTGTTTGTTTGCTTTTAAAGCGTAATCCAGTGCCTCTGAAATTTTAGGGACAGAAATAGTAGTTTGTATGACTTTCAAAAGTGATATGATAATAGCCATCAAGATAAAAAGTATGGCATATGAGTTTCTGTTTAATATTCACAGAAAAACAAATACCACATGTTCTCCCTTATATATGACAGCTGAATTTAAAGAATGAAGAAGGAACAAATGCCTGAAATATTTGCTGCAGATACAAAGTTTTGTCACTCTTAATATTAAATATTTGTGAAAAACAGATTGATAGAAATATTACACTACATTTTCCTGATTTTGTAACTACTCAAAGGATTTATGAGTCAAGTTGAGCAGCTTTTCCTTTCATTATTGTATATAACTCGTGGCTATTTTCCTGCTGGTTGGTCTGTAGTGTTTTTCTTTTTTATTTATTGAACTTTTTATGTAGTAGAATCAATAAGCCTTTGGTTGTAATGTAAATTAAAAATGTCATCGCACAGTGGTTAGGGTCCTCACCTTGCACGCCCGGGATCCCATATGGGCGCCAGTTCTATCCTGGCAGCCCCGCTTCCCATACAGCTCCCTGCCTGTGGCCCAGGAGGGCAGTCGAGGATGGCCCAAGGCTTTGGGACCCTGCACCCGCGTGGGAGACCCATAAGAGGCTCCTGGCTTCGGATCAGCATAGCATCGGCCGTTGCGCTCACTTGGGGAGTGAATCATCAGACGGAAGATCTTCCTCTTTGTCTCTCCTCTCTGTATATCCACCTTTCCAATAAAAATAAAATAAATCTTAAAAAACAAATGGTGCAGGGTCCCAAAGCTTTGGGCCGTCCTTGACTGCTTTCCCGGGCCACAGGCAGGGAGCTGGAAGGGAAGCGGGGCTTCCGGGATTAGAACTGGCGCCCATATGGGATCCTGGGCGTGCAAGGCGAGGACCTTAACCACTGCGCCACCGCGCCGGGCCCAAGCAGTTTCTTTTTAATATTTTGTACAATGAGGGAGAAAAATCAGTACCTAAGAAAGAATATATATACAAAATAAACTGCAGGATGTTGGGGAATTTGAAAGTAAAAAGAATTAGAAGTGATCTGAGTCCCTGAGTGAGTATTGAGCGAATAAATTATTATATGCCCATATTATGTGTTCTTCTTCAATTCTTAAAAAAGAATTAAATAGATTTAGGTCTTTGGACTTAAAGAGTATGCAGGTGCTTTTGTTAAGCAAAAAATATTCAGGCTGCAAAAACGTATAAAATATGATACAAAGTTGTTTAAAGAAAAATTCCAACAACTTAAACATCTTTTTAAAATGAAGATTTATTTTATTTATTTGAAAGGCAGAGTTAGAGATGGGTGGTGGGGGAGAAAAAGTGGAGAAAGAGGTCTTCTGTCTGCTGGTTCACTTCCCAAATGGCTTCAGCATCCAGGGCTGGGCTAGGTTGAAGCTAGGAAACCAGAAACTTTTTCAGGATCTTCCGTATGTGTTCAGGGGCCAACTACTTGAGCCACCCTCTGCTGCTTTTCAGGTACATTAGCAAGAGCTGGATTGGAAGTGGAGCAGTTGGGATTCAAACCAGTGCCCATAAGGGATGCTGACACTGAAGGAGGTTGGATTTATCCACTGTGCTAAGAGTGGAACTGGGAATAGGAAGGTTGGGAGAGTTCATGTCTTTTTTTTTCTTCTTGCATTTTAAATTTTTTTCTCTTTTTTGTAATTTACTTATTTGAAAGTGGAGTTAGAGTGACAGAGAGGGAAATCATTCCTTGTATTGCTGCAATGGCTGAGACTGGGCAAGGTCGAAGTCTGGAGCCAGGAATTCTAGCTTGGTTTCCCATAAGCACTTGTGCCACCTTCTGCTGCTTTTCTTAGGCAGCCTAGCAGGGAGCTGGGTATAAGAATTTTATCAGATCGTGGGCTGGGCTAGGTGCGCAAATGGAAGCTTCCATCCCACCACCGGCTTTCAGCTGGTGGGAGGGAGTGCAGCCTAGCCTCCCAACCAGGGAGTTCCATGGCACCAGCTGCAGGAATGTGGCTGACACCATCTTAGTTTGGGTGAAGCCCTCCGGCCACCTGGTGGCGAGCACTGGGGACTTAGGGGTCTGGGTCTGTGGGAGTCTGATGGTTGGCACTGGTGGGGGCATTTAGGAACTTGAGAGTTTATGTCCAGGTGATGGGGGACTTCCATGGACATTGCCACTATTTCAGCAATTGAGGAATTAATGCTGAAGGATATCCATGAGTAAGACCATGTGTAGGTGAGGAATGACTACTGAGGGACTATCAGTGACAAGGCTACTGTACTTGCAAGTAAGTGAGGGGACAAATCTAAAACAGGGTGTAAGGTGGGATGTGCCGCAATATCCACCAACTCATACAAAGGTAGGCTATGCTGGATAAGGTCTTAACACCCACTGGCATGTGTGAGATCTGGGTCCGGGAGTGGACTGAGTAAGGAAACTTGGATAACTCCCCTAGTGAATCATAGCTCCTGCTGGTGAACACTTGGTCCAGGTGTTGGGCAGGTTGGGCAGGTTGCTCCATCTATGGCAAATGTGTGGGTTGGTTATGGAAGGGGGTGCAACGGGCAAGGCCGAGCTAACCTTAGTTCACTGGCAAGTGCAGAAACCAGGCTGAAGTGCAGGTTATGCTGGGCTAGACTATTACATTTACCAGTTTGCATGAGCCAGGGATGGGAGCAGGCTGAGCAGGGCCAGGTTACACCACCCACCAGTGAGAGTTGGGACTGAGGGCAGGTCGGGTCAGGCCAGGCTACTGCATCCAAAGGTGAAGGACAAGATAGGCGAGGGGCTATACCAAGCTGGGTCAGAGCAACCACTGGTATGTGTGAGAGATCTGTGGCTGGGAACAGATCTGGTTGGGGAGCTAAGGGCACGCCCTGGCTGGGTTGTGATTTCCACTGGTAAGCGCCAGGGCTGTAATGGGGGCTGCTTTCTGGTTTGGACATAACTGCAGTTTCCCTCAGCACAGGGTCTGGGTGTGTCAGACTGGGCTAGACTCCAGCACCCATTGGTGCTCATGAGAACCAGGGTAGTTGTAGAATGGGCTGAGCTAGGTCTCTGCCCCTGCTGAGCCATGCACGAACTGTGTCTGGGTGTGGACCAGGATTGGTTGAGCTATAGCACCCAACAGTAAAAACCAGAATATGTGAAGGCCAGTCAGGAAAGGCCACTGATCCTGCCAGGACAGGAAGTGGACTAAATAGGGCTGGCCCATAGACCCACTGGGTACGTAAGATCTGGCACTGGGAGAAGTTCTGATGGAGGAGCTTGAGGAACTCCTCTGTCAGGACATAGTTCCTGCAAGTGAGCACAAGAGCCAAGTCAGGGAGCAGCCCAGACCAGGCCAGGGAACGGTATTCACTGGCATGCATTTGGCTCAGTTTGGGGGTGAACCAGGCTGGGCCAGTTCATATCACCCACTGGTAAATCTGAGAACCAGAATGGTGTGTGGGTCATGCCGAGTTGGGCTGCAATACCAGCTAGTTCACATTAGGGCTGGGACTGGTGGGCAGCTGGGCTAGACTGTAGCCCCCACCAGCATGAGCTGGAATTGGGGGCAGGCTGGACCAGTCCAGGCTCCTGCTCCCACTGACAGATGCCGAGATGAGGCGGGCCATGCCAGACTGGGCTGTAGCACCAACCAGCACCTGAGGCTTATGGGGTGAGCCCTGTAGGGAGCTGTGGTTGGCTACCCTGATGTTTTTAACTTATAAGAGGAAGCCATAGCCTACAGAATTAAGCTCTTTGTTTTTTTTTTTTGGACATCAGTTTATTATCATGTGCACTCCTGGAAGGTAGCATCGTATGCCTGAAAACACTGAAGTTGGGGATTTCTCATGTGCTGGACTGTGTTTACATTAGGTTATGCATGGCAGTTTGGCAGTTTGTTTTGCAGATGTTTGTAATGTACAGTCTTAAATCTTGTTTCTATTTCTGGCATGCTTTTAAGTATGAGTCATGTTTTCTTGAGGCTGTCCTAAAAATACAGCTAGTTTTAAGCATTAATGTAAAATATGCTGCAGACATCACAGAGCACTACATAATGCTTTTTCAGTAGTTTAATGCAATTTCCTGACAAATTAAATATGGATTGTTTTCCTGTGATAATGTACAATAAACTAAAACATGAAAAAATTTTTATGAATTTTGTGTAGAAGAATGTCTTCTGATATTGTTGTAGGTATAAGAAAATGAATTTGAGATTTTAATTAAAGCAGTAAAACCTACCATTGATATCACGAAAAATCAGAAATAGAACTGATGGCGTGAGAATGTAGAATAGTAAATTTGATGTAGCCCAGTGGGATCCTTAATGAGAGAGGATTCTTGGGTTTGAAAGTGGACAGATTTCTATTGCAAAGCTTTTTCAGGGGCTGTGGGATTCAAACTGCTTAGATCTAAATCTTAGTTCATGAACTTGTCAACCATGGACAAACTATACTTACTGTAAGAGTCTGCTTTTCATGACCATGGAGAAATGCCTGTGGCTGAGTACTCAAGAAGAATAAGAGTTTTATTTAGTTCATAGCTTTGGAGGCTGAAAGTCTAAACATTGTGCCTGGCTGCGGTGAAACACCTTAGCTTTTATAGTAGATGGCACCAGAGTGGTAGGAGTCCATTCAAGATGGAGAGGTCAAGGGGCAAGAGACAGTCTTGGGAACTCCTACAAGGCCCCACCTGTTAAAAGTTATCATCATTTACCAATACTAACACATTGGGTTCCAGCACATGAGCCCTTAAGACACATTCAGACAGTATCCAAACTACCTTCGTAATAATAAACTGATGTAAAAAAAAAAATCCAACTTTTATTGTCTTATTGTAAAATTCAGATTATGCTTATATAACAAACAGAACTCTTTATCCCACATATTCCTAGTTCTTAATTTAATCATCACAATAATTCTCTAAGTAACTATGCAGATGAGAAAATTGAGCATAATTTAAATAACTTGATAAAAGTTATGTAGCAGGGAAATAGCAGTGTCGGGACCAGCAGAATCTGGTGCAAGTCAGTGTCTTTAGAAACCATAGTCTGTAAAGAGTTGGTAAAAGGACTAAATTACCTACTACATGAAAAGTCATTTGCATTTTTACCTGGCATATAGTAAGAACATAATAAATTATGGCCTTAGAACTACTATTAGAAGGAGATAAAAAGTAGGGAAAATAAATGGTCTTTTTAAAGGTGTACCATAAACTTGTAAGTCAGCCGAGAATTCAGATACTGCATGTATATTGATTAAAAATTATTAATGTATTTATTTGAAAGATAAAGTAGTGAAGAGAGAGGAAGAGAAAGAGGAGGGAGAGGGCGGGAGGGGAAACGGGAAGATAAAATGATAGAGAAGTCTTCCATTTGCTTGTTCACTCCTCACATGGTTAGAACAGCAAGGACTAAACCAGCCTTAAGGCAGGAGCCAAAAACTCCATCTAGATCTTTCACAAGCCCTTGGACCATTAATTTCACGGACACAGTAGCAGGCAGGTGAGTTGGAAGCAGAGCAGCCAGGTCTCATACTGGCCCTTGGACACTGGGTGCAGCATTGCAAGCAATGGCTTAACCTACTGAACAACAGTGCCAGTGCCAATTACTTAGACATATTTAGAAATAAAATTGAAATGTGTACTCTCATTTGTATTTGGAAATGAAATAAATTGTTTCCACAGTAAAGAACAGTCAGAAGAATATGCCAACACTAAGCTAGCCATAGAAATCCTGCTCAGAAACGTGCTGAAGTC
This sequence comes from Ochotona curzoniae, assembly GCF_017591425.1. Taxonomy (NCBI): domain Eukaryota; kingdom Metazoa; phylum Chordata; class Mammalia; order Lagomorpha; family Ochotonidae; genus Ochotona; species Ochotona curzoniae. The sequence goes on along the minus strand of NW_024466502.1, from coordinate 39,761,102 downwards.
AGAAAAAAGGAGGTTAGTCATAATCTACGGTGGCAGAGTGGAAGATCTTCCCATAATGCCTATAGAAGAAACCAAAGTTAAACAGAAATTCCAACACACACAGACGCGCGTGCGCATGCACCCAACAGGACTAAATCACAACCTGTCAGTATTAACTGAGCACAAATGGCCTAAATTCATTTCTTCAGTGCCACATGACGTTGTACAGTAGCATCATTTTCTACAAGAAGGTTTTTGATTTTCTTTTTCATCACTTCATTAACACATTGGTAATTCTGTAGCGTGTTGTTTAGCTTCAAGTTGATGAAAATTTTCTGTTTTTCTTCCTGTTGTAGACTGTGTTTTCTGGCTTTTTATTTAAGGAAATGTATAGTAGAAGTGTAGCAGAGACTGAAATGTTCAGATATGGAGACATAGTGTAGTATGTCTCTGAATTCAGACAAAAGATGGCCTCCCAATGAAACAGTTAAAAATATCCTGATGGTAGGATGCAGGACTCTCTGGCTTTGTCCATGCCTGCAATGTCAGCAAACACTTCAATAGCGAAATGACTGTTCATGAACGACCACCCATTGTAATACTAGAGGGGCAGTCAGTAAAGCGGGGAGAGGACTTGGAAAAGGGGATGGAAAATCACAGAACCTATGGAACTGTATCATAAAACATTAAAAAAATTATGATCATATAAAAAATTTAACGAGATTTATAGGTAAACATGTTTAATAGATTTTAATATTAATGAAAGTGAATATCTGCTATAAAACCATTAAATATTATAAGTATGACAACAAATAATAATAAATACATAAATAAATAGACAATAAAAAACTGGAATGTGTTAGTGAGAGCCTTGGATAGCCTTGTATCTATGATAGGCTCAGCCTAAAGATAGAACTTGCCATTTACTGACTCACCTTCCTAGCAGAAAGTGGGGGAGTTAGAGAGTAGTTTTTTTTTCTGGAGTTAATCACAACTAATTAGAAATAGCTCATTAATAATGTGCAAGCAAAAAAGGCTTTGAGAAAAACATCACAGGATGCATCATGAGTGATTGTGGTTAGCATGGCTAAGTCTAAGTAAGTGTCTAAAATCATCCTTTGAAGTTCTGTTACAACCAAAATACTCCTGTATATTTCCAAGTGCATAGTAGGCATAGGGTGGTGGCAGTAATGACAGAACTGTTGTGGAGTGGTATGAGTAAAGGAACATCACTGGGAATTTCCAGATGTGCCTTCCATTAGTGATTCTCAACACACCTGAGCCATCGTGTTCATGTGGAAGATATTCCCATGAGCATGTGCAGGATTGCATACAGTTCCAGGGTCTATAGCTTTAAGTAACTCCTTGCTTTTATTTATCACACAACAAAGTACATTTGTATGCAAGTTGCTTTATTATTATTTATATAACCCTGATCCTTCTTCAGTATACTACAAAAAAAAAAAAACAAAAAACACATTATTCCTAAACTTCTGTATTTTATTAACCTAACAACTCATGAAGGAGAGACCATGCTTGATTAGTAATTTACTGCCTTAGATTTTTGAAAATGAATACAGACCAAAGTTAAGACATTTAAAATGAACTGGAACTATATATAACTACATTGTGACTCTGTAATTATTAATAGTTACCAATAGTTATAAATAATAAAAGGAGGAAGCCAAAGAGACCACCTTGGCTTTCCCTTCTAGAACTTTGAAAATACTCAAGTCCAGGTAATGGAAGTTCAGGCATCTTGCCAAAATTGAAGACAAAAGAGTGACACACAAAACTGGGGGAATAATGCAGGGAAAGCCTGTAGCCAAATTCAGCTGATATTTGAAAATGCAAAGAAAAAAATCTAAAGTTTTGATTTTTTAATGAAATTTGATTTCACAGTAAAATGAGGTAGTAGGTATTTGCAGCAAAATGGACTCAGCTGGAGGACCTCATGTGGGGTGAAATAAGCCAGACCCAGAAAGACAAATACTGTTGTGTTCTCTTATATATGGGAACTAAACTAAAGAGAGAGAGGGAGAGAGAGAAATGTCTGTGTGTATCAGCATCACTGCAACTATACTTATTTTATATCTTTGTGTGACCCTTAATCTGTGTGAAACTGCCACTTTCTTTTTCAATTACTGTTTATAGTCATTGTCTGTGTTCCTCTTAAGGTCTTTTTGCTTTTTAAGCCTTTTTACCGCGATGTAAATTTAAAAGTGTTATCTCAAAAGTAAAAATAGAGAAAGGAAGATGAAAGGAAGGTGGATGGAAAGTATGAAGGGAATATTACATTCTTGGAAGTGTGTTTTCAAATCACAGTGAATCTTAATTAAAACTTAAAAAGCAGGAAAAAAAAGGTAACACTGCAATTTTACTAATGGAGAAGTGAAGGCATCTTGCAGCAAGGTGACTGGCTTATCTTAAAATAACAAAAGGTATATTGTGCAGGGGTGGCTTCGGAAATTCACGGAGGACATGTGTTCTCTTTTAATTCCATTTCCATGTACTTTTGAAGTGCCTTCAAAAAAGATGGGTTTAACTTGAATTACACACAAAAAAATCAGAGAGCTGTAAATGAGGTTAACTTTCTATGCACAGCTAAATTACATCTGAGCATCACGAAAATGCTTGATTTCTCAAAAATATACATCTTAGCATATGTTAACCTATTTTTCATTATTGATATCCTAAGGAGATTTTTCTCCTCAATTACTCTACCCCGACCTCATGAGATGGGTAACTAAACAAAAATTTTACAAATATAAAGCATTGAAAAACAATGGCTTACTATGTGTATATAAAATGCCATGTAATAAACCTATGTGACTCATATCCAACTTTAGAAGTAGAACACAAAAATTACCAACTAATACCATTGAAAATATCCAGGAAAAGATTCCTGTTTCCCTGTCTACTCTTAGCCCAAGTATCCTAAATTTACCAACCTCTCCCTTGTTTTTGGTTTCTCAAGAACTGTGTTTTCATATATGTATATTTTTAAAGAATTTGTTTACTGGCTTGCTTTGTGGCATAGTAGGTAGGACCACTGCTTGTGATGCATCCCATTTGGGCACTGATTCTAGTCCAGGCTGCTCCACTTCCAATCTAGCTCCCTGCTGATGTACCTGGGAGGATGATCCAAGTATGTGAGTCACTGGAAGAGATTTAACCTAGCCCAGCCCTAGCTGTTGAAGTCATTTGGGGAGTCAACCAACAGAATCTTTCTTTCTCCCTCTCCCCTTCCTCTCCTTTCTTCCCTCTCGGTGTAGATCTCCTCCCCGCCTTTTAAAAAAGATTTGTTTTATTTATTTATTTATTTATTTAATTTATTTTTATTTTTATTGGAAAGGCAGATCCACAGGGAGAAGAAGATATAGCAAGAAAGATCTCCCATCTGCTGGTTCATTCCCCAAGTGGCCACAACAACCAGAGCAGAGCCAATCTGAAGCCAGGAGCCAAGAGTTTCTTCTGGGTCTCCTGTGAGTGCAGGGTCCCAAGACCTTGGGCCATGCTTTACTGCTTTCCCAAGCCACAAGCAGGAAGTTGGGTGGGAAGTGGAGTAGGCTGGATACAAATTGGTGACCACATGGGATACTGGTGCATGCAAGGTGAGGATTTAGTGCTGGCAGATGTGAGGTGAGGCTATTGTTCTGGGCCCTTAGATGTGCCTTTCAAATGAACAAAATAAATCTTTGAAAAGCAAGTTAATTACTAATTTGAGCCTTAGCAAAATATTATCTGAATATGTGATTTTTTTCTATGATTCAATTTTTTTACTCAGTGTTCTACCTTTAACAGTTAAGCGTGTATATTGCAAATAGTAGTAATTTATTCTGTTTTTCTTGCTATATAATATTCTACCATGTACATTTTATCAATTATGTGGTATCTTATTTTGAACAATGCTAACAGTTTTGTAGATTCTCTAAAGGGATTAATGATGAGTTTTTGCAGAAAAATAGATACAATTTCAGTATTCTGAAAGAATTACTTTAAATCTACATAAAATTTAGTAGTTTATGTTTTTTCATTTAATCTTTTTTTTTTTAAATTGAAAAGATTGTCTTTATTTGAAAGACTGAGATAGAGAAAAGAATCACAAAGAGGTCTTCCATCCACTGATTCACTCCCCAAATGACTGTGGCAGCCAGGGATGGGCGAGGCTGAAGCCAAAAGCCAAGACTTTGGGGTTTTCCACATGGGTTCCAGAATCCAACCATCTGCCTCACCTCATCCTTTGTTGCTTTCTGATGCACACTGTCAGGGAGCTGAATAGAAAGTGGAGCAGTCAGGAGTCACTGGTGCCCACATGGAATGCTGGTGCTGCAGACAGTGCCTCACCTTCCATGCCACAATGCCAGCCCCAACTTAAAAAATTAAAGAACAACAAAGTGCTGGCTTTGTGATTATTGCTGAAGGAGCCTAGTACTGTAATATTATTGGGGAAAATAGATGGAGGAAGGGGGGTGAAAGGAGGAATCCCTGTGCCTATGGAACTTTAAGCATGAAAATAATAATAAAAAAAAAAAAAGGCCCAGCACGATATCCTAGTGGCTAAAGTCCTCACCCTGCATGTGCTAGGATCCCATATGGGCACCAGTTTGTGTCCTGGTGGTTCCACTTCCCATCCAGCTCCCTGTCTGTGGCCTGGGAAAGGAAGAGAGGATGGCCCAAAGCCTTGGTACCCTGCACCAATGTGGTAAACCCAGAAGAAAGAAGCTACTGGCTCCCAGGCTTCTGATTGGCTCATCTTTGGCTGTTGAGGCCACTTAGGGTATGAACCAGTGGATGGAAGATCTTTCTCTCTGTTTCTCTATCTCTCTGGAAATTTACCTTTTCAATAAAAATAAATAAAAATTAAAAACAAAAAGAGAAGATTGGGAGATATTATACTCATTATCAACCTAAATTATGCTATTTTCTTCAAATTTTAATGCTATGATAATAATGACTTATTTGTGATGATTTAGTCATATCTCCCTTTTAGAACAAAAAGAATTATTCTATAAAATTGTAGTAAAATAATGATATTGGTTCCTCAAATCATTGTTGATAATCAGTTCTTTTATGCTGTTAAGTGTGAGATAAATGAGTCTGTGATATCATAAACTTCGTCCCCTTTTAGCATTGATAATGGTTTTATCATATAATGGCATAAAGATTCACTAAGTGACCTTATGTCTCTTTCTCTACATATATATGTACATTTAAAAAAATGTAGTGTCTATACTTCTTACAGATTAGTGTTATAACTAGTAGTCTAATTTGTATTTTTTTTTCTCCTGAAAGTTTCAGACTCTTTGGCTCAATCTGTAGTTCACCATCTAAGATGGATAATGCAGAAGGATCTTTTGGGGCAAGATATCTTCCTAATAGGACCTCCTGGGCCTCTTCGACGCTCAATTGCTATGCAGTACTTGGTAAGCAATTAATTCTTGTCCATTCCTAAGTATCTTACTATTGATAAGCCATGTTATAAAATATATTACATTAGAATTTTGCGAAAATACCAGAACTAGTCATGACATGAAGCAGAGGCTAACAACACAGAATGCTTTACTTCAAAAGGTTGGCAAAAGTTGTTTGGAAAGCAAGCATACATTTGCTATTCATTCCTTTAGACATTTTTGCCATCACTAGGAAATCGTTCATTTTCAGTAGAAAAGAAATATAAATTTATAAAATGAGTATCTTCACAGAGTCATCTACTTTGAGATTATAAAGTATAATTCAGTTTTATGATACTCAATGAGCATTCCCTTATCCCAGGTGCACATTTTGAAAAGCTGCGCAGTCCTAGATTTTTTTTTTTTAAATACACAGTCTCTACAGGGACCCTAAGATTTGTAGCACATTTCTGTGTGTTCCATGCTCTCCTTGAGCTCAAATCTCTCATAGTTCACATAGTTTAAATAACTTCCTCAAGCTTTATCCAGCTAGTAAATGATAGAACTGGATTTGACATTCCGTATTGTTTCTTCCTTCGACGTATTATCCTTCTAAATGCTTGCAGAACTGTTGAGTTGAAAATTTCAAATTTCAACCCAAATAAAACATTTATGATGTTCCTATTATTTGGATAGCACTAATAGGCATTGATCTAATGATGTGAGGAAACGCACCATTAGATGATGGTGATGTGTTCTAAAGATTGTTTTTTTAAGATGAAGAGAAAAATATTTGTAGCCTCCTTGGATTATTTGGTGTTAAAAGACGGATTTTGGTGCTACTGAAATCTCCTTTGCATACACTTTTATTTCAGTGTTGAATTTACTTTGGCACTCAAAAAACCATTTGAGACAGCAATGACAAAAATGCAATGCATGGATCAGAGCCTACCTCCCACTGGCCCATTCCTTTTATGGTTTTTATTTATCCTTAAAACTAGTTTGTAAGGCATAATATGCCTTTGCAGTATTATTCTGAGATTATTATTTCATAGAACACAAGTGTCTTATTTTAGAATGCAAGGCCAGCTACAGGGGTTCCTGGGTCTGGGACTTCCTTAATTTTTGGCTTGTATGTTCTATGTTGTTCATTTAAAAGATTATTTAAAACATCACTGTATCTCACTGAGATTTTATAATTGGCAAGCATAGAAGCTCTTTAAAAATGTGGAGAGAGAGTGAGTAAAATATAATAGGAGTCTTAGGAGGCTTAGTGGTTCAAAATACAACATAAATCTGTACGTATGATGCTGGTATATTTAAATGAACAAATTTAAATTGTGAAATAGAGCTTAAGTGCCCATGGATTAAGGAAATACCTAGGATAAAAATACTAGCCCAAGCCATCTTGCAAACTCTGCAGTAAGTACTGTTGCCCCTGGGAAAAGCCTACGTTTAGTTATAGCTTGAGTAGATGAGGGCTGTAAGAGAGAAATTTGGTTACAAGCCTGCTGGTAGGTCCACTGTGAAATTAAAGAGAAAAAGTTTGATAGTTTTCTTTATTTTATGTTTAACAAGTAAGCAGAGTTTTGTGCTTTACCCTGGACTAGAACCAGTGTCCATATGGTATCTTAGGAGTGGATCAGCCAGTTGAAGCAGCCTGAACTGCAACCATGATTCCGGTGAGATACTGGTGCTGCTGGTGGGGGGTTTAACTTGATATATCTCCACAACATAATGCCGGCTCATAATTAGGTTTAAAATGCTGTTTTTCAGGGCAGTGAGTGGCGTTTCCAGATAACTGGCTCTAAATTGTGTCCTGGGAGTCTGCTTTGATTTTTGGAATAATTTTACTGTCTGTTCTTCAGGAGCTGACCAAGCGGGAGGTTGAATACATCGCACTGTCACGGGACACTACGGAAACGGATCTCAAACAGCGACGGGAGATCCGCGCAGGCACAGCTTTCTACATTGATCAGGCAAGTTCTTATCACACTCTAGCCCAGGCCTGCATACTCCAGGGATATACAGAATTGATTTTTAAAGTAGAATGATGCTAGCTCTTGTTACAATGAAAGATAGATGTATGGTGCTTTCTCTCGACAGATTGAATTTAATTTTTTTTTCATTTCGCTTTTCTCGGAAATGTCCTCTTGATTTAGAGAAACCACAGATGAAATTAATGGCTCTAAAGTATCAGCGCAAGATCAATATGTGGATTTCTTCATTTGCAGTTGTTTACCACTACTTGCCTATAGAAATTTGATTTTTCTAAAAAATAATAAGATTTTAATATAGAAGATTCTCTAACTGTTAAAATATTCTCAAGCTAAAGGTCAAATAAAGGTAGTAAAATACTTGTTTGTAACAGGAAACCCAGGTTTTGCAACAGGGGATGTTTTTGGTGCAGATTCCCAGTGAAAGCAATATTTTATGACAATTATAATGAAGCTTGTTATGTCTTTTTTCCCATTGCATTGATTGAAAGCATTTGCATTCTACTGTCCACGCAGAATACCTCATAGGAAACAGGTTGGAGACTAAAGCAGTTCAAAGAGAAAATATTTCAAATGTAAAATCAATTCCTGAAAACATGCTTGACTTTCTTGTTTAGAAAAGTGAAAATCAAAGCATCAATGAGGTGCTATTTTTTGTTCATATTAGCAAAGATTAAAGACTTTGCTGTTGCCCAGTTTGAACAAGGAGAGAGGTATGGGGAAACAATATTCTTTTTGCTGGCAGCAGAAGTTGGTAAAGTTGTAAGAGAACATTTGGTGATGTCTATCAAAAGTAAAAAAATTACAGATGTATTTGGTCCTAGAAGTTATGTTTCTAGCAATTTGTTCTACAATGGTATTCACAAAAAGGGCACAAAATCAAAGATGTTTGTTGTAGCGTTGATAAATGAGAGCAGTAATGTTGTGCATTTAGAAGAGTTATAAATTAAATAGTAGTAAGTACAGTACTTTGTAGTCATTTTTAAAAATGAGATTAATCTATAAACAGTGATAGGAAAGAAGTCCAGAGTGTCTTTACATGAAAAAAAATGAAGTTGTAAAATTATACACGTAATATACTCCCATCTATGGTTAAAGAAATGTATTTATATTTGTGAATACATTGAAAACTTCCAAAAGGTTGAACATGAAGCAATTAACAAGAGAGGATGTCAGATGTGTTAAAGAAGTGTGGCTGGAGGACTACAGTGGGGAAAGACCCTGCAGTGGGTGGTTCTTTAAGTTTGAAACTTTAGGGCCCAGCACGGTGGCGCAAGTGGTTAAGGTCCTCACCTTGCATGCCTGGGATCCCATATGGGCATCGGTTCTATCCCGGCAGCCCAGCTTCCCTTCCAGCTTTCTGCCTGTGGCCCGGGAAAGCAGTCCAGGACGGCCCAAAGCTTTGGGACCCTGCACCTGCGTAGGAGACCTGGAACAGGCTCCGGAAGAGGCTCCTGGCTTCAGATCGGCATAGCATCGGCCGATGCGCTCACTTGGGGAGTGAATCATCAGACGGAAGACCTTCCTCTCTGTCTCTCCTTTCTGTATATCCGCCTTTCCAATTAAAAAAAAAAAGTTTGAAACTTTATTGCAGGCATATTCTAACTTTATAGTTAGAAAGATTTAACTGTTATAAACCAGTGAGCGGCACATTTTTGGGCAACAGGTTATTTATTCACTTGGTTTCAAAGATTGCTTACTAGTTATAAAGAAAAAATTAAATTTTAAAATTGAAAATAGAAATTTGGCAATTTCTACCTTAAATGACAATTATCTAACTTAACATCATCTAAGAGAGGAGTTTAGACTTTTAAAAATTATAGAATAATTCTGGGGCGGGTGTTGTGGCATATCATGTTAAGCCACTGCCTGCTCATGTTCTAACTGCTCCACTTCTAATTTAGCTCCCTGCTAATGGCCTAGGAAAAGGAGTGGAAGATGTTCAGTGTTTTGGGCTCCTGCCGCTGACTTGGCAGACCTGGCAGAAGCTCCAGGCTCTTGGCTTTAGCCTGGGTGATGCTGGGCTGTTGCCACAATCTAGGTGGTGAACCAGTGGATGAAAGATCTCTCTCTGTGTCTCTCTCCCTCACACTCTGTAACTCTGATTTTCAAATACATAAATGTAATCCTTTGTCGATGAAGCATCAAATACATTTTGGAAGAATCCATCTTATTTATATGTCAAAATTTCATTTCATACATTATGAATTATAAATGGAATAAAAATGTACACTTACAATGGACAGATATAGCATTATTTCTGTTGAGTAACTCACCTGACAGTCACTGTTAGTGGAAACTTACTTGATGAAAACCCTGCTGTTATTCGATAAGAGTTAGATAGCTCTGCTACTTAGTACCCTGACCAAAAATGTTGATTTGAACATCAACACTCAGACCAATTGAGAATGTATGATATTCTGTAAAACCACAGCCTGAACTCTTCAAAAAAGTAAATGTCGTGAAAGTCAAACAGAAAAGAACTGTTCCACGTTAAAGATTCAAGAGGGAAGATCATGTAGTTTCTTCCTCATGCTGAGGTGCCGACAACCCCTTTTGTTGCATGACCACCACTGCCTCCCGGGTCTGTAGTAACAGGAAGCTGGAATCCTGAGCAGATCCAAGCCTCAAACCCAGGCACAGCAGGGGGACACGTGGGTCATAACTGCTCGGAAGAACATCTGCAATGACTTTAGTGCTATAGAGGAAAATCCTTGTGACCAAGAGATTCCTGTACTCATCATTTTAAAGGCTTTTAAAATCCCTGCTGTGTTTTCTTTGTGAACAGATGCCTTTTGAAATATTGAGTTGTATTTCTGTTCTGCTCTGTTGACGTTGATTCTCAATTTAGTAATGAGTGTTCCAAACCTAGTGATCCACATAACATTCACATGATAGAAATATATTTATAATGAAAAGCTTATGTTTATTTATAGCAATCAACATCATGCATTTATCACTTGGTAAGGAAGTTGGAGGTTGATCCTGATTTGTTTTTCCAGTTGATTATCTCAAGCAAAGGGATGATATTAATGCACAGGATCATTTTTGCTCCTTCTTTGTAAATTCTCTTTATTAAATCTTCAGAGTAGTTAGTAGAGTTAATTGATGAAGCATGTTTAGTATGCTAAATTTCCTATTGATTTAGTTTTCTAAAACATATGATTTGATACCTCATGCATTTTTAAGACATTTAAAATTTATTTGGATCTGGAGAGCTATTTTAGTGAGGGAAAATGAAATAAACAGCAAAGAAGGATGGTGTGAAGGAGTAAATGCCAAAGAACCTAGGGTGGATTTTGGGCATGGTAGTTAAGACACTCTGTAATGCCTGGCATCTCCTGTCAGAACGCCTCAGCTTAAACCTTGGGTTTCACTCCCTAGTCTACCTTCCGGCTTATTGGGAGACCTACTTGAATTTGTTTTTTTGCGGGCAGACCTGAATTGCTTTCTGGTTTTGGCTTGGCCCTGCTGTGGATGTTGTAAGCATTTCAAGAGTGAACCAGTGGTTGAAAGATTTCTCCGCCTTTCAAATAAAATAAAGGGATTAAAAACAGCAACATAAAAAGAACATAGGAATACTTCTAAAATTATTAATTATGTTCCCCTTCAAGACTGACATTTCTTGAATACTTTTATTTCTGATTATATGCATATATATCTTTTATATTTTTTTTTACTGAAATGGCGTTTCATGTGCATGAAGTTTATAGTGTGTATAATTTTATAAGGTTTATTTTTTTATTTTTATTGGAAAGCCAGATATGCAGAGAGGAAAATCTTCTATCCAATGTTTACTCCCCAAGCAGCTGCAACAACTGGAGCTGCACCTATCAGAAGCCAGGAGCTAGCAGCAAGGAGCCTCTTCCAAGTCTCCCACGTGGGAGCAGGGGATCCCCGTGCGTGCAAGGTGAAGGATTTAGCTGTTAGACTACCACACCAGGCCCTATACTGTGTCTTAAAAATTGGCTTTTTTTAAATAAGGCATAGTCCCTGTGATATTACATAAATCTGATTTTTAATATCTGTTCAGTATTTCATGAGATAGCTATGCCATTATTTATATGTTTAATTGAAGTATAAATCATACTTACAGATATAGTGCGCTGTGTGGGGTCATTCAGTGAATATCTGTATTTTTATCTTTGTGTTATTCCTGATTTTTTTTGGTAGATTTGAATTCTAGAAGTGTAATTAACTAACATGGTATACACATTTTCAAAATCTTGATGTATATTATATATTGCCAAATTTCTTTCAAGAATGCATGTTCTGACTCAGTCTTGGTAGGGTGGTGTTGAAAATTACCTTGTGGATTATTGTCAACACCGAGTCTTTCTTTGTGTATGCTTTGCAAGATTGATAGACTTAATTTTCATACAGGCATTAGCTAGACTGTTTCTTTTTTTGTTTGTTTATTGGCTGTTGCTTCTATAAGATAAAAAAAATGAGTGATGTGGATGGAATCAAGAGGGAGGAATAGGGTAAGGACACGTTTAAACAGACGGAAAAACATTTCATCAGGATGAAGCAGAGAGGACATATTCTAGGAAACAGGAAAGGACAGTTAGTCTCCCATGTGGGTGCCAGAGGTCGAAGCACTGGGACTGTTTTCTTGCTGCTTTCTCAGGTACATTAGGAGGGAGCTCAAAATATGCTTAGGAGGGTTAACATGCTTGGCCTCCCCTATCTCACAAATCAAGTAACTGAGGCTTAGAGGACCATGGCCATTCAGTTGATAGCAGAGGTAGTAGAGGAATCAATCTGTCCAATTTCAACCTTAGGTTCTTTCTACCTGAGCTGCTTCTCTGTTTCTTCTCCAAAAGCTTCATGATGATGATGATGATGATGTTGATGATTATCAGAACATCTGCAGTGTTCACCAAGGACAGTGATAACATTCTTAATAATTGCATCTAGTTGTTTTCCCCCACCCCCCAGTGACTAGTACTATATGCCAGATGTTGTTTCATTTAACCTTGAACACAGTCAAGAGATATGCATGATATCTAGCCGAGCTTCAGAAGGAAGTGCAGAGGAAGGATAACAAGTAGGTAGTGGAGCAGCTATCTTAGTTCACTTTGTACTTCTCTGGCACAGTACCAGGAGCCTGGTCATTTTTAATGGCTCACAGCCTTGGAAGATGGGCAGTAAAGGTCTAGGGGCGGGCATCTGGGAACAGCCTTCCTACCATGTCATCCCATGATAGTAGAGAGGAAGAGCAAAAAGCAAGTGGTCATGTAGGAGGGATGATCAGTTTGCTTCCCAGCTGATGGCATTAACCATCCTTTTCAAAACAAGATTCTTTATTATTCAGGGTACATTTTCTTAGGCTCAGGATTAACCACTTTTTTTCAAGTCCCACCTGTCAACACTGTTGTACTGAGGATTAAGTTTCTAACATATGAATTTAGAAGAACATATTCAGACCATGGTAGCAACCAAAAATCACTGCGTCATCTTCTGGCATTTTAAAATAAAAGGTATTGTTTTTTTCATTTTTCTTTAACTTCCTTAGTATTTTCATGCTGTACATAGTTGGAAGTTAAAGATGTTTGGAGTCTAACTAAATAATGGCTTTAGTAATGATTTATATCTTATTAGGTTAAAGAGGTTTAATTTTTTTCCCCTCCAGCACCACTTTGATTGTTAAAGTGTTATATTTACAATATCCCTAGAGGATATTCTCATTTAGTAAATGAGGACACAGACATCTAGATTAATTGTTTGCCTAAGTTAGCATCAGAAACAAATCTAGAATAGAAACTTAGACCATTTTTATTTTAGGTCATGTACCTGCTTTTTAAATCCTCATATCCACGTTAGGTTATTAAAGTGATATGTGATACAAGGTCCAGAAGGACCTTGCTACATTTTTGTTTGACTTTTATTTAGAGAATTAGGTCTCTGGAATTTTTGTAGCTTGAAGGAAAAGAAAGCATCCTTAACCTTAGAGTTAGTATAATTTGTACTTTAAAGTCTACATTTATTACACATCTCTGTTCCACTGCTTTATTATTTTTATGATTTCAGGAGAAAATTGTAATGGCTCTATTTAGCAGTCTGTAGAGGGAATTTTCAAGAATATCTAGCCCAAGCCGCTCATACTGATAGTTAAACTTGTTCTGTTTAGTTCTAGTAATAAATGTAGGTATAGATACCATCCTTCACATAAAAGTCCTTCCTAAACTTACGTAACAGCATCTTTTAACTCCGCAGCAGTTGGTTCAACTTTTCTTTTTTAGGATTTAAAATTTTTATTTGAAAGGCAGAGAAGGGGGGAAAGTAGGGAAAGAGAAAGAAAGAGAAAGAGAGAATGAGAATCTTTCCTGCACTAGTTCACTTCTCAGATAGCTGCAACAGCTGGAGCTGAGCTGATCTGAAGTCAAGAGTCTCATCTTCCATAGACCTAAGAATCCAGCTGCAGGTTGAAACATCAGAATGAAAAAAGCAGGGTAATTTCTTTGTTAAGCTTTACACTTAAGTTCTGAACAGATATAGCGAAAGGTACATCAGTGCTGAATTTTGCAGTATGATACAATACATTGTTGACATATTAACGTACTTAATGGGTTTACTAATTGCTGTATTAATTTCATTATTTTAAATTTTATTTTCTCTTCTAGAAATGTAACCATATTGGATTAATAAAGTTAGATAGTGCTGATTAAAGTATGTTAGTCTTTCCATAGACTATTTTTAGGAAGAATTAAAAAGCAACAGGATGGTGAGCTAGTAGCTAAGTCAGTAGCATTAGCTTTATAAATCCAGTGTTTCAGATTTTGGTATATTCTATCTTCTAAAGAATTTTGCTTTTGCATCATTATTCCAGTCTAAATTATAAATTTTTAATTTGTGTATACGTTGGGTCTACAACCATGTGGTTAAAGGACACAAAGGGTAGAAAGTTAAAAATCTTGGATGATTCTTGCTTGTCAGTTTGTTTTAAAATATATACACCACTCTTACACAGTTATAATCCTCTTTTTACATTCTTATCATTGGAATGAGTTGCTGTAAAGCATCCATTCTTAGTTCTAATTAGGTTGATAGAAAGCAATACATAATTTTTATTGGCTTAATAAGACAAAAGTTGGAAAGGTTTTTTTCCTTGTGCTTTTTTAAGTTTTTTTTTTTTAACTAGGTTGAGATAAACTACATAATCATGGATTTTATTCTGAAGGAGACTTTACAGATAGCTTGATTCAGTTTCTGCCTTGATTCAGTTTCAGTAGATATTTACTATCACCTGGTAACAACTAAAGACTTGAGATACTGCCAGTGATCTGGTGCTTGTCTCAGCTCTTGTTAAAAAAACAAAACAAAACAAAAACAAAGCAGGGACTTTCTGGGTGCTCTCATTGGAAATGGTAGGATTGAAAAGTTGATGGAGCCGTAAGATATTTTTAGAGTGAAAAATTCAGAAGTAATTAATGGTAGCTTATGGGAGGAATTCGGTTACTTTTTTTTAAAGATTTATTTTTACTTTTTATTGGAAAGGCGGATATACAGAAAGGAGAGACAGAGAGGAAGATCTTCCATCCGTTTATTCACTCCCCAAGTGAGCGCAATGGCCGATGCTATGCCGATCTGAAGCCAGGAGCCTCTTCCGGGTCTCCCACGCGGGTGCAGGGTCCCAAAGCTTTGGGCCGTCCTCGACTGCTTTCCCGGGCCACAGGCAGGGAGCTGGAAGGAAAGCGGGGCTGCCGGGATTAGAACCGGTGCCCATATGGGATCCCGGGCGTGCAAGGTGAGGACCTTAACCACTTGCGCCACCGCGCCGGGCCCGAATTCGGTTACATTTTAATTGAAATAGAAATTAAGAAGACCTGGTTTAGGGAAAAAGTTATGAGCCATATTTGATTAAGCATGTCGCATTTGAACATCTTTTTGAAGAGTTTAAAAAAGATATTTGGAGGTGGGTATGGAGCTTGGAAGAAATGCTAGATATATACAATATGTTCCTCAAGAATAATGAAATAAAAAAGATGAAAAAAGTCTTGTTACACTAAGAATGGTGTATAATAGTTTGTGTCCTGTAATGGGTACTCGGTGAGGGAATGAGAATGTTTAGGAATGAACTAGACGTTTACCAATGAAATAATGAATAAAAATAGAACAGGGGAAATATTAAGAGAAAAATCTTGGAAAATAGTTTTCATTTTAGGGAATAGGAGGCAAAGGAAGAGCTGGGGAAAGACAACAGACCAGCATGGAACAGATCATCATGGCTTTGGAAAGTTAGGCACAAGAACAAATAAAAGAGGGTTGAAGAAAAAAAAAAAGGACAAGATAATCAAGTAAAAGGTGACGTTGTGTGGATTGTTTTACAACAGATTTGAAGAAAAGGAGAAGGATGGTAAGAGTTTTTTGGGGGACTGATGTGAAGGCTTAATGTGTAAGTCCTTGCTGTACATGCCCTGAGGTCCCATTTGGGTGCTGGTTTGTGTCCTTGCAGCCCCACTTCCCATCCAGCTCGCTGCAAGGAGTTTTTGCGAGATTATAGATTTTCTAAAATACAAATATGTTTGTAGAAG
Source organism: Ochotona curzoniae (assembly GCF_017591425.1). Taxonomy (NCBI): domain Eukaryota; kingdom Metazoa; phylum Chordata; class Mammalia; order Lagomorpha; family Ochotonidae; genus Ochotona; species Ochotona curzoniae. The sequence goes on along the minus strand of NW_024466502.1, from coordinate 39,745,196 downwards.
AGAAGGAATTTACTTTCATTTTCACTTTGAAAATATATTTGGTCAAAGTAGGGGAGATCCCACTAAGATAAAAGTAGAAAGGATTAATTATTAGAGGAATCAGAGTATTGATGCTGTTAGAATTGGAATTGTAGTAAAGTAGAAAGATAAAGACACACAGGAACTGATGGAGTGGTGGAAAGTTACAGAATTTGTTTCTGTGACTTTAATCTGCATAGTAAAGTATTGGGCAATAACATGCAAAATGCTTAAAGGAGGCTTTGGAAATTTCCTTGGCAGTTATTTTTACAAGAAATGAAGAAAATAGTCTCTAGGTAATAGAGGGGTTTCAGCTGAAGTTGAACACTATGAATTTGTAGTAGCATCTTCTAATATTTCCTCACAGATCAGATTATAATAGAGCCAGCTGAAGGAATAAATGTGTCCTTCAAGAATGTTATCATTAAGGAAAAAAACCAAAAAGCCCAGTCATTGTCTTCCCTACATCATCTTCTAGGTGTGTGAATGCAGTACTTTCAAAAGCATAGTTTTAAAAGCATAAGCTTGTGTATCTAGGGTGTGGTATTCAGGTAAGAATTGGGATAATGCTTTCATTCTCTTGGCTCTTTTCTTCAGTTCTACAGGGGGATTAGAGATTTTGAGTAAATAAGGTATTGAAATCATTTTACAAGTATACATAATACTATATTGCCCCTTTTTAATGATTGTATGCTAGTTCATTTTATTGACTTAACATAATTTTTACCACTGCTCCACAAATTGGCATTTGGCTTGTCATTTTTTTCATTATAAAACAATGTTTTAATGATACACACACATGATTACGTATTTGTTATTTCCTATAACAAATTTATTGAAATAGAATTGCTAGGTCAGTGAGCATAGCAACATTGTTTTTTATATTTGCTATATTTGGTAGATTATTGCTTTCATTGCTGCTGAATTTTAGAGAGTTCACTGATGTGGTAATGATTTAAAGGACCCTGTTAATTTTGGGAAATATGGTTGTAATTCTGACTAATAAACTGGAAGATAGACCACACTGCTGTATGGTAATGCATACTCTAGTTTGGATTGAGTCTCTTTCATGTATAGAAATATTCTGTATGGATTTCTATTTGTTTTTCTAACGAGGCACAGAAGAAATCCCTTTGCTTAGTAAAGCTATATCAAATTTTATTAACTTTGTGTTTTTAAAGAAAGAATTATTTCAAAGGTGGAGTTACAGAGAAGAAAGAGAAAGAAAGGAAGAATATGAATACGAATCTGTTGGCTTACACCCCAAAGGGCTGCAATGGCCAGGAAACCTTTCCTCTTCATAATAAATTATTTTGCAGAATTTTTGCCTGGTTTGGTTTCCTGATGTTTCTCCATGGTATGATTGAGATTATGTAAATTTAGCAAGAATAACATAAAAGAGAGGTTCTACCCATCTTAGGGCATCATCTGAGAAATCTAATACATAAAATCAGTACGTATCATTACTAATGACATTAACTTGGATAATTTGGTCAAGGAAGTATCTGGCGGTCTAGTGTCCTATTATTTTTTATTTTGTAACTAATAAATATCTTGGTAGGGGAGATATTTTGAGTCTGTCTCGATATCCCAGTTCTCACCACATCTTTACCCACTAGTTCTACCACCTATTGATGATTCGTGCCTGGAACAGTTATTGCTATTATGTTTGCCTGTTGGCAACGCCTGTGTCGCCACGTACCCCGAGCTCCAAGTCGAGCGGAGGGACTAGGGTTATGAGACAGACAAGACAGACAACACACAGACAACACACAGTGGGTCATTCCTGTGAGGAGAATGCCGTTTATTTGAAGTCAAGCTGCATCTTTTATAGTCTGCTTGGCCCCTCCCAGGATCCTCCCAATGGTTAAGCCACACCTAAGCTCCCCCAAGGACATGCAACAAGGGGAAGCAGGAAGGAAGGAGATTGCAGTCAAGCCACAGGCTAAATGTATCAGGCCATGATTGCCTTTCCTGTTACACCCTTGAGAAACAAGCTGTGCTGTGGAGTTAATCCTTGGGAGACCCGGCCGTGCATGTCCCCCCTTTTTTGTTTTTAATGGACACCTGTCTTAGGTTGTCCAGCAGTCAGTTGATGCCTTACCCGTCATGGGGAGCCCCACCCGGGGCACGTGGGATCCCTGTCTTAGGTTGGTCATCAGCTCTGCCAGATCTTACCCATCTCTGGCTGCCCATTACACATCATGCTCAACCAGAATTGAGCTCTAGGATTTTCCACAGCTAAAGTCATCATAGTTTGTCAAGTGATGACCTGCTCCGGGGCTTGTTGCCTGCATAGGCGGCAAAGAGGAGTAAACAGTACTGCAATCATGGCTGTAGCCATTAGTCCATGGCTAAGACTCCACTCCATTCCTTTAACATCCCTGCTCTCAGTTAAATGCCATTTCACGGGGGTAACACATATATGATGTTAAATTGAGGTAGTAGCTGGAGATCTGCATTTCCCATGGGCAGGATACTAGGAAGTTGCACCACTGCTGTCAGGGTGTCCTCCTCCCAATGGCTTTTATCCTGCAAGAACATGATTCGGAGTAGGATCATGCTGAGTTGGAGCCAGGGAGATTTGTCGTGTAAGTCTCTCGGGAACCCATCTCGGCGTTTCTTCATCCTGAGGAAAAACACAAACGGAGCCTCGCCCCCATGTTAGTACTGGATCTGGTCCCCGCCATTTATTTGTGGCCAGATCTTTCCATTTTACTTGGCCTTTATTCTCATTAGCAGAGCATAGCCAATGGCGCTCTGCAGGAACTACATCATTGGTGACAGTTAAAAAATTTAACACATAGATGGCGGATGCCAGTAGGGAATGGGGAGAGCTGCAATGTTCGGCCACATCCCCTTTCTTTATTTTTTCTAGATAAACTTTAAGGGTGCGATTGGCACGTTCAACAATGGCTTGACCCTGAGGATTGTAAGGGATGCCTGTTTTGTGAGTTATATTAAAATCTTGGCAGAATTTTTCAAAGCCTTGGCTAACATAGGCCGGTCCATTATCGGTCTTAATTTGTTTGGGGATCCCCATATAGGCAAAGGCCTGTAAGCAATGGGATTTAACATCTTTTAATTTCTCTCCTGAATGAGCAGGGGCATATATTATATGGGAATAGGTGTCAACAGAAACATGCACATATTGAAGTTTTCCAAAGGAAGGGACATGGGTAACGTCCATTTGCCACACATCTGTCCCATCCCTGGGATTAACCCCTAGGGATGGGACAGAGCAATATTGAGCACAGACTTCACAATTGGTGACAATCTGGGTGGCTTGTTCTCTAGTCACCTTAGCATGCAGTCTTAGAGAAGCTGCATTAAGATGGAACCTTTTATGAAGGTGCACTGCCTGTTCATAAGGGTCCATGGTCAGAGATATGTGCAACACCTGAGTCAGTGCGTCTGCCCGCGCATTACCCTCACTCAGGGGGCCAGGCAAGGAGGTGTGCGCTCTTATATGCCCAATAAATAAGGGATGAGTGCGCTGCCAAATCTGTTGCTGTAATTGTAAAAGAAGAGAATAAACTGAGGAGGTTGGGGCTATATAGGCTGTGGTTTCTAAAGGTAAAATAACATGAGCCACATAGTAGCTGTCTGTGTATACATTCAGGGGCTCATTATGGTAAATTTGAAGGGCAAAAAGAACAGCAGCTATTTCAGCGGCTTGAGCTGATTTGTGGGAGATGGAAACAGCCCGTTCTTCATGTCCAGAAACTATAGCAGCCTTGCCTTTAGCTGACCCATCAGTAAAAACCACACGGGCTCCTAATACGGGTTGCTGTCTAATTATTTTGGGAAAAACAACCGGATGTCTTCTGAAAAACTGCACTAAGGGATGGGAAGGATAATGATTAATTAACTGAGAAGAAACCGTGGCACAAAAGACAGACCAATCATCAATATTATTTTGTAGCCACGTCACCTGTTGGGAATCATAGGGAATGGAGATGAAATCAGGATATTTCCCAAAAATCTGCAGGCTGATCTTGCATGCCTTATACAACAAAGATATAACAGCAGTGGGATAGGATTGCACAATTTGTCCAGTGGATGCTGGGGAGTGGACCCAATATATAGGTCCAGTCTGCCAAAACACTGCTGTAGGCGCGTGATTGGAAGGGAAAACCAACAACCGCATTGGCGCCTTATAATCCACATAACTAACATGAGCATTCTGAATGGCATGCTGGACTAGCTGCAGACATTCCCTGCCTTCTTTGGACTGTTGTCTGGGTGAGGAAGGATCTGGATCACCTTTAAGAATACCAAAAAGGGGCTTGAGTTGCCCAGTGGAATATGCAAAATTGGTCGGATCCAATTAATATCACGTAACAAACTCTGCAAATCATTCAAAGTTTTCACATCACTTAATCTGATGGTCAAATTCTGAGGGGTGACATCAGTTGGCAAAAGCTGATGGCCTAAATACTGATAAGGAAAATCTGTTTGAATTTTATCCGGGGCAACAACCAATCCGGCTGTGGCTAAGGCCTGATAAATACATTGTGCTGCTAAGGATAGGATGGAACGAGTTTCAGCTGCGATCAAAAGATCATCCATATAATGGATCAAATAGATATTTGGAAATTGTGATCTAATTCTTTTTAAGGCCTTATCCACATAGATCTGACAAATAGTAGAACTGTTCATCATCCCCTGAGGGAGGACAACCCAATGGAAGCGCTGGGAAGGCGCTTTTAGATTGATGGACAGTAAGGTAAAGGCAAAACGCGGAGCATCTTCCAGGTGCAAGGGAATGGAGAAAAAGCAGTCTTTTAAATCTAACACAAGCATATGCCAATCTTTTGGTATTCCCACAGGAGATGGCAAACCAGGTTGTGTGGCCCCCATAGGGACCATGACAGCATTTACTGCACGTAAATCTTGCAAAAGCCTCCAGTTGCCATTTTTCTTTTTAATAACAAAAATTGGGGTGTTCCAAGGAGAGGTGGATGGAACAATATGTCCAGCCTCAAGCTGCTCCTTTACCAATTCAATTGCAGCCTCTAATGTTTTGCTTGAAAGGGGCCATTGTTCAACCCAAACAGGTTCATCTGTTTTCCATGTTAATTTAATGGGCTCCTCTAACTGACGAGGCTGCTCTACAATGGCCCCTGCAAAAAATGTCCTAACCCTGTTCTATCCCCTGGGCTACGAACTTCAATCTCTTTATCACAGACTGGTTGGGGGTCACCTTGAAGATGTCTGCCCAAGCCCTTTCCAGGAAAGTATCCTTGTCTATTAAGCATATTTGGCACAGGCTGAGAGGTCAACACAACATTCATGGCACTCAGCAAATCTCGTCCCCACAGGTTGATAGGAATATGTGGTAAAACATATGACTGGAAAATTCCTGAATGACCCTCTTGATCCTTCCACCTTAACAACCTAGCACTTTTCTGTGGTTGAGAACAGTTGGGGTGGCCTCTAACGGCCAGGAGCTTGGCCACATTGCCTGGGATATAACTGTAGTGTCTGCCCCAGTATCAAGTAATCCTGTGAATTTTCTCCCTTCTATCTCTAACTGCAAGGTAGGTCGGATTTGCATGTCGGAGACCCAACATGCCAAGGGGCCGGAATCGCCAAAGCCTCCCTGTCTATCTCTTTTATGAATAGGGTTGTCTGTTGGAACCTTAGGGATCAAGATCAGCTGGGCAAATCTCGCTCCTGGTGGAATGATGATAGTGCCTTTGGCTGATTCTACTATGACTTCTATTTCTGCGGGGGTATCCTCATCTATCACTCCTGGGAGTACTCTGATTCCATGCATGGTAGCACTGCTTCTTCCTAGGATCAGGCCCAAGGTATTCTTAGGCAAGGGGCCCCTGACTCCTGTCTTTATCCGCTGGGGCCCCAGGAGTGGGGTCAATACCTCTCCGGAGGTGGCACAGAGGTCCAGTCCTGCGCTACCTGGTGTTGCTCTGAGGAGAGTTGAGATGTCTGCATTCCTTGCCGTGGGAGCGGGACTCTGAAAGGAGTTGGTGCTGTTCCAGAGGCTACAGGTGTCTGCTGGGCTCCGTACACCTGAGGTTGGGGGGCCCGGAGTGGGCCCCTGACCCCGTTTCCCGATAAGGGATTGCCTTGGGCATCATACCTGGACCTACAATTGCTGTCCCAATGATAGCCTTTATGGCATCTGCTACAGAGATCTGGGGCTGGCAAGGATTGTGGGGGTGATCTTCCTTGCCGTGGAATTTTAGGACACTGTTTTTTAAAATGTCCAGGCTGTCCGCATCCGAAACAGGCTTTAGGACGTGCCCTAGGGTGGGGCTGAGGGTGTTGAACAGCAGCTGCTATCACTTGCCCAAGGGCATGGGTGGAATCAATATGTCTGCAAATTTTAAGGTAATCATGCAGAGACTTATCTCTATGGGACCGAAGAGCATCCTGGCAATATTTATTAGCATTCTCAAAAGCTATATGTTTAATTACTGGCATAGCTGGTTCTAGGTTACCAAAGATCTTAGTAGCAACCTGCATAATACGGTCCACAAATTCTTGAAAAGGTTCTGCAGGGCCTTGCAAGACCTTAGAAAGCTGGTCTCCTGTATTAGTGTTAGGTAAAGCCTTCCAGGCTCCAAGGGCTGCATTTGTTATCTGTGAATAAACTCCTAAATCATAGTTAACTTGTTGTTGGATGCCCTCAAAAGGTCCAGTGCCAGTAAGCATTTCAAGGCTTCGATCTGCATGTCCCACAGCTGCATTCTGCTCAGCAAAAATTCTGCACCTATCCTGAAAGTCCCCTCTCCATAGGAGAAAGTCACCACCATCCAGAGCGGAACGGCATAATTGCATCCAATCACTAGGAGTAAGATTCAAACTTGAAAAGGATTCTACCAGTGCCAGAGTAAAGGGTGCCTGGGCACCATAATCTTTAACAGCCTGCTTTATATTTTTGAGGTCTTTAAATTGAAGGGGATGATGCTCCCGGCGAGGGGGACCTCTATTACTGGGAAACATCGAACCCCGCCTTCTGGCTGATCAGTGGGGCTATCACTCTAGGGCCGCATGGGATACTTATTGGGTGAATGACCCACAGCTTCCTCCTCAGGAGTGGTAGGGGTCACAAAATTAGGGGCATATGGTGGTTGCCGTGAATTGGACAATTTGCCAGAGAAATGTTTATCTATTCCCGCCTTCTTTAATTTTCTTTTAATGTCCCTAATTTCTTGCTTTAAGAGAATCTTCTCCTCATCTCTTTTGTTCTCACTCACTACTGAAGAAGAGGCCTCATTCTCTTCTGAAGAAGAGGCTTCGTTCTCCCAAGAGTCAGCTTCACTCTCCTCTAAAGAAGAGGCCTCACTCAGGGTGGCCTCACTTGAGGTGGCTTCACTCGAGGTGGCTTCACTCGAGGTGGCTTCACTCGAGGTGGCTTCACTCAAGGCCTCATTCGAGGCCTCACTTGAGGCTTCCACAGACCGCAGAACCTCCCTTTCCTGGATTTCTTCAAAAGTAGTCTGCACTTCTTTTAACTGTTTTTTAACTTCCACCTTATCACTAGATAAAGAATCACGGACTAAGCACCACAAAGAAAAGTTGGCAATAGGGAAATTATCTGGGTCCTTTTGTAAGCAGGATTGTAAATTAGCCTTAACCTGTTCCCAATCAGGGATACTCAGGCTCCCTGAAACAATAAACCAAGGACTACTGGATTGAATGGCTTTAACAAAATTTCTAATCATCCTAGTTTTAACTGGCTTCCCCAGTTGATGTAAAAGTTCTTCAAGCTCAGTAACCAATTTATCCTTGGAGAAGGCAGAACCCATCTTTTTCGCAAGGTAAATAAAACACCAAGATCCAACTATACTTCAAAATAAGGCTAAAACCTTACTGTATTTCACAACAAATCTTAAACCAAACTGTGTTTCAAAATAAGACTAAAACCTACTATATTTCACAATAAATCTTAAACCAAACTGTATTTCAAAAGAAAACTCCCTCTCCTACCAGTTTAGGAAAGTCTTGCAATACGTCCCACTTACCTGCTGGCCAGCTTCCCGGGACGACCCTTCGTCGTGTATCCTCTCTTTCTCGATCTCGGTGGGACCTCCAGATGTTGGCAAAGCCTGCGTCGCCACGTACCCCGAGCTCCAAGTCGAGCGGAGGGACTAGGGTTATGAGACAGACAAGACAGACAACACACAGACAACACACAGTGGGTCATTCCTGTGAGGAGAATGCCGTTTATTTGAAGTCAAGCTGCATCTTTTATAGTCTGCTTGGCCCCTCCCAGGATCCTCCCAATGGTTAAGCCACACCTAAGCTCCCCCAAGGACATGCAACAAGGGGAAGCAGGAAGGAAGGAGATTGCAGTCAAGCCACAGGCTAAATGTATCAGGCCATGATTGCCTTTCCTGTTACACCCTTGAGAAACAAGCTGTGCTGTGGAGTTAATCCTTGGGAGACCCGGCCGTGCATTTGCCAAATGGGTGATTTCCTATTTCTCTCATTGTTAGCAGCAGACTGCTAATTTGAAGTCCTTACTGTATACTTTGATGCATCATATAAATGTGTTTGTACTATATGTATAATATATACATTATATATATATATATTTATTTACCTGTGTATATTTTACTCAAAGAAGTGGTGCAGCTTTGATCATATTTTTAAGAGATCATGAGATCATTGGGTGGTATACATTTTTCCACTCATTACAGCTTCCTTAAGTTTGTAATTGTGGTATCACTGTTGGAATGGATGAAAAGAATCCATTACATGCTTTGATTCTGTTTCTGATTTTTCTACAAAGCAATGAGCTATTTAGAATAATGGAATTGCTCTGAAAGGATTAAATGCATTGTGGGCCAAAGTATAGTTGCAGTAAGTAGAAGCAGAACAGTTGTGTGTGTGGTTGTCCTTTGATGTTAACTGTTCTCCAATAGTTGGTGAAGCATTGAATTTTGATTTACGTAATTCAAATTTTATCTCAAAGAGCATGTATTTTCATCTGTTTGAACTTTTAAAACTCAGATGCAATATTTAGTTTGTCTTGTAAGGAGATTGATCAAGAGGCTTTTAAAAATATTGTTATCACAGGTTATGATAATTTAGGTCTTGTGTTCTGAATGATATTTTCTTACAGTAAATCGATTCTTAAAGAACAAAAGCTTAATTGAGACCTTATGTAAAACATGAATTTTTATAAGAATTAGTTTGTATTTTAATTTGTATTGTTCCAGAAACTATTTTATGGTTTTGTCTTTCCATAGCTAGAAAAAAATATGAGATTCTCATAGTTTTGTTACTGAGGAGCTCCTAGGTCACTTCTACCCATACCTTTTTTTCCCTAATACAGCCTGGGCTGACATGGTTGCATCACAGGTTAAGCTTCTACCTACAAAGCCTATATTCTGTATGTGCACTAGTTCGAATCCCAGCTCTTTTGCTTCTGATCCAGCTCCCTGATAATCTGCTGAGGAAAGCAGCAGAAGATGATCCAAGTTCTTGGGCCCGTGCGCTTACGTAGGAGACCAGAATGAAGCTTCTGTTTCCTGGCTTAAGCCTCTCAAAGCCCCAGCTGTTGGAGCCATTTGGGGACTGAGGCAGCAGATGAAAGATGTCTCTCTCTCTCTCTCTCTCTCTGTGTATCTTTCTAAGAGCCTTTCAAATTAAGAACAAAAAAGCCACTGTAATATGAAGGCCAATTTGGTAAGAGAGAACTAAAATAATAGATAATAGATTTGAAAGAATGTTCTTAAATTTCTCTTTCTGTAGAATTTTATTTTTGATGATGTTTACATAGTTGATCAGGGTGAGAAGGATTGAGGGTTAGGAAAAAGTGGATGTAATAATTGTTTCCAAATTTTCTGCTTCTTTTTGTTTCTTGGGGAAGAAAGGAGATAAGGGGATGAACTATATTCAGCCTTTCAACTGCCCCAGTACCCAGGGATGAGGAAAGGCCACCCAATATCCACCCAGGGTCCTAATGTAGTACACGCGCCGAGGGTTCTACCCAGGTGGTTTTGATAGTTCTGAAATGCTTTTGATCTCTCTGATCCAAGGATGAAGAATCCCTTCCAATTTCCATTGGCTGAAATTTGTCTTATTTTTAAAAGGATATGATTATCTTTGAGTCTTCAGTTTCAAAGAGAGATATTCTTTTAGTATGTATATGCCTGAAATAAGCTGAACTGTCTTACACAGTATAAACTTCAGCAATTTATTAAAAGGAGACAATATGCAATCTTGACTTAGCAATAACACCTGTTCTGGAAAATAAATGCTGTGCTAAGTCCAGAAAATAGCAGAGGCAGTTTTTTTTTTTTTTTTTTTTTTTGTCCTTCTATCATTTAAATTCTTTTTGGGCTGATTACTAAAGGGAAAATTAAATTTTAAGCAGAAGAATCAGGGTAAGTAACGACCTTAGAGACTGTCCAGTAAAACAAGGTGGTACGTACATGTATAGGGGTAAGGTAGTCAATTTGTTGTGTTAAAAGTACCACATATGAAACAACCAATGTTAGGAGGTGATGTTGGAGATCATAATGTGGTAGGCTTCAATGTCGTATTAAGGAGTTTGGACAATAATGAAGGACCTCTGAAAAGGGAGGCATGAATTAGGGCAGGAATTTTAAAAAATGTTAAGCAAGTTAGATTATCAAGTCATGGTGAGACAGGAGTCACAGCTCAGGACACAAATAAATGATGCACTCATTCTAAGTAGAAAGTATAAAAGGAAATGTACATTTTAGGGGAAATAAGGTGTGTCAGTATTCCACAGGAGAGCCTGAGGTGCTTATGTGAGCTGGTTGGAGACCTTGTGATGCGGCAGTGAGTTTATAAAGTGTAAGAGGGTTTTAGTTTGAAGAGACATTCTCCGAACTAGAGGGTTGGAACTATAAGTTGGATAGGATTGCTCAGGAAGGGGCTTGTAGGTGAAAAGAGTTTTGGGTTAAGTATTCTTGGCATCATCTACAATTAATGGACAAAGAAGAGAGTGTTTTTCTGAAAGAATCATGAAGACAAAGAAGCTGACTTGAAAAGAGAATGATGATATAGATTTAGCACTATTAATCCTCTGTTGTTGAAGGCACAGAAGCAATATTGTGCTTTGCCTTTCTATCAGATTTTCAGGTATTTTGACTAAAAAATAGTATTTTGACTAAAAAATAGTCACTTTCTGCGTAGTTCAGTTCCTGTCAGTTAAAGCAGGATTTTTTTTTCACTTTTTTAAAGAAGAATGTATTATGGTCTCTCAATCCTTTGTGATCTGTGTTGTTTCCACTTTTCTACATACATTTAGAAAACATATGACACTGAAGAAGTCAATGTGCTGTGGGCCAAAGTAAGATCTGACTATTTGGCTAGGTGTGATGTATTGTCAACTTGGAGCATCACACTGTATCTGAATTCACTCTGATGATCGCTCCTGGGGAAAGCCTTCTCACTTAGCTTATTCGGTCTTCACAAAAAACTTATAAAGGTGGATATAGGATAGTTTGTTATCTTAATTTCTCACTAATACTTAAGAAATCTACCCTATGTTGAATTATGCTATTCATTCTTTCATAGCTGCTCTCTCCTTCATTGTGTATGAAATTAAAAGTGCTAAAGGTGAAAGGAACCTTAGAAATTGTGTCTCTAAAAACAAATAATCAGGTGCCCCAGAATAAAAAAGTTCTGGATTTCAGCTTTTCTAATTGTTGTCCACTTAACAAGAATCTCAAGTTGAATTTGTAGTATAAGTGAAGTTAAGACTTCTGTATTCATATTTTGTTCCCCATTGCAGGTTCTTTGACTGTCTTGCAATAGAAATTACCAAAAGGCTACCATGCAGCTAGGCGGGGTTTATCGGGTTTTTTGCTCTAGCGCAAGGAAGGCAGCAATGAGGGGAAGATGGGAAGAGATTTCAAGACACTGGCTCCCTGATGGGAATTGCGTGGATTTTTATCAGGTTGAGGAGGCATGGGCATGCCTTCTTGGTCTCAGGCTATTTCATACCCTTGACACACGGCAGTCACACTTCGGTTTATAACTGGCTTTGTGTTCAGTGCTAGAGTGGTTGTAGTTTAGCATGTGACATGGCTCAGGATGGCATGGCTATTCACTTGCCAGGAAAGTCAGGTATTGGAGGTCTTGGGCCATTCTGGGCAGGAATGCAGATTGGGTAAGTCCTGTACAGAGAAGCAGGGAGCCGTTGGCACTTAGGGTCTGGGTATTTTGCTCTTGATTGTCTTGGTACTATAGAAGGATATGTGTCAGTTCAGGAAGTGCTTGGTTTAATGAGCCCTGTTTCTCATTTTTTGCCTTTATCTTTTGTTGATAGTGTGCAGTCCGCGCAGCCACTGAAGGCAGAACTCTGGTTTTGGAAGGCTTGGAGAAGGCAGAGAGAAATGTCCTGCCTGTACTGAACAACTTGCTGGAAAACAGAGAAATGCAACTTGAGGATGGACGCTTCCTGATGTCTGCTGAGCGGTACGACAAACTTCTCCAAGTAAGAGAAAAGTCCAGCTGCGAAGTTCCCTCAAACTCTATGTAGTGATGCTTTGTTGTATAAGACTTGGTTATCTCAGAATCAGGACAAATGCTTAGGTGGTCCATATCTTTGGCAATTAGCTGAAGTAAAGTCTTGAATTGACAGTTTTGTAGACCAGGCCAAAAGATCTTGCAGATTTTTGTTTTGTCTAATAACTTCTTGTACCCATTTTTCTTCTTCTCTTTCTCTCTCCTTCCCTTTGTCCTCTTTCTTCTTGTTGTCCATCTTTCAAGAACTATTTATAGAAAGCCCAAAGGCTTCTGGACTGTGCTGGGCTTCATGGATACAAAGCTTAGGGAGTCTAGCTTTAGGCTTGTTCTTGGCCTTACAAAGTCCAAAATCCAGAGGAGCTGACAAAAATGAGTCGGTGCTTAAACAAGATGCTCATGGTCAATGCCACTGGCATCTCTTGCCTGGGATGTTGTCAGAAGCTCCTATGTATACTTCCTGTTTCCATATATCTGTCCGCTTATACTGTTTCCATCCCAGCAGTGAGTGATGACCTTTATACGGGCATCAGATTAGGTTAGTTTTATTCCCCAATCCTAATGGTTTCATGTTCCACTCAGAATCAAGTTCAAAGTCTTAATAGTGAGACACTGTGGTTCATTTCTTAGTATTCATGTTATGCCTTAAACACATGAAGTAGATTATTTCCCACCTGCTGGCCTTTGCATGTGTACTTTCCTGCTCTCGGAATGGTTTTCTCCAGGTATTCACTTGGCTCACATCTGTATCTACTTGGAGGCTTTGCTTCTCTGTAAACTTATCAGTGAAGTTTATGTTCTCATTTAAGGTTAAAGCCATGTTTCTGCCTGTTTGCTGTTATGTAGAATTCTTTTTTTTTCTTTTAAGATTTATTTTTATTGCAAAGTCAGATGTACAGAGAGGAAGATCTTCCATCCACTGATTCATTCCCTAAGTGACTGCAATGGCCAGAGCTGAGCCAACCGGAAGCCAGGAGCTTCCTCCGAGCCTCCCATATTGGTGTAGGGTCCCAATGCCTTGGGCTGTGCTCGACTGCCTTCCCAGGCCACAAGTAGGGAGCTGGAGGACAACAATCAGGAGATGAGGACTTATCAGAGGCTTTGGAGGGGAAGTGTGTTATGTGAATGACAAGAGGACACAGAGCGCTTATTCATTCAGACACACCACAGTGGATGCCTCTGCAGCTCATCCTGCCTTCTGTGACTGCATTCTAGGACTTAGAGTCAGTTTTGTCCCTGTTCTGAAGACATGCATATACTAATGTTGTCCCCCTCCCACCGCCCTGCTCCAGATGAACTGCTAGTTGCTCAAAAACAGTGTCTGTGTTTTCTGCTTTTTTTAATTTAACATTTTATTTATTTTTACTGCAAAGTCAGATTTACAGAGACACAGATACAGAGAGAAAGATCTTCTGTCTTCTGGTTTACTCCCAAGTAGCCACAACTGAGCCAGAACTGAGTCAGAGCTGAGCCAATCCAAAGTTAGGAACTTATTCCTGATTTCCAACATGGGTACAGGGGCCCGAAACTTTAAGTCATGCTCTACTGCTTTCCCATGCCACAGGCAGGGAGCTGGATTGGAATTGGAGCATCCGGGACACAAACTGGCACCCATATGGGATTCCGGTGCATGTAAGGCGAGGATTTAGTGACGAGGCTATTGCACTGATCCCCTGTTTTCTACTTCTTGATCTTGTTCCAGGTACTGATGCAAGCTCAGAAAGCACTAAACAGTAGGAAACAGATGTTGACATCACAGAATTTTATCAGCCTGATACTCTGTTGACTTGTGGGCCAGGAGCATCCCTTTCTGATTCCTGCTTTACAAGTTGGTTTCTCTGCAACCCACCTAGTGACCTTTTTAGTAGTCTCTTCATGTACTGGCTATGAGAATTTCTAGAAGAGGTTTTTATAGTGTGATTTAATCATTATCTTCTGGATCTAGACGGAGACAATTAAAGACATAAGTAGTAAGAAGAAGTTAAATTCATTCCTTCATTTTGTTCACTGAATGAAACATTTTCACTGCTTCTGAAAGGAGATGGATAGCATGTAGAATACTTATCTCTGTAAACCTTCTCTAATTATAAAACATCAATTTAGCCTTATATTAGTTATTCACACACTTTAGTAATATATTGATAAAGAATACTCAGAATATGGAATCATTTCTATTCAAAAGAGAAGTTTAATATGCAATCTATTGTAGCAATCAAATTCTGTGTGAAGTTACAGAACACGTTGGGCGTTCTTTAAAAAAAGTGTTTATTGTTTAGAAAAATCTGTATTCCCCCCCGCCTCAGGTACATATTACAAGAAATGCATGATTTCTATCAGTAAATGTTATTTCTGTATTGGTAGAATCTGTCTCATGAGAATTTCACAGAATTTAGCATGTTACTTTTATAAGACTTTACCATCTTATAACAATTTCTGTCGCTAAAAGTTTTCAAAACTGTAGTTTTTTTTAAAAAAAGATTTTTTTAAAATTGGCAAGGCAGATCAGAGTTATGGAGAGGAAAGACAGAAAGGTCTTCCATCTTCTGGTTCACTCCCCAAATGGCCACAATAGCTAGAGCTAAGCCAATCTGAAGCCAGGAGCTAGGAGCTTCTTCTCAGTCTCCAGCACAGTTGCAGGGTACTAAGGCTTTGGACCATTCTCTGCTGCTTTCCCATTACATAAGCAGGGAGCTGGAAAAGAAGTGGAGCAACCAGGACATGAACCAGTGCCCATGTGAGATCCTGGTGCTTGCATGGTGAGGAAACATTCCAGTCTCTTGGTTAACTCTGGTATGTGATTTAGGTCATGAGTTCAGTAATACTTTTTAAGATTAATTCATGAAGTGTGCCAACAAACATGTAACCTACCATATTCAAGAATAAAAATGTGCTTTTAAGAGACTGCATCCAGCAGCATGGCGGCTCAACAAGCTAATCCTCTGCCTAGAAGTGTAGGTATCCCATGTAGGTATCCCATGTGGGCGCTGGTTTGTGTTTGGCACCTCCACTTCTAATCCAGCTACCTACGTGTGGCCTGGGAAAGTAGAATAGGATGGCCTGAAGCCTTGGGACCCTGCACCTCTGTGAGAGACCCAGAAGAAGCTCCTGGCTCCTGGTTTTGGAATGATTCAGCTCCAGCTTTAGGGGCTTTTTGAAGAATGACCTTGTAGTTTAAAGATTCTCTCTCTCTCTCTTTCTCTCTCCTTTTCTGTGTAAATCTGCCTTTCAAATAAAAATGAAGAAATCTTAACAGAAAAATACTTCTTGGTATTTTACAAAGATAAACAGTTGTAGTATGAAAGAATCATGTATAGAGGTAATATATGATAGAAGCTTCAAGAGGATCCGGTGAAGGGGTCCAAAGTGATTCCGATGGGAGAGCAGATCAGGAAAGGGCTTGCGTTCATGAAGATTTCATTTGCGCTGAGCTCAGAATGACAGTTGTGTTTGTGCTGCACAACATGAGTAGGGTGATTGAAGAAAGTGCAGCAGCCCCAAGGAAGTATCACGGCCGACTGGGGGGCTTCAGTTGTGGGATGGGTCAGGGAAGGCGTGGAAGGGGCAAGCTGTACAATGGGAGCTGAATCCTGCCAGGATCGGCCTAGAGCACCTTGTTAGGGGAACCCTGCAAGGGTCTGTTGAACCATTTTGAGCACCATGGATCCTACTGCTGAAGGCAGTGAAGACAGAGTTAGTTGGAGAAGGAAGAAAAAACACCTTTTAGGCGCCTCTGTGGGTCAGTTGCTTTCATGTATAGTCTCACATTTAATTTTTATAGCAGACGTAGTAGAGAATTTTATTTCCACTGTATAACTGGAAAAACTGAGGTTCTAAAAGTAGAATAACATGCTTCAGTTCTTTAGTTAAGTGTTCATCAAATAGTTGAGTTAGGATTTGTTACTCAAAGCCTAAATTGTTTCAATTTTTAAGCTACCATATACTAGTTGCAGGCCCATGGACAAGTTATAAAAGGAGCATTAAGTATTTATTATGATGAAAATGAAATGTGGAAAATCCATGGAACATATTAGCTTTTACCAATGATATGCCTTTCTAGAAAAAGACTCACATATCTATTAGGGATCCATGGGCATTCTCCACTCCATGGAGGTCTGCTGATAATCATGTGTTCCTTTCCCCCCTGATCATTTTTTTGCTCTATTACTGACTAGAGTTCAAGAACCAATATAAGTTTCCTCTGTTCTCTGATGTGTTAGCTACTTTTACTTTCAAACACCAGTCTCGCTTTATGAGTCTTGCCTGGTAACCTGATCCTGGTTTACTTTTTACTTAATAGGTTTCATTTTGTCTATTTTTTAGAGTTATTTTTATTTATTTGAATGGCAATATAACAGAGAGGGCAAGTCACACCACACACACAGGGAGTCTAATCCACTGCTTTACTTTCCAAATGGCAATAATGTCACAGCTGGAACAGCCTGCTGTCAGGAACTAGGAACTCCATTCAGTTATCCCACTTGATTGGACCATCTTTCACTGCCTGCCCGTGTGCTGTAACATTGAACCGGATGGGAAGCAAAGCAACCAGTACTCAAACTAATCCTCCATAGGGGTTGCCTATCACAGGTGGAAGCCCAGCTGTACCACAGTTCCAACCTTGACAGTTTCTTTTTTTAATATTTTTCTCAATAGCCAAGGCCTAAGTTCCTTGGCCTGACAGACCTTGAAGTTGTAATCTGTTTCATGCATGTCATAGTTCTTCAACCTCTTATTTTTTAAAGGATCATACTAAGGCAGAACTGGATGCATGGAAGATTGTTCGAGTCAGTGAGAATTTCCGAGTGATTGCCCTGGGTTTGCCAGTGCCAAGATACTCTGGGAATCCATTAGACCCTCCTCTCCGCTCTCGATTTCAAGCCAGAGATATTTACTTTCTACCCTTCAAGGTAAATATGATTAAAGACAACTTGTTTTTTTTTAAGGATTTATTTATTTTTATTGCAAAGCCAGATATACAGAGAGGAGGAGAGACAGAAAGATCTTCTGTCTATTGATTCACTCCCCAAGTGGCTGCAACGACTAGAACTGAGCCAATCCTGTGCCAGGCCAGGAGTGTCTTCTGGGTTTCCCATGTGGGTACAGGGTCTCAATGCTTTGGGTTTGCTTCTACTGCTTTCCCAGGTCACAAGCTGGGAGCTGAATGGGAAGTGGGGCTGCCAGGATTAGAACCAGTGCTCACAGGGGATCCCAGTATGTTCAAGGTGAGGACTTGAGCTGCTAGGCTACCACACTAGACCCAACAACTTATTTTTAATAATAGTTTTTATGTTTGTAGGTATAATTGAGTTGTATAAAAATGTTGCTATGCTTTTAGCATTTTTGTTAGTAGCTAACAGAAAGAAATGGATATAGGATAGAGAAAATCTATAAAGCAGGGAGGAAAATGATCATGGCGTTCTTTGAAGCTGTTTGTGACACTTTTCAAAAACAAATTTTGTTAATAAATTATTTCATACTATTTGTTATTTGAGTCTGCTTAATTAAAAATTTGAGTTGTATCAAAGCATTTGCATGTATCTTGATATTTCTTATTAATTGATTTGACATGTTTCTATGTTGTTTTAGGACCAACTTAAACTGTTATATTCAGTTGGAGCCAATGTATCTGCTGACAAGTAAGTGAATTTTTGTAAATATTCAGACCTAACATTGAAGTTGTTTTGCCTGTTCATTGGTTGATTCAGTCATTCACTCGGCAATAATTCTTTGAAAAATTTTTCAGTATTGGGATATTGGTAAGTGCTTTTGATAAAATTAGTAAGAAATGATTTTTTGATGCCAAGAAACTCTAGATCTAGTTCAGCCAAAAAGATAATGAGCAGCTTAAACAAAATATAGCATATGCCAGAATTTCAAACTATTGAGGCTGTTTGTAGTTGATCCCTTATAAGGTCTTCCCAATACACTTGCAATTAAAATAGAACTTAAAGAGTGAATAGACTTTTGGGCCCAGCACTGTAGCCTAGCAGATGAATTCCTCACCTTGAACGCCCGGAATACCATTTGGGCAACAGTTCTAATCCTGGGAGCCCTGATTCCCATCCAGCCCCTGTTTGTGGCCTGGGAAAGCAGTCGAGGACAGCCAAAACCTCAGGGTGTGAGAGACCTGAAAGAGGCTCCTGGCTTCAGATCAAATAAACAGGTCTAGTCGTTGAAGGCACTTGGGGAGTGAATCATCGGATGGAAGATCTTCTTCTCTGTCTCTCTTCCTCTCTATATATCTGACTTTGCAATAAAAATAAATAAATCTTTTTAAAAAAAGTGAATATACTTTTGCCAGAGAATGGCTTCAAGGATTCTAAGAGATTTAGTTTTAAACCATGGGATACATGAATTAACATGTTTTGTGGTATTACAGGTGTAAGAGGTTCCAGGTGGATAGCATTTAGCATTGAAATAAAAAAGAAGACAGTTGAGGTTCACAAGGCAGATGTAAGCCAGATTGTGAAGGGCCTTGCATATTGTGATAGTTTGAAGTGATAGATCTAGTTAACTTTGGAATCTTAAGTGAAATTTTATGGTATGGAGCCATTATTCTTTAAGAATTAACAGGGAATTAGTTTTGAAAAATTAAATCAGTTTAGTTACTCTTATATTTAATATTTTTATACTTTCTCAGTAAAATTCATGATCCTTTTCCTCCCTAGGATTTCTCAGCTCTTGTCATTTGCTACAACTCTCTGTTCCCAAGAATCTTCCACTCTTGGACTTCCAGATTTCCCTTTGGATAATTTACCAGCTGCAGTTCAAATCCTGGTATGTATAAAATAAATGGCTAATACACTGAGTACGACAAATAAAATTTGAAAGTTAATCTCTTTTACTTTTATATTTTTGCTCTGTCACATTCTTCTATAAATGTTGCAGAGCTTAATTTGCGATTTATCTGCTCTTTGGTGCAGTAAACCAGACGGAGACCAAGGACACACTCTGAAAGCCCTAATGAGTTTCCAGCTTTGGAGCTTGAGGAAGTATCCAGGCAATTTCAGTGAAAGCTCCACAGGCAGGTGGGGTGGGTGGGTGGGTGGATGGGCAGGAAGGCTTCTTGCTGAATCAAGGAAAAGGGGTTGTTGCATGGTAAGTCAGACCTCAGATCCCTCCCAACCTGAGGCAGAGCAGCTGGGGCTTTGGAGTCTAGCACTAATCAGTCTTTGGTTAATGGTGTTCTCAATGAACCCAGATTCCTAGGCTCCAATGGGTCTTCCTGCCTGTGACCAAAGCTGCTTCTAGCCTCAGAGCAGTCTTCTTAAAAAATACCTGTGGGACTGGCTGTGAGGTGGGAAGGCTTAGAGACACACAAAGTGGATACAGTCCAAAGGGAATTTGACAAAGGGAAAAAACCCCAGATCTTCCCCCTCTCATTTCGGAAGAGGCATGGATGGCAGCTAGGTTTAAAATGATGGAAAGCACTGCAAAGGTATTTAGTCACAAAGGGACCTGGTATGCTGCGAGACTTCAAGTGTTTGTGATAGAGGGAGAAGTTAGAACCCTATTGTGAAGTATCTTGCATGGAGAATGAAGCTGCCTGGATTTCATGAGGAGGAAAACGTGGCCTAGCACATGTTAAGAAGTAGGTAAGGTATAAGATGATGAGTTTTATGCTTAAGAAAGATATCTATGTAGACAGCAGGATGGACCTGGTAGAGCCTGTGCACATTTCTCAGTGAGGTATTGCTAAGCAGGGGCTCATCCCAGCAGTTGGAGATACTTCCTTATACAAGAGCCTCTTAGGTTTAAGTTTTTATTTTTGTGTGTTTTAACATGTTACCTGTAAGCTAAGGAGTTAGGTTTTCCAGGTGTTGTTTTGTGGTTCTTCATATTCAAAACAGCATTTATTCCTCCTATTTATTAAATAATAAAATAATATTAAATCATGTTTGCATCTTTTTGCTCAGTACTTTTTATTTTTGAAAATGCTCAGATTTTAAACAGTTGAACACCGTTTTTTGCTGTTTACGTCATATGAACAGTAGTTCTAGAATTGTCTATTAGATAGTCCATATTGAAATTTTTCTAATGGTCCCTTTCAATAGACTTATTAAAATGGTATGAAAATAGTTTTGAATAGAATTTGATTTGGAGGGGGTAAGGTTTGAGCTTAATGAATGCTTTCCAACTTTGCAGGTTCAACTATGAAGCCAAATTAATGTGGATGAGATTATAGCTTATATGAGGAAGATGAGATACTTTGGGATGAATAGAAAGGGCAGTATGTTCAGTCTCAAATGTGTTGAAATGTGGTTTATGTAATATTCATATGGCCACTTATAATGGATACACCAATGGTTCATTCATGTCTGGAGTTCAGGACTAGACATAGAGACATGGGTGCCATCAAAACATAGATAAGTAGACAGGAAACAGACAGCTTGGACTCACATATACCTCACTAGGCAGGACACAAAAATTAGTTACTCCTCACTAAGGTATAGATTTCTCTGCACCCCCTTCCCTAAAACTGTTTTGCGCCTAAATTGTTAACATATGCCTAGTTAGAATTATAAGCTGGGTTGGACTGTCCTAAAATTCGCCGAGTTCAGTAAAAATTATGCTTCAATACTATAAACAGCTAAATATAAAGATGAAAATAGACACCAGACAGCTGAATAATACCCTATAACCATTTTAAGGAGTAGAGCAGCCAGTTGTACATCAACTAAAATTGAAATGTCAATGAAGTAGTCACAGGATGTGGTTAAGAACTTGCATTTTCTAACATACTGGTCACTCAATACCATGTCAGTTAACTCCATGATGTTGTAAATTTTTGTTGAAGTGATGTTATGTCTTTTCATTGGATGGGGTGATATTCTGCCAGCTCTACTTTCAGACTAGGGATGGTCTCCCAATGAAACTGCTAAATTTATTTTTACAATAGCATGCTGGACTCTATGCATGGTATATGCCCACAATGAGGGAATCATGACTGGATATGAACTGTACTGCTGCAACAATGTGGAAGAATCCAACATGGGGGGAGGGCATGGGGAGAGGTTGGGGAAATCCCAGAGCCTATGAAACTGTGTCATAAAATGAAATCAAATAAATAGAAAAAAAAAACATAGATAAGTACATGGAAAGTGAGGACTAGTTAGATTACTCAGGGAAAAGAGAAGGAGCTACTGGATGCTTGTTTTGTATACTTTTAAAAACTCTATTGGTTATTGTCGTAAAATAAATTTAACAAATGTCTGCATTTCAGATGCAATTTTCTGTGATTATATTAGAAGTGATTTATTTCTATGTATTTTTGCTCCAAAATAGGATTGCTTTCCCATGATGTCAGTCAAGCATGCAATCCAGTGGCTTTATCCATACAGTATTCTCTTAGGACATGAAGGGAAGATGGCTGTTGAAGATGTCTTAAAAGTGAGTGTCTGCCCTACTTCATTTTGCCTTCTCTCTTCCTCCATCAGTTCCTTCCTTATTTCCAGCATTTTTCTCTCCCAATCTTTCTTTCTTTTCTTGCTGTCCATTATCTTCTTGTCCAGGCATGGAAGCCCGGATGGGTCAGTAACCAGAAAGTAGTCATGGGAAACAAGGGCTGGGCCTGATACAATTGGGATATTAATTATGTTGGACAAATAAATAAATTGCTTAAACAAATGAATGAATGTATTTTGGTTAATGAGAACCTTACTTGTCACTGTTGGAAGACAGATTTATAAGCTTGAAAGGAGAGAAAACAAGAAATCCTGAGGTGTTGAATTGGAATTAAAAATATCATTATGATTCCTGCTTTTTTTTTCAATAAATGGGAACAGATAGATACATGTATAATAACTGATATTGACATGTCAAAATAATAGAGGAACCAGGCTAAAGTGGCAGAGATCTGGGATAATTGCAGCATTGAAAAAAACAAATTAGTATTAATTAATTAATTGAATGAAACAGAAAGCAATGGACCCACACAGACTCAAATGAATTATGAAAATGTGGAGAGAAGGAAAATCTCTTCCTTAGTGTAGAATGCCTACTGGTAAACCAGGAACAAATTGTATAAAAGGAAAACGATGGGTGGAAGTCCTATGAGAAAGACGTTGGTAAAATCCCTGAATTTTCTTCTCACAAATATTCTGTTGAATACAAAATCATGCAGTAGTATTTTGACTTTAAATACTAACTTGACTGGGTGAGAGCATCTCATTTCTCTCAAGTGTGTCATACTGAGAACTATCATTCTTGTAGAACAAAGAAATGCTAAGATTTGTGATGTCGGATTGACCATAGGGGAATATGATTTAGTCTTACTGAGGGCCATTTTATAGGATAAATAAAAGCTGGGGTTTTTTTTTAAGATTTTTTTTTTTAATTGGGAAGTCAGATACACAGAGAGGAGGAGTGACAGAAAAAAGATCTTCCATCCGTTTATTCACTCCCCAAGTGGCTGCAATGGCCAGAGCTGTGCTGATCTGAAGCCAGGCGCCTGGAGCTTCTTCTTCATCTCCCACACAGGTGCAGATTCCCAAGTCTTTGGGCCGTGCTCTGCTGCTTTCCCAGGCCACAAGCAGGGAGCTGGATGGGAAGTGGGGCTGCTGGGATTAGAACTGGCACCTGTATGGGATCCTGGTGCATGCAAGGCGAGGACCCCAACCGTTAGGCTACTGCACCAGGCAGCAAAAAGCTATTCAGAGCTTGAAAATCAGAGGAAAACTGAAGAGGTGAGATGGGAAAATGCATCATACGTCCGATGTTTCTGCATTGCTTCCTGGGCCACATAGGAACTAGTGACATTGTTAGCACAGTGGTCAAACTAAATGAGCTGTAGGGTTCAGATGGCCGTGTTGTATTAAGGTGATTTCATGATTTGGAGATTAGTGTGGCGATTACATTGGCTACATTTCTTGTTGTCCAGACATATGTGTTGGAATGTTGGGAGTTGAGGGGGCATCACATCTATAGGCTGCTTGCAGACTCTTCAGTGTGTGTATATAGTGTGTGTGTATAGTATAAGGGTGAGAAAAAATGTGCTAAAATGTTAACCATCGGGGAATCTGGGTGGATGTGAAATGTGAGTTCTTGATACAAGTATGTCTTGCAACTTTCCTGTGGGGGATTAGTTTGAAATTACTTTGAAGTGAAAAAAACAAAGCTTAAAAGCCAATTATGCAGCTAACTTTCAAACCAATTTTAAAAAGAAAATATGCACTGTAATACTGCAGTAATCTGTCTATAACTTTAATTATTAGCTTGAAAAAAATGAGTGTGTTATATGAAACTATGGAAACTGTTATTGAGCTGCCATTTAAACAAATGAAATTCTCATTGTTTATGTAAGTGGCTTGTGGGATGTGGGTTTCTTTTACAATCTGTGTGGCACCATTTCACCATGGCACAGTTAACAGTGGCGTACTGTAAGACGCCAGTGGCACTGTCTGCTGGCTGGTGATTATGTATTTAAAAGTGTCGCATCTTGACAGAGATTTATTGACTCACTTGAATTAATTCATTCTTATGAAATTTTTTTTTCTTACATGGTTTTCTTAAAGATTTCTCAGGAATAGGTAAAATGTGAACATTAAACACTATGGTGTATTGATAAGACCTGAATTTTTCTGGAATCCAGGACTTGTCAACTTCTGCAAACAGAATGATATTTGTCCTTATCCTCAAGTCTCCACAGGGTCCTTGACAGTACAGAAGAAACTCTATACAGAGGAGAGGAATGGGAGATTTTTTGACAGAGCAGGTAGCCAAAGAACCCAGAGAAACAGTAGTTTTGCTTTGTCAGTAATACTAGAAAGTTAAATATGATAAAAAGCCATCTCCCATAGAAATTGAAAAATGTACTTAAGGATCAAATCTAAAAGATGAACAGAAAGAAATAGGGAGAACATAGTGGTCAATAGAGAGGAGAAGCAAAACAGAGGCAGGAAAGAGTAGAAACAGTGAAATTGCAGCAACTCATGAAAGAGAAGAAAGATGAGGAGAGAGAGAATGGAGGGAGAGAAGAAAGAAGAGCAAGAAGATGATGGGGAAGAATATTAAGAACCATTTAGAAATGAGGATATTAATTAATGGGCTCAAGCAGCGAACTAGCTATCATTTTAACTATATATGTACATATACAACATGCATATATATAATGCAAAGAAATGTATTTAAAATATAATTTACTTGAAGGTGAGAGAAGAGAGAAATGTAGAGAGAGAAAGGTGTGTCTTTGTGATAGTGAGAGATTTCCCATTGACTGGTTCACTCTCCACATGGCCCCAAGGGCCAGGACTGGACTAGACTGAAGCCAGGAACCAGGAACTTCTTCCAGGTTTTCCATGTGGGTGGCAGGGCCATCCTGGGCCATCTTTTGCTGCTCTGCTGGGCTCATTAGCAGGGAGTTAGATCAGAAACGGAGCAGCTGGGACACAAACTAGCACCCACATGCACTGTTGGCCTTGCAGGCAGCATCACAGTACAAAACTACCCCCTAGATTTCATTTTGAGGTTAATTCCAGGTGGTGAGAAAAAAGAAAACTGCAACTTATCATTGATGTAATCAGCCTCTGAACTAAATTGGCATGGACATCAAGGAGGAGCAGTTCATGCTTAAGAAGAATGTGATTCCTGAGGAGTTTCCTCAGCACCTGTCACATCATGCTGCCTAGGGGGCAAGGTCTGTTCAACAAGAAACTGGAGGGAGAGTCTGAAAAGTGAAGCGTCACATTGTTGTTTTGTCACACAATGTGTGAACATTATTAGGGTCTTGAAACACTCATTTTGAGTGAAGAATTTATCTTTCTGTTTTTTTTTAAAGAAAGACTTATTTATTTGAAATCAGGGTTAGAGAGAGGGTAGGTCAGAGAAAGAATGCTCTTCCATCTGCTGGTTGACTCCCCAAATGTTCTCAACCATCAGGCTTGGGGTGAAGCTGGTCTGGAATTCCATCTGGGTCTCCCCTGTGGGCGGCAGGGCTCCAAGCTGGTGAGCCAGTCTCCTGACTTCCTAGGTATGTTAGCAGGTATTTTGATTCAGAAGCAGAGCAGCTAAAACTCAAACTGGCATCCATACGGGATGCTATCATCACAGGTGGCCACTGTACCACAACATCAGCCTTCTTGAAGATTTTATCTTGACAAAGAAACTACTTTGATATGTTTGTGGTATCTAATTACTGTACTATGCATGTAAATTATGTAAAGATATAGAACAATTTTAGAGATGCATTGTCTGAAGGAAGTAATGTTGCTTCAGTTGATTTGACCTTTATTTTGTTCTTCATGAATAAGGAAAACATGGAAAAAATAATTAAGGGCTCATATTATTAGCAAAAGATTTCAGTTTCGCTTATGGCATTTTTAAGCAAGGAAAAAGGGAATCAGTGTTATTTAAGTAAGAGACATAAAGTGTTACTGTTCTTCTGTTACTGTAATTATGAGAAGAGCTAGTTAATGAACAATTCTAACTCCTCAGTAAAGCATGAGTGCCTTAATTCATTTTTCTGAGCCTGATGATGAACTTTTCAGATTCAGAGCATACATATCTGCCTAAAAATATCATCTGGATGTCTCTTGAACGTTTGCTAGCTGAGCATGAGATGTGGGTCAAGTTGCCACTTAAGGAGGGTAATAATGCTTTGTAGCTGCTGAGGGGCCTTGGGAAAATGGTCCAGGGGAACCCAGAACCGTCCCACCAAGACCAGCATCATGTGATTATTGAATCATAACTCACAATTCAAATAATGTCTTCCCAAGGAAAATATATCAGTGATGTTTGTTTGTTTAACTGAAATTTCAGAGTTCTTAGGAAATAACTGATTAAAATGTAAAATGGATTGATTTTCTGCTTCTTGCTAACATATCCTGAAAGAATTTTGTATGTAAAGTACTCTGAATTACCTTTCTAATTGATGACTCTCTAAATTTCATATGTCAGCAAAAAGTAATTCATCTTGAAACTTAGTTGTTTTACTGTCATAGAGTGTTCTAGACTATTTTTATTCTAATGAAATAATTTAGCTTAAATTATTAATAGACATAACCAGTATAGTAGGTAGTTCACTGAATTTGTGTTCATTTCTGGAATATGGATGTTTTGATTCATAGACTTTAGATTTTTACTATCATTGGAGTAAAAATATACATATATATATTTATTTGGTTTTTTTTAGGAAATCAATGGCTGCTGGTTCAAAATTGTAATGAATTTCGTTATTGGCTAGGCATTATTCCCTCATCTATAATCCTCATTATAATCCACCGTGGGAGAGGGGTTAAGACCCCAGTTGGGAAGCCCACCTTCCCTGTCAGAGTGGATGACTGTGTGGCTGAGCGCTCCTGTTTCAGCTTGTGCTCTGCTCCCTGCGCGGTGGGGGAAGCGGGTGTGACCCCGCCCCTCACTTGAAGCCGGGTAATGGCTCCTGGCTGTTGTGCGTGTTTGGAAAGAGCCAGAGCGTGAGAACCCCTTTATCTTTTTCTCTGCCTCTCAAGTAGAAGAAATTTTCAAAATGTAAAGACAATGTAACCTTTTTTGTTTACCTGAAATTAATGTTTTAATTGCTGCTTTTCTATGCAATGGAAAAAAATTCTTGCCCAATTGTGTGATGTTATTCAGATTTGCGTGTGTGTGTGTGTGTGTGTGTGTGTGTGTGTATATACATTTTGTGAAGTGTGGAGCTCCTGTTTCTTTTTTTCCTTAGATTTGCAGAAAGAAATTAGTAGTTGTCTAGAGAATTAATGACATCAATGTGAAGATTGAAATTAGGCTATTACATTGAGAATATTGAAGTCAAATATGATATTTTTTCCCAAAAATCCAATTTTCAGAATCCTGGAATTCCTGTTTGGAATGACATATAATGGATCCATTCTTTTATTGAGTGTCAATTCTATAAGTGTAATTATAATATTTTAAAGCTAGTTGTTCAATGATTTTGAGAGGACAGTTTCTATCTCTTTAATATCAAAATCAATTTCTTTCTAAAAATTCTTATTTTCTGTTACAGCTTTGTAGACATAGGGCTTTTTCCCTTTCTTTCCCTTTGTCACTCCCCCATTTTCTCCCCTGTAGTTTACAATAATATAGTCCTGCAGCTGCTGCAGCGACTCCAGCATTCTGCTCTGTGTGTCATATTGTAGGTAAAGGCAATGGTAGAGAATCCAGTATATTATTGTCAAGGTATATTTAACAGTTTACTGCGGATCTTCTTTTATTGGGGAGTAGAGATGAACATTGCAATTCTTTGTTTCCTGGTATTCTAGTTTCCATTACAACATTAATTTGTGAGAATATAAGTGTAATTTTTTTTTTTACCTAAATCTCGCTCTCTCTTTTTTTGTATTTTGCATGAAGTTAGAATTCTTCATACTGATCATGCTGTGTGGCCTTGGATCTATTTAGTTTCTAACCAATATTCCCATTTTTCACGTATTTACTCTACATGTGCCTTTACAAATAATTTTTAAAGAAGATTGCTTTGTTTTATTTGAGGCATTGTGACAGAGGAAAAGAGATAGAGTGATCCTCTGTTTGCTGGTTCACTCCCCAAATAGTCATAGGGGTTGAGACTGGGCCTGACCAAATTCTGGAGACAGGAACTCTTTCTGGGTCTCCTGTGTGGGTGGCAGGGACCCAACTACTTGGGTTATTATCTGCTCCTGTCCCAGGCATGTTAACTCCAAACTGATCATAAGCAGAGGTCCCAGGACTCAAACTAACATTCCAATAAAGGGTGCTAGTGACACAATTGGTGAGTTAATTGTCTGTGCTGCACAGCCAACATTGCCACATATCTTTTTAAAATTATTTTAACATTTGTTACATAGGTGAAAGGTTGCAGACCCATGTGGGCCTCCAGTTAGGGTGCAGAGGGTTGGGATGGGATGGGGGATGTGGATGAGACAAATGTTTCTGTCATTTCTCCTGTGTCTGTTGGGAACGGGTTGGAGGAGTGTACCATTCTTTGTTGTCAAACTACATTCATGTTCTGCAACAGAGATGGTTGCTTAATGTCACCTAGGAGACCCCAGTGTGGGAAAGAATGTTCCAAAGGTGTTACTGGGGTGGTTTGATTGTTCTGAGAAATTGTCAGCTCCATTATACCAGAGGTAAGAGATTCTTTGGAAGGTCTGTTGGCTGATCATGACTACTTCAGTCTGTAGACCTAGGTGCTTGCTGCAAACCTAGCCAGGAATGTTGTTCATGCTTTCCATCTTTTGATGAGGTACCTGAAGTTCTCTGTTAGCTTGGATGAGCTGGCTATCCTACTTTTCATGTGCATCTGGATATACTCTCCATTCTTGCTCAGGAGTCAGTAACTGAGGTGGCCCAATTCTGCAACATGTGCTCTGGGGTTGGGTCATATGTCCTTGTGATTTTCTCTGCGGTCAGAGTTTGAGCACATAATCCGGTTTTGGAATCCCCAAACAAACTTTGCCTGGGAGGTCCTCACACCTGGCTCTTGTATGTGTCAATTCGTGCAAGGCCAGGTTCAGCCCATCCCCTGCTCCAGCCAGTGCACATACAAGTGAGTATAGCTGCCTGATCAGTTGCACCCCCAGTCCCAGCTTTAATGTGAAGCAGTCTATGCTGTGGCCCAGCCTAACCCAGTCTACCCTCAGACCTGTCTCTCATGCACACTGCTGGGTGCTGTAGCCTAGTCAGAGCAGCCTTATTGAAGCCTAGCCTGGCTTAGCCCTGACCTAGTTCTCACATGCATGGCACATGATAACCACTATCATATCCACCCATGGATCCAGTTCTTGCATATGTCAGAAGGTGCAGTGGCCAGCCTGCCTTCCCCCAGTCCCAGCTTTTATCCATGGGTGCTGTGGCCTTCGCAGCCTAGCCTGCCTCCAGCCCCAGCTTTCACATGCACTAGTAAGTACTAAGGCCTTGCCCAGCTGAAATTGCCCCTCCCACCCCCCAGCCCTCATTATCACATGCAATGGCAGGTACTGCAATGTGTTCCATCCCAGGCCCAACTTTCACCAGTTGGTGCTGTGGCTTCTCTCGACCCCTTCTGTCTCCAGCCCCTGCCCTTGCATATATGGCAGAGCTGCATCCTAGTCAAGGCAACCCCAAACAACATCTGCTAGACTCACCCCAAGCACAACTTTCAGTATGGCCTGGTTTGCCCTTAGCTTTGACATTCAGGTGCTTAGGCTGGCTGACCCTTCAGATTCCCTCTTCTGACCTACCCTGTCACAGCTCCCCTAAATACCTGCAGGTGCATTGGCCTGGTCTAGAACTCATTCCACACATGTCAGCAAGTTCTTGGTGGCCCCTATTCTCATTATTCCCGGACTGCCTTCTCTGGGTAGTGTGCTGCCCCCTCCCCCACTGCACATACAGTCTCAACTTTGTCCCACCCTGCAAGGCATGCGATGTGTGTCCATTTCCATTTTTTAATAATGAGCTAATTTAAGAGATTATAGAAACAGTATAACATTGATAGGATCTGGTATGATAGCTCAATGGCTGAATCCTTGCCTTGCAAACACTGAGATCCCATATGGCTGCTGATTTGTGTCCTGGTTCAGAGCCTTGGGACTCTGTCCTGCATGGGAGACCCAAAAGCAACTCCTGGCTCTTGACTTTGGATTGGCTCAGCTCCAGCGGCCAATTTGAGGCGTGAACCAATGGATGGAAGCTCATTGTCTCTGTCTCTCCTTCTCTCTATAAATTTAATCTGCCTTTCCAATAATAAAGTAAGATATGCAATTAAAAACTGACATTGTTAACTGCCCCACATCAGGAAGAAAGCCAAAGTCCTGGTTTTTAAATGCAATTTGGAAAAAAGTGAGACACATAACAGTGAACAAGGTACACTGCAAGACAATAATGAAGGCTGATCATTTTAATTCTTTTTATCAGTTAAGCTTTTCATACAAGTAGACAGCGGAGCAATATCTAATAAGTTCTGTTTGCATGAATTTTAGGCAATATGCAAGCTTCATGTGGATTTAAAAAGAAAATTGCTGTATGCTTTATGGGACTTTAGTATGATAAGAGTCTCATCATCCCTTTTCAGGAAATGTGAACTTTTGAATACAAAGAAAGAGTTTGCATTTCCTGTTCTGTCCGTTAGTAAATGTAAGAGATCATTTTCATATCATTTTACTAATTAAGTGTAGGTGTATTATTGGAAAAAGAAAAATGACCTTTATTAATGTTTGTTTCAGTTCAACTTTTATAATGTGGAATGAATTTCAGTTCTAATTAAGATGGAATCTTTCAGATACCCAATATTAAGTCTGAAGTAAAAAGCAAATGACAAGATCTTCTTGTAATTTTACAGCGCTTTGAGCTTCAGGATTCGAAAAGCTCTCTGCTTCCCAAAGAGATTGTAAGAGTGGAGAGGATGGCTGAAAACCATGTCTTCCAAGCTTCTGTGACCATCAGCATTGCAGGAAAGGAGGTAACCATTAAGGTAATGAGCCATAGGTTTATTGTTGCTAAGATATACTTTGATCTGACCATTTTTATGGCCTGCATTAGGTTTATGACTCTTTACCTTTTTGACCCTACACTCCCATATCTATGTATCTGTTATATATGTAACTATGTAAACAGAATCAATGTTATAGAAGAAACCAGCGATAACATCTCTTCAAAAATCCACAGTTTTCTTTTTGAACAATCAAGTGTTGATTAAGGAAAGCATTTTGCACTGTGAGTCCTCGGTAAGAAAGAGTGTTTTCCAGTGTATTTAGTGGCTAGAAAACCTTTTTTCAAGTGAAATCTTTCTCAGTTACCTGAAAGAGTTAATAGAGAAGCTGTTCTGGTTGAACAGTGTTTTTAAATAGGGAGTGATACTTGGTCAGGGAACTCCATCTGCCTGCTCTACTTCCTCTTTGTCTAATTCTTTCTTTTAAGATCCTATAAACCTTAAGAGATCATGGGAAACTAAGAAATACAGCTCTAAAAATGCAGAATAATAAATGTAGGAAGCAATAAATGATAGGAATATATGTAGGAAGCAATAAGCCTTCTTACATTTTGGCAAATTTCCTGATAAACTTTTTTTGTGTTAGGGTGATATGATTAATATTTATTCATTCTACTATACTTATTCATTTATTGAAATAATCATATCTACCAGGACCCAGATTCCATGTTGAGGTTTACTGAGTATTTAATGTGTACTATTCACTATACCTGTCACTGTATGTAGATTATACTGTTTAAATCCTCCAGTATCTCCAAAGATAAGTTTGATTTTACTTTTGGATTATAAAACTGAGGTGCAGAGAGGTACATAAGCACCAGCTGTGCACTGCAAAGGTGAGACTGATCATTTTCTGTGTTCATCTGTCTCCTTCAGATGTATAAACTCATCCTGGCACAGATAAGTTAGCACTACATTGAAATGATCATGGGAGCTTGAGGCAGGAAGTAGCACTGCGATTGAGGAGAAGCATAGAAATCTTCAGAAAGGAGGTGGGACCTAAGCAAAGTCTTAAAGAATAGCAGAGCTTTTCCAGTGGTCAAGTGGAAAGATGATAGGGCATTTCTAGACATTAAAACAATATGATCAGACATGTGAGACAAAAGCAAGGCTGTATTATTTGCTGCCTTTTGGTCTTCACACTCTTAACTTCACTGTATTCGGTCAGTTACACTTTACTTACTGTGTTGGTACTCAGGTGGTTTTCCTGAAATTCACATCTGATCTTATCATTTCCAAACATCCAATTCTTTGAGATTTGTGTTGCATGTAGTATGATCCAGTCCAGAGTTACCAGAGCCTAGTTAGGAGAGAATAGAAAATAGGATAAGTAGGTATGAAGGGTGAGAGAAGAGATTTAATGAACAGATGCTTTTGAGTGATAAAATAAGTGTGAATGGGATTTGTGGATATAGCTTTTAAAGATTTATTTTTATTATTATTATTTTTTTAATTGGCAAGGTGGATATACAGAGAGGAGAGACAGAGAGGAAGATCTTCCGTCCAATGATTCACTCCCCAAGTGAGCGCAACGGGCCCGATACTATGCCGATCCGAAGCCAGGAGCCTCTTCTGGGTCTCCCACTCAGGTGCAGGGTCCCAAAGCTTTGGGCCGTCCTCGACCGCTTTCCCGGGCCACAGGCAGGGAGCTGGAAGGGAAGCGGGGCTGTCGGGATTAGAACCGGCGCCCATATGGGATCCCGGGCGTGCAAGGCGAGGACCTTTAACCACTTGCGCCACCGCGCTGGGCCCGATATAGCTTTTAAAAGCCAGGAGGTGTTTGGTCACTCTGGAGTTTCTGAAAGATGTTACTTTTAAAGATGAAATGTAATTGAATTCAATGACTTTATTTTGCAATGTGTTTTAAAAAGATTTATTTATTTTTATTTGATAGGCAGATTTACAGAGAGAAGGAGAAACAGAGAGAAAGAGCCTTCATCCATTGGCTAACTCTCCAAATGGCTGCAATGGCACCATTGTTGGAGCTGAGCTGATGTGAAGTAGGAGCCAGGAATATCTTTCTGAGTCTCCTGCATTGGTTCAGGGTCCCAAAAACTTGGGCCATCCTCTTCTGCTTTCTCAGGCCACAAACAGGGACTTGGATTGGAAATGGAGCAGTAGGACATGAATCAGTGCTCATATGGGATGCCAGCACTTGAAGGTGAAGGATTAGCCTATTGAGCCACCATGCTGGCCCCTTGCAATTGTTTTTGAAAAAAATAAAATATTTATTTGAAAGACAGAGTTAAAGAGTGAGAGTAAGGGAAGCGGGTAGGGAGAAAGATGCTGAGAGAGAGAGAGTGCATCCATCTACTCATTTACTCCCCAGGTGGTCACAATGACCTTGGTGGGCCAGGTCAAATACAGGAGTCTGGAACTCAACCTGGTCTCCCAAATGGGTGGCAGAGACCCATGCATTTGCATCATCTCCCACTACTAACCGCCTTCTTTATGTTAAAGATGTATGCAGTTATTTGAAAGTCAGAATTACATGGGCCCAGGGGGCGCAGAGAGGCTGACTAACCTTCTAGTCTCTGTTTCACTGACCAGAGTGTCCCAGTGGCTGGCTCTGGGAAGGACAAGCTAGAAACAAGGAGCTTCTTCCAGGTCTCCCACATGGGTGCAGTGGTCCAAACACTTGGCCCATCTTGCACTACTTTTCCCAGGCCATTAACAAGGAGCTGTATTGGAAGTGGAGCAACCAGGAGTTGAACCTGCTCCCATATGGGATGCTAATGTTGCAGGTGGAGGCTTTACCCATTCTGCCACAATTATAACACCAAGATTTATTTTAATTAAATTTCATTCTTACAAGTGCAGTTTTTTTTTGGAAAAAAAACGTCATTCTCCCTTGACATTGTAAGTTATAAATGCCACAGCTATGATACTCTTCTTAGGAATAGCTAACAACATGTGGCTTAAATTTTAGAGAAATGATTTATTTGAAAGTTTGATGAGAAGGATCATAAAATCTGTTAATGAGAAAATAGTTACTGCTGTATTGCAGTATCAAAAAATAGTTTAGTATTGATTTGAGTAAGGAATTAGTAGAGGATTTTCAAGTGGGAGTTACATGCTTTAAGTTGCTAATCTTTTGAGAATGCCATGTGCATACTAAATTTAACTCTTTAATTATAGGTGCCATCTGGAACGAGACCATTAAGTGAACCTTGTACATCAGACCATTTCATACAGACTTTAAGCCATAAACAGCTATTGGCTGAAATGATGCAATCACATATGGTTAAAGACATATGTTTAATTGGAGGAAAGGTAAGAATAGCAGCTTCACTGTAAACTTCAGGGTTCTGGAGCTGGGTTGTTTAGATGAACCCTTTGAATGATTGTGTTTCTGTTTGTAGGGTTGCGGAAAAACAGTCATCGCTAAGAACTTTGCTGATACCTTAGGATACAGCATAGAACCTATTATGCTCTATCAGGTACAAAGAACTTTTTTTGGCACTTGGACAGTTAACATATTATATTCTTGATGTAAATAAATAACTGAACTAACCAAATTGCATTGCATTTATACTTACTTGGAAGTTTTGAAGATGTAGTGTACATTATTAGATGTGTATAGCATCCTAGATCTGTTTTTAAAGAGAGATTTGTTTTATGTGCAAACACATGCAGAGTCCACAATTACTAATAATTTGGAAATATAAAAAGTTGGTTTTGGCTGCAGTGGGAGGTAATCAGGTATTCACTGAAGTGGTTACTGTTATTATTTTAAGATTTTTATTTATTTGAAATGCAGAATGAGAGTAAGAGAGAAAGAAAGAGCTTTTTTTCTATCAACTGGTTTGCTCTCCAAATGCCTATGATAGTTCCAGGCTGAAGGCAGGAGTCAGAAATGGTGCCTTGGGCCTCCCACATGGATGGTAGGAACCCAAGTACTTGGACCAACACATGCTGTTTCTAGGAACATTAACAGGAAGCTAGTTCAGAAGCCCTGACTAGCACTCAAACCGGGCACTCTGATGTGGGATAAGGTTCCAACGTGATTTCTTAGCCCATCACACCACAATGTCCATGACTAGATCATTATATTTTCTTGTGATAAAATGTATATGAAATTTGCTATTTTAACTCTTTTAAAAGGTACAGTTCAATTTTATACAAAATTATTTGGCTGTATGTAATTGGATTAATCTCTGGGTTCTCTGTCCTGTTCCACTGATGTATGTATTGGTTTTCATGCCAGTGCTGTGCTGTTTTAATTACTGTTACTTTATAGTACGTTTTGAAATCAGGTATTATGCCTTCAGCTTGACTTTTCTTGTTCAGGATCCCTTTGACGATTTAGGATCTTCTGTGATCCCATATAAATTTTATGATTGCTTTTTCAAAATATGTAATGAATGCATTGGTAATTTCATAGGTATTGCATTGAATATGTAGATTGCTTTAGATAGTGTAGACATTTTAATAATACAGATTTTTCTGATCAATAAGCAAGGGATATCCTTCCTTTGTAAAGTTTCTGATGCTTTCTTTCATTAGTGTTTAATAATTTTCATTGTAATGATTCTTCACTTACTCAGTTGAATTTATTTGTAAATATTTGATTTTCTATGTGACTTAAGGTTGTGCTTTCTCTTTCTGTGAGCTCCTCATCAATATACCAAAAAGTGACTGCTTTTTGTATGTTTATTTTGTAACCTGAAACTTTCCTGAGTTGACATATCAATTCCAAGAGCTTTTTGGTGGAGAGTGTTTGGGTTTTTCCATGTACAGTGTCTTGTCAAATGCAAACATAGATCATTTGACTTCCTCTTTTCCAATTTTGATGCCTTTTTTCTTTCTCTTCCCTTATTGCTTTTGCTAAAGCTTCCAGTACTATATTGAATAAAAGTGGAAAAAGCAGATATTTTGTCCAGAAAATGATTTCAGCATTTCCCCGTTCCATATGATCCTGGCTGTTAATTTGTGATATATAGCCTTTATAGCTTAGTGGAATGTTCCTTAATGACAATTCTTAAGAAATACAAATGGCCAACAAATATTGGGTTAAATGATTCCACTGTGCGATCTATGAGCCAGTGATGAATTTGACAAGAGAAAAGAAACCATTTGGAAGAAATGAAAATGAAATAAAAAACATCAAAACACATGGGATATATCCTATTCTATCCTATCCTATCCTATCCTATCCTATCCTATCCTATCCTATCCTATCCCGTTCCATTCCATTGCATTCCATTCCATTCCATAATCTCTATTCTCTTTTCCGTTTTATTGGTTTATATATCTGTCCTTATGCCATTATCACACTGTTTTGATTGCCATAGTTTAATACTGAGCATTGACATCAGGTAGTATGAGATTCCCAACTTTGTTCTTCTTTTTTGATACTGCTTTTCCTTTTTCAGGGTCTATTGTGATCCATTGTACATTTTAGAATATTTTTCTTTTTTAGTTATGTGTTTTAAAAAGCCATTGAGAATTTATATTGTTGAATCTGTAGAATACTTCGGGTAATATTATTATCTTAACAATATTAGATATTCTAATTCTTGAACATGAATCTCTTTCATTTATTTTTGTCTTTCTAAATTTCTTTCAGCAACTTTTTGTAGTTTCCAGTGTAGAAGTCTTTTGTTTCCTTGGTTACATTTATTTTCAAAGAAATTATTTTGGCTGATGTACATGTTGTATATTATATGATTAAAAAGCAAGCTTATAGCTGATGTTTTTAAGAGCAAAATTTGCTTCTTCTTGGTAATGATCTCTCCTTAGGCATTTTATTATGCTAATTTTGATTCTGTATTTCATTGTTGGGCTGGTTATGGCAGTCTTTTACCTATAGCAGAATATTCACTTTGTTTTTCTAGATTATTCTTTCATTATATTTTTAAATTTTTTGATGAATAAATTATTAAAATATTTATATTTCTGGAAAAATATATTTTAGCCATTTGTTGTAATTTTAAATACTAGAAAATCTTGTTAGTTGCTCATGTTTCAAGGGATTCTGTTGGTAAGATTCCTTTCATGCTGTAATAAGATACTCTGTGCTTGTTGATTGATTTGGCCTGAGTTTGAAAGAGACTTCTATTATGTGTTAGTGGTAATTTTGGTAATGTTACTGAAATAATCTCTTGTAAAGGTACATACAGCAGTGCTTACTGAAACTAATTTTCATCTTTCCTCTTGGCAATATATTTTTTTAATTACTTTTATTTGAGAGGCCGAGTTACACTGACCAAAGGAGGAACAGGGAGGGGGATCTTCCATCTACTGGCTCGCTGCCCAAATGGCTGCAAGTTGAGCTGAAGCCAAGAACCAAGAGGTTCCTCCTGGTCTCCCCGAAGTGTACAGGAGACCAAGGACCTGAACCATCCTCCATTGCTCACCCAGGCCACAAACAAGGCGCTTGATGGGAAGTAGAGCAGCTGGGACATGAACCAGCATTCATATGGGATGCCCAGGTAGAGGCCCAGCCTACTATGCTATGATGTTGGCCCCTCCTGTGGGCAATTTTACTCATTCAAGACACCAAAGACCATTTAGGATTTTGATTTACATTGAAAATAGTTTTGGAAATAAAAGAGAAAGCATAATTTCCTTATATACAACTGTGGCAGAGCCATACCTTTTGTATTTTATGTAACTTTCATAATTATAAAGAAGGTAAGTTAAGGTTGGTAGGTTAAAAAAAAAGAAGAGGGTGGTGTAAAGGAGATTAAAATAGCCAAGAAGACTGAAGACTTGGTGTTTAAATAACACTGAAGACTTAGTGTTTAGATGTATACAAGGAATCGCCATGATTTTAAATGTATACAATGAATCTCCATGATTTTAAAAGATGATATCTATGAAGAAGCATCTGATCCAGGGTTATGGAACCAGGAGGAATATACATTAAGATGAAGAGACTTAAGCTTGTGGATATACTGCGCCTTGGAAAGAAACATTTAGGGAAAGAAAATAAATTTCTATAGTCTATAGTAGGTGGCAGGCATTTAAATTCACAGAAAATATTTAGAATTGGACTTTTGTTCATTAATTCTGCTTCTATTAGATCTCTACAGGAAAATAATGACATTTGTGGAGATTTTCTCTAATGTGAAAGATGCCAGAAGGAACACTCTGTCCTCATACATTATCACACCTTTTTTTCTTTTTTATCCTTGTCAACGATCACAAGATACGTGGTTACCTCGGGGTTAGTTCATTTGCCGCCTTCCATAGTTCAGATTAGAAATGATCTTGGGATGGTCATGTATTATTTCACTAATCTGTTCTCTACCAGCCTTCAGATTTGAAATGAAAGTGTTTTTCTGCTGGGTAACAGGAAGGCAAAAACTATGAATCATCAGTGTTTGCGAAACAAGTTAAGATTTATAAATGTCTCAAATTCTGCTTAGGGTTCTCAAAGTCATTGCCTTCTTAAAGTCATTGCCTTAGATCATATGGATAGGACATCTCCAGAAACTATTTCATTTTGATTTTATATCAACTTATTTTTACAATTATTTATACAATTATGTATGTGTAATTTATGTATGTGAGTTATTTATATAATTATGTATGTGAATATTCACTTGAAGATAAAAACTTCCATTTTCATGAAAGTTGGAAATAATTAACACCTCATCAGTTTCCCCAAAACCATACTGTTTATACTTCAAGAATTCTAGAGCCAATTCCTGATTATTTTTACACTGTGTGCTTCAGTTGTGACATTTATTTATTTATTTATTTTTATCTTGTTATTAATGGACAACAGACAGGGATAAGAAAAGATATTCTCCATCTGCTGGTTCATTCCCTGGATGGCTGCAGTGGCAGGCATACTTGAGGATGTAACCATGACCATTCTCATTCTCCTGGTGGGTGTAAGGGCTCAAGCCGTTGGGCCAGCTTCTAGGACTTTTCCCAGGCCTTTGGCAGGAAGCTAAATCAGAATTGGAGCAGCCAGGACATGAGTAGCACTTATACGGGATGTTAGCATTGCAGGCAGCAGCTGAATCCCCAACTTGTACACTTTTTTAAAGATTTATTTATTTTTAATAGAAAGGCAGATATAAAGAGAGGAGGAGAGACAGAGAGGAAGATGTTCCGTCCAATGATTCACTCCCCAAGTGCCTATAGTGGCTGGAGCTGAGCCAATCCTAAGCCGGGAGTCAGGAGCTCGGAGCTCTTCCAGGTCTCCCATATGGGTGCAGGGTTCCAAATCTTTGGGTCATTCTCAACTGCTTTCCCAGGCCACAAGCAGGGAGCTGGCTGGGAAGTGGGCTGCTGAGATTAGAACCGGCGGCCACATGGGATCCCAGCTCATGCAAGGTGAGGACTTTAACCTCTACTCTATCGCCCCGGGCCAACTTATACATTTTTATTGGATACCTTTGGATGTTTCTGTCTATGTATGCTATGCATAATTTCTTGTGAGGATAAACCTATTTCCCAAAACATTTACAAATGTTTAAAGGTGAAAACATTCAAAATCCTATATTTTAAAACGATAGATCATTCCTTATTGTTTATAGTTACTTTATTGTGTAGTAAAATGCGTAAACTTCTGTTACCTAACTATACTGATGCTGTAAAATTTATACTTACCTCATTCTACTGGGCATTTAAAGAAGAATTAAGAAATAGTTTAATAATTCAACCCCCTAAAGTATATTGTCTTTGAGTATTTTTAAAGGTTTATTTTTATTTGCAAAGTAGATTTTACAGAAAAAGAAGGAGAAACAGAGAGGGGAGTTTTCCAACCACTGGTTCACTCCCCAGATGGCTGCAACACCTGGAGCTGAGCCTACCTGAAACTGTGATTCTGGAGCTTTTTCTCCCATGTGGGTGCAGGAGCCCAAGAATCTGAGCCATCCTCTGCTGCTTTCACGAACTATTAACAGGGAGTCGTGTTGGAATTGGAGCAGCTGGTACAGGAACTGGTGCCCATAGGGAATGCTGGCACCGCAGGTGCAGGTCTAGCTTGTGGCACCATCACACCAGGATATTATCTTAATATGTGTGTTTATTGCTTTAAGAGTCTGGGAACAGATTTTCTTATATAGCTTTGGAGTGTGACAATAAGGTCATGAAAGTATTCTTTTAGTTTTCTAGTCTTCTTATTTGGTATGTTCATGGATTGATGAACAAAGACAGTTGATAGGTCATTGTATTACCTGATACTCTTCTAAACAACAAAGCCACTCTCTTCTGTTATCTGCCACAGAATAAAATGATTTAGCCATATTGTGTCAATTATTTCTCTGAAAAATATGGGTGATAGTAATTAAAAAGCATATAATTTTCATACAGATATTTCACAATATCATGTCAATCTCACAGTTGTCTCTCAAGGAGTAGAAAAATGATATATAAATATGAAAACTAATCACATTTTCTGACAACTGTTTTTCTTATTATCGTTTCTGCTTGTTAGCCTGTAGAGAAAATCTCTATAGAGAAAAGTGCTTCCAGGTAACATAGACTTCAGACAGGGATAAGAAATGTAGTAACTGTAACAAGTTTTGGGGGATGAATTCTTTTCTCTTTCTTGTAACTTTTTTTCCCATAAATTGTAGTAAAGCTTGCATTAGGCATTGAATTGGTGTTTGCAGAGTTTGCAAATTGCTCGTCAGTTACTTTTTATGATGGATACTGTGCTACTGAGATCAAACATGAGGTTTCTTGTACTAACATAACTAAAATACATTGATCTTTCTGAAACACAGAAATTAATTTAATAGGATTAAAGAATGATGTTAGTCTTTGTAATAAATAATACAGTTCACACTAATGAAAAAGTTCCAGAGGCTTAATTCAACAAAGAATTTAGTGGAAACAGTGATCTACCATCTGTATTCCTGGAAGATATGGTGACCTCCCTGTTATCTGTACATGTGTAAAGCTACACTTAATCTGTGGGCTTATCTTATTTTTAGACTGATCATTTTTAGAACTGGATTTCATATGAAGTAAAAGGAAAACCAAGCTTTGACATAAACTTGTAGCAATATGTAAAATAAGTTTTACAAAGCTACAAATAAATGTATGAAGACTATGAATTTTAAAATCATTTGACTCAAGTGTTAGTTCAGATTCTTTTAGCTGGTTATTGTCTTTTTAAAACTGATGATTTCATAGTGTTGAAATAATACAAGTTCTCTCTTCACAACAAGATAAGGGCATATTTCCAGATTTCTTTCTTCATCCTCATAAATATTCCAGATATGAGCTCATTTTCCTCTGATTAGTTCAGTTGGATTAAAAGCAGAATCCAATCAAAATTTTAAGAACACTGAGTTTGGTTTTTTTTTCAACAGAAATAATCGTAGTCTAAAACATGGAAATCATAGGATCATATTTAATTCCCTAGTTAAATTTTCTTTTTACCGCTAAACGACCCATCTTTTTTTCTCTCTTCCATCTCATTTACCCACTTGAATTCTCCATTTTATCCAAAAGTGGTGGAAGTGTTATTTCTTTTACTTTATTGTTTTCATCGCTCCTTATCTTGAACTTGTTTCTAAGCTTTCTTGTCTTTGGTTTGATGTTGCACTTTTCTCTGATAAAGGTTTAAAGGTGTTTTTATCATTTAGGTAATTTATGTTCAGTCTTGGAGAATTTCTACATGATTCTGTAGCTCACCTTGTTTTCTTATTTTATTAGAACATGTCATTCTTCCATCCTTTTTAATATTTTTTCCCAATAACTTTCCCAAGACCCTCTATGATTTATTTCCTGCAACACCTTCAAATTTATCGCATTGAAAAATTTTGTTTTCCAGGAATAATGTAGTAATCAGTGACGTCAGAACTTGTACAAGGCAACTTTAATGATCTTTTTTTTCAAGTCTGAAGCATACCAAGGCTTATTATCTGGCATCTTTATAAATTTCTCTTTTATAACAGTGTTGCCTTGTTTCCTAACTCCTTTAGGTAGAATCTATTTTAAAAATTAAAATTCGTTTCAAGCTATCAATAGTATAAAATTTAGTCCGTTTAAAAGTCAGGATTCTTTAAAGAAGTGAAACCAATGGAGGTGTTCCTAAAGAGATATATTGGAAGGAACTGGCTCATCAGAATTTGAAGGCCAAGAACTCCCATGTTCTGCTAATTGGATACCCACGACAGCCAATGTTGTAGATTCTACTGCTCAAAAAACAGATATATAGAGAAAACTTCAACTGACTGACTTTTTGTTTGTTTAGATTTCCAAAGTGTTAGATGTGGCCCATCCACATTGGGGAAGGCACCAAATGCTGGACTCATCCACAAGCATCCTGACAGTCAACCATAGTAATGTTTATCTGAACAACTGAACACCCAGGCCCTAAGTGAAAATTGACAGGTGAAAGTAAACTCATGATGCCTAAAAGCAGAATAAAATCTCCGTGTTTATTTAAGAGGCAGTTTTCACTGAACTTGGTGAATTTAGGATAGTCTAAACAGGCTTATAACTCTAACAAGGCATATGTTAACGATTGGGGCACTGAACAGTTTTAGGAGGGGTGTGCAGAAAGATCTTCAGTATCTTGCTGAGGAGTAACTGATGCTTGTGTCAGTAAAAATCATGCTTCAATACTATAAGCTGCGAAATGCAAAAATTAAAATAGACACCAGACAGCTGAATAATACCCTATAACCATTTTAAGGAGTAGAGCAGCCAGTTGTACATCAACTAAAATTGAAATGTCAATGAAGTAGTCATAGGATGTGGTTAAGAACTTGCATTTTCTAACATACTGGTCACTCAATACCATGTCAGTTAACTCCATGATGTTGTAAATTTTTGTTGAAGTGATGTTATGTCTTTTCATTGGATGGGGTGATATTCTGCCAGCTCTACTTTCAGACTAGGGATGGTCTCCCAATGAAATTGTTGAATTTATCTGGACAATAAGATGCTGGACTCTATGCATGGTATATGCCCACAATGCGGGAATCATGACTGGATATGAACTGTACTACTGCAACAATGTGGAAGAATCCAACATGGGGGGAGGGCATGGGGAGAGGTTGGGGAAATCCCAGAGCCTATGAAACTGTGTCACAAAATGTAACAAACAAACAAAAAGAGGCAATTTTCATCAAGTGTGATTTAAAACTTTTACCTATATAAAAAGCAGGAAATAAGAACACTAGTAACTATTTGTAATGTTGTCATATTTAATAGACAGAAGAAACTATAGTGCTTGATAGTATTACTCATAATTGTAAAACTGTTAATATTTTACCTTATATGGAATTGTAAGCTTTAGTGGTTTCATCAAAGTGCTGTTAAATAGGTAACAGTTACACATGGGGGGAATTTTAGATACTAGATTATAAAAGTAATAGTATAGGGGGACTCATTGAGGAGGAGGGAATAAGGGAAATCCCAGGGCCTATGGAACTGTATCATAAAGTGATAATATTAATAATAATAAGAAGAAGTAAAATTTTAAAAGACAAATAACAATCAAATCAATGTAAAACCTCATGGGCAATTAGTGCCACCTATAGAATTGATTTTCTGTTTCCCCAGGTGACTTACTCCTGACACATTTAGATATGATGCCTTGCAATTTGCTGCTATCTGAACCTTCCTTCTCCTAATGAGCCAGTTTGCTTACTGTGCCAAAATTTAACAGCACTGCCCCAATGAATTCTTTTAAATAGGCAGATGGGCTTATATGTAATCCTTTGCTTCAGCAACACTTACTACCCTTTTTATTTCACTTGACATTCTGTATAATAATACATATTTTATTTAATACAATGATGACCTCAATTGTACTATTATATAATACCCGAAAAAAGAAAAAGCACTGCAAATGAATTATGCCCAAAGACTATATCACCTAGAATTTTTATTTATACTGAATAAATGCTTTTTACTTAA
Source organism: Ochotona curzoniae (assembly GCF_017591425.1). Classification (NCBI taxonomy): domain Eukaryota; kingdom Metazoa; phylum Chordata; class Mammalia; order Lagomorpha; family Ochotonidae; genus Ochotona; species Ochotona curzoniae. The sequence goes on along the minus strand of NW_024466502.1, from coordinate 39,701,455 downwards.
TATAGATTGCTTATATTTTGCGCATATGGAAAAAGAAAAATATAAATGTAGCAAATTGGTGAAATATTTTAGTACTCCCTTCAGAGTCTGTTTTAAAGGACTGTATGAGTCAGTTATAGATGTAATTGCTCTTTGATGTATTTTCTTTGAGTGTTTTCTGTGCTTGCTTAGAATCATAGTGCTCTCCTGATGTGTCCAGAAGAGCCATTCCACTGGATTTGATTCTGCTACTTTTTAAAATTTTAACAGAAAATATCAACAAAAAGGTTTCTAGTCAACAACAAAAATATTTTTTAACAAAATTATTTTTATTTTTATTCACTTTTATTACAAAGTCAGATATACAGAGGAGAAGAGACAGAGAGGAAGATCTTCCGTCCAATGATTCACTCCCCAAGTGGCCTGAACGGCCGATGCTGCACCAGTCCAAAGCTGGGAACCTCTTCTGGGTCTCCCACACGGATGCAGGGTCCCAAGGTATTGGGCTGTCCTAGACTGCTTTTCCAGGCCACAGGAAGGGAGCTGGATGGGAAGTGGAGCTGCTGGGATTAGAACTGGCACCAATATGGGATCCTGGTGGGTTCAAGGCGAGGACTTCAGCTGCTAAGCCACACTGCCGGGCCCGAAATCTTTTTTTTTTTTTTTTTTTTTTACCCAAAAGAAAAGAGTAATTTATTGACTGATGGGGCATGGTCTCTCTCTACTGTATTGACCATTTTCTGACATCACATCCCGGACAGTGTTGCCATCCACAGTATTTGAGTTACAGGTACAGCACACCTGAGTTAGTCTATGTAGTTTTCATGCTCACAGTGATTTTGTATTTAATTGAAAAATCTGACTTCATCATGAGTTTTTTGGGGATATAGTTGTATTCATTTGTGTGTTGAAGTAGATAACATTTTTTAGTAAGTTATTTTCCCATTACAAAACTTTAAGCATTATCTCAATTTCTTATTTACAGTTTCAAGGCTAGAAGATATAAAACATAACATGGGAACAGTGGATCTAACAAAACTGAGAACCAGGCCCGGCGCGGTGGCACAGTGGTTAAGGTCCTTGCCTTGCATGCCCGGGATCCCATATGGGCGCCGGTTTTAATCTGGCAGCCCCACTTCCCTTCCAGCTCCCTGCCTGTGGCCCGGGAAAGCAGTCGAGGATGGCCCAAAGCTTTTGGACCCTGCACCCGCGTGGGAGACCCAGAAGAGGCTCCTGGCTTTGGACCGGCATAGCATCGGCCATTGCGCTCACTTGGGGAGTGAATCATCGGATGGAAGATCTTCCTCTCTGTCTCTCCTCTCTGTATATCCGCCTTTCCAATAAGAAAATAATAAAAATAAATCTTTAAAAAAAAAAAAACTGAGAACCAATCTGCTGCAGGAAAGAATGGGTTGAAGATCCCAGTTGAATTTATACCAGCCCAAACGATGAAATGTTAAAATATTTAAGTAGAATGGCTTTCATTTTTGCTTATCAAGCAGGTAGATGTGATCATTTAGACTTTATTGTGATTGTCTCATCAGAGCATGGAAGCAGCTTTAAAGATTATGGGGTTCTCAAGCAGGAAAGCAATAATTTGTATAGATTAGGTCACACATGCTGAGGACTAGCAAGTTCATATAAAATATGACAGGTGATCCTTTTTTAGGATATGTTAATTTCATTTCTGAAGTTAAGATTTTATTTGTGGTTATTATCCCTCACAAAGTTTTGTGATTATTTAATCACTCTTTGGGGTATGGGGGCGGGGAGAACATCAAATTTTTAAAGTGATCATTTACCTGAATTTAACATTGGCTATTGTAAAAAGGGCCAGTAAAGTAGAATATCTTTGTACTGCAGGTCCTAGTTTATTGATTTCCTAAGCCATTCTTGCCTGCGTTTTTTTTTTATCATTTTATGATACAATTCCATAGGCTCCTGGCATTTCCCTTGTCCCCTCCCCAATTCCTTCCCCCTGACCTAGTTCCTCTATATCATTACTAAAATATAGCTCTTCACACACAGTCATACGTCCATCATTGCGGGCATGGACAATGGCAGAGAGTCCAGCATCCTATTGTCAAGATATAGTAAAGAGTTTCATTGTAAGTCCATCTTTGGAAGTAGAAATGCATTCTACATTGTATCCTCACATCTGGATGTTAGTCTCCATTTCACAGCTACTGTACATCCCCTCAAATGAAAAGCCGTAATACAAAATCAACAATAGAAAGAAAAACAGAAATTTATGATGCCATGAAGTTAAGTGACATGTTACTAGATATGACAGTCTCCATTACACAGCTACTGTATGTCCCCTTAAAAGAAAAGCCACAAAATAAAATTAACATCAGGGACAAAAAAAAAAAATTAACAACATCATTAAGTTAAATAACATGCTACTAAATGACTAACGTGCAGCTGAAGAAATGAAAATCAAGAACCTCCTTGAAGAAAATGATGCTGCTGTATGATCTATGAGTCATTGAATGATTTAATCATAAGAAAAGTGTTTTAAACAGATGAAACTAACAGAAAATAACAAAACCCATGCGATATAGTTTCCACCAATTTTTGTTGGTGAAGTGTGTCTCTTCTAGACAATAAATAGATGGGTTTTGTTTTTTAATCCAGTCTACTAATGTATGACATTTGATTGAGCTTGAGCAATTTACATTCAGAATTAATATGTATGGATGGTACTTTGGTCCTGTCATTTCAGGAATGGGTTGTTCCTTGGTTTAGTCTTCTGTTGTCATTTTACTGGGATGTTCTTCCCGTTTGACTTTGGTTTTGGTAGGTGCTATTCCTCTTCTCTGTGAAGAAAACATCTTGAAGCATCATTTGTAGGGCAGGATTGAAAGAGGCAAATTCTTTTAACTTTTCTTTACTGTGGAAGAATTTTATTTCATTTTCAAAGACAAAAGAAAGCTTTGCTGGATGCGTTATCCTAGGCCGACAATTTTTTTCTTTTAGAATCTGGAATATGTCACTTCATTCTCCTTTGCCTCTAGAGTTTCCTGTGAGAGATCTCCTGTGAGTTTAATTGGCATTCCTTTAAATGTCAATTGAATTTTTTCATGTGCACATTTAAGGATCTTTTCCTTATGTTCAATGGAAGAGAGCTTGATGATCATGTGTCTTGGTGAAGATCGCTTTTGATCAAGCCTGTTGGGAGTTCTGTGCCCCTCCTGGATCTTGTTCCCAATTCTTTCTCCAGATGAGGGAAATTTTCCTTGATTATTTCATTAAATACATTTGCAAATTCAGCTTCTCTTTTTGCACCTTCTGGGACTCCCGTAACTCTTATATTTGGCCTCTTAATAGTGTCTTTCAATTCTTGAATAGTTTTTTTAGCCTGATCCAGCTCCGTTTCCAGGTTTTTTTTTGCTTCCCCCTGGTGACAGGAAATATCTTCCAATTCTGAGATTATTTCTTCTGCTTGCTTTATTCTATTTTGGAGACTCTCCATTGTAGTTTTAATTTGCTCTACTGATGTGTCAGCCTTGATTTGCTTTATTGCTTCCTTAAATTCTTTGAACTCTTGTATGTGCTTCTCATTGTTGATCAGAAGCTTTGAAATGAGTTTTATGAATTCTGTATGCCCCATTTTCTTGATGTCTTCATCAGTTAACTCTGAGATTGGCATAGGGTTTTGCTCCTTTGCAAGGGAGTTTTCAGTAATATTCATTATGCCTTTGTATCTTCTTTTGCTCTTGGTCATTGTAGTTCTGGTTAGCAGAGACTTCTCCTTGGGGTAGGTTTCTAAGCTGTGTCACCCACAGGTCTACAATGCAATTTTACTTATTGCAGTTGGTACACCACTTTTTGTTTGCAGTCACTTGTGCCACAACCTCCAGCGAATTCCAGGTCTGGGTTCTTATGTTAGATTTCCACCATGGTCTCCACTGCCCCAGCTCCTGGCTCACCACTCTTCTCCTGTTGTACGGTGCTGAGGCTGCACCATTGTCTCTGCAAACTTTCTCCCACTCCTGGTTGGAGCAGGTCACAGGATTAAGGAGACACCAGGTGTCCTATATAGTTAGGTTGTTGATGGCGCTGATCTTGTCAGAACCTGTTGGATGTTAGGTCTGAGGGCCACACGGACCTATTTTGACCTGTATGATGCCGCAATCGGTATTATTTTCCTGTGGGACCAGTGCAATCCACGGATCTCAATGAGTTCTTGCTGAGCTCAGCACACGTGCAGTTCACTATTGTCCCCTGCAGTCCCAAAGCTATTGCCACAGTGTACAAAATGGCGCCTGTTGTACCACTACTAGAGTTCTCGATCTGCTGGCTGTCAGTCTTACGGCTATCCAGACCTGTCTTTGGTGGTACCAGTAGAATGCCACGTCGCTGCAGTTCACTGAGTCAGAAATAAGTTCACTCTCAGCTCAGTGTATGCTCAGTCCTTTCCCTTGCCTTTGCCTCCTCATGCAAAATGGCGTCCAATTCAGCTCTAGGGGGCTGACTGGGATGTGAAATCCACCCTGTTCTCGCACTGCCTTTCTGGGATCTGTTGCTCTGTCTCTCCTCCTGGCCAAACCAAACGGACCATCAGGAAAGACAGTTCTTTGTCTGGGTTCACCTCCCAAGCTCCCAGTCAAAGTCCCTTCCCACCTGGTTGCTGGTGGAGTTCTGGCTGCTGGTGAAGTTCAGATTGCCATTAGCTGAATGCTGTTGGGGTATCAGTCACTGCAACACCACACCATTGTGTTTGCTGCTTTCCTGTGTCTGTCAGTCTCCAGGTACCCCTCTGCTGTTGTTCTGTCTTTTCCTATTTCCTGGAATATGTCCTCTCTGCTTCATCCTGATGAAATGTTTTTCCGTCCATTTAAACGTGTCCTTACCTTATTCTGCCATCTTGATTCTCCCTTGCCTGCGTTCTTTACTTCTGCAGTAACAGCAGCAAACAGTAAGACTCGGTATGAGGTAACTTGGGCCCCACTAAAGCCATCTGTCTTGTTTTGGGATGCTTTTCTTCATATTAGTTTGAGTCACTTTAAAATGCTGTTATTTTGGGGACTGGCATGGTAGCCTAGTGGGTAAATTCTTCATTCCTGGGATCCCATATGGGCGCCTTTTTAAACCCAAGCTGCTCTACTTCCCTTCCAGCTTTCTATTTGGTGTAGCATTAATATAGATATCTTTGGTTTTTTTGGTTAAGATTGGCATAGAATATCTTTCTCTATTTTCTCATGTTCATGCCAGATGTGTCTGTGCAACTAGTATGAGTCTCATAGGCACTGTATGGGTGTATCTTCTTTTTAAAATGTATTGAGCCACTCTAGCTTAAAGAGTTTAATCTATTTCCATTGGAGGTGATTCCTTATGGTAAGGATATTTTATTATTGTATTGCCATTTTCTGAACTGTTCCAAATTTTTATTCCTTTTCTTCTCTGTTGCTGTATTTCTTTGTGGTTTGAAGATTTCATCTTCATTTTCTTTATGTGTTTGCTCCAAGTTTTTTTCTTTCTATTTACCATGAGGCTTATAGAAAGCATATCTATAAGTTTATTATAAGCCAATAACTTCAACAATATAAAAAGCCAACATTTTAATTTTTCCTTCAGCTCTTCTTCATTTATTGATGTCACATTTTATATTTTTATATTGCGTATCTATTAACCAATTCTTATAGTTGTAGTTCTTTTTAATAACTTGCTATTCAACTTTCATTTTGAGTTTAAAACTGATTTGTGCATTGCTGTCATAGTATTAGAGTATCTGATTTTGTCTGTCTTCTTATCTTTATGGTAAATTTTATACTTTATTTGTATGCTCTTAAATTAGCACCCGTTTTCTTTCAATTCAAGAAATGACTTTCAGCATTTATTATCCATTAGATAAAAATGGAGATTAGTTCCACTAGCTTTTGTGTCTGTTGCCTTCGTTTCTGTTCAACAGACTTGGGAATATAGTATTTTTGGCAGTTTAGGACTGTCTATATGTTTTCTGACTTCCAGAGTTTCTGTTGAGAAATCTGCACTGTTATAATGGAGATGGACAGTTCCTGGTATGTGATAATATGCTTTTCTCTTGTTAATTTATTATCTTTTGAAAATTTGATCATAATGCATCTTGGTGAAGATTGTATAATATATAAACTTAATAAACTTATTTGGATTTATGGACCTGAACTTTTGTTTCACTCTTCCTATTTAAGTAACCTTTTAAAAATGGGGTTTTTCATAAATTTATTTAAAATGTAGAGCAGCTCAGAGAAAGAGAGCGAGTGAGCAAACTGTATCTTCTATCCACTGGCTCAATCTCTATGTAATGGTCTGGAGCATGTTGAAGCCAGGAGCCAGGAGCTCCAGGTTGGTCTCCAAGTAATTTCTAATGCTTTCCCAGGTACATTAACAAGAGGCTGAATTGAGTACAGCACTTTGAATATGGGATGCAAGCATTACAAATGGTAGTTCTTAAAAAATTTTTGTTACTATTTCTTCATAAGTCTTTTTAATAGCTTTATTTTAACTTATTATAAAGGGAGAGAGATTCAGAGGCTGAGACACAAACAGAAACAGAGGGTTTTTTTTAATCTGTTGATCATTCCCCAAATGCCCTCCAAAGCTGGGCTGGGCCAAGCCAAAGCCAGGAAGCTGAAACTCAGTCTGGTTCTCCCATGTGAGGAGGGCCTTAGCCAGCATGTACTGCTGCCAGAGTGTCCTGCCACAGGTATTGGCATTGGAACCCAACCTGGGACTCAAACCCAGCACTATATTATGGGGTGCTGGTGTCACAGGTGGTGTCTTCAGCACTGTGCCACATTCCTACACCTGTCGTTGTATCATTGTTAGGTTTCTGTCCATTTTTCCTTCTCTGTTCCTCTTATTACTGCTATATTGCATTGGTTCACTTTATTTGACCCATAATTCTCACAGGTTTTCCTCAATATTTTTCATTGTCTTTCCTTTTTTCCCCTGACTGTAATTTCAAAAGGCCTTTTTTTTTAAGCTCACTTATTTTTTGCTTGACTGGATAAGTTATTAAAACTATCTGTTAAAATTTTAAATTCAATCATATTATTATTATTGCTTTCTAGAATTTCTATTTGAGTCTTTTTTATGATTTCTGTACCTTTGTTGAGTTTTTTACCGTGTTCATATAGTTTTCCAGATATCATTTGTTCACTTATTTGTGTATTCTTGTAATTCATTATCCTTCTTTCAGATGATTATCTTGACTTCTTTGTCAATATATGGATCCTCATTTTTTAAGAGTCATTGCTTTTGTTGTTGTTGTGGTTGTTGTTAGCATCATGTTTTTTCCCTAATAGTTTACGTTCCTGTGCTCTTGTACTGGCATGCATGCATTTGAAGACGTAGGCATCTCATCAGTCTTTTTCAGCCTAGCTTTGAAACAGAAAGCCTTTCAATGGTCACTCTGGATAAGAATTCTGTGTGGCCATCTGGTGGGGTCCTTGGATGGGCTTGCTGCTTCATCCTGAGTAGCCGTTGGATGCTGGTGCCTGTGTGTTCAGGGGCTGACCTGAAATCTGGATCCACACAAGCTGACCTGGTGCTGTGGCAGGCCATTAACTCATGTTCGCAGGACCTAGCCCAGCAGAAGGGTATCCCTGGCAACTGGATCCATGGGAATTAGCTTGGTCCTGAGTCTGTTTGGTCAGGCCTAATGCCAACATCCAATAGATGGGCCTGGTGCCTGAGTCCACAGGGGTCTGAATTACTTTTAAAACATATACTTGGCTGCTTATTTAATTAAAGCTATCTTTCTTTAGTAATGAGCAACATCTTTTGTTTATCTTAACAAATGTAGTTATCATGAGGTATTTATTAGATTTATAAAAACATACAAGTAGGCCTTTGGGCATGTTGGTAAAAATAAACATTACACAATAGCCAAACCCATTAGTGAAAAGAAGAAAAGTAATATGACCAAGGAACCTAAGAAAATAAATACAGCCTGAAAGGTATTTCTTTTGCTATTTCTGATGATCCATAACATGAAAGTGGAAGGAATTTCAAATTTGGGGATTCACTATGCAATAGCTCCAAACCTAAGGACACTGTATAATGAAGCTTTTGTATTATTAATATCAACACATTGGTATGCTTCATGTTCCCATTAGTTATTACTTTTATTTGACATATGCTTTTAAAAAATAATTTATTTAAAAGCCTGAATTATAAAGAGGAGGAGATAGAGACAGGGAACCTTCCATTCACTGGTTCACTCTTCAATTGGCTATTCAGGTAGGGCTGAGCCAAGTCAAATCCCAGAGCCTAGTATTATATTTGGGTCCCATGTGGGAGGCATGGGTGTGAGTATTTGGGCCATCCTTTACTGCTTTTCCTAGTTACATTAGCAGGGACCTGAATACAAAGTGAAACAGCTAGCCGGGACTTGACCTGGCACTTGCATGGGAAGTTTACATTGCAGACAATTGCTTAGCTCACTCTACCAAAGTATTACCCTCTATTTGAAATGTGAAAATTTCACTGGAGTTCAAGGGAAATATTTTAAAGATCCTCAGCATTTTATAGACAGTGAGGACTGCTGCAAGATATAGGAGTTTCCCCAAAGGTTAGTGAGGTTAGGAATGAAGTTGCATGTCTATAAGGATTCATTCATGATATTATACTGAAATAAGAAAATACTGAAGGTTAGAACTTTGATTTGTATAAATATAGTATACTTTTTTAGAATTTTCTTTTTTAAATTAATTATATTGCACTATGTGACACAGTTTCATAGGTTCTGGGGTTCCCCCCACCCCTCCCCATACACTCCCCATACCGTCCCCCCATGGTGGATTCCTCCACCTTGTTGCAGTATTATAATTCAAATTCAGTTGATATTCTTTCATTGCAAGCAAAGAAATATTTAATCTCCTTAGAATGTGTGAGGAAGATATGAAGTATAACCTATCAGCATCATAACTGGTAAACTCATTGACAACAGACCCAAATCAGCATTAGACAATAGTAAAACTACAAAGGCATATGGGGGGAAATCAAGAGCGATCCTGACAACATCTTAAAGGGAGGTCATAAGTATAGTATACTTTGTGACAATATTTTAATCCTGAAAATGAAAAATAAATATATTCTCTTCAGTTTTGTCACTCAGCTAGTTTTTGTGATTTGCGAATGTGTTGGTTTTCTATTTTCCTTCTCTGTTAAAGACAAGTAACTATTTAGGATCTATACCACTTGCTGTATTGAACTTTCTTGCTAATCTGCAAGCCAGTTTCTTAGTAAAAACAGACCTTTCAGAGTTTTCTGGCTGAAATAGAGACAGAGCCAAAAAGGACACAAAAGGAATAGGCCGTCTTTAACAGAGCTCTGTAGAAGCTGCTAAAATCTTTACAGTGTGTTGGCTGCTGTTAAAGAAATTAATCTGAAAAGGGACCTTTGCCAGCTCAGCCCCTGGGTTGCTTTCTTCTCATTTCCCATGTCTTTTTTTTTTTTTTTTTTTTTTTGGCTCTTTTAAACTGTCTGAGCCCAAGGTGCTTGTAGGCAACCGGCCACTGCCAGAGAGAAATAGTGTCTGCTGTGCCAAAATACAGGGAGAATGCTTGCTGTGTGAACTTCAGCAGCCCATTTCTTTACTCTTAGCAAACTATGTCCTGCTTTGGGCACAGATTTTTCCTTTAATGATTCTCTAAATCCAACAACACATTGCTATTTTGTAGCATGAACAGGTGTTTGGCTTGCTACTGCACAGAGTCTCCCAAGGAGGAACAGTTCAGTTTTTTGAGGAAAGTGCCAACCAAAGGAGTTGACAAGTAATGAGGATGTGGCGCACTTGCTGGCCTCACCCCATCGCCTTTACTCCTCACAGCCAGTGATCTGTTCTCCATCATTTGCCTTTGCAATTCCATTATATCCATCAATATCACTGTCACTGCTGACATCAGGAAAATACATTAGGCATATGACATTTTACTTTATGGAGCTTTCTAAAGGTATATGAGTTATGTCACACACATTTGTATACATCAGTTTGAATATATTCTGTCATTTATTTGTTTTTTTTTCAGTTTTACTCAGAATATAATTTATTACCCACAATGATTCCACTTTCTGTCACTTATTTTTTAAAAGAACAATGAGAGTCACCTTTTAATAAATATAAATTGGATCTTGCCATCTCCCTGCTTATCATTGAGTTCCTATTCTGTTTAATCTACAATAAAATTATTTTACCTTGATTTAGGTGCCCTCCATCAGGCATATTTGAAAAATCACACAGGGATATTTGAAAAATCTTTCATTTTGCAGATCCTACTACTAGACAGTCTGAAGGAATTACCATGAGATAAGATCTGCTGTTCAGTAGTTTTACAACTCTGGCAGGCAGCAAGGTTGAGAGGCCTTGCTCCCAGTGGCCTAAGCCACGCCTGCCTCCCCAGACTTCTTCCCTGTCCAACCCTCTGTTGATCTCTCACTGTCAGTACTGCTTTCAGTCCCTTTAAGCTGTAGCTTCTTTTGTTTCAAGGCATTCACAGAAGTTATTTCCTTTGTCAGGAGTTCTCTGTCCTTAAGCTCCATGTGACCTCTTCACCTTTAGATCTTAACTTGATTGTCCTTAAAGAAAGTGTCCTTGACCACAGAGTCATTGGTTATCACATTACATGCTATTTTCTGGATAACACTAACTAGTATCTGCTCTTTTTGTTTTTCTTTTATTATTATTTTTCATGATACTCTTTCATAGGCACAGGGATTGGGATTCCCCTCTCCCTCTTACCCTTCCACTGTCCTGCCCACACACCCCCCACGTATTATTACAATAGTATAGTTCTTTCAACAACGGTCATAAGTCCAACATTCTGCTAGTGTGTTTCATGACATTGTAGGTAGACAATGGTATCCTCTTGTCAAGGTATATTTAACAATTTCATTGGGAGTCCTCCTTTTATTTAGGAGTAGAGATGCATACTGTAACTTCACTTCTCAGTATCCTAGTCTCCATTGTACATTTCATCTCTGAGAATATATGTACATGTTTACCTATATGTATATATTTGTCTTATATTTTGATTGAAGGTTGCCTGACAGCAGAGAGAACATATGTATTTGTCCTTTTGGGACGGACTTATTTCATTGAGCATAGTGGTCTCCGGTTGAGTTGAGACCATTTTGTTTATCTGCACTTTTCTTAGTTGTGTCTCCTCCCTCCCTTGCTTGCTTTTCCTTCTGTCTTCTTCCCTCCTCCTAGCTTTATTTTCTTCCCTCTGGAATGTGAAGTCCATCTTTATCTATTTTAGAATCTCAACCTGGCAGAGATATTTAATATGAGTGTAACAGGCTCTGTGTATATAGTGAATTAATAAATACCTTTTTATAATTTTAGATGATTTAAAAATATTTATTTATTTGAAAGGTAGATTTTACAGAGAGAGGAGAGAAAGAAAGATCTTCCACCTGATAGTTCATTCCTCTTGTGGCTACAGTGGCCAGAGCTGGGCCAGTCCAAAGCCAGGAGCTTCCTCTGGGTCTCTCACATGGGTGCAGGGGGCCAAAAACTCTACCATCCTTGCTGTTTTCCTAGTTCATAAGCAGAGAGTTGGATTTGAAGTGGATCAGTCAGGACATAAACCTGTGCCTATCTGGGATGTTGGCACTCATAGGCAGAAGAATAGCTTGCTGTGCCACTGTGCCAGTGCCTAGAAGATTTTTAAATAACTCAAATCTGGCATCCTTTAACAGTGTTTCTTTATTATTTCTGTCTGCTTCAAAGTTATTTTTTCTTCATATTCTAAGTAGTCTTATTATTGTATTTTTCCATGATTATCTTGAGCTGATTCAGATTCGTTTGTAATTTAGTGAATCATTTAAATCCAAAGGTATTTTACTAGATGTATGCCTCTGTCACATGATCAGGAGGACAGAGAATTGAATTGAAACCCGGTCTTCCTCAATTTACATACAACTGTACCTTATATTGTCTGGCTAGCATGGATTTGAGTGGCATTAAGGGTAGTTAGATGACATATCTGCTTCAGGTTTCTCTACAGAATATCATGAAGTTAATTACTACATATGCCAACCTTGACTTTTAATGCTGTTTGTTGGACGGGGGTTGTAGCACAGCAAATTGGGCTGCCGCCTATGACACCAGCATTGCATATAACCATTGATTTAGTCCAGCTCCCTTTTGGTGTTCCTGGGAGAGTTCTATAGCCTAAGTACTTGGGCCTCTGCCACTTACGTGGGAGAACTGTATGTAGCTCTTGGGTTTAACCTGGCTGATGTTGACATTTGTTGAATGATCTAGTGAATGAAGGACCTCTGTTTCTTTCTCTCCCCATTTTTCTCTGTAAGTCTGTTTTTCTAAAAACGGATAGGTAACTAAAGAAATAAATCTTTTAATGCAGAAACCCTCAAATAAATCAAAGATCCAATTTATTTCTTGTTTAAAAACTGAATTTATTGTAAGGCAGATATTATTGTAGACATTTAAACTAGAATTGATTGCTATATTTCTACATGCTCTGCTACCAGGGTCCAATATTTGTGATTAAATGCAGCCAAATTTACCCTACTCGAGTAAAATATTAGATCCTTTGGTTTGTGTGAGCTAGAGTACTTATCATCTGAGCTTTTAGCTTTTATTTGAGATTCAATAGTTGTATAGAACCATTAATGAATTTTAATGCTGATTTACTTTTAAAGATTTATTTAGTTATTTATTTTATTGGAAAGGCGGATATACAGAAAAGAGAGACAGAGAGGAAGATCTTCCATCCAATGATTCACTCCCCAAGTGAGCGCAATGGCCGATACTATGCCGATCCGAAGCCAGGAGCCTCTTCCGGGTCTCCCACGCGGGTGCAGGGTCCCAAAGCTTTGGGCCGTCCTCGACTGCTTTCCCAGGCCACAGGCAGGGAGCTGGAAGGGAAGCGGGTCTGCCGGGATAGAACCGGCGCCCATATGGGATCCTGGGCATGCAAGGCGAGGACCTTAACCACTGTGCCATTGCGCCGGGCCCCTGATTTACTTTTAAAAAATGCTTTATTTATTTGAAAGACAGAGTTAATAAGGCAGATGTAGTGGGTTGAGGGAGTGGAGACAGAGAGAAATCTTCCATTCTGTGATTCATTCCTGAAATGGCCACAGCCAGCAGAGCTGGACTGAACTGAAGCAAGGAGCCAGAGCTTCTCCAGTTCTCCCAGGTAGGAGCATGGGCTTAAGCACTTGGATCGTCTCCCAGTACTTTCCCAGGTGCATTAGTAGTGGGCTGGGTCGGAAGTGGAACATCCTGGAGAGGAATTGGTGCCGACACAGGATGCCAGTTTCACAGGCAGTATTTTTACTTGCCACAATACTGGACCTAATTCACTTTTTAAAAATCTCATCCCTAAATTAGGATTTTCCTTATGAACAAAAGTGTTTATTTCCTGTATCTAGAACGCAGAGAGATGTACCACCAGGAAATACTACCTTGAAAATTTCCTGGAAGAAGCAGGAATTTTAGATTTTACCCACTTAGTGTCAGGAATATTTTATCCACAGCTGTGCTAAAGAGCAGCTCCCTTTGTACTGATTCTCTTCACCCAAATACTCACTGCCTACTCCCTAGTCATGTGTAGCATTCTATCTGCAAAGGCCTGAGGATGATGTTTCCAGTTTTCTACCTTTATAGTACTCAAAGGATAATAGCTGACAGAGAGTATCTGATTGGGTGTTTTCAATAAATAGGTATAACATTTTATATACCTGTAGTGTCCTTAGCCCTCGTTTTTGTTTGTTGCCTTATTAAGATAACCAAGTGTTGAGATGTTGTGAACAAGATAGAGGATTTGATTTCTGGTTAGCTTCAGCCCAAGAATTTTGTTCTATGTTCATAGAATAAATCTTAAACTAGAGCAGAGCATCTTGAAATAGGTCCCTGTGGCTGTAATGAATAGAGCTGAAAATGATTCACTTCTTTCTATTGATAGCAGCATAACTTAAAATAATCGTGGTAGACTTGTAATGTCAACATCTCATCTTATACATAAAACGGATCTTTGTTTTATATTCAACAGGTTAAAAATAGTTCTTCAAAAGAAAAACATGAGGGAGAGGCACGGGAGAGTTTACAAATAATTTTACAATATATGTAAAAGGAGAGGCCTTTATGAGATCAAACATAAATGACACTGAGGAATGTTGGCAGTGTGCCTTGTGTTCTGTTCACTGAGCATACTTAGACTCTGTAAATAATGGCTTTGCTTCTATTCTAGGAGCTAAAAATTATTAACATTCTGTGTTTATAGAATATTTATGCAGTACTCTGCCGTTAATAGATATGGACATAATTCCTTAGTGCAAAATTGATGGCTTACACTAGCTAGTCTTTTTATGTACACACTATTTTATTCACTTGAATTCCAGGTTTTCTTTGTGTTTATACTACTGGTTGGTTAAGTTTTGCTTTAAGTAATAGTAAGCAAAAATTACTTCAGACGTAGAAAATAAAACCTGTAGAATTATAGCTGATTTCTTTGAGAAAGAAAACTCATTCATAATTTCTCTTTTCCCGCAGTAAAAGCTAATGCCCACTTTTTTTTAAATTCTCAATAACAAAATGAAGAATCATATCCACATGGAGATATTCTTGCTGTTAACTAAGACATTTATTTTAATCTTTAGCATTTGCATTTTTTTGTATTAAAGCAATAATGGAGGCTAGTCTTGTTTGGTGTCATTTCATAGAATAATTAGCATCATAGTCACTACTACTTTGCCTTTTTTGAAGAAATTGATTGGGACTTTAATCAGAAGTTAATTGATTTAGGACCTGGCACAGTAGCCTAGTGGCTAAAGTCCTTGCCTTACCCATGTCAGGATCCCAAATGGGTGCTGGTTGGAATGCCAGCTCTTCCACTTCCCTTCCACCTCCCTGCTTGCGACCTGGGAAAGCAGCACAGGATGGCCCAAAGCCTTGGGATCTTGCACCCAAGTGGGAGACCCAGAAGAGGCTCCTGGCTCCTGATTTTGCATTGACTCAGCTCCGGCCATTGCAGCCACTTGGGGAGTGAATCAGCAGATGGAAGAATTAAAATAATAATAATAATAATTGTGAAAGTAGTCAGAGATACACATATTTGGTACATTTCTCTATTTACAACATATTCTTGGAATGATTAATCCAGACATGCTCTTTTCTGTAGAATTTCTTTTACTGTACTTTGTCCCTGTGTATGTAATAACATTTTGAGGACAAGATTATTTTTGTCGTTCTACCTGGAAACTTTCTGAAACTCTTCCATTTTCCTGTACATGATAGAAATTTACATAATTTTCATGTGGTTGAGGTCATATTCTATATGCAATTTGATATCCTATTTTGGTATAATCATTTCCCATCAGAAAAATTATATTACAGTATACAATTCTGTTTACATATTAATATTCATATTTAAAGAGAGGTAATTCCAATTTCTTTTCTTTCTTTCTTTCTTTCTTTCTTTCTTTCTTTCTTTCTTTCTTTCTTTCTTTCTTTCTTTCTTCTTACAATTTGTTTTATCTATTTGAAAGGCACAGCTATAGGAAGGGAGAAACAGAGAAGGGAAGAGGGTGTTAGAAATGTTTCATCCACTGGTTCACTGTCGTACTGGCTGCCACAGCTGTGTCCTAAGCCAAAGCCAGAGGCTGGAACTCCATCCTGGTTTACATGTGGATGGCAGGGGCCAAGATAATTGGGCCACTTTCTGCTATTTATCCAAGGTACATTAGCAGAGAGATGGACTGGAAGTGGAGAAGCCAGGATTCTAACTTGTGTTCCTAAAGGATGCTGGTGTGGCTGGCTGCGACTTAAACCTTAGACCACAGTACCTGGCACCCAAGTTCTTTTTTCTTTTTTTTTTTTTCAATTTATTACGTTACATTATATGTTGCAGCTTTTTAGGTACTGGAATTCCCCTTCTCCTCCCCCAATCCTCCCCCCATTGTGGATTCCTCCACCTTGTTGCGTATCCACAGTTCAAATTCAGTTGAAATTCCTTCCCTGTGAGCATATACCTAGCATAGAGTCCAGCAACCCCTCTTCTAGATTAGTTCAACAGCTTCTTGGGGAGACCCTCTCTGATCCAATGTTAGAGCCAACACAGTAAAATCCTGGTCAATTACAAGCCCCAACATAACATCAGCAACAATATACAATTTTGTGGAACTAATTGACATAGTATCGAGTAAGCAATATATTAAGATTAAATGCAAGTTCTTAACCACATTCTGTGACTACTTCGATGACATTTCAACAATTGAGGTGCGAGACAGTTTAGGAGGGGTGGTGTGCAGAGAAATTCTCAATACCTTGGTGAGGAGTGCTTAATCTTCGTGTCCTCACTAATGAAGTGTGCATGAGTTTATGCTGATCAGGCTTTCCTTTTTGTTCTCTGCCTTTTTGTTCTATTCTAACTTGTGTCTGTGTTTGGAGCGGGGGGCTCTGGAGCAACCCTAATGGTCATTGCAGAGAGGGTGAGGACCCAAAGTTGGAACCAAGCAAGGACTAGAGAAAGCTCCTCTCCCCAATTCTGAAGGAGGTTTACTGTTCTTCTGGTTCTGAGGACCATTCAGGTTCCTGTCTGTTGTTCCGATGATCCTGGGTTCCACAATGAAGGGCTCAGGCTTCTTCCATCCTGTGTGGTAGGTCCAGAGAAAGGGTGGGAGATGTCCTCTGAGTTCTCAGCCTCCGATGGCATTCCGGTTCCCCGTGGTCTCTTTGGCAGTTGGAATGCAGTCCTTGGTGCCTGTACTGACAGTCTTTGGTGGGGATCTGGGAGTCTTCCGGTTTGGGACACGAGTCTCCTCCTGTTCACCTGCTCCACTCTGGGTGCCTCCCCTGCTTTGTTCATGTGACCACCTGTTAATAGGTTGCTAGGATCTCTTTTGATTCCCCCTGTATGTCTGTGTTTTTACCATTGTCTAATTCTGTTTTGAGTCCATTGTCAATAGGTTACCTGCTATGCTCCTGTAGGGTTACTCTACACGTCTTTCTCACACCTTCAAAGGAAATGGAAGACTTCCCTGCTCTCCTGCTCCATTTCTGAGTAGCACAAAGTTTTGACAGTATATTAGGTATTGCAATTTTTCACAACACATGGTTTGAGACAGTATTGATTACAGGTTCATCTGAGGAAGATTAACTGTCATTGGGGATCGTTAGGATTGTTTCATGTTCACAAAGCACTGAGGGTTCAAAATGGAGCTAGCTAAGCAGCAAACAAAGTACAGAATTCCCAGAGCTCCCCGGCCGGGCGGCCAGCAGGCCTGGCTCCCCAGTTCTAAGTTTACTTAATATTTTCATTTTCTTTCTCAATGGCATTATACCCTGAAAAACCACTTTAAATTTTATTGTAGTTACTCTATACATAAGTATAGTGTATGGTTGTTTTGTTGAGGTACTGACTTATACCTGACTTTCTCCAGGGAACCTCAGCAGAATTACCTCAGTCCACCTAAGGCTCTTAGAGCATTTAAGGTACTTAATTGCTTTAAGGATCAAATCTGTGTTCTCTGATACATTTCATAATGTTACCCTTTCATTTTAGAAGGACATTTTTATTTTCAGTATGATTTCTCCATTGTAAATCAAAAGAGCCTATTTTAAAATGACACAGAAGCTTAGGAGGTATATGAATCTTTTCTATGAATCTGAATAAAGGTGAGATATTGAAGATTGGATTTGATGGCTTTAAAGGAACCAGATTTTATGTCTTGCTATTTTGAAATTTCTAAGGAAATATTGAAAGAGGAAATGGCTTGTGCTCTGTGATATCATTAGTACTATTTTTATTCTCTGAAGTTCAAAGGTTTGAAGGTTAAGAAAATCATATGCAAAAATGGGGATATTCATATCTAATGTATATTCACAGTATGCTTTTTTAAAAGAAGCACACTTGAAGAATGTGTTTCCAAATGCTGAAAAGGGTGCACATATGGTGGGAAGAATAAGGAAATGATATAGAATTTTAACAGTTCCATGATATATATGTGTTTTAAAAAATAAAAATGTAAAGCAATCATTTCAAGCTATTAAAACTCAAATATTCTATACTTAAAGATTTCATTACTTTATTTTAAAGATTAGAAAATTACAAGAAATTAATTTGTATCTCTGAATCATTCAGACGTGATGAACTGATTAGGTCCAGTTTTTCCGTGAGGTTTTACTTCGTGTCCTTGCACTTCACACAATTGAAAATACCTTCCGTATAATAAGGAAAAATGATATTTCATCTTGCAAACTAGGTTCTTAATTATGAAAATCCACAGCTTATTTTAAAGGGAATATTTTTCCATCCCCCTGAGGAGGGTTTTTAATACGAAATTATATTAGAAGTGAAGGATGATGGATCTTTTCTAACATGATGATATGCAGAGTTTAAATCCTACACCAAACTGAGCAGCTATTGTAACAAAAAATGCACAGGGCTTTTCATTTTCTATGCCTCTAATGAAGGGAAAGGAAGGAATTATTTTTGGTCTGTGATTCTGGTTAGTATCGAAAGCTTTGAGCTGTATTGATCTGTTAGATCTTGTTGTGTAGCAACAAGTAATCACTTTCATTTACTTTGGTAGATTCATGAGATTCTCCATGCTTTTCCATTTGCATTAGTAGGGAGCTGTATTAGAACTAGTGCATCTAAAACTTGAACTGGGAGGCCAGTGCTGCAGGGCAGCAGTGTAACCCACTGTGCTTAGCACTGGGTTCCCAAAGTTATGCTGTTTTGCTTGTGCTTTTTATGTATCCTCATGCAGTCTCATAAGTCCTATTAGAAAAAGAAGGGAGTGTGATAAATGGGACAAAAATTCATGTTAACATCATAGTAATGTTAACAGCAAAAATAATGATGAATGATGATTAAAAAAAAAAACAGATGAACCTACACAGTCAGAATCTTTAGAGTGGTGAGACCTAAGCTTAGATGTCTTTCATCAGCTCTTTAGCTGTTTTTGATACAAATGTTTGATTTTTAATCACTCTGCTGGACGATGTTGTCTTTTTAATTTTTAGTGTGTTGTGTCATGTAGCTATATGACATTTTTTCCTCTGGAATAATCACTGTCAAGAGTTTTCTTACATTTACCTCTTTAATATTAACTTTTTTTTTATTATTTTTTTATTGGAAGAGCAGATATACAGAGAGGAGAAGACAGAGAGGAAGATCTTCCATCCAATGATTCACTCCCCAAGTGAGCGCAATGGCCGATACTATGCCGATCCGAAGCCAGGAGCCTCTTGTGGGTCTCCCACGCGGGTGCAGGGTCCCAAAGCTTTGGGCCGTCCTCGACTGCTTTCCCAGGCCACAGGCAGGGAGCTGGAAGGGAAGCGGGTCTGCCGGGATAGAACCGGCGCCCATATGGGATCCTGGGCGTGCAAGGCGAGGACCTTAACCACTTGTGCCACCGCGCCGGGCCCTAATATTAACTTTTAAAAGTTGGAGCCAAGGACCACAGCTGTTGCATTGCACATAGAGGTTCCACTTGGAACACTAGGATCCCATGTGGGTACTGGTTTGTGTCCCTGTTGCTCATTTTGTAATCCATCTCCATGCTAATACTCCTAGAAAATTAGAGAAAAATAGCCCGAATACTGGACCTCTGCCCAAGAGATCCACTTGGTGATCCACTTAAGGATGCTAGTTTCAAAATGGCCCATCTCCAGCTGTTGTGACCATTTGGGGAGTGACCCAAGAGTAGGAGCTCACTGTCCTCCCTCTCTTTCAATGTCTCTCCCTATTCCTTTGTCACTCCCTTTTTCTCTCTAACTCTTCCTTTCTAATAAAGAAATCTTTTTAAAAAAGATTTTATATGAGTACAAATGTTCAAAAATATATATCTGCATATACACATCCTATATATACATACTTGATTTCTTTAACAATTTCATTATCAAAGCAACCTATAAACAATTATCTTTGCTTTGTCTTTTGTTGTTATTGTTTGCTGAGCAGTCAGTCTGTTTTAGCACAGTCCTCAATGGAAATAAGCTATTCCCACCAGGCACCGTCTCACTAAACCCTGCTGACAGTGATGAATTCGGTTTTGACCATTATAGCTTTTGGCAGCACAAAATGTAATACTCATGATGTTTGTACAGAGTTTAAAATTCATAAATGGAGGAGTAAATAAAATTAATAAGGTGGTCCAAATTTTGATTATGTATCAAAGTCATCCCTTTATGGCTATGGGAATTTGCTGAATTCAAGTGTTATTATTTCCTTATTGTACTTATGTTTCAACACAAGTCTATTCATATGTTCTAAGTCAGTGCTTTGTTAATTAAAACACTGAAGTAATTAAGAGTTCTATTTTAATTTTGCTTTTAAAACAGATTTATTGCCAGTGCGAACAAAAGCAAATTTCTTTGGTTTTCTATCTGCTTAAAATGTGGAATGCTAGAGAAGGCACTGGTTTGGATGCTGGTTCCATGTTGGAATTATTGGATCTGTCATTCTACTTTCCAGTGCATGACTCTAACTTTTCTGCTAATGCAGATTCTTGGAGGTACTGGCGATTGGTGACTCAACCTGTTGGGTTCTTATCAGCTGTAGGAAACCAGGATTGAGTTCCCTGCTACAGATTTTGGCTTCACTCAGTCCTGGCTGTTTTGGGCATTTGGAGAGTCAACTGGTTAATAGGAACACCCCCTTTTCCTCTCAAACAAATAAAAAGAATTTTTAAAAAGAACTTGAATTGGGCATCAAAAAATTTATGAAAGATTTTAATGCTTTAAATGAAAGCACCTGTAAAAGTTTAACTTTCCTTTGATATAAGTGACACAAAATGCATATGGAGCTGGTAACAACATCATCAACTTAAGACAAAGAACATCTAAGAAGAAAGTTGTTTATATTTTATGGCACTATAATTTTACAACAGATCAATTTTTGTATACCATGACTACTAATAGTTTGCTTAAATCTGATGCACTATTTTAGTCCTAGCACACTGTGTGTGTGTATACTCTTAAAAATTACCATGTTACTTAAAAATTGCCATGTTACTGTTTCTGAATTCCTGTACCTTATCTGATGACTGTCCTCCCTGGATTCAGGCCTTTTCAAATATGATACACTGTGATGATCCCTAGCTTGGCTTTTTGGAAGAACTCACCAAATGAGAAAAATGCATTCTTAATAAGCATCTCTGATTATTTATATTGTAGGGTTTCTTATTTTAAAATGGAATGTACACATTTTGGTCCCTGTGAAAGTAAAACTGATTGAATTGAAAGATAGGAATTACTGTCATTAAATAAATGAACATTTTAAGTAGGAGGGAAATGCAAAATAAACAGAAAAGGTGGGGAGAACCCTTACTCCTACTCTGTTTGAATTACTAATAAGAGGAACCCTCAAATGAGCAGAAGGGGTTTTCTGAAGATCTTTCTGTTTTTGTATTGGGGATAACTTCCCCGTTGTTGTATATGTTGACGTATCACAGAGAATGACTGTTTAATAGATAAGCTACCATCCATGTCTCAAAAGTTAATTCCCCATGTTCTTTGTTGGGTTCTGGGTATTGATTTTAGGATATGACCGCACGTGATCTGCTACAGCAGAGATACACTCTTCCGAATGGAGACACTGCCTGGCGGGCCTCGCCTCTTGTGAATGCTGCCCTGGAGGGCAAGTTGGTCTTATTGGATGGTATTCACCGGGTCAACACGGGCACACTTGCTGTATTGCAGAGGTTTGTATGAGCCACAAAAAACAAAACACACACCCACATACAATACAAACTTCAGCAGTTGACATGGAAACCTCTCAGTTCTGCTTAAATAGTGGGTTTTGTAGATTCTGAGAAATTCATGATTTTATATCTAAGTAGAATGGCAGACTTTCATTATTACAGACGCATAGTAATATCCCAATTGACATTTTGGAAAAAGTCACTGATAAAACAGAACATTTTCATAATAGTTCTAAAAGTTTTTTTAATTTAGTTTTTACATATGCAGATTTTTATATGCAGCAAATCTCAAGATGAAGTTTCTTTAATGGGTTGTAGTTTTACTGTTATACTACCTGTGAATCGTAAGACTGCATTATTCATTGATCTGGTCACAATGGAGGAAGGAGAAAATGTAGTTCTTATATAAAATATGTAATAGTTACTATATATAGACTGAAATGCTCACTTTGTATGTTATAAACTTTAATTTTCTCTAATCATTGCTTTCTTATTTCAGTTTAAGTAGATAAAAATAGACTCACATTCCTAAAACTCTTAATGCATAACTTTATATGGAAAGTGTTTTTACCTGTGTTAACTTTAGGAGATTAATTATACTGATTTTTAAATTTCATCTTGGTTTTATAATTTGTAATTATGTGATATTAAATTTTGAATTATAAATAAAGGTCCATTAGAATATACCTCTTAACCCAAGAAAATTGATATTAAATTTTGAATTGTAAAGAAAAGTCAACTAGAATACACCTTTTAAGCCAAGAAAGTGTTCCAAGATTTTGTTCTTGACAAGGTGCAAGCACTAAATATCATTAGAATTCAGAAGCATTGTATTGATACTAATTCAATTTGAAAGCATTTGAAAATTTTGATGGTAAATTTTTAGTGATTTAAGAAGCATTTCATAAATTTACAATGTTTTTTCTTCCAGTTTGACAAATGTAGATAACATAAAATAATACTAGTCCCCTATTGTTGACTATCTCTTACATGTTTAGCTAAATAGTAACAGTTGCAGCTGCAGCCACCATTTACTGAATATACTCTGTGCTGGGTATCGTGTTAAACCAGTACTTCTCCCATTCTCAACCCTAGAACTACCTTGTATTAAGGGGAATTTCAAAATCCTGATGCCTGGACTATATCATCACAAATTCCGATGTAGTTGGCCTAACGTGAGGTCTTCACAAAAACGTTTTTAAACACTTCCCAGAAGACTCTAATGCATAACCAGGACTGAGACCAGCTATATTAAGCACGCATTTTAAACACATATTAAGTGTTTAATTTTTGCGTCAACAGTTTGAGTCCGGTATTAAATTGCCTTAATTTTATAAAAGATAAATGTTTAGAGAGGTGGAGTTATCAGCTAATAGTGGAACTCAAACCCATAGTGAACCCAGCACCAAGTCTGACTATTCCACTGCTCATGCCCATAACCTCTATATAATAGATTCTTACCTCTTCCAAGTTCCTATCGAAGGGAGATTTTGGGTTACAACTCTATCATGGTCATCAAGAGACTTGGTGATTAGTATAGGAGCTAGCATAGTGATTTTCAACTGATGTAGCATTGAAAACAATGCTACTTATGGTATAATGAAGTTTCCATTTGTGTTGGCATATGAAATAACAATGTGGTTATATTCTTATGAAGATTTTGGATATTTTAAATCCTATGATGCCAAGAGAAATATTTTTATAATAATATCTTTTAAACATGTCTCTTAATGAGACGTACTAAACTCAAGGGAGTGTATGCCAGCTGGCTTTCGCATCAGTACTCATATGTGTCTCATGGTAATCCAGCAAAACTCATTCAATTGTTTTCTTTCTTCTTTTTCAACCTTTTCCTCTGCATTACTACCTCCTTCCCTCTATCCACAATTAGTATTCATGACTATCTCCCTCTATTACAGAGTTTAGTGGTCTTCCCAACTTGAAATCATAACTTACCTAAAAAAAATTTTTGAATTCCCAGAAATTATAGATTTTAAAACATTGACTTGTTTCTATTACTATTAATGTTAGTGTTTAAAGGTGGTTGATCTTGTTTCCTGACCTTTGCTTATTTGGTTAGGTTAATCCATGATCGAGAGCTGAGCCTCTATGATGGCTCTCGGCTGCTGAGAGAAGACAGGTATCAGCGTTTAAAAGAGGAGCTACAAATGTCTGATGAGCAGTTACAAATGAGGTAATGTGGGGACACTCTTGTTCTTTTTGTTAAGTTTAAATTGATATTCTTCTTTATTCTCTGGATTAGTATCAACCCCAAATGACTATAAACAGCTAAATAATTTGATGTCATGGGCCTTCTAACAGCCACTTTCTCAAAACTTGCTGTATACTCTTAGCCTTGTCTTTAAGCAGTTGTTTAAATCTTTTATGTGAACATGGTTTTAAGAACGCAGTTCCTCCTCCATTGCCCTACCAACCCAGTTTTAACTTTGTGTCCACTCTGCAAAAATAAAAGCTGGACACACAATTAACTGGGTCAGCTTTCCTCAGCAGTCATCAAGAATTATTGGTGTTTGTCACCAGATGTTAGGTGAGGCATTGTGGCTGACTTGAACATTTCTTCCAGAGATGTTGCAAACAACTGCAGTGTGTGAAACTTGATGGAATCTTAGGAGAGAGATACTAATGAAAATAGCTATAAAAAATTAGAAAAGTTTAAATATGGACTGTATATAAAGTGGTTTCACAAACCTTTTGGAAAATTAAGTTGAAAGATAATGAACATTTTCAAGAAACCTTTTTTTTTTTTTTTTACATACTGTTGTAGAATTAGCATGAAATTTCTTAAATGTCACTATTGCAACTGCCTATGATGGAGACTATTTTTATTCCTCATAGGTGGTTATTTACTAACATGATGAAATTCAAATTAAAATATTTTCAAATGCTGCAGGGGAAAATACATGTGCTGTGTGTGTATAAACACAGAGAGAAAAAGAAGAATTGTGTGTCTTGTTGCAAGACATCAGGGATACATACCATGGACATAGTGGTTAGAAGTAGCATAATGCCACACAACATCAGCTATGCCTGAAGTTCTCCGAGGAAGTAAGGACCAAAATAGAAATGCTTCCTTTGATGAAAAAAATTTATTTTGGGAAAAGGAGTACAAATACTCTAGGCTGCTAAATATGTCCCTTCCTGCTGTTGTCCTCTTCTCTCCTCCCTGCCCCTCAGATATAGGAAGCAGAAAAAGAAAATTGGAAATAATAGTCTCATCAACTTCTTCCTATTCCTCAACTCTTCACACCCTAATCAGTGGTCTACATGGGCATGTACCCTTCTCAACTATGTAATCATCATAAAAAATAAAATTTTAAATAAAGAAAGAAGAAAAAGCTTCTAGAAATTTTTATTTTGAAAACAATTCTGAGTGTTTCCATGGTCAAGAAACAATTTTAAACATACCTGTGAAGGGCACAGTTATTATTGTATGAGACTAGTTTAAACATTTGTAGAAAAAAATGGAATTAAGACACATATTTTGATGCCAAAATAGTTTGAAATCCCTGCATATTTTTCCATAAAATTTTTGAAGATCACTTATATATATGGATTTCCAAAAAAATATTCTATCAAAATGAAATCATTTTTCATCCTGTGATCCATGAACTTTTGAAATACCCTCAAATGTTCTACATTTTTCCTTTTGATACAGAGAATGTATTCCCCTTACAAACACATAGGTTTGCCACCTATTGGGATAAAATGGACTGAATTCCTGTGAGGCAAACCTACGTATTAGTGAGGGGGATGCATTCTCTGTATCAAAAGGAAAAACGCAGAACACTTGAGGGCACGATTAGAATTGTCACTACCGTCTCCATGGGTGCACATCAGCAGGAAGCTGGAATGAAAAGCACAGCTGGGACATGCAGCCAGGCATTCTGATGCAGAATTGCACATCCCAAGCTGCATCTCACTTGGACTTCTGTTACAATAATGAAGGCGAAATGCCAGTTACAATCCTGTATTTTTTTTATATGTGTGAAGATTTTGATATGTGTTTCACTTTCATCCCTTCTTTGTCTTAGCAATAACTGTGCTCTCCTCTAAGAACATATTTTTGTTAGGTTACTTAATAGAACTGAAAAAAATACAGAATCATTTACATGATTACATCATAATGGTGTTTCTAGATGTGTTTTAAAGATATCTCAAGACATTTCATAAACCAGGGATCTTATTTTTTTTTTATGGTTTATTTATTTGTTGGAAAGGTAGATTTACAGAGAGAAGGAGAGACAGAGAGAAATATCACCCATCCACTGGTTCACTTCCCAAATGCCTGCAGCAGCCAGAGTTGAGCTCATCTGAAGCCAGGAGTCAAGAACCAGCAGCTTCCTCTGGTTCTCCCATCTGGGTGCAGGATCCCAAGGCTTTGGGCCATCCCCTACTGTTTTTCCAGTCCACAAGCAGCGAGCCGGAAGGGAAGTGGGGCATCCAAGACACAAACTGGTTCTCATATTGAATCCTGGTGCAATCAAGGCGAGAATTTCATCACTGTGCCATCACATGTCCAAATGTCATTGCATATTCACATGGTTACTCAGATATCCTCACAGAGATTCTGAAAGAGATCGATTAAAAAATCATAACATTTTCTGTAAAAATGATGAACAATGATGATGGTTGAAGCTGAATCAATCCAAAGCCAGGAGCTTCTTTTGAGTCTCCCACACAAGTACAGGGGTCCAAGGACATGGTCCATTCTCTGCTGTTTTCCCAGGACATAAGTAGAGAGCTGGATGGGAAATGGAGTAGCTAGGACATGAACTGATGTCCAAATGGAATGCCAGTGATTGGAGATGGAGGATTAGCTTGTAAGCTACCTTGCCAGCCCCTTAAATTTGAATTTCTGTGCTGCTTATATTTCCTGTACTTTAAACAGTTTTGTTGAGGCTGACATTGTGGAATGGTGAATTAAGCCACTGATTGGTATACTCCATCCTATTTCAGGGTAGCCACAGCTCAAACTGGTACTCTTGGTGTTTTTATGATGGACCTAGATTAGGCTTCTAGCAAGACACAAAATTTTGAAGGCATTTAAAATAAAACAGGAGGGCCATGTAATGAATACAAACTGGATATAAGTTTATTGCAGGAGGCTATGAAGAAAATTTTGTTGTAGGCCTGATGACATCTCAAAGCAGTGGTTTGTGCTGTGGTGGGAGTTTCATATTTGGCTGTTGTACATTAATTTATAGTAGTAGATAATTGTTTTGCTTGTCTTAATCTTAGGTTCTTGGGATGTTCTGATTTTTTAAAAAAGCTGGATGATAGCTTTGACATTGTTAACAGAATGACAAGTTACTCTGACCTAATTTCTAATCTGAAAGGTGGTTTTCTGATTTTTTTTTTCTGTTTCAGATCTATTTTTCCTATCCATCCCTCATTCCGTATCATTGCCATGGCAGAGCCCCCTGTTATTGGAAGCACAGCACAGCAGTGGCTTGGACCAGAATTTTTAACCATGTTCTTTTTCCATTACATGAAACCTCTTGTCAAAAGTGAAGAAATGCAAGTGGTTAAAGAAATGGTAAGAATGAGGGCTGCTCTAGTCTCATATCTAAAGCTGCTTTCCTGTTTAAGGTGCCCTGAAACATGAGCAGAGTTGAACATGTTTAACATATTTCCCTATTTACTTCCATGTTTCTTCACATAATGGTTGTAGGGCTCTGGTTCTGAAACTCTAACAATTTAAAGAATATTATAGAGTCTTTGGTTAAAAAAAAAAAAAAGCAGATTTGTCAAGTCCATGGTTGTAGTAGTGGAGCCAGTAGATCTGGGATGGTTACATGAACATCTAATAAGTCTAACAAGTTCTCAGGTGATTTTCATGCTGCAGTCTGGGTACTACATTTTGAGAACCATAAACCATAGATATAGGCTGTCCTTTTCTCTTTCTCCATAGAGAGGAATTCCATTTGCTTTTATATTTCACCAAAGGTGACTGCTTTAAGTTACTACTGTAAATGGAGGCCAAATATATTATCATGCATTATATTTGATAGAAAATGCTAAGTGGCCCTTGTATCTCAGGACTGTAATATATTCTGTACTTAACCTGAGTCATTATCTTGTGCTGTTGGTGTGTGTAATCCATTCTTTCCATGTCTGCCTTAACCACGCATTGTGTTAGCACTTATGGATTTCTAGAACTGTACTGCTCAATGTTACAGCACTCACCATATTAAGAAAAATTATCTTAATTCAGTTTCACAGTAGCGTTGCAAGTACTTACTAGCCAACTGGGGGATTTTTGACTGTTGTGTTAGCATAGATAAAAAATATTTCCTTTATCATAGAAAGTTGTGGTGCTATTCTAATCACTAATAATGAACTTTTTATAAAAATGCACTAATTCCTTTTGTGATAACAATGAACTGGATAATTTTAGGTTTTGTTGTGAGCATGCTTGAGGTAATGGTGTAGGCTTTAGACTTTGATGACTTTGGCTTTAAATGTCAAATTCACTTCCTATTAGCTTCCAGATCTTGGAAAAAGTATTCAACCAGAACTTGTTCAATTGAAAATAAACATGATTTCTACTTTGTACATCACATGTTAGTTTCAAAAATAAGTGAGTTAAGGTGTATATGGAATAGAATCTGGAATTTTAAAAACTTTTCCATGGTTCCTTAAAGAACCAGGAGAATCCTGATGGAGATTTTCTTTTTTTTTCTTTTAACATTTATTCATTTATATTGGAAAGGCAAATTGGATTTACAGAGATGAGATATAGAAAGATCTTCCATCCACTGACTCACTCCCAAATGGCTGCAATGGCCAGAGCAGAACCTATCTGAAACCAGGAACCAGAAACTTCTGGGTCTCCCACATGGGTGCAGAGTTCCAAGACTTTGGGCCAACCTCTACCACTTTCCCAGGCCACAGGCAGGAAATTGGAAGGGAACTGAATCAGCCAGGACACAAACTAGTACCATGGTTACATTACTCCAGTCATTGTTCAAATATTTCCTTCTGCTAGTGTAAGTTTGAAATTTTAAACTTATTATTATTGGAATAAAAATTACTTATAGTTTAATTTTATCAAATATTTAATGATGTTAAGATTTATTATTTGAAGAGAGTCTTATATGTTACTTGGAAAACTGTACTAGTGAAGTCATGGCCCTCCAATCTGTTTTAATAGTTCTTGGAAAAGCTGACACTTTTGTGCCTGTGTCACATAGTAGTTATAAATTGATTACTAAGTAAACTAATTTTGTTTCAGTAGGAAAATGCCCAAATTAAAATTTAAAGCAATTATGCTGAAACTAAAAAGAAAAAAATTTGAAATTTTTTAAGGCTATACTATCTGCAAGTTTTTTTGTTTGTTTAAATTCTTCATTAATTAATTGATGAGAGAGCTCTCATTCACACATTCACTCCTCAGATGTCCACAAAGCAGAATCTGGATCCGGGTTTCCCACATGGGTGGTAGGGACCCAAGTGCTTGAGTCATCATCTGCCACTCCTCTCTATGTGCTGTGTGTAAGCAGGAAGCTAGACTAGGGAGCTGAACCAGAAGTAAACCCAGGCATTCCAGTGCCTTAACCTCACAGCCAAGCACCAGCCTTCATAGTCCAGTTTGGACCTGAGTTAGAGACTTCTCTCAGTTCTATCCTAATGATTAAATTGCAAAAGAAGAAGAAAGGCTTATATTTAATGGCTGGATTGTTAAGGGAGAAAGAAGCGCAGGCTTCAGTATTTCTTGGATAGTTGAATTAAGTAGCTCATATATACATGAGTTAATTGTATGACTAATAATTAGAGATTTTCTGAGTACTTAAATCTAATGTTATTTATGAAGTGTCACTTTCTATTTGAGGAGATGTTCCAATTTATTTTCTTTTTCCCTCATTTCTTTCATAATATAGGTCCCAAACACACCTCAGGAAACTTTGGACAAGTTGTTGTCATTTACTCACAAACTCAGGGAGACCCAAGATCCAACGGTACGTCTGCGTTTTTTTCCATCAGATTCTCTATTATTGACATACTGAGGCTTCTTAGAGTTCAGTGATGTGAAGTCTATTTCTTAAGCTGTTATTTTTATCACTTAACGATTTGCAGTACACATATGTTTTCCTTTGATGTTAGTGTTTTAACATTTCTTCCAGCTCCTCCTGGCTTATGTTGCAGAAAAAGACTTCTAGCTCCAAAACAGCGCTCGGTGTTCATGGAAGTCTGTGCTGTTTCCCCACCGGCTCATCTGCTAAGCAGTGTTACCTATTTTTGCAGCTTCAAATACCACCTATAGGTTAATGGTCTGTTTTTGTATTTTCAACTTCTGACTTACTTTTTATAATTAATCAGAATTTCCACCCCCAGGGTGGAATGGTGGGAAGATATAAAGCTGTCACTCTAACTCTGTCAGTCTTGGCATTAATTATAAAAGGGAATTAGTGCCAGGTTTCTAATGAGAAAGTTACAATGTTTAACTATGAAAATGTATGCTATTAGGGTTTTGTGTGTGTGTTTACTTTTCATCTTGATTGTATGAGATCAGTATAAATTCAATATATCTTATACAACAAAACTGTCTTTGTCTCTTGAATCTATTCCTGTTTCTAATTTCTTGACTTTGTAAAAAAAAAAAAAAGTATCTACCATATTGCCCAAGTTAGAAAACCTTGGCATCGTTGTCAATTCCTTGCTTCCCTGCTGTGTTCGCTTAATCTGAAAGCAAATCTTGACAGTTTAGCATCTTGATATCTCATCTGTTCTTGTATCTATAGACAGTTGTTGTCCTAGTATCAGAGTCCATAATCTTTTTTTCCTGAAATAGTGTTATTTCCTCTTTACTGCTCCCTTCCCCAATCATTCATTCATCATAAACAGCTTTATTAATATCCATGGCTGTTGTCATGAATTACCAGAAATTTATGACTTAAAATAATTTATTTTCTCACTGTCTGTGCATCCAGAATCTGAACTCAGCATCATGGAGCCAGAAACAGCGTGTCCACAGGGTGGTACTTCTTGGGAGATTACAGTGGGGAGTATTTGCTGTGCTTCTTCCAGTTTTGAGTTGCCTATGGCATTCCTTGATTTCTGACCCCATCACTTCAGTCTTGCTTCTGTCCCTACCTCAACTCATCTTCCCTGTGTCTATGTCAGATTCTCTGCCTTCCTTCCTTACTGTGATATAGTGCCAGGAGCTGCATAGCAATGCTTTGGTGAATGATGGGCCACATATACAGTGGTGTCCTCAAAGTAATGCTCCGGAAGGTGTAGGGATTGTGTGAACTGGTTCATAGAAGCAGAGCTACTGTGCGTATTCCAGGTAGCTCTTGTGGCTGGGTTCCTTGTCTGTGATGACTCTGGGACTGACTGATCAAGAGCTAGGATTCCTCATCTAAGCTAGGATGGTCTCTGCTGAGGCTCTCCTGTTTACCTTTATCCTACAGTGGGGATTCTCCCAGCCATGGAACCAAAGCCATGGTTGCTGATTGATTAACTGTGTTCCTCTGTAATCTCACCAGGTTTCTGTGTTCCAGAATTCCTGTTATTCTCTTGCTACTTTCTGCTGCTTTTCCTCAGGCGTATACCTCATGACTCAGCTGCTTCATTGTTGATTAGGTTCTTCTCTGTGAAAGAGGCAGTGAATGCTGAATGTCTCTATTTAGCCACCCTGAAATTCCAACCCTATAATATTATAGAGGAGCTGAAAAATCTCCCATCTAGTAACCATGTAGCTATTGCAGTGTCATACTGTGATGCAATGATGTTATAATTATGATGCAGGTAAAAGCAAACCTGGATGTCAGTCATAATGCATGCAGTCATTTACAATAAATAATACCAGATAATAACAAATGATTATGTTACTGATCTGTGTATTCACTATACTACATTTCTTACTTTAAAATGAGCTCCTGCTTACTGAACAAGACTTATTATAAAACAGTATGCTGTGTTCTACCAGCTGCAGCTTCATACTTCTTACACTTATGGTATCTTTTGATTGTGTAATTATCTCATACTAGGTTTAATTTTGTGTTATTTTAGTCATCATGGTCTTGGAATCTTAAATATCATACTCCCTAGGGTTGTATCAGGCTATACATTTATGATAAATACAAAATTATCTAATGACATGTATCTCAGAAGCATCCTCAGTTGTTAAGGAGTGCATAACGCATAGGATTGCACGTGGGGCCACCAGAGCAATCTGAGATAATCTTGTCTCAGCAGCCTTAAGCTTGTCTTTAATCTTATCTGCAAAGTCCAGTTTCCCATAGAGTACACTGGCAAGTCCCAGAGATTAGGATGTGCATGCCTTGAGAGGGAGGGGTCACAGGCTCCCTATTAATTACCTGCAGGATCTCGTGTCCAAATATGTGTCTTATTTGTTCTTTTCAGCTGAATATTGCTCTCCCTGCTGTTCCTCAGGCTCACTAGTGTCTGCCCCTAAATAAGCTCCTTTTCCAACCCCTTCCCCTTTCCCATTTAGCTTTTTTTCTATTTAAAACTACAGCTGTGTTTGAATGTCTCTGCTTCAGATAATGCCTGGACTAATTCTTTCTCCCTGGGAGCTGGTTGCTGTTGCTCTGCCCTGTCAGCTTGCTCTCAGACCCCTCAGGCAGGAGTAACCTCTGTCTCTAGATTGCACTCATGCCTCGTGATATTTACTTCTTTATTGATATATTGCTGTTGTTGTACAGTATATGTTTATCTCCTCAGTGTTTGAACGGATTGAGATTCAATCTTGTTCATCCTTTGTCTTCCTTTCATTTTCCGAGCCTGATGCCTGGCACTTTGTAGATACCTAAAGCTTTAGTAAATGAATGAATAAGTTCATTAATTTCCAATTCATTAACAAATATCCCTAGCCCTTTCTGTCTGGAGAGCATGGTAAGTTTTTAGAAAAGGGTAATTCCTTAAGAGGAAGAAAAATGACTTCTAACCATTTCTGATTAAAGCTTTGGTATTTTAAGCCTTAGATACTAATAAGCAAGCTAATAAAAACCCTTTGAGATATTCTTTTACATTGCATAACCATGGTAACCAAGGGACTGTGCCTTGTAAGATAAAGCTAGGAATAGGAATTTGATATTATATATTAAATATGTTAGAAATTTGTAAATGAAAGTATATTCTCAATTTTAAAGGTAATAAGTGAGCAAATATTATCAATGAGTCAACTTTAAGTATAGTTCTGCTTTTAGGGGAACTAGACATTGTTGTAAAGCATTTGGTGCTATCAGTTTAGTCAACTTATGTTCCTCAAGTTAATGAGAAATGCTTAGTGATTGTTGGAATGGAATGTGAAGGCACAATTCAGTGCCAGGCTTAGAATGAGATTAGAATGTGGTTGTGTGGTTCCCATCAAATTATCTTGTTTTAATGGGATTCCTGTTATGAGAATGCTCTGTTGGAGTTAATTATTAAGTATTTTCCATGATTAAAATAGTAATTTTTCATGGTTGTAGGCATTAAAAATATTTCTGAGTCATATTTAGCTTCTGGTATGTTTAGTCTTATCAGCAGAATAGGTTTTTAAATTTTTAAATCAAATTTAGTATAGTTCATAGATACAGTTTTAAGAATACGATATTTTCTTCTTTCTCCCTTTCTATTTTTAGTCTGCAAGACAACATATTTTAAATGGCCTCAAAGGCCGGAGCTGAGTTGAACTGAAGCCTGGAGTCAGGAATCCGTTCCAGGTCTCCCACATGGGTGCAGGGTCCTAAGCCTGTGGACCATAGTCTTCTGCTTTCTCAGGTCACAAATAGGTAGTTGGATGGGAAGTGGAACAGCTGGAATGTGAACTGCACCTATATGAGATGCTGACTCTTGCAAGCAGAGGATTAGTTAATTAATCCATCATAACAACCACCCCCCCATTATTGCCATTTTAACGAATAGGAAATTGAAGCTTGGGGGTGTTAATTTGTCAGCATCATAAAACTAGTAAGTAGGAGCTTACTTTGTCTAATTCCAAAGCCAGTAAACTTTAGCATTGTGTTATGCTGCCTGCCAGGAGAATTTCAAGTTCAAGTTCACAAGTAGTTGTTGTGTTCTTAGTGTATATTGGTGACTCTATTAGTGAAATTTGGGGACATGTTAAAAAATGTACTGGAATTATTCTATCAGTGGAGGAAAGATAATAAGTAACAAACTGGTATTTAGGTGATAACAAGGCAAAGAGCCTGTGGTCATTAGTTTAAGCTGTCCACATCTTTTTTCTCAATTTCATAAATCACAAATTTCCTTATTGCTTTAAACATTTTCAAGATATTATAGCAGATTGGTTTTGGAAAAGCAGAGGGAAGAAGTAGTGACTTTATTAAGGCCATTTGTGGATCAGGTCTGAGCTGCGTTATATAACATCCTTCTTCCATGTAACCAACCCCCACAGCCAATGTGTGTGTATCATTGGAACAACTAAACTACCTGAAGAAAAGGGTTTAATCAAGTGGTTAAGATGCCAAATATATTAGCAACATGTTGCATCATAGTGAGGTGTCCAATATCTGCTCTGGCTCTTGACTCCTGTTACTTGCCTGTGCAGGTCCTGGGAAGCCGGGGTGATGGCTGAAGTGCTTGTGTCCTTGCCACCCATGTGAGAAAACTGGATTGAGTTCCTGGCTCCCTGCTTTGACCTCAGCCCATTCATTGTGGGTGTCTGGAGTAGATAAAAGCTTGCTCTTTCTTTGTCTCTCTGTCTGCATATATACTTTTAAAATATATATGCATATTATAATTTAAAAATACATATGCACACACACATATGTTTTCTTTTGGAAAGGCAGATAAGATTTACAGAGAGAAGGGGAGACAGAGAGAAAGATCTTTGATCTGTTGGTTCACTCCTGAGATGCCTACAACAACTGGAGCTGAACTGATCCAAAGCAAGGAGCCAAGAGCCAGCAACCTCTTCTGGGGCTTCCACCTAGGCGCAGGGTCCCAAGGCTTTGGGCTGTCCTCTACTGCTTTCCCGGGCTATAAGCAGGAAGCTAGATGGGTAGTGCAGCAACCGGAACATGAACCAGTGCCCATATGGGATCCTGGTGCTTCAAAATGAAGATTTAACCATTGAGTCATCATGCTGAGCCCCTTATCAAATATTTTTAATATATTTAATTGAAAAGTACTTTTAATTTTTTTTTTTTTTTGCTGGTCTTCGAGGATTTGAGTGTAAATTGGTTTCTGTTTATTGGTAACACATTAATAGCACATTTAAGTTTGACCTTGCCCTTCAGGAATAATGAACCCTAACAGAAGCCCATCTGGAAGGACTTTTAGCAAGCTGAAACAAGTCTCTAACAGGATGTCTTTGTTTTTTCATAGGCACAGTCATTGGCAGCATCTCTTTCTACAAGACAGCTCTTGCGTATGGCTCGGAGGCTGTCACAGTACCCTAATGAAAATCTTCATGGTGCTGTTACTAAAGCCTGCCTTTCAAGGTAACCATGTTTCCCTTTTTTCGCTGAATTCATGTATCCAGGTCTTAATAAGCTAAATTATAGTCACGGATCTGCAAATATGCTCTAATATATTGCTGTTTCAATGTTGCTCCCAATTATTCAAATTCAGGTAGTACAATGTATTGTCTTACTAAGGCATAACAATTTAAGATGTGTTTTGTAGATAGACAATTGTATCTCATGTTTGCTTGGGTTATTTGGTAGTAAATAGTGGATGTGGGACTACTATAAGGCTGGTTTCTGTCTCTACTGGCTGTGGTTGTTGAGTATTGCATTTACCACCTCCTGAATTTGTCTTGGAACTTTCCATGCTTGATATTACTGCCCCCTTGCCAAAATACAACATTTTTCAGTCTTCCACTAATAGTTTCCCTATTAGTTTAGAAGTATTTCTAAAACTTTGGACTTGCAGAATTATCTTATAGAATGACATTTGTATGATAAACTATTTTGAAAGAAAAGATTGTTAATAAGAGTAAAACAATTCCCATAATCTCAGGGATGTCTTTTAGATTTTTTTCATATGATCTAACACTTATTTTTATGGTGGGTATGCTTATGGTCCATTCATTCCTTAATACGAATTTTAAAAGAGTGAGATTTCAGCATGGGAGATTCTGTAATTGCTGTCTTTAAATTTCAGTGAAGCTGACAATTTTCCTATTGTTCAATTAATCTACTTGTGTTGTACCTTGAAGTTGTTCCTCCTGTGGTATGTCCAGCTGGAAATATACTCCTCTATATGTGTTCAAAATAATTCTTTAAAAAAACTAGAGTTAGGAAAAATAATGAAATAGATTCCCTTATCAAGTAGAAGAATTTTAGACATCCAAATAAAAAATAGAAAATAAGTTTCAATTGCATATTTCTCAGACTTATGAGCTGAAGAGAATATAAATAGCAAGATAGCTTTCTTGCCTACTCAATATTTCAACTGAGCCACAAACATGAGATCAGAGATGTAATCCACATAAAGAGCAGAAGGCTGGAGATGAGACTACAGCTGAAGGACTGTACTGTAGAATACAGGGGACAGTAGAGAAGGGAGTGGGAGAGGGTGGAAAGGAAGGGAAAGGGGGAAGCCCTCCACCTACAAAACTATATAATGGAAAATAAGAATTAAAAAAGAAGTAAACAAACAATGCTTAGCAATATGAATTTATAGAACCTAAGACAAAAATAATGTTTTGGTTATGTGAGAGAATTTTTAATAATTCATAGAAAATAAGTTTATTTTGGCACAAAAATATTTGAAATCTACTCATAACTTTAATAAAATTTTTAAATTAGTATCATATTATTATTATCATTTTATGATACCCTTCTATAGACCCTGAGATATCCCCTATCCCTCCCATAATCCACCCCACCACTGAGTTCTCCCATATCATTAAAACAGCAGAGTACTTCATAGACAGTCATATGTCCATCATTGTGGGCATGGGCAATGGCAGAGAGTACAGCGTCCCATTGTCAAAACACATCAACAGTTTCATTAGGAGTTCATCTTTGATCCAGAATTAGAGATGCACACTGCACCATATCCTCACATCTGGACATGTCAATCTCTACTACACAGTCACTATAAATCCCCCCAAGTAAAAAGCCACAAGACAAAATCGGTAATAGGGAAAAAAAAAACCCAGAAATTTACAATCTTATGAAGTTAAACAACATGCCACTGGATATGATAGTCTTCATTACACAGTTACTATACTTCCCCTTAAATGAAAAGCCACAAAAATAAAAGCAACAACAGGAAGAAAAAATAGAAACTTACAATGCCATGAATTTAAATAATATGTTGCTGAATGACTAATGCGTTGCTGAAGAAATGAAAAAGGAAATCAAGAACCTTCTTGAAGAAAATGATGCTACTGTAAGATCTAAGTCATTAAAGAATTTAATGAGAACAAACGTGTTTTGAAAAAATGAAGCTAAAAACATCAAAATCCATGAGATATAATTTCCACTCATCTTTGTTGGTGAGATGTATATTCTGTAGGCAACAAATAGATGGGTTTGTGGGTTTTTTTGGTAGGGGGTTGTGTTTTTAATACAGTCTACTAATCTATAACATATGATTGATGAGCTTAAGCCATTTATATTCAGGGTTAACATAAATAGGTGGTAATTTCTTGCTGTCATTTAGCAATGGTTTGTTTATTGATTCAGTCTTCTGTTGTTATTTTGCTGGAATGTTCTTCACATTTGCCTTTGGTTTTGGTAGATGCCACTCCTTTTCTCTGTCAAGAATCCATCATCTGATGAATAGATAATATTTGTAACACACAGTGGAGTATTATTCAGCAGTAAAAAGAAATTTGGTAATGATACATATTAAAACATGAATGAACTTTAAAAATGTGAAACTGAGTAAGAGAGGTTGTACATAAAAGATTACATATGTATAATGCTAATTGTGTACACTGTCAAGAATAGGGTAATCCATTAAAACAGAAAATGGCTGGTGGTTGCCTCAGACTGTTGGAGTTGATACTGGAGAGTCATCGCTAGAGGGTAAGAAAAATATTCTAAAATTGAAGTAATGTCTACACAAC
The DNA here is from genome assembly GCF_017591425.1 of Ochotona curzoniae. Lineage (NCBI taxonomy): Eukaryota > Metazoa > Chordata > Mammalia > Lagomorpha > Ochotonidae > Ochotona > Ochotona curzoniae. The sequence continues at coordinate 39,663,792 of NW_024466502.1, read as the reverse complement.
TCTGAATATATTTACATACCATTGAATTGCATGCATTAAATAGGAGAATTGGGTAATATGAGAATTATTTATCATTGCACCCAATATTTAAAAAAAAGAGAGAGGGAAGAAAAAAGATAGCAAAGCCAGAATGAGAAGATTACATCTTATATACCAAGGAGGCTTTCAAAAAGAAATAAGCCTTAGTGATCCAGTGCTGGATTTATGTGTCCAATTCAGGACAAGAGATGTGGTCATGAGTGTATTTGAGGTTGAAATGCTATTGCTGAGACCTCTGCATTAAGGATTATCCTCAAGTGTTCCCTCTCCTGATAGACTACAATGTTCTGCTCACCAGCCCAGAGACATGATGAATCACTAGAACTTGGGATGTGAAGGTAGGAGGAGGACAACAAAAATGTCACCTGTGTCAGTCAGAAATGCAGAGATAGATGTCCGTGCAAAAAGGTTTGATTTGGGATTTATAAATCTTAGGATACCCACACGCACGTACATGTTTGGGGGTTTTTTGGAGGAAAGAGGAAAACTACTAAGATGTTCTCAGTGGCACTTGGCGATACAGAATAACTGGTGAGCCCTGATTGGCTATTGACGGCAGTTACTTAGTGCAAGTCACAGCAGGCTGTTTTGTTGGGTTTGACTTTCAGGACAATGTGTCATGTTAGTATTCCTAAATAAATGACCAGCTGTTATTGAGCTGCTATTGCTTTGTGAGACTCCTGTTATAAACTGCAGTTTGAAAAAATGTGTTGTGTGTGACGGCACCTGTTACTAACTGCATCATAAAGCAGAACCCTCCCTTTGTGTCCTCCCTGGAATGATTTTGCTAGGGCGATTGCATTTTGAGTGTGAAGACTTTCGAACATGTGAGAAATCAAATGCCAGAATTGCTTAGATGTAGATGTCCAGGGACCATGTTGGTAGGATCTGCAGGGATGACGACCACCAGGAGCTAAATTAATGTAAATACCAACCCAGTATGAATGAATTACCTATAGGCCTTAGTAGAAACTTCAATCTTGAAAAACAAATCTGCAGCAATACCTTATACAGCCCTTATCTTATCTAAATGAGGTCACTATTAGGAGCCAAAAACCACAGTTCTATAAAAGCAAATATTCACGAGAGTGACTTACCAGATATGACGTTTAGAACAAATGGAACTCTAAGAACTCAAAATAGTACAACAGGTTGAGGCCATCAGATATGCATATTAATATGATTTTAAAATTAGAAATTAATAACAAAGAATAACAGAGAAGGGAAGGCAGAGGTGAATTTGAAAGAAGAGCCATACAACTTTTTGAAATAAAGAAGATAACCACTGAAATGAAACAAACACATTTAGTGAACAAAGAAGAGCTTATGCATTTGAAGAATAATAAGCTAGAGGAAAAATAGCATAGGCTGCAGATCAGCTAAATAAAGGGATGGGAAATATAATAAGGCTTTTCACAGACATGAACAACAGGATGAGAAGTTCCATTATATGTTTAAACACAGTTTAAGAAATCAGAGAAAAAATAAAATGAGAGGAAATAATTGTTCAAAGAAATAATGACTAGGATTGTTCTAGTACTGGAAGGCATGGGTAGCCTATAGATTGAAAAAGCATATTAATTCCAAAGTAGAACAAATAGTGACAAATCTACACCAAAATATGTTGTAATACTACTGCAAAGTATTAAAGATAGAGATGAAATGGTGAGAAAAAAGAAGAGAACAGAGATTAAGCTGAGACTCTCAGATCAGCAACAATAGGTGCCAGAGAATTTGCATAACGTCATGAAAATATTGAGGAAAAATAACCATTAATCCCAGAAGTATGCCTAGCAAAATACACTTTCAGTTGAACATCAAGTTTATGATTTCACGTAAACAAGTACCGAAGGATATTTTTCAGCAAGAATGAGGCTAACTCCAGAAGGAAAGACTTGTCATATAGATAGCTAGGTCATTAAATTTCAATATTTTTTTTTTAAATAAAGTAGCATGGCTAGCATTGTGGTGCAATGAATTAAGCCTGGGAATCCTATATGAGTTTTAGTTTTAGTCCCAGCTGTTCCACTGCCTATCCAGTTTCCTGCTAATATACTTAGAAAAGCAGATGGAAGATGATTCAAGTACATGGGCCTCTGCCACACATGTGACAGAGCAGAAAGAAGTTCCAGACACCTTGTTTCAGCCTGGTCCAGCCTCAACTGTTTTGTCCATTTGGGGATTGTATTAGCTGTGCAAGATCTCTCTCTCATCTCTTCCCTTCCCCTCTCTCTATGCAACTATGCCTCTTAAATGAATGAATGAACTAATACCTTAAAAATCAAGTAGCAAAAATGAATTTGTGAACAACAGGATAACACTAAAATATTAAACAACAGAATATAGAAATGGGAAAAAAGCAAATGATTGATTATTTAGATTCTATTCTATTCTTTGGGAAGAGAATAGAATTATTGGATCATTTTAGAATTGGTGTAAGAATAAAAATAAAATCTTGATTAGCCACAAAAAAAAATAATGAAAATAAAAGAAGTTGAGGGGCCCAGCGCGGTGGCGCAAGTGGTTAAAGGTCCTCGCCTTGCACGCCCGGGATCCCAAATGGGCACCGGTTCTAATCCCAGCAGCCCCGCTTCCCTTCCAGCTTCCTGCCTGTGGCCTGGGAAAGCAGTCGAGGACGGCCCAAAGCTTTGAGACCCTGCACCCACGTGGGAGACCCGGAACAGGCTCCTGGCTTCGGAGCGGCATAGTATCGGCCATTGCACTCACTTGGGGAGTGAATCATCGGACAGAAGATCTTCCTCTCTGTCTCTCCTCTCTGTATATCCGCCTTTCCAATGAAAAAATAATAAAAAATAAATCTTTAAAAGAAGTTGAGATAGAAATAAATAGATTGAAAAAACTTTATAAATACATCATAACTAGAAATGAAGTAGAAATGCAATTTAAGAATAAAATACCTGGGGGAGCCAGTGCAGTAGCCTAGTGGTTAAAATCCTCACCTTTCAGGTGATGGGATCCCATATGGGTGCCAGTTCTAATCATGGTGGGCCTGCTTTCCATCCAGTTCCCTGCTTGTGGCCTGGAAAACCAATTGAGGACAGCCCACAGCCTTGGGACCCTACACCCGTGTGAGAGACTCAGAGGAGGCGCTATGCTGTAGGCTCCTGGCTTTGGATTGGCTCAACTCCAGCCATTACAGTCACTTGCAGAATGAGTCAGTAGATGGAAGATCTTCCTCTCTGTCTCTCCTCCTCTCTGTATATCTGACTTTCCAATAAAAATAAATAGATCTTAAAAGAGTAAAGCACCTGGAACCAGTGCCTTGGTATAGCATGCTAAGCTTCTGCCAGGATCTCATATGAACACTTTTTTGAGTCCTGGTGGCTCTACTTCTGATCAAGCTCCTGCTAATTGCCTGGGAGGTAGCAAAGGAGAACCCAGGTTCTTAGGCTCCTATATTCACACGGGAGACCCATAAGAAGCTGCTGACTTATGTCTTGAGCACAGCTCTGGCCTTTGTGGCCCTTTGAGGAGTGAACCAGTGGACAGAATATCTCTCTCTATCTCTGCCTCTTTTTCTCTCTCTGGAACTCTGCCCTTCAATTAAAAATAGAATAAATCTGTTTTTTTTAAACAAAATACAAAATAATATTAGAAGTAAGTATAAGTATTGCAGAGGTTAGATTTTCCATTCAAAAGTTAGATAATTTGATTCGTTTTTAAAAACCAAGTATATGATATTGCAAGAATTGCATTTATAACATAATGTCAAAAATCAGAGGTAAATGTATAAGAAGATGTATTAAATAAATACTAAAAAGGAGAAAGAATATAATATTAAAATCAATAGACTTCAAAGTCAAAAGCCTGAGGAAGAAGATGATTAGCAAAGAAACGATTTAGTAGATTTAATAGTCCTGCACAATTCAGACCTAAAGGAATTTCAAACTGTATAATAGAAACAGCCAGAATCAAAAAAGGAATGAACAAATCGGGCCCAGCACTATGGTGTAGCGGCTGAAGTCCTCACCTTGAAGGCGCCAGAATTCCATATGGGTGCTGGTTCTAGTCCCCGCAGCTCCACTTTCCATCCAGCTTGTGGCTTGGGAGAGCAGTCAAGGACAGCCCAAAGCCTTGGGATCCTGCACCCGTGTGGGAAACCTGGAGGCAGCCTGACTCCTGGATTCGAATTGGCTCAGCTCCTACCTTTGCAGCTGCTTGGAGAGTGAACCCTCGGACGGAAGATCTTCCTCTCTTTCTTTCCTGCTCTCTGCATATCTGCCTTTCCAATAAAAATAAACAAATCCCTTAAAAAAAGTAAATTAACAAATCAGCAATTAAATGACTGATTTTTAACTGATTCTTTCCAGAAACTGGTTTTATATTCAGTGAATTAGTAATGGTAGATATTTTATTTCAAAATGGACAAATCTACTATAATAAATTTTGTACTCAGTGCATCAAGAAGATGCATTATTTTCAGTCACATGGGGAACATTTTTACCATGGGACAAAAATTGCCTGCAAATTAATAAATCAACAAGAAGATAAAGCTGGAGGTATCACAAGACCAGACTTTAAAAAAAAAAAAGTGTTTTTTTTTTTTGGAAAGTAAGATATACTGAGAGGAGGAGAGACAAAGATCTTCCATCCATTGATTCACTCCCCACATGGCCACAATGGCCAGAGCTGCACTGAGCAGAAGGAGCCAGGAGCCTCTTCTGGGTCTCTCACATGGGTGCAGGGTCCTAAGCAGAGCTTGTGGATGGGAAACAGGGCTGCCGGGATTAGAACTGGTTGCCCGTATGGGATCCTAGCACGTGCAAGGCGAGGACTTTTGTGCCGGGTCTACAGGGCAGAAGTAGTTAAAACAGCCATGTGCTACATAACTACAGACATGAAGATTAGTGAAACAAAGAAGTAATTTATGATATCATACATCATAAACTATTTTCTTTGACAAGCGAACCAACATCAATCCAAAGAGGAAAGACAGTCTCTTGAACAAAGGTTTTTAGGAAAATTATATCTACGCTTACAGAAATAAGAAACAATTTTCCTACCTTTCATTTTATGGAAAAATCAATTGAGAAAGGATCAAGGATTTAAATCTCTGACCTGATACCATCAAAGTACTAGAGGAAAACTTTGGAAACACTCTGTAAGACATGGGCATAGGCAAAGACTTCAGGCAGAAGCTCTCCAAAGCCCAGACAATTGAAGTAAGTAGATGGGATTACATCAAGGTAAGAAGCCTCTGTACTGCAAAGGAAATTATCAGTTAAGAGTCAGCCAGCTGAATGGAAGAACATATTTGCATACTACACAAATGATAGAGGGCTAAACTAAAAATTCAAGAAATTCATCATCAGCAGAACAAATAATCCACTTAAGAAATGGGTAAAGGTCTGAGTAAGTATTTTTCAAAATGTGAAATTTATATGACTAACAGACCTATGAAGAAATGCTGAGGTTTTCTAGGCATCAGAGAAATACAGATAGAAACCACAATAAAGTTCCACTTGACCTTAGAGAGAATGGCCAACATACAGAAATAAAAAAACAGCAGACGCTGGTCAGAATGTGGGGGCAGAATGTACCCTAATGCACTGCTGGTGGGAATGTAAACTAGTACAAGCATTGTGGAAGACAGTGTGGAAATTCCTCAGATACCTGAAATAGGTCTGCATGTGACTCATCCATTACACCTGTGGAAATAGATCCAAATGAAATGAAATCTGCTTATGATATAGTTACCTTTAACCCCATGTTTATAGCTAATGAAACCTACCCAGATACTCATCAACTGATGATTGATAAGGAAAATGTGGCACATGTACACTCTGGAGTACAAGGCAGCCATAAAAAAAGAATTAAATCTTTCTGTTTATAACGATGTGGTCCCAGCTGGAAGCCATTATGTTTAGTGAAATAATCCTATTCCAAAAGGCCAAACATGTTTTCTCTGTCTATGGCAACTAATACACAGAACACAAAAAATGTGATTTTTGTAAGTCATGTTAGCATACTGGAATTAACTGCTATTTATAGCATGCCTCAGCGCTCTTGAGTAACAATACTATTTCTGGTTTTTATTTTAGGTTTCCTTTATGTTATTTTTTCCTTTTTCCTCTACTTGCTATGTCATGATACTTTTTATGTTGGAAAACTAAGCTTGTTAATGAAAAGTGAATGAATGTGTTGTTGTAATAATTTGCAGAAAGAAAACCATAAAGGAGGGTGATGAGGAGGGGACGTGAGGAATCCTTATGCTTCTAAATCTGTACTGTTCAAAATGTGAAATCTCATTTTATGTAAGTTGAAAAAATGAGTGACACATAAAAGTTTGTAGTTAAAAATCTCATTAACTATCATACCTGAGTGATTTTATTATGAAGTTTTAGTCTGTTTTTGAGAAACAGATAATTCCTACCTTATTTCAACTGTTTGAATAACATTAACATAACAATTTAGTTTGAATAAATACATAGCATTAAGATAATAATTCAGTTTGAATCTGGTGTAGTCTTGGTACCTAAAGCAAATAGGAATAATTTACAAATGGAAGATTATAAGTCAGACTTGTGAAATGGAAATTTAAAATAATCGGTTAATGTTTTACACTTTAAAAATCTTTTCTGTAGTATTTTTGTAATTTTCTGAACTATTGAAATGCTTCATACTTTAAGAAATAAGAAAAAGCTTTTCATTTCCTGAAGTATTTCAGTGAATCAAATAGCTCATTTGCCCGTTAATTAGCTATCCACATTAAAACTCTATTTTCACATCACCACATGACTTTTTGCAATTAGAAAGGCATAGTAAAGGAGCTTTCTTGTTTACACATTGTCTTACATGTAAACAAGAAGCCACAGTGTCAGAGCCTTCTTACTCTCTCCAGGATAGCACAATGGCAGCCAAGGAACCAAGAATTATTACTACTTAGTGGTTGTTTTTATAACTCAAGGACCGCATTCCATAAGAAAGCAGTGAAAATGAATTTAATTTTATGGAACTTTTTAAAACAAAATGTAATCAGTCCAACTTTATGGCAGAACCTGGTTAAAGCTGCAGTGCCAGCATTCCATATGGGCATCAATTTGAGTACCCATATCCAATCTGACTCCCTGCTAGTGACCTAGGAAAGTGGTGAATGGTGGCCCAAGTGTTTGGGTCCCTGCACCCTGCATGAAGCTCTTGATTACTGACTTCATCCTGGTCACTGGGGCCATCTGGGTAGTAAACCAAGGGATGCAAAAATCTCTTTCTCCCCATCCTTCCCCTTCGCTCTCTCTAGAACTCAGCCTTTCAAATATTTTTGAAAAAATCAATGTAAGGTATATTTATAATTGCTGTTTATTCAGCTCATTTTATAGTAGACAGAGCTTAAAAATCATTTAAAAATTTTATTACATTTATTTTAGAGAGACATAACTCTTCTTCTCCCTATTTGCTAATTTATTCCCTAAATACCTACAGTGTTTGGCCCTGTCAAGGCCAGGTCAAAATCACCAGCCAAGAATTCAATCTGCTTGTCCTATGTGGGTGACTGGGACTCAGCTATTTAAACCATTACCTGTTGCCTCCCAGGGTGCACATGAGCAGGAAGCTGGAATTTGGAGTGGTGCTGGAATTTGGACACGAACCAAGCTCTCCAGCATGGAATTCAGGCATCCCAAGTAGCATTAAGTGCAGGCCAAAAGGCTGCCCCCTGAGAATCACTTTTAATGGCCTCTGAAAAAAAGTTTGCTTCTCTCTGTATTTATAATACTTGGCTAAATTAAGTATCTCTGAGCATTTGAAATTGTGCTTGTATACTCTACATATTATTCTGCTTCGCAAGTACTTCAAATGTCTGAATTAACAAAATCATTTTGAGAAATTAATGTACAAATAAGGATGAATTCATAAATGGGATGAGTGATGTTGTCCTAAATGCGCCAGTACAGTTAAACCACAGAACCACCTGGAGAGTGCATAATCTGGGAGTGGGAGAGGCCTGGGAAGGAAATAGTGGGCTCCTCCCTCTTGGGTTACCACTCCCCACAGAAGGGCAGGAAAACTAGAACAGGGGCTGGGGTGGCTAGACAGAAAAGCACCCAACAACATCCATGAGAGCTGGATAGTTGAGCTGGTTAGATGGAACAAGGTTTTAATACCCATTGACATGTTTGAAGCAAAAGGGGATGTGGGACAGACTGGACTAGTCTGCCACACATACTGGCAAACCAGGGCAGGGGGTTGTCCTGGTGGGGGTTATTGTGGGTTGCTCCGACTAGTCTGCAGCCCACATTGGTTTGTGTGAGGGCCGAGTATGTGCTGGGCAGAACCAGGCTGGACTGTGGCATCCATTGGTTCCATTGGAAGACAGGGATGGAAAAAGAACCAACCCAGCAATTGCAACCACCAGCTGATTTGGGGCAATGGACTGTGCTGGGTCCTGTTCTTGCTAGTATATACAAGAATCTGGTCTGGGAACACCTCAGACAAAGTTTCTTTGGGGATCTCCCCAATCGAGCTTCTGGACTCAGAACCCTAACCATGAAAAGACAGAGGACAGAACAAGTCAATCAACCACCTCTTCAACGACCTCATCGTGCTTGGAGTGGCGAGAGTGGCAGCAATTCATAACTATTGAACTACCAAAACCACTCGGAGCATGGCCCCACATCCAGGACCTGGGGTGGGTGGGAGAATGGGTGGGGCTTCTTTCTTAAAATCCCTTTTACATCAGATATAGTAAGGAAACAAAACTAATTGTCTTGCCCATCTTCCTGTAGCACTGAACCTTTTTACCCTAATTATGTCAAGATTGTCAAAAAAAATAAATTTAAAAAAAGTCAAAAAAAAAAAAAAAGAAAATTTAAGAATTACAATCACCAATATAAATTATGTTGAATCCTTTTTTTGTTTGCTTTTCTTGTAACCAAGACATGATAAGACTAGAAGCTTTCCAGCTCTTTGTTTATGGGTGTGTATTGGTGAACTACAAATGATTATAGCAATGATTTTTTAAAAGAATAGTGATAAATATGTTTGAAGAAATTGAAGCAGCATGTGCTGGAATTTGTTACAAAGATTACTATTTCACTTTTGTTTCTTAATTTTTCCCCCCAAAATTCAGAGACTGGGGAGAAAAAAAAAAAAGTAGAAGATATCCATGAGGGCCTGGCATGATCACTTAGTGGCTAAATCTTTATCTTGCATGCACCGGGAGCCCATATGAGTATCAGTTTGTGTTCCAGCTGCTCCACCTCCCATCTGGCTCCTGGTTATGGCATTAGAAGGCAGTGTAAGATGGCCCAAAGATTTGGGATCCTGCACTCATGTAGGAGACCTGGAAAATAACTCCTGGCTGCTGGCCTTGGATCAGCTCAGCTACAACCTTTGCAACTACTTAGGGGATGAACTAGCAGATGAAAGATCTTTCTCTCTGTCTCTCTCTGCAAATTTGCCTTTCCAATGAGGGAAACAAAATTATATCCATGAGCACTAGAAAAGGACCCTGTTTGGGAATCCTTGAAAATCTAGCCTTGCATCACCCAGGACCTGCCAGTCTTCCTCATTTGCTGGTTCATCCAGTACCACTTTTTTAAAGGATTTATTTATTTTTATTTAAATGGCATATTTACAGAAAGAAGGAGAGACACAAAGAGAATGATCTTTCATCCACTGGTTCACTCACCAAATGGCATGGTGGCCAGAGCAAAACAGATTGAAACCAGGAATTGGAAACTTCTTTCAAGTCTCTCATGTGGGTGCTCAGCTGTTTTCCCAGGTCATAAGCAGGATACTGGATTGCAAGTAGAATAGCTGGGCATGGGATACAGGCACTTGGAGGTGGAGGATTAGCCTATTGATCCATGTTACCAGCCCCTAACAAGTACTTTTTAAAATCACAGTTCTAGATCTAAATATATTTTAGATGATGATGATTCAGTAGTGCTGACTGCGTAGCATTTTGAGAATACCTATATTCAGCTTCAACAGAAAACTGCATTTTTACAAATAGTACCTTCACTGCCATTGAAAGGAAGGTGTATGTGTGGCCTTGCATTAGAAGCTCTGGAAAATAAAATATTCCAATACAGAGCTAGTGAGAAGATGTGCTGACAGATTATATTGATGTCAGGGATGTCTGGAAATAGAAAATGAGTGTAAGCTTAAAGGTGGCCATTGTCAGTCAGGTGGTACCTTTGGAAGAAGCACAGATGTAGTGGCAGGGCCTGATGTTCCCAAGCTGAAGTGCAGTTTATGGGAGAGTTGAGACAGGACGTCTGGGCAAGGTACAAGACAAGAGCTAAAGAAGCAGACATATGTCCACTTACTGAAGCTAGGAGATACGATGAGGGCTTTGCTGGGGCCCGTGCAGTGGATGGGATGACACAAAGGTATTAACAGAACAGCTGCCCTGTTGGTAAGACTGCAAGAAGCTTCCAGCTGTGAGGCAGGGCCTGGCAGATGTCTCTCCAACTACCTCAGTGCAGTTTCACCCTCTTTGCATGAACATTCAACTGTCCCACTAATAATTTTGTAATCCATTGGGGCATTGTTTGCCCTTTTGAGATGGATTTTGCAACCAATGTGAGCTTGGGAGTTAATGTTGCTGATAATGTCTTGGTGAGCGAGTCTTTAACAGTTTACATACACAGGAGCACAATTAAGCCCGTGCCATTTCTGGACACCTTATTGTATGCCTAACCATTGCCTCATAATCTGGCCCAGACATGTAGCACACCTTCTGGGACAGGGCTTGATATGTATCCTAAATATTAGTGCAAGTGATGGGAGTATGAGATGAAACTGCTATGGTGATAAACACAGTTACTGTGATCTTTTTTTAATTATTTTAAAGATTTATTTATTTTTTATTTTTATTGGAAAGGCGGATATACAGAGAGGAGAGACAGAGAGGAAGATCTTCTGTCCGATGATTCACTCCCCAAGTGAGCACAATGGTCGATGCTATGCCAATCCGAAGCCAGGAGCCTCTTGTGGGTCTCCCACGTGGGTGCCGGGTCCCAAAGCTTTGGGCCGTCCTCGACTGCTTTCCCGGGTCACAGGCAGGGAGCTGGATGGGAAGCAGGGCTGCCGGGATTAGAACCGGTGCCCATATGGGATCCCGGGGGTGCAAGGCGAGGACCTTAACCACTGCGCCACTGCGCCGGGCCCCAGTTACTGTGATCTTAAAGGCTAGCCTGTCCTTGCATTTCTTTGAAGCATAGAAAATGTATCTGTTTCAGCCATTTCTTATGATTTTTGGCTAGAGGAATTTAAGGATACTTTTATTAATAAGGATATGCTTTTGATTGTTGTTTGATTGTTTATGGCATTGTAGAGCTTGTAGTTGTAGGGGGATTTAATATTTGAAACATATGTCTTGAATTTTTATGTTTTTTCCCTTGTGACATATTTTTCCCATTAAGTATTGGGTAAATTGTAGAAGTAGAAATGTAGTAGGAATGTATTACTGATTAGCAGGTAATCTCATGTGTCTTGGCCCCAATTGGAGTCCTGGCTGTCGTTCCATGGCTACTACTGAAGAATGAACAATGGTTTGCTTTGAAGAATATGATTATATTGCAGAATTATCTTTAGGGGCACCTGCTTAACCATGAGGTACAGACAGAATGACCAAATGTCTGTGCATGCCCCCTTAGTCATGAAATAAAAATAGAACAATTAAATGTTTGTGCAGAAGCATGTGATGTGGCTGGGTAAATCAAAAAAGACAGCTCGTTGACCTGTTAATTGAGGGCACCATGCCAGTGTTAGTGTCTTCTTCTTGCTGCCTCCTCACACCCTTCTAGAGCTGTGAACTTGGCTGGAGCTGGCCTCCAGCAGGGCTTGATTTTGCACAAGAAGACAGTGGTCTAAAAACTGCTGAAAAGTCAGAGATGAGCAATAGAGGCATCTGTGCTGATGCTGAACTGATATGCTGCTGGCCTAGAGCTGTGTCAGTCCTCAGTGTCAGGACCCAAATGAGGCAGTAGGCAAGATGCTCATTCGATTTGTAGATGGAATATTACACGGATAGGAAACTGACATTTCTTTGTAAGTGGATACTGCTAATTACAGATGTGTTTTACTCAATTTATTAAACTTACATATACATGCATTTGTACATACTTTGTTTTTATTCTAAAATATATAATTTTATTTCACAAATCCATATTAATCTTTGTAATTGGTTTTAATTAGTAAAAATGCATGTATTAGAGAGAGAAGCAAAATAATGTTGAAGAATCATGGAAATCATTAACTGATTTCTCCTGATTTTTCCTGTCTTTTCCCCCTGCTAGGTTTTTACCAAGTCTGGCTAGGTCAGCATTAGAAAAAAATCTGGCAGATGCTGCAATAGAAGTAAATGCTGTTGATAATCTGGAACCAGAACTAGAGAACTACAAATGTAAGTATTTGATTTGGTTCTTTGTAAAGTTAAACAGTACTTTTCAAACATATTATACTACTACTTATCTTAATTTCAACAAAAAATGTTTTCTGTCCATTTTGTTTTCTGGAATGGATTGAAGAAATGAATTTAACTTTTTTAAAAGTTTGAGAACAGTTTAGAACTTGAATCCTAGCATAGTTACTTTTTTTAGTACATATTAGAAACAGTTCCACCTAGCTAGAGTCACAGTTGACACTGACATAGTAAAGGCTCTGAAAATTCCTGCCGTAAATCAGCTAATTTTGACAAGTATATATCTTCCAAATTTATTTCTTCATAGACTACAGAATTCTGGTTTTTTTGGCAAACATTTACATTTCAAGAACTACCAGGGTACAATGGGATATCTTTGAACAACTTTTCTAGATTGATGACAGACTAAAGTATTAATACTTTGAAAACCATTCCATACCTCCTTCTACCTTCTGTTTCCACCTGTGTTCTCTTTTATGGTCATTTTCTTTCAGGGATCTAGAAGTATAGTTTTGGATTGATGGAGATTTGGTTCTCATTATAAAATTTCCCTTTCATTCAATTAATTACTTTATAGTGGAAATTTTATAATTTTATAATTTATTTTATTTTAAATATGTATTTATTGTCATTGGAAAGGCAGCTTTATAGAGAGAAAGAAAGATCCTCCATTCTCTGGACCACTCCCCAAATTGCCACCATTGGCAGGAGCTGAGGTGATCTGAAGCCAGGAGCCAGGAGCCTCGAGGCTGCTCGGGGTGCCCCACATGGGTGCAGGGTCCCAAGACTTTGGGCCATTCTCTACTGCTTTCCCTGTCCACAAGCAGGGAGCTGGATGGGAAATGGAGAAGCTGGGACATGAACTAGCACCCATATGGGATACTGACAATTGATGGGGAGGAAGAGCCAATTTAGCCATTGCACTGGGCCCAAATTTTAATGTTTATTATTCATATTATTAAAAATCCAGTGTGTAACCAGTCTTATTATGGCTATCTTTGTAATCGGTGTTTTTAATGGCTGTGGTTACACTGAGACAAAATTTGGCAGTAAGGAAATATTTGATGGCATTCTTGAGTAAAATTATAAACTGAACATATTAATAGATCTAAGTAGATTTGAGCTGAGCCAACTCCAGCAGTGAGTAACACTGATACTAATAAACTCACAATGATTAAAAGTAGTTGAATCTACTAACATGTAGAAAAAAAGATCATCTCATGTAGACTGTGCATTGCTTCTCTTTATTAAAAGATTAGTATAAGCAGTGCCTCATGTAGGGTATGAGGAACCCAAGTAAAGAGCTTTTCACTCATCTGGCTCCATTTATCTTCAAGTCCAGCTCTTCTACAGAGAATTCATTTTACTTCACTCTTATGGTTCAGAGTCTGTGCTCATCAGATAACTGTGAGCTGGGTCTTTCCCTTACTATGCAGGTCTCTACAAAGTGCTAATTATGGCGAACATTGCTTCTCAAAGGAGGGTTACAGCTTTCATTGTGATGTAGTATTCTGCAATTCTGACTTTGTAGCATAACATATACATGTAGAAAATATGTCTTTATATTTTTCTGGAAGTTAGACTTGGCTCTCGATTGTGATGACAAACTCAGATTTTGAGCCTACTAGAATGAAACCTTGACAAATGTGCTCAAATAGTGCTGCGATTTTTTGGAAGAGAGCCAGCCTTCTCCCCAGGGAAGTGCCAACATCACCCTGTCAGTCTATTTTCCTTTTTGAGCTTAAAATTTTGAAAGTAAACATTGGTTGAGTGATTTAAATTGTCCCAAAGTCCTAAAACTACTGAAAGAATATGTTTCATAAACTAAACCATTGATGCTATCAATGTTGTTTGAATCTAAAATTGTCTTTGTTATCTCAGCATAGATGTCTACAATGGGATCACTGCCACATTCTTACTCTTCCCCTTAATTAGTTTGCATTGGATCTGTATCAGAGATGTTTTATAAATACTGAACTCTCAGTGTGAGAGCTCATGGTTTTCCTTCACTTCAGAACTTGTGAATAAAAGTGAATTGCCAAGAGTCTGTGAAGTGGAGACTCCCAGTAAGACGTGTGCTTTGGCAGATGTGCAGCTGCACTCAGCAAGACTGTGTAAGGGGGTCAGTGCAGTGATTTTTAACTCATGTTTTCCCTGGTACTTCATGGAAGCAAACATTGCTTTCCCCTTGACTTTCAAAATCATTTAGCATAAAATTAGCATTCTGGAGGAGAAGCAAGCTACAGTATTCTTATTTGAAGGACTGGGGATGTGGGAGTGTGGAGATAAGTGAAATGTTTAAAGCTTTGTCATTGCATAACTGCTTGCCTGGGGTATTTCCACAGGATGGAATGAACATGGTACACATGGTAGAAAGAATGCCAGACTGGACTAAGTTCTATTTTAAGCTCTATCCACACTAGCTTGGTAATTTTAAGAGAATTACTTAATTTGTGTTCTTTTGAGTTTCCTTATAATTTTTGTGTTATTGTTAAGAGTGACGGTAAATTACATAAGAAAAAATTTAGATTCACTGCTTAGTTAGGGATCTGGCACATAAAAGGTCCTTGGTAAGTGATGGCTTTTATTATTCTTTGAAACCACTTGGGCCAATCCTGAAGATGAGATTTTAGAGAGCTGGGGTGGTTTCATTCACTTGCAGTTTTAAAATTGTTTTATTTTGTTTGAAATGCAAGAGTAAGAGAGAGGGAGAGACAAAGAGAGACAGATTCAGTCTGATGATTCACTGCCCAACTGCCTGCAAAGCCAGAGCTGAGCCAAACCAAAACCAAGAGCCAGGAATTCTATCCTGGTCCTCCACCTTTTGGCAGGTCTACAAGCAGTTGGATTATTCCCAAGTGTATTAGCAGGGAGCTAGATCAAAAGGGGAATGGTTGAAATTCAAACTAGTCTTCCTATATACAATGCCAGCTTTCCAAGTGGCAAGTTAACTTGCTGCCCCACAACACCAGATTCTGTTTTGTATTTTTCTTTTCTTCTTCTTTTTTTAACCAGAGCTCTAGATGGTCCTACTGCGTAACTGAATTGGACCTAAAATATTATATCCAGGGTACTTATGGACTTTAGAATGAGAGAATTTGGCTTATGTGTGTGTTACAGTCTCTGACTTAATTACCCCATGTAGGTGACTTAACTATATTCTGGGTTGTTCTTTTTTCTTTTCTTTTCTTTCCCTTTTTCTTTCTTTTTTTTTTTTTTAAACTTTCAGGTTTATCTATGCATTTGTTATGTAACTATGTCTCTATCAATATCAATAGATACCAATGGATATGTAGATGTAGATAAAATCTCTCTTATATTCTGAGCTGTATTTAGAGCCATAGTGTTTTATTACCACTTTCAAGCTTATTTCTTTGGTTATTACATTAAAGTCAGTCCCTGAAGAGCTCATAAGTATTTCAGAGGCTGTATTGTAGCCTTAGTTGGGTTGACTTAGCTTTTCTGAAGACGCTGCTATAAATAATTCTCTGTCCTGCATGAAATGTTTAGGTGAAGTGCTATCTGACTCTCTGAGAATTGGCGCTGTTAGTGCGCCCATCTATAATGCCCGTGAGAAAATGAAAGTGCCTGATGTTCTCTTCTATGACAATGTACAGGTGAGTGGATAAGTTTGTATTCTTGTGTAAACCACTACGGTTGACTCTTATCCAAATGAGGCTGAAGTTTAATTACATTTGTAATTTTCTATGTTCAGATTAGATGATGTAAAATGAGATGCTGAACATCTCTCATTAAGGTATTATACCAATTCAATTTTTTTCCAAGAATTGCTTGAAAATTGAGGGAATTGCTGCTAAGATTAGAGAAATAGGTTTTATAGGTTCACACATTATATGGTTATACTTCACATAAATAAATACATTATTAAGGTAAAAACAAAACATAAGTACTTCCCTTTTTCTTGTTTGCTATTTACATCATTTTAGTAGTTTAAATAGGGATATGTTTTATGCATCCTTTTCCTAACACCGCTTTTCCTACAAATTTCTAGTATTTCTCCTATTTTTTTCCCCAAAAAGATGAGGGTAGGGAACTCCTAGTTTTAACCTAGCCAGTAATTAATGGATGTTTTATTTAATGTAGAAATAATTTTGTATCTTGAAAGCTTTATTACAGATGTTCACTTTAATGTAAATTTTCAGGAAAAAAATTATTCGGTTTCCATTTTCAGATTTTCTATCATATGATCATTTCTTTTGCAATAACAACACAGTTAAAGTTTTCTATAATGATCAGTGTATACGTAAAATTACTTTCAGAAAGTGTATCAGAAGGACTTAGTATTTTCACCATATTTGTAAGTGAATAAAATTTAAAGTCTGATATTGCCCAACTCTCTGTATAGGTCAGTTTATATCCCTAAGTTAACAATGTAGCAAGTATCTAAACAAATTCTTTTTTCTTAATAAAGTCTTGTTTAAACATTCTGAAATCTGTCAACATCAGGTTATTATCTATGACGTAGCGTGAGTAGTGACCCTGATGTTTTTATTCATCCTGAAGTCAGTTAACTAATGATGTTTTGCTTCTGGAGTATTATTGCTAGTTGTACAATCAGTAGACAAAAGCACAAAAAGCAGTTATTTAGAAGACATAAAAGAGGAAACAAATGTTGCATATCAAATAAAGAGGAAAACCTGATTGTAAGGAAAATATGCTGTTGCCAAGAGTTGATGTTATAACACCCTGTCCAAGTAGTGGAATGGAACGAAGAATCAGGAAACTTCTGTATAAAGCGCCATGGCAGCCAAGGTTGAAAAGACTGCAGCATATGAAAACATAGGAAGTTCAGTAGAAGGGAAGGCCATTGTGCCCTTGAACACAGTGTCTGTTGCTATGGCATTTGCGACACAGACATTGAGGCTGCAGGGTTGCTGTAAACTTTACACAGTGGCACTAAGGGACTCTGTGGCTTGTCTCCTAGCACACCTTCTCTTCATAAAGCACTGTGAATTGAATTAACCATCAATGGAAAATTTTTATCAACCCCAGTTCTATGCACAGTGGCTTGATTAAACTTGCTTCTGTTGCTTAAATTGCTACTTCCTTTTCAGTTGCATTTCATCCCAGAGACACTAGTGTTCTGTGCATCTTGCAGATGGAGGTGTTGCTACGCCATCATGCTCCTCTGTCACATGGGATGGAAACTGATTTTCAACATGTTGTTTTCTGCACCACTGAAACAAGGCCTTTTGTATTCTTCATCTTGGTTCTCCAGCTAATAGCAGTTCCCAACACGTAGTCCATATGTGTTGAGCAGATTACTGAACGAGTGAATAAACTTGGAATGCTCTTGCTAAGGAGTGTAATATCATTAAATTTTGATCAAGAAACATTTTGCAACAGAGAAGAGTAGGAATTGATAGAGATACTAATAACTTTTTAATAAGCTTAAGAGCTTTAAATCGATAAAATTTAAAAAATGTTTAAGTGTATCAGCTCTTGTCCTGAGGAGTTGGAAAGCAGCTTAAAAAACACACAGAACATTTGCACCTCCAAGGGGAGACAAACTTTAAATGCTGTGGTAAATTCTACAGTGTGTTGAAAGTATATGAAGGTTACTATAGTAGCATGGTCCCAAATTGAAATGACCATAGAAAATTAGTTAACCAAGTAAAGTTGGGAAGGTTTCTGAGGCAGAGAGCCAAGCATTTGCAGATACTTGTTTGTGTAGGAGGCCAGCTCATTATTTAATTGTCACTGGCACAGAGTTGAGATTGCAAGTGGAAGAGTGTGAATAGATGAGTGTCAGGATGATTAGGAAAGAATCACATCATCTGGGCCTTGCTCATTAAGGACCTGAGATTCAATTCAGAAGAATTAGGAAAGTCAATGAAAGATCCCAAGCACATTTGCACTTTTATTAATGTTGCGTGTGCTTTTCAGTGTTGTCTAGGAGTTAGAACCAAAGCAGAGAGTGCTTATTACCTCAGTCCAGGTTGAAGTCCTGAAGGTTCTGAACTAATTCAGTGACAGTGGGGACAGGGTAGAGCAGACATGTTGCAGGGCTGTTGAAGAGATACAGTCAATAGAAATTTTTATTATGGAGTCTCCCTTAGGGAGCATATAGTCTGGTAGAATTGTAAATTGAACAGTGAACAGAAAGTTATTTTGAATTGTGCCCATAGCTAGCACGAAGTGTAGGATGGAGGAGAGCAATGTTAGATACAGTTGAGATGAGATCAAGAATAGAATAACCTTTGTTCCTAAAGTATTAAAATTTTTTAATATTTTTAGTATATTTTGGAGGATGAAGTGAAAATATTTTGAGCAATTATCTGTGTGCGTATTGTAGAGAATACATTGATTCAGGGAGAGGCTGACTTGGCTAATAAAATCTAGGCAAGAGAAGATGAAAACCTGAATTAAAGCTATGGGGATAAAAATGACAGGATAGATAAAGGTGGGGTGTATGTGAGTGTGTCCATCATAATGGATAAGGTTTGATATGTAATTTGATTTTGGTAGAAGAGGAGTAAGGTGAAGGGGGTGATGATGATGATGGTGATAGGGATTTGGACAGGTGATGGAAAATGATAATGTTCATTGGGAAATAAGATACAGGAAGGAAGTTGAGGGGAAAGTCATGAGCTGAATTTGATTTAGGAGATGAGGGAATAATCAAGTAGTTCAGTCAGAACTTAGGAATATGAAACTGGAGATAAGGAGGAAAACGATTTTGAAGATCAGTGAAGGGTTGGTAGTTGAAGCCATGAGAGGGATGAAAAGGTTGAGGGACAGCAGAGCCAGAGGGGATTCTTTGAGTGTAGACACGCAAATACCCAATTACACCTAGCTTTCACCAGCCCCTCAGATAGGTGTCTGTGGATATGTAGGCACATTCTATTGTGCCTCAAAGGAACTGTGACCTTTACTTCCACAATTGATTATTTACTTTTAAATAAGCTGTTACCTAGAAGAAAACAGGGAAAAACAGAATGAGGACGAAGGAAGGAGCCATGGGACAATCAGTATTTATTAACGCATTTGCTACAAGATCAGGTTGAGAAGATTATAGAGATAAATCATTGGCAAAGTAAGGAGGGAATCAGGAGAGACAGACATCTGGGAAAGGAGACATTTGAGAAATTGTCCACAGTCAACCAAGAAGTTAAGAGAAGAATGATGTTGGCTGTGACCTTAGCTTTAGCTAATGTTTGTTGATTTGAATAATCTAGCTAGATGAAGTGAAAATACAAGGTAGGAGGACAAGGGAAGGGTAAAGAATTTTTGAATACAATTGCAGTTTGGTTGCTTTTTCAGTATAACCTGGCTATGCAGGTGTGTTTGTTCCAAGTTTTCTGTCTTTCACATATCTTAGCCCGTTTTTTATGGGAGAAACAGTATTGTCTGGAAATTGGCACTCACTTTGTATCTTTGTATCTTTGTTACTAAGTAGAGATTTTCAGACTGGATATGTGCTGGAACCCAACTTCAGATAATTTTAGGACTTCTTTTTAGTGGATGATCATACATCTTAGTTTGCTTAAGATAGTTTCTGTTTATAGTTTTTTCTTAGGATGATTATTTATAGTATCTCTTTTTATTCTTGGAAGTGTTCCAGAATGAACAATCAGTGGATATGTTCATCTTCAGGCCTTGTTGAAACTCTAGCCCTGTGTTGTATCTAAAAGCACTTGCAAAAAATTAAGCCTAACAAGATAAACATCAGGGAATCTGTCAATGCCTTTTTTTTTTAATAAGAAAGGGTATGAAATATTGGTAAATTTGATAAGGAAAAATAAGCAGGTTTTCAAAAACCCAAGTGAAAAAAAAAAAGGAAAGCAAATGACATCCTGGAAAAGTATCTGCAGTGTGTATTAGATGCTTAAGTTTAATTTTCCTTTTGTACAAACAGAGAACATCAGTACCTTGAGGCCATTATTTATTTGAAACAGAAAATCAAGAATAAGCAATGTGGATTTTACTTAGGCTAGGCATAATTGCCTCCCCAACCCCTGATAAGCCTTTGTAGCCTGTATATTGGTGTCTTATTTTCCAGGATGCAAAAGAGAATGTAATTTCCTCTGAGGCTTTTGTGAATAACTTTAATCTTATTCTCTTATTATATTGTGTTATCATTCAAATAAAGAAGTGTGGAAGGTAATACATTTTTAATTCTAAAACTACATATATCTTTGAAGGTAAAGGTTAAGAACAAGTCAGTGTAAAATATTCCAGGAAAATCTCCAGTTAATTTTTGAAGTCCTTATATATTTACATAGTGTGGCAAGTGTGGATTTTAATATTACATCAAGTTATAAGGCAAGTCTACATAGTTTAGTGACTGAAAATATTTGAATTGAAATATAAAATCTCACTAAAATATTGTCTAGTAGCTTTGTTCAGGTGGAGTGTTTCATGTTTTCAGTGTCAATGACCGGGCCATGTATATAACTTATTTATAATTGCATCATCAATCATTTTAACCCAGTCATTTGAGTATTTTATATGAATATGTTTCACATTCCACAAAAATATACTTAACTGTCTAATTTTACCTTAATTGTGAAAAATTCATTTACTTCTAGCACATGATAGTGATGGAAGACATGCTCAAAGACTTTCTCCTGGGAGAGCACCTATTATTGGTTGGTAACCAGGTGAGTCATGACTTGGATGCTGGTGTTAAATAATGAACAGTAGCAATAGTATTTAGAAAGCAGGAAGTTTTTTTTTCTTATTAAGTTGGATTTTTTTAAAATGACTGATATATATATATATATATTTTAATTTCAGTTAAATGTCTGGTTTATTTAAAAGATAAGATCTGCTACCTTCTAAGGTTT
Organism: Ochotona curzoniae; assembly: GCF_017591425.1. Classification (NCBI taxonomy): domain Eukaryota; kingdom Metazoa; phylum Chordata; class Mammalia; order Lagomorpha; family Ochotonidae; genus Ochotona; species Ochotona curzoniae. Next base: position 39,642,555 of record NW_024466502.1, on the reverse strand, counting down.
AGAATTGCCTCAAGGCTGTCAGTCTTCCATCTCACAGCAAGTCCTGTCCATTCAGCCTCCTAAACATCTACTCTTTTTGCCTAAACCTGTTGTGCTAACCCCACTCGCAGCACCTGTCACCTGGATTGCAGTGATGGTTTTCTACCGCAGTTCCACTCCCTTTGTGAGCTACATTCTTTTTGACAGCCAGATGTATGGCTAAAATCTGATAAAGTGTTTCTGTCTAGTTTATGTTGGCTGCCCTTGGCCCTTTGGTGTAGTCTGCCAGGTGCTGTATGTTCCTGCAGGATCTGATCAGCCCACCTTTCCAGGCCTAAGCTTTGGCTCCTGTTTTCTTTCTGCACTGCCTTGAGCTGCTCTGAAATTGTCCTTGGCTTTCATCTTTTTTCTAGTCCTCGATCCTGTTTGTCCTTCTACATGTACTTCCTACATGCCCTGCCCCTTTCTCTTGGGAGGGAAGCCTTCCCTCTGTCCTACTTGAGTTGGGTTTCCCTACTCCTCCTCATTTCTGTCCCTTTGTATCACACCGGCCCTGTGGAGCTTTGAAGCTGGGAGCCTGCCTGTAGAGGAGGGATCTTGTTTCTCTTGTCAACCTCTGTCCCTAGTTCCCAGCATGTTATGTACCACACAGAAGATGTACAGTGTATGTGGAGGCAATGAATGGGCATCTTATAGTGAGAGGGTCTGATAATTTTCCTCAGCTGAATTAATTGACCCACAATGAGCAGCATTTTCATTTTTAAAAATTACTCTTCAATTAATGAGTTCTTTCTTGTACTTATAAAATCAGTACACATTCTTCGTGTACTTAACCTTTCAAGCTGGTGATTTCAAAGTTTTTTTTCTTTGTTTGAATTTTAAAAAGGATAGTTTGAGTAATTTGCTGATTGAGAACTCGAGCTTAGAAATGACCTGACTGGATCTCCTCCAGCATGCCTTCCATATATGGCTGTATGACTTGAGCACATTGCTTATCTTACCAAGGCACAGTTTTCTGATGACTAATCTGGGAGTATAAATAGTAGGTCTTCTTTAAGGATGACATGAGATAATGCATGAAAGTACTTCACAGTGCTTAGTTTGCCAGCTAAAAGTAAAATCACTGTATCCCTGTATAGTACAAAAGTGCGTTAGGACTCATTTGATTCATTTTTTCTAAACAAGGATTAAGAGTAGGACAGTAAATTATTCATGGCAGTCTTTTTCCTCACCTTTTGAAAGTTCTACCCACTTAACTAAAAAGTCATTTTTTCTGTACACCAGAATGGGAGAAATAAGATCGGTGAATAATCAATATTAATTTTGAAATCCAGCATAACAAAATCTCACTTTGAAAAATAATCACTTGTGGGCTTTGAAGCCCAGAGTATTTTACCAAGATTTTGAAGTTTTTATGTATGACTATATGTATATGTCCAAAAGGCAGAGAGACAGAGGAGTGTCATCTTCTAGTTCTCTCCTCAACAGCCAGGCCTTAGATGGGAGCCAGGGACATGATCCAGGTTACACTGATGGGTGGCAGAGACTTAACTACTTGAGCCATCACCTGCTGCCTACCAGGCTGTGTGTTAGTAGGAACCTGGACTCACAAACCAAGCTGGAACTTGAATCCAGATAATCTGTTGTGATATGTGAGTCTCTCAAATAGTGTCGTAGCCACTGTTCGAAATGCCCAAAAAAAAAAAAGATTTATTTATTTTTATTGGAAAGGCAAATTTACAGAGAAGCAAAGACAGAAAGATCTTCCATCCACTGGTTCACTCTGCAAGTTTCCGCAATGTCTGAGGCTGAGGCTGAGCTTGTCCAGAGCCAGGAGCTTCTTCTGGATCTCCCACACTGATGCAGGGTCCCATTCTCTGCTGCTTTCCTAGGCCACAAGCAGGGAGCTGGTTGGAAAGTGGAGCAGCTGGGACATGAACTACACGCATATAAGATCCCAGCACTTGAAAGGCAAAGATTTAGCCAGTAGGCCATCCAGTCCCCTGCCCCTTCCCATTTTTTAAGTGAATGCATGATAGATTTCCTAGGCATTATATCTGGGTGCACTTGGTGGGTCCTTTGCAGATCTTTCACCATCAGTAAAATGACCTTAGACAGATAATACTGGTGTCGCAGCATTAGCAAAGGAAAATAGACCAAGAAATATCTTTTCTGATGAGCAGGTTTTCAAAAGGAAGGTTGTAAAAGCCAAAGTGGAACATCCATGTGATTTTTAAAATACCCTTATGGTGTTGGTGTCTTAAGTGTTTGGTGGGTTGGTGCAGTTAGATTTTCTTGGGAAAATTAATGCCACACTTGGGCAGGTAAGAGGGTCTTCTTGCTTAAAAGTCTGAAGTTAGAGTCTAAGCAGGAGCAACAGAGTTAGGGAGTGTAGTATAACCTCTGGAAGGTTGCAGGGAGTATGCTAAGTGAGGGTTGAGGTGATATAGAGATTTGCTTTGCTTTATGATACATGAAAACCATGCATAGAGGTAGAGGTGTTTGGGATTATTGCATAGTATTATACATATGTGCATGTGAGCCAGTGTGGTATCTCTCATCTGTTTCCAGTCATAAAGAAGGGAGCAAGATACCAGAGTGAAGGACCTGGGAATAGCTTGCATGGAAAGCAGGGAAGAACAATTCCTGATCCCTAGTTTTGTGGCTGGATCCCAATATCTACTCACTTCCAAGCCTGTCTAGGGTTGGCTTACGAACTGTCTGGATGTTGATGCTCCCACAGAGGAGTAAGGCAAACAGCTAGGGAATCACAGGCTTTTACCTAGCAGTACTATCACCAACTCCATCTATGACCAACAGCTCACTGTGTCTTGCCTTCTCTTATACCAGTTCTGCCACCACCCACTTTTGAGAAAGAACAATCACAAAAGGAATTTGATTTCAGCATAAATTTGCTATATTTAGCTGACTTTGTTCACTTCCGAAGAGTTTCTGTTCTTTCATGATAGACCTTTGAGACTACTGATGTTACAGCATAGATTTGATGCTGATAAGGATTTCAGATTTGCTGTCTAAATTCTGCTACTTGTATACATTGATTTATCTAATTTAAAAAAAGTCTGTCTTAGGCTGTCATTTGATGCTCTCTGTTGCCTAATCTCACTGTCCTTTCAACTCAGTGTCTCGCATTCCTCCCCTCAAGCTTTGTTTTTGTAGTAACAGTCTGATTCCTGGACGTGCCTCTCAGCAGTGTTCTTCCCAGCCTCTGATCTTCACCATCAGGCACTCTCCTTCCCCTCATCTTTCCTAAGCAAATGCTTTTAACATCAGAATGGCAGCACAATATCATGGAAAGGAAGTAAACAGAAATTCAAAGACCTTCCTTCCTACCCAGGATTTTTAATTCTGTGATATAAAGTAAATCACTTTTCCTCTTATAAAGCTTTTCTTTTTTTTTTTTTTTGTTTTTCTTATCTGTACAATTGTAGGGTTAGATGGATAATTTTCAAGGCCACTCTGGCTATAATATGTATGTGATACATCTTTAATGAGTCTTCTGAATGTTTCAGACTGTAAGGTTGACCCTATTCTTTAAACTGTTGAATAGGGCATTTTAAGACTTTTTCTGTACTTCTGTTAGACTTGTACATCTATCTGCCTTCTATCTACTAAGAACAGTGAGTTTTCATTATTTTTCCATATTTTGTGATACCTTACATATAGTACTCATTTAACGAATATTGACTGAATGAATTCCTGGATTTTGGAGGACTGTCTAAAATAAATTAGCCAAAAATATTTAGAGGTAAGATGATGTCTCAAGTTAAGCCACCACAATCAATGTTAGTACCCTATATGGGTGCCCGTTGGAGTGTCAACTACTCTACTTCCTATCCAGTTCCCTGCTAAAATGTGTGGGAAAACAAAGGAAATGGCCCAGTTTTGCTTGTAGCTTGGATTCCTGTGGGTGATTTGGTAAGAAGCTTTGGATTCCTAACTTTGGCCTGGCACAGCCCCAACCATTGTGGCCATTTGGGAAGTAAATTAGAGAATGGAAGATTTTGTCTCTTGGTGTGTGTGTGTGTGTGTGTGTGTGTGTGTGTGTGTGTGTCCCTCTTACTTTTTGTAACTGTCTTTTAAAAAAGATTTATTTGTTTTACTTGAAAGGCAGAATTAGAGAGAGGGAGAGACAGAGAGAGAAATTTTCTACCTTTGGTTCATTCCTAAAATGGCCATTGTAGCAAAGCTGAACCAGGCTAAACTAGAAGCCAGGAGCTTCTTGTGGGCCTTCCACATGGGTCCAGGAGCTCAAGGACTTGGGCTGTCTTCTGCTGCTTTCTCAAGCCGTTAACAGCGAGCTGGTTCAAAAGTGAAGCAGTCAGGACACAAACTGGTGCCCATATGGATTGCCAGCACCACAGGGGGAAATTTAGCTTACTACTCCACTACACTGGTCCCAATATTGCCTATCAAATAAATCAAAATAAATCTCAAGGAAATACATTTAAAATTTTGTCTTAGTTGAATTATTTTCAGGAGGTTTTAGGACATGTTGGCTGAATTTCTTCTGTGAGTTTGCAAGTATTAAGTGAAAGACACAACTATATTATAAGGCATCTAGGGTTTGCTTTTTCAAGAGAATTAATATCTAATTTGCCCATTCAGCTGGAAACAGTTCTGTTCTGATAGGCTGTGTGACTGGGAGCATGATCAGAATGACAGAAATACTAATTATTTTAAAATCTTTAATAAAAAAATAAGTGTTGATCACTGTTTGGCTAATTAAGTGAGATATAACTTTACCAATCTTTACATTTATCAAATAAAAGAGTGAAAAATTAAACAAGCTGGCTGGCTAAACTCTAACTAGAACTTGAATACTTGAGGTAACTTTGTTTTTTGTTTGCTTGTAAACTGTTTTGAAGTTGCCTTGAAAAGCTAATGTGTATGGAAAAAACTGCAAGATTCTGTAATTAGATTCTTTAAAAAAAAAAAGATTTATTTTCTTTTTATTGGAAAGGCAGATATACAGAGAGGAGAGACAGAGAGGAAGATCTCCCGTCCGATGGCTCACTCCCCAGGTGCCGCAATGGCTGGAGCTGAGCCAATCCAAAGCCAGGAGCTTCTTCCAAGTCTCCCACACAGGTTTTGGACACAAGGTTTTGGACCATCCACCACTACTTTCCCAGGCCACAAGCAGGAAGCTGGATGGGAAGCAGGGCTATAGTGATTAGAACTGGCACCCATACACGATCTTGGCACATTCAAGGCAAAGGACTTTAGCCAATAGGCTATCGTGCTGGGCCCCTCATTAGACTCTTTAAAAAATATCTACTAATTTAAATGATGGGAGGGGGAGTGATGGAGAATGGGAGGGGAAGGAAAAGGGAGGGAAGGAGTTTGGGACAAAGAGAGAGTATTCCACTGACTGATTTACTCCTCAAATGCCTGCAACAGCCAAGGCTGGGTCAAACTTAAACAGGAGCCCAGAATATAATCTGGGTCACCCATGTAGATAATGGGTACCCAGCTACTTGAGCTGTCACTTGCTGCCTTCCAGAGTGTGCGTTAGCAGGAAGCTAGAATTGAAAATGGAACCACAACTCAAACCCAGATACTCTGATAAGGAACTTGAATGTCTCAAGTGGCAACTTAACTACTGTGCCAGTTGCCCACCCACAGTTACAATGGTTCCATTTAGTGGGCCCAAAGGAGTGTGTAAACCTCCTGTAGTGCTCCTTGGCACGCCTGCAAGTGCCCTGCAGAGTTATGCATTGCCGTGGGCTGGGGTGGAGGTTGTTTGTTCTCTCCCTTGGCACTCTCCTTGAAGTCCTCCTCATCCAGGGAAGCTGATTTGGAAGAAAGGTTTGCATTTGCAGTCAGAATAACTCAGCTCATTTTAAATGGCTTTGAAAGTGCCCTTATTCAATGTTTCATACGTTCCTGAATATTTTTGTGTGCATTCTCATCCTCACCTTTGTTCCTATCCTGTGAAGCATGACAGTCAAAAAGGAAAATTGGATGTAAGTGAAAGTGCCGACAGAGAATGCAAACCTGACTCTCAGTTCTGGTGGTAGTGTGGCAATGACAGCCACCTGGGAAAATGCCTGTTTTTGTCACATGGTTTATTATGAAATAAGGTGAGCCATTTGTAGCAATTGACCTGGCTTCCTCCCTTCTCTTTCTTCAAAGCTTTAAGTAATGACTAGAAACGAAGCTTCAGGAAGTACCTATGGACAGAGAAGCCATCAACAAGTTGGCATAATTATAAAATACAACAGCTACCCAATACAAACTGCCAATAGAAAGGTTGACTCTATTCAGTTTTATTTGTCAATAAGAAACTGACTGAAATCTGTAAAAGGTATATCCAGTCATTGAAGTTTTATCTAGGGATGTTTCATAAGATTGTTCTGTTATCAATAGCAACTTTTGCAATGAGCAAATTAAAATGAGTAAGTGTTAATTTTCAAGTTTCTCAAGGTTTATCACCTTTAGTAAGCCTAATCCCAGATTTTCTTGTGGATAAAACCTTTTCAAAAGTCTATGGTATTAGACAAGATTCACGTTTCTTGAGAAGCTTGAAAAAAACTCATTTTTTTCACAACAAAATAAAGTAGCTGCATCTTACTTTGATAAAATAAAATGTTGTGATTCTTTCTGTTTTCTGGGAGGGATTATTTTCCTATATAAGGGGGGTAGAATTGTACCACCTTTTAACCAGGTGCAATAGGGTGCCCTGAAATCACACAGGCCCCTCGGTCATGGAGGACTCAGTGCACACATTGGAGAACCACTTCAGCACACTGCTAGCATGCATTACTTTCCCATAAGTGTAATTATAACATTTTGAGTACCTTTCCTGTAACAAGATAAATGGTGATAAGAGCCTGCGATGCTTTTTGTCCCAACTATGGCCTATGAATAAACCTGCCTTCCCATACTTGGTTTTCTTTTGATTTGTAGAATCATATTTCATTTGATATAAACATATTTGCTATAACATGACAAATGAGAATGACAAAATCTGCCTGTATGTAGATCTTTTGTGTGTGCAGAAAAGGCATGCATAACTATGCATGCTATTGAAAGCAGTTGCATCTTACTGAATATTTGAAGGGCAAGTTATTTTAGCTATGTAATCTTTGAACATCCTCAGACATTCTTATCATTAACATATGCATTGTTGCTTGTAGAAATGTAAGTGTAATCATCTACATGTAATAATATTGTTCAGTTACTAGAATTAGATAAAATTTCAAAGCAAGTCGTTAAAGCTCAACTTACATTTAAGGGGCACAGTTAATTACTCCCAAACACTTCTATGTGATATAGCCTAGTCAAATCACTTGCTAGAGCTTCTGAACTTTTTTTTTTTCATTTTAAATTGGCTTTGTGTATTATTTAATGAAATAGCAGTCTGATGAAAGTTTTATTTAGATGCTCCTTATATTCCATAGTCCATATATTTTGCCCTCACCGAAATTCTAATGCATTTTATCTTCCTTCTCAAATAAAAATCCAGTTGTGGTTAGTTTTCATGTGGGGTGCCTTCGCTGTGTCGCCTGTTATGCTTCCTCCATGCTCGTGTGCCTGTCTTCCAGCTTCAATGACTTCACGGCATTTTGTCCATCCTGTTTCATCTGTTCCCTCAGTACGTTTTGCCCATCATCTTTAAAAACTTTAGTTTTTGCCAGTCTTTTTTCTCAGATTTTTATTTCTAATATAACCAATTAGCAATAATTAAATATTAAGTTAAAACTAATTTGTTAATCTATAATACTCTATCTATTGTCAGTCTTTCTCAGTTATCTCAAAAGCGTTATTTTATAGTCAGTTTGTTTCAGTCAATATCCAAGAAAAGTCTTGTCCTTAAACTTATTGGATGTGCTTGCCAAGTCACATTGAAAGAGGAAAAATATACTTTCTTATTATCATTATTCTAATTGCTTCTTGGCATTTGGCTAAGACCCAGCGTAGTACCTATTGTCTTTATTCTGAAAGGTATTGATAACATGAACATTTTGTTCAGAATTATGCCAATATTGATGAACATCATCAAGGAGATATTTTGGTAAATCTCATTTACTTAATTAATTTCTTATGATTGAGTTGTACGTGACATGAAATGATAGAAATTTCCTGACTAGAAATAGCTTCCTTTTTAAAAAAGAAAAGAAATAGCTTCTTTCTTTTTTTTCATCCTCATAGCATTTAGTTTTTTGAAGTCACATATATTATTTAAAAACAACAAATATAAATTCATTGCCAACTAAGCAGGGCTCTGCAACATTGATACTATATAATTCTTTGAGTCTCATTCCATCTATTAATTAGAAGCTAATTGTGATCAGGTACTTAGCTTTTCTCCTGGTAGGGGCTTAGTAAATACTTGTTGCATGATTTAATATTGCAATGCTGTGAATATTTTATTGCCAAAATTAACAATGTGTGAAATTTGCTAATTAATTTGAACTGAGCACTAGCAGGTTGCTACGGTGCACCATCAGAAATATACCATGTTGCCATGCCAGCATAATTGTCTAAAATCTGTAGAGGGACTGAACAGTGTGTCCAGAAATTTTCTTGCCTGTACTCCCAGCTGGTAGTGACAGCAGGGAATTTGATAACCAAGTGTGCTATGCTTCTAATAGTTCCAGCAGCCTTTGGTGCCCAAAGGCCATGGCGTAGTGATTTCATCAAATACGATGACACTCTCACCTTTAAATTATCTTTTTGTCCCTTCACCACCCTTAATTGGTGAATTTTCGTAACTGTAAATTTCCTGACTATAATTCTTTCCATTCTGCCACATTCTCTCAGTTTATGCCTGTTCATCTGTTGACACATAGAAAGAAACTGACAGACAAGCACGGAGATGTCCCACTCACTGATTCTTCAGATGCCTAAACAGCATCTGAAGTTCGGGTCCAGAACTGGTAGCTGGAAACTCAAGCCATATTTTCCATGTGGATGGCACAAACCCAACTACTTAACCCCATCACCGGCTGCCTCCTAAAATACACATTGACAGAAACCTGGAATTGGAAGTGCAGCCAGGAATTGAACCCTATTACTCCTCTATGGGTAGTCCATAAATTTTTGGCCAATTTAGCTTGTCTGGAGTCTCTTAGTAATTTTTTTTCATTTAGTTTGAATGTATATGTTACTCTTACACATAGATTGATTTCCCTCTCCCCCGACTGTCTGCCATGGCTACTTTGTTGCTACCTAATAGCTAGCATTCCTATCTATAAGTACATCTTTGCCATTTATAGCACACAGCATTTCCAAGGGGAAATTTCAGGAATATTAATTTTACTCTTGTATATGAAATGGGGGTCATGACTTATAATTGGTTTGGAACCTTACAAATTAATAGTGCAGTTAAAAGGAATGCCTCTCCATCTAGGTGGTGTTTGCCAGTTCTCTTAGAGAGGCAGATGTTTTGTGAATTTTTCAGACTAATAATATTTTAGAAAATTGTTGTCATTTTATTTGAAAGAGAAAGAGAGACATAGAAATCTTCCACCTGCAGGCTTATTCCCCAGATTCCTGCAACAGCTAAGGCTGGATGAGGTCAAAGCCAGAACCCTGGAGCTCTGTCCGAGTCTCCCATTAGTAAGGCAGATAATGTGCTGAAGTCATCCTGCCTTCCAGAGTGCATTAGCAGGACAGTGGAGACAGAAGCAAAGCTGGAACTTGAACTCAGTAACATTATTATGCAGTATGAATGTCCTGCGTGGAATCTTCGTTCCCGTGCCAGAAGCTTCTCTCTGTTACTCAGTTTAATATTATTTTTCCTAGTTATGTGAGTTATGTATATTCATTAAAGGAATTTGGAAAATAAGAAATTGTCATGATAATATAACAATAATGTTTCATTATAGTATTAAAGAAATTATTGCAGACAGTATTTAAAAATTAGCTTTTTGGTTTTTTGGATTTATTTATTTTTATTGGAAAGTCAGATATACAGAGAAAAGGAGAGATAGAGAGGAAGATCTTTTATCCATTGATTCACTCCCCAATTCATCACAGTGGCCGGAGCTGAGCTGATCTTGAGCCTCCTCCGGGTCTCCCGCTCAGGAGCAGGGTCCCAGGGCTTTGGGCTGTCCTCAACTGCTTTCCCAGGTTGCAAGAAGGAAGCTGGATGGGTGGCAGGGCTGCCAGGATTAGAACCGGTGACCATGTAGGATCCAGGTATGTGCAAGACAAGGACTTGAGTCACTAGGTTACTGTGCCTGGCCCGAGATTAGCTTTTGTCTAGGCCTTCCTGATAAAATGAGAGAATCTAGGCTCAAATGGTAGTAAAAATCTTCGTCAGAGGAGGATTAAGCAAGGATTCTCATGTGAGTCTCCTACCTCTTAGAACAGTGTACCTTCAGACATTTTCAATAAAGAATTGTAAATTCAACATTTGATATAAATTTTAAAGTTAAAACAAAGCTGGAATTTGTTTCTCCTGATTCACTGCAATAATTATCTTTTGTTGTAGTTTTGTTTGTTGATATTCATGTAGTAAATGCCCTAAAATGAACTTATTGCACCATGCAAACATTTCTTGTTTTTTTTTAAGATTTATTGATTTTTTTTATTTAAAAGGCAAATTTACGGAGAGCAGGAGAAACAGGGAAATATATTACATCCATTGATTTATGCCCCACGTGGCCAAAATGACCATAGATGAGCTGATTAAAAGCCAGGAGCTTCTTCCAAGTCTATCATGCAGGTGCAGAGTCCCAAGGCTATGGAGCATCCTTCACTGCTTTCCCAAGCTTTAAGAAGGGAGTTGGATTGGAAGTGGAATGTCTAGGACATGAACCAGTGCACACGTGGGATGCTGGCAGTTGCAGGCAAAGTAATAGCCAGTTAAGCTATCACACCAGTTGTGCAGACATATCTAAATATTACACAAACAACCAGCTTTATGAAACCTATTAAAGAACTGAGGAAACTGGAAGGAAGACCAAAAGTAACAATGTTCCAGAAATCACAGGGCAAATTAAGCACTGGCAATGGAAAACACTCAATTACCAAGTTTATGTTATGATGTGTGATTGGTACTGTGGTTGAAGTACCACTTGGGACCTGTGCATTCCAGGTCTGAGTGCCTGGCTCAGTTCCAGGTCTATTCTGATGCATCTTTGCTAGTGTTTACTCTAGGAAGGCAGCAAATGATGGCTCAAGTATTTGGATTACTACCATCCATGTGGGAGACTGGCCAGTGTTCCAGGTTCCTAGGTTTGGCTTGATCTAGCCTTGGCTATCACAGGCATTTGAGAAGTGAGGCAACAGATGGAAGTTTTCTGTCTTTTAGCTTTCAAAATAAAGTGTTTTCCCCCTGTGGATGGAAAGATCTGGATTTACTTTCTCACTGTTTACCCCTATAAACCCTAGATGCCATGCAGGGTTTTTCCAAATCTGTTGTAGATGATTTTATAAGGTTGATCTGATTGCTCTTTGTCTTTATGACATCAAGATATATACTTATTATGCAAATCAGTTCAGATATCGCATCTCCTAACCTTTGTTTTATAGTAGGAAGAAATAAAAAGTACATCTAAATCTGGTGAGATGGAATGAAATTGTCATTGTGCACAAGATACAAGCTTCCTGGAACTTGCTTCTCTCCAGAACTGATACATTCCCTCCCACTTGTAGGTCTGATATGAACAGCAAGTGCTGATAAAAGAAGGTACATTTTTGCATGCAGGAGAGGGCTTCCTTGATGTTAGTTTCTTTCTCTTTGTGTGTACAATGAAAGCAGAAGGTTCCAGAAAGAGTTTCTGCCTTGTGGAAGAACACTTCATATAACTTCCTTTTCCTTTTCTCTCCAAGTTGTCGTACTATTAGTTATTATCTACAGATTGTATGTGACAGTGACAAAGACCTAAGTAGGGGGGTTCATGTTTCATTTTCTGTGACCTAATGATAAAAATGAGTATGTTTGATTTTTTACAATGGAAATTAGGACTCTGTTTATATTTATTCAAACATCATGCTAAGGATTTTCTGTTCTTGGTGAAAACTGTGACTACAAGGAAAAAGTACCTGCAATTATTTCATTATGGCCAGGATATTTACAAAATTTCTTTTCTAGATTATGCTTTCAGCATTTCCTCGAAGGACTATCAGAGTTTCTTAAAATGAAGTAGGAAATGACCTGACCAGATCTCTGTTTTACAAAAACATTGGACTTAGTTGTGGGTTAGCCTGTTGTGGGGTTCTGGAGATGTGAAACCAAATTGTGATCCTTTCCAGGAAGCTGGGAAGAAGATGAACTATCCTTGGGCAGAGACAGTGCATTGGAGAGGAAGGAGCAGAATGGGAAGCCAGCCCTTCAAAATAAACATATCCAAAATTAAACTGCCCTTTTCATACCAGACTTCCCTCTCTCCCCAGGAAATTCACTTCCCTCTCTTACTTATCTCAGTGGAGACACTCTGAGATGAGACTCTTCAATCTCCTAATCCCTCATCTACTCCATTACCAAGCCCTGTCATTCTTTCTAAGTACCTTTTAAATCTTCCATGTCTTTTTCCTGGTTGGTTTAGGTCACTATTACATCCTGCTTGAGTTTTTCAAAGGAGTTTCCAGATTCTCTTTTTGCTCCCCACCAGATGACTCCATCACAGTGATTTTCTAAACCAGAAAAACTCCTCCTGTTTCTCCTCTCCTCCAATGGCTTCTTGGGGATTTTAAGACACAGTACAAACTCCTTTAAATGGTTTCCAATGTTTTGACAGAGCTAGGCCCCATCTATCTTTCTAATGTTGTATTTTGCCTCATTCTTCCTCAGGTATCTTTTGGATTTTGACTTCTGATAGACCTACTCAGGTCTTTTGCTCATATTAATACTCAAAAGTCTGTACAGATGCTGGTCCCCATCTGGAGCACTCCTCTGTCTCCTCCTGTCCTGCACCCTTTTTCTTTCTTAATATTCCAGCTTAACACTTTGTGTAGTATACTTTTTAAGTACTTTGGTTAAGTATCTTAGTTGTCCCATATCATGGCATCTGTTGCATGCATCTGTTACATTTGTTTTACTGTCTGTGTTCCCCACTAGCCTGTAAACTATGAGTGTGGCCAGAGTATGTAGCTATCATCAATTACTTCTGTACCAAACCCAGCTAGTATTTTGCTGTAACACTAGATGGTGAGGAATGGAAGGAAAGGGAATACAAGTTTTGTGAGTAGGGATTGCAGTGATCCTAGTGACATCAAGAATAACAAGGGGGGAGGAATACAGCAGTCAAAAATCTGAGTTTCAGTAAGCAATTGGGCATAGTATGACAATACTGTTCATTGAGGTCAAAAGAAAAAAGAGCAGTTTTGGGAGCGTAGTAAATTCAGCATGAATATCTGGTGCAGAGGTTCAGTTGGTAGCAGTAGGGAATCTCAAATAGAGCTAAGAAAAGTATGCACCATAGGGATGACTGAAGTCATGGAATGGGTGAGATTTCCCAGAGTATATGGTACAAGAAGACAGCTGAGACTCAAATTCACAAGCCCCGAACACTTGGACAGCAAAAGAACTCCTTTCTAGCTGCTGAGAATCCCACCTGACATTCTGTGTTCATGATATTTGTAAACTCATGAAGCGTGTGTTGTTCAGAAGGAATTTGAAAGCTGTGGCTGATTCAATAACTAGCAATACGGAGGAAGGATCAACTCCTTCATAGTAGTTCTCTGTGTCTTATTTCGTTCAAGAAGTCCTCTGTATTTCTAACAATATGATGAGTTTATGTAATTTGCTTTCGTCTAGGATCACTGACTGTAACAGCTGAAATGTTAGCATAGATGTTTCACTCATCTATTTAATGTTTTGTGGGGATTTTTAAAGAAAAATTCCTTTTGTTTACTTGAAAGGCAGATTTACAGAGATGGAGGAAGAGACAGATTTTTTTATCCTCTGCTCACTTCCTTAATGACTGCAACAACCAGGACCAGGTCAAGCTAAAACTAGGAGCCTGGAGCTTCATCTGGCATCTCCCACATGAGTGCAGGGACCCAAGGACTTAGGCCGTCTTCTGCCACTTTCCCAAGCACATTGGTAGGGAGCTGAACAGGAACTAGAGCAACTAAACTGGAACTGGTGCTCCCTAGAGGTTGCTGGCATTGCAGGCAATGACCCTGTGATGCTGGCCCCACATTTTATGTTCATTACAGTAGTACCATTTAAAGCTTACCCGGTTGTTGTAATTGGCACATAAATGTGCAAGTGTGATTTTTTTTCAATTCTTCTTCTGTAGTAGGCTGGAAAGTATTTTGAGTGAAATCCAATTCCAGAAATGATTTCTAGAACACAAAATGAACCTTTGCATTTACTTTAGTAAATTTGTTGGTTTGACATTTTGCTGTGATAGTATTGATTTTTTTTTTGTAGATGAAATGAGTTAGATCATTTGGAAAACTTATCTAGCTTTTATTATTCTATAACTCTTCACATATTCCATTATTCAGTATCCTTGTTAGCAGGGTGATTGTTTCTGTTTCACCGGTATTTGCAACTGCTTTCCACCACTGCCCCCACTCCCTGTGTTCATTCATTAATTTGATAAATATTTACAGAATGCATTCTTTCTATTGGCCACTGTTCTGGGTTCCTAATATAATGATAACAATAAAACAGGCATGGCCTCACCCTCTGTGGCATTTGGTAAATACCCATTTGATTGATTTGAATTATTATTCTTAGTGCTTGCAAAGTGCTGTTTTGCAAAAGATCTTTGCGCTTGCAGTAAAATTGTTGGTTTAATTCCTGCTTCCTTGTTGGGCTTCAACTGTTGCTACTTGTATACTGTACTATATCCTTGTCCACCTAAATATATAATTTTAAATTTTAGATCCTGTATTGCTTCATCTTCTATAGTTACAGCAAAATACCTGAGATTTATTTTGCTCATAGGTTTGGAGGTCCCAGACCATCATGTTTATATGTGCTTAATACTGGTGAGGGCCCCCTGACTATACCATAACATGCAAATGACATTATGGTGAGAGCGTGTTTCAGAAGAGGAGATCACATGATAGAAAAGTAAATAGAAGAAATGTAGGAGCCAGTCTTGCTCCTTTCAAAATAATCTGTTCTCGGGAAAACTAACCACAGGAGATGAGTATTAAACCCTTGCACTCGGCTCCACTTATTAAAGGTTTCACACCACTTCACTAGATGAAACTTTCACACTTCCACATTAATCAGACTTCAGTGCATGAATCTCTGGGTCACAGCCAACCCTCTGTAAACAGTTGCAGACACTAGACGTGTGGAAAGAGATTACTTAAATCTCAGATTACCTAAATGGTTCCAAACTGAAAGAAGTATAATCCACCTTGTAGGAGCTAAAAAACATAAGCATTGCAGCCATGTGGACCTGCATTTGTGACCAGACTCCTCTTACTGAAAACATACTCCTGAAGAACTTACTAGAAAAGCATTAATTTCATACTTAATCTCCTTTGCTGGCATTTTTCCAACTTTGAACTAATATCGTGTTGTAATATTTAGACTTTAATGTAAAATTATGGTGGAATAGACAATTCAAAATTAGTAGTTAATTTACAAACTTCTTTTAAAATAAGAATAGCTTAGAACTAGTGTGCTTAGAAGTAAATTAAAAAAAAAAACTTTATATCTTAGAAGTTGTGCTACATATGTTTGCCAGTTTGGTTTTCATTAACAACGAAGTAAATCAGCACAACTTTGACAAAATGGTTTTTGGTAAGATTCTTGTGCTTTGGCATACAGTGGCCTCCAAGTAAAAATGTCTTTCTAAAATCATGTTTGTATAATTACAGGGTGTAGGAAAAAATAAGATTGTTGACAGATTTCTTCACCTGCTCAACAGACCTCGAGAATATATCCAGCTGCATAGGTAAGAGTCGCAGACCCAAGATCTCTCAAATGATTCAATCACATATTTTTCCTTGACACAATTATAAATGTATTCATACGTGTTCGTTTTATAAACCAGTTTCATTTCTGTTCTCCTGCTCTTATTTCTCTTTTCCTTACAAGGTAATAAAATCACGCAAAATTTATTTTTAAAGTGACTAATGCTTTATAAGTATGAATTAATAGATCCTTTGTGGACAAAGAATGATGAACATTACATTCTGGAAGCAGACCTCAACAATGTTAAGGAAACTATGTAGAGCCTAAGCCTGTTCTTTAGAAAGAAGCTAAGATAGCTTAAAAGAAGAAACAATACATTATGTGAGTCTAAGGTATCAGATAAGAAACTCAGGAATGAGTCAAAGAGCATGTCATTAATGTCTCCTTGCCTTCCTTTTAAACATTTTGTGGGTTATTTGGTTTTTGTATGGTCAGAGAACTGGTCTAGAAGTAGTTTGACCAAATAAATATCCTCAATGCAAACCATTTGTAGCTGTATTAGTGAAGCAGTTGCAAATTTGTAAAAATAAAATGTAAACAACAAATTCACCAGAAATAAGCAAAAGCAACAAAAATAGCAACAAATAAAAGAGAGAAGTGTAGAAATATAACAAGTGGTGAACAATTTATAGTTGGCTTAGATTGTACTGTTTTAGTTCCATGAGATAAAATATAGTGCAAAGGAAAGAACACTGAATGGAGTTATAATTAGTCTGGTTTGGGTCCTTATGCTAAATAATTAAGAATCCTTGAAAAACAAAGTCATGGAAGAGTGAGAGGAGTTATTGGGTCAGTGGAGAAAGAAGAAAGGACTAAAGGTATTCTGAGACATGTCCAAAAAGTCTCTGTAGGAATTAATACCTCTGGCTGTGATAGAATGAAAGTACCAAAGTACCACCGCATAACCAGACAGTTCACCAACAGTGGGAAAGAATAACTTCCAGAGATCTGTGGCTAAACAACAAATCGAACTCTTACCTGGATAAAACCTGTCAATAAACACACCTGATAACTGATACAAAAAAAATCACAAAATTTGTGCTTTACAAATAGAATTAATGTGTATATTTTTAAAACCAGAAGAAAAACAGAAAAAAAAACAATGAATTAATTTATTCCTAAAATAAAAACTTACTCTATGGCCACTCTTAAAAGGATTAAAAATAAGTCTTGAAGAATCAAGCATATTTACTATAACCAGCATTTCGGAAGTTTTTTTTAATACAAAGGGATTTAAAAATAAAAAGTAAATGTTTCAAAAGGCAGAGGTGCATGTCTTGAAAAGATTAAAGTAATTCAAAGGCAAGTAGACTGCTTACTTGGACAAAACCTAACACCCAACTAAGGCGGATTGCAAAATCTCAACACTGCATAAGATAGCATTCATAATGTCAAGGATTCAAAAGAAAATTACTACACAAGCAAAAAAGCAGAAAATTGGTCAACAAAATAAAATTGACAGATGATGAAATTAAGAGATAAAGCCTATAGTACAGGGGACATTAATGTATTCAAGAGGGAAAATTAATGTAAGAAGGGAATGGTTAGGAATTCTCAGTACAGAAATGGCAACTCAAGACAGCAGCTTACAACCCAGTCTTTTGATTCTCAAAAGGGAGGAGAAATTGGACAAAATATTTTTTTGAAGAGATGATGATAAAAATGACTGCTATTGACCAGAAAAGAGTAGTATGATTTTTTACAGTTCTAAAGGAAAAAGGTCTTCCAACCAAGAATGCTGTATCAGCAAAACTGCCCTTTAGGTGTGAAGGAGATAAAGACATTCCTAGACGAACAAAAGCTGAGAACATTTTATTATCACCGGACTTGTTCTATAAAGATATCCTGAAAGAAATTCTTCAAATTCATAGAAGAAGGTGTAGCAAACAAAAAGAGAATATTGGTAAGAAGAAAGTTCACAGAATAAGTGTCCAGAAGCAAATTCGTGCATTTGTATCCCACTGATAAAGTTTGTAAGAGCATGCATCTATGAAAAGACCGTCTGCCTTCCTTCCTTCCTGTCCATGGTGGGGGGGGGGATGCAGGGGAAGGGAAAGATGGTGCACTGTGCTGCTCTTCATGTCAGACTACCTCAGTGCCAGAGGATGGAGATGAAATTTGTTGTTGCCTTAGGGACATTGAAGGGAAGAAGAATGTCCAGAGGGTGTCATTTGAGTGGTCTTGATTGTTCTGAAAAACTGTTGGCTTCATTGTACTAGAAGCAAAAAGTTCTGTGTAAGGCCTATTTGGCTGTCTGTGTCTACCTTAGTGAGTTCACAAACTTTGGTGGTTACTGTAGAACCTGGTCTGGAGTTTTGTTCAACTTGCTCTTCTTTCCACCCTTTGATGAGGTACTTGAAGTCTTCTGTTGGATTAGAGGAGCAGGCTGTCTTGTCTTCTGTTAGCATATAGCTGTGTTCTTTATCCTTGCACGGGAGTCAGCAGTGAAGATGGCCCAATCTTGTAAATGTGCTCCAAGGCCAGACCATATGTCTTTATGATGTTCCCTGAGGTTGGTGATTGGATGCTGCAGTCTGTTTGGGGAGACCTCCAAGAACCACTACCTAGATGATCCTGAGACCTGGCTTTTGTGTGTGCATTTACACTGATCTTAATGTGGGAGGTTCTTTTCTGTATTATGTTCGGCTTTAGGGCTAGACTTACCATAAAATATAAGCTCACAAAATTATTGTAAGAGGACAATAAACATGTGTTCCTCTTACATAAGACATAAAAAGTAACAGTTTCAAAGGGGGTTGGAGTTTCCTGATCTCTGGATGATCTACATAAAATCTGTACTTTGTTCATTTTAGATTCCCTGTAATGGATTTGTGATATTATCATCCAGATAATCAGTTATACTCAGTTTAGCCTGTGAATTTGAACAAACTTAGTTCTAAGAGCCTTTCAAATCACAATCTTGATAAGTAAAACCACCACCAAACTATGAATATTTAAGTACTGTACTATTACATTTAGATGATCAAATTTCATAATATAAGCAAATAAAATCACAATGTTGTCTTAAGAGTATGACTTATGGAATTTAAAAGATTAATAAAAGTGATTTCTTTTGATGGTATACATTTCAAACAGTAGATTTTTTTTTCTTTTTCTTTTTTTTATTTTATTGGTTACATTGTATTATGAGATACAGTTTTATAGGTACTGGGATTCTCCCCATCCCTCCCCGCCTGGTGGATTCCTCCACCCTGTTATGAGACCTCAGTTCAAGATCAGTTGAGACACCTTCACCGCAAGCATATATCAAGCATAGAGTCCAGCATCTTAGTCTTCAGATAAGTTCCTCCGCTTCTTGGAGAGACCCTCCCTGGTCCGGAGGCAGGGCCAAAAGTGCATGATCCCGTTCAATTAGATGCCCCAGCAGCACGATATATATCGTTATTGAATTAAATTACACAGTACTGAGTAATCAATACGTTGAAATTACATGTAGATTGTTAAGAACCTCCTATGACTAGTTCAATGGCATTTTAATAATTGAGGTGCATGACTAGTTTGGGGGGAGTTGCAGAGAAATCTCTCAAACTTTGTTGATGAGTACTTGTTCTTTGTGCTCTATCTAACTGGGTATGTATGGGTCTTTGATGACCTATCTTTCTTTATTGTTCTCTGCTTATCTATTCCTATTTGTGTGAGTGTGTGTGTGTGAGTGTGCGTGTGTGCTGGGGGGAAGGGGGTTTTGGAGCCACCTTGTTGGTCATTAGAGAGGGTATAGGCCCAGAGCTGGAACTAGGCGAGGACTGGAGAGGGCTCCTCTCCCTTGTCTCGAGGGAAGTTTATTGTTGTTCTGATTCTGATGACCGATCGTGGTTCCTGGCTGTTGTTCTGATGATGTTGCTTCCTATGTGGAAGGACTTGGGCTTCTCTCATCTCGTGTAGTCAAACAGTAGATTTTATGTTTCACATTTGTGAAGTGCATCCATTGTTTTCTACGTTATGCTAATTTGATATTAAAGGGGACTCTTGAATATGTTAACTTCTGTAACTCTATTCTCTAGTTGGATAAAGGCATACCTCTATAATAAAGTTTATATTATCCTAAGGTTTTTGAATGTTTATGTGACCAGATTTGTTTGTTTTTTGCTGCCCTTTGTAGCTGAAGATGATGTCACAAGACCAGTCATTAGCCAGCATGAGTTATGTTGTTGATTGTTTTTCTGACAGCGGTGGCCATAGTAAATATAGAGTTGTCAGGTTGCCTTTTATGACCCTACTGCCTCTTATAGTTGGATTTTCATCACATATGTGTAACTGTTTCCAGGCTAGATCTGTTTCCTATCAACAAATTTCAAATATGCATCCCTACCTGTTTTTACTGCTCCGTATAAATTCACCCTCATTTGTTTCCTCACCCTTCAGTGCTGGCTCATTGTTATTTTTACATAGGATCTTCTTAAATTTTTCCTTCTGACTAAAACTGTTCCTTCTGAAATTTCACAGGACTGAATTTGTACCACTGTGGTAGAAAAATCGTGGGTTTAAGCGATCATGTCGTACCCTGACTCTTGTGTGGCCTTGAGCTCTTTTGACTTCTTTACCTATCAAAATTAAAATAATATCTTGTAAGGTAATCTGAAGATTAAATAAGAAAATCACGCAATGGGCGAAGCACAGTGATTAACACTTTGGTGCTCTTAAACATCCAGGCAAATATAAGTTCCAGTTTCTTGCTGGACACCCTACTTTCCTATTGATTTGAATTACAGTAATTTCTGTAATTTAGTTCCATCCTCTTACCTTTTCCCAGTCATGCCTCTCCAGGTAGGGAATACATAGAGAACTTTTTGGGGGACAGGAGTCTGGTTTGTTCATTGTGTTACTTCACTGATGTGCTTATTAAATGTACGTATAGTTATTAAAGTCCTTTTATTTGCTGGTAGCTGACTAGGCACTGATAGCATTTTGGTGACTATATAGTGTTGATTTAGAGGTGCTTGCCAGCTTTTCAGTGTGTATGGTGTGAATACATTAGCAGTTATAACAGTTGTTGTATATAAGCAATGAAAAAGGCATGTACAGATGCCCTGACAACCTTAAGAAAGGGTGTTCTCTCTCTCTGATTCCATGCGTGATGTTTGCTGGAAGGTACTAGATAAAAGGGTGCTTAAACAGAGTCTTAGGAGTAAGTAGGCATTTCCTAAGAAGAGAATGGAGAAAGCATCATTATGGTCATTGCAAAGCAGACAACATAAAAACCAGAAAATGAAAGGCTGATTAGTTAGCTTGGAGTCTGTATATGGAGATGCAAGAAATCTGTGGTCTCAGGAAGGAAGGTCCCTGGCAAGCCTGGATTTTATCTTGAATGCAATGTAATGGAATTAAAAACAAGACGGCTCATACAACCATCAGCTGAGTGTATCATCAGAGTCAGATGGGACTTAAATCACAAAGAACATGAGGAGGTGTTTCAGTAATCCAGATTAAATCATTGGGACTGAACATATTGACAAAAATAATGAAAAAAGAGGACATACTGAAATAGTTTTAAATAACTAGAATCACTGAGACTACATAAAAACTGAGGGGAAAAGAGAAATGAAGAGTGACTCCCTTACATATGGTCAACCAGTCATGAGACAGACACTTCATGTCGTTCTCAGTAAGAGTGGATGCTGCTGTCTTTGTTGAAATGACTACTATAGTATGTACTAATTTTATCCAGACTTTTTAGTCCAAGCTTCCCTGTGATTAGCCATCCCTACCTAAAGGCACGGCTCATTGTTTTAGAATGAAGTGAGGTCCCTTATGTGCTTACATAATAGACCCGAGGCTGTGCTGTGTAGGTTCTCTAACCAGCTGAGATAGTTAGAACACTGCATATGCATGATTATTTTTAAAGCACTTGCTTTTTGTCTCTCACATTTTAAATTTTTTCCCCCATAAAGCCAAATGAAGTAAAACATTTAGCAAATTAAATACAAAACTGTACTGTTGACCATTGTAAAAATCAACTATCCTGGAGTGAAATTATAGCAGGCCTTACAATGAAGTACCTCATTGAACATGTAAGCATTTCCTTAGGCTGAAGAAAATTGAATGTGACAGTATGAAATTTGACATTCACGAGTCCCAGAGGGCAGATAGAAGTAATTGCCAAAAATAGCAAAAGTAAAAGCTTTTCTATGTCTCATGGGGAAAAAAAAGAAATTGTGTTTGAGCCATCACGCCATCCTTAGCACTGATAGAGCCAGTGAGACCAAGAGGCATGGCACATGTCCGCTCCTACATAGGATGTGTCTGGTCGTCTCCATTGTAGGTTTGAAAAAAGCAGTTTTAGAACATTCTTATCAGCAGTTGGACAGTTTTCCCACTTAGAATGCCTCCTACTGTCTCTGCACAGAATTGTTATGACAGTGCCCCTAACTTCTACATAGCTGTTTGGTTTGATAATAACTTTCAACTTTTCTCTGTTCTCTGAAAACATTTAAATTCCCATATTATTTTTCCTTCTTAATTGTTTATGTAGCAATTATTGTATGCTAGGCACTGTTCAGACCTGTTTTCAAATCAGGATTTGTTACTGCTCACTATGACTTTATAAGAGCTGCACCATTTGTCAGCATTGTGGATGGGGCCATTGAGAGACAAGTGAAATGACTTGGCTCAGCTCACGCAGCTCGCTTTATAAGTTCCGACTTTGGCCGTATGCTCTAACCATGGCTTAGTATTGCCACTGGACAGTTTTACTGAATCAAATAATATTTTTAGTTAAGTATTATTCATGTGAGTTGGCCAACAAAGTTTTATACTATATACTTCAGTCTGTGTACAATAAATTGCTTTAGAAAATTCCAGCATTATATTTGTAATCCTTACTAAATTTCTTCCTCTATTTCACTGACCACTCCTCCAGATTATTAAACTTCACTCTTGATCACAGCCAGAATCTCCATCTGTTGGATCCTTCCACAACTGCCTACCATAGCTAGGGATGAGCCATGTTGAATGTGGAAACCAGGAGCTCAATCCAGATCTCATGTGTGTGTGGCAGGGACCCATCGACTTAAGCCAGCACCTACTGCCTCCTATGGTCTGCGTTAGGAGGAAACTAGAATTGAAAGTGGAGCCAGATTCCAACCTGGGGATCATGGCATTCAAATTGGTGGCTTTATCTGCTAGGTCAAACGTCCATGCCTGAATTTTGTTTTGAGTTTATTAAAGCTCTTATCATTTTGTGAAGTGAATTTTGATTGTCCTGTAACTATCTCTGCCTGCCACGGGAGCTTCCCAAGAGCATGATATCTGAATTGTTCACTTTAATAACCCTCCCAATACAATAATCTGTTTTTTAAAAAAGAATTTATTCACTTGAAAGTCAGAATCAGAGAGAGAGTTCACCTTCCAGTTCGCTACAACAGCTGAAACTGGCACAGACCAGAGCCAGGAGCTTCACTGCAGGGCCCCATGTGGGTGGCAGGGGCCCATATACTTGTGTGCCATCTTTTGCTGTTTTTCCATTAGCAGGAAGCTGAATTGCAAGTTGATCAGCAAGAACTCAAACCAGCTTCCACAGGGGATACCAGCATTGTAGATAGTGGCTTTACCTGCACTAGCCTCAATAATCTTTAATCATTGAAGTACACAATTAATATTTGCATAGCATACTTATAGCTTCCTTCACTCTTTGTTTAAGTGTTTTTGGTATGTCTCCAGCCATGAAGCCTAGTGATAGTAGGTATATTAAAAACGATGTTCTACCTTTGTTTATCCTTACTATACCTTGTGAGGGAGGCAGTTGTATGAACAAAAAGCTCCTAAGATATAAAGTAAATTCTTTGGAACAGTTCTGTGGGAGAAGTGAGAAATAAGGGATGCTTCTAAAAGGAAGGGACATATGGGTTGAACATTTAAGGAATGGACTTTAGCTGTCAGGAAAAGGAAAAGGAAAAGAAGAGAGAAAATTTTTCCAGAAAAGACAAAGCAATACATATAAATAAACACAAGGAGGCTGGCATTGTGACATAGTGAGTTGAGCACCCCTATCAACACGCTAATTTGAATCCCAGCTGTTCCACTTCCCACGAATGTAATAAGCAGCAGCAGATGACCCAAATGTTTGGTCCCCTGTCACCAGAGAGAAAAATCACTGAAACCTGGATTTGGACTGACCCAGACCTGACTGTTACAGACATTTGAAGAATGAACTAGCTGATGAAAGATCTCTTCATATCTCTCTTGAGCTCTGTCTCCCAGTTGCTCTGCCTTTCAAACTAACAAATTAATTAGTTAAAACTTTTTTTTTAGAAACAAACATAATGGTTAAGGAACTTGTAGTAATTCAGTATGGCCTTAAAGAACATGATCGAAGTAGGTGAAGTGCATGCATTTCAACAAGCAGTATTGAACATGTGCCATATGCTGGTTGCTTTTGTTAGTAGGACTGATTCATTAGTGAATAAAAGTACCAAAAAAAATGTGTAAAAGCATAGGCTTCATGTTTATGATTTACTTGCTGGTGGGAGAGGGAACAAAATAATTAAAATATATAGTTTATCAAATAACAATAAAGGAAGGAAAGAAGTAGAAAGGAAGAAAGGGAGGGGAAGATATTAAAGTAGTTACGTTTTTGTTTTTTCTATTTGTATATTTGAGACATATACAATGTGTGCTGGTTTATTCTCCAAATGTCTGTGATAGCCAACACTGGGCCAGGGCAGTGTTCAAGAGCTGAGAACTCAATCCTGGTCTTTAATGGGGTAATAGTACTACTAGAGTCATCACCATTGCGTCCCAGGGTGTGCATTAGCAGGAACCTGGAGTCAGGAACTGGAGCCAGTTAGTGAACTGAGCTACTCAGATATGGAACAAGGACTTCTTAGCCATCAGGCTAAATAGCCATCCTGGGATTACAATCTTAAACAGAGTGGTCAGGAAAGGTCTCAATGAGGGCACACAATTGAGCAGCACTGGACAGTGTCCTGTCTCTACTCTCTTAAATACTGTAAAAATGCCCTTTTTTTTTAGTTTTTAAATGTTCAGCTGTTTCGTATGTATATTCTTTTTTCTTCTTTTTGGTGTGCGCCGGAGTCCAGCTCCAGCCAAGTTCGGAGCTCGGGAAGGGTGCGTGGAGTCGGTGATAAAGAGACACAGACACAGACACTTGGTGCATTCTCACCACAGCTCAAGAAAAGCTGTCCTTTTTATTTACTTGAAACACCTCACAAGCCTCTGCACAAGCAACTAATTATTCTGGTTTTACTTCAGGACTAAGGGGGCAGGTACGGACGTTTGGTCACTCCGTCTGCACTTCAAGGCTAAGCAGGTGCCCCTAAAGATGAATCTGCAAAATACTGTATCCATATTCTTCAAAGCAAGCCATTATTTATTCTTCAACAGTAGCCATGGAGCAACAGGCAGGACTCCAAGCCAAGGCACATGCGATTACCTGCTAATCAGTAGTACTTTCCCACCACATTTTTACTTCTACAATTTACCCATCATTTAATGGGAAAATAGGTTACAAGGGAAAAAACCTAAAATCTAAAACAGAAACTTCAAATGTTAAATCTCTCTACAACTATAGACTCCTACAACCCCATAAACAATACAGAAATAATCAAAAGCATTTTTCTTTAATAAAAGCATCCTTAATTCTTCTAGCTAAAAATTATAAAAGCAGCTAAAACAGTTTCCTATGCTCCAAAAAATTACAAAGACAAGCTAGCCTTTGAGATAACAATAACTGTATTTATTGCCATAGCAGTTTCAGCTCTCACTCCCATCACTTGCATTAATATTTAGGATATTTTCAAGCCCGTTCCCAGAAGGTGTGCTACATGTCTGGGCCCGATTTCAGGGCAATGGGTAGGTACACAATAAGGTGTCCAGAAATGGCATGGGCTTAATTGTGCTCCTGTGTGTAAATTGTCAAAGGCCCACTCACCAAGACATTATCAGTGACATTAACTCTCAAGCTCGCATCAGTGGCAAACAATGCCTCAATAGATTACAGAATTCTTAGTGGGGTGCTTGAGTGTCCACGCAGACAGGGGGTGAAACAGCGTCAGGGTGGTCAGAGAGAAATCCTCTGTCCCCTGCCAAACAGCTGGAAGCTCCCCCGGGCCCTGCCAAGCAGGGGAGCTGTTCTCTTCACACCTTCGTGCCATCCACACCTACTGCACAGACCCCAGCAGGTGTGGTTTTGGGGATTTTATGGCCAAGCTTAAAAAGCAGAGTTACCTAAGTTAAGATGAGAAATCAGGACAAATGAATTGCATCTTATTCATCCTGAAAGAGCAAAAGAGACTGCGCAGGAAACAAGGTTATCTTTTCATTCCCATGATGATGACAGCAATGAGTTATCTTTAAAAGAAGTTGTTGAAATACCTCCTGCAAGAGTCAGAAAATGTCTAAACTGCGTTTTCTACATCATTTTGAAGAGACTTCCAACTTCCTAGTGATTGTCCTGACATAGTTCATAAAGCAATGAAAAAAAGAATGATTGCCATTTATGGCCACTCTTTAATTTAACTTAGGTTCAAGAAATAATGTGATAGATGCCAGAACAGAAAAGACATCCAGATGCTGAGCTTGCTGTGCAGTGTCAGCTGTTTTCAATGCAACCCCATTTCCTAAAGGTATTGGCTCAAGGCAACCGCTTCTTGCTGTTGTTTTCCTAACTGCGACTTAAACATTTTTGCACTGAAACAAGCTGGATGTATTATGGAATAACATTCACACTCGACATCAGCTGTTAAGGCGTAGGAGACAAACATACTTAAGAGGGCTGCTGCAGTCCTCCTCCCTCATTCCTCACAGGTAACTCATCCTTCTGCAATTCACATGACCCCAAGAAGGCTGGAGTTCAAGCAAACTCCTTTTCAATTGTTGCTGCAAAAAATTACAGCGCACCAGTTTCCACTTTTAAGAAAAACTAAGATAAATTCTAGAAAGCATAAAGACAAGTTCCCTTTAAGACTTTTCCAAATTAGCATTGAGTTATGTGCTGTTTTCTCTTTGAACTGAGTGATTAGAATCTGGCTAATTTAAAACCAGAGCATTGGGAGAAACGTGAGAAAAAGAAGACAGAGGCAGAATTCAGACAGCACTTGGGATGCCCTTGCCCCATATTAGAGACTCTGGGTGTGAGTCTCAGCTCTACTTCCCATTCCAGCTTCCTGCAAATATACAGCCTTGGCAACAGCAGGTGATGACTCAAGTTCTAGAGTTCCTTCCACCTGTTGGGAAAGCCTGGGTAGATTTCCTGACTCGCAACTTGTCTCTCTTTCCTCTTCTTCCTCTTCTATTTCTCTGCCTTTCAAATAAATACATAAATTTCATAAAAATCTAGAGCTTTGGGTATTTCTAAGGTGATTAGCAAGCAGAAGTAAAGTTATAATAATTATTCAGAAATTATAATAAAGCAGGTAATGTGGCATTATATACACAAGACAATAAACAGTACATCTTAGACAATATGTATTACATGAAACATGTGTTTTGGGTTATTATCCACAAGAGATATTCCTGGCTGACTTATGAACATGGGTAGCAGCAGTCTGCTTAATCATTTGTCTTGATTAAAATTTGGTTTTTTGAAATCTTTATTTCTTTGAATTGCCTGTGGTAAAATATGTTGTTCTGTCGAATTTTATGCAAGATCTAGTTTATACTGTACCTTATACATTATTAGTCTAGTAAGATTAGTTCCCATAAAAATGGGAATGTGGGGTCATCAAGGGAAGGGGTTTTTACCAACAGGTTTGTTCACAGATGCTCCTCCCATATCTAATGCAATATCCATAAGATGCCCCAGAGCTGTCTGTTGAATGACTGATTTCAGAATTAACAGATATGGGAAAGTGGCTGTTTTATGAATTTTGACTGTCTAATCACTTTTTTTTTCTTGGCAAAGTCTGCTATCTTTTCTGATTTGCAAATTTGTCTGCTGGAGGAAACTTCTTCCACTCCAGTTGCATCTGTGTGCACATCTTTGCATGCTCCTTAACTTGGTACTTTTAATCATCTTTTATCTGTTCTTCTATTCATGTTTAAAATCTGGCTTTAAAATACATCTTTCTGTTCAAACAAGAACTCTGCATGCTGTCATTCACTTTTGTATGGAAAGGCACAACTGAAATTCTTGCCTCCCAAACTAGAAAAATCTGAATCTCTGAAATTTATCAAGCAGGAAAACTAGTTTTCAGAGTAAACATAAAAGAATTTGCCAGATACCTGTTTAGTACATTGGTTTTTATTTCAGAGTACATAAGACCTGATGATCAGCCTGATTTTGACTACTGTTGAGTGGAACCAGGAGATTTTTAAAAACTAACCATATTTTGAAATGTTTAGCATCTGTGAGATGACTGTTTTGCTGTAGCTATTTTCTACCTGCTGTTCCCAGCAAGAAGCCACTTCTGAAGTGCGAAGTGCTGCATCAGAGTAGACTTCCTTTCATAAATATTATCCCCCTAATGTCTTCCTTCCTTTTATAGTCTGTTAGGATATCTTGCATCTGGGCCTGTTAGTGATGAGTGATTGACTATTAAATAAACTCCATGTCCTCCAAAACAACTATTTTAAGAGCTGGAGTCTTTTCAGTCATTTTGGCAGCAATAATATTTTGCTTATCTTTTTGAGAGCACTTTTCCCTCAAAACAGTCAAAATAATCAAAGCTCTGTAATAGGATACTTTCTCCCCACACCCCTTATATCTTCCTTTGTTTTTATTTTATTATCTCAACTGACCGATGTTAATTCCCTCTGTAGAGGTAATAATCTTGAGTTTCAAGAAGTTAACTGATTGGCTAAACTAGGAACATTGTAGAATGTAGTAATCATAGCGTATTGTGTGGAAACATAATTGAATAAAAGTACTAATTATAAGAAAATGCATATCTGTTTTTGAGTGTCTGAGGGAATTTCTTTGGATCAGGGTGGCATGTGGTATGCAGCTTTCTAGTGGAGAGCACAGAAGATCTTTTGTAGACATTGTCTAGTTTTAAATTTTATTTTTAAACCCATATCTAAATGCCACTGTCTGTTTTCCTTATAACCATTGTTAATGACCTTTACCTTTATTTCATTACTTTAAAATAATTCTTGAGAAACAAGATGGCGGGATAGACAGAACCATTAGGGTGAAGCAGAGGCCACAATCATAGGAAATAAGAGAGAACAGGCCAACAGCAGAGGGACACCTGGATCCGCATGGTCGAGGGGAAACAGCAGAGAGAGCAGAGGAATGTTGCAGAGTGACCAGATACCCCAGTGGTGGTCGGCGATCAGCATTCAGAACTCCTCCAGCAGCCAGGTGGGAAGGGGAGTTCACCAGAGGTTCAGAAGGTGAACCCAGGCATAGAACTGCCTGTCCTGCTAATTTACTTTGGCAAAAGCAGAGTGGCAGAGCCCAAGGAAGCAAGTTCAGGAGCAGGGTGGATTTCATGGCCCAGATCCCTACCAGTGCCACATTGGGTGACATTTTGTGTACTGAGGAAAAGGCTGTGGGGCTGAAGGAAAAACAGTGAGCTGCATAAGTGCTGAACTAGGAGAGAGCTCACTTATGCCTTAATGCTTTGTGCTGGTCTCACAGGGAAAATAATACCGACTTGGCACCGACTTGGCATCGTACAGGTTCCACCCAAAATAAGTCTGGGTGGCCTTCAAACCTAATGGTCAGCAGGTTTTGACGAGACCATTAATGCTGATAACCCAATGATTTAGGTCAGCTGCATTTCCCTAATCCCAGCCGCTGCTTGAGCTGGGAGTGGGAGAAAAGCTGTGTAGGTAGCAGTGCAGCTACAGAACAAGATCACAGGGAGTGGAGAGTGGTAAACCAGAAGCTGGGGCTATGGAGATCATGGAGGAAGCTGAACACAAGAGCCCAGGACTGAAACTCACTGGAAAGAGGAGCACAAGTGGCTGCAAATGAAGAAGCGGCTACCAAAAGCAATCAGTAAAATCGACCAGTAGACCAATAGGCAACACAGCTAAGAAACCTACCTACCCTAAGGAGAAGACTCTGCTAACCAGAAAGGCAGTGACCAAGAGCGAAAGAAGAGAGAGAGGCACAATTAATATTACTGATGCCTCCTCCACAAAGGAGCAAAAGCCCCTGTCAACCTTAGAGTTAACTGAAGAAGACATCAAGGAAATGGGGGATAAAGAATTTTAAAAACTTGTTTTACTTAACAACAATGAAGAGCACATACAGGAGACCAAGGAATTCAGGGATACATTATACAGGAAATCACAGCAATGAATCAAATTAAATGTGATATATTAGAAATTAAGAACACAATGTAGCAAATTAAAATTTCAGTGGAAAGTGTCAATAATAGAATGAGTGAGGCAAAAGGAAGAATCTCAAAATTGGAAGGTTTTTCTTGCCATAATGGTGAAATAATCAAAAAGCTGGAAGAGGAACTGAGTCAAGCTAAGAAAAGGATTCAAGAATTAAAGGACACCAACGCTGGAGACTCCCGGATCCTCACCAAGGACTATCAGTGCAGGCACCAAGGACTACATCTCAACTGAGAAGGAGACCACGGGGACAAATATGAGTTATGGGCATTCCAGAAGGCACAGAAAGAGAAGCTGAGTTTTAAAATGTATTCAATGAAACAATAAAGGAAAACTCTCCTAATTTGGAGAAAGAATTGAGAAACAAAATTCAGGAGGGACACAAAACACCCAATAGGGTTGATCAAAAGCAATCTTCACCACAACACATGGTAATCAAGCTCTGTTCAGTTGAACACAAGGAAAAGATTTTTAAATATGCAAAAAAATTAATTAACATCAAAAAGAACCTCAGTCAGATTCATTGTTGACCTCTCAGAGGAAACTTTTCAGGATAGAAGAGAATGGAATGATATATTCCAAATTCTAAAAGGAAAAACTTGTCAGCCCAGAATAACTCACACAGCAAAGCTATCCTTTGTCTTTGAAAATGAAATAAAATTCTTCCACAGTGAACAAAATGTCAAAGAATTTGCCTCTTCCAGACCTGCCCTTCAATGATACTTAAAGATGTTCTTTTGACAGAGAAGATGAATAGCACCTACCTAACTAAGGGTAGACATGGAGAATATCTCAATAAAACAACAAAACAAGACTAAATCAAAAAATGAAGAATTCATTGCTAATAAATGACAAAACCAAATTATCACCTATCAATATTAATCCTGAATGTAACTGGCTTAAATTCATCAATCAAGCATCATAGATTAGGGGACTGGATCAAAAAACAAGATGAGCAGAAACTAAAAATATGGAAAAACTCTTCTAGACTAATGGAAAGGAAAAGTGAGCTGTTGTAGCCATTCTTGTATCTGATAATATAGATTTTGACATGAAAAATATTAAAACAGATGAAGGACACCACAAAATTATCAAAGGGTCCATTCAGCAAGAAGAGATTATCTTACTGGTTTCTTGGAATCTTTTCTTTTCCATCTCTAATTTTACTTGGTTTTTCTCTCTTTGTTAGTGTGGCTAAAAGTTTGTCTTGATCATCTTCTTTAAAAAAAAAAAAAAGGCTCCCTCTTGTTGCAATTTGTAGTTTTTCAGTTTCAATTTCATTTATTTTTGCTGTGATTTTCATCATTTCTTGCTTCCTGTTTTTTTCCTTCCTTAATAAACTCCTTTTAAAACATTTATTTGTTTTTATTGGAAAGTCAGAGAAAAGGAGAGACAAAGATCCTCGGTCCAGTGATTCACTCCCCAAGTGGCCACAATGGCGTCCAGAGCTGAGCCGATCCAAAGCCAGGAATAAGAGCTTCCTCCTCGTCTCCCACATGGGTGCAGAGTCCCAAGGCTTTGGGCCATCCTTGACTGCTTTCCCTGGCCACAAGCAGGGAGCTGGATAGGAGGCTGGGCCAGTGAGACATGAACTGGCGCCCATATAGTATCTCGGTACATGCAAGGCAGGGACTTCAGCCACCAGGGTATCATGCTGGGCCCTTAATAAGTTTTTGAGGTACATTATTAGGTCATTTACTTGTGATATTTCTGTTTTTTTTGGTAAGCACCTGATGTTATAAATGTCCCTTTTAATACTGTTTTCTATATCTTATGGGTTTTGATATTTTTGTTTTTATTTTCATTTCTTAAATCTTTTTTTTCTTATTAATTCCTTCAGTGACATATAGGTCATACAGTAGCATCATTTTTTCAAGAAGATTGTTTCTTTTTTATTTCTTCAGCGACACATTGATCACTCAGTAGCATGCTATTCAGCTTCATGTTGTTGTAAATTTTCCAATTTTCTTCCTGTTGTTGATTTTGTTTTACGGCTTTTCAGTTAAGGGGATGTACAGTAACTGTGTAATAAAAACTTGTATCCATATGTGAAGATACAATGCAGTATGCGTCTGTTCTTCCAGATCAAAGATGGACTCCCAATGAAACTGTTTACTGTATCTTGACAGTGTGATGCTGGACTCTGTGCCATTGTCCATGCCCACAATGTCAGGATACACTGAAATAGCCGAATGATGAACTTGTGCACATAGGCAGGCAGAATTCTTGTAGCAGGGAAATTTCCAGGTTCCCTTGTGTTTGAGGAGGTCTCATAAAGTTCTTGAAAATTGGAATTAAAAGGTAAATTTGTTTTGGTGGAAACAAAAAAAAATTTTTTAATTCTTTTAAAAATAATATTCCTTATGATACCAAGAATCCTTCTTCACTGGAAAAACATATCACTAGCATTTGCTCTGAATAAATGATATTACACTTACTAGTTTTTAAAAAAATACTGTTTCAAATGGTTTCATAACCATTCCTCTTATTAAAATATTGAGTAAATATGTGTTCCCCTGATTCATGTTCTGTGTTTCTTTGCTCAGGTTTAGTGCAAGTTATTATGTGGACTTTTTTCATAGCCATTTTTTGCTTTAATAAATGTAGTCAGAGGAGATTTTTTTCAGGTGTTTGAAACTCTGATGTGTCTTCTTTCTTCATTCATCATTGTATAATTGTTTTTCTAAAAGCCAATCATACATCAATTAAAACACAACTCATTAAAACATAAGCCTCAAGATAAGCATCAGTATTTTGAGATCTTTGTCTCCTTAGTAAATGAAGATATTAACTCAGTGTACCTTTACAAGCAACATTTCAGAACAGATTGTGCTTGCTGCCTACAGGTTGAATTTCTTTCCTTATTTTGACAAAAACCTGGTCTTTACACAAACTTAATTACTTTTTTTACATCTGGGATCATTTTAAGTTACCACTGAAATATTAATTACTCCAATTTGAAAACAGAAATTGCAAAGAGGAGTAGAATTTAACACAATATTGTTTCAAGCATCCCATTTCTTGGCACAGACTTTAATTTATAGACAGCTGTAGTTTGTACAATAGTTAAGAAGTGAGAACAATTGGTGATAACATAAATGTCAACAGTTAGTTGAATGTTGTAATACATCAAGCATTACTGGTAACTTATGTTACTGGGAAACCATCTCTTTATTAAACTTTAGGATAAGGAAATGTGATGTAAGATGTATTTTAACTCTTCCTCAGTATTGTAGAAATTGTTGACTTTAAACTCTTTTTACTTTAAATTTCAAAACTGATTTTAAAAGGTATAGCCAAAATAAAATTAAATTTGTGAGAAAATTTTTTTTTGAGCCATTGCTTTTTTATGCAGAGAATTAATATCTTTATCCAACATGCCCACAAATGCTTAACAATGATTTTAATCAAGCGTTCTCCAAGAACTAAGTTATCTTTTTTTCCTGCTTCTTTAGAGTCATTTCATATGCTTCCTGGGACAACCTTAGGCACTTTGGATTTATTAGAGTTAAGTTTATGATAGTGTAGACTATGTTAAATATCAGCCTTTTTCTTATTAAGTACTATGCAGCAGATAATGGATTGTTCTCTTATATAACCATAGCAGTTCCCTGAAATACAAGCCAAAGGATTTTTTTAAATTCCATCTCATTTTACATATGTTGCTAGCTTTTGCTTTTCCTTTTGATGCCCAAGATGAAAGGATCAATAATAAGAACAGAGCAAAATTACTTTTGTCCTGCAGATTCTCTTCATAGACTACTCTGCTGAGAGCCATGGTTTCTCTTTGTATTTTTGTTTTTGCCTTTTTAAAATAATTATCCAATTTGTGCTTGTTCCCTTGAAGATATAGATTTTATTTCTCAATCTTTTGAAAAATCTCATCAATCAAGTTGTGTGCTATTAGAATTCAAGTCTGGTCCTTGGACCCATTTGTGGGTGCCAAGTCTGTTAGCCCCAGGTGTGGGTGGTCTGGTGCATGGCCTGGATTGCCTGGCTTGGGTTGTTGTGCCTGCCTATGTGGTGGATGCCTACTGCGTGAGCCCCAGGGGTGGGGGGCGGGGTTCACAGGGCCTGGGGTCACCTGGCCCAGGTTCTTGGGCCTGCCAGCACAGTGGGTGCTGGGTCCATGAGCCCTGGGGCCAAGGGTCTGGTGGGGCCCAGGTAGTCTGGACCTACCTGTAAGGAATAGTCCTTCTTAATGAAAAAGGAGCAGTAGATGGCAGGCCATCATATACATGGAGGATATGGTGGCCCATTGGGTCCTGCAGAGGACGTCTGGTACCACAGCAGAGGAAGGAGAACAGAATGAATTGGACAACTACACCATCTAAGTGAAGACAGCACAGATCTGTGTGAATGGAGACTCTGAAGTGGACTGTATCAGCCAATGGACATTGGAACGGTTCCCTCATCCTTGGATCAGCAAGATAAAAACCATTTCAGAACTGTCAAAATCACCTGGGCAGAACCCTCAGAGCCACATCAGGAGCCCTGGATTGATATTGGATGTCCATTCCCCAAACCTGGGTACTAGGGCAGTTAGGAAGCTGGGTGTGGCTTCTCCCGTTCTCTCCCCTTTTCCCCAGTAACAGGAAGAAAAGAAAGTTTGGAAACAGTGATCACACCCACTTTTCCCTAACCCTAGATCCTTCCGACCATGATCAACTATGTAAGCATGATCTAAAATAAAAATAAAAAGTAAAAAATTAAAAATAATTTAAAAATTCAAATCTGAATAAAATTTATTTGCCTTTTAAAAACTAGAACTCAGTTTAACTTCACTGATTTGAATCTGCTTTTAAGCACTACACTTAGTAAGTATCAACTGAATTTCCTTTCTACTGACAATAAAGCAACAGTTTCTTTTTCTTTTTCGTGTTGGAAGGTGTAATGTTGTTTGCCATAAAATGTGTGAGGGCTGAAGTGAAAAATTCCATGTATTGCTATAAAAATCTGTGTAAACACATCTTTTTTTTCTTCCTCACCCACCCCCCTCTCTATTGCTAGAGTATTAAGAGTGATTTTAAGTGAGGTTAATTGCACTCTGTTCTTGTCTGTCTATTCTAAGTCCTAAAAATCAGTTTATTAGCAAAAAGTTTTATGAAGTATTTGCTTACAGTGAATTTCCATATGGGAAATGGATATGTGACTATAGTTCATAATTTTGAGTAAGAAACATTTTATTCATGCCAGAAGTTGATAAGCACCAATAATTATCATTATAGATTTTTACTTAATATTCTACAGGATTTATATTTATATACATTATTAATTTGATTTTGATGAAGATAAAAGAGTAACAATATATAATGGTTGGCCTGAGGGGAGCAGTAGGTAATGAGAAACCTGAGAGCAAGGATAAAAGGTCAGCAGTGACAATAGACCAGACCCCAAGATAATTAAATATACATGTATGTATATATATGTGTGTGGGATATGTATATATCTATAAAAAAATCAGGTTAGAGGGAGAAGCCTTCTAAGCTGGAGACAAATAAGGCAGTCTAGAAATACCAAGTGAAGCCCTGATAAATGAGGAGTCTGCAGATGTTAATCTGCTACAATAATCGGTCCACATTCAACTCAACTGGATATAAAAGTAAGCCCCTTTACTAGTCAACCTCGAGAGCAAACACTTTGAATACATATGCTCACAAACAGACTGATAGATAAATATGGGTCATTCTTTCTGTGAAAGATTGATCCTTAATCTAAATCAATAATTTACTCGAGTGTGTTCCAGACTTTGTATTTGTGAAAGATTCACCAATAAAAGCACTGTGTCCTG
Source organism: Ochotona curzoniae (assembly GCF_017591425.1). Taxonomy (NCBI): domain Eukaryota; kingdom Metazoa; phylum Chordata; class Mammalia; order Lagomorpha; family Ochotonidae; genus Ochotona; species Ochotona curzoniae. The sequence continues at coordinate 39,606,658 of NW_024466502.1, read as the reverse complement.
AATCATATGTTAGCATGTTGATTTTTTTTTCCTTTTAGTATTTTCTATTAAGTTCAACAAATTCTTACTGAGTTCCTTCTGTAAGCCAGACATTTGTTATATGTTAGGGACAGTGTGAATAACAGTGCAGATACCTTCTGTGCTTTTTAGATCTTATAGGCTATGTAGAGAGAGAGGTATTAAAGCAAATCACTGCATTAGAGTGTGTGAGGGATGAAATGGGGGCAATCCAGGGCTCAAATGGAACAGAAAGTAGGGAGTGGGGAGGGTCAAGGAAGGGAGGCCAGGAAGTGCTGCTCTCTGTGCTGAAGTCTAAAGATCAAATTGATATCCCATAGACAAGGAGCTTGAGTTGGAACAACTCAGTCACCGTAACAGTAGCTGGAATGGACATGTAACTATACTCCTAATATCTGCTAGATGCTGTGCGAAACATTCCAGTGATTCTGTCAGTGATCCTTCTGAATGAGTCGTATTGCGTACCCAAGAGCACGTGTCTAAGAACCACACATTGCTAAATGTCAAGAACCAGACTTTGATTTCTGGTCTGCCTCAAAATTCCTTTACTACTACCCTGTGGCTCTTGATTAAAGTTGTTTTTCTAAAATAAAAGATTTGCATGATGCTTTATTTGGTTTATCTTTTATTAATGTGTGGCATTTGTTGCTTTTGAAAAGAAAAATAGATACACACTTTATAATTTGAATAGTGTCATAAAAGCATCTGGGTATCAGTGTCACAAGTGTGACAACTTGATCTGAGGTTCACCTCATAAGTGGTCTTACTCTCAGTAGGTACTCGAAACAATGCAATTGCTACTTCATGTTTTACTGTGAAAAAATAGAGATAGTTTTCAAAGACAACTTAAAACTTCTTAACAGTAGTTTTAATTTTCCCTTATGACAAGATCAAACTGGCCATGAGATTTTTCAGATTTTAAATTAGAAGTGGAGATATAAAAGTGACCCCTTTTAAATGTCCGAATCAATAAGGTACCTCATTTTGGGCAAGAATACCCATGGGCGGTGTGAACTTCCAATCTCATCATGTGAGGAGGCTCTTAATATCAAGATGATTCACCAGTAATTCTTTTTGGGCCTGGCCTGATGGCTCAGTGGTTAATCATGCCCATGAAAGTGCCAGGATACTATAGAGATGATGGTTCGTATCCCGACTACTCCCCTGCCCATCCAGCTCTCTGCTTGTGGCCAGAAAAAACAGTAAGGATGGCCCAAAGCCTTGGGACCCTGCACCCACATGGGAGATCCAGAAGAGCCTCTTGCTGCTGGCTTTGAATCAGCCATTAAGGCCACTTGGGGAGTGAACCAGGGGACAGAAGACCTTTCTCGCTGTCCTTTCTTCTCTCAGCAAAGCTGTCTTTCCAATAAAAAAAATAGTAAATATTTTTTAAATGTTTAAAAAAATATTGGGCTAAAAGAGAGTCTAGTGAATACTAGAACATGTATTTAAGAAAATAAAATGGATTTCCTTAATTCAAGCTGAGATGTCCCACATTTGATGAAGTAACTGGACCATCCTGTAAGTGACCTGGGATAGTTTGGTTTTTGTGTCTAGTGATAGCAGATTAGCAGATCAGTCCGGATTGTTTCATTTATACACTTGCTTTGTGAACAGAAATTCTTTGGACAGTACTCTTGTGGCATATATTTATATATATGATATATGCATGTTTTTCAATTCATGCTAAAACATCACTTTATTCTTTTACTGACCATAAATATGTGTTGCATTTTTACTCTAGGGACACCACAGTACAAACTCTTACTCTTCAACCTTCTGTTAAGGATGGACTTATTGTGTATGAAGATTCACCTTTGGTTAGTAATTCAATAATATGCATATTTTCAAGTGTATTTTTTAAGATGATAATTGTATTTCAGCTTTTCTGTGTGGGACAGAAGACAGAATCTCTCATAAATTTGAACATATCGGGTATTTTTTAGAATATGGTATAAAATATTTTTAGGTTAAAAAAATGGGGCAGTGCTGTGGCATAGTAGGTTAAGCCACTGATTACAATACTAACATGCCATTTAAGCACTGACTCAAGTCCCAGCTACTCTATTTCTGCTCCCTGCACCCAGAGTAACAGAAGATGAAGTACTTGGGCCCCTGCCAATCATGTGGGAACCTCTGATTGAGTTCTAAGCCTCTGGCTTTGTGGCCATGTGGGAAGTGAACCAGCATATGGAAGATCTCTCTCTCTTACTCTCTGTCCTTGGCTTTTCAAATAAATAAAATAAATCTAAAAAACATGCTAATTTATTAATCTGTGTTTTCTTAATTATTTACCCAAACTTTGCAATCAGAGTAGTTTGTATAATATGCTGTATCTATGAGTTATTTTATACAATCTTTTAAAAGTTAGAATTATTTTCAAATTTGTAAGTATCTCTTCCTTACCCATTTTCAAATAAAAGCTCCTAAGAACTTTTCCTGGCTCTGCCTTCAACTGTAGCATGGCATCCCATATGGGCATCAGTTCAAGTCCCAGCTGCTCAATTTCCAATCCAGCTCACTGCTAATGCACCTGTGAAAAACAGAAGATAGCCTAAATTGTTGGGCCCCTGTGCTCATGGTGGGAAACCCAGAGGAAGAACAGCTTAGACTGGCCTGTTTCTGGTCTTTGCAACCATTTGGGGATTGAAAGAATCTCTACCTCTGTGTGTCTTTGCCTTTCAAATCAGAAATAAAATAAATTTAAAAAATTGTTTCTAGCTTTTGTCTTGTTTTTTCAGAATGTCATCATTCATTCAGTCATCAATGACCTAGGAGTCTTAATTTTTATTTATTTGACTAGTAGAGGGAGTCTTATGGAAACAGAGAACTCGAATCTACTGGTTTACTCCCAGATGCCCAGGACTGGGCCAGGCCAAAGCCACAAGCCCGGGATGCAGTCCAGGCCTTCTGCATGGATGGCAGACACCCAAGCATTTGAGCTGTCACCTATTGCCAGAGAAGCTGGCATTAGAAGCAAAGCTGGGACTTGATGCCAGACTCTCTGAAATGGGATGCAGGTCTCCTAAGTGATATCTTAACCGCCGCACTATATCCTGCTCCCAAAACTACATTTTAAATGAAGTGTAGTAATTTCCTTTTAATCTATTCTGCATATGACTGCAACACTAAGTAGCCCAAGTTGTAGCTCTAAGCCTCATTGCTTATCACATCTGAACTCACGTTATTAAGTTACTTAATTAGATGAGGTACATAAGAAGATACTTCAAGAGATGTATAGAAACTGGTCATTTAAAATTAAGCTGATTATGGTTCAAAGTTTAATCCATGCATAGTTTTTACATAGTACCAATTTTTCACAATTTTTAGGGGCACTCTTCACATTTCATTTTGATAATCAAGTTCTTATAAGTTGAGATTAATTCTGTTCTTCCAGCGCTTTTTCTCTGATTTCTCATATTTACCTCCCCTTCTGTTCCACACTCCCTAAGTGTGTCTGTGGGTCCCTCAAGTTTGAGCTCTGATTCTCTTCAGCACCATTGCTCCTGATCAAATAAAAGTGTAGACACTTTAAAGAGCCATAATAAATGCATTATTCTAATAGCCATGATTGGAACAGAAAGCACTTTCGTTTCTTTGTTTTACTTAAATTTTTCCTACTCTGGAGGGTATGGGTTGCTGCTAGGCAGCTGGGCATCACAATCATCAGAATAATTATGATACTAAAATAACCAGGTTAGTGTAAAGCTGGCTGTTTGATAGCTATGTGAAGCTTCTGGTAGAGATCCATTGGTTTTATGCAGGTTCTACTGTTGCCTGTTTGGGGTGTGTGATGCGGTATTCGTAATTTAGATAAAACCAGGTATTATAAATCCCAAGCAATAAGTGATGAAGTTTAATAGTGACTGCTTTTATTTTTCTGTTAACAATAAGTTTTCTGTCTTCAAAGGTTAAAGCAGTAAAGATGGGTCATGTTTTGGTGGTAGATGAGGCTGATAAAGCACCAACAAATGTCACCTGTATTTTAAAAACTCTAGTAGAAAATGGGGAAATGATTCTAGCAGATGGAAGACGCATTGTTGCAAGTGAGTATGAACAGGTGGTACTTTTTTCATGCATGCAGTTTTTACATGTCTGATACAATAGGTTTTGTTGGCTGCTCATTAACAAGCAACAAATGAAAGTTAAAGATAACTTAGATTGTTGCTCTTGGCAGTTGTTTACTAAAAGTGATACATCTCAATCTAGCTGTGTCAGTTTTACTTTTTATAGTTAGACAGAAACTTTGAAAATTTTAGTGGGTGTTTCAGTTGCTATTTCAACTTTGAAAATATTTTCAACCCTGAAAATAGCAACATACAGTCTATATATTTTTCTCTCCGTTCATTGTATGTGATTTATTTTCATTCATCGTCTTGTAGAGTTTAAAAAACTAGACATATTTATATCTCCCATTAAAACTTATTTTGTGGGCCCGGCGCAATGGCACAGAGGTTAAGGTCCTTGCCTTGCACACCCGGGATCCCATATGGGCACCGGTTCTAATCCCAGTGGCCCTGTTTCCCATCCAGCTCCCTGCCTGTGGCCCGGGAAAGCAGTCGAGGACGGCCCAAAGCTTTGGGACCCTGCACCCGCAAGAGGCACCTGGAGACCCACAAGAGGCTCCTGGCTTCAGCTTGGCATAGCATCGGCCATTGCGCTCACTTGGGGAGTGAATCATCGGACAGAAGATCTTCCTCTCTGTCTCTCCTCTCTGTATATCCGCCTTCCCAATAAAAAAATTAAAAAATAAATCTTTTTGTTGTTAGGTTAGTATACTTAAACAAAAATATTGGACATTTTATTTATATAACTCATGTATATTTATATAGATATATATGATTTATATGTGAATATATATTCATATAATTTTATACACATTTTACCTAAAGAATGCATTATCCTGTGTTTTGTAATATTTCTACATACCCCTTTTATTGTTATTTAAAAAAATAAAGATAGGTGAATCTTACTGATATATTCAATCTACAAGGAAAAATTGAATTCATCTAATGCAGTGTGAGGATATTTTCTAGTTTCCAATTTTAGTTATTTTGTGTCCTAAAAAATGCTTCAAAACCTGTGTCAAGTTGTTCAAAATGTACTGAGACTAATATCAGATCTTTCTTATCTAAAATAGTGTGTAAAGATGAACCCATTAAAAAGGTACAGATGCATCATCATGAAAGCATTTTCATTTGACATCACTGCAAGATTGTCAATCTGAGCCTAAGCTTAGTACCAATAAAAGTCAGCTTCCCTCTCACCAGGACCTTTATGAGGAAGTGAGAATTTGCGTTAGCCTGAACAGTGTCTCTTAAAAAGGTCAGCCAGAATCTCAGGAGGCATTATGAGGACACCGGCATGGAAAGAAGGAACTGTTCAAGCAAAATTGTAGTTAAGGAATGAGCCTTTCCTGGTAACCCTCCAGCATGTTTGTAGATAACACATTAAACAAGAGTGCTTTAAAGCATTTTATTTGGGGCTTTTTGTTTTATTTTGTCTTAGTAACATGGGTCTCATTATGGATGAATGCCCTTGATGTTTTTCCACTACTAAAATTAACACAGACCACAGAGCATCACTGCTGATTGTGATAGTGGTGAATGTGTGGCTGATTGGAAGGTTGCTTTTTGTTATCTAAGAAAAATTGTGAATGGAGGTTCTTATACACTCGCCTCAAGTAAAACTGCAGGTGTCTCAGAGCTATTATGTTTAAGGATGGACAGCCAAAGGCTACAGGTAAATAAACACAGGTGGTAAATAATGATTCTTCAAATAATGATAATACTGCTTTGATCCTCTCAAATTGTTCTCTGACTTAGCATTCCTATCTGGAATATACACCACTTGGTCTATTATACCATTCTGTTTCTGTAAAACCTAAAACATTTGGACAAAGAGAGCTCCAGAGACTTACATAAATAATGATGGTACATAGTACTAATAGGAAAAACAACACTGTATTGAGATGACTAGGTTTTTTTTTAAAGATTTATTTTTATTATTTTTTATTGAAAGGCGGATATACAGAGGAGAGACAGAGAGGAAGATCTTCCATCCAATGATTCACTCCCCAAGTGAGCGCAACGGCCGATGCTGTGCCGGTCCGAAGCCAGGAGCCTCTTGTGGGTCTCCCACGCGGGTGCAGGGTCCCAAAGCTTTGGGCCGTCCTCGGAACCGGCGCCTATAAGGGATCCCAGGTGTGCAAGGCGAGGACCTTAACCACTACGCCACCGTGCAGGGCCCAAGAGGGCTAGGTTTTAAAGACCTTTCTGTGTCCGTGGGTTCCAGGTACACAAACAGGAGCTGCTGTATGGGGACATGATCTATATATAGTAATATAGTTGCTGGTTAGTGACAGTGAAAGAAAGTCCAGATTATGTTATGGGTGTTTTTAACCTCTCACTGGTGGCTTTTATCATTTCATTTATTTTTTTAAATGGTAATATCTTAATTCCGATTTAAGAAATGAAAGACAACATTTGGACATGTTTATTTTTAGATATATGTTGAATTTACATATAGGTGAGCCCCTGTACAATTAAGGGTGGGCTTCATCAGTATTCAGTTCTTTCTCAAGAAAATTATTCTTTTTTACAACTAAGTTGATTGAGCCAGTTATACTAGAGCTCTTTATTATTGAGTAGTTTGAGTATTTTTGTTATATCAAGCTTTATAGCTTTATTCTTAGAAATGACTAAAAATCAGTTAAGAGTAAATAAATATTTTATTTTTCAGATTCTGCCAATGTAAGTGGAAGAGAAAATGTTGTCGTGATTCATCCGGACTTTAGGATGATTGTTCTTGCTAACAGACCAGGATTTCCTTTCTTGGGCAACGATTTCTTCGGTACTCTAGGTAAAAGTGCTGCTGCTGATGATAATCCCAAGGACAGTAACGCCAGCAGCAGTGGTCTAATGGCGCTCACTGAATGCTTTGCCTGGGCTCTGCCACTATCCTAACCACCTTGTAGGAACACTTGTTATCTCCATTTTAGAGGAGGTGAATGCCTCATCACCAGGTTAGCTTTCTTCTATGTTAAATTAATCATGTTCATGCCATGGCGAACCAGATACCGATGCTCAGGCATTACCTCCTCGGTGATGCCTCCCAGACCAGCCTCCCCTACTTAACACAACATGTGCTATCCCAGCATTGTCTTTTGCTTTAAAATATATACCTTCTAATGTTGCATCTATCACTTCTTATCACTGTATGTCAGATACAAACTCCATGAGCATGGGGAACTTTGTTTCCTTTTAATCACGACAGTATGCAGAATACCTTGGGAAGTACCTGGCATATTGAAGACATTTCTTCATTAAATAGCTTTTATTGTGATCAGTTATGCTTACACACACACAGTTTGGTTTCTATAGTAAAGATTTTATTGATACATGATTAGATGTTCTCTTTTTCTAAAATGAATTTATCAAATAATGTGAGTTTATTTAACTTCCTTTGATCCCTGACCATTTAGCTAATGAATCAAATAATTATATGTAGTTTTAATATGAATAATTCATCCATAGCTTTTGAGCATAGATGTTCTTACAGTACATTTGTCAAAATTATGAATGAAATCTTGTGTTTCTGCATTTCTTTTCTTGGTTTTAATTTAGACAGTGTCTCTGGTGATCCATTTTTTTTAGAATCAACCTCTAAGTTATATTCCATCAATCTGCACAAGATACCAGTATAAATTGGAGTGTGTTAGTACTAACTACTCCTTTTTTGGTATGTGTTTTCATGATGTATATAATTTCTGAAGATACTTGAGAGTTGTTAAAGTTTAAAGGGTTGTCTCAGAGCCATATGAGGAATATATTACCATTCATGAATAGGAATAAATCACCAGCACTGTGTTTACTTATGTCTGTACTCTTTTGTTTTTAAGAAGCAGTAATACATGTCTGAAAAAGGAAGTACATTGTAAATACTGTGTACCTGTTATAGATGCAATAACATTTGCTGGAGAGACATAAAGGAAACTTCCACTTTTTAAATTTAGAATTTTTAAAATTCCCATTAAGCACATTTGAGTATTCAAGCATCATAATGTTTAACAGAAGTAAATCCATGCAGTTTTCTTTTGCTTTCATTAGTTGCTTTCTCCTCTGTATCAACCTATTGGTTGTATTTTCTATACTTTGCTGAGCAACCAATAGTTCTAAATGACTACTCTGTTTTCTCTTGTTGGGTGAAGAGTGGATTATTTGCATGCTGATATGCCTCTTTTCTCTCCTTCAGGTGATATTTTTAGCTGTCATGCAATTGATAACCCCAAACCTCACTCAGAGCTTGAGATGCTCAAACAGTATGGACCAAACGTGCCTGAGCCCATCCTGCAGAAGCTCGTGGCTGCCTTCGGAGAGCTGAGGAGTTTGGCTGACCAAGGGATCATCAACTATCCTTACTCCACCAGGGAAGTTGTCAACATTGTCAAACACTTACAGGTATGGCAACATCTGGACACAGAAGTTTAAAAGCAGCCACCAATCTCAGATTATACAATATATAAACTAGGTCTTTAAATTTCTATAAATATCATGAGTCAGATGAAATGATGTAAATAACCTGTAGTCTAAGTTATGAACATGGAAGCACAATGACCTAAGCTGCATATTGGTTTTGCAAGGTTCTGTGCTTTGTTACCAAGAATTTCGGAAATTTGCAGAAGGATTTTTTTTTGAGGAGTTTGAAAGGCAAGAGCTAAATTCATGAGATGTTGGAGAAACCATCCTGTCCTATTGTTTGATTTTTGATCATGAGCATGTAGTATCTGGGCTTTAAAAAAAAATCAGTTTGAGGTAAATGATATGCAGACAAAAAAAGGAAGAATTAACTGATTATTGAGTAAGGAGGCAGGAGAATGAAATTTCTTGTGACACATACAACATATAGTGCACCTTGTGAAAGAAAACAAAAATCCATGTCAAGAATGGGCATTTGACTCAGTGGCTAAGACACCACATTGCATAGCAGAGAGTTTGAGTTTGGTGAGTCCTGGAGCCTCCTGCCATGCTGGCCTCCCTGTAACGCACAGGCTGGGAAGCAGCAGGTGACTAGGATGGGAGACTAGGATGAGTTCTGGATTCTTGACTTCAGCCTGGTCCATTCCTGGCTATTGTGTGAAGTTAAGGAGTCAATCGGTGGATGGAAATCTGTTGCTGTGCCTTAATGATGGAAATAATAAATAAAAAATGATTTCTAAATCTGTATCTATTCTAGTTATATACTAAATAATGATCTTTAGTAGTCGGAAGCTAATGACTATTGACCTCTACCCCAAATAGAGGACCCTAGAGTAAACATAGAAAATTAGGGGCAGGGAAGAGAAACTGGCCAAGGAGTACATTCTAGTTCGGAAGGCATCGCTTCTCAGCCTTTTGGCTAAGATCAAGTGTAGTATCTGTTCTTATCAGTTTAACATTCTAGTTAGGAAGGCTAAGTTCCAGCAAACTATTACACAGCATGTTCACTGTAGTTAATAGTAAGGTAATATATATTTCAGAATTGCTAAGAGAATAGATTTTAAATGATTTGCCCCCAAAAATGCATATGTGAATCAGTGAAATGTTAACTCAATGCAATCATTCATGACAACATGCATATATCAAAATATTTATACCCCATAATAAATACAGATATTATTTGTCAGATTAGATATTTGTGAGGGAGAAAAAAGTACAGTAGAAAGTTTATTCTGCCTGTGAAACTATGACAAAATTCTGTTCAGCCAGCTGAGATTTTGATGAAAATCACAGCATGACAGAGCCAGTAAGATACCAGAGGCCACTCCTACTGTAAATTTAGTTGTATTAATATTTGTTTTCTTCCCCTGTTTCTTCCCTGTTTCTCTGATTCCTTATTTATGTATTTTTAAAGTTTATTTTTATTTGAAAGGCAGGTTTTTACAGAGAGAAGAGAGACAGAGAAAGAGGTCTCCCATCTACTGGTTTATTCCCAAAATGGCTGCAACTGCCAGAAGGCAAGGGCCCTCTGCTGGCCTATTCCTGTGAGGTTAGCACCCAAGGCCTCCACCATCCTCTGCTGTTTTCCCATGCCCTAAGCCGAGAGCTGGTGGAACAGAAATGCAACAGCTGGGACACAAACAGATGTCCTTAGCGATGCCAGCACTTGCAGGTGGAGAATTAGCCTGTTGACCCTTGGTTCCTATACTTTTTATGTTTCTCTTCTTATTCCTTGATGTTGTTTTTAATTCACAAACTGACTTTTCTAAATATACTTATGAAGATACTCAATATTCTCCTTTATTCACTCAACATTTTAATGTTAATTAGGTAACTGTACTCATTTTAGATAAAATTTTAATCTCAGAGTAGTTTTAGACTTACAAGACAAAAATTGTATAAAATTCTCATGTGTCTATTCCCACTTTCCCACATTTTTAGCATCTTACATTCGAATATTTGTCAGTCAGTAACCCACACCCAGCTTCCTCTTTTATTTATATCTCATACAAACTGAAATGTTTGTGAAGTGTTTGTGATGATTAACCATGTCTAGCTTCCCCTAGTTCTTATACCCAAACTCCTTTTATCCTTCTACCCGCTTGTGAGTACAGGAGGTTTCAGAAAGCATTGACCATAACTGGAATCAAAATCTGAGATTTGCGTTGATATAAGAGAAGAAACTATTCTCTCTTCTTTCTATCACTATATATTCTATTCACTCTCTCTCATTTATATATATATATTTATATTTATATATTTATATTTATATATTTATATATATATTTATATATATATAAATGTATTACTACTATGGTTATTGACCAGGGTAGTTAATTTCTGCTTGTTCATTGTTTTGTAGGTCTTTATAATATGTATTTTATTACATGTAAAATAAGGCAATTTTTTTTTAATACAGAAGTTTCCCACTGAAGGTCTCTCCAATGTGGTTCGGAATGTTTTTGACTTTGATTCATATAACAACGACATGAGAGAGATTTTGATGAACACTTTACACAAATATGGGATACCTATTGGAGCAAAACCTACCAGTGTGCAACTGGCAAAGGAGTAAGGCAATTTCCCTGTTGATCAAATAATGTTGAACACTGCTCTTCTGATTTTAACTGCTGATAATTCCTAGCCTACTAAATAAGGTGGTGTAGAAATTACCTCCCATGAATAAATATTTTAAATATATTTGCTATTTGCTGGCTGGTTTTCAGTTAAATGGCATTATTTATAGTCTTGTAAATTGAGAATTGCAATTATTGTGACTGTCTTATGAGTAGATGTAATATAATCAAATAAAGGGAAATATTTGTTTCTTTAATAGTCTCTGTCATTTTATTGTATTGGGCCTCATTATTTCATAATCCAGTGCAAAAACGTTGCACAAACATCAGACTTGCATCTAGGGATGATCAACATTTTGTTAAGATGTTTGCATTCATGTTACATGTAGTTTTACTTACGGTGGTTTTTCATTTAGTAGAATATTACTTTCAAGATGTTTATTTACTTATTTCAGCTTCATAAATGAAAGAGACAGAACAAGTAGGTCCATTTAACATGGACATGCTGCCTTCTCTTTATGATCACAGGCAATATGATTAACTTCAGTTAAGAATCTTGAAAATATGCTATTGATCAGAAAGACAGTTAATAAAGATCATTAGGAAGAATTAAGGAGTAGTAATTAAGAAGTAGTTTTCAATATGAATAACTTAATAATACATGTAATACCATCTTATAAAAATAGCCAAGTATTATAAATTCACAAAGTACAGTGATTTTTGAAGGAAATTATTACTTGATTCAGTCTCACTATTTCCTATAGGAAAAAAAATTTTAGATACATATTGGTGATTAGTCTAGAAAAATATAACATATCTTAATTTACATAGTCATTATTTATTCTTTGAAGACATTATATGACAAATGCCAACAAAAACAGGTGTTTTAAGTATCTAGAATTTCTTAAAGAGAAACAAATATTTCCCTTTTGTTGTAAAAGTACAAGATAGAGTTATATTAGGCATCATCAGTGGATATGCTTGTTTTATTGTTGAGTGAGCAATTTTTTTTTCAGGGAGAGTGATTGGCTGTCACTTGCCGATGCATATATTTTTATATAATAATAATTTACTGATTCATTAGCAATTCTATGGACATTTTGAAATTAAGTCAGTAATATAGTAAGTGACTGTATCAGGGTGTTCAAAAATTATTCACGTGCAAACTCCTGTTTATACTCATTTTTCCCATTTTATAAGTTATATATTTTTTATAAACCCCACCCACACCGCTCCCTCTAAGTTATATCTTTGTTTTCACTTGGAAATAAAATACTTCTTAACCATTAACAATTTGATAATTTTATTAAGTTCTAACTTCTTGGAAAGTAGGAGTACATTTTTAAATAGTCTTTTTGTACTCTTGGGGGAGAGCAAAATAGACCAAAAGGATTAGTGAGGCGTGAGGAAGAGTTTCTCCCCAGAGTCATGCAATAGCCATGGCTGGCCATTACCTGAAACAAGTACAATCCAGGCCTCCCATTTTGGCAACAGGGGCTCAATGAATCGAGCCATCAGTGCTCCCTCCCAAGATCTCCATTGCTGTGAAACTGGAGTCAGAAATTGGAGCTGGGTTAAACATATTAATCCAGTGTGTGTGTGTGTAAGACAGTGAGAGATGTATGTATGTACACTAATCTTCTTTTGTCAGTACTGTAGGTAGAGATAGGATATTTTCATTTAACATCTGAACCCTTGAGGTTTTGTGAAGTTTTTCCCCCCATTTGATGAGAAAGCCAGAGAGGTAGCCATATACAGAAATCTTGCATTTACTGCTCCGTTCTTCAAATGCCATCAGCTGTAATGGACTGGGTTAAGGTCAAGAGGCCAGAACTCAATCCCTAATTTTCAATATAGTTGGCTAGGTATTTGAGCCATCATTTCTGCCTCCCAGAATATGTATTACCAAGAAGCTGGAACCAGAATGGACCCAAGACTGAAATCAAGTACTCCAATGTACTATGTGCTAAGCAGGACCTGAACCTCTGAACAAAACACCAGCCCTGAACTCCTGAATTCTATTTAAAATATCAAAAGCATACAAGATCTTCAAAAAGTTTATGGAAAATTTATATTTTAAAATATTATGCATGGACTTCAAAATTTGTGTACTAAGATGAGCCTATCTTTTTTCATGAAGTTTTTAAAGTATGCATGGTGTGTGTGTGTGTGTATGTATATATAGATATAGATATCTCATATATAAATAATTTACAACAGAATTGGGTTGGGTCCAAACATTTCACCAAAGGCTCTTAGATATCTGCTGTGGTTAAATATATATATTTATACAAATATATATGAATTTTGCATGCTTTTTCCTCAAGAAAATTTATTCTGATATATCTTTTACTTGAACATAAATATACTGTTAATACTTCAGCAGTTCCAAATTAAAGTGTTTCAGAATAATTTATCAACTGTCATGTTAAAAACAATTATTTTTTAAAAATCCTTTTCTTTTTCCAAATTACCATTTTGTGGAATTTGTTCTATTTTTCCTTTAATTAATTCACTAGTATCTAAAAAATCTTTAAAATCTTCAAATAAAAAAACTTAAGAGCAAATCATCATTTCATAAATCCTTACTATAATGTAAATGTGAGAATAGCTCACAACGTTTGTGAGAAAATGGAATTAGAAGATAAAGAAATAGACTTTTGACTTGTTGATTCTGCGCCTGGGTACACCTACATCTCATATTTGAAAGCCCTGATGTGAGTCCCGCCTTTGATTCTGATCCAGCTTCCCAGTAATGTACATTTCAGGAGTCTGTAGCTAAGGACTCAACAATGTGGGCTCTGATACCCATGTGGAGGACCTACAGTGCGTTCCAGGCTCTTGACTTCAGTCCTGCCTAGTCCTGGCTTTTGCAAGGATTTGGAAAGTAAATAAGCAGATGGAAGATCTCTCTCTCTCAGCATTGCAAGTAAATTTTTAAAAATAGTAAGTTTTTTTTTTTTAACTGAAAAGGCAGCTTTATAGAGAGAAGGAGAGACAGAGAAAAATCTTCCATCTTTGGGTTCACTTTCTAAGTGGCCGCAGTGGCTAGAGCCCATCTGAAGCCAGGAGCTTCTTCCAGGTCTCCCACATAGGTGCAAGGTCCCAAGGCTTTGGGCCATCCTTGACTGCTTTCCCTGGCTACAAGCAGGGAGCTGGATGGAAAGTGGAAAAGCCAGGACACAGAATTGGCACCTGCATATGGGATCCTGGCATTTGTAACGCAAGGATTTAGCCATTGGGTCACCGTGCCAGGACCTAATAACAATTTGAAACAGGTTTATTTTGCTGAAAAGTATTTTGAAATCCTCATAGATTTTTCATTATATACATTCCTAAAGAACCCTCTACTCTACTTCTGAATTTATACGGTATAGTAATAATTCAGTTTGCCTCAGGTTAGAAAGGCAGAGCTGAGATACATGCATTTATATTTATTGTTATCCTCAGTCCTAAAGATGGCTGAAAGAACATATAGGCAGATTATAAGTGATTTCTTAATCAGTTGTTTGGATTATAAGCGATTTCTTAATTAGCTGTTTGAATCAAATCCTCATTCCTCTGAATGAAAGTCTTAAGCTTTATTTCAAAATGAAAATAAGCAAAACACACAGATTAGTACATACTTCTAACGTAAATTTGGAACATTTTTACTCCGATTCAGGGTTGCTTTTTTATGCTATATTTCAAAATGAATACAAGGTAATTAGTTTAGGAAAACTGAAATTTAGGGTCAACACCATAGCATAGCAGATAAAGTCACAGCTTGCAATGCAGGCATCTCATATAGATGCAAGTTCATGTTTACTGCTCCACTCCCAACCTGGCACACTGCTGATGGCCTGAGAAAATAGCCCAAAGACTTAGGCCCTGGTCACTCATGTCGGAGACGTAAAAGAAGTTCCTGATGTACGGCTTTGGCCTTGCCCAGAGCTGGCTGATGACGTCACCTTAAGGGTGGACCAGCAGATAGAAGATCTTCTCACTCTCAGTCTTGCCTTGTCTGTAATTCCTGCCTTTCAAAATAAGTGTTTTCTTAAAAAAAAAAAAAATTCTAGAAAACTTTGTATGACTACTATAGGCTAGACTGAAGTCAAGAGCTTGGAACGCACTATAGGTCCCCCACATGGGTAGCAGGGCCCACATTGTTGAACCATTAGCTACAGACTCCCGAAATGTACATTACTGGGAAGCTGGATCAGAATCAAAGGTGGGACTCACATCAGGGTTTTCAAATATGGGATGTAGTTGCACCCAGGGGCAGAATCACCAAGTCAAAAATCCATTCGTTTATATTAGTACATATATTATACTACTTCTAATAGACATACTACAAATAACATTAGATATAATATATACTGTATATAATTATACTATGTGTAATACTAGCCATTGTTCATTTTTGTTTTCGAGCATCAAAGGAATTTCTGGAAACTTCTCAAAGACAGGGCTCATTTTAAAATGAAAAAAGCATACAGGGAAATTGTCCCTATCATTTGAAGTTACCTTCATGAGTTTTTCTCTCCCATATTTCCCTAAGACACACATACATATAATATTCACATTATCATCATCTTTGTTCCAAATGCCTTGCCTTCTTCTCTTGATTTCTTCTTTAGTGTTACTTGGTTTGTTCTTAAGGCATCTCTCCTCCAAAAAGCAACTATTGCCTGTTTGTCACTGACAAATTACCATTCGTTGTATTTGTCAAATAGGATAAAAAAATTTGAAGAAATGTAAAAAGCTTTTCTATGTAGGCTTTATGATCCTTATTTACTAAATAATAACATATCTATTTTTAAAATAGAATAACAAAAAGAGAATCAAATCTCCCATAGTTCTTCCATCCAGAAATAACCCTTGAGGAATCCTTCTAGACCTTTTGCTATGATTATATGCATATGTGTTATTTTATGCATTTAAAAATATTTGTTTCCAGTGATTTTTTTTATTTTTGAGTCTTTCTCCTTAATAGAAGACATATGCTACTAAAAAAGTTATTTTTAAATACTTCATTCCCAAGTGTCCTTGTTGAGAAGAAAGTTATTTAAATGAATTGACTTGTTTATATGAGAAAAAAAGGTGAAAATAACCCAAAAGTTAAAAAAAAAAAAGATAAGTTATATTTTGTTGCAAAAATTTAAAATCTAAGCTCCTAAAATTTTTCACAAACTTTTTGAAGACCCCTCATAACAGCAGTTCTTTCCCATTCCCTCTTTTTTTTCTGTATGTGTTCATTCCTTACCATCTGAAGCTTACGGTATTTACTCCAAACAGAATGAACAGATTTAAAAAGCACTTGATATGCTTTCATAAAGAATGAAAGCATTAATGACAACACTTTGTGTCTTTGTGCATATGTTTAAATATCATTATGCTCTTTGGATGTATAAATATGTTCTCACTAGACAGACTGAACATCTAAAAATAACTGTGATTGTACTTTAAAAGTGCCCAGAGCTGCCTACCAAGCCCTTTTAATTACTCACATGTCCTGTTGTTGTGCATCCCTACCTACTTCCAAATGTTTTATCTAAAAGAATTTTTAATCTTTCAGGGGGGAAAAAACAACTTTGAATTAACAAACTCTGTAATTGCCTTGGCCAAAGTTTTTATTAAATAACTCTAAGGTCACATTGGAATAATTTAAGAAGCAATGGTAGCTGTGGTCAGTGGTCATCCTTGAAAGAGGCACTGGGAAGAGGAAACGAGGTCTAGCTTTCTATACTATTTTAGCTTTAGTACCTATATTGCTTTCTAGAATTTAGTTTTTAAATGCTCATTGACTAGGAATGCAAAATTTCCCTTTCGCTTTCTTATTTAAATTTAAAAAGTTCCAATAAAAGCTCTGTTCTGAAATTGCTATTTTGTGGCGCCCTTACCTGCTGAGTAGCAAAGCTGAGGATTCCCCCCAGAGCCTTCTGCAAAGGGAGAACACTGCCCTGTTAGCAATGGCCAATAGAAATGCCATGACTCGGGCATTGCCATAGCATATCGGCACAATGTACAAAAATGTTTACAGCAGTAGACTTCAGTTTCAACATAGAAAGTGACAGTAAGCCACATTTTAAGGCACTAAAAAAATTTTTTTTAAAGTTATCACTTACTTAAGTGCTTTAAGTACTTGACAAATATTACCACACCTTATCCACACAACAATTTTGGCTTTTGACTCCTTGGTTCTGTTTTACAGATTAACAAACTGAGGCTCAGGAAATTTTATATAACAAATCTTACAACTAATAAGTAGCACAACTGTAGATACAGCCGCAGATCCAGCTCATTCCAAAGTTTGGTATCTTTCTGTTTGTTCTGCTGTTGACAGAAGTATAATGCAATACAACATTGGCTATCACATTTGCAAAAATAATGGAAACTTTTGAGTTATCTTTCATTGTATTTTCCCACTATTTGGGGACCCTATTAGACACAATGTATATTTAACTTTTGCTTTAATTGCTAGATTAATTGTGCTCATCAGTTTTCTCCAAATTATTTGAAAATAGTCCTCTGTCTCATGGCCTATTGTTAACTCTTATTTTATTTTGAAAGATGAAAGACAAGGAGAAGGATAAGGTATACATTCCATAGGCTGGGTTTAAACAGGTAAGGATGAATCCTACGGGAAAGGTACTCGAGAAGTTTCAGAATTGAAATACTGAAATAAAGAGTCCATAATATCATGCCAACTCACAGATGCTGTGATTTCCTGTCCCTAATTGAGCAAGGGAGTTAAGTACATAATGAATTTTCCAAATATCAGCCACCATTCATGACTTTATCAGCTAGCCTCCACATGTTTGTGGTGCTCCTGAGAAAGGTAGCTAGCGTTGTGTTTTCCTGTTCAGGAGTCGTTGGTGTCTCTTTGCAATGTGCGTTTAGAGGACTGTGTCTCATGGTTAGCTTTCTTTTCAGGACAATGACAGTGGTGTGTACTTGTAAACAGAACACCTTGGTCTCTTTTGAACTTGTCTTTGAAAAACTCTCTGTCTAGCATTGGTTTTCTGCCTTAGGACTTAGCCTGTGTATTTGGGCCATCAATAACAGCTGCTTCTTCTCGGACAGAGTACAGCTCTGGAGTCTTCAAAGTACCAGAAGCATCAAAAGAAGCAGCCCCAGCTGGGACCTCTCTTTGGAGTAATTTCATTAGATTTCTCTTTGAAAGTAGGAAAGATTATCCATTTATGTTTATCCACATAAAGCAAAAATACTCTGCCTACTATTTTGAGCCTCACTTCCCTTTTTCCCAGACTAGCATGTGCTATAACTTCTCTTTATGGTCATTGTTTTACAAGTAAATTCATGGTGTTGTTCATGGAGTTCTAAGGTATGTGATCCCACTCTGTCACATGAATTACTTTCACTTCACTTAAAAGCTCTTAGTTTTCAAAAATAATGAGATTTGCATCAGGACATCTTACAACTATTGTTATTGGAATGACAGTCTTTGATTTTATATGTTTGTAGTCATTGGCCTATTTTCTCTTGATATATTGTGAAGTAACTTCACAACTGTTTCATTTGCATTTAGCTTTTTATATGGAGGTGTAAGTATATATGTATCGCCAGCCTGAACAGAAATTTTCAAGATCTCCAAGTGTTTCATATGTGCCTGAGGCAGTCTCACAGATTTATTTGTGATCCCTTGAGAATTTGCAAATGAAATTTTAGGAAAGCCATTACCTGACTTGATAGCCATTCCTAATCCCCACCTTTACTGTCTCTTCCAAATACACCTGCAAAGAGACTGCCTCCCTTGCTGAGAGTCCTCTAAGTGAAGAAAATGGCATAGATTGTAGTCACAATACAGTGGTAAAGATTTACCATGGTGATTTGCAATTTGCCACTTAAAATAAGAAAACGGGTTTACACACACACACACACACACACACACACACAGTTCTGATGAACCAGACATTCATTCATGTAAGAGACTCGTCAGTTCATACAATGGCCTATGTTATATTAGAGCTATATCACAGGGAACAAGGATAAAGGCAGCTGAATTTTTAAAGCAGCACTAGGCCGTCCCCAGGCAAATAAAGGAGGAGACAACAAGCAGAGGAGTTTGAAGAAAGTGTAGTGCACTTGGGTGAATACAAGTGGTTTGGTGACCAAAAAGTTAAGATTAAGTGATGGTGGGCCCGGTGCGATGGCGCAGTGGTTAAGGTCCTCGCCTTGCATGCCCGGGATCCCATATGGGCACCGGTTCTAATCCCGGTGGCCCTGCTTCCCATCCAGCTCCCTGCCTGTGGCCTGGGAAAGCAGTCGAGGACGGCCCAAAGCTTTGGGACCCTGCAGCTGCGTGGGAGACCCAGAAGAGGCTCCTGGCTTCGGATTGGCATAGCATCAGCCGTTGTGCTCACTTGGGGAGTGAATCATCGGATGGAAGATCTTTCTCTCTGTCTCTCCTCTCTGTATATCCGCCTTTCCAATAAGAATAAAATAAATCTTAAAAAAAAAAAAGATTAAGTGATGGTGATGCTGTGTGATGATGCTGAAAGGGAGAAAAGAGTCAAGGGGAATTTTAGAGGAGTCTGAGCCAGAGAGTACTGTCAGATTTAGTTTTAGAAAGACCCTATGATTTTACAAAGATAATAAACTGAAAGGCAGTGAATCTGAGGGTGGAAAGCCTCTTGGTTAATAGGTACAGTATGTGGAATGTTGAGCTCTGATGTAGCTCTGATGAGGAAAATGAGGGAAAACAGTGAAAGTTAGATGCCACAATGAATGTATTGCAAATACCCGAAATTCAAATGAGTAAGACTTAAGCCTTGTCCTTAAAGAGTTAACAATCTAGTAAGGAAACCGCAGAATACTACCAGTGTTACTATACACAGTGTTTTGTTCAAAGTGCTACATTCACAGGGTATTCATCCTATGAGCCTTTCTCGTGGGAAATGAAGGAAATTTTTCCCCGAGAAATTCTGTAGCAACTAGGAGAGTTTCACTTCCAGTTGTTCTTGTTGTGGATGATTAGAAAAGAACATGAGATCCGAAAATACTAAGATGTGGTGGATAAAGCAGATGGCAGAAAAGGAGGAGACATTCCTTGCAATGAAACTTGAAGAAAAATGAAGGAAAGGAAACCCAGTTCCTAGAACTGTAGTCTGGCCACTTGTGTGCGGAAACAGAGAGCCCGAATGTGTGGAACAAGCTGACGGCATATATTCTGGTGCAGAGTGATGCTGGACAACAGCCCTGAGAGGGCACAGTATCATTCTGGGGACCGGGGAGGTGTAATTGGGAAATGCCTGCCGAGGAACGCAAGGTTCTCCCAAAGCTTTTCCATCTTGCACATCCACATTACTCTGCATTTCTGTGACCTCAGCAGGATGGAGGTGGCAGAGGAGCACAAGAACAACTTACAAAGTGAAAACCATAATATCTACAAGCAGAACCAGGCACATGAAGGAAAACACACACACACACACACACACACACACACACACACACACATTTGTCATTTACAACAAAGTAAAATTAATTTGCCAGCAACATGTGGGAGTGCAGGAAATAAGAATTCTGACGTTTGTAGCATATGAGGGAGGATTTAATAGGACGTAATGGTGCTAATCACTGTTACTAACTTAAAGCACGTAAGAAGACTCTTGTACATTCTCTCTTTAAGATACTGAGTTTATAGAAAATACAAAAAACATTTGATATTTCTAACATTTGTTAGAAATATCACAGGTTCACTACTGAACTGATACTCCTGAAATCTTATTCCTTGTCAGGTCTGAAACTTGAAGATCACAGTCTATCAAATTTAGGGTCTCCTGTGTGCAAGTTTGCATGAAAATGCCATAGAGCAAATAGATCTGCCCAGAAGGAAAGATACCAGAGGAAAGTAGTGTTTGAATTGAACTTTTAAATAAGGGAGGATTTCACCCAAGAGATAATAGCAACAGGGAGTTCTGGGCAGGCAGTGATAGCTTTGAGGACGCATGGAATACATAGCATGTCCAGGAAAAACAAATAGCAATTTGAAGAGGCTACAGTATAGGTTGACCTGGAGAGTAAGAAGAAAGGGGTAAGAGTTGAAGTTGGACATATTTGCCTGGGCTATTCTATAAGAGGCTGTAGTGAACTCAGCTACGCAATCTGACTTAATGTTTGCCAGGGGTTGGGTTCGAAACATGAGGAGTAGGTGAGGCCTTCTAAAATTGGAGTTGTTCTTTTTCTTTTCAAAAATGGTAGCAATTGAAATTTTGAGGCAGTGGAACTACCCTGAAGGATTCCATTATTCCCATGAAAATTAGTAATTCTTGTGGTAAGGAAATGTTTTAGGAATTGTTGATAATAGGTATGTCAACAACTTCCAATTGCATAATGCCCCTAGAAAGATCCAAATCTTTTTCATGTGTTTTCTTTCATACTCCAGAAATAGTATTGGCAAATGTTCAGAGGAGGCAGAAATTTGCCAGAATATATTCTTTAAAACCCTAGTTAACCTCTTTATGGAAGCAATCTTAGACTAATCTCTTGCACGTCATTCAGACTATGTTACTTGACTTTGGTGTCCATATGTATTATGTTATGAAATGTATGTGTATTTAGGGAAAAAATCTGTTTCTTTTCTGTAACTTGCTCAACTACTATAATTTGCCCATCATAGTTTTGATCTTCACCTTTCTTTGACTTAAAGCTTTTACTTCCAGATCTTTATTATTGCTTCCACAAGGGATTAAGAAACATCACAACATATGAATTGAAATACTTAGTTGTTTTAAAAAACATAAAATAATGAATGACATTTAGATAAAAAGTAGTGCTATTTCTAGACCTTCGGTTCATCCTTTTTCCCCTTCAAATCAAATCCAGACACCATTCCAACTAGGACTTCAAAAAAGTTAAACAATACAAGTGACAGGATCTTAAAACCATGGAAAATGCCATTATTGTTTCAGTCAGGTTGTATTTAACAACAAAAGTCTGGTCAGGGTTATTAATTTCTAGTTAACCACAAATTAATGTTGATTGTGTTTTAAAATCAAAAGTTTGTCAATACACCTGAATATAATGTTTTTCTGTTCCCCTGACTACTAGTTTCCTGAAGTGGAGAAAGTTACTAATTTTTATGCGTCTGATTGAGAGAGCTTAGTAGCGGAAAATAAATGAGAGGCTTTGGTTTCCCTCAATTGGCTAGAGTAGAATCCAAGTAAAAATCTAGAAACAACATTTTGTGTTGTTACCAAGGAACATAGCAGAGTCCATTTGATTGGACAATTCCAGGACAGCCTTGTGTTTCTTAATATGTCCACTGGGTTACAACTATCATTGTCAATAACTTCTATTACATGATTCCAGAATAGATTCTATATGGAGTACCTGAAGATCTTTCCCATATTCTGCCAACCAGTATGTGCTATTTTTATTTAGAGTTAGGCAGCCTGTAATGTCCATAACTTATTTAGAATGAGCTGGTGTATGCAAAGCAGATTTTATGAGTATCCCTGGCATTTTCAGTTAAAACTGGAAATTGAGCAAAGTTACCTTTTCTTAAGTAATGAAGGTTTTATATATATATATATTCTGAAGTTATTTTTGTAGGATTGTTAACAGATGTGTTAGATCTACTTTTTAACCTAGCATCATTTTTATTAAGCAACTCTCTACCTGTAATTAGATTTTAAGATCTGAAACTTTAAGAGCCATTTTCGGATGTGTCAGAACTTCTTTTCATGTTTTAGTAAAGCATGTCCATTTATCAGGGCTCCTATTCTATTGTTTGGTAGAAATCATTTCATTCTCGTTATTCATTTTTCTCTCCAGAGAAAAGAGATACAAGGTTGTTAAACATACTGATAGCTGCCTCTACTCAATTCTTCCATCACAACAGATGCCTCGAATTGACAAAACCTAAAGATCATTCCTTTCATTTCACAAATGAGATTAATACTCTGAAATATTTGTTGTCTTCTCCTTTCCTAAATCTGCATAGTTAGTTAATAAAGGGACAGGACTTAGGACCAGCTCTCTTGCTTTCTCTTGTACTATGTCTCCCATGCAGAGGGAAAATAAGTGTCTCCTGCCTTTGTTTCTACTTCTATATTAGGAGGCCTGAGTCTATTCTGGGGAACTACTGAAAGCAACTAAGCAATACAAATTGTTCCCCAAACTAGGGGATATGAGATATTTGCAAGATCTACTCTATTGATCTACAATAGAAGATCAATAAAATCTAATTTTATTATATTCAAATGAAAGAACAAAATAATAGGAAATCTTCTAAATCAGTCCCACCACACCCCTATGCACACCGTTCCAGTAAAAAGGAAATAAGCAGATTGCCAATCAGAATAATTACTTGGTGTTTACAAATATATGTTCAGGGCCCGGCGTGATAGCATAGTGGTTAAGGTCCTCACCTTGCACACACCAGAATCCCATATGGTTGCCAGTTCTAATCCTGGTGGCCCAGCTTCCTATCCAGCTTCCTGTTTGTGGCCTGGGAAAGCAGTAAAGGACGGTCCAAAGCCTTGGGATCCTGCACCTGCGTGGGAGACTCGGAAGAGCTCCTGGCTCCTGGCTTCAGATTGACTCAGCTCCAGCCATTGCGGTCACTAGGGGAGTGAACCATTGAATGGAAGATCTTTCTCTCTGTCTCTCCTCCTCTCTGTACACCTGCCTTTCCAATAAAAATAAATAAATCTTTTTTAGAAAAAAGTATGTTCATGCACACTTTTGTCATATGACTAACAAAAATTTCCATGTAAATTTCTTTCTAAATTATTTGCTCCTCTGAAACATTAGCAATTCAAAGGGACGAAATGCATGTTCCACCAGAATGTTCTGGCCCATTCTTTAATGTAAAAAATACCTTAGAAATAACACATCAAAGCTCTCCTTAACTGAAAATAAATGATATTTAAATGTAAGTATATACTGTTTTGATAATCATCAAACTCATTCCAAGCATGTATTTCAGTCTGTTGCCGTAGGACCATTATTTTTAGAGAAATGTTAACACTACAATAATTTTTCTCTTTACTTATAATGAAATAAGAAATTTCTAAGTGATTAAACAAACCAGTGGTTCGTTTCTTTGCAGATTCAAATAAGATAACATGAGTGAACAGTAAAGACTTCGGTTTCAAAATTTTGACTGTAATTTTGCACTTTAGCATCACTGTATTACCCCTGCTAAATTACTCTTGAAAACTGCTTAAAATAAAACAAAAGTAATGAATGTTTCCATTAGAAGCCATATAAGAGAATCCCTTGATGAGGGCAAGAACTAAAAGTGTTCGACTGGTACTGGGGGTGCTGTTTCTAAAGGCACAAGTTGCAGAGCTGTGTTCAGAGCCAGGTGACATGTTCCTGCGAACATTTGTATATGTGTTACTGTGCTTCAGTCCTAAGTGAAAAAAGTTACAAGTGAAATAGAGTTTGTAAAACTTGTCCCATACATCTTACAAGCATGAGAGTATTAGCATTATTACTGTTATGGGGTATTACTTAATGCTAAATTTAAGGAAAAGAGGCTGAAATTTTTAATGAATTGCCCCAAATATTTTAAAGCTTTCCTTCCCTCTACCAAGAATTTATATGTTATATTTCTAAATATTTTACCAATTCAAGGAAGAAACTGTAAACATTAATTATATTCATATCTATGAAATTTATATCTTTCACTAAACTATGATCAAAAATAAATTGTCTCCTAATTTTCTACAGCATGGTGTTTCTCATGTTAACATTTACTTCAGTCATAACATTATGGACTGTCCCTGAATCAAATGAAGTGTAACTCACCATTTAAGCCATTCATCAGATGTGTTTGTGTGATTGATCATAAATTACTTATGACATATTAACAGAAAAATGTCTACATCTCTTTGACAGGTTGCCTCTACCAAAACAGACATTTGTGGGCTACTGGACAGTTGGTCAGGCAACAACTGGAATGCAGAAACTCTTGTGTCCAGCAGAAACTCAACTCATAGACATAAAGGTGGATATCTTTTTGTGGTTTTCTCTTAAGCTGTTGAATCTTACAGTTTTTTCCTTATGTATTTCCTGAGAAACATTCTTAGTCATTCTCAGAACTCACTTTACCTGATGCTGATTTAGCTTGTACTCAACCTTCAAATCAGTCTGACCTGTAACGTCCTTACTACATGTCATTCATAATGTCCAAATAGAATTCTTACTTTATGTATCAAGAGAATCAGTCAGGTGTATTATGTTGCTGTACGATTTGTCTTTACTTTGTGTTTGCTATTGGAGTTAAAAACTATGTGTGTGCTTTTGAAAAAGTTCAGCCACCTTTTCATTACATTTTGCTGATAGATGCTATCTTCTTCATGAGAAAAGGTAATGGAAAGTACTATCAGTCACTACTTACAGAAGAAATTACTCCAGTTATTTCAAGAAGAAAGTTATTTATAATGAGAAATGAGGTGCTTGTAAAAGCGTTTGAAAGGGCAGAAATGGATCAGGGGGCCAACACTGGTTTTGCAATCAATGTTTCTCTGTCTGCTGCCATCCTTGTTCCTGGGACTGTCCAGCAAACCAAGGCCAGCAGACTTCTTTCTGTAAACATGCAAATAGTAAATATTTTAGGCTTTGTGGCCAGACAACATCAGATTGAAGAAGCAGTCCTGGCAATACACAAACAAATGGGTGTGGCTGTGTTCCACTCACATTTTATTTACTGAAGTAGGCAGTAGGTTGTACTTATCAACGTGTGGGCTTGTCACCTGCTGCAGTACAGCAGCGGTTCCGGCTGCTTCTATTTGTCAGGGCTTGCTTGTCTGTGTCATGCAGGAAGATGTCCAGCTGCCTCTCTTCTCCTTAATGCAGGAGCATTAAATTGTCAGTACCTAAACACTCCCAAAACTCTTTCTCTACGCTCTAAAGAATATAATTTGTAATCTTCCAATTCCTGAGGTACAGGATGAATGGAGAATGCTAATACCTTATCCCAAATATTTTTGATCAATTTATGATTGCAGAGGATGCAAGTCATTGAAATTTCAGTCATCTCTGCAGAGTTCTTCTAGGACTTTGTATCTAAGTACCCAGCACTAATATCCATAACATTAATAAAGTGGTTGCTCTGCTTACTGTTTGCATTGAATGATTATCACCATGGATGAAATACTCTTTCATAAGTAACAGTGGTAATTATCAGTAGACTCGAGTTTTCTTTTAATTTTTACTTTTCAGATGTCATATTGTTATTACATTTTATTTTAAAAGGCATGATTCAATCATTACATTTCTAGATAGCATTATAAAAGCACTGTTTCCAATGGAAATATTGCCAAACCCTGGTTCATTCATGTACAGATTATTCTCCCTGTTTGGACAGCTCTGAGCCCCAATACATAGTATACAAAACTGGCTCTTAAGAAGAAATGAAGAACTGAGAAACATTTTGGGGTTCTACATCAGGTGTATATTTATGAGTAAAACAGAAAAGAAAGTAGTATTAAATAAGATAACACATCTGAAAGCATTTGTGAGTGCAAGGATATACTGGCATTATTGATACAACTATAATAGCAGCCCATAAAATGAGAAGAGGCCTAGTAGGATATTATGTGCTTCAATTAAAGTATGTTTTAAAAGAATTATAATTTTTCCACATTTGGGAGACTATGTAAATTTCTGAACTCAGCTGTTTTATTACAGGGTCCAGTAATTGTAAACATACAGGAGTTTCCACTAGAAAGACAGGAAGCAAGATCCCTAAGCTTCACTGAAGAATGTGCTTCCTGGAGGTTGCCATTGGAGGAAGTTAATATAATCTGTGATATTGCTACAACACATGGTACGTAAGATTCCTTTTTTGATGTTTTCTACATTGATTTTTGTTAAGGAAAAAGATTAAAGTAATGTCTAGACATCAAAACGTCTATGATAGACTCAGTGAGTGTCATTTGTGGGTTGGATACCAATTATTTGTAATTTAGAGCTAATTTCCTCTAACAACCTAGGAAAATGCCATTGTGGAATCCACATATGTATTTGAGGTTGTGTGCATATATCTGTTTCTCATTACAATTGTAGCACAAAGTTAAACACACCCAGGCATGTGCTAAAAATAGAAAGGAAAAATAAAAAGGAGAAACATTGAAAAATTCTGGCTGGGATTCCAGTTTAGTGATTGCATGAACCGCAAAAGCAGGCTTGGAGTGGTTTGCAGTCATTAAGCTTCTCATTGTAAAGGACATGGATTTTGGGCATCTGTGTTTCTGGACTGTTGCCATTACCCCCGTGGGGTGAGCCTGGGCACCTTTGGGCAGAACTTCTCAGTCATGTCAGTTGCTATGGTGATGTAAACAGAAGTTGTAGCTAGGGAAAGGGAGAAATCTCAAACTTCAGTAAGATAGGAATTGTGAAGGCAAAGATCAGTATCTTATTTTTGTTCCTGTATGGTCTGTGGATATTATTTATTCCCTAAATAAGCTGTTTGGCTAAAAATGTACTTTTAAAAAGTATTTTTGTTTTGTTGTTTGTTTGCTAAAAAGTTGGTGCTCTTATTAACATATTTTACATTCAGTACTGAAAAGAAAATATGGCAATTTAGGGCCAAGTTTGAACTTTGGACCTTGGTTTTTTTATCTAGAGAGCATAAACAAGTAGGGTGATCTCTGACTGTCCCTACAGCAGGCAGCCCTACTCAGTCCCTCCTGTGCTCTTCCATATGCCCCATGATAGAATTGAACTATTTTAGTATTGTTCTCGTTTGCAAACTAGGAGGTTTTTGTTGGTGTATTTATTTAGTTTTTTTGTCTGTTGTGCATTTGTGAGAGAAAAGAACATGTTCTTTGCTTATAAAAAGTTCATTGTGCGCCCAGCATAATGGCTCAATGGCTAAATCCTCACCTCCCCATATGGGTGCTAGTTCCTACCCTGCTGTTCCGCTTCCCATCCAGCTCCCTGCTTGTGATCTGGGAAAGCAGTAAAGGATGGCCCAAAGCCTTGGGACCCTGCACCCATGTGGGATACCTGGAAGAAGCTCCTGGCTCTTGGATTTGGATCAACTCACTTATGGCCATTGTAGCTATCTGGGGAGTGAACCAGCAGATGGAAGATCTTTGTCTCTGTCTCTCTTCCGTTCCATAAATCTACTCTGCCTTTCCAATAAAAATGAATAACTCTTAAAAAGAAAGAGTTAATTGTATCTCTGTATGTTTTGGCCAAGGACCAGATGGCATTTACTGCATGCAATAAGAGAGAACAACTGGGCCCAGTACAGTGGTGCAGTGGTGCAGTGGTTAAGGTCCTCGCCTTGCACACCCGGGATCCCATATGGGCGCCGGTTCTAATCCCGGCAGCCCCTCTTCCGGCCTGTGGCCTGGGAAAGCAGTCGAGGACGGCCCAAGGCTTTGGGACCCTGCACCCGCGTGGGAGACCCGGAAGAGGCTCCTGGCTTTGGATCGGCAGTGTAAATCTTCAAAAAAAAAAAAGAGAGAACAACTTATAAATTTATCAATTTTGTTTCTGTCACTATTTTTGCTATATTCCCCAATTTTGTGTACTGTGCAGGAATGTACTCAACGAAGGTTGAAGTGAACTTGTTCATGTTAATAGTGAAAGCAGTTTGCAATTCTGATATTTAAATACGTAAACACACACACACACACACAGTATTCCTGTTACTTTCTAGATCATGTGTCTTCTTAAGCCATTCTGTTGGCCTATATTTCAATGTTAGCTTATTGATTCAAATTTGCTATTTCATGTGTAATATTTTAGAAATGTTTCCATATACAATATAGATACAACATTGTGTGTATATATGTATGTGTGTATATATGTATACATATCACACATGTATAATGTGTATACATAATAAACATTTATATACATGTGTGGTGTGCATATGTAATGTATTACATGCATGTCATGTATAATATGTGTATATGTGTGTAATATTGTGGATATTGCATACACATTCACACACACACATTATTCAAGTTTTCCAGGGTAGTCCTAAATGGAAAAGTTTCTGATTGTTGTATCTTGTGTCCTATTTGGAAATCAGAAAATATAACTATTATGAGTTAAATACCTGGGTGAGAGCCAAGGCTGGTAGCGTTTTTGGTATAAAACAAACTTAATCCCTTTCCTCAAGGTTACCATATAAGAGGTTGTGAGAAACTTAAAACTGGCTAGCTTATTCAGAAGGAAGGCCTCAAACCAGCATTGTGGGTCTCCTGGGACAGACTCTGAAAGCCAACCCCAGGCCTACCAAATCAGAATCTCCATTTTCATTTAGATCCCCCTGTGAATCAGAGAGATCTGAACATTCGAAAAACACTTTATACAGAATTCAGAAAGTAGACCCAGGGAAGTACCAAGTTTGAAAACAGATTTTTTTTTTGGTGGGAAAGCATACTTAAATATGAAGAAAAGCTTCTATATTAAAAGCTATTGGACTAATATTTTAACAAATTGATTAACTTATTTGTAGCAAGAAAACCTGAAGAACTAGAAAATGCGAGACTATTAGATAGAAGATGAACTAGATAGTATTAAATAGGTGATGATTAGTTGTCCATTTGAAGCAGTAGTGGAACAAATGGCCACCATTGGGACACAAACCACCTTGCTACCATACAAAGAATTTTCTAATCTTGAGGACTGTTCAATACTTAATAGGGCCATCATGAGCTGTTACAACATTCTTTTGGGAGCAAATAGATTCTTACTTCCTCGAATAGATTAGTGTGACCCTATCCGCATGTATGATAAGAATGAAATTATTTCTTACTCGCTTTTTGTGCTAATAAATCTGCTTAGAAATCACCTGCTGAGTTTCAAATGTGATCAGTTTCTGAACTAGAAAATCAGTTGTAAACTCTAAAATTAACGTCTTTTTTTGTCATTTCAGAGAATGAGGAAAATACTCTTTATATAGCTGCATGCAATCCTATTTCCTTATACTTTATGAATATGACTGGGAAAAGTGGCTACTTTGTCGACTTTTATGACATCTTCCCGAGATTGGCAGGTGGAGTTTGGCACCCGTTTGTGACGGTGGCACCACTAGGAAGTCCCCTCAAGGGACAGGTGATTCTCCATGAGGAACAGGTAATACACATTAGCCTACTCATGTGTTAAGCATAGTCATGTGTTAAAAGGAACTTATATGAAGGAAGAAGAAAAAACATGATTTGTAACCTATGCTATCATGAAATTTTTTTTCCTTAAATATTTATATATTTTATTTGAAAGGCAGAGAGACATGAAGATAGAGAGAGATCTTTCATCTACTGGTCTAGCACATGCTCACCAACTTGGACTACATTCTGCTGCTTTCTCAGGCTGATTAGCAGGTAGCTGAGTTGGAAGAAGAGCAGCTAGGACTCACACAAGCATCCATAGGGGATCTTGGCATCACAGGCAGCAGGTTAATTGGCTGCACCAAATTGCAAGTTCCTTGAAGAAAAATTCTTGTAACTGAAAGGGACAACTTAGGAATTATATTTTATCGTGCCCTCAGAGACAGTCAACAATGTCCCTTTTGTAGAGACAGGCACAACCTGAGGTCTGAAAACAGGTTGTTCAGAATTTCTCAACCTTGACATTTGAGGCTAGATAATTCTGTTAGCAAGTTCACACTCTGTTTTGAGAGACAAACAGTAAATAAATAAACCAAAAAGAGTACATGTCAGTTCCAACTAGTGATAAATGCTATATAGAAGCAATATAATATCTGAGGGAGTGATGGGTTGGCATAGGAGTTGGGAGGCCATGTACTATTTAATAGATTGCTGAGAGAGACCTGAATGGCATTCTTTTTTGTTGTAGTTAAGTTTTTATTTTGAACATTTTAATTTTATGGTACAATTTCATATAGACTGGGATCCCCCCCTCCACACACACACACCAAATGAATGGAATTCTTTATGCAGAGCAGCTTAATGCACGTGGATACAGCACACTGGGACCAGCCAGTATCTAGTGATGCTCACACTCCATCACTTCCATGGATCAGTGCACTAAGACTGCACTAATGAAATGTGAAGATACAAATAATTGCAAACAGATATAGCTCTGTATTTCAATTAATGGGACAGTGGTATGTATTATAGCAGTAGAAAAGAATCTAGTATTTTTGTTCACTTGCTATACAGCTACTGTACTAGTTATGTGCCTCAATGAATACATGTCAAGTGTGTCTACTACTGAGGTATCACTGTGAACAACAACAACAAAAAAATTCTTGTCTTCAAAAGCTTACATTTTATTCCAAGGAGATAGTAAATTTTAAAATAAATAAATAAATTACAGTTTAGAGTTGAAAGAGACACTAAGATCGCAATGTAAAAGAAGATGGACTAAGTGCAGAGTGGAAGTTTAAAGACTTGATGAAAGTGAGGAGAATAGATACCTGGAGGAAAAGCATTCTAGACAAAATGAGTAGTAAACGAAAGAGTCCAGAGGCTAGCACCGCTGCTTCGTTTCTAAAGAAGTGTGACAGAGGAGAATGAACTTAGCAGCAGAGTGAGAGGCGAAGTAATAAGGTTATTTAGTGGGATGGCAGGGTTGACAAGGTAGAGACGACTGTGGGAGGCAGCTCGTGTTATGCCTCTTAGACCGTTGGAGATTCTTGTCATCAGCCATCAGTGACAGTGGAAGGCACTAGCAGGTTTTGAGCACAATCTGACATTTATTTTTAAAATAAAGTCTCTGGTTGCTCTGGGACAGTCTCCAACAGCTAGATGAAATGACCTCCCTCCGCAGATTCTGCACTGATCCAGAAAAGAGGTCATTGGGTTTGGAAGAGGATAGAGATTGTGGATAATCACCAAGTCTGACTTTTTGATAACAGAACCAACAGGATTTCCTAACAGGTCAGATGTATATAATAAGAGAGAGTAAAGGGCACCTTAAGATTTTAGAGCTTGAGTTAAAGTTGCCATAGGGTGAGACGGAGAAAGAATCAGTGTAGCAGCCATGTTTGGTTGAAATTGTGTTGCCCATTCAACAAACAAGTAGCTGGTAAACTGGAGTTCATTGGACAGTTCAGAACATGAAATATAAATCTGGGAGTCCGTGGCATATACATGTTATGTAAACTGAAAGAGGGCCCCAAGGAAGTGAGTGAAGGAAGAAAAATAAACTCCAAGGATTAAGTCCTGGGGCAATAGAATATTACAGAATCAAGATGGAGAATCAACAACAAGGACTGAGAATGGGTGACTAGGAAAGTAGAAGGATATTCTGGAAGGCAAGTGACACATTGTGATGACAATGTGACAGCAGTGAGATTGCATACATCATCTCATATTGTTCTGTCAACAGCCCAGTGAGGTTGCTGTTGGCTGTATTTACATATGAGAAAACTGAGACTCAGAATTGAAGTAAACTTCATAGAAAATATGGGACAGGACCGAGATTGAAAGCAAGTGAGACCCCACGCAGACTAGATTCCACCCAGGCTCTCCCTGACTGCAGATACATGGGCAAAAGGATAGTCTAAGAACATTAAAGATTTTCCATATTAGAAAATACTAAAGAAGTACAATGCTATTACTTTTTGAGTACTTAGAGAGAAATGTATTACCAAGAAACAATGCTTTTAGTCTGTACTTAGCCAAAAGGAAAGTAACATTTTAGGGGTTCACAGAGAAAATGAGTCACCTTCAAGTTCAGGCCTTGCCTGAATAATAATCATAAAGACTTAAGTTTTTTGTGTTTTGGTTTTCATGGGGTTTTTTTTTTTTCCACTTTTACTTTCTTCTTAAATGCAAGGCTTACAAATATCCAGATATTACTTACAAAATTTTGTGTCCCAAAAGTTAGAATGAGTTCTATTTTATAGATTTCCAACAAAATACCAGTGCCATTATTATTGAATTTTATAATCAGAAAAAGCCACGAAAAGCACATGCTATCTTGTTTTTCATTTAGTAAGCCAATGGAGAAGAATAGAAATGTGGAGTGTTTATTCCAGCAGTCCTGCCAGATTTCATTGTCAAGTTCAGGGTCAGTTCTACATACTAAGATTCTTCAATGGAGCTTTGGGCAATTTGAATTTAAAATAGGGAGGGGGGGAGGAGGAGTGGTCTTGACAAGTATTTTATTTTCTCAAAAGATCTAATTATTTGGCAACCATGCTTATGAATGCTCAGTTGTATGACAATGACTTTTACCAAAGAAAATTGGGGTTTTGTGTGCACAGCTCTGCGTGTCTTCCACAGCCGGCATATGTCCTGGTTTTGGCTTATCCCGTTGGCCACTGTTTTAAAGATTTTCCCGAAGGCTTCATGGGCATGCTGTGTAGAGTTTCCAGCTTTCCTGGATATGTCCACTCTACCTAGCCTCCAAACTGCTTCATCTTTTCCCAGGAGAGCATCTTAGGTACCCCTTTTGTGATAATGGCGCTGCTAGGAAGTCAGACTTGAATTGCTTAGGAACAGCGCTTGGAAATTCAACAGCTGCTAAATAATTCGAGTGGGATAAACACTGTCTGCCACCAGTGCTTTCTTCCTCCCCTGCCCTCACTGCAAATAAAGTTGAATTAGCCTCAAGAGCACTTCCATGAATTCACCCACACCCTGCCTGTCCTTTTTAAAATAAAGCTTTGCCGCAGACACGTTTCCCCAGTTAGTTTAAGAAGTTGTTCAAAAATTCCTTGCTAAAATAAAATCTAAAGTGAGGAAAGGGAAACTTTGCCATGCCTAAAAATAAAGAGCCACCCTTCCCCCACCCCCAGGAGATTATTTATTACATCTGCACACAGTTTAGAATTTCAGACTTTGGGACACTGAGGTCATCCAGAGGTTACTTTTCTCCCAGTCAAATACAAACATAATAAACTTGCCTCTCTTCCCTGCCCCGCTTCAAGGAGCGCCAAAGCCACAGTTACACGTACTCATGTGTGACGCAGAATTCTATTTTTGAACACAGACAGAATATATCATTAGTCATGTACAGAAGGAAACCATTAACATCTAAAGGGATGGAGCAACAGCACTGCTTCACTGCCAATTGCTTATAAAACAGATTCTAAATACAGCAATAACTGGAAACGTATACATATTTTCTGTCATCAAGGTAGAAATTTCAGTTTGCTTACGCGTATAAAACTTTTAGACCCTGAAAAGAAAAAACAAATGCTAACTTATTTTTCTTCTTAATCATATCTATTGAATCATCCGCTTAATCATTTGTAAATGTTGAAGACATCATAAAATACAATTTTTAGAACTTTGCATTAAAAGTTAGTAGCACCCTAATTGCTTAAGTACTAACAATTCATGTTAATGCAGTACATTTTTATCATATAAGAAAGGTTTATTTACTATTTAAAAGTACTTTAAAAAGATTTAGCGCACAATAGAGACTTTGTAAATTTTTAACTTGTCCATTAGATTTTTTTTCCTGAAACTTCTAAGCTATTAATACCATTTTCAAAATTTTTCCAAAACCATGGATAATGCTCCTTAGGTAAGATGTGATTCTTTTAAGGAATACACATTCATAAAGGAGAGATACATATTATACAGAATAATGTGTTGGAAAGATGATGTTTGTGGAGAAATCACAGCTTTGTCAATCTGCTTGGTCAAGTTTTTTTAAATAATCAAGATTCAGAGTGCATAGTGGGAAGTAAAACTTGCATTGAAAAATACTACTTTAATTCTTGAATACTTTAGTAACATTAGCTCTTGAAACCACAGCATAAAGTACTGGCTTTGCAGCTGATTCATCAATGTTTTTACATTTCTCTAACTACATCACCTATTAGAGGGCAAAGGCCATGAATTAATTCATTGCTATCATCTGCATTGTATTTATGGAAATAAAACAAAATTTTAAATGAAAAAAATATTTCACATTTTATTGTTTTTTACTTTGCAAAGTGTGTTAATACTTTAGGTGTTTTTTGACCTTATTTTCCCCAAGGGACAACTTGTTGAAATGCAAAATTTGTAAGGGTTGGGCTCGACACAGTAGCCTAGTGGCTAAAGTCCTCACCTTGCACATGCCGGGATCCCCTATGGGTGCCGGTTCTTATCCTGGCTGGTTCACTTCCCATCTGGCTCCCTGCCTGTGGCCTGGGAAGGCAGTTGAGCACAGCCCCAAGGCCTTAGGACCCTGCACCTGCATGGGAGACTTGGAAGAGGCTCCTGCCTCCTGGCTTCAGATCTGCTCAGCTCTGCTCTGGCCATCGCAGCTGCTTGGGGAGTGCACTGGTGGATGGAAGATCTTTTTCTCTATATCTCCTTCTCTCCGTAGGTCTGCCTTTCCAATGAAACTAAATAAATTTTTAAAAAATGTGAGGGTTTAGGTAAATGGAGGATGCCCAAATTTAGGAAAAAAACAGAAAGGACAATTGCATAGCAATAAGGCTAAGGAGCTGGCCAGTACCTTTATCAAACCTGTTCATCCAATCTTCAAATGTCTTTATGCTTTAATATGAAAAAGTCAATTTTTTTATATTGCTTGGAGATATTTGATCTTTTTGGCTTTCTCAGTTTTAATGACTAATTTTATATGATTCTGTTTCTGTGTTTCAAAGCCCAGGGCTTATTTCTTTTACCTGAAAAAAAAAAAACACTACTAATTACTCTGAAATTATTACCTCATTGCATAGCTGTGGTTAATAAGAAATCCCTTGTTTGGACAGTATTACAACACCAGTTAATGAGTGTTCTTTAAGATTAGTGAATTTCAAATTGAAGAAACAGTCTTAGTAGCTCTAAATGTTCAGATCCTTTATGCTTTTCTTCTTAACACATCTTCACATAATGTACCTAGTTGATGAACTGAAGCTAGATTCATGAAAAGGATAAATACAATTTAATTATACATGATGTGAGAGCCTTCTACAGAGCATTCTCCAAGTGTAATCTTGAAAGAAGTAAGCAAACTTTAAAAATTGTCAGTCCTTAATTTCCTTTTTATTATGAGGTAAAAACAGAACCCATGATTCAGGCAGCTTATATTTACAAGGGAATGATTTTAAGATAAAATATTCAAGAGAACACCTTCTGCCTTCCATAATTACAGCAACTTTCATAAAACCACCTGGAACTTTCCACTCCTTAATAAAGAGCATTATTTGATATCTCCATAATACCTGTTGAGTTGCTCAGTATTCTTGTTTGCCGTTGCTTTATCATCATAACTGCCACTCTCAGCTTGCCAAGAGGAAAAAAGAAATCAAACTACCTAGAAAAAGAGACCAAATATTAAGCTTTTCACTCTTACCTTTATTTCCAGAGTAATGTTGTCCTATTGCTGGATACTCCAGGCCGAACCCTTCGTCGTCTCATCCTGCCTTCAGAAGAGATTACACCTAAGAAGTCTTCCTATTGGAACAAACAGGAAGCCGTAAGAAATATCACATTTTCCAGCAAATTGCCTAGGAACCCCCATAGCTTTCTCACATAAAGAGGGATGCCTGCCCCAGCCCTTTCAGTGCCTTTTTCTTTAACTATAACACACAGAGAATTCTCTCTTTACACATTTGTAGGTTTTGACATGGTACAAATATACAGATTACATGTATGTTTAAGTATTAATTCATATTAACATGAAGATTTTCCAGGAATGAACTAATAATAATAGAACATTATGAGCTATTTAATTATGATATTCATAACTGATTCTCAGTCTTTACTAGTTGCAAAGTGAAGTTTAAGATTTATAGGATAAAACTATAACTAGTAAGTGCCCTAACTAGATAAATAAAACTTTGGTTTATTAAATGAATTGTAAATATGCAGCTTATACTTGGTCTGCAGAACAGCATTCCTTAGTTTTAAAAGGCAGTCAGAATTTTTAAATGTCTGACGTGCATTAAATCTAAAAAAAAAAAATAAAGTATTTTCCATGTATTTATGTTAAGATGTTATGATATGAATTCCAGTGTTAATCACTGGATAATATATATAGTATTTCTAAATAGTATTTGGAGTTTTCTTTAAAAACTTATTCTAAAGACATTTTAACACCAAAAATTTGTCCTAGAGTTTAACTCACGACAGCACGAGGGTTGGGATGGATATTCTGCACATTGAGAACTTTATCTGAGGGGAGGCAGCTAAAGGTATGGCTGCACCTGATCAATTAATGTGACTATTTCGTTCCGTCTTTAGGAAACTTACAAAATGTGTAAAGAATTTGCACACAAGAATTGGCTAGTTTTCTACAAAGAAAAAGGGTGAGTTCTTCATCACAGGTTTAAACGGGTTCTTGTTTTGTCCATTCTGTTTTTTGTTTTAATGGTCTATGTTGGTTATAATATTAATGTAATCAAATTAGAGATGTTATGATATAAAATTAGCTCTTCCCACACTGAAGAATATTGAGAAATAAGTGCAAGAGAATGTTGTAACACTAAAACTGTCACTTTTTGTTATTTCTTCCTTTACACATTGACAGTTGTTTTATCTGTTTTCTCATTTAACATTTTAATATGTTAATGCATACTTAAAAGCCTTCTTTTTAGAACTGTGTTCTGAAGTGACTTCACCATAATTACTCAAACATTATCCTTACTATTTCCTTTCAGGAATAGCCTGATGGTGCTTGACGTTCTAGAAGGGCGAACTCACACTATCTCGCTTCCCATCAACCTCCAGACAGTTTTCCTCGTAGCAGAGGACAAGTGGCTTCTGGTGGAGAGCGGCACAGATCAGTGAGTGGATCCCTAGCTTGTGGTGGGGAATGCTGCAGTACAGGCTGCTTCATCAGTTACCCAACATCCAGTCTGTATCCCTTACATCTGTCATTTCAAGATGTCTACGTCCGGCAGCATCTCTGTAGGAGAGAATTACAAGAAAAACAGAGGTCGTTTCTCAATGTGTGATATTTTCATATTAGCATGTAAGAGTAATGATTTTAAGAGTAATCTATATTCCTGTTAGCACACTCAGAAACTGTGCATGCTTCTCTGTAGATTTTCAACTTATCTTTTCTTCAAGGAGCCACAGTACACTTCCTAGAACCTCTGCCTTTCTGTAACTTCATAGCATCAAGCCCTTGGAATTGTCTTCTTCTGTTCTTGTGTGTCCCTGTTGCTTCTCGTTCTGTGTAGGTGTGGGCTGCCTCCACACCCAGGACGGTACACTTCTGCATGAGTGGTACTCACTGGCTGTCCGAGTCCTCACTAAGTTTCCAGTAGCTTCCTGCCCCTGCACTGGATCCAGTGTTTGTGCCCCTACACTGGCAAGCAGAAGTGCTTCATTGCAAAAAAGATTTCTGGTTATTAATATATGTGTATTTTAGAAATCTTAAGTTGACCAAGTGGACTGCAGTGGTTACGAACTTGTCTGATCACACACCAGAAGCCATGATCTACTTGCTGGCAGATGTAGGAGTCCTGTCAAGTAACAGCATCATGAAAATAAGGATGTTCAGCTTTAGAGCTGCTTCTCCTCCTACAGGATATGTGCACTTTGATAGGGTCTCTCACAACTGTGCTGTTATGGACACTGCTTATTAACAGTTGAAAAATGATTTCTTACTTTCTGATGAAATGCTGAAATTATATGGTTTTATTAAACAAAAGACTTTGGGAGCAAAAACTCATTATTAAAGAAAAACTCTGTTAAGTGGAGTGTTTTATTTGTCTACAGGAAATATCTGTTAACGAAGCCTGCGCACATTGAATCTGCCAACAGTGGAGCTTGCCAACTGTATGTACTGAAAGAAGAGCTGCCTAGTGCAGGGTTTGGAGTTACAAAAGGTAAGTCCTTCGCTGTCTGTGTTGATGGCTGTATGCACGCACGTACATACACTGTCCTCCAGAATCACTGAAGAACAAGATCATTGGTCTGTGTCAGTTTAATACCAAAAGAAAAAACTTAGTTGCTACCCTATAATAGTAATCTGCCTCAATTCAGATCATCATGAAGAAGCTTACTCTTTTTTTAAGATTTATTTATTTTTATTGCAAAGTCAGGCTCCTGACCATCAGTTTATATTTATCTCATCACAGTTTTGGTGTTTGGGTGGGTGGTGAATAGTACTTATGAAAAAAATAATCTAAAATATACTATCACGAGTTCTGAGTTGGGCCAGTTCCACAGGGTGCAGATAATGGTGTATTTATTAATATTATAATTTTGAATTCCATAAATACTTAGAATCACTTTGAGAAGATGTCTTGGTTGGGAAAACAGTTTCTCAGACCAAACCCCATGAATTTTATTGATTCATTCTCTTGCTCTCTTTCCCCCTTGCCGCTCCTTTCCCCCCTCCCTTCCCGCCTGCCCCCATCCCCCTCTGTCCTTCTCTTTCACCTTGTTCTTTTCGCTCCTGACTTGTTGAAAATAAAATTCTGCAAAAAAAAAAAATTAATTCTTGGAGCATGTCAAATTTTCTCTCTCTGCAGAAATGGGATTTACCATACCTCATAAAATTTCCAGTGACCAACTATCTTCTGACAATCTAAGTTCAGCTTTGGGACAAAAGATTGCCTCTCCAAACCGAATCCTTTCAGATGAGAACAATTATGCTACAATAGTCGTTGGCTTCCCAGATCTCATGGTAAGTATCAGGGTTTTGTTTTAATTATTGAGTAAACGTTTCTTCCCCTTAATTTGACCTGGAATCTGTAAGCCTGTTTGAGGGGTTATTAAAATTTACTACCAAAGTCATGCTGTAGCATTGTGAGTAAAGCCACTGCCTGTGGCGCCAGCATCCCATATGGGTACAAGTTCCAGTCCTGGATGCTCAGCTTCCAATCCAGCTCCCTACCGATGTATCTGGAAAGGCAGCAGAGGATGGACCAAGTGC
The DNA here is from genome assembly GCF_017591425.1 of Ochotona curzoniae. NCBI lineage: Eukaryota > Metazoa > Chordata > Mammalia > Lagomorpha > Ochotonidae > Ochotona > Ochotona curzoniae. The sequence continues at coordinate 39,566,868 of NW_024466502.1, read as the reverse complement.
TTGGGCTCCTGCACCCATATCGGAGACTAAAGGAAATTCCTGGGTCCTAGCTTCAAACTGGCCCAGCGCCACCCATTTGCAACCATTTTGGAACCAGTAGATATCAGTCTTTGTGTTGCTTTGTGTTAATACAAAGAGAGAGAGAGAGGGACAGAGAGAAAGATCTTCCATCTGCTGGTTCACTCCCCAAGTGGCCACAACAGCCGGAGCTGAGCTGATCTGAAGCCTGGAGCCAGGAGCTTCTTCCTGGTTTTCCATGTGGATGCAGGGTCCCAAGGCTTTGGAACATCCTCCACTGATTTCCAGATCTCAAGCAGGGAGCTGATGGGAAGTGAAACAGCTAGGATATGAACCCATGTGGTCCACATGGGATCCTGGTGAATGCAAGGCAAGGATTTAGCCACTGGGCTATTGCATCGGGCCCTAAATCAAATTTTTTTAAGTGCTGTTTAAGTTGGCACTTCCCTAAAAACAAAAAAATAATAATGCTTTTCTGTGAAACATTTTAGATCAAGCCTGTATTGTACATTGGTTGTTTAAAAACTACTTTCTACCTATGTACCTCATTATTTTTCAATTAATATGTGAAGTATAATACTATGATTATAATTTAGTAAAGGGAAACAGGTACTCTCCATATGGGGAGTTCGACATAACAGGGAATAATTTGAGACCAATAAATTAGCACATCTTCTAGAATGTTTCCAAGCTGTACCAGTTCACTTTCCGTTGAGGTTAGCTCTGATGCATTGCATCTTTGCAGCGCCTGGGTTAGACTTTAATGATCTCCGTGATCTCCTTGCTGCTCTCTGTTGCTGTAAGGGGGAGGCTGTTGGTAATCAACTCCAAGTGAAACTGCACGCCATCCTTCCCTGATGCAAATTGGAGGAAATGAAAAGTAAAGGTGATTTCAGGCCACACGGCCATCTCACAACCCTGCTGTAGCTCCATGTGTTTTGATTAAACATTTAGTTTTCCTAATTTCCTTTGTAGCTTTTAGATAGGCTGATAGTTATTTGAAGATAAAAATATGGTCTTTTCATAATACACCAATCTCACATGCCTCAAATTTTTAATATAATTAATGAATGGTAAGTACTTCAGGATATAAGACATTTGAAATTTAAAACCCATGGATAATATGTAGCTTAGGACTTAGCCATATGTCTTCCTGATTATCAAGTAAAAAGCATTTGTTAGCAGATTATGTAACTCAAAATGAAACAGATTTTTGGACCATAGTGTCTCCAGCAGTCTCAAATGAATAAAAGAATTGATACGCTTTTTGAGATGCTTGCTGCTATGAGTAGAAGAGCATTGGAGCTTTTTATCTGAAGATGAAACTATTTTAAAAATAGGTCTTCTAATGACTTTCTTCTGACTGAAGTAACTACAATGCAGATGCAGTTATAAGCATGTTAGAAAACAAAACATGAGTTTAAGGCATTGTATGCACTAACCTTATAGGAATCCTTTAGAGCTGGTATAGTTAGTGACCCTGTTAAGTTAAAATGTACATCGCTGGCACTTAGTATGGAACCAACACCTAAGAATTACTCCATGCTGATGTTTAATGAAACACTGTGATCAGCTAGGCAGCCTCGAACCTTTTTGGTAAACATTCATCTTTCTTAGACCCAGTACAGTAGTTGAATATTGTGTTAATTCTACACCCTTTTATGAAAGCTAGTTTTTATGATTAAACAGAGTTTTACAGATCAAGAAACAGAAATAACCATCTTCATCTCCCAGGTCACAGATTATCAATAAACAGGTGGGATTTGAGTTTGAGTATGTCCAACTCTAATTTGAGTCCTTTTTAGCATGTCATGCTGCCTTTTTCTTTTATGTGAATTTATTTAGATTCTTCATAAAAATATCAAATTGACACTTTTGAGATTTAGTTATTGTTCTTAGTCCTTGTCTTTATTCATGAGGAACTGTGTTTTTTTCTACTCATTGGATTCTATGTTTAGTGAAGGGTTAAGCTCATGATTATAAAGTAGATTGAAAGTATGTCATTATTAAAAACAAAAGAAAAATAAGAAAGGAGGGAAAAGGTAGAGGCCAGAAAAGAGATAGGTGAGAGGTGTCATTACATTTCATGAGATTTATTCCCTTTATATAAAAAATGTTTAAGTCATCAACAAAGGATGTGTCACCACTTGCTAATTTTTATAGTTATGAAAAGTACCTGAATTATTAAAAGTTTATATAAATTTCTTATCCTAGTAACAAATAGTTATGAAAAAACTATGACAAATAGCATCTCCAGCAGTACAATATTAAAACCATTTCTTCTATTGTCATGAATGAGACAATAATATTCACTATCATCACTTATATTAAATATTATCCTGGATGTCTTAGAGCATAAAACATAAAAGGAAAAGAAAGTAAGTTTTGTTTTATCAAATTTTAAAACCTAAACTCTGTAAGACATTGTTAGGAGAGTGAGAGGACAATCTTCAGACTGGAACGAAATATTTGCAACCACATATCCAATAAAGGGCTTGATTCCAGAATGTATAAACATCCTTAAAACTCAGCAGTAGGAAAGCAAGGAGTCCAATTTTGAAAATGGGCAAACAGTCAGTGCCAAATGTCAGAGTATGAATAGCTTAAGCAGAGTATGCGGGACCTCGATGATGGGGAAGGAGGAGCCACGGGTGATGAGTACAAGTACAGACAAGCTACAGATTGCTCCCCACCATGAGGGGCAGCCCGGTGTGGTGCGTGGGCATCCCAGCACCCCAAGCTGGGTGTGCAGGGCTTGCACCAAGAAGACTAGGTTGTGGTGGAGATGAGAAAGGGACCATGGATAAGGGACTTGTGTAAGAAAGCTGATACATTAAAAATAATGAACCCTAGCGGTAGGCAACTGCCTAGAGTGACTTGTATCTAAGTAAATGTTACACTGGTGGGGAAAAAAGCCAGTAGCTGATGGACATTATGCACCTGATAAATGCCAATTTTGTGCTAGCAGTACCAGTGTGCTGGCGTACTTGTCTATCCTGTTCTTTGAAGCATAAATAAATAAAAATATGGAGGAGACAGAGAACACTGGACCAGGACGTGCCACCTCAGCTCACAGGCAGGGGGAGTTGCAGATTGCCCAGGGAAAGGGGATATGTTGGATTGGGAGCAGCTAAGGGCACGTTTGACAGGGAAAGAATGACTTCAGGGGCTTCCATGAACCCAACCATGTCACTCACAGGCAGGCAAAGGAACTAAGTAAAGTGATTTAGAGGGGCATGTTTGGGTCAAGCCAAGGAACTCACCCACATGGGAGACTTAAACTGGACTAAATTACATTGCCCACTACCTGCTGATGCTAGGGTCAGAGGCATGCCTCCCTGGGCTAGGCCACATTACCCACCCATGTCAGATCAGGGGCTGGGTCAGGTAGCCTAGGATGCAGCTCCCACCAGAACACATGAGAACCAAATCTGGGGGTAGATTCTGTAGGAGATTTGGGGGCTTGCCTCTGTGGGAATACAACACCCTCCAGTTTGCCTGGAGAGCTAGAAGTGATGACCGAATGAAACAACCTGGACCACAAAATTGCCCTGGCACTTGTGGGAGCCTAGGCTAAGAGGGGCTAGGCTGCGCCAAGCCACAGTACCTGTCAGCACATGGAAAGTTCAGGCCTGGGGGCAAACTATGCCTAGCAGGACTAGGAGTGGGGCTGGTAGAACTTGGGAAACTCCCTGGTTAGGACACATAGTTCCTGCTGGGAAGCACAAGAACTAGGGCTGGAAGCAAGTCAGGCAAGGCTGCAGTACTCATCAGCACTTGTGTGAGCTGGGGTCTGGGGGCAGGCCTAACTGGGCCAGGCTGTAGCACCTACAGTAACGCACGCAAACTAAGACAAGATGTGGGCTGCACCTAGCTAGGCTAGGCTATCAGCGAGAGCTGAGACTGAAGGTGGGCCATGTGAGGCTGGATCGAATCACACGTCAACACATGCAAGATTGGGGCTGGAAACTGGCCTGGGAGGGGAACTTTGAGGATTCCTCTGGTCAGCGATAGCTCCCACTAGTAAGTGCAAGAGCCAGGGCTGCAGGCAGCCCAGGCTGGGCAAGGCTGCAGCACCAGTCAGCAAGTGTGTGGGCTGGGTTTGGGGATGGGCCAAACTAAGATAGACTTCAACACCTGCTGCTGCTTATGAGAGCCAAAATAAGTGGGGATATGTTGGCCTAGGCCACAGTATCTGCCCATTCACATGAGCTCTGGGTCTGGGTGGACCAGGCCAGGGTAGACTGCTGCATCCACTGGCAAGTGCCAGGACTGGGAGTAAGTCATGTCAGGTTGTACAATAGTACACCCTGATAATGCAATATCCAGGTTTGGGAACATGCCAGGTAGGGGAATTGTGGGCACTTCCCTGCTGGTCTTCAGCTCCTATAGGTGAGCACTGAGAGCCAGGTCTGGACACAAACCAGGCTAAGCTAATATGTAGTACCCATGGGTATACATGAGAGCCAAATGGGCTAGGCTGCAACACATGCCAGTACATGCAAACACTGGGGCTGGGGCTGGGGGCAGGACCAGTGAGGATTATTAGGAATTACCCTTAGTTGGCCATGGCACCCACTGGTATACATGAGGACTGTACCTATGGCAGCCTGTGTTGGATTAGACCACAACACCCATTGTGGGGTTGGGCAGAACTAACCAGGCAGCTGCATCCACAGTATGTGCTTTGGCCGATGTAGATGATGGACAAACTGGACCCCGCACTGGCTGGTGCCTGTGAGAGTCAAGTCTGAGGTCACCCCCAATAAGGTTTCTTGGGGGACTCCCCAACTAGACTGCTATACTCAAACCCCGACCACAACGAGAATCACAATATATATGGTCCAGCCTCAAAGCACATGTGACAGGAATGGGCCTCCTCAGTTGCTGATGCCAGTGCAGTGGACAGTATGCCCAGATACACACAGGGAACACAACAGCCAGATCATCTAGGTCAGCAGAGGTTGACGAGTGCCTCGTCAGAGGATAGAAAGCAGAACAAGTTGAACCACTCTCCTAGCCAAACTTACAATATGTTCCTGCGTCTGTGGAAACACTAAGATAGACTTGGTCAGCCAATAGATCTTAGGAAGATTTTCTCAACCCTGGTGCAACAGCTGACATCTCAGAACTACCAAACCACTCAAATAACACCCTCAGAACACTGTTCCCTACATTGGGATCTTTAAGATATCATCAAGTGCTGTCTCCTGTCCCCAGGTGCTGACATAGTTTGACAGCAAGGAGTTGCCACCTCCCCTTCCTTCACTGCACACACAGGAGGAAAAAAATTGAAACATTTGTCCACCCAACTTCCTCCATACTTCAGCCCTCTTCACCTTAATCAGAGACCCACTTGGACATACATGCCACTCAAGTATGTAAGCAATTAAAATAAAAACTAATTTTTGAAAAAGGATAACGGAGTATGTTAAGGATAATGAAATAACACATTTTAATGTGGCTTTAAAAGTACATTAAAGTGTACATATTTATGAGGTTCCATGTGATGTTTCAGTACATATATACATTGTGTAATGACCAAAGCAGTTTAAATCTACCTGTCACTTCAAATATTGTTTCTTTATGATGAATATATTCAAAATCCTTTCTTCTTGATTTTCTGTTAAGAAGATGTGTATTACTTATATACATACATGGTGCAGTAGAACCCCAGAACTCCCTATTTCTATACAACTATAACTTAGTATGCATTAATAACCACTTCTCATCCCTCCCTACCCCCTGCTCTCCCAAGCTCTGCTAACCATCATTGTACTCTCAACTTCTGTGCGATCAGCTTTTTTAGATTCCACTATATAAATGAGGTCATACAATACTTATCTTTCTGTGCCTGGCTTATTTCACTTAATATAATGACCTTTACTTCCATCCAAGTTGTTACAAATGATAAGATTTCATCCCTTTTATGGCTGAATGGTATTGCATGGTGTATATGTATTGCATTTTCTTTATCCGTTCATCAGTGGATGGACACTTACGTTGTTTCCATTTTTTTTGGCAGCTGTGAAGAGCACAGCCATAAACATTGGAGTGCAGATGTCTCTTGGACAGTCTGATTTCCTTTTCCTTGGATACACATAAACCTAGTAGTATAGTTGCTGGGTCACATAATATTATTTATTTATTTAGGAAATTCCATGTTGATTTTTTTACAATGAATGTAGTAATATTCACTGTCACCAACAGTATGCAAGAATTCCCTTTTCTTCTATATCAAAAGCATTACGTGTGTGTGTGTGTGTGTGTGTGTGTGTGTGCTTTTGGTAGTGGCTAATGTAACTGGAGTGAGGTGATACGCTTTGTGATTTTGACTTGCTTTACTCTGATAATTAATAACACTGAGCGATTTTTCCATATACCTGTCAGACTTCTGTATTTTTTAACAATTTGTTTGGATCTACTGCCCACTATTTGGTGACATTTTTTGCTGCTGACTCATTTTTATTTCTTATATGTTGTAGGTATTAACCCTTTATGAAATATATAGCTCTTAAATATACTCTCTCGTTCTTCAGACTAACCCTGTGCTCTGCTGCTTGTTTCCTTTGCTGTGCAGAAGTTTCTTAACTGGATGGCTTATTGATTTTTTTTTCTTTTCTTTTTAAGATCTAATTTTAAAAATTCATGCCCATCCAATTTCCTGAAGTACTTCCTCTGTGTTTTATTCTAGTAATTTCATAGCTTCAGTTGCCACATTTAGTTCTTTAGCCCATCTTGAGTGGATTTTTGTACACAATAATAGATGGGTATTCTAGTTTCATTCTTCTTCATATGCTTAGCTAATTTTCCCGCACCATCTGTTCGAAAGATTGTTCTTCCTCAATGTGTATTCTTAGCATCTCTGTCAATAGACTCTCTATTCTGTTTCATTTGTCTGCCTGATTTTTGCCAATAGCATGCTGTTTTAATTACTGTTGCTCTATTATCAATTTTAAAGTTAGGAAATATAATGTCTCCAGTTAAGTTCTTTTTTGCTTAAGTTTGCTTTGCTTGTTTGGTGTCTTTTGTAGTTCAGAACTAATTTTAGTAGTCTCTAACACAGATACAGTCACACAGTTTTATGGAACTCATACAGTCTATGAAAAAAATGGTATTGATATTTTGATAAGGAATACATTGAATCCGTAAATTAGTTTGGGTAGCATGGACATTTTAAAGATATTGGTTTTTCCAATTCATGAATATAGGATGCTTTATGTCTTCTTTAGTTTCTTTCATTAATGTTTTGTAGTTTTTATTGCAGAAATCTTTTACCCCTTTTGTAAATTTACTCAGATGTTTTGTTTTGTTTTGTTTTTTAAAGATTTATTTTATTTTCATTACAAAGTCAGATATGCAGAGAGGAGGCGAGACAGAGAGAAAGGAAGATCTTCCGTCCGATGATTCACTCCCTAAATAAGCGCAATGGCTGGTGCTGTGCCGATCCGAAGCCAGGAACCAGGAACTTCTTCCAGGTCTCCATGTGGGTACAGGGTCTCAAGGCTTTGGGCCATCCTCGACTGCTTTCCCAGGCCACAAGCAGGGAGCTGGATGGGAAGTGGGGCTGCAGAGATTAGAACGGGCACCCATATGGGATCCCAGCGCGTTCAAGGCGAGGACTTTAGCCACTAGGCCACACCACCGGGCCCAGATGTTTTGTTTGTTATGGCTAGTGGGTATGAGTTGGCTTTCTTGATTTCTTTTTCCTGGGATTCCCTGTTGATGTAACAGAGCTACTGATTTTTGCATATTTATTAGTCCTGACAGCTTTTTGTAGAATCTTTGAGGTTTCTCTATATATAAGATCTTGTCATGTCAGTTTATGGCCTTCTAAACCATCACAGGCCCCAGTTGTGCCAAATAGGAGGACCACTGACCTTCAGTAAGGAATAGCTCTTTCTTCTGCTGTGGATGTAGGTGAGAGTAATGGAGACTCCCCATGTTTGCATAATGAATAGAATTTTGCTCCATGAAGATGTAAGAGATTTTTTTTTCTTAGGGGAAAAAAATATTTGTTTCTATTACCAAAATAATAAATCAAGGATATAAAATAGATATCTGATTGTTAGAGAAGAGAATCATATTTATTGAAAAAAGGAAACCAGAATGAGCCATAAAGTCAGTGGACTGCCATTGGATATATCTTTTTGAGTTCATGATTTTCAATGAATTTAGGTAACTATAGAAATAAAGTTAAGAATAAATGCAAAGACTGGGCAAGACTGGAACAAACACTTCAGCGAAGAGGATATGAGGGGTAACAAATTAACATATGAATAGAAGTTCAGTAATTCTGGTCATTAGGGAAATGAGAAAGTCACAATGAGGTGTTCTACTACATGTTTATCCCAATGAATACAATTAAGAATAAAAGGAATACCAGTATCAACAAGGATACAAAGCAGATACAACTCATACAGTTTTATGGACGCACGAAACAATAACCATTTCATCCCTAACAGAGAAAAACAAGCTGAAGTACTCATCCTATTAAATTTGAAGACTGGTTTTAAAGGTACAGTAACTAAGATTGTGTGGAAAAATACACAGTAACACATAATTCAATGCCCAGAGATAGATATATGTGTACACAAAACTGTGTGTTATGATAGCATGACAGGTTAGTGACAAATGTTAATAATATTTGGATCATTAGTTATCCGTGTCAGAAAAGAATGAATGGGTGAATCACATGATTCATAAAAATAAATTCCTGGGATCCTACCCTGTGGCATAATGAGTTAAGCCACCACCTGCAACATCAGCCTTCCACATGGATGCCAGTTAAAGTCACAGCTGCTCCACTTTACACCCTGCCAACCTGGCTGGGATAGCAGAAAAATAAAGCTCAACTTCAGAGTGCCTGCTCCCACATCCGAAACCCAAATGACACTCCTGGCTCCTGACTTGGGCCTGGTGAGTCCCAGCTGTTGCAGCCACTTAGGGAGACTACCTGAAGATGAGCAATCACTCTCTCTACCTCTCTGTAACTCTGCTTTTCAAATAAATAAAATAAATTAAATAAATCTTCTAAAAAAAGAAATCACTTAAATAAATAAAATCTAGAAAGGTTAAAGTCTTCATTCTGAAAGCCAGAGCTAGCTTAAAACTTTCCGAAAAACACAGGAAAACAAATTTGACTTTGGAAAGGATGCAACATTAAAGGCTGTAAAATAAAGCAAGGAAAAAAATAACACAAAACTCCAGGAGAGTGAAATCTGAAGAATACAGAGAGATGTGATGGGCAAGACATTTCTCAGGCTTCGAAAATGTTAATTTCATTCTACTTCTTAGATCAAATAGTAGGTGCAAAAGTGTTCTTTTTTGTTAAAGATAAAAAATGTAACTTGTATATTTCACACATGACTAAAAGTTATTGATGAAGAAGCAAGATCTGGTACAAAATTCAAGAGTTAAAAAAAATTTGATTTTCTTTAAGACTTGTTCAAGGTTTAAATTTACCATTTCTATCTGCTTAAAAGTAAACGGCTGTGGTGTAAAAGTTGTAGTTAGGCAGGCATATGACACTTGAGTCCTTAAATCTTTCTGTTACTGTTTTCCAGTCACCTAGTGAAGTTTATTCTTGGAAGAGGCCATCATCTTTGCATAAACCAGGTGTGATTGACACAGCATTCTATGGCGGAAAGAAGAAAAGCGGGAGTCCCAAACAGAGCAACTGTGTGACTCTTTCAGATGCTAACCAGGTGGTCAGGATTTTGCCCCCTGGAGATGTCCCTCTGAGAGATATCTACCCGAAAGGTAAGAAATGTACCAAGTCCTAATTTGCTAAGGTGGTTGAATGTCCTTTGCTTTTGGTAGAGGATATTTAGTCTATCATCATTGCATATTGATAAACATGGATTATTCTCACAGATCTAGAAGTCAATGAAGGGCCTGAGGCACATTCTAAAAGTTCTCACCTTCACACAGTGTGGTTGAAGTCACACTGTTCAAACTCGTCCTCATTTTCTTAACAATATACAATAAGTTTCTAGAACATGTTTCAAAAACCCATTTGAAATGATTAAGATTTTAAGCTTAAAAATTACACCAAACCTTTTTGCAAAGATTTATTTTATGTTTTATTTGAAAGACAGATTTACAGGGAAAGGGAGAGACAGAGAAATCTTCCATCCAGTGTTTTAAATCCCATATGGCCACAGTGCCTGCAGCTGAGCTAGTTTGAATCCAGGTGCCAGGAGCTTTTTCCAGGTGTCTCTCCTTGGGTACAGGGGCCCAAAGACTTGAACTATCCTTTGCTTCTTTCCCAGGCCACAAACAGGGACCTGGATGGGAATTGGAGTGGCCAGGACACAAACCAGTGTCCATATGAGATGCTGACACTAGCAAGTGAAGGATTAGCCTGTGGAGCCACAGAAGCAAGCCCAAGCCTGACTTTTGTTTTAAGTCTCTGAGACTTAAAGTCAGGTATTTATTAGGCCGATCAGCTAATTTATCAATGCTCTCAAAGCCAACTTCCATATATTACTATATAACATATTCAAGTCTTCCCTGATTTCATCTCATCATTTTCATATACATTTCAAAATTTCATACAAATCTTCAAAACCTCATCATTATGATGTCACTGTGTAATGTACACATTAGAAAATGCTGAAAATGACCAAGGCACTGTACCAGTGGCCCAAAGAACTCAAATTTGCAACCAGCCCTTCCACTCCCAAGTCTAAGCTATTCTGAACCATACCGGCTTTCATCGTAGTGGATAATTATAGGTCATTGCTTCTTCTTGGGTATATCATTGAATTAGTAACATGCTATTCTATTTTTACTTTCAGTATAATCATATGGGCCTCACAAATATGCTAACTGTATTATAATAATCTATTACTTGGTTTGGAAAAATTTGCTATATGATAATATTTAAAATTAATTCCTTCTAAGTTAAAATCTGTAGAAAAAAAAATCACCATTTCCTTAAAATGTTAATGATAAAAGAAGCAGATTAATGCATGGACAATTGCAATATAGTATAATAAGTGCTATGATAAGAATATTTACAAGGTGAAACATTAATGCAAAAGATAAGCTTACATTTTAGCTGGTGATTATGATTTGACTCTTAAAAGATGAGTAAAAGTTAACCAACTAAAGGAAACATTCCAGGAAAGGAGTCCCTAGGAAAGATTCAAGGGATTGGTAGAACACTCCAGAAAGTTCTATACAACCTTACTTATAGGAAGTTCTGGAACAGAACTTGATGCTCTTTCATTGAGCAGAAAAAAACTTCTTTGATACTTCTTCACGCTCAGCATCCACATCAGATCCTTTTTCAATTACCATACCCTTCTGATGTGACTTCACTAATATATTTTATATCTACCCACTTGTTCCCCATTCTATTGCCAGCTACCCATTCAAGTTATCAAGCGACCACCATCTTAACACTGTTACCATAGATTCCTAAAAAAACAAAACAAAAAAGTATCGACCTCTTTTTCTCCTCTTCTCTGTTCTTATTAGAACCTAGGTTGTGTATACAATAAAATTTATCTCTTTTACTGTATAGTTCTGAAAGTTTGACAAACATAATTTTGAAAGCACTACCATACTTACTACAGAAGAGTTCCATTGCCCCGAAAAAGTCCCCCATGCCTTTCTGTTGTAGCTCCCACCCCATCCCAAACTAAAAATCAAAATGTTAAGTTTCTGTCCTAGTAGGTTTATAACAAATTATATGGTACTGTTTTTCTGAGTCTGACTTCTTTACTTAATAAAGTGCATTTGAGAATTATTTATGTTTTATCTATCAGTACTGAATTCCTCTTTAAGTTCTGGGTGATAGTCTATCCTCAGGTATAGAGTAGTCTATATTTTGCTTGTGTTTTATTAAGGTGGTAAATATTCAGATTGTATCCAGCTGTGGCAGTAATGAATATGGCCACTATGCACATCTGTGCACAGAGTTTTAAGTGAATCCAACGTTGTGTTTTACTTAGGAATGGCGCTTCTACATCACATGATAAAACTGACAAACTATTTTCCAAAGTGATAAATCCATCTTGCATTTCTGTTAGCAATGAAGGCGAGTTGTGTTTGCTCTGCATTCTTGCCAGTGTTTATTATCATCAGATTTTCATCTTTCCAGTAGTTGTATAGTGCTATCTCATCGAAATTTTAATTCATATTTTCCCTAGCATCTAATGGTATTGACAATTTATTCACTTGTATCTCCTTTAGTGAACTGTCTGCTCAGATGTTTGGCCATCTTAATTATATTATTCTCTTCAAGTGGTTTTTCTGTATCTTTTCTATGTTCTGATTACATATCTGATATCAGTTACATTTCTCAAATATTTTCTGTTATTTGATGAAGGCGAAATCTCCTCTGTTTTCTCCCAGAAGTCTTACAGTTTTAGTTTTTATATTGTGATTTAGGATCAGGTGGGGTTAATTTTCTACATGGTGTAAAGAGAATCACAGCATCCCAAGATGCTGGGAAGAGAGTTCTGCAAAGACTGACTGGAGGTCAGTCAAGGTGAGCATGTCTTCATCCACACCAGCAGCTCTGCTTTCATAGGCTGCGACTGCTGCACCACCGCCATGTCATCTCTTTTTTTGTCAGTGAACACTTAGACTCCTTTCAATTTTATTGCAATTATAAGCAGGAGTACTACAAATATTCTCATGTCTGTCTCCTTGACTATAATTGAGAGTCTACAGTGCAGTGTATCTATGAGTGGAATTCCCCAAGTTGTTGTCCCAGTAGCACAAAGGAGGTCACTGAAACACAGCATAACGTGGGCCTCCACAAAGGAAAGCCCCACTGTTATGACAACACATATAGAAGCACATTCAACCAAGTGGTTAACTGTTGTACATCAAATCAGGCTGCCAAAAGGAGTGAACTTCTAAATATATTTCATCTTCACTCTGAAAATCATCCTGGTTGTGCTGCCTGACAGTCTTTTTTTTTCACACCTCCCTAACTAACCTTGGCACTGTGCATATAAACTGTCCCCACTGTACATGGGGACTCTGTGATAAACACTGCAGCAATGACTTCCCTTTAATGGCTAGTGAACTAATCCCTAAATGTAGTTTATACCTATCTTTGAAATCCACCTGGATTATAAATGTAATGGAAATTTACTGAGCCTCATCCTTTCTACTGTGTTGAAACATTTAAAATGGATGGGCGAGGACTTGGCTAAGTTTGGAGGTAAACCTGGCCACGCTCTTCACTTCCTTAACTCAATCATGCATTCTATACAGGGATAGCCATAACGTCCTTTTTGTAAATATGCTCATCTTCTGGCAAATCAGTAAGCATCAACTTTGATTATTTTAAGTGCTTGCCACTACTACCACCATCTTTTATACTTCTCCAGAGTGTTTTGAAGCCACAAGTTCCTTTTTCTGATACCTGTAAATGTTTCCTAATACAAGGAGTAAAAGTAGTCTTTCTCCTTCTTGAAGTAGTAGGCAGTTTTCATTGTACTTTTCTCACTCTCTGTGTCATGAAATTACTTTCTACAATGAAAAGAAAAAAAGATGTATGAAACCATACTTTTAAATAAGTTGGCTTGCATTGCTTTTGCAGGCCAAATTGTGCTGATGGCAGTAGCTCAACTTAATACAACTTTTTAAAGAAAATCCTCTAAATGTCAAGCCAAAATATGAGTAAGTTGGTTAGCTAGGCAGCTTTAGTCATCCCAGCTTCTTAAATAACGGGTCACTTTTGGCAAAGAATCCTAGTCCATAAATAAGTCAACTTACTGCACCTAGGTTCCCAGCAACAGGAGTTGTCAAATAATAATATGAAGAAGAAGAGAAGAATACGTGATGTAAAACTTTTTCCAAGACTGAGCTTATATCCCAAGCAGCATTTTCAATGCAGATGGTCCGTGACATTCAGTTTATACAAATAGCCGTCTGGGGAGACAGCCAATCCATTTGCCTGATCAGATTGCATTATTCCTAAGACCGTCCTGTTTCTGGACATTACCCTCCCTTTGTCCTGGGTCCTTGGTGCCCTGGTACTCACTCCTTGCCTAACCCAGCAGCTCATACCTGGCCCCAGGACTGTGACTCCCAAAGGTTCATGGTGATTTAAAAATGCTTTAAAGAAAGAATAAAGAAACTTTCCGCTTTCTGCCGTGGACTTCTCAAAGACAAGGTCCGCCTCTCTTTGCTTTCTCTGTCTCCAGCACTTTGTAGATGTCTGGTGCCAGATAAGTTTGAACACATTTGCTAAATAGAAAAAAGATGCTAAATAGAAAAAAGAAATTCCTACTACAAGCACAAAATTTAAAATGCCCATGTTTCTTATTTCTTTGTAAATGCATTTAATAAGTTAAGTGTGGATATCCTTCAGATCTCATTCTAAGCAAAAGCTGGAATAAAAGAAGGTACAGTGGCATACAAGCTACATGTAGGGAAAATCTCTTTTCACAAAGACACTTCAGGTACAAAATTTTGTCAGATTTTCCCAAGAGGCGACTCAGATAGGAGTTGCGTAAAGTTGCAGAAGACCTGAGTTTGAAGGCCATGGCAGCTCAGTCGCCTCGGCTTCCTGTCCTGCCAACAGGACCCATTGTCAGTGCTGGGAGCACCCTGTGGAGACCAAGGAGAGCGGCTCACAGGCAGCAATGGCAGCTGCTGACTTAGAGGGCCACAGTTGTATTCAGTGCTATGCGCTGGAAGTCAGTGAAATTTGCTAGGAAATCAATTCCAGAATGAAGCCGGATGCTCTGGTTCCTTCCTCTCTTAACCTCCTTCCCCCAACTTTCCATATCCTTGAGTCCTCACAGCACTGCCCTAGCTTCACCTTACTTCTCTCATCCTGCAGGGCCCTATGAATGATAGATACAATAAGCTGAGTGACTACTGGTTAAATACTTTGGATTTGTAATTCCACCCACTCCTCAAAGTAATGGTTAGATGTTCAAGTGCCGCTGGTATTCCCATTTTACAAATGCAGAAAACAGGCTTCAGAGAGACAAGCACCTTCACTAATAGATTCCTCCTAGGAAATACGATACCCTTGTCTCCCTACCAGGTCTTTATTGTCAATTACATAGTGAGTGCTGACTCTGCCACATGACACTACCTATTGCTAAGCACGATTATGACAACCTAGGGAAGAAAAATGGAAGTCACATGATGAAGTGTTTTCAAGTAGATTACAGGTCTGGAAATATTGGCCTGTCTTGGGAAGCTATCAAAGATAATGGAGAGAAGAAAAATCTGAAATATATCTCAACAATAGGATACTGGGCCTTATACCATTGTCTTGTAATGCCATGATACGCTTAAATTACAGAGTGTTGGATTTGTGGCTATTGCTGAAGGACTATGCTATTGTAATAATACGGGGGAAAACAGTTGGGCAGGGGTAGTAGGGGAGAATTCCTGTGCCATGAAAATGTAGTGAAAAAGACGATGGAGAGAAGCTGGGTTATTTTCTGACAGGAGATGATCACAGGTGGTCATCCTCTCTTTGACAGAGTCTGGTCATGAGGACTAGGCTTAACCTATACCTCGTGAAGTGGGTCTCAGTTCAAGCCTAAGCTACGGATAACTTTATTACACTCTGAGCAGCATTCAGGCATTCTTGTGGTCGCATTTTGGTATCATGCAGCAAGTTAATACGTGGATCATTTCATGACTTATGTGCAGATGTTACCCCTCCACAAACAGCTGGTTATATAGAAGTCACTGATCTTCAATCAAAGAAGCTTCGATATATCCCCATTCCCAGGTAATCCATTTCACCTTTGTTCTTGGTTGCATGTATCATAAAAAATTAATGAATTCTTAATAAGCACTCTGAACAGATGTGTGCTTTTTGCTTCCTTAAATAGCAGGCTCTTCCCTCCCCACCCCCCCAATTACAGTTGGTTTATATCTTGCCATTCTTCTGCATGCTTCACTGACATTTTTATATTCATTTTGGGAAAATGTTATAGGTATTGGTCTAGCAACCTTCAACCCTGCATTTTCTTTTGTTTGATCTGTTCTAATGATAAGTTTTTTCTGTGTCCTGAAATAGCATTCTTAGTGTTGCAGAAATTTTACAGTTATTAGCTTTATATCATAGTGTTCTAAAATAAACATGTTCAAAATGGTAGGGGAATTTAAATAGCATTTATTTAATACTGTTTTTAAATATGTTACTATACATCTCCAGACATGACCATTGAACAATAGCCAAAGGCTTCCAAGGATGTAGGATGGAGCTCGTTACCATGCCCTGTTTTATTCTCACCGCAGTGGAAGCTAGCTTTAGGGCACAAAAGCAGAAACAATAGTTCTCAGTCTGTACCCTGGAGAGCACAGGTGTCCCCTCTCTTGGGGCACATCCCTCTCCGGTACTTCCAGGTCTTGTGTGCCTTTCACGAGTTTGACCTAATGTCTGCTTTGGTCTACTTGGGCTGAGTTTTTCCTTTCTCCTTTCTTTGCCCATTGTGGCCAGAGCCTCTTTTCCCCTTTCTATTGGGATCTAGACTAAGATCGTATGCCCGCTTCCCATCTGCTCCTTCACATGGGAGTGAGCCCTTGCCACACATTGAGGAAAGCCTTGCCTGAAATCTCAAAGGAGCCTGGAGAGTCTTCCAGGGTCAGTGAAAGGCCAAGGACATGGAAACCTGTCAGTTACCCAAAGCATCACTCTGCTACGTGCTTCCCTCCACCCTCAGCATGACGGTATGAAATCACTCAGAAAAACAGCCTAATTTCTTAGAACTATTAATCATATTCATAAAGTACAAAAAATAAAATTCAAAGAAATAGATTTATTTGTGCCACATATGGAGGTATGACTTCTTGGAATCATCTTAATGTGTTAGTTTAAGGATATGTGGCATTTAGTCATTTGAGGAAATTCTTTGTTCAGTCTTTACTACATACAGTAAAATACACTGTTCAAGTAATGGAAACAGAGAATATGCTTTTTAAACACTACTAAAATGTTGACAGTTTCACCCACTATTTCTCTTTACTCCTCCCTCACTAAGCCCAGTGTTCTCTTTTAACTCTGTATGGCCCACATGCTGTCCCTGATGTGGAAGAACATCTGCCTGAGCAGGTGGGTGGCTGGCCACATGCCAGCAGGTCTTCATAATTCACCTCTTAAGACCTGCCCTGTCCAATGCAAATATAACACAAGCCACATATGTAATTTTATATTTCCCAGTGGCCACATTAAAAAGGTGAAAGGAAGCAGGTGAAATTAATTTTCACAATATAATTCACTCCAATGTATCCACAGTGTTGTCATTTTGACATGCATTCTGAATGAAGGTTGTAGTGAGTCTGTGTTGCCTTTTCCCTTTAAGGCTGCAAAGTCCAGTGTGTGCTTTATACTCACAGCACATCTCCGTATGCTGCATTTCAGGTCCCGTTGGTGTGGAGTCTGTTTCACTGCATCCTGAGTCTCTCTTGAGATTAACTGTTGCTATTTTTGACATATATATTTCTATGTATATTCCAAGGGAACAACCCGTCTGGGTTTCAGTTTTTCTGCCAGTTGCTTAAATTTAGCATTCTGTTACATGTCAGGAATTTTCCATTTGGTGACTAACATCAAATACTAGAAAATATAATAAACTTACATGTAACTGCAGGAGTCAAATAAATACACTGCCATTGCCCCTCACCTATTGCCTGGACCACAAATGCTGTCTGCATTTGTGGATCCATACTATTTAGCTCTCACAAGTGCTGTATAGAAATCTAGACTCCACTGTAATTGTATTCTGTAAAACTTTGCAGTTATGTATAGGGGGAATGTGCATTAGAAAAAAATAAATGCAATTCTAGACTTGAGGCGCACCTATAAGTGTAAATAGCGATTTCTTCAGTAAGTTTTTAAAAATGCTGTAGTTTCAAAATTTAAGAAATTGCCCCATTAAATTGAATTTTTTTCCTGATGGAGAGTTTTATAGGGGCAACCAATAGATACAGAAACCAATAGATACAGTGCTCCTAGAACCATACAGTTTAAGTTGTCTTGGCAGAAACTCAACCATAGTTTCACATGGATAAATTCCAATTTTTTCTTAAATAGCTCTTTACTTCCCCATCTTTAACTATTAAATATTTTTAAAAAGAGACTGTTTTATGAGGGAGTGCTATGATATAAGCCCTTTATGAGTTCAAGTTTACCTTTCAGGAGGCCTCTAAAGTACTTTTGAAATATATGGTCTCATCTTACTGTTCTCTTCCTCATCTTGTCAACAGTATGTGAAAGATATAATTCAAGAACTATACAAATTCCATGTTATAGATTCATGTGACTTTCTAAGTCAGCAAGGCAAAATGTCAAATAAGGATGTAGTTGAAATGTATGAACAAGACATCAGTTGTAGCACTAGGTTGAGGCTCTCAAGGAATGAGCATACGACTATACATGGCTGTGGGAAATAGGATTTCTTTTTTCCTCACAGCCACAAGCCAACATCATAAATAGTCCATAAATGATCATGAAATTTTGTTCCTTGCAGATAGATCTGTTTGTGTCCTTTTTTTTTTTTAAGATATATTTATTTATGGGCCCGGTACAATGGCCTAATGACTAAGTCCTTGCCTTGTAAGCTCCAGGATTGCATATGAGCTGGAGTTCATGTCCCAGCTGCTCCACTTCCCATCCAGCTCCCTGCTGTGGCCTGGGAAATCAGTCAAGGATGGCCCAAAGCCTGAGACTCTGCACCACATGGGAGACTAGAAGAAGTTCCTGGCTCCTGGCTTCAGATCATTTCAGCCCTGGCCTTGGCAGCATTTGAGGAATGAACCAGCAGACAAAGGATCTTTCTCTCTTAAAAAAAAAAAAGATGTATTTATTTATTTATTTATTTGAAAGACAAATATCAGGAAAGAACAAGAGAGAGAGAGGCTGAGAAAGAAAGAGGTATCTTCCATCTACTGGTTCACTCCCCAAATGGCCACAATCAATGGAGGTGGGCCAGTCCAACGCCTGGAGCCAGAGGCTTCTTCCAGGTCTTTCACATAATGGGTGCAGAGTCCCAAGGCTATGAGCCATCCTCCAGTGCTTTCCCAGGCCACAGACAGGGAACTGTCACCCATATGGGATGCTAGCACTTGGAGGTGGCAACTTTACTCACTAGGCCAAGGTGCCAGCCTTCATGTCTTATCTTTTTAATGTACTTTGAATTCGATTTCTAAGTCAGCTACTGTAACAGAATAATAGAATAGACTGAGTGCTTTAAATGACCAGCATGTATTCCTCAATGTCTAGAGGCTGGGAGAGTCAAGATCATGATCCCAGCCAATCCATTTGCTAATGAGAGCTCTGTTGCGGAGGCTGTCTTCTTGCTTTATTCTAGCATGAGGGAAGGTGGAGGAATGCACGAGGCCTCTGATCTCTTCCAGTAAATATTGTAATCCGCCATGGGAACCGTACCCTTGTGTCCTGTTGAAACCTAATTACCTCTCAGAGGTTCCACTGCTTAATACCAGCACAGTGGGAGTTACTGTTTCAGCATATGATTTTGGAGAAGGATAGAAATATTCAGTGCATTACAAATTATAGCTAACAGTGAGCCTAAATTAATTGAAACTAATTTTATTGCCTGGACTACTGATAAGTTATATACTGTAATAAAAAATATCTGTCCTGGAGTCAGTGCTAGGTCATGGTGGCTTAAGGCCCTGAGGCCGCTGCACCCACATGGCAGACCTGGAAGAAGCTCCTGGCTCCTGGCTTTGATCTGACCCCACCTTGGCCCTTGTGACCATTTTGAGAACCAATCAGAAATAGATAAAATAAATTGTTAAAAATGATTGTTTAAATCTGCCTTTAAATGGTCTTCTGCTCTTTTATTTTGCTTATTGTGCTACCCTGTGTATACCAGAAGGTCTCACTTTTGCTCGTGACAGATGTCCTCATCATCTCCTCATGTTGTGGGATGCATAGGAGGAGCAGGGTTGTAACCATACTTTTTTTTTTAAAGATTTATCTTATTTTTATTGGAAAGGCGGATATACAGAGAGGAGAGACAGAGAGGAAGATCTTCCGTCTGATGATTCACTCCCCAAGTGAGTGCAATGGCCGATGCTATGCCAATCCGAAGCCAGGAGCCTCTTCTTGCGAGTCTCCCAAGTGGGTGCAGGGTCCCAAAGCTTTGGGCCATCCTCGACTGCTTTCCCAGGCCACTGGCAGGGAGCTGGAAGGGAAGCGGGGCTGACAGGATAGAACCGGCGCCCATATGGGATCCCAGGCATGCAAGGCGAGGACCTTAACCACTGTGCCACCGCACCGGGCCCTGTAACCATAGTTTTATGCAGGAAAGAATGTTGCACCTGTAAAGTGTCACTCATTCCACTTGATTTTTGTTTTTTCCTCGCTTTGGATTCCTTTACCAGATCAGAGTCTCTTTCACCATATACCTCCTGGCTGTCTACCATTTCGGACACAGATGCCCTCTTGGCTGAGTGGGACAGAAGCGGTGTTGTCACTGTTGACATGGGAGGGCACGTCAGGCTTTGGGAAACTGGACTTGAACGTCTACAGCGCTCCCTCATGGAATGGAGAAACATGATTGGACAAGAAGGTGACAGGCATATACAGGTACCACTTACATTGACCTTCCTGCTTGGGGGTTCGCTCCCAGCCAGAAATTGAGCTACAAATGCTACAATCAGAACAGCAACCTAACTAGCTTAAATTCTTTTTACAGTCAGAAATAGAAAAATCTTTCCATCTAGAAAGTGAGAAAGTGTGTGCCACCCCTCTTCTTTCCATATCAGTATTTAAATGTAGGTTCCCAACTTCACCGCAAATGAATGAAGCCATCAGCTGTCAGCAGCTAATTTCCAACAGCAGCTCTGTGCCGTTGTGACTTTTTGCTACCATCATTGTTAGCATCTGTGCCTGCTGCCTAGGAAAGAGAAACATTGAGAATCTAAAGTGCCTGGCATTGTTGTAAGTCCCAAACCTCTAGACTTGAGAAGGGAAGCAAAACATGCATCTCCCGCAATGTTTCTACCAGCTGCTATCTATCCAGATCCACGGAATTCAGCACAGTAAGTAGACCAAGACCCGTGCTGGGAATAGGAGAACACCCAGCAAAGTGAAAGGAAAACCCAAAATTCCAGAAACAACTTGGTCAGCACCTCATCGTAGAGAATAAGGAAGGCTGCAGCTGCAGACACACTAAAGCGTGGAATGGAAAAGGTTCGTTTGCAGTTTACTTGTTTGTTTGTTTTCCTCTTCAGAGCAGAATGCTCATGTTTACATTTCACAGTTCTCCAGGAGAAGAAAGGCAGGTTGCTGCCAGCTGTGGTGCTGTGCAGAGAGCCAATTAGCAAGACAAATGTCCACAGACCGTTCCATCAATACTGCGTTAATGACTGCTATTTTGAGGGATTGTTTTTGAGATTTTTCCATAAAAAAATATACAAGTGAGTGAATAACGTACTTATTTTAGATCCTTAAATGCCTTGGGGAGCATTTTAGAAATCTCAACTACCGTAGGCAAGCCACCTCTTATCGTACTGTAGGGCATAAATATATTAATTTAAATAAGTTGAAGCAAAGGTATTGTTCTAAACTAAACATGTCATTTAGTTCAATAGATCTGTTATAACAACAGACAGGCCATCACTAGACATGCAGTGTTTGAATGCTAGTTACTTGTTTATCTTTCTTTTAATAATCTAAGTATTAATTTCTTCTCTCTGAGTTAATTCTCTTTTCCCCTACTTTTATTATACCCTGATAGTAAGTACTACCCTGTTTAAATTTCTTGTATGTTATTTCAGTTTCTCATATGTCACTGAAATCAACAGTTTTATATTTCCTATGACCAAGATTTGTGGCCTATTTTTTTTTTCTCAGTAGATCTTTAAAAGGGATTTCTACTCATGATTTTATTAGTAGTTCTTAATGGCTACAAGGATTGACCGTAATTGTATATTAACCAGGTAGCTCGTCTCTTCCCAGGGGCATTTTGGAATATGTTGTGAATCTTTGAAATCCCAGCTCCTAGCTGAGTGATCAGTTTATAGATGCCAACGTGTTTGTATTCACGCATATAACTGCAGATAACTGACAACAAATGAATTCCTCTCTTAAACGGTCACACATTATCCCTTTGATTGATCTAGAATGTCAGCATTTTTCAATGAATATAAGCTTATTAAATTAGAAATGAACAGTTATACTGACCATTCCAAAAATTACATTCAGATATACTATATGGCGCAGTATTAACTTCCTTCAACCAGACCTTGTCCAGGAAAAGTATAACTTTGTGTCTCCATTTCAAAATTTAGCAATAATAGAAAAAGACTTTTGGTAATAGAATTCAGAATCAAATGATAGTTTCCTTTGGAAAATTACAGTAGGTGTTGCCTCGCGTTCTCCTGTCTCCAAGATTCCTTGATCCGTTGTACTTACTACTGAAAATTCATACTTGTGATTCATACATATAATGAGCCACAAAGGGTGAGCATGAAGTTTTCCATGTTTCTCCAATTCTTGCTCATGGTTGATAAATCACAATGTAACATTATTAATTTCTCTTGTATAAACAATCTCATTATTTACTCTTTACGGATAGTTGCCACAACTAAGTCTAAATTGGAATCATTCTAAGACAATAACAGACAAATACTTCTCTTTATAGTTTCCTTCTTGCTCTGTTTTTCAAGGTATTCCTCATTTGTAGACCCTTTATTCTGTGTAGATCTGCTCCTGGCTTTGGAGCTTGGAAAATGCCTTTAATGGAAATACTGAGAAAAGAGTTTCTTGGTACCCTTCTCACTTTTGCTGGCTCCAAACAGCATGTCTTATCAGTGGCAGAGTAACCTGATCGCCATCTAGTGGCCAGATTGACTTAATTTTTGCCTCCTGAAAAATGAAGTCTGCTGTGCACTGCAGTAGCTTTGAGTCAGCCACAGTCACTCAGCGCACATTCCTATCTTGTGTGGTTCCCTGTGGGCAGGAGCCACTCCTTCAGGTCAGCGGAAAAGCCTGGGCAGCTGCCTCCCATGTAAGGACACCCCCCGCTTCTCCCCAGATTCCTCGGCGTGGTAGCAAGTATTTAGATAAACCACTTAGTGGCACACTTTGTCACTACTTTTATGTCTCCTACAGTTTAGTCTTCTGGGGTTATGGGCTGTGAAGCCATTCCAAGGTTGTGAATTTTGAAGGCATTGTTCATTTGAAATGTTCTTTTTGTTCCATGCATTTCTTGGTGTTTGCGTTTCATGAGAACAGCTTACAAGAGAATTTGTTGAGCTGAGTGTATGAAATGTGTCCCTGAGTTGTACAGGCCCTGACAGGGACATGTTCTCCCTGTGGCAAACAAACACCAACTACATATAAACAGCTCTAACAACTTCAACTGTGGCTCATAGAGCTCATTATTTAGAGTCCATATTTATGACTTTTTTGCTTTTCTAAATTGTGTTTATTTGAAAAGCAGTGTTACAGAGGGGCGAGGAGGAGTGATAGAAATTTTTTTAAGATTTATTTATATTGTTTTTGAAAGTCAGATATACAGAGAGGAAGAGAGACAGAGAGGAAGATCTTCTGTCCACTGATTCACTCCCCAAGCGGCCACAATGGCTGGAGCTAAGCTGATCCAAAGCCAGGAACCAGAAGCTTCTTCCGGGCCTCCCATGCAGGTGCAGGGTTCCCAGGCCCTGGGCTGTCTGCCAGTGCCTTCCCAGGCCACCAGCAAGGAGCTGAATGTGAAGCGGGTTTGCTGGGACTTAGAACCAGCACCCATGTGGGATCCTGGTGCGTGCAAGGCAAGGACTCTAGCTACTAGGCCACTGAGCCAGGCCCAAAGAGAGATCTTCCATCCACTGGTTCACTCCCCCAAATGCCTACAAAAGTCAGGACTGAGCAAAGCTGAAGCCAGGGGCCAGGAGCTTCTTCTGGGTCTCTTACATGGGTTCAGAGGCCTGAGGATTTAGGCCATCTTCTTCTATTGCTTTCCCAGGAACGTTAACAAAGAGTCGGATTGGAAGTGAAGCAGCCAGGACTCACAAAGTTGTGCCCATATTAGATGGCCATTTTGCAAACGGCAGCTTAATATACTATACTGCAAGGCTGGCCCTTGCACACCATATTTATAGATGCCTGAGTTTCAATATTAGGATCCTTCCATCTGTGTCTTATGATGATTCTCTATAAAGTACATCCTTTGTATTTTTATTTATCATATTTGTTTTTCTTCAAAGAAAGCTGTTAAAGCTGTACCACAGTTTTCCTCCAAAATCAAAATATTTTCTATAAAGGCTCTTGGTTAGTTTTCTTGTGGGAGGAAAGAGGATTGAGATGTTGTACCTTCAAAGGATTGTTTCCTGGGCCAAACCCAATGACTTAGTTTGCCAGTCCTCCCCTTAGCATTGCCAGGATCCTATTTAGGCACCAGTTTGTGCCCTTGCTGCTCCACTTCCCATCCAGCTCGCTGCTTATGGCCTGGTAAAGCAGTGGAGAATGGGACCCAGCACCAAAGTGGGAGAACCAAAAGAAGCTCCCTGGCTCCTGGCTTTGGATCAGCTCAGCTCTAGCCATTGCAGTCACTTAGGGAGTGAACCAGTGAATGGAAGATCTTTCCCTTTGTCTCTTCTTTTCTCTGTAAATATGCTTTTCCAGTAAAAGTAAATCTTTAAAAAACCAAAATAAAGTATTACTTTGTAATTACAGCAAACAAACTGGAAAGTAAGTAGTGCAGAATGACTGGCTCTCCTTTGAGAGTAATATCTCCTTCACAGTGTGCTATTTAAAAAAAAAAAATGGACTGTAACTTAACCTGTCCTTTCAGTTCAAACAATGTTTGGTACACAGTAGGCTCATTGTCAGCATTTGTAGTTGGGAAAAAGTAGGCGAGAGAGAAATACATACATGGAAAGACAGCCACTTATGTTTCTGTTCATTCTCCTCCCATCATTTAAAATAATTAATTAATTAATGTGAAACAGTGAGAGAGAGAGAACTCTTATCTTCCACTGCTTTTCCCAGGCTCTTAGCAGGGAGCTGGATCCAAAATGAAGCAGCCAGGACCTGAACCGGTGCCCATGTGTGACGCACTAGTCACAGGAAGCTCCTTCATGTGCTGCACCGCAGTGCTGCTCCCCGATTCTCCCTTTTAAAAAGCAGCTCTAGCTCTAAGCATAAATGTGCTGTAATTTGATGTACTTTGTTAATGAAATTATCCCTATATTTTAGCCAGTACTCCAATGATTTGGATTTTTAAAGATCTCAGTAGTAGGATATTAAGGTCTATTTTTAGCTTTGGAAGCCACTAGATAATTTCATTGATTTTCTATTAGTAAATTTAATCTTTACATTTGCAGGCTACATTCTCTGCAGATAACTCTCTGTGAATGTACAATGTTTTCTCTCTTAAACAAACATGATCCACTCTCCTACTTCATTGTTTGCTTTGGTCAGTAACCTTGCAAATGCAGAGCAGTTTGATTCAGCGCTATAGATTGTTACACTGCGCTATAGATTGTTACACTGTGGAAAGTCTTTCCTGGCTCAGAAAGGCAATGCCTTTCTTTAACATGCATAGTTTCCTCCCATACCTCCCAGCGACGACGTGTCAGTAGAGCTGGCTTGCAGCCAGGGGGCTTGCTGTTTGGCTGTATGATAACACATGGGCAGTGCCTCAAATGGTTTTTCCATTGTTTATTCCTGTGAGAGAAATCCCAGGTGTGGACATCCATCTTGAAGCTGTCAGGTTTTCAGGAGGATGTCCTGGCCACTGTGATGCTGAGAAACCAGCTCATAGGGAGATGAAGCTAATGATGTCGCCCATTTCCGTGGTATAAATATTCCCTCCAAAGCTCATATCGAGCTACCAGAGATCACCAGTCTGCTCACAAAAGTACTGACTATTTAACGGTTCTGTCTCATACAGTTTGGCTCCTGGGTGCCAAACTAAGTCCTCAGTCTAGCCCTGCCCTGCCTGTTGTAGTCATTTGGGGAGTGAAGTAATAGATGGATAATTCCCTCTCTCTCTGACTCTATTTCTGCCTCTATCTGTGTGACTATTTCAAATAAATAAATCTTTAAAAAAATAAAGACCTTGATTTAAAAAAAATCCTTTTCAAATGATCAGGAATGTTCCAGTTCCTTTCTTTCAATACAGGACTTGATTGTTATTATATGCTATCCTATTTGCAGTGTATAAAAATTACTTTCCCAAATTTATTAAAAAGTATAAAGAAAACAAATTAATTCTACAATGTACTGGTTATAAACTGAGCTATGACATATAATGAGTAGGTAGACAGTTGATGACTCTAGAATTGTTATGGTTCTAAACTCATTAGGTTATGTGTGAGTACTTCACAAAATTATGGAAATGTGGATTATGAAAAAACTCTCCATGAGTCATTTAAAGATGCATTTACTTATATATTTAAAAGATGGAGTGATAGACAGGAAGATCTTCTTGCCATTTGCTCATTCCCTAAACAGCTACCATAGCTGGGTCTAAAGCATGCTGAAGTCAGGAGTGAAAAATATGAGAGGCAGGGACTCACGCCTTGGGCCCATGTTCCACTGCCTCTCAAGGTACATCTGTGGGAAGCTGGATCAGAAGCAGGGCAGCCAACACTCAAACAGCCAGCCTCAAGTGTGGGATGTCAACAAGTAGCAAGTTTAATCATTTAATTCCTTTGTTCTGTGATCTTTTTGAGGCACCCTCTAATACTGTGTATAATCCACACCTGATAATAGCTGCAGGAAGAAAACCTTCTTGCTATTATATTTACAAGTAGAAAATGTCATTTTATTCATAAGCGGTATAGGTGAATCACAGTGGGCAGTTTGGAGCAGTTCAACTTTGATTCAAATGTCAGCCCTACGTTGTCCATGGTCTTTGGCAAAATTACTTAGCTTTTTTTATTAAGCCTCATTTTATAATCATAATCTAAAAATCACACCAGTATACCTTACACATTTGCTATAGGAATGAATGAAATACATTAATACCTGGGATGGAGTAAGTATTCAGGAAACAGTGAAAATTAGAACCTTAGATTGAAGCAATGCTAGGCAACAGCATTTTATTTTTCAAATCAAAGACTTACTTCTTTTGTTTGAAAAGCAAATTTTTGCAGAGAGAGAGGTCTGCCATCCACTTGTTAATGTTCCAAATGACCACAACAGCCAGAGTTGAACCTATTTGATGCTGGGAGCCAGTGGCTTCTTCCCAGTCTCTTATGTGGGTACAGAGGCCCAAGGATTTGAGCTAACTTCCACTGCTTTCCCAGACCACAGGCAGGGAGCTAGTTCGGAAGTAGAACCTCTAGGACATGAACTAGCACCTATGTAAGATGCCAGTGCTAACAGGCAGAGGATTAGCCTGATATGTCACTGTACCTGCCCAGGCTACAAAATTATTCAATACTTATATGGAGACAAAGCTAAATTAAAATGAAACAGTGTTACCCAAGTACAGAATATTAAATCATGATCCAATGAGTTACATAATTCATCTCCTGGTGTTAAAATGTAAGCTTTGTTTATAAGCCTAGTTGAAAGAAGTTTTGTCAGGTCCAAAAAAGGAATTGAAAAAATGGTCTTTGCCTAAACCTGTCAGCTTGAAGAAAAGCAGGATATCAATGATCGGATAATTGTCCATACGGTATTCTGCCTTGTTCAAAAGACAAAGTAGAACTGGACCAAAAAACATGCAGCAGCATTTACATCATTTAACCTGAGTCCTAAGAATAGCGAACAGCAAAAGCAATTTGGAGCTTTCTTAATTATTATTTTTTTTTAAGATTTGCTTATTTTTATTGCAAAGTCAGTTAAACAGAGAGGAGGAGAGACAGAGAGGAAGCTCTTCCATTTGATGATTCACTCCCCAAGTGACCGCAACGGTCGAAACTAAGCTGACCCAAAGCCCAGAGCCAGGATCTTTTTCCAAGTCTCCCACACAGGTGCAGGGTCCCAAGGCTTTGGACCATCCTTGACTGCCTTCACAGGCCACAAATAGGGAGCTGGATGGGAAGCGGGGCCGCCCAGATTAGAACCGGCACCCATTTGGATCCCAGTGCATTCAAGGCAAGGACTTTAGCCAACTAGGCTACCATGCCCGACCTCTCTTAATTATTTTTTAAGATTTAGAAAAAAAAATTGTAGCTTTTGTTAACTTTAGAACTTGAAGATACCATATATTCCTAAAAATTGGAGTGTATGTTGGCACTGGATTTGGAAGCTTGGTTGAAACTCTACATGGAGCCTGTTTGGATGTTGAGATTTCTAATCCACCTTAGGCCCCACCTTCATGGAAAATGTCCAATCTGCCACTTTTTTCTTAAATGTTAATAACCTGTTAAACAAAAGATAGAAATCAAAACAACAAATAGGAAAAAAGGAACTTTGAAACAACAAAAGTTATGTGGAGAATAGGAAAACATTATCTAAAATAATAATTGGTATTCTGAAAGTAATCATAAAACAGTTAACATGAAACAGTTTTAAGATAGAAACC
This sequence comes from Ochotona curzoniae, assembly GCF_017591425.1. Classification (NCBI taxonomy): domain Eukaryota; kingdom Metazoa; phylum Chordata; class Mammalia; order Lagomorpha; family Ochotonidae; genus Ochotona; species Ochotona curzoniae. Next base: position 39,538,399 of record NW_024466502.1, on the reverse strand, counting down.
TTCAAAAAACAAAAAATAACAGTAAAAACCTCTTAGAAAAATAAAGCACTCAGTAGAACAAATCTCCAAAAGACAAAGAAGCTTAAAATAGAAAATATGAAAAGGCCTTATCTAACTGATATAAATTCCAAGAAAGGAAACTGAAAGGGAAGGAAATTACCCAATTGGTAATTTAAGGAAATTTCACTGAACTACAGAACAGGTGGTCAGTATAACAGCTGGAAAACAGACCCACTCCCCAGAGCATGTCCACCTGTAACTGTAGAAGCCCATGGGGAAAGGAACAGTGCAGAAAACCTCCAAGTTGGGGGAGACGGAGAACACGTTGCATAGTGATAGAAATCGACTGGCAGTGAGCTGCTCAGCATCAGCATTGCATGCTAAAAGGAAAACACAGAGAGAAACTGATTTCCAACCCAGAATTTTATAAACATCCATACTACTAGCTAAGCAGACTAAAACATTAGCAAATGTACAAATCTCAGAAAATTTCCATTCTTTCACAGAAAACCACTGCATGATGTGTTGTCAGGAAAAGGAAGGAGTGATCCAAGTAAGTAGAAGCAATGACCGGCAAAGGTAGCCTTACTGGTGAAGAGAAGGGGTCGCTCCCAGCAAGGCAATGAAGGAAAGTTCTGGAATGACAGCTGTGCTACAGCCCTGGAAGCAGCCTGAGAGGAAAATGGAAACCAGACAGCTCTAGAAGGAATGAATAGCTTTAAAAAAGAAAGAAAGGCTGATGATATGAGAGGAGGTCACAGAGCCAATCAAGAATTTATGCAACCATTAGTGATACAGAGAGTAGAGCTAAGAGTTAGTGAAGAATACTTATTAGTACATGGATTAGAAAGCCAGGGGGAAAATTACATATCACAAGAGTTAATATATTAGCTATATCTAGTACAGTGTATTAGCACTATATAGTGATACTCATAATATTTATTACTACCTAGAGTAAACTGTTACCATATATGCATTATAATAATAAGGTAAACAATATTGATTTGTTTACGATAGTGTTTTGTGTTTGAGAGAGATGAAGCAGTACCCATGTTTCATAGTTGGAAGTCAATAGAGCATATGGAAAAATTTGAAAATAAAATAGTATTAGAATCTTTTTATTATTTTTCATGACACAGTTCCATAGCACAGGACAGCCCCTCCTCCCCCCATGTCCCCACTGCTTCCCCCCTTATTATTACAGTAGTAAAATCCTTCAGTGGCAGTCACAAGTCCAACATTCTACTGCTTAGTATATCATGGCATTGTAACAATAGCCAATGGTATAGTCTAGTATCCTATTGTCAAGGTCTATTTAATAGTTTCTTTGGGAATGCTTTTTCTAGAATCTTATTTTTAAAATATGGAATTATATAGAATTTGTAGGAAGCAGGGTTGAAGAAGTTACCTTTGGGGATTGGGAACTGGGCATGGGAACATAAGACTTCTGTTTTTATGATACATTCTGTAGTAGCATTTGAATTATTAAGCATGTTTTTCACTGACTCAATTTAAAATATTAGCAGGTAGGGGTTTGCTGGGTAGGAAAGGAACTAAGAGTGAAAATGAAACAATTCCTGAAGTGGGTTAAGCCGCACCCTGCAATGTTGGCATCCCATATGGGTGCCAGGCTCATGTTCCTGCTGCTCCACTTTGATCCAGCCGCCTGATGACATACCTGGGAAAGCAGCGGAAGATAGTCCAAATGTTTGGACCCTTGTGCCCGTGAGGGAAAATCAGTTCCCAGCTCCTGGCTTCCAGCCTTGTGGCCACTTGGGAGAGAGCAAATGGAAGACCTGTCTCTTCTGTCTGTCTCTGAAACTCTGCCTTTCAAATAAATAAAATAAATCTTTTCAAAAGTCCTTTGGAGTAGAGATTAAATTTGACTCTTCTTTGGCAGTGTTTAAAACCATGACTTACTTACTTACTTTCTCTCTCTCTCTGTTTTTCCTTTTCTTTCTTTCCAGGAGCTGTATAAACTCATTCATTTCCTTTCACTTCAGCATGACTCAGGGGTTCTAGTTTTGAGTAAAATACAAAAAGGATGCTCTGTCCTGTCCTTCCAATTGAATATTGCTGTAACGTGTGGACAGACTGCATGAAAAGTTAGTCTTGGATTGAAGAAGATGGCCAGGGTTTGCATTATCCTAAACAAGCTATTGGTTTTCCATGTTCTTCTCTTGAATCTCCAGACCTTGACTCTAGCCTGACAGGTGAAGTGGGCACAAGGAAGAGAGGGGGAACTTCTCAACCCAGTGAAGGGTATCTGCATAAACCCTGCAGTTAGCACTGTGCCCAATATGGAGCAGCTAAACACTTCTCCCCCTGACATTGGGAATAAGAAACCAGATGGCCAGGTGCCATTCCTAGTCAGTATCTATCTAAAAGTTGCAGCCAGTGCAAGAAGAAAAGAAAAGGTAAAAGGCATACAAGTCGGAAAGACCAAAAAAAAAAAAAAAATCAAGCTGTTTGTACCTGCAGACAATGCAATTGCCTCCTATAAAATTCTATACATTTTACCCTGAAAAGTCTAAATACACAAGCAAAAACAAAGCAGAACTACTCCCAGAGCTATTCAATGAGGTTTATGAAGCCAGAAGTCATATTTCTATGTCTTAGCAATTAACTTTCTGAAACTAAAATCTTAAACAATATATGTAACACAAATAGCTTCCTAAAAAGGAAATTATTTGATATAAATCTAAAAGGACTTTTGCAGAATATGTATATTGCATAAGAGAAAACACAAATAAAAGAAATCAAAGACCGATAAACGAATACACCAAGTTCCAGCATTTGAAGACTCAGCATTTAATAAAGCTGCCTCATCACCCATCTAAAATCCCTGCTTATAGCACAGTGCCGATTAAATTGTAACATGAGATTTAGAGTATTCATATATTCTGACTATAGCAAGGCAGGGCCTTAGAAGTATTAAAACAATTATCTGGAACTAGTTTTACTTGAAACTCAACAAGATTCATTTGGAGGTGCAGGAAGGGGTGTTTCCCCTGAGGTTACTGCTCACTTCCCAGGCAGAGCACAACCTGTGTGTTTGCTCCACTATCTGGAGGAAGCTAACTGAGCCAGCGATGCGCTCAGCCTTTGCTCCCAGAGGGAAGTGCAGGATTCCACAGTGGAGGTGTGAAGCCCTCAAACTGCGGGGCAGAGCAGAAGCCTGGTGGGACACAGGTGCCTGGGAGCTAGGCTACCTCTTCTGTCCCAGAAGAAGTTGGCATCACTTGGACTTAGATGTGACTTTACTCTTCCCAAGACAAGTAGCCTATTTCAGCCGTTTTTGTATACTCTTGAAATAACTGTGACTTTTTAAAAAAATGATTTGGTTTATCAGTAATTGGATATCAGAAGAGTACAAACTTTTAAGTACAATGTCAGCAAAAACTCTACTAATAAGTGGTCTTCCAGCAGTCCTCAGAAGAATTGGTGTCTATAGAGCCTAATGCAGTTACATATTTACCATCATATGTACTTGTGTAGTTTGGGTTAATCCATAGAATGTAAAAAATATCTAAAGACAATTTCAGTTACAAGTAGTAGCTATTGTGTAACTATAACTCTGTGAATCCTAAAGAACATTTCCCCCCATAATCAGGAGATTAAATATCAGCCTCACATCTCTTTTAACATTTATTTTGTCTGCTTGAAACCACAGTGACACAGAGGGAGGGAATGACAGAGATCTTCCATCTTCTGGTTTGTTTCCCAAAGCCGAGAGCTCCGCCCAAATCTTCCACATGGATGACAAAGCCCCACGCTCTTGGGCCATCTTCCAGGGCTCTAAGGGGTGCATTAGCAGGGAGCTGGCATGGAAGTAGAGCAGCTGGGACTTGAGCTCTGATATGGATACCAGCATCTCAGAGGGCAGCTTAACTCACCTCAGCACAATGCCAGCCCCTCACATTTTTCTCATGTTTCCAGTTTGCTAATAGGGCTCAGCCTCTGGCTGCTCACCAAATAAAACCAGGAACAGATTTCAAAATTCTGAATATATCTCCCTTCTCACAGAAGTCTGGCTGAAGAAATATCCAGATAGAACCTATACTTTTAAAACATGCTTTTATATTTATTTTTATAAGTGTGATTTATCTCAAGTAGAATTTCCTTTATAAAACAGACCTTGAGTCTTCAACATATCCTTTGAGTTTTCCATTGCATCTTCTAATCTTTGGTGAGTTTGAAAGAGTACCTATTAAAAAAAATTAAAACACCCCAACACCAGAGCCCTAACTCCAAGCTATACTTGTAATTGTTGTGTCTGGAGGATGTATTTGTACTTTTTCATGAGACATTTGAAAGTCCCCGGCAGATGTGACGCCTCATTACCTCTAAATACTTCAGTGTTTCCTCAATACAAGAGCAGTCTCCTGCAGTATAACCACAACACAGACCTCACAATCAGAAAGTCAGCATTGGCACAATGTTGCCACCTGACCCACCCACCTTGCTCAAAAGTATTTCCCAGTCACATCCTCTGCAGTGAAAGGAAGCAACCAACATAGGGTACACAGCACAGCCTCTCTGGCATCTTCCCATGTTCTCTCCAGTCTTCCTTGACTTCATGACTCTGATTTTTCATAAACATCTTGCCCAGTTGTTTTATAGAACATCCCTCAAGTTGGATTCTTGTTTCAGTTCCAGTTTGTGTATCTTCAGTGGAGATGTATCACAAAAATGTATCGTTCTCAAGATGTCCTATTAGATGTCAATCTGCCCCTTCATGAGTGATGATAAACATTGGACATTGGTCAAGATATTGTCTACACTGTATTTCTGTACTGTGAAATTACTGTGATTTCACTTTATCATTAATACTTCTTGTTTGAACGTGCATTTTGAGATTATATAAATGTGTATTTCTGGACTTCATGACATTTTTAGCTGTTAGTTTTGTCATTCTTTAAATGATTCTTGCTTGAATCAGTGATCACTACTGTGGTCACCAGAGGGTGATTTTTTTTTTTATTTTACCATTCTTCCTACATTTGTAACTTGGCACTTGGAGGTAAGAGGTGCCCGTCTTTCTCTTCCTTTTCTGTTAGCATGACCTCCAGGGTGTTGATATTATTTAATAGATTATAATACGTTGCCTTCTGTATTTCTTTTTCAATGTTGGGTAGTCCAGATTTATCCAGAGAGAATCTCTTCTCACCAGTTCCATCAATCTTTTGACATATCCCCATCAATTTTGAGTTCTTCCTTAACTTGATGGCACAAAAGGTCAATCTAATTAATTTTCCCACTGATTTTCTGCACTAGTGTATATAGTTTCAGCAGTTAAGATGCTGTTTAGGATGCCTGCATGCCATATTTGAGTGCCTGAATTTGAGTCTTAGCTCCAAATCCAATTCTGGCGTTCAATTTCAGCCTCGTGTTATTGCACGCCCTAGGAGGGAGCAAGTGATGGCTCAGGCAGTTGGGTCCCTGACAGCCACAGGGGAAACTCAGATGGAGTTTCTGGCTTCCACCTGCCAGCTTCTGTTGGAGGCATTTGGAGAGTAATCTAGAGATAAGATTCCTTCTCTCTTGGTCACCCTATCACTTAATCTTCCCCCCTCCTTCTCTCTTTTTCCCATTGTCCTTCACAAATAACTAAATCGTCATCATTCATGTTTTGAATAGCATTTCCATCAACTTGAGTGAACCTGCTAAGACAAAAGAAGCATCCGAACCTACTTTTGTTGAACCAAGTCACTAAGTTTACCCTCCCTCCAGAAAGGATGTCCAGAGCCTCCTGCGCATTGGCCATTGATGGCTTCCTTCTTTGTTGTCCTCACCCCCAGGCTCCAGCTGCCTGAGCTCTGTGCTTCACCAGCATAGGCCTGATAGAGACGTGGAGCAGCATCCTGTGGTCTATTGGACTGTTAAATTTTTTAAATCTTTATTTGAAAGAGAGAGACAGAGGGCAAGTGAGAATGCACTCTTCCTTCCGCTGGTTCACTTCCCAAATGGCCACAACAGCCAGGGGTGAGCCAATCCAAAGCCAGGAGGCTGGAGCCTCTTCCAGGTCTCCCATGCGGGTGCAGAGGCCCAAGGATTTGAATCATCCTCCACTGCTTTCCCAGGCAACAAGCAGGTAGATGCATGGGAAGTGGAGCAACCAGGACATGAATTGGTGTCCATATGGGATGCCAGCGCCAGACGCAGAAGCTTAGTCTACTATGGAGCTGGAACTGGTGTGTTAGACTCTTGTGTCCTGCGCTTGCTAATAACAGACAGTGCTAGAGTTCTATCATTCATAATTATGTATGTTGTAAGGAAACATGCGAAGGTCTAAAATAATGGAGCTGCCAGCTGTGTTAAATTTTTTTCATCCTTATAGCAGGTAGCTGTACTGTGAACTATCCCTAAGAAAAGCATCCGTTATGATCCACAAGTCTAAAGTCAGAGATACACAGTGTTTCCTCTGGGAATTGGTGAAGGCCAACAAATCATTTGATTTAAATGACTTTAAATTTTTATAGTTATCACTTTCCTACATTTTGTGTTTAGTAATTAGCTGTAAACAGCTTTAGATTTTTCATGTTTGAGTAGAAATCTAGTGACCACAAGGGGGTGCTGTTGAGCTTAGAACAGAAGTGTTCTGGTTAAATGAAAACTCACTACTCGGGGAATTTTTGTCATTTTACTGTATTTAGAAGTTATGATTGGGACACGTAGTCTCTGTGCTAGCTAGAAGTCTTGAGTAAGTTTTATGTCCTTTAGAAGGCTTTTTGATCATCAAAAGAAAAGCTTTTCTGAATAGAATTCACAACTTTTCCTATGCTAGCGTAGAACATTCCTCAGGCCAACCCTTAGATGCATATCCCCTTCCTGGTTCTACCATTAACGTGTGGCTTTAAGCAGTCTGTTCACCTCTTGGCCCTTACTTTCCTTTTCAATGCAATGGAAAGATTGTAAGTTTGAACCTTCAGGCCCTTCCCCAGAAGGAAACCACAAAGACAGGCTCTGTAATTAATAGATAGATAGATATCACAGCCGTCCTGCATCCTAGTGACTCCTTTTGTTGACCGCTTAGTCTGTGCTAATGGTTTCTGACATCATGTGTCATGTGACCACTGTAACCCCCATTTCAGGTGCACGCATCACTGTTCCGTTTCTCAGCCTCGGGTTACCTGTCTGCCCAGGGCCGCTCTGCTCACAGGCAGTGAACTGAGGAGTTAGCCTACCTAGGTCTCTCTAACTCAGAAAGTGTGGTGCTTTCTGTTTTTGGTTACTTTAGATCCCATGAGATCTCTCAGACTAAAAGAAGTTTTAGTGGAAGTCGCACCCTTAAAGAAGACAATGGATCATTCTTTACCCAAAGGTGTTTAAATACTTACACGTATCTGGTAGGTGATACAGACTTGGGTGCAGTCTCAAGTGAGCAGAGTTATGACCCACCTAGGAGACCAGTCTGTACCGCTGCTGCGCTGGGAGAATCCTACCCTGGGTTGGTCTGATCATCCCATTCGCGTTAGAACCATATGCACCATTATCAGCATGAAGTACGAGCCGCTCACTGCGTTGTTTGGGGCCCCTGCAGCAGACTCTAGCTGCAGGAGCTCATCCTGTGTGTTATCCCCAGACACAGCCCACCCCCGCTTCCCCCTGCTTTCCCCCACTGCCCTCTGCTTTCCCCCACTGTTCCCGCTGTCCCTCGCACGTTTGTTGATGCTCAGTGCCATCTCCTTCCTATTTCTCCCAGACGTGGCCATCTGATCTCAAAGGTCTGCTCCACATGTTCCTCCCAGCCTCCCCTGTGCCCAGGGCGGATGTGCCCTCTTCCTCCTGTAGGCTTGTACCTGTCAAACAGCCCGCCGTGAATTACCTGTGGGTTTGTCTCATTCTCCTTTACAAGGTTTTGGAGAATTCTGATCCCAGCTGTTGAGCTCATACTGATTTTTTGTTCACCACATTATGTATTACACTTAGCAACTTAGCAACTTTTAAAGATTAAACTACTTCTGAAAGACTTTTTAAAAGAGATTTATTTATTTATTTATTGGAAAGTCAGATATATGGAGAGGAGGAAAGACAGAGAGGAAGATCTTCAGTCCAATGACTCACTTTCCATGTGACTGCAACGGCCAATGCTATGCCAATCCAAAGCCAGGAGCCAGGAACTTCTTCTGGGTATCCTACATGGGTGCAGGGTCCCAAAGCTTTGGGCTATCCTCTACTGCTTTCCCAGGCCACAAGCAGGGAGCTGGATGGGAAATGGAGTTGCCGGGATTAGAACCGGCGCCCATATGGGATCTTGGCGCATTCAAGGAGAGGACTTTAACCACTAGGCCACACCGCTGGGCCCGAAAGACTTTTTAAATGTGTCTCTACTTCTTTCTCTGTCACTGTGGCTTTCAAATAAATAAGTCAGAATTCTTAAAAGATTTAAGCAGCTTCAGTATTGAGCCATGTTGGTGTTAGTGGTTCTAGCTGAGATCTTTGAATGAACAACTTTCGTAAAATATAATTCACACACTTAATCTACTTAAACTGTATTATTCAATGAATTTGTTGTGAATGCACAAAATTCTGCAGCCCCCCCCCCATGACAGCCTAATTCTAGAACACTCAAAGAAAAAAAAAAAAAAGAATGAAGGAAACTAGCCAAAAATGCTCCCCATTTTTTCTCCCATCCCTTACCCCCAGCCCTCAGCAACCTGCTTTGTCTCTAAGCATTTATTGCTTCTGGACAACATGACAGTGGAATCTATAAGATGTGGTTCTCTTTGGCTGGTTATTCCTCTTAACATGTTTTCCAGGTTCATCTGTGTTATAGCAAGTGCCAATACTGTACTTCCATTTCCTTGAATGCTTCATATTCCATTTTTGGATATCCCCCATTTTACTTATTTATCCAATTTATTTATCCATGGACATATGGACCATTTTTGCTGTTGGAGAGTGATCAATGAGATTATTTGTGTTCAGAGTTTTGGATGGAAATGTGTTTGCAGTTCTGTTGAGACTGTATCTGAGGCTAGAATAACTGGGTTGTATGGAAACTTTGTTTAAACTTCACGGGAACTGCTACAGCATTTTTCCAAATAACTGTACCATTTTATATTCCCAGTAGGAGTTTGTGGGAATTCCAAATTCTTTATATCTTTGTCTTTTTTTTTATGGCCTTACTGCTGAATATGAAGTGGTATTTCATTGTAGATTTCATTTTAATTTACTTTTCCAAAAAAATCTACTTAAAAGGCACAAAATAGATACAGGCAGGCAGGCAGAGTTTGCCCATCTGCTAGGTCACTGTCCAGATATCCACAACAGACCAGGCCAAAGCCCAGAACCCAAAACTCAACCTGGGTCTTGCACATGAGTGGAAAGGACCCTTGTACCTGAGCCATCGCCTCTCAGAGTGCACGTTAGCAGGAAGCTGAAACCAGGAGCAGGGCAGGACTCAAGCCCAGGCACTCCCACATGATACACAACTGTCCTCCACGGTGTCCCAACTGCTGAGCCGAAGGTCCGCCCCGCGCTGTAGTTTTGATTTGTACTCCACTGGTAGCTAATAAAGTTTAACACCTTTTCTTGTGCTCATTGGCCATTTATGTATCTTCTTTTGGAGAAATGTGTGTTTAAGTCCTTTGTCAGTTTTTCGTTTTTATAAACATTTTTTTTTCTTGGAAAAGATAGTTACAGAGACAGAGAAGTCTTTCATTGTCTGGTTCATTGCCCCAAATGTCACAACAGCTGGAACTTGGCCAAAAGCCAGGAGCCAGGAGCTTCTTCTGGGTCTCTCACATGGGTGCAGAGTCAAAGGACTTCGGCCATTCTCTGCTGCCTTCACAGGTGCATTAGCAGGAGTTGGATCAAAAGTTGGAGCAGCAAGAATTCCAAGTGGTACCCACACAGGATGCTAGGACTTCAAGCAGCAGCTCAAAATGTTACACCACAATGCCAGGCCCAAAGCACAAATGTTCTTAATTTTGATAATATTCAACTGATTTTTTTTCTTTGATTACTCATATTTTTGCTGGCACTAACCAAAAATCATCAGTTAATCTAGATCGTGAATATTCACTTTCATGTTTCTCCCAAGACTTTTATAGTTGTACTTATTACATTGATGTCTGTGATCCATTTGGGGTTGATTTTTATAAATGGTCTGAGGTAGTCTTCCGATTTTATCACTTGCATATGTGTATCCAGCTGTCCCTGTGTCCTTTGCTGCATTCCTTCCCAACTTTAGCACTTCTGTCAAAACCCAGTTGGCCACAGATTTGAAGTACTTTTTTAGACTGTCTAATTGTGTATGTCTACACTATGTCAGGATGACGGCACATTAATTTTTATGGCTTGTGGTGTTTTTGAAATCCAAACACATGAGTCTGCTGGATTTTTATTTTCAACATTGCTTTGGCTTGTCCTGGGTCCCCTGCGATTCCATATGAATTTTCTAAATTAGCTTATCAGTTTCTGCCAAAAAGCAATTAGGGTGAATATGAAGATTGATTTGGGTAATATTGTCATCTAAGCACTAAGTTTTCAGACACAGGCACGCCAGTATCCTTTTATTTATTTACTCTCTATTGAGAATATTTCATTTTTCAGAGTAGTTTTTGCAGTATAGGGCATACATTATTTTTTAGAGTTTTGATACTATGGGAAATGGAATTGTTTCCTAAATTTATTTGCAAATTGCTCATTTCTAGTGTATAGAAATACAATCAAGTAATGTTGTTGATCTTGTATCCTGCAACCTTGCTGATGTTTCTCTAACATTTTTTGTGGATTCCTTACAGTTTTGTATTTCTAAAAGATTGTATTATCTGCAAATAGAGGTGGTTTTAGTTCTTTCTTTTTTAAACATTTATTTTATTTTTTATTGCAAACTCAGATATACAGAGAGGTGGAGAGACAGAGAGGAAGATGTTCCATCCGTTGGTTCACTCCCCAAATAGCCACATCGCCTGGAGCTGCGCCAATCCGAAGCCAGGAGCCCAGAGCCTCTTCTGGGTGTCCCACATGGGTGCAGGGTCCCAAGGCTTTGGGCTGTCCTCCACTGCTTTCCCAGGCCACAAGCAGGGAGCTGGATGAGAAGTGAGGCTGCCAGGATTAGAACTAGAGTCTGCATGGGATCCCAGAACGTGCATGATGAGGACTCTAGCTGCTAGGCTACCATGCTGGGTCCTTGTATGTGTATATATATAGTCATTCATTAGGAAGTAAACCAGTCCTCAGTTACTCCCGATGCAGGAGTAGCAGAAACAGGAAGAAACATGAACCTGGACTTCTTGCTTCCTTACCCCAGACACAAAGCTGAACATGCAGAAGCCCCAGAGCACCACTCTTCTCAGGTATAAGCACCAAAGAGGAAGCACAAGGGAAGACTGACTGGTTCCCTCTGAATTAGGAGATATGGCATGTGCCAGCCAGTCACTTCACTAAAGAAGTACCAGGGCATCCTGGTGTTTACCCTGTCAGCTTGCCAGTTCCTCCTTGAGAGCTGCTGGGAAGGGACATCTGCCAGATAAAAGCTGGTGGAAGGGACCAAGCTTCTCCTGCAAGGAGCAGCCCTGTAGAAACTATCTAAATTATCCTTCCAGGCCCAAACTAATGCTCATTCCTGTTTATTATTATGGAATTTGTGGAATAGAGGTAGTATGAGGTTCCAGCCTTGGAATCAGACCCATTAGTTCTGCTAGTTAAACTTCTGCAAGCCTGCTTATAACATAGAGGTCCTAAGAATTCAAAGCGTAGTTGTAAAGATGAAGCAAGCAAGCCAGGCACAGAGCATATTTCCCTATATGACAAGTTACTGGTTTGGTAAATGTTAGTATTGTCACCAACCTTAGAAACCTCAGAGTTGCAGAGAAACCCTGATGAGTGAACTCAGCAATCAGTAAATTAGTTGAGATTGTACATGTACTTTATGGCAGAACTAGAATTTGAACTTGAAAAGGAAGTTTGCATTTTTAGGACCACCCTTGGTTTCCTTAAGAAAGGGGGACTGTGAAAAGAGATAATCCAGAGGTTCATCTTAACATTCTTAGAGCAAAAAAATTCCTTGATTCTTCTGCCCAGTCAGCTCCTTCCAAAAACTGACACTTTAGTCTCCTTCCCAAGAAAGGGTTGGCCCATTCTAACCAGGACTGGCCTTGTGCATATTACGCTGTGTGAAATAAATCACCCAAGAGCTCCTTCGTGCTGTCCTCTATCCCAGGAACCCTGAGAAAGCAACAAGCTCCTTTGTCAAGGATGTGGCTGAATGTTCCTTGACTTGCAGCATCCTTTGTGGATGGGTGGATGGCCATGGAGGCACGAGAGGAGGTGATCCACACGTACGAATCTCCATGGCCAAGTCAGCCTGCTGCTGCCCTATCTCATCTGCCCCTCTCTCATCCCATACCCGTGGGGCATGCAGAACATCTCGTTCTAATTTTATACTCACTAGATGAAAATAGAAACCCCCAAATAGAACCTCTGCATCCTCTGCTGCTGCTGCTGGCCTCTTTGTAGATGATTTCCTAGAAAGCATGCCATGTTTCTACAGTGGAGGTAGAAACAATTCCAGGTAGAATTTAACCTGATAAATGGTCACAACAAAATCTGTAAAATCTGCAGGTGGAGGAGGAAAGATCTACACTTTCATAATTATATCATGGGGTTTATTTGCATATAGCCCTATTAAATAGACATAATTATCAGTGTCCATTTTGAATTTGTTAGAACTGGGACTTTTAAAGTGAGGAAAGTTAAATATGTATTTTAGCCAACTGGTATCATAATTTGTTTCAAATTTAAAATATGAATATTCCTCTTCTGTAATCCTAACAAAATCTGTACGTTTTGAACTCTTCACTGAATGGAAAGCATCAGCCTCATATTACAAATCACCTCTTAGAGTACTTATCCCTGACAGTTCTAGTAACGTTCTGTGATTATGTTGCTGTTATTTGTTGCACAGTTAGAACTGTGCACCTCCTCAGCTTAAAAGGCTTTCGTAGGTTTGTATGCAAAGTATTTGAAGACAGTATTATTTTGCTTCCAGCAAGAAGTATTGTTCAGGGCCTTTTATAGGCACAGATGCAATTCCTCGTGCCATTTGAACAGTGTTTACAGTCAGGAAAGCTCACGGCTGAGTGTTTGACATACTGTGAAAGGATCTTTTGTTCTGTACCAAAACATACTTCCTCATCCTTTGAGTCACCTTGTTTTTATTCCCTTGTTTACTTTTCTGGGAGAAATAATGCCCACCTCCCCAGTGGTGTCAAGGGAAGAACTGTTTCAGAAATCAGGGTTGCTCTGCATGAGGAAAGAGGGTTTGGCTGTTGGCAGAAAAGATCAGAAATATTTTTAAAACCCGAACCAAATAAATAATGTAATCTCAGCCTTTCAAAAATTATTTGGTTAGGATTTTTTCCAAAGCTAAAAAAAGAGGATCTTTTTTTATCATCACAATTCACAGTGTTTGGGTTCAGGAAATAGGAGACAATCTTTGGAGGGTTACAGATACACTTACAGGCAATTTTGTGTTGTGTTAAGGGAGGTCTCTAAGACATGCACCGTGTGCTATATCCTCCTGGTTGGTAGGCTCCAGGACTAGTTTTATGATGAGCTCAAGTTTCAGTCAGATCAGAATTCTGTTAGTGATGTGTATGTATCAATAAATAATATAATGGAACTTCAAAAGTGATTTTGAAGGGAGAATATATTGCCCTTTTTTTCCAACACCATGTGCTCAGTGCTATTCCGTGTCTGAGCTCAGTGGGCATCCAGGAAACATTGGTTAGCCAAATTAATGAAGTGAATACCTGGAAAGTCAGTGTGGTGCTTGCAAATAATCATCTGCAAAAATATTTTCCTTTATTTGTTCAAATAACACTCTTTTAGATCAATGTGTCCTGGTATATTTAAGACAGTCTTGTCTGAGATGCACTCTGTATTCGTGTGATTCTTTGTCCTTCACTAATTTTCAGAAGTAGAAGACTATTGTGGTTTACAGATTATCTGTTCAAACCCCCTTTTCAGTCCCTCTGAACCTTAGTTACCCTGAGAATGTATTTGAAAAGCTTCCAGTGCTCACTCATGGCCTACCTCATGTAAGACATCAGAGTCTGTGATACTCATGCTCTACACCGGTCCATTGCGATGATTTTTTTTTTCTGTAAATGCTGAAGAAAAGCTGATGCATCATATGGGAGAGGGAAAGATAGGGAACCAAATCCTGGTCGTCACTCTATGTATTTCTCTCCATTTGTTCCTTACAGTTCCCCATGTAACAGATAATGTTGTCCCACAGAAGCTCAGAGAGATTACATGGTAAAACCTGTAGTCTGTGGCTGATAAGTAACATTATCATATTGCAGACACTATGGCAGACATTGAGTCTGCAGGTCATCTTCAAGACTGTCTGGTACAGGGGCAGGTGTTTAACCCAGGTGGGTTAAGATGCCTGCATCCCACATTGGAGTCCCTGCTTAGATTCTAAACTCACTTTAATGCAGACCCAAAGAAGCAGTGGGGATAACTCAGTAACTGAGTTTCTGCCATCCACATGAGAGGTCTAGATTAAGTTACTGGCTTCCAGCTTCAGGCTGGCCCAGCCCTGCCCTTTGGGGGCTTTTATGGAGTGGGAAAGCTCACATTTTCTCTTGCTCACACGCACTCTCTCAAATGTTTAACTTTATTTAGAAAAAAATCACTACAAAACTACTTCAGACCATAAATACTGCATTTTACTGTGCTTCTGGAAGCTCTACCAGCTCTGTGATATAGTGACCTACTTGCTGATAGATATTGCTTTCTGTATTAAAAAGGAAAAAAATGATGCTTACAAAACACTGAATTCTGTAACTTTGAAGAACACACAATTTAAAGCCAATGTGATGTAAAAAAAAAATAAATTTTGCTCTTGGAACGAGACACCTGGGCTTTGAATCCTAGCTGTGCGACAGGGAGCGAGTGGCTTCGCTTCTCCCAGCTTTAGTTTCCTTTTCGGAGAAGTAGAAATAACAGTGCCTACTTTGAAGAATTATGAATATAAGAAATGCTGGATAAGAGGTGCCTAGACTATAAACAACGTGAGGGCGCAGCCCACGTTGTCTTCCTAGTGCAAAGCACAGGTGTGTGGCAGTTGCCCACCATCAGTACTCACTGAATGAATGAATGACTCCTAACAGCCAGGTTAGGTGTCACTGTTCAGCTCTGTGCATGAAAATCAGGAAAACGCTGTAAGATGCTTTAGCAAAAGCAAAGATGGCATACATCCTTTTCTTTGCATTCTTGGAAATACCCTTTTGCTTTCATATGCCCTTAGAAAAAAAGAAAGAAAATAGAAAACTTACACCTGATAGCATCTAACAAATTTTTAATTTGTCAAGCAAGTAAGTATAATCGACTGAAGTTAAAAAAATCCCAACCTGAAAGTTGCAGACAAACGCTGTCTGTTCTTTGGCACTTTAACATATTTGATTTTTATTTTTTAAAGCTACCCATTTCTCCTAAGTCTTGCTTGGAACAATCATGTGATCAGAAGTGTTTTGAGTTCCCTTCAGGCCGCATCCTTTGGAACTGAGAGCAACCACACTGTCAGGAGTTCAGAAGTAATCAAGTTCCCATTCTGGCTGTCAGAGTCACGAAAGTCACCTGCCCACAATCTGGGACCAACACTGAATAAGGAAACGTCAGTTTGGTATTTGTAATATCTGCAGCAACAGATATTTGAACTTCCTGAGTGAGATCATGAGTAAACAACAGATCATGAGTGTCAGAAAATTTGGACAGAGTATTCTCATACAACCCAATTGCAGAAAGCATCCTTAATTAAAATCCTGAGTTGCTTTTACCCAATGCTAAGATTGAGATGGTGTCTACCTACTCTCTACTGAAAAACTAATGCTTTGTATGAAGCAGTACCATTGTCACTCTCTGAAAAGAAATTAGTGATAATAATAAGCTCCTGGAGTGCTTGGCATGGCTGGCAGCAACTGCACATGATCAGATTAGCCCTTTGAAACTCCCCCGTTGGCCCAGATGTCAGTATTCTTGACTTGCAGATGAGACTCCTTACCCACCTGGTCATTGTCAAGACCTTGGATCTGAATCCAACCAAACTGACTCAAATGTTTGTACTTTTAACCATGTTAGAGGACATTTTTGAGTCGTGATCACACATATATCTGTCAAGACTGGACACAATATGTTTGTGATCATCCTAGAGAGGTGATGTGGACAAGGCAGACTGCCCTGCATACACTCTCATTTTGCTCAGACACAGCGTGCCTTGGTCTCACACATAGATTAAAGGCCCATTGGAGGAAGTCCTCTGGGGTAAGAGCATCCACCTCACCTCCCTGGGGAAAGGATGCTTCCTATAATGACACAATAGAAAATACTCGAGTTAGTCGGTGGCCAGGCTATCATTCTTGCCTTTGTATTCTGGGGAAGCGTGTCTGGATGAGCTTCTAGGAGAAGGATTCTGGGTTTTACCTGTAGTAAAATGCAGGAAAGGAAATACCAAACTCCCTACTTCACAAGTGCTTGTTCCTTTAATTTACAGTGTGTCTTTGTGGGAAACAGAAGATCCACCATGTGAAAGCAGAGACTTTTCCACAGGGAGGATGGTTTGTATGAAGGGCCCTTGCTGGAGAAACTATTTAGGGGGAAAAAATAGAGCTGCTTTGCTTCAGCTGCCTTCCTTCAAGCCTGGTGCTGTTGCTAATGCAAGCACTGTGTAAATTTCAGCCCCACTCACATTCTCAATCCTATCCTGCCCAGCTCTGGACAGCTCCCCTCATTAAGGATACACTAACTATCCAGGCATCCTTTAATCTCTGTGCCTGTACTAACTCATCCAAGTCTAACATAGGCAAACAACATTAGTTTCCAAATCCCTGCTAGTGGTACCGCAAGCCAGAATGAAAGTGGTGTTTGGAAGGAAACTCAGCTCCAGTCAATGAGAAGGAAGCTTCAGTGCTCATTCATTCTACATTCCTTAACAACTAGTTGTTGAGGATTTGCCATGCACTGGGCATTGTGCTAGGTGCCAGCTAACGAAAAGTGAGACGTTCTTGACAATGGCTTAGAATCCAGATCAGAAAAGTTCAAGATCAAGTAGAAGACCCCCTAGAGAAGAGACAAGGCATGGACTCAAAGCAGATTCATAGAGTAATGATCCAAAGTGGGGGCCTGGAAACTGGAAGAGAAATGCAGGATAGGAGCTTGTACCCAAGAGAAAAGACAGGCGATCAGTTTGAACAAAGAGACCAACAGCAGGGTTTACTGGAGGCTGAGCAGCACTTGGAGTCACATGATCACAGCTGTTAAATCAGCTTGGTTGAACATCTACAGAAGTACCTTAAAAGCTAGAACATCATCCATTATCCTCAAACTTTTAATCAGAAGTCACTGTAAGAAATATCCTATGAAATGTAACTGTGAATCTTGAAGACAAATTAAAAATTTCAAACTTTGGATTTCAAAATTAAAATAATTTTTAATTTTAAAGTAATGCTATTCCAGTGTGCCCAGAATATCTAACTACATTTTGCAGCAAACATGCATGCTACGTTCTGGCAAGCAATGAGATGTATAGAAAGGGTGCTGCCGAGTGACAGGTTTAGTTTTCTTCTTAAATGGAGTAATGAACTCTTCTGAGGGGCTGGCTTACATCTGCACAGCTGGTTATTGCAGAATGATCAAATAGGTTCTTTTTAACAATCACACTGGATGACAGACATTAACGGAGGATGTCCCAGGCACAGCACAAGATGTGGGTCACCTGCTTATTGGCCATTTGATTGCCATTTTTTCCATTTAGGAAGTAACTTTGTAGAATACCTTTGGCAATTTAGAAATACGAATCTGGAATAGAGGGCCATAGAAAATACGTGCTTGCCAAAGAAAAGTTTTCCCACTTCTCTCATGTCCTTCTTGTACACGAAATATTCTTTGCATCGTGAACCTATAATGCATTCCAAAACACCCCACAGGATGAATGCATATTACATTTTAGCACAACCTAAGATCATGCAGTTGCTAGGGGTGACATCATTCCCATGGTTGGAATCTGCCAAGATGAAAGAAATTGCCTTCTTTCCATAAATAAAGAAAATATAGCAACCGTTTTGAAGCCAGTCATCAGCATTGCAGCAGTACTGGCTCCTCCCCAGTGAGCAGATGTTGTGGGAACTCTGGGCCAAACAGCCAAGCCAGGACACATCAAAGGCAGGATTCTAGACTAACTCCAGAAGTGCTTGGTATGCCCAAAGAGTGTGCCCCCAACCAGTTCATTTCTAAAGAGATTTTAGAGTGAAATAACCCTCCTAAATGAGTGACTTGAAAACTATTCCTCATAGAATGGATAGTTTTAAGCGTTTGATTCTGTTTTTAATATTGTCTTTGCCTGTATGAACTGCAGTTTTTACTCTAGGCATTTTTTGCTCCCAGATAATGCCCCCCAGACGTGTTGCCATGTCTTACCCACGGATAGCCACATGGCTGTCCTGCCAGTCCGCTTCTTCCCTGGTCTTCACTCCAGCAAGTGTTTAAAAACTGAAAGTGTGTATGTGTGTGTGTGTGTCTGCACACGTCTGTGTATACACATGGAGGAGCGATCCAAAGATCATTTAGGACAAAAAAAACAACTGGGTTGCTCATGCCACCTTAGCCAGTTGCTGTAGGCCTGCTGATTATCAGGAACTGGGGCTGAATAGGTTGTGTGGTTCCCTAATCTACCATCGCTGCCCACTGTTTTGTTTATCTTGCCCTCTTTTGCATATTATTTTAAAAGCTAATAAAATAGTCATTTCGGTATTTTGATATATTAAATACCTGAAAAACCCTCTAAGATTTTATCATCATTAGGATTATCAACTGGATGGATTCATTATCTGGCAAAGTGCTTTTTTAAAATTGCCATCAAACAACAGATAAGTGTAAAAAGCTTCAGACTTTGAAATTTATTCTACTGTGTTGAACATGAACAAGCCAGAGATTTAGCAGAAACCCCAATTTTGGCTTTGAGGAGGCACATCATTAGATAAAAACTTTTCTGGTATGTTTGTAAAAATACACAAAAATCTAGACATGGAAATTTTTTAGCTAGTGAGCATGTGAGTTTTAAATCACTGAATTTGATACCCTATGTGTTTCAGTTGATCCACGAACACTATGAATGATTGCTTTTTCTTGGCAGATTAATTTATTTTTCCCTCTTCATCTAGCCATTTTTCAGATTTAAAACATTCAGATTTATTGAGCGAAGGGAGTATCCTAAAAAAATTCACTGCATCTTGGTTGATATAAGTCAACCGGCAGGAAAATTTTATCTGTACCCAGGGGAGACTGTGAGCCATTCATGTCTGGCTGCCTGTTAAGCCATTTCTCTGTATTTATGGTCCATGTGACATGAGGGAGAGCAAAATGTTGGCTCCCCTGAGCTGTCTGTAAGTCTGGCCAGTTGCTTTGCTCCTGCAGAAAACAGTGACGTGAATAGACTCTGTTACACACTCAGAGGTCACTTTTCCATTTTATTCATATTGAGAAATACTTGAGATAATTATCTGTCTTTTGTACCTAAGAAGAATAGGAGCAGGGGCAGGGAGTTGTTTCATTTCCTTGAATTTTCTTTGCTGGACCACAGAGTGCTCTCTTGAAATTGTCAACTCAAGTGGCCCACTGAAGGAACGCACTCCTTCTAGGTGTGGCCCACCCACCTGTTATTTTGCTATTTCTAGAAATCTTTTGTTCTTGCAAAGATACTTCACATTAGGCCCTGAGAGTCTTCCTTGGTGTGCAGAAAGCCATTTGTGTGAACCAGAAGACAGTACCTCTTCAATATATGGGACCGTTACAAAAGTGGACTCTATTGAAAGACATGCTGTGCAACCTGACTGAGGACTTCTGTCTTTGAGGTGTCTATAGGTGAGCAGGTGGAAGGGGCAGCCACAGATTGAAAGTAATGTGAGCGAGGCAGGGAGTAAGGAAAGATAAGGAGCTAAGGCCTGCCAGCACCCCAGTGCAGCTCCATCCTAATCCCATCACTTTGCATTCTGTTTCAAGGTAGCTGAAAGGCTCAGTACACCCGTCAGGCACTGCAGTCCTATCCCCAATCCTGTCTCCTTTGGATCTTCAGTCAGGCTCTGTCCTGAGCATCACTCATGCCCTCTGGGTATATGACCCCATCCCTCAGGGGGAATAGTTCTCTCTCTTGAGCTTGTCCTATTCCTTTGTCTTTCCATAAATCCTGCTCTCTGTTCACCTCTACCTACATCTCCCAGGTGAACTCTTAAGGGGAGAGGAATCTCCAGACCCCTCTAAGAGACCTGGGATTTCTACAACTTAAATCGAGGATCCCTAGCCTCACAAGAGGTAGGACCGTTGCAGCACAGAGGGCAGCTTGGAGAAGGATTCACTGTATGGGGACCCAAAGGAATGACAGCATCTTTTGTTTGGAAAGTTCAGGACAAGCCTCTGGCAGATACCATTTGCAAGATGGAGCTCCTGATGTCTGGGTACTTGCAGTTTATCTACAAGGGACCCAGCAGCTTTCCCCCATCCAGCTCATCTGTGTAGTACCTAATACTCTCTGAACATATGGTTATGCTCCACAAATGTCCATTTAAAGGAGTCTGTTTGCAAATTTTAAAGTCCTCTTAACATGGTCTCTGTAATGATTTTCATATAGTCTATACTTTCTTCAAATCTCAAACCACTCTCCCCCAAATTCTCAAGGAACTATTTTAGTCTTAAGTTTCCCAAAGAAAACAGAAGCTCCTGGAAGGGAGCTCCTTTAACTTTCCAAAGCCAGCCCTCCAACCCCTCCTGCACTGCTCCGGCCTCCCCTGCCTGTCCTCCCACCTTCACTGGCATTCTGACTGCATTTCCTCAGTCATATTCATTCTCTTTTCTTGCTGGATGCCAGCCAGCAGCATGTAGAACTATTCTAACATTTATCTGAACCTGTGGACCAAGCCTGCTGTTAGGGTAGCTGTATAATACAGATTCCTTTCACATCCACAAAGTGGCTTTTGGTCAAGTCATCAGTATTACCTCATGGCTAAATTCAGGGTACCCTCTCTGCCATTGTCTTATTTGGCTCTGAGATGCATTAAAATTGAGCATACTCCCTCCTGGTTGTAGCCCAGTCTTCCCTTGGCTTCCACAATGATCACAATCTTTCCTACCTCTCTTCTTACCTTTCTTACCTGCTCCTTCTCCATCTCCTTTACTGGTCTGTAAATTCTCTTATTATGCAACCTTATTCACTTCATGATTTCAGGTGGTTATAGTATGCACACAAATGAAATAATCACAGAAATTATCAGAATGTGCATAATAAAACAAGTAGACTGTGTTCTCCTTTTTCTTCTGTTTATTTTGTAATATATCTTTAATGTCCAAGCCTGGCCACTTTACATTTTTCTCAAAGTGTCTTTACATAAACAGCTTTCAAGCTGGAAATGACACAGGCTCAAGACTGGGTATAGCCCTGTTCATTTTATAGATGCAGAAACTGAAACCCAAAAGGTGAAGAACTTTTCTCAGAGTCACATAAATGGTGTTTCATTTGGTACTGAGAACAATTCTATGAAGGCATATGTATTTATTATTATTGAAGAAATAGGGAAATTGCAATTTTAGGATTATTATAATTATATTGTGTTTTGAAACTGAACTTGGCCCTGGTATTGTACCACGGTGGTATAAGCCATCACTTGTAAAGCCAGCATCTCATTTAGGAGTGTCATTTGAGTCTGAGTTACTGTGCTTCCAGTTCAAACTCCTGCTGATGTTCCAGGAAGGCAGCGAAGGATGGTCCAAGACCTCTGCCACCCCCTTGGGAGGTCAAGATGGGGACTTCTAACTTCTGTCTTGCACCTGATCTGGGCCCGGCTATTACGTCATTGGGAGAGTAAATCAACACATTTTCTTGACCTGTCTGTGTCACTCTGCCTTTCAAATAAATAAATATATCCTTTAAAAAAATAAACCTGAAATTGTCTGTTAAAAGAAAGGTAAACTTGCAATAACAACTGCATTGTGGATTATGATAACATGGTGTGAAAGAGGGGGAAAGGGCTCAGGGAGAAGCCGTGTCACAAAGTAAAAAATCTCCGTGTTCACCTGTACCTGGAGGCTGCGGTGGACTTTTGTGTGTGAATGTCCATGCCAGTGCAGCTCAGGCCACAGCGATGAGCACACTTCTCCCTAATGGTCTTCAGTAAGGGAGAATAAATTCAGCTGTGAAAAGCCCTAACTACTTCCCTGTTGGGGTTTTCACATAAACCACATAAACCTTCGCATACTCTGATTAGTGTCTTGTACTTCCACTTGCCAGCAAGAGTGGATTTGCGATGAGGCATTTCACTGTTGTAATTTCAGTGAATGTGTATATGCATATAGGTTGCATGGAGTGCTGTAACAAAGCCGTGGGACACAGACAGAGCCCTTCATGGAAGCAAACGCTCAGTGCCCTGGTTTTCAGCTCAACATCTCAATTGCTGTCCTGTCTGCCAGAAGTTTCCAGCCTTCTCTACTAACTGATGTGGCACCTTCAAGTATCCCCAGGAGAGTGGCAAGTGGCACTTGGTGCAGTGGTTAAGACACCCACATGCCATACCTATAGTACCTGGACAGTCTTGGTCATGCTGGCAATTCCAGCTTCCTGCCCATGAACACCCTGGCAGGCAGCAGCCATAGCTCAAGTCCCTACTGGCAACACGGGATTGGATTCCAGGATCCTAACTTCAGCCTGGCCCTGTCCTTTCTGCCTTTCTGTTGTGAGCCTTTGGGGAATGAACCAGTAGATGTGAGATCTCTCTCTCATACTGTGTGTGTATCTGTCTGTCTATTTTCCCCTCTTTGAAATAAACATGAAAATAAATGGATTTGAAAATAAAAGGATTACAAGAAGCCTTCCCTGGCAAGACTTGCCCTGACCCTCCACCTGGGTTTTGCCACCCTCTCAGTGGACTCTGCTGGCATGCTGACCCTGACTGGCATTCCTCCCTGCTCTGCTCTGATGGTGAGGATGGATCCCCATCTCACTTCTGACGAAAAGCTCCATGAAACACAGAACCAGGTCTTAATTTACTCCAGATCCCTAGCTTGTAGCAGAGGGCTAGACTCACAGCGGGTGCTTATAAGTCATCCCTTTGTCCAACCTATCCATTCTGTATGTGCCCCAATCCATGGGCCGTTCAGCAGCTAGCTGGACCAGCTGCCGCAGCATCACAGTGCTTTCACTCAAGTGTTAAACTTAGCAATGACCCCAACACATGAGACTGGTGATGCTGGGAATGTTAGTATAGTATATTGCTATCCTTTATTATTAATTACTGTTAATATTCTTACTGTGCCTAGTTTATAAATTAAGTTATATTATAGCATTTGTGTATGGGAGCTGTATAGAGTTTGCTACTATCCTAGGTTTTAGGCATGTGCTGGGGCTTCTTGGATAAGGGAATACTGTATAAAAGGCAGGTAGGCATCTGATAGGCAAGGAAAACAAAGCAGCCTGTAAGCTAATCAAAGCTATACATGTGCATCGTTTGAAAATTCAGTGTAGGGTTTGGCGTCATAAAGCAATGTGTTAGGTGGAAGCCTGTAACGCCAGTATCACACATCAGAGTGCAAATCAATTTCTGGTTACTCTTAATCAATTTCTCTCTGGTTACTCTTAATCAATTTCTCTCTGGTTACTCTTAATCAATTTCTGATTCAACTCCCTGCTAGCGGGCCTAGGAAAGCAGTGGAGGATGGCCCAGGAACTTGGGTCCCTGCCATCCACGTGGGAGAGTGGAGAGATGAGAGTGGAGCTGCCGGCTCTTGGCCTCAGTCTGAACCAGATCCAGCCATTACAGCCACTTGGGGAGTGAACCAACGATCAGAAGAGCGCTCTCTCTTTCTCTGCCTTTCTTTTTTTTTTTAAGTATACATAGTTTTTTAAATTTTTTCACTTACTGATTTATTTTCCCATTTCTTTTTTTTTAAGATTTATTTATTTTTATTGGAAAGTCAGATTTACAGAGAGAAGGAGAGACAGAAAGATCTTCCATCCACTGGTTCACTCCCCAGGTGGCCACAGCAGCCAGAGCTAAGCTGATCCAAAGCCAGGAGCAGGAGCTCCCCTGGGATCTCCCAGCCAGATGCGGGGTCCAAAGGCTTTTGGACCTTCCTTGATTGATTTCCCAGGCTACAGCAGGAAGCTGGGAGGGAAGCAGAGCACTCGGGATATAAGCTGGGATCCCAGCTTTTGCAAGGTGAAGACTTTAGTCACTAGGCTACCACATTGGGCCCTCTCTCTGCCTTTCAAATGAATACATATTTTTAAGAAGAAAAATTTATGAGGTTTGTTGTGAAACATGGCCTTGAAGAAGCAAACACTTTTTCATTAATTTTTTTAAAGATTCATTTATTTTTATTTAAAAGGTGAATTTACAGAGAGGAGAGACAGAGAGGTCTTGCATCTGCTGGTTTACTTGCCATATGGCTTCAACAGCCAGAGCTGAACAGATCTGAAAACAGCAGCTTCCTCCAGGTCTTCCACATGGAAACGGCGTCCTAAGGACTTGAACCATCCTCCGCAGCTTTCTCAGGCTGTAAGCATGGAGCTGGGTTAGAAGTAAAGCAACCTTGGGCCCGGCACGGTGGTGCAAGTGGTTAAGGTCCTCGCCTTGAACGCCCGGGATCCCATATGGGCGCTGGTTCTATCCCGGCAGCCCCACTTCCCTTCCAGCTCCCTGCCTGTGGCCCGGGAAAGCAGTCGAGGATGGCCCAAAGCTTTGGGACCCTGCACCCGCGTGGGAGACCCAGAAGAGGCTCCTGGCTTCGGATCGGCATAGCATCAGCCGTTGCGCTCACTTGGGGAGTGAATCATCGGACGGAAGATCTTCCTCTCTGTCTCTCCTCTCTGTATATCCGCCTTTCCAATAAAAAAATAATAAAAAATAAATCTTTAAAAAAAAAAAAAAGAAGTAAAGCAACCAGAACATGGACAAAAGGGATGCCAGTGCTGCTGACAAGGGATTAGCCTTCTGTGCCATCATGCCAGCCCCAAAGCAAATACTTTCAGTCTTCTCACTGGCTTGCTTATTGCTGCAGTATCTGTAAATAACACATCAATATCTGTCCTCAGTTGTTCCGTTGCAGGCATCATCTATTGATGTTAAGGAGTTTGTTTGCCTTATTTCAGATTTTTATTTGTTTATTTAAAGTGCAGTGCTACAGAGAAGTCACTTTGGCCCAAACCTCATCACCTGTGTCACAACCAGGATCAAAAGCCAATTTTCCAATTCCCAGCAAAGTGGTTTTTCTATGGTATATGGCATCAAGCTGCCTCTCAAAAAAAATTTTTTTTAAGTTAAAAGCTGAGTGAATCAATTTGAAGAAAAGTCAACTTTTCTGAAATTCTGTAAAAATATTGTTTCTGCGTTCATTTAAATGATCCCTGGTGACTTATGTACTAGAATTAAAATAAATGTAGATAAGGAGCTCCAGTAAAGAATCTAAATCTAAAAAGTGATTTGAAAATGAGAAGGCTTAAACCCGAGGTCAAATGGCTTGTCTGGCATCCCACAGTGAGGGAGGGGCCACACTGGGCTGAAATCCAGGTGTCAGCTAGTAGCCCAAGAAGCTCTCTGTTGCATACTGCCATCTTCCCACTCATTCTTGGGCTCTTCGTTTAAAATCTATCCCTTCTAGATGCCTAACTTCAATCTCTATGTTAAACTTACACACTCTAGAAATGACATTAAGACAGGACAAAGCAAGTCAAAACTTTTTCAAAATTAATTTTATTGACTGATTAGTTGATTTAAAAGTCAGAGAGACAGACCCCAGAGAGCAATCATCCATCTTCTGGTTCTGGTCCAAATGCCCATGACAGCGAGAGCCAGGTTAGGGCCCGGAGACTCTATTCATGGATGCCAGGAATCCAGTCATTTCAGGTGTAATCTACTGTCTTCAGGCAAGTTAGCAAGAAGCTGGAACAGAAGCAGAGCCAGGGCTATGTTGTGGTACCCGTCTGTGGGATGTGAGCATCTCAACTGCTGGCTTCTATGCTGCAAAACGGGTCCTAGGTATGTTTCTTAAAGCAAGGGTACTGTTAAGCTACCTGACTTGGCTATACAACTAGAATGTTATTCTCTCTTAGGTCCTGGGGTTCAGTGACACTGGTGGAATGAGACAAAAATGAAAAATGCCCCCAAGAGTCATAAAAGTTATAGTAACACCATAGAAGGCAGTGCAGGCTCTGGGAGGAGGCTGGGGAAGATCTGGCTACCCTCTCCTCACCCCAGTGCCCTTAATTAGTTTCTGGTTTGTTTACATGTGTTCTTTGTTCCCTGCGGGAGCCACTTCATTCCAGTGGCCATCCCATAGCACTCAGGGGCAAACATCCCACTTCATGTCCTGAAGTTGTGCTGCCGCAAGCTCTCCACCTCCCCCGTTTCCCAACAGTAGCACCACTGAAGGACTGCTGCAGCAGGCATGCAGACGGAGATGAGTGGGGTGTGCTGCAGGAGCACAGGAAACATGCTCCAGTGGCATCCTGGGTTTGGGTCTTTTCAGAAACAAGAGTTCCACGGGATAAATGGGAATCAGAAATTTACACTGTTGAGGAAACTGATGAAACAACAGCAAGGAGAAAATGATCAGCTTGCTGATTTCTGAGTCTATAAACCCCTGATTAATTATAGTCATTACATGAAATTTTTGTCAGTTTCTAATTACCAAGCAGCTCAATACCAATGATACATGACATAAATTTGTATCATCTTAACGGTGCTCTGCATTTAATTAGAAATCTTAAACCAGTGGTATTTAGTGTTCTAAATTGGTTGCTGACATAGTAAGAGCCATCTCAACCTAAAATTAGAAGAATGCTTCCCCAAGCAAGATCTAATAATATTCTTTCCCCCTACTCCAACGTCTCTGCTTCCTAGCCTATCCCATGAAGTCCAAAAGAGCAGTTCTCCAGCTTCTGGACATGCCTAGGGGCACGCCCACCACCTCAGCCCTCTGTGGCCTTGACATGGCCACTATGCCAATGCTGGTAATTATGCAGCCATCCACCAGGCTTTTTATTGAGCTATGTGCTTTGCCAGCTGCAAAACATGATAGGAAGCATAAGACCTTGTCACTGCCTCCTGGGTGGCTGCACCTAGAATCACTGCCAGTCTGCGTACCCAGCCTCATCTTGTTGTACAGCCCACAGCACTGACTCATTGTAACACTGTTCATTTATGCTAAAACATTTTTCTTTAACTATCCTATTACAAAAGTGTATGTGGCAGATCGCTAAGATTTGACTTCTGCCCATGCTCCTGGTGTTGTTTTGTACTCTGAGCCCATACGAGCAGCCTGGAAGATCCCACCATGAGCATCTGGGCACAAAACCAGGAACACCCTCAACTAGCGAGCAGTGGGCCACCCCGTCCGGAGTGGCACCTGTGTAGCACGGATTGCTTACTCCTTGTTGTCTGTCTTAATCCTGATATTTGGTGTTCCGAGTCACAGTCACTGTTTGAAAATATGTAAGCAACAGTGCTGATCCTGCTGGATGCATAGGGAGATTGCTATCTCTGTATGTGACCACACAGGTCTTACAGGAACTCTGGTTGCCACAAAGACGAATCAGGGAAACGCAGGGGAAACATCAGGGAGCATGGTTTTATAAACTTGCTTGTCATGTGAAATGATGAACCCAAAGCTGTATGAAGTAAGGCCATAAGCAACGGTGACCGGCTGCGTCCTGTGACTTTAGTAGAAACAAAGTGAGAAGCTGGTTGCCAAGAGTTGATGCCGGAAATACCGCTCCACGGGGACTGTGCTCCAATAGCCTGTCCTCACTGACTCAGTGCCCCTGTTTCCAGTGAAGAATTTCCTACGTAAATGCTTTGGCATTTCGTTGAGGTAAGTGCTCCCATGAACTCTTAGAACCTGGATCTATTTTCACATATGTATTTCTACCCCCTCATACTTTTAGAAGGAATAACTTTTCTGTTCTTGTTGTTTGTAATGTGTGAATGTGGGCATATATTTTTTTCTTTTTTGTTTAAGGGTGATTTATTTTATTTGAAAGACAGAGTTGCATGGGGAAAAAGAGAAACAAAGAGAGATCTTCTGACTGGTAGTTCATTCCCCAACAGCAATGACCAGAGCTGAGCCAGTCCAAAGCTAGGAGCTCCAGGTCTTCCATGTGGATGCCAGGGCCCAAGCACCTGGGCCATCCACTACTACTGCTTTTGCAGTCCATCAACAGGGAATTGGATCTGAACTGGAGTATCTGATACTTAAACTCGGCCAAGTGCCGCAGATGGCAGTTCAACCTGCTCCACCCTAGTGCTGGTGCAAAATGTTTTTATTTAGTTTATTTATTTGAAAGGCAGAGTTACAGAAAGAGGGAGAGATGCACAGAGAAAGTTCTTATTTCTTCTGATTCACTCCCCCAAATGAATGCAATGGCCACAGCTGTACCAGACCAATATGAGGAGCCAGGGGCCAAGTAGCCTCTTCCAGGTTTCCCACATGCATGCAGGGGCCCAAATACTTGAGTCATCTTCCACTTCCTGTCCCAGGTGCATTAACAGGGAGTTGGATCAGAAAAGGAGCTGAGGCTTGAACCACCCACACAAGGGATACTAGTGTTGGGCAGCTTAACTGGCTACACAACCATGCTGTCCACAGGGAATAGTTCTCCTACCCACTCTTCCTTCTCCTACTTACCCTTACCACCTCAGAGAATTCTGTTGATGAGAGAATTTCTGACTTCAGAAATTGCCAAATTGACAGTATTTGGGAGGACAGGCATTACTGCAGTGTCAGAATCAAGTCATCTGGCCAGGAAATGCCATGAGAGATCATTTAGCTTCTGCATGTGGCATGAAGTATGTCTTTTCAGGACCACTTTGCATGCAACCAAACCAAAGCCTTTGCATAAAACTGTCAGCCACAGTTGATGTTGCTTTGCATTCAAACAAACGTTTCCTTGGCTGAGGGAGATCAAATAACTAGGCTTTCGTTTATTCTAGCTTTAAATGGTAACCTTTTTGAAGGCTCTTAAAAAATAAAAGAGGCAAAAATAGAAAGGGTAGAATATAGAAAGCCCTGACAGCTTGTCCTGCGCCTGCCGTCCCTAATCTAATTAGCAGTTGTTTTTGTGTGGATGTTTGGAATATTCAGTACAGTTGAGTGTGGTGGCAGCAGGAAGAATGCATTTCCGTGCCAGTAAACTGTTGTCGTGCCAATTATTTGTGGGTTTCTAACATTTGTTTTTGACATTCACCTACACACAATGATAACAGCATTTGGTTTCCTTTAAAGATTTGCTTGTAAGCCTGGCCTCTTAACCCGTGAAACACCCTCTTGATTCCTTCATGTTGTGTTCCCTATTCCCAGATCTTTCAAAAGATCTTCATCTTTTGTTCGTGTTTGAATTGACATAGGCAAAAAAAAAAAAAAAAAGACAATTTATAAGTGAGGCAGAGAGGCCTGTTCAGCCTAGGCAATCAGGAGATACGTCATCACCCTTGACTCAGAGGATGCAGTGAGGAGTCTGTCCAGGGCTCAGTGAGAGGTCTGGCCAGAAGCTGAGTGGGGCCTTGCTAGAGATCAAAGTCAAGCAGAGATCACTGTAAGATCAAGATTGAAAAAAGCAGGAGCCAGTGAGAACATGTGCTTCCTGCTTGTGGTAGAGGATGACTCTGCCGACCTGTGGTCCTGCTAAGTATGAACTGGCCCCCAGGGCTGAAGAAATCCCCACCAGACACTCCTATGGTAGTTTACTGTGGGGGAAGAGTCTATGTCATAGGAGGTTAAATTCTTAGTGTTCTATCACTGAATAACTTCTCGTGCACGTTTTTGACACACATTTATTAAGCACCGTATGTATAAGAATATGTATAAGCCACAGAATCAACTACTACTGTCAGATAATAAAATGTAAAATGGAATATTAACAAATAGATGGTTTTGCTCTCCTTTTAATCTGAGCCTTATAAATTAATAGTTTTGCTCATTGCAACAGGGGTGATTTTGTCTCATGCATCAGAATGGTTCTTATTAAAGAGAGTCTTCAATCAAAAAAGTTCTTTGTCTAAAACATTATAAACTCAGAGAAGAAACAAAATGGCTATATATTTGTGTTCTTGAACATCTAGATAGAAGAAAGGGATATTTTTGGTTATAATTTCAAACATCACCAAAAGTCAATCTACACTTCACCCTGTGTATTTATTGAATTCTCGTATTCATCAGCAAACATCAGATTTCAACAAACTTCAGATCAAAAACATTAAAAAAAAATGTTTGCAATGAATAGCTGCAAGATATTTTGTCATTTTCTAAGCAATACATTATAACAACTTTGCATAACATTTAATTGTTTAGGAATTGTAAATTTAAAAAAATTAAAACTGAATGGGAAGACTGTATAGATTCTATGCAAATGCTATCCCATTTTTGTAAGGGATTTGAGCATCCAAGAATTTGGGTATCTGAGGGATGTCAAGGAATCAGTTCCCCACAGTTAATGAAGAACAACTGTATGTACAAGACCCTAGGACTGCTGAGGCAGAAGGAGGAGGAAAACATCTTGTTGGGTTGAGTTCAGGGAAGTGGGCATCAGGCAACAGGGTCCTGTCCAAAGTCTGGAGGGTAATATTGCTGGTAGATTTGAAGAATCTTGTAAGAAAAGAATTAGATGGTTTGTGCCTGACAGCCTTGGGTCATCCATTTTGCTTCTTACCTGCTTGTCCCAAGTTACCCTACCAGGCATTTGTCTTCAAGGCCAGGGAGTAGCCCTCACATACACGCATGCCACCTCTGCCTGCCTGCTGATTCCTAGAATTCCCAACAAAGGAAAAAAGACTTTGTTTCTCAATTAGCAATAACAGTAGTTAGAACATGGACAATCTTTGGGATTATTTATTTTGTGTAAATGAATATCAGCTAGGCATTACAAATTACTGCACAAGTTATTGTGCGATTTGTGGACGCTAGTGATCAAAAGTTAGATATTCTTCTGCTTTTTAAGGGTAAATCATTAAGCATTTGGTAGCAACTGTTACCATCAAGCTAGGAAAGAACTTAAAATGCATTGTGTGCTTGATGATTTTGCCAAAGGTTAAAGCTGGAACGGAGAACCAATCTAAAAGACAAGGTGTTTTATTATGTGTAATTATCGCAGAAGATAGAGTTACTTATGGAAATGGGGTGGTAATTAATCTTTTTTAATTAAATAAATTTATGTGAAAATCTGTCATTCCTATCTGTCAGTCTACTTTTCAAATAATATTTTTCTAGAAAAGAATTAATGGATGCATATATTCGGTTACTCAATAATCAAAAAATAATAAATAATTATAAATAGGATTTCTGTGCTCATATTATTATGCCGATATTCTATCCCAGATTATTCAAAACGTGACTTCATGTTAAAAGTTAAAAATGTTTAGGTGTTTCAAGATCCAAGCTACTGCCCTCTTGCCTCACATTTGTCCTGCAATTTGTATGCAATTGACTCCGGGAACCAGAAAATCCAATCAGCAGTGCCTTAATCCAAAAGGCGTTCACTGTTTCATTAGATAGAGGCCAGAGATAAGTGGTTCTGGGCTGGTTCTTTCCCAGAAGATTCCTGAAAGACTTGGACAGCACTGGTCACACGGCTTCTCCAGACCAATCACTACAATGAGGAACAGGATTGCTAAGGTTAATTCCAGGCAATTAAGATGCGCCTGACTTTGGTTTAAAAGGAAGAAAAGGAAATGGATATTAAGGTTAGACAACTAGAAATGTCTGCTCCACCATACCCAGTCTCCAGCTAGAAAATGGTTACCAGGAATATTGTCCAGTCACCCCTCCAAGAGCCATGTTTTCTTCTCAGGCTTATTTTGCTAGCTCTTTCTAACACTTTACTGATGTTTTTTTTTTTAAATCATGAGCTCAGGGAGGAGGTAAAATGCAACAGGGCCTTGCCCAGAATTTCAGGACTTTGGGTGAGTCACATCTCTTTCTGCTGGTGGCTTTGGGTTGATTTTCTTTGGAACATTTTTATGAGTCGTAGTTTATAAGAGCCATGATTTTTGTTTCCATTTCAATCCATATGTAAGTGGATAATGATTCTTTGGATTACAGCACGCTTTACATAAAAGCAGGTCGAGTATGGATATCATATCTAACCAAACAAAAAATCACCCCCTCCATATTACATTAATATCATACACTATAACTTTTTAATCATATATACTCACTTTTAAAAATCATCACCCCTCAGAACTCTCACTGTGTGACTTATCCTAATGATGTAGAATGATAGTATCCACAAATACCTTTCACTGTAGATATGACTCTCATTATTAAACTTCCCTTACTTAATACCATCCACCCCCCCCCCCCCCTCCATGATTACCTAAAATATTATATATCTCCCCCCCGCGCCCTCCACTTCATTTTCCCTAACACTACTTTATCATAATCATAAAAAATAAATTTTAAACATACATCATCACACCAAATAAAAACACAAAACCCCAAAAACAAAAAACACAAAATACTATCCCCCCAATTAAATTTTCCTAATATACTCATACACATTAACTCCACTCACTTCACCCCCCCCACACCCCCCACATGTCCTCAAAAAATCCCTTTCTTGCCACTCAGAATATCTGCAACGACACTCTGATTGCTTCTGAACATGCACTTGAAAGCAGATGGGTTTTTGAGTGGCCAGTGGCTCTGTAGCATAGTTCTATTCCCAAGGAGCGAGCCTCCTCAATGGATAGACATGCCCTCCTGTTATGGTCGTTCTGGGTTCGACTCCTTGAACCTTCCTGCCTTGCAGCTTTGATGAGTCATCATCAGTACATGTAAGAAAGGCTCTAAAATGGCTCCAAAAGCCTCTTAGTCCAAGTGTTCTTCCCATCCATGTCTAGTCAGCAAGCCATAAAAAGCCCACGAAATTATGTGCTCTGTCCCTGCACAGGCGAACACAGGTGGGACCGGAAGACCAATATGTTTGTAGCTGGCTAATTTTTAAGCTGTTAGTTTTATATGGCCCATGAATGATGTTATAAATACCCGAATGGCTCTTGGCAGAACAACAAACTCCCCACTCCTGAGAAATATATTCTTGTGAGAAAGTATGACAGCATTCCCAGAACAATATAACTTTCCACATGCTGTGCTCTCCATTCTATATCCCTGGGATTTTATGGTAATCTTTCAAATAAATCAAGGTTTACATGATGATTATTTTTTTGCCAAAAAATTAGTCCATTTTCAGTCTCCCAGCTCCTGTTTAGGGTGAGTGTGGGGCTGCCTTATTGCTAGCAGTATCAGAAGAGTCATCTTGTGGTGCAGATCACTCAGGTAGCGAAGAGTCACCAGTACTTTTCTGCCAAGACATCTGGTAGCCTACTTCCTACCCCCAGCAGGCCATCCTGGGTGTCTACAACTTAGAAAGCTTGGCCTGGGAGCTACCTGAGTGAGGTCATTGGAGGGGTTTTCTTTTGTCATGGGCCATCATTTTTAGCATTTGGTTTTTAGAAGGTGTTTTTCTTCAGCACAATAACTGAATGGTAGAAAACATCTAAGACATTTTTATGAAAGATACTTTATAAAAATGTTACAGAATTTTGCTTTTTATAGCAGACACAGAATTTGGTGTTTTTTATGCCCCTTTTAAATAAACAACATACCAGAAGGCCCACACACCCCAAACTGGGGAATGATATTTGCAAAAATTTGTCCAATAAAACGTTTTGGGAACTTCTGTTTGAGAATTAGCTTATGGAAGAGTCACAACTCTTGCAAGGAAACTAGGCTTTCCCCTGAATAATTGTACCTCATTTTTACCCTAAGCATCAACATAAGCGCCATATTTCTACCACAGGTGGAGTCATTCAGTCAATTGCAGCATACATCTTTAGGGGAATGGTGGAAATCATTTAGTTCACCTCCCCTAGCGCCTGGTGGAAAAGTTGAGGTCGAGAAAGGTTCACTGATTGACTTAAAAAGCTACATATACAAATAGCCAGCAAATATATTGTACCAGAAACCGAATCTAAGTATCCTCTGGTTGTTTATTAAAAATCAAATATATTTTTGAAAGAGCACATAATTGCTGCCATCAGAGATATTGAAAAAGAACATTCCCTGGATTATGGAGATCCTTCCAGAGTCAGTTCAGAAGCCCCAGTGGCAACAACATTAGAATAAAGACATTTTTATATAGTATAAAAAATAGTATATACACCGATGGGTACGGCCTTGTGAGGGGGCAGTGTTGTTTTGCAGTGGGTTAAGCCATAGTGTGTGAACACCAGTGTCCCCTATCAAAGTGCCAGTTCAAGTCTGAGCTGCTGGATTTCCAATTTAGCTCCCTGCTAACATTTTTTGGGAAGGCAGTGGAAGATGGTCCACTGTATGGGTCCTGCCACCCATGTGGAAAATTCAGATGGAATTCCTGGATCCTGACTAAAGTCTGATCCTTTCCCAATCATGACAGCCATTTGGGAAATGAACCAGTGGATTTCACAAGAGAGTGGATCTCTTTCTCTCTGTTTCTCCCTCTTTGTCTTCTAAGTTAATAAAGTAAATCTTTTTTGAAAAAGAAAAAAAGTAGTCTAGAGAATTAAGACCTCTTCATGATGTTCCAACAGTTGAAATGAACTCATCTGAACATATGACCATAAAGGGTCCACTGTAAGGGTTGCCCTGGCACCATGACGGGTCCATTTGGAAGCTCCCCTGTTTCCTCTGTATGGAGTTTGAGGTCAAGACCAATGCTACATGGCTTTGTTTGCCACTTGCTACTTCTCTCAATATCCATCAGTATATTCTCTGTAAATGACTACTTTATCATAGCGTCCCTGAAAAGCATTGTGGTGGAGAACAGGCCCTCAGTGTATATGAAATGTGGATGCTTTAGGTTCCCTCTATTGCAGACTCATATCCACTCAGCTGACCACTGGGATTGGATTTCCTGTGTGGCTACCAGTCTGTGCTGAGGGAACAGTGACCTGTGGGCTCCATGCTCTCCTTGAAGAAGGCCAAAGTACCGCTTACTGTGTTTGAATTTCGGGGACCATAAATCCAGGTTTACCATAAAGAGGAATTAGGAAAGCTACAACATGCCACAATAAAACTGGAGTGGCTCCAAAAAATAACTCAGCAGTTTTCAGTGTTTGCAGATCTATGGAACATAAATCTATCACTAAGGCACACATAGGTTCATTTTCTAGATTTCCTTCCCTCCATATATTTTACATAAAATAACAGCTCTCAAAGTAATGGGATTTTGTTGATAGTGAAACAGATGAATGTGTATATACTGACTCAGCTGGATTGGCAAAACTGTGATCCTTGTCATGCCTGCCTCTGGTGGGATCCATTTTCCCTGCGTTGGCAGGTCTCCTGCCTTGTGTAAACACTCAGATGTTCTATACCAGGACAGTTGTGAAGCTGAAACCCAGCCCACTCGTTTTCTTCTTTTAAAAGAATGTCTGAAAATTTTAATTCATTTCTGTCTTAAGTAAATGGATGTTAAATCTGATAATTTTCTTTCTTTTTTTAAGCTGGACACAAACAGCATCTATCATGTCCCGTGGCCTGACGTCATTAGATACCTTCAGGATTATGGGAAAAGAATTCTTTTCTCTGTCATGTAGTTCCCGGTATTGGTCACAGGACACTGATAAAGTCTCCATTCTTTATGTTTTAGATAACAATCAACAGAGACAGCGGTGAAGACGTGAGCTCCCCCAAACACGGGAAGGAAGACCCAGACAACATGCCCCACGTGGGCGGCAATACTTGGGCTGGAGGAACAGGTTGGTAGCACGAGCGTTCTGGCCTGGGCATCAGGCTGGCACACCACCCCCAGACATCAGGGCTGGTTTTTCTTCTCAGCAGCCTCTGCTATGTGCCGGAATTGTGTTCTTGCCCTTGGCCTCTGTATGACATCAAGATGTGCAAGGAGCCTGGTGTTTGAAAGCCTGTAGACTCTGTCACTCTACAATCTGAGATCATTCTCAGCCCCTTATAGTTGCCTCATTTGTGAAAGGCCTCAACATTGACTACCTCTCAAGGTAGTGATGAGGATTCAGTGACATTATATATGTAAAGCTCCGAACACAATGCCTGGCATAAAACAGCATTCCTGAAAAGTGCTAGTCCTGTCATTTAAATTCTGTGCCCTTGGGATCAGGCCAAGGCTCTCCCATCAATTCTTTCTTGAGTAACTGACTTGGCACAAAAATGGTCCTTGCCTTCCACATCTCAGCAGCAAGTGCGTTGAGGATGCGAGATTTTGAGATAAGAGGGTTGGTGCCTTTTGCAGTGGTCCATTCCTTCCTCTTGGCTGCCTGACCAGTGCATTGTTCCCATGACTGCCGTCTTCCTTTTCCTCCATGGCAGCTGGAGCAGACACATCAGCTGAGCCACAGGAATAGGGCCAGACTGTGTGCTCTGTCTGAGCTTATCTCAGCCCTGAGGAGTGCTGGCACAAGCTCAACTGTGCACCTTCCCTGAGGAGGCTTCATGTCTCTTGGCCTTGACGCCCTCGGCAGGAAATGGGCTTCTGTGCTGAGACAATGTGCTGTCAAAAAGGCCTGTGGACTGCTTGTCCACTCTGTTTATTCATCAAACATGGGCTTTAAAGAGAGGCTATTTTTAGAAGTGTCCTTTGATCTGGAAGTCAGTATCAACCCAACAAGATTTAATCCATATGGAATGCACTGTGGGACAAGCTGGCCAGATGCAGGTTTCCCAACAGTAGACTTCTTTCCCTGGAGTGGAAGTTGCTGCTTGCTTGCTCAACTTGAGTCTTATAGCTCAGGTATTTGTCAAGATTGAAGCCCTACATTTGTTTCCCCATACCTTTTATTTTTCAATTGACCAAAGCTTTTGGCTTCAATGTATGTGTGTGTTTTCTCTTTTGTATTGTTCTCCTGAAGAGTTCTCTACCTTGAACTTGGCTCAGTCATTTGACTCTCTTTTCATCATCAAGACCAATCCCTGATTTTATGAACTAACTCAAGATGTCCAGACTTTAAGACTATGCCTTATAGACTTCAAACTTCCAGCAAATATTTGCATGTAAATAGTACAGATTAAAAATTCTAGGAAGCAAGTGATCATGAAGAACTCTCTTCTTGTGGCCTCACCACCTCAGCGTGATTCCCAGCCTACCCACTGCGGGTTGTGTGACTCATGCTGGCCATCATTCATGCCAGCTTTGCATGATTCGGGGTCCTTTCCTCCTTTCACCAAAATATGAGACATCTCAGTACCTAGGAAGCCTTAAGCTCTAATTCATGACCCATCCACACCTAAGCATAACCTGGGCAAGCAAGGGTAGGGCACGTCCCCAACACAGTGCTTCTACTGTCTACTTGCTACTCCCTCTGCCAGTAGGATGACTGGGAGTGGGAGCCAGTGATCACATACAGCCAAGGAGGAATTTTCCACTACCCATTCCTGAGTAAAGATGAAATCAGGTGTGCTCCAATCACAGAATAAAAACACTATAATTAATGGACTGTTGGCACGGTGTTCCTCAATAGGAAATGAACTGCCTCAACTTTCATCAAAGATGCAGTTCATGCTGAGTTCTCGTTTTCAGTTTATTAACCCAATTAAATCTCCAAGGCAGAAAAGAAAAATGCAGCATAATTTAGCCAAAGTCTAAAAGCTTTCAAATTTTCCACTTTGTGAAAGTAGAAATGACCTCATTCTGTGCTACTCAGAGAATTACTTAAGTGAAATTAGGAAGTACAGGCTCATATGTGCTACATGTTTTTCTCCACATTAACTAAAAATACTCATCTCCCCATTGATAAATGAGATTGAGACACAAAGAAGTTAAGTGTCTTTGGGGAAGTAAAGACAGACAGCAAAATTGGAGCCAGGATTCAAACTCAGGCAGTCTGACTTACATACAAAACTATGCAGTATCATTATTCTTTATTATGTAACACTACTATTCTATGCTGTATCACTATGCCTTACCACACTGTACTATACTGCCCATGTTGGATTCTCTTCTAATCTCCCAAGTTGTGTAAATGAACAAAAGGAACTTATTACTAGTGTTCCAGTCATAGGAATAATGAACAGGTAGCTCCAAAATCAAATATAACAAATATATGTAGATATTTTCTTTGGTAACTGAGCATTTTAAAATAATTTGGACTAGAGTATATTTGGACAAAAATTAAGTTCTATCTAGTTACCAAATATCACTACTGTTTCTTATGATTTTTCTGGCTAGCCTTTTAGGCATGTAATTCATATTTTATCAAAGATAGTTCCTATACTACTGTATAATGTATACTTGTAAGCACATAAGCCCGAGTTACAGTGGAAAACACTGTTCCAAAGCTGACATTTATCTGTTGTGTTGCTTAAAGGTAAACTTCAAAATTTATAATAGTTGTCTTTTAATCTAGACTAAATCAGAGAGATGAGGTCACTTAACTTTTTTTCAACAATTTTCAAAACACAAAACAATATTTATGTCTGAGGCTGTGTCGCAGTAATTTAACAACAACAAAAAGCACCATTTTACCATGGAATTTATTTTGTCTGTGATATTCAAACCCATCAAGAAAGTTCAGAGAGATACCCATAAAATTATTCCATTCACCTTATGGTTAGTGGGAAAAGAGAAATACCCCTTGAAGAACAAAAACCAGGATGTGAGAGTAAGGACTCCTATGGGGTAGAGGCACCAAATCAAGTGTCTTCCAATTTGGACTTGCAGTAGGGATAGACTGAAATGGGTAGAGAAAAGGTAAAGCAGGCTCACCGGGGGACAGCTTTGTTTTCACAAGCAGGTGATGTACTTATTTATCTAATGACCAAGTAAAGTGACTGTATCTTACAGAACCACCTGAGAGCCCTGACTTGACACTGGATTTGTGCTCAGATTGAGACTTACCTTCTCGATTCTCATGTTTTCCTTCCAGGGGGAAGAGACACAGCAGGGCTGGGGGGCAAAGGAGGTCCCTACCGGCTGGATGCAGGCCACTCAGTGTACCAGATCTCTGATGCTGAAAAAGATGCAGTGCCCGAAGAGGTCAAAAGAGCCGCGCGAGAGATGGGCCAGAGAGCATTTCAGCAGAGGTTGGTGATGGTCCTGCCACCTCTGCAATTGTGCTGTCAACCATGTATACATATGCACAGACTTGCATACACACACACACACCTACTGCCTGATATATGCTAAGACCTCCTGATGCAGAGGCTTTCCACTCTTGGCAGTGTGAAGGCCAGGGTCAGTGGCCTAGGTCAGCGTGGTGGTTCAGCAAGTTACACCATCACCAGTAAGCAGCATCCCAAATGGGCACCAGTTGTCTTCAGCTACCACACTTCTGATCCAGCTGCCTACTAATGTGCTTGGGAGAGCAGTGGAAGTTGACTGAGTGCTTGTGTCCCCACCACCCTACTTTAGTTGGGTTCAAGGCTCCTGGCTTTGGCCTGGCCCACCTCTGGCCATTGTGGTTATTTGTGGAGTGAACTAACAAATGAAGGATTCTCTCTCCCTCTCTAATTAATTTCTCTCTTGCTCGCTCTTTCTCTCTCTCTTTATAATTCTGCTTTTCAAATAAATAAGTAAACCTCTTAGAAAAGGAAAAGGTCAATGGATAGGTCCTGGGAAGAGAAGGTTTAGAAAAGATTTAGAAAGTTCTGGAAGAAAAAAGAACCTACATGAGCATATTGTCATTGTTAGGAAGAATCGGCTTTCCTGCCCAAGTTAAGGAGGGGATCAGCTTGGAAGAGGAGGTGGTGGGGTTGGATGGACAACCTTGTCAGGTGGCAAAGACATTGACACCTAGGCAGATGAGCTTGTGTGCTCCAGGCATTGCACAGCTATTCTGGACCGCTTTGCACCTATGCAGAAAGCTAAGAATCCACATGCTGCTTTCACTAGATACCCTTGTGTGTTCTCCTAAAAGTGGAAAATACCAACCTCAAAAATGCCATTGTCCTCTTTCAGATTGAGGGCTTGAAGCTGTGGTTCGGGAAGCAGATTTACATGCCTGTGTTCTGTGAAGGGTGGGTTAATTTAAAAAAAAAAAAAAGCAATCTCTGGTGTCTGTGAATTATGAAATTCCTCCCACGGAGAACATCTGGTGCTTCATCACTTGCCTGCCACGCTTCCACATCCTGCAAGTAAACAGTAGAGAACAATAGAGAGGAGAATGCAAGCCCTGCCTGCCTGCCGCACCCGCAGGAAAGCCTGCAAGCTCTGGGGCACTGGTGGGCTCAGCAAGTAAGTCTCTGCCATTCCACTGGCAGACCACACTTGAAGCTGCTCCTCCAAAAGTAGGGGTCTCGACTCTTTCTCCCAGAGAGGGTTATGCGGATAGTTTACCATCAGAAAATAAAAGCTTTGGAAGCTGCTCCAGGGGAAAAAAAAGTACTTTGTTAAAAATCATTCTACATTTCCTATTAATAATATTCCCATCTAGTAAAAGATACGATTAGATATATATAGTAATTTCCTGTCCCCTCAGAAAGCTCCAATTGTTTCCAGGTTCAAAACTCCACAAGAAATTGTCCAGTCTGAGTCTCTGCCCAAGTGGAGAGAGTACCTAGCACACCGGTAGTTCACAGGAAGGCAGGAGACCGTGCAGCAGAGCTGGGGCTCAAGCACCCAGTCCTTGTCTGCTTGCCAGATACCCAAGGGAGCCTGGTTCTGTTAAGGACCATTGGCTCACAGTGAGAAGAGGCCAAGAGGCATCCGTAGAGAAATCTCATCCTGAGTAAGAGAGACTACTAGAAGGCTAAGAGAAAGGAGGTGGACCAGGGTGTGAGAAATCCAGAAAGTGGGGAAGGGAACAAATGAAAACACATGGAGAGCTTCAGCCAGGAGCATAGCCGAGTGCTAAGAGAAAGATGTTGCTCTTTTCAGGCAGAAGTGAGACTTTGATCCCGTTTGATGAGTATTCCATATAGTATTGCTCAAGATGCTTCTTTCACTTTTTGGTAAGGAACTTTTCAAACATAAAAGGAAAGGAAAACTTGTAACAATCTCTATGGACCCAACCCCCCCAACTTTGAGAAGAAAAATCTGGAAACCCAGTGTCCACTCCTAGATTAACATGAAACTTACCCGAATGTTCTATTATCTCATTGTAAATATTCCAGTGTGTCTCTGTAATGTGGAAACTCAGCAAAATTCAGGCACACAATACCATTATTATGTCTTAAAAAGCAGTAATTCTTTAGTCATCAAATAATCCGCTTTAAAGCTGTGCTGCCCTTCCAGGCACATGCCGAATGACATCGCACCCTGTGATTTATGCTTTTACAGCACCCTGCACCTTTGCTCCAAAAGGCTTACCACTGGCTCCTGGTTTTATTATTTGTGTAATTAGTTGATTGTCTCTGCAGGGACTGTATTTCTCCAGGGCAAGAATTTATGCTTTGTACTCTAGTGCAACCTTAGAGCCTACACCCAGGACCAGACATATGGCAAATAATCCTGTACATTTGTGGAATCAGTAATACACTCATGCATGCAGATAATGGTGTCATCTTTTAGAACCAGCCACGGAGACTGGCTGGAATGAGGCAGGCCCAGCCCTTAACCAGAAGGTCCATTCTGTTGCCTCGAAGAATGTAGTCCTACTGACAGGTTCTTGACATCATCATCAACCTAGCATTTAGTTAGTGTTCATTTCTATCTGGTTTTAACCCAGATGCCTGTCCATACAGATCACAAATTGCTTAACTCAAGCCAACTAACAGAGGGAGACAAGCATCAGACATGCATAAAATGGAACAGAAATATTACACCAAGAAAAAGTGAATGAGCTAGACAATGAAGTACTCGTGCACACTTTAAAAAGCATTTAGAGTGAGCACCAGCTGGGGGAAATTGTCTCCGCTACCATTTGCAAAACTAATCAGCCTCACACAGGGGTCTCAGCTTATGTTTGTCTTCCCTCAAAATTGATTTTAAATTATAGTGCTTAAATCTGAACTATAAGAAGTAAAATGAGAACTAAGATTCCCAGACTCTTACGTAACAATAAATATACCCTTTATAAATACACTGTGCCAAAGAGGTGAAGTTTGCATGCAGAGTGCTAGGATATGAAGCATCTGGGCCCTGCAGCTTTGATCAGTTAGCAGAAGGAGAAAGAAATATGTTCCACTCGTTTTATGGGCTTGAAGGTTTGAGAAATGGGGAGGTAGTCTGATCCAGAGGCGAAAATTACCTGTTTTCTTTCTCCATGATCTGCTTTGGTCTTCATCTTTCAGAAATGTTTGGCAGGTTTGAACACCATTTAGCCAATCTTCTGAAATATGATAAAATCTGGAATATGATTTCCACATTTCTTCACAGTTAAGAGAGCATGTGGAGTGGTTTCAGAGGCAATATGATGGCTCCAGAGGTAACCCCTATAACTGGAGCTACTTATAAATTCTCTGCAAAAGCCATTCTGGCTTCAGGTGACTTACTAATGTGTGCACTGATATGTAAAAGGGTATGTTGTGTGTTTGCAAGCATAGGTTATGTTTTCTTCTCCTTCCCCTCCCACCACCATAAACATACCCCAAAGGCAAGCTATGTCTACATTATTCCTGACTGGTAACAACCCGCTTTATTTAAGAAAGATGCATTGGCTTCTTAAGTATGAAGTGGGTAGGCAGCATACCTTGTGGTGTTCTGTCAGCCTTCATACTTGACACATAACTTAACAGAAATGTATAGAGAGCTCAGAGATTGTCCAAACAAAATGTTGA
The DNA here is from genome assembly GCF_017591425.1 of Ochotona curzoniae. Taxonomy (NCBI): domain Eukaryota; kingdom Metazoa; phylum Chordata; class Mammalia; order Lagomorpha; family Ochotonidae; genus Ochotona; species Ochotona curzoniae. Next base: position 39,495,685 of record NW_024466502.1, on the reverse strand, counting down.
TAAGCCTTGAGACAGTCAATTGTATGTGAGTATGTGTATTTCTTCTTGATAAAAGGAATATACATATATATGCACATATATGTGTATATATGTTTGTTTTTACATATAAACATATAAATTACTTTTTGTTTTTAAAGCAGTTACTAGAGTTAGATGTGCACCTTGCAATAGCACCCTGATAGACAACTATCCAGCTGTCATAGTGGCCTTGTCTGCATTTCCCTTTTGGTAGTGTTTTCAAAGTGCTGTCCAACAGCATTTACTGAATGCCACTGTGTGCCAGGCACTGTGCCAGGTACTAGAGATTCAAAGAAATAAATAAGATGTAATTCTTTTCCAAGAAGAATAAATCTGAAAGCATCAGAGTAAACCTCATGTAACAAATACTATTTTCACTGAATTTTTGGTTTGTTATACACAGTTGTATTTACTGGTTCTCAATAGAAAATGTATTTCCTACAGTGGGAGAGAAAAATTTGAAAATGCTGACATTTCAAATTTGAATATGACAGAAGAAAATAGAACTTTTATTAAGGCAATAGGCTATACATGTTCCATAGTAAATGTCCATACAAATGTTCATACAAAATGGTCTGTTTTTCCCATAAGAACAAGCTAAACTTAATAGGATGTGACTGTTAATCTGAGTCTTGAAACCTAAACTTCCGATAGCTAACTCACGTGGTAACAGCAAGAGGTATCAGTTCTATGGTCACCTGATCCTAGCACTGAGTGGTTATTTGTTTTAAGATATGTTTTATTTATTTGAAATGAAGAGTTATAGAGAGGAAGGGAGAGACGAAAAGAGAGCTCTTTTACCTACTGGCTTACACTCAATAGCCACATGGCCATGGCCAGATCAAATCCCGAAGCCAAAAGCTTCTTGCAGATCTCCCACATGGGTATAGGGGTCCGAAGACTGGGGCCATTTTCTACTGCTTTCCCAGGTGCATTGTGGACACAGCACTGCAAAACCCAAAAGAGGTCTCAATGATCGCCCCTCTACTTCAGCAGAGAAGTAGAGGCAGAGAGATCTCCCACCTGCCTACTCACTTTGTGCTGGCAATTCCAGCAGGGTCTCCCACTACCTGAACCATCTCCTGCAGTCTGCCAGGATGTGCGTTAGCAGGGAGCTGGAATTGGGAAAGGATCCAAGTCTCAAACATGAGCACTCTGACACAGGATGCAGCATCTCCATTGGCATCTAAACCCAAACACCCCTAAGATGATGAATTTCAAGTAATCCTGAGCCTTATTTTGATTGAGGGCATTCTTTTTTTTTTTTTTTTGGCTTATTGTGACTCAAGTGCCATGGTAGACCCTGTAGATATAAAGAGGAGGTAGATTCAGCCCTTACTAGAAGCACAGGTCTACTGGAAAGACAGAAGCAGATAACCAGTGCACAGCTAGTAAATGCCCTGAGGGAGGAATGGAATGAAAATAGGGCACAGACTCAGAGAAAGCCATCATTGACTTGAGTCCTACAAGGTATGTTGGAGTGAACAGCCGAAGAGGTGGAAGAGACACTTCCAGAAGTACCAAGGTGTGGCCCCACTGTGTGCAGACAGCTGTCTGTAGGCCCAGGGACTGCAGCAGAAACAAGTGGTAACAGGTGATGAAAAGGGGCAGTGAACTGAGAGAAGGGAGGTTATAAAGTTTAAAAACCACAATAAAAGGAAAACGCGATGTCCTATTTACGCTGTCAGCAATTTTAGAAAACTCTCATATTAGAATACATAGTAACACATTAGTGCGTATTCTTTGAACTTGCACCAAAAATGAACTTATCATTTAATTTTATTTTTCACACAAGCCTTTCAAAGTACTCTCCTGCATGATTTAAGCTGCTTTTTCCCCCTCCGGTTCTAGGCTAAAGGAGATCCAAATGAGTGAATACGATGCTGCGACCTATGAAAGGTTTTCAGGTGCTGTTCGTCGGCAAGTGCACTCCCTCCGAATTATCCTGGATAATTTGCAGGTAAGTCTTCCATGTACAGACCAAGCAGAGATTTTGAGTCCAGAACTTAACCCATTCCAGAACTTTTAGAGAAGATATCCAGACCCCAGTCAGCCAGTCAGAGAAACAGTTCTTCAACACCAAACTGCCCACATAAAGCTGGACGCTCTCCCGTAGCTCTGTGATTGAATTCCTGAAAGGAAAAGTGGCTGACCTCACCTTCCTGCCTGTCCAGGAAGCTGTCATTTTACCAGTCACTCTAGCAGACACCCAACTTCCTGATCTACCTCCTAACCACCATCCCAGCCTGCCCAGACACCAACATAAGATCTGTGAGCATCTCATCTCTACTGGGAATTTATAAATGGAAATCTCTTCTACAAGTGAGCTTGCCATCACCAAAGAATCAGGAGTGTCTGGGATCACCCAGCTTGTCCATTCTCTGTGCTTCCCAGCATCGCCGCCTCCTGCCCTTTTCCTGGCCATGTTGTCCACCTTTTTCAATTTCACAAAACCATTTCTGTTTATGAACCACTTGATAGTGTCATTACTTCCTGAAAATGCTAAGATGTGGTAGAACTTCCTAAGCCATGCTATTATTTAAAGATTTTACATTTGAAAGTATACCATGTCAATTTGCACAATTCTCCCCTAAAATCACAAAGAAAAGTCAGATGATCTTGTCTGCAGAGAAGGCAACGGCTCTTTTGGGGGCAGAGCCCAGGGCTGGGAACTGAGTCAGGACGCCATCTCCTCTCCACTGTGCAATTCTGAAGTGTTTTTAATTGGTTTCCTCCAGTTATGCCCTTGCCCTCTTTGGTTCCTACTTGGAGCTGTTCTTTTGAAGGAAGTTTTATTGTTTTATTGACAGACACTAGCAGGTAGGAGTTCTGTGACACTGTTTTAATCCACTACCTTCACCCCAAATTCTGGGAAATCGTCACTTTTAAGAATATTTAATCTGTGTCAAAAGATTAGGAAAATGATTAATTAGGTGGCTAGTTTTGAAGCTTGAAGAATGTAGAAAATAAGTCATTTGCTTTGAAAATGTCAAATGAGGACTGGCATTGTGGTAGAGTGGAGTAAACCACAGCTTACTATGCCAACAACATGTCATATCTGAACACTGGTTCTTATCCTGGTTTCAATCCAGCTTCCTGCTGATGTACCTTGGAAAGCAGTGATTGGGACCCAAGTGCCTGGGCCCCTGCCATGTTACACACCAGGATGGAGCAGCTGGCTCTTGGCTTTAGCCTGGTCCAACCATGCCTATTGTGGCAGTTTGGGAAGTAAACCAGCGGATGGGAGATTCTCTTCTCTCTCCTATTCTATCTTTTATTGTTCTGCCTTTCAAAGAAATGAATAAAGAGATATAAATGTAAATGAAAAAAACATTTTTTAAAAAATCTGTATGCAACAATATAGGAAAAACACTGTAGGGTTTTATCTAAACTGAATAACCTGGCAGTGAATGATTTAATTTTCTGCCGTAGTCCCTCACTTGTATTCCTTGTCCTGAGTATTGAAGGCATGATCAACTGCGTGGTGAGCTCTGAGCTTCAGGACAAAGTGCTGGTTGTGTAAGGGCTAATATGACTGGCTCACAGGATGAGAAGGTTGTGGAAATGAGGCTTATACTAAGACTAAAAGGATGAGTATAATTCAGTCCTTCACTCAATTCTTAAGTTCTTCTTGTACACCAGGAATTAGTGTCAGAAAATAAAATACAGCCCCTACCTTCAAAGAAGGAACTCAAAGAAGACAACTCCTCTCTAATTAAAAAAAAATCTATTTTTTAATATTCTTAAATGGATCAGGTGAGTATTAAATATGTTCAGAGTAACATTGCATCAGGGAAGTTTTTATTCTCTTCACCCCTGGAATATTTTTTAAAATCAGAGAAGTTAGAAAATAGTTTTTGGATATGCAGGAGGTTAAAACAATTTAATTTTTGAATGAGTATGGAAAACAGCTGTAGAACTTTCATCTCTGGAAATCGTTGTTAATATCACCAACATTGTAGCATATAGTGGGCATTGATTGAGCATTTACCATGTGTTGAGCTCTCTCTTCAGTGCCTTACATTGTCAACATCATTAACAAGATTGTCATCATAATCATCGTCCTGATGGAAGTTCCAGCTCTAACACCAGACAGCCTTTGGTAAAATGGGAATGACAGGCAGCAGTGCGGCAGATTGAAGATCAACTCAGGCAACAAGTGTATGCCGTGTGGAACAGCACATAGTACGCAGCACGTGTCCCTGAGGGGCTGACTTCATCAGCACTATCTTCCCCAACCTGGAAACCAGGCCAGGTCCCTAATCGAGTACCTTATCTTCATTGTGCTGTTTATTCTCTATTATTGTCTATCTTTGATAGGGAATGAACATACAAGTATTTTCAATTCTAAGACTTTCATGAAATACAGGTATTTTCTACCATCTTATAAATGAGGGAATTGAAAATTAGAAAGATGTTATAACTTTTCATGGGTTATGTGGCCAGATAAGCATATGTCTGAGGCCAAAAATCAGGTTCTTATTACCTGTTACTCCTCCAACTACACAGTTCCATAAGAGGTATAAGTCTCACGTGTGCTAAAAGTGCCAACTCAGCATTTCCAGGTGTTTCCATTACTACATTTTTATTTTTAATCCTTAGGCCAATTATCGTCAGGTAGACTTTCTGGTTGTCAGTTTATAGAGATGGGGGTAGATAAAAAGATACCAGGACCAAGAGTGGACAAGGCCATGTGGAGAACATGAAACTGCAGTTGATAATTAAAGCAAACTGTGATTTCATCCCCTAGCTCTTTCGAGGTTGCTATGTGTAATCCCAGTAACCATGGATGTTTTCTGGGTGACCAGCCCAAAGTCTGCCCAGGCAGTAGCAGATCATCATTGAAGGTAACTTTTCAAAACATGCCTCATGGCACATGCCAACTCGTGCAGCTGGGTGGAGGTCTGAGGAACATGAAGGGCTGTAGCTAACACCCATGTGAACAGGTGCTTCTAGTATGTGTCTGTACTACAACACGTGTCAGTCTTCTCTGGTAAGATGGCTTTTGTCAGAAACCTTCCCTGGATGCGGCCTGATTCTGTATGTGATATCCCTGAGTTTTGGTGATTGGACCTTTTTTCCTCTCCTGAATAGGTAGCAAACAACTTTCTCATCAGAATAGTAGGATGGATAAATACATTCAGCTATGCTTGGGGCTCAATCTCAATCTCTGGCTGCAGGCTTCCCTAACAAAACAAAGGAGCCATTTCCACAAAAAAAAAAGGTCCTGACTTAATCATGTCTTCTCGCCTGTGTTTTTCTAATCTATAATTAGTAATTTCATTTGCAGCCTAAACTCAATTAACTTTTCTCTGATTGCCTTGGCTAGCATGGTATCTTCATGACCCAGTAAGTATCTTCCTTTCTTCTTGTCTGGTGTTTCAGAATGAACACTGTTCATGTGAATAGTGGTGTTGATCACTAACTTGTGCTTGGCACTGAGGGCATAAAGGTTGGTAAGATTCCTTCCCTATACTAAGAAAATCCTAGGCTGAAGGAAGAGAGGAGATGAGCATCTGGATGGATCCTTTCAGTTTAATATGCTAAATGCCTGGAGAGAGGGTTGCCCTGAGTGGGACAGAATCCCAGGGGAAAGAAACCCCAGGTTATGTTCTGAAGGACAGGATGCCTAAGCTAATTCTTGGAGGATGCAGGGCCGTGACCCAGACCCAGACAGAGAAGCAGAGAAACATCACAAGCTATCTGAGGCTTGAGCCCAGGGCAGAAGCTGTCAGGTGACAGCCAGTGTGAGATGTACCAGGGGCATGAGGGCAGAAAGAGGGGTGATCAGTTATGAACTTACACTCCATTCTGAGTGCCTCCTTTGGTCTTAGAGAACAGAAAACATTTCCCCATTCCCTTTCTTAAGTCTGTGATAATGGTTTCCTTCATTGGACATTTACTGAATATATACTTGCCTTCAGTGATTAACCTTCTAGAGAAGATACAGGAAAGAGAAAACATTACAAAGAGGTTTTCAAAACGTTTGTGGAAATGCATTGACCCATGGGGAAAAATGGGAATGTTTCCAATAGAGAAATTATGCATTAATTTTATTTTTTGCATGAAAATACACATATTTTAAGTTTGTTTTTTCTATGTGTATTTTGAAGTACTTTTTAAAAAAATATTATTTGAAAGATTTGCAGAAAGAGAAGAAGAGACAGACAGAGATCTCCCATCTGCTGACTTATTCTCCAAATGGCCACTATGGCTGGAGCAGGGCCAGTCCAAAAACAGAATCCTGGAGCTTCTTCCAGATCTCCCATGTGGTGCAGGGATCCAAGGACTTGGCACATCCTCTGCTGCTTTCTCATGCATCATATGAACAGGGAACTGGCTCAGAACTGAAGTAGCCAGAACTCAAACCAGTGCTATACAGGGAGCTGGCAATGTGGGTAGAGGCTTAGCCCGCTCTACCATGGCATGGGCCCCAGGAAGTATTTTTATGTACTGTAATTAGGGAAGAAAACATAAAGCTGTTTGAAAAATAAAGTGATGTTGTATCTTTATCAGAAAGTTTTGAAGCCATGGAGGTAGGAAGTTTCACAGCAGAGAGAGGTGGAAGCCAGAAAGCAAATCATAAAGCTCTTACATTTATTTGGGTGAGATGTGGTAGAAACCAGGGTGTTTTAAGATGAAAACAAAAACAGAAGGACCAGGAGACAGCGACTGACTGAATGTGGGGTCAGGGAGATGGTGAGGGTTCAAGCCTCAGAGGACAGAAATATGGGATGCAGTGAAATGCGAAACTTGCCAACAAAGCACTTGCTTGTTTTGAATATTAGCATGTTCTCTCACTACTGGAACACCTTGGTATAAATAGCAAGTGTGATATTTGAAATTTTTTTACCATGTCAATCTGAACTACAGAGGCAAAGCTAGGACCAGAGAAGATTACAAATCTATAGCTATGTGTCTCTATAAGTGTATGGTAGTCTGTATGGGAGGCATCCCAAGCCAAGAGAGACGTGTTACCTAAAGCAAGAGTCTAGAATGAAGGGAAGGGAAGAGTAAAGAACCACGTCGTAGAACTTCTGCATTGCAGAAAGAGCAGCAAAGTGCTCTGATAGGATCACCTCTGTTCCAGGCCACTGTGAGAGGACAGCTTCAACCCAGGGCAGCCTAGGAAAATAGTCCTGACTTTCAAGCTGTACAAGCAGGGGCATCTTGCTTGGTCTTCGCCAGAAGACCAGCAAAATCATAGAAAGCTATAAACAGCAAGAAACCTATGTGATAGTAGAATTTAGGATGGGATGCTAGTGACATCCAAGAAAGTTTGAGTTTTGCTAAATAAGGTGTCACAACATCCCCACCAAAGAAAACTCAAAAAGCTTACCAAGACAGGTAGCATTACCAGCAGGTGAATAAGACACGGTAAAATCTCACAAATGTGGCTCAGCAGGTGAGAGGGGGGAAAGGAGAGTCTTAGAGATTGTGAGGTGCAGATCACATGGCTTCCATACTGTTGCTACTGGGAGCAGTGCTGGCGAGGGATCCAGGTGCAGAGATCTAGGTTTCAAGCAATGGCTACAACAAGCAGTAAGCTGGAAGGGAAGTAATACTGGGGAAGGGGCCAGCCCAGCCCCAACTTAAACGTGGCTCCTAGATCAAAGAGACAAATGCTGACAAGTTGTCCCTATGGCAGTGATTTTTCCAAACCAAATAAAAAACGTTCTGGAGACAAAGTCCTCATGCTGGGTCCTTCCGCAGTTCCAATTCCGTCCCTACAGAGTTCTTGAGCTGGTCATAGAGATTTAATTCAACATCCTGCCACCAGGTTGTAGTCCTCAAGGAAAGCTTTATATAGTAACTAAGTGGTTCATAAATGAAACTGGGGAGAAGCCACCCATCTGTCCCTGAAGGGCTATAACCATCTCATCATTGAAAGTAAGGACATCAGGGCCCAGCACAATTGCCTACTGGGCTAAATCCACACTTTGCATGCACTGAGATCACATATGGGCTCCAGTTCATGTCCTGGCTGCTCCCTTCCCATCCAGCTCCCTGATTATGGCCTGGGAAAGCAGTAGAGGATGGCCCAAAGCCCTGGGACACCACACTCAAGTGGGAGACCCAGAAGAAGCTCCTGGCTTCAGACCAGCTTAACTCCAGCCATGTGGCCACTTGGAGAGTGAAAAAACAAATGAAAGTTCTTTGTCTCTGTCTTTCCTCCTCTCTGTGTATCTGACCTTTCAATAAAAATAACTAAATCTTTAAAAAAAAAAAAACTATAGGTTCCAGTGCAGTAGCCTAGTGGCTAAAGTCCTGGCCTTGCATGCACCGGGATACCATATGAGCACCAGTTTTAATCCCAGCTGCTGCACTTCACATCCAGCTCCCTGCTTGCAGCTTGGGAAGGCAGTAGAGGACGGCCCAAACCCTTGGCACTCTGCACCCATGTGGGAGACCTGGAAGAAGCTCCTGGCTCCTAACTTTGGATTAGCTCAGCTCCGGCCATTATGGCCACTGGAGGAGCAAACCCTCAATGGAAGATCTTTCTCTCTGTTTCTCCTGTTCTTTGTAAATCTGCCTTTCAAATAAAAACAAATAAATCTTTTTAAAAACTTTGTGGGGAAAAAAGGACATCAGAAAGGCAATAGCTGGGGACCTGCAAGAAAGGTTGTATGCTGAGGCAAAGTACCAAGCATGCAAGATGTGAAAAAAGGCTGTGTAGTTGTCCAAAAAAATGTTCTTCAAGAAATACAAGATGTTTAGGAAACATCTGCTTTGTGTCTTGAGATTCAGAGAAACATAAGGTATGCGAAAGAAGGAATGGATTCAAAAGGATGTGGCTAAGAAGCAAGCAGCAGTAATAAGGGCATCAAATGCAGGAAGGAAAGATGATAAGAAAAGTAAAAGTTCAAGTTCAAAATTTGAAGCTATATTAAAAGAAGAAATAGTCTCAACTCAGCTTTAAGTCTGTACACTCCTGTGAGTGAAAACATTTCAAAGATTTTTTCAGACTAACAGAATAAATGAAGAGATAAGAAAGCTGATCAACTAAAACAGAGTGGGGAGCTTGCACACAGAGCCACGGCTGTCCCAGGAAGGCAAGTGCTCACTTAACAGGTACTGAGTAAACAAAGGAGAGTCCCATAGTAGACACCACCAAAGAAGGTACAAGAATAATCACCTGAGTGGTAGAACTGCACTGAGCCCAGGAGGAGCCCCAGGGTGCAGCCAGAGAACAATCCAAGCACCAGGCCGAGTGAAAGCAGACATACATGCACCTTGCCACAATGCTTGGACGTTAACATTTGAAAAATAAAAAATATCCTGAAGACATGCAAGGAGACAAAAAATGAGCGATTATCAGAAAATCAAAAGTGACACATGAGCTGTCCTGGAAAGACCAAATGCCACGGACAGAAGAATGTCTGCCTGGCTTTGGGGAAAAGCTTGAGGCCCACGTATTGTGTGTGGTGAAAGTACAGAGGTGGCAGAATGATATTTGCTGATCTTCAGTGTACCCTGGAAGCACTAAACACAGTATCATACCTAAATCATTGTGGCAAAATTGAACGACTATTTTAATATCAATAATAACTCACTTTAAAATATCATTTAAATGATTAATTTAGTATTTATTGTTTAGTTGAAAGAATTGCAGAGAGGTGGCGGGGGTTGGGAGGGAAAGACAGACAGAGGTCTTCCATCATTGGTTCACTCCCCAAATGGGCACTATGGCCAGAGCTGATCTGGTCCTAGGCTGGGAACGAGGATCTGTCTCCCATGTAGGTGCCAGAGTCTGGGGATTTGAGCCATCTTCTGATGCTTGCCCAGGCCCTAAATAGGGAGCTGAATTGGAAGTAGAGCAGCCAGGACTTGAACTGGCACCCATATGGGATCCTGGCACCCATATGGGATCCTGGCTAAACCACTGCACCAAAAGTTAATAATTTAATAGTAATAAACAGAGCCAAATTGATCACAGAATTTTAAAAAGCAAAAATCAAGAATTTGCATTAGTTTTGTGCAGCAATTTGTCTTTCAGGGACAACGCATGTTTCACTTTTGATTTTTGATAATAGCTCATTTTTTGGTGTCCTTATATGACTTCAGTATATTTCCTTTATTTTTTGAATGCTAAAGTCCAAGCATTATGGTAAGTTACCTATATCTTTTGTGCGTTGGGTGAATTAAATTGGTATGGAAGAGGAATAGCAAGCAGTCAAAACACAATCATCCATGTTTCATGTGGAAGACGCAAATGTTCTCATTCCTGAAATCATTAGAAAAATCAGTCTAGCAGATTTTATTTTAAACTCAATGTTAGGCTGGTATTTTTACACATATTTCTTATCTATTACAGCATTTTTTTTCTAGCACTCACTAGATGCAAGGGGGAGTGCCATGAATAAAATGAAAGTCAGGAGAGCAGTGGCTCTGGTGACAAGAAGTGCTGGCTTCAGTAAACGGCATGAAGACAAGGCAGCGCCAGAGATCACTAGGCAATGAAAGGAAGTGCCAGTGGATTAGGTGTGAGAGAAGGAGTCAAAGAGCTCCTAGGGCTGCAGCCCGAACAATGGGAAGGCTGGGATGGTCCATTGCCCTTTGCTGGGATGGGGGCGGGGGGTGGTACCCAGAAGCAGCTTTTCAGGCCTCAGGGTCTCAACTTGTTGAGAGTAAGATGACTATTACATATGCCCACCAACATGTGTGCTCCCCAACTTCCCTAAGGCATAACATTCTTAATTGTTTGTTTTTAATTTTCAAATGTTTCATTTATTTGAAAGAGAATCAGAGACACTACAGATGGAAAGCAGGATCTCCAGTCTGTTGGCTCACTCGCCAGATGCCTACAGCAGCCAAGACTGGGCCAGCCTGAAGCCCTGCGTCAAGAACTGGGCCTTCCTCATGGTAGGAGGCATCCATGTGGTTGAGTCATCACCTGCTTTTCTCGGGATGCACAATAGCAGGACTCTAACCCAAATACTGCCTCCCATGCAGGATAGGAGCATCCCAGGCAGCACCCCACCACTGCTCCCAGTGCCTGCCCCACAACATTTTTAGTTTAAAGACCTGAAATTATTGATTTACTGGCTGAAAAAAATGATTATATATAGTCACACAAAGTAATAATATAGGATCTAAGAGTATAAATTCTGAGAAAAATCATCTTTGCTGAGTACGTGTAAGCACCTTCCAAAGGGATGTTACTTCAGTAAGCAGGGAATTCCTTGGAAGAAAAAAATGCTTGCTTTCTCTTTTCTCTGACAGTTTTTCACTATTTAAAACTCCTAAGAACCCAACATTTATATTATATTTTCTTTCAAGTTTTTTTTTTTATTGGAAAGGTAGATTTATGGAGAAGAGCAAGAGAAAGATCTTCCATCCACTGGTTCACTCATCAAATGGCCACAACGGCTGATCAGAAACCAGGAGCCAAGAGCTTCCCCTAAGCCTCCCACGTGGGTGCAGGTCCCAGGCTTTGGGCCAACCTCCACTGCTTTCGCAGGCCAATCAGGAAGCTGGTTGAGAAGTGAAGCAGCTGGGACGTGCACCATATCAGATCCCAGCACTTGAAGGTGGAGGATTGTGCTAATCTGCCTATTGTAAAGTATTTTAAGTATGAGCTGCAGAGTAAAAACTTTCATTGTTTAAAAAAAAAATCACGATTTCCACTTATTATTTGTTATTTTATTAAGGATAAAAAGAAATTCTTGGGCCTGATATGGTAGGCTAGCAGCTAAAGTCCTTGCCTTGCACGAATTGGTATTCTGTATGGGCACCAGTTCTAATTCCAGCAGCCCTGATTCCCATCCAACTCCCCGCTTGTGGCCTGGGAAAGCAGTTCCAGATGTCCCAAAGCCTTGAGACCCTGTACTCATGTGGAACACCTGAAAGAGGCTCCTGGCTCCTGGCTTTGGATTGGCTCAGCTCCAGCCAATGTAGCCACTTAGGGAGTGAATCAATGGACAGATCTTCCTCTCTGTCTCTCCTCCTCTCTGTATATCTGGTTTTCCAATAAAAATGAAACAAATCTTTAAAAAAAAAGAAATTTCCCTTAATCACCAAATCTTTTTTGTTCAAATGGTACGGATAAGTAGCACAAAATTTTTGTGTTGGTTGAATAGTAATAGTAATAATAATGGAAACTAATGTTTATTAAGGAAACCGCTATTCCCCAGGTATCCTCAAACATCCATTCATAATTATGCATCCACCCAAGCAGGTACTTGCTAACATCAATATGTCTTATTCTGTGGAATACACACTCACTGCAAAAATTCTTATTGCCAATATCTTCATTAAACAAATTCTAGAGGAATAAAAATTGACTTGACTATAGGATTTGTAGGAAAAGGGAATCTTGATTAAGTGAAGACTTAGGATTAATCACAATGCTTTCAGCACTAAAATCACAGGATAATGTCACAAACCACACAATGAGTGGTTTTTGTCAAGTTTACTCATTCTGATGCTCTCAGCACAATGTGTCTGTGGATATGTGTGTATGTGTGTGTGTACTTTCTGGTTAACCAACTGCAAGTATTTCCCAGAAAACGAGTGAACCAGAATACATCATTCCCTGGGCATTTCTGTTAGTCTAATTGTTCTTTGAGTGGAAGTAATAAACTTTTACTTCTTTTGTAGAAAGTCTGTAATGTAAGACTTCTTGCTAGAGCTACCTAGCTTTGTATGAGCTCTCATTTGCATGGATTTATTGTCTTAATAGAAAACAGCTGGACATATAACTATACTGAATGCAAGAGGAATATGTAATAAAGAACAAATTTGGCCATTTGTTATAAATAAAAGCATGTATGTAAGTACAGTAGGAACTTACCATTTTAAGAAGAGTTTCAATTAGTCCCATAAAACACAGACGCCTGTATATAGCCGTTTCTCTTCATCCTTCAGTGACTTTCTAAAAAGTTTCCCCCAAAGCCCATTGCCCCTAGAGCATCCATCTAGATAGGTATCTTCTTGTTTTGAGTCACCAAGCATTGGTGGCCTGATAGGGAGGTGGAAAATAATGCCTGCCCCTATTTATCTGGGAGTTATGTACTTGAAAACTAACGAACTGAACCACCATCATAAATGTGTGTATGCCCAATGATTCTGGATCAGATGGTTGAAACATGCTTTCACTTCTCTAAAACTACTTGTTTGTAGTCCCCAAAAAATCAGTGATAGTAGTACCAAAAATAATTCATTTATTTGCCAATAAAAAAAAAAAGACGTCACAACAGTGGCTAAAAGAATTTTCTTGGGCTGTCACTGTCTGATGTTGGGAAGGATATAAGCAAAAGTTCCTCTTGCACAGTCCATGGGAATAAAAATGGAAAAACCATGCTAGGAAACTTTTGCAATGTCTGCTAAAGCTCAGATATCCATGTTCTGTGGCCCAAAGTTTCCACCCAACAGAAACAGGCATACATCTGCTCTGGAAGACATGTTCAGGAATCCCAATGATGACACTATTCATTATAGCCCCAAAGTGGGAACAATGGTTGTAAAATGGATGAATTGGGCAAAGCCATACAATGGAACACTGTTAAAGTCATGAAGGAAAATACAGTATAGATGCTCCATGACTAATGATGAGGCTACATGCTGATAAGCCCAACAAGGAAAGTGCTTGCAGTGTGTCTAACCTGGCAAACATCCTCACTGAGCTGCACAGAACACTGTAGAATCTTTAACTGTTTCCTTCCATGATGGTGAAATTGGCTGCAAGCTGAGGCTGCTCTTACCGCCCACCGTCTCAAGAGCTCAAAATCCAGCATGGTTTCTACTGAACACGTGACATTTTCCCTCTGCTGTCAGTCAGGGACCGTCTAGGCCACCACACATCAACATGGGTGACTCCCACAGAGATACTGTTGAGAAGAGATAGTTGAAGCCAGAATATATGTTGAAATTATCCATTTTCATTAAGTTCAAAAACAGGCAGACCTAATCCAAGGCTAAGAGGGGTCAGAATAGGGGCTAAATCTGGTGGGGTGGGGGTAAAATCCAGAGTAGGAAAGACACTGAGAAATTTCAGGTATGATTAGTTAAAATGGCATGATCATTTTGTAACCACTTACTGAGCTGCACATTTAAGACTTACATATTTTAATATATACATACTACAATTACATTGGAAAAATTGACCCCCAAAATGAAGAGTGTAGCAGATTTAAAGCAGAGAAAAGAAACACTTACTCTGCTCCCTCACTCTCACTACAAGTTTTCCTAAATTATTTTATCATAAAAATGAAAAGAGTGTTTAAGCTGGGGAATTCCTCCCTTAAGGAGGGGAGTAAGCCTTTTAGAAAAGGAAGCAGCACCAGCATGAGAAAATTTAGCCATAGAATCCCTAGATTATTATTGATGGCTGATCCAGAGACAGCAAACATAATATCCTAAGGGAAAAGTAAGTATTTTATAACTCTGTAGCTTCCTTACCAAAGATAATAATAGGAACATATGCCTTACACAGGAACCCCTTTTGCCAGTTTCTACAAAGCATGACTTATTGTTACCATGTGTACCACCAACAGAATGCCCCCATCCTTGGAATTGCAGGCTTCTCTGGGTCATAACTGGAGTACTGTTATCATGGGTGCCTGCTAACTCAACATCCTCATGTCTGTACCAGGTCCAGTTCCCTCCTTCATCCTTTAGTCTCCAGAAGCTATGAGACTCTGATGCTGCTCAGCACTAGATATCAGTTAGGGATAGACCCCCCCAAAATTAGAGATGGCCAATGAAATCTCTCTCCAAGAAACCCAGTAAAGAGAACTGGAAAATTTAATTGCCCTGATAAATGATAAATATCCTACTATGATTTATCCAAAAAGGGATATCTAAAACAGCAAACCATAATTATTCCAGGTCATTTTCTTACTGTGAAATCTCTATAAATATATTTGGTAGCTCATTTCTTTTAGCGTTAGATCATAGTCCTTCATCTAGGGTAGCACAGCACAGCTTGTTTGTCCTTCCACTTTAAGGACATCTTGGTTGCTTGCAGGTTTGAGCTTGTGAGGGTTTTTGGATAGACATAAATTTGTAGCTCATTTAGGTAAATAGTAAGGAATGGGTAAGTATTGAATGGGTAAGTATATGTTTTGGCAAGAAATGCTAATGTTGTCTTCCCAAACAACATTAGCATTTTGTATCCTCACAAGCGGTTAGACTTACTGCTGTGCCACATCTTCACCAGCATTTGGTGTTGTCAGTATTTTGAATTTGGGCCATTCTAATAGGTGTATAGTGATATGTCATGGTTGCTTTAATCTGCAATTCTGTGATGACATGTGATGGTGAACATCTGTTCAGATGTTTATTTGCCAGCTGCTATCTTCTTAATGAGATGTCTACTCAAGTCTTTTCCAATTCTGGATCATTTTCTCCACATTGAATCTTAAGAGTTCTTTGTATGTTTTCAATAACAAGCCTTTATCAAACATATCTTTTGCAAATATTTTCTCTGAGAGTATAGCTTGTCTTTTCATTATATATATTTATGTTTATATATATTTTTATATTATTTATATATTTATATGTATTTATATTACCTAGATGTATATATATTTCTAAGTAAGAAGCTTGGCACCAGCTATATTTTCCACAGACTTATTGAAATACCCTCATTTGTGGTCATTTTCAAAAGACAGTGATCACCAACAATTCTATAGATTTTTGGTCCTAAAGCATGGCTCATGGGCTAGCAAATATTTGCATCATATCAAAGTTTAGTGCTCAGATATCACTTGGAATTATGAATTACATTTTAACAAGATCCCCCACATTGATAGCATACACATAGAGTTTGAGAAGCCCTGCTCCCCATAAGCTGCAAGCTAGACTCAAAGGTATATTTCATTAAATTATTGAATTTTTTTTAGAATTCTTGTGTGAAATAAATAATTTTATTTATTTTGAATTGCAAATTATCACAAGTTTATTGTATGAAAATTTTTAAATGCAGAAACTAAAAGAAAGGGAGCCCACTTGTAACACTGGCATTGGATGCAGGCACTGATTCATATCCCAGCTGCTCCACTTTTAATCCAGCTCCTTGATACTCTGCCTGGGAAAGCTATAGAAGATGCCCCAAGTCCTTGGGCACCTGCACCCATGTAGAAGGTCCAGAAGAAGTTCCTGGCTTGTGACTTCAGTCTAGACCAGTCTTGGACATTGCAAGCTGCTGAGGAATAAAACCAGTGGATCAAAGATCTTACTCTTTCTGTCTTTGCCTCTCTGTGTAACTTCATCTTTCAAATAACTAAATCTTTTATAAAAAGGAAAACAGTAACACTGATAATCTCACAGCTCCAAAATAACTATCACTCTTATTAATATTTTGGTTTGTTTCTTCCCACATAGTTTTTCATATATATAATGTACATGCAATATGCATTCATATACATTGAGATAATTGTAAATGTACCTGCTTTTGTATCATAATCACTTAACATTTTACAGTAAACATTCAACTTTCATTCAACAAATACTGCATCAAGCACCTACCATGTGTCAGCCTTGTTCTGGATACTAAGGTTACAATCAACTAAATAAATAAGGGCTTTTATTCCAATACCCTTAATTCCTGAGACAAAGTGACAAATAGAGCACTTATAAATGGCAATTAGTGTGAAGAAAATCAAACAGGTTAATGAGTCTTTTCTTTCAAATATTTATTTATTTAAAAGACAAAGTAACAGAACTTCCATGTGTAGTGGCCATAATGTTAATTTAACCTGCTGCTATGCCGCAATCCTTGCCCCAATTTTTAGTCTTATCAAAAACTGTGATATTACCTACATTTCTGATTTGTTTAAACGATTATGTATTTTACATAACCAAATACATATTACTTGAAATTTAGCAACTTCCTTTGTGCTTCTTGAGTGCCTAAAGAAAAGTAATTCATTACACTTGAATTCGTCACCCCAACTTCTAGCTTTAAACATTCTGTGATGTCTTTCATGAAATGTGGAGTTGTCTCCTCTCTCTAATGGCAAGACCTTGCCTGTAACAAACAATCCTGTATCCACATATCCTCCTGGCAAATTTAAACCCAGTTTTCTCTTGAGTGGTGAGCCTTATTCTTTGTAGGAAAATATTTGTTTGAAGGTTCTATCAGCATAATAAGCCTTATGCTTCTGTAGCAGTAAACTGTTTCAGAAGTTCATTTTTAAATTCCACATATTTATGGAGTGCAGTGTGGTCATTAAGTACAAAGTATATAATGTATAAATATCAGATCGGGGTCGTTAGCATTTCCACTTCCATAAACATTGATCATTTCTTGTAATGGAAACCTTGGAACTCCACTCTTCCAATTCTTCATAAAATGTACAATATATTATTGTAAACCATCGTCCCCCTAATGTACTGTCTGGTTTTACACACCAGAACTGCAGTGTGTATTTTTGACACCTGTGTCAAAGATGAGTTCACTGTAGATATGTATGTGAACTTATTTTTGGGATCTCTATGCCATTGGTCTACATGTCAGGTTTTTTATGCCAGTATCACCTCACTCTAGTTACCACAACTTTGTAATGCATTTGAGATAAGGTATTATGATGCCTCCAGCTTAGTTCTATTTTGATCAAGATTTTTTTTTTCTAAGCTAGTTGGGGTCTTTGTGACTTTGTATGGATTTTAGGACCTCTTTCTGTGAAGAATGCCATTAGTATTATAGTGAGGATTTCAGTGAATCTATACATTGCTTTAGATAGTATGGGAATGGTAAAAATATTCTTCCAATCTGTGAATGTTGAAATGTTGTAGGTCTCATTGCAAGTGTAGTCATAGCTGCAATAAAAAATCCTACTTCACTTGTGATGCATTTGCACTCTAAACTTCATTGCTTTGCTCATTATTCTAATACTCTATTATAGTAATTTTCAAGCCATTTCAAATAATAATTAGGAATTTTAACTCAAGTTAAAAGTGAATTGAGCCATTGTCACTTCTCAGTGGAAATAATGAGACAATACCTGTCTTGCTCTGCCAAGATTATGGGTACATCCTTCCAGTTACAGTAGCCAAATCACAATTGCCTTCTTTGCCTATTATCTTGGTAGCATTTATTTTTTTTTCCATCTTTGTAAGATATACTGTTAATAATTAGAATATTAGCATTTTATGTTTATTTGACTTCTATATCATGGAGTTTATGTCTATTTTTACCATGTTGTCTACAGGAATCACAAGAATTACTTCATCTATACTATTGCAAAGCTGAAAAAATTCTATAGGTTTACATATAGAAGCGTCACTGATGAAAGAAGCTGTAGTAGCTAATGGACTTGGATAACAGTGCGTGGGGTCATTGCCTTGTTGATGTGTTTAGGAAACTGGATAACCAATGCGCAATGATTTCAGCGGTCTTATGTAACATGTCATTAAATCATGTGAATTCTAGTCCCACATTCCTGTTAAATAGTTCAAGAGCCTAACTTTCTTGCTGATTTGATGGCAGCCAGCTGCTGCCACCATTTTCTTTCTGTTTCTCTGCTGCTGCTTTTCCCAGACACACTTGTCAATGAGAGTCCGTGTTCACCGAGGAAAGGCTTCAAACAGCAGTGTTCTTTGGCTTGCTACTGCCAACATGTATAGAAAGTTAGGACTGAAAGATGCCAAAATGCTCATCCACAGTCACTTTTTCCAGCAGCACCCCAGCCACAGGTCAGGCCCAAGTCAGAGTCACTCAAGCAGCAGGGGGGACCTGAGGAGGACGGTGCTGTGTGATCACAGCTTTCTGGGCCACAGACCAGTAGGCATGCAGAAGGCTATACTCACCCCTCTCTATGCACCTGTGCCTTGCACCTCACCAAGCTTTGTATGACTGCTGTGCTCCATTTTTCTCTGGCATTGTGGGGCTCCAACCAAGAACATGCTCCTGGTCCCGGCAGCGTGGCCTAGCGGTTAAAGTCCTCTCCTTGAACGCACCTGGGATCCTATATGGGCACCGGTTCTAACCCCGGCAGCTCCATTTCCCACCCAGCTCCCTGCCTGTGGCCTGGGAAAGCAGTCAAGGACAGCCCAAAGCTTTAGGACCCTGCACCCGCATGGGAGACCCGGAAGAGGTTCTTGGTTCCCGGCTTCGGATTGGCGCAGTACCGGTCGTTGCGGCCACATGGGAAGTGAATCATCAGACAGAAGATCTTCTTCTCTGTCTCTCCTGCTCTCTGTATATCTGACTTTGTAATAAATAAATCTTAAAAAAAAAAAAAAGAACATGCTCCTGAAGAACACCAGCTGGGTAGTTCTGGAATTAACTGCCCACTCGAACTGACATTGTCATGCTGGGCAATTAGGAGTTTCTTTCCCCTGATTTTATGTGTGCATCAATAAGGTTGTATCCAAAAGTGGTAATTTTGTACCACTTCACAGCAAGGGCACCAGAAACAGGGAGATAATAAATATAGCAACACCCAGAATTGTAACGCATAAAGCTTCATTGTGTATGGCTGATATACTCCAGAAATAAACATCAGCTACCTGCCACTTAGCTTTATACTTTTTTCTTTTTTCTTTTTTCTTTTTTTAAGATTTATTTACTTATATTTGAAGTAAATATCCTGAAGTGTTACAGGAAAAGGAAAGACAGAAAGTTATTCCACTATCTGGTTCACTCCCCAAATGGCCACAACAGCGAACGCTCAGCTAATCTGAAGCTGGGAGCTAGGAGCTTCTTCCTGGTCTCCCACATGGATGCAGGATCAAAAAAAGACAGAGAGTATATCTGACTTTCCAATAAAAATAAATGAATCTTTAAAAATAAAGAAAGAAAGAAAAGAGGAGACCACAGAGAAAGGTGGTTTGCATTTGGCTGTGTGACTCCAGAAAACACTGTCTGGTTTGTATGCATAGACATATTTTAGCTATTCTTACCACTTTTTATTCACAACATAAATATAGTCATCAACTGTAATATAGATTCACCTTGATGGGGGGGATATTATAATTTTTCATCATTTACCAATCTCTTAGCCACCCCCAACCCTCTACCCCCGCTTGGGATACTTATAAGCTATCCCAAAGTGTCAAAGTGTTATATGGGAGGGGAAGAAGAAACCTTGGGGAGGGCATGGGTAACCCCAGAGCCTATGGAACTGTATCAGAAAACAAAATAAAATATGTTTAAATGTGAAAAAGGCTGATATTGGAAATATCTTTAGAACAGTAACTCAGAAGATTTCTGAGTGTAGAAAACCAGAGATGCGTGACATATAAAATGCTTGCCTACTATTGTTTTCAGCTGTTTCCCTCTGCATACCAAGTCACAGAAAAGTTAAACATTTCTAAAGATTACATTTTCTCTGAGCTCGCAGACAATATTAACAAATTCAAGCTGATGATTTTGTTACCTTATGAAGTTTGCAGAGGCACCAGGGCAGAAAATCCGCAGGAAATGCATCACCATTGCATTTCCAAATCCTGAGCGTTTCTCCAGGGATTCATTGGCATACCGTCTTCCTGTTCTTGTGCATTGAGTTCATTTTGTTGTCTCGTGTGTTAAGGCAATTAAATGTGTCAAAAATCCACACAAAGGACATGTTTGTCAGCAGAACAGATACCATTCCATGTATTCCAGCAGAACCTCATGTATTGAAAGGATCCCAGTGTGCTTCCTGTTATTCATGTACAAATTGTCAGAGACCCTTTGCAGAACTAATTAAACTTAGAGGTTATGTGTGTGTCATTGTAGGCAAAAGGGAAAGAAAGACAGTGGCTCAGACACCAGGCTACTGGCGAACTAGACGATGCTAAGATCATTGACGGGCTGACAGGAGAAAAGGCCATCTACAAGCGCCGGGGCGAGCTGGAGCCGCAGGTGAGTCAAGCCTGCTGCCGCCTTCTGTACAGAAACCTACTTCCTCAAGTTAGGTCAAAATACCACAAGCCTCAGAAACCTTGCATATGACAACCACGGGAAGAATTATGTTTGAAAAAGGATTATACAAATTAAAGTCCCATCAAGAAACATACGGAATGCTTGACTTGATAAATTCTTGAATAGATAAATGCTTGAATTAAGAAGATAGTACCAAAACTGTAGATAAATGCAAGGGTGAGGCTTAGAAATGTCAATCAGTAGATTCTTCAATGACCTAATCGTGCTTGGAGTGGCAAGACTGACAGCAGTTCATGACTGTTGAGCTATCAAGACCACTTGAGCAGGACCCTCGGAGCATGCCCCACATCAGGGACCTGGGGTGGGTGGGAGACTGGGTGGGGCTTCTCCCTTAATTTAATATTCCCCTTTATCCCAGATACCAGATACATGAAGGAAACAGTGTAGAAATAGTAGTCTTACCCACTCTCCTGTAGCCCTTGAACTTTTTAAACTACGTAATGGTTATCAAAATTATAATTTAAAAAAAAGAATAACAGAAATTAATACAAAAAAAAGAAAAAAGAAAAGTCCAAGACAGTCACTCAGAGCTGGCGGTAAGAGCAGTGATCCTAGCCCGAGGACTAACACAGCAGAGCAAATGGGCAGTGACTGGAACCCAGAGAAGGGGACCTGGGTCCCCGGAAGAGGAAGCGCAATGCATGGGCCACAGCAGAGAAAGAGCAGCCAACCCCACCCTCCTCTCCTGCCAGTGCCCCAGCAGAACTCACTGCAGTTGAGCAGCCAAGCAGCAGCTGATGCAGACACAGAGGTCAGCCCTGAGCACAGCGAAGCTGCGTAGACTCAATGCGTCTGCCAAGCCCAGGGAGTTCTCCAGGTGAAAGCAGTAGAGACATCTTGGTAGTTTCCTTCTGTTCTGTCACTTTAAAGAATTGTGTCTATCACATCCCTGAGGAAAATTCTAGAAATTAGGGAATCTGCCTTTACCAAAAGTGGTATGTAAAGTTATTGACAGCCCTTCCTTTTAAAGTATTTGCAATACTAAAGCCAGAAAAAGAAAAAAGAAAAAAAAAAAAAAAGAAAGGCAACACAGTGAAATACCGAGTCTGGTGGAGTATTTCCTTTTCCCTGAATGAGCAGACTGCTGAGTGTGCCCTGGGAGCTGGGGGGTTGGGGGCTGGCAGAGCAGGGAAAGTCACTTACATGTTTATTTGAAGAGGCTCTGGTGGCAATTTGGGAAGTTCTCTCTGTGGCACTGGTGTGAGTCAGCTGCTTGCTTCCCTGACTCCTTGTGGTTGACGCATGTGTTTGAGTACATCTGAGATTCTGAGTAGTCATGGAAGCATATGTGACAGTGATCTCAATTTGGACAGAGTCAATATTATTTTTTTCAAATGAGATTGAATTTACCTCAAATCATTATTCTGTAAATACCCAGAGTATTTTCTTCTAATTACTAACTTTCCTTATTAATTTCCATTTATCTCAGCAAGTCTGTAAGAACAGAATCATCTAGATTTTTTTTTTAATTGGTCAATAAAATAGACAGACGTTCTCTGTAAATCCTGCAGATTGGCAAGTAGGAGTTCAGAAGCAAGCCAAATCTCCTAGGTTTTGCCTTTTAATTGGCAGTTGCCGCTGGACCGCAGTGGGATACCACTTTCTTGCTTTGAACCGCCAAGCAGAGAAGCAGTAGTCCAGCAGCTGGAAGGAAGAGAATACTGAAAGCTAACTGAAGCCAAAGGCGTTTGGAAAGATTCTCCTTAGCTTCTCTGCCAGAACCTGCCTCACCTGCCCATGTTTTAGGGATCTGGTATTTCTCCAGGCTTTGCAGGCTGCCATCACTACACAGCAGGTTCCAGCAGCATCAGTGTAAGCCTCCCTCCAAAATGACATTCGTTCTTGCTCGAGTTACCAGCTCCAAGGCATGAAGTCAAAATGACATGTTAGGGCTTCTGTATTTCCAGGTTATCGTTTTCATGGTATCATATTATTTTTTTAAACTTCAGCCTTCATAAATCAGTGTTACTAAACTGGATTGGGCCTTGACAGAATTTTATCCCAAAGGAAAGTCTTTTCCATACGGCCTTGACTACCAGCACAAACCTGGCATCCTCTTTACTGAAATCCAAACCCACGGATGCCTTTCTACCTGCCAGGAGGACCCTGTTCAGCGCCCAGCCTCCAGCTGATCTCACAGGCCACCAGACCTCAGGCATGTGTTGGTTCATGGCTTTTTTCTATCATGCCCTCCCCTCTCTCTTGCTCCCTCAGCTGGGCAGCCCGCAGCAGAAGCCCAAGCGCCTGCGCCTGGTGGTGGATGTGTCTGGAAGCATGTACCGCTTCAATGGGGTGGATGGCCGGCTTGAGCGCTCCATGGAGGCTGTGTGTATGGTCATGGAAGCCTTCGAGAACTATGAGGAGAAGTTCAAGGTAATGACATGAGCAGAGAATGACCTCATCTGGCCAGGAATCAGGCTGTGGACTCCACGCAAAGTAGGCTAAGCTCTCTATCCCCTCCCGGCTCACTGATCTGTGCAGTGCACATGGACCTTTTGTTTTATCTGCTCAAGTAGGAAGAAAGCAGCCCCATGAAGGATTTTTAAACTTTTTTTTAAAAGATTTATTTAATTGGAAAGGCAGATATACAGAGAGGAGAAACAGAGAGGAAGATCTTCCATCCGATGATTCACTCCCCAAGTGAGCGCAACGGCTAGAGCTGAGCCAGTCCGAAGCTAGGAGCCTCTTCCGGGCCTCCGAAGCGGGTGCAGGGTCCCAAAGCTTTGGGCCATCTTCGACTGCTTTCCCGGGCCACAGGCAGGGAGCTGGATGGGAAGCGGGGCTGCCGGGATTAGAACCAGCGCCCATATGGGATCCCGCTGCGTTCAAGCCGAGGACTTTAGCTGCTAGGCCATGCTGCCAGGCCCTAAATTTATTTTTTAATTAATGTATTTACTTGGGAGGCAGATTTATTGATATCAAAGTTCAGAGAAATGATGGGTATATACATACATGTGAAGCATACACAGTCTGTCCATAGATATTCTAGACTTTATTCGGGATCAAACATGTCCTTCAGAAATTGGTGGTCTTAGGTCAACACCCTAGCTCATGTCCCAGAGTCATATCTCTGTTTACTGTCAATACAAGAAACTGGTAAATCTCAAACCCTTGGCCTGATTAACTTCAGCCGTGCTAATAAGGATGCTGTTCCTGGCATCTCCCTCCCCAGGAGAACTTTTCTAGAATGGACTGGAAGGGAGCATCAGGCAGTGGATGCAGTAGGCTGCTGAACTCTGGCAAGAACAGGATATGAACAAGTAAGGCATGGACTTTCTCTGCTCAGAGTAGCTTTCTTTGCTCCCTTGAAGAATCGGAATGTGTTTCCCTTTTGTGATTAGTGAAGACCAAGGAACCCTTCAAGATTTACCCCATTGGTCCTGGTTGCCAGGAAGCTCAGAGCCAAAATCAAAGACTGTGATGATTTTGTTGTATCTCATGTTCATAGGACTTTTCCTTTCCTGGGCTCTCTCTCCCCTCACATATAAGTCTTTCTTGATTTTTACTTTTTACTTGTTAAAAATGTTATGGGATGCTCCTGGCTTCAAACTGACTCAGCTCTGGCCATTATGGCCACTTGGGGAGTGAACCAGCAAGTGGAAGGCCTTTGTCTCTCCTCGCCATGGATCTGATCTGCCTTTCCAATAAAAAGAAATAAATCTTAGAAGAAGAAGAAGCTGCCAATTGGGACCATGCATCCTATATTGGAGTCCTGGATTTAAGTTCCGGTTCAGCTTCTAAATTCCAGCATACTGCTCATGTATATCCTTGGGAGCCAGCAAGTAATGACTCAAGTACTTGGGTGCCTGTCACTCACATGGGAGACCCATGTTGAGTTCCCAGCTCCTGGCTTCCACCTGTTGCTAGTTTTATGGAATGAACCAGCAGATAGAAGCTCTGTAACTGTTTCTCTCCCACTTTATCTCTCTCTCTTTTTCTTCCACTGCCTCTCCTATGGACCAAGTACATACATATTTAAGAAAAAATATTCCTCTATCTTTCAGTATAACCACAGAAATATTAGAAACACCACAGTAGCATCTCACTAACACATCTAGATATACATATCCAGGGTACAATGACTTTTTCAGGACTTGAAGTAACTTTAGCATTTTTTATGTTACATTTTCAATAGAGACTACTTTGATGAGTTTGAGTCTGTGCATTTTCTTATAAACATACATTTTGACATTCACTACATTTACATTTTGTCTGAATATTAGGAGTCTTCAAAAAGTTCATGGAAAATGCATAATATAAAGATACTAAGCCTGAATTTCAAATTTGCACCAATATCGGCTTATTTTTATTCTATTTTCCATGTTTTGTAATTTTTAAATTATTTTTAAGAGACTCAAGATGGTTTGTAGATTCTGTTTTCCATGAACTTTTAAAGCACCTTCATATATACTCTTTCATTTAGAAGTAAATTAGAGTCAGACCATCCTTGTGGCACAGTGGTTTGAACCACCACATTGGATGCCTGTGTCCTGTAACCAAAGTGCCAATGTGAATCCTGGCACCTTTGCTTCTGATCCAGCTTCCTGCTGGTGCAGCCCATGAGTAATATCAGGTGACAGCCATTTGAATGGCAGTTTCAGGCTCCTCACTTCCAGCTGGCCCAACCCTGGCTATTGGGGGCATTTGAAGAGTCAGTCAGCAGTTGGAGGATATCTCTCTCTGCCTTTCAAATATATATATATATTTTTATAAAGATTTATTTATTTTCATTACAAAGTCAGATACACAGAGAGGAGCAGAGATAGAGAGGAAGATTTTCCATCTGATGATTCACTCCCCAAGTGACCACAACAGCCGGTGCTATGCCAATCCGAAGCTGGGAACCAGGAACCTCTTCCAGGTCTCCCACATGGGTGCAGGGTCCCAAAGCTTCAGGCCATCCTCGACTGATTTCCCAGGCTACAGGCAGGGAGCTGGATGGGAAATGGAGCTGCCAGGATTAGAACCAGCGCCCATATGGGATCCCGCTGCGTTCAAGGCGAGGACTTTAGCCACTAGGCCACGCCGCTGGGCCCTCAAATATATTTTTAAGTAAGCTATAATCATCATATTGCTTTCATTCTAGCTACTGTATTATACTTTATACTTACATTTCTCTGAAAAGCAGGGATGTTCTCTAACACAATTTCAATACTATTATTGTCAGTAATTACATACTATCCTATCCAACTCTAGTATTCCGAAGAGTTCCAACAATCCAGGAGCCAGTCAATGTCTACATCTTACTTTTGGTTATAGTATCTCCTTAACCTCTTTTAATCTCCCCTTCCACTACTACTATTTGCTTTTAATCAGTCACTCTCCTGAGTGTCCAAATCAATTGTCTTGTTAGACTATCCTGATTCTGGATTTGCCTGGTTATTTTCTCTTGGTGACATTTAACTTGTCCCAACATCCTCTCTATTTCCACAACTCCTACAGTCCTTCCCTCCACATCTGAACACTAGGGACTGTATCCTCTACCTGCCCACCTCTACCAACACATCTAAGATTCCGAGTGGCTCTGTGCCACCCATCTTGCTGGGGCTCCCCAGGCCTCCTCTATACAAGACAGGAGAAGATGGGATGAGCTACTTCCATTCTATATATAGTGTTTAGGGTAGAGGTAATAGGTATACAAAGTATAAAATATAAAACATGAAAAAGGAGAGTGAGTACACTTTCAACCAACCTCTCCCGGCTACCTGCTCCTCTGTCTGATACCAGCCATGGTTAGTAGATATTCTGGTCTCTTCTCAGCAATACTTGACCAACATGTCAAGTGGCTGCATACCATGCACTCTGCTCTGTGCCCTCATTTAGAATCCCCCTGTACTTTTCATTTTCTCATTTGTGAAAGAGACATAAGGACTAGGGATAACTAAGGACATGATGTAATGTAAAATATAAAATGACCCCTGAGCTGTTGACAGTATGAGGAGTTGCTAAAGAAAAAGCTGTACTGCATAGCCCAGAGAAACACCACGTGTGGAATCTCCAGGAATCCCACAGTATGGTCTGAGATGACTTGGTCCCATATTCCAGATGGTTCTTAATGCAGTTATCTCAGTATAAAGGTGTCCGGTCTGTATGTGCTTTGAAGCCTGGCCTGGGGATTTGGACTCTGTTTCACTTGACACCTGCATGATGTTTTCCTTGATTTGGGCTCAGCTCTGGGCCATGAGTCATTACAGCCTAGGTTCAAAAGGCTTTGGGGAAGTCAGCCTACATCTTTTCTTCTACATTGTGAACCCTGGCCAAAACACAGAAAATCTTGAGTCAGAATACTAAGAAAGAAAGATGATTCAGTGCTAAGACACATGTCAAAGGTATTTGGAGTTTTTAAGTTTTCTTTAATTGTTCTACCAACTGGAGTCGCTTAATCTCAGAACCAGCGTTCACAGCAGGTCACTCAAGATAGGAGTAATATCTTCATTTATGATCAGCAAAATTCTAATTTTAAATTTTTTGTTTGTTTGAAAATCAGAGAGAGTGACAGACAGAAAGCTGCTCACCAATTTACTACCCAGATACACACAGCAGTCCCTCTGGGCCAGGCCAAATTAGGGATATGAGACTCCTCCAGTTTCTCCTGCTGGTGGCTGTAACCCAAGGATTTGAATCATCACCTGCTACCTCCCAGGATGCATCCGAGCAGAAATCTGGAATCAAAAATGAACCCAGGACCCTACCTCAGGCACACCGACATGAGATACAAGCATCTCAAATGCCCTATTAGTCACGGTACCTACTGCCTGTCTAGCACAGCTTTTTGTGGTTATAGAGCAATTAAAACTGGAATAAAAGGGTACAATGGCCAGGGTTCAGTGACCCATTTTATTTTAGTTAGGGCACATCTTCCTGTTTGTTCTTCATTATTTCTCTAAATATTGAAAATGTCTTCATGTAATCTTGAATGAGATTTCCTTTTCAAAAGCTCATTCAAAAGCTCAGAATGTCTTCATTTTTCCTTCAAAATAATAATAAGTTTAGTGAATATTTTTTAATTAAGCACTCAAATAGTGGTACCAGAAAACAGATGTATTTAAATACTAGACTTGTATTGTTTCCATGAGCGAAAACATAGAAGCCATACTCAAAGACAGTGGCTTTCTAACCATGTAACAAGGAGGCCATGTAGGGTGTTTAGGGGGTGGAATAAATAGGCCCCTCTTCTTAACTCCAACCTCCTGCCTCACTCTATCCAGCACTAGTCCTACTAAAAATTTTAAAAGTATATATTTCACTGCTAAAAAAAATGTTTTAAAGGGAAGAGAAAACCCTTATTGCAGAATCAGTGCTGATTATTCTAGATTCTGAGAGCTTCTGTTTTGGGAAAAATATTGTCAGCCCCCAGATTTAGATCCTCTGCTCAGTCCTGGGTGGGAGAAAATGAGGCACAGGTGTTCCCAAAACTAGCCCAGTGCTTCTCCCATGGCTTGGATGTACCATGGAGTTTCCATGGAACCTCAAAGAATATTAGAAATTTTCTCATCATCCTCTTCATTTTACAGATGAGAAAACCAAAACAGGTTAAAGATCATACATTTAGACTGTAAAAAACCTGGACTTCTGACATTTCAGAGTTTATTCTTAGCTATTTTATGCATATTCCTTGCAACCATTTGATTTCTACCCAATTACCATTTTTTTAACCTGTAATTCAGGAGTACATGTGTCATTTATATAAAGTGCTGTCTTCTCTCAGGCCAGTCCCATCCAATGGAGAGATAATAGATTAATTTTTCTCAAAAATATCTTTGTTATGATGGGTGGTTAACTATCAGAGGGACATTGAAAAACATGATTCACAAACCAACACCTGCTAGGAAAAGTCCATCAAAAACTAGGTATTCCATCAGGATCAGGCTTTCGTTAATTCTTACTGGTATGCAATAAGAACCCAAGAAGGGTGTACATGTTTCTGAGTCCATACAGTTATTTAAGCTCTCAGAATAGGCTTCATTGTCAGTGTAACAATATTGGCTGTGTCAGCCAAAGCTTCAGTAGCAGTGGGGATTGGACTAATTGGGGGAATTCTTATTTCTGTACAGTGAAACATTGGATTTGGAATCAGAACACATGGGTTTGGCTTCCACTCTTGCCAGTACTAGATCTGTGGCCTTAAAAAATCCTGTTAATCTCTCCAACCATCAGTTTCCTCATTTGTGAATGGGGTTAACACCCTCCTCAGAGTTTATGGGAAGAGATGACATTTATGAAAGCATTTTATAAACCAAAAAGAACTCTCCGAATGTCGACCATACTGGTCCACGGACGTGTTGTCCTAGCCGTACAATGATCCTGTGAAGTAGTAAACCAGAGATCATCTTTGTTTGTCAGAGAGGTGAAGTGATTTACAAGCTTGCATTGCTGGAGGTCATCTAAGTCAGCATTATTTACAGGTTACAGACAAGGTCTGGAAGGGCTACGTGACTTGCTCTAGATCAGAAAATGTGTAAATGTCAGAGCCACATCCAGAGTCCTTGACCTTTCGGAACATCCTTCCTTCTGCATCAACATTAATGGTATAAGGAAAGGTTAACCAGCTAATACTATAGATTATTAGCTAACTAACACCTCAGGGTTCTCTTGACCTTTGAAGTCACTTGATGCCTTCTAATCCTTTGTTGCCCACAGTCAGTCGTGCCACCTTAGGAAGGTGTATTTGGATTTCTGGACAAGGTTAGAATTACATATATTGTTTCAGAAACAGTCGGTCTTAGATAATTTCCTTATATTTACTTCCAAGAGAAGGCTTCCGATGGTATGTAGAAAATGAGTATTATATTAAAATAACTATGTGTTGAGTCTCAGCAATTGATCTTTTCAATCCATTTTTAAAACTTTTGCAAGCATCTTCATCATGTGGATGTATAACAAAGCATAGCCTTCCCTGAAGCCAACAAATGTTTATCCTTCCCATTTGAAAGTGAAACATAAACCTTATCATAAAAATACTTGTGGCTTCATGTTCAAAACCCAGGATTCTTTGCATTCTATGTTAGAAATCATCCTTATCTGATGCTAAATCTTTATGCCTTTACTAAAACTCAGCATTTTTCATCATTCGCTCCAGTTTTCTCTCAGTAATTGAGATTTTCCAAAGCAAATATAGCAAAGAAGCATCTAAATAAGTTTCTGAAGCACAAGGTGTTGAAAATGGACCTTCTTAGTTGGTGCTTTTCACCACTGCTGTTTAATATTTGTGGTAAATGCACAATGCAGGCAGGCTGTTTTCCACAGGAATTTCAATAAGAATTACAATCATAAAAATTTTGAGCTACTCAGAAAAAGTTGCAGCATGACTGTTCGATGGTGTAAAAACAACAGTGAGGCTCTTACTGACAGACTGCTAAGGCCCCTCCACAGAAACATGCTCGAGTCCCCATCCAGTCTGCTCCATTCTGGTTGTAGCAACAGCCGACTGGATGAACAGAGAAGGCAAGTTGGAGAAAACACACCCATTAGCATGTTTGTTTATGTTTTCCTAGAACTCAAATGACTTTGAGGATTAGCAAATGACTGTTGGTAGAATGTGTCAGATCCATAATTGCTATGATGGAGAAGTGTTGTTTTCAGTAGGGGCTTAGCATGCTCTTCTGTAACGCCAAGGAATAGACTTGGAGTCTTCTCAGGCATTTAATTTTCTTAAGTCACAGATTGGTGCCCAAGCCCATCTGTAAGACGAGAAACCAGAGCCTCTGAACTGTCATATAACCCGCAGCCTGCCCCTGAGGTGTCTCTTAAACCTTTGCCATCCTAACCAGACACAAAGGCCAATCTCCCTGTAAATTATCCCCTTTCCTTACTACAAAGTAAACAACAGGGAAAGGGGGAGGAAGAGAATGAGGTCTCCAACCCATATGTCTTTATCCATTGACCTTAGAGTGCTTTTGTTCTCATGAGCATATAGTTAAAAGGTGACCAGATACATCAGTCAGCTCAGTCAGCTTATAGATGGTCAGTTGCTAGAATGTTTCAGTCAACCAATGCCTTTTTTCAAAGAGCATCCAATAGCTCATTTAACTACCATTTGTTTAATAATCAATTAGCAACTTTTTTCCTTGATGTGACCTATGTCCTATGAACAGACCCCATATCAAAGATTTATGCAGTCTCATTTGGTTGTCATCTATTTAGTAAGAACCATAACCATCAATTAAAAAGGAGGAAAAATTAAATAGATTCATAGCCCTCCTACATTAGCCCAATGTGAGAAACCCTCTTCTGTTCAGGGAACTTGATCTTTGCTCATATATGAGATCCTGTTTAACAGATTGCTTGGCCAGCCCCATAAGGAAGCAGCTGGCCTGACACCTTCTCAGGAGGATTTGTTCCTGGCAACGAACTGTTGCTGTCATGACCATTGCCCAGTAAGTCTTCCCAGGGCCTTCTTTGAGCTTGCTTCCATGGAAGAATTATGCAGGCTTTCTCTGCATCAGTGCCAGTCTCAGCATTCACTCATGGTTGATCCTTGTCAGTGCCATGTTGAAGCCAGAAGTTTCCTGCACTGAACAACATTCAAGAGCTGAGCAGCATTTGGCTTTCAGTGTTTGACCTTTCACTTTGTTCACAGTAAAGTATGCTCAAGAGACTTTTCCTTTATGTGCAACATGTTGCATCTTAACAAAGAACTTATCATCCTTTATCTAATGTATTGGTAAATTCCCCTCACAGTTTCTTTGTATCATCCATTGCATTTATAACAGAAACCTTACAACCAGGCACAAGGGACTCACTCTCCCCCTGCTATAGCTCCACTCTGGAGCGCCCTTGATTCTGCCTCCACCTCCATAACACAAAATGTCTATGGAGACAGAGGAGTAAGCCTATTTCTGGATCAGCCTCCTGGGAACAGGGTCCCCAGTGATCCTGAGCCAATGTCCCGAGGGCTGTTTCCAACTTGTGCGTGGACCTTTTACCCAGATCCATCTTTCTGCGGCACACTGGCCAATAGTTGTGGGCTCCTCCAAAGTCTGAGTGCTGTCCAAGTGGTGGGCCAGGGGCCAGTATGCATGTATTATCCCAGAACTCCAAGGAATCCAAACATTTGACATCTGACTGTGGTTTCTTACATCATCATAATCGAAGTAGGAAGAGAGAATATGATTTATTTAGTATTTTGTGGGCAGATTTGCAGCTTTTAAATATTTGCACATCTTGAAGTTGGCATTGTGATAACAGGCAAAGCTGCTGCCTGTGACTGTGGCATCCCTATGGGTGCCAGCTCATGTTCCAGCTGCTCCATTTCTGACATAGCTCCCTGCTAGTACCCCGAGAAAAGCAGCATAAGTTGGCTCACTTGTGTGAGCCCTATTACCCACATGGAAGACTCAGATGGAAGTCCTGGCTCCTGACTTCAGCCTGGCCCAGGGCTGGCCAGTACAACCATCTGGGGAGTAGATCAAACATCTCTCTCTCCCTCTCTCCTTCTCTCTATAACTCTTGACTTTCCAATCAGTAAGTAAATCTACATGGCCTTCCATATATGACACCCTTCTGAGGAAGGCTCCAGCCACATCTCTTCCCACGCAAGTTCAGCACATCCAATGCAGCTAAGTTCCCCCAACTCCAACCCCTCAAGATAACTTCTATGTTTGCATAATAATGATTTCAGGAATTTTTCTACTTTTTCATTTTAAATGCCATGATTTTGGTTGTGTTATGGTGTTTGTTTTTTTTGTTTTATTTTGTTTTGTTTTTTGTTTTTGTCAGCGAGCTTGGACTAACGAGCATTTATGACATGACTGCTGGAGAGAAATGCCTTCCAATTTCCAAACAACTTATCTGTAAAAGAATGTAGCCCTCATGCTGAAGTAAGCTGCTTTTTGCCCCAACTTGATGGCAAGCTGTCTTAAAGCATTTGTGGAGTACACATACTAAACATTCCCAGATATTCTAAAAATCCAAAGATAACTAACAGCTTCAAAGAACTCACCATTTTCAAAGGAACAGATATTTTTAAAAAAAAAATCATTGCATACTCCTGCACTCCAAATAGTGTTTTTGCACACAGTAGATATCCAAAAAAACCAGCTGGGCATTGATGTTCCTTGATGTCAGGGATTCCTGATCATTTTATCCAACAGTGCTCCAGGTGCACCCTAAGATCTTTGCCTCACATCCACACTCAGGATTTTCTTTGCAAATGCCCATGGTAGAGCCACCTCATGGTTTGTTGCAACCTCTCTATCTACCTCACAAAAGTTTTTAGAGGGAGGTGAGTGGAGAGAAGGTATTTGGAAGCCAACCCTGCATTTGGAGTGAACTGCCTTGCTCCAATGATAATTTGCTATGGACCAGGCTTCCTTGACTTGGGAAAAGAGCTGCACCTGACTACAAAGTGAATCCTTTTCTCAACAGATAAAAATTCTGGGGGCCCGGCACACTAGCCTAGCAGCTAAAATCCTTGCCTTGCAAGCACCGGGATTCCATATGGGTACTGGTTCTGATCCCGGCAGCCTCACTTCCCATCCAGCTCCCTGCGTGTGGCCTGGGAAAGCAGTGGAGGTCGGCCCAAATCCTTGACCCCCTGCATCCCCATGGGAAGCCAGCAGGAGACTCCTGGCTTCTGGTTTCAGATGGGCTTAGCTCTGGCCGTGGCAGCCGCTTGAGGAGTGAATTGGTGGATGAAAGATAGATCCTCTCCTCTCTCTCTGTATATCTGACTTTCCAATAAAAAATAAAATGAATCTTTTTTTAAATTCTGTGTATATAATGATAGGAAATTTAAAAGACACTTCCAAAATTGAAAAATATATGTCACATACTAGTAAGTAACAAAGTCCATGATAAAATCTTGGGATCAACAACTATCCATATCAGCTACAAATTGTATCAATGTGAATAGTTCGTATGTAAACATGCAGCCTCTTCCACATGTATTAGAAGAACACAGAAGCCTGAGAGCTTATATGGCAAAGCAGTAGCAGAGATTATATTTAATGGAATTGTGAGTAATTTCTACTCTGTTCTTTTCTCTAATCTGTACAATGCATGTGTTTAACTTTGATGAATTGAAGAAAATGATACATATCAGGATCTTCAAAAAGTTTGTGGAAAGTGCATAATATGAACAAAAAACTGTGCCTGGAATTCAAGTGTTTTTAATCTCAAAGTAAACGTCTTTTAATTCCAGTTTGCACAGACTTTTTGAAGTACCCTTGTAATAGTTTCTATTGTTGCATAACAAATGACCACAAACATAACAGCTTAAAATAGCTTAAAAATAGCATTTTATTTACACATAGCTCTGGAGTTCCTAAGTTCAGACTGGCCCAGTTGGGCTCTCTGCTGAGGGCCTTGGAGGCTGAAGCAAGGCGTCAGTCAGGCTGGGCTCCCACCTGAATGCTCAGCCTGAGTTCCTGTGCTTGTGGGACAGAACGCCCTGTTTCCCTCTGGGGCTGAGCCAGAGCTGTCAGAGGCTGCTTGCTGCCAGGCCTTTGTCCCGTAGTCCCCTCCTTCTAAGTGTAGATTACTCCCTCCTGTCAAATCTTACTCTTGTTCCAGATATGTCTTCCTCTTCTGTCACCAGTGGAGGCAGGGGTGGGGGGAGGAATCTCTGCATTGTGTGTGTGTGTGTGTGTGTGTGTGTGTGTGTGTGTGTGTGTGTGTGTGTAACGTGTTGAGGTCTCCAGGATGGAATTTGTGGTATCCACTCCTGAAGCTGGCATCACACTTCTACACTCTTGCTGATGACCAGAGACCACAGGAGAGAGGGTACTCATCAGAAACAAGTACCTCTGGAATTTGTTTGCCTCTATTGATAAAAGCAGGTGTCTCTACACTTCCTTTTGGCCAAATGTTGAGCAATTTTGCACAAAAACATACCAGCAAGTCAAAGGTTCACAGGCCCAAGACCCTCCTATAATGGACACAGGTTTCTAACTCTCTGTCTTGTGTTTAGTATGACGTCGTTGGACACTCTGGAGATGGCTACAACATAGGCCTTGTTCCGGTTAACAAAATCCCCAAGAACAATAAGCAAAGGCTTGAAATTCTGAAGGTAAATGTAATTTGATTACAACTGTATTTTAAGATCTTCAAGGCAATTGGGTAAAGACTGAAAAGATTCATTGAAGAAACAATAGCTATGGTAGGGAACGGCCTTTGTTTTTGACATTCAGAAGAAGCACCTTGGTGCCAAAAAAAACTTGTCTCCACCATACAGAATGTACTCGTTGTTTCCTACATAGTTTTAGAGATCTTTGTATCAAGTTGGAAAGGTGGTGGGATTCTACACCTCTTCATGTGTCTTACACAGTTTTTCTCAGTCACATATGTTCAGTAGAAGGAAAGAACACCTCCTTTCTTATTCCCAATTTTAAGTAGTTCTTAGTATTTTCTAATTATAAATGTCATTTTAGCTACTTAAATCTGTAGTAGAAAACAAATACCATGATTCAAAAGCAAATTTTCTTCATTGCTCTTGGTACAAGTACCATGTTTAGTATTAAAATTTTGTTTCTGGGAAAATCTGCCTATTCCTTATCATATCCTATATCATAACTATCCTTCTGTGTGATACCAAGTTTGACATTATCCTGCATTTTATCACTTTTAATGGAAGCTTACCTTTGAATTATGCCAACCATGATAGTTTTGCAATATTTCCTATTTATAATGACAATGTTTACCAAATACAAATAGCACTGTGTACTATTGTCATTGTAATATTCAAATTAAGTTGAACTCAGAAAGCTTTTACAAATGTATGATAAGTGTGCATTCTCATGGCCAATGGAAAAACCATCATGTCTACTTTTTAAAATAAGCTTCTCATCCATGGCTTTTGTGCAATGTCTCTTGCCTCCAGACAATGCATGCCCACTCTCAGTTCTGCATGAGTGGGGACCACACGCTAGAGGGAACAAAACATGCCATCAAGGAAATTGCCAAGGAAGAAGCTGATGAGTACTTCGTCATAGTTTTGAGTGATGCAAATCTGTCACGATATGGAATACATCCTGACAAGTTTGCCCAAATCTTAACAAGTGACCCTCAAGTAAATGCTTTTGCCATTTTTATTGGATCTTTAGGTGACCAAGCCACCAGGTGAGTGTGATCCCAGTATACAATGAAGAGCAGCTGTAAAGAGAATGCTATCTCACATGCTATCTCCAAGAATCAGTAAGAAGCCAAATGATCAGCAAGCTGTCCAATAACAAGTTAGACAGTAATTTAGACATTTGGTATGTTACATGAAAGTGCCACTCCGAGTCTAATCAGTTTGCATTCAAATCTATTAAAAATGAGGAACATCTGTTTTCCTAGCTTAAGAGATAATGCCTGGGTATATGTCTATGTGTACATTATGCAGATAGATGGATATGAGGATACTTCAAAAGGTTCATAGAGATGTAGAATAAAAGGCATGAGTTTATTTTGTTGCAAAAAGTTGTTGATCCATGCAGAGTTAATTTTTTTATAATTCCTATTTCCATTGACTTTCTTAAGTTCTATCCTGTATCTTCCCAGTAAGAAGGGGAGATGGATAGATGGATGGATAAAAGTTGCATATACTCATATGTAGGCCTGTATACACATAAACATTCATCTCCCCTTCTGATGAGATCTAGGCAGGAGAAGCTCTTAGGGGCAAAGATGGTATACACCATTAGATGTTACAGTGAATGAATAGTCATTCAAGAAATTTGTTGTCAGACAATAAATGCAATTGGGAATGATCTGAAAGAAGAAAGCTGGAAACACTTTTCTTAACTTGGATACACTAACCTTGATCTTTCTGCTCTGTGGCATAGTCCTATGGGGAGTAGGAAATATTAAAAATACAAAATGCTAGCATTGTTTTCTATTCCCTTTGCCCCACTACTGGGTTGCAGAGTAAGCTCAGGAATAGACCTAAAATTATAATAATACACTCACTTAATTACATTTACTCTTCATTTTTCTCAGTTTTGTATGTTAGCATTTTCACATCTTTTACAACTTCCAGGTCTTCCAAAGAAAACCATGTTTTTTTCTGCCCAGATATTCCTCACCAGCAGCCCAATATTAGGCTGAAAGCAAGCTCAACAAACGCTGCTTGGGCTGCAAAGGCTATTTTGTCTTTCTAGTGAACAGATCCTGTTTGAATACTTAAGAAAGCATAATAATACCCTTGTGGTTTCCTAGGGAAATGGTCCAACATCCCCTGGCAAAAGATATGTTACAGAATTAGCTGGTCTACCAGGCATGCCAAATGTATGATACTACACAGAATGGCTGACTTATTAAATGTCATTCCCAAACCAAAAGTTGTTGGCACAGTGAAGGGAGCTATTCGTTTGAATAGAACTGTGTCTTGCCATTTTATTGCCTTCTAAAATGGTCTTTTGTTCCAAATGATAAGTTGATATTTTTTTAAACGTTTTCATAAGCCTATGTAAGCTCAATGTCATCGAAGCAGCGATTGGATAATCCAGATCTCATTTCACATTGTGTGATGTGAAGCAAAAGAAACAGAGTGGGGGTAGAGAGAAGAGAGAAAAATATGCCTTGGGGTTTTCTGGGCAGCATTTCTGGGGGCAGGAAAAGCACTTAGAAGTGCAGCATGAGGCCGGCACATTCACTGAGCCTGATTGAGCTCATCACAGATGGGAGACTCGCAGAAGAGACTCTGCCAAGAGAATATAAAATGCCAGGAAATGACGGGACCAGAAAGAAGACATTTTCTTCCTTTTAAATTAACTGATTCTCTCACTGAAAAGACTTTTCTTTTGGTTCACTGCCTTCTCTGTATCTCTTTTGTTCTTCCAAGCCTTGCATTGCTTAGTAACAGAGCCAGTTCACTTGAAGGCAGTAGACAAGGTATTAGAAAGGAAATACTTCCTATCCTAAGAACCCAGGTGGACGCAGTGATCTGCCGGGGCAGGAGGGTGAGAGGCAGCCCTATCCACGTGGTGA
The DNA here is from genome assembly GCF_017591425.1 of Ochotona curzoniae. Taxonomy (NCBI): domain Eukaryota; kingdom Metazoa; phylum Chordata; class Mammalia; order Lagomorpha; family Ochotonidae; genus Ochotona; species Ochotona curzoniae. Next base: position 39,457,887 of record NW_024466502.1, on the reverse strand, counting down.
CCTCCCTCCTCTTCCATCTCTGCAGGCTCCAGAGGACCTTGCCGGCTGGCCGGTCTTTCATTGCCATGGATACCAAGGAGATCCCTCAGATTCTACAACAGATCTTCACCTCCACTATGCTGTCAGGTGTTTAAGGAATGCCCTTCATCACCCTCATGAAATAAGACAAAAATAAAGAATATTCTGAAGAAAAGGAAACATGTGCAAAGTGAGCCCATGCAAGGACTGGATAATTCTGGCTTTCCTGGGCCTTTCTTTGCCTGCTCTGTCATCAGAATTGAGCAAGACAGAGGAGGGGAGACTAGTGCACGAATCTTCCAATAAACGTTGATGATTTAGAAGTCACTCAAGGAAGCAGGTTGACCTGCATTTCATAAAAGATCAAGGCAATGGTTGGTCTCTGTTTCCTAAACCCAGAGGGATAAAAGACTCCATGCCTCTGATATCGCATATGATCTGTCACCTGAGATGAGAAGGGATCCCGCCAAAGGGGGCTCTCACTCCCCGCTCTACTTTGAGATACAAGCCCAACATGCTACCATCCCGCATTGGTTCTGCATTCTCCCCACCACATATTGCCTAGCAAGCATTGACTGTGTAGTGTTCAACCCCCTGAAAGTCTTCCCCACAGCAGATTTGTATACAAGGTTGGATTTTCTTGGCCAAAGCCAAAAGAAGACAAAAGATCTTTAGCGGGCTTGCTCTGCCATGTGACTTTTCATAGGCTCTTGACACAATAAAGAGCAAATGTCTCGTTCTTCTCCGCCCCGGTGGAAGGGTCAAGATGTCTTGCCTGAGTCTCCAATTTCTGCTGATTCTCCCAGTGCCTCCCCACCTTTTCACACTTGGGTAGCTGAAATGAAATGCTCAAACTAACAGATTCTTCAATGGAAACTCATCTACTCAGAGTATTCAGGTAAAACTTACCTAATGCAAAGCAAAGGATAATAAAATTGAAGTCAATGGTGATTGCAGATTTCTTTAGCTGTGAAAGCAAAATATACTAATGATGATTTTTTTTCAAGCCTCATTCTTTTTTCTTTCAAAGTGTGCCTTATTCCTGCACATTCTTGAACTGGTGTTCTGTAGACTCGATGACACTTTATTTAATGCCAAACGCCTCAACCACAGCAAGTGTCTGTGCAACTAGATTCCTACAATAGCAAACTCCTCTTCTTCAGGGCTGTTAGGGTCGGAATGCAGAGACCCCAGTGTAGATTTGCTTTGTTGTGAGTTGGAAAAACTGTTCTTGTTAAAAATCTGATCCTGTTCACCCTTCTACAATGAAGTTGAACAGGTCCATAATTTCATTGTAATTAACCATAGGACAGAAGAAATGCTAACACCATTTATCATACCATCGCTTTTCCCTCTCCTTAACTATTAAAGCTTTAGAAGCAGAGATTCCCAGTACAGTTTTATTGTCCAGGAGCTTGTACAGCTTGTCTTGTTCCCTCTCCAGATGCTTTGTGTATTGAATCAACCATTGATACGAGCAATTTCAGTCACCTAGTACCTCTAAAGCATACTTGCACTAATAGCAATAACAACAATGGGTTCTGCATCCCAGTATTCAGCCAACCTAGGATCAAAAATACTTCAAGAGAAAAAAGTGAAGCTACACTGAGCATGTTTAGGTTTTTTTCTCCCTTGTGATTCCCTCAACAATATAGGAAAGCAATTTATCTGGCATTCACATTGCACTAAATATTGCAAGTAATCTAAAGAAATTTTAAGGATGCGTGAGGTTTTATGCAAAGACCATGCCATTTTACATACATGTAATGGGCCCGGAAGTCTGTAGTTTTTTTTGTCTCCAAGGAGGGTTCTGGAAGTATCCAGGGATCACTGCATGAAACTTTTGACGCTTCCTTCTGTTAGTAACATTCTCATTTTACAAATAAGCCAGTGCTCATAGGTCACACTCACAGCCAGGCAGGAGGCAAGTTAACTAGCCACTTCCATCCTTTCCTTGCTGCCCTGGACTTGTCACCCGGCCCCACATAGTGCTGTGGAAGGACCTGTGTGTTGTGGCCCCACTGCTTGTTTTCTCTTTCAGTACAGTTTGTTTTCCTGTTACCTGCCCTCCTCCTCGCCTGCATTCACAAACTGTCCACTCAAGGAGGCCAAGAAAGTGGGCCACTACTGGAAAACCACTTCTGATTGCCACTTCTTTCCTGGGCCCTGCAGGGAACTGAGGAAATGCCCTGCCCAGTGACAGCTTCACCCCAAGGGGCACCCCTCTGCTAGCAGGTCACTGCGCCTGAAAGGCTTTGGGAAGTGATAGAGGCTCCCCTGGCGATTAAGAGAATAAATAGCCTTTCACAAGCCCACCCCCTGCACAACTACCTCAGTAAGCAGAAGCCCCTTTTCTTTGTATTTCCTTTTGACATGGAAATTCCATTCTTAAGTAATTTAATTTCCCTTTCCAGTCTAGCCAGACATCCTTTGCAATTGTTATTGAAAAAATATAGACAGAGAACCCCTGACTTTCCTTATTGGTGAAAGGAAAGGATAATGGGGGAGGGGTGCAGATGATGAAAAGTTTATTCTCACTGCAATAAATGTGTAAATTATTATTAAATGTGCTTAATTTTAGGTCACTCCGTAGCACTGTTCCCAGGCTGTTGTTGGGGTCAGGACGTTAGAATCCACGCATAGTGTGCCCCAGGGGTCTCCTATGAAAGGCATCTAACCTCTCTGCAGAGAACCCCTTGTGGTGTCTGAGCAGCCAGGAGGAGTGAGCCCTGTGAACAGCCTCCATCTAGGATGTTTGTTCCCCCTGGAAGCCTGTGTGTGACCTCAGCCTGTTGGGGCACACATAGGGCAGCCCCAAGGAGTGGGAGTCCTCCAAGGGAACCCATCCAGTGTTTGGAAAGAATCCTTTCATTGTTCACACTGTATTCATTCCTGTAAGCTGTCAGACAAGGAGAAATCCATCAATGGCAACAAGATTTTCTCCAACTCTAGGGCTCTAAGGCCTTTAGCCTGTCACTCTCTGGAAGGCCAACTCTGAAGGCTTCTGGGTTCCTCCCCACCCCCACGTGGCTCCTTCTTGTGCCTGTCACACCAGACAAAATTAAATTCCTCAGCAAGCAAGCAATGAATAAAGCAAAACAACAGGAATAGTCATTTATTTATTGCATTTCTCTTTGTTGCCAGCCATTCACGGTTGGGAGAGAATCCTGAAAATTCTAAGCCTGTGTTTCCAGGCTAGACAGCTTTTTTTCTAAAATTGCATCAGAAACAGCCACATATCCATGTGTATTTAATTAGTTGCACATAGTGTTTTCATCTAATTAAGCACTAACATATCTACCTTTAAATGTTTTATGATTAAGAACATTTGTAATTTTTGTAAGTGGTTAGATGATGCATCCAATTTCCAGTCAGGATTTTATCATGAAGTTCTTTTTTATTGCCCTTTCTTTACATTTTCCCCTAAGATTTTCTGTGAGAAGAGTGTTAACAGGTAAGGGAAAGGAATTCCAATTCTCCATCTGGTGTTGGGGAAGAATTTGCAAACCAGATAGAATTTGTTTATAAAAAAAAAGATCTACAGCCGGCTCAGCTATTAACTGTGTAAACTTGGCCTGTGGTTCCTAGACCTCCATAGAATTAAGTGTATGACTTCAAGAAGTTAGACAAAATAGTCCCTAGCACTATAACCCCATGTTGCTTATCACACAGGAAAACGGATATGGATCCTCTCCTAAGAGAAACATCACTTCACAGCAATTTCTGGTCCCAGAACCCGTTATGTACATTTTAGCCAAAGTTAACCTGTATCCCATTTTTTCAGAGAATTTAGGCATCTTGATAAACTGCCCTAACAAAATAGTGTTACTGATTGAACCGGTGCACTGAAAGTTAAGAAGAAATCAGTCAGCATTGGACAGAAAAGGCTTTCTCTCAACAGCTGAACAGATACATTTATTGGGTAATGATTAGTAAGATGTCAGTCTCTTATCCCATACTTTGCTGTTATAAAAGTGCACCTCTTCTGACCTACACCATGGGAATCAGCAAGAATCAGGAATTGCAAGACTGCTGTGTCCCCAGAGCTGACCTTTGTACAGTGGCTAGACAATACCCAATTGTGTGCATGTGTGTGCGGAACTGCTAAATGCCATCCACAAAAATCTCCAGAGGAGGAAAAATGCTCGCCAAAGCCAACATCCTGATTTGATCCTCCTGTTTGCAACTAAGCACCAGCTGAGACTTTCACCTTCCAACAGAACTGCCCTCTCTTTGCACAACCATATACGTCGCCCACAGAATGCCAGAGTTACATAATCCTTAAACTGAGGACTACTTGTGGTATTTGGCTGCAGAGAACCATGTATAACACTCTGGTAAAGTTATTTGGACCCAGAGGCAAAATGTCATATCCTGCTATGAGATATTTCACCAAAGGGACAGGAATGGTTAAGGAATGCCAGCCACCTTGCTGGGTCCCCACCAAGGTGCTTAAGAGAGCTCTATGCTTCCCATAGATGTCAGTGGAAGGACTTTGGAGCTGCCAGCTCTTTTCCCAAAGGAACAATCAAAATGGACCAATCAACTTGAACTCCAAACATGGTGGAGGTGAGCACAACCATGTGTTAAGACTAATTAAAATTCAAAGCAACACAGGCCCAGCATGGTAACCTAGTGGCTAAAGTCCTCCTCTTGCATGCACCAGGATCCCATTTGGGCACAAGTTCATATCCCAGCTGCTGCACTTCCCATCCAGCTTCCTGTTTGTGGCCTGGGTAAACAGTAGAGGATGACCGAAGGCCTTAGAACCCTGCACCCATGTGGGAGACCCTAAAGAAGCTTGGGATCCTGAATTCGGGTCGGCTCAGCTCTGGCCATTGTGGCCACTTGGGGAGTGAACCAGCAGACAGAAGAACTTTATTTCTGTAAATTTAATTTTCCAATTAAAATTTAAATTTAATACAACACAAAACCTTAAGAAAGTAATAGTAGCCGTAGTGTGACCTGGAGATGGAAGGCAGCCATATCTGAACATTCCCCAGTCTGGTTAGACCAGAACATGCAGAATGTTGTCAGTATGCAGCAAGTCAAGGCGTAGCTGGTCTTTCTTAGGACATCATCATGGTCCTCACTGAAATCTGTTGAAAAGTCTTTCCTCAAGACGTAAAAGTTGGATTGTCAAGTAGACTGTGTGTCTCTTAACAAATAATTTAATGTCATGATGCTGACCACTTCGTCCAAGAAATAGTGAAGTCTTCCACCATCAGGACTCCAAAAGTAGTGAGTCGCAACATAAGTGGAGGGTCCATTTCGTTTTCTAAAAGTTACTACAGCCCTTGGGGAATGCAGCCCTAAAACCAGCCCAGAAAGGAGGGTTTGCAGACCAATGGAAATCAAATGGTACAACTGGAAAGGCATGCGGTTTGACAAGCCTGGGCCTTGCCTCCTGGGGGGTGTTTTCCATAGATCCTGAAGTTGATGAAGAATCCCAGGGCCTCCCAGCCAGGATGCTGAGATTCCAGAGAGTTCTACACAGAAACTAAAAGGGCAGGTCACAGGGGCACTGGGGAAGGTCAGAGCATGGTTAATGGACACGTGGTTGAAAATAAAGCAGCTGGCTGTCTCCAAAAAGGGTCCCTTGAAACCCAGGAACTTCAGAACTGCTAATATCAAGATGGATGAAATATGCATGCATGTGTCTCGCAGGCCAGAGCACAAAGGTTTTATATTAATTATGTAGTGCCAGAACCAAAGAATCTCTTTTTCTTGTGCTGACCTTTGGTGCAGACTGGAAAAAAGGAGCATGCTATCCACAGCAGTGGAGGATCGCGGCAGCTCTGCAGCCCTGGCTGGGAGCAAACAGTTGGCCGCTTGGCTGGGCTACAGCTCCACACAGCTGGCCTGGCTCTGTGCCCCTCACATCTGAAGTCTGTCTGGAGAGCACTGTGCCTCTGCAAGGGAGGGCCTCTTTCTTCACATGCAGACAGCCCTGAGAGGCTATCCATCATGCATTCTCTCTCTCACATACTTCCCTTCCAACCCTAGCTGAGATGAAGGACTTCATCACAGAGGGCTGTGACTGCGGTAAGGAGGGGGAAGTGGATGGGACTGTTTCCTGCCAGGGACATTACCCACGTGGAAGCCTGGGGCCTGACACAAAATGCAAGGGCTCCATGTATGGACACCTGGGAGGCAGAGGGGGTGGCAGTTGTGCCTTGGGTTACCTGGTTCCCCTCTCACTCCTCACTGAAGGCTGTGTCAGATTTGGGTGGGGGTGGGTTGGGTGGGCAGGTTTGATTCTCTTGAGTGTTGCTGTTCCCCTGCACTCTGTTCCTGATCCTGGGAGTAATATTTGATCAATAGAGACTAAGGACCAGCTGCATATAGAGCCTATGCTCAATGCCTGGTGAGAAAAAAAGATGGTGGCAAGCACTTGGTCTCCAACTGCAGGGGTCACTCACTCCACATCCGCCTCTGCTTTTCCAGGCCATAATCAGGGAGCTGGATGGGAATTGGAACAACCAGGACATGAACCAGCACTCACATAAGATGCTAGCACTTGATGGTAGAAGATTAGCCTATTGAGTCACAGTGCTAGACCTTAAATTCATCTTTTATTTCCATTTTTCCACTCACCTTTGGAGGTGACCTCATATGTCTATGGAAGTTTTGTGAAGTGTCTGGATTTCTGCCTTTAGAAAGAACCAGTTGTGTAATAATTTCTAAAACTCCCAAAGTGTAAGGGATGCTTGCAAAAACTTCATGAAAAAATGGAATTAAATGACTGGCATTGTGGCACAGGCAAAGCTGCCATCTATGATGTCAACATGTCATATGGGCACCACTTCATATCTCAGCTGCTCTAATTCCTTCCAGTGCACTGCTAACACACCTGGGCAAAGCAGTAGAAAATGACCCAAATGTTTAAGCCCTTATAGCCCGTGTGGTAGACACAGAGGAAGCTCCGGGCTCCTAATTGGTCCAGCTCCAACTATTACAGCCATTTAAGGGGTGAACTGGCAATGGAAAAATCTCTCTCTTTCTCTTCTCCTGTTGCTTCTCCCATCACACCTCTGTCCGCCCCCTCATCAGGTTCTCCTTCCCTCTCCTTCTCTGGCTCTGTATCTAACTCTGACTTTCAAATAAATAAATCGTAAAAGCAAATAATAACTTTGCGCCAAAATTAATGCGAAAGTATGCATCTGAGGCATTTTCCATAAGTTCCTCAGAAACTTGTGTTAAGAAAAAATTGCACAGATCTAAATTTTTTTGCACCAAAATAAGCATATCTTTCTACTATGTTTTTCCATGACATTTGAAGTATGCTTTAATCATTTCCTTAGTGCTATGATGAACAAGTGTCTCTGAAAAACAAATATGGCCTCTTTTTAAAAATAAAGGTTTTTTTTCTTTTAGATAGTTCTTCTTTTTCCTCTTCCAAGGAAAATGCAAAAGTTTTACAGTTTATGACCCTTGCTTAGCCAGCTATATCCCTTCCCATCATTACTGCCACCCCCAAAGTGCTTATAAATACCCATGACATCAATTTCCCTGCTAAAACCAGTCTAGCTCCTCCCCATGACACCACTCTCTGTCATCTATAAGCATGAACACAGACTGTCCCACCTAGGTCTTCAGCAAGATGGGCTCCCTGGGCACACTCCCAAAACCTAAGCAGATCCTGAGCAGCCACCAAGCTCCCTGAACTTTCTGTCCCTCCCAAGGCCGCCCAGACAGTGCTCTCTGCCATCTTTGCTGATGTGCAGGACCCACCAGGGACTTGATCATGGACTTGTCAGCAGTTACAACAGTGGGGAAAAAAAAAAAGGTTTATTGTTTGAGCCACCCAACCTAAGGCATTTCATGAACAACTCCAGCTGACCAGGGCACCAGGTGAAGGTGTGGCAAGGAGACCCCTGCAGCTTGCTCCAGATACGTTGCATGAGTGAGAACTAAACCTTGGAGGTGCCAAGGCTACAAAACTGGAGCTTTATTCAGTGTGAAAACACAGCAGCCAAACTAATACAATAGGTTCTGTTGAACTGTTTCTCATGGCTTAATGCTTAGCAAATTAAAAGAAAGATCCAGGATGGCCAGGTGGTATTTGGGAATGCGGACTAAGTGAGTTTTCCTAGTTGCTGCAAGGACTTTTCAACTTGGAGGTCTTACTGGGGTATGTGTAGTGTGAAAACGTTGAACAGGCCATCATGTTGAGCCACGGGATCCCAGGAAACCTCACAAAAGCTGGGCAGATTCTCATCTTTCCTGCTCATTGCCTTTTGGTTTTGTTTTTGTCACAGAGCAAGCCATTTTCAACAAAATGACTTGTAGATGTGCTAGTTCCTCCCCAGAGACTCCTGCTCAGTGCAGACATTTCATCTCCAACCTAACTGTAACCTTGGGAGAAGAGAGTGTGAGCAAACCCAAAAGTCCCCATCATGGAGCTGCTCCATGGAGCTGTCATTCTCTTGGGCTCCAGGAGTCCCTAGGCTGCTTCACAGGCCTCCCAACTCACCTTGGGGTGGCTGGAGCCAGGATCAGCAACTGGGCAAGACAACGTCAACCTCAAAGCTGTGGGGAGAAAGCTGTTTGTCAAGGCTCAGTTTTGCCTAGGTATCCTGGCCAGCACACTGGAACCTATAGAGCAAGGAGAACAACCCACCAGTGCCCAGTGCTCCCTCTGGATGCTCCCACTGCAAATTTCATCAGTAGCAGCAGGAAGGCTAAACCCAGCAGCCCCATGCTCTTACTGGAAAGAGTAACTGAGTCATCACAGTAAACCTGGCATCCCTGCAGCACCTCCTCTTGTCACAGGGGGTATCCAGGTGTAGGTTAGCCTGTAAGGTGATCATTGGCAAGGCACCCAAGGCCCACAACCCCAGCAGCCCAACCTCCCATCAGCTACAACACATGACCAGCTTCTCCGCTTCTCTGGTAATGCCATTCCTTGTCTGCTCACTATCTATCCATCCACCTTCAAGGCCAAACTCATTGGCCCTCTGAGGAAGACTTCCTGGAAACCTTTGCTACTGCTTTGCCTTCTAAATACACTCCCTCATTTAACAAATATTTGATCAGCACCTGCTGTGCCAGAGGGCTTCGAAAAATTCATGGAAAACAGAAGAGATAGCACATGTTCCTCGTAGAACTTTTTGAATCCTGCTTGTATTTCAGGCACCATTGTGGGCACTGCAGAGTCAACAGTGGACTTGCCCTCATAGAAGCATTCAGCAAGAGCCAGTCAGGAAAATGTACTCATCCAACTCATAGGTTGAGGGAGATAGATAGATAGATAGATAGATAGATAGATAGATAGATAGATAGATAGATAGATAGATATGCTTGGGCTGGGGCACATTTTGGATGAGAAACACAGGGAAGCCACAATGATCCTCTTCCCTCTACTCGCAGGTCTAAGTGGACTGCCGAGCTCATCCAGATCCCAGTGGGGTGACAATGGGCAGTACTGGTCATACCTCTGTGTAGACCCCGATCTCATTCTCAGTCAGGGCAGGGCTGGTGAGGGAGGAAGAGACCCTGACCTTGACTGCACATTCAGATCACATGAGGAGGTTTCATCCAGGTCACACTCCAGATCAATTGGCCAGAATGGGGGACGATGGGGTTGGGTTTTCAAGTTTCCTGATATTGAGCCATGATGGGAGCCATTGCCTGGGGTGAGCAAATGCTTTGCAGACTATGCCTGGCTCTGACAGGGACATAAACCCTTCAGACTGAGGGAGGCAGCCCCTGACTGCCCAGCAGCTTCCTGTTTGAGAGTGAAAGCAAGCAACGTCGCCATGGAAACAGCCTACCCCTCCACTTCAGCTGCTCCACCTTTCGCACAGATGAAGGGTATTTCAAAAACTTACAGCCTGGCCACACCCTGCCCTGGGAAGTCTCCCAGCAGGCCCAGCGTCTTGTGGAATGAAGCCAAAAGGTAAGACAGCCTGGGCGGGGATGTGAGCCTGGGGTGTTTGGGGTGCTCTTTACCCAGCCTTGCAAGCACTAGACAGACCAAGGTGGTGGCTGGGACTAAGGGGGGGGGGGGTGAGAGGCTGGAGGTTGTTCTAAGGCATGTTAAGTTGGACTAAACAAGTTCAATTCCAAAGAAACAGGAGGTGCAAGGTCCTCTTCCCCTCATTGTGCTCGCTGGTCAGCTATCCACAACACCCCCCACCTTGGCCCCTGACTGTCATTCGGTGTACAAAAAACCCCCCATCTGGGCCTGCAGGGGCTGCGACTCCTCTTCAGTCAGCCCATGGCCCAGACATGTTTGTGGATAGAACACATAGAACTTGATGAAGGTCAGCTGAAATGATTGCTGCTTGGCAATCGCTAACACCTGTCCTAGCCAGCAACCCAAAGCCAGAGTGCTTTGTAATGAAGGAAAAGAGACTCCCTGAGGAGTGTAGATACAGAGTGGTGACTGTTCCTAGTACCCCCCACCTTCCTGCCCACCTGCCCTTGGGGAAGTAATGGCAGCATGACTCTGCCACAAGTTCCTTTGGGGTGCCTATGGAGCCTCCCTGAGTTCCTCTTCTGGGATTGGCAGGAGGGCAAATGGAAAGAGTGAACAGAGACAGACATGGGACAGGGCATCCACTCCTGGATCCCCTCCCCTCTGTCTTCGGGAGACAGAGTCAGCCCTGGGTCTCCCCATAAGGACCCCATCTCTGTGTACAGTAGGACAACAGCAAGGGGAGCAGCCTGGGATTGAACTCAGACATCCTGGATGAGCCCATCTCCCACCCACCCTGCACAAGAGGGGCTGGGGTTGGCAGGTGGCCCTGGCACTGCCCACACAGAGGTCCCTGTGACATCACTTGTTAGCTGATGAGATCTCAGAGCCTTCTAAGTTGGTACAGTGGCCCCTTGCCTATGCAAGTCAGTAGGGGAAAAACTGGGACGGGCAGGGAGCATAGGTGGGGATCTACCATTTCTGCAAGACCCAGCTGCAGGTCTCCTTCCCAGTAGACTGTATAGGCTGCCAGTCCTGGGGCCAACTTTCATCAAGAGGTAGATCATCCTATCCACCCTCCCTGCTGCCCCACTGACACACCCACCCACTCACCGTCTCCTTGAGCTTGAGCTGGCCCAGTTCCCTCCTAGCCAAGTGCTGAGGAGAGCTCTCTACTTTAATATTGATGGGGAGCACTGAGCGCTGAACGGGAAACAGATCCCCCACCAAAGAGTCCCTGCAGAGGCCCACACGGAGAGGCCTCGAGGGAAGTCTAGGTCTCAGCTGACAGCAAGAGGCCCGGAGAGCCTCCTGGCCCTCTACCCCAAGGCCATGGTGATGACAGTGACCAACCAGGCCATCATGTGGAAACCCCCTAGAAGTCCCCCAATTGCTCTGTTTTATGTTTTTTGTGGATTTTTAATTTTTTTTTTATTGGAAAATCAGATATACAGAGAGGAGGAGAGACAGAAAAGATTTTCCATCCAAATATTCACTCCCCAAGTGTCCGCAATGGCTGGAGCTCAGCCCATCCAAAGCCAGGATCCCAGAGCCTCTTCCAGGTCTCCCACAATGGTACAGGGTCCCAAGGGTTTGGGCCATCCTCCACTGCTTTCCCAGGCCACAAGTAGGGAGCTGGATGAAAAGCAGGGCTGCTGTTGGTGAGGGGGGAGGGGGGTGTGCTGCTTTTCTGCTGCCCCATTAATAAAGAGGCCTGTACAATTTTAAAAGTACCCCTCCCCCCTCTGCCCCCTTCTGCTGGTGCAGGGAGCCCCTCAGGGTGCACAGGTGTTGGCCATGCCCTCTAGCTCTGCAGTGTCACACTAGTGTGAGCCTTGAAGGCCTGGGGCAAGGGCTGACATCATGCCCTGAGGTCCAGGACACTTCCTTCAGGGTTGGGCCAAACACAGGCCACTCTGCCTCACACCCTCGCCTCCTACTTCCCTCTCTTGGACTGCTTCTGAGTCAGGCCCCACATCAGCTCCCTCCAGGTCAGCCTTCCTGGCTGCCTGGCCAGGGCCTCAGCCTCCTTGCCCAAGCTTCACCGTCACCAGCAGAGGCAGCTACTCTGCCAGGTGACCAAGCAACACATTCCAAGAGGAAGCCCAAAGTCCCTTCATTCAGCTACTCTAGGCCTTGGTCTTGGAGGGCCAAGTGTGAGGTATATATACCTTTATAGAAAATTTTAACCGTGCACAAAAAAAGCAGATTGATCAGTGGAAGAAGCACTCCTAGGCCAGCAGGCAGGGCTCAGGGCATGTACGTGACTTCTGTCACCTCACCTCTTTCCCTGTATGTCCACTACAGGCTATGCAGAGGCAAATCCCTGCCTGCTTTCAACTGCAAAGATTCCAACACACAGCCCTAGCAGCCTGAGTTTTCCTTTCAACACCACTATCCTCACTTACAGATGCTGAGATATCTAACCTGGGGAATGTGGCCAGGACCTCTGGCCCCAAGCTTCCTGGACCAGGTGCAGACACCTGTCAGAATGTGGCAGGCTGGCAGTCAGAGGAGACAGTGGGATAGAAAGTCCCGAACCGAAGGAGCTGGAGGTAGCCATGCTGCCACCCCTGTCACCTTCTTCCATCAGGGGCCCAAGGGCCTTGGGTGACTTCAGGCCCACAGGTGTGGGAGGGCGAACATTGTGTGTTCAGTTATTTGTTGTGGGCCCAGGACAGTGCAGGTTCTGGTGAGCAGCCAATGGCAGCTCCTCCTATAAGCTTTCCTCCATGGCCACACCTGAGTGCCTCCTTGCTCAGATGCAGGGCGGGACTCTGGATTTTGCAGAAATCAGAAACAAGGGTCAGGACCAAGGACACATGCATATAAGCTGGCATTTCATCAGGTAGCATTCTGAAAAAGGATTTAACTTTCGCACATTCCAGCAAAGCAGGAATCATGTCTTGTCCCTCTTTGTGTCTCTAGACCAGGCCTTCTCAACCCAGCCCTGTTGACGCTGAGCCAAATAATGCCCTGTTGAGGAGAGCTTTTGTGGAGTCCCTGGGCCATTGCACAGGTGCTGGGAACAGGCCTTCTCCCTTAGGTGGCACCACCAAAATCACCAGCAGACCTTGCTCTACCTCCTGCAGGAGCCAGAGCTGCCTGGGCTGGAGGAAGCTTAATTTCTGTGATAAAGTAGAAATGAGGGGGCGACCAAGGACTTCTCTGCAAGCCTTGGGATTGCCTGTCCTAGGGTTTGGAAGAGCCTGCCCACAGCTGTGCAATCACAGTAACTACTAAGACCACGCATGTGTGTGAAATCCTTCAACCACTGAGGCAAATGATCACAGTCTGTTAAGTGATGGGATTTCATCATCTTTTTCTGCTTTTGCCGTCCTTATTTTTAGAAGAGGGGGAGGTTGGAACAGGATGGCTGATGTGTCTCCCCAGCCTGTATCCCCATCCTCAGGCCCAGGGCTGCCTGCCTCTCGGCCATGTTGGGTTGCAGGTGCCAAGGGAGGCCTCCCCATGCTGTCAGCTTGTCTGCATTGGGGCTTAACTGGAGCCAGGTCCGCGCCAGAAGCAGAAGGTCCCGTATAGAAACTGCGGCCTTTTCTGCTTCCTGGCAGCACCACCGTGAGAAAGGCTGTTGTGAGGGGTGGGGGCCTCAGGGCACACTCTGGGCTTCAGGGGCATGACACGCCCTTGACCTAGCACCCTGACCTTCTGCACAGGGAGGTACCCAGGACCCTGCGTTCCCACAGGGCTGATGGGAGCCGGGCTTCATTGGATGCCCCAGCTGGGCTGGGAGTCACCCCTCTCCCATGGCCATTCTAGGGAGGGTCATCCCACTGGCCAGGGAGCCCAGCTGGCTGGGCCTGGCCCACTCCACAGGGGGCTGCCGCAGGGGCTTGGGGGACTTACACAGAAACCCACATCTGCTGACAGAGAGGACTTTGTTTCCTAGATGGGGCTGTTTTTCCTGCTCTCTCTTCATGGAAAGGACAGGGTGAGTGAGGGGTGTTGATGTTGTCATGACTTCCAGCTTGGCTAAACTGTAGATGCACAAGTTCACACGGGTGGGCAATAGACGGGGCTTTGTGCAGTGGCCTTGGCCATCCCTACTGCTCAGACCCAGTAGGGCAGCTGCACTCCCTGTAGGGGGTTGTCAGGAGGTAGGAGTGCCCAGTTCTGCAGAGGAACTGGGCAGTAGCTGCCCTCCACCCCGGCCCGCCCTGCACCAGAAGAACAGGAAGTGAGGAGGCTTCCTTTCAGAAGCACCTGCAGGCATTTGCTACACTGCACCTGGAATCTCCCAGCTCCGGTGGCCCCCCACACCCTGACCTGGTTTTTCATTCACCCCTGGGCCTGCCCCAGCCTGAGCAGCTGGCAGCATGTCCACTTCCCCTCCCTGATGAAGACTCTGCTCCTTTCACCCTTTTTCATTCAGTCTGCTCAACTGCAAATCCATCCATCTCTCCATCAATGTGTGCTAACAGTGGGCTCCGGAGGCCGAGTGGTGGATAGTACAGTTATGAAGTGAAGAGCTACAGGGATTGAGCAGGTAATGACAATGTATATGTCAGCAACAACAGTAACATCCACGGATGGTCAAGAGCTGTGACATTCTGGCTATACTAAGCACACTTAACCCTCCCAATTCCAGTGCAGAACATCTCACACTATCTGCTTTTACAGAGAAGATTACATAACAACCATGACCACCAGCGTGTGCCTGGCATTGCTAAGGTGACAGCGCAACAGTTCTCCTCTAGAGGCCAGCCTTGACTTTCAGAGGCTGCTGGGAGCTGGTCAGCTGCAGGTGGTGGTCAGGAACATCAGGCTGAGATGCAGTGAATGCGGAAGCCCTTGGTGGAATCGCTGAGGTCCCTTGCTTGAGTTTCTGGGTGGAGCCTGGTGGGCTCTGCTGGGCCACAGCTGGTCCTCCCAGTTTTTAAGTCCAACCATAGGGAGCATCAAACACTGTTGGCTCCTTTTCCACCATTCCACTGCCCAGCCACACCAAGAACCAGCTTCTCCTGCTGCTTGAATTTGCTCAGCGGTGCACATTTGGCTTGACTTGAAGAAGTATATTAGAGTACCTGGGTTGGAGTCCTGGCTCTGCTTGTGATTTCAACTTCCTATTACTCTGCACCCAGCTCCCAGCCTTGCACAGCTCAAGCTATTCCAAACATTAGGGAATGACCAGGGGAAAGCAGTGCTTGATCTCTCTTAAATAATAAGATAAAAAAAATTTTTTTAATACTAAAGGAAATAGAAGTTGAGGCAAAATTGCCCATGTGTGGATAGTCAGTGCCTAATCTAAGAGAGCCAGGAGATTGGACAGGCAGGCAAGCAGGTTGGCCCTAAAGCTTTCCATAGCTGCGTAAAGCATATTGGTGAAGTGGCCGCGGGTGGCAGCCTCTAGAGAGTGGTGCTCCATGAACAGACCAGGGAATAAAGGCAGGGATGTGTACTCGGGTGGTGTGGCTGGTGCTCTCCATTCAGGAGGCATGGGTAGGGCCTGCTGTGTGACAGGTGACAGCATGTGAGGGGACGGAGGAAGTGTTAAGCAGACTTCCCATCTGAAGCCAGAGGAGAAAGTCATCATTTGTGTGTGTGTGTGTGTGTGTGTGAAACAAGTATCAAGTGGAGCAACAGGTCCAGCATCTCAAAAGACAAGCAATCCAAGGGCACAGCCGAAAAAAATAAAGTTGAACCCATGAGTCTGGGTCAACAGCGGTAAAAACAGTCCAAGTGGGAAGGGACTAGAAGGTGGCAAGGGGAATGGTACCACTTTGCTGGCTGCAAGCTCCTCCCTCTCCCACCTGCGAGAGCTGTGAGGCACCACACAGCCCCATGGCTTGTGCAGCATGCTGAGATAGCACGTGGCCCAGTGCAGATTTTGGTGACAACTTTTTCCCCGTGTCTCATAGTCACTTCCTCTGCCCGACACACCCAATCTAACTCACAACCATAGCTGTCTCAGCCAGAAGGCCCCATGTGAATCATCCCCACAAACCACAGAAGAATCCAAGTGTTGGGAAGATGTTCCTCTGGGCAGGAGCATGATGCAATAATGATAAAATGCATGGAAAATATCGCCGGGGGCTGTGCCCTAGCAGAGCAGCTGCACTGCAGCAAGTCCTGTGGCCAGTGGGCAGCAGCCTGGCACCGCACACCTGGTATTGAAGGTGCATGCACGGCCTCCCTTCCCATTAGTGGGGCCTGGGCAAGGTTGTGGATGGAAGCCTTCTCATTGGGCACCTGGCTCTGACCTTATGCATCTCACATCCCCCCTCAAAGCAGCTGCCCTCAGTCACCCCAGGGTTGAGGAGCCCCTCTCAAGGAGAACCAGCCCAGGAGAAATGGAGTCCAGGCAGGGAATGTTCACACTCAGGCAACAGATGCACGGCCTCCTGTATAGGATCCTGCAGGGGCTCAGTGTTCTGCCCTCCAAGGTCCTCAGCCCACAGGTCAGGGTGCAGGTGGAGGAGAGACACAGTATCTTCTGCTCAAATGGGACCTCTAAGCAAAGGTTCCAGTTGCCTAACTTTAGGGACATTGTCATAATATGGACAGAGCCATTGGAGCATGAATGTGTGTGTGTCATAGTTGGCCACCCAGTTAATAGCCAAGTCCTCAGTTACTAGATGTTTTCTTCAGTAAAAACCATACCAAGACAGGATGGATTTTCTACTTTTACTCAGATTTGCTTCTTAAGTCTCAACTTCGGTGGGGAAGGGGCATTTTCATTGGCATCATTAAATTACACTAAAGTCATGCCAACAAAATTTGTGCTGCTGAGGGAATCTATTTGCCTGCCAGACTCCATTAAGACATAACCCCCATCAGCCTCCCAGGAGGGGGCAGGAACTAGTGGAGCAGAGGAGGACATGAGTCATGAATGGGTCACCCAACAGCATGGACTGAGAGAGAGAGAAGGCAGGCCCAAGGAAGTGAACATTGGCCCAAGGCAAGGAGAGCAGAAATATTCCCAAGCTTCCATGTCCTTCCAGGTGAGGATCAGTTAGGGGCCTCCTCAAGAGGAGACACAGGGAGGGCTTGGGAACATGAAGCTTGGTACTCACAGGACACCGCCTGGCCTCAGGGCAGGCAATAGAGTCCTCCAACGTGAGTGAGCTGGAGTGTACAGAGAGCTCGGGCTTTGGCCTCTGCAGGCAGCTCCTCTGAAAAAGCAGGGCAGAGAGCCCAATTTGGGGTTGGGCAGTCTGAGTCACTCAGTGGGCTGTAGGCTCCAAGAGTGGGCTCTGGAAAGTGCCCAGGACCTGGGCCTGGATGATTAAGGGAGAGAAATATTACAGCAGCTAGAGGAAGGCTCCCCCAGGCAAGCAGGGCTTCCCAGCCAGGAAGGGTTTGTTTAAGATGTCAAAACCCTGTAATACACGGGAAATAAAAATGGGCACAATGCAGTCTGCTTGGCACCAAGCAGCTCCGTGGTCACGGGGCATTCCCTGAGGCTCCTCCAGGAGGTGTGAAGGTTTGGCAAGGATATGGCCTTGGGCTGACCCACCTGAAATCACTGACACAATTCAGAACAGGCTGATACCTAACCAAGGGAGCAGCCCTTTCTCCCTGGGGTCTTTCCACTTGAGGTGCTCATGCTGAGTGAGCAGGGATGGGGCATCCTTGTGCTACTCCTGACCACAATGGAAATGCTTCTCATTTTTCTCCTGCGGGCATGATGGCAAGTTTGAAATGTGTCTACTAATTTTATTTCTCATTTTTAAAAGACATCTATCGGGCCCGGCGCGGTGGCGCAAGTGGTTAAAGGTCCTTGCCTAGCACGCCCCGGGATCCCATATGGGCGCCGGTTCTAATCCCGGCAGCCCCGCTTCCCTTCCAGCTCCCTGCCTGTGGCCTGGGAAAGCAGTCGAGGACGGCCCAAAGCTTTGGGAACCTGCACCTGCATGGGAGACCCGGAAGAGGCTCCTGGCTTCGGATCGGCATAGTATCGGCCCGTTGCGCTCACTTGGGGAGTGAATCATCGGAGGGAAGATCTTCCTCTCTGGCTCTCCTCTCTCTGTATATCCGCCTTTCCAATGAAAAAATAATAAAAATAAATCTTTAAAAAAAAAAAAAAGACATCTATCCTCCTGTTTTATAAATTGCCTTTGGTCAAGTCTGGTTGTTAAATGTTAATGCCCTGTTAGCATCTCTGAAGGCCGTCATGTGGCCATCTGTAGTCATTATTTCCCACCACAACTGAAAAATCTTTATCAGAGCATGAAGTCCTCCTGACCATGGTGATTTCTTTTTCAGATATATTGTTGGATTCTGTCTGCTAATGTTTCAATGTAAGCTTTGCACCAATTGCGATAAGCAGAGTTACAGTTTTACCTTATTTTTGCATGTCCACTATTTTGATAACAGTGCTATGTTATGGTTGATGTGTAGCCTAATGCTATGGACAGTGCACGTATGCCCTCCCTAAAAGTTTGATACACTTCTGTTAGGAAGCCATCTCCAAATGGATGCTTTGTCAGGGAAAGTTGGGAAAGGGGGCCGTAGGTAGAAAGGACAGGCATAAAATCTATGTGGCTCTCAGCATGAAATTGACAACTATAGGGATTCATGTACTTCCGTTCCATCTGCCTCCTTCCAGATGGCTCGCTGCCAGGATGATTGACCTGTGGTTTTGTCTTTCAGCACAGCTTCTCCCAGATGCATCCAAGCTGTTGGCCTGCCATTGCATCCATCCCAGGGTCCTGCCCGTGGATTCAGGTAAGCCCTCTGGAGCATCTCGCTTTTGGGGAAACTTGCTCTGATGGAACCAAGGTCATGGTCCTAGCTCATTGTTCAGCCTCACTAAGAGCCCTTCCTCCAAAGTGGGGGACCGAGGACTCCAACGTTCCCAGTTTAATCAGAAGTGGATTTTACTTTCCTGTGGCATCTTCCGCATGGGGCTTAGGAGCTGATGTTGAGGAAAAGGTGGCAGAATCCCTTGTTCTAAAAATGAAACTGTCCCATTGCTGTTACGTGTTCTTATACATTTACTTTCCATAAAGTTGAGGACTTGTTTTACAAGTAGCATGAAAAAGATATGTTTTGGTGGAGTTTCAGATTGCTTGAATCTTCTCATGCATGCCAACATTATCTACTGTTCCCCCACTCCACTCAACATTCTCCTCACTTGACCTCCTCTGATACAGAAAGTTCTGAATTTATCAAACATGCCCCTCAACCTTATCTTTCATGTTTTACTTTTTCTTTTATGTTTTTGTCAGCTCTGGAAAACTTTTGCTCAAACTTGATTGCAATGGGAATCACCTAGAGACTGTCACCTTAACGTTGCCTGAACCCACTCAAAGGAAGGCTGATTTAATTAGAATGGGGAACAGCCAGAAATCGGAGGCTTCTGAGTCTCCCCAGGTGATTCTGATGTGCAGTGAAATGAGAAAACCATGCCTCCAGCACCCCATTCAATCTTCATCCTGTCCATTTGGTTGCTTATTAATGGAGACTTTTTTTCCAGCAAAATCAAATTCTAGAAAATTCTGATTTGTTTCTCTTTCCTAGCAGTCTTTTTGCTTTCATGGGTGAGCCCTTGCCTACAGCTGAGAATGCTACTTATATTTACTTCAAATTATTCTTCTGTTCCATCTGTTAGCTCGATTTTCCCGTAATCATTGCAAGAAGGTTTTTTCTGCTTGAGATACAGATTCTATTTCCTCAGAGGTTAATTCTCTTGGAGACAGTATGGTTTATTTTCATACTATTGCTTTATTTTGAATGCTGGGTGCTGCTTAGCTCTGTGTATACCCATCTGAGGCATTGCTCCAATCAGGTTTATGTCCTCAGCCCCGTGTGGGTAGTGAGCGCAGGCTTGAGGGCAGCAGCTTAGCTGGCCTAAAGGAGGCACCTGTGTTCTGAGTAGGATGTGTGGCTTTGCTTTTGGCAAGGAGGGTCCTCAGGACCCTGGGGGAAGCTCTCCCATGGTCAGTGTCGTTCAGCCCTGGGTAGGAATGGTTACTCCCACGGGCTTCTCCTTGAAGATATCAAAAGTTACCCACTTCGCACTGGAGCCCCAATACTGGCACCTTTCCAAGGGGATACAGACCATTTCTGGCACTAAACTGGCAAGCAGGGAGGAACCCCCCCCCCCAAAAGGCAGTCTGACAGCTGACCCAAGAAACCCCCTAGGCCATGTGTAGGCAGCATGAGGGCAGGGAAGAAGCATGACAGTGTTCCAGGAAGTAGAAGGAGCCTGGGCAAGCGGCCTGGGGGCTTGCAGGGACTTGGCACTTAAGGAGTTAAGCTGGGGCTAAGTGAATGTGCAAACTGAATAGGATGCACGGGGTTGGGGGGAGGGTTGGCAGGTGGGGGGGTAGACCGGTGGGCAAGGTGGGGGTAGGCAGGTGGGCAGGTAGGTGAGGCAGGGTCCTGCAGGCCAGACATAAAACCTCGGTTTATTCTAAGCACAATGCAAAGCCATACAGGTGCTTAGCCAAAGAAAATGCCTGATGTGGCTATGGCTCTGTTTGAATTACACTGGCTATGACAGAGGGAGCAGGGGAGGCCTGGGAGGAGGATGTGAGATGACAGGGTTAGAACCTGCACTGTGGTGGCAGCAAAGAGGGAGGAGGAAGGGTACACTGTATAGGAGACAAAACATAGAAGGTCTTTATCTCTCCTTCTCTCCATGATCTGCCTTTCCAATAAAAACAAGTAAATCTTAAAAAAAAAAAAAACACCAAATTATAAGATTTCTTCTTGTGGCGCTTCAAAATATAGCATCAAGACTTATTAGCAATTGCACGGGGTTTTATTAATCACTTTGGATACCATGATATTTAACTATTGTTTTCTTTTTAAGATAGGTCAGTATTGGTGCTTAAAGATGCTACTGATTTTGCACGTTGAATTTGTAATGTGAAAATGTGCTGAATTCATTTATCAGATATAATGTTTTATGGGGGTCTTTGGGATGCTGTATGTATCCAATCATAACGCCTGCAAATTAAAATAATTTGACTACCCTCCTATTCCAGTTTGGATGTCCTCTATTTCTTCTGCTTATATAATACTCTGGCTAGAACTTCTAGTATTATATTAAATAAAAGGAGTAAAAATGGATATCCTGTCTTGCTCTGTACTTAGAGGGAAAGCCCTCAGCTTTGTCCCCTGACACTAGCTGTTAGTTTATTGCATAACAACCTTTATGATGTTGAGATATGTTCCCTCTGTCCCTAATTTGTATGAAAGGATGTTGGATTTTGTCAAATGCCCTTTCCTAAATTATAGAGATGATCCAATGGTTTCTGTCTTTCATTCTAATAATGTAATGGATCATGTTTATATACTTGTATATTTTGAATTATCTTGGCCACCAAGATTTGAATCCCATCTGATCATGGTGAATAATATCTTTGGTGTACTGTTAAATTTGGTTTGCTAGTAGTTTGGTGAGAATTTTTCATCATATTCATCAGAATTACTGATCTGAACTTTTCCTTTTGGTTGCGGGCTTGTCTGGTTTTGCGATCAAGATAACGCAAGCCTCATCAAATGAGCTTTAGAAAAATTCTCTCTTAAGTATCGGTGTTAATTTTTCTTTAAAGATTTGGTAGAATTGAGCCATGAAGCTCTCTGGTCTGGGCTTTTCTTTGATGGGAGACTTTTTATTAACAACTCAATCTTCCTCATTATTATTGGTTTGTTTAGACATTCTGTTTTGTCATGATTCAAGCTTGGTAAGGTGTAGGTGTCCAGGAGTTGGTGTATTTCTTCTTGTTATAAAATCTGTGGCCATATATTGTTAATCATAATCTCTAACAATCTTTTGTGTTTTGTGGTAACAATTGTTATGTCTCCCTTTTATCTGTGGTCTTATTTATTTGAGGTTTTAAATCTTTTTTTCCTACTTAATCTAGTTAATGGTTTGTCAGTTCTGCCTCTTTTCAAAAAGTAGTTCTTCATTTCATTGCTTTTTTTTCTTAATCCCCATTGCATTTCTGCTGAGTTTTATTATTCCTTTAATTCTGTTAATTTGGAGTCTGACTGGTTTTTGTTTTTATAGTTCCTTAAGGTATAGTGAAGTTGTTTGAGATCTTTTTGCCTTTTTTGGTCATTATTGCTATAAACTGCCCTCTTGGTGATGCTTTTGTGTTATCCTATAGATTTTGTTACATTAGTATTTCTGTTTTTATTTAAGAAATTTAAAATTTTTCTCCCCCCAAAGCTTCCTTCTGGCCAACAGTCCCCACGCGGGATGCCTCTAGATTGATTCCTAGTAGCCAAACTCCAGGGAACAAATTGTTTTCTCCAAACCGTCCATTTTGGCCAGAACTTATATAGAGTTTCACCTCTGAAACACCATATACTTGAGCAAAACCCTGCATTAGTAAATTCGTGAGAAACTTTGCAGTCATAATTAGCATGTGAAGAAAAGGTTTTTATAAGGCACCCCAAAGGTCCGCAGAAAGGGCGGGCATTTCCGAGGTCGTTGGCACTGAGAGACAAGACTGCACATTTGATGCAAAGCAGCACTAGCAACCATATTTGTGACTATTTATTTATTTAGTTGAAATGCAGAAAGAGAGATCATTCACCTGCTGGTTTACTCCCTAAATAGCCCCAATGGCCAGGGCTGGGCCTGTTCAAAGCCAGGAGATTCATTTGGGTATCCCACGTGGATATAAGGACCCAGACACTTGGGCCTTTCTCCACTGCTTCCCCAGGTACATCATCCGGGAGCTGGATTGGAAATAGAGCAGGTGGGACTCAGACTGACACCCATAATGAATGCCAGTGCTGCCGGCAGCTCTACCAGCTACAGCACAGCACCAGCCCTGATGATTAGTGTTTTAAGCCATGTTTAAGTATTTATACTCGAAAGCTTAATGTTTATATATGTGTTTCATAATGTTTTATTACACATAGGACAAACATAAATTTTTCCATTTAGTGTATTCATATTATTTTGACAGAAATGTCATATTAAGAGGATCATTAGAATAAAAAATCTGAGTGCTAATATGGAAATGGACTGTTTTGCTCATCTTCTTATGAAATGCTCTTTCTTGTTTCAATTTGCAGTTTTGTGGTGTGAAATCTAATTATTTTTGCTGTAAATCTTATTCTTCCACACTTCTTAGCTATTTGTATCTCTCCCAATAAGTTCTTGTGATTCATTAATTCATAAGAGAGGGATTGCTTGTAAACAGCTGAGATTGTAAACGCCCCTTTCAACACTGTTTGACAGCATCTCATGAGTAATGAAGTTCTAGTTTTTACTGTAATTCCTTCAGTGTCATAAGGGTCAAGCACTAGCATCTACTCCTACAAGAAGGTTTTTGCTTCCCATTTTCATCACTCTTGTGATGCATTAGTATTTTTGTAGCATGTTTCTTAACTTCCTGTTGATGGATATTAAAAAAAAAAAGGATCATTAGATTCTAAAGTACACCATGGTGACTATAATACTCTATTACTAAAATTAAGACAATAGACTTTTGGACCTGGCATGGTAATCTAGTGGCTAAAGTCCTTGCCTTGCATATGCCAGGATCCCATATGGATACTGGTTTGTGTCCCAGCTGCTCCATTTCACTTCCAGCTCCCTGCTTGTGGCCTGGGAAAAGAGTAGAGGATGGCCCAAAGCCTTGGGACGCTACACTCACTTGCGAGGCCCAGAACAAACTTCTGGCTCCTGGCTCCTGACTTCAGATTGACTTAGCTCTGACCATTGCAGCCATTTGGGGAGTGAACCAACAGATGCAAGATCTTTCTGTCTTTCCTTTTGCTCTGTAAATCTGACTTTCCAATAAAAGTGATTAAATCTTAAAGAAAAAAAAAAAAAACCTGATCTGCCTTTCCAATAAAAATAAATAATCTTTTTAAAAAGAAAATTCTTGTTATTTATTTAAAAGGCAAAGTTGCAGAAAGGGAGAGGCAGAGGGAGAGGTCTTCCATCTGCTCGTTCACTCTCCAAATGGCTTCAGTGGCCAGGGCTGGAGTAGGCCAAAGCCAGGAGCTTAATCAGGTGCAGGACCCCACACATTTTGGTCATCCTCAGCTTCTTGCCCATGCATTATCAAGGAGCTGGGTCAGAAGTAAGAGTACCAGGACTCAAACTGGCACCCATATGGGATGCCAGCATCTCTGGCAATGCTTTAATCAGTTTTGCCACAGCACCGGCCCCAAGATCATACACATCTGGAGTGTCTTAACCACATACACATACACAAATTATGATAATATGAGATGGAGGATGTGTTAGCTAAATGTGCTAATCATTTTTCAATGTATATTATATCAAATAACATTATATGCCTTCAATATGTATGATGCTGTTGTACATGTTCAGTTATACCCATTGAATATAGATAACTATACCTCAGTAAAGCTGAAAAACACATCAGAAAAACACAGTGCTGGGTACTATTTCCTGGGCAGGGTCTTTGCCCAGGATTTCTGATGTGCCCTACCTCCAGGAAAGAAAGGGCAGATACATTAGCTTCAAAGGGAACTGCTTCCAAGAGAACAGAGTCAGATGCCATTGTGTCAGTTCCCTTCACCCTGTACCTTATAGGGAGAGTTGTCATCCATTTTGTCCCTAAGGACCAGTGTCTGCGTCTGTGTTAGTCCCACCTCCATCCCAGCCCCGCCCACAAGGCCCACCTCTCACCATAGAACCCCAAGGCACTGGCTCCCAATTTGTGCAGTCCCCTGGATAGGGAGGAAGGGTTAGTGGCTGGCTTATGTCCCTTAGGAGAAGTGTAGCTCTCACCACACAGCTTGGATGATTCTGGCAGCGGGCACCACAGTTGCATGACATATGTGCAGCTTCTATGGGCAAAGTGCTGTGTCTGGCCTGGGCTCAGTGCTGGAGTAGAAGCTGTAGGCACAAAGCTGCCTTCAGCAGGCAGTCTCTATGACAGGACTCTATGCGCCCCACCTGGCTGTGCAAGTCCCCAGCCCAGTGCCCCCAGGGCCCAGGGAACACTTTGAGCTATTCAGGGTCTTGTCAATCAAGTCCTTTCTGCCTCAACTGGGAACCAGTAGCTTTTCCTTGTAATCATGAACCCTGAGTGAAGAAAGGGTCTTGCCATTTCTTGGTTAAAGAGAGGACTCCTTTCTGCCATTTGACACCAAATTCTGCTTCTCATGGGTATCTCGAGTATCCCGTGTCCCTGGTTAAAGGCTGGTGGAGATGGACTGGGTCATACTCTGAGCCCTGATAGCTGATACCTTTAGTTCTTTTCAGATCTCAAGAAATCGACCCCTTCAGCTATGCGGGCATATGTGCACCTCTCCCACTTTATCTTGGCTCTGTATAAAACCAGCTGTCGCTCAGCCGGTCCTCCAGGGCCTCCTTGGAGCCTGCAGTTTTTCTAGCTGCTTTGCTGCTAAGTTCGGGAAAAGAGATCAACAGGGAGCATAACTCTAAAAAGTTTCCTGGAATATCTTATAGGTTCATCTCTGGATAACACTGACTTGAAGGTCTCGGCCTGAAATCAAACTAATCTGTCATCACCCTGGGCTGATGGGTGAATCAGACTTCGCAGGCATAGGGAATCCTGTATCTAGTGGCCTCCCCGGTCACCCTTGGCATACACACGCAAAACCACTGTAGAGTCAAGCCTGCAATGGATGGCTAATTATACTACAGACATCCAAACCGTGCCTAAGAGCCACCTCACCAGTCCCCTGGCTCTCTATATGATGGCTCTTCTCCTTAATGAATGGCTGTGGCCAATGTGCCTGGCACCTTCCCAGAAGCCTCACCACACTAGTTGTATGTGTGGCCTTCCAGGGTGGCTCACGCTGACAT
The DNA here is from genome assembly GCF_017591425.1 of Ochotona curzoniae. Lineage (NCBI taxonomy): Eukaryota > Metazoa > Chordata > Mammalia > Lagomorpha > Ochotonidae > Ochotona > Ochotona curzoniae. The sequence goes on along the minus strand of NW_024466502.1, from coordinate 39,432,208 downwards.
TGGAGGTTGAGGCAATGAGCCCTGGACAATGGGAGACTGCTTAACCTGCTCCGGTGAGTGTAGGGGCCCATATCCCCATTTTCATCTTCTCCATTTAGGTGTTTCCGTACATGCCTGATCCCACTGATGTGCCACACTTCTGGTGGGGGTGATGGCATAGGTTTTGCCATCCAGATGGGAAAACTAAGAACTGAGAGGGGGCACAGCAACTTCCCATGTTGCAGAGTGGCTCACAGGGAGCCTAAAGCTCTCCAGCTCAAGGTTGCTGGCCCCACTTCTGGAGAGGTGTTCTCATCAGCTGTTGGTGTCATTGTCTGTTTGGTCTACTGTCCAGCAGAAAGAGGCTCCCATGGACTGTCCTGAGTTCTTCCCTTGATCCCACTAAATAAATCATTCTTTGGAAGTATATGGTTCTGGAGGGCTTCACCAAACTGAAGAAGTTATGATGAGTATAATCCAGAGAACAAAGCATGTAGTAGCTTAGCCTTCTACAAAGTGGCTTATTTCTAAACATGTTTTGTATTCATCACTTTCCAGGCCTCAGAGCTGCCTCTCCAGGTGGAACTGGGACATTTTCGTCCACAGAGGGGTGCACTAAAGGAGGCTAGGAGAGATGAGAGTAGCATGTGGCAACAAGGTGAAGTTACCACTGGACCTAGGATTCCTAGTCCCAGAGGCCAGAACTGCCTGACTCAGCCTGGGTATGGGAGATGGTCATGCAGTGGCATCTTACTATCCCATCTTATTCCAGAGTTGGGAGTGACTGTGACTCCCTGGGATGTTCTGGCTCTGTTGCTTCTTACACCAGAAGTTTCTCTTCTCTGACCCTTGCCCAGGTTCAAACTATGACATTTGATCACTCCAGGGATTTAGAGACTGGTCCCATCTACTTGTTTATAGCCAAGGTGACCCTGGTTCATACAGGATGCAGAGGCAGAAGGATGGTCAGAAATGGGGCCAGGATATGCCATGTAGCCCATATTAGGAGGGAAGAAGTGGTCAGAAAACTGCCAAACAGCTGACCCTGCAATCCTGAGTTCTCCTCCGCACAGATCTAGTTATGTGACCACAGTGGATGGGAAGCAGATCTGTGGATGGTCCATGGGTGCTGGAGTCCAACTTGGGTGGGCCCTGAGACCACCCAAGATTCTGATCTACTCAGAATTGCTGGGACTATGGCGTCAGTGAGGATCCTCAAAGGCAAAGAAATCCTAAGAAGAAGCTGAACCCCATTTAGACCATCTGGGAGACCTCCGACAACATCTTTTTCTGCTTTCCTATTACTGAGAAAGCACACAGCCCTTCTTACTTTCCACACTGAAGCAGCTAAGGTTCATTCTTAGTATCCCTGTCTCTTTCTTTGCCTTTGCCTGCTTCACCCAGACTCTCCTCTCCCTCAAGGAGCCAACAGGAGGTCCAAACAAAGACTCTGAAGTTGGTGGGTGGGAATTGCCAGGTGGACTGTGTCTGTTTGTCTTTGCAAGTTGTATCTGAAGGGACATCTTTGGAAACACCAACTTCCATGCAGCCACAAGGGGAACACATGGATGGCTCTTGAGAAGGGAAGCTGCTGGCTGACTAATAACCCCCACCCCCGCAGACACACAAGGATGTCAGTGGCCTAACCCCAAGAACCCATGACTGCATTATCATCAGTGGTAAAATGGACCTTGCAAATGTGGTAAAACTGAGGAGCTGAAGACAAGATGATCTTCACTGTCTGGATGGGCTGCTGAAGGCCAGCCCTGTGCTGCAAAGAAATGCAGGACCTCTAGAAGCTGATGCAGCCAAGGAGCCAGCTTTTCTGGCTGTGTCCAGAAGGGATGTGGCCCAGCCAGCAGCTTGGGTTTTAGGCCCTGACCTCTTGATACTAAAAGAATCAAGCTGTGTGCTTTAGGCAATAAGTATTTAGCAAACTATTGCAATGGCAACAGGAAACTGACACACAGAGATCTTAAATTAACATTCACACAATTGGAGGGAGAGCTAGATACGGCCCCATAGGGGGCAGTATCCAGGGTTCATTGTTCTGCCAATGAGTGACTCCAAGTAACCTGCATAGCAGGAAAATTCCAATCAACAAGTCCAAAGATAGGTGATTCTAAGTTGGTCCGCCAGTGATGCGGTCATATTACTAAGGATCTTGGCTCTTTCCAACATTCTCTCCTACTAGTCTCACTGTTCTCTTGGTTACAAGATGGCTGCCAAAGTTCCAGGTATCACACCCAGGTATACTGTTGCTAAAACTTGGGGAAAGAAGATGCTTTATCTTTAATTCTCTTGTTGAGAGTGAGGAAAGCTTTCTCAGAACACTGGAACCACTTCCTTCCTGTACCCTCAATGCCAGAGAACTTCTCCTTCTCTCCGCCTCATTGGCCAGAATCATACCATGTGTCCTTCCTTAAACCAGTCACTGATGAGAACATGGAAACACTCTAACAAGCTTAGGCCAGTCAATACCTGCTGCCAGAAGCCGGCATTCTGAAAGCATTTGGCTGTTGGATAGACAGTGGGGACCGGAACCAAGCCAGGACTGTATTGGATCCTCTGGTGTGTGGAGTGGGCTTCACACAGACCCCAAAGCTCCTCTCTCTGGTATGCCCCGAGCTTTTGCAGGCTGTCCTTCATATGAGAAGGGATAGGATAGGATGACTTGTTCTAAGCACTGTGAAGCACACTCCAGAAGGAGCAGTCCTTCCCAGCCATCCTGGCTCCAGGCTCTTCCCTACCTGACCCGTTGTCTTCAGCTATGGTATGGAGCCTTATGGAACTATCTGGAATTCATCTGTAACAGGGGGTTCTGTTCCCTCACTAGAATCTACACCTAATAATTGCAGTTGAAGCTACTCCTCCACCTCCTGCCTCCCCATCCAGGAAGCAGCAGTAGGTAGGGCAGGTCCTCCTGGCTCCATGGATTGCTCTCAGGCCCCTCCTGTGACCTCCCACAGCTCACCCCCAGATCAGGCTGTGCGCTCTCTCAGTCCGCCCAGCCAAAGCCTCCATGGCCTGACTGGTAGATCCCATGGTACCTGTGCATCTGGCTTCTGTGGCCTTCTCCCTGTGGCTGATGCTCATCTTATGAAACTTCAAAGTCACAGGGTCTGTGCCCAGGACAGAGGGCTCCTGCACTCACCTCCTCATCCCTGTATCTTCTGTGAGACAGAAGAGGGGACAGGTGTACAGGAAAAACCTCAGTGACCAAACAGGGGTGAGAAGGGTAAGGAAAGAAAAGGGAAATGAGTTAACTGGAAGGTATTTCCCAGATTTACTTATTTTTGTTTGAAAGGCAGAGTTACAGACAGAAAAGGAGGGGCGTTGGGGAGAAGGTTTTCCATCCACTGGTTCACTTCCTAAATGGCCACAATGGCTGGAGCTGAGTAAGCCCAAAGCCTGGAGCCTAAAACTTCTTCTGGATGTCTTACATGGGTGGAGGAGGCTAGGCACTTGGGTCATCCTCCACTGCTTTCCCAGGCGCATTAGCAGGGAGTTGGAGCAGAAGTGGAGCATGTGGGACTTGAACTGATGTCCATATGGGATGCCAGCACCTCAAGTGGGTGCTAAATTGCTATACCTTTAGCTTTGATGAAGGTGTAAGATGGAAAAGTGGGAGGAAGCACTTCTGGAAACTCTATGTACTTCCTTTGCAACCTGCTGATAAATCTACAATTATTCCAAATATGAAACATTTTTATATAAAAAAAAGAATAAAATTACATCAGGTTTGTGCAGAGGATGGTTCCTAGAGATTTTAACCTATGTTTGGGAAAGAAGGGAAGTCAGGCTGTGAAGCAGTGGGGCCAAGGGGTTTCCTGTGCAAGGAGTCCTCAGGATCCATGTCAGATAACTCGCCCAGATGTTTCTCCAGAGCATCTCCAACTAGGGACCTTTATTTCCCAAGTCACCTTGAGGCATCACTTCCACCCTCCCTGTAGGGAGCCTGGCCTGGCCCGATTCCCAGGTTTTTTGCGTCAGCCTTTGTTGTTTTCCCAGCCCCACCTTGAGGCCCAGCTCTGACTATAGACCTTTCTAGACCAAATTGCATGCTAGGTCTCTGATATGAGAACTGGATGTCGCAGTGCAGTGTTGGCACCCAGCCTCGAATCCAGGCTCTCAGCTATCCCAACACCCTTGTCCTAATCACAAGTCATCCTCTTTGTAGTCATCTGCATGGTAACCATTCCCATCACTCATCCTCTGGCAGGGGAGCCAACTGAGGCCCAGGGACATCAGATCCTCTGCCAAGGTCACCTAAGTGTCTATTGCTGGGACTGCCACTGGTCAGTCACCCGCTCCCTGAGGCAATCCCCGTGGGCTTCCCAACCTCTGCCTTTGTGGACATCCCCTGATTCACAACCATGGCTCTGCCAGCCCCAGCTCTTGGGTCCTGGCCAGCACTCAGAGTAACTTAATTTTCCTACCTGACACAGCTGCCTGCCTTTGTCTGTCCCATTCCCACCCACAGCCAGGTGGGTTCTACCCAAGGGTTCTGGCTCCACCCAGCAGGAGGCCCCCTTCTACAGGTAGTCTGCCCCTCACCTTAGTAGGCAATGCCCAGAGATGAGACAGAGCGAGAGGAAGGAGGGGAGCTGCAGGAAGAAGGCACCTACCATGGGCCTAAAAGAGAAAGAAAGGATGTTGAGGCCCAGTGTCCCTACCTCCGTATCTCATTGCCAGGAGCAGCTACAGACAGGGCAGTCCACGACACCTGCCGACAAACCTCCCCGCCCTCATTCAAGTGACTGAGCTGTCAGTCTGGAGTAATGCTGTGCAGACACTCAAGTTCCCAAGCTCAAGGCCAGGGCCTGGGGGGACACTGCACGGTGGCGCAGGCCCATCTGAGAGCCCGAAGCTCTGGTCTCAGAGACTCGCAATGCGATCCTGTGCTCCACATGCTACTTTAAAAAGTGAGGCGTCAACCAATGCAGTGACCTTTCACTGGCATTTACTTTGAGTTGCATTAAAACTGGGATATTTTCCCTTTCCGTTGGTGGCACATCCTGGAAGAACAAACACCATTGCTTAAAAAAAAAAAATTAATGCCTCAGTAACAGGGCCGTGTCATAAACCAAGTGTTACACAAGCCTTCATTCCTGAGAGATCTCACTGCGAGTCTAAGTGGCAACACATTGAATATTCAGTCATGACCCATGGCCACATGGAAAGTCTGACATCAATGGACAAAGAGGGAAAGAGGTTGTAAATGTGTTCCTTTATTTATGGAACAGCCAACACCATGACTGCCACACCTTCTGTCTCCTAGACATAAAAGCCACCCCGGGTTTGGGGTGGGAGGAGGATGACCGGCTGTGTGGCTGATGCCACAGCCCACACAGGGCTGGGGGAAGAGCATTTGGGGCGCAGACTTCTTGAATGGCAGGTGCTTACCCAGGGCTTCTCCTGCCGGCCCCTGTGGCCCAGCTACTCAGCAGAGCCATTCATCCCCTGAGTATCGCTGGAGCTCCCTTCCCTGTCACCCAGTGGCACATTCCTCTGTGTTTATCTTTCATAGTGCCTGTCTCTGAAATGATTATCTGAGAAGCAGAGAGATGAGAGAGGGCATTCCCAGGCACAGGTTGGACCCCGCAAACACCTGCAGTGGCCTTCCAGGCAGGACTGAAGGTGGAACCAGAAACTCAGTCTGGATCTCCATATGGGTGGCAGAAACCAGTTTATTCAAGCCATCAGTTGCTGCCTCTCAGGGTCTGCACTGGCAGGAAGTTGGAGCCAGTAGTCGGAGCCAGGTGTTGAACTCGGGTATTTTGATACAGGTGTCTTAACTGCTAAGCCAGAGGCTTTTCCCTATATGTTTTTCTTTTTTTTTTTTTAAAGATTTATTTATTTATTTTTATTACAAAGTCAGATATATAGAGAGGAGGAGAGACAGAGAGAAAGATCTTCCATCCAATGATTCACTCCCCAAGTGAACTGCAACGGCCGATGCTATGCTGATCCGAAGCCAGGAGCCTCTTCCGGGTCTCCCACGCGGGTGCAGGGTCCCAAAGCATTGGGCAGGCTTCAACTGCTTTCCCAGGACACAGGCAGGGAGCTGGATGGGAAGCGGGGCTCCCGGCCACTAGGCCACGCTGCTGGGCCCTCCCTATATGTTTTTCTTCTCCTTCTTCATCTTCCCACTAGAACATAAACCTCATGAGATTAGGGATTTGGGGGTCTTGTTCTTAGCTGAATCTGTCCAGAACTAAAACAATACTTGGCAAGAACAGGAGAGGGAATACATATATCGCTGGGCAGGTCCCACCACTGTGGCTGGCTTACCCCCTCGTGGAGAAGCAATCCACATGAGTTCAAATTCTGTATCTGTTACTGACAAACTGTATGTTGGTTAAGCTACCAACCTGTCTGTCCCAGCTGTCCCATGTCATGATGGAGGACACTAACAGTTAACCCAGCTATGGAGTAAACACTTGTAATGGATTCTAGCATACAAAGTAATAAGAATTACTTATAATCTTTCAGGCAAAGCCATGGTCATTTCCACTGTTGCTGGGTACAGGGTCCCATGGCTTTTGGGCTGTCCTTAACTGCTTTTTCAGGCCACAAGCAGGGAGCTGGGTGGGAAGTAGAGCAGTGAGGACATGAACTGGTGCCCATATGGGATAAGAAGCACATGTAAGGCAAGGATTTAGTTACTGAGCCATTATGCCAGGCCCATAATAATTGATTTTAAATATAGATGATTGGATCCACCAAACTGCCTCAAAGGATGTACACAACCTGCTGCTTCCTTGATGAACACAGAGTGAAATGTTCACCAGGAGGAAGGGCCCACCCTGGGAGCCTGGCAATCCCCACCCCATGTCTTAGAAACCCCTCTTTGTGGGGCTGTCCCCCCAGTAACCTTTTGCCTTGAAGGGGTTGGCCCCACACAGGCACAGAATTGGACCCACAATTGCCTATAAAACAGCTAAGGATGTTAGAGCATTTGCTGACTTTCCCAAGGCTCCGGAATGCCCTGTTGGGTTCTTGGGTGACACCTATACTCAGCAGCAACGCTTTCCCCTGTTCTTCTCCTGGCTGTGTCACTTCAAATCTCGGTGTAGACACTACTTCCAGGAAGCCCTGATTCTGCATGTCTGGGTGAGATGCCCTTTGTGCTGAGGCCCCTTTGCACCCAGCCTGATCACCTGTCTGCATCTCTGAGTGTACAGCCACATACATCTTCTCTAGGTTGCCCTCCCCAGCACCCAGCATGGAGCAGACAGAATGAACTTCTGTTACTATTGCAGGTGGAATATTTGTGTCCCCCGAAGTCTTCATGTTGAAATCTTCATCCTCAATGTCATGGTGTCAGGGGTGAAGGCTTTGGGAGGAGATTATGTAATGGGGACGGGGTGCTTTATGGATAGGATCAGTGTCCTTGGACAAAGGGTTCCCCAGCTGGGAACTTTCCTCGTCCTCCCTCTGAGTGAGGATCCCGGTCTGTAACGCAGAAACAGGTCTGCCTCAGAGTGGATTGGCTTCTGGGCCTTGCAGCCCCCAGAGATAGGAAAAGAACATTTCTGTGGTTTATAAACTACTCTGGCCATGGCACTATGAGAGCAGCCAGAATTGACTAACTTAAAATTTATTATTTCAGTTTCCATTCTCAAAAGAAGTGCACCTTTACTTCTGCTTAAAAATTCAGCCCCGGCTATATAGTACAGAAAATTAGATTTCTGTCAAGCAGGAAAAAGCAATGAGCTTAAGAGAAGGATGGGGCAGTGGTTAAGGTCCTCGCCTTGCACACCCAGGATCCCATATGGGTGCCGGTTCTAATCCCGGGAGCCCCGCTTCCCATCCAGCTCCCTGCCTGTGGCACGAGAAAGCAGTCAAGGACGGCCCAAAGCTTTGGGACCCTGCACCCGCGTGGGAGACCCGGAAGAGGCTCCTGGCTTCGGATTGGCATAGCATCAGGCGTTGTGGTCACATGGGGAGTGAATCATTGGACAGAAGATCTTCCTCTCTGTCTCTCCTCCTCTCTATATATCTGACTTTGTAATAAAAATAAATAAATCTTTAAAAAATAAATAAATAACATGCTACTGAATGACTAATGTGTCGGTGAAGAAATGAAAAAGAAAATCAAGAATCTTCTTGAACAAAATGATTCAACTGTATGATGCATGTGTCAGTGAAGAATTTAATGAGAAAGTATTTTGGAGACATGAAACTAAAACAAAATAGAAAAAAAATTTAAATCTGTAAGATTTAGTTTCCACTGATCTTTGTTGCTGAGATATCTCCTGTAGGCAAAAATAAATGGGTTTTGGTTTCTTTAATCCAGTTAACTGATCAATGATGTTTGATTGATGCATTTACTCGTTTTACACTAAGGGTTAATATGTATGGGTGGTAATTTGGTCCTGTCATTTCAGCAATGAGTTGTTAATTGATTCAGCCTTCTGTTCTTATGTTACTGGGATATTCTTCCCGTTTGCTTTTGGTTTTGGTGGGCGCTATTCCTCTTCTCTGTCAAGAGAACATCTTTAAGTATCCTCTGCAGGGCAGGTTTGGAAGAAGCATATTCTTTTAACTTTTCTTTACTCTGGAAGAATTTTATTTCATTTTCAAAGACAAATAAAAATTTTGCTCGGTATGTTATCCTAGGTCGATAATTTTTGCTTTTAGAGTCTGGAATATGTGCCTCCATTCTCTTCTTGCCTCTAGAGTTTCCTGTGAGAGATCTCCTGTGAGTTTAATTGGCATTCCTTTATATGCCAGTTGATTTTTTTCACATGCACATTAAAGGATCTTTTCCTTAGGTTTAATTGAAGAGACCTTGATTGTCATGTGTCTTGGTGAAGAACACTTTTGGTCAAGCCTGTTAGGAGTTCTGTGTCCCTCCCAGATGTTGTTTTTCCAATTCTTATTCTAGATTAGGGAAATTTTCCTTGATTATTTCATTAAATACATTTGCAAACTCAGCTTCCATTTCTGCACCTTCTGGCACTCCCTACCTCTTACATTTGACCTTTTAACAGTGTCTTTCAATTCTTGAATTCTTTTTTTGGCCTGATCCAGCTCTGCTTTCAGCTTTTTGTTTGTTTTCCCCTGGTGACAGGAAATATCTTCCAAGTCTGAAATTCTTTCTTCTGCTTGCTTCATTCTATTTTGGAGACTCTCCACTGTACTTTTGATTGGCTTCACTGTATTCTTCATTTCTGATATATCAGCTTTCATTTGATTCATGTCCAATGTGACATATTCCTTAAATTCCTTGAATGCCTACTTTATGTGCTTCTCATTGTTGATAAGAAGTTTTATAACAAGTGTTTTGAATTCTGTGTTCCCCATTTTCTCAATGTCTTCCTCAGTGAACTCTGAGGTTGGCACAGGGTTTTGCTCCTTTGCAGGAGAGTTTTCAGTAATATTCATTGTGCTTCTGTCTCATCTTTTGCTCTTGGCCATTGCACTTCTGGTTAGCAGAGTCTTCTCCTTGGGGCAGGTTTCTAAGCTGTGTCACCCACAGGTCTACAATGCAATTTTACTTATTGTGGTTGGTTCCCAGCTCTTTGTTTGCAGTCAGTTGTGCCACTCCCTCCAGTGAGTTCCAGGTCTGGGTTCTTATGTTAGACTTCTACTGTGGACTCCATACCCCCAGTTCCTGGCTCACCACTCTCCACCTCCTGTGATACCATGCTGAGACTGCACCATTGTTTGTACAACTTTTCTCCCACTTGCAGCTCAAGCAGTTCCCAAAATTAGGGAGACACCAGGAGTCCTCTATAGTTAGGTTGTTGTTGATGCTGATTATGCCAGAACCTGTTGGCTGTTAGGTTTGAGGGCCACACGGACCTATTTTGACCTGTATGATGCTGAAGTTGGTATTATTTTTGCTGTGGGACCAGCGCAATCCACGTGACTCAGTGAGTTTGCTCCCAGCCCAGCACATGTACAGCTACTGTTGTCCCTGCAGTCTTAAATTCTTTGCCACTTTGTACAAGATGATACCTGATGTGCCTCTACTAGAGTTCTTGATCTGCTGGCCATCAAGTCTGAGGGTGATCCAGATCTATCTTAAATGGAAACCTGTAGAATGCAACGTTGTTGCAGTTCACTGAGCCAGAAATGAGTTCACTCCCAGCTCTGTGCATGTGCAGTCTTGTCCCATAGCCTTTGCCTCCCTACACAAAATGATGCCCAATTCAGCTCTAGCGGGGCAGACTGGGCTGTGAAATCTACCCTGTCCCTGCACTGCCTGTCTGGGACCTGCCATTCTGTCTCTGTTCCTAGTCAAACAGACCAGCAGGACAAGCAATTCTTTGTCTAGGTTCACCTCCTGAACTCCTGGTGAATGTCCTTTCCCACCTTGTTGCTGGTGGAGTTCTGGCTGCACGTGGAGTTCAGGTTGTGGTGGTTTGCTGAATGCTGCTGGGGCATTGGTTACTGCAACACCGCACTATTGTATCCACTGCTTTCCTGTGTCTGTCAGTCTCCAGGTGCTACTCTGCTATTCCTGGAATATGCCCTCTCTAGTTCACACTGGCTAATGTTTCTCCATCTGTTTAAGCATGTTCTTACTTTATTTCACCATCTTGATTCTAAACAATTGTTTGCCCAACCTAAGTTCCCAAATGTCCCATGTCTTTTTCTAGAAATTTTACAAGTTTCCCATTTGAGTTGATTTTAATTCATATTAACATCCACCTGTCCCAGCACCTCTTCCTAGTCCTTTATTCATCCGTAGTCAGTTTCCACACATCTATGCTTGAAGACTCCATGCCCAGTGCTCACTTCCTTAGGCAGGAAGTAGACCCCTCTGTAGACACTTAGGGTTCCTTTGTATACAGCTATCTCTCTCCTGGCTCCCCCAAACTCTCAGATCCATCTCCTGATTCAGACTGTAGGCTTTGCCTCAGTTTCCCCAGGCCACACTGCAGGCTGGAAAGCTTCGCAAGACAGGAAACTAGAGCAAAGGTATCCCCGAGCTCAGGAATCTCTTCCCTATCTGATCCCAAAGCAGTGACTGGGAAGTCACAGTTTTTCTGCTGTCCCAGGCCTGGGGGAGGGTAATTCCTGTCCCTCAGATTTCATCTTGGCAGGAAGGTGTTGTGTAAGGGAAGTTTTGTTTTGTTTTGTTTTGAAACTAAATATAAGGAGGTCAGGTTCTTTTAACAGCTCAACTTTCTAATTAAGTTTCAGATCTGAAATTTGGGGGGTAACAAAAGAGTCCCTGCCACCACTGAAAGTCACATTACCCTGACTTTCCAGAAAATAAACACTATTTGGCAAAGGCCTGGAGTATGGTGCGGATGTGAGAGGGTCACACACACTCTAGTGGCTCCCTTCCCTTTCCTGGTGACAATCCCATTCGAATCCCAAGAAGAAAGCTCTCATGCAGCTACCAAGATGACTAAGCCACCAGCTTCTGAAACCTTGGACTCAGGCATTCTCCCATGCAATGTAAATTTCAACAATAAGTAATACATGTACCTGGACCCTATACCAATAAAGTAGACATCACAAGTGGCACATCTGAGATAATATGAGTAGCATTTCACAGTTCCACACTGTGCTCGCTCTCTTGGCTCTACTCTGACTTTTTGGCTCCCTTTGGTTGGATTTCCCTCTGCTTCCTGCTCCTCTGTCATCAGGCCCACCATCATTTTTCCTGCCAGTGGGAGAGGGCCGGGGAGACAGAGGGGATACTTCCTCGTCGTCAGGTGTGTCATCAGCCAGCTCCCCTCCCTCAGAGGCTGGCAGGTGTTAAAAGCTGTGTCTTTTTCATGGGCAAGAGTGAGTTCTTAGCAGAACCGGTCAGTGGATCTTGCCATCCTCTCAGCAAGAACACATGCCTATTCTCTGCCAAGGCCTGTCCAGGTCTCTGGGAAAAAAACCTCTCCCACTTCTCCCTCTTCTCCCCTAAGCCTGCACAGAGGAAGTGAAGGCAGCAGTCTGACACGGGAGTGTGTTGGGAGCAACAGCAAGGAGCCCCCCAGAGCTGGAGACCAGCGTTAACTGCAGCATGTGGGACCTCAGCTGGATCCTGGGTAGGATGGAAGGGAAGCCATGGGAGGGCTTTGACACAAGGTCTGAAGGGATCAGATTCCTGTGTAGGGTGAAGGCTGAGCACATGGAGACAAGCAAGCTAGGGCTTCACACTCTCCGATGACCAAGCATGGCACCTTGGACTGGGGGGTCAAGCTGGAGGCTGTGAGTAGAAGACTTGGACTATGCTGAAACTCAGAAGCACAGAGAGCCTCTTGGGAGTAGGCCAGGCAGGAGAACTGAGGTTGACTTCAAGGACCTGGACTTCCACAAGCAGAAGGAATTCCACCTGGGGAAGAGACTGTGTGTTTGAGGTAGGTTGGTAGGAATAAAATCAGAACGGGGCAGAGTATGTAGGGGTGTGGGTGGTTGGCTGGAGGTGGGGTGTTGGTTTCAACTTACTAATGGTGAGATCCTGTGAGAGAGCCAAGTGGCAGTCAGGCAGGCGGATACATGCCCGGGAGAAGCACTTGGGCCAGCTTGATGTGAGCCACCCCTGGGTACTCAAACGTTATAATGGGGCTTTTGTGGTTTGAGCAAGGATATGCAAAAACGCAGGTGTCTGTGGCCAGTGAATTCGGTGTGAAACAACACTCACCCCCGCCATAAGCCAGGGACACCTGTTGCTGTCTGTTAGCTGGCACTGCATGGGGCAAAGCGATGCTTCCTCCTGCACCAGGTGAGGTGACATCAACTCTTTCGTGCACCTGGTTCAGATGCCGGTTGCCATCACAACTCTACTTGCCAAACAAACAGTGCCTTCTTTTGTGAAAATCAGTGCTTTCAATATATCTCTAAACACCCTTGATTTCATTCAGTAAGAATTCACACATCTATGTGGCAGATTTGTTGGGCATTAAGAAGGCAGAAAAGAAGAAATATCCATGGTTTGAGTTCCTGCTACAATAAGCAGCCTTGTGGTTGTAAATGCCACATACCTACCTGTTTGATTTAAGGCAGGTAGATCCAGGGAAGGGATCCTTATGTGACTAGGATTAAAGAAATAAAAGGAGTTGTGGAGAATGGCTGATAGCGCATCTAAGAAACCCAGAAGAGAGGTCCCATGGCGGGAGGATCCCTTGAAGAGGAGAGATGGAGAAGTGATGCCAGGGCAAAGAGCAGGCAGAGAATGCAAAAGAGAGTCTGGGGCAGCTGCTGCAAGGACAAGAATTGGGATAAAGGGCGGAGCCATGTGCAGTGAGGGCTGAACGTGCTGCTCTTCCAGGCAAGGCACAACTCCTTCTGTGTGTCTATGGGCCATCACCATGCTTTTCAGCCTGCAGGAAGTTGAGCTTGTGCAGTGTGAAGAGACAGTTTCCAAGGGGAAAGCATATGGCCCAGGTACATGTGGCCCAGTGCTGCCACTGACCTAGGTCACTGCCAGATCACTTACAAAACTCTAGAACAAGTGCTGCTTCCTGCTAACAATCGGACAGGGACATTACAGGTGTTTGTGGGGAGGACATAGGCAAGCACTGGGGCAGATGGTTAGCCAAGAGGGTGGGTGACCCACCTACCTACCCCCTCCCCAGCATTACCTGCTGCCTCTTGGTGGGCCACTCAACCCAGCAGGCTGAGGGAGGTTGAAAGTAGAAAGAAACTGTCAGGAATTTTTGAAAAGCATCAAAACAAAACAAATATCAATGCATGTTCAATTATTCCCATAGAGAAAATACAAATTATTTCTGACCCTAGCTGATGGAAAATTCCTCTCATTTTCAATTGTGTTAGAGAAATACTAACAGCTTTAAGAAGTAGACCAGTAGCAAGCATTTGGCATAGCAATTAGAACACTGCTTAGGAGGTCTGGATCCCACATCAGCACATGGGTTCAAGTGCTAGTTCTGCCTCGATTGCACCTTCCCAGTAATGCACACGCAGGAATGCTCAAGTACATGGGTTCCTGCTGTCCATGAAGGAGGATGGGGGCGAGAACCTGAATTGAGTTCCAAATGCCTGGCTTCAACTTGGACAAGCCCTGGCTGTTGTGGGCGTTTGGAGAGTGAACCAACAGATAGAAAGTCTCTGTCTCTCCCTTTCAGATAAATAGGAATGCATGTGGTCTGGGTTTACACTGCCACCTGGGGTCCCCAAGACTGCCCTTGTGTCTGCCGAAGTGGAAGACAGTGGCGAGAGGACTCACAGAGAGAACCCGTGGAAGGAACACTCGGGGAATCTGCCAAGAACACAAAACAGGAACCTCAGCATCCACAGGAACACCTTGGGGAGAGGGTTGAGCAGAATGTCATGTGCCCGGGCCTCCAGGGCTGCCAATAGCCTGCAGCTTGGCTTGAATAGTGGTTAGAGAGTGTGTCTGTGGTTAAGGCTGCATCAAAGAAACAAGACGAAGCTATACACCTGTTATAATAATTACACGTATTCATTGTGAATTCTTCAGTATCACAGAAAGTCATCTGCTTCATACTTCCAATTTACAAGAATTTTTCTCTTTTATTCATCTGTGTGATCTCATTTATTTCTCTTACTTAATACACCTGAGATGGAGGAGACACACATCTTGGCCAGAAACTCAAGCTCAAGTATATTGAATAACTTGCCTCAAACCCCCCAAGTGGAAGATGTTAGAATGAAGATCTGAATCCACTTTCTTGGTTGCTAGCCCATCTTCATTCTCATCCTTCCAAAGTAGCAGTATTTCAGTTCATACTCCAACTGCAAAGCTTTACGAGTACAGCGCAGGCCCAGGGGACCCCAAGAAACCCCTCATCGCTGTTCTAATGGGAACTCTTTTCAACTCAGTTCAGCCAAGCCTCTCTCGCCCCCAACATGCCCCAGGAGCTGTGGGGGTTGGGGAGACACACCAGCCACTCCATCTAACAGATCTTAGTTCGCTGGGAGCATCAGGGAATGGATGCAAGCTTGTTCATGTCAGAGACTGAGTGAGACAGGTGCAGTGCTGGAAATGTTTCCAGGTGGCATTAATCTCATCCCTGGTATACATGACCACCCTAAAAACCAAGCAGGGGCAGCTTGTTGCCTGGTGGCTAAAGATGCTGCTTCTGTGTCTCCTCAGGTGATCCCTGCTTTCCTCCTACCTCCCGAGCCCTGTTTCAGAAGCCACAGGAAGCCTGGAGGCTTTGCCCATCCACTCCTTCCCCAGAAACCACGTGCTAACCCTGGCAGCACTGTGCATAATCACACACATGAGCCTGCCAGCCACTGGCTGCAAGCTGAGCGAGGGCACTTCATGTTGAGGGCAAGGGGCAAAGGTTGTGAGATTTGCACCTGATCAAAGGAGGAGGCCAGCCCCTGAACCCAACTGCCACGATCCTCACCCAGGACAGTATTCATGGCGGTGGCTGTGCCACTAACCCTGGCTGCCCCCCAAACCTTCATGTCCTCATCTGTACACTGGGATGCCCCTGTCCTCCTGGCTCAGCTGCTCAGAGTTGATGGCTGCATGTGGCACTGCTCTTGCCTGACTCTGCATTCCTGCTGCAGCCGGGCTGGCTCAGAACTCCCCGGCTTCAGGTTCCCATGAGAGCCTTTCTTACACAGCCCTCTCAGGCGATGACGTCACACTCCTCAAGTGCTGGACTTGTCTATTTCAATATCAGGACAGGATGTCCTTACTCTTGGAGACCCCCAGGAAGACCCATCTGGCAGGACGATCGTGTCACCCCCACGCAGCCACAACAATGATGTAACTGGAGCCCAGCCTTGTTTGATTTATGGGCTGACTCCACACGCAGAGGCGCCAGTTTGTGTGGTTGCACCAAGTGCAAGTGGTGTTCATGTCACTCAGTGGTTCAGAAGGCCCCCAGGGAGGCTTTGGAGACCAGAAGGCAAGAATAACCACAAGACAGAAAAAGCCACCAGGGCCACACCCACCCTGCCCTCAGAAAGGGACTTCCCTACACTCTTTTTGACAACTGATTACCTGTCTTTTAAAACAAAACAAAAAAAAAAAAAATGAAAAAGGCCAGGGCAGGTGGTTAAGTTGCCCTAGGGAAACCCTATCCAAGTCCTGGCTCCTCCCGATCAATGCAACTCAGCTGCACCCTGGGAGGCAATGCGTGATGGCGGAAGTTCTTGAGTCACAGCCACTCACAGGCTGGCCGCCTGGCTGCAGCCTGACCCAACTCTGAAACCATGGACATTCTGGAAAGCTAACTAGTAGATGGTCTTGATCTCTTGTTCTCTTCCTCTCTTCCTGCCTCTCAAGTTTGAAATAGAGTTTCAGGACAAAAGCGGCACTCTGGGCACTAGCATACCCTCCAATGGATAAGTGTGCCCTATCTAGACATCTCCTACTGACACCTCACCCAAGATCCTGGACTCTAGCCTTGGTGACGTGGGTAACAGGTGACACCAAGAAGCATTACATTGCCCTGCAATCTTGTTCTCCAGATTGCATAACTCCAGCCCTTTGAATGAGGTGCTTCACCAGCCTCCAACGACACATGCCTCAGGTCACGCGTGGGCTGTACAGCCACAAAGAGACTCAGGGAACAGGTGTCTATGCACCACGGGCAGATACCCAGGCCAGAGGTCTAACATCCTGGGATAAAGACATGGTCATTGTCAAGTACATCAGCAGGAAATGCTGATATGACCTTTTAAACTATGCAAATGCTTCTCTTCCCTTGAACTCAGGAGGGAAATGGCTTTGCCTCTTTTTTAACTTATTATTATTATTATTATTATTATTAGCATTTTATGATACAGTTCCATATTCCCTTATCCCCTTCCCAATTCCCTTCCTCCAACCTAGTTCCTCTATATCAACATATAGTTCTTCATACTCAGTCATATGTCTATCATTGCGGGCATGGACAATGGCAGAGATCTAGCATCCTATTGTCAAGATATAGTAAACAGTTTCATTGTAAGTCCATCTTTGTCTGGAGGCAGAAATGCATACCACACTGCATCCTCACATCTGGATGTTAGTCTCCATTTCACAGCTGCTGTACATCCCCTTAAATGAAAAGTTGTAATACAAAATCAACAATAGAAAGAAAAACAGAAATTTACAATGCCATGAAGTTAAATGACATGTTACTAGATATGACAGTCTCCATTACACAGCTACTGTACATCCTCTTAAACGAAGAGCCACAAAACAGAATCAACATCAGGGAGAAAAATGAAATTAACAACACCAACGAGTTGAATAACATGCTATTAAATGACTAACATGTATCTGAAGAAATGAAAATCAATAACCTTCTTAAAGAAAATGATGCCACTGCATGATCTATGAGTCATTGAATGATTTAATCAGAAAAAAAGTGTTTTGAAAAGATGAAACCAACAGAAAACAACAAAACCCATGCAATATAGTTTCCACTGATCTTTGTTGAAGTGTGTCTCCTCCAGACAATAAACAGATGGGTTTTGTTTTTTAATCCAGTCTACTAATCTATGGCGTTTGATTGAGCTTAAGCCATTTACATTCCGAGTTTAATATGTATTGGTCCTGTCATTTTAGGAATGGGTTGTTAATTGGTTTAGTCTTCTGTTGTCACCTTACTGGGATATTCTTCCCGTTTGCTTTTGGTTTTGGTGGGCGCTATTCCTCTTCTGTCAAGAGAACATCTTTAAGTATCCTCTGCAGGGCAGGTTTGGAAGAAGCATATTCTTTTAGCTTTTCTTTACTCTGGAAGAATTTTATTTCATTTTCAAAGACAAAAGAAAGCTTTGCTGGGTATGTTATCCTAGGTCGATAATTTTTTTCTTCGAGAATCTGGAATATGTGCCTCCATTCTCTTCTTGCCTCTAGAGTTTCCTGTGAGAGATCTCCTGTGAGTTTAATTGGCATTCCTTTATATGCCAGTTGATTTTTTTCACATGCACATTTAAGGATCTTTTCCTTATGTTCAATTGAAGAGAGCTTGATGATCATGTGTCTTGGTGAAGATCGCTTTTGGTCAAGCCTGTTAGGAGTTCTGTGTCCCTCCCAGATGTTGTTTCCCAATTCTTACTCCAGGTTAGGGAAATTTTCCTTGATTATTTCATTAAATACATTTGCAAACTTAGCTTCCATTTCTGCACCTTCTGGCACTCCCTACCTCTTACATTTGGCCTTTTAACAGTGTCTTTCAATTCTTGAATTCTTTTTTTGGCCTGATCCAGCTCTGCTTTCAGCTTTTTGTTTGTTTTCCCCTGGTGACAAGAGATATCTTCCAATTCTGAGATTTTTTCTTCTGCCTTCTTCATTCTATTTTGGAGACTCTCCACTGTACTTTTAATTTGCCTTTATTGCCTCCTTAAATTCTTTGAACTCTTGCATGAGGTTCTCATTTTTGATCAGAATCTTTAAAATGAGTCTTACGGATTCTGTGTTCCCCATTTTCTCAATGTCTTCCTCAGTGAACTCTGAGGTTGGCACAGGGTTTTGCTCCTTTGCAGGAGAGTTTTCAGTAATATTCATTGTGCCTTTGTCCCTTCTTTTGCTCTTGGTCATTGCACTTCTGGTTAGCAGAGTCTTCTCCTTGGGGCAGGTTTCTAAGCTGTGTCACCCATAGGCCTACAATGCAATTTTACTTATTGCAGTTGGTACACAACTCTTTGTTTGCAGTCAGTTGTGCCACTCCCTCCAGCGAGTTCCAGGTCTGGGTTCTTATGTCAGATTTCCACTGTGGTCTCCATAGTCCCAGCTCTTGGTTCACCACTCTCCACCTCCTGTGATACCATGCTGAGACTGCACTATTGTCTGTGCAACCTTTCTCCCACTTCCAGTTGGAGCAGGTCCCAGGATTAGAGAGACACCAGGTATTCTATATAATTAGGTTGTTGGTGGCTTTGATCTTGTCAGAACCTGTTGGCTGTTAGGTTTGAGGGCCACACGGACCTACTTTGACCCGTATGATGCTGCAATCGGTATTATTTTCCTGTGGGACCAGTGCAATCCACGTGACTCAGTGGGTTCTGGCGAGCTCAGCACATGTGCAGCTCACTGTTGTTCCTTGCAATCCCAAAGCTATTTGCCACAGTGCGCAAAATGGTGCCTGACTTATCACCACTACAGTTCTTGATCTGCTGGTAGTCAGATCAGTGGGCTATCCAGACCTGCCCTGGGTGAAACCTGTAGAATGCCACATCGTTGCAGTTCACTGAATCAGAAATGAGCTCACCCCAAGCTCAGCATATGCTCAGTCCTTTCCCTTGCCCTTTCCTCCTTATGAAAATGTTGCCCAATTCAGCTCTAGGGGGCTCACCGGGCTATGAAATCCACCCTGTTCTTGCACTGCCTGTCTGAGAATCTGCTGCTCTGTCTCTGCTCCTGGTCAAATCAAACAGACCAGCTGGACGGACAGTTCTTTGTCTGGGTTCACCTCCCAAGCTCCCAGTGAAAGTCCTTTCCCACCTGGTTGCTGGTGAAGTTCTGGCTGCACATGGTATTCAGATCACCATTGGCTGAATGCTGCTGGGACATTGGTCACTGCAACACCACACTGCTGTGCCTGCTGCTTTCCTGTGTCTGTCAGTCTCCAGGTACCCCTGTTCTGTTGTTCTGTCCTTTCCTATTTCCTTGAATAGGTCCTCTCTGCTTCATCCTGATTAAATGTTTTTCCGTCTGTTTAAACATGTCCTTACCCTATTCCGCCATCTTGATTCTCTGGCTTTGCCTTTTAAAGAGAGAGGGGTCGGGCCCAGTGGCATGGCCTAGCAGCTAAAGTCTTCACCTTGCAAGTGCCAGGATCCCATATGGGCACCAGGTCTAATCCCAGCAGCTCTACTTCCCATCCAGCTCCCTGCTTGTGGCCTGGGAAAGCAGTCTAGGATGGCCCTAAGCCTTGGGACCCTGCACCTGTGTGGGAGACCTAGAGGAGCTTCCTGGCTCCTGCCTCGGATTGGCTCAGCTCTGGCCATTGCATCTGCTTGGGGAGTCAATCATCGGTTGGAGGATCTTCCTCTGTCTTTCCTCCTCTCTGTATATCTGACTTTGTAATAAAAATAAAAACAAATCTTTAAAAAAAAAAAGAAAAGAGAGGGGTGGGGTGTGGGGGGTGCTTCTTTGAGTTGCAGATGAGAAATTCAGGACCACAAAAGGAGGCAGTGTTGCATGGGCAGAACCCACGTGCAGGCAACCTCACTCGTTTGCTGTGAGGATCACAATCTTCCCGCTGAGATGCACAGCCTGGCAGGACTCCAAAACCTCTCAGGCAGCATAGCTGGCCAAGGAGTGGCGAGCCCTGGATTTTCTCAGCCAAGATGTAAACATTTTAAAAGGAGCCAGAGTATGCTTGACCATGTGTGCTTGGAACTCATGAGGCCATGACCTTAACCTGTTGTGTCACCTCTAGAGAGCCAGTTCTAATCTTAGCACAATGGGTTGCTTGGATCAAGGTGAACTTGGCTTGTCTGTGTGCGCCAGGCACAGTCTGTCCTAGATCGCTGGGGATTGTGGTAGCTCTCTGGGGGTTATGGTGCTCACTGACCCCCATGATACATCTCTTGATCTCACTGCTCCAATACTTGTTGATCTACTATGAAAGGTTTGGTCATTTAGTTCTCAGCTTTTTCATCTGTACAAAGGATGACTTCATTGGGCAAGATTTTTGAAAGCCCCAAAAGGCACGGAGAGCAGGCATAGGAAGTCAGATGCCAGCAAGGCTGCCAACCCACCTTCCAGAAAGATCCTGAACCCCATCTTGCTCTAAACTTTTGTGTTATACAGTAGGGTACATTTTAAGATGTATTTATTATTTATTTATTCATTTATTTCTATTTCAAAGGTAGAGTCATACACAGAAAGAGGGACAGAGCGGGAGAGGTCTTCCACCTGCTGATTTACTCCCCAAATAATATCAGGGCCCGGGGCCTTGATCCCTTCGTCCCCCTTGTCAAGCGAAGGTCACCCATGGGTCCCACCCCTCCTAGACCTGTTCTTGGCCGGGCCTAGGTTTCCTCTGGCCGGGAATCCACAGCCCAGCCCTGACTCTTCTGGATCCAGAGCAGGCCTTGGCCCTGGGCCAAGGACAGCCAGCCACACACCCTTCCCATGTGGCGCACGAATCCCCAGTGGCCAACATGCTACTATGCCGTGACAATGACAGTGAGGGCCAGGGGCAGGTTGGGCTGGGAGCTGCTCAGTTCCAGAGCTTCTGAAACTTCTATAGGTCTTCCCAGCCAGGGCCCACATCTCTGTCACCTGTTTTGCCAGTTCATAACACACACACACCAATGCACACATGTGTGTACACACACGCACTGTCACACAGTGTTAGCCCAGGACTTGGTTGGAGCCTGGGGGATTTGTAATGTTAGGTTCTTTGAGTTCCAAAATCCCTACACTCAACCTTTTCCCCCTCCTGCCAGTCAGGGTTCCTGAAATTCCATCATTGGAGAACCATTCCTTTTGGCCTCGAAACTCGTGCTGTTTGAAGACTTCTGCTCTCCCAAGATATTCTGTGCAGCTGGGGAAGAGCTGTTGTAGAACCCCAACCCCAGGGTTGACCCTGGGACACAAACAGGGGGACCCTGGGAGAGGACACAACCAACCAACCCTCCACAGCCACCACAAAGCACACCAGGCCTGCCTGAAGTGCGAACATATTACTACTAACCAAGCTGCATGGCCTTACAGAAGGTTCTCCCAAGGACATAGCACCACCCAACCGGCTAATGAAGGCTCGGGGCTGGGAAGGCTTGCTGAGAAAGTGACGCTTGATCCTAAAAAATTACTATTAACAGGTCCGGCACTGTAGCTGAGCAGCTAGAGTCCTCGCCTTGAATGCGCCAGGATCCCATATGGGCACCTGTTCGAATCCCAGTGGACCTCGCTTCCCATCCAGCTCTCTGCTTGAGGTTTGGAAAAGCAATCAAGGACAGCCCAAAGCTTTGGGACCCTGCAGCCATGTGGGAGACCTGGAAGGGGCTCCAGGCTCCTGCCTTCGGATTGGCTCAGCTCTAGCTTGGGGAGTGAATTATTGGGAGGAAGATCTTCCTCTCTATATGTCTGACTTTGCAATACAAATAAATAAATCTTTTTAAAAAGAGAAGAATTAGAATTAACTATGAAAACGGAACAGGGAGAGTGTTCTAGGATCATGGGACCTACATCTACAAAGGCCCTGGGGTGGCAGGGAACCACCTAATCCATCCCCAGGGATGTCTTCAACCTTTCATAGACTTTGAAGTTAAAGGGAAATGTTCTCATATAAAGAGGTGCCTCCCTTTCCCGTTCCACTTAGCCCTGCTTGTAGTGCCCAGCCTCGCAGAGGTGAAGGTGTTCCTGAGAAAAGCCTCAAAAAAAAAAAAAAAAAAAGAGGGAAAAAAGCAGCTTGCAGACAGCAACTTGGACAGCCACTTCCTGTTTGGTGTCTGTCACCACAAACCTTCCTAGCCAAATACATTAGCACAGGATGACATTTTGGAGAAGGGTGTGGACAAAACGGAAACAACCAAGGGGACAAAATAAACGCTGTCTGCTTTTCAGAGGAGAGGCCTGGCCGGGGCTCACTGGCAGGAAGGGTTCACCAGTCCAGGACCTTTAGTCCCACTCTTGTTCTTAAAGCTTGAGGAGGCTGAGGCGTGATGCCCAAGCTGTCCCCTTCCTCCCTCTGGTCCCAGCAGAGCAAATGTGCCATCTTGTTCCACCAGGCAAGGAGCAGGACAGCTGCCCCTGCCCTTGGCCAGCACTGGGTCTAAGGCCTCATCTTCTACAGCAGCAGCCCCGTCCCAGCCCTGGCCGCTGCCTGCGGCTCTGGGATGGTGCTGGGTCCTCTTCCTGGAGCAAGGGATGCAGTCATTCTGGCTGGGTGTTACTCCCAAGATCAGAACAGAAAGTACCAGACTCAACACCAGCATGGCACACATGACATTCTAGAATGATTTGATTCTAGAATGATCTCCTGGATGACACCCTCCAGGTAACAAGTAAGCCATCTTACAGGGGCTGCCTATCCGGCATCCAGGCCTGGGAGGAAGTGGCATGCGGGGAGGGTGAGCAAGCGCTGGTGGGGGTCAGGGGTCATCTGGGTGGATGGATTGCGGCAGATGGTGTGGTGGGAATAGTTGGGCTCAGAGGGAGATCTGGAGGGGGAAAAGTAGGGCTGCGGGAATGGGATGGATCAATAAGAGAAGAAATTATGAGGTGCGGGCGGGGAGGGTGGGGAGGGCGGGTTGGGAGGAAAATTTTTAATGGGGATTAAAATAGAATTTGATATTGGATAATTTTTTGGTTGGATTTATTAAATAAGTGAGAAAGGATTAGTATAGTTATGGATAGTTTGATGTAAGGGGTTGGTTATTTTTTGTGGGAGGAGTGGGGAATAGGGTTTGTTAGATGTGAGAGTAGGTATAGAAGAGAAGAGTGTGTTGTATTTTGTTATATATTACTGATAATAGGTTAATATTGATGAAGAAGGGACATAAGAATGGTGGGTTTTTGTTTGGATATGGGGGGGTGATAATGTGGTGGTAGAGGTCATGATGATTTTGTTAGTGTGAGAATTTTTTAATTTTATGAGAGTGGGTGTGTGTATGGTATCGGTTGGGTTGGGGGGTTTGGTGGTGGTGGTGAATTAATAGTATTTTAAAGTAATGTTTGAAAATGACTGAGTCCACACACTACAAGATCGCACAAGCGGATCTGATTCCTAACAACCGAGACCCGGACCTCTTCTAGGGGTGGGGGGGGGGTCTGGGTGGTTGTGTGTGTTGCGGGTTTTTTATATTGTTCGTTAGGCTTTTGGGTTGGATGTCGTGCCCTCCCATGCATGTGGGGCAGGGTCCCAAGGCTTTGGGCCATCCTCATCTGCTCTCCCAGGCCACAGGCAGGGAGCTGGATGGGAAGTGAGGCTGCCGGGATCAGAAACAGTGCCCATATGGGATCCTGGCGTGTTCAAGATGAGGACTTCAGCTGCTAGGCCACCATGCAGGGCCCTTAATTTTATTTTTTATTAATGGTTACATGATTGATCATGGTAGAATGATAAAGGTTAAGGGAAAATCAAGTGAACGCGCTGCTTCCAAATTTGCTATTTCTTCTTGTTGTTCTTGGGGGAAGGGGAGACACGGAGTTGGAAATCACTCGTGACTTTCCCCAGGTTCCAATACCCATGAATGAGGAACCACCACCTCACATCAACCCAGAGTTTCAATGTGTACGTATTCCGAGGGTTCTGTCCAGGTGGTTTAGATAGTTCTGGAATGCTGTCGATTTCACCGATCCAAGGATGATGTCACCCTCCCAATGTCAGTTGGCTCCATTCACCTAGATTTTTTGTTGTCATCGTTTGGGGTAGCTATCCAGTTCTGTTCTCCTCCTTCTGCTACAGCAACAGATGTGCAGCTTACATTTTTAAAGTATAAATGACCTTAGTACATTTTTTTCCTTACTTGAGAAACTCATAAAACATGTTTTCAGTGTTTCCAGAGCTGTGACTCAGGTCCCGCCTACTTATCCTTAAGTCATTATCCACTGAGGTTCATGCAGTACAAACTGCCCTCCCACACATGCACATGAAAGAGGCTGTTTCTTTCCCCCAAAGCCCTGACCTTCTCCTCCCCCAGGCTGTGGAGCCGCACCCACCACACTGCCCTCACTGGGAGTTGGGACCCCAGATGCTCATAAGAGCTGCCCCAGGCAGTCAGCTCCTCAATTCCAGAAGAGGCTGGCAATAAAGGTTACAGTGACAATGATGAGCCACTCATGTCCCAATGAGGGGGGATTCATCCAAAGCAGGTGCTGGCTTCCAAGAATAACTAAAAGTCAGGTCCAAGTAATGGAAATGTCATGCCAAGGAAACCAGGCCTTGAGAACAGTGGCTAGGGCACCCCAGGACACCTGGCACCTAATCCCCCCATATGGGAGTGTTGAGCTCAAGTTCCAGGTCAGCTTCTGAGTCCAGCTCCCTGCTGATGCGCAGCCTGAGCACTGTTCCATTGATAGTGGTATCAAAAAGAATACAAGATGTATAAATTTAACAAAATTCATGTAAGATGTATACTGTGAAAACCGTGAACCATAAATGGAAGAAATTCTAAATGATCTAAGTACTTGAAAGGCACTGAATGTTCACAAATTCCAAGGTAAACAAGCCGTTACGGTGGCAGCAATCCCCCAAAGAAAGCCCTACGAAAATCGTTCTACCTCTTTAGCCAAAACTGACAAGTTGATACCAAAATGTGGAGATGCAAGAGACCCAGAACAGCCAAATTCATCTTGTGAAAGAAGGATAGTTGCAAGACTCACACTTCCCAGTCCTGCACCTCCCACAAAGCTGCAGTTGCCGAGATTATTCAGAACCATGATGGAATCAGGCATGGATCCGTGGGCTAGAGCGGAGGAAGCCCTAAAGAAACCTGCGTATTGCAGTCAGTTGATTTTCAACAAGGTCACTAAAACACAAAGGAAACCTAATTGCTGGCTTTTGAAGAAACAAGTAAGCTTGTAAGGACAGTCATATGTCACTTAATAATGACCACCGCATTCTGAGAAATCCAACAGCAGGGGATTTTGCTGTGTGAACCTACACACATAGGTGGTAGACTCCAACAATTGGGCATGACCTCTTGGTGCGATCGATGATCGACCAAGGGATGAGGTAAATCCAAGATGTGGGAGATCGCTGCTGGCGTTAACACAGCACACTGTTCCATAGTCAATCTAAAACCACGAAAAGACAGTAAGTTGTTTACATATTTTATTTTTGTGACCAAATATTGCATGCCGTATTTTGTATGACTGGCAGTGTGATAGGCTTGTTGACCCAGGAATCACCTCTAGCAGGTGAGTAAAGCATCACACTGCAATTTTACCTGCCTTGGCTGCAGTGCCATTCAGCTCTATAATTTATAGGTTGATCATTGCAGATGCACCCAATTGTCCCTAGAAACATTGTTAGCACGTGACAAAGCTGTTTGCAGTTAGGGATACAAGCATTACAGATTTTATTTTTTAAAAGTTAATTAATTCAGTTTTTATTGGAAAGTCAAATATACAGACAGGAGGAGAGACGGAGAAGATCACCCATCCGCTGATTCACTCCCCAAGCAGCCACACCAGCAGAGTTGAACCAATCCAAAGCCAGGACACAGGAGCATCTTCTGGGTCTCCCATGTAGGTATAGGGTCCCAAGGCTTTGTGCTGTCTTTGACTGCTTTCCCAAGCCACAAACAGGAAGCTGGATGGGAAGTGGAGCTGCTGGGACATGAGACATTGCCCATATGCGATCCCGACACATGCAAGGCAAGAACTTTGGCCGCTAGGCTACCGCACCAGGTCTGGATTAGTTTTTAAGTAGCTTTATCATGAGTAAGAAAATTGGAGCCAGTGTATTGGCATAACAGGTTATAATACCTGCAACACTGGTATCCAGTGTGAACATTGACTCATGTCCTGGTTTTTCCACTTCCAGTCGAGCTCCCTATCGCATCTGGGGAAGCAACAGAGGATGGCCTGCGCACCCACGTCGGTAACATGGAGGAAGCCCTTAGCTCCTTGAGTTGCCTGGCCCAACCCTTACCACTTACCATTGCGGGAGCAAAGATGATTCTAGGCTCTCCCTCTCTCTGCAATGCAGCTTGATAGTAATAATAATAATAATAATAATAATGCCTGTTTGGTTTGGAGGAGGTTTTACAGACAGAAGGGATAAATGAGAAAGTCTGCTCTCTGTCTGGGTCATTGGCTTCTGCCCGCAATGCCTTCCTATCAGCAGCCTTGCGCCTGGAGCCTGGCCCCACTGAAGTCACCTGGACGGCAGGCACCAAGGCCAGCATGCCAACTCTTACTGTACGCACTCTCCAAAAGTATCATCGCTTTGAATTCCTCCAGCCGCCCCAATTGCCTTTATGTCTAAGTCCTGGATTTCAAATACTCCTCATCTTTGCCTTAATGTATACTGAGAGTCCATGATCCTTGCAAAAATGCCAAGATAGAAGGAGGGCAGAAACAGAAAGCTGACGTCTAGCAAAACCGCAGTCCTCAAGATTTCCCGTTAGTCATCTCATGTCTTTCCCGCTAGAGCTCTGAATGCTTTCTGAGGCCGGCCATGCTCTCATCCAGTGAAATCGGGCATGGTCGGGGAGGGCAGCTGGAAGGAGGCTGTTGCTCCTGCTGCTGTAAGGAGGTAGATGGACTAACAGGCTGTTGGGAGGGGGTCCTCTAGGAATGAGGAAAGGGGGGATTTGTTTAAGAGGGTGCAAAATGCACACTTCTCCCCAGTACCTGCCTCCAGGAAGATCAAAGGGCAGACCCTATTGCTCTCAGTTTCTCATGAGAATAGCAAGGACAGGGCCCGGCGTGATAGCGTAGTGGTTAAAGTCCTCGCCCTAAACATGCCAGGATCCCATATGGGCGCCGGTTCTCATCCCGGTATCTCCACTTCCCATCCAGCTCCCTGCTTGTAGCCTGGGAAAGCAGTCAAGGACGGCCCAAAGCCTTGGGACCCTGCATCAGTGTGGGAGACCCAGAAGAGGCTCCCAGCTTTGGATTGGCTCAGCTCTGGCAGCTGCTTCGGATTGGCTCAGCAACGGCAGCTGCTTGGGGAGTGAGCCATCAGACAGAAGATCTTCCTCACTGTGAACCATCAGACAGAAGATCTTCCTCACTGTGGCTCCTCTTTGTATATCTGACTTTCCAATAAAAATATATAAATCTTAAAAAAAGAGAGAGAGAGAGAGAGAGAGAGAGAGAGAGAAATAGCAAGGACATAGTGGTAAGTTTTCCGCCTCTCAGTAACACCCCCATGCCTCCACTCTGCTGGATTTTCTGTTTTACAGGAGTAGGCTAGAGGGGACTGGCAGTTCCAGCCTCTGTGTGGGTTTTGTCCCCACCCTCTGCTGTTCTGTTTTTTCCCCAAAATTATGCTTAGAGACTCAAACATCACAGCTTTTCCTCTCTTGGAGTCCCACCCCTGGATGCTGCACTGGCAACAGGTTTCTGACTTCAGCAAGTCTTGAGTTGCTCCCTGCCTTGCCCGTGTGGAAATTCTTCTTTCACGTGACACAAGCACCAAGGTCACCTTGCATCATTGCTGTTTTACCCTGTCTTCCTTAGAGTCCCTGAGCTGGATTCCAGCTCCCTGCTAGCGTAGACCCTACGAGGCCGAGGCCGTTCAAGTGATTGGCCTCCTGTGGTGCATGTGGGTGACCTGGGCTTCCAGCTAGCAGCCCTGGCTGTAAGGGACATTGGGGAGTGAAGCAGTGAATGGAAAACATGATCTTTAAAAAAAAAACTATCATCTGAATTGAAATATAATTAGAAAAATAACAAAAATAAAAGGAGGCTTACAAAACAGATTTCAGTTCAAATTTTATTTGTATACAAAAATATATTATAATGGGAAAAGCTTATCACTATTTCCAACTCTATATAATTAATTACAAATATTTTCATAAAAGCACTTTAAGTTATAGGAAAGCCATGTTTTAAAACACAATATTAGGCTGGATCAAGTGTTCTAACATGCTGCAAGCAGGTAAACAAAGTCAGTTTCACCCGGGCCAGGAGAGGGGTGCAAGGGCTGACTTGGAGGTGAAGTCATCTCACCCGCTCTGCCACCGTCCCTGGAGCTGGCTCTCCCAGGCTCTCCTGGCTCCCTGGCGCTCCTCTTTGATGACACGAGAGCCAGAACTCCTTGCTTCACATACCTGTTCACAAGAAGAGGGAAGGTTAGCCGCCCGCCCCAGTCCTCAGTTCTAACCACATTACGCAGCCGCACACATCAAAGCCCCACGGCTAATGGCAAGCCTCCCACGCATGCGTGTCTGAATTAGTGGCACAACAGGGCGGCTCCCCGCAACTTCCATGATGCAGATGGGCTCATTCCATGGGTCAGACACAAACTGCTGCAACTGAACTCATTATGATCAAAACAGGATTCGGGCTTTGGCTGGAGGAAGACCCAGCACATAAGAAACGGAATAAGCAGCTCTGGGGGTTAACAGGAACTTTCTCCCTGTTCCTAAAGTTTGACTGAAAGAATGGTAAGAGTTATTCTTAAGTAAGTGCCATTGGAGCTACTCTGGGATTTTACCCAGCCAGTTAGCACAGTCTAGTGCAGGAGTATTTCTTAGGAGAAATTAACCCTTTCCTTGAAAAATGAAAGGACCAGAAGCTCAAGTTGCTTGTCCTGGCTCTCGGTTCTATTCTGAAGCAGATTATGTAAATGTGTAGTTCAGGGCCCTTCATCCAAACCCACTGCAGTTAGGATCTTCACTCCTCAACATTCTTGATCACCCCTTCCTGTTATGCCCACCTGCTGTGTGTTTAATCCAGGCCAGTTAGTAAACATCGTGGCTCTTTGGTGACCAGGTCTCCCCCATCAACACCCAGTTCTTAAGGCTTCCCCAGGTCTCTGAGTCCCAGCTGGGGAAATTCCTCTGGCCCCTGGGATGGAAGCCCCTGGCTCGTTGGAGTGAGGCAGATGTGATCAAGGGGCTCGTTTGGTCTCTGAACAGCCTGGCAGGCCAGCACCATGGGAAAGCCGCTCCCTCCCGGCTCCGGAACAAAGTGCCATTGTTCACCAGCGACCTGCTCCGCCTGCTCAGAGGGGCCCACAGTCTGCTGCAAGGCGGGCTCAGCCTCCAGTTTTTCTTCCCGAGCTTTGGGGCCCTGTTTCGAAGCCTTAAGAAGCCTTATGATGTAACTCCCCACCCTGTGCAAGTGGGTGAGTGTGACCACACTTCATCAGAGGCGTCAGTTGGTTTTCTGTTGGATACCCTTCCATGCCAGGCGTGTACTCACTTGCTAATGTTCTGTCCAGATCGGCAATGAAGTCTTCCAGCTCCTTTGTGTCTCCTAATTTGGCTGTAAAACAGGAGGGCAGAGTTCAGTTTCCATATCAATGAAAGCCCCAGACCCCATGTCGAGTTTTCCAGGGTCAGGGAATGGGTGTTTCCTATGGAAGGGTACCCATCCCCAGTGCCTGCCTCTCTGTTTAGCTAGAGGAAATTTTTCAACTCCTAAAGACCCGGTCTCAACCGCTCATTCTTTATTTTTTTTCAAGACTTATTCATTTTTATTGAAAAGGCAAATGTACAGAGAGCTGATCTGAAGCCAGGAGCCAGCCAGCAGCATCTTCTCAGTCTCCCATGTGGGTATGGGCCCGAGGCTTTGGCCCATCCTCTGCTAATTTCCCAGGCCACAGGTAAGAAGCTGGATTAGAAGTAGAGCAGACTGGACTTGAATTGGCCTTCAAATAGAATGTGGGCATTTGCAGGCAAAGGATTAGCCAACTGAGCCAGCACACCAGCCCCTCAATCCCTCTTTTTTTTTTTAAGATTTACTTTATTTTTATTGGAAAGTCAAATATACAGAGAGGAGAGACGGAGAGGAAGATGTTCCGTCCAATGATTCACTCCCCAAGCAGCTGCAATGGTTAGAGCTAAACTGATGCAAAGGCAGGAGGCCGGAGCCTCCTCCAGGTCTCCCACACAGGTGCAGGGTCCCAAGGCTTTGGGCCGTCCTCGTCTGCTTTCCCAGGCCACAAGCAGGAGCTAGATGGGAAGCGGGGCTATTGGGATTAGACCTGGTGCCCATATGGGATCCTGGCATGTTTAAGGCAAGGACTTTTGCTGCTAGGCTACCATGCCAAGTCAATCCCTCTTTCTCCCACCACCCTCTGCAAACCTCCCCCATGAGAGCGGGGGGGGGGGGGGGGGGGGGGGGTTGGGAGGATGGAGTTCCAGGTGCCTGGGATTTGAGTTGTCCATAAGAAGTAGTTGGCCTGGCAGGGTATGGAATGGCTGGCCATACCTGCCTGCTGTGTCACAGATTCGTGCTTCATCCTCCCAAACAAAACAGTGGGCCTCAGAATTCCTGCGCCAGGAAATGAAGCCACCACCCCTGGCCAGGGGAAGGTGACAGAGGCTTCTGTTTCTTCCTTCACATCTTACTCTATTCTCCATAACCCATCATGTGTGCCTTTCCTGAAGCACATGGCTGCATATTCTTATGAATTTAACCCCCTCCCATATAAATGGCTCCTTGTAGGTATCCCAATCAGTCTGCCATGCCAAACGTTCTCTGCCCTCTTTAATTCCTCGGTCTGGAGGATCAGGGAGCCAAGCAAGGCACAGCTTCCAGCACTCTCCAGGCTGCGCTGCCTCCGAAGGCCAGAGCGCTAGCCGCTGCCGGAGATGAGGGAGCCTGGCAAGCAGCGGGCTTCCTTCTGGCTGCTCAGAGCGCTGTGTGGACAGGAGAATTTAAAATGTCTCTTTTGAGAAAAACAGAGGTTCTGTCTTAATGCAAGAGTAAAAAAAACCAATGGAATCTGCATATTTCTTTTTTTTAAAGGATGTTCCATTTTTATTGCATTCTGCAATTATTTTTAGCAAGTATAACTTTCTAAGGGAAAAAAAAAAAGAAAAGAAAACCTTCCTTTTGTTTTCAAAAGGGCGCTTGTCCAGCACAGCAGAACATTCAGCTCTCTGGCCGTAAACACTTGGCCCCTTTGAAAAACCAAGAAACTGCTCGTGCATCGTTAAAACCTTTTTGGGTCTAAGAATATCACAGCAGAGACAAGTAGGAGCTCCTATTTGGACTTGTGTTGGATCACTACTTGAATCACAATGACCGCCCCAGCCAATGGCTAAATCGGTCACCTCCAAGCAATTGGCTAGATCCCTAATACAATAAAAATGAAATTCTAAAAACAAATCCACTCCCAGCAGAGCAGCTTGTTTTCAATTCTAGAACCCATCAGGGTGGAAGGAACCCTGAGAAGTTCTGTCACTTGGCACAGGGGTGATGACCACACATAAGAAAGAACAATCTAGAGCCTGCCAGGCCTATTTCGCCCTGGCGATTCAGGTCGTCTGTCCCCAAGCAGTCTGGTTTCATTTTCGCACTGGGCAGAAATCTTGAGAAATAACAAATTCTTATCTGTTTGCTTTGCACATGTGGGAAAGACTGGCCAGCAAAAGGGGAAACAAATTAAAAAAAAAAAAAAAAAGAAAACCTCACATTCCAACTTAGGAGCTTACCTCTCCGAGGAGGGACAGTGGGAGAGAGCGGGGCGGGGCCGGCGTCTGTCGGGGAATTCAGCTTTTCGTCACTGAAGCTGAAGCTGTTCCTGTACAGCGAATCTGCACCTTTTGAGCAAAGAGAACGCACTCGTTAGAGGGAGCACGCAAGAGCAGACACACTTGGCAGTCATGCTCGGCTGTGAGCCAGCAGGTGCCGGCTCTGAAAGCAGCAAAAGCTGCACATTCTACAGTCAAGAACACCCAGGAGGCTCTGCCTTGCATCTTTCTGCTCCCAAATGACTTGAGACTGGGGAGTGTACACATACACACATGTCACTGACCAAGCACACGCAAGTCCTGCACAACCCGCCCAGACTCCCTGCCAGCACACCTGTGCCTACCAGGCAGCATCGAAGGCACAGCCGACCCAACTGCTGCTTCATGACGGCAGTGAGATTTGATTCTCCTGATTTAAGGAATATATTTTCATTGATGTGAAAGACAAAGAGACACAGAGACACAGAGAAATGAGACAGGGATCTTCCATCTGCTAGTTCACTCCCCGCAAATGTCTGCAACAGCCAGGACTGGGCCAGGCTGAAGCCAGGAGCTCAGAATTCCACCTGGAGCTCCCACCAAGGATGGGCGGTGACCCAAGGAAATGAGCCATCACCTGCAGCCTGCTCAGGGTGTGCCTGAGCAGGAAGCCAGCACTAGAGCCTGGCATGCAGGAAGCCCAGGCGGTGCTGCTATCACAGCACCAAAATTTTATCCTTTAAAAAAATCCCTTTATTTGAAAGAGTTACAAAGAGAGGGACAAAGAGAGAGAGATCCTTCTTCTGCTGGTTTGCTCCCCAGAAGGGCACAAGAGCCAGAGCTGGGCCAGTCCAACGTTGTGAGCCAGGAGCTTCCTCTCTCAGTCTCCCACATGGGTGCAGGTGCCCAAGGACTTGAGCCATCCTCTGCAGTTTCCCAAGGTCACAAGCAGGGAGCACTATCACAAGTGGCATCCATATGGGATGCCAGCACCACAGGCAGAGGATTGGCCTGCTCTATCACTGAGCTGGCCCTCTAAACTTTTCTCAATTTTCTTTTCACATGAACTGTCTGCTGTACCCTTGTATTAGTCACTTCGAGGGATTTTGCCACTCCTTCTGCTCTGATATTGCCCAAGACCAGAATGATAGCAAGCCAAGATCCTGGGTTAAAACCAGCAGCCCTCGGATGTCCTTGAGCAAGACAGTATCTTCAGGCCACAGCTTAGCCAGCCAAACAATGTACAAGTAGACAGAATATCCACGCAGATCCCTCCCAGCTCAGATACTCTGAGACTCTTTTTCTCTTGAATAGCACCAAGAGAAGGAAAGCAACCCAGGGACAGCCCCATGGTGCAGCCGCCATGCAGAGTGCTGCCAGCTGAGCCACACACAAAGGGCCCCAGGCAGCAGGCAGCGGAAGCAGGATGTGGCCACTAGGGTTGCGAGGGGAACCGGCTTTAGCAGAGCCCCAAGCCAGCCACGGGAATGCGACTCTGGAGAGCTTGCCAGTGACCCAAGAGCATTAGCAAGTTCTCTAGGTGAGGCCAGGCCCCCCCACTGCTCCCAGGCATTCCAGCACTAGAGCCCATGTGCCGTTGGGCCCTCCTGAGCTGCAGTGGCTGGCCTAAGTCACCGAAACCACCTGTGCACTATGTGATAGGCAGCAAGGCTTTCGCACATAAAATTTTTTGTTCCAGAGACAATCTGTCTTGGTCCCAAAAAGCAGAGTGGATGGCCCCCCACTTTAGGGTGGCTTCCTGGCCTACATTGTAGCTTGTCTGCTTTCCTCCAGGCTCCCCGGGACCCACTCCAGCTAAGGCCCCCTAAAAGGATCACTGTGGGGTTTCAGGACTTTAGCAATGCTGAAATACTGAGCCTTAAGACTTTTTATTTATGGAAAACTCCTACCCCACACACAGGGCAGGGGTCGTGCCTGGCACAGATGCACGATGAGTGCTCCTGCCTGTCACCCCACGGTAACCACGGGACTTGCCAAGCATGAGGAGGTGAGATAAGGTGAGGGCAGACCAAGGAGTCACGTGAAGCCGGTTACCAGCCAGAAGGAAGGGACACGTCCTTGGCACCTTATCTCAGGCTCTAAAGGACACTGGGAGCATAGGCCCCCGCCCACCAAAAGCTGCTTCTGAACTCTGGGGCCACCCCTGGTCTCTATCTCCGGAAGGCAGTGGGCACCTGGAGCGAGCTCCCATGCCACACCTCTCCCACGCCAGTAGGGCGTCTCCTACTACAGGGAAATTGGACAGCCATGTGTGCACACCCTCTGTTTACCTCACACAAGTGGATGAAACACTGGTGCATTTTCAAGAAAGGAGCAGTGTAGACATAGAAAAGGCCCATGCAGGGACTGGTGTTGAGGCACAGCAGGTAAAACCACCGCCTGTGATGGCAGCATCCCATACAAGTGCCTGTTCAAGTCCTGGCTACTCCACTTTCAATCCAGCTCCCTGCTAATGCTCCTGGGAAAGCAACAGAAAAAAATGGCTCAAACATTTGGGCCCCTGTACCAATATAGGAGCCTCAGAAGAGGCTTCTGGCTTTAGCCTGGCCCAGCCCCAGGCATTGCTGCCATCTGGGGAGTGAACCAGCAAGTTGTTCTCCCTCTCTGTATCTCTACATAACTCTTTCAAGTAAATAAATAAATAAATAAATCCATTAAAAGAAAAAAAAAAGGACCCTTACAGGTGGTGGGAAAGATGGCAGCAAAAAGACAATGTGATGAGACTCAGGATGAGCTTGAGGAGGCTCAGGTGGCTTGGGGAAACTGTGGGAACAAGCATGAGCCACCACTGTGGCTAACAGCACAATCCACCCTGAGCCTGTGGAGCCCAAATGCCTCCTCAATACAAGCACTTTCCCCAAAGTCAGAAAATATAAACAAACTGACTTCTCCTTGACAGATACAGACAGCTACAAACCCTCAGCGACTATCCCGCTGCTAATGAACGCATGCTACTTCCACAAGGAGGGAAGAAGAGCGAAAAACACCAGTTACAATATCTATATATAAACATGCACAGAGACACGCCAACACGGCGTCTGCTCACTTCCCTCCTCCCTGCCCCCAGCCACACACACACACCCAGCACACACCCTGGCTTGCTGCCAGGTTCCTTCTGCGCTCTCCTTCCAGAACGTGCACAGCCCAGGGCAGACCCGAGTCCAGGTTCCAAACTGCATAACCTTCAACCATCAAGAGGAAATGAACCACCCAGCATGTTGCACCAGCCCCTGCTGTGATGTGGTACCCATGTCATTCATGACACGTGCAAAAGCAGTGAGTTCCTGCCTCCTCCCCCGGGCTGTGTCTTGCTGCACAGCAAAATGGCCAAGAGAGGGCCATGTGGCCCTGTGTAAGTTCCTGACTCTAAGGAGAAAAATCACTCTGGCACCTGTTGTGTGATGCCTGTGGGTCTACCCATGTATCCTCAAGTCCCCAGCAAGAGGGAAGGGCAGAAGGACCAGGAGAGTGGAAACGTCATGGAACAGCCACAGCATCAAGGCTGGGGCCCAGGTTTGTTCCTCTCCCTCCCACGGTAGCGCAGCACTGAAGCTCCTCTCCACAGGCACTCCCCAGAACCTGCATCCCCAGAAAGGAGCTCCAACACAGAGCCCCAACCCTCACTCCTCTGCATCCTTTTCCCCAGTAGACCATCTTTCCATGAAATCTCATTAACAAACTGCAGTGAGCAAACTCTCACAGGGGCACAGAGTAGATGAATGGGTGAGCAGGGGTTCAACCTGGCCCTTCCCACGTCCCTGGATTTCTGTGCCTGGCTGAGTTATGGCTGATTTGTCTGATAAAACAGTGGTGTGTCATCAGCTGATAGCACAGTACTGCATTATCGACCACCCCAGTACCACATACTGCTATTCACAGGGACTCGGGGGACTCTTAACAGTGATGATTTGGGGATCCTGGGCAGGTGGTGAGGTTACATATTTCAGGGCCTTAAAACTTCTGCTTCAGGCAACCCTGAAGCCCTGTCTTGCAAGCAGCTCACATCCCACTTGGGAACATCCTTGGAAAAGG
This sequence comes from Ochotona curzoniae, assembly GCF_017591425.1. Taxonomy (NCBI): domain Eukaryota; kingdom Metazoa; phylum Chordata; class Mammalia; order Lagomorpha; family Ochotonidae; genus Ochotona; species Ochotona curzoniae. The sequence goes on along the minus strand of NW_024466502.1, from coordinate 39,396,247 downwards.
CCCCTTGATGTACTGCCACTAAGAATTTCAAATGCTGGGACCAGGTTTTCTAAAATGCCATCCAAGGGGGGTGGGGGGGAAAGCATGTTGAATGTGTAAGCTTCTAACTTCAGGAGCACTAAATGAGCTGCAGAAACTTAGCTAGAAAAACAGAGGCTTGTATAAAAGGTAGGGATTGTGTTTTCTTCTCTCTCCTCTCTCTTTCCCCCAGTCTGGAAGGTTGGGAGAAAGGTAATTTAGGGTTAGCACTGACAGGAAAACCACAGGCAGTAAACCTTGGCCAGAACTCCCATAAAGATAGAACAATCCCTTACACTCAAAGCAAGCAAACTACAGTAATTCATGGACAAAGACAAAGCCTGGAACCTGGGTCTCTGACCACAGGTGATGGTGGGGAGCAAGGAGGCGGCATGCAGCACAGGGTGACAGTGAAATGACACAAACCTCTCTTCTCCCTGTCCCCACCCAGGCCCAGCTCCCCACCTGGGACTGCTCCATCACACGTCACAGTGACTGACATCTGTCACCTACTAGGATTCCTCCTCCTGGCCTCACCATCTCATAGCTTGAGCAAACTCAGGTTCAGTCCCAGTGACTCCCAAGCCAGATCTCCACCCCCTGTCCTGCCTAGCTCCCTATCCTGCTGGTGCTCTGCGTCCATAATTGTCCGCATCTCAGGGCCCCACAGGAGTCTTAAGTCTTGCTCCTGCTACACCTGCCAGCTTCCCAGCCACCAAAAGGGGTCCCAGCATTTCCCAGCATCTCCCAGTAGCCCCGGCTCACACACACAGATGTGTCAAGTAGCAAATTATGTCCCTGTCAAAGGAAAACTGGTTTGTGACATCTTGGTACATCAGCACTCTAAGTTCACACCACCTGGTAAAGTTTGAGTGTCATAAACTTTTCATAAAGCCAATCAGTGAGAATATGTAAGAATCTAGATGTGAGTTTATAGTTTAGAAAATCCTGAAAAAAAATATAGTATAAGAATAAATTCAAAACAAAGATACTCACCATTTCTAAAACGCCTCAAAGGACCACACTTGGAAAACTCCCTGAGCTCCTAACTGCATCACCCTTCCACTGTGGATGCTGAAATATTATCTGCTGGGGAATCTGATGTTACCTGTTAGAATGCACATCTACACAACAGGAGCACTCCTTCTCTCCACTGCCACGCCATCCCAGTCCTTGGGTGAAGCACCTTCCCTGGCTACCTTGGTCCTCTCCACCAGGTGTGCTTGCAAGTGCATACAGGAAGGGTCCTCTCCTCATTGAACACCCATTCTTTTCTAATGAAATTGTCTCTATGCTTTAAAATCAAGCGACCTTAACTTTAGCTCTTAAATGAGATACAGAAATGTTCTTCCCAAATTAAGAATACCGTTTTGATCTGCCTTGAACAGCTGGAGCACGTGGCACATTGGGGGCCCCAGCTTCTCACCAAATACTCTCCTGTCGGCACTGGATCAACATCAGACCCCAGTGTGAGCATTCACATTCTCAAAAGCATCAGACAGACCAAATTCTTTCTTCCCAGTCATGAGCTTCAAGGTGTTTCTGACAGCGCTTCAGGTGGCATCCTTCCCATTGTACAAGCTAGACAAGCCCGGGTCCCCCCATCATGCAGGACCATGACAGGGCTCAGACCACCGCTGCAAAGAGACACCTTCAGACATAACCAGCCTCCGTCAGCACATCTGAGATCTGCAAGAACAGGATATCAGCCTACAGCCGAGGCCCCGGATCCCACTCCAGCCAGACATCCACAGTGAAAAAGTAAAGCCTTGGAGAGAAAGCCCGTGAGCTTCTGCTGCGTTGTCAGAAAGAAGGAGAGAACAGTGCTGATCAGAAAGGACTGCGGGAGGGACCCGACAGAACCTCCTGGGAACAGCAGAGATCACTAAGTCACAGAGAACAAGTCACAGTGGCGACGCCACACCACTGGCTGGGGCAGAAGCGGGCTGCTGTCCCTCCCATTACCGTGGTCCGCCCTCAGGGAGCTCCGTGGGGGGAGACTTGATGTCTCTCAAGCACATTCTTCCGCAGAAAAGCATTAGGCGGATACAAGACTGTAACAAATATGTGCACAGCTCCTGGCAGCAGTCAACAAGTATGTTGTAGGCATCCTTAAGTCTGCGTTCGGGACACACACAGCTCCTGCCAAGACTTTTCTACCCAGTCGTGTCAGAGGCAGACTGTATATTTAAAGACAGACGTCATCTGAGCCTTCTTTATACCTCACCCAGGACTCCTCTAACCACCAAGCCCAGGGTTAGTTTAACAGTTAACAAAAGCAGAAAGAAAAATACACTCATACACCCTAAGGGAAAAAAAACCCTGCAGGCTCCCTCAACCCACATCTCCCCTTAAACTGCTAGGAAAGCTTTTCTAGTGCCTCCTATCCCAACCCTCTGAAAACAGATCCCCGCTCTGAAATCCCACCCAGGGAAGCTGCTCCCAGCCCCACATGGGCCTGCTCTGCTGTCGCCTGGCTGAATGGGGCTGTGGTTTGGAAGAGGGAGCGGTTGTTGGCCATAAAGCAGCAGTGACAGAACCTCTCGGCTTGCTTTCCCTGCTCCCAAGAGACTTTGCATTTGATGGACCACTTGCTCCAAGCCACGGGAGAAGCAGATAGATTTTCCCTTTGGCCACTGATTGGTATTGAGACCAATTCCAAAAACGGTAAGGCATCTTGGGACATAGAAAAGGGCCGTTGTGCTCCTCAGGATCCCAGGCCCATCTCTCCCACCCCCAAAGCCACAGCGTGCTCCATTGCTCTGGCTGGGCTGCCAAGGAAACCCAGGTGAATTTAGGTTTTGGACTCCAACCCCAAGCGGGGCGGCGAGCCTCTTCAGTACCCTCCCAGGGATGCGGCTCTGATCCTCGCTGGTAACAGAGAAGAGTTCCAGGTTGCAAAACCAGGGAAATCCAGAGTCTAGGGTTGTGTGTAAGCTACCTGGAAATTAGGGACCCCAGAATCGCCTGGGAGAATTTTAAAAGGCCTTGGAAAAACAGTGAACAATCCAGGATGTGAAAAGCAGATGCTTAGGATTTGCCAAATTCGCTGTTTGACACTGTTAACAGGTTATCTCTTCTTTCAGGACATTGGACTTCCTGTAAGAGCTGGTTTGTTTTGTTTTGTTTTTGCAAGGTTGCTGAGGGCCAAGAGCCTCTCCAGTAGCTTCCAGTGTGAGAAAGGTCACCCCACCCCCGGCCCATCTGCCTTCCCACCTGGGTGCGCGCCTCGGCTGCCTGCAAGCACAAGGGCCCTTTCTATATGACTGTGGCTGAACCTCCCACCACCAGAGCCTCTTTCCAAACCGCATGCCATGGGGCAAGAGAGTCTGGGAGCTCGAGGCCAGAAGAAAGTGCACCAAGTTATTTCAAAAATTCCAAGAAGAACAGCTTAGGAAATAGCGCCTGGTTTCATAAACGGGTCAGGGCTGTGTCCGTCCCATTCCTGTGGCACTTGTTCCACACATTCATGGGGAGAGGTGAGGGAGGGAAAGAGCTAGTCCCGGGACTCCTGCAGGTGACAGTTGATCCAACTTGGCCCCAAAGAGCCTTCCCGGGTCTACTCTCCCTCTCCTCCCAGAGACCCTGTCACCGCTGCCCTCCCGGCTTCCAGAGAGGCAAAGCGAGGCCAAATCCTTACTCTCTGTGTCGCTGAAGCCACTGCTGTCGCTGACGCTGGCGCTGCTGCGCCGCTTCATGCGCTCCAGGTGCTCCTCGTAGTGGAAGTGGCGCTCGTGGAAGGGCGACGCGAAGTCAGCCAGCACCGCGTCAAACTCGCACAGCGCGTCCGTCAGGTCGGCGGCGGCCGCCGAGTCCAAAGCCGGGGCTGGAGACAGGGGAGCGGCGGGCTGGTTACCGGGGTCAGGGTGAGAGGAGCGGCGGTCTCTCCTCGGATCCTCCAGGAGGGGTCGTGGCCCTGCCCGAGAGCAGCCGCTGCCTCTCACTGCCTTCTCAACCGACCGCCCTCCAAAGCGTGTTCTACTATCAAACCCATTTTACAGATAAGGAAACTGAGCCTGAGCCAGGGGAGCCAGCCACCGTCCCTCCGGCCATGCCGCCTGCCCGTCCTGGCGCTCGCTGTTTGGGACGCGGGCGGGCTTGGAGGCGGCGGGGAGATGGGGGCGAGATGCGCCCGGACAGCCCGGCTCGGATCCCCAGCCCTGCTTGGGAAGACGGTAGCACCCGGAAGGCGCGGGTGAAGCTGGAGCAGGTCCCGGGCCGGGGGAAGATCGAAGGGCGCGCAGGTTAAGGTGGAGACTCGATCCCTCTCTTGTCCTACCCGCAAAGTGGAGCTCTAAGGAACCCTCGGGATGGTCGCACTCACCTGCTGCCACGGCGGCCGCGGAGCTGCCCTGTGCCGTGGGCGGCTTCATGGCTGAGTGCTGCGAGCCGGGGACGCCGAGCGAGGCCGAGGGCTCCGGGGTGGCTGGCGGCGCGCTCCGATCTGCCGGTGCGCTGGGCCCGGTGCTCGCGCTGCACGCCCGCCGCCCGTCGGCGCCGCCCTCTTATAGCCGCGCGCGGGGCGGGACCGCGGGTCTGTCCCCACCGCCCTCGGGGACGCCCCCGGACCCCGGGCTCCGCCCCGCCACGCGCCCGCCGGGAACCACGGAGCCTGGCAGCCCGGTGACCGCCCCAAATATTTACCCGCCTCTGGCTCCTTGCGCCCTGACTACCCGTCCCGCGGAAGTGGCTTGGGCGTCACCACAGCCCCAAAGGCTCTGCCGCTTCCCGCCGCGCGATCTGCAATCAAGCCCATTTCACAGATGAGGGAGTTGAGCCTGCGCCCAGGGAAGCCACCCGGCACCTGGAAGCAGCTCCGACCCTCCGCGAGCTTCAGTTTCCCCAGTCAAAGTGTGGGTGGAAAGAAGTGCAGCCCTACGGTCCCCAACCCCGGGCTTGTCGGGGGAAGTCGGGGTGGGGGCAGTGGGGAACCGACAGCCTGCGTGGGAGAGCTGGAGTGGAGTTCGGGTCCCCAACCGCCATACCACCCCACTTCCCACCCGATTCCACTGTGGACTTAAGAGGCTATGGGGCCCACGGGACACAAGGGGGGCAGGATGAGCCACTGTTCCTGTCCCAGAGCGCAGGGATTCCAGCCAGCCCCTACTTCATTCAGGAGAGATTTGTGCTTGAGCAGTGAGGAAGTAACTGCTTACACGCCATGCAGCCTGCACCGACACGCCACAGCAAGCGTCCTAGGTGTCATGCGGCCCAACCTAGCTGCCACTTTCCCCGGATGGTCATTTAGGTGAACACGAGGAGCCGTTCGTATCCAGTTTGCATTAGCAATGTCTCCAGTGACACGTGGCCAGCATCCAGTTGCCGTTAGCGCTGCGAGGATCTTGGGTCCCTCCTAACCCCAGGCTGGCCTCGGAGAGCCTACCTGGGTTATGGAGGGCCCAGACAGGCACCGGTTCCTGGTTCCTGCACCCAGTGCAGCCGGGAGAGCAAGGCCTACTGCCAAGGCACACACCGGTCCAGAAGTTTACCAGTTGCGTGGGGTACAGAACAACAGGTCTGTCTGGTTTCTGAGCCACTTTGGGCTCCACCACACCCTGCTTGCACCGTTTAGTGCTTAGTAGGGTGGGGGACCCAAACAACTGAGAGAAGGCGGGAGGCAGCTAAGCCTGGCACCTGCCAGTCTGTTGCTTCCTCATCTCTCCATCTCCCTCGGCCTTTGCTGTTTCTCCTCTTCCCCTCCTCCTCTTCTGCTTGCCCCTGATACCTTCTGGTGATGCTCTGTGGCCAACGGGGCAGTAGTCAGTCTGGGAGCTGAGGCCGAGATGCAAGGAGGTAGACCCCCTGCCCGGTTCTGTCCTGATGGTTCCAGGTTCCTCTCGGCTAGAGTCTAGCTCATCTGCCAATGCGTCTAGAAACAGCTCCACTTTCTAGCACCCAGCGCTGGAAGGTTGTTTGGCTCTTGTCAACCACATTTCCACTGTAGGGGAACCTGCTGGGCGAGAGGACCCAGATTCAGGTGCTCCCTCCTCTGGTATGGGTGCCAGTTTACTACTGCCCTCACTCTCTCCTCATTGTGAGTGTATTTTATTAGAGGATTAGATAATAACACTAGGTAAAGGAAGTATACAAACCTTGACTATTTAGTTTGGTAAAGTTTTTATGTCCCATGTTTACACGTGTGTTATCATCTTGCTAGCAGAGCCCCTACACCATTGTCTGACCAATAGCACTCGTTCCTAACTACTCTGCTGGATTCTGTCACCAAGAATTGCTTTCTCCTCCTCTACAACTCATTAAACAAAACCATGACACCTGTATTCTCTCATTGCTGCCTTCCTGGCTTCACGTAATACCATGGGTTCTCCCACGTCACCGCAGGAGGTGAACGTTTGAGTTGTTCGTTGCTTGTGACTTTTCTTGTATCTGTCTCCTTGTGTACATGGTTAAGAATCTTTGACGTATTACTTTTAGGAGTACAGTAACAAAACTTTTGTGATTATGTTGGGTCATTGGCAAGCAGAAAGCGTCTTTACGGATTTCTCCAGTTGACATCCTCATCTTTCTTGAGTTTGTACCCAGAAATGGAATTTCAGCATCACAAGATGGGCATATGTTCCGTTTTCAAAGACACTTCCAGTTTTACAATGAACATGAGGGTTTGAGGTGCAGTCTCTCCATATCCGTGTGAACACATGATGCAATTCAATTTGTTCATTTCAGCCATTCTCCTGACAGTCCTCCGCCCACCCGTCTTCCTCCTCCTCTTCATTGTTTGGCTTTAATATACACTTCCCTAATAAGTGATTAAAGTGACTACTTTCTTTTTTTTTTTTAAAGATTTATTTTTATTATTTTTTTATTGGAAAGGCAGGATATACAGAGAGGAGAGACAGAGAGGAAGATCTTCCGTCCGATGATTCACTCCCCAAGTGAGCGCAACGGGCCGATACTATGCCGATCCGAAGCCAGGAGCCTCTTCCGGGTCTCCCACGCAGGTGCAGGTTCCCAAAGCTTTGGGCCGTCCTCGACTGCTTTCCCAGGCCACAGGCAGGGAGCTGGAAGGGAAGCGGGGCTGCCGGGATTAGAACCGGCGCCCATATGGGATCCCGGGCATGCAAGGTGAGGACCTTTAACCACTTGCGCCACCGCGCCGGGCCCATGACTACTTTCTTGTAGGCTCAACCATCCCTTAATGAAATCACGAGGACAGTACAAATAAATTTAAATGTCCTATAGTCTGACTTCCCAGTCCTAACCCCCTCCATCCGGAAGACAACCACGGCCATGAATGTTAAACTATGCATTTAGGTCCATTTAAAAGTATATTGCTTCTTTTGTTAAAGATTTTTTTTTTATTTGAAAGGCAGATTTACAGAGAGAGAGAGACAGAGAGAGAGAGAACTCTTCCATCTGCTGGCTTGCTCCCCAAATGGCTGCAAAGACTAGAGCTGAGCTGATCCAAAGCCAAAAGCCAGAAGCTTCTTCCAGGTTTCCCATGTGGAGTCAGGGGCCCAAGGACTTGGACCATCCTCTGCTGCTTTCCCAGGGAGCAGTAGCAGGGAGCTGGATTGGAAGTAAAGCAGCCAAGTTTGAAACCGGTGCCCATTTTGATGTTGATGTTAGATTAGCTTGTTGAGCCACTGTGCCAGCCCCAAAAGTATATTATTCTTTATTTGGTTTTTAAATGCCCACATCTTTCTTGCTACAACATGCCTTGTTTTCACTCAGTATCATTATTCTGCAGCACAATAGAGACAAATGTAGCTTATTGGCTTTTGCTGCCAGCCAGAAGAGTGAGAAGTTCGCTGAATGATGACACCACAATTTGTCCCCTTGCAATTGCTGGATGATGATGTTCCCTCCCATCTTTTTCACAACAAGACTGCCATTGATAGCCCAGATCTCAGGCACACTTGTGAATCCACTTCTGCGTTCATCTCGATTCTTGTTCTAGAATCACACAGAGGAGTTGCACTGGTAGTCCTTCGAGTTGTCTTTTGGTTAAGCCCTCTGTTCTGTGGATGTTGTGGCTGCGTCCATTTTCTGCCTGGGGTCGCAAGGGGTTTCTCACTGCTAACATGACTGTTGCTCAGCGAGAGGCAAGGAGAAATGCCTTCCCCTCCTCCTGACTCTGAAATAACTCACACAGCTCAGGTCCCAGAGGGCCACGGGGTCACACACAGATCTCTTCCCAGAAGGAGATTTGATGTGGCTTTTGATTTGAAAGAGGACAATCACAACATCACGTGCTTGTAAGTCAGCCTTTTATCTTAATGAGTGTCACCCAGGGGGGTGACTGCAGGCCCCGCTGCCCTTGAACCTTGTCCCACCTGTCTGTCCTACGCCATCTCATCCCTGCTCCAGGTTACAGTCAGCATTTTATGCTTCTAAACATCTGTATGTCAAGATATGAATTTTGTCCTCAAGTTTTAGAAGATTTGTTTGTTGTTGTTTGAGAGTTACAGCCATACACAGAGGTCTTCCACTCCCCAATGGCCACAATGAACAGGCCTGAGCTAGGCTGATGCTAGGAGCCACAGGCTCCATGCTGGTGCCTCCCAGGTGGGTGGCCAGAGCCCAAGCACTTGGGCCATCTTTCACTGCTTTCACAGGCTCATTAGCGGGAAGCTGGTTTGGAACCAAATTAGCATGGATCGTAACTGGTGCTTGAATGGGTGGTTAGCATTGCAGACAGTGGCTTAATCCACTGCACCACAATGCTGGCCTCCCTTCCAATCACTTAGGAGTTGGTGTGGTTCGTATTTGTCGACACACAGCCCGCTGTTGCCCAATCTCAGACCTCCCTTCATACTTAGTAATACTCAGGTAGGCCCATGGATTCCTGAAATAAACACAATACTCCCAGCTGGTTTTGCAGTTAGAGCTGCTGATGTGTTTTCCAAACTTGACAAGCTTTAGAAACAATAGCTACCTTAAGTCTATTTTTTTAACATCTATTTTCTAGTATTTTAGAAATTATAAAAATATACCATGAGTTCTTATATGTATTTAAGGTTCCTGTTGGCTGATTTTATGAGACATTCATAATACCAACTCAAACTTTACCAGGTGGTGTGAACTTAGAGTACTGATATACCAAGATGTCACAAACCAGTTTTCCTTTGACAGGGACATAATTTGCTACTTGACACATCTGTGTGTGAGCCGGGGCTACCGGGAAATGCTGGGACCCCTTTTGGTGGCTGGGGAGCTGGCAGGTGTAGCAGGAGCAAGACTTAAGACTCCTGTGGGGCCCTGAGATGCGGACAATTATGGACCCAGGGCACCAGCAGGATAGGGAGCTAGGCAGGACAGGGGGTGGAGATCTGGCTTGGGAGTCACTGGGACTGAACCTGAGTTTGCTCAAGCTATGAGATGGTGAGGCCAGGAGGAGGAATCCTAGTAGGTGTCATGATGTTGTGGTAGGAATTCTAGTAGGTGACAGGCGTCAGTCACTGTGACGTGTGATGGAGCAGTCCCAGGTGGGGAGCTGGGCCTGGGTGGGGACAGGGTGAAGAGAGGTTTGTGTCATTTCACTGAAGCCCCATGAGGTTGTCAACACGCAGACCCTGAGGATGCACGACCCGCACCCCGTGTTCCTATACCAAGTTTATATGAAGGAAGAGCCGCCCTGGCTTCAGACCCAGGTGCAGAACTCTGCCTTTCTTTTTGTCTTCTTGACACATGACGAAGTCAGTATCAGAGTCTCCTACTGCAGGAGGAAACTGCAAATCAAAGAGCCAAGCCTCCTGCTGATCCGGCCCAGCTAATGGGTGGAGTCCACGCACTACTCCGCATCTGTCTGACTTCCTTCTGGGACCCCGCGTGACCTTCCTCGCCCACCACCACCTTGACCCCCTCTTCCTCCATGTGGCAGGGGACACCACGGAACCCTCAGGAAAGAACATTTCTGAGTGGCTATTTCATAGGTTCCTCCAACTGTAGCTGACATGCAACAAGCTGCACCGGTTTGAAGTGCACAACTTGATCCATTTCGACAGCAGATCAGAAGACAGTGTGTCCAGCCCCCTCCAGGGAGATCCTCCTTCCCGCTGGCACCTTTCTCCATGCCTTCCAGTCCCCTCCCCATTCCCAGGCAAGAGCTGGCACCCTTTCTATTACCTCATTAGTTTGCATGTTCTAGGATTTTCTGTAAGTTAAATTATGCAGTGTGCACTCCTAAGTTTAGTTGGAGATTTATCCATCCCGCCGTGTGTATCAGTCATTCCCTCTCTTCTCATCACAGTTTACCTTACAGGTACATCCCAGTGTGTTTACCTGCTCACCTGTCTGTGGGGATGAATTACAGGAAGCTGGTAGCCAATGATGTACAGATGGCACTGTTTCTCCTGGGGAAACAGGAGTAAAAAGCTGGGATCGTAAGGTAGCTGTGAGATCTGCTTTTTTGCTATTAAAAAAACAAGGTCCTTTCATAAGATTTTCTCTCTTTTTTAAGATTCAGGGGTTTTTTTTTAAGATTTATTTATTTTTATTGGAAAGGCAAATTTACACAGGGATATAGAGAGGAAGATCTTCCATCATCCAAGTGGCTGCAACTGCCAGAGCTGAACTGATCCAAAGCCAGGAGCCCAGAGCCTCTTCTGGGTCTCCCACCAGGGTGCAGGGTCCCAAGGCTTTGGGCCGTCCTCCACTGCTTTCCCAGGCCACAGGCAGAGAACTGGAAGGGAAGCGGAGCAGCCAGGGTACGAACTGGCACCTATATTGCATGCTGATGCATGCAAAGTGAAGACTTTAGCCACTAGGCTACCATGCCAGACCCTCATATGATTTTCAATCAAAATGTATTTCTCAGGCTGCCTCAGAATAGGAGTTTTACAACTTTCTACTGCCACCCTCTGGGACATGAAAGCAAAAAGGAGGCATTCCCAAAAGGCTGCTCCCCATAATAGATCACCTCTGCTTTCCCAGTCCCTTCAGCAATTCTCTCCATGCCCGCCAGACCCACAGTCCATGCATGAGCCAGGAAAGCCATCAGTGCATGGTTGAGGGATGCCAGAGAGCTTCAGCCACAGGTAGAACCCTGTGGGAGCCAGAGACTGTGGCCAAAAGCTTGCCTTGTCATCTGTGTGCGGTCTCCTGATATCACAGGAGAAGAAAAGCATTTCAAAAGCTCGAAAGCAGTTAGCCCTCTTGCGGGTTGTAACTCGCGTCAGCAGGGTTTTTATACACTGGGGCCAGGCACGAGATAAGTGGTTAACTCGCCTGTGTTGATTGAATGAATGAGTAACTAGCGCACTTATTCTTCTAATCAGCCCAGCAACCCTGAACATGCAGTGAGAGCATTCAGTGGGCAGAGCCTGGCAGCGCAGGATTCCAGGGCTCCCCATGCCCTTGAACCAGCTGCATGCATGCCTTGAACCTTTCTGAACCTGCAGCTACTGCAGTGAGATGAGAAGAGCCTATGCCTTTAACTTGGAGACACTTAAATAGGACAGCCTTCTGCCACAAATGTCAAACGTCCACATTGACAAACTTGCCTGCAAATGCATTAGCAAATAAAAACAACCACACACTGTGACATGTTAATGTCACCTTCCCAAAGTGCATATTTGCTTCGTACGTGTACCTCTACGCTATTAGTGAGTTAAAGAAGAATAAGTGTTTGCCAACTCTAGTAAACTAAGAAGCTGAGATATGGCTTACTTGTGTTGCCAAAGATCACCCAGAAAGTCGTTTGGGGGCTGGGGAGCGAGTCGGGGTGTAGCCCCTCTCCTGAGGATAGGCAGCCCTTCTATCTCTGCACACGGAGACACCCATGACACCCTGACACTCCAACGTGGAGATGGCCTTTGGCAAGCACTGCGGACACAAATACAAATCTCTGCCTTGGGTCAATGGGCATGGCTAGCTATGTGCCTATTTTATAAGTAGTCTTAGTTAAACCTTCCCAGATAAGGACTGCCTTGGTCCAATCCCTAGCTCCCTGCTATCACACTACAATAAAACAAGCTACTCGTGCAAGAGCTTATTCCCACTGTTACAGGAAGAGCTAAGTCTGCAGAATGGACCAAATGCTCACTTGAGTCTGCCCTCCCGCGCCACCCCCTCTGCTGCCTCCCATTCCCAGCTGCCAAAATTTGTAACAGAGGAACATCTGCTTTGGCATGGAGGTGGGGGCCGTGACTGCAGACCTGAAGCAGGTGACGTGGGTTCCCTGCACAGTGGGCGTTCCATCTCATATTATCCCATCACACTGGACTTTTTCTTTAAATTGATTTATTTACTTATTGCAAAGGCAGAATTACAAAGAGAGAGAGAAAGAGATGGGAAAAAGTTGGCTCCAGTGACATGTTACTTGATGAGAGAACCTGTGTGCACACAGAACCTTCCAGCTCTCCCATGAAATGGGGCCCAATGGCAGCAGCTGTGTTTTGGATCAGCCCCAGCATCTGTGAGCACCAAGATTTTATTTTTGAACTTCACCAAGTAAGAAACAGACTCCGCCACAAATAGCAGCTGACTGAGTGGCTTGCCGAACGTCTTGTCTCCAGCAAGCAAAGATGCTTTGGGAAAACATCTGGAGTGGAGCAACTCAGAGTGGCTGCATGATAGCAATTTGGAGTCTGCACACCCTCTTGTGTTGCATAATGGAGCGGTTCTCAGATTTGAGGACACCTCAGAAACCCCTGATGTGTCAGAACACACTTGGCTGGGCCCTCCCCGGGAGTTTCTGACTCCGTGGGTGTGCAGGGGGCCCCAGACACTGCATGTCTAATGTGTTCCAGGGGGGGGGGTGCAGCTGGCTCCTACTTTGAGAACCGTGAGTATAAATGATCTTAATTGGACAGATGAGTACTCTTGAGCATCTCTGAGTTCACTGTGATACTTAACAGAGAAAAATATATAAATGTAAAACAGATTTTATATTTATTAATACAAGCTCTTCCAAAAGTTCATACAAAATGTGTTTTATGTAAAAGATAGATTTCAACATTTTTTTCAACACATTAAACTTGTTTTTAATTCTATTTTCATTTTTTTGAGATTTACTTATTTTTATTCGAAAGGCAGATTTACAACAGAAAATAAGAAAGAAAGATCTTCCATCTGCAGGTTCACCCTGTGAGCCGATCTGAAGCCAGGAACCTCCTCTGGATCTTCCACACAGGTTCAGGGTCCCAAGACCTTGGGCCATCCTTGACTGCTTTCCCAGCCACAAGCAGGGAGCTGGATGGGAAGTGGAGCAGCCAGGACACAAACTAGTGCCCATATGGTATCCTGGCACATTCAAGGCAAGGATTAACCACTGAGCCACTGCGCCGGGCCCTTCAATTCCATTTTCCTTGGGTTTTTGAAGTACTCTTTTATATAGGAGTCTGCTTCTCTCTTGAAGTATATGTTGGCTTATATTGTTCATTTAAAATCTGTGGCCAGCACAATGGCTCAATTGGCTAATCATCTGATTGCAAGTGCCAACATCCTATATAGGTGTGGTTTGTGACCCAGCTGCTTCACTTCCCATCCAGCTTGCTGCTTATAGCATGGGAAAGCAATGGAGGATGGCCTAAAGCCTTGGGACCCTGCACCACATGAGAGACCCAGAAGAAGCAGTAGGCTCCTGGCCATAAGCAGGGAGCTGGATGGGAAGCGGGACCGTTGGGATTAGAACCAGCACACATATAGGATTCCGGAGTGTGCAAGTCGAGGACTTTAGCAGCTAGGCTACCATGCTGGGCCCTTCATACTGCTTTCCTAAGGCACAAGGTTGTATATATATCTGGCAAACAGGATTGTACCTTGTGTAATGTTTACAAACTGTACATGACCAATCTTCATGTGTTCAGATATTGCTTCTTGTCATTTTAATAGACATGTGGGTAAACTGTGTGTTTAAAATGTTAAAAAATGTTAAATGGATTTTTTTTAAATTCCTGCTTATTCTTTCACCTTTTGCTGTTTCTTATTAGGACCATTCTATGAGCCAAAACTCTAGGCTCCTCCAGGATTGTTTCCCTGTAATTGCTGAGATGGTAGATTGCTTGGTCAAATACAATGTAAAATTCTAAGACTTTCAGTGCACAATTTCATAATGGTTCCTCAAAAGTTATATACCAAATTATGGTCTGGCTTCCTCCAGAAGACGGAAGGCAATGTTATCTGATTAACAGTTTCATTTGGCTAGTCTCCTGCTGACCAATATTCAGAAATACTCACATGTCATGTTGCTTTCCTGAACGTAATACATAAAATATCATGGGTTCACATCTTAATAATATGATACACAAGAAGTAACTCTTCTGAAATGTCCCCTCTGTTAAACCAGCATCCTCTAAGATCACCTTACAATGTGGTACTGTTTTACAAAAGCATATCCAACTGATTCTGGGACCAGGAGACCCAGTGGCCTGCAGAGTTTCCCACCCTCTTTCCTGCTCTAATGTGCCCTGGCAATGCTGACTAAGCACTTTGTTCTCGACCACAAGGGCCAGGGCTCCGCACAGCTATACCATGCCTTTTAGATTAAATCTGATTTTTTCCCTTCAAGTGCATGCTTTATTCTTATAGCCAACAGGGCGCAGAGTTCAGAGATCATGTTCTGTAATATTGAATGTCTTGAAAGTATGTGCCCATCTGTTCCAAGTCTGAAGGGAATCAAAGTGAGGCTTATTGAGTATCAGGCACAGTGAGTCAATTCATTCCCCGTTGCTGAAGGCCAGCAGCAGGTAGCAAGCAGGGAATAAACAGTCAGAGTAAACGTAACATACGTTGGAAGTGTCTCACTTTCCTAAGATGTTGGATGTTGAAGCTTTCGTTTTGCCTTTTCTAACATGTTCGTTTTCTCTGAACCTGGAGTAATAAGACCATTGTCACTATGTTTTTAAATTATCTTAATTTTCCCTCAAAGATGCATTTTAAAATTAAGGCGATTGTCTCACCACCTTTGTAGTAGTTTCTAGTGTGTCTTCTGTGGGATGTCCATTCCTGTCCTTTGTCCATTTTTCTATATGGTTTTACATGCTTATTGATTTCTAGGAGTTTTTAAATATTTTTATATGGACTGTTTGGTAAGCATTATATGTCTTGTCTTGGTTTGTACCTTATCTTTTTACCTTGTGTAATAAGACTTCCGATGAATACAGGTTGTTAATTTTAGCACAGTTACATTCACACTTACACAGTTACATACACGCTTTTTTGTTTTTTAAAGATTTATTTATTTATTGGAAAGTCAGATATACAGAGGAGGAGAGACAGAGAGGAAGATCTTCCATCCGATGATTCACTCCCCAAGTGAGCGCAACGGCCGATGCTATGCCGATCCGAAGCCAGGATCCAGGAACTTCTTCCGAGTATCCCACACGGGTGCAGGGTCCCAAGGTTTAGGCCATCCTCGACTGCTTTCCCAGACCACAAGCAGGGAGCTAGATGGGAAGCAGGGTTGCCGGGATTAGAACCGGCGCCCATATTGGATCCTGGTTTGTTCAAGGCAAGGACTTTAGCCTCTAGGCCATGCCGCCAGGCCCTACAGACTTTTATTTTTATGGTGGGCTTTTTTTGTGTTCAATGTTTAAGCACCCCCAAGATCTAAAGGAACTCACCCTTATTTTCTTGGAGAAGTTGTAAAGTTTTGCTTTTGATATTTGAGCCCTTAATCCATCTGGAGTTGATTTGCATGTCTGATGTATGATAGAAATCTGATTTACTTTTTGTATGGATGACAATTCTTTTCCAGTTCCATTTGTGGAATTCATCATAACTGATTCAAAAAATGCAAGATCAGTTAGAGATCCTAATTTACAACCATTTGACAAAAAAAATTAAGAAACCCTACAACAGAAAGTGCAGAAGTGGATAGATGAATTAGATAGCTTACACATTGCTGATGCAAGTATGAATTGCCACAACAGCTTTGAAAAATAATCCAGCATTGTCTTGCAAAGTTGAATATTCCCACAGCCTGTAGTTGGCCCAGCATTCCGTTCTTAGACATAAACTGAGGAAAAATCAGGCTTGGATGCACCAAAGTCCCTTATGAAAATGCCCTCTGCCATGACATTCATCAAGGCAGTGAGTGTGCAAGCTGAACCCCAGGAGTCCAGGAATGCAGACCGGCAGATTACGATGGATTTCCATGATGAAATATTATGCAGCCGTGAAGAGCAATGGATCACATCTACCCTCAGGAATATGAAATGGCTCTTAGAAACTGAGTGGATGAAAGACTCAGAAAAAATATACACAGCCTGGTATATGCACTAGGGCCAAATGCCCATGCCCCCCAAAATTCCCCTAAAAGCAAGATGATAGTGTTTGCAGATAGGGTCTGTGAGAGGCAATCAGGACATGGAGGTGGGCCTTCAGAAATGTGATGAGTACCCTTGTGAGAAGATGGACAGTTAGCTCCCTTCCCCCCACAGGAAGACACAGCAAGAGGGAAACTGGCTACTCCTTCCTCCTCTCTACAGGCACCTTAACCCCGGGGACTTCTAGAGTCCAGGACTAAGCATATAATGGGCTGCTACCATTGCGTCCAAGGTACTTTGTTGCATCAGCCCAAACTAGTACTATATCAAAAGTCACAATTACAACTAATCATTTGTTTGCACACTGTTCATGCAATTCTTACGCATATCTGTGTGTGCAATAAGGCAAATTAGGGTCCGTCACGTGGAAGAAGGCAGAGGAGGTAAGACAGGAGTACAAAAATGTAAGCTATCAGTCATCTGTTAGTTTTCCCATTGGCCAGCTGGTTGTCAGATGTTTCTTATCCTATCAACAGATAAACACCGAGGACTTAGCATGCGTCGAAGGTGAGAGTGGCAGGTGAAACGAAGTAAAGAGGAGCTCCCCTTGCTGCAGCCGAGGTCTCGTTGAAAAGCAATCTGGGAGGTAACCAGCCCAGGCCCTTGGAGAAATGAGCCAGTCGTGAAATGAGAATGTTTAAAAAACAAAGACTGAAAAGCTGTTTGGTATCAGTAAGGTGTATTAATCATTTAAAACTCCACACCTTAGTAAATTTTCACCAGCTCTTAAGAAGACGTTCGTTGGTAAACTGGCACCTGCCTAAACTCCATGTTCTTTCAGATCTGCTTGAACCACGGAGCAAAACAAATTTCTCTACAGGAGGGCAGACAGAAAATTCCAGCAACCTAACACTACCCTACGTTTCTTCAAGGACTTCCATTATATCACAATAATGAGGTAAGGACTACATCATTGCCAAGCTCTAAATAATAAAACCAGTTTGCATTAGTTTTAAGATTTTACAATTTGTATAGCGATGAGAAAAAACTTCCGAGAACTTCCTAAAGCAAGTTTGTCGGATATATGTGAGCAAAAAAAAGTCCTAACCACCACAGCATGTCTCCTCCGCCAGCACGAGCCTCCAGCATCACCTGTTAGGAAGCCCAGTTGGCATCACCACTCACCTGGCGGCTGCTTGGCAAGGCAGCGTGTTGCCCACTCAGCATTCAGGGCCCACTCTCTGCTGTCGTTATGTGCTCAGAGAAACCTAAAATCAGGCAACCTCCAGCGCTCCCACAGGCCTAAGGGTTGTACCCAGGAGAGTCAGCCCAGTCGCATGCTAGCTGTCATCATCATATCTGGGGACAGCTGGGAAGAAATGATTTTGCTAGAATGTTCCTTCAGCTTAGAGAACACACAAGCTTGCTGTGCGGTAGTTATGGTCTGCCGTAGTGGTTGGGTTTGGTTTGCTGAACCGTCTGAGAGTACATTCTGCTTTGTTCTTCTAAGGCCGCAGAAGAATACAGCTGGGAAATGTAAAACAGGCAGAGAAACCCAACCTCCCCTTGTGCACAGCCCCCTTCTCTCTCCCATCCTGGGTCTCAGGTAACTGGCAAACAGCCCGCTGCCCTCAGCTGCATCCCTGGATCCCCTGGAGTACTGCTAGCATCTAATCCCATCAGCAATGTTTAGCTTGCATTCTCTTCTTTCCTTAACTATGATAAAATATTCATATAAAACTTATTTTGATCAATGTAATTGGCACGTGAGGTGCACATATGTGTGGGGTACATATGATGTTTCAATGCATGTGTATTTTGTGCTATGTCAAGTTGGTGGAAATGTATCTCCTCAAATACTTCAAGTTCTCTACGGTGGAACCATTCAAATGCCCTTCATTTTATATAGAGAAATATGTAATGCATTATTAACATGATCTATAGCAATCCTACTATGTAACAGAAATTCTTCCAGGGAAGAAGTGATGTAAACCCCAAATCCTAACCCCAGATTCCCAATCTCTGATTAGCCCAACCTGGATCAGATCTCGCTCCTGGTGGAAGGTAGTCACCCAGCCTACTGCCCATGGCAATGAGGTAGATGGCACCTGCCCACCACTGTCTGAGGACTGGCTGTATAGGAAAGTCAGATTACTCACTAAGGGTTCCTTAACATACAAGTGTTCACACCCAGAACCCCAATGCCACATCCATTCCTTTGAAAACATATCTGTTAAAGGTGTGAGCAGTGACCGGTCAGAAACAAACTGGCACTAAATGGGATGGCAGGCCATGGCTGGCTCCCAGGGCTTTTGTCTCCACACGGAATGAGGAGCAGATCCACCTGTTTGTTCATGAATAGAAGCACTCTGGGCATGATTTGGCACTTAAACCTGCCTTGTGCCATCAGTCTGTCCCTTCCTGCCAGACACTGGCTCAGTGTGTATTTTAGATGGCTTCTTTTGCACTGTCAGCACCTCTTTTGCCAATCTATATTTTGCTGTTGTATTTTTAATTGGATTGAGTAAGGCAGCTACCAGTCCAGGTCAAGCTCGGGTTCATTTGCTTGTGACTCTGAGTCAGACAGCAGAGTAAGAAGGAAACATAGACAGTTTGTCTCCAGAACAGCACACGGCCTTCTCTGCACACAGGCTCCAGGTCGGAATTCCCTGGGTTTTCAGGCATCCACACTCCCTTCAGGTTTCTCTGCATCCACTTACTATTCCTGGGTCATTGTGTAACTGCTCTATTACACTGGAATTGACACATTTAACCTTTTAAGTATATGTGAGTTGTGCAACCATCATCATGATCTAATCTTAAGACGTGTCCATCTCCCACACAATTCCCCACCCAGCAGCCTCTCTTCTCCTTCCTAATCCCTCCGACACACACATCCCACAGCCCTAAGAGCCATGAATGTGCTTCACCTGTCCATCAAGTTCTCTGCCACTTCTGCCTGATTTATTTCTTTTACAAAGTTGTTGAGGTTCATTCGTCCACAGGACATATCAGTCCCTCATTCTCTGTCTTGACAAATAATATTCCATTCCATTTATTTATCACATTTAATTTATCTATTCTTTAGGTGTTAGAAATTTGCAAGAATTCTACTCACTGGCTCTGATGAATGTTGCTATAAACACGGTGTGTATGAACTTTTATGTGGACATATATCTTGATTTCTCCAGGAGTGAAATTACGAGGTTAAATAATATCTCTCTGATCACATTGTGAGGAAGTGCCAAACTGCTTTCCAAAATATTCACATCATTTTACAACGCTCCCCCCAGCAAGCGAATAAGGGTTCCTGTTGCCTTGAAACTTTGCCCATCCTTTAGCAACTTTCTGATGCTAGCCACGGAGTTAGCACAAAGTGGCATGTCACTGCAGTTACCTTTTCCAGATTTCTCCTGTTGTCTGACGGTGCTAGCATCCACACACGTGCTTGCTGATCAGCCTTTTGGATGCCTTCTTTGGAGAGAGGGCGGCTTATACCCTGTACCTGTTTGTTAGTTGGTCTCTGTCTCCATTGTTGAATTGTACAGATGCTTTCCACGTTGGGATTGAAGCGCCACATCAGCAATGCAGTCAGGGAATGTTCGTGGCTTGTCTTTTCGTTTTCTCAATGGTGTTTTTTGCACCCCTAACTTTTTACTTTGGATAAAGTCTAGTTTATTTACGTTTTCTGCTCTGCATTTAGATCCCTAAGAAAGTGCCTATCCAAAGTCACAAAACATACTTGTATGTTTTCTTCAAGTTTTGTACTTGTAGCTCACATATCTGGGTCTAATTGTGAATTCATTTTATGCAGTGTGAGAAATAGTTCCAACATCATTATTTCACATATAGTATATTTAGTTATTCCGGAACTACTTGGTGAACTTATACTTTGATTTTTTTGTCTTTAATTCAACCATTTTTTTTAAAGATTTTTTTTATTATTTTTATTGGAAAGGCGGATATACAGAGAGGAGAGACAGAGAGGAAGATCTTCCGTCCGATGATTCACTCCCCAAGTGAGCGCAACAGCTGATGTTATGCTGAGCAGAAGCCAGGAGCCTCTTCCAGGTCTTCCACACAGGTGCAGGGTCCCAAGGCTTTGGGCCGTCCTCGACTGCCTTCCCAGTCCACAGGCAGGGAGCTGGATGGGAAGCGGGGCTGCCGGGATTAGAACTGGCACCCATATGGGATCCCAGGCGTGCAAGGCGAGGACCTTAACCACTGCACTACCGCGCCGGGCCCTCAACCAATTTTTTAACCTTAAAATTATGAATCAAATTTTATAGCACTATTATAAAGTAATATCAATATTATCTGCCATAAAAGCAGACACACACAAATAAATATTAATAAGACAAAATAAAGCTATAAAACATTATTTAGAGGTATATATGACAGCTGAAAACTACCTCTGTTTGTTAAAAAGAGAGATGTGTAAATGCCAGGATGAAGTTGGGACCACACTAACTGGGCTGCACTTGGAGGGATTGTAAGAGGGAATCAGATGAAGTCACAGTTGGTTGATTGTGAGTGCCGGCTGGGTCTCAATGCCTCTTAGTGCAGGTGTCTCTCGCTGGGTATTACTTCTCCATCACCAGCATTAGGTGTACCAGGAAGACGCTGGCTGGGGAAGGGAGTCCCAGCATGGATTTTGCTGTGGTTTGACCATGATTTGCCTCTAACTCCTACAGACATTGAAATGCTCAAGTCATAAGCTGGTGGTGACAATCTGATGCAATGACAACACGTAAAAGGTGAGCTGAGAGGCCCCGCGGTCGCTGGTGGCGCACCCTCTCGCGAGAGAGTGGTGATGTGAGCTTGAGTCTCTCCTGCCTCCTGCCTCTGCACTGACTGCACGGCTACTGGCCGACAGCCTCACCAGACAGCCCCAACTGGCAGGGCCTGCCCTGCTCTGGCTTGGAAAACTCTAGAACTTAAAGCTGAAAGAAACCACGTTCATGAGTGGCTTACTGTAGGCGTTTAGTCTCAGTAACAACAAGCTGAATAAATGTGGTTTTCCATCCTGGGCTCATCTCTAATTGCCTGTGTCTGGGCAGGCTGCTGCAGGTCGGTGAGCCTTGGCCTTGCCAAAACTTGTTCAGCAAAGATAACCTGTTCCTAAAGGTGAGGATCCAGGACCATGCAAATGAAGGGCAGGCCAATAGCGGATTCCATGTAGGAAAATAGGGCGACTTAGTGTTCTTGCCACTGCCAGGAAAACCAAGACTCTGATATGTTGGCCATTTGCTCCCGTTGATTTTTATTCAGTTCTTTATTCATTTTGTTTTATTGTAGTAAGAACACAATGTGAGATACTCTCTTTTTTAATCTTTTTTTTTATAGAGCAGCAACTTTTTTACTTTTTATTGGAAAGTCAGATTTATAGAGAGAAGGAGTGACAGAGAGAAAGTTCTTCCATCCACTGAATCACTCCCCAAGTGGCTGCAATGGCTGGAGCTGAGCCAATCTGAAGCCAGGAGCCAGAAGCTTCTTCTAAGTCTCCCAAGCAAGTGCAGAGTCCCAAGGCTTTGTGCCATCCTCAACTGCTTTCCCAGGCCACAAGCCGAGAGCTGGATGGGAAGCGAGGTCACTGGGATTAGAACCAGCGCCCTTATGGGATGCTGGCCCATGCAAGGCAAGAATTTTGGCCGCTAGGCTATGGTGCTGGGCCCAAGCTATACTCTGTTAACATTTTCAAGGCGCAATGCTATTGTTGAGTTTAGATGCAATATTGTATGGGATACCTCTAGACGTTATTTATATTGCTTAGCATATCATTTCTCCCTTTCTCCAACCTCTGGCACTCACCAGGGTACTCTGATTTCATGAAGCTATCTTAGGTTTCACATGTGAGTGGAATCATGGATTGTCTTTCTGTGATTGGCTTGTTTCTGCCCCATACTAGTCATGGCAGTTACATAGATACTGCAAGTGTTGGTGAGAACATTGCAAAGAAATCTGCATCCTTGGTCCTGTTGGTGGGACTGTAAAATGATACAGTTGCCATGGAGAGCAACGTGGTAGTTCCTTAAAAAAAAAAAAAGGTTAAACTGATGATTCAGCAATTCCTCTTCCAATGTCTGAGCAAAATAATTGAAATCAGGAAATCAGAGATGTCTGCGTTTATACTTTCACTTGGGCCTCTTCTGGGTGACTGGCATCCCTGAAGGATGCACAGCAGTGGTCTCAAGAGGGATGGCTCCAGGTTGGGCCTCTGGTGCAACAGCTAGTCCGCAGCATAGGCCAAGTGCAAGTCCACACTGGAGTGCCTAGTTCGAGTCCTGACGCTTCCACTTCCAGTCCAACCCTCTGTCAATGCACATTTCGGAAGGCAACACATTCTGGTTCAAGGAGCTGTATCTCTGTCTCGCATGTGGCAGACCCTGAGGAGGTTCTGGGCTCCTGGTTTCAGTCTCGCCCAGCCCTAGCCTTCCTACGCCTTTGAGAATTGAACCAGCAGATGAAAGATTCATTCATTCTCTCTCTCTTTCTCTCTCATTATCTGTCTCCACTCTCCCTGCCCTATGTGTGTACCTTTCAGATAAAATTAACAATACAGTGCTTGCTTCGGCAGCACATATACTAAAATTGGAATGATACAGAAAAGATTAGCATGGCCCCTGCTCATGGATGACACTTGTGAAGCATTCCATATTTTTAAAGAAGTTAACAATACAATAATCTTTTTTGAAAAAGAGACATGTTTCTCTAGCAAACTCCCCAGCCACCAGCTTGTATTCCAAACACGCTTGTTCACCTTTCAGATTTCCTGCTGTTCCACTTCATCTGGAAATTAAGCTTCCTCTCATGTCTTCAAACAGTAGTTGACACCTGTTGGATCCTTCAAGGTAGTATGTGCTACTGAAAATTATCTTAAGTTTGAGGTTAGAAACATCGACTTGGCTCTTGCCACGATTTGCAATTCATCAGTCGGAGGTTGTTTTTAACCTCGCTGCGCCCTCTGGTGGTGATCTGGAGCAGGGTCCTGCAGGCTCCATGGACTTGCTGGGGCTTTTCTTCCCAGACGCCCAGTGTGATGCTCGGGGTATGAAACCCGCGGCTGAAAACTGATGGTCATTGGAACGTTTGTGCGTCCCCAGCCCCCCCAAGAGCAAATGATCTACGTCAGGCTTTTCTTCCCTCGCTGCCCCCCGAAGAGCCAGTTAGTAAACGTTTACCAGCACACAGCTGCCTTTTGGTATATAGTTGGTTGCTTTCTCTCTATCCTGTCCGTTAATATGAAGATTTTGCTCTTGAGAAATCCCAAGACCGAGTGGAAGTCACAGCCCGGCTCCTATGACTTCTGTTCTCTCTCTCCCACACTGCTGCCCGCCTCCCTTGCCTAAGTGCTGGGTCAGGAAATGAGGTGCAAGTTGATCCCTGACAAACAGCGCTTCTAGTGGACACATGAGTTCAACCTCACTTACTTTAACTGCAGGGAAAGATCTTCCATCACTCCTGCAAGTGCCCTAACAGGCAGGCCCAGCCAGGTGAAACCAAGTGCGCAGGATCCATCTGCTCCCTGGGAGGAGCCATCTCCTTCCCGAGTCCAGGACCAGGCTAACCCGCACACAGCATGTCAAGGGACGGTGAATGGCTGTATGAACATGGTTAGAAAAGGCTACAATTTTTTTCTTGAATGGATTTAACCAATATCACACACTTTTCTTGCAGTGCGAGAGTGTACAGGTTCTAGGCGTTGATGCAATACTGGATTCTTAAAATCTCGAGTGAGGCTGGAAGATTCAAGTCAGGGGTCTTGGGTCTTTTTATTTCTCATGACACCTGTGAGCTAAGAAAACAAGAGTGAAAGAAGCCGAAGTCAGAGCCTGCTGTTCTCTGTCGTTCGAAACACACACGCTGCCGGGGAGCCTCCCAATTTCCTCCTAGTCTTTGAAGTGCCAGGATTGCTACCCAGATCCACCCTGCTCCAAGCACAGTAAGGGATCCCCCAGGCTAGCTCAGGAGAGTCCTGGATGAACATGGAGCCCGGGGCAGGTGCGGGGCACAGAGGTTAAGGGGCCCGCTTGGGACGCGTGTCCCTCAGCAGGGAAGGGCTCTGCTTCCAACTCCTGCTGCCTGTTCATCCACACCCTAGGGGAGATGGCTCAAATACTTGGGTCCCTACCACCCAAGTAGGAGAGGCAGACCAAGTTGTGTGCACCTGGCTTCAGCGTGGCCCAGGCCTGGCTGGTATTCTCAACGGAGCCAGCTGCAGGTTCGGGCTGCACCCCTCTCCCCTCTGCCCCTGTTCAGAGGTTGCTATTTCACATCCTGTAGATGAGAAACTTCACATTTCTGCCAGCCAAAGGACTCTTCTTATGCTCAGTGGAGAATTTAAAAGATCAAGATGCTCTGTTGCTCTCCCCGTGGCCTCGGGCTGCAGGTGCCTCTTGCTTCCTTGATGAGAACCTCGCTAATAGGGTACAGCGGGCTCCCAATTAAATCCTCTCCCTACAGAAAAAGAGTGAGGACGAGTTGATGGCAGCTACGGTCCCCACACACGCACCCCACAAGTGACCCGGCTTGGAGACCAGCCAGCAGACACGAGGCTGGGAAGAGATGGTGTCAGGGTCACAGGGCACTCATCCTAGGGGCCATGTCCTCACACTGTTTCACACCCCTCAGCAGAGCTGGGAGCTCAGTTCCGAGACTCTGGATTCCCATGTCATCCGTGAATCTGTCATGCTTTCTCTGAAACTAGACTTGGCTTCCACACTCAGGCAGATATGTGAGTCAGAAGTTAATAGTACCAAGAGGGTAGAAACTTTATCTAATTGTGGTGTTTGGAGCTGGCTAGCAGGAGGGCCCCAGAGCATGGGGGGTGAGGGGGCGTGTCTCACGGAGAAGGTTAATTGTGCACAGGCCTGCATCAGGCCCAGCTGACCTCTATCGGCTCCCCGCCCCAGCCAGGGCTTTTTCTTCCGTTCACAGCGCTTCTTGCCATGCGCTGCTCTGCACTCACTTGCCATGCGCTGACTCTGCCAGCAAGATGCCGCCAACGGAGACCCTGTAGAGCGGGCTGTGCCATTTAGACTGTGAACTCTCCCAAATGGTGAGTGAA
Source organism: Ochotona curzoniae (assembly GCF_017591425.1). Taxonomy (NCBI): domain Eukaryota; kingdom Metazoa; phylum Chordata; class Mammalia; order Lagomorpha; family Ochotonidae; genus Ochotona; species Ochotona curzoniae. Next base: position 39,370,996 of record NW_024466502.1, on the reverse strand, counting down.
GTAAACCTTTTTTCTAAGCGGCTTGCGTTAGGCAGTCTGTAATAAGGGAACAGGTTTGGTTCCTTCTGCTGGTTTGAAGGTGTGAGCCCAGCTTGACGCCATGGTGCCCGGATCTGTGCCTGGTTCACCAGTTCAGTGAAGAGAGGGTTGCGGAGGCACAGCTCTGAGCCCGCACTGGGCAGAACTGGAATGTTGTCGTCTGCGTAACAAATGTGAAGTACACCGCTTCCTGGCGCACAGCTCCCCAACCCCACGCAGCTCCGGAGTCACAGGCGTTTTGTATGTTCACGAAATGACTGGGCCCAGGGCTCCTGGATGTCTTGGGTGGGGGTGGGGAAAGCAATCAAGAGATTAAAGAGTTGAAACTTTGCGTCCCACCTGCTCCTTTAGGGAGAAGAAGAGGGGTTGGAGGTTGATCTCTGTAATGCTAATAATGTAATCATCTGTGGCTGGTAATGGTGCCTCCTTGGGAATGAAAAAGGATTTGGGATAATGAAGCAGGGTAGGAGGTGGGCAACAGGCGAGGGCAGGCAGACCCCAGCTCACTGGCCCAGCGACCTTACCATAGATAGCTGCCACTTTCTTCCTTTGGCTTTTTGTCTGTGTCCTTTGCAATCAGCCCAGTGCACAGCTGTTTCCCTGAGTTCAGGAAGCCATTCTAGCAAATGATCATACCCAAGCAGTAGGTGGTAGAAGCTCTGGTTAGAAGCCGTCATTAGAAGTGCTGGAGGCCTGGACTTGGCGGTTGGCAGTTACAGTTGAGGCTGTCTTGTAGACTAGCCCTGAACCTGTGAGATCTGACGCTGCCTCCCCATAGCATCAGAACTGGGCTGAAGGGGGAGACGCCAGCAGGTGTCAGAAATGGATCTGCTTGTGGGAGTGTTGTGTGCTGGAGTTTGTGAGTGCCATTGCGTTGCAGCATCCACGAGGTATTGGTTCTAGAACTGTCCTCAGCTGCCAAAACTTGTGAATGCTTGGGGCTCCTACAAAATGGCCTAGTGTTGACTACAACCCATGGAATCTTCCTGTTTACTCTAAATCACCTCTGGGTTATTTGTAATGCCTTTGGCACTGTAAGTACTATGTAAATAACTGTAACAACACTACGTTGTTTAGAAAATGGTGATCAGGAAAAATTCCATACATCTTCGGTAAAGATGTGAAGTTTTCTCCATTTTCAAGCCACAGCTGAGATGAACCTGCAAAGGAGCACCCACGTGAACACGGAGGGCTGGCTAGGGGAAAAGGAAAAGGGACTCATCTTGTGCGGGGAAAGGCACCTGTGGGATTGCAGACCGGGACCTGCACAGGTGCCAACTGTTGGGGCCGTCTAGCTTGAGGCTATACAAATGAGGACTCCGGAGCCGGGGAAGCGTGGCCTGCCCGAGGCGCTCCCTGCTCACTCCTCCCGTGCAAAACTCCTGAACTCAAAGCCGGCCACGCAGAGTTTGTTTTTGTTTTTCATTTTGGCAGAGGGCAACAATATCATAGGACACACGGGATCAGGGAAAATTGCATACAATACATGGAAAGAATTTAATTTCTCTGAAACAAAACAACATTGAGGCCCATGTATAGTCAAATTTTGAACTTTGTATTTTCCATGGTATATTTTTGTAGGTATAGTATAGTCCCATAGTAACAGTTACAAGTTTAGCGTTCTGTTATTTAAGTGTATCACTGCGCCATAGGTATAGGCAAAGGTGGAAAATCTGGTATCATACTATTTTTAGCTGTTTCATGGAGAATTTTTTTTTCAGGGGACACATACTGCAACACAACTTTCCTTCCCAGTATGCTTGTCTCCGTTAGGCAGTTCATCTATGAGAATATATGTTCCGATGACCTCTATCTGGTTTATTTTGTACTTGACATAAAGGCTGTCATTTTTTTAAGAGCTCAGAAAAGTTCTCAAGTTTAAGTTGAAAAGCTTGCCCTCTAGTGGGGAAACAACAAACTACACACACATCAGAATGAGAGAAAAAAAAAAAAAAAAGCCTCTAACCTGAATTTCCCATTAACCAGGTATGTTTAACTGGAAAATAAATACCAGGAAACAACACCTCTGGTGTAGGCCAGTGAGACAAAACTTTAAACATACATAGGGCCAGACAGATGGGTGAGATACCATGTGATTGTCTAGAATCAAGACAAAGAGGAGGTGTGCGTGGTTCAAAGCTGAAAGGAACAGGTTTGAATCCTGGTGTGGGAAGCTGTGCAAACTGGGAACAGCATACATCCTGATAGGTCGTGCCCTCTCAAATGATGACGAAGGCAGGTCTCTCCCACACGGGGATGGGAGGGCGATTGAGAAATTCATCAAATGCTCTGTGGCTGAGTGCTTCTCAGCCACATTTTGTGCTAGCTTCTGCTTTTCACAAAGAAATAGTGTCTGAGTGATAGCTCTGCCAGTTACCCTAACCTGATTTACACATTCTAAGTACTGAGACGTCGTACCGTACCTCGTAAGCATGAGAGGGCTTCACTGAGGTCGCAGAAGATTTGTGTTATGAGAAAACTATGCATGGATTTCAAACTAGTTTTGCACCAGGATTGGATGTTGTAGCATAACGAGTTAGCCCACCACTTGGGACGTCCACCTTCTACATTGGGAGTGCTAATCTGGGTCCTGACTGCTCCTCTTGTAGTCCGGTTCTCTGCTAATGTGCCTCAGCAGAAGGCAGCCCAAACACTGGCTCTCGACTGCCTGTGTGGGAGACTCGGTGGTGTTCTGGTGACTATGGTGTCCAGCTCTGGCATGTGGTCATGTGGAGGTGTAAACCAGCAGACGGAACACTTCTGTCTCGCGTCCTTTTTGTGGCTCTGCCTTTCAAATTCATTCATTCATTCCTCTTATAAGAGTTAGAGACACAGAGATCTATGTGCTAGTTAATTCCCTAAATGGTCACAACAGTCAGAACTGAGCTGATCCAAAGCTAGGAGCCAGGAGTCCCCATGGATTTTCTATGTGGGTATAGGGGTTCAAGGTGTTGAGTCGTCCTCCACTGCTTTCCTAAGCTACAAGCAGGGAGCTGGATCAGAAAATGGAGCAGCCAGGACCCAAATCGGTGCCTGTATGGGATGCTGGCATCACAGATTGAGGCTTAACCAACTCTGCCATAGTGCCAGCCATAATTCCATTTTATCTTGACATCTTGAAATACATGGGGCCCAGCGGCGTGGCCTAGCGTCTAAAGTCCTCGCCTTAAACGCCCGGGATCCCATATGGGCACCAGTTCTAATCCTGGCAGCTCCACTTCTCATCTAGCTTCCTGCTTGTGGCCTGGGAAAGCAGTCGAGGACAGCCCAAAGCTTTGGGACCCTGCACCCGTGTGGGAGACCCGAAAGAAGTTCCTGGATCCTGGCTTGAGATCAGCATAGCATCAGCCATTGCGCTCACTTGGGGAGTGAATCATCCGACAGAAGTTCTTCCTCTCTGTCTCTCCTCCTTTCTGTATATCTGACTTTGTAATGAAAATAAATAAATCTTTTAAAAAGTGAAATACATGAAATTATTATATCAATAAAAAACTATTTTTAAAACACAGAGGGCGAAAAGACCACCTCGGTGACTGTAGGCAACTTCTAATCAATAAATAGACATCATCCAGTGACCAGGTAAAGGTGAGCCACTGCTGGCACAGACGCCTCGTAAGGTCTGAAAGGAGGCGTGTGTATGCGTAGATGCCAGAATGATGCCCTTTCTGGGAAGAACTGTGAGACATCCATGATTGTCAAACATGGTAACCTCTAGCAACTTGTAACTGTTTACACTTATTTAAACTAAGATTTACCATTCAGTGCTCCAAAGCCACATACACCTAAAACTACTCAACGTTGTAGATCAGATTGGGACAGATGGGAGACAGGTGGTTGGTAGATAGGAACTTATTTTATTCATTGTCTTTGCTTTTTCCCTTCTTTCTACCCTCTGTGGTCCTATTTTAGTATCTTTTTTTTTTTATTTCAACCAACATGTAATAATTAAACACTTTATGGGCTATGTTGTATTTCACAGAGCATAAACCAAACATGCCAGGAAATCAGCCTTTTTATTTTAAAATGTGCATTTATTTGTATGAAATGGACAAATTTTACTTCTCACAATACAGGTTAAGGAGCTTTACGATATCACCACCATGCCAACCATGAATCACTGGTTTCACATATTGTTAGACAAAGATATCAACACTTGGCAAGTAGAAAATAATAACAAAGTCAAAACTGTCCCTTGGGTGTATAAACCAAAGCTATACACAATCCCCAGAATGTCAGTCACAGCTGGAGGTGACATTGTTCTACTCTGTATCATCACAATTTAGGAAAAACGTATTTGGGGAGGTGGTGTGTCAGGGACTGGCTTATTTCACTAGCATAATGGTTTGCAGTTGCATACATTTAGTTACAAAAGACAAGATTTCATTGTCTTACTAAGTAGTGTTCTGTGGTGTATGTATGCCACATTCTCTGTATGCGTTCACGGATGGATTGTGGGTGCATTCCACAAAGCTATTGTGAATTGAGCTGCTGTAAACATGGGGGTACAAATAACTTTCATGTGAAGGTTTTATTTCATTTGAATACATTTCTAGCAGTGGGTTGGCTGGGTCATGCACTAAAACTGTTTTCAGATTTCTGGAGAATCTCCATTCTGTCTTTCTAATGGTTGTATTAGCTTACAGTTCTAACAACAGTGTATTAAGGTGCCTTTTCCCCCCAAATCTTCACTAGTATTTATTGTTTCTGGCTTTTTGGATGATAGTGATTTTAACTGTGAGTGAGGTAAATCCTCAGCTTGGTGATTTTGTTTCCATTTCCCTAATGGCTAATATTTTGTTTTCCATGGCTGTTGACCATTTGTATTTCATCCTTGGAGAAATACCCGTTCATGCCTTTGCTTTATTCCTAGCTGGACTTTTGTTGCTAAGTTTCCTGAGCTTTTTAAGATCCTGTGAGTTGCCTGGTTTGCACACATTTTCTGCCGTTCTCTTGGCACCTCTTCATTTTGTTGATGGTTTTCTTTGCGTTGCAAAAGCATCTTACCTGTTTTGTAATCCCACTTGTTTTTATTTTGATTGCATGGGGTCCTTTCCAAGAAGCCTTTTTTTTTTTAAGATTTATTTTATTTGAAAGGCAGATTTACAAAGAAAAGGACAGATGCACAAAGATATTCCATTATATTATGAATAGTTCTATTATGACAAAGTATTTTTTCAGCCATAGAACTGTTTGGATATCTATAGTCTATTGGTTCTTATGTATTTGTGTCCTTGCAACTTTACCAAACTCTTAATACTCTTAGAGGCTTTTATTTCTCCTGTATTGAAAATCTATGGAAAGAAACAGCTTAGCTTCCTTCTTTCCAATGTGCAGCCCTTTGCTTCACCCCTCCCGCCCCCATGGCTCTGGCTACAACTTCCAGGACTACCTTGAGTAGCGGGTAAACCTGGGCGTCCTCCTCTGGTTCTGGACCTGCGCCCAGCTTTCCCCATTCCATATGATGCTGGCTATGGGTTTTTATCTATAACCTTGATTATGTTGAGTTATCCTTCTCTACCAAATTTGCTAAAGTTTTTTTTTTTTTAATTGTGAAAAGGTGTTTTACCAAATGCTATCTCTGCATCTACTGAGATAATCATAGTTTTTATCCTTTAGCTTGTTAATGTGATATATCATGTTTATTGATTCACATGTGATGAACCAACCATCCTTGCATACCGGAGATAAATCACATTTGGTTCAAATGAATGATCTTTTTGATGTGTTGGATTTGATTAGCTAATACTTGTTGATAATTTTTGGATCTGTTTTCATTAGGGATATTGGTCTATAATTTCTTCGGCTTTTTTGTTTTGATGTATCTTTTTCTGGTTTTGGAATTAATGTGGTACTGGCCTCATAGAAGGAGTTTGGGAGGATTTCTTCCTTTTCATTTGTTTTGAGTAGTTTGAAAAGAATTTGAATTGGTGGTTCTTGAAAAATCTGGAATTCAGTAAAGCCATCCAGTCCTGGGCTTTCTTTGTTGTGAACTCCGCGCCCCTACCTCCACCCCCCACACACACCAGTGATGATCTGGGGACACACCAGCACCTGCTCTAGCAGCAGTCCAAGGCTGAAATGAATGCTGTCTGCTAGATTCTATGATCCAGGCTGTGACAGCCTGCCCCTTCCTGGCTCAGCGAGCTGCAGTCTCCTCCAGCCCCAGGAACCACCCGGGGTGTTTCTGCTGGGCACTGCCTCGCTGCTGAGTTCATGGGGCCCCACAGTGTCTCTAAACTATCCACAGCTGTACTAAAACTTCAATTCACAGTGAATTGTGTGAACATTTCAATGAAAAATTTCAGTGGGCTAGAGCTGTCACACAGTGGCACTGGCATCTTATATGGGTGCTGATTCAGATCCTAGCTGATCCATTTTGATCCAGCTCTCTGCTAATGTGCCTGGAAAGGCAGCAGAAGATATCTGCACTCCTCTGGTCCCTACACCCACTTAGAAGACCCAGAAGGAGCTCCTGGCTTTGGGCCGGTCCAGCTCTGGAAATTGCATTCATTTGAGGAGTGAAGCAGTGGATGGAAGGTTTCTCTCCCTTTCTCTCTAATTCTACCTCAAATAAATAAAATCCTAAAAAATACAGATTTTTTTTAAGATTTATTTTTCTATTGGAAAGTCACATATACAGAGGAGGAGAGACAGAGAAGAAGATCTTCTGTCCATTGATTTATTCCCCAAGTGGCCACAACAGCCAGAACTGCAGCAATCCAGAGCGAGGAGCCAGGAGCTTCTTTCTTCCACGTCTCCCACATGGGTGCAGGGTCCCATCGCTTTGGGCCAGCCTTGACTGCTTTCCCAGGCCACAAGCAGGGAGCTAGATAGGAAGTGGAGTTGCCAGGATTAGAACCAATGGGAACCCAGTGCGTGCAAGGCGAGAACTTTAGCTGCTAGGCTACCATACTGGGCCTAATACAAATTCATTTAACCCATGAATATAGGTAGTATTTCTAATTTTTGTTTCTCTAGTTTTTCACAAATTATACTTCTCGTTGAAGAATGTTTCACCTCTAATGAAATTCATTCTTATATGCTTTTTTAAAATTTGTACTGTAAATGTGATCTCTCCTTTTTCATATAATTAGTTATTGGCGTATGAAAATACTACTGACTTTTGTATATTAAATTGATATCCTGTGGGTTTTCTAAATTTTACTGTTTGTTCTAATAGTTGTTCATGTCTACGGCCATACCACCCTGAACGTGCCCGATCTCGTCTAATAGTTGGTTCAATGGTTCCTCTGAGATGTATTATGTATACGATCATGTCATCTGAATACAGTGACAGTTTGATTTCTTGATTCACAATGTGAATGGCCTTTATTTCTGTTTCTTGTTCGATTGGTGCACTAGGACTTTGAGTACTGTTTTGAATACAAGTGGGGAGAGTTATCATCTCTTGTTGCAAGTCCTAAATGGAAAGACTTCAGCGATTTCTCATTCAGTTAAAAATTAGCCACTGGCTTATATGTAAGTTTTATTGCTGTGGTACATTCTTTATACCTAATTTTTTCAGAGTTCTTATTGTAAAGAAATGCTGAATTTTATCAATAGATTTTTGTTCACTTTGTTGATATAGTTTATCACATTTATTGATTTGCCTATGTTGAACCATCCTTGTATCCATATGACATATCCCAGTTCATCTGGTGGATGAGAATTAATGTGCTATTGATTTGGTTTGCTAGTATTTTGTAAAAATATTTTGCATCTGTGTTCTTCAGTAATATTTGCTTGCAGTTCCTGTGTGGGAATGTCCTTGTCCAGTTCTTAAGGTAATGCTGGTTTCATAGAATGGTTTCCTCCAAAGAATTCTCTCCTCTCCTACATTCTTGAAATAATGTAAGAATTGGTCTTAAATCTTTAAATGTTAATGAGACTTCAGCAGTGGAGCCATCTTTGGGCTGTTCTTTGCTGGGACACTGTTAATTATTGATTCAATCTAACAGTTCCTAAATGGTCTGGTTGGTATTCTATTTTCTCATGATTCAGTCTTGGTAAGGTATATGTATACAGGAATTTGTCCATTTCTTATCAAACTGTCTCTCATATGCTTTGCATTTCTGTTATCAAGTGCAATGCTTTCCTTTTCATCTGATATTATTTATTTGAATCTCTTCTTAATTTAAGGAGTTTGTCAATTTTTTCCCTCAAAGAACTGTTTTTCTTTTAAGTTTTATTAATTGTATTGCATCATGTGACACACTGTTATAGGCACTGGGATTCCCCCCACCCCTCCCTGAACCCTCTCCCCATGGTGGATTTCTCCACCTTGCTGCATTACTACAGTTCAAATTCAGTTGTGGTTCTTTCATTGGAAATATTTGCCAAGCATAAAGTAAAGAACTGGCTTTTCATTGCATTGATTTTGAGGGGGAATGCATTTTCATAGTTGCTGGAGCATTTATTTGTGATCTGAGTTTTTTTCTGCAAGGTTTGGATTTGATGGGGTGTATTTCTAGCTCCCTAATGAACAGCAACAAGCACTTTGAGATTATTCTCCTTTTTTGATGTAGGTATTGATAGGTATAAATACAGTATGGAGAGCAATACCGTAAAGTTTGTGCTTCCCTTTTCATTCATTGTAAAAATCTTTCAAATTTTCTTTCTCTATACCTTTGTCCATTGGTAATTTAGGAGTAAGTTATTTAATTTCCATATATTTGTAGTTTCTGAAGTATTCTTTCATTGTATTGTGATGAGAAATATTAAATATGATTTCTCTTTAAAATGTATTGACTTGTATTACAAGTTTACTACTTGATTGATCCTGGAGAAATTTCATTGTGATTTTCGTTTTTATTTTCCTAATGAACAGTGATCCTGAGCAGTTTTTTCGTGTGTCTACTGGTCATTTCAATTTCATCCCTTGAAAACATGCCTGTGAACATCCTCTGCCCAATTATTAGCTGGATCATTTGCTTTGTTGTTGCTGAGTTTCCTGAGCAATAATGAATAGTGGATATTAAGCTTTTATCAGCATAACAATTGGTAGATATTTCCACCATTCTGACTGTTGCCTCTTTATTGATTTCCTTTTGTAGTTCAGAAGTGTCTTGGCTTAATATACTCCCATTTGTCTGTTTTTGCTTAAATTCTGGATTCTTTTCCAATAGGTTTTTGTCTGCACCAATGTCTTGCTGAGTTTCCCTGATGTTTTTCTTCTAGTAATGTGATAGTATCAGGACATAGGTTTAGAACCTAGGTTTGTTGACTGTTGTGTAAGATGAAAGATAGGGGTCTTGTTTCACGCGTCTGCATGTGTAGAACCAATTTTCACAATATCGTTTGTTGAAGAGACTGTTCTTACTCCACCAATTTTTAGTTCATTTGTCAAAGATTAGCTGATTATGGATGTGTGGATTACTTTCTGAGGTTTCTCTTTTCCATTTGTTTACATGTCTGTTTTGTGCCAGTATGAGGCTGTTTGGATTTTAACTATCATGTAGTATGTCTGGATAATCTGCCACTATGATACCTCTAAGATTTCTGAAGCTATTCTGGCTCTCTCACATTTCTGTATGAACTTCAACATCATTTTGTCGGTATCTGAGAAGAATGTCCTTGGTAGTTTGATTGGGAATGTACTGAATACGTATGAATCAGTATGGGCATACTGATATTATTCCATTCAAAGCATCGAAGATAATTTTTTGGTGTCATCTATTTCTTTAATGTTTGATAATTTTATTTATAGAGATCTTTTACAACCTAGGTGAAATGTATTTCAAGGTATTTAATTTTTTAAACTATTGTGACTGGTGCTGAACTTGCAAGTTCTTACTCAACCAAGCAATTGCTTAGATATATGTGTAGTCTATTGATTTTTGTGTATTGATTTTTTTATATTTTTGACAATCTTTACATAATTAAATAGGGTAAAAAGGTTCAAGGGCTATAGGAAAGTGGGTAAGATTATTATTTCCATATTGTTTCCTTCATGGATCAGAGATAAAGGGTGATATTTAGGGAGAAGCCCCCCCAGTTTCCCACCTACCCAAGGTCCTGGATGTGGGGCATGCTCCAAGATACTTGCTCAAGTGGTTTTGATAGTTCACTATTTATGAATCGCTTCAAATCTCGCCACTCCAAGCATAATGAAGTCATTGAAGAATCCACTGATTGACAGTCCATCATAGAGTCTCCATTTGCCCAGTATTTCACTGCCAACACTGAGTTGTGGTGATTGAACGACTTATTCTGTCCTCTGACTTTTCTTGGTTAGGGTTCCAAGTCCGGCAATTCAATTGGGGATATACCCAAAGAATCTTTGTCTGAGGTGTTCCCAGTCCAGATTCTTGTATGTACTTGGCAAGGACAGGGCCTGCCACAGTCCATCACCCCAATTCAGCTGGTGGTTGCAATTGCTTGGTTGGTTGTTTTCGTCTCCAACTTCCACTGGAACCAATGGGTGTTGCAGTCCAGCCTGGTTCTGCCCAGCACACTCAGTCCTCACATAAACCAGTGGGAGCTGCAGCCTAGTTGGAGAGACCCACAAGAACCCCCACCAGGCTCGCCCCCTACCCTGGTTTGCCAGTATGTGCAGCAAACTACTCCAGTCTGTCCCACATCCCATTCGGCTCTTGTGTATGTCAATGGGTATTAAAGTTTAGTTCCATCTAACCAGCTCCACTATGCAGCAGTCACGGATGTTTTTGGGTGCCTCTCTGTCTAACCACCCCAGCCTCTGTCCTAGTTTTCGTGTCCTCCCGTGGGATTGGTAACCCAAGAGGAGTGGTAATCCAAGAGGGAGGAGCCCACTATTTCCCTTCTGGGCCTCCCCTACTCCCATATTATGCACTCTCCAGGTGGCTCTGTGGTTTGACTTGACAGAACTAGCCCCCAGTGCCAGCTTCTACCAGCTGATGCTGCGGCTAAGCCCAAACAACCCTCACCCACTCTTTGCACCAGTTGGAATAATCAGCCCAGCCTGGCTTTTCCCTGACCTAGTCCACATGAGACCCATAGGTGTTGTGGCCCTGCTTAGTCTGGTCTGCACCCATCCCAGCTCATGCTCTCCAGTGGGAGTAACTGACAAGCAAGAGAATCCCCTCATATTCCCCCTGCTGACTCTGCCCCCTCCCTTCCTGGTTCTCACCTGTGCTGGTTGGGCACTGTGGTCACATCTAGTACAGGCAACCTCACCTTGGCATTCCGTATTGTGACTGGTTTTTGGTGCAACCAAACCTGGCTCAACCTATACTCTATTATGGTGCTCAGATTGGCAGTGGATAACATGAACTGATTCAGCTTGGTCTGCCCCCGACCCATGCCAGTGGGTAACTTTCCATGGCCTGTTCTGGGCTGTTTCCTATCATGCTTCTTGTGCTTACCTGCAGGGTCTGTCCTGCCAGAAGAGTTGCCCAGGCTCCTCCATTAGAACCTCTCCCAATGTCAGATTTCATGCATACCAGTGGGTCCATGAGCCAGCCCTACTCAGTTCACCTCCTGTCATAGCAGGAACAGTGGCTCTTCCTGACTAGCCTTCAATCCAAACTGGTCCTTGATGTTGGATGTCTCAGCCCAGCCACAGCTCCTCCATACCCACATATGGCTCACACATGGCTCAGTAGGGGGTTGAGACCTTGCCTAGTCCGTCCCACGTTTACCCTGGTCCTCCAGAGCTCCAGAGGGTGTTGGAGTCTGGCCCGGCTCGGTGCATCCAATCCCAGTCCACACTTGTGCCAGGGGAGACTACAACCGTTTCCTGATCAGAACGCAGCCCCCATTCCAGCCCATGCACCCCTTGGTGGGAACCTCAACCCAGCTAGGGTGTCCCCTTAGCTCCCAACCGGACCTGTTCCCAGCTCTAGATTATGCACATGCCCGTGGTTGCTCTGACACTGCTTGGCTCAGCCCCTCCACCTGTCCTGACCTCTGCCTTAGACATTATGGCTTAGCGTTCCTGGCTCATGCAAACCCGTAGGTGCAAGAGCCTAGCTCAGCATGACCTGTGCTCCATCCTGGTCTCTAGTTTCACTTGTTGGATAAGGTTTGCTCAGTCCTGCCAGGTATACCCCATTCCATTACCAATCAACACATTAGCCAGCTGTTGGAGCTATTTTGCCCAGTTTGTCTGACCCCCAGGTCTGGACCACATGTTCACCAGCGGGAGCTGTGACTCGCCAGGGGAGTTTCCCAAGTTCCACTTGATCCACTCCCAGACCCAGTTCTCATACATGCCTTGGGTTTTAGGCCAGTGCCCAGCACAGTCTGACCTTCCATTTGGCCTTGTATGAGCTGGTGAACATTGCAGCCCGGCCCACCCCACACCCTATTCAGGATGCACATTCAGGTGCTGCTGCATTGACCAGTCCAGGCTGTTGTCAGTTCCTTTACCTGTGATTGATGGCAGGCTCCTTGGTCACACCTTGCTTAGTCCATCACCACCCCAACTCTTGAGCTAACCAAAGGGTCGAGACTTTCCACAGGGTTTGGCCCACACATCCCCCACGTAAGCTACCCCCAGATATGGTTCTCGATTGCTGGTTAATGTCATGGCCCTGCCTGATGTGACTAGTCTCCTGATCCATCATCATGTCAGGTAGTAGGATATGATCCTGCTGGACAAGCCCCAAGCCTTAGCTTTTGCATGGACTGGTGTTCAGTGGTCAGCATTGTTCAGTGATTACAAGTTCTTCAAAGGAAGAGTTACTGGCATTGGGAATGTTTAGGATTGACTCACATCCCAAAAGCACCTGGGTTCAACCTGGAGCTACCTAAGCAGCGATTCAAAGAACCAAAACCCCAGAGGTCCCGGCCGGGTGGCCAGGAGGCAGAGCCTGGTGCCAAATGGCACACTGGCAGGCCCGGGGACAGTTCACCACGTGCACGTGGTGGCTGGTGTCAGGGATCCAGGCATGAGACGCCCCATCCTGAGACCCCCAGCAGCCAGCAGCTCCAATCAGAAGTTCCAGCCCCCAGGCCCAAGGTCGCGCCCCTCCCCAATCCCATCCCGCACCCAATGATGGTGGTAGTTGAGCCCTGTGCCTCCCTGAGCCCCATGGACTCCCCCCTTGGCATACTCACCCTGAAGGGAACAGCCCCTGGAACCCAGGCAGGCCTGGGGACAGCTCGTCACATGCATGCAGTGGCTGTAGCCTCGATTTTTGTGTATTGATTTTATATCTTGCAACTTTACCACTCTTCTGAGTCCCACCCCCTATTTTCTCCCCACCCTCTATTTTCAAAATCTTATCTGCAAACAGGTATAGATTGACTTCTGCCCTTATATATTTGCATCCCTTTGATTTCTTTTACTTGCCTAATGGTTCTGCCTAACACGTCCAGGACCACATTGAACAGCAGTGGTGAAATTGGGCTTCCTTGTCTAGTTGTGCATTTTAGAGGAAATGCCTCCAAATTTGCACCATTCAATATGATGCTAGCCAAAGGGTTTTTTAAGAGATTGCCTTAATTGTGTTGAGGAATGTTCCTTCCATAACTGATTTGCTTAAGGTATGTTTTTTTGTTTTGTTTTGTTTTTTGAATGATGATTTCATTGTTGATCAGGGTAGGAAGGATCAGGGGTTAGGGAAAAGTAGGTGCAATCATTGTTTCCAAATTTTCTTTTTCTTGTCTCTTGGAGAAGGCATGAGATAAAGGGGAAAACCACACCCAGCCTCACAAATGCTGCAGTACCCAGGATGGGGAACCACCACCTGATATCAACCCAGGGTCCCAATGTGGTGCATGTTCCTAGGGTTCTGACCAAGTGGTTTGGATAGTTCTGAAATGCTGTCAATTTCGACTATTCAAGAATGAGGCATCCCTCCCGGTGTCCTTTGGCTGACATAATTGACCTCAAGTTTCCATTCACCCAGATTTTTGCTGTCATCATTTGGCTGGGGTAGTTGTCCAATTTGTTCTGTTCTTCTGCTACTTTACCAATGAGCTGCCATATCCTCCATGTGCATCAGGATCTGCATCCACTGCATTGCCTTTTTCACTCACAGGTGGACCCAAAGACCCAGCCCAGGTGACCAGAGCCCCACCGGATCCCCTGCCCTGGGGCTCACTAACCTGGTACCCACCTCACAGGTGGGCCCAAGGACCTGAGCCTTGTCTAATTCCCCATCGCCAGGGTTCACAAGCCCGGCACCCACTGACCCCAGGCTAGCATGGCATGTCTCACCTCTGTTATTGTGTTAGGCAGCCTGGCTTAGTCCAGCCTGCCCCCAGTTCCAGCTCATGCTGGTGAGTGCTACAGCCTAGTCCAGCCCAGCCAAATCCCTATCCTTGCCCTAATGTGAATTGGCTGGTGTTGCGGCCCAACCTGGCCCCTCCTGCGCACTGTCCTGGTTCTCAGATCTGTCAGTGAATGTTATAAACCAGTCCAGCCTGTTCTATCCCCAGACCTGACCCATATGTATGCCAGTGGGTACTGTAACATGACATGGTCTGGGCTGCTCCCAGCTTTGGTTCTTACACTAACCTGCTGGGTCTGCATCCTGAGTCTCCCAAGCTATGAGGTCTCCTCCCAGTGGCAGATCTCATGCACACCAGTGGGTCCTTGGCCCGGGCTGACTTTGTCCATCTCCTGTCCTGGCAGGGACAGTGGCCTTACTCAACTGGCCCACACCCATTCTGGTTCTTACTGTTGGGTGGTACAGCCCAGACGTACTTGGTCCATACCCAGACACAGACACAGCTTTCGTGTGGCTCAGTGGGATTTGTCTTAGTTTCATGGTGGTCAGAAAAGCTACATGGTATGACATTTTTAATTTGCCGAGGCTTCCTTTACATCTTAGTAGTAGGATCCATGAACTGATGAAAACAATGTGTATTCTGTAGCCTTGTTATGAAATATTCTCTAGATATCGATTAGGTTCACTTGATCCATAATGTAGATGAGTTCTGTTGCTTTTTTATTGATTTCCTGTCTAATTGATCTGTCCATTGATAAAAGTGAGATGTTAAAGTTCCCCATAACTATGGTGTTGGAGTCTGTCTCCATTTCATAGTCTTTCCTTTTGTTTTAAATATCCAGGCACCCTGAGATTACATGCACATATGTTTACTATTGACACATCTTCCTGTTGAATTGATCCTTCACTCATTAAATGTCCCTTTCTTTTAAACAGGCTTTTTGTTATTGTATTTCTACTGACATTAGGGGGGTTGCCCTGCTTACTGCTTTCGGTTAACATTGGATATCTTCTTTCAATCCTTTCGGTTTTAGTCTCTGTGTATATTGGTTGAGATGTGTTTCTTCCTAAAGATTTATTTTATTTTTATTAGAAAGTCAGATATACAGGAAAAAGGAGAGACCGTAAGATCTTCTATCCACTGATTCACTCCCCAAGTGATTGCAACGCCTGGAGCTGAGCCAATCCAAACCCAGGAGCCAGGAGCTCTTCCAGGTCTCCCACATGGGTGCAAGGTCCCAAAGCTCGGGGCCATCCTCGGCTGCTTTCCCAGGCCACACGTAGGGAGCTGGATAGGAATTGGGGCTGCCGGGATTAGAACTCATGCCCATATGGAATCCTGGCACATGCAAAGTGAGGACTTTAGCCACTAGGCTACCGTGCCAGGCCCAAGATGTGTTTTTTATATGCAGCAAACAGATGGGTCTTGGTTTTCTTCACCCATTCAGCGAGTTTGAATGTATTAATTAAAGAATTTAAATCATTTATGGTCAAGGTTTTTGATAAGTAATGATTTTTGTCCTGCAAGTTTCCCACAAATATTCCTGTTGGCTTTCCCTTAATACTATTTTTAATAACAGATTTTTAAAAAAGATTTTATTGGAAAATTGGATATACAGAGGAGAGAAAGAGAGGAAGATCTTGCCTGCTGATTGACTCCCCAAGTGGCTACAATGGCCAGAGCTGAGCTGATCCAAAGCCAGGAGCCTATTCTAGGTCTCCCACACGGGTGCAGGATCCCAAGGCTTTGGGCTGTCCTCAACTGCTTTCCCGGGCCACAGGCAGGGAGCTGGATGGGAAGTGGGGCAGCTGGGACAGAAACTCGTGCCAATGTGGGATCCTGGCACATGCATGGCAAGGAGGCAAGGACTTTAGTTGCTAGGCTACCGTGCTGGGCCCCTCCCTTAATACTTTTAATATGATGTCTTCTGCTTCCACATATTGTTGCAATAATTATCTTTCTTAGTCTCTTTGTGTAACACATACTTAAATATATCATTTGTAAGGCTTATAGAGTGCAAATTCCTTCGATTTGGTTTGTAAAGTTTTTATTTCACCTTCACTTATTAGATTTGTGGGTAAAACGCTGAGTTGGCAATTTCCTTCCTTTAGAATTTGGAACATGTCCTCCCTCTTCCTAATCAATAAGCTTTCTGATAAGAAATGAACTGCGGTCTAATCGGGCAATCCTCTGAAAGTAACTGGCATTTTTCTCATGCACATTTTTAGAATATCTTCTTGGTTATATTAATGTTTCACCATGATGTGCTACGCTAAAGCTTTTCTGATCATGTCTGTCAGGCATTCTGTGTGCTTTCTATACCTGTATGTCCCCTATCTCTCCAAGTTAGGAAAATTTTCTGATATGATTACACTTATTAATGCACTAATTTTATTGCAAAATCAGATATACAGAGAAGAGGAGAGACAGAGAGGAAGATCATCCATCAGATGGTTCACTCCCCAAATGGCTTCAATGGCTGGAGCTGAGCCAATCCAAAGCCAGGAGCCCGGAGCCTCTTCTGGGTCTCCCACACAGATGCAGGGTCCCAAGGCTTTGGGCTGTCCTCAACTGCTTTCCCAGGCCACAAGCAGGGAGCTGGGTGGGAAGTGGGGATTCAAACATCTGCCCATATGGGATCCTGGAGTGTTGAAGGCGAGGACTTCAGTTGCTAGGCTACTGTGTCGGCTCCAAGATTTATTTTTAAAGTTAATCACACAGCAAGGGAAAGAGATCTTTTATCCATTGGTTCACCCCAAAAATGGCATCAATAGTCAGAGCTGAGCCAGTAAGAAGCTGGAAGCCAAAACCTTCCCCTTGTTCACCTATGCAGATGCAGGGACCCAAGGCTTTGGGCTATCCTCTGTTGCCCTCCCAAGGCCATTCATAGGAAGCTGGATTAGAAATGGAGCACCTGGGCCCAGTGCGGTGGTGTAGGGGTTAGGGTCCTTGCCTTGCACGCCCGGGATCCCATATGGGCGCCCGTTCTAATCCCGGCAGCCCCACTTCCCATCCAGCTCCCTGCCTGTGGCCTGGGAAAGCAGTCGAGGACAGCCCAAAGCTTTGGGACCCTGCACCCGCGTGGGAGACCCGGAAGAGGCTCCTGACTTTGGATCAGCTCAGCTCCAGCCGTTGCGGCCGCTTATGAATCATTGGACGGAACATCTTCCTCTCTGTCTCTCCTCTCTTTATATCTGCATTTCCAATAAAAATAAAATAAATCTTTAAAAAAGTGGAGCACCTGAAACTAAACCAGTACCCACATGGAATGCCTGCACTGCAGGCAGAGGGCTAACCTGTGCACCGCCACGCCAGATCGAGGTTTTCATCTTTGACATAAGCCTCTGTGACTTAGTGGAGTATCTGCTCCTTCAGTGGATATTGAGAGGTATCCTGGCCAGTGCTCAAGGCGGGGACAGGAGTCTGTGGTGACACCCATGTTGGGAGTGGCAGGTTTCCTCTAACTTTAGCAGCCTGAAGGGTATAATCACATCATCTGGTGTGATTACATCAGCACCTCTCTGCCAGGGCGAACTAACCATCCAGGGTCAGCCTGCTTTCAAACTCACAGCACCCAGGCGCCTCACCTTTGAAGGGAACTGAACCACACAAAGGATCTGGACAATCCTCAATATGAACATAGAACCCCAAGCTTCTACAGCAACTGGCCAAAGGCCTAGCCACACCCTACTGCATAGTCACAAAATTCCGTCACATGCTGTAGTCTCTTCTAGTCCCAAGGAACAGGGGATCCACTCTCAGTCCTACAAGCCTACTTCAGCTACTGAAAAAAGTGTCCTTCTCAGATCCAGCTGCCTGATAGGGGTTGGTCAGTGCTTTACCTTGGCTTGATTAGCCAGGCACTGTGTAAGGTGAGGAGCAGGGAAGAGCTTCTTGAGTCTCAGCAGGTACCCTGCTTCCTTCCTGCCCTCCTGGCAAGACTCAGTCCAGATCCAGGACTGGTCCTGATCCAGGAGCTGCAGATGTATCCATTCAGTTACAATCCCTCAGTGATGCATGGGCTGCAGTAGCCTCTATTTGCCTCAAGACTGCATCTGCTCCCTGCTGGTTGCTGGCTGGCATCTCCACCAGCTGCAGCCTGTAGGAGTCACAGCAGTTTCTGGCTCAGTGTTGCACAATCATAGTATCTCCTTGCTCCGCGGCACCTTATTTTTGTAGACTTCTGTAAACCTCCTTTCAACTGTCCATCAGGAATGTAAATCTCCCTATGGTCAGAATCAGCACGTCTTTCCCTTCGTTGAAGTAACAGTATCAACATTTACCATGAAGATAGGAGAAGGTAATACTACAGATACTAGGTAATGCTGAAGAATTCTTCATGTGAACTACATTTTAAGTTTTTGATGCCACATTTTACCCTTCTTTATTGTCTCTTAACACTTTGTCTTCATAATGAAGATATAGTTGGTGTGCTGCACTATGGAATATTAGGGCATTGTAATTTTGTTTAATCAGTCTTGCCAGCGAGTTCTCAATCTCTTTTTAAAAAATGTATTTTTACTGGAAAGTCAGATCTATAGAGAGGAAAGACAGAAGATCTTTCATCTGCTGATTCACTTCCCAAGCAGCCGCAACAGCCAGAGCTGAGCTAATCCAAAGCCAGGAGCCAGGAGCTTCTTCCGGGTCTCCCATGCAGGTGCAGGGTCCCAAGGCTTTGGGCTGTCCTCAACTGCTTTCCTGGGCCACAAGCAGGGAACTGGAAGGGAAGAGCAGCACCAGGATACAAACTGGCAGCTATATTGGATGCTGGCGCATTCAAGGCAAGGACTTTAGCCATTAGGCTACCACATCAGGTCCTCTTTATTTTCTCATTGCTTAGTGTCTCTCTAATTTGAAGAACTTGTCAGCATTCCTTGTAAGGCAGGAAAACTCCAGTCTCTTTAGTCTTGTTTACTAATGCCTTTGACATTTCTTCTACTTATATCAGGAAACTAACACGGGTGGGAACAGTAGTGCTGGCAAGCCCACCTTCCTTCAGTGTTTTTCAGTGTCTCCTCTCCTGTCCGTGCCCGTGTGCTTTCTGCTGAGTCCTGTACTTACATGGAATTGAGCAGTTTTTCTCCTGAAGCTCTGAAAATCCTGTTAAGCACTTTAAATCTGGCCTGTTGCTTTCCCATACCTGGACAGTTGCATCCTTCTTGCTGGGAAATCTTGCCATCTCCATGAATATGCTTTCTACCCTATTAGCATTGTCAAGTTCCAGTTGAACCCCAATAGCTCAATATTTCCCATTTGTTATTACAACTTTTCCACAAGCTTTCTTCACTTTTCATGATTTTTTTCTCCTTTACGTATTTTCAAGTAACCTTTTGTTCTGTTTATATCAATAGCAGAGTAGTTTTTATTTTGTAACCTTTCGAAATAAGGATGTGATTTTTTTTTTTTTAAGCATTTCCCTTTCAGTATGTCAGGAGCACTAAATCATTTGTGTCCCCTTGATGTTTTTCTTATTTTCATCTAGGTATCTTAAGATGTCAGTTTCTAGTACCTTAAGGTTTTAGGTATTCCACGTGTCCTTGATGTTTGTTGGTGTTAAGACATCTGCATATCAAAAGACTGGCTACTTACCTAGTTTCACTGATACCTGTTCAGAAGTGCTAAGCAATGTGCTTTTCTGAACTTGTGTGCTTTCCTGCTATGTTGCCACTAGATGGCGCCCTATGCAAAGGACTGCTGAAGTTCACTTTCAGTGTAAACCTGGAATTCAGATCTCAGTACAATTGCTGTTTTGTTCATCTTGAACATGTGTCTTAAAAGGGAGTTTCTCCCTACGAGTCTTCCCTCTGGTGCTGCAGTGGGTATCCACACAATACAATAAGTCACACTTAGAGCCTACAGCTTACTAAAACACAGGGGTAAACCCTACACTAGGTGTATCTGCTGCAGAAATGGACTCTCAGCAATCAGGCCACTCCAAATAGCCGCAAGCAACACTGGCTTGGTTAGAAGTCTGACTAGGATCATAGGAGCCTATGACATCAGGGCAAGTCTAGAGTCGCCACCCACAGACAATCCTGGGGACAGGGAATATTAGGGCTTCTCTGGTGTTGAGTTTTACCAGGCCCCAGTCTGGTGAGTCCTTCCTGTCTGCCAAAAGTTGCTGGAGGGATTAAGAGCAATCCCTCGGCTACCCAGAATGGCACTAAGGCAGGCTACAATCTTGGAGGTGTGTATCAGGCCTGTAAGTAGCTGTCATTTGAAATATTTGTCTTAGTACAAAATACATCTCTGATGCCAAGGTCATTTGGAGGGATCTCTTTAAGTTCTGACCCAGAAACTGGAGGCTTTTGGGCTTTTAGTACTGGGCATCACAGGGGGTGATCCAAGCTCTGAGTTTTAAGGAAAAAGTCCTAAATTCCCTTTCCTGCTTTACTCCCTAGCAGCAGGAATCCTTTATTCACTGCCAGAGGTTGAGAGGATGGTGGAGGTAGATCCAGTTCCTGGCCAACTGAATAAGGAAGCTCCTGGCACTTGGTACAGGTCTGGTCAGTTTTTCAATTTTTGTTTTGTTTTTCATGGAAATTTGGTCCTGGATTTCCTACTCTAAGATTTGAATTTAATTCTATCTTCCTCTCCAAATTGTGAGGTGAGGCATCTCAATGAGCTACTTGGATAGGGCAGAGGGTGTTGCTCTTTGCTATCTTATTGAATACTTTATTATATTGAAGCCAGGCACTGGTGGTGTCCCACCTGGCTTCTGTAGCTGTGGTAAAGGAGATTTAGCATGTCAACAGCAGACTCAAACTAGAGTGCCCGAGGAGAAACCACTGCCACCACCTTGCTCTGCCTCCCCTCAGGTACACCCTAGTATAAACAAATTTTGGAGTTCCCTTCCCCACTACTAATAAAGGCACTTTCCCACAGCACAGACAACCAGCTGAAAAGGCTCAGGATCTTCAATAACTAAGAAAGTTACAGACCCAGCAGTGTCTATAAACTAGAGCCAGGGCCTAGCCATGAGCTGGTGGACTCACAATGAGGTCTTTGCTGGGACTAGGGCGGATCCACACAGTGCCCTAGTCGGTTTCGGCTGATCTGCCATGGATTCCTTCATGAGGGCAAATATTGGCAACTGAAAGGACATGTTGTTGGACAGTAAGGATGTAAGCCAAGTAGTTGTCTAGGTAGACTGCACCACAAACTTCTGTTTCTTTTCACTTTTCAGACTTATGGAATGAATATATTTAGTGAAGCAGGTTTAAGTAAGATTTATGTTGTGGTTATCTCTTCTAATGCTTTTAAGACTTGAGGGCCCGGGCCCAGTGGCCTACCAGCTAAAGTCCTCACCTTGCACACACCGGGATTCCATATGAGCACTGGTTCTAATTCTGGCAGCCCCATTTCCCATCTAGCTCCCTGCTTGTGGCCTGGGAAAGCAGCAGAGGAAGGGTCAAAAGTTCCTGGATGCTGGCTTTGGATTGGAGCAGCACCAGCCGTTGCTAGTAGCCACTTGGAGTGAATCATCGGACGGAAGATCTTCCTGTTTCTCCTCTTCCTCTGTATATCTGACTTTGTGTAACTTTTTTTTAAAAAAGATTTTTCATTGCAAAGAGGGAATCAAAGGAAAATCTTCCCTCTGGTGGTCCACTCCCACCAGGCTCAGGGCAGGAGCCTCTTCAGGTATCTTGCGGATGGCAAGGACCCAAGCACTTGGTCCATTGTCTGCCTTTCCCAGGCCATTAGCAAGGAGTTGCATCAGAAGTGGAGTAACTGGGATATGAACTGGCACCCATATAGTGTGGCAGCATTTCTTGCTGTACCACAATGGCAGTCCCTATGTAGTAGTTATCTTTACAATCTATTGAGGCAGGCCACATTTAATGAAAGCTTAGTTCTTTTCATTATGGGGATATGTTACATCCCTGCATACATAAGACTAATTTTTCTTGCTACCAATGCAAGCCTACCTGCTTCCATCCAATTCAT
This sequence comes from Ochotona curzoniae, assembly GCF_017591425.1. Classification (NCBI taxonomy): domain Eukaryota; kingdom Metazoa; phylum Chordata; class Mammalia; order Lagomorpha; family Ochotonidae; genus Ochotona; species Ochotona curzoniae. The sequence goes on along the minus strand of NW_024466502.1, from coordinate 39,348,853 downwards.
TCCTTCATAATGTACTGATATTTCTTGACAAGGTCAGTGACTGCTGAAAGGTAATGGTTAATTTGCTTGATATGTGGAACTGACCTTAAAGATTTCTTCACAGCCTATGTATCACCTGTTTGTCTATGTAGTCACCATCACCATCCCACCCTTATGTAATGTAATTCACAAGTTACAACCATATCTTGATACTATGTACTGTGTACTCTGAAAGAAAACATTTTTATGTATTTGTATTCCTATGTCCCAAAATCATATAAATGCCTAATCAGTTATTCAATAGAACTCTTCAATCCTGTTATAAGCAGTGATGTGTATTAAATCCTGAATGTTCCCAATGTCTTACATTTTAATTTATATACAATATGTAACACTTTGAAAATGGCTATTGCTAAAAGTACAACTTGTCACTGAAAGTAACAGAACTATACATTTCCCCAAATTAATAACAAAATTTAATATTTAGCATTATTAAAACCCTAAGGAGAACCCAGGGTGCTATGACACAACAAAAATTAAGATCTCCCTCGAACACTATGCCACAAATGATTTCGTAGTGTGAAATGGAAAACACAAGTACAAATTAACTGCACAAAATAATTTATTCTAGCATTTAATGTTTTACAGTTTTTTCTTTCAATAATTGAATAAACAGGTAAGATGAAGGAAACATTTTAATCAGATCTGTTTGCCTAAGTAAAACTTCCCTTTTTGAATTTATTAATGTATTCCTTATAGAAATATTTACAATGTTAAAATTTATGGAGTAACACCACTGTTTCCTGTACAGAATCCAAAAAAAGGTATTTGTCCCAAAAATACTGTTAAAGTTTGTCTTACTATAAAATGATAAATTCTCACTTTGCTGATATAAAAAAGCATTTAGCACCGCTATACGGTAATAAGGCTTCATTTTAATTTGTATTCTACCTGACTGTACACTCCTGAAGCAGACCTCCAAGTATAAACCACTTGTTAACACTCATAGCAAGAATTATGCTCTTTTTATCTAGTTGCCTTAAGAGATATACTCAAATTCACCAGTGAATTTTCACATTCTAAATCATCTACATAAAACTGGAGTACACTTTTTAAACTAGAAAATGTCACTTTAGTGGATAAAGGAAATGCTAAATCATGAAAAATAATGAAGCTTAAATTGCCCTTTTCATAATGTGCCAAGAGAAATTTTATATTGTTATAGTTAAAACCTTGAAAGGCACAGAAGCAGAGCAGTAAGACAGGAGATCCAAACGTACATCCTGACACTGACACCAGATTATAAATTTAACACACCAGAAATCTATACAACTTAGCCTAATTATAAATTATGACATAGAAGCAAAGGCAGCTATCACAATGCTGATAACTTGTTTAAGAAAAACTATACAAATATAAACAAATCTTAATAGGTATTCATGTAAACTAGCAGAATCAAAAAATAAAACAAGCGTATAGAATACTCCATTTAAAAATTCAACCCAAGTATCTCCTTTCACATCCATATTAAAATGTACCCTAGAAATGACACCCTGATCAGACTGAATTGAGTCTGTAGCAATCAGTCTTCTGTGAGATTTCACATCTCATTTGCCAACATGTCATGGTTCACAGTGTGCTTCAGTGCTGCAATAGGAATGTCCACTTTGTTCCCCACAGGCAGGAAAGCAGGTGTAAAAGGAAGAAGATTATGGCAGGCCATCCTGTACTCTTCGTACTGGGAACTACAGTTCCCAAAGCTGCCATCAAGCAGTGCCTCAGAAACCTTTATTAATGTCTAATGAAACAAGGAAAAAATACTAATTAAGATTCATTCTGATAGCTCTTTGCTATCTATAGTAACCATTTCAAAAAAGGAACATGAAAACCCATCTTTGGAAAAGGTAAGTGCTGCCAGAGCTGTGGAGAAGAGGTTTGGAACACCTAACACTGTGGTGACAACCTTCATTAGTACAGCCCTAGCAGAAAACATGAAGATTCCTTAAAAATCCTATAATCTCACTATCTGAATATATCCAATGGAAAAGAATCAGCATATTAACGACATTTGCATGAAATGTTTACTGTGGCACAATTTTTCAAATAACCAAGAAATGAGATTAACTTAAGGAATACATTAGTGAATGAATATTTAAGATGTGGTACACAAAAGCATTGTTTGGCTTCAAAGTTTTTTATTTTCATTTCTTCAGCAACATTTCAGCAGCAGGCTATTTAATTTCATGTTAATTTTCTAATTCTGTAGCTGATTTTAAAGGGAGGTATAGTAACTGATAGACTAGCATATTGATATGAAGATACAATGCAGTATGACTACTTCAAAATCGAAGATGGACTCCCCATGAAACTGTTAAATAGATCTGCCATTGTCCATCCCTACAATGTCAAGATACATAAAAAGCCGAATGATGGACTTCTGACCGTTTATGAAGGACTATACTATTGTAATGAGATACAGGAAATCAGCATGTGGGGGAAGCACAATCCCAGAGCCTATGGTGCAGTATCATAATATATATACCACACTTTTTAAAATTTAGACAGAATATTTCTAAGGCCCAACTGTATAGTCTAACACATGGATCAAAGTAAAGGAAATTAAGTGACATGAGCCAGGTATTGAGAGACAAAGTACTACATGATCTCATCATCTGTGGACTCTAATGTTAAGTTCACAGAAGCTGGGGAGGATGGAGTGGGAAAATGTTAGTCAAGCAACACTAAGAAAAAAATTTAACACAAACAGGTAGGTAAGCTTACCCTGCTGGGAACATGACACCCACTAAATGTTGTAATTTTAACGTGAATTTCACATAACTCTGCAAGAAGCATTTTGTATAAAAGTGGTAAAAGTTAAATACTTGAAAACCTCTCCAGTAGAGTGCCTTAGGAATAACAGCGCACCTCTGTTGAGCACTTACTGCTCACCAGGCCCCTCACAAGGACTCTGTGAGGTAAGCAGTATTTTCTTTCCCATAAAATAAGGAAAAGGAAGCTCAGAGAGAGAAATGCCTACAGTGGCATTGCTTTTACTGGTGGAACTATGATTTATAGCCAGGCATAACTATGGCCCATGTAGGAATGTATATGATTGTGTTTTATTTGATCAATTAGCATCCACAGATTGACCTGTGCAGAAAAATCTTACCTTTACATTTTTATCTTTTATAGTTTCATCCAGTCTAGTGGCTATTGCAATTGCTTTCTTCTGTGTTGACTTGTCCAGGAAATACATCATTTTAGCACCTGAAATATCAAGACACTTAAATGAGTGAACTCCCGATTTTCACATTTCGTCTGATTTCTCCTAATCACTGCCATAGAACATGGGGTCAAGTGTCTTATCAGTAGTGGCTTTTATCAGTTCTCATAAGCCCACTGTGTTCTCTCCTCAGACTAGCTTATGTTTCTCATGCAAATACTTGTTTTACTGGAAATAGTTACATAAATTACCTTTTAATCAGTTGTAACTAATCAATTATTTTTTCTCAATTGGACTTTGTTTACAATATATTGTGTAGTAAAAATTCTCATCCTTTGCAAAAACAATTCACAACTGAAAGCAATTTTCACTATTCACTGTTCTGTCTTCTCGTTGTTTGAGATGTATTTACCTGGATGGAAGCATTACAGTGAAGGAATCGAGACAGATCCGAGGTCTGACTTGCTCCCCAAATGGTCACAACGAAGGAACCTGGAACTGCATCCAGGGCTACAAGAGTAGCAGGGGGCACAAGCACTTGGGCTAGCTTCCACTGCTTTCCCAGGCCATTAGCAGGGAGTTGAACCAGAAGTGGAGCAACTGGGACACAAATTGAAGCCCATACACTATACAGCTGGTGGCTTAATTCAGACAGCCAAAACCCCAGCCCTTGAAAAGAAATTCCTTAGCTGCTCTTACTGTCAAGAAGTAACTTTTCCTAATCTTTTCCACAGACATCGTAATTGAAGTTTTCTTCTAGCAAGAAAGCTTTTAGGTTAGTATAAATATAAGTACATGGCTTAAAAGCATGGTTAAGTGTGGCCCATCCTTCATTTTGTGCCAACTCCCTTTCTCTATGATCTTGGCTTCTTACACCATATTTTCATTTTTAAATGTGTATACACTGCCTAAAACCTTTCCTGTAGCAAGGCAGGACAAATCCTCAGGATAGAAAATACGTAAGGCCTGGGGCGGTAGCCTATTGGCTTAAAGTCCTTGCTTTGCATGTGCCAGGATCCCATACGGGTGCCAGTTCATATCCTGGCAGCCTCGCTTCCCATTCAGCTCCCTGCTTGTGGCCTGGGAAAGCAGCTGAGGATGGCCCAAAGCCTTGGGACCTTGCCACCCACATGGCAGACCCGGAAGAAAAGCTCCAGCTATTGGACCAGTTGGGGAGTGGACCAGCGGATGGAAGATCTCTCTCCCATTCCTCCTCTGTATATTTGACTTTCAATAAAAATAAATATTAACTGCTTTATTTTTTCCTTTTAAATAAAATCACTCAGAATGACCACGAAAGGCTGCATTAAAGGTATGATGTACAGTTCCTTTCAGCTTTTCCCATGCACATCTATTCCCCCATCCACATATACAGTTGATTATACTGCATGTCCAATTCTGCATTATGCATTAGAAAAGTATTTACCCCTATAAACACTTCGAAAAAACATCTTAAATGATGACCTGGTATTCATCCTATGAATCCACCTCTATTTTCCCTGTTATCAGACATACATGAGATTTGACAGCATTTGAGTGCCTTTGTACATCATGGTTTCTTTGCTTCTGATCAGTTCTTTAAATTTAAAAATAGCTTTACCTTATGTGAAAAGTTAATAAAACCAATTGTTTCCTTAAATGGCTTAGCCAGTTTAAACTCACAGCAGCAAAGTACAAGAGTTTGACTGCTACATCCTTCCTACACTTAACTCTCCTTTTTACTAACAAATGTTGGAGAATGGGCATTTGGTACATCAATTAGGTTGCCACTGGGGGCACCTACATCCCATATTTTAAGGTCTGGGTTCAAGTCTCTACTCCAATTTTAAACCAGCTTCCTGTTGCTGTGCACTCTAGAAGGTAGCAGGCGAGGGCTCAAACACTTGGTCCTCTGCTACTCCTGAGAGAGACTTGGACTGAGTATCTACTGCATGGCCAGGCCCTGGCTATGCAGAGAAAACCGGTAGGCAGGAACTCTGTTCATTTGTTTCTCATTCCAAGTTTTTTCATCATTCTTTTACTATAAACATTCTCCCCTCTGGGAGGTAAGTACAGACCTGAAAGTAGATGCTGAAGAGAGGTAGAATTATGATTGAGAAAATCTTCATTAAAGCTTTCTAAATCCTTGTTGATAAATATCTTCTGCATTTCTTGAGACAGAACTCTGCTCACAATGTCCGAGAGATTACTATGATTAGATACTGTAAAAAAATTTTGGAATACTTTTCAATAGACCCTTTAGAAAAAATACTAGAAAGCATTGTGTTTATTACATTTGATATTTTACAAAGTAAAAATACTGCTTTATATTCACATATATCCTAGAGACTAAAAATGTACAGATTTCTTGGCTGACATGTTCATAGTATTTAAATGAAGATATATTTATAAATATTTCCTCTTAGCTGCATAATGGAAAATGGTCCTATTTGCTTCTATATAGACAATACCTTTTTATACTTACCAGATTTAGAAAATCTAATTAAACATTCATGCAACCACGGGTTATTCCTATTGATAGCAAAAGCTCGTTTCACAGACTGCAGCATTAGTAGAAACTTTCCTGTGTCATGAAACATACAATTGTTATGAAATACGACTTTTTTATAACACTGAGGGGTAAAATTCAAAGCTGATAACTGGTTATCAAAGAACAATTTTGGGCCCAGCCTGAATGCCTTGTAGTTAGTTAGTCCTTGCCTTGCATGCACCAGGATCCCATATGCATGCCAGTTTGTATCCCGGCAGTTCCATTTCCCACCCAGCTCCCTGCTTGTGGCCTGGGAAAGCAGCAGGAAACAGCCCAAGGCCTTGGGGTCTTGCACCCTCATGGGAAACCCAGAGGAGGCCCCTGGCTTTGGATCGGCTCAGCTCTGGCTGTTATTGCCACTGTAAGTCTAACTTTCCAATAAAATTAACAAATCTTAAAAAACAACTTCATTGGCTTTGAAAAAATCACGAATTTCTTTGTAATAATAAAAAAAAAAAGTTTATTTACCCAAAGACAGATATACAGAGAGGAGGAGAGAGAGAGGAAGTGGAGCTGCCGGGATTAGAACCGGCACAACCATATGGGATCCCGGTGCATTCAAGGTGAGGCCCTTAGCCACTAGGCCACGCTGCCAGGCCCAAATAAACTGTTCTTCAAACTGAATTTTATCTTACTATAATCTAGTGAAAATTTCTCTTTAAAACAGGTAGTACATAGAATTTTAATGGACTACAGTGCAATATTTTAAAACATGTATAGAACATTAACTGATCAAATCAGGCAATTACGTTTCCTTTTATGTTTGGAGTTCCTTTTAAGCCTTCACACAGTAGACACAACAGTGTGAACCACTTACTGCACTGTGCTGTGTCAGCAGTTTTGATGAACAAGAGCCATTGTGAAAGGCTAAAAAGGAATTCAAAGAAATAAAATTGGTCTGACAAAAATTACAATAAATATAGTCACCAATATAATTAAGGATTAAAAAAATTCAAACTTACCTTTTCTAAAATATATTTCAAATGCTAATAGGTGAGTGTTAATATTATCAGCAACAAGATTCTTAAGAGGTATAAGGAACTTGATAGCTTCTTCTAAGGGATTTTCTACCTATTTTGGAACAAAATACAATTATTAACGTTAACATTCCCTTAAAATATTACATTAACACGTAAGTGCTTCAGATGGCTTTCTTCACGTATTCATTAAGCCATTTTAAAGTACAGGGTCAAATAGTTCCATTTCTTTCTGATTATGAAGCCAAGGTACTTGTTAAATTTTAAGAGCATATACACTTATTCCACATAGTTAAGAAAATGGTACTTACAGTCCCTGTGTATCACAAACATTTCAAATATAATTGGGGGAAAAAGTAATGACCAATTCAAAGTACTTATACTAGATTCACAGTGATAGTAAAGCAAAAGGTATTTCATTAAATCTAGTCCTAAAACTATTAACATTAACGTAGAAGACAAATTATTCTGCCCAGAGGCAGTTTGTAAAAAACAGCTTGAGTATCTAAGGAACAGAGGGCAGACTGTGTCTGTAATCTTGAGCTCAGATTGCTGGCGCCCAAAGTCCAAGACCAAGTTGGAGGTCTGTGTGTAAATGTCCACAGCTGGGCAATGGTCCAAGGTCAAAGAACTGTGTGCCTTAAGGATATTCTTGAGGCACAGTCACCCACCTCTAAATTTAGGTCGCAGCGCTGATTCCCAAACATTCACTGACTGACATGAAAATGAGTGTGATGCCATCATTTTCTGTAATTTGACTGCCTCAGCAGTTCAACAAAAGGATGATACATCCTGTTCATACTGTGGTTAGTCATGGTAGTAGGCAAGTAGTAATAACCAAAAAACTTGGTGGTTTAAAAACAATATATTGCAGTTCTGTCATGCTGTTGTAAACACAAAGGTACTGGCAAAGCTGCCATTTTCTGAAGGTGTTTGGGAAGAATGTGATTCCTCACATCACCCTGACCTCTTCTGATCATACTAGGTCACTTGGATAATTCAAGTTCAAGCTACCTACTTTGGGATCAGCTAATTACAACCTTACTTTCCTTTTGCCAGGTAAGATCCCATACTTAGATTCTAACATTCAGTGCACAAACACCCTTAGAGAACCCTTTACTCAGCTAACCACAATTCTGTGTAATTTTCATGACCAGAATTTATGTATTGTCTCTCAAAAATAACTGATGTGCATCTTGAAACACTGCAAATGACTTCTAATTTACAGATTTAAAAAAATCATGTTCAAAGGAATCAAACAGTATTTTTACTAAAAAAAAGTTCATCTCACCCTTTCTAATTTCTCAGGTACAAGTTCCTCCTTAAGTCCATTTGCTTCATCTTCATCATCATCTCTTTTTTTCTTTTGATTTTTTTGACGTTCCTTTTCCACATGCTTCCTCTCTTCTTCTAATTCAGCTTTTTTCTGAGCTCTTCTCTGTTTGCTAAGCATTTTCTTCAATTCTTTGGCTGACAAATTTTCTAAAAGCATCCAAAAATTCATTCAAAAAGTCAATGTCATCATTTTTCCTCATTCTTAAATATATATTACTAGTATCACTTTTATAAGAAGGGGCTACTACATAAAAATTTTCAAGAAGTGCACAGCTACAACTAGCACAATCTGACCCACAAACAAAAGCAACTGGTACATGCTGCATTACTTATAAAATTAAGAGACAAAACAAGGTTCATTTTATAGACAATGTATAACGTTTCAGTCTCAAGTCCCAAACACTATAGAAGGTGGCTGATATAATCAATATCCTCTTAAAATATTTCAAGAGTAAGAGAAATGCATTTCAACACACTTGTGATCTTCAAGTACTATGTAAACATTAAAAAGGGAAACTTAAAAACTGACCTCTATATGCTAGTATTTCTCAAATACTCATGGATACTAAAAGCCTCGGAAATATAAGGCTGTACAAATAATTTTAGTGGCATTCTTATTGTGAATAAATTAAGTACTAAAAGTTTTAGGAACACTTATTTTCCCTAAGGTGATCAAAGCTATTTTCATATACAATTCAAGAAAAGAAACACAATCATAGGGCATTTCTAACTGCTCTGAACCAGCCTTTCTAAACGACGCAAGTCATTCCACTAAGGTGATTAAGAAGCATCAACTCAGAACAGCAGCTAAAGGACCTATTCAACCCCTCTTTCTTCCTTCCCAGTTATGAAGTAATCTGGTATTTTCAAACCTATGTGACAATATATTTTTCTATGTATTGTTTATATAATATAATTTAGTGTTCTTTTGAAATCTTATTTAAATCAATTACCTGAATTTATTTCTTGTTGTTTGCTTTCATTGGTTACAGGGTTATCATACAATTTCAAGTATATTTCAATCGCTGATCTAGCAGCCTTGAAATAAAAAGCATGTCTTCTGAGTATATCTTCTAACCTCAAAAGGTCAACATAGGCACGGAGGGTCATCTTTCTCATGCAGTATGTATGGAAGTCAAACTGATCATCGGTTATCTCAAAAAAATGCTTGAAAACAAAACAAAAAAAATTACCCTTACATTTATGTCAGTCTACCTTTTAAAAGAAAGCAGTAAAACAGCCCCCAACAAAACAATAATACCATAATGACACTCAGTTGCCCTCTCTTTTGTTTAACAGTAATGAAGGACATCATGTTGAAAGCTTTCTTCCTAGAATCTATCCCCAAACCCTAAAAGTTTTGTGATAATAAATGAGTCAAATGATCAGGTTCAGGTTATTTTTTTTAACTCAGATATTAGTGAATTTTAACTTTAATAACTAACTTTATTTTAACTTTAATAAACCATTTCTCCTGTATATTTCCTGTATATTTACTAAAAGCCAGCATGGCTCTTGGCAGGAAAGCCTTATTTTCTCCATCCCACAACCTGGTACATGGGCCTAACACTTGGCAGACATTCAGCAACCATAATATCTACCAACTTTGAGAGATAAGCAGCTTATGAGGCATATAACCTTCAGTAAGTCTTGTAATGTCCTAAAGTCACATTTAAGTAAGGAGTAAAAGTCCAACAATTCATTTCTTAAGGCTCATTCTTAATAGTAAACTGCTAAGCCAGTGCATAGTACTATGGTTTCCTTCTATTAGTAAGCACCTCTTAACTCCCTAAATTCTATTTTAGACCATTATTCATCCAGACTGTATGTATAAATAAGCATAACGTCTTCCCAAGGGAAGAACTCAAAAGATTTCATTCAGTTAACAAAGACTCCATGGCTCATAAGAGGTTATGAGCATTTACTATTTTACATGGAAGGGCACCACTGCCTCATTAATGCCTAGATGTATTTATATATTTGAAAGTCAAATTTAAGCAGACATCTTTAACCTACTGGATTACTCCCCAGAGACCCAAAAAAGCCAGAGCAGACCAGTCCTGAAGCCTTGAGCTTCATCAAGGGCTCCCATGAGGACAGCACAGGCCCAAACACTTGGGCCTAGCCTATGTTTCTTACAAAGGAGCAGAATCGGAAGTGGAGCAGCTAGAACTTGAACTGGAGCCCATATGAAATGCAGGCACTGCAGGCAGCAACCTTACACACTATGCCATAATGTCAGCCCCACCAACAGAATAGTTTAATGCAAGCATTTTCTCCCCTATATGTATTTCTACCTCTGATTCTTTGTCTCCTTACTTTAGCATCTCTAAAATCACACAGAAAAACTAATGATTCCATCTGTCAAGACGGGTAAGAATCATTATCAAGACGGGTAAGTTGTTCTTGTACTTTATCGTCCTGGGGGTCTTGGAAATCCTCACAGAGAAGACACATTACTAATCACTGACATAATCATTTGACAGCTTCAACTGACTTCAGGATCATTAAGAACATACTACAAACGAAGATTATTAGATGTCAGACTAAAATTTTCGTAATAAAATGATGTAGAAGAAAGAATTAGAAAAAACATTTTATGATAGTTAAAACTAAAAAATCACATTTTAATGTTCTATTTGAGTACTGAATTATTTCCACAAATAAGAAACAACTCAAATCTGGTTTTAACTTTTAAAAATGAATGTATTATTGTCTAAGTTAGTGGTTTTCCTTAAGTGTAAGTCATGTGACATAAAAGTATTATTATCTTAATATTCAATACAAATAACCAAGAAAAAATAGCAGTGTGTCATGGACACATAATGATATGAAAGACTATAGGATGATTTTTAGGTTAAAAAATGTAAAAAGACAAATGACAAGCTTCAAAAGATATTCTTAGCAGTGTCAGTAGACACAGATTTTAAGTCACATATTGAAAATAATCATATGGAACAAAACACCTTGATGCTGCCTCTATTATCAGTAACAGTCCATAGGCTGCCTCTCTCCAGTTCATGTCTTCCATACATAGGGTGACCAACTTGTTCAAGTTTGCCAAGGTTTTTCCAGTTTTTGCAATGAAAGCACTGGGTTCCAGGTATTCTACCACAGGTAAACCTGATTGGTTAATCACCCTATAATAAGCTGATGGTGGTATCAGATTTAGAAAAAGTAGAAAAATGCAACTATGCCTTATTACTTCTGGTTTTCAAAGAAATGACATACTACAGAATACTAATCTTGGGTTGATCTTTTTAACCTTTTCTTTTGGAATGCTTATAGAGGGATATTGCAAAGTTACTATACAGAGGTTCTGTGGACCATCCTCTTTTTCCCCCAAATGTTCCAGCAATAAACCACAAGGCAATATCAAAACCAAGAAACTGATATTGGCACAATATACACCTACAATTCTATGTAGTTTTTATCTTGTGTGAATTCATAAAACCTCTACCAACATCATGATACAGAATAACCATCATGAAGTTCTCTCTTGTACTATCAGACTGGACACTGTAGTCTCCAAACTCATAAAATCTGGAAAAACGCTAGACAACAAAACTTGTTCACTTTCCACTCAAACACAAAGTGCATCCTAAGTCATCTTAGGAGGTCTGCAGAAAGCCAAATATCAAAATCTTAACATACAGCTCGTATCCATACATCTTTTTCTTTTTGTTTTGTTTTGGGAGCAGGCTATGCTGAAGATGCCAAATACGCTAAAATCACACACTGGCAGAGGGGGGAAAAAAGCCACTGTTTCACACAGTGGTCTCATTAGGAATCCCTGCTGGGCTTTATCTCCTGTGCCAGATAGTTCAGTAGTTCTCCTCCTTCCCGGGTGAGATTTTATACACACACACACCCAACAAAAATCTCTAGACTTAAAAAGTAATCAATTAGGAGAAAAGACACCTCAATATTCTTTATACAGATTCTATTACTAACAAGTATATACCAACTTGATAAAAAGTTACAAAGTATAACTTTATCAGAAGTTTGAGATCTTATTAAACTGGTGCCCTGATTCAAATATAAACCGGCAGATACTTAGAATAAATTCCCTGAATTTTGTGATTATAAATCCTTCCAGTGTTATTAGAAATTCTTACAATCATTAAAAACTAATCTAGAAGCATTAATATTAGTCATGCTATTTGTATTAAACATCCCATTTCTACATACAACCACATGTAGATGTATCAACTGTGTAAGTCTTTTTTACTTGTAGAGCTAATGAAAAAAATATCCTGCAAGTGGCATGAGAAAAGGTTATTTTGTAGTTTTTCTGTGTCTAATTCGTGTTAATCTTACAGTTCCTTCCACTCAAATTCCAAATAGTTCAACTTTCTATCAATAATTATGTAAAATGACCAAGTTACAACTTTTATGTTTATAACTAATGGTTTCTTGTATTTTGCTCAAATGTTTCCTATCAACTGAGTAATTTCTTTGAACTGAAAGTGGTTTACCTGACAGAATCTTATTCAATGCACTCATCCAAATTCACTACCTTAGAAGTATAAATAAATATAACCTGATAATGGAATAAACTCAAATTCTAACAATTCTGAAAATATTAAAAATATAGCTCTTAACAAGTAGAATGCCTTTTTAAAGTAATGCTTATCTAGCAGGTGTCAAAACAAAACAGCAATCAGATGTGTAGCACAAACTGCAGCATGATTTAAACTAATCTGCTTGAATAACTCACATCAACCAAGAGCTCCGTTTTTAAAGGAGAAAACGACAAGGATTTTCACCCAAAGAGACAGCCATCAAGCTGAGGCATCACATAGCAGCAAAACAAAACAAAACAAAAAGGAAAAAGATCAGAGTGTTCCTAAAACAGCTCAGGTTTAATCTTATGTTCAATTTCCCTTCCAAAGCCACCCCTTAATAGTAAGCCTTCCTTTTGGGTAATCTGAGCATTTTCATATGGAAAAAGGCCAAAGTGACTGCCACGGTGCAGACATCAGGCTCACCTGACTATGATGCCTGTGGTTTTATAATGCTTCAGCAGGGGAACAGTGGTGCCGATTGCCCCCACAACTGAGGGCTGCTGAGGACTGCCTCAGGGGTGCATTTGTGGCTCTTTTCCTCCTGTGGTCCATGTGGAAGGAGAGTGCTTCAGAGATGACAAAGAACAGGAAAACAAAAATTCACACAAAGGAAAAGAAAAGTCCCCTCACTAAGGCACATCATACATAATTCTAAAAGCAAGTAATAAAGTAAGCCTGCAAACTGACCACAGATTGCCATATGGGGTACTGAGTGTGAGAACAAACAGCCTGGGAAGACCAACTGGAGAGAGGCTGACTGCGGATCAGATCCTAAGGCTTTATGGGGGAAGCGGCTGCCATCAGCTGTGTGTCCTCCTAGGCTAGTGACCAAAATCCAGCAACAGCTCAGTTCAGGGACAGACATTTTGAACTTAAAATGTTAACAGCACTAGTGATTTACTAATTAACCTTTCCCCCTTTCCCTTCAGGTAACAATATATACACACGAGGATCAACCATTTGAGGATCGGAAATGCAATTATTTGTTCACAACTTTTTATTGAAAGGCTCAAGATCAATTTCATTCTTCAGGATGAAGCTCTCAAAGCAGTTAGTACAGGCAGATGATCCTATGCAGAATCTACCCATTTTCATCACATTCCAGGAGAAAACCAAACACAAAATTCTAACAACTTACCCTTTCTACTTCGTGGCACTTTTTCAAGGCATCCCCATATTTGCCCAGACGCTGGTAAGCTGAAATGCATTCAGTCTGAAACCACATACACTGCATTTCATTTAAATTTTCCATAGGAGACGTTCCTTCCTGAAATGGAAGATTCATAACTATAAGGAATAAACAATAAGACCTTAAAAACCATTTCCCTTGTACAATTTTGTTATATAAGGGTACTGACAAGCAATTGTTAGCAAATTATTAGGCAGAAAGCTCCTACTGCTTCTAAATTACATCCAGCCTTCTGTACAGTGTTATAGTCTGATAATGTCTAGCTTTGTTAGGGTGTTCAACACTACATATAAAAGATTCCAGATTAGTTTTGTTAAAGTTGAGCCTCTGAACACTAAAGCTTTTACTTAGTTCATTTAAAAGAGTAATCTTGTGAAGCACTGCCTGTCCCCTGAGTTTTAAGCAGACTAAAGCTCCTTGGCTAACTTGGGATCAGCATATGTAATCCAGTATTGTCAAATCTGCTAAGTTTTTGGCCTCTTGTTTCCAAGACTCCTTTCCCCAAATTCAAACAACCACAGTCTCTTAGCTTCATTGTACAGAACACGATGGGCAATTCTAAGTGGTTAACTTTTTGAAATGAACAGTAATGTTCATTTCTTACAACATGTAGACATTAAAAACATCCCAAAAATTCAAAACTGGACGACAATCTAAGAACAGGAGCAACTTTACTTGTTTACTGGCAATCAGATAGAAACTCATTATGCAGAGTTACCAGCAGAGCAGTTTTGTTCTGCTAGCTCAAATATATCGACCACCACACTCTGGGTAAAACTAACAAGCTCTATAGAGCACAGCCATCTGCCCAGAGCTGACAACTAGAGGCAATAATGATAAGCAAACTGGGCCAGAGTCTGAGGGCTAAATCCCTCAATAACCAGTTCTCACCTTCTTGCTCTGTGCTTTTGAAGACACATCTAGCTGTGATTTTTGTTTTCTTTTAGTCACTAGATTTATTTAGTGTAAGTTCCATATTCACATTTGTAACTATACTTTACACCTGACTTTTACCAGGCCTTCCAGGTAGCATTTTTCTCTAAAATCTTTTTATCTATTCTGTACACTCTTGTCTCATGTTCAAACCTATGCAACAGTGGAAAGGGCAGTGAAGAGCTTGAAGCTCATCACTACTTAACCAAAAAAATGATTCGGCACAATTTAATTATCTTGATATAAAGTGTTTAAGTACTAAATGAACATGACATTTTCCTTAGATTTTTCTCCTAAATGATTTCTCATTAAAATAAATACAATCTCATTTTTTATTTTGCATTTCTATGATAAAAGGTTTTTCTGGACACTTCATTTTCCACTTCTGTGAGCCATTCATATATACTGTTATTTTTCTTGTTGAATTTTAACTTAGTGTATTTGCTTCTATGATCTCCTTTCAAGTTGTTCAATTTTCACAACTGAAGTTTAAGCTATTCTATGGAATCCTAAATTTTACAAGGCTGCCAATAAATAATAAATCTAGAATCCAGTTACCATTTAAGAAGATGATACACTGGTGCATCACTGCATATAGCAGTAACTTACTGTCATGCTCAAAAGCATATGGGTAGGGCCAGTTATGTAACGTAGCAGTTAGGTTGCTTCTACCACACTGGCATCCTTGTGGGCACTGGTTTGCAACTGACTGCCGTGCTTAGGATCCAGTTCTCTATTAGGATGAGATAAGGGTGGGGCAGTGGTGGTAGTGGAATATGTCCCAAGTGTTTGTATACCCTGCACCCTAAAGGACACTCCTAGCTTCAGAATGGTCTAGCCATAGCTGTTGTACCAACCGGAAGCTCTCCATGTCTGTGGAACATACTTAAAAAAAAAAAACTTAAAAATATGTTCCATCTCAATCTCACATGTATTTATTATACAGCACTCCAATGAAGAGTTACTCAAAATTCTTTCATTGAGGGTTGGAAATATCTTCAACTCCTTTAACCTCACTTCACTTACTATTATTACACATAAGCCTAAACTTTTAATAACCCTTATTTGTCAATACAGTTCTGGTGCAGTGGTTTAAGTGACTGCCTGGGACAATTTCACTCCTTATGAACTCATTAAGGCCCTGATCTAGCTTCCTGCTAATGCATCCTGTAAGGCACTCAAGTGTTCAGGCCCCTGCCACTTGTAAGTCTGAGATCCAGATGGAGTTCCTGGCTTTTGCCTAGTCCACCCTGGTTGTGCAGGCATTTCCAGAGTGAAGTAGCATGCAGAAGATATCTCTTTCACTTCTCCTTTTAAGGATAAATAAAGTGTATTTCCTGCATCAAGTAAAAACAAAGTTCCTTATCCTAAAATTTTTATTTTCTTATAATCTGAAATGCATTCTTTCCGTAGCTGGATCTTTCATCCACCTGAAATTAATTTGTACACAGTATAAGCATAAGATAGGACTGTCATTTTTTTTAAAGTTAACAGTCCCAGTAATCTTTCCACTTCTGATTTTTAAAGCTATCTCTGGCTATACAGGTTTCCAAATATCAGTCCATCTATTTCTGAACAACTCTTTTTGATTAGTCGACTTTTGAACAAAAAACATCATTTTCATATTATAGCATGAGAAAGGAATAGTTGTCTAACAAAGCATCAGGGAAAGATTCTACAATATCAGACACTAGTAGTGCACAAAAGAAAATCTGGATAGTTTCAAAGACTAAAAAAAAGTCATCACAGATTACTAGCAAGATTAAATTGATATAAAATGAATTTTAGAAGTGCAGAACTATAGTACATTGTTTACATTTGTAACAAGGTATTTGGCGTCTGCTATTGCTTTTTAATCACAGGTCAAAACCACAAAACCACAGGAAAAAACAATCATTGAAACATGGGCTAATTGGGGCTTTAATAAAACTAAGAAATTAATTCTTATAAACTTCAGAGGTAAGCTTTCATCGAAGTTAACTAATTTAGAAAACTAGATAAGCTAGATAAACTGTTTCCTACCCTTGTGAACTTGGAACACATTTCCTCTGCTTCCTTTATCATATTTGCTCGAAGCATATATTTTGCACATTTGGAATTGATGAATCTGTCAGCTGTGTCCAAAGACTGCGCTTCATCCATCCACTTTGCAGCCTCTTTGAGGTTACCTATATGCTGCAAGAGACAAAATCATTAAGCATGCATTTAAATACCAGCAATTTAAGCTTGTGCACTGAGGGACTATGCTTTAGAGATAACATGGGGACAAAAAATGGAAAGGGAAAAATAGGGAGAGAGGAAGGAAAATGGAGGGATGAACTGCTGTCTGTGAAAAATAATCATTTTAAAAAACAGTAAGGAAACAAGAATACATACGTATTTGGGAGAAGTAATAAATTAATTGCTACAATTTCTGTCAAATTTATCTAAAAATCTAGATAATATTTACTAAGACCTGAAATACATACTGAACACTGATTACACAGTAATTTAATGTAAAACTCCTTATGATTATTGGAGTATTAGAAAAAGGTTATTACAGTGCCCTAGAAATTATTTCTACCCAAAAAGAACCCCAAGTCGTCCTATTGAATTCTTCAAGAATACATGGGTAAGAATTTACCTTGTAAATTTTTGCTTTCATATAGAATAATTCTATTAGAGTTGGAGTATTAGCAATTGCAGCATTAATATAATCCAAAGCCAAAGAGTGTTGTCCAAGTTTATCGAAGTGCTGTGCCAGGAAATACTGAACCCAGAGCAGTGTGGTTGGGGGTTCCTTCTCTCCATTCTCTGTGAGTAAGCAAGCAATAAACTAAGTGGAGAAAGGCAAAGTCAAGCAAATTGTTCTGTTCTCTGTAATTTGTAATAAAAATAATCATTATTTCAATAGTGAAACTCCAGAAAAAATCAAAAATTTCAGTAAATTAAAAGGCAGCCAAGTAGGAGAGTATGATCAAAGAGATTCCCTAATAACCACATCAGAACTGCAGCAGGAAAATACCAGGGTAAGGGCTGGGCCTGGTAGGGGTTATTGTGGGTTGCTCTGACTAGGCTGCAGCTCCCACTGGTTTTTGCGAGGGCCGAGTATGTGCTGGGCAGAACCAGGCTGGACTGCAAAACCCACTGGGGTTCCAGTGGAAGTTGGGGCCAAAAACAGAACCAACCCAGCAATCGCAACCACCAGCAGGGCAATGGACTGTGCCGGGCCCTGTACTCGCCAAGTACATACAAGAATCTGGTCTGGGATCATCTCAGACAAAGTTTCTTTGGGGATCTCCCCAACGCCCCCTAACCCTCTTTAACCCTCTAACCCGCCCCCTAAACCTCTAACCCGCCCCCTAATCCTCTTTAACCCTCTAACCCGCCCCCTAAACCTCTAACACGCCCCCTAACCCTCTTTAACCCTCTAACCCGCCCTCTAACCCTCTTTAACCCTCTGACCCGCCCCCTAACTCTCTAACCCGCATACTGCCGGACTCAGAACCCTAACCATGAAAAGACAGAGGACAGAGCAAATCAATCAACTACCCCAATCATATTTTGGCAGTTTTTCAAACTGGGCAAATAGAGACTCTAAGATGAATTATGTCAATCAGTGGACTCTTCAGCTACCTCATTGTGCTTGGAGTGGCGAGATTGCCAGCAATTGATACCTGTTGAACTATCAAAACTACTTGAGCAAGACTCTTGGAGCATGCCCCACCTCAAGGTCCTGGGATGGGTGGGAGACTGGGTGGGGCTTCTCCCTTTACCTCCCTCTTTGCCCCAGATACAGGCGAAAAAAAATGGGGAAATAGTAGTCTTACCCTTTCCTGTAGCCCTTGAACCTTTGTGCCCTAATTAACTATGTACAGATTATAAAAAATAAACAAAAGGATTAAAAAATAATAATGGGCTTTCAAAGATTTTAGAAAGGAGTGGGGCTGGCGTGGGCATAGCATGTTAAACTCTGGCCTGCAATGCTGGCCTATGAGCATCAGTCCCTGTTCTGGCTGTTCTACTTCTATATTGGCTCCCTGCTAATGTGCGTGGGAAAGCAGTGGAAAATGGACTAAGCACTTGGGATTCTGCACTCATATGGAAGGCCTGGAAGAAGCTACTGGTTTCAGCCTGGTCCAGCTCCCCACCATCATTTTGACCATTTGGGAAGTGAACTAGTGCACAAAATATTTTTCTCTCTAGAACTCTGCATTTTTAATAACTATTTAAATTCACTGTATTCTCTCAGGGAAGTCACCAAACTCCCTCAAGGCTGTTTCTTCAAATGGGGCTAACTCTCTCCCACCCTACAATTATAGGAAATTTAGACAAGACTAAAAGTGTTCTCTAGTTGAAAACCTAATATGTAACTTTTATGTAGTACATGCATAATAAACATAAAATACTATTACTGTACATGATTAAATTAAGTGAGTGCATTAAAGTTTATGTTCAATCTAAACTTACCACAAGGGCTAAATAAGTCACAAGCTTTAAGAGAAGCTTCATAATTAGTAACAAGTTCTTGAATTATAGAAACCTGTTGAAAAAACACAAACTTTTAAAATTTCAAAAATTATTAAAACCAGTTTTCCTTATTATTAGTTTGATTTGGGAAGCACTCTACAGCTTATTTCAGAACTACCATTTAACGAAACTACCAGGTTGTCCACTTCCACCACTCCCTTTGAATATGAACATTTCCTTGTATAGGCTGAGGGCAGGAAAAAAACTAGTAATAAAACTTATGAGATTTTGAAAGACATTTTCACTGCATACTACAAAAACCTATTTTCTTTTGTTAGTAAACACATCCATATTGCCTATTAGCAGTTAATTTCCCCTTGCTTCAATATTATGCAATAGTAAACCATTCTATTTGGATTTTCTAGAATTTCATTCATTACAGAAAAGAGAAACTAAAAATGACTTATTTATTGCTATCAACCTGAAGAAGTGCAGAAAGAAGAATCTTTAGGCTTTTTATCAGAACTGAAGTCAGAGCAGGAGATTCTCGGCAGCCAACAGGGCCCACACCCTTTACAGTCTGGTAGTGCTTGCAAAAGGCCTCTAATTTGACAATGGGAGAGGGTCTTCACGATGCCATCATCTCCTCTGCTCAATGGCTTTCTGAACAAATTGAATTCATTGCATCAACTTGTTTAAGAGGATGAGCCTGCATTAACAAGGATTCTACCCAGAACAATTAGTCAAGAAAAAGAAATTTACAAGATACAGACTGAAAATAAAGACGATTTTGTATCTGCAGATGACATGACCTTGAATACAGAAAATTCTAAGGAATTCCAAAAAATGGCCAAGTTGCACAATGTAAGATCAATATCCAAAATCAATTATATTTCTATATGCTAATAATGAGCAATAGAAAATAGAGAACTTCTGGAATAGCATCAAAAATAATGAAAGGAATAAGTTTAACAAATATATTCAAGATGTGTGGACTTATGTCTATTTATAAATAACTATACTACTGAAATGGTATAAAGGAAATCAGTGTGGGGGAGGTGGGGGATTAGGGAGGAAATAAGGAAATCCCAGAGCATATGGAACTGAACCATAAAATATTAATAATAAAAACAAAGAAAAAATATTGCACAATAATATTCAATACTGTTAAAATCTAAGCATCAAGATGCCAAGTGGTTTCACTGCAGATAATAAAAGAACTTATCCTAAAATTGAAATAGGAATAAAATGGATCTGGAATGGCCAAAATAATCTTGAAAAGGAACAAAACAGGGGTACTCACACATCCTAATTTCAAAATATCTCAAAGCTACAGCAATCAAGACAGTATGGTACCAACATAAGTGTATATTAGTATACTCAGGTTTCACTATCTTAAAAAAAAGTTTGCACCTATTGAGAAACACTCTCCAAGGCCTAGACCATTTTTAAAGATAATAAATAGCCCAGCACATCTTGAATATGGAAACTAAAAATTGAGAACAATGCTTCCTCTGCCTGGTCTCCAGGAGGCAATAAGCATTCTTTTGCCTTGGTCATCACAGGACCAAGTGAGGCAACTAGAGATGGACCACTCCTACAGCTCACCACTCACACAAACTATTCTAACTAATCCTACACTGTTCACCCTATACTGATCTGCCCTACCTTTCCTAAGAATACCTTTTCTTTGTTTCTGTTTTCTGCCTCTCAACTAGCATGACCTTGAGGCATGCCTACTACTTGTAGGACATGTGTTTATTCCCAAGCCTCTGCACCTAACTGACCATCTTACAAGATACAAAACAATTAGGATGGACAAATTGATTAGCAGACAAAGCTGCCTAGACCAATCAATGGAGGTAAGAACACTTGTTTCAACTATCATGCTGGGAAACCGGACAGTCACAAGCCTAAGAATGAAGTTGTGTTCCTATCACATACAAAAATGAACTGAAAGTAAAATGAAGTCCTTAATTTAACAAGTAAAAAGTCACCATCACCTACTGGTGCTCAAGTGCCAGAATGTGTGAACAGACTACACCAGGCTGCAGCACCCATTAGCAAGAACTGGAATGGGTGTAAGCCGGTCCAGCAGGGCCACAGTACCTGCTAGTGACAGATTAGGCTGGGCAAGGCTTAGCATCAACCAGCACATGCACAAGACCCTTGGGTGAGAGCAAGCCTGGTAGTAGAACATGGGAAACTCCCCATGCTAGGTCACAGCTCTCATTGGTGAGCACAAGTACCAGGTATGAGAGCAGCCCAGGCCACTCAACAGAAACCACTGGCATGTACGGGAGACAGGACGGGGTGCAGGCTTGACCAGGCCCCAACATCCACCAGTTCACATGAGGGCCAGGGCTGACAGCTGGACAGGCTGGGTAGCACCCACCAGTGTGAGCTGGGATGGGGGCAGGTCAGGCACAGCTAGGCTGCAGCACTTGTAGGCAAATGCCAAGATGGGGCAGGCCATGCCACACTGGGCCATAGCACTCACTTGTACCCTCAACACCTAGGGCTGGAAGCAGGCTTGGTAGGGAGCTTCAAGGACTTCCCTACTGGTCTGCTGCTTTCACTGGTGAGCATGGGAGCTTGGAATGGGGGTGGACCAGCAGGCTACAATACCTGTTGGCTGGTATGTGAGGCTGGACGTAGGGGAGGGCTGAGCTGGACTGGGCTGGGCTGGGCTGGCCTGCTGCACCACATAGCACAGAATGAGAGCCAGAATAGGTGCAGGTCAGCAGGGCTTTACCACAACATTCGCTGGCACAAGCTGGGACTAAGTACAAATCATGTCAGGCTCAACCACAGTCACCCCTGAAAGAGTCAAGAACTAGGGCTGGGAACATGCCCCAGTTGCCCTGCGAGAAGACAGAACTTCAACCCACTAGTTCACTACACAAGTGGCTGCAAAACCTGGGGCTGGGTAGGGCAAAAATCAAAAGCTTCTTCCAGGTCTCCTACATGGACCAGTTTCACAAGCAGGAAGGTAAGAAATGGAGTAGGAGGACTCAAACCAGTACCCATGCCCATATGGGATGTGGGTTCACAGGCAGCACTTCACCTGAAACACCACAACATCAGCCCCAAATTTAAACAATAAAGTATATTTCAAAGACATAATGAAATTAAGAAAATTAAACATAGGCTTATATTGCTGTACAAAAATGTCAAAATTCATGTTGCCATAATATGAATTTCTATACATTTTTTGAAAATATGTGTAAATCTTCATGAAGTTGAATTTGAAAATATTCTTAGACATAGGTAAGACAAAAAAAAAAAAATCAACCAAAGAGAAAGGGTATAAACCAAATCTTTTATACATCAAGTAACACTATCAAGAAAGTAAAGACAACTCAGAATAGAAGATAGTTCCTAATTGTGTATTTGAGAAGAAACTAGTATGTGAATTATATAAACAACTTCTTACAACTCTAATGAAATAATCGAACTTAAAAAATGGGCAAAAAGATCTGAATACATGTTTCTCCAGAGATGACAGCAGCACATGAAAAGATATTTGACGTATCAGCCATTTTTAAAAAAAGATTTTATTTACTCAAACATGGGGGCCTAGCGCAGCAGCCTGGTGGCTAAACCCCTCGCCTTCCTCAGGCAGGAATCCTATATGGACACCATTGATATCCTAGCAGCTCCACTCTCCTTCCAGCTCCCTGCTTGTGGCCTGGGAAAGCAGTCGAAGATGGCACAAAGCCTTGGGACCCTGCACCCACGTGGGAGAGTCGGAAAAGGCTCCTAACTTCGGATTGGCTCAGCTCTGGCCGTTGCGGCTGCTTGGGATGTGAATCAGTGCACAGAAAATCTTCCTCTCTATCTCTCCTCCTCTCTGTACATCTTACTTTGAAAAAAAAAAAAGAATTTTTAAAAAATTAAACAAAATAAAAGTTCAAACATGGGGGTAACTTTGTTGCACCCCTGAAGGCAAATGAAGATGGCTTAAGTGCTGGGGCCTCTCACTAAGTTGGGAGAGCCACATGAAGCTTCTGGCTTCAGCCTGATCCTTTCCTGGCCATTTCAGTCATTTGAAGAGTGAACTGTAGATGCCAAGATCTTTGTCTCTTTGTTACTCTTTCAAAGAAAGTTTTAAGCACAGAGTTACAATTTGACCCTGCAATGTCATTCCCAGATATATACCTAAATAAAAATAATATACACAAAAGAACTTTACATACTTATGTTCACAGCAACATCATTCATAATAACCATTGGTACAAACAATACTACATCAATTAATAAAATGCAGTTTATCTCTTAGGAAAGAAGTTGAAAATTTACCTAAGTGTATAGGGGCTTAAGGGAAACAAAGCATTCAGGACAGGAATGGCACAAGCTTCTAGCACTTTGAAAGAAGTCCACTACCAAGTCCTGCCTAGTTAGCAGTAGTTTTATATGTAGTTTCGGCTATCCTGTCAAGCTAGGCAGCTCAAGAGAATTCCCTGTGCAGCGCCAAGTGGGCTACCTGATAATCATGAGATACTAAAACCTCAAAAGCCTTCCTCTAGGGGGTGTACCCCAAGAGAATCCTCTCTGTTTTGCGAAGTCTGATAATACTGGATAATAAAACCTTGGAAGGAATTTACTGTTTTCACATCTAGCAAATCCATAAGAAGCAGAACAAAAACAGATCAAACTGGACCAATTCCCTTCTAAGTCCTGTCTGAATGCAATCCACCATCAGCTTCTTCCCGAGATCTCCTGGCCTACTCAGGGTACTCTCAGCTCTCCAAGCTCCCAGTCCTCTGCTGAGCTGCCCACCTGGCCTGTCAGGTATATTCTCTCCATGTGCTCACTTCACTCTGAATGGCTGGGCACTTTCACTCAGATTTTGTCCTAACCTGTTACACCCTGCCACACCAAGTGACACTAACCGTAGCATTAATGGTTCAAGCAATCTGATTCCTGCCACCCGTGTGGGAGCTGCACTGTGTTCCTGCCCAGACCCAGTCCAGCTGGAATTGAGGGAACGCTGCAGATGGGATTGTGCAATCCTCACAAAGTCTCAGAAGTTGTGAGAAGATGGGATATTTGTGTCTGTGATGCTCTCTCCCTCTCAAAAATCAGTGCAATCCAAGCTTTACATAAGGTAACAATAAGTTTTTAACACCCATTTTAACAATAATTCTGGAGAAATTTGGAAATTTTTTTAAAAATTAAACTATGCTACTTATAAAAACAAAGACTGAGCTGAGTGACAACTTAAATCCTTTAATATGTCAGTAGATATTGTAAGATATTATTGAAAATATAATATTCCTTGACACAATTTGCATTTTATTAGACATTTCATCTCCCTAGCAAAAAGAAAAAATTTGTGAAATATTAAGTAATCTAAAAGATTTACTAGAAGGCACTACTACACATTTCATACTAATCACTATTTCTCATAAAAATGATACCACAGCCAATGACGTCAGTGAAATAAAACATGCTACAGAAATAAGGGTCCAAGATTTCTTCTAAAGATTTATTTTTATTGGAAAGGCAGATAGGAGGAGAGACAGAAAGGAAGATCTTCCATCTGATGACTCACTCGCCAGGTGGCTGCAATGGCTGGAGCTGAGCCAATCTAAAGCCAGGAGCCACTTCCAGGTCTCCCACACACATGCTGGGTCCCAAGGCTTTGGGCTCTCCTCCACTGCTTTTCCAGGCTGCAGGCAGGAAGCTGGTTGGGAAGTGGAGCAGCCGCAATTAGAACTGGCATCTATATGAGATCCTGGTATGTGTAAGGTGAGGACTTTAGCCACTAAGCCTCTACGCCGGGCCCAGGAACTAAGATTTTTTTTTAAAATGTATAATCATGCTTTATATTAACCAAGTAGCTTAAGAAATCTGCTGCCTCAGGGAGGAAAGTGTAATTCAATTTTTTGAATTCAATTTATTCAATTCAATAATATATTTATTACTGAACTAGCTTTCGGAATTCTATTATTTACAACTACTGCTATTTAACATATACAATAAAGGTGAAAGCTAAATAAACCTAAGTGACAGAGGTTTCACTACGTATCTACCTAAGTAGATAACTAAGTAGTAACTTTCACAAACATTGACTAAAAGATAAGATTTTAAGTCTTAATACTCTAGAATAAAACTATAAGTATTAATACTTGGTAATCTGCTTTTAAGACCAAGATTTAAATCTCTATTTTTAAATTTAAAAAATTGTTAGAATCAGTGGTACAGTGGGCTGGTGTTCCGCCTATAGTACCACCACCCAATATGGGTTATGATTCAAGCCCTGGCTGCTCCACTCCCAATTCAGCTCCCTGCTAGTGGCCTGAGAAAACAGTGGAGGATGGCCTAAGGCCTTGGGTCCCTGCACCCAACTGGAGATCTGTAGAAATTTCTTGCTCCCAGCTTTGGACCAGCCCCGCTTCGCCTACAACCACTTGGGGAATGAACCAGCAAACACAAGCTCTCTTTTTTGCCTTCTCTCTCTAACCAATTTCAAACAGCTATTTTTATTAAAATTTATTGTTTGGCCCGGCGCGATGGCGCAGTGGTTAAGGTCCTCGCCTTGCACACCTGGGATCCCATGTGGGTGCCGGTTCTAATCCCGGCAGCTCCACTTCCCATCCTGCTCCCTGCCTGTGGCCTGGGGAAACAGTCGAGGACAGCCCAAAGCTTTGGGACACTGCACCCGTGCGGGAGACCTGGAAGAGGCTCCTGGCTTCGGATTGGCATAGCATCGGCCATTGTGCTCACTTGGGGAGTGAATCATTGGACGGAAGATCTTCCTCTCTATCTCTCCTCTCTGTATATCTGCCTTTCCAATAAAAATAAAATAAGTCTTTAAAATTTATTGTGTTCGGGGCTCGGATCACCTTGCCCAGGTTATGGGGCCCACCTGTGACGTGGGTGCAGGGTTTGTGAGCCCAGGAGGTGGGGAATCCAGAGGGGCTCAAGTATTCTGGTCCTTGGTCCTGTCTGCAAGTGAAAAAGGTGTTGTTGTGGAAGCAGATCATGATGCACATGGAAAATACACCACCACAGAAGCAAAACAGAGCAAACTGGACAACTACCCCAGCAAACGATGACAGCAAAAATCTGGGTGAATAGGGACCCTAACTATGGCAGCCAATGGACATGGGAGAGGTTTGCCTCACCATGGATCGGCAAAATCAACAGCATTTCAGAACTATCCAAACCACTTATGCAGAACCTTCACAACATGCAATTCAGCAGGACCCTGGGTACTGGGAAATTTGGGAGACTGGGTGTGGCTTCCTCTTCTATCTCCACCATTCCACCAGAAACAAGAAATGGAGAATTATGAAATAATGATTACACCCAGTTTTTCCTGATCCTCGATCATTCCCATCCTGATCAACCCCATAATTATCATCAAATAAATTAAAATTTTAACTTAAAAATGTTTAAATAATTTTAAAATTTGTAATCTATTAAAGCTAATAAACAAATGACATTTTAATTTGCACAAATTCAATTACCCATGCTCTAAGTTTAAAAATAGGCATAACATCGCTTCTCGGCCTTTTGGCTAAGATCAAGTGTAAAAATAGGCATAACAAGTAGAAAAATCTGGGCCTGGCATGGTAGCCTAGTGGCTAAAGTCCTCACCTTACACATACCAGGATCTCATATAGATGCCAGTTCTAATTGCAGCTGCTCCACTTCCCAACCAGCTTCCTGCCTGCAGCCTGGAAAAGCAGTGGAGGAGAGCCCAAAGCCTTGGGACCCAGCATGTGTGTGGGAGACCTGGAAGTGGCTCCTGGCTTTAGATTGGCTCAGCTTCAGCCATTGCAGCCACCTGGCGAGTGAGTCATCAGATGGAAGATCTTCCTTTCTGTCTCTCCTCCTATCTGCCTTTCCAATAAAATTAAATAAATCTTAAGAAGAAAAAAAGCAGAAAAATTCATAACTATACCACAAAATAGACAAATAATCACAGAGCACTGAAATATAAAATGCAATAAGACAAAAAATCCAAAATCTAACAAGTATTAAAAATAAACCGCCTTCACAGTACTTTAAATTTCAGACTTTTATTTTGACATTACTTATACCGCACGCATATATTTCCAGCATATTTATTTAGAATAAAATTTAACAGTGAACAATCTTACTAGAATAAACTAGTTAATCATAGCATACTATTTATATTGAAGCCTTTCGACAGATATTAAACTCAAACTCTAGAGCAAATAAGAAATTAAATTTTACCTTTTCTGCATTGTAATATAAAGATTTCAAAGTAGTAAACAAGGGTGGGCAGCCTTTACTGAAGTTAACCCTCAGGAACTTATCCATTAGGTCTCTGCATTTCTCACCTAGAAACAAACATGTACTAAGTATATCTCACTGATGTAACTACCTATTAAAACAATTCCATAAATTCCCTCAGAAACAATTATTCCCTTATACAAATTTTAAACCCAAAGTCAGTTAGCATTATTTCTGAATACTCCCAAGAAGCTAACACCAAATACCTCAGTTGATAACTTCATAATCCTCTAGATCTAAATTGGAAAATATCCTCAAAAGGTAAATACTACTGTCTAACGTTCAAAACACGGACTACTCATAAAGTCATCCAGAGAGGGCTATTCCAACAGTACTGATACACCGCTATGTATCCTGGTATAATCTTGTGTTTTATTTCAATATTCATTTCTTCATTTATTTCACAATTATGTATCAAGTTCCTTCTACATGTTAGAAACCATTTTGGGTATGGTTGATAGAGCTGCAATTAAAACAATTTTTTAGAGAAAAAATCTGCCCTCAGAAAAATCAATATTCCAAAAAACAAAAACTGGTAATAAATACATGTTAGACATTATATAAGCCCTAGAAGCATCAGAGTTAAAAAGTTCAATTTGCAACATATTGGAAGTAAACCACCTAAGGAAAAATCACACTGACTCTCCGTAACTCTGCCTTTCAAATAAACACATTTTAAGGGAAATATAAAAGTATACTCAACACTCATTCCGCCGTAATACTAAAAACCTCTCCTCCCAGTAAGCTGTTTCTGAGACTGCAGGTCAGAGTAGCAGAAGACTGTTTATATGCTAATGGAAAAGTTCTTCAAAGACAGGAGTTAAAAAGAAAATGCAGATGTAGAACAATCCATGTCATCACTTTCTGTTTAAAAAAAAGGGACTTGAGCAGAAAAGAAAACCTCTCACATACATTTCTGCCTATACATACACAATACGCTTTTTGATGGAATAAACCAACAACTCAATTTGGCAGAACAGGACAAACAATAGTTAAAGAATTCATTTACAGAATCAAGATGGTGGAATAGGGTAAGGACATGCTTAAACAGATGGAGGAATATTAGCCAGTGTGAAGCAGAGAGGGCATATTCCAGGAAATAGAAAAGGACAGAACAACAGCAAAGGTGTTCCATGGAGACTGACAGACACAGGAAAGCAGCAGACCAAACAGTGTGGTGTTGCAGTGACTGATACCCCAGCAGCATTCAGCAAACCACCACAATCTGAACTCCACTGGCAGCCAGAATTCCACCAGCAACAAGGTGGGAATGGGTGTTCACCAGGAGCTCAGGAGGTGAACCCAGGCAAAAAACTGCCTGTCTTGCTGGTCTGTTTGATTTGACTAGGAACAGAGACACAGAGTGGCAGGTACCACATGAGCAGTGCGGGAACAAGGTGGATTTCATAGCCCAGTTTTCACCCTTAGAGCTGAATCCGGCGCCATTTTATGTAGGGAGGCAAGGGCTATGAACAACACTGCACATGCACGGAGCTGAGAATGAACTCATTTCTGACTCAGAGAACTGCAACAACATGGCATCATACAGGTTCCACCCAAGACAGGTTTGGGTAGCCCACAGACCTAACGGCCAGCAGATCAAGAACTTTACTAGTGGCACATCAGGTGCCATTTCTTACAATATGGCAAAGAATTTAAGACTGCAGGGAACAATAGTGAGCTGTACATGCGCTGAGCTGGGAGCAAACTCACTGAGCTTGGTGCATTGCACTGGTCCCACAGCAAAATAATGCTGACTATGGCACTGTACTGGTCAAAATAGGTCTGTGTGGCCCTCAGACCTAACAAGATTTGGCAAGATCAACACCAACAACACCTGATGTTTGCCTGATGTTTGCCTAATCCTGGGAATTGCTGCAACTGGAAGTGGGAAAAAAGTTGTACAGACAATAGTGCAGCCTCAGAACCTCAGAATGGTATCACAGGAGGTGGAGAGTGGTGAGCCAGGAACCGGGGCTATGGAGACCATGGTAGAAATCTAACATATGAGTCCAGACCTTGAATTTGCTGGAGGGAGTGGCACAACTAACTGCAAACAAAGAGTTGTGTGCCAACTGCAATAAATAAAATCGAACTGTAGACCTGTGGGTGACAGAACTTAGAAACCTGCTCCAAGGAGAAGAATCTGCTAACCAGAAATGCAATAGCCAAGAGCAAAAGATGAGACAGAGGCATAGTGAATATGGCTGAAGACGCTCCTGCAAAGGAGCAAAACCCTGTGCCAACCTCAGAGTTCACTGAGGAAGACATCGAGAAAATGGGGGATACAGAATTCAAAACACTTGTTATAAAACTTCTTATCAACAATGAGAAGCACATAAAGTAGGCATTCAAGGAATTTAAGGCATATGTCACACTGGACAACCAAATTACTTATCATACTGGACTAGACAACCAAAATTACTTATCATATACTGCTTATTTCAGTTTCTACAGCTATAACTCTACATTATTTAAATATGTTCACTAGTACCTCAAAAATAATGGATACCTGACCCTCAAAGTGATAGTGACCTCTTGAAGCACATTCACCACCTGGGACCTCTCTTGTAAGAAGTCTTGACATTTCATAGAAAAAATGTTCCAGAGGGTCCATTATGGTTCTACTCTAACCTCAACTGCTGCATTTTATCCAATAGGACACCTGAGTAAATGTATCTTTCCTACTACACACTGTGACGTGTCCAGAATTGTACAAACTTTATTGACCACAAATTTTAAGCATCAATTTGAAGCCCCATGTTTCAAAAAAGAAAAATTAAACTCCCCTTTGTAGCCTAAAATTGAGTATTCTTAAGAGTATTCTTAAATACATGAATGTATTTAAAAGCGCCTACAAAAATATACCTACATTGTAAAACACAAGATACATTGTGAGACTGATTTTTTTTTAAAAGTCAGTCACAAAATGGTATGATTTTAGTTACATGAAATATCTGAAACAATTAAGTCTAAAGGTGTACAAAAAGCATATTTGTGATTGTGCAGAGATAAAGAATGACTAATGCAGGCAGAGCTTTTGTCTTGGAAATCTCCTGAAACTAATAACTTGAGAAAATTGTACTAACATACTAAAACATTAAATTGCACACTTTTAGAAGACAAATATTGGGGACAACATTGCAGCATAATTGGATTAGTGATGGCTTGTGATGCTGCCAACCTACATGGGGCACTGATTCATATCCTGGCTGTCGGACTCCAGATCCAGCTTCCTGCTAATGGCCTAGCTTGGCTAAAATTTCAGCTACATAAAGCAACTTGCTTTAAGGCCATGATTACCCAGTATTTGGAATTAAAAAACCAAAACAATTTGTTTTAAAAATGCAAAGTATTTGGAACTCCATAAGTAGAAGCAAAGATGTGGTCAAAAGTAAAAATACAGAAAGTGGTCAACCCTGAGCAGAAGGCCTTTAAAGGAATGGTGATGCCATCTTACATACTGTGGCGAGAACAAAGACCTCATAATTCTTTACTTGAATTTATACTTTGTGAAGATGATATAAACTTTGAAACTTGTACCACTTAATTATAAATACATAAATTAATCAAGTCTAGGGAAATTACCATCCATGTGCTTCCTTAAGTCAATTAAGAAGAGTTTTATACAGGTTAACTTCTGATATCAAACTTCAAGTGTAACATTCAACTGATCACACTCCAACCCACAAAAATAGTATAGATGTGAACTTTGCATTAAGAACAAGTTTTGAAAATATAAACAAAATTTGGTAATTTCAACTAATTACTAGTGTCACAAACTATACCTTAGCATTACCTGGGACAAGATTCAAAGGTAATCTTCGAGGTGAAATTGCTCTGGGATGCTGTTTACTAATTTCTTCATAAATCTGAAGCCTCTCTTCTATAGTGCCTATTATCAGTAAATTTGTATGAGTCACGGCAACAAAACTTACTTAAATAAAATGATAATAAATCTTTAAATTGTTTTAAATAAAAATTGCACTGATATAATATCAGTTTTCAATTTCTGCATAACACTTATACTTCTGTGGTGGCAAAATACTATCATTACTGTATCATTTTAAACCCAAAATAGAGAAATCCAATGCTTCTTTCATCACAACAGACATAATATCAAATTCAGATTATATACATCAACCCACAGACTCAAGATACGCAACTTCTCAGTTCACAATTCATGAAAAAGAAAATCCTCTTCATACCCACCATACCTTTGTGTACACTTTAAGCTAAAGAAGCCTATATCTGCTCCTCCCTGCCCCAATGTATTCAACATCTAATCAGACAACAGTTCATGATCATGACTACAAATGTTTTACAGTTTAAAAGACAAACTAAATTTCTATAGTAGCTTTGACATTTAAAATATTGGATAAAACTCCAATAAAGAATTCTATCAGCCCAATCATTTTCCTCAACATAAAATACACTTTAACAGAAAAGCAATACCTTCCCATCTAAGAATCACCGTTTAAAAAACAATTTAAGGGCCCGGTGCAATAGTTTGGTGGCTAAAGTCCTCGCCTTGAACGTACTAGGATCCCATATGGGCACTGGTTCTAACACAGCGACTCTGCTCCCTATCCAGCTCCCTGCTTGTGGCCTGGGAAAGCAGTTGAGGATGGCACAAAGCCTTGGGACCCTTCACCAGCATGGGAGACTTGGAAGATGCTCTGGGCTTCTGGCTTCGGACTGGCTTAGCTCCAGCCATTACGACTGCTTGGGGAATAAACCACTGGACAAAAGATTTTCCTCTCTGTATACCTACCTGCCTTTCCAATAAAAATAAGTCTTTTAAAAATTTTTTTTAATTTTTGAGGTAATTTCTAAATGACATTATAGTCAAAGGCTTAATTAATATCACTTTTAGAGTTCAACAGGGTCTAGTGTGGTAGCTTATAAGGCTAATCCTCCAAATGTGGCATTGGCAGCCCATATGGGTGCTGATCCATATCCTAGCTGCTCCACTTCCAATCCAATCCCTGCTTGTGGCCTGAGGAAAGCAGAGAGCATGGCTCAAGTCCGTAGGTCCCTGCACCTACATGGGAGATCTGCAAGCTCCTGGCTCCTGGCTTTGAACTGGCTCAGCTCTGGCCACTGTGGCCATTTGAGGAGTAAACTAGCACATGGACATCTGTCTCTCCCTATCATTCTTACTTTAAAAAAATTCAAAAATAAAAGTAACCAAGAAGCACCTATTTTATAGTTTCTCTGCAACAATTCACACAGTAAAATCTGGGTGCTCCTTTTTCTAAAATAATACATACATGTAATTTACAAAAAGCTTATATGCCTTATTATACAGAACAAACAAAATAATTTACAAAATTTTCAAGACAAAGAAATCAAACACATTTTCACATTATAAAGACTTAACAGATTGTAGCTCAAAATACAGTAACATGAAAACCACCTCTGTCTGGTTCAAGATCTTATTTTAAAAGGTAAAGTATGATCGAATTATGTGGACTCATTCCTTCCCCCAATAATATGTTTTGGAGCTCCACTGTGATCATATATTAAAAACTGGGAAAATAAAAAGCAGTTCTCATATTCTATTTGACTTGAAGACTACGAAATATCAAGTATCCTTTTATAAAAATTTACATGATTGCTTATATTATACGATAGTTCTCCAGTTTACACTAATCTTAGAGAAAGGCAAAATTTAAGTTTTAAAAAAAATGGTCCACTACCCTAGTTATATAACAGATCTTATATAATTAACAAGACAAAAAAACAACATTACAATGTCCTATGTGAAGTCACAAACTGGAGCTCCAGAACTTACCATGGGGGAGAAAATGTCCTTATAGAAACCTAAAAAGATGAAAGTAATTTCATTAGTTTCAAATAAACAAATTTCACAGAAAAGGACCCTGACAGAATGTCACAAGCATTTCATTTTCACTATTAGCAATGTCAGCAACTGATACTTTAAAGAAAAATCACTTATCTCCCACTTTAATCTTTAGGCATATGACTTTCACTCATTTTCCTCCAGACTACCAATCTAATAAATATTTTCGTCTTTGTCTTAAAACAGGTAAAGGAACAAGAACTTATAACAATTTGTAGGTTAATTTATAACAAACTAGAATTCAATACTTTCCTCACAGTTCACAATACAACATAACTAGAAAATGAATACCTATTCATCATGCTTTATGTTTAGAAATTATGTTCAACAGCTTTAAGTCATTTGCATAATTAATTCATACCTGTTATTTACCCATGAGTCAACACTTTAGGAACTGATCCTACAAACATTCTGAAAATACTAGGGAAAACCGAACAGCTCTAGATTTCTGAGAGGTCAAAGCCATGTAATTTCAAATGAAGATGAGTAACATTTTCCTACATATACTGTCCTCATTTGAAATTATCAGAATAATTTTCATGCCAATGCTATATATACTACCTGCCCTCAGCAGGTTTATCTGGCCCTATTCTTAGATTTAGAGCTTGAAGTTAACAGGTCTCTAATGATTTAATAAGTTTAAGCAACTGTAACATTTTGGAGAAACAGAATCCCCATCTCTCTGGCCAAAATGATGTGAGTCTGATGGAGCAATGAAGCTAAAATTATCTCCATGATTTTACCACCTAACTATAAATACCTAAAATCACTTTCACGGTTCAACCTCTAACTTTACTAAATGGAAAAACAAGTATGAATGCTAAAGTTATCTGTTCAAGTACTGTAACTTTGCATTTTATCATACCCAAACATTAAGAGAAGGGAAGAAAAATTCATTACATACTAAGTTGGAGAGCTTTTTCCAAGCCTTCATAGTAGCACCAATTTTCTGCATTCCGATCAATCAAGTTTTTGAATACTTCACTGGCTTCATTTAATCTTCCCAATTTCAACAGTATTTCCCCTAAAATTAAGTTTAAAGTTATATTCACTTAATTTAAACACTAAATTCTTTGATTCCACAGACTTCACTAAGCATCATCAGTGAACAGATGTCATAAAGGCAAGATTTGATATTCCCCATGGTGCATGTTGCAATTCATATCCCACCAATCAATGCGCAGTTTGCCTTTGGAAAAGAGCCTCCATTTAACAAATAACACTAACATTACTTTTCTACTCCTTCCAAATATATATGTAAGAGATTAATTTGTAATTAAAACAAACTCTGCATTACATTTTATACTTTTTGTGGTAACTAAAGCACCCTCACATACCCATTAAGCAAAGTGGCCAAATAATTCTAATGAAATATACCCACCTTCCTATGGCAAAACTTGAAAATACCTTTACTAATCAGTAAATTCTCCACTCAAATTATAACTTCCCTTTGTCATTAAATCTGAAAAGTATTAATAACATTCTACAACTCAACATCATTTTATAGGAAGAAGTCACATGACATAGTCTGAGCCTCCTGTAAATTTCAAATCCTTTCCACTAATAACTCCTACTAACTGAAAATGAGTATAGACAGGAGGAATCTTTCTCCTAACTGGAAGCACAGCTAACCCAAAACAAAAAAGATTCTCCAAAAAGAACATATTTTAACTTCCATCCCCCAAAGAAGCCATTTTAAATTAATAACCCTTTGTAATCTCTTCCTACCATTTTCAGCATTTACGTTTCAGCATATTAGTGATTTTATACACTATTATTACTATTTATATACTACTTTCAAGTAAATCTTTTCAAGAAGCTTTAAATCATACAACTTCTTAATAATTTTTTCTATTAATGACACAAGACAAAGGCAAGTGGCAATTTGAAAAAAATATCAAGACTGAATCATGAATAGTGATAGTATACCAAAATCAAAACATAATCTTTATTTTTCCTTGTTCTCATCAACTGTAGTAGTGAAGAAAGAAGCCCAAGCATTTATTTGGACTGCATCAACAGTCTGAAAAATAGTGGTGTCAGCAACATTAACTGAAAAGCTAAATCTGACAGATATTATACATTAACAAGACTTAAGCAGAGCCTACAGCTAAAAGTAAAAGCTAATGAAGACATGGGCTATCTTAAATGCTATTATTAAATGAAAATAAAAATGCAAAAAAGCTCCCATGATTCTATCTACACAAAGTAAAACAGAGTATATGATCCCATAATGACAGACTTACTTTTTATATTTGTAAAATCCCAAAGAACATGAGAATGGGAGAAGCTAGGCAAACTCTCTGTAACTACTGCTCAATTTTTACTGTAAATTAAACATGTTCTGAAAATCTATTCTAAAAAAAGATAGGTGCCAGAGCCACAGCATAATTAGGCTAAGCCTCTGCCTGCAGTGTCAGTACCCCACAGAGTACTGCAGAGTCCCAACTGCTCTACTTCTAACCCAGTTCCTTGTCAGTGCACTTGGGAAAGCAGTAGAATAGGGCCCAAGTGTTTGGGTCCTGGCACCCACATAGGGGACTCAGATGCAGCTCCTAGCTTCACTCTAGGCCAATGGATGAAGGATTCTCTGTCTCTCCTTCTCATTTTTTCACAAATCTTAAAACAAAACAAAACAAAAAAGGGCAGGGAGCTGTGAAACCAAAATATGCTGATAATGTTCAAAAACTAACTCTCCCATGTCAAAGGCTGGGAACATTGACAAGTCCTTAACCTCTCTAAGCCTCTGTTTCCTCAACTATAAAATGGGAATAGTAAATAGTATTCACCCTAAAGTACTAAAAAAAATCAAATGAAACAAAAAGTTTAAAACATTGTAACCAATTATGAAACACAGCCGAGTAAAATCTCGGTGCTTTCATTAATTTTAAAAGTCCCTCAATTCTATGAAACTTGAGTTCTAAACTATTATTTAGTGTTATTTAGGAAATATATAACTGATTTGTAAAGTTTTGTTGGTAACGTTGTATAAGGATTCCTTCCTTCACAAGCCCATAGTTGAAAGTGTCTCCTGCTCTCATAATGATCCCAGTGTCATCACCTACTGTTCTCTGTACTGATCACATATAGACACGTACATGTATGATTCTGGAAACTGTTAAAAGTTCAGAGGGGACACTGGTTGTGCTGCCTCCTACAATGCCATCGTTCCACATTCGAGCACTGCTTTGAATCGCCGCTACTTTACTCCTGACCAGGCTCCCCACTAAAGTTTCTGGGGAAACAGAAGAAAGCTGAAGTAACTAGGCCCCTGCCACACACAGGAACTACCTGGATGGAGCTCCAGGGTCCTGGCCTTGGCCTGGCCCAGCAATGGCTGCTGCAGTCATTTGGGGAATGACCAGTAGATGGAGGCCTCCCTCAGCTCTCCCTCCCCTGCCCTCTTTCCTTTTCTGTTGTTCTTACAAATAAAACCAATCTTCAACCAACCAACCTTACAGAAATGGAATTAATTTATTTTGGTACAAAAAACTGCAAAATCCACACACAGATTTTTCCTAAAATTCATTTTCCATTAAGTTTGAGAGGTGCCTTCATTTATTTGATAAAAAGGCAGTATAACACACTGCTTGAGAGAACAGAATCAAGAGGTTAGCAGCATTATGGGTAAAGTCACAGCCTGTGACAGCCCACCCCTTATGAGCACCAGTTCAAGTCCAAGCTGTTCCACTGTCTTTCAAACTCCTTGCTAATACACCTGAGAAAGCAGAAGATAGCCCAAGCACTTGTCATTGTCACTCATGTGGAAGACCTAGATGAAGTTCTTGGCTCCAAATTTCATCCTAGTCCACCCCCTGCTATTGAGATCATTTGGGGAGTGAGCTAGTAGACAGAAGATCTCTATCTCCCTCTCTGTTCGTAGCTTTCAAATAAATAAATACAGCTCTGAAAGAGAGAAAATGTATCAGGACTCAAATCCAAAACTACCCAGTTTACTAAGCTGTGCAACTCTGACCAAGTTACTGAATTTTTGTTCCTCAGATTTTCTTTCTCTAAAACACAGTTAACAACTACATCATCGGGTTGTTATAAAGCTTCAATTAATTTTACTGGTGTTTAAAAGGTACTTAAACTGCCTGATACATAGCACTAAATAATTTAATAATTTAAGCATTATTTAAGTGTAAAAAATTTTTTGAGACCACTGAAAAAATTCAATGTACCTTTAATTTCTTCCACAAGCAGCTTATCACATACTTGTTTTTCATATGTTTCTATATGTTCCAAAGACTGCTGAAATAGATCCGCCTCCCTCATTACTTGGTTCTGGTACAAAATAAGTTCACTATATTCATAATCTATTTTGTTAGGAGGAATCTGGGGGGGAGGGGAAGGACAAAATTAGCTTATTTGCATAATTGCATAAAGCAGGTACAAATCTTCAGATAAATCCCATCCTCAGGAATCATTCACACAGATTCAAAAGGAACCCACAGCCAGTTATAAACAGAAGCATGACAGCACAAATGAATATGCCCTTTAAAATAAATAAAAAGGGTAAAACTTTTGTGAGACTTATACAACCAAACGAAGAGGCCAGCAACTCTGATACCAAAGTACAAATATGACTGATATGCTAAGGAATCCACCCCTCAAAAAACTGAAATTTTAAGCACACAAAAATCAATCATTTCTATATAATAATGAACACCCAAAAGTTAAATTATAGTAATTTAATTCACAAAACTGAACTAGAAAATATGCCTGAGTTCAAGTCCCAACTCCTAATGCAGGAGATGAATCTGGTGGCTAAGCCTGCCAACCACGCGGGAGCATCCCATATGGGTACCAGTTTGTGTTCCAGCTGCTCCACCTCTGATCCAGTTCCCTGCCTGTGGCCTGGGAGGACAGCAGAGGATGATCTAGGTCTCTGGAACCCTGCACCCATGGGGAAGGTCCAAAGGAAGTTCCTGCCTCCCAACTATGGATCAGCTGTGCTCCAGCCACTGTAGTCATCTGTAGATTTAAGATAAAAGACCTATCTCTCCGTCTCTCTATAACATGCCTTTCAAACAATAAATATACCTTCACCAAAAAATAAATAAATAAAATATAATTTGCAAAATCCACCAGAATTTACC
The DNA here is from genome assembly GCF_017591425.1 of Ochotona curzoniae. NCBI lineage: Eukaryota > Metazoa > Chordata > Mammalia > Lagomorpha > Ochotonidae > Ochotona > Ochotona curzoniae. The sequence continues at coordinate 39,310,431 of NW_024466502.1, read as the reverse complement.
TCTTCACTACTCAGAAAATTAATTAAAGGCTTACAGGAATCTAAAGTACCTGAATCAACTAATAAAATGTAAGCAAAGTGAACTCTGAAGCAGTTTAAACTGTCCTAGTCATAGGCATGCACTCCAGTCTCAAATAGCCTTGAAAATACCAGCCTGTACTCCCAGATTAGCTTGCAGACAATGAAGAAAGCAAAACAGATTCTCAAAGCATTATTAATTAACTAACAGACTCGGTACTACCCAAGAAAAGTCATGCATAAAATTATGCTACCCCTGATAGGCCAGCATTGCAGCACAGAAGGTTAAACCACCTCCTGAAACACTAATATGCCACACAGATGCCAGCTCAAGACCCAGATGCTCCATTTCCAATCCAGCTCCTTGCTTATCTGCCTATGAAAGCAGGAGACATTCCAATTACTTGAGCTCCTGCACACACATGGAAGATGCAGAGCAGCTCTGGGCTCCTGGCTGCCAACTGGCACATACTAGCTATCTAGTGAGTAAAGTACCAGATGGAATACTTTGCCTTTTAAGTAAATAAAAAATGGGTCCAACTTTGTAGTCTAGTGGCTAAAGTCCTCGCCTTGCACGCACAGGGATCCCATATTGGCACCAGTGGCCCTGTTTCCCCTTCCAGCTCCCTGCTTGTGGCCTGGGAAAGCAGTTGAGGATGGCCCAAAGCCTTGGGACTCTGCACCCATGTGGGAGATCCAGAAGAGGCTCCTGGCATCAGATCAGCTCAGCTCTGGCCATTGCGCCACTTGGGGAGTGAATCATCAGATGGAAGATATTCCTCTCTGTCCTTCCTCCTCTCTGTAACTGACTTTTCAATAAAAAATAAATATTAAATAAAGTAACACATGGGAGCTGGGTTTGTACCAAGTTAGTCAGGATATCTACTACATTCCACGCTGGAATTCCTGGGTCTGATGTGCACCTCTAGCTCCTGTACCCAGCCTCCTGCTAATGCAGACCTGGGAGACAGTGGTGATGGCACAAAGGACTAGACTCCAGCCTTTCATTCCAAAGACCTAGATGAGTACCAGCTCTGGGCTTAAGTGTTGTAGCCAAAGTGAGCATTTGGGGAACAGGGGCTCAATCAGCAGATGGGGTCTCTTTCTGTGTTTTGTTTCTCCATCTGTCTGTCAAATAAATAATTTTAAAATAAATAAAATCTGAAGTAGTTATGAAAAATGTTCACCATTTCTTTGATCATACATAATTATGCATTTTATCTTTGTTTTATATACAAACATATTGAAAATCTGTAAAAGGGCTTCAAAAATTCATGGAACATTCACATTACCTTTCAATGCCATTTTTCTATCACCATTCCATGAATTTCTCAAGCTCCCTCACTGCTATATGAAATGCAAATATATACACATGCATGTCACAGAAATAATTCTTACAACTCCAAATTTTTACATACATTCCTTTATCAATTTGAATATTGTTGAAATTATGGTGTACCAAATTTTGTTATTTACTTGGATTATAAATTTTTACTTGGGAACCGTGTTGTGCCATAGCAAGTAAAGCTGCCACCTGTGCTCCCACCATTCCATATGGGTACCAGAGTGCTAGTTGGTCCACTTCTGATTCAGCTCTCTGCTAATGTACTTAAGAGAGCAATGGAAAAAGCCCAAGTACTTGGGCTCGTGTGGCCACCTCGGAGACCTTGAAGAAACTCTGGGCTTCAGACTGGCACAACTCAGGCTGCTGTGGTCATTTGGGGAGCAAACCATTAGATTTAAAGTCATTTTCCTCTGCCTCTCAAACAAACTGTTAAAAATAATAATTTTTATCATTTTTCCAATTATTTCAGAACATACTTCAAGTTTTTCATAGGTTTCAAAGACACTGACTCAGTTATGGACAGGAAGAAATTCAAAAGTTAACTATCTTAGCTTACAAAAGTGACAGAACATGTTAAAATGTTAGTTCTTACATGCTGAGTTTGTCTAAACTCTTCCAGTAGTTTTAATGCCATATCATAATCTTTCAGTAAATGGTATGCAATAGCATATCCAACCCAGGAAGCACGCTGTGTTGGGCGCAACTGAAGAAGCTGATATCTTGTCTCCTTTAAAAAGAAAAATTTAATTTTTAAAAACTTAGCATTCCTTATGTTTATATCAGTTTTTTTTAAATGCCTCCAACATCTAATGAATTTCAAAAAATGCTGACTTTGAAATAAGAACCACTTTTTGTATTGATCTAAAGTACTTAAAAGAATTAAATTCTAAAATATTCTATAAATTCTCTGAAAACCTGTCCTTGGAGCCCATGTCTTTGGCTGCTTTATAAAATTATCTTTATATAAACAAGAATTTCTTTTGATAACTTTACAAGAATTCTTCTAACACTAGTTTTTGTCAATTACATGAAATTAAAACATATTTACATGATTATAACTGGTCTCAAGTCCAATGGGACACAGGTAGAGGAAACACTCCACCCCCATTGGGCCTTCCAGCAGCAACTCCCAACAGTTTCACTGCAACATAGCTCCATCAGAAAACTAAGGACAAAACACCAGCAATTCTCTCACGGTTGCACCAGAAGCAGCAAGTTCTCTTCCCCCAGAAACCAAACCTCCTTAAATAAACTCCACCTTTTACAATTCAATTACTCCTTCTTCTAGTTTTAAGCAAACACCAATACTACTGATGAGGGAGCCTGCAATGCAGTGTTTAGCTTCAATGACTGTTGTAGATGGTCAGGGTTGGTATGAATTGAGACAACCCACGCTGAAAGTCAAAGGGATCCTCTTTAAGGAAGTAACCTTGGAGACAGGCATTTGGCCAAGTGGTTAAAACACATCCCACATCAGAGTGCCTGGGTTCAGCAGCCACTTCTAGCTCCTGCCTCCAGTATCTTCTAATGCAGTCGGAAAACAAAGGGTGATGGCTCAAGCAACAGGATTCCTGCTCCCACATAAAAGACCAGGACTGAGTTCCCAGCTCCCAACTTTAATCTCTTAAACCCAGCTACTGCACACATATGCAGAGTGAACCATTGGATGAAAGCACTGACTATTCATTTCACAGGATACAAAGAGGAAAAAATAAAAGCCTAAGTTTTCTTCCTTCCACAAAATCCTGCCAATCCCTGGGTAAATAAAACATGTGTATCAATCACCTAAATACTAAGTTGCACAATTCCATTAAATTATATTCTTCTCCACCTGTTTTAAGAGAACTATTCCCCCAGATACATCCTAGACCCCACTGCCACCCCAGAAATCACTTAGTTATCTCTCTCTAAACATAGTACCTATGTGGCACAGTATCATTCAGCCACACTTCTACCCTCCTTTTTTGTTACCTACAATACCTCAAGCTCCTTCAATCTTTCTTTTTCATTAGTGGCTCTTTTCTGAAAAGATTTAAGAAAAAACAGAGCAACAAAGTGACAGAGATCTTCCATCCACGTAGGAACTCCCCAAAGGGCCATAAAAGTCACCTCTGGACCAGGTCAAAGCTAAGAGCTAGGAATGTAAGCCTAGACTCCCACCACCTTCCCAAGCACATCAGCAGAAGCTAGATTTGAAACACAGCAGTTAGGACAAGAAAATGGCACTCTATCATAGGATGCTAGCATAGCATGTATTGGCTAAACCCTGTGCACAACACTGGTCACTCACCAGCAGTTCTTACAACTTATTTTACAATACAGCTTAACAACCACTGTCTTATCAATATCCTTAATTTTTATGCCTATTACAGACAACTGGTTTCAACTCTGTTACCACATTCATGCTGGCAGCCATAGCTAAAAACTACAGTGGTTACAAATTCAGCATAATCCTTGTAGCTACTGCAAAAATTTAGCCATGGGGTAAAAGGACTTACTTGGCAATATAGGGAAATTCCTGTTGACATCCACATCCCACACTGGAGTGCCTGGTTTCAAGCCCCACCTCCACCTCGATTCTAGCTTCCTACTAAAATGCTGCACTCTGGGGACAAAATACATGATAGCTCAAATTGCTGAGTTTTGGCCACCCACCTGAAAGACATGGACTGAGTTCGGGGCTTGCATCATGGCCAGAAAGCGGCTCCTGTTCCTGACATCAGCCTGCCCCAGCATCAACCAGCACGGCCATTTGAGAAGCAAACCAGCACATGGAAGATCTCTGTCTCTTGCTTTACATCACTCTGCCTTTCAAAATCAATGTGTTTTGTTTTTAAGTGAAGGATTTATGTAAACAGAACTCTTACAAGAGCTGATTGTTCCAGCACAACTGGAAAAGCCCACGGAGATGCAAAACAGCACTGAAGATGCAATCTGAAGTGATCTCAACTGAATGACTGATTCTAAGACTCACATTATTTTATATTTACTAACCCGTAGTAAAGCAGCCTAGTTCATCTTCTTATGTTGAAACTTCTATTATGAAAGCTCAATATCTGACTCATACTTTACCCAAATCTAAAGTGTTAACCCCACAAAAAAACTAGTTCACAAAACTTTTACACAAGATATACTGTAGTTTTTCTTGGAAAACAAAAATCAAATAGTTTTCAATACTTGAGGTGTAACTACAAAAGTACGTCAAAAAAGCAGGTGTCCCTAACTTTCTGTGTTTAAAAAAAAAATCTTTGCTATCGTAAAAAGAAGTGGTAAAAATGAAATTACAAGGTGCAAAAAAAATATTCTGAGATCTATGTGTTAAGTTTTTTGAGAAGAATCTCCCATCTGCTAATTCACTCTACAAATTCTTGAAATGACTGAGGTTGAAGAGGAGACTGAGGAAGACAACTCTGGTCTCCTGAATGGGTGGCAGGAGCCCAAGCCCTTGAGCCATTACTGTTGCCTCACAGGGTCTGTGTTAGCCGGAAACGAATCAGAATCTGAAGCTAGGAATTCTACACAGCTACTCTGAGATGCTGGGCCTTAACCCCTAAGCCAATGCTCACTCTCCATATTCATACTACACATGCCATTCATAAATTTTTTCTAAAGATTTATTTTTATTGCAAAGTCAGATATACAGAGAGGAGGAGAGACAGAGATGAAGATCTTTCATTCGATGGTTCACTCCCCAAGTGAGTGTAACGGCTGGAGCTGAGCCAATCCGAAGCCAGGAGCTCTTCCGGGTCTCCCACGCAGGGTGCAGGGTCCCAAGAATCTGGGCCATCCTAAATCACTGTCCCAGGCCACAAACAGGAAGCTGGATGGCAAGCATGGCTGCCGGGATTAGAACTGGCAACCATATGGGATCCTGGCACGTACAGGCGAGGACTTTAACTACTACACTATCATACCGGTACCACCTTTCATAAATTTTTAAAATGATTCTGTGAGGGCCTGGCACGATAGTCACTAAATCCTTGCCTTGCATCTGCTGCAATCCTACATGGGTACCAGTAAATGTCCTAGATGCTCCACTCCCCTTCCAATTCCTTATGTGATGCCTGGGAAAGCAATAGAGCATAGCCTAAAGCCTTGGGACCCTGCACCCACAAAGTTCCTGGCTCCTGGCTTCAGACTGGCTCAGCTCTGGATACTGTGGCCATTTAGGAAGTGAGCCAACGGACAGAATATATTTAGAGAAATATGTCCTTCACTGTATACCAGTCTTTCCAATAAAAATAAATCTTTAAAAAAAAATCCTAGACCTGGCACAGTGGCCTAGTAGCTAAAGTCCTCGCCTTGAATGCGTTAGGATCCCACATAGGTGCCAGTTCTAATTCCAGCAGCTCCACCTACCATCCAGCTCCCTGCTTGTAGCCTTGGAAGGCAGTAGAGGACGGGCCAAAGCCCTGGGGCTCTGCACCTGTGTGGGAGACCTGGAGGAAGTCCCTGGCTCCTGGCTTCGGATTGGCTCAGCACCAGTTGTGGTCACTTGGGGAGTGAATCATCAGACGGAAGATCTTCCTCTCTGTCTCTCCTCCTCTCTGTATATCTGACTTTGCAATAAAAATAAGTAAAGCTTCAAAAAAAAAAAATCTTGTGAATGAACTTCCAGAAGTAATACTGAGAGACACCTGCCAAGTGATCTTTGCATTTTGCAACCTACAGTGAACAAATACAGGACCTTGGCTTATGTCCACCTCATTCTAAACTCACATACTTATATATCTGTTGTAAAAATAGGTACATTTAAGGCTAAAGTACTTACACGGTAACCTTCCAAGTCTCTCATTTGGATCTGCAACAGAGAGAGATCCCTCAAGATTTGCAAATTATCTTTATCTAATTTGAGGGCATTCCGATAGCACTTAATAGCTTCATCATATTTCTTATCCGAACGCTGAAGGAGCCCATATACATGCCAACCTATCAAGTTAAGGAAACATTCACAGAACCTATAGCATACCATACTGTTAAGAAAAGCAATTAACATAATTACATTTAAGCTGAGATTTGTTTCACAATGATCTGAGGTCAGAAGAAAAAGAATAATGAGAGGTGATTAAAAAAGAAACCAGATTAAACTTGACTGACAACTGTTAATTTTTTTAAAGCTGAAGTAATACTCACTATTCTACTCTTTGTAGTTTTCAGTTTTTGAACTAAAAACCTTAGAAAATTCTTGAAAAAATTCTTCACATTCTCCGCTCTCTATCCCTTTTTGACTCCAGCTACTTGAAAATTCACTTACGCTTCTCTGTATATTTAAACACTAAATTGCAATATAATAAAACAAAAACTGCAATTATCTTTTAAAAGGTTATATTCAACTAATTCTAAAGTTAGAAACAACTATCCTTTAATTCATTAGTGACATTAAAAAGACCACAAAAACAAAACTGGGCCCAGCGCGGTAATGCAGAGGCTAAAGTTCTCTCTTTGAAAGCACTGGGATCCCACATGAGCACAGGATCTAAGCCCGGTAGCCCCCGCTTCCCATCCAGCTCTCTGCTTGTGGCCTGGGAAAGCAGTCGAGGATAGCCCAAAACTCTGTCTCTCTTCTTCTCTTTATATCTGCCTTTCCAATAAAAATAAATAAATTAAGCTAAAAAATCAATATACTTAATACTAAATAAAATTTGATTCAAAGTAAATTGCTTTTTAACTTTTTCTTCTACAAAACGTTAAAGCAATACAAATTTTATACAAGCAACTTAGAGTAATTATTTAGAACAGGAAATAGAGTTCCAAAGCAACTTTTCTCTAACACTAAAGGCAAATAAGTTAACAACACACATTTTATAGCAAATTTCCTTAAAATGTTCCAATAAACAAGTAGTGACAAGAAGCTTAAAAATGAACTAATGGAAATACAAATGAAATTGAACTATTTACTGTAAAAGGATACAGACATGACTCTTCACATCATTACGAAGTCCTTTACGTACAAATTCATAAGCTTCTTCTTTTTTTCCCAAACAGTTCAGTGTTAATCCTTTCATTGCCAAAGTCTCTGAAAAAGAATTTTGGGCTCTATTTACAAATAAAAGACTCAATTTTTCTTAACAATGCTTCAATATTTCATCTTTGGAGGATTGCTACTGCCCCAATGCTTGTATTACTCATCTTTCCTCACCCCACAACACTTCTCCACTATATCAACAATAACCAGCATGGCACTAACATACATAAACATTACATTTTTAATAATGTTTGTTTACTTATCTTTTTAATCTCCTAATTAAACTTCTCTCCAAGTACAAAAAAGTTAAACTACACTTTACCAGTTGTTTAAAGCTTTTAATCCAAATTCTTTTCTGAAACCTCTTATACAATGGGACAAAACTGCTAAAATGTTTTCTATGCTTCAGAGTACAGATGGTACTGGTTTTCTGCTGAAAAGAAAAATTAAGGCAGGAAGTAATTCCTGTTGACCCAAATCACATACATGCTTGTATAGTTTTCGATAGAAATAATTGTAATCAATTATCTTATTTACAGTCCACAAACATTTATTCAATCCAGGGGCTGCCATTACGGCATAGCAGAGGCAAGTCCTGGCTGCTCTGCTCCTGATCCAGCCTTCTGCTAATTGCCTAGGAAAGCAGCAAAGATGGCACAACTACCTGGACCCTATCACCCACCTGTGGGAGACCTGAATGGAGTGCCAGGCTCCTGATTTCAACATGAATCAGCTCTGTTCTTTGCAGTCATTTGGTGAATGAACCTGGGTACCTAAAATATGTCTATCTCTTTCTATAATTCAAAGTACACAATTTTTTTTTCTTTAAGCTTTCTTTTCATTGGAAAGACAGATCTACACAGGAGACCTAGAGAAAGATCTTTGATTTACAGGTTCACTCCCCAAGTAACCATAGTGGCTGGAGCTGAACCAATTCAAAGCCAGGATCCTCCTCCAGGTCTCCCACATGAGTGCAGGGTCCCAAAGCTTTAGGTCATCCTCTACTGCTTTCCCAGACCACAAACAGGAAGCTGAATGGCAAGTGGAAAAGCCAGGACATGAAATGGTGCTCATATAGGACTCTGGCACTTGAAAGAGGAGGATTAGCCAATTAAGTCATTGCACCAGACCCAAAATAAAGCAATCTTCAAAAAAAAAAATCTACCTTACAAGAGATACATGCAATTTCAAAATTAACTTTTTCAACACTGAAAGACTTCATATTGGGCAGATTTTTTCCAACTGACTGTAGTTAAGCTAATTAATCTTCATACTACATTACAAAAATTTTTATACCCAGGAAACCAAGGTATAAACTGAAATTTTACAAATACGGAAAATCAAATACACAAAAAGAGTTACATAAACACACACTCCATTTTCCCCCAAATGATCAACCAACCACTTAGCATCTAAAAAGAAAGTCGCTCTGTGTAATCCTAAGCATAAAAACAATCTAGAGTAAAGTTCTTACATGAGTAAGAATGTGGCAAATAGTTAAAGATGTCACTTAGGGCCAGGAGCAATAGTCCTGTGGCTAAATCCTCACCTTGCATCTGCCAGGATCCAACATGGGCACTGGTTCATGTCCCAGCTGCTCTGCTTCCCATCCAGCTCCCTGCTTGTGGCCTGGGAAAGCAGTCCAGGATGGCACACAGCCTTAAGACCCTGCACCCACATGGGAGACCTGGAAGAAGCTCCTAGCTCCTGGCTTTAGATCAGCTCACAGCTCTGGCCGATGTGGCCATTTGAGTGAACCAGGGAACAGAAGATCTTTCTGTTTCTCCTTCTTTAACTCTTTCCAATAAAAATCTTTAAAAAAAAAAAAATCATTGAGATGTCACTTAGATTCTGTAACCGTTTCCAGCTCCACTTCTGATTCCAGCTTCCCCTAAAGCACACACTGGAAGAGAGGTAGAAATGGCTCAAGCTACTTGGGTCCCAGACAACTCCATGAAAGACCTTGCTTGAGCTGCAGTCTCCTGTCACTGGCTTGGCCCAGCCATGGCTATTGCAGGAACATATTAATGGACAGAAGAATTCTGTGTCTCTCCATCTCAAAAAACTTTGTAAATGCATATAAAGCACAACTAAAAAAACTGAATACTGATACACTATAATGGAGAACTACAAGATTCTTTCACTATTAAGAATTTTTTCTGCGGACCAGTGTTCTAGACAGTGAGGTAAGTCAGGACTGCAGTGCCAGCAGCATCCCATATGGGTGCAGGTTCCAAGTGTTAGCTGTTGCACTTCTGATCCAGCTCCCTGTTACTCCAAGCAGGCAGCAGAGAATGACGCAATCCTTGACAACCTGCATCCACACGGAAGAGCATGTGAAGCTCCTAGCCCAGTCCTGACTGCTGTGGCCATTTGGGGAGTGAATCAACAGATGGAAGACCTCTCCCTATTTCAAATAAAATCCGGGGTGTCTCTCTCTCCCTCCTCTTTCAAGAAGCACCCCACCTCCCGGGTTCCTTTCCAGAGGTGCTTTCCCCTTCCCTCCCTTTGCAAATAAACTTTTCTGTTTGAAAAAAAAAAAACAAACAAAATCTGATTTTGGAACTGATCTCCCCAAAGCAATCTCTCACAGATAAGACAATACCTCCATGTTCAGCAAATTTCGGATTTGAAAGAATCATCTTGCAAAATTTGAGACCATTTTTGTACTGCTTCTGTTCATAACATTTCTGTGAAATAAGACAAAAGTTATAAAATGAATAGACAATGCAGTTATTGTTTCATTAAGTTATTCAAATTCTACATTTAAGAGTCAAACACAGGTTTAAAATTTATGTAATGAAAGTTTTAAATCACTTGTAACAATAACTGTACTTTTGCTACTTATGCCTTGCCAAATTCTAGAATCTGAGCATTTTCAGTCAATTTTTAAACACATTTAATAAACAGAGAATTGTCAACTTAAATTGACAATTTGGAATTCAAAAGCCAGAAAAAACATAAAATGCTAAAAATTGTACCAGAAGTCTTTGAATCTTCAAGAAATACCAACACAAAAATCCTGTTTACTGAGTACTCCCATGCCGGTACAAAATTTGCTAATTCTTAAAATGCCTTAAAGCAGGTGTCACTAACACCACTGTATTGATATACATACTTGAACTCAAAACTTCAAAAATCTTGTTGGAACAGGCCGTTAGGACACCAGCATCCCGCATCCAGTGCTGGAGGTGCCTGTGTGCACGTCCAGTCCAGCTTCCTACTGACATGCACTCTGGCAGGCAGCAGGTAACAGCTCATGTACTTGGGTCCCCTTCACAGACAGGGACTCAAGTTTCTGGGTTTAGCCTTGTCCAAACTCCATTGTTACAGGCATCTGGGGATAAACCCTGCAGAGGGAAGCTCTTTCTATCTTCCCCTTAAACATTTCTTCAAAACAAAAAAACTGCTGGGCCCGGCACAAAAGCCAGGTGGCTAAAGTTCTTGCTTTGCAGGCACCGGGATCCCATATGGGCACTGGTTCATGTTCCAGCTGGTCCACTTCACACCCAGCTCCCCGCTTGTGGCCTGAGAAAGCAGTAGAGGATGGCCCAAAGTTTCGGTGCCCTGCTCTCACATAAGAGAACTAAAGGAGGTTTCTGGCTCCTGGCTTCCTATCAGCTCAGCTCCAGCCATTGCAGCCACCTGGGGAGTGAATCAGTGGATGAAAGATCTCTGTCTCTCCTTCTCTTTGTATATCTGCTTTCCAATAAAAATAATTGAAGGGAAAAAAAAAACTGCTATAGATAAGTAGTTTGGCTTAACAGCAAACTAACTCCAAAGACAATGCATGGTGTATCCATCATTAGTCTAAAAGCTTTTCCTCAGATGCCATCAGCCAGGCTAACAAACACCTGTCCTTGGCAGCCACTAATACTAGGAACATCTCAAGCCCAGGACCCAGCACAATGGCTCAATCAGCAAATCTTCCCCTTGCAAGCACCAGTAACCCAAACGTGTGCTGGTTTGTGTCCCATATACTCCACTTCCTGCTTGTGGCCTGGAGAAGCACTGGAGGATGGCCCAAAGCCCTGGGACCCTGCACCCCTGTGGGAAACCTGGGAGAAGTTCCTAGCTCCTGGCCCCTGGCTTTAGATCAGCTCAGCTCCGGCCCAGCTTCGGCCATTGTGACCATTTGGGGAGTTAACCAGCAGACGGAAGATCTTTGTGTCTCTGTAAAATCTGCCAATCTGCCTTCTCCTTCCCCAACCCACCCACAAAACACCAAACAAACAAACAAAATCTCATCTTTTCCCATTTTCCCCTGCTATGGTTTGAGTATAGTTTAAATGTATCTAACAAAGTTCCTGTGTTGGAAATTTGGTCTCCCAAAGGATAAAATCATTCATTTTTCAAGCACCCTAAATTCATGCAACCTATAATAAACATTACAAATCCACGTAAGAACAGTGCTAGGGGACAGCACTGTGCTACAGCTGGCAGGTTACACCCTGCAGCACCAGCAACCTGGATGATTGCCGGTTCTATTCCACCTGCAATCCAGCTTGCTTTTACTGCACTTGTGAAGGAACAGCAGAGTCCTGGCTGCAATCACCCAGGCACCGCAATCACCTGGGGAATGAACCAAAGGACGAAAAATCTTTAACAACTCAGCCTTTCAGCCAAATAAAAACAAATCTTTGCAAACAGAGAAGAAAACAGGAACATGCTCAGCATTCTCTCATTGACTTGGGGATAAGGTTAACTCAGCAACAGCTTTAGCTCTCTTGAAACCTGAGAGGAATAAAAGTATTTTTATGAGCAACAGCATCTGAGCCATAGAAGAAACCCATGTAGATAAAGTGTTGTGATTTTTAGATACAAAATCAACATCTTGAAACCCAGGACCAGTGTTGTGGAGTAGCAGGTAAAGCCACCAGCACCCCACTGTGGGCGCCCATGGAAGATGGTCCATGTGCTGGGCCCCAGCTTCTTATGTGTGAGACCTGCAAGAAACTCCTGGCTGGGGCCTGGCCCAGTCCTGGCTGTTCCCCAGTCCTGGCTGTTCCCCAGTCCTGGCTGTTCCCCAGTCCTGGCTGTTCCCCAGTCCTGGCTGTTCCCCAGTCCTGGCTGTTCCAGCCGTTTTGAACGTGAACCAGAGGAAGGAAGCTCTCTTCCCCCACCGCATCACTCCCTGTGTGTAACTCAAACAAATATTTTTAAAATTCTGAAACCAATAATTTATAGTTTTCCAATGACATTTGATTGCCTGGAGCGAAAAAAAAACCTACACAGGCCAACACAAAAGTTCACTTCCACACTGTGTAAAACATCAGGATATAAAAAAAGGGGTCAAAGTACAAGTTATAACAACTTCAAGGGTAATCTGCTGCAACACTTTATTATCAGCTAAACACATTTGCTTGTTTTTACACTTGGCTTTTGACTATTCTCTCAATACTAAGCAACACCTGACATCTTCATCCCATTTATCCCTTTAACAATTAAAATCAAGTGTGAAGGCTTAACGGGTTTTAACCAGAACAACTACTTAGAAATTTATATAAGCCGTCGACAACACTTGGAACGATTATAAATTAGCAGCAGCTAGTGGGCCAAGCAGCCAAACTAGCCCAAAAAGTCTAAAGACTCCATCTCCTTGGAACCTTTAGAAAAGCCGCGCGGAGGAGAGCCAAGGCTGCCAGCGCCCCCCATCACCCCGGCCCTTACGCGGGAGGTCCTGCTCGGAAACCAAGTGCACGCGCGCCCCGAACCACTCGGGCAAGGCAGGCACGTCTCAAGGCCGCGAGCTGCACTGCGGTGTGTGACAAGACACCGAGGTTTCTCCCCGCAAGGAGGTGCATTTTCAAACAGGCAGCTATTCTTGCCAGGGCAGCTAGTGCCGGCTTCGCTACCCTCCCCGCGACCTCCCACAGAACCGCGTCCGGGGGGGGGGGTCCCCAAGCATCGCCCCGCGGCGAGGGACCCCACGGTGGCCGCGCACTCGCTTCCACGCCAGCACCCCCCGCCGCTCACGGGGCAGAGCATCCAAGGACCCAAGCCCGAGGGGGCGAGGCCCGGCGCCGCAGAGGGCAGGGGTAGAGGGGGGCGGCGTGAAGGTTCTGGAAAGAGCGCAGCTCGGGCAGGAAAGTCGGGGTCGCCGCAAGTAAACAAAGAGCGGAACGGCGAACCGAGGCCAGGCTGCGAAGCCCACCTTCTCGCCACGCGGAGCCCGAGGCCTCCAGCTCCCTGGCCGCCCCGCCCCAGCCACTCACCAGGATGCGTTTGAAGAGGTTGCTCTCCTTGGGCGGCAAATGCACGTTCGGCATCGCGGCCGACCAGGAGGCGGGCACCCCTTTTCGCTACAGTCGGCTGCGGGGCGGGCCGCAGCGAAGGGTCAAGACCCGGAGGAGGGTGGGCTAGTTCATTGGCCCAGATTTGGAACTGGCCAGCCAGGACAGGGCGATATTTTTGCGTAAGCAGTGGAAGCGGAGAGCGGTGTGAAACAAACCGCCGTTGCCCGATGCCCGTTTTAGAGCGAGTGCGCACAGCAAGATGGCAGCCAGGTCCCGCCCCACCACGGGCCGCGCACGAAGCGCGTGCGCGGGACGTCAGCGGGGAGGGCGGGGCGACGCGGCGGGAGGGCGGGGCGACGCGGCGGGAGGGCGGGGCGACGCGGCGGGAGGGCGGGGCGACGCGGCGGGAGGGCGGGGCGACGCGGCGGGAGGGCGGGGCGACGCGGCGGGAGGGCGGGGCGGGAGGGCGGGGCGTGGACGTGTGGACGTCCCTGGGCTGAGGAAACCAACGCTAGGCACCGGGCGCTCGCGCCACAGGGCACTCAGCGCACGCTTGTGAGGCTTGTAATGCGAAGCAATTCAATGTCCATTTTTTCCGGCGTTTTCTCACGAAGCGCCCCCGCAATGTGGGTTGTTGATGTTGATCACCGCTAGATTTAACTCTTTTAAGGTGGAAATAGTATTCGCAGCCTAGCAGACCTCCTGACTCCAAAGCACTTTTGAAAGAAAGGTCAGGAAAAACCACTCTGGGTAGTTTGGAGCACTTAACCTTTTGGTGATTTTATGGGACCACTCATCCTCCAAGTCTGCGCAAATTGTTTCACACAAGCCCTCCGAGGAAGGGAGGAGCAAACCCAGGACTCTCCTACCCAGGGCCACTTTCTCCAGTACCTGAAAGGCAGCATGATGATAGTGATATGTGAGTTTGAGAAGCTTTGTACTACCTCATGGCTTCAGCTTGGCGCAGCGCTGGCTATTACAGCCATTTGGAGAATGAACCAGCAGATAGAAGACCTCCTCTATCTCTCCAACCCTCTGTAAAATCTGCCTTTCAAATAAAATCAATCTGAGAAAAAAATAATGGACACATTAGGGGCCAATGCATTGGCACCTTAATATAATTTCAGTCATCTTGGGAGTAAATCAACAGATGGAAAATCGGTCTCTCCATAACTGTTTTAAATAAGCAAATAAATCTGAGAGAGAGAGAAAACCGAAGAAAGGCAGGCTCCATCTGCCTTTGCAGAGCTGGAGACCCCAGCAATTTCACTCTTTCATGAGCTCTGGAGCCTGGGGATTTGTGGTGGGGGCTGTCAGAGAAGGACAGAAATCATACTCATGTTTCAGTCCCAAGGGTGGAGGGGAGGAGGGACAGAAAGGCCCCGGGCTAGTGTGGTGTGCCTCTGGGCCATGCCTGAGGTCTCTTGCACACATTAATGTTCCATGTGAGTGGAAGATAAGGCCCCAGACATGCACACATGCCAGAGGACTAGGTCCGGGAACCTGTCTATGATCTTGGGACTCTGGTGGGAAGGCAGAGTTCCAGGTCAGCATGCCACCCCACCAGAAGACTGGGCTTGGGAAGACTGGGCTGGGGAACCCATATTCTCCTGGGCACAGAAACTATGGATTGCTCAAGGAAGACAGTATGGCGATGTGAGGGAAGGAGAACTACTGAGGGAGTATGTTCCAGGTGAGAAATGACTTCTGAGGGACTTCCATCGACAAGGCCATTGTACTTGCAGTTCAGCAAGAAGGCTAAGACTGAGTGGTTTGGAAGGGGGAAGCTAGAGGACTTTTCTGGGTCAGACTGCTGTACCCACCCAAGTGGGACAGATGAGTTGGGCTAGTTAGTACCACCCACCACCAATAACCACCCACCAGTGCACACAAAAGCTAGGGCTACAGCTTATTGTTTTCTTACTGGGTCCACTACAATTCGATGACAGAATTTTTTTCCCATGCTAGCATCTGCCAGCTGATGTTGAGGCAAAGCCCAACCTACTCACACCTACTCTGGCTGATGAATGCAACAGTAGAAACAGTCAACCCAGCCTGGCTTTCCCCTGATCCAGTTCACATGAGGCCAATAGGTGTTGTAGCCTGGCCCAGCCGGGTCTGCCTACATCCCAGCTCATGCTCACCAGTGGGAGTGGTGGTCCAGCAGGGGAGCCCCACGTAGTTCCCCTACTGTTTTCATTCCCTCCCCTCCTCATGCCCCAGATCTGTGTGCTGGTTGGACACTGCAACCCAGTCTGGCATGGCCCACCTCACCTCAGCATTTGCCAGTGGGTGCTATAGCCTAGCCTGGCCCGGCCCAGCCCACCCCCAATTTCATTTCATGCTGGTGGGGGCTACAGCCCAGCCCAGCCCAGCCCAGCCCAGGTCAATCGGCCCCGAGTCCTGGTCCTCATGGGAACTGGCTTGTGTTGTGGCCTGACACAGCCTAACTCACCATTTGGCGCTCAGATTCGCCAGCAGGTGATATGAACTGGCCCAGCCTGGTCCACCCTTGACCTATGCCAAATGTATGCCAGTGGATAGCATTACCTGACCTGGTCTGGGCTGCTCCCTATTGTGGTTCTTGTGCTCACCTGCAGGAACTGTGTCCTGCCATAGGAGTTGCCCAAGCTCCTCCATCAGAACCCATCCCAATGCCAGATTTCGTGTACACCTGTGGATCCATGAGCAAGCCCTTCTTAGTCCACCTCCTGTCCTAGCAGAAACAATGGATTTTCCTGACCAGCCTTCTCCCTTTCCAGTTCTTACTGTTGTGTGTTACAGCCTAGCCAAGCCTGGTCCACACCCAGACACAGTTCACGCATTGCTCTGCAGGGGCGGAGACCTACCTCAGCCTGCCCTGCTGCTTCTTGCAAGTACCAGTAGCTGTTGGAGTCTAGCCAAGTTTGGTGCACCCCAGATCTAGTCCACACTTCTGCCAAGGGACACTGCAGTTATTTCCAGACTAGATTGCAATACCCACTGCTGCCCTTGTACTCACCAGTGAGAACCACAACCCAACCAGGGCATCCCTTTTGCTCCCCAACCAGGTCTATTCCCAGCCACAGATCTCTTGCACGTGCCAATGGTTGCTCTGACCCAGCGTGGCATAGCCCCTCCCCTGTCTTGGCCTTTGCGTTTGGATGCGGCACCCTGGCATGACCCAGAAGGCCCCCAGTCCAAACTCTCGCTAATGGGTGCTAGAACCTGGCCCTGCTCAGTCTTCTCCCATCCCTAGCTCATGCAAACTGGTAGGTGTGGCACCTAGCCTGGCATGACCTGAGGTCTAGCCTGTTTTCTGCCATTGTCAGTAAGCTAAGGTTTGCTCGGCCCTGCCCAGTCTGCCCCCTTCCAAAATCAACCTGCACACTTGCCAGTAGATGGAGCTATCTTGTCCAGCCTGCTTCACCCCCAGGCCTGAATCACATGCTCACCAGAGGGAACTACAGCCCACCAGATGGGTTTCCCAAGTTTCCCTACTCGGCCTACTCCCAGACTCAGATTTCACATATGCCAGTGGGTGCTAGGTCCTTGCCCACATAGCTTGCCCCTCCATCTTGGCCTTTGTATGAACTGGTGAATGTAACAGTCCAGCCCACTCCACACCCTGTTTTAGGATGCACATGTGGGTGATGCAACCCAGACCTGCCCAGCCTATTCTCAGCTCCAATGCCTGTGAGTGTTGGCGAATTTCATGGTCACACCTAGCTCAACCCACCACCCCAACTCTTAAGCTAACCAACAGGACTTGTATTTCCACAGGTTTTGCCCACATATCCCTCACAGAATCTACCTCTGGACCTGGTTCTCTCGCATGCTGGTTAGTGTCATGGCCCTGCCTAATGACTCGTCCCCTGTTCCAACTCTCAGTCAGGCACTGTGATCTAGCCCTGCTAGACAGGCCCCCAGTTCTAGCTTCCATGTGTGCTGGCATGTGGTGTTCATCAATGTTCTGTGCTAACAAGCCCAACTGAGTACTCCCATGTGGGCTGGTGCATGAGTCTGACCCATACAGATCTTCCAGTCTCTCCCCTCCAAACCAACGGGCCTCAGTCTCCTTGCTTACCTAAAAGCACAGTGGTCCCATCATTTGGAGTCCCTCAGGATATGATGGACTTATCCATGGAAGTCCAAAGGCAGTAATCCCACTCCCCCAGGTCCTCAGAGCTTGTCATCAGATGGCCAGCAGGCAAAGCCCAGCACTGTTGGAACCCTGGTTGCCCAGGCCAGGATGGCTTCACCTGCCATTGGACAGCCAGAGCTTGCTGCACTCCTCCCACCAGCCAAAAGAGGCCAGTGGGGTTGAGGATCCTGTTTGCGTGCCCCTAGAATATTATTTTTGAAGAAAAGCATATTCAAGATTTTTGCTAAACATAAACCTAATCACAGCTATTTGTTAAACCCTTCCATGACTTTCAGGAACAAACCTAGTCTCTTTAGCTAGCTGTGTGAAACACTTTATGCTCTAGCGACTTCCTATATTTATTTTTCATTTATTTATTTGAAGATACAGCCAGAGCTCAAACTCAGGCACTTTGACGTGGGATGCAGCCATCTCAACTGCTACACAAAATGCCCACCCTCTGCTGTTCTTTGTAGCTTGTATCTCCACTAAACTTCCGGTTTCCCAAGTTTTTATTGTGTATCTGTGCTGCTCTGCTATCTTTGCCTAGCTGACTCCTACTTCAAACTTCAGATTAGATATCAGCTTCTCACAGAAACCATCCCTTTAATCTAATCTAATGTGACTGCCTACCCTATCAAGTGTTCCAAACACTCTAAACTCTAATCTAGCACTTATCTTGTTACGTTGAACTCATAAAGTCACTTATCCATTTGATCCCATTAGATGAAAGTTCTTTTGCTTTGGACAGCTTGTGCCATCTGATTGGGTATTCCATATGCTTTATCATTGGAGCCTGCACACTCATACACACATACACAACAACATTGCTGAATGAACCACCTTCCTGTATCACATAGCATAGCATTTTATATATTGTCAAAAACATATATGTTAACATTTAACCACAGTTGCCTTTACCTCCTCAGCAATAGAAAGCTAATTATCTTTTACTGATATTTGGAAGTTAGGACTTACATCCTGATCTC
The DNA here is from genome assembly GCF_017591425.1 of Ochotona curzoniae. NCBI lineage: Eukaryota > Metazoa > Chordata > Mammalia > Lagomorpha > Ochotonidae > Ochotona > Ochotona curzoniae. The sequence continues at coordinate 39,291,756 of NW_024466502.1, read as the reverse complement.
CCAAACTATAATATAAATAATACATTGCTAAGTATAATGCTACAAGGGAGGAATGCTACATTTAGGACAGTAATTAAAATTATGTGGGAGCTTACAGGAAAAATTGATCGTGATTAGGTGGCTCACAGAAGTGACTTTTACATGGATCTACAAACCAGGAGAACAGCTGGAGTGTTGCCTGTTTTCCTCACCACTGAGTCCCCAGCACCCAAGTAGAACCAGGTCCCAGGTGTTTAGGAAGTCTTGGCTTAATGAAGAGTTTCATTGAATAAATTCCAGATGGAGGTGTCAGTATAGTTAAGAAAAATTGTGAAAGACTTTGAAATGGGTAAAAGATGATGGGATGTCTTATTAATATGTTTCATTCTCTTTAAACTATCATATAGTTTAATAATACAAAACCTTTAAACTATTATATGACCTAGTAAATTGAAGAAAACTGATAATTCAAACAATTTTTAATTTACTCTTTATTTCAATTAGCAATAATTGTGCCTCGGATAAACCTCATTGACTATGATACTGGCACTGTGCAAAGCTGCAAACAATTCTTGCTGATAGAAATACAAACTGTATGCAGGGCAGCTGTTTTTTGTTTGTTTGTCTGTTTGTTTCTTTATTTGAATAGAGAGACAAATGAAAAGAGATCTCCAAAGCCAAGGATGGTAGGGCCAAAACCAAAAGAAGGGGGTGCCCAAGAGGGGCACCCTACAGGCACCAGGGACCTGGGCATTTGAGATGTCACCTGCTGCTTCCTAGGGTGACAGAGCAGGAAGCTGTAATTGGACCTGGATCTGGGATTCAAACCAGGCACTGTGCAATGGGATGCAGCTTATCCCAAACAGCCATATTGGCCACTGAGCCAGAGCCCTCACTACAAGAGATTATTGCCTTGTATATATTGGAAAGTTGTACATCTTTTCAACAATTTCTTTTTTTTTTCTTTTCAACAATTTCATTCCACCATTTATCATAGTGTGTTTATGTGTCTACCTGGGATTTCCTTTAGTCATTTATAATATCTTACTGGTTCATCATTAATAAATTAAAATGCTGCCATGTATTAAACTTTGTATGTGTATAATGAGTCGTAATTCTACTTTTTGAGACTACTTTAGCAATATGAACAAAAAAAGACAAGTCTGACAGTGCATTTTGGATGAAACAGATCATCTGTATGAGCTGAAACAGAAGTTCTTGGAGGATAAAGAGGCCGGGGGGGGGGGGGGGGGGGGTCAGATCACAGAGTGCTAGAAGAATGAGCCTTTTAGCGAGACAATGTTGGCAGCCACACAAGGTCACAGTGCAGCCTCGCTCTCTGGGTTCAAATTCCTTTGGTAAAACCTTGAGCAAATCACCTAGCAACAACCGTGCCTCACTTTGCTAAAAAGGACATTACCATTGAACCTACTTTCTGGAGTGTGGTGAAGGTTGAGTGAGTTAGTAAGATGTTAGATATTTGAAACATTGTTTGAGAAGTATAAGTTCTGAAGGAATGATCACTACCATATTTTTGTTACAGTTCACAGTGTCTCAAATACTTGGAACCAAACATTTTTCAAATTTCAGGATATTTTGAATATGGAAAAGTAAATGCATATATTGTAGATTGTATAATTCTCTTAGCCAGATCCTAGGATGTACCCTGCAATCCGAGACATTAACGTTGCTCCAATAATGTATCAATATTTGGATAGACACAGATATAAATAACTTCACATCAGCTCTGCTCAATCTACCTGTCAAAAGTTCTGACAAGGTCAAATTTAACCATGAAGTTAAGTTATTTCAAAAATTTTCTACTTTCAGAGAATTTTTTAAAATTAGAAATAAGGTTTCTCAAAGTTTTGAGGATTTGAGAATTGCAGATAATTATTGCATTAAGTAAAAAAAAAAGTAGGATTAAAATAGAATTTATAGGGCCCATTGTGGTAGCCTAGTGGCTAAAATCCTCACCTTGCAGCAGCTGAGAGAGCTGATTCATGTACCAGCTTCTCCACTTCCATCCAGCTCTCTGGTTGTGGCCTGGGAAAGCAGTTGAAGATGCCCAAAGCCTTGGGACCCTGCACCCACGTGGGAGACCCAGAAGAGGCTCTTGGCTCCTGGCTTTGGATCGGCTCAGCTCCAGCCATTGTAGTCACCTGGGGAGTGAATCATCGGACAGAAGATCTTTCTGTCTCCCTCTTTCTGTAAATCTGACATTCCAAGATAAATAAATAAATAAATCTTTAAAAATAGAATTTATAAGTTGTTCATTAAAGCAAGATCTTACATTTGATCAGCTTTCTGCTTTTGTCAAACTTTTTAGATTTTTCTTTGTAAAGGCCAAGGAATCATTAATGAGGGAGTTTCGTTTATAGATGTTCGACCTAATAAAGTGGAGGAGGAATGAAAAAATATTTCCATTTTGCCACCCTTCCCATGACATAAATCAATAGCCCTTACTGTCATTTAAAAAGATACAACCAGATATTTTGTGCCTTCTTATGAAATTACCTAGTTTGTCTATGATACAGTTTTGCCAAAAAATAATAAATCTGCATATGATCGAGATTCTAGACCACTTTATGGAAAATGCAGAAAGAAAGGATATATGATATATCTCAAGTCTAGAAAAATCTTGACTGCGTGAAACTCGTCAGGATAAATAATCCAATTTCTTCAAAAATATGTGGCAAGGGATTTGATTGGGGGAGGACATTACAGACTAAAATAAAAATATGATGCCCACTTGCAGTAAACGGAGCTTATATTCTGATACAAACAAAATGAAGAAAAGAAAGTCTTACATAATTAGACATTTCAACACCAACAGGACATAAGCAGCTGTATGTGTATATATATATATATAGTGTGTGTGTGTTTTGTGGGGGTAATGATATCTTTGAAAGCGTTTTTCTTCTGGAGATATGTAGTAAACTAACAGTGAAAAGATAGTAATGTTTTGTATTTGCTTTAAAATAATCTGGGAGCATGGGGAAAAGAGGGAAGGAGGAGGACAACTGAAACAGTGAGTTCTTAACTCCCAAGCCTGGGTCCTAGGTACACGGAGGTGCCTTACACTGGTCTATCTTCAAATGTAGCTGAATGTTTAATAAAAAGGGGGGAAAAACATCTTAAGATACATGCATAAAATATAGATTCTATTGTATTTGTGAAGTCTACCACTTTGGGTTTAAGTTGGAAAGCATCCTAAGGCATATAAAAGGATAAAGATTACTTTCAGTAGAAACATATGAAAACAAATGTATTGGGGTAAAGATTTAAGAATGCATAATTCAGACGGGGAGTACATGAGTTAGGAAAAACATGTAGCACAATATTTAGGAGGACAGACGGTAACAGAGTTACCATGAACACCGGACCATGCTAACAAAGCTGACTTTCATCTATGCAATCTTAGTTTTTAGTAGAACGAGAAGGGAGCTTCCAGGATTGGTTTGTCTTTGCCTGTTATGCACCCCTTCCTTTTTTTTCCTAAAAAAAAAAAAAAAAAGTTGACTTTTCCAGGCCATTTATATGTCTATGGAAATTATTTAAGAGGAATATAGGCTCATTCATGCCAGTAGGTGGTGCCATTCTTAGTTATGTTTTGTTTTCAAGCTAAGAAAAATTTGAGAACTGGTATGAACACATGAAAACTTAAAATGCTACCTTTTCATCCTTCTAATTCTGCCTCTCTAAGGGAAGAGCTTCTGATAAACAAAAAGATTCTTTTGTTTTCCACTTTTTCTTAATCCCCTTATTAAAAGTTTGAATGAAAGTGTGTATTAAATGGGGGAAGGGGTAACAGGTACCATGTCTAGCTAGGAAAGTGGAAAAAAACAAAGCCCTGAAACAACCCAAGAAGCAGATGGATGAGGAGGATAAGGCTTTCAAGCAGAAACAGAAAGAGGACCAGAGAAACTCAACTCAAGCAACTGAAAGCGGAAGGCCATGGGGGAATGTTGCAGGGTGCGACCAAGATCACACCAGACATGTCTAAGGCTTATTAAGCAGTCTTTATTAACCAAGCTTGGTGATAATAGAGCAAAATAGCAAATCAATCAACGGCAATCCAACCAATCATAATCCAACCAAACATAATCCCAAAAGGAACAAATGGTCATTATTCTTAAGTCAATCCATTAAGTTGAAGACCTATGTCCCAGCTTCCCCAACAATATAAGTTATCCCAAGAGACATGCAACAAATAACTGGGACACACTTACAAAGAACCTGGACACACTTACAAAGCTGTAGACATTCACCTTTCCCTGGCTTCTCTGCCCACATTCCACTACTGCCGGGCCCCACCCCTCCTGAAACTCCTGACAGCACACAAACCAGAAACATTATGATAACCATTGCTCCATCTAAGCAGTACACAGGGACCATGCTCAGGAGATCACCTGTCCTGGGTCAGCCAAGAGTGGAGGTGTTAGCATAATGGAAGCACCTGGAGAGAGAGAGAGAGAGAGAGAGAGAGCCCCTGGGCTGCACGTGGAATTAAGAAATCTGGCAAAAAGTAACCTGCTTCTCGCCTCTGAAGTAATGCTGCCCTTGACCCCATGCCGATCTGAACATTCAGCTTCCTGGCTGGAACATCTTTTGCCGCCTGTATTTAGAATGAAGTGTTACTCTCAAGCCCGTTATACATTTAGAAATAAACTTTTATTAAAAAGAGGGGGGAAACACACACCAAACCAAGACAACCAACCAAACAAAACAAGTGTGTATTAAATTAATAACATTTTATTCCACTTTGTGGTAAAAAAATCTAATTAAAATCCCAACTTGTTAATATTCATACTGTGTGCTATCTCAAGATATGATCAAGTACTTAAATTCCTGAGAAACAGAAAGCCAGGTGAATCTTTTTTACTTATTTATTTATTTAGTGGGTGAATCTCCATAGTGTATTATAAGTTGTAGGGTCATGGCTGATGTTCCAAGTGGAAATTTCCCAGGTAAGACCGAAGATTCAAACTTAGCTTGGAACCAGCCTCCACAACCAGTGTGAACTAGCCCTGCAAAGCATGTCCAAGGCTGTGGAAACCCTGGTGGCTTCTCTAAGGAAAACTCCTAAATGGATACTACTGATTGAAAATTCATGCAGAAATTCACAAATGAATCTCTTGTTAATATTTTAAATGCAAAATATTCTCAGAATCAAAAAACAGCTGACAAATATCTTTGAGGAAACAAAGTGCAAATTTTCAGTCCCTACTCCTTTGTAATTTGGGCAGTTTGATCTGATTGAACCTGAATAATGTTCTTGCATATTCTGTTGTTTTGTTTTTGTTTTCCAAGTTGGAGGTGGACATTTAGGTATTCCTAAGAACACTAACTTTTCAGTACCATCCTTAATCCATTCAAATATGAAACTAATTATAGTTACCAAGTGTGTGGTGGGTAGGATCGGGCTGGGTTTCACCACCCATTTGATTTGCGTACAAGACAAGGCTGGAGACAGAAATGATCCTGCAATTGCAAGCAACAGTGTGTGTGTAGGCTGATTTGGGTGATGGACTGTGCCAGACACTGTACTGGCAAGCACACACAAAAACCAGGTCTAGGATCACCTCAAATGATGTATCTTCAGGGATCCCCTCAACTGAACATGTGTTACATATTATTTCTTCTTTATAACTAGTTCTACTTTTAAGTATATGAGAATAGCATAAGAAAAAATATTTTTAAGTCAGTAAGAAGGGTTATTAAGATTTTTTTTGGTTGAATTTTACTATAGTGACTTCATCCAGTTCTCCCATGGGGACGACTGGTGCCCAAGCACTGCCATCATTGACTGCCTCCCAGGTGGATGGAGATCCTTATCCTGTTGTGCCACAGTGACTCCCCATGGAGTATTTCTGCCTTGGCATTTTAGTTAGAAAAACTGAGGCACAGAGATCAAATGACTTATAAATACTATAGCTAAGTCTCTTCCCCCTAGAATATTCAAAGAGAGGCAGTATGTTTACACTTTCCTGGGATTGCTTAATTGGCTTTTGAAGCTCTTTAAGTGGGGGTTCACAATCTGTGAATGTAGGCTAAGCATGTGTATGTAACATTATCCTCAAAGCCCACGAGTTATTTTGGGGTTCTATCATGACTTTTTAAAGATAGGTATATATAGTCTTCTTTGGTATTATTTTTACAAGCAACGGAAACTCAAATTACAAGAGTTAACATAATCTACTGACCTTTTGGATGATGGAAATGATAGTCCTAATTTTTAAGAATTACTGCTTTAAAGGTTCCTAACATAGAAGGCAATTCTAGTAATTTAACCTGTAATCTTTGTGTGTGGTAAAGCTTGATCTCTCAATCGATCTGAGAAAATGTGTCTCTTTGGGTTTACAGTGTGATTGTGAAAACCAAAACTCCATCTTTGGTTCCCGAGTTCGGGTGTAGGATAAACTACAACTCCCAAGATTCCTTGGAAAGAACCTTCCGGCCCTTCTACCCTCTCCATCCATACCCTGGATTTTCGATCTGGAAAAATATGGTACTTTGCGATCTCGCAAAAGGATTTCCATCTTGTTTTACTCCACTGCAACGCACTGTTTTCATGTTGGCCCGCTGCAACGTATACTCAAAGAACTACTGCAGAGAAATTTCGAGACGGGGAGGAGGCGGAAACAGGTGCTAACCCGGAAGAAGCAGTGGTCCGAGGTGTTTCCTGAAGGCTTTGGCTGTCACGGACGGGTTCGGCGTCTGTAAGGAAACATAAACCTGCTTTTTCCCCTTCTGTTTCTTAGGTAGTTAAAATTCTTTTTGTGCTCCGAAGAGGGTATCTTGCTTTATCCCTTTGTCCCTTCCCCCTCACGTTGCCTCCTTCTGCAGATGCTCCACACGTGCGGCTCGCCTGCGTTGTACTTCTGCAGATACACCCACGGCAATGACTTTTCTAAAATATCAGAATAGTACTGCCCCTGTGATGGGTGATGCAAAGTTCTTGGCATCACCCAGATAAAGATAACATTGGGGGAAAGAGGCTTTGTTTCTAAACGTTCATGACCTTGAAAATCACTCATTCTATCACTTCATGAGATGGAACTTTCAGCTGGAAGTATTGCAGCAAAAATCTGTTTTCCTTTTGTTCTGTCTTCTTCCAAATGGAGACACTTCCTCTGATGTGTTTGTGTCTTTACGTACAGACACATAGAAACTTCTGCCAGGGGAGAGTTACCTTGTGTGGCTGCCAAGCCCGGGTGTTTTCTTGCACAGCTCAATTCCAAATGTGATTCAGTATGTTCAGTCTGAAAACTGGATAGTCTAGAGATCATTCTGAGAGACTTCCTAAGCGATAATACTCAGAAGATTTAAAGATTTACTGAACTCCTATGTGAACATATCTGTTAATATATTAGGCATGATGGAGACAGTAAAGGTTTAGTCTAATAAGATTTGACCCTTGTTTCAACTTTGAACCATAGGATTTTAGAGGCAAGGTATTTTCCTAAAACGGCTAATGTTCCCTTTCTCAATAAAATTTTTGTGGACTTTTATTAGTTCTTGATTATTCTGTTGAAAGGGAAGAGAACAGGTAATTATTGCACATAGCCAATACTGCCTAACCTGTAATTTATAAAATTAACTTCTTTTATTATTAGAAGGTAACATGTCTTATCTGTGTAGAAGCTTTGAGAAAGTAGGAAAAAAATGTGAGTTAGGCAAAAGGTATCCATAATTCTACGTTTTATTAACATTTGGTTTTAAAAACCACATAAGCCAGATATTGTAGAAAGTTTTGAAAATACATTAGAGATTATACTGTTCTGTATTGTGTTTTCACATACTATAATTATCATCACTGTTGCTTTTTCATATGACTTCCTTTTTGAGTTTGTTACTATTTGAAGTTTTCTTCCTTTGGGATTTTTGAGCTAAAAGGGAAGCACCTTGTAAAAGTGACTGCAGAATTGAAAAATAGAAGCACTGAGCCTACAATAGCAGGTTGGGACTGGGCCAGGAATTTTGCTTTTTGGGTTGTTGAGTTTGAGACTGTGTTCCAAGAGAGTTGATGCAGTGAACTAAATAAGATTTAGAGTTGATTTTCTCAGGTATATTTATTGTATTTCAGATGCTGAGATGAATCATCACCTGTATATTTGGCTTTTTAGAAATCCATCTTTTACTGGTTCTCTGCAGCGTCACATCCATCTTTATGCTCATCAGTTAAAACACAAACATCTTCATATAAGGCTGCACATTTTTAAGCAAAACAGAAGTCATATTCTCCATCCTCTGTTAAATAAGAGTTGGTCCAGGAGATACTGTCATAAAGACACCCGAATGCTTTGGAAATACAAAGCACTGCAGAAATACATGGAGGACCTCAATAAGGAATACCAAACACTTGATAAGTGTTTACATCGTGTCTCTGTAACTGATGGGAACCGAAAGTCCTTGAACCGAAGACATGCCGAATTAGCACCCCTTGCAGCCATATACCAAGAAATTCTGGAGGCCCAACAAGCTATTGAAGAATTAGAGTCAATGTGTAAAAGTAAGTACAAGAAAAAAATGTTTAAGTACAGGGTTGTTTTTCTAAGTTAAAGTTTTATTGGATTGAGTATTTTTAAAAGCCTTTAAGAAGTAAGTTGAATATGTGGAAAAGATGGGATTTGTTCAATAAAGTCTTATATGTTCCAAACTTTACATTTTCCTGCTTTCTGATAGTGGTACTCTTGTAAGTCTTCTAAGTAAGTTTAGCGAAGTTTTTTTATTGGAAAGATTTACAGAGAAAAGACACAGAAATATCTTCCATCCACTGGTTCACTCCCCAAGTGGCTGTAACGTCCAGAGCTGAGCCAGTCTGAAGCCAGGAGCTTCTTCCAGGTCACCCATGTGGGTGCAGGGTCCCAAGGCTTTGGGCCATCCTTCACTGCTTTCCCAGGCCACAAGCAGGGAGCTTGATGGGAAGTGGAGCAGCTGGACATGAACCAGTAGCTATATGGGATCCTGATGCATGGGCTAGGATCTTGATGCATGGGCTACTACGCCGGGCCCTAATGAAGATTTTTTTTATTTTCTTACTGTATAATGTCACTCAAATTTGTAATTAATTTTGAGAAGTTTGCTTGGCACATAATTGGCGCTTCCAAATGCTTTCTTCTTAAATTCACATAACCTCTTTGAGCCATAGGATCATTATCATCTGTAAGATTAACAAATTGTAGTTCTCTTTTTTTTAAGATTTGTTTATTTGGAACACAGAACAACAGAGAGTTGGTGGAAAGAAAGAGAGGGAGAGGAAGAGAGAGGAAGAGAGATAATAGATATCCTCCATCCACTGGGTTACTACCCAAATCACTACAACATCCAGGTCTGAACCAGGCTGAAGCCAACAGCCAGGACTTCACTCTGGTCTCCCACAAGGGAGACAGGGGCCCAACACTTGAGCCATCCGCTGCCGTAGCAGGAGCATTAGCAGGGAGTTGGAACAGGAATAGAGCATCAACTCTAACGGCATCATAAGCTTCAGCTTTACCTGCTGCCCTGCAAGGACGTTGGAATAAATAATTTCTGAAGACTATAGCTCTACAGTTTTGCTTTTCTCTGGTAATACAGGTACATTTGTACTACATCTTTGTGTCAGGCACTAAACCAAATACTTTGAAAATATTTCATTTGAATGATCATTGGCTGAACCCTTTTGAAATCTGATTAGTCACTGCTTTCCATAATTCTGAACATTGAAATTACAGGCTTTGGGGGATAAAGTCATACAGTTATCATAAATACAGGGGAATTTCAAAAAGTTCCTGGAAAAACTGAATTAAATGTTAAATTTATTTTGTTGCAAAAAAAATCTTTGTAATCCACACACTATCTTTTGTTATATATATTGTCCATGATTGCTCAGAAGGTTCCTCCTGTGCGTGGGGTGGGTTGTCTTCCCAACTGAAATAAAACATTGCAAGGAACACTGAGATAGCTTTTCTGTAATTTAAAAACTTTACTGTTCTTCTTTTTAGGTCTAAATACACATGATGAAAAGCAGTTACAATCACTTGCATTGGAAGAAAGACAAGCCATTGAGGAAAAAATCAGCATGTTATACTCTGAGGTATATTTTAGGTAGACTGATTTAAATAGTGTTAAAATACAGCTGTTCTTGCTAGGCTAACTTCACTGCTTTCTAAACACTGGCTTATTAAGTGTTTCTTGTGTCATTTCAGAGTGGAGTCTGTTATCTGCTAATGTGCAAGACAAGAGAACACATGCTAGTAAAGACATTAATTGCTTAATTGATTGTGGAGAATAGTCAACATTTTTTAAATGTTGGAAGGGTTAGGGTAGGTGGGTTCATAATCCTTAATTAGTGATTGAAAACTGACACTGGGTAGAATGGGATGAAACCTGTGGTGTAGAAATAGTTGGTTAACCCAGATCTTTAGTTAGGACTAGTAACAGTCTTGGCCAACTGAGTCTCTCAAGGCTCATGAACATTTCCTCCTGGACGTGTAAGTAGAATATTGTGGTCTGTCTGCCTTCCAGTTCAGAGGCTGGTTTCTCCGCAGATGGTGCAGAGCCCAGTGCTAGTAGATATTTTCCTCTGTGCTTTGTGCTATCTTCCTGCCTTTAGTTGTCTTACCCTTGGTATCTAGGAAATGGACTATCTGAGGGTTTTGGTGGCTGAAGAAGAGGTATCAGTTGTTATTTTTTTTTTAATGAATTTAATCAGTGAGTCCAAGGCAGAAGATATCTGACCCTTAGTCTAATATTCTCTCCCACAGACCATATCATTTCTAGCAGTGATGAAGTATTTCAGAAATTGGCAATAGGGAGAGCCATGACCGAAACGTACTTTGAGTTTTATTTGAAAGACTTTTCTTTCCAAGAGGAAAGTCGATTGCTTCATTAGGAGCCTTTTTTTTTTCTTTGGGTCATGGTTGAAAAACGATTTGGAATTTTCAACAGTCTTTTAAAATGAGTGGCTCTGCTGAACGAGCATGGGATGACCTGTTGTCTACTTTGATTTATAGCAGGGGAGATTATCATCACATATTAAAGTTCATTTTCTCCAAATGAGGTCTTTTAAAGCTAGGCTTCGATGAAAGAAGCCACTGTGCAAAACTAATTATAAGAGGCAAAAACTCTAGACTTTGATCTAAACTTCTGCATTTTAGAAAATTAAGGTATTTGAGGGGAAAAAGATAATTAGGATATTCTGATAGTGTTATGGACAATATTCTGAAAAGTAGCCTCATTGTTAACATGAATTGAGTACCTGGTTTAGGTCTAATCAGATGTATTTATTGTAGCATTTTAGGAAGAACTTTATTAGGAGTCTACGATTTTGTTCGTTACTAATTTTTAAAAATGTTTTAAAGGCTTTTCTCTAAGTTCAGATGATAATAGCACACTGAAGAAAATGTATACTCAAAAGTTGATTTTTTTTTTCTTTTCTAGCTCTTCCAGAATCTAGTTCCAAAGGAGAAATATGACAAAAATGATGTTATTTTGGAAGTGACATCTGGAAGAACTACTGGAGGTCAATAAAATAATGTTATTATAAATGAAGTAGAAAATACTTTTTACTTGGTATGATATCACTGTGACTTTAAAAGTCCATTTAATGTGTTTAACTTCAGAAGTAGTTATTGCTTATTTTCTAAGAGGCTTGGATCTGGGTATAGCTGTCTTAGAAATTTGTGCTGACTGAATATTTTTTGTACTTTCTTTCAGGTGATATCTGCCAACAGTTTACCCGAGAAATATTTGACATGTACCAGAATTATTCACGTTATAAACACTGGAAATTTGAACTTCTAAATTATACACCAGCAGAATATGGTAGGCATATTTGAGGACTCTGTTCATAGAAGATGCCAAAAATTCTTTTACCTCTCATTTTCAGTAGAACCATATTGTCTAACTTGTAAATTTTATTTATTTGTTTCTTTAAAGACTTTGAGAGATAGGCATCCTCCATCCACTTCCTTAATACCATGCAACAACTGGGGCTTAATCACTTTGAAGCCAAACTCAACCCAGGGTTGGTACTCAATGCTAGGGACCTATCTCCTTGAGCCATCATTTGCTGCCTAGGGTGCACATTAGCAGGAAACTGAATCAAAAGGAAAGCTGAGACTTAAACCCAGGCACTCCAGTGTAGAATCCAATTGTTTTAACCAATGCATTAAATGCCTACCCAGAGTCCCTCTTCATTTATCTATCTATCTATCTATCTATCTATCTATCTATCTATCTATCTATCTATCTTGAGGTACTAAGGCAGAGCTCCCATTGACTGGTTCAATCCTCAGTTGCCTGGGACAACCAAGGATGGATTAATCCAAAGTTGGGAGCCAGGAACTCAACCCAGGTCTTGCATATAGATCACAGAAGCCCAGTTACTTGAGATATCACCACTGCCTGCCAGAGTCTGCAGGAGCAGAAAGCTGGAGGCAAGAGCAGTAGTTGGGTACTGAACTGAGGTACTATGTTATGGGACATAGACTTGTAAACTGGCATCATAAACACTAGGCTAAACACCTGCTCTATTGTCCGGTTTAAAAAACATTTGATCTATATCTGCCAAACACTGTGACTACTTACCTTGCTTTGAAAAGTACTGTATTGTAAAGATATATTAAGTTTTTACACGGAAAGAATTTTAGAGATGTGGCTGGCATTGTAGCATAGTTGGTGAAAGTCACTATTGGCGGGGCTGTAATCCCATATGGATACCCTTCTCCCTTTCTGACTATTCCACTTTTGATCCAGCTCCCTGCTGAAGTGCCTGGGAGAGTATTAGAAGATGGCCCAGGTGCTGAGCCCCTGCACCCACATGGGTGACCCAGATAAAGCTCCTGGCTCCTGGCCCATCCTTGGACTTTAGGCATTTGGGGAATGAATCAGCAAATGCAAGACCTCTTTTTCTCATTTTCTCTCTTCTCCCTTCTCCCTCTGTAACTGCCTTTCAAATAAACAAAATCAATTTTTTCCATAAATTTTATATAATTTATATGATATAATCAGATATTAAAAATTATACTGAGTGCCTAATGATGTTGAAGAACCTAGATGTTTTCTGCCTTTTGTGATTCTGCCTTAATGGCTTGGCTGGGGGCTGTGTGAACTCCAGGCCTGATGGTCTATGTGACACCGACACCCGGCAGGACACCTGGCAGGTCACGTAGGCAGACCACTCCTCGGGAAGGACGTACCTGGTGTTTGATAAGATTCACCACCCTATAGCTCATCAATTTGTACTTTTTGAAAATTGCTTGCTTCAAACCCACCAATAGAAGCCTGCTAAATCATGACTATATAATTAATAGCCTAAAATATATAAGAACGCTGGGCTGTTCAACTGAGGAGGGGGGCGTGGCTCGGGGCTCACTCTCTCTTTCTCTTTTTCCTTCCCTGCTGATCCTGCAACAGCCTCGGCTGCAGCGGCCCTCCCCCTCCAGCCCTTCTCGGCTGGGGAAGTGGCTGGGAGACCTAGGCTAACCTGAATAAACCACCTTCATGCCTTAGCACCAACTTTAGACTTGATGATTTGCAAAATCCAGCACAACAATGTGTTGGATTCTTACAGGAAAGCAGAAAAAGCTAATCCACTTGTGCTTCTTTTCAGGAAACCTGTAATTGATAAATATGTATATAGCATAAAACTAACAGTACAGATCTTTAAACCTTTAAATAACCAAGTATGTTAATTTAGAACACCTGCAGTAATTCTCATTTTTGTCCATTCTTTTGGTTCTTCTGAAAAACTTTTGTCTGCTTGACTAGACAGGAATGCACCATAGTAGAAAGCTCATCACAACTGCAAGTGGGGAATGAGGAGTAATGTAAGGTAAACAACAGAGAAATGGAAGCCAGAATTGAGCACAAGTAAGAGGTAGTTGGTGCAGATTGTAAGTACAGCCTGTGCTCGGGAAGAGGGAGTGCCAGTGCGGGCAAAGGGAAGGGACGACATCCCCAGCAGTGCGGTGCTGGGAAGTAACCCGGGGGTTCACGTACCCACGGCACACTGGGAGCATGGGATGTGACAGCTGAAATGGGCTTAAGGGAGTACTTCTTAAGGGCCTTGAATGTTGAACATGTTTGGTTGAGAGGGCATAGGGAACTGTTGAAGATTTTATGAATTTGAATACTATCTGCTAGAAGACATTTTTAGGAAGATTATTTTGACATCGGTATGAAGGATGGATGAGAGTCTTGATGTAAGAGAGACTGCAAAGAGGTTGTTAGAACAATCTACACACGACTAAGAATTGGGAGGAGTCCCACTCTATAACTCTGAATTTCAAATATATATATATATATATATATATATATATATATTTTAAAAAAAGAATTGGGAGTGGAGATACATGTGAAAAAAAAATCTCCAAAGAATGAATGGGCAATGTCTGATTGTCTGATAGTGGATAAAAAAGTGCTATTGCTTGCTCAAGTGTGTCTTACATAAATATCCTCACCACTCTGATAAATAGATATCACTTATCTTATTTTACAGATCAGGATCTCAGCTCAGAGAGTAAGTGATTAATCTATGGTCCCAAAATAAGTAATAGCAATACTGGGGTTAAATTTAAGTCTGGCTAATGCGGAGCAGGGTCCCAAGGATTTGGTCCGTTTTCTAGTGTTTTCCTGGCCTACAAGCAAGGGAGCTGGATGGGAAGTGGAGCAGCCGGACATGAACCAGCACCCACGTGGGATTGTGGCAGTGAGGACTTTAGACACTAGGCTACCGTGCCGGTCCCAAATAAATATTTTTTAATAAAAGAAGAATCAAAGAACCAATAGTTTGATTGGAGTTTAATAATAGGTTCCATCCTTGGTTTGTAATAATTAGGAGACTTTCAGAGATAATGGCTCACTAGCAAAGTAAGATAAAGATATTTTTAAAAAGTTAAAAAAGTTTTTTTATATTTATTTTATTTATGGGCCTGCACAATAATGGCTCAATGGATAAACCCTCACCTTGCAAGCACTGTATAATATCACACTAGGCAATCAAATATTAGACAAGGGAAAGTGTTTCCCTATAGTTGTATTTTAAAAGATAATTAAAAAATTATAACCTGTGGGCCCAGCGCTGTAGCCTAGCTACTAAAATCTTTGCCTTGGACATGTTGGGATCCCATATGGGTGCCAGTTCTAATCCCAGTGACCCTGTTTCCCATCCATCTCCTTGCTTATGGCCTGGGTAAGCAGTGGAGGATGGCCCAAAGCCTTGGGACCCTGTACCCACCCATGTGGGAGACCTGGAAGAGGCTCCAGACTTCTGGCTCT
This sequence comes from Ochotona curzoniae, assembly GCF_017591425.1. NCBI lineage: Eukaryota > Metazoa > Chordata > Mammalia > Lagomorpha > Ochotonidae > Ochotona > Ochotona curzoniae. The sequence goes on along the minus strand of NW_024466502.1, from coordinate 39,276,513 downwards.
GGATCAGCATGACTCTGGGGAGTTCTCATTAGGGAGTGAATCAGAGGACAGAGGATCTTCCTCTCTTTCTCCTCCTCTCTGCATATCTGCCTTTCCAATAAAAATAAAATAAATTTTTAAAAAATTATAGGCCTAGGTTATCACTGTTTTCTAACCCCCGTGATACATTAAGCATCAAAGGCTATCAATACTACAAAAAAGAGAGCCATCCAGACATTTTGTGCCTCCTATAATCTTACCCAGAGGCCAAAGCTGATATCCAAACCAGATTATAGCCAATGCAGAAGGTATCAGGACAGGTGGAATTACCCTGAGAACATTCAATCCAGCAAAACCAAATCGTTGGGAGCCCACGTTCCTCAACAGATGATAATGTTTAGAAAATGAATAGTGCACACGGGGCTTAAGACCTATCTGAAAGACCTATCAAAATGTTTCATAGGGGAAGACCAAACAATAGTACCTCGGGCTGCACATTTAGGTAATGAAATTATAATAAGGAAAGGAATAAAGGCATAATGATTATTCCAGAGGGGAGGGAAGAATTATGCCTGGAAAGGGCATTATGGGAGGGATTGTGGAGTTCTTGACAAAGTTCTTTTTGTTGATCTAAGTTGTGGTTACTAAGTCATACATTTGATTCTTACCATTTTCTCTATATGTTTGTCATTTGAAAAGTTTTTTTAAGCAGTTATCTGAGAAGACAACCTAGGCATTAATAATTCTTAGTGTTAATCATTCTGCTCCACAGTGAAGTAAAAGAGAACTTTCAACAAATTCTTAAACTTGGAAGAACCTATAGAATTACTCAATGTTATAAAATTGTTGTTTTGAGCATTCTTGTATATATGATCTAAGTTTGCATGGAGTAGTTCAGTGCAGAAAAGGACCTGCTTTTTTGTCCTGGTTATAAAGGTAAAACTTGTGCATCATAGGAAATTTAGAAACAAATTTACAAAAAGCATAGAAAACAAATGTTATAAAATCTGTTATTCTGGGGCAGGTGCTGTGGCGCATGGTTAAGCCACTGTCTGTAGCCATAGCATCCCAAATGAGTGCCAGTTCAGATCTAGCTGCTTCATTTCCAATCCAGTTTCCTGCTAATGTATCCACTGCTCCCCTGAATCCACAAAGGAGACTTGGATAAAGATCATGGTGCCTGGCTTTGGTCCAGCCTTGGCTGTTGTAGCCATTTGGGAAGTGAATGAGCAGATGGAAGCTCTCTCCCTGTCCCTCCCTCCTTGCCTCTCTCCTTCTTTTTCTCTGTAGCTCTTTTGAATAATAAAACCTTTTTTTGTAATTTTTTTTTTCATTTTTATTGGAAAGGCAAATTTACAGCGAGAAGGAGAGACAGAGAGAAAGATCTTGCATCTGCTGGTTCACTCCCCAAATGGCCGCAGCGGCTAGAGCTGAGCTGGTCCAAAGCCAGGATCCCAGAGCTACTTCTGGGTCTTTCCCGTGGATGCGGGTGCCAAGGCTTTGGGCCATCTTCTACTGCTTTCACAGGCCAGGAGCTGAATGGGAGGTAGAGCAGCTGGGACATGGACCAGTAACTGTATGAGATCTACGTGGTTGCAAGGTAAGGAGTTAGCCACTAGGATACTGCACCATGCCAATAAATAGATCTTTAAAAAAATCGTTCTATTGCACAAAGATAACCAGAACTAGTATTTGTTATGTTTTGTTTAATACATTGTTACATTAATAATTGGAAAATGTAGTCAGACTTTAGGTTAGAATAACTTAGGGTTCTGATCCCTCTTGAAGTAGAATTCATTAATATTTTTGGATGTTGTTTTTTCTAGGTGGACTACATCATGCAGCTGCCCGAATTTCTGGTAACAATGTCTATAAGCATTTGAAGTATGAAGGTGGCATTCACCGAGTTCAGCGCATCCCTGAGGTGGGCTTGTCATCGAGGATGCAGCGTATTCACACTGGGACAATGTCCGTCATTGTCCTCCCTCAACCAGATGAGGTAACTTCCCTGGGAGCCCTGGGGAGCTCACTCTGTGTAAATGTGTGTTCTGCTAAGAAGCCATTACTCCCAGAAATTTTTTTTTTCTCTGAATGGTTATAGATTGGATTTTATCATCTCTAATGGGAAATCTTTAATTCCAGGTAAAGTTGCTCCTCTTATACCTAATGAAGGCTTTTTGATTTATTTTGTTTTGTTTCAAATAAAAGTCACCTTTTTATTTTTAAATTTCAGAAGTAGAATTTAAGGAACTTTTTTTTAAAAAACACCTTGTTTGCGTTTTTTTTAAAGATTTATTTATTTTTATTGGAAAGTCAGATATACAGAGAAGAGGAGAGACAGAGAGGAAGATCTTCCCTCAGATGATTCACTCCCAAGTGACCGCAATGCCGGTGCTGCACTGATCCAAAGCCAGGAGCCAGGAACTTCCTCCAGGTCTCCCACGTGGGTGCAGGATCCCAAGGCCTTAGGCTGTCCTCGACTGCTTTCCCAGGCCACAAGCAGGGAGCTGGATGGGAAGTGGAGCTGCCAGGATTAGAATCGGCACCCATATGGGATCCTGGCGCATTCAAGGCAAGGACCTTAACCAGTATGCTATCACGCCGGGCCCATTGTCTGTGTTTTATTCTAAGTAAAACTAATGAATTCCAGATATTTTAAATTAGTGATGTAATCTCTGTATGAGATTTCTATCTTGAATATAGCCACACTGCCTGTTTGTTTTCTCTAAGAGAATACATAAAGTTGAAAAAAAAACACAATGAAAACTTTTAAAGCCATTACCTGGGGTCAACAGCTGCTTTGCATTTGTGTGATTCCTATATATGTATGTAGCTAAATCTTCAAATGGACTATAAAGGATGCAGCAGATACCATAAGACTTTTCCCCTCAAATCATCCACATCACCTAAGATTATGGACTTTCTCCTAGATAAGCATAAGAACACTATCCATGAAAGTTAATCATAACTGCCTAATATCTAGATCATTCTGTGGATTCTCTGATCACTCTACAAGTATTTTCATAGATAATCTTTTTAGGCATACTTCAATCAAATTTCACAGGTTGCATTTATCTGCCATAATGCTTTTAAGTATGAAACAGTCTCCCCTCAATTATTTTTTATGACACTGATGCTTTGAAATCTTCCACCTTCAGGATTACTCTGATGTTTTGCTCATAGTACTTCTGAACTTGTTCCTTTACTCTCTCTATTATATTGAAAGTTGTATCATAATATTCCATTCCATTATGGTTACACATTTCAAGCAAGAATATGTTCTAGGTATAGTCACAGACGAGTCACATCTTATCAGAAGGCATCAAAGTCAGATTATCCCACCTTTACAGAGCTTTAGTTTGATCATTTAGTTAAGATAGATGGTCACCATATAAATAGCTCCATTGTAAAGTATATTTTTGCCTTTGTAATTACTAAGTGGTTTCTAGGGCACATACACCTATGCTGAAACACCTCACATTCAGGTTTTAATTGTCCAAAAATTCATTGATATTCTGTTGCCTTCCCTCCCGTACCTCCCAGTTGCTCCTTCCTTTCTCTTTTACTTGATCTCATTTCATTGTAAACTAATGATTCAACTTTTATGCTATGCCTTTTGTTCTAGGTAGATGTCAAAGTGGATGCCAAAGATTTGCGAATAGATACATTCCGAGCCAAAGGAGCAGGAGGACAGCATGTTAATACAACAGATAGTGCTGTCAGACTCGTCCACTTACCCACAGGTAAACAAGGCCCTTCATTTTATACTTTCTACAGACATAGAGAACTCTCATTGTCTGGTTTATTCCCCAGTTGCCTGCAGTGGCAGTGAGTGGGCCAGATCATAGGGAAGCACCAAGAATTCAATCCAGGTTTCCTGGGCGAGAAAGACCCTCCATTTGAGCCTTCGCAAATGCTGCATCCTGGGATAAGCATTAACAGGAATCTGGAACCAAGAGCCACTTGGGGAGTGAGGAACTGGATGAAAGATCTTTCTCTCTGTTTCTCCTTCTGTCCATAAATCTGTTTTTCCAATAGATAAATAAATAATAAATGAATAAATAAATAAATAATCTTTAAAAAATAATAATTCTGAAGTCTTTAACATTTCTGTTTTGGGATTGCAAAAAAGTTTTTTTTTTTACTTTTTCACTTTTAAAAATATTTATTTATTTATTTTTTTTAAAGATTTATTTTATTTTATTGGAAAGGCGGATATACAGAGAGGAGAGACAGAGAGGAAGATCTTCTGTCCGATGATTCACTCCCCAAGTGAGCGCAACGGGCCGATGCTATGCCGATCCAAAGCCAGGAGCCTCTTCCGGGTCTCCCACGCGGGTGCAGGTTCCCAAAGCTTTGGGCTGTCCTCGACTGCTTTCCCGGGCCACAGGCAGGGAGCAGGATGGGAAGCAGGGCCGCCGGGACTAGAACCAGCACCCATATGGGATCCCGGGCATGCAAGGCGAGGACCTTAAGCACTGCGCCATCGCGTCAGGCCCTAAAATTATTTTTAAAGGATTCATTTATATTTTATTTGAAAGGCAGATTTTATGGAAAGAAAGAGAAAGAAGGCCTTTGATTCACTAGTTCACTCCCCAAATGGCCACACATGAACTAATCTGAAGCTGGGAGCCAGGAGCTTCTTCTGGATCTTCCACATGGGAGAAGGGTCCTTAGGACTTGGGCTGTCCTCCACTGCTTTTCCAGGCCATAAGCAAAGAGCTGGAGCAGCTGGGACATGAACTGGTACCATATGGGATGCTGGCACCGTGGTGTAGAAGATTAGCCTGAGGTGTCACCACCATAGCCCATGAGCTGCCAGTAGTTTGAAGCTAAGTCTGCTAGCCTAAGCCAGTAGATGGGAACAGCGCAGGTGCTTTGGCAAAAAATTCATATAGGTTAGCTGGCAAGAACAGGAATTTGGAGAAAAGCTCATGAACATGTGGCCATCTTTAAAGAAAATTTTCCATATTTTCTTAGGTGGTAGAAAAAGAGTCCTAGATGCAAGAGAGCTCCAGGCAGATGGCTGGGAGATGGAGGGAATTTGAGAGCCCCTGTCCAGCTCCATGGCTACAATAAAGCAGAGAAGTACGTTTACCTTTGACCACTACCAAAAAGACAAAGATAACAAATGCTGGTCAGGAGGTGAAGAAAAAGAATTCATTCACTGTTGGTAGGAATGTAAATTCATACCACCGTTAGGAAGACACCATGGAGATTTTCCAAGAAATTACAAGCAAAATTATCATGTGATGCTGTCCCATTCCTGGGTATGTAGCCAAAGAAATGAAGTCACTTGTCAAAAAAAGATCTGTACTTCTGTGATTATTGCAGTACTATTCCTAATCACCAAGGAGAGTAGAGGTGATGGAGGATGGGAAGATTGATCAATGGGTTCTGAGAGTCAGTTACATTAAGACAGAAAAAATACATTCTGATATTGTAGAGTGACTCTAGATGTAGATGATGATAACTTTGTATTTTAAGAAAGCTAGAAGAAAGGATTTTGATTTTTTTTTTTTTTACCATGAATCGATGATGTGTTTGAGGAGATGGGTCTATTTATACCAGTTGAAACCTTACATAATATATTCATGTATTGAAGTATCACATGGTCTCCTTAAATATGCATCATTTTCCCGTCAGTTAAAATGCAAACTGGGAGGAAGAGCCAGAGTTTAGGAAATGAAAATGCAGGCTTTGTATCTTCTATCCAAAATGTCTATGACCAGGAGTATTCAGATTTTTGAGTTTTCAGATTTAGTAGTATTTGTATTAGACTCTGCTTGCCAAGAAGCTCTCACCTAAAAATCTGAAGGGCTTCAGAACTCAAGGGTTGTATCAGTACACACAGTTCAGGATTTGGGTTTTTCAGATTAAGGCTGCTCATCCATCTGCTGCTCTGTCTTCTCCAGCAGAATCCAAGCAGCACTCTGCGGCTGTTACCACTGAAACCCAGGTGCACGTTCTGACCCGTGCCAGATCTGAAAGGTTTTCATCTTTTGTCAGCCTTTCTTGGTTGGCTTTTCCTTTCTAATGTTCCTCAGGTCTATCTTAATTTGGCATGTGGAGAAGAGTTCACCTCTGATCCTTGCTATTTTTCAGGATTAGTAGTAGAATGCCAACAAGAACGATCACAGATAAAAAATAAAGAAATAGCTCTGCGTGTGTTGAGAGCACGGCTCTTCCAGCAGATTATTGAGAAAGACAGATGTCAACAACAAAGTGCTAGGAAACTGCAGGTAAGATTAATTTCCTGTAACCATTTAATAACTAAACAAAAGTTATTACTTTATATAGAAAATGTAATGTTTGTTCATACTTAAATTGAAATGTTTCAGCTGGTATAGTGGAGTAATAAGCTAAGCTTCTGCCTGCAATGTTGGCATCCCTTAGGGGTACCAGTTTCCCTTCAGCGTTTATGTCATAACTGAAAATAAAGTCAATAGTTGTTTAGAAGTTGAGGTTTTCACAATTTTTTAAAATTTAAAAACCTGCACCATTCTTATAAAAATTTATTTTACTTATTTATCTTTAAAGAATTCTTTATTTTTATTGGAAAGTCAAATTTACAGAGAGAAGGAGAGACAGATCTTTCATCTGCTGGTTCACTCCCCATGTGGTCGCATTGGCTGGAGCTGAACCAATCCAAAGTCAGGAGCTAAGAGCTTCTTCTGGGTTTCCCATGCAGGTGCAGGGTCCCAAGGCATTTGGGCCATCCTCCACTGCTTTCTCAGGCCACAAGCAGGGAGCTAGATGGAAGTGGAGCAGCTGGAACATGAAATGGTACCCCTATGAGATCCCACAATATGCAAAGTAAGGAATTAGCCACTGAGCAATCAAGCAGGGCCACAAAATGTTACATATTGGAAAGCATACTGTGGGGACAGGGAGGCGAAAGACAAAGAAAAAGAGAAGTTTTTGCCTTGCTGCCCTACATTTGAGTTTAGGTACCTAGGCAGAACCATAGGTGCCTGAGCCATTACCTGCTGCCTGCCAGGATATGTTAGCAGTAAGCTAGAATTGGAAGCAGAGCCAGGACACGAAGGATGCTTGTGTGCTGAGCAGAGTCTTGACACCTGAACTAAATGTCTGTCCCATTCCCCATCTCTTTTTTTATTATGACTCTGTGGGGACAAATTTAATGATGGTGCAAATAAATAAATAAAGTCATACACAGCACCTGGGGATGATGATTGCTACTGCTGGAATCAGAGGATGGGGAGAAGGGAGATTTATTTTCCATTATGTGCTCTTTAAGATGGGAAGATGATTAATTGTTTTGATGATGTATTTGTTGGGGCTAACATTGTAGAGCAGCAAGTGAAGCCACTGTCTGCAACGCTAGCATCACATACTGTAGCACTGGTTTGCAACCTGGCTTCTCTGCTTGCATGTGGCTCCCTTTAACTGTGCCTGCAAGGACAGCAGAAGATGGCCTATGTGCTTGGGCCTCTTCCAGACATGTGGGAGACCCAGATGGAGTTCCAGGCTTCTGGCTTCAGCCTGGTCCAGACCCAGCCCTCCAACCATTTGGGGGTAAACTAATAGATGGAGGATTTCTCTCTCTGTTGTTCTGCCTTTGCAATACATAAAATGAAAGAAGAAGAAAGAGATAGAGATCCTCCATCTGCTGGTTTGCTCCCCAAATAGCTGAAATAACGAGGCTAAGCCAGGCCAAGCCAGGAGCCTGAAACTCCATCCTGTTCTCCTGTGAAGTTCTGCTTCTCACTTTGCAGAGACGACTTAGAAAATACTTAATTGTTAAAAGACAAAATTCATCTTTCAGGTGTATTTTCCATTGTAATGAAATTTTCAGGTTAAATTATGAATGGTTTTTGCTGTGGTGCAGGTGGGAACAAGAGCACAGTCAGAGAGAATTCGGACATACAATTTCACCCATGACAGAGTCACTGACCACAGGATATCCTATGAAGTTCGTGATATTAAGGTAATATTTACTAAATTTGCTGAAATTATTCTTCAGATATACACCATACACAATACTGGTCTCTGTGCGCACTCTGTGAGCGGGAATTATAAACATGATGTGCACCAAGGGCCATCTCAGATTCAAGAGTACCTCAGTGTGTAAATTCATTAGATTCAGGTGTTACAGTTAAGCAGCTGTGAAAAAGACCCTGTGAAGACTGAATGAACACCAGCTACCTAAATCCTGTCTATCCAGGACTTTTTGATAGTACATTAATAATGAGGCAAAGAAAAATTTCCCTTTTGCTGCCAATGGAGGGGGAAGTGAACTTGATAGACTTGGTTCTCTTGGTTTGAGAAGCAAACTGTTTCCAGTGTATTTATAAATTTCACGTCGATTATGCCACTTCCTCTGTCCATGTAGCAGCAGCTAAGGCTTTCTTGTGTGGACATGGAGGAGCTGTGTAGAGAAGGGGAAAGTATTTGCTAATTTCCTTCTCCTCAGGAAATGCAGTCTTAGCCAAATGTGTTTGGCCATATTTCTCTAATTGCACCATATTCTTTCAGTTGTTTTTCTAGTCATGATGACAGTTTTTTTCCCTGAGACAGCCACATTTTTATGGTCTGTAGCATCCTTTATTATTTTTTTCTTTTTTTTCTTTTTTAGACTCTATTTATTTATTTAGGAAAGGCAGATTTATGGAGAGAAGGAGAGGAAGGAGAGAAAGATCTTCCATTTGCTGGTTCACTCCTCAGATGACCAGAGCTGAAGTGATTTAAAGTCAAACACATTCTCCTGGTCTCTGACACAGGTGTAGGGTCCCAAGGCATTGGGCCATCCTCCACTTCTTTCGCAGTGCATAAAGAGAGAACTAGATGGGAGGTGGAACAGCTGGGACACACATATGGGATGCTATTGCTTGCAGGTTGAGGATTAGGCAGTTAAGCTATTGCACTGGCCCTTAGCATCTTTTAAGTAGGCATGAAGGTGCATAGTATAGTAGTCTGTCATGAAACAGGCATGGCACCTGGCCTCCTTGGTTCTAAACATCTGATTTTTGCCTACATATATGTCATTGCTAAATTAGCATGCCTGACCCAGAAGTAATGAGGAAAATAATATCGGTGTATTTCAACAATCACTAACCAGAATTTAGAAAAGAAAGATATTTGGGGCCCGGCGCGGTGGCGCAAGTGGTTAAAGGTCCTCGCCTTGCACACCCGGGATCCCATATGGGCGCCGGTTCTAATCCCGGCAGCCCCGCTTCCCTTCCAGCTCCCTGCCTGTGGCCTGGGAAAGCAGTCGAGGACGGCCCAAAGCTTTGGGAACCTGCACCCGCGTGGGAGACCCGGAAGAGGCTCCTGGCTTTGGATCGGCATAGTATCTGCCCGTTGCGCTCACTTGGGGGAGTGAATCATCGGACGGAAGATCTTCCTCTCTGTCTCTCCTCTCTGTATATCCGCCTTTCCAATAAAAAATAATAAAAATAAATCTTAAAAATAAATAAATAAATAAATCTTTAAAAAAAAAGCGAGAAAAGAAAGATATGCTATTGAAAATAAATGATATAAAAACAACATGGAAAAATGTAACAAAACATGAAAATCTCTGTGAAGGAGGCAGGAACAGAAAAGGGAAAAATTTATCCCAGAGTGCAGTTTCAGTTTGATGGGAGGCATACACTTTAACCATGTACTGGGAAGAATGATGACATAAGAAATAATGCACTGTGTATTTCAAAATTGCTAAAGCTGGGCATTTAAATGTTATCATGACCCATAACAGATACATGAAATGTTGGACTTGTACTCCAGCATGATTTCATTATTCTCCATAGCAAAGCATACCTTGCACTGCATAGATATATACAGCCTCCAACTTACGGTGGTTTGACCTACAATGGTGCAAAAATACACCCCTATGGCAACTCGGTTTTTCCCTTTCAAACAATATTGAGCGAATTACATGAAATATTCAGCATTTTACCATAGAATAGTACAGGTATTAGATGATTTGACACAAGCATCGTCTGGTGTAAGTGTTTGAGCACAATTAAGGTAGGCTAAGCAAAACTCTGAAGTTTAGTAAATTAGGTGTATTAAATGCCTTTTATATTTACAATATTTCCAATTAGGGATGAGATTTTTGAAACATGAACACACTAAAATCTATGGTATATCTGTGTACAATAATTATTTGTCAATTAAACTAAATTTTTATAGTTAAATTCGTATGAAGGACAGTAAAGAGACTAGTAGACACAAAAATTTTAGAAATAAATTGTTTGAAACAATGATAAGAATCTCAACCCCAGAGTAACAGACAATGGATGGAATAAACAGAGTGGATGGAAAAGAAAGGAAATATCTTTGGGACATTTTGCTCAGATCTGCCTTATTCTAGAGCTTGCCCTTCTTTGTGCTCTACCCAGAAAATCCCTTTTGAAATGACTATGGTGTTACATGATCGTGATCTTTAGTGGATTTGTTTGGGGTGGATATCGGAATAAACCCCGTTATGGGTTCTTTCCCAGGATTGTTAAAAAAGGAGATTCTTTTAAACAGTATTTTTTAGTGGCTAAAAATGAATATGAAATACTTATAAAGCTAAGAAGCCACGTTTCTAACGCTGACAAGAAAACATTCTTCAGTGAGAGAAGATTGAGGCTAATAGAATGAGAAAAACAGAAAGTAAGAAATTGGCAGTTGGGCCTGACGGCGTGGCCTAGCAGCTAAAGTCCTCGCCTTGCATGTGCCAGGATCCTATATGGGTGCTGGTTCTAATCCTGGCAGCTCCACTTCCCATCCAGCTCCTTGCTTGTGGCCTTGGAAGGCAGTCAAGGAATACCCAAAGCCTTAGGAACCTGTACCTGTGTGGGAGACCTGGAAGAAGCTCCTGGGTCCTGGCTTCGGATTGGCTCAGCTCCAGCTGTTGCAGTCACTTGGGGAGTGTATCATTGGACAGAAGATCTTCCTCTCTGTCTCTCCTCCTCTCTGTATATCTGCCTTTTCAATAAAAATAAATAAATCTTTAAAAGAAGAAAAGAAGGAAGGAAGGAAGAAATGAAGAAGGGAAGGAAGAATGAAAGAAGGAAACAAGGAAAGAAATTAACTGGCAGGAAGAAGCCAAAAGACCTGGAGACCCACGCTCATGTATTTCTATGGTTCGGAGGTAGCAGCAGCCGGTACATTCCTGTGAGATCATTTGGCATTTTTCCAGAATTCTCCTTTTATTTTATTTGCATTTATCTAAAAGACTATCACATGATGTATCATTTCACAAATTCTGTTTCTCAAACTCTTTGTACAGATTTCTTAGTATGTCTTACTTCCTTATATTGCATTTACACTAGAAATTTCCCCTTGCCTTGGAATTCATTTATTTTAATTTTTAAAAAGATTTATTTATTTTTATGGAAAAACAGATATACAGAGAGGAAGATCTTCCATCTGATGATTCACTCCCCCCACGTGGCTGCAATGACCAGAGCTGTGCCAATCCATGCCAGGAGCCTGGAGCTTCTTCTGGGTCTCCTACGTGAGTGCAGAGTCCCAAGGCCTTGGGCCATCCTCCACTTCTTTCCCAGGCTACAAGCAGGGAGCTGGATGGGAAGTTGGGCCACCAGGATTTGAACTGGCACCCATATGGCATCCTGACGCATGCTAGGCCAGACTTCATTTACTTTTTAACTAAAAAAATTTTTTTTTGCCCTGGACTTTAAATCTATGTATTTCTGTGCCTATTTTCATACTTATTCTCTTTATTGAAACAGCAGCTTACTTGTGGAAATACTATTCTTTTTTAAATTGACTTTTTTTTCTTTAAATATTTACTTTTGAATTTATTTGAAAGATTTGGAGAAAGAGAGAAAAATCTTTCATCCACTAGTTCACTCCTCAAATGACTGTAACAACCAGGTCTGGGCCAGGCTAAACTTGGATTTCATGCAGGTTTCCCACATGGGTATTAGGGAAATACTTGGTCCATCTTCTACCATCCCAGGCATTTTAGCAGGAAGCAAGATCAAAAGCTGTGTAGCCAGGACTCAAAGCAGCACTCTAGTATAGGATGCTGGTGTCTTTACAATGCCAGGGTGTACTTACTTTATAAGCAATTTCCTCATATTCAAAATAAAATTATTCTTAATTTTAAGGTTACATCATAGTGTTTCTGTTATCTGTTTAGAGTTTTACTCTACTGGCATTTTTAGGAATACAAAGATATTAACACATATCTTTTCCTTTAGGGCTTATTTGAAGATGTAATGTGTACACTTAACCTTTCTCTACTTTAAGACTGTTCTTACATCAAAACTTTCAATGTCCCATGTTTCAATATCAAAATTAAAGTATTTCTATTAAGCCAGGGTCTGAAGTTGAATATTTCTAAAATATGAGAGTATGTGAATTCACTAATCCCAACCCCTCTGATCACATCTAGTACCAGAGGTCATTATTTTAGTAATTTTTCAGAGGAAAAATGTTTGGGAGACTGTAGGAGGTCTAATTGAAACAGTTGTTACCTATTGGAGTATTTGGAGGTAATTTGTAATTGCACATCTTTTTCTAAAGTTTACATTTTGAAAATTGTCAAACATATATAAATTTTAAAGACTAGTTCAGTGAATACTACATAACCTATACTGAAGTTTAACAATTGCTACCTTTTGCTATATTTAACTATTTTTTTCCGCCTGTACTTCCTTCTCTCTATATACATCTATGTTAATTATTGAGCCACTTGAAAAAATGAGTTGCAGATCTCAAGGAAGTTTTCCTAGGTATTCCACCAAAGATACTTTTTGATTACACAAGACTAATAGAATTTTAAATTACTGTACCTACAATGTATCAGAAAACTTGTAAATTAGTTACAGATTAAGGATCTTAATTCTAAAGAGATGGTACAAGAAAGATAAACTGGCTTAGTCCGAGGAGGCTCTGTCAGAGCCCGATTCTGAGAGATTGGTAACAAAACACCTGCCAGGTTGAGACATTTCAGTCAGCCCCTGGAAGCAGCATGGTGTGAGTGAGAAGGGTAGGATTGTCAGGTCCAGAATCAAAAACTTATAAGCTACAAAAGAGGGAAGAATTCACCAAGCTTATCTTGCTCAAAATCACCCGAGAACCTAGTATTATGTTCAGGTTGATTCATATTTCTTTCCTTTGTCGTATCCAGAGTTGCTGGAAAGCAAATCTCAGAAGTTCATTTTAAAACAAAATTTGAATTTAAACAATTTGAGAAGAGGTAACATTCTATTTGCTATAAAAAGCCAGAAAAAGTTGCAAATCCTCCCAACAACTGCTTATGATGCTGCAGAACATTAGAAATCCTTTATTGCTATTAAATAATGACTGTAAAGAAATAAAAGGAGTGGGCATTTGCTCTAGCACATAAGATACCAGGTGAACATGAGTGTCCTGACTTTGTAGACCTTTGGACAGCAGGTATGCCTGAAGTGATTGGCTCCCTGCAGCCCATGCAGGAGACTTGTTTAACTTCCCAATGCTAGCTTCAGCTTGGCCTGTCCCAGCCAACACAGGTATTTAGGGAGTAAAGCAGAAAAGAGGAGCTGTGTGTGTGTATGTCTATTTTTGTTTTTTCCTCTCTCAAATGATCTTTGAAAGGTCATAAACATATATTAAACATGTTCTTTCTTTATTTCTAATAACCAAGTTTCACAATAACTCTGTTTTTTTTACCAGGAATTTTTATGTGGTGAGAAATGCCTGGATCATCTAATTCAGAAACTGCTTCAATCAGCAGATGAAGAAGCCATTGTTGAAATTCTTAACCAAAGTCTTAAATCAGCCAAATAAATGCTAATTTATTATAAAACGAAATGGGTCTTTGTCAAGAAGCACATGAAAGCAGGGATATCTTAATGATTATTTGTAAGGTGCAGCTATAAATATATTGTGCAAGTATATTTTAATGAATCAGAATTACATGTCTTGGCCTAATTGCTTATCTTAGGGTTTCTGTAAAGAATTGTCCAAATCTTTAAGCGGAAAACAATCATGCATCATTGAATAGAGAAATATGTTGATCAATTCAAGCTCAGTAACTGTAAAAGAACTGTAGTGGAGTCTTAGAAATTACAGTTAGGAGACACAGATAACTGATTGTTTTCACATAAAGGAAAAGTAGAAGTTCCATAAAGAGGTAGTGTAGTAGAAATTCTTTTGTAAGAAACTTATGTTAAATATTATGAGAGAACATAAGCTAGAAGACCAATTAAATATAAGAATGCTGATACAGGCCCATTGCGATAGCCTAGTGGCTAAAGTCCTTGCCTTGCATGCGCCAGGATCCTATTTGGGCACTGGTTCATGTTCCAGCAACTCCACTTCCCATCCAGCTTCCTACTTGTGGCTTGGGAAGGCAGTCGAGGATAGCCTGAAGCCTTGGGACCCTGCATCCGAATGGGAGACCCAGAATAAGGTTCTGGCTCCTGGCTTCGGATTGGCTCAGCTCGGGCCATTGCAGTTACTTGGAGAGTGAATCAGCAGACAAAAGATCTTTCGTTCTATATCTGCTTCCCTCTGGAAAGATTTTTTAAAAATTTTTATTTTTACTGGAAAGTGGCCTCAAAGGCTAGAGCTGAGCTAATCAGAATCCAGAAGCTTTTTTGGGCCGTCCTCAACTGCTTTCCCAGGCCAAAAGCAGGGAGCTGGATGGGAAGTGGCACAGCTGGGGCATGAACCAGTGTCTATGTGGGGTCCTGGCCAGATGAGGATTAGCCACTAGGCTATTGCACCAGACCAAAGACCATGTTTCCTGTTAAGGAGTATGAGTATTTGCCCAGTTTAATGTTTGTTGACTGTCATTTAGGGCTTACTGGATACATTTAATTAATAACTCTTTTTTTTAAAGATTTATTTTTATTATTTTTTTCATTGGAAAGGCGGATATACAGAGAGGAGAGACAGAGAGGAAGATCTTCCATCCGATGATTCACTCCCCAAGTGAGCGCAACGGGCCGATACTATGCCGATCCGAAGCCAGGAGCCTCTTCCGGGTCTCCCACGCGGGTGCAGGTTCCCAAAGCCTTGGGCCGTCCTCGACTGCTTTCCCAGGCCACAAGCAGGGAGCTGGAAGGGAAGCGGGGCTGCCGGGATTAGAACCGGCGCCCATATGGGATCCCGGGTGTGCAAGGCGAGGACTTAACCACTTGCGCCACCGCGCCGGGCCCAATTAATAACTCTAATGTGGGCAACTACAACTTCAAGTCCTAAAGCAGGTGAAAACATGGAAAAACTGACTCATGCTACTTGACCTTCACAAGTAGAAAATTGTTAGAGACAGTGCCAACAATGGCTAGAACATGCCCCTGTTCCAGAGAAAATCCAAGATGCAATATCTTATCCCAATGGGGCAAAAGCTAGAGGAAAAGACTGGCTCCACAGAGCCATTTGTTTCTTTTAGGTCCCACCCAGCAAATTCCAGGGGATGGTCCCAGTCAGTTCTAAATTGGCCAGAGGATATTAGGGTTATTATATTTGGAATAGCACTTTGTTGAGTACCACCAAAGGTGCGAGTACAATTTGGTGATTGATTTTAATGTGGTTATCTTGATCCCAACAGAACTTCCCTATCAACAGGTAAGGCACTTAAGTCTGTCATGTAATTCAGGACTACTTAGAATTAAGTTAATTAGAATTCATCCTAACAGGTTGGTGAAGTCATCCTGGGCCTTTTATTCTCTTTTTTATTGATGATCTTAAAGCCCCATCATGTGAAGGCATAGAACATAGGAAGACATCAGATTATTCAGAGTCAAGAAGCGAATCCCAATTTGTAGTGACAGAAGACTAAAACAGGATGACCTCTTTCAGACACACCCAGTTCCTTAAGGCTTCCCAGTTATTCCCTTGTAACAAGGATGTCCACCAAGAAGTCCAGAGGTGCTAGACATAGGTGACCGACAATATAACAATTGCAAGTGTTATTGAAAACAACATGGGGAAAACTTGTTTCAGAGACTATTTCTGTGGTTAGAGAAGTGGATTTGGGTGGGTTTTTTTTTTTTTTTTTTGTCTGTTTTTGTTTGTTTTTACTGTGTAGAGCGCCAGAAGCCATGAGGAGGAAGTGCAATGTTCAGTACTTAGTGTTGTTTCATTGCAACTACCATCTATCATTGATGATTGTCCTGCTTCATGAAGACTGCCACTGAGTGGTTTCCATGTTAAGAAAAAATAGCATGATTCAGTCCTTTGGAGAAAACAATTGGAATCAAAGGTCTTGGGAGACCTGATGCTGTGTGCTTAATTTTTGTAAGGTCTGATGAGTTACTTGCTGGGCTACTAGTGAATTTGACATCCCCACTGTCAAAAGTTTTTAATTTACCTATGAGCACATGTGCTGTAGTTTAATAACACAAAGGTTAATTAACAACACCTGATATTCCATCCTTGTTGCAAATAACTTGGGAAGATATTTCTGGAATACATAATCACCAGGGTAAACACTGTGTGATAATATTGTTTGATTTCCTGGGATAATGCTGTGACAAGATTGCTCTACAAATCTCGAATTGCTCTACACTCAACAGTAAGTAAGACTGCCTTTCGTAAGAGTGATTTCATAAGAGGTTTTCACAGATTCCTTCACTAGTCTCATCGACCTGCCAGGAACCATTTCAAGCAATGACAACTTGCTTTTACCTGAATGGGTAACTTAAGATTAAGTAATATTGAGGTTAAAGGGCCTGGCGGCATGGCTTATTAGCTAAAGTCCTCTCCTTGAACGTGCCGGGATCCCATATGGGCGCCGGTTCTAGTACCGGCAGCTCCACTTCCCATCCAGCTCCCTGCTTGTAGCCTGGAAGGGCAGTCGACGACGGCCCAGTGCTTTGGGACCCTGCACCTGTGTGGGAGACCTGGAGGAGGTTCCTGGTTCCCTGCGTGGGATCAGCACAACACCGGCTGTTGCGCTCACTTGGGTAGTGAATCATCGGATGGATGATCTTCCTCTCTATCTCTCCTTCTCTGTATATCTGAGTTTGTAATAAAAATAAATAAACCTTTAAAAAAAAAAACCAGGGTGAATAGATTCCAGGAAGTAGAGTATTCAGCATGTGGATGACAGGCTTCAGATACAGAACCCTAAGGAGTTAATTATCAGCCAAATTCAAAGGAAAACATGAGTGGGACTGCCTCAGGAAAGCAGACATCTGGTCTCTAAGAGGCAACACGTGAAGTCACGAGACAATGCAGCATTTTTAGAAGAGCTCAAGCAGAGTCTGCTGTCGAAAAAACTCATAAATAGCACAGAGGTGAAAGATTTCTTAGGAACCAAAACCTTAGCTTGTTGATGACCAATAAAATCACGAGGAAAAACCAGCTCTTTTATCTTCCTGGCAAAAAGAATGTATATTGCATTATAAAAGATTATGAAAATTGTGAGAAAACTTGAGGAAACAGAAAATAAGGTTAGTAGCAAATTGTGACTGGCAGGAATCAAATAGTACCAGAATATAATGTTAAGGCACCCAGCAACAGATTGGAAAGATGCAGTGTACTGATCCTCCCAGAGCATGCATCCTGCGATCCATCATCTGCTGGACCTTGAGAGGAAGCTTCCTTTATCACTGCATTATCTTTATTATGATTCTGTGGGAAAGAATTCTATAACTTTTTTTGTTTTAGTATTAGCAATTATGAAGTAGATTCTCCTGAGAGGACATGTAATATACACAGCATAAAAGCATCAAAATGAGTAATACTGTTCATTGAGTCTGGCAATTGTATTCACACCCATATAACCACAAGCCCAAAAGGAAGAAAACATTGGCCTCATGTCTGAAAGTTTCTTCATCTTTCCTTCCAGTCCCCCTAGCAAGCTGTCAAACCCCATCTATCACTTGGGCGGCAGTATATCTTATCATTTTTATTTCCCAAAGCTGTTTCAGAACTTCAGGGTCTTGTGAAGTTCTGGCGGCTTTTGCTTGACAAACTGAGAAGCATCTACGTTATTACATGCATCAGAGTTTATTTCTTTTTATTTTCATTATCTTGAGATATTGTTGGATTGTTTCTGTTTTTAGTTAATGTGGACAAAGCTACTATGAAAAGCAGTATACAAGCCTTTTTGTGGATAAAAATTTTTACTTGCCTTTTTGAAATGCCCAGGAGCTACCAGGGAGTATTCTAAAATAGATGCCAACTTATATTCCTATTATAAAGATATGAATGAACTCCAATGCCTCCACGTGTTCACAAAATTTGGTATCTTAAGTGCAGTCATTCTGGTGGTTGTGTAGTATTTCCTCTTCATGAATTTAATTTCCTGATTGTGATTTCAGCATTGGGTAAATGACATTGAGTGCATTTTCTTATGATTAGCCACTGGAATGTTTTTATGGTTATTTTTTTTCCAATCTGTGAGTTACATTTTTGTTTCACTATTTTTTGGTGGGAAAAGCCTGTATTCTGAAGTACACTTTTTCTTTAGGATTAGTGTTTATTTATTCGACCCCCCAAGTCACAGAGGTGTTGTTCTATTAAGAGATAGTTTTAACTTTTTCACTTAGTACTAAGATCCATTTTTAATTTTCACTTTTTGTTTTTTTCATTTAATTTTACTTATTTTTATTTACAATATAAAACGTGGGTCAGGTTTAGTTTTATTTTTTAAATATTTATTTTATTTTTATCGGAAAGGCAGATACACAGAGAGGAGGAGAGACAGAAAGGAAGATCTCTGTCTGCTGATTTACTCCCAAAATGGCTTCAATGGCTGGAGCTGAGCCAATCCAAAGCCAGGAGCCCAGAGCCTCTTCTGGGTCTCTCACAGCAGGTGCAGGGTCCCAAGGCTTTGGGCCATCCTGCACTGCCTTCCCAGGCCACCAGCAGGGAGATGGATGGGAGGCAGGGCTGCCAGGATTAGAATCAGCACTCATATGGGATCATGGTGATTAAAGGTGAGGACTTTAGCCACTAGGCTACCGCGCCAGGCCCTCACATCCAGTTTTTGATTCACAGCCGAATATAGTTGTTCCAATACCATTGCTTCCAAGTACTATTTTTCCTTCAATAAATATAAAATCTATGTCTATGAAATTTAAAATTCAGGTCCTTGGCTTCATTAGACACATTCAAGTTACTCAAGAGTTACAGGTGGTATCTGGCTGTCATACGAGATATAAAATATTTCCAACACTACAGAATATTCTGAGTGACAGTGGTGCTGTATGTCTTACAGGACAATGACTAATATTTATGATTTTGCAAAAGATAATTAATGCCCACCAACTGACACAGTAAGAACAGATATAAGGAAGTAAAAAAAAATCAACCACTGAATCTATATCAGTGTCTAAGTCTCTTTAATTAGTATTAAAAGTGCCGGGGGCAGGCCATTCTCTACAGGTCCGGGGGCCTGCTCTGAGGCGGTCCCCCATCAGGTGCCGCAGGCAGGGAGCGTGTGCGCGCACAGCTCTGTGGTCTCTCTCCTTTTGAAAAACCCACAAGTGTTCGGTTATGGCCTTTTCTAATAGAATCACTTTCCAAAAGCCTTATCTTTAAATACTACATTCAGATTCGCTTTTCCTCCTCTCAGTCTTCACAACAGCGAGTAAATGTCAATGAAAGAAGTCTTAGGGACAGAAGCTCTATTTTCGTGAGAGCAATAAGACAGAAAGTGGAAAGGTGGGGCTGCGTGAAAAGAAACAGTTTCTTCCGGGGATGTAATGGTGCTAATTGCTACAAAAAGAACGTGATACTTGGAATGAAATAATATTTAAAAAATGTCCTAAATGTCAAATAACCTATTAAATATTCTTATCCATAACTTACAAAGAATAAAAAAATTTCAGAAAAAGTTCATACATTTGAATAATTCTGGCCTTCAATGCGAATCTCTTCCCCATCAAATCCAAGAGAATTAACGCTTTCCAGTTGTTAGAAAAAGCGGCCCACCACCGAAAGCTCGCGATATTACACAAACTACTACTCCCAGCATGCAAAGCGGCTTCCGCCGGGCACTCTCTTCACTGGAGACGGGAAGGCCCCAGCATGCCTCGAGGCGCGAAAAGCACTTGGGACCGGTAGTTTTCCTGGCGACTACTGGTTTCGCCAGCGCGGCAGTGGCGGCTCTGGGTTCCAGCCAGCAGGTCCACTGAGGGCAAGCTGAGCCAGAGAAAGGGCGTGGAAGTTAAAGAGGGTGAGTCAGGCACTGTCTACGCGATAAAGGGACGAGGTGCCGGGCGGTAGGGCGGACTTACGTAGGCGGCCGGTGCCGCAGCCTGCTGTGAGGCGCCGCTGTCCCCGCGTCAGCGAGGGAAGGGTGAGGAGGAGCCAGAGCCGCGTCCCTGCAGCCGCTCTCGCCCTCACGCTCCGCCGCCATCTCCACCATGCAGTCCCGGGAAGACGCTCCGCGTTCTCGCCGCCTCGCCAGTCCCCGCGGAGGGAGGAGGCCCAAGAGGATTTCCAAACCCTCGGTTTCGGCCTTTTACACGGGTCCCGAAGAGTTAAAGGACTCGGGCCACTCCGCCGCCCTGCTGGCACAGCTCAAGTCCTTCTATGACGCGCGGCTGCTGTGTGATGTGACCATCGAGGTGGTGACACCTGGCAGCGGGCCTGGCACGGGGCGCCTGTTCCCCTGCAACCGCAACGTGTTGGCCGCCGCGTGTCCCTACTTCAAGAGCATGTTCACGGGCGGCATGTACGAGAGCCAGCAGGCCAGCGTGACCATGCACGACGTGGACGCCGAGTCCTTCGAGGTGTTGGTGGATTACTGCTACACGGGGCGTGTGTCCCTGAGCGAGGCCAACGTGCAGCGCCTGTACGCCGCCTCAGACATGCTGCAGCTCGAGTATGTGCGGGAAGCCTGTGCCTCCTTCCTGGCCCGCCGTCTCGACCTGGCCAACTGCACGGCCATCCTCAAGTTTGCTGATGCCTTCGGGCACCGCAAGCTGAGATCCCAGGCCCAGTCTTTTATAGCTCACAACTTCAAGCAGCTCAGCCGCATGGGCTCAGTTCGGGAGGAGTCTCTGGCAGATCTGACCCTGGCCCAGCTGCTGGCCATCCTGCGCCTCGACAGCCTGGACATTGAGAGCGAGCTGACAGTGTGTCACGTGGCCCTGCAGTGGCTGGAAGCCGCCCCCAAAGAGCGGGGCCCCAGTGCGGCAGAAGTCTTCAAGTGTGTGCGCTGGGCACTCTTCACTGAAGGTGACCAGGACTACCTGGAAGGGCTGCTGGCCAAGCCCATCGTGAGGAAGTACTGCCTGGACATTATCGAGGGGGCCCTGCAGATGCGCTATGGTGACACGCTGTGCAAGTCCCTGGTGCCAGCGCCAAACAGCAGCAGTGCCAGCAGCAGCAGCAGCAGCAGTGGCAGCAGCAGCAGCAGCAGCAGTGGCAGCAGCTCTGTCGTGTCTGCAGCAGAAAATCCACCCCAGAGGCTGGGAATGTGTGCCAAGGAGATGGTGATCTTCTTTGGCCATCCCAGAGATCCTTTTCTTTGCTACGACCCATACTCAGGGGACATTTACACCATGCCTTCACCTTTAACAACCTTGGCCCACACTAAGACCATCACCTCCTCAGCTGTCTGTGTCTCTCCAGATCATGACATCTACCTAGCTGCCCAGCCCAGGAAAGACCTATGGGTGTACAAACCAGCCCAGAATAGTTGGCAGCAACTTGCAGACCGCTTGCTGTGTCGTGAGGGCATGGACGTGGCATATCTGAATGGTTACATCTACATTTTGGGTGGGCGAGACCCTGTTACTGGTGTGAAGTTGAAGGAAGTGGAATGTTACAGTGTTCAGAGAAACCAGTGGGCACTGGTGGCTCCTGTGCCCCATTCCTTCTATTCCTTTGAACTTATAGTGGTTCAGAACTATCTTTACGCTGTCAACAGTAAGCGCATGCTCTGCTATGATCCCAGCCACAATATGTGGTTGAACTGTGCTTCCCTTAAGCGCAGTGACTTCCAGGAGGCATGTGTCTTCAATGATGAGATCTACTGCATCTGTGACATACCAGTCATGAAGGTCTACAACCCAGCCAGGGGAGAGTGGAGGCGGATTAGTAATATTCCCTTGGACTCTGAGACCCACAACTACCAGATTGTCAATCATGAGCAGAAGTTGCTGCTGATCACGTCCACCACCCCTCAGTGGAAAAAGAACCGGGTGACTGTGTACGAATATGATACCAGGGAAGACCAGTGGATTAATATAGGAACTATGTTAGGTCTTTTGCAGTTTGACTCTGGCTTTATTTGCCTCTGTGCTCGTGTCTATCCTTCCTGCCTTGAACCTGGTCAGAGTTTCATCACGGAGGAAGATGATGCTAGAAGTGAATCCAGCACTGAATGGGACCTGGATGGATTCAGTGAGCTGGACTCTGAGTCAGGAAGTTCAAGTTCTTTTTCTGATGATGAAGTGTGGGTGCAGGTAGCACCTCAACGAAACGCACAGGATCAGCAGGGTTCTTTGTAAATATTTTGAAAGTACTGAGGTGTCTCTACTGCGTTGTGGAACATACCTTGACAAGATTCTTTCCTAAAACTGACTAGGACCACAGATTTGATTTAGAAAGGGTAATATTTTGAAATACTAATGTGATGTTCTAAAATGTAAACAGTCTGTGAAATCACCCTGTTTAATAATTTACTCAGCTAAAAGCCCACATTAAAATATGCAAAATGAACCGATTAGTAGCCTTTGTGATTTTTTTCATTATTTGTGTATTCCTTGTGAAAATGAGTTATTTTGGTTATTTCTAGATATATTTACAAATATATATTTGCATTACCCTCATGTAAATTGTTAGATTTGATTTTCATGAGCAATTTACTTATTTTATTTGTTTAATAGAAAATTGGGCTCAGAATTACTGGTAGAGTTTTAAATAATGATAGCTGATTTTCACAATTTTACTCTAGTCCATTTCTGGTACTGTAAATTAAGTACATTTTGTTAGAATAATGATTAGTTTTCTTCCCTTTTGCAAGGAAAAAAAATTAATGTAAGTATTGTTTACTGAATAGTGGTTTCATTTTGGTAATATGTACAATGGTTTTATAAGTTCATAGAAAGTTTTAAAAATCAGGATTTCACTGTTTTAAAGGATTAGCAATTTTATTTTGGAATATAAAATTTGTATTTAGTAAACACCAATTTTGTAACTAAAAAATTCCATTCTAGTGTCACCAAAATATGCTTCTAAATTGACTCCCCTCAACACAAAAAAGGAAAATTTGTTTTATAAATTCACATTGTGATCTGTATGTGATACATGCCTCATGGAGTCAAAGCAACAATCCTTGTTTTCACTAGAAATTTGTTGGGTGATTTAAATTTTTTCTCTGTTGGTCATGCCTTGTTTTAATAGCTTATTTGTGGTCTTAAAATACTTTGGTATTAGTGTTGATGTTTCTCTTCAGCAAGAAGCAACTTAACTCTTGTTTTGGAAATCTACATAAGCTAAAAACAGTATTTTATTAGTATTACTGGTCATTTTGTCTTACCATCTTTAAGATCAAGTGCCAGCAAAGACCTTTAAACTTTAAGATGTATATAAAACTGTTTTCTGTATTACTTAATATTCTGTGTTTTGTAAGTCATGTAAATGTTTTTGATTATCAGCTTGAAGGTATTTTTGTATTAAAAGTTGACAGAAAACTTAAGTGGATGTGGCATTTGGGGCCAATAGTAAAGTATCTTTCCTCTAAAATATTTCCATACTAAGTGGTAGTATACACGGTTATTTTATTATGGCATTTCTGTTCTGTGTTTCTTTGTGAACTGTACTCCAGTCTTTGTTTCTTTCACCATAAGTTAGGGAAAGTCTGGAAAGACAGACTAAATTACGCAAAACTGATATTGCTAAATATGAGAAATATAGGTGCTTACCTTTTGAAGCTTTATTAATACACATGGCTATCACAGTACTTGTACACATGAAATGGTGTACATATACATATATGAATATTTATGGGATATAAATTTTTCTATGGCTGCTTAAAATTATCTTCCTGAATCTTTTTTAAATAACACATTAATCCCTCACCTGTGTTCTCTGTTGACAGACTTTTTACTGTCCTGTTAGAGCGCTGAGGAATCTGATTGGGATGGGGAGCTGAATTTTTTAATGAACACAAAAATGGATAACGCACACACACAGTGTTTTCTAAGCCATTTTAACTGGCTATTTTAAGAACCTACAAGACATTCCTGTTTAACATTTCTACCAAAATAAGATATCTGCTCTAGCATTTCATGTTTCTTCCAAAATGTTACTATATTTTGTGGACTATGGCTAAATTTTGTCCTATATTGACTCCAGGGATGTTATGAGCACTTCTCTTAACATAGAATATTATTTCTCAATACTGTTAATTTTTTATCAGCTTTTCATTAATATCTTGTTGATAGCTTTGTGTTCTGTGAGATTGAGATGTGGCAATCCTTATCTTAAGAGATTATCCATCTGTGGAATTAAGGTGTGCAATTCATAAAAGTTCTCTAATTTGTCACTCTTAATCTTTGAGTTACACTAAATAGTAGTAATATTTTATTTTACAATAAGTTTCTCTTGGGGAGACTTCTGGTTTTGTGATATATTCATGAGATAGGGAGTAGATGTGAACCATTCTTTTATAAAGTGGTTTGTATATGGTTAGTTACAAATAAAATCAATACTAGAACCCAGTCTTCCTGACTTTCTAATTCAGCGTTTTTGCCAAATGTGTTACACCCTTGCTTCATAGTGAATGACACAATTAGCAGTGTTGAAATTCCTTCATGACAAGCTAATCCCTGCGACTGTTTTCAGTTAACAGCATGCGTTTTAACAAACGTTCAGTATAATTTAATTTGCAGGAATACCATTTGTAATCACTTCTATTGCCTCTTATAGCTGTGTGCTAGTAATCTGAAAATCTGAAAACCCAAGTTATTTTAGATAGTTTAAATTCAAATGATAATACAACATTGGAGTTTGCAAATGGATAAAATATGAGGTGACTTATATAGAAGACTATTGCTAAATAACTTGTATAAATTTGGTTTTAGAATTATAATTCTAGTTCTCTTCTGTCACCTATACTGTGCAATGTTTCTGTTTCCTATATTAGTATTTTGATGGTAATTGAGTATGATAAAAACTTATAACCAGTTTCGTAATTCATGGGTATAATGACACTTTGGAAATTCATCCACACACACATGCATCCACCCGTACAAAATAAGAGCACTTGTGAAAGAACGAGGACAGCTCTACAAGTAGGAATTAATTCTTTGTTTCTATGAGACACACATGGTTCGAGTGTCGTAGGAGAAAGGGGCAGTACTATGTCATTCCTAAAATAGCTGAAGACATTTATTGGCAGAATGGGATTTGAAATTTAATGAATTCCTCAGCGCATAAGCAAAGTTAATATTTCTGAAATTCACATTTATTCTTGAAAGCCATTTACAGAAAAGAGGAGTGACAGAAAGATCTTCCATCCACTACATCAATCCCCAAATGGCCACAACAGCTGAAGATGAGTGGATCCGGAGCCAGGAGCTTCCTCTAGGTCTCCCATTGTGTGTGCAGGGCCCCAAAGCTTTGGGCCATCTTGTTGCTTGCCCAGACCATAAGTAGGGAGCTGGATGGGAAGCGGGATCAGTCTGGACACAAACTGGCACCCATAAGGGATCACAGTGCTGAGGATTTAGCCATTGGGCTATCACACTGGGCCCACACATTTACTCTTGCTTAAATATTTAAAACATGTAAACAGTTTAAAGGAAAAATTTATATGCAGTAATGTATATGACGGCTTTGAAGCTTATATTTCACACATGTGAGTGGTATGATTATTCAGAACACTGTATATATTTGTTCTTAAAGCAAAATATGTGTTTCAGATATTTTAAAATACTCATATCATGGCTATTTGTTAATGCATAAATAGCAAAAGTTCTTCTCATAATGAGCAGGAAAATAAGTGGCTGGGAAAAGGTATCTACCAACAACAAAAAAAAACCTGTTGAAAATGTATTTAAAATATAATTAGTTTGGGGCCCAGCATGGTAGCCTAGTAGTTAAAGTCCTCACCTTGCATGTGCAGGGATCACATATGGGTTTGAGGACCCCATATGGATGCTGGTTCATGTCCTGGCAGCCCCACTTCCCATCAGCTCCCTGCTTGCGGCCTGGGAAAGCAGTGGAGGAGGCCCAAAGCCTTGGGACCCTACATCCCCATGGGAGACCTTTAAGAAGCTCTGGGCTCCTTGCTTTGGACTGGCTCAGCTCCTGCCATTGCAGCTGCTTGGGGAGTAAATCAGCGGATGGAACATCTTCCTCTCTGTCTCTCACCCTCTCTGTATATCTGACTTTCCAATAAAAATAAATTATATATAAAAGACACACACACATATATAATTAGTTTGGCACTCAGTTATCAGTAATCTAGGAATGGGGACTTGGCCTGATGTCATTTTTACCAGTTTGTGCTGAAATGAGGGAAAAACATAAAGCATGATGAATGAGTTGTAAAACCAAAATCACTCTGATGGATTTGTTTATTGTAATATTAATAAACTGAAAAACTACAAAGACTCAACTTACATCAGTCCCCTAAACTTTCAAAGTAGATGGACCTTTGGAATTCTGAAGTTTGATATTTAGAATACAGACATCTACATTCTGCTTTGAATTTGAACTCCACACAGCCATAGCTGGGCCAGGCAAATACCAGGAGTCAGGAATTTTTCTGGAACTTCCACCTGGGTTCAGGAGCCCAAGCTCTTGGCCATCTTACACTGCTTTCCTAAGTATGTTAGCAGGGGATAGCTGGAACTCCAATGGGCACCTGTATAGGATTCCAACATCACAGGTAGAAGTTTTACCCTCTATACTACAGAAACAACCCTTTCAATTTTATCACTAAAGTAATAGTTTTACATGGAACCATATAGTATTTAATCTTTTCAGATTTTTTTAAAAAAATTATTTTTATTGCAAAGTCAGATATACAGAGAGGAGGAGAGGCAGAGAGGAAGATCTTCAGTCCGATGATTCACTCCCCAAGTGATCGCAATGGCCAGTGCTGCAATGACCCAAAGCCAGGAGGCAAGAACTTCCTCTGGGTCTCCCACTTGGGTGCAGGGTCCCAAGGCTTTGGGCAATCCTCGACTGCGTTCCCAAGCCACAAGCAGCTGAAAGAGAAGTGGAGCAGCCGGCACAAACCAGCGCTATATGGGATCCTGGCGCATGCAAGATGAGGATTTAGCCACTTTGTTCCTGAGTGTTTGCCTATCTCTTGTCCTTTCTGGCTTTCACATAAAATGATTTTAAGCGGGAAGTTCTAGGTTCTATATATGTTGAAACTTCCTAGTGAAAAATAACTTCATGTAAACTATTTCTTTGTCTAAGTTGCTGTGTAGTAGGACATTGTGACCCTAGAGGGTCAGCGAGCACAGGATTACAGTTGACTGGATAATATTTGCATGAGAACAACCCAATGGCTACTTTTTGTATACCTGATTGGATATCATTTGTATAAGGACAGTTGAATGGACAGACAGTATGTGTATGAGAACACTTGGTGGAATATACAAGACAAAAGGAGTTCCAAACAAAAGCATAGAAACTGTTACTGGGTTTTGTTGATGAGCTCAATACTTCCTCCCTTATCCCATATGACCCTCAGTGTATAAAGTCTGATGCCACTAATAAACTTCCGGCTTTGACCATCAGTCAGGGTCCATGTGTGTTATTATCGGCTCCGTGCACCAAGTCCATCACTGCAGGACAGTGACAGTTGGGGACTATGCAGTGGGTGTGGAAGACAGGAAGGTGTGAAGAGTATTGTTTCATTGCAGGCAAGGCAGCAAGGAATTTCCCGCTGCATGGCAGTGGCCTACAACCACCTGAATGCAGCTCCACCTCCCTTTGCATGGACACTGGACAACCCTGCTGAGAATTCTGTAATCTATTTAGGCGTTGTCTGGTGCTTACTACCAATGTGAGCTTAGAAATTGATGTTGCTGATACAGTTTTATCAAAGGGACCTTATATTATTCATGCTGTCTCTGTCTCTATCGCTACTGCCTCCATTGACCATCCTTGATCTTTCTTTTCTTTTTTTTTTTTCTTGTATCTTAGGAGGTTTATTCCAGCGGGGCAGGAGAGGGGTGGAGGTGGAAGAGATCAGCAGGGGGAAAAAAAGGGGAAAAAGGGGAGATGGAGGCACCTGCGGGCCCCTTATGTTCAGGTAGGCCTCCTAGGTGTAGGGGGTGGGATTGGGAGGGATTGAGGGCAGGCCCCAGGGGATTGGCAACTGCAAGTGAATGCCTAGGGATGATTGGTGAGTGGGCGGGGTTAGGGAAGGGGCTGGAAGATTGTGGGTGGATTCTCAGGTGGAATGCCAGGTTATATTTGATTAGTGGATGGCTAGACCAGCATGAGCTGTGAGGAAGAGGAAATGGTGCAGGGTTCAGGGTGGGATATTGGAATAACGCCTTACATTCATTCCTCCCTTTTGTTATATATACAGGAAGAAGGGCATTGTTCTCTATGGCTTCTTGGAGCTGTTTTCTCTTGGCAGTGGTTGCAGCCTGGTGGGAGGAATGGGAGGACCATCCTTGATCTTTAGCTCCCTCCTTCTGTGATGCTTTTCATCCATTAACTGATTCAAGATTAAGTTGTAGGATGAGGATTGTAGTAGGAATGTGTTACTGATTGATATTCACCATCAACTGAGAACTTCCTTTAAGGTGAAACAAACAGCAGAATTATCCTTGGAAACACCCACTTGACCATGATGTAAAAAGGCTGTGCCAGAGTTTGACTGCTTCTGTATAAATAAAGCAACAGCTTTCTCACATTGTCCATTATGATCCTGGAATTGTAATGGTCCGTTTCGTTCCTCTTTGCACCTCATTCACGCACCCTTCGCGAGTTCTGAACTCAGCTGGAGCTGGACTCTAACTGGCACCAAGTTATTTATATTACTGAAGAAGGTAGGAGCATATTGTTAATTCATTTAATTTCCTAAAGTTCACATGGCCTTAAAGGCATGATTCATAACATTTAACAAGAGTAAACACTTCTCTGAATCCTATGCTGAGGCAGTCCTCTTCTTGTCTAGCCTATGGGCTCATTGCTTGCTTCTCTATAGATCCTTTCTCACATGCTTAAATTCTCCATTTATCAATAATTGTTCATTCTTTATGATTTGTTTTCTTTGCAACAGGGCACACCCCACCATTGGAGGACCATGTCTGTCATTTTCACCTGTTCTTAACATAGTGCCAGGGATGGGATCCGGTGTTTATTAATGGAAATAAATGAACGTATTTAGTGCTGGCTTGAATTTCTGTGAAAATCAACCTTTGCAAAAAAGACATTATTACTCTATGTTAGAGTTATTGTCATGCCAACCAGCCAGCCTCCAGAACCTCAAATTAATTCTAGGTGCTTTTTTCTCCCAAGGACCAGACAGCATTTTAAAAAAAATTTTAGTTTTGGTAATTTTACATAGTTGATTAAGGTGGTTAGGGTCAAGGGCTACTGGATGGTGAGATCACAATTTCCATGTTCTCTTTCTTCCTTCCTTATCTGGGGGGAGACAAGGACAGGAGCCACAACAAGCCTCACAAATGCCTCTGTAACCCAGGAGGGAGGGCAGGCACCTGACACCACCCCAGGTTCCCTGATGTGGGGCATGCTCTAAGGATCCAGTTCTAACGGTCCTGCTCATGAGGTTTCGGTAGATCCATAGTTTCAAATTACTGCTGATCTCACCACCTAGCATGATGAAATCTCTTCAGAATCCTCTGATTGATAAAGTCCACCTTAGAGTCTCCATTTGCCCAGATGTTCACTGCCAACATTTGCCTTGGATAGTTGATCCTCCATTTGTTCTGTCCTCCATCCTCTGTTGTGGTACCAGGTGTCCTCTGCACGTTCCAATGGACTGCCATATCCTCCATGTGAACCTGGATATTCTGTCCACTGCTCCATCTAAGCCACTGAAGCTCAGCTCTGACACATGCACTCCATGGTCAGACCACAGAACCTGCGATTCTTTCCATGTTTAGGGTTCTGAGTCCAGCAATTCAGCTGGGGGGATCCCTAAAGAAACATCATCTGAGGTGATTCCAGACCTGATGTGCTCACGAATATAGGGTCTGGCACAGTCTGTTGCCCCAATCAGCTCATGCATATGCTAGTGGTTGTAATTGCTGGGTCAGTTCTGTCTCCGTCCCTGTCATTTACACAAACCAATGGGTGTTGCAGCTGAACCCAATCCTGCCCACCATACTATCTTCCTTCATGGACACTAGTGGGAGCTGCAGCCTAGCCGGAGTGACCCGCAATAACCCTCACCAGACCAGCTCCCTGCTCTGGTTCCTGTGCTTGCCAGTGTGTAAGGCAGACTGGTCCAGTCTGTTCCACATCCCATTCAGCTCTCATATATGTCAATGGGCATTGAAGCCTAGTTCAACCCAACCAGCTCTACTATCCAGCCCACACACGTGCTGGTGGGTGCCACTCTCTGTCTAGCCATGCCTACCTCAGTCCTGGTTTTCATGCTCACCAGTGGAAGTAGCAACCCAAGAGAGAGATGCCCACTCTTTCCCTACTGAGACTATTCCCACTCCCGGAACATGCACTTTCCAAGTGGTTCTGTACTTCAACTTGACAGAACCCCCAGTGCCAGCATCTGCCAGTTCATGCTGCAGCAAAGCCCAATCAACCCTCACCCACTCTGATTTATGCATGCACCAGTCGAAACAGTCAGCTCAATCTGGCTTCTCCCTGATCTAGCTCACATGAGGCCCACAGGTATTGTACCCCTTCCTGGTTTGGTCTGCCCCATCGTGATTCACGCTCTCCAGTGGGAATAGCTGTCCAGCAGGGCAGCCCTCCACATTCCCCCTACAGGCTTTGCTTCCTCCGCCCTGGTTCTCACATGTCCTTGCCTCACCATTTGCCAATGGGTGCTGTAGTCTGGCCTGGTCCAGCCCACCTCCAATTCCAGCTGATGCTGGTGAGGGTTACAGCCTAGTCCAGCCCAGCAGGCACCCAATCCCAGCCATAATGTGTACTAGTATGTGTTGCGATCGAACCTGGTCCAACCCACACTCTGTTCTGGTGCTCGGATTCGTGAGTAGGTGATGTGAACTGGCTCAGCCTGGTCTACCCCTGACATGTGCCAAATGTACCCAGGTGGGTACTGTTACTTGGCTTGGTCTGGGCTGCTTCTTATCATGGTTCTTGAGCTCACTTGCAGGGACTATGTCTCAACAGAGGAATTCCCCAAGCTCCCCCATCAGAACCTCTCCAATGCCAGATCTCACGCAGACTGGTGGTTCCATGGGTCAGCCCTACTTAGTCCATTTCATGTCCTAGCAGGAAGAGTGGCCTTTCCTGACTGGCCTTCACCTATTCCAGTTATTACTGTTGGATATTTCAGCCCAGCCAAGTGTGGTCCATACCCAGTCACTCACTGCTCACACAAGGCTCCTTAGGGGCAAAGACCTAGTTTAGCCCATCCTACACCTATCCTGATCCTCCAGAGCACTAGCTGGTGCTGGAGTCTAGCCCAGTCTGGTGTGCCCAGCCCAAGTCCACATTTGTGCCAAGGGAGACAGCAGCCACACACATCCAAACCAGAACACAGCTCCCACTCTGGTCTTCACACTCACCAGTGGGAACCCTAACTCAGCCGGGGTGCCCCCTTAGTTCCCCAACCAGGCCTGTTTCCAGCCATAGGTCTCGCATGTGCCAGTGATTGCTCTGACCCAGCTTGGCATAGCTCCTCACCTTTCTTGGCCTTTGCCTTAGATGCTTTGGCCTAGCATCCCTGGCTCATGCAGACCTTTAAGAGCTAGCTCGGCATGACCAGTGCTCCAGCCTGATTTCTCTTCTTGCTTGTAAACTAATGTTTGCTCAGCCCTGTTGGTCTGCCCTCTTCCATAATCAACTCACACATTAGCCAACAGTCAGAGCTACTTCGCCCAGCTTGCCTGACCCCAGGCCTGGACCATGTGATCACCATCAATGGGAATTTCCCATGTTCCCCCACTCAGACCACTCCTGTACCCAGATTTCATACATGCCAGTGGGAGTTAGGCTCTTGCCCAGCATAGTCTGCCTTCCATCTTGACCTTGTAGGAGCTATTGAACATTGCAGCCTGGCCCGCCCCACATCCTGTTTTAGGATGAACATGTGGTTGCTGCAGCCTCAACCTTCCCAGACTGTTATTGGTCCCTGTACCTGTGAGTGATGGCAGATACCATGGTAATACCTAGCTAAGCACATCACCACCCCAACTCTTGAGCTAACCACCTCCCCAACAGAATCTACTCCCGCACTTGGTTCTCTCGCATGCTGGTTAGTGTCATGGCCCTGCCTAATGTGATTCGTCCCCTGTTCCAACATTCTGTTAGGTACTAGGATCTAGCCCTGCTAGACAGGTCCCCAGCCCTAACCCTCGCATGGACTGGCATGTGGTGGTCAGCATTGTTTGGTGACAACAAGCCCTACACAGGACTCACATGTAGGCTGGTGTATCAATCTGACCCATACTGATCACCTGGCCTCTCCCCTCCAAACCACCAGGTCTCGGTCCCCTTGATTACCTGGAAGTAAAGTAAACCTGTCATTGGGAGTCCCATAGGATTGATTCCTCACCCACATGCACAGTGGCCTCATTCATGGACATCCCTAAGCAGCAATTTGACACCCCCAAGACACCAGAGCTAGCCTCTCGGTGGCCAGCAGGCAGAGACTGGTGCCAGTTGACATGCTGGCTGTCCAAAGCCAAGGATTCGCTCACCACATGGCAGCAGTGGCTGTGGCCAGGACCACTGGAGTCCGACCTGACTTGGGTACCGTCAGCAGCTGCCATGCTTCTGGAAGCTCCCTCCACCTAGGCTCCAAGGTCAAACTCCTCTCTAACTTTCAAGTAAGATAAATCTTTTTATTCTAAAAAATGATGCTGTGTCAGGAATTATGACACAGTTTGAGCTTCCACTTGGGATGACTGCAATCCATTCCCATAGTATTCCTTGCAAAAACCATGGAAGGCTGTGCAAGTTTGCCTATTCTGGGCATGGTATTCTGTGCCTGAGGCCTTCTCTGTGACATGGGCTGGGCAGCAAAACTACCATCAACACACAATGGTCAACAAGATTTCCAAGGCTGGGCAGGGCTGCCAGATCAAGGATGGCACAATGATTAAGTACAACAATTCCATTGATTATGACCTGTCCAATAAGAGCATCATTTCTCTGGGTGCCTGTATCCTCTGTGAAATGATCAATGGCTTAACTCACAACAGCAATGACATGGAAACAACAAAGATGACCTAGCGTCATTCCTTGCAGCTTTCCCAGGCTAGCAGGGGCTAGATCAGGAGCAGAGCAGCCAAGACTCGATGCAGTGCTTTTTGGGATGTAGGCATTGCAGTTAACACCTTAACTTGCAGCACCACAACGCTAGTCTCCCTAGTAACATGCATTCAAGCTGCCTCTAAGACTTTTCATGTCTTAAAAGATTATTTTTCTCCAATGCTGAATTGTCTGTGCTAAAGTTTGTCCATTCTCCTATTCAAAGACATCATGGTTGTTACTAATTTTGGCCAATTATTCATAAAACTACTATATCCATGCACAGTTTTTTTGTGGATATTAAATTTTCACTTATTTTTGAGTTAGGACCAAAAGAGCATGACTGCTACATCATACAGTAAGAGTATGAATAGTTCTATAAAAGACTGTCAAATTGTCTTCCAAACTGGTTATACTATTTTACACTCTTACAAGTGAGGAGTGAATGTTCTTTTTGTTCTACATCCTTGTCAGCATTTGATGTTGGTGGTGATGTGAATTGTGCCCATTCTAATAGGTGTGTAGCAATATCACTGTGTCATTTTAATTTGCACTTCCCTGATGAAATATTATGTGAGGCATTTTTTTTATCTTTCCCACCTGCATATCTTCTTTGTGGGGTACCTACTGAATTTTGAATTCAATTTTTAATCAGAATATTTGTTTTCTCACTGTCAAATTTTAAGAGTTCTTTCTATATTTTGAGTAACAGTAGCTTACCAGTTGGTCTCTGGGAAAGTCTAGCTTGTCTTATCTTTCTTTTGACAGCCTTTCACAGAGCATTTGTTAATTCTAACCAAGTCCAATTTACAAACTTGTTTTCTTTACCAAAGCATGCTTGATCATCCCCTAATTCAAGATTATCTATATTTTGTTATCTTTTAGAAATCCTATAATCCTGAAACATACATTTAGGTGTATTTCACATTTTGAATTAATTTTTGTGTTGATATCAAGTCTGTGGCAAGAATTAGTTTTTTGTATGTAAATATCCAATCATTGTATTTGTTGGACTACTATCTTTGTCTACTGTATGGTCTATAGTCTTGCATCAAAGATCAATTGCTTGTATTTTTGTGAGCTCTTCATTTTGTCTATTTGTCTAGTCTTTTACTAGTAGTGCAATGTCCTGATTATTGTGTCTTTAAGGTTTTATGGTGGAGGGCCTGGCGGCGTGGCCTAGCAGCTAAAGTCCTCACCTTGAACGTGCCAGGATCCCATGTGGGCGCCTGTTCTAATCCCAGCAGCTCCACTTCCTATCCAGCTCCCTGCTTATTGCCTGGGAAAGCAGTCAAAGACGGGCCAAAGCTTTGGGAGCCTGCACCCATGTGACATACCCGGAAGAAGTTCCTGGATCCTGGCTTTGGAT
Source organism: Ochotona curzoniae (assembly GCF_017591425.1). Taxonomy (NCBI): domain Eukaryota; kingdom Metazoa; phylum Chordata; class Mammalia; order Lagomorpha; family Ochotonidae; genus Ochotona; species Ochotona curzoniae. The sequence continues at coordinate 39,241,889 of NW_024466502.1, read as the reverse complement.
CAGCACAGCATTGGCTGTTGTGCTCACTTGGGCAGTGAATCATCGGAGGGAAGTTCTTCCTCTCTGTCTCTCCTCCTCTCTGTATATGTGACTTTCCAATAAATAAATAAATATTTTTTTAAAAAAGGTTTTATGGTAGAGTATCACTAGACCTCTAACTTTTCTCCTTCAAAATTGTGCTGCCTAGTCTGGGTCTCTTGCCTCTCCATATTAACTACAGAATCAGTTTCTTAAAACTCATAAAGTAATTTGCTGGAGTCTTGATTGGGATTACTTGAATCTACAGATGAATTGACAAGAATGTACTAGCTAGCTGGAACCAGTAATAACCCACTGACATACATAAAATCTAGCAGAACCAGTTCACATTATCCCCAAAAAAGTAAACATTTTGGAATAAATTTTACCATAGAAGTGAGAGATTTCTACAATGAGAATTGTGAAATATTAAATAAACAGAAGATACCAAAAAAGGAAAAATATTCCATGTTTATGAAATGGAAAGATCAATATCATGAAAACATTCATGCTACACAAAGCAATTTGTAGATTCAATGCAATATCAATTAATATGTTACAGACATTCTTCTTAGATCTACAACAAGCAATGCTAAAATTCATATGGAAACACAAGAGACCACAATAGCTAGAACAATCTTAAACAACAAAAACAAAGTAAGAGGTATCAGAATACCAACCCATTGCAAAGCTTCTATAATCACAGCAGCTTGGTACTGGCAGAAAAACAGAGATTCAGAGCAATGAAACAGACCAGACATGCCAGAGATTAATGCATCCACAACAATTATGCTTTGACAAATGAAATCAAACCAGTCTCTGGAGAAAAAGGCAGGTGCTACAACAAATTGTGTTGCAACAATTGATCCACTTGTGCAGAAAAATGAAATAAGACCCCCTACTTTACACCTTATATGAAAAGTCAAATAAAACTGTACCTAGGATCTAAACCAACAACCTGATACCATCAAATACCAGGAGGAAACATGAGGGAAACTGCAAGATATCATCACAAGCAAAGACATCTTTTAAAATACCACTGAAGCACAAGCAATAAAAACAAAAATAAGTAAATTGGATTAAATCAAGCTAAGAAGCTACTGCACTACAAAGAAAACAAGGTAATTGACAGACGTGGAGAAACATTTGAAAACTACAGAGCTGATAGAGGATTAAATCCAGTACCTATAAAGAAATCAAGAGACTCAACAACAACAAAACAAACCAGCCAGTTGGGAAATGGGAAAATGGTATGGACACGCACTTTTCAAAGGATGAAGTCCAAAAAAACAAGGGATGCAAAACATGCTCAGGATCACTAGCAATCAGAAATGCAAGCAAAAATCAAACAGTGGTTTCACGTCATTTCAGAATGGATATCATCCAAAAATCAAAATCAATAAATTCCAGGAACACATGGGCTGAAAGATACCTGATCTACTGTTGCTGGTACTGTAAATTAGTGCAACTATTTTTGAAGGCAATACAGAGATTCTTCCTAGATCTGAAAAATGGATTTATCATGTGACCCAGCCATCTCACACCTGGTAATTTGCCAAAAAGTGAAATGAGCATATGAGAGTTATTTGTACCCCCACATTCCTTAAGTTCAAGTCACAATATATGAAATCAATTAAGATGTCCATCATTGTGGATTGCAGAAAATGTGGAATATGTACACTATGGGATACTATTCAGCAACAAAAAAGAATCTTATAAAATTTTAAAAAATAAAAAGGAATGAAATTCTGTATTTGTAATATAACAGATGCAACTGAATGCTTAGTGAAATAAGCCAGTCTCAAAAACGCAAATATCAAGTTCTTCTCTTAGATGTTACAGTTAATATAGAATATAAAAAAGCACAGGAGCAGCATGGCCGTTTCAGGATATGTTTGTTCTGTTTCTAACCCACCTATATATTCCAGTAGAACTGTGGACTTCCTACTTTTTATTCATTGAATATTATGATTAGTGGCAAATTAAGCATGTGGATATAGAGTGGATTAACATTATGTTTGTGCACAGTTAAGGGAAAGGAGAGAGGAAGACAGGGAGTAGAGCAACAAAGAAACTGGTTTCTTGGAAGCATACCCATGGAATGCAGAAAGCTGTTTTTTTTTTTTTAATAGTAGTAGAAAAAATAACAAGAAAGAAAATGCTTGTTCTAGATTTACAGGAAACAGGGAACAAACTGTTATTTCAGCTTAATATTCATGAGATAAAATAAGACAAGGAAAAGTCTGTCTGATCTGAATGACAACTCCAAGCCAAAATTGAAAGGCTAGATTTGGATATCTTTTTTTAAAAAGATTTATTTTTATTATTTTTTTATTGGAAAGGCAGATATACAGAGAGGAGAGACAGAGAGGAAGATCTTCTGTCCAATGATTCACTCCCCAAGTGAGTACAACGGGCCGATACTATGCCAATCCGAAGCCAGGAGCCTCTTCCGGGTCTCCCAAACGGGTGCAGGGTCCCAAAGCTTTGGGCCGTCCTCGACTGCTTTCCCGGGCCACAGGCAGGGAGCTGGAAGGGAAGCGGGGATACTGGGATAGAACCGGCGCCCATATGGGATCCCGGGCGTGCAAGGTGAGGACCTTAACCACTGCGCCACTGCGCCAGGCCCTAGATTTGGCTTTCTTATAGACATACAAGGTTGGGGAAAGAGGCATCTGTGAGTCTATAGTAATTATGAAAAAAAAAGTAGTAGGGCTCAGTACATTAGCCTAATGGCTAAAGTCTTTGTCTTGATCGTGCCAAGATCTCATATGAGCCTCAGTTCTAATCCCAGCAGCCCCGCTTCCCATTCAGCTCCCTGCTTGTGGCCTGGGAAGGCAGTCGAGGATGGCCTAAAGCCTTGGGACCCTGCACCCATGAGGGATACCCGGAAGAAGTTCCTGGTTCCTGGCTTCGGATCAGCATAGCATCGGCCGTTTCGCTCACTTGGGCAGTGAGTCATCAGATGGAAGATCTTCCTCTCTGTCTCTCCTCCTCTCTGTATATCTGACTTTGTAATAAAAATAAATAAATCTAAAAAAATTAACAAGTGGACAATAAAACGTCTAAGTCATAAGAGAAACGGTGACACAAAGAGTGGGATGACTTAGAAAAATAACTCTATCTTGGAAAAAAAAAGAAAAAAAATACCTCCCTGTGAATTCTTTCCAAATATTAAATATATTTTTTATATTGGAAAGCAAGGGGTGAAAGAGAGACACAGGATTCTCCCATTGCTTGTTCACTCCCCAAGGGTTGTGAACATGTGTAGCTGGACCAAGTTAATTTCGGACACTAGGAACCTAATATGCCTCTCCCATCTGCATGACAGTGGCCAACTACTGGAGCCAGCACCTGCTGCTGATCTAGTCTGTTTAAATGCAAATGCTACATTGGCCTCTTTAATTTTCCCAGAGAACTGACCATGATAAAGGCACCGCAGTTTCTATAAATGTGTTAGTACTTAAAGATCCTAAATAATCTTACCATTGCAATGAAAAATATCTCAATGTGGGAAAATTACATTGGGTACTAGCTGAACTACAGTCTTTAGAATGGGTTGAACAAGTGAATTACGAAAGTGGTAGAAGAAACATTTTCTTGAGAAGCAGCCACATTGGCATGTTTGTGAGCCATCAGGTTTCTTTTAGCTCTGGGTGTATGCTATTTGTATAAACCGGGATTGTGAGAATAGCTGATTTGCTAGGTATCCACAGAACCTTAAACAGGTGAGTAATGTGGGCTCCATTTTGGAGAGTAACTCTGCAGTGGTTAGGAATTCTACTTGTTGCCATAGCATAACAATGTCATGTACAACTACAAAAGGAAACTAAGGTACTCAAGAGGGTCCCAAGACTTCATTTTTTTTTATGGCAACAAACCTATATTCTGTCTTTTTCTTTCCATGTATGAAAAACAGAGAGGTTTGGACTGGTAATGTGATATTGTGGGTCATGCTGTGGTATCCCATATAGGAAAACTGCTTCAAGTCCTACTGGCTTCATTTTTTTTTCTTTTAATTGGAAAGTCAGATTTACAAAGAGAAGGAGAAATACAGAGAAAGATCTCCCATCCACTGGTTCACTCCCCAAATGGCCACAATGGCCAGAGCTGAGTCAATCTGAAGCCAGAAACCAGGAGACTCCTTTGAGTCTCCCACATGGGTGCAGTGTCCCAAGACTTTAGGCCATTTTCCACTGCTTTCCCAGGCCACAAGCAGAGAGCTAGATGGGAAATGGAGCAGCCAGGACACAAACTCTTAGCAGATGCAAGATGAGGATTTAGCCACTAGGCTACCACTCGTGGGCCACAGCTAAACTTTGGCTCTAGTTCTCCATGGGGGCACAAGTACTTGGGAGTTTGTTGGGAGTTTGTACCTGCTTTTTTCTGGCATAGCTTCTGGGGGAGTAAAATAGCAGATGTATGTTCTCTTTCTCTTTCTGTCATGCTGCATTTCAAATAAATAAATCCTTTTTTTTTTTTTTTTTTTTTTTAAGAAGGCAAAGGCTTTCTGCCCAGCCGGAAGGTAGAAGAACAGAGTGGCTGCTGAGAATCTCAGCTTTCAAAACCCAGGCACCAGAGGAATGTCCCAGTCAGGTGGCTGGGTGTGGTTTCTACAATGGAAAAGCTGAGGCTCCCAGATCCAGAAACACTTAGGGAGAAGGCTGGTGATGGCATTACACATTGATGGAACAAGTTTTCCATAAATAGAATTAAGTCCTGGACAAAAGAGTAAGTAGTTACCGTGGGTTATGGCAGTCAAGGAAGGAGGCATAAACAGGTAGAGGCCAGAGAATTTTTAGAGTAGTGAAATTATTCTGTATGACATAACACAACACAATTATATCTACCACATTTGCTAAAAGTTAAAGCTTTACAGAGACTGATCTCATAAGCAAACTAGAGGCTTCAATATTAATGTGTCAGGATTTTTTTTAGATTTCTTTTAATTGCAAAGTCAGATACATATACAGAGACAGAAAGGAAGATCTTCCGTCCAATGATTCACAGCCCAAGTGACTGCAACGACTGGTACTGAGCCGATCTGAAGCCAGGAGCCAGGAATTTCCTTCAGGTCTCCCACACGGATCCAGGGTCCCAAGGCTTTGGGCCATCCTCAACTGCTCTCCCAGGCCAACTGCTCTCTCAAGCAGGGAGCTGGATGGGAAGTGGAGCTGCCAGGATTAGAACCGGCACCAAATAAGGGATCCCAGCGCATTCAAGGCGAGGACTTTAGCCATTAGGCTACCGCGCCGGGCCCAATGTATCAGTATTTTCAACACTGCATAAGAAAAAACCTAATATAAGACAGTATTAGGGATCCGGTGGCATGGCTTAGCGGCTAACGTCCTCACCTTGAACGCGCCAGGATCCCATATGGGTGCCGGTTCTAATCCCAGCAGCTCCACTTCCTATCCAGCTCCCTGCTTGTGGCCTAGGAAAGCAGTCGAGGACAGCCCAAAGCTTTGGGACCCTGCACCTGTGTGGGATACCTGGAAGAAGTTAATGGCTCCTGGCTTCGGATCAGCGTAGCACCGGCCATTGCGGCTCACTTGTGGAATGCATCATCAGATGGAAGATCTTCCTCTCTGTCTCTCCTCCTCTCTGTATGTCTGATTTTCCAATAAATAAATAAATCTTAAAAAAAAAAAAGACATTATTAGGGACCTGGCCATGGCCTAGCGGCTAAACTCCTTGCCCTGAACACACCAGGATCCCATATGGGCATTGGTTCTAATCCCAGCAGCTCCACTTCCCATCCAGCTCCCTGCTTGTGGCCTAGGAAAGCAGTCGAGGACGGCCCAAAGCCTTGGGATCCTGCACCCGTTTGGGAGACCTGGAAGAAGTTTCTGGCTCCTGGCTTCAGATCAGTGTAGTACCGGCCGTTGTGCTCACTTGGGATATGAATCATCGGATGGAAGATCTTCCTCTGTGTCTCTTTTCCTCTCTGTATATCTGACTTTGTAATAAAAAGAAATAAATCTTTTAAAAAAAGACATTATATAATTGGCGAAACAGAGCAATTTTTACACTAATTTATTTATCTCTGGAAATATCACTGATATACAAATCAACTAAAACATATACACAAACACAGACACACACAGAGGCACTATAGCTTCCTAATTTGAAATGGGCAGGGTTTCATTTTGTGTTCTTCAAGATTTTTTTAAAGATTATTTAATTTTATTGGAAAATAGATTTACAAAAAAATTGTCCATCTTCCAGTTTACTCCCCAAGAGGGTACAATGGCAACAGCTGAGCCAATCCGAAGCCAGGAGCCAGGAACTTCCTCTGGGTATCCCACTAAGGTGCAGGGTCTCAAGGCTTTGGGTCCTCCACTGCTTTCCCAGGTTACATCAGGGAGCTGGATGGGAAGTGGAGCTGCCAGGACACTAACCAGCACCCATAGGGGATTCTGGCACTTTAAGGTGAAGATTTAGTTATTTTTTTTTTAAAGATTTATTTTATTTTTATTGGAAAGGCAGATATTCAGAGAGGAGGAGACACGGAGAGGAAGATTTTCCATTCAATGATTCAATATCCAAGCGGTCACAACGGCTGGAGCTGAGCCAATCTGAAGCCAGGAGCTAGTAGCTTCTTCCAGGTGTCTCACACGCAGGTGCAGGGTCCCAAGGCTTTGGGCCGTCCTCGCCTGCTTTCCCAAGCCACAAGCAGGGGGCTGGATGGGAAGCAGAGCTTCCGGGATTAGAACCAACGCCCATATGGGATCCTGGCATATTCAAGGCAAGGACTTTAGTCTCTACACTGTCGCGCCGGGCACAAAGATTTAGTTATTGAGCCATCGCTGAACCCTACTTCATTTTTTTTTTTTTTTTGAACGGCAGAATCACAGAGCCAAAATCCTCCATTAGCAGGCCAACTCCCTAGATGGCCGCAATGACCAGCCTAAGCCAGGAGCCTCTTCTTGGTTTCCCACATAAGGTGGGGCCCAAGGACGTCAGGCATTTCCTGCCTCTTTCCCAGGTCACAAGCAGAGAACAGGCTGGGAAGTGGAGCAGCTGGGACTCGAACCTGCACCCATAAGAATGTCAGAACTGTACATGAATCAGCCTGTTACACCAAGGCAACAATCTCTCTAGAGTTTCATTTTACAAAAACACTACAATAAAATGTATTGACTTTTGTATTTTTAAAAACTGCATAAGTGCTGTATTATGATGCAACCCAGAAAATATTAAGAGCATTCTATTCTCAAAGCAATATAACTTAGTCTTCATACAATTCTATCAAATATTATTATTCATATTTCCCAAAAGAACCAACACCGCAAAGAAGGCCAAGAAAACACAGTAGTGCGGGCTTACCAATCCGGATTCTATTCTCGACACTCCAAACTGCACGAAGCCGAGGTGAGTGAGCGCCGTCTGCGCCCACCTTCCACGTCGGGCCAGACAGGAAGCCCGGAAGAAAGGTGGCCATCCCCGACTCCCGGCATGCCAAGCGGCCGCCAGCCCGTCACGGGCACGAGCACGGCAGGCGTGAGGTGTGCAAAGCCTTGTGGGAGCGGAAGTGCTCGTGGCCTGTGGCCTCCGTGGGCCCACCGCAGTCCCAGCTCCGCTTTGCCGCAGCTTCGTGGGGCTCCTGGCCGCCGGTCGCTGAAGGTAAGCAAGGCTGGCAGCAGGGCGGGAAAGCTGGAGGGAGACGCAGGCGCTGGCCACGAGGTGAAGGGCGAAGCCCTTCGGCAGCTGGACCTGACCCGCGGTGTCCTGGGAGCCGCTGCCGTGCCAGCACCGGGAAAGGGAGGAGCGAGAGCAGCGTCCCTGAGGCCTTGCCCGCTCGGTCTCTCATCTCCTCCTCTTCCCCTGTTTTACCCTGCTCCCCTCAGGGCTCCGCCGCCATCTCCACCATGCAGGCCCGGGAACACGCTGTGCCTTCTTGCCGCCATGCTGGCCCCCAGAGTGCGAGTCAGCCCAAGAAGCTGAACGAGGGCACTGTGTCATCCTTTTTTACTGGTCCTGAGGATTTAGAGGACTCGGGCCACTCCGCCGCCCTGCTGGCACAGCTCAAGTCCTTCTATGACGCGCGGCTGCTGTGTGATGTGACCATCGAGGTGGTGACACCTGGCAGCGGGCCTGGCACGGGGCGCCTGTTCCCCTGCAACCGCAACGTGTTGGCCGCCGCGTGTCCCTACTTCAAGAGCATGTTCACGGGCGGCATGTACGAGAGCCAGCAGGCCAGCGTGACCATGCACGACGTGGACGCCGAGTCCTTCGAGGTGTTGGTGGATTACTGCTACACGGGGCGCGTGTCCCTGAGCGAGGCCAACGTGCAGCGCCTGTACGCCGCCTCGGACATGCTGCAGCTCGAGTATGTGCGGGAAGCCTGTGCCTCCTTCCTGGCCCGCCGTCTCGACCTGGCCAACTGCACGGCCATCCTCAAGTTTGCTGATGCCTTCGGGCACCGCAAGCTGAGATCCCAGGCCCAGTCTTTTATAGCTCACAACTTCAAGCAGCTCAGCCGCATGGGCTCAGTTCGGGAGGAGTCTCTGGCAGATCTGACCCTGGCCCAGCTGCTGGCCATCCTGCGCCTCGACAGCCTGGACATTGAGAGCGAGCTGACAGTGTGTCACGTGGCCCTGCAGTGGCTGGAAGCCGCCCCCAAAGAGCGGGGCCCCAGTGCGGCAGAAGTCTTCAAGTGTGTGCGCTGGGCACTCTTCACTGAAGGTGACCAGGACTACCTGGAAGGGCTGCTGGCCAAGCCCATCGTGAGGAAGTACTGCCTGGACATTATCGAGGGGGCCCTGCAGATGCGCTATGGTGACACGCTGTGCAAGTCCCTGGTGACAGCGCCAAACAGCAGCAGCAGTGCCAGCAGCTCTGTCGTGTCTGCAGCAGAAAATCCACCCCAGAGGCTGGGAATGTGTGCCAAGGACATGGTGATCTTCTTTGGCCGTCCCAAAGATCCATTTATCTGCTGTGACCCATACTCAGGGGACGTTTACAAGCTGCCCTCCCCCTTGACGGGCCTCACCCTCACTGGAGTTGTCATCACTTTCGCCGTCTGTGTCTCTCCAGATCATGACATCTACCTAGCTGCCCAGCCCATTAAAGAACTCTGGGTGTACAAACCAGCCCAGAATAGCTGGCAGCAACTTCCAGACTCCTTGTTGTGTCGTGAGGGCATGAAAATAGCTTATCTGGATGGTTATGTTTACATTTTGGGTGGGCGAGACCCTGTTACTGGAGTGAAATGGAAGAAGGTGGAATGCTATAGCATACAGAAGAACCAGTGGGTATTAGTGGCTTCCCTACCTCATTCTTTTATGTCCTTTGACCTAATCATATCTCAAAACCGTCTGTATGCCCTCAATAGTAAGTACATGTATAGTTATGATCCCAGCCACAATACCTGGCTGAAGTGTCTTTCGCCCAGGCACTGTCACTTACGGGAAGCCAGCGTCTTTAATGATGAGATCTATTGTATCTGTGACCTACCAGGCATGAAGGTCTACAACCCGGTCCAGGCCCAGTGGAGGCAGATTAGTGGTATTCCCTTGGTGACAGAGAACAACAACTACAGGATTATCAGCCATGGTCAAAAATTGTTGCTTATCACCTCATTCACCCCAAAATGGAAAACCAACCGAGTCACCATGTATGAATATGATAGTACAGAAGATCTGTGGGTAAACATACGCAGTCCATTAGGCCTCTTGCAGTTTGACTCGTACTTTTTGTGTCTCTCAGCTCGTGTTTATCCTTCCTGTCTTGAACCTGGGCAGAGTTTCCTCAGTGAAGATGATATACCAAGTGATTGTAGTACTGAGTGGAATGTAGGTGGGTTCAGTGAGCTGGGCTCTGAACCGGGAAGTTCTAGTTCCATGTCTGATGATTATGATTGGTTTCCAGTAACGCTTCGATGCAATTTGGAACATGACTAGACTTTCTTGTTCCAAAATTGAAGCACCAGGTGTTTTTACTGCTTTGGAAAGTATCCTGTAGGCAGTGCTCTTCCTCTGAGGTAGCAAGGAGTTAAATAGCTACAGATTTGGTGTAAGCAAGGGATATGGTTAAAACACTTGTGTAATTTAATGCCTCGGAATGTCAGCACTCAGAAGAATCAACCTATTTAGTATTTTACTCTCCTAGTATTTTAATGGTTAGTAATGGTTGTGTTTCATTACAGTAATTCAGTCTTCTGATAAAGTTTACATTGTTCTGTGCTACAAGCATTTAACTTAAATTTTAGTTTTTGTAATAGGTAATTGGATAGAAATTGATAATGCTGTTGTGAAAAAAAATATTTTTCTTCAGTATAATGTGTAGAGTTTGAAAATAGCACTGAATAGTGAGTTTTTACAAAATGTGTTGTAACTGAAATATAGTCAGTTTGCTATTAATTTTCTCAACTATGACTAAGGAAAAGTACAAAAAAGTGCATATTATATGTTACATGCATATTATATGATTTTGTATGTTAATACATAATGACTGAAACTTCACTGAATGTCAAAACAGACACAGATACAATTCTGTTCAAAAACAACATTTCAGTTTCAGACTATAAAATATGAGTTTGCAAATCAACTAAACAATTAATCGCAAGAAATTATATGTTGGTATGGTCAAACTTCACAAGAAAATAGCAACTTGCATTATAGTTTTTATGTCTTTAGTGTGTATACCTGATACATGTTTCATTGAATCAGGGAATGTCTTTTTCCTCTTTGGGAAATGACTGAGTACAAAATTATCTGCTTCCTTATTTGAAGAAGTATATGTTATTCTTAAATATTTTAGCTGTACAGTTTTGGTGTTCATTGTTAGAGGATTATTTAGCAGGATGTGCTATCTCCTCAGTGTTTAATTAGCTTTTAATGGTTTTGAGTTTAAAAACATATAAGCTAAAAGTAGTATATTGTTGAGCTCAGTAGTTACTGTCTTTGAACAGTAAAAGTGCCAAAGAAAGACCTTTAAAAGTTTAAGTTGTATAGCATTGAAATTTTGTCAGTCTTTTGAAATTACTAAATGTGCTTGCTTATCAGCTTAAAAGTGTTTTTGTATTAAAAGTTAACAGTTAAAGGACATTGAGAGATGGCACAGGGCTGTTAGCTGAAGCTTATTTCCCGTACGGTGTGCTCCTCTAGAAGTGGTACACATTGCCAGTGTGGCATTTAGACATGCTCGCTGTCTGTGAGCCATGCTCTAGTGTTTATTTTTCTGTCACCATAAGGACATGCAATGTAAGGACAAGTTTAGAAATAGATACTGAATTCCACACAACTGACATTGTGTTTTCCTTGTGAAAACAGATTAATGCAAAAAGGCTAAGGTTACATGTACATGACAACTCAAATACACAGCAGAGGAATATGCTCTTGTGTGTAGGGGGGACTAAGTTTTTGAATGAAATGTAAAATAAAGATAGGAAGAGATGCAAAAGGAATAAAACTAACAGTGTTTTCTTAGTCATTTCAATTGTCCTTTTGCAAATTCTGAAAGATAGTCATGTTTAATATTTTAACTGAAATGCCTGCTTTGTCTCTGTGTCTCTTTATAATAATATATGTGCTTCTTCAGTTTAAGGTGATAATTTACTTCATTTGACAGCAGTGGACTTAACTAAAAAGCTGTTCTTAATAGTGTTAATTTTTTTGCCATGTTTTGCTTACTATTAACTTGTTGCTGATAGATTTTTGTTTTGTATGGTTGAAATTTGATAATGCTTATTCCAGCCAGATTATCTATCTGCAGATTAAAGTTATGCAAAGAAAAAAAAATTCTCCTGTGTGTTATTCTTTACCTCGAAGTGCAGTAGTATCTTAGTTTACAATAGGTTTTTAATTGGAAAGGAGTTTTTCTTTCTTTTTCTTTTAAATTTGAAAGCCAGAGCAACAGAGTGCAAAGCAGCAGCAGCCAGGAGCCAGGAACTTAATCTGAGTCTCCCAAGTGAGTGGGGTCTCAAGGGCTTGGGCTGTCTCACTCTGCATTCCCAGCTTCATCAGCAGGAAGGTTTACTGAAAGCAGAAGAACTGCAGCTCAAAACCAGCAGTGTGATATGGGATAAAATAAAATTAATTAATTAATTAATTAATTAAATCCTTTAAAAAAACCCATTTCATTAGTGGTTTATTTTTCATTTATTTGTCCTGGTAAATACTAATACAGGGATGCTTGGTGCTGGGAATGCTCCCATGGCCACTCCATCTGTCATCTTTGCCCCTTCTGTAACTTGAATTGCCTCCATTAAGAATGATGACTCCTTGGGCCTGGCGCAGTGGCATAGTGGCGCAAGTGGTTAAGGTCCTCGCCTTGCACGCCTGGGATCCCATATGGGCGCCGGTTCTAATCCCGGAAGCCCCGCTTCCCTTCCAGCTCCCTGTCTGTGGCTCGAAAAGGCAGTCGAGGACGGCCCAAAGCTTTGGGACCCTGCACCCGCGTGGGAGACCCCGAAGAGGCTCCTGGGTTCGGTTCGGCGTAGTGAATCATCGGACGCAAGACCTTCCTCTCTGTCTCTCCTCCCCTCTGTATTTCCGCCTTTCCAATTAAAAAAAAAAAAAAAAAAAAAAAAGAATGATGACTCCTTAACCTGCTTCTCGTAATAGGATAATTTGCCTTAGTCTAACTGAAAGAATGCCTTTTAAGTATTTCACTTGATCTTCCCAGTACTTTAAGAAATGTGGAAAGTAGCATGTTTAGTGCTAAGTCTAAATCTGCCTCTACGCCTTCGCACCAGGCCCTAATATGTTTTTTTAAGATTTATTTGAATACTAAACTGAAAGATCTTTCTTTGCTGATTCACATTCCAAATAATGGCAAGGACCAGGGCTTATCCAGGCTGAAGACAGATACTCAGAACTCTACCTGGACCTCCCCCAACTGGGGCAGGAGCTCAAGCACTAATAATTGGCAGGGACCTGCATCTTAAGTGGAGCAGCTGGGACTCAAACTGGCACTCCTGTATGGGGCACAGGTGGCTTGACCACAGTGGTGATCCCTGAAGTATCTGTAACTCTTGCCCATTCGTTGTCCAGCTGTGAGTTGTGCAGTTGCTCCATTTTGTGTTGCTAGTGAAAAAATGCTTCAAGCTGAAGAGTTCCAAGAGTCAAGAAAATGGCACCATTGTCCTCTAAATATCATAATATGGCAGGAAAATGGAAAGGAAACTAACTATGCAGAAGAGGCCAGGTAGGTGCGCTGGTTTCACTTTGTAAAAACCCACTGTGATGAGAACTCCACAAAGCCAATATTAGCGCCCTCAGCATGACTTCATTACTTTGCCAGGCCCCCACTTCTTCCAAGTTTGACAAACACTACCAAACTGGGGACTAAACTTACAGCCTACACATTTTAGGGATCTCACTAAAACCATATCTGAAATCATAGCACAGATTATTACTATAAAACATGAAGGTGAAGAATTTAAAAGAAACAAATAATTTTATTTGAAGGAATGTTTGGAGGGCCCAGTGCAGTAGTCTAGAGGCTACCTCACCTTGCACGCACTGGGATCCCCTATGGGCAACGGTTCTAATCCTGGCAGCCCCACTTCCCATCCAGCTCCCTGCTTGTGGGCTGGGAAGGCAGTCAAGGACGGCCCAAGGCCTTGGGGCCCTACACCCATGTGGGAGACCCAGAAGAGGCTCCAGAGTCATGGCTTTGGATTAGTTCAGCTCTGGCCGTTGTGGTCACTTGGGGAGTGAATCATTGGACGGAAGATCTTCCTCTCTGTCTCTTCTCCTCTCTGTATATCCGCCTTTCCAATAAAAATAAATCTTAAAAAAAAAATCATCTAAAATACTTCTTCATAATGCAGGGGAAAACTAGACTTTTACATTCATGAAATAAATTCACTTAACACCCCAAAACTCTCTAAATATTATTTGATAATACATATATTAGAAAAAGAAAACAGACCTTAACTATTTCACAAAGTTTTTAATAAGCTACAATTTTCTTACATATACACTAGTATCTTAAAAACACAAATTTTTACTACCAAAAGTTAAATACTGTACATTTTATGAAAAATATACTTTTAAGATTTTGCAAGTAATTAAGTCCATCTTTAAAGAAATTTAATCAGAAAACGGAAAAATTCCTAATATGAGTGAACGCTAATCATTTATGAAGCTAGAGGTCTATTTCAGTTCAAGTTTCTTTTATGTACATAGCATTAAAGCATAAAAACAAAAAAGTATTTTCCTGGACATATACTGTTGTAGACAACTGACAAATCAGCATAATGGCTGGTTAAAAGTTACAATGCTTCAGAAACACTTACTGTTTTAAACTCAGCTGGAGCTAATTTTCATTTCTACCTTTGGTCCAGATCTTACCACATATTAACCACTACATTTGAAGTATCTGAGCTGCTCCTGCTCCCTGCCCTTTGACTTTAAATTTAGGAAGGTAAGGTTAGATGCAAATACTTTCCATATAAGTCTCAAACAGGATCTTAAGAATCAATCTGCCACTGGCTGTGAATTTTCTATTTTGCAAGGAAAGTATGTCTGAAGGAGTAAGAATGGAATAAAGCCTTGTTTCCATGTTTTAAATAACAGATACACAGCATCTTAAATTATGACATAATTATCAATTTTTAGACACTGAACATAATACACTGTATTGCAATGCAATGTGGTAGGCTCCATTTTAGGAACAAAGATAATTTTTAAAAAAAAATATTTAATTCACATAAAATACATTTAGAATAAATCTAAATTTCTAGCATCAAAGTAGTTAGAAATACACACAAAGAATCTTTAAGATGTACTGTCTCCATTCTGTCCAGAAAGTATATGCAAGAAGTTCTATTATAATTACTGATCATCACCTCGTTGCCTTAAATTCCTAGCTTTTCCATTTTCAATTCTTCTCTTTTTGAAAACTGGCGCCACACCATCTGCGACAACTCCAAGAGAAGTGACAGTTTTTTCTTTAAATACCACTTTTGGTTCCCCATCATCACCTTCTGAAGTAGATACATACTCATTTTCAGTGCTGGGAAGTTCCAAATCTACCTCCTCACTGGAAGAGAGGTAAAAATAAAACCATTATTTGATAGGTAATGTTTTCATATAACCCACAAATGATCAAAGCCCCAAAACTACCTTTATAATGAAGCTAAAAGTTGGTCATTTTGGAGCAGAAAATTACCCAGAAACACTGATTTTACACACTATTTAGCATAAAAATAATGTAGACTTCATACAGTGTCATCTCTTATTCCTGTTGTGCAAAGGATGGTACATCATCTTAGAAGCTATTTGTGCGTAACACTCATCATATGATAAGCAGTATAAGGACAAGGATACAGAGGGCATTTATCAAAACTGATTTTGCCACAAACTGACAGGTACTCTAGAGGTTTACATTACACATGATGAAAACCATGTCATTTTAATATCCCACTGTAGAAAGCTCAACTGGCTATACTGGGCATCACTTTACCTAGTTCTTTGACCTGATTTGTTGCTTTTTTTTTTTTTAAAGATTTATTTATTTTCATTACAAAGTCAGATATACAGAGAGGAGGAGAGACAGAGAGGAAGATCCTCCGTCTGATGATTCACTCCCCAAGGGAACGCAACGGCTGGTGCCGCGCCAATCCGAAGCTGGGAACCAGGAACCTCTTCCAAGTCTCCCACACTGGTGCAGGGTCCCAAATCTTTGGGCTGTCCTCGACTGCTTTCCCAGGCCAAAGCAGGGTGCTGGATGGGAAGTGGAGCTGCTGGAATTAGAACCGGTGCCCATGTGGGATCCCAGCGCGTTCAAGGTGAGGACTTTAACCACTAGGCCATGGCTGCCGGGCCCCAACCTGATTTGTTGTAAGCAATCAGTTCAGTGGTTATAAAATCAGTATGTGATTAATATAAGATCACAGTACACTATCACCTAGCCATAAAAGAGCAATATCACAGCATACACATCAGTTCCTTACAACAGAATTCTGAACATGAAGCAGAAATATCATTATGTTTAACTCTCTCAAGCGGCTGAAGTATACAAAATGTATTGAGAATCATGTATCCCCCATCTAGAGAAAGTAATTATTAAGCTGACATAAAGAGAAAATAAGAGGTGGGGGGAATGAAAAATCTTCTATTTTGTTTCTTGTGTTGAAATTGTGGTAAATTTACATTAGTGGCTGGTACTGTAGCATAGTGGCATCCCACATGGATGCTGGTATGAGCCCCGGATGTTCTACTTTCCCTCCAGCTCCTTCTAAAGTACCTGAAAAAGGAGCAGAGGACAGCTCAACTGTGTGGGCCCCTGTACCCATGTGTAAGACCTGAAAAGCTTTTTGCTCCTAGCTTTGGACAGGCACAGCTCCACCTGCTGCAGCCACTGTGGGAGTGAATCCGCCGATGGAAGATATCTCTGTCTCTCCCTTTCTACCTGTTTTCTAAAACAAAAATAAATGCTTAAGAAAAAAAAACTATGGGGCCCGACACAATAGCATAGTGGTTAAAGTCCTCGCCTTGAACACGCCGGGATCCCATATGGGCGCCAGTTCTAATCCCAGAGGTCTCACTTCCCATCCAGCTCCCTGCTGTGGCCTGGGGATGCAGGCAGGAAGGCTCAAATCCTTGGGAACCTGTACCCATGTGGGAGACCAGGAAGAGCTCCTGGCTCCTGGCTTTGGATTAGCTCAGATCCAGCCGTTGTGGCCGCCGTTTGGGGAGTGAACCATTGTTCAGAAGATCTTCCTCTCTGTCTCTCCTCCTCTCTGTATATCTGCCTTTCCAATAAAAATTGAAAAAAAAACTGTTGAAAAAATATACATTAAATGCCATTTTTGTTTGCTTATTTTCCCTTAGACTGTCAAAAATGATGCTAATTTCATCTGATGAAGTGTTAAATATTATTTTTATTCTTATTTTGTTAGATGAAATGGGATTTAGAGAAAGGCTCAATAATTTGATCAAATTAAACTGTTACATACATTCTACATTCCTTACCACCCTGACACCAGGTAAAATTAAGAAATTTCAATAACCCAAGTAGCTGCTGCATTTCTAACCTAGCTCTCTGCTGATGAGCCGGGGACAGTAGAGGGTGTCTGAAGACCATGGACCTGTGCCAGCTAGATGCGACGCCTGGATGCAATGCCTGTATGCTAGATAAGGTCTGGTCTGGTCTAGCCCTAGCTGTCGTGGGCATCTGAGGAGCTAAACTGAAAATAGGCACTTGAACCAGAAATATCCTCCTTTAATTTTGGATCCTCTACTGTTTCATATGCCCCCTTTCCTTTTACAATATATATTTGAAAGGCAGAGTTATAGTGGATGGATCACTTGCCAAATGGATGTAATTAGGACAAACTGGAGTCAGGACCCTGGAATTCAATTTGGGTCTCCCATAAGGGTGGGCAAGGATGCAAGCTTTTGAGTCACGTTCCACTGCTCTCCCAGGTATACTAGCAGAGAGCTGGATTGAGGGTGGAACACCTGGGACTCAAACTGGTACCCATGTGAGGTGCTGGCATTGCAGGTCTTTACCCAATGTATTACAACCATCCCTCATTCTTTTTCTGGTAAATAATTTTTTTTCCTCCTGGGAACTACATTTCCTCCCTTTGTATACCTGAATTTGGAGGGCAGTCTGTATTCATTCATGATTCATGGTAGTTAGTTCAGGAATGGAAACCAAGTATGTAATTCCCACTTTGGGAATAGCCATCAAAGAAACAGCTTCTTGGGGCTAGCATTATAGTGCAGTGGGTAAAGCTGCATCTCATAAGGGTGCCAATTCACGTCTTTGCTGCTCTATTACTGATTCAGTTCCCTGCTATGGTCTGGAAAAAGCAAAGGAAGATGGCTCAAGGTCTGGGATCTTACCAAACCCAAGGAGGACAGAGATGAAGCTCCTGCGTCATGCTTGGCATAGCCCTGGTCGTTGTAGCCATCTGGAGAGTGAACTAGTAGCTGGAAAATCCCTTCTCTCTAGGACTCTTTCAAATAAATATATAATTCTAGAAAGGAAATACTCTCTTTTTCAGAGACCTCTAACTGTGAGTAAAATAACTTCTAAAGCTTTGTAATTAGATTGGGGGAGCCTCCTTAGAAAGGGTCAACTCAGAGAAATGAAGAGCTGAAGGAATCAGAGACTGATAAGGCATCACCATGGTTTTGTTCATGCACATATGCAGGCATTGCATACCTGGATACATCATTTCTACCATTTGCAAATAAAAATAACACTGCAGTGGATTATGTATACTAGCCAAAACAAAATGAGTAAAGCAAGAACAGCGACCTCCCTAACCTGTGGTTCTTGGTCATTACAGTTGAGAAATAATGAGATTTTATGTTGCTTGCTTAGATTAAAATATTATTTAAAACATGCTATTCAGTTCAATTATTTTAAACAAGAGTACAGGAAGGGTGGGTCTCAGGACGGGGCATCTCGTGCCTGGATCCCTGACACCAGCCACCACGTGCACGTGGTGAACTGTCCCTGGGTGGCCAGTGCACCATTTGGTGCCTGGCTCTGCCTTCTGGCCACCCGGCCAGAACCTCTGGGGTTTTGGTTCTTTGAATTGCTGCTTAGGTAGCTCCAGGTTGAACCCACTGTGCTTCTAGGACATGAAGTAATCGTAAAGGTTCCCAATGACAGTAACTCTTCCTTTGAAGAACTTGTAATCACTAAACAATGCTGACCACTGAACACCAGTCCATGCAAAAGCTAAGGCTTGGGGCTTGTCCAGCAGGATCATATCCTACTATCTGACATGATGATGGATCAGGAGACTAGTCACATCAGGAAGGGCCATGACATTAACCAGCAATCGAGAACCATATCTGGGGGTAGCTTACGTGGGGGATGTGTGGGCCAAACCCTGTGGAAAGTCTCGACCCTTTGGTTAGCTCAAGAGTTGGGGTGGTGATGGACTAAGCAAGGTGTGACCAAGGAGCCTGCCATCAATCACAGGTAAAGGAACTGACAACAGCCTGGACTGGTCAATGCAGCAGCACCTGAATGTGCATCCTGAATAGGGTGTGGGGTGGGCTGGGCTGCAATGTTCACCAGCTCATACAAGGCCAAATGGAAGGTCAGACTGTGCTGGGCACTGGCCTAAAACCCAATGGCATGTATGAGAACTGGGTCTGGGAGTGGATCAAGTGGAACTTGGGAAACTCCCCTGGCGAGTCACAGCTCCCGCTGGTGAACATGTGGTCCAGACCTGGGGGTCGGACAAACTGGGCAAAATAGCTCCAACAGCTGGCTAATGTGTTGATTGGTAATGGAATGGGGTATACCAGGCAGGACTGAGCAAACCTTAGCCCACAAGTAAAACTAGAGACCAGGATGGAGCACAGGTCATGCCTAGCTAGGCTCTTGCACCTACTGGATTACATGAGCCAGGAACACTAAGCCAGAGTGTCTAAGGCAGAGGTCGGGACAGGTGAGGGGCTGAGCCAAGCTGAGTCAGAGCAACCACTGGCATGCGTGTGATCTAGGGCTGGGGAACAGGCCCGGTTGGGGAGCTAAGGGGACACCCTAGCTGGATTGAGGTTCCCACCAAGGGGCATGTGGGAGGAATGGGGGCTGCGTTTTGGACAGGAAATGGTTGTAGTCTCCCTTGGCACAAGTGCGGAGTGGGACTGGATGCACTGAGCCGGGCCAGACTCCAACACCCTCTGGTGTCCTGGAGGACCAGGGTAAATGTGGGATGGACTAGGCTAGGTCTCAACCCCTATCGAGCCATGTGTGAACCGTATGTGGGTATGGATGAGCTGTGATTGGGCTGAAACATCCAACATCAAGGACCAGTTTGGGTTGAAGGATAGTCAGGAAAAGCCACTGTTCCTGCTGGGATAGGAGGTGAACTGAGTAAGGCTGGCTTATGGACCCCATGGTATGCATGAAATCTGACATTGGGAGAGGTTCTGATGGAAGAGCCTGGGCAACTCCTCTGGCAGGACAGACCCCGCAGGTAAACACAAGAAGCATGATAGGAAACAGCCCAGAACAGGCCATGGAAAGTTTCCCACTGGCATACATTTGACATGGGTCAGGGGCAGACCAGGCTGAATCAGTTCACATCATCCATTGGCAAATCCAAGCACCATAATAGAGTGTGGGTCGAACCAGGTTCGGTCACGACAAAAACCAGTCACAATACAGAATGCCAAGGTGAGGTTGCCTGAACCAGATGTGACCACAGTGCCCAACCAGCACGCGTGACAACCAGGAAAAGAGGGGGCCGAGCCAGCAGGAGAAATATTGGGGGGGGGGTCCTTTGCTGGACAGCTACTCCCATTGGAGAGTGTGGGCTGGGATGGGGGCAGAACAGACTAAGCAGGGCCACAACACCTGTGTGCCTCATGTGGACTAGATCAGGGAAAAGCCAGGCTGCGCTGATTATTCCAACTGGAATTTTAAACAAAATTAGAGTGGGTGAGGGTTGTTTGGGCTTAGCCACAGCATCAGCTGACACTGGGGGCTAGTTCTGTCAAGTCAAACCACAGAGTGCATAATACGGGAATGGGAGAGACCTGGGAGAGAAATAGTGGGCTCCTCCCTCTTGGGTTACCACTCCCACGGGAGGGCACAAAAACTAGGACAGAGGCTGGGGTGGTTAGACAGAGAGGCACCCAAAAACATCCGTGACTGCTGCATAGTGGAGCTGGTTAGATGGAACTAAGCTTTAATACCCATTGACATATACAAGAGCCGAATGGGATGTGGGACAGACTGGACTAGTCTGCTGCACATACTGGCAAACCAGGGTAGGGGGCGGGCCTGGTGGGGGTTATTGTGGGTTGCTCCAACTAGACTGCAGCTCCCACTGGTTTATGTGAGGGCCGAGTATGTGCTGGGCAGAACCAGGCTGGACTGCAACACCCATTGGTTCCAGTGGAAGTCAGGGCTGAAAACAGAACCAACCAAGCGATTGCAACCACCAGCTGAATTGGGGCGATGGACTGTGCCGGGCCCTGTACTTGCTAGTACATACAAGAATCTGGACTGGGATCACCTCAGACAAAGTTTCTTTTGAGATCTCCCCAATCGAATTGCCGGACTTGGAACCCTAACCAAGAAAAGACAGAGGACAGAACAAGTCAATCAACCATCTCAGCTCAATGTTGGCAGCGAAATACTGGGCAAACGGAGACTCTGTGATGGACTATGTCAATCAGTGGATTCTTCAAGGACCTCATAGTGCTTGGAGTGGCAAGATTGGCAGCGATTCATAATTGGTGAACTGTCAAAACCACTTGAGCAAGAACCTTGGAGTATGCCCTACATCCAGGACCTGGGGTGTGTGGGAAACTGGGTGGGCCTTCTCCCTCGATATCCCCCTTTAAACATGAAGGCAACAACATAGAAATAACAGTCTTACTCACTTTCCTATAGCCCTTGAACCTTTTTACCCTGCTTTACTATGTATAGATTGTCAAAAAATATAATTAAAAAAAATTCCTGAAATTGCCGAAGAAAAACATAACACTAATAAAAGCTTTCAGTACATTATAAAAAAAAAAAAAGGAGTAAAGGTTGCCTCTGGATATACATTTTTATTTTGAAGTATTTTAGTGATCACTTTATTAGTGAAAAAAATCTGATGTGTAATCTGTAAAATGTAACTGTAATCTATAACCTGATTAAATGGGAAAATGTTAAAAAAAAAAAGAGTACAGGAAAAATTTCCTTCTTTCTCACCGATATAGGGCAAAAGTACCATGGAGATAGGGACTGAAAATGTGTGCTCCACCCTATCTATGTCTGGAGAAAAATGCAAGTTTGAAACAATATGTCCTAAGGATATTATAGTAACTTATAAAAATAGAAGAAATATTTGGGAATTTGCTACAAATGCAGTTAACAAAGATGAGTATAAGAACAAAGATAAAATACTAAGCCATTAATAATAGTTTAAAAATTAAGGAAAAGAGAAGATGGGGAGAGGCTGGCCAACTAATACAAAGCTGTAGTTATTGGGTAATTAAGTTCTGATAGTCTGTTGTATATCAGCATGAATCTAGTCAATAATGCATTATGTATTATAAAACAACTAGGAGAGGCCACTGAGTGTTCTCATCACAAATGATAATCATGTAGAGCTACTTACTTACTTAGTGTTAATTAGCCTGATTTGATCATTACACAGTATTTGAGGGCATTTCAAAAGATTCACGGAAAAATACAAATACAAGGCATGTTTGTGTGTGTGTGTTTGGTGGGGGCTAAAATGATGTTTAGACCCAAGCAGCGAGCTGTCTGGAATAGGGTCCCACTGCCGCCACGCACCCGGGTCCAGCATGATGCAGAAGAGGATAAAGTGGAGGATGAGGAGAAGGATGACGATGACAGTGACAAAGATGAGGAGAAAAACAGTCACTGAGGAGAAAATGAATATTGACTTTGAAGCTTCCTCCATCTCTGATAGAGTCTGATGGGATTAAGAAATTATGGCATCGGTTTATCCTAAAGGCTCCTGTAAACACTGCACACTTAACAGATCTGTGGAGTGTCATTAAGCAAACAGACGTTCTAGAAGACAGCGATGATGATATGAAGATGACATTTTTGGCTTCAAGAGCCTTTTAAATTTGACTGAAAGGGGGCCCAACGTGATAG
Organism: Ochotona curzoniae; assembly: GCF_017591425.1. NCBI lineage: Eukaryota > Metazoa > Chordata > Mammalia > Lagomorpha > Ochotonidae > Ochotona > Ochotona curzoniae. The sequence goes on along the minus strand of NW_024466502.1, from coordinate 39,219,317 downwards.
CCTAATGGCTAAAGTCCTCCCTTGAACATGCTGGGATCCCACATGGGCGCCGGTTCTAATCCCAGAGGCCCCGCTTCCCATCCACCTCCCTGCCTGTGGCCTGGGAAAGCAGTCTAGGACAGCCCAAAGTTTTGGACCCTGAACCTGAGTGGGAGACCCGAAAGAGCCTCCTGAGTCCTGGCTTCGGATTAACTCAGCTCCAGCCATTGCGGCCACCTGGGGAGTGAACCGTTGGTTGGAAGATCTTCCTCTCTGTCTCTCCTCCTCTCTGTATATCTGCCTTTCCAATAAAAATAATCTTAGAAATTTTTTTTGACTGAAAGGAATGGTACCCCGTGTGCTGAGTAAATCAAAGAGCTGGTTCTAAGTCTATGTGAGAGGAACTATGAGAAGAATACGGCTGAACAGCTGGACAAGCTGTTGGAGTACCCCAGTAACCCACTGAGGTGCATCAACGTTTCCCAACAGATCACTCTGCCCATGCACCAGCATCTGCACAATGGACTCATACAGGCACACAAGACCAATAAACCAGGTGGGAAGTGCTGCTCTACCTTCTGATCAGTAACACTTCCGTGAAAACAGAAAAAAGCAATTCCAAAAAGAAATGGAGTAACTGAAAGAGGAGTTAACATGTGCAAAAGCAGAGGAAGAATTTTTCTCTAACAAGGCAATCCTCAATTTCAGCTACTCCATGCAGGAGGACCGTGACACTTGTCTGGGAGGCAGGTGGTCTTCTGATGATGTTCCCATGAAACCCCTGAGAACTGTGATAGTAATTTCAGCTGAAAAGATGAACAAGATCATGGAAAAACTTAAAGAATATCTCTCTGTCTAACCCATTTGCTGTGGGCAGAACTGAGCTCATCTTTATGAAAATTATCAGAAAACTGTGCAGGTTTACTAAAAAGCTCATGACTTTATTTAAAATCCTTTACAAATGTATGGCTCTACTCCCTGTGTCTGTGACACACTTACAAAATGTGCTTCTTTAAAATTTTGGTCAGATTATGAATGGATGATTAAAAACTTTCAATAAGAAGAAAAACTTGGGGCCTGGCATGGTAGCCTCTCTCTTTTTTTTTTTTTTTAAAGATTTTAAAAAAAATTTAAAAAAAAGATTTTTTTTAAAAGATTTATTTATTTTCATTACAAAGTCAGATACACAGAGAGGAGGAGAGACAGAGAGGAAGAACTTCCATCGACTGCAACAGCTGGTGTTGTGCTGATCTGGAGCCAGGAGCCAGGAACCTCCTCCGGGTCTCTCACATGGATGCAGGATCCCAAAGCATTGGGACGTCCCAGGCCACAAGCAGGGAGCTGGATGGGAAATGGAGCCCCTGGGATTAGAACTGGCGCCCATATGGGATCCCGGCGCATTCAAGGAGAGGACTTTAGCCCCTAGGTCACGCGCCGGGCCCGCGGTAGCCTCTTTAAAATCCTTGTCTTGCACGCACCAGGATCTCACATTAATACCAGTTCTAATCCTGGCAGCCCTGCTACCCATCCAGCTCCCTGCTTGTGGCCTGGGAAAGCACTGCAGGACAGCCTAAAGCTTTGGGATCATGCACCCGAGTGGGAGACCCGCTTCTGGCTTCGGCCTGGCGCAGCTCCAGCCGATGCAGCAACCTGGGGAAATGAATCATCAGATGGAAGATCTTCCTCTGTCTCTCTTCCTCTCTGTATATCTGATTTTACAATAAAATTAAAAAATAAATCTTTAGAAAAAAAAATCCATGGGATAGTAACAAAGATCTCAATAAAATTCATCTTTAACATAAAAAAATACAAATACAAGGTAAGTCTATTTGTGTATAAGATTCGAAATTCAGTTTATACATAATATGCATTCTCCAAGCTTTCTGAAGACTCCCTATTTACATGAACTGAAGCACTGCACCTAATATGTATGTACAGTTATTATACATCACTTATGAACAGTAAAAAGTAAAAGGAGGTATGAGCAATACATTTAATGAGCACAGCATCCCTGAGATTTATGGATATGCTGGGATGTGAAATATTTACTAACAATGGTAGAATTAAAGTTTTGGATACTTACTTAGATTTTATTTCTTCTTTAACTTCTTGCCATTCTCCATAAGGATTTGGTTTTTTCTGTGCTTTTGGTTTTTCTTCTTTTGGAGTCGACGAATTCTGTTTTGGTTGGCTTTTTTCTTTCTGTATTTGTGGTTTAGTTCCTTCATCACTATTTTTCTTTTTTTCCTGAGATGTAGAAAAAGAAACAACACATTTAAAGCCAAATTACCAGGGAAAGAAAAACAAAATTTTCTTAGGTTTTAAAGAAGATTTATAACCAACATTTCAACTCAATAACTTAATTTGTACTAAACATAATAAATATTTTGATCAGCTTTTCATTATAGATAAACTGTTAATGCAGCATCACATAATATAATGTCATGAGTTTCACATTTAAGGGTTTATAAACAGGATGCTTCTATGTCCTCTTTTTTTTTTACGTTAGATTCAATGATTGCTCTTTAAACTATGCCTTTTCTGAATTGATGCCATGTAATAAGACGCTTCTGTTTAAAGAGCTCCTTCAACCCATTAGTCTTAAACAAAATTCATCTTCACCTTAAGCACACTTCCAGAGTCTCACTGGTCTACACTACTAGTAGCCTTTGGAGCGGACGCAGCTTTTACTGGAGTCCCTGTACATGGCTAGGATTTTATGGCACCCTTCCACCTGAGGTAACAAAGATCAGTGGCCAATGTCACGAGTGCCATCAGGCACTAGACTTCAGAGCAAAGTGCACAATCCTGGGTGGGGCCTACAATGCTGCTTTCTTTGCAGTTTTTTCAAATAAATAGCTGCTAAATTATCATTCCCCCTATATTCAAAAGGATTAGGAGGCAGCATCCACTTTCTCTCAAAAATATTATCTGATCCCAGGTCAACTTTTTTTTTCTTTTTTACAATCTTTACATAGTTAATTAGGGCACAAAGTTCAAGGCCAGGTCAATTTTTCAAACAGAATTTTTTTTTTCCCTACTGCATTCTTTGTGTTATTAACGTCTCCTTCTGAAACTCATCCTACCTTCTGTATATTCTCTTCCTCTCCACTGTTTGTAATTAACTGATTTCTGGCAATTACTCCAGATTCACTGATGATTTTGGCATCTCTGGTATCATATTTGTTTTTAACTGGAAAGGTAGATATACAGAGAGAAAGATCTTTTGGGTCTCCCACGAGAGTGCAGGGTTCCAACGCTCTTGAGCCATTCTCTACTACTTTCCCAGGCCACACCACAGAGTTTGATTCAAATGGAGCAGCTGGGACACGAACCAGAGCCCAAATGGGATCCTGGTGCATGCAAAGTGAAGACTTAGTCTAGGCCATTGCACAGGGCCCTCTAGTGTCATTTTCTTCCTATCTGAACACTTGTTGTCATCCTGGGGGCACTTAAAATTTTCTAGTCTCAGTATTGTGATTCTCAAAAACAATTTACCTTAGCTTACACTGTCTCAGTCACTTAATCTTATGTATCTTTCCTCATATATAAAACCCACTACATAATAAAAATACAAAACATTAAAGATAAAAATTGTAAAAAGATCTGTTTATATGAACTGAAATAGTTCCAGGGAGGAAGACACAGAAAGAGAGATCTTCCATTTGCTGGTTCATTCCCTAGACAGTTACAATAGACAGGGCTGGGCCAGGAAGTCTCTCATGTGAGTAGCAGGGACCCATGCAATTGGGTCACTTTCTGCTGCTTTTCCTAGGCCATTAGCAGGAAGCCACATGGGAAGTAGAGCAGCTGGGACATGAACTGGAACCCATAGGGAATTCCAGCATTGTAGACATACCTTTACCCATTATGCCACAATGCCAGCCCTTAAATGTGTGTGTATATGTGTATACACACACACACACAAATATGATAATTTAATATAAACCACTGTAAAGGTAAAATTTTAAAAGCCAAAACTCATCCTCTGATCATAGTTCTTCAATTGTTTCTAGTTTCTGTCCTGTTCTACAATTCCTCCCACCTGCTTTATTTTGGGTGCATGGGTCTAGCATTTTTGTCATCCTATTCTGCTTTCCCAGGCCATTTACAAGAAGCTGGTTTTGAAGGAGAGCAGGTAGGAATCGAACCAGCCCATACTGGGCACACACCAGTGCCCTGCTATGCCACAATGCTACCCCAGGCAATCATTCTAAATACTTTTTCAATAGCACCCTAAATATTTTCATCCCTAGGCCAGCCTTCTGCATATAATCTAAACACTTCCAAAAAAATCTAATTAATAATTTGTATGCTCTTACAGTTCCTCTGAAATTCTATTAAAAAAAAGATCCAACTATATAAATTGATGAAACCTTTAAAAATGTACTATTCGGGCCCGGCGCGGTGGCGCAAGTGGTTAAAGGTCCTCGCCTTGCACGCCCGGGATCCCATATGGGCGCCGGTTCTAATCCCGGCAGCCCCGCTTCCCTTCCAGCTCCCTGCCTGTGGCCCGGGAAAGCAGTCGAGGACGGCCCAAAGCTTTGGGAACCTGCACCCGCGTGGGAGACCCGGAAGAGGCTCCTGGCTTCGGATCGGCATAGTATCGGCCCGTTGCGCTCACTTGGGGAGTGAATCATCGGACGGAAGATCTTCCTCTCTGTCTCTCCTCTCTGTATATCCGCCTTTCCAATGAAAAAATAATAAAAAAATAAATCTTTAAAAATGTACTATTCAACTTTAGTATATACTAATGCTGTTTAGAGATGTTTCTCCAGTCACTCCTTCTCCTAGTTTTTTTTTTTAATTAATTTATTTTTTATTGCAAAGTCAGAAATACAGAGAGGAGGAAAGACAGTGAGAAAGATCTTCCGTCCGATGATTCACTCCCCAAGTGACCGCAATGACCAGTGCTGAGCCAATCCAAAGCCAGGAGCCAGGAACTTCCTCCAGGTCTCCCACGTGGGTGCAGGGTCCCAAAGCATTGGGCAGTCCTCGATTGCTCTCCCAGGCCACAGGCAGGGGGCTGGGTGGGAAGTGGATCTTCCAGTATTAGACCCAGCAACCATATGGGATCCCAGCGCGTTCAAGGTGAGGAATGCCTTGAACTATTTTGCCCTTAGGCCATCGCATTGGGCCCTCTTCTAGTTTTCTTAAGGGTTATTTTAAACAAGTATTCTACTACTTAGGGTTGTCTAAATAATAACATTCACATTCACAGCACAGAATAAGCACAGTCACTACCTCAGCAGATCAGGAGTTAGTGGTCTTAGTGACAGGTTAACTTGAAAATTGACAGTAAAACTTTAATACAGTATTTCATGTTTTGTTTAAAGTAAATTCATCTTAATAAGAAAAAATGGTAAATTAATAGAAAATTAATACAAAGTCATTACAGTGATACTTCTGGAAGATGGAAAGATTATAGGCAGTTTGTTCATGTTTATTATCTGTATTTTGTAATCACTGCTTTAACAACAGACACACTAATATTACTAAAAGGGAAATAATTTTTGTCCCAGAATTGTCCTAAACTCTGGATTATCAAAATTTGCCTATAAACACGAGAGTGTAATATACCAAGGACTTGGCTCTAACACATCACTTAACCCAATATGGGGTTAAGTAGAGAAATTTCAAGCAATGACAAGATTCTAGGTGTGGCCTAGGACTATTTTCTTCCAGTTTCTTTGATTTTACCACCTAATTACACATGGGTCAATGCTCAACTTTGTCACATGGGCTATTTCTGGAGAAAGACACAAAAGCTATACAACTTTAGCAGTAATGAGAAACTTGTGTTTTGAATGCTTTCTCTTCATTGTGGGGCTACTAGCCCTCTTACTTGATTCATTTTCTCTTCCACCATAACTCAGTGGATAACTTATTAATGTCATCAAGCTCCCTATAGCTACTCATTCTTAAAAAGCTATCTACACTTCAGTCTAAATGAGCAAATGGAAGCTAAAATACATGATTCTCTTCTTAACAGAATGTGCTGTTTTTTTCTTTGCTCATACCAATCTATTTTGTTCTTGTTTCCATTGCCCATCTCGTCTGAAGTTTTTCTCAATGATCTCTACCACCAATCTCATGACTTTAAAAAAAAAAAAAAAAGACTTTCTTATTTGAAAGGAAAGCCTCATGCTTCTGGTCAGCTCCCAAATGGCCACAATTGCCAGGGTTGAGCCATCCCAAAGTCAGGAGCACAGAACTCATTGAGGTATTCCACATGGACTGCAGGGACCCAAGAACTTGGGCTACCTGATGGTGTTTTTCCACGTACATTAGTAGTTGGCTAGATTCAAAAGGGAGCATCTAAGACTTGAATTGGTAATCTCAGCATTCCAATATGGGGTGCAGTGTTACAAGTTAGGGTTTAATCTGCTGTGGCATAACATCAATCGCTCTGTGTATTTTTGTAACCATTCCTCTTCATTCTGTCTGCCAGTTAAATGTTTGATGTTTCTCAAGGCTCTTCAAGGTAATATTCCTATATCACCTTTTCAAGATTTAAACTCTTACTAGTATGCTGACAACACCCAAATTACTATTTCCAGCCTAGATGTGCACACTGGCCTGTTCAGACAGCTCTCTGAATGCTACAATGGCCTTTCAAACCAAGGTCCAAAGTGAACTCAACAACTTAACTTCTAAATAAACATAAGTAAACCATTTGTACAGTTGCCAAAATACTGTAGGCCCCCATAATCTTAGTGATGTAACATTCCAAAACTTCTAGAAGCTCAAAACCCTTAATGCTTTACCTCACACATATGTACTTACAAAAAGTTTTTGTTTATAAATTAGGCATAATAGGAGAAAAACAACTAATATTGAAATAGAACAATTATAATGACACAGTGTAAAAAGAGACTTCACTGCATTACTCATGATAATTTAAAACTAACCAATTTTTAATTTCTGGAACTTATGTAATATTATAGGACCACAGGTGATTCCAGGTGACTGAAACTGTAGAAGATGAACACTGTAGGTATGAGAAAGCAATCACATAAGCCTTGAATTTATTTCTATCTCATACCTGAAGTCTGAAGTTTTGTAGACATTTTTATAAACAAAATTGTGAAAAACAAGAACTTACCTTAAATTTTATTGTTAACTTTGGTCTTTCTGTAGAGATTTCTCCTTTTGTCTCCTGTTCCTTTTCAGAATCACTCTGTGAATCTGATGATTTGGATTCTTGTTCGGCACCAAGTGACTTTCCAGTGACTTTATCAGAATGCAAATTACCAGTGTGTGGAATGAAGTCATCAGGTTTTTCCCATTTAGATTCTGTTCAATACATTTTAATAGTCATATTGTTTAGTTACAAATTCTGTTCAAAAGTCATTTCAATATAACACTTTCTGTCTTTTATAATGAAACTGCATCTATTTCATACTATTACCTAATCAAAAAGACAAATTAAATTCACAATCCTCTTGATTTTTAAACTTTCTAAAGTTGATTTCCAACAATCTGGATTTATTATATGTATAAACCAGAACTCTAATGGTACAAGAAGACAGAGAGTAATACAGTAGGTTGACACCAATTTCAGGAAATATAATGAAATTTATTTACAAAACAAGATTTACTGGTGCCTAGCATGTGGGCTCATGAAGACCTGGGGGTTTGGGCTTGCAGGGGTCCAGGGGAATGTGGGATGGACCTGGGGCTCACATCTAGGCAGGCAGAGTGAGCCTGCAGATTTCCCCATCTGCTCTATCGTGGGGGGGTTGGGGAAGGGTAGGAGAGAGCCCTAGGTTAGCATGCTGGCAGGGTGTGCTGGTAGAACGGGCTTGGGGAAATTTGTATGTGTTTGGATCTTGGGTGGGCAGAGGGGAAGGGTCCCAGGCCAGCATGAGTGCCAGGAGCTTGGGATCCTAGATGCAGGCAGAGCTCTAGGCCAGCACACCACCTCACTGGAAGACTGGACTTAGAAAGACTTGGTTGGGGAACCCGTGTACTCCTGGGTGCAGGGACTGTGGATTGCTTGGGAAGGTGGTAAGAGGGTATGTGAGATGGGGGACCGCTGAAGGAGTATGTTGCAGATGAGGAATGACTTCCAAGGGACTTTCCTCAACAAGGCCACTGCACTTGCAGGGAGCCTAGACTGAGTGGTTTGCAGGAGAGAAGCTGGAAGACCTTTCTGGGTGACTGATGCACTCACCCACATGGGAGACCTGAGCTGGACTAGTTACCATGGACCACCACTATCCACTAGCACACACTAAAGCCATGGCCGGGGGTCCATCTGGTAGGGCTAGATCACAGTACAGGACAGCAAGTGTCAGAACAGAGTATCAGTAACGTTAGGCTGGGCCATGACACTAACCAGTACATGAGAGAATCAGGTCCTGGGGCAGATTCTGTAAGGCATATGTGGGCTCACCCCTGTGGAATTACAATTTCTGCTGATTTGCTCAAGACCTAGGGGCTTAGTTAGACATGACTGTGGAACCCTGACACTCATGGGTCCTAGGGCTGGGAATAGGACTGGCTGGTCCAGCTGCAACACCTGCAGGCACACCCAAGAATAAGGTGTGCCATAGTCTGGGCCACAACATCCACCAGCTCATACAAAGGATGAGATGGAAGAGGCAGGCTATGCCAGTAAGGGCCTAGTACCAGCTGGCACATGTGAGATCTGAGTCTGAGAGTGGGCCTGGTGGGGGAACTTGGGAAACTCCCATGGTGGGCAGTAGCTTCTATTGCTGAGCATGTGATTTAGGTCTGGTATTGGCTAGGATGGGCAAGGTAGCTCCACTTGTTGGTGAGTGTGTTGTTTCTAGGAGGGGAAGGAGACCAAGCAGGGCTGGGCCAAACCTTACCTCAGGAGTTGCAGGGGTCAGGCTGGAGTGCAAGTCATGCCAGATTAGCCCATCACTCCTACTAGTTTGCATGAGCCAGGGATGGGGCAGACTCGGTAAGGCTAGGCTGCAGCACCCACCGTGAGAGTTGGGACTGGAGGCAGGCTGGGTCAGATGAGGCTGCAGCATTTGATGGCAAAGGCCAAGATGGGAGATGGGCTATGCTGGGTGGATCAGAGCAACCACTGGCACAAGCACTATCTGTAGCTGGAAATAGGCCTGGCTGGGGAGACAAGAGGACACCCTGCTGCGTTGTGGTTCCCATGGGTGAGTGCAAGAGCCAGGAGAGGGGTGGCGATCTGGGTTGGAGATGACTGCAGTAACCCTCAGCATGGATCTGAATTGGGTCTGGATGTCAATTGTGCCAGATTGGGCAAGACTCCAGTGCCCACTGATGGTCATAAGAGCCAAGATAGGTATAGGATTGGCTGGGCTAGGTCTCAGCATTCCCTGACATGTGAAAGCTGAGTCCGGGCATTGTTCAGGTATGGCTGGGCTATAGCACCCAACAGAACTGGAATTGCTGCGGGCCAGCTGGACAAGGCCACTTTTCCTGCTAGGACAGGAGGTGAACTAAGACTGGGCCAGGGACTTACCAGCGTGCGTGAGATCTGCTACTGGGAGGCCTGAAAGAGGAGCATGGGGAACTCCCTGCAAGTGAATGCAAGAACCAGGGCTGGGGGGCAGCTCAGACCAGGCCACATCAGTATTCACTGGCATACATGTGGGTCAGGTCATATTTGGTCACAATACCAGCCAGTTCACATGAGGGCCAGGACCAAGGGCCATCTAGGTTGGCCTGGTCTATAGCACCTTACCAGCATGAGCTTGAGCTGGGGGTAGACTGGGCAGGGCCAGGCTGCAGCACCTGCTGTCAAAAAATGTCGAGGTGTGGCAGGCCTTGTCAGAAGGGCCATTCCTCTCACCAGCACAATATAGTCCCCGGGGAGGGGAGGAGGACCTAAGCCAGTAGAGGGCAGCAAGGACTCCGTGGTTGAGCCACGCTCCTGCTGGTGAGCATAACTAGGACTGGGATAGATGAGACTGGGCAGGGCTTCAATACCTGTTGACCTGCATGTGAGCTAGATTAGGGGGAGAGCCAGGCTGGGCCAACAGACTGTATCCACAGGTACAGGGCTGAGCCAGAGCAGGTACACACTGGTCAGACTTTGTTGCAGCATTGGCTGGCAAGTGCTGGGAATGGGGACAAATCTGTCAAGCTAGATTGCAGAACCATATGGACAGTGCAAGATCCAGGAATGGGAGAGGGCCCAGTAGAGAAACTGTGGGCACTTCTTTGATGGGCTGCCCCACTGGTGAGCATGAGAACCAGGGTTGGAGGTAGCCCTGGATAGATGGGCGGTGGCACCTGCTGGCATGATTGCGGCCTGGATGGTGGGACTGGTTGGGTTGTGCTAGGCTCTAACACCTTTTGGAGTGTATGAGAGCTGAATGGATGTGGGACAGATTGGACCAGTCTGTTGCACATATGGGCATGCACAGGAACCAGGGCTGGTAGTGGGCCTAGTGGTTTACTGAGGTTGCTCTGACTAAGCTGCAATTTCCGCTGGTGTATATGAGGGCAGTGTTTGGTGGGAAGGGTTGGGCTGGGCTGCAACATTCACAGGCTTGCAAAAGAGATGGGGCTGGAGACAGAACTGATCCAAGCAATTGCAAGCACCCCTGTGTGTGTAGGCTGATGTGGGTGATGAACTGAGTCAGATCCCATAATGGAAAGTACACACAAGAATCAGGTGTAGGCTCACCTCAGATGAGGTTTCTTTTGGGATCCCCTCAACTAAACCGCTAAACTCAGAACTACAACCATAGGGAGAATTGCAGAATCTGTGGTCTGACTGTGGAGTACATGTGTCAGAACTGGGTCTCCTCAGTGTCTAAGATGGAGTAGTGGAAGCATGCCTAGATGCATATGGAGGATATGGCAGCCCACTAGGGCATCTAGCACGACAGCAGAGGATAGAGGCCAAATCAAAATGGACAACTACTGAAGCCAAGCGTTGACAGCAAATATCTGGGTGGAGACTCTTAAGATGGACTATGTGGGGCCCTGGCATGGTGGCCCAGCAGCTAAAGTCCTTGCCTTGAATGCACCGAGATCCCATAAGGGTGCCGGTTCTAATCCTGGCAGCCCTGCTTGTGGCTTGGGAAAGCACTGGAGGATGGCCCAAAGCCGTGGGACCCTGCACCTGTGTGAGAGACCTTGAAGAGGATCTGGGCTCCTGGCTTTGGATCGTTGGATCGGTGCAGCACTGGCTGTTGCAGCTGCTTGGGGAGTGAATCAGCGGATGGAAGATCTTCCCGTCTGTCTCTCCTCCTCTTTGTATATCTGACTTTGTAATAAAAATAAATAAATCTTAAAAAAAAAAAAAGATGAACTATGTGAGTCAATGGATCTTGAAAGGATTTCCTCATCCTCAGAACAATGAAATCAACAGCATTTCAGAACTGTCGAAACCACATGAACAGAACCTCAAAGCATGCTCCTCATTCAGGACTCTGGGATGACACCGGGTGGCCATTCTCCATCCTCAGGTACTGGTGCAGTTAGGATGCTGGGTATAGCTTTTCCCCTTCTCTCCCAGTTACCCCAAGATGCAGCAAGAAGAAGAAAATTGGAAACAATGGTCTCATTCATTGTTCCCCTAATCTTTGACCTTTCCCACCCTAATTAGTAGTGCACTTAGGTATGCACCCTCCACATAAACATCATCAAACACAACAATAAGAAAAAAATTACTGAGATTTTTTCATAAGGTAAAATAATACTGTGCTTCTGAACAAGTACAATTTATCTTTTCTATGGCAGAAGAAAAAACCTTGAGTGGACTGAACTCTACTGCCATCCAGTGGTTCACTAGGCTTTTAGTAAAATGACAACATTAATAATTGTATTTTATATTTTTAGTTTAAAAAGGGAGAGGCGATATAAATTCACTGCCCAAATAGGACAGTTCTAAGAGCAAATGGAGCTCTATTAATAATTACACTGGTTCAGGTATAAACTAAGGAAAAGCCAGTATACACATCCCTTTATTATTACACATAGGATATATTCCAGCATTAATAAAAATATTACTTTCCTTTGTCTAATATTTCACATAAGTAACAAAACAGCATTCAGTAATTTTTAAAGTACCTACTATGTGGTAGATACTGTTCTGGGATCCCACAGAATGTGTATTATCTTTTTACTTTGCTGAAAAATCAATATTAGGAAGTCTACTTAGAGGCATGGATGTCTGAATCTTGCAGCCATGTGGCTGTGGAAGGAAGAATCCACATCAGGTCAGGCTTCCTGCTGGGCATCCCAGCTCCCCATCACTGATGCCAAGCCCTGGGCGAATCCTGGGCCCAAGATCTGAGAACTTCCTCCACCCAGAGTGATCAGGCCATGAGCAGATCTTGGATGGCTCTGGGCATGCTCAGGATCATGGCTCTGTCCACCACCACCATGGTGGTGGGTGGAGTCCAGTAGGTTTGTTTAGAGACATTAACTTCTAAATCTCCCAGCCATGTGGTTGTGGCTGGGAACACCCGGGCCAGGCTTCCTGCTGGAGATCCTAGCTCCTTGTCTAACCAGCGGCAAGCTCTGGGGTTTGAAGGGTGTGGCATTACTGCTTAGGGACATCCACTGATAAGGCCACTTACAGGTTGGTAAGGAATATATCCTGAGGGACAGAGCCACTGTATTTGCAAGTGAGGGGACTGAGACCTGGTGGTTTGGAGGGGAGAGACTGGAAGATCTGTATGGGTCAGATTCATGCACCAGCCCACATGTGAGTATTCAGTTGGGCTTGTTAGCATGGAATATTGCTGACCATCACATGTCAGCCCACACAAAAGCTAGGGTTGAAAGCCAATCTAGCAGAGCTAGATCTGAACAGGAAACAGGTCACATTAGGCAGGGTCATGACACTAACCAGTACGTGAGAACCAGGTCAGGGGTAGAATCTCTGCGGAATATGTGGGAAAATCCTGTGGAAATACAAGTCCCACTGGTTAGCTCAAAAGTTGAGGTTGTGATGGGTTGAGCTAGGTGTGACCATGGAACCTGCCAACACTCATGGGTACAGGGACTGAGAATAGTCTGGGGAGGTCTAGGCTGCAGCACCAACCTATGCATCCTAAAACAGGATGTGAGGTGGTCCAGGCTGCAACATTCACCAACTCAAACTAGCCCAAGATGGAGGGGCCAGCTACCAGGCAAGGCATTAGCACCCACTGGCATGCATGAGATCTGGGTCTGGGAATGGGCTTGGTGGGAAAACTTGGGAAACTCCCCTAGTGGGTCATAGCTCCCGCTGCTGAGCACACGTGGTCCAGGCCTGGGGGTTGAGAAAGCTGGGCAAAGTAGCTCCAAGCATTGGCAGATGTGTGAGTTGGTTTTGGAAAGCGGCAGACCAGGCAGGGCCGAGCAAACCTTATCTCACTGTCACGTGCAGAAAGCAGGCTGTACCACAGGTCATGCCAGGCTAGACTTTAACACCTACAGGTTTGCATGAACTAGGGATGGGAGAAGACTAAGCATAAGCAGGGCCAGGTTCTAGCACCTGCCAGTGAGAGCTGGGGGCATGCCAGGTCAGGGAGACTACCGCATCCAAAGGCAAAGGCCAAGACAGGGGAGGGACTATGCCAAGCTGGGTCAGAGCAACCATTGGAACATGCAAGATCTTTGGCTTGGAATAGAGCCGGTTGGGGAACAAAAGGGACACCTTGGATGGTTTGTGGTTCCCACTGGTGAGTGCAAGCGCCACAGAGGGAGCTGCATTCTGGTCTGGATATGGCTGGAGTGTCCCTCAGCACAAGCAAGGATTGGATCTGGGATGTGCCAGACTGGGCTAGACACCAGCCACCCATTGGTGCTTGTGAGAACCAGTGTGGGTATAAGAAGGGCTGAGGTAGGTCTCTGCCCCTGCTGAGCTATATATGAGCTGTGTCTACGTGTGGACCAGGCTTGGCTAGGTTGTAACACACAACAGTAAGAACTGGAATGGGTGAAGGCTGGTCAGGAAAGGCCCCTATTCCTGCTAGGACAGGAGGTAGACTAACTAAGTACGGCTGGCCCATGGAACCACCAGTCTGGGTGAGATCTGGCATTAGGACAGGTTCAGATGGAGGAGCTTGGGGAACTTCTCTGTCGGGATACAGTCTCTACAGGTGAGTGCAAGAACCACGATAGGGAGCAGTCCAGACCAGGCCAGGGAACGGTACCTATCGGCATACATTAGGCCTATATCAGGACAGAACCAGGCTGGGCCAGTTCATATCACTCGCTGGTGAATCTGAGTATCAGAATGGAGTGTGGGTCAGACTGGGTTGGGCATGAACACAAACCAGGACTCATGAAGGCCAGGACTGGGGGCCGATTGGGCTGGGCTAGGCTGTAGCCCCCACCAGTGTGAGCTGGAACTGGGGGTGGGCCAGGCCCAGCCAGGCCACAGCATCAACTGGCAAATGCAGAGGTGAGGCAGGTCATGCCAGACTGGGCTGCAGTGACCAACTAGCATATGTAAGATGCCGGCAGGCGGGGAGGGTGAGAGGGGAGGAGCTGCCCTGCTGGACCACGACTCCCACTGGTGAGCATGAAAGTTGGAACTGGGGTAGATCAAGCTGGGAAGGGCAAGATCTGGGAGTGAGTGTGGGCCCAGTAAGGAAACAGTGGGCACCTCCCTCTTGGGTAGCTAGTCCCACTGGTATGCATGAGAACCAAGACTGTGTGGGCCAGATAGTGGGGCTGGCTGGGTTGAACTAAGTTTCAGTGCTCAGTGACATGTATGAGAGCTGAACAGGAAGGAAGAGACTGGACCAGTCTGCCGTACATACTTGCAAGCATGGGAACCAGGGCTGGGGGCAGACCTGGTTGGAGTCAGAACTGACCCAGCAAATGCTGCCACCAGCACAAGCATAAGCTGACTGGGGCGACAGACTGTGCCAGACTCTGTACTGGCAAGCACACACAAGAATTGGTATGGAATCACCTCAGATGAAGTTTTTCTGGGGATACCCCCAGCTGAATTGCTGGACTCAGAAACCCAAACATGGGGAGAATTGTAGGTTCCATGATCTGACCATGGAGTGCTTGAGTCAGAACTGGGCCTTCTCTGTGGCTCAGATGGAGCAATGAACAGCAAGCAAATCCATGTGCACATGGAGGATATGGCAGTCCACTGGAACCTGCAGAGGATACCTGGTACCATATCAGAGGATGGAGGACAGAACAAGTGGATCATCCTTCCCAGCCAAGTGTTGGCAGTGAACATCTGGGCAAATGGAGACTCTAAGGCGAACTTTATCAACCAGAGGATTCTGGAGAGAGTTCCTTGCGACTGGAGTGGTGAGACAGGCAGTAATTCAGAACTGCTGAACTGTCAAAGCCTGTTGAGCAGGACCCAAAGAGCATGCTCCACATTGGGGACCCTGGGGTGGTGTTGGGTGACTATTCTCCATCCCAAGATACATGAGTGTTTGCGAGCCTGGGTGTGGCTTCTCTCCTTATCTCTCCCATTCCCCAGATATAGGAAGGAATAAAAGAGAATGTGGAAACAAACAATGGTCTCACCTACCTTCCTGTAGCCTTTGACCCTCATCACCCTAATTAACGATGTAAAAATCATCAAGATAAATACATAAATCTTTTTATAAGATCAACATTAGGGTCAGTCCAGTTTATAATCACATCACTATAAAGGGAAGAAACTGTCACTGAACCTAAACATTTTCTCTAACTCTAAAGTTACATTATCACACTATGTTATTTTATCTCTACAAAATCCAAATTTTTAATTTTATTGGGAAACATTGCTATCACTGGGCAAGTTTGGTGTCAACTTGGAGAGTTAAATGGCTTTCTTCTAAGAGATTTAATGTGGTCTGCACTAACTGCAGCAGTTAAGATGTTACCTGGATACCTAAATGCCATGCCAGAGTGCTTGTATTTGAGTTCTGGCTCTGCTTCTGATTCCAGCTTCTGCCAATATGCATACTAGTAGCCAGCAGGAAATGGCCCAGGTACTAGTGTCCCTGACACCATTGTGTGTGACTCAATGGAGTTCTGGGCTCTTGGTTTCACCCTGGCACAACATCAGCTACGGCTGGCATTTAGGAACCGGAACAGTAAATAGGATATCTTTCTTTTTCTGTTTTGGAAGTAAGCAACAACAAAAAATACTCCCCAAGTTATAATATTATATAGCTAGCAGAAAACAGTTTTATGAAACTACGTAAAATATTAACTTGAACATTTAGATAATTATACACATTTTATAAAAATTTATGACTTCAACATTAAATTAGTAAAATTAAGCCTTGATAACTTCAGCCACAGTTCTACCTATAGTAGAAGCTGTAGGTTTTTCTCCAAAAAGGAAAAGTCAAGCTGAAACAGCTTCCAAGGAAATGATCCTATTTCAAAAACAATCATGATAAATATCAGCAATATGAAAGTTAAAATGCCTTTTTAATGTTTGTGAGTTTAACACCCATTGCAAATAACATCAACACACAGCACAATGTGCTTAGAAATCTTTCTTTTTCATTGTGTTAATGTACATAAAAGATAAAAACCAACATGTTTGCTACAGAACTGTTAGCCATAAACTGAAATTCCCATGTTCAGATAATTCATCAATAGGCTAATCAGTTTCAGTCATAATTTGATAGGTTAATCAAAAGTAATACTTACCTCCTGTTTCAGTATTGTAATAATAGCTGTAACCATCTTCACTTAAACCTTCTACCCAAACAGTCTTCTCTCCTGTCTAATCAAAGGAAACACACACACAAAACCAGCATAAGCTCAAGATCATGACAATCACAACATACTGAGTAACTAAGACAGGGTCAGCTACCCTTCCTTTGCACCTGGCAATTAGAGGGGATCACAGCAATTGCAGCCAGGAACAATCCTTTCCAAATGAACTAGGACATGTATCTTCCCCGAACAGAGTTTCTGGAGAGACATCACATTCCCACCTCCACCCTGCCTTCTAATGAACAGATTTCAGCAGATAGGGAAAAAGTTGGGGACAGCAAGGAGAGGTGAATTTAGAAGTAAATTCACTTAACAAAATTCTAAAACCAGCCCCAGAAGCCAATCACTTCAAAGTCAAAACACTGTCAATGTGCTTCAGTTACCTTTTTTAAGTTTCCTTGAAATCCTTCAGGTTTCTCCCATTGAGATGCTTAAAGCAAAATATATTGCATTTATAAAATATTTTTGATTAAAAAGAAAAAAAAAACTTCCAAGACAGTCATTGCATACAAAATAATGTAAGTTTAAAGTTTTAAACACAACCGAAAAATAAAAAAGAAATCATACATGCCAGTAGTACTCTGCAGAGAATACATATGAGTGCCATAAGTATCAGAAGTTACTAGAACTTCTATAGGAATTATTAGAACCAGGTAATGCTGGCTGCTCTTACAGACTTCATGGAATTCAGGCTGCTAAGTTCTAAACGAAGGAAATGGCTCTTTGACATTGTGTGCAAAGAGACAATGGTACATGGGTAATTACTCAGAACAGGAACAAGCATCCAAGTATAAAAATAAACACTGCAGAAACAAAGAAGTATATAAAGAAGGATGGCGAAAAAAGGAAGCAAGCAATATACACAAGATGGGAAAAAATGCAGTTTCTAAATAAATTTGAGAACAGCTAATCTCTAGGATATAATCACCAATAGTATCTACCTCAGAACTACAATATGCATTTCACTTAATGGTTCAGTGCAAACTGACTATTAGTTCTATGTACTCCAAAACTTACTATGAATCCAAAGATCTTAATTACAACAATATTGTTAGTCCCACTATTAACTCTATGATCTTATTTTCATTCTTCTAATCTTTTTTTTTTAAAAGATTTATTTATTTAAGCTCTTTCTGGTCAGGTGCTTCTGTTACTCTGGCATCTAGACTTTTGGCTGACCCAGGACAGGTAATCCCCTGAGCATGGTCCCTGTGTACTGTTTAGATAGGACAATGGATATAGTAACGTTGTTTCTGGTTTGTGTACTATCAGGAGTTTCGGGAGAGGTAAGGCCTAGCAGTGATGGAATGTGGGCAGAGAAGCCAGGGACAGGTGAATGTCTGCAGCCTTATAAGTGTGTCCAGGTTATCATTGCATGTCTCTTAGGATAAGTTATATTGTTGGTAAAGCTGGGACATAGGTCTTCAGCTTAACGGATGGACTTAAGGATAATGACCATTTGTTCTTTGGATTATGTTTGGTTGGACTGCCATATGGACTTGTGATTTGCTATTTCTAGTATGATCTATTATCACCAAGCTTGGTTAATAAAGACTCCTTAATAAACCTTAAAAAAATTTTATTTATTTATAAGGCAGCATTACAGAGACAGAGGGGAGATGGAGAGAACTTACATCTGCTGGTTTACTCAATAAATGGCCACAACAGCCAGGGCAGTGTCAGGCTGAAGCCAGGAGCCTGGAGTTTCCTCCAATTGTCCCCTGTGTGTGCAGGAGTTAGAACATTTAGGCCACTCTCTGCTGCCTCCCCAGGTACATCAGGAAGGAGTTGGTGAGAAGCGGAACAGCTTGAACTCAAACCGGTGCCCACGTGATGCCAACCCTGCAGGTGGCAGCCTAATCCATTATGCTAGAGTGCTTGTCCCTCGTTTCTAATTATTCTTCATTTTCTTTTCATTTTACTTTTTAAAGATTTGCTTGGGCCCTGGCTCAATGACTACTGCCTAAAATCCTCGTGTTGCACATGCTGGGATCCCATATAGGCACCACACCACCAGCGGACTCCCTCCCCCTGTCCCGCTTTCCTAGCTTTTCTCTTACTCATTTAGTATACTCCTATACCACCTACCCTGTATTTGATCTTTTTGCTGCTTGACATTTCAACTACGTATTGAAAGTCACACATGAATGTTTCTTAGGTACCTCAAATTCATTTCCAATTAAAATTAATTATTGGTCCCATTAAACTTATTGGTGCTTATATTTTACAATGTAAACAAATGACACTATCATTTTCCCAGCATTCCATAGTGTGTACCCAATTTATTTTCCTAGTATCATTCTCAATCATGTTGCCCACAAAAAAAACCTTATGTTGGGATCACTGCCATGGCATAACAGGTAAGGCCACCACCTGCAACACCATCATCTCAAACAGGTTCCAGCTGTGTCTGACCTAGCTCCGTGCTAATGGCCTTGAAAAGAACTGGAAGATGGCCAAGTACTTGGTGTTCCCCTACCTCCTATGGGAGACCCATTTGAAGCTTTTGGCTTTGGTGCAGCTTAGATCAGCCCTGGATGTTGCACACATTTGAGGAGGCAAACAGAAGTTGTCTGCATATCTAATTTTCAAATATGTAAATCATTTTTTAAAAAGCTGGGGCCATGGCATAATAGGCTAAGTCTCTGTGATTAGCTTAAGTATGCCATATGGGCAATGGTTTGTGTCCCACGTGCTCCATTTCTGATCCAGCTTCCTGCTAATGTCCTGGAGTAGCAGTGGAGGATGGCCCAAATCCTTGCAACCTGCATCCATGTGGGAGACCTAGAAGTTCCTGCTTTAAATTAGCTCAGCTCTGACTGTTGTGGCCATGTATTTTCATACAAATTTATGCCCAATAATAAGTATTTTAGTACAGTGAGTTAATTACACACACACACATCACTTCTTGGCTCCCACACCACCGTTGGATAGAAAATTTCTTCCACGGAGTATTTCATCCCAAAGATTTACTACTATTTCTGAAGTACATTTGAAACACCTTATATCTTATGTGCATATAGTTCACAAAACAACAAACTATTTTATTTGTAAGGAAATAATTATTTTGACTAAGTTTAACAATTAGTCGCTATGAGAAGTCTTTTTAAAGGATAATATTTGATAAAATATTATCGCCTTTGATAAAAACTACCACCTTATTGTTTAAATGTTTCAATAATTTAAAAAGTTCCAACACAAATTTCAATTCTGCTAGCATTATTCTCCACTATTTCTGTACCCAGATGACTTACCTCCTGTGATCAGATTGCAGTAGTAATGGTAGCCATCAGATGTCACACCTTCCACCCATCTGCCCTTTGAAGACTCTTTCTTCTTCTTCTTCTTTTCTTTCTTCTGACTTGATGTGGCAGTGGGTGGGGTAGGAGTAGGCGGGGCAGTGCTGGTTATTGAGGATATACTTGCTTTTGGAATTTCTAAAGAAATGACAGGATAAAGCAGCAAAGATATTATTATCATTATTACTATTTCTGCTAGCATAAAATATCGATGTTACTGTCAATCAAAAATCTGACAAGATTTTTACATGAACTTGACACATTATTATAAAGTTTATTCAGAAAAACAAAAATCAAAGAATAGAAAAATTTAAAAGAAGTGAACAGGGGAATTTAATCATACTAAATAATACAACTTTTCCTAGTATTATGCTTATAAAAAATTCAGCAGTGTGGAATTGACACAGGAACAATGAACATGTGCCTCAATCAGAATACCCCAAATGGACCCTGCGTGATAGCGTAACAGTTAAAGTCCTTGCCTTGTACACGCCGGTTCTAATCCCGGCAGCTCCACTTCCCATCCAGCTCCCTGCTGTGGCCTGGGAAAGCAGTAGAGGACAGCCCAAAGTTTTGGGACCCTGCACTCGTGTGGGAGACCAGGAAGAGGGTCCCTGGCTTTGGACTGGCTCAGCTCCGGCTGTTGCGGCCACTTGGGGAGTGAACCATGAGATGGAAAATCTTCCTCTCTGTCTCTTCTCCTCTCTGTATATCTACCTTTCCAATCAAAACAAATAAATCTTTAAAGAAAAAAAAAATGAATTCCCCAGATACACAGCCAACTGCAGAAGCCTAGTGTTTCATATTAGAGAATAAAAGATCACTGAAGAAAGATATTGGAATAACTGGCAAATTATTCAGAAAAAAGGTAGGTAACTATTACTCTTTTCTCATTTCCCATTCCTTTAGACAAATACAAATTGTAGATCAAAAATAGTAACAGGAAAAAATACACAGTGTAACAACGTTCAATTAGTCTTCATAAAAATTTAGAACTCTGTATGGCAAAAACAAAACCATCAACCCCGGGCCCAACGCAATAGCGTAGTGGTTAAAGTCCTTGCCTTGTACATGCCGGCATCCCATATGGTCACCGGTACTATTCCCAGAGGCCCTTCTTGCCATCCAGCTCCCTGCTTGTGGCCTGGGACAGTAGTTGAGGACGACCCAAAGCCTTGGGACCCTGCACCCTCGTGGGAGACCCGGAAGAGCTCGTGGCTTCAGATTGGCTCAGCTCCAACTGTTGTGCTCACTTGGGGGTGGGCCAGGCCAGGCCAGGCCACAGCATCAACTGGCAAATGCAGAGGTGAGGCGGGTCATGCCAGACTGGGCTGTAAGATGCCAGGGCAGGTGGCGGGGAAGGGGAGGAGCTGCCTTGCTGGACCATGACTCCCACTGGTGAGCATGAGAGTTGGAATTGGGGCAGACCAAGCATGGGGAGTGAACCATTGGATGGAAGATCTTCCTCTGTCTCTACTCCTCTTTGTATATCTGGCTTTCCAAAAAAAAAAAAAATAAATAAAATCTTCGGGCCCAGCGTGATAGTGTTAAAGTCCTCGACTTACACATACTGAGATTCCATATGGGCAACAGTTTTAATCCCAGCAGCCCTGCTTCCCATCCAGCTCCCTGCTTGTGGCCTGGGAAAGCAGTAGAGGATGGCCCAAAGCCTTGGGATCCTGCTCCCTACACTCGTGTGGGAGACCCAGAGAGCTCCTGGCTCCTAGGTTCAGACTGGCTCAGCTCCAGCCATTGCGGTCATTTGGAGTGTGAACCATCGGACAGATCTTCCTCTCTGTCTCTCCTCCTCTCTGTATATCTGCCTTTTCAATAAAAATAAATAAATCTTAAAAATAAATAAATAAATAAAATCTTAAAAAAAGAAACCCCACCAAATCTATCAACCCTTGCAGTATTCTATCTAATGGTGGAAAAATTCAAAGCAATTAAAATGTAAATGAAAAAAATGTTAGTGAGAAACAGGTTAAATAATTATTAAATATTCATTATTAAACACATTATGGGTGATTACTGCAATAAGTAAATTACATTGCTACCTAATTTTAGTAAATCTAAGATCATTAGAACCAGTACTGTGGCATACTGACTATGCTATCGCCTACAACACTGGCACTCTATACTGGCCCTGGTTCATGTCCACTTGGCTTCATTTCTCATGAAGTTCCCTGCTAATGTGCCCTGGGAAAGTAGAGGAAGATGGCCCAAGTGCCTGAACACCTGCAACAACATGGGAGATTCAGATGAAGATCCAGACTTGTGGTTTGACCTGGCACTGTCTGTTGCAGTCACTTAGAGAAGCAAAAACTGTAGAAGGAAGATATTTTCATCTCTTCATATCTAACTCTGCCTCTCAAATAGATACATACATCTTTTTTTTTATATTCAAGATCATAAATAGTAAGAGGCAATCCTATCTGGACTCTGCTCCAATGTCCCAACTCTGTAGCCAAGAATTGAGGGAACAAACCTACCCCACGAATTGACTATGTATAGCACGAACTGTGAAATTACTAGCCAAAAATTCTAAAGATATTTGAGCTCAGTAGTAGTGAGATATTTAACGTTTATGTAAACGACGGTCATAGTGAGAAGGACAGAGAGAGAGAGACCATCCATCTTCTTGAGAGCTTATTTGGAGGTTCTAGCAGGGGAGCGCAGCTACTCATATACCCTTGACCCAGACGGGTCCTCCTCTAGCAGGGATGGTCGTCCCCTTCGACGGAGCGCGCAGCTTTGGGAGGGACGCACATGGAGCGGTGAGGGAGGAAGGGGACACCCGCCTAGCCAGCCAGATCAGCCGAATCAACCCTGGTGATTAACGGGGTGATAGATGTCGCAGCCAGATTGCCCTCACATCCGAGGCTCCGAGACCCTCCATCTTCTAAGTCACTCCCCAAACAGATACGACAGCCGGAGCTACTCTGACCCACATCCAGGAGCCTCTTCTGGGTCTCTCCTTTTGGTGCAGGACACCAAGCACTTGAGCCATGCTCTATTGCTTTCGCAGGCCACAGGCCATAAAGCAGGGAGTTGGGTTGCAAGTGGAGCAGCCAGCACAAGAACTGGCCCCCTTAACGAATGCTTGCACTGCAGGCAGAGGTGCTGGCCCCTTTTATCTTTTTTTTGTTTTGAATTTTTGAATTATGTGGTAGATCTATTCTTTCTAACACACTGCTTAATTTGTAAAACAAAAAACAAAAAACCTCCTGCTCTAGAGAACATCACTATGAAAAATATTCAATATGGAAAACCCATTACACATAAAATGGTAAGAATTATTTGCTCAAAGAGCAATATAATGAAATCTTTTAATGTATATAATTAATGAGTATTTCAATCACTATTCTTCATTTTTATTGTTTTTAAAGATTTACTTATTTTTATGGAAGGAGACTAACAGAGAGAAGGAGAGACAGAAAAAGATCTTTCATTCACTGGTTTACTCTCCAAGTGGCAAAAACAGCCAGAGCTGCGCTGATCTGAAATAAGCTTCCTCTAGATCTCCCACATGCGTGCAGAGTCCCAAGGCTTCGAGCCATCCTCTACTGCTTTCCCAGGCCACAAGCAGGGAGCTGGATGGGAGGTGGAGGAACCAGGACAACAACTGGCACCCAGTGTCAACAACTGGATTCCAGTGCTTGAAGGGGGAGGATTAGCGTGTTAAGCCATCAGGCTGGCCTCACTCCTGTTTAATTCTTGTGAGTACTTACATTTTTTCCCTCTCAAAATAAACAAATAGCTTCAACTTCATGGAACCAAACATTATTCTTTCTCCCTTTTAACTACTAATGTCCACGATACTATTTTTTTTAAGATTTATTTTGTAATTTTAATTGGAAAGTCAGATTTGCAGAGAGAAAGGTTTTCTGTCCACCTGTTCATTCTCCAAATGGCCAAAGGCTGGGGCAGAGCTAATCTAAAGCAGGAGCTTCTTCCAGGTCCCTCAAATGGGTGCAAGGTCCCAAGGCTTCTTTCCTAGGCCACAGCAGGAAACCGGAAAGTGAAATAGCCAAGACATGATCCGGTGCTCATATGGGATCCGGCTGCATGCAAGGTAAGGACTTTAGCCATTAAGCTACCACACTGGGCCCCTACAACACAATACTATTTTAGAAGTGTGGCTATCACTGCTTATTTAATGAAAGCAATGTCATCTGCTATTTTGTTTTAAAATCCTAACTGAAAGAATTTAGAGCATCTAGTTTACTACCTGCATCCAAAATCAGGGTGTCTGAGTGCCTTACATACCTCTGCTCCTATCTTCAGCTTCCTGCCAATTCATTTCTTCAGAGACAGGTAAGGGAGATGACTCACGCTGACTGTGTAGCTGCTACTGCTGCGAGGAGACTCAGTACCCAGTTCTCTGCTTTGGCCCTAGTTAGGTGCCACTGCAGGCATATCTGAACTGAACAATTCAGTGATAGCTTACTCAATTTGCATTGCTCTCTGCTTCTTACATTAAAATATTAACAATACCATTCCGTGTTAACCTTTGCAAACACTATACAAGATCAACAACTGAGATACGCTAAATGCCTAGAGTAAGAACACCATATATGACAGCAAAGAAATGTGCACAGCTTAAATAAGAGACTGGCAGAATCATGATTCCTTATGAAGGACTATACACCATTGTAGTAAAATGGGGAAAATCGGCCGAGGGGTTTGGAGTTTGGGGGGGAAATCCCAGCCTATATGAAATTGTACCACATAATTCAAAATTCAAAATAAAAATATACTTTAAAAAATGTGCACAGAAGCTTTCCGCTTTAAAATCCAAATGTAATGACCAAATGCATATTCCAGTTAAATAGTAGTTTTATCTAGAACATTATTGTCCTCAAATCCTCAAAATATCTATCTTTTGATGTGAAATCAGCTAATTTGTCTATAAATGGCTGCTTCACTACAAAATCAACCACGTGAATAAACATTGTTCGTGAGTTTGACGACACAGAGAAATGAACTGTAATTACAATGCGACATTTATCTTCTCACAAATACTGTCTTTCAGCTGCATAATTGTAATACCTAAAAAATTCAAGGTATCTATGAAATTGACTATTCAGGTAGGATGGATCTAGCAGCAGACAACTAAAATGGCAGTATGGCTGCTGTGAATGAAGGTGTTTTAAAAAGTGGTATGATCGGGCCCGGCGCGATGGCGCAGTGGTTGGGGTCCTCGCCTTGCACGCCGGGGATCCCATATGGGCGCCGGTTCTAGTGCCGGCGGCCACGCTTCCCATCCAGCTCCCTGTGGCCTGGGAGGACGGCCCAAAGCTTTGGGACCCTACGCCTGCGCTTCAGACCGGAATAGCATCGGCCATTGCGCTCACTTGGGGAGTGAATCATCGGACGGAGGATCTTCCTCTCTGTCTCTCCTCTCTGTGTATCTGCCTTTCCAATAAAAATAAAATAAATAAAAAAAAAAAAGAAAAAAAAAGTGGTGTGATCAAGCCAGCAGGCTAAGCCTTAGCCTGTGACACCAGCATTCCGTATGTGCGCTGGTTCATGTCCCTGACGTTCCACTTCTCATCCAGCTCCCTCATGCATCCAGGGAAAGCATCAGAGATTGTCCCAGGACCATGGGACCCTGTACCCATGTGACAGACCTAGAAAAACCTTCTGGGTCCTGGCTTCAGAGGGCTCAACTCTGGCCATTGTGGTCATTTGGTGAGCCAGTGAGTAGAAGATCTTTGTTTCTCCTTCCCTGTGTAAATCTGCCTTTCCAATAAAACTTAAAAGAAAGTGACACATTAAGAACAGAAGCACATGAGCAAAAACCCATAGACCAGATATGGCTCTGATGCATAATTGTGGCACTGAGAGTATACTCTAAGTGTACAGCTTCTTTATGGAAACAACAGGAGTTCAATTAACATGGTCTCTGATGTTATTTTCAACACATGTCGCCTATTTTTTTTACCTGACTCTAAGCCGAGCCTTTTCAGATCTTCCTGGTACGCTTTCAGGGCAGCTTCCTCCATTGCAGCAAACTCTTTAGATGCCTTTTCTTCTTCTTTTGCCTTGTCCAGGCTTTTTTGTTTGATCTACATAAGACAAACATAAAAGTGAACGTGAGATGAACTACTGACTTTGCATATAAAAACGGGCAAAGAAAAAAAATCTAAATTACCTCACTGATCCTCTTCGCCACATTTTCCTTATGATTCTTTCCTCTTTCATGAAATTCAACACTCTTAAAAATAAAAAAGAGAAAATTCAGAAATAAACCACATAAAGTTCATAGTAATACAGAAAATATAGGAAAGAAATGTAATACTAAAATGATAATGAGATAAGTGATTAATGTAAACTGACCTTTTCTCTCAAATGATACTAGAGGACTGAACCAAATTATAAATTTTTAAAAATATTTATCTATTTTTATTGGAAAGGCAGATTTACAGAGGAGAAACAGAAAGATCTTCTCCTTGCTGATTCACTCCCCAGATGGCTGCAATACTTGGAGGTGAGCCCATCCGAAGCCAGGGGCAAGGAGCTTCTGGGTCTCGCATGTGGATGCAAGGTCCCAAGGCTTTGGGCCATCCTTGACTGCTTTCCCAGGCCACAAGCAGGGAGCTGGATGGGAAGTGGAGCAGCTGGGACATGAAGTGGCGCCCTTATGGGATCTTCAGCAATGGCAAGTATAGGATTAGCCAATTAAGCCATCATACCAGGCCTGGACCACATCATTTGCTATCATGCTTTCTGGCTAGGGTTCCTTTGGTTCTTAAAATAAGTATAATGAGCATACTACTGGGAAAAATATAAGTAATCCTTGATGACTAATGTAGTGGATATGACTGAAATGAAGACTCCAGGAAGAGATAGAAGAGTGGGGAACCAAAAATCAAAAAACAAAAAGCTTAAGAAATACCTCTCAATACTAAATATTAAAATCATTTTACAGTTTATCACATCAAGTTAGAAACAGAAACAATGGTCTTAGATTCTTATTCTCAAAACTGGGAAAGAAGTAGGTATTTAAAAATTCTTCTTCCATTATAAACAAACACTTTTATGCCACATAGTAATGTACAACTCTTATGGAGGCCAAATATAAATATGCTGATCCTCTGACCCAGGATTTGTGACTTTATTCCATAGACACATCTGCACATGTAGTAGAAAATGATGCTATGTACAAGCTACTCACTATGGCCCTGTTTGAACTAACAATCCAAGTATCCACCTCTAGAGGGCTGGACAAGCTATGGTCCACTCCTTTGGGCTCTGTAACAGGAGCAAAGAAACTCCCTCTGATATGGACACAGCACCAAGATACACAATTCAAGTTTAAAAATCATGATGCAGAACAGCATGTATAGTCACTTATTACTTTTCACGCATGCTAGACTAAGGAATCTATTCGAATACACAGAAAAAAATGGAAGGCTTGACAAGATAATGGAAAGAATGCTAAACTAGGGAATAATGGTAACAGCATGATGGACAAGGGTAGCTAAATGACCGTTACTGCCTATTTAGACAATCAAATATGCTTTGTAAACTATAAGTATCTAGTAGTATGCAGTGAGAAATTTCTGGTAAGCTCTCCAAAGTTCTGCTAATCTAACTTTATATGCTGCATTAACCAGGCTATTCTAAAATACTACTACAAATTCCTCTTTAAAATAGGACTTAGCTGCAACTTCATAAAGTAAATAACTATCCTTTCCCTTTCATATATTGGGTTTTGTCAAGGTGATTATACCAAAGAATATTAAAGGACCATTCAAAATTAAACTGGCTTTGTTTCTAATTAAAGGTTTAATTAACATGAGTTAGCAATTTAAGGAGATAAAGACAGACTACATTGGAAGGGATTATTTGATCCACATAATTCACAGAATCTTTTCACTGCTTGGATATTTCCAAGGAAGAGACTTTCAGCAAAAACCTGTAACATTTACCCATTATAAGGATGTTCTAAACTAGATAGTCAGGACCTTAAGCAACACTCAAAAAGACCCAAACTAAATACTTTGCAGACAACAGTAAATGGATGTCTGCTAACACATCTAGCATTGTTAAGGACTACCATTCTTATGTTTCTTTTTTTAAACTCTGCTAACTAATAAGGATATGAATGCATATTGAACAGACACCTTAGAGTTGTGCAGTGCATTCAAAATACTGTGACAAGTGAGGTAAGGAAAAAAAAATCCTTGACATGCTTGTTTTATGTCTTAAATGTAGGATCCAGAAACCATAATAATGTATTTATCAGAGCCATTATTTTAAAATTAATGCATCATTTATTTGAAAAAAATGCAAGGAAAAAACCACAATAACATAATGTTTTTTATGTTTTAAGGGATTCCTACTTTCATTTTTATTGGCATCTCACAACGTTACATGGTTACAATATTTCAAAAACATGCCTGAGATTACTTGCTTGGTGGGAAATTTGGCATTATAAACGAATTTAGATTGTTGAAAAGAAAGTTCACAGCTTTAAAGTGTAATGATAAACCAACAGAAATCTTTCAATATTTTGAAGAATCAACAGTAATGAATAGGAAAATGGTTTGTAAACTCGAAACTTTGGTCAAACGCAACATTTCACATGAGCACAATAAGTGGAATTTCTCAGAGTGGAATTATCATACAGGCCTATTGTCTGCTATCCAGCACTTGCAATAATCACAGAACTTCTTGGGTTGTGACTTCCAGTAGTCTGCCCTGAAAAAGGAAAAACAAGTCTAGGCTGAGGTGACATTTAAAAAGGTAAAATTCGGGATGTTTTCGATTTTGAAATGTAAGTCTTGGAACATCATGTTATTCTTTTCATTCTTTCTTTTTGGGAGATCGCTGTAATGGAGGCCTACACAAACTCAAGACTTAGCCTCAAATCGAAGTATTTCCACCCAAAAGAATTAAGCATAAGGGCTACCCCGGACAAAGGCAGGTTCCTCAGGGCCTGTCACTGAACACATTTTGTAGCTGAGCTTCAGGGCCACAGTGGGAAAAGCCGAGGCGCGTAAGGGGAGGACAAGAAGTAAAATCATTTTGTTATGCGAGGCTGGCGGCTTCCAGGGGCGCGGCGGTAAAATTACTCAACATTCCAGGCTCCAAGCGCCCCCAGCCAAGGGTCCCGCGCCCCGCGACGGCACCGGTGGGCCGGACGCGGCGTGGCCGCCCCCACGGCCCCCCAGCCCACGGCCCCCCAGCCCACGGCCCCCCAGCCCACGGCCCGGGCCGCACGCCCCCCGGGGCAGCATTTCCCATCCCGCCCAGAGAACAAGCCCCGCAGGCCTGGAGCCGGTCCCGAGCGAGTTAAGGACGCCTCGTCACGCCCCCGGCCGGTCGAAGGGCGGGAGAAGGCGGCGGGGCGGGGGAGAGACCCGGGGGGAGAGAAAGGGCCGCCCGGAGAAACAACGCCTCGTTGTTTGGGGCCTGGGAGCCAACTCACATGACAGCGCCCGCTGCTCCGCGCCGCGCCCGAGCTCCGACTCCGACTCGCGCTCTTCAGGCGGCGGGGTGAGTCGGGCCCAGGCCCGCCGCGAGGCCCACCGGAGCGTCCCGCCGAGCCCCGACACTTTTTTTTTCTTCCTTTTTCTCCGGGACCGGCGTTCTCCAGTTCCCAACTACGGGTGCCCGGACGAGTCAATCCGCGCTCGAGATCGCCTGCTCTTCCCCTCCCCCTCCAGGGGCGGTGCTCCCGGCTCCTGAGAGGAGGGGTCTGTATAAAGGGGTTGAGGTCACTCAGAAGGGGCGAAAGCGCGACGGGACCTCAGCTGAAGGACGGATCACTCAAGCCTCAGCTCCCTCCCCGCCCCAAGCCATCGCGCTTTTTCTCCTCCGTTCTCTCTGCTCTGCTCTCTTGAGACCCAGACTCTTCACCCTCCTTCTAGGCTCGCTGGCTCGGGGCCAAGGAGCTCGCGCCTCGCCTCCGCCCCGAACGCAAACAGCTGTTCCCAGAGACGTCGCCGCCCTCAACTTTGCCAACTAGTCCGCACGCACTTTGACCAGCGGAGCCAACCCGGACTTTGTGGGCCGGGGGGCCGCTGGCAGAGTTAGAGAGGAAAAGGTGAAGTGCCCGCAGGTTGTGAGGCTTTGCGAGTCGCCGCCGGGTTTCGTGCGCCTCGGAGCTTGCCCGTGGCGGCCCCGCCCCTCCCCCGCGACGCCCGCGCGCTCGGAGCCGCTCGTTCCTGCGCGTGGGCAGCGGCGTGGGCAGCGGCGGCGCGAGCGGCCGAGGCGGCGGCGGGAGCGCCCGGCTGTGTGAGCAGCAGCGGCGGCGCTGACGCGTCTCAGGTGGGTCACGGGGGTTCGCTCAGCAACACTTCCCATATGGTCTAGCGGTTAGGATTCCTGGTTTTCACCCAGGCGGCCCGGGTTCGACTCCCGGTATGGGAATGGGTTGTTCTTTTTGTTTACTGTCGCTTTTAGTAGCGAGCTGGAGGAATTTACTTTACTTTCAGTGATTGTATCCGTTTTGCTGTCTTACGTGTAGACGAATGTGTAAAAGGAGATTTTAGCCGGATTGTTACTTGCGCCCGGGAGCTGGGCTGCTCCTTTAGGGAGGCGCGAGGGGAGCACTGGGAGAAGCGAGTGCGCTCCGGGTTCCTCTCCCGCCTAGGGCTCTTGGGGCTGCTCAGTCGGCTGGGAGTTTCGCTTTCTCCCGGGGCTGCTCCCCCGCCTCCCGTCGTAGTTTTCCAGACGTTGGGGAGGTGATGATTAACTCCGGCCTGGCGTTATCTCCTCCTGGCGCCCCCTCGGCCCACACCCTGCTCGGCCGCCCCCTTCCGATCGGTCCGGGGAGGCGCGGGGCGAGTTTGTCCCCCTGTCCTGCGCCCGCGTGTCCTCGCTAGGTGCTCTAGGTCTCATCTGTGGGCGCGGTGTAGACGAAAGAGTCCCCGCAGACCCCGAGGCGCTTCCCGCGGCTTCCCTGGCACCGGCACCCCCAGTCCGGCCTGCGAGGTCCCCTCAACTTGACCTCGTCTCGAAGGCCTGGTAGGAAGGGAGGCTGTTCAGTGTTTTTCCCTCTCTCCTTGAGAAACACACCACGAGCTGCGGGGAAGGCAAATACCACTGTGATGAGATGTCTTGAAAGAAGAAAATGGACTTTGCGAAAGGGCCAGGCTAGCGTCTTGAGCGCCGCTAATTAAAAAATCCTGGTGTGGAGGTGGGGTTTGCCAGAGAACAAATTGGCCAGAGCCCTGGGAGGGGATGTTATAACAAAGTTTCACTGTATTTTTAAATATAGAAGCCCTGTGTTTATTACAAAGACAGGGCAGCTGTGTCAGCAGCAGGAGCTGTAAATGAAACAAAAGCGTTATCTTAAATGCAGTTGAAATTGGAAAACAGGGTCAGCTATAATGTTTAGTCTGTCGAGCCTCTGGGGACAGATGAAGAAGGAAAAAGTGACTCCAGGCGGATGGGCTCCTGACCAGAGCCGTGATTAAGAGTACAAGTCTGGGTGTCTGCTCGAACTGTGTTATAGTTTCAGCTGCATGGTAGGCTTGAAGGTCATCTGTGAATGGGACTTGTGTAATCAGAATTAGTGACCGACCGTTCCAAAGGATTTTTACGAATGCACATACTCGAGTCCTTTACATGTCAGTTGCTTTTGAAGTTACTGATGCTGAGGTTGTTTGTGTTAGCTGGTAGTGGGCAGACTACTGGAAGGAATTAGATTTGAGTGGAATGGGGTCTTCTGATTCCGTGGCCTTGTACGGATCTTTCACCTTCTCTGCTCCTCTGGCTTCAATAAAGAGCTGCAGTTCTTAATAATGAGTTACATACCTCGGAGCTGGAAGAGTTGTTGAGCAATTCATGGGTAGGTAATGAGTGGAAAAGTTTCGTTTAAAGAAGTAGCCGTCCTGTGCTATTGGGAAGAACAAGTAACTTAAGTATTTGGATTTGGAAGGAAGGGAAGACACTTCTGCCTTAATTGCCTCCAGAGAGGACTTAACTTTTGACCTTGAGTTTTGCAATGACCTAGCATCATAAAGTCCCAAACGGTGCCAAAGTAGGTGCTGCGTTAAAGTCATTCTCCAGTGATTACAAACAGTTCGTTTGGGGGGAAGCTGATTATCTGCAGTTGTGTATCGGGTAGAACGTGGCGGAGTGGTGTGAAGTGCGTTACTGTACTGAGAAGCTTGCTTTGCCCCGGGCCTTGAAGAACTGGTTGGGTTTCTCCAGTTGGGGAATGTGAATCGTAAAGCTGAGCTGGGGTGAGGGCACAAGAGCGGGACAGTGACAAGTAGTCTGGTCTGGCGGGAGCATGGAGTGCCTGGAGGATGGGGGGTGGGGAGGGTAGAAAGGAATTTTAACGTGATACCTTTTGACTAGGTAATAGAGTCTTTATGTTGCTAGAATTTTAAAAGCACTTTTATTTCCTCCTGTTTGAAAAATCCAAATAAAGAAGATGTGAAAAAACATTGTTTTAAAAGATTCAAACAATATGGAATGTATATTCTGTGCCCATAGATTTTATGTGTAGGAGTGAAATATTATCTTTTAATTAATGGAATGGAGAGAAGTGACTACTTAGAATTCAATGTATAAGATTGAACTCTAGTTTTAAATTATGAGAATGATCTGCAACTATGTTCCTATTGACTTGCTTTATTGAAAAAGACATTGCTATTGTTAATGCTGCTCATGACTGTCAGGAATACTTGAACTCCTTAAGGTTGGGAGAGACAAGCTGACACATTGGTGAGGGTGGCTATATTGATACTTTTGCCTGGTTACCAGAAAATATTGGTAATCATGTTTTTTGTTTCATTCTTGTTACTTCACCCAATTTTTTGTTTTCTTACTATCTGAAATTACTGTTCATAAGATTAAGGATATTGCTTCAAAAAAAAGCTCATGGAAAAATGGAATTAAAAGAGAAGTTCATTTTGGTACAAAAATTTTGAGGTTTTGTACTGTTTTGTGCTTTTCCCATGAACTTTTTGTTGACTCCTCCCTGTAGTGGGATTGCTCTTGTGCTAAAGTATTCAGACAGTAGTAAACAAGTTGCAACCCTCATGTGTGGCCAGTGCAAATGTTGAGTGGAGCAGTGGCTTTGGAAAAATAGTTTGGAAGTTTCTTCAAATGTTATACAGATAGCTATTGTATGAACAGCATTTCCACTACTAGGTATATACCCAGGAGAAATGAAAACATAGGCCTACACCAAGACTTACATATTAATCTTTGTAACAGCATTATTCATAGGCGAAGAGTGAGAATAACCAAGGTTCCATCAGTTCAAACTGAATAAAAATGTGTTCTATCTGTATGTTGGACTATTATTTAGCAATAAAAAGGAATATAGTACTGAAATAAACTCAAGTATGAATGAAATTCAGGAACATTGCTCCAAGTGAAAGAAGTTGAGCATGAAAGACCACATTTATGTGAGATGTCCAAAATTGGCAAACCTATAAAAAAGGTAGATTAGTGATAGGCTCAGATAAGAGGGGCCCTGTGAGGAAACTAACTGCTAATGTAGGTAGATTTCAGGTGATCACGGTGTCTTAAACTTAGGTTATGATGATTGTTTCACAGTTCTGTAAATAATTTAGAACACTGAATTATACATGTTAAATGCTGATGTTTTTGTATTGGTAAGACTTAAAGATTGAAGCAATAAAAATCATGTAGAATAGTAACTCTAGATTTTACATTTATCTTGAATATTACATTTTTTTAAATGTAATAATTTTATGATGAAACTAATTACTGAAGAGTTATAGGAAGGTAGCAAGTGCTCAGTAAATAACTGATAAAACAAGTTAGATAAGTGTATAGATAATTATTATGTATCACAGTGTAGTAAATACACTAAGGAAACCAAACCAGTGTTCTTTAGTGCTTGAAGGTCTTCCAAATCCACATGTTTCTTTGTGCGAGGGAAGTAGAGAAAGATCTCTTCTGGGAAACAGCATTGGAGATGGGTTTGAAAGTTGTTTTGGCTTTTGTTGGTAGATATTGGGAGAAGGGATTTGGGGTCAGCATTAGAAGAAAGCAAGTAAGAACAGAGCTTATAGTGCCAGTTCCTGATAACTTCTGATTGAGCTGAGGGTACTGGTAGGCTAGAAATAGGAAATAGGACTGCAAGCATAGGACACTGTCGGTGTAGGGTTAGTCAGATCTGATGCCATCACACTGTGTGCTGCCTCCCCCTGCCTGCCCAGTGTGTTTTCCCATGACTCATGCTTAGAGGGAGCCCTGTGCCTTAGAAGTGCCTTTGAGGCTTTTACTCTTCCCTTGTGGCAAATTGTTCTGCAGATTGTGACTTTGGGGTAAGGACTTGGGACTTATCACCACGTGCATCACCAGGTTTGCAGCAGCGCTCTAAGCACCTGGTGAACAATCAAAAGCTATTTAAATGAGTGAATGAAAATCAGAAGTTGTAAGAATTTTGCAAACCCCTGGCAAGAATATTTTGCAAGGTTCTTGAATTTCGGAATTAAGCTAAGGAAAGGGATTTCTGGTAATATTAATTTGCTAGTGGTGTGAAGTATGGATTAAAGGATGGTAAAGATTCCATTTGTGGTATCCATTCACCTTTTTCCATTCCTATCTGAACTTGCACTGTCTCTGTTAGACTTTGACCATGATTGTCTTCTGCAGTGCACTAATGACTCCGAATATCTCTCTTTGTGTTTATTCTGTTCCTAAATAGGGTGATAGCAAAGAAATAGAAAGGAAAGGTCAGATGCAAGGGATTTATTGAAATAAAAATTTAAGATGTCAGAAAATACTAGTAAACTTAAAAAAACAAAATTGGGAAATCTATGGAAATAAAACAAGCTTATAAAAACATAGACTTGTTTTTTGCAGGGGACAGAAATTTTTTCTCTTTAGGTTGGTCAGATGTTAAATTTCTTTTGACAGGCATGTGTGTGCATCTCTGACTTTTTGAACACTGAAATTATGCATTGAATCCAGGAACAAAATTAAGACTATGAGACTGCCACCCTGTGGACAGTATAATGTCAAACTGAAACCTACCAGAAGTAGAGAAAAGTTCTACTAATTCCAAATTTAGTATTTTAGTCTATGTGCTGCCAAAGCAAGCACTCAATTTTAGAATTTTAGAACTGGCTATGATTCTTCCATGTTGGCTTATGTGGTTGTGTTCATGAAAAAGAAAGTTTGAAATTAGTTTGTGCTATGAACTTTCTCTAAGGTTTTTAAATAGAATCTCACATAGAATCAATAGCTGAAAAATGTCACATAGGAACTCAGTAATTCCTTTCAGGTGGTACACTTAATTTGGTCCTGACATATAATTTTAGTGTATAGGACCAATTGTGAATGCTCTTTTCCCCCTTATATTGGTTGTTTCAACCTGTTATAAGTGTGTTTTGTCCTTGAAAGTTAAAGTTCTAACAGGTATATGAAAGTTTCCTCTTTTTTGGACAACTGAATATGGCTTTTTATTCTCTCTCCCTCTTTGTAGAATTCCTTGTAGTTGTTAAAAATTCTCCATGCTTTAATGAATTATGTGAATTGTATTTATGTAACTGAGTTTGGGATATGCTATGTGTTACCTATTTATAGGACAGCCTGCTCAGAGATTAAAGGATGATAAAGTAGTCTGAATCAAAATGATTGTGAAATACTTACTTGCTTTCTGCAACTCAGGAGATCATTTGGCCTTGACTTCTAAAAACAAAAATAAAACTTTCCCAGCAAATGAACTGTTTATGACCTATAATGTCATAAATGGAGTACATACTTGTATTTTCTGAGGTGTCAGTACAGGGTGGGGGTTAGGGAGTTACAGTACAGTGCATAAAATTTGTGTCCCCAATAAAGTAGAAGTGGCTTAAAGCACCAGTTGTGCATTCTTTAAGAACATGATAGCTGAAGAGGACAACTATTTACCTGAGAGATCTCACATTTTGGTAATGAAATAATTGCCAAATATAATGTTAGTGACTTTAAATATGTCAGTCATCTCTCTGAATTTTTCCAGAAAGTATACCGTGGTATAAACACAGTAAGAAACTTTAAATGTTTGATCCAGATAATACTTTTAAATTCTCTTAAATTGCAATGTTTTAGATTCAGAATTTGGAGAACAGGATATAATTCTGAATTAGCTTCTCTTGATACGTTGCTTCTTGTGAAGCTTTTTATCTGTTTCCATGTTTAGCCAAATGTTTTAATTCAGCCTTTCAAATTTGTGGTATTTGTTCTACCCTAACTCTTCTAACATATGCTTATCTCTGATTGCGACTATGCCAACGGTATAGAAGACCTGTTAACCAGGAAGGAGAGACCCTGCCACTGAGCCATCCACTGAGCAAGGCAGGTACTGATCCTTGTTTGAAAGCTGAAGCATAAAGGGAAGGTGGTGACAAGCAAGGTACCAACACAGGTCAATTTGGCAGAGGAAGCTGTTAAGGCAAGGCGGTGCTGGAGGGGAATGAAAGGAAATACTCTGAGATACAAAAGGTAGGCTTAGGGATTCAGAGCTCTGAGGAGGCAGGAGGCATCACCAGGAGATGCCAGATATG
This sequence comes from Ochotona curzoniae, assembly GCF_017591425.1. Taxonomy (NCBI): domain Eukaryota; kingdom Metazoa; phylum Chordata; class Mammalia; order Lagomorpha; family Ochotonidae; genus Ochotona; species Ochotona curzoniae. Next base: position 39,182,899 of record NW_024466502.1, on the reverse strand, counting down.
AAGGGGAATGTCTTTCCCTTAAACTCCCTTATATCTGTGCCATTTCACATGAACCCCAGTTACTCTGTCCCTTAACATTATGCTTTGAAAAACTGTTATTTTGTACTGTCGATTCTACACTGCCTTCTGTTAGTGAGCATATTTATATAAGCTTTTTACCATGAATTTATAGGTAAAAGAATGTATGTCAACTTAATATAAAAGCAAATTTGTCACCTCATACTTTTAACATGAATATGAACAGGGGGGAAAAAAGCCAAAAACAAAAAGTGTTGGTGCAGATGTGAAGAAATTGAAACCCTTGTGCACAGTTGGTAGGATGTAAAATGTGCAGGTGCTACTTCACTTCATCAGGTCCTTAAGAGGTGGCATTTATTTTAGTCCAAAATATAGTGTTCTGGAACCATCAGGTGTGATAAGTTATAAAGGCTCATTTGTCTCTGTAACTAACTTGTGGGGAACGTCCAGCCTGCATGTCCAGTAAGACCTGGGAAATCATTTGCACTGTCTCTGTGAATGTAATTGCAGACAGGACTGTCTACCTGTGTGACTAGGGTATTGGCCCAGGTTTTTGATTGTTAGCATAAAATTAGCTTGATAATTTTTTTTCTCATTGTAGAAGTGATGCATGATCTTAGCACTCCTGTAATTGATTTTATACTCTGTACTTGTTACCACTTCCTGCCTGCCTTCTGGCTATGGTGCTGCCTTCTGCCCCATCTGTTCCTTTAATGTCCCCAGGTAATAGAATTTCTCAGTATCTTTGCTTCTCTAGTTACCATTTAGGTTTCAGGTCAGCTGTGACTTTTTCAGAAGGACTGCCCTTAATTATTCTAAAGTATATTTTCCCGTTTTTTTTTAAATCTATATGTTTTTATTGGAAAGTCAGATTTATAAGAGGAAAGACAAGAGAAATATCTTCCTTCTGCTGGTTCCCTCCCCAAGTGGCCAAAATGACCAGAGCTGAGCTGATCCGAAGCCAGGAGCTTCTTCTGGATCTCCCATGCAAATACATGCAGATACACGGTCTCAAGACTTGGGCCATCCTGGGATGCTTTACTGGGTCACAAGCAGAGAGCTGAATGGGAAGTGGAACAGCCGGGACACAAACTGTTGCTCATACGGGATCCTGGTAGTTGCAAGGTGAAGATTATTGCTCAGGTTGTGCATCCAAAACTGAACCACGACTTCACACCCTAGACTGAATGGGCAGTTCATGAGTTCTGTTGGTCCAGAAAAAGGAAACGGTGCCAGTAACCTCACTCCCTGCCCCAACAGCTGGAAAGTTGGGACCTCCTGCTTCATTCTGGAATGCCTCCTAAGAATATGCCTGACATCATTTCACAGTTCCATTTAATTATAGTGAAGGAGTGGATTCAGTTACAGGTTGATGAGAACAATTTCAAAATGATGATGGGCCTCATTTGTCACTGATTTAATAATTTCAACCTTGACTATGGGGCGGTGTCCATAATTGAGCTGTCCATAATTGGCCATGGAGGGGTTGATTCTGTGTTCCTCTGCATTGTGCTGCCATTGGGCAGGCTGTACCAGGGTCTGCCACCGTGTAGGCACTCTAAAGATGCAGAGAAATGGTTTCCCTGAAGCAAGCCCAGTTTACTCTTTTTTTTTTTTCTTAAAGATATGTTGTCTTTGTTTGAAAAGCAAAAGTTGGAGGGAGAAATAGACAATTCTTTCATCCAGTGGTTTACTCTCCAAATTACCATAGCAGTTGGGGTTAGGCTAGGTCAAACCCTGGAGCCAGGAGTTTCTTTCAGGTTTCCCACATGTGTGCAGGATCCTAAGCATCAAAAGATTTGGTCATCTTTTTTTTTTAAGACTTATTTTTATTGGAAAGTCATATTTTCACAGAGAAGGAGAGACAGAAAGAGCTTCTATCTGTTGGTTCATTCCCCAAGTGGTCACAATGACTGGAGCTAAGCCGATCCAAAGCCAGGAGCTTTTTCCTGATCTCCCATGTGGGTACAGAGTCCCAAGGCTTTGGGCTGTCATTGTCTGCTTTCCCAGGCCGGAAGAAGGAAGCTGGAAGGGAAGTGAAACAGCCAGGATATGAACTGACCACCCATATGGGATCGTGGTGCATGCAAGGCAAGAACTTTAGCCACTGGACTATCACCCTGGGTTCTTGGTCATCCTTTACTGCTTTCCCAGGTGCATTAGCAGAGAACTGAGACAAACTGGAGCATCTGGGGCTTGAACCAATGCCCATATGGGATGTCAGCATTGCAGGCAGTGGCTTGCTACACCAGTCTCTGCAGGCTGAGACTTGAGCAGGGAGACTGCACATGACTTTTAGGGTTTGTGCTGTGGGATAAACAAAAGCTACAGTAAATAAACATAACCAGTCCCAAAGACAATTTCAAAGAATAATGACAGTGAAATTCATTGGGAAGAGGTATATGGCAGTGGTTACATGGTATGTTTGAGTTGCAGACTAAAGTTTATGAGGCATTACTATCAAATGGGTTTAAAATTAATCTGACTTTCTTGAACATTAGTCTTCTCAACCAGTTTCTTTTTGCTTGTACAAGATGACAGCATGCAATTCTGGCATTGCTTTGTCCTCCTGCAAGGCTCCTGAGAGTCAGATGGCTTTATCTTAGTCTTGTGCTTGTGGTTTTTAAAAAACTGGATGATCAGTAAGTGGTACAATCTTATAACACAATCACTTGTTACTTTAAAAAAAAAAACAGAAAAGAAAACATTTTCTAAAGTGGTTGTTAATTAAATGCTTTGGACAGTGATTTGACTTGGAGTGGAGAGCACCAGAACAGATCAGTTTTCAGTATTTCTTATTTAAATACTCCTTTCCATGGGAACTTTTGCCAGTTTCTTCTGAACTAGGAAAAGACACTGTGTAAGTATAGACCTAAAAGGATAGAAAATCAAAATTTAACAGTAAATGCTACTTTGGGATAATCAGTGCTAAACTATTGAAAATGTTTGGTGGGTTTTCTCTCCTTTTTTGTTCTCTCCCTCTCTGTCAGTATCTCTTTGTAATTTTGAAGTGTTACTTCTAATCTAGTAGCATAGTGGGAAATCAAGATGTAAACACTGGATCAAATCCAGAAACTTCTTGTTACATGCAGCATTTCTCGTGATCATCAAACAGGGCTACCAGGTCCAGCCCTACTAGTTCGTAGATTTGGACTAAGTCAGAGAACTTGCAAAGGACATTGGCCTTTTGTGTCATTTGGACCTATATAGAAATGATGTGAGAATAGTTTGGATTGTGTGGAAAACAACAACAGCGCAAGATTTATCTTTGAGCCAATACTTAATTCAGCTTCCAAATGTTTCATTCAGCAGATATTTATTAAATAACTATTGTGACTCAGCAATGCTGTCTGAAATAACCAATGAGACATGGAAGCACATGAAATGAAATAAAATGTTCTTCCCCTTAGCTCAGAAAAGTAGGCAAGGAGAGTTCTTGAAGGAAATCTCTCCACTTTAGGTTTTTTAAAGCTAGCAGAGTGATTGCACATTGAAGCAGTGCATATATGTATTTCTGAACCAACAATGTGAGTCATGCATCTGTTAGATAATTTACAAAATCCTGTGCAAGCACTGAGAAGAACATGATTAGTTCTTCCTTTTAATAATACACTGAGGAGTGAAAGGCTGGCATGAGATTCACTGGGTGGGGAAGGCCAGAAGGGGTGGAGTGAAATAGCATAACATGCTATGAACTGGTTGGAAGTTTAGCAAAGCTGTATTGTAGAGCATAGCTTATCAGATGAAATACTCAAAGGTGAGGCTGTAATTAGATGGGCCACAGTAAGAATGGGTAGTTATTGTGTATTGGAATTTATTCTGTGGGTACTGGTAGACCAGTAAGGGGTTTTTGTTTTTGTTCATTTTAGTTGGAATAATGGAGGAAAATGTGTGAGAAGTTCTTTAAAAAAAAAATACATTATTGTCAGTGCCAGCATTGTGGTGCAGCAAGTTAAGCTGCCACCTGTTATGCTTGCACCCTGTATCTGAGCACTTGTTTAGTTTGATACTTGAATCATCTGCTTTCCATCCAGCTCCCTGTCAGTGTCCCTGGAAAGGCAGGAAGCTGGCCTGGGCGTTTCTCTTTCCATCCAGCTCTCTGCGGCAGCAGATGTTCCAAGTACTTGGCAGCTTGAACCCTGGGGAGACCTGGAAGAAGCTCCTGGCTCCTGACTTTAGATCAGTTTAGTTCTGCCTGTTACGGCTATATGGGAAGTGAAGCAGCAGATGGAAGATCTTTCTGTCTTCTTCTCTTTGTAAATCTGCCTTTCCAGTAAAAATAAATATTAAAAACAAATATAAAAATTGAATTATTTTTAACCTTTTGGCAGAGGTGTGGTTTACTCATAATGCTGATGCTATTCATCCAAGTTTTATTAGCCATGCTTTGTTCTGTTTTACTGCTCAGTATGGATGTAGGATATATGTTCTATAGTTTATCCCTCTTTTTGATTAAACATTTGAGAACACATTATTTGATTTGGCACTATAACAAGCAATATAATGAATTACTTTATGAAGTAACGATTATCATTGTCCTCTCTACAAAAGTGAAGACAGAGACTTGGAGTTGAAGTAGCCCTGTATTGTACAATTAGTTATTACTTGAATTGAGGCTCAGATCTGGGTCAGCTGCTCCAAAGCCTGTACTCATTCAATAAGAGAAGTTTAGAAAGTTTTTGTTTTTTGACATAATCTAAAATTCCCTACTCTTCTGGCTGTATTTGGTTCCTCTTTCCTTAAAGAGCAAATATCACAGTACTTTACAGAACGGTAACTGAAATCCTAGATAGGCATGAAATAGTCCAGTGTTACTAGTTGATTGCAGCAGCTGCATGAGGTAGACCCTGTCCTCAAGTAAGTTACCAGTTTAATAGGATGGACACAGACTTGTACAGAATTGTTGCAACACAGAATGGAATGTTCTGGGCAACAGAGAGGTAGTTTTTGTTTTGTTTTGTTTTGTTTTTTAAACAAGTCCTCTTTTTTCTCCAACCCCCTCCCAAAAAAGAAACTCCCAAGTCAGAAAACTTTCTCTTGATCCCTTTCTAAACAAACAAAAAATTTTATAGCTCTAGTTTCTCACCCCTCATTCTTCAAACTTTCTCTACACAGGCTTTTTTTTTTTTTTTGCTCTTTTTATTATACCACACCATAAAAACTCAAATGATGTCAAAGTTGCTAAATTTAACTGTCATTTTTTCCCTTAGACCTCATCATTGTTGATCTGTCATCAGCAGAGTTGCCTTTTCCCTCGTGGGAGCTCTTACTGCAGTTTCAGGGAAACACCACGAGTGCCCCTTCGTCGTCTCTCCTACTTCTGAATGTTGGGGTATCCTCACCTTTGTCATTGTTTACCTTTTACACCCATAGCTTTAAAATCATCTACATGTTAATGTCATATATATGTTAACTCTCAAATTGAGCTTACACCTTAACCTTGGGCCTCAGAACTGTATATTCAATTCCAAGGCCATTTGATAACTATTGAGCATCTGAAACTTGATGTGCTCAGGCTTATCATCATTAAGTACATTTTTACTACAAATCTTTTTTTTTTTTTTTTTAAAGAAGTGTTACCTTATTTTAAAGATTTTATTTTTGTTGTAAAGTCAGATTTACAGAGAGGAAAGACAGATCCTCCATCTACTGGTTCTTAATTCCCAAGTGGTCACAGCAATTGGAGCTGATCTGAGCTGGAGCCAGGAGACAGAAGCCTCTTCCTGGTCTCCCATATAGGTGCAGGGGTCCCAGGATTTGGGTCATCCTATACTGCTTTCCCAGGCCACGGGAAGGGAACTGAATGGTAAGGGGAGCAGCTGGCACACAAACTGGCACCCCGTATGAGATCCTGATGCATGCAAAGTGAGGATTTTAGCCACTAGGCTATTGCACTGGACCCAATTAAGAGCATTTTATAGATGTTGCATTTATGAACCATATTATTAATAGCTCATGTTTGTTAGGTGTTTAATAGATATGTAGTATTATTTTAAGCAGTTCATATATGTGAAATAAATCTCTTTAAAATTAGGTTTATTACAGTATAATTTATTAAATAAATTATTACATTTAGTTTGAAAGTTCTGTGAATCATAACATGTGTATGGCATACAACCAGAACCACGTTCCAGATACAGAACATTTCCCTATCTTAAACAGTTCCTTGTTCTCTTTCCTAGTTTGTACGTTCTCATTCCATACTGTTTGAAACTGTTGATAGATTTTCTGTCTTGTTTGTTTTGCCTTTCCCAGAAAATAATATAAATGGACTCAGGCAGTAGAGTCACACCTCAGTATCTGCAGATGGGTCCCAGGATTCCTGGTAGAGAACCACAATTTATAGGTGTTCAAGTCTGTTATGTAAAATGACTTGTATTTGTATATAATTAAGTGCCATCCCCTCATATAGTAATCTGTAAATTGTGTACAAACGCAGTACTGACTAAAATATGATGTGTTTTGAGGGGAGTAATGACCAGGAAAAAGTTTGTACATGTTTATAACAGACCACTTTTTTATTATTATTCTTTGTCTGTGGTTATGGAGGGCCATCTATGCATGTATATATATTCTGTCTAGCTTATTTAATTCAACCTAATGCTTTCTGATTCATTTATATTGTAGCATAGGCAAATACATAAAAAAAATTTAAGAAAAATGGAGGGGTACAAAGGGTGTATGGTATACAAGTGGAGACACTTTTTTTTTTTTAAAGATTGATTTATTTTCACTGGCAAGTCAGATTTACAGAATGAAGGAAAGACAAAGATCTTCTATCCCCTGATTGATTCCCCAAGTAGCCGCAATGGCTGGAGCTGAGCTGATGCGGAGCTGGGAGCCAGAAGCCTCTTCTGGGTCTCCCACACAGGTGTAGGGTCCCAAGGCTTTGGGCCATTCTCAACTGCTTCCCCATGCCACAAGCAGGTAGGTGGAAAGAAGTAGGGTTGCCAGGACACGAATTGGAGCCCATATGGGATCCTGGGCATGCAAGGCGAGGACTGTAGCCACAAGGCTAGCATGCTGGGCCTGTGACGACACTTCTTGGGAGACTCCTAAGTGAGGTAGACCCATCCATGTGGGAGACCCAGAGTTCTATCTAGCTCACTATGCAATTGCTGTGGGCACCTGGGAGGCACAGCAGTGAATTGAGAGTCTTTCTCTGCCTCTCAAATACATTAAGATACACTAATTATTTTAGAAGTTCTGGGGGAAAGGCATTAAAAGGTAAGTTTAGGGGCAGGCATTGTAATAGGTGGCTTAAACCACCTCTTTAGACTGTAAGATCCCATTTCCAGGTGTGATCTGAGATGTGCACTTCTGCTTCTGACCTAGTGTCTCACTAGTACATTCTTGGAAGCAGTGATTGATGGTTCAAGTGTTTGGGCTCCAGCCATGACTTACGAGACTCAGATGGAGTTCCAGACTTCTCATTTCAGCATGGCCTAGCCCTGACTGTTGTGGCATTTGGATTTCGGGAAGTGAACCTTAAAGATAAGTTTATTTTGGTGCAAAACCAATCAAACAAACAACAAAAAACCCACTTTGAAACCCATGTATTGGTGGGGTTTTTTACATATGATACATTTTTTATCAATTTTTAAAGAGGATTTTATTTATTTGTGAGGCAGAGTGACTGGTTGGGAGGCAGGGCGAGCTGAGAGAGAACTCTTCCATACAGTAGTTCAATCCTCAACTGACTGCAAAGGCCTAGACTTAACCAGGCTGAAGTGAGCAGCCACCTTCCATTTTTCAGTGCCTTCCCGATACACCAGCAGGAAGCTGGATTGGAAGCAAAGCAGCCAGGAATGAAACTTGTACTTTGGAAAGGGATGACTTATGTGTGACAGCTGAGTCAGTTACATTATAAAGCTGTCTCCTCTATGTTTTTGCATCAAAATTGACTTAACTGAAATTTAAAAATACATTTGAGAGAGCCAGGGTTCTCCTCCACCCCCACCCTGATATCACCTAGTGTCTATAAATTCCTGGTCTGGTTAGGAGACTGAAATCATGAGGCAGGAACTCAGCCCGAGTCGCACCCACCTGAGCCTTACCACTGCCTCCCAGGGTCTATTTGTCAGAAGCTGGAGTCAGGAACCAGAGCTAAGTATAGAATTGGGCATTTTGGTAAGGAATGTAACCATCACAAACTTCTGCTTTTTTGTTCCATTTTCCATGAACTTTTCATATCTTCCTCATTTGTTGGAAGTTCAAATAGATGTTTTATTGCTGAGTATCATTCTACTAAGTGGATATACCACGATGCATCTATTTATTCATCAATTAGAGGACATTTGGGTTTCTAATATTTGGTGTTTATTTAGAAAAGCCTGTTGTGAATATTTGTATAGAAAACTTTTTTAGACATATGCTTTTGTTTTGGATTGTATTGTGGTAATCCTAACAATTAGTTGGGCCTTAGTCTAATTTTTTAAAATGATGTATTTAGGGCCCAGCGTGGTAAGCCTAGAGGCTAAAGTCCTTTCCTTGAACACACCAGGATCCCATATGGGCCCCAGTTCTAATCCTGGCATCCATGCCTCCCATCCAGCTCCCTGTTTGTGGCCTGGGAAAGTAGTTGAGGGTGGCCCAAAGCTTGGGACCCTGCACCTGTGTGGGAAACGCGGAAGAGGCTTCTGGCTTCGCATTGGCTGAGCTCCAGCCATTGCAGCCACTTGGGGAGTGAATCATGAGACAGAATATCTTCCTTTCTATCTTTCCTCCTTTCTATATCTGACTTTGCAATAAAAATAAATCTTAAAAAAATGTATTTATTTATTTGAACGGCAGAACTAACAGAGAAACAAGGAGAGACAGGGAGAGAAAGAGATATTCCATCTGCTGGTTCCCTCCTCAAATGACTGCAGCTGCTAGGGTTGGGCCAAGGTGAATCCTAGAGCCAAGTCTTTTTTCTCATCCTCCAACATTGGTCCTGGGCCCCAAGAACTTAGATCATCTCTCCTGCTTTCCCAGAGGCACTTAGCAGGTAGCTGGATCAGAAGTGGAACAGCTGGGACTCCCACCAGCATCCATATGGGATTTCAGTGTCAAGGGGGCCAGCATTATGCAATATATAACATTGCTGGCCCCGGTTAGCCTAAATCATATTAAACAAAGTTATCTCACAGAATTATTAAATGAGCACCCAGGATTATTTAGCTAATAAATAGTAGAGGTGGAATTTGGAATACGTTGACTCTAGAACCTGTAATGAATTACTTACCCACTTTTGTTCTTTGCCATTCCAGTATGTGGGGATTGATTTCTTGCATTATACATAAAATGAGGGTATACTTAACTGCAGGTGACATGGTAATGGAAATCAGGAATCATCTCCTTAAGGAACAACTAAGATAAGTTGTTTCTGCTGGAGAAGGGCAGATATATTCCCATTCATTTTATGTCTACATGTTGGTGACCCAAAGTATTTTAAAAAATTATATTCCAGATATGTGTTATCAAACAGCAAGGTGATCTGTATAAATGCATTTCTTCTTTAGTGGTAGAAGTATTCGTACTTCATATATAAAATAATATTCATTTTGTCTTTCTGAAGACCTCTTTCATGCTATTGCTAACCTTGAAATTATGGTGATATACTTACAGAATATGCCCATCTTACTGATTTTCTGGAATGTCTTCACATCTAAATATTTGAAAAAAGAATTTTTTTTATTTGATGTGCAGAAAGAGAAGGAGAAGGATCTGTCTGCTGGCTCACTCCCAAATGCTCCCAACATCCCAGGCTGAGATAGGCTAAGGATAAGAGCCGGAAACTCAAAGGTCTCCCATGTAGGTGACAGGGACGCAAGGGCTGGAGCCATTCCCTGCTGCCTCTGATTCTCTGGTAAGCATTAACAAGAGGCTGAATCAGAAGTAGGGCCAAAACACAGCCTAGGTTTTACAAAATGCATTGCACGCTTCCCCAAACGCATTGCAGCTGCTGTGCTGAATCCTCTCGCGGCCCCCTTCCCCAGTACTCTTTAAGTACATATATCAACTTTGTCATTTGTTTATTTTGACCTCCTTTTCTATCACCCTCTCACCCTGTATAAGTTCTGATTAGGTTAAAAAAAAAGATTAGGCCTACATGGATATTGTCCAAAATGAATTTCAGTTGTGAGAAACAACTTGGGGCTTTCCAGTGAGTAGGGCTGTGAAGAACTTTGTTTCTTTGTGTTTGGGTTCCGACTAAATAGGTAACATCAGCTAAATATGGCATGTAATAATGAACAAATTGGTGCGTTCTCTCTTTCAGTATAATTTTTATTGATAACTCATTCAGCCATTGAGAAATTTCAGTAAGTAAACAACCAGTGTTCAATGGACATAAGTAAGTACTTACCGGGCAGAGTCAGTTATAACTATTAGGTTTTGTAGCAGTTTGTAAAGTTTCTGAGCCAGTGACAGTTTGTGCCCTCATCTGTGCTCTGGTAAAGGAGAATAATTAACTCCAAGGTAATTCACAGGCAAAAACCTTGCTAAATTCTATTTATTTTTTGACTATTGTTAGGGTAAGTCTAGGGTAGCTCATTTTCTGATGTGTGAGAGATTTTAATACGTTGAGGCTTTTAGAGATTATTGAGTAAGTATGCACTCTGTGGCCAGGGAAGTAGTTACAGTCAGGTTTCAGTGGTTTGGGCACCTTTTCAAATGGGTGAAGATTTGGAGAGCAAGGCTTCACTGGTCACATTTGACCCTTTTGGCTGGTTATGTACAGTGTAGGAGCTGTTATCAGTGCACTTCGGAGGTCAGCAATACATGTGGCAAAGTTTTTTTCAAAAGGTAAAACTGACAATCATTTGAAGCAGTAGAAAGGCAAAGTATGATTATATTGACATTTTTTAAAAATAGGGTTTTATCAACCTTGCAGAACCATTTTGTTATGTTGGTTTTTCCGATACTTAGTGTCTGTCTTCTGAAAAACTTTGTTAACCAGATTAATTCACACTTACTTTTCACTGAACTTTGGATTTTCAAGTGGATTATCTGTTTTGTGAATTTATATGTCCACAGGTAGTATGCACTTTGCTAGCTTTTTCAGATTACATAGCAATATATTCCTTTCGTATAAGGGTTAATGAGTAGCTAGATTAGATTCACCAGTCCATTGTTACATTAAGCTCCACGGAGTTTGCTTTTTCTTTTCCCCTTTCATACTTTATTTTTTTTTCCTTTCATAATTTTATTTACTTGGTACATTAAAGTAACTTTTTAAAAGTTAAGGTTTTATTCTTTAAAACAACATGCTGTTAATGTTGCTTCCATGTAGATTGTTGTTCTGCTTTACTGTTATATTTAAATTGTAGCAATTAACATGAGTTTAATCATGGTAGATCTTGTTCCTTGGCTGTACCTCCCTCTTTTCCTACTCATTTCCCTCTGTTTTTTAACCTGTGGATTTGCATGTGTGACCTAGCAGAATAATTGGGTCCACAGCAACATGGGCGTGCCTCCCTTAGATACACTTAGTTTCATGTATGACTCATAAGCCGAAGCACAGACACCACTTCCCCAATCTACAGGAGCCATTTTAACAGCTTAAAACTTGCCGGATTGCTTTTAAATTCCAGCCCAAAGGACTGTATCTAAATGAGAAAGAATGTTTGAAGGTAACTTGCTATGATTTTGTGTGTTTGCTTTTGGCTGTTTCTTGTCCGGATGAGGGGAGAATGGTTCTTACCTGTGGAAAGAACATGGCTGAATGTGTTCTTTGACTCTGATAAAATGTGTGTTGTCAGTCACATGCCTGATTGCGTTTAACTGCTGGGGGAAACTAGGCATTCAAATTTTGGAAAATTTTGGATCTTCTTGGTGAAACTTTTTTGAACTTTTTTTCTTGGTGATTAGCTTACTTTTTCCCGAGTGATTTCAGAGTAAAGAGGCTTTTTCATTTTTTATATACCACAGAGCAAGCCAGAAGCCTAATTCTCATTTTTAAAACTGAGTTGTATTTGTGGATGTTATAATTATTTCTCCGGTATTATAACATTAGAAACCATTCAGGAACAATGGCTTTGTTATTTTAGCTAGATTAAAGTTTTGGGACAACTCTAGCAAGTGTAAGTAGTGTTCATTGACCATTCTATCTCTTTTTCTCTTTTGTAAGTTAATGAAAGTATAATAAGTTATTTCATTCTGCAAATTAAATTTTAAGGAAAGTGGTCACTTAGATAACAAGTCAAAGTCAGTATTAAAGAGAAAGAAAGACTAGAATGATTTATTTACTGATAGAAAAAAAACCGAAGCTTTTAAATTCATGCTGAAAACTTGTTCTGAGTAATAGCCTTAGAAGCCAAGCTGCCTGTACGGAAACATGCTGTTCAATTTTGTGTGTGAAAAGGTATGAGTCCACCTCATGGCCTTCCATCTATATAACACTGTTCTTAAAATTTGCTTATTTCAAATTTTAAAAGCTTAAAGCTTTGTAAATAAAAAGATTGCTGAGTCTTCTCCTGAAGTATTTACTGTCATCGAAATTGTAAGTGTAGATTCTGTTGTGCCTCAAAATACTAGGTATTAAGTTGAGTGCCATAGTAATTTCTGAAGCATTTATGAAACTAAAATGTGAATGGAAATAACATTTAAATATGCAAGGATTAAATGAATTTTTAGGAGATAAAATTGGTCAAGTTAGTTGTTGACCACAAATGCAATTTGGTTCTTTAAGAGTTCTCGCTTACCAACTTCTTAAGTGGTTGAAATCTTTATCTAATGACTGAAAAGATAGACAGTTATTATTTCCTTTTTGAAAGGATTGTTTATATTAGCATCTCAGTTCTGAAATCTCACAAGAAAGGCACAGCGGACATTTTACCAGTTCTGCTCCGAGCCATTTGCTATCCTATTTGTTTGCATGTTGCTGGTTTAGTCAGTCTTTGAGTAAGCAAAGGCTGTATTTACCGCTAGTGCAGTCTGTGACAAATCTTAGGAAACTTGTTTTTCCTTTTTAGTTTTTAAGGACCACTGATCATAGGAGAAAATTCAAGAGGCATGCAAATAAGATTTTGTTTCCTAAAGAGAAGTTGAGTAACTTGGTTTATACAATTAGGAAGTTGGTGCAATTTAAATGCTTATATAAGTATTTATATTATTCGTATTATGTAAGTATATATGTGTTTTTTATATTTGGTCATGAGTGAGGTGAGGTTTAAGTAGAAGAATGAAGGGAAGAAAAGAGGGAGGTAACATAATGCTAGAAAGACTTTATGAAGTAGTCCTCTCCCCACTCTTTTCCTAAGATTGGATGTGAATTAAACTGTCATTAGAAGTAAACATAAAGTGCTGAAAAAGAACGAAGCCTTTCCTCCTGCCTCACTTTTACAGATGTGAGGACACAACAGGCAGAAGAGGTCCTGTGACTTGCTCCAGATCATGAGGTGCCTGGTAGTGTGTTTTCCAGCCTCGAGCTACTTCTTGCTAGTACACAGACAAGTGATACTTTGTTTAAAAGGTCTATATTTCCTTAAGAGTAACTAAAAGCTAATTAAGTTGTTTTGTGATAATTTAGCTTAAGAATGAGGGAAAACCAGCCCACAGATCATGTAAGGGTCCACAGAATCATCTGGTATGATAGAACTCAAAAATCGTTTTAAGTGGATAATTTCTTGTGGCCTTACATTGATGTTACACATGTCCAAACGGCCCTTGGCTGAAAAATAGTTCTCCACACCTGATTAGGTTAGAAGATCCAAACAAATGTCTAACCAATAATTTTGAAAATGAGTTCCACATTATTTCCTTTTTCATTAGAAAATGATGAATTTATTTATCTGTAGTAGCTTTTAACAGAATTTTTGATAGCTGAAGATTTATTTATGATAGTGCTTATTTAAGATACTCCTGGACTCATACAAGGAGATGAGAATTTAATTTGAATTCCTAGATACAAAGACAGGTTTCCACTTTACTTTATAATGTTTTAGAAGGACAAATAGTAGATAGTATGGTACTTTATCCTACTTGAATGTTCGTGTGTGAGACTTTGCATATGAGTTTTAGAGATCTAGAGGTCTCTAAGCTCTTTCATGTTAACTTAAACTGAATTTTCACATAATTAGTAATTCCATTCATTTGTGTTTGTCATGCCTTTTTCCCCTCATCCTTTAAGAGCTTTCTATAAGTATTTTTTAGAATTTAATGGGGAATGCAAAGTCTTTGCTTGTTAGCTTTTTGATGTATTTTATTGGGGTGGTTAGAAGTTTTCTTTATAAATATTTCTGAATCTGAAATTGTGATTTTACAAATCACTTTGTTTTTAATGGTTGGATCTCCTGAATTTTTGAGGGGGTAACACAGTTCATTATTAGACCCTCTACAGTTTGGACATCACCCTCCTCAGCAACAGATAGCACAAAGGTTAGTGATGTGAGCTCTGTCTTCATACATTTAAATATTGGTTGGGAAAACAGGACTTGGGATTGAGAGTAGCTCACTCACTAGATGAATTCAGTGTCAGACTGCCTACAGGAAAGGAGGATTGAAACTTCAAGAAACCAGGAAAGTTTGTCTGGTAGAAATTAAGAGTATTGAAGAACAGCTTTTACTTAGATTAAGAAGCATGTCTTCACAAATAAAAGGAGTGCAAGTGCTTTGAGGACAGTTTTTTTCTTTTTCTATACCTGCCTTTTTCGACCTTTGATTTAGTACCAAACACATAGGAGCAAATAGGTATTATTTGCCGCATTAAAGCCTTAGCTATACTGTTATGCTCTCTTATGCATCAAATCCTGTTGGCTGGGTCCTGCTGAAGTTAGGGATGCCATGTGTTCTGTAGTTGAACCTGAGTCAGGTAACTGCACGTTGAAACTACTTAAAGAAAAAAGGAGAACAGCAACAAAAAACCCCAAACCAACCAAACAAAAAATACTTAGCTACCTGGAATACCTTTTATGCAGTGATTGTCATACTTTAGTGTAAAATCACCTGGAATCAGGCCAGAGATTCTGGGTTCATTAGGTCTAGAGTTTGGTTTTAGCAGTCAGCATTTTTACTAAGTACCTCAGCTTACTGTGATGCAACTGCTTTAAGCCACACTCTTAGAAAGAATGTCCAAGTTTAAGACTATGAAAAGTGATTAATTAGTTGTTTGGTATTTTAATATTTGAATTTTAAGCAACAATGTTTTGAAATCTACAGTATCTAGTAAGGAAGGAATTTGAGTAGTATACTTTATTATCAATATTAGAACCTATTTTGCCTCCTTTTCCTATCCCAATTATTCTTTTCATTGTTTTTATTTATTTATTTATTTGCTGTGCTATATGCCTTTCAATGATCTAACTCTTCATCTTTTCTTTACTTCTTCACTCTATAACCAAGCCACTGCCATATTGACCATGATACATAATTTAAAACTTTTGTTTTAGTGTAATTACTCCACCTCTCTGAATTCTTCCAGTGTTGGCTTTTTTTTTTTTAATTTATTCTTATTGGAAAGGTAGATTTTTTTTTTTAGATTTATTTTTATTGGAAAGTCAGATATACAGAGAGGAGGAGAGACAGAGAGACAGAGAGGAAGATCTTCCATCCAATGATTCACTCTCCAAGTTAGCACAACTGCTGGTGCTATGTCGATCCAAAGCCAGGATCCAGGAACCTCTTCCTGGTCTCCCACGTGGGTGCAGGGTCCCAAGGCTTTGTGCTGTCTTCGACTGCTTTCCCAGACCACAAGCAGGGAGCTGGATGGGAAGTGGAGCTGCCGGGATTAGAACTGGTGCCCATATGGGATCCTGGCGTGTTCAAGGTGAGGACTTTAGCCTCTAGGCCACACTGCCGGGCCCAGAAAGGCAGATTTACAGAGAGGAGAGACAAGAGAGAAAGATCTTCTATCCACAAGTTCACTCACCAAGTGGTCTAAACAGCCAGAGCTAAGCTGATCTGAAGCCAGGAATCCACTAGGGAACAGGATCCAAGACTTTTGGCATCCTTGATTGCTTTCCCAGGCCACAAGCAGGGAACTGGATGGGAAGTGGAGCATCTGGGATATGAACTGACACCCATATAAGGGCCTGGCACAAACAAGACAAGGACTTTAACCACTATGCTACTGTGCTGGGCCCTTAAAGTATTAATTTTTTTAAGTTCAGTTGGTGCTTTAAGGATTCTGTGTTCCATAGCCTTGGAGTCCTAGGAAAACCATCATCCGTTTACTGATGTAAGATGACAGCATTTAAATACCATTCTCTGTCAAGAAATACATTGTGGTTTATTGTTGTTTGAGTCTGGATGAAATAAATGTTTTAATAATGTGATGCTTGGATATGATTTTTGAGGTTGTTTGGAAATTAAACCTTATCACTGATTGAACATTTGTAGGCTTTGCCATGCACTATATCCTGTTTAAAGGGAAATAATTAGCTGTTTAATGGGAAGAGGACTCCAATTAACAGAAAATTAAATGCCTGAAAATGAGCCAGAATATTTTACTCCTTTAGAATCTATTTTATATGAAAGACAGAAAATAACGTTACTACATCATTTAAAATGGTTTGGATAGTTTTCAGCTGCATGGGGGCAAAAATCTTTTGTTAATATGGAAAAACTGCTTAGTAGAAAGTTGCTGTATTGTTTTTTTTAATCAAATAAGCTGTCTACTCTTAAAAAAATGGCTATTGGCCTATACTTCTTGGTTCTAGAAAATAGAGCTATATTAGAAAAATACACATTGTGTTAACTATTCATTATATTGGCAGAAAGAGAAAAAATTGGCAGCTGATCTTTGTGTAAATTTCTGTGCAAGAAATGCCTCTTAATCTTCAGAGAACTTGGGCTTCTCTTACAGAAATTCAGTACTCTTCCTTTATTTACTACTTACTATCGAACAGTAGAATTTCAGCTCTTCTGTATCTTCTTATATTGTAGTCTCATTTTTATCGCTAACATCAAAAACCAAAAAAAAAGGATACCTTTTATAGTTTGTATCAAAAGTAGTTTTATCATTTTTATGTGAAAAAAAATTTCAAAGTGATATGCACATAATCTTCAAAATCTGATGGAATAGAGCATCACTGTGGTGTAGCAAGTTAAGCTGCTGCCTGGCGTATCCGCATCTCCACATCCTGTATCAGGAGTCCTGACTGTTCTGCTTTTTACTTGTTTATTTACTTATTTATTTAAGATTTTTTAAATTTGAAAGGCAGAGTTACAGGTTTAGGGAGAGATCATCTACCCATTGGTTCACTCCCAAAATGGCCAGGCCTGAGCCAGGCTGAAGCCACATTTTGGGACTCCACCCTAGTGTCACCCATCAGTATAGGAACTCAAGGACTTTTGAGACATCCTCATCTCTTTTCCCAGCCATGTTAGCAGGGAGCTAGATCAAGAGGAGCATCCAGGAGTTGAGCAAGCTTGTGTGTGCTTGCATGCAGTGTCACAAGGCCGGCCCCATCTACACTGCTTTTGATATAGCTTCATTCTGTTAACACCTGGCAGGTGGCAGATGATGGTTGAAACCCTGAGTTCCTGTCACCTGCATGGGAGACTTGAATTCCTGGGCCCTGGCGATTGGGTTGGGTCTTGCTTGTGTCAGCCTCAGCTGTTATGAGCATCTGGGGTGTGAATCAGTAGATAGAAGTTCTGTGTCTTTCTGTTTGTCACCTTTAACAATTAACAAAAAAGCCCTAATTGAGAGGTCTGAAAGGAAAAAGCAGCTTTCCTCCCATCCCACTTTCTCTCAGTCCTGCTGCTCAGAAGCAAATACTTTTTAGAAAAAAGTTTTTACAGGCCCTGTGCAATACTTTAGTGGTTAATGTCCTCGCCTTGCATGTGCCAGGATCCCATGTGGGTGCTGGTTCGTATCCCAGCTGCTCTACTTGCCATCCAATTCCCTGCTTGTGCCCTGGGAAGGCAGTAGAGGATGGTCCAAAAGCCTTGTTACTCTGTACCTACATGGGAGGCCTTGAGAAGGCTCCTGTCTCCTGGCTTCGGATCAGCTCAGCTCTGACTATTGAGGCTACTTGGGAGTGAACCAGCAGCTTGAAGATCTTTATCTCTCCTTCTCTCTGTAAATCTGACTTTCCAATAAAAATAAATAAACCTTAAAAAAAGTTTTTACATTTTTAATTTCTTTTTTCTTGGACTCTGTGTTTTGTATTCTACGCTGTTAAGGTTTGTGGAAAATGAAATTAGAAGATAAGTTTAGGAGAAAAAGAAACTCGTGCATTGAGTGTGTATCCTAGCAGTTGAGACACTTGTGTTCCCATGTTGGAGCATTTGGGTCTGATTCCCAGTTCCAGCTCCTGACTGCGGCTTTCTTGAGAAAGCAGTGTTGACTTTAGGAATAGTTTCTTACCACCAATGTGGGAGATCTGGAGAGAACCCACCACTCCTTGCCAGCTGTGGGCCACCCATGTGGGAGATCTGGGTAGAACCTACCACTCCTGGCCAGCTGTGGGCCACTTCTGGCATTTAGAGAGTGAACTCAAGGATAGAAATATGCTTGCTCAAAAAGTAAGTTTATGTTTGGTACTAAAAATTAGGAAACTCAGTTTTTTAATCATATAAATTTTCTTTGAATGTCTTACAGTCATTTCAAAACATTTGTTTTCCAAAATAAAACATGGGAATTTTCTGTCACAATTTCATATTTAGAAGCTGTTGAAGGTAGGGTGAACTAATATGACCTTACACATTAGTATCCTCTATATGATCTTTGTACCTGTTCAAAGTTGTGTAATATAGTTTTGAAACTCTAAATGCAACTGCAGTTGATTATTTTTTTCCAAATTTAAACAACATCCATGTGCTAGCCCAAGAAATACTCCTTGTTTTGTATTATAATACTGTTAGTTACTGGAGATAATTGATTTCGTACATTTATAAATAAGAGCAGAAATACACTGGAGATGTGCTAAGAAGACAGTAATAATTCTTAGATTCTCAAAATGAATGAGATAATTCTTTCTATTTGAAGCCTATTTGTTCGAAGTGCAGTTATTTTTCTTGAAATATGATGTGTTGGTGGGAGGCCAGTGGGGAACAGGAACCCTGGGGCTGTAAATAGGGAGTGCTGGGCCAGGTGGGATAAGAGAGACCTAGAGATAGGGAACAAGAAGTACAATGTGGGGTTCCTGCTAGTGAGGATGAGAAAGAACATAGAGAGGCTATTGAGAAGGACAGGTGGTGGTGGGCCATTTTTTGCCATCATTTCTGTGCTTGAGTTCTTCCTTGAGTCACTGTGAGAGAGTGCCTGCCAGATAACCCTGTCCTAAAACACCACGATCGGAACCACATCCTGTTTGATGCAATGTGTTGAGCTGGTGCACCAGTTAGATTTCTTGAAGGACCTGGTGGCACGGGTAACTGACATGCGAGGATGGGGAAGGACAGCCACGTGGATGGGGACAGGAGCCCTTGCTGGAAGTCAGAAAGCACACAGCGGTGTTGGGAGAATGGTGGGATGAGAAGCAAAGGCAAGGAGGAAAATCTGGAGGGTGAGTCTGGGGACAAGGATGGGAAAGGGCAGAGGCGCTCTACAGCCTCCTCCAGAGACCAGCCACTCCTCTGCCCACTCTGAGAGCCCTCCAACCCCCTTCTCGCCTTTTGCCTTTGCCTTTGTCCCTGGTGCCCCTTGACCCTTCAACACCTAATGCAGAAGGGAGAAGGACTAAGAACACCCCCTACCCTGTGATGTATCCTGTTTTAGTTGCTTTGTGGGGAGATAGAAGGTGGAGTTATTCTTATGTTTATTAAAATAATAAATAAAATGTTTTTCTTTATAAGAAGATACTCAATTGAGAAAATACTTAAGAGACCATGTGTAACACAGTGAATAAAACTGTTGCCTGTGATGCCAGCATCCCATATGGTTGCCAGTTTGTGTGCTGGCTGCCCCACTTATGATCCAGGAGCAGAAGATAGCCCAAGTGTTTTGGTCCCTGCATCCCCTTGGGAGACCCACATGAAGCTCCTAGCTCTTGGCTCTGACTTGGCCCAGCCCTAGCCGTTATGGTTATCGGGGAAGTAAACCAACAAGTGGAAGGTCTCCTTCTCTCTGTCTACCAAATAAAGAAAAAAGAAAAAAGAGGTGTTACTTTAGGAGCACAACATTGACTATCAAGTGTGCATTAAGTTCTGTTTTAGGAAAGACTGGTGATCTGAAGCCCCCGTGGGTTTTATGGGCAGTAAAATATAAGGAATCATTTTGGGTTCTGACTTCGAGAATAACACTGAAATCAAATGAAATTATATTTGTAGAGCTTATATTTAGAGCTTACATAAAAGTTAATCTAAGTAGCTGAATTTACTCAAGATTACACAGAATATGAGGTGTATGAGTGGTGAAGTCATTTTTACAGATTATTTTGTTGGGAGACAGGCAGTAATCCTGAGAAGTGAGCACCTCTATTTTAGTTAGTTAATTATTCCAATCTTAGTATATGAAGTGAGCACTAGTTACAGTTAATTGTGTTTGTTAAAATGGTTTGAAGCAGGCAAGATACGTTTGTTGAGAATTCTGTTTGGTTTCTGTAGAGTGGAGAGTTGAATAAATTCTGTTTGGTTTCTGTAGAGTGGAGAGTTGAATAGATATGACAATAACAAGTCAAAGTTTAGATATATAGGGAAGTAATCTATATCTCAGTACAAAATACTTTGTTACTGACTTTTCATAAACACTTCCCACTGTTCCTACATTTTGTTTCTGATACATACTTTGATATATTTTCACATAAGCTATTGGGCTATTTATAAAACAAGACATAAAGATATAGCAGAGAAGACAGGAAATACTTGACGCTTGTATGCTGTATCTTAGTCTCTGCTTCCTGTCAGTTAAACCGCGATGAGGGGAACAGAGACACAGATGTACATTTGCTGCTTTAATTTCTCATCAAGGAGGAGACCAGTTAAGTACAAACCGTGTTTCCTTAAACTTTTCTCATTTGTTGATTCCAGGGATTTGGAGGCTTGTTTTAATACTGTATGGCTTTTATACGTTTTCTAGTGGTAATTAGATGCTTGATAATAGAAAGTAGAAGGAAAGACACTTTTACATATTCAAAAGATGTTTACTTTTGTGACAGTTTTACAGGTCATAAACTTGTATTTGGTATAAATTCACTTCGAAGTGATAAACTAATATTTTGGTCTTGGAATTTCAGTGTCTGAACACTTATCTATGTATAGCTTTCAAACTTTCTGACAAACTAAATGATATTTAGGGACAACTTAAGATGAGAGATGATGTGGAAAGTCACAGAAGTTGTCTTTTCCAAGAAAATACAATTAGTAAATGATAGAGATGGCACTAGAATGCAGTTGTTTTCATGGTGGGCTCTATTTCCTGTTTAGGAAACATCCATTTTCATTTACTTACTGTTTTACTACTTCTCAGTGATTTAAACTTCTAGGATTACCTCTCTCTGTTCCACTTAGAGTACCCCTTTCCCCCTTTCTGTCTTGGAGAAAAGGAGGTGCTACTTATCTCCAAAGAAAGAGCCTATCCTGTATGTGTGTGTTTGCTTCAATTTTGATTTTATTTCTCACAGATATTTATCCCTTTCTGTTTCCTTATCAATTGGGTAATTTATTTATTTTCATTGCATTGTTGTTTTCTTCTTCATATTATGTACTAGTTATGGATAAGGATCATATGTTATTTCTTTTAGATATGTGTTTATTTTTATTGGAAGGGCAAATTTACAAAGAGAAGCAGAGAGAGAGGTCTTCCATAAGCTGCCTCACTCCCCAAATGGCCTCAGTGGCCAGAGATGAACTGAGCTGAAGTCAGGAGCTTCTTCTGGCACCCATACAGGATACCAGTACTACAAGGTGGAGGATTAGCCGGTTGAGCCGTGCTGTCAACCAAGATTATGTATTATTTAACTGGCGTATGGTAAATTTCGTAATGACTTGTTTGGAGGAATATATACATGCACAGTATTTCTCCATTCTGGAATCAACTTACTAACTAAACAACTATAGAATATTTCTTACCAGTTGTCTTTATGATTTATTTATAAGAAGTAATCTTATGAAAAGTTTCTGTCCTGCTTCAGCTTCCCTCCCCAGTGTGTTTCTCCTGTTAACAAAAATCATGTGTCCTAGTGAAGTTATTACCCTGTCCCAATTAAAAGTAGCTGTAAATTGGACCTCTAAATAAGATGACTGAAAAATAGCTTAGTTATCTTAGGTTGGAGGGCATCAGAAATCTTTAATTTTGGGCTTTATCTATAGAAGGTGCCTGTTCCTCATTATGTGCTTGTTTTTCCATTAAGTAGAAGGAATAATTTGCAGAACCACCTGCTTCTTCTCTTTCTTATTTTGTGATGTCTCTTAAGTTTGGTATGCCCCAGTAAGAAATTTTCTTTTTTATTTTAGCTTATAGATTGAAGTGTTTTTATTAGCAGAGTAAAACTTTTGGCAAGGAGGGCTTAGTTGAGACCCACCTATTCATATTATGCTGTTTTGATGAATAATTTTTTTTCAGCTGAAAGTTAATAAAGGATACTATAGTTTTAAAATCAGAATATCATTAAAAAGTAACCCAAACCTAAGAATTCAAATCTGCTTTTTTTTTAAGGGTTATTTATTTTTATTGGAAAGAGCAGCCAGGACTTGAACTGGTAGCCATATAGAATCCTGGTGCTTACAAGGTTAGAATTTAGCCACTAGGTTATATTGCCAGGACCCTCAAATCTACTTTTTAAAGATTGAAGGAAAAATTACAAAGCTAGGTAAGTTTAATTAAGGAGTTTAAGAAGAAACCAATTCAGTAGTTCTTTTATTTATTAAAACTTGGTTTAGTGGGGCCACTCCTGTCCTGTGGCAGGTTGAGCAGCTGTGCTTCCAAAACAGTTTCTTCTGTCCTGGACCTTTATTTTTTCTGTGTGTTATTTATTGGTAAAGGTCATATGTATTTGTTTTTAAATCAGAAGATGCATGTATGTTTTATTTTGATTATAGTAAAGGCAAGTTTCACATCATTTGCTTTTAGGAAGCTAGTGCAGCGTTCTATAAAATGCAACCACAAAAAAATGAGAACACATCTTATACAATTTGATGAAAAAATTCATTAAGAGAATTTTTTAAAACTTTTATTTATTTGAAAATTGAAACAGACTCATCCATTGGCTTCCTCTAAAAGCCCTGCAATAACCTGGTTGGGATGACCCAAACCAGGAGCCAGGAATTCAGCTGGGGTCTCCCACATAAGTGGGCAGGAACACAACTATTTGAATCATCCCTTGCTGCCTCCCAGGGTGTGAGTTAGCAGGCAGCTGGAATTGGAATGGAGTTAGGACTGGAGCTTAAGCACTCTAGTATGGGATGTAGGCATCTCAAGGGGTATCCTAACTGTTGTGTCAAATGCATGTCCCAGAGATACTCGCATACCATATTGAACCACTGCTCTGCTTCAAATTCCAACATTTGACAATGCCATGAAGGCTCAAATACTTAACTTCTGCGACCCATGTTGTAGACATGGATAAAGTTCCCAGCCCATAGCTTGGCCCTGACTTAGCCTGCCTGTTGCAAGCATGTGGAGAGTGAACCAGTGATGAGCGATCTCTGTGTGTCTCTCTGCCTTTCAAATTAAATAAATAAATGAGAAAAATAATGTGTTCTTTGACTTAGTTTGATAATGTGAAAAATAATGTGTTCATGTGGTCTAATTTGACTTTCAACACAGAGGGTACTCTTAAAAACTGTCAAAGTGTATTCATTAATTAAGAATACATTGAAAAATTATGATGTCTTTTCCTTTCAAATAGCTTACCAGATAGGACATAGGAAATAATTACTGAGTAACTTACAAAAATGAACTTTGTACTCAATTTTGCTACAGTACATGCTGTGACTTGGAATTGATTTAGCTGATTATGATAACTTGTAGGGAAGGTCTTAGACACTTGTCCCTTTGCTGCCCTTTGTTTCTCCACACCAGTGTCTGGCAGATAGGTCCCTAGTGAGTGTGTGTTGGACAGATAAGAAATACATGTAGTATTAATAAAATAAGAACCATCTACTACATAGGAAAAGACAGTACATGTGTCATTCCTGAGGGTAGTTGTAAAGTGAATGCTTTTTGTTAAATCCCAGTATGTTTTTCATTATTAAACTTCAATTCACTAAAAATCAAATTAGAAATCAAAGCAAAATGGAAGCCCTGAGATTACTGCAAGCAAATCAAGCTTGCCTGAACCTGTCTTTGGGTTTCTGATTTATTATCACTTCTTTCCTAATCTTTGAGAATGTGTGAAATTTCTTGTATGTGCAAAATCATTAGTAGGTATTTAGATGTTTGAAGATTAGGTAAAGTAATGTGACATGAGGTATTCCATCAAGTGATAATGTAATGAGCTTTACTGTGTTATTTTATAATTTCTCAATGTACTTATACTCTTTTAAGTATTTTGTTGTTTAAGATTTATTTATTTGGGGCCCGGCGCTGTGGCCTAGCGGCTAAAGACCTTGCCCCAAACGCCCAGGATCCCATATGGGTGCCAGTTCTAATCCCAGCAGCAAAAAAAAAAAAAAAAAAATTATTTGAAAGGCAGAGTTAGAGAGATAGAGAGATGTTATATCTGCTGTTCATTCCCCAAATGGCCAAAATGTCAGGTGCTGGGGCTGAGCAAAGCTGAAACAAGAACCTGATATCCCATCTGTGCCTCCTATATTGGTGCAGGGAATCTAACATCTTGGGCCTTCTTTACTTTCCCAGGCACATTGTAGAAGGATAAATTGGAAGTGGAGCAGCCAAGACTTGAACCAGTATCCAAATGGGATGCTAGCATTACAGGGACAGTTCAGTATGCTGTGCCACAATGCCAGCCCCAGTGCTGAAATATTTCTTAAAATCAAGAATGTGATTGTTGTGTAGACAACCTTGATTTTCTGAACTTTCCAAGAGAACTAGTGCAAAGCTGTAAATTATCAAACATTTCATCTGAAGGTCTAGATTGGGATGCCATTTTCACAGGAGCATCTTTCTTCTGAACATTACCCTGAAAGAAAGTGATATTTTTTTTACTTTTGCTGGTATCCGTTTCTTTGCTTTCCGCTTCTTTAATTTTTACTTCTTTAATTTTAATTTTTAAATTTAATTTTTAATTTTCTCTCTTCTTTAATTTTTAGTTCTCTTTCTTTCCCTCCCTCCTCCTTTCCTCTCCTCTCCTCCCCTCTCCTCCCCTCCCCTTCCCTCCCCTCCCCTCCCCTCCCCTCTCCTCTCCTTCTGTTTTTTTCATTTCTTTATTTCTTTCGAAAGAGTTACAGAGAGAAAGAAAGACAAAAATCTTCTGCCCATTGGTTCACTCCCCAGATGACCCAGTGGCCATGGATGGGCCAGGTAAAAGCCAGGAATTTCATCCGGATCTACCCTATGGGTAACAGACATTCAAACATTTGGGCTGTCTTCCTTTTTTCTCAAGCCATTAGCAGGGAGCTGGGTTGAATGTGGAGAAGCCGGGGCATGAAAGGAATAGAAGTGAGAGGCAGGAAGGGAGGAAAAATATCTCCTTTAGTGATCCACTCCCTAGCGACCCACAATAGCTCAGTTAAGTCAGACTAAAGCCAAGAACCAGGAACTCCATCTAGGTCTTCCATGTGGATGGCAGGAGCCCAAGTCCTTGGGCCATCATTTACTGCCTCCAAGCTGCATTGGTAAGAAGCTGCATCAGAAGGGAGTAGCTGGGACTTGAGCAAGGCACTCAAATAGAAGATGTATGATATATAGGCATCCCAAGCAGAGGTTTATCCTGGGGACCACAATGCCTGGCCCACTTTCACTTTGATTACTTTGTATTCTTTTCATTTCCTTGATTCTTAACACTTACAAACACTATGTTATCTTTACCTTTTCCTGTAGTCATTGCTTTTTTTTAAATTTGGGAGACTTAGTTACAGAAAGAGGGAGAGGCAGAGATCTTCATCTGCTGGTTATTTACCAAATGGCCAGGACAGCTGGGACTGGGCCAAGGTGAAGCCAGAAACCAGGAGTTTGATCTGGGTCTCACACGCGAATGTAGGGACTCGCACACTTGTCACAGTAGCAGGGAGCTGGGACTCAAACTGGCACCCATATGGAATGCTGGTGCTGCAGGTGGCAGTGTATAGTGCTATGCCACAGTGCCAGCAGCCTGTCTTCCTTTTAAGTTTAGATTCTACTTTGTGAAGTATTTCCTTGACTTGTGATCGCCTCCTTCTGAAATAATAAAATACACCAATTTAGCAGCATTTAATTTAATTCTACCTTGTGACATATGGTTGTCTCTTCTTGTTCTTCTGAACTGTATTGTAAGCTTCCTGGGAACAAGGCCATGTACTAACTTTTTGTGTTTTCTACAATACTGATCTTAAGGAAGGTTCAATAGATATTTATCAGCTTTTACCATCACATCAAGTCAGTCAGTAGTAGCAGAGTAGCAGAGATGTGTCTGAAGAATAGACCGTTCGATTAGTTGTTTATACATCAAACAGGCATAATACATCTATGTACTATTAGGAAAACTTAATAGCAAGATCATTATTGCATTTTAGTTAACAGTAACTTGAAAAGAATATATAGTTTTCTGAATATATTGAAGAACATAATTAGTTATAGGAGTAGTATGTAAGATTTTTTTCTGTATAGAATTATACAATAGGCTTATACAAATTCATTTGTAACTTATAAATATTCAGTATCTATATTGGAAAGGTGGATATACAGAGAGAAGGAAAGACAGAGAGGAAGATCTTCCATCCAATGGTTCACTCCCCAAGCAGCTGCAATGGCCGGTACTGCACCAATCCGAAGCCAGGAGCCAGGAACCTCCTCCAGGTCTCCCATGCAGATGCAGGGTCCCAAGGCTTTGGGCCATCCTCAACTGCTTTCCCAGGCCACAGGCAGGGAGCTGGATGGGAAGTGGGGCTACCGGGATTAGAACCAGTGCTCATATAGGATCCTGGCGTGTTCAAGGCAAGGACTTTAGCCTCTAGGCCACCGTACCGGGCCCTTCTTCTATGTTTCAAGAATTTTATAGTTTTGCATTTAACATGTAAGCCTGTGATCCATTTTGAATTATATTTGCAAAGGGAGTAAGACCTGAATCTAGGTTGCTAATTTTGCATGTGAATGTGTACTTATTCCAGCATAATTTGTTAAAAGAATTATCTTCTCTCCATTGTGTTGCCTTTATTTCTTTGTCAGAGGCTCCTTGCCCACATTTTTGTGGGTCTGCTTGGGGGCTGTTAATTGTGTTCTGTTAATCTTCTCTTTCACAAAAACTCCATTGTGTTTTTAGTGTAGCTTAGAAGCTTTGTGTTTAAGCTTGGTTCATGGAGTATTCCCATTCATTTTTTCAGTATAGGTAATCAAATATTCTGTCTGACAAATCTTTGACTGCAGTGTCTCACACTGTTGCCATACCATGATCCTCTCAATGGAAGCCATTGATTTGTGTTATGTTGAGAAGTTAATCATATTTTCATTTTTGATAAGAGGCTCCTACTGCAGGCTGAAGAGCCACTGGATGTGAGTAGATAGAATAGAGGTAATGAGGGCTCCACGGATGAATGCATGAAGCAGCCAGCACCACTAATGCAGTCTGTGGCCAAAAAGGGGTTTAAATGATCTTTAAAGTTAACCTTTATCTCATGGCGTGTCTCTTTAAGAGTGGAACATCTCATGACATTATAGTTTCTATAGATGAGTGTTATGCAATGTGAAAATTAGAGGTGAGGAACCTAGCAGTACAGTAAAATCTTCTGGAGTACCTTCTAAATGTGTTGGCTCAGTGGCACTGTGCAGTGAAACGCTGGTACTGATGTGAATCTGCTCTTTTCTATGTGGAAACCCACTGTGCTAATGCACATGTACTCTCTCCTCTCCTCCCCTCCCCTTCCCTGCCCTCCCCTCCCTTCCCCTGTCTTCTCCTCCTTTTCTTTCTTTCTTTCTTTTTCTTTTTTCTCCCCCCCCCTCCCCCAGGAAGGGAAAATCATAGCCAGAAGAATAAACACTCACAGAAATGAAACAGAATTTCTCTGCAAGTTAATGCTTGTTTGTTGTAGAGAGAAATTCTTTAGCTGCCCAAACAGGTTTTACTGATAAGGACATTTTAACATGCTTTTGTTCCCTGGCCAGGTGTGCTTTGTCAGAGTTCAGAATTTGGATACTAGAAAGAAAGAGTCTTTCACTTAATTTTTAAAGTTTACTGAAAAGCAGTTATTGACATTTTGATAGTTAACTTTTCAGCATTTTTGAGGAGAGAAATTTAAAATATTGCCATGACCAAAGTCAAAACACTCTATTTGAATACTGATGGTTATTTCTCTTTTCATTTTGAATTATGTTATTTTCAGTACATGCTCTGAAAAGGAGTTAATCCTGGGAGCACAGGTATGGACAGGTCTAGGTATGTGATCTGTTTGGCTGCTTTGCAAGGTGCTATAAATGCTGTGTGAGTGTAATCTAATGCCAGGTTGGCCCCAGTGGCCAATGATGGAAAGTGGAGAACTATGTGAAAGAACCGGAATTTCAAGTCTGGGTAGTGAGTAATTGCAGTCTGCCCCAGAGTCCTGGAACTGCTCATCTGAGTGTCAGCAAAAAGGCCATGGCATAGAGAAATCAGCTTGTTTGGTTTGATCATACTGAGTTTTTTCTTTTTCTATTTAGTATGGTTGGAGCTAACGTGAGCTTGTCAGGTTGCCAAGACTTACTTTAACTTTACAATAGTCACAAGAAATTGGCTGGAGACTTTATAAAATGTATCTGGTTGTTATTTATTTATATCAAAATTGGTTACATTTGATAAAAGTCTAGGTACTTCCCTCTTCCCTCTCTGCCCCATTAAATAATACCCAAGATGGAAGGCTACCCTGCCTCCAATTTAAAAAATACCCAATTTAAAGGATGCCCAACTTAAAGGAGCTTTGTGGGATAGCTATTTAAGAGATGTTGATAATACATTCTATAGTATCAAAATAGATTCTAAAAACATATTTTAAAATTTTTCTATACTTTCTTAAAATACTTGAATATTTGGATAAAAAAGAGATTGGGATATGGAAGGTAGTTTCTTTTTAGAATAAAATTATGATAATTGTTGATTATAATCAGGAGTGATGTTTGCTTTATAATTTATTTTTTCCATCAGTTTTGTGGACAGCATGTGATTTTTGGGAGGGCTATAAAGGGAGATTTCTTTCAAAATTGTGGTTCTTTCCTTATTCCTGTAGGATCTGAGAGATGATTATGCCTATTTGGGGAGGTCCACATTTCTTTGAAACTACATTTTGGTGTCTTGTTTTTCCTTTGTCACTTTTTGATGTGGATAATAGCAATAATAACTAAATAAATAGGAAAATTAATAAGTCATCATGTATTTCTTTTCTTTTATAAAGCTTTATTTATTTTTATTACAAAGTCAGATATACAGAGACAGAGAGACAGAGAGGAAGATCTTCCATCCTATAATTCATTCCTCAAGTGACCACAACGGCCGATGCTATGCTGATCTGAAGCCAGGATCCAGGAACTTCCTCCAGGTCTCCCTCGTGGGTGCAGGGTCCCAAAGCTTTGGGCTGTCCTGGACTGCTTTCCCAGGCCATAAGCAGGGAGCTGGATGGGAAGTGGAGCTGCCGGGATTAGAACCGGCGCCCATATGGGATCCCAGGCGCATTCAAGGTGAGGACCTTAGCCACTAGGCCACGCCACTGGGCCCTATTTCTGATCTTTTTTCAAGGTTCATTTTCTTTATTTGTAGGCCAGAATTAGAGAAAGATCTTCCATGTACTGGTTCACTCTCAAAGTCTGTGTCAGGCCAACAAAGCGAGGATTCTAAAACTCCACCCGGTCTTTCATGTTGGTGGCAGGGACCCAGCTACGCATGCCATCTTTGGTTTTTTCAGGCCTATTAATTATTAGCTGGAATGGACACTCACATGGGATGCAGAGTTGCAGGTGGTAGCTTTATCTTCCGAGCCACAACACTGGCCTCTGAAAACACTGATCACTAAG
This sequence comes from Ochotona curzoniae, assembly GCF_017591425.1. Lineage (NCBI taxonomy): Eukaryota > Metazoa > Chordata > Mammalia > Lagomorpha > Ochotonidae > Ochotona > Ochotona curzoniae. The sequence goes on along the minus strand of NW_024466502.1, from coordinate 39,152,940 downwards.
TGTTTTTCCCTCCTGTTAGGGCAAATTTGAAGAAAATGAAGATGTGTATTTTTGGACATATTTAGATATGTTGTTTTTGGAGGGCACTGATGTGGATGTATCTTATACTGGACTTAAAGATCAGAAACTGGGCTACTATTGGAGACTTTTATAATTTTCATGTATATGCTTACCTAAATTTATGTTTTAAACCTTTTAGCTAAATTGATTTTATTTATTACAAAGTCAGATATACAGAGAGAAGGAGAGACAGAGAGGAAGATCTTCTATCCAATGATTCGCTCCCCAAGTGACTGCAACAGCCAGTGCTGCACTGATCTGGAGCCAGGAGCCAGGAACTTCCTCCAGGTCTCCCATGCAGGTGCAGGGTCCCAAGGCTTTGGGCTGTCCTGGACTGCTTTCCCAGGCCACAAGCACGGAGCTGGATGGGAAGAGGAGCTGCTGGGATTATAACCAGCGCTCATATGGGATCCTGGTGCTTTCAAGGTGAGGACTTTAGCTACTAGGCTACCGCGCCAGGCCCACTAAACTGATTTTAAATTGAACAGTACACATATACACAGAGTGAGCTCCCATGCATTGCTGTGGACATTTTGTTTACTTCAATGGCTAGGCCAAGGCCAAAGCTGGAAACCAAGAACTAAGTGCTGTCCAGGAGCTGCCTACTTGAGCCAGTATCTGCTTGTGTCTCAAGGCATACATTAGCAGGAGACTGGAATTGGGAGTGGAGCCAGGACCTGAACCCACAGACTCAGATAAGTAATGCAGGCTCAGGTACATCAACTGGCACCTTCATCACTATGCCAACCAACTACTCCTGTTGTATATTCTCAAGATTTGGATAGATGTATGTACTATAGTCAGAGACAGTTCTGATTCAGGAAACAAGAATTCTAGTTATAGTTTTCTTAGGTTTGTAAATTGTGAGACATTGGGACCTTAGATTTTTTTTACTCAATGAAAAATGAGGTAATAGATCTGGACTTTGTCTTGTCTGTTACTGGAAAAGTTTAAAAACCTGAGCTCTGTCAAATGCTTGTGATAGTGGCTAGTGCTGTGGTATACATAATACGCGAGACCTATGTCTGCTGTTCCTTCATCCCATGTGGGAGCTGGTTCGTGTCCAGCTGCTCCACTTCCAATCCAGCTCCCTGCTAATGGCCTGGGAAAGCAGCAGAGGATGGCTCAAGTGCTTGGCCCCTGCACCCATTTGGAAGACCAGGGGGAAGCTCTTGGCACCTGATTTAGATTGGCCTAGCTCCAGCTGTTTGGGACCATTTGGAGAGTAAATTAGTGGATGGACGTTCTCTCTGTGTCTTTCTTCCCTTCTCTCTGTGTCTCTGCTTTTCAAATAAAAATAAAACAAATATTTAAAACCCTCTGACAAGATAGGCATTATACAGTGGATTAGGCCATCACTTGTGAGTGCCATATTTCATATCAGAATACCTGGGATTTGAGTCCCATCTCTGCCTCTAATTCACTCCAGCTTCCTGTTAATGAGCATGGAGGGCTACAGATGACAGCTCAAGTACTGAATTCCTGCCACCCACATGGGAGACCTGGAGGAATTTCTTGGCTCCTGGCTTTGACTGTAGTAGTCATCTGGAGAGTAAACTAGTGGACTGAGGATCTCTTGCTCTCTCTGTTGCTTGGCCTTTCAAATATTTAAAGATGAACAGACATTAAGATATATAATGGAGCAAGAACCAGAAAATTGATTCCTAAGAATCACACTGATGCCATAGGGTATATGACTGCATAGGGAAGAAGAGCAAGGAAGGTTAAAGAGCATCACATTCCCAGTTAAGCAGGTAAAATGGTTTGCTTTACTTGTACACAGAGGTTCATAAACTGAGAATGTGTGAATCAACAAAATCCTGTCTTTCTCCACCCCCACCAATTGGCTAAGTGATTGTGCAGAGCCATTTCAGTTTGGGTTTATTACTGTGAGTTGTAAAGTATACTATATCTATAGTGTAAAGTATAGATGAATTGCTTGCTTTCCTTAGTTTTCAAATTTTTGAACGATAGTTATTAAAGCATGATAGTAATGTGGAAGTGTCTGTAAGAAAAGTATATGACTGCAGTGGAAAAGAAAGTGAAACTTAACTGTTTAATTTATTTATATAAACTGAGTAAACTTCAGCTTACAGACTTAGGCACACAGGGACTCCTCAGCCTTCCCCATGTTGGTTGTTAATATATTGTTGTTTTGTACTTACCAACAAAGAGATTTAGGAGTAGCCTTTGGAACCTAATATTTTACAGAGAACTTTTGCATTAGGAAACATTCCTTTATTCTGGTTATATTTTCTTGGTGTGGTTTTTAAAATTTATAATAATCATAGCTTTCCTTTTTTATGAGAGTACTTCAGTTATTCATTTTAAAAGTATGTGGATCTAAAATACCAAATAGCTATTTAAGCCAATACCTATTTTTATAATGCCTTTTAAATCATGACTTAGGATATATAACACCAGTTTAGTGGGATCAGAAAATATTCTAGAGCGTGATTACTTCCCCTGAAGACATTTTGCTCTATTGTCTTTGTGCCTGATCACTGTCTTGACAAAAACATAGGCAGTCAGATATTTATTCAGTTGGATTAGGGGGTGCACAGTTTTCAAATGAGACTTGGCGAAGTGTTAAGTTGGTGTAATTGAATCACGTGGTTTTTTAAAATTTTTATTTTTCATGTTACAGCTTCCTAGACTCATCAGTTCTCCCTTGAGTGGTGTGTTGTTTTTAGTAGGAGCATTCTGAACTACAGATTGAAGCATAAGTGGGGATATATTGTGATACAGTTGAGACCTGAGTGGAGCATTGAAAAATGGAGAAGTAAGAGAGGTTGTTCCAGGTAGGGTAATTAACAGAAATTGAGAAAGGAGGCGATGATGTAGTTTGTGCTGGAATACAGGAAATAAAGTCTCTCTGGTAAAGGAAGTTGGTTGGGTGATAATTTAAGGAAGATAATATGAGTAACCTTTGTGGAAGACTAAATATTTTATCTTGTATTCATATGTTTTTCTGTGATTATAGTGAGACTTTTTTTTTCTTTCAGATATGGTACCTATCAAAACTCAAAAAGCCAGCAGTATGTGCTAAAAATACTTTTCCAAAGTTAGAGCTGAACTATATTAAAAGGGGTGGGGCAGATGGGAATGGGGAATTGCTGAGTTGGAATTAAGTATATTGAGTAAAAATATCTAAAGTTATTCCTAATTCTTATTTTGATTTCTAGTTGGGTAAGTTGTAGTGATACATGGTGATGCCTAGAGCCTGGAGTATACAGGATATTGACTTCACTGAAATTAGGAAATCAGTTGTATGATTTGGCCAGCACTTAATAGCTGGACTTAAGTTTTCAGGGGAACTGAGTGAGCATGTCAGCTTAATCTATAAACTTGTTTCTTTAAAATTACTAGGAAATTAATGTCATTCCCCCTCATTTTTTGGATTATATGTATTAAAATTGTGTTATTTTGAAGAACTTGGTGTTATTCTGATTCTATTTACATATGTGCCTTTTCATGTCGTATTTATGTCCATAGCCACTTGATAAAATATTTAATAAAGTTGAAATAAACATTTAAATGAAAATATCCTTCGCTGTTGCTTGTAATGGTAACTTTAAAAAATACAAACATCTTTCACTGGTAGATTTAAAGCATTTTTCCCTCCACTGTGAAATTATTTTCCCTCTGAAGTTGCGTTTCTGTTTTTCTACTATTGTAAACTGCAGTTCTTTGCATGTTCTAATTTGCCATGACGTGGTCAAGTGCTGTTTCCTTCCTGTTGCTGGCAAGCCCGTGCTAGAGATAAGGATACATTTCAGTACATTAGAAAAGAAGCCACTGAAGACAGACTCAAGCATGGTAACTCTAAAAGCATTTTACTTCACAGGAAGAATAGGAAGGGTGGGCTTTTAATTTCTGAGTGTTTTAAAAATACTTTAGGATAGTATTTACCAACCTTAAACTTACTACATTTTAGGTTCTAGTGTATATTAAACCTTACAGAAATGTTGAGTATTTCTGTTAAAAACAAAAGTACACATTATGAAGTTACTTTGTTGGTAGACTGTCCGGTTAGTGGAGAGGACATCGGATGTGCTTTATCGCAGTTATAAAGCTCGTTATTGTTGCTGGACTTTTTCTATTTTTTGTTTTGTTGTTTTAAAGTACCTGGTGTTTTTAACTGTGGAAAGATAAAGAAAGGTTTCCCTTTTTAGTAATCAAAAGCAATCATATTGTAGCATCAGTATTGGAGTATTCAGAGAAAATATGTATCTGCTGTCAAAAAAGAAACCGCTTGTAAGTAGTGTGGATTTTCTTTTAAAAGATTATGAAGAAGCCTCTTTTAAAAAATGGGAAAAAGAAAGCAACAAAAAAGAAGAAGCGAGTTTGAGGACACTATGCTGTGTATTAGCTGTTATGGTCTACATGGATAATTGATCTTTCATAACTAAATTGAACTTTTATTTTTCAGGTCAAGAAGCTTAAGAAAACCTTCAGCAAAATTGCCTGAGTTTGACTAGAATATCATTGAAACCAGAGCATTTGAAACACTCTTCCTGAAGAAAACTTTACGGTCACAGTTATTTGACAAGCTCAGCTGAGGATTTTACCCGCATCAGTCACCATACTCTGCCGCCCATAATTGAGCCTGTTCGCAGTTTTTCTCATGTGGATCTAAGGGGGAATGTTTTATTATGGCCGCTGTTGTCCAACAGAACGACCTAGTGTTTGAATTTGCTAGTAACGTCATGGAGGATGAACAACAGGTAAGAAATCTAGAAAAAAAATGGGTTTTAATGTATGATTGTTTCATTTGTATCAAAAAAGTGTTTGAAGACAATAGTTGAATTTAAATTTTAAGTTAAATTTAAAAATTTAATATTTGAAAGTAATGGGATCTTACATTTTAAGTACCAATTCATTCAGTGAAAAATCTTATTTTTGACTTTGGCAAGGTTGTCATACTTGGAGAATTCAGCTTGTTTTTCTGTAAAATGAAATTTTTACTTTTAGACATCTGAATTGTTTCAGACTTTTGAAAAGTTCTAGAGAATATACTAACTTTTAATGTTTTTGATTAATATTTACAATTATTGGCTGTTTCTTTAAGACCATGAAACAAAGGTTGGCGGTGCCAGAATTGTACATCATTTCAGCCCACAGCATGTGACTCTGAGGAAGTTACTTACTTAGCTTTTTTAGATCTACGTTTTCTCTCTTGTAGATTGAAGTGGTTGAACTAAACGATTTCCAATTTGGCTTTTCCAATTTAAATCCAAGCTGACTTGATAAAAATGTGCATTTTTTTTTTCTATTTTCCATCTATAAATATGCTCTAAAGTGATATTGACGAAAGGCTCTCGGATTAACTCTAGTGTCCCTTGTCAGAAGAATGCTAGCAGAAGCTACAGTGGTTTTTTTTGTTGTTGTTGTTGTTGTTGTTGGGGGGGTGGGGTGGGATTGTATAGTTTACTTCATTCTAAACAAGTCATGTAAGGAATGTAGAACAGTAAGAGGAATAATATGTTGGAGATATTCACTAAAAGAGGACAAATATTTTGAGAACCGGTGGATTTAAAGTATGCCTCATAAAGTTGATTTTGTATTAACATAAGCTTAATTTTAAATAGCTAATTTTCACATGTCACTTTTATTTCAGAAACAGAGTAACTACAGATGATAAAAGATTCTTACTTTTGACAGGGTGTTAGAATTTCTAGTAGTTGTTGTTAAAATGAAGAATAAAACTAAATAAGTCTGTGTAGCTGAAAATTTGGATTATGTTGCCCTAAAATCAGAGTAATCTTGATTATGGGGAAAAGTTTGAGGGAAAGGATTGTTTGATTCCTTTTAAAAATATGATATGGCTTTAATTGAGAGATAATAAAAATATATTTTAGGAGGAGAAAGTGTTTTGATTTTGTTATAAGACAGGATGTTTATGTATATACTAAGGTTTGAAGAGTATATTCACCATACAGCTAGATGAAAGTACCTAATATAGAAGGCAGGCTTGAAGTGGTGAAGTTTGATCTCAGGATGTGGCAGCAGACGATAGAGCTTTCAGCCACTTGTTTGTACGCTCTGTTGCAGTGGCTGTGACACACTTGTGACCATGAGACATGTATTGTACATTATGGTACCATGTTCTTACATGTGTCTACAGAGCCTTCAAAATTCTGTGAAACAATGCTCGGGCACAGTGTAGGATGCGATTATTTTACTTTGGAAAGGTTATTCATTTCTTTATAAAGGGAAATTATGTTGTTAGCTTTACACATGTTTATTTTCTCAATTTTAAAATTTTTCTGTGTAAGCAAATTAGTTTTACAGAGTTTTTTTTTTAAGATTTACTTAATTATTTTTATTTGTAAGGCAGAATTACAGAGAACGAGGCAGAGATAGAGAGAGACTTTCCATTTACTGGTTCACTCCTCACATGACCTCCACAGCCAGGGCTGGGGCAGATTGAAGCCAGGAGCCTCTTCCAGGTCTTCCACGTGGCTGCAGGGGCACAAACACTTGGCCCATTCTTTGCTGCTTTCCCAGGCACATTGGCGTGGAACTGGATCAGAAGTGGAACAGCCAGGACTCGAACTGGCACCCATATGGGATGCTAATTATGCAGGAATGGAAGCTTAGCTTACTATGCCTTGGAGCTGGTTGCTTGTACAGCTATTATTACATGTAATTTATAAATACTAGCCAAAGGAAGTAAATCCTAATGCCCTTTTTGCAGTGAGAAGATTGAGGCTAAGAGATTAGATAACTTGGTGAAATCATGCAACTTCTAAATAGTGGAATTTCAATTTGAACATAAGGAGATTGAGTTTCATTAATAATGATCAATATATTTGTAACGGTGTGTGACAATCTTAGGGATTATAATCAGTGTGGAAAAAAAACTGTTGACCAAATGGAGAGTTCTTTAATCTATTGATGTGATGATAGTAAACTTAACTGTTTCATATAGAAGTAAATTTTGTGGTAGCGGTTTTATTTGCAGTGTATCAAACCCATAGCTCTCCCTCCACAGTTGCTTTAATTTGCTTGAAATATAAATGAAAGTAGTAACGTACTATTTGTAGATTATATCACTTAATAAAAAAAATAGATAATGAAAATTTCTCTTTACCCTTACTCCTTTGTCCTACTGTCCTCTTTTAAAAATTTTGTTTTTTTAATTTTATTTTTTTATAATGATTACACAGTGGATCAGGGTGGGAAGGATCAAGGTTGAGGGAAAATTGGGTGAACTCATTGCTTCCAAATTTACTGTTTCGTGTGTTTCTGGGGGAAGAGGAGAGACAGAGGGGGAAACTACTCATGACTTTCCACACATCCTGGTACCCAGGGATGAGGAACTGCTACCTCGTATCAACCCAGAGTCTCAGTGTGTACGTATTCCTAGGTTTCTGTGCAAGAGGTTTGAAATGATGTCGATTTCACACACTCAATGTCCATTGAATGTCCAGTGCTTCATTCATTGAGGTTTTTTGCTGTCATCCTGTATTTGGGGTAGTTGTCCAGTTAGTTCTGTTCTTCTGCTACACCACCAAATGAGCTGCCATACTTTGCTTTTACAGCAGGGCCTATGTCCACTGCCTCTGCCTTTTTCGTTAAGTAGGACATATTATTGCAGATGAGCCCAAGAACCCAGGCCAGGCGTCCCAAACCCCGCCGGATCCCCCATCCCTGGGGCTCATGAACTCAGCACCCACCTAGTAGGTGGGCCCTAGGACACAGGCCTCTACTGTCTTCTTAAAAAGAACTAATAGTATCTGATGTGTAAATTTTTAGACATATAAAGGAATGAACATAATGAGTTGTTTTGGGATATAAAAATTATGCCAAACTAATTTGGTGATTTTGTTTTCATTTATAAACATTTGTGAATGTATATTGGCTCTTTATCATTTGTTTTCCTACACAATGAATAGGCAATTATTATTTTAGCAGTCTATGATTAGGTCTATTACCAGTATTTGAGGATTTCATACACGAGCAGTCATCATCATTTGGGGGTAGGGACAGAGGCAGTAGGCTTATGTAGTGGCAATAGTGGCACCGGAGTCAGAGTTGAATCCTAAGTCTACTGCTTACAGTCATCTTGGAAAGGTCACTTAAACTTTGTTTTCCTTATATATAAAATGGAGGTGAAAATCCCACCTAATTTGTCAGATTATTTTCAGGATTAAACATTTTATAAAGCTTTTAGAACCAAGCCTATCACAAGTATTTACTGAGCACTGTTGTTCTGCTGTCTGTTATCCTGTGTGTATGTATGAATGTGAGGTAGTGTGTTTTTGTACATTTGTGTGATTGTATCTGTGGTATTAAAACTAGAATTGCTAAATTTGTAGGAGTGCAAACATAAATCATTATTTGTTTTCCTATTTTGTTTATTTGAAAGGGGAGGAGTCAGAAAGAGACAGAGGTCTCCAATTTATTTATTCCCCAAATGGCCACAAACACAGGGCTAGGCCAGATTGAAGCCAGGAGTGGAACTCTATAAACAAGTGGGTCTTCCACAGGAATGACAGGGACCCAGTTACTTCAGCCATCAAGTGCTGCCCCCCTGGCGTACATTAGCAGGAAGCTGGAATTTTAAGTGGAGTTGGGACTTGAACCAGTCACGCAGCTAGGGCCTGCAGGTATCCCTAAGCTGCATCTTAGCTGTTATACCAAATGCCTACTTTTGCATTTCCTTCACTATTAAGTAATGAAGTAGTTTGTACATTTTCTTTATTGTTCATTTGAGTTTTCTGTGAATTTCTTATTATATCCATTGGCCAGTTGGGAATTCTTAGTTTATTTTATAATTGACAGTAAATTCTCCTCTTAGAACATATGTTGAACATGTTTTGTCTCAATTTAATGCTATCTTTTAGTAATGTATCTTTTACCTAAGGAAATTTCATATATTTTTCTTTTTTAAAAAAAAAAGATTTATTTATTTTTATTGAAAAGGCAGATATACAGAGAGAAGAAGAGACAGGAACACCTTCTATCTGATGGTTCACTCCCCAAGTGGCTGCAATGGCTGGAGCTGAGCCAATCTGAAGCCAGGAGCCAGGAGCTCTTCCAGATCTCCCACATGGGTGCAGGGTCCCAAGGCCTTGGGCAGTCCTCAACTGCTTTCCCAGGCCACAAGCAGGGAGCTGGATGGGAAACGGGGCTGCCGGAATTAGAACTGGCGTCCACATGGGATGCTGGCATTTGCAAGGCTAGGACCTTAACTACTACATGACCGCACCAGGCCCCATGTATTTTTTATAAAATTGATTAGCATTATAAATTTTTTAAAAGATTTATTTATTTTTATTGGAAAGGTAGATTTAAGGAGAAAAGAAGAGACAGACAGAAAAATCTTCCATCTGCTGGTTCACTCCCCAAAAAGTCACAATGGCTGGAGCTGAGCCAATCCACAACCAGGAGCCAGGAGCTTCTTCTGAGTCACCCCTGTGTGCTGGGTCCCAAGGCGTTGGGCCATCCTCCACTGTTTTCCCTTGCCAAAGGAAGTTGCTGTTGGGACATGAACCAGTGCCCAAATAGAATTCGTATGCATTACAAGGGGAGGACTAGCCAAGTGAGACCCCAAGTGAGCACTGGGCCAGCAGTATATATTTCTATTATAATCAGCTTTGTGCACTTTTTTCAGTTGCTGATTTTCTTTTTTAAAATATTTTATTGGGGCCTGGTGCGGTGGCGCAAGTGGTTAAAGGTCCTCGCCTTGCACGCCCGGGATCCCATATGGGCGCCGGTTCTAATCCCAGCAGCCCCGCTTCCCTTCCAGCTCCCTGCCTGTGGCCTGGGAAGGCAGTCGAGGACGGCCCAAAGCTTTGGGACCCTGCACCCGCGTGGGAGACCCGGAAGAGGCTCCTGGCTACGGATCGGCATAGTATCTGCCCGTTGCGCTCACTTGGGGAGTGAATCATCGGACGGAAGATCTTCCTCTCTCTCTCTCTCTCCTCTGTGTATATCCGCCTTTCCAATAAAAAAATAATAAAAATAAATCTTTAAAAAAATATATTTTATTTTTCATAGTATTTACATATTTGAGAGAAATACATACCTGTGTGTGCCTCAGATTAGGGTGGGGAGGGTTGAGGTATGGAGGAAGTTGAGTGGGACAAATGTTTCTTTCTTTTTTTTCTTTTTATTCTCCTGCCCTGCAGGGGGAAAGGGGAGGGAAGAACTCTTGCTGTAGAACTACATCAACTCCCAGGGATGGGAGAATGGTCTCTTGATGATTCCTTGGAGAACCTGATGTGGGGAAAAATGTTCCAGGGGTGTTACTTGAATGGTTTTAAAGGTTCTGAGACATAGTTTTATTGCCTTCTTTCCACCACAATTGAGAAAATCTTTCCAAGATCTATTAGCTGACCAAGTCCACCTCAGCGTGTATCCATAGACCCAGACATGTGCTACAAAGCCTGACTAGGAGAGTTGTCCAACCTGGTCTGCTTTCTATCCTCCAACAAGACACTTGACATCCTTTGTTGGCCTAGAAGAACTGGCTGTCATCTCCGTGTGTATCTGAGCATACTATCCACTGCACAGGCATTAACAAGTAAATGTGGCTTAGTCCTGATAGATGCATTCCAACGTTGGATCACGTATCTTGTGATTTTCACCCTGTAGCTGGGATTTGAGTCCAGCAATGTAGTTGGGGAATCCTCCAAGAAACCTTCCTAGGATGACCTGAGACTCAAGTGTGTCAGCTAGTGCAGAGTCAGACTTGGTTCATTACCTGCGTCAGTCAATTCACATACACGTGGATGCTACTACCCATTCAGTTTCGCCCCAAGCCCCATCTCTCACATGAACTGATGGGGGCTGCAGCCTAGCCCAACCCAGCCCACTACAGGATGTCTTCATGCACACCAGTGGGTGCCATGTACTAGTCAGTGCAACTCACAATAACCCCCTCCATGCCCACTGTAGCCCCAGGTTTTACATGTGTGCTAGCATGTGCTGCAGCCTAGCCTCATCTGTCCTGCATCCTATATGGCTCCTATGCACAACCATAAATGCTGTGGCTTAGCTCAGCCAGACCACCCCTAGACCCAGCCCTTACTATGCTACTGGGCATTGCTGCATTGTGCAGCCTGGCCTTTTCCCACCCTGGCTGTCATGCTCACCAGTGGTACCCATAATTCCCCTACCTGGCCCACTCCCAGCCCCAGATCTTGTGTCTGCCAGAGTGTACTGTGGTCCAGCCTGATACGACTTGCATCCAGTCCCAGCACATGCCAGCTGGTGCTGCAGTGTAACATGGCTGGCCTGCACCCGTTCTGGCTCTCATGCATGTCCATGGGCATGGCAGCCTAGTCTAGCCTGGCCCACCTCTAGTCCTAGCTCTCATACTCACCAGTGGAAGCAGTGACCCAGCAGGGGAATCCCCAAGGTTCCTTTGCCAAACCCATTTAGCCTTGGTTTTACGTGTGCCATTAGGTGTGGTAGCCCAGTCTGGCATAGTGTGCTCCATTTTGATATTCACCAATGGGTACTACAGTCTGGCTTAATCCTGCCCACCTGGTCCCAGCTCTTGCTGGTGAGTGTAGCAGCTACCCCCTAGCCTGGCCTAGTCCTAGCCCTGAAGTGAACTGATAGGTGTTGGGGTCCAGCCAGCCTGGCCTGCATCCTTTTATGACTTTTGCTTGTACCAGTGTGTGCTGTAAACTGGCTCACCCCCAAACCTAGGCCACATGTATGCTGATGGTTGCTGCTGCCCATCTTAACCTGGCCTGCCCCCAGCACCAGCTCTCATATTCACCAGCAGGTGTTGTGGCCTAGCAGCAGAGTTCCCCAAGTTTCTGTTATGATGTCCACTCCCAGCCCTAGGTCTTGCAAGTGCTGGCAAATGCTGGCCCCCTGGTCCTGTCTCTCACTGGCTGGTACTACGGCCTAGCCCACCTGGCCCACACCCATTCCATATTACACCAGGGGGTGATTCAGCCTGGTGTACCCCCAGACCTGACTCTCATCTTACCCAGCTGGTACTGCAGCCTAACCCAGCCTATCCCACATCCAGTGCAGCCTACCCCCACACTCAGCCCACACATATATCACCAAGTACTGCAGCCTTGCACCGCCTGATCTGCCCACAGCCTTGGCTCCTGCACTTATCAGTGCTAGCTGCAGCCTAACAGGGGAGTGCCAAACACTCCATCTCCACTCTCTTGCCTACTTGAGAGTACAGTGACCTGGTCTATGGAAGATACTAGAAGTCATTTCTTCCCTGTCAAACATGCCCACACCTACTGCCACTCCAACACATTATGTCCCTAGACACCCTTCCTGAGCCATTTGAAGTCCACCTACTTGGGGACTAGGGTGACATGTCCCGGCCTGGTGTTTCCTATCGTCCCCACATATCTTTAAAAAAAAAAAAAAGATAGAATGGCAGCTATGCTGCTTAGCACAAATTTGGCATTAAGCAGGCCAAGAGAGAGCAAGAGCTCTTCTGTTGATTCACTCCCCAAGTGCCCACAATGGCTAGCACTGTGTCATGCTCAAACCATGAGCCATGTACTTCATGTGGGTCTCCTGTGTGCATGGCAGGAACCCAAACATGGGCCATCTTCTGCTGCTTTCCCAGACTCATAGGCAGGGAGCCAGATTGAAAGTGGAGCATTCAAGACGAACCACAACTCATAGGGGATGCCAATGTTGCAGGCAACAGTTTAACCCACTGTGCCACAGTGCTGGACCAGTATCTGCCATTTTTCATTTGAAATAGTAACATTCTGTTAGGTCAGAGTAAGTGTACTTCATGAAATAGGGCATAAGGAATGGATTGATAGTATTCTTTTTGCCACTTGTGATGTGGAAGACAGGAAGCTGAAATGATGTTACATAGTGAATCATCTTTGTTTTTTTCATCAAAGTACAGATTCTGTTTGCTTTGGTTGCTTTCTTTAAAAAATCTGGGCAGATCAGTGTACCAAATCCATGAAATGCTTAGAAATACACATTTGGCCTAGTGGTTAGGATTCCAGCTTCCTGCTAATGCGCACCTTGGCTGATAGCAGATGCTGGATGGCTCAGGAGGTTGGGTTCCCACTTCTCATGCCTGGCTTGAGCGTCCAGTTTTAGCTTAGCCCACACTGGTCATTGAGGCATTTGAAGATTGAAATAGCCAACAGATTTTTCTCTGCCTTTTACCATTTCCCTCTGCTTCTCAAATGAAAATAAATGAATAAATAGATTTAAAATCTTGGCCATTTACAAAAGTAATGTACAGTGGTTATTTGTTTCTTTTCTGTATATTTGGGAAAGTCTCCACCGAAGGAGTTATACCACAGAGTCTTCCAATTATGAGCCAGATTGCCTTCCAGGGGAGTGTGATATCATATAAGCCATGGGGCTTTCTGCAAATCCAGCGATGGGATGGCTCTGCCTGGTCTAGCATTTAGTTTGGCTTGCTTCCCTGATAGCTTTTGGCATCTAGGAAGCTGATGGTTATAATTCTTTATAGGTGGAGGAGTTGACTTTTTTTTTTTTTAACAAAATTCTTAACTGCTTTCCAGCCATCTTTGTGATGGCTGGAAAAACAGTTAAAACACCCTAATACTGAAACTATAGTTAGATCCAGGGTTGTTCAGTGGTGAACTTTTAGTAGATTATTGTCACTGAGAATTTGGCCTGTATACTATGACATGTGCTTTACAGAGGTGATCGTGTTTAATTCATACAACAGTCTTAGGAAGTAGCTACTCTGATGTTCACTTTGCAGAAGAGTAATATGAAGCTCAGAGAGAGAACAGCCTGCCTAAAATTCCATAGCTAATTGATGAAGCTGCTGCTTGTGTGCTGTGATCTCTGCCTTCAACTCTGTTTGCATCATGTTAACCACATGGAATAGCTATATGGAAATGGTGAAGAGTTTTATTTATTTTTAAAAATATTTATTTTTATTGGAAAGTCGGATATACAGACAGGAGGAGAGGCAGAGAGGAAGATTTTCCATCCGATGATTCATTCCCCAAGCGGCTGCAACGGCCGAAGCTGAGCCAGTCCAAAGCCAGGATCCAGGAACTTCTGGGTCTCCCACGCTGGTGCAGGGTCCCAAAGCTTTGGGCTGTCCTCGACTGCTTTCCCAGGCCACAAGCAGGGAGCTATGGGAAGCAGGGCTGCCGGGATTAGAACCGGTGCCCATATGGGATCCCGGGGCCATGCAAGGTGAGGACTTTAACCACTAGGCTATTGCGCCGGCCCTGAAGAGAGTTTTAAATGTGAAAGAATTAACTGCATTTTGCACTTATGATTTCAACAAAGCGGTGCTCTTTGTTGTAGTTTGTTAGTGTAGTTTTAGGTAGAGTGTTCTTACTACTGTGTATACATTTCTTTAAAAACTGACAGATTTATTGCGACATGATTCATGTACTTATTTTTTTAAGATTTTATTTTTTATTGTGAAGTCAGATATATACAGAGAAGAGGAGAGAGGGAAATATCTCCCATCCAATGATTCACTCACCAAGTGAGCGCAACGGTAGATGCTGAGCTGATCTGAAGCCAGGAGTCCAGATCCTCTTCCTGGTCTCCCATGCAGGTGCAGGGTCCCAAGGCTTTGGGCCATCCCCAGGTGCTTTCCCAGGTCACAAGCAGGGAGCTGAATAGGAAGCGGGACTACTGGGATTAGAACTAGCGCTCAGGGCCCAGTGGCATGGCCTAGCGGCTAAAGTCCTCACCTTGAACGCACCAGGATCCCATATGGGTGCCGGTTCTAATCCCAGCAGCTCCACTTCCCATCCAGCTTTCTGCTTGTGGGATATCCAGAAGAAGTTCCTGGATCCTGGCTTCAGATCGGCATAGCATTGGCCGTTGTGCTCACTTGGGGAGACCCGGAAAAAGCTCCGAGCTCCTGGCTTTGGATTGGCACGGCTCCCATCATTGCCGTCACTTGGGAAATGAATCATCGGATGGAAGATCTTCCTCTCTGCCTCTCCTCCTCTCTGTATATCTGACTTTCCAATAAATAAATAAATCTTTAAAAAAAAAAAAAAAGGAACTAGTGCCCATATGGGATCCCGGTGCATTCAAGGTGAGGACTTTAGCTGCTAGGCCATGGCACCAGGCCCAATTCATGTACTTATAACTTACCTATTTAAAATGTGCGGCTCAGTGTTTCTAACTCTGTACTCAAAGAATGTGTATATTACCAAAATCTGCCTATTTGGGGATGCTTTACCTCTTTCTGTTCTGTGTAATATACATGTGATTTATGATTCGTATTGAACTCCTTCATTGAGAAGCAGAAATTGCTGTCTGATTTATGTAAATAAATTAAACATTTAAGCCTGTTAAAACTTATATAACACCTGGGCTTCTTGACCTCTTAATTGATTCTCAACAAATAGCCACTCACACAGGAACATACCTGTAAGAAAACTAAGACTATTTCCGTATTGTGATTTATAACGGCTTTAAAAAAAAAGAAAAGGCAGACTGAAGACAGTTGTCATGAAAGCACTACACTGGGATTAGACTTTGTTTAAACAGCCCCACAGGGATTTGCAATGGAATTTCAAACATTATCTTGGGGAAGTCTGCAAAGAAGACCATTTCACTTTAGTTTTTTTGTGTTTTGGTGATACGGATTAAGGGGGATGCCAGGCTTGTTTGAAATAGTCAAGTCTGCTGAGACCAACAGAAGTACAACAAATTTGCATCTATATAATTTTCTTAAGCCAAGCTTTGATACGAAAATGTAGTGTGACTACAGTTTACTTGTAGAATCCTGAATTTGCAGTCTGTGGTAATGGTTGAGCTCATGGACTCTGGAGTCACATTGCTTGGATTCAGATTTCAATTCTGCCTCTCCCTGACCGATTGACTGGAAGTGTCAACAAAATAACAGTGTTGTTGTGGTGAGTGGCTTAAGCCATGTGAAGTGCTTAATGTAAGTGGTGACTTTAGCCATCATCATTCATTAGCCCTACCATTTTATTTTATAGTTTATTACTTTGAAAAACTCTCAAAGGTGAACTAAAGAACACTTTTTAAAAAAGGATTTATTTATTTTTATTACAAAGTCAGATATACAGAGAGAAGGAGAGAGAGAGAGGAAGATCTTCTGTCCGATGATTCACTTCCCAAGTGACCGCAATGATGGGAGCTGTACCAATCCAAAGCCAGGAGCTCGGAGCTTTTTCCGGGTCTCCCCTGTGGGTGCAGGGTCCCAAGGCGTTGGGCTGTCCTGGACTGCTTTCCCAGGCCACAAGCATGGAGCTGGATGGAAAGTGGGGCTGCTGGGATTAGAAATGGCACCCATATGGGTTCGTGGTGCATTCAAGGTGAGGACTTTAGCCCACCATACTGTGCCCTAAAGAACACTTTTTACAGAGAACTTCAGTACAGTTTCTTTTCCATTGGGAGTATTCTATTAATTACTAAGCTTAAATCCTTTTCTTTTTTCTCCCTTACTAAGCCCTATAACATAATACTTGACCTGTTTATAATATTTATAATAGAATGTGATTCATAAAAACTAAAAGATTGAGGAAAGAATGTCATGGGATGTTGAGGAGACTAATAGAGACATATAATTACTTTTTCTGCTTTGATCCTGCTCTGGATATTAACTGTGGTACCAAGAAAACATGTCCTGATTGATGTTTTAAATGCTGTGTAAAGATAATTAGGCCTAACCTTTTTTGTAGCCCTTTGTATACTCTTCGGTTTTCACAAGTTACCTTGTGATAGAAATATTAAAAATTTTCTATAGTATGTTACTTTTAACGACCTATGGTGAAATATGTCACCTTTGATTGAGTTACAGGACAAGGTTGCCAAGTCACCCAGAGTAATCACTCTCCAAAACAATTTCTATCGGAAAGCTCGGTGTGGTAGCCTAGCAGCTAAAGTCCTCACCTTGCACATGCCAGGATCCCATATGGGTGCCAGTTCGTGTTCCACTGGCCTCACTTCCCATCCAGATTCCTGCATGTGGTCTGGGAATGCAGTGAGATCCAATAGAACCTGGCTCAGGGCTCCTGGCTTTAAATCGGCCCAGTCTGGCCATTATGGCCATTTTGGGAATGAATCAGTAGATGCAAGATCTGTCTCTCCTCTTCTCTGTGTATCTACTTCCCTATAAGAATTAAAAAAAAAATTTTTTTTCAGTTGGCGTCTGCATTCCTGTTCTGATTTACTGTTACCCTTTTCTTTTCTAAGGTTCAAATTTATAATTTTGAGTACAATTTTTCCTCCCTTCATCCCTCTCTTTTTCTCGCTCTACCTTCTTCCTATTTGAATGGAGCCAGCTGACTCGCCTACCCAATGCCTACAACAGCTTAGTCCTGCATTAGGCCAAAGCCAGGATCCTGGAATTCAGTCTAGGCTCCCACATAAGTGGCTGGGACCCAACCACTTGGAAGTCCTTGCTGGCACATTAGTGGGAAGTTGGAATCCAGAGGAGAGCCAAGGCTTGAACCCAGGTACTCCAGCATGGAATGCAGTTGCCCTGAGTGGCAACTTACCTGTTGTGCTGTATGCCCATCCGTGATTTACTACAATCTTACAGAGGATCTACTTATGGATAATTTGCTTTATTGGGTGTTCATTTATTTCCTCAAACTTTTTTTGACAATAGAGTGCTTGATTTGTTTGTTTATATTTTCTGTTAAGAGACGATACAGAACTGTGTTAGGCATCTATATACTTTAAGCCCCTGTATAAAATATGTTTTGAAGTATATTTTAAGTTTTTGGGGTAGGGTTTACTTAGATTGAGTGTTTTTCATGAAGCAAAGTACATTTTTAACCATGAAAGAAACTGAGGAAATTGTCAGGGAGCAATTCCCACATGCATAAATAATTTGGTAGCCCAAATGGTTCCATGGTCATTTAAATTTTAATTAATTTGAAGTGACAACACTTGCAATAGAATTGGGTCTCTGACTCAAGAGAGTCTAAATTTGGGGCTGGTGTTATGTCACAAAGGGTTAAGCCACCACCTGAGATGCAGGCATCCTGTATCAGTGCTGGTTCATGTTCCAGTTGCTCCACTTCCAGTCCAGCTTCCTCCTACTGTACCTGGGAAGTACTTTGTCTATGCACCCACTTGAGACCCATCTGGAAGAAACATGTAGCTCCTTGCTTTAGTCTGGCCCAGCCCTGGCCATTATAGCATTTGGGGAGTGAATCAATGGATGGAAAATTTCTCTCTCTGGTCTCTCTTTATAACTCTGCCTTTCAAATAAAAAAAAAAGTGAGAGAGACCCCCAATTTTTAAATGTTTTTATTTTTTAACAGATTTATTTTTATTGGAAAGGCAGATATACAGAAAGGAGGAGAGACAGAGAAACAGTCCGTCTGCTGGTTCACTCATCCAGTGGTTGTCATGGCCAGAGCTGAGCTTATCCAAAGCCAGGAGCTGAGAGCCTCTTCCAGGTCTCCTACGCTGATGCTGGGTCCCAAGGTCTTGGGCTGTCCTCGAATGTTTTCCCAGGCCATAGGCACGAAGCTAGATGGGAAGGGAGGCTGCCAGGATTAGAACCAGAGCCTATATAGGATCCTGGCACATGCAAGGTGAGGACTTTAGCTGCTAGGCTACATGCTTAGCCTGACTCCCAGCTTTTTAAAAGGTTTATTGATTTTTATTGGAAAGGCACATTTACAGAGAGAAAAAGAGAGAGAGAGAAACAAACAAACAAACATCCTCCATTCATTGGTTCCCTCCCCAAGTGGCCACAACATTTGGAAGTGAACCAATCCACAGGCAGGAGCCAGGAACTTCTAGTTTCCCACATGGATGCAGAGTCCCAAGGCTTTGAGCCACCCTTCATAGCTTTCCCAGGCTACAAGAAGGGAGCTGGATGGGAAGTAGAGCAGTCATGCACAAACCAGTGTCCATATGGGCTCCTGGCACTGGGAGGTGGAAGAGGGAAGAGTAGTCATTTAGCCAAACACTGGCCCCTAGACCTCAAATTTTCAACCTCTGTGCTAGGAAATAAGATGTAAAAGTAACCTTACATGAAAAAGAGGATCTGGAAAAATAGGAAGTAAATTGTAAAGAATGAAGAGCTTGAGTTAGTAATTGAAATGTTCTCATTTGCAGGTGATGAAGCTGTGTTAGTGGCACATTTTCCAAGGAAGCAGAGAATTTTTTTCTTTCTTTTTTTTTATATTATTATTTGTTGTGACGTTACATAGTTGATCAGGGTGGGAAGGATCTAGGGCCACCTGATATCAACCCAGGGTCACAAAGCAGCACACACTCTGAGTTTTCTGCCCAGATGATGCCGTGGTTCTGATGTGCTGCCAGTCTCGCTGTTCTGTAGATAAGGAGTCCCCTCCAATGTCCACTGGCTGGACTCAGTCAACTCTAGAGTCTCCATTTCTACAGATATTTGCTGTCATCGTTTGGCTGGAGTAGTTGTCTATATTGTCTATTTTGTCTAGTTGTCTATTTTGTTCACCACTCACCCTTATTGTGTGTGAGTGTGTATGTATCCATCTAGATCCACTGTTAGAGGTTTACGATCATTTAGCATGCTTTGTATGAAGCAATGAAGCAATATCCCATTGTAGCATTTATTTGCATCTGCTTTTCTCAACTGCTTTCCTTCCATCCCTGCACCTAAAAAATGCTCAAAACTGAGAAGCTAAAGAAAAGTATTGAAGTCTTTTTGAAGCTTATTTTCTTCTATCGGTCAGGTGTCTGGTTTTTAAACTTTTTATCAAAATATAGTATACATTTGAAAATATGCACAAGTTGTAAGGACTTACTTTGATGAACTTTCAAAGTGAGCACACTTATAGATTAGCTTTTGTTTTTGTTTGAAAGCAAATGTTGCTAAGTCTATATGATTAGATTTGTCAGTTTTTTGGGGGGATTATTCTCATTAAAAAGAAAAAGCATGTCTTCAGAGTATGAATTTGCATCAAGTCAACTTTTAAGAGTATGACTGTCTAAATCAAATTTTAGAAGACTTTTATCGGAGTACCTTGATTACTTTCAACATGTCATATAGTAAAGCAGGTGATTTATTTACATGCTATTTAATTCTTAGGAATACTCCAGAGATAACATTGTTTTATTTTATATAAACAGAAAAACTAAAGTCAAAAGAGGCTAGATATTTTCTTGAATCTAAATTTCCTGGGATATGGTAGAATCAGGCCTTAAAATAAGAACTTGGGCCCGGCGCGGTGGCGCAAGTGGTTAGAGGTCCTCGCCTTGCACGCCCGGGATCCCATATGGGCGCCGGTTCTAATCCCGGCAGCCCCGCTTCCCTTCCAGCTCCCTGCCTGTGGCCTGGGAAAGCAGTCGAGGACGGCCCAAAGCTTTGGGAACCTGCACCCGCGTGGGAGACCTGGAAGAGGCTCCTGGCTTCGGATCGGCATAGTATCGGCCCGTTGCGCTCACTTGGGGAGTGAATCATTGGACGGAAGATCTTCCTCTCTGTCTCTCCTCTCTGTATATCCGCCTTTCCAATGAAAAAAATAATAATAATAATAAAAATAAAATAAGAACTTAAGGGTCCAGCTCAGTGGCCTAGTGCTGAAGCCCTCGCCTTGAATGTCCTAGGATCCCATATGGGTGCCAGTTCTGATCCCGGCAGTCCTGCTTCCCATCTTGCTCCCTGTTTGTGGCCTGGGAAAGCAGTCAAAACCTTGGGACCCAGCACTGGCGTGGGAGACCCAGAAGAAGCTCCAGGCTCCTGACTTCAGATTGGTTCAGCTTCGGCCATTGTGGACACTTGGGGAGTGAATCATTGGACAGAAGATCTTCCTCTCTGTCTCTCCTCCTCTCTGTATGTCTGACTTTCCAATAAAAATAAATAAATCTTTAAAAAATAAGAACTTAGGGGCCCGGCGCAATGGCGCTGTGATTAAGGTCCTTGCCTTGCACACCCCGGGATCCCATATGGGCGCTGGTTCTAATCCCGGCAGCCCCACTTCCCATCTAGCTCCCTCCCTGTGGCCTGAGAAAGCAGTTTGAGGATAGCCCAAAGCTATGGGACCCTGCACCTGCGTGGGAGACCCAGAAAAGGCTCTTGACTTCAGATTGGCTCAGCTCCAGCCGTTGCGGCCGCCTGGGGAGTGAATCATTGGATGGACGATCTTCCTCTCTGTCTCTCCTCTCTGTATATCCGCCTTTCCAATAAAAATAAAATAAATCTTTAAAAAAAATAAGAACTTAAAAATGACTACACTATGTTTTGATAGTGTGTGTATGGTGTATTACCTGCATGATCCAATATCAGATGTGATCATGACCAAGTGAAGTGCCAGTTTTGTCTTTCTGTTTTTTTGTTTTTGTTTTTACCAAAAATGAAGGAAATACTTTCAGGAATGTTAAGTCCTCAAGGCAGTCTCTTGATAGAATGAGGCTTTGGGCTGCAGTCTGATTCCAAGTATAAGATACTTGCTGTGAGGGGAGCTGCTGCAGGGGCAGGGCGGAGGGGAGGGGAGGAAGATAAAGATACAGAACTCAGGATTGCCTTATCTTGGCCCAAGGATATGAAATGAACTACTCAGAAGAATGCTTATTCTACACCTGTCCTGAAAAAGGACAGTTGCACTGATATTTTAAAAAATATGTCTTTGAACCTACTTTATTTAAAATGAAATAAACTGCTTCATAAAATAACTTGGCAGGATGTTTCACAACCATCAATTAACAGATGGAGTTCTGCTGATAGCCACAAGAAGCTTCGTGAACAAGTTACGTGAAAACTATTATGCTTTCTTGTATTCAGAAACCCGTTGACTAAACTTACTTGTTAAATTTGGAATAATGATTAGTGCCTTAAATAGCCACCTAGAACTTGGGATTTTTGGTATATTAAGGGGTCAGCATTTTCCTTCTCTTAGTCTTGATGGTATTGCCACATATGTGATCAACTACAGAACAGGAGACTGGCCAACAATGTTGCAATGTGGACCGCTCTTCCCCCCCCCCCCCAAAACTTAGTTTGATTTTTACTATTGCTGTAACAAAGTTTCTTTGCATTCTTGTCCTAAATTTCACAAGAAAAGACAAATTGCTATATACATTTTTTTCTCTCTGGAGCTGCTAAGAACTTTGATAAAGTTACAGAACAGATGAAAGCTAGCTTATCATGACTTCTTTAGTTTATTGCTGGAAATTTGGATTTTGAAAACTGATCTTTGACATTTTAATAGCAAAGTGATTTTTCCTTTTTAACAATGGTGATTAGTGATTTATTTTCCTAGAAAAAAGGGAAAAAACTGTTTAGTGGCATGAATGATTAAAGCTAAATCAACTTGGAGAACATAGTTTTTGATTGCTGTATTTTTCCTTTCCTTTTTTTTTTTCTTTTGAGCAGTGATTCTTGGATGTAAACTGAACTCACCTGGGAAGAGTTTTTTTTTTCTTTAATATTTACTTTTTTTTTATTAGAAAGTGAGATATACAGAGAGAAAGATATTCCATCTGAAGATTCATTCCAAAAGTGACCGCAATAGCTGGTGCTATACCAATCCAAAGCCAGGAGCCGGGAGCTTCTTTTGTGTCTCCCATGTGGGTGCAGGGTCCCAAGGCTTTGGCCCATTCTCGACTGTGTTTCCCAGGCCACATGTAGGAAGCTGAATGGGAAACAGGGCCCGCCAAGATTAGAACCAGTGCCCATATGGGATCTTGGCATGCGCAAGGTGAGGACATTAACCACTAGGCTACTGCGCTAGGCCCACACCTGGGGAGTTTTAATAGGAAGATCTTGTCAGACCCCCAGATATTCTGAAGTATTTAATTCCATGAGATATCCTAATGGCGCAGCCAAGATTGACAAGCCACTGGTAGACTTTATTGAGGGTCCCTTGATCAAAATGTAAGAAAGTTGTTGATACAGATATTTAAAAGAAGAGAATTTAAGAGATGTTTACAGTTTTTTTTAAAATAGTGGCCAATCCAGTGAGATAGTTTTGTTCCATCATCAAGAAAGTTCATGATTAAATTTTCCCTCATTACACCCACATTTCTGAATCAGTTCCCTGCGGCTGCCCATGGGAAGCAGTAGATGATGACTCAGGTACTAAATTGTTGCCACATACATGGGAATCCCAGATGGAGGTCCAGTTTTTGAAGCTAGTATGTGTATTTCTGAAGTTGTTAAGTTTCCAGTGACCTATACGTGAGCAGTTGCTAGTCAGTCAAATTTACAAGGCAGCTTGCTGCGCACCAGATCAGCAGCTGGAGTTACTGGAGTGTGCAGTTTTCTTCCTTACCTAAGAGGTATTTCTCCTGGGGTTGTTATTTTTTTTTCTATGTACAGATTCAGGCTTGTTACCTAACTATTCATTTTCTCACAACGATTCACAGTTGTTCTGTTTCGCATGTATGGATTAATAGCACGCTGGGGAAACTTGGAGTGAACAACTTTGTACACATATCTTCATTTTAGTTGGCTGGGGGAAATCAAAGTCACAAAAAAATCTTGTGCTTTTCAGGAGAAAAGCATGGACACCTCAAAAGACTATCATATGCCCAAACTAGAGGTGATCTTGGGAAGCACTCTACAGCTCAGAGGAAGTGGTTGTGTACGGAAAAATTGGCATGGAATCCTGAAAGAGATAATACTGAACGTCAGGCCTCCATTTGCAAAACTTGCAAAATCTGTTCCTGCTATAAAATTTTTCAGTATTTATTTGGAATATATGCATATCCTTTCATCTATTTCTGTTTACTATACTTACTACAGTGTAAACAGTTGTATTGTTGGGGGCAAGGATAAGAAAGAAAAGTCTGTATTCAATACAGACAAAGTCTTTTTTTGAATATTGTGACTTGTAATTTAACTCTTGGAGGTGGAGGGTCTTTTATATTAGGATACTTTTTAAAAAGTCTATAGAGGGCCCAGCGCAATAGCATAGTGGCTAAAGTCCTCACCTTGTACACACCAGAATCCCATATGGGCCCCAGTTTTTTTTTTTTTCACCAAGATTTATTTATTTTTATTGGGAAGGCAGATATATAGATAGGAGGAGAGACAGAGAGAAAGATCTTCTGTCCGATGATTTACACTCCAAACAACTACAACGGCCAGAGCTGAGCCATTCAGAAGCCAGGAGCCTGGAGCTTCTCTCATGTGGGTGCAGGGTCCCAAAGCTTTGGGCCGTCCTCAACTGCTTTCCCAGGCTACAAGCAGGGAGCTGGATGGGAAGTGGGGCTGCCGGGATTGGAACCGTGCTCACATGGTATCCTGCTGCGTTCAAGACGAGGACTTTAGCTGCGAGGTCACTGCACTGGGCCTGTCTGCTCCAGGTTTTAAAACAATGTAGTTATTATTATTTTATGTTTACATAGTTGACCAGGTTGGGAAGGTCAAGGACTAGGGGAGTGTGGGTGAGACTCTTGTTTCCAATTCTTCTTCCTCTTCCTCCTGTATCTGGCAGAAGCAGGGAACTATGGGAGAAGCTGTACCCAACCTCGTCATGCCCCAGTACCCAGGGATGGGGATCGGTTCCTAATGCCATCACAGGGTCCCTGATCTGGGGCCTGCTTAGAGGGTTCTGCTCAAGTGGTTTCAGTTGTTCTGAAATGCTGTCAATCTCGCTAATCCAACGATGAATAAATCCTTCCAAGGTCCATCCGCTGACGCAGTCCATCCCAGAGTTCCCATTCCGCCAAATACTTACTTTTTGCTCAACTGCCCCAGCCAATGAGCAATTTCTTCTGCTCTCCTTCCTCTGCTGTGGTAGCAGATATCCTCTGCAGGCCGCAATGGACTGCCATATCCTCCATGTGCTTCTTGGCATACTGTGCACTGCTCTGAGCCACTGAGACGGCCCAGATCTGACACATGTACTCCATGGTCAGACCTCAAATCCTGCAACTCTCCTCATAGTGGGAGTTTAAGTCTAGTAGTTCAGTTGAGTACATCTCTATGGAAACTTCAACTGCAGTGATTCTAGACCTGACTCTGTGTGCTTGCCAGTACGGGGTCTAGTTCAATTCTTCAGCCATGTCATCTGCTCCACTTCTGATCCAGCTTCTTTCTTTTGGCCTGGGAAAATAGCTAACGATGACTCAATTTTTGGCTCTCTGCACCCATTTGAAAGACCAGGAACAAACTGCTGGCTCCTGGCTTTAGATCAGGTCAGCTCTGGTCCCGTGCAGCTTTTTGGCAGTGAACTAGTGGGCAGAAGATTCTCTCTCTCTCTCTTTCCTTTTCTTTCTGTAAATTTCTCTCAGATAGAACTAAGTAAATCTTTAAAAGAAATGCTGGGTATATAATTATGGTTGCTGATAACAACAGTGAAGACACCATCTACATGGCCAGTGGTCATGCTGCTTCATCCTATTTTAGTGTATTAAATATATAATCTCTTGGTTGTAATGTTGTAAACTCGGAAAGTGTGAGAATTCAGGAATTTAAAATACAATTTAACAAAACGAAACTGGGAATGCCCTAAGTATCAACCTGTGCTTCTTGCTTTTAAAGGTGAGGGGGAAAAAAAAAGAAAAAGAAAAAGAAAAGGTGGGGGATTAAGGTAATAGCGTCAGGATTAGAGAGATCAGGTTAGGCGTGCTGGTTCACAAGATCTTTTCTTTTTTTTTTTTTTAAGATTTATTTACTTTTATTGGAAAGTCAGATATACAGAGAGGAGGAGAGACAAAGATCTTCCGTCTGATGATGGTTCACTCCCCAAGTGATCGCAACAGCCGGTGCTGTGCCAATCCAAAGCCAGGAACTTCTTCCAGGTCTCCCACATGGGTGCAGGGTCCCAAAGCTTTGGGCCGTCCTGGACTGCTTTCCCAGGCCACAGGCAGGGAGCTGGAAGGGAAGTGGAGCTGCTGGGATTAGAACTGGCGCCCACATAGGATCCTGGCACGTTCAAGGCGAGGACTTTAACTGCTAGGCCACCATGCCGGGCCCAAGAAATCAAGCACATGTTTATGCTAAGTTGCATTACTTGTGCATTAATCACTTTTCAGAGGGAAAGGAAGATCAAAAGGTTAAATTATAATTTAAATATGTTATATCCATCATTTCAGTTTCTTCTAGGTGTGTTGAAGCAGGAGGATTGTGTGTTTATGTTTTATAATATAATTTCCTAGTTTTTGCTTTATAACTTATTTTATGTCAAAGATAATTCTGAGTAACTTCCTGTTTCCTGAAACAGGAAGAATCATTTTGAAATTAAACAATCCAAATGTGCCTTGGGCTTATTATCCATAAATATCACATCATGACATCTTTGTAGGAAAGGGTGTTCCTGCTTAGGATCTATGATACATATTTAATTTAGGTCATCCTTACGGTTGTAGGTAGCGTCCATTACCTCAGTATGCAGTTCTAAAACACTAAATTTTGAAGACTGAGGCTGCTGAGTTATAATGAAACCATAAACAAGTTCAATATAGAAACTTGACCTATATAGTCAAGAAATTTTTTTGGAAACATTTACAAAAAGATAGTGAGTGCTTTCTTGGCTGAAACATTTAGGTAAAAAACCAAGGTGTTTATATAGTTTTAAGGTATCTTCCTACATTATAATGATTAATTACAAAGGGAAAAATTATAACTTTATAGTCGAGGATAGATAGATATCATCTTAACCAAGTTATCAAAAATACTTAATAGCCCTGAAATAATATATTTGTATTTGCTTTATAAAAGTTTTCTGCCCAGAATGAAAACAATTGAATAAATGAGAAGGTACGATACAAACAAACTGAAGTTGGGGAATAAATTTTTTTTTCAAAAGATTGATTGGTCTGTTTATTTGAAAGACACAGCTGTAGAGAGAGATACATATTGCCTCTTGGTTCACTCCCAAAATGGCTCTAATGACTGGACCTGAGCTGGTCAGAAGCCAGGAGCCAGGAACAACTTCTGGGTCTCCTGCAAGGGTGTAGGGGTACGGGAAGATGGACCCCTGCACTGCTTTCTCAGGCATATTAGCAGGGAGCTAGATCAAATGGGGAGCAGCTGGCACTGGAACTGGTGCCCATATGAGATACCCATCACACAACAGCACTGGCCCTTAATTTGGGGAATATTTTACAAAGCAAATGACCTGTAGTCTTCAAAAGTGTCAAAATTTTGAAAGAGTAAAAAAACAAAACAAAACAAAACCCAAACTGGAGAACTGTTCCAGGTTAAAGTAGTTGTTAGTAAGGAATAAGTGGAATATTTTTAAAAAGATTTATTTATTTTTATTGGAAAGTCAGATATACAGAGAGGAAGATCTTCCATCCAATGATTCACTCCCCAAATGGTTTGACGGCTGGAGCTGCGCCAATCCAAAGCCAGGAGCCAGGAACCTCCTCCAGGTCTCCCACTTGAGCACAGGATCCCATGGCTTTGGGCCAGCCTCGACTGCTTTCCCAGGCCACAGGCAGGGAGCTGGATGGGAAGTGGAACTGCTGGGATTAGAACCGGCACCCATATGGGATCCTGGTGCATGTAAGGCGAGGACTTTAGCACTAGGCTACCACACCAGACCAGAATATTTATTAATTGAAAATTGTGATCCTACATTGGGTCTGAACCAAAAAAAATGTCTTCATTTTTAAAATATACTAGTGAGAAATTGATTATAGTATTGTGCTTTGAGCAGTCTATGAGAAAATAGATGGTAAGTTCATTTGTGCTTAAACATACAAATGAACAGTTTTTTAAAAATCTTTATAGCAAAATACATATTATTAAAGAAAATTTATTTTTGCACTAGAATAAACTAACCTTTTAATCTCTTTCAAAAACTTGTTTTAAGTGCCTTCCTGGTTTTGAAAATTGTGCTATCTTGATGTAGGATATTCATATATAATTATTTAGGAACTATATTTCTGGAATGTTCGTGGTAGCAAAATTATCACTTTTCAAACAAGTCAGAAAATAATATAGGGATAGAATAATAAATATGAGGAGGGTATTTCATAAAGTCCATGGGAAAATGGAATTAGCAAATGTTTATTTTGATACAAAATTCTTTTAAATCCATGTCTATGGTTTTTATGATCTGCAGTTCTCATGAACTTTGGAGTGCTCTTGTAGACATGATTAAATGGTGAAACTGGAAAAATATAGAGTTGTATGGGAATTATTTGTGCTGTGCTTACAACTTCTCTAACTCTGGAATTATTTCAAAATAGAAAGTTAAGGAGGTAAGAGCTTAATGGGATTTGTGCCTAATTAACTGATTTTTGAAGAGACTGCTGGAAATTCTACGTCAATTCCTTATCTGTAAAGTAGGTGAATGTATTACAGAGTTCTTTCATTCTAAAACTATGATTTTATAGGCAGGTAATATTAGAAATAATGTGTACCCTTAAATTCCTATGTTTAAGGAGGACAGTAATTAGTTGACATGATATTGTGTAACCAGCATGTTCAAAGAGAGAGAAAACAACAACACCAACAACAAAAAAAAGAGTACAAGTTCTGAACCACATCCTATGACTTCTACATTGACATTACAATTATTAGTTTATCAATATCATGTCAACTAATTCCAGTACGTTATAAATTGTTACTGATGTAATGTTGGGGCTTTCAATTGATTGGGATGATACTCTTTCGGCTGTACCTTCAGACCAGAGACTGTCTCCCCATGAAACTGATGAACTTATCTGCACAATAAGAGGCTGGAATCTATGCTTTGTAGATGCTTGCAAGGAAAAAAAATCTCAACTGATTTTGATCTGTGGTAATGCAACAAGATGGAAGACTCCACCCCCGGGGGGGTGGGCGGAGTGGGTTTTGGGGAGGGGAGGGGGGAATCCCAGTGCCTGTAAAACTGTGTCTCATGATGCAATGTAATAAAAAATAATAATAAAAAAAAATAAAGAGGACAGGAATAGAAAATTGAAGTTAATTTTCCTGTTTGAGTCAAAAGCTGTTAAAAATAACAAGGTGTCTGTACCACGTGCCAGTGTATGTATTAAGCTCACCAGTACTTCCTTTTGCCTGCCAGACTTTTAAGATTTACTCAATTGTACTTTGCATTTACATTTTGTGTGTCACTTCTTGTTTCATGCTTATGCTTTAATGATATGTTTCTGAACTTCTACATTTAATTTCATTTAAAAATTGTCATTTATAAATTTCCTAATTAAGCTTGGTTAGTAATATTCAATATTAATGGATATTTATGTGATCTTAATGGATAGATACCCCAAAAGATGTCCAAAAGTTTATTCACAAAGTAAAAATTAAATTGATGTCCAGCATGTCACACTTTGGGAATGTTTTTGTGTCAAACCGAAGCTGTTAAGCATTTATTTTCTCTTACCTCTTTTCTCCACCCGTTCCAGCTTGGTGATCCAGCTATTTTTCCTGCCGTAATTGTGGAACATGTTCCTGGGGCTGACATCCTCAATGGTTATGCTGGTCTGGCCTGTGTGGAAGAGCCCAATGACATGATTACTGAGAGCTCCTTGGATGTTGCTGAAGAGGAAATCATAGATGACGACGATGATGACATCACCCTTACAGGTGTGTGGTCTTCGGCAGGACCTGACTGTAGCACAATTTGGGATGATGCCTCAGTCCCGAGGTTTTGGAGCCATAACATATCCTTAGCTTGATATTGAGAGGTTGCATTATCTATAGAAACTTGAGCTTTCCTGAGAGGAGATAACATTTTCTGAGTCATCTGTTGTGTTTGAGTTGGCTGTTTTACTCCAGCTCCCTTTGTTTGTTCTAAATGTAGGTGGTATAGAAGAATCAAAGCTACTCAGTTCATCAAATCTTCATTTATATACCTGGTTCTGTATTCCTGACAACAAAATAAGAAATTGTAAGGGAAGAAATGGGAATGTTCTTTTCCCATTATTGCTGCAGGATCAGCACAGTAGGCCATGGCCCAATGCACAGTAGGGTACAAAGATTTATGGAAGACTTCTCTTGTGTTCACTCAGAGCAAGCAAGATATATATTTTTTAAGATTTATTTATTTTTGTTGCAAAGTCAGATATACAGAGAGGAGGAGAGACAGAGAGGAAGATCTTCTGTCCGATGATTCACTGCCCAAGTGACCACAAGAGCCGGTGCTGTGCCGATCTGAAGCTAGGAGTCTGGAATTTCCTCCAGGTCTCCGTCATGGGTGTTGGAACCAAAGGTTTTGGCCCGTCCTTGATTGCTTTCCCAGGCCACAAGCAGGGAGCTGGATGATAAGTCGAACTTCCAGGATTGGACCCGACAAGCATATGGGATCCTGGTGCGTTAAAGGCAAGGACTTTAACCACTAAGCTATCACGCTGGGCCCCAAGATATTTTAAATTTGAAGAGTAGACTATATAAATTTGAGGTAGAAGTACTGATATTTTCATTATTTTTACAGATTAGTATGTTGTATTTTTTGCCGGTGCGGATGGGAAATTGAGAAAAATAGTTGAAAGTAAATACTTGCATTTTTATTCTTAAAAGAGTTTACCAGAAAAAGGCATAATGAGTGAATCTCTAGATTTCATGGTAGCAAGTATTGTGGCTCATCTTGTCAGCATTACCTTAATGCTGATCACAATGCATGGTATATAAGATGCATTCAGTAAAAATTTCTTGCATAAGTTTCCAAATACTAAAAGTTTTAATTTTACAATAACTAGAACAGGTGATATTAGTGAAAGAGTGTCAGTTGGACTATTAGAACTGAATATTGGGCCTGGCGCTGTGGCCTAGCAGTTAAAGTCCTTGCCTTGAATGCACTGGGATCCCATATGGGTGCCATTTCTAATCCCAGCAGCTCCAATTCCCATCCAGCTCCCTGCTTGTGGCCTGGGAAAGCAGTCAAGGATGGCCCCAAGCCTTGGGACCCTGCACCCGCATGGGAGACCCTGCACCCGCATGGGAGACCTGGAAGAGCTCTTGGTTCCTGACTTCAGATCACTTCAGCTCTGGTTCTAGCCATTGCGACCACTTATTAGTGAACAAGCAAATGGGAGATCTTTCTCCCTACCTCTCTTCTTCATACATCTGCCTTTCCAAAAATAAATAAATAAATAAAATTTTTAACAAAGATATTTAGAAATCCTGTCTTCTGCAATAAAATGGATATAGCTGGAAACCATTACACTTCATGAGATAAACCAGACCCCAAAGGCACATATTGTACATATTCTCTGTAGCTAATATATAGAGTATTCAAAACAGCAACAAATATCAACCAAATAAACCTAAAACTGGATGAGTAAGAATGAAATTGACATGTGATGATTTTATTATCTCTGTTAGTCCTTGCCCGTGCTCCTGTGGAACTGTGGTTTTCCTGCGTTTCACTTGTTCAACCCTGTGTTTAGTGTACTATTCAACCTCTGAATCTCTGAAATGAATTGGAAGTATGATATCACATTAATTTTCTTCAAAAGGAAGGAAATGGAAAGGAAGTATCCATATGTTCTTAGAATTGTGTCTTTGAAATGTATGAAATCTGCTCTTTATACTAAAAATTACAAAAATAAATTAACATAATATTTTAAATGAGAAGGGAAAGGAAGAATGAATTTTCGTTTTGTATGGAAGAAAAAGAAAGATTTGTATGCCTGAGTCATGCTTCAGAATAGCAAATTGTATCACAAATATATGAAAAATGTAATATGACACAGATAAAACCATTAAAAAATTCTTCAGGGATGAGCATTTGGTCTTTTGGTTAAGATCCTTCTTGGGACACCTGTATTCCCTATTGGAGTGTTGGGTGCAAGTTCTGGCTTTGCTTCTTTCTTTTTTTAAAGTTCATTTATTTTTATTAGAAAGTCAGATTTATAAAGTAGAGACAAATCTACTCGTAGCTTCACTGCCTGAGTAGTTGCATCGGTTGGAGCTGATCTGATCTGAATCCAGGACCAGGAGCCTCTTCTGGGTCTCCCATGAGAGTGCAGGGTCCCAAGTCCTTGGGCCCATTCTAGACTCTTTTTCCAGGCCAAAAGCAGTGATCTGTATGGAAGCGGAGCAGCCAGGATATGAACCAGAGTCCATATGGGATTCTGGTGATTTAAGGCAAGGACTTCAACCACTAGGCTACCAAATCAGGCCCCTGGCTTTGCTCCTAATCCTAGTTTCTTTCTAATGAGTACTATGGGAGGCAGCAGGTGATACTCATATTATTGAATTGCTGTTGCCATGTGGGTAGCTTGGCCTGGCTCAATCCTGCCTATGGGAGGCATTTTGGCAAGTGATCTTAGTGGATAAAGTCAATGTTTGTCTCTCAGTCTTTGCCTCAAATCAAATAAAATATTTAAAAGTAACAAACACGGTTCCATGCATGGCATTGGGTCAAGTTGATGCCTAGAATACCAGCATCCCATTTGAGTTCTGGTTTGAGTCCCAGCTGCTTCACTGTAATTTAATGAAAACAACAGCAAAACAAAGAGATGATCCACATGTCCAACCATAGTTTAATGTCTTTCCAGCTTCCTGCCTTCCATATCTTTAGTGGCACACAAAACACTATTAGTTCATTCCTTCTATTTGGTGAGGTATACTTACTGTGATCTAACAGAATTTTACTGTTCTGGGCCCAGCACAGTGGCCAAGTGGCTAAAGTCCTTGCCTTGAATGCCAGGATCACATAGGAGTGCTGGTTATAATCCCAGCAGCCCTGCTTCCCATCCAGTTCCCTGTTTGAGGCCTGGGAAAGCAGTCCAGGACAGCCCTAAACCTTGAGATCCTGCACCCTCATGGGAGACCTGGAAAAAGCTCCTGGCTCCTGGCTTCAGATTGGCTTATTTCCAGCCATTGTGGTCACTTGGGGAGTGACTCATCAGATGGAAGATCTTCCTCTTTGTTTCTCCTTCTCTCTGTATATCTGACTTTGCAATAAAAATAAAATAAGTAAGAATAAAATTTTTTTTTACCATTCCAAAATGAAAATGGGAGATTTGGGGCTAAGCTGTAAATTAAGGCTCTGCCTGAACTGCCAGCTTAAGTACTAGCTGCCCACTTCTGATATAGCTACTTGCTAGAGTCCAGTGCTTGAAATCAATGAAAAATGGGTCAAGCACTTGGGTCTTGCCACCACTGTGGGGAGACCTGGATGGAATTCCAGGCTCCTGACTGAAGCCTGGCCATGCCCAAGTCATTGTAGTGATTTGGGGAGTGTATTAAGAGATGTATTTATTTATTGGAAAGCCAGATTTACAAAGAGAAAGATATTCCATCCTCTGGTTCACTCCCCAAGTAGCCATAATGACTAGAGAAGAGCTAATCTGAAGCCAGGAGCCATGAAATTCTTGCAGGTCAAGTGGTTTCAGGGTTTCAAGGTTTTGGGCCATCCTCTACTGCTTTCCCAGACCTCTAGCGGGGAGCTGGATGGGAAGTGGAGCAGCCGGGCCACAAACTGAAACATATGGGATCCCAGTTTGCAAGAGAAGGATTTAGTGGAGGAATTAGAGCTGAGCATTGCGCTGAGCTCTGTAACTCTTCTTTAAAATAGATAAATAAATATTGGAAAAAAATTCTAAGCATAAAAATAAGGATAAAAGTACAAAAAGAAATAAATTGGTAACAAATGTTGAAAACATGTTTTATCTAAAAAATAGTACAAGGATGCTTCAAAAAATTCATGGAAATATCTATGTATAAAAGATAAATATTTTAAAATCATGCTTTTTTTTCCATAACATTTCCTGCCCTGAACACTTTGGAGATCCTCTGTAGCCAAAATTAAAAAGGCAAATAACTAATAGGCTAAGCTATTTACAACCTGTGTGGTTGATAAAAGATTAATGTCCTTCACGTAAAGAGAGTTGTTGCAAATCAGTAACAGCCCTAAATGGCCACAAATTTTTGAATAGTTATGTTAAATAAATGTAAAAATACAAATGGCTAGAAAGTATGAGTGCTTTTTTTTTTAAAAAAACAAATACGGCTAAAATAAAAATCAGTTTTATTTTTCACTCATTATTTAGAAAATATGACAAAAGATAGCAGAAAGAATAATTTTGTGACACTGAGTCAGTTACAAACATAAAAATTATACTGAAATTTTGTAATACCACTCAAAAATGAGTTATGTTATTATATTTGTGGGTGAAGCTCAGATAAGTCAAAGACATAAGAACATACAGTAAAAACAGGATTCAGAATTATGAGTTTCTATTTATGTGTTTGGAAAAACTAGGTCACGAATTGTGTCTCAGGAACTCAAGATAGAGGCTAGCTGTGGTTGGGGGAAGATAAGACAGACAGAAGGGGTGGGGTGGGGTTGGGGCAGCACTGTGCCATTTCTAGTAAAGCCCCCTGAGAAGTCAGCATCTCATATGCACTAGTTCATGTCCTTTCTGTTCTTCTCCCTGCTAATGGAATAGCAGTTTAAGTTGGCTCAACTGCTTGTACCCCTGCGCCCACATGGGAGACCCACCTGAAGTTTGTGGTGCATCTTTGGTGTTGGAGACATTTGGGTGGCGAACCAGCAGATGGGGGATGTATCTCTCTCTCTGTTTGTCTGTAAAGTAACAACCCAGTTACTACATGCTTGGAACATGCTAAACTCTGATAGGTTTTTAAACTAAAAACTGTTTTTAATTGGTTAGCTAAGTCTAGCTCTTAATTGCATCTCACCAGTTTCATACTGATGTTCTTTTTCTGTTCCAGGATTCTATCCAGAATCACATATCCTTTAGTTATTTGTTCTTAGTTTTCATTTATTTTTATTAGAAAGGCAGAGTTATAGAAAAGGAGTAACAGATTTTCCACTTATTGGTTCACTCCGCAGTTGGCTGAAAGGTCCAGAGCTGTGCAAGTCTGAAGCCAGGATCTTAGAACCTCTTCTAGGTCTCCCTGATGGGTGCAGAGGCCCAGGTACCTGAGCCATTCTCTGCTGCTTCCCCAGGACATCAGCAGGGAGATGGACTGGAAGTGGAGCAGCCAGGACCTGAAGCAGCAACCAACCATAAGTAATGCAGCACCACAGGCAAAGCCTAACCTAATACGTGGTGATTCTGGTCCCTGAAAAATGTACTTTTTTTTTTTTTTTAAAGATTTATTTATTTATTGGAAAGTCAGATATACAGAGAGAAGGAGAGACAGAGAGGAAGATCTTTCCTAGGTCTACTGGTAGACAGAATCCTCCTTAGTGCATCCACAGATCCAGCTCCATGCTGCAAAGTGTGGCCAGGAGAGTGGTTCAACTTGTTCTCCTTTCTGTCCTTCGACAAGGCAGTTGGCGTTCCCTGCTGGCCTTACATGAGCTGTCCCTCATGTCTCCCATGTGCATCTGGGCATGCTGTCCCCTGCACGGGCATCAACAAATGAGGAGGCCTGTCCTGTTACATGCATTCCAAGACCAGACTATACATCCTGTAATTTTCCCACTGGCCAAGGTCTGAGTCCAGAAGTCTAGCTGAGGAGTTACACCAAGGAACTTCACCTGGGGTGACGTGAGACTTTTGTATGTGCCAGTTAGTACATGGTCAGGTTTTGTCTGCCCCATGCACTAGCCAACACATATACTTGTGGTTGCAGCTTAGCCAGTTCTGTCTTAGCACCATAGCTCACATGAATTGATAGATGCTGTGGCCCAGCCCAGCCAAGCCCAACTCAGGCCTGGTCTTCAAGCATGCCAGTGGGTGCTGTGACCTTTTGGAGCAACCTCCAATAATCCCCAGTAGGACCACTCCAGCCCTGGTTTTTGTATCTGACAGTTTCTGCTGCAGCCTAGCTGGCCCAACCCAAATCCCATCTGGTTCTTGTGCTCATGCATGGGCACTGTGGCTTAACTCAGCCCAACCTGTCCCCAGACCCGGCCCTCAGGTATGTCAACAGGTGCTCCCAGTTTGTCCAGCATGGCCTACCCCAAGCCTTGGTTCAAGTGCTCATCAGGGATAAATACAGCCTAGCAGGGAAGTGCCCACGTTCCCCTGCCAGGCAAATTCCCATTCCTGAATTTTGCAACTTCCAGGGGGTACTGTGGTTCAGTATGACATGACTCACGCCCAGTCCTGGCACTTGCCAACTGGTGCTGTGGGCTATTTCAGCTGGGCTGCACTCATTCTTGCTCTTGTGCATATCAGCAGGTGTAGCAGCCTAGCCCAGCCTGGCCTGCCCCCAAATTGGTTCGCTCCCAGTCCCAGCTGTCATTCTTACCAGTGGAAGCAGCAGTCCATCAAGGGAGTCCCCAAAGTTCTCCTACCAGGTCTGCTCCCAGCTTTGGGTCTTGTATGTGCCAACAGTTGCTGCAACCTAGTCTGAGATGGCCTGACCCCAGTCTCAGCATTTGTCAGCAAGTGCTACTGGTTCATCCAGACCCAACCCCAGTCTCAGTTCTTGCTAGCTGGTGCACCAGCCTAGCCCACCCCTCGCACTCATGTGAACTGCCTGGTGTTGTAGTCCAGCCAGCCTACTATCCTGTACCTTGTGCTGGCTTTCACTTGTGCCAGTGTGTGTTGTGGACTGACCCTGCCTGCCCTGATCTCAGGACCAGCTCATACATGTACCAATGGGTGCTTCAGCCCAACCTTGTCTCGCTTGCTCCTAGCTCTAACTTTCATGCTTACCAGCTGGAGCTGTGCCTGGCAGAAGAGTTCCCCAAATTCCCCTACCAGGCCCACTGCCAGCAGTGGATCTTGTGTGTGCCATCAGGTGTTGCTGCCCAGAATGACATGGTCAGCCCCTAGGCCTGCCTGGCACTTATCATTGGATACTGTAGCCTAGCTCAACTGGCCCATACCCATTCTGATTCTCAGCAATGGGTGCTACAGCCTACCACAGCCTGGCCCACCCCAGACATGGCTCTAAGCAGTTGCGTACAGATGGGGTATTTGTTTTTAGTCTTTTCCAGTCTCTAAGATTTCCTCTATGTTTTCTCAGTGTTGCCAATAGAAAACAAAAACTCCAGTTAGGGAGGTTAAAGTAAGTAATTTGCCCAAGATCATGATAACACTGGGAAACAACACCTAATTTTTGTGCTGTTTTCTATTTTTAACAAGACATTTTTCTCAGGAATTTTAAAAAATGGGATTACAAGCTATTTTGGTACAGAAATTTTGAAATCCATAGTTTTTTTTTTTTAAAATAATACACATTGTCCATGAGCATTTTGAAAGACCCCTTATGTATTCACATTTTTTGTTCAGTATAAGCAAGCGAAAGGTTTTTTGTTTTTTGGTGAATCTAGACCTGTTTCTCCCTTATCAATAAAGAAATTGGATTAGTCAGACTAGAAGTTTGTATTGATTGCTCTGTGTGTCTGTGTGTTTTGTGTAATAAGGTAACTGCTATTACATGAGTATTTGTTTTGATTCTGCCAAAATTTTTGCAGTGAAATTTTATGTAACTTGAAGGCTTAGAGATACGGGAATCAGTATCTCCCCTGAAGGAGTATTTATTCCTGTGTGCATTCATCAGGGAAAACATGGTCCTCGGAGAGGACATGCAGGTGAGGACAGTGGATACTGGATTTTTAGGAAAAGGAATTCTGTCTTCCTTTCAGTGCCTCACTGTCTTGGGTTTAAACTTGACAGCAAACGGTAAGGTCCAGATATACTCCTTCCTAGAAAATGGAAGTGCTGTGGAATGTGCCCTATCTTGGAAACCAGATTTCCTATTTTCATGTTTCATCCCCAGCCCCTTTCTTATCTCCCAACTCAAGTTACTGAACACAACCATCCCTGTGTGAGTATTTGTCCTGAGCCTTCCTATTCTGGGTGGGCCTGGGGTGGTGTTAGTGGTAGGCTGCACCACTGAGAAACTCCTGGGGTGGTAAGAGATAGCTTCTTTCTTAGAATGTTAGATGATAAAGAAAAAAAAAAAAACAATGTTAGGTGGTGCTTCAGACCATAAATAGGTACTTCAGAAAGTTTTGGGAGAAGAAAAAAGCATATATATGATGCAAAAATTCATGTGTGAATCTCTCTTTTTTTTTTTGGCACCGAAATCTTCAAATTCTGTTTTCCATTAATTTTCTAGAGTCACCTTGTTTTCATTTGTTAGGGCTGCCAAAATACCACATTCTGTGTAGTTCAGACAAAGAGAAATTTTGGACTTTCACACTTTTGGCAGTTGGAAGTCTGAGATAAGGTGTTGGTGACAGATTTAGTTTCTCCAGAGACCTGTTTCCTGGGCCTTGGACATCAGTCTTCTCATGTACTCATATGATTGTTCCTCTATACCTGTCTGTGCCCGAATTAATTCTAGAGGAACACCAGTTATACAGAATTAGGGTCCACCCAATGACTTCATGATAACTTGATTATTTCTTTAAAGATCATGCCTCCAAAGATAGTCATATTCTGAAGTATTGAAGATTTAGTATTAAAAAATATTCACTTCAAAGGTAGAGTGACAGAAAGAGAGGCAGACAGGCAGATAAACAGACATAAAAAATCTTTCATCTGCTGGTTCACTCCGTAAATGTCAGTAACAGCTAGGGCTTGACCAAACCAAACCCAGGATCCAGGTACTCCATCTGGTTTCCCATGGGTTGACAGAAACTCACATTTTTGAGCCATTATTTGCAGCTTCCCAGGCATATTTGGAGGGATTGAAGTTGAAAGTGGAGTAGCCACAACTCAAACTAGCAATATATGTGGTTTTTAACCCACCGTGCTTTCTTAACACTGACCTGGAGAGTTAGTTTTTTGTTTTTGCTTTTGTTTTTTAATCATAAGTACTAAATGTTATAGTGTAGTCCATGCAGGGCTGGTTTTCAAGAAGAAACAGTTATTTGTTTGAAAAGCAGGGTTACAGAGACAAAGAATTCTTCCCTCTACTCACTCACGTCCCAGATGACCACAATGACCGGGGCTTGGCCACACTAAAGCCAGGAGCTTCATGTGGTCCCCTACATGGATGATAGGGTTCTAAAACTTGCACCGCTGTCTGCTGCTTTCCCAGACTGATTGGAAGCAGAGTAGCCAGGACACATATTGGGGATGCTGGCATTGTAAGCTGTGGATTTACCTGCTACAGTACAGCACCAGCCTCAAGTTTCCTAACATCTGAGATAGACTGTCAGTTCTTAAATGATCACTACAACATTCTTGAAGGTTTCACAGCTTAAGCTGACACCTTTTTGTTTTTAAGATTTATTTATTTATTTATTTATTGGAAAGTCAGATATACAGAGAGGAGGAAAGACAGAGAGGAAGATCTTCCATCCGATGACTCACTACCCAAGTGAGTGCAACGGCTGATGCTATGCCGATCCGAAGCCAGGCTGACACCTTTTGTTAAGACAAGTAACTGTTAAAAGCAAACCAGGCCCAGACTTTGTCCTAGAGGCTGAAGTCCTTGCTTTGAATGCACCGGGACCCCATATGGGTGCCGGTTCTAATCCCAGCAGCTCCACTTCCCATCCAGCTCCCTGGTTGTGGCCTGGAAAAGCGGTCAAGGATGGCCCCAAGCCTTAGGACCCGGCACCCAAGTGGGAGACCTGGAGGAGGTTCCTGGCTCCTGGCTTCGGATCATTGTATGGAAGATCTTCCTCTGTCTCTCTTCTTCTCTGTGTATCTGACTTTCCAATTAAAAAAGAAATGAATATTAACAAGAGAGACACATTTGTAAAAAAAATTGATTGTTGATATGTACCTAAAAAGATCAACCCAATTTATTTTATGATATTATATATATAGAAACAGAATAACCTTCCCAGTGATATCCTAGTTTAGTGACACAGCTGGGAGTTCTGTCACACTAGAGCTTTTTCCATAGTAGTATAGATGTCCATTTGTTTTTTAAAAATACAGGAATTACCAGAGAAATGGCAGATATAGTTTCCTTTCAGAGTGTGAGCTGTATTCTGCCTATAGTGTCATGCAAAGGCTTTTTGTTTCAAGACATTTCTTAATTTTATGCTGACAAAAATTTAGGTTGACAGTATCCACACACACACTCAAAGCCTTAGTGATGTATTTTGTTTAAGCGATCAGCACTGTAAGAACAAGA
Organism: Ochotona curzoniae; assembly: GCF_017591425.1. Lineage (NCBI taxonomy): Eukaryota > Metazoa > Chordata > Mammalia > Lagomorpha > Ochotonidae > Ochotona > Ochotona curzoniae. The sequence goes on along the minus strand of NW_024466502.1, from coordinate 39,113,114 downwards.
GGCGTTTTGTATCTAATTCTGCTTTTTTCTTTACATGTATTGTAGTGGAAGCTTCTTGCCATAATGGGGATGAAACAATTGAAACAATTGAGGCTGCTGAGGCACTCCTGAACATGGATTCCCCTGGCCCTATGCTGGATGAAAAGCGAATAAGTAAGTAGTTAAGATTGTTCTTGTTCTGTAGAGTTATTCTTCCCATCTCTGCCTTTTAGATAGTAAATATCAAGGGATCAAAGAGCATATTTTATATTTGAAGGTATGATACTAATTAATAGATAAAAAGCAATTTATTATCAAATATTAGGTTTTGCATATTTACTTATCTTAAACTCATGGACGAAAATACCAGAATTTTAAAGGCCTAATCTCTTATTTAGCTACCTGTGTAGATACTCACCAATGAATAAGCAAAAAACCACCGACAATTTTACTAACACTTCATGGTATAAAATTCACTGCCCAATCATTGATCTGCTCTTAAAGCCATGTTCTCCTTTGAACTTTTCTGACTTTGAAGCAATCATACTGATAAAATTATCACTAAATCAATTGAAGTTATTTATTGTATATTTTTATGTGTATGACAACAGTGTTTTAGGCATTATATCCCTTCCTTGAGCTAACAATTTAATTTTGAAGATAGTTATTTACTTAAATAATCAAAAAAGCAAAAAATAAAGGCCTTGAGAGTGATAGTAAAAGTCCTCTGGAAGTAGTCAATATGCTGGTGGGAGACATCAGAGACAGGCTTTATTGAGAGAGTCTTTTAACTTGGGTTGTAAATTGTAAGCATTTAATAGAACAGATAGAAAAGTTCATTCATTTTAGAAAGAAGAAATTAAACCCAAGAACACAGATGTCTCAAAAAGAATGAATGAAATAACCGAGCTAAAAATGTAAAAATGCTTCGGTATAGCTCAAATGGAAGCTCTCTGTTGGGTATGAGACAAGATTGGAAAGGTAGGATTGGCTTAGATGATCAAAGTTTTGAAAAGCGTACTCTGTAATTTGGATTGTTCTTAGCATAGATCTGTTTCTGTAAAGGTGTAATATAGTCAGACCAGACATAGGATTCAGAATATAACTAGCTCCAGTACGAAGGATGAGGGGCATGCACAAGCTAGACTGGACATAGAAGGTAAAGAAAGACAATGAAATAGTCTTGTTAAAGCTGGACTAAATTAGAGGACTTGATGTAGGGCAGAAGAAATAAAAGAACTGATTCTAAGATTTTGTTTCTAATTTAATCTGTTTGAAACAGAATTGCTTCATGAAATTGTTTCAGTTTATAATACACGAATTATAATTAGTTGGTTTTATTTCCACTAGATAATAATATATTTAGTTCATCTGAAGATGACATTGTTGTTGCCCCAGTCACCCATGTATCCGTCACATTAGATGGGATTCCTGAAGTGATGGAAACCCAGCAAGTACAAGAGACATACGCAGATTCACCAGGAGCCTCATCACCAGAACAGCCTAAGAGAAAGAAAGGTGGGTACTTTTATTTGTTTAGGACAAATAGAGAGTGATGCTGTAATCTAACAATATTTTTCGAGGATTCATTCCACACCAATTCAAATGTATGTAAGAAAAATATTGAGGGTACAAAACAAAGAGGCATTTCTTCATGTTAGAGTCATTTTTGAAAAAATATTTCTTATCTGCTTGAAAGGCACAGCAACAGAGTAAAAAAAAAAGTGAGATCTTCTGTTCTCTGGTTCACTCCCCAGATACCAACAATGAGGGCTGGTGTGGTTAATCTCTATGATGCTAGCATTCCATATGGGTGCCAGTTTGAGACCCAGTTGCTCCACTTCTAATCCAGCTCCCTGCCCGAAAATGTTAGGGCAACAATGTTATTGGGTTTTCAAAGCATTTCATTTACAGACTTTTCAGCAGGAGTCCAAGAATAATAAAGAAGTACCCTTTGTGGTGAGGCTTATTGGCTAAAGTCCTCGCCTTGAACGCATTGGGAACCCATATGGGCGCCAGTTCTAATCCTGGCAGCTCCACTTCCCATCCAGCTCCCTGCTTGTGGCCTGGGAAAGCAGTCGAGGATGGCCCAAAGCTATGGGACCCTGCACCCATGTGGGATACCCAGAAGTTCCTGGATCCTGGCTGTGGATCGGCATAGCATAGGTCGTTGTGCTCACTTGGCGGGGGGGTGAATCATCGGATGGAAGATCTTCCTCTCTGTCTCTCCTCCTCCGTATATCTGACTTGCCAATAAAAATAAATTTAAATATAAAATAAAATAATTTTTTTAAAAAAGAAGAAGTACCCTTTGTATATAGTGAGAGTTTTCTTTCTTTTTAAATAAGAAATTTAGCCAAAACTGTAGCAGGAGAGATCTGGAGCAGCTTCTCCTGGGAGGTTTTCATCACCATGACAATGTTCATGCTCACGATTCTGAATAAGTAAGGGAAAGTTTGTGAAGGTTTCAGCGGAGAACCATTAAGCATTCACCTAGCATCCCTGATGTGGCTCCATCTGGTTTTTTTGTTTCCTAATCTTAATAATGTAAGAAAGTTAATGATAAAGTTAATAATGCAAGAAAGGCTACACTGGTATGGTTAAATGTCCATGCCCTTTTCTCTGGGTAAGTCATTATAAATTGCTTATAAAATGTTTCCAACTTTTTAGAGCTTATGTTGAGAAGTAAAGTTTGGATCTTTTGTTTTTTAAATCCATTTTCTACCACATTTTTGGAGGTTTCTCATATAACAGGCAGATTAACCTGTGTAACTTAAGGCTTTGTTTTGTAAATATCAAGAGTATTCTCCAAAATGTTAAGAAAGCACTGCTAGTATGGTTACCTGAAAAACAAGGTATTTTAGAAACCTCATCTTTTAGGTGAGCCAAAGTATCATAAAGTATCATTCTGAGCATGTTTGTGAGCTAACTAACATAGTGTTATTTTGATTATTTTTATTGAAATTATTTTTCTTTCAGTACATAGCGTTATAAGACCTGTGTCTAAGTCATTTGATACTTGCATTTTAGGGTAACTTATAAAATAACCTGTAAGTTAAATGGTCTAATCTCTTTTACTTTAGAGGGCAAATATTTATGCAGAGCTATTCTAATTTCAGGTAGGAAAACTAAACCGCAGCGACCAGATTCCCCAGCCATGACACCAAATATATCTGTGAAGAAGAAAAACAAGGATGGGAAGGGTGAGTGTACCATAATTCCACTGCACTGTTTGCAAGCCTCATGATGTTCCTAGTGCTTTATGGTGTCTTGTAAGTGGAAACCACCAGCTTCCTTGATATCGTACATTGAAATGGAACTTACAACTTCTAGTTGTAAGTTTATCAGTTTTGCTGGAGTGACTGATAATAAAGTAATTCAAGATCTCTATTTGGGTTATTTTCATTTACGTCTCAAAATAATTTTTTAATAATGAGGCTCATGAACAAATTCAGACAGACTAGATTTTTAGTTTTTAGATACTTTTTTTTTTTGAAAGGCAGAAAAACAAAGAGAGCTCACATTTGCATACTCATTCCTCCACTGCCCGCAGTAGAAGGGACTAGGCCAAGGCTGAAGTGAAGAGGCTGAACTCTATCATTTGAGCATCATCTTCTGCCTTGCAGGGTACAAATTAGCAGGAACTAGCCATGGGCATTGAGCCATTCACTCCAATAAGGGATGCAAGTATCTTAACTGCTGGACCAAATACCCACCTTTCATTGACACTATGTTATGTTGTCTTGGAGTTCTACGAGTTTTATAACTATTGTTCAAATATGAATAAAACTGTAATGGCTGATCTGATGGCTCAACCGTAAGTAGGATGACTATGGAAAGGTTTTATAGAACTCTTTCATGTTTCCTGTATGTGATGCCTCTTTAAAACGTAGAAGAAAAGTACCTAAAAGTGCTTTCTCACTGAATTATCAGACTTACATGATAAGACAGTTCTGTTTGGACATATTACATGAGACTAGTAAAAAGAGGATTAAGATCTTCATTAGACCCTGAAAATGATGGTCATTATATCACCAATACTAACTGAATGTAATTTTTTTTATAAATGTAGATGGAATTTATTACAAAACTCTCAATTCTGTTTTATTGTACTCTTTTGAATGAGTATGTGGTCTTTTTAATAGGAATTATTTTTATTTTAGGAAACACAATTTATCTTTGGGAATTTTTATTGGCTCTGCTCCAGGACAAAGCTACCTGTCCTAAATACATTAAGTGGACGCAAAGAGAAAAAGGCATTTTTAAATTGGTAGATTCCAAGGCTGTATCCAGGTTGTGGGGGAAGCACAAAAACAAACCTGATATGAATTATGAGACCATGGGAAGAGCACTCAGGTATGTAAAGCTTTCCTAGTTTATTGTGTGAAGAAGGTCACTTCCTAAATACTGAAACATTAGGTAACTTTGTAAACACTAAGGGATTAAGCAAATGGTGAATTTATTTATTGAATTGCCAAAATTCAAGTCCTTACTGAAATATGCATTTATTTTTTATAAAGATTTATTTATTTTTATTAGGCAAATATTCAGAGAGGAGGAGAGAGAGAGAGGAAGACCTTCTGTCTGATTATTCACTCCCCAAGTGGCTGCAATGGCTGGAGATGTGCCAATCCGAAGCCAGGAGCCAGGAGCTTTTTCCAGGTCTCCCACACGGGTACAGGGTCCAAAGGCTTTGGGCCGTCCTTGACTGCTGTCCCAGGCCACAAGCAGGGAGCTGGATGGGAAGTGGAGCTGCCGGGATTAGAACCGGCGCCCATATGGGATCCCATCGTGATTAAGGTGAGGACTTTAACCACTATGCTATCATGCCAGGCCCCTGAATTTAAATTTAAATGTTACTTAAAGATTTATTTTATTTTTTTTAAATTTGAGAGGCAGAATTACAGAAAGAGGGAGGAAACACAGAGAGATCCTCTATCAGCTGGTCCACTCCCCAAGTAACTGCTGTGGCTGGAGCTGGGGCAGGCCAAGACCGGGAACCTAGAACTGCATTTGAGCCTCCTGCATGAGTGGCAGGGGACAATCACTCAGGCCATCCTCTACTACTTTGCTGGGCACATTAGAAGGAAAGTGGAGGGCCTGGCAGCGTGGCCTAGTGGCTAAAGTCCTTGCCTTGAACGCCCCGGGATCCCATATGGGCACCAGTTCTAATCCCGGCAGCTCCACTTCCCATCCAGCTCCCTGCTTGTGGCCTGGGAAAGCAGTTGAAGACAGCACAAAGCTTTGGGACCCTGCACCCATGTGGGATACCTGGAAGAAGTTCCTGGATCCTGGCTTTGGATCAGCATAGCATCGGCCTTTGCGCTGACTTGGGGAGTGAATCATCGGATGGAAGATCTTCCTCTCTGTATCTTTGCCTTTCCAATAAATAAATAAATAAATCTTAAAAAAAAAAAAGTGGAGCTGCAGTAGAGCAGCTGGGACCCCAGCTGCCTCCCATATGGGCTGTTGATGTTGCAGAGAACACCTTCATGTGCTGCAGATCAAAGCCTGCCCCAGAATCTATTGTAATATAGGAAGTTATTTTGATTTCCATAAAACCTTGATGGAGACAGAAGATGCAGATAGATCTTGAACCTGAAAATTAAAAACTGAAAAGCTGAAAAATCTAAAATTATACTCAGGCAGGCCTGGTGTGAAAGCTCAACTAGCTACTCTTCTACCTGCAAGTGCCAGAACACCATATGGACACCAATTTCTGTCCCTGCTACTCTGCTTCCTATCGAGCTCTCCCTCCTTGTGGTTTGGGAAAGCAAGAGAGGATGGTGCTACGTCTTAATCCCCCGCATCCACCATGGGATGTCAGGAAGAAGCTCTTGGCTTCAGATTGGCTCAGCTGCGGCTGTTGTGGCCACTTGGGGAATGAACCAGTTAATAGAAGATCTTTTGTCTCTCCTTCTTTCTATAAATCTGCCTTAAAAAAAAAAAAAGTATAAATTGATCCTAGAGTGGATTTTTCTAAAAGAAAAAAAATAGATTTTTCTTTTTTAAAGGTTTATTTGAAAGAGTTACACACACACAGTGAGAGAGAATGAATGAATGTATGAATGAATGAATGAATGAACCTTCCATCCACTAGTTCATTCTCCAGATGGTCACAGTGGCCATGGTTGGGCCAGATGGAATGAGGAGAATCGGCAGTTTCATCCTTGTCTCCCAAATGGGAGATAGGGCTATGATCTATTGCTTTTCCCAGGGAATTTACAGGGAGCTGGTTTGGAACTGGAGCAGCTGGAACAGGAACTAGTAGTGCCCATATGGGATGCCACTGTTATAGGTGGTAGCCTTATACACTATGCCACAACACTAGCCTTGAGGGGTCATATGCTTTGACTCATTAAAGTTAGCATTCATTATCAATAGTGATAAGCAGGAACTCAAGAGAATACATTTTTAAATGATTCTGACATATTTATTACAATGAATATATTAATGCTTTGAGTAATATTTGACATTGTAAACATTTTGAAAGATGGCTAAACTGTTAAGGAAATGATAGCAGGATGTGGAATCCCTTCTACATTTTCTTGAGTTTATAGTAGATTGTGTATCCTAGCAAGTTAGTAGAAGAGTAGATGTTAAGGGCTAGAATAATCTATATACTAGATTCCTAATTAGAATTTCTTTAGATTTAGCTAATAATTTAGATTTAGTTGATAATGAAGACTACCTATACATAAACTTTTTATATTATACATGGAATTACTTATTCATTTACAGGTCTTGTCTCATCTGATTCCAGCTGTGAAGTTTTGTAGGTGATTAGCAAAACTTTATTTTGTTGAGCATTGTTTGTTTTATCGAAAAAATGTTGATGATGTTGTCTATTTTGAATAGGTACTATTACCAAAGGGGTATCCTGGCAAAAGTGGAAGGTCAGCGTTTGGTGTATCAATTTAAAGAAATGCCAAAAGATCTTATATATGTAGATGATGAGGATCCGAGTTCCAGCACTGAGGCTTCAGATCCGTCACTATCTTCTACAACCACTTCAAGTAGGAACCAGGCAAGCCGATCCAGAGTATCTTCAAGTCCAGGGATAAAGGGAGGAGCCCCCACAGTCCTAAAACCAGGGAATGCGAAAGCTACTAAGCCCAAAGATCCCATGGAAGCTGCACAGCCGTCAGAAATTTTGAGGACAGTACAGCCATCACAGCCTCCATATCCTACTCAGCTCTTCCGGACTGTTCATGTCGTGCAGCCAGTACAAGCTGTCTCAGAAGGGGAAGGAACCCTAACCAGCGCTGTACAGGATGAAACATTAAATTCTTCTGTTCAGAGTATTAGGTGAGAATGCAAGAATTACCATGCATATCCTCACATGTTGATGATGACGTTTCTGATCAGAGGTGTTATTTCAGTGGGGTGTAAGTGGCAGGTCCGGTGGTGTAGTGGATTAAATGGCTGATTAGGACACCAGCATCCCATGCTGGAGTGCCTGGTTTGAGTCCTAGCTACTCTTGGGCTTCTAGTTCAGCTTCCTGCTACTGCCCATAGGAGGAAGTGGATACTAGCCCAAGCCTCTGAGTTCATGCCATTCACATAGAAGACTTAGATGGAATTCCTATCTACTAGGTTGAGCCTGGTCTAGCACTGGCTAATATATGCATTTGGGGAGTGAGCCAAGAGATGAAAAATCTGTCATTTTGCCCTTCAAATAAATATTCTGAAATTTACCAGTTAATTATAAGTAACTACAGACCTTCTTTTTTTTTTTAAGATTTATTTTTATTGCAAAGTCAGATATATAGGGAGAAGAGAGAGAGAGGAAGATATTCTGGCTGGGCCCTGTGCAGACTTGTAAAAACTAACTATCATGTGGGCCCAGCATAGTAGCCTAGTAGCTAGAGTCCTTGCCTTACATACGCTGGGATCCCATATAGGTGCTGGTTCTAATCCCGGCCACTCCGTCCCAGCAAGCTCTCTGCTTGTGGCCTAGGAAAGCATTGTCTTTGGATTGGCTCAGCTTTTGCCTTTGTGGCCACTTGGGGAGTGAATCAGTGGATGGAAAATCTTCCTCTGTCTCTCCTCTCTGTATATCTGACTTTCTAATAAATAAATAAATCTTAAAAAAAAAAAGGAAGTAGTTACAGGATGTGGTTAAGAACTTGCATCTTCTAACATGTTGGTCACTCAAAAAAAAAAAAAAATTAGAAACGAATGATCTAGAAACAGCCAAGCATGAGGTTGAAGAAGATTCTGGATGTTGAACATACCTTCAAGTCTTCTAGCTGTGTTTCATCAGGTAAATGCCTGGTACATAGTAGGTTATGTAATAAATTATAATATTCTTGTTCTCTGAAAAAAAATGTATGTCCACCTCTGTCTCTTAATAAATTAGTGATAGTGTAAAAAAAAAACTATAATGTAACCAATATTACAGAATATAATCAGAAATTGAAAATTTCTGTACATGGGGAAAGGCTTAACATGTTGTTTTTCTTCTTAAGATTATTATTTATTTTTATTAGAAAGCCAGATTTATGGAGTGAAGGAGAAACAGAGAGAATGATCTTCCATTCCTTAATAGCTGCAATGGCTAGAGCTGATCTGATCTGAAGCCAGAGGCCAGGAGTTAACTCTGGGTCTCCTGTAGGGTGCAGGGTCCCAATGCTTTGGGTCATCCTCTGCTGCTTTCCCAGGCCACAAGCAGGGAGTTGGATGGGAAGTGGAACACCTGGACATGAACCAATGTCCATATGCTGTCACTTTAAGGGAAGGATTAGCCAATTGAAACATTGTGCTGAGCCTTCATTTTATTTTATAATCTCTGAATTTTTATTGAAAATTATTTTTCATAATTAATAAACCAATATAGTTACAGTTTAGAGACTGTAAGTCTACATATTTTGTGACATACACCAGTCTGTTATAAGGAAAGAACAACTTTTTCTAATTTGAACAAAAGCATTGAACAAAGGTATTGGGCAATATGAAGTATTTCCGAATGTATTACTCTTGTACTCTACCTTAGAGAAGGGAGGAGACAGGTGAGAGTTAGCTATAGCAAGGACTTTTATCTACCCTTCCTTAAAAGTTATATCTGTTTGTAGCTCAAGTTCTTCCCTACTTCAGTTTGCATTGTGTTCTAATGTTTACACACATAAGCTCTTTAGCCAGGTGGCTTATTTCTTTCCAAACATTTTCCTACGTATAGTGAGGATAGTATGTATATGGAGTGGCAAGTCTGTGCATGTTTATAGTACAATCTGTACTAACTCTATGTCACATAGTTTTACTTGCATATACACAGATGTAAATTTTTGGCATGGAAACTTCTGGGGTTTTTAATTTTAAAATGCTTTTTTAAAAAAAGATTATCGTTTTATTGAAAAGTCAGATATACAGAGAGGAGGAGAGATAGAGAGGAAGATCTTCCATCCGATGATTCACTCCCCAAGTGACCACAATGGACGGTGCAAAGCCAATCCGAAGCCAGGAGCCAGGAACTTCCTCCAGGTCTCCCGTGTGGGTGCAGAGTCTCAAAGCTTTGTGCTGTCCTTGACTGCTTTCCCACGCCACAAGCAGGGAGCTAGATGGAAAGTGGGGCTGCTGGGATTAGAATCGCCACTCATATGGGATCCTGACATGTTCAAAGCAAGGACCTTAGCCGCTAGGCCACTGCACTGGGCTCTAAAAATGCTTTTGAGGTTGTGAGAATAGTAATTTGCCCAATTACACTATTATACATTGTGTATGTATATAAAATTTTCATACTGTGTCCCTTATGAACAAATGCTATGTGCCTAAGACATGTTTTTGTCAAAACATGGTTTCTGGTTGTAGGGTTGGGTATCATAGTCAGATTCACATTCTACGTTAGTTACCATGGTTCAGATAAGCAGTAGAAAAAAGAGGAACACAGGGGATTTTGAAAAAGTTACTACTAACTCATCACTAATCTAGACCTTTATTTCTACCTATGGAAATTAACATTTGGTTTATGGGGAACTAATTTAGGTGTTATAAATCTGAAGTAATCAAGTGTCTACCATAAACAAAATTCGGAAAACAAATCAATTGAAATCCAGATGCTGAGTTTTAAAAATTTATTTTACTTATTTGGAAAGCAAAGAGAGAGTACTAACTTCCTTCCTTCTGTTGGTTTATTCAAATGGCGGTAATAATCAGGGCTGGACCAAGCTAAATCCGGAAGCCTTGGACTCTGACTTGTTCTTCCATATGGGTGGTGGGGGCCTAAACTTGGGGCCAGCTTGTGCTGCTGTTTTAGTCACATTAGTAGTGACCTAGATCATATACAGAGCAGCTCTGATTCCAGCTGGTGTCCTGATATGGAATGCTGCCATTGAAAGAGGTGGCTTACCTCACTGCATGACTACACTGGCTCCTGTTTTATATTAACAATGGCTAAATTTCACAACTGTAAAATTTTAAAGCGTATTTTCTTGAGAGGTAAATTGACAGAGACACAGAAATGTCTTCTGTTTGCTGGTTTACTTCCTTGAAATGATCTGAACAACTATGACTGTCCAGGCTGAAGCCTGGAGCCTAAAGTTCCATACAGGTCTCCCATGTGGGTGACAGGGACCCAAGGACTTGGTCCACTCTCTACTGCTTCCTCAGCATATTAACAGCGAGCTGGATCACAATTTTTGGAGCAGCTGAACTTGAACTGTTACTCCTATAACGAATGCCAGCACTGCAGGCGGCAGCTTTGACCAAGGTTTGCCCCACAACAGAAATCCTTTTAGATTGAATCATACTTTATAATTGATGTTCCTTTTTTCTTCAGTAGTAAGATTAATAAGTTGTATAAATCAGATATTTAAAAAAGGATTTATTTTTATTTGAAAGGCAGAGTTACGGAGAGAAGGAAAGAGAGATCTTCCAACTACTGGTTTACTCCCCAAACAGCCACAACAGTTCAGAGATGAGCCAATCCAAAGCTAGGAGCCTCACGGGGTCAGCCATCAGCATATCGGCTCTTGGGCCATTAACTGCTGCTTTCCCAGGCTATAAGCAGGGAATTGGATCAGAAGTGGAGCAGCCGGACTTGGGGTGTGAACCAGATGACAGAAGATCTGTCTCTCCTTCTCTGTAAATCTGCCTTTTCAGTAAAAATAAATCTTTTTTTAAAAAAACAGGAAGCAGAGCAGCTGAGACATGAACTGGCACGCCTGTAGGATGCCAGCCCTCGTAGGTAGAGGATTTGCTTGCTGAGCGATGGCACTGGCCTCATAAACTGGATTTTTACATGAAAGAATTTATATCAAATTTTTATCTTTGATTAAAATTTGTGAAAATTATTTGAGCCTACAAAACTGCCACCGCCTAATTTCTATTTATGTTTGCAAAAACTGGCCTTTCCTGCCAGGAGGAGGTTCCTGACTCGTGGCTTCAGAGTTGGTCAGCACCGGCCATTGTGGTCACTTGGGGAGTGAATCATTGGACAGAAGATCTTCCTGTCTCTCCTCCTTTCCGTATATCTGACTTTGCAATTAAAAAAAAAAAAGGAACATTGAACAAATTTGTTTAAAATCCTAATTTTCTTTCAGGCTGTTGTGTAGAACTTCTCTAAATATTTCAATATCCTCCCTTACCAAAAAAAAATCATACCCCATTTGTGGTAACATGGTACTTTTCAAAGCATTTTTTTCCCATAGTACTCATTTGATGGTGTTAATGGCCTGAGAATTTGTCATACAGTGTTTAATACAGTCTATTGCAAATGTATGTCATCCAGTGATAGAAATAGAAGTGACAGTTGAAATAGTCACTTTTTCAGAATGATTCAGATTCAAGTTTTAAATAATATTACAGTGTGTACTAATTGTCTTATTTTTATGTCATAATCGCAATAGGACAATACAGGCTCCAACCCAGGTTCCAGTCGTCGTGTCTCCTGGGAATCAACAACTGCATACAGTAACACTCCAGACAGTGCCACTGACCACAGTGATTGCCAGCACAGATCCATCGTCAGGTGCTGGGTCTCAGAAGTTTATTTTACAAGCCATTCCATCTTCACAGCCCATGACAGTACTGAAAGAAAATGTCGTGCTACAGTCCCAGAAGCCAGGCTCTCCTCCCTCACTTGTCCTGAGCCCTGCCCAGGTACAGCAGGTTCTCACGAGCAATGTTCAGTCCATCTGCAATGGAACGGTCAGTGTGGCTTCATCTCCGTCCTTCAGTGCTACTACTCCTGTGGTGACCTTTTCTCCTCGAAGTTCGCAACTGGTTGCTCATCCACCTGGCACTGTCATCACTTCAGTTATAAAAGCTCAAGAAACAAAAACTCTTATACCAGAAGGAGATAAAAAGGAGGCTGAAGATAATTTGAAAGAAGACATAGAGAAAACTGAACAACAGCCACAGCCCTATGTGATGGTAGTTTCCAGTCCCAATAGATTAGCCTCTCAGATAGCTGTGAAGCAAAACGAACTAGAGGAACCCAACTCTTTTTAATCAAAGTACCAAAGGAATTGTAGGTGATTAGTTTTTAATTCATTTCATTATCAGTTGTATGTGAATAGTGTGATTCTCATGTTCCACAGAGGTTCTTAAATTTTGTAACTGTTAAAATTAATTTTAGTATTAACTTTGACTTTGTTAAATGAGGGCAGAAAACCACAATGTCTTTGTTCTCCAAATGTTTCATAATTCAGTTGTGAAGGAACAGGCATTTTATACTATGAAGATATTCTCCTGAGATTTTTTTTCAATTGTTTAAGTATTTTGAAAGTTTCTTTTCTAATTTTACATTGTATTAGCTTTTCTGATTCTTTTGTAAATATAGTACTTATATGTGAGGCAAGAGAAAATTTATATAGGAACTGTTTTCATTCCACTTAAGTCTTGACTCTTTCATAGACCAGGAAGCTATTCTATGATTTATTAAAATGCTGATGCCATGTAGATTGCCTGTGTTGGCTGCCCTGTATAACGAACTATGGATATGTGCAATGACATGAAGAATCTTCAATGTGCCCATGATGTGGCTGTGAGCCTGTTTCAGAATCAAGACCATGTATGCAGCCCCAGAGTGGCTTTCCCATTCTAGTTGTGTCACTTTGGGCAAGCCACTTGGTCTTTCTGAGGCTTTAGTTTGTCTCATAGAAGGAAGGGCGTGCATTGGACTAAACCAAATGATCTCCAACTTCCTTTCTAGTTCTAAATTTTATTCTAACACCTATGTTTAAAATGTTTATCAATTAACACATTATCAGGGTACTTTGTACTGTACAGGTGGCTAAAATATTACAGAAAATTAGCTATCCTACAAAGTTCCTTCTTTTATTATCAGTAAGAGCTTCCATGAATTTTTCTTAATTTCTTTATTGACTCTTTAGACCACTGTGCATTGTGCTCCATAAAAAAATTTGCACTGCTGAGTGCTCAATAATATAGTGCTAATCTGAGAGAGTCAAGGCTTTCTTAAGGGCCAAGAAGGCAACTTGAGTCTTTGGCTAATCTGGCTGAATTATCAGTTGGTACAAAAGCATAATTGCTTTATGTTTTGGATCATTTTTATTGGGGTTGATGGGGGCAGGAAACTGCATACAGAGGTAACATATATATATCCAAGTTTCTGAAATGAAAGTTTTTGATTACTTTTTCAACTGTAAATAATGTACATTTCATGTCACAAGAAAAATTGTTTTCTGCAAATTTTTTAGGTTAGGAAAGAAATTTTTGTAGATGAAAAATTATTATGTTTAGAGGTCTAATGTTATATGTTTTCATATTAAAGAGTGAATTTGTATTTAAACAAAAGTTTAAATTTTGGAATCCTCTAAACGTTTTTGTATCCTTAATTCGTTTATTATTAAATAAATCATGTGAAAATTCTGAATATTTCTGTTTCCAGGTCAGTGTTTCTTTAGTGTACAGAGAATACTGCTGTTATTTATGGCATCACTATTTTTATCATGAAAGCTATTCAAATTGCTGAATGTCATTCTGTTTTCCTTTCTGAAAGAAAACGAGCACTTTCTGAACATCACATTGTGCATTATTTTCTTCATCTGTTCTCTGTTACTGTAACAGAATAATACTGACTAATTTATAACGAAAATAGATGTTTTTACTGTTTGAGGACAAGATGTGCAAAGCTCAGGCACTGGCAGGTCTACAGATTCTTAGAAGTCATATTGCAATATATGGTGCCTTGATCCTTGCACTGACAGCAACACTGCCATAAGAGCTTAGCAGGGAAATGAGAATCTTGTCAATCAAAAGCAGTGCACCAACTAGACGTACACACTGTGGGGGTGGGGGGAGGGGATGACAATAATCACTACCCTCATACCTTTCACAAAATTAATTTGAAATAGACAGCTTTGGATAAGCTCAGCTCTGACCGTTACAGCCGTTTGCGGAGTGACCTTTCTGGTTTTCTTCTCTCTGTAAATCTCCCTTTCCAGTCAAAATAAATAAATTTTAAAAAGAAAAGAAATGGGATTAGAAGGTGTTTATTTTTGGGAAAAAAGATTTTGAAACCAGGGATATGAAGGGTCTTCAATGAGTTTATGGAAAATGCCTAATATGCATGGATCTCAAAAAAATTATCTGCATCAAAATAATTCCATTTTTTTCCATGAATACTTACAAGTATTTTTAAAAAGATGTATTTATATATTTTTATTTGAAAGGCAGATTTACACAGAGGAGAGGGAGGGAGGGAGGGACAGAGTGAGGTTTTCCACCTGTTGGGTCACCCTCCCCACAACAGCTACAGCTGACCGATCTGAAGCCAGGAGCCAGGAATCTCCTCCAGGACTTCTATGTGAATGCAGGGATCCAAGCGTGAGCCATCCTCCACTGCCTTTCCACGTCATAAGCAGGGAGCCAGATCAGAAATGAAGCATGCAGGACTAGAACTGGAGCCATATGGGATGCCAGTGCTGCAAGTTGGAGGATCATCCTGCTGAGCCACTCTGCCAGTCTGAAAAGGGGTGTGTGTGTGTGACACAAAAGGCATGATCAACCATAAAAAGACAAATAAAGTGGGGCCATTTTGTGGTATAGTGAGTCAAGCAGGTAGGTGCCTACTTTGCTTGCAAGCCAGTTCTCTACTAATGTGCTTGGGAAAGCAGGCATCCATAAAGAGCCTTGGTTCTAGACCTGGCTGCTCCATTTCTGACCCAGCACCCAGCTAATGTGCCTGGGAAAGCACTGGAAGATGCCGCAAGTCCCTTGGTCTTTGCACCCACGTGGCAATTCAGAAGAAGCTCCAGGCTCTTGGCTTTGCCTGCCAGTCTGCTACTGCAGTCATTTGGGAAGAGAACCAGCAGAAAGAAAGTATGTCTCCCTCTGTCTGTGTAACTCTTTCAAATAAATCTTTATAAAAAAAGATTGGTGTCGCTGTCCTGCAGCAATGGTGCTCTGAGCTGATAACACGCATGCACACTGACTGATGGTTGAAAGCCAAAGTTTATTAGTGGCATCTGAATTTATACATAGAGGATAAAGGAGAAGGTATTGAGCTTGTCAACAAAACCCATCAACTGTTTCAATATTTTTGTTTGGAACTCTTTTGTATATTCTACCAAGTGTTCTTATTCACATGCTGTCCACTCAGCTATTCTCATACAAATGCTATCCCATTAGCCATACAAATGGAACCCACTCAGTTGTTTTCATATAAACATTATCCTATCAATTGTAATCCTGTGCTCCCTGACCTTCTAGGGTCACAATGTCCTTCTACAGATTGGTAAACTGGATGTTAAAACATTAACGAAAAGCCATTAAGACAATGAAAGGCAACTGGGAGAAGATATCTGAACTAAATGTCACTTCCCCTCACTCCCCATGGCTGCAGTGGCCAGAGCTGAGCCAATCTGAAATCAGGAGCCTGGAGCTTTCTCTGGACCTCCCACATGGGTGCAGGGTCCCAAGGTATTGGGTGATCATCAACTGCTTTCCATGCCACAAGCAGGGAGCTGGATGGGAAGTGCAGCAGCCAATATGTGAAAAGGCAGTAAATATGGGATCCCAGGGATGCAAGATGAGGACTTTAGCCACTAGGCTACTGCATGGGGCCCAGCTACTAGTATTTTTTTTTTTTTAACCAATTACCCAACACAATAAACTTGGTTTATGATGGCTGCTGCAGGTGTAGGAGGCGGAATTATTTCAGACCCAACAAATCACTGAAACCTCAGCCTGGAACCAGAAATGAGTGCAGGAGCTGGACACATCACCAGGCTAGCAGAACTTCTGCTATCCAATGACCTACTTAAGATAGACATTCCTGACCTTATCTGGACTGAAATAAAGCCTGTGCCAGCTCTAGTGTTGGGAGAGGTATAAAAACATCTCCTGGGCCTGGCGTTGAGGCCTAGTGGCTAAAGTTCTCGCCTTGAATGCACCAGAACCCCATATGGATGCCGGTTCTAATCCCGGCAGCATCACTTCCCATCCAGCTCCCTGCTTGTGGCCTGGGAAGGCAGTCGAGGACGGCCCAAAGCCTTGGGACCCTGCACCCATGTGGGAGACCCGGTGGAATTTCCTGGCTCCTGGCTTCAGATTGGCACACCACCGGCCGTTGTGGTCACTTGGGGAGTGAATCATTGGATGGAAGATGTTTCTCTCTATATATCTGACCTTGCAATAAAAAGAAATCTTTAAAAGAAAACAAAACAAAACAACAAGAACAAAAACTCTCCTGTCCCCCACCTTGCCTTTTCCCATACTCTCAAAGCCATTTTCCCTTTCCTTGCTGTGTGGAGAAACAGGTCTGAGAGCCAATCTCAATGAAAGCCTTATACATCTTTTCTTTTTTTTTTTTTTAAAGATTTATTTTTATTATTTTTTATTGGAAAGGCAGATATACAGAGAGGAGAGACAGAGAGGAAGATCTTCCGTCCGATGATTCACTCCCCAAGTGAGCCGCAACGGGCCGATACTATGCCGATCCGAAGCCAGGAGCCTCTTCCGGGTCTCCCACGCGGGTGCAGGGTCCCAAAGCTTTGGGCCGTCCTCGACTGCTTTCCCAGGCCACAGGCAGGGAGCTGGAAGGGAAGCGGGGCTGCCAGGATTAGAACCGGCGCCCATATGGGATCCCGGGCGTGCAAGGCGAGGACTTAACCACTGTGCCACCGCCCCGGGCCCTATACATCTTTTCTTTTCACGGATTGCCGGTAATCTAACAGTTTCTTCTAAAAGACATGGAGAGAGAGGGAGAAAGGCCTCTCCTTTGCTGGTTCATGTCTCAGGTGTGGCCTAGCTGCATGCCGAAGCTGGGCCGTGGCTGGGCCAGGTGAGTTCCTCTCAGGGCCCGCACAACCCAGCCCCCAGGGATCCTGTTGCCTCTCAGTGTGTTACTAGGAGACAGCTGGAGTTGAGCTGGGCCCCTTCTGGAACCCAAGGATCCTGATCACAGTGAATGCAGACTCTCAGCATCTGAGCTGCTGGGCCAGGCCCCCTGTGCCTGTTTCCATCATGCAGCAAGTCCAAAAATTTACCCCAGGAATCTGTAATAAGGGTCCTCTTCTCATCCTAGTTATCAGTCACCCATTTCAGATTTCTTTGACCTGCATTCCAGCACTTATCTCCCAATAATTTCTCCTTTTTTATTGGAAAGGCAGATTTGCTGACAGAAGTACATACAGAAAGATCTTTCTTCTTCTGATTCGCTCCCCAAGCGGCAGAAATGGCCAGAGCAGAGCTGATCCAAAGCCAGGAGGCAGGAGCTTCTTACAGGTCTCCCACATGGGTGCAGGGTCCCAAGGCTTTGGGCCGTCCTCTACTGCTTTCCCAGGCCACAAGCAGGGGGCTGGATGGAAGTGGAACCGCCAGGATACTATCTGGAGCCCATAGGGGATCCTGGAGTGTGCAAGGCAAGGATTTAGCACTAGGCTAGTGTGCCAGGCTCTCAACTTCTTTTCTCTCACAATAGTGACATACCTAAAGCATGCAAATCTAGCCTGCCTTCTGTAATTAAAAATCCTGTATCACACACTGTATCAACATCACTGAAGCACCCAAGCTTCTGAGCATACCCGAAGCAGCTCTTACAACCTGGCCTATCTACCTCTCCAGTCTAATGTTGTTTCTTTCACTTGAATTTAGCTCTATAAACTTGAGAGCAAGGGCCTAGCACCGTAGCCTCGTGGATAAAGTCCTCACCTTGCACACACCAGGATATCATATGGGCACTGGTTCATGTCTCAGGTGCCCACGTCCCATCCAGCTCCCTGCTTGTGGCCTGGGAAAGCAGAAGATAGCCCAAAATCTTGGGACCCCACACCCACATGGAGACCCGGAAGAAGTTCCTGCCTCCTAGCTTCGGATCAGCTTGGCTCTGGCTGTTGCAGCCGCTTGTGGGAATTACCCAGTCGGTGGAACAGGGTTTCTCTCTATCTTTCCTCCTCTCTGTGTATCTGCCTTTCCAAAAACTTCTTTAAAAAAAAAAGAAAAGAAAATTTCCTTTAAAAAAAATTAAGAGCATGTTAAGTTTTCAAGCACTCCGTTTTTGTTATCTGAATTGCCTTTTCCCATCTTTCATCAATGAATTCATTAATCTCTGGAGGCGAGCTCAGGCCTTGTATCTTTAAGGACACAATCTCCATACCTGATATTCAATTAGGTGCTCCTCCTGAATTGCTTAGAATAGGCTTAGTTTCAGCTCTTTGAAGGCAGTAAAAGGATTAGTTTAGACACAGTGCAGACGCTACAAATGTTAGCTGCTAGTACCTCTCAATTTCACTGCTTCCCGCTGCCCCCTGTATCCTGTGGAACTTGACGGAAGCTTCACTCTCAGGCCTGCAAAGGTCCAAGGGCAGCGGGGCGGGCCTCTTCTCACCTGCCTTCAAATGGAAAAGTTCTTTTTTTCTCTTAGTCTGGGAAACTGACATGAAAGAAACCCTACAAGGATCGAACAGTACACTGGGACCAATACATTGACCCGGGAACCAGAAGTTTCCTTCCCTTCTTAAGCTCGGTAAGGGCAAAACAGCTTCCGGCACCTTAGCCTCTCAGCGATTGGATCACGAGAAAGCAAGCGGCATCCGGGACTCGGCTCCCGGAAAAAACGACGCAGCCTCGAATGACGTCATGGCACGAAAAACTTGGTCGCCCCGCGGTAGCCATGATAGGAATGTAGCTCACTGTGACCCTACGCGCCCACGCTTCCCGCGCTCCCTCCACCAGACGTCGACACACCTGGCGGGTCCACACTAGGTCACAAAACACCCTTGTGAGCTGCCACTCCTGACGCCCGGCGGAGGGCACGGGGCGGCCTCGGCACGCGGAGAGGGCGGCCATGGCCAACGGAGGCCTTGATGGGCGGAGCCAGGGCCCGCGGCCACAGTCCTCCACCTTCCCGGCCGGCCCTGCGCCGCTGGCCCCGCCCCTGCCCCCCGCGCAGCGCTGCGCGGCCGCTCATTGGCTACTTAGGACGGAAGCTCGGTGGGTGTTTCTCCAGAAGTTTCCCCCTGGGCGGCGGCGGTCGGTTCTGGAGCCGCGGTAGCCACGGTGACTACCAGGGATGGCGGCAGCTGCAGGAGGACCTGCAATACCCCAGACGTGCGTTGCGTTTTTGCTCCTCCTTTATTTTGCTCTTTATTGATTTCTCCTTTCCCTCGGTTAGTGAACTGTGCTCTCTTCCTAGCAGGTTTCCCCAGACCTTCCCAGATGCTCTGGTGGATAAGGACCCCCAGGCGGCGTTAGAGGTGAGAACCCGCTCCTACCGTCTCCATTCTCCCTCAGGGGTTGCTTCTCCCTGCTCCCGGCTCTCCCGGGTTCGAGGCTGCTGTTGGGACTGTCTGCACCAGTACTGGGGTCCACGGTTCTACATTGGACCCGTTACCTCGCACTCCTGTGCTCGCCTTTCGCCCTCCCAGTCTGCCCCAATTCCTTGGCTTCTTCAGAACGAGAAACAGGTGTTCTCTTGCAGGCGTGCTGTGCATGATAGCTTTTTAAGAAAATTGACATCTATGACTAGGAGAGTGAAATCTGGGCTTGGGTTGCTTTTTCGTTTGACGCTCATCCTGTTACGGACTGAGCCCTGTATTGTCGGGTCTGTGTGAAGATCTCCAGAAAGTTTCATGTCCTTGAAACTTTTCAAATGTCCTGTGATTGTTCAGTCCTAACTGCTTTGTTCATCGGAAAATGTTGGTTTTGTGCAAGGTGAGAATTGCTTTGGGCTTTTACCGTGTATGTTTAAGGAAGTACGTTGTTCCGGGGCAGGTGGAAGAAGGATTAAGCTGTAAAGAGGTGTGAAAGTGGCAGTTAAGTAATCACAGAGCCCACGCTGCAGGTGTCAAGGGTTACAAATTAAGCTGGAAAAAAATTTTTAAGGTTTATTTTTATTGCAAAGTCAGATGTAAGAAGGAGGAGAGACAGAGTTGGCCACTCCCCAAGTGACCACTATAGCAGGAGATGAACCAATCTGAAGCTAGGAGCCTCTTCCCAGATTTGCCACTCGGGGTCAGGATCCCAAGACTTTGGGCTGTCCTCTACTGCTTTCTCAGGCAAGAAGCAGAGAGTTGGATGTAAAGTGGGGCCAGCTGGATTAGAACCAGCACCTGTATGGGATCTTGGACTATTTAAGGCGAGAACTTTAGCCGCTAGGCCACCTCGCCAGGCCCTAAAACAGGAAATTCTTATAAGCACAGAAGATGAAATTGTTAGTGTTTTTTGTTTATTTATAAAGACTTATTAGAAAGGCAGATTTACAGAGAGAAGGTGATGGAGAAAGATCTTGTGTCCGCTGGTACCCTCCACTTGTGGCCGCAACGGCCAGAGCTGCACCAGGTCGAAGTCAGTAGCCAGGAGTTTGCTCTGGGTCTCCCATGTGGGTGTGGGGTCCCAAGACTTTGGGCTATCCCCTACTGTTTCTTCTAGGCCACAGACAGGGAGCTGGATGGAAAGTGGAGCAGCTGGGACACAAATTGGTGCCTCTATGGGATCTTGGCATGTGCAAGGACTTGAGCCGCTAGGCTACCATGCCAGCCCTACAGTGTTACTCTTGAACATATATATATAAGGTTAACAGTTTGAGGCCAGAGAGCGTTTTTCCTAGCTCTGATTTCGAAATGGTATTTGTCCCCAAATGTTAAAAGTCTTAGGAGGTGAAATTTGACGTGACAATTAAAAGAAGGATGAGCTTGGGTGCTCTGGAAGGGGTATGCCAGGCTGGAAGAAGAATCTGGGGTAGGGTCAGTTGTCTATTCCAGGAGGCATATAGACATGTATGGTTATAGTGGATGAAAGGGGGGAAGAAAGAAGTGTTGAGAGCTGAGTGTTCTGGCCCTAGAATGAGTGGGAGGTAGACTCACGGTCTTTTTTCCACTGGCCAATTGACTGTCTCAGGGAACTACAAGTGGAAGAGGGGAGCTGATCATTCATGGGCAGGGTTGTTTTGTTTTGTTTTTTGTTTTTAAGATTTGTATTTCTTGATGTCAGATTTACAGAGGAGAGACAAATATATTGCAAGATATTACATCTGATTCACTCACCAAGTAACTGCAACAACTAGAGCTGAGCCAGTAGCTCCTTCCAGATCTCTCACACAGGGGCATGGTCCTAAGGCTTTGGGCCATCCTCTGCTGCTTTCCCAGGCCACAAGCAGGGAGCTAAAGGGAAGTGAAGCAGGACATGAACAGGCACTCATACAGGATCGCAGGGTGTATACTAGGCTACTACAAGGTGCCTGTTCAGTGGTTCTTAAGCAACTAGAGAGCACTGGCACATGGTGCAAATCAGGCACGTTAACATTAGCACACAACAAATTACCCAGTCAGTTGCTGTGGTGTACACCTGTATTAAGCATAGTG
Source organism: Ochotona curzoniae (assembly GCF_017591425.1). Classification (NCBI taxonomy): domain Eukaryota; kingdom Metazoa; phylum Chordata; class Mammalia; order Lagomorpha; family Ochotonidae; genus Ochotona; species Ochotona curzoniae. The sequence continues at coordinate 39,091,371 of NW_024466502.1, read as the reverse complement.
CACTTTATTCAGTCAAGAGTTCTACCTAGTAGTGAACAACAGAACTATGCAAATAGATCCTCCCAATTCTATTTGCAGAAAACAACTGCCTGACCTTTAAAAGCTAGATCTTAACTGGAATTGCCACAATCTTTTGATAAGCTTATTCCCTTCCCTTAGGGGCTTTCAACGCCCCAAGGTCAAGGTAGAGGTCAGATTAAGGACACAGCCCAGAAATGCTTTGGAAGATCTCACCTAACCTTACTGCCACCATTTTCTCTTGGCTGGGCTCTCACAAGCAGGTTGGGCTGGAAATCAGAGACTAGGTCTGATAGTGCTTTTCGATTCTGCCTATAAAGATTTCAAATCAGATGATGAAGGCTTCTGGAAGTATTGGTACTGGATGCTACTGTTTGAGGAAGCATTTAGAATTTTGATCCCACAATTCTAGATAGGTGTCTTCTGAGTCTTTAAAAATCCATTTTATGGGCCCTGCGGCGTGGCCTAGCGGCTAAAGTCCTTACCTTGAACATGCCGGGATCCCATATGGGTGCCGGTTCTGATCCCGGCAGCTCCACTTTCCATCCAGCTCCCTGCTTGTGGCCTGGGAAAGCAGTCAAGGATGGCCCAAAAGCTTTCGGACCCTGCACCCGTGCGGGAGACGTGGAAGAAGTTCCTGGCTCCTGGCTTTGGATTGGCATAGCATTGGCTGTTGCGCTCACTTGGGGAGTGAACCATTGGACGGAAGATCTTTCTGTCTGTCCTCCTTTCTGTATATCTGACTTTCTAATAAATAAATAAATCTTTAAAAAAAATCCATTTTATAAAAAGTTGCTTTTAAAGATATTGATGTAATGAATTTCACTGTCAAATTATATGCTATCTTCCTTTTTAAAACTTACTGAGGTGTGATATCTGTCGGTAACAGGTTGTAAGTCTGTAGGTTGATGAGCTTTTGCATGTGTGCTGTAGCTAGGTCAAGATACAGAGCATTTCCATCCACAGAACTTCCCTTACTTAACTACTGACTTCCAGGGGGACTTCCATCAGCATCAGTTACTGGTATTTGATCTTGCTCTATTCATAAACAGAATCATACAGTAGGTGCTGTGTTGAAAATGTCGGTCCTGCTGTTTAGATTGGATTGCAGTATGTATATACATTGTGGTGTGAAGTGCTAGTTCATTTTCATTGGTGTATACTGTTCTGTTACGTGGAACAGTTTATTCTAAAACTGAAAGTGTGGGTCATTATAGTTACTAATGCAAATAAAACCACTATGAATACTAAGGAGCACATGGGCTTTGATAAGCATTTTCTCTTGGTTGTATGTACAGCTGAGAGTTCTTCGTATGTGTGTGTGTGTTTTCTGTGTGTTTGGATTAACAGTTTCAGCATGACCTGGAAAATCATTAGAAATGTGAGTTATTAAATGTTTTTACAATTTCTACAGTCCAGTACTTCTTACTTACCCTTTTTACAAAGGATGGAAGGAAACCAAGACCCAAAGTAATCCATGTGAGCTGTCCTGGAGACATACATGCAGTCAAGTAGAGGCAGAATGACAGTCTAAGGGGCCAGTGCTCTGGCATAGCAGGTAAAGCAAGCCACAGTCTGTGTTGCTGGCATCCCATAGTGTGCCAGTTCAAGCCCTGGCTATTTCACTTCTAATCCTGTTCCCTGCTAATGTGCCTGGGAAAGTAGCAGTGGATGGCTGAAATGAGGGGACCCTTGTACTCATTTGGGAAACCTGGAAGGAACTTGAGGCTCTCAGCTGGCCCGGGTAACCAGTGGATGAACATGTCTCTCTACCTCTATCCCAACCCCCAGCTCTGGCTTTCTAATACATAAACAGATCTATGTCTATTTATTTTTTTTTTTTTAAGAATGGGGGCTTTAGGGAACATTTCCTTTTTATTTTCAAATTTAAAAGATTTTTACAGAGAGGGAGAGATTGAAAGTGCTTCTATATCTGCTGGTTTATTCCCCAAATGGCCCTGACAGCCAGAGCTGAGCTGATTGGAGCAAGGAGCCTCCTCCCATGTGGATGGACTGGCCCAAGGACTCAGTCCATCCTCTGTTGCTTTCCCAGGCCACAAGCCAAGAAGTGGGTCAGAAGTGGAGCACCCAGTACATGAACTGGTGCCCACATGAGACACTGATGCTTTCATGTGGAGGCTTAGCTAGCTATGCCACTGTGTCAGCCCCAAGACTAATTATAGCATCAACTTGTTAGAAATGTATCTTCTTGGAGCTGGCAGTACTGGCATCTCGGTGAGTACTGATGTGAATGCGTCCTGCTCTGCTTCCAGTCTAGCTCCCTGGTAATACACCCAGGAAGCTGCAGATGATAGCTCAGGTCCTTGGGCCGCTGCTGCCACCTGAGGAGATCCAGATGGAATTCTGGACTCCTGACTTCATTGTGGCCGTTTGGTTCTTCTGCTTGTCCACTCCTCAGATGACTGCAACAGTTGGGACTGGGTCAGGCCAAAGCCAGGAGTCGGGAACTTAATCCCATGCTCTCATGTGGGTACAGGAACACAAGAAACTGAACCACCTTCCACTACTTTCCCAGGCACATGAGAATCTGAATGGGAAGGAGAGCAGAGGATCTCAAACCAACATCGCTTTGGGATGTGAGCAATGCATACAACGTGGCTTAACCTGTTAATCTGCAACATTAGGTCCTTAGGGTCTTAAATTGTATCATGTGGTCTGGCAGGTCAATACAGAATATAGAAGCTGTGGGGGCCAAGGTTGTGGCTTAGTGTGTAAAGCTATAACGTGCAATGCTGGCTCATCTGGGCTCTTATTCAGTTCATATCCTGCCCACTTTGCTTCTGATCCAGCTCCCTGGTAATGGCCTAGGGAAAGTGGGTAATGGTCGAAGTGCTTGGGCCCTTGCCACCACTGTCAAGAAACCCAAGTGAAGTTTTTGGTTTTAGCCTGGCTCAGCTGTAGCTGTTGTAGCTGGGAGTAAAGTACTGGCAGAAAGATCTTTCTACCTCTCTCTGTAACTCTGCCTTTCACGTAAGTGAGAATTTAGAGGGACAGAAGGTGATCTGGATTATAAAACCTGATGGGGATTGGAATCGACCCAAGAAATGATCAATAACTTGGGAATGGGTCAGGTAAAAGATGGATGTTGGCATCTGGGGCATTAATTGAGATCACGGAGGGGAATTTTTTATATGTATATAAAATTCCCCAGACTCAGGGGTGTTTCTGGTAGTTTTGGCTTACAGAATATTGTAGTTGGTATTATTCACTAATAAAAGATTGCATTCAGGATAGGGAACTATTTGAGGGGTGAAGATGGTTTTGTCTGTTCACAATTTTTACATGTTTTTTAATTTAAGAGAACTTTCATCCTCTGTTCATTCCTCCCAGGCCCGTGGTGACCAACCAGCGAGTGGGCAGGGTAAGAGCCAGAAACTCTGCTGCAGGTGTCGCATGTTTGGGAGGCAGGATCTAGTTAGTTGAGCCTTCCGCAGCACCTCCCAGGTGGAGCTCAGATGAGGGCCATGGGCATCCTAGTGAATGGGTTCACTGCCAGGCACTGTTAAGGATTTGCCCTAGCCCAGATCACTGCCGCAGTTCAAGACAGATTTGTGACAAGTATGCATTAACATGGTGTGATGTCCTGGGCAGTTAGCAGGAGTGAAGAAGAATGCTACCAGAGGAAGCTGGAAGTGCTATACCATAGGATAATGTTCATTAGGTTTTTGTTGTGTTTTTGTTTTTTTTAAGATTTATTTTTATTGGAAAGGCAGAACAACAGAGAGGAGAGACAGATCTTCCGTCTACTTGTTCAGTCTCCAGATGGCAGCTGGAACTGAGCCAATTTGAATCCAGGAGCTTCTTTTCAAGTCTCATGTGGGTCTTGAACAAGTATCTCAGAGCATGCCCCACATCCAGGACCTGGGGTGGGTGGGAAGCTGGGTGGAGCTTCTCCCTCAGTATCCCCTTTACCTCACATATATGAAGGAAACAATATGGAAATAATAGTCTTATCCACTTTCCTATAGCCCTTGTACCTTTTTACCCTAATTAACTATGTAAAGATTGTCAAAACTATAATTTAAAAAAAAGTTTCATGTGGGTGCAGGATCCCCAGGACTTGAACTATCCTCCATGGCTTTCCCATGCTGTAAACAAAGCTGAATTGGATGTGGAGCAGTCAGGACAAGAACCAGTGCCCATATGGTAGGCCAGCTCTACAGACAGAATTAGCTTGTTAGGCACAGTACCAGTCCTGGAAATGTTAGGTTTTGGGAGGCTAGCAGAATGTTAGACTAAAAGGTCTGGTCACTGTTAGGACAAGATCAAGTCAAGTCAGGGAGGAGTTAACTGGATTGATAATCAGGAGCTATTTGTAATTTTAGAAGGTTGTGACTAGAGAGGCAACTGGTTTTTAGTTTATAGGAAAAGAAATGAGAGCAAGTACAAAAGTCTAAGGAGAGAAACTGGTAGCTTCCATTGCCTCTGAGTGCCAGATAAAAATCTAAAGAAAGCCCAAAACCCTGGAGTCCTCCTGGTCTCATTCCCTGTGTTTACCCCATGCCAGACCTGCTGGTTCTAATACATTCCAGCTCACACTGCTCCTGATTGCTTGTACCACCCACTCACAGCCTGAACTTACATAGACTTTCCTGAGAAATCTTTGTTTCTAATCCTGCTGTTGTAATGTGTTTGTCATGCAACAGCCAGAATGACATTTTTAAAATGTAGTTTGAACTGTTAAAAAGAAACGTTTGTATCCCACTTAAGGTCCAAGCTGCCTGGCTGTAAGAGTGGAGGCAGACATCTTGTTCTTCACCTTCTACATCAAGTAGAGCTTGTCTTTTTCTGTTGCTGTGTGTTGAGCTCAATCCTAGTACCTTTGGTCTTGCTGTTTCATTTGCCTGCATTATTCCCATTCTTGATCTGTTTTACTTGGGGAAGCTTATCTCTACATTTCAGCTGAAATAACACTTGGAGAAGACAGCTTTTCTGTGTAAATCTAAATTCTGAATGCAAGCTTCAGGACAGCAGGATTGCATTTATCCTGTTTATCAGTGTAGTTTGTGGGTTATAGAAGGCACTCAGATGTGTTAAGTGACCACTAGTGGGCATTATTTGCCTTCTAGTGGTTCAGAAGCTGAGGCTAAAGGTTAACTTGCTCTTGGTTGTACAGCTTGGAGACAGGCATGTTTCTGCATTTCTGAGGAATCAAAGCCAGTTGGAGAGATCAGATGATATGACAATGGTTTTGAGAGTTCAGCTGCAATTAGGAAACTTGTTACGGTACCAGTTCTATAAGGTTATATGGGATTGTTTATATCCCTCCCTCCCTCCAACAGTGCTAGGTAGTTGGTGGAAGAAGTGTTGCTAGTCTTGTGTTATCTATGGCTGGGGATTGCTAGATGGCCATGAAATCAGACTGAGGTACTGGCTCCTTCACCATTGTCACAGTAAGGATTTCTGTATAATAGTATCTCTAGGTATCTGTTTTTGAGAGCTACAACTAACTTGTTTAAAATGTATTTAACACAAATCTTGCCACTGTGATCAAGTTGTTGGCACTGAAAACCTTGCCTTTACAGAAACTTGCATTTAGTTTCTTTGTGTTGTAGCAGAGAGCAAATACGTGTGTGTCTGTCTTTAAAATTGCTGTTGTGTGTATTACATCCCTGTGTCTGGTTTTGGTCTGACATGTCTTTTTTTTTTAAGATTTATTTTTTATTATAAAGTCGGATATATAGAGAGGAGGAGAGACAGAAAGATCTTCCGTCCAATGATTCACTCCCCAAGTGAGCACAACAGCCAGTGCTGCGCCGATACGAAGCCGGGAACCAGGAACTTCTTCCAGGTCTCATGCGGGTGCAGGATCCCAAGGCTTTGGAAACGTCTTCGACTGCTTTCCCAGGCCACAAGCAGGGAGCTGGATGGGAAGTGGAGCTGCTGGGATTAGAACCGGCACCCGCATGGGATCCTGGGGCGTTCAAGGCCAGGACTTGTAACTGGTAGGCCACACCACCGGGCCTGATATGTTTTTAAAAATAGTTTTTGAAGTGATAATTGAAGTATTAATATAACCTGTGATAGTGTTTTTGACCATAATTTGTTTTCTTCTGAGACTAGATGTCTGAAAATATATTTGAGTAAATGTGTAAGAAGCAGTGTGCTAAAGTCAGAATTTTAAGTTTGGTGTAAAATGTTATTTAGCTTAAATACAAGAAAGTATCAATCCAGATGTTAGGGAAACTTGGGGTAAATAAAGGTAAATAGAAGCAAATATTTGGTTAAAATCTGCTTTGAAGTCAGTCAGACTTGTGTTTTCTCTCAGGTACAGGCTTGTCAGTAGCCAGGAAGCGTGAGTGAATGCTCCCTGCAGGTCTGGGGGACGGGCATTCTGAGGGAACAGCAGATGCAGAGTACTGCAGTGTTTGAGGAGCTGTGTGGCTAGAACGAGGCAAAGGGACAGGAGTAAGGAGGGAGGATCATGCAAGGGACCCTGTATGTATGAAGGGGTTGGGGTTTTGCTCAGATACAGCAGGAAAGAAAGGTATTGGGAGTTGTACAGAGAACTCAGGTCTTACTGACATTGCTGCTTGAAACAAGGCAGTGGGTTAATGTGAAAGGCGATTGGGAATTTAGATATGTTTTCCCTGGTGCATTGTTTTGTAAGGCTTGTTTCACTAGTTTACTTGTGGAGCTAGTAAAGTATGTGCAGTGCATCAGATATCGGCCTCACTAATTGTGTGAATTCTTGTTGGATCACTGTTGTTCTAGTGACTACTTAGTATGGCGATTTCGCAGACTAGCACAAGTTTTAATTCCAGTGTTAACTATTGGTCTGTTGATACTGGTTGCGAGGTTGCATCTGAACTTTGAACAGATTGTTGTAGTCTGTTGGGCTGTTTATCACTGAAAGAACAGAGGAGGCCCAGGTAGCAGTGCGCTCAGTCTTAACTTCCAGTTATTTTTTATTGAACAGCTACACATTTTTCAGGCATCTTAAGTGCTGACATGACATTTGGCGTCTTCTCCAAATAAGGTTTGTGCTGGCTAATCTATATCAGCTTCACTTCCCAGAATAGATCAGGTGATAGTGGTTATCCTTTATTGTGTTCATATTACGAGCTTGGGGTTGCTCGGTGTTTTTACGTGGATAGTATGCTTTCGGATGGATGCAAGAGAAGGGAAGATAGTCATCTTACAAGGAAAGCCTCTAAACTTGTTTCTCTGTTATCTTTCCTTCATATAATGTGAAATAGATTACTTGATTAAAAATATTATTTTAATTGGAATTCAACATGTTTGTGTTTGTAGGAGCTGACAAAGGCGTTGGAGCAGAAACCGGATGATGCACAGTATTATTGTCAAAGAGCTTATTGTTACATTCTTCTTGGGAATTACTGTGGTAAATTTTCTTACAAAGTATATTTTCTAAATTACTTATAAATGTTGTCCAATACAAGATGTGTCAGGTTATTATCTCTGCAACAAAGTGAAGAAGTAATCCAGGCTTAGCAAACATGTTGAATAACCACCATTTAAATTTTGTGGATATCTTTGTTCAAAGGGAACAGAATTTTTCAATTTTGTCATTAGTGGATACACTGATGAAGAGAAGCGTAATATTTAATATTTCACAGAATTTTCTATGGATAATGTTGTAATGCATTTGTTATGTTTTAAGATTTATTTGTTTTTATTGAAAGATTTACAGAGAGAAGGAGAATCAGAGAGGAAAATCTTCCATCCATTGGTTCACTCCCCAAGCAGCCACAATGGCTGGAGCCGCGCCTATCCGAAGCTAGGACCCAGGAGCTTCTTCAGGTCTCCCACAAGGTGCAGGGTCCCAAGGCTTTGGGTCATCCTCGACCTCTTTCCCAGGCTGCAAGCAGGGAGCTGGATGGGAAGTGGATCAGCCAGAACATCACCATATGGGATCCTGGTGTGTGCAAGGCTATGACTTTAGTCGCTAGGCTACCACTGGGCCCTGTATGTATTTGTTATTTCAGAATACTTTTCAGATTGCTTCTCAGCTTTTTGGCTAAGATCAAGTGAAGCATACATTTCAGAATACTTTTCAGATTGCTTCTCAGCTTTTTGGCTAAGATCAAGTGAAGCATACATACATTTCACTAGGTTTGGTAGCCTAGTGGCTAAAGTCTACATCTGAACATGCATGGCATCCCGTGTGGGCGTTGGTTCTCATCCTGGTGGCCCTGCTTTCCTTTCCATCTCCTGCTTGAGCCCTGGGAAAGCAGTTGATGGTGGCCCAAAGCCTTGGGACCCTGCATCCATGTGGGAGACCCAGAAGAGGCACCGGGCTCCTGGCTCAGCTCCAGCCATTGAAACCCCTTGGGGAGTAAATCACTGGATGGAAAAATTTTTCTCTGTCTCTTCTCTCTATATCTGGCCTTTCCAATAAAAATAATTTAAAAAAAATACATATTTCTGTATTGTATATCTTTTAAAGTTATTCTGCTTGGGTGGGTTAAAACTCAGTGAACTCGTAATGAAAACGGCTGATGAACTCTGACACAGAACTTTTGCTCATTGACTGAAAAGCTTTAGGAACCTGTTAAAATATTTGGCCACTAGGGAAAGTAGGAGTGTACTATTTAGTTGAATTGTCTATTGATTGCATTTCCCAATTTAAAAATGGCCTTGTACCAACTTGAAAACTTTAATTCTAACTTGGATTTAGATTTTGTATTAGTATGTGCTGGGACCTGTGGATTAAATGGTCTGAAAACCCATCTTTTGTATACAGATGCTGTAGCTGATGCAAAGAAATCTCTCAGACTTGATCCCAATAATTCCACTGCTCTGCTGAGAAAAGGGTATGAAAAAATTGCTCTTTCTTTGGCATGGACTCTGTAACAGGTGTTTAATCTGAATGAATTAAGTGTAAGCCTTACATAGAGTTGTGTATATATTTCATAGCTCAGATACAATCTTAAATAAAACTTACCAGTTTTGATGTAGTATCTGCAGTATGTGATAGGAGATAGGTAGCGTGTGTTTAGGTAGTGAAGAATGAAGTAACTGAAATTTCATGTCTTTTATCGTTTGGAATTTACTGCATTGGATTGACGAGGACTTTATTCTTCAACCAAGCTGAATGAGCTGTAATGTGAAAGCACTGTACCTATGTTACCTGTGTTTGTTAAAACCAGTTTGTTTTGCCTTCTGATAAATGACTACCTCATGTAAAAAATCCCTTAAATTATATTTTGAAATAAGTACATAAAGTATTGTATTACAGAGAATATCTTGACTACATTTTCAACACTGCAGAAGATCATGTTTCTTCATTCACAAGGCAGTTTTTCATGACCTTGTGTGTTCATTTATTTTTCATATGTGTGTTGATACAGGATATGTGAATACCATGAGAAAAATTATGCCGCTGCTTTAGAGACTTTTGCAGAAGGTCAGAAGTTACATAGTAAGTATAAATTGAGACTTGTATTTTAATCATTAAAATTAATCTATTATTTCCTCATCTTAAATACCATGTTGCATTTTGCTGCCGTAATCACGAGTAATTGTAGAAACTCAGCATCTATTTTTTTCTCTTTGGTGACATTTCATGTTGATTGCAGATTTTGAATTCACTTAGGTTGATTAAATTGTCCTTTAGCATTTGAATTAGATACTGTTCCCATGAGAAGCCAAAAGCCACATAAAAAGTTAGTGTACTCCCTACTTAGTCTGGATTTATTTTTTTTTTTAAAGATTTATTTTTATTATTTTTATATTGGAAAGGCGGATGTACAGAGAGGAGAGACAGAGAGGAAGATCTTCCGTCCGATGATTCACTCCCCAAGTGAGCGCAACGGGTCGATACTATGCCGATCCGAAGCCAGGAGCCTCTTCCGGGTCTCCCACGCGGGTGCAGGGTCCCAAAGCTTTGGGCCGTCCTCAACTGCTTTCCCGGGCCACAGGCAGGGAGCTGGAAGGGAAGCGGGGCTGCCGGGATTAGAACTGGCGCCCATATGGGATCCCGGGCATGCAAGGCGAGGACCTTTAACCACTTGCGCCACCGCGCCGGGCCCTGGATTTATTTTTTAATGGACAAAATAAAATGTGATAATTGGTTTCCTTGTTCCAAAGATTATTTTAAATGTTAGATTGCAGAGATGAAAATGTTACAGCAGTCTTGAATAGAGAGGTGATGTGTAAGTATGGTTAAATTATGAAAGTACAAAAGTAATACAGATGTTAAGAACGTGAGAAGGAATCTTCAGAAATTTCATGGAAAACATGTTACAATCAATTTGAGTGGATTTTAGTGTTTCTTGCTGGAAGAAATGTGTATTTATCTTTGTATATAAAAGGCACCATTTTCTGGTTCATTTTCCAAATTTCTGTAAAATGACTGGGCCAGGATGAAGCTGAGAGTTTAGTTGAAATTTCCCAAACACTTAAGCCATCTTCTCATACCTTCCATGGTGCAGGGGAACCTGGAGTAGGGATCATGGAGACACTTTGATAGGTGATGCAAGGATTATGAGCAGAAGTGTTTTTTAAAGATTTATTTTATTTTTATTGGAAAGTCAGATATACAGAGAGGAGGAGAGATAGAGAGGAAGATCTTCATCTGATGACTCATCCCCCAAGTGAGCGCAACGGCCGGTGCTACGCCGATCCAAAGCCAGCAGCCAGGAACTTCTTCCAAGTCTCCCACATGCGTGCAGGGTCCCAAGGCTTTGGGCTGTCTTCAACTGCTTTCCCAGGCCACAAGCAGTGGGATGGGATTAGAACCAGCACCCATATGGGATCCTAATGCGTTCAAGGTGAGGACTTTGGCTGCGAGGCCACAGCGCTGGGCTCAAGTAGGAGAATCTTAACTACTGCATCAACTGCCCAGCCTGTCAGCTTTTCTGTTTAATTAACTAACTTATTTGTAAGTTGCACACACACTTGCAGATTATCATTCTGCTAGTTTACTCTCCAGACAGCCTCAGTGGCCAGGGCTGGGCCAGGTTGTATCCACAAGCCTGGAACTCCATTTGAATCTTCCACATGGGTGTCAGAGGCTGAAATAGTTGGGCCATCTTCCATTGCTTTCTCAAGGCACATTAGTGGAGAGCTGAATTAAAAGTGGAGCAGCCAGGACTAAGCCAGTGCCCACTTAGGTTAACTCGTGCCAAAATGGGAGCCTCAGACTCATCTTGTTTCATCTTGCTGTCTTAATAATGTCCCTTCTGCCGTGTAGCTTTAGAGATGTGACGAAACCAAGGACAGTTCCTGGTGTTGATTGGATAGGCGTGGCAACAAGAAAAGCCACTACCAGAACATGTAGGTTGATGAGGTAGCTGCACTGATTGCAAGTTGAGATCAAGAGAGGCTTCTCAGCCTCAACTAAACTACCAGTTGGCAGGATTCCACCTCATCCTTGTTTAATTGATTTCTTGAGTATGTGAGAGAAAACTCCATCAAGAGCAGGAGGGTGGGAGGAAATGTAGATTGTTTCTATCTGGAAAACGCAGTAAGGCTAGAGGTTTGTTTTTTTTTTAATGATGAACAAGGATGTAACAGTAAGATAGGATAATCTATTAAAGTGTGTGCTTGTTTTACTGAGTGAATTCTCAGTACCTAGAACAGTGTCTTAGGACATAGTGATTGTCAGTAAGTTTTGGTCGATGCAGATGAATGTTGTTACAGTCAGATCTCTTTCTCCAGGTGCAGATGCTGATTTCATTGTCTGGATTAAAAGGTGTGAAGAAGCTCAGAATGGTCAGTATTTTTTGTAGGTTTTCTGTGGTCTTTGAATTGAAAAAGAAGTGAATGTTTGAAACTTGGATTTAGACAAACTTTTTAAAAATTTTAATTTTAGTAGCCCATGATAACTTAGATGTAAGTAGATACATGGTTTATTTCCTTGTTTCTTAAAAAGATTTGGGCGAATTTGCTTTGTATATCATGGCATTACCAGTAAGAAATCACTAAATAGTTTAAAATTATTTTGGAATGCACAATTCAGCCAACTTGTTTGAGCTGTTATATGGGTGTATCTATGCCATAGAAGTCATCAGTGTAGCTTTGCTTATATATGCGCTATCTGAAAATGTGTTTGTTTTTTTCCCCTATTATAATAGGATCAGAATCTGAGGTGGTAAGTCCCAAGTTTTTTTCCCTCATGTTTTTAGTTACTTAAATTTCATGCATACAATATAGTTGAAACTGGGCTTAGGATGACCTGTTTGTGGGTACAGAATTAATTCCTCTTAAACATTGCTTTCTTTACTGGCTAAAGTAAAGTAATATTGATGAAATAGACATTTATGGCCCAGTGCAAATGCCTAATTAAATCCTAGCCTTGCATGTGCTGGAATCCCATATGGGCACCGGTTCATATCTTGGCTGTGCCACTTCCCTGTCTAGATCCCTGTTTGTAGCTTGAGAAAGCAGTCAAGGATGGCCCAAGGCTTTAGGCGCCTACAACCTTATGGGAGACCTGGAAGTGGTGCTTGGCTTCAGATCGACTCAGCTCTGGCCATTGGGACTACTTGGGGATTGAACGGCAGATGGAAGATCTTTCTGTCTTTGCTAGCTGTATATCTACTTTTCCGATAAAAAAAATAAAATCTTAAACATAATAAAAATTGAGTTATTTTGATTCAGTGTATATAGTTTCAGTTACTTTGGTATTTTGGAATAATGCTAAGAAGATTCTTTTCAATAAAAGGTCATCAAACTTGAAATAATTTAGAAGGCTTTTATGGTAGACTAACAACAGCTGTAAGTAAAATTGAAAATACTTTTATTTAACTTAGTGTTTGGTCACTTTGCATGTGCAGATTATTAAGTTAGCAAGAGTTACATTGAAGTTGAACACTATTGATTGAAGTTTTTTGTTGTTGTTGTTTTGTTTTTTTTACATTTATTTTTATTGGAAAGGCAGATTTACAGAGAGAAGAGGAGACAGGGAGGTTTTTGACCTGTTGGTTTACCCCTGCAATGGCTGCAAATGCTGGATCTGAGCTGATCTGAAACTGGGATCCAGAAGCTTTCTCTGGGTCTCCCACATGGGTGCAGAGGCCCTAGGCTGTGGGTCATCCTCCGCTGCTCTTCCCAGGCTGCAGGCAGGGAGCTGGACTGGAAGTGAAGCAGTCAGGACATGAACCTGAACCTATATGGAATACCAGTGCTTACAGGCAGAAGATTAGCAAGTTGAGCTACTGTGCCAGCCCTTATATTTTAAATTTTTTACTGAACTTGGGCTTCTAAAAGTTACTAGTAGTTTATAGGTTTTAACCAATCAGCTATGTGTTTAGTCAGGAAGTAAATGGACAAGGAAGGAGTCTGAAAATAATGTGTATTGTTTGCTTTCTAGCAGTGAGGGACTTGGGGCAGGGATCCGGTAATCATACACATGGGCTACTGATGATCAATAGTTTGTTGACAGCAAAGGATTTTTAAAGACGAGGGTCACGCGGGCAAGGAACAAGGTTCTGAAACATGACAGCATGTATGGGAGGCATCCAAGGGGAAGACAGTAAACAATGTATTCTGTTGGCAGGCTACCAGTATTTAAATAACATCCCGGAGGAAAAGCACCTTTTCTGGATCGATTATCCAAGCTTCAGGATTAGGGAGTTCCTGGCCTGTGCAATTCCATTCCAGCTGTCTTCAGACCTCTGCCATGAGTTCCCGGAGCTTTGTCTCAGGTGCACAGCTGCTTAGTGGTTTTACACTGTCCAGGATTCCCCTTGTCCTCTCCTCAGTTGTCTTCTACGATGTGTAGTCCTTGCCTTTCTGCATGGGCAGTTACTTATTCCTTTTCAGTCACTTTATTAGAGAAGACTTATTTTGTTGTCTTCCAGAATTAGGATATTAATAACGTTACTGTTTCCTGAGATGTCTTAATATGTAAACGTGGGCTAAAAGAGCTAATGCTTTTAAGCACATTGTTAGATGCAAAATATATGTGCATGTGTTGACTGGGGTTTCAAGGTCCATAAAAATGAACTCAGCCATGTTTGGACCTTCATGCTTTACCCATAGACAGACATAATGAGTAGAGAATAGATTGTAGGAAGTCCTTAAGAATTCTTCCTTCCTTCACCTGCTAGTAGCTGTGTCATGTGCTCTAAATGAGGTTTGTATTTGACCTGAAAACAACAGAATGGTATTTGAATAACAACTAGTTGGTCCAATAGCACAGACAAGTTGTTTACACTTAATAAATCGTGTCACTGCTGTGGTTCGGCTTAGTTTTATTCTGCTACTAGGATAAACTGGAATGTATCTCCCTTTTTATGATGTAAGTTTGGATATTTCTCATTTCAAAACATTAGGGAGTGTAATTGTTAGTTACACTGTCGGCTTTCAAGTGGCCTTCCAAATCCCCATCTCTCCACTTCACATTAAGGGATGATGTGTAGTAGCTTTCTGAACCAGGACAAGTTCTTGGGTTGACATAGTGTTAACTTGCATATGTGTAGTTTGGGAAAGAATAGGTAAGTCAGGAATGATTATTTTCTCAGGCCATGTGTGAACAAGGAAGCCATGAATGGAAAAAGTAATACTAGGAAACCTCCATAGAAATCTTCTTTTGTGGGTTCCAGAGCATCATTCAATGTCATTGTAAGCCTAAAGGCAATTCCCTCCTCTTAAAAATTGTTTTAAAATCCTAGAACTGGGATTTTATTAAGTGACCTTTTCTAGTCGTATAGGGTTTTTTTGTTTCTTCTTTTATTTTAAAAGAAGTTTTATTTGTTTTAAAACATTTGTTCATTTTCTGGGAGAGTCAGATTTACAGAGAGAAGGAGAGACAAAAGATTTTCCATCCACTGGTTCATTCCCCAAACAGCTACAGTGGCTAGAGCTGAGCTGAGTTGATCCAAAGCCAGGAGCTTCTTCTGTGTCTCCCACGTGAGTGCAGGGTCCCAAGGCTTTTTTGCCCATCCTCGACTGCTTTCCCACGCCTCAACCAGAGAGCTAGAAGGGAAATGGAACTACTGGGATATGAATCATGCTCATATGAGATGCTGGTACATGCAAAGCGAGGATTTCAGCCACTAGGCTATCATGCTAGACCCTAAAAGAAAACAGTTTTTAAATTAAAGTCAATTATATTACAAAAATACAAGACATTCTGATTTTTTGTGTGTGAAAACTGGTATTTAACAATTGTATTATGCTTTATCTTCAAGATTTTTATATATACTTCCTTGTTAAACTTTCACTGAGTACATTAATGATACGTGCATTTACATATGCAGTTGCTAAACTAATGTGAAAAACTCTTGTTTCATTTTTTCCAAATTAGTCTGCATCCCAGCGGACTCAGTCAAAAATCAAGTAAGTGTTTCTTCATAAATGTAAATACTCATAAAGCATGAACAAATGATTTAATAGTAAGCAGGTCCTTACCATAGAATTGTGTTGGAGCCTAATGATATTTTTTTTCTTTTATTATTTTATGATATATTTCCATAGCCCTGAGTTTTTCCTTACCTTCTCCCCATGTTCCCTCCTCCCTACCCCAACTGAGTTCCCTATATTACTATAGTATAACTTCATAAATTGCCATTGTCCATGCCCACAATGATGAACATATGACTAAGAGTCCAGCATCCTGTTGTCAAGATATAGTAATAGTTTCATTGGGAGTCCATCTTTGATCTGGAAGTAGAGATGCATACTACGTTGTATTCTCACATCTGGATATGATAGTCTCCATTACACAGTAACTATACATCCTCTTAAATGAAAAGCCACAATACAAAGTCAACAACAGGAAGAAAAGTAGAAAGAAATCCTGGCCTGCTTTCCCAGGCCACAAGCAGGTAGCTGGATGGCAGGTGGGGCCACTTGCATTAGAACTGGTTCCCATATGGGATCCTAGCATGTGCAAGGCAAACACTTTAGCTGCTAGGCTATTGCACCAGGCCTCAGATTTATTTGTTAGAAAATCAGATACATAGAGAGGAGAAGAGACTGAGCAAGATCTTCTGTCCACTGATTCACTCCCTGAGCAGCCTCAACGGCCAGAGCTGAGCTAATCGAAAGACAGGAGCCTCTTCTGGGTCTCCTGCCATAGGTGGAGGGTCACAAGGTGTCCTCCACTGTTTTCTCAGGCACTCTAGCAGGGAGCTGGTTGGGAAGCAGAGCCGCCAGGATCAGAACCGGTGCCCAAATGGGATCCCGGTGTGTCGAAGGTGAGGACCTAGCCACAAGGAATACCATGCCAAGCTCCAAACTGTGAAACTTAAAGTTCATTTAACTAAAGTGATTTTTATTTGAATAATTAGAAAATGATTTAGAAATGATCAAACAGTGCATTTATGTTCTTTATGGGGAGTTAAAACATGAGCCTGTTAAAACTCCCAAGTGAACTAGGGACTGTGGCAGCAGCAGGTATTGGGAACATCAATAAAAATTACAATCTTGGCAGCGTTAAACAATCTGATAAGCTATAGTGGGGCACTATGCTTGATCCTAGCTGTGACAGAATAAACTGTTCTGCTCCCATGCAACTTCAGAGATTTTAAAAGTGAGGACTGTGAAACACACAAAATTGGGTTCTCTAGACATACTAATCTCCTTGGCTACCTTGAGACTGAGTGAAGAAGTACACAATTTTGAGGCTGGTAGCAAGTTACACTTTACTTTATAATTTGGTTTCTCTGCTGTTAGATGTGTTCATGGATGTTCGAAGCTGGCTCCAGGTAAGAGAGCTTGGAGTGTTGCTCATTCTCGCCTGGTTGCACTGCACCACTGTCGCTTTTCTGACCCTAGATTTTCTTGTCTGTCAAAGAGCTGTTCCTGTTAGTGTTAGATTGAAGTGAATGTAGTACTCCCGTGAATGTAGAAAGAGTGAAAAAAAAACTGGCAGCTGAATATCAGAATCCAGAAAAATCATGGAAGTTTAAGTAAATTGAGAAGGTTTGGCTATCTAGCACCTTAATGTTTCTTGTTTTTTTCTGTTAGTACAGACAGTAGACAGTATCTTCAGATAGTTTTTGTAAATGAAGAGCTGTTTTGCTATTCAGGTTTCCTATAAAATTTGGAGGAAAACTTTACTGGTTTTCATTCATACAAAACAGATCATAGAAAATTAGTTACATAAAATCGTTTTCTGAAAATCAACAACCGTTTTGCTATTTTGTTCCTCAAGGTGGAGCTGTTTATCAATCTGATTTTTATTTTGATGAAGTGCTGTTTTAAGTTTCTTTTTTTTTTTTTTTAAATAGGTATGACTGGTATCAAACAGAATCTCAAGTAATCATTACACTTATGATCAAGAATGTTCAGAAGAATGATGTAAATGTGGAATTTTCAGAAAAAGAGGTCATTAGTTTTGAATCTTTTTAAATGTTGAGATTAAATGCTGTTATTTGGTGTATTTCATAATAACCTATGTGATTTCGAAAAGTAATGTAGAAACTGAGTAAATCTGAAGCATTGCTTTTAAGCTTAAGTCATTCTAAATTTTGAGATCAGACTAGGTTGAAGTTTGGTAGCCTTTTTTTGGTGATTAGCATTCAAAGTACAACTTGATTGATAGAAGTAAGGTAGGATTTGGTTATTTTTGTGTGGTGTATGCCATGTAAAGATTTGAAATCTGTAATTATGCATTTTAATAATTTATTAAATATTTCAACCTTTGTTACATACATTTCAAAAGTGTGATTTTGATATTTGTTCACTAGTTGTCTGCTTTGGTGAAACTTCCTTCTGGAGAGGATTACAGTTTGAAACTGAGGCTTTTTCATTCTATAATTCCAGAACAGAGCACATTTAAAGTACTTTCAACAAAGGTAAGAGTTATTGCTGGTAATTTGCATAAAACACAGCAATGCTGGTGGACTAATTGCCTATAGAGTTATAAATTTATGGATTTTTTTAGTCACTTATCTCTGAAAGGGACAGACCAAAAAAAATGCAGATTTCAATTACAAAGGTTTTATGTCCCAAGCTCTACTGTAGTGGCAAGTGAAAGTCACAGAAGAGTGGGCTGAGCTGCTACTTGGGTGTCTGGAGGTTGGCGCAATTTCTCAGCTAGCTAATCCTGTACCTGTACCTGTACCTGTACCTGTAAGGATGTGGTTTTTGTCCTAGCTGTTGCACTTCCCATGAAGTTACCTGCTTGTAGCTTTGAAAGGCAACTGAGTATGGCCCGAAGCCTTGGGCTTTTGCAATCACGTGGGAGACCCAGAAGAAGCTCCTGGTTTTGGATTAGCTCAGCTGCAGCCCTTGCAGCCATTTGGGGAGTGAACCCTGAATGGATGATCTGTTTCCTTCTCTGTAAATCTGCCTTTAAAAAAAAAAGAAAAACCAAATTGAGTTCTGGCTAGTACCCTTTGTCCCCGGTACCATACTAATGCATCATTGGAGGCAGCAAGTGAGCTGGGGAGACCCTTGTGCGTTCAGGTCTGTAACATCTTTCAGACTGTTGCAGCGCATAAGGAGAATGAATTACCATATGGAAAATCACCTTTTCTAGTCCGTCTGAATATCATGATGGCTATGCCATTCTGGTACATGAAAAATCAGTAAACTTTAAAAAAAAATTCCAACAATTACATATTTGTGATAAATACATTTCAATTAAGAAGTGTTTTTAAATAGATAATGAGCTGTAAGATGTGACTAACAATGCCTATTCTTTTAAACTAAGTTTTAAATTTTAGTTTATTTTGAGGAAATAATGAGAATCCAAATTACATTTTGGGTGCCTAAAAATTACATTCCTTTACATTTCCAATAAAACATATGTAAAAGCAATATTTAGAGATTATATTATGTGTTACTCTGAAGATGTATGTGTTAGTGTAATTTAGCAGGAAATTTATTGACTGAAAATAAAAATCTGACTCTGGTTTTCTACCTTCATCACAAAATGGTTACAGGGCTGAATTTTTTTTTAATGCTTCAATCCTTTTTTATTTTTTAGATATGTTTCTTTATTTTGATTTTTTGAATTATGTGTTACAATTTCATATGGACTGGGATTGCTCCCTAAACTCCCATCCCCGACAGATCTTCCCCATTTTTTTTTTAACATGTGTTTATTTTTATTACAAAGTCAGATATACAGAGAGGAGGAGACACAGAGAGGAAAATGTTCTGTCCAATGATTCACTACCTAAGTGAGCACAACAGCCAGTGCTGAACCAGTTTCTGAGCCAGGAGCAGGAACTTCTTCTAAGACTCACACACGGGTGCAGGATCCCAAGGCTTTGGCCATCCTCGATTGCTTTCCCAGGCCACAAGTAGGGAGCTGGATGGGAAGCTGGATGGGAGCTGCTGGGATTATAACTGGCGCCTATATGGGATCCCAGCGCATTGAAGGTGAAGACTTTAGCCTCTAGGCCACACCACTGGACCCAGATTTTCCATATTTTACTACAGTGGTATAATCCTTCATAAGGAATTATAATCCCATCAGTTTCTTATTTAAGTGTAACCCAGTGTTGCTGTTATAATGCAACATGCATCCCTGCTTCTAGACAAAAGATGGATTCCCAGTGAAACTTTGGACAAATATAGGCAATGGGATGCTGGACTTTCTGACTTTGTACCAGGGCTAAATTTTTAGCACCTGTGAAATGAGAGCTATGGAGTACATAAGCTCTGTAGTCCTTCCCAATACGATCCATGTGGAGATTGCTGATACATGAGTTCTTGGGAATGAATGGTAGAAGTTGACTCTTGTATTATTCCTTTTTTTGTATACCAGTCTTATACCATACTATGTTATTAACATTTATTTTTCTTGGAAAGTCAGATTTTGAAACAGATTTTCCATCTTCTGCTTTATTCCCCAAGTGGCTGCAACGGCCAGAGGCCATGAGCTTCTTCCAGGTCTTTGACGCAGGTGCAGCTTTTGGTGGTTCTCTACTACTTTCCCTGACCACGAGCAGGGAGCTGGAAGGGAAGTGGAGCAGCCAGGTTATGAAGCAGTGGCTACATGGAATCCTGGTGCATGTAAGGCGAGGAGTTGAGCCACTAGGTTAAAGCAGTGGAATAGACTAAAATAATCTAAATTGGATTGTGATGTTAACTCTGAAGGAAGCAAAGTATCTTTTTTTTTTTTAACTGTTTGTATAGGTGGAACAGAACAAAGTTTGATGGTCCCCCAAGATTACAATATCATTCAAATTCTATTAACATGCGTAATAAATGAATTTTTATTTTCTTTTTAAAGATTGATTTGCTTGAAATGCAGAGTTAGCTATCCACAGTGACCACAATGACTGTAACTGGGCTGATCTGGAGCCAGTAGCCACATAGCTTTCAGGCACTCCAATACTTGATTGAGGAAAAGCTGTTTTAAAAGAGAGTGAAGGGCCCTGCGGCATGGCCTTGTGGTTAAAGTCCTCGTCTTGCATGCACCGGGATGCCATATTGGTGCCGGTTCTAATCCCAGCAGCTCCACTTCCCATCCAGCTCCCTGCTTGTGGCCTGGGAAGGCAGTCGAGGACGATCCAAAGCCTTGGACACTGTACTGGTGTGGGATACCCGGAAGAAGTTCCTGGAGCGGCATAGCATCGGCCGTTGTGCTCACTTGGGGAGTGAATCATCGGACAGAAGATCTTCCTCTCTGTCTCTCCTCCTCTCTGTATATCTGGCTTTCCAATAAATAAATAAATCTTTAAAAAAAAAAAAGAGAGAGCCTGGGGAGATTTCTAGACTTTGTTGTAGCCACATAGAGCATGTAGCCGCATAGAGCATGAGCATATTAAAGGGTGTAGAAGCAAATTATTTTATAGTTCTTTGTATAATTTAAGGAAACTTAAAGACACAAAAATTTTGTAAGTTTTGTTTTTTAGTTTTATGTATTTTAAATTGAATAATGGATTTTATTTTCCTCCAGATTGAAATTAAAATGAAAAAACCAGAAGCTGTGAGATGGGAAAAATTAGAGGGGCAAGGAGATACTCCTCAACCAAAACAATTCATAGCAGGTTTGTTTTTTGGCCTTTGCTGAATTTTGAATTTATTGTACACCCTAGTTAAAATTAAATAGTAATAAACATTCTATCTGCTTTTCTTACTTTCCTTTGATAAGATGTATTGAGTATAATGAGTTTGCTTGGTAATGAATACAAAGTAACCTTTCTTAAAAGGTTTCAGTTTCTTTAACTTTAGGAATACAGATGCTACATTAGCTCCCTGCTAATGGCTTGGGAGAACAGCTGAGGATGGCCCAGGTCCTTAGGCCCCTATATGTCAGAAACTTGGAGGAAGCTCCTAACTCCTAGTTTTGGATTGGCCCAGGGTTAGTCATTGTGGCATTTCAGGAGTGAGTTAGAAGATAGATCTGTCTCTGTAAAACTGCCTTTCAAATATTTTTATAAAGAAAAGTTTTAGTTATCTGGCTTTAGATTTAGTTGTGCTTCTAGCAATTCTGAGCAGTCTATTAAGGTGGTAACAAAGTAGAAGACAGTTGGGACTGCAGAACCCCACTCGGTGAGATTGTAGTCGCTGACCTTGGGACAGGGACCGTTGGAATCTGCTCAGTGGTGGATTTTATTAACTTAGCTCTGAGTTCCAAAATAGTCCTTTGATTTCTTGGTGTCTGCTCAAGGTTTTAGGTGGAACAAAAGATAATGACTCATCAGCTGTTTAGATAGGCCTTAGGTGGTCACCTCAGAGTTCATAAAGTCGCCTGGCTCTGTGCAGTCTTGATTACATGTCAGGCCAGGAGATGTTGATGGTGCAACACACCAAATTGTCACATAGTTGGCATCTGAAGGAATTCACCTAGAGTTAGAAACTGTTCAGTCTGCCCACATCTGGGCTGTTCTAACCCATTACTGATTGAAAAGACAAAATTCCTTGGTTTGGGGCTATCTGTTCAAAGTTGGAATAGATGAAGGCAATCCAGACCAACTGCAGTCTGGCCCTATAACTCCTGGACCTCAAGAAGTCTGTGCATGCCCTCCAGCTTCCCCAAAGGATGGCAGTGGTGCCAGAATGTGTCCCACTCACTGGAAAATAGATGTCTTCCTAATGCCAGGCTAGTCTGTGAGGACACAGTTGGGGGAGGAGGCTATGGGCCTTCCCAGGTGCAGGGTCTCAGCAAGGGAGGTAGATCAAGCTCCAGGCTTCAAAGGGTGACTGTAAGATCCCTTTAATTTTCTCCATAAGGCTGGAGGGTATACCTTCGGAAGGTGATCATTAGCAGTGTGTATCTGTTGAGTTTCCATGGTTTCGCCTAGCTCAGCCCATCACCATTCCAACTTAGAAGCCAACCAGTAGAAACTTACAGTTCTATAGGGTTGGGCCCACATATCCACCACAGAATCACCCCCACCCCCTGGAACTGGTTCTCTTGCATGCTGGTTGGTGTCAAGGCCCAGTCTAATGTGACCCATTCCCTCATCTGACACTCGGTGTCAGGTATTGGGATCTAGCCTTGCCAGACAGGCCCCCAGCCATAGCTTGTGGGTGCACTGGCACGTAATAATCAGCCGTGTTCAATGCTAACAAGCCCAACCCAGGACTCCTATGTATCCTGGTGTATCAATCTGACTCATAAAGATGTTTAGGTCTCTCCCCTCCAAACCACCAGGTCTCAGTCCCCTTGCTTACCTGCAAGTACAGTGGCCCTGTCTGTCGTTGGGTGTCCCTTCAAGATTCATACCTCCCTTCCACGTACACTGGCCTCATCCGTGGATGTCCCTAGGCAATAATTCCATACTCCCAAGACCCCAGAGCTCCCAACCAGGTGAACAGGAAGCTAGAATCCCTAGCAGGAAACCTTATCCGGCACAGGTTTTCCCAACCACAGTAAGGTACCTGTGCTGCTGCTCAGACTTAACTCTGCCCAGCAAGATTGAGTATTTTCAAAAAGAGACAGTT
The DNA here is from genome assembly GCF_017591425.1 of Ochotona curzoniae. NCBI lineage: Eukaryota > Metazoa > Chordata > Mammalia > Lagomorpha > Ochotonidae > Ochotona > Ochotona curzoniae. The sequence goes on along the minus strand of NW_024466502.1, from coordinate 39,068,571 downwards.
AAAGTAGTGTGTTGCTTAATTCTAACCACAGCTTGGGACTTTCCTCCTATTATACAAGGCAAGAAAACACAAGCAGCTTGGTTAAAATCATCCAGCAGTTTTGTTGTCTAGGACTAAAATCCAGATCTTTACAGTCTGAGTGTGACTCTCCTGTTAACCCTGTGTGTGATACTGCTTGTTGAGTTCTTTTCTAATCAAGGAATCAGTCTCTACCTAAGTACTTTATAACCATTTGATGACTTTTGCAGTTTTTTGAATAGGAAGTTAAACACTTAACCTTTCAGTAGTTATCTCGTTGCCAGTTTCTTCACCCGTTTTTAATTTATAATTTGTTTTAAACCAAATGTCTTAGATTTTAAGATGTTGTTCTCGCTTTCCTGTTATATTTTTGTTAAGAATTAATATGCTTGTCAGATTTCCTGTGTACTGCAAGCTGGAGACTGGAGATAAGGGTAAATCACTTTAACTTATCTAGACCAGCTTATCTGTTAAATGGAGATTAAAACCTCTATTCCCATCTTTTCTAGAAGTCAGTGTTAGGATTAATTAAATCCATGTTTCCTAGGCTCTTAACATATTTTGTCACGATTTGTTTTCTTTGGCTACTAGTAAAAATGTACAAAGATAGAGGGAGTTTGTACTGGAAAAATGCTGATAGGATTTTTAAAACAATACGTTTGCCTGATTTTCCTCAGCTGGGAGAAAGCTGGTTTGCAGGTATAGAGGAAGTGGTTAAAGTCCTCACCTTGTTTGCGCCGGGATCACGAATGGGTGCCGGTTCTAATCCCGGTAGCCGTGCTTCCCACCCACATCCCTGCCTGGGAAAGCAGTTGAGGATGCAGTTGAGTATGGCCCAAAGCTGTGGGACCCTGCACCCACATGGGAAACCTGGAAGAAGCTCCTGGCTTCGGATTAGCTCAGCACCAGCTGTTGCCACTTGGGGAATGAACCATTGGACAGAAGATATTCCTCTCTGCCTCTCCTCTCTGTATATCTGCCTTTCCAATAAAAATAAATGAATCTTAAAAAAACTATCTAATTCGGGCCCGGCGCGGTGGCGCAGTGGTTAAGGTCCTCGCCTTGAACGCCCGGGATCTCATATGGGCGCCGGTTCTGGTCCTGGCGGCCCCTCTTCCCATCCAGCTCCCTGCTTGTGGCCTGGGAAAGCAGTCGAGGACGGCCCAAAGCTTTGGGACCCTGCGCCCCCGTGGGAGACCCGGAAGAGGCTCCTGGCTTCGGATCGACCGTTGCGCTCACTTGGGGAGTGAATCATTGGACGGAAGATCTTCCTCTCTGTCTCTCCTCTCTGTATATCCACCTTTCCAATAAAAATAAATAAATCTTTAAAAAAAAAACTATCTAATTTGAGGAAATTATAAACCATTTCCATAAGGAACGTTTTTGTACTGATGGAAATTTTGAACCAGGTGGTTTTTTTCTTTTTCTTTTTTTTCAAGATTTATTTATTTATTGGAAAGTCAGATATACAGAGAGGAGGAGAGACAGAGAGGAAGATCTTCCGTCTGATGATTCACTCCCCAAGTGAGCGCAACGGCCAATGCTATGCTGATCCGAAGCAAGGATCCAGGAACTTCTTCTGGGTATCCCACATGGGTGCAGTGTCCCAATGCTTTGGGCCATCCTCGACTGCTTTCCCAAGCCACAAGCAGGGAGCTGGATGGGAAGTGGAGCTGCTGGGATTAGACCCGGCGCCCATATGGGATCCCGGGGCATTCTAGTTGAGGACTTTAGCCCCTAGGCCATGCCGCTGGGCCCCTGAACCAGGTGTTTTTAAAACTTTGTGCCTATGTTATCCAATAGACAATGTGTTTGCCCTGTGTACCTATTGTATATCTGAAATAAAACTGGGCTGTGTTGTGAATGTTAAAATATATACCAGAATTTGCAGTCTCAGTATGGCAAACAGTATAAAATATCTTTGATTTTTCTGTTGATTCCACATTTTTCTGTTGATTCTGTTGAAATGGCTACTGGTTTTAATTTGGAACTGGAATTAAAGGAGACCTTCCAACTGCTGGTTCACTCCTCCTTGGCTGAAATGCTCAGGGCTGTGCCAGGCCAGAGACAGGAGACTGGAACTCTGACTCTGGTCTTTAAAATGGGTGGCTGGAACCCAAGTACTTGGGTCTTCTTCTGCCTTCTAGGCACAGTAGCCAGGAGGAAGATCAATGATAAGTTGGACAGCCAGGTGGCATTAGCATTTAAAAATTTTTAACATTATAAGGTCACATTTTTAGTCAGCATTGTATCTTGCTTAGAAAATGAAAACCGTTACTGTTACAATATTTTAAATTATTTGTGTGCATAATTTATGTGTAATGTGGACATTGAAGTCTTGATTGTCAAATGTGGTATTTTCTACACTCAGATGTTCCATATTTTTATACCGAAGTAATCTTATGTTTTTAATGTGGGAAAATGATGAAATCTTAATTACTGTTGGGTAGCAGCAAGGATAATATTTGGTGTATTTTAATCTGAAGGGTATGTAAGTACCTCAGAAAAAACTACATATTTAGTATTAACATTTTATTTACAAGACAGTTCTTAATAAAAACTTTTTTAAAAAATAAGGCTTTTTCAGTTTTGTAACTTTTCTAGAAGTGTAAAAATTCACATATATTTTTTTCCTAGCTTTTCCTATTGACATGAAAACTGCTTTTAATGTAAATTGTGTCATGTGTCAACAGGTTACACTTGGGAATATCTTTTGAGTAAAATAAACTGTTATGTTGTGCTAATTTAAAATATAGGTGCATAAGTCTTGGTACAGATCTGTATACAAAATGAGACATTTAATATAAACATGAAGTTCAGAGCCCTAAACAATTTACTGACGTACTCTATATACCATGACATCATCAAAAATGTGTTAATACTTCTGCCTTATTTACTTTGTAGATGTAAAGAACCTATATCCATCATCATCTCATTATACAAGAAACTGGGATAAATTGGTTGGTGAGATCAAAGAAGAGGAGAAGAATGAGAAGTTGGAAGGAGATGCAGCTTTAAACAAATTATTTCAGCAGATTTATTCAGATGGTTCTGATGAAGTGAAACGTGCCATGAACAAATCATTTGTAAGAAAATAATCCTTGCTTTAATTATTATCCTTTAAATGTTATGGGATTCCAATTTTCAGATATTTTAAAAGAAAGGCTGAAGTAGACTTTTAAAAGGCTAAAACCAAATTCATGTACCATAGCTGGAATACCTCTTTGAATCGGCTTTGAATGTTTCTTTTTGTTCTGAACCTTGACTAATTGTTGAGATAGTTGAAGACTTGTGAAGAAATGAGAAGTGAACTATTCCAAAGAATCTTGTTTTTCTCAGTGAGTTACAACTTGGAAGGCTGAGAAATACCCAAGTATAATGGTAGAAGGACAGGCGTATTCTTAGTTGGATTCATCATTGGAGGTGAATGAGCTGCCTCTGATTACCTTCTATAATCATTTGTTTTCAATGTTATCGATGAAGAATATAGAAAGGAAACTTCCAGAAGAGTTTGGCTAGGAAAGATACATGATAACTTACTGGATTAATAACTTATTAAGAAAATTTAGGCTTTGACTTGTAATCAGTTGTCTTTTACCAGAAACTGGAAATGCCACATGCACTCATACTTGAAGTAGAAAGTTAAATTTGGCATTTAATAATCAAGTATTTCATTAGTACATCCAATATTTCATTTGAAATATTTCATTCACATGGTATTCATGTGGATACGTGGTTTTTTTCACTATTGATGCAATTTTTAAAAATTTTTTCAAGTGTTTTTTTTTTTTAACGCTCACATTACTGTTATTTAGGAGTATTGTGGTGAAAGTGTGGTTTGGATATTGGCAGTTAGGGTAGAGAACAGTTCTGTGGTTTGTAGGGATTGCTTGTGCTGTGCCGTTCTCTGGATAGCCATTCCTACTGTACTGTCCTTATGGGATGCTTACCTTGCTGTGCCACAGTGCCTGCCTTGTTTTCATTTTAGTAACAGTGTTCTTTGTAGAGCCAGGGTACTTAATTTTTATGAAGTCCGATTTGTGGATCATTCTTTTGGTGTCAAATCCAAGGATCTTGTCCCTAACCTAGAATTTAAAGATTTTCTTTCCCTGTCTCCCACATTTAAAAAAAGTTGTAGGGGCAGGTTAAGCTACAGTCACACACTGTATTGAAATGCTTGGAATTATTCCCACTTCAACTTCCTACTGATACAGTGGAAGGCAGCAGGAGGTGGATCAGATCTGTTTTCCCTGGCACCCATGTGATAGACCAGAGTTACAACTCTCGGCTTCATCCTGGCCTAACCTTGGGTTGCAGGCATTTGAGGAGTAAGCCAGAGGATGGAAAAACATTTCTCTCTCTCTCTCTGCCTTTCATATAAATAAGTAAATGTTTAAAATTGAGCCCCTCTCTTCTCTTTAGTTTTATTGTGTTTGTTGCTCTAGCACCTTGTATTGAAAAAGTTATCTTTATTCAGTTGCTGTTCCCACTTTCTCAAAAATAGTTTCCCATTCTTTTATGTTGATCTCTGTCAATATTGCTATGTGAATACCATGTAAGTCTGAAGTGGGGCGGACTCATTCCTCATCATCTTATTCTTAAACTTCAGAATTGCTTTTAGGTATCCTTGCTGATTTTTCCAGATAAATTTTACAGTAGTTCTGTCAGTGCAGTAGCATCTTGGTTAGGAATTTGGTAAAAATTGCATTAGTCATCAGTTTTCATTTCTTTGAATGATGCTGCAGTTTCTAGCCTCCAAGTACTAGATGACAATTTTTGGTTTACTCTTGTTACTTCGTTGCAGTTGCTGGGTTCTGTTTTCAGTCCCGACTTCCCCTGGAACCAGTGGGTGTTGCAGTCCAGCCTGGTTCTGCCCAACACATACTCGGCCTTCACATAAACAAGTGGGAGCTACAGCCCAGTCAGAGCGACCCACAATAACCCCCACCAGGCCTGCCCCTACCCTGGTTTGCCAGTATGTGTAGCAGACTAGTCCATTCTGTCCCATATCCCATTGAATAGGGTCAAAGAAGATGGCAGGGAGATGGTGACGTTTCTTGTTTGGAAGATAACTAAAAATATCAAAAAGAACTGAGCAGGAGACAGAACCCCGTACAGCAAACCCCGAGTAAGGGAGACGGAGCCACTGAGATGGCTCAGTGGCTGGATCCTCACCTTGAACATGTTGAGATCCCATATGGGTGCTGGTACTAATCCTAGCTGCCCCACTTCCCATCCCTCTCTCTGCTTGTGGCCTGGAAAAGTAGTCAACGTCGACCCAAAGCCTTGGGACCCTGCAGATGCATGGGAGACATGGAAGAAGCTGCTAGTTTCAGATCAGCTCAGTTCTGGCCATAGTGCCCACTTGGACAGTGAACAGCATCAAGACAATCATGCATAATGTCACGTACTATGGAGTGACAACAGCTGTGATGCTGCTGTGTTATGAAAGTTCATTCTAACTGTAGATGTGGTTTGTCTCTGCCATTGAAAATCTTGATTTTCAATGTCAAGATAGGATCTTTAAGAGGTGGGAGCCTAATATGATGTTTTCATTGGGACCTTGGAACAATAGCCTCAAACTACCCTGATTATCAGGACAGAAATGCTATAAAGGAGCATACCTGACCCTTCCCTCCCACTCTGTCTTCCTGGCGAGTCATATGGTCTTTTCCTTCCTCACAAATTCACCCCATGATGTCAGGTGGTTCTCAACAGAGTTGGCATCCCGCTCTTTGGTCTTTTAGTCTCCAATAACCATAAGCTTTTTTCCTTCATAAAGGACCCAGCCTAATTAAAGGAACAGAAAATGGACTAATTGACTTGAATGTTATTTGGCACCTATTTGTATTTTTAACTGCTAGGTTGTGCTACATTCAGTAGATTGTAGGTACCCACACTGAGACAGTGTGGGTATGTAATTTGAATTTTGTAACATTTCAGAATAAAATTTAATGTATTTGGCAGGGAAGGATATGAAGTTGAGTTTCTTAAGTTCTGGAGCTTAGTTAAAGTTGTTTTTCTACATACATTTATGTGTTAAATAGCAGAGGGAAAAATGGTATCTTATACGGCAGTGTATATGAACGTGATGCTCTTACCATTTGGAATTTTTGGGCTTCACTAATCTATCATCTAACATTAAAAAAAAAATGTTTGAAGCTTTTATTGTGCCTATGGATGTTGTGTTTGATGTAACAGTTCATACTTAACTAAGTTTATATTGAATTTTTATTTGGGACTGTGTGCCTGGAACCTTTTTAAAAAATGTCTTTGACCATTTTTGATCATATGTCTCTGCAGCTAACTTTTTTTTTTTTTTCCAGATGGAGTCGGGTGGTACAGTTTTGAGTACCAATTGGTCTGATGTAGGTAAAAGAAAAGTTGAAATCAATCCTCCTGATGATATGGAATGGAAAAAATACTAAATAAATGAACTTGACAACACTGTATCGCATAAATTCACCTAATGCTCATTGTGTGTTGATATTACATTATTGACTTTTCAACACTGAGTGTCTTTTTGAAAGATAATACCTCTTTACCTCTTTGTGCTTTAGAAATTATTTTTCTTCAAGTGTTCTAAGAGTAATGAAGAGTGATCAAATTTTTATCACTTCTGTCAGTGATGGTTTTAGACATTTTGAAACTGAATGAAGTATTATTTACTACTAGATAGGTATTTCCATTTAGTTGTAGGAGTTGAGAAATCCTTAAAGGCATATTTTGGGTTATTGCCTTATTTTTGATGCAATATTCTGTAATCTGTTAGACCTGGCAACTTTGAATGAGCATAAAATTTTCAACTTCAGTGTTACTGTGTTGGCTTTTAAAAACTGGTTTTAAATGGAGTTATAAATATAATTTTTCTATGAAGAAATTTGATTTACTTATCTTTGTCTTTAGTTTTTAATGAGAGACTTGAGAATTACTTACCAGAAGGAATTTTCTGCCTCCCCTTTTTTTAAACGGGAAGTATTTATAAGTTGTAATTGCACTGAGATTTTGATCAACACTTTGCAAATTCTTGTAGCAAACCTGAGGAATTTTTATACATTGCAGTTTCCATTGTGTTGATGTTAATTAATGAAGCTGGGACAAGGAAAGATCTAGTGAGATTCAGCTTGGCTTTTTGCCACCGCCAGATTCCTGAAACTACAACACTGGTGGTGGGTTCCCCCCCCCCTTTGGAAAATCTGGTATCATGTTCCCATTATGACCTTGTTTTCATGGTTTATAATAGCATTGTGAGAATAATTATGTATCTACAAGGGTACTTCAGAAAGTTTGTGAGAAAAGGTAAAAGATAAGTTGTTTTTATACAGTAATTTTTTAATGTCTATATAGGTTTCTTTGATAATGCTTGTCTTCATGAAAAACACTATGCATGGATTTCAAAATGTTTTGCAGCAACTTGAACCTTTTAGTTGCATGTTTTCTTGAACTTTTTGAAGTACCTTCATATTTAGTGCTTACCCTGTGCCTGCGATATGTAGGTAACATGAAAAGAAACAAACCAAAAGACATGACCACTAACTCCAAAGACTTCACAGAGTTAACGGAAAAAAAAACTCTCTTGAAGGGATTATGGAATAGTTGAATGCTTGACTCACTGTAATTATAATTGTAAGACAAAGTGTTCTGTGATTGGAAATCTTTTTCTTTTTTTTTTTATTTCATTGGAAAGGCGGATTTACAGAAAAAGAGAGGGGGAAAGCTCTTCGGTCGCTAGCCATGGCTGCAATGGGCCCGAGCTGAGCTAATCCGAAGCCATTAGCCAGGAGCTTCCTCTAGGTGTCCCACACCTTGCAGGATCCCAAGGTTTTGGCCCATATTTCTGTTTTTCCAGGTTGTGAGCAGGGAGCTGGATGGGAAGTGAAGCAGCCAGGACATGAACCGGCACCCACATGGTATCTGGTTCTTCAAAGGGGAGGATTAGCCAGTTGAACCAGTGTGGTAGGGCAGAAAATCTACATCATTTTAAGCTATTGTAAAGTCTTACTAAAGTCTTAAGACCTTTAAGACCTTACTGTGTTTTCTGACTGTAGTTTTTTCAACTGTTGTGTCCAGTAGGTTGAGCTCTGTTGTGTCACTACATTTGTGAGGTGTTAGTGTATACACCAAGGTGAGGGCAGGGTATGAGAGGGAGCGATCCTTTCAGCCTCTCAGAGTAAGGGAGTTGGTAAGACAACTGGCTGTCTGTGGGCTGGTACTTTCTTAGTGCCCAAGGCAGTTAATAGAACTTGTTTTAAACATGCTGGGTGTTTTCTTGGTCTGCCCACTTTGAGTTCACTAGCTGCCATTTTGTTTCTTGATCGCTTAAGGGAAAGATAAAATTCCTGCTTGGATGAACTTCTGGAAAATTCTCCAAAGAGAGACAAGATAGGGATTTTTGTTTTCTGAGTGTAAATATTCTCAGAATCATACATCCTAAGGTGGAGGGAAGCTGTTGAGGAACAGGGCAGACAAAACTGTATCGGTGTCAGGATTCTTAGTGCTGAAATGACTTTCACCAAGGTTTCCATCAGGCTTTGGGCTTTTTTTATGTGTTTGTTCCTTTATCAATAATCAGTAGGGTCTGAGAATTTATTATTACAGCCCATATTTCTAAACAAGGAAATCTTAGAAATGATTATAATAATGCTAGGATTCCCCCTGAAATTCATAGTAACACTTTTGTTTGTGCTTACCCGCCAGCTACATTTGCTTCGTGTCGAAGATTCAGGGTTTTTCTGGTCTAAATGAAGTTTCATATGTGCCAGACTAAAAGCATTAGAAAATTGAACCTAGCCTAAATACGTTAATTAGGGAATATATCAAGGTGATTTGGAAAAGTAGGCTAGGCAGCTCCCCAAAAGTGTCGGTATTGTATTTTGGCATTCTAGATAATGTAAACTTGCAAGAGTCTAGAAATTGAAGAATTTTGATTCTAATAGCCTCCTAATTTTATTCTTATTGTTTATGTTAGCATAGATGTTATTTTGTACCACTTTCTTTTCATTTTGCTGTTTTTATTTATCAAATTTTGGTTTGCTTAGTCCTCAGATTGTTTGTTCACAATTTGCATTTTTGGTCCGGTGTGGAATTCCATTCTTTTTTCTAATCTAGAACTTCATGTTTTTATTTTTATGGTAATTTGTACCTTCCCAGAATCCTTGCACTTCTTCAAAGAGTCTTGAGTGGCATATAATATTTTTTATATTCTACTCTCTTGTGCTTGTTTTAGGTGGCTATGCTTTGAATACAAACCAGCAAATCTAATTTTTAATTTTCTGCCTGTGTTTTCACCCATTCACACTTGGTTACCAACCAGCTCTTGTCATTAACATACGTGCTTACTAGTCACTTTTTTTTTTTTATTGGAAAGGCGGATATACAGAGAGGAGAGACAGAGAGGAAGATCTTCCGTCTGATGATTCACTCCCCAAGTGAGCGCAACGGCTGATGCTATGCCGATCCAAAGCCAGGAGCCTCTTCTGGGTCTCCCACGCAGGTGCAGGGTCCCCACAGCCTTGGGCCATCCTCGACTGCTTTCCTGGGCCACAGGCAGGGATCTAGAAGGGAAGCGGGGTTGCCGGGATAGAACCGGCGCCCATATGGGATCCCGGGCGTGTAAGTCGAGGACCCCAACCAGTGCACCACCACGCCGGGCCCTACTAGTCACTTTTTAAGATGATTTGATTTCTTTGTCTTCACATGGGAAGTTTGCATTAGTAATTTTTTTGAAGATTTTATTTTTCTTGGAAAGTCATGTATACAGAGTGGAAGAGAGACAGGAAGATCTTCCATCTGTCCGTTGATTCGCTCCCCAAGTGGCCACAACGACCAGAGCTGAGCTGATCTGGTCTCCCGCCTGGGTACAGGGTCCAAAGACTTTGGGCCGTTCTCAACTGCCTTCCCATTCCACAGGCAGGAAACTGGATGGGAAGCGGGGCTGCCGGGACACCAACTGGTGCCCATATGGGATCCCGGCACATGGAAGGCGAGAACTTTAGCCGCTAGGCTACCGCTCAGGGCCCTGCATAAGTAAATTTTGAATTGGTTCATTTTTCGGTTTTTTAAAAAATTATTATTGATTATTCTTAATAAGGGAGTGTGTAATTTTCTTGGCCATGACAAGGGAAATAATTGTGTGTATCTGTAAATTTTGTAGATGACTTTAAATAAGAATTTAAAGTAGACATAGAAACAGGTAGAAATATTTGTTGGTTGATTTTGCCTTTTTCTCTTTGTGACCTGCATATCAACTGAGAAATGGTTCTGTGAGATAACATCCTTGACCCAGAATTGCATGCTTATTTATCGTTTGAAGTTGTTGCTCTTTCTTCTTGCAATTTTCTTGTCTGTACTAATATTCATTTCTCTGACTTGCAGTTCTTACTGGCATTTTTAGAAACAGGCTTGAGAGATATTTGACCATTTGGTCATTTGATCTGAATTCTTTTTTTTTAATTTACTATTTCTTATTTGAAAGCCAGAGTCAGAAAGAAAGGGCAAGACAGATCTTTATCCGCTGGTAGTTACTTTAGGTAATATAGGGGTCAAATCATAAAACACAGAGGTTAAGGGTCATTTAGGGGACCAGCAGAGGATGCTAGGCCTCCACCTGAGGAAGTAACATCCCATTCAGACACTGGTTCAGGTCCCAGCTGCTCCACTTCCCATCCAGTTTCCTGCTTATGGCCTGGGAAGACATGTCCTTCACCCATGTGGGAGACTTTGGATCAGCTCAGCTCTGGCCATTGCCGGCATTTGGGAACAAAGTAGTGGATAGAAGTTTCTCTGTCTCGCCCACACTGTGTATTTCTCTCTGTGATGTTTTGATTTGTGCTGAGGATGTTGTTTTTCCTAAATTCAGAACGTCACAGAGCAGCGTGTTACCCTTAACAACTATTGCACATATAAGAAGACTGGCATGTCATGCTGATCAAAATCTTGCTGTTCTTTGACTCTTCCTAGTTTTCATTGTGCAAATGATGAAATTGTGTAAGGATTTCTTTTCTAGAAACATTAGGGAGCTTGTGTCACTGAATTTCTTCAGTAAGACTTGAATGATTCAGATTAATTTATTCCCAAGTTGTGTTAGCGTTTTATGCGTAACATTAATTTTCATTTTTTGTTTCTCTTTACTAGTTTTGCAGTGCCTTGAGATTTATGTTTTAAATTATTTTTACATTGAGGTTTTTCTTCATGACTTTATTTTCCCTTATTTTAAAAGATTGAGTTACACAGAGATATTTCAAAAATACTGTTTAACCAAAGGCAATTTTTAGTTTATCAGAAAGAACCTAGGAAAATAGTCCTTAATGCCTGCTGGGTAGTTTTTAGAAACAGTGCTAGACAATACAGCCAGTAAAGCTTTATGCAATAGAGAATTACTGCACAAATGCTGTATGCTTGCTGCTTTGTTAGGTCTATGGAAAGGCATTATTGCATAAGTGCATGGACTCTGGTATCAAATTGGCTATATTGCATGCTACCTACGTGGAAGAATGTGAATATGTAATGTCATGTTGACCAGCATTTTTATAGCTCTAAAAAGGAGATGGTGGTTAGTGTCCACCAAATTGCCTCTTACAAGTCAAGCAACTTTATAAAATTGTGCAATTTATATCAACTCAAATCTTAAAAAGTGAAATTTTTGGTGCATGTGAATTACAAAATATATACAACCTGACGTGGACTTAGAATATATTTATATATTTTCTGCAGTAATACTAAGATGTTTAATTGCAAAAGTTGGCACAGATCCTTCTAAGTATATTGCCAAATAAATGGTATATTTGTACTGCATTATCTTTTATCACCCTGTATTCTGAATTAAAAACCACATCTTGTCCCGAGAGTTTTGAACAGAAAATTGTATACCTGTGTATATACAGCTACACAACGAGCATATGTGCTTACGTTACATAGAACTATCAGATGATCTTACATGCATTTGATCTGGGAGATTATATTGTAGAGAAAGCTATTTGCATTGCATGTTCAGTCTTTGAAGATTTGGAATTCTGTCTGAAGTGAGTGTTTCAGTTAAAACTTAGTAGTATAATTTACACCATCAATGCTTTATTTTGAGAGGCAGTTAGGAGGTTGGAGCTCCATCTACTGATTAAATTCTCAAAGACCACAGCATTCAGGGCTGGGCTGAGCCAAAGCTAAGAGCCTGAGACTGAATACTGGTCTCCATGTAGGTGACGGGAAACCAATCACCTGAAGTATCGCCCCTGCCTCCAAGGCCTGCATTAGCTAAAAGCTGGAGTGAAGAACTGAAGGCAGGAAATCAAACCCAGGCATTTCTGTCTGGAATGTGGGCATTTTAGCAGCTAGACTAAATGTCTACCTTAAACTTTATACTTCTGAGTGCTCACGGGCTCATAGGAGAATCTTTAATTTAAATGACTAATTTATTAAACCAGATCTAAAATATGTATTGTCAACAATAATTTGAGTTAATGGTGGCAAAAAATGAAAACTACATAAATGTTACTTGATTTCCTTTAGAAATTGTGTGATTTTTAATTCCGTTTTACTTTTGAGTATCAGTAAAATTGCTAGGATTTATTATAAAAAATAAAATTGTACCACTTAAACTACAAATTCTGTCTTTTTGTTTTCATCAGTGAAGACAAGTTGATTTTTTTACCAGGAGTTAATTAGTTGCTTTTTTTGGGTAGGATTTATGTATGTATGTACTTGAAAGGTAGAGTTAGATCTTTCATTGCTTGTTCAATCCCAAAATGATACAGCTGCCAGAGTACCCGAGTTGAACCACTCTAAAGCTAGGAGCCAGGAACTTTCCAGGTCTCCATGGAATCCACGCAGTTGGGCCATCCTTCACTGATTTCCCTGGCACATTAGTAAGGAGCGAGGTTGGAAATGGAGCAGCTGGAACTCAAACCAGAGCTCATAGTGATGCTGGCATCCAAGACGGTGGTTTTATGTGCTGTACTTCAGTGCTGGCTGAATCCTACTGTTAACCTGCAGAGAATCAGTGTGGAGTCAAGCATGAAGACCTGCTGTTGTCTTGGTCTCGGGTTCATTCCCAGCTTTTGCTAGTCATCTGGACTCAGATCTCCTCTTTTGAGGCTTGCTAGTGTAGGCTAGGGATGTGTCATTTAGTGGACATGCTAAGAAACAGTACTGTGTGTTGGCTATATTTTACTGTTATTTGGAAAATGAGTTTACTGTCTTTCTAGTTTCTACTCTATCACAAACATAGCTGTTCACTAATAAAAGGGGTACTTTTATGAGTTCTGATCTTTAATAATTGGTGTTCTGTGATCCAAGTGAATTAGTTCATCTGAACTATTTTTTGTAACCCTGAGTTACCTCCTGGGACTATGAGGTCAACTTAAGGTGTGACCTCTGTTATTTAAAGTCCTTGTTCTCATCCCTCCAAATTCTAACTCTGCTTGAGCATTTGACCTCCTCTAAGGAGGGAATCCTTTCCTAGAACCCCTTTTTCAATTGCAGAGGCAAATTGACAGAGAAGAGACAGGGAGAAAGATCTGTCACCCATTGTTTCACTCCTAAAATGAGCAAAACAGTTGGAGCTATACTGATTCAAAGCAGGAGCCAGGAACTTCAGGGCTTCCCAGACAGGTGCAGGGTTCTAAGTTTGGCCCATCCTTCATTGCTTTCACAAGCCACAGGCAAGGAGCTGGAAGAGAAATAAAAAGCACCTGAAACATGGGATCCCAGCATTTGAAAGGGGAGGATTAGCCAATTAATCCATCGCACAAGCCTAAAGTTTTGAGCCTCATCTCTTGTCATTGCTTTGTACACCATAGCTCCCACACAGTTCCACTCCATACAGAGTACATTTGAAGCCAGCAAATTTTGTGTTTACAAACTATATAATTGGGTTTTATGGAAACCAACATTGTACAGTACTGCTTGAAGCTGCCTTCTGCAGTGCCATCATCTCATATGGGCCCAGCTTGGTTCCCAGTTGCTCCGCTTCTGATCCAGCTTCCTGCTAAAGGCCTGGGAAAGCAGTGAAAACGGTCCATGTCCTTGGATTCCTGCACCCACATGGGAAACCCAGATGATGCTCCTGGATTTGGGCTGACCCAGCTCTGGCTGTTGCAGCCATTTGGGGAATAAACCAGAGATACGGAAGATGGATCTCTTCTTTCTCCTCTGTCTTTCAAATGAATAAATCTTTTTCTAATAAAGATAATTTAGGCTTTGTAACCCTTACAGTCTCTTACATATTTTCCTTTTTTCCTGTGCTCTGAGTATGCTACTTATTTTCATTCCTTTTTTTCTCACCTGGGACTTGTCCCTTCTCTGATATGTCAGAACTGAATTCATATTTCACTTCCAGGGAAACTCCAGTATTCTGCTGTTTCTCTGTCATTGACTAAACAGAAAATGGGTTGGCTTATTTGTTTAGGTTTGAGACATTATTAGGTCCTTAAATAGAGAAAAGCCAAAACCACATGATTAATCAGCATGTTTGAAAATTTCTGCTCCTTCTTTATCAAATCATTGCATTGTAGTTGACTTGTTTCTCTATGGTGGAGCTGCTCCAGGGCAGGGTGACTGGTTTCCATCTTGGTAGCATTGATACATGCCAAGTAGACCCTATGAACTGAATGTGTGGATGCCTTTGCCCTGAAGATCTTAAGACTGTGGATTTCACTGTTTCCTTCTCTTAATTCTACAGTTCCCTAATAGAATGTCAGTACTGTTTTTGAATTCCTGTCTCCATACCTTCATAATAATTACACACTGAATTTGTGCTTCTCCCGAGGAACCTGTCACAGTGTCCTGTATTGGGGGTAGTTACAGCTGGGTCTGTTTTACTTTGTGTGTCTTGGCCAAATACCATGTTAATTTCCATCTTAGATGCAGAGAGTGCCTTTCAAGATGTATTTATTTTTGCTGGAAAGGCAGATTACAGAGAGATCTTCCATCCATTGGTTCACTCCCAAAAGTGACTGCAACAGCCAGAGCTAAGCAGATCCAAAGCCAAGAGCTCCTTCTGAGTTTTGCCCCATGAGTGCAGAGTCCTAAGGATTTGAGCCATCCTCTGCTGCTTTCCCAGGCAATAAGGAGGGAACTGGATGGGAAGTGGAGCAGCTGGGACATGATCCAACACCCACATGTGATACCGGCATATGCAGGTCAGAATTGGCCACCTGAGCCATTATGCCAAACCCAACATAATAATTGTAAGTAGGTTTTTAATTATGCCCAGAGCGAAGTTTTCTGTTTCACTAGAGGGAGTAACAGTTATGTAATAAGAGTGTGATAATACAATTTAAAAATTCTACTGTTTGAGACTTTGCAGTGAGAGGGTGCTGATTTTCTTGGTCGTCGTTCAGTATCAGTATTTTTAAATCAAATATATATGTCCTTTTTGAGGAAGGAACTAGAACTGGTGTTCTAACTAGGTTAATCATTCTTGCAGCAGAAATGTTGAACCCAAAAGACCTTGAGTGGAGTAAGAGTGTCTGCAGGTAAAGAAAGCCAGTTTGCATAGAATAGATTTGGACATGCATGCAAGGCTGGAAAAGTCCATTCCAACTTTCAGTGGAACACTTTGATCTCTGAAAGCCCCAATTTTTAAATATTGAAAACCAAAAGGCCTTGTGTACATTCTTGTTTGCAACAGAGTTAATGCTCTGTAGGTCTGTGATATTAAACTGTATGCTTTCATTTGAGTGAGCTTTTACTTTAACGTTGATTGAATAATGAGGTAAGTGGAAGTAACTTTGTTTCTGCTATACGAAGTTTATCGTATTCATTCCTTTACTAAGTGCTTGAGTGCTACATTTGAGCTGGGAGATTGTTCTGAAGTACTGCATATACTGTGGCAGATAAATTGTGTTAAGTACTGAAGTGGGAAAAAATCTGAGAAGACTTTAGTTGGAATTTTGAGATAGAATACCAAGTGAGAAAACTCACTGAGAAGTGATATTTAATATGTTCTTTATGTGTTAATATCTTTATGTGAAGAGTCAGCAATGGAGGTACCAGAGAGACTGACCCAGGTAACGGAAGTGCTGAGTGTGTGCTGAAGCCAGAGTGCCTCCTGTGTTTGTGTATGCGCGTGTGGCCATTCTGTGAGAGCTGATGTTTGCACTGAGGGAAAGGTGAGGGTTGGGGATGGAGAGAGGATCCAGGGCCAACCTGGGGAAGGTGTGTCAGCTAAGGCAAGGGCATCTGTCAGGCTTAATTTAGGAAATGAGTGTCATCCCCTCTGCTACTAGAACTTCATTGTTAAAATTGTTCATCACAAATTAAAAAATTAAGACAAAATTGTTCATCACATGTGCATGTGATGAAAAAGGCTCCCGTCTTCTGGATCCCTCCTTTGAGGCAGCTGTGTTGTCCTCAGTGCCAGCCCTTTCGATTTTTCCCAGGGGTCTGAGATGGTGATTTAGTAAACTCTCCCATGTTATCCTGCTTGTGCTTTCATCTTACTGAGGTTTATCCTACAACAGCTTCCCAGAAAAACATCCAGGGGAATAGTACAGGGGGCAGATTGGGGAAAAAATGCGTGTGTGTGTGTGTATTTGAGCTCTTCTGTGAGTGGAATTGTCTTGTCTTTTTAATTTTACAGTGAGTGATAGGCTAAAGAATTTTAGGTTGGAAAGAATTTTTCCTGTTTGGAAGACATCACCTCATTGTTTTCTAAAACGCAGTGTTGCAGTTTGGGAGTCATTGCCAACTCTAGCATAATTTTTGTCCTTGTTGTTTTTCACCTCAGTTGGTTGGCATTGGGCCTGATGTGGGGGTGGGTTCTCTGTGAAATAAGTTTGTCACTTTAGATTTGAATCTATATTGTATTTTTAATGTGATAATTATCAATGCAAATTAGCTTCTTCCAGTCAGTGGAAATATTAGCACCCAGTATTATAAGAAAGTGAAAATGTAGTTCATACATCTAGTAGGAATTGCAGTTTAACTCTGAATATATTGATGGTTCTGAGGTGTATTTGTGGTATTTGAGAAACCCTCAGACTGAATGCTCTGGTTTTTTGTTGTTGGAAAGACAGATGTACAGAGAGGAAGAGAGAGAGAGAGGAAAATCTTCCATCTGCTGATGGATTCCCTTAGTAACTGCAGTGGCTGGTGCTGAGCCAGTCTGAAGCCAAGAGCCTCTTCCATGTTTCACATATCGATGCAGGGTCCCAAGGCTTTGGGCAGTCCTCAACTGCTTTCCCAAGCCACAAGCATGGAGCTGGATAGTAAGTGGGGCTGCTGGGATTAGAACCAGCATCCGTATGGGATCCCAGGCGTGTGCAAGGTGAGGACCTTTATCAGGCTACCGCACTGCACTCTGATGCCCTATTTCTAATTTGTTTTCCTTACACATTACGTTACAGGCAATAACACATTACTGTAATCTTTATTTAGCAAAGCCATGTCTTATTCTGAAATGTAAGTACAGTTACAGCAGAATTAGTACTGGGAGGTTGGATTAAATATAGATTTCTTGTACGTAGGGATTTACTAAGTGTGGTGTTGAATTTAGTATTTAATAGAACTATTAAAATCAGATCAGCAAAGCATGTTTTTATAGGCCATCTGCAAAGAGTAGAGAAGCTTTAGAACCTGTTATTTAAACTTATATTTGCATTCCATCCCCTGTAGATATAAGGACACAAACCAAAGAAAAAGTCAGATTTTAGAGCTGGAATGTCTTTTAAATACTTATTTCCAAGTACTTTGTTTCACAAATGCATTTTTTCTGTAGTTTTTTCTTTTCTTCATAAAAACATTTAGTTGTTGGTAGAATTAGTCTCAAGTTCTCTTTTTTTTTTTTTAAAGATTTATTTTTATTATTTTTTTATTGGAAAGGCAGATATACAGAGAGGAGAGACAGAGAGGAAGATCCTCCATCCGATGATTCACTCCCCAAGTGAGCGCAACGGGCCGATACTATGCCGATCCGAAGCCAGGAGCCTCTTCCGGGTCTCCCACGCGGGTGCAGGGTCCCAAAGCTTTGGGCCATCCTCGACTGCTCTCCCAGGCCACAAGCAGGGAGCTGGAAGGGAAGTGGGGCCGCCGGGATTAGAACCGGCGCCCATATGGGATCCCGGGCGTGCAAGGTGAGGACCTTTAACCACTTGCGCCACCGCGCCGGGCCCAAGTTCTCTTAAAACTTAATCTACTGACCACCTGATTGGATTGGGCCAACATTTTTTTATATAAGGCAGTGGTTATAAAATTTAAAGATGAATAATTTTCATTTAGTAAGCTTATTTTGCAAAATGTAGGCCGTGTTGGCTTTGCCACTGAAATTATTTAATCAATAGGGTTTGGGATAAAGGCCAAAAAGTATGTATTGTTAATGAACTGATGGTTTTGAAACGGATGACCCGGGGCACTGATCTGATTTCACAGAGTAAAGGGGAGAATAAAGAAATAAGGTTAGTATTAATCATTGCTTCTTTTTTTTTTTTAAAGATTTTTATTTTTATTATTTTTTCATTGGAAAGGCGGATATACAGAGAGGAGAGACGAGAGACAGAGAGGAAGATCTTCCGTCCGATGTTTCACTCCCCAAGTGAGCGCAACGGGCCGATACTATGCCGATCCGAAGCCAGGAGCCTCTTCCAGGTCTCCCACGCGGGTGCAGGGTCCCAAAGCTTTGGGCCGTCCTCGACTGCTTTCCCAGGCCACAGGCAGGGAGTTGGAAGGGAAGCAGGGCTGCCGGGATTAGAACCGGCGCCCATATGGGATCCCGGGCGTGAAAGGCGAGGACCTTTAACCACTTGCGCCACCGTGCCGGGCCCAATCATTGCTTATTAATTTTAGGAAAAAGTAAACAGCTAGTTGGAGGTGTGCTCTGTAGAAGTATTTGTTTCCCTCTCAACTAGAAATAAAGAGCAAGGGCCAGTGCTCATTTGTTGCTCTAGAGTCCTGCCAGTATTGTAATTAAGTTGAAGACATACAACTGTCCCACTGCACATGGTCAGAAAACCTGTGGGGCCAGCACTATGGCCTGTGTTTGCAAGGCCAATATCCCTTTTAAGTATCCACATTCCTGTCTTGGCTGCTGCTCTTCTGATTCAGCTTCCTGCCATTGTACCTGAAAATGCAGCAGAAAAAGACCCAAGTAAACCAGGCCACTGCCCTGCAGGTGGGAGACCCAGTTGGAATTTAGGGAGTGAGTCCGTGAATGGAAGCTGTCTCCCTGTCTTTGTTACTCGGTCTTCCAAGCAAATTTCAAGAAAAAAAAAGTGTTTCCATGATTGTAAAATATTTAGGTACTATTTAACCTGTTATTTGGAAGATATTACTAAAATTGAGCCACAAATACTAGTATGTTTATGGATAGCCATTGCAAAGTACTGATTCATACTGAGGCACATTACACCTTTATTAGCAACTGGAATTTGATTATACATACATATTGGGTGAATGTTAAACAATTGCACTGCTTGAGTAAAATGTAATGCTCCATGTTGATCTTTTTTTACTGTGTGATTTTTAGAGTCCCCTCAATCAACAGGAATATGGCTTTAATTGAATAAAAACTGCCCAGCTTTTAGCAGCATTATAACCCACTAGGAGAAATCCGTGCTTGACTAGTTTTTCCTGGTCATATTTATTTTACTTTGTATTACTTTTTTTTTTTTTTTTTTAAAGATTTATTTTTATTATTTTTTCATTGGAAAGGCGGATATACAGAGAGGAGAGACAGAGAGGAAGATCTTCCATCCGATGATTCACTCCCCAAGTGAGCGCAACGGGCCGATACTATGCCGATCCGAAGCCAGGAGCCTCCTCCGGGTCTCCCACGCGGGTGCAGGTTCCCAAAGCTTTGGGCCGTCCTCGACTGCTTTCCCAGGCCACAGGCAGGGAGCTGGAAGGGAAGCGGGGCTGCCGGGATTAGAACCGGCGCCCATATGGGATCCCGGGCGTGCAAGGCGAGGACGTTTAACCACTTGCGCCACTGCGCCGGGCCCTACTTTGTATTACTTTTTTAAGATTTATTTATTTTTATTGCAAAGCCAGATATACAGAAAGGAAGAAAGAGAGGAAGATCTTCTGTCCAATGATTCACTCCCCAAAGGACTGCAATGGCCGGTGCTGTGCCGATCTGAAGCCAGGAGCCCAGATCCTCTTCCGGATCTCGAACATGGGTGCAGGATCCCAAAACTTTGGGCCATCCTCAACTGCCTTCTCAGGCCACAGCAGGGACCTGGATAGGAGGTTGAGCTGCCAGGATTAGAACTGGCACCCATATGGGAACCTGGTGCATTCAAGGTGAGGACTTTAGCTGCTTAGCCACTCTGCTGGGCCCCACAGCTTGATTTGTAAAAAATCATTATGCTGCTGCTTAAAAACAGATTGTAAGGGTTTTCAGCACTTGCTTTTCAAATGGCAAAGTCCACACATCTTTTTCCCTCAATTACCTTTTGTCTTTGTCCTAATTACCTTAAGGTGACTCCTAACCCAGGCGACTACCTGCTTATATGCTGGCAGCACAGCGATTGCCACAGTGTTTATTTTATGGTAGATTCCATTATATGCGGTTTTAAGTAGACTCTAGGAACACATTTGCAAACGTAGGAAGGACCATTACAAATTATGAATGGGTCCCAGCACCATAGCCTAACGGCTAACTCCTTGACTTGTATATGTCAGCAACCTACATGGGCACTAAGTAGTGTCCCGACTGCTCCATTTCCCATCTAGTTCCCTGCTTGTGGCCTGGGTAAGTAGAGGACAGCCCAAAGACTTGGGACCCTGCATTCGTATGGGAGACCCAGAGGAAGCTCCTGGCTCCAGATTTACTTGGCTCTGCCCGTTGCGGGCACTGGGGAGTGAGCCGACTTATATAAGATCAACTCTGTGTGAATCTGCCTTCCCAATAAAAATAAATCATCTTTTAAAAAAAAAGGTTATGTACAATTGGGGCCAGTATTGTGGTGCAGCAGGTACTTGGCAATGCCAGTGCCACGGGTCACAGCACCAACCAGACTGAATGGGGCTGCTCTGCTTCCAGCCCTGTTACTTCCCCTGGGAAAGAGCTCAAGCTGGCCCAAGTACTTGGGCCCCTGCCACCTGTGTGGGATACCAGCGTGAAATATTTTCCTCCTGCTGCTGAGTAAAATTTTTTTTTTTTTAAAGATTTATTTTTATTATTTTTTCATTGGAAAGGCGGATATACAGAGAGGAGAGACAGAGAGGAAGATCTTCCGTCCGATGATTCACTCCCCAAGTGAGCGCAACGGGTCGATGCTATGCCGATCCGAAGCCAGGAGCCTCTTCCGGGTCTCCCACGCGGGTGCTGAGTAAATTTTTTTAAAAAAGGGGGGAATTTATGTAAAACTTTGGGGTCATTTGGATTTTAGTCATGACATGATTGAAAAGAATTGAAGTGTATGAGATTTTTAGCATTGTGAAATCATTCATGTTGGAAAGATTACCCAGCCCATTGGCAAAAAAAAAAAGCAAATTTTAAAAGCAGGATGATATTTTATACTTAAACCGATCTTTCAAATATATTTGCATATACTAAAGTTTTGGAAAGCAACTGAGAAATACTCTTTAAAATGTCTAGAATAATATTTTTCATGTTGAGATAATATTTTTCATGAAAAATATTTTTCATGAATGGACTTTGGTCCCTTCAGCATTAGAGTGTGTCATGCTGCTTTGGTTGTCTCGGTTACAGCACCTGGTAAATGAGTTTACACCATGCCCAAGATCCGGGCTACCCACCAACTACAGGGCATGACAACTCTGCAGGCTGAGCGGCAGCCTTGGTAATTATAGGGCCATGGGTAGTAGCCCCCCAGGGGCTCACAGATCTTCTGGCAGTGGGTGTAACTCCGCCTGCATTCTATACAGCAGATTCCTTCATGATCCAGTCGGGGGTCGAATGTCATGCTTTCCCCTTCTTGCTGCTGTGAAAGAAAAGAGAAGTGTTAATATTTTTGTTTTCATCATGAGATTATAGTATGCACATTACTTCAGATCTCCCTACATTTTTATTGCTGAAAGGAATTAGCATAAGGGGTTAGCATTGTGCCTAGCTACCCAGCTTTCCAGATGGACACCCACTGAAGTCCTGGCTGTCGTGTTTCCAGTGCAGTTCCCCTGCTAATGCATTGGAAAAGCAAGGGAAGATGCTGCAAGTCGGTGAGTGCCTGCACCTTCATGGGAGACCTGGAAGAAGCTCCTGCTTCCTGGTTTAGGCCTGGCCCTGCCCCGTCTCTGCTGCCATTTGGAGAGTGAGCCAGTGGATGGAAGATTTCTCTCTCTCTCTCGCTCAAATGCTGCCTGTCAAAAAAATAAATCTTAGAAAAGAAAAAAAATAAGCATAATGGTCTTTCCAATCTAATAAGTTTTCAATCTTACAAACTCATCATTCAAAATTCCTTCTGACATCAAGTCTCAACATTAGCAGAAAGCTTTTGGTGTTGAACACATAATGAAATTTCTCCTTGCCTTTGATTGGCCATTGTTACTATTCAGAAGTTACTGAGCATGTTATAAATAGGAAAACAAAAGTATTGTGGGTGAGAAGTGGCATCTCTGCTTCCTGTACTTCTGGCTTCCCAGGGTGTGCATCTTCAAGGTCATCCGGGGGCACTGGTTCTGGGGAACGCTGTCCATTCACTTAGTCTTTCCTGCCTTCATTTCAGCAGTTCAGTGAGGCTGTTACTACAAGCATAGGGATATCACAAATCTGCGACACTCAGAAAAGGGCCTCATAAAAACAGTAAAATTTCAGGACCTTAAACTTAATCTTCTATTTCATATGTGCTTTAATTATAGCTACGTAAAGTCAGGTAATCTCCATTTTTTGCTGCTGGAGAGAGCATAATCTTGAAAGGAGTTGACCGGAGTCTATCAGGTTTTCTTTTCCAAGGATTTCCAGAGGCAGAATTAAGGAAAACTTTCCCACTTGCTGTTTGACTCCCCAAATGACTTCAAAGGCCAGGGCTGGGCCAGGCTAAACGTGGGAGCCAGGAGCTGCTGCTAGGTTCCCCTGTGGGGACAGGGCCATCTGCTGCTTTCCCGGGGGCATTAACAGTGAGATGGGAAGGGGATGGAGCAGCCAGGAGTCCAGCAGGATCTGAGTGCAATGCTGGTGCCAGAGGTGGCTGCCGAGCCCCTGCACCAGAATGCCAGCCCCAACAGTGCAGTCTACTGCGATATTAAAGGACCCTGTGGAGAAGATGGTTAATGTAAATTCCCTAAGCCTGTTTCCTGCATAAGGTGGATTCTGATATATCTAGAAGCCTTCAATTTTTGTATGAAGTGATTTTTTTTAAAACAAGTTTGAACATAGTGAAAAGTAGAGAAAACTATACCAATATGCGTAGGTGGGTTTGACGATTCTTAATTTTGTCACATTTACTTTAAGTTCTGAAGTGACTAACAGACTTGAAGACAGTGACATTTCACCGATGAATACATTAGAAGGTTCCTAAATAAGAGGACATGTCTGTGTAGCCACACTGCCGTCAGTATACCTACTGTTTCCCTAGTAGTATGTGATAAGCTGGTGATCACATTTTGTCATCAAAACATGCCTTACTCTGTTAACATTATTTTTAAAAATTATTCACACGCTAGTTTTCCCTCTCATTTCTTAAAATAGGTTTGCCTGGGATGGCAATTGATTTCTCCCTTGCAGGGGGTTGGAGGGAGGAGAGCAAAAACTGTTCCCCTAAACCGGGGCTATAAAGGTTAGGACTAAACGGTTGGGGAGAAATCTGGGGTGGCTGTTCCAAGATTTTTCCCTGAAGGAATATGTGAAGGACTGACTCCGGGGGGGGCGGGGGGGAGGGATGTTCTAAGCATTTTGTGCTTAAAGCTCAACATAGAATAAAGTAGAAAACATAATTGGAGTTTTTCAAGGCGTGTGTGGAACTGGGGCAGACAAAAGTGACATCCAGCCCTCCATAAAAGGGCTGATGCCCTAATCCCCTGAGCCATGCTCAGCTAGCCCAGCCACCCCGGGAATAAACCATATTGAATTCTGTTTGCCTATTCAGACTTTCATTTTTTTATTCTCTGAAATCAGGGAATGAAGGGCTGTGATGTCCTGAGTTTTCTGATAAGCCTTAAGGTTCATTTTGCTCTAAATCTTGCTGCAATACATCTGCAACACATGAAATGGTTATGGGACTGCATATACTAAGCAGAAAAAAAGACAAATGACTATGGAAAGATAACCTTACACATAATTAAAGACAGGCAAGATAAACACCTGGGGATATAATTAACACCTGACAGATTGGCAAAACTTTTTAAAAAGTTTGATAATTCATGGATCCTTTTGTTGCCATTTGTCGGCATGCACAGTTGGTTTAATTCTTTGGCAGGCAATGTGGTACCCTGTATGAAAATGTGAAATTCCCACCTTTGACACATCAACCTGTATTTGTGCTGAAGATATTTTATAATTACCTGCTTAGAAGAGGAATGATGTAGTCACTGGCAACACTGCACAAGGAGCTGCTGCCCACGTGCCCAGCTCTGTGCCGAGAGCTTTGCCTGTATTTCTCCACTTACTCTGCAGCGTGCAGTACAAGGCTGTATGCTGTATGTATACTTACATGCCCACCCAGAACTAGTTAGATTCTGTAAACTTGTCCATCTCCTGTGGTAGTGCTCAGTGAACAGCCATTGAATGCTCGAGGTATTCTGGCAGGAAGCAGAACAATCGTCCCAAAGTACAACGGGATAAAGCTGAGTATGGAAGTGTGTGCGCGCGCATGCGTACTTAGACTAACATGCATTGTTAGCTCCAGGAAGAGCAAGCTGGCAGGGCCACTCCGGTGCCCTTCTGTACTGATTTTAAAAGTATGTGTGCATTTTCTAAATATTAAAAGCAAGTTAGAAATAGGAACTTGTGCTTGCACTCCCTGCAGAGTCTTACAATGGTAGATAGCATCGGGCAGAAGGGCAGCAGCACCCAGGGTCAAGCTTGGAAAAGTCTCCCCAGTCTAAAGTGTTTTTATTCAAGGCAGGAGTCTGGCTCCTGCCCGGACCAAGCTCCCCGCCTGGGGTGTGTGTGGCAAAAGCAGCTCCTCACGGCCTGCACGGGGCATGGGGAGGGCCAGGCAGGAGGGAAGAGGACGCTGCTTCCGTGCATGCCTCCAGGGCACACCGTTGGAAATAGTGTTAAGGCAAGTTCTTGATAGGAGTTTGTTTTCGCGCGTTTGCTGTAACTCAACAGAGCAGAGTACAGAGAACAGCCGTGAATTCAGGGCTCCTTCCAGCGCGGACCTCACACCCCAGAGGCCGCCCTGAAGTGTTCCCACGCTTCTTTACAAAATTTGCCACGAACAGGTGGGAAACCCCGAGTACTCAATTCGGGCCTCAAGTGGAAACTGCTTGTGCCAGGCTGCCTGAAGCTGGGGTACGCACGTGGTACGGGTTGTCGGGGTTGAAGGGCTCCGCGTCCTGAGCGCCGGGGTGGCTGCCGTTGTTCACTCCTCCCGGGCCCGGGTGGCCCCGCAGGCCACCGCGCGGCCGCCTTGTGGTGGTGGGGACAGCTTTGCTGACCACCTCTCTTCTTTCCCTCCGGATTTCTGCAAACATTTTTGCAAGTTAATGTCTTCACTTGGCCGATTAAAGAAATCAAAACTATCAACATGAAAAACAAGGACATCACCGCGCATACCTGGCCAGAGACTTACTTCTTTCTTGCGATGGCTTTTGTGCTCATGAAGCCTTATGAACTATAAGATAACCGGGTTTGCTTGTATAGTACTAATTGAGGCTAACAATAGAACATCGCTGACAAATCTCCATTCTCAGTATCCTTGTTTCTTTGCCTTCCTTCAGTGTAGGGGTTGAGAGAATAAAACATCACTCATTTCTCCTGACTCTTGCAGTTAGGAGTAACGGGGAGAGGTATTTCCCAGCAGCGAGACACAGGCACAGTATGCTAGCGCAGTTTCTGGGAAAGCTTTTTCTTCCTTGCTAAAGCTAAGTTGCTTTCTTCCATCTTGTTTTCCTGTCTGGAACACAAACATGTGCAGAGCGCCACCGTGTGGTCATCTAGTGGTAGGCACAGGATAAAGAGCCAGCCTGCCTCGTGCTCCA
Source organism: Ochotona curzoniae (assembly GCF_017591425.1). Lineage (NCBI taxonomy): Eukaryota > Metazoa > Chordata > Mammalia > Lagomorpha > Ochotonidae > Ochotona > Ochotona curzoniae. The sequence continues at coordinate 39,042,516 of NW_024466502.1, read as the reverse complement.
GAGTCTGTAGATGCACACAGCGTGTTTGCTGGAGTCTCTGTGGATTAGGTAATCTGTTACTTGCAGCCCTGGATATTATTAATGGCATAAAGCTTTTCAGCTTTCCAGGAGCATATGACCTTGAGTGATGATTCTTTAAAAGAAGCAGGTGCCAGTGTACATGAAGGCATCCAGGCTCAGACCAGGTGTCCTGGTCGGGGTCATGAGCAGTGTGGCAGAGCCAGGAGTCAAGCGTGAACTGTGGCTTCTGGTTAACCACACTGGCTCAGGGAGATGCTGCAGCAGGGCTGGTGCAGAGTGAACCTCACAGTGTGGACCTGGGTGTCCCGCTTTGGTTGCTTCATCTAAGATGAAGATAACGGTGCGGATCACAGCAGAGGAACAGGGAAGGTGAAGGTCCGCGGCTGAAGGTGCCAGCACAGTGTTAGACACACAGCAAACCCCCGAAAGCTAGAGGACGGCGATTGTATCAGGCCTTATTAGTCATGAGGTCTTTAATGAGGCAGCAGGGAGGCCTGAACCAGCCTGGCTGGGTCACTTGATCATGAGCTTTAGTTTCTTTATAAAATGGGAACGGAAGTCGTGGCCCCACGCAGCTCTTGCTCAAAATTGAAGGAGCAGGAAATGTAGTCCTGGACACAGTGTCCGCACACGGAGCTCAGCCCACACACCCCCAGCTCATGTCCCCGTGTCCTGCCACCCTCCACAGTGTCCCCAGCAGCACAGCTATCTGACACTGGCTTCGAGTCCAAGGGCAGCTGCTGAAGGGTCCTGTGGTGATGCTGGCGGGCGCAGACGGGCTTTCATTAGAATTAACTGGTGGGAAGATGGGCACTACTGGAGGGGAATTCTGGCTTGATTTTGATTTATGAGAGATGAGTGGAGAAAAGTTCATTTAGAGTGTGTATGGCATTGCATCTTCGTGTATATGTCCTTCCTGAGTGTTGGGGGAACACTGGGTCTTTACCCAATGTGGGCCAGCTGTGGGACTGGGGCGGGGACCTGAGCAACACCTTGGATGTGGGGGAAAAACTCTTTCCTGGGGTGGGGGGAGGTGACTAATACGTATCTTCTCAATCACACTGTATGATTTTCCTTAGAGTATTTTATGTCTGTTCTCGCTACTGTGTAAAACGCTGGGTGGATGTTGAGCCCTACCTGGTCTGCCCTGGCACACCCAAGGTGCACTGAACAAGCACATGCAGCGTAAGGGGCTTTCCCAACTGTGGGCCGGCTGCTGGGTCAGATGTGGGTAGGGCCTGTGCTCAGAGCTGCACACGGTGGCTGTGCGAGGGGGAGACTGGTCCACCTTGATTACACAGTGCGGAGAGCCCCCAAACCCACCCCAGGCGGAGGCACATGGGGCAGTGGAAAGCGCCAACGTGCCAGTGGCCGTCCTGTGGGTTATAGCACCCCCGTGTGGGCAAGACTGGGAATGGCAGCAGCACGGCGTAGGTAGCAGCGTTCAGACAACCCCACTGCGGGGGCAGCCACTGTATACTTTGTATACACTGTATACATCATAGTATACTTTGTCATGGGATCCCACGTGGACACTGACACCTACCAGCTTCTCCAGCCTTGGGAGGAGAATAGGACTTGTAAATCTGAACAGTAGGCTAGTCACTGCAGACTGGAAAAACAGAACTTCCTAAACCTGCTGGGTTCGCTTTTATTATTCTCGAGAAAAAATATGTACAACGAAATATACTGCTTTAACCGACTCCGCACACAGTTCAGTGGTACTTGGTGCATTCGCTGTGCTCTGCACCCATGACCACTATCCGTCTCTAGAACTGCTTCACCTTACAGAAAATGAAAACTTGGCACCTGTTCAATATTGTCCATTCCTCAGCCTGCCGCCCTCCCTTCCCTGCTCACCCCCTCCAAGTCTGCTTTGGTTTCGATTTTGGTTTTGTTTTAATTTCCATGCTGCTCTCTTCTGGCGTTCAGTAACGTTCTTCAGAAAGCATGGCTCCTCTCAGCTGTGCCAGGAAAAGAACTTCCTTTCCTGCACCAAGTGGAATTCAGGGCAAGCAGCCCAAAGGGTGGCTACTGCAACTCCAGAGAACCCACATTTATTTCTAAGGACTGCTCAAAAGCCATGAACTTGAGGAATCTCAGCAGCAGCTTTTGGCTGTCCCATAATTCTAGGTTGGAACATCATAAGGAGCTGGTGCTGTGACAGCTTTTTATTCCCTCGATTCTATGCCTTAGGAATAAAAAAATAAAAAATAAGAAAAAGGAGGGGGGAGTGAAATTGGAAGGTGCAAACAGCCGATGTGAAGGGCACTGCGGAAACAGGTGGGCGTGTGATAAATAACGGCTGCCGGGCTGTGTCACCAGCACCCCTCCACCGGGCACCTGCGCTGCCTCCGCCCTCGGCCTTCTCTGCCCTCGCCCCTGCTCATTACTGAGAGCCTGCCTCCTGCTCCCTCCCCCTCCATGCTCCCTGATGGGCCTGGGGAGGGGCGCCGAGATCGGCGGATGCGTTACCTTTTGGGTATGTTGGTCTCAGCCAGAAAATCGGAAGGTCGCCACAGAGCTCCAAAACCTTAGAGCTCAAGAAGCTGCTGTCCTGCACAGGCTGTCCCATGGCCACCCAGATGAGGGAGTCCTGCTCGTGTTTAACTGGCATGATCCTGCCCTCCTGCAGGCAACGAGAAGGACAGGGGTTGAGCCAAGAGGCAGCAGAGTACACACACACACTTATGCATAACTGATGCAAAACTGCAGGCATGCATGGGGTGTGCGCACACACTTCGAAGTTCCAGCCCTGCTTCTGTCTGTTTCACAGTGTTGGGCACATCTCCTGTTCCCCTAACTTTCGGTAACTACAGCTACAGCGTGTGAATATGAGTATCCTGGGATGAAGTGAAAATTACTTGATACCAACTTGAAGATTTAGATTAATCTGACGTTTTTGATCAAAGACATTTTTGAGGAAAAGCAATCGAGCAGACCCTAGACTCCTGTAAAGAACATAGGAACCCTTCATTTTGAAGTGAAAAATCTTGCGAGGTTTTATTCTGCAGCTTTGGAACAACAACAAAAAAAAACATTGGGAAAAAAAGCAAGCTATTGGTGCTTTAATGTCTGCAGTTCAAAGTGTTACTTAACATAAACCATTTCTGCATTTCGCAGCTATAACAACACGGAGTTTGGATGTTCCTTGCATCAAGCACACCACTGGGACTCAAAAGCTAAACCCTGGATCTCTCCTGCAGTGAGATGCTGAGAATGGTTTCATAACCCAGGGGACAAATTTACTTTGCCAGGTTGCTGCTTTCATGTATTTATTGGTTTGTAATGGGTTGGAGAAATTAAAATGTTTTCTCCTTATTTTTAGCTAAAAGCAGCACTTCATTGACTCTTGCTCCCTCAGGCGAGGGCTGCATTAAAACAACTTAAAAGTTATTGGAGGCAGCTAACATTCAGGTAATCCAGTTATTTACCTTAAATTAAATGACTCCATGCAGGAAATGAGTGCTGAGTACAGTATCTTTTTTTTTAAGCTATAGGAAGCTGATGAAAAATTTATGAGAGCAATTGGTGCATAAATCTCCCCCATCATGGTCTAAAGTGTGTGGAGGAGAGTGGGCTGATTGGGATAATGCGTATAGATGCATCGTACAAGCCATGCATGTTAAGTCAGCCTCATGCTTGCAGTTGCCTCCCCAGCCTCCTTCCCAATAACTGCTCTCGGTGAAAGCTGCACTACACCAGGTGCCAGGAGAGACACCCAAAGGCCCCGGGGTGCATGGTGACTAGCACTAGGCAGGCAGACCCAGGCCGGAGTTGGGTAGGGGCTTGGAGGCACTTCATTTGTTGCTGACTAAAACTGAAGTCATAGCTGGCATCGCTCCACCCTCAGCTTGACTTTGGAAGTCAGGGTGAAGCTGAGCCATGTCACCATGTTTGAGGCTGTTAAGAAGGATTTAAACAATAAGCATACTAGAGACAGTGACAAAATGAACACCTACAGCCACCTGTTCATACACTGCTTTCTACAGAGAAAGAGCGCCCCCGTGTGTCAGTTACTGCACATGCAGTTTTCTGCTTTCTACAGCCATAGACATTCCTTACGCACACACAACTATCTCGATTTGTTTTTATCTAGAAGAGGAGCCGCTGTGCATGATCTAAGTGACTAAAACACAAGATGGACAACTCATCTCGATGGTCTAAGAATCAGATACAAAGATTTAAATGCAGAAATCAGAGCAAGTGTTTCCTACAGTGGTTAAGGCACATGCATCCCGCATGAGGGTGCCTGGTTGAACCAACTCCGGCTCCTGAATCCAGTTTCCTGGCAACGCGGACCCCGGGAGGCAGCCTTGGTGGTTCATGCCATGGGGGCCCGCCCCCCACGCAGGTGACTGGATTGCATTGTCCACTCCTGGTGCTGGCCCTACCCCTTCTGTAGCTGCTGTAGGCAGTTAGGGAAGAAGCGAACAGGCAGGAACTCCCTTCTCTCCACATATTCCTTTTTTTATAGCTTGGCCGCTGCCTCAAATAAATGTTTAAAATCTAGATGCAGAAATACCACATTGAATCATTTTTGAATTCAAAATAATCATTGCAGTTGTTATCTCCTGAAATGGTGGGAATTGAGGTATGTGAAGTGTTCATGAGAGAAAGATGGTTAAAATCCTTTGATGATACATGTCACCCGTTGTGATCTGCATTTTAGAAAAGCTGAAGTGACAAGAATGTACAGAAGTTTAACTTTACCTCTGGAAAATATGTTACACACACAGGGATCCTCCAAAATGTTAACATTGGTTATCTGTGGATATGTGATTGTGGGTGATTTTCTTCTCTATTTCTGTGTCTCTTCAGTCTTGTACAGTGGCAAGGTCTTGCTTTTGTTTAAATCAAAAGGGGGCGGGGGGAAGCTCCTTTGGAGAAAAAAGCCAGGCAGACGGTACAGTGCACATCTGAGTTTAGGTCTGAGCCAGCTGTGGCTGGGGAGCCAGGAGAGCTAGTCCTGGGTCCATGTGTGGGAAACGGGGCCAGCATGAGAATTCACGGCTGTCAGGGAAGGATATCGCAGCGAGAGAAGCCAGAGGATGAGACTGCGGGAGGCTGCGGTCCCGGGTTTATGCTCAGCAAGTTGACACTGCGAGCAGGACTCACAAGGGGCACACAGTCAGTTGCAAAGAATGACAGAAGCATCTCAGGGGATAAAGGCAGGGGGAACTGCAAGTGGCAATGATGAGCCAGGGGCTGGGGTGGGCAGCTTTGAGATGCTCAAAGGTCTGTTGTGAGCTGTGCTTTGTTTTGTTTGCAGACACCTGCTGCCTCTCCTCTGGGGGCAAACAATTGGGCAGTTTCCAGGCACCTTGGCTTACCCACAGTTTTCCTCTTTGGCCTTAAGGGAGCTGGTACTTGCTCTAGTTCCCTCGCAGGGATACTGGAGGGCTCGGAGACGATCACAATAAAATTAAGAATAACAAGCAGGGACTGTCTCTTTGTTAGGTAGCAACTTCTAGGACATGGGCACAGTGTGCACACCCCCAGCTTACAGATGGCAAAACTGAGGCTGAAAGAAGCCTAACCCACAGAAAATGTCAGAGCTGGGTTGTAAGCCCCCACTTTCAGATTCTGTAACCTGGTTTCTTCCCATCATCCCCTGCCACCACTCTAGTGGAAGGCAAACATGGACGGGACCACTTTGTGACCCCCTAAGGTATTATAAGAACATGTAAAGTGAATCTGCCTGCAATTCTTACATTTTGAACACCAAGTTCCAAGGTAACAATAAGTGGAAGATTAAGGCAGAAAAAAAGTCCTCCCAGGCCTTACACACAGAAAAGGAATGAGAGGCATGGTAGGTAGCTCATTTCTCTGGGCTGAACTTGAAGCAGCAGGATGAAATCCCAGGGGCCACCATTCCCAGCTCAGACACCTGACCCTGACAGGAGGCATGGATGAAACAAAATGGCTCCTGGGGTCCCTTTACTCAAGAGCCTCTGCTGAGCGAGCTCCCTAACATCAGGGGACACAAAGCCGGGTGAGGGTCAGGCCGCTTCCTGTCTTTGGGAGCGTGACTTCTCCAAGCCAGGCCAGGGAAGAATAACCCAGTGGAAGCTGCATGACAAAAAACTGTGTAAGTTTTTTTTGGCAGAACCTGGCTCCTCATCGCCACCTATCTGGGAACTAGACACTGAAAAGGTTTTGGCCTTCCAACCCTGAGTGCCCAGGCCTTGCAGCTGTGCCCTTGACAGTACCCACCAGCTCAGAAGAGATGCTCTGCTGGGCCGCGGTGCCCACCTCGGGAATGCGAGCCTTCACCTGTGCTTTGATGTAGCACTTCTCTCCGCCGGCGAAGTAGATCCCTGTGATGCCCTAAAAGAGAAAAGCAGGCCCGTTGTTTCTGTTTGTTTTCTTTCAGCAACATGTTAAATGTCTGTTGTGAGCAAGGCACTGTTCTAGGTGCTGGATATAGGAAATCGCTGCTCTCATGAAACTTAACTTCCAGCATTACTGACCAACAATAACAAAATAAGAGGGCTACTGGTGTAGCATATTAACCCACCTGAAACACTGGCATCCCTATGGGCCCTGGTTCTAGTTCCTGTTGTTCTGCCTGCAGTCCAGCTCCCTGCTGATGGCCTAGGAAAGCAGCAGAGAAAGGCCGAAAGCCTTGGGACCTTGCACCCACGCAGGAGACTCAGAAGAAGGTCCTGGCCTTCGGGTTTGTCCTCACCGCTCACTCCCGATTCTGCAGCCCCCACCTGCACTGGCTCTGCAGCCTCTCCTGCACCTGTCACCCTCGCTGTAGCAGCGGCCCCTGCAGAGACTGTGAGAGCACACTAATCTGGCCACCTAGCCATTTGCACGATCTGGCTCCCAGCCCAGACAGCAATGGTCTTAGCCATTTCCTAGGTGTCTTTAATCACAGCCAGGGTTGGAGACCACCAGTTTAGGGAGAAAGGGTACTTGCTATTTTAAACAGCTGCACTTGCCCTCCATCAAAAGCCCTCGGAGGACTTGCTATATAAGACAGAGAACTCTGGGCTCTGTATTTGGTTGGTCTCAAGTTTGCACATCCCACAAGTTCTCGGAGGTAGTTGCTGCTACTGCTGTTGGCCACGGGAACATGCTTTGAGGACCACTGCCCTTGGCGTCCTCCACAAAGGCCTGCTGTTCCTATTCCGCATGCAAATCGATGACTAATCACTGGGAAAACAGAAAGAGACTGGAGAGATGAGTGTCTGTCCATGTGATGTGTTCTTTTAACTTCAAGCACTAATGTCCTCGGGACATGAGAAGTGCGGGAGGCAGCACCAGAAAATCGTTATCACACCTCCCAGGGAGGAAACTCATCCTACTGAAGGATCCACAGCGCCAACGTGAATCCAGTATTGAGTTAGCTCTGACAGCCTGCACACTGCCGAGAACTGAAACCCCGGAGGGAGCTGACTTGCGGGAAGGGATTCACACATATTAGCCACCGTGTCTAGCACAAATCCACATCAAGCAGCCAGATACATCACAAGATTAAACAGAGGGAACTAAGTGCAGCTCAAGAAAGCCAAGCACATCTTGTGTGTTTTGCAAACAAGCCAGGCCTTGGGAGCTGGTGATAATGAGGAAGGTCACTCATGAAGGCGGTGGTAAAGGTTTCAGGGATCTAGCGTTGTTCTTGTCAGGTGAGTCAGGGATGCACCTTAGCTCTACAGACTTTCTTGTTAGACAATCTTATGTCTATAGAGTAAACCAAGAATCTCTAAGGAGTGCCAGTGGTCCTGTCCCATGAGAAGACTGTGGTCACGACTGGGGTGCTCCTGGCTTCCTTTAGGTAGTGGTCCCAGATGCCCCAACCTGGGGCAGCCCCCAAGGACTACCCATCCTGGGCCTGAAGGTGAAACCCTGCGTAGTGTTTCTGTCTACACCCAGAGCTGTTTTACATATAAACGCAATGTGATTGTTAGCATAGTCTTAATGTGCAAGTTCGCCAGAAACAGTTACTGTGGAAATGGAAAGAAAACAGCACCTTGGTCCACATGGCTGTTAATTTACCATCACACACTTGTGTCTATCTGCATTTTAGGCTGCAGCATTGAAAATCATTCAACCACCGACACGAGGCCTGACTGTATTATGTGTTGTGGTACATTAGGCTGAGCAAGCCATTTTCTTAGGAAGTCTGTATTTTCTTATAAATTATGTTCATTTCATTTTTTCCCTTATGTTACATTTGGAGGCTGTATTGATTTCTTAAATCAACAACCTACTTAGCAACTAGATAGGTCATGTTATAGCTTTTTTCCTCCAGCTTTGTAAATCAAGATTTTCAAATAGCCCCAAAGGCAAAAGAATGGTACAGTGAATACCCATCTACCCACCAGCATTGATTCGTTTTTAATTTCTAAGCAGGATATTTGTTAAATAAATGGAGCACCGAATCCGAAGCAGATTAGCTTAAATCAGCAACACCAATGCTTGTGTGGATGTAACCTAGAATGTGACCCATTGTTATGACTGGATAGGATTTGGCTCTCTAAACTCCAAAACCCATTGCTAATGGATTCAAGGATTCTTGGTCCAATTTTGGCATTGAAAGCAGGGCCTTTTGGAAATGACTGGATTACATTTGCGGGGGCAAGGTGTCCAGATTGTGCTGATCACATCATATGGCATTTTAAGGAGACATCATGCAGGGCCAGAGAAGCCTTTCCTGTTGAGAGCCATTTGGATATTTACAGCATCATTCACAGGTCATCCCAAATTATCAACCTACAAATGAGCATGCCTTGGCAACCGAGGGTGCCACAGAGGGTACAGGGAGAGTGTGCTTCTGGGCCTGTCCTGTGATCCTGCCTGCCCACACCTTGCCAGCCTCCATCAATCGTCGATCTTGAACTGTGAGCCTCCAAAACTGTAAGCACATGTAACTTCTCCCTTCCTAAATATTCCTCTACCATATTTTAAAGTAACAACAACAAGTTTGACCTACAAGCTTATACACCATGACCTCGCCCAGTCTTAATCTCAGAGTACATTTTCTTCAGTGCTTTTCCCTTCTTCGTTCTCCTTGGGCTTTGGCGAGATCTGAGTGGGGCCCTAGGTGAAGAGGGAGGCTGTTCGTTTACAAGCAAGAGACTTTTATAACCTGGCCCCACCACCATTCATATCTACTTTTCCCTACAGTTGGCTGCCATGGGCTACTTGGAATTCTGGAACAGGTTTGTGCATTCTTCCCAGCCTGAAATCACACCCCCTGCTCCACTCCCCTCTCGGTTTGAAGTCCTAATCATTCCCCAAGATCTGATTCAAATTACTATCTCGGTCAAGCCTGCTCTGACCATGAGCAGTACTGCCTCCTGAGCTCCACAGCACCTCATCCACAACTTATCTCCATGTTATTCCTAGGCCAACCCAGAGCCATTCTGTGTTGTCTGCCTCTTGGGCTGGACTGGGAGGGGTCAGTCATCTTTGCATCCACTAGGCTGAGAATTGTCCTCTGCACACAGTAGGCCTCAACCAACCCTTGTTGAATTTGACTGATGCTTTTAAGTATGGGGGAAAGGCACAGCAGGTACCACAGAAGCTGACTCGTGCTTTTTCCAAAGTCCAGGCTTGTTTAAACCCGTAACAGGTACCATCCATCAAAACCATGTTTTACTCACCAGTTCTGACTTAGAGCTATGTGGATGCTATCAGAAAGAATTGATCAGTTTATAAAATATTTGTAGCTCTGTTGGTCTATGGGAACAAAACACAATCAATAGCATCATAAGAAAGAGTCCAAAGAGTATAAAACAGAAATACAGGTTTGGGATTAAACTATTTGAAAAATATATTCTTGATACATGAACCTGTCCAGAGAGATGGAGCTTTTTCTTATTCATCTTTATAGTTCCCTTTGCATAGATTGAAATGGTGACACATTGTAGGTATACAGATTTGCTCCGGACTGAATGATGTGTGTGTGTGTATGAGTCACATTTTATTATTTTATATTGAGTAGTACAAAGAAATACTGTCTTTATCCTGGGCTCTGCAGTAAAAGCTTTTAATAGGTCTAGAGAAATTATACTTGTGCACTGACCAGAATCATTTGCAAAGTGATGATTATACCAAGCACAGCAGGGCACATGCAGAGCTGCACAGTCTGTCCCCAGGGCGGACATCACCATGCGCAGAGCCCAGCTTCCATCACAGGGGATCTCGCGTTGGCGTCTGCCGGGGATTCACAAGGACTTGTGAAGTGTGTCTTGGTACCAAAAAGAGGAGTGCTTTCATTCAGATGAAAAACATGGTTAGTTCTTCTCCTCAATCAGAATAAGGTGGGTCGATGAAATGTTTGTGGACCAATAAACTCCCTGAAGAGACATTATTTTCAAGAGCCTCTTTTCATTATGAAGTTTCACACACAGAGAATCATGCCTCTTTGTCATTGTTGTAACATGAGATGCCTGTCCCTAACAGGAAATTCGGCTGGAGTGACACTTTAATTTGCAGATGGATGTAGAAGCATAACTGCATAGCGTAAAATCTCAAATTGCTTGTAAATGCTTTCTTTTTCTTTCTTTCTTTCTTTTTTTTTTTTTTTTTTTTTTTTGTAAAAGCAAAAGTTTCCTTTTCAAAGAAAATTCTAGTGTTTTACATGTAATAGGCCCCGGACAGAAAACATGCCATAACAGGGAGTCTCCAAAGTCAATTTTCTGGATTAAATGAGCAATTAGAAAAATTGAGAACAGTATGTCACAGATCCCACCTGTTGTTGATGAGATTATTAGGTTATTACAATTTCTCACCTCTTTAGAAATTCAAGCTGTTGGCTTTGTAACCTTCTGGAATGATTTCAGCATTTTATTCACATTAAAGAAAACAGATGGGAATGGAATAGGTCCTTCAAATCTTTCTGCCAAGACTATATAATCCCCGGAGAGCCTACTTTTTTCAATGTTCATTTTTTTAAAATCAAGCTTTATTTTTATTTCCACGCCAATATGTTTTATTTCCTAGAAGCAAAAAATTTCGAGTACCAAAATTATTTTTTTTGAACTGAGAAAATTCATCATGAGGAGCTGTTTTCAGTGTGGTCCCTTCGGCACGTGGGCATGCGGCCTGCATTCAAGGGTGGTTATTTCTAGGATGTGTGTGTAAGAGGCTGCTTCTTGAAGAGTCCCTCAGGCTTGCCTGGTTACACTCTCTAAATGCATGAAATATACTTACATTCTGGAAATCATTAACTTCAATGGCTTCTTCAGCTCCACTTCCCATCTTAAAGGTCTCCAAGTTGTTCCTAGCATCTATTTCCATTGACCCATCCTGTAATTTCCCATTGATACTCATGGTGTAATGGACGTTGTAAATCTGCAAGTGAACATGAGAGTTAGTGATGCTTTCTTTTTCCAGCAATTCAAGGCTTATCTCTAGACCTGCAGTGCATGAGCGGCCTCTCTTATTTTTCAGAGATACAGGGCAGCACCTGTTACAATAACACATTTACAAGGACTTCATCTATATACCAATTACTCATTTCAGCGAGTTCTTTAAAAATACCATAAAGGGGGCCCGGTGGTGTAGCCTAGCACCTAAAGTCCTCGCCTTGAATGCGCCGGGATCCCATATGGGCGCTGGGTCTAATCCCAGCAGCTCCACTTCCCATCCAGCTCCCTGTTTGTGGCCTGGGAAAGCAGTCAAGGATGGCCCAAACATTTGGGATCTTGTACCCGCGTGGGATACCTGGAAGAGGTTCCTGGCTCCTGGCTTTGGATCGGCGCAGCACCGGCCGTTGCGGTCACTTGGGGAGTGAATCATTGGACGGAAGATCTTCCTCTCTGTCTCTCCTCCTCTCTGTATATCTGACTTTCCAATAAATAAATAAATCTTAAAAAAAAATACCATAAAGGTAAAACCTTTCATAGTCCTTGATACTTATTCAAATAGCTCAATGTTTTGTAATCCTGGCTGTACATTAGAAGTATCTGGGGGAGGGGGGTGGGCCCTGAGCAATAGCCTAGTGGATAAATCCTCACTTTACATGCACCAGGATCTCATATGGGTGCCGGTTTATGTCTCAGCTGCTCCATTTCCCATCTAGCAGCTTCCTGCTTGTGGCCTGGGAAAGCAGTCGAGGACAGACCAAAGCCTTGGGACCCTGCACATGCGTGGGAGACCCCGAGGAAGTTCCTGGCTCCTGGCTTCGGATCAGGTTAGCTCTGGCCATTGAGGCCACTTAGGGAGTGAACCAGCAGATGGAAGATCTTTCTGTCTCTCCTCTCTGTATATTTGCCTTTCCAATCAAAATAAACAAATCTTGAAAGAAAGAAAGAAAGAAAGAAAGAAAGAAAGAAAGAAAGAAAGAAAGAAAGAAAGAAAGAAAGAAAGAAAGAAAAGGAAAGGAAGGATGAATCCGGGGAAGATTCGTCAGGTGCCATGCTTGCATTTCATCCCGAGCCAGTCAATCAGAACCTTGGGGATCGGGTTGAGCACTGATGTTTCTTTCTACTCGGTTCTACCACGCAGCCGGATGGAGTGACAACCACTGACAGAGAGATGGAAACCGAGGAGGCAGAGAGCTAAGTGGGCAGGTCTAAACAAGTCGGCAATGGCATCTCAATGTGAGAAAGCTTCTAAACATTTTAAAAATCCTTTGATTAAGATTAGTCTATAGTAAGAACTGCAGACAAAACTCATACTTGCTATAGAGTAGCATTCGTAGAGAGCAAGGTGAGTGTACACATCTGTTTCAGCTCTAAATGGGAGTGACTTAATGACCCTGTGGGACGGCATATGCTGTAGGACATTTTATTACGGTGAGCCTTGTGTGGGAGGGGGGAGGGAACTTGACCTTGTAGAAGAGCACTGGTCCAGCAGTAGGAAAAGTAGGTGACCACGCCACTTATCCCTGGTCCTAGGAGTTGCCTTGAATGGAGATGGAGGTGTCGGACCTCACAGATGGTTTTCATTTATGTCTGCAGAACGTGCAGGCTTCACAGGTGTGGCACAGGGGGGAGGTGGTGGAACAGTGGGACTGTGAGCTGCCTTTCCAGCCTACCCAAACTAGAGTGGCCCACCTCGTGTTGCATTTATCAGTAGGATTTTGTTAGGAAAAGTTGCCGCTTAGAATTGGTCTGCAAAGGTGTCCACTAAATTAGATGAGCCAATGGGCTCACTTAGCTTAGCCTGTAAACAAAAGATTGACGTACTTGAGAGAGGGTGAGACAGGAATTTTCTATTTTCTAGTTTACTCCCCACGTGGCTGCAGTAGCTAAGGCTGGGCCAGCTTCCGGCAGGAGCCTGGGACTCCATCCAGATCTCTCAAGTGGGTGGCAGGGATCAGTACTTGGGCCATTACTGCTGCCTTACCAAGTGCATTAGCAGGAAACCGGTTTGCAAGTGGTGTAACTGGGCCTCAAACTGGCTTTTTCATATAGGATGCAGAGATCCCAATAGTGGCTTAACACACTGCGCCACAAATCTGCCCCAATTTAGACATGCTTTTACTACACTGGCTTAAAAATATTCCACTCCTGCTCCTGCCCAGTAGGCTGTGCCCTGCTAGGTCTTTGTGTGGTGGAAGTCTTGGGACTCAGAGGTGTAGGTATCTATGGATGACCCAATATATACCTATATACACATATATCTTGTATGAGGGTATCTCAAAGTAAGTGGAAAGCAGATTCAAAAGATAAATTTGTTCATGCTTATGAGGGGCTTGTAAAAAGTTAATTGAAATGCATATTATAAAAATACCATGCACAGATTTCAAAATTTTGGAGCACCAAAAGAAGCTTATTTTCAGTTTTCATTAACTTTGTGATGTACAAAAGGTATACCACATAACATATATCTTCTACATGTATTTATATATATTTTATATATACTTGCACATGTAGATCTTTAAGAGGGAAGGAATGTGAACGGATGGTCCCGCTGCTGCAGGAGAGGCCAGTCAGTGGGAACTGCAAGCAGCTGGGATGTGAGTCAAGTCTGAGCTTCCTCCATCATTACGGAGAATAACTGACACGTGGGCAAACACTGCAAGATGTGTCTGTTGCTACTGACTCACAAACGGTAGAAAACTCACAATCCCAAGACCCACAGAGCACTATTTGACCGGATCAACAGAAGTGCAGCCATAGCTTTGCATTCCAGCAACCTTCTTGTGCAGCAGCTTTCATTCAATGGGACAGAAAAGATCAGCGCCTCTCAGCTCAGCCGTGCCTCCCACCCCTGTCTTCCCTTCTGCCCAACTGGGATGCCTGCCGTTTACCGCCCTGAGATGCCCTTCTGCGAGCTCCGAGTGCACAGGCTGGAGCAAAGCCCATCAGCCTGCCTTCACATTGCTCCTCAGGTGCTCCTTAGGATCTGCTTTCCTTGGCTGAGCCCATGCTTTCTACAGGTAAGGTTTAGAAGGCAGGCTCTGTACAGTCTGCCTGCGCAGCCACTGTTTACAGGAGTTCATGAAGACTGGCCCTGTTAAAGGAGCCCAGCAGGGACAAGCATCCTCCAGCGGGGGACAAGAGGCTCCTTATTAAAAAAAGGAAAGGAAGCGTTGCACATAAGCATGTAACGGTAAAACAATGCAACATGCAAGAACTTACTGCTTTCCAGATTCTTGGTGATTCCTTTTTTTTTTTTTTTAAATTACAAAGTCAGACTTACAGAGAGGAGGAGGAGGAGGAGGAGAGAGAGAGAGAGAGAGAGAAACACACGAAGATCTTCCATTTAATGATTCACTCCCCAAGTGACCACAACAGCCAGAGCAGCCAGAGCTGTACCGATCTGAACCTGAGGCTTGGAGTCTCTTCTGAGTCTCCCACATGTGTGCAGGGTTCCAAAGCTTTGGGCCGTCCTCTACTGCTTTCCCAGGCCACAAGCAAGGAGCTGGATGGGAAGCAGGGCCACCGGGATACGAACCAGCGACCATATGGGATCCTGGTGCATGCAAGGCGAGGACTCTAGCCTCTAGGCTACCGTGCTGGGCCTCCAGCTTCTTGCCGATTCTTAAGGAGATGGAATGGCAGTGCTCAAGAGTGGCCAGTGCTCTTCATTTCACTTTCCTTCTCCATTACCCTTGCCACCTGCCTTCTAACAAAAGCTCCCAGCAAAGTCCTGCATCCCTTGCGACACAGCTGCATCCCACCTTGCTTGTGAAGTACACTGCACAGGGACTCCCTGAGAGGCCACAGGAGAAGCGGGCAGGGGAGAAGGCAGTTCTCAGTTCCCAAAGTGCTGGGCTCCGGGCTGGTTGCTGGAACAGTGGCTGCATTCTTTGCTGTAAGCCTGTGGAGCCGTTGGCACCTAAGGCTATTTCTATCCTAGTACAATGAGGTTTGTTATTTGCCAAAATTCTGCTCAATAGGGTGCTTTTCACAGCCAAGGATATTTGCTAATGAGTTTTTAATAAGACCTGGGTTTTATAAGATTAATTACATAATGTTTGGGAAAATGTCTGGAAAAATTGGTCTGAGAAGAAAAGCCCCAGCAATGCTCCCCTCTCGTTGCCCCACAGGGTGGGCTGTCCACTATCTTACATGAGCAGTAATGTTCCATGGTTCACTGCCTGGCTCTCTTTACAATTAACAGGCATGAAAAATGGCCTCAATATGTGGACCCTGGTTAGGAGGGCTCTGGTTAGGAGAAAACCAGTCTGAAGGGGATTGGTCTGCAAGCCAGGGAGAGCTGCTGAGTCACTGCAGGTTCTCTTGCACAGCCCAACACAGTGAGGCTGAGGCACAGATACTGCCCAGCCAGTGGGCTATCCACCGCATGGAAGGCCTTTCTGTTGGACACACACTTCCCCTTTGAGGGGATGCTTCTTGAATGATTTGGAGTTGTGTTCAGGGAGAGCAATGCCATGAACGTACTTTACACTTGGCATCACACTGGCTCCAGTACGTTCGCAATTTGTTTTACAGAAGTAAGTAATATGGATCCACATCAAACATTTTGGGAGGAAAAAAGAAAAAGACGCTTCCATTTCTTTTTCATTCTCCTATCTAGGAAACAGCAATAACTTTGATTGTTGGCAATAAGATGTGATTCACTATTCCTCTGTATTCTTAAAAGTTCATACTGCTTTCAGACAACCCACTGTCTTATGGCAAAGATATGAAAAAAATGAGCCCACTTATTCCATATAACTGTGCAGTCTCTTTTTAGAAGCTTTCCAGTAAGCTACGTTTGCCTTGAATCATTATATTCCAAATAATATTTTAATATATATCATGTCCCAAATCTCTACAAAAAAAAAGGCAATGCTTATTTTTTATCTCCAGATAACCTATACCATGAAGGGTTTGTTCATGAACATATAGCATTTACATTCTACATCATCAGATTTCTCACCGGAAGGGGGAGGTGGTCAGGTGCGTGGTTAAGACATTGGTTAACATGCCCCTGTCCCACATCAGAGAACCTGGGTACGAGGCCTGCTCTGGATGGGACACCAGCTTCCTGGCAGGCATCAATGACAGCTCCCGCAGCTGGGTTCCTGGCACCCATCTGGGACCTGGATTGAGTCCCTGGTTCCTGGCTCAGCTCCAGCACCGCCCAGCCCCTGCAGCCACTGGGAACCTAGCCAGCAGAGGAGAGTTCTCTCTTCTGGTCTGTCTCCTCTGGGGTCTCTCTCTCCAACAAACTTCTTTTGAGATTTTTTTTTTTTTTAAAAAAAAAAAAAGAAGGTGGAGGGTTACAATAGCTCAATTGGCTTATCCTCCCCCTTCAACCACTGGAATCCCATATGGGTGCAGGTTCGAATCCTGGCAGCTCCCTGGTTGTGGTCTGGGAAAGCAATAGAGGATGGCCCAGAGCCTTGAGACCATGCACCCACATGGGAGACCCAGAAGAAGCTCCTGGCTTCGGATCAGCTCAGCTTCGGCCATGATGGCCATTTGCGACGTGAACCAACACACAGATCTTTCTGTCTCTCCTTTCTGTAAGTCTGCCTTTCCAATAAAATTAAATGCATTTTATTTGTTCTTTACTGCTTTCCCAGGCCACGAGCAGGGAGATGAATGGGAAGTGGAGCAACTGGAAATGTCAACCAGCACCCATATGGGATCCCCGCGCATGCAAGGTGAGAATTTAGCCACTAGGCTATCATGCTGGGCCTAAAATAAATAAATAAATATTTTAAAAAATGGTTTAAAAAATTCACAAAGTGAAGACAATGTAAACTCTGCTGAATGGAGATACAGATGTTGAAATCCTGTTCAGATTTGCTGCTTTCAAGAAAGAGAATCTGACCTGGCTTCTATATTGAAAATACAAATACATTCAGGCACTTTCCAAGCACACACACAACAGTACAACCCTAATCTCACAAATTTATGCTGGCAAATTTGATATAGTTTCTAAAACAGACTCGGTGCTAAATGGCCTGCTTATCTACATTAGGTATTTGAGTTAAAAATACAAATTACGCAGTGACTACAGAAGATGTGATGTGTAAAATGGGTGAATTGCTTTCAGCACCATTTTCTCTAAGTACTGGAATCTGTTCATGCTTTTTGAATTTCATGGTGGGAGAAGGGGGGCTGTGGAGCAGCAGCTACAGATCCTTTGAGGAGCGTGATTAGAAAGTCCTTTGTGTGCACGCCGGAGATGGAATGCTTTTCCATTAGTTGAGATAAGCTCATAGCAGAGCCGGTGCGGTGGTCATCAAGATAAAATGCCCTCTTTCACATAGGTGAGTGCATGCGGAGTATTTGGAGAACACTGGAACTCTGCCCAGTCGGGTTAGAAGGGGCCCGTGTGCTCCTGGGGAGCTACCAGGCTTTAAAATAAACAAATGCATACACAAAATGTAGGGCAGCTTTTCGTGAGACCTTGACCACTCAATCACAAGCCAGCAGGCAAGAACTGATTGTTAAAGACACTTGCCTCCTCTGAGGAAGCGAGCTTAATAAGAGAAGGGAGAGTTTTAATGGACAGGTTGTCTCTGTCTCTTTCTTACACATACGCACGTTTTCTCAAAGATTCGAGTTCATCCAAAATAATGCGTGTGAATATCCCCCTGCTGCAATCTTTGTCCTTGGTGTGAATTGTACAGTCTTGTCAGAGAGCTGTCTCAGTGTCTCTTTCCCGTAACTGAGGCCGCATCCCGGTCACACACTGGCTTTGAGGCTGGGAGCACAGTTTCTCCAACTGTCCCTGTAATTTCCACTGCCCTGCTCAAGACTTTCCTGAAAACCCTACCTCGCGGAGGGGGCCGCTGCGGGGAAAGAGGCTGGCGCACCTGGACCGCGCCTGAAAGACGGAGTTCCAGGGACAGCCAAGGGAAGTGTGCCCCGGGGGGCCACTCTCTGGTTTCGCCTAGACCTCCCCACCCCCCGCCGCCCTCTGTACTTACATGGTTGTCGCTCCCTTTCCAGAAGTAGAAGGCCCCGATGGCCCCGAAGAGCAGCAGCATCGCCCCAGAGATGAGGACCACGGCCCCAACCTTGAGCAGCCGCGCTGGGCTGGAGGGCTTCACTGTCACAGTGGCGTAGGCCTGCAGGCGGGGGTGCGAGAGGGTCGGTTCACTTCTGCGCCCGTCTGGAATCTGGGTGCATTCATCGGGTGCCCCCAATTCGCCACAGGCTCTCCGGAGGTTGAGGTCCAGCATCCCGCAGATCCGCACTCTGGGTCACCTGGACGGTGCTTCCTCCCTTGCCCACTCTGCACCGCGTCTGTCTGGGCAGTCTGTGGTCCCTGCGCCACCCACGCACGCATTTGGGCACCCACGATGGGCCCCCGTCCCCCGACCCAACACGAGTTGAGCCGTACAAAATCCCAGGCGGTGGTACTCACCGGTGGACTGCAAAACTCGACCTCGTCGGGCCCCAGCAGGGCAATGGGAACTTTGTCTGAGAGCTCGGGCATGGCTGTGGCGGGCAGGCAGCCGGAGTGTGGGGCACGAAGGCTCGGCGGGCCTCACTGCGCTCTGACCCTCTGTCCCCGCGGGCCGGGCGTTTCACTGCGCACCAGGACCGTCCCGCCTGGGCCGGGCGAGCCGTCCCCACCCCTGCCAGCACCGCCCCTCTCCTCACTCCGCCCTCGCGCTCCGGGGCAGCCCCCTGAGCACCTCCAGTCTTCCTCCCAAGATCCCTTGGCCAGTCTCAGAGCTGTGCTGGCTATTTTCCACAGAATCTGCACCAGCAGGCGAGTGAGGGACCTGAGGAAGTGGGTCTGTGCTGCTGGAGAGGGGATACTGTGCCACAGGTAGGCCACCTTTGCACTGGCCCCTGGGACTAGAGTATGGAACAAGGACTTGACCGGCTCTTTGTCACAGGTGTCTCTAGGCTAGGGCTGCAGCAAAGGTGAATGCCACAAGGGGGTGGGGGGAAGGTTGGAGAGAAGGAGTTAGGGAGGCCAGAACAAAAAGTGCATTCTGTTTGGTTGACTAAGTTAAACAGAATCGACAATGACCTAACCCCCACCCAGCACTGTTGTGTCCAAAGGAATGACTAAAACAGGTGTGCGCATGTTTCTAAATTGGTCAGTGGACAGTTTATTCTCTTTGGGGAAGAGTCCCTGTAGGGACCGGATGGCACACTGTCTCAGCTGCCCTGGGCTTTCTTCCTCTGCGTTGGGCAGAGGCCTCTGCTGAGGCTGCCGTGAGGGAGAGGAGCAGGCACATGGCGGGGCTGGAGGGATCCAGAGCATGGCCGTTTGGAGGTCAGGGCAGTAGGAGGAGATAGTGTTGAAGGATCATGGAAGACCCAGTTATGGCAGAGGCTGAGGACGGCAGGGTAGGATGACAGGTGGGATGGGAAGGGAAGAGGCAGAGAGCTAGCAGGACTCGGGGAGCAGTAGATACAGGGAAGTCAAGGAGGGCAGGCTGTGGACCATTTGAGCTAGAGGTTGGGATTTAAGCCAGCCATGGCTTCAGCAATGACACTGCTAGTCTGCTTTGTCCTACAAAGCCTCTGGCAGGGTCCCCATCCCTGCCAATCCCTGGGGTGCTGCTCCAGGAGGTGCACGGGCCTCCATTCCCATGGGCATGCATTGCAGGAATATCAGTGCAGGTGTAAGAACAAAGAAGTGGGAGATGATCCAACATGAAGCAGCACTTGTGGCTTAAAAAGCGGAGTTCTAGAAGGATGGGCCAGCAGTGTCAACTGCTGAGAAACAACAACCAAACACTCCAAAAGGCCCTGGGGTTTTGCATGGAGTCAGACACAGGCAGTTTGCTTTAGGGGCAGTGGGGGGGTACGCTACACAGGCTCTCAGAGAGCCTCAAAATGCTCCCCCTTCCGATTACAAAGTGTTCATTTCCTTATATAGAGTTTCTTAGAAAACTAGAAGAACAAAAATGTAATAGAAAAAATATAGACAAAAGAGAGGAATACACAATTCTCAGAAGGAATATGAATGTCTATGGAAAAGTATGCCTGATGGCATTTATAAAAAGATATGCAAATTAAAAGTATACTTGTTTACTTATCACAGTGGCCAAAATAAAAAAAAACACGTGTTCTAGCAATCTGTTGGGGAGCGAGGCCCTCCCACAAGCTGCTGTGGGTGGATGAATTGGTATAACTTCTATGCAGAGCAATTTAATTCCAAAAGGCAAAATGCAATTTCATTTCTGTGGGTTTATCCTACGGATGCAGTCACAAGGGTGGAAAAAATCCTGCGTGTGCAAAGATGCTCACTGCAACCCGTTCATTGGAACAAAAGATGGAAAAATAATATTCAGTGTGGCGACTTCATGGTGCAGCTTCACAGTAGGATCTTGGCAGCTGTTTGAAGGAATGAGGCAGCTTTGGATCCTCGATACAAAACAGTCGCTCAGATATTTTTTAGGTGGAAAAAAGCAAAGGGTAGGAAATGTATACAAATGCCTCCTTTGGCAAGGACAGCCCCTCTGAGAAGTATCTAGTTATATATTCTGTGTAAGACAAATTCCAGGCTGGTGATAGTTTGGCCCAGAAGAGTATGTGGGGCGGGGAGAGGCAGGCAAGATGAAAATGCTTGGCTGAGGGTGCTCTGGCCCCTGTATGGGAGACATGTATAACTATCCGAGAAATGGGAGAGTACAATGGAGACAGTGAATGGGTGGGGAGAAGATGAGGGCTGCAAACGTAGCAAGTCTCTGGCTTTGAAGGGAAAAAGAAAGCAAGGGTAGACTACATGTAGGAGATAGAGAAACATGATTGATTATCCCCTTGCCTAGCACTGCTAAAATGATGTTTGAAGGCTAAAGGAAAAGAGGTGTGAGTGACAAAGCTTGAAAGGAGGGACTAGGCTAAAAGATAAACTTTGAGGAGGCAGGTGTTTGCCTAGAGGTGAAGACACCACTTAGGATGTCTGTCTTCCCAGAGCGCCCAGGTGTGAGTCCCAGCTCCACTTGCTTTTCTTTTCTTTTTTTTTAAGAATTTTTTTTTTAATTGGAAAGTCAGATATACAGAGAAGACGTAAGACAGAGAGCAAGATCTTCCGTCCGTTGATTCATTCCCCAAGCGGCTGTAATGGTTAGAGCTGCACTGATTCAAACCCAAGAGCCTAGAGCCTCTTCCAGGTCTCCCACGTGGGTGCAGGGTCCCAAGGCTTTGGGCCGTCCACGACTGCTTTCCCGGGCCACAGGCAGGGAGCTGGGAAGCAGGGCTGCTGGGAATAGAACTGGCGACCATATGGCATCCTGCTGCATGCAAGCCGCTAGGCCACGCCCCCTGCCCCACTCCCACCCCCGTTCTAGCTTCCAGCTTCCTTCTAATGGTCACCCTAGGAGGCAGCCATTGACGGCACAAGCACTTGGGGTACGGCCCTCTACGTAGCAAATCCAGATGGAGTTCCTGTCAGCCAGCTTCAGCCCAGTGCAGCCACAGTTGTGCTGGGTATTTGGGAGTGTGAATCAGCAGATGACATCTCTCTCTCTCTCCCTCTCTCTATGGGACTTAAAGCCACAAGTGATGAATGGGTGTTTTGGGAACACGTGGCGGCTGAGGCGAGAGTGAAGAGCCAGGGCAATGCAAAGCCAGGCCTCGTTTATCCTTTCTCAATGAAAAACACGCAGGAGCCCAGGCCATCGCGGGGCCGTGCAGACAGGAAGACCACTTGCACCCGGGAATACGTTTTCGGCACCGTTAAGGTCGCGTGTGGACAGATTCTTGCAACAAGTGAGGAATCAAGACCAAGAGGCTCACTGAGAACCGAATCGAGGTAAGGACTGCAGTACCGTACCGTGGGCTTGCTTACCGCTGTCCACCATCGGGGAAGAACAGGAATAGAAGTGGAAGCTCTGCAGGAGCTAGACACCATTAAGCCCCGGGGAGTATGAGGCGTGCGAGAGAGGAACAGCGAGGCAGGCACACATAAGTTGCTGGATGCCAGGGGCCCTGGCTGAGCCTGGGGCCTGTGAAGCCGAAGAGCGCTCCAGAGCCAGGTTGCGCTTCACAGTGTGGGCTTGCGCAGGCGCTGCCCCTCCCTCGGAGGGACCCGGCACTTCCTTCTTCCTGGAGCTCAGCTGTGGCGGGCGGGGCTGGACGTTTGGAGCTACACAGGACACGGCGAGGTTGGCGCCGAGGTCCGTGAGGCTGGCGCCAATGTCCGCGAGGTCGTGGACTCATGCGTGTTGCGTGAATGGTGCTCCAGCAGCGGCATCGTCGTGGCCCAGCACTGTGTGTGTGTGAAAGCGGCCGAGGTGGAAAAAGCCACGGGCTGAGTTAAGGTCCAGTTGCAGGGCCCTGCGCAATAACCTAGCGGCTCAAGTCCTCACCTTGCCGACACTGGGATCCCACAGCAGCTCCACTTCCCAAACAGTTCCCTGCTTGTGGCCTTGGAAAGCAGACGAGGACTGCCTAAAGCTTTAGGACCCTGCACTAATGTGGGAGACGCAGAGGAGATTCCTGGCTCCTGGCTTCATATCGGCTCCGCTCTGGTCGTTGCCGCCACTTGGTGAGTGAACCAGTGGACAGAATATGTCTGACTTTCCAATGAAAATAAATAAATCTTTGGCATCCAGTTGAAGACCTACGCGATATCCGAACCCCTCACGGGAGAGGTGAGTCCAATGGTGCCGTTTTCTGAGCGGTTATATCTGACAGTCTTGTCTCAGAGAACTACTGGCCAAGAGAATCGGGGATGTAGACTATTTTCAATAAATAGTGGGAAGCAAAGAAAAAAAAATAAAATAAAACAAGGCTGCAGAGGTGACCGTCTGCTGAGATGGAGGGGAGCTTGTGGGGTGTAGAAGTTAGCAACAGTTGTGTGAGGAACAGGGTACGAAAGGGATGGAGACTTCCTATTAGTGGACATAGAGCAGTGACAGGACACTGGGTGCTGTGGAGAGGCGCTGGGTACTGAAGAGGATCTTGAGAAGGGCCAAAAGTCAAGGACTGATTCTTGTACATGGGCTAAGAAGAGTGGTCCATCAAGTGGGCAGGGGCTGAGAGCAAGTAGGGAAGGGTTGATGTGATGATCGTGGCCTGGTGGGCTACCCAAGAGGGAGTGGTGCAATCGGAGAGGGTGAAGGCAGATTTTGAAGTTGCAGAGAGGTACTGGTTCTGTGTGGACGTGGTCTGCAGTGTGGACTGTCTGATGAAGCAGGCTGGAGATAATGCCACTTCCAGGAGTTGTGGGTGTTGAGATGAGGGTGTCAGAATCTGTGGCATTTTAGAGCAGCTGTCTCAGTGTTTGCAGGCCATGCTAGGAGAGCCCATTACGCTGCGTGACTTTCAAGTGACAGGAATGTGTTCCTGCATCAGGAGGCAGGGGCAGCATGGGAACAGGAGTGGGATGGTGGCGGGTTCTGGGTGTCTTGAGGAAGCACTTTTGCTGGATGGTACCTTACATTGCATCTTCGCTGAGTGGGAGCTGTGCTGTGCACTCACAGGCCTCTTTCTTAGAGGCTCTGCCCTGCCAACTGAACCAGCTCCCCAGAGCCCCACTTCTCAAGATCACCCCCCTGGGGATTAGCTTTCACATGTGCTTTTGCGCCAGGGGTGGATGCAGATTTATTCAGTCCATAGAACTTGTCATGGGCAAGGTAGAGATGTGATAAGGAAAAACTCATGCGGGCGTTGCAGAGACTAAGGCGGGGGGCGGGGGGTAGGAGAATGTTCTACCTGGAGCTTCCTAGTTGAAACTGAGGGAAGAGAAGAAGGTGGGGGAGGAAGTGCAGTGGCTTCTGAGGAGAGTTTTGCTGGGAGAGGCAGGGCAGTGGGACAAAGTGCTCGATGGAGACTGGAGAACCTGAAGCAGCCTCTGGGTCCTGGGGAGCCAGTCCCCCAGTCTCCAGGTGGGGGTGGGTGCAGAGGAGAGCTCCGTGCAGCAGGACTGTGATAGGAGTCGCCGGATTACACTTTGCTGTCCCTTCTGCTTTCTGTTCATTCTGGAATTTAGATGGGGCGAAGGATGCAGCTTTGTGAAAAGTGGCTAAAGATAAAGGAAGCTTTTGAGGTTCCTGGACAGCATCATTTACAGTTGTAATGTCAAGAATTTTCTGGTGGCAACATTGACATCTGTCACCTAGGAGGTAGGCAGCGAGCTTTCTGTGTGATCCTCCAGGGTCTCTGAACGGGTATATGGGTTCTATTCATTTTTCCTTTCCCACTTCCTGTTGTCAACCAGCTTGCAGTTTGTTGGAGGAACATTTTTACATTGGTAAAGTAAAAAAAACATTGCATGAATAGTAGATGCACCCCAGGAAAAAGGCTGAATTCCAAAGCTAAATATAGCAGTCCTGCTTACCTGAGGTTTTGCTTTCTACAGTTTCAGTTGCCTGAGGTCAGTTTCAATCCAGAAATACTAAATGGAAAATTACAGAAGTAAATAATGCACACACTCTACATTGTGCACCTCTCTGAGTAGCGTGGTGGAATCTGCAGTTCTCATCTCTCCCACCCTGAACTTGCATGGCCACTTTGTCCACTTTATCCACCCTGCATACCCAGTCCACCGTTGGTCACTTAACAGGGATGTGGGTTACCAGATAGACCACTGGTGTTTCGCAGCACTTGGGTTCGAGGAACTCTGATTTTACTTCCTGATGGTATCAAAGTGCAGGAATAGAGATCCTGGCATTTTGAATGTGCCAAATGCAAGCTGTAACATTTAGAGCAGACATTCAGCCCAGCTGTTAGTCACCACTTGTGATGCCCATAATCTGCATCACAGTGTCTGGGGTCAAGTCCAGGCCCTGCTCTTCATTTCACCTTCTTTGGACTCTGCACCCTGACAGGCAGCAGGGAATGGCGCAACGGGGCCAGATCCTGCCACCTTTGTGGCAGACCCAGATTGAGTGGCTCCTGGCTCCGGCCTGGTGTAGCCCTGGCTGTCGTGGTCATTTTGAGAGTGAAACAGTGGGTAGGAGATGTCTGTCTCTACCTTTCAAATAAAATGAAAACAAATGGATAAAAAATTTAAACAACAAGAAGCAGAAAAGTCCTTTGAAGTGAAAAATGTAAAAATTCTTCATTTGGTAAAAAGAAAAAGGAGGAGGAAAAAGAAAAACAAACCTTGATGAGGAGGTTACTGAGGTCTCTGTTAAGAACAAAGTTTCTATTTGTGACATTGTGAAGAAAAACAAATTCATGCTAATTTTGTTGTTGCACCTCAAAGTTACAGCTGTAATTCATGGTAAGTGCTGAGTTAAGCTGGCAAAGGCATTAAATGAGGATGAAAGGGTTTGATACTGTCTGCAGTTCCAGCATCTACTTGGGGTCCTGAATAGGACCCCCTGGGGAATAAGGAGGGGCTCCTGTACCCAGAGATGATTGTTACCTACCCTTTGGACTATTATGGTTGAGTTTTTTCCCTTCAGCTTAGACAGTTTTGAATGGTTTTAGATAGATTGATTTTCAAGTTATTTTTAGCCACTTGTCGCTAAACTGTCTCCTGCTAATGTAAATGTCAGCTTGTTCAGAACATGTACTGAGCGTGTTGTCTAAACCTGCGCATAAACAGTTGGCGCCCTGCCCTGCACACCTCCAGTTGGTTGCATCTTGGCATACGTGCCCTGGCTGACCCCTCTTGTCTCGAGGACTCAGATCCCTTCCCCTGGAGCTTTAATGTGGTAGAAAGCTTGCGATGACGCAAGAGCTGCCTCTCTGTCAGCCTGTCAGCCTTCACTCTTGCCCTTTTTCGATCTCTCGATACTCACACCCCCTTCACTTTGCCATAGCTCTTAGATGCTTCAGTGTAGAACCCAACTTCCCTGAAGCACGTGAGGGTGTGGTCATCTGGGCTCTCCTCTTTGCCTGTTCCCCTGCAGGATGTCAGGGAAGCTTCTGAGACGTCAGGACTGTGCTTTGCTCAATGCTGTTCAAGGAGCAGTAAATAAATTCATAATAAGTGAAAAACAGTGTAAGAGACACCAACAACTTGCACTGGGTCGTAGGACAGAAAACTTTGCTGTGAAGGCTTGTGTTCCATGTTCATCACCATGGTGCAAGTCCCAATGGCTTGGTACCTGATGCCACCAGTCACGCATGGTCTGTAGCCACTGTTTCTGGCTGAAAATGGTAATTCAAGATCTGCTGAGGGAGCTTTATCTGGCTCCTAGAAATGAGAGGTTGCCTAGGAAGTGTGGGCTGGCCTCTTGACTGTTGAAATCTTAGGATGAAGGTAATGGCATAGAAAATGAACTGTTAGAATGAGTTTAGAAAACCCGGGCCCTATGATCCCAGGCTGTCCTGACCACAAAACATTTGGGAGCTAAATTGTTTGGCCATGTATTACAATTATTTTGTGAGCTTTTTTTACTTAAAGACTTTTTTATAGGGACTGGTGGTATAATGGGTTAAGCTGCCACCTGCAGTGCCTAGCATCCCACATGGGCACAAGTTTGAGTCCTGGCTGCTTCACTTGTAATCTAGCTCCCTGCTAATGTGCCTAGGAAACGAGTAAAAGATAGCTTAAGTCTTTAGGACCCTGTTCTCCTGTGGGTGACCTGAAAGGAAGCCTCAGGCTCCTGGCTTCAGCCTGACTCGGCCCTGGGACATTTGGGGAGATGAACCAGTGGGTGGCAGATCTCTGTCTTTCTCGCTGACTCTGACTTCCAAATAAATAAAACATTTTTTTCCCACATTTGAAAGCCAGAGTTACAGAGAAGAGGAGAGGAGAAGAGAGGGGAGGGGAGGGAAGGGGAGGAGAGGAATCATTTATCCATGATTCATTCCCCATATAGTTACAATGGCCATGGCTGGGTTGGGAGTCAAGGGCCAGGAGTTCCATCTTGCTCTGTCACGGGGTTGCAAGTGTCCAGACACTTGGGCCATCTTTGGTGATTTTCCCAGGCACACTAGAAGGAGATGGATCAGATATGGAGCAGCTGGGACAAGAACCAATGCCTATTTGGGATGCTGGAGTCACAGGCAGTGGATTTACCCACTGTACCACATTACTGGCCCTTACTTTATGAACTGCTTTTTTTAAAGATTTATTTTTATTATTTTTTTTTATTGGAAAAGCGGATATACAGAGAGGAGAGACAGAGAGGAAGATCTTCTGTCCGATTATTCACTCCCCAAGTGAGCGCAACGGCTGATGCTATGCTGATCTGAAGCCAGGAGCCTCTTCCGGGTCTCTCATGCGGGTGCAGGGTCCCAAAGCTTTGTGCCGTCCTCAACTGCTTTCCCGGGCCACAGGCAGGGAGCTGGATGAGAAGCAGGGCTGCTGGGATAGAACTGGTGCCCATATGGGATCCCGGGCGTGCAAGGCGAGGACCTTAACCACTTGCGCCACCGCGCCGGGCCCTATGAACTGCTTTTTAAAAATCCTTGCTTTATTTTTATTTGGAAGGCAGACATATAGAGAGAAGGAGAGATAGAGAGGGAGGGAGTCTATCTGCTGGTTCACTCCCCAAGTGACTGCAATGGCCAGTGCTGAGCCAATCTAAAGTTAGGAGCCAGGAGCTTCCTCCAGGTCTCCCATGTGGGTGCAGGAACCAAAGGACTTGAACTATCCTGTGCTCCCTTCCTATGCCATAAACTGGGAGCTAGTCAGAATTGGAACAGCCAGTTCACAAATTGGCACCCCTGTGGGATGCAGGACCCTTGAAGGTAGAGGATCAGCCAGTTAAGCCATGGTGCCGACCCCAATTTTGTGAATTTCTAATCCATTTTATAGACAGCAAGTTCTTGTCTTGCTGGGAACCGTTCTGTATATCTTTGGACCCTGTTTGTATTTAATAGAGTGTGTTGAACATGGTAGGCCACAGGTAAATATTTATTGAATGACTCCATGGGGACTAAGTCAGTTACCTCCTCTGTGTTACAAATGATTGCTCAGGGGAGTGGAGACGGAACACCCAGGAACTCGTAGACACTGTTCACAACAGAGCAGTTACCACCTGAGCCCATTCACTGGGACTTGCCCTGGTTTTCCCCAGAGAGCTGCACATCCAATTAATAGTTTGTTCTACGTGAGTGCAGCATTGATGTGCCTTGCCGTGGGGTGACTAGGGAGAGAGGGCCACACTGGTAACTTCCAACTCCCTTTTGTACAGACAGTTATGGTTTTCTCCCACTCTGCTCACCCAGATACCTTTTCCTGTCAGTTGTAGGAAATTTCTTCTAAAAAGAATAGGGACTGTGAAAATAGATAGGGGGAGCCAATTGCATTCTCTTTGCTGAAAGCAATAAATATAGGAATGGAAAGAAATGAATATGGGGAACATTCAACAGGGTCATTAGGCCAGCCTCCTCTTTATCATTGTTGAATAGCTATTGAGTATCAATCCTCAGTGGGTGCAATAAGTGGGTAGGGTCCCTGCATAGTGCATTAATCCATATGCAAGCACAGTGACCCCAATTGCTTTGCAATAGAGAGCCACATGGCCTGTGCCCTTAAAATACATCATTTGGGCAGCTGCCAGAGGGCTGATTTATCCCAGCTGGCCAGAAGCAGCCCCGAGATCATCAGCGCTTTTGTTAATTGGGAAAGAGGGGGCAGAAGAATCAAGATATTCCTGGGCATCAAGCATTCATTAGCCACCTGGCCTCCCTAAATTACGATCCAGTCATGATTTTCCCAGTGCTTCCACTGAAATTTTAATATTTGGAATGTATTAATAACTTGGAACATGTCATTTCCTAAATAAGCAATGGCCTTCTGGACTCACTAGGGAAAGGAGCCCAGAGAACGGTGAAACAGGACAGCTACTGGCTACCCTGTGAGCGAGTGGCACAGGGTGACCCTGGCAGCTCCATCCACAAAGCAAATACAAACAGATGCGATGTATGAGTGGACCTCTCCACTGGGTTAATGCCCCTGATTTCTATTCATTTGTTCCATTTACATAGTGTTTTCACAGGACCAGCCCTAGCAAAAATGGTGAAACAGATGATAATTGTAACAAATGATTCTGTGTAACTATGCTCAGCCAGTAGCCATGCAGAGGGTAGCATGCACTCCCCAGAGTGACCCCACAGGGCAGGCACTTGGTCTGTCCTCTTTGCCCTTTGATTGTGAGCATCTGGAATCATTCTTGACACACAGTGTCTGCTCAGGAAAACACTAGCTGGATGGATAGATGAATTTCCATTTCAGATGAGGTGGTGTGGCAGAGCTGGTTGTCCAGCTTAGTTCTTGGCCACAGCCAGGTTTGTGTCCTGACTGCTCCATATCCAATCCAGTTCCCTGCTTATAACCTTGGAAAGCAGCGGAGGATGGCTCAAGTCCATGGGACCCTGTAGCTACTTGGGAGACTTGGAAGAAGCTCCTGACTCCTGGCTTCTGTAATCCTTCCAGAGTCACAGCCCCAGTCAGCACCCTCCGGCATCTTCTTCCCCCAGTACTTAGCCCTTCTGCTTCCCATTGACATGTGATTCTGTCCTCCAAAATGAACCCTTTTCATGGGCCGAAGTTTGTATGCCTTTGAAATTCATGTGATGGTGTTGAAGATGGGGCTTTTGGGAAGTGAGTGGGGCTGGACAAGGTCATGAGAGTGAGACCATCTGGGATGAGATTCTTGAACTTTCAAGAAGAGGAAGCGATCAGAGCCTGCTCTCCACCAGGTGAGGATACAATGGGAAGGCAGCTGCGTGTAAGCCGGGAATAGAGCCCTCACTCTGACCTGAACCCACTGACACCTTCACATGGGACTATTCAGCCTCCAGACCTGTGAAAGAAATATCTGTTGTTTTGGATACCAGGATGTGGTCCAGGCTAAGACAACTCTCCAGGCGCACTCGTCACCATTTACTTTCCTATATCTCATGAGGATAACGGCTCTTCCTGCCACATAACAACAGCCACTGATATGATTAGCTTTCTGCTTTTGCTGCCCACTAATGCCTGTATCGTAATCAGAGTTTATAGAGATGAAAATAATTAAAACCAACCTACTGGGGCTGGTGCAGTGGCTCAACAGGCCAATCCTTCACCTGCAAATGCTGGCATTCCCTATGGGCACCAGTTTGTGTCCTGGCTACTCTGCTTCCAATCCAGCCCCCTGCTTATGGCCTTGGAAGACAATGGAGGATGGCCCAAAGCCTTGACCTTGAACTTATGAGGAAGACCTAGAAGAAGCTGCTGGCTTCTGATTGGCTCAGCTTTGGCCATGTGACCATTTAGGGAGTGACAAGTAGGTGGAAGATCTTTCTTTCTCACTCTCCCCTCTCTGTAAATCTCTGCCTTTCAAGTAGAAAAAATAAATACATCTTAAAAGACAAACAAACAAAAAACCAACCTCTGTGAGCCCCGATTGTGGAGAGTTCTGGTGGTTTCTGGGTCGCCTGGCCCAGATCCTTGGATCCACCTGCATGGTGGGTGCCAAGTCTGTGAACCCTCGGGGCTGGGGGTCCTTGGGCCTGCTTGGGAGAACTGGTCCTTGTCAGTGGAAAAGGTGGAGTAGTGCACAGCAGGCCCTGATGCGCATAGAACATATGGTAGCCCATTGGGGACTGCAGAGGGCATCTGGTATCGTAGAAGAGGATGGAGAAAAGAACAAATTGGGCAACTACCCTAGCCAAACGATGACGGCAAGTATCTAGGTAAATGGAGACTCTAAGGTCTACTGTGTCAGCCAGTGGACATTGGTTGGAAGGGTTCCCTTATCCTTGGATCGGTGAGATTGACAGGATTTCAGAAGCCACCTGGGCAGAACCCTAGGCATGTGTGCCACACTGGGGACCCTGGGTTGCTGTTGGGTGGCCTTTCCCCATCCCTGGGTGCTGGGACAGTTGGGAGACTGGGTGTGGCTTCTCCCCTTATATCTCCCCTCCCCCCAGAAACAGGAAGAAGACAAAGAAAATTTGGAAACAATAATCACACCCACTTTTTCCTAACCCTCGATCCTTCCCACCCTGATCAACTATGTAAACATCATAAAAAAATAGTAATAAGAAAAACCTAACTAGCTAAAACAGGCAGGACAGTCATTATTATCCCTACTTTACAGGTTAAGAAACTGACCACACAGACAGGACCGGATCACAGGCCCTGAGGGCCTTCCTCAGTACCCTTTCCTCAGTACTGCCTTGTGGATGCTCCTTCAAGTGCAGGTTGCATTGTAACTGAAGGCTGCTGGAGAGGTGGGAGGTCAGCTAAACCAAAGAATCCCACTTGTGTAACTTGAGGGAATATGACTTCTTCACGTAATCCGGGTGAATGCTCATTCTCTTGAAAGCCCCAGAGAGCTGCCGAACAAGTATACTCCTCCAGTCTGTACATTAAACCAGTTGAACTTCACCCTCTGACCAGCCCAAGAAATGTCACCTGCATTTGTACCTTGCTCATCTGGAGTCCCCGTCCCACAGATACTCAGCACCTCATCCTGTCTGCCTGGATTACTGTATGAGCTCCTAAATTTTCCTTGACTATAACTACCTTGTCTAGGCTCAAATCCAGTACCAGGGGTCTGGTGTGATCACTTAACAGGCTAATCCTGTTAAAGAGTAAAAAAATGTTCATTACCGCCCCCCCCCATGTTTTTACTCTTTAAAAAATCCTGGGCCTGGCACAATGGCTCAATGACTAAATACTTGCCTTGTATGTGCCAGGATCCTATATGGGTACCGGTTGGTGTCCAAGCTGCTCCACTTCCCTTTCAGCTCCCTGCTTGTGGCCTGAAGAAGCAGTAGAAATTGGCCCAAGGCTTTGGGAACCTGCACCCACGTAGGAGACCCGGAAGAAGCTCCTGGCTCCTGGGCTTCGGATTGACTCCGTTCTGGCCATTGTGGACACTTGGGGAGTGAACCTACAGATGGAAGGTCTTTCTCTCTGTAAATCTGCCTTTCCAAAAAAATAATAAATCTTAAAAAAATCCTTTTATCAGTTCATTGAGAGCAGGGTTTTATCTTTTTATAATGCAAACTTGTTAGACACCTAGACACTAAAATGTGAAAGATTAACCACATGTGATGTTAATTCTACTAAGGTGTTAGATGTTTAGTATGTTATAACATTTAAAATAGATCTAAGTTAAATTTGTTTATTTATGACCTACCAACTAAAACCATTTTAAGAGTATTTATTTGAGAGGCAGAGGGCCAAGAGAGAGATTGAGATGTCATCCATCACGTTCTACATTTCCACAACGTTTGGGTCTGGGCGAGGGTCAAAGTTGGGAGCCAGGAACTTAATCCATGTCTTCCACATAGGCAGCAGGACCCCAATTGTTGCTGCTGTCACTGATGCCTCCGGGGGTTGGCATTCACAGGAAACTGCAGTCAGATGTCGTGATGTGAGATGGGGGCATCCTAATTGGCATCTTAACCACTAGACTGAAGGCCTGGGGACGGCAAGAAGATAAACTAAAAAAAGGGAAAAATGCAATAAAAGTGAAGGTAATCATCATGGAGTAATTTATAAGAAAGAGGAACCAGAAACAACTTACGAGCGAGTAGTTAAGTAAATTACGCTGTGTCAGTTTGATGGACTATCATACAGTCACTAAAAATTATAATTATGCAGACTGTGTAATGACATAAAATGCTTATGATATAATGTTAAGCATGCAAAGCAGAACAGCAAATTGCACGTATACTTGATTACAACTCAAAAAATCATGTTTACATGCGGGCAAGAACTAGCAAGAAGAACGAAAACAGTTCGGTTGGTAGGATTGTGAAGGATTCTTTTTGATTTTGTGTTATGTTTATCATGCTGTTTGTACAGTTTTAAAGGGATGCTATTCAGCCCTATTGGGGACCACTTCAAGATTGTCAGCCCTAGGAAGGCACATAAACAGCTACCAGCACTACAGTTCCTGATTATGCTTCAATGCCAGGCCTCTCTTGGGTACCTGGCTTTGCTAGTGGGAATTCTCTGATCCAATCTGAGCATGGCTATTTGCTCAATTGTTCCCCAACAGAATGTTGCTGCAGAAATTCAACCACAGAATGAATATTTATATATAAATATGATCATATTCACAATCACCTACTGCTTTTTCCCCCCTCTTTCATTTAAAAAACAAGTATAGGCTGAGAAACCATTTGCTTGGAGTGTTGCAGAGGGCATTGCTCATGAGGATGGAAATTTGAACTCAATGATCTTGAAGACCTGTTGAATATGAGTTTAAACTCTTTGTCCCTTGCACACACTTTGATGAGGCTGGCACTACACACAGCTCCTTATGCCTCCGGGTGGATGTCATTCACGGACTCAAGAAATCCCACTCTGGGATGGACAAGTCATGCTCAGGAGTCAGGTAGTTCTCCCACAGGCAAGCTTTGTGAATGTGGATGTTACATTTGCATCCCTTTGAATCTCAGTTTAGCCATTTGTAAAACTGTGGCATCTAAACCTATCCCTGACATTGTTGAGAGCCAGGGAACTAAGCTCATACTGAGACAAGGCCACTTAGAGTGGCAGGTGTATGTATGGTAGGTGCTGAAGTAAATGGAGACGCACCAGTGATATCCTGAAACAAGCTGATGGGTTTTAACACATGGAAGCACAGGGAAAGTGAGCCTTAAGTAGGGATTTAGAAGAGCACCCCAAGTGTGTGAAAAGCAGAAAACTGCTGATAGCATATGCTGTGAAATAAAGGAAAGCCTGGGAGTTACTGCCAATTTACAGATGGCAAAAATACAATTTCTCCTGGGAACAGCTGTAACAAAAATAAATGTGAGTGATCAAGAGGCTCCTAACTTTTGATTTAATTACAGAAAGAAAAAAAAAATCAAATACGTAATCAGAATCATGGAGGCCACCTAATGTAGCTTCTCTCTCTCTCTGAAGATTTTATCTGCTGTGATGGGGTGAGCTTTTCCTGCTGCATTTTGGAGAGAAGCCTCCCTAATAAACTGGCTTTTCAGATTGAAGCCAGCCACGTGTATGCTTCATGTGAGTCATTTTCTGTTTTGACATGGAGATTCAATAGTAATCTGAAGACTATCTTCATAAGAATTAGCTAGAGTAGCACAGAAGAACTTTGCACTTAGTAACCTATTCCATTTGTTCCTCTTAACCTCTGTCTTCACTTTGTTTAGCGAAGTAAAAGATTTCAAAAGGAAAAAAGGACACTTATGCTATAGCAGATGATTTAAAAAAGCAATAAGCCATTTTGATTTTTCTCAAGCATATTCTGAGGACCTTCTAATATTTCAGGCTGGTGGAAGCTAAACTAATGAATGTGTCTGAAAAGATTCAATACAGGTTTGGTATTTTCAGAGTCAACAGAAAATTCCCCGGGCATTTATGGCATCTGAGGATTGGTTTTATGAAACCGACTGAGCTGAGTTTTGTGCTGCAGCCAGCTCTGAGCGACGCGTGGGACAGAGGCGCTGTTCAGCAGCACCTGGGATTTGTGTGGAAACAGCTTACAGATTTTCTGACAGCCTCGCCTTTCAATTCAGATGAACGAAGCACTATTGTTTGCTCATGAGGAACTTTAATAAAAAAAAAAGTTGTCACCAAAGCTGTTTCCCATTGGGGTGCAAGTGTGTGGAAATGACAGTCTTTAAATTTGGCTTGAAAAATGAAATCCTACTAGACATCCAAATCAATGCCAAAATAAAGTTAAGTTCAAATTTAAAAAAAAAAATTAAGTGACAAAATGTGAACTTTAGACCGACGACTTTTGGACTGTGGTGGTAGATGGTCTCTGGCCTCCTGCTTGGCTCGTGATGGAGAGCCTTGTAACGGGTGTGCTCACAGTCCCAGGAGAAGCAGATATCTTACAGATGACCCTTGAGCAGTGTATTATTCAATAATCTCTCACCACAGCTTTTAGTTAGCTACATTGATCTGCAGAGGCCTTAGTGCAAATCCCAGCATGCTTAAAGCCACTGAAGCTGGGGCCTTGATTGGATATAAACTTTCTTTCTCTCTCTCTATATATATATAATATACATAAATATAAATATATATATTGAAAACGTGAGATGATTTTTAATATTTATTTATTTGAAAGGCAGAGTTACAGGGAGAGAGAGAAAGAGAAGGAGAGATGGAGAGAGATGTTTCATCTACTGGTACATTCCCCAAATGGCCGCAATAGCCAGGGCTGGGTCAAAGAAACCAGGAGCTGGGTGCAGAGGTCCCAGGACTCGGGCCGTCTTCTGCTGATTCTGCAGGTACGTTAGCAGGAAGCTAGCTCAGTCGTTGAGCTGCCAGGACTTGAACTGGTGCTCATATTGGATGCTGGTGTTCTAAGTGGTGGTTTAACCCATCATGTCAGCTCATAAGTTTTCAATACTGTTCTAACTATGGACACATTAATACTTGTCTAGTTTCTAAGACTTCTTCTATTTGTGTATCAGTTGAAATTGGCTGTTGGGTGGACTAAAGGTGGTGCTCAACTTAAAGAGGTTGGCTTTATGCTTCTTAGACTTTACAATGGTGACAAAGTGCTATGCAGATCATAGGAATTGTACTTTGAGCTTGAGTCTTGTCCAAAGTTAGTTGTATGTGGAACCCTCTTGTCTTGTGATGCTGGGCAGTGGCGGTAGCCTCACTTCCCATTCAGCCAAGAGATCAGAAAGGAAACAGATATTCTATATTGTGCTGTGTTGCTAAGCTAAGCTATGATTCTCACTAGATTAGGTATATTGAAAGCATTTTTGATTTATGACATTTTCAATTTATAGTGTTTTTTTAGGGGGGGGGTTGGAGGAGAAGATGTGCCAAGGAGCCTTTTCATTGCGCTAATACCCATGAGCTGAAAGAAGCAGCATAGAGCCCAAGGATGCTAAGGCTTTCAGAATATCCTGGTCAACAAATGCCCATCAAGGAGAAATAAGATGGAGATCTTCAAACACAGGTGGTGAGCAGACGGCACAATGGATTTGTAGCTTGCAGAACTGGCCTCAAACTCTAGTGGGAAGAATGAGATTTTGAGTCTAGGATGTGGATATTGTATGGACTGATCTTAGCAACTGTGAGATCTTTAAAAGAAATATCAGAAACAAAAGGAAAAAGAGCACCTCTCACCAAGCCTCGGTTCACTTCTGAGAAATACTCTGATAACATTCTCATAGGACCTTTTTTTTTTTTTTTAAGAGTTACTTATTTTTACTGGCAAGTCAGATATACAGAGAGGAAGATCTTTTGTCCACTGATTCTGGGCTATCCTCTGTTACTATCCCAGGCCATAAGCAGGGAGCTGGATTAGAACTGGCACCATATGGGATCCTAGTGTGTACAAGGTGGACTTTAGTCACTAGGCTACCGCACCAGGCGCATTTTCTCACAGGACCTTGGGAGAGATATCTATAGGGTATTACATTGTTAGCCATTAGTTTTTCTAATTCTCTAACCAATCTCTTAGCCTTCTTGAGCCTTTTTTTGCCTTACGTGTGGACTAGTGTGAGTCATGGCAGGCCTGTCCATTTCGGAAAGGCATCTTAAATCCCCAAATGAGAAGCTGTGTGAAAATCAGTGAATGGACTGTGCAGTATTTTGTCAGTTTAGGACCAGTTTCAAATTGATTTAAAAATATTCATGTGGAATGCCTTATTATCCACATGGAGGTGACTTAATGATTTCTATACCTTGTTGAAAACTGCCTTTGATTTAATCCAATCCATCGCTTCTCGGCCTTTTGGCTAAGATCAAGTGATTTAATCCAATCCATAGGCGATTTCCAGGATTTCAGTAATCCCTTTAGTAGTCAAGGGCATAATTATAACTAGGTGGCTAAA
The DNA here is from genome assembly GCF_017591425.1 of Ochotona curzoniae. NCBI lineage: Eukaryota > Metazoa > Chordata > Mammalia > Lagomorpha > Ochotonidae > Ochotona > Ochotona curzoniae. The sequence continues at coordinate 39,005,533 of NW_024466502.1, read as the reverse complement.
GAAAGTGATGTTCCCATATTACCATGGAGTCCTTCTAAGCCACCTCTCCAGACAAGCCTTTCTTGGGAATTGGCCCAGGGGCAGGGGCTAGCTTTGTAGCATAGTGGCTAAAGCTTAAGTCTTGGATGCCGGCATCCCATATTGGTATTAATTTGTGTACTGGCTGCTTCACTTCTGGTCTGGCTCCCTGTAATGGCCCGAGAAAGCACCTGAAGATGGGCTAAGGTCTTGATCCTACCACCCACATAGAGACCTGACAGAACTTCCTGGCTCCTGGCTTTGGCCTGGCATCGCCCCAGCTGTTGTAGCCATCTGGGGAGTAAACCAGCAGATAGAAGAGCTGTTTGTGTTTCTCTCTTTGTAACTCTGACTTTCAAATAAATAAATGTATATATTTTAAAAGGGTGTATTTAAAAAAAAGATTTATTTAGTTTTAATGGAAAGACAGATATACAGAGAAGAGGAAAGACAGAGAGGAAGATGTTCCATCTGATGATTCACTCCCTGGCTGCAACAGCTGCTGTTGTGCTGATCCGAAGCCAGGAGCCAGGAACTTCCTCCAGGTCTCCCTAGAGGAACGGGTGCAGGTTTCCAAGGCTTTGGACCGTCCTTGACTGCTTTCCCAGGCCACAAGCAGGGAGCTGGATGGGAGTGGGATTAGAACTGGCACCCCTATAGGATCATGGTGCGTTCAAGGTGAGGACTTTAGCTGGTAGGTTACTGCTCCGGGCCCGAAATAAATAAATAAATCTTTAAAAAGAGGGACTACTTGGATGGACAGATGAAACTTAGGAAATTGTTTAAACATAGATCCTTGAGAAAAGCTTCTTGTGGCTCAGCAGTAGTGCATCCTTTGAGGTATATAATGAAATTTTTGGGTACCAGTGTTTCATAGGATTCACATAAGAGCCAACATGCCTTGAAAAACCCTCTAGTTGCCTTTTTTCCAGAGACTTGAGCAGTGCTATGGAATACATAGTCTTTAGAGAGAAGCCCAAACCAGACTACATTGATATTCTCTTCATGATTTCAAAGAAAACATTACTTGCTGAGTGGTCGCCTTTTTCCTGCCCCAGGATCTGTCTGTGTGAGTTCCCAGCTGGCCTCTACTTTTCCCAGGGGAGGTGAACTCTTTCTCATTTCTGCAAAGTCTTTCCTTAGCAGGCTCTGACTCATCAAATAGGGACAAAAAGGACGAGTTTTCTTTTCCAGAGAATTTTGACTTTCAAAGAATGACTGGGAAGTTAAAGGGTTACATGAGCTGGTATGGCAAACCCGAGGCCTAATCTGTTTTTCCCATTTCTGTGTTCAGAGCTCCTAAATGAAAAGCAGAAAATGGTCAATTTGATAAAAAATTCAGACTGTGAAGGGGCACAAAGAACTGGGGCTTTCTGAACAATAACATTACATCAACAACAATAGCAAATAACAGAAATTGTGAGCAGCTGTCAAAGAAGTAAGAGCAAGAGACACAAAGGTAAGAGTTGTATGTATGTGTGTGTATGAACTTACATAGATAGAGTTTTCATGGAAAAAGGGCACAAGGGCACTGCAGTTAGAACACTTCATCTTGGGATACATCAAAGGCCTCAAATTTTCTGAATTTCTTTGATAATGGTCATAATGGTTTTTTTTCATCGGCGGGAAGGGAAAAGAATAGTACCTACTTCTTGGGATTGTCATAAAGATTAAATGAGATATAAGGTTTATAAAGCACAGCAAGTACCTGATATACAGCAAGCTCTCAGCAGGTACTTCCACAATCATGATTATACCCTTATTTTGCCCATGAATGTAAGTATTACAGAGACAAAATGAACAATTACTTAGTGGTTTTGGGTTTTGATTTGGAGTTGTCTACCTCCTGCTGTTGTAAAAGGAAAATGCATGTCATTAGTTTTCACATTTTTACTTTTTTTTTTTTTCTGTGCTCATTTTCTTCCCAATGCTTTCACTTTTTTGGAATAGTTTTTGAAAGGCCATTCATCTTTTCTTTTTTATTTTCCATTTTAAAAACTCTAATTTCTGTGAGCAGCTTTATCTTCTGTTCCTTCTTTTATTCTTCTTTTAGTCTTCAATTGGTTCTTAAAATAGCATTTTATTTTAGTTTCCTTGATGGAATATCTTTCATGTCGGTGAGGATATTAGTTACAATTTTTAAAGGAGTTTCTCCTACTACCTGCATTGTCTTCATTCCTTTTCAGGCTTCTTTGTGCTGTGTGTGAGTTTTGGTCCCTCATCTCCTGAAGAATGTTCTTGCTAGAGGCCTTGGGTATCATTTGTAAGTGTGTTTGAGAGCCATTAAAAAGCTCCATGTGTGTGGTAAAACTAAAACTGAGATGTGAAGTTGGCATTTTGTTGGGTGCATCCACAGGTCTCTATCTGGACTTCTTTCTCTTGGGCCTGCAACTTTTCTTCAAGAAAAGTCTTCTATCCATTCTTGTTTTCAAGGGAGTGACATTCAGGAAGTGAGAAAGGAAGAGGGCTAGGGGTTCTCTCTGTTCTGCCTCCAGTCCTGCTTTTAATTCTCCTGTTCCTAAAAGCATCTCATCTTGCTCACCTCTGCCGCAATCCCAGGTCTAGCACCCTTCTTCTCTAATTCTCCCCAGAGAATGAGTCTTGTCTGTCTGGGGAAAAGCTGTGGCTTGGCCTTGTGGGTAGTACATTCATCAGGGCACAAAATGGTTCTTGCATAGACTTTTGACTGATTGCCTTGGTTTTTAAAAATGATTTTTTGGAAGATTAATTGTCCTATCTATTTGAAAGGCAGAGTGACAGAAAGAGGGAGAGGTAGAGAGGTAGAGAGATTTCTCAAATGCTACAGTTAGCAGGGCTGGGTCAGGCCGAATCCAAGAATTCCATTTGGGTCTTCTATGTGGGTGGCAAGGACCTCAAATATTGTGACCATCTTTCACTGTTTTCTAAGGCCTGTTAGTCAGGAGTTGGATAGGAAATGGAGCAGCTGGGACTCAAAGTTACACTCTGATATGAAATTTTTTCAGCCTCACATAAGGTGACTTAACTCACTCTGATCCTGCGTTGCAACTCTACCTTTAGGAATAGTGAGTATTATTGAGTCCTGAGCCTGTGTGGAGTCCAGTGGTACCAACAGCCTCCTGCTATGGGAACTCACATTCAGTTCTTTGTTGGTGTTTCCGTACAGTTGCGCGTTATTGACATTTCTTGTCTGCTTCTGGCTCCTCTCCTATTATTTTTTGCTTTTGTGTACTTTTAGCTCCTTAATTCCTTTGCTGTCATTTTATGGGATTTTAGGAGGAAGTGGAGATAAACACTGTGTTCATTTAATCAGAAGTCCACCCATGGCATTTTAACATTGTACATGCTGCAGGCACAGACAAGCCATTTTGAAGGCTCTGTCTGGGGACCTGTGATAGGAGCAGGGCACCCCTGCATCTTAGGAGTGTGGGATGATGGGGTGAGCCTCCTTGGAGTCCCCTGAACCCCAAGGGACAGTTGGCTTTCCTCCTTCTTGCTGGAAGCCCAGCAGTGGGAAGCACTTCTGTGTGAAGAGCATTTAATGGATGCTCTTCATGTCCCTGGAGCTGTGCTCAAGGATCCTTTGGTTTGCAGGTGATAGAATTTTTGGTTGATGTCAATCAGTGGCCACAAAGGCAGAGGCTGGAGTAGTGTAGAGGCTCTCCTTGCCTTCCCCACTTTTCAGTGCTTGGTTGTTGACTTTGCGCCTTGTGAGGCTGCAGATGTTTCCACCATCAGACAGTCCTTCCATTCTTACAGACTCTAGAGTGCAAGGCTCTCTCTCCCACCCCACTATTTGCATCTTGGCATGGGTGTGCACCAGGTTGGGGAAGGCCTGCATCTGACCTTGCTAGCAGCAGATTTTAACTCATATGCAGTCATGGTACATAGGTAGCATACTATTAAGGTGATGGCCACCTTAGATCTGACTTCCTGAAGAAGCAATGGGAGTGATGGTTTTCCTAAGGACAGAACAGAGAGAAGGGAGAACAGAGAACAGGTGGTTGTCAGAAGAGAGGAGGGCTGGGTAAAGAGAAGACAAAATTCATCACTGTCCATACCCTTGCCTGTTTAGTGCCTGTGTGTGGATGCACCAGATGGGCAGACCCCTAGACACCACAAATTTCTCCTGGATGTTTCTAGAAATATCTCATCCAAGTTAATACAATTGCACTGTGGTGGAATGACACGCTTCCCTCGGCACTTTGAATTGTTCCAGAGCTATGTTCAGCTGCTTGCCACGCACAATTCTGTGTCTTTGGTGGTGCCCATTCCCTCTTATAAGTTCCAAAGCAGCTCTGAAACTTACAGGTAGTGTGGTATGCTTCATTGCCTTCAACTCCTCCACCTTCCTAAGGCATTCATCTCTGTGGACTGTCTCCTGCTGGACTTGAGGTTCAGCAAACAGCTTCACCAATTCTTACCAAAATGACAGTCTTACCCAGCTCCCTTGCTGTTCCAATGATCTGTTGCTGCACAAACAACCCCAGCACATAGCAATAAACACAATGACAGTTACTTATTTTGCTCACAATTCTGAGTGTTGACGACTGAATCCGGTGAAGCAGTTCTCACGCCTGGCTGCAGAGGCCCAGGCCAGAGTTCTCCCTAAGCTAATTTCATTCCCCTAACAAATGCCTTGTCTGGGAATACCCCAGCCATTGGGGATCCCAGTGCAGCCCCCAGATGGGGTTTCTCCCTATGGAAGCTGCAGTTTTCTGAATTTCTTACATGGCAACACAGGTTTTCTGAGTGAGTGTCCCAAGAGAAACTGGCAGAAGCTCCATTACTTTGTCCTTTAAAGCTCCTAATTTCTACAGTGTCATTTTTACACATTGTGTTCATTCAAGTAGTTACCAGGGCCTGCCCAGTTTTAAGAGCACACAAAGATTCTATCTCTTTATGGAAGAAGTGCCATAGGTTGTTCAAGTATGTGTTAAAACTGTCCAACCTTAATTCAGCCAGCTCCTTGGGTTTTAAACTCTGCCACTTTACCCCACTTATGGCATGTACAGAGTTCTTTTGGTTGCACGCGACATAATCCTAATTCAAATTAACAGTCAAAGCACAACTGGATGATTGGAGCAAGATTCAACTTCCATACTCTTGGATCCTTTTGAAGGGTCCCAGTGACATGCCTAGGGCATATGGCCATCCTGGACCAATGACGTAGTTATTGGACATGTACTGTGCTTGGCATACCTTGGAATGGGTGATTATCTCATTGCTGCCAAGATCAAGTAGAAAGGTAGCCACTCCCATTTGGAAATTACAGTGCAAATGTGAAGGGAACAGGGATTCCCAGAAAATAGAAGCATAGTTCTTCAGAAGAGGAAGGATGATGCTCAGGCTAAACAGTAGCATTCCACTCATCTTTTGCAGCTGTAATCTCAGTGAATTCCAGCCATAGCCTATGATGAGGTAGGCATTACTGTTATTCCCTGTTAACAAATAGAGGAAAGAGAGGCATATGATTAGTCAACATCATGTCCAAGGTCACATAGCCAAGAGGAGTAGAAGTCTTGGAGCATGATTTTGTAAAAGTATGGAATTTGTACTCTTTTTTGTTTATTTTTTTAAAGATTTGTTGGGCCCGGTGGCATGGCCTAGCAGCTAAAGTCCTTGCTTTGCATGTGCCGGGATCCCATATGGGCACCGATTCTAATCCCGGCAGCTCCACTTCCCATCCAGCTCCCTGCTTGTGGCCTGGGAAAGCAGTTGACAGTGGCCCAAAGCGTTGGGACCCTGCACCCACATGGGCAACCCAGAAGAGGTTCCTAGTTCCCGGATGTGGATTGGTACAGTACTGGCCGTTGCGCTCACTTGGGGAGTGAATCATTGGATGGAAGATCTTCTTCTCTGTCTCTCCTCCTCTTTGTATATCTGACTTTGTAGTAAAAATAAATAAAGCTTAAAAAAAAAAGATTTATTTTGTTTATTTGAAATGTGGAGTTAGAGAAGGAAAGGGAAAAAGTGAGATAGCTTCCATCTGTGCATTCATTCCTCAAATGACGGAAATGGCCTGGGCTGGGCAAGTCCTAAGCCAGGAGACTGGAACTTATTCTGGGTCTCCTATGTGGATGCAGGGACACAAGCACTTGCACCATCCTCTGTTGCCTTCCCTGGCCCATTAGCAGGGAGCTGGGTAAGAAGCAGAGCAATTGGGATACCAGTGGGTATCCATATGGGGTGTTAGCACTGTAGGCAGCAGGTTAATCTTCCAAGTCATAATGCCAGCCTCAAGTCTGTGTTCTTAATTCTCTCCTCTCAGGGCCAGCGTTGTGGCACAGTAGGTTGAACCGCCATGTGCAAGCTGGCTTCCCATGTGGGAGACTTGAATGGCTATGGCTTGCCCCAAACCTGGCTGATGCAACCATCTGGGGAGTGAACCAGTGAATGGAAGATTTCTTTCTGTGTCTCCGTAGCCATCCCATACTCATACTCCATCTCTCTGCCTTTCTAATATATAAGCAAATATTAACAAGTATACCGTTGTCTCTTCCCAGTTTGAGGCCCACGGTCTTTGCAGGTAAAAGGCTAAAGAGACCAGAAGGGGTGATCAGGCATACCCCAGGAGGAGGCGAACTGGGAGAGAGAACTCTAACCTCTGGCTCCCACAGTTTTCCCTCTGTCCTGTGTATTTCATTCTGCATCTAACCTGAGTGTTTCCATGGCTACCACCTCCAAGTGCCTGGTGAGGGGGAGTGGCCTGATCTTTGTTGGCTACATTGGTCCAGATGTCTGCCTTTAGTCCAGTTGAAGTTGACCTTTTCCCAATGGACTCTTATTGGAAAATGTTTTGGGAAAAATGGATCCAAATTAAATAACACAGGAATGCAAGATCAAGGAAGTAAATATGGTTAGAGAGAGCTGATACCAGGTCTTAGCAGTTTCATGAAGGTTCTGCCACCAACTAATTTGGTTACTCACTAGGCTCCCAAATTGTCTTTTCTTTCTCTGGCATATCCTGGTATGCTTTCCCAGATGCATGCTCACCAGCTTGTTCTTTTCCTTTTTTTATTGGAAAGGCAGATTTACAGAGAGAAGGAGAGAGAGAAAGCACTTCTATCTGCTGGTTTATTCCCTAAGTGGCCCCATGTGGTTGCAGGATCCCAAGGCTTTGGGCCATCATCCACTGCTTCCCCAGGCCACAACCAGGGAGTTGGATGGAAAGTGTAGCAACTGGGACATGAACTGGTGCCCATCTGGGATCCCTGGCACATGCAACGCAAAGATTTAGCCATTAGGCTACTGAGCCAAGGCCCACCAGCTCATTCTTGATGCTGGTTGTTCCTTGGGGTAGGTGTGGTTTAGTTGGTTATAAAGTCCTGGGCACATGATCTACAGGGTGAATACCATCACCACTTGACAATTATCTTTCATACCTGAAATACATTGTGAAGCCGTATAACTTGCATAGTCTAGGACTGCATAGGATCACTTTGGAAATTCCTGAATTTCTTCCATTGAGCTCGTCTACAGGGCCAGAGTCACTGATATGACCGTAACTAAGTGGAAATCAAGGCCTTTTGCTTAACACACATATACACGACACATGCACGTGTGTGCATTTGCGTGTAAATGTGTGCACACTCGCATGAGGGTACTTTAGAATGTTCTTGGAGCATAGAAACAAAAGATGTTTATTTTGATGCAAAAATTTGAAATCTGTATGTAGTTTTAATGTGATACACATTTCATGAACTTTTGAAGATCCCTCATATATATTTTTATGTACACAGACACCTATCCCTGAGGGGTGGGGGGTCCGCCTGGAACGCTGTGTAACAGAATTCTGATATCTGTGATGTGTCAGCTTCAAAATGCCTCACATATGGTAATGGCACCTTTTACATGCAGTTGGAGGGAACAAAGGGAGATTTTTCTGGGTGTGTATTTTAAACCCCAGCGTTATTTGAGAAACTTCTATTTGTGCAGGAAAGAAGCAGAGAGCCCAAGGCAGGTATCGTTCCCAAGCTTAGGGCTCAAGGGTGGGAGAGGGAGCATTGTTTTTAAGCAGCTGAAAGCACGATGAAGTGAAATTACAACAGTCTGACAGTGTAATTTTAATAAGTTTTGCTTTTTTTTCCCTGGCACTGAGATTCATCAAATCGTGGCTTGAAGCAATAGACGGATGATAAGGAAGGAAACAAGTGCTGAAACATGAACAGTCACCATAGTGGGTGCCTTGAAAATTATTTGGTTGTGAGAATTGTTCACACTGTTGCTATTCCCAAATGCTTCACTGACTTAAACAGTGATTATCTCATATGTTCAGTTCTGCCTGCGTTTGAGAGAGCAAGCACCATGGCCTTCTCTGTTGAAGAGGACTTGCACAGTTGGATTTGTATTGTTGCAAGGCTCTTCTCTCCCATGTCTGTTGCCTGGCCCTGCTTACCCTCTGTCCTGGAGTTAGCACCATGCTCAGCTACCTCTCGGGCTGCCTTGGAAGCTGTGGAGAACTCAGCTTTTCTGGAGCATCTCAGACACAGTCAGGCATGTGGGGAGAGATGGGCAGTTGCTGCTGTGCCCTCCTTAGAGTGCTGGAACAATCTAGAAATCTTACAGTTCATTCACTTGCCATGCCAACACTAAATGCCAGGCCCTGTACAGAGTGCCAGAGGTGCAACTGAGAAATGGGAAGCTCGAGTTACTATTTTCCATCTCTCCCCTGAGCTCTGCACCTGTTCCCTGGAGAGAGCTCTGAAGCAGTTTGCCTCTTAATAAAACATGGCTCTACCTGATGTCAGGACAACTCATGAATGTGGTGATGGTTCAGGTTCCTGCCAAAGTGTTTTACTCATGGATGTGCTAGGAATTCAGGAGCCTGATGTTTCTTTGAGTGTTTAGTTCAGCAAGTACTGGTCCTGGTAATGCCTGAGTCTGTGCTATTCCTTTACTGTGAGCCTGGGGGTCTCCGGGTTTCTGACAGTCTCCTTCAGATGGGAGTAAAATCAGACTTACTCATTAGCATCACTGACAGATGGCCTGAAAATCTTGACTATCCTAAGTAACACCAAATAAGAACGATACACTTGTTTGTGAAGGATTTCATACTTGGAGCTGTCACATGTTGTCAGTTTTCTGCCTCTGCAGTATCTCTTCCATCCATCAATTTCCTTCTTCCCATCTCTACTGTCCTAGTTCAATCTTTCATCATCTCCTGCCTAAGATTCTTGCATTTGCTTTTTTTGCTAGTATATCTGCTCTCATCCCTCTGCCTTTGAAATCATTCCACAAAATGCTGCAGGATTAATCTTCTTAAAGGATAGCTCAGATCGAATCACTCTGTGCTTCAGAAATGTTTTGTGATTTCTTCCCATTGTCTGTGAAATTAAGAGAATACTCATTCAGCCTTGCACATGTAGGGCCCTCCCCCCTACCACATAGCCTTAACTTTCCTCCCCGTGTTTTTCCCACGCTGACATTCACATACATGATCATTCATCCAGACTGGGTGTGGCTGCTTCTCTGTTTTGGCTTCTTTTAGTCTTCTGGCTAGGATGGCCCTTTTGAGATCTTCATCTGATGGAATTCTGCCTCCCCTGTAGGATCTCGCTGAAATGCATGCTCAATCATAAGGCCGTCTCTACTCTCATAATGGGATATCGTCACTCCTACTATGAGCCATTGTAGCAGGCCTCTTATTCCTTTCTTATGACAGTTGTCATAATTAGTGTTGAGTGCCCTCTCTGCATAACAAGCTCTTGAGGGCAGGGACTTACAACAGACACTCAAAGTGCATTTGTCACTCTGAGATGAGCTGACACAGCTGTGCATTTCTGGCATTATTAGTACATAGCAGGGGTCATTGTTGTTGTGTGGGAAAATAGAAGGGAGTTCCTTAGTCTACCAGTGTGATGATAGAGCAGCATAAATTTATATATTGTGCACTGTGTGAACATGAGTCTGATTCTAACTCTAACTCAATAAAAGGAGCTTGGCTGGTATTGTGGTACAGATGATCAAGCTATGGCCTTTAATGTCCACATCTCATGCTGGGCCTGGGCTGGAGTCCTGCTTCCTCTCCCAATTCCTCTTCCTGCTAATGTGCACCTTGGAGGCAGCCTGTGATGGTTCAAGTATTTGGGACCCTGCTAGCCGTTTGAGAGACCAATATAGTGTCCAAGCTTCTGGCTTTAGTTTGGCCCAGCTCTGGCTGTTGTGGGGATTTGGGAGAAATAAGTTGGTGGACGGAAGATCTCTTTGTAATCTTCCCTTTTGTTCAATAAACTTAATGTTTAAACAAGCTTAATGCCAGGGACTTCAGAAACCGAGACCAGTAGCTTTGTGAGTTGCAGAGATGTCATTTGCATTTTGGCTTGATTTCTCCCTGAGAGCTAACTTTAAGATAAAGATGGGAAGGCATGGGGAAGAGAAATAAAAAGATGAAAGAGAACAGAACAAACTCATCTGGATCATGTATGCTCAAATAAGGTGATTAAGGTGATAAGGTGGCCAATCACAGTGACATTGCTTTACACGCAAACTCAACTTTGTGAGAAGATAGCCTCCTGAGTCCCTAGCTCTGTGCCCTGGCTCTTGTAGAAAATGCATATTCACAGAGGCAACCTGTCTCTTCCTTTTTCAGATGGACAGCGGAGTAGCAATGCCATGGTCTGAACGTTCATGTCTCCTATAAAATTCATACTGTGACATTCACCTGCAAAGTGATGGTGCTAGAACGTGGGACCTTTTTTATGATAAGATCTTGAGGGTGGAGTTCTCGTGAAACATATTATTGAGAGCTAGCTTGCATCTCCCACCACATGAGTGCACAGCAAGAAAGCACCATCTGTGAACCAGAAAATGGGCCGTCACCTGTCATTAAATCTGCAGGTGTCTTGATCTTGGACTTCTCTGTAGCCAGAATCATGAACAGTAAATGTCTATTACTTATAAGCTGTTCTTTGTATGGTGTTTTATTGTAGGAACTGATTGGGCTAAGTCAAGGAGACTCAGAAGAAACAAGGAACAGCACAGGGCTGGAGCTGGAGGTGGCCAGTCATGATGGAAATCAGTGTTGGCAAGAGGCAAGGGAGGTGAAAAACTAAGCTAAGGAAAGGTTATAATCCTAGACTAATTTGGGCTCTAACATGACACATCAGAAGTTGAGCTTTTTAATGAATTGAAATTGATAAAAAATGTCCTGGTTGCCAGAGCAATTAGATCACTTGAGAAGACTTACATGAATAAGTGAAGAGGCAGGTAATAAAAGATACAGGAATCTGTAGTCTAGGACTGGGGTTAAGAAACATCTGCCTACCAGAGGTAACCTGAATATTTAACATCATGAATCTATAAATATTTAACTACATTCAAATATTTAGCTACTAAAATTGCCTCTCTAAAAATGTAAGATTTTCTGAAAACAGGGCCAGTTTTCTCAAGGTACAGTCTAGTCAAAGCAACTCATTTAAGACACCATTTTTGATAACTTATCCTTGCTTAGAATATAGTCCAGAATATAGTGGGACTCTTTCTGATAACACTGATTAGACAGAATATGATCAAATCCCTGCTCAGGCTCTCTCTCATCACACACAGGAAACCTTTCCCAGGTTCCTGACGTTTACAGAGCATATCCTTGTCTTTTCTTCCTAGGGAAGCCTTTCCATCCTCTCCTCTGGGCAGCATTGTGCCTGAGTATAGAAATTATTCATGTGGGGAGCAGCTGCCATGTACCGGGCTACCTGTGGGGCAGGTGGGTCAGGCCTGGACCGTGCTTCGCAGCAGCAGCAACATCCACCATATGGCTGGCTGCCCTGGGGTGGGGACTTGGGGGGTACTTGGGGGAGGCTGCCAGGTGTTGGAGTGCATTCTAAAGATTGGAGGACCTGCCTGGCCCTTAGGTTTGGAACAGAGTATAGGTAATGTTAGGTTGGGCAATGATGCTAACCAGCACATGAGAGAACCAGGTCCGGAGCAGATTCTGTAAGGCATATGTGGACTCACCCCCTGTGGAACTGCAATTTCTACTGGTTTGCTTCAGAGCTGGGGGTGGTGACAAGGTGAGCTAGGCATTACTGTGGAACCATCTGACACTCATGGGTGCTGTCGTTGGAAATAGGTTGGGCAGGTCCAGGTTGCAGCATCTGTAGACATACCCAAAAATGTGGGATGGGCCAGGCTGTAACATATACCAGCTCATATAAAGGTTGGGATAGTGGGGGCAGACTATGCTGGGCAAGGGCCTAGTAGTACTCACTGGTACGAGTAAGATCTGGGTCTGGGAATGGGCCTGGTGGGGGAACTTGGGAAACTCCTCTAGTGGGCTATAGCTCCTACTGGTGAGCATGTGGTTCAGCCTGGTGTGTTGGTAGGGCTGGGTAAGGTAGCTCCACTCATCTGCATGTGTGTGGGTTGGTTCTGGAGAGTCCAGGCCAGACCAATCTTAACTCTCTGGTATGTGCAGGAGCCAGGCCGAAGTATGGGTCTTGCCTGGCTAGGCTATCATACCTCCTGGTTTGCAGGACCCAGGGATGGGAGCAGTCTGGGCAAGGCTAATGGTCAATGACAGTTGGGACTTGGGACAGGCTGGGGCAGGCCAGGCTGTAGCATCTGATGGCAAGGTCAAGATGGGGATGGACTATGTTGAGCTGGGTCAGAGCAATTTCTGGTATGTGCAAGATCTGTAGCTGGGAACAGGCCTGGTTGGGGAGCAAGAAGGTTGCCCTGGCTGGGTTGTGGTTCCACTGATGTGCATGAGAGCTGGGTCTGGGGTGATGTTCTGAACTGGACATGACTGCAGTACCCCTCAGTATGGGTGTGGACTGATCTGTGGTGTGACAGATTGGGCTAGACTGTAGCATCCACTAGTACTTATAAGAGCCAGAGTAGGTATTAGGATGGGCTGGCATCCACTAAACCATGTGAAACTGTGTCTGGGTGTGGACCACGTATGGCTGGGCTATAACATCCAACAGTAAAAGTTGGAATGGGTGTGGGCTTGTTTGGTAAGGCCACTGTTTCTGCCAAGATAGGAGGTGGACAAAATCAGTCTGGGCCAAGGACCCACTTGTGTGTGTAAGATCTGCCACTGGGAGAAGGCCTGATAGAGGAGCTTGGGGAACTCCTTTGTCAGGATGGAGGCGCTGTAGGTAAGCACAAGAACCAAGGCTGGGATCAATCCCAGACCATGCCAGGTTATCGTACCCACCAGTGTATGCGTGGGTCAGGTCTGGGGGCAGGCCAGGCTGGGCCAGTTTGTAACACCCATTGATAGAGAATTGCAGGATCTGTGATCTGACCATGGAGCACATGTTTCAGAACTGGGCCTCCTTAGTGGCTAAGCCAGAGAAGTGTACAGCATGCCAAGATGTACATGTAGGATATAACAGTTCATTGGGGCTTACGGAGGACATCTAGTACCATAGCAGAGGAAAGAAGTAGAAGAAATTGCTCAACTGCCCCAGCCAAGTGTTGACAGCAAATATCTAGGTGAATGGGGACTCTGTGGGTACACTGTGTCAGCAGACAGACCTTGGAAGGATTTCTACATCCTTGGAGTGGTGAGATCAACAGTGTTTTAGAAGTATCAAAACCACTTGAGTGGAACCCTTGGAGCAGGCCCCACATTGGGGACCCTGGGATGACATCAGGTGGTCATTCCCCATTCCTGTGTACTGGAGTAGTGGGGAGGCTGGGTACAGCTTCTCCCCTAATTTTCCTGCTTCCCCCATATGCAGGAAAAAAAGGGAAAGATTTGGAAACAGCGATTTCACCCACACTCTCATAGTCCTTGATCCTTTCCATCCTGGTCAACTGCATAAACATCATCAAAAATAAAAAATAATTTAAAAAGTTACAAAAATGTGGAGGACATGGTTAGGAGCAGCAGCAGCAACAGCAGTGGCAGCAGCAATCAGCTAACAAAAGGATTTGGGTATTTGTGAAGGGACTGGTGAGATGGACTGATCTCCAACATATCCTGGGGCAGATTGGGGACTTGGGAACTGGAAATGGAAGACAAGAGTCTTCAGTCCCAAACTGTCTGTGCCATATAGCCTGGTGTGTTAGAGCTGGAATGAGAATCTGGTCATCCATTTTAGGTGAATTCCCATGGCAAGTGTCCCAGGGTTAGTGCTTTATGTTTAGATAGAGGAAGTGGGGAAGTCTCCCCTCAGAAGTTAATCACAAGCAGAGACATTGTGTCACACAGGGAAACAGGTATTGCTGTAGTACTTGGCAAAATACTACATCAGTTGCTAACCACTTTATGAATGTTGTGAATTGGAAGAAAGCGAATTGAATTGTGATAAGGCAATATGGAAACCTTGTTCTTCCAAACACACGTATCCAAAGCTATATTTCCCCACCATTTCTTTAATTCCAGATTCAGGGGTGGGAGTTGTGGTGTTAAGCTGTGGCCTGCAACATTGACATCCTAAATGGGTACCTGTTTGAGTCACAGCAACTCCACTTCAGATGCAGCTACCTGCTAATCTGCCTGAAAAAGCAACAGAAAATGGCCCAAGTGCTTGGGCCTCTGCCATCTATATGGGAAACCTGGAAGAAGCTCCTGGCTTCAGCCTGGCACATTTCCAGTGTTTTGGGAGTGAATTAGTATTGGAGGTTCTCTCTCTCTCTCTGTAACTCTGTCTTTCAAATAAATCTTTTTCAAAAATTACAGATCTCAGGAATCAGTTTGCAATTTAATCTTCCAGTTTTATGTTCTTTCTCTGAAAGTCTTGTCCCCATCTTTAAAATTCCTGATCTTCAAGGCTCAGCTGAAAATGTTTCTTTAATTAGAAGGTGTTTGTTAGATGTCAAATGTTTGTATCTTTCATTGAACAGTTTCACTTTCAGGATGCTAAATAAGAAAAATGAAGTATGTATGTGAGTACCTAAGTTTAAGGATGTTCACTGAGCCTTTTCTTGAAATGTCAACACTGGAAACAACCTAAATGTCATTCAGAAGGAAGGGTAAAATAAATTGATATCTTCCAACAATGCAACAAAATGAAGCTTGGAAACAAAAAAGATTGATACAGCCTGAAAAGCTGTTCAGGATACCCAGTTAAATAATATAAAAACCAGCTGAAAAACAATATGGGTTTTATGAACACATATTCTTAGAGAAATAATGAAGCATTAAAAGGGTTCAAGTAAGGGACAGAGTTGAGGTAAGTCTGCTTAGAGGTGTGGGAACACATGCTGGGCAAGGCTTCCTGCTGGAGATCCAAGCCATGGGCGAAACCTGGATTTGTGGGCAGCCAGAGCAGCAACGAAACCAGGATTCACCTGCAGGCCGCCCAGTGGCAAACTCTGGGATCTTAGGGGTTTGGAATTACTGCCTAAGGACATCCATGGATGAGGCCTCAGTACATGTTGGTGAGAAATGAATCCTGAGCGACACTCAATGACAGGGACACTGTACTTGTGTAAGTGAGGGGACTGAGACCTGGTGGTTTGGAGGGGAGAGACCTGAAGATCTGTATGAGTCAGATCCAGGGTGCCAACCCACATGCTAATCCAGAGTTAGGCTTGTTAGCATGAAACATTGCTGACTACCACATACCACTCCACGAGAAAGCTACGGCTGAGGGCCTATCTAGCAGGGATAGATCCTAGTACCTGATTGAATATAACAACAGCGGACGGGTCACATTAAGCAGGGCTGGACAGATAGGCTAGGCTGACACACCTACCAGTGTGCATGAGCCAGGAATGGGAACAGATTGAGCAGGGCCAGGTTCCATCACCTAACAGCTAGAATTGGGACTGGGAGCAGGTCAGGTCAGGCTAAGCTACAGCATCCAAAGGCAAAAGCTAAGACAGGGGAGAGCCTATGCCAAGCTGGGTCAGAGCTACCACTGGCACGTGCAAGAGATCTGAGGCTGGGAACAAGCCTGGTTGGAAACTTAGAGGGAATGCTCTGGCTGGCTTGTGGTTCCCATTGGTGAGTGTGTAGTCCATAGTGGAGGCTGCTGTCTAGTCTGGTTACGGCTGCAGTGTCCCTCAACACAAGTGTGCACTGGATCTGGGCAAGCCAGACTGGGTTAGACTCCAGCACACATTGGTGCTCATGAGAACCAGGGTGGGTATGAGATGGGCTAGGCTAGGTCTCTGCCACTAATGAGCCAGGTGTGAACTGTGTCTGGGTATGAGCCAGGCTTGACTGGGCTGTAGCATCCAACAGTAAAAACTGGAATGGGTTGAAGGCCAGTCAGGAAAGGCTACTGTTCCTGCTAGGACAGGAGGGGGACTAAGGAGGGCTGACTCACGGACCCACCAATGTGCACGAGATCTGGCACTGGGAGGGGTTCTGATGGAGAAGCTTGGGCAACTCCTCTGTCAGGACACAGTCCATTCAGGTAAGTGCAAGAAAGCAGCCCAGACCAAGCCTGGGACTGGTACCCACCAGTATGCATTTGGCCTAGGTTGGGGGCAGACCAGGCTGAACCAGTTCATATCATCCGCTGGTGAATCTGAGCACCAGAATAGAGTGGGTTGGGCTGGATAGGGTCACAACACAAGCCAGTTCACATGAGGGTGAGGGCCAGAGTGGCTGGACTAAGCTGTAGCCCCCACCAGCGTGAATTGGAATTGTGGGGGGGGAGGGCGGGCTGGGCCCAGCTAGGCCACAGCACCTACTGGCAAATGCTGAGGGGAGGCTGCCCCTGCCATACGGAGCTGCAGCACCCAACCAACACACGTGAGACTCAAGAGGGATGGGGCAAAGCTTGTAGGAGCAATGTGGAGGCTTCCCCTGCTGGACTACCACTCCCACTGGAGACTGTAAGTTGGGATGGGGGCCGACTAGGCCTTGCTGGGCTACAACCACTGTTGTCCTCATGTGGGCTGGATCAGGGGAAAGCCTGGCTGGATTGACTGTTCCTACTGGTGCATGCAAGAGCCAGAGTAAGTGTAGGTTGAAGGGGCTTTGCTGCAGCATCATCTGGCAGTTGCTGGCACTGGCGGCTAGTTCTGTCAAGTTAAACTCCAGATTCACCTGGAGAGTGCAAGATCCGAGAGTGGGAGTGGGCCCAGGAGGGAAATAGTGGGCACCTCCTCTTGTGTTCCACTTCCACTGGTGAGCATGAGAACCAGGACTGGGACAACATGACTAGAAGAGAGTGGCACCTGCCTGCATGTGTGTGGGCTTGATAGAGAGGCTGGTTGGGTTGAACTAGGCTACAATGCCCATTGACATGTATGAGAGCTAAAGGGGATGTGGGACAGACTGAACCAGTCTACTGTACATACTAGCAAACACGGGAACCAGGGCAGGGAACAGACCTGGTGGGGGTTATTATGGGTCACTGACTAGGCTTCAATTCCCACTGATGTACATGAAGGCTAAGTGTATGGTGGGCAGGATCGTGTTGCACTACAACACCCATTGGTTTGTGTAGAACACAGGGCTGGAGACAGAACTGACCCAGCAACTGCATGTACATAAGCCAATTTGGGTGACAGACTGTTTCAAACCCTTGTATTGACATGCACACATGAGAATCAGATCTGAGATCACCTCAGATGAAGTTTCTTTGGGAATCCCTCCAACTGAACTGCTAATCTTAGAACCCAAACCATGAAGAGAAGTGCACGTTCCATGGTCTGACCATGGAATGCATGTATCAGAGCTGGGCCTCCTCAGAGGCTCAGACAGAGAAGTGGACAGCATATCCACGTGTACACGGAGGATGTGGCAGTACATTGGTGTCTGCAGAGGACACCTGGTACCACAACAGAGGAGAGAGGACAGAACAAATTGATCAACTACCCCAGCCATGTGTGGGCAGTGAATAACTGGGCAAACGGAGACTCTGAGGTGGACTGTCTGCGTCAACCAGTGGATTCTGGAGAGATTTTATCGTGCTTTGAGTGGCGAGATTGGCCGTAATTTGGAACTGTTGAACCATTGAAACCTCATGAGCAGGACCCTCAGAGCATGTCTCACATCAAGGACCCTGGGGAGGTGGTGGCTGGCTGTCCTCTATGCCAGGGTGCAGTGGCATTTGGGAGGCTGGGTGTGACTTTTCCCCTTATCCTCCCTCTTCTTCTAGATACAGGAAGGAAAAAAGAATGTGGAAATGGTGATCTCACCCACCTTCCTGTAGCCCTTGACCCTAATCACCCCAATCAAGTGTGTAAAAATCATCAAAAATAAAATGATTATTAAAATAAATAGAATCCAAAGGTTTACGGACCCGGTGCAGTTACCTATTAGCTAAACTCCTCGCCTTGCCTGTGCAGGGATGTCATAAAGGTATCTGTTCACATTCCTGGCTGCTCCACTTCCTATCCTGCTTCCTGCTTGTTGCCTGGGAAAGCAGATGAGTATGACCCAAAGTGTTAGGATCCTGCACCACGTGGGAGACCTGGCAGAGTCTCCTGACTCCTGGCTTCAGAGCAGCTCAGCTCAGCTCCAGCTGTTGTGTCCATGTGGGGAGTGAACCAGAGGATAGAAGCTCTCCACCTGTCCCCCTCCCTTCTTTCTGTAAATTTGTCTTTGCAATAGATGTAAATAAGTCTAATCTACACAAATTGCTTTGCAAGATGGTGTATGGGAAACTCTTATTTTCCAGATAATTAGGTAATTATTTTATTTTATTTTATTTGTAAAAATCAATCTTTAGAAGTATCAGTAAGCATAGCACTCTGATGCCTGCAGCATTCCCATGCCGGAGTACTGGGGTTCAGTTGGCAATGCTGTACTCATGTCCAGCTTCATTCTAACGTGGCCCCTGGGAGGCAGTGACCATGACTTCAGTTGTTGGGTCCCAGCCACCCACGTGGGAGACTTGGATCTCGTTCCTGGGTTCTGGTGTTGGGCCCTTCTGTGGCCCCCGTCACTGCAGGCACTTGAAGCATCAACCAGTGAATGGAATCTCTCTGAGTGCCTCTCAAGTAAGTAAATCATCACAACTGCCTTAAAACAAATCTACTTTTTTTTATGGCGTTGTCCCTGGTGACCTCTGTTGGCACAATACCTTGGTTAAGCCTTGCTTGTTTAACAGTCAAGGGTAGTTCAAAACCTTTGGTTTATTTATTTATTTGAAAGGCAGAGAGAGAGAGAGCGCATGAAAGAGAGAGACAATGATTCCATCTGCTGGTTTACTCTCCAGATGGTCACAACAGGATGTGTCAGGCAAAGAATACCATCTGGTCTCTCATGTGGATGCCAGGAACCCAGGAAAGTGGGTCATTTTTATCTGCCTTTTTGCGTTGGATGAGAAGTGGATCAGCTAGAACTTGAACTAGCACACTGACACAGAATGCTGGCATGGTGAGCAGCGGCCTAACCCACTGCGCCTTGACACTGGTCCTGTGTGATTCATTTCTGTGTAAGAACCATCTGAAATTGCCGTGTCTGACCTTTCCCTGCCCATGAAAGCAGTGTTTGTGTAGATGGAGTCCAGACTGCTCCCTCTTCCCTACTCCGCACAGTGCCAGGCTCCTGGCTGACCCAACTTAAATTGATTTCACTTTGGCATCTGTAATGTAGAAACAGGCTGGTCTTCTGTCTCTTACAAACATCTTTAAATTTATTCACAGTGTTAATACGATTTGAAGGATAATTTATACTCCCATTTTGTAAATATAGTTCAGGTGTGTGTATAATGGGACAATTATTGATGTGTTTATGCAGAGAGAAAGAGATTGAAAATGGGGCTTTAAGATGAATTCTAGAAGCAGTACAGCTTCTGACTGCAAGGAAAAATAGGCAAACCTTTAATTCTCTCTGGCTCTTGATTTCTTTTTAAGACTTGTCAGCTAAAGAGAGTGAGGAGGCTTGAACCAAGGCCAATGTAATTTTTTCTAACCAAAGGCAGCCTTCAAACTGCCTAGCTTATAGCAAGAACGCTGACGGCAGGATTGGATGCGGCTGACTGTTCGACCACGTGTGACTTCTTTAAGGACGGCTCATTTGTCCAGAGGGATTGTCCACGTTCCTTGGTTAAGGATTTGCCCTTCATTCTTTGCTGTATTACAAACAAGTGTTCTATTGCTTTTGGTTGCTTTCTGGTCTCAAATTTTCCATGGGCTCAGACAACAGTTCCCTTTGAATCCAAGAAAATATTTCAGGTGATCAGTTTGCTCTTGTGGGGGAAAAAGTCAAGTATATAAACTTGGGAATCCAGACAAGCCTTCCTTTGAAAGGAAAGTGTGTGTCTGCAGCAGAGATTGCCACATCCTCAGAGGTGGTATATTCACCTTTGGGGACAAACAGGAGTCACAGGAGGGAGGGGAGCTGAGCCCGGTCCCTGAGATCTCCCCCTGCTGTGCCTGGGCAAAGTCGCTCCCTCTGCACCCCTGCAGGAGGCCCACCTTGCCAGCGCATGGCGCATAGATGGGGTCAGCACAGGGAAGAATGGTATTTCAGCTCTGAATAGAAACCTTAAGCTGTTTTTAAACAACAAAATGGGGGCTTGGCACAATGACTTGATTGGCTAACCCTCCATATTCAAGTATGTGGATCTCATATGGGCACCGGATTGTGTCCTGGTTGCTTCACTTCCCATCCTGCACCCTGCTTGTGGCCTAGGAAAGCAGCTGAAGATGGCCCAAAGCCTTGGGACCCTGCACCCACGTGGGAGACCTGGAAGAAGCTGCTGGCTCCTGGCTTTGGATTGACTCAGTTCTGTTGAAGCCACTTAGTGGAGTGAACCAGTGTCTGCTTCTCTCTGTAGATATGTTTTTCCAATAAAAATAAATAAACCTTTAAAAAAATTAAAATTTGGGGAAATGAAAGCATTAGAACCAAGAGGGGATCTTAGAGATTGTCTAGTTTCTCAAAGTCCTGCAGAATATTTTTCATTGTTAAGAAATAAGGAGGGGCCTAGTGTGATAGCCCAGTGGCTAAAGTCCTTGACTTTCATGTGCTGGGATTCCATATGGTCACCAGTTCTAATCCATGTGGCCCTGCTTCCCATCCAGCTCTCTGCTTGTGGTCTGGGAAAGCAGTTGAAGACAGCCCAAAGTCTTGGGTTTCTGTGCCTGCGTGGGATACCCAGAAGAGGTTCCTGGCTCCTGGCTTCAGATTGACTCAGCTCTGGCCATTGTGGCTACTCCGGCAGTGAATCATTGGACAAAAGATCTTCTTCTTTGTCTCTTCTCCTCTCTGTATATCTGACTTTCCAATAAAAGTAAACAAATCTTTTTTAATTATTATTTTATTTTGATGATCTTTACATAGTTGATTAGAGCACAAAGTGTCAATACAGGAGAGTGGGTGAGACCATTGTTTCCACATTCTCTCTCTCTCAACCTCTCTCTCTCTCTCTTTTCTGTATCTGGGGTAAGAGGGGAGATAAAGGGAGAAGCCCCACCCAACTGCCTACCCATCCCAGGGTCCCTGTTGTGTGGCATGCTCTGAGGGCACTTGATAGTTCAGTAGTTCTGAATTGCTGCAAATCTCGCCATTCCAAGCACGATGAGATCTCCAGAATCCACAGACTGACATAGTCCACCTTAGAGTCTCCAATTGCCCAGTTATTCACTGTCCATATGGCTGGGGTAGTTGATCAATTTGTTCTGTCCTCCGTTCTCTGTTGTGGTACCAGGTGTCCTCTGCAGGTTGCGATGGACTACCATATCTTCCATATGCACCTGGATATGCTGTCCACTTCTCTGAGCCTCTGAGGAGGCTCAGCTCTGATACATGCATTCCATGGTCAGACCATGGAAACTGCACTTCTCTTTATTGGGTTCAGTTGGAGGGATTCCCAAAGAAACTTCATCTGAGGTGATCCCAGATCTGATTCTCATGTGTGCATGCCAATACAGAGTCTAGCACAGTCTGTTGCCCCAATCAGCTTATGCACATGCTGGGGGTTGCAGCTGCTGGGTCAGTTCTGTCTCCAGCCCTGTGTTCTACACAAACCAATGGGTGTTGTAGTGCAACACGATCCTGCCCACCATACACTTAGCCTTCATGTACACCAGTGGGAGCTGCAACCTAGTCAGAATGACCCACAATAACCCCCACCAGGCCTGTTCCCTGCCCTGGCTCCCATGCTTGCTAGTATGTACAATAGACTGGTTCAGTCTGTCCCACATCCCCTTTAGCTCTCATACATGTCAATGGGCATTGTAGCCTAGTTCAACCCAACTAGCTCCACTTGTGCTCACCTGCATGGACTGTGTCCTGACAGAGGAGTTGCCCAAGCTCCTCCATTAGAACCCCTCCCAGTGCCAGATCTCGTGCACATTGGTGGGTCCGTGAGTCAGCCCTCCTTAGTCCCCCTCCTGTCCTAGCAGGAACAGTAGCCTTTCCTGACTGGCCTTCAACCCATTCCAGTTTTTACTGTTGGATGCTACAGCCCAGTCAAGCCTGGCTCATAGCCAGACACAGTTCACACCTGGCTCATTAGTGGCAGAGACCTAGCCTAGCCCATCTCATACCCACCCTGGTTCTCATGAGCACCAATGTGTGCTGGAGTCTAACCCAGTCTGGCTTGCCCAGATCCAGTGCACACTTGTGTTGAGGGACACTGCAGCCATAACCAGACTAGACAGCAGCCTCCATTATGGACTACACACTCACCAATGGGAACCACAAGCCAGCCAGGGCATTCCCTCTAAGTTTCCAACCAGGCTTGTTCCCAGCCTCAGATCTCTTGCACGTGCCAGTGGTAGCTCTGACCCAGCTTGGCATAGGCCCTCCCCTGTCTTGGCTTTTGCCTTTGGATGCTGTAGCCTAGCCTGACCTGCTCCCAGTCCCAATCCCAATTCTAGCTGTTAGGTGATGGAACCTGGCCCTGCTCAATCTGCTCCTGCAAATTGGTAGGTGTGACAGCCTAGCCCATCATGACCTGCAATCCAGCTTGGTTTTTGCACTTCCCAATGAACTAAGTTTTGTTCAGCTCTGCCTCATCTGCCCCCATTCAAAACCAACCCACACATTTGCCAACAGTTGGAGCTATGTTGGCCAGCCTGCCTAACTCCCAGGTCTGGATCACATGCTCACCAGCAGGATCACATGCTTTACCAGCACACCCTGCTCTTCTATTTTGACCTTGTTTGAGCTGTTGAATGTTGCCTGCCATTCCGCCCCACACCCTGTTTTAGGATGCACATGTGAATGCCGCAGCCTGGACTTGTATAGACTATTCTCGGTTCCTGTATCTCTTAGTGTTGGCAGGTTCCATAGTCACACCTAGCTCAGTTTATCACCACTCCAACCTTTAGTTAACCAGTGGGACTTGCATTTCCACAGGGTTAGACCCACAAATCCCCCACAGAATCTATCCTTGGACCTGGTTCTCTTGCGTGCTGTTTAGTGTCATGGCCTTGCCTATTGTGACCTGTCCCCTGCTCCAACATTCAGCCAGGTGTCAGGATCTAGTCCCGCTAGACAGGCCCTCAGCCGTAGCTTTCACGTGGACTGGTGTGTTTTGGTCAGCATTGTTCGGTACTAAGAAGCCCTACACATGATTCACATGTAAGCTTGTGTATCATTGTCACCCATACAGATCTTCAGGTCTCTCTCCTCCAAACCAACAGGTCTCAGTGTACTAGCTTACTTTCAGGTAAAGTTACCCTGTCATTGGAAGATCTTCCTTTCTCTCTCCTCATCTCTGTATATCTGACTTTGCAATAAAAATAAATAGATCTTAACAAAGAAAAAGAAGAAGTGTGAGGAGGAGTAGGAGGAGTCAGCACTGTGGCACAGCAAATTAAACCACGGCTTGTGTCACCTGCATGTCACATGGGAGTGTCAATTTGAGTTCTGACTGCTTAGCTTCCTCTCCAGCTCCCAGCTAATGCATCTGGGAAAGCAGCAGCAACCGATGGTCCAAGCATTTGGCTGCCTGATACATGTGTGGGAGACCTGGTTGGAGTGTCTGGCTCCTGCCTTCAGTCTGGCTGAATCCTGGTGTTGCGGTCATTAGGGATGTAATCCTCTCTCTTGCTCTCTCTTACTAATAAGACAAATCTTTTTAAAAACTGAAATAAGGAGATAGTATTCTGAGGTCATGTCAGTTTTGGCAATGCTGATGTGGCAGACACTGTAAGTGCCCTGCTGTGTCTCTGGCCTCACTGCCTTGGCACGAGGTGGGCCTGCAGAGGTGTGGGATTTGTAATTTTGTTTTGCTAAAAGCAGCTTCAGATCTACAGAGAGAAGGTGGGACAGAAAGAAGGATCTTCCATCCATTGGTATACTACCCAAGTGGCTCCAGTGGCTGGAGCTGAGCTGATCCAAAGCCAGTAGCCAGGAGCCTCTTCTGGGTATCCCACATGGGTGTAGGGTTCCAAGGCTTTGGTTTGTCCTCGACTGTTTCCCAAGCCACAAGCAGAGAGCTCAATGGGAAGCAGAGCAGCTGGGGTATGAATTGCTATCCATATGGCCCTTGCAGGAAGATTAGCCAGTTGAACCATCACATGGACCCCAGGCTTATGCTTCCAAAGCTGCCTTCCCTTCCCTGTTGATCTTTCAGATTTCCTTACTATGTTTTCTTCACTTTTCAGTTATCCTTTCATGCAAATTCTTAGCTTCTGCTTTGGCAGCCCAAGGTAAGATAACTGGATAAAGAAGAATATGAACAGATTTCTTCACTATAGAATTGCCCAGAGCCTTTAATATGCTAATGTTCTTTGTGAATACCCAAGAGGGACATTACCTCTGCAGCATTTCCCAAATATTTGACTATAAAACCATATACTCCTCCATTGCAGATAGTTATAAAAAACCATTTCACTTGAAAAGTTGAGAGACAGAGAGAGGGAGAGAGGGAAGGTGGGAAGAGAGAAAGAGAAAGAGAATCTTCCTTTAGCTAATTCCCTCCCAAAATAGCTACAACACTTTTGCCTGGGCCTAAGCCAGAAGCTAGAAATGCCTTTTGGTCTCCTACGTGGGCTTCAGAGGCCTGAGCACCTGGACCGTCACGTGCTGCTTTTCCCAGGCACATTAGCAGGGAATTGGGTCAGAAGCAGAATAGCCTTTGGGTGTGGATGCCTGCCTTGCAAGTGGCTGCTTAACATGCTGCACCACAACACCAACCTATGGTATTTCTTGAGAGTAGAATTCCAAGCATAATATCTGGGGAGAGGTTCTTTCATTTCACTGAGGAGAATGTTGTCAAGCTCTTGTTTCATGACAAGAAGCTTAATCCCAGGGACGTCAAGGATTTGTCTAAAGTGTTACAGTTGGGTCTGGCAGAATCATGACGAGAATCTCTGTTTCTGTTGCCCTATCTTTGGTTCTTTCCACTGCACCGTATATGGCTGTGCAGCCTTCTAGAGCTGCCAGTGCTATTGTTTTGAGACCAGAGCATATGGACATGGGAGTCAGGTCTTTAGGGTTCTGTCTGTGCTCGCTTACCAGCTAGCTGAACCTCTCTATTCAGCCACTCACAGGTGTCCTTTGTTTACCCCCTTTCATGGGTAAATCTGGAAGGTTAAGTTAGCTTTAAAAAAATTTTTGTGTTAAAACATATATATCATAAAATGAACTATTTTAAGGATTTTTGCATTTACAGTTCAGTGGCATTAAGTATACTCACTGATGTCCATCTCTTGGACTTACTCATCTTCCTAAACTAAAACCTGGTAACATAGTAATGTGGGGGGCTGGCATGGTGGCATAGCAAGCTGCTTCTCTGCCTATGGTGCCGACATTCCATATGGGGGCTGGGTAAAGTCTTGGTTGCTCCACTTCTGATACAGCTCCCTGCTAATGTCCCATGAGAACAACAGAGGATGGCCCAATACTTTAGGCCTTGCACCTACATGGGAGACTTGGAGGAAGCTCCTGGCTTCCAGCTTTGGACTAGCCCAGATCTGGTTGTTGGACCATTTGGAGAGTAAACCAGTGGATGGAGGATTTTGGTATTTCTCTTCCTCTCTGTAGCTCTTTCAAATGAAATAAAATAAATACATCTTAAAAGCAAAGTAAAGCAATAACACCTCATTCTCTTTTCTCCCCATTCCTGGTGGGCCCTCTTTTGCCTTCTGTTTCTATGAATGTGACTATTCCAAGTATTCCTATAAGTAGGACCATGTAGTAGTTCCCCTCTTGTGAACAATTTCTTTCACTTGGTATAATGTCTTCAAGTTTCACCCAGGCTGTGGCAGGTGTCAGAATTCCATTCCCTATTTAAGACTAAGTAATACTTCATTGTATGTATTAGTCACATTTTGTGTATCCAGTAATCTGTCAGTGGACATTTGGGTAATTTCTACCTTTGGGCTATTGTGAAAGAAAATTAATTGGTACACTGCTGGAGTGTCTATTTTCAGTTCTTTTGTGTATTTACTCAGAAATAGCTGCTGGATGATGGTAATTTTATGCTTAAATTTTTGAGGCCCTGGTGTACTGTGCTTTCAATAGTGGTCATACCACTTTACATTTCTATCAGCAGTGCACAAGGGTTCCAATTTCTTCTCACCCTTCCAACACTTACTGAGTATTATTATTTTTTTTTGTAATAATGGAGTGGCATCTCAGTGTGGTATAGTTTTTATTCTGTGATGATCAATGAAGTTGAGTGTATTCTCCTGTGTTTACGAGCCATCTGTGTGACATCTTTGATTGTTATTATTTTATGATACAGTTCCATAGGCTCTGTGATTTCCTCTTCCCAAATCCCCTCCCTCCTACTGATCACCCATATGTTATTACATTAGTATAGTCCTTCATAAGTCCATCATTCTGCTATTTAAGCTTGTCCTGACATTGTAGATATGGATGGTAGCAGAGAGTCCAGCATCCTATTGCCAAGATATATCCAACAGTTTCACTGGAAATCCATCTTTGATTTGGAAATAGAGAGACATACTACATTGTATCTTCACATCTGCATATGACAGTCTCTATTAGACAGCTACTATAAATAAAAAACCATAAAACAAAACCAGCAACAGGAGGAAAAATTAAAAAAAAATAGAAAATAGAAAATTTGATACCGAAAATTACAAGTTGCAACAAGAAGCTGTTTTTTAAAGAAGGTGAACAAAATAAACTTTTAGCCAGATTAGCAAAAAAAAAAAAAAAAAGCAAAAGAGAAAAATGAAGTAAAGTTAGACATGAAAAAGAAAACATCCTAAGAAACTAGTAAGGTGATCTCTTCTTGCTGAATAGATCCTTTGATCATTTTGTGGTGTCCTTCATTTCTTTTAATATTTTGGCTATACCAGCTTGTTTTTCCTTTCCATTAGCTTGGACTATCTTTTTCCATCCTTTCACTTTATGTCTGCACTTTTGTTGGTGAGATGTGTCTCCTGTAGGCAACACATAGATGGGTTTTTTTTTTTTTTTGATCCAGTCCACTAATCTGTGACACTTGATTGATGAGTTTAAGCCATTTACATTCAGGGTTAAATCGATAGTAATTTGGTCTGGTTATTTTAGCAATTGATTGTTCATTGTTTGATTTAGTCTTTTTTTGTGGTTTTATTGGGACATTCTCCAGGTTTGCCTTTAGTTTTGGTAGGTGTTATTCCTTTTCTCTGAAAAGAAAACATCTTTCAGTATCATTTGTAGGGCAGGTCTGAAGAGGGGTCTTCTTTGAGCTTTATTTTACTGTGGAAGAATTTTCTTTCATTTTCAAAGAAAAATGAAAGTTTTGCTGGGGAAATTTTTCTGGCAGGTAATTATTTCTTTTTAGAATCTGGAGTGTGCCACTCCATTCTCTTCTGGCCTGTAGAGATTCCTCTGAGAGGTCAGTAGTGAGTCTGATTGGTGTTCCTCTAGATATTGATATTTTTTCACATGAATAATTTTTAAAGATTTATTTATTTATTTATTTTAATTGGAAAGTCAGATATACAGAGAGGAGAAGAGACAGAGAGGAAGATCTTCCATCCAATGATTCACTCCCCAAACAGCTGCAATGGTCAGAACTGCGCTAGTCCAAAGCCAGGAGCCTGGAGCCTCTTCTGGGTCTCCCACACAGGTACAGGATCCCAAGGCTTTGAGCCATCCTTGATTGCTTTCCCAGGCCACAAGCAGGGAGCTGGACGGGAAGTGGGGTTACCGAGATTAGACTGATGTCGATATGAAATCCTGGTGTATGCAAGGTGAGGACTTTAGCCACTAGGCTACCACGCCAGTCCCTTCACATGTATTTAAGGATCTTTTCCTTGTGTTCAACTGAAGGGAGCTTGATTATCATGTGTCAAGGCGCATGTAGGATGCCTGTGGGATGCCAAGTTGATACTGTTTTCCCTGTGGGACCAGTGCAATCTGTCGAGCAGGGAACGAGCTTGCTCTTGGTTTAACACTTGCTCAGCTCACTGTTGTCCCTCTAGCCCCACAGCTTTTGTTCAGCTCTGTTGGGATTTCTGTGCCCTTCCTGTATTTTGTTTCCCAATTCTTTTTCCAAATTAGGTAAGGTTTCTTTTATTATTTCATTGAATACATTTTTAAACCAAGCTTCTCTTTCTGTGCCTTCTGGAACTCCCATCTTATATTTGACCTTTTAATAGTGTGGCCTTTTCTTAGCTTGACTCAGTTCCACTTCCAGCTTTTGGATTGTTTCCCTATTGTTGAAGGAAATGTCTTGCAATTCTGATATTTTGCCTTCTGCTTCACTCATTCTATTTTTAGGCTTTCCATTGAGGTTTTAATTTGCTCCATTGTGTCTTTCATTTCTAATAATTCAGCCTGATTTTGATTCACTGTTGCTAGTTCCTGTGTGACACATTCCTTAAGTTCCTTGAATTCATGCATGTGCTTCTCATTGTTGTTAACAAGCTTTATAACAAGTTTGTAAAATTCTTTATTCCCTTTTCCCTCAGTGTCTTCCTTGGTTAACTCTGAGGTTGACAAAGGCTTTTTCTACCTTGCAGGGGAGGCATCAGTTGTAGTCATTGTGTATCTGTGTCTTTGTTCTTGATCATTGCTACTCTGGTTAGCAGATTCCTCTTCTCAGGGCTGGTTTCAGATCGGTAGGAAACCCTGATCTTTTAATAATTGCATTTGATATCACATGTGGCACCCCTTTTGGTGAGTTTAGGTCCAGGCCTCCACTTCCATCTCCCGTGATCCTTTGTTGTGGCTGCACCATTGCCTGCATGGCCTTTCTCCCACTCCCGATTCAAGCAGTGGCTGGGATTAGAGAGACACCAGCTGTCCTAAATCCCTGGGTTGTCAGTGGTGCAAGTCTTGCTGGAACCTTTTGGCTGTTAGGTCTGAGGCCACTCAGACCTATTTTGGGTGGAACCTGTAGGATGCTAAGTTGGCATTATTTTCCCTGTGAGATCAGCATAATGTGTTGAGCCAAAAGTGAGTTTTCGCTTGGGTCACATCTGTGCAACTTGCTGTTCTTCCTTCAGTCCGACAACCTTTATATCAGAACACAAAAGGGCTCCTGATGTGGCACTGGTGGAAGTCTAAGCCTGCTGGATATTAACTTGGGGGCCACCTGGACCTATTTTGGGTAGAACCTGTAGGATACCAAGTTGATACTGTTTTCTCTGTGGGACCAGTGCAATGCGTTGAGCAGGAAATGAGCTTGCTCTTTGCTTATTGCTTGCTCAGCTTGTTTTTATCCTTCTAACCTCACAGCCTTTTCCTCAGTACACAAAATGGCACCTGATGTGGCATTTAGCGGGTCTGACTGGTGAGTCCACCCTGTTCCTGCACCGCCTGGTTAGGCTCTGCCACTTTGCTTCTGCTCATTGTGGAATAAAGGAAATCAGTACGACGGGCTGTCCTATGCCTGGGTTCATCTCTTCAACTCCCAGTGAATGCCCCTTCCCACCTGGCTGCTGGTGGAGCTCTGAATGCTGGTCACCGACCACTGCTAGGGTGTTCGGGTCACTGCAACACTGCTTCACTGTCTGCTGCTTCCACATATCCGTGCAAATCCAGGTGTTGCTGTTGGCCTGTTCTCTGCTGTTTTCCAGGATTGCGGCTTCTCTGCTTCAACCTGACTAATGATTCTTCTTCTGTTTAACCATGTCCTTACCTTATTCTGCCATCTTGATTCTCCCATCCATATAGCTTCTTTGAAGAAATGTCTGTTTAAGTCCTCTGCCATTTTTATGTTGTTTTATTGTTGATGGCTGAGTTATAGGAGTTCTTTTTATACTATGGACAGTAATCTTTGTTAGCTAACTTTTAAAGGTTTCTTTCTATCTTAAGAGCTATCTGTCTTGGACCTGGTGCAGTGACCTAGTGGCTAAAATCCTTGCCTTGCACATGCAGAATCCCATATGGACTCCAGTTCTAATCCTGGTGGCCTCCCTTCCCTTCCAGCTCTCTGCTTGTGACCTGGGAAAGCAATTGAGGATGGCTCAAAGCCTTGGGATCCTGTACTTGTGTGGGAGACCCAAAAGAGGCTCCAGGCTCCTGGCTTTGGATCAGCACAGCTCTGGCTGTTGCGGCTGCTTGGGGAATGAATCATTGGATGAAAGATCTTTCTCTCTGTCTCTTCTCCTCTCTGTATATCTGACTTTCCAATAAAACGAAAGCTGTCTGTCTTGAGAAGCATATCAACTATTAATAACCCTCATGTTCTGTCATAGGTGGCTATAACCTAGTGAGTCAGAGTCTAGTCCCCAGAGTGGCTCCGTCAGCATCGACAGAGATCTTGTTAGAGCGCAGACTCCTGGACCATCTCCAGACCTCCAGAGTCATAATCTGCACTTGTACAAACTCCCTGGTGCCTTGTAGGGCGTTGATGCTCAAGAGCTCTGGGTGGCCATGTGTAAGATGAAACAGGCGTTTACTTTTTTAAAATCTTGGTTCTGGAATCAGCCGTTCTGGCATTCTTGCCCTTTCTGCTCTTAGAGAGTGAGACCAAACAGTGCAGTTCTGAGAGTTCAGGGCACGAGTCTATGACTTTTCTTAACCCCGACTTGCTGAGATGGATGTTTTTCTCCAGGGTTGAATCAGACGAATCCGTATGTCTACATCTTTTTCTTTCTATTTCTTTTCTTTTCCTTTCACTCAGCCCCAAAAATAAATGTAGCCAGTGGCTGTACTTTCTGTTTCTTCACAGAAAATAAAAATAAATAAATAAATAAATAAATAAATAAATAAATAAAAGAAAGAAAACTACAACGACCTATGAACAGATTCCCTCACAGGTTTTTGGTGGCCCGTCTGACACTATATTTTATTTCTAAGTTGTTCTGTGGAAATTACTAGCAGGCAGTTCCCTTCTTAACCTCCAGCTGGGAATTTGTGCAGCTGAGTGGTAATTGTCACAGCAAGTTGGTGACATCAGCCCATCCCTTCTCCCATAGGGTTGTATGCCTTTAATGAAAACCCTACCTGAGTGTCCTCTTCCGAGTGTCCTGGAGCAGGTGCAGTAGCCAAGGTCAAGACCTGTGCATCCCACTCTGCACAAGAACACTTTGAACCAGCGTCACCTATATGCAGCACACTTCATACAATCAGTAATTTTGAACACTACTGTTGGCTCAGTTGGATCTGCAGAAGTGATAGTAATGAGCATGATATCCCTCCTAATAGCCACATTCACCTTGAATATGGGACTGGCTAATAATCGTGTTCCCTCATGAATACACCCCCTATTAAAAGTTGCCTTTTAGTAATGTGAGCATTAGGGGCTGGCATTTTGGTACAGAGGGTTGAGCTGCCACCTGTGACTCCAGAATCCCATGTGTGCACTGCTTAGGTTCTCAGCTATTCCACCTCCAATTCAGCCCCCTGCTAACATGCTTGGGGAAGCAGTGGATGATGATCCCAATTCTTAGCTCCTGCTATGCACATGGGAGACCTGGGTAGAGATTCAGGTTCCTGGCTTTGGCCTAGCCCAGATCTGGCTGTTGTGGCCATCTGGGGAGTGAGCAGGTAGGTGAAAGTTCTCTCTTTTTTTCTCTCCCTCTTATTTGCTGTATAGGAAGAAATATTGAAAAGAAAAAAAAGGAATGTGAACATTACCTTTGCTTATATGTAACTTCCAGCACATATGGAAGTATCTGTATATCACAGGTAATGAGTATAAAATAAATGGATTCTCACTATTCTTTAGCAGGGGTACACCTGAAAGTGAGAAGGTGGGAGGAAGACCTCTCTGTGTAAATTGGTGCTTGTTGTTGGTCAGAATCTTAGTCTTTGACTCTGATGCCTCTTATGGAGTGACTGAAGGAAAGGGCTCCTTGAGGAGGAAATGATGGTTTATGTAGCATGTATTGTCCATATTCTTTGTTCTGATTGGTCAAAGCCCATCGTGATTGCCCCATTCCCTTGCCAGTGGTTGATTCTTCAATGACATTTGGTGAAATACAACATGGGCCAATGTCTGAGAGTGGAGTGAGGATGCAAGGACCCTGGGGCAGGTTTCCTTGCTCTATGAAAAGATGTTTCCTCTTCTTCATCCTTGAGCTGTTGGTATCTGGAGTTGATGCGCAAGCCCTGTTGCTGTATTGCTCTAAGCCTAAGAAGCCAGCACTGATAGCAGCAAGGTAAGTGAATGGAGGCTCCTGGGACCTTGATGATGTTGCTGAGCCAATGGATCAACATGCCCTCAGGTCCTGACCTCTGGTCTCTCAGTTTTGTGAGATGGTAAATTGCCTTGTTGTTTAAGACATTTTCTTTTAGAATGTTTATTTCTAAAAAGAAAAAAAAAGCACACCCCCCACATGATTGAAGTCATAACATGACAGGAAGCACAGTTTTCCCACAACACTAAAACATGGAGGAGTATAGAGCTACAGATGAAGTTGGGGACATTCAGTTATTTGCCTGCTTTATTGTCAGTATAATAATGATGGTATAATAAATAATAATAATGATAAAAAGAATGTTTATTTCTTGCAGCCAACCACCTTCTAAGAAATAAAGAGGGGAAATATGAGCATTTTCCTAAAGAGGGGAAATATGAGCATTTTCCTAAAGAGGGGAAATATGAGCATTTCAGTCCTTTAGATTTATTTAGTTTACAATGTTGGAGGTTTATGAAAGAAAACGGGTCTGTATTCCAAAAGGTACAAACACATTCCAAAGCTGAATATAAATTAAATATAGCTTTTTTTGTTTACTTACATTTTAGAATGCTGACCCCATGACTTTCCTTTGCTAATGAAGACAGTTGAGAGCTGACTATTTTATTTCCACTGAATCACGCAGTTCTCAGATGTAGAGGTGTAATTGTCCACTGGCTTCCAGCTCAGTCTGTTCCACTGGAGCCTGGCTGCGGGCCCAACTGTGATATGGGCTCACAGCCCGCACTGTGGGCTTAAGGATCACAATAACCACGAAATACACTTTGAGTCCATTAATTTGGGGTAAGTGAAAATTGATTTTTAAAAGGATTCATGCATATGATACACTATTCGGAGGCACAAAAGGAAATGTACCAAAAGGCAAGTCTTCCTGTTGGTAGCATAGGCTCCAGCCTTCCAGCTCCTCTTCCCTGAGACAATTGCTGACACTGTTTATGAAAGGAAAGTCTACCCTCCAATGCACTCAGGCTTCAGGTCAACCAGAACTGGAGCTGGGCGGCGACCTATGATAATTTGAAGAAGCTGGCTCCAGTCCTGCAGAGGCTTACAGAGATGAACTCTGGTCCTGCTTTCTGAGTACAGATGAGTCACTAACTTGGAGTGGGTCACTGGGACTTATTTGGTCCCAATTGCCTTACCATCGGTATAGGGATAAGCTGGTTATGTGGATCCAGCATTGTGACTCAAGGAGTTAAGCTGCTGTCTGCAACACTGGCATCCCATGTGGGCTTTGGTTTGTGTCCTGGCTGCTCCACTTCCAAACCAGCTCTCTGATAATAGCCTGGGAAAGCAGCTTCAAGTGCGTGGGCCTCTCCACCCATGTGGGAGACCTGAATGAAGCTCCTGGCTCCTGGCTTTGGCCATTTGGGAAGTTGGAACCAGTGGATGGAAGATCTTTCTCTGTTTCTACCCATGCTTTCTCTGTAATCCTGCTTTTCAGATACATAGAAAAAAAATCTTAGGAAAAAAAAAAAGCCAGTTACTCTGTCCTTGTGTAGTTGGCTTAACTTCAGCCTTGCCTGGCCCTGGTCCTTACAACTATTTTGGAAATGAATCAGCAGATGGAAGAGTCATTCTCTTCCCCCTCTCTCTTCCTCCCTCCCTCCCTCCATCTCTTTTTCACTGTTTCTCCTTCTCTCCATTTCAAATAATTTTTTTAAAAACAATTTTTT
This sequence comes from Ochotona curzoniae, assembly GCF_017591425.1. NCBI lineage: Eukaryota > Metazoa > Chordata > Mammalia > Lagomorpha > Ochotonidae > Ochotona > Ochotona curzoniae. The sequence goes on along the minus strand of NW_024466502.1, from coordinate 38,971,496 downwards.
TTAAAAAAAGAACAATGATAAATATTTTCCTTTATATGCTACCCTAAAAGAATTCTTTGAAAAAAAAAACAGCAGTTTGATGGGAAGATAGTGAAACTAGTTTACTCATTGGGATCCAAAAATAGGGTAAACATATATTTTTTAAAATTTGTTTTATTTTTATTGGAAAATCAGATACAGACAGGAGGAGAGACAGAGAGGAAGATCTTCTATCCGATGATTCACTCCCCAAGTGGCAACAATGGCCAGAGCTATGCCAATCTGAAGATAGGAGCCAGGATCCTCTTCTGGGTCTCCCATGTGGGTGCAGGGTCTCAAGGCTTTGGGCCGTCCTTGACTGATTTCCTAGGCCACAAGCAGGAGCTGGATGGGAGGTGGGGCTACCAGGATTAGAACCGGTGCCCACATGGGATCCTGGCACATGCAAGGGGAGGATTTTAGCCACTAGGCTACCGTATCAGGCCCTCTTTTTTTCTTTTTAAGAGAGTCTATCTCAGGTTTATTTGTACATACAGCACAGGAGGACAATAACCCCTTGCAGACAGCAGCCTGAGGTCATACTGATCTTTCTCAGACAAAGGCTATTACTGTGGAGCCTTCAGGGGAGGATGGATGGCTTTGGGATGAGTCTGAGCCAGAACTGTAGGTACAGGTGTGGCCTGGGCCTGGGCCTTTGTTGGGCCTTGGCCTTGACCTTGATTTGAGGCTCATTCTTGATCTTTTGATCTTTGGCTGGGACTGTTTAAGATGTTTTTCAGTGGGAGACCAAGCAATGTTCCCAAGCTTAGGTGGGCTAATGTAGTCAAGTTGCTCAAACTTGCAGTTGATACCCTTTGGAATCATGGGCTTTACTTCCGTAGGCTTGACAACAACCTTGATAGCTTCAGCAGGTACTGTCATAGCCTTGACATGGGTGGTCTGTATGCTCTTCAGGCGCCTAGTGTTGTGCTTCTTGGCAAAATGCATGCTCCTCAGAAACTTGGGGTCCACTCCCTTAAGATACTTGCATCTTTAAAATCAGGGTTTCATTTAAGGAGATGTATAGTAGCTATGTAATTGAAGACTGTCGTATCTAGTAACATGTTATTCAACTTCATGGCACTGTAAATTTCTATTTTTCTTTCTATTGTTGATTTTGTATTATGACTTTTCATTTGAGGGGGATGTATAGTAGCTGTGAAATGGAGACTAACCTATCCAGATGTGAGGATACAATGTAGTATTCATTTCTGCTTCCAGACAAAGATGGACTTACAATGAAACTGTTCACTGTATCTTGACAATAGGATGCTGGACTCTCTGCCATTGTCCATGCCCGCAATGATGGACATATGACTGTGTATGAAGAACTATACTTTAGTAATGATATAGAGGAACTAGGTGGGGAGGGGGGTGGAATTGGGGCTGGGATAAGGGAAATACCAGGAGCCTTTGAAACTGTATCATAAAATGATAATAACAATAATAAAACTGTAAAAAAAAAATCAGGGTTTCTTGATGTCATTTCTGTGCCATTTTGGGGACTGGTTATATTTGGTGTGTTCCTTGGACTTGGCCATGTCTGCGCTGTAACCCATTGCTTCCAAAGTGACTTGGGATAAATATTTTCTTTCACATGTTTACAATTCTGTTTAGTGCTTCAATAATTTCTGCAAATGGAAAAATAAAGGATTATGGAATCTTTTGTCAACAAGTTCTAATTAGTTGGCTCCACTATTTTTGACCCCTTTTGAGGTCCAGAAGATATTAGGATTTGGGTAGATTTTTTTTCCCCTGCCGTTCCAGGCATTGAATGATTTTGTTGGCACTTTATTGCAGAGGCAAAAGGTAGAAAAGCAGGATCAGACTTGCACAATTCCTGGAAGGTGGCTATCTTCTGTAATAGTGTGTGGCCACGGTATGTGAACCTGAGGGGGCAGGTAAGTACCTGCCATCAGTTCCCTGGCCCTGGGGACTGTGTGTTGCTCTTCCAAATATGTCGATGGTACATGGATCACTGTCTGCTTGGTCAAGCTGGAAGGGGTCAGCAGAACAGGCGCCACTGTGAGGACTGTATGGCACATCAGGACTCCTCATGCCCATGTTCATGAATCATGGGCAAGTCTCCAGTAGGGAAGAATTAAGGCAGCTTCTGTTTAAACTGGGGCTTTCAGGAACATGTTGAGCTGCAGGCAGAGCTGTGGGCAGCTGAGTAGGCAGCACCCCAAGCCACCAGGCCTCAGCTTGGTGAAGAAAATGAGGGTTGACTGGCCTGCAAAAAGGCAGCCTTGTGAGTGCCCCCGTGCAGGCTGCTGCTAGAGGCCCACTGCTGGAACCAGGGTCTTGCCTGCGTGGTGGGTTTTATTGATTCTGGCAGTCCCTTTGGTGAAGATGTGCTAGGCCCCATCTGGAGTGCTGTTAGATATGAAAGGGTGCTTCATCTCCTGCAGGCACTGTGTGCCAGCCCCGGCGCGTCTGCGGTTCTTGTGTTTAGATTGTGAGCTGTGGAGACACTGTACCTTTGTGGAAGGCTGTGGCAGCTGAGAACAACTCTGGTTCTTTTTAATTTTATTTCATTCCATGCTCCCCTCCCTCCCGCCCCATCACCAACCCCGAAAACCAGGCCTCTCTGATTTGGATGCAAGCCATTGCCCTAGGATTGCGCCAAGAATATTTGGTAGCCATGGCAACGGCTCCTTCTACCTGGGAAGGATTCTTTTCTCAGAGTTAAGGCAGCCATCTGCGCGTCCACACCCAGCACAGGTCTCTGTGGGTGTGTCCCTGTGAGATTGAGGGGTCACCTCAGGAGCTGGTGAGGTGGCATCTTGACAGTGGCATTTCTGTCGTTTCCCATTGTCCCCCATACAGTGTTAATTTGCCAGAATTGGGCTTTGGCAGCTTGCCCCTGCGTTCTCACAGCTTCCCCTTTGCAGTTCCAGGAAAGTCAGCAAACTTCTACTGAGGCAGCACAGCAGAGCCATGAGCCCAGGAATGTAGAATAAACATTCTGGAGCACGAACGGCAGTGGACACATGCGCTGATCACTCAGCTTCTGGGAAGGGGCTTCATGCCAGAGCTCTTTCTTAGAACTAGGGCTCAAGATTGTGTGTGTAAAGGTCTTGAGTTGGTATGGGGCATGTGGTAAGGACTCATGGGCAGGCTATTGGTTATCATTAATGCATGCCAGAGTATAGCAGGAAATAATAGAGAAGACAGCCCGTAGGGACAAGCGTGGGCAGCTATGAGCCCCTGTGTGTACAAGCCGCAGGGCAGATGCACTCAGCTGCTCCTTCCCTCAGTGTGCTTTCTTAGCTGTTTCTGGTTACTGGATCATCAGCTGTTCTCACATCTGTTGCTGTAGCCCACAGTCCTCTTGTCTGCACCTTAACTTGACCTGGTCTTGGCAGCTGCTCCTCTTTGTGTGATTTATCTTACAACTGGGTTTTGTTTGTCTGTTTGTTTTGGTCTGATTCAGATCCCTTCTTGGCAAGATATGGTCATCACCATAGGATTTCTGCTTCTTATGTCGTGTCTAGGAATAAAGTTTTTGTTCTGGATCTCTGTCTAGCTTTTACACCTTGCCAAATAAGTCTTGCTGACTCTTGTTTTGTTAGACCACTCATTCCCAGTGGCCATGATGGGGGAGCATAGACCCACGTCTCCACAGAGGGCCAGATTCCTTGGAAACTGCCTTCTTCATGTCCCACAACTGAGACCACAAGGCACAAGGCACAGCCTCTTCCAGCCATCCTGGACTTGCCTCATCATGCCTGATGGAATTTCACATCACATAGTTCAGAGGATGTTAACAGAAATTCCAATCTTATTCATCCAAAGGGCTACCTACATGTTGATGCCTTTGATTCAATTAGGATCAACTAGAAAGAGCCAGCTCTCATTCAACACATTCCTATGGACCACGTGAAGAAGTGAATCAAATACAAGAGCCATAGTTTACTTTATAGATTAATGTTAAAACAATACAAGAGTCACCAGTTGCCTGTAGATACTTCTCAGAATTGAGACATGCTATACCCACCGCAGTCTCAACCCCCAATTACCTAGTTATTTTACATTGACTGCCCGTTAAAATGGCAGTATTTTGAATATATAAGCTTAAATAAACCTACTATTAACATCAATTTTGTCTGTTTCTTTTTACTTTTTTATTATGACTAGTAGGGAAATTTAAATGACCCTAGTGGCTAACAGGGTAGTTCACATTATATTTCTCCTGTCACTTTTCCTCTCTCAGCAATAAGGATCAAGGAAAATAGATGTCATTATAGATATTTTAATCAAAATGGAATTTTCTACAAGGAATTAGTTGCTTACAATCTACTGAAAAGGGTGAAGATTTGGGAAAAATCTCTGTGAGTTTCACATTCACTGTTTGCTTAAAGAGTGTTGGAGGGCTTGGTGTGATGGCTCAACAGGCTAATCTTCCTCTCACAAGTGTTGGGATTCCATATGGGTGCTAGTTTGTATCCCAGATGCTCTGTTTCACATCCAGCTCCCTGCTTATGGCCTGGGAAAGCAATGGAGGATGGCTCAAAGCCTTGAGACACTGCACCCATGTGGGAGATCCAGAAGAGGCTCCTGGTTCCTGGTTTCAGATTGGCTTAGCTCTGCCTATTGTGGACATATGGGGAGTGAAGCAGCAGATAGTAGATCTTTCTCTGTATTTTTCTTCCTCTCTGCAAATCAGGTTTCCAATAAAAAGAAATAATTCTTTAAAAAAATGAGTGTCACGGACTTACTGCTCAGTGCAGGGGCCAGAAAATTGTAAGAAAATGTTGCTCATGGTTAGTCACCCCCAAGTGGTTGACTGGCATAAGAGTTTCATTGATCTCTGCAGACACATGGATTTGTGTGCCCATGTGCCCACTATTGCTACTGGAGGTAGTGTTTCTCTACTGCATTCCATATTGCATACAACTGCATCCTATGGACAGCAAATCATAGGCCCCTGTGGGGAGCCTTGATACTGTGTGGGTCTGAACCTTCTTGTCCTACTATATGTAAGGGAAAGGAGTTCATGCCAGCTGTTGAAAATAAAAACAAAAATATCAAAACAGAACAATAAAGGCCTCAATATTCAGTGTACTCTTCAAGGAGAATTATATTCATCTTGGGGCTTTGAAAATTGCCTGGCATCATTGAATGCCTGGTAATAGGCATTCAATGAATATTGCAAAAAACTATATGTGTTTATATTTATGTTGTTTCTTGTGTTTTGCTATTGAAAACAATATTGAAGTTCACATTTTCAAGTATGCCTCTTTCGGTTTTTGTTGATGTTTTCTAGGCACAGATATTTAGGAGTGGGATTGCTAAGAATTATTGTTGTTTGGTTTGGCCTACTGCTTTCCAAGTCTAACCACAGATATATCATACTCTCAAGAATTATATAGAGAGGATGGCTTCACAATATAACCAATTCTGTGCATAATCATTTGCTTGTTTTTGTTCTAATTTGGTGCATGTAGGGTGAGCACCATTTTCTTTGGATTGGGTTCTGGCTGAGAAAGTTATCAAAGAGATTAGAGATGGGGCTGACTGAGCCAGTGGCAGAAGTCACGGTTTCTTTCATCATTGAAGGCTTTCAGCTGCCAAGAACTTTGTCCAGTTTAAATCTTCCCTGCTGTTTTATGTGTTCTCTTCTTAAGATTAACTAAAAGGAATGGGAAACTTTGAATTACTGAATTCTCTCCTGCTGCTAAGTGAGAGTTAAGAATAATTACACAGACATTTGACATTTGCTTCAGAAAAGGAAATATTTAATGGTAATAGTTAAATGAACCTTTTATTTTCTTCCTAATCTTGCTGTGTTTCATGACAGGGACTCACATGGTGATGGCTTATATGTTTATGAATTATAGTCCAGGAACAAGTACATCCTTTGTTTCTCTGTAAGGGGAAGATGAACTAGAGGCTGTGAAGATAATACAGATACCAGCCACAGAAGGAGTTGGGGTTCCTTTGCTGTAAAGGGGGGATAAATAATAAGATGCCTCATAAACTGTTGATGCAGTAACAGGTGATTTCCTACGCAGAAGTGCTGAGTAAATGGTAGCCACTCAGACAGGTGTGAAATTGAGTGTTCTTCCACACCTGAGCCCTGATGCTGTTAGTCCCTTGTACACTGATTCGCATTTCATTTCTACTATCCTTAGCTAAGTGAGAGGACTGCTGACACTTGACTGGGAAATAGAATTATCTGACCAACCAAAGATATGTGGTCATGCTGGAACTCATAAGAAGGAAGATGCAAGGAGCATGACAGTTTATGGAGCCAAACAATGGCTGACCTGGCAGGGTCTCTGATGTCACTTAATGGTATTGTTTTATAAATGGAAACCAAAAATACCAAGTGAAAGACCTAAAAATTACCAGCAGGCTAATACCAGACCTCTTAGTAGAAGTTGCTTTTTTGTGCTCTTAGACTGGCATCTGCTTTATTCTACCAGGACACTGCACCTAACAGCTGGCCAATATTCTCTGCATGTGGCAGAGGTGCTGATGGGGTTGACAAGGAGTACATACTGTCTCTAATAATTAATCTTCCCTAAGCTAAAAAGGGAAGGGATGTTGTTTTGGTAGAGATCCAGTTTCCCTGGAGCAGCAATACCCTGTCTGTCTAAGAATGAGTAGTTGTTTCTAATATAAACAAATTTCATTGACCTGCCCCACCTTTCAGCAGGATACGGTACAGACTGGATATCCAACATCATGAAGAGGTACATGAAAGTTATTGTGCCTTAATTATTCATTCATACTATAAACAATGACTGGAGGGAATTTAGACTAATAAATACCTTGCAATAACCTCACTGGGTAATTTTCACATACATTGACATGTGGGACTGTTAGTTTTCCTTCACTTTCTGAGATTTCCAAAAAGAAGATCGTAATGGAGGGATATGCAATAAAAATAAAAATGTGCAGCAGGTTAAACCAGGCTGGCTCTTTGTCAGAATCGGTCCAGGACTAGCCTGTCAGCTTCAAGGAATGAGATTGGAGATTTGAACAACAAAAAAGCAAACAAAGCTCTTTCTTGTTCTTTTACATAATGCAACTGTAAACTGATATCCACTTTGGAATGTTTGTCCCAGCAGTCTGAAAGCCAAAGCATTCAGGGGCAGTTATGGTTCATTAACTGCAGTGGAAGAGTGATAAAGCTGACGCTCCCACAGCCAGACCTGTATGTTTTCTAATACTAGCTAATATGCTTAGATAGAAACAGATTCAAATTGTACAATCTATTTGTCTGGTGGGGAAGGACTAGGAAGCATGTAAAGGGGTGAGTTCCTAGGAGATGTTTGGAAGGCCATGGACCTCAGCTGCTTTAGAATGGGCCACCAGAACAGGACAACCTGGCAGAGTGAGGAAAGGAAGAATTCCCCACCACACTCTTCTGGTGTCAAGGGTCGCTCGTGATCTCTGGAGAGGACAGTGGGCAGGGTTCTTGGCAAGGGCCACCTGACAGGCCAGTGCTTTGTCTTTGTGTGACAAGCAGAAAACTGGAAGAAGAAAAAGTCAAGAAAATCATTCCAAGCACTATAAACTGACCAGAGGCAGGCAACTGATTTTTATCCTTGAAAAACTAGAGCTTCAGGGAAGAATAGCAGGAGACCATGGCCTCCTTGCCGGAAGCTGCGTCCCCTGTTCCTGCATGCCCTCTTGGCCTGAACAGTAGATTTTAAAAGGTTGGGACTGGCTCTGAAGTTGAATAGCTTTTCTGATAGACTTGGGGAGAGAGAGAGAAAGAGAGAGAGATTGTGTATGTGTATTTACATTCCCTTGTAGCTTTACTGGTTAAAAATGAAAGACAAAATTGGGAAAAAAAAAAAAAAACAAAACTGTGACATTGCTGGACTACCACTGTGTGCTTGGTTGGGGTGAGCCAAGCACTGGCCGGAAATTTAATGGGTTATTGAGGGGCAGTTCAGACATGACACAGTGCTACAAAAGGGCTAAGGTAAGTTCTCTGTGTACCCTTGGCTGATTAGAAGATTGTGCATTCATGGAGCAGACCCAAGAGAGCCCAGCTGAGATAGAAAACAAGGGGGATTGGAAACTGGCTGCAACTTTGTCCTTTTTTCTTTTCGTTGTTAATTTATTTTAAAAAGAATTGCTTTGTTTAATCTTTACAGAAATATATTTTTTAAAAAAATATTTTGTTTTTATTAGAGAGGCAGATTTAGAGAGAAAGATCTTTTGTCTGTTGGTTCATTCCCCAATTGGCTGCAACGTCCAGAGCTGAGCCAATTCGAAGCCAGGAGCCAGGAACTTCTTCTGGGTCTCCCATGTAGATGCAATTCCCCAAGGCTTTCAGCTCTCCTCTACTGCTCTCCCAGGCCATAAGCAGGAAGCTGAATGGGAAGTGGAGCAGCTGACACATGAACTGGTGTCTATATGGGATTCCATTGTTTGCAAGGCAAGGTTTTTGCCATTGAGCCATGGTGCTGTCCTTGACCTCTCTATATGTTATCTAATACTCTTAAAAGTCTAATGAAATAGGCATTATCATCTCCATGTTCTAGATTTCAATGATGTGGAGAATTTTGCTGTGTGTGTGTGGGGGGGGGGAAGGTGTGTGAGGATTAAAAATACCAATGGCTATAATGTGGTGGGTGTTTAGTATTGTTTATTTTTGCTGGTAATGCAGAGAAGCCATTATGGCCATGCCAATAGACCCAGAGAACTTCTGTACCCACATAGTCACCAAGAGCATCATTAAAGCTGGAAAAAATGCTGCAGCAGGTGACACATCTCCATGGTGTCTGTGTTGGTTTCCACAGGTACTGGAACTAATTATGTTACAGTATTTCAAGTTAGTGACTTGAAAGTACACATAGCTCCATAGGCCAAAAGTCCAGATAATGTGTGGCATGACTGAGTCCTCGGGTCTCATAATGCTGTGATCAGAATGTTAAGGCCTACCCTTTTTTTCCCTGGAAGCTCTGGGTATGAATCTACTTTTAGGCTCATTCAGGTTGTTTGTATTCATAGAACTGAGGTTCCTATTTCTTTTCTGGCTGCCAGAGGTACATCCTTGCCCCTAGAGGCTATCTGAATTGCTTTTTCACTTTTTCTTTTGTTCTGCCACCGCCTACAACAGGGGTTCTGCTCCTTTCTTAGAATTCCTGTGACTTTTCCTTCTGCTGAATTTCTCTGATTCATGTTGATTGCCTTGGGCCCACTGGATAATACAGGCTAATCTGTGCTTTAGAATATACACTCGTATGCACCTGCACAACTACCTTGCCCTCTATTCACAGGTTATAGGGATTAGGGCATGGCCATGTTTCAGGGGGCACATCCTACCTGCGATAGTCTTTCAGTGAACAAGCAGAGGCAAGTAGCAACATTCAGATGAAACCAAAAGCAACTTTAGGGACTGTGAAGTGTAGATTTGGGTTAGTGAGGCAGTCTAGCAGACCTCTGCTGGTTTTGTGTGCGCATAATGACTTTCTGTGGGAGAAATGGCCCTCTTCCTTCTTGGTAGGTTTTATGGATTCTGCCCAGTAGTCTATCTATTTGGCCGCAAAGAAAAATCTCTGACCCTAAATAGGCCAATGTGATGATCTGTGTCCTAGGAATTGACTCAAGCAGAGGCACACAGGCATTGGAGGTGGCTGACTTTGGAAGCAGTGTCATGGGATGTCAGTGTTGTAATGAGAGGATCCTGAGTTCTGCTGCCGAGCTGTTGGTGCAGCCCTCATTTAGTCTTTGCTGGTGGGCTGCTTGCTTACCAATTCCTTCAGTGCTGGAATCTACTTGAACATTGCTAATACATCTCTTTTCAGGTTTAAGTTAATGATAGTTGGTTTTTATTGCATGCATCAAAGAATCTTAACCAGAATGTTGCCTATTCATACCCTGGCTGTCACCATTATTATATAAAAGAACATTTATTCCGGTCTTCTCATCACAGCTATACTGGGAACTAATCACTGACACGGTTTCTAATCTTTGTAATGGAGCATCTTACCTTGAGCCATGTCTTTTTAACACTTCCTTCATTAACCCTGATAAACCTGGAGCTGACACACAGAAGAATATTTAATAATATGTAATGCTTCAGAAATCAGGTTACATTAAAAGCTGGTGCCAGAGAGGCAGAAATCTTCATGACTTTTAGCCTTTTATTACCTACTACATGTGAGTTACAACCACACAATATAATTCTCATTCAAGATGATGGCCTGCATCATAAAATTTCAAGTATGAAATGTCATCTGTTTATTTCAGCAGGAAAGTGTGCAGTGCAGCCCATCTACTTGTTTATTTTTTATGATTCAGTGCTTTGAGGGGTTAGCCTAAATTACATGGCACATTCACTCCTCCAGCATGCGTCTTCCCCTGACAACGAAGGGATCAAGGAGGCCTTATAATAGGTAAGAATTAAAATGCAAATTGTGTGCAAGGCACCAGCCGCTGTGTATCTGGCATGATGAATGACAGGGAGTGTTCTGAGTACCCTACATGTATTCCAAGGAGGGCTGAAGGCAGTTACTGCTCCCTTGCCTCGGTTTTGGCCAGGAGTCTTGAAAGAGGGTTTCAGGATCTGTCCTGACCGCTTGAAAAGCAGCAACCCTAGGTGGACAGAAAAGCAGTTGTTCTTAAGGAAGGCTCCAAGGGGAAGGGTACAATATACAATAGTTAGATTCTTTTTAAAGAGAGCAACATCAAATGGAGTTTCCCCCAACTTCTTACAAGGTTACCTTCCAGTGCCCACGTTAGTTGTCAGTAAAGATTAAGAGGCAATGAGTCAGCCTGCTGGGATGTCAGCCTTGAACCCCCTCACTATGGCTCTTCACACCCCAGGAACCCAATTTCTTTAAAGAAGAAATTTAGAGAAACAATTCAGCCCTTCAGTCTACTTCCCTTCTTAGTCTGGAGAACAATCTCTCAAAGACAATTCAGTTCCATAATAACAGTAATACGGGCACCATAACTACTTCCTGCATTTATATCACACTGTCTTTCAGAGGGACAAGAGACTTGGTTCCTTTCTTATTCCAGAAGGCAAGGAGCCACTGTTGCCTCTGGAACTTCCCAGAGGCCCCCTGATGATGAACCTGAAAGGATTTATTCTTCACAAAATCATCACCATACCTTGTGATCTTTGCAGAGCTTGTAAGTGGAATTTTTGATGCTGTCTTCTAAAGTGAGGTTTCTTCTCTCTTACTTTACCTCCCTCCCTCCCCTTCCTTTCCTTCCTTTTGTCCTTTCTTCTTTCCTTCCTCCGTCCCTCCCTCCCTCCCTCCTTCCCTCCCACCCTCCCTCCTTTGCTTCCTTCCTCCCTTACCCTCCTGCCACGCCATGCTTTCTTTCAATTCTCTTGGTAAAGTCAAGCAGTTAGGATGATATGCTTACAGCCATCTGCCAGGCAGCTTCTTTTCAATTTATAAAGCATCAGTGGGTACTTTTGCAGTCTCTGGACCTCGCAGCAGTTCATTGGGCCTCACGCAGGATAATGACTACCTCAGCAGTGACTTGGCTGCCTCCATAAGTGCCCTGGATGTATTGTTTTCCTCTGTGGCGACTAGGCCTCCGTTCTATCCCTTTAACACAAACGCATTGTTATTGACTAGTTTTAAAGGAAAATTTATTCCCCTCCCCCTTCCTGCCGCCCTCTACACCACAACTTCACACCTCCTCCTCCCCCTGTTCATAATAGTCACAGTAGGATGTACAATTACAGCTAAAAGCCCTAGATTTAAGTGACAGATTAAGAGGCTCGGCAGGTTGCTACTCTAATGTTCACCTCACCTGTTGGTTTATTTATTTATTTTTTAGCCTGCAGGCAATGCGTTTGAGGAAAGCCTTTGAGAAGGTGCTGTGTGTTCATACAGCACCTGGTGGTCTGTGCCCCTCTGCTGTGTGCTGTGGTCTTTCCAGGAGGCTCCAGGGAGCCTCTCCACAGGGCATGGCCCTCTGCCATGGCACCTTTGATCCCTGACCCCAGTGCCACAGGCTCTGAGCACTTAAAGTAGCAGGAGAGCAGAAGGGAGCCTTTCAGATGTTGCTCTCCTGCCCCAGCCACCAGCCTGACGCAGAGCGGGTGCTCCCTATAGACTGTGTGCAGGATGAAAAGAATGAGCTGCTCACCAGCAGTGACCTTACACATCCATGTCTGCTTTGCCGGGAGGTAAGGGGAGCCTACAGGGCCACCCACTCCTCTTGAAATTACAAAAGTGGAAAAAAATCTGTTTCATTTTGGCCTCCGTGGGCTTCAAAGTATACATTTCTTACTCTCCTCTGCTTTCCTCCTCTGCCCCCTCCGTACTGCCCTTCAAAAACCTTTCCCAAGAGTCTTTGCCTTCCCTGGCACCTTACAGGAAGCTTCTCTCAGCTGTTATTCCATTGGGTCCCTCTCAACTTGAGGGCGGGGTTCCCCAGGGAATGCTGGACAATAATAATAAAGATGCCAGGCTGCAAGATTCCAAAGAATGCCCGGGTTCAGGCAACAAGGAAGTCAGCCACTGCTTTAATCTGGGCTCAGCTCCCATCTCGCCTCAGATGTTGGCTGCGAGTCCTGGTATCTCCTGCTCGCCCCTCTTCTGAGCTCCCCTCGCCCCAGGTCCCTGCATTTAGAGCATTCAGCAGGCCTTCCCTTCCAGTCTTCTTGGGCTGTCACCTTCTTTAGGGTTCTGTGTGCAGGAGCTGGATCTCCTCTTGTCAGCTGGGGTTCTCTTTGTCAGGTGCGACAGGAGTGAATGCCTGGTGCATCGCCCACTGTGTTTGAATTCCCTGTGTGTTTGCTCGCAATGGGCTATGAGCTCCCTGAGGACAGCAATAGACTTTCTCATTTTGTCTCTAGTGTCTACCCTGGTGCCAAACATGTCACAAAGATGGATGAGAAATGTTGAGAAAGAAGCGGTAAAAGAGAACAATGGTGAAAACAGAAAGAAAGAGAGAAAAATAAAGAGAGAAAGAGAAAGAGAGAGACGTGAATGTGAGGGAGAAGAAATGACAGGTTAGGGCTGTAGATTCTGCTCTTGGCAATTGGCCTATTATCTCACTGCCAATCTGGTTCTTAAAGAAGCTGCTGGTATTACAGCCTTCTAGATTGGAGTTTGACCCTGAAAGCAGGTAGGTAATGAATTCTCTCACAAAAACAGCAGCATTTGTTTTACAGCTTTGATGGTACCATCAAATATATAATTATACCGCGTTTTTTTTTCTTTCGCCCATGCTCTGGATCCCTTAGTGCTAGTAACTATTCCGATCTTAAGCCCCTCTTTGAAGTTGGATACAGTTGGTATTTTAAATTTAGCCTTTATCAGCAGTGAGTTGGTGTCTGGTAATTGCAAATTATTTGAACAAGGGGAAAAATTGTATAGCAAGAATTTGGAAAGGTCAGGGGAGCTGTGTCTAGAAACTGCAGCTAGAGTATTGAAGAACTTTTGGCTTGGAGCATTAATTTTAGACAATCACCAAGGCCCACTAAATTAGACTAGAAATGCATCTGGTATTTAGTCCCTGGCCCTTTTGCAAGGAGCAGACTGTGGGGATTTTCTTTTTTTTGAGTGACATATTATGTGTGTTTGTGTGTGTTTGTCTGTGTAGGCATGCATGGGGGCAAACAAGATTCTAGCAGGCTGAGGTTCAGCTGCCGCACCCTAGGCTGGACACAGGGCTACTAGATTCGCATTCTGGTTTTTTTTTTTTTAAATATTAATTATTTTATTTTTGGTGATTTTTACATTCTTTACTAGGATGATTAGGGTCAAGGACTACAGGAAGGTGGGTGAGATCACCATTTCCACATTTTCTTTTTCCTTCCTGTATCTAGAAGAAGAGGGAGGATAAGGGGAAAAGTCACACCCAGCCTCCCAAATGCCACTGCACCCTGGCATAGAGGACAGCCAGCCACTACCACCCCAGGGTCCAGACATGCTCTGAGGGTCCTGCTCATGAGGTTTCAATGGTTCAACAGTTCCAAATTACGGCCAATCTCGCCACTCAAAGCACGATAAAATCTCTCCAGAATCCACTGGTTGACGCAAACAGTCCACCTCAGAGTCTCCGTTTGCCCAGTTATTCACTGCCCACACATGGCTGGGGTAGTTGATCAATTTGTTCTGTCCTCTCTCCTCTGTTGTGGTACCAGGTGTCCTCTGCAGACACCAATGTACTGCCACATCCTCCGTGTACACGTGGACATGCTGTCCACGTCTCTGTCTGAGCCTCTGAGGAGGCCCAGCTCTGATACATGCATTCCATGGTCAGACCATGGAACGTGCACTTCTCTTCATGGTTTGGGTTCTGAGATCAGCAGTTCAGTTGGAGGGATTCCCAAAGAAACTTCATCTGAGGTGATCCCAGATCTGATTCTCATGTGTGCATGTCAATACAAGGGTTTGAAACAGTCTGCCACCCAAATCGGCTTATGTACATGCAGTTGCTGGGTCAGTTCTATCTCCAGCCCTGTGTTCTACACAAACCAATGGGTGTTGTAGTGCAACACGATCCTGCCCACCACACACTCGGCCTTCATGTGCACTAGTGGGAATTGAAGCCTAGTCAGTGACCCATAATAACCCCCACCAGACCTGCCCCTCTGTTCTGTTCCTGTGCTTGTTAGTATGTACAGCAGACTGGTTTAGTCTATCCCACATTCCCTTCAGCTCTTATACATGTCAATGGGCATTGAAGCCTAGTTCAACCCAACCAGCCTCTCTATCCAGCCCACACACATGCAGGCGGGTGCCACTCTCTTCTAGTCATGTTGTCCCAGTCCTGGTTCTCATGCTCACCAGTGGAAGTGGAACACAAGAGGAGGTGCCCACTATTTCCCTCCTGGGCCCACTCCCACTCTCGGATCTTGCACTCTCCAGGTGATTCTGGAGTTTAACTTGACAGAACTAGCCGCCAGTGCCAGCAACTGCCCGCTGATGCTGCAGCAAAGCCCCTTCAACCTACACTTACTCTGGCTCTTGCATGCACCAGTAGGAACAGTCAATCCAGCCTGGCTTTCCCCTGATCCAGCCCACATGAGGACAACAGTGGTTGTAGCCCAGCAAGGCCTAGTCGGCCCCCATCCCAACTTACAGTCTCCAGTGGGAGTGGTAGTCCAGCAGAGGAGCCCTCCACACTCCCCCTACCGTCAAGGGTCTTCTGTCCAGCAGGCCCCGAGACCACCAAGGCGTGAGGCAACAGTCCCCTTCTATAGCAGAAACACTGGAGACAAACCACTGGTGGAAAATGTCACTTTGAGAAAAGTCACAGCTTAAATAGGAGAAGAGGGCAGGCACAAGGATGGTCCCTACAGTACTTTCACCCAGCAACAACATTGTGACTAGTTCACAAATATGTCTATCTCTCTGGACCCTCAAATGAAGTAAAGATCAGGAAGCATAGGAAATTGTATCTCAGGACAGGCTCTTTACCCACTGAAAAGCAGGATGATTATAACATTTGACTTCCTAGAATTGTTTACAAAGGAAGTCCTAGCAGAGTAGGGAAGAAAGACCGGGGTGCAGCCCATTGCTCTTGTTGCATGTCCAGTTGAACAGGCCATGTTGGGGTCTGTTAGTGATGGGTAGAGTGTGCCATGTGTCTATGGCCTCCATATGGGCTAGGCAGGTGGAGATCCAGAGGCAATCTCCCACACTACTGGCTTTGCCTCCTTCCGCAAGGGTCTCACTTGTGCTGGTTGGGTACTGCAGCCCAATCTGGCATGACCCATCTCTCTTCGGCATTTGCCAGTGGGTGCTGTGACCTAGCCTGGCCCGGCTTGCACCGGCCAGCAGAGCCAGTAACGTCTACACTGAGCGAGGGTCTGGAGATGAAGCACTGAAGCACAAACAGGAGACCAGTGATGGTGGAAGACTTTCTCAAGCCTCCCTTTATTACGCTTTATATACTCTTTCTCCCATGCCCTTTAAAAGAACAATAGGATGCTAATGAGTCTGATTAGAATAGGTGCTACTAGCCCTAAACCCATTTCCTGTAGGTGCTCAGCTTAACGAGTGCTAATCAACTCTACCCCACAACACCCGCCCACGCACAAATCCAACTCACACTGATGGGGGTTACAGCTTAGTCCAGCCAAACTGGCTTCCAGTCCTGGCCCTCATGTGAACTGGCTTGTGTTGTGATGCAAACCAGCACAACCCACTCTATTCTGGTGCTCAGATTCACCAGCGGATGATATGAACCCAGCCTGGTTCTCCTCGCCCCCGACCTGGGCCAAATGTATACTGGTGGGTACCATTCCCAGGCCTGGTCTGGGCTGCTCCCTATCTGGTTCTTGTGCTTACCTGCATGGACTGTGTCCTGACAGAGGAGTTTCTCAAGCTCCTCCATCAGAACCCCTCCCAGTGTCAGATCTTGTGCACATTGGTGGGTCCATGAGTCAGGCCTACTTACTCCACCTCCTGTCCTAGCAGGAACAGTAGCCTTTCCTGACTGGCCTTCAACCCATTCCAGTTTTTACTGTTGGATGCTACAGCTCAGTCAAGCCTGGCTCATAGCCAGACACAGTTCACACCTGGCTCATTAGTGGCAGAGACCTAGCCTAGCCCATCTCATACCCACCCTGGTTCTCATGAGCACCAATGTGTGCTGGAGTCTAACCCAGTCTGGCTTGCCCAGATCCAGTGCACACTTGTGTTGAGGGACACTGCAGCCATAACCAGACTAGACAGCAGCCTCCATTATGGACTACACACTCACCAATGGGAACCACAAGCCAGCCAGGGCATTCCCCCTAAGTTTCCAACCAGGCTTGTTCCCAGCCTCAGATCTCTTGCACGTGCCAGTGGTTGCTCTGACCCAGCTTGGCATAGGCCCTCCCCTGTCTTGGTTTTTGCCTTTGGATGCTGTAGCCTAGTCTGACCTGCCCCCAGTCCCAATTCTAGCTGGTGGGTGATGGATCCTGGCCCTGCTCAATCTGCTCCATCCCTGGCTCATGCAAACTGGTAGGTGTGACATCATAGCCTATCATGACCTGCAATCCAGCTTGGTTTTTGCACTTGCCAATGAACTAAGTTTTGTTCTGCTCTGCCTCATCTGCCCCCATTCAAAACCAATCCACACATTTGCCAACAGTTGGAGCTATGTTGGCCAGCCTGCCTTACTCCCAGGCCTGGATCACATGCTCATGCTCACCAGCAGGAGCTATTACCCACTAGGGGAATTTCCCAAGTTTTCCCACTCAGCTCACTCCCAGACCCAGATCTCATGCATGCCAGTGGGTGCTAGGCTCTTGCCCGGCATAGTCTGCCCTTCCATATTGGCCTTGTTTGAGCTAGTGAATGTTGCAGCTCAGCCTGTTTCACACCCTGTGTTAGGATGCACATGTGAATGCCTTAGCCTGGATATGTGCAGACTATTCTCGGTACCTGTATCTCTGAGTGTTGCCAGGTTCCACGGTCACACCTAGCTCAGCCCGTCACCACTCCAACTCTTGAGCTAAGCAGCAGGACTTGCATTTCCCCAGGGTTGGGCCCACAAATTCCCCACAGAAGCTGTCCTTGGACCTGGTTCTCTCATGTGCTGATTAGTGTCATGGCCCTGCCTAATATGACCTGACCCCTGTTGTTATATTCATTCAGGTACTAGATCTATCCCTGCTAGATAGGCCCTCAGCCGTAGCTTTCTCGTGGACTGGTGTGTGGTGGTCAGCAATGTTTCATGCTAACAAGCCTAACTCTGGATTAGCATGTGGGTTGGCACCCTGAATCTGACTCATACAGATCTTCAGGTCTCTCCCCTCCAAACCACCAGGTCTCAGTCCCCTCACTTACACAAGTACAGTGTCCCTGTCATTGAGTGTCGCTCAGGATTCATTTCTCACCAACATGTACTGAGGCCTCATCCATGGATGTCCTTAGGCAGTAATTCCACATCCCCAAGACCCCAGAGTTTGCCACTGGGCGGCCTGCAGGTGAATCCTGGTTTCGTTGCTGCTCTGGCTGCCCGAAAACCCAAGATTTACCCAGGGCTTTGAAGCTTGGATACAGGGAGCTAGGATCAAAGATGGCAGTGGTGGGCAGAGCCATATCCTGAGCATGCCCAGAGCCGTCCCCGAGGTCTGCCCGCAGCATGATTGCTATTGATGGAGGAGATGCTAGGGACTTGGACAAGCCCAGGATTGGCTTACTGCTTAGCAGCAATTGACAACAGGGAGCTCGAATTCCCAGCCGGAAATCTGGCCCAGGATGGGATTTCCCACCTACGGCCACGTGGCTGGGAGATTCAGACACCCGCATCTCTGAGCAGACTTACCTGGACCTCACATTCTATTCTGAATGATCAGTGTATATCTCATTGTATGTCTCACTGTATATCTCAGTTAACCACATGATCTCCTCCATAGCAGTGAGGCCTAAGCATCTGCACTAGCTTCAAATGGAGATAAGCAGAAAACTCATGAATGCCACCCAACTGAAAAACAGCCCTCTTGATTTGGACCACAAAGTGTATTTTTATGCTGAGGCAAGTTTCAAACAAAAGCGTTTGCATTTTTATTGCTTACGTTTCAGGTTCATCTGGAGGCTTAGTCTATATCCAACCTAGGAATCATGCTCACAGACTTTTGAATCCTGTTAGTCATGAAGCCTTTCATCCTTTAGCCCTCTCATTCACATCTGTGTTCATGATTTCCTTGATTTCAGCAGAAGCTGTCTCTGCTTGCTGGAGTCTGGAGCTACTCTTTGTTCCAGTGCTTTTCTAGGGGTATCAGGAGAGTAAGTTTGAGGTTTTCAAGTTCTGCCCTTGGGAGCCATAGCCTGGAGAAGGGGGACCCTGGGGTCACCCTTGAGTCAAGCTGCCCTCTGTCCAAGCTGGTCTAGGAACGTCCCACCATCAGTCTGTCTTCCAGTACTCTCAGAGTCCTGTTAGCTTTCTTGAGTGACCAGAGGGCTGCTGGCCTTGCTGCATAGGTCTGACACGGGGTGCTCACCTCCACCCTAGGCTGGAAGGTACTGATGGGCAGGCAGCCAGTACTGGTTAGAAGCTGGGTGCTGAGAAATCTGTGACCCAGGGCATTGTAGTGTTTGTACCTGCTGCCTCCTGTCTCATTCTCCCCTGTGACTGCCCGCTGGCCTCAAGTGCAAAGTCAACAAGGGCAGGCCAGGATGGAGGCTCCCCAGAGAGCTTCTCTTTTATTCCTGTCAGGAGCTCAGCCCACAAACTCCTGACAAGCGTTCCCTTAATGTCCCCTGTGCCTTTTGTGAGCTGGCCTGTTCTTTCTCTGGTGTGTCTTCCACCTTCTGTTTTCTTCTCTTTCCTTCTTTGCTTCTACCTTAACCCTTCTCTTTTATTTGTACACCTTTTGCCTTGCTAGCCCCTCGGCACCCTCTCTCCTTCCTTGTCCCTCTAGGAAAGGCACTGTTTGCACTGAGCCCTGACAATGGCCCTGACCATGGCCCTGACCCTGCCTGGTCTTGTCTGCATATCCAGGGGTTACCAGTGTCCACACTCATCTCCCTGTGCCAGGACCAGCTGCCTGCCCCATGCCTGTGCTTTTGTGTCTCGTGTGCTAGCTTGTCTCCCCCAAGCTTCTTTTTTTCCCATTTTGTCAGCCCGTTTAAGGTGAGTAATAATTAGCCCTTATTTCCTTTAGATACTCCTCATGGCCTGTAAGGTTCTTGGAAAAAAACACTTGTTGGCTGATTGGTGTAGACACTAAATTAGCTCATCATGCTGGTCAAGCCTCCCTCAGGACTAAGGTCAAAGCCAGCGTACAGATCCCTCTGAGCTAAATGATCTTTAGCAAGTCTGTAGGGAAGATTGGAGTATGGGCCTGGTAGCTCAGACTTGGGAGTGTAAAATTCCAGGATTGATTTCTGGCTCCATCCCAGACCAGTGGAAGATCTTGGACAAGTGACCCACACTTGTCCCATCATTTCAGTAAGAATGAAAATAGCCTCTTTCATTGCTGTGCAGATTAGATGGGTTCATGTCTTAAAGGGTCATTTCATGCTGCTTGCTACTCTTTCCTCTAGCTGAAGACAGAGGACACAATCTTGGGAGCCTCCCTGGCACACATGGTCAGTGCAAAGCTGAGAGGACACGTGTTAAGCAGTGACATGGTAGTGGGAAGCCCAGGCAGCACTCAGCTGGCGGGAGCTGCTCGCTGCAGCTCTAGGATGCTGGGAAGGTTACGCTGACACACACAGGACAGCCTGCTTACTGTTCCTTAGTTTGTTCACTTCCTTAAGCAAATAAATGTTGATGGCTTTGGGAGTTGTGTGATTTTGACTACACTGGTGCCCCTATCAGGGGTGAGCAGGTGTGATCATGTGGTAGCCAAGCCCACTGCTACTAGATAACTTTCCCATAACCAGACAAGAAGATACAGGGAACCATCCTTCAGTCATGAACTGGGTGAAATTGTGGGGTTGCTGAAGTGTGGGTGGGTTAAGCCTATCTATAGCTGACTGGGAATGGGCTCTAGCCCCTAGTGCATCTCTCACTAGGATGTGGGGATTTTAGTGTTGTGGTTAAGAGCAAGCACACTGCCGTCACATAGACATCACTTTAGAGGGTTCTTCACTGACTGTATGGCCATGGCCGGTCACCCAATCTCTTTTGTGTTTCCACTTCCTCATCTGTAAAAAAGGGATTGGGAACACCAACTTCATGGGCTGCTTATGAGAACAACATGAGGTCATGTTGCTCATGTGTGCCAAGGTTAGAACAGAGTCTACCCTGTCTAAGTTTTCTCTGAAAAACTTACAGGGAAGACTCGCAACAGAATATACCCAGCCTGGAAGCAGTACCTTCCATGCTCTGCTGCCTAGAAAAGAATGCAAAGGAAATGAAAGGCACGGCGTCACAGAAATATAAACATGGGTGACTGGCACTAAAGCCACAGACTTGCTCTATATCCAAAATACTGGACGGGTCAAGGGGGAATACCATAGGCCAAGAGCATACAGGGGTTCAGGTGTCTTGGTAGTTTGAGTCACTGTGGGGTTTTCATGTGTGTAAGACATGAAATGTAGCATGCACTGACATCATCTTGATGGGATGCTCCAGAGTCTTCCACTGAAACCGCTGTGCTGTCAAAAGCTGACATGATAACAACACTGCAGAAGGGACTCCCTGGGAAATCACTGCTTGTTTTCTTTCAGGCAGTTGGTTTGCCTGCAGAAGCTGGACCCACTGCTCTGCTCAGCAGCAGCTGGCAATTGACACGATCCTGTAAGTCAATTTTGCAGCTGAGTGGACTGAGGTCCCAGAAAGCCAAAGGCCTGAAGTAGAAAATATCAAGCAGGTGACTCATTAAGTCTTGAGTCTAGGATTCAAGCCCCGTGGAACAGCCTATGCACTACTGATCTTATGGGATATTAGAAGGTCTGATTGAACTATGGCCTCATTTCTGGCCAGCACGAGAAGGGAGTGCAAGCTTGGGAATGTTCTCACTGCTGATCTTTCAGGGTTTTAAATGTACTATTTTTCACCTAGGTCACTCTAATTCTCCATCTACTCCTCATCCCTTTTGTACCTTCTCTTTCGTTCCATCCAGGGTGCTTATAAATGCGCCCCACTTCAGGTGCTCCACAACCCCCCTCCCCACCCCCGCCACCTCACTTCTGCAGATGGCTGGCTATGCCTCTGCTTTCCCTGAGAAGGCTAAAGCCTGTTGGAGTGATCTCTGATCATTTTTCCTCCACCTCACTAGGTTTCTGGTTTGACTCTCCCCCTTGCCCCACCCTCAGAGGATGAAGGGGACATTCTTCTCAGCAGATGCCATCATTTGGGCCTGGACCCTCTGAGATCCTGCTGCAGTTCAGATGGTCTCACTCTGTCTCTACACTGCATCCTCAGGCTTTCATACAAGTTCTTGATGCAGCTCTACCGCTGTACCCTGTTTCTATGACTTTTTACCAGTTATCCATGGCATTGCCATCACTTCCTCAACTGCCACCTCCCTCAGCTTGTACTCTGAAGGCACCTCTGAAGGTCAGAGTTATGGGTCAGACTTCTCAGGGTTTGTCACTCAGGGTTTTGGAACCTTGATTACAGTTTTTCTTTTAAAGATTTGTTTATTTTTATTGTAAAGTCAGATACACAGAGAAGAAGAGAGACAGAGAGGAATATATTTTACTCCCCACATGGCCATAACGGCTGGACCTGAGTTGATCTGAAACTAGGAGCCAAGAGCTTCTTCCAGGTCTCCCACATGGGTGCAGGGTTTCAAGGCTTTGCCCCATCCTTGACTGCTTTCCCAGGCCACAGGCAGGGAGTTGGATTGAAAACAGGGCAACTTGGTCACGAACTGGCACCCAAATGGGATCCTAGGGTGCATGCAAGGCAAGGACTTAAGCTACAGGGCTACTGTGCTGGGCCCAACCTTGAACACTCTTAATCACCTGTTCTGCTTGAAACTTTTTCTTTGGTGGGCATCTGGTAGGTACCCTCACCTCTGAGTTCTCTTCACACTTCTCACCCTTTGTTTTTCCATTTTCTTGGTGTCTTTTCTTTTTATCCCAGATCTGTGTTATCAGAGCTCATCAATGTGACATTTATATGAAAATTTACTTTATTTTCTTATCTCTAAGCTCTATGGGGTATGTCATGACCCCCCCCCCCCCCGAAGCTGGACTGAGACAAAGTGGGCTTAAGTGGGAAATACAAATTACTTGGTAAGAGAAATTGAGATGTTGAGAATAGGAGGAATTTGTTTGCTTTCTGGTTTCTTGGCATTTGAAGGGATTGCTCCATTGTGTTCCATTATTGTTTATTTCCTGGCTTCCTGTGTCTTGCTAACTTACATGATGCAGTTGTAAATTCAGTGTTCTCTTTATGGATTCTGGGAGCAAGAGTCTTGAGTTGTGTTATTGACTGGTTGACTGCAAGACGAATGACAGGACCATGCCTCTTGTCTGGTTTGTGGAAAAACAAACATCTGTGCTACAGCTATTCAGACCAGATGTGATGTAAAATGGATCTTTGAATGGGCTGATGACCTTTGAATACACATACCCTGGTGGTGACCTGGTGCTTTCATGTAGAGTCTGCCTTCTTCATGATGGCTGACATTGCTTCTGCTTGTTAGGAGTACTCCTGCCTCAGCTGCAGAGGTCCCCAGTGAGGGAGTGCCATACCTCCTCTTTGCTCCAGCTATCCTCTTTCTCAGGAAGCAGCACTGGAGCAGCAGCCGGACTTCAGCAGCACTAGGACTTGCCCTCAGGACCAGGAAGCTTCTTTCCCAGTGCAAATCAACCTCATTTTAGATTAGTCTTTGTGCCTGCATCTGGCTTTCAATAAGATTTTTTTTTTTTTGTGAACTTTATCAGCATCACTGACAAACTGGGAGATGCCCAAATCTCAACAGAAATCAATCAAGTGTTGCAATTTTGGGGGAAGAAAGAGTTGCTTTGTTTTCTGACTTATACCACAAACAGCGGCTCCAATCTGTCATTATGACTGAGAACATGTCACAACAATCTGTTTTTATTCTTTAGGAAAGAAGAACAACATCTTGCTCTCCTCCAGCTACAGCTAATTTAGAAAATTTGCAAGCTGACATGCAACTTGATTAAAATGACCTGGAGTCACCAATTCTTTTAAAATGCAACTCAATGCTCACAACCTCAGACCTTCTGTAGTCCAATTGTCTCCTTCAGAGGTTTTTTTTTTTCCTTTCTCTTTTTTGTTGGGGGTTGGGAGAGCAAGGATCAAAAGAAAAAAAGAGTTGTATATTATAATTCATATAAAGATTTTAAAGTATTTTTATTTGCATGGTTTCACTCTCATTCCATAGCTTTAAAAAATATGCAGGAATTAGTCCCAGTTTGAATGGGCTTACTTGATCTTTGTCAAAGCCTGGCTGTGCTGAGAATCCTGATATTACCTTGTAAGAAGACCACTGTGTAAAACAAAGCACCTTGGCTGATTCAAACATAGAAGGTTTCACATAATGGAAACTGAGGCACTGTTCAGGAATCCCAGGATAGGTTTGTGCTAGAAATATGATCTTGTGAATATCTCAGCTTTCTTTATGGGTTCTACAGATGTGTATTATTTGCCCATCCTCGAGGGAGGCTGTTACTGTAGGAGGTGTTAATGTGGCTTGGCATGGGTCCCTACAGCTGTAATGTTCACTAAGACAATGTATAATTATTAGGAGACAATATATAATTACACGTTGAATTGTGTGCGGCAAACGTTAAGTGAGGGCGTTGCAGCTTGGAGAGGGGAGAGCTAATGCTGGTTGAGATCATGTAAACGCAGACACTCATTTGTTGGGGACTGTACAGTAATGAGAATCATTCCTGAATTCTGTTTCCTTGGCAACCTATTCTAAAATGATGTCGATAAAGAGCTAGCAACACTTATCAATGAAGCCAGCATGTCTTTGGAAGGAAATCTGTTGAAAACAAGTCCTCAGGCATCAGACCAAGCCAGTTTTTAGGGTGATGGCCCTGTTTTAAGCCTGGAAAAGATGTGAAATGAGGGATCAGACATTAAGGTCATGGCTATCATTAATAGCTCCCTGACATCCTGGTGAAAGTCATGGCCACTGTCAGGCTTGGACATTAATCAGCTCTGGCTCCAGCTGTTGTTTATGGCAGCTCTTCTGAATGCATTGTTTCTGTGTAGATGGGCAATCACTGAGACCAGAAAGGAACAACCTAGGGTGGGTGGTATGGAGCAGCATACCTGTGTGGAAGGTGTAGAACTCCCAGGGTGGTAAGGCATTTTGGACATTTTCCTTTTCCTTTCATTATTAATGTAAATACATTATTGGATTGGTCTTTTCCAACACTCATGTTGGGTAAGGGAGGACTGATGTAATTAGCTCCTTTTTAAAGGTCAGGAAAATAAAAGGAAGAAAAATTGAGCAGCCTGTCTATGATGTGTCTTAGGTACTTGGGCTGTCCTCCACTCCTCTTGGGGTAGACTCCCACAGGGATCCTACAGTACACCTACTGGACCTCAGGGCCTCTACATTTTGCATTTGTTATTCATTGTAAGGATAAGGGCTCATTTTGTGGTTCAGGATTTGAAGCCTCTCTCAGCTATACAAACCAAACTCCAAATTAGGCTTCCGGGTAGGGATTGGGTGGGAACAGTCAATTCCTACATCACCATGGACAGCGGCAGATGATGTTTCTCTGGTGCTTGCACCCAATCAGACCCATCCTGTGATTCAGAAGAAAGTAAAGCTGACATCCTTCGTAAGGAACAGTTTTTATCCTGAGAATACCAATAAAGAGAGCTTGAGACTGCATTTTGAAAGTTTCTTTTTATAGCAGTAAATCGCGTACGGATTTTTTCTTACCCATTTTAATTATGTTCTTTTAAATTATATACCACCAAGTACAAGCTGACTACTTTCAGATCAAAACAATAACCCAGGCATCTTCCAGAGAGGGAACTTCAGTAATTGTTTGCATTAATGTCAATTGTGAGATTGGAAGAATGAAAGGGTGCTAATTTACATGCTGTTAAAGGCCATCTATTAAAAAAAAAAAGATGAGAGCATAATTTGCTTACAGCAGTATATGTTTAACTCTTGGGCTCCTAAGTGGAGCAAAACTTTTATAAAAAGTCCCTTTGTTCCCATTAATTAAAAAGTAACAGATCGGAGGGGGCTACTTCTTCCAACTAAGTTCTTTTCCTCTTTTCCATTCTCTCTCCTTTCCACCACTCTCCCTCCTTGTCTCCTTTCCTATTTGTTTAGCTGTTCATCTAGGCTAGGCTCTGGGCACTAGGGATAGGAAGGTGTCTGAAATTTGGAAAACGCCAGTATGGAGTTCCTCTTCTGATTGGAAATAGGCTTAAGATTTTGATCTCTGTCCAAAGTCTTGTGGACATACCAAGAAAAGGATGTTTCTCCTGGGCTCCAGGGAGGGTAGGGATTTGGCAGTTGGAGGAGAGGGTTTATGTGAGTGGAAAGCAAAAGAAATGGCATGATTAAAGACATGATGATATAAATGGATGGCTTAGGGAATGTACTTAGTTGTTGGATGGGATAGAGAACTCCCACCGAAATTTGGCAGCCTTGAATACATAGAACACTCAATGACCAGCAGCACCCATGTGAGTAAGGAAGAAGCTTTTGTTGTGGAAGCCACTGAAAATCTGGTCTTTTTCTGTTATAGCATCTGACATTATGCTGATAAAATCACCAGGAACACCTGGAGCAGCATCTTGATACATATTCAATAAAAAGAATACAAAAGATTGCATGGTCACTAAATTTGGGAAACTGTGAATTCAACAAATTTCATGATCTTAGAATATAACAGACTGAATATGTTAAAGTTTATTATGAATCTCCAAGATAATTCTTGTATACAGTGTTTTATAGATGTCTTTGTACTTTTTTAGGAGATTTATTTATTTTTATTGGAAAGGCAGATATACAGAGAGGAGGAGATAGAGAGGAAGAACTTCTGTTTGATGATCTACTCCCCAAGTGGATGCATCAGCTGGAGGTGTGCCAATCCGAAGCCAGGAGCCAGGAATCTCTTCTGGGTCTCCTACACGGGTGCAGGGTCCCAAAGCTTTGGGGCCATAGTCAACTGCTCTCCCAGGCCACCAACAGAGAGCTGGAAAGGAAGCAGGGTTGCCGGGATTAGAACTGGCACCCATATGGGATCCTGGCGCACGTGAGGCAAGGACTTCAGCTGCTAGGCCACTGCACTGGGCCCGTCTTTGTTCATTTTTTAAACCAGTACTTAGGAACAAGCTGTAGTTGTGCAGAAGAGAGCTAGAGGAAGGCTGGTATACAGTGCAGAGTTGAGTGTTGAGTGTTAGGGACAGGAAGGAAAAGTGGGGCCAAGTTGAGCTGCTTCTTACCCTCTTCCTTCCACCCCTCCAGTCCTGGCTTCTTCACTTTTTTTTGGAACCTTCAGATGAGTCATGCTTTGTGTCGTTTTTGGCATTTGGCACACACACACAGCTCTGCTGGATTATTCTTATCTAGTGAACATTTTTTTAAAGTATCCTTTATGAACTGTATTTCCTGAAAGTCAGAATGAATTCTTCCCCCTTGTAACCTTCATAGTCCACAGCTTCCATCTCTGTCATCTACATCATTCTATTACTAATGAAGGAGGAGTGACTCATATCTGTTCCCTTCATTAGAAGTAAATTTTTTGAAGGAAGGTGGCACATGGAATTTATTTTAAAAATTTTATATCCAAGTATAGTGCAGTTCCAAAAGAGTAAAAATGGAGTGATTGTTGGCCTAGTTGGGTTTTTATAAACTTAACACATGTAAGTAGGCAGAGTTCCAATCAAAAAAGCGTATTACCAGTACCCCTGGAGCCTCCCTAAGGCTTCAATTTACTCAAATGAAATTCTATAGTATGTGCTTGTCCATATCTGACATTTTTATGAATCATCCATGTGTTTGTAGCCAGTGTTTTTGTATTCTGCCATGGGAATAAACATTATTTCTTTACTCACGTTACTACTGTTAATGGGCATTTAGGTAGTTTCCAGTCGCTGCTATGAACATTGTAGTTCATATCTAGTCATGAACATGTGGATGCCTTCCTGCTGGGTGTTTCCCTTGGAGTGGTGCTGGGCTGCCTGGTTGTGTGTGTTCAACTTTAGTTGGTGCTACTAAATTGTTCCTAAAAGTCATTGCATCAGTGGTACTCTCAACAACAGTGCTTGAGAATTTTGTACTAGATCATTTCCTACCTTTTATTTTTGGGATTCTGGTGTGTAAAGTGATATTGTGTTGTAGTTTTAGTTAGCGTATTCCTGTGACTAATGAACACATTTATGGTGTTTATTGCCCATTTGCATTATCTTCTGTGATTTCTGTAGGTCATTTACCCATTTACTCCTACTCTGTAGGAACTCTTTACGTATTTTGGTGTAGACCTTTTTCATAATTCCTCCTAGCCTTGAACATTATTACTTTCACATTCAAAAAATGTTGTTGGGTAACATGCAACAAAAGGCACTGTCAAGCCTTTAGCCATGAGATAGGCTTCACCACCACGTCTTTCCTATCACCTATACTCAAGGGGAGCATTTGGATAAGGCCCAGAAAAGCTTTGGGGCCCAGTTGGGGTGGCTTCAGTTAGGGACTCTCATGCTAGAGTGCCTGCATGATTCACTCATCTGCCTAATAGATATTTATCAGACTCTTTCTAGGTACTCTTCTGGGTGTTTTTAAAGACCAAGAGAGATAGGGGCAGACAGAGATTGCCATCTGTTGATTCATTCCCCCAAAGGCTATAATGGCCAGGTCTGTGACACACCAAAACCAGGAGCCTGAAAATCCATCTGGGCCCTCCCACTTGGGTGCCAGGGGACCCAGAGACTTGGGCCATTCTCTGCTGCCTTCTAGGAACATTAGCAGAGAGCTAGATCAGAAGAGGAGCAGTCAGGGCTTGCATCAGCACCCTGGGCCGCAGGTGGTGGCTTCATCAGCTGCACCACAGAATCACTGCCTCTACACTTAAAATTATGTAGCACCTTCCAGTATCTTAGAAGGCATTTAGTGAAAGATCCATTGGAATGTTTGTGAGGTAACAAAATGAGAAGGTGAGCCTGAGATGAGTGGTCAGAGGATTTGAGCAAAGGAATCATATAAATTGATTTGTGTTCCACATAGCTCCAGCTACTGTGTTAAGTGATATTAAAGGCAGCAAAGGGAGAAGCATGAGACCCAACTGGGAGGTCTGTGATAAACCAAGTGAGAGATGCTGTGGCTGGGACCAGGAAGGCACCAGTGAAAGTGGTCAAATTCTGGACAGGTTTAGCAGGTAAAATAGGATCTCCTGATGGAGACGGTGTGAGGTGTGAACCAAGACAGGGGTTAGGAAACTTTGGTTCTGATTGCTGCTCATTAGCCATTTTTCCATGAGGGGCCCTCACTGCCCACCAGCTCCGCCCAGATCCCCCATCCCATCCTGGGCCTGGAGCCTCATCACAGTGTGGGTAATCCTGATCTAATGGCCACCTGTCTGCTTTCTAACTCCATTGTTATGACAAAAACTCTCTCCAACTTCCCTCAGGGAGCTCTGGAAGCTTATTTTAAAAGTAAAAAGATATTTCTTTTCCTTTGCTTTCCCATTAAAGCATCCCTAATTCTCCCTGAGGCCACACAGAATGCCTCTGACTGGTCAAAACATGAGTCACATAAAGGAGAGCACAATTGATGAATATTTCAAGGCGACTCCTTTTGTTTATCTTCTGCTTTTACATTTCTTTATACTTAGAATCAGGGACACCTTAGGTGTCACAGCTGAAAGATAACCACGGAATGTATAATCAAGGTATTACCTCTTACACTGGAGGGATATTGGGATTCACGGAGATAAACTGAGGCTCTGGAGGTGAATTGAAATCGAGGGAGGCTAGCCAAGGGCCAAGGGTAGGGTGTTGGGGGCATTAAGGGTGGCAAACTGGTCCCCAGGTGGATTTGCTTGACTGCACCACTGGTTTTCCACTCTCAGAGAAGTGATTGTTCTGTGACAATAAAGGTGGGGTTACTTGGTCTAGTTCTGGGCCTTTCATCCAGGTTTCAGTTCCCTTGGACTTACCGCCCCCCCCGACCCTCCCCCCTTCACTCCCCCCCCCCATTATCTTTCTCCAGCCAGGCTGCGCAGTGGGGGTCTCTCAGTTTCAGAGCTGATCTAACACAATACACAATCACATCCAGAGCAGATGTGTCCCTGAATGGCCTTGGGCTCTCTTTGGCTCCTTTGTGGTAAGCTGACCTCTTGGCAGGATCTTGGAGGGTGAATACCTTCTGGAAGGGCAGCTGTCTTTTACCTGACCTTCAAACTCACCACCAGTGCAGACTCCTTCCAAGCCCAATAGGGCAGTCTGCACTGCTCCTCCCCTACACACTCAGAGCACAGCTACCAGTCAGGGCTATTTACTGCCCCTTCTGCCAGGCCTACATTAGCAGCAGTGTTTTTCCCTGACTTAGATGGTGTTTGAATTAACTTAAGAAAATGTAGGCGGAGCAGCTAGTTGGTGGGGTTCCTGCATAATTGCTGGGTACCCCTGGTTCTGAGAATCCAATTCCAGATCCTGTTTTCTTGAATCCGAGTTTGTTGCTTGTGGTCCTTGGAAAGCAACAAGCTGTGGTCGTTTGGCCAGTTTCTGATTGATTTGTGGATAACTTTCAAATGTAAACTACAATCTTAATGTTCACAACATTCGCAACGTTTTACTGCACACAAAGATGTCTGCCTTTTCAGGTGGGGATGCCAAGACTCAGAAGAGTGAAGCAGGGGATGAGCCAAGGTCACAGGCAATGAGAGACCAAGCTGGGATTCAAAACCCCCTGGACTCCATATCCCATCATTTTCCTGTTGTACCAGTCAAGGAGCTGTCAGTGTCTCTCCCACATAAACCTCTCTGCCCCTGCATTTATCATCAGGTGCAGTGCCTGCCCCTGGGGGCTTTGAGTTACCAGCTCAGCCCTGGCAAGCTGTTCCCCACAGCTGCACAAGTTCTCTACTGGGGATTTGTTAACCCTTTTCTGGGACTCTGAGCATCATGGAACATCTGTCTCTAGACTTGGAGATTGTTTGATTAATGGCAGGGACTTCTGATGCATCTTGTTTTTTTTCTGGCTTTGTTCTTCTGGGGATCACAGCAGCTGGCACAATGGAGGAAGTAGGGGACTGGATATGAGTCCTAGCTGTGTGTGGTGTATGACCTTGGGAACACTCCTGCATGTGGATCCAATTTTCCCATCTACAAAACAAAGGAGTTGGGAACAATCTATCTGACACTTACAAATTCTAAAATGCTGTGCATGTCTTTTAAAAAGCAAGCAATCTGACTAAACAATACTGCCAAAAAATACCTCCCTGAACAAAAACACTCTCAAACCTGCATCCAGTCAGGAAGGCATTTGTGATCTAGGCAGTGGCATTCATGAATGTGCTTCCAAAATTCAAACATGGTTACTGTTAAACTTTTGTCAGGAAGCTCGATGTAGTGAATGCTGGTAGACTTTAATCCCTAAAAGTCCTCTAAGCAATATTCCTAATACATATTTTGTCAAAGATTTGATGCTCTCTGTTTAGGTATTTTGAACAAGTGCTCTGTCCAAACAAATCTCTTTGAAAATGCATTAGATAACATGCTTCCTTCAATTCCTTATCTTCCTTTCTGTCTAAACTGAAAAAGCCAGTTCACATTATTAATGACAAGTCATTTTGCAGAGTGCCCAGGTTAATAGAAGAGATAACTGGCAAAATATAAATGTGTAATACTAACATGCTGAAGATAAAACAGAGGTGTGATGAGGAATGCACAATGTGGATCAGTGAGAGAAAAGTTCCAGGGCAGGGCAGAATTGTCAGCCCAACTCTGGCCAATGGTTGGAACGACATTTCCCAAGTGCTGCCTTGCTGGCCCCTTTTCCCTCTTCAACTGTCTTTTTTTGACCTAGAATCCCAGAATCTTACAATTTAAAAAAGAATCCCTAGGGAATGTTGAGGAGAAAACTCAGAGCCAGACAGGTAAATGATCTTACCTAAAAAAATGCAGCCAGTTAGAGGCAGGGGTGACTTCCAGGATAGGACATTGCTCATGATTTTGTTATTGCAGGCACCTGCCTGTCTTCCCATATCAACCAAAACTAGTGAGGCAGAGCAAGGATGACACAAGTAAAATTTGCATTTGAGTTTCAGCTCTAGCACTGTCTAGTTACTTTGGGAAAGTCACTTCACCTCTCTACCTCAGTCTCCCCCACTTCAGTGTGAAGTGAGCTGACACAGGTCAAGACCTTTATACTGTCCAGAATGGTCAAAAAAGTTAGTGATGGTTGTTACAATTTTGTAGTTTAAGAGTTCATTTGCTTTAATTTATATAATGCTTTTCCAGAGGCTCTGGGTATTTATTGAAGTTGTATCTGGCTCAAGAATTGCATATTTTCTTTTTAAAAAAAATTTATCATTTTTTTTATTGGAAACACAGATGTACAGAGAAAAGGAGGGACAGACAGAAAGATCTTCCATCTGCTGGTTCACTCTGTAAGAGGCTGCAATGACTGAAGCTGAGCCAATTCAAAGCCAGGAGCCAGGAATTTCTACCTGGTCTCTCACACAGATGTAGGGTCCCAAGGCCTTGGGCCATCCTTTACTGCCTTCCCAGGCCACAGGCAGGGAGCTGGATGTGAAGTGGAGCAGCTGGGACACTAACCGGCACCCACTTGGGATCCTGGCGGATGCAAGGTGAGGGTTTAGTCACTAGGCTATTGTGCCAGGCCTGCATATTTTCTTGAAAGACCTTCAGTTCAGTATCAGAAGGAAAAGTCGACTGCTTTCTGTGTCCACTGAGCATTAAGACAAGAAGGCAGGCATGTAAAGGGTAGCTGAAGTCAAAGTAGATACCTGAAGTCTAAGAGTGCGCAGGCTCCTTGGGCGGCAGATCGGAAGCCTGAGGCCAGCAGCCATGCCATGTGAACAGCATGGAGGTGGTGGAGCTACCCTAAGTGACCTCTGGTGTCCTTTCCACAATCAGGAGTCAGCCTCCTACTGCAAGTTCTAATGAGTTGGTCTCATTTTGTACACATTAAATGGATTTAATTCCCAAGGTCCTGTTAACAAAGAAGAAGCATCCTCAAGGGTTATGAGAGCACTAAACACAGAATTGAAGCTGGATAAACTGCCTGGGGGAGCTGGGACTCCAGCATGCATATGTGCTTTCAAGCTGTCTGACCTTGTGCATTTGGCTTCCTCTCTAAAAACCTCAGTTTCTGCTTCTGCAAAATGGCTGACCCATCATTCCTCTTTTATAAGGTTGTGAGGAAGTACATAGAGTATACTCA
Organism: Ochotona curzoniae; assembly: GCF_017591425.1. Lineage (NCBI taxonomy): Eukaryota > Metazoa > Chordata > Mammalia > Lagomorpha > Ochotonidae > Ochotona > Ochotona curzoniae. The sequence goes on along the minus strand of NW_024466502.1, from coordinate 38,938,780 downwards.
GAACCTTGCCTACTACTTACTGAATAACTAATACTAATTGTGATCAGTTGTTGTGAAACTCTAATGCCTGGTTAATGTTAACTCTTAGGTATGCACCAGGCTAGTATTTGGGCCACTCACTTCTCAGGTGCAGCCAGGGTAGGCAAACGGGAAGGGATTGCTCTCTCGAGTGGGTAGTTTACTCCTCGAATTGGCACGATGAAAAAACCCTCTCATGTGTCTCAGAGACCCACCCTATTTGGGAGAACAAACAAAGTCAGATTGATCTGTGTGGATTACTTTCAGAAATAACAAATTGGCTGAATTCAACTATTTCCTCTCTTCTTCTACCAGCCAATTTTTGGGTAGATACAGCTTCATTATGAAATCTGACCGAGCTTGACTCCGAATAATTCAATCTCAAGGTATAAACAATCTAAATGGTTTTGTGGAAGACCTTGAATGATTTCCGAACGGGAAATGGAAGCCAGACCAGCCAGAGAGTGAATGAATGCAGGTTTTTAGTTTCAGGTGACCTTGATGAGCACACAGCAACAAATCCTGAAATGCAACCGCTGCCCTTCTCACTGAGTTTGATCTACTCTGCTCATTCTCTAGAAGGTTTGCTAAAGAAGTCTCAAGGATGAGAGGAGCTGGCCCACTCATGCTGTAGATGAGGACTTTGAGATTTAATGAGTTTGCCTGACCCGCATCTATTACTCTTATGTTTTCTTGTTGGTTTCAACAGAGCATTCCATTTTCTTCAACAGCTATTGAGAGAATTTCCAGCCAGTTTTCACATTATTCACAATCGGACAGAAAAGTCTGCTCATTAAAAACATAAAAGTATTATAGCGCCTTAGCTCTGGATGAGCCCGTCTGGTCCCTGAGAGACTGAGGGGAAGGGGACAGGGTATCTGGGGTCCTAGTGTGTGTAGTGCTGCTGGTGGGGTGCTAATGGCCAGGGTGATGAAAACCTCCACTGCCACCTTGTGGTTGCTGGGGCCACGGAGGGTCGTTCTTATGAAGTATCCTTCTGTCTAGCTTCGGCTGCCTGCCGGAGATCTCGATCAGGACAGTCAGCATTGCTTCAACAGAGCTTTTGTTATCACTCCTTTTTCCCGTACATTTTCACTTTGTGTATCCCCAGGAAAGGGGAAATTGTTGAAAGCTAGCAAAATTCAGTATTCAGAAAAACTATCTACAGGGAGGAAGAGGTCAGGATCCAGGGAAAGCCTCTTCAGATGAAACATCTAAGAGCCGTACAAGAGCCTTTTTTCATCTTGGTAGCATCTCTCAGCAACAGCAGAAATTTATGGGGTGGAAGTCAGGCCCGAGGTTGGCACCTGTCATTGTTAGCACCTGGACAATTGGGGAAGTCAAGACAGATGAAGATTCATTTGTTATCTCATTTATTGCCCTTGTCTATGGTCTAAATTAGTTCTCATATCACATTCTGATATTTCAGATTTAATATCATCAGTTGAAATACTAACAATATTTTTCAGTACAAAAAATGACTTTCAAGGCATGTATTATGTAAAGGATTATAATAAATTAAATGCCTAAACTGGCAGAGTGCAAACAATTTTGACTCAGATCTAAATGTTTGCACTGCCTGTTTAAACATTTAATTTGTTAGAATGGAAGTAGCAGCATAGAATAAGCATGTTAATTAAACTTGGGCTTTAACAACGTGAGTCATCCCACGGACACAGAGCGTGACAAACCCGGATGGCAAGAGTGTGCGTTGATTTTTTATTCTCCAAACGAACATTTTACATCTCCAAACTCTGCAGACATTAGTGATTGTTAATGAATTGCTCTGCCTTTCAGAGGTGACTTTTAGATGATGCTGTAGTACTCTTAGGGAAGCAACTTTGCTGATTAAGTTGCAGGGGAGTTATCACCAACCAAAATTGATTAAAACGATTCCATGGTTAATCTGTTCTATGTCTTTACGTTTAAAAAAGAGTACAGAAGAGAAGGTGTGAAAATGAAACCTCTAAAGACCTACTTATCAAAACCAGAGAATCTTCTTGTTCTCATGGTCATTATCACTATCATTATCACCATCACCATCATTACCATCCTCCTCCTCATCATCGCTGTTCTCTGTCCTGGTTCTGAGAGTGGTAACACAGTGCTGGCTAAGTTACTTGTCGTCTCTGGTTTCAGGTTCCCTACGTCCTTATTTGTAAAATGAGGACATTTTTCTTAAGGAAGGCTAAGTTGATGTAGCCCTTAAATATGTTGTTGCTGTTGTTGTGGTAGGGTGGTGGTGGTGGTGGTGTGTGTGTGTGTGTGTGTGTGTGTGTGTTTTAATACAGTTAATTTCTGTCTTAGATGTAGCTTGGCTGTTTGGGGATGGCCGGGGAGCTCTTGGTTCCCTTACTCAAAAGTCTGGGGCAGTTTCATCACCTCCATCACAATCTTACCCTAACCTTTTTGCTTAGATCTGTGTCTTTATCTTTGCTGTGTCTTCTTTAAAAAATTGTTTGAAAAGGGAGAGAGGGAAAGAGAGAAACAGGACAGAAAAAGAGAGGGGAAGATAGGGATGAGAGAGGGAGAGAGAGAGAAGCAACAGAAGCAGGTGGGGAAGATGGGGGAAATCTTCCATTCATTATTCTCTCCCCAGATGGCCTCAGCCAGGGTTGGACCAGGTTGAAGTCTGGGAGAGGCTAAACACTTACATTGTCACCTGAGGCCTCTCAAATCCACTAGCAGGAAGCTGAAAGGGAAGCAGAGCAGCTGGGACATTAACCTGCACTCCATATGGGATATTGCGGTTGCAAGTGGCAGCTCCGTCTGAATGTACCCTGACACTGGCTCCTAGAATGCCCCTTTCTTTATCAAATATTGACATTTTATTCATTCTACATGTCACAGCTCAAATGCTGCCTCTTTAATAAAGACCTATAATTTCTTTCATCCTACCATTTCTGACTATAACATTCTTTATTTCTTCCTCTGCCTTCTGATGTTTTCATCTTTTGTAGTACATTGGCCTGTTTCCCTTATAACTCTTTTGTATACAGATAGGCTTCATGTTCTTAGAGATAACGTATTGCATATTATTTGTTTTTGCTTTCCAACTTTTCTTTCCTTCCTTGCCTTGCCCTACATCCAACACTGTTTGCTGCCTAATAAATGGTAAAGTGAAGTAAAAAATGTTGTTACATATAAGAAAACTCAAGTCATCAAAATAGCAACCATTGCTAACTCTAGGGGCCAATTAGGCAATGGATTATTCATTGGAAAATTCCAGATACGGTTCCAAACAGTCCCAGTCAGGCTCACATCCTATGCCAGCCTAAGAATAGCACACAGAAATACACCTCGGACCCAACTCCGGGTGGAGCAGTGTGTCACTCATTTGTACCAGGAAGAGCAAGCTTCCTGAGACTACCGTGACTTTTCTTAAAAGCTCTTTGTCCAAGCATCATGTGAAAAATTTTTGTTTGGCTTGAACTTACGTATAAGGATATTATGTATTATATATTTTAAGTGGAATTTGTTCCAGTTGTGAATTTTCTGCCTCCATTCTGCCTACCCCTCAGCCATGTTGGAATCTAAGCATTAAATTGTCTGAAGGAATCTCATTTCAAGTTGTAGCCTGGCTCAAGGGATGAAGTAGAGGGAGCTCAGAGCTTTGTGCCCTGGTTGTTACTGTGCAGTTGGGGAAACCTATCTCCCTTCCTCAAACCTCATTCTGCTCATTTGCAGATGGAACAGATAGCACTTCCCTCTTCTCACAGGGCTGTTTGTGCAGATGATGGCAGCTCATTAGTGAAGTGCTTTGAAAAGACTGCATGGGATCCTGTTGGGAACCATTGGGAGGCCAACCCCCTAGGCTTGTAAGGATGAATATTAAAACCATGCATCTGCTTGTTCCAGTCACTGTGTGCACACAAACAGTCCCCTAGTTGTATTTATAATACGGTGGGTCTTCTTTTCCTAAAGAAAGAAATTAAATTTGTTTTTCCAAATTTTACAGTTTCAAAGACTAACCATGAGTTAGTATGCTTGAATGATTTTCAAATCATAATTTAGTTACTGTCAGGATGGCAGTAAAACCTATGAAATAGAGTGAGAGTTGGGGAATCAGGAAGACTCAGGCAACCTCACCTTTCTGCTGGTGGTTTTGTTTTTCTTTTGCTCATCTATTACCCTTCAATTCCCTTGAACATATAAACTTTTCTTTTCCTTTTCGTTGAAATGAATCTGGCCAGGTGGCATTTACGTGTATGAAAGTCAATGGCAGCTGCAAAGATGAATGTAGTCTGTCACCTAGCTCAGAAATGTTCAATTCTTTGTAACTGTTAGCTTACAGCTTGGCTGTGATTGGAACTTAGCCCAGAATGTTGAAGTCAGGTGTATATGAGTGTGTTGCCCTCACCCATTGCTTGTGTTGACATGTAAGGCATTTATTCCAGCAGTACTGTATGTGCCAGGCTCCTTTCCTGTATGGTCCTGGGTACTGTGAGGGCTCCAATATGAGTGGGGCCAGTCTGTGCTTACAGGCAATTTGCTTTGTTATGCATGTGGAATAGTATTTCAGGGAAACAGAGCCTAAGCTTAAAAAACCAGTAAAGATGAAGTTGTAAGAATGGGAGGACTTTAGAGGAGAGTGGAAGACCTCTGGGGGTATCTCAGGAGTCATACTCTGTGGCTCACATTGTGGTGTTTAAGATATGTTCTGTGTGTAAGAAAGAAATTCACCATCTCCATCTACAAATAGGAAGGCCTTAGAGATGAGGTCAAATAGCCCTTCTCATGTACACCCCCCTTCCACTGTGTACATAGACACACGCACACATAAACACACACATGAAATGAGGAATAATAGTTACTTCACATGAGTCTTCAGCAGCAGCCATTTGGTCACAGTTTGCTCAAGTTTGTTTAGGCAATTGAGAGAATTTGTCTCATCCTCTCTCGCAGAAGCCCGGATGGCAGTGGATTCCTGCAGAAATGAATAGAGTTATGTTGCCGAATGGAATATTCACTAAGAGGCCTCAGGGTCTCTCTGCTTTTCCATCAGCTGATTCATTTTTCTCTCCTCAGCTGAGTAGTTTCTATGACACTTGTAGCAAGATTATTTGCCTCTTTTTTGACCTATGGGAATTCTAGTGTCCCAAGATCAAATTCCAAAAATAAGCAGCTCTTTCTAAATAATTGGATTAACCTAAAGGTGCACATTTGATCCAATTGGTCACAAAAGCATGGTCCAATCTGGTGAGCACTTTTGGATCAACCATTTTTGTCTGGGGAGAGGGAAGGGGCAGTCCTAGTGGGAGGCTTGGGAAGCCGTTTTTGATAAATAAATGGACAAAAGGTAGAGAAATGGAATCTGTCATTCAGTATTTGGTCTTGATTGTTTTTTTATATGGACATTTTTTTTTTTAGATTTATTTTTTTTTTATTATTTTTTCATTGGAAAGGCGGATATACAGAGAGGAGAGACAGAGAGGAAGATCTTCCGTCCACTGATTCACTCCCCAAGTGAGCGCAACGGGCCGATACTATGCCGATCCGAAGCCAGGAGCCTCTTCCGGGTCTCCCACACGGGTGCAGGTTCCCAAAGCTTTGGGCCGTCCTCGACTGCCTTCCTGGGCCACGGGCAGGGAGCTGGAAGGGAAGCGGGGCTGCCGGGATTAGAACCGGCGCCCATATGGGATCCTGGGCGTGCAAGGCGAGGACCTTTAACCACTTGCGCCACTGCGCCGGGCCCTGGTCTTGATTGTTTTTTAAGTTAACAACAATTGTACATAGTTATGGTCTTGTATAATGTGTTCTGATCAAATCAGGATGGTCAACAGTTCTTCTCTGACATTGCTTTAGGGTTGGAGGCTTGGAGCTACTTCTTTCTATTTGTTTATGCAGTATATGCTATGTTATTGTGAACTATCATCTCCCCACTCTGAAGTGTAATACTAGCAACTTACTCCTTCTATGATTCGAAACCTAGTATCCAAACACCCTCTATCTTCTCCCTACCTCTCACATCCTCCATAATCACCATTCTGTGTTCAGAACGGGATTTTGTTTGCTTTTAAGCTTCCATCTATGAGGGCCAACATGCAGTGTTTGTCTTTCTGTTGACTCCTGCTTGTTTATGCAAGGTTGTGCAGTGTGGGGATTTCCAGGTTCTTCACCATCTGCTTTTCTTAACTTGACCATACTATTGCTTGTTGTCCTGGGGGAAATTATTTTACCTCTTAATAACAATTATGGCTTAACTAATAGTTTAATAAATAGGAGTTGATCCAAGAAATGCATGCTTCTGTATTGAAGCCTATAATTTTTTGGGAGAGACAGACAAAAAAATAAAAACAAGACCCAGCAAACTCAACAGTAAACAAACTAATTACAAGTTGAGAGAGAAAACAGAGAACTGAGTTAGAAACGATGGGGTGAAGAGGAGGGGATCTGTCTCAGATGCAATTGCAGGACTGCTGCAGGGAGTCGACTTCTTGGGAGAGTCTGGAGAAACCAGACATAAAATGAGGAGGATATGCTAAAAAGTGTTTCAGGCAGAGAGAGGACAGCTTGTAACCACACATGCAAATATCCCTGGGGAGGAAAAGAACTTCATTTGCTTTTAATTTCCAATATTCTACATATCCTAATTCTCCTTTACATCAGACAAAGAGTTTTCTTTTGTAGACTCTTCTAAGCTCTTTTACAAAAGATTAAATTATGGCATTGCATATATACATTGAGTCATCTTTTTCTTTCTTTTTTAAAAAAAGATTTATTTATTTTTATTGGAAAGACAGATGTACAGAGAAGGGGAGAGACAGAGAGGAAGACCTTCCATCCCATGGTTCACTCCCCAAGTGGCCGTAATGGCTGGTGCTGCGCCCATCTGAAGCCAGGAGCCAGGAACTTCTTTCTGGGTCTCCCACGTGGGTGCAGGGTCCCAAGGCTTTGGACTGTCCTCGACTGCTTTCCCAACCACAAGCAGGGAAGCTGGATGGGAAGTGAAGCTGCCGGGATTAGAACTGGCGCCCATATGGGATCCTGGCGCCTTCAAGGCGAGGACCTTAACTACTATGCTATCGCGCCGGCCCTGATTCATCTTTTTCAACTAGCACCCAAGATTCAGATTTATATTATGTTACAAAAATTCATGGCCACTTGCATTACAAACTAATATGGTCATTTTCATGGAGATATTATATATAACATTTGATATTGAGTTTTGAGATTGGAGAGATCTCAGTGTAATTCTTTGTGATTTATTAATGCTATAGCTTTGGGCTATACAACTTCGGGTATCATTAGCTTCTTCGTCTCTTCTATTTCTGGCTCACAGAGGTTATTGTAAAATGGGAATTAGAGTATTTTAAGCAAGGGAATGCAAAGTAACTAGCACCTGCCTGACACTCAATGAATATTAAAATCCAAAAAAAAAAAAAAAGAAGAAGAAGTTGTTCATATTACCCTGGCAAATAAATCTAATTCTTGCAAACCAACTCCTTTTCAATGGTCCTTGGAAGTTCAATATATGGAAGAATTGTATAATGAATGCTTTAGAGCACATATAAGGGTACACATTAGAATTGGACCCAGAAGATCCTGGCTCCTAGCTTCGGATCAGTTTAGTTCCAGATGTTGTGGCCACTTGGGGAGTGAACCATTGGAAAGAAGATCTTTCTGTCTCTTCTCTGTGTACATCCACCTTTCCAATACAAATAAATAAATTAGAAAAAAGGAAAAGATGCACAGAGAAGATAGGGAAAGAAAGCTTCACTCTTCTCAAGAGTGAAACTTCTGTGTTTTAAGAAGAGATTTATTTTTTATTTGAAAGGCAGATTTACAGAGAGAAAAGAAGTTAGAGAGAGAGAGATGTTCCATCTGCTGGTTCACTCTCCAAATTGCTGCAGTGGCCAGAGCTGGACTGGTCCTAAGCCAGGAACCAGGAGCTTCTTCTGGGACTCCTATGTTGGTGTAGTTGCCTAAGGACTTAGGCTGTCTTTTGCTTATGTTATCAGGGAGTTGGATGGGAAGTGGAGTCTGAGAATTGAACTGGTGCCCATATAGGATTCTGGCACCGCAGTGCCAGCCCATGTATTTTTAAAAGATTTATCTTAATGATATGAAACAGTGACACAGAAGGAGAGGGAAAGAGGTTATCCATTTCCTTATTTACTCTCCAGATGGCCAAAATGATGATAATTGGGCCAGGTCAAAGCCTGGAACTCTATCTCGGTCTCCCATATGGATGGTAGGAGGCCAGTACTTGAATACTTTCTCAGGTGCATTGAACAGGTAGTTGGATTAGAAATAGAACTGTTGGATTCAAATTGGTGCTCTGATATGTGAGTCCAACATTACAAGCAGCAGCTTAACTCACCAGCTGTGCCACCACATAGGCTCTACACTGAAATTTTTTCATTACTGGAATAGAATCCTCCTTACTTTGGCATCTGGTACACATCCAAACTTCCTTGTTAGGATGGCTCCCTCATAAGAACTCTTTCAACAGACAGGTGTTTTGAGGAAATCAGTCAACACAACTTGGTGAGTGAACCAGCAGACATGTGATCCTTTTCTCTGTCTCTCCTTCTCTCTGTAAATCTGCCTTTTCAATAAAAATACATAAGTCTTTTTAAAAAAAGATGAAAAATGCAGGGAAAAGTTAGCATAAAATGTGAAGGTCAATCTAGGAAGGCACAAAACACATACTCATTGAGTCAGAATTCCATAGTCAGAGAGCTGACATTGGCTGGAAGGAAATTTCTTCAAGCTGAAGAAAGGCAAGAATCATTTGTTTTCAAGGAGCCACTGAAAGTTGGTAGAACTGATAAAATAAGATCCGTACCAGAAAGCTCTGTGAAATGATCGGGTTCCAAGAATAAAAGAAGATGCCAAAGGCTCACATGGAGAAAAAGAAATCTTATTCATTATAGTTTAGCTTTTCATTTCTTTTCCTCACAGTAAGAGCACATACCTTTTTCTCTCCCCACCCCCGCCTGCCTCCCTCTCTCCTTCCTCCTCTGTCCATCCATCCTTCATTTAGGAGGGTTTTTTCTCCTTCCATGGTATTTAGATGGTACCATCACTTCAGGATCAACTCATCCCAAATCAGGTCACAGGAAAAGTGCGTGGGACAAAAGCCTAAGCAGGTGATAACATTCTCCAGTTAGTTTGATTAGTTCAGGATGAGCACAGGTTCAAGGAGGGTTCACTCCGTGTCCTCCTCATGACTTTGATGTGTTAATGGGGAAGTTGGTCTCTTTGATCTGGGGCCATGTGCTGCATGTAGTTACAGTTCTTGCATAGGAGCTTGTCATGATTGTACAGGATGAATCAAGCACACAGAAATAAAACAGAGACAAATAGTCATAAGACATAAAAAAGAGTACCGCTGACACTGCGTGGACCACTGGCTTGAGCCACACTTGAGGCCAGCTCCTCCTCTGGACTTCCCAGGTGTGTGAGTCATTAAGTTCCTTAGTTTGCTGAAGTTGTTTTGAGTTGAGTCTCTGTAATATGCAAATGCAACGAAATGAAAATCAGATTGGCATCACACTTTTCACAAGCTACATAAAGGACATAAAGTTTCCCATTCACAAGAAGGACATAAAGTTCCCCCTTCACAAAACTTTTCTTAAAGAGTTCTTTGGGAACAGATTGGAGTAAAAAGGAAAAAAAAAATAGATTCAAAAAGCAGGAAGATGGAATATTAAAACCAATGTTGAGCCAGGTTGTCAGTGAAAATTATAATTTGTGTTAATATTATACATAATGATTAAAGCTCCACAATGGTCTAGAACTAGAATTCTGAATAACTTTCATGGGAAGGGAATGGTAGGAGGGAAGTAAGATTCTCAATATGGTCAGGGAAAGGCTACAGATACCAAAAATTATTTAAATTTTACTTGCCAAAATTGAAGAGCAACTGTTAAAAAAAAACAAGTGTGACTTCAATACCACTAAAGGAGGGAGAAAATCATAATAAAAAGCATTTGAAAGGAAAGAGAAATGATAAGACACATGGAGAAACCATAAAGAACACCAACAGAGATATAGCAGGGATCACAGTAAACTTGTGTTTTGATTCAGTGCTTCTGGAATACGAGCACCATGAAGGCAGAGTTGGTAATTGGTTGTGTTTATTGCTGAGTCCTGCAATGAATATTGGAAAGAATGAATGGATCGATGTTCTGGGATTTGCTTTTCCAACAATCCTGATTAAAAAAAATAGATCTAAATCAAACGAACAACCCACATGTGCCATAATGGTGCATTTGGAAACAAAAGGATGGAGAAATACTTTCTAGAAAAGTGCTGACAAAAAGGTAAATAAGCATTAACAATAATCACACCGGATAAAAAAGTTTCAAGGTCAAAGCATCAGATAAAACAAGAGCAATATTTTATTTGACTTCCTAGCTGGGAAGTGCAAGTAAATCAGCTGACATAAACGATTAGAACCTGTAAGGAGGAATCAGTAAGATGACTAGATACAAAATTAACCCATGAATTAGTAGCTAATCTACATACTACAATAATTAGAAAATCAAAAGCACGCAAGATCTACATCACATTTACAATAAGACCAAGACACTAAAAATACTTTTATGATAAACCTCACAAAAAATGGGCAGAATTAATAATGGAAAAAAAAACCCCTATAATTTGAGAATGTCACCAAGAATAGAAGATAATAAACCAAAATGCTGAACAAACAGAAGCACTTCCCAAGTGGAATCAGTTGGCATTGTAAAGATGCCAGTTCTCTTTAAATCTTCAGGTTCAGTGCAATCCAAATTGAAAAGGTCAGAATTTAATAAATGTGACTCTGCAGCTAACCTGGGAAAAAAGCATAACATGACTAGGAATGATTTTTAAAAACAAATGAGGTGAGGTGTATAGAACCCAGTTGAATATAAACCAAAACTGAAATGTCTATGAAGAAGTCACAGGATGCAGTTGAGAACCTGCATTTTCCTATTAACATATTGGTTAATCAGTACCATGTCAATTAATGCCATAATGTTGTAAATTGTTGTGGATGGTATGTTGGGGCTTTTAGTTGATTGGGACAATACTTTCCCGGCTTTACCTTCAGACCAGAGATGGTTGGACCAAGAAATCGTTGAACTCACTAGGATAATAAGATGCTGGACTTTATGCAGGGGAAATACTTCCAATGAGAGAACCTCAACTGAATTTGAACTGTGGTAATGCAACAAGGTGGAGAAATCCACCATGGGGAGAGGATTCGGGAAGGGGTGGGGGGAATCCCAGTGCCTATAACACTGTGTCACATAATGCAGTACAATTAATTAAAAAAAGAAAAGGAAACCAAATGAGGCAAATGAGCATTTGACATGGTGATCAAGCTGCCCCTTCCAGCACCCACATTCCCTGTTAGTGGGTTTGAGGCTGGGCTCCGGTTTTGATTCCTTCTCCTGCTAAGGCAGCTGGTGATGCATCAAGTTGCTGAATCTCTGACACTAACGGTAGACAAAGTGGAGCCTTGAGTTCCTGACTTTAGCCTGGCCCCATCCGGACCTGGATGTTGCAGATGTGGGGACTGAACCAGGGGATGAAAGATTCTCTCTTTCTTTCTCTTTTTGCTGTTCAGGTATTAAAATGTGGCCCCAAAGTTTAATAATTAAAGCAGTCTGGCATAACTGCACATGTTGACTTATAGATTAGGAAAATAAAATAGAGGATCCAGAAAGAGACAAATCATTATATAGGAGCTTGGAATAAATATAACATTTTGGCAAGTGGGAAAGTGATGCCCCAAAAAGTATTGGGGAAATTACCTGCTTATTTTTTAAAAAATATGAATTCAACATGGCATAATAACAAAAACAAGTGAATAATATATTAAAATAATATATAAAGTAATCCATTAATTTTTTTCAAATAGCAAAAATATATTAAAAAGCAAATTATAAAGTTTTAGCCAGGAGGCCAACGCCTTGGCATAGTAGGTTAAGCATCTCTAATAGGTGCTGGCTTGAGTCCTGGCTGCTACATTTCCAATCCAGTTCCTTCCTTATGGACTGGGAAGGCAGCGGAGGAGGGCACAGTCCTTGGGCCCCTGCATGCATGTCAAAAACCCAGAAGAAGCTCCTGGCTCCTTGCTTGATGTCAGCTCAGCTGATCTGTGACCAGTAAACTAACAGATGGAAGATCTCTGTCTCTCCCTGTCTCTCTCTCTGCTTCTCCCCTGGCCCTGTAACTCTGCCTCTCAAATTAAAAAAAAAATCTTAATAAAATCTAAACTACAGATGTTAGAATGCAGGAGAAAATTTTTTCTCTCATGCTATAATTAAAAGGCCTTCTTTTATGAGGCAACCAAAAAATAAGAAGATAGGATGGATCTGATTACCTGAAATGGAGATGCACACACATACATACAAACACACATACTTCTCTATAGGCAACAATGTGAAGCTATATTATATTTAAAGAACTCTTAAACCAAAGGAGAACCCAATAGAAGAATAGACAGTGAACATGAAGAGGCAGTTCATAGAAGAAATGCAAGTTAATATACAGTGAAAAAATACTCAATGTTGTTAATAAAAGTGAAATACAAATTAAACCGAAAATACTTACCTGGGAGGGGAGAGAGACTATGATCGTGATGGTGGTTTTCCCAGGGCGAAGTTTATCCATTGCACCCTGGATGTGCCGATCGCTGTGATTTCCCCAAATGTGAGAAACTCGACTGCGTAATTTGTGGTAGTGGGAGACTGCGTTTGCACTCTCCTCTGAAAGGAAACAAACAAGCAAAAACCAAATTAAACCGAAAATGTGATGTCGAGTTTTACCCATAAGATTAAAAATATGTAAATTACTCCATAATGGCACATATGTATTGGAAAGCTTTTGCCTGTGAACAGCATGAATATACGATCTCTACTTAGAAGGGTTTTGGAGAGGTGCTAGCTACTGTAACTCACAGTCTAGCTCCCGGGCTTGTGATGGTTGCTTAATCTTTTTTGGTCTCGGAAACTTCATCCTAATATTGTTTCTGGTATGGAGCAAAGAAGTAGCTTTAACTAAGAACGCTACTGGTTCTTAAGGTAGCTCTGGCTATCACATCAAGCCCTGGTAATGTTCAAAGGAAGAGAGGATCTTTCACTTGTGACTTTTTTGGAAACAAGGAAACCTTCCAACAAGTTCTCTGAGGTTTAGTAGCCCAGAAATGGGTCACAGGTCCATCGCAAAGCCTTTGCCTCAAAAGTGTAATGAGCTTTTCTACATCATTAGTGTTAGTCCCCACGACCAGTCTACCAAAGGTAGGAGGAGGCTGGTACTCTCCTTTGGTAACAGAAGGGGTTGCTACATGCTGTTGGTATCTTCAAAGACTAAGTTTTGTTCATCCTTTAAATCATCACTCTGAGATAACAAGAATTTGTTCTGCAAAAATACTGGTATTTTTGTTGTCTGGGAGACTTTTACAAGGATATTCCCCTCGAGGTTGCTTCTTTTCAAAGTTGACTATCTTCTAAATATTCATCGCTAGTACAGTGGTATATTTGTACAATGCAATCAAGCATCATTTTCTGAAAATCTCTAAGGTACGTGAAAAAAAAGGCATTAGGAAATTACTGCAGGTATGTAATAAACACACTTAGAAATGATGTATTTGCATGCAAATGCATAGAAAAGGAACTCAAAGGATACGTGTCTCATTTCAAATGAGAGTCAGGATCAGGGTTTATAGGTTATTTTTTCTCCTCTTTTTTTCCCTTTACAATAGTGTATTGTGCCATAAAGACATTGCAATATCTCACATGAATAAGTCTGGAGGTAGCAAGTGTAGAGTATGTGTGGGTAGCAAGGCTGAGAAATCATCAGGACCCTAGATGTGCATGATGGCTTTTTCTTCTCAATTGAAGAGTGTCTCAGATTTTCTCAGTTCATGATGCTGTCAGTGTCTCTGGCATTTTTTTTATGCCATCGCTAGGCCCACACCCCCACAAAAAACCCCCAAAATAACAAAAATCAACCAAAAAACACCTATGGTCCAGCATTGTGGTGTTGCAAGTTAAGCCATCTGCTGCAGTGCCAGCATGGCTGATAATTGGAGTCCTGGCTCTGATTTAACTCCCTGATATTTAACTCTGCTGATATATGCGGAAAAGCAGTAGAGAATGGGGTCAAGCGCTTGGCTCTCTGAATCCACAAGGGAGACCCAGCTGAAGCTTCTGGCTTTTGGCTTCAGTCTGGCTCAACTCTGGTTGTTGTGGCCATTTGGGGAGTGAAACAGAGGATGGAAGATCTTTCTGTCTTGCTTCTCCCTGCGTCTTTTTAATTCTACGTTTCAAATAAAGGAAGAAGAAATTACCTGATATATCGAACATTTCTGGTTTTTGGGTAGTTAGGTTCAAACAATTTAGTAAGTTCTAGTGATTTTGTAGTCATATAAAATGCACTCAAATTGAAGGAAAATATTTTCATTGATAAATAACTATAGTTACTAATGAGGTGAGTGTGCCTATTGAGTGCTATATAGCTTCTTATACCTTACTCTTTCTTTCCTATTTCCTATTGATTTTTCCACAGTGCATTTTTGTTTTAAGTCACATCAATTGCTAAAATTGTACCATCTTAAAGATATTATTGAGGAAAGAGATTGTAGTGTAATCTAGTTTTGAGGTTATGAACTCTCTGGATCTAGTGCTTTGCGTGATGTTTCACAGATGTCGAACTTCATTGCTTTTACAAACTTTCCCTTGAAGAGTTACCCCAGGTTGCCCCAGTGAGTTCACTGTGGCACTTGAAAGGTGCCTTTGTCTGTAATCTGGGAACTGCAGCATTGCTATCCTGTGATTGCAAGACGGTTGTTTCAGCTCCAAGCATAAATCTCAGAACAGCAGCACTTACGCAGGAAGAAGTACATTTTCTCATGAGGTCCTTTATTTAAGCTTATTGAAATACAACTTCATACAGTGAGATTAGATACTTTGGTTATGAATTCTGTTTTGGCAGATGCATGCATCTGTATAAACGTCATTGCAATCAAGAGATAGGCATTATCCTCACTCCAGAATATTCCTCAAGCTAAATCCTAGTCAGTGCCCCATCCCAAGCTCCAAGCAGCCATTGATCTGACTTCTGCCACTATGGATTAAATTCCTCTCTTCTAGATCTCCACAGAACGAGAATACACAGGATGGATTCTGAGGTCCTGTGTGGTGATGTATCAACAATTCACTCCTTTTGATTGCTGAGTAATCTGTTGTTGGAATGTACTAGCTGGTAGGCATTTGGATTGTTTCCAGTTTGCGCCTTCTGTGGGTGGGGCTACCCTGGATACTCACGAGGAAGTCTATGTTTACTTACTAAATTAGTTCTTTCTCCTTTCTTTTCTAAAGAACAAAATTATTTCCAGAAGCCTCGCCAACAGGCTTTAGGTGCCCAATCATGGATCATATTCACATTTCCAATTAGTAAGAAGGAGAATGGCATGATATGGGAGCAATCCCTCAACATCTTTGGGGTTTAGAGGCTGGGGGTCCTTCCAGGAGTTCCCTCCTCAAATGAAATTAAAATCTTGCAAATACAAGAAAAAAAGGAGGAATAATTTCTGGGTGTGTGGATGCAAGTGTCTGCCTCTTCATTTTATCCATGAGTATTTTTCCTACAGAGTGTTAGTAGCATTATTTATATTTCACAGTAAGAGTCTCCTCTGACATGAAGGTGCTTAATTGAGTAGATCCCGTTGCTAACATAATTCAGCAGCAGTAGCAGAAATAAGTTGAGAAGACTGTGTAAAGGAGCTCAAGGAACATTTTGAGATGAAGAAAGTGTTCTGTCCATTAACTGTAGTATATAGTTTGTATACTACAAGATGTATACATTTGCCGAGATTCATCTAACTCATAAATAAAATAGGTGAAAAAAATATATATAAGACCCTTGATAGAGAATTGCCTTGGGGAACATGGTATGAGGGCACAAGTGTCATATGGAGAGAATTTCACCAACTGGCTGCCAGATGTGGACCTGCCCTGGGCTGAGGCACAGCTGCTATGCCCGACAATAATTCAGACATGGGAGGCAAGAGCCATCTGGCACAGAAACTTGGCAGTGCCTGGAAAGACAAGTTAACTCACGTGTGAAGTTATTATTATTATGGGTTAGCATGAACAGAGTCCTGGCACCAGCAGCTGGGTGAGCTGCTTCCCTCCCTTCAGGTCTGCACCTGCGTTACATGCAGCGCAGGGCAGCGGGCCCTGGAGCCCTCTGCCTGCAGCACCTCCCCCTCAGTCAGGGCTGACGTGCTTGGATTCACCTGCTGGCCCTTTCATCTCTATCCTCACTTAGCAATTCTCTCCCCCTCTCGTTCCTCTGTCCTCTGCATTCTCTCCCTGTGATTCTGCTCCTTTACTTGCTAAGCTTCTTAAGTGTGGGAAATCAGGCCTTTCACATTTTGCTCTCCATCTCTGCTCCAGGATTCTTACATTTGACAAATGGGTTCATTTTGCAATGAGGCATTGCACAAAAAAAACGGACTGGAGGGGATTCTCGTGAAAGAAGTGTTACTGCCTTCCACTGCACCTGTCCCCAGATATCTCTCGATGGGTAACTTTGAAAAAGGACCACAGCAAATCCATCTTCAGTGCACAGTTCAGTTTGTAGACCTTCCTCCAAAATATACTGTTGACCTAATTCTTTATTTGCTACGAAGAGTCATAAAATGTTAGATAAGAGATAAACAGTTTGCAGGTAAGAAACCCAGAGATGTGAAGGACTTGCTCAAGGTCATATCACTAGTTGGCAGCAGGGTAGAACAGTTAGTTGTAGCTCACCAGTTCCTGCAAAGACTTAAGCTAGTTTTCAAGGATAACACAAACACTAGATTAGCAGCGTTACAACCAGGAACAAAAGAAGAAGAGAAAATTACTCCAAATGGAGCTCAGAGTGAAATCAAACCAGAAATATGGTAGAAAAAAAAAAAAAGACTATCTTCAATAGGTTAATCATTAACTGAGCTCTAAGTGTCTTTACATGTGTATGTCAGAAGGGAAACCTGGTCAGAATCCATGTGTATGAAACAAAAGCCCAAAGCAGTGGCTCAGAGAAGTGCAGTCATTGGTGGTATGAGTGCCTGGCAGGCATCACCCATAAAGGAGTTCTGTGGGTTGTAACAAGGGTGATCAACAGTTTCCCAGTGGAATACACAAAAGCATCCCTGAATGTGGAGTTGGTAGCTGATGGCAATACAGCGAAGCTTTTTCTGAAAAAAACACTATACGTGGGTGATAAGGAGAACTAAGAATCAAATCCAGGATTACCATAAAGGGGATAAAAACAAAAACAAACAAACAAAAAACTTTGCCAAATTGAGATGTGAAAGAATTTAGCTCAGAATTCTGTGATGTCAGGAGTACAATAATAATTACTTGTTCTGAATTGTGACCCAGGGGCCACTATAGACCCCCAAGTATTTTCTGAATTATCTAAGAGGAAGTTTTTTTTCTTTTAAGTTCAGTCTGGTTTCGTATTAATCTAGTACTTAATTAGTCACTGTCATCTGTGCTTCTTCAGGTAGGTTGTCATTTTTTTCTGGGGGCCAGGGTCCACAGGCGGGAAAGGGGTCCTTTTCATGAACATGCAGTGTGAATCCTCAAAGACTGCATGAGGGTGAACAGCTGGATCTTGGAGTGCCTTGTGAATCTCTACTATTTCTACTGCTGGTACTGCTTTCTAAGCATGCACTATTCCTTTATTCCAGTCCCTTAAATTCCAATGGCACATTTGACACTGACTGGAAATAGTAAATAAGGCTTAGGAGAGCAAGAGGAAAGTGAGCAGAGTAACTTCAAACTATAGAATCTAGTTTACAGCCAATACTAACCTCAACACCAGTAAGTGTTCACATAGTAATGTGAGGGTTAGGAGCCAAACTCTGGAGCCAGCCTGCCTGGCTTAAAACCCCAACTCTGTCATGTGTGAGCTGTTTAACCTTGAGGAGGTCGCTTAACCTCTCTCTGCTTTGTGCTCCTCATCCGGAAAAATTTAATAGTGTTATTGTGTCATAGAAGTGCTGTAAGGGTTAAATAAATGCTTAAACTCAGTCTTCAGTGGTCTTCACTGTATGTCAGTGTTTTTAAATTGTTTTGGTTTAAAAATTGTTTGAAAAATTATTTTATTGGGACTGGCACAGTAGCACAGCAAGCTAATCCTCCATCCTGAAACGCTGTTATCCCATATGGGTACCAGATCATGTCCCGGCTGCTTTATTCCTCATCCAGCTCCCTGATTATGGCCTGGAGAAGCAGCAGAGGATGGCTCAAGTCCTTGGGCCCTTGCATGCACGTGCAGGAAGAAGTTCCTGACTTCAGATAAGCTCAGCTATGGTCGTTGCGGCCATTTGGGGAGTGAACCTGTGAGTGGAAAATGTTCTCTTTCTGTCTCTCCTTCTTGAAGTTTTTCAAGTAAAAATAAATAAATCTTTTAAAATTATTTATTTGAAAGAGGGTAAGTGAGTGAGTGATCTCATCTGCTGGGAGGCAGAAACTCAATCCAGCTGTCTTGCTTGGTAACAGTGGTCCAACTACTTAGACCACCACCTACTGCCACCAGAGAGAGACCACATCTGTGGGCCACTGGAGCTGGGAGCAGAACTGGGTCTCAAGCCGAGACACTCCTATGTGGAAAGCAGATGTCCTAAGCAGAGCCTTAACATCCTTGTTAAATGTCTGTCCTTGTTCTTTATAGTCTTCAAAGTTATTGGAAACCTTAAAGAAATTTTGCTTATGCAAATTGCATCTATGAATACATAATGTTAAAATTAAAATACAGATTTAAAAAATTAATTAACTAATTTTAAGATAACAAACCAACGCATATTAACAAAATAATGATTATTATGAATCATAATTTCAGAACAAAACATTTTATGAGAAAGGGACATTGTCTATTACTTTTGTAAATTTTTTAATGCTTGGTTTGATAGGAGATAATTGAATTCTTATAATTGCTCCTCTAAATTGTTACAATATGTTGTTTTGATTTAAGCAGATGAAGAAAATGTAGTATGACTCTGATATGTCGTTGGAAAAAGGAAGAATATTTCACAAGTTTTTAGTATAATTGTGGCTCGTAAACATGACCCACTTTGAAGTCTTCTGTATGGAAACTGTAAGTGGTAGTTTCCTAAAGGTTAGTTACAATGTGAATTTGGAACCATATCAATGAGCTGTGCATCTTCAGTTATTAAATCCCCTGGGTTGGCAGGCAGCAGGTCACCAAGTCCCCTGTGGCTGATCCATACAAGTGGAGCTCTGAGCTTTTGGAATCTGCCTGGTTCAGCTCTGTTTCAGGTGTTTGCAGAGTTGATGAAAATTTGCTTCTATATCTTTCTGTATGTCTGCCTCTCTCCAGCTCTTCCTTTTAAGTAAAAAATGAAAATAAATAAAAACAACCTTGGATCCATTGGGCTGTTTTACACTTTGATGAATGATTTGCCCATGCATAAACTTGTTAAATTATCCACTTAGATTAGCTACATTTTGAAACATTCCCATTTGTTAAGATCACACCAATCTGTTTTTCATTCATTGTTATTATTATCATTTTATGATACAGTTCCATAGACTCTAGGATGTCCCCTAACCTCTCTGCAAATCATCCAGCCCCCACTGAGGGGGGCCCTCAGTATCATTACAACAGCATAGTTCCTCATAAACAGTCTTAAGTTCATGATTGTGGGCATGGACAATGACAGAGAGTCCAGCATCGTGTTGTCAAGACGCATCCAACAGTTTTACTAGGTGTCCATCCTCGATCTGAAAGAAGAGATACACACTGCACAGTATCTTCACATTTGGACATGTCATCTCCACTACACACTCACTATAAATTCCGCCAAGTGAAAAGCCACAAAACAAAATCAACAACAGGAAGAAAAACAGAAATTTAAAATGCCATGATGTTAAACAAATTGCTACTGGATATGATAGTCTCCATTACACAGTTACTATACATCCCCTTAAATGAGAACCCACAAAACAAAATCAACCATAGCAAAAGAAAATTAGAAAGTTACAATGCCATGAGGTTAAATAATATGCTATTGAATGACTAATATGTTGCTGAAGAAATGAAAAAGAAAATCAAGAACCTTCTTGAAGAAAATGATGCTACTGCATGATCTATGAATCACTGAAGAATTTAATGAGAAAGTGTTTTGGAAGAAATGAAACTAAAAACAAAAACATCAAAATCCATAAGATGTAGTTTCCATGGATCTTTGTTGGCAAGATCTATCTCCTGTAGGCAACAAATCCAGTCTACTAGTCTATGATGATTGATGCGTTTAAGCTATTCACATTCAGGGTTTAATGTAAGTAGGTGGTAATTTGGTCCTGTCATTTATCGATGGGTTGTTCATTGATTTAGTCTTCCGTTATTATTTTACTGAGATGTTCTTCACATTTGCCTTTGGTTTTGGTGGATGCTATTCCCCTTCTCTCTCAAGAGAACATCTTTAAGTATCCTTTGTAGGGCAGGTTTGGAAGCGGCATATTCTTTTAACTTTTCTTTTCTGTGGAAGAATTTTATTTCATTTTCGAAGACAAAGGAAAGCTTTCTGGGTACAATATCCTGGGCTGACAGTTTTTTTTTTTTCTTTTAGAATCTAGAATGTGCCTTTCCATTCTTTTCTTGCCCATAAAGTTTCCTGTGAGAAATCAGCTGTGAATTTAATTGGCATTCCTTTATATGTCAGTTGATCTTTTTCATGAGCACATTTAAGGATCTTTGTCTTATGTTCAATTGAGGAGAGCTTGATTATCGTGTGTTGTGGTGAGGAATGCTGTTGGTCAACCCTGTTGGGAGTTGTGTGCCCCTCCTGGATGTTGTTTTCCAATTCTTTCTCCAGATTAGAGAAATTTTCCTTTATTGTTTCATTAAATACATTTTTAAACCTAGCTTCTCTTTCTATACTTTCTGCGACTCCCATAACTCTTACATTTGGGCTTTTAATAATGTGTTTCAGTTCTTGAATACTTTTTTTTAGCTTGACCCTGCTCTGCTTCCAGCTTTTTGATTGTTTCCCCATTGTGACAAGAAATATCTTCCAATTCTGAGATTCTTTTTTCTGACTCCTTTATTCTGAGACTTTCCACTTTCAATTTGTTCTACTGTGTCCTTCATTTCCAATAATTCAGCTTGACTTTATTTCAGTGTTGCTGTTTCCTGTGTGATGAATTCTTTAAATTCCTGCATGTGTTTTTTAAAATTCTGCATGTTGTTGACAAAAAGCTTTATAACAGTGTTTTGAATTCTGTATCCATATTTTCTCGATGTATTTCTCAGTTAACTCTGAAATTGGCAAAGGGTTTTTGCTCCTTTGCAGGGGAGTCTTCAGCAATATTCATTGTGCCCCTGTCTCTTCTTTTGCTCTTGGTCATTGTACTTCTGGTTATCAGATTCTTCTCCTTGGGGCAGGTTTCTAAGGTATATCACCCACAGGTCTATAGCTCAATTTTACTTATTGTGGTTGGTACATGATTCTTTGTTTGCAGTCACTTGTGGCACTTCCTCCTTTGAATTTCAAATCTGGGCTTTTATGTTAAACTTCCACCGTGATCTCTGTAGCCTCAGCTCCTGGCCCAGCACTCTACCTCCTGTGATTCCGTGCTATTGCTGCACCATTGTCTGTACAACCTTTCTCCCACTTCTGGTTCAAGCAGTCCTCAGGATCAGGGAAACACCAAGTGTCCTATATAGCTAGGTTGTTGTTGTTGGTGATCTTGCTGGAATCTATTGGTTGTTAGGTCTGAGAGCCGCATGGACCTATTTTGAGTACTAAGATGCCAAAGTTGGTATTATTTTCAATGTCAGACCAGTGCAGTGAGTTTGCTCCCTGCTCAGCACATGCGCAGCACACTGTTGTCCCTGCAGTCTTAAAGTCTTTCCACACTGCACAAAATGGCGCCTGATGTGCCATTGCTGGAGTTCATAATCTGCTAACCATTAGGTCTGGGGGCTATCCTCACCTATTTTGGGTGGAACCTGTAGGATGCCATGTCGTTGCAATTCACTGAGCCCAAGATGAGTTTGCTCCCAGCTCTCAGTGCATGCGCAGTCCTGTCCCATAGCCTTTGCCTTCCTATACAAGATGGCCTCAGATTCAGCTCTACTGGGGATTTGAGCTGTGAAATCCACCCTGTTCCTGTATACACCACCTGTTTGGTACCTGCTGTTCTGTCTCTGCTCCTGGTCAAATCAAACAAACCAGCAGGATAGGCAATTCTTTGTCTGGGTTCACCTGCTGAGCTCCTAGTGAACGTCCCTTCCTACCTGGCTGCTGATGTAGTTCCAGTTACTGGTGCAGTTCAGGTTGCCACTGGCTGAGTGCTACTGGGATATCTGCTTACTGCAACACCACCTCATTGTTTTTGCTGCTTTCATGTGTCCATCAGTCTCCAGGTGCCCCTCTGCTGTCATTCTGTCATCTATTTCCTGGAATGTGCCCACTCTGAATCTTTCTCCATCTGTTTAAACATGTCCTCACCCTATTCCGCCATCTTGATTCTCTGATCACCAGTTTCACT
Source organism: Ochotona curzoniae (assembly GCF_017591425.1). NCBI lineage: Eukaryota > Metazoa > Chordata > Mammalia > Lagomorpha > Ochotonidae > Ochotona > Ochotona curzoniae. The sequence continues at coordinate 38,916,251 of NW_024466502.1, read as the reverse complement.
GAAAAACTCTAAATGTTGGATGGTTGTCAGGTTCACAGGTTTTCTAAAATTCTAACTTTCTTTTGGAAGTTTAAAATTTATTATTAGAACAAGCATTGTCAATTGTTTTCCGCAAAGTGACAGACTGACCTTGTTCATTTTCAAAACAGTGTCGTTTTCAAAACAGACGAGTGAAATGCTCATCTGAATAGCCAAAGTTGTCTGCCAGTCATTCTTTCCAGTCAAGTCCTGTTCCACAAAAACAGCGGTGAGCCCAGCTTGTAAGTCAGACAATCACACTGGTGTGTTTCCTTGACACAACCATTGTATTTCTAAATGCAGCAGTTATTCAATGCATACCTCTCTTTTTGTCACACAAGATGTTACAAAGATGTACTGAATAGCAGAGAGTTAGCAAAGGGATGCTCACTCTGCCTCATCAAGGTCATTCTTTGGGTGGAGTCTGAAGAGTGCCATGACGATGGAACTGTTTTCCTGAGGAGCCTGTGCAATGTTCTAATCTGGAAATGATTTTATTCCCAGCTTAGCATTGTGCAGCTCAGCTGTCCTCCCTTCAGTCTAACATGCCTGGTCCCATGGAAATGGCACCTGAGTCCTACTGATGTAACACATGTACAGTTAACAGTTGTTCCTCCTGTCCTCTGAGCCCTTGTCCCTCTGTGCAAGATGGCACCCTATAGGACACCAGCAGAGATCCGGGGCTGCTGGTCGTCAGATCCAGGGATCAAACATACTGCAGGATTCAGAGTTGGCGTTGCCCTCCCTGTGGGATCAGCTCAGTATGATCAGCCAGAAACGAGCCCACTCTGGATCATCCCCTCAGATCCTCACTCTCTGCCCCACCACACAAGACGTGCTGTGAGATTCGTCCTGGCACTGATCTGCCCCCTGGAGTATGCCGCTCCTTTTCTGCTTGTTGCTGAGCCAAACTGTTCAGCAGGTTGGACAGGTCTCAGTCTGCCTTCACCTCCTGAGCTCCCTGCATGAACCCACACTCTACCTGGCTTCCATGGCCACCACTGGATCCCTGGCTGCCACTGGAGCGTGGATCACTGGAGACTGAATCGCTGCTTGCCGGCTGATGGTGGGTTTTCTGTTCACTGGAACACCACTCTGACATTGCCACTGCTTCCCTCAAAGTTATTCTTAAGGATACTTCTTGTGTAAGTCTGAAGAATACGATTAGCAGTTTGATGCTGTTGGCTTCGATTTGTGCAAAGATCCCAGTACTTTCATTCACCATTCTTTTGTATGAACAGAACAAATGTTAACACACTGGAAAAGGGAAATACCTTCTTATACTATTATGAAAATTGTTTTTCCCTACAGAATTTTCAGAATTTTCTAGCAACCTCCCAGGACCTAGCAACCAGCCCTCTGTTTTTGTTGTTTTACATTTAGATACTTTTTTGAAAAGTAGATAGAGGGAGATATCCATCTGCTCGTTCACTCCCCAAATGGCTGTAATGGCTATGGCTGATTCAAGCCAAAGCCAATAGACCAGATCTCTTTCTGGTACTCCCTACTAGGTGGCAAGGGCCATGCACATGAGCCTTCCTTCACTGCTTATCCATGTGCAATATAGCAGGGAGTTGGGTCAGAAGTGTACAGCCTGGACTCAAACCAGTGCTCTGGTATGGGATGCTCACATTGCAAGTGTTGGCTTAAGCTACTGTGCCACAATGCTGGCCCCAGTTTTGAAAACTCTAACCTTCTACATCTTAAGGCTGTGTGATTTGTTTATTTTTATTTGAAAGATTTATATAGAAAGAAGGTGACACACAGAGAGATCTTTCATCTGCTGGTTTACTCCCCAGATGTCCACAGCAGCCAAAGCTGGGTCACTCCGAAGCTAGGAACCTGAACTTCTTCCAGGTCTTCTGTGTGTGTACAGGGGCCCAGGAAACCTGGACTGTCCCTTACTACCCTTTCAGGCACATCAGCAGGAAGCTGGATGGGAAGTGGAGCAGCCAGCGCTTGAACCAGCATGCATGTGGGATATCAGGACTCCAGGCAGAAGCTTAATCTGTTACATCATGGCTGTATCTTCCATCTAGCATGTTTTACATGCAGACCTAACAGATTGAGAGCCAGTACCACCTCTGTTCTCTCCAGGCCACCACCTAAATTTCTCCTGTCTCTTCCCTAGACAGCGGGTGCTTGAAAGGATAAAACCCTGCCAAGTAAAAGGAGGCCATATTTACCTGCAGGCTCATTGTTGTGACTCAATGTGAACATTACACAACCAACACCCACAAAGAGGTGACTGTATCTAATCCTAGAGAGCCTGGCTCATTCTGAGCCATCAGGCCAATGATTGACCCTCCCACACTCTCCCACCATCCTGGCCTAGTGCTGGGTCCCTGGTAGTGCACATACTGCCCCTCCTAAGCACTGCTCTTTCCTCTTTGTGTGTCTTCACATGAGCTTGATGGAGGTAGTGTCCCAGGAGGAGAGAGGTGCTTTCAGAGTTGGCATCTCCAAGTCTCAGATCCTTACATGCCTTCGGCCAGTTTACTCACCTGCTTATATATTCAGGTTTGTGGTCACCATTCATGTATTGATCCTTATCCTACTCAAAATACCCCTCAGCTGGGGATAAGAAGTGGGAGAGAAAGTAGGAACAGTGGAAATATTGTGGCCCAGAGACCCATGGAGTCCCTCAGCCAGCCAGTAACTTGAGGGACTGGTTCTAAGTAGTACTTGTGTAGATGAAGAAGTAAAGCCAACACTTATGAGCTCCTTCAACCAGAATTGACAGATGTCGACATTTTGTCATATTCATTGTAGATCTATTTACAAAAAAGAAATAAAACATTAGAAATAAGAATTGAGTCACTTATAATCTTTAAATATTCATTTCACATTTGTTTGTGAAGAGTGGCTGAGCACAGGGCAAGGAAAGGGCACCAGAAAATCAGCCTCTCCTCCTCTCTGCTCTCCAAATTTGCCTGCCAGTTTAGCAAGCAAAAGCAACATAATTAATGCACAGATGTCCCTTGGAAGGGAGTTTAGCAGCCAACCTTCACCCCCTTCCTAACATCACTTGCCCTCACCCCCTTCCTAATATGCCAACCACAAACAGGACTCTTTCTGAGAGAAGTACCAGAGATGATGATGTTCTGGATCTGGTTTCATTGTGTGAGGGTTTGAGTGCTCCTTACAAACAGGTCTCCATGCACTATGGAGACTGGCTCATTCCTTTTCATTTGGTTGAAGCTACGTGAGCCCAGCATTTCTCCCATGGATAACCTGGCCATGCAAATGGCAATTATCTGTGTCCGCAGCATCAGGAGTGTGAGAGAACACAGCCAATCAGCTGTGCTGCTTTTTTTTCTACCTTCATATCTTCACAGTTACAATAAATCAAATCCCTTGACATCTCTCTCTGTTTTTAAGCTGCATATGAATCTATTGCCCTCAGCTAGAAATTTCCATTCTATCATTCACTGAGTGGCAAGGGCAGTGGGCTTCTCTGGTTAGTGAAACTGCCGAGTACAAATGAATCACAGTGCCTTTGTATTCTAGAACACAGGTCTGTGATGAGTGTATGTGGGAGGTTGGCCAAAACACAGTCCCATGACTCAACTCTTAAGTGATTTACAATGAACAGAAGCCTGGACACTGAGGTTGAATAACCATCTCCATTTAATAAGCATTAAAGATGGGTGAGGAGGAGGGGCCGAGGAAAGCAAGCTCTGACAGTCTCTCAGTCTCAGCTTTCCTCTGTTGGGTGGGGCTGCTCATTGTCATCTGCTTTTAGAGGGCTGTTGTTTGCAGTGTACTTTACAAATGACCAAAAGTGACCTGAAAAACGCTCTACAACATAACAGGCAATTTCACAGGGACCAGGGTTGGGTTTTAGACCATAAAAGGAGAAAATAACACATTTAGTCCTCCAGATTAACCAAGTGACCAGCCAGGGAGGCAGGAATGATTCTGTCTCTTCTCAGAAAGCTAGACGGAATTTAGGGTCTGTTACAAACCCTTTGAAATAAGGGCTGGAGTGCTGAGCTTTCTGTCCCCGGAGAGCCAGTAAATAAAACAGGGCAGAATCATCAGAATAGCTAGCGAGAACAAGAGTGAGTAGACCAGGAATATGCAGAGTTACTGCATTATTCGGGATTTCCAAAGGAATGGAACCTAAGGAGTGCGTATGGACATGTGTAGATGAACTTGATTATGGAAAGTGGTTTACATCATCAGGCTCATGGAAGCTTGGAAGCCCCACGATATGCCAGCTGTAAGTTGGAGCACCAGGAGAACTGGTGGCATAGTTTTGTCCAAGACCAAAGGCCTGAGAATGAGCCACAGGTCGGGGAGAGGGTCCAGGGTAATTGTCTGTTGGCCTAAGGACCAAGAGCTCTGATGTTTGAGGGCATAAGATATATGTCCTTGCCTAAAAAAGAGGGGATTTACCTTTCTAGTCCCTTTGTTGCATTTGAGTCTTCAATGTATTGGGTGATGCCCACCCACATTGTTGAAAGCAGATCTTCCTTACTCTGAATCTTTGGATTCAAATACTAATCTCTTTCAGAGATGCCCTCACATATACACTCAGCTCTCTGGAGAGCCTGTCAAACTGACACCTAAAACTAACTTACCTCACGGTCATCATCCAGTACGGTTTGGAGGCAGCTAAAAAGCTACTTGATTCACCTGAGAATCAGATCCTTGCACAGTCCACTAATCCTTGATTAGCCTTTTCCAGAAAGTTCCAAGTGACAGGGAATTACCAACTCTTGAGGCAGCCAATGTCAGTTTTTATTGTTTTATATCACTATACATTGTTGATGAAGTCTCCCACTTTGAAATATGATTTAATTAAACCACTTTAGCCCCTAAGCTTTACTCTTTGGGCATGTTCCAGTTGCTCTGAGGCCTTGGCAAGGTGTGCTGTGAGCTGTGGCATGTCCCCCACTGGAGAACTCCTGAGCATCTGTGTGCAGCATGGGGCTGCTTATCACCAGACTTCTGCGTGTCTTCTTTTGGCTACTTCTGTGCCTCTTTGTGTGCTGTTTTAGGGGAGGGGAAATGGGAGGGCAGGAAGGATATTGATGATACTTGGAGGGATGAAACCTCCACACTCATCTCTCTTCTACTCAGGAAGTTTGTGCTTGCTGTTTGTGTTTTGTGACAAACACAGAATCGTATTTTGACAATAGTGATTGAAGATTATGTTCTATATCAGAAATACTTCTGGATAAAACCTGATTGGATGGAAGCAGGTCAGAAGGTATGTCTTGACCCAACAATGCATAATCTTTATAATGCAGTAGTTCTCAGAGTTGCCCTTGGACTAAAAATATGAGCATTAGAGGGCAACTTAATAGAAATGCAAAATATAGGAATTCATCAAACTTTTTTCTCTTGAAATCTCCTTAGCTGGCATCCAGCAATAGGTTAAGGATGCCTCCAGGTGATGGTGATTTAAGCATCACTGGCAGAGTGGATGCTGTTAGTGTACACGTGGAATCTCATACTCCTTCCTACAGTGAGTACTGGCCTGTAATGGCTTATAGTGGTTTCCTGCTTGGAACACTTGCTCCTAGCAAAGCAGAGTTAGCCAAGCAGAGAGTCTTCTTGCAAGGGAAGCAATATAGTGCAGCTGAGAGCCACCTAGCAACCGATGACTGACATGGGGTGCAAAAGGCTGAATCCATGCTTCAACAGAGAACCACTTTGTGCTACACAGCTCTTGGTGGGATGAGGCGGAATCTAAGGCCATCATCTATTCAGTTCTCTTTGCCTAAACCATCTTGCCTCCTTTAGTGGAGACTAATGCAGTATGTGATACATTTTTTTAAACCAGCTTTGTATGTGGACTAGTCTAGGAACTACACTACCACATGTACAGGTAGGATGTCAGGGTTAGAGTAATGACATTGAAGTTCTCTAGTACAGAAAGATGGCTGACCAAGTCCTTAGCATTCCAGAAAGCATTTGAGCCTCTTCATGGGGTCCTTCTCAGACCTCCATGAGGGTGGTGATTAAGGGCTTTTGGCTGATAAGCAAAATGAATGTCAACAAGTTTAAACGTTGGCTGAAAGTCAGTTGTTGAATAAAAGTGAGATTAGGCCCCCCTCGCTATCCCCTTCCTGATACTCCTAGAGCTCTTTGCCTAGGCTTGATAGGATAGAAGGAAGTGCATTTGGATAGAAGGAAGTGGAGATTTGACAACTCTCTGGATTATTTGGGTCATGTGAATTTAGGGTCTAAAATGGGCTAGACCACTTTAATTCTCTAGATAAATGTGTTACCACCATGGCTGGAAGTGGAGCTTCTTCTCTTCCTCAGACACAAAGAAAATCTGTGGAAGGGAGGCTGAAAGGGAGGCTCCTAGGGGCAGACCAGCTGAAGCAGCCGCTGGGATCCTTCCTCATTTCTCCTGAGGATGGTGAGCAGTCACTGAGAGTTAGGCTAGAACAGAGGTGGAGGTCCGCAGCAAGCAAGCTAGTGAAATTTAATGAAGTGTACCTGATAAACTGAGAGAGTCGCTTAAGGGCTCTGTCTGTGCATGGATGGGTTTTTATGATATGGGGCAAACTTCTTTCCACCCCTTCTGGGGAAATTGCCAGGTGGAAGACTTGGGGATGTTATTGCAAGATGTTGTTGGACAAAAAGTCTTCTAGTTTTCAGGCTTCCTCTGCGGTATTTTGGGGAAGACCCCTCATTTGGGATGTTATAGAAAGATTTCTGGGCACTGAATCGCCCCTTCAGTGTTGTCAGACAGGGACAAGACATTTTCTGGACATAGGACTTCCACTATGTTGTCAGTGGAACTTCTGATGTGCAAATGTCAAGTTGCTTTCAAGGCATACTTTTAAGATATTGAATTCTTCCCTCATTTAACCCTATGAATTTACAGTCTCTGCCCTCTTTACCCCATGTTAAAAAAGGGGGTGGGTGGGGTGGGGCTCATGTCTTTCTCTCTGCCTGACATGTGGTGCCCATGAACTTCTAGGACTCTCCTAATTTGGGTCTAAAGAGATGCTGCTGTATTCAGTTTGGAAAAAGAGCAGGGCTTCACCTTTGCTGGCTAAGGTGACTTACTTGGCTGCTGCTGCTTTTTTGTTTTACTTTCATTTTATTTGAAAGGTGGATATACCCCCCCCACACACACACACATATACACACTGAGAGAGATAGAATGATCTTTCATCTGCTGATTCCCAAATGCCCCACAATGGCCATAGATACCCAGGCCAAAGCCATGGGCCTAGAGTCCCCCCCACCCCCGGATTTCCCACATGAGGGGCAGGTACCCAAGTACTACAGCCATCATCTGCTACTTTCTGAGAGGCTCATCAACAGGATGCTGAATAGGAAGAGGAGCAATTGGGTTTCAGTGAATTGTCCCAAGAGACAACTTAAGCCAGTGTATTAGTTTTGCTCTTTGCTCTTTCCACATCTGTTACCTCTGCCGTAGTTGTTAGAATAACTTGAGTCAGGGGAGAGTGTCAGCAGCCAGAGCTTCAAGGCCTGGGACACCAGGGACAGTACTTTGGACTTTATCCAAAGGTGATGTGAAATCACGAGGTGTCAATCAGAACAGTGACAAGATGATTAAGAAGAGATCTTTATGGCAACAGTGCAGAGATGGAGTAAAAGGAGACAGGAAGTTAATACAGAAGGAACAGACAGGAAAGCAGTGTTGGTAAGTGGGCTGCTGCTCTGGGCAACTGGGGCTTAAATGCACTGGGAACCTTCAAGAATAATGCTTTCTGCAAGGCATAAGAAAGCTGGGACATTTGTCTACTAACTCCTGTCCCTCATTGGTGGAGGGTTGTCACTGTAGGTTCAAAATCTGAGTGTTTATGGTTGTTTTGTGGACAGGCTGAAGAGCTTCAGGTGAATGAGCCTTTGTTCTCAAACAGTAGAGCCAGGTGCTTGAGATGGATACCATTATAGAGCACCTCAATGTATCTTCCACAGTGGAGCTGGACTCAGAGCTTGGTAGGGATAATGGGGCAGAGTATACCTGCTGCAGTGGCAAGAAGTGATAGCTAAGCTGATACTAAAAAAGTAGAAATTAGTAAATGGGGGTAGAAAATAGGGATGCAGTTTTACAACAAGTTCTACATTTCCAGTTTGACCTAGAATTTGTAGTTCTAGTTATTGAGTTTAAGACAATTGCCGTGAATTACAGAGTGATGTGGCCGGGAAGAAGAGATTATTTTCATTTGGGCATGTTGAACTGGAGGTGTCTGTGACATAACCAGGTGTCATACTGGGTTGGCAAATGAAACTCTTCTAACTCAGTGGTGGTAAAGTGTGCAAGCTTCAATTTGACATTGAAATTCCCTTAACAGGCTTTGTGGGATAACTCTAATGATGAATGAAGACTTTTTTCCTCCTGCTAAAAGAGTACATTTAATCTGGTGGTTTAAGTGATGCCTTTTAAATAGCCTGGTGTCTCTTTCTACTTACTGTTCTTCTATTAGTTGATTTTGAACTTGGTGCATTCCGTTACAGATTGTCTCCCTCTAAAGAAAGGGAATAATAAACACTCTTTGGAGCTGTTGCATAGCTATTGAAAACCTAGACAGCATTTTCTGAGTTGTTGCAAAGCACAGAGCTCCATCCAGTATTGTATTACTTTGCTTCATTTTGCTTTCAAACTTACTGCATTCTAATTATCCTGCTGTTACCGAATTCAGTGCTAAAGTGAATATGCTTGTTTCCTAAAATGGAGTTTCTAGATAATAAAAGCTCATATTTACCAAGTGAAATAAGCCAGATAGTTAGCTAATTATGGCACGGAACTCATCCTGTGTATATGTATTTTTTTTCTCTCCATTGTCATTATATATTTGCATTTGGACACATGCATCCTGTTTGTACTCTATTTCAGAATACATTTTTCAATAGATGTTGAAACCACTTACATTTTAATTTTCTGAAGTGGTTTCTTTGATGGATATTTTATTATAGGAAGAAACGTAGGACAGCCAAGTCAATGGGGCCAGAGACAAAAATGTGAAATAGGTAAAGTCTGGCTTCAGCTTTCACTTTCAAGGTGACCTCCATTTTCCCCGAGGGCCTTGGCATGTCCCAGAACTCACTGCCAAGGTGCCCAGGGGTGGTTGGCTTCCTTTTCTCGAGAGGTATTAATGATGTCATCACATATCTCCAGGGCTTGTGAATAGTGTGTGCTGTTCTGTTTAGCCATGCTTGTTTGTAGAGCCTTGGCTCTGCAGGAAGCCCTAGTCTACTTGGTAAAAGTGGAAGAAGAGGAGAGCAGAACAGCGTCAGGACTAGGTGGGGTACCTCGATTTGCTTCATCTTCCTTACTGGCTGGACTGTGCTGATAGTTACAATGGAGGCTGGCTCCACAAGTCCAAGAAGTTGGTGCAATGTAGTGGGCACTCACCACTGGGCTCAGTATTCTGCAAGTGCACTGATCTTCTTTAATGTAATAACACTGTGAGTTTGCTTAAAAACATGCTTAAGAGTAAACATTTCTAGAGAAAAGTGGAAAAGTCTCCTTATGTGTATCCCGTGTCTTTGAAACTTCCTGCTGCTGGCAGGTGGAAGAGCCTTTTGTTGTTTAAACAATTTTGAGGACCAAATTTTGCATCTGATTTTGTGAGAGTTCTAAACAAAGAGCAGGTTTCTTAGTAGTCATTTCTCTAAGGGGGGAAAAAAAATAATGACAGCAAAGTCACACAAGGTTTGAAACCTATATTTTTGAAGTAATGAAATAGCTGGCATGGTACAAAATAATAATGTTTTACTTTTGAAGAATAAAGGCAGCCAGCACATTCAGAGAATGATGGCTTTAGACTACAGGGTGGGATCATTCATCCTTCTGCTCTGCATTTGCTCCAGCTGAGCATAAAGCTTTCACTGTTGTGATGGCAGTTCCACCTGCAGGCGTTTCCCCTGGGACTCGTGGGTGTGGGTCTGGAAGTGTGCAGTAACCTACCCGCATCCAGTGTTTTTGTTTTGGAGCCTGAGGCCAAGGGGAGCTGAGTTAGTCAGGCACATGTGTGGCTCAGGAGCCTGCAGAAAGTGCTGAACTTTTGCATGGGCTGTGGGTGGTGAAGCACTTGTGTGTGCTCACCCTGCTGTTCAGCTTGGAGCCACCACTGGTTTCAATTATGCCTTCAACAGGCAGCTTTGAGGGCTCCTCTATTCATTACAGTGCCTCACGCTCTATAATTAGTAATAAAGGAACACAGGCACTTCACAAATATAAAGGGCTAAACAGTAATCAGGCGGTCAAGGCTAGGCATTGGGACTTTTCCACCTAACCCTTCTTTTCTCTCAAGTTGAGAAAAACACAGACTTCTTTTGTAGCTTTATTTTATGGTTTTTGCCTTGAATGATCTTGGTTTGAATCTCACCCTAGCCATTGACTAGCTGTGTGATTTTTCAGTATTTTATGTAACCTCCTCATATCTCAGTTTTCTTGTCTGAAAAACAGAGTTAATGATAATTCCTACCTTGTGAGAACAATTTGAGGGTTAAATGAGCTAATTTGGGCAGAAGGTTTTGGAGAGATCTGCATATGTAGAAGCTTGCTTAGTAGATGGTAGCTCTAACTAGTAACATTTTGATTTTAGGTAATGCATGAAGCACCAGACATAGCCATAGGTCTCTTAAGTATCTTAATTTAAATGATTTATTTATTTATTTTGAAATGCAGAGACAGCGACAAAGATACCCTATATCCTCTGCTTCACTCCCTAAATGCATGAAACAGCCAGGGTTGGGCCAGACCCGAGCCAGGTGTCTGGGACTCAATCCAGATCTGTCAAAAGGTGTTAGGGATTCAAATACTTGGGCCATCATTTGCAGCCTGTAAGAATGCATAATAGCAGGGAGGAGGATTGGAATTGGTGGAGCAGGTACTTAACCAGGCTCTTCAATAGAATACTGGCCTCTCAAGTAGCAAGTTAACAACTACACCAAATGTCTACCTCTCGAATATCTTTTTTAAAGCCTCTTATGCACGCACACACACAATTGAAAGGCAGTTACATAGTCAGCAGGAGAGAGAGAGAGAGAGAGAGAGAGAGAGAGAGAGAGAGAATCTCTGAATGCCAACTTACTTTCCAAATGGCTGCAATATCCAAAGCTGGGCTGGTCCAAAGCCAGGAGCCTAGAGTTTGTTCCAGGTCTCCCACATGGGTGCAGGAGCCAGGACTTGGACCATTTTCCACTGATTTCTCAGGCACATTAACAGGGAGCTGGATCAGAAATGGAACTGGCACCTCAGGCAGAGGCTGCTTTTCCAGTCTCTATGCACATTTTCAGACAGAAACACAACCAGTACCGTGTGTATCCATCCCATCACTGACAGTTTTCTGTCTTACCTGACAGAATCCAGTGATTATATTTTTTTCTGTATTTTAAGGCAAATCCCAAGCATTGTTCCTTTAGATGAACTTGAGTGTCTTTGATACTAACATCCTTAATAAGCTGAGAGTCCCCTTAGACCATGTCTTCTTTCCCATGGATTCAGTTTGAAAGGGGAATTACTAACAACAAAGCAACACCCCTACAGATGTTTGTTGAACTAGTAAGTTAATAACCCAGGCTTCGCTTGCCTCTACCTTTTGGTGCTTACTTAATAAATATTCATCAAGTAGATAAACAAGGACAGGAATTTCATAGCATGTCTAATATATATGGAGATGTGCATATTTATGAAAAAAATCAGCAAACTTTTAAATACTTATATGAGCCTTTGCAGTGCTTGAAATCCCACAGGCTTAATGTTGCTACAAACATGAATAATGCTCAAATTATTGGCACTTAGGAGTTTCATTCTGGTCCTGAAATCATCTGTGAATGTTGAATGTCTGACTATAGACGATGTCATGAAAAGCAATTAGCGGATGCTTCAAACACATGACAAATCCTTTATTACTGTGCTTATAAGTGACACGGTTTACAGAAAACCAAATGTAATTAAATAACATTGAACTTGAAATCTACCACAGAGTCAAGATATACAAGGTATACTTGGCAAGGCAAAACTTCTCAAACACTAGGTTGTTTTAGGTGATAATTTTCCAATAAATGATTCCAACACATTTTTTTTTGTCTTACAGACGGTTCCTTTGGCAATAACTTCCACTTTAGCTTTTATTATATAAAAATATAACAAACTTTCATTATATACAAACATTACATTACACAATGTACAGGTTAAAAACACTAAGAAAATGGCAAGCTGCAAGTGAAATTAAAGTCAGTAGCATGATAAGAATTAAATACGCACACATTTCATAAAAATTACATTAACTACATTTTTTTTTGTTTGCAAATACCAAACAGTACCAATGTGATTGGAAAGAGCTTCCAACAACTTCATTTTTAAGGCACATCTTGCATATTTATATTTACAACACTGAAACCAGTCAATAACTTAGGGGCTTCTCAGAGTGACCTGTATGATGTGTGAAGACATGCAGCGTGGGGTTACACATTTTCATCGGCTCCCTTCTTTGGGGACAGGTACCTTCCTGGGGGGGATGGGTAAAGGGGCACCCCGATCTCCTGCAGGTCTGGGAGCCTCCCTGGACGGGGCGGGGAAAGCAGAGTGACTGTCCTGTCATAATCTCGGTGCAGCACTTTTTCGTAGACGCTCTGCAGCCCCACAGTCTTGGGCAGCTGGGCCTGGTAGAAGTTGTCCCTGCGCAGGGGATCCCGCGGCAACGACGTGCTCTTACAGAAGGTTGACATCTGCGCTGGAGGCTGCAGTGAGGGCTGTGCGTTGGGCCCACCACAGGACGGGCTCCAGCAGCGGTCCGAATGGCCCAGGATCTTACACTCGGCTGTGCACGCCCACAGTCCTAACACGAAAGGGAAAAGAACGTGATTATTCTTGAGATCTCACACACACACACACACACACACACACACACACACACACACCTTGAAGCCTCTATCTTCTCAATGCCTGGGTCAGGGCAGCTGAAAAGTAAGGCGTGTATCTAGAACCCTATGAATTAAAAGGCACACTGCTCCTGTAAGTCATCTTACTATGAAGCTGGCCCCGTTTGTTTAAAAAAAAAAGTTGATTTCCCTCCTTGGACAGCCAGCAGCATTGACTCTGCTTCTGCTTGAGCAGCCGGGGTTGTGCTGTGTTCAGGTGATGAAACTGCCTGCCCTTGGCGCTTTGAAAATTCACTGCAGAATGGATGAGTGAAAAACTGAGGTGAAGAGACGGAGGGGGCCTGGGAACCTAGGGTGGCAGGGCCGAAGGGGACCGTAGGGAAGGAAGCTGCTTTTGGCTGGGAAGAAGAGCCCTCACCACTCTGCATGTGGTTGATGAGATCCTTTTTCAGAGCGTCCCCGCTGATGTCGGAATCGCTGTCGTTGAAATCACTGTCCCCTTTGCCGCTGTCTTTGCCGCTGAACTTCTCGGCTTCTCGGCCGGAGATGGTGTTGAAGGAGTGTCCCTTCCAGACGGCCACTGGGGGCGCCGACTCCTTGCCGAAGCCAGGAGACGCACCGTAGGGCTGCAGTGGGAGAGGTGGGGTGAGGGCAAGGGCGGGACAAGAAACAAAAAGAACAAGTGCGACCGGTTAAGCGTCTTCCTGAGCGCGCCCACCCTACCCCTCCAGGCTCCCTTCCCCCAGCCTGTACGCGGAGCACGGAGCAGGGGGGCGCCCAGCCAAGGAAGGCCTCACCTCGGCGTGCGCGCCGCGGAGCCGCTGCTGCCCCTCCAAGTGACAGGCGCTTTCCCCCGTGGCGCTGCCGCCCTCCGAGCCCGGCACTTCGGCCGCGGCGACCGCGGGCGGGGGCGCGTCGGCCGCGGGGCTGCCAAAGGGCGCTTTGCCGCTGCCAGGGAAGGTGAGCACGTCGAACATGTTGGGCCTGGGCCCGGCTCCCCGGGCGGCCTCCTCCGGGGAGCCGGGAGCTGAGGCTCCGCCGCCCGCCGCCCCGGGCCGCTCTTCCCGGAGGGCCCCCCCTTTGCGCACCTCCTTCTTGCGGCGGTTGCAGGTGGTGGCGATGGCGATGATGGCGGCCAGCAGCAGCGTGCAGCTCCCGGCCAACACGATGATCACGATCAGCGGCGTGTCCCATTGCAGTGCCGGCCCCGACGCCCCGAGGCGAGAGCCTGGCGGGCTGGAGCGCTCCGGGGTGCCCGCATTGGCAGGTGCAGCGGGCCCGCGCCCGCCGCCCGCGGTTACCACGAAACTAACAGTTGCGGTGGTGGCGAGAGGGGGGCGGCCGCCGTCGGATATGACCAGTAGCGCCCGGAATACGCTGCCAGGGGGTTCCTGCGAGAGGTCGCCGGTGAGCACGATCTCCCCCGTGCGGCGGCCTATGGCGAAGGCTTCGCGGGGCTCCTGCTGCTGCAGGTCGAATGCCAGTTCTCCATTGGCGCCCTCGTCTGCATCCCGGGCCTGCACGCGCGCTACAGCCGTGTCCCTGGCGGTGCGCCCAGGGACGGCCACTTCTAGAGTGCCGTTGGCCGGCACAGGAAGAACCAGGACTGGCGCGTGGTCATTCTGGTCCAGCACCCGTACTTGCACCAGGGCGCTGCTGGAAAGCTGAGGGGAACCGCCGTCACTTGCTTGGATGCGCACGTCGAGCTGGCGCAGTGTCTCATAGTCGAAGCTGCGCAGGGCGTAGATGGCCCCGGTAGCCGGGTCCACTGAGACGTAGGTCGACACGGCGCCTCCCGCGCGGCCCACTTCTGCGTCCAGCAGCCTGTAGGTGACTTGACCATTGCGGCCTAGGTCCGGGTCTCGGGCGGCCACGGTAGCCAAGTAGGCGCCGGGAGGATTGTTCTCGCGCACCGAGACCTCGTAGACAGGCCGCGTGAAGACAGGCGCGTTGTCGTTCTCGTCGCCCACGCGCACCGTATAGGGCCTCACCGTGCGCAGCGGGGGCGAGCCGCGGTCCTCAGCCACCAGCGTCAGGTTGTACTCGGCGATGCGTTCGCGATCTAGCGATGCCGCGGTCACCACCAGATAGCTGCCCGCGTAGGCTGGCTGCAGCCGGAAGTGCTCATGCCCGTAGAGGGCGCAGCGCACCTGCCCGTTGGCCCCCGAGTCCTTGTCCGAGGTGCTGACCAGAGCCACCAGGCTCTCGCGCGCCGCCCCCTCCGGCACCAGAGACGTGGTTCCGGCCTCCGGCGTCCCGGGCCCGGCCGGTGAGGTTGCGTCCGCTCCCCCGAGGGCGGCGGCGGCAGTGAAAGCCGAGGCCGGTGGCACACCCGGCGCGGCCAGCGGGGTGATGGTGATGTCCGGTGGGTTGTCGTTGACGTCGCGGATGCGCACGATGACCTTGCAGGTGGAGGCGCGCGGCCCTGGGCCACGGTCTTGGGCCCGCACGTCCAGCTCATAGGTGTCCTGGCGCTCGTAGTCCACCGGCCCGGCTAAGGTAAGGCGGCCGGAGCGCGGATCCAGCCGAAAGAGACGACGGGCCTCGGGCGGGGTGCGGGCGCCAAAAGAGAACACCACGTCACCATTGGGGCCCTCGTCTGGGTCGGCCGCGTCCAAGTCCAGCAGCAGCGAGCCCACGGGCGCGTCCTCTGCCAATTCCACCTCGGCTACGGCGCCCTGGGGGAAGGCCGGGCTGTGGTCATTGGCGTCTAGCACTCGTACACTGAGGGCGGCTGTGGCAGATCGTGGCGGGCGGCCGCCGTCTTGGGCCACCAGTTCCAGGCTGTAGGCGGCTTGGCTTTCGCGGTCCAGCTCTTGCAGGAGCACCAGATCGGCGCACTGGGCGCCATCCGCGCGCGTCTGCAGCTCCACGCGGAAGGGGCTGTGGGGCTCCGCGAGGCGCACGCTCTGCAGCCCATTGGCACCCACGTCCTCATCCACCGGCACCTCCAGGGGGATGCGCGTGCCTACTGCCGCACCCTCGGACACCTCCACAGGGATCTGGGCACGAGGGAAGTGGGGCGCGTGGTCGTTGACGTCCCTCACCTCTACCTCCACGTGCACCAGCCGGAACTGCTCCTGGGAGAAGCTGACCACGTCGAAGGCCAACACGCACTGTGGGGCCTGACCACACAGCCGCTCTCGGTCGAGGCCTGCGTCCCCGACGGTCAGCTGTCCGTCGCCCTCGCGCACCCGGAGCAGAGAGCTGTTGAACTGCTTCATCAGGCGGAAGCTCGTGTCTCCGGACACTTTCATGTGCAAGTCCTCAGCCAGCGTCCCAATGACCGTGCCGGGAGCATCTTCCTCAAAGGTGCTGTAGCGGACTGTTTTGCTCTGGGCCACCGAGAGCACCCAGCAGAGGCTGAAGAGCTGCAAAGGGAAAAGCAAGGGTCTGCCCCAGCGCCTTGCCGGACTCATGCCGCCAGCCACCCAAGTGCTGTTTCCGAAAGGCTGCGGGAAGAGAGCGCTCTCTGCTTTTCAGATGCAGGCGTGCGCCCCTGGCTCTCGGGAAGGCGTTTAGCTGCGAGCCTTGCGCGGGAGAAGTCTGCAGGCTCCCGGCTTCGCGGCTTGGAAGAGCCCCGAGGACGCGCGGACCCGTCTCGCCCGGCGCCTCTCCCTCCCGCCCTCCTCGCCGGAGCTGAGCCGCCGCGCGCCGCCTCCGCCTTTATAGCCGCCGCTATGCAAATCACCCGAGCCGGGCAGCCAATGGCCGCCTCGCCCTCGCGCCGCTCCTCCGCCAGCGTCTGACAATCCCTCTAACGTGGAAAAGACTTAGATGGGGGGGAAGGGGCAGGCGGGGGGAATTGGGGAATCTTCCCTCTGTTTCTTTAACTCCTTTTGCTTTCTCGCCTGCACGGAGAGGAGTCGGTGCGGGGCTCGGGGAGTACGGAAAAGCCGTCACCGCCTGGCCGGCTGCAGGAGCCAAGCGTGGACTTGTCGGGGTGGCGCCCCAGGGGCCTGGGACCCCCAGCCCTGCCTCTGCCCCAGCACGCACCCTTGGGCATGTTGCAGCCCCTTTCCTTCCTCCAAACTCCGGCGGTCCGTGCGGAGAGCAGCGCTGCTCGCCTTTCTGGCCCGGCTTCCCAGGGTGCCGGGAACGCCAGGCTCTCCATGAAGCAGCTCGGAAGAATAAGGGAAAATTGATTTTGTTTAAATTTGTGTATGCATGTTTCGCTCGTGTGAGTCCCGGTGATCAGAGCTGCCACTTGCCTTTCAAAGAACTCTCCGATATGTTAGTATGCATGTCACCGTCCAAATGGCTTTCTTAAGCCCTGGGCGCTAGCAGCCAAGGAGGAAAAAAAAAGTTCCAAATAGGATTTAGCATAAGCTTGAGGAGATTTGGAAAGGTTTCAAAGATCAGACTGTATCAAAGGCTTAGGAAGCCCTCGTTAGCAGTGGAAATAGAATGGCGTGGCAGGCGATCCCATTGGAGGCCCCAATGTCTGTATTATTTCCCTGTGACAAGCTAAGGGGAGAGAAAAGTTGAACAGTTTCCACAGCCGAGTCGGGCTAACTCGAACATAATGAGCAAACGCCACATGTATCCATTATGTTCCTCTATTCATCCCCGATCACTGCCATAACTCTCCAGCTAAACGGTGATGGGCGCTGAATTCCACACAATACCCAGCTCGTATTAAAGTGCATTTAGAGAACTTTCCCTCCTGATGCCTCGTTCCGCCTATTTGGAGGATTTTCTTTCTTTCTAATAGGGCCGCTCTGGGAAGCAACACTCGTCCTGTTCCGGAAGAACAAAATCACAGCATGAACGTTGAAACCTGGCACGAACCTGGGGGAACTTAGCCATCTGCCTAGGGAAGTGAGGAGCTTCGCCACTGCCAGGCCTTAGGCTGGGTGGCTCCTGGGGGACCCCCAGGTATGCTTCTCTCATCCCTGCATGCTAGGGGAGGAGGCTTCACCCCACAACAAGGTGGGTTCTTACACTGATGCCCACTCAGAGGCTTCTGCAAGCCCGCTATGCAAATTCACACAGAGGAAAATAACCTGAAGTCATTCACACACACGCACAAAAAAAATTAGGGCTGTGCGTTTAACGAACAGATTGCCGTTCAGTCAACACCCTCCTGACTCGTGATTTTGGCGCTGCTTTGTCTGCGTGTTTTTCCGTCCCTCAGACTCGAAGCCCTGGGTTTTGTGATGGCTTGAGGGGTGGAGTAGGAATCCCAAGAACGGGGGAGGCCAAGCAGGGAGCTGGGTGGGCGAACGCTGGCGTGCAGGAAGGAAATGCTCAGGGTCGCCAGGGAGCGGAGGCCTGACCCTCCTGAACGCTCCTAGGAGGCTGGTGGGGCGGGGTGGGGTGTGGGTGATGCCTTTCGGTTCCTTTCCTGGCCTCCTCCACGGTGTAGATCTAGCAGGCCTCCTCCACGGTGTAGACCTAGCAGCCGGAGAAAGTCGGGAAGAGGGCACCTGCAGCCGCCCCGGGGCTCAGTGAGAGCAGCGCGGCAGGAGCCCCATTCCCAGACTTCTCTTGCCCCGTTTCCTTCCTCAGTGTCAAAAAGTATCTTGGCCTCTCGGTTTTCCTCGGGGTGTGTGTGTGTGTGTGTGTGTGTGTGTGTAGGGGCAGGGGAGGAGGTAAGTAAAGGCACCCCAAACAACCTTCTATCTTCCTTCCGAGTCCCAGCCAGGGACTGACCGTCGCTGACCTTGGACGCCACCGGGCTCCACCCTGCGCCGTGGGCCCGGACTCGGGGACGGATTCAGAACTCGACTCGTGGACAGCGGCCTCCTCTCTTCCGCCCGTGGCCTTGGAGGAGAGGTGGCGAGCTGGGCGCTGCGGGTCCCGGGTGTAGACTGTCGCCCTGTCGGGGCGGAGGCGTGGGCAGTGGGGTTGGAGTCGCTGGACCAGGGTGTCTCCAGCAGTTTGCGGGAGCAGGCACCTGCTCCAGGGGCCCAGCACCTGACTGCGCGGCCAGTGCCTCCGCTCTTTACGGTTGGGGATGACCTCGCTCCCCCGTTCCTTTCAAGTTTGAATTTCTGTTAGGCCGGAGGATGCATAACTACCTGACCTTGCACTCGAGGCTCTTCCCACGATAGCCCAAGCTCCGCCGGAGACTGAGCTAGACTGAGGCATAGGTGGCGCACCAGAAGACACAGGAGGTGGGTGGCTGGGTCACTGGGCGGGCAACAGCCCAGGGGTAGGGGGACCGGCGTGGAGTTGCGAGGGGCAGGTCCAGTCGTTCTGCCCGTTGCCAGGACCTCGGGAGTGGCAATGCCAAGGACGACTCCTTGGAGCTCGGGGCCCTGAGCAGCTCGGTGGCGGCGGTAGACGCGCCCTGGCCTCCCGGAGCCACCCGAGGAGGTGTGAAGGCACGCGAGCAGCCGCTTGCGGCCACCACATCACGAAAATACGATTTAGAACCGCCCTGCTGCTGCCGCCGTGGCCGCTCCCCGGGGAGGCGCAGGGTCCGGCCGGGGTGGCGGGAGGCGACCCGAGGGCTGGACGGGAGGGGAGCTCGGCCGCCCCGACTCCGATCGGGCCGCACAAAAGACGCTCAGTCGCCTCGTTATCATACCAAAAGACCCCGGCCGGCCCCTAGGAGCCCCCTTTCTCTTCGGTTTTAGAAACTTCGCCTGCAACTGTCCCTCCCAATCCAGAGAACAAACGCTGCTCCACAATGGCCGGCGTAGCCTCGGAATGCAAATGCTGCGGGTCGCGCCGAGGCGGGCGCCTGTCACCGAGCCTAATGCGGGCTTTGTGCAGCTCGCGTGCAGACACCGAGCGACACGGGCGTCACGTGACGGATTAGGGCTCCCGCAAAGTTTTCAAAAACGGCGACAATGGGGGCTCAGCCCGATCTGATATCTCCCACCGTTCAGCGGGAAAGAAACTCGGGGTATATTCTCATATGTAATAGGATTATCTTTTTCCATTTCTGGTTCTATACAGCATGTAATTTATTTTTAATTAGGATTATATCTTCCAGGAAAGGGAACTAGACATCTCTGGAAAGTGTAATTCTAAGAATGGATGGAAACAGAGGTTATTATTTTTTTTAAACCTTTTAACTTAGAAAAGAAAAGAAATAGAAGGCCCAAGGCTCTCGGTGTTTCCTTGTGCAGTCTTCCGAGGTAGCCCCCCAGGAACATTTGCAGCAAGTGCTGGGGTGCGTGAAGAAACAGGCGGCTCTTTGTCCAGTTCCTTCTGGTGGGAAACCTTACTTGAAAAGCCTCTTGGAATTCCTGAGTCTCTAGGATTTACTGATGGGGCTTTGGAACTTCGACTTATCTCTGTTCTACACTACCTTCCCATGTTTGTTTGTTTAATTGTGTGTGTGTGCGTTTATGTGCTGGGCTGTTAATCCTGGCCTAGTGGCTTTTACACTGTGTACTATCTGAGCAGCATTCTCCAGCACTCGGATGCACTCAACAGTCAGTGGGATCTTTGGGGGTGAAGACCACTTGTTCAGAAATTGATTTCTGGACGCTCACCAACCCTGGCTAATTTCCAGGTCTAGAACCGCTCATCCTATTCTGTGCTCTCCATGTTAGGAAACTCTGAAAGACCTGCTTTCCTTGATAAGCAATGGCTTGGGGCTGCTACCTGCATCCTGTGAAGTCACTCTGCCTGGGTTCAGATCTGCTGGCTGATTTGCTGTGTGACCCTGTGCAAATTACTGATAGTTTCTTTGAGGACTGTGGTGTCTCAGATTAGGAGCATTTCTCCTTAATGCATAGGGAAGAAACATCTGTGATTATGTAACACAAACTTATTTTATAGGTGAGCAATTTGTCCAAGAAAGAAAATTTCTGTCTGCCTGTTTGTTTGATTAACTACGGTCAGAGCCTTCTTTTTCCTTCTTGGGACATAGCAGATGTAGTAGTAATTGCACAGATACCGAAGGAAGGAGAGGATGGCCATGTGGCAGTCAAAGCGACTTGCATGCCCTGATGTCATCTCAAAATATTTTGGTACCTTCCTCTCTGGTTGAGTGATAGAATGAATAAAAGCTATGTTCAATAGACTTCTCTCCCTTTCCTTTTCTATGGAGCACGTGGGTCATAACTGAGGCAGCTTATCGATTCAGTTTTTAATGGGCAGAAACTCCTGGGGGAAATGGTGTATTCCATAGGGCTTTCCCTCCTGGGTTATCCCAGGGCAGCAGGTGGCTTCCTCTGACGTATCCTGAACTGACCTGTGAAACAATCTTTGGCTCTCTGCTTTGCCTCTGTATTGATCTGCTAGATTGACCATTGCAAAATAACCCTATCCCGAGTGATTTCAACAGGAGTTTTCTTTTTCTACTTCTGGAGGCAGGTCAAGGAGCCTGAGGCTTCCTGTCTTGGTTTGAAGGTGGAGGTCTTCTTTCTTTGCCCTTCCACGGTCTTTTCTCTGTGAGGAGGAGACCTGGTGTCTTCCTTTTCTTAAAGGGAAAACACTCATGTTGGACTAAAGCCCATGCTCAAGATCTCCTTTACTTGAGTCACCCATTTAAAGACCCCATCTCCAAATACAGTCCTAGTCTGTGGCATTAGGGGTTAGGGTGCAACATGGGAATTGCAGGAAGGCATAAGTCAATTCACAGCATCCTTATTCTCTCAACACACAAAACTGAGAGCTTACTAAAGTGCTGCGCTCTGTGCTAGGTGCTTTGGAGATGGTGATTAGAAGCAAATGATCCACACAGATCCAAAGAACTGAGTGAATAAACAAATGGGAGCAAAGAGACAAACCAGCCATGTGGAAGGATATCAAACAATTTATGTGGTTATTCTGCCCTCAAGGAGGCAGATCCTCTCCTTACCCTCTAAGTGTGGACTATGTAGAGTGACTTCCTTCTGGTGCGTACAAAATGACAGCAAGGGAAAACGAATGGCTTCAGCAAGGGGAACCTGTCAAACACTATGGAACTGGGGGATCTTGGTCAGCATCCAAAATGACAGGACATTTTAGATGGTCAACATCAATGACAATGGTCATTGTTATACCATGGGTGTGATGTGATGACACTTAACCAGATAACACTGGCCGCATGAGAAAAATATTAAATCCCAGTGCCCTGACAGTGAGTGTTGGATCAGGGGATGGGTCACATTAGACTGAGCCATGACATCAACCAGCACACAAGAGAGCCAGGTCCAGGGTTGGATTCTGTGGGGCATATATGGGCCCAACCCTATGGAACTACAAGTCCTGCTGATTAGCTTGAGAGTTGGGATGGTGATGGGCTGAGCTAGATGTGACCATGGAACTCACCGATGATCACTGGTACTGGGACTGGGAACCAGTGGGGAGGGCCAGGCTGCACCAGCTCATAACAAAAGCCAGGAGGGATGGGGCAAGCCAAATCTAGTGAATGCCAAGCACCACTGGCATGCATAAAATCTGGGAGTGGTGTGTGTGGGGGAACGTGGGAAACTGGCCTAGTGGGTCATAGCTCCCACTGATGAGCACGTGATCCAGGCCTGGGTGTTGGGTAGGCTAGGCAAGGTAGCTCCATCCATTGGTGAATATGAATGGGTTTTGGAAGGAGTGGACCGGCCAGAGCTGAGCAAAACCATTGCCCACTGGCAAGTGCAGAAACGAGGCTGGAGTGCAGGTCATGCTGGGCTAGGCTGTCATACCTACTGGTTTGCATGAGCCAGGGATTAGAGCAGATTGATCAGGGCCAGGTTCCAGCACTCACCAGCGAGTTTGGATTGGGGGCTGCCTGGGGGCAGCACCAGGCTGCAGCATCCAAAGGCAAAGGCCAAGACAGGGGAGGGGCCATGTCAAGCTGGGTCAGAGCAACTACTGGCATGTGCGAGAGATCTATGGCTGGGAACAGGCCTGGTTGGAATGTTAGGGGGATGCTCTGGAAGGGTTGGGGTTCCCACTGGTGAGTGTGAAGGACAGAGTTGGGGGCTGTGGTCTGGTCTGGACATGGATACAGCATTCCTTGGCATGGGTGTGGATTGGGTCTGGGGCGTGCAAGACTAGGCTAGACTCCAGCACACATTGGAGCTCATGAGAACCAGGATGGGTGTAGGATGGACTGGGCTAGATCTGTGTCTCTGCTGAGCCTTGCATGAGCTGAGTCTGGGTATGGATTAGGCTTGTCTGGGCTGTAGCACCCAATAGTAAGAACTGGAATGTGAGGGCTTGGCAGAGAAGGCCACTCTTCTGGCTGAGAATGGAGGTATATTAAGTAGGGCTGACCAATGGACCACTGATGTGTGTGAGATCTGGTATTGGGAGAGGTTCTGATACAGGAGCTTGGCAACTCTGTCAGGATACAGTCCCTGCAGGTGAGCGTAAGAACCAAGAAAGTGAGCAGCCTAACAAGGGAATGGTATCCACGGACTTACCTTTGGCTCAGATCTGGAATGAGCCAGGCTGGGCCAGTTCATATCACCTGCTGGCAAATCTGAGAGCCAGAATGGGGTGTGGGTCATGCCAGTTTGGGCCACAATATCAGCCAGTTCTCAATAGGGCTCAGACTGAGGGTTGGCTGGGCTGGTTGGGCTGACTAGGCTGTAGTCCCCACTAGCGTGAGCTGGAACTGGGAGTGGGCTAGGCCCAGCCAGGCCACAGTATCCACTGGCAAATGTCATGGAGAGGTGGGCCATGCCACACTGGGCTGCAGCACCCAACCAGCACACATGAGACCTATGGGAGAGTGAGTGAACCTGGTAGAGGGGCTGTAGGGAGCTCCCTTGCTGGGCCACTATCTCCACTAGTGAGTGTGAGAGCTGGGATTGGGGGCAGACTAGCCTGGGTAGGGCTATAACACCTGTTGGCCTGCATGAAAGCTGGATCTGGGACAAGCCAGGTTTGGTACACGGTACCTACCGGTATGTGCATAAGCCAGCCATCTGCTGGTTGACTCCCCAAGTGCCTGCAATGGCTGGAGCTGAGCTGAGCTGAAGCCAGGAGCTTCTATCAGATCTCCCACGTGGGTGCAGGGTCCCAAGGCTTTGGGCTGTTTTCTACTGCTTTTCCAGACCATAAGCAGAGAGCTGGATGGGTAGTGGAGCAGCTGGATATGAACAGGTGCCCATATGGGGCGATGCAAGGCGAGGACTTTAGCCACAAATCTACCATGCCAGGCCCTGAGCTGAATTTTAAAAGGTCAAAATTAGCTCATGCAGAAGAGCAGAGGGGAGGATGGAGCTGAGCAAGGAACAAGAGGCACAGAGGTCTGAGGGCTGGAGTGTGAGATTACGTGGTCGGTATAGAGATGAGGAAAGCCACAGCAAGCAGACAAGTGGTTAAAATGCCATGTGAAGTACTTTGGGTTTTGTCCTTAAGGCGATGGAACCTGTTGAGTACTGCCACCCCTCAAATCAATAGGGTTCCCAAGCTTAGGGAGAGGGAAAACAGGTGCAGATAGGACAGAGGAGGCAAGGGCCAAAACTATGATCTGGAAGGAAGGTGCAGGGAACTGTCTCAAGCTGGTTAAGAGAACAGTGACTAGTTAGTGGCAAGATCAAATCCTAAAAGATCCAGGGGAGAGAAGTGTGCACTTGCCAACAGGTAGGCTGAATCCAAGGACAGTTCTCCTAATACTCAAGTCCTAACTTGCTCCTCTGGCCTGCAGGGGCTTAATCAAGTGGGGTAGAATGAGTTGCTGGTTGTCGATGCTACAGCCGTGGCTGGCCCTTTACAGAGTGCACTCCTCCTGGCACCCTTCCTCTATGGTGGATGTGAGGTGTTTTATAACTGCCCATGGCCTGGGGCTGGTCCCCTTAACACCTCAAGGATTCAGATTATGTGAGAGGGAACAGTTAAGACTTTCCTTGTAGCATTTTGGTAAGTTAGGGGTTGTGGGTTATGGGCTCCTAGCATCTTGTTTATGGTTTGAGGCAACTCCAAGGCAGAATTAGGACAGATTAGAGAGTTCATGATGGAAAAAGAAGTTGTAGGGAACCAAATGAGCCCTTGGTGAGGAGTAAATGAACCACAAATCTGTTTAAAATATGCACCGGAGTTCTGTAGTTAGGTAAATTGGATGGATTAATTGCTTCCAGAGCCTAAAAATGTTGTTACAAATGTAAAGGTTTGTTATTAATAAATCCCGCATGATTCAAAACAAATTAAAGCAGGAAGCTACAGCCTTTTCAAGGTAGAGAGAATTCTAATCATTGACTAGCCTTTCTCCCTCCTCCCCCAAAGTCCTTGTTCAGCAAGTACAGAAGGTTTAGGACTCGGACACTCCCTTGAATCTGATGGTTTGAACTGACCTCCTCAAAGTGGGTCACAATCCGCTTATGAAATGAAAATGAAGCTGGTATAGCTGTCTCACCCTCAGAACTAGGGGGAACTGGCCCAGCCAGGGTATGGTGATCCGGCTTTATAAATGTCTCCGTAGATCTGAGAGCAGTTTTAGGCTATTGATCTCATGTCACCCAGAATCGTGATGGAGTGACAGCTGATAAACTGCATGGTGACAGCCTGTGGCTTTGGGGGGGAAAAAAGTTGAGAAGCAGGAGGGGAAAAAAAAGGTGATGGATTAGTTATTGGCTACCAATTTCCCCTCCCCCTGGATTGCTTTTCAGTTCTTCTAAAGTGTTTCTTTTCAGGTACTTTTATAGTTATCTCTTTGTCCTTCAGAGGTGCTTTGGTGTATGAGACCTGTCATGAAGTCTAGATTAAATAATTCTGGTATGTACTGGAAGTACTGTAGCCTTCCTGTGATGGCAGACCTGAGCCCTAAGGAGGCCTTTACCTGTCCAAGTGGGGAATTGTTGGTGCAAATAGCCACGAGCATCCCTGTTAATTTCCACTCTATAGCAGAATCACCCAGCCAGCAGCCATGAAAGGCTACTTTAAGACACATCCCTGGGAGTAGGAAGAGGATTCAGGATTGTGCATGGCTAATATTTAAATGAGTGTTTCTTCCCTCTCTCCATGTGACAGTCATACTTCTTGAATCTTCATTGTTTTCTCCTCTGTCCAAAAGGCAGTGTGACCATAAAGGGCATGGGTGGCTTCTGAAAACCCTCGAGTAGGTGAAGTGGCAGGACTGGGGAAATCGGGGCCATGTTGCAGGATTGTGTTGGGGATGAACAAAAATTGCTTTTCTGCTGCCGTGGCTCCAGGTCCCACTTTGGTGACCGATGTGGAAGAATGGGCTGCTCCACGTACTCATCCATGTGACCTCCCTGGCTGCGGCTGTTCGTAGGGCATCTGTCTTGCTTTCCTTTTTCTTGGGAACATTGTGTAGAATCCATTGGTCACAGGGGACTGCAAGGAGGATTATATGGAGGAATCAGAGTCTTTCTCCTTACATCCCCTGGGAAAATAATGTGACAAGCTGTCAGCATGTGGTGACTGTGTGACTCATTGGCCAGGGGAACCTGCCGGGGCCTACATCCTTTAGGGATGAGAGCTGGAAGCAGAGATGGGTAATGGATTACATTCCTTTCCATCAATCCCCAGTGGAAACTTTGGATAGAATTTTTGAAAAGGAAGAGTAGAGTAACTGGCTCAGGAGTGGAGAAGATTTTGGGGGAGAGTTCTGAGGATAAAGAGCCGCTCTGTGAGATCAAAGAGGCCACCATGAGATCAGTTGTGGAGGTAGGCCACCAGGACATTGTTCCTAAATGTGACAACTCATTTGAAAAAAATCCAACTCATCGAGGTTTGAGGTACAATTTCCCTGATGTAGGGTGATACAGTCAGGATGGATCAGGCTGTGCAACTACCAAGTCTTAGTGAGTTCAAATAACAAAAGTCCGTTTCTTCTTACTCTGTGCATCCAGCACAGGTATGCTGTTTTAGCTTAGCAACCCAGGTTGATGGTGTAGCCACTGTTTGGAACTTTATCCTTGCTATGGCAGAAGGGAAAGGGAATAGGGCAAGTTGTGTATTGGTTCTTAGATTTTCCAACTAGATATAATAGAACTCACTTCTATTTACATCTCATTGTTTTACACTCCTAGTAATATAGCCCTGAACTCACTATTCTGGTATTTAGAAGGAAGGCGCGAAGAAGCAGAGCAATATGGTTAGACCAAGTCTTAGGAAAGCCGAGTGAAAGCATATATACTCTGAGCTTGCCTCCCTGCTATGGTTCGAGTGTGTTCCCCCAAAGTTCATGTGCTGGAGCCCTAATGTGGGCAGTTGCTCCCAGGTCTCTGTCAGCTACCTGGTGGGCGTGGCCTGAGGCACAGCTTCCAGGCCTTCTAATGGAACATGACCTCTGACATGACTAAAAGGTCAAGGGAAATGGATGTGTTGTATAGTCAATTACAGTGTCTTTGATTGGTGGGGGGCCTGCCAGAAGATGCCCTTCTGCCCTCCCCTTCCTTAACCTGTGTAACACTGGAACTTGTGATGAATAAACGGACATTCCTGAACAGCTTGTCTTCGGTGGTTCTTATGGCCGAAAAACAACATCACCTTTCCTTGGTGACCTCAGGGCTTGCTGGCAGGTTTAAACCCCGAGACCGTAACTCCTCCATGTGGCATGTTGGGTGGTGGGGTCAAAGAAGAGGTGCCTGGCTCAGGGGTCACAGCCTTCATGAATGGATCAGTGCCTTCCTGGGATGAGCGGGTTTTCTCTCTTGCTTGGGAAAAGATGAGTAACTGCTTGAGCAGGATGTTACAGTTTGAGTCTCTCTCCTTAGTGTGCACCCCTGACCTTCTGCTTTCTGCTGTGAGTTGCGGCAACACGAGGCCCTCACCCGGGGTGACTGCCTCATCTTGGACTTCCTGATCTTCAGAACCATGAACTAAGCTAAAAACTATCTATATTCTGTACAGGTCGTCTAGTCTCAGGCATTTTGTTTTAACAACAGAAAATGGACTAGGATACTCCCTTTCTCAGGTCTTAGTTAAATCACTGTTGTGTGTGTGGCAGGAAAATGGCAGTTGGGAGAAATTCTTGTCAAAGGCATATGTGCCTCTAAACTCAAGGAAGGTCAGAAATAAATTAGAAGTGTCCTCATGTGACACATTCCTTAAAATATAGGCTAAATTACAGCTTCAGACTAATTAGTGAGGAAATCTCCTGAGAGTGAAAGATTGAGTATTGGTAATGGGATTACATGTCCTCACTTGTGCTTGGGGAAAACTTGCAAAAAGCATCTTCATTAATCACAGTCTTAATGGCTTTTACTTTTACCACTGTCAACCAACCACCAGGATCAAAAACATTTTACTAAGCAACTTTCAGAGTGTGGAAGCAGGTTTTGCTGAGTACTTGGCAGTTGGGTTAACCCATCTGCCTTTTAGCAGTCTACAAGGATGGAAAAATTTAGGCCAACTGAACATACATTGAGAGCAACATGAATATGAATATTAGCACTTTCAGAAGGTTGCCGATTCACTTTTTTTTTTTTTTGGCAGAGTAAACTAGCAGAAGGGGATTATGAATGATATTTTGGAGGAAATAAAGCAGGAGAATTTAATTCATGTTTTTGTGTATCATTTATAGTATTGGGCACTGGGGTATAAGCTCTTGTTCTCTGGCCAGTGAAATGAGAGCCACACCATTGTATAACTCAAGGTTTATAGTTGGTTATAAATAGGAGTTTGCCCAGGAAAGATCTGATTCTAGCAACCCATTTAAAAGGAGGAGGAGATGGTTAATGAGCTCCTTATGAGGAGTACAGGGATGTGTTAAGTCAGGCATTGGATCTGGGAGTAAGCATAGGGCAGGGAAAAAGAATTACCATCATGACCCGACCCCTCAAAGCTCTGTCATAACCACTGATTTCCAGAAGAGGTGGGCCCCAAAATATTTCCTGTTGGAGATGGCTAGTCACATATTTTTGTGCATAGGCAAAGTACAAATGATACAAAAAACAACATTTTAATGAAGAATTCAGAGAGCTGGAAGAGACATAGGATGCCATGCTGGGATCCTGGACTAGCTATTCTATTTCCAAGTTGGTCACATGAGGTGAATAATTTTTTAAAAAAAAATTTATTTATTCATTTATTTAAAAGTCGGAGTTAGAGAGAGAAGGCCACTGAAGACAAGCTGGTCAGGAATGTCCGTTTATTCATCACAAGTTCCAGTGTTATACAGGTTAAGGAAGGGGAGGGCAGAAGGGCATCTTCTGGCAGGCCCCCCACCAATCAAAGACACTATAACTCCATTTACTGGTTAACTCACCAGTATGAATGCAAATGTTTCAAGTAAAATGTATTGATCACTATGTTAAATGCCTTCATCTGAAGTGATAATCATTGTCCTACCTCACCTCAGAGTTGAGGTGAGGGGTCCATGATATAAAGATACAAAAGCCTTTTATGAGTTGTGAAACATTCTGAAGGTGGTTCAGAAAGTTTGTAGAAAATGGAGCTAAACTTTTTTGGTGGTGTAGATTCTCTAAAATCCATACATATGAACAGCCTTCAAAAAGTTCACAAAAATGAGAAAAAATATATATGAATTTCTAAATATTTTGCATGAGAATACTTATCTTTTAGTCATACTGCTCATGGACATACTTAAACTAATCAGGCTTTGAGTCAACGTTACAAAGACAAGTGGGTTGGGTGAGAGATGATGAGGGAAGGGAAGTGCTTGGGGCAGCTCCTTGAAAGGTC
Source organism: Ochotona curzoniae (assembly GCF_017591425.1). Taxonomy (NCBI): domain Eukaryota; kingdom Metazoa; phylum Chordata; class Mammalia; order Lagomorpha; family Ochotonidae; genus Ochotona; species Ochotona curzoniae. The sequence continues at coordinate 38,886,902 of NW_024466502.1, read as the reverse complement.
AGAGGGAGCTGGGTGTGAAGTCCGAGGGGGAAATTTTTGAAACCTGTGCACCATATTGTGTGGGGAGCAATGTTAGAGGGAAGAAGAGTAGGGCTTGGTTTGGTCTGGGGTAGGAGGGACATGGGTTTGACATTAAAGAGAAGGTGATTCATGGTTTTGTCCTCAGTGCCTGACAACAAGAAGTCACCATAAAAGTATACAGGGATGAATGCTAATGTGATGTGATCTCTGGCTTTCTGTACTTTGGAACTCTTTTGAAAGAGTGTCTTCAGTTCTACCAGGAACAAAGATGTTTAGCCTCTCGTGGAATCTCCTTTTTAACTTAAATTTGGTTAAGTCTGAGTCAGGAAAGATGAAAAGGGCAGATCAGTGTCAGAGTCTCAACTGAACATGGGTGTCTCAAGATTCATCAGGCCTAGGCAAGAGGCTGCCATACCTTGGAGGGCACCCCCAGGAAGTGCCAGTACCAACAAAGATAGTGGGAATGATACCTGGGTTCCATAACTGGAAATGCCTGTTCCTGAGAATTCCCACATGGAATCCGGCTCCTTCAGAGTGAGCTAGCTCCCTGTCACCCACAGACAGTATCACTAAGAAGCATCATGCCAATTATGCACACTGAAGTGATAGCTGCCTGCTCTGAGGCCCGTAACTGGGAACTCTTGTTGCCAGAGAACATCCATACTGAACCCGGATTCTTAAGGCTGTCTGCTCCACTCCAGACCAGTCAGACCAGCTACAGCCTTCTGGCCTTCCCCAAATCTTTTGTCTGCATCAAGCCCCTTAAGACACCAGTCTGCCTCAGCGTTCAGCTTGCCTATTGTCAAATCCAACTCGGACGTGATTCTACTTCATTCACAGATAAGTTTATATTACATGTCATTTATCATGATGATGTTCATATATTAAATTCTGTCACTAGGAGAAAGGGCATGGTTCTGGGACACATCTTGGGAAGTTTGTCACTTATCGTACATCCTTTTAATCTGTGTGTCTGGCTCTGCGTGTGCTCCTGTCTTTTCTTAGCTGTTCTCCAAGGATCAGAGTGCAGCTCTCTGCTGATCACAATGGTAGTAATATTTAGAATAGATATGAGTGTTGGGAACTTTTTGAAAAATATTGTTTACATAGTTGCGAGGATATATGTCCATGCGGGTCTCAGATTAGAGTGGAGAAGGTCAGGTATGGAGGGAGGTGGTTGAGATGTTTTAATTTTTTTCTTTTTCTTTTGTATATGCAATAGAAGAGAAGTGTGGAGATGGAGAAAGGGAGGGTCCTTGCTGTCAAATTACATCAGCACCTGGAAACTGGGGAATAATCATTTAACGACACCTTAGAGACCCCAATGTGGGAAAGCTTGTTTATGGTGTTACTTGAGTAGTTTTGCTAATTCTGAAAAGTTGTTAATTTCTTCACTCCAAAGTTGAGAAAACCCAAAGTCTATTGGTTGACAAAGTCAAACTTAGTGCATCCACAAACCCAGACTTTTGGGTCTACACTTGGGTGCATCCTCTAACCAGCAAAGCTTGGTCAGGAGAGCTGTCCAACCTGCTCCATGTTCCATCCTCTGATGAGGCACTGGGTGTTCTCTGATGGCCTGGATGAGCTGGTTGTCATGTCCTCCATGCACATCTGTGTATGCTCTCCGCAGCATGGGCATCAATAAATGAGGAGGCCCAGACTTGACACAGGCATTCCAAGGTCAGACCACATATCTTGTGATTTTTCCCTGTGGCTGGAGTTTGAGTCTGCAGTCTAGCTGGGGAAGCCCCCAAGGAAATGCATCTGGGATGACCTCAGACCTGGCTTTTGGTGGGCTAGCAAGTGCAGGGTCGGGTTTGTTCTGTACAAATCAGTGGATGCAGCTGGCTGATCAGTTCTGCTCCCAGCCCTACCTCTCATGTGAACCAACGGGTGCTGTGGTCTGGCGCAACCTAGTCTGCCACAGGCCAAGTCCTCATGCATACCAACAGGTGCTGTGGCCTAGTCAGCCCACACATATACCAAGGAGTACTTTACCTAGCCTGGGCTGGGCTGTCCCAAACCTAGCTCTCACACTTACTAGTGGGAACTGCAGCCTGGTAGGGGAGCTCCCTGAATTCTTCTATCAGATCCAATTCTAGCCGTGGATCTTGTGTGTGTGATGGTGGATGCTCAATTTAGCCTGACATGGCCTGCCTGGTCCTGTCACTCACTGGCAGATACTACGGCCCTTTCTGATTGGCCGGTACCCATTCCCACTCTTGCTGGTCGGGGAGGGCACTTGCTTCTTACCACAATTGGGCTAGGCAGCTCAAATAATTAGTTTAATTTTCTTAGCAGTTCTGTAAAGTAGGTATTATTATTATTATTAATACATGACAGAATATGTGGCATCCCTTCCTCTAGGTGGGTGCAGATCCATGCTGGAGCCCAGAGCTTGGCCAGAGCTTGGGCCATGAGCCCAGAGCTTAGAACGCATGCTGGAGATCAGTTCCCTTGGACTTGCTTAGGCAGGAGAACTTGTGCAGTGTAGAACCTGAGTAACTGGGAATGTTGACTCCCAAAGGGACCCCTCATTCTTGTCTCATGCTTCTTCCCCTGCAGATATCCTCACTCAGGGTTATTTAAAAATACTCAGCACCTGGGATGGTGTGGAATGGGTAGTGGCCTAAGCTTTGCTGCAGAGGCTGCAGACTTCCTGCTGAGCTGGACATTAACCCATTAATTGCTGTGTTGTGCGAGGTTAAGAAAGTCCTTGGGGGATGTAGTTGGGTAGCAGTTGGAGTTCATAGCCGTGGATTTCTGCCAACCATTTTGGCAACATTTTGCTATCATGTTATAATAATTGGCACAGACTTCCTGGTGCATAAGGGCTGAATATTAACACTGGTTGTTCCACTCAGAGAAACTCTCCACTAGTACTGGGCCCACCAATCATCAGTGCTGTCTGGATATTTACATTTAGTAATCACCAAGGTCCTGTGGCAACCGGATCTCAATACCAGTGCTTGCTTTCAACAGACTTAAGTTTAGGTGTGCATGGATCAGAGCAGGTTTAGGGTATAAGCCTTTAGGGGGCACTTGGTATGGCCTCCCTACCAAACCTCCTTACCCATTCAATCCTCCTCAACCCCAAGAGGAAGCAGCCTGTGGCCAAGACTTACAGAGGTCCATGAAGACTGGCTATAGGATAGAGGAAAATGCATTGATGTTAAATTGGCAGATACTTAACACAGAGGTTGGTTCCCATTCCCTTCTCTCCCTCTCTCTCTGTCTCTAACACACACACACACACACACACACACACACACACACACACACACGGAGTTGTAATTCATCAAGAAGTTTGTAACTCCTGTTTCAGGCTGAAGCTGTTGTCCATCCTGATTGGTTAATACAGAGATTTATTTAACATACTACCTACCCATCTATATTAGGGAGTATTAAGTTCTACTTTGTTTTCTTACTACCTCCCATTCTAACAGGAGGTCAGGCTCTTGATATTTTCTTGGTTATGGGATTTTCACTGGACAGAAAGACAAAGGCTGCTTGAGGAGCCACGGAAGAGACAGGTTTGCTTCTAGGGATATGGATGAGAGTGTGGTTGGAATTATGAAAAAAACAGGGGAAGCTTGCTTAGGGAGCTTGTAGAGAGCTTGACTTTCTAGGTCTTCCTGCCTCACGTGGCAGGACTATGTGTTGGCCCCATGTATCTGATGTGACTCACTGATGGGAGGGATTGCTGCAGAATGCAGGGCCCATGGCTTGACTCTGAGAAGGGAATTCCAGTACTGACTCCAATGAGTGTCTGAGCATCTCAGCAGGATGGTGGATTAGATTTGGATAAAACGAAGACTATAAAGTGGTAGTTTTTTCATATTTGCATTTTTATTCCAAGCTTGCTCTTTTAAATTTTCTCTGGGTCTCATTCCTTTATCTGTATTTCTGCCTGTTTCTCTCTCCCTCTGTATCTCTCTCTCTTTCTTTTTGTTACTCCTTCTCTGTGGCTACTGTGGTCACATGAATGTGAGTTGCCTTCCTCCAGAGGGGAGCTTCCTGTTATAGGAAGGCTCCGTTGTTTGGGCATCATCATTGAGGGAAGGACTCTGTATCACCTGGATCTCTTTCTGTGCTGCTTTCTTTCCCTGGGAGATAAAACTCAGAGACACACAGCTTGTTTCTGTCCATAGTCTAGTCTACTTAAAGGATCCTTTGATGACAAATTGACTCCTTAAATCTCTTCTCTTCTACCTTAAAAATAGAGTCTTGGATTTTAGCTGGGCACATGGCCAACTAGAGAAAAGATCACTTCCCAGCATACCCTGTTGCAAGGCATGGTGATGAGACCATTCTGGTAATGGGATGCAAACAACAATGTTATATGTGACTTTTGGGAATGGCTTGGACTGCTGTGACCTTGTCTTTGTTTTTAGTGTAAAATAGGAGGTGGCAAACATTTTCTGTAAACAACCAGATAGTGCCTGTTTCAGCTTTGTGGGCCATATGGCCTCTATTGCAGCTACTCAGTGCTGCTGTTCAACATCCAAGGCAACCACAGACCACAGACAAACAAATGGGTGTGGCTGTGCTCCAGTGAAGCCTATTTATTCACACAGGTGGAGGATTGGATTTGTCCTATGCCTTGTAATTTGCCAACCACTGGTCTTGGATGTATAGGTGAGAGCCGCCATCTTGGACCTGGAGGTGAAAGTGATAGATGAAGGTGGAGAAGCAAGCTAGAAGGAAACTGAATCTCCAGTTACAACAGAGCTGTGCTGCCAGCTGCCTGGATTTCATTTACATCAGGGAGGTAAACTTCTTTTCTTGTTTATGCTGCTGTCAGTTGCAAATGGGCCTACTGCTGAGTAATAGATCATTCATGCCTGTTTAAGTTCGGCTCATCAGTGTAGGAGATCATTGAAGACTGTGGGATCAAAGCTCCAGCAAGGAGTGAAGCGTGCATATTCCAAACTCTGTAAATCTCCAGAAGTTTCCACACATCTTGATGAAGCAAGGCCACAAACAAACTTTGGGATTGATCTTTGCGTGACACACAAGTGTGAGCAGCAGCAGAGAATGTCAGCGTAACTGACAGGCGCTGGGCTTGGCAGGATGCGACATTCTGCAGCAGGAGGCCTCTGCCAGCTCCACACACTGGAACCCAGGGCTCTGACACATGCTAATGAGATTTGCAAGGTGTAAATGCAAGTGCATTGAGTTTTAGCACTTTTTTGGGGGCTGTCACATAGGACCTGTTCCTGCAGCCAGTACTAAGGGGAGTCTGTGGAACCTTGTAGTGAGTCTTCCCATCCTTTATTTTTGTGTATCTTAGAGACTGACTGCTTAGTTCCTGGAGATGTCCCTTCTTAGGATGTTGGCATCTTAAGCAAATGAAAAGAATGGAGAGGTAATTGAATATTGAGGATTTGGGGCAGACGCTCAACTTGGCTCTGACTCCAAAAAGGTTTCATTTCCTTCCCTACAGCTGCTACATGTTGTGCCTGACTCCACTAGGAGTCTTGTCTCCTTCTTGTGTTCAAACAATGCTGCAGTTGCTTTTGGGTGCAGATTCTCCTTTATAGGGGCCACGGGATTGCTATTCCTGGAGAAGAGAGAGCTGGTCATTGCCTACCCTGTCTTTAGTGTTGAGAGCTTTCTCTTTCTGAGGTGTTGAATGAGGCACTTTTGACAATTTATTGCTTGTATTCACAGAAATGAGGAGGAAGGGGCTATAATGAAATGAGTGCAACTCTTCACAAAACTTTGAGGGGACGGGAAGGGACACAGAGAGTGAAAGAGCCAGCCATAACTGAAGTTGGGAGCTGGGAATATAATCTGTTGTGGTCTTAGACAGTTAGTTCAGGGTCACAAGCATGGAAGCCATGCCTCCCCCACCTATGTCTACCCATGAGATGGGTGATGCTCATCTGCTATCACCTGGAACCTAAGAGGGCAGTATTGTGTTGTTGCATAATGATTCCCTGCTCAAACCTCCATGAGGGCCATGGTTGGGAGGTGCTCACTCTCTTGGTCACGTGCTGCTGTCACTCTGCAGTCTGGCTCTTGGTCTCCCTAGTTCCTGCGTGCTCTCTTGCTTCCTAAGGACAGACTCCGAGGACAGGTAGCGCTTGAACATGGCTGCTCTATGTCTGTATTCCTCACCCTCTGTTCACTGCTTGGACAAGTCAGTGAACATACAAATGTTAACATGCTTTGTATTTCTAATTTGAGCACTTTCTTTCTTTCTTTTTTAATATTTATTTATTTATTTTTATTGGAAAAGTGGATCTACAGAGAGGAGAGACAGAGAGGAAGATCTTCTGTCCAATGGTTCACTCCCCAAGTGACTGCAACGGCTGGAGCTGAGCCAATCCGAAGCCAGGAGACTCCTCCAGGTTGCCCACACGGGTGCAGGGTCCCAAAGTCTTGGGCCGTCCTCGACTGCATTACCAGGCCACAAGCAGGGAGCTGGATGGGAAGCAGGGCCATTGAGATTAGACGCCCACATATGGCGCCCATATGTGATCCAGGCGCGTTCAAGGCAAGGACATTAACCGCTATGCTATCGTGCCAGGCCCTAATTTGAGTACTTTCAAGGGTTCCAAGAGAGGTGAGGCTTAGTAGTAATGGAATGTGAATAGAGAAGCCAGGGAAAGGTGAATGTCTGCAGCTTTCTAAGTGTGTCCAGGTTGTTCACTGCATGTCTCTTAGGATAATTTATATTGCTGGGGAAACTGGAACATTGGTCTGAAGTTTAATGGACAGATTTTACAGTAATGACCATTTGCTCCTCTCAGGGTTTCGATTCAGACTGGATTGACTTTTTTAAAAAAAAAGATTTATTTATTTTTTATTGGAAAGTCATATGTACAGAGAGGAGGAGAGACAGAGAGGATTATCTTCCATCTGCTAATTCACTCCCCAAGTGGCTGCAATGGCTGGAGCTGAGCCGATCTGAAGCCAGGAGCCCAGAAACTTTTCCAGTTCTCCCACGTGGGTGCAGGGTCCCAAGGCTTTGGGCCATCCTTGACTGCTTTCCCATGCCACAAGCAGATAGCTGGATGGGAAACAGGGCTGCCAGGATTAGAACTGGTGCCCATATGGTATCCCGTCATGTGCAAGGCGAGGACTTTAGCCACTAGGCTATCATGCCACTGGATTAACTTTTTGTTTGCTCATTTCCATTGCCAGACTTGGTTAATGAAGAATCCTTAATACATCCTAGACTTGTCTGGTGTGCTCTCTCTTGCACACTGCAACAGATCAAAGTCTCCCATGTAAGGATAGGGACCCCGTAATTTGAGCCTTTACTACTTCGTCCCAGGGTCTTTATTAACAATAAGCTGGAATTAAGAGCCAGAACTAGGGACTGAAGCCAGGTGCCCTAATGTGGAAGGTTACTAAAATTTTTTTTCTTAAAGATTTATTTTATTTTTATTTGAAAAGCAGAGTTACACAGTGAATGAGAGACAGAGAGAGCTCTTCCTATCAACTGGTTTACTACTCAAATAGCCGCAACAGGCAGAGTTGATCTGATCTGAATCCAGGAGCCAGGAGCTTCTTCTGGGTCCTCCAGGTGGATGAAGGGGCCCAAGGACTTGAACTATCCCCTGCTGCTTTCCTAGACCACAAACAGGGACTTGGATTGAAAGTGGTACTGCAGAAATTTGAATCAGCATCCGTATGGTATGTTCCGTAGATGATGGCTAAACCTACTATACCTTGGTGCTGACCCCTAGGTTGTAGTTATCTTAACTGCTAGTCTAAATGCCTGCTCAATTTTGATCATACCTAAAAAAGGAAATCATAATCTTTCAAACATTGATCTATTGTCCTGGGAAGGCAAAATGGAATTTCTGAACTGAGGTGAATCTAACAAAGTGTGATGAGAAGTGCAGACTTGAAAATCACACAGACCTGGGTTCGTGTCCAGTCTCTCACTTGCTGGTTAGCCATGGACATGTTGCTCTACCTCTCTGTCTATGTGATGCTGATAGTAATACTCCGAATTGCCAGGCATGCTGTCAGAAGGTAATAATATTCACTAAGGACTGACAGGTGTCTGAACTAGAGAAGATGCTCAGAAGATGGAAAAAGACAAAGAGAACTCATTGCCTCTGTTTAAGTTGGGAATTCAGCCTCATCCAGGCAGCTCGACTCAGCTGTGGTGCCTGGACGCTTGGAGTCTCAGTGGGTCAGAGTGGAAGGATTGGAAGAGTGTCGCTTAGGAAGGCCTCTCTCATCTCTGGTCTCTTTCCATCGTGTCTTCCTCTCATCTGAGGTCTTCCTCTCATCTGAGGTCAAAGCAGGCTCCCTTGTCTTCTCTGTCTAGATCCAGGCTTTCACCATGCCCTCTGAGGATCCTGCAGGCCCTGATCTGCTGCCCTGACCTCAGCAGGTGCCATGCATGGTTCATGGGATCATTTGATTAATGCCTGCTTCCCCTAGAAGAGAGTACACTTCTAGAAGTCTTACCATCACATCCCTAGCAGTCAGCAGAATTCCTGGCATACCATAGCTGCTCAAGAAATATTTGTACACTGTGTGAGTAAATGAAATCATTTGTTTGGGCTGCATTTATATGGGTGCTTTCTTTTCTAATGGATTCCTTTAACTATTTTCCTAATATGACTATTTATGCCCCCTGCCTCCAGCTCCTTTGGGAAGGGGAAGGGACCTGTGGTTTGGTGATCTTTAAAAGATCTGGCTGGCGCCCGGCATGATGGCCTAGCAGCTACCTTGCAGATGCCAGGATCTCATGTAGGCGCCAGTTCTAATCCCGGCAGCTTCACTTCCCATCCAGCTCCTTGCTTGAGGCCTAGTAAGGCAGTTGAGGACAGCCCAAAGCCTTGGTACCTGTACCCATGTGGGCAACCTGGAGGAGGTTCCTGGCTCCTGGCTTCGGATCGGTATTGCACCGGCCGTCGCAGTCACTTGGGGAGTGAATCATCGGCCAGAAGATCTTCCTCTCTGTCTCTCCTCCTCTCTGTAAAAATCTGACTTTGCAATAAAAATAAATAAATCTTAAAAAAAAAGTTCTGGCTGCAGTGGTAAGAAGGTAACCAGAGGCTTGCCAAGGGTGCAGGGTCAAAAGGCTGGGGAGCTGTCAGATAGCAAGAGGATTTGCTCTCCTGGGCTGTTGCTGGTTTGTCTGCTTTCAAAGGCTCCAGGCTAATCAGAATTTCAAAGGATACTTTTAAAGTAATAGGATTCTACCTGAAAGAGCAATGAGTGAGGCCTTGGAGCTGTTTATTCCTCTAGTTTCTATTCTAGGCTTGTTATCAAAGATAGCATAGGATTTCTGATTTTATTTTCATTCCTGCATTAATTGTAATGGCAGGATGGTAAGAATGGCAAAGCTACCAAAAAATGCTCCATCCAGTTTTCTGTCTCAGTTTCTCCAAGGTGCGCAGGAGCACTCAAGGTGATCACCAGCCATGGCTTTCTTGGCTAGTTGTGGAGATAATTGAATACTACCATTTCCCTAGCTCCTAGGAGCTGGAGTGCAGTGTCCTCTTGCCTTCTCCGCATGGTCTTGGTTGTTCTTCCCAGATAAACAGGTCCTTGCTTGGACATGATTTCATGGAACAGGTGTTTAAAATTCACTTTGAAGTTAAAAAGACTAGCCCCACACTTTCCCACTGTTTGAGTAACTGTTGCTTTTGACCAGCGTAGTCTTGGGGGAACATTGTGGAAAACAAACAAATAATAAAACAATCAAACCATCCCTTTTCAACACTATGGCGGGAAGAGACAGGGAAGCTGGGAGAGTACGCACGTACATATGGTGTTTGCAAAGATCTGCACCTGCTTTTCTCAGACCAGCTGGCAGACTATTCAGAGCAAAATGTATGGTTCTTTCTGGAAACACTCTGGACTGAAAGCTTCTGCAAAGGGGTTGAAAGAAGCTTGCTGGGATCAGTCACGGCAAGACTGTGCCAACCATCGTTGTGGAAATTTGAACTGGATGAGAGCAGGGAAGTTCTAAAGCTGTGGTTTGGAGGTTTTGACGCCCTCTAAGTTTTACATTTGCCTGAGAAGTGGCAGGCATAGCAGTCACCTGCTTTGCCGATGGCTTATTTTATAACCTGGTTTTTGGTGCTAATTTGAGAGGCAACGGAGCAAGAATGCTCATCACCCTATCCCTATCTGAACTGTATCTGGGCACCAGCTGGGGGTGGACTTTGGGCTCAGTTTTCTGAGAATTAATTCAGGGTTTGTGGCCTCTAGGTGACTTTACTCTCACCCCTCAGCACTCCTGGACTTATATCCTTGATTCTGGCTCTCAGAGTCTAGCTTGGAGATAGTTACTGAAATTTAATGGAATGCATGTAGAAAGAATGATATATTTGGGCCAATTCAATAGCTATCCTAAAAAGCTTTGGGCATTATTCCTGAGAAACTGCATTTAGCCAAAAGGGCACCTGTAGTCAACTTTGCTATTTAAAACCATCCAGGGTCCTGGCTGTGCCTTTTATTGAGAGCAGTTGCATTATCTAATGAATAATCAATGTTTACCTGACACCTGAGGGCCCAAATAGTGAATCCTAAATGAAATGTACTGATTTGCTGTTTCTGCTCTTCACTTTGTAGCTATTCTCCTAACATCAACCCCCACCCCACCTTTTTTTTTTTTTGGCTCTGACCTTCAGCCTGCCAGTTTCCATGGATATCATGAAGGCTCATGGGCTGATGCTGCACATGAATGACGTAAGATACACCAGTTACTAGATCCACATATGAATTTGATTAGCTATTATTCTCAGCTTATTTTTTCTTACTTACAAATATTTGTGATAAATTCTACAGGTGTCAGGATCTCAAGGGATGATTTGATTCTTTGCCTGCCTCATTGAGTTTGGTTATTCCAGGACTGAGTGGAAAACTGACCGAGTTTTGGGCGTCTTCTCTCTGGGTCTCATATTTTGGAGTCTCTGATTTCCTGGAGTTTGCAGATGCAGGTCAAAGCCTGGCACTCCTAGGTATGGGAAGTTTCCTCTCTGTGCTTAGTGATTTGGCACACCAAGGGAGTGAGAAGGTCTATTGTGTTGGTTCTGTACTGAAGCAGAGAATACCTTTCATCTTTTCACCTTGTTGAAGTCCAATAAGGTATGTCAGACACCTGGAGGGAAAGGACCATATTTTATTCATCGTTTCCTTTCACAGTTTCAGGTACAAAGCTTAGCAGGTAGTAGGAACTTTGACAATGAATGGAATGTAGAGGGCTATGTATGCTCAAAGTGGACATCTTATTCCAGGGTCAGGGGGTCATGTTCCCAGATGAAAGGAAACTTTATTCTTCCAGTGTTGCAGTTCAGCTCCTGAAGCAGAGGCAAGACAGGACAGAACGACCAGTCTGCTGCTCACACTCCTGCAAACTTAATGTGATTGGAAGTGACACTGTCCAGCACAACTTAGCTTCTCTGCTCTGAAGCATCATGTATGAGACATGGGTCCTTAAGGGGGTAAGCATCTGGGTTGTACCCAGAAGTACTTGAGAACCAAAAGAGTGGAACCATTTCCCTTCTTCCTATCTACCTTCCTATGAACCCAGGGTTTCAGTTGCTCAAAAACAAACTAACAAACAACAAAAACAAACAAACAAAAAACATGCTAAATTTGGTTCTGGTTCTGGTTATTGGGATTATAATAGCAAATAGACAAAAGTCGTTGGCTTCCTGGACATTTCATGGAACTTTCACACAAGGGTATGTGTATGTGTGTGATTATTTAACTAACTTAGGAGGATGTTAGAAAGTGATGCTGTGAGGGAGAAAAAGCAAGAAAGGGTGAATAGGAGATACTGGTGTGAGGTGAATTTAAAGGGAGTTTCAGGGAATCTTAGCTGAAAAGGTTTGACATCAGGGAAATAGTGTTATAGGCTGCCATAACAAGGACTTTAAACCTGGCGTAGATTGTGCCTGGTGTGGCCAAAATCTGTTGAGTGAATGTCTTTTGGCTGGAGGGAAGCAGCTAAACCTCATCCCTGTGTTTCTTCTTTTCCCACACTTGGGAACGTCTTCATTTTGTTCAATGGCCTACCTAGGTCAGGCACCAGAGAAAGGGAGTTAAAAATCTCCCAAAAAGTCCAATTAATCATTTGACAGGGCTAGAATTGAGTGCTGAGGAATTAAGATGGCAGAAAGGGTAAGGGCACATTTAAACAGATGGAGAAACATTAGCTAGTGTGAAGCACAGCGGGCACCTTCTAGGAAATAGGAGAAGACACAACAACAACAGAGGGATGCCTGGAGACTGACAGACACAGAAAAGCAGTAGACACAATGGTGTGGTGCTTCAGTGATTGATACCCTAGCAGTATTCAGTGAGTGACGATCTGAACTGAACCAGCAGTCAGAAATCCACCAGCAACCAGGTGGAAAGGGACGTTCTCCAGGAGCTCAGGAGGTGAACCCAGTCTAAGAACTGCTCATTGTACTGGTCTGTTTTATTTGCCAGGAGCAGGGACAGAGCAGCAGATCCCAGATAGGCAGTGTGGAAACAGGTGGATTTCATAGCCCAGGCCACCCCCTAGAGGTGAATCGAGCGCCATTTTGTTTAAGGAGGAAAAGGTTTTGGACAGTACTATGCATGCACTGAGCTGGGAGTGAACTCATTTCTGGCTCAGTGAACTGTAACAACGTGGCACACTACAGGTTCCACCCAGTTCCACCCAAGATAGGTCCGGGTAGACTTCAGACCAGATGGCCAGCAGATCAAGAACTCTACTAGTGGCACATCAGGCGCCATTTTGTATGGCATGGCAAAGGCTTTAAGTCTGCAGGGACAGCAGTGAGTTGCTCATATACTCAGCTCAGCAAGAACTCACTGAGTTTAGTGTGTTGCACTGGACTGACATTGAAAATAATACCAACTTTGGCATTGTACAGGTCAAAATAAGCACATGTGGCCCTCAGACCTAACAACTGTCAGGTTCCAGCAAGATCACCACTAACAACAACCTAGCTATATAGGACACTTGGTGTCTCCCTAATCCTGGAAACTGCTTGAATCAGAAATGGGAGAAAGGTTGTACAGACAATGGTGCAGCCTCAGTACAGTATCACAGGAGGTGGAGAGGGGTGAGCATGGAACTGGGGCTACAGAGGCCATGGTGGAAATCAAACATAAAAACCCAGACCTGGAACTTGCTGGAGGGAGTGGCACAAGTGGCTGCAAACAGAGAGCTGTGTACCAACTGCAATAAGTAAATCGAACTGTAGGCCTGTGGGTGATATACCTTAGAAACCTGCCCCAAGGAGAAGAATCTGATAACTAGAAGTACAATGACCAAGAGCAAAAGAAGAGACAGAGGCACAATGAATATTACTGAAGACTCCCCTGCAAAGGAGCAAAAAGCCTTTGCCAACCTCAGAGTTAACTGAGGAGGACATCGAGAAAATGGGGAATACAGCATTGAGAATACTTGTTATAAAGCTTCTTATCTACAACAAGAGGTACAAGCAGGAAGAAATTTAAGCAACCTGTCACACAGGAAATGAATCAAATGAAAGCTGACATATCAGGAATGAAGAATACAGTGGAGCAAATTAAAAGTACAGTGGAGAGTCTCCAAAATAGAATAAAGGAGGCAAAAGAAAGAATCTCAAAATTGGAAGATATTTCCTGTCACTAGAGGGAAACAAACAAAAAAGCTGGAAGCAGAGCTGGTTCAAGCTACAAAAAAACAAAAACAAAAACAAAAAAAACCACAAAAAACAATTCAAGAACTAAGAGACACTGTTAAAAGACCAAATGTAAGAGTTATGGGAGTCGCAGAAGGCACAGAAGGAGAAGCTGGGTTTAAAAATGCATTTAATGAAATAAGGGAAATTTCTCTAATCTGGAGAATGAATTGGCAAAAAAATATGCAGGAAGGGCACAGAACTCCCAATAAAATTGACCAAAAGTGATCCTCATCATGACACATGATAATCAAGCTCTTGTCAATCAAACTTAAGGAAAAGATCCTTAAATGTGCTCATGAAAAAGATCAATTGACATATAAAGGAATGCCAATTAAATTTACAGGAGATCTCTCAAAGGAAACTCTACAGGCCAGAAGAGAATGGAGAGGCGTATTCCAGATTCTAAAAGAAAAAGAATTGTCAACCCATGATAATGTACCTTTGTCTTTGAAAATGAAATAAAATTCTTCCACAGCAAAGAAATGTTAAAAGAATATGTCTCTTACAAGTCTGCCCTACAAAGGATACTTAAAGATGCTCTCTTGAGAGAGAAGAGGAATAGCACCCACCAAAACCAAGGCAAATGTGAAGAATAGCCCAGTAAAATAACAACAAAAGACCTGATCAATGAACAACCCATTGCTAAAAGGACCAAATTATCACCCCTTCATATTAACTTAATGTAAATGGCTTAAACACATCAATCAAATGTCATAGATTAGTAGACTGGATTAAAAAAACCAAACCCATCTTTTTGTTGCCTATGGGAGACACATTTCACCAACAAAGATTAGCAGAAACTATATCTCATAGATTTTGATTTTTTTAAAGTTTCTTCTCTTCAAAATACTTTCTTCTGATTAAATTCTTCAATGACTCATAGATCATACAGCAGCATCATTTTCAAGTAAGTTCTTGATTTTTTTTTACATTTCTTCAGTGACACGTTAGTCATTCAGTAGCATTTTATTCAACTTCATGGTGTTGTTAATTTCTTTTTCCGACCTGGTGTTGACTATATTTTGTGGTTTCATTTAAGGGGATGTGTAGTAACTGTGTAATGGGACTATCATTTCTAAATGTGAGGATATAATGCACTAGGCATCTCTACTTCCAGACTAAAGACTCCCAATGAAACTGTTAATTATATATTGACAATAGAATGCTGGACTCTGTCATTGTCCATGCCCACAACGATGGACATGTGACTGTTTATGAAGAAGTATTCTATAGTGATAATAAAGGGAACTCAGTGAGGGGGGAAGGAATTGAAGAAGGGATAAGGGAAATCCCAGGGCCTATGGAACTGTATCGTAAAATGATAATAGTAATAGTAATATGAAAAAGTAAAATAAATAAATGAATAAACTCCTTTCCCCCAAAAGAATTGAGTGCTGAACTCTCTGCTGACGCCTGACATAGTGTCACTTGGGATTTGTGACGGAAGTGTGGGACTGTTAAATTAGGTGCCTTCTGGAACTTAATGAAGGCAATGTTTATAAAGGTTTGTGCTGAGTAAAGGAGGGCAAGAAATGCTAGGGTAGCATCCACAGGGTGAGCAACACCAGGACTTGTTGTCACTTAGGGTCTGAATGCAGGAGGAGGGACCAGTTTCTGCAGCCACGAGGACAGCGGCTCTCCATAGGCCCACCTTAAAGGAGCTGGGACTCGTAAGGAGAGAGCTGGTGCTAAACCTCCAACTCATTCTCTCTCCCTCTGTTCTCCTTGTAGTACTTCCAGTGCTCTGAGTATCTGGGAATTGGAGGGCAAGGACATTCAATGATGAGTTCCATATGGGGCTGACTTCTTGGTTCCAAAGTCTGTTAGAGAAGGAAAGAGTGAATATGAAGGGTTGAATCGAAAGTATCTACGGGCTAGACAGAAGAGAGGGACATGGGGCCTGTTGGAAAGTCAGTCTGAGGGATCTTGGCCTCTTGGCCTAAGCAAAGTGACTGTACCCAGTCCTGCATGGAAGCTGAGTAGCTTGAAGCCAGATTAGCCAGAGCCCTCCACCTGACCCCGTTGTTACTTGTTGCACACATGTTGTAGCTATGCACAACTGAGTAGTGAAATTCTGTATAAGGCTTATCTCTGGGCAAGGTGGGAGTGGAATCAACTTGTCTGCCCAGGACCACAGTCAGCCATGCTGTTTCAATTTTTAACATAGCTAGGGATATTCCTGGGGAGGACAGCAAAGCCTCAGAGTCATAGCTGCTGGAAGATTTATAGGTCCCCCCAGTATATGACATTCAAAACTGGGCCATGTCACAATGTGCATGAATTTATTTATTTATTTAGTTACAGAGATGACTTTGACATTGATGATATAGATGACTAGGAATCTTTCAAGTTTAATTACTCTTTAGATAGGATCCCAAACTTTTAATGTGGCCTGCTGGGTCAGGTGGAAATTGGCCCCTACATACTTAACCATCTTCATCTTGTGGTACCCTCCTTTGGTTCCTGGCACCACAGCCACCTGGGAACCATATATCAGGACCTCAAGGAGTCACATTCCTTTCCAACTCTTTGCCTGGGCCCTTGAATTTCCTCTGTGTCTCCTCCTTTAGCCACTTTGTTCCTTAAGTGCTACTCAGCTGAAAATCATGGAAACTCTCCTTGCTGCTCTGCACTGACCTGGACTCTCACATGCATGCTCTTCTACTGTTGTCCTAACTCTTCTCATGTTTAAATTGCTAATTGATAATTTGCTGTTTAATGTCTGCCTCTCCCCTACCCCTACTTGGTTTTAAGTGCTATGATTTGCCACTGTCCAGTGCCCAGCATTGGAAAGGCACTCTGCAAATATTTGAGGGAATTATTGACCAAAAGAAAATGAATTAGGAGTAGATGTCCACATTGTGTACAGAAAAGGAATAAAAAAACATAGATTGGAATGGGCATACACACGCGCGCCTGCCCTCTTCCCACAATGGAGTTTCTTGGAACGAGGATGAGTCAGAGGTGGAGTAGAACGTGGAAGTGAAGAGTGGAAGACCAGGGAGCTCAGGGATGGGAGAGCTGCCCAGTCATTGGCCAGACACCTAAGGAGGGTGAGGAAAAGTTGTTGTCAGATGTGTCAATGCTCAGAGAATGCCCTCTAGCAAAAGGAAGTCTGCTTAGAGCAATATTGTCAGAAAGAAGCTTTGAAAAAGGTGAGAATAGTAAGCTGCTTGCTCTGCTGACCGATTTGCAAAGGCCCAATGTGATAGCAGGTTCAGGATATCAAAAATTATTTTACCAGGGAGCCAGAGTATTTAAAAAGCCAGGAACATCAAGTGGGCTATTTATAAAATTTCTGTAGCTCTCTAGCCCGTCAGAACAACCAGCTTCACAAGGCATCGATAGACCATTATTGCAATTCACCAGCTCCAAATTAGAAAGTTAGCAGGGACAGAAAACACAATACCGTGAATGAAGCTGAAATCATTTTATTTTCCTCATGGCAGACTTTCACATTTGGCATGAAAGGTTCTTGTGAAGAGCCTCCAGTTACAGACTCTGGCTTGCCAGGCTCTAGGAAATAATGCCTGGCCCTGAAGGGCGAAATTCAAGTTCATGGGGAACCTAGGAAAATGACTTGGGGAGTTACGAGAATGACAAGAAAGACGGGGAACAAGCGAGGACCAGTGTGAAAAGGGAGTTGGGAACAGGTGAGTAAACTTGATGTAGAGACAAAGGAGACAAATTTGACAGGAAAATGCATAGCCATCACAATTTTTTTTTTTTTTTTTACTGCTTCTTGTCTTCAGTTAATGCTTACTAATCACCATAACCCTTAGCTTCTTAGGGTTGATGACGATCTCCTTAATCCCTTTTCACTGAGCTGAATCTGAAGACTAGTGATTTCCTAGCATGGTTCTTCTTCTCCTAAGTCTGTCATAGGAAATGCTTTAATTACAAATAGGGGCATCCTAGCAGCCATGAATTCCATCTCTGGGGGTTAAACAGATTGTGGGTAGAAAACGTCTGAAAAAGACTTATACACAGACTATTTAAAAAAAAACTATTTATTTTAAATATTTATTTATTTTTTAATTGGAAAGTTAGATTTACATAGAAAAGTAGAGTCAGAGAGAAAGGTCTTTTGTCCACTGGTTCACTCCCCAAGTGGCTGCAACAGCTGAGCTGAGCTGAGCTGAGCTGAAGCCAGGAACTTCTTCTGGATCTCTCATATGGGTGCAGGGTCCCAAGGCTTTGGGCTGTCCTCTACTGCTTTCCCAGGCCACAAGCAGGGAGCTAGAAGGGAAGTAGAGTAGCCAGGCTATGAACTGGTGCCCATACAGAATTCTGGCACATGCAAAGCTAGAACTTTAGCTACTAGGCCACCATGCCAGGCCGAAGATTTATTTATTTTCATTGGAAAGATAGATCCACATAGAGAAGGAAAGACAGAGAGAAAGATTTTTTGTCCATTGCTTCATTCCTCAAGTGGTGGCAATGGCCAGAGAAGAGCTGGTCAGGAGCCAGGAGCTAGGATCCAGCAACTTCTTATGGGTCCTCCATGTACATGCAGGATCCCAAGGTTTGTGCCATCCTCTACTCTTTCCCAGGCCACAAGCAGGGAGCCTGATTGGAAGTAGAGCAGCCAGGACATGAACCAGTGCCCATATGGGATCCTGTCACATGCAAGGTGAGGATTTAGCCACTGAGTCAGAGTACCCGGTTCAGACATTTTTTTTTAAGGGTAGATCTTAAAAATATGTACTTGTATTATTTGAAAAGGAGAGAGAGAGAGAGAGAGAGGGAGTGAGGAATCTTTCATATGCTGGCTTAATCCTCAAACATTCACAACAGCTAGAGCTGGGCCAGGTTGAAGCTAGGAACCCAGAATTTAATATGGTTCCCACATGGGTAGTAGAGACCCAAGTATGTCAGCCATCAGCTGCTGCTCCCAGGCTATGCATTAATGGGAAGCTGGATTGACAACTGAGGAATTAGGGCTGGAACCAGGCTCTCTGGATGTGGGATGCAGGCACCTTAATTGCTGGCTTCCAGACTTCTTTCTAATCATAATTCCCTAAACAGTACAGTGAAACAACTATTTACTTAGCATTTACATGGAATTAGGTATTCTACATTCTCTAGATTTAAGCTGTACAGGGGGATGTGTGCAGATTATATACAAAACTATGCATGCACATTAAGTCCCTGCATTTTACATGAGGGACTTGAGCATGGGGGATTTTGATATCTGATATTTGGAGGTTGTGTCCTGGAATAAATCTTCCCTACATATTGAGGGATGATGTTAGCTGGTACAATTGTTTCTAACAGATTAAGAGATAACATATCATATAGCATTTATTTTGTTAACAATTCAAACACAGCATGCCATAAACTATGACAATAGGTGGTAGAATATTAAAGAGTAATTTCTGTATCTCAGATACTAGGGCGAAAAGGAGAACCTAGTAAATGGAAGAATAGAGCAAGTTGAGAGTTGGAATGAGCACGTGTCGCAGAGGAAGTGGGATCTGCACTGGATGACTTACAGAGGTGGGGATGGAGAGCCCTACTCCAAAATTCAAAGTCCATGACCTGTCATTTCATGTAGGACAGTCATTCTTTTGAATCTCAAGTCTTTTGAAGAGTCATTAATAAAAACCAAATGTCCCAAAGAAAAGTCACACTGGATTTTTTATCAGATAATCTTATTAGTGGGCACCAGAGTCAGTGTGGTCTTGTTTCTTACTTCCATTCTGCTTTTCATTTCCTACCTCATACTTCTCGTTTCTCAATTCCAAAAGTTAATAGTATTTTAAAAAAATCATTTAATTGTTTGAAAGGCAGAGTGACATGCAGAAGGAAAGACATATTGCATCTGCTGGTTTACTCTCCAAATGGCTGCACAGTGGTTCAGGCTGAAGCCAGGAGCCAGGAACTCTATCTGGAGTTTGCACATAGTAAGCCAAACACCTGGACCATCATTGGCTGCCTTCTAAAGCACGTTAGCAGGAAGCTGGATCAGAAGTAGAGCAGCCAGAACTCAAACAGGTTGTATGATACAGGATGCTGGCATAATATATGGTGATTTTGCCTGCTGTGTTGTTAACACTGGTTCCCCAAATTTCAAAAAATCTCACAGAAGCCCAATCATATGCCCCTTTCTCCCAAACTTCTATTTTGTTATATCTTTTTTTATAAATTGTAGCTCCCACCTTTTGGTCTTAGCATTTGTGCTTTAAACACTTTTCAGGAAATGATGAGAGGAAGAAAACGTTTGTGTTTGATGTCCACTCACTTGTTTAACCATCCCTGTTCATCAGTTGTCCTTTCCTGAGTCCAGCAGCATCCTCTGACACTCCTTCCAGTGCAGGTCCAACACCTAAAGTTTCTCTGCTTTCTCTTTATCTGGAAATGGGAATTTTCACTCTTGTTTTTAAAAACTCTTCTCTGGATTTACTTTTTTTCTTTTCAGTATCTAAAAGGTGTCATTCCATTCTAATCTGGTCTCCCTTCTCTTCCTTCTTTTCCTTTTGTCTTCCTCTGTGTGTGACTGTCATTCAGCTGTCATTTGCATTGTTGTTCCCCCCTGTGATGGCTTTCCCTCTCTGGTTACTTTCCTTGTTACTTTCAACAGTTTGCCAGTGAAGTACTCAGGTGTGGCGTTCTTTACGATTATCTTGTTTGAGGTTCACAGAACTTCTTGGGTCTGTCAGCGGGCATGGGGGAAATTGGTAGCTAAGTTTTTCTGAGGAGCCTGGCTGTTGGTTGAAAACCGATGTGTGCATTTCAGGTCTGACGATAGGTGGTGACAGAGGCTTTACCTGGTAGGTGTCATTCCACATCAGACTCAGCCCACAGTCAGTGTGTCACTGTTTCAAGGGGAGCTGCAAGCAAGGAGCACTCTGGCCCTGTGCTTGTGTTCCTAACCCTGTGGCCTTCATTCCTCAGTCTCTGAGGGCCTCTCCTGACACCTCTGCTGAGGCCTCCTTGTGGGAGAAGAGGGACAAATGTTGAAGATCTTTTCTCCCATTGATTTAGCAACTAGTAGTTTCTCCCACACCGTCCTTTTCCCTTCCAATTTCCCCTGACCTCTGAGGTCTGGAACCTTTTGTTCTGGTCTTCATCAACAGTGGGATGATCTCCTTACTTACTCTTGGCCACCTGATTCTCAACCTCTATGTCATTCCAATGAAATAGAGGTCCTTGCTTTCTTCTGTTGGAGCCTCCTGATGATTCATCACAGTGACTAAAGACTTAACTCTTTCATGTAAAAATTGTTTATTTATGTAAAAGAGTTACACAGTGAGGAAGGGAGAAAGAAAGAGTCCTCCGTTTTCTGATTCAAAATTCAAATTCCTGCCACTGTTGAGATTGAGCCAGAGTGAGGCCAGGAACCCGAAACTCCATCCCGATGGATCTCTCATGTGGGTGGCAGGGGCGTTTCCACTTGATCATCTTCTGTTGCCTTCCTTGGCAGATCAACAGGGAGCTGAACTGGAACTGGAGTAGCTGGGATTCAAACCAGCAGTGATATGGGGTTCCAGCAATGCAGGTGTCATTTTAGCCCCAGAACTTTCATTTTTTACCTTAATCAAGTGCTAGCCCCAGATCTTTCATTTTTGACCTTTTACTTTAATCATAGTGCTCTAGCACTGTGGCAGCTCTACTCTGTGTCCAAGCTCAGCTGAGATCCTGACATTCCCTTTAGTAATTTTCCTGATCTATTATCTTTTTTTTTCTTTAGGAGACTCCAATTACACATGTTAGATCGTTTGATATTATCCTCAGGTCTTTAAGGCAATTTTCATTTTTGTCCCATCTTTTCTTCTCTCTTTTCTTCGTGTTAGATCATTTGTATTGATTTATCTTTTTCTTGTGCCACCTTCAATTTTCTGAAAGCTCATGTAGTCAGTTTTTTATTTCATTGGTTGTGCTTTTCATCCTATGATTTGCATTCTTAATAGTTTCCATTTTTTTCTATAGGAAGTCTATCTTTTCATTTATTAATATGGTGTTTTTATCATGTTATTTTTACTTCAATAAAAACTGAAATAGTTGAAAATTCTATTTTCTTCAATTATTTGCATATATCTTGCTTTAATTTTTTGAATATGCTTAAAATAGCTTCCTTGGTAAATTACACATATGAAACATATCCAGACTGGTTTCTACTACCTTTATTTTCTCTTAACTTTCTTGACATTTTTTGATGTGAGCCTAAGAAGTTGATTATATTCTGAATATTTTGAGTCAATCAGTATAGATTTTGGGTTTAGTGATATTGGTGATATTTGGATTAGTGATATTTTGTTTTAGTAGATGATGAGATTGTTGGTACATTATGTGGAATTTATGTCAGTTTGATTTTCTGCTTTCTTAGAAAGTATGTGTGAAATCAAAAGGTGTTTTAAACTTGTAAAGACTCAAACTTCAGTGTGTGTGTGTGTTCTGGCATGTTAGTCTTGTAAAAGCTTGGGTTTGCACTTTGGAAGGATAGGTCTATGGCATACATTCAAACATCCTTCATGATTGCTTAACCTTGGTATGTCTGGTCTGGTTACAACTTTGTAATAGCCACATTCTGCTCAGCCTGGTCTAAACTCTTCCTCTGCATGTATCGTTCAACCCTTGCCTAAGTGCCGTGGAGAACCCCACATGGACTGAGGATTTCCCTGTTCAGTTCCCTCAACTTCTGTATCCTTCCTTGGAGATTCAACTCCCTTCGTCTGCTCTGCCCACTCAGCTCACAGTGGCATGCTTTGCTTGGCCTCCAGCTGATGGGCACAGGTGGGGAAATCATCCCTTGCTGTAGAACTGGGTTCAATTTGTGAAGTTCCCATCTCTAAAGAAACCAGTTTTGTGATTTTGGATGCTATTTGTGAAAATAGTTACCTCATGCTTTGTCCAGCTTTTAGTTGTTTTGGCAAGAAGTTTGGTCTAGTATCAGCTATGGAAAACAGAAATCTCCACTGTAGGTTCTTGAGGAAGGGGATAATAAAAGGTATTGTTTGACAATGACAATGGCTATCTTACATAAAGGGGAAACTCTGGAGGCAGGACACTGAATAAGAGGCAATTTATATGTCCTATGCTTTGAACTGACATCAGTCTACTCCTGAATAAAAATGCGACTCTGAATGCAACATGTAAATATACCTGTATAGTATGATACTAACTTTTCTAGCTGTGCCTGTACCTACTGTGTCATGATACATGTAGATAGCATAGTGTTAAACTTGTAACTGTTACTAAGGAACTATACTACTGGGATAATTTGGGGTGGGGCATGAAGTGTTAGGAGGAGAAAATGGAGAGAGAGAAAAGGGAGGGGAGGGAAGAACCCTTATAACTCTGTAGCATGATAAATAATAAATATACTTGAGTAATAAGAACAATTTAAAAAGAACTAAGATCAGGATGAGGCTGACAGAAATGCAAACAGAAGGGAAAATATCGTGATGGAAAAAGAACTATTGTGAGTTACTGATAAATTGCATGTGAAGGATGAAGAAGGTGAAAATGATGCCAGGAAAGCTTTAGAAAAGAGCCCTTGTCTTTGGATATGCACACTGAAATATTTATGGATGAAATGATATAATGTCTGGGATTTGATTCAAAATAATCCAGTGTAGAGATGAGGGAGGGGGAAAGAGTGGGGTTTGGGTGGGAAAGACTGACCATGAGGTGGTCGTTGTAGAAGCTGGATTATGAGTGCTTGAGTGCTTGTTATACCGCTTTTTGCCACTTAGCATATGTTTGATATCTTCAAATTAAAGCAAAAAAAAGAGTTCAGGGTTGTGAATCTAGGGTTGAGGAGTACCCTGTTTGAGGGAGGAGAAAAGGGAGATGCCAGTGGCCATTTGTTAAGTGTACAAAGCACATTTTTATGTGGACTTTTAAAAAGATTTATTTATATTTATTGGAAAATCAGATAACACAGAGAGGAGGAGAGACAGAGAGGAAGATCTATCCATTGATTCACTCCCCTGGCTGCAGTGGTTGGAGCTGCACCAGTCCTCTTCCGGGTCTCCAATGTGGTTGCAGGGTCCCAATGCTTTGGGCTGACCTCAACTGCTTTCCGAGGCCACAAACAGGGAGCTGGATGGGAAGTGGGGTGACCAGGATTAGAACTGGTGCCCATATGGGATCCTGGCATCTGCAAAACAAGGACTTTAGCTGCTAGGCTACCATGCCGGGCCCTATATGAAATGTTTAAGACAATGATTTGCTGAGGCTGGCTTTCTCTGCTCCTTCAGAGGTGTCCTGCAGTGCTGATGTATTGGATTATTTCCTTGGGGACTCACGTCATACAGTACTGGCTGCAATGAAGCTGTGGCATCCATGCTGCTCACACAGGCAGCTCGGTGCTCAGGACTCATGTGGGCTTCTACAGCTCTGAGTGACCCGAGACCACACTCTATGTGCAGGGTTGGCCAGCCCCCTGCAGACCTCTCCTGGAGTGGGCCTGGGACTACTAGAGGCCTTCTGTTGCTCTGCCTTTTCCCACACAGCCTCCCTGTCAGCTGCACATGCCTGGGGCCTCCCCAAATCTTGCTTGCACGCACTAGCTTCTTCCCAACTAACTATAGACTCTGTAATTGAGCCCAAGGGAAGGTCTTGTTCTCACAGCCTAAGAAATTTCAGGAGAAGTAGAGTGAATTTTCTACAAGAAGCAAAGAAATGAACAAGCAACAAAAAGCACCATTTCCCTGCACTGGTTTTGACATTCTCCATTCACAGAAGTCCTGATGCTCCCATGTACCAAGCTTTGGGGGGGACCAAGGGTGATTGGGGCATCAGAGGTGATCAATATATAGTTTCTTTCTTGAGAATTTGGAGCGTGATGGGGAAGACAGACATACAGGGTAAGCAGAGAAATGGCAAGCATCATAGTAGAGGTTTGTAGTGGGACCAGCAGCATGCATATAAGGAAGGAGTGGACTATTGTTACTATTCGCTCTTTTGTTGCTTTGTGTTTTAATACTGTCCTTGCTATCTTTGCATAATCTCTTTGAATCTTTGTTTTCTTATTTTTAAATAACAGTAAGAATACCTATTTACAGCTGTTATTATGAGTATCAGATTTAAAAAGATGGAAAAGGATTGTTCAAATCATAAAGCATGGTGATTATGATGTTGCATCTTTCTTCCTAGCCAGACAGTAATCACAGTGATCCCCATTTTTGCCAGGTAACAGTCAAGTGATCGTTGTCACTTCCACATGCAGCAGTCATAAGATAAGCTTGGAGCTGTAGAGGAAATTTCTTTTCCATATAACTTATAAATCTTCTGCATATTGACTTCTAAAAATGTAGAGCAAAATGTCTTTCTTGGCTGCGTAATACTCATACTAACCACCACCTTAACATTTTTTGCTGTACAATTTACAAAAGACCGCTAAAGTCATTAATCACGAGTGCCTCATAGTAACCTTGTCATTTAGTGGAATAGATTTCATTTTGACCCTCATTTGCAGATGTGGAAAATATGGTCCAGGGAAGTTAAAATAATTTTCCCAAGATCTAACATGAGGAGTGGAAGAGCTGATACTTGAATGCTGCTCTTCTCTTTCTAAATCTTTGAGGTAATCAGTTTCTAAGTAGCTAGAGCATGCAGGGCTCCTCTTTGATGTCTTAAATGTAAGTTCCAAAATATTTTTTAAAAATACTTTTAGGAAATGATCTCCCATATTTTGACGCATTATGGATGTCTGAAACTCACCAGCTTGTCTTGCAGTCACAATAAATCAAACCAGCAAATCACTATCCTCATTGTTTTGTGGATTATTTCCCCTTGAGGCAGATGTTTACTTTTTACAAATGAAAGCTCATTGTTGCCAGGAACGTTTAAGAGGCTTAACCTGTCTCCTCTGGCATATGGTGCTGGCTTTTCATAACACTGGTGGTGTGTGGTGGCAGGCACTCTGAAACTTCATCGGTGGCGTGGCAGAGCGGCAGGGTTTTCTTATGCAGGGGCTCGTCTGGGCCTCTTCCACTGTGAAAGGGGAAAAAAAAAGTGTGGCTGTTTCCTTTGGTAGCAAATACTCATATTTTAATGGGTATGATGTCATGAATTATTAAAGGAGCTTAACTTTGTAGCTGAGCTGAAAGAACATATAGTGAAGAATGACCTTGAGACTCTTGAAAAATGGGACCGTTGACTGTGTGCCTGCAGACTCAAAGATGGATTTCTACTTTAGTTTATATTTATGCAACTGTGAAACTTGGTCCCTTGTTCCCAGAGAAATCCTTTGTGCAGCCGAGTGGAGAAAGTTATTACATTGTAGTGCAGAAGAACTGTTACGTTCCCTTTCTTGTGTCTCAGGAAAACTCAAGTGTAGTAGCAAACTTTGTGCTGGGAGAATGACCCTGATGAATGAGATGTAGTGTGTCTCATAAGACAAAGGGAAACAGACAAGTGTTGTTCTTAGAAAAAGATTCCAGCCACAAAGAGGTTCTTAGAAGGATTTGTGTGTAACCTGGTGTTAGTCCTGTTAGAGAGTGTTCACTTGCTTCTGATTCAAGGTGATTAAAGGGAAATAAAGTCTAGAAGGCCAAAGAGGACCCAAGCATATGACATGCTTGGAAACGGTTCCCCCCTAACCAACACAGCTCCAAGTTGGCAAAACAAGACCTTGCAGAGCTTTGAATTAGGCTACTCCAGCTCATTCTCTGGGCAACAGGGCACTGGGCAAAATCACGGAAAGCAGTAGTGGGAGGAGCCCTTCTTGCTTCTGATGTCACATGCAGCTGTGTCTACACACATGAAGATGGTGTCTCAATTCTCCCCATTTTTTCTTTTGTATGTGAGTTCAGTTAACAACTTCTGTGTGATGGAATGGGCTGCAAGTAAGGAGCATGGGAGGACCAATGCTACTGAGATTTTGGTAAATGCATGGGTGAGTTTTAGGAATGATTCATAAATGGGGGAATATAGGAGAAGCACTGAGGTTGAATGTGAAGATTGTCAGTATCACACAGTATTAACAAGGTTGAATTTCATTTCATTGAAGATCTGTCTGACATCATAGATTTATGATGTCATTCTTACTCTGATGTTCTGAACGATTGGTTTAATTGGGCTTTTGCATTTTTTTTTAAATTCTTTCATCCTTAAGTATGTGTCTCAGCTTGTTCAGTTTCACTCTCCATCGTACTCCAATGTGTTCTGTGTCTAGGCAACCCCAATAGAAACTCTTTTCTTTTAAAGATTTATTTTTTATTTTTATTGCAAAGTCAGATATACAGAGAGGAGGAGAGAAAGATCTTCCATTTGATAATTCACTCCCCAAGTAACCTCAATGGCCAGTATTGCACCAATCCGAAGCCAGGAGCCAGGAGCCTCCCCTAGGTCTCCCTTGCAGGTGCAGGGTCCCAAGGCCCTGGGCCGTCCTCTGCTGCTTTCCCAGGCCACAGGGAGCTGGATGGAAAGGGGGGCTGCCGCTGGGACTAGAACCGGCACCCACATGGGATCCCGGCATGTTCAAGGCAAGGACTTCAGCCACTAGGCCACGCCGCTGGGCTCAACTCAACTCTTATTTTCTGGCTCACCATTGGTTTGGGCCAAAATGAAACACCAATGGGGTTCTGGAAAGCAGGTGGATGGGTGAAAGGTGAGAGTGAGTTTCCCCCAGTTTTCTGACTTTTGGGATCTTGATGGAATGTCACACCTTTTTCCATGTGGCCCTCTCTGTGCAGTTCTCTTTGGGTTTGACTAATTGTTCCTTCTCCTTGGCTGGTGAGACTGAAGGCTGTTAATAACTCCTTCCTATTGCCAGCCCCTGGATACTGTAGTATCGCCTGTGCTTTCCCACACTTTTGTAAATTAGCCCTTTTGTTAAATCAGTTGGGCTGCCTAATTTGACTGTGTCTTTTTTTTTTTTTTTTTTTTTGTAATCTTTGGGACCTCAGGTGACAACAAATATACATCACTTTGGGTATGTCATGATTACTTTCATGGTTTTGCACCTTTTGATGACTTTTTAACAGGACAATGGTGATAATTTTTTTTTCACTGAGGATTTCCTAGTTATAGTTCTCAGAAGGGAGGTTGATCTGTTTATCTATCTATCTATCTATCTATCTATCTATCTATCATCTATCTATCATCTATCCCTCTATGTATCTATCTCTGTCTTGCTCTTCCTTTTGCTTTGCTACTTGCTCTCTGAATTCCCCCATCACCCCTGAATCGCTTCTGCAGGACCCGAGGAAGCCAACTTCCATGATTATTTTCCAAGAGTGAGGTTATTTTTTGGTCTCCAGAGTAGAAGTTATTCTTGTATTAGCATTTCTTTGTGAAACAGTTGGATTGTCTTGAGAAAACAATGCACATTATCTAACCTTCTAGAGAAAATCATTATTTTTCTAAAAGGAAGAGAAATAATGAAAGTATGTTCAGTAAATAACAGTAGGGATAATAAAGGGGGAAAAGGCAGAAGATTTAGAATGAAGGTCAGCCTTTTTGGATTGCAGCAAGCATTTAATGGCAATAAAATCTTTTTCCTGTATAATACATTTTATATTAAAACTGCAGGTATTTAAATGAGGGATTTTATGCTTGCACAGTCTTTATTGAGCATGAAGAATTAAAAAAATGCTTTTGGTTCTTTTATTTTTCTTAATTTTTTTTTTTTGAGGTTTGTGAAGTCACTCCATGCCTGCTGGGCTCACAGAAGTGAAGTGGAGGGGGGCAGGGCAAATGGCCAGAGCTGCTCACATAGTTCTTTGTTGATGCTGCTTAACCTCAGACCCCTGTTATTCTGGGTCTCTGTATCTCCTGGATAAATAGTAAATCTCGCCTGATGGTCTGGCAGCTTGATGAAGTGGAGCCATGTCTATTTTCAGAGGAATAAGAGGCAGCCTATAATGCATTCTTTCCCTCTTTTACTGGTTATTTAGCCAGATCCTGTGTCTATCAGTGGGGTAAGTCTAGTGATCCAGCAGGTTTCTGCTTCTGTTGCATCTTCTTTTCCGTAAACACAGACCTGTGGCTGCAGTGATCAGCAGCTCACATGAATAGTATTTGGGTAGGTGCCATGGCAATAGAGTATTGATAGAGGTATTGTTTTATGGGCTGGCTTGAAGTTGATTGATTCTTTTGATAGTTTAATTGGATTATTATTTGCTGGGGCTTCTTTCCTGTTGAGGGAGAGAGGCTTTGGAAGGATGGGGGGTGCAGAGAAGAGAAAGAGAGTGAGAGAGAGAGAGAGAGAGTCTTTCATTCTCTGGTTAATCGCAAATGGTCACAATGGCTGGGAACAGGAGCTCCCACATGAGTGAGTGACAGGGGTTCAAATACTTAGACCATCTTCCAGTACCTTCATGGGCACATTGGCAAGAAGCTGGATTAGAAGTGAGCAGCCAGGATTCTAACCCATGCTCATATGGGATGTTAGTGTCTCAGGCAGTGGTTTGAACAGCTGCACCGTCATGCTGGCCCGTTTGAACTACTTTCTATGCCAAGATGAGTCTTCCTTCTACCATAGACTGAGAAGTGTGAATAAAATCTGCTAAGCTGTTCCTTTTGAGTACACTGGAATTGCTCCTGAGAGGTTCACGAGTATGAAGATGTTAGATGTACCAGAAGGAAAAACTTAAGTTACAGACCAACCACTTTTTTGGGCGGTCATGCTCATGAGTTGATCTGTTGAATTTGGACTACTCTTGGTTATGTATGTACTCTAGAGGAAACAAAAACTTAAGGC
Source organism: Ochotona curzoniae (assembly GCF_017591425.1). Taxonomy (NCBI): domain Eukaryota; kingdom Metazoa; phylum Chordata; class Mammalia; order Lagomorpha; family Ochotonidae; genus Ochotona; species Ochotona curzoniae. Next base: position 38,857,577 of record NW_024466502.1, on the reverse strand, counting down.
TTGTATCCTGGAGCAGGGGTAGAGGACCTTTTCCTCTGCCCAGGGCCATTTGGATATTCATATCATTCATAGTTCATACAGAATTACCATCTTAAAAATCAGCCTGTGCATGAAGTCCAGGGCTACAGGCAGGCCAGTATGTATAGCACCCATTGGCATACGTGTGGCATCAGGTTGGGTTGAGCTAAGCCATAGCACCCATAGATGTGCACCAGAGTTAGATGGCATGGAGGTTATACTGGGCTAAGTCACAACACATGCCAGGACAAGCAAAAACCTGGGATTGGGAGGAAAGGCCTGGTGGGGATCACCCAAACTAAGCCACAACACCCGCTAGTGTGTAAAGATTGGGCCTGTGGTGGGCTGGGCTGGGCTAAGTTGCATCACCCACTGGTTTGTGTGAGGGATGGGACTGGGAGCAGAACCGATCAGGAATCCATTGGTATGTGAATTGGCTGGTACAGAGAAACTGACTTTTCAGAACTAGCAAAACTGCTCAAGTAACACTTCTAAATAAGCTTTCCCACATTGGGGTCTCTAAGGTTCATTAATGATTGTTCCCCTATCCCCAGGTGCCAATGTAGTTTGGCGGCAATGAGTACCCCCCTTCATCTCCTTCCCCAGGGGAAAAAAAAACTCTGAAACATTTGTCCCACCTTCTCACCCTAATCATAGGCCTACATGGGTGTGTATTATATAAACAATAAAAGAAACTAAAATTAAAAAAAAAATCAGCCTGCTATAGGTGTACTAAGTTTTGAGTCCCAACTTTAGTTGCCTTGGCAGGATTTTATGTGGCCTATGGCCAGACATCCCTCCCACCTATGAATGTTTGAAATATGTAGTGGTATAGGACATTATCTGTCTAGGGAACTAGTTTATTGGTGGGGATGTGATGCACAAAAGGAGAGGCCTCCTAATCTGTAAATATCTGCTCTTTGAGTTAGGATGAGTTACCTGAGGTTGGCAGCCTCCATGTTTTACACCTTAGATAGCCACAGCTGCATTTCTCACCGGGCAGTTAATAATACCTCTTACAATCAGAATATGCCCAGTACACTGGCCTGAGCTGACTATTCTAATCCAACTGTATGTGTTAAAAATAGCACTAAAGCTGGCAAACTAGAAAGAGCATTTAGTTAAACAACTGATATTTTCTCCTTGTAATATCATGTAGATCTAGATCTTTTCTGCATCTTTCCACTACAATAGGAGCATATGGTCTATTGTTACAATCAGATTTCCTTGCAGGAAATAAGAGGTGCATGGATAAAGGGAGAAGGATATAGTAGAGGAAAACACTGTTGTTTTGAGTACTGAAGTGGAAGTTTGCTGCAGCTTCACTTTTTAAAGTGCTCAAACCCTTCTGGAAGTTCTGGCTGATTCGCTCGAATTTTTATTATTGATAATGCTGACTAATGTTTACTCAGGTTTTCTGAAAAATTGGTTAGGAGAATTTTCCATGGAGAGGAAGATGTGGACAAATTCTGTTAGTTTACTTAGTGCCGAAGACATTGGCTGGTGGAGAAAGGTGATGACACAATTCTTTAAGCCAAGAAGTAGTGATCTTTGTGTTCTTGAAGTTTATATTCTTGCCTGACTTAGGAAAGGCTTGGGAGGAAAAGAAAGCAAATGAAATGGAGGGAAGAAAGCGAAAGGTGACCGAGGAAGCAAAAGTTGTCATAGTTAGGTGACAGTCACTTCAGAAGAAGCAGTTTTATTAAAGTAATGAGTTTATAGTGCAGGGACAGAATAAAGACTCACTGAGCACACACACACACACACACACGCACACACACAACACACACACACAAAGAAAAGGAATGGTCACAAAGGGGCATGTTGGTGTACTTTGTAATTCTGGATTTGTTTGGGGGGGGGTTCTGAATTAATTAGATACCATGTTGAATTCCAAATGTGATAATTAGGCAAATTAATGCTGCAGTGAAGTTATTAATGAGGCAAAATATGCTAATATGCTTGTGATAAAGAGCTCTTCTTCTGCCTTACCAAGAAATTGGCAAACATCTTTTATTTGGGGCCAGACAGCTTATCTCAAGTGATTTACTCCAAAGGTTCTTGGCCGTATGCTATGAACAACTGTTGTAAATAGGGGTTAATGTCTTAGGTTTTGATATGTCTGAGGCTCTTGGCAGGTGTAGTGAAGCCTGTGCTGCTCTTCATCAGGCTTCTGAGCAGCTGCCCTGCCAGAAAGGCCAAGCCCTTTGAAGCCAGTCTGAATGTGGCAAATGCTGCCACTCACTGGTGTCATTCCTATTAATATCCTCACCAGCGTTCACCGTGGGACGTGCAGTGGTTGCCAACCTGCCAAGGTGCTTCTCTGTGCAGCAGACTTGGTGTCTCCTCTGGTTTCTCAGATGTTCACAATCCCTCGCCCAGAATCATTAGCGAGCCCATTTCGTGGTTTGAAAGTGACGCAGCAGAATCTTCTTTCCGACCATAACGCTGCTCCTCAGATCTCCCCGGGCACCAGCAGCTCTCCCGAGACCAGCCAGAGATGCTGTGCACCCAGGGAGGGCTGGTTATTCAAAACAAAATTTATGGAAATAGGAGAACTTTCCTCTGGAACATATGATTATTTTAATCCTTTTAATCACATACTCCACAAGGGCACAGCCTGAATACATCTGATATATTCAGATAGGATATTTGCTAAACAGATTTCACCCTGTGTCCCTAGGTGGGACAGTTTAGATTTCTGTAGCTGTGAGGAGGGAAGACCCTGGCATATGTTTGGACAGGCCAGCCAGTGGCCATTCTTTGGCTGATGAGCACTTTGCCCAAAGACACTGTTTCTTACCTGGAGAGCGTTATACCACAGGGAGTGATTCAGTTAGGAATGCATTGGACTGCAGTATGCAGAAAGCGTGACTAGGCAGCCTCAATCAAAAGATTCTTTTTACTCCTGTACTAATGGCTAAGCTTTGCATCTCTACATCCATGTGTGGGAAATCTGAAAGAAGCTCCTGGCTCCTGGCTTTGGATCAGCTCAGCTTCAGCTGTTGTGGTCATTTGGGGAGTGAACCAAAAGATGGAAGCTCTTTCTCTGTCTCTACTTTCTATGAACCTGCCCTTCCTAAAAAAAAAAATAAATAAATCTTTAAAAAAGCAAAGGCAGGTTAATCATACTTTATTCCTTTTTTTTGTTTGTTTATACCCTACATTGTGGACTTTTATAACCCAAAATTCATATTTCTTCCCCAAGCTGTTGTTCTTATTGTCTTTTGTGTCACATTTTCCCTGAGGAAACGAAACCAGAACTCTCACCTGTCTGTGTGGTGGAGTATGGTGAACAGGAGCAGCATGGGACAGCATTAGTGTGTGGCTCTGGTGCTTACCTGGGCCGGCTGATGTTCCAGAACGGGGCAGCAGATGCTGTCCTGTGACCCTGCTGGCACCTGCCTTTGCCTTCCAGCCTGTCCTACCACAGCCTTAGTTCTGAGTCTCAAGAAACTGAGGATAATCTGGCTGATCGAGTGGCCTGGTCAGACCTGGCTCTTCTGCAGGGTAAGAGGCAGATACTCTCTGCCTCTCACAAATTGGCAGATGCTGTCCTTCAAACAGTTCCCCATGACCCCCCTGCTCACCCACAGGCAGGCAAATCAAACCTCTGATTGATGAACTGCTGTGAGTTCTTTCTGTGCACTCCAAGCCACCAAGCACTAAAATGATAGCAGATGCAGTGCTCTTAGACGAAGCCTGTAGTAGGGCCTGACTCCAGAGATGCCGGGTTTAGCATCTGTGTTAGTGTCTTTTCTGTCATTCTGTCAACATACTGGAGGCTGAGTTCATAAAGAAAAGAGGCTCACTTAGTAGCTTTGGAGCCCGAATGGCTGAGTTTGTGCGGCCTTGTGGTTTCTGCCTCTAGCGAGACCCTTTTTGGCTGCCCCACAGCATGGCAGAAAAGGAAAATTCCCTTCTGCAGCTGAGTGCGGAACTCACAGGAGAGGTGGTGCCCCACAGCAAGCACAGTAATCATTAATGAGGGTGATGTTCCCAGTGACGGAATCACCTTCTACCTTGTCCCGACTCTTAAAGGTTCCATCCCCTCACTGCACTGAGAACCACGCTTTTCGAGCACATGAACCCTGTGGGACACCTTGAAATGATTTCAAACCGTAGTACCACCCCTTCCACCCGTCCCCCTACCCCAGCCTGTGGAACTCTGGGACACTGTTTTAGGGTTGGGAGATGATTCAGATGTGCTATGGACAGTCATATTCATTAAGGTTTGAAAGACGTGAAGAGGTACAGGGGAGAGCAGATGAAACATTCCTGGTATAGCAAGGTCCAGCATGATCACTGGGAAATAAAATGAGGCAATTTGGTGGCCATGGACTGCTCCTTAGTTCTGCAAATTTGCAATGTCAAAGAAAAACCAAGACCTTGGGGACTGTAATATTCATTTTATATTGTGATAAAATATACATCAAACTTATCATTTTAATCATTTAAATGCACATTTCAGCAGCATTAAACATATTTAGAGTGTTGTGCAATTATCACTGCACACTATCTCCACTCTCTGTCATGTTATTCCACGTTCAAACTCTGCTCACTAAACAGTAGCTCCTATTTTTCCTCTCCCATTCACTGGTGAGCTCTATTCTATGTTTTCTCTCTGAATTTGACCATTCTAGCTAGCTCATTAAAGTGGAATCATGCACTGTTTGTTATTTTGCATTGACCTTTTCCTTTTAAAATCTCTCTTAAATATATATTTTATTTTTACTTGAAAGGGTTACAGAGAAGGTAGGGAGAGGGAGAGAGAGAAAGAGAGAGAGACACACACACAGAGAAATCTTCCATCTGCTGACTCACTCCCCGGATGGTTGCAATGGCTGGAGCTGGGCCAATCCAAAGCCAGGAGGCAGGAGCTTCTTCTAGGTCTCCCACATGGGTGCAAGGGCCTGAGAACTTGAGCCATCCTCTGCGGCTTTCCCAGGCCACAAGCAGGAAGGTGGGTGAGAAGTGGAGCTGCCAGGACTTGAACTGGCGCCCATTCGGGATGTTGGCATCACATTTACAGGCTTATCCTACTATACAACAGTGATGGCCCCATTGTGTTGAGCTTTTCTCTGTTTAGCATAATGTTTTTGAGGCTCATCAATGTTGTCATAAACATCAAAATGTCCCTCTCAGTCCTTCTTTCCTCTCTTGCCTCTTTCCATCCTTCCTTAAGGCTGAATGATGTTTCTGTTGTATGATTGATCAATTTATTTGAAAAGTAGAGTGAGTGAGAGAGACAGAGGGAGAGACTGTTCTTCCATCTACTAATTCACTTCCCAAATGGCTGCAGCAGATGGGAATGCATCAGCCAGAAAATCAGGAGACTGGAGCTCCAGCTGGGTCTCCCGTATGGGCGACGGGGCTCAAGCACTTGGGCTGGCTTCTACTGCTTTTCCAGGTGTTTTAGCAGGGGGAAGATTGAAAAGTGGCATATCTGGAACTCCAACTGACACTCTGATAGGGAATGCTGATGTCATAGGTGGTAGCTTAACCCACGTATCCAATGTGAGCCCTTGAATGTTTTATCATGTGTATTTACTACCTTTTTGATCCGTTTGTCTGTTGATAGGTGTTGTGGGCTAAGGAGTTAATGGTGCTTGTTACACTGAGCAGTAGCAGTAACTGGGCTTGCGGTTACAGCAGAAGCACAGGCTGAACTTTTAACTCTGCAAAGCACCTGGACTCATTTTCCAGACTGAGAAGAGTTGGGCTCAGCTGTAGTCACTGAGCAGAACTAGGCTCAGCTGTATGTAATTGTCTGGCCAAAGGTCTTTTGGTGGGGAAAGGTATATAAGACGAGAGAGCGCGAGAGAGGGAGGTACGTGAGGAACTGCGTGAGAGACTTCTACCGCGGCTGGTCTCCTGTCAGTGCTTCTTCCTCAGACCCTCTCTGCCCGCGTTACTGGCTCTGCTGGCTCGAGCAGATAGGTAATTGGATTATTCTCACTTTTTGAAAATTGTGAATAATGCTACTGTGGACATTGGCATACACATATCTGTATCCCTGTTTTCAACCTAGAGGTAAAATTGGTTTGTTATTTGGCAAGTCTGTGTTTAAATATATGTGAATCCTCAGTAGCATCACCATTCTATAATCCTATTATATCCCACTTGTTTATCCTCACCAACACTTTCCATTTTTGTGTAGTTGGTAGCAGTCGTCCAAATGGATGCGAAGTGATAGCTGGTTATGACTTTGATTTGTATTTCCCTAATGAGTAGTGATGTTGAGTATCTTTCTTGTGCTTATTGACCATTTATCTATTTTCTTTGGAGAAAGTACAAGTCCTTGGGCATTTTTACACTGGTTTATCTTGTTTTTTAATAAGTCTTAGTGTTTTTGCTATTATTCTCTTTAGTGTGAAATGTGAGTGTACATTGCACAAATTCATGAATGTTGCTATGTTTACAAGAAAGAGGAGGAGTATGTTAAGAGGCTGAGAAGATTCTAGGAAGACGGCATCAAGCTCCTCACTGCACAGGGTTACATCCCAACTCCTTAGAGCATTGGGTTGTTCCCAACCTTGCACTCCTTGCCCATGCACTCTGATTTTTCTGCTGCTAATAGACCGGTGCTCCCAGGAACTCATCTACCTAATGTCCTGCAGGTGCCTGAAGAGATTTCACTCCTCCATGCTTTTATTCTCAAGGAACATCATTTGTCCATTTGTCTATCCATCTGTCCATCTATCCAAAAGAATTCAGTAAATACATATTACTAGGTATGAAGCCCTCTACCAGATGTTAGAGAGGTAACGATGAATTAAGCAGCTGTTGCTTACAAAGAACTCCCTAATGATGGAAACAGGCAAGTTATTTAGCAACTGTGGAGCATTGTGGATAAGTGCTCAGGTGAAAGCATAAAGAGGTGAGAAGATTATCTTCCTGGGCTAAGAGCTGCAGTTGGAAGAAGTATTTGAGTTGCTGCAAACATTCTTATCTTTGCACATTAAATGCGAACTTGTGTTTTATTATTTTTATATCTTAGTCATTTATAAACAATCATTGGCTTTGGTAATGCACACCTCCTTATTAGGAGTAAGATTCTTGGGCAGGCATTTGAAGTAGCAGTTTTTAGATGCTTCTTGAGACTTCTGTAACCTGTATCAGAGTGCTTGGGGTTAAGCTTTTGCTCTGTGTCTGACACCAGCTTCCTGTTAATACCCTTGAAAGCCGCAGGGGATGGCTCGAGGAGTTGGCACCCACATGGGAGATCTGGATTGAACTCCCGACTCCTGTCTTCATCTTGGTCCAACTTTGGCTGTTGCTTGCCCTCGGGGAATGATCAGTGGATGAGAGATCGCTGTCTCTCTGCCTGTCAAATAAAATCATTGAGAACTAAAAATAGTGTAGGGTTCTAATTCAGATGTTTCTTCATTGCATGCTGGGTATCTGAGGGTCATCTGAAGGTTGCTCTTCAGACGGCATGCACCCAGGTGGGTATGTCAGGGCATCAGACTCATTCAGGACTTAACCAGACATACTGTGTAAGGCTTAGGTGTTGATGAGTGTGAGCTTTGGAAAACACATGGCTGATTGTGGCAAGAACACCTGTCTATATCACAGCATCATGCAGTGTGGCACAGAGCAGGTACTTGGTGGATGCTTCTGTTTCTGGACTCTAGGTTGTCATGAAGGAAAATTTATTTCATTCTCCAATAGTCACAGTCCAAGGAAGGAGAGGGGTGAGAAGTAGTGGATGGGAACAGCCATGTAGAATTTAATTCAGGAAGACGTGGCAAAATATTTTTTCCTCGTGAAACAGGCTATTTATTTAGGTAGGCTCTGGTAGTCTTAGAGGAAGGTGAAAATGAACACTTCTGAGGAAGTTCAAGGGAAGCTGATGCAGAAGCAGGAAATCTGGGAGAGACCTGCCAGAGGGGCAGATCGATCATGCGCGAGAGCTTTATGCTTGAATGCAGGCTTTAACTAGGGAGCAGGGAAGGACACTTTGGGGGATTATGGAGAAGCAAGAATCAACATAATATGGATTTGGAGGGGTAGGAGATGGAAAAAAAAGAAAAAGGACTTAAGATATTGGTTTCAGGATTTAGAAGGGAGGATTTAATTTGGAGGATAAAGGATTTACTGTTAGATATGGTAACAATTAAGCATCAAATACATGCCCAGTCTGAGCTGCAACCTTCAGCTGGCCCCCATCTAGCCCGGCATGTGAGGGGAACCACGTCCTAATTGGGATCCTACTCTGTGCATTATGGAAGCTGAGGGCTATATAAATGACTCTGTTTAGGGGAAAACTCTTAGCTCAAATCTTTTACTTAAAGGATTATTTATTCACCAGTTTGAAAGTGCTCCTTCTAGGCTTCTGACAGAAGCTCTGCCATCTTGCCATCATCAGTTCCACCAGGCAGGAGGAAAGGCCTAAAATCAGAGTTCAGGAAACCATAAGCTCATTGAGCAAATGAAAAATCATCCCTAAATGCATATTGAACAGGCATTTGTGATATCTCCTGAAACAAGCAGAGCTCCTGTGGAGTCTGTCTTTGTAGTGCCTGAGTCGGGGCTGGGCCAGCTCGGCATGTGAGGGGACATGCTGAAAGCTGAGGGGTCTAATACCTCCATGTCCAGGTTTCTGTGTGTGCAGTGTGGATGTGTGGCTGGGTGCGAAGAGTTGTGGAGAATCCATCGCTGACCCTGGCAAGAGCACATTTTGCTGATGTTGAGTCACAGAGGAAGTTAGGCTGTTTCTGTAGATAAAGGATGGAAGTGCAGTCCCTACTGATATGCCTCACTGTGTGATGTGAATTTTACCACCTCCTTCTCCCGACTCACTGCTGTTAATGATCATCCCAGATTCATTATTCAAAGCCACGTGGCCTTGCCTCAGTGAAAAAAAACCTGAGTAAGATCTTGGATCTTCCTCTTAATAGCTGATGGGGCAAAGTACTCAAGTCTTGTTCTAGTTTCCTTGTAAAAGGGAGAGAAAAATCTGCCCACTCAGTGTGTTACCAGGAGGGATAAGTAGGCCATGTTTATTAAGTGTTGGTGCAGCGTGCTACCCTCAATGGCTGGCACATGGCAAGTGGTTTACAAGGGGGTACCTCCAGGACTCACTTAAAATAACGGTGCTGATAACATTAGGTCATGCCACACAGTCAAGCAGGCGAAAATATGAAATGGGATCATTTTTTTTTTCAGTATGTTTCTACAGTTAATTTGTCTTTTTTTTTCTTTTGCTTTGCAAGTATGGGTTCTTCTGAATAGTGGAAATTTAATCTCGGTCATTTTAGGGTTAGCTTATTTGTAAACCTTGGGGAGGAAATCTGGTTGCTGGGAGCTGTGCCCTCGTGTTTTTCTGACTCCCATTAGCCCAGTGGGCTTCTGTCCACACAGATGGCACCTGTGTTTTCTTCTCCCACCTGCAAGGCCTCTCCAGTTCTGTCATTTCCCTGGTTATTTCTGCTCTTTTCTCAGATACATGGCTGCCTCCCACATCATGTTGAGCAGGGAAGTTGTGCAAGGCCCCACGGTCTAGCTGCCTACAGGCCATATATAGTTGTCCCAGGCCTCTGCTTTACCACGTGCTTGTAAATCCCCTGAAATTTCAATGGGCTGTTGACTGTTCCCTTTACTCCAGCACTTACGTGTGTGTGTGTGTGTGTGTGTGTGTGTGTGTGTGTGTGTGTGTGTGTGTTGGGGGGTTACAGATTCACACCAGTGCTTAACTGCCTTCCCTTTTTGACCGCATGTATTTTCTGTCCCAAACCCCTGGGACTATAACTTTCTACTCAGCTTTTACAATGTGAAAGTCTTTGCCTTTTAATCGTGAGTTTCAAATTCAGAATGGCCAAATCGAGATTTGGCTTTGTTTCTTGCACTGTTCCTGTTGTGCCATCCCTCTCCTGAGGCTGCCAGTGCTGGAAGCTGAAGTGTCTGGGGAGAAAGGGGCGGGTAGAGACAACCAGGGTATTGCAGGGCATTGACAACACTGCTTCAAATTTGAAAATATTTTTCCACTACATTATTGCTATTATATCCAACCTCCTTATGGTTGCAGCCCCATGGGGCTGGGCTGCAGATTGATTTGCTTCAATGTAGGAGCATTTGAGGATGATTCTGTTCTGACCTGCTGATGGCAAAGTAAAAAGAGAAATTTTGAAGAGGCAAATAGTGAAGCTAAAGGAAAAGGCACACACTCGTGGTATATACCACACTGGTTTAGTGTGATTCTAAATGCAGCTCTGGCCTCAATCTGCTTTTCTGTCTTCCAAAGGTCATGCCATTTTTTTCTTGATCTACTTTTCCATTTTTCTTGTTGTACAGTCCATCACTGGATGCTCTGCTGCCTAGGCAACCGCATTGGGCAGCTTCAGCAGTATGTCACTGGAGGATGTCAGGAGTTCCTTGTGACCTGGAGTGTGTTCTCCATCTACTTGTTGTCAGAGTACTCTCTTGTGCTGACTCAGGGAAGCTGTTGGCATCCATTTATGTACATTCTTGGGAATGGGAGCTGAGAGGAAACAGTTATCTATATTTCAAATATGTCATTGTCAGAATCATGCTCAGGTGACTACAATGACACTCATGGCATCTCACTGCCTCCTTTTTCCTGTAAGTGTCTGATCAATGTTCTTTTGAACTGTGCTATGTTGTCAGCTGGACACCTGGGACCACAGCAGTGACTTTCACCTGCAAGCCAACCATAGGAAAAAAATACAAGGAGCAATGTTGGTGTGTTTGCCCAGGATTCACCAGCTATGCCTAAAACAGGATTTGTTTTATTAAATTTTTTTTAAAAGATGTATTTTTATTGCAAAGTCAGATATACAGAGAGGAGAGACAGAAAGATCTTCTGTCCAATGATTCACTCCCCAAGTGAGCAACGGCTGGTGCTGTGCCAATCTGGAGCAAGGAGCCAGGAGCTCTTCCCGGTATCCCACGTGGGTGCAGGGTCCCAAGGCTTTGGGCTGTCCTTGACTGCTTTCCCAGGCCACAGGCAGGGAGCTGGAAGGGAAGTGCAGCTGCCGGGATTAGAACCGGCACCCATATGGGATCCCAGTGGGTGCAAGGCAAGGACTTTAGCCACTAGGCTACGCTGCTGGGCCCTAAAACAGGATTTGTAATACTGAACTTTGAGACTATGAAGTTCACTACCCCTGTCACCATCACCACCATCAAAAATAACTGCCATTGAAAACTGTTTCATCACTGATGCCATGCTAGACTCTTAAAAGTTTATTTAATTTACCATTTAATTTTAACATTACCTAAAATAAAAGCACATTTTTTCATTTTGCAACAGGAAATTGAGTTTGTAGAGATTAAATAACCTTGTTTTGGTGGTCCAGAGAGAACACTGAGCCAGAGTTTGAACCCAAGTTGATCTGATCTCAGTTGCCCACTGGGCTTCAGTGGTGCTGTGTTGGCATGCTCACTGAGCTTTCTGTTGGCACTGCTGAGTCCCTTGGGCTGTTCCATGCATGGGGAGTAGTTGGTACTGTAGCAGTGGGAACAAAGTGACTGTCGTTCTTACGAGGAATTAGTGCTTTGTTTTCCAGAGTGTTTCCTGTCACCAGGGTAATGAAGCAGAACTATATGCAGGTAGGAGTCCTTCCTTTCCTATGTCACCTTATCTTCATGTGCCCTCCTTTCCTGACTCACTTGGCCATCATCTACACCAGGACAGTAAGGGTAGTTTACCAGCTGGTTTCCTTGATACCCATCTTGTCTTCCTCTGCCCAAGCCTGGAGAATCTAACCTTGGAATCTGTTCACAACCATTCAGAGATTCCTCAAGAGCTCGGTGCAAAGTTTGACTCCTTCACATGGTCTCGTGTGCTCCTGGTGGCTTGTGCCTCCTGTCTCAGGCCTCACCACTCCTTGACCCCTGGTTCTGGGTCTCAGGCCCAGCATCCTTCTCCCACCTCCACGCCCTTGTATGTGCTGTTTCCTCTATGGACTACATTGCTCTTCTCTGCTCTTTGCCTGGCTAACTGGCATCATTTCTCCCCTGGATCTCACTGTTGGTGTCAGTTCCTCGGGGCAGCCTTCCCTGACCCATGAAGCCCCACTGGGCTCTGCTCTTGCTGTATCACAGCACATCCTACTCCAAGGTGAGCTGCATCCTAAGCCCGTGTTCTTTTCCATGCCTGGTACCCAGGCAGCATTTGACATAGTCGTCTTTCAGTATCTGCAAAGGGTTGCTTCTAGCTTCTGCCACAGACATCAAAATCCCAAATGCTCAAATCCCTTGTACAAAATGGCATGGCATTTGCATATAACTTGCACACATCCTCCCAAATATTTTAATTCACCTTGGTGATTACTTACACTCCCTAATATGGTGTAAATGGTTGTTAACTGTGTTTGGGGAATAATGACAAGAGAGAAGTCTGCGTATTTTTTAGTACAGATACTGAATATTTTCTATCTGGAATTGCTTGAATCTGTGGATGCAGAATCATTGGATATAGAGGCCAACTGTAAATATCTGGTATATAAATGAGGAGTTATAGGTGAGCTATTTTTGTAGCCACTTAAAGTTACATATGTGTGTATTTCTATCTATTTGAATGGCAGAGATGGGGCTGGACTGATTAAGAGATGCATTAATTTGTTCCTCAAATGTCCATGACAGATGAGACTGGGCCAGGCCAAAGCTAGGATCCTGGAACTTAACCGTTCTCCAAAATGGGTGGCAGGACCCAAGTACTTGAGTCGTTACCTGCTGCCCACCCACACCTGGATGTGCATTAGCAGGAAGATGAGCCTTGGAGTCAGGGGGGATTGGAATCTTGGCACTCTGAAACGGATTGTGGGCATCCCAGGTAATATTTTAATTTCCGTGACAAATACTTTTCCTTCTTACAACCAGTTTTGAATCACAAGAACTTCTTGGAGCTTGGCCTTGGGAACAGTATTCTGTTTAGGAACAATTCTTTTAACAAATGAGAAACGGTCTTTTCAGGGACTGCAGCAGAGGCCTTTGTTAGATAATAACAACCTAAACACCTTTGAACTTGCACAGGGAAGAAATGTAAGATGTCTGTTAGGAGCACAGGCTTGACCACTCTCCCAAGTTCTTTCTCTTTTATTAAATGAGCTTGTCACTAACACGAGACAGAGGAAAAGCACATTTTAACCTGGTTAATGAACAGTGCCATTATGCAATTTTGCAAAATATTAAATAAAACTAGGTCTCACTGTCACTTTTCACTTCCCTCCTGGCCCCTCAGGACTTGAAGCCCCGGTAAACGTCATCTGCTCCAGCTTTTGCTTTTCAGGACAGTTGTCAGGCCTGTAAATGGCCCCACTTGGCCAGTGTACTCATCCACGCTCGGGGGGACCAGATGGGATTATTGACTGTGTGGGGAGTTACGAGTTCTGTCCCCTTGGCTCTCGCCCTCAATCCAACACAATTCCTCTCTGGATTTTTCACACAGATGAATGCTCCCCATAACACCCCTGCTTGTGGCCCGGTAGTTATTTTTAGCAGCTCAGGCTTTTTGGGGGGTGGGGGTGGGTTGCATTTGTAGGACCTGCACAGCACTGGATGGAGAAGGTGGGTTTGCAGGGCTGCTGTTGGCTGTAAAGATCCTCTTCTTCCAGTCACCATACATCCCTCCCATGGCCTGCACAGCTATTCTTTTGAGCCCTGGGAGCAGGGGCTAGGCCCGGACAGAGGAGGAGCAAACACCACTGCTGCTCTTTGGAAGATTTCCTTCACGCCATCTGCCACCTCCACAGAGGTTGCTGGGATAAACCGATTTGCTAAACAAAATGGTTAACAGCTCATGAATAAAACTTGAAGAAAAGTTCCAAAAGAGATATGGGGACAACTGTTCTGAGGTTGCAGCTTTTGGGTCACTTTCCATCACCAACTTCCTCTACCATATGCCACCCCCAAGCCTGCACTTTCCTTGAGTTCCAGTAGGGGGCAGCTGTCATCAGTCCCCAGGAGGTTTTTTCACTCTATTTAAAACTTTTCTTTATTTCTTATATATAAAATGCAACATATCAGCAGAAATACACATGAAAGCATGCATATTTATAGGTAAGTCCCTATGATGTCAGAGCTAGAATCTTGCCTTCTCTTTACACATCTTCCTAGAATTATTCAGACTGAAAATACTGACCTTTGGTCATTTCCTTGCTTTAATGCTTATGATGCCAAAATTCATCACTACACAATACAATGTCTTGTCAGACGATTTTCTTACTTTGATTCTAAACTTTAATAAGTGAAGTTCTACAGTATAGTCTCATTTTGCTCAAGATCAAATTCCTCTACTGACATTTCTATGTAACAATACTAATAGTATTGATTTCGTTTACCACACATTTATTTATTTATCTATTCTGTTGGGCATGGGTTTGTTTCAAGTTTGTGGTAAATATGAATGACACCACTACTAATGTTCTAGCCTGTGTATCCTGGCACAGGCAGACATACTTTTCATATATATATTTAAGAACACTCACACCCTCTGGTTCACTTTTCAAAAGCCTGAAACAGCTAGGATTGGTCTAGATGGAAGCTGGGAGCTGGAAATTGAGCCCAGGTTTCCTAAGTGGGTGGCAGGGACCCAGCTACTTGAATCGCAATTGCTGCTTGCCAGGGGGCACATTACCAGGAAGCTGGAATTAGAAGGGCACTTGGACCAGGGTACGCCAATATGAAGTGTGGTGGTCACAAGCAGTGAGTTCATCTTTGTACCAAAACCCGCCCTGGATGTGGATTTCTTTCTTTTAATGGACTCAGTTTAGATGATCCCATTTTTGTAGGCAATATCTAACGCATCACAATCAGGAGCAAGTCCCACAAAGGCCCTCTTCTCACTGGGTCTGCGCAGGCTGTTGGCTGTGGTCACAGCAATGTTGTAGAGCTTCTTCACATCTTGTCTGATGGGGAGCTCGTTGGCCTTGACATCCACGAGGGACACATGTGTGTTGCTGTGTTCTGTCATCTTTGTAGCAGACTCTGTGGTCGGGGGGACTTCATGATGGCCTGGTAGTCAAGCTTGTTTCTCCTGGGGTTTTCCTCTGAGGAGTCTGGGATGCTGGGGTGTGGGTAAGAGGCCTTCAGAGCCATTGCTTTGACTTTGGGAAGGGCAGGAGCTTCCTTCTTAGCCTTTGGTGCCATCTTGGTGATAAAACCCTGCACATGAATTTTCATTGGGTACCTTACTCAGAGTAGAATTGTTGTGTCCCAGGAAGGGGATAACTTACATTTACTGGAAATAATTACACTGTTTTCCAAAGCAGTTGTTCTGACAGGCTCCTCAACATAGTATAGGGAAGCCAGGTGTAACATGTGTTTGTCAATATGTGGTCTTGTCAGATGTCGTTTTTTCAGCAGCACTGGACCCAGGAGTGGCAAGAACATCTTTAAAATGACCTCCACATACCTTCTGCACATGGACTGTGACAGTGAAAGTGCAGACTTGGGTGCCCAACTGCATTAAGCGTAGGCAGGAGACTGCCCCTCAGGGACAAGATGCTCTTGCTTCATTTGGACTGCACCACTGGTGCTAACAATGGCAATTAGATTCTCCATGCCATCTGGATGGCTGCGGCTGCTGGGGAAGGACAGCTGCTGGCAGCTGTGGCTGATGGAGGATGAATCAGCATTGGGAGCATCCAGGTACTGCTTCCTTCTGTGATCTGCTGCCTGAGTTCAGTTCACACCACTCAGAAGTGCTGCCTCTCTCATGTGGTGCCTACTCAAGGGACACCCCTTAGGAGTCACTGCGGGGGCTTTTTCAAAGAAATGGGTGGCAGTTATTCTCAGTAAATGGACCTGGCCCAATCAATCCTGGTTTTCATTGTACTTGATTACCTGGTGGATTTCAGGCTCCAGTATGAGCCCTGGGTGTGCAATGGGAACAGTGTAACCTGACTCGCCAGCTGAGAGGGTGAAATGGACCAAGTTTGTGAAAGCTCTTGAAAAATGATCTCGTTTTTCCATAGTGCTGTAATTTGTGGTTGTGGTTGTTCTAACTCACACCAGTTGCTGACCTTGTTTCCTGGCTTCTCAATAATGGAAATGTATAGTGATGGAGTACTGGGGTCTACCATACCCAGATGTGGGTATAATACAACATGCATCACTACTTCCAGATGAAAGGTGGGTTCCCAATGAAAATGTTGGACATGTGCAGACAATGGGATGCTGAACTGTTTGGCATTGTACCAGCAGTGTCAGGGTACACTTAACTAAGATTGATGTAATTATGATTACTTACGAAGGACTACACCATTGTAGTAAAATGGGGGAAAATCTGTCGGGATGGGAGTTTGGGGATGGGGAATCCCCGTCTATACAAAATTGTACCACATAATTCAAAAATTCTCTATCTATATTATAAAGAAAATGATCAAGGAGCTGCTCTGGGTCTATAGTCATAGAATCCAGGATGGGTGTGGAGCCAAAGGGTGGAATTATAATTCCAGATCAAGCTTTTTTCCTGAGGCCCTTTACTGCGCAATAACAGAGGGCAGAATCTCCATGTAGGAGGCGAAGAGGAATGCACCTGCTTCTTCTGTCGTTTCTGGAAGTTTCTCTCTAACCACTTAGGTGGAGATTGGAGTAAGAGAACACTATTTCAATAAGTCTTTACTAGAGTTCGGAGATAACTAAAAAACTAGAATTGGGGGAAAAACCCAACAACTTAGTCCAGTTCTAGGTTACGTTTTTTCTTTTTGTGGGGTCTTCTCCCAGTTTGGCTTATGTGTATCATCAGAGTGATAGAGATCATCTGATTCCTTGGGCCCATCAGAGAACTCAACATTGGGTGCCCACTGCCCATGTGCTGGGGATCACCCTGGTTCACACTGCCTGCTTTGGCATGTTCTTCATAATGCCGCTTTTCTTTTTCTTTTTTTTTTTAAAGATTTATTTTTATTATTTTTTTTATTGGAAAGGCAGATATACAGAGAGGAGAGACAGAGAGGAAGATCTTCCATCTGATGATTCACTCCCCAAGTGAGCGCAACGGGCCGATCCGAAGCCAGGAGCCTCTTCCGGGTCTCCCGCGCGGGTGCAGGTTCCCAAAGCTTTGGGCTGTCCTCGACTGCTTTCCCAGGCCACAGGCAGGGAGCTGGATGAGAAGCGGGGCTGCCGGGATTAGAACCGGTGCCCATATGGGATCCCGGGCGTGCAAGGCGAGGACCTTTAACCACTTGCGCCACCGCGCCGGGCCCCGCTTTTCTTTTTCTTAAAAGATTTTTTGTGAGAGGAGAGGAAAGAGAAATAAAGGTAGAGAGTAAAGAGCTTTTATCTATTGGTTTACTCCCAGTGCTAGGTCTAGACCAGGCTGAGGGCAGAGCTTCTTGGTCCCCCATGTGGGTGGCAAGGGCCCATGTACTTGAGCCATCTTTCACTGCTTTTCCCAGGCCACTAGTGGGGAGCTGGACCAGAAGTGCAGCAGCCAGGGTATGAACTAGTGCCCATAGTTTTCCACTGAGCCACAATGCTTGCCCCATAGTGTCAGCTTTTATTACCAACCTCATCCCACTTTTGATAACTTCTATGCTTGTCTTATCTATGACCAGATATCCTCTAGTTTCTCCTAGGGGAGTTTGTTTCTGCCTGCTTTGTGGACAGATGCCTCTCTTTCCTGCCATCACTACCAAGGTGCAGCTTGGTGGCTGTGCTGTCTGGTTTCAAATCTCTGCTTTTCCTTGCATATTCCAGGGGCAAATTACTTGGTTTGCACATACCTGAGATTTTGCAAGTATAAAATCAGCATAATAGTATATGGCTTATGGTAAGGGACCAGTAAGTTTTAACTGATACTATTTTTTTTTCCCTAGAGTTTTATTCTTTTTGAAAAAGAGTTAGAGTAGGATGAAGAGAATTTTCTATCCACTGGTTCAATCTCCAGGTGGCTGCTACTTGGCCAGGCTGAAGCCAGGAGTCTGGAAGCCCATTCAGGTCTCCCACATGCGTGTAGTGGCTCTAGCACTTGGGCCCTCTCCTGCTGATTTCCCAGGTGTATTAAGCAGGGAGCCTGGTTAGAAATGGAACAGTTAGGACTTGAACCATCACCCATATGTGATGCCAACACTGCAGGAAGTAACTTAAGGTGTTAGGCCACAATGCCAACCCATAGCTGATATTGTCATTCCTTTAGGGTGAAGATCGCAAACTTTGCAGCTGGAACCCAGCCTACTAGCCCTTCTGTTTGGTTAGCTCAGTGTTGCCAAGTTGAAAGACTTTGGGAAGGCTTGTGCTGTTTTGTTGGTCAAAAGTGCTGTCATGTGTACTTGTCTTTGCACCAAGCCTGATCAATGCATTGGACACTTGCTGCCCTCTTGGAGCTCTAGCCATCAGCTTGTAACTTCTTCAGGCCTGGAGCTGATGAACACGCTAGGTTGTGGGAGGTCTGAACTGAGAGATAGAGAGGTATTAGTGTATATACACATCCCTTTTCTCTTCAAGTTACACTCCAGCCAGACTCCTATCCATACCAGAAGGAGACTCATCCTGGGAACATGTTTTCTTGGTACCAGAGGTGTTTTTCACATCCCCTGGTTTAGTTAGGAAGGAAGTTTTGCAAGCTTTATTGTGACTAGATTGTTGAGAATCTTTATTAAAACCCAGATTCTGGGGCTGGCATTATGGTGCTGTGGGTGGATGCAGCTGCCTCCATTGCTGACATTCCATGTTAATGCCTGTTCTAGTCCTGCTGCTGTGGTTCTTATCTGGTTCCCTGCTAAGGCAACTAGGAAGGCAGCAGAAAAACGGTCCAAGTGCCTGGGCTCTTGCTATCTCCGTAGGAGAGCAGATGGAATTCTAGGCTTCTGGTTTGTCTTGCCCCAGTCCTATTTGCTGCAGCCATCTGGGGAGTGAACCAGCAAATGAAAGATCTCTTTATCACTCCTTTCCTCACTTGCTCATTGTGCCTTTCAAATAATGTTTTAATAAAGCATACATTCTATTTCAGTAGATCTGGGATAAGGCCTCACTTCTCTGCACTTGTAACAAGCTTCCAAGGATGTCAGTATTACTGGCTCAAAGATCCAGCAAGTGTGGAGCCTTGGAGGTAAAGAGTGAGGCTTCCTTCCAAGCAACCCAAAGGCTTTCTGTGAGTGCCGAGTCATTGGCTCTCCTCTGGGTGCCACACATCCCTCCAGAAATCAGCGAATAATGACCACCATGAAAACGTCCATTTTTCTCTGCAGAGGCTGTTAAACCTACTTGGGAGCCACTGACTCCTCCTTTAGGGTAAGCACAACTGCAGAGGACTTCTCCGTACCCTACTTTGCATTCATTGTGTCCTGTTAAGCTTCCACCCGATTGTACTTCGCTCTGAGTCATCCAGGACCTGGCTGTGATGTCCTCTTAAAGGCAAAGCTTCTCAAGTGCAGTTTTGGGACCAGCAGGATTAGCATCTCTGGAAAGTTGTTAGAATCCCAGATCATGCTTGCTCAACACCTCCAGTCATGCTGAGTCTGGGACTTTGGAACCCAGCCGCCATATATAACATGCCCTCCAGGTGGTTCCTCTGCACTGTGCAATTTGAGAAGCAAAGTTCTAAGCTGGGAGATATGCATAGGTGAGTTTCCAGAGCAGGCGGCTCCAGGACATGAGAGATTTTGGGAGTCTGTTCCTGGAACTTGTCATGTAGTGGATGATTTTATAATTAGGAGCCAGGAAGATGATACTGAGAAAGGAGTTTGAAAGATGGCAATGTCAGGTAAGGAGATGCTGGAGCAAATGATCCACCCCCTGGGGATAATTGTTTGGTTTTATGCAAATGTTCTAAGCAATAAAACCAGCCAGTGATGTACAGGAAATATATGCTGCCCATGCTGAGTGGTCTAAATAGAGCGTTATTAGTGATTGAGCATCCAGGCCCCTATTGCACAAAGCCTTAACGGCGTGAAATACGCCACACCTGCTAAATGAAACACACACAGGGACATTATGGGAATTTTCAACAGCATTTTGTTTTGCATAATACAGCTTTTTTTTCTGGACAGAAATGGTATATTAAAAAGTCAGCAGGCATAGAGCTTGTTTTAAAATTATTACTTTATTCTGGCTTTGCAGACTTGTATTTTCTTCCTCCTGCTGCTGTTCCACAGAAATACAGAATATTCTATCCAGGAAGGACCTAGAGAGCAGTGTGTGGTTCACAAGTGAGGACATTGGTTTTTGGAGACATGAAGTCCTACGCTTGGCGGAGGGCCTGGGGCTGGCACCAGGATTACTCATTCTCAGATCCTGTGGTTGCCACTGGTTGTATTCTTAGAATCCTTAAGGGTAAGGAGCTTGGGAAAATAGACCTTTTCTTGTTTGTTTCAGACAGTCCTGGAGGAATGGAGAAGGTAAGAGGGTGGTATCTGTCCATCATTTACATGTTCGCACGCATCTTTGAACTGAGCAACATTGAACTTGGAGCCCACTTCTCCAGCTGCAGTCTGGCCAGAAGTCTCTTCCATATATGGAGGACAGATGAAGCTTAGAATCTCATCTCTAGGAATCCAAACCCATCACTCCTAGGGTCCCCATATTGGTCATGCGTTTGGTATTATGGGAAATATGGTTTCTTTCAGGGCCAGCCCTGTGGGTTCTGATCTGTGTGAGTTGCCCAGCACCCTGTCTTAGAAGGGCCTTGAACTCTCTTGAATGTTCCACTATCACCTTTAAAGTTTCAATCATTTTTTTTCGAAGATTTATCTTTTTTATTACAAAGTCAGATATACAGAGAGGAGGAGAGATGGAGAGGAAGATCTTCCATCTGATGATTCACTCCCCAAGTGACTGCAACGGCCAGTGCTGCGCCGATCCGAAGCCAGGAGCCAGGAACTTCCTTCTGGGTCTCCCACACGGGTGCAGGGTCCCAAAGCATTGGGCCATCCTCTCCTGCTTTCCCAGGCCACAGATAGGGAGCTGGATGGGAAGTGGAGCTGCCAGGATTAGAACCGGTGCCCATATGGGATCCTGGTACGTTCAAGGCAAGGACTTTAGCCGCTAGGCCATGCTGCCGGGCCCTCAATTATGTTTTAAAGGGAGAACCTGTACTTCAATTTTGCTCTGGGCACCACAAATCGTGTAGTTGTTTCTGTATCTCATGTCCTATTCATTCATATGCTTAGAAATTTAGCTTTTTTAGGAAACCTTTGATTTTCCATGGAGTATGCTGCATATTGCAATATTTCTGTTCTGATACCAATAATGTTAATCACAACATTTCTTTTTTTGATCATCATTTCCATTTGGTAGATGAGGAGATGAGGCATAGGAAAATTAACTGGCTCAAGGTTACACTGCTAGGGGTTGGAGTTAGAGCCCCACTCTGCTGGCATTCAGTAGGGAGACTGTCATGTTTCTGTACAGTCACCATGTGGTCTATTCCCTGCTTTGCTCTGAGATGGTTCCCTGTTTGAACTCCGTGGCTGGGCCTTTGGTTCAATTCTACCCAGCACTATGCCTAATACAAATGGGGCCCACACTGGATATTTCCTTAAAAAGGGCCTATGGCTAAATTTCATGTGTTTAATTATCAGAACTTCCTAAAGCCTACAGAATCTTCCAGGTTTTATGTTTAAGTTTCACCCATGAATGAGACAGCATGGTATAGCTGGTGGGAGCATTGTGATACCTTGTTTGACTTCATGAATTATTTATGGAATTAGCACCAAAATCATGATTAATTTACAGAGTGAGAGACGTTGCTGTGTGGCTCATTGCCCATGTTTTCTTGACAGGGATAAATTGCCTTCCTCATGGCTGTGGGGACCTGGATGCTGGTTACCAGGGGAGACGGGCCCTTGGGGCATCCCGCTTCCTTCTTTTCCCTCCAACCGAAGAGCCCTGGAAGTATGTACAGGCCAGCAGTAAATGCCTCATATTTTTCAATAAGAGTTATTTATTTGAAATGCAGAATATTGGAGAGAGATGGAGGGGGTAGGAAGCAGAGGGAGAGTGAGAGATTGAGTGTGTGTCTTTTTGCTGATTCATGCCCACATGGCCATATCAGTTAGGGCTGTACCAGTCTAAAGTCGGGAATTCCATCCAGGTCTCCCCTGTGGGGTGGCAGAGCCAAAGTACTTGAGTCATCTGCTGGTTTTCAGGCGTGTGAGCAGGAAGCCAGATTGGAAACAGAGCAGCTTGAATTTCAACTAGCACTCTGATATTGGAGATGGGTGTCCCAAGGAGTGGCTCAGCTTGCTGTTGTCACAACACTCACCTGGGCTTAGGTCTTTGATAGTAATCCAGTTCAACATAGCTCAGTATTGACTTCCCACATGTCCTTTAAGCATCTACTGGACACCAGGCATTAGGCTAGGAATAAAGATTCAAAGCTAAGAAGGCATGTTGTC
Source organism: Ochotona curzoniae (assembly GCF_017591425.1). Lineage (NCBI taxonomy): Eukaryota > Metazoa > Chordata > Mammalia > Lagomorpha > Ochotonidae > Ochotona > Ochotona curzoniae. Next base: position 38,835,255 of record NW_024466502.1, on the reverse strand, counting down.
TGCCCTTAAGAAGCTTCCACTCTGGCCAGAGGAGAGAGGCAGGGATAGAGACCATTACCGATCGGATATCAATGGCCAGAAAGGCATGTCCTCCACAGCTGTAGGGTATATTCCTGGGCGGAGGTTGTATGCTCAAAGCACGTGCCAGGAGGTGAAAGGGAAGTGGTAAAGAGACTGGAAAAGGAGAATCGTGAAGGGGCGGGTTTTCCTACTGGGAGTAACTCTGCAAATACCTGTGGAAGGAAGGACATGAGAATAGTAGATATGGTTACAGGGTGCAAGATGTGCCCTTGAAGGGCTCAGAGGCTGGAAATGGATGGGGGTCCTGCCCGAGGGCCTGGACTTTGTCCTGGAAGTGTAGGCAGTAGATGGGGTCAGAGCATCTAGTGGCCAGTGTGGCTCCTGTAGTGTCTTTAGGGTGGCTCTGTGGGGAGCAGGATCTCTCCCTACCCTAGGTATGTAGTGGCTCGGGGCAGAGCAGGGCACTTCCAGATCCACAGTGCTCAGGGAGACAGGGCTCCATGCCTTGCCTTAAGAGGAAGAGCTATCGTTGAGTCAGCCACAATCCTGCTCCATCAGCAGGTTTGCTTTCTGAGACCTCCTATATAATAGCAATCGCTTTCCCATTTTCTTCAAAGCATCATGAGGAAATATAACCGTGGCTGGGTTCAGCAGCCCTCGCTTTTGAGCCATAAACTACAAATGATCACAGTTTACTTTGATGCCTTTGGAATTCCCTGACGAGTCGCTGTGGTTTCTTGCCATTTACTAGCTGGAGAGTCGCCGGTGCAAACCAGCTCTGCTTTTGGAGGCAGCTCTTGCCTCTCAGTGCGTCTGAACGTATTATTTATTCTGCAGCGCTTCTGCAGGCTGGCACGAAGCTCGGGGCTGCTGGGCTGCTGCGGTCCCATGTAGAGGTCTAACCCTGCTGCCCCAGCTTTTACAGCAGAAAAGATCATTCTGGACTCCACTTATTTCAAATATAAGAGAATTGGAGAGCCCTGCAGGGTGAAGGCGAAGGCAGGGTGCTTCAGAAAAGTGTTCCTCCCCTCTGTATTACTTATTTATTAAAGCCAGTGAGGCATAACTAAGAGAAAGGAACAGAACTGAGGAAGTGGAGAATACAATGGCCCCTCTGATTGTAATGGGAGAGATGCCTGGAAGTAATTCCTAAATTATTAAATAAATCGATTTGATTCTTGAAGCTGGCCTCCAGGGTATATTTGTCAGTTTCATTATCACTGTCTTGAAGGGTAGGGAGAGTCACTCATGGAGAAAGTTTTATCTGCTGCGATCCGTGGCCCCCACAATTAAACCCTCTCCTTATTTTATGTAACAAGAGCAGCAATTTCTCATTTTTATTTTGGCTTCCAGTCTGTTCTCATTTGTCTAGCAGGCCTACCGACGTGTAACAGGATCTGGTCAGCCGGGGCAGGCACACTTTAGAGAATCTGAATCCCATTTCAATTACAGGACTGTCTGGCTGCAGAGCAGTTCTGGTGCTATTTGTTCACACATAGGGTCCTGTCATTTAGCTGTTTGCCTAACGGGATCCAGCGAGTGCGGGAATAATAGGTTGTACCATCTCATCCGACAAGAGCAATACCTTAATGCACGGTAGGGAAATAACAGATTTTATTTTTGGGTTTGGGTGGTGACTGTGGTGGCATTTGCTCCTTTCTCTATTTTTTTCCCTCTCTTCCCCCTCAACACTCCTACTGCCTGCAACCCAAAGGTAGAAAAAAAAAAAGCTTGAGCATCTAAATTCTTTTTCTTAATTATCCTCCTGAGGAAAGCAGGCCTAGTACCAGGGTGCAGAAATTTGAACCATAAATAATAAGCAGAAAGGAAATAAAAGAAATGACACTAGAATAAACTAAGCTATTAACTGAAAGCTTTACATCCTCAGGCCTGAAAAAATCCAAGAGAAGGTGGTTAAGTATTTATTTTCCAAAGAATGTCATTATACTCTGTAGCAATTAAAAATGGATGAGGGCCTGGTGTAGTAGCCTAATGGCTAAAATCCTCACATTGCATGTGCCGGGATCTCATATGGGCACTGGTTCATATCCTGCTGTTCTACTTCCCATCCAGCTCCCTGCTTGTGGACTGTGAAAGTAGAAGATGGCCCAAAGCCTAGGGACCCTGCATTCATGTAGGAGACCCAGAAGCTCCTGTAGGGCTGCTGGCTTTGGATTACCTCAGCTCCGACCATTGTGGCCACTTTGGGAGTGATGGAAGATCCTTGTCTTTCCTTCTTTGTAAATCTCACTTTCCAAGAAAAATAGATCTTGGGGGGAAAAAATGGATGAGGGAAAGGTTGCCCTATGATTTCTGGTGGCACTTCTGGCACCGGTATATGAAACGCTATCGGGACCAGTGTTGCTTCTCTTTCCTGAGGGTGACGGGGCTGAAAGATGGGGCTGGAAACATCATGGTCGCCTGGGCTCCTGGGCTCCAGCACAAGAAGGGAACTGAGCAAAGCTATGAGGGGTTTCCTGAGTAAAGGGATGCTCCCCCATGAGCACCATGCTGTTGTCTCCTTAGTGCAGCTGCTGCAGAGCGCTCATTCCCACCTGCAGACCCTTCTGCTCTCCAGCTGTATTCCTCAAGTTTCAGTTTCCAGGATGCTGCCCATCCTGGGGACCAGGGAGCCGTTGTGTAGGTTGGCAACAGGGAACATAGAGGGTGGGGACAGGAAACCCCCTAGGTTGTGTGGCTCAGGGAACAAGAGGCTTCCCCTCCCTGCCTCCTCAGTTCCTGAAGGCAGCCAGGATGATGGGTTATATTGCCAGCTACCTTGAGGCCGGAGCATTCCTGGGAAAGTCTTCCTCTTTGCTTTTCCAGGGGTACCAGATCTTCTTTGGTGGCCAGGACTGAGCGGGGGCCCAGGGCATGTGTTGCCTGGGACGGGGGGCACACTCTCTCAGCAGGTATGCTCATGCTCTGCTACCGGGCCCGTCAGTCTGGGAGGGAAGAGGGGCTGAGCAGAATCCAGGGGGAAATAGTCGGAAGGCTGTGCTTTCCCATCCAGCTTAAAGAATTCCGTGAGAAAAGCAAGGTGCAGAAAGGTGTAGGTCAGTCTCCGTTTTGTAAAACAAACCATGACAAGTGCTCAGATTCTGAGAGGGTGTGTGTAGGGCTGGACTGGATGATCTGAGACAGAGGGAAACCAAGGGTACAGAATGATCGGAGCATGCTGATGCGACTTGGGCCAGATGTTTAGGCTATCTGCACTTACCGTATGAACTCTCTCAGGCAAAACTCATGTTTCTCTGAGTGTGAAAGTTCAACAATTCTACCTTGCTGTGCTCACCTTTCCTCCCAGAGTGCTGCTTTCTTCCAGGGCCAGGTACCAAGTGCTCAGTGTGACGTGGGCCCTTATCCCGCAGAATTTAGGGGTCACCACTCTGCAGCTTCTTTGACAAGAGCTGAGGAAGGAGCCGTGCCAGTCCGCCTCAGGGAGAAACAATTATCAACAGCTCGTCATGTGCTCCAACCCCTCGTCCTGATCAGCGGACAGTGGGAAAGTGAATTTTCTCCCATAGCCTGACTCCTCTTCCATGAACATGGTGCCCCATGGGTAGATGGATTTGTAGGCAGGAGACCCAGGTGAGAAGCACCAAGGCCACCAGTGCCCTGGAGCCAACAGGGTGCTCCGAGCTCCTCGCCTCCATTGTGGGGAGGGACGGGTATTGTGGATGGACATCACAGGGCAGTGATTTGCAGAGCAGCGTGAGGAATATTCCTTTTCAAAAGGTTGTTTGTAAATTGAGACAGTAACTGGACATTTTTGGAGGCACCATATATTTTGGTACGTATATGCAATGTGAAATGATCAAGTCTGGACAGCTAACAAACTTGTCACCTCAAACATGTATCATTTCTTTGTCGTAGGAGCTTTTACAGTTGTCTTCTAGCTGTTTTGAAAATATGCAACGAATTAACTGCAGTCACCCTCCTGTGCTATATAGGATGCTAGAGTTATACCTTTTTTTAAAAACTGTATTAATGTATCCAATAACTAACCTCTTTCTTCCCTCCCGCTTCTTCCTTTGTAGCTCCTGGTAACCCCAATTCTATACCCTCTTCTATGAGATCTTTTTTGTAGCTTCCATATGAGGGAGAACATGGATTATTAGTCTTTTCTGTACCTGATTTACTTCACTTAATAGACTAACTTCCAGTTCACATTCTGTTGCAAATGTGAGAATGTCATTCTTTTTCATGATTAATACTCCCTTGCAAGTAGATATCACTTTTTTTTTTGTCCAGTCATCTGCCAGTGGACACCTTCGTCAATTCTGTCTCTTGGCTGTTACCAACAGGGCTGTGATACACATGGAGATTCAGGTGGGGATGCAGATAAGGAAGAACCTTCAAGACACTGGGGCTGACACCTGGCTGAGATACCCCTCAAAGAGAGCAGTCGGATGGCCCCTGAGCCCCATGGCTTGGAGTTCGAGCTGTTTTTGCTGTTCCATTGGCAGGCTAGCCACATGTGGTTTCTGTGTAATTAAAAGATGGCTTGTGCAATAAGGGAGATGCTTTTTAGATATTAACTTAAAAATCTGAACTAACATGAAGGTTTTTTGTGTGTGTGTGTGTGAAGTGCACTTCACTGCTTTGGTAGAACTTCATTTTACTTGAGCTTTTGAAACGTTAATGATTGAACTGAGGTATGGAAAATACCAGTTTCTGAACACTTAGTATGAAACCCAGCATCAAGCATCTTATTACTATTTTAATATGTAGCTAAGATCAAAATTAGTATCTTGCAAATGTTGGTTAAAGCTCATGAATTTAATTGATTGCATGTTCTGTAAAAATGTGGTTGCTAGAAAAAGTGGAGGAGCATTCTCAAGAGTGACTTCTATCATGGTTCTGCTCCATGATTCTCTGAGTCTTTGGCAATCTTGGTAGTTTGTGATTCTGCCTGATTGCCCCAGTTTCTGGTGTGGGTTCTTACCTTGCATAAACATGGGTAGTTTTCCTATTGGCCACTGAAGACAATTTTTATGGGTGGCAATAGTGGGAATCAAAATAAGTGCCTAGGTGTCAGAGAAATGACTGGAGCAATTTTGTCTGGAGCTCTAGAACTTCTGGTGAAATTTATTACATAATAGGTTAGCTTACATGTGCAAAAGCTGGTATTTAAAATAATGGGATGAGATTTCTTTTAAAAATCAGAATATATAACCTGACTTTTATTCACTGCCTTTCTCAAGCAGTTAAAATTGAATAAAAATCTTTCATCGTTCTGAATCATTAAAACACAGCCTGAGAAAGGCCTAGAAACACAGTGGTAGACTCTAAATTAAGCAATAAGATATGCACTTTTAGTTTCCCTAATTACCTATCATTGAAAGTAGGTTGGAACTAAAATAAACATGCTGCCTTGAAATGAGAATTAATATGCACTGGTGCTACCGGGGAAAACCCCATTAAACAATTGAATTTTGGAATATTCTACTTTGTCAAAAAACCCAAAGGCATTGTTCCCTTTGGAATTGAATCTTCATTTAGAGTTTTTCTTTAATTACTTGTTCCATGTGTTTTACAAAGTGCCTTTATCGAGCTATTATGACATTTTGTTCATTATGTATTGAACCCTGTCACATCCTATGAAGGAAATAACCGCCTTCTCTGTCACTCCTTGGGAAGCCAAGTGTAAATAATGCTGTGATGTCGTGGGGGAAGAGCTGTATTAATCATGGAGCATATTGTTCAGAGTTCTGGAGAAAAAATCTTTGTACCACTGGGAACAGGTTGGGGTGATAGGGGAAAGGTGGTGGTGGGGCGGGGAGGGAGGAGGGGAAGAGCAGAGAGCAGGAAAAATAGGGTGGAGTGGGTGGCGCTTCAGGATTTAGATCTGCCTTCCTAGTCCTTTTGTTCCTAGGTCATATGTTTTTCAAGTTAGCAGTGTATTCTAATCTTGTCGTCCAAGAAAAGATAGTCTCCAAGTACGGTAGGCTGTAGACTGATTTTAAAGACAGGAACTGCTAGAATCACAGCACAGATTCATTTCCTGGTTCTGGATCCCCAAAATAATCAAGAAGCGGGGGATGATCTGGTGTCAGCTCTTCTAGGAGCAGAATGTGAATGGATTGAAACAGTCTTAGAGAGTTTGGGCAAATTCTCTTCTCTCTATCCCTAACTAGAAGAGAAAAAGAAATGCAGTTTAGGCAGAAGTCCAGAACCTATTGTCAGAACTGGAGCAGGAAAGGTGTTGATGTTAGGGTAGAAGAAAGACAAGTTAACCATCACCTTTTGCAATCAAAGCTTAAAAAGACAATTTAAGTATTACCTTTTGAAATGAAAATGCTAAACAGTTTAGCCTAGACTATTATCAGGGCTGCAGTGACATCTCTTTTGAAAGAGGCAGGAGAAAAACACCACTGTGGACTATCTGGTCACACAAGCACACACAAATTATGTAGCTCAAATGGTGACCTTGTTATTTTGACATGTTAACTCCCAAAGAGGCCATTTCACAGCCTTGGTCCCTGTTAGTCCTTGGTTCTATTATAACATTCATAAGATGGATCCAAGTCCTGGAACCCATCCTCCGGCTTTCAGCTAAGGTTTCTACTGATCAACCACTGTATGAGCTAACCTCAGAACCTGCAGGAGAGACAGATTTCCTATTTTGTTTTAAATTTAACATTTTATTTCAGGGTAGTTTTAAATTTACATACACAAAGATTGTGTATGGTAATACAAAGAGGTCTTGCATATCCCCATTTCCTGTTTCAACATTTCATGTTGGTATTTTTGCCCACAAATAATGAGCTAAACCCAGTTTCTCCTGATTTATTAAATCGCTGTTTTAATTCTAGGATGGTTGAAGGTAAGTAGTGTCTACATGCCAAGAGTTTTCCATATTCTACCCTCACATTAACGTATATGGTAGCTATTATGTTCACTATTCTGAATATAAGGATGTGGAAGTTATTAAATGTGCCCCCAAGTTAAAGGGCCACTGAGGAACAGAGTTGGGAGTTCTGGCCAGGTCTGTCTGACTCTAAAACTATTTTGTTTCCCACTACAGTATGTTGTTGTTATTAAGTTCTTTTCAATATCTAATCAGTATCTTTCCAGCTATAATTTAAGCTTATTATCCCAGTGCTTTGGAAGTGGAGCAGTTATCCTCAGTTCTCCAATTCAAAGCCCTTTCCCATGTTTGAAGAAGGCTATGTCAGCCTTCTCTCTCCTTTTCTCTTATCTGCTATACAAAAGCTAAGGGAGAGTGATGTTCCTATCCCCGAAACAGCTTTGTTTTACCTAATTGGTCTTTCATATGTATCTACCAGTTTTGCTTATGGGAAGCCAGCTGTGCGCTCAGCTTCATTCTTTCATTCATCCAAAAATGTAATGGAGTCCAGATTGTCTGCCAGGCACCAGGCAGAATGCTAGCAAGGCATCCAGAGAATAACAGCATGCAAGAGTGGAGAGGGAAACTCGGCTCTGCCTGAGCAGGACATAAAGCGCTGCCCGAGGATGTAGCTGTAGCATTGGTCCTTGAAGGATGCAAGGTTGTCTCCAACAGATGTGGATGATCTGGGAGGCAGGACAGGCAGGAGCAGCCCACGTGCAGTGGTGCAAATGGGTCACGCCATTGTGAGGATGAGCTTTGAAGTGGTAGACCTACAAGGTGCACAACTGAGGGGCAGGAGGAGATTCAGGCAAATGTCAGGTAGCAGATTGTCAGTCATTTCTAGGGATTCATGCTACTTTGTTTCTAACTATGAGGACTGAGAAAATGTGATACACTAAAAAGAGCAATTTAATAAGCACCCATATCTATACCACCTGGGATTAGTCTGGTAGCATTTCAAATATTTTTCCGAATCTTTTAAGAAAGAATTTAAGCACTACAGCTACAGTTAAAGTGCTTTTTATCCAGCATATCTAGTCTAATTTCTTCACACCCCTTCCCCAAAGCAATTATCACTCATTTGGTGTTTATCCTTTCAGATCGTTTAAAACACATTTTACACATGTAAGTGTTATAGTAAGGAACACATTATTCTGCTTCTTGCTTCTCTCCTTCACTTCAACTTCCTTTTTGAACTCCCTCCACACTGATAAAGCTTATCCATCAAGCTCCCTTGTTTTAACTCTTGTATGAAACTGTTTTATGAATCCCATGTTTTATTTATCTGTTCTATTGTCGATAGGGATGTGGCTTTTTTTCTAGTTGCATGGAATCACAAATGATGTTGCTGGTTTCCCCAGGGCATCGGTAGCCAGCTTTCTGTAATGACAATGTCATCTTGAGGAATGGGGGATTTATCAAGAAAACCAACAATTAAACAAGCAAAACAGATCCCAAGCCTCATCTCTCGAGCATCTCATTCGGAGGATCTGGCCATTTTGCAGGAGAATCTTTTTGGGGTAGTGAGTTCTGAGTCTTTTGTTAGAGATGTTGTCAGTTTGATGTGAAGCATCCATGCCCTTTTGCTTCCTCTCCCCTGAGAAAGGTGCAAAGCCCGGGTAAGAATGCATGTCGAGAGGCGTCAGGATGAGGTTTGTGCTCCGAAACATTATTGTGATGGCAGTGTGAGCGCTATTCCGAGCCGCAACCTCACTTTTTGGAAGACGGTTTTCTTTTAGAAATAGCAGTTGAGTAAGACAGTTTCTGAAGATGAGCAGCTTGCAGTTTACCAGAGTATTTTTCAGAAATATGGATAAATGGAATCCAGAACCTAGAGGCTTAACTCCACAGGAGAATTCTCTCTTGGTCCAGGTTCCTCAGGGCAATGGGGCTTGCCCGGCCCCAGTGTCCATGGAACTGGTGGCCCACCTGGGAGCTGACTCTTCAAGTTTTCTCTTTCCTTCTCCTAGGTTTCTTTTTCAGTGAGTTTGAAACCAACTTTATCTACCATATTGTTTTCCTTGGCTCAATAAAAAATTACCCTATACCTGGTGACAAAAAGCAACAGAAATTTAAGCTTGTAGTACTGGAGGGAATCTGAGATTAAGGGTTGGCAGAATCATGATTTTATTGGACTCCAGACATGAACCTTTTCTAAGCTTTCCTATTTTTAGGAGGCCCTACATGTGTCTCAGCTGGAGGCAGCATATCTCCACCTCTGTGTGTTTACACAGCTTCTTCCCTTACTCTTCTAATAGCTGTAAGGGTGCTTGTCGCTTGAGTAGCCATCTACCCCAATCCAGGGTGTCTGATGTAAATAAATAATGGCCTCCTTCAAAGATGTCTAAGTTTTTTTTTTTTTTTTGGAAGGTGGATCAGACAAAGTATACTGTCTGCTGGCTCACTCTCCAAATGGCTGCAATAGAATTTGCTGAGCTGATCAGAAGCCAGGAGCTTCTTCTGGGTCTTCCTTGTTGGAGCAGAGTCCCAAGGCTTTGAGCCATCTTCTACTGCCTTCCCAGGCAGTAAGCAAGGAGTTGGATGGGAAGAAGAGCAGCTGGGACACGAACCAGTGGTGCCCATATTGGATCCCAGTGCTTGCAAGTTGAGAATTTCGCCATTGAGCTATTGTGCCAGGCTCTGATGTCTAAGTCTTAATCCTCAGGATCTATGGACAAATTTATAAAGAATTCAAACACTTAAGGTACCTTTTAAAGCTTCCTTAAGGGCCAGTGTTATACCACTGCAGGTTAAGATGCTGTTTGCAACACCAGTATTCTATACTGGGATACTGATTTAATTGCTGGATACTCCAGATCTGGCTTTCTGATAATATATCCTAGGAGGCACTAAATGATGACAAAAGTGTGAAGGTCCTGCACATGGTGGCCCAGATTTATGTCATCTGGGAGATACAATGAAGTTCCAAGTTGCTGGCTTCAGATGTGAACCAGTGGATGGAAGATCATCTCTGTTTGTCTTTATCACACTGCCTTTTAAATCAACATGTTTTTGCATGGAAGTCCCCTTAACCAACACATCTATTTTCTTTATATATTTTCCCTGGGACAATTATCACTTTTTGATATTTATTCTTTCAGACCAGTTAAAGCACATCTCACATGTGTAAGTTATAGCACATAACCCATTATATTCTGAGTCTTTCCTTACATGATAAAGAGATTGAAGATGTGACTGGGTTGAAGATTGTGTTAGTTTCTCGGCTCTACTGTCATGAAGTAGCAGCTGCTCAGGGCTGCAACTCTAAGATCAAGGGGTCAGCAGGGCTGGTTCCTTTTGGGGTTGTGAATGAGCCTCTGTTTGGTGTTTATATCTAAGTGTTGAGTATTTTTCTGATACTCTTTGGTATTTCTTGGCTATAAGTAGACCATCAAGATCTCTGCTTTTGTTTGTCTCATATGTCTGTTAAAATGTCCTCCATTTGGATTGGGGCCCCACTTTACACCTATGTGACTTCATCTTTTTTTAAAATTTATTTCATATTAATTGCATTGCATGATGTGATGCCGTTTCATAGGCTTTGCGATTTGCTCCCACCTCGCCCCATACCCTCCCCACCCATGGTGGATTCCTCCACCTTGTTGCAGTATTATAGTTCAAATTCAGTCAAGATTCTTTGATTGCAAGCATAAACCAGGCATAGAGTCCAGCATCTTATTGTCCAGATAATTTCAGTGGTTTCTTGAGGAGACCATCTCTGGTCTGAAGGCAGGGCTGGCAGAATATCATCCCAATCAAAGGGCTATGACTTAATCTTAAAGGATTGCATCTATAAGGATATTGTTTCCAAATATTCTGGGGTGCGAGGATCTGAAGCCTCGATATTTGCATTGGAGTACACAGTTACACTTACAGTGGATATTGGGATAGGTGAATTAATTATCCAGCCAGTGCCAATGGAATCACAGTGAAGAAGTTCACATTATCAGAGTAGGAGATGTGAAGTGGGAGCAGAGTTTGCAGTGATGTGCTCCAAGGGGAAGGGACCAGGAGCCGGTGAGTGTAGGTAAACCCTAGGAAAGCAAGAGAAGGATGTCTTTAGAATTGCCAGAAGTTCAGTCCTGGCAACACCTTGGCTTGAGGATGTCGGATCTCTGGAACAGTAAGATAATCAATATGTATTGTTTTAAGCCACAAAGCTGTGCAGTGATTTGTTATAGCAGCAATAGGAACTAATGCATACCTCTTCGCCAGCAGCTGTAGAAATATATGTTCTGGGTGAGCACCCCTAAATTTGAATATTCTGGAAAAATTTTTTTAGAAGAGTTATGAGTGGCATTTGAGCTATATCTCTATATACATGTGTCTCATTTTCTGATCATGAAGAAAAATTCAAGCTTGATAGTTTAGCAAATTTCCAGTTTACTCACATTGAGAGAAATAATTTAATCCTCAACCACTGAGCATTAATTTTGATATCAGTAGCTTTTTTCTGAAACCTAGAGAAATGATGCTTCAAACCCATTTCATGGAGGCAGATATTAGGTATTTTAATTCCAGAGGAGTCTTAGAGGCTGACTTGTCCAATTTCCTCATTTTCTCAGAAAACTAAAAACTAACACACTAAGGGCTGAACAGGTCTGTCCAAGGCTACTCAGAGAATGGATAAGAGTCTGGACAGGAATAGTGGTCCCCTGACTTCTGAGCTATTGTTTCTTCTATCTGTGCCACACTTACCAACAATGGGATGGTCTGCTGTTTTGACATCCTTCCCAAATTCTAGGAAATAGTTCCTAAAGAGTCATCCGTTTCCTCCTGGGGGAGCCCACAAACCTGACATCATTCTCAACCAGAAAGGCCTCTGCAGTGATGACCCAACTTCCAGAGGCAGCTTCTTGTCTATTTACCACAACTCTTTATGTAGCCTCTGATTGTCCCAAGCCCAAACACCCATTTCTCCCTGTGTTCCTATCTTTTGTAACTGGTGGAAGGAAGCCCAAGTTTGTTTTTGGAGTGGATGGAGGAGCTCTGCACAGAAACACTTTGAGGGAAATTAAGACAAGGACCACCTGCCAAGAAGAGGGGCTATTTTTAAGGCAGGAAAGGAAGCGTTGCTCTGAGTGAAAGAATCTTTTTGAGCTTTTATCATGGTCTCTTGGGAGGAGATTCTTTTATGTTGAATGTTTTGATATAATTCAGTGTACAGGTCTAGAACTTCTGTTTCCAGAGAACAAAAGTTCTCTCAGTGTCTTTATGCCTTCACTATTAACAATACACTCAGCTTCTCAGAAAGTCGTATTTTGTGTAATAATTTGGCATCTGAAGTGCAGGGATTGAGTCTTGACTCTGCTACTGATTAGCTGTGGTGTCATTTGCAAGTCCTCACCTACTAGTTCACATTTCAAATGCCTGCAGTGGTGGCCAGGCTTGGGCCGAGCCAGAGCTGGCAGAGGGGAATTGAATCCACATATCCTATATGGGTGACAGGGTCCCAAATACTTGAGTCGTCATAATAGTCTATGGGGTTTACATTATCAGGAAGTCGGAGTGAGACATGGGACTTGAACTGGTATCCATGTGGGTTGCCAGTGTCACAGGCAGTGGCTTTATGTACTGTGCCACAATATTGACCTTAACCTAGTTTTGATAGAACAGAAGACAAGTCCCAAGTTGTGAAGAATACAAATAATTATGGACTTTGAAGTTATTGGGGTGCTGGAGGCTCTGGTGGAGGGGTCTCATCTCTTTCTACTACAAGATTATCCAGGATTTCTTGGTTCTCTTTTTCTTGATGACTGCTGAGTATGATCATCCCCCTTTCCTCTGCTCCTCTCTTGGCTTCCCAAAGAACAGTAGGGTGTCACCTGAACTCACCATCCCTCATAGGCTCAAGGGAGATGATACAGGGAAGACTTACCTTATGCAAACAACACGAAGAACTGAGAAAAAGTGACCAATGATAGACTTGTGTGTGTGTGTATCTGGGTGAGCTTGGACTGAAGCCACTTAGCGTTTGTGTACAAAAAGCCAAAGCCAGAGAGGGCTCTGAGGCAGAGGCCCCGGGTTCACCACCAGAGTGTTTTGCCATAATTTGTCTTTGCAACAGGATGGGGCTATGATCAACCATTGGACCCAGTTGAAGATTGTAAAGCATGTTGAGCCACTATACAGAAAGAGGCTGTTCCAACTCTGGGACAACAGAAGGCTCCTTTGACTTGAAAGATTAAGAGCAACAAATGCTCTGTGCCCTTTCTTCATTTCTTCTCCAGCTAGGCTCTGATGGCTCTAACTGAAGGCTTTTTGTGTCTAACAAGAACCCAGTTGCTGACTCAGACTCCTGGTTCATTCCAGGGCTGTACTTTACATTAGATTATCTATGATGAATTCTTAATTAGAACAAAGTTTTTTTTTTTTTTTTAACATAAAGCATTAAGGATTGATACTTCCCTCTCAGCTCAGGAGCTAACTTCAGGGAAGGCCACTTTCCAAAAGGGAATCACATAATAATTCAGTGACAGTTGATGGAAAATAATAACAATAAAACAGCAAGTCAGTGTCAATGACCAGCCCCCAAAGAGGCAGTTTTCTAATGATGATGTGTTTATGCTATACCAGGGTTTCACATGGCTTATTTTATCTTTGCCTTGTAACTATCCTCCTGCCAGTGGCACTATTCCAATCTGCATATTATAGGACAAGAAATGATGGGAAAGTTAAGTAATTTTTTTCCCCAGGTTAGATAATTGACAGATGGTGGGACTGGAACCCAATTGTCTGGCTGCCTGATGGGCATGCTGGATTCTGTCCTGCACTGCTGTGCTTTGTCCTGCCTCCTTATCCTGGCTGCCAAGTCATCACAATTCACCTCTACTGGTGCTTTGTTGGGATGAGGGTTGTGAGTACCTATGAGATATCAGAAAATAATAGAAATTGAGGGGCTTGTATATAGGAACAACATGAGGCCGTTTTTCAGATTACGGCAGAGCAGCTACACCCTGTTACTGCATGTGGGTATCTTTTACAGGAATACCAAGTTTGTGTTGTGTGGTAGAATAATATGAACCTATAAATTGGAGCCTGGGAAAGTATAGTCTTATCTGTAGGAGAAGCAATTCTAGTGTCTTTTATTTTGGAGAGAGGGAGATTCTTCATAGGCTGGAAGGATAGAATTCATCCCTGTCTTTCTGACTAGCTTCATGGACTCTGGAGAATGGTGACTCTGGGATGATGTCCCTTCACTGCAGCTGTTGGGTGGGGTAGCTGTCACGCCTAGGCAAGGGCTAGACTGGAAGACTTAAGTTGCTCTGCCAGTTGAAGAGGAGGAAGCATTAGGTCACAAGAGGGATGACCTAGATTTTCAATCTGCTTTGTGCTTTTTCATTGTGTGACCCTCAGCCATTAGCAAAGACTTTTGGATTATTTGCACTTAGCACCAGCTGTGCTGCCATGTAGGGCAGAAAAAGGAACTCATAAACACTTGGGTCAGCTCTAAGGGGGAACTGCAACACTCTCTGGCCAAATCCCACATTTGCTTCAAAAAGTTCAGGGGGAAAGTAGGATTTCCTACATTGAGCTCCAAGGAACAGTACGATGTCTTCCAAAAAGTCATCTGGAGGGTTAGGTCTGGATGTCATTCTGGTGGTGGGTGTCATTTCTGCTACACTGCTAGCAAAGCTTGCACCTTTCGCTGCTTTGCAAGTTGCTGTTCTGAGTTGTCGAAGAGCTGCAAGGGCAGACTTCTGCTGTAGTGGCCCGCCAAGCACAAGGCTGTGCATGACCGATGCCCTCAGACGGACTGCAGAGATGCACGAATGTGATTACTTTCCCACACAGCTTTAGACTATCACTAAAATGATTAAAGTAGAAAATGTGTTGCTCAAAGCCTTACTGTTGCAACAAATCAAACTTTTAATTCTTAATTGTTTTTGTCTTTATATTCAGAAGTTATGGCTCAGATTTTTCTTGTGGGCGTGTTTCCTAACAATTTAGGATTTTTTCCTATTTTATTTTCTATAATAGGACCTATCATGTTTGCTAGTATACTGCAAATTTTCTGCAACAATCCTGTTTATTTCTGATCTTTAGAGCAATTAAATGTGTGATGAAATATATCTAATGACATACCTTTGTAAGATGATTGAAATAGACTCATGTATTAGGAAGAGATTCTTCATCACCTATTCTAATTCTTCATTTACTTTTCCATATTTCTGCATAGCCTTCATGCTTTTAAGCTAGTGATATTGAGTGTGGGTAGGGAGGATTTTGCCTTGTGGAGGACCTTTGGCTGTTTCTGGAGACATTATTGTTGGTGACAACCAGGGATTGATGCACCTGGCATCAGGTTGGTGGAGTCCAAGGATGTTGCCACATGACATACAAAGCACAGGACAGCACCCACCATGAAGAATTATCCAGCCCCAAATGTCAAAAGAGGCAAGGCTGAGAAACTGTTACCATGTGTTTCTATACTTGGTAATCTGTTTTACTTGAGCATCCTCATGCTACTTGCTGGACATGTGTCATCTCCCAGATTTTTCGTGTTTGACATCTTGGTACATTGAGCTTGATCTTGCTCTGGGCTTACAGCAGGTTATTTGAAGTTGGGATTTGCTTGTCTAGGGTGGGAATTGCTCTCAAGCCAGCTACTATGGTTTTCCTACAAACACAGGTTGTTTGTAACTCCATTTACTCAAACTGGAGAAGCAAATTCTGAGTAGGAAGACAGTGGAGCAGGTCGGGAGCTGAGAAGAAACACAAAATCTAGAATTCAAAATCTTGGGAGCAGTGGATTAAGGGATTTGGGAAGTGCAAAGAATTACATAGAGCCTCTAGAAGCATTCTCTCAGATTTATTAGGATGGGCTTGCCTGTACTTGGCTGCACCCTGCTAACATCACACCTCTCCATATTGTTTACCTCTCTCCAGCATTCACTCTCTTCCAGCAATTTTTCTCTTCAGCATTCATTAATACTTTACCTGCTGTTTATTTTACTATTCATCTTGCTCATTTATGTCTCCCCCTCCACAAGAGCTGGGATTTCTGTTTTGTATAGTGTTCTTCCCCAGTATTCATGAGGGTATTTTGCTTCTGATAGTGCTCCACCATACCTATCACTCTCAGTCTGCTTCTGTCCCAGGGGAAGGACAGAGGAGGAAAGGTAGAGGGAGGGAGAGTAGAAGGAAAGAGTGAGATGTTCTCATCTCTGTGGGGTATAGGGATAAGGAAGAGAAGTTGGGTGGGAAGAGCAGGAGGCTGGCAGCTGTGTACTCTCATTTCTGCATCTGGGAAGCTGTAACCAGGCTCATGGGGTCTGTTCTGGGGACTTCCTTGTTAGATTCTCTTGGATGTCATGGGGATTTCCTGACTTCTCCTTCTAAAGGTGGTGGCCTCATGAGACACCTGCCCCAGTGCAAGGCTCCTCTGTTGGACTTATAATGCTCATTATGGGTTGGATATCAGGGACCCCAACACCAGTGCATGAGATTTCTTTTGCGTATTCACAGGCATGTTTGATCAGATTTCTGAAATCATGCTTATTTTTTCCAAAAAAAATTAATAAAGACCTCAAACAGCCTCTGAGCATGTAGAGTCACTTCTTTATTAAAATGTCACCCCCACCAGGTACAGAGGAGGTGGGAGCAGAGCAGGGGAGAGGCCATCTGGAAGCAGTCAGGTGAGTGGTGACAGCCCTGCCTCAGGCCTCAGCAGCCTTGCAGTTGGCAGCTTCGGAGCCAACATTAGGTTTCCCGTCACTCAAGCAGGTGAGCCGAAGTCATTTCTCGCTGCCTGCCTCTGCAGCTGCAACTCCGGTCAGGTGGCCCTGCCTGCCTTGGCTTGGCAGCTCGGATTGAGCAAAAGCAGGTGACAGGGGCAATGAGCTGCTCTTGGCAAGGCAAACCCACTCTGAGAGGCACAGCTGGGCCAAGCTCAGCAACTTTATTCATTAGGCAGTTAATCTCAAGCCTGTCAGCCTAGGCCACAAGGGCAGGCCCAGGCAGGGAAGTTGGGCTTTCAACAATTCAATTCAGTTCCACAAATATTATGGAGTCTGTGCTGTAGGTTTGAGGCACTGCTGTAGGTTTGAGGTTGTGGCTGCAGGGGAAGCAAAGATGAGAAAAGGGACTGCCCTTAGGCTCAGCGTCTTGCCCCTCTAAGAGCACAGATAACAGAGGACAGCTGGGTTCAGAGTAACCTTGGATCCTACCTGGTTGACAGGTCAGGGCGGACATTATGGAGGAGGAGTCCCAAGTTCTGGATAGAATTTCCTTTTCCTTCAACCTCTCCTTGCATTCCTTTAACCTTCCCCAATGATAGAAAAATCCCATTCTTTCCCAAGGATGTCCATATTCTGATCCCAGAACCTGGACATAGATTGTCCTACATGGCATAGGAAACTTGCAGAGGTCATTAAGAACCTTGAGCTGGGGGATGGCCTTTTGAGGACCTGGGTGGTCCTCAAAAACAATCCCAAATGTCCTTACAAGAGGGAGGTGGAGGGCCAGAGTTAGGGAGAGATTTGAAGAGGCTACCCTACTGGTTTTGGAGGTAGGGAAGAGGCTATAGGCAGCCTTAAGAAGCTGGAAAAAGGAGAAGGGGATGTTCCCCCATAGAACTTCCAGAAGCAGCTGGAGCCACTATGCACATCGGGTCTCCAGAACTATAAGGTAAGTTAGTCTGGTCCAAACCATTCCAGCAGCAAGTGAGACGAACACTTTCCTGTCTCGCCTCCCTACATCCCTCCATCTCCCTTCCTCTCTGCTCTACTTGTTCTTCCTTCTGTCCTCATCTCTTCTCTTCCAGTCTCCCCTTTCTTCTTTCCCTTTCCTATTTATTTCCTTCCAATTTTTTCAAACTAAAAGTATATAAAGTCTTTGTGAATTTCAAATAGTACAGGAGTGTATTAAGTCAGAAAAGGGGGATCTTTCTCATGATCTGCTCTCATCCGCTCATCTTCTTGGTAAGAGGCAGAGTCGTTCAGAGTGAACTGTGTGGATTCAGATTGTGGCTCTCTCACTTACTGCCAGTGTTAATTCTTAACTTGTTCTATGCCTGACTTTCCTCATATTCAAATGGGAAAGATTGCCTGCCTCACAGAACTTCCAATTTGTTGGTGCTTAGAAGAGTGCCTGGTAGCAAAGCCCTTTAGTGTTCTCAGCAATTCCAGTCTTTCCAAATCTTGTGCTGTTCTACATGAACTCACATGGACCCATACATACTAGCAACAGATTGTCCTGTTTTTGTTCTGATAGCCTAAAAACACACAGGTTTTTCTGCAAGTTGAGCAGGATTATTTTGGGTAGGGTGATGGCTATTGGAGAGCAAGGCTTACTGGTGTGTGAGCAGGTACGAGAGTAAACAGAGCAGCCTGATATGCGATTGAGTAGACAGCAGACTGTAGAGAGCCTCCATTGACGAGACAAAGGGGTACACTTTTGGTTTCTGACTAAGAATTAAAGGATCCAAAGGAGTGAGTGTTTCACCTTAGGGAGGCTGCTAAGGGAGGCAAGAGAGCAGGGCTGGGGTCGTAGGCAGTGAAACGGAAACAAAAACACAAAGGCAGCTCAAGCTGAGCAGGTATCAGTGGGAAAGGAAAGGGTGAGTAGCTGCAAAGACATCACAAGGCCAGTATTTCTTGAAATATTGACTGGAAAGGCGGAAGGGGCAGAAGGAATCAATACATTTTTGAGATTTTGAGCACTGGATGTCGGGGACAATGGTGATGTTAAGATTTTTAGTGTAATACTTGATTTCTTTTTGTTATGGCCAGTATGCAGTCAATCAATGCTATTTATTTGGGAGGTGTTGTTCAGTGGGTTAAGTTGCTGCTTGTGACCCTGGCATCCTGTTTTGGAGGGCTGGCTTGTTTCTGCTGCTCTGCTTCTGATATAGCTTCCTTCTAATGCACTTGGAAAGGGAGCAGTTGACTGCCCAAGTACGTGTGTTCCTGCCCTCCAGGTTGGAGACAAGGATGGAGTTCCTGGCTCCTGAGTTCAGCCTAGCCCATACCTAGGTACTGTGGTCATTTGGGGAGTGAGCCTCAAATAGATAGAAAAGGAGCCCCAACCTCCTTTTCTCCTGGTTGATATTCCTTTCAAACAAATGTTTTAAAAAATACTATCCATGAACCCTAACTTAAGCACTCAGAGTTTTTCCCTCCAAAGATTTATTTATGTTTTACTGGAAAGACAGATTTATAGAAAGGAGAGACAGAGAGAAAGATCTTTCATTTACTGGTTCACTCCCTAAGTGGCCTCAATGGATGGAATTGAGTTGATCCCGAGCCAGGAGCCAGGAGCTTCTTGGTCTCCCATGTGGGGGCAAATTATCAAGGCTTTGAACCATCCTTTACTGCTTCCCCACGCTATAAGCAGAGACTGTGAAGGGAAGTAGAGCAGCAGGGACATGAACTGGCATCCAAATTAGATCCAGGTGGGTGCAAGGTGAGGAGGTGGCCAGTAGGCCACCATGCTGAGCCGTCAGAATTTGTTATGGTCATCCCATTACTCACATTGTTTGGGATTCGGTTTATGTAGCCTATCTTCCACAAAGGTTTCCAGAATCTTTCCTTTTTGTCTGTTTGAGCTTTCCTCTTAAGTTTTTCATTTTCAGTAAATTTGTCATATCCTGGGTTTATCTTTGTACCTGCCCGGTTATGTCTGTTTCTTCTACTAAATTATGAAAACCTTGAGGTAAAAAGACAACCTTACTAATCTTTGTATTTTCAGCTCTTATTTCACTGTCTTGTATTTGAGCAACACAGTAATTCTAGAAGACATGAATGTGTTTTGAGTGGTTTTTGGTTGGAACAGTTAGTGGGGCTTGCCCACAAGGCATCTAGAAATGTGAACTCTTGCCTTGGGCAGAACTCAAAAGTTCTAGGACACATTGAGGATCTTCTGCTGAGATAAAGCCATGAGCCTGGGTAAAGAATGGGATTGAGGGAGGAGAGCACCTTGGGAAATCCTCAGATCTAAAGAGTGAGCAAGAGACGTCAATGAGAACAGCCAGCCAGGAGTGGTCCCAAGTTAGTGGCATACCCAGGCTGATGACATAGCCGGAAAATCAGGAAAGGCTGAAGGGGAGATGGTTAAGAGGATCCAGTGCTGCTTAGAAGTCATGTAGCTGAGGAGAGAGTAAAGGCCTTTCCTGCGGTGTTTGGGGACTTGTTTGAGCCTTGAAGTAAGGAGGCTGGGATAAGGGCTGAGAGAGAACTGAGTGCTGAGGCAGTATAAGCATTAGTACCTCCTTCAACTGACTTGAGAGGTCTGCCAGAATAGGCCCTGAGCTAGAAGCATGATGACATAATCTGGGGGCTGAGTGAGAGGAGCTGATAGAGAATGGAGCATGGAAATGTGAGCATTCAAGGCAGTGGAGCTCATGGTTCAGTCTTTTCAAGAAAGGTAGTTCATCTCCAGGAAGAAACAGGCTAAGAGATTGTCATGAGACTGGATCAGACATTCTGTTGATTAGGGAAGAAACAAGGCCATCCTGAGGGAGAAGGGATGCTGGGAATGAGTTTAGGAGCAGGAAAGATAGATCAGACAATTTGGGGAGTTTAACAAGAAACAGCAGAGTCAGGTGGCCTCAGTGGAATGTGATAGGCTCTGGAATAAATGTGGCATTTCCAGTCATGCTCAATATAAGGGGAGCTGGAGAAGTGAAAGGTCATACCACCAGGCTTGGCCAAGACAGGTGTGCAAGGACAAGGCTGGGGCAAAAATGAGTGTGGATTCTGGGTTGGGCTGAGGACAGAGTATGGATGATATGGGGAGAGTAGAGGGGCTGATATACCAAAATCTCATGCTATGTCCCCAAGCAGGTCTCTGTGGCATGGGGCACGTCTCCCTCAGTGCTGCCACCCTAGTTTTACAGAGCATGGTCCTACTATACCAGGGCTGTCCCATTCCCCTTGACTGATTAAGAAGGATAAGGAACGCTTGACAGGAAGTGTCAGTGGGCTCTGTTTTTCAAGAGTTTGCAGCCTTCCTTCCTAGTAGCATCTGAAGCTCTCATGGCATACTGTAGCCCTCCCCCTCAGGATCAAATTTGGGGGGCTTCTGAGCCTGTGGGATTCTATCTGTGGCTTATGCTTCCGTGTCCGAGGTTCCTTATTACACTGCTCCCATTCTTCCCCTCACCTTTTGCTGACACAGTGACTTTAAGCATGGTACTAGTGACCTTGGAGCCCTGCCCTGCCCATCTGGGGTCTGGGTGGCATATGTAGTACAGGACCATGGTTTGAGCAACAGAAAAACTGACTTTAGGGGCCGATACCGTGACATTGCAGATGAAGCTTTTGATTCATTGTTTTTAATGCCTGAATCCCATATGAGTGTGCGTGGCAGTGCCAGTTGTTCCACTTCTGATCCAGCTTCCTGCTGATGTGCTTAAAAAGCAATAGAAAATGGCCTGAGTGCTTGGGCACTGCCATCCACATGAGAGACAGAGGAGCACTAGGCTCCTGACTTCGGCTTGGCCCAGCCCAGCCCCCCTTCTCATTCTTTCAAATAAATAATAAATAAATCTTTAAAAAGGGAAGTTGTCATTGCTGCCAGCCAATAGGGGAAGATATTTCCTCTTTGGAGTTTGATACTGGGGCGGACATTTGGGTTTTTGAAGAACTGATGAACATTTGCCTCCAAGATGCAGATCTGCTTGGTTGATTGACTAATGTAAAACAGACGCTTGCATTCCCTCCTCAGAACCCGGGTCATTGACTCCAGGTCATGAATGATGTCCATGGTTATATCATCTGGAACAATAAGCACTAGGAGTGCCAAAAGGCAGTCGGGCAGAAGTTCCCTGGCCTTCCCCCTACTAGTGTGCTTGGGGACTGCATGCAGGTCCTTCCTGCTCTCTATCCATTCGTTCTCTTCATGCTGTTTAATTTCTCTTGGCAGGGCTAAGCATTAAGCATCAAAGCTATGGTTATGCTTGTGGGAGCTTCTGCTTTGTAGGTCCTTCTGAGAGGTGAGGAGAGGAGGAAGGTCTTTGCTTCTTGGACTCAAGACCCTACTTTCTTGATGGAGTCCCCTCTCCTCTCTTCCCACAGTCTGTCCCTGTCTGAGGCCTACTGTCTACTTCGCTGAATCTGCATGGCAAGTGGAAACACTTGGGGGATTGGAAACATAGCTCTGGTTTAAAAATATACTTCATTCCCAAAGCACAGACAATTCAGACAAAGCTTGTATCTTAAAGTTTGGCTATTCTCTCCTTCGCTATTGATTCCTTCTGTTTCATGAAGGGGACTTATCTGATTTGAAGGTGGATTATGCAATTACTTCACATTTTATCTGGCAACACAGTACAGGCAAGAGTAGGTGTTATTTATAAAGTGTGAATCACCCAGATGATACCACCCCTGTAGAACTAGCTTCAGAAGATAGGACCCAGGGAGGTGTGCCACAAGACTGCCAGCCTAGAGGACACTGCTCTCCAAGGACCCAGCCCTTGCAGGAGCCTGGAGAACAGAGCATGGATTGCAGAACCGGAGTTTGTCTCTGCTTCAGTCTCAGACTAATCCATTCGTCACTTTGGATTATTTCCCTTATACCTGGCACTGCAAGGCAGCATCGTCAATTGTGAGGATTCCTAGCGTGCTCTGTTGTGGCACGCAACACAAATACCATTTCCTTCCAGCTCTGGTTTTCACAGGGCCTGCCTGAATACATTTATATGTTGTCTCCAAACTTGGCACTTTAAAACAAACGAGAAGGCCCTGAATGACAAACACAGCGCACATAGTGGGAGGACCATTTGCAGGGAAATGGTTGCAAGGAGAATCAGTACTTTATGAATATTCACTGAAGTGTAAACCTGCACATTGCTCACACGCTTTTCTGCATTCTAATTTGCCCATGAATGCAAATGAGCCCCGTTTAAAATAGAGGGAAAGAGCAGGCTCCTCGCAGAACACCTAATTGAAAGATGTTTGTACATCATGTTTGATATTTAGTAAACAGAGAGACAAATCCGATCGTTTTCCAAATGAGACCTCAGAAACAATAAAAAAATAATGATCACAAAAATCTGGAGAGTAGGAATGTGTAGAACCAACTGCTTTCCTCAAAAAGGGGATGTAATTACTCTGTCTCAGGGTGCAATTAGTGTCCTAATTATACGAAGGTGTATTTTGCTTATCTCTTCTGTGAATCCTTTGTCAAGATTTCGCTGTCTGGAGGGGTAGGGGCCCCTGCTTGGGGTAGGTAAGGGATGGATGGTCCTGAGTGAGGAGCCTGGATAGATGATACTTGGGGAAGTACCTTCATCTTTCTTTTAGACTGACAGATGGTTCCAGTCTGGTTGGACAGCCTGCTGCTGCTTTCAATGCAAGAGTGTTACCTTTTTGGATTCATGAAAGCCACTCAATCAAAGATAAAAAGGCAGGCCAGTGTGGGGGAATCAATAAAATCTCTACTTTCAGCTGGAGTGTCTAATAGTAATTCTTCTCGTGTCACTGCCTGGTTAAACAGTCATACTCCTGCTAAAAGCCCTATAAGACATAATAGATTCATGTGGCTTTGCACTATTGTGTTACATTTGGCCTGGAAAAGGGGGAAGGGGCTCCTCTCTAAAACAAACCAGACACTGAAGCATTGTGTATGGAAATGTGTCCTCCCATTGTGGATTGTCTTATTAGAGCAGAGGGTGTTTTTCTTTGCATAGCTCTATTTCCAAAATATGATATATGCATTGCAAAGCCTCCTTTGGAGGTGTTTTTATCCCAATTCTGAGTCATTCAACTTACATGGAAATGCATTTTTGGGTAGTGATTTTTTTTTTGGTGGGGGGAGGAAATCACAAAAACAAGTTCTTACGTCAAACTGAGCCAACTGTACACATTAAGATCTTGTTTCAGAGGAGCTGACAGAGCTGAACTAAAGTGCGAGTGGCTCACTTACGGCTGAGAGTCCCAGGCAGGGCCTTGGGCAGTAGTGGCTCATGGAACATATCTGCTTGCTCTAGAGCATGAGTAGTCTTAAAGTCTGTATGATTGCCAGGGGAGTGTTCCTATTCCCAGCCCCCCAACTCCCTTCCCCCCCACCCCCCCGCCGGCAGGCTCCTGGCCTCAGATGCTCCTAGCCCTGTAGTCCGAATGGCAGTGAATCATAGAGGTACCAGGTGTTTTCCCTTCTAGTCTTTTCCAGTCTTCCAGATGAAAAAAAAAAATGAGGTATTTGTGCTGAGTGGAGCAGCATTCAATGGAATTGGCGGGACACCACCCACCCACTGGCATCCAGGGATTTGAAGTGAATGGGAAGCACAGAGCATGTTATTTCGCCATCTGGGGTGAGAAAGGAGTGATGGCACAAGCGACACTTTGTTGGCCATCCCAAGCGAGCCCTTTGATCAGGGAGCTCCTTTGTGAAGGCTTCTGTAGGCATCTCCCCTCCCACATCCCTCCCAACCATGGCCACCTCCCACCCTTTGCTCCCTTGGAAAGTCTGCCCACTATGGATGTGTCAAATGCAAGGTCAGCCCTTTCTGGCAGGCAAGGGAAGTGGCAGGAGAGAGGAAAAAGATCAAAACAAAACAAACCAGTAAAGTCTCTTCGCTGTGGCTGCTCCCTCACATTCCTGCCCAAGAAAGCTTCAGCAGATGTAGACATGATTTTAATAGCTACATAAGGAGAAATGCATGACAGTCTCATTAGGGGCACCACAATGGTCTGTTGGAAGATCTTGGAGAGAACAGTATATCAACGGTTTGTTATAGCAGCTCCAACGGTGGCCGTGGGCCCTGTCTCCTCATCGTCCATTCATCACCCATTTGACCTGATTCCCAATAATGCTTAGGCTTTGCCTGCATCAGTCTCCCTTTGAGGCCCTCTACAATTGCTGACACCGTTCTTGAAGAGCAGCTAAATCAGAGCCAGCAAGTGACAATCATAAAAAAGCAGTTAGGGGCCACCCCATGGCTTGTCCTGACACGGCACATTAAGACTCTTTCTGTTCTCTTCCCGGCAGGCCTCAGTCGTGCTTCTTTCTGAGCCCAGCATCTGCAGGAGGTCAAAGGCACCAGGGGTCCTGGGAGCTCCAGCCATCTGCCAAGGAAAAGGGAAGTCGTTGGAGGGAGGAGCAAGAATCTAAGCGTTCCAAAGACCTGTTTCACTAGTTATTTATTGCAGGTGAGGCTGGGAGGACTGTTATTAATGGTGTCGGCCAGTTGTCTGTCTTATGCGCCTCTGAGGGCAACAGACATAATTAAAGCCAAAGTCAAAGCTGAGTTCATTTTCTCCCTTGGAGGTTTCAGTGGCCCCGAGTCATTTCCCATTCCTTCCTTCCTTCCCGTGGCAGTCCTCCCTAGCTCTTGAAAAATTCAACATTCCTATAAACTACAGTACTTTGTAAAGGTCATGCACCAGTTAATCTGAACCTGGGGTCTAGAGCCATGCTCGCTGGGGGTGCGGCAATGGCTGTCCAGCGCAGTGACGTGGGGCTGGCCTGCCGAGAAGAGAGGGGCACGAGGCAGGCACACAGAGCTCTTTAAATATTGCTGAGTGTTTCCTGGATCAGCGTGATATTTAAAGATTTTTGTTCCACCTGCCTGCGAAATATAGAGTCCAGCCGAGAGGCAAGAAAATGAATATGGATTTCTTGCCCTTTCAGTGTATTCACTCCAGAAAATAGCCATTTCTTTTTTTCTTTTTGCCGAGCTGGGGACTGCAGGCTTCAGGCAGCCACGATTACAATCATGCATCATGAATGAAATGTGCCATTTGGAGAAAATCAGCCACTCATTCCATTTCAAAACCCCACACAAATCAATAGCGCTGGCAGGGTTTTCAGGCTGAGCTGGATGTTGTGCTCGAACTAAAGTACCTTCTCAACACACTTTGGATACTCAGAGCAGAAGCCAGAGGCACACCTTGCGCCTGCGGCTCCCAGAGGGTTACTGGCCTCCAAAACCTGCCTCAAATTCTGTACGTGATAAGGGTGTGTGTGTCAGGGGGAGGACCCAGGGTGATGATGGGTGGAACTTTTGGAAAGCACCTGCAGAGGTGCTTCTCGGCTTGAGGTTTCTGCCTCGACTGCTTTTCTATCTAGCCTTTCATTCAGAAAAAAACATAATTGGTACTTATGTGTCAGGCTCTGGGTTAAGCCCTGGGAAGGTAAGAAAGAACACACAAGACATAGACCCTGCCTTCATGTTAAAAAGACTTGTGCAATACAATACAGTGATAAATCTTGCTTGGAAAATTTTCACCTCTCTGTTGCCCTCTTTTCTTAGAAGCAAATGAGAAGGTTCGGCTAGCTCAAGCCTTGGCACGTTCTGCCATTTTGGGATTCTCCTGGAGCAGAATGCTGGTCAAACAACCAAACATTCCCACCCTTACCTGGTGTCCTGTGCTAGACAAAAACCTTGCTACTCTTGCTTTCATGATCACCACAACCTACTTGCAGACATAGGAGTTGTGTAGATGAAATTGCCCGCCCAAAAGTCGAGTGGCCAGATAAAGAATATGGACCTTGAGAAGGTTTTAGCAGTTCAGGGGCTTCCCTGGGAGTTCACGGGAGAGGAAGATACCAGACACATTGTTCCCTGCACCTCCTGAACCACTCCTGTCACTCTTGTTGCTTACGTATGGACAAGATTCCCAGCCTGAATACTTCCATGGATCTTCTCCCTTGGCAACTCCTACTTCATCTCCCAATTTCAGCATCAGTTGTTTCAAAAGTCTTCTTCATGGTCTTGAGCCAGATTAGGTTTCCTATCGCTTGTTTCTGTGGTACCCTTGTTTTTGTCATAACAGCACACTTTTTTGTGCTTGTTCCATTAATGCAGCTATTATCTCCCATAAGGCAGCTAGATCTTTGAGGGCAAGGACTACATCTACCTGGCTCACTGCTATTTCTTCAGGACCATTGCAGTACTTGGCATTCCCCTGTGCTTGGCACTTGGTTTGTTTATGAATGAATGATTACCTAACTCTTCTACAGAGTAAGGTAGTTGTCAAGACATGCATCCAGACAATTTAACCTTGTTTAGGCTGTCCATCCCAGAGGAAGATGGCACTCAAGTAGCCCCATGTCAGTATATTCTTAACCTTAGGCAGAGATTCCTGAGAACCAGAGGATGTGACAAGGTTTAAGTGTTAATGTGATATTTGGGAAGTGCAATCCTAGGACAGCAACAGTGAAGGAAAAGGAGGGAATGAAACAGGGATGACTGGGGAGCAAACTCAGGGTGACATGTTGCTTTGGTGGCCCCAGCTTCACAGTGGCATGCATGGGCATGTTCACACACAGCAACAGTAACAAACACAGTGACTCCAGGCAGCTGCTCAGCACATGCTCTGCCATGTAAGAGTTTCCTGGGCAGCCCATGTCTCAGAACATTCTGGGAGGAAGGAATAGATTGTCTTCCTACTTCTACTTGTATCCATCAAAGTTAAGCCCCATGGAAAGACTGCTTTCCTATATTTATGGTTTGCCTTATCTGACCATTTTGAAAGCTCCTCAGAAAATCCAAGCCAATGTCATATACAGAACTGTATAAATGTCACATGATATTATATCCAAGTCACATGTATGCCGAAAAGCGTGAATAGAGCAGATCCTAGCCTGCATGCCTTAAAAGGCAGTGCTTCCGAACTTGGCTTTTGGCTGGCCTTTGGAAGCAGATTTCATTATTGCCGCTTCTCAAAATTTTCAATAGGAGTAGTTTGGTTTTCCTCCTGGAAATCTAGAATCCTTCCATATGCTGGCAGAGGGTGCCTACGTGGCTGGTTTCTAGGAATGCTTCTGTCCCGGATCCTCAGTCACTGAGTGTCTAATGTGTTTCCTTGGTAGACAACTCTCCACATGTATCATAACTAAGGGAACACTTACTGGTATCTACTGGGGGAATTGAGTCCTATGGAACTCCCCTGGAACAGTTTTTAAGAAGTTCATGCCTGTTTTTTTTCTGGACTTCACCCTATGTGCATTTGCCCCTTGATAAATGTGCTTGGTGTCCTTTCACTGTGATAAATCCTTAACACTTGCAAGGAATATATGCAGAGCCTGTGAGTGCTTCTGGGGAAACATCAAAGGGAGAGTGGTCCTGGTCCAGTGGGTGTGACTGATTGACCTCAGGTGGAAAAAACAACCAGGCCTCAAGGAGTTAGCCTGCCATGGCAGTGACTGAGACAAAGCAAGAAGTTGATAGTCTGGAAGATGGAAGAGGAACAAAGATGTAGCCCAGGTGGACTTAGCAGTTTGTACAGCTGATAAGAGACTGAATGAGTTGATGTCTGTTGGCCTCAGTTTCATCAAGGATAAAATGGTGGCAACTCTATTTGCCTTATACAGTTGTAAGGATTGTTATGATGTATAACTCTTAGATCCTATTGGCTTTCAGGAAACACCTGGATTTCTTATCTTTGGGTGGTAATGTGTGAATGGCTTACATGGAGTGGAGGGTGGGGACTAGAGAGAGCCGAGATTGCTAATGTTTGTTGGAGAGTGGTTCTCTATTTCTACTTCACTAATGTTGGAATAGAATATTCTAGCAAGATGGTGCCTGGCTATAGTGACACTGTGCTACTAGATTTTGCTAGATCTAAACTATTCCCAAAAGGGTCTCCTTGGAGTCCAGCAGACTGTTAAATTTTCTGAACACCACTTGTGTCAGCCCAAGAGCAGATAGAACCTTTCCTCTATCAATAAATATCAGAATTATTTAGCTGTAGGCAAAAATTAAAGTAACTTGAAGAAGAAAATTAAAGCAACTAAAAGGCTTCAGAATAGCTTGCGAGGAGTTGTAAGTGAACATCTAGACTTCAGACAAGGCTAAATCCAGGCCATCCCGGTGCCTGAGCCAGTGGGATGAATCCTCTAGAGTGCAATCATTGAATGACAGTTACAACTGCTTGGCTTTCCTGCTTGGCAAGGCTCAAAGTTCTGATGCCTTGGTGACAGGCTGTGATTGATGGCTTAGTAGAACTATACCAGCAGCAGCAGCAGCAGCAGCAGCAGCAGCGGAGCTTCTGTAAGGAGTTGCTATTTGCAGAAGCAGGTGAGCCTTGACTCAGACCTGCTTTTCTGACATGGTCTCTGCCTGTGGAGCTCAAGTCACCAGGTCACCGCTCTGCTCCAGGGCCATGGAAACCTGCGCTGTCAGGATGCCCTGGGGCTCTGTCAGATCCGGTCACTCTTGAGGGATTGGTCTGTCTGCTTGGATCCTCTGACTTCCAGATAAATCCAAAATGCATAGTGGGAAAACCTCGTAGGGCTGTTACTGATCTCTTGTCACCTAGGGGTATACCTTTGTAGGACCTCAATGGACTTGTCAACCTCAGCACTGCCACCTTTTTGCCTCTTTGTACTTTTAGAGTTTCTTTGGTCTGCTTTTTCTCTGCTACCAATAGCATACCCATCTGTAAGTTCAAATGTTACCTCCTCTGTGTGTTCTACACTACCCAAAGTCATGTAGTTAATGGTAGCACCTCTTGTAAAATCTGGATTTCCAGTAGAGGCGTTATAATAACGCAGTTACTGTTCAGGGTTTTATAGTCAGGAAAACCTGTGTCTGAATCAGAGTTCTGTACCTGGAAACTTGGGGAATGTTAATTAAGTTGCTCTTTTTTTTTTTTTTCAAGATTTGTTTATTTTGATTGGAAAGGCAGATTTAAAGTAGAGGTAGAGAGAAAGATCTTCCATCCGCTGGTTCAGTGGCCCAAGTGGCCACAATGGCCAATCTGAGCCAATCCAAAACCAGGAGCCTGGAGCTTCTTCTGGGTCTCCAACATGGATGCAGGGGCCCAAGGACTTGGGCCTTCCTCTGCAGCTTTCCCATGCTATAAATGGGGAGCTGATTAGGGAGTGGAGCAGCAGGGTCTTGATCTGGTACTCTTATGGGATGCCAGCACTATAGGTGGATGATTAGCTTGCTAAATCACCACACTGGCTTGTTCTTCTATAAAGGTGCTTTTGAAAGTATCTACTTCATAGAGTCCTGTGAAAATTTAACAAAACCGTGCATCTATCGTTGCTTGCACAATGCCTGGCACAGCATGCAGCAAGTACTTATTAAATATTAGCTATTATTGCAATGTTGTGTTCATGTCCCAAGAAGATTATACAAATGAATTTAGCTGTAGAGAGCATTAAAATCCTCCAGGGTGAGTAACCATGACATGAAAAGACGTGGAAAGCCCCAGGGAGGAGCCCACATTGAAAGTTTGCTACTGTGAAAGTGGTAAACAAATTTAAAATACTAATTAGGAAAGTATATAACTTGCTATCCTAAGAAATGAAAATTATCAGTCGTTCATGGTTGAAAATAAATTCTAAATTAGTCACTTAGAGCATTATTAATAACAAAATACAATGTGCAAACAAGTGAAAGTTGTGTTTTTGATGCTCATGAATTTAGTAATAAGAGGCAATACCCCAAATCAGACCCTTTTGAGATTAAGTTGGATGAATAAACTAGAATGTTGTTGTGGGAAAAGACTTGGAGCTAGACTGGGAACACTTGAGTTTGCGTGGTGGCTCTTCTGGTCGTTATCTTTTTCTGAGTATTTCCTTTCCCATAAAGTGAGAACATTCTCATATGACTGCTACTTTCAGTGATAGATAATCTTCATGAAACAGTCGCAATATTGCAAAAATGCTTTTTAGACTATAAAGCACAGTTTGATTCAAGAAAACAATGCTACTTTTCAGTTCCCTTGAAATTTATTAACACTCACTCTTTGCTCCCTTCCTTCCTTTATTCTTTCATTCATTGCTTAGTACAGCTTTAATCAGGGATAAGAAGGCAGCAGAAAACGAAGCATCATCCACTCTTAAAGCATTAGCTGGTTGAAAAGACTGTACCTACACAGTACACAGGCAAACATTTCCTTTTATGTTGTACCTGTGTCTAAATCCAGAGAAACAAGGAAAAGAGAAGGATTAGGACTTCAGAAAAATCATCAAAGGGGACATCTTAGATTGTGTCTTGTATATCAGCAGTGACTGGGAGTGACAGGGAGGAAAGTTTATACAACTTGAACACGGGAAGGAAGATAGATGAGGAAACAAACATGTTTGGTAACAGTTATCCAGTAAGCAGTGAACAAATCTGAACTGAGTCAGCCACAAGTCCAGCACTGCCCTAGCCACTGTGGGGACACAGAAGCTGGAAGAGGCTTAACTTCCGTCCCCTAAAAGTTCTAATCTTACAAGGGGGGAGACGAATGCTGGCCAAATTCCTGCAGCAGAGATAGGATATGTTACTGACATGAACAGTAGGGTTAAACATCTGTTAAGTCTGACTGTTCTTCTATAGAGAAAGACTGTACATTTAAATTCACAGCTCAGGAAAATATGTCAGTTTGCCAAGTTTCTGCTAAGCCATCCTGAAAAAAAATATTCAACAGCTTTTACCAGCCAGAGGCCCCAATATCCAATCTCTGTCTCAAATGATGAATGACATTTGTCAATTGACAGAACAAATGGCCTCAACCATTTGAGGACATGGTCCTGCAGTGCCTAGCACTCTTGTCAGACTAGCCAAGAGCAGCTTGAGGTGAGAAAAAACAAACATGCTTTCCAGTGCCTGAGCTTTCCCAAAGGGCAGCCTGGACACAGGCAACAGTGGTTGTGCACTGAGGAAAGTTCCTTGTTAGAAGCTGAAGTCCTGGTAAGATAAACGTCTGTCTAGGCAGAAGAGGATTTTTTGGGTCCAGGGAGCTGGATGGCCAGGGAATAGCCTGGAACCTTGCCAGTGGGCATGCTCATTGGGTAAATTTCTGCTGGGTTCTTGCCCTCCCCCCTTTCTAGTACATTCTAGATTTTGTTGCTGCGGAGCAGAAGTCAGTATGGTTAATGTGAGACAAAATCAAGATGTATAGCCCTTACTGATACTGGTAGCATAGTTGTTGAGGATATGGTGCACAGTGGACAGAAGAATTGTTGTCTTTGGGGCAGTAGCTTTCTCAAACTAAAGGCTGTGTATGATTTCTGAATACTAGTGTTGCCTCCAGTGACAAGGACGACCATCTGCACATTTGCAAGCCCCATTTTTGGGGTTTATGGAGAACCTGGAGGCATGTGGGGTGATGGATACCTATAGGGGCCTTGATTTGGTTCCAGCCTTTTAATTTATTTAGGAAACTCAGGACAGACTAGAGTCTCTGCCAGTCTCAAAACTGGTCCCTGAAAGTTGGGAGAGGGGTGGTATGGACTGCAGGTGCATTGTTGGTGTGTGCCACATTCCATGCTGAACCCCGCAGAGGAGGCCTTCAGCTTTCCAAAATGTGGTGCGTGGGTGACACTGGGCCCAGAGGAGCTAGAAAGGCAACTGAAGGCCAATTGGACAGTTAGTAGGAACACTGTGATGGTTTCACTTCAGGCAGTTCTTAGTTGATCCTCAGTGTAGCTGAGCTCCAGAGACAAAGAGAATTCTTGGGTAGAATACTCCAATCCGCTGTCTCAGTGTCTTCTAATGAAGGGCCCATCAAACTGCATTAGATTGGTCTGGGGTACTTGTGAATAATGCATATTTATGGCCCTTGAGACCTCATGGGTCACAGTCTCTTTTGGGACCTGGGAATCAGAATTTTCCAGAAGACCCTTGCTTGATTCTTTTCTTAGGTTAAGTTCAAGAGGAACGAAGGACCCAGCCAGTGCTTGAACTCCCAGTTTCAGCCCTGATGGGCAGTTGTTCATCCCTCAGTATCTTTGGAGACTGTCTCCTTTTCTCTGGGGGCAACGTATTTTCTTTCTGAGCATCTCTAACCAGCAAGCTTCTCCCAGTAATTAAAGAATGAGCTCGTCAGTGACAACTCCAAACCCAAACTCTTGAAAGAGTATATACTAAAGTGTCGTTCTTGATGGAAGTGCCTTGAGATATGGATGCATGTAGAGGTGGAGAATGTCAACTTTTTATTTTGTCTATTTCTTGAAATACTCTTTTACCATGTTCATATATCAGCTGTGCGATCACAAATCCACTTTGTTCCACATGTTACCCTTCTGTTTTTGGGGGTTCATGTGGGGGTCACACAGAATGCCTGCTGTTTTGTCAGCTGTCAGAAACCCTTGAATGCTGTTAGCACATCCCCTTTATGGCACTTGCTGTCTAGGACAAGTGGCCCTGGTTCTTTGATCCTTGTTCTGTGTCCTCATGTTTGGATCTTCCAAGAACTTGCCCCTCCTCTATTCATCTGTCGATGCTATTTCTACTTGGCTGTATTCTGTGAAAATGATGCTCCATGCTCTGTACCAAGAGCAATATCCTGAGTGTGCTGTGACCAATTCAGAGGGAGCAGGACAGTCATTTCCATCTTCCTGGGACCTATCTTTCCATTAATGCTGCTTAAGTCTTTTTGGCAGCCACATCACACTGATGACTCCTATTTAGCAGAGTGTCAGCTAAAACCTCTAAATCTTTTTCTCACCGGCTGCTGCCAGGGCTCATCTCTACCACCGTGCCCTTTTTTCAGCAGGTTTTCTGGACCCAAGTGGAGAACCTTCAACTAATTCCCATTAAACTTCATCTTGTTAGGCTTGGCTCATTGATCCAGGAGGCTGAAGCCTCTCCTTTTCGGATCTTGATTTTTGTTCTCAGCAGAAACCTCTTTTTACAAAGTTTGATTTTGACTGCAGGGGAAAGAAACACTCTTTATTTTGAACTGGACCCTTTCCTAAAAAATCAACCTGAGCTTGGCATTTTCCAATATCCTGAACAGATGCCGAACTTGCTGTCAGCCTGATTGGACAGGCTCTACCTGTAGGCTCCATAGGTAGATGCCACGGCATATGCCACCAGGCTGGAAGGCAGCTCCACAGACAGCAGGCCCTCTTTGCACACAGATGGGGAACTCTCCTCTTCAGAAACATCCCCTGGGAAGACTTGATTGGGAGCATCTTCCTGAAATGGGATGACTATGTATTGTGACTGGCTTTATTGCTCAGAGCATCTGGATATGTTGTGATAAACAGCATGATAGATGATCTGAGTGTTTCTAGAATGGGATGCCCAGAGAGAAGGAATGGAACACAGAGCATTTTCCTCCTGATGCTTGGAACAAAGCAGGGTGATGCACAAAGGCTTCACTGGAGTGGTTTTTCATGCTTATTTTAGTGACAGTTTCAACACCATGGGTCTGAAGGGGAGTTAAGGAAGCAGAAATTTGCTTGAGATGGTGAGCTGGGTGCTTACAGTATTTACGTACATGTTCTGTAAATATTCTTTGAAGTTTGATAAGGGCCTTTGTGCAAGGCATTGGGGATAAAAGGCAAGAAAACCAGAGGTGAGTTGTACAATCATGAAGCTTTTATCTCAGAGGCGTAAGTTAGTAAAACAACTGCTCAAATACAAAATAATAGCCAAAGTGGAAAATGTAACAAAAAGATGGTGGTGTTAAGACCAGGTGGTTTACTGAAGTCTGGGTCAGGAAGGCTTCTCTGCAGGGGACACTTGAGCTGAAATCTGCACGTTGAGTGGGAGGTAAAGCCGGGAGCTTTGACTGGCATGTGCTGAGGATTTCGAAGGCCCTGTGGCAGGTGGGGATGGAGCAGAAATAGGAAAGGGCAATGTACCTGGGTGAGAGGAGCAAGGTGAAGCAAGATGTTAAGGTTAGAAATACTGAGGATGGTTGTGATAATAGTATTGATAATGTTATTTAATGTTTTTGTTGAACATTTATTGTATTCCAGGCACCAGTTATTACTACATATGTATTAATTTGTTTATTCTTTCTGAAGAATTTATTTGAATTTGGGTGGGTTTGGCACAGGAGGTTAAGCCACCAATTGGAATGTCTACATCCCATATTGGAGTGCCTGTGTTCAAACCCAGTAAATCTTCAATTCACCTTGAAAGGCAATAGGTGGACCAAGTACTCAATGCTTTGCTTTGGTCTGATCCAGTCCCAGCGCTTGTGAGAATTGTTGGAGTGATCCAGAGTGTTGAAGATCTTTCTCTTACTCCCAACATTAAGCTTCTCAAGTAGATATGATAAGATTTAAAAAGATCCACCTGATAAAAAGAAAAGAGATATGCTGTTCTTATTGGCATTCTACAAAAGAGGAAATTAAAGCAAAAGTCAGTAACTTTTCCAACCAGGTAAGGGGCTGTGCTCTTGAGTCCTTGAGTTCCTTTTAGTGATTTTGGTCTTTATTGTCTTAGGGCATGTGGAAAGCCATTGAAACCTTTGAGCAAAGAGAAATACTAAGCTTGGGGTTGCTTTGGCTGCTGGGTGGAGGATGGCTGGAAAGCATAAGGGTGATATGAAGGCAGAGAAAGGAGATGGCCACTATGGCGATTCAGGGGAGCCGTTCTAAGGGCTCCTGCTTGCACAGGCTTGGGGGACAACTGGAAATAATTTGAAAGGTAAAGGGTTTTGAAAGCAAACTGAGACCTGATAAGGATTGGAAAGAGGATGAGGGAGAAGATGCCAAGCACAGTGCCTAGGGTTCTGTCCAGTCTACTAGGGTCGGTGGAGAAGGTGAGGAGTTCCACTTTGGGCACACTGAGATATAGGAGAATTTGAAAAAGCCAGATAGGCAGTTACCGCCTCTTGGGGAGTGAACCAGCAAATGGAAGATCTTTCTCTCTTCTCTCTAAATCTGCCTTTCCAATAAAAAAATACATATATATTTTTTTAAAGATTTATTTTTATTATTTTTTATTGGAAAGGCGGATATACAGAGAGGAGAGACAGAGAGGAAGATCTTCCGTCCGATGATTCACTCCCCAAGTGAGCGCAACGGGCCAATACTATGCCGATCCGAAGCCAGGAGCCTCTTCCGGGTCTCCCACACGGGTGCAGGGTCCCAAAGCCTTGGGCCGTCCTCGACTGCTTTCCCGGGCCACAGGCAGGGAGCTGGAAGGGAAGCGGGGCTTCCGGGATTAGAACCGGCGCCCATATGGGATCCTGGGCGTGCAAGGCGAGGACTTAACCACTTGCGCCACCGCGCCGGGCCCAAAAAATACATATATTTTTAAGGAAATAAATGAGCAGTAGTTTTAGACCAGGGTCAGAAAGCCACCCACTGAGCACCAGCTCTATCACTGCTGGTGTGACCTTGGGTCAGCTACCTAACCTCTCTGGTTTCTCGTTTGGAAAGTGATCTTGCCTGGGCAGTCCACCTTTAAAGACTCTTGGAGCTCTTGAGATGGCTAGATTCAGTCAGTTAAGAGGTGCAAGTGGTTGTGATCATTGGGATGCAGATATATGTGTACATGGGGCAGAGAAAGGGGCATGTGGTACAACATCAGGATCCGGGGCCCCCTGAAGGACCCTGGCAGCAGGGAGGTCCACCTGTGGAGCAGGCCACACTCCCTCACTACACTTTTTTTTTCCTGCATGAGCTGAATGTGTCTGTGTACGCAGCACATTTAATCCACACAGCAGGTTTCACATCAGCCTAGCAGCTTACATACTTATCCTGGAAAGTGCTGACACCAGTAGAGAAGTTGGATTTTGGAGTCCTTGGTTCTTGCTGCCAATGGCAAGGCCCTTGAGAACTGTACCTGTTTAGATCTCCAGTTTGGCATCTGTCACTAGGGCAGGCCTCTGACAGCCAAGCCCCAAGGCCATCTGTGCATTGGTAAGGGGGAGGGGACACTTAGCTACGGGGGTGTGGGTATAAACTGATAGTAGAGGTTCAGCTGAGCAAGCTGAGGGCACATAGGATTGTGGTCCAAGAAGTCGGAGTGCTCTGCGGGTTAGTAGACAGTCAGCTGTGAGGACGGGCAGGCCGTCCTCCCACGAGGAGGAGCTGGTTGGCAGCAGACACTAGGTTGCTAGTGATGATTAATTTACTCTTCACTGGATTTGTCAGATGTCAGGGCCTAAGCACAGGGCTGCGGTCCTGAGAGGAGCCAGGCCTGAGAAGCTGTGTCTAGGAGATTTGGTAGCAGGGACTTCAAGCAAGGCCACTGACCTTCAGGGATTGTGGTGCTGTCCAGGGAATCTTAACAGGATAAGAAAGCAGCCCTTGTGTATATAGGAGTCAGTCTGATTTCTTCAAAAGAAAGTAGCATGGGGATAGGGCAAGAGGTTCTGCATTTCTAGAAACTTCCCAGAAGTGCCCATGCTGTTGTTGCAGAGGCCACACCATTTAAGGTTAGGGCAGCAGGGAGTAGCTGGCAGCAACTGGCAGCATTCATAGGAATCTTACAGTGTTCCCTAGTGGGAACTGCAGCCAAGCTTCCCAGGAACAGGGGATTGTGGGCACCAATGGTGGAGCCCTGGGCACTCCGGTCTGCACGTGAACTCTCTTCTCTTCCTGAACTGGGCTTGTTCTACAAGCCTTTCTACTTGACTCACCCTTGGCTGTCCTCACCATGGTGAGCACTAACCCAACCTGATGCTGGAGCACCTAACTGTAAGGCATGCCTTTCTCTTTCCTTTTCTATTTTTTTCACTTGAAAGGGGGATTAACCAAGGTGAGACAGTGAGAAGAATCTTCATCCACTGGTGTACTCCTCAAATGGCCATAATGCCTGGAGTTGAGCTGATCCAAAGCCAGGAGCCAGGAGTTTCTTCCAGGTTTCCCATGTTAGTGCAGGGTCCCAAGGACTTGAACCATTCTTTGCTACATTCCAAGGCCATAGGCAGGGGGAGCTGCACCAGAAGTGGAGCAGCTAGGACACGAACTGGTACCAATACAGGATACCAGTGCTTGCAGATGGAGGATTAAGTTGTTAAGCACCTGCACTGGCTCCCAGGCCATAACTTTTGGATTTCCTCATTTGTTTTCTCTCTGAGAATTTGGATGGTGCAGCCTGGTCAGGCATCCACACTCAGTCCAAACCATTGTGCTCAGGGGCCAGCAAGCAGACTGCTTAGACAAGTGTTCAAATAAGGTTATAGGACCTTACCCCAGCAGCAGGACTCAGGGAGCTGGAACAAAGGAAGCACAGCCCTGATGAACTTTTTTACAAATGTGGTCAGAAGCTTTTGGGACAAATTTAACATTTTAGCACATCTTTGGGCTATTTTCCAACATGCACATTTATATTGGATTAATCACAGAACTGTGCAGGTGGGCCCCATAATCCTTTTTTTTCCTGAAAAGGCACAGGGACTTGCCTTGAGCTCCAAAGAGGAATGATCAGGTGGGGGTACAGAGACTAAGACCCTGTGAATTGAGAGGAGGAAGGGAAAACCTGACACGAATCTGTTTCTTTTTGGTTCTTCAATCCCCATATCTGATCATTAGTGAAAGTGCTGGTACCATAGGAGGGAGCCCAGGAAAGGTGACCCCGCCATGTGTTTGGGTGAGGGAAGTTGGTCAAATTTAAGTGATGTTCATAGGGTCTGGAAATGGGAGGGATCTTGGTTCTTCCATCTTGGATCATTAGCTCTAAAAATGTAGAGGAAAAGAAGCAAGATACATAGAGATCCTGACCTGCTCAAGGTTAAACTCCCAGGTGGTGGTTGGGCCAGCCAGAGGTGCCAGTGTCTTGACACCCAGCCCTGAGCTTTCTGAAAAACATAAGACTCTTAGGAATACAAAACGCTCAGAGCTTTTTGTTCACACAAAAGTAAGTTTGCAAAGCACTGGTGGAGGACTCTCGGAAGAAGGGCAAGCAGTCCCTAAGGGGAAGAGCTGGCTGCTGCAGGCACTGCTCCATTGCCAGCAATTATTAATTCACTCTTGCTGGAGCTGTCCTGGGACCCTCCCGCTCACGATCACATTAGGAATGTTGGCAGCTGCTGAGGGAAAAGCCCTGTTCTCTCTGAGGGAGGAAGGTGGGACTCCTCCTCGCAAGGTTGCCCTCCTCCCAGCTCCCTCTCTGGGGAGAAGTGGGCAGTGATGCTGGGCTTGGGATCAGACAAGAGAGGACACAGTGTTCCAGGAGTGATGGCAGATCTTGGAAGAAGGGACAGAGGGCTGGGCCAAGGGACTGGAACTTATGCAAATCAAGTCTGAGGATGGCTGTAGGAGGAAGCAGCGCCTGCTCAGGGGTTAGCACTTTACTCAGAAACCAATTCCTCAGGAAAAACAAATGACACTCATTGCTTGCATGCTTAGTGTAAGTGTGTAATTCTAGGGAGGGCATTGAGCCTTCCTTTGGTGCTGAACCTTTTCTTTAGAAGTTGTCCACGAGTTGCAGTGACTCTTGGGCTGAGGTTTAATAGGAAGGAAATCTGGGAGTTTTAGAAGCTAAACTGAATGTTTCTTCCAGGCCTTGTGGAAGGGCCAGACTACTCCAGCCAGTGTTGCATGGTTGTGCAGGTTGTGCACTGTGGATTTCTGGAGGCTACTATTCTTAGTGTGAATATGTAGCAACATGCAAGTGTTCTTAATTTGTGTAAGTTATTTAATTATGAATGACTTAGGGAAAAACTGAGCTTTACAGCATCTTCCACTGCTCTCTCAAGCACCTTCTCTTGGTTGGCCACTCATGATCCTGCAGCTGCCTGGCTAAAGCTGTCTGTGGCTCACTTAAATGTCCACTCAGTTTCCCTAGCAAGTCACCCACTCCCCTGATTTTTTCCATATAGCTGACTCTCATAGAGCAAATTGTTCTGGCAAACCAGGTGCTAAGGAAAATGCAGAATGATGGAACCATGGAATTGGACTGGGCCCCTGGGAAGCCATCCAGGTGAGAGATTACAAACCTTGTGGCAAGGATTTCAATTTATTTCTTAAATTCAAATGTGAAGGCCTTGTATTGGGGTGTGTATTTTCTATTTCTCCCCAACCCCAGGAGTTCCTATTTTACAACCTTTTGATTAACTCACTTATGTTACCTGTCTGCCCCAAGGCAGGTGCTATTGAATTTATTGAGTCTTAGCCAATAGCCTTACTTCAGAGATTAGGAAGCCCACACTCAAAAGGTGGCATGACTCCTGGTATTTCCTGAATATGTTTGCTCTCCAAGGAATATTGATTTTTTAAAGGATAGACTCTGGGAGGGAACTTCATATAAATCTCAAACAGTAGAAATTGCCTAGGGTCACCCAGTTTGTTAGTTGGCTGGACTCCCCAACTTTTTGTTCTTGATTTCTCTATCTGTAAAATAAGGGGCTTAGACCACCTGATTTGAATTCTTCTGCTAAACTTCAATATCTGATTTCCTTCCCAGTGAAACTCTGCTGTCAAAGGTTAGTGTTAAGACTCCGCATGTTCTCTGTCACACATACTCTCTCTCAAACACACACACACACACACACACACACACACACACACACACACACACACACACACTGTAAATAACTTGATCAAAGCACATATGAATCCTTTTCCTGGTTGTTTGATAGTTAAAGTCTGAGCAATGACTGGATTGCTGTATGATCCTGCTAATTTAGGTAACATGGCCTGGAAAATTGGATTGACTTTTTGACCATCAGATTGAATCAATGCTGGCTTCTCATTTTGGACTCTGTTGTCAACATGTGATCACATAATTTACAGAAGTAAATTATGTCTCTTGTGCTGAAGTCTGCAGGATAGTTGTATAATCAAGAGTAGGTTGGCCTCATGCCTGGTTCTTGGGAAGCAGCTACTCTTCAGACCCCCAGGGTTCCACAAATGACATGGGGTGTCCTTGTTATTCATAGTGAGCCTGGAGCCCCACAACACATCTGATGGCTTAGGGAGGTGAGTAGACCCATGGTGGGCTCCCATGTCATCGTTGCTGATGACAAAGACTCAGGGTGTGGACCAACTGAGAAGGACTAAATGTCATCTGGCAGTTCAGTCCTTGAGTCAGTGATATCAGCAAAATCTTTGGCAAGAGGAGAGGCCTGGAGAAGGAATTCTGCTTTGATGGATCATGCCTACATCATGAAATTCCAGTGAAAACTCTGGACACTCAAACTTGGGTGAGCTTCCCTAACCAGCAGCATTCTTTCTCACATGCATTGCCACAGCTGGTGCACAGGGAGGGTGGTGTGTCTTATAGCATTGCTGCATACTGCTGTGTAAGGAGGGTGGTATGTCCCGCAAGTGAGGAAACCTTGTCTTGGGGACCTTCCTGGACCTCACATGCTTCCTCTCTCTTGGACTGTTCTGATTTTTATCCTTTGCTATCAGTGAACCTTAGTCATAAGTGAAGTACTTCCCTCCATCCTGAGTAATTTTTGCATGTTATTGAAACCACCCTCAAATTTGTAGCCAACTGCAGAAATGTGGGTGTCTGGGAACCTTTCATTTGTAACTGTGTAATACAAGGGAGGTCTTGGAGAGGACTATGTCTTTGGCACATGCAGTCTGACCTAATGTTGGGTAATAGGGTAGGAAAATCCAACAAACAAGGTGACTGTGTACAGAGAAAAGGGTCCAGGACCACTTTTTTCATATGTTCAGGACAGGTTTTCTCACATGTCTGTGGGCAGCAGCTCTTTCTGCTCTTTCCATCTCCTCCTGGACTCCAGTCCTTGATTCTAGAAAAGTCCACAAATTCTGTGAAGAGGTACACTCATGATCATATTGATAGTTTTTGAGGATAAGTTTGCGATGAAGCAGATCGTATGGGTTCCAATCTTGCTGTCACTTTTAATTAGCCTTGGAACCCTGAGAAAGGAAGAATACTTGAGCACTCTGCCTTTTTTCTCTTCTGGAGGACAGGGCTAGTAACAATCCCTGCTTCATTAAATGAGTAACTACATAGAAGACATTTGAAAGTTGCCCAAACCATGAGGGTCCACAGCAATTGCTATTCTCACTCACCATCAAGCTCTACTGAAAGAACCACAGTGGACCTAAATAATGTACTCTGAGGTACACGAGCTGTGGAGATGGACTGAGTTTCAAGATTTCCTTTCCTGCTGTATAACCCTGGCAAGCTATTCCATGACCTAGGTTCTCCTTGACAAAATGGAGCCACTGGGAATTGCAGCATGAATTCCCAGACATCAGACTGATGAAGTTCATGCCCCTGAGCCATGGTAGGTGCTCAGTGTTGGGGAGCTGAGATCACTAGCTCTAGTGGTCAGTGTTTGCCACTGGCCAACCACCTGGGCACAAAGGGATGGCGATGATGACTGGTGGTGCTGGTGACTGTGTACTGGAGTCCCTGCACCTGGAAGAAATTGTGCTTGGGTAAGATGGTTAATGTAGAGGGAAGGGCTCATGTTTGTCTAGAGGATGCTTCTGAAAAGCAACTTGGTGGCAGGTGCGGAAGGAGTACTGGCATCTGAGGGTTGTCCCTGGGGAGATGAGTTGCCATTCTCCACAATAGGCTTTTTTCTATATGGCATACTGTTTGTTTATCGAAAAGGTATTTGACAGAAGTATACTCAGCAGAGCACATCAGCGGGGATGGTGTTTTATCAGCAAATAAATTAGAATCATGGAGTTAGCTAAGGCATAACTAAGTACATGGCATAAATATGTCATTGGGCCATTATGAATTCACTCATGTATAAGAATCCTTAATGCAGCTCTATCAAGCCTTTAAATGAAATATTCTTTCTTATATTGGGCCTGTATTTTAATTACAGGGAGCAATAATATTAGTGCATCGTCCAGGAGGGGTGGAAGTCTGGCTAATGCCCAGTTCATGACACCTGTAAAAGCCTTGGACTAGCACCCGGGGCATGTCCAGCCCAGCTCCAAGAGAAGAGTCTGACCTGTCCCCAACCTTCCTTCCCCCAAACACCCTCCCTGC
This sequence comes from Ochotona curzoniae, assembly GCF_017591425.1. Taxonomy (NCBI): domain Eukaryota; kingdom Metazoa; phylum Chordata; class Mammalia; order Lagomorpha; family Ochotonidae; genus Ochotona; species Ochotona curzoniae. The sequence goes on along the minus strand of NW_024466502.1, from coordinate 38,792,869 downwards.
CCTTAGAAGGCAGCGCATGTGAAGCAGAGAAGCAGAGCAGGATAAGACCTTGGGGCTGGGTCGAGGCAGGCAAGGGGATTGAGGTGCTGGGATCAGTCAAGCTCGATGCCCCCAGCCTAAGGCAAACATTTACAAAGAATTGACTGACACTTCAATTCTCCATTCTCTGCTGAGGAAGCTTTCTTTAGGAGATTTGGATGTGAAAGGACAGTCACCCCTCCCACTGGCCTTTGCCTGTTTTTTTTTCTTCCCTCCAAATAGGGAAGAAAGGAGGAAAGGAGCCCAAGAATGCTAGCAAAGAGACTGTCAAGGAATCCTTTCTTTGTCATTCACGACTGTGGGGGTTGAGGAGGTGAGGTGGCGAGAACCAGGAGGATGCAGCAAGGTCCCAAGCCACTTGTTGAGGGACTGAACAATTTCCACTTCTATTCAAATATTATTGTGACGGGAAAGAGCTGTTTCCCAAGCTTTCTTATAATTTACACCCCAAGTGCAGCTTCGTGCTATTTTCTCTCTTTCTCTCTAACCCCACTGGTACCACCTGTGTCTTTTGTTGTGTATCTTATTGCTGGCAATCTAGGGTTGTTGTTTTTCTCTTAATGTATATGATTGGATGTAAGGTTCAGGAACTTAGACCTGCAGCCATTCTTTGGCTAAAGCCTTCCTTGTAAAGGTCTTTGGAGAATTTACCTTAAATGTTCTAAGAGGAAGAGCTCCACTTTGCTACATCGACTCCCTGTTTATAGGGCTCAGCATTCCTCTTCCCACCCTCCCCACCCCATGTCCATGTAATACAAGAGAATTTTAAGGCTGCCATTAGGAGAAACCAACTCCAATTATTTTCTATGATCCCAATCCTTTCTTTTGGGTATAGGAAATAGAATGAAGGCCACACATCTGTCAGTAATGACCAGAATTTTTCTAGAACCGAGGGTGCTTGGGTGACAAAAGCAGAGGATTGGGGAAAGGAATATTGAACTTAATGACATCCACCTACTCCTGGTCACATCCTTCCATGTGAGACTCTTCCTCCAGTGGAGAGGTGTACACATTTTTTTTTTAACTTTTTATTATCATTATGTGATACAGTTCCATAGGCCCTGGGATTTCACTTATCCCCTCCTCAATTCCTTCCCCCCTCACTGAGTTCCCCTATATCATTAGTATAGTATAGTTCTTCATATACAGTCATATGTCCACTATTGTGCGCATGGACAATGGCAGAGAGTCCAACATCCTATTTTTAAGATATAGTAAACAGTTTCATTGGGAGTCCATCTTTGGAAGTAGAGATGTATACTGCACTGTATCATCACATCTGGATATGATCATCTCCATTACAGTTACTATACATCTCCTTAAATGAAAAACCACAATACAAAGTCAGCAAAGGAAGAAAAATAGAAATTTACAGTGCTGTGGAGTTAAATAACATGCTATTAGATATGACAGTCTCCATTGCACAGTTACTATACATCCCCTAAATGAAAAGTCACATAACAAAATCAACAGGAAGAAAAAATTAACAACACTTTATATTTGCTACAACCAATGTCAAAAATATTCTTTCACACATATTTGCAGCAGCATATGTTATATATGTAATTTTTAAGGAACTTTAGAATTCATTGAGAAAGTTTAGAATGGAAGTTGACCTTGGAGTCACCTTGCCCACCTCTTCACTTTCCAGGAGAAGAAATGACTAGTGACAGCAGCTGTCCTCAGTAAGAGCATAGGACAAATTAGAGGTGGAAAAGGAATTAAGCTCGACAGAACACACACACCAGAACTCTGCTGTACACCTGGACAAGTGTACCAATTTCTCATGAAATGATCACATCACATCCCATTATTTTAATTCACCTGTAAATACTGTTACGAGCAGGCCCTGGAGACATGGAAAGACATTCCGATGGGTGTCAGGATGTGTATGTTCAGAGGAAAATGACAGGCACAAAACATTTGCAGAAGAGAAAAAAGAAAAACAGAAAAGTTGACAGTTTTTATAGGTTCTGTCTTTGGTTGGGAAAACCATGGTTTGAGTGCATTTTGCTGACATTCTGCAGAGTATATTATGGACTCTGGGCTTCCTGTTAGGGCCCAGTGACTCTGGGCCTTGGGGTGCTGATGAAGAGAAAGTGATTAGCAGTGCATTGTGATTTCCATTTCAGCCTCATAAAACCAGGAGTGTTAGAATCTAGGGCTCATCTAAGTGCCGTAGTTGGAACAATCTGGCTGAAAAGAGAGGAAGCCTGTGGTTGGTGTCTGCTGTAGGGAATAGGTAGAGACTGAGATCCAGTTTGTGCTCTGGTTGCCAAGCCAGGCACCCATGGTATGGGATGTAGCTGCCCAGAAGACTGGTGCTTTTTCTAATGATGCTCTTTCTATTGCACAGAAACTCCCTATAGCATAGAGATGGTTCTGCCATTGCAACATCCTAGCTAGGTGGGAAAGGGTGGGGACAGAGGGAAGGGAGTAGTAAATACCTGGTAGAGGAAGGGATTTCATGTTTTATTTTTTAAACTTGAAAAAATTTAATTGACAAAGATTTCATAATCCAAGGTATGCAACATAATTTGTGCAATGATTGCTATTAAATGAACGCATCCATCACTGCTCATGCTGTATATTCAATGCTCAGAAGCTGTTCATCATATAAATGAAAGTTTATGTGTTCTGGCCGGTACCTGCCCATTTTCTTCACCTCCTTAGCCCCTGCAGTCCCTCTGTTCTGCTTCCCTGAGTTTGACATTTTTTGGAGTCTGTTAATAAGTGACATCATGCAGTATTTCTGTGACTCACTTATATCACGTAGGATGAACTTTTCCAGTTTCACCCATCATAGTGTAAGTGGCAGGATTTCCTTTTTAAAGAGCAAATGATATGAGTGTGAGGGTATATATATCTTGCATTTTTTTTATCCATTCATCTGTTGATGGACGCTTGAGTTGATTCCATGTCTTGGCTATTGTAACACTGTGATGAACATGGGAGTACAGGTGTCTCTTCAACATACTCATTTCATTTCCTGTTAACAAGTATTGTGATTACTGGGTTCCGTGATAGTCCTCTGTGTAGTTGTTTCAGGGAACTTCCTTAGTGGTTTTGCAATGGTTGTAAGAGGAAGATATTTCTTCGTGAGTTTTGGAATGTGCAGTTGATGTGTTTCCAGCCCTTCAGGCTTAAGCTCGGCTGCCCACACCACATTTCTCCTAACAGCTCTCTCAAACCCTCCAGGGTTTGCACACTCTGGATCTCAAAGCAGAGAGCTGAGGCATTCAGGGCATTTCAATAGAGGTCACTGCATTGTGTGTGTGTTTGTGTGTGTGCTGAGTGACAGCTGCTGGCTTGAGGTGGGAAAGTTGGTTTTCAGTTCAAATTCTTCCCCTGGGCTATGAGGCATTTTCCGTTTGAGGGGGTGGCTGTGCCACCAACGATGCCTACAAATTGCCATAGATGCAGTTTTAGTCTGAACCCCCGAGCTCTGAAAGGGGTTTCTCTTGCTTCTAGGTCAGTCCAGTGACCCCAGGGAGCCATGAAGTGAGAATCATGCAAAAGTTGCTGATACTGGCCCTACTGATGGGGAATTGTGTGTGTGCACATCTTGGGACACAGGCATGGGAAGAGAGTGGAGTTGAGCTGCAAGCCTTTATAGCTCGTAGGCATGAAATCTCTTATATCATCATTGAAAAGTCATTAGAAATCTGGCAGAAGAGCAAGGTGCAGATTGCCAAGAGAGAATACAAAACCCCATTTTCTCTCCACAATACCTGTAATGAACTGGAAGGGATGGGGTGGAGCTGAGAAACAGATTTCCTGCCATAACTAAAGTCTCTTTTCAGCCTGGTTTTCAGTCTTACAATGTGTTAGAATTTACATCTACATGTTTGTTAAGCATTCTTCAGGGCACTGGAACGCTGTTATCTTTCTGACCTCAACCTTTGCCATATGGTGCTGCAAACTGTTGAGTGGCAGTAGACAGGAGTGGGGGAGGGAGGTGGGGAGGAGCAGCAGCACATTCAATCCAGGCTTCCATGGAGTCCCGTTCAGACTCTAGGGACCCCATTCCCACAGACTGTTTTAAATGGCGAAAATGCCCTTTTGTGAGTGTGTGTACTGTGCAATTGCTAAGTTCTATGTCATGGCCAGTGCTAATTTTCATTGGAAAGTTAACTGGGTAGTCAAGCCTGTAATTTTACCTTTTCCAAGGCCTGGGGCCTAGCCATGTGAGCTTTTCAAGAATGTAGGCAATAAACAACTTGGACTGTGCCTAACACCTTCTGCTCCCTAGGGCTTTTTACATAGTAAATTTCAAGAAAGAAGAGAACACACATTCTGAGACAAGAGCCAGAGAGGTTCAGGCTCTTGAAAGTTAATCCACGCTTGTTCTCTTTTACGCAGGACAAATTCAGATAGGAAAAATTAAACATTTCCTTGTAACCACTGATGAGGAAAGAGCGAGATAATTAATTATTGGACTATGTGAGGCCAGGGATGGAGCGGTTTTAGATGAGCTTTAAGTCTTATTGATTCATTGCAAGGCCATGGGAATGACAGGGAGGGAAACTGGCTAAACCCACTGAAAATGTCCTATGAAAGCTGCGCCCAACAGTGCCTGAAAGCCACAGGCCTTTGTATGTGTTCCCTTCCTCCCCACTCGGGGTCCATTCAAGCGTCTCAGGCAGATTTTACCGTGTTTACAAAGGTCTCCCATGAGAGACAGTTTTAGGCATCCCTTGTTCACCTTTTCACTGTGACCAGCTTTCTGTGCTGACACTGACATATAGCAATGCTGTCCAGTTTAAAGAATCTGTCCCTCAGACTACTCCCTGTCTTACGGTGGTGAGTCTCCATGGCCATTTGCTCTCAAGCTCCTTTTGAGTGCTTCATACACTACGTGTGATGAACAGCAGTGATGAAGATGGGTAAGAAACCCAAATTTGCATGTGGGTGATAGGTCTGGTTCCCTGTGGTTTGATTCAAGTGCGAGCCATCCTTGTTTTTCAACATATTGCCTCACTCTGGCTAGACTGAAGTGAACATAGTTTTCATGCTCCCCAACTTGGAATCCAACTTCTTCCGTGGAACTTTTATTAGTTCCCAGCAGGAGCACTGCCTGTAGCTTTTTATTTCTCTTCCAGTGCTTGGCTCTGCAAGTCTCCTTTTCCCTTAATTGATCAATTTTCCTATTCAGAAATAGACGTAATCAGATATATTGCTTGGTAGCCTATCTGAGAAAGCATTAGCTTCGTCTGCTTAGACAGGCATTAGGCTCGACACCCTCAGGGTTGCTTTTTTTGAAGAAAAATTAAATGACTAAATAAGAGGGTGCTAAAACAAAGTTGCATTACTGCTTGGCATTTAATTGGGAAACTTGCTAATGTGTCCTTTGAACTCTTGGTTTACCCTTTCCCTGAAGAATTGCTGAAACTTTGCTTTAATGGCAGCATAAAAATCTCAGTTTGTCTTTGGGTGGCATTATTTGAGCTTTAAGAATGCAAATTGTTGTTTTTACTGCATTCATTGGTCTGGTGATTCTGACAGCTACCCCATCTAAGTAACTGAGTGTTCAGACCAAGTTTCTAATTTGGAGGGCTCTGCAGCCCTTGGGATCTTAAAGTAGATCCGCACTGATGAATTGTGGTGTGTTGATATTCCCCACTCCCAATGTCACATGAGGTTGATCTGTGCTTTCCCAAACTGGTGAAAATGGCTCTCCCTGAATAGACAATCATGGTATGATGGGAAACAAGTGGGCTTGGTACCTAGCAGGATGGGTCTGTTTCTGTTTTTTGTGGTTTTTTTTTTTTTTTTTGGCCAGTATCACCCACTCCCTTCCCTTCCATTTTTGTACTCATAAACTGTATGCAGTAAATAAAAATCTAGGTCCCTATCTTAGTTGCACAAAAGCATAACTTTCAAAACTTTCTAATAACTGAACTTGATGTTTATTGAGGATATCAATTGGTCTGTATGGTGATAACTTAATCAGTCCAATGGAGGACCTGCCTCACTTTTCCTCATTTCTTGCAGTGCAAAGCAATAACATATGTCCATCTTATCTTTTCCTATTATCTACCCGAATCCAGCAGTGCCCTTCTGCCTGTCTGGATCTTGGTCATTTGTCAACCTCAGGTCACCCTTGGTGTCTCTTACTGCAGTCCCTGTGAGATTCTCTGATTTGCTATTCTTTCATATTCTGCATGAAACTTTTATAATAACTTTCATGCTTTTGTGCAATGGTGACACATATGAATTGGTTGTACTGCTAAGACACCCATGTCTTGACTCTGTACATTTCTCTTTGCCAGTTTTGCTGGCTCCCTGGAGCTTGGCTGATCATCAGGTGGAAGACTCCTCTCTGGGACCTAGAAGCATCCATGTATCATTGCTTTTATTTTGTCCTTCCCTTTCGTTAGATCTTTTCTGGTTATTATGGAAAACTGCTGTTGAAAATTTTTTTAAATGTCTCTGCTCTTAAACTTCACTCGACTCTAATATTTAACCTATGCCCAAAGTCCTTTTGAGTGGCAGACGAATATCGCATCTTGGGAATGGAATGCCAAAATACTTTTCCCCCTCCAGTTTCTACGTATTTCATCTGCCACCTCTTGTGATCAGTATTGACTGGCTTAGCTGCTTGAATTGGGAGCAGAGAAGAGGTGAAAAAGTAAGCCACCTGGAGCAAAACAGAAAATCAATTAATAATTCCAACTATTCTTTCACCACACAGGGATAATAACATCCTCCCTGTAGCGTTGTTATGGGATTCAGATGTGAATGTGAAATACTCAGTACTGAAAGACTCAAAAAGTAGACAGCTATCACAACCCACATGTCCCTTTCTCTCCTCAGTTTTCTAAGGATGGGTGAGGGGGAAAGCCTGGGCTTAGTTCTTCCTGTTAAACTCCTTCTATTGTTTCCTTTCTGCAGGGGGCTTTTTACTTACTGTTTTATTATTATTTTTTTTAATGTCAGAAACCAGGGAATTTTCTTGAACAACTTTGCTTTGTCTACCTTTTTCTAATCACTTCCTCCAAGCCAGTCATGAAGTTTCTATTATATCTTCAGACCTCTCACCCTTCTCTCCTTTGCTCCCTTTGTTTTCTCTCATCACGGCATACTCCCGGTCTATCTTTCCTGATATCCCAGCTATTATCCTAGCCTTTCTCCTGCCATCCCAATATCCTGTCTTGTCCACCTTTCATTTTCACCCACATGGCATCTATGCTGGTTAATACTTAAAATTTGTTATCTGATATTTGTCCATGGATGTGTTTATTTAAAAAGCTGAGTGATGGAGATCGAGCTGAGAGACAGAAAGAGAATATTCCATCCATTGGTTCATGCCCCAAGTGTCTGGTGACCAGGGCCAGGATGAAGCCAAGAGTCATGGTCTCCTATGTTGGTCTAAGGTCCAAGGACTTGGGCCATCTTCCTCTGCTTTCTTGAGCACATTAGCAGGGGCCTGGATTGGAATCGGAGCAGCTGGCACTCAAATTAGTACTTTGCTATCAGATCCTGTGTCAAAGGCAGTGGTTTAGCCTGCTGATGTGCCACCAAGTTGGTCCCCCTGGATGTTTAAAAAACAAACTACACAAAATTCACTGCACTGACTTAGCTTCCCATGTCCTGAGAAGAACAAAGTGTAACTTGCTGACATATGCTGTGGAAGGTCCTGCGCGTCCTGCTCCTGCCTCCTGTAGAGCTGCTTTGGATTCCATCCCATCTGCTGTGGACAGAGATGTCCAGAGCAGGATGCCTCAGTGCTTCTCTGCTCCTCTCCCTGCCATTCTGCACAGTTGATACTCCAAACATTTATATCCACCACCACAGCCTCATGCTGACCTCTGATGTCCTTTGTGCAGGTGACCTGGTTTCCAACTTGGAGGCGTGATTTTACAACTCCCTTACCTGACTCCTGTCTACCTCGGAAATGGCTTTTTCTTCACTGCTGCTGTCTCCTGTCTTAGAGAGCAAATACCACACTACTTCCTAGGCTGGAGCTTTCCTCTCAGGCTCCTCAGCTTCCTCCTTCCCTTACCTGATAAAACAAGGCACACGCTTACATTAGAATTTCATATAAACAGAATTTCTAGTATAAATATGTCCAAAATATTGCATGAGGCATAATTAAGCTAAAAAAGAACTGTCATTTATCTGAAATCTACTTTTAGCTGAAAATTCTAGATCTGACAAATCTGCCCCTGTCTTAGACATTTCCCTTTTATTTTCCACTTGGTGCTGTCACTCAGCTTCAAAAGCTCCTCAGGCCATGCAGGTGGTTGGGTCCTTCCATCTGTATAGGAGACCCGGATTGAATTCTTGGTGCCTGTCCCTGGCCTGACCCAGTCCTGGATATTAAAGTCATCCGGGGAGTAAACCAGAAGATGGGAATTCTCTGTCCATCTTTTGTCTTTCACACAAATATTTATCTAAATCATTCCTTTGATTTTCTTCTTCAGGCTGGTACTCCCAATTCTTTTCACTTATCTTTCATTCTTTAAGTCTCCATAAGGTGATCTTCAGCTTCTCCAGTTGATGCTCTCCTTATTTCACAAATGCTCCTCACATTCTCTCTCCGACACTCTTCATATCCAACCAGACTTTTCAGTTACACACTCTGTGTCCCCAGTTGCGTGATGGTTAACTTTAAGTTGTTCTCCTGAAATTTTTTTGCTCTAATAGCTAAGATTGAAGGGCTTTTACATGATTCTGGTTGCCCAGGCCAGAACCCATGTTTCACAGTAAGCTCTTTCTCTTGGTTATCACCAACACAGTTGGGTACTGGTTTACATGGTTTTAGTCTCTGGAGTAAACTTTTCTTTTTAAATTTTGCTTTCTCTACCTTAGTATCAGTTTCTATTTCTCACTAGGACCAATACATTTTGGGGTCAAAGGTGATACAACTTTCTTTTTTCTACATCCCAAATTAGCTGAGGGATTCTGCCAAATTACATTTTTTCTGTAATGTATAATATTGTTAATTTTGGGGAATTCTTGCCAAAATGGACTGTAGTCTTTAAAAAATTACTTTGGCAATCCACTAGGTAAAAGTACCATTTTGATGTTTTAATTGCATTACTATACTAATAAGGTGGAACGTTTTTTAGCCTCCAGATATTTTGGAGACCAAAAGCTGGATCTAAATATTCTACTTAGAATCTTTCATTGCTTCCTATTACCATGGGATACAATAAAACGTTCTTGGCATAGTATTTAATGCTTTCCACAATCTGGCCCCAAATAATTTTCAAGTTTTATTTTCCAATGTTTCCTTCCCCATGCCCAATATTTGGAAAGAGATAGTTAGGTGGCAGTTTCCCCAATGCCAGGAACTGTGACCCTCTTCCATCACTCTAATCCTAGCCCTAACACATATTATGTGCTTAATGAATAAAAGAGGTAGGGTGAAGATGAACTGAATGGGAATGGAGTTTTGGTGGGGAAACTGGCAAAGAAAAATCAGGAAGCAATAGCCTGAAGCTGGTAGATGGCAGTCACAAGACAACCTAAGGTTATGTCTTCAAAATTACTTCTTGAGATGGAACCCTTTATCCCTCCCCCTGCAAACTATGGCAGAAAATCGGATCATTTAGAAAAACATCATTCACAAAAATGCACATACATTTGGACATGTTGGTAACACTTCAGTGGTGTACTTGGAAAAGCAAGAGACATTTTCTTGAGACTGTAACAGCAATCCCTTCACCAGCAACCTTGGGACAGACAGGCCTTTGGAGGTAGCTGGACCCCACTCCCACCCACCCTTACTTTCTTGAGTTCTGAACCCAGTAGCTCCCTGGCAGTGGCTGGGTGACATTTCCCCACCTTCAGCAAAGCTGTCAGCACCTAAGCACCAGAGTTTCACCCAGCTCTGATTAGCAAGCTTCTTTTGTTTCCGGTAGTGGCTGTCCCTGGACAGCTCCCTGCCCATCCCAGTGCCACCAATAGTGGGCAGCTCCCAGCATTGTCCCCACTGCACCCTCTAGTGTCCATCAAGATGCCGCACAACTGTCAACCCCGCCCCCTCCCAATCTAGAAACAACCTTATAGTCCTAGAATATCACAGCATTAGCTGCATGTCTCTCTTCCCTGGGGCAATGCTGTTGTGAATCCATTGTGGAGGGGACTTGGCAATGGCTGCAAGCTTCCCTCCTCTGGTCTGAAGGCGCACAGACGCCTTTGCTTAGTGAGTGCCAGACATGTATCCATACCCTATACATTAAAAAAGGAGATGTGAAAATTCAGTTCTAATGATGATCCTGAGTCCTGAGGATGATATATTATTTATGTGATAAGATCCCCAATAGTATTGTGATGTTACATGTTGGCATTAATTGCAATATGGAGATAGGATTGCAGTGGATGGTTCTGACTTTATGAAAACAGAGTGGGAAGAGAAGCCACTGAGCCAATAACCTTTGTATTCTGAGGGTGATCCCATTTTTAGGCTGACTCTCATGGTCCCTGCTCATTTTAGTTTGAGGGGTGGGGAGCAACAACCCTGAAATACAGAGAATGTTTCTCTGAATTCCCAGCCTCGCTGCACCATGGCCTATGCTCACACTGCCAGCGTGATGCCCACGTTGTCATTTTCTTCCCACTGCCTCTCTCCCCGGTGCCTGATGGAGAGTCCTGGAGGCAGCTGTAGGAGTGACGGATAGACGTGTTGTAGAGTGGGGCCATTTGAGGCAGCCAGGTGAGGTGTGAAAAATGTGATTTATAGGTATTCTTGTCCCAGGGGGGAAATGGATTTCATTATTTTCCACCTCAGGTAGGGGGCAAACCTCTGGGCTTGACCTTGGAAGGTTGTGCAGTTATAATAGTTCTGGCTGAAATGCTGATAGAGAGTAAAGCCTCATTAAATCAATATTGGTTATTCAAAATCATGGTTGATTGGAAGCAACTGCTTTTCCTCAGGTGCATGGTGCCCTACTCTTGCTTGAGAAAAAGATGATATATATGTGATTCTTAAAAAGGAAGTTAAGCTGGTGAAGATTTTCTGATTATCGGAGTTTCAAATTAATATGATTTTATTATTTTCCAAGAGGAAGACAGTTCTAAAACATCAAGTCGAACATCGATTATAATCTACCACTGTCACATGTGACTTTATTAATGAGAAATTCTGTCTGTTTCAGTGAAAAAGTCACGCATTTCCCCTTCTTGGTTAACGGGTTTTCACTCTCTGCTTTTTGGAATAAATAAGCTTATGGGTCCCAGGGTAAATAGAAGTTATGTAAATGAACAGCCAATGGCTAATTATCCATGGCAACAGGCAACTGGGATGGCAGGTGGGTGAACTCCCAGGCAATCTGAAAGCCTTATTTGGGCCAAAGTAAGTCTGGGGTGAAGGGGCAAGGTCTCAGGTGACATTGAACAATTCATCTGCCACGATCTTCTTAGCAAATGAAACCTGTGATAGCAGGTACTCGCACTGGGCATTTGGTTTTCCTGTAAAAGGAAAACAAAGTGCCTTGGAGGGGACCAGGCAGGCAGTTGGACGCCCAGTTCACCCACAAATTAATCAGCTGTAGAAGTATTATAAACCAGAACACCCTGGTTGTGCCACAGTGAATAGACCACCAGAATGCTGGGCACTTGGAGGCCTGTTTGGCATTTGTATATTAGTTTTTCCCTTTTGCTTTAGCAGAATACTACAGACTGAGTGTTGTGCACACTTACAAGAGAGGTTTATTTAGTTCCCAGTTTTGGAAGTTGAAAGTCCTAGCTTAGGTGGCTCCATTTGTTGGGCCTCATGGTATATGACGTCATAGCGGATTGTATGCAAGAAGGATTCCATGGCAGGACAGGAAGTCAGACAGCAGGGAGGGGCCAGTCTTTTTGTTTTTAAGATTTATTTTTTTGTTTGAAAGCAGAATGAGAGTGAGAGAGATACCTTCCATCTGCTACTTTAGATTCCAAATAAACACAATGGCTAGAACTTGGCTGATGAGAAGCCAGGAGGCAGGAGCGTTTGCTGTGTCTCCCATGTGGGTGGGCAGGGGCCCAAGCACTTGGGCCATATTCTGCTTTCCTTCACACATCAGTAGGGACTGGATAGGAAATGGAGTGGCTGGGACTTTGAACCTCTGTGGGATACTGTACTGCAGTCTGAGGGTTAATGTGTTCTGCCATAATACCAATCCTAGGGGCCAGTCGTAAAACCACGTACTTTCTTGACATCCCAGAAAATTCCCTAATCCCTTCCAAGGGCAGAATTCTAAATGACTTAATTACTTTGTGCTGAGCCCCACTCCTTAAAGATTTTGTTACCTTTTTTAGGTGCTAAATTTTTGCTTAACAGTTTAATCCTTGTATACTTTTATGAGGCATGGTGTAATGTTTGAACACATGCACACAGTGTAAGCTGATTCAATCCGCATGCATCCTCCAGACATCGCCATCTTCACTCCATGCTTTAGCCTGACAGCCCCTCTCCTTCACTTCCCTATACAGTAGTTCATACTTTATTTTTGCAAGCTGTAATTGACTCACATTGCTGTGGGGCACCTGAACATATTACCTTTTTAAAGATTTATTTTTATTGCAAAATCAGATATACAGAGAGAAGGAGAGACAGAGAAAGATCTTCTGTCCTATGGTTCATTCCCGAAGTGACTGCAACAGCAGGTGCTGCACTGGTCTGAAGCCAGGAGCCAGGAACTTCCTCCAGGTCTCCCACATGAGTGCAAGGTCTCAAGGCTTTGGGCCGCCCTCAACTGCTTTCCCAGGTCACAAGCAGGGAGCTGGATGGAAAGTGGAGCCGCTGAGATTAGAATCGGTGCCCATATGGGATCCTGGTGCATTCAAGGCGAGGACTTAAGCCACTAGGCCACTGTACCAGGCCCCCAAATACATTATATTTAAACATGTTTTGGTATCCTATATCATTGCATCTCAGTGCACCTGTCTGGGGACAAAGTTTTCCACTCATGAATCTTTGGGAAGATAAGTCATCTCCAAATGATAGACATGTGCCACCCACTGGCTTCAGAGACTTTAGGGTTTGACTGAAGCAGGTCATTGGGTTAAATGTCTCTGTCATTATACCCATTCCTTCTTTGCTTCTCATGCCTGAAGTTGGGATAGTGCCTGTTATTTAATCTTTAATTGGATACTTTCCCCACAAATGCTCTCAAATCCCCAGCCTTCCTCTATGAAGAATAGGTACAGATTGCACAAATATTGGGCTCTGATAGGTAGGAATTCAGATCTGCTATTACCAGGGCAGAAAAACAGGCTCCTGGCTGCCCCGGGGCTCAAGAAGGAAGCCCCTGGCATCATCCAGCAAGTAGGACAAAGGAGGAAGGGCAGTCCGTGACTAGGATAATAACCTGCAGCTTTTCTTTATGGCTCAAGAGGGCACTTCAGGGACAAGTCTGACCCCTCTCCTGGAACGGCAGATTCTTCCTTGCCTCATGAGGCCATGGGTGGTGATGAGATCCATGGTTCTTGCTTCTGTGTCCCAGCTGCAACCTTGAACCCTGCGGCTCCTCTTGTCTGCTTTGCAGACATTGCTGACTTGCCCTTATGGATGTGGCCTTCGAGGTGGCCAGTCCAAGCCTTCACCTGGTTTGTGAGAAATTCCAGAGAATGAGGCCATAGCTACTTTAACAAAAGGATCACTTCCAGATTTGTTAACCCTGAACTTTTTCTAAGAATGCTTTCATTGTTCCTCATTTTATTCACTGCACTTCTTTTTTTTTTTTAAAAAGTATATTTAACATGACAGGTATGTTTATAGAGAAGGAGAAATAGAGACAGAGGTTTTCCATCTACTAATTCACCACTCAAATGGCTGCTACAGCTGGAGCTGAGCTGATTCCAAGCCATGGACCAGAAGCTTTTTCTGGGTCTGCTACACAGGAACAGGGTCCCAAGGATTTGTGTTGTCCTCCATTGCTTTCCCAGGCCATTGCAGGGAGCTGGATCAGAAGTAGAGCATCTGGGACATGAACTGTCACGCAAATGGGATGCTGGCACTGCAAGTCAGGATTAACCCGTTGAGCCACTGTGCTGGCTCATATTCAGTGTATTTCTCAGGTGCCTCTTTATGCAGTGATCATGACAGTGTTTGAGGTTGGGAGTATTAACGTGGTCAAGAAGCCTGTAAGCCAGGTGGACAAATTTCAAAAGCAACTGAGGACAACTCAGCGAATTAAAGACATTTCTCCTTTACCTGCCACTTGGCCTCATTAATTTTCTCCTAATGCATTGTTTTTCTAGGACCTCAATGAAATGAACCTTGCTCATGATTTGTCTAGTCATAATTAGAACCTTCCTTTCTCTTGTTAGACAGTAATGCCAATAATGACTGTAAGCATTTTGTCTCCTTTTTTAAAAAGGCAAAGAGCCAAAGTCGTTATATCTGTGAGCTGATGTCAGATTTACAACGCAGAGATGCAAGCTTCTCATGCCATATGTACGCCAAGTTTTCATTAAGCCTTTGAAGGGTTTAAACAGTGCATTAAGAAGAGATACTGATTTTCCCCCAATGATTTTTTTTGTCCTATTTTTTTGTAGTGAAAGGCTAGAGCTTGCTGTTTACCATGATTCATTTTCAGGGGAGATAAGGGGGAGGAAAAAGAAATTCAGGGAAGAGTAGTGAGGATATGAGAAGTGAAGAGGGGAGAACATGGTAGGGATGAGCAGGGGAGGAATGTAGGGGAGGGTGAGATTAAGGGGAAGAGTAGAGATTGAGGAACATGGCAGCAGTATAATCGTGTGTGTGTGTGTGTGTGTGTGTGTGTGTGTGTGTGTGTTCAGAGGCAGCAGAGAGAGTGCAGACAAAACAGAGGGCAAAGTTTCTGGATTTACTTACATTGGCTTGCTTTCTTCACCTGAGCTCACACAAAGCAATGCTAGGGAGGATAGTTTAAAAATAGACTGAATTTTTCACATGTGGTTGAGCAGATTGCTCCCTGGGGGGTGTTTTCGGGACCCAAATGGTAGGATCCCAACCATTTTGCACGGCAGAGGAGGAAATTTACTTCACACAAGTGAACACTTGGCTCCCCAGGAGAGCATTTCTTCCTTTCTGGCTCACGACAGAATGGGGTCCAATATTCCCAGCCTAGTTGGTGGGAATTACAAAGCCTTAAACTGAGGCAGAGCGATAACGGATGGATTTTGATATTATCTGGGTGAGGGGCAGGCCACAAATCTTTCTAAGACTGCTGACAGGAGCTTCTCAACCCATCCCCACAGGGCCACTCCACCACACTTGAGCAAATGCTGCCCCAAAGCCAGAGGTAGGACACACAAATGCTTGTTTGAGCATTGGTGGTGATGATGATTGGAATGTTAAATTTCCCAGGGTTCACCCCCAAGTGCAAATTTCTCAGTGTACTCCCCCAGGAGCTGAGAAAATAGATTTAGCATCTGATGAGTTTGCCCGTTGTTGGCTTCTCTGTTTTCTGGCATCAAATATTTTCCATAGTGAATGGACTCAACAGTTGCATTTTTCACCTACAGAAGGCTTGCTATCAGAAAACCAGACAGCGGATAATTGTATTTTGTGAATTGACGGTGGAGCTACTTGGTTGTAGCCAAGGTCCGAAGGCTGATAATGTTCAACCAAGAGAAATGGTTTTTCTGAGAGAATTCATTTTTGTGTGCTCATTTTTATAGCTTGGATTTCTTTTTTAGTTTCCTCCAACATGAAGTCAGAAGGTTCAGTGTCCTTAACAGCTCTGGCGACCCCTGCTGAATTAGTGTGACTGTAATACTCCCAGTTAGGTCCTAGGCTCCAGCTTTGAAGGGGAATTCTCAACCTTCATCGATCTCCTAAAACCTGCTAGGGAAGAAAATAAAAATAGGTGCCCATAAATATACTCCTTGACGGGCAGCAAATGGGCTGGCACCTTGCCACCTGGCCATATTGGATGAGGAAATGTGAAGTGGGCAAGGGTCCCCCCTGCATGCACACAGCCAGTGCTGCTCCTGCCTCTGCCCTGGGTGGAGTCAGGGCACCTGCCCACTAGGGGCCAGGCTTATCCATCCACAACTGCGAGGACCTTTTGCTTTCAGCCCACCAGGATGACTTGGTGGTTTTCTGGGTCTCATGTCTTGATTCTGCTTCCATTGTGATGTCAGGTGGAAGAATACCCCCAGACTGCACGAAGGGAGAGGAGATCCCAGGACAAAGCCTGGGAGCCAATTGCTTGGACACGTCAGGTTCATTCTCACCCCTGTGTGTGCTGTACAACCCGCTTAGAATACCCGCCCCCCCTCTCAGCAGCACCCATTTATCTAAATTGTGCTCATTCTTCAAGACTCGTTAAATCCCATCTGTCTCATGAAGATTTTTTTTCCCTCTGAGTTTTCTCCCTCCCCTGATCCTACTATACTGAACTATACTATATCTTTCATGTGAAGCTGGATTGCACTGGTTTTTTTTTCCTTTAAAAAAAGGTTTGTTTGATTTTTATTGCAAAGTCAGATATACACAGGGCAAGAGAGACAGAGAAGATCCTCTATCCATTGATTCACTCCCCAAGTGGCTACAAAAGCTGTTGCTGTGCTGATCTGAAGCCAGGATCCCAGAGCCCACACGGGTGCAGGGTCCCAAGGCTTTGGGCCATCCTCAACTGCTTTCTCAGGCCACCAGCAGGGATCTGGATGGGAAGTTGAGCTGCTGGGATTAGAACCGGAGCTCATATGAGATCTCAGCACATGAAGGTGAGGACTTTAGCCGGCCCAAGCACTCTGAGGTTCGTTATTCACTGAATACCCTACAGAGCTGGTGTATAGTAAGATTCAGTGTTTGTTCATTGACCCACTAAAGAGATACCTGATCCTTATTTCTGCCACAGAGAACAGAGCTTGGGAGGTCATGGTGCTGATCTGCCATGTACAACTATATCCAGCAAGCCTACTTGTACATTTATTTGCTACTATTTTTTTTTTTTTGCAGGGGGATGGGTGTTACAGACCAAGTAACAATTAATGGTAGAATGCCAGGTCAAGGCATAACCCGTGAGCTTCATGATGGTGGGAAGTGCTTGGATGTTTCTGGGAATTGGGCTTTCCATGGATCACTGTTCAGGGAGAGCCTGAGCTGAGGGACGGCAGCCAGCTCTGTGGTTAAGGCTATTGATGGTATACTCGGCATGGATGATTCTGTAGAGCCTGACACCTTTGAATTGAGTCTCGAGACTTTGCCAGAGTTCTTTCTGCTTGGCCATTGCAGGAAGGTGTCCCCAAAAGCCATGATTCTGGCACCTGGGGAAATGACACCCTTGGCACACGTACTAATTCCTGAGCTGAATGCAGTGTGTTCTGCTTTCCTGTTCCCCAGGCACATGGACCTGTCACAAAAAGTCCTCCAGCTGTGGGACAGCTGGGAATCCCAGGGCGAGGATGGCAGAGTGGTACCCAGGGCTGGCTGGCCGTGATGGAGGAAGCTTCACATCACTCTGAGGGGAAGGTGACATCTGTTCTAAAGATGGAGTCCAAGCTAAGTGGTAGGGAAGGAAGGCCTCATTCTGGTGTATTTGTTGGGGATGTCTGTCAGTAAAGACCCCCTGAGAATGCCAACCCACTGCGCATCCAGCTCCAGAGTGGGACACCTTGGTGGTGAGCAGCAGCATGATGAATGCTGTGTATAGCACCATTCATTAAAAAAAAGCAAAGCAAACAGAACTAGAATGTGGCTCCCATTTGGATGTCTGCCAGTCCCAGTGTTTTTCAAAGCTGCCTCCAGGATTTGCTGGGAACCTGTTTGGTTGGCAGCCCTTGGTTAGTAGTTTGGCTCCAGAAATCTTTGTTTAAAATGAAATGATCTGAAGTGAAACCTGAGGAGAGGAAATTTGCAGGAGTGTGACTGCAGGCTGCCTTCCTTCTTCAGATGGTGTTTGGTGAGAAGAGCACGGAAGAGGAAGCTCAGAGGCCCAAGCTGTGAGGAAGAAGGCCTTAGGGGGCCAGGGTCAAAGCACAGTTGGGCTTTGCTTTGTGGTCTGTCCTGAGCAACTTGGAAATTGCTAGTTATTGGCCCACCTGCTGTTTGAAAATATTTATCGAGCATTTCTGGAGTACAAGGTGCATGCTACCCGTTCGGTCTGCCAATATAGCCTTTGTTCTGGAGTTCACAGCGCAAATGTGACTGTCAATTGCGGAGCAATGGATTGGATGAATAAGGTTGATTTGATTTGGTCCAAGAATGACCAAACTTATTAATTTAACCAATTGATCATTCATTCAGTCACACTTTCATTTATCTGCTTTAACCTGCCTTCCTGAAGTGATTTCTAATTGCCAGGGAATGTAGGCACTTTTGCTTGAGGGGATCAGCCCTTTGTGGAGCTGGCAGATGGACCCCAGAGGAGAAACTTGTAGTTCAAAGAGGATGAAAGCATGCTCCAAATGCTGGGAGGCTGCAGAGCAACTGAGCATCTGGCTTGGTTTTTGGAGAGCATGGGTGCTGGGGCATGGAGTTTCACAGGCACAGACATTTGCATTGGTTTTGGAGAGGATTATCTTGAACACAAAAGGGAATGAAAGCAACAAGTGAGATGGTCTAGGCAGTGGTGCCATTGTGGGCAATGTCACAGGGAGGTAGGACATTTGGGTATGTTGTAGGATCACAGTAGATGTGGCCACCAGCCCTTAACCCTCGCTGCTGGGATGAATGCTGGGGAGAGTCAAGATTCTGCTATCTGGGTTGAATTTGATCATGAGATAGGGTAGAGGAGACACACCCAAACCTTTAAAAGGCAAATTTGTCTTCTTACTTAAAACTAGAAGCCTAAATTAAAGTTGTATGTTTTTCTAAATCTTTTGCTTGTTGTTGAGCAAAGCCCTCACATTCTCAGAGAGGATCATAGCAAAAATGTCTTTAAAATATGTGCTTCATCATTCATTTAGTTCTGATGGTGAAAAGTTTGCCCATAGGGCAGGATTCAGAAACAGAGGGTGTTTGTATTGGCTGGGTCACTGGAGCCAGTAATTTCCATCCTGAGAAAGGGAGGTTTGAAGAGAGCTTATTGCTGTTCTGGATTTTCAGAAGGTAAAATGTCAGGAACAATCTGTATGTTTTAACAAATTATGCTATTATGGACAAAACTAGAATTACTTCTAATCATTTCACCAGGGACATTTTAAAACTTGCAGACGGTTTTGCTATTTTGTCAGTGTGAGAAGGACCCATTTATGCTTCCTGGCTGCATTAATTTTTAATTTAAATTTAATGAAATTAATTCAAATTAAGAAGGTGACCATTATCAATTTCCTTTCCTGTTAGTTCCTTAATGCTTTGGCAAATTGCATTCTAAACTTCTTCTTCAATGTGCTAGATACATATTCATGGGTTTCCTAAGAAAAGATGAATTTGATCTTGATATGCTAATCCCATTGCTGTGGCAGCAATCAGGGTGCAGCTCAAGAGAAGTGCATTCTGGTATTAATTATGAATCAGGCATTAAGAAATGGTAAATAATTAAAGCTTCATGTGTCACAACACAAGTTAAGGATCAGTGTGTTTTTCCATTACCAAATGCATTTGGGGGGCTATTTCTAGCCCTATTTTGACACCGCCTGAATGTAAACTGGAATGTAAATTGGTAGCTCTCATTCATAGTAAACTCATAGTACAACTCTTGGAACAGATTAATCTGGTATAGGAATATGTCTACTTTCAGAAACTGAGGTTGTATGTCTAAGTGCTTATGGGTCAACAGTCTTCCTCCCTTCTCCCAAGTTTTTCAGTCTTTGGTTAGTCTATGCAGAATAATCATTCACTGGGCAGGGAGTGCTTAGTCATCACCAAGGGTCATTCTGCCCAAACTGAGGCCCAAAGATCACCAGCTTTGGCATTACCTGGTAGCTGGTTAAAAATGCAGATTCAGGTCCTCTAGACATTGGAATCAGAATCTACATTTGAACAGAATTCCCAGATGATTCATTTGTGCAAGGCAGTTTGAGAAGCCTTGCTAAGGTATCTTTCAGCTTGGAGAATTTGTGATTTTACAGCTTCTATGGTTTCTTCTTTCTATAGTGAAAAGGAAACCAGGTTCTACTATGCTTCTCTAAATAGTATAAGTTGCCACGTATCCCCCAAAAGACTCTGAGGAGGGGCTACTCTTGAGGTCTGTGCTTTTTAAGTTCCAGAAGCCATGGTCTTAGGTTTGAATCCTGGATAGGTTCTGTGTGATCTAAAGCAAGTTACTAACTTCTTGGAGGCTCAGCTGCAATACGAACAGACCTACTTGCCTCACAGGCTGTTGTGAAGAGTGAATGAAGAACATATGTGAGAAATAGTTCCTAATTAGCACAATACTCTGCAAATGGTAGCCATGGTAATCATGATGGTGATGATATTGAAGAAAGTCATTTCTAGAATAAATCAAGGGCCAGGAAGGGGATGATTAACTCATCAGACAATAGAAGGAAATTTAACAGATTATTTGAAAGTAATCACAGATGATGTATTATGATAGTCTCTGCCTGACAACTTAGGGTGTAAGATGAAATGGGATATTATTTTAATGGAAGATACACAGAATAATCTTCCATCTGCTGACTCAGTCCCCAACAGCTGGTAATGGGCCAGGATAAGTCAGAAACCAGAAACTCAGTCTCTCATCTGTATGATAGGGCCACAAGGACTTCAGTCTCACCACCTGTCTCAGGTCTGCATTAAGCAGGAAGCCAGAATTAGACATGCAGCCAGGCCTCAAATCCAGGAACTCACAGGTGATGTGGGCATCCCCAGTAGCGTGTTGACTCCTGAACCCAATGCCAGGAGACCATCCCAGGAGAGGATTGCTTGACAAGAGTAAAAAAAAAAAAATAGTAGTATAAGGTTACATTGAAAAATTCAGGGACCAGTGTGATGACTCAATGGCTAAATCCTCATCTCGCAAGTGCTGGGATCCCACACTGGTGCTCTTTTGTGTTCTGACTGCCCCATTTCATATCCAGCTCCCTGCCTGTGGGCTAGGAAAGCAGAGGAGGATGGTCCAAAGTCTTGGAACCCTGCAGCGGGCATGTGAGTCCCAGAAGAAGCTGTTGGATCTTGGCTTTGAATCTGCCGAGCTCTGGCTGTTGGCCATTTGGGGAGTGAACCAGAAGGTGAAAGATCTTGCTATCTCTCCTCACTTTAAATCTACCTTTCCAATAAAAATGATAATCAATCTTTGGAAAAAAACTGGAAAAATTGAATGAGTTTATTTTTGTGCATACACATTTGAAATCTATGCATAGAGGAGATCTTCACATAGTTCATGGAGAATGCATATTAAAAAATGGCTCATGGATTTCAACATTTTTTTTGCACCAAAATAAAGTTTTTCTGTCCACAAAAATTAAGTACTCTCCCATATTCTTATAAAGTGAAACAGGTTTGGAGAGTGCGTGATAGGAAATGACCTCCATCTGCTTTGAACTTCTCCATATCACAATCTATGGAATACATCTCAAGTCAACATTTGTCCCTTTATAAGGATGCTGTGATCCTCTGAAAGAGAAACTAAGCAGACTTCTCCTCTTAAAGTTTAAATTAATGAAAGGAGAGCAAATGTTTGCTGTCTTGAAGTTTGCAACGTTTAATTTAAAGTTTCTACTTCATAAAGGTCACTTAGAGAGATCGTTCTCAGATTCCTGTTGTGCATCTGGTACAGTGTGCCTGCCTCTCATGGCATTTGGCCTCCCCCGTACACCCTTCACCCCCATCAGAATCCCTATTCTTCAGTTTCCCTTAAGCTGCTCCCAGGAAATATGAAAATGAGATTGACTGCAATAATGAATTTTGACCTCTCTTGCGTTAGAATGAAGTGTTAGTGGGATGGCATCCAGGAGGCCAGGTGTCTGGGAAGATCCTCCCTGTTCTTTCAGCACTCTGGGGGAGTCTGCTGAGGGGGCAGTAGGAGGAGAAGGCTCTGGCATTTCCCATTAGCAGTTGCCCATCTCAAGGTCACAGGCTCTGACCTTGCAGGAACATGTGAATACCAACTATGAAGGGCTCCTTATTCCAATTCTCTGGAAGGCTCACGGTGGAATTACCCATCACAGTCATGAATTGCTACTTTATTTTCCAAGCAATGAAAGACAAGAAAAGCCAGTCATTTAAAAAACCCTTATCTTTAACCTCAATTTTTAAGCCCATAAATACAGGGTCGGGACAAAACGTCTTTTAAAAAATATTTGCTGTCTGGTTGTGTCATAATATTTAGAAGGCATATTTTCTCTCATCTAGGAGGTAAAGTTTTTTTGGTTTTTTTTTTTTAACCATTTTCACTCACAAAGCAATTTATGATCAAATGCTGAAGCTTGTTAGAATTAGATCCTCAACTTTCCATTTAAATTGTGGGTGCTGAGTTTGATTGGGTGCTGATAGGTCTGATGCTTTGAACTGGGTTCCAAAATTGGTTGCTTGTAGAAGCTATGACATGTGGGTGGGTGGCAAAAGGTCAGGAAGAGTTGTTAAGATTTAACTTCAACTCTGTCTTCAAGATGGGGCCAGAATTGAGGCGCAGCAAGTTAAGATACCAACTGTGACACTGGCATAAACCACAGGAGTGTTGGTCTGAATCCTTATTGACTTGTTTCCTATCCAGCTCTCTGCTAAGTCAATTGAGAAAACAGTGGGGCCAGCGCAAGTATTTTGGCCCCTGGCTCCCATCTGGGAGACCCAGATAGAGTTCAATCTAGTAACTTATGTCTGTCCAAATCCTGGCTGCTGTGGCCATTAGGGGAGTAAATCAGCAGATGGGAGATCTTTCTTTCTCTTATTCTCTCTCTCTCTCTCTTTTTCAAATAAACGAGTAAATACTAAATTTCCTCAATTTGTAATGGGTGTGCTGGTGATTCCCAACATGATCAATACACGGTATATGCATGTACTGAAATACTATACCACATTCCATAAATACATGCAGTTAAAGTGTCAATGGAAAATAAATCATGTAGGCAAGCATTTAGCCTAGCAGTTAAGATGCTAATGTCCCTTGGGGCTGGAATGGTGACATCGCACACTAGTTCTCTACCTGCAAGCCGCAGCATCCCATATGGATTCTGGTTTGTGTCTCAGCTGTTTCACTTCTAATAGAGCTTCCTGTTTATGGCCTGGGAAAGCAGTAGAAGATGACTCAAGTCCTTAGATCCCTGCACCCAAGTGGGAGACTCAGAAGAGGTTATTGGCTTTGAATTGGCTCAGCTCTGGCTGATGCAGTCACTTGAGGAGTGAACCAGAGGATGGAAGATCTCTGCCTCTCCTCTTCTGTAAAATATGCCTTTTAAATATATATATATATATATATATATATATATATATATATATATACTTAGATAGATGCCAATGCCCCCATATTGCACTTTTTAAAAAAGATTTATTTATTTTTATTACAAAATCAGATACATAGAGAGGAGGAGAGATAGAGAGGAAGATCTTCCGTCCGATGATTCACTCCCCAAGTGAGCGCAACAGCCGGTGCTGTGCCGATCCGGAGCCAGGAACCAGGAACCTCCTCCAGGTTTCCCACACAGGTGCAGGGTCCCAAAGCATTGGGCCGTCCTCAGCTGCCTTCCCAGGCCACAAGCAGGGAGCTGGATGGGAAGTGGAGCTGCTTGGATTAGAACCGGCGCCCATATGGGATCCCGGTCACGCCGGGCCCTATTGCACTGTTTCTAAAAGATATTTTAATTGACAGAGTTGGGGAGGTGGGTGGAAAGAGAGAAAGAGATTTTCCATCCACTGGATCACTCCTTAGATATTTACAACAGTCAGAGCTGGGCAGATATGAAGCTGGGAGCTAGGAATTTCCTCCAGGTTCCCACATGGTGCAGGGGCCGAAGGATTTGGGTTACTTCTGCTGCTTTCCAGGATGTTAATAGGAAGCTGGACTGGAAGTGGAGCAGCTGGGACTTGAACCTGAGCCTGTATCAGATGTGATGCCACTGGCAGAAGATTAGCGTATTGTACCATCATGTTGACCCCAATGGTACTTTGCTTGAATTCCTGGCTTCAACTACTGAGTTCAGTTTCTTACTAATGCAGATTCTGGGTGGTAGAAAGTGATGACTCAAGTAACTGAGTCTCTTGTATCCCCATGGAGGATCTGGATTGAGTTTCTACTGCTGAGCTGTGGTCAGTCAAACCCCAGATGTAAATATTGAGGACTGAACCGCTGGATGGGAGCTTGCTTTCTCTGTCAAATAAATACATATGTTAACACATATTTATGTATATAAAATATTTCCACAACTGGAATTTCTCTCTCCCAGAGCAGTGTGCTTCAATTTTGGCTGGTGGATGGGCCTATGTCTCTGTCTTCTTTTAGGGACCTATGGATAAGCACAGTGAAGTGGGAGAGTGGCTGGGCACTTGAATTAAGGAGCCACAACTTCCTGTACTTTGATGCTGCCTCAGTCACCTGCTCACCATGGAAGCTGAATGTAAGTGACTGTGTCTTACTGCTTCATTTGAAAAAACTGCACATAACAGCTACCTTGTAGGGTCATTGTGAGAATCAAGTGAAAATGTGCAACGCAATTAAAATCTGTGCCTGGTGTAGAGTGACTGCTTGCAGTATCTCATCCTGCCTAGCTGACACTGACTTAGGGAAAGAATTCATCCTTATATTTTCATAGAGCCAGGTAGAGTGCCATTCCGTGGTACATTTTCATCCATTCCACGAGCATTTGATAAATGTTTATAGTGGAACTGACAGACTTAGATGCACGATTGCTGGTCTGGGCTGCTGGTCATGCTGGAAAGATTGGAGGTGTTGTAGGCCTTCTCATTGGGTATATAATGGAGCATGTTGTCGGGGGTGCTTGCCTCCAGCCTCTTTTGGCCACACTGTTTGCTGAAGGAGTGTGGGGCCTGAGTGGGTAAAGAGCAGAGGAGGTGCTGGGCATAGGGGAGCACCCATAGAAGTCACCTCATGAGTGAGAGAACAAAGATTTTGCCTACCTCTTGAGAAAACAGGGAACCCTCACTATTCTCTTTGTTAGAATGAAGGAGGAATAACACTCCTGATGCTTATGGGTTTTTTAAATTATTACTTATTTGAAAGGCACTGTAGAGATGAGGAGGGGGAAGGAGATGGAAGGGATACAGAGATAGAGAAGGAAAGCTCACATTTTTTCAGTCCTTCAAGGCCTGCAGTCGTAGGGGTTGGGGTGGCTCTGAAGCTAGGAGCTGAAATCCAGTGACTTGACCCATTGCTGCTGCCGCCAGTGAGGTGCATGGACAGGAAGCTGCAGTCTCCTTCCTTGCCTGTCTGGAACCTAACATGTTGAAAGTCTGATCTGTAAATGGAGCTTTGTTCCTAACAAAGATGGACATGGCCAACTCCTCAAACCCCTGAAGAGCCTCTCTCTTATCTGAATTATCTTCCTCACTATGTCTCTATAAAGCCGACTCTTGAACTGGAAGCCAGCAGGGGGCCGAAATCAAGACAACTGGTTAGTCTCTTAAAAGCAACAGAGAGCAAGAGGTTGAATTCTTACTTGTCCTCTTAGAGGGAGAGTTTTGGCCTTGAGTAGAGAGGAGTCCTTTCCTGTAAGAAAGGAAGTGGCCCTTGTCAATACCTAGCACCAGGGTGAAGATGAATCCTTGATTGAGCTGGAAGCCTGGCTGCCTTCGCTGCCCCCATCACAGGTCCCCTTGACTCGCAGTAACCTTTTCAGCATTTCGCTCAACATGATCAATAGCTTTCCGTGAATGCTCCGGGGCCCAGAGGAAGCAGAATAGATGAGGGAAGGCGAGTGGGTGATAGATACTTCAGAATCACCCAAAGGTAAATGGTTATTTCATATATTGAATCCAGGAGAGAGATTCACTCTAAATGCACACATTTCCTCAAGACAGGTGAGTGACTGCCCTGCTCTCTGGAAGGTGTTCAATCAGCTGTCAGCATTTTGAGAATTAGCCTATCTTTGCCTTTCTTTCCACAAGAAAGAAAATATCTTCAGAACAAGTCTCTCTGAGAAAGTCTTCTAGAACAGTGACCTTTCTCCCAAAAACCCATGTTTTGGTTTCCTTGGCATCTATCATTCTGGGGAATGTGGGAAGGAGAATTGGATTGCATGCTGCTTTCTCATGAAAAATGAGCAGTGAGATACAGTAACTGGCAGGGTTTGCATCTCAGCCTCTGTCATGTCATTGCATGTTTCCTGCTTGGAAAATGTCCTCAAAATTGCTTAGGAAACATGCAGATGGCACACAATTGTGGCAGCACAGTGGAGAGGCTGTGCCAAGGGCTTTAAGCTGCTCAAGATCCCATCAGCCAGAAGGAAGCAGGACCGGGAAGGAACATGGCTCTTAGGGAAAACTGGAGTGATCATGTTATAGTATGAAGGGACTTAAAAAATTCAGGCAAAATGGAGTCTAAAAAGATACATTTGTTTTGGTACCAATCATTTTGGAAATTCATGCATGATATGCATTGCTATATTCATTTCTTTGAAGATCCCTCCTCTTTCTCTAGCTTGGGGTCCACTTGGCTTAGCTGTAGAACAGTTTTTCAACATTGCGTGAGTCTGTGCCTCTTTCTCTGGGTCTCCAAGATTTTTTCTGAATGAAGCCATGATCATTTTGGAGGGTGCTTGTTTACATGATTACAAGATTATGCTGACATAATTCTTTTTAAGTAACATTCATTTGAGAATGGTCAGTGATGTAACACATGATGAAATAATCAGACCGCAAAAAGTGCTTTTCATGCGAGATGATAGAAGGTACCCCACTTGCAACCATGTCTCAGATCCACTTTACAGTGGCAGCCACTAAGTTTATTTTAGCTGTTTCGTTGTGTAGTTATTGTAATATATTGCCTTATCAACTTCATTGCTAAATAATTGTGTCTTTTTAAAAGATTTATTTACTTGGAAATCAGAATTAGACAGAGGGATATATAGAGAGAATCTTTCGTTGCTGGTTCATTCTCAGAGGGTTGCAATGGTCAGTACTGGGCCAATCTGAAGCCAGGATCTTCTGGGTCTCCCAGGTGGGTGGCAGAAGCCTAAATACTTAGATTTTCTTCTGTTTCTTTTCTCAAACGTTAGGAGTTGGATTGGAATTGCAACAGCTGGGACACCAGCTGGCACCTGTATGGGATGCTGGCATCCCAGGTGATGGCTTCATTCATTACAACATGGCACTAGCCCATTTTTTTTTGGACATTACTTACTTTTCTACCATGAACATTCACTTCTTGTGATCTATTCCCCATTTCTTCTACTATCCTTCAACAGTGTTTTGGTTACAGCAGTGAAGTGATTATATTGTCATGAGTATCCAAGTCTCTTACACTTCAGAGGCAAGTGCATTATTGTGATTGCATGTTCTTTCTTCAACAGCTGTGGGATTTTTTTTTCCTATTTCCACTTGGCTTTCTTTATGTATTGTTTTCTCTGAACACATCCTATATTATTGCAAGTCTTTATGGACACATTGTACCCCCCCCCCCCAAATTTCCCATTACTTTTTCTTTGCTCCTTTTTTGTGTGACTTTGCTAAAACACGTGGAACATATAGTTCTTTATACAGTCATATTTTAGTAATGATAGAGGAACTAGGTGGGGGGGAAGGAATTGGGGAGGGGATAAGGGAAATGCCAGGAGCCTATGGAATTATATCATAAAATGAGAATAATGATAATAAAATGTAAAAAAATATAAGCAAATAAGTAAATCTTTAAAAAAAGTAAAACACGTGGAACAGCAAACTCCTTGAGGGAAGTTCTACATATCTTTGTCTGTTTCTGCCTTGTACTTATAATCTTGTCTGGCAATACTG
Source organism: Ochotona curzoniae (assembly GCF_017591425.1). NCBI lineage: Eukaryota > Metazoa > Chordata > Mammalia > Lagomorpha > Ochotonidae > Ochotona > Ochotona curzoniae. Next base: position 38,765,124 of record NW_024466502.1, on the reverse strand, counting down.
GATATACATGAGATGTTTGTTGAAGGAGTGAATGAGTATATCTCCATGGAGTGTTGAAGAAATAGATCACATAGAAATGAATCATTGAGGTCTAGATAAGAAATAGCTACTATTGGTTCAGTGGTTTAACATACTACTTACTCAGCTGAGCAAACTACGGTATACCTACTTATATTTCTCCTTGATGTGATTACTGAGTATAAACCATACATAGTTTCTATTCTTGTGCTTTTGCACTGCTTGGTCTTTCTATGCCCTGGCTTCACCTCTCTTTACTCTTTGCTTACAACACACAAACTTAGCACACCTGGTTTCCTTCACCTCGTGGCTTGCCCATTCCTGACCAGCCCACTTCTGTTCTACATTCACATCATGTAGCACTATCTCCAGTGAGACTGGATTTTGACTTGAGTGAATCTTTGATAGTGGTTTTAAACTTTGATTAGCCATCTTTCCCCCTAAACTGTAAGCTTTCTCAGGGTGATTCCCTATTGTCACCCCCAGCATTTGTATAGAACTAGGTATATAGAAGGTAGTCAGTTACATCAATAAAACATTCCTCCATGATTTACTTTTCCTTGAATAAAGGGGTCTATGACTTTTAGACTTCTGAAAATTTTCTTTATAGAACTTGTTTGAAACATGTATGTTTTGCAAATATATTTGTAAAAGTTGAGTTTTGGGCAAGGTGAAGAACTGGGAGAAAATAGGGCTGAGAAATCCAAGTAATTTTCTTAAGATCCATATTCTTCAAAATGGAGACTTCCATTGAGTGTCTAAACGGTATGAAAGATTAAAATGAGTTTATTAAATATGGTGTCCTTAACACTTCCTCTGTCATTAAGAGGACTCTGTCTTTTCCACATGTGAGTTTTCCAGATAATTGGTGGTTATCTTATTTAGCATTGAAGCATTTGACTACTTTAAAAATTATGATAGTTTCATGAGCTTAGGGATTTCCTCTCGCTTCTCCCCAACATTCTCTCCCCACTGATTTTCCCTAATTTATTATAATAGTATAGTCCTTCAGAACAGTTATCTACTCTTCTAAACAATATTATTTCCAGCAATACAGGGTCCTTTTTGCCCTCTTGGAAGAAACATTACACTGCCCTTAAATCTCTTTCTAGTAACTTTATCATTGTCAGGCGCTTTAAAGGGTAAAATGCGCTTAGGATTGATTTTTGCCAAAGTTCTATGATATATTGGTGGGAAAATTGGTTAGATGTGAAAATTAGATTTTTTTACTATAAAAAAAAATCAAGTATTGAGTAAACACTATTTGTGGAATATGTATAGCCGAAAGTATAACTATACAAGCTATTAAATGCACTCATAACTGTATTTTAAAAAACAGAACATTTAAAAAATTTAAAACCTGGAAGTGCTTCATTCTCTTCATGTCTTTTTCCTTTTACTTGTTTGCAACCACTGTTCTAGATCTTATATTTGTGACTGTCTGGCTTCAGAATATGTTTTAGTCTGAATGTTTTTAAATGATGCATGTTTGTGATTATTTGTAAATGGAAGCATACTGTTAGCCCTTGTCAATTTTTTTGCTTAATATCATTTGATGAGATCATTCCTCTTCAGTGAGTATAGCTGTGGTTCACTCATTTTCACTGATACACGGTCTCCCCTTCTAAGTCTGTTCCACATACATTTATTCATCCTAATTGACTTTTTTTCTAGGCTTGGTATTACATACAATGCTTTTGAACATGTTTTGAACATGTTTTTTTCTATGACCCTGTGTACATGTGTAAGAGTTTGCCATAAGTATGGATCTAGGATTAGAATTGTTAAATCACAGGTTATATGCATCTTGGATTAAATAAAGTCAAGATAGACTCCAAAGTAATTGTGCAAATGTGCATTCTAGTTGGCAGAGTGTAAGCATTTTGGTTGTTATATGTTCTTTCTAGCATTTGGTGTTGTCAAACCTGTAATTTTTGCCAAGCTGGCAAGTGTAGAGCAGTGTTTCATTATAGTTTCATTTGCATTCCCCTGACTGCTGATGAGCCTGAGCCATCACTCCATATATTTAGAGGCTATTCAAATGTTCTTTTTGGTGAGGTGCTTATTCAAATATTCTGCCCATTAAAAACTTGTTCATTTATTCAAGAGGGTGGGTGAGAGAGGGGGATAGAACTAGCACAAGCAATTAATTAAGCTCCTATTTATAGATTTATTCTCTACATCTTTGTGATGGAAGCTGGAAGCTGGAAACCAGGAACTTCATCCAGGTCTCCCCAGGGTGTCTGGAACCCAAGCACTTGAGATTCACCTGCCGGCTCTCAGGGTTTGTGTTGGCAGGATGCTAGAATTAGGGGTCCAGAGCTGCGAATGGAGCCTGTATGCTCTGATACGGAACATGGGTGTCTAACTGCTAGGCCAAACATCTGCCCCCTTTACTCATTTTTGATTCTTTGCTTTTTTTGTGTGTGTTGACCTGTAGTTCTTACTAGTATGTTCCTTTAAATTTAGGAAACCACTTATTTAGAGAGGTACTGCTATTTTATTTACCCTAAGAAAGAAAAATGCCAGCAATTAAATTGTCACACACTCAGATTGTAATATGCATCTTGATTAAAGAGATGATAAAACATGAAGGCAATTTACATGTAATAATAATCAAATGGTGACTTTTCTGGTTATTAATCTTTTGCCAATTTCTTTTAAAATATAGTCTTTCAATTTATATTTTGGTTCTCTTTTTTATTGTCTTTTACAAAAGATTTATTTTTATGTTCTTGAAAGGCAGAGTTGGAGAGAGAGAGAGAGAAACAAAGAGTTTCCAAAGGCATGGGCTGAGCTAGACTGAAGCCAGAAGCCAAGAGCTGCTTTTGAGTCTCCTGAGTGGGTGTCTGGGTGCATAGGGCCATCCTCATGAGTTTTTCCAGGTACATTAACAGGGAGCTGGACTGAAAGTGGAGCAGCTGGAACTCAATCTGGCACCCATGTGGAATTCTGGCATTGCAGGCTTGTAATCCTGAGATATGCGGGCCTTAAAAGTTCTATGGAACATGCATATTATGAAAAAACATACGTTGATGTAAATAACCTTACCTTTAATTCTATTTTTTGAACTTTTGAAGTATTGTGTCTTTCAATATTGTGTTCTATGTGCTTATGTATATATGTTTACATATATAATGTATTTTATTTGAAAGGGCTAATGAGAGAGAGAAAGAGACAGAATGGACAGATACTCTGGGCTGGGCCACGCTGAAACCAAAAGCTAGGACTTCATTCCAGGTCTCCCATGGAGATGGACATGACCCAGATGCATGACCCACCATCTGCTACTTCCAAAGACACATCTTAACAGGAAGCTGAAATTAGAAGCAGAGCCAAGACCCAAAGCTAGCACCCCAGCAATGGAGCACAAGTATCTCAGATGACATACTCATCTTAACCACTTGGCCGAATGTCTGCTTTTCCTCTATGATTTATAGAGATTCCTCTCACATGTAAGATTTTAATTAGTCTGGAATTGGCTTTAGGTTACGGAATGAAGAAATCTGCAAAATAATGCCAACTAATTGTTTCAGGATTAAAAAGTCCATTACGTCTCTCTATGGTTAGCTCCTCTTTAAAGTCTTTCAATAAACTTCTAGAGTATTTGTCATAAATATTTTGTGTAACTTTGTTAGACTTACCTCTAGTGGTTAACATCTTAGAGGAGATGTTATATAATGAACATTTTTCTCTACTAATGTAATTTTCTGAATATCATTGGTAGATACAGAAATGAGATTGATTTTTGAATGGTGTCTTAAAGATTTTTATTGATCTTACTGGAAAGGCAAATTTTCCATCCGCTGATTACTCCCCAAGTGGCTGCAATAGCCAAAGCTGAGCTGATCTGAAGCCAGGAGCCAAGAGTCTCTTCCAGGTCTCCCATTTGCGTGTAGATTCCCAAAGCTTTGGGCCGTCCTCTACTGCTTTCCCAGGCCACAAGCAGAGAGCTGGATGGGAAATAGAGCAGTTGGGACGTGAACCGGTGCCCACATGGGATCCTGGCACATTTAAAGTGAGAACTTTAGCCATTAAGCTATCACACTGGGCCCTGAATGCTGGTTTTATCTTCAGCATCTTTGCTATTACTTCTAATAACTTCTTATTTGGGTAATCATATTCTATTAGTATTGTCAAAATTCTCTTTTGCCAGTTCCTACCTCTTCCTTCACTATATCTTATTCTTACCTCACCTTTTTTCCCTCCTCTTCTTTCTCTCCCTTCCTTGCTTGCTGCTATCCACTTTTTGTTTCCCTTTGCTTTCCTGTGCTCCGTTTCTGTCTCACTGTATTTAGGGTTTCCAGAACAATGTGGCATATATAGAATTTTTTGGTTATTTGAAAAACAATTGTACTGAAATAATTCATATTGTATGCAATTTATTTATTTCAACCTCATGATTCAATGATTTTAATGTATTTGCAAAATGATGAAAGCAGTACTGCAATTTAATATTAGAACTTTGTTGTTACCCCACAAAGAATTCCTGTTTGTATGAACAGCTGTCGCTTCCCATACTAATACTATTCTCCAATCCACAGCCCTAGACAACCACTCTTCTAAAATAGATCTGCCAGTTTTGGACATTTCATACCAGTACAGCATGTCGACCTTTTATGACTTGTGTCTTCTCCTTAGTGTTATGTTTTCAAAGTTCATCCATGTTACAGCAAATATCAGCACCCCGTTCATTTCTTATTGTCAAACAATGTTCCATTGTAAGGATTCACTGCCATATTTTATCAGTTGGTGGAGTTTTAGATTGCTTTGCTTTGTTACTATGAATATTTCTATAAACGTTTGTGCATACATCTTTGTGAGAACAACAATGTTCAATTCTCTTGAGTATACATCTCGTAGTGAAATTTTGGGTCTTGTGTTAACTCTGTATTTGATCACTTGAGGAATTGCCAGACTGTTTCCCAAAGTGGATACACCATTTTACATTTTCACAGCAGTACACAGTTTCTCTATTTTCTTGTCCGCACTTGTCTGGTTTTTTTTGTTTGTTTTTTTGGTTTTTTTTTAATGATAGCTATTCTGAAGTGTGGAGCAAATTATCCATTGAGGTTTTGTTTTTGTTTTTTCACACATCTATTGACTTTTTATAATCTCTACTTCTGCAAACTGTATGTTCCCATTCTTGGCTCACTTTCAAAAATTACTCTGTATGAGGGAGATACAGAGACAGAGAAATAGAGAGAGCATTCCCACTGGCTGATTCACTCCCCAGATGCCTGCAATGGTTGGGACTAAACCAGATTGAAGCTAGAACAGGTCTTGCGTTTTTCCTAATCACTTAACGATACTTAGCATCTTGCCATGTGTTTTTGGTTGCTTACATATCCTAACTGGAAATGTTTGTCAGCCCCTTTGCCTATTTTTAAGTAGGATTATGAGTTTTTTAATTACTGGATTTTGGGGTTCTTACTTTATCCTGGATATTAGTCCTTTATCAGATAATGTGATTTGCAAATATTTTTCTCCCTGGTAGATTTTCTCTTTACTTTCTTGCTGGCATATTCTCTAATGTTCCAATATTTTAAATTTTGCTGTTATTTATTATAATGTTGGGGGGTTTTTTTGGTGCTTAGGAAAGCTTTGCCTAAACTAATATGATGAAGATTTATGGGTTTTCAGTAAATACTAATAATCAGGTTAAGGAACCTTGCTTCCATTCTGAAAATATTTGGAATTCTATCACAGATTTTCTGCCTTAATTAAAACAACCACAGCTTTTCTTATTGTCTTTTAATATTATGAGACACATTAAAATGAATTCCCAACGTTAAATCAAAATTTCATTCTTGGTTTAAATTGAACTTGTTTGTGGCATAGTATCTTTTCTTCATAGACCATTGGATTGGATTTGGTCATACTTTATTTGGGGTTTTGCATCTATGTTCGTGAGAGATTGAGTATGTCATTTTCCTTGCTCCAGTTGTCCTTGCCAGGCTTTGAAATTGAGGTTGTGCTGCCAACTGCATAAATTGAGTTAGGAAGTATTCTCTCATTTGCTCTTCTTCAGATTTTTAAAAGACCAAAATTATTTGTCCTTTGAATGTTTGGTAGCATTTGCTGGCAAAATCATCTGTGCTATCTGCTAATTCAAGTTTTTAAGAGTTTTAAGATTATTCCAATTTCCTATTTCTAGGATTTTTTTCTAGGAATTTATTCATGACTTAGTTTGCAAATTTATTTGGCTTACAGTTATTTGCCAGTGTTCTTAATGTTTTAAAACTGCATGTAGTTACATCTCATTCGTTATTCCTGAGATTATAAGATTTGTTCCTTGATTTTTTTTTACTTGATCTTTCTTGCTTGTGTTTGTTTATACTATTTTTAAGTAGGCCACTTTTTGGATTGTTAAACAGTGTCTATTGTATAAGTTCTCTCTATGTAAACTCTAGGTTGCCCAGCTCCCTGTTTTACTGACAAGGTGCATCCTTGAATATGTGTCTTCATGGACTGTGTGGGTACAGCGGCAGGATTTCTGGGCAGCAGGGCAGCACTCGTCTAGTTGGGGTAAGCAAGGCTGATTTCTCTCGAGTGTTAGCTACTCACCAAAAGCAAATGGGTGCTCCTGTGTCCTCACAGCCCGTCTCAAACTTGGATCCATCTACCTTTCCCACTTCAGCAATCTAGACCTAAAGTGTTTTGATTTATCTTTCCTGATTACCAATATTTTGCTACGTTTCTCATATCCCAGTTGGTTTTTGGAGATTTTCTTTTGTACTTTACCTCTTCATATATTTTGCCTTAATTTCTTATTAGTTTACATCCTTTGCTCATTGAGTTGCAAACTTTAGTTGTATATTGTTTTTTGCTTTTTAAGATTTACTTATTTATTTGAAGGGCCAAGATAGAGATAGAGAATAAGACCTTCTGTTTGTTAGTTCACTCCCCAAATATCACAACGGTCAAGGTGGGCCAGGTCCAAGTCGGGAGCTTCTTCTGAGTCTCCTGTGAGGGTGAACGGGGCCAAGATATTAGGCCATATTCTGCTGCTTTCCAAACATGTTAGCAGGGAGCAGGATAAGAAATGGACCAAATACTGGGACTCAAACTGGCCTACAGTCAGGATGGCAGCATGCAGGCAGTGGCTTAGCTCTTTCCATAGCATGGGCACCTTCTATTGGCTTTAAGTATTGCAAATATCTTCTTTATTATTGGCTGTTTGTTTACTTTTTTCTATAGTGAATTTTTACTGAACAGACACCCCAGGTTTCATGTAATGCAGTTCATCAATTATTTTGCTTAATGGTTTAAGTTTCTGAAGTTTTGAGAAGTCCTTTCTGTCAGCACCATGATTTAACAGGCTAATCCTCTGCCTGTAAGGGTATATAAGTTATACCTAACTCCTCTCTCTCTCTCTTCACCCACAAGACTTTAGCTCAGGAAGAGGTCAGAGCTTAACATGTAAGCTGACCTAAGACCCAGGCTCTGTCTTGGCTTGGGATGATTTATGATTTATGGTGGTTTGTGACTTTCATGTACTTTTTGCAAGTCAATACATGTTTAGAGTTAACCACATCTTAACTATTTTCTTCATTATTTTGTTTTTTCATATTTCATTTGAGATGACACATTAATGACTTGATAATGTCCTCCAGAATTTATTTTAGTGAGAACCAATTTTGGCATATTCTTTGTGTCTAGTCTGAAAATTTCACCTGGATTCTGAAAGATGTTCTTACACCTGCACCAGCACCAGTAGTTTGATTTTTGAAGAATTTCCATCCAATTCTATGGAGTATCAGTGTTAATTTACATTTCCATCAACATTTAAGGTTAGTTCCACTTTATTCCGCAGCTGTGATAGCATTTAATAGTTTACTCTGTTTATTTTTGCTTTGCTTTAATAATAGCTGTTCCAATGGGTGTGGCTTTGTTTTACCTTTCCCTGGGGATTTGTGATGCTCAGTGTTTGTTGGCCATTTTTGTGTCCTCTATTAAGAAATGTCTGCTCAGATATTTGCTTTTTTCCTTTTTTTTTTTTTTTTAGATTTTATTTCAGGGGCTGGTGTGGTGGCACAGCCTATGAATTCTCTGCCTTGCAGTGCTGGCATTCTGTATAGATGCTGGTTCATGTACTGGCTGATCCACTTCTGATCCAGCTCACTGATGATGGTCTGGGAAAGCAGCGAGGATGAAGCCCCTGCTTCCTCAAGGGAGACCTGGAAGGAATTCCGGGCTTTGAATTGGTTCAGCTCAGGCCGTTGGCAACCATTTGGAGAGTAAACAGATGGAAGACCTTTTCTCTATCTCTCATTCTCTGTAAAAATGTGCATTTCAAATTAAAAAATCAATCTTTAAAATATTGATTTATTTATTTTTATTGCAAAGTCAGATATACAGAGAGGAGGAAAGGCAGAGAGGAAGATTTTCCATCTGTTGATTCACTGCCCGAGTGGCTGCAATGGCCTGAGCTGAGCGAATCTGAAGCCAGGATCCAGGAACTTCCTCCAGGTCTTCTACACGGGTGCAGGGGTCCAAAGTTTTGGGCCATCCTTGACTGCTTTCCCAGGCCACAAGCAGGGAGCTGAATGGGAAGTGGGGCCGCCAGGATTAGAACCGGCGCATTCAAGGGGAGGACTTTTGCCACTAGGTCACCGCATCGGGACCCACAATTATTATTTGAAAGGCAGAGTTGCTGAGAAAGAAGTCAAAGAGGTGAGGGTCTCCCATCTGCTGGTTCACTCCCCAGTGGCTGTAATGGCTGGAGCTGAGCTGATCCTGAGCCAGGTGTGGGGAACTTCTGCTGGGTCTGCCATGTGGGTACAGAGGTCCAAAGATTTGAGCCACCCTCCTCTGCTTTCCCAGGGTACTGGGTCGGAAGTGCAGTAGCCAGACCCGAACCGGTGCTTGTATGTGATGTCAGTGGTGCAGGTGGAAGCTTAGTTCAATACACCATGGCCTTATCTCTAAAATAAATTTTTGTTCTTTAATTATTTGAGTTTTTAATATATTCTGGGCATGTAGTCTTTATCAGACAAATAATTGGCAGTATTTTCTGCCATTCTGTCAGTTACCTGTTCTCTCTGTTGATTGCTTCCTTTGCTGTTGAGGAAGCTGCTTGTTTGATTAAATATTATTTGTCCAGTTTTGCTTTTGCTGCTTTTTGAGAACTTGGTAAAAAACCAACATCTGTGCTGATACTTTAAAGTGTCTCCATTATGTTTTCTTCGAGCCATTTTTTGGTTTTATATCTTATACTTAGTTCTTTGAGTCATTTTGAATTGATTTTTATGTCCAGTGAGAGATGGGTATAGAGCTTCATTCTTCTCTATGTAGATAATCCAGTTTTGCTGGGATCATTTTTCCAATATATATTTTTGGTACTTGTGTTGGATACCATTTGGTTGTAGTTGAATAGGTTTAATACTGGGTTCCTTGTTCTGATTACTGGTCCATGTGTCTATTTTTATGCAAGTACCATTCTGCTTAGTTTTATAGTCCTGTAGTATGTGGTGACATCTACCTTGATGTTCCCAGTTTTGTTCTTTTTGCTCCAGATGGCTTTGTCTGTTCAAGTCTTCTGTGATTAGTTATGAATTTTGATATTGTTTCTATTCCTGTGGAGAATGTTATTGATATTTTGGTAGGGTTTTCACTGAATCTGTAAATCAGTTTGGGAAAATCAGTATCATAATAATAATCATCCAATCCAAGAGCATGGAAGGTCTTTCTATTTGTTAGTGTATTCAGTTTCTTTCATCAATGTTTGGTAATTTTCATTGTTAGAGGTCATTCACCTTCTTGGTAAAAATTTGTTTGTAGATATTTTAAAAATAATTGATCATTTTTCCATGATATGGATCTATAAGCATAGGGGGATTATCTTTCACCTCCTTCTTTCTCATTCCTTAAAATCCCCTCCAATCATTTGTCCCCAAGTTATTATAACAACATTGTCATTCATTTCACTGTTATAAACTGATTCATGAATGTATCATATCAAATATAGAAAAAGGTAGAAACTATAGTAATGTAGTATAAAAGTCTAATTATAAATCCTATAAATATTAATTGGATTCCTACTATAATTGGAAGTGAAGGTGCATGCCGTATACATGCATTTCTCTGTGTGCTAATTCTACTCTCCCTGGTAGAGTCTGTCTCTTAGTGCTTTGAGTATTCTCACTTCAGAGAGCATGTGGTATTTGTCCTTTGAAACTGCCTTATTTCACTAAACATAATAGTTTCCAGCAGGGACTATTTTGTTGCAAACGGCAATATTTCATTCTTTTTAAATGGATTAGTATTCCATGGTATTAGTCTATTTTATTATTGGTTTTTGGAGATGGTAAGATTGCTTTCTTGATTTTATTCTTCACATGTTTATTATTGGTATATGAAAATACTACTGATTTTTGCATGTAGATTTTATATCCTGCAACTTGGTGAAGCTGTTTAATTGTAACCTTCATTTGCTGGAATCTTTAGTTTTTTCTTGATATGGAATTATGTTGCCCTTAAACAGATAATTTGACTTTTTCCCTTCTTATTTGAATGCATTTCCTTTCTTTCTCTTGCCTAATTGTTTTGGCTAAGATTTAGTTATGGAAAATTTGTAGCTGTTTTTGTTATTGTCTCCTCTGGATTTATTCTTTTCTTGTGGAATCCTTATTGAATGTATGACAGACAACTTTACTGTCTACATCCCTTTAAAGTCCCTCATAATGTTTTAAACATTTTTTTCCCCTTAAAGCTGAAATTAAAATCATTTTAAGTAATTTATTATTTTGTTATTGACCAAGTATTTGTGGTTCAGCTCTTGTAATTAAAGCTGTCAACTGAGTTTTAATTCTGAAAAATTCTGCATACATTCTTTTTTCCAAATGAGACTGGTCACTTAGTTTCTTATTCCTCACATCTGCTTTCAATCATTTTATTCATTGAAGTACTATATATCTTTTGTATTTTATGTCTAATAATCCCAGAATGAATATTTCAAATTTTTCTAAGACAGTTTCTGTCAGTAATCATTTTTGTAGGCTCCTGTTCAGAGTGTCTTGTTTGTGTGTGTTGTGATTATTTACACATTTGGAAGGGACTTTTCTTTCCTGTCATGTGTCAGAGTTTACACAAGTAGGATCTTCTGCTGTGCCTTAAGTTAGAGGTGAATTTATGTATTTTATACATATATAACATAGTTTTAAAATTAATATATTTTTAATACAAAATATTTTATTATATAGTTTTGTATACAGATTTAGTTTATAAATGAATAAGTTTAATAGTAAATGACCACATGCAATAAAAATGGTTTGGGGACCTAGCTACAAGTGATATAGAGCATCCCCTCCTTTCCAAGGCTTTTGGATTTGACTTGGCAGAGGGGTAGCTTGCTCTTCAGGATCTTCTATGCTTTTCTATCATGAGTAGTAGCATCTAAGAAAATTCTGCAAATGTGACTGGTTGTTTTTACTTTCTGGACAATGTCTTAGAACCTTCCTTGGAAGCATGTTGGTGGTTGATTGTGGATATTGTCTTGTGTTTCCAATAACACAAGAGGCCTGTGATGCTAACCATGAATGCCTTGTTGCTCAGTGTTGTAACACACTGTCTTCAAAACCAGCAGGTTAGTTAGTTATGTCCCCATCTCACCTTTAACATCCTGTTCCTGCTTGATTTTACTTGAGAAAACCTCTTTGATTCCAAATGTTTTTATATTGAAGGGGAGACGCCTGATGGAAAAAAAATACTTGATTTTGTTTGGCTATTAGGACATGACCAGGAAAGTCCATTCTACCAGTTGTTGGTTAATGTCCAGGCTGGGAAAAGATTGACCTCATTAATGAATTCTCTTACTTATAAAACAAACGTGACTTTTTTTCCCAGTGGTGCCATTGATTAAAAGTGGCCATTAGTGAATGTGAATAAATGTATCTGTTTACTCTTGGAAGACTTGATAGAATTTCATTGAAGAAAGCAAAATAGACAGTTCTTTGGATAACCGTATGTCTAAGTTATAGCTGACCTCACAGTTAAAAACTCATAATAAAAAAGATTACCTAAATAAATACTCTTGTTATCGTGGGGGTATTGTTTGCACCTCCTGAGTTCATATGAGACAGATGTGTTCTTCCGGGTGAAGGTATTAAAAGGTGGTAGAACCTGCAAGAAATGGGACCTCCTGGAAGGCATTCAGATCATGGGGTCTGGCATTGGAAGGGAATAATGTAGTTTTCCTCCATGCTGTGATTTAGCCAAAGGTTTCTTTTATGGGTGCTAGCACCAAGAATCTTGCACCATTCTATAGCCATCAGAACTCTGAGCTGGGCACTCCTCTTTTCTTTGTAAAGTATGAAGTCTCGGGTGTTTTGTTATAGCAACTCAACAGGGACTAAGACAACACCTGCATTTCATAAATATATTTAGAGATATCTATTTCTAACCTTTTAAATTGGAAAGCAATGCTTACTTTTAGCTAAATTGCATGAACATTCTCCTGGAGGTAATCATGTTATTGGGGATATAATTCGCAAGTGTGATGATATCTAAGATAATGAATCTTAGTATAACGTGGCGCTTATCTAAATCTCCAAAGCCAAAATCAAATCTCTCACACCAATTTAGGAATCTGAAACTAAAGATAAAATCTAATTTTTCAAAAAAGCACCAAAGTTTCATTTTTAACAAGTTGACTGAACTAGGTTGGATTGAAACCCAAGCCTATGCATTTTAAAATAATTGAATCAGGTTATCAAAATATCAGGCTGAAGTTGAATCAGGATTCCATATTCCATTCATTATTATAGATAACAGGTTTCTTTTTAAGCTAAATTGGGCTTTTTGAGAGGAAATGGCGTTTATACTATCAGAGAATGAGATGATGGGACTCAGGTGACCAGCCTTCAGAGAGGAGGTACAGGTGTTCGGGCAATGGCAGCGTTTCCCTGACCCTCCCACGGTGATGGTGAGCTGTTGGTTCTTCTTTAGCGTGCCATATGTGTGTGCATCCAATCGTTCTACAAGACACCTTTGGCTGAATTTAGGGTTGGTCCTTGTTGGCTGCCTGAGACTGACAATGTGGGGGACCAAGTCAGCTGGATTGGCTGTGTCACAGGCCACTTATTTGGGGGCACAGAGCCACATCCTGTTAGTTGTGCTTTTTCATGAATGACTGAGGAAACATTTGCAAATGACATGGTTCCAGAATCTCCCACCAGCTGTGCTGTCTTTTCTGGGTAAGCGTGATTGCTTTTGGCTCTACCTAGTGTAGTGTTTTCCATCAAATCAGTCTTTCCTCCACGGGGGTATTTATTATGTGCCATTTTGAAAATAAAAGGGATGCAGAGCAATCATCCAGCAAAACCATAAAACACTTTATTAGCTGAGACGGTGAGGGGACAGGTTTGACATACAACACTGGGAGCGGCAATGGCCGAACAATGTGGTACTAAAGCGTGATTTAATGAGGCTTGGAGGATTTAGTTCAACCAGAAAAGTTCTGCTCTGTCTTGGGCATAGATGAAGCTGGCGTGGGCACCTGACTGAGCAGCAGCTCAGCAGGTAGGCCCTGGCCAGCAGCTGCTATTTGTTCTGTAGTCTCTGACAACCATTGTCAGGGAGACTTTAGTGCTGGAAACTTCTGACTGATTTAGTACACCCAAAACTTGGCATAGCTTCCCAGTGGCTTCCGTTTTACAAGGCCAGCAGTTAATCCAACAAAAGCCTGAATTCATTTCCCTCTATACCCATTGATTGCCAGCTGAGTGCTGGATGCTGTCAACTTGCTGCTTTTTTTTTTTTTTTTTTGGTAAGTTCATTTCACTGGAATTGAGATCCTTTGCCCTCTGAAACAGCACTGTGCCATCCTGGACAATGCTTTCTGCTTCCTACTTTTTCAGAGGAAAACTCATTAGCAGATGGGGGCTGACCATCAACTCAATCATTGTCTTTGGATTTAATCATATACATCTTTCTGATCTAGCTGAAGGAAATCTATCTGTAATGCTTCATTTCTGTGCTGGCACAACCTCAACCCCAGAGTTGGGAACAACACGGGCAGACCCAAACTTCATTTTGATAACTTCTTCACAAAGTTGATTTGTTCTTCAAATACTTGTCGCCTGGCTATGTTACATTTGCCCCATGGGGACCGAGACACACTTGGAAGAGTTTAAAGTCCTGGTTTCTGCCCTGAAGAGGTTGATAATCCAGAGGGTAGATGGGGCACACACACACATAAGGTGATGAATAGTATTTACATTAGTACATAAGCTAAGAGCTTCAGTTGTGATAGCCATGGCCTAGGCTAATACAATGGTTTTTAATTGATACTACTTCATTTGCATATCTGACAGTTTTATCTGTTTTTTGAAAAAATATTTTTACTTTATTTGAAAGGCAGAGTGATAGACAAGGGATAAGAGAAAAGAGAAAAAAAGGGTTAGAGAGAAGAGGAGGGGGAAGCACTTTTAAAAAGATAAATGTTGGGACTATTGTGATGTCACAGGGTAGGCAGCTGATACTGGTATCACATATGAGTGCTGGTTTGAGTCCTGGCTACTCCACTTCTGATCTAGCTTCCTGCTAATGTGCCAGGGAAAGCAGCAGAAAATGGTCAGTTCTTGGGTCTCTTTTAGCCCTTTGGGAGGTCCAGATGGAGTTACAGGTTCCTGGTTTTGATCTGGCCCAGCCCTTTTGTGGTTTTGTGTAGAGTGAACCAATGGATAGAAGAACTCTCTGCCTCAGTCTCCCTCTGTAACTCAGCTCTTCATATACATACACACACATACATGCATTTTAAAAAACATAAATCTTCAAATCTACAAAGCAGAGACTCTGACCCCAGTGGCCTGTGGAAAGGCCTTGGCAGCACCGGGAAGAGCTCCCTGAAGGGTTCCAATGTGCAGCTGTGGCTGAGAGCTCCTGGGCTAGGGGAGAAGTGGCTGGTGTTTGGTATGCTTTTTGACATTCAGTTCTACTCTGGTTTTGGTTCTTCCCTTAGTACTCAGGAGCTTTCGTCTTGTATACTAATAGCTCCTTGCACATATCTCAACTTGAGCCTCACCACTCCCTCCTACATTCTCTTTACAATCTTTTCGTCTTGATCATCTTTGGAGCATCTGTGAGTACTGGGACAGTTTCTTTGTGTTCTTCTTTTTTTCTTGGAACTTAGCGAAAAATAAGGTGCTCAGTAAAATGTTTGTTGAATGAATAAGTGAAGGCATAATTTTATCAGCCTGGAGCTGCTGAGGAGCCTTTTCCTCTAGGCTTGCAGGTATGAGGGAGAGGGTTACGCGCTCTGCCTCACTTTGTAAGCATTCTACATGATTATGATCCATGTGGGTGCTTTCCCCTTGTCACTTTGCAGCCTTTTTCAAATAAAACTCCAATGTAGATTCTAAGCATCCTCATGGGCACTAAACCCTAGAATAATATCTTTGCTCTCTTTAAGATGCCAGGAAATTTTAAGGTGATCCTAGCAGAGCTACTGTTGATATGAATCTACTAATGTCATCTAAGTGAGATGCTGGCCATGAAAACATTTGGGTTACAACTAAGAGCCAGAGTTGGACTAGGAAGCAGAAGAGGATGGCCCCAATAATGATCCCAAGCTAGGGCTGTGCAGGCAGCAGTGTCGTCACAGCCCTTCCCGTGTCAGGCATCTTTGACCTTTAAGTCCCTCCTCTCTCAAAGTCAGCTTGCAAATATTCTCCTTCATTTGGAGAGGGGACTTGAGAGGGAGTATTTTCGAGAGGGCTGTTAAGATGCCAGGGTTTCCAAGAGACCTGTGGTTTGTACTCAGCCACAGTGACAAATTCACTATGATTGATGTCTTTTTCTTTGTAATGAGTTAGTTGAACTGTGTTGACAAGTACCTTCTTCGCTTTTGCCTTACCGTAGCCGTCAGCATGATAGATCATAGCAATCAAAGCTCCAAGTGACCTAAGCTAGTTTGGGGGAAGCCTTCCACTGTCCAGAGAACATGTTGGCCACTTCAGTGTTGCCTGCTGTGTTCTATGCATTAACGAAACCAGCCTTGTTTGTTTCTGTACAACTCTGAACACAAGGCTGAGCCTGGTACAATGTTTTCCTCTCAGCTCTGCTCCCCCAGGTCGGAGCTGCGGGCTGACCTCTCTCCACTGTCCCTGGGAGGGGCTGGCCTTCGGCTAGGCATTTATTATGTTAGCATATTTTCTCCTTGGATATTAACCCCTTCTACAGAACTTTCAGGTGGAAAAAGCAAGGCCCAAGGACATCAAAGGTTGTCCTTCTAGTTGCTTTTCTATCTCTCTACCATGGGTCCCATGGTGCCACTTGCGTATTTATTTTGGGAGAAAAACCAGAGTTCAGGTTGTCATTAGGGAACTTGGCATCCTGTAAAGCTGAATTAAGCTTTCACCTCTTATAAAATGCTCTGAGGATAGAACAAACCAAGTGTCACTGCCTGAGGGCAGTCAGCACCAAGGTGTGTTTTCCCCCTTTGTGGTGCAGACCATAACTGTGTGTTGGAGGCAGCTTTTGTCCAGATGGCTGGCCAAAGCCAGGAACAGCAATGTCAAGGACCGTGGAATGAGCTGTGTGGTTTGACACAAGTCAGTCCCCGAAGTGTCAGGCTGGAGTCAGTTCCTCTCAGCCAGTTGCTTCCACCTCTATTTCCCTTGTAAGCAGGGCATTTTTGCATGTCAAATCCTGAATTTAAATGAACTTGAAGCTCTGGTGGAGAAACCTCACTCCTCAACAGCCACAGCTGGGCGGCCACCAGAGAGTTTTCAGGCTAGACATGTTTTTCCCCAACATCTGTCAGCTTAGCTAAATCAGAGCTCCAAATGAACAGTGTAATACCCAAGATCATTATCTGGATTTGTGACACTCCCTCCCACTTCTCCCTGGAGGATTTGGGATTGGAAATGAAAAACAACATTTGTAAGGGATCAGGAGAGGGAGGATTTTCATCTTTATTATTATTACTACTAATAATACATTTTCATTAACATGGTTTTAATAGGAAACCAGAGAAATGAAGCATGCCCCCTCCATGTCATGTTCCCTGGTGCCTTTTGCATGAGGTACTGTATCGGTGACTCTCTTGATCCAGGATAAGCCTGTTAATTAAGCTTGAGTCTACAGGTACAGTCTACATAGCTGTAATTCTTTGCCCTAAGCTAACTGAAAATTTGTCGATAGCCTCTGGGTTTAGGACATCTTTGCAATATCGAAAAGATAGGGTCTTTGTTCCAGTGAGAAGGAGTTAAGTTGCTAATCAAATCAACAAATATTGATTACTTACCTGATGCTCATAGCTGCTGGTGTTACAGAGGGGGCACCACAAGGGGAGCCTTCACCTTGTGCCAGGAAGCATGAGTCATGGGCACAACCAGCATGGCATGGAAGACAGAGCACAGCATCTGGAATCACACCAACCTGATTTAGAAATGCAATTCCACAGCTTGGACATTTTATTTCACATTGTAAATATCTAATTTTTTTATATTTAACAGGGCAGGAATATCTTTAAGATTGTTGCAGGCATTAGCAAATAGCATGCGTTAGGATCTGCCATGCTGGATACACTCCAAAAGTATTATTCTAAGATGCTATATTATGTAATACATCATAATCTAGCCCTCAGTAATAGGTATACAGATGTGCAGAAGCTAGAGAGACTAGTGCCAGTTGCAGTGATGTATAAATGCTGAGCATAACTTAGGCAGCACTTAGAGATGACAGAATCAAATACCATGAAGGGGAGTTAGAGATTAACTGGGCCAGACAACCCACTCTTCCAATATAGAAGCAGAGGATTAGTTAAGTTGACTTGCCCAAATGACCCAAAAAATCCAGAGCAAGTGTGAAACTGGACTACATATTTAATACTGCTTTGCAAGAGGGTGCTGAATAGTGATGGTTTCTAAACCTAGGGAAGTAGCAGGATATCTCCTGAGGCATTTCAAAAATAAATCTTCCAGGGAGTCAGATTAAGGAAGCTTGGAGTAAGGCCCTGGAATATAATAATAATAATGATGATAATAATAATATATTATTATTATTTATTTATTTTGCAGTGAGTTCCTGGCTTGTGGATCAGCCAATTGGCATGATATAAAGGATTCAGTAATTCTCTTGTCTGGCTGTGATACCTGAGCTAACCAACCCTTCTATTCTGCATTGTCTCCTCTCTGAAAGGAACTTGCATTACACCATTCCAGCTGAAGCTGGGATTGGAGTTCGCATTTTGCTGAGAGAGGACAGGAGGTCTGGCATGAGTAGTGCAGGGAGAGTGAGTCTGCCAGCATGGTATGCCTTGGAGGTTTCCTTTAGGGAAGGGGGCAGGGAGGAAAGCTTGGTCACATGGGATAGAGGAGGGTTTCAGTATGGAGATTTCTGTGAGTGGATGTGGACTTTAACTATCAACTCATAGGAGAACAATTTCTAAATGGAGATCATTAGGTCTTTGAGAGGCTCTGACTCAACATTTCTGGAGGAACAAGGTCGAGGAACCCTCAACTAGTGATTGCCTTCTTGCTGGTGAAGTCCCGAGGCAGCACAGAGTATCACTCAACAGGAGACATCAGAGGGTGAGAGCATGTATGTCTGCTTGTGCCACTAGTTTTGATCCTTCTGTAAAGCTACAAGGATTTGGTCATGAGGCTTCTGCTCCAATTGTCTTATGAATACCCAGTCACCTGCTAAAGATTCCATCTCTAAACCCCAAGATTTAATTAGCTTTCTCCCCTACCCCCCAATACAATTAAGATATGATTTTTGGGACTAGGCTCTTCCATGAGTTTGGGAGAAGGACTCTTATCTCAAACTGTATTATGAGCTGGATGTATAATACGTATTGAGGGCTCTGAGGAGTCTGATTAACTTGACTTAGTCTGGAATGTTTTGATTTTTTAAAAATGATTTATGTACTTATTTGAAAGAGTTAGAGAAAGGGAGAGATCTTTCAATCTGCTGATTGACTTCCCAAAAGACTATATTGACCAGAGTTGGGCAGAGCTAAATGTAGAAGCCTGGGAACTGGGTCTAAATTATCTGCTCTCTCCTCGGTACATGAGTAAGGAGATAGAGCAGAAGCAGAGCAGTTAGGACTCAAACTGGCACTCTAGTACTAGATGTTAGCGTCGTAAGAAGTGCCTTAAAACCATTGTGCCACACTGTTCACTCCAGGGGTGTTTCCAGTTTATTTGAGCAGAGAATACTGAGAAATCCCCAAGAAATACAAATCAATGTTCGATGGAATATCTTTTGCAAATCCTGTTTTAGCAAACAGGGGATCATTATAAGTCCTATGCTCAGTTTGAGAGAAATTTTAGAGGAACTGGGGGAAGTGATCATTAGAAGAGACATTTAAGAAGGACAGGAAATAAACTGGAATTTCTCAGCTTGGGGAAGACAAGCCTTACACAATCAATTTCTAGTTGTATGAATTGGTATAATGAGGGATATGATTGGTTGTTCTTCATATTCACTGAGCATACAACTATAAGGAATAGGCTTAAGTGTTAGGCATGTAGATTTAGGAGGGACAAAACCAAAATCTGATAAGGGATGTAAGCTAGAATAGTTTACCTAGGGAGATAATATAATTTCAGAATCTCATCCATTTTTTTTTGCATGTAATAAAATCAAGAAGAGGATAGACTGATATCCAGCCAGGTTCCCTGTATAATTTTGTATGTCATTGGATGTTCAGTGATCCTTGCACTTACATGGGTGCTAGAGATCACCCAAGCATCTAAATAAAGATCCAGTAGCTTACAGAACCTGATTTGGAAAGAATCCAACGTGAAGTCCACCTGTCCACCAAACCAGAAGTATTTTTTTTAATAGTATTCCTTGCCTGTGGTCTTTAAGAGTATGCTGGGAACTAATCCAGTGCCAGGGAAATCATTAGTTTTCTGGTCAGGTCATTTCATTTATGGATGGCCTAAATTGTTAGGAAATGCTGTCTCACCAAAACCAAAATATGCTTATTTGCAGCTTATACATCTTAAACCTAGTTATTTGTGTTGGAGTCTACGAAATATGCTCCCATCAACTCCCCAATGGTATAACCAGTTAGATATTTAGAAGCATTTGTATGTGCATGAAACTTTCTCCAAGTCAAAGTTCTTCAGCCATTTCTCCTAACAGTTTCTAGAACCTTTATCATTGGCTATAAATATTCAAGTTTGAAAATGTGCTTACAACACTACATCCAGAGACTATAGGTCAATCATGAACTATATAACTGAATTATAATCCCTTTTGATCTGGGCAGAATCTTAATGCAGAGGTCGTGTATGCAGGGCAAGTCCCAAAGAGTTCACACTCTGAGACTCAGACTCCAGTAGGTCTGGAATGCTAGATCCATTTGTTCTGTTTACATATGAAATCAAGAGGTGACGAGAAGAAATGCACTGTAACGGAAACAAATGTTGATGAGCACAAGGATAAGTGACTCTCAGAAAAGGGCACAGTGGAAGAAGGTTAAAAAGCAGAAAATGTTGGACCTGTGGTTTCTACACATCATTGAATGCCAGAGCCAAAACTTATTTGTCAGTAACAAAGGGGTCCTTTATTTGCCTCTTGTGAGAGATGTCCCAGCGAGGTAGGCAAGAACAACTCAGGACTTTGGAGAAATGCTACTTCATGACTCTGACGGGGATCAGTCCTGGGTTACTCTTCCCCCAGACCTCCCTTGCCCACGACTATGAGCCAGATTTTATCTACTCTTCCCATTTTTTTCTATTTCCCATAAAGAATTACATTAGTCAGTTTCCGTTTAGCAACCGTGTCACATAGGTAGTAAAATATTTTTATTCCCAAATTACTATCAGTTAAGCCCATCCACATGCTGCAGTAAAATTTTGAGCTTAAATTAAGAAGGATTTTATATTTGTCCTTATGTTACTTCTATGACTTTCTTGATTTATTTTTTAAGGCCATTATTTATGAAGTATCCGATGTTCTTCTATTCTAAAGTCATCTTCACTTTTGATGAACTAGACTTTGAACATGCCCATCAGAGAAGAACCAAGGAGAAAGAATTTTGTAGCATTGTACTAGAGACTTCCTTTGGGTAGGACAGTAGCCTTTTAGTCAAATCTGAGTGAGTGTCCTGCCAGCTACTCTTTCAGAAAGTTGCACTATTTTCTAGCCTGTGTTGCTCTATCTTGTTCGTAATCAAGAAGGATATTGAAGTGGTTTGCTGAAATCAAGATAACATTATGCAATGGCTTGATTAGTTCTTTCTATTTGATATTCATACAAATTTGGGCTTGATAGGAAACTGGAAGTGCACTCTGCCAATGACATTGTTTGAGTTATATAGGTTTTCCCTTCCAGCCATAGCCATGGCCATATTAGCCATGTAACAAGCAGTAACAATTGAGTCCAAAGTCGGCTTGAAGCTTACAGGGTCCCTTGTTCATTTTTTTTTTCTTTTTCCATTTGTGTTCTTACCCCAGGTTTTTAATAGGTTATGCTTGTTAAACCTTTGACTTCTGACACAGTTTTCAATTCCTGAACATTAGTCTCCTTTCATCATCATTAGAGCAGCTCCTATTTATCCTTTAGTTTAGATCTAACTTCTCTGAGTCAATTCACCCCTCAAAACTGGGCTAGGGTCCTTCTCATGTGCTCCTCCTATCCTGGGCTTACCCTGTGGCAGCAAGTGCTACCGAGGAGTCCTTGCCTAAGTAACATGTCTCCCCATATGGTTCCAATCTTCTTAAGAGAAGAGACTGTGTCTGGAATCTAGGGCAGGTCCTTAGTAAGTTACCACCAGCTGTGAGCTCATAGGATACCAAGATACAGTGGAGGACTTTGCAAGATCTCAGAGTCCTTTGTCAGTATATAGAGTGTGACTTTGAGCAAGTCACTGCCTCCTTAGGGCCTTGGGTTTCAAACTGCAAAAGGAGTTTGAAACTGCAAGCAGCCATGACCTGTATCTGCTTGGGAAAGGTTTTCAGCCCATTTCTGTCTGAGTCTGTTTCTTCATTAGATAATGAGCTGTAATTCAATGTAGTGAATGAGCATACAGTCTGAGACAGGAGGCCGTTGAACAAGTCACTACACACCTGAGTTTCTTTATTGGCAAATCCCTAAAGTTGGGCAGGACACAAGTGCAGACTAGATGAGCTAACTCCAATAATGAATACAACACCAATGCTGTGTTCAGTGCATCCATATAATGTCTTAGCACTCTATTCTCCCAACAACCTGTGTGGTAGAAATGATACAAGCTCCATTTTATCAAAGGAGGAACTGATACAAGGTCACCCTGTAAAGTTGGAATTGGCTTCCTAGTGTAACTCCAAACCCATGCCAGTCCCATATCATTCTGCAGGTCCCTCTTTGTTCTGCACCTGCTTGGGGTCTGGCACCAGTGCTTGCCACACCTCTCCAGGTCCTGGTCTAGCTGTTGGCATTTCCTTAGCTCCAGGACAGGGGCTGGTATGAGATGAGGCTTGCTGGCTTGTATCTGGAGCAAGGGCTGGCACTGTGGGGGTACCTGGCTTGAAGCCCTGCTCACACACTCTCTCTCTGGAGCAGGAGGAGAATACATAGCATTCTCCAGGCAGCATGCATGGTTTATAAAAAGCCACAAGGAGCACTGTCCTGGGACTGCAGTCATTTATCTGCACTTTTTCCTTGTAAAATGTTACTGACTGTTTTACACCAAGGGCAGTTTATCCTGAAAGGGATGTACACGCATTCTGTTCACCTCCACTTTTTGCCAACTCTGCTTTTTCCCTCCTTGCTTCTGAAGTTATATATGGTGCTTAGAGAGGAAGCCATTTTCTGTCTGAGGGGGTAAAAAAAGAGCTGACGTCTTTAAAGAGAAACCTTCCATCATAGGGAAGAACATTTGGTTGAAGAGATAATGCCTTTGTTTTTAAAAATGAAGTTCTCCTTCCATGGTATTACATTCTTCTAAAATTGACCCCGTTTCTGGTGAGATGCTAAGAACTATACAGAGTTGATCCGTATCACTGCACCTGGTGAGGGTAAAATGGAAGGCAGATAGGATCAGCTCCATCTTTCAAATGGGAAAATTGAAGCTCAAAAAGGTTACAGTACTTGTTTAAGACTACGATGGAAAGGTGTTAGGGCAAGCAATTGAGTCAGCAGCTAGGGTGGGTGGGTGTGCGTGTGTGTGTGTGTGTGTGTGTGTGTGTGTGGAGAGAGAGAGAAAGAGTGTGCATGAAAGACAGCCTGAAGCTGCTCTGGTCCAGGTCACCCTTTTGGGCCCCCACCCCAGCCTTCTCATGCACTTGTCCTCCAGCGTGTGAAACTGGTCTTTTTTGGGACTCGCTTTGCTGATGAGAGTGAGTTTCTGTGACATTAAGTAATTGGCTGAAAATCACACTTGGTTATTGCAGAGCAGGTCTCTAACCCAAACCTTCCAAGTCAGAGCTTGCTCACCTCCCCAGACCCTCCAGCTGCCTTCATTAGTACCCACCACTCGCCTGCCTCGGCTTTTGCCGACAATCTAAATATAATGGATTGCTGCTGTGGAATGCCAGGATATTGTAATTTATAGAAAAGAATAATGGGGTTCAGGTGAATGCCCTCTTCTGTATATTCTCTTTGGAATGAAGCTTACTTTATTGTCCTTTCACTTCCCGTTAGTTTGAGCTAAAGTGATTCCATAATGACATATAAACCCAAACATGAGTAATTGATGGCAGCCTCTGGAGCTGAAGCAGGATAAAACCAGAACGACTAAAATCTCCAGGGTGAAGAATTAACATTTATTGGTTTAGTGAAATGAATTTATGTTCCAATAAAGCCAGTTACGGACTAGACATTGATTTAATGAGGTGCCTTTTTGTAAAAAGAACAAATATGAACTTCTAGACCTGGGTTAGATTGAAACTAATCTGTCACCTGCTAAACGAGTTTACAGATATGTTCTGAATAATTCGTGACATTTTCTTAATCCATGAAATTTGTGTTTAACCCATGCCATGCATTGAGTTGAACATTAAAGGGGGAGTGGAATCAGTATCTCTGAATTAATCAATCATGCATCTGTTCGTCTCTTTCCCATGGTCAGGACTGCACGCATCCCTAGATGTTTGGAGAATAAAGATTGAGACAAATGCTACCGGAAGTGCAGAATTGAGCTATGCGTTGGGTGTCTTGGACCTGTAGGAAGAAGGGGAAAGAAGTGACAGAGTGAAGAGACCCTGTGCCTTGTCTGGGTTGCTGCTGTCTTGCCTCCCTCAGTTACTGACAACCCACATTTGCCTCTGTAAACAAGGTTGATCCCTGTTCCTGCTGCTTTCTTTGTGTCTTCCTTAATAGGGCCAAAGAATTGAGGCTGGCATTGTGGTGCAACAAGTTAAGCTGCTGTTTGCAATAATGGCATTTTATGGAGCACAGGGTTGAGTTCTGTCTTCTCAGTTCAACTACAGCTCCCTGCTTAGGCACCTAGGAAGGCAGCAATTGGTGGCTCAAGGGCTTGAACCCTTGCCACCCACATGGGAAACCTAGACAGAGTTCTAGGATCCTAGTTTTGTTATGGCCATCAGGGGACTGAATCAGTGGATGTAAGATCTTTCTCTTTATTCCTCTGCCTTTCATTGAATAAACGAATAGATTTATTTTCATAAAATAAATCCCCTCCCTTTTTTTGAGAGAAAACAAAGGAGATGATTGTTTTGATAATAAAATGCTCAGGTCACAGTTATCTTGGATCCTTCTCTTTTTGTATCTAGTATCCAATTCATCAGCCAATTTCCATGACTCTGCTTTCAAAATATCTCCAGAAGCTGACCACTTCTAACTGTCGCTGGTTGACTTTCCCTCGGCCACTATCCTCTCTACCCGGGTAGCTTCAGTACCATTCTAATTGGCTTTCCTGCTTCTATTCCTCAATAGCATCTTTCCCCAAATCCCTTCTACATATGCACACAATCTGATCTTGCTACAGCAGTCAGAGTGGATGCTCTAAAGACCACAGATCCTGCCTCCTCCCCTTCCAACCTGCTCAGACCTTTCTCCCTCCGTCCCCCATCCACAGCTCCTGCTTCCAGCATTTCTGTGGGTGCCTTTCTTCAAGATATCCAGGTGACTGCTTCCCTTACCTGTATAACATTTCTGCTCACTTTTCCCTCAGTGAAGTCTGCTCTGCCTACCCTGTATAAAACTCTAACTCCTGCCTCCAAGTTAATCTTTAGCCAAGTACCCTCCTGCTTTCTCCAGGGAACTTGTTACTTTTGAATCCATTGCCTAATTCATTTATGCATTGTGGGTTTTGTTGCTGCTGTTTATTTTCTGATATCTTAATTTGTATGTAAGCTGTGCAAGGGGTAGGATCCAGAATATGCCTGTTTTGTTACAGATGAAGCCCAAGATTCTGAGGTGGCGCTAGACTCATAGGACGTGCTCAGTAAGTGTTGAATGAATGAATGAACACAAGGATGGGATGCCTGTTAAAATCCATCCTAACTAGACTTAATATTGAGGTAAGAAGAATTGTAATCCAATTTTCTTTTCATAGGTGGCCTTGTGGTCCAATTTTTGTTACATGTTTTGCTTTTCATCATGAAAAATAAAATGTATTGAGCTGAATTTAAGCTGTATTTTCTGTATTTATGAAGGTTGAGATCTTATGCAAAAGACTTTCAATCAGATGAAGTATGTTTTTATTTGAGTAACTACTGTTGAATCTGTCTTATTAAATCATTTTAGACACTTCGAAATTTGAAACCAAATGAAACAGAATTAGGGAAAATACAACCTCTTATCAGGTCACCATTGACACTGACAAAATATATGAACACACATTGAGTGCAGAGGGCTGGGAAAAAACCAACCCATTAAATGTGCAGCATGCACATCTGTGTTGCTGTGAGACCAGATGTTCTACTTGTGGGAATTTTATGTTGTCAGTGTTTTGAACCAGGGATGTCAAATTTCATGTGTTTAAATTTTGTTTGTGCAGAGTAGCTGGTAAGTATAAAATGTGCCCAACAGAGAGTACAACAGAAAGCAGTTTGATTCGAATGGAGGAATTCTGCAGCACTTTGGAGGATTTTTAAAAATTGCACTTTATCGGGTGAAGCATAGACCATAGTTGTCATCCTAATTCACATTTGTATAGCACTGTGCAACTTACAAAGCAATTGGTTATAATAGATCATCTCAAGTGTATAGTTTCTGGGAAGATATTTGCCAAAACCATTGTCTCTCCTGGCACAGTGAGTATATATAGTTTGGTTTTGCAGCCAGAGCCTGAGGGTTCAGTGTTGCCTGGGTGAAGAGGAGCCACAGGGAAGAGCTTATAATTGTAGAACAAGCGGCTTGAGCCCAACATGGTACTGGGATTCAGTGCCTGGTCCTCCCCTTGTCCCTTAAGTCAGGCTGCCTGGTTTCTGATTCACACTTGCATTTTGCTTATTGTGACTCTTGGTAACTCAGTTTCATGGTCTGTAAAATGGGCTTAGCAAAATGAGCTCTTTATAGGGCTACAATGAGGATTAACTAGCTGAATTATGAATCAAGAATGCTTAGGACAGTTCCTGGCACCTGGGAAGCCTCCTGTTACTATCAAGGAATGCCAGAATGGCCCTGCTCATTCCCCATCTCTCCCTCTCCCTCTGTTTTCTAGTCAATTCGCTGGAAACTGTCTCCTTGGATTTCCTGCTTTGGTTTTCTAATTCTTAATGTTTTTCATGGGTGGAACTTATGAGTATCAGACAAATTGTGACCCTTTTCTCCATGACAACATGAATACTCACACATATGCAAAGATACAACTTTTTCTATAATATAATTTTGGGGTGTTGATAAATCCCTGAAGAATCTCTAGGTAAAAATTTTTAAATAAGTATGTATTTATATTGCTGAGCAAGAGAGCAACTGACAGACAAATATCTTCCATTTACTGGTTCACTTTTCAAATGGCCATGATGTCTGTGCCTGGACCAGGCTGATGCCAGAAACCTGGAACTCCATCCTGGTCTTCCACATGGGTAGTAGGGACCCAAGCACGTGGCTCACTTTTTGCTACCTTTCTAGGTGTGTTAGGAAGCTGGATTGGAACTGGAATAGGTGGGACTTTAACCTGTTTTCTGCTGGAAATGCTGATATTGAAGGAGAAGGCTTAACATACTGCACAGTGCCAGCCCTCATATTAGGATATTGTGTTCCCAGCAGGCCCGGATCAAATGGTTCTTGCTGGACCATCACTGCAGGCCACTGATGCCTACGGCCACACTGGGATGTTATTTGATCTGTTATGTCTAGTACATGGTACACTAGAAGGGCAGACTCGAGGCAATCTTGGGTGTTTCCCCTGAGGGATATTTGAGAAGCAACTTGACATAGAGGAGACAAGGACCACGAAACAGGTGTCTCCAGGGAGCAAATTGCCAGCATAATGACTCTCCTGGGGCACCTGTCGTCCCCCTTCCAGCTGCTGGCTCTTTCTGGCAACCAGAGTGAGCCTGACACCCTCTTCCTTCCTGTCTTCTCCCACGCTTAGAATCATTTCTTGCTGGGCACAAGCAAGCAGCTGAGAAACCCCGAGAGGAAGAGACATTTGCTTGTGAAAATGAAGCAGGTAGCATCAGATCATAGACAGGCCGGGAGAGTGATCTGACAAAGGACTGTTCCACTAGCAGAGCTGTGTAATTGGTTGTCAATACGTGTATTTCAAAACAGTCTCCAAGTATGCCCACTTCCCAGGGAGATAAAAAAGAATCTTTCAGTATGAAAGCTTGTTACCTCTCCAAAAAAAGCACGTTGGTGCTCCTCAAGGACAGGGTGAGGAGGCAGCTCCACAAGAGCCGCATGACATGGGATTTCTTTGACACCTTGTCCCATCACAGCTGAGGGAGATTCTAAATGAATGTTTTTCATCCCTCTGACTTCATCCACAGCTTTCCAGAGTACTGTGGCATGGTTCCATTGATTGAGTCTGTCTTGAGCAGGTAGTGGTCCCACCCCATAGTGTGGGTCCCGTTGTATGAAGGAAAATGCTGACTCTCCATATTCCTCTGTAGCTAAAAAAGGATAATAAAACCTGGCCCTCTCTCAAGGACTTGGTGAAGATTAATTAGTTGTTGCCTGTGATGTTTTAAGCTCTGGTAGGGAAGGTGCTGAGTACAATTTCTAAACTCACTTCTTTAACCTATTCTGTGCAGTGGACTTCTCTGTTTGTTATCAGTACCTGAAAGAGACACCTCTCACCTGGCAAAGTGAAGTGGCTATAGGGTGGGGGTCCATGAGCGGTTTGGTGGTGGAAACAACCAGCCATTTCATAGCTCACTTCTAACTGGGGTCCTTGGTATAAACCGTAAATATTTGTTGGATGGACCAAAAGGGGAGAGTGGATGCCACTTGGGGTCCA
The DNA here is from genome assembly GCF_017591425.1 of Ochotona curzoniae. Classification (NCBI taxonomy): domain Eukaryota; kingdom Metazoa; phylum Chordata; class Mammalia; order Lagomorpha; family Ochotonidae; genus Ochotona; species Ochotona curzoniae. Next base: position 38,736,794 of record NW_024466502.1, on the reverse strand, counting down.
ATAGCCAGGGCTCACTCTGAGGTTCTAGTCCTTGGAACTAATGAGGATGGAATGGAGGACGTCACGTCAGAGCCAGATAGCAGAAATCTGGGATGGGTGTTCTGGACTGGCTGCTTGGAAGGCAGAGGAAGAAACCAGGACACTTGACTTGGAAGTCAGCTATCCTCCTTGGCCAACTAACTGTTCTTGCTTGGATGTGAACTCCGAAATGGAGCAGCTATATTCTGGTGATCCCCCTGTGCAATAAAGTCTGCTATGAGGCCTTCTCTTGAGTTCCTTCGAAGATGATTTTTCATGTTTCCAAACTGCTCTGAAATTCAGAAGGTGAAGCTGTCTCTTCCAAATGAAAGACAGAACTTGTCTTGAATCAAGGACCATTCCTTGATTCCACAAGGCTTCAATAATTACTTGTAGTGGTTCCAGGTACAGGCGATAAGCTGCGATTCAGATAGTTAAGGCTCCTGTTTACATTTCAGCAGGGAAGACAATCAATAAACAAGTAAACAAATCCCCCTGCTTGTCTACATAGGAACATAGGCTCTCTAAGGGCAAGTTTTATTTGTTTTTTGTTCATTGATGTATTCCTAGCACCTAGCACAGGTCCTGTCTGCTGAAAATTAGGTGCTTAATAAATATTTGCTGAATAAGTGCATGGGAGAGATTTCAGATAGTGGTAAGTACAATTCTAATAGCAGTTCATTGGAATGACTGCGACAAATGAATATGTCAAGACTGAAAGAAGCAGAAGATGTGCAGTCTTTCAGGATTTGATAAGTGAAGGGTTTTGTATAGATACAGTACATGATACACTTGTGTTTATTTAAAGATTTTTAAAATTTTAAAGGCAGACTTATAAGGAGAGGGAGAGACAGAGAAAGATCTTCCATCCTTTGGTTCTCTCCTCAAATGTTCACAATGATTACAGCTGAGCTAATCCAAAGCCAGGAACTTCTCCAAGCTTCCCACATGGGTGCAGGGTTCCAAGGATTAAGGCCATCCTTAGCTACTTTTCTAGGCCATAAGCAGGGAACTGGATTGGAAGTGAAGCATCCAAGACATAAATCAGCATCCAGATGGAATGCTGGTGCTGTAAGGTAGAGGATTAACTTGCGGAACTACTGTGCTAGTCCCTGTATGTTTGTGTTTAAAGGAACACTGTGTGGGAGCAGGAGAGAAGGCAGTGGAAGCATAGGAGTTGGTTATGGAGCTCTTTCTGTGCCTAGGCCAGAGAAAGTGATGGCTTGCCCAAGACAGGGACCTCCGGGAGTAGTGGAAAGTGGTCAGGTGCCAGGCATGTTTCTAGATGACTTTGGGAATGTGGGCCTAGGGCAGGAAATAGATACTGGTACTATTAATGGCTTTAGAATACTGGTCACAGAAGTGGGTGGGACAGTCGGACTGGTTCATCCAATGGACATTGAAAGAGTTTCTTCATCCTTTTGATCAGCGAGATTGAGGGCATTTCAGAACCATCAAAGCCACTTGGGCATGTGCAAGGTGAGGACTCTAGCCACTAGGCTACCATACCTTGCACATGCTGGGATCCCATATGGGCACCAGTTAGGGCATAACACCTGGCTTTATCTTTTCCCCTGAGGAAGGTGAGTTTTTGCAGGTGGGGCCAAGGACCCAGGCCAGGTGATCTGGGCCCTGTAGGACCCCCAACCTCCCCCCACCCCAGGGGCTCATAAACCTAGCATCCACTGTGTTTGGACTGGCATGGTTTGCCTCACCTCAGCATCCACCCGCAGTGCTTCAACCTGGCTCTGTCCAGCCTAATCACAGTTCCAGCACCTGCTGATGGGTGCTGCAGCCTAGTCCAGTCCAGCCAGCCCCCCAGTCCCAGCCCTAATGTGGACTGGCTGGTGTTGTGATCCAGTTCTCTCATGTCCTGTAACCCATCGAGTTCTCAAATCTGCCAGTGGATGTTATGAACTGGTCCAGCCTGACCGGCCCCTAGACCTGACCCATGTGTATGCTGGAAGGTACTATAACCTGGCATGGTCTGTGTTGCTCCTTGCCTTGGTTCTTGCATTCATCTGCAGGGACTGAATCCTGACAAAGGAGTTCACCAAGCTCTTCTACTAGATCTCCCAGTGGCAGATCTTGCACACCCTGGTGGGTCCTTAGCCCAGGTTGACTTTGTCTGCCTCTTGTCCTGGCAGGAATAGTATCCTTGCCCAATGGGCCCACACCCATTCCAGTTCTCACTGTTGTTGGGTCTTATGGCCCAGCCACAGCTAGTTCATGCCCAGACATAGCTTTCACGAGGTTCAGCGGGAGCTGAGACCTAGCCTAGTCCATTCTACATGTTCCAGTGAGTGCTGGGTCTAGTCCAGTCTGGTACTCTCCAGACCCAGTCCATATCCATGCTAAGAGAGACTGCAGCCATGATCAACCCAGCCTGTTTCCCCCATTCCAGCTCTCGTGCTCACTGGTGGGAACCCCAACCCAACCAGGCAGTCCCCTTAGCTTCCCAACCAGGCCTGTTCCCAGCTACAAATCTTGTGTGTGACAGCTGAGATTGCTGTTTCATAGCAGTGAGGCTACATACCCCCTCCCTGTAACATGTTTTGCCACCAAACCGGATTCTCTCACATGCTGGGTATTGCCAGGGCCCAGCCTAACATTGCCCGTCCCCTGTTCCAACTCTCACTGGTGGGTACTGCCAGGTAGGCCCCCAGCCATAGCTTTAATGTGCACCAGTGAGTGGTATTCAGTGATGGTCGCTGCTAACTACTCTAGATCAGGTCTCCTGCTTGTGCTGGGGTTTTGATCTGACCCTTAAAGGTCCTCATGTTGCTGCTCCAAACTGCTTGATCTCAGTACCCTCGCTTACCTACAGGTACAGTGGCCTTGTTTGTGGAGGTCCTTCAGGAGTCATTCCTCACCTGCACATGAACCCCCAGGTCCCTGCTTGCCCCCACCTGTGCCATGCCCCAGAAAGCTGTAAACCTACACCCAAAGTTCCCACAACGTGCTGCCACATGGCTCAAAGGGTTTGCCAGGTACCATTGATGACCAGGCTGCCCAATCCAGGGTTGCTTGCCACCAGGTGTGTGAGTCAAGAGGACCCTGGACAAACCCCATCCAGTGTTGCTCATTGCTGATAGCTTTTCTTTTAAAAGTTTTTTTTTTTTTTTTTAAATTGTTTCAAAGGCAAATTTACAAAAAAAGACTGAGAGAGAACGAGGGGAATGGGTAGAACAAAGAAATTTTCCATCTACTGATTCACTTCCCAAATAGCTACAACATCCAGAGCTGAGCCAAGTGGATCCCAGGGGTCTGGGATTCCACTTATATATCCCTTGTGGACTCAAGCACTTGGGCCCTCCTCCACTGCCTTTCCAGGTGCATTATCCATGAGATGAATGAGAAGTGGAGCAACTAGGACTCAAATAGGCACTCATATGGGATGGTGCTATTGATGTGACACCTTAATATGCTGTGCCACAACGCTGGCCTTTCCATTAGTTATGTGGGGAGTCCAGGTAGCTCTTCCAAGGCTTATTTTTCACAAGGCTGGAGTAGAAGGCTATTCAAGTAGTATGGTGTGAATGGGTTCTCCTTCAAAATAATCTTCCTCTTAGGGCTTCCAAGACCCCAACCCCTAAGCACTAGGGTTTGGAGGGCAGGAGTGCTGGAGAGTAAATTTTAAGGCATTAATGGTTTTCATTAAAATGCAAATAGAGTATTCGTAATGGAAAGCCTATTGATTGTCTTTTGTCCATTAATACCCAAGTGCTTTAAGGCAGCAATCAAAAACCTCTGTAAACTGTAATTATAGTCTTTCACTTTTATATTGTTATTTGGCTGTCACTCTGTAGAAACTGAAATTTCACAGAAGAATGCAGTTTGGGTTCTGTCCTCAGAGACAGATATGATCTAGAGGAGACTGGCAGGACGAGGCACTGCTTTTCTGTTCATCGCTGTATCCCTGGTACCCCCACGGTGCCCAGAATACTATGGGAACTTAATAAACAGTTGGACACAGGTATTGTGATAACCTTCTGTAACACATGGCAAGGTACTGGCAGTGAGAGGTAGCAGAGACTGTGGGTGAGTTTATCAGATTAGCTACAGAAGCTGGGACAGAGTGGGGAGAAAGACACAGGTGCGGGCTAACTAGAGACTGGAGGTAGTTGGAAAGGCGGGGTCTCTAACTCCAACAGATTTGAGAATCTTGGAGGATGGAGTCCCCTGGCTGTCACTGGACCAGCCACCTGGAACAAAACAGATAGCAGGATGATGCTGGGGTGTCCAGCAGAGAAGGCTCGGCAAGGCATCTAGCTAGGGAGCTCCCTGAGGGTTCCTGCTGCGTAGGAGAGAGCTGCAGGTGCCAGGCAGCGCTGGGCTCTGTGATGCCTGCACTTGGCCTCAGGAGAAAATTCCTTGGGTTCACATCCTAGGTGTTTCTCAGGCCCAGGGTTTTTCATGTTTCCCCGGTACATGGTGAAGTTGGTTATCTCAAAATTTCTTTTTAAAAAAGATTTATTTTATTGGAAAGGCAGATGTACAGAGAGGAGGAGAGACAGAGAGGAAGATCCTCTGTCTGATGATTCACTCCCCAAGTGACCGCAACGGGTGGCACTGCGCTGATCTGAAGCCAGGAGCCAGGAACTTCTTTCTGGGTCTCCCACACAGGTGCAGGGTCCCAAGATCCCAGGTCATCCTCGACCACTCTCCCAGGCCACAAGCAGGGAGCTGTATGGGAAGTGGAGCTGCCGGGATTAGAATCGGTACCCCACATGGGATCCCAGCATGTTAAAGGCTAGGACCTTAACCACTATGCTATCTTGTGGGCCCTATCTCACAATTTCTTAAGTGATAGTAACTGCAGCTTTTGTGTTGGTAATTTGCTCCTGATAACAGAACAGCATTTAATTACAGCTCTTATCAGTGGCCATTAGAACAAGCTGTTTTGAAGTGGAAACAATGCTTTCAGCAGTAACTGGGACTGTCTCTCAGGTTTGGCAACCTGACTTAGTTACAAGGTCAGAGCAGTCTGTGTTGAGTCTGGGGGGTGAATGAGCTTGACTTAGTTTTTTTTTCTGGCTCCCAAATCTTGCCATTCAGCCTCATTTTGTGCCATGTCAACATGTGAACAATGGCCAAACTATTTGTAGCGCCTGCACATGTCTAGAACCTGTCTCTTCATTATCTCAGAGCCTTGATTTGTTCATCTTAGAAATGGGAACAGTCAGGCCCAGTGCGGTAGCCTTATGGCTGAAGTCCTCACCTTAAATGCGCTGGGATCACTTATGAGTGTTGGTTCATGTCCTGGCAGCCTTGTTTACCATCCTGCTTCCTGCTTGTGTCCTGAGAAAGCAGTTGAGGATGGCCCAAAACCTTGAGACCCTGCACTCGTGTGGGAGACCTGGAAGAGGCTCCTGGCTCCTGGCTTTGGATTGGCGCAGCTCTGACTGCTGCGGCTGGGGAGTAAATCAGCAAATGGAAGATCTGTCTCTTCTTCTCTATATATCTGGCTTTCCAATAAAAAATAAATTAAAAAAAGAAAGAATTGGGAACAGTCATCTCTAACATGTAAACCTGTAAGATTGCTATGAGGAAGTGTGATGTGGTTCAAAGAGCATGGATTTTGGGGTAAGATGGAAGCTTTTAATTTCTTTATTTGCCATAGCACTGTGTGCTTTTGAGTAATTCATAACTTCTAGAGTCTAGATTTCCTCAGCTGGTCACATGCATATAATGACAGTGACTTTCTTTTTAAAAAGGATCGATTTTACTTATTTGAAAGGCAAAGAGTAACAGAAAAAGAGTTTTCCATCTTTCCATCTGCTGCTTCACTCCCCATATGATTGTATTGGTTAGGAATGGGCCAAGCAGAAACCGGGAGCCAATAACTGTCTTCCACGGGGGCAGCAGGGGTCCAGGAACTTGGACCATGATCCTCTGGTTTCCTAGGCATGTTAGCAGGGAGTTGAATCAGAAGCAGAGCAGCTAGGGCTGCATTTTCTAACGGAATTCCCAAAAGACCACCCTAGTAAAATGGCCACAGAACAAGGGAAAGCATGGGATTTCGGGCATAATGGAGGAAGGGTGGAGTTAACATTGCACCTGCAGAGCAGTATTCACATTGGTCAGTTACGCCTGGTTCTGTGGTAGCTCGTTTGCTGTGTCTACACCAACAGCTGTCCCTGGGCAGACTGGGAACAAAGAAGACAGGTATTCCTGATTGCAAGCTAGTGGGAAATGTCATCTATCTGCTTCCAAATGCTAGCCTTCAAAGATATACAGGAGGAAGATCTGGCCTGATGTTGCAATCATTATTTGGAATTTGCATGGCCCATTTTATTTGCAGAGTCCTTTTCATTCATTAATTAGTTATTCATTTATTTAATGCAATTTTTAATTGTGAGCTTATTCCATCTTGCAAAGGTGGAATTATTCAGATGAACATTTAAAAAGAAATTAACAGAATGACAGAGCTTATAATTGTGCTTTAATCTTAAATTAATATCCCTCCTGTTTTCACGTTACCAGGACAATTATCCTGAACGGTACCAGAAGCAGGAAATTATGTATTGCCCTATATGGCATTCCCTCCCGGAGAACACGCCATTTATCACGGCTTTTTAATCTCCTCTATGCACAGCGGAAAATGCAACATCTCAACAATATTTCAGTGTTTGGAGAAGATTAAAGCACCTGCAAATGTTCGTTGTTTATTTTGTCTGCTCGCTCTGCTGCATTGCGCTGGGTCAGAATTGAGGTGGATTTGGGTTCCCCTTCAGGAAGGTGACCGTTGATGGTGAATTTATGTGGAGTCTGAGAAAGTCACATCAGCACCCCTGGCAGGACAAACTGGAAAAGTGCAGATTTCTATCACTGTTTTAGTTTCTTTGTCTTTTTTCAGAGCTCTGCAAACTAGAATGTGCCTGGTAACAATGGCTTAGTTGAGGGAGTGAACTTGAGTTGCCTAGCTGACTGTAGGTAGATTTCTTTTCTGCTATCCCCACATTGCCTGAGAAATGGCATTAGTGCAGATTCTCCCGAGTACCAGGACTGACTCCACCCAGTTGTCTCAATTCCTTCATATACTTAAGGAATTTACTTGTGTGGTTGTGTGGATGTCAAGTCCAAAATCTGTAGGACAGTTTTTCAGTTTTGAGTCTGGTGGTTGGAAATTCAGTCAAAATTTCTGTGTTGCCATCTGGAGGCAGAATTCCTCATTTTGAGGAGCCTTATTCTTTACTCCTAAGACCTTCCAGTGATTGCTTGAGACTGACCTATCTCATGGTGGGTGAACTGCTGTACTTTGTGTCAACTGGCTGTAATGTTCATCACTTCTAAAATATTTCTTTGCAGTGTCACTGAAATTCATGTTTGGCCAAACCAGTGGACACTATAGTCTATCCAAGCTGATGCATGAAAATGACCTTCACAGACCAAGTGTCCTGCTGACTGTGGAACCCATAGGGCCTTCTTTACAAATAAGCTGTGAGCTCCTCAGTGTGGCTGTGACCCTAATTGTGTCTCCTAATGCTGGCCAGTTGGTGATTTTATCATCAGATTTCTGCTGTGAGCCAGCTTGCCCCACCTTTGGGGACAAGTTAGTTGTGGTCCATGCAGGGTGGCCAAGGCCCTGCTGTCTACTCTTTGGTCACCGCGTTCTGTCTTCCTAGGCCAGCAATTGTTACTCCACAGAGACAGTGCTCTCCTGTGTTTTATGAAAGTGAATTTTTAAATAGAAATGTAATATGAAGTAAAAAGTTCAACAGTGAAGCTTGAGTTTTTATCAGATTTCTTGCCAATCTCCGCACACAACTATCCCCAGACCAATAAATGAAGCATTTCCAAATTTCCAGAAACCCTCCTTACACTGCCACCTGGTCACTGTTCCCCAGCCTCAGGGCCCATCTCTAAGCTAACTTCTGGTCCCAGATATTTTGTCCTCGTTTTGGAAATTCTATGCAATGTCCTTTTTTTCACCATAACGTAATTTCTGGTGGCAAAAGATTTTTTGCTGGGAAGTTCTCTCGGGGATTCTGTCCCTTCCACCTGTCCTTGAAAGCAGCAAGCATGACTGGCCTGATACATAAGGGACTTTGTGCCAGAGATTGTGGCCATACCCAGTTGCCCAAGAGGTGTTGCTGCACAGCTTCTGGGGTTCTGTAGGGAAACTGGGAAGAGGCCCTGCCTCTCAGCTCAGCAGGGCCTGGAGCCTCACAGGGGTGATGGAGGTCCCAAAGCCAGCTGGCTCTGGTCCCCTCTTAAGAAGCCTCTGTAAGTGGCAGCAACAGTCTTGATGTGTCCTGTGGGGAACTGGTGCTGGCTTGCTGCAGCATGGCTTCTGTTCTCAGGTTGCTGGCAGATAGGCTGTGATGTTCCACTGCTCCTGACCCACGCTCAGGGCTTTCCTTGTCCTCTGTGAGTTATTGGATTTGGTAGACCAGTATCTCTTAAGTAGTGCGATTGATAGCAAATCACTGCCTCACACTCTGCTGATAAGGGCTTGAATTGTGATAATGCTGTTGTGCTTTTGCAGGGCTGTCCTTGGGTGGGTGGGTGTTCTTGCCTCCTCTGACTGTGCCTTCTTTCCTCCCCTGGACCCCAAACAAGTTGTCACTCACAGCTGTGTCCTCAAGGTTCCTGTCCCTTACCAAATTACTGCTTTGCTTTGAAAAATTATTTGAGAGAGAAGGGAGGGACAGTGAGAATAAATAGAGAAGGAGAGACAGAGTTTGAACTTCTTCCACGGGTTTATTTCCCAAATGCCTACAAGAGCCAAAGCTGGATCAAGTTGATTTTGGGAGCTAGGAATTCCATCGAGGTTTCCCATCTAAGTGAGGGAGACCCAACTACTTGAGGCATCATCTGCTGTCTCCCATGGTGTGTACCAATAGCAAGTTGGAATCAGAAATGGAGCCAGGACTCTAACCCAGGCACGCCTCTGGGGTGCAACTTTCCTAAGCACCAGCTAACTGTTGTGCTGGATGCCGCTTTCTGTCATATTACTATTAATCACTGATTGTTGATACTGGTCCAGGCCCAGCCTGCTTTACCACTGCCTGCTGGACATTCCTCATCGGCATCTCATTGATGAGACTCCTGCTCCTGAGACCTCTTTCCCCACTCATGACATTGCTGTGCATCCCCCCCTTGCTCACCCACCACCCACCTCTGCCAGGCTATTCTTGCATGCTTGAGGCCTGTGTGTCTGGCCTCTTTTCCAGTCCTATGGCCCCTGCTCAGCATCTTTCCGTCTGTTCTGCTGAAAACACACTGCTCTGCCTGCCTCATTACTCACCACCCTTGTATTCCCTGTGTCATCATCATCTGATACATTTTTTGGGGTCACTTGCTGCTCAGTGCCGAAGGGACAGAGCCCCACCCCTGGGCCTGACAGCCCAAGCCCTCTGACCTTTCCCCTGAGTCTCATCTCCATAGACGATCTGATTTTGTAGGGACGTTCCGTTACAGCTCAGCATTTTCTGCTCCTGCAATGTTTTCTGCTGTTGCCTCTGTGGAACACCAGGCGTCAGAGTGGAACAAAAGGGAATGGTCCCAGAGCCAGGCTCCCCTTGCCTGGAGCATCCTGGTGTCTCCTCTGCATTGCACAGGCTGTGGCAATGTCTTTCTCCTTGGCTTCAGCAGGGAGGGAGCCTGCTCTCCTGAATGCCACATTTGTCATCTGTGTGGCTCTTGCCTTGAGTTGTAGCTAGTTTCAAACTTGCCTGGTTCATTTTCTGTTGCTTTAATTGAAGACAGGAGATTGGGTAATTTCATAAAGGAAAGAGGTTGGTTTAGTTAATGGTTCTGTGCACTGGAAGTTCAAGGTTGGGTAGTTACATTTGGTGAGGATCTTGTGCTGTATCCTAACAAGGGGGTGAAGCAGAAGGATGAGCAGCTCATGTAGGGGACCACACTCAGAGAAGTAGCCATGCTTTAGGGTAATTCAGATCTGTGGTTCTTAGACCAGTTTCTGGAGAATGAACTCAAACAACTTCTAGTTATAGAGAAATTATGCAATTTCTCTTAGAATTTAATGCACTAAGTTAAAAATAAAATAAATTAAGTTCATCTGTTTCTTTTTTGCTTTTCTTAATGTGGCTTTCAGAAAATGTAAAATCATATGTGAAGCACGTATTTGTGGCTTACCTTTTCTCTTGGATTGCCTAACACGTCTATTGAATAAATGAATTTGGTAGATGGATATCTAGGAATGGTTAGACCCCCACCTTCCCTTCTTCGCCCCAGGTCATGTTTATTGGTCCATCACCCAAACAGGCTCTGAGCTCTGAGCTGGACCTCCTGGTGGTCAGGAAGTCTGTGAACCCAAGGATGAAGCCACTTGGAATGGAACCTGATTTAAAGCCTATGAACTGGGTCTCACAGCCATGATTTTGTGTACCTGTGTCTGTATTTCAGTTAATTTGCCAATATTATGACATTCTAAACTGAGTAGGACACATGTTCACTTTGAACAACTGCAACATCCCATGATATTGTCAAGGGTGTTCATTCTTAGAGTGGCAGATGAAGATATGTTCTTACCTGAAATTCCTCATTTTGTAATATTTGCATACTGTAATCAAACAAGGTGCCTGATTAGCTTAGGAAATTTACCAAAGGCAGCTCTGCAATCTTGAAGAGCAATGACCCCCTTTCTATCAAGAGTAACTGAACTTTCCGGTAGTACTGTGTAGTACTGTGGGGCTGATTGTGTAACCAGAGTGGGAGGACAGCTTTGTCAGCCCTGCCCCTTACTGTCTGAGTCTTTGGGCCCTGATTTCTTGAGGCTTTGGCCGTTCCTTAGCGCAGATGTGGGTGTAGTGAGAAAACAGTCATCTGGGGATGCTGATGCTCTAACTAGGCACGGAAATTCTGGAGTCAGCCTCACAATCTGAAAGCCGTATTTTTAGTCCATAGCGAGTCTCATTTCATACAGTCACACAGCATTTACATAGTGCTTTTGTACTTTTCAAAGTGCTTTCCACATAATATCTCATTTGGTTTTTATATTGGATGCCTTTTCAATCAAAACTACTCTCCATGTTGCTTACATTTGCTGCCTACAGTTTTGTTCTTCTCACTGATTTTATTAATTCCTCTCCATCATGCTCGCTGGCCTACCACCCTGTTTACTTTGCTCTCATAAAAGGTCACCATGACTGACTGACACGTGGCTAGATCCAGTTGCCAGTTCTCAGTCTTCTCGTCTCCCTTGACCCATTGGAGTCATTTGATACAGTTGAGTGCTTGCTCCGTGAAATTCGTCCCCATTTGCCTTAAAGGCTGTCACACTTGCCTGGCTTTCCTCTGACCTAAGGCACCTCCTCTTCATATCCTTTTGTTACCTTCACATAGTTCTCAGACATATTTTCCATGTCTACTAATGTCATTGTTTGCTGATATCATTGAATCTCATAGATTTAAATATCATTGGCTTGCTAACAATTCTCAAATACCTTGTGTCAAGATTTCTTATTTTCAAACTCATTTATTCAATTAACCACATACTGTCTCTCTGAAAGACTTTATTTTTATTGGAAAGGCAGATCAGATTTATGGAGAATGAGAGCCAGAAAGATCTTCCATCTGCTTGTTCACTCCCCAAAAGGCCACAATGACTGGAGCTAATTTGATCCAAAACCAGGAGGTAGGAACTCCTTTTGGGTCTCCCATGTGGATGCAAGGCTTTGGAATCATTCTCTACAGCTTTCCCATGCCACAAACTGGGAGCTGGATGGGAAGTGGAGCAGCTGGAACATAAACTGGCACCTACGTGGGAGTTCAGTGCTTGCAAGCAAGTATTTAGCCACTGAGCCATCACATTTTCTCTTCTTGAATACTGATGTCCTTCTCTAACATTACTCAGCCCCTGTTACTGCCTCTGAACACACTCTTTTTGTGGTCTTCTCTGTATCATTTTAGGCTAACATCACCCCCTGTTGTCTTTTGTAAACCACAGCCGACATGTTAATCTCTAACACCAAGCTCTTCCAGAATGTGACCACATCTCACTGGTTCCAGTGCTGCCATCCTGCTCTGAATCCCCCCTCATCTCTGCTTTAGATGACCTCAAATGCATCCACACCAGATTTACATTTCTGCTCTTGCTTTGATTGCTGTTGAGATCGGCCAGTACAGAGTGACCTCTTCAAAATAAACCAGATGTTGCCACTCTTCTAACCAAACGACTCATGTATCCAGGATAAAAACCCAAATCTCTCTAATACTGCAAAAGCCCTGTTCAGTATGGCATTTCCATTTCTCTTCCATGCCAGCCCTTCAGGCTTCCTGCCTGTGTCATTCAGTTCCAGGTGACATGTATCACACGGGCAAGGTTTCCACCAGTATTTCCTCTGGAATGCTTTACCTTCGGTTTGAATCATGTGTTACTCCTGGCCTCTCCTACAACTTTACTTACTGTGCAACCCTTAACCCTGCTTTTCCCTTTACACTTTTTCTATTTTATTTCTTCCCCATGACACTTAGCACCATCTAACATACTGTATATTTTACTTATTCATGTAGTCTGTTGTTCATCTCAGTTCAAGTGTTAGACACATGAGGACAGATTGTCACATCCCCTGCACTAAGAATAATACCAACACTTGGAACACAATCCTGAAATATTTATTTTAAAAAGATGAGTGAACAGTAATCCCAAATAAGTATTAACATTTTTCTCTACTCTGTGAAGGAAGAAATTTGAAACTTAAGATAAAGACACATCCACCCCATACATATACAACTTACCCAAGTACAGGCATAATGTAACTCAAGTGTCCCTGGAAGAGAAAGGATCCATTTGAATTGGCAATAGTTGGTCTGATCACCAGAGGGTTGAAATTAAGCTGTGAGTTTTTAAAAATGCAGGTTAATGTTTTATGAATATACTTATTTTAAAAATGTTTATTTTTTTTAAAAAAATTATTTGCTTGAAAGGCAGTTAGAAAGAGAGCTCTTTCATCCAGTGTTTCACTTCCCAAATGGCTGCAATGGCTGGAGAGCTGAGTTGGTCTAAAGCTAGGAGACAGTAACTTTTTCTGGACCTCCCACCTGGGTGTAGGGGACTAAGCCTTGGGCCATCTGCCATTGCTTTCCCAGGTACATTTGCAGGGAGCTGAATCAGAACTGGAGCAGCTGAGACTTGAACTAGTTCCCATAAAAGATGCCAAAACTGCAGTTGTCAGTGTTACCTGCTAAACCACTGTATTGCTCCTAATCTTTTGATTATTACATTTAAATATTGATTTTTATAATGACATCAAAATGGTAGTCATTCATAGTAGCAGGATTTACACATTATGAGGAAATGTGAAGCTGTATGGTGTCATTACATAACCATCCAACTGCAAAATCCTTAATGGTGAGATTAAATTAGGGGAGTTCGCTTAGGTCCTCTCATCACATTCTACGTGGTACTTAGGTTTCCATATTAAGACGTCATTTACTGCGCATTAGGCCCCAAGGATAACTCTTCTGTACGGATACTGCAATGTCTAATATTGGATGATACAGATTAGAAGATACTGTTTCAACTCTTGTGTTGGGAATTTTCCTCCTCTGGAAAGATTTTCTTAATACCCATTGATTGATTTGATGCCTCTATTCCAGTTAGGGTTGATTCCAAGTACATTCTGTAATTCATGTGGGGTCTCACATTTAGAGGGGCCTTACACTTGATTTAATGCTTTGCTATCAATGTCTAAAAATTCAGAATAATTTTTTTAACAAGAGCCTAACATTTTCCATTTGTTCTGTGCCCCATGGGGACTCTTTCACACCACTAGATAATAACAGGGTGAGGTAAATGAGGACTAGGATGGAGAAGTCAATAGCTGATTTCAGTTGTGCTTATATGATCAGAGATGAGGTTGAGTTGTTTGGTAGTTCCATGAAACTTATTGCATAAGTTTCCTACACATATTTGGCCATTGCTTCATTTAATGATTTATTAAATTTTGTTCCATTTAAAAAGCAGTTTCACAATTTGTTTCATTGTGTTCTGTTCTCTAGAACCCAGAAATCTAAGTTTAGTGATATTATGATATCCTTGATAATGCATTGTTTCATTGTGCTGTTCTTTAGGGGCAAGAGGGAACAAAAGTGCAATATGCAAATTGCTATGCCTTTTTTTTCCCTTTGTTTTTTGCTTCTGTGAGGCATACTTTTCAAATTTGAACCATTCAGACAGTAGTGATACACGCAAGGGCTTACAAGGACTAGACAGCTCACCATACAAGTAGACATACAAGTAAATGAACTACGGTGGATGATGGTAACGCACCAACCTGGGTTGTGTTTGCCATTGAAGGGATAATGGCCCCCAATGCATGTATTGGTGGATTATGGCCTAGTGTTCTGAAAGTTTCTCTTCCACGACCAAAAAAATCCAGACATAGAAATTTAGGTGCAATTTCTCAAATTTAAAAAAAATGGGTTAAGATAAAACACCATGAAACACTTTAGGGAAGGCAGTTCCTGACATGGCTTGCCTCACTTTGTTCTCAGTAATACTCACGTGTTGTTTATCTCATGTGAAGAAACTTTTAAAATAAAGAAATGCTCTCTGATTTTACCTTGAGGTTTTTCAGGGAGTATTTATGCAACATTTAACTCTTGTGAAAAAATATTAAACCTGAGATCTAGTAACAGTGACCCACCCAGTTAGCTAACTTCCTATAAGTGAGAATAGAAATTTGGTACAACTGTCAGTATTTTGGTAATCTCTGAAGCTAATTTTGCTGTGTTGTGGCAGAGAAATTTAAGGTAGCCCATAAGTGCCATTAAAATTATTCCAGAAACTATATTAAAATAAACAGGTGAAAATAATGTTAAATATTTTACCTACCTAAACATACATAAAACATGTACATACATCATTTCAGCATGTGATCCATGTAAAAATTATTGGGACAGTTTATATTTCTTTCACAAGAAATACTTTAAATTCAGTACATATATTTTATTCACAAAATATTTCAGTTCAGACTGTAGTTTAAGTGTCTAGTGGCCATATGTGCTTGGCAGCTACATGCAAAGCTGTGTTTTTGTGCCCAATGTCATGTAGCTTTAGAGCTTGGTAGAAGCAACCTATTTGCTTAGTATTTCAAACTCTTTGCCCTTCTTACTACATTGAAAGCTTCTTTGCTCCTAAGTAGGAAGTGCAGAATTCTGGCATCTGGCTTGGGCTTAAGCATTTGCAGGGTGTGTTAGTTTGGACTGCTACAACAAAGTATCATAGACGCAGTGGCTTGTTAACATAGAAATTGATTCTGGAGGCGGTGAAGTCTGTGACCAGGGTTTCAGCCTGGTTGGAGCCTGGTGAGGCTATCTTCTGGGTTGCACATGGGCAGCTTTACTTTGTATCTGTACATGAGGGAAAGACAGCATAAGAGCTCTTGATGTACCTTCTAGAAGAGTGCTGATTTCATCACACAGGCTGCACTTTTGTGACCTAGTTACTCTCCAAAGATTCTAGTTCCAAATACCATCGTATTAAGGTTTCAACACTATCTTTTATTTTGGTGGGGTGAAGGGAGGACACCACACACGGTATGAGAAGATTTTGGCAAAGTAGGAAGCAGGAAGCTGCAGGCAATGATTAAATCAGAAAATGCTGTATTGTGGTGGTCACTTCGAGCATGTACTGGTGACAGAATCTGATAGATGCCGAGTTAGCTCTTCTTCACAGTGAGGTGTATTGGGCTAGACATGCATAATGAACTATGAAGAACAGGTCTTGATGAGCACCTAAACATTGTAACTGCAGTGGTTTGGATGTCAGGCCGGCAGGTAAGCAGGTGGAGGAAGCACTTCACCTCTGGTTGCAGGAGCCAACCTACCTGGCTTGGTAGGATGACTGAGCAGTTCAGAACATCCAAGAAGAGTGAAAAACTTGGGTTGCAGATGAAGAAGAGGTAGTACAGTGGTCAGGCAAATGGCAGGAGGCACTTAGGGAACAGCCTTTGGCTCTGTATCTCTGGGTTGGCTCCATCTTCAGGAGAGAGCTTGAGGATTGGCGTTTCCTGAGTCCATGTGCACCTGGAGGCAGTGGTCAATGTTTTGACCTGGGAACAGAACTATGTAGCATTCTTGGGGCTCATTAGTCCAAAGTTCTTTTCCTAAATGTGCTACCTTTTAACACTCCTGTTGCCATTGTTGCCTTCTATGGGTTCCCATGGATATTTGCGCTGATTTACATTAGCTGGTCTTTTAATTATCTTGGTTCTGTAATTTCTGTAATTTTTTTTTTTTTGCACAGGATGAATTTGCTGTGGATTGAAACCTTAAATAGTTGTTGAAAGTTCTGTAATTTGGGTTTCAAGTCATCTAAACTATGATGTGGGCGATTAGATCTAGGTAGTCCTTGGTATAGGAAATGCTTGTGGGATAAAAAGAGGGTTTAAGGGTTTATCAGGATGGAAACAGCCTGATTTGAGGTTTCCTTGCTAGCATGAGCCAACTCAGCTGTGGGACCATGGGTATAATCATGACCCCAGAGAAAATCCAGATTGCCTCTATTCTTTTACCCACGTAATAGCCCTTGCTTGGCACTCACTGCATTTTCTCCAAATACTGATTTAAGCAATTAGTAAGTTTCTCCAATTACTAAAGAACGTCTTTCACAATCCTTATTGAATCAACCTATTTAAACCATGCATTTTTTTAAACAAATATATTCCTCAGTGTGCCTACGGTTTTGTTGCACCAAGTGCCAGGCACTGGTTTGGGTGCTGGGGATTGGGAACCACATTCCTCATTATAAGGAAGCTCATCACCTGGTGAGTTCTTCCCGTTAAACTCTCTGGGTATCCATAGTCTATACAGTCATTCCTTGACATTAACATCATTGGTTTTGCATTCACTTTGTTTTTATTCCTAGTGTGTTTCCCAAAACAACCTGCCTCCCCTAAATGACTAAACATTTTCTTTAGCAAAAATTATGCTTTAGCCTTTCTTTATAACTCAGCATAGAGCTCGTGACTTTTCATTGTTATTAACTGAGGGGCGAATTCCCATGGTGAATGAATGGGATCCGTTGGTTTTCATTTTACATGGTTTGGTTAGAGACTTAAGGGTTGTTTGGTACATAGTCAACTGGCAACATTGCCCTTATTGATCTGTAGACTAAACACAGCCATAGATACTCTGTAGATGTTCTCTTTTGAAAGTCTGGTAGGGTGATGGTGATTTTTAATGACAAGAAGATGACATTAAAGCTATACCTACACGATGGCTTCCTGGTGTGTTGTAGTTGCTGCAGAAGCTCAGCTTTTGGGAGTTCCCCTAATTAAGTGCATAAACAGTCTCTTTTAGGCTGTCAGAGAGGAATGCTGTTTTTAAGGGAATTTCAGTGATCTTCCCTGCCTTTATGCTGAAGGAAGCCTACGGCTGGGACACATAAACACAACATTGTTTGCTTTGCAGCACTGATAATTTTCTCATGTCTTTGAGGCTGTCAGGTAACCAAGAGACTTGCTGTATCTTAGGAAAAAGTTGCTTGCAGTGGACCTGATCAAACCATTAATAATCTAATTACTGAAGCATTACCCGTGTTTTTGTGCATTTGAGCCTACCAGATAGATGAGACTTTTATTCTGAAAGCTATAGGAGCATACAGGAAAAGCAACTTACAGGCCTAGTGAGATGTTGGTTCTTTGTGTATAAGGCACATTCATCACTGGAAGAAGTGCTGCCTCACTTTGAAAGGAATACTCCTCTGGAGAGGAGTCTTCTAAAGGGATGACTTTCGAAATCCTTAAGGAGTCATGCTTATGTGCTAGCATTGTTAAGGAGTTTTTCTCCCCCCAACAAGGGCACTAGTGTGCTCCTAGAAAAAAGGAATGAGACAGGCTCATGGTAGCCCTAAGAAGAGGCTACTAGCAAATAGGAATGGATCTTGCTCATTGGTTTGGTGGGAATTAGGAAGAAGGGAACAATGATGGGAGGAAGAGATATTCTGACTTTTCTACATCCACATTCTATCTCAGAATGATAGAACTTGTATGCTTATGTTCATTCTCACGTACTGCTATGGCTCCCCTGTCTTAGACTGAGCCCCTAAGAGGCTAGAACATTTAGTCAATGAGGCCAAAGCTGAATTGCTTCCTATAGAGAGCAATGAATTTCACAGCCCACAATCTGTTTTAATAGTAGGGCTCCAAGATAAAATGCAAGGTATCTAGTTCTGCTTGAATGATAGTTAGCACAAATTTATTTTACTGAATCTCAATGATTGCATGGGACATACTTATCCTAAAATTTGTTACTTATTGGAAATTCAAACGCCCAGCGTGGTAGCCTGGTGGCTAAAGTCCTCACCTTGCATGCACTGGGATCCCTTCTGGGTACCTATTCATGTCCAAGTTGCTCCACTTCCCATCCGGCTCCACGTTTGTGGCCTGGAAAAGCAGTCAAGGATGGCCCAAAGCCTTAGGACTCTGTCCCCCATGGGAGACCCAGAAGCTCCTGGCTTTGGGTCAGCTCAGCTCTGACTGTTGCTTTATGGGTGAACCAGCAAATGGAAGAGCCTACTCTCTTTGTCTCTGTAAAGTTTGACTTGCCAATAAAAATATTTTTAAAAATTCATATTGAAAATGGGTGCTTGTATTTTTTATTTGTTGAAACTGGCATCTTTTATGGGGAAGAGGATGAGAGTAGAAGGTTCCAAGATCACGTTTCTTTTATGTATACTAGCAGTGGTCCACCTGATGTTAGTCCTCCCCAGATAATGCAGGTGGACCATATTTCAGAAATATTCTGGGGAAAAGATCCTGCTGTTCCTGGATTTCCTCTAACCACCATACATACTCCATGATCCAGGCATTGGGTTGGCACTAGAAACTCAGAATATGAACTGGTGTATTTCCTTGGGGAAGGTGTGTGGAGGCATTGTGTCAGCCTGAAGGTCTAGGGAGGTGTGAGCTCTGAGGTTGGGGAGATGGGTCAGAGTGTCAGAGTGGGGTGCGTACTCTGTCCTTGGAATCAGTGCAGTGTGGAGCACTAAACCAGGGTTGCAGCCTCAGAGGACCTTGGGTGTCCCCCAGACAGGCAGACTATCTTCACCTCCCCTGACCCTGATTTCATCTGCTTTCACTCTCCATTGTTCCATGAAGTATTTTTCCACCTGCCTTCTCCCATGAGCATATCTGAATAGCACACTAAGGGTTTAAGACACTGCTTTTTCACATTAACATTATCTTTATTCTGAGCTTGTGGAACCCATGAGGTTAAGCTGTGAAAACCTTTAAAACCAGGCCTTCTAAAGGGCTCCCAGGATGGTAGAGGGCATGGATCTTTTGTGTCTTGAGCCCAACAACCTTACATATTGATCCAGCATTAAGAAACTAAATATGGCACCAAAAGTGTGACATTTATACAACTCTTCAAAGCTCATCAGCAACTTCCAAGATACTATTTTAATTAATTCTAACAATTTAACAATTGCTACAATCCTACAGGGGCAGAGTGACATGTCTCAGGCCACTGACCATGCCTGACAGTGCTACATTGACTTTTTCAAACGTCTTTTGTAACCTGCAGAAAAGAAGATAGAGGCCACAGGATCTGGGATATGTAGGGGAGCTGATGCTTGGGTGGGGGTCATTGGGTGAGAGAGCAGAGTCAGTTTCTCAGTTTCATGGAGAATGTACCTGGGGTCTGGAATGCCTGGTCAGCTCCTAGGAATTCAGGGGCAATGGAGCTTAGTTTGAGTCAGAAAGGGAAACTGCCCATGTGGGTCTTCCTTGACTGGATCTGGAGCAGAACCCTGACCCAAGAGAGTGGGCACCAGGCCTGTAGGAACCCCGTGGTTGTTAGGGTTCTTTCTGTCCCCTACAACAGGCAAGACAGTGTGCTATGGTACAGAGTCCTGTGTGGTTTTCCAGGGATCTCTCCTTCAGTGTAAGGTCATTGAGAGGACTTCAAGTTGAAGCAGACCCTGCAGAAGACAGGCTGGAGACTCCCTGGGCAAGAGGAGCTGCAAAGGGAGCATCAGAAACCCCCAGGGAAATTCATTCTCTGAAGTTCAGTTTCCTAGCTTTCTCGGGAAGCAGTGTTCTGCAAACCAGGGAGAACAAAGAGATGAAGCTACCAGATGGATGGCTGAAGGCTGCTTTCCCTCCCTGGGGCTTCTGAATTCATCCAGAAACACACTTTTGATCTCATCTCTGTTAAGGAAGCACTGACTTGGAAACCAGATTTAGGGCTTGTAAAAGCAGTTGGGAGTTAATGCTTGGCAGGAGATACCTGAATCTGAGGGTATCCCACAGAGGAGGACAGGGTGACAGGCTGTGGATGAGACATATGTTCCTGACCCTTCTCAGGCAGGTCCTGTGCGCCCTGGATACTTCCTCTCCCCCTACAAAGTGGCCATGAGGGAAACTCCACAGGACAGTATAGGAAGCCCACTAGGCGCCTTGAGGAACCCAGCAGCTCCCACTCAGAGGATACAATGAGGTTGGGCTTTGCCTTTCTGCTGTTCTTCTGTGGCTCAGCTGCAGGGAGCCTGAAAGATTTGGGACTCCTGCTGTATGCTCCTTCCCAGCTCCACTCTCATCTGTGACTGTGCAGCTCATGAGATGGCATCTTGGGTAGCAGACAGTTCTGAGTCCCAGGTGAGGGTGCCCCAGAGTCTGAGTGAGCTGTGTTCATTCCCTTCATTTCTTTGGGGGAACCTGAATACAATTTCACAGATGGCTGGTCCTGGACACTCTCGAAGATTTACAACTCCTTTTGCTCACCATAGGCGCCCAGGAAATGAATTAAAACCTGGATGAAATAATTAAATCATTAGCAAGAGAGACAGCATCTCTGTTCTCCAGCTGAGGGCTTGTGGGAAGGAATCTATTTCTTTGAAGAGGTTGTGAAACCTGGACTGCACAGCAGAGCCAGCAGCCAGGGACTCCAAAATTAAAATTACAGACACCTGTGTTCCACACCATAGAGATGTTTTTAAAAATCTATTACGTTGGATTATCTGTAGTATGAGTTTCTCCTCTTGTACTTTTTAAAGAAAATTTTTAAGTCATTGATTTACTTTGAAACACAGAGAGGGGATGGGGGAGGAAGGGAAATAAGAGGTCTTCTGTCTACATGCTTCCCCAAATGTTCACAGCTACCAGGGTTGGGCCGGGCTGAAATCAGGAGCCTGGAACTTAATCCTAACTTCTAGGCGGGGTCCTAACTTCTTCAGTTAATAATATCTGCTACTCCTAAGGGTACACATTAGCAGGAATGAAGGTCAGAAGTGGAGCTGGGACTAATGCAAGGATTCTGATGTAAGGGACTGCCAACCCAAGTGATGATTTACCTGCTGTATGAAATGTCCCTTGAGTTAGTGATTTCTAAAATTCTAGAATCAGATCAGGATGGGAACTTTACGGGAGGATACGCTGCAGCTTTGGTAGCATTTGCCCCTATTGATTTGCTGCTCAGAAGGGACCCTACAAACTCTGGGTCATGGCCCCAGGGGAGTGAGGGCCAGGATGCTCCAGCTGCAGTCCTGGTAGTCTCTTTATACCTGGGTTATAGAGAAGAATGAAAGAAGGCAGGGGGAGAGTCTTAGCAAAGTGCTGTTCTATAGGTACACTTTCTTAGTCATGTGAGGTCTTTTCAGTTTTCTTTGCAGGGAATCTTGGAGGGCATTTCTAGTTCCAAACAGACAGGAATACCACACACTATGCCTGGACGGGCCAGGCCATCTCTCTGGAAGCACAACAAGCTTGGCTCCCCGGGATGCATCCCCTTTGGATCTCATTAAAGAAAAGAGAATAGGCATGGAGAGAGATTAGCTGCGAGACACAACTACTCACTTTACCTCTGGGACTTTCCAGGGCAGCCTTGCACTGCCAACCCTCGTAGGCCGTGCATACCCTTCTGTCCTGAATCTTTCTTCATGAATCAGTTAGCTGCTTATACGTATATGGAGAGGTGAATGGGAGAAGGGAAGGAAAAGACTTTTGTTCTTTTGTTTTCATTTTCCCCACCAGGGCTATCAAGACAGCAAAAATGGTTTGGATAGGGGCACAGCAGCAACAGTGCTGTGTGCCTGATCAATGCCAATCCCAGGTTAAAATCCATGATACATGTTCACTTACTTAGCTACAAGAGGTAGGTAAAATCACTGGTTCCATTTGTGGGGTTTTAGGCCTAGTGAGGTGAAGTCGTTGCCCAGAAGTCATGGTGCTAGTAAATTCTGTGGCTCAAGATTTGTCTACCTTCCATGTAAAGTTTTCTACATTTCCAGAAAGCAGAGCTGAAGCTTACTTGTTTTTAAGAGGAGAAAATTTTAGGGATCATGAATATGCACCAGGATTCTTTGTAGTCAGAAATTAGCTGCATAATTTTCTTCCATGGTATTAAATAATTTCTGGGGATGATTAGAATTGGTCAGAATGTTTTTTTGAAGTGCATTGAACAACAGTAATTTATTACGAAAGTTCATCACTAATCAGAAACCAACAATTGGGTAATTTTCTCAGCTAAAATAACAGCAGATAAAATATGGATCAAGAAACAAAGAAATTCAAAATCCCTATTGTCTAGAAGGAGACAAATATTTAAAAGTAGATAAGAAATAAGCTGTACTTAGAAATTTCTGTTTCCTTTCCAGTTTACTCATCTCCCTCTGGTGAATCAGTATTACAACTCCAACCTCTCATGCTGGACTAGGTGTCGGCTTCACTCCAAGCCTAATTTTCTGGGGCTGGCTGTCAGTTTGATGAGCTCTTTGGAAAGTAGTGGAAAACCCTTTTATAACTGTCATTGAGCAAGTTCCAAACGTATCATTTTCTGTACTTTGAAAATGTTGAGTACCATTATTTTATGCCTTGAATCTTGCAGGCACTTAGACTTGGCTGCTAATTAGAGCCAAATGCAACCTTAAATCACAGATACGAGTGGCACCTTCTGCTGTAGTGCTCAGACCACTGCGTATGCCTCAGATGATGCCCTGTGAAGTAGGGGCCATCACAGGTCCTCTTGTCACACCTAACAGAGCGCCTCTAAGCTCTACTGCCCACGGTAAGTGCCATAATGAGTCAGGTGCTTTTGTCATCAAGCGCTGGGGCTGGTTGGAGAAAAAAAAAAACCCACCAGTCCTTTACATAATGACAGAGGGTCTGATTTCTGAGCAGAAACTGGGTTCCACTCATCCCTGAACTACCAGAGCCTGATGTGTTGGAGACATCAGTGAATGCTAATTGAACATGTGCTGGGTGAGAACCCAGCAGTGTGCGGGGAGGGGAGTCTTACGAGGTACACAGGGCCCTATTTGCTTCAACAATCACATGTCCTTCCACAAGCCAATGAGGCAAGTGGTTGTCTTTGTCTCTCCTTGCCCAGATTACTCTCTCGTGGAGTTTAAACATTCACCACAGAGAGAGACTCATCACCATTAGCTTCATTGTCTTTGAATGCAAGAAGCAGAAATATCTCTAATGGGACACACTGATCAAACTTATGGACCATTTTGATGTGAGCTGAGCACACAGAGCTGATGATAAGCAGAATGGAAGCTGGGTTGTCCATAGTGTTGGGACAGGAACGTTCAGTAAGAACCAGGGGAACGGCTGTCAGTAGGGTTTATAATTATCTGCCTGTCTTTCAGGTGAACTTCAGGACTAAAAGTTGTTAGCTAGTCGATCTTGGTGGATTGTCTAGAGACTGCTTATGATATCCATGGTATCTTGAGTTGACAGAGCTTTTCAGAGAATTCTAAGAATGTCTTGTGCAGCTAATTAACCTCTCCTTGTCAAAATGCAATACAAGATTTTTTTTTTGCTAGACAGTTATTATAATCTATTTCTTAAAAAAAAAAACAACCGGTATGTTGGTCCTTCCTGTGAAAGTTTTGGCATGCTTGAGCTGGAATCTTTTTTTATACTTTGTATAAAGATTTATTTATTTGAAAGGCAGAATGACAGCAAGGGGGGAAACAAAGTGAGAGACAAAGACACAAAGAAAACAGACAGCATTTCCATCATCCAGTTTACTTTCCAAATTGCCACAGCAGCCAGGCTGGGCCGAGTCAAAGCCAGGTAGCTGAAACTCCATCTAGGTTCCCTGCATGGCAGGGTCAGGAGTATTTGGGTCATCTTCCCTGTCTTTGCAGGTGCATAAGCAGGATGCTGGGTCAGAAGTGGAGCAGCTGGGACTCAGCTGACCCTTTGAAAGGGAATACAGGCTTCTCAGGCAGTGGCTTAACAAGTTGTGCCAGAATGCCCACGTTGAGCTGGAGTCATTATCTTTGAAGAGTGGTAGATAGAAATGATGTCAGGAGAAGCCAGCCTTTCTGATATGCTCATGGTGTGTCTTATCCTGTCTTTGTTCATTCCTGGCAAAGATCCTTCATCTCTTCATGTTTAGCATAAGCCTGCTTATCCTTCCTTCTAGCTCCCCAATTTCTGCAGGTGTGGGATGTGATTGGAAAAGAACATGGAGGGCAATATCAGGAACTTACCTGAGATAGAAATATGTGGGTACACTTGTATATATTTTTCTTTCTGTTCATTTTTAAATGGTTTATATAATATTTCTTTTAAAAATTTTTATTTAAGATTTATTTTCATTGGAAAGTCAGATATACAGAGAGGAGAAGAGACGGAGAGGAAGATCCTCCATCTGCTGATTCACCCCCAACTGACCACAACAGCCAGAGCTGTGCCAATCCGAAGCCAGGAGCCCAGAGCCTCTTCCGAGTTTCCCATGCAGGTGTAAGGTCCCAAGGCTTTGGGCCATGCTGGACTGCTTTCCCAAGCCACAAGCAGGGAGCTGGATGGGAAGTGGAGCTGCTGGGATTAGAACCAGCACCCAAATGGGATCCTGGCACATGTAAGACGAGGACTTTAGCTGCTAGGCTACTGTGCTGGGCCCTAATTTTTATTTGTTAAAATTAATTTTATTTATTGAACTTTTGCATTACAAGAAGACAAGGACACACAGAGAAAGATCTTCTGTCTGCCGGTTCACTCCCCCAATGGTGGCAAAGGCTGCAGCTGAACCTGGACAAAATCAGTAACCAGGAACCCTATGTGGATCTCCCATGTGGGTATCAGGGGCCCAAGCACTTGGGCCATCCTCTGATGCTTTCCCAGGTACATTAGCAGGGAACTGGATTGGAAGCAGAGCAGTGGAGAACAGAACCCGTGCTTATTTGGTATGATAGCATCACAGGCAGCAGCTTAATTTGCTACACCTTAGTACTGGCCCCTGAGATCAAATGTTTTGAAACAACTTGATGTAGAAACCTTCATTGGCTGCAAGGTCACCAATGAGGTAGCTCTTGATGGATGCATGAAGGCACAGAGTGTACAACCTCAGCTGCCACCAGTTGGTTTGAGCTTTGAGCTGTGGCCTGAGTCTCCTTAGACTCTGAAAGTCATTGCTGTCTCCTTAGTAGTTTCATACAGAGTCCCTCCAGGTTGATGCTCCACATGTGAGCTTTGGGTGGTCTTCAGATGGATAATTAAAAGGCACGGCCAGTCTGCTGGCAGGAGTTACTCTGGAAGGCAACAGTAGTAATAAAAAAAAAAAATGTCAATTGTGCTAGGGTCCCCTTGGGATAGTTCAAAGGGGACAAGAGGATAAACTGGATCTTTCAAATCTGTCATTTTAAAATATGCAGTAGCACCAAAGTGTGAGCCCGAATATCTTAAAAGAAACATCAAATATTTTTTAAATGACTTCTACAAGTGGCAAGCTAGAAAACTTTTATTTAAAAAATTTTGTGGGCCTGGCGCCATGGCCTAGCGGCTTAAGTCCTCACTTTGAACGCACCAGGATCCCATATTGGTGCCGGTTCTAATCCCAGCAGCTCAATTTCCCATCCGACTCCCTGCTTGTGGCTTGGGAAAGCAGTCGAGGACGGTCCAGGGCTTTGGAACCCTGCACCCGCGTGGGAGACTGGAAGAGGTTCCTGGTTCCTGGCTTTGGATCAGCATAGCATTGGCCGTTGTGGTCACTTGGGGAGTGAATCATTGGACAGATGATCTTCCTTTCCTCTCTGTCTCTCCTTCTCTCTGTATATCTGACTTTGTAATAAAAATAAATAAATCTTTAAAAAGTTTTTTTGCACAAAACCTACAAACTCATATTCTGTTCAGTTTTTGACAAATGGCTAGGTTATTGTCATTTCGAAGGATAATGATAACATACTTTCCCACAAGAAGGAAGGCTATAAGATTGTACTATTTTTCCTTGTGGTCCTCATCCTTCATAGTTTCTTCATTATAGTTGGACAGTATTGGCCTGGGATTAGGATGAAGGTGAATAAAACAAAATGAGGAATAGAAGGAAAGAACATGATAATGTCTGGTCACCTACCAGATGCTCACAGTCCTTGCTGTATCCCAAGGACAGCCCTTTGAAGTGGATTCTCTATTTCACAGGTAAGGAAACTGAATGGTAATAGGACTTCATGTCTACAAAGTGGTGGGATTGAAGCCACACCGAGGGTTCTTTGTTTACCTTGCGTAGAGACAATAATTATTTCCTTTAAGGCTTTTCAAGAGTGGAGAACCTTCCTCTCATTCTGGGCTGTGGACCTTGTGGATTCATCCGGCAGGTGGAGATGCGTTTGAAGACCTTGTGTGAGGACAGCCATGTGAGCATGTTTCTGTGATTCTGTTCATTCCTGGACTGTGCTTGCTTGCCTCTGAGCACTCTTTTGACAAGCCAGTTTCTGTAATTTCAGTTGCCAAGGAGCTCATTTTTCAGATTATCACTGATGTTCAACTTATTTATTTTTACAGTCATTTTCCAATTTTATGGGCTCCATGGATAGCCAAGGCACCTGCCAATGCCATTTCCCTGCCAGATACTGTCTTCCCTGTGGATAGAGTGGAATGTTTGAAATTCGCAGCTCATATCTTCTCCAAGAAGTTTGAGAAAGTGCTTTCTAAAGTAAGCATTTTTGTTTCCATTATCATCTTGGTAGGAGTAAGCAAGCATGAAAACTTTTTAGAGTTCAGGATTTTATAAGCAGCACCGTAACATGGACTGTGAGTTTATGCCCCAAGAAGCTTTAGTTTTCAGTTCACTGTCCATCTGTGAAGTTCTGCAGAGCTGGGAAAATAAGAGCAGAGGATGCAGATGGGATCTAGGTTGCCATCTTCATAGATAAACTCACTGTGTTATGGTACCCATGGCCCAAGTTCTCCCTGTGGGCCCCAGCCCTGCCATTTTCACTTTGTTTCTTTTTCCTTTTGGTCTTTGAGTTTATGCGTGCAACTTTGCTTTATTTCCTTTCCTCTTCTCCATCCTCATTAATTGTTTTGTGTTCTTTCTTTTATACCTTTTCCTTTCTATTTCATTTCTGATTCCTTTGATTCATTGTTGTCCCCACACACCTTTCAGTCTCTCCATCCATTTTTAAACTTTCTCTGTTGCTGTTGTTTCCCTTTTTATCAGATGGTTCTTCCTGCACTTCCCAAATATGCCCTTCATCTTCTTTCTCTTGTTCTCCTCTTGTTTTGAATTAGCTCTCCCTTTTTTCCTTATTTTGTCTTGGTAGTTAGCTTTTATTGTCTCAGCAAAACCATTTTATTAGACCAGTTTAGCTTTAGACCAACCTTGAAGGCTTCTCTGATATTTTAAATGCAGACTAATAGCTCTCTCAGCCTTCGCAAAATCCCTGCCTCAAGCCCTCTGCTCTCTGCTTTTCACCATCCAGAGGAGGTTGTCCTAAAGGTCTGACTTTCTCTGTGTGTACTGGAGTGATGTGAGTTGGCATTCGGTTTTGACCCCTTCCACCTTTTTGTTCAAATTAAAAAAATCAATTAGAAATGCTCCCATTTTCTACCCAGGTGAAGCCCAAGCTAGGCTATAATCACATTATGCATTATTTAATACAGCTCCATTAATTGACAAGGAGCTCTGGCTTGACTGCAAGATTCAAAATAAATTTTCTTGAGAAATTTAAGCTTAACCACCTCAACATCCAATGTAGTTATTCTTTCAGACAAAAACCAATGATGAAACTGAGACTTTGCTTTCAACCTGAATTGGTAGCTAAATATCCCAAGTTTAAATGAATGTCCAAAAAAATGTGTTTGACTACTCCAGTAACCTAGGTTCTTCAAAATAAAATGCCCTTGAATTAATCAGCAGAAAAAGCACAGCATTAAATTATAAATTCCAACCATTAATATTCATAGCCTTATTCCAGCATAATCAAGTACAGATAAGAAGTTATGCATAAAAACATAACAAGTAGAGGAAAATCCTAGGTAAAGATCTGTTCAGTTAGTCATTTGCTTTGAAATAGTGGAAGCTCCTGATTTACATGTCGTCTTTGCTGCCAGGGGTTTGAAGGGCAGCATGAAACCTCCTGCTGCTCCAGGGAGAGCCTGCAGCTTGCCAGGTTTATGAATATGGGACATTTAATTTCAGTCCTGTAAGGTGGTGGGAGTGAGATTGGGCTTGGGGATGTGGAGGCCTGAGAGGGTGCAGGTGGCATCTGCTTTGCAAATAGCTGGCAATGAAGTAGTGCAGAAAAGGTGGGAAAACTTTGAGTTCTGAAGGTGTCAGTAACTGGTCCTGAAATAATTAGAGACTGAGGCCTAAGAAAGGAGTTTACCTGCCAGCTGGCACTTACAGAATTGCTTTGGTGTAGCAGGTGCTAATAATAACCATAATAATACCATCAGGTTTCGTGTGTCTTTTTCCAAGTGCATTCAGTTCTCTTCTCCTTTCAAGCAAGCTGTTTAGGGCAGATAGATCACCCTCCCATTTCAGGTGCAAAAAACTGAGGTGCATAAAGGGAAAAGGACTTGCCCGTGATCTTCCCTCTCTGGGCTGGCTAAGTCAGCTGGGATGATTTGGATCTTTGGAATCCTCCCGGCTCTTTCATCTCAGGCATGCTGTTATCATGCTCGGAGCAGCTCCGTGAAGAGATGCAGTAGGTCAGCAGTACCTTCAAGTCCAAAGTTACCTCTTTAGCTGAGGCTTTTGAATTCCCAGGTGAATTATTATCACTGTCCCTAGGATGCCTTGGAGATCAACATTTATCTAGGGACCTGGGGAAATGGCCATTGGGGGCAGGCCAGTAAAAGGAGTTTTGACTGCCGTGCGTTGATTCATGATTCCTCGGTTCACAGAGAAGACAGGAAGCTGCCTCTGCATAAGAAGCACTGTGAAAAGCACTGAAAGCACTGTGTAATTCTCTGTTGTTTACGACATGTCTTTTTGTGACTACTCAGGATAGGGCAGCACATGAGGCAGCTTGGGATTCTCTCTTTGTCTGCAGGTTTATGGTCTTGGGGCAAGTTATTTAATATGACACATTGGCTAATAGATCTTCATGCATGAGAAGGTTGAGGGAGCCTGGGAGACATTTCAACAACCCATAAACAAACAACATTGATTGAGCAATGTTTTGTGCAGTGAAATATAATAAATTGAAAGGTCAGATTGAAAAACACTGAAATCACTTGTTTTCTATTAATTTTTGTAATTTATAGGGCTTCCATTAGCTAGGCACTTAATGCGCATTAACTCTAGTCTTCAAAATGATCTTGCAAGCTTGATGCCATTATCTCCAGTTTTAGGAGGAAACTAAGGTTTAGAGAAATTAAATGGTTTGCCCATTAAGTACCAAAGTAGAGTTAAGCTTAGGAGCATCTAGTGCCAAAGTGCTTCATGTGTTGATGTTCCCTTCAGGCTCAATGAACCTTATTGCAGTTAATATTCGAAAATAGATATTGAAAATAAGTGTGTTACAAAGTACACTTACTGATTCCAGATAACCTGGCCTTAGTTTAAATCATGGATCTTGGGGCTCCTGCAGAAACATGGACCTAACCATCTGTACTACACCGAGCTCTGCCACACCTTTATTATCAAATCGCATTTACTGTAAGGGATATAGCAGCTGCTAGAAAAGAACCTGGGATTCTTCATCCATGACATAAAGCACTCAGTGAATTACATGTAAAACTACATCTCAAACTAAGTACATAACCAACAAAACAAAGTAAAGGTTCTGACCATTAGGTTGCTGATCTGAAGGTGAGTCTCCTATTGCTCCAACCTGTAGCAATGATGGACTCAGAGGTGGAAATGTTGATGCAGCTCTGCATGCTCTCAGGGTGAGCCCTGTCCACTTGCTAGAATGTTTCACAGTATCCCTGACCACTAGAGGCCAATAGCACTCTTCCCATCCCCAGGAGAGACAGTGAACAATGTCTCCTGATACTGCTAGATGCTCCCTGGGCACGAAACCACCTCCCCTTCTTGTTGAAAACCATGGTATTACAGCTAAGTATTCTCTGGAAAAGGGAGAAATGCACCAAGTGCCTAGCAGGGGCAAGCTGAGCTGCCCTTGTGAGAATGGGCCTTCCAGGAAGATCTAGCATGTTCTCTGAATTGTCCATGTCAGCTTCCCGGGGCATATGCACCCGTGTGAAAGGTCTCCACAAGCTCTCTGTTTAAACTCGTCATCTGTGCGCTGTTCTGGCCCATCCTCAGATTCTCTCCCGCCTTCTACAAATATATGGGTGACTCCAGTTTTCCTGAATACCACTGAATTGTTGCTGCTTTTTTTTTTTTTGACATCAGCTGCAGGGTCCCCTGGGTGATTTCCCTCAAAGATTTCCTTGTTTTTGTGGCTGGGCTGGTGCAGGCACACAGCACTGGGGAGCAAATTCCAGGCTCTGCCTTGGCTTTCGGTGCGGATGGAGCAGCAGTGACAATGGAATCGCTCATTTTTGTAGAACAACAGCTGCGATGTGCCACCACAATGTTCCAGGAAAGCTGAGAGTATTTCATTTGTTCCAAGAGCTGGCAAGGGCCAAATGCCAACAAGCATATTCATTCCTCAAACTTTCCTTTCTGCAATAGGTTGGCACTTGAAAAAACACATAGGCAAGATTTTATGCCTAGTTTTTGTGGAAACGTAAACCTGGCTGCTTGGTGTCTGTGTGTGTACTTTTGAGGGGGATAGGTTTTGAGGGTCTATGAGAAAGTTCATAATGAAGTAAATTTTAAATCCATGCATCTTGTTTTTTTCATAATATGCATTTTCCATGAACATTTTGAAAATTCCTTGTAGGTGTATGTATGTATGTGCAATGTATCTTTGTAAATGTGTTTGTAAATGTGCTTGTTAATTATACATGTATGTATATGTGAATTATCTGATAGATTATATGTGTATGAATAAAATTTTTTTAAGCTGCTTCATCTACCAAAATGTCCCCTTCCATGTCTGGCCTGAGTGATGGTGTATTTGATGGCAGTGACCGTCTGTTGCCTGAGGAGATACATCCACAGTGGTGAGGGCTGCATTTTCAACTTTCATTAAAACCCTGTTTGCCTGAAGCCCTAGCCCTTTGGGTCTGTGGCCTTTGAGTCTCCTCTAATTTGCACAGAGAGGTTAAGTGGAAGGGCTAAAATGACAGAAGTTAAAGCTGCCTTTGGTATTAGAAGGCTTAGAAGCCAACAACTGGCTCTGATTTCATCTCAGCACTGTGGATCAGCTACTTGACATTACTGCAGTTTGGAGAAAAGTATCACGTAGGTTCACATTTTTGAAAAGGAATGTAAGCCTAGCAACTTTTAATGAGACAGTCCTTAAAAAAGCTGTGGCATTTCTTTCAGAGATCAGATACAGAAAGTACCACCAACTGTTTATTCAAATATCCATTTGGAGATTCCAATTATACACCAAACCACCAAGGGAATTTTTGGAAGTATTTTAACTTAATGATCAGACATTCAAATATATGCAACAAATGTGTAATTTAAAGGTCTGATTGCAATAATCAGTTCTTGGAATAAATGTGAGCATACTTAATGAAATGTGTACTTTTACAGTTGCACATACACTCATATATTGTGTAGTAGGTTGGGTTTTTATGCCACTTTTTTAAAAGGCAGAGAGATCAAACTCATTGTGTGTGATTATCAAAGGAGAAATATAGTGCATTTCTCTCCTGGAAATCAGAGTGAAGGTTCTGGTAACAGTGACTTTGTCTCCAGAGCACATCTGGCCATATCTGGAGGCATTTGTCACAACTAGAGGTGAGGAGCAGGAACAGGCATCTAGAGCTGCTGACTATCCTATGATACACAGCATAACCCCCGCCCCACCCACTCATCCCGCAAGAAAGAACCATCCCGTCCCCAATACTGTTAGTGCAGAAGGTGAGACGCCGTGATTTAGAGCAAGCGTATGGAGAGGAGGAGGAATATCACTGGGGCCTGATTCCTATCACTTTAGTTTTGGAACTTAATGTCTCCAAACATTAAAGTGGATATTAAAATATATTTTCAAATGATAATTCTAAGGCAAAATTGTTAGTCTAAGTAAGTATAAAATTCACTCCATTTCCCCAGAGTAGCGATATGTTCTTTTAGTCTATATTTGGATAGATTTCAAAACATTGCTTTATATAAAAAATAAATTGATGTATACGAAACAGTAACTGCTAGCAGTTTTTCATGGAGGAAGGTTGTGTAGTGCTACTCTGTGAATTGACTGAAGCCTTTTGATGTACCTGCAGGTGAAGGGATATGTCCAGTTAATCATTGCATAGGAAAATAAACCCTTCAACCTAACTGTCCCGATGCAGATCATGGAAAAGGATGCCGTTTCATAGACTGAACTAGACTTTGAGCTGATTAAGATAGTGATGAAGGAGATGGAAGGAAGGTGGGAAGAAAACACATGGTTAAGCAGCTGGAGGTGGAGGTATGGAATGAACTGGCCTCTCAGGAAGCCATAAATTCTCTCCCAGGATTAAGTGCTAGGAATGGGATAGAAGTCTCTCTCCCTATTTCTAATTCTGTACTTTTAATACCACATGATGCAGTCTGTGTTTCTATTGGGATGGACGCCTACCTTGGAAAAGAAGGTTGACTGATGAGCAAGCATCAGCTGATGGTGAGAATCTGATCCTGAACCAAGTGGCCTTTGACTCTTGTTACAAAAGACACACAGCCGAACAACTCCCCATGGCCCACCTTACCCAGATATCTGCTCTGCCCTGAATTTATCCTTACGGGTACAGAAGCCCCCAGTTTTCCTGACTGTGGACTTGTGTGATCTCTTCTCTCTGGTTCTGAATGATGAGATAACCCCTGACTCTTGCGGGAATTTTCCTGCACAGACTGGAGACCTCCTTCAGGACATGTCTTATGAATGTATTTCAGTGAAACCTTTTAAGATCTGTGGATAAAGACCATCACATGAATGTTACAGCTGGGTAATTTATATCAACGAGAATTTACTAGCACAGTCATGACATGGACTATCATTGAGAATTCCAGTTCCGTATTTTAGAATTTGAGTTTTCTCTGGCCTTCACTATTCATTAGAAACTTAATTAGAATACAACATGAGTAAACATGAGTTTATAGGAGAAGGTTATTAGAAATGAACTTTAATGGACATTTGTGGATGCCTGGAGTGAATCTCTGCTCTATTATTAAAGCTGTTAAAATCTTTGCCATTTTCTTCTTGTCACACGCATCTGGCTGAGATCTGACAGGCATTCACGCTAAACCGTAAAATGTATTCTTCCAAATGAAACCATTCAGAAGAATCTCGGGTGTATTCTGTAGCAATGTTTCACTAAGTGACACATTCAGCCCTGGAATGTTTATGAAAGAAATTGCACAATAATATAAAGTCACTCTGAATTTTTATTTCCTTAGATAAGGAATATGATTCTCCTGGTAGAGAAACTGCAGACGAGCCACACAAACAACTTGCCTGTCATTTGCCTGAAAATCCAGGCCCTGAAGAAGAAGCCAGAGGAGTGTGGCAAATCCTCCTGCCACTGCCCCCTCCTCTACTCCAGGTGAGCAGACCCCCTTCCCCCTAAGGAGCTGTGAGTGAGGTGGGGGAAGGGCTGTGGAACTGCAGTGCCCAAGGAGAAAAAGGGATTTTGGCTGTTCTGAGTTGAATCTTTCATGTTTTAAATCCCACGGAGGGGTTCTACATGCTATTGTATTCTGGGGTTCACAATGGGAGAGCACAAACAATGGATCAAGTTATAACAAAACCCACAAGTTACATGTTCTGTCTTTGCATTCACAAACAGCAACATCTCTGTGATAATGGAGAAGCTGTTGGGGAGTCCGTGAAAATCCTCTGGAATCCCAGTATCCACTTCCCCCATGGCTGT
This sequence comes from Ochotona curzoniae, assembly GCF_017591425.1. Lineage (NCBI taxonomy): Eukaryota > Metazoa > Chordata > Mammalia > Lagomorpha > Ochotonidae > Ochotona > Ochotona curzoniae. Next base: position 38,702,691 of record NW_024466502.1, on the reverse strand, counting down.
GATGGCTGGTTGGCTGAGGGACAAGGTGAGCTGGGTTTAGAGCATAAACACTCCTGTCCTCCCTTTTTCCTTCCCTCCCTTTCCCCCTCTTTGATTTTTTTTTTCTCTATCCATGCTTTAGATGCTTACAGGGCACCTGTTGTATTGTGTCTCTTGGGATTTGATGAGGGTAACTGAGGCAACCCTGCCTATTGGTGGCATATGCAGGTATGCTTTGCTGCTTCTGCTGGACTGTGAGTTCTTGGAGGCAAGGATGACATCTCACCCTCGAACCCACCCTTGGTAGGGTTAAGTGCACAGAGATGGGCACTTGGTAAACACACACGTGAGTGGAATCAGCAGAGTGATGGTTTCAAGAAGAAAGCTTTGAAATCCCACAGACCTGGCCCTGCCAGAAATGGGGCCATGATCAGAAAAAGGTCCTCAATCTTCTCATTTGTAAAGTTGGAGACAAATAGCATCTACCTTTCTGGGTTACTGTGGGCATTAGAGGCAAGGCTTGGCAAGCTGAGTTCTGCGCAGGCGCTGTGGTGCAGGCAGTGGACATTAATAGCGCTGATGATCATGGTGGTGGGAACCAACCTCACTGTGAATAAGTTCAGGGCTGAGTCCTGGGTCCTGAAATGCACTCAAATTCCCTTCAGGCAGAGGAACTCTAAGTTGCTTGCTGCTCACTCAGCCCTATCGGTTAGCAACACCCCCATGCCCTAGGAAGCTCTGTAGAGTCTGAATGGGAGCTGTATCGTGTGCAGCCATTGTTAACTCCTTTTGATTCTAAGCCACACAACCTGTTTCCTTTTAGACCATGATTATCTAGGGATGTGAATGGCTTCCGTGGTTGGGAATCTGTCCTTCTGTGACACCCACAGGAGTTTCAGGGCAAAGATCAGGTCTTTCCCCTGTCACGGACTCAAGCTAAGTGGGGTCTAGGATTAGTGATGGAAACGCTGTGCAAATGAAATCTGCTTCTGCAGGGCCCCAGTGGACTCTCGAGGCAGGGGTCACTGTGATGCCAACCTGAACACAGCTGATGCCAGTGTCCCCTGGTCACCCTCTTGGCAAACCTGCCTCATGGAGTCGATTTTTTTGTTGCTCTGTTTTTTTATGCAACCTTTGGAAGAGGATATGTTAGAATAACAAGGAACATGTACTTCATCTAGCTTGGCCCCACCATGTATCAGATGCTGCTTTTCCTGAGGCCACACAGGTACTTAAGGACAGAACTGAAGCTGATTTGCAGGGAGCCTCACTTCCTGGATATCATAGGACCTCCAGTGTCAGGTGTCAATGACCCAGGGCTGATGTTGAGGGCTTAAACACATTACTTTGTATCAAGGGAGGAAAACAAGTGAGTTTGTTGGATTTCTTTTGTTAAAAAATTTTTTCAGAACTTTCCCCCTAAGACTTCACACTTAGACTTCTATGAGCCCTCCCAGCCCAGCTGTGTTGTTTCAGCAAATGGACCCAGTTTTCCACTTACCTTCCCACAACCTTGGCTGTACCTGGATTCCAGCCAAGCCATTTGGCCCTTTTCCAGCTTTGTTCATATTATATTTATGATGTTTATATTAAACGGACTTTTTGTCATGTTTTTAAATCAATTTCACTTGCTCCCTTTTGGTTGGTAATGCAGAATTGGAAAACTCCCAGGCACTGCAGAGCTGTGAGCCTGTGGAGACTTTACTTCAAGTTACTCACTATTATGGGACTTTAAAATCTGGCCTGTCTGCTTTTTTTCACTGCAGAGTTGCTCAGAACCAAAACGACTGCCTGTGTATCTCAGCTGAAAAGTAATTCTGCGCTTTCTGAGCCCCTCTCTGGTGGCTGCAGTTTGCTAACCCCATGGTCAGCATGAACATACAACCAGTACATGGGCTTCAATAGAACGTACTCTATACTTGATTTTCGCTGCAAATCACATCCTCTTTTTATGCTCCATTTGTAAACTTTCTAACCTAAAATAATTGGACTTCTACTGATTAACTTTTTTCCCCTGAAACAATTGATTTCAGTCTCAGTCTCAGTTTTTTCCCCTGAATCTAAATGACCACATAAAAGCAAAAAGTGTAATGGGAACTCTCAGGGTTGCACACTGTTTTGCTTTGGATGCTGAGGTCTGTGCTGGTGCAGGGTAGGTACTCGGTGAAGGATTGGCAATTGAATGGTGTATGAAAGACAGAGTAATCTGCTAAAATCCCAAGCGTTAGAGAAGAGCCTGGCTGAGTGGCATATATCCAGTAATTCAAAGTCAAGTTAGTCTTAATCATTTTGTGATTATGATCATCTATGAAAATTTTTAAAGCTTGTGTTTGAGATATATACACATACGTATATATGTTTCGAGAAAGAACACGTGTGAACGAGAGCTGGTTTACTTCACTCCATAAATACTTTCAACCTCTGGGACTGAAGCCAGGCCCATGGAGCAAAGGCCAGGTCTGCCACATGAGTGGCAGAAACCAAGTTCCTTGTGCTATTACTCCTGCCTCCAAGGTCTGCATTGGTGGCAAGGTGGAGTCGGGAACCAGAGCCAAGAATGAGACCCAAACCCTCTTACATGGGATATGGGTGTCTTAACTGCTAGCCTAAAAACTTCCCTTTGCTTGTCCAGTTCTTATAAACCAGTCATATTTGCCTCTTGTCTCCAATAAATTTCAGTGGCTCATATCAAAGCACATTGATAGGTCCAAGATTAAGCTTCCTCTGCAATCATATAATTTTTAGCTTCAAAAAAATACTGCTAGCAACCACAGTTTTGAAGAGCCAAGTTGGAATTTTTAAACTCTCACAATTGCAGTTTCTTTAGAATGCATGGCAATATCTGACAAGCATTGCATGATGAAGGCTACAGCTGCATGCAGGGTTCCTTGCATTATTTCCGATGGGGTCAATACTGGGTTTCTTGAAAACTCAGCTTTGTAGCAGGTTGGAATGTTGGTACTTTATAAATATGGATGAAGCGGGTCTATGTGATTTGTCTTTTGTTCATGTATCCCACAAATGTAATTTGGTACTGCTGTATGGCTCACTGTGTTCTGGGTATTGGGGTTACCAGGGTGGATATTGAAATTTCCTGAGGCCATGATCTAGGAAGGGAGAAAATCATGTAGGTCTCCAGTTGTGATTCTGATGGTGACAGTAACCTGGTATGCAATTCAGTTGCATGCCTTCTTTGTCTTCCTCCTTAACCATCTTGCAGAGGAGGTATTATTTTTCATTCAGTGAGAGGAAACCAAGGCTCAGAAGGTTAAGTAACATGCTCAAAGGTATACAACTACTAAGTACTGAGGTCAGGATTTGAATTGGAATCTGCCTGTTTTTTTTCACTGTGCACTGCTGCCTCTATAAGTGTTACAACAAAGAGATGCACCTGTTATTTCTGGAGTGACAAGAGCCTCAATAGTTTACCTACCTGATTAGCACCAAATTATCTTTGCATTCTTGCTTGCAGAGTATCTCAACAGATACTTTTGCTGATCTTCCCTGTTGAGAATTTTCAGCTGTGTTCTCTTCCACCTGAAAAATATAAAATGATTCATTGGTGCTTCCGCCTGCATGGGCCATGACTGGGCAGTAGGCTATTGCCCAAGTGTTGGGGTTAAGTTGGGATGAGATCTGGGTAGGAATGGAATGGAGTATGACTGAAACATTAAGTGAAGGGAGGGGCTGGAGAGCAATGTGAGGAGAAGGGTGGGGAGAAGCTCAGGGTCATTGGAGTCAGGGCAATGGGGACTCAGTTTGGTTTCTGTGATTGTTTGCTATCAGGGGTTGAGGATGCCGCCTTTGCTTTTCATTATGCTGTCACTGTTGTGGTTTCAGCTATGGCACTGGCTGCCACTCTTGGGTCTTGTGCCTATTCCCACTTCCATTTAGTCTCAATCAGGACCCTAAAAATGGCCTAAAGGGGATACAGAAAGAAGGGAGGAGTAAAATGGATAGAAGGGTGTTTAGGAATAGTTGGTAAGGCACAGCGGGTGAGTAAAGAAGTTTATTGCCTACCAGTTTTTTGTTTGTTTGATTTAGTGATTTGAGAGCCAGTTGTATGTGTGTACACATATACATATGGAGAGAGGGAGAAAGACAGAAAAAAAAAAGGCACTCAGAGAAAGCTCTCATTCAGTAGCACACGCTTCAAATGGCTGCAGTGGCTAGGCTTGGGCCAGCAGGTTCCACCTAGATCTTTCACATGGGTGGCAGAAAGCCAGGCACTTGAGCCTTAGTCACTGCCTCCCAAGACTTGCATGATCGAAAAGCTAATACAGGAACAAGGCATCCCATTCAAGGTGTAAGCTGCTAGGATACACACTCCTTTATTTTTCATGATACAATTCCATAGGCACAGGGATTTCCCTTTACATCCTTCCCCATCCCTACTCCCCCATACTGTTTCCTTCCATATTATTATGGTAGTATAGTTCTTCAGCAACTGTATTTATGCAGTACATTATGATAATTCAACACGGGTATCCAACATGTGAAGATCAAATCAAGTTAGCATTTCCATCTCCTCAAACATTAAAAAAATTGACCAACAGTAACTGTACATATTTATAGGATACAGTGTGACGTTGCAATATTTATGTATTGACAGAGGGGGATTAACATTTCCTTCTCTTTGTCATTATTTTATAGTTAGAAGCATCACACTGTCCTGTTTGCTCAGATATTATGTAATGGGTTTTGTGAAATACACTTCCCCTCACCCCTCCCCCCCGCTCTATGCTTGGAACATGGGGAAAATTTATAATGTGTATAACTTATTTAGGCATCATCATGGGATTAAAGATAGTAATATATTATACCTCTAGGTGAGAAAATATTTAGGCATGAAGGAACCAAAATAAATTTCTCAAAAATTACTATCACTACTACTCTTACACTAATATTATTTTCATTAGTATAACAATATTACCACTGCTGCTAATATTAGTGGCTCATCATTTCATAAGTTGACCATAAAATTAAATTGTACCTGGCATAAATATCAAGAATAAACATTAAGTATTAAATTGTAAAATGATGAGCTGTTTTTATAGTAGTTGCAGAAGCAATACTGACACCCCAGGTGGCCACAAAGGTCAGGGCTAGGTTATTCTGCCCTAGCAGAGAGCTGGATCAGTCAAGACTTGAAGCAGTGCTCATATGGGATACTGGCATCACAGCTATGGGTTAACCCACTGAGCTTCACGGAGACATCCCAAGTGTTAATATTTTTAATAAAAGTACTATTAATATGCAATAGTAACAGTATTTTTTGAGAAGTTGATTTTGGTTTTTTGAGAAGTTGATATCTTCTTATCTACAGATTTCTTCATCTGGGGACAAACCAGCTTATTATCATTAATGTCATGATTATACTCAAATAAGCTATATACACCATAAAATTTCCCCCAAATGTTTTATTGTTGTCGGTTTGGGACATTTCCTTCCCAGAAAAGCAAGAAGATTCAACGAAGCAAACAATTCCTGTCTTCCAAACTGAAGGAGGAAAAAAGAGTGACTCTGTTTCATTTCCTCAGAGTGAAATGTAGTTGAATAAATAAGTTCTCAGGAAGATATTTCAACTAGAAAATCCAGTTTGTAGCATATGGAAACTGGAACAGTTTTTGTTGTCATTAAACTGAGCACACCGCTAACTTTATTTTAATAATTCATGTATTGTTTCATAAACAAAAGCAAACAAGCATTCATCTGAGAGATCACTTTTAGGAGAAGAAATAATAATTTATAATTCTATTTATTATTTCTTTAGTGGAGAACAGTCTCTTGGCTGAACACACGTTGCTTTTTTATTTATGAAATGGCACATGCATTATTAAAATAAACCTGCCACTGTGTTGTGCTTAATGATATGCAAAATTATTTGAGGTTGGGTACAGAATGGTTTCATTTCTCTACCTGTTGTATGGTTGGCTGACTTTCCCACCAACTGTGGATTTATGAGAGCATTTAAAAAGCACGTATTTATTTGGGGACCAAAAAAGCCCCAGCAGATTGGAAAAAATAAAGGCAAAATTTCTAGTAACAGTTTTACGTCTGCACAGTCCTTGAGTGAGGAAGAGGAGAAACATTTAACAAGGAAGAGACTGAGGCTTTCCAGGAGCAGAAATGGAAGGACAAAGGCTTTGCTCTCCTTACCCCGCAGAGTGCCAATCTCATGAGGAGCTCTGCTTCTGGCTCCAGCTCACTTCATGTGTCCTCCAGGGCTTCCTGTTTCCTTTCCAGCACTTCAGGCTACCTGCTCCTTCTTTCTTGCTCCTGCCTTACCCTGGACAGCAAGAGAGGGGGAAATGACCTCAAAAGTACTTAAATTTGGATTTTCTTGTTAGCCAAGTATCCAACCAGTCTTTTTAAAGTGGTCTTCATGAAGATTAAAAAAAAACACAATGGACTTGTGGATAGTTTTTATAAAAATCCTGGGGGAATTTTATTTATGTTTTAGCTCAAACTCTTTGGTTTGACTGACATTTGGTGGGGAAGGGGTGCAATGTAATGTGAAGGGCCAGGTGCTCAGCCTGTACCATTTACCCGGGTGTTATAAGAACTATAGGTTCAGTGGATCAGTGCATCTGGCCCCACCTGATTCTACACATTGAGATAAGGATTGGGAAGACAAGACAGAATGGGAAGGATGAAATGCATGCCTGACGTTCCATGACTCAGTAGCATATGGCTCATGAACAGCAAGTCTTGCATTGTAACTCTGCAGCAAGGTGGCCATCAAGTGATTTATGGGATGGGTCATGCATTATGCACACAGCAGACAACACTGTCCTCAAATAACATTATGGTTTTTCCAGGCTGAAATCCCACCATCTTAGAACTGTCTTTATAGATCCATAAAATACTCCATCCAAAACTTCCCCTTTTGAATTTAGCTTAGCATGAGATTGGTATCTGATGCAGATAAGCACTTGAGGTCCCAGAAAATGGTAGAGTGAGTCACAATATGAAGGCCAGGGTAACATTTAGCTTTGTCACAGTTCCTTCTGTGGCTGACCCCAGGGGAATAAACCTTCTGGCTTAAGGGAAATAGAATTCTGGCATATTATTTATGTCCTGATTTCTCTGTAAGTAAAGTGAGATAACAATTTACAGATGCTTTGTGATAAAGGAAAATATATTAACTTTGTCAGATCTCTCTTTTCTCTCTGAACTGTCAAATACCTTGAATACGGTTCTTCCAGTTTCATCATTCCTCCATCCCATATTGGAAACCCATGCATGGATACAGAAGGTAGCTCTCTGCAGAACTGACAGTGGGTTCACTTGAGATAAGTACCAATGGGAGGCTAGGCTCTTCTTCAGCTGAATTTCTGCTGTCAGTGAACCCTGACAGGTTATAGATTCTTTCTGTTTTTAGGTTATTAAACTTGCCTACATCATGTCATTCATTTTTCTCTAAGGATGTCTTATTTTCTCATTTGTATCAGGAGCTGTGGTCCCAGTAGTGTTGAACATCAGCAAACTCTCTGTAGCAAACTGCTTAACCAGACCGGGTTTTCCTGCAAGTTTGGTGCCTGATGTCAGGGTTATTCTCCCCAGCACCCAGATAAGGGGCCGTACTTGGTGGTGCCTTTGAATACAAATGAGAAAGTGTTGGATTACTACACACTCCACAACACACTGGATGGTTTACCATTGTATAATTATGCTCAAGAGTATCAGATTGCCTACAGCTGGGCAGTGGTATAGCTGTTTACAACAATAACATGCATGTCAACTGGTACAACACCAGAAATATTGCCAGAGTTAACCTGACCACCAACACAGTGGCTGAGACTCAAAATCTCCTTGGTGCTGCCTGTAATAACCATTTTTCATGTGATAATGTTGCTTGGCAAGATATTGACTTAGCTGTGGATAAGCAGGGATTGTGGGTGATTTATTCAACTCAAGCATGGTGATTAGTAAGCTCAATGACACCACATACACTTGGTTTACCAAGCAGTATGAGCCATCTGTTTCTAACACCTTCATGGTTTGTGGGGTTCTGTATGCCACCTGCACTCTAAACACCAAAACAGAAGAGATTTTTTTTATTACTAGAACACAAGCACAGAAAAAGAGGGCCAACTTTGGATTGCAGTGTCAATGCGTAAGGTTCAGGAAAGGGTGCAGAACATTAGCTATCATCTTTTGACCGAAAATTTTTCCTCTATGACAATGGTTACCTCATCTTCCTTTGGGAACTTTGGTTAACTATTTGGGTTTAGAGGAAAGGAGAAATGAACTAATAGTTCAAAAATAATCTTCCCTTATTATCTAGAAATGTGTTTTGTTAGTAGTATTTAGGTGCAAGTCTCTACCATATTAGAGAAATAAGACATTTGTCCTGACTTCATATGTTCTTTGAGGAGCCATCTTCCTTTTGGGATCCATTTCCTAAGATAAAGTCTTTCCATTTTGTTATCAGAGTTTTAGGAGGCATTATGTGTTTAGCAAAACCTATAGTGTGGTGACCTTTGGAAATGAAGGACCATAAAGAGAACTTAGTTTGGCTTCTGGTGTCCTCTGTACAGGAGGGATTGCCCAATGACTGGTCTTTGTCTATACAGCCCTACTAATTCTTCCAAGCCTGAAAGGCCCCTAGGGCTTAGTTAGGCAGATTAAAATTGAAACTCCTTAAAGAATTGCATCTCTAACTTTTTCTTTCTATTAGTACCCAAGATGATTCTTGGTATTTAGAAGATGGGTAAATTTGGTACACTGAGTTTTTTTAGAGAAAGGCCTTTTGATGCACTAAATTATACAACGCACATAAATCCCAGAAGGATCTGCAGCTGAGACACTTGACCTCCCCTCCTCATTGTGTGCCAGCATAAGTCAGTTGGTTCTGCTACCTTATCATTTCATTCCAAAGACAGCGCAGAAGGTTACAATCAGAATTACTGGGCAATTTCTCTTAATTCCTCTCCATTGTTCACTGTAACAACTTAACTGTATTTCTACAGAAAAGTAAATAAAAACTTTCTTTTATTTCATTATGAAGTTCTATTTACAGGGCTCTAACAAAACCAAATGTCAGTGATAAAATATTAACATCTCTGATTATATAATAAAGCCCTAAGCAGATATGACTTACATTAAGTCATGCTGATATTTTTGTGTAATTGTTGTCTTTAAGTCTGAAACTTGTGAGAAAATGAAGTGTTAATGTTATTTTGCATGGTAGAACTGTTGGGAAGCTGTTGCAGCTCTCTAGTCAAATGGTGCAGGTTGGAAACCTTGCAGGTGTTAAGTTCCAAAAGATGGCTTGGTCTTTGTCTACTTTCCGTTGATGCTCAAGCAATAGTCTATAAGACTGATTTCTTGAATGCTGTATGCCTTTCTTTTTAATAAGTGATTAAAATGGCCCATGAAAAAGTTGTCTTCATTTTATTTACCCTCTTGATTAAAAAGCTAAACATCTTAATAAGATAGTCCACACATTGTTATGAGGTACAGAGAGTGGCTCTATCCTAAGCACGAGTGGCCAGATCAACTAAGAGCAGATCATATCAGTAACCTTTGTAAGAATTCAAAATCAGACTAGCTCTTAGTTTCCATTTTCCTTTGGAATCTATTCTTTCTGGCAGCTTTTATTGTACAAGATTGCCCTATTATCTTTTGGGATGTGACCTTATGTTCTTATTAATTTGCATGAATGATCTGATGATTTCCAAAGCTAGACTGTATTTGTGTGGCCGATGTTCCTTTTCCAGCTAAGCCATTACTGTGGGTCAGAAGCCTTCAAATCTTTCCCACATAGGGTGTCTTTGCCAGAAAAAAAAAAAAACTAACCAGCTATATCAGGGGGAAAAGCTCCTCTACAAACAAGAATATGCAGGGCACAATTGATGGGGAGCTGGAAGGACAGATAGATACTGCTAATATATTAGAATTTGTGAAATGCTCATTGTTTTAACCTATGCCAAGATTTGTGAGGCAGATGGTAGGTAAAATATTCAGTATTTTTGGCAAGGTTTGCCCCTCTCTTTTTTAGGGCTGGACATAGAGACAGGTATGGTCTTCAAAATGCAATGAGATTTAAAGATAAAGACATGTATGTCATATGAGGTATAGGTTAAAAACAGGAATATTATATTTAATCTGGCTGAAGGCAATTTTCCAGATGAATGTTTCTACCAAGTACACAGTATGACCCCTGAAGATTCGGCGAGGAGGCAGGAAGCCAGGGTAACCCTTGCAATCAGCTTCATATTTGAACTGCTACAGAGGCGTTTTCTTGCAAATTCACTTCCGAACCGCCTTCCCACTGGACGTGGTGTATGAGCCTGCAATGATTGCCTGCAGGAAACCTCCCTGCTGGGAAAATTGAGTGACTGAGGGATTCAGGCTGGTGGGTTTACTGCAATGCAGTTACACAATGGAAGTTGTGTGTGTGTGTGTGTGTGTATGCATTTGTCTATATACTTAAGCTTTATTTAAGTATAATTTATATGCAATAATATCTGCCAATTTCAAATGTAAAATTCAGTGAGTTTTGAGAAGCTGATAGTCATGTAAAGGTTACCACAATAATGAAATAAATATTTCTGTCATTCCCTAAAAAGTTCTCTCATGCCCTTTTGTTGTCAGCTCCCGTCTTCACTCTGTAGCTCCTGGCAATGTTGACCTGTTTTCTGAAACTGTAATTTTGCTTTGCTTGAATGTCATGGCCATGGAAACATATTTCAGGTAGCCCTTTGAAAATCAAAGTAGTTAAGCTTGTGAGTGTAAAGAAGATAGGAAATATGTCATTCTAGTATATGTGCTACCGAAGCAAGCACAGAAAATGTCATTCTAAAAGAGAAAAAACATAAGAAGGATGGAGGGAGGGGTGGGAAGTATTACTGTGCTCTTAAAAGTATAAATGTGAAGTATATGATGCTTGTTTCCCTTTAAAAAATAAAAAATAAAACTGCTGAGCTCTAATTACATCAGAAAGTAACTACAGGATTCCCTACAGTTTAAAATTATTTTTCTTAGATCTGAATAGGGGATCGTGGAGTGCAGTGGTTATCAACTGCTATTTCCTAGTGACCTGGAGTTACCATGAAGGGATGGACTTGGCTCTGGGCATCAATCCATTTTATCTGGCAGGAAAGTTGACTTGTTGGCATCATTGTTCAGGGTTTCTTATCTTTATTCCTGTGCCTCAAGCATCTATACCTAGGTTTTATGCCAATTCATGGTGATGAATCAAATAGTTAAAAGCACAGAATTTGGAGTCATGCAAAATGAGATTTAACTTAGTTCTTCTTCTTGCAAGGTGTATTCTTAGCTTTTCAGCAACTCATTATCTTTGCCTATAAGAACATCACAGTTGTGTTGGATGCAATGAATCATGGTATGTCTACCAAGTGTTGAGTAAAGTCCTCGGTGCATTGCCTGAGCAGAGTTGTCCCTGTTTCCCATGTCATATTTCATGTTCAGAATGCTCCTTATGTTGATAAGATGGAACACTAATTGATATTTACATTTCCCCTCTGCAATAGCTGTTGCTACCAGTGATCCTTTAAAGCAAGTTCCATTTTGGCTCAAATGAGTTCTACAGGCTAGGACATCTCTGTCTTCAACTGCAAGATTTATCCTAAGACACATCTGCTATGCTTTGGCCACAAGAGAACAGCGTGACCAATGGAAGCTTACCCTGTTTCCTCTTTTTGTGGGCATACTTACAACCGAGGTGAAGGCTGGCTTTTGTCAGGGACTGTGGATAAGCCTGAAATAGATGCATGTGTTTTCCCACTTGCACAGCTGTATTCAAAAATAGCAGTCTTCAGAACAGGGCCAGGTACCTATTTGGCACTCTACTTTTAGTAAAATAATCTTTATCAAAAGGTTATTTGGGACTCCTTATTAGCAAAACAAACCTTTAAGATTTGTTTACATCACTAACGTTGGAAGTGTGTTTTTTCTCTCTTCTTGATTCATGAACCACTGAATGTTCCATGACAAAAGAGGGACAGAGGCTGATTCTGGCCATCAACAGGATGATGTAGGCAGGTTCTGAGCCTGGGCCTTCTGTCATCATCTCAAACAGATGTCTTGTCATGAAGTGAGATTAGTCTTCTGTGCTCCAGAATGTTCTGGAACATCAAAAAGATGAGTTGTGACACATTTGAAAATGAAAGGCAGGCACATTTCTAAAGCACACTCTCAGCCAGTGGAATGGACCAGCTGGCATGGCTCACAAGTGAGGGATGCTATTTGAGTTGTCAGTTCAGTTGGCAGTCCCACATCTGTAATCAGGTTGTGTCCACTCATCTCTGAGATCTGCATCTGCTCCCAGATTTCATTTAGGTTGAACAACCCTGAGAATCAAGATTCCTGGTGGAGAAAGATGACTTCCATCTGTCTAGGGGTGGGGATGGAGTTGCTTTTTGGGTGCTACCCTGGGCTCCTGGGAGCCAGGAGTCCCACTGAGAGGACAGTTTCCTACATTTCAGCCTGTTGAGAACTACTAAAGCAAGACATGTGTTGTGTCTGGAGATTTCCAAGGGGTGGAATGGAGCTCAGTGCAAGTGGAGGATGACACATGCTGAGGATGGAATGATGCACACGGACAGGGTTTCTTTTCCATCAAAGGGATTTCTTTCCTGACCCTCCACCCAGGACATTTACAATGACTCTGAATCCTTCAAATCTTCTGCCCCAACTCTATTGAGGTACAATTGCTAAAAAATGGCCAGCATTCAAGATAGAAAACATGATGCTTTCACACATACACATTGTGAAATAATTGTCACAATTAAGCTAGTTAATTAACATAGTCACCAAATCTCTTTTTCCTGGGATCTGGGATTCTAGCAACTCACGTTTTGTTGTTTTGTTTGTTTGTTTGTTTGTTTTTTGTCTTTTAAATTTGGTAGTGGTAGTGGGGGGTTGTTTATTTGATTTTTTGGTTGTGATAAATGATTCTACTTCGGTGTGACTGGTGACTTCCAGTTTTCCCTTTGGTGGTTATTATCAGTTGGAGTTCAGTATAAGAGCAGAAATGAGCTTCTTTTAACTTGGTGCTGCTAACTGCTAGCCCACTCTGTCTCAGATGGGGTAGCACAGCAGAAGGCTTTCATAATTTTGTGTCACTGCTTCTTTTTAACTTCTAATTATCAGCACCCTCTCTCTTTTTTTCTTTCACACTCCAGTTTTGTCTAGTGCAACCATGATGGAGGAGAGATTCTCTTCGCAATAGTGGTTCAGGAACATGGCCTGGTTCCATTTGGTGTTTCTACCATGTCCGCATACAACTTTCCACCTCACTGTGCTCATTTATAGCAAGCAGCTAAAGAGAAGGAACATGAAGACAGTGAGGTTGCTGGCTGAATAGCTTCAGTCTGAAAGTGGTACACAATGTTCCTGCTCACGGTCTGTTAGCACAGGGCTGCAACTCGCTGCAAGGAAGGCTGGGATGTCTGTCCTATTGGGTGCACAAAAGAAAAGAAGATGGCCTATTGAATAGCCAAAGAGTCCATCTCACCACTCTAGGTATTATAATAAGAATATTGGAGACAGAGAATTAAGTGCTTCCTCATCAGAAGGGCTGAACTGCAGCAACCAGGAGCCACTCTGGTTGAAACATTGAAGCCAGCCTTAAAACACTCACCCTTGTTGACACCCTCTTGTCTCCCAGTAGCTGCAAAAAGCCTTTCACTTAGCAAATCTCATGTAAGTGAATTTTGCGGATGGAACCTGAAATTACTCAACACTATCTACAAAGGAAACTTGGTAATATGGGGGAGATGGCAGAAAAGGTTCAAAAACAGTACTGGTGCCAACAGGCATTTTTGTCTGAAATGCCTGGCATAGTTCTTTCCCATGATCCCTTATACCACTGTGGATGCTCATATTTTATCTCGGATAACTGTTTCTTCTGGCACCTCCTTATCCTCTGGTCACCTATTACGATAGACCTCTTCAGGTTAGGGTGGTGGTACATGCCAACTGCCCATCATAAATTGAAAATGTAGGTAAGTCAAAACTGCATTTATTAGACTCCTAACCTATCAGTTGTCATTGCATGGCCTATTCTTGCCTGAAGTGCTCAGGATACTGAGCCCACACGTGGGCAAAAATCATCTAACACAATCTGTTTCATAATAAGCATTGATTATTCCATGGAGCCTCATGAATACAATGAACTCTAGAGTACTGAATTTTTCCCATCTTGTCGGTGGGGCTGAGTGGGAGCTGCTGATACTGCCTAGCTTCTTGAGAAGATCTTTTTAGTGACAACGTGGGAAAGGTCAAAATTTGACACACAATTTCTACTGAATACATTTCACTTTCACATCATAGTAAAGTTGAAAACAGTCTTAAATTGAACTAGTATGAATCAGGCAGCATCTCTGCTTTTGCACCGCAATGGTGGCTTTGCCTGATACCACCATAATGGAGAGTGCCATCTGTCATTGTGACCTCTCAGAAGAGCTTAGAAGGGGAGCTGCCTCTAAACGCTGGACAGCTCCTCCATCAGCAGCCTTTGGAGATAAAGGGCATCACCATTGTCTTTGGACAGGCTCATGCACATCAATTCCTTTTTGTCTCTGTGTAAGAATCCCTTCTATTTTTGGACCCCCCCCCCCCAGAATCATTCAGAATTTTGGGTGTTCTGTGTCCTTTGTTTCTTTCTGGTATGTTTTTTTCTGTTACTCTGGGAGGTAGTTTCCCCTCTAGAGGTTTGCTGCTTTGCGAAGGTGATGCTCTAGATAGAGTCCTAAGATGGCAAAGCAAGTGGGGCTCGTCCCAGCAGGCCTTGAACTCTACCAGAGGAGAATCCTGGTGAACCCTACTAAGTGTGTGTTTCTTCTTCGTGAAATTGCACAGTACAAGTGCTTTCTCAGAACCATCCCAGGAAGGAGCTGCACCGCAGTGAGCCCCAGTCCCACTGAGCCAGTCTGCTGCTTGTTGACATGCTGGAATGGTGGATATCCTAGTAGGATCTGAGAAGTCATTGAATGAAAGCACAATTGCCCCAGAGAGGAGAAATTCTGGCAGCATAAGCTCAGGGAATTAGTTCAGGAAAGAAAGTTTATAACAACAGTGTTCTCGTTCCTGCTGAATAAAACATTCAAAAAGCTTTTCTTCTCCCAGCAGAAAAATACAGTACAGAAATCTGGTGGCAAAAGATGGTTGTTCTTTCTAAATGCTGTTTTTCATAAAAATAGATGGTTGCATCTTCTGACCTTAGAATGGCTGTCCCTCCTGAGTCTGGCCTGGGCATTGAGTATGTGTGGTGTGTTTATACATATATGCACACACAGGCACATGAGTGGGCACATACACACACACACCAGGAACCACAGACTGCATGACATGACCTGAGGCTGCTTTGCTGTTTCCTCATTGAAGCAGATGGAGAAACAGCCAATTTGAACAAATGGGGCATGGACTCAGAGAAGGTACAACCGACTGCAAACCTACCAGTAAATATGGTTGTTACACATCTGGTAGGGTAGTTTTACAGCGAGGCAGTTAATGTGGTTGATATTTAAATGGCCATTAGCAGGCTCTGGATTCAGCACACCCAATTAAGAAGTACCCTGGTGGCTCTCTCCTGGTGCTGCTCAGCTGTCATGTGGCCGTAGACAAGGCCAGCAACAGACCCCAGGTCTATGTGGTTATCATCATTGCCTGAAGAGAAGCTTCATTTTTGTGAATAGGAGATAGGGAGGCAGGGTGGATGTCTGCATTTAGGGGGTACTGCAAAGGAGCCTTTGGCACATGCCTGCATAGGTGAAGAGGCCAGCACAGCATATCACACATCCCTAGTTTCGGTGTGTCTCTCATTAACCTGGTATTAACAAAACCCTTCAGTGCCAGTTAATCCGGAGGATTCAGTATGCATGAGGACCAGTTTTTTCCTTGCAAGCCCTCTGGCAAAGCAAGGCATAGGGCAGTGTTTTTCATTAGGAAAGGGCCTGCCCAGAGAACCGAGTAGGCTTCATCCTACCTAGTGTGGATTACCTGGCTGCAGAATACCACACCTTTGCCTTAAAGATTTATTTGCAGTTAAAATGTAAATATCTTTGGCAAAGAGAATTTATTCAGAATGATTTTTCAAAGTATTGCTGGACAAGTTTGAATAACAGGAAGCATGAAGACTTTGAGGGAGGGGGGGCCAGCTAGAGATGAGATATTCAGACAGTCCAAGGAATGGAAAAGGAAACAGGTTGGAAAGATATTTCCACTTTTGTTGGGCTCCCATCCTCTTCTCCCTCTCTTGAGAAAAATAATCTTGATTTTCTCTTGTTTTCCAGAGTCATTTTGAGAACAATGAGACTAATCACCAATACATCTGACTATGCTAGATGCTACACAGGAAAAAGCAGTGGAGGGGAGCCTACTTGCTGTGACTTCTGACCTGCCTGGGATGAGGAGTTCATGTCTTGCCTGGAACAGCCCAGTTAATGCTTGCTGTTCTGGTGTGATTATTCATAATGGCCCATCTTTCACTTTTAAGAGTTTTAGTTTGACCAGTAAATCATGCAGTCATTCTATTTGTCAACACCTTACAGGAAAGGCTGTTTATTTGGTCTCTTCTTTCTCTCTCTCTCTCATTTTGGAGAAGCTACAAGAAGAACTTTACGTAACAAGTTAGTGCCAAGCAGATTAATGAGTCAACTGAAAAAATGCCAAAGCAAGTCTACAAGAAAGCAAATAGCATCCAGAATACAGATGGACATGGAGCATTTACATTCTGGGTCCCAGCTCCTCCTTGGGCCTGGTACTGGTAGTGATCACCCCTTAATACTAGAGCTATGGATGTGGTATAGGAAGAAGCACAGGGAAAATGGCATGGTGGGCTAGTCTGTTGACCCAGTGCAGTGTGCTAAAGATGTGGCTGTGTGGTGGCATATCTGATTGAAGTGCTTGTAGTAAGGGAGGACACAGGTGCATCTTCTTCCAGCTTCCAACAGCCAAGTTTGATAACTTGTCCTGATGTCCTCACTAGGGCAAAGTACAAAGATGTATGCTATTTGTTTGAAAGCTTTAGTTACAGGGAAAGAGGGAGACAAATGGAGAGAGAGAGATGTATCTGTTGTTTCATTCCCTAAATGGTTAGAATGACCAGGGTTGGACCAGGACAAAGCCAGGAGACAGGAACTTCACCTGTGTCTCCCAGGTGAGTTGAAGGGACCCAAATACTTGAGTCATAATCTGCTATCTTCCTAGTTGCATGATCAGGGAGTTGGGTTGAAAATGGAGCACCCAAGCACTTGAACAGGTATTCTGACATGGAATGCTGGCCATACAAATGGTGGCCTAAACTGTTGTGTCAAACTGTTGGTCACTTGAAGTAGAGAAAGGTGAGTGACTCATGTGGCCAGGCAGTTTTGTGTGATAGATTCACTTCTGCTCACATACTAGGGTGTTAGACACACACACACCTGGCATAAACAGGGGGGTGCGAGGTGATGGTATGGCCAATGGAAACAGATCTGATTTGGGAGACAATTAAATTTGTGTTGTAATCCTTTTGGCTCCACAGTTTACTGTGTTACCTTAGTCAGGTTTCCTCAATTGCCCAAGTCTCAGTTTTCTTATGAAGTTTGCTGGTTATGAGGATTCATTGTATGTTTCCATTTTAGGCACTGTGTCTGACAAATCGGATTGATCACTGTGTGTTAGGTCATCCTTTGTATCTTCCAGCTCCATTGTTTAAGAACGTTGAAACAGGATAGAGGACGATTGAAGAGAGAAAATGAGCTCTTTCTGGCCAAGGGTGTATGCTCACAGTCTGTCTTTTATTTTGTTTCAGTTTTCCCAGCTCCTGCAATGTGAGACACACTTTAGGATCCAGCATGTGCCTGGTCCCTGGCTCACTTAGTCTGCGCTCACTGTTACTGCTGCTGAAAGATCAAGGAACGAAGTTGGGTAAGGAACAGAGTGAGTGTTTGGTTTACTAAGGTCCATTCAGTGCAAACTCATGCTTTGGTTCTTTGAAGTTCTTCAGGGAGATCCTGGAGTGAGTTAGCATGACTGTTTGTCTTTGAAAGACACTGTTGAAGGCCTGTTCCTTTTCCTGTGTCTTGTGATCCCAAAACAATAAGATAGTAACAAGATCTGTTCCCCAGGAAATGGCCTGCTCCTTGGCCTGCTCTGATTGTGCATCGTCTGTGTTTGGCCTTGACTCTCCTGTGTGCTGTGCTGTGAGCAGAATATCAATTGGCGCAGAGGAGAAGCAAGCCAGGTGTTGCCAGCCCAGTGTGTTCATTGTTGGGAGGAAATCGTGCTTGGTGCACAGAAAATAGCTTCTTATTTAATTTTATAAATTAGTTTAGTGACTCTTAAGGTTGTGAACTCACTCCTATGTCATGCTCAAAAAGGAAAAGTAAAAATAAAAGTAAAATAATGAAAAGGCTTTGGGATGTAGTGCTTTTGGAAGTTCTAGAAAAGAGGCATGAGTTGATCTGGCTACTTCTAAAATGCCTTATTCTCTACCCTACCTGATCCCACTTTTTCTCCTAAGCATCTCTCCCGTTTTGGTTCCTGTACCCTGGAAAGCTTTCATCCGTGCTTCTAGTCTGGGTGGGGTTTAGAGGCTGGAGAACAGGTCAAGGTTTCTGCTGCTTATAGGAAAAAAGGCTACACACAATACTGACTTCCTGCACCTGCTACCGTACTGTGTCAGATGCAGATGAGCCCTCCACACTATGTCATAGAACTGTAGAAATAGAGATCATCAGCATTAGAGAGTGTCATCTAACTTCACCTGTGGGCTCTCTGTGTCAGGGACTTGATGAGATGGAAGTGACTCACCCAAGGTGACCCATGAATGGGCTGGATCTAGAGCCCAGCTGAGCCTCCTGGGGCTTCTCCTAAGGCTTTGTTCTGCCTATGAAAGCAATAAACTTGGAGTTCCCCTAGGGAACAATGGGCTGATCTTTCCCATTTCCTTTTATTCTGAAACACAAAAACACATTCTTATTTGTTCTTAATCTACATGCTAACTCTAATGATGAGTCTATGTTAACTAATTAACATAATTTAATTTACTTAGTTAGCTAATTGCTAATAATGGAAAGTAGTTTGATTTGACCTTTCATAATCCGTGTTCCTCCCATTGCAAAGAAGGCCCCATCATCAGCATTGTGGTGACATTGGCATAAAAGGTGAATTACTTGGCAGGAAATCAGAGCCTGATTCCCAAAGGTCAGATTTTCTTCTCTTAAGCACCCTACTATTTTATAAAGTCAAATGTAGAAGCAAAGAAGGACATTTTAAAATTAAAAGTCTCACATACATGAGGGGCTTCAAAATGTTCGTTGGCAATGGAATTAAGAGTTGCACATTTCTCTCCAACATGCTGGAGCTTCCTTGTGTGTATTCACTGGTCATAGCTTAGAGTTAGGGTGGTGATGAAGTGGGGCACTCCAGGTCATCGTGCTTTGCCTCCAGGTTTGGTTTCCACTATTTTCTAACCATGTGATATTGAATAAACTGCCTTCCAGAGTCTCTGCTTTCTCAGTTGTAAAATGGATGTGATAATGGTGCTTATCTTGTACTTGTTTGAGAATTAAGTGTGGTAACACAGGAGGGTCTTCAAAGAGTCCATGCAAAATGTACATTATATAAAAACTAAGCACAGATTTCAAAAAATAAACTTACCTTTCATTTTCATTGTAATGAACTTTTAAAGCATCTTTGTGTCAGTACCTTGATTCACATGTGATCTTTAATAAATATCTGTTAACAGGACTATTACTAATGTGTTCATGTTAGACAAAATTTTAAAAGTTAAAATACAAAGAAGAAAATGAAACTTGCCTTAGCTTCTTCCTTCAGACACCACTATCCTTGGTATTGTGAACATTCTGAGTGAAGATAGGACAGTGTACCATATTCTACCATACTACCCTTATGTGTGCACAATTTAGTAGGTTAAATTTTCATTTAACAATCTTTTGTAAACAAAGTATCTTATTTTTCAAGAACACAATTTGGAGAATAGGAGTTGTGCTACTGCTTGTGGCAGACGCTGACAGATACAGAACCCTCAAATCTAAGTTTCACCTCATTGAACAATGATGATTATTAATCCCTGCACATCATCCTTTATTTAACCATTTCCCCATTGCTGCAATTTGATTTGTTTCCCCTCTTTTTTTTTGTTTGTTTCTGCATTTATAAAAACTTCCTGGCATAAGAATGCTGGTCTGCACTTTGGATCATTTTCTTAAGAGAGGCTCTTAGAAATAAATTATTGGGTTGAAGCATAAACATTTGTAAAAATCATGATCCATACTACCCAGCTACTTTGCAAAAAGAATTTTGCACAGCTCATTCTGCAGAGCTGGACCAGCTGAGTTTTTCTGTTGGACTGTTTTTAGTGAAAGGGGCAATCCTATTACTAATTAACACCTTGATCAATAAAAAGTCAATTTCCTCCTCTCTTGGATTGTATCCAGGACAGTTCGAAATGTCCCTAATGAAGGGATCCTTTGGAATTTCCTCTTAAGGAAGCCCTGGTCTGGAGTCTGTCTTAATTCAAACCTGGCCTCTGCATCTCGGCTGATCGAATTCAGCATCTTCTGACCAGTAGAAGGCATGGACCTCTCAAAACAAAACATGAAACTTTCAAAGCCATTCAGTCCATGAGGCCTTCGCTCTTTCCAATGGTATATGGATATTAGTTCTTCGCTAGAAGGTTGCTTTTTAATTCACCTTCAATCCCTGACCAGTTTGATCCTGGAAAGTTGTCCTTATGTCTTCCTCCACAGCATGGGGACAGTGCTCACATCCCAGAGATACTTGCTGGAAGCCTCTCTGGTCCCAGTCCAGAAAATGCACCCCTTCATCCCATGGTTTTAGTCCTGCTAAGCTTCCTCTCAAATTTCTCAAATTTCTCTTGCTTGGATCTAGCATCTTAAGCTTTCCTGAAACCATCCATTCTGTTCTTATGGCCACTTCCCCCGAGATCAGATGTACATTCTTCATGTAGCTGGTGTCCCACACTTACAGAATCAGTCTCCCGACTGCCAGGCTCTTCTTCTTCCAACCTATTTTGCACAGAGTTGCTAGATTAATCTTCCTTGCTCCATCCTGAGGCTGCTGTTCTTCATGGACCATCCAAGAAGGCACACGGTCAAGGCCGTCCATCGTGTAGATTTGGTTTCCTATCACACTTTCCAGCCGAGGATTACTCAGTGTTCTCTGAATGAATTCAGTCCTTGTCACACTCATTACTTTCCCTCTGCCTCAGTCTCCCTTCCTGTCCACATGGCTGTCTATTGATTGCCATCGCTTGGTACCCATCCTGAACATCTCTGTAGGAAGCCTGTCTTAACCCCTGGCAGGACCCTCACTGTGCATAGCCTTCCCTTTTCTCAGTTTGCTTCATGTTAGAATGATTTCTTCAGTGGTTTAATTCTCCTTTTGTCTCAATTGCAGTAGATAATGAACTCTTGGAGTGCAGGACCATGCCTGTCCCATCTCTGAATCCATTACCTTGTTCACCAAAGGCTTTGTACTTGGCAAACGCTCGCATGTTCTGAGACAGTGTCCTCTGATGGCAGCCCTCCTCTCCTGCTGTTAAAGAGTGGGAGCACACAGCTGCCAGGATTTATTGCTTTTCCCAGGAGAGGCAATTATAACACTTTGTCTTCCCCCTTTGGCTTTCTGCCAGTGACTCTGCACTGCACTGCACTGCACTAATCTCTGAATATCTTTTTGTTTAAAGGGATGTCCTGTTTACCTTGACAAAGTGAACTGATGATGATGATCATTGGAGCTGCTGCTCTTTATTAGAAGCCTACTATGTGCTAGACATCATCACAAAACATCATCACAAAATGCTTAAGTTAGATATTGTTATCCTACTTTATGGAATGAGAAAATGCAACTAGGAAGTTAAAACCATGAACCAATATCCCTCAAGTGGTATGTTGGAGTTCCAGTCAAAAATTGAACCTCAAACTGTTGACACTAGACTTTTCACTGTCTCTCCCTAGAAAAGGGTGAATTAAGAGTAGAGTGGATCAAGTCCTTTCTGACCAGTCCTGGGGACTAGTGCTGTTGCTCTTGTCACAGCTTGGGTCTGGACATAGCACAGCCTCCCAGGAGTCCTGGACAACATGCCCAGGAGTCCTCCCAACATGCCCATTTGGTGTTAGAATTTGGGCTGACATTGGCCTCACAGCAGCAGGAGTAAAGAACATTTGCCTGAGTTTACTGGAGAGGTTTGATCATTGGCAGCAGCAGGACTCCTCATTAACATCTATTTGTCAGGTTGGCAGTCACATTATCTCACTGTAGTGGCACAGACTGTGTAACTCTAAAGAGAAAGCACCCAGACCCCAGGCCTTGAATAACTTCAAGACATCCAGAACTGCTTAATCTTGATGCTAGTAAGAGTCTAGGCAATGTATCCCTCTCCACTGGAATGTGCTGCCAGGCACTCATCTATGATCATCCTCTCAAGGACCTGTATCATGACAATATTGGACATTAGCAGCATTCCCTGGAAGCCCATGGTTCCAGACCACAAGAATGAGTACTTAGTGTGGAGGGGGGAGAGGCCAGTGTGTCCTCACCCTACATGAACCTGTCAGCATTCACTGACAGTATGCAAGACGTGCTGGTGATAAAGGCTAGAATACTCATGTCATCAAAAATTCTGTGCTCACCAAACAGACCTACAGCAGCATTTAGTTTTGTGAATAATGGGCAGGGCTGAAGATGCCGAGTAGAGAGCCTACGAGGCCCTTGCCACCAAGTAGACCAAGTACCTTTGAGTGACAAGCATTCTGTGTAAGTCCAATCCTGGAGGTTTTGCCATCAGGCCTATCTAGGAGCCTAGGGGCCTTCTCCAATGGAGCTAATCCATGCTCAGGTCACTTGAGGCTGAAGATCCAGCAACCAAGCTTGCCTGCAGACATTTCTGCAGGGGCAGAACTGAAGAATCACCCTGGAGTCATCATTGCACACCTTGTGTCTTGAAAGTCAGTTCGCTGGCTGCTAGAACCGTTTGTGTTCCAGAGACTTTAGATGCAAGGCCTGTTGCACTCCACACCCGTTAACCTCAGATTTGACAAAGGAAAGGAATGTTCTTAAACAAATTCTCTTAAATTGAGGATAGAACTGGAGTCATAATTGGTTTTTAAGAAACATCAGTGCAAAGCCTGACCTTGTCCTGTGGAAGAGGCCGTTTTACACTGCTTTCAGAGTTGTTCTAAATAATTTCAACTGTGATGCATAGGAGACCATATGACCTTAAAATTTTTTTTTTTTCTGGTATCCTTTTTACTCCAGAAAGGATTTGGTCTTTGTTTACTCAGTAAATAAGATTTGTGCTGTTCTTAAGTCTAGGTGTCTGTGTTATTTGATCACTGTCAACGTAAGGGTTGGCAAATCAAGGCATACAGGCACTCACTGAAGAATTTGCACACTTTGCCACTCCCCACCATCTGCCTCCATTTTTGGTGCCAGGCTAGCCAGATAAAAGGACCCTTATCTGCTTGGGAGCTGGGTGCAGTCAAAAGCCAGGGTTGGGCAGGGACTCCTCTTTGTAAGGCTTTTGAAATTGGAACTTCTTTGCGACTACAGGTCACTGTGCCCTGTAGTCAATTTTTCTTGTGTTGCCTCTTGAATTGTTGTGGCTGGGAGGATTTTTTTTTTTTTTTTGCATATCACAGAACAAACACTAATCCTGTCTTTTCTTGCATTTTAGAGTGAAGTTAATTTACTCCAATTTGGTTTGAAACTAAGGGAGAAAATCCAGTTTACTGATTTGATGTAGATAGATAGATGCTAAAGTTTAGAAAAGAAGGTGAACACAGTTATGTTATTGTCTCGGGGTTCATGTAAAACTAGTGTCCCATTATTTTGATTTACATATCCTGGTTACAGCCTGAGACTGTTTTGTAGGGGAAGGGGCATAGAAGAATTCAGAAGCATTTTTCACCAAAATGAGCCTTATGCCTTTGTGCAATATGTATGTTACAGAAGAAAGAAAAAGGGTGACTTTCAAGGAAACAAGGATTTATGTATTTATGTTATATATGTGTGTATTTAAAAGGTCCACTCCTCAAATGGTTGTATTAGCTGGGCTTGGGCCTGGACCAGGCTGAATCCACGAGCCAGAAACCCCTGACAGTCTCCCATAGAGGTGGCAGAGCCTTAACCACTTGGTCTGTCTTCTGCTGCTTTCCCCATGTGAAGCTGGGTTAGAAGCCAAGTAGCTAGACACAAGCCGATGCTCTGTTATGAAACTTAATTTATTGCAACACAGGGCCATCCTCGAGAGAAACTGCTTTGGTAATTCTCACTGTGTTCATGTTCAGTCATTGTCTAGAATGTTGTCACAAATACCTGGTATTTTTTTCTTTTTATCATATCTTGTTTACATAAAGAGCTGACCTTCCTATAAAGAGGTTCTGCTGGCTATAATTACTAGAACAATTAATTTCTTTGTATCTTCTGCTAGACTCTTTTGTTTTGACAATAAAAATCTTTTTGACATTCTCAAATACATACACACACACACACACACAAAGTGGAGTAGATATGAGACTTCAGCTTTGTTTTCACCAGGAAGAAGTAATCCATACATTGCACCAAGGATGTACCAAATACTGGATTTCTCCTCATTTATTGCAGGTCTTAGAGAAACTCTTTTATGGGTCTCTGTGCAACTGATAAGCAGCAAGTAACTTCTAGGAGCCAATCACTTTTGATTTCACACTGTACTGCCTCCAGCAACCCCAAACCTATCTGCATCAAAGGCAAAGGTACTCTTGATGTTAAATTATAGGATACATGATTCCTGCTGTATTACTCAGGTCATCTGCAAAGTAGGGATGGTATTTAACAAGGCCATGACAATCATTAATATCTTACTTTAGATGTCAAAATTGGTGGTGTTGGGAGAATCCAATGCTAATTTTAGAGAGCAGCACTCTCACACAAGTGCTTTAAGTAAAGTAGGCCTTTAGTAGACATTAACTGAACAAATGAATGAATGAATTCAGGATCATCAGGATGAATGAATGGTATTGTAAAGGTGTGTGTTTTTTTCATGGCAAGCAATGAGAAATAATAGAAAAATGGCATCCACCAATTACTTGTTGTGCACCCTTGGACAATTTTTTTTTCTCTGCCGGGCTGTTTCATCAAATGTAAAGCAGTAATTCTAACACCCACTGTTAAGACTGTGAGAAGTCTGAGATGCTACCTGCTTCCTAGATAACTTGTCAGTCTGCCACAGTTCCAAAACCTGGCAGAAGGCATGAGGATCCTGGGCTTAGACACCTGGCTTAGTTATCTAATAGATAATTTATTATCTGTGATGCAAGTAAACACAAACATATATATGTTTGCCTTGCAAATGGCTCATATGGATGATGAGATGTGTTAAAACAGAGGGACCCTGAGCTTACGCATTCTGAATTTAAAATGGTTAGGGAAACATGTCTCCTGCAGACTTGAGTATGTGAATGTCCTTGACAAGCTGTTCAGAAACAAAGGAGATTATGGCCTCACTTGCACATCATTCAGGATGTCTCTATGAATTGTTTTTCCAAAGCTCTCTTTTGGATTTTTTTTTTAAATTTAGGAATGAAAATTAAATAAACTAATAAACTGTATCAGGCAGGCTAGGTCAACCTACATTGTGGGAACACCTGACTGTTCAAGTTTCAGTACCATAAACCAACCAGAGTTCGTGTTTACCTCATGCCATGTGTTCTGGGGCAATCAATCAGCGAATCTTTTCGGACTCTCCTGATGCTGGGTCCCAGGCTGAAGGAGGCACTTCATGGGGGTATGCCACCAGGCAGGATGAAAAGTGAATGTGTAAAGTAGCGTGGTAATTTTGCAGATTTTTCCCCAAAGTGACACATATCTGCTCCCATTTCACTGTCTCAAGCAAGTAATAAGGGTAAACCTAGCTTTAAAAGAGGCAAGGAAAATGTTCCCAGGAGAACCTAAACCACTTATTTGGTGGGCAGCATGAATTCCTGCTGCACAAATGCAAAAGTTAAAAAAAAAATCTCTGCACAGAGCCTGGCACATTAGAAATGACCATGTTCCCGTTTCTTTCTACTCGGAGTGATAAGTTTTGGCAGGGTCAGCGGGCGAGCTCTGGTTCAGAGGAAACTTGGAGTGCTCATGGGTTCAGATTCTTCTCCATCAGGGCTTATGGCCAAGGAAGTCTGCAAGATTACCAGCATAAAACTATGTGCCTAAGTAGTAGCTTAAGTTATTCAATCCTAATTATTAGTATACCTTCGAGATCATACATTGGTTTACATTGGGGAAAAAAAGGAGCACAGAATTACCCTTAGCTCCCAGTTATTACATGGAGATAATAAGATTGAGAAAGAAAACAAAATGGTGATTGATTTTGAATTATGATTCAGTGTAACAGAGACACAGCCTTTGAAATACTTCCTGACTATAACTGGTCACAGCATCTGGCTAGAAATCACTGAGTGATACTAGAATGAAATAATACAGTACCGGAATGAACATTACTGACATCACAGCCTCCCTGCTGCATCATTTATAAACAAATTCCTTTTTTGTTATTGTTATTCTTTGAGACCCCCTGCTTTGTTGGGCTTTGTGATAAGGCTGTGGGAGTAGTTAGAAGCAAAACTGACACAGTTTTGGACTCCAAGGAGCCAAGAGTCTAGAGGAGAAAGAAGATAAAAATGAAAGAGAACATTGCCTAATGGCTTTCTTTCCAGGGACTGAGTGCAGGGCTGAGCAGCAATATGTCTCATTTCATAGGACAGTCAACATCCTTGTGTAGTTCAGTACTCACAATAGCTATGTAGAGATGGGGAAGACAATGGTTTTGGCCCAGGGCAGATAAGGCTCAGAAAATTCAGTGTTTTTGCCAGTGCTAGTGGAGTTAGGTCAAAATTCAGGTCTTAGTATCCCAGATTACAAATGTGTTGACACTCAGATATTTTCACTGATTTGAGTCTCAAGGACCAATCATGTTCAATGGCTTAGTATCCCCCATCTCTATGCTGTGCCTTCTCTTAGTTAATATTCTCCATCAATGCAAAGAATTGATCACACATCTAATTGGTGATAGGCACTCTGTAAAGTGCCTACTCATATCATAAATTTTACATCAAAGAGTACTCCAAAATGCTTGGATTGCAAAATTATTTGTGCCCAAATGAATTTGTTTTAATTCCGTTTTCCTGCAAGCTTCGTGAAGTGTCATCCTCTACAATGTCCTATCTCTACAATTATTTAAAGTGTTGGAATGACTGTCATCTCTATACAGATGAAGAAATTGAGAATTAGATAAGGTAAGAGATTTGCCTGTTATTGCAGTGCTCAAAAGCTGGGCTTCCACTAAGCCGTGTTTGAGCCAGGATTCTTCTGAGAGGCACAAAGTTTCAGTTGTGAACTCCTGGTAGGTTTGGCCAATGGATGCTCTTAGACCTATAACCAAGGCTCTCCTGCCAGACATCCCTAAGTCCCCCTGCAATAACAGTGGGTTATGAAATCCAGGCAGCTCATAGTAATAGACTTGTTTTCAGTACACCTCTCCTCACTGCAGCACTGCAGCTTGCTCCTTTACTCACCTATTCTAATGAATTCAACAAACATTGACTGATCAACTTGAGTGTGCCAGGCCCTGGAGGCTACTGGGATGAGTCCAAAAGAACTCCCTTCTCCCAAGGGCTGAAAAATCAAAGAGTGAGAGAGAGACTTAGAACCATAGCAACTATAATGCAGGTAGACTTAACTCAGGGTTATAACAATTACAGTACAACAGAAGAATAAGGAATCAGGAGGTGTGTGTGTGTGAGAGAGAGAATATGGAGAGAATATGAAAGAACATTCTGGAAAATCTGGGAAGTCTTTGTTGGAGGTGGAGCAGTGTGGTTTGTCAGCCCCCTGAAGGATAGGTGAGATTCCAGTGCTTGAGAGAGGGCTGGGGTAGGGTAGAAGGGAGAGTGTGAAGGAGGATACTCCTGTCTTTTTCAGAGACTTGTGGCCTAGAGGGGAAAGTGTTTTTCCAGAACCTACAAAGTCAAACTCATTTTACAGAGCCCCTGGGGAGGAGCAGCTGGGAGGAACCAGGTGCAGTTGGAGGAAAGGCTGCCTCAGAGTTTAGCTCAGAAGAAAGAAAGGATTCTGTGGACACTTAGAAAGCCTAATCTGAAAGGGAACCATCTGGTGCTCAGGACCCCAGCATTCGTCTTTCTATTTTTTTTTTCCTAGGCTTCTGAGCTCGGGTTTCTGAAGCATAGTCTCTGAGGGCTTAATAGGGAGGAGGGCTGGGGTGGCTGCCTTGGTTGTTGAGGGGCTGTGTCTCCTGCCTGAAGCCTGCCTCGTCCCAGCTCTGCACCTTTGAGAGGGATGTCCCTATGGTGAACCGATGAGCTGACAGCTGTCTCTTTAGGGCTCCTGTGGGTCTCTGCTTGTTCCATGTGAGTGTCCCCTTGTGAGAGAAATTTGGTAGGTTTTTAATCCTGGCTGGTCACATCTGGGAAAAACAATCCAAATGTTAATCCATCTGGAGAGAGAACTAATCCACATCTTCTGTTGCCTGTATCTTTTGTTTTTCAACTCTGGATCTTTAAATCTAATTATGAAGCCAGAACGAACCCCCTGCAAGCCTGTCTCCTACCCTTCAGGTGGCCTTTTCAGCATTTCTTTGTGCTTGGTCTCCTTATGTTTCCAACTCACAGAGCTCCTTTCATCTGACTGTGGCACTGCTCTCTAAATAGCTAAACGAAGCCTCACTACACCCCTCTGAGGTAAAAAGCAATCATAACTTGCTTTCCCCATGTATTGAGACAGCACAGGAATAAGCAGGGACTTGGCCAAGGAGCTCCTGCTATTTCGACCATCCTTGCACAGCAAGGACACTAATGCAGTATCCTGCCAGTGTACATTTCCTAGGCATGCACTCATGGATTCAGAAAAGATCTTTGTGTTTGTCCTCCTAAACTGACTGCTGCTCCTATATAAAAGTGGCATGCATCAACTAATCAATCACTCAAGCGTGGGACTTCCAACTCTCCCTAGGGGATGGATACATCTGATTGCTCAATGACCATACCTGTTCTACCTTCACCTTGCCTGTCTTTGACACTCCAGGGTACCTTACCTGCTTAGATTACTTCCACAGCTTGCTCTCCACAGTCCCTGTTTGTCCTGTGTTTTTCTCCTAATCCATCCCCAAGCTGCTGTCAGAATAATCTTCCTAAAAAGACAAACTTAGCTAGATCATGCCTCTGCTTAAAACTCTCCAACCGGATAAGATGCAAGCTCCTTAGCCTGGCATAAAACCTCTCACTCTGGGCTCATGTCAACCTGTTCAACCTCATTGCCCCTCTGTACCCTCTCTGTACTCCATAAACAAATCAAGTGGAACCACTTCTTGTTGCCTAGACATGACGTGCCCTGCCTCTGTCCATGCACTGGTGCTAGCCTGAGCATCTTTTCAAAGGAAGTCCTGTCGGACCTGGTCCAGCCCTGGCTGCTGCTGGCATTAGGGAATGAGCCATGGGATGAGTGGTCACTGTCTCTGTGCCTTTCAAATTAAGTTAAAATAATACAGAAAGAAAAACAAAATGCCCAGCTCAAGAGTGAACTTTTCTCCAAATACCAGGTGAGACTGACTGTTTGCTCCTGTGTGTTACATTATATTTGCCTGACTTTCTGTTAGAGCACAGGGCTAGATAATCCTACTATTTACTTGTTTACATGCTTTACCCCATCCCCAAACAGTATGTGCGTTTCTTCTTGACATGTGCCATGTCTTGTTGTTCTTTGGCCTTCCCAGTAGCCAGAACTTTGCATATTGTACAATAATTCAATAAAATTTACGGAGTGAGTAGGATCATCAAATCTGTCTACCAGTTACACAGTCCTGATAGACAGGGCAGTGGAGGCCAGGGTTTTCTAGACTTAGACTGTGAGTAAAGCAAGACAAGAACTAAAGCCCAAGTCTGGTTTCTAGACCATTCCACTTCTTTGGTTCTTCAAGAAATCTAGGAATAGAGTAGAATTCTTGCTTTAGGCAAGCATGTATGTTCATCTACATATTAAAGAAAACATTCATCCATATATACAACCAATTTTTTTTTGAGTGGTTAGTGTATGCCAAAAGTATGCAAAGCATCCTTCCCAGCCACAGGCTCTCTACTTGGGTAAACTGATTCAAAAATAGACAAAGAAGAAAATAAAGAAGTAAATAAATGAGACACAAGTGCAGCAAGCAGGGGCCAGACCAGGTGGAGACTTGTAAGCCAGATTTTATTCTGAAGAGAATCTAGAAGCTGTCGGTGGCTTTCAAGAGGATGTTTCACAGTTGTGTGGATGAGAGCTTAGAAACTGGACAAAAGGACAGAAGTTAGTGCACAGTTATTTTTCTGGAGAGATAGATGGTGGCTTTGATAAGGATGATGACAATGAGAATGAAAGAAAATGTGCTGATTGGAGATTTGCTTTCCAGGCCACGCATCAGTATTTGCTGATGGATTGGTCATGTTTCGAATCAGGTAGTGTAAAGTCATTACCCTCATTTGCTTATCTCCAAGTGTTGAGTTGAGGACTGCCTAGGCAGTAAATCAGATTCTTAAGCCACTGAGAGATTCTGGCATTCAATCATCACTGTTTTTGTAAACCACCACATATATCTTATTATGTGACCAATATTACTGAAGCCCTCTTGGATGGTCAGACTCTACTTTATACTCCCTAGGCTAAGGGCAGTGGCAACAGGAACTGGCCCTCACCTGTAATAGCTTTGAGTGTGGCTTTGTAGGAGTTGACACTAAGGCTGGCACCATGTAGAAAGAAGCTGGGACTTGAAGCTGTAGTTTCTGTTTAGACTCCTTACTCAACTGCACACTAGCCCTGTGATTTTGGGAAAATCCTTTCAAAGTCTGAGCCTCAGTCATTTTATCTGTAAAATGGGCATTTAAAATACCCCAGTGAAGTTGTGAAAATTAGTGACATAAATGCAACACTTATCAGGCATTCTCAGAAGAAGTAAGGGGACAAGTAAGGAGAGAGTGTCCTTACATACTCTGCTTTCAGTTTGGGCTCTAACATGACTGTTCTCCAAAACTCTGAATAGTCATCTTCTTAGATGGGTGCTCAACTGGTATAAAGGAAGTATTATTTCTTCCTTCTTTACGAAACTTTGAGGATGTTCAAGATGGAGTACAAACAATTCTAAGTAACTAGTGGCTTCCCTTAATTTTGTCCCAGTGACAGCAATAGAGTAGACAAATAATAAGATGAATATGTTCATCTTCAGCTCATTCTGGGCAACCCTCAGTGCTGAATTTTGGATCTGGAGGTTATGTGGGAAGTTCAAGAGGAGGATCCTGCAAGAATCCCTCCCTTATTGAGTCTCACGTGAGTATGTGGCTTTCAGCTGGCAGATGAAGAAGGGCACCTCTTCATCTGGGCAGGTTGGCTCTTTTGAGATAAATTGCGTAAAAGTCACTCACTCGGAGATTACATGGTCTTAAAGACACAAGACTGAAAATGTAGAGGGTTGGCCTTAAACAGGCAAAGGTGTGTTCTGGACTTTGGCTTTTTCAATGATGACTTTGAAAACTCTAAAGCAAGAATGACAAGCTGGTCTAGCTTTGACTGGTGCTTGATGCCTGAGTGCTGAAGTTCAGTCTTCACTCAGTGAAGAAGAGTGGAGTGGCTGATTAGTGATGTCTGGAGAAGGCTGTGTTAGGCTGTGGAATGACTGGGTCCTGTGTCCTGCAGAGAGATTTAGGAGAGCTCTCTGGGTGGCAGGAGCTCAAGATGATCTCCACAATGTGGAGTACACTTCTTACAAAAGGGGAAACTACAAACCAGAAGGTCTTTTTGCTTATTTTCTTCTTTATCTTTTTTGACCCCTTATTTCTGGGAGTTAAAAATCTCCCCCAAATTGATCTAAACAATGCTGTGTTTAGGTGTCTACTTTGTTAAAAGGCTGCCTTTGTGGGTTGGTTCCCAGATGGGGAGCACAGGCCTTTGAGAAAAATGGTGCTGACAGCAGGCACCACTGTAAGACCCCAAGGAGAAAATGACCCACAGGGTCACAAATAAGGTTTTCCCTTCACCATTACCCAAAGGTGAGCTGAATCCTAGGTTCTTGTATACAGCATTTTGTTCTTCTTTAGCTTTAATTTTTCAGAATTTTGTCTGAGACTATTGCTAAAGTGTGTAAGCAACCATCTCAGTTTTTAATGCCATTAGAAAAACAAGGGAAAATTCACAGAAGCAGATACAAACCAAGAATTAAATGACCAACCCTTTCTGCATATGTTATCTTACAATTGTCCCATGAGACAAGGGCCACGGACAAAATCCCTTGGAGGTTGAAACCAAGGTTCAATGAGGTTCAGAAATTGGCCAGAACTTTGAAACACCAGAAGAGGGTGGAGCCATGCCCCAGCTTTGGAGGGCCAGTCCCCCTGCACGTGCTCATTGTTTCTGTCAGACAGCCCCCTCCTCAATGCATGCTGAGGCTCACTGGGTTTGTGGTCTTGCTGGAACCTCTTAGGGTTAAGAATTGTGATCTTTAATGGTAAAATGCTGGGCAGGAGGCTGAGGTTTCCCCAGGGCAGCTGGGTCTTGTGCAGGGGGAGCTGTGATGGTCTTGAGCTCTTTGAAGCAGGAATGAGGGCTCACTTATTTGCTGGGTAGGGTTACTGGGAACCAGGCTGCTGCTGCATTACTGAGCCCAGGGGAGAGGAGCAGCCTGAATGGCATTGTATTCAAGAGATCCCTCTGGACCTCCTGCCTGGCCCTCGGTGCTAAATGATGCTTCTAAACCAAAATTTGCTGTATTCTGTTTCTCTAACTAAACACTGTTTTTAAAACATGGCATGTAGTGCCAGTTATGTGACTTTTAGTGAGTTTGAATGGGGGTTGTGGAGCCAAATCACCAAGCCAGGCATCCTGTGTTCTTGCTGTGTATGTGGTGGTGGGATGAGAAGGACTGCAGATTTAACTTGTTACCACTGTGAATATTTTTTGAGACTTCTTGAATACACTGTACTTATACTATCTGTACTTTGGACCCAGTGTTACTATTCAGTTGACAAAATTGCTCACTGCTAATTATAATAAGCAAAATTTTTTTTTCTTGCTAAATAAAAGGATCCCAACAAAATATAATGAAATGTCTGGGACAGATACACATAAGACAACTTTTTATCACAATTACATCTGTATCACTTGAGAACAGAAAAGGCTCTTTTTACACCTTCTGTCTGCATGTGGCAGCAGAGATTAAAGGAGTTTGGTGTGCAAAGTTTAAACTGAAGCCTGGATTTCGTGTGGCTAAATAGCAGTGCTTACCCCAGCCTTGTTTCCCTTCTGCTCTCACTGTGTCAACAGAAACCTGAGGATCTTTCTGTGAATTAGTGAGAAAAAAGGTGAGGAGATGCAACCTCCTGTTTTGTGGATAAGCAAGAATGGAGATGATGAAGAGGAGGTAAAAGGTTAGGCTGCATCGCTGGGTGCATTTGGGAACTAAGTACTAGCAAAGAGAGACACAATGAACAGCGTAATTGGGCTGGTGCACAAGCAGAATTTCACTCTGCTATGGTCACCATTTATTGTATGACCCGAGGCACATTACCCCACCTTTCTGCGCCTGAGCCTCATATGAAAAGGGGAAAGAATAATAGAATTCCCCTTACAGTGTTGTTACAAGTGGATGCAAAACACTTAGCACAGCATTTATGCATGGAGTATTTATGCGATGCTGGCTATTATTTTTAAGATGTGCCCAATAAATATATGGTCAATGAATGAAGAATATTTGTTCTGATCACAAGATGCTTCAGGCAGCCTTTTCAATTTCAAGTTATGCCAGAAAGAAAGTCTAATGAAGTGTCAGCCTCCCCCGGGAACCTTGTAACTTTTGATTGTCTCCAACAAGGCTGGCTGTTAATCCTCCTGTTTAACTGTGGGCATCTGTGCTCTGCAGTGGTGGCAGCCAGGAACTCTTAGTGGAGCGGGAGTGGAATTAGGACTGGGCTGAGACAGCAGGGCCTGCGGGGCCTGGTAGGCACTTCTGTGGCTAAATATAGCTGAATCAGATGGAGCTCTTGCCATGAGCCAACACTTCATACTCAGAACAACATCATGAATAGGCAGTGCTCTTAACTAGTATTATTCCCATTTCACAGATGATTTCACAAGCCTAGGACAGACAGGGTTTGCCTAGGAAGTCTCCTGAGGCCCCACAATTTGTAAGTGATGGACTTTTTAGGAGAACTGAGTGCCTTCATTCTGACTTCAGCAGCCTGTCCTTTCCCCTTCTTCCCCAATCCATTCACCCACAACCGCTGTAGTCTGTTGGCTGCTGGGAGAATGCACATCTGAGGGTGCCCTGAATATGATGTGTGAGTCAGGGGGCAAATTAGGGAACAGATCATTGATTCTGTGATCCATAGAAGACCTTTTGAGAAATGTGTCCTGAGTAGACAGTCAAGTGATTTGACTTAAATCAAATACAAACACGCACACACATACACACCTGGTCCTGTGTCTTAAGGCAAACACACACACACACACACACACACACCCTCCACACCTGACAGCGGATCTTATGCACTTTTACACAGCTCAGACTGACTTGAAAAATATCATTATAACCACAGGGGAATGCAATGTGACTAAGTTAAGGAATGTTGTAGACATGGGAAAAAAGTAGATATCCAAATAGTTTGTACTTGCTGGAAGGGTTCTCAAAGATTTATCTTCTTTCCATTTACCTTTAAACATTTTTTAGGCTGACCTATGTGGGCTAAAGACAATGTCCCAACCCTCCCCAATGTGTCTTCTTTTCTTAGGCACTCTCTCTAGTCCAGGTGAGGACAGCTGCCTGTCCCAGAGATGGTCATGGGCAGACACACTCCATTCCTGCCTGCCTACCTTTTCCTTCAGGGAGTTTGTGATTGTGTAAATCTGTCAGGAGAAGGGCTTTGCAATTGGAAACCAGACACCTGGGGATTGTTCCATCCTCAGGGGTTGCCAGACCTTTTTGAGCTGTGAAACTCTGTGTTCAATCCATCTCCTGCCCAGACATCCAGTGTGTGTGGCAGCTAACAATGGAGCTGCTTGGATGGGAATCAAGGGGTTCCAGGACCCTGCCTCCACTCTCACTACAAAATCCAGAGGAAAGAAAAAGAAAATTTTATATAGAATTTCTGTTTAGTTATGTCTGTGTATTTGAGAGGGAGAGATAAGAGAAAGGGTGAGATACAAAAGGGAGAAAGAGAAAGAATGAATAAGAAAGAGAAATCTGCTGTCTGCTGGTTCATTCCCCGAGAGCCTATAAGACCTGGCCCAGGCCAAAGTCAGGAGCCAGAAACTGCCAGGATCTCCCTCATGGAAGGCAGAGATTCATCCCGAGCTATTAACTGTTGTCAACTAGTGTGAGCATTAGCAGGAAGCTGAAATTTGGAACAGAGCTCAAACCTGAACCCTGGCACTCCAACGTGGCAAGTACTCCGAGCAGAGTCTTAAACAGTAGGCCAGTTGCCTACGTGGAGGAAAGCAATTTGAAAGCTACAGGGAGCGACTCTTTCAGCTTCTCTCTGTTGTTTGGAAGATCAGCATGTCTCTTCTTCCTTTCTGGGCAGCTGTGATACACTGGTTATAAACAGGCTCAGTTAGCATAGAGGCTCCATCAGAAGGTGCTTCCAAGGAGCCATCTTCGCAATCAATCACTCAGCTCCAGCCTGCCTTGCAAAGGAGCATTGGTGGTGGCCAAAAGGTTTTCAAAGTAGAATATAGTTAGAGAGGGATGGTATGGATTCTGCAATCAGGCTGTTTGGATTCAGAGCCTAGCCACTTCCAAGCTGCCTCCATTTTTTCTATATGTAAAATGAGAACTTATAGCAAAATATATCAACGGAGCAGAGATTTAAGGAAATTGTTAGACATAGTGAATTTAGAATAGCTTTTGCCACATGGTAAATAGGCAGTATCTATCTCCAAAAATTCATTCAAGAGTACCCTTAGATGTTCTGACAATTTAGCATCCCCTACCTTTTTTGTTTTTGAGGAGAAAATTGGAGTAGTAAGAAGGGAAGGTTTTTGTAGAGGCTAGAAAACCTACAGAAAAAGGAGCTCATATACGGCCCCTAAGGTCCCAGATCACTTGATAGTAGACTTGGAACAATTTTTAAAAATGGAGTGATGTGAAGAATCTTTAAAAATGTTCATTAAAATGCATATTATGAAAATATTTGCACAGATTTGAACTTTTTTTTTCTCCCAGATTACTTAATTAGGAAAAGGGAGTGAGAAGGAAGAAAAGGGAGTAAGACTCCTCAAATGCCCAGGAGCCAGGAAGTGATCTGAGTCTCCCACATGGGACCCCACTACTTGAGCCATCACTTGTTACCTCCCAGGGTACGCATTAGCGGGAAGCTGGAAACAGGTCTCGAACCCAGGCACTCTGGCATGGGAGGCGAGCATCATGTAAGGTTTGTTGACTGCTGCTTCAAATGTCCACTCCAAGCCTGTCTCTACTGCTTTAATTTTCCATGACCTTTCTGAAGCACTTTCACCGGTGAGCCCGGGGAAACAAGAAAGATCAGCTTGGGTTTTATGTGACTGTTTTGCTTTATGAACCAGTGCTACATCACCCAATCATTTTATAGTAAGTCTTTTTTTTTTTATTTTTTTATTTTCACTCTCTCTCAGTAAGTCGAATGCTGAGAGATTTCAGGATATTTTGGGCTGCTAGCCCTGCTCCAGGTGCTGGGCTGGGAAAGCATCATGTGGTTTGGCCAAGAGACTTCCTGAGGGTTAGAAGATGGCTGCAGGGTAGAAATGCCAGGTTACTCTGGCAATCACCAGCCTGCTAAATATAGCAGGTGATTATGCAGTTATTTAGTTGATTTTTTTTTTCTAATCACAGTTTACTGGAGGCCTTAACCTTTTGAATTCTGAGCAGCAGGAGGGCTAGAAAAGCTGTTCTGATGTCCTCTTATAATAAATATCTCCGAAGAATAATTAAAGCCACATGTTGGGCCTTGGTTACAAAGAACCATCCCCAGAATGTGAATGCATGGATTCAGAGCCAGAGAGTCAGGAAATAAGGAGATTTCAGGTACTTGGAAGCAGAATATGGCAGGGCCCAGGAACCTGGCATTCAAGGCTGGGACCACTGTTGATCCAGGGAGCTGGGTTAGAACATACCATAGAGAGAGCACGAGGAACATGAGAGAGGTATCTTCCTTCCCCTGGAAGGATAGTTCAGCAGGCTGCACTCTACTCAGTCTCCCACATGGGTGGAGGGGGCCCAGTATACAATCATCACAGGCACATTAGTGTGCAGTAGAATCAGTGAAGTGGAACAGGCAGGACTCAAACTGGCACTCACGTGGGATGCCAGCATTATAGCCAGCAGCTTAAAGTGTTGTGTCACATGCCAGTCCCAACACTTCAATCTTTCAAGAGCTAAGAGCAGATAGAGTTAAGTGAAACAAATATAGTGAACTGTATTGTTGGAATCAAAGCAAATATTTGGCTTATATAATCATAGTGGCTGTGTATCATATATGGCATATTATAAGACATGACATCACAAGAACAGTTGTTATGGAGTCAGTGGTGAAGTACAAGGAGATCATGATGGTGACGAAGACCTATCTTCCTGCTATCCCTCTCAATTTTGACTTTTTAAAAAAGATTTATTTGTATTGCGAAGTCAGATATACAGAGAGGAAGAGAGACAGAAAAATATCTTCTGTCCGATGATTCATTCCCCAGGTAATGGCAGTGGCCGTTACTGCGCCAGTCTGAAGCCAGGAACCAGGAACTTCCTCCAGGTCTCCCACACGGGTGCAGGGTCCCAAGGCTTTAGGCTGCCCTCGACTGCTTTCCCAGGCCACAAGCAGGGAGCTGGATGGGAAGTATCCAGGGGCTGCTGGGGTTAGAACTGGCACCCATATGGGATCCTGGTGCTATCAAGGCGAGGACGTTAGCCGATAGGCCATGGCGCCAGGCCCTCAATTTTGACTTTTAATAGAACTTTGATTCCATAATGCAGAGACAGATTACTTAAATTTACCAAGAGTACCTGGGGGTTGCCACAGCTAGACATATGGTTTTGCAGACTCTGATAGTTTTCTTGGCTATGGCTTGCAAGAAGAGGCCTATGGTCAAGTTCAGCTAGTCAGTAGTGTACCCTTATGGAGCCATGATGCTGGATCTCCAAAGAAGGCAAGCTATACCGTTAGAAAATGCTATTTTCTGACCTCCCTCCTCCCAACGTCTTAGGGTAAACTGAGGAAGTGCAAGGAAATTTGGAAGGAGTTCAACACTGCTTTGACGATCTCAGGAACATCTTTAGCTGTTTGATTTTTAAAATTTAACTCATGTTTAATGAGATTCCAGATACTACTTTGAGACTAAAGGGTGTGCAATGAGGAAACAAAAACATACATTCTCTGAGCTTAGTCTAAACCTCATACCAAGAGAGCAGCTGTGTGCACAAATAATAAGGCAAGGTTAACATGGGATTGTGGATTTGTTTTTACATTTTCCCATGTATGTTTTCAAATTGGAGCACTAGGGAAAGGATGCCCCTTTAATTCTGTTGTAGCCACAGTCTATCTGGGTATGTTCACCAGTGCCTCAGGGTGGAGGACAGGTTGATGGAGGGATTGCCACAGCCTCATCTCTCCCTTTCTAAATGTGGAGAATTCTACCAGGCTCTGGGGGGCACTCATCTTTGTAATAACTCACTGTATTTTGAGTCATCACAGCTTAAAAAAAGAACTTGTCAGCATCTTTATTTTTGTCCCTTTGGGAGAAGAGAACTGGAGAAGTGCAGAAGGGCAGTCAGAAGCCCAACTGCCCATTTGGCCCCTCTCAGCATTTGTTCTTCAGGGAAGGCAGACGGCCTTGCTAATTAGAGTCAGGATCCCAACGGAGGTGCTTTGTTCAAAGTTCAGTCACAGCCTGGAATAGAGAACTCTGCATGGCCAACTTCCCTTGATAATAGCTTTGCTGACCTTCTCCAAAGAACAAGTCATTAGAATGTTGAGTTATGATCTGTTTCTTATAAAATTGCACCAGTCCCCCATTTATAGCTCTGTATTTCAACCAATTCTAATTATCTTTTAGAATGTACTTCCCAGTTCTTGGAAAATATTTTAAATACTGATCCAAGCAATCAAGTGTATTTATTGGTTAGAAAGCTCATTGTGACTCGATACATGACAGTCTCAATGAATGCTCCCTTCCTTCTTTCCAAAAGCCACAGAGAACCCATGGAGGGCTCTCCAGGACTCCAAAGAGCAGGTGTCCTATGGTTACTTAACCTTGGAGGAAGATGACATTTCATGGAGGACATTCAGTATCGGAAAACTAACGATGGAGAACAAAAGTCCCTCGTGTCTCTTGCAGTCTTTTCTGCATCTCCCCAGGGAGTTGTATTCCCATCCCCTTCCATTGCCAGAACATACTCGGACATCAGTACCTCCTTCTTCCATCTTTGGAGAATGGGGTGGTCAGTCCAGAGTTTGCGGGGGTCCTGGGTAACAGGGTTCTTTGTGTTGATTCTGATTTATTCCCACACAACACAAGGTAAGTTGTATCTTGACTTCTGAAATCAAGTTTTCCTTGGTACCTCTTGAACTTGGCTGTCTCTAGTGATTTTTTCTCCTAGCTGCCTTCTTTTATATATTATCCTCTATTATTTTGAACTCTTCAATGTTTTTGGAGGTCTTTGTTCCTTTTATACTTTGGAAAGGACAAAAATTACTGGCACTACTGAGAGGAAACATTTTTATAGACTTTCTAAATCTCTCCACGCCCAAGAAGAATTACGAAAAAAAAAAAAAAGAAGAAGAAGCATTTCTCTTGTCTCTTTATTTCTAATCACTTTTTCCTTCTAACGGGACCGAAGCACCATGAGAAATGGTGCTGTTTTACGGCAAGGACTCATTTGCCCATAACGAACACTGAGTACAAAAGCAAATTAAAAAAAAAAAAAAAGCCAACCCTATGCTTAGAGAGACCATTAGGAACAATTTGACATTTATTGAACAACAGATGGCGATTAAAAGCATAAAAGCTAGATTGCCTTGCTAGAAACAAAGGGTAGTTCCACTGAAGAAGTCTAACGTTTCAATTAAAATACCTCTCAATGTCAATTAAATCATATGAAGATAAGGCTGAAAATGGTTTCTGGCTGCACTATAATCAATAGTGCAGTTAAAATCCTCATCAAGAAGCACCCAAGTTTTTAGTTTGACAGTTTGCTAAAAGATTAGCCAAAGCTTCAGGAAACGATTTCCTTCAGTATAGGGTTCAAAAGGTAAACATTTAACCAGGGGTGTTTCATATGTGTTAAACAGATTTATTTCAATGATGAGAAGAAAGCTTTACTGCTGTGGCTGGTGTTTCAAATCTCATCCACTTTTTAGTATGCATTAGACATTGGTGAGGGGTGGCAAGATGGCCCCGTTCCTCCCACAGCAAGGATTTTGTTTGAGTGAAGTTAATATTCTTTTGTGAAGCAGCATGTTGACTTGGAGAAGGGAGTGGCTCTGTAGTAAGATGTTGGCTTCAATTATAGTGTGGACACCTGGGCTGCCATCTTAAATGCTCAGATTCATTGCCCAAGTAATACCCCCCTTTTCTGGATTTCCTGTGCACTTCTGAGAATAAGATTACTGTCCTTAGTCCTCCAGTGGCAGGACCTAATGATATACATTCCATTCTTCCTAAACCAAGTTCATGGGGCACCAGTTATGACATACATTATATACAAATGGCACTACTCTGTCCTGTAAATTGAGTTGTGTCTCACCCAGATTTTAGGTTGAAGAATTATTCTCCATGCCTCAAAAATTACATTTGGGGCCTGGTGTGGTAGCCTAGCAGCTAAAGTCCTCACCTTGCATGCACCAGGATCCCATATGGGCACCAGTTTTAATCCCGGTGGCCCCACTTTCCATCCAGCTTCCTACTTGTGACCTGGGAAAGCCACAAACCCTAGGGACCCTACATCCATGTGGGAGACCTGGGAGAAGCCCCTGGTTCCTGGCTTGGGATCAGCTCAGTTCTGGCTGTTGCAGCTCGTTGGAGAATAAATCATCAGATGGAGGATCTTCCTGTCTCCTCCTCTCTGTATATCTGACTTCCCAATTAAAAAAGTTAATAAATCTTTTTAAAAATTATATTTATATTTGGAAGTCAGATAGTTGCAGATGTAACTGATCAAGTTCGGATGAGGTCATATGTGGGTCGTCATACAAGAGTAGCATGGGGCCCTAGTGCAACATGACTGGTGTTCCTATGGAAAAGCCACC
Source organism: Ochotona curzoniae (assembly GCF_017591425.1). NCBI lineage: Eukaryota > Metazoa > Chordata > Mammalia > Lagomorpha > Ochotonidae > Ochotona > Ochotona curzoniae. The sequence continues at coordinate 38,661,427 of NW_024466502.1, read as the reverse complement.
CAGGGAGAAACTCTCCCTCGGAGAATGCAATGAATTTCCTGGACCTGGAGGCAGAGGTCAGGATGATTGTACAAGCCAAGGAGCAGTCGAGACAGCCAGCAAACCACCAGAATCCAGGGCAGACACCTGGAACAGATTATTCCTTCCAGCTTTTGCAAGTATCCAATTATGCTGACCACTGTTGGAGACCTTTCCTCTCAAACTGCAGGAAAATGGATTTCTGTTATTTAAACTCCCTGTTCATTTTTTTTTTAAGCGCAGCCATGGGTAACTAAGACATTATGTCTAATGCATTGGGAAAAATGTGATATTGCATCTTACTTTTGAAAAGTCATAAAAACATTTTGTCAAGTCTTTGAGAGTATCACTTTCATCAGTATTTCTCATGTATCTGACCAGGGAAGAGTCAGTGCCTTCCTTTGCAACTTCATTTGGAAAAAGATGCCCTAGAAGATTTTGGATTCAACCCCACTTCCTATCAGCTGTTCACTTCATTCTTTCACCTCTTACCACTCCATCAGGAACCCCTTAGTCACAAGCTTGATATTGCTCTAGAAAGATGCCAACTTCTTTTTCTTTATTCCATCCCTAAGCACTTGTCCCTGGTACTTTTATTTATTTTTTCCTCATTTCTGGTCTCCAGGTGACAAGCGTTGTTTTGCAAAGTAGTTTTGTTGAGATAAATCCCATGGCGGGGAAACGTAGTATACTGGGTCTCCACTGCTGCTATTCAGCAATCCCCATGGCCTTGTTTTATTTCCCCACAGTGCGTTCATCCATCATTTCATGCATGCCTCACCATGAGTCAGGTTTTTCAGCAGCCACTGAGCAGGAAGTGAGGAGAGGCAGAGGCTGAGTAACCTCTTCCCTCCACTGCAGAAGTCTTAGAAGAGTTAAGTTAATATCAAAGGGGGAAACATTAGCTCAAGCACTTTTGTGTTGGAACAGAAAAAAGGTATCAAGTGTTAACAAGACTGTGCCCAGCACACAAAGGTGGGAGAATCTGTATCAGAGAAAAAGAATAAGAGGTATATCCAGTGAATGTCAAGTTTTGGTTACATGAGATGGTCTGCAATTGGAGGAGAATCACATATGATGCTAGGAAGGAGACAAATGTAAACACCATGTGCTGAGTCTTTGCCTCTTAACAGAATGTTCTTGGTATGTTGCAAAGAGATTAATCTGATTTTTTTTAAAGATTTATTTATTTTGTATTGGAAAGTCAGATATACAGAGAGGAGGAGAGACAGAGAGGAAGATCTTCCATATGAGAATTCACTTCCGAAGTGACCGCAATGGCCGGAACTGAGCCAATCTGAAGTCAGGAACTGGGTCTCCCATGCAGGCGCAGGGTCCCAAGGCTTTGGGCCGTCCTTGACTGCATTCCCAGGCCACAAGCAGGGAGCTGGATGGGTAATGGGGCCACTGTGATGTGATTCCAAATGGAATTCTGGTGCATGCAAGGCAAAGACTTTAGCTGCTGGGCTACTGTGTTGGGCCTGCAAACTGGTTAAAAATTCATATGGATACAAAATGATGCATAATAACCTAAGAAATTTTCAAAAAAAACCCCAGGTTTTTCCATGCTTTCATATATCTATGAAAATTGTTATGTTAAAAACAACATGTAGTTAATAAAGGAGTTTGTAAGTAAATCAGTGAGAAAGTATGGAAATCCCAGAAATGGGTTTAGGTATGGAAGTTGGTTCATTATTAAAGTGAGAAAAATATATGAAATACATGGTGTTGAGTCAAATTACTTTCTTCAGGAAAAAAAATGTAAAATATTTTGTCTCATTTACTTATTTGAAAGTGATAGAGGGAAATAGAGAAAGAGAAAACCAGGACAGAGAACGGGAGAGAGTCAAAGAGAGAAAGAGAGGGGTAAATGGATAGATAGGGCTTCCACCTGCTGTTTCACTCCCCAGATGGCTGTAAATATCCAATGCTGGACCAAGCTGAAATCAGGCCAGAACTCGACCTGGGTATTCTTTGAATGACAAAGACCCAACTACTTGAGCCATTCTGTCTCCTAGGTGTGTTGGAAGGAAGCTGAATTGGAAGAAGGGTGGACTTGGTCCCAGGTACTTTAATAGGGGATGCAAATATCCCAAGTGGTGGCTTAACCTGCCACTGAAAATTAGATTTTTTTTTTACATCATACTCAAATTCCAGGCAAGAATATGGATAATGAAACTACAACTACCAAGGGAATCCATTGAAAAAGAGAAAAAATAACTTATATGAAAGAAATTCCTTAAAAGATGAAAAAGAACAATCTATTAAGGGCGATATATTGACTGAGTCAAGGCAAAATACTCCATAAGCAGGATTTACAAACAAACTATGGACTAGGAAGAGGCATTTTCTATGTACACAACAAGTGATCAATGTCAAAAATCCCTACAAATGAACAAGAACAAGACATCAAAAATAGGAAAAAAGAAAAGAGAGAAATACAGAAGACAGATGACAGGATGTAAATGAACATTAAACATAAAAATACTAAAACCTTTCCATTTATTTTCCATCTAACTAAAACAGGGAGCAACATGTTTTTACTTGCTGCTCATAAAAATGTAATCTGACATTTTCATGTATTAGTTCGAAAAACTACATAAGCCGTTGAAAGGGTAAAACAATGCAGTGTGTCAAAAAGTTCATGGAGATGAAATTAAGATATTACTTTATCTGGTTTAAAATTTGAAATCCATTCATACAATCTTCGAACAATATCATCAAGAGATATACTTTGCAAAAACAACTGTGTCTGTATTTCTATTAAAATAAACTTAAAATTAAATTTTCTACAAATCTTTTGAAAAATCCTTATATTTTCCATTCAAGCCACTTCATCACTATTTTTCTCTTTTCTCTCTTGCTTTTTGTGTTCACTCTTTATGCTGGTGTTAGCCTAGGAATTAGCCCATGAATAGAGAGAACGGCATTATTTTTGAATCAATCATTCCAGTGATACTGAGCATCATATCTTTTTTCTTGATATTCTGTCCTATTTTGTTTGTAACATTTTATTGCCTCTACATTATTTTGCTGATGTGTCCATTTGTCTTAACTTTATTCTTCTAAATGCTGAGTTTTTGGAAAACTGGGGCTTCTTTATATCTGACTTCCCTATAACACACAGCATGTTATCTTGGATCTAAAGAGTGCTCAATAAATACCGAATATAATTCAATATATGTAAAAATCATGTGACCTTTGACTAAAAATGTACTGTCCATAACCGTTTTCACCAATGAATCTCTTAGAGTTTTCATGGTTAAGTTTGGAGTGTAGGAGTTTATAGTGTAAGAATGAAGTGGGTGTTTTACATCACCTCCTATTTCAACTTTTTCCTTTGAAAGGAAAATAAACCCTGGACTTGACTTTAGGAAAACTGTGCTTAGAGGGAATCAGTTATGTAAACAGTCCTGAAAACATCTTTCTTCAGACTTGCCTTTTCTCAGACCACTGAGGCTCTCTGAATTTTTGCTTGCTAAAGCCAGTAGGGTCAGGCAGTGACTTTGAGGTTCCTGGAAAGTGAGTTTTGGTTTCATTAGGTCTTGCTGCATAAACTGCACATTGCATCAATCTGGTGGGAAGCAGGAAGCAGGCAAAGATGGGTCTGTCCCCTTGCTTCCCCGCATCTCTTTCTAAACCTTTGACACTTGGGCCTCCATACTGAATTTCACCTTTTCAGACTATTCAATTATAATTTAGGAGAATTGATTAACTCTCCCTCCCCACCCCAACCCACATTTCCCCCTAGCTGCCAATGGTAGTGTACACAACCTGTTGCTTGTATGGCTTGCCCTAAGGAACCTCAGAGGACACTCTTTCCAATGATGTTCTTGTGTTTGACCTGATGCTGTTTGCAGTGCAGACTCCACACAGGTATTTGGGGTATCTTTGGGAAGCCCTAGGGCACCATTACCAGGATTTTCATTAGCCAAGCCACTACTTTGAATGAAGTTGCAGAATAAGGACCCTTTGTTTGGAATCCTGAACATGTCCAAGTTCAAGCTCTCTGACTGCCGGAAGACCTGCATCTCAAAGAAGTGAATCTTTACCGTGTTTACCATGAGTGGGCTTGAGGACATAGGAACTGAGAAGTGGCTCATTTAGCTATCTTTTGACCAAATACTTTCCTAGTCATGGTCCCCTAAACATAAGTGGCAGGTTTTGCACTTCAGAGAGTTTCCACTGTGATGTCTTCTTAATTGCAGCCACCAATAAATCCTACCTCCTGCCCTCAAATCTCCCTCCTAAGCTTGTATCTGTTTCCATTTGCCTTATCTGCACACAATTTATCTTTCTCAGGGATGAGGAAAGCAGATGTTTGGTATATTCATGATACATAGTATATAACATACCCTGAAAGAACTATCACTATTCAATAGTATACTCTGGTGGTTTAGGAAATAAAATACTCACCTAGGAAAGGAGAAATTTTTAGCAACCCAGGATGCCTGGGCATCACTGGGCAGAAATAATTGCTAATTAGTTTCCTGCCAGCTTGGGAGCATTAATTGGCTTTGGGGGATCTGCCTTCTGAGCCCAAAGTGTATTTTGCTCATTTTGGTTAGCTATATAGGATGAGAGAGGAATGACAATTACTGAAATAGTTTCATTTCAGTAATTCAACCTAATGAAGACTTGTCATTTGAATGATTATCCAGTAGTTGGTCCTTGTTTTCCTGCCAAGTTTTCAGAAAAAACAAATTCAGATATTTCTCAAGCCTGAGAAAACACAACCTTTGTGGTTTTTTTCAATATAATTGAGAGAATATTATTCATGGATATAGAAATGTTTACAAAAGAGTTGTCATCCTATATGGATACATAAGCAGGGAGCAAAAAGAAGATGTCTTTTAAAATATTTAATTTTCATTTAGAACACATCCAGCAATAAAATAAAGTGCTCCAAATTGGTATCTTTAATTTTATCCTGGAAAGAAAATTTGTCAGCTATTTTATGATTTATTGAGGCTAAAGGCATATGTGAGAACAAGTTTTAGGATTAATTAAACAAAATTACTTGAGCATAATACTCGTAATGATATTATCTTTGAATTAAAATTCACTTGAATAAGATTGATGACATTTTCAATCAGCAGATTAATTAAACTCTTTTGTTAATTATACATAAGTCAATATGTTTGGATTATATTTCAATCAATATACTGAAACAAAACATTGACTTTGCTGTAGAAAAAGCTTTGCTGATACTTCTTTGTCAGCTTGGTCTCAGAAATTAGAATTATTTCATTTTCTTTATATCAGGCATCTTAATATTTAGTTAAATGTGCAAATAATTATTGCAACAGTGTGACTTTTATTGCTTTTTTCATCATTGCAAAGTCTTGACTCGGAGAACTCCTTTAATGATGGTTCTCATCACTGAGTTTTGACTTTGCCACACTCGGATGTTTTTGTTGGAGTAATGATGGGAGCAGAGCTGAGCCAGTCTGCAGCTGCTTTGCTCAGCCTGCTGCCTGTCTGATTTGAGCTGTTATCTTCAGTTCTGCCTTTTACTCCCTAGCAGGGCAGTGACTAAAATGAAATCTGTTGTGTTTAGTGTTCTGAAGGTTTATTAACTCTTTAGATGTCTTACACCTCTGTTGACAGTTTACTCTCCAATTCCCGATTCTAGAGGTTTGATTCCTGATGAGCTCATGTTTGTCTCTGTAGGTGAGGCTAGAGGGATAAAGGACAGTGCTTGTTGACACAACACTGTGGAAAGACACATTTTCTCATGTCTTTTCTCATGACGAGGTGTGCTTAGGGACTGGCTTCATACTGCTAACTTTTTGAGTATTTCTGTGCAGTACAATAAAACCAAATGCCGTGGAGGGACAATGAATCCAAAACTTTCGCTCTTACATCTCTTAACATTTATTTTCTATATTTCTATTCACTGTGCCAAATTCTCCTCTCAGCCTGGCAAGAATTTGCAATGCTACAAATAGCTACCCTTGAACGAGGGGGAGTTTTCTAGGCTCTCATCAGAGAATCCAATTTTGCTCTGTCACTTAGCTCCTGTCAAGGCCTGACTGAGATAATGGATGGCTGAGAAGTAGAGTTTATGGATATGCAGTAGCTGTATCCTTGATCACCAGAAAGCTCTAAATGCAGTTCTCATTACCTTAGCCTTTCTCAGTGCAAACTCTTTGGTGAATCATATTTTAGCGGTAGGTCGTTATCTTTTTTAAAGCATTAATCCTAGAAACAGTGAAGTGAAGAATATTTCTGTAGCTTCTGTAAAAACTGCTTGAAGAAGCCCTCCATTATATTGTTCAATGTTCCTGTGCAAAAACTCAAGTCATGAATTCCTCTCAAACTTTGTTTCCAGAAAAAGTTCTTCTTGATTGAAGAAGTATAAGTTAGCTTTCTTCAGACAATGAACACCCTCTCCTTTGCTATTTCTCTTTATGCATTGGCTGTCAGGAAACTGAAGAACAGTGTTCCATTAAAAGGAGGGAATGAGAAATCACAGATTGGTCTAAAGGAAGAGAGTAGGAGTGATTTCTTCTTTATATGCCCAATATGTATTTTTCATTGACCCAACTGATGTTTGTTGAATAATCACTGCATTCCAAGCACAATTCCAAATGAAGGGGGGAAGAACATAGTCCTTACTCTGGACAAACCTTATAGCCTATAGTCCTGAAGAGGGTAAAATGAATAAACAAGTCTACCAATGAGGAGTATTGCTATAGATAAATGCCTAAAAGGCCACGAAGAAAGCACCAAGATTGGATTTGAGCTATCAGGGAAGGTGTCTTCATGAAAAGTGACAGTAAGTCCTGAGTGAACAGTCAGGTTGGAAGGCAGAGCATGAAAATCCCGGGGAGTCTAGCACAGCAAGCAGCAGTGTTGGGGTTGTGAATGAAGCTGGAGAGAGAGTGAAACCCAAACCTGAAAGACATAGAAGTTTGTGGATTATCCTCTGGGGTATCTGATTTGTGCTAGTGATCAAATTTCGTTTTCAAAAAGCCTCAGGCAACCTAGCAGAAGACAGTTGTGGAAGGGGAACAGAAGAGAAACCAAGAGTCCAACTAGGAAGGAAGTGGTTGGACAAACCCAGGAAATATAAGAGTGACTACACAGAAGCTGGATGAGGTGGAGAAGAGGAAAGAGAAGCACAAAGAGGAGCAACAATGAGAATCAGCAAGATTTGTTGTTCAGTTAAATGTGGGGCATGATGGGAAGGCTTGGCTAGGATGACAACCCAGCTTAGGAGCATATGGATCACCACCATAGGAGATATTTTGGACAGAAAACCAGACGCAGCTGTATGGGGATGTGGATGTTGCACTAAATTTGATTGTGTGGGCCTGAGATGCTTGAGAGAAATTTGATGAAGATGCTTGTGAGCAGCCTGAGAGAGAAATCAGAACTAAAGAAGTACATGTGATTCAGAGCCCTTAATGTTCGCAGTATCCCTCAGGAAGGGAAAATGGGAAGGATGCAAAGTGTGAGTACAGAGCAGCAGTGAGGATACAGAGATGACGGGCAGATCCTAGTGGGTTCTTAGAGCCAGAGAGGGAGTAAAGAAGGGGCCAAGGAACCATGGGGTTGGCTTGTTGGTTTGTGGTCAGTCTAAGCATCTCAAACACAATATGTGAACAGCTGAGCTCCTCCCTCACCCACAGCCCCCTCTCCAGTGTCCTCTTGAAGTGGACATCCATCTGTATTCCAAGTGAGACACAGAGTCATCTTGGAGTCCTCAGGCACCAAACTTGAAGGGAATATTGAGTTTCCTAATAAGCCCCTTTCTTCTCCATACTTGGCTACTGCCTCTGCCACTTCTGATCTGAGTTCTGGTCTTAGGACCCCAAATCAGTCCTTAACTCGGGTCGAGGTGCCAAATTCAAAATTTACATCATTTCCATGCTAAAAGGCATTCTTTGCATTCCCATTTGCTACTGGATAAGTAGCTTGATACGTAAGATTGACGTGGATAGTGTGGTATAAGGCAGGCATTTCAATGTTCTTGTCCCACAGAATACAAAGAAAGAAGAGGTACCATGATTTGTTCCTTGCTTTCATGCCATTGTGGAAAACCTGAATTTAATCTATGGATGATGATGGAGGCCCTACAGATCCCTGGTCAGGACAGAAAATGACATGATGTTTTGTGGCATTGTGATATCTACTGCTGCAGTATCATTGCCATATTTTCTGACACTGAACTGTAGAATATTTCTTTTCAGCACTACGCACGTGTTACTTCTTTTTGCTGGGAATGACTTCCTCTTTCTCAAGAAATAACACAGCTGTAGTGAGTTCTGTACAATAAGAAGCATTCTGTTCAGGTTATAATGAACCACGATGTTTTCTATCTCTGCATCTCCCCATGCCCACCAACAAGTCAGAATTTACAAAATCCTTCCCATTGCTAACGTGGTTCAAAGACACCAGAAGATCAGAACTAAGAAAAGTCATCTCAAAGGCTGCTGTTGTGGCATAGCATTAAAATCAACACCCATCATGCCCACATCCCTTGTAGGTACTAGTTTGAGTCCCAGCTGAACCACATCCAATCTGGCTTTGCCAATGACCTAGGAAAAAAAGATGGCCCAAGTGCTTGGGTCCCTACCACCAACTTGGGAAACTCGGAAGAAACTTCAGACTCCCAGCTTTGGCCTTGCTCAGCCCTTAGCATTGCAGCCATCTGTGAACTGAACCAGCAGATGGAAAATCTGTCTATCCCTCTTCTTCAAATACATAGATTTACTAAAAAAGAAAAAAAAGAAAAATCACCTATTAGTTACTATTTGAAGCACCTGTCATTGGTAGAGAGAGTACATTTAAGAGAAAACCAAATCTCCCCAGAAATAAGCTTGATGACTTAAAGGTAAGTTTTGAACAATGGGTGGCTGAAAAACTGAAAATTTTCTAACATTTGAATGAAAGCCCTGATATAAAGAAATATACTTTGCAGAATACAGTGGTGTCAGATGTAGAGTTTTGTAAAGCAAATAATATAGCTCCAGGGCAAAGAAAAAATTAAAGTGCACAGTTATCTGTGGAGAGACATTTCTGTTAGCATCAACTGGCAAAATGTTTCACCAATCTGGGCCTGGCACAGTAGCCTAGCAGCTACAGTCCTCACCTTGCATGCATCAGTATCCTGTATGGGCACCAGTTCTCATCCAGCTCCCTGCTTGTGGCCTGGGAAAGCAGTCGAGGACAGCCCAAAGCCTTGGAACCCTGCACCTGCGTGGGAGAACTGGAAGAAGCTCCTGGCTCCTGGCTTTAGATCAGCTAGTTCCAGCTGTTTGCAGCCACTTGGGAGTGAATCATCAGATGAAAGATCTTCTCTATCTTTCCTCCTCTCTGTTATCTGACTTTCCAATAAAAATAAAATCATTTAAAGAAAAGTTTCACCAATCTGATTTAAGAAAGGATTTTTTTCATGGAGTAGGTTAAGGCTTAACTTCATAATATAATAATCCATATACAATAAATTTCGAAGTAAGCATTGATTTAGTCATTCTTAGGTGGGAAAACAAAAAATTATAAACTTAACGCCCTTGGTTAAAACTGAAGTTAGCTGGAGTGGATGTTTGGCCCAGCACTTATAACCCTGATGAGACATCCACATCCATACTCGAGTGCCCGGGCTCCAGTCCCAACTCCTTTGCTGATACAGCTTCCTGCTGATGCACAGCCTGGAACTGATCAGTGATGGTTTAAGCACCTGGGTCCCTGCCACCCACATGGGAGACATGACTTGAGTTCTGGGCTGCTGGTTTCACTTTGATCCAATCTTATCTTTTGTGGATATTTAGAGAGTGGGTGCATTCTCTGTGTTTCTCATGCTTTCTCTCTACCTTTCAAAGTAATAGAGTAAAATAAAAAAATATTTTAAAAGGGATTGCAAATCATGGTGTTATTAAGTCATGGTGCTATTAGATAATCCAGTAGGAAAATAAATCCTATATAGCAAATGCTTTGAATTTCGGGCGTACCTCTCTAATGAGATAAGGGTATTTACATTCTGTGACCATGGTGACAGAGCCAAAAAGAGCATAGGCAGAAGACTGGAGAAGGGCAGTGCTTACATTTAAATTTACACAGGATTTGTCTGTTATTAGGTTTATTGGAAAATAGCTAGAATCTTAGGGACAGATTCAGTAACCATATTTTTTTTCCCCTGAGATATTAATGTTAACTACAAAATCACTCCTTAACACTCATGGAATGTCACCTTCCACTGGCACATGCACAAAAGATTCTATTGATTTAATCCATATTTGTTTTGTAGAAAATGGAATTTGTTTACTTAATTTGCAAAGAGAACCACAGCCTGTGTTAATTATACAAAAAAAATTGTCCTTGCATTTGTTGGAAAGCCCCATTTCAGAACACTCCCTTGTTTGCAATGCAGGTAGCCAATAAATATGTGCCTTTTGCAGATTCAACATGAGAACTGGTTTTTGTAGTACGGTAACTTCAGTTTCTCAAGCATAGACTGTGCCAGATCCTGGTTGTGCCTCGGACCTGCTGCCTCCTGGTCTCCCTTTGAGTCAGCATTCAGTGTAGCAAGCAGAGCCATTATGAAGTATTTGGACCCAGAGGTTAACCTTTGGTGCTCTCCAGCTGACCCCTAAGAGCTCGATGTGCTGCTCTTCCCAACTTCACTTTCAATTACTTTCTGTCTGCAGCATGACGCTTGAGTGCATTTACATCCCAGAAATCAGCAAAGGCATTCATTCCCCTGGGGAGGTGAAAGTCTGGAAGAAGGAGGTTGAGGTTCTCAGGCATTGGTTTCCAGTTCTCTGGAGCAGTAGCTGAAGTGGACCAGTTGCAGCTTGTAGAGCCATCAGAAAAGATGAGCACATTCAGGTGACAAAGATGGATAGCCGAAGGGGAAGCTCGTGAAGAGGCCCTTGGGAAGTTGTTGTTGCCTCTTTGGGTCTGCAGCCCAGCCTCTGGGGGTATTCCCTGGTTGATGTGGATCAGTAGAGCCAGCAGTCAGGGTAGGCAAGCTAGGCATGGAGCAGTGGAACGTCAGTACCAGCTGGGACTCACCAGGTGCAACTCTCTTGCATTGTCACTATCCGACTGCAGAGGATCTTCATTCTTCCTCTCATCTTTGTTTCCTTTCCACTTTCCAAGTTTCACATGAGTTCCTCTTTTAGCCAATCTTACACTTGAATCATGAGAAAGACAAGCTCAGCTTAGCCAAGTTCACATAGCACAACATAGCATACTTTCAGATAATGCAGAGTAACATATTGTTTTCCTTATGGCCAAGAAAAGATGAGTCAAGCAAGGTAACAGTAGGTCTGTTAGATTCTAAAGATTATCTTTCTAACATTCCCACTACAATGGGATAATTTGACAATTACAACTGAAGCTTTATTATGGAACATTTATGTGAATGTATCTTAGTAAGGTTCAGCTCTGGGCATGCCATGCTATTCCGTTAGTTTCTGAGGATATAGAAATGAAGGGATTGTACCCCTTCCATCAAGGAGCATGTTATCTACTTGAAAAAGAAAAACAGACACAGTAAAATTAAGGAGATCATTTGGAGGGCTTTTCCATGTTTGCTCAGCTTTGCCTGCTCACCAAGTGCTGGATGGCTGCTCCCTGGAGAGCCTGAATCCTCCAGTATCATTTAGACATCAGTGTGGTCTGCATCGTAACTGCTGAAAGAGGAATCCTAAGCCTCCTTTGGCTTAGATCTGACTCGAATGAACTCAAAAAGGGGAGCTATGGCTTCCCCACCCTTCTGACAGCAATTATAGCCTCTTCCAGGCAGGAAGAGATAGCATAACTCAGAGGTGGAATAGGAGTTGACACTTGGTAAGGTGGCCTTTGGCTGATGGTAAGCAGGGGTTGGAGGGCTTAGGTAATAAATTATTCCTTCCTGGCCACCACAGACTGCTCTGAGGTGCAGTCAGTCCGTACTGCGTAGCGTCATGATGTTGAGCAGCTGACCGCAATTCCTGGGAAAGTGTTGCTAGTAGGTAACACATCACTCTGTTTATGCCTATCTTGCTTTCTTCTTCATTCTCTTTCCTCTCTGTTGTGTGGAGTGCAACTTCTTAAAGCTTTGGCCTCTTTGCTCTACCTCAGACCCTATCTCTAAGGAACACAGGTACTAGTCATTACCAAACACCCACAGTAGTGTTTATAACGCTGTGCGAGAGGGTTGCTGAAAGACATAATTCTTCATTTTGATGCCTATCTTATATTTCATTACTCAGAGCCTGAGCCTTTGATAACTAACTCATTAATGAAACTCTTAAATCCCTGTGCATTCATATGCCATGATGTGACAATGTATTATGACCTTCAGTAAATGTGTTTGCATTTCAAAAGAGAACTCATTATACCAAAGGAATTAAGTAGCATATGGATTTCATTTTGTTAGTGGGGAGGACCTGATGGGGGAGGATTTTGCTCAAATCCCATGCTAACCATTGATGGAAATGTGTTCCATCCCAACGTCACAGCTCCATGGGTCAGACTTGCACAACAGGCATGACTTTCCCTTAGAACACCTGTTGAAAATGACATGAATTAGTAATATTGGGAGGCAAAAAAGTATGTTTTCTTTAACGGTGCTGGTGGGTGCTTTCTTTAGAGAAGATACACAATTATGACCCTCTTTGACTATGGAAAAGAAAAACGTTTTATCAGGAAGATCTGTAGACTCAGAATCCAGTTCTTGTTGTAAAGCACATTGAAATGAATAGAATAATGGAAAAATAATGGAATGCATCAATGATAAACACGTTAGGGAAGTTTAAAAAGCATATTTCAAAACTCAGGAATAGCAAGCTTATGTTTATATTTTAAAATGAGGTTCTTTGGCAGCCGCAGAATGGGAAAATTAGCTTCTCTTATTAAAAGTGAAGAACTTTTCTAAATTGACTTTGGAGACAAAATCCCAAATTGCAGATAATTGAAAATAAAGGTTAAAAATGAACATGCTGATACAGCAGCCTCCTAGAGCAGAATGCATCCTCACAATACAATTATAACTGGGTTTATCAGGTAGAAGATTAAAAGAGAAACAGCTTCAACATTCGGCTCACGATGATTTTGATCAGCACCAATGGTCAAAATTAGGACAAAGGTCAAATAGTAGGTTTACTCTAACTCGTGTGACATCTCCAGGATAATTAGAGAAAAGATTTTTTTTTCTATCAAGATTTTACCTTTCCTTTTCTTGGTTAGAGTCAGAATCATCTCAATGGAAAATTAGCAGTCACAGAGCACTGCTCAATTTCACTAAATTATGGTGCAATTCTGGCTCTGTGTTACGAGGAGCCTTTAGTACCATTGCTGCAGGACAATCAGAGCTGTTTCCAGCTTCTGGTACTTGAATTGCAAAGGAGAATATTAATAAGATAAAATCCTGGGATGGAGAAATCTTTCAACTTTGAAACTATATGCCTAGAAGAATCATAAGATAGCATTTTCTCATAAAGTCTTTTGCTTCAGAAGATCCACAATCCTGATTATTATTCAAACCTAATTTCAGCTGGGAAAACTTAAGTAAAGGACAATCTTCAAGTTCTAAGATTATAAAAGATGACAGGACGTATGTAGTTTTGATAAAAAATGCACCGCGGGCAACAGCTGCCCACCAAAAGACGACTCAAACAGGCTGTCAGAATAACAAGGAGGAAAGTCAGGGCAAATCCCCACGTTGGACTCCCAGGCAATAAAACCCTTGCTCCATAAACGCTGACCAGTTGGGGAATGTTGCTGTAGCGTGAAAATGACACTATGACATTCTCATTTTATTTCTCTTTAGTTTTCATTTAACACTGATGTACTTGAGAAAGGCTACCAAATTACATTTTGTCCTCGTTAAGGCTTGAAACATAGAATAATGTTTATTTCACTCAGCAGATATTTATTGAGTGCCTGTTTACCAGGCACAACGCTAGATTTGGGGGCCATGAAAATGAGTGGGTCTTGATCCCTGTACTTTAGTAGCTGATGGTTCAGTAGAGTGTGGGAATTGAGGAATGATTAGGAATGATCTGATTTTACAGCTAAGGGACTCTTGGGCCCAGGGAGGGTTATGGAGGCTGTTAAAGGTGACCTGACTTGTTGAAGGGTGAACTGGAATCATTCACATCTTCTGATTTTCAGAGAAAGTTCTTCAGCATTTATTCTTCATGCATTTCTTTATTCACACAAGCATTGGGTGTGTCTTCTGTGGCACACATCTTCCCTCCCCTCTTGGGGTTGCATGTTAGGAAGGAAGGTGATTATCCAAATGGTTAAAAAAAATTAAAATTTTTATGCCACAACACAAACATGTACCTGATGGTGCTTGCTTTTTGGAAATCTTAAATGGTATTTTAGGCATCCTACTGGTGATAGCAGATCACGGAACAGAATCAGTTGCAGGTACATGGTGTTCACACAATATTCTCACTTCTACCGCAGGTTGATCTTAATTATCCCCTGGATCTTGTGGCTTGGTAAAGGTCTCAGGTCATCAACTGATGACATAGATATCTGATTTGCCTCACCAGTGACTGATATCCATGCGTTCCTCTAGTCTATGCAGAAACCCCTTGTCTGGGATTCTAGATCCTTCCAGTCCTCCCATTCTAACAGTTTTTTTCTCCAGGGACTGAGGGGAGAAGGTATGTTTGTTTTTCAGTCTTTTCTCAGCATTACAGACTCTTATGCGTTGTTTTCCAGACTTACTCAGTAGCACATAAATATTATTCTTCTAAGTTTCTCAGGGCATTGTCTTTGTTTTTTTTTAAAGAGGATTTATTTATTTATTTATTTATTTTGGAAAGGCAGATTTACAGAGAGGATGAGGTAAGAGAAAGAATTTCCATCCATTGATTCACTCTCCAGGTGGCCACAACAGTCGGAGATGAGGCAATTTGAAGCCAAGAGCCTCTTCCAGGTCTTCCACATGGGTGTAGGGTGCCAAGGCTCTGGACCATCTTTCGCTGACACTGCTTTGCTAGGCCACAAGCAAGGAGCTAGATGGGAAGTAGGGCAGCTGGGACAAGAATTGGCACCCAGATGGGATGCTGGCACTTGAAGGGGGAGGATTAGTCAATTGAGCCATTGCACAGGGCCCAGAGCTTTGTCTTGTGATAACTAAATGCTTGAACCTTTGGACTTCAACTCTAGTGTCTTTAAGCTATTGTCATACAGATAATTCTTGAAGAATGACTTATGCTAACTGTGAAAAATTGTTCATATCTCTTTTGGCAATCTAACCTGAGAGTAGAGATAAGGGGTGCGATATTGTATTAGTTATTGCCCAAAGCAGTGATATTTGTTAACGTGGTCTCTCATGGGGTTTGTAGATTGGGCATTCAGACAAGGCACAGTGATAATGAGTCACTGCTACTGCAGGATGTGGGGGGTCTCAGCTGGAGATCATCACGGCATGGGCCCAGAATCATCATAAAGCCATACCAGAAATGTGGTGTCTGATGGCTGCTGTTGGCTGGGGTCCTTGCTGGGATGGTCACTGGAAGAGCCTCACATGACCATCCCATCCATGTGCAGTGAGCTTTCCTTAGTATGTAGTACCTGGGTTCCAGGTCAAAATTCTAGAGAGACAGAGAGAAACAGAGTCAGGTAGATGCCGTATTTTCTTTTACGACCAGCCCCTTAAATCTTACAGCATCTGTTCATCAGTTGAGACAATTATACACATTTACCACAATTAAGGGGAGGGGAGATTGATCCCATCTGTTGGTGGGGAACCTTGTCTAGGTGGCATTGTAAGCACATGGAATGAGATAGCTATTTTTGTAGTCATCTTTGAAAAATAAAAGGTGCCGCAGGGAGATTAACAAATATGGGAAATGAAAAGCACTGGTTAGGGCCCTGCAATAGTGTTTTGTCATGTAAGCAGCTGCCACTGTTGATTATCAGCCATGTGTATTTAATCTCCCTTCTTAGGGGAAGGGGCATTTTGCGGTTGCCTGCCTCCCACCAAGGAATTGCAGGTCAGCCCTAGTACAGGTTCACTGCAGCTGTGGTATTGTTCCCCAGCTGCTCCTGATTGTGGCCTTAGGTGGGTAATGTTTTGTGTTAGCTTGGCTGAGCCAAGTGATGCTATGTACATGGTAAAACATTATTTTGGGTGTACCTGTGAGGATGTGTTTGGAAGATATTAGCATTTGAGTGCATTAACTGAGTAAAGAGCACCCTCACCAACGTGAGCTGATGTCATCCATTCCTTCCAGTGTCTGGATAGAACACAAAGGCCAAGAAAGCGAAATTTCCCCATATTTCCCCATTCTTGAGTGGGCCACCATGCCCTCCTGCCCCTGCACAAGGGTAGTGTTAATTCTTGGCCTTTGGGCACAGAACAAATACTGGCTTTCCTGGTTCCTCAGCTTTTGGGTGGCAGGTGGCAGAACTTATTGGCAGTGTGACCTAATTCCTGTAATGAACCTCCTCCTTATTCATGTCTGTAGACATGAGGGTCTATATATATCCTACTGAGTCAGAATAATACATTGATTGCCCTTTTCTACTTCCCAGAGACTGGCATTTATGGAGATATTTTTTCCCAAGCTCTAGCACCAATTCTTGCCCGTTTCCACTTCTTTTCTTGTCCCTATCTGAATTTTTCTAGCCTTATTCTACAGTATTAGTTGGAATGAAAATGTCCTTACATAATAGCTTTTGTGTATGTATGTGTTTCAATAGCTTCCTAAAGTATTTAAAAGAAGTAATAGTGAAGATAAGGCTTGTTGTACACACACACACACACACACACACACACACACACATACAGAGTGTGTTTATGAAAGAGAGAAACAGTGAGAAATAGAGCGGGGAAGATCTTTTATATGCTAGCTTACAAGTTGAAGCCAGGAGCTTCATCTGGTTCTTTCACATGGGTGACAGGGACTCAAAAAATTTGGTTCATTTGGTTCATTTGGTTCATTTGGTTCACTTGCTTTTCCCAGGCTGTTAGCAAGGAGGTGGATCAGAAGTGGAGCAGCAGAGTTTTGAAGCAGTGCATGTGTTGGATGCTATTCTCACAGGCAGTGGCTTTACCAGTCATGCCAAAACATTGGCTTTGAGAAACAAGTTTTCACAGCTGAATGGCAGGTTCACTTTGGGATGAGATCCAGGATGGCAGGTCGAAGCAGCTCAATAAAACTCATCATGCCATGCAAATGACCATCTGTGTGGCCAGGGCTCAAGACTGCTCTTCTTTCACGAGACCTAATCAGCAGGGTAGATTACTTTTTTTCTCAGGTTCAAATGAGTCAGCTGACTTAGCAGAATAGTGGATTTCAGCTATTCTTAACTGTTGTATGTTCTCCAAAATGAATTAACTTTACTATTTTATTCTGGTTATAAAATTAATGCATGCTCACTCTTAAAATTTTAAACAATCCCAGAATATAGAGAGAAAATGACAGATCATTTGGAATCTTAGTCTCCAGTCTTAAATGTTGTAACAGTTTGGCAAACATCCTTCTGTGTATTTTTAGAGACATGGGTACCTATTGTTATAGCTATATAAAACCTTCTATAAGTATTACATTGTATGTACAGCTCTGCATTTTTCATTCAATATTGGATAGTGATTTTTTTTCTATGTTGATAAACTGTAAACTGCATATTGCAAACTATATGTTATAAACTGCATGATATTCCCTAAGGGACATATCATCATTTATTCAACTAATTTCTATTGGACAACAATTATGCTGCTATTTAGGACTCACCATAATGGCATGATTTTAACTTTATTTTATCTCTAGATAAGCCCTATATGCAAGTGTGGTCACATTCTGAGGTACTAAGGATGAGGACTTGAAAATCAGAAGGTTGAGGGCACATGATTTACCCCATAACAGAGAGGCCATGCAGGAATGTTTGTGTGGAGGTGCAGAGTCCAGGAAAGGATGCCAAGTGCTAGAGAAGACCAAGCAAGCCTTGTGGGCTTGGTGGGGGAGGGTCTGGGCACTGTGACAACAGAAAGAGAATTGTGGTGGAAGATGCATCTGTGCTGGGGGTCAGAGAGAAAGATCCTCCATCTACTGATTCACTCCCCAAGTGTCTGGAGCTGAGCTGATTTGATCTGAAGCCAGAACCCAGGGGCTTCTTCTGGGACTCCCACATGGATGTAGGGTCCCAAGATCTTGGGCTGTCCTTTAATGCTTTTGCAAACCACAGGCAGGGAGCTGGATGAGAAGTGGAGCAGCCAGGACACAAACCGGTGCCCATATGGTATCCCAGAGCATGCAAGGAAAGGACTTTAGACACTAGGTTACCTTTCTGGACCCTGCAATGCTGTTTGTACTAAATCTCAGGTATTTTGATGTTTTTGTTTTTATTTTCATTCGTTCAAAAAGGTTTTTTTTTCTTCTTAATTTCCTATCTTATAGGTCACACTGTCACATTGTTTGCTCAAAGAAAGTTTTTTATTTTCTTTTTAATTTATTCAGCAACACATTGGTCATCCAGTAGCATGTTATTTAACTTCATGTTGTCTTAAATTTTGTATTTTTCTCTCTGTTGATTTTGTTTTATGGCTTTTCGTTTAAGGAGTGTATAGTAACTGTGTGATAGAGATGGTCACATACAGATATGAAGATACGGTGTAGTATGCATTCTGCTTTCAAATCAAAGATGGACCCGCAATGAAACTGTTGAATGTATCCTGACAATAGGATGCTATACTTGCTGCCATTGTCTATGCCTACAATGTCAGGATATACTTAAATAGCAGAATGATGGATTTATGACTGATTGTGAAGAACTGTGCTGTTGTAATGACATGGGGGAAATTAGTGGGGTGGGAAGCAGCATTTTGGGGAGGGGAAATCCTGGGGTCTGTGGAAGTGTATCATGAAATAAATAAATAAATGAGAATAAATACAGACTAGTATAGCGAGGAAGGTTGGAAATGGTAGAGGAAAGAGACATTATAATGGGACATGAGAAAATTGTTGGCAGTCATATAAAAGTTCCTTATTTTGACGGAAGGGATGCTGACATGGACATATACATATGTCAAGACTCATTAAATTGTATATTTTAGATATAAGCAGTTTATTTTGTGTCAATTGTTCCTCAAAAAAAGCAAGCAACTAAACAATGAATAGCAAAATTAAATAAAAAAGGTATTTGGAGTGGAGGAAGCATTCAGATCATGATGTTGAGGAGGGAGCATCAGTTAGGAGGCCACTGAGAAATTTGAATGAGGGCAAGTGAATGCTAACCGTGACTTTGCCCTACTCTGGCCTGAGACTCAAGCTTTTAGGACCTGAACTCTTGTGGACTACAGAAAAGCAGTGTGTCTATTTTTTATGGGATGTGGGGAAGAAGGACTCACATGGATGTATACCTTTTTTCTAATCCCCTTATGCTATGAATAATTTGAAGCATTTGCAGTAGTGGTGAAAAGAGCAATATCTGTTGTGCTCCTGAAGCTGCCATGATGGTGGGGAAAAGCTATATCAGACAGGTGTTAAGTGCTGAGAAGAAAAAAACAAGATAAGGGATGGAGTGATGGATGGCTCCTGGTGTGGGACTTTGTTCGGAGGCTTGTAGAAAAGGATGAGGCCATGATGACCTTAGATCTGAATGAAGTGACAAAGAGTTTCCTTGTGGTCAATGACAGGTTTCCCAGGCTGACGGATGGCTGAGTACACAGGTCCGGTGGTGGCCATGCAAGTTCCTTGTCCAGGAGAAACTGGAATAGGACCGGTGGTGGCCATGCAAGTTCCTTGTCCAGGAGAAACTGGAATGGTAGCAAGAGTAGGACGAACAAAGCAGAGTCTTACACAGGTCTTGGTTCACCACCAGTTTGTGCTCATATTAGCTCTGTGGCAGTGCAGTGCTGGGCATTCCATTTTACCAAACTTCTTGCTAGACTGTTCAAAATGCTGAGTAGCATTTGAAACACTCTGCTTGATTACAGCTTAGATTCTCTTTGTTCCATTCCTTTCTTTTTTGGTAAGGTTGACTTTGGTCATGACATAGCAGTTAGAGAACTTTATTTGCATCCCATTAGATGCTAAAATCTACCCAAAAAGACCTGAAAAAGTTACCTTTATTTACCATCTATCTTACCACTCAATCCCAAATCACAACAAATCTGAATATGACCAAGAAATGTATCCTCTCAAATGGTTGGCATGTTGAGATTCTTCACATATCCCCTATAAATCTGTGCCTTTATAAAATATGAAGAGAAAGCAGCATTTTTGGCTACTTGTTTATGAGATGAGCATTTCTATGCATTTTAATTACCCTAACAAGTATTATTAGCATCATGTTGCAGTGGTAGGAAGTTAGGCTCCAAAGAATTAATTTGTCCAAGGTCACACATTGCATGCCTCCTGGTTTGGCTTCTGCCATTGCACTATGTCAGTTATCAGTTCTTTGTCTCACTGTCATGCATTGCCCAGAGAGACAAACCTCTGAAGGAACAAGCAAGTTCTTTGAGAAAAAGCCCCAAGGCTTTGTTCTCCTCATTGCAGGCTTACTTATCTGCCTGAACGTTTGCAAGGAGCTCATTTCTGGCTTCCAATACCCCCTCTCTTCTGACAAGAATTTTCCAGAGACTGGTGACAGAAAGAGGCTGGGGGAAGTGCCTGGGTCAGCCAGGCATGATTGAACACCTTTCCAGTATCGAAGACCTGATAAAAACCTGGGGCCTCTGGGCACTCGATTTTTAAAGTAATCCTGTCAGTTCCCTAATAATAGTAATAAATTAACCAAACAGCAGATTCAGTGGTATTTTATGTCCTAAGGGTATTGCTTTCACACTTCAACTTGATAGCATGATTTATCAAGAGATAAATTACAGCTGGGAACGAATGGATTTACTGATGTCAGGGAGATGACAAGTATATTCCGGAGATGTTACCAGTGATGGGCACGTACCTGACAAGCATGCTTGAAAATCTCCAAGTAAAACGCTGCTCTTCAAAGGCTAGATGACTTCAGCTTCCACTTTGGAGCTAGGTCATTACAAGGACAGAAGGATTTTGATGGCCTGTGGATTCCCCTCCCCAAAATCATTGTGGTCTAAAAATATTAATTATGGTGCTCTTTGGGAGTAAGGTTGTATGGTGACCTTTTCTGAAGCCAATCAAGAGGATAAGGAGCTAAAGGAAGTGATGGTGCTGCTGCCCATGAATGTGTGTCCGCCCCTGCCTCGGCTCCAGCACTCCCAACTGGCCTTTCCTGCCTTTCACACATTGTGGTTATATCAGTGCATTGAAAGCTGCTAGAATAAAAATGGAGTCACTTGTGTCAAACCCTAGCCAATGATAAATAAAGCCAGGAGGGTAAGGAGGAGGGTATGAAATATGTTTATTTATGACAGTAAGAAATGCTCACAGAAGATGGCCAGAGCTACAGCCTTGCACAGAGGCCACTGTGAACACACACACACACACACACACACACACACACACACACACACACACACACACACACACACACACACACACTTTCTGCAAGGATGTTTCCCCAGCAGCTGTCTGTTCAACCTCAGACTGACACCACTCTTTTTATTAATCGCTGTAGCCTAAGATTATTGTCTGGAAATAACTCGTGTAATCTTCCTCCTCTCAACTTTCCAACTTGCCCTTGTCTCAACATCTTTGAGTTTATTCAGAGTTTATGATAGTATGTGTATTTCCAAACATTTATCATTATTCTTTGGAGACACCCTCCCTGATTGTTACTCAGGTTGGCGTACACATGACTAAGATGAAACTTGGCTGTTGCACTGGCTTGTTGAGCAAGAATTCCTCATCTCTGGATGTGAGTGCAAGGGAGATCATTTTCTGAGAGGTTGCTTAGAAAGCTGACCAGAGAAGGAGAACCCAGCTAGAGGGCAGAGGTAACCTGGGCACTCAGCTTGAGAAAAGAACTCTCTGGGGATGGATGAGAACAGCCCTCTCCATATGGAGGCAGAGCCTGAACAGTGAGCTGAGCATGGTTTCTGCCCTTCAAATCCACAGATGCTGATGGGCATGTCTGGAGTGTGTACTTTCAAACAAAGAATAGCAAAACACTTCCTGCTAAGAAATGGTTTAATAAACATGCTCTTCAAATCTTTTTGAGTCTTTTACAAGAGTAAGAAGAGCTATATTGTGTGTGTGTGTGTGTGTGCACACGTGTGCAGAAGCATGCAATTGTGAGCAGAACTGGGCTTAGGATTGGGTGTATATAATTAGCTTTTCACGATATTTCGAAGGAAAAATAACTCTTAAACTTGGAGCTTCTACCTGAAGGAAGAAGCAAGTTAAGGGTGTCTTGAGTTTTGGACATTTTTTTAATGTCCAAGTGTTTTGAAAACAAATTCTTTAAGTCTGAGCAGGGTACCATTAGCAAGCTCACCAATCAAATTGTGCCCAAGAAATCAAAGCAAAAAATATCACTCGTTAGAAAAAGTAGATGTAAAAATGAGATTTCACTTCAGAGGCAACCAAGCAGATAAGCTCATTAATGAATAGTCCACTTACGAAACAAGCAGTCTCTAAAATGCTTCCAGCTTTTGGATGGTTTAAAGCCAGCCATAACTAGACAAATGTGTACACAGATTAAAAGAAAATGGTGCAATGCAGTTTCTTGTTAAATCTCTTTAAAGTTTACCGATAGCCAGAAGCATCTGACAAAAATCCCAGGGAGGTGTTACAAAGAACTATCTTAAACCTCCAAATTCAGGGCACCTGAAGAAGTACAAGTGCATGCCGTTTTCTCTGTTGTGCATAAATCGCTTTGCCATATATATAAATTGTAAAAACTGTCATAGACATATATAATACATTGCCACAATATAGTCTATGTGAATTATTTAGGCCTAGACCCTTTCCTAAAATTGAAGAAATATGTTTAAATTGCATTGTATGTCCTTATATTTCTTTTGTGATCAAAATCTGGATACATTTTTGTAGTTAAAAAATGATCCAGGGTGAGACAGAACTCTTGCCCCCTGGGGAGGCATCTGGCTTTCAGGGTGAATCTTACAGGTGGAAGCTTTAAGACCTCCAGGTGAATTTTCCAAAATAAATAAACCAGCTACTGTAAGAACCAGAGAAGTCAACTTACACACGATGTTCTTCATACTCTTTTAGAGAAAATACAGGTTAATGTAAGAGCAGAGTAGAACTAGACAGAAGCTGACGTCTTTCTACCCGATAGAGTCTCAGATGTGATGGTGTCAGAAACAACTGTTGGCCTTGATGCTCTTGCAAGAGCCCACTTTTCTAGTGGCAACCCATGGAATGTTGGTGTCAGGAAGCAGGGCACCCTAAACCACTGTATTCTAGCTAAAGTAGAAAATTCAGAGAGAGCTCCCTACCAACATGGTACACTACCAGAACAGGAAAGGGGGTGGGCTCGGACATCAGATTTGAATGCTTTCATCACTGTTAACAGTCTTCCTTTGGAGTATAGTTTAGTTCAGGATGAATAAGAAACATGAGACTGCTCATGTGGTTGAGTTCCTTCTCCACTCAGGAACATACTCTTCCACTCTTTGATCTACTTCAGACCACTGCTATGTTTTGCTTGCTGGTTATTTTTCTTTCTTTGCTTTTGGTTTGGTTAAGCAACATTCACTGAATCCCAAAGTTTTCCTGCTTTCTATTACCAATTAAATAAGTTAGTCTTTAAAAAAATGATACTAAATGGGCCTGGTGTAGTAGCCTAGCGGCTAGAGCCCTCGCTTTGAATGTGCTGGGATCCCATTTGCATGCCAGTTCTAATGCCGGCAGCCCTGCTTCCCATCCATCTCCCTGGTTGTGACCTGGGAAAGCAGTCAAGGATGGGCCAAAGCCTTGAGACCCTACATTCACATGGGAGACCTGGAGGAAGTTCCTGGCTCCTGGCTTTTGATTGGCACAGCGCGGGCCGTTGTGGTCACTTGGGGAGTGAATCATCGGATGGAAGATCTTCCTCTCTGTTTCTCCTCCTCTCTGTATATCTGACTTTGTAAAAAATAAATAAATCTTTGTTAAAAAAAATGATACTGCAGGAACAAATGACACCATTTTTAGGTGAAGTATAATGTGTCATGTAAAAAATATGTATTTGTTCAATTTTTATGAACTTTAACATGAATATTTTTGTAGCAGCCCCATCATGATGAAGAAGTAGAAAATTACCAGTCCCCTCTGATTCCTATTCTGTTGAGGATAAGCACTGCTAAGCTTCTTTTATGACATACAAATATGTGTTTTGTTTGTTTGCTTGTTTTGAAAGGCAAAGAGGAAAGGGGGCAAATCCAAGAGAGTGAGAATTCAGTTTACTACCGCAACAGCTGCGGTAGCTATGGCTGTGCTAGGCTGAAATCTGGAGAGCCTGGTGCTCTGTCTGGCTCTCTTAGGTAGGTGGCAGGGCCTCAAGAACATGGGCCTTTATTTGCTGCCTTCCAGATATATTAGCAGGAAGCTGGCTTGGAAACAGAACAGCTGGGACTTGAACTGGTACTCCAATATGGGAGTCCAGCATTTCTAGGGGTGGCCTAATTCCTTGTGCTGCATTCACCCTTTCCCAAGCTACTTTAGAAGGATGGCATCGCGTGATTTATATGTGTGACTTCTTTTACCCAACATTATCATGGTGAGCCTAATTGTGTTGTTTCTCTCACAGGAGTTTGCTCATTTGTGTTGCTTTTATATGTTCCTGGGGGAGCATATGCCGTTTCCTCTGCCCTTTGCATTTTGAAGCAAATCTGTGTTATTTAGAGTACTTGCATATCATGAGTAACATTGTGGTCGACGGTCATGTTTGTAATTTTTGCTTAACATATGTACCATTACTGTTGATTATATAATTAGGGGTAGAATTGATGGGCCAAAGACTGTGCATATGTTCAGGATTAGTCAGTACTGAGCAGTTTTCCCACGTGATGATGGCAGTCAGCACTGTGGACTGAGTGTGGGCAGCTCCACATCACCATGCTTTTGTGATGTTGTGCCTTGCATTTTAGCCTTTCTGGCAGCTTTTTGAGTGGCATCACTTTTTGAGAAGATGCATTGTAAAAATCTAGGAGTTAACAGCAAAATGATGTGCAATTTTATATTTTGAAGATTAAATAATGTCATTTACAAATAAACAGGTGGGCGGCCTCATGGGTGACAGATCACTTACCAGTATGGGTGGGTGTTTTTGAATAGGTCTTTATTTTATAAAAGCTTGCAGAGTTGCTTGAAAATGTGCTGTCTTAGAATTAAATAAAAATAAAACCTTTTTTTAAAAACTCTGTTTCATATTTCATGGGCTTTTTGAAGAATTGTAATCAATACCTATTGCAGGCCATTCCCCCAGTGGATGATCTACATCAGCACAAAAAAAAATGTGCAGCAGCAGGGAGTCTGTTCATATGCTAAATACTAGGAAGCATTTTCTCTCTAAGAAAACCTAAATTCTGCTGTCATTTATTAATTCACTTTCCTTTATTTCTACAGCCTAAGATTTGGAAGGAAATCTGCACGTGTTACTTAAGGCCTGGGACCTGCTAAAATTTGTCCTTCCTTCCTCTGGGAATCACATTGAATGTGTTTGCAAAATATCTTCCTGATTGAACAGGAACATCTGATCCTAAATGTCAGGATTGTATCTGGTGGTGATGACAAATTTATTGACTAAGAGTAACTCCAGCGAAGTACTTCTTTTCTATTTATCATTAGGAAAATATATTTGCAGGCTAGTTGCTGGTCATTTTTCAGCTGCTCAGCAATGTCTGTAGGCATCAGGCTTTCTGTCATTTTGCTGCTTCATTATAAATGCACCACCATTCACACGTGTGCTTTGCCTCATGGTCATAAAATGGCTGCTCTGCTTCATATACCACATCTGCACTCAAAGAGCACCAGGAAAAGAGGGGGGTAATTCCAGGTCATATTTTTGCTATTTATCAAGAGGATCCAAAGATGTCCGCTTGCACTTGTGTGTTGTTATTCATTCTGTGAGATAGCCTTTGAAACTGGTGACCGGGCCAGACACGATAGCCTATTGGCTGAATCTTCACCTTGCAACCACAGGGATCCCATATAGATGCTGGATCATGTCCCAGCTGCTCTACTTCCCATCCAACTCCCTGCTTGTGGCCTGGGAAAGTAGTAGAAGATGACGCAAAGCCTTGGGATTCTGCACCCACATGGGAGATCCAGAAGAGGCTCCTGGCTTCATATTGGTTCTGTTCCGGTCATTGCGGCCACTTGAGTAGTGAAACAGTGGATGGAAGATCTTTCTCTCTGTCTCTCCTTTTCTCTGTAAATCTGCCTTTCTAATAAAACAAAATAACCCCTTTAAAAAAAAAAAACAGGACTAGTGACCAAGCAGCAGGAATAAGATATGCTGCACAGAATAAAAAAACATTAAAAGACAAACGAAATAGTGATCATTTTTACAGTTTCTATGTATCAGAGAGTCCAGAGACTTCAAGCGGACATGGCACAGGGCCTTTCATGAGTGGTGGGTAGCAGGATGACAGAGGCTGCAGTCATTGGGATATGAATGGGGCTTGGGGGTCCCCTTCTAAGGTGGCTACCCATCAAGATGGCTATTGTTAGTAAGCCTCAGTCATTCATCATCCGGGCCTTCCCTTAGTCTCCAAGTTGTGTTCTCATAAAGCTTCCCCCAGAGCAAGTGACCCAAGAGTTAGCAAGATAAAAATCACATTGCTTTGTGGACTACTCACAAGACTAGCTCTGTGGCCTAACTATGTCCTTTGCCAGATTCAAGAGTGTCCTCTGAAAGTATGAGGATGTGCTGAGGCCATGAGAGCATCTCATTTGTGCATGGCATTCAGGCTCCCATCCAAGAGGCTTGACAAAACACTCAGCCTGTTTGCTGACTCCTTCTCTACCTCTGCCAGGAGAAGTAAGAGTAAGGATGCCCTCACCACAGCCAAATAGTGGTGCCTGTTTCAGACTTCCAGCTTCCAGAACCCTGAGAAACAAATTGCCGTTCTTCCTCAGTCACCCTGTGTGAGGTATTTTATTATAGAAACACAATGGGGCCTGGTCCAATGGCTTAGTAGCTAAATCCTCACCTTGCAAGTGCTGGGATCCCATATGGATGCCAGTTCATCTCCCGGCTAGTCCACTTCCCATCCAGCTCCCTACTTGTGGCCTGGGAAAGCAGTAGAGGATATTCCAAGGTCTTGGTACCCTGTACCCACATGAGAGATGCAGAAGAAGCTCCTGGCTTCAAACTGGCTCAGCTTCAGCCATTGTGGCCACTTGGGAGTAAACTAGCGGATAGAAGATCTTTCTGACTCTCCCTCTCTGTGGCTTTCCAGTACAAATAAAATAAATCTTTTTTAAAAAGAAAAAAGAAAGAAATATAAACCAAAACAATCACTTTGACCTTATAAAGGAAAGAATACCAAAGAAATCTGTGGGGGGCATAATTTTAAGCCAACATCACCTTCTTGGCCATAATGGATTCACACTATCAGAATCATTTAATCAGAGTCTGAGAAATAAAGGTTTCATTAGAAGCTACACCTATTCTCTGGAATGAAACAGGATCTCTGCTGGCAAGAAGAAAGAAAAAAGGAATATTAAGGAGGCAGCTAGCTCAGGAATTTTTGCAAGGTACTTTTGAGAATTTGAATAATTCTAAAAGGTACAACAATTTTGAAAAATAAGACTTGTTGGGGAATAGTGGAATGACCAGAACTGTTTGACTTCAAAATATAAGAGGGACCAATAAATAGACAAATGCATAACAATGTACAGTAGATAACCTCAATTCCAACTTATAGGAAGTCAATATTGAAAAGGAAGTGGTTTTCAAAAATGCTATTGGAAAGTATTTGAAAAAGGTACATTTACATTTTTGCTACACAACAGAATAAATTCTAGATATATAAAAAGTAAAACATGAAAGATGAAACCAGTTTAAGAAACTAGAATGCACTGTAGGTAAATATTTACTGATTCTAAATGAGGAAGAACCACCTACACATTCAAACAGTGGACTCAATAGAAAAAAAAAGATTGAATTTAACATTTAAAACTAAAAATGATCTCAAAAAAGACCATAAAAATTTTACAACAAATGAAATTCTACATTATTGAAATTTTTGATGGAATATACTTATTAATAAGAAAAATACCTTAGCTTTACTTGAGATCTATGGCTCTTTTGTGTGGAGTAAATATTTCAGAAATTAAAAATAAAACAGTGGGAAAACCATTCATATATAATCAGTAGTATAATATAACTAGTAATAAAACTTGTATAATCTCAATAAATTAAGCAAAAACATAAAAATGTGTGGAACAGATGGAAATAGTTAATACATAGGAATAAATGGCTATCTTAATTAGTAACCATATTGATGCATATAAGGGAAGGAATATAATTTAATGTTTTCTCTATCAGATTAGCAGAGATATCTTAGTATAAATATTTAGATGTAGCCAGAATATGATGAACAAAAGGTAACCTGACATTGCTGCTATAAGCAAAGCAATCTGACAACCTTTGTCAAGTGCTGTCAACCAATTCATTCTTTTTAATATAATAATTTCAATCATAGGAGAAAAGTCTAAGGCAAAAATAAAATTATTTGAAAAATGTATCAATGAAGCACTAGACTCCGATATCATTTATAGTCAGGACAAAAAGGAAATTACCTAAATGTCCTATAGCATTCGCAAAGCTGAGACATTCATAGGATGGGATATTAAGTTGCTCTTAAAATATCCTAATGAGTTTTGGTGACTTTGAAACATGTTCATAGTTACAGGAACAATAAATAAAAATTTTAATTACAGTAACACAGTAAATAAAATATGCTATAAAGTTACTAAATATGTATCAAAAAGTGAAAATGTTTGGGAGAAAATACAACAAAATGTTCAAGCAAATTATTTCCTGAGACTCCTTTTGTAGAATTATGAAAAACACATGCTTTATTTAGATGTATGTATTGCTTGTTTTTTTTTGTTTGTTTGTTTGCAAGATGTTGCTTTTGTGATCAGCAAAAAGTATTCAGTAAACTGTAAATAGACCAGTCTACATTGAGCAGTTGCAGAGACAGAATTTATGTACTGTAATTCTAGGGAACTTATGTATAAAAATGCTAAAACTAATTTTGTCAGGAAGTGATAGATTAAATCCTACAATAATGCATTAACTCTTTCAGGTCACTAAGGGACCAATTAGTGCATTATGCTGAGGGGTACTAAATTGTATCTTACTAGCCTGGAGGAGACTAGGCATGTCCCGAAGCTCTAACTCATATCACCACTGGGAAGTGATTCAAATCTGGGAAGAAGCTGGTTCATTGAATATTAATTGAATGGGTGAATAAATGAAGGGCAGGCAAAGAAAGGAGCTAACAAGCTAACATTTATTGATTATTTACTGTATGCCAGGGGCTTCCAATTTATTATCTCATTTAATTCTCATGGCAACCCTTTGAAGCCCATATTATTAATGCCATTTTATAGGGGAGGATACTGAATTTACAGCATGGATGTAAACTACTTCCTGTCTTTCACAAAACAGGAGGCTGGCACTGTCTCAGAAAGTCACTTAACTGCTGTGTTCAAGAACACAAAATCCCTATTGGTTTCACGGTCGTCTTTGGACTGACAGAATAATAAAATTCCACAGTTCAAGACATCATTTCTTGTTATTTCTGAGTGTGCTCTGCAGTACCTGGTATCCTAGGGGAACCTGGGTCAGTGAGGGATCTGGGCAGAGAAAGACCCTTGGAGATGTCAATCACTCCCACTGATAAGAGTGCATTCTATATTGCTTTCTGAGAACGTTTTTAAATTTGCAGTTTGAAAGGCAGAGGCACAGGGAGAGAGATGGAGACTGGACATCAGGGGACTCCCATCTGCTGGTTCACTCCCCAAGAGCCCACAGCATCAAAGATTAAATTGAAGTTGGGAGTCAGGAACCTAGACCAGGTCTCTCAAGAGAGTCCTTTTCACTGCCTGTCAGGGTCTGCAATAGCAGGAAGCTGCCATTGGGAGCTGGAGTGGAACACCATCCCAGCACTCCAGTGTGGGGTCATCTCAGCCCATGTCTTCAACTGACACCACCCTCTGAGAATCATTTTTAATTTAATTTTTTAAAAAACATTTTTTGTATTGTCATTTTCCATGATAAAGCGTTGTAGGTATAGGGATTCCCTCTCAAAAAAAAAAAAAAAAGTAAAATGAAGCGAAGGAGGGCAACAGATTGCTGAGTGCCTATAAAAGGAGGAAAGGCTTGTTCCAAGGATAATAAAAGGCATAGAATAAGGGGTCCGGGTTGCTACTGACTATTGGTGTCACAAGGGTGCTGGAAGCCATTTGTCCTGCACTCAAAAGGCAAATGACAGGCATTTGCAAGCCCTACAGAGGCTGTTTTTGTGCCATGGAGCTAAGGAAATTGGTTTGTAAAGGGGAATGCGTTCCTGACTGGTTTCATTAACAAGATGCTGTAGTCCAGCAAGTTGGCTGGTACAGACTTGTAAATGACATGTGAAACTGACTTTTTTAAAAAAAAGTATTTGGAGTTGAACTCCTTTCTTACAGGAATCCTGAGCTAGGGGAAGAATTGTTTGCTCTGAATATTTCTGTTTAGAGGATTTTATGTGTGAGAGGAACCACTTTCCTGTGTAAGTATTGAGACAGTTTCACATTTGGACAAGTCAACGTTTTGAGCATAGACTTTCCCAGCTCTATAGTTTGTCCTAGAAACTGTTTATTAAAGAGAGAGAGGGAAGGGGAGAGAGATAAAGAGAGAGGTTCTGTTGGTTTACTTCTCAAGTGGCCAGTATGGCCAGGACTGACCAGGCCATTGAAACCAAGAGCCGGTACCCAGGAAATCACTCTAAGTCTCCCACATGAATGGCTGGGACCTGATCATTGATGTACCACTGTTTCCCAAGGTCTGCATTGTAGGAAGCTGAGTCGCGAGCCAAGGTACTCTGACATGGGATGCAAATGTGTTAAACACTAGGACAAACCTTTAACACCTAATTTCATTTCTCAAGGAGAGACCTCGAGAAATGAGATCATAGTTCTAAACGAATGCTTTTTATTCTTTCCTGATTCTTGATTTGGACCCATTCTTTCAAAGAATGAGGAAGCAACATTTTTCCTTCTAAGAAAGAAAATCCATCTTTAAACAGATTTGCACCTGGATTATTCACTGTAAGGAGATAAGCACCTTCATAAGAAGTCCTCCACATGACCTCTGCGTTGTGATTCATCGTGCAACACGGAAACTCCTGTAGGAGGGAGGAAATCATGATTAGGCTTCAGCAAACTGAAAAGATATTTTTCTCAGCTGGAAGCTGTTAATACTTGAGTTGATACAGACTTGGAGAATAACTTCTCTGTTGTGTGTTTAAGAAATAAATATACAAGCAGGGGAAGAACTCACAGGATGAGGAATCATAGGAGGGAAGTAGCAACAGAGCAGCTCTGAGAATGCTCGTTTTTCTGCTCTTGGGGATGTTGCTCTTCTGCCCCGAGCCTGCGACTGACAGCTCTTCCGCACGTTGTCTGCAGTCCTTTGGGCCTTGCTGTCTTGGAGTAACTACTGTATTGCCAAGTCAGCCGCAGACTGCATTTTCACAGAGGCAGGCATTGAAACATTGGTAGGAGTACTGGATTCTAAAATGCCTCTGTATTTAATTTTTTAAAATATAATTTCTGGGGCTGGAGCAGGGGTTGGGGGAGGGAGGAGTTCCTGTGTTTCTTAATCTGTATTATGAAAAACATGAAGCCTACTAATTTTATATAAATTAAATATATATATATAAAATTTCCCATTTTTTTCTTGTTAAGGCAATACATATGCTTGGAAAACTTACAAAATGCAATGAAAAAAATACAAGGAAACAAAAAACTGTAGTAAAAATACTAATAAGAAATAACCACTAATTAGAAATAAGTGTGTCCAGCCTGTCTTTTTTAAACAAACAGGAGTATATTTTGCAAAAAAAAAAAAAAAATTGTTCTTGTATGGAACATGTAGGTTTTTTTTTAATGATTTATTTAAAAAGCAAATTAACAGAAGGAGAGATGCAGAGATATCTTCCAGCTGCTGGTTCACTTCTCAAATGGCCACAACAACTGGAAGTGAACTGATTTGAAACAAGGAGCTTAGAGCTTTCTACAACTGTGTTCCATGGTTGCAGGGGCCCTAGGGCTTGATCCATCCTTTGCTGCTTTTCTAGGTTATTAGCAAGGAGCTCTATCAGAAGTGGAGCAGCCAGGACCTGAACTGGTACCTGTATGAGATGCTGGCATCTCTGGCAGGGGATTAGCACACTACACCAACAACTCAGCCCCTGGAACATATAGTTTTTTTTGTTGTTTTTTTTTTTAAAGATTTCTTTGTATTATGTTTTTATTGGAAAGGCGGATATACAGAGAGGAGAGACAGAGAGGAAGATCTTCCGTCCAATGATTCACTCCCCAAGTGAGCACAACGGCCGATGCTATGCCGATCCTAAGCCAGGAGCCTCTTCTGGGTCTCCCACACGGGTGCAGGGTCCCAAAGCTTTGGGCCGTCCTCAACTGCCTTCCCAGGCCACAGGCAGGGAGCTGGATGGGAAGCGGGGTCGCCGGGATAGAACCAGTGCCCATATGGGATCCTGGGCGTGCAAGGCGAGGACCTTAACCACTGCGCCACCACGCCGGGCCCTGGAACATATAGTTTTACAGTATTGTGTCTACCTTCTATCTATTCTGGTGAATAATAGCTTAAAATCTACAGTTTGGAATCAGCTCTAATAGTAGGTGGAGTTTTGATCCCACTGATTACCACATGGGTGACATAAGTCTTAATGTCCTCCTCTGCAAAAGATCACATTAGCAACTCCAGGTGGAAGTTGTGAGGTTAGAAGTAAGGCGTGTAAAGTGTTTAGCATATAGCAAATGCTTAATAAATGACAGCTTTACAAGCTGTTATCAGTGTCTTGACATGTCTCTTTTTATTCCCCCCACATTACTAAAATTGCATATATATATATGCATATATACATATATATTAAAATTCACCTTGGGGCCCGGCGCAGTGGCGCAAGTGGTTGAGGTCCTTGCCTTGCTCGCCCAGGATCCCATATGGGCACCGGTTCTATCCCGGAAGCCCCGTTTCCCTTCCAGCTCCCTGCCTGTGGCCCGGGAAAGCAGTCAAGGACGGCCCAAAGCTTTGGGACCCTGAACCTGCGTGGGAGACCCGGAAGAGGCTCCTGGCTTCGGATCAGCATGGCATCGGCCATTGCGCTCACTTGGGGAGTGAATCATTGGACGGAAGATCTTCCTCTCTGTCTCTCCTCTCTGTATATCAGCCTTTGCAATAAAAAAAAATAATAAAAATAAATCTTAAAAAAAAATTCACCTTGAAGATAAAGAGAAGAGGAACTTTCCTTTTTGGGAGTTATCACTTGCATTAAAGATACATCGTAATAAATAGGATCAGATAAGTACTGATTATATTTTATTTTAGATTATATAAACTTGTATGGCTTGGGCATTGTGGCTAGCAGGTTAATCTCCTGCCTATAACACTGCCCATCCTATAAGGATACTGGTTTGATCCTTGGCAGCTCCACTTCCCATCAGCTCCCCGCTAGTACACCTGGGAAAGCAGTGGAAGACAACCCAAGTTCTTGAGCTCCTGAACCCACATAGGAGACAGGACGAGGTTCCTGGCTCCTTGGTTTGGCATGTCCACCCTGATTGTTGCAGCATGTATCCTTTCTTCAGACTGAGCTATTATGACATTCCCTGGCATGAAAATGTGGAGGGGAGCAAGCAGGAACTGGGGTCCTAAATTCAGAGTGGTCACATATAGTAACATGCTGATTGCCCATCGTATTTACATTCAGGGGAATGCTGACCCAAGACACTGTGTTTCCCTGGGTTCAACAGAGGGGCAATAGATAGAGCATGGACAGCCATAGGTGGTGCCTTTTTTTCCTTCCTTGTTTGCTCCTTCCAGTAAGTGGGGCTATTCATTGGCCGTGTGCCTAGTATAGCAGAATGCACCATTTAGTTGGCCAATGGGCGTGGGATTTCTTTTAAGATTTAAAAACATCTTGTGGAAATCTTCAAGCACACAGAAGACCAATTGAATAGTATAACAGACCCATGAACTTTCCACACTTCAGTGGATTTCAACATTTTGCCAATTTGTTTTATCTTTTGCCTTGCTTCTTTGCTTCCTTATTTCATTTGTTACTGCAGTATTCCAAAGCAAATCTCAGAGAGGAGATTCTCTAAATGATTCAATAGACGTCTTTAAAAAATAGACATGAGAAATAGCATAATCACTGTACTATTCATTTCCAGCAAAATTAGTAGTAATTTCTTAATATCATCTAATACCTCTTCAACATTCAAAGTCTCCTGATTATCTAAAAAAATCTGTTGGTTTGTTCAAACAAGAACCTAATCAAAGCCTATACACTGAGCTTGATTGTTACTTCCTATAAACTATTTAATTATAACAGGTTTTCCTTTCCCACCTCCTACTTTAATGCCATTCTGGTGTTTGGAGAGACTGAATTATTCCTCCTTTGGAATCAGTGCATTGGATGAGCTTTTTTTTTTTTAGGCTCTGTGATTCCTGGCCTAGTGTCGAGACCATGTGTGCAATGCAATAGTGTGCTTGCACACAAGTGGGTGTGGGAGCCAGACACCTAAATGATTGACAAGACAAGGGATAAGAACTTCAGTTACAACACAACACGGGAAGCTGAAGAGTCACCGTTAAAAGGGATTTTCTTCTGCAGAGATAGATGCAAGTGACAGACCAGCAGGACAGCTGCCTGGTGCAGGACCTCATTGATGACGTTTCTGATCTTTTCCAATCTCCATACGTTTTTGTGTGTACCCACTATCTGACTCCCAAGCCACTGTGGCTGGCTGATTTTTTTTTTTTTGGCAATGTACTGTAGAGTTTCTTAATGCTTCCAGCCAGCACGATGGTGGTTGTTGTTTATATATCTACTGTACATTCTGTGGAAGAACAGAGAAGGAGTGCTACCATGTGAAAGGCTTCGGCTGGCTGTCCCCAAATCTAAACAGATTGAGTCTGTAGGGATTTTTTATGATTTATTTTAATTTTTATTGGAAAAGCAGATTTCCAGAGAGAAGGAGAGACAATCTTCCATCCACTGATTCATTCCCCAAATGGCTGCAATGGCCAGAGCTGAACCGAAGGAGCTTCTTCTAGGTCTCCGTCATGGGTGCAGGGTTCCAAGGTCTCAGCCAACCCCTCCCCCCCACTGCCTTCCCGTACCACAGACAGGGAGCTGGATCAGAGTGGAGCAGCTGGGACACAAACTGGCGTCTCTATGAGTTGGCACTTGCAGGTAGAGGGTTAAGCCAATGAGCTACAGGCTGGCTGAAGGTCTGCACTTTTTGAAAGCCACACAGTCTTGGCAGGAACATGATGAGGAAAATGAGTTATATCTTCACACATTTTCTGAGTTTGTTCCCACCATCCTGCCTTGCGCAGGGCCCTGAGTGCATAAAGCTGAGTGATGGACTGAGCAGAGTTATGGAGTCCTCTCTGACACTTGCCCCCATGAATTCCTGAGCATTTCTTGAGCACAGTTTATGACTGTCTTGCATTGCCTGCTGCATTCTCTCTTAGAAATGCACCCTCCCACCCCTGACTCCACTGAAATGTCTTGAAGGTTAACTTGAGATGGTAACTTGGTAGTGGGCTTTCCTGAGCTCCCCAGCCAACTGTGTTTGTCTGTCCTTTGAACTTTTTTTAAGACTTATCTATTTTTCTTGGAAATTCAGATTTACAGGGAGAAGGAGAAACAGAGAGAAAGATCTTGCATTCACTGGCTCACTCCGAAAGTGGCCGCAGTGACTGGAGCTGAGTCAATATGAAGCCATGTGCCAGGAGCTTCTTCCAGGTCTCCCACGCAGGTGTAGGGTTCCAAGGCTGTCTGGCTCCCACACCCATGTATTTGGGCTGTCCTCTGCTGCTTTTCCATGCCACACGCAGGGAGCTGGATGGGACGTGGAATATCTGGAACATGAACTGGAGCCAGTATGGGATCCCGACACATGCAGGACAAGGACTTTAGCCACTAGGCTACTGAGCCAGGCCCTCCTCTGAACTTCTAAAAGGCTAACAATGGGGGCTGCTTCAGGAGAACCTGAGCTGGAAGAGCTCTCACTTGGCCCCTTTCCTCTAAGTCATTCTAAAGAATATGCTCAGGTATCCAAACAAAGAAGGTACAAATCCCATACACCAACAAAAATGCAAAATCTAGCCAAGAACAACTGTGTGCAATGCAAGGTACATGGTAGATTATCTTCCCTTCTTATTCTTTGT
Organism: Ochotona curzoniae; assembly: GCF_017591425.1. Classification (NCBI taxonomy): domain Eukaryota; kingdom Metazoa; phylum Chordata; class Mammalia; order Lagomorpha; family Ochotonidae; genus Ochotona; species Ochotona curzoniae. Next base: position 38,625,145 of record NW_024466502.1, on the reverse strand, counting down.
TTGTGAGTGGAAATTTGAGTTCAGTTGAATAAACTTTATTCTTTCAGTATTTTTTATGCGCTAAACATGCTGCTAGAGAGTGGGAAGACAAACAATAACAATAGCTTAACTTTTGTGATTCTTCTCTGGCATCAGATTCTATTCTAAGCATGCCATACTAACTGTTCACTTAATCCCCAGAACAATGTTGTGAGAACTTGTTGTGTGTGATCAATGTCATCTGCATTTTAATTTTTGGATAAGCAAGGGCTATTGTGAGGTTAAGCAGTCAAGTCCCCCCAAGCTTCATGAAAGCTCTCCAAAACATATATGGAAAAATGTATATTAAAAAATTATGCATGGATTCAATGATCGCATGCACCAAAATAAACTTATTTTTCAATTCCAATTTTTTTTCCACAGACTTTTTGAGGCATCCTTCTAAGGTGTCAGGGCTGAGGTTTGAATGCAGTCAGACTGGCACAGAGAAAAATAAGGCACGGTCTTTTAGCCTTCATTGTTCACATTCTAACTAGTTTAACAAAAGGGAGAGCATGAGTCTCTCTGTGTCTCACAATTCCAGGCACATTCCACAGAACTGGGTACAACCAATGAGCGTAAGCACAGGACTTTAGGATTAGGACTCTGTTGGCCTAAGGCCTGTGTTAGGAAGGAGGCAGAGTCCTGAGTTGAGCTTTCATTTAAGATACAGAGCCTCTCACCGAGTGCTGTGTTAGAGGGCTCTGTTGGATCCAATGGCCAGGGAGGACCACCCCCGAGGCTTTTCATGACCAGTAAATCTCCTAGCACAACAGGATATGGAGGTGCAGACTCACAGTCCATGAAGAACTGCTCCAAGAATACGTGGACATACAGCTCTGCACTAGAATATTTCTCTCAAATTTCCTTCCAAAACAATAGATCCCATGGCAGTGATGGAATTCGACTGAACTGAAGCCACAAGGAACCTTGGCCAAATGTAAGGGTGGCAGGACAACCTCCACAAGCATTTCTCCAGGGGTTTGAAAATGTTCGGAGTAAGCCTCAATCTCAGACACTGTGTCTTTTAGCCAAAGAGCTTTTCTGAGAAAGAGGAGGTTTTTAAGGGCTTCTCTGGAGATAAATGAACATATAATCATCTGTTCTAAGGGGAAATGGCTCCCGAGCTTGAGCATAAATCTGCGAAGTTGTTGCCTTAGAAACAACTAATGTTGTGGAACTCTCTTCCCTGGACAACCATTTCAGGGCTGCGTAATTTGTTCACATCTACCCAGTTTCTAAACCTTTAACCCCAGGTAAGAAATTTTAATCTCTTTTCCCAGTAAGAATGATAACGAACAACTTTCTTCATTTCCCTGGTCATTAAGTAATTGGTGGGTCTAATCTTCCTGCTTTGGGAGTCTACTGGAATAATAGACAAGAGACAACACCGGGCAGGACTGTGGGGGTTCAGTGGCAGTTGTCCTAGGTTGTCCATGTCTGGGGGAGTTTCCTGGGATGCAGGACTCTTATTGCTAAAGCCAGAATGACTGTGTAGCAGGGACATGGGCCACTCTCCAGGTAAGAACATTATGCTCCGTGGAACTCTGGGATCTGAACAACTCAGAAGTTTTCCCCAGAGTCATCCATGGAAGACTGCTCAGAGCATGGTCCTGGCTGAACTGTCCAGTGATTGCTTTTTTGGAGATTCCTTCCTGGCAGACAGTGTTACATTAGAGAAACTGCTGGAAATATTGTACGCAGTTCAACTCATCCAAGTTTCTTGAATTTATCAAGCCCACATGGAGTTTTTATGAATACATGACAGTGCACTAGAGGCTGTGGATACAAATATGAGGAAGGCATAGTCCTGTTCCCTGGGACCTCTTTTTTAACAAGAGATGAGAGAGGAAGGTAAGGAGCCCCTTTCAGTACATGGCATATTGCAGTGTAAGTGTCAGGGCGTGGTGAGGGACATTGGCAGTTAAATGCTTGAAGTAAAGACTGGCTTTACAGAGGAGGTGATGTTCCAGTGGAGAGTTGGAAGGTGAGTGCATGCTTGCCAACTGGAGAAGAACACTTCCATTAAAGGAAGGAACATGGAGCAAAAAACCCAGTGATGGGAAATGCTCTGACTTGGAGGGAGAGTCCTAAAACAATAGAATTGGGATAGAAAGAATGATTAGCAAGAAAACTGCAGGCAAGGGCCAGAGACAGACGAGGAATGCCATGGCATGTAATTCCAATAACTCCTTTGGGCTCCCTCCCGAACATCTTTTCTTTGTTTGTTGGTTTGGTTTAAGTGGTTGCCTTCCTCATAACCATGGGTTCCCTTGAGACCAACACAGTGATCTCATTTTTCTCAGGAACCTCCTCCGGGTCTCCTACGCAGCTGCAGGGTCCCAAAGCCTTGGGCTGTCCTTGACTGCTTTCCCAGGGCACAAGCAGGGAGCTGGATGGGAAGTGGGGCTGCCGGGATTAGAACCGGTGCCCATATGGGATCCTGGTGCGTTCAAGTCGAGGACTTTAGCCACTAGGCCATGCCACCGGGTCCAGAATTCATCTTTTCTAAGTCTCTGTTTTCCCAGTCGTGTTTATACTGTACATATTATTTCTGGTATGGGTTTTGAACTGTTAGACCATAGAGACCCATCGTTTCTGTAGGCTTTGCATATTTTCTCAATGACTTGCATTCTGCATCTGCATTCCTTCTTCATCCTTGAAACATCTACACCTCAGCTTGTAGAATTACTAACATTTATTTTTAGGCAGGGTTGCCTACCTCAGTAGTATCATGCAGATTTGAGTGTTGAGTTGGAGCAGCCACTGACTCGGGTGGCGTGGGAGGATCATGATTCAGCTCAGAGTCCTGGGAGCAGCTGTTGATTACTCAGTGTGCCACCTGTCACAAACTCACTGTGTTGAAATCTGACTGTCGCTGCCTGCCGCCTTTTATTCATCCAGCTTTCTGTCTGTGATCCCTCTTAAGGAGGAAGAGAAGCCCTATTCAACAGGTATCTCCTAGCTCCACCTTTTGGCATTCTGCAAGGATTCTTTCCTGCTTATCTTGTGGCCTCGCTATCTGTGTGTTAGGTCAACCTGGCATCCGATAGGAGAAATTATTGTTTTACTTTTTAATGGTTAAAAATCAGAGCATTTTACACACAGAAATGTAGGTTCTGATGACATAATGATGTTGACTGTACTTTTCTTTGAGTCCACAGTCATCTAAAAGTAGGAATGTCCTCCTCCAAAATGCCAAGGTCCCTACCCACCTTCATGCTCTTTCACATGGCTCATGTCAGCCACTTGCATTATGTGCCTTGTATCTGTAGGATGTGAGTGTATAACACTTATTCATCAAAGAGTCATTGTTTGAATCTTTTAAGTATAAGATTATATTTCACTGGATATGCCTTTTGCAGATGATAAGTAAGGTGTCTGGCACTGTGTGGATGCTGGAGATACAAGGAAGTAATATGTAATCTCTGCTCCTACAGAGTTCACAGTTCAGAGGGAGATCTGAACACCTCAGCAAGTAGGGGTTTGTCTTAACACATGTGCCTCTGATCTGCAATAGCAACAACAGCATCTGCCAAGCTATTAATGAGAAATGGAAATAGTCTTAAAACATATTTTGAAAAGGTAACAGTAACCCCATCTTGGAATCTTTGGAAGCATTTGGGTTTCTCGATGGATTTGCCAGTTTTTATTGGTCAAAGTTGGGTAAAAATTGAATCCTTAAAGTAGGTAATGCCATCAGCAAACCAGAGCACAAAGTCAGACCAGAGAGGAAACAGCTGGGCACTGCTGATGGCTTGTGTGAGTTGAGGCTTCATGTTGGTTGTTGGAAAGCAGACGGTTTGAAAGGGGTTCATGTGAGATAGATGGGTAATGCTAAGATCTGGATTTTATCCTTCGTACATCAAGAACTGATTACAGGTTACAAAGAGGGCAGTGATGTGATCAAAGCAAAGTTTTGGTGGATTAGATATTATCCTTAAGAGGGATGAATTAAAAGGAGAGAAATGCAAGGGCACTAAAAATGTACAAATTACCTGTTACATTTGGAGCTTTATTGAAACATTATCTGGATGCTCACAGGATTTTTCCCACAATACTTGAACTAAAAAAAAATTCAAAGAAGATAACACCGTGATTTGTGTATTAATTTAGCTACTAGGTAAATTGTTTCAGATGGAAGATTCAAGTCTTTTTAAGTTCAGGAATGACTTTGTTTTAATTCTTTAATTATTTATCTTTTAACTAGACTACACTTTCTTTCAGGAACTCATGTCACACACAAATACTAAATTTTCCAGATCATTCCCATATTTCTCATCTTTTAGAATATTTTAGCATATTTGTATTGCTTATATTCCAGGCTAAGGGGAAACTGTAATTATCTAGTTTTCATACAGAATTCATTTGCTGTGGACTTTGTTTATTGCATTTTAAAAGGTGCCTTTCATTTTAAATGATTAACAATTGCTTGTGATGCAAAAAAAAAAATTGTAAATAGTATGAAAAAGCAGCTCTGTGAAGCTCTTTAATCCTCAGGAGTATACCTACAAATGGTATTTATATTCATTTCTGTTTACAGGCTATGGAAACTGAGGGTGAAAGGTTTATTAAATTTGCTTAAAATTCTAAATCTAGCACTATGAAGGCATCTGGAATGATTCTCCTGACTGACTTCAGAGACCATGATCTGATCCCCTCTGCCTAGATCATGTGGACGGACTCACATCACAGAGGTTGTGATAATTGTGCTCATGTTGACCATGCTAAGATGCTAAAAATGTAAAAAGGCATAGTTTATGCTGAGCACACTCTCCACTCCAGAGCCTTCTGCATGTGAAACAAGCTTGCTAGACAGAGAAAGGCCCAGGCCAGGTCCTTTCATCCTAAATTAATCTGTTAGACCCTGAACCGGAACAACAGGAACTCAGACTCAGAAAACAAATATTCTATTGGTAAACTTTTATGTTTTATTTCTTCTTTTCTAAATAGAGCTTTGTGGCTCCCCAGAGAAGGAGAAAAGGAGGGCAGGTCTTGACAGGGTAATGAGAATTCTCCAGCTCCAACTCCTTCTGAACACTTGAACCATCTGCTCTGTGCAGGCATTACCTGCTGGCAGGTAGCAGCAGAGAACAAAAGGCCAGGGTCTGGGGAGTTGTCTGGCACAGCGGGCCTCCTTCTCCTTGCCATGCCTGCCAGTGTTTGCGTTTGCACATACCTGGGCTTCCATCACAGAGCCCTTAGAATCGGCCCAAAGTTATCTTATTTCACTCAGACTTTAGTCTTTCTAGGACCAAGCGGGTGCTGATAGAACCTTTTTCTTCAAGTAAAAGAAAATTGAAAATGCTGGAGACATAAATAATCATTTCAGCAATCTAGAGATAAAGGGGAAAATCTAGTGTGAAGGTATTATGAGTGGATTTTAAAGAGAATTGTGATTTGACTTTTCACGAATTTTATGCGTTTAGGAAAGGGAAGGAAAAGCTCCAGTGGAGTATTCAGGCTTCCAAATCATGGGACTCTTTCAAGATCTGTTTCACTTGTGCATAACCCCCTTCTTGCCCTTTTCACCCTTCCTCTGCCTTTCCCTATTCCTGTATGTTTCATTTTAATGTGAAGGGAAAAGCCACAACAACAGCATGAGGTCATCTTGAAGTCTTCTCTCTGCTAGCTCCTTCAGGGGGTCCGGGCTTGGCAGCATCTAGCTTTGCCAAGGAAGAACAATTGGCCGAGATTAGTGCATCAACTAGTATTGAGTGCTTAGAAATCATGATAATGGTGATTAAGCCTCAATGTGGATGACAGCTGGTAGCTCTTGGTTTGTACTGTATGAGACAGCCGTATGACAAGCCTTAAAACAGCCCTTGGGGTAATGTTTAGACCGGAGTGAAGCATCTTCCGACTGCGTCAGGGATGTTGATTTTGGTTTTGAATGCCATGCAGTGGAAGTGACAGGAACAAATTTAAGTACATTCAGAGAGCAATGAAAGCTATGCAGGAAGTGTGTTGAAATCTTAAGGCATAGCAGATGCTTCTTGGAGAAAGAGCCCAAAGGAGCACGTGACTCTAGGGTTAACCGGGTGGAGAACTACTCCAGGTAGACAATGACAGTGATGCTACAATGAATCCAGTAGAAGGAACAGCTTTCCTAAAGAAAGAAAGAGAGAGAGAGAGAGAGAGAGAGAGAGAGAGAGAGAGAGAATTTGCTCCTGTGAGCTGCAATGGATCCCTTGAGATCAGAAATATCTAAGTGTATGTCCAGATGACCTTCCAAATCAAGCACTCTGTGGCTTTATGGTTTCCTAGGGTCTTAGAAGGGGTCTGTTTATGTGCATGCACTACACACTGTGCTGCCAGCCACTGTGGTGCCTCTTTTCTTTGCCCACAGTCTCTTTTCAACCTCATCCCAGTTGGCCTCTAACCCATCCACTCCATGGAGACTGGCTTTTGGCCATCACCAAATTTGAATCTTTTCTGCTCCTACTGTACTTCATTTTTACAGAAAAATGTAGCACAGTGGCAGCTCCTGCTTTCTGGAAACAGATCCTTCTCCCGGCTGTTATACTTACCCAGTGGTTTTCTTCCTACTACATTGCCTTGTGTTTCAATCTCCTTTTCTTTTATTCTCCCTTTTCTCCATATCCCAATGTTGGGGGGTTCCAGGATCATGCTCAGGATTCCCTTCTGTTTAACACTATATGTGCTATGTAATGACTTTAAAACAAGTGTGAAGATTCCTTCGCACCCCATCCAGAGGTACTAGTTATCTGTGTCTGCTCCTCTTGAATTTGGGTTGAATGCAATGATTCCTTTGTAATCAACATAATATAGTAAAAGAGATTATTTATAAGCACTAACTATATGCTGCACTTATTTTATTTTCAAAGAGACCTGCTGTTTTTTTTTAAAGATTTATTTATTAGATTCTGCATGATAGCCTAGTGGCTAAATCTTCACTGTGCAACTGCTGGTATTCCATATGGGCACTGGTTTGTGTCCTGGCTGCTCCACTTCCCATTCAGCTCCCTGCATATGGCCTGGGAAAGCAATCAAGGATAGTCCAATGCCTTGGGACCCTGCACCCACGTGGGAGACCTGGAAGAAGCTCTTGGCTCCTTGTTTTAGATTGTCTCAGCTCCGGCTGTTGCGACCACTTGGGGAGTGAACCAGTGGACAGAAGATCTTTCTCTCTGTCTCACCTTCTCCCTGTATATCTGCCTTTCCAATAAAAACAATAAATAAATTTTAAGATTTATTTGTCTGCTTGAAAGAGTTATATGGTGGGACAGGGGGAGGCAAAAACAGAGAACGAGAGTGTCCATTCACTAGTTCACACCCCTGGTTACCACAACAGCCAGGGCTGAACCAAGCTGCAACCAGGAGCTTTTTTAGGGTCTCCCATGTGGTTTGCAGTGACTAAAACATTGGTGCTAACTTCTGTTGCTTTTCCCCATTACCAGGGCCAATACCAAGGAGCTCAATTGGAAGTGGACCAGCTGGGATTTGAGCTGGTATCCATACGGGATGTAAACAACACAAGTGGTGATGTAAATGCTATGTCACAACATTGGCCCTGATATCTGTTATTTGAAAGTCCCCAATAAAGCCCAGGGTTGAACGGCTGTAAGAACTCTAGCTGGTCCTGTTGAAACTTGGTCTTTGGCATCCTAAGCTTGCCACCCAACCAAGAAGGTCACAGTGAAAGGAAGTCCAGGTTCAGAGGGGGCCACGCACAGTGCTCCCGCCACAGCCCAGCTCAGGGCCCAAGTGCTTCCGGGCAGAGAGACAAGCCCTCCCTCCGGTGCTTGCCAAATTCTTAACCACCTGGGACCACAAGCACAGAAAAGTGGTGTTTTTTTCTGCCTTCATGTCCTGAGGAGGCCTGCTCTGTGTTGATATAACTGATCCTCTTCCTAAGAGACCTCATTCATAGTGTGGCTTTTTAAAGTATCACCTTCCAGATGCTCCTGAATTTCCAATTCACGTTCCTGCTCTATCTCTGCCCAGTACTCTCAATTCAAATCCAAATATCTACTTGATTTTTCCACCTGGGTGCTTAGTAAGAATTATATGAAAGTCAGTATGAGCAAACCAGAATGCTTTGCATTAACCCTTGACCCTGGAACTTCTTGCCTTTTACCCCATCTGTTGTCTACATCTACTTCTTCAAGTCCAAGTTGTTATTTCTACTACCAGCTTTTGTCCCTTCTCGTCATCTTGTCTAACTCCATTGCAGTCTGAGTTATCCTGATTTTTTTTTATTGACTGCCATATATACTGACCCAGTTTTTCCATGTTGCTCTTGTCCTTTTGAAATCTCTTCACTACCTAGTAGCATATAATTAGTTATTTATTCCTGTGGAACAAATTACCCCCAAAATGTAGTGACCTATAACAGGAATGTAGATTATGTCACAGTTCCTGTGTGTCAAATATCTGGCAGAGCTTAGCTGAATTCGCTGGCAACTGAGCACATGTTTTGACCCAGAAGGAGCTGCTGCCTCTCAGCCCACTCAAGTGATTGCTGGCAGCAGTCAGTCCCTCGGGGCTGTTGAACTGAAGGTGCCAGTTTCTTGTGGACTGTTAGCAGGAGGCTTCTTGAGTTCCTATGTCATGTGGCACTGTCCATAGGGCACTTTACATCATGGCATCCAGCTTCCTCAGGATGAAGGAGATGGCAAAAAAAAAAAGTGAATAGGCAAGTCATAGCCCTTTGCAATCAAATCACAGAAATGACATTTCATCATTGTTGTCATGCTCTGTGAGTGGAGAGCAAATTCATTAGGTCTGGTCCACACACAAAGGGTAGTGATAATACAAGGAGTCGGAATGGTTGCAGGCTATAGTGGGAGTTGCTTATGACATGACTCCAGGTTGACCTTTCAAAGTCATAGGTGGCATCATAACTGCCTCTCCAAGGCTTCCGATGGCTTTACTTTTCACTTTCAAGTAAAATTTGATTTCTTAGTATTTTGTGTAATCTGCAGTCTCTTACTTTGCTGCACATTCTTTCATCCACACCAACCTGACCAGCCTGTTGTTCTTTCTATTCCTTGCATTCTGCAATACATTCCTTCCTTGGTGCTTTGCATTGGTGTTCTTTTAAATTATGTTTCCCACGATCTGCCTGGAGGTGTCTGCGTCTCTCCTACATGTCCAGGAGAGACTTTCCTGCCTGCCCAGATTTAAGGAGATCTCCAGTCCGTCATATTAACCTCTTTCTTCTCTGTGCTCTTAGGACCATTTAAGGCTATTCTCATTTTATGTGTTCATTGATTTATTCAGTCTCTCTTTTCCCCTTTCCCTCCCATAAATAGAGTATATGTATTGATCAATCCTAGGTTTGGCTCATTAACTCTAAATCTTCAGTAATATCAATGTCTGTTAATAGTATCATTAGAAATTTTATAATGCACAATGTTTATTACTAAGTTAATAACAATAGCTAATAGTTACAAGATACTCATAAGGGGTCAAATGGTTTTTGAAATAGTTAACATATATCTACTCATTTAAGCAGCCCAATGTCCACATATATTGATAAGGAAAGAGAGAATCAGAGAGAGGCCAAGCCAATTGCCCAGTATCACACTGGTAGTAAGTGTGATAACTGGAACTTGACATCAAAGTCTAACTTTATAGACCTTGTTCTTGTCTTGCCATTCATGGTGTACACACTTCTGCAGCATGCCTTCAAACTACTCAGCAGAGGAATCTGTTGGTTGCCAGATACATGTAGTTCGTATTAGTCACAATTAGGCATTTTTTCAAAAGCATGTAAAACTAATAGTCTCTATTTTCCTAATATCTTTATATTAACAATATTTCTACCATTTCAATGATTCTTTCAACTATATGGGACAGAAAAAGGAGAAATCATAAATTATAAAGAAACACATCCTCTAAAGTGGTCTCTGAGCTTGCTGCTTCTTTCAGAACTGGATTGCATATCTTAATGGTTCTCAGACTTGCCCTGGTCTGTGATCAGGGGAGGGCTTTTGGAAGATTTTCCTGGGTTTCTGGCAGAAAGAGAACAACTGTTTGCTTGGTTATGACTTAAAATAAATACCCCCTTGCTCCAAAGATATTATTGACTCAATGATGTTTCCTGTGTTACACAACCCAATGCCCCTCTTGGCTGCAACAACACAGGATTTTACTGTGTAATGGCCCTATACACTGTCCACATGGAGCCATACCTATTCGTATGGTTCAATGACTCCATCTTGTGTCCCTGCAAACTTCTCGGCACACACATTTTGCAATTTAGCTGGTACTTTTCCAGCAAGGAGATGTCTTCTGCTCAGATGATGGTGATCAAATGACAGACACAAGGGCCCCATCAGTTGCCAAGCGCTAAGCTGGAATACAAACCGACCAGCTTTCCATTTCTTCTCTTCTGAGAAAGAGCAACAATGCCTTGAGAGTCAGGAGAAAACGGTGACCAAATACAAATGATTTATTGAAAACCATCCAGGGTTGCTCTGGGAGGTCTGTCATGGATGTTGTCTCCACAGGGAGCCAGGCTTTTCTGCTGGCTTCTTGCTGCTAATCATCTTGCACCATTTGCTTTGGTACATGCTGTCTCTGAGTAGGAAGAAGGCTATTTTTTGGTTGAAGCTTAACATTCACCTGAACAAATAACAGATGTTGATGAATATTAATTTGTGCAGAGATTAATGCTTCCAAGTGTCAATTTAATTTCTGTTTTACTATTCAGACCCTGATTGTAATGAGCTACTTCAGAAAGTAGGGAGCATACACCTGGCTCAGAGGTGGGGCTGCAACTCTCTGGGGGGTGGGGTGGAGCGGGGTTCTTGGGCTTTGGTTTAAAGCAGAGGACAACTCCAGTGGAGTCCAGGTGTCCCCTGAAAGGTGTCCAGCTGTGTAGGGCCCATTGGAGAGTTGGCAACTACCCGCGCTCTCTCTCTCTGACACACACACACACACACACACACACACACACACACACACACACACACGTAAAGAGAAAAGGAGGGAGGGAGTGAGAGAAAGAGGCAGGGAGAGAGAGAACAGACTATGTATTCTTCAAGCATAAGTTCTAGAGCCTAGTGAATGCCCAAGCTGGGCTCTCAGTTCTGAGTAAGACAACCTACTGGCATCATTCCTTAATGATCTCTTATTAATCTTTAAACATCTATTTCTGTTGCTGAATTTTTATGTTCCTAGGTAGTTTCATCTGTCTCTTTATAGGTAAACATGGAGAGGAAAAGAAAACATGTTTTTGAAGTCATATATGTTAGAATTTGATTTGCAGTCCTGGATTCTGCCAGCCTAGGCCAATTTCTTTGTGTTTCTGTGTCAGTTTGCTGCCTTGTCTGACAGAGCCACGGGGAGAAGCATCTGGGTTCTGTGCTCATCGAGGCCCTGGCACCAAGCAGCATTCATTGCATGAGGTTTACTTCCCATGGCTAAAACATTTCTCAAACATTGATAGAAAAAAGATAGCTTCCTAATTGTGTTTTCAAATGTCTCTCTGCTGTGTTCTTATAAAAAGAATCCTTGTGGCACCATGTTCCACATTTGTCTTACACCTCATCAACATATGTTGTTATTGTCTGTTAATTTGTTTGTTTGTCTTGTAGAAAAGTGTACTTGGTAGCCTAGCCTGTGTCCTGTCATGGATTTGCCTTGCCATTTTGCCTTCTCCCTCTGCCTATCTTGCCCTCTCTTATCCCACAAACCCTGGGTGGTCAACATTTTGCCCACCGCAATCAAGTGCCTGCCGAGCAGGACCTGTGTGGATTGCCAGCTCTAACTGCCCTGCTGTTGGAGCTGTTGATGGCAGGTTTCCACATGCTCCTGTGGGGTCCCCCTCCCTTAAGATATCTTTCTGTTCCATTAGTTCACCAGGGTTGCTTAAACAGAATGGCTTAAAATAACTGATTCATCTTATTAGTTTTGGAGATTAGCAGTCCAGTTAGGCAAGTCACATTCTTGGGAGACCAAAAATCTACCACCAGGCAAGTTGTGTTCTTTCTGGATTGCTGGGGGGTGGGGGTGGGGTGAGAAGCCTTTCTTGTCATTTCCAGCCTACTGTGGTGGCTGTCAGCCCTTCAGCATTCTTTGGCTTGTGACAGCAGAAACCCGGTCCCTCCGTCTTCACGTGCTGCTCCCCTCACACTGACATGTCATCTTCTCTCTTGCATGTCTGTATCCTAATTTGTCCCCTTTGCAGAGATAATAGTCATATTGGATTAGGTCCCATCCTTATGACTCATTTTAAATTGGTTAAATCTGCAAAGATCTATTTCCCAATAAAGTGACATTGTGAGACACTGGTGGTCAGGACTTAAGCTTTTTTTTTTTAGATGACACAATTCAATCCATAAAAGATATAAATTATTTCTCATTTCTTTCTTCTGATCAGCTCTTTTGGGAGCTACTTGAATTTCAGTAGTAAAGCCTTTCTTCACAGTCTGGGTTTCATTCATTCATTCATTTGCTCTTTTAAAAAAAAGTATTTGTTTAGTAGTTGAAATATGCCTTGCCCGATATGTTTTATATCCACGATTTAATTTAACTTCCAAATAGCTAGAAAATATAGCTATTACTATTCCCCCTTTACAAAGGAGAAAACAGAAACCCAAATAAATTAAGAAGCTTGCTCATCACAGTGTAAATGTCAGAGGTTATATTGGCGCTCAGTGCTTCACACTGAGTATTACATCAGGTCAAACCTGTATTGATTCAGTAACAATCTTCATTTTCTCTTCAACTATTACATCTTTACCCTTGATTCTAAGAAATCCTGATTCTAAGAAGTCCTTGTTCTCATTTTCTCTCTTTGCCTCGCTCTCTAACACCCTCTGGTCACTCAATCTTTATCTCTGGTTATTTCAGTGACTTTGGTGCTTTGACCTGACTCTCAGGCCAGCAATTTTGGCTCCTCCTGGCTGCTTCCTCCCTTGTTCCCTTTCAAGGACTTTTCCCCACCCTTCTCTTTTCTGCTGTCTTTGTTCTCTCCTTTCTTTAAACACTGCAGTGTGCTGACCTCTGATGCTGTTCGCCTACACCTAAGTCCGGCTGTCAGTTTCCATCCTTTATGAGTCCCACACATCAACATAGTTCCTTGCCACTTCTCTTAGAGACTCCTCTGTTTTTTCAAAGTGATGCTCATCACTTCTGATGTATTTTAAAGAGCTTTGAGACACTGCTTCAGACTGGAACACAGCCCAGTCGCCTACCTCTATTGTTTCTTCCGGCCATGACATTAGTTTTCTGGGGGATATTGCTGAATCTTTCCTGACCGTTCAGATATGCCCTCTTGCTAATGTCATTGTGTGACATCTTTTCAACAACATTAAGTAGTTTAGATGTCTGATTGACCTTTTAAGGGCTTTTGTGCCCTCTCTTGGAGAGTTACTTGAACTCATTTGAAAATTACTCAGCCCGTAGTTCTGTCTGAATGATGGGCTACTGTAGGAAGGTGAAAATGGAGCCCTTATTGAAAGCTCTGAAAAAGAAAGTTGAAATATTCCCTTGATACAATTAAAAGTAGGTCTCAATTACAAGCTTTCCCATTTTCTTCTGTTTGTATCATACCTGCTTGTATTCTGAGTGGTCAGATCTTATTTATCACTTATTGGGTACTATTTATATGCTGGAAAATGTCAAATTTAATACCGCTATCTCAATATCTTGCCCTGGTTCCAGATCTCTATTTTTAGCTACTGCTGTATGCCTGTATGTTCTGCCAGTACCTCATGCTTTGTAGTCGCCTCTGCCTCCCCTCATCACTTCCTTTTGTGGTCTGCAGTTTGGTTAACAGTATCAGTCACACCCTCTACCTTTAAGAAGTGTATGGCTGTCGCTGGTTCTATGTCCCATCATTTAACACACTCTGTTACGTTCATATATCTGTTTTTTTCTGTTCCTGCCCTCAACATTTCTCATTGAACTATGGTCACTATAGCTGGTATTTTTCTCCTGTTTCTCTTCATTCCAAACTAAATTGGCCTCTTTCAAAGTGCTAAAGTAGTACCTGAAGCTGTCTTGCTTGGAAACTGCTTCTGGCTTCTGTGCCCTGTATAAATCTTAAGACTCCATATGCTGGGTCTTTTCAAATCTGACTGTGACTTTCTCAGTCCATTGGCCCATCTCTGTCAATTCACCCCATCTGCAGGCATATGAGACACCTGCCAAATGGGGCTTCTCATCATATACTGAAAAACAGCATAGCTTTTTGTGCTTTTCCACATTTTCAAAGATTGTGTACTCTCTGTGGTCTGGGGAACTCTTTCTTCCCTCCTTTTCCTGACACATTCTCTCTCGGGATCTAACACAAAATTAAATTCTTGGTCAAGTTGATGGCAATTTTCTTGGCTATAGTAGGTGGTGTCCCGTAGTGCTTTGCTGACAATTGTATAGTGTAACTTTCTAATAATTTGCCTGTTTTCTCATTTCTCTTTCCCTTTAGGCTATGAACTGTCCAGCAGCACACACAGTGCCCAGATTTAATAAGTAACCAATGTTCAGGAAAGATGGAAAGCCTCACAGAGTCCAACTCATCTCTGTCATTTCTTTACCTTCCTTAGACAAAAGTTGGAAGTAGCATATCGAAATATGTACTCTGCAAGCTATATAAAAAAAGCAAATAAGTTAAGGTTTAAATGCTGTTCAGCCTTAGCAAAGAAGAAAATCCTATCATTTGTGCCATTATGGATGAGCCTGGAGATATTTATGTTTGGTAAAATGACCCAGACACAGACAGTGCTCCATGATCTTACTCGTATGTGGAAATTGAAAAACTTGACCATATGAAAGTGGAAAGTAGAAAGGTGATGAGCAATTAACAGAGCTTGGAATGGGATGGGTAAGAGAATGGAGAGAAGTTAGCTAAGAGGCATCAAAATGCAGTTATTGGGTGAAATCATTTCTCATGTTCTGTAGTAGATGACTATAATTCATGAAGTTATCATATTCATAAAGAACCTAAAAAAAAACAAGTTTGAAGATTCTAATCCAATGAAATGATTCAGGTTCAAGAATCTGAGAGTGTTCATTGCCCTGAGTAGATCATTAGGCATTAGACACATGCATCTAATTCTCATACTGTATTCCATAAAACTGTACAGTTGGTCAATATCAGCATTTTTTTGTTGTTGTTGTTCACATGGTGGGAAGAGCAAGTCAGGGATTGAGTAAGTACATTAGTTGCATTGGGTAGTACCGACCCTGGTGAATGGCTCAATTTTTCCTGAGCTCTACTGTTGCTTAAGCCAAGGGTACAAGAGTGGTTTACGTGATAGTTAATATCCATAAGAGAAAGCACTATCACTCACGCTCTGATGAGAGCTCTAAATTCTGAGCTCTGAGAGAACTTTCTCATGTGGGCAACATGTGACTCAGGAGAGGTCAATATCCCCCTCTGATGAAAAGGCCAGTTCATGGCAGGGTGGTACCTGGCTGAGCTAGGGGAAGAGAATGTGCTATTTGTTCGGTGTCTACATTAACAAGTCTTAATTAGAAATGAGTGCACAGTATTTCCCGTTGGTCAATGTCTAATGGACAGGGACAGGAAAAAGGTTGAAGACTCTATCCTTGGACTAAAATCCTTGACAAAGTCATCCATTCCTTCATTTATTTGTTCACCAGGCAATAGCTCTTTATTGAATGTCTATTTTATAGGAGGCTTTATGGGGGATTTCCTTTTAACTTCCTATTGTCCATATTTTCCCCCTCCTAAATTCTGCTGGAAATTATCTTACCATTTATCAGCGCTCTCAAATCAAAGGCCAGCACATGCATCCGCCTAAATTGCTTTGTACAGGATTCAGCTGGAGGTTTGTCAGTGGCAGCTAATGGTTGTCATAGGGAGGAACAAAAAGGGCTCTTGGACATGTTTCTTTTTAAGCGTTCAGGGAGCATTTTCTGGCTCTAGAAAGATTGCTTTCACAGAGCAATTTTAGCCATTATCAACTGAGAATAAAACCTACTTTACGAAATTAAATTAGCCAGTCTTCCCTCCTAGATTCATTTTTCCTCCTTTAGTGTGGTGAAACCCATCTCTATTTAGCAGGCCATGTAACCTCTCCTACCTCATTGTTCAAATCATTTAGTAAACTAAAAAAGGCTTTTAAAAAAGGAGGTTGCAAATACAAACACGCATGCAATTAAGATCTCAACTCCATTACATTAATACAACTACTTTGCATCGAGTTCATTATGATGCGTATCAGGGTTTTAATGTTTTCTCCAGCTTAATGCCATCTTTAGTTAGAAGGAAACATCATGCTATAGGAAACAACTGCCTCTTGGGTTGGAAAATAGTTTGGATAGGATTCCATTGTGATTAATTAAACTCACACACAATAAAGTAGAGAGGCCTGAACAGTTGTTCTTCAAATTAACAGCAGATTCAGTGAACAACAACAAAAAAAGACTTATAACACTAAATTTAAATTTTCCTGATATAATACTATATTGTGGAAATTACTCATCTCTTTTTTTGTTTTTGTTGGAAGCATGGTGAATTCTTGATGTGAAAAATAGAAGCACAAACAAGAAGAAGGGAAATAGAAGAAAAGAGGATTTAATGAGCAAATGCAGGCATGATAATATGTATAAAAGCTTTTATTTTCTCTCCATTACCCTCAAATTATTTCCCTCAAACACTTTATCAGATGATTCTTTGCAGTCAGCTCTAATGGGGTGCTGCCTTCCAACGGGGGAGTCGTCAGTCTTTCCCTCTGGATAACATTCCTCCTTCCTGGAAACTGTTCTCCAAACTGATAAGCAGGTGCTTTTTCCTGTCAGTTCCCTAAAACCCGTGTCCCTACCTCCTTATCCCCTCGGCCAGCATGTCTGTAGGGACGTTACCATTGTCTGCCCTCAGCATGAGAGGCAAGCCCATCAGCGGCTTTAGAAACCTGTAACTAACATGTCTGAAAAGAGAATAATGAGTTCTGCTTTAAAAGATGTCACTTGTACTGAGCCTCTCCTCTCTCCTGCCGGCTGCTTTGCGTTGTTGCACTGTCTGCTTGAATCTTTCTTTGTATCTGTGTTTCTCCATGTCTGTCCTCCCTCTTCAGTCAGTCCATCTATTTCTTCTCTCAGGTCACCACTTCAGCCCCACCTCCTTTTTCTTCAGCTCTCATGCCCTTCCCACCCCACTCCCTCCTCTCCTCCTCTTACATTCTCAGTCTCCACATTGCAATCAAGATCCTTGAAGCCAAATCAGGAGTGATGGAGCATGTCTCTGGAGAGTGTCTCACATTAACTGGCAAGATTCAGGAATTGCTATTAATGAATCAAGGCAGCTCCCCAGGGCCAGCGGGTGTTACTAGGGCAGTGCGCTAAACTTATTTTCCTTGTTGAGAAACTCGGCTGGGCTTCCAGTGCTGATTTCTTGTGTTGGACATTGATGCTTCCAAGACTGCAGCAGGATCAGTAGGGTGTGACTTCAGTTGGGATGTCCATCGTCCAGAGTTTAGGGGTGTGGTCGTAGTGAATCCTCGGAACTGACCCAAGTGTGAGAGCATTCCATATCATTCCATGATATGGATGGAAGGAAAGGAAGTGATTAAAACCTGCTGTATTTCTGTGAGACATTGAAGGAACATTTCCCCTTCAATGGCTTCTCTGTTTTGGAGGAAAGCCGACATCTCATCGGGGACTGGAAGCTATCTGATGAAGAGCCTGATGGGTTAAGGCACCGATAATCATACTCGTTTGCTAGAGATGTGCAGGCTTGAGAAACAGAATTACCAAATCATTCTCTAAATCCAAAGAGATAAAGCACAAGAGAAACTTATTGATTGAGCAAACTTGACTCTCCCTTTCTGAGCTCTTGATGAATGTCTGCAAAGAACATATAGCAAATGCCCATGAACCTGTGGCTGCCTTCTGTGTTTGAATCCTCTCTCCCTCTGGAACCTCATATACCTTAGTTTGTAGACATTTCAAAAATGGTTGCAATACACATTCTAGCCTTATTTATCTACCAAAAATAGAGGGAAAATTTTTTAATGCTTAAGTTAAAACTATGAGGGAATTTAATAATACCTAAGAATCTTTAGACTGTGCCCTTTTTAAAAAATCATTGGTACTCTATGAAATGTTAAAAGAAAGCCCTATGCTAACTCAGTTTTAATACTTAAAACTTGTTGTGTGCCAGTTCCTGGTGGAGTGTTCGTGAAGTGAGCAGAACCTGATTCTTGTGCTAAAAGAACTTGCAGTCCTCATGTCTCTCAATAATTTTTATGGGAAAAGCACCAAATAAGTAAGTAACATTATCAACATTTCAAGTCTCCCCTCCACATTGCTATCAGCACTTCTTGAGCAGGAAAGCATATGCTCCTTAGAAGCTCCTCTCAGCTCAGATTGTTCAGTTGTTTCCTACTTGTTTGGGGTTCTCCCTGTGTAGAAAGATAACATCTCTGAACTCTCAACTTTACATATTCGTCCCTTCTAAATGTGATCAAGGGATATTTGTTTAATATAGGCTTGTTGATCATTTTGCAATGACTTTTATTAATCCATCTTTTACTTTGGACTCTGAATTCTTCCAGGAAAGAAAAATCCATATGTTTCTCCTTTTGTGTGTGTGTGTGTGTCCTCAAATGATACCTGGTGCCAAACTCTTAGAGTAAATTTCATTTCCTTGTTTTGTTAGAAAGAAAATATTGTCAGATCTCTGTGAGTTCCACATCCATTGATTCAACTAACTTCCAGTTGAAAATACAAACAAAACAAAACAAAACAAAAATGAAAAGGCTCTCTACTGAATATGCATAGAGATTTTGCCAGTATTGTGTAAACAATATACAATGGCAACCATTTACATAGTATTTATATGTATTTTGGGTAACCCAGAGATGACTTAATGTATACGGGAGGATGTGCATAGGATGCATGCAAATACTACACCATTTGATAGGAAGGATTTGAATGTTTATGGATTTTATATCCAAGGGGGAGTTACCCACAAGTGCTCAGGAATGACTACACTCTCCTCCTTGTTCTCATCTCAAAAATACTGGATGTGGGATTGCTGTGAGGCCATCTAAAGCTCAGATCCCACTGGACCTATCTAGCTTGGAAGGAAGCATTTTGCGGGTGATGGGTGGCTGACATGACATGTCCATGAGCAAACATGGTGACATGTTTCTGCTTTGTGTGTTTTATTCTAGAGTGTCTCTGAAGAGGTCAATAATACATTGTTTTCCTTCTTGCTAGCTGCAAAATGCAGCTGTTGGCTATTTTCTGGCTTCCCCAAATCCTCAAGAACATGCCTTTCTTCTGATTCCAGACATAATACAGAAATCCTCTGTAGTTGGTTTGCATTTTGGCTCCACAATATTTTCATAGGTCTCTTCTTTCCTTGTGCTATGAATCCCCTCATGCACAAGTTCCTTATGGTTGCTGATCCTTGAACCTGAACCTTCTCATTATTGCTTGTGTGTGCTTTGGAGGTGGTAGTCTAATTCTGGGACATTTACCCATACTACTACAGCAACTTGTTCAATGCTTGAGTTTTCCAGAGGCACATTTTCTTACTCTCCTCTCTGGACTATAGCAAAGGCTCCTTGACCTTGTGCTATGGGCCAGGAGAAGAGGCAATTCCCTGGAGAGGAGTTGCTGTGAAGACTGGTTGAAGTTTTTTGAGTTAGGGGTAAAAGGAGCTTGTGAATGGATCTGAGATAAGCCTTTATGTCTTGTTCATAGGCTGTGCAATTAGCCCTGTCTTCATTAAGGTTTACAAGGGAAGAGGTTTGTAGGTACCACATTGTGAAGAGCCTTCTTGACATAGGAAACTAGTGAGAATGTTTCTTTCAATATTAAAAAGACAAATCTAAGCATGTGCATTTGACAGTGAACTCTTAAAGTTGTTCCTTCCCCTGAAGACTTGCAGCTCCGGAGAAAGGACAATGGTTGCCAGGACCTGCTGTAGAAGCTGTGCCATGCTTTTTCATTTTTTCAAATCTCTCCTTAGATTTTAGGAACCCACCCCCCAAGGCTGGCTATGCATCCTTGCTCAGTTCACCCGTAAGATAATGTGCCAGGATTTCTGCCAGCATCCATCACATTCCACAGCCCATGAGTGTTACACTAGAGGGGCACCATGTGCAGTCACTGCTGCTTTTTCTGTGCTTGCCTAAGTGTCTCTTGCGGAAATATCATAGAAAGTGTGTGAGGACTTGTTGCAGCAGTGGAGTAGGCATCTCCTTTGCATCATGAGTCATCCACATGAGAAAAGTCCCACAGCTCCCACATGTGTCCCGGGTAATTTGTGCATAAAACATGACTGCCGAGTGTTGACTTTTGAGTTTAGTTTTTTCCCCCAATTCCTAGTCAAACTGGGAATGAGCACCACACCTTCTCTTCATGGATTTATGAAGTCTGCCCCATTCTAGCTGCTAGCAAAGACAAGTTTTCAGTGTCATTTTATATGCAAGCAATGCAGGGAGAAAAAATATTTTATGCTGTCCTCTGGAATTATGTATCACTTAATCTGAAGAAATTGGGGTGAAGGTTGTACTGGAAGAAAGTACATATAATTGACATTATATAAGTGCTGGTTAAATGAAGAAATAAAATATGACTGCTGTTATGGTTAGACACTAAGATGTTATACAGACAGAATTATTTCCTAAGCTTTAAAATTCTGGCATTTTAAAGGGGAAAAAAGACAGTATACATTTTGTAAGTCCCTATAATAAAGCATGGAAGTACTCTTGGCTTGAGGTTTATTCTATTTAACACCTTTCAATAGGGCAACATCTGGATGTTATCATGGCTTGGCAAGACAAGCTACTGAAATTACAAAATCTGTACATGCTGTGCATTAGGCACTCTTGTCTTTGCCTGTAATCGCCTTAAAGTTAGAAAAGAGCCTGATTGTAATAACTCCTCTGGTATAACTATTCTTCATTTCTATTCCACAAGGAAAGATAGCAGGAAGTGGTATCACTGTCAGGATATAAGTAAGGAGAGAAGGCGCTAACCCTTAACTAGATGTGCCTTGCTTCCTAATAAATGCCGAACAATGGTGTAACAGAGTTCCTGGTAATCTCATATATAACCCTTAGCCTATTAACTGGAATAATTGTTGCAGTAAGATAAGAGATCCGTAAGTATGTTAGACTGGGTAGCCCTAGGTCAGAAATCATTTATTATTTATTTCCTAATGTCCTGTTTTCCAGCGATAGGGATGGAAATTTGGCAGGCTGGGTCTCCCCTTGTCAAGCAAGTGAAATGGTTGTTTCATTTTTAATCTGAATCATTTGCCTTGACAGATAAATCTTGAGAGTGCTGCTAAGAGTGTGATGAATTGGGCCTCTGGTGATGTCTGTGGGTAAGGGAGCAGACACAGCAGCCTGGAACTACGTTCATGGCCACATAACTGCACATAATTTCCCTTACTGTGAAATAGGTAAAGTCAACTATTTATGAGAAGACTTTAAAGTAAGGAGAAAAGTTTATGTCAAACAGGCCTTGAATTCTTTTATAGTGGACTTCATGTCTCATTACTGGTGATCTGTTGGAGGCCTTTGTGCTGAGGTGGGATGGTGGAAAGAACCAGCTGCCATCGTGGCTGGGTTTGCTTCACTCCTGATGACCGTGAAGCTTGGTGAGCAGTGAAATGGGTGCTTCGGAGTCCTGGTCTAACAGTTCTAGTTAAAACTGTGCGAACAGGAGCAGGTAGGGTGGGTCTGGGTTGCGTGTTATCCTGAGGTCTCGTATCTCATCTGCAAGAGCTAAGACAAGTATAAATGTAATCCTTGTTTGGGTTGCCGCGACTCATAGGGAGAGCCAAATTCTATGATTCTGTTTTCAAAGTAGAATTTTGTTTTGAACCCAAATATATTCTAGGTTGAATCTTGCATGCCATAAAAAAGTCACTGTAGGTTTTTCATAGGAATTCATACATTTGCATTCAGAAAGAACAGAAGCATTGTCCCAGTCAAAGTTCAGGCAGGAGACAGAAACTACACAGTATTAATTTATACAGGGAAAATTTCTTACTGCATAAAAATTATGGACTCATTAAATAGTGTTACCTACTGAGAAGCATGAAGGGAATTCTCAAGAAGGAATAAGATGAAGGGAATATTCACTCTTCGTAGGGCTGAAGGGGAGCATGCAAAGAAGGTACATCCAGGCAGGAATCCCTCCAGCTCAGCTCCACGGCTGTGATTGATCCAGTGTGGTCCGCTGAGTGGCAGAGAAGTTCACTGGGTGATGCTGAATGGACTGCTGTGCAGGAAGTCACATGTTAGGACGAGCATGAAACTCCTTGATGTTTTTGTCATGTGGTCTTTCCTCTGCACTGCTGGCAAAGGACCTTGTTTTTCCATTGGGAATAATGAGCTGTTTAGGACTTTGTCAGAAGAAAAGCCCTGGAATGAAGAAAAGCTTCTTCCTTGTGTGATTGTCCCTATAGCACCCTCTACTGACAAGATTTAACTGGTATTGCCTCAAAAGGAAAGCTGTTTTTAAAAAGATTTATTTATTTTACTTGAAAGAATTACAGAGAGAGAGAGAGAGACAGAGAAGCAGGGACAGAAAGAGAGAGAAAGGTCTTCCATCTATTAATTCACACTCCAAATAGCCACAATGGCCAGAGCTGGGTCAATGTAAAGGTGGGAGTCAGGAGCTTCTTCTGCATCTCCTAGGCAGGTGCAGGGGCCCAAAGACTTGGGCCATCCTCTGGCCAGCCTCTGCTGCTTTCCTAGCCCATTAGCAGAGAGATGGATTGGAAGAGGAGCAGCCTGGATTTGAATCAGTGTTTGATCGCTGGTGCCAGGTAGAGGATTAGTTTGCAATACCACCATGCCAGACTTAAGAAACTGTGTTTAAAAGATTTACTTAGTTGGGGCCAGGCACTATGGTTCAGTAGCTAAATCCTTCCATTGTGGACACTGAGATCACATATGGGTGCTGGTTCGTATCCTGACTGTTCCTCTTCCCATCCAGCTCTTGGCTTATGACCTGTGAAATCAGTGGAGGATGAGCTTTGGGAACCTACAACCGAGATGGAGAACTGGAAGAAGCTTCGAGCTAAGCTTCAGCCATTGTGGTCACTTGTGAAGTGAACCAGCAGATTGAAGATCTTTCTCTCTGTAAATCTGCCTTTCCTATAAGAATAAATATAATTTTAAAAAAGTATTAATGAACATCAGAGTTATAGAGAATGAAAGCACATGAGAGAGAGAGAGAGAGAGAGAGAGAGTGTGAGAGAGAGAGAACGAGAACAAAGATCTTCAATCCACTGTTCTTTTCCCAAATGGTTGAAATATTCAGGGCTAGGCTAGGCCAAAACCAGAACTGGGAACTGTTTCTGGATCTTCTACATGGATGCAAGGATGCAAAGACTTACAGCATCTTCCACTGTGTCCTCAAGTGCTTTAACAGTGAGCTGGATTGGGGCCATATGGGATGCTTACATGGGATGATTGGTGTCACAAGTGGCAGTGTAACATGATGTGCCACAATGGCAGCCCCATGAGAAAGCTTTATTGGCTCATATGCAGTACCATAAATCCAAATTGGAACACAGGCAATGGCTGGCTCTGGGAACACCTATGCTGTTTGTAGATAGGACAGGCTCACAGGGCTGCTGTTACACCCTATAACTGTGGCACCCTTTTTACTATGACTGTGGGAATTCTGTAACGACACCATAAGGTGTGTGATGCAGTTAGGTCTCTGAGTAATCACTCTGTCTGGCTTCAGAGGTTCAGAGTTTGTTAAGTGCCTGGGGTGGGTTATTGCAGAGGGCTCTGTGGACACACTAAGTACCCACAGATTTTCTGTGTGGTTCATGCACTTGTGTGGGTAGGCTTTGTGGCCACTGAGAACTAACCCAGCAATAAGCTTGGTAAAGGTGAGGTGAGGCTGTGATGATGCCACTGACATGATCAAATCCTCCCCTGTGCCTACAATATAGGATTTCTAACATGCCTGACTTGGACTCTTGTCCCACCTTTAAGCACTGAGCAGAGCTCCCTGACCCTACCCAGTATACACCTCTGAATATCTACGGAAGCAGCCTACTAAGACACAGAGGCATACTTCAAAGATAAAGCAATGAGAGAAAAAAACCCCAGCAAATCTTTCCACAACACCTGCAAATAAATACAGAAATGCAAGAAACATGAACCAAGAAGACAGTGTGACTCCCCAAAAGAAACATAATACTTCAATAATAGAATGTGAAGATGAAGATATCAGTGAAATGCCTGAAAAGAAATTCAAAAGGATGATGGTAAGATCACTCAAAAACAGAGAAACAAATTCATGAGCTAAAGAAATCTATTCACCAAATGAACAATTTTGCTGACAGAGATATTGAAAATATCAAACTGAAATATCAGAAAGAAGAATTTAATGTCAAACAGAAAATACGCTGAAAAGCCTTAACAACAGACTTGAACAGCAGAAAGAACATTCAAGATAGAAGAAATTCTTGGAAATATCGCAGTCAAGACAGAAAAAGGGAAAAAAAAAGAAACCTGAAAGTAATGTTCGAGATTTATGGGATACTAAACAGTGTGGTTATCAAACTTATGGGATACTAAACATATGTATGTTAGGAATTCCTGAGGGTATGGAAAGAGAGAATGGAATAGAAGGCTGTCTAATGAAATAATAGCATAAAACTTCCCTATTTAGAGAAAGAACGTGACATCCAAGGACTGATAGCATCCAGAAATCCCAAAAGATCAGAAAATACCTTCATCACAAGACAATATAATGAAATCTTCAGTAGTAAAACATGAACAAAACATTCTAAACTGTGCAAGA
Source organism: Ochotona curzoniae (assembly GCF_017591425.1). Lineage (NCBI taxonomy): Eukaryota > Metazoa > Chordata > Mammalia > Lagomorpha > Ochotonidae > Ochotona > Ochotona curzoniae. The sequence continues at coordinate 38,600,395 of NW_024466502.1, read as the reverse complement.
GAGAAATTCCAGACTGCCTTCAGAGGATCCCAAATTAGAATAACAACTAATTTCTCATCAGAAACCCTATGGGCTAGGAAAGAATGAAGAGATATAGTCCAATTTCTAAAAGAAATAAGCTGTCAAACCAGAATACTGCACCCAGTAAAGCTCTTATTGATAAATTAAGATGAATAAACATCTTCCAAAATAATTGAAAATTGAAACGGTTTGTCACCATTTGTCCAGCCATACAAATAATTCTTGAGAATGTGTTAGACACAGAAATCAAGAATGAATTATTGAAGAGGTGAAGGCAGAGAATCTAGTAAAATTGCAAAGAAAATTCAAAGTAAACAAAAGGGATATTTATTGAAAAATAGCAGGAATAAATAATTTCTTATCAATAATAACCCTGGATGTAACTGGCTTAAATTTTCCAAATATGATGTACATAACGGCTGAATGGATTAAAAATAAGACCCATCTATTTACTACCTAGAAGAAACATATCTTACCAATAAAGATACACATAGACTGAAAGTGAAAGGAGGAAAATTATATTTCTTGCTATCAAAAAGTAATAGTGAACGTGAGTAGCCATTCTAATCTCAGAAAAATAGATTTGAACACAAAATGTGTTAAAAGATATCAGAAACGGCATTGTGTAATAATTAAGAGATCAATTTAACAGAAAAATGCGACCGTAGTAAAGGTATTTGTAATTAATGCCAAGATGCCTAGCTATTCGCAAAAATTGTTAATGGATCTCAATGGAAATATAGATAACCTTCAATATATTGGGGACTTCAAGTCCCTATTTACATTAATTGACAGGTCAACTAGACAAAAATAAATCAGCAAATAACATACAGAGGTAAGGGGCCCAGGGCAATATCCTAGTGACTGGATCCTCACCTTGCATGCACCAGGATCCCATATGAGTATCAGTTCTTTTCCTGGCTGCTCCACTTCTCATTCAGCTTCCTGCTTGTGGCCTGGATTAGCAGTGAGGATGACCAAAAGCCTTGCAGAGACCCAGAACAAGCTCCTGGCTCCTAGCTTTGGCACAGAGCATGGCTCTGGCCATTGTGGCCCCTTGGAGAGTGAACCAATGGGTTGAAGATCTTTCTTTCTGTTTCTCCTTTTTTTGTAAATCTGCTTTTCCAATAAAAATAAATAAGCCTCATTGATATCTGGAAAACATTTCATCCCACAGCTGTGGCATACATATTCTTTTTATTAGTTCATGAAATTTTGTCTAGGACAGACCATTTTCTAGGCCATAGAGCAGACATTAGCCAATTTTAGAAAATTAAAATCATACCATATATCTTTTCTGACCAGAATGGAATGAAGCTGGAAATTAACATCATAAAAAGCTTTAGAAATATGCAAACACAAGGAAACTGAGCAGCATGCTTCTGAATGAACAGCGGGTCACAGAAGAAATTAAAATATTCCTAAAGCAAATGAAGATGACAATACAAAATATCAAAAGTTAGAGTACAGGAGAAGCAGTGTTAAGCGGGAACTTTATAGAAATTTGTGTCCACATAAAAAAATTCGAAATAAACATCGAACAAACAAGCTGAACAAACCCCAAATTTACAGGAGGAAAGAAATAGTTGAAATTCGAGAAGTTGTAACAAAAACTACAAAATAAGGGGTGCTGCTGTTGCAGATGGCAGATTAACTTGCTGTGCCACAATGACAATTCCATGAAAATGTTTGTTGACTCCGCCTCCAGTATTGCAGAACATGGCAGAGAAGAGTGTACCTGGGACTTAGAGACAATAAATCAGTGACTTACACAAGTGGTGAAATGTATGTTGGCTTGAAGGAGTGGGTAGTGGTGTCCATGGTCCTAAAACATGGCTGTGATAGCAAGCTAAAGGGTACTGACAAAGTGATGAGAAATGCAAGAAGGAAGAGTCAGGGATGTACAACAGGTTTGGAGGCCTCTTTATAAATCTGATTTTGCAATAAAATAATCTTTTAAAAAAGAAATTCACATGCCAGGTAAGAGTGCCTGGATTTACGATTTAACTCCACTCCTACATCCAACATCCTCCCATTGTGTGTTCTTGGAGGCAGAGGATAATGGCAGTAGTTGAGTCCATTCTACCACATGGAGACCTGGATTGAGTTTCAGGCTCCCATCTTGGACCTGGTCCAGTGTGGATTGTTTCTCAGGGAAGTAAGGAGGTGGATGGGAGCTCTGACAGTGTCTCCGACTCTTACATATGCATTTTTATGTTCATTTCCTAGTTATCAGGACAGATATCACATGTGATTTACTTTTTTAAAGTTTAATAAATGTTAAACAGGTTTTGTTGTTCAATCAATGCTTAGTGAGCAACACCCTGAGCCAGAACAAACCTTGAATGATCCTTATAACCAATACTAGAACACAGTTCCTGTTCTCAATGAGCTTATAATTTTAATGAAACATAGAACTGGTCCTTTTGATAATATCGGTTGAGTGCATAACATGCAAATGAGGGGAAGCATTGTAACACAGTGAATTCAGCCACCATTTATAGCAATGGCATCCCATAAGGGAACACTGACTCTGGTCCTGGCTGCTGTGCCTCTGATCCAGCTTCCTTCTAATGTGTCTGGAAAAGCAGTAGAAGTTGGCCTGAGTGTTTGGGCTCCTATAGCCGTATGACAGACCCAGGTGGAGTCACAGGTTCCTGGCTTCAGCCTAGTCCAGACCTGGCTGTTGTGACATTTTGGAGAAGTGAACAAGCACAGGTCTGTATCTTTTCATCTCTGTCTCTTCCTATCTCTGTTGTTCTTCCTTCTGAATCAATAAATATACTTTTTTTAAAAAAACAAAAATTTCATTCTCTACTCACATCCTTCAATTTTGAGTGATTCTTCAGGTGTTGAAGCCAGGAAGTACTATTGCTTTTTTTCCCATTGGGGTTTGTGAGTTTACTGGGTATAGGGCACCATGTGTGTTAATCACAACTTCAGTGATAGCTATGTGCAAAAATCAAATGGATGTGCACAGATCGCATGAAATTGTGCTGAGAGGGACTAAAGGAACATCAGAACAATCTGAAGCCTTATAAGCTTGACAAAAATGTTGGGAAGAATAAAAACTTAATCTTTCACAAAATACTTTGAAGATAGAAAGTGCCAAATTGAGTGCTAATTATTATTATTAGCCCATGACCTGATTCCTTTTGCCTTTACTGTTAAATCTATCTTAAAAACTTCTTAACTTCAAGGGAAATTATTGTTCTTTAGAAGAGCGTTTTTATGAAGTCAAATGTTAACACATGCATTTTGGAAAAATGATTTGTTTTATTATTATTTCATCCTAGAGGGTACAGATTGTGTTTGTCTTTCCTGAATGGTGCTTAGCAAAACAATGCACATCTTGTCAACCTATAAGTATGTTGACAATGGCTAACTTACCTTTAAAAGGCACACAATGTATACATAGAATCGTAACAGGGACTAAAAACGAATTATATATACACACACATATATATAATTTAAGTAACTGAAGAGATTTGCATTTTAAGGTAGCCTTCGGGGGGAGACTGTAGAATCTACTTTGCTGGAGATGCTGACATTGTCCTAAATATTTCGGTCCTTGTCATTTGGAATTGCTTTTGGAAGTACTGGTACTAACCACATTAAGAGCTAGTGTCACTACTTCATGTAAAATCTGAGAGAGTGAAAAGAGTAAAAGAGATCAAAAGTAGAAAATATGTCCAAAGGGAGGTTTCTGTGTTGGTGTATGTAAGGCTCAGCCAACCATCCAGCTAGAAATCCATTGCAGTTATAGGAAGCAAATCATCTTACTGCTCAATATACCCACATGTACTCAAGAAACACTGAAACATTTGAGGATATTTGGAACTTGAGATTGTTTGGAACTAGCGGATTGTTTGGGGGGATAAATCAAAATGCTTTTTAAAAAACATTCACTAACTTCTATATATGGTTGTACTAGCCTACACTCCCCACCAAAAGTAAAGGAGGGTACCTGTATCCCCAATGAAATTGTTAAAAATATCTTGACAATAAGATGCTGGACTTTCTGTCATTGTCCATATCTATAATGTCAGGGTATGCTTAAAAATCAGGATGATGGACTTGTGACTGTTTTTGAAATAATATAGGGAAAATCAGTGGGAGGAGGGAAAATCCCAAAGCTTATGAAACTGTATTATTGAAAAATATATAATGAATTAAGAAAAGACATTCATCAAAGAAAGTAAAAGGCAAAAATAGCACAAAACATGTAAGCATTTTTATCCTTTTCCATTTTGTATCTTTTTAGCCTATTTGATGTTTTATAACACCAACACAGAACACCGCTGCTACCGCCATCCCCACCTTGGTTGCAAACACAGATAATTATAAGCAGAAAGTTTTGGTTACTTTCCACCTTTCTCTAATCAGCCTGACTTGTCACTGAAGAGAAGGAAAGAATGGGTAGCTGGAGCAAAGTCTTCAGTAAATAGTAAGAGGATCTAATTCCTTTTCTTATTCCTTTCCTAGTGCACACATTGACTTAAGGTTTTTATTGGATTGCTGGAGCTGCTTATTACCGAGTTCTACAAACTGGGTGACTTTATAGAAATGTATTGTGTCACAGCCCTGGAGGCTAGAAGGTAACCATCAAGATCTCAACAGGGTTGGTTTCTTCTAAGAGTTGTGAGGAAAACTATTTCAGGCCTCGCCTCTGGTTTTCTGGACCTTTTTGTTGTTGCTGTTTCTTGTCTTATTACCTCCATCTCTGTTTTAGTGTACTTGGGTTAGCTCTATGTGCATATCTGCCCCCAAAGTTCCCCTTTGATTAGAATGTTAGTGTCCTCATTTTAACATGGTTACTTCTGCGAGGCACCACCTCTAGATGAGGTCACATTCTGGAGTTTGGGGAGATTTGCATTTTAGGGGAACACATAGCCAGTCTCGCGTGGAAGCGCACAGAGAAAGGAGAATGTGGGAAACAGAAAGCTTAACATCTTGACCTGTTGTATCGTGATTTACATTTCTGAATTGCCATGCTCGTAAGATTAGGGTTAAGCTGGACTGGAAGTGAAACTGAGACTCAGAGCACTCTGATATGAAATGTGGGCATCCCACGTGACATCTGAACCATGCCAAGGTTTCAGTCCAAGCATTTTATTTATTTATCAGTGTTTATTGAGCCCTTGCCATGAGACAGGTAGTTTCATAGATACTGAGAGCTAATAGTGAAAAAGTCAGGCTGCAGACAACAAACCTTTGTGGAGCACGAATAACTCAGAGGAGTTATCAGATAAAAATTCACACAGATAAAATTTTATGACTAAATGTCACAAATTGAAAGGACAGAATAATATGATGAAGAATTACTTTCCTGTATTTTCACTGTGGGTAATTTCCTAGGATTTTTGTCTTCTATTAGATAGTCTTTATTTTCACTTTCTTTTAATTACTTGCTTTCTTCCATAATTAAAAATGTAACATGCTCACGCTTATTACAAGGCTAATTAAAACCCCCAGTGCAACAGAACCTTCAAATAACTGGAATTTGAAGCTGTTCACCATGGTTTTTTTAGGTAAAATGTCAAGCCATGAGAAAATTATCCCAGTATATTCACAAGAAGAAAAAAATAATGATTTAAAAAATGGAAACACATGTACCTTGCTTCATTTATCACGACTAAATGTCAAACTACTCTAAAACTTAGTAGTTTAAAACAACAATATCTATAGTTGTTTGTAATTCTGTGATTCAGACAAAATTTGTTGGGAAAAGCTGCCTTGTTCTCCATGTTTATTGGCCTGGGTTGTCTTTGATTTTTTTTTTTTTCCCTCCATATGACTGATGACTTACTTGGGTAAATATAAGTGCTGAGGGTGCCAAGGCATCGTGTCTCCATGTATCTTCATTGAATAAGCTTGAGCTTCTTACAGTATGCCAGCTGTGTTTCAAAATGGAGCACCACAAAATGAGAAGCCAAAATGTGTGGTACTTATCAAGGCTTCAATTGCCTCATGGTTGCTACTTTTCTATGGACCAAACATGTCACACAATCAAACCTAGTCTGTGGAAACACTGTACAAAAGGATCTCACATGTGGCAGAATTCAGTGAGAGCTACCAAAATCTTTCTTTATTACTATCTGTACTCTGACTTCTGATGAGTCTCATTCCCACTACAGAGACTCTGTCCTTGCTGAGGTTCCTGAAGTCTCAGGTCTAAACTCCTGTCATCCAGGGGAGGATGAGGCTCCTTGGATGTGGTGGCTTTTAATCTTAGCACATGTGAACTGAACAAAGAAAGCACTGCCTCACTCCTGAACCCCTGCCCATTATCAGCAATATCATAGTGGAGCCAAAGCAGAAAAACTGCTATAAACTTCCCCTTCTAAAATAAGTGAAATATAAAAGTCATTAATCTGGAACAAGCCTGAGATCTGATTATTATATACTGCAGCTCCTTGATTAAGACCTAGTTCAGAATCTGGAAATGGTTCTCTGTGGTTCATAAAGACACTAAGGTATCTTTTCCAATATTCATCTTGTCATAGTAGGTAGAGAGCTCAAAGACTGCTTTTCGCTTTGGAACATATGCATGTTCATGTCCTTTGTTCATTACTTAACTGCATTGTTTATTTTGTTGTTGATTGTTGATGTGGAGTTTCTTGAGCTCTTTAGATATCCTGGATATTAATCCTCTGATGTTGCATAATTTGCAAATATTTTTTCCCTTCCATTGGTTACCTCTTCATTTTTTTGATAGTTTCATTTGCAGTGAAAAAGCTTCTTAATTTGATGCAATCCCATTTGTTTATTTTTGCTGTAATTGCCTGTGCTTCTGGGGTCTTTTCCAAGAAGTCTTTGCCTATGACAAAGTCTTAGAGAGCTTTCCTGATGTTTTACTCTAATAACTTGGTGGCATCATGTTGTAGATTTAGATTCTTCATTCACTTTGAGTTGATACTCAACCATCCCACTCCTTGGAATTTACTCAAATGAAATTAACTCAGCACATGAGAGTTATTTGTACACACATTTATATTGCAGCTACATTCACAGTAGCTAACATATGGAATCAACCACGATGCACATCAACAATAACTAGATAAATAAAATGTGGCATACATATACTATGGAATACTACTCGGCCATAAAAAGAATGAAATAACTAATATATCCAAGTTCTAAAAAATGTGAACAAAACTGACATTGGTTATTGTTTATAGCCTTTGCATATTCTCTCCACGAAGTGTCTTTTTTTTTTTCTGCTGCTATATGTTGAGCTATTTACCTAATGGAATGTTAAGCCTCTGAGTGTGAAATGAACTGAAAATAGGGGATTGTTAAACTTAAAAAAAAAGAAGAAGGAGAAGAAAGAACAGACAAAAAAGGGATAGGTAGAAAATGCAAAGAAATGGTACAGTGGGTACGGTGGGAAATATCACTGTGCTCCTAAAGCTATATTGTGGTGCATGAAATTAGCTCACTTTATATAAATAAAACAATTTTGCAAATATAAAAATACCTTTAGGAATCTTCATGTCTAATTAGGAGAGTTCATGAAGCAGTACCAAAACCTTCTGAAATCTCAAAAACCCTTGACTTGATATTTACTTCAAAGACCTATTATACTGGCAGTAACCTGGATTTGATGTTTTTCCAGAGACAATTGTTTCTTTGAGAATATCTTCTCAAGAAGCACCAGGATGAGAATTAGTTTATGTTTGAACCCGAATTCCTTGGTATTTTCTATAAATTCTGCTTATAAATTTCATGGCTGATTCTTTTGCTTGCCTTATTCCTTCCATAACAGATCTTAGGCAGTGCCAAGACACGGGTGCCACTTCCAACATTCTGCGTGGATGTCTTCATTGCTGGATCCACAAGTTAATTAATTAGGGATCTCTTGCACTTCCTGTCATGGCAAGTGACAGTTTTGCTAATTTATCTGTCCAAGAATAATGAGTTGTTTTTTTTTCCTTCAGTTTCCAAAAACAATTTCCTAGTGCCCAGATAACAACCAATAAAATCTTGAGATCTGTCACGTCTGCCCAGTTTATAGTTCAAAATTTTTATGTTTTTTTGTCGTAGCAGTCATTCATTTCTGGATATCAATTCATAGCTTCCAAGTTATCTCAAGGAATTGTTTTATTATCCCTCTGCCAGCATGCAACTCAGATACTATTTTCTCCAGTTCCCAAAACTGTTTCTCCACTACTCTCCTATTCTCCACTAATACATAAACTCAAACAATAGACTTGAGCTGGTTGCATCCTTAGAACTTAGTACATAATCCACACTTAATTTGATCTTGTATACTTCCTGGTTCAACATTATACCATTATGTAATCATAATTGAAGAAAGAAAAATCTCTCACCTACCAAATATTCAGTCTTAAATTTAGAAATTATAATCAACAGTTTACTTTTTATGTTCCTCTCTTCTTCCTTCTTTTCTTTCTCTTTGTAGTCCCAAGACCACAATATATATCATTTGGTATAAGTGAACACAAATAAAGCAAATTCTTCTAGTGAGAAATTTATCTTCTGATATTTTGGCAAGAAATTTACTTCTCCTTTGCCCTAAAAAACAAAACAACCAGAAAACCAATTTTGGTTACTAAATTACTCAAAATATGATTTCAATGCAAACAAGCCTTGGTTCATCTTAATTCACCTGTTCATGAATTTCTCTCATGTTTGGAAGACCTGTCTCTGTATACTTCCTAGGAATCCTTTGTTATCCAGTTGCTTTTCCCTTAAAAGACCTCAGAATTGTATCTAAGGTGTGTATACATAATATATATATATATGTGTGTGTATAGAATTAATGTTTTCGGGCCCGGCGCGGTGGCGCAAGTGGTTAAGGTCCTCACCTAGCACGCCCGGGATCCCGTATGGGCGCCGGTTCTAATCCCGGCAGCCCCGCTTCCCTTCCAGCTCCCTGCCTGTGGCCTGGGAAGGCAGTCGAGGACAGCCCAAGGCTTTGGGAACCTGCACCCGCGTGGGAGACCCGGAAGAGGCTCCTGGCTTCGGATCGGCATAGTATCGGCCCGTTGCGCTCACTTGGGGAGTGAATCATTGGACGGAAGATCTTCCTCTCTGTCTCTCCTCTCTGTATATCTGCCTTTCCAATGAAAAAATAATAAAAATAAATCTTTAAAAAAAAAAAAAAAGAATTAATGTTTTCTTTTTTAGTTCTCCTGGACCTACCTTTTTCCAAACTTATGTTCAGTGATATGCTACTGTGCAACCATTAATTTCTGACAAAATTTAGATACATATTTTCTAGAATTGCAATATCTTGACCCCAAAATATCTAACATGGTTGGGTTTATGAAGAGTTTATTTAGGAGTAAGCTGGTTCTCAGGCTTCCTTAAGATGCTAAGGCAACTCCATGTGTCTTCATACCTCCTGAAATTCTTCGTGTAGCCAGCATCATGTACTGGAGGAGGTATCCTTTCAAATGTGGACAGCAGCTCTGCAATTAAATTTATCTCTGTTTTTCAGGGAGGTTGGCCATACAGATCTGACCTTACACCTTTTCTTAAGTAAGCGTTTGCAGACCCTCAAATTACTGAAGGACTTTTACTAACCAATTGGTAAAAGCTATACTCTGTGGCCATCTGAACTTGGACTCCAAGAAGTGACGTTGTGACCAGTATTTGATTTTCTGGTTTACCTGAAATAGATTCAGATGGACATTGGACATCTGAGGATGTTTTCCTACCACATCCCAAATTTTTATGCCTAGCACCAATTTTCTTTTATTGGTGGTTATGCTGTAGTTTGCAACTGTTGACCTCACCATCAGAAGGGTGACAGGACAGTAAGTACAACTGCATGACAGGGCTTTTAGTTCTTTATCCCCCACTGAAACTTTTTAATCATGTGGACTGAATGTAGGAATCAGAAGCCAGGATAGGAAGACTCAAAGCCTGGTTTTGTGGGAAGGAGGCAGAGGACACAATCTATTACAGTCGTGCTTTGTCTTTGTCAGATTGGAAAACTGCTACTTCTATCAATGAGGAATTTCTCAGGTGGAGAGGCATATAGGACATTTGCACCGCCTTTCCAAAGATGAGTTGTATTTATCATTCTGACCATCCTGGGTTTGGAGGTAGTCATAGATTTCAGAGGGCATTTCTGTAAATCTCAACAATAATGTGTTCCTTCAGGAAGGGAGCCCATCTAGCTGACCCTCTTATGCAGCTTGACTTTGTCTCAGTGGTCAAGAAGGTCGCTTTTCACTCTGCTTAGGAGCAAGTTAAATCCAGAGAGTGGGAGGGCCATTCCTTTGGACTTTTGCAGCTACATAGGAAAATCTTCCTTGTCTTTGTCTGTTTTTTTTTTTTTTTTCAAAATGGAAATGAAAATAGAATCTAAAAGTGTTCCCTTTCTTTGGAGGTAGTTAGGTGTGAAACAGCTTAAAACCATCATCTAAACAGTTATGACAAAGCTACTTTTTTTTTTTGGAGAAGGAAGGTATAATCCTATTATCTTTGTGTGGTTATCAGCACCACTTGAAATTCCAATTAGTGCAGTTAATCACCATGGGCTCCTCTGGTACTTAGCTGGCAAACAGCTCAGTCTAATTAATACTTTGGAGTGGTGGATAAATGGCACTTATTTTACTCCTGTAGACACATTTTCTAAAGTAAAATTCTGATTTTGGACTTGTTTCATTGCACATGCACCAATTATAAAGAGGAGCAAAAAAATAAATTAAAAAGAAATTCTGTATGGGGCAAAGAAAAATAAGATCCTTCAGTGATCCTATCCAACCTGAAAAGAACCTAGCATCCCAGACAGAAAGGCAGGCTATCACTCAGCCAAAGGCGTATTTCCCGTCAATGTATTACTTTAAAAAATAAATCTAGAAAATAGGAGAAGCATTATTCATTTAAACTCAGATTTGTAGAGTCTCACTACCATTTGACTCTTTAACAATGATTCATTTGGTTAGCTGCAGGATAAAATATTTTTAATAACCTTGGCCTCTGGGCTTTTTAATGCAAATGACTAAGAGTTTCAGGTCTCTGCCAAGTCCATTATAGCAACCTGGGTGATCTCCAGACAAAATAATACCTTCTCTGTGGTCAGCAGACGTTTTAAAAGGAGCTGGAGCTTCACTCAAGGCAACATATTCCTCTCCGCAGAAATTCCCTATTAACACCTAACTGCCTAATTCAGACTCCCACTGTCTCTGTCTCCCTGAGATCCTGAGGTTGTGGGGTCGACATGGAGGAGGATCAGGCTCACCTGGAGCAGAAAGCAGGCTTAGCCCCCTGCCCAGTGTTGGGCAGGGTGGACTGCCATGCCTTGGAGATAGAATTTCACAAAGCTCACACCTTATTCAGACTGTGACTCCTGAAGACTCTCTTATGATGGATGGTTGTGTGACTTCAGTATCTGCAGAAGCCCCACAACATGAATACTAATCCAAAGATTAAGGATTTGGTTTTCTCCCAAGTCTTTTCACCACAGGTCTGCTGGATTCCTACACATGGATTCCAGAGCCACTTGTTTAAAATTAAACAATTGCTTTGTTCTCCTCCCTTGCAAAATCAGACTGTATTTGCAGGGACTGCCAGAGTTTCTAAACCAGAAAAAGCTGTGCAGAAGGATAATGAGTCTCAAAGAGTTGCAGATTTCTTTAGTTTCAGAGCTCAAGCCTCTGACTGGAGGCTGGTCTGGGAAAAGGGGATGCTCATTTTAAAGACAAGAATTCTGTGTTTAATTTTTGGGAATATGAAAGAGTTGAATGTTTACTTGGGAAGGGATTTGAAACCTTTTGTAGGCTTTTTGAGTTTTGCAGATAAAGGCAATCCACTACCACTGTTCTTAGGGAAAGCTGTTCTGCAAGTTGTTCTCACAGGAGCCAACAGCCGCTCCCCAATGTGTAAGCATTATTCTCTATAATTATGGATATTTTTTCCTTCCAAAAATATTTTTTTCTAGAATCTGCTATTTCAAAGGCTTTCAATTCTGTGTGTCATTATCAAATAATCTTTTTTGTACTCGGCTGTTTATTATTGGATTGCAACAACGATAAAGCTCTAGGGGTTTTTGTCTCCTTTGGTATGCTAATGAGCCAGGCTCCTTTTGATCTCCTCCTTACTGAAAAAAGGGAAACGCTATCTCTGTGGGGAATCTTAGTGCTGTACATTCATCTCCTTATCTTCCTAATCTGAGGATCAGAGGAAGACAACACTTTCACTGCTGAATGAGAGCTACCAGAAGCTTTGCTCCCAGCTCCCAGCGAAGCCACTGGCACCTGGATTTGGCTGTCATCCACGAGGACACGGGAGGGAAAACAGGCACAATGGTTCGCGTGGCAGAGTGATCTCATCCAATTTTGTTTCTTGCACAAACGTCCAATCTCTGCAGTGCTTTCTCATCTCTCTAATTATTAACTTTGATATTTCCTTCCCCTACTATTATTTTTTTGTGACAATTGAATACTCAGGCAGAAGAAAATGCCCTGAAAACCTGGGGGGAAGTATCCTGCACACAAAACCTCTAAAGCTGCCTTCCAAAAGACTCCCCTATGTGGAGCAGGTGGAGAACGTGCTGTGAGTCTTAAGGGATCACTGCATAAGTTTGTGTTTTACACTGTGTTTAGGCAAGGGTGGAGAATTTAGCTTTGTGGTTGTTGTTAAGGAAAGTTCAGCAATTGTCTGGTCAATTTTTTTTTTTAAGTTTTATAATTTATTTTGAAAGGAAGAGAGAGACCACACACATACACAAACACATATACATTGTTGGTTCCCTTCCCACATGTCTGCTACAACTAGGGCTGTGCCAAATCAAAGCCAGAAGTCTGAGCCTGATGACCCCATACATGAGCCATCACTGTTGTCTCCCAGGATGCCCACCGACAGGAAACAAGAATTTGAAACTTAGCAAGATCTCAAACTCAGGTCCTCTGATAATGGGGTGCAGGTGTCTTAACACCTGCACCAAATACTTTCCCCCAAGGTTCTAAATTTTTAGTCTGCAAATGTATCCTTTGTGGTTGACTGTTCACCTTTTAATACATATTTAATGGTTTAAGACTCAGTTTGCAAGATTGGGAAATTTCATCATCAGTATCACCAAACACCTATTGAAAGTGCCCAAAATGGGCAACCTTGCATTATGAAGGCTAAGTCTCTATTTTAATATTGTTGTCCCAGGAACTATACTCAACCTCACAGGCCTGTACATACACATGGACACACATAATAAAACCATGTGAAAATCACCCTGTAGGGGTTTAATTCCAGGAAAGTTGCCTTGGCCTAGGGCATTTTTAGTCCTTAACCTGAAGTTTTCATTTCCTCAGTGTTTAGAATTCAGTCTTTATCCTTTGAAGATGAAATTTGGAAATAATGGAAAGTTATCAAAATCAACTCTTGAAAGGAAAAGCAATTTATAGTGAATAAGCAATTTTTCTTTTAAAGTAGCAAAAATTGAATGTGAGTGATGCAATGACTTTTGCAGGTGACCTACTGGCCACCCAAGTCAGGCAAATTTCGATTTGGAAGATATTTTAGCGATCAGAGGGACTTGCAGTCCTCAAACTCTGCTGCACGGAAAATCCCCAGGGGGGATGAATAATGCAGTCCTGGGCACCTTGCCGTAGAGATTTTGATTTATTGGCTCTTAGGAGACCTGGAAATGTACATTTTTCATAAGCTTGCCAGGTGGTTCTCAAGCAGGAGGATGTCACCCACTTTTTTAATGGCTGCTATTGTCTACAGACGTGGATGTGGAAGTTCAGTGACTTGTTGGAAGTTACTCTGCTAAGCAGGAGGCAGCCCAGAGCAGAGCTCTCATCTCCTACACTCACTTGCAGGAGAGCCACCGAAGGGGACTTGGAGGGCATGAATCATAGCCTGGTACTTGGTACTTGAATAGATTTCAACCACGTTTAACCCCATTTTTCCAATTCCATCCCATGTTTTCTCATCTGTGAATTGAGGGTGGTAGTAAAACCAAGCTCACAGTAAGTCACTTTCCATAGTGTCTGACAGATGGTAATTGAAAAGCCACAGTTCCAGTTAGGTCCTTCTCTGTCTCTGCCCCTTTCCCCAGGCCTTTCTTTTCTGCCAGCTTTCCTTTTCGATCTTTCTCGGTGACTTTCTCTTGCTTCCTGACACTGTCAGTGGAGCGGTGAGTTGGTGGAAGGTAGCTCTCAGCTATGCTAAAACTCTCTGGATGATCTCTGAGAGAAACAGCTGGGTCTTTTCACATTTTGTTTTTATGCCCAATTAACCCCTAACTACAGCCCTACTGGGTCATTATTGTTGCAACAAAATCCTCAGTTTTGAAACCAAAGTGTGTGGAGATGTAAGGAATTGGTACAGAAATTTCTTCTTTATGTGGGATGACTGTAGGGAAAGGAATGGGATGTGGGGAAGAATAGCTGACACAGCTGCTGGCGTCTACAGGTCCAGGGGCTCTTCTGACCTGACTATGAAGCCAGAGGCATTGATGATGGTGCCAGCGGGAGAAAGACAGCATGAGGTATCCATGCGAGGTGCCAAAGAAGTGCTTGTGTCTCTTCCCCATCTGTTCTTGTTACCCTCACACACTCCCATTTGCTCACAAATGAACAGGCAATGGGTGACCAAATGCTGCCTGAGCTACCTGATGCTGTTAATTACTATGAATGTTTAGAGCCAATTATCTCCACAAAAGCAAAAAATCTTCATGTAGCATTCCAAATGGATACAGTTTTGTGTAGGACAGAGACAGATTGAGCAATGTGGCTTAGTTCAAGCTAAAAGGGTTGATCTTTGGCACAGTTTCCAAAGACCCATTTGTTTTTGTTTCTCTTTTTTCTTTTTTTAAATTATTGCTTTGTAAATTCTACTATTTACCAAAAAACATAGCCAGCATGATTTGGGGTGAGATAACTCATGTTGTTTCATCTGTGTACCACATACAAATTTATATTTCCTTCAGTAATGGTCATCTCTCCCCTTACCACTAGTCTTGCCTTTATTCCTGTAAAATGCATGTAAGAATATATTCAGTTACTTTTACAAATCAACCTTATTTTTTAAAAAAAGATTCATTTATCTCTATTAGAAAGTCAGATCTACAGAGAGAAGGACAAAGAGAAAGATCTTCCATCTACTGGTGGCCACAACGGCTAGAGCTGAGCCAATCCAAAACCAGGAGCCAGGAGCCAGGAGCTAGGTGCCCGGAGCCCACATGGGATCCTGGTGCATGCAAGATGAAGACTTTAGCCACTACCACACCAAACCCCAAATAATCCTCTTTTCTTCTTAGCCTGAATCCCATCAGTATATTGCCACTCACTCTCCCTCAGTCTTTGGTTATAGGGTATCACATAAATTTGCTAGCACTTCCATGTTACACAGTTTTGAGTATAGCTGTTCAAACTTGCATTGAGAGTCTACCTCAGGACTTCATTTATTTAGTTCAAATGATCAGACAAGATCCTTTGAATTAACTCTTTTACTTTAGTGTAAATGAAATGATGCTTATTGAAAACAAATGAGGTATAAATCTGAAATAATTTTCTGATTTTCTGGTCAAGTGGGAGCAGATTCCTCAGTTTCTTATGCATGTGGTCTGTAAAACTGAAGTGGGTGTGTAATACTTCTGCCCAGAATACATTATCCAACACTTGGGGATATTTCAGGATACATATTTTCATGTGTTTGATGAAAAAAAAGTACCTATTGCTAACATGCTTTTGGAAAATGAACCAAAAAGAAATGATAATTATTTTCCATTTTATTTTCCTATCTTTTTCTGAATTAATTGCCTCCATTCTAGTTACTCATAAGACTGATTTTATAACTGCTGAGCTTTTGTAGTTTCAGACTAGGTCTTGCATAAAGAACGAGGAGCTCTATTAGTTGTTTTTATAATTTAAACGTGTGAGGGCTTGATTTTTATTTCATGCTAGCCATTTAGACTTGCTCAACAGAAATGTATTAAGCAAATTTTGAAAAAGTAGAATGTATTTTACTGAAAGGAAAAAATAGACACAAGATGATAATGTGAGAGAGGGAAGGAGAGGGGAGGAATGGAGTGGGCGAAGGAGTGAGAGAGAAGAAGAGAGACAGAGTGAGCGAGAGTGAACTATCAAGCCTGGAGTTAGAAAAATGAACCCAACTGTTGAATTTCTGTTCTTAGAGCTAAGTAGTTGCAACTTGAGACATATTTGTCATCTTACCTCTTTGCTCACTGCATATGCTATAGTTTTGGTATTTCCTCTCCTTTCCTGTACCCGATTGTCTTCCAAAATCATGTGAAAGCACTTCACTTGAAAGTAAGAAACAGTCTAACAAAATTAACTCCATTCTGCACTGTCTTTCTTGTATACTACTTTCTTGTATATTGTATATTCAGTCAGAGCAAGCTTTTTCTTGTTGTTTATTTGCTTGTTTTGTTTCGAATTGGTTGTGGTGACGGTGTGGAAGGTGGGAGGAAGGATAGTGGAACAGGTGGAGTTTGAGGACAAACTGCTTTGTGTTCTCCAGAGCTACTTGGGCTCCATTCAGTCACCCTGGTCAAAGCAAATTTCTTATTCCCCAGAAAAGTCAATCTGGACAACCCACCTTCGCATTAATACAAGATATTTACAGTAAGTCAAGGCTAGTTTTAAAATTGCCTCCATCTGCATTTAACTTCATTTCATGCTTTTGAATTGTGGGGTAACAGAATTTAAGTGACCCTTTGATAGCTCAAGATGGACAAATCAACACAATCACACTCAGAAACAACAAAAATATAAAAGAAAGCGGGAAAATCCTTGCAGCAAACTTAGACCTTCTGTGTATAGGAATGAAAACCAAGCACACTTGGTCTGTAAACAGGAAGTAAGTATTTACTGGAGTTAGGTAATGATGGTACCAACAAGGGGCCAGGACAAAGCCTGCTCTGTAAACATCTAGGACATTCTGCTCTGTTGCATCGAGGTGGGACTGTAAACCTGCAAAGGTCAGAAAACGGTTTCCCTTCAGGCTCATCTGAAATGTTTAAAGACGTCTGTTGCACCCACGGCAGTTACAATTTTATGCAGCAAATAAGGCTAAACTGTGATTTAATTCCTGCACATGTTTTCTTGATTGCGTCGATTTATGTAGAGCAAAGGATTCGGTTTATGACCCCAGAGATTATCTATTCTTGTACTAACACCTGTTTTGTCCTTTGCTTTGCATAGAAGATAGTCTTCTTTTGTGTAAAACATTTTTAAAAATACGCTTTGAGAATGAAGTTCTCTCTGACCTTTTGATTATGGGAACTTAAGAAAAAATTTCCCTGTTTTCTCTACTTCCATATCCTGTGGTATATGAAAGTGTGAGATAAGAAGTGTGATACGAAGACCCTAGCCTGATCACTATCACTTATTGTGATGCTTCTTGTGGCCCATGGCTGCAGAGATGAGGCGTCAGATTCCCCGTGAAAGAGGCAAATGAGACCTCTGGCTTTGTTCCCTCTGACTCTTCTGGTTCCTGCTTCACTAGTGTAAGAAGATTCTTTGACTGGGTGGACAGTTAAGGTTAGCTTAACATGCATCTATTAAATATGTTTGCAAGGTTCTGTGTTAGGGATAGGAGACCAGAAGGGAGAAAAGAAGAAATAACATTGTGAGCAAAGGTAAGTAAGATCAAACCTCATCAACAGGAGCCCGATAGGGAAGGTCGACTGTAAACAAGAAAAAATAAAGTGAATTTTATCATAGAAGCATAAGCATGGTGTTCTAACAACCCAGAGAAAGCAAAGCTTTAGAAAAGTCAATTTTCCTTGAGCTCTAAAAATCCTTACAAACTGGAACTCATTACTTAGCTTGATATATTCTCTGGAGCTGTGGTATGAATAGATCCTAGTCCATTTCACATGTATATTTCAAAATTGCCTCTTTTAAAATTCTTCTGGTAGTATATTTTTCAGACTGTTTTGATTCCAAAGACAGAGTGTATTTGCTTAAAGAGGTAGAAAAGGCAAAGTATATTATTATTATTATTATTATTAGATATTTCATCCACTGCTTCACTTTGCACAAACCCACAGCAGCTAAGCTGTGCCAGGCCAAATCCAGGAGCTAGGAACTCAATCCACGTTCCCCATAAAGTAGGCTTTTATTGTGAAGCACAGAGCAAGGATCCAGGCAGCTATTGCTCAGTTCCCCCTGAGAAGTTAGGGACAAAGGTTCTTACAGAAAGGAATTGGGGCTGAGAGCTATGTGGACCAGCTTGTGTCCAAGTGCTGAGCTCATGTACTGTTTAGGAAATTTATGGTGACCAGGTGAGCTCCATTTGGTCTGAGGGTCATAAGAAAGTAGCAGTTACATTCTCCCCAGACCTGAAATTCCCTTTCTCAAATGAATTCAAGACAACATTGGCCATTGTGGTTTTTGGATTAGAACATTGTAAGGCCAGTTAGATCCTTCCATTACCTTAGTGGATTTTTTTTCTTTCTTTCTTTCTTTTTTTTTTTTTTTTTTTTGATAAAGGGCAGGCCAAGATACCTTGTGCTGAAGGAGAAAGGAGAGGCTGCATCCTGATTTTACATTATGGTGATGTGCTCTCAATCGTTCCTTGAGAGAAGTCAGCTGCTACCTGCTGGGATCTACAGATACAGGAAGCTGGAACAAATAGCCAGTGGCAAGTATTGAACATAGGTACTCTATTGCACAACACAAATATCTTAATTATATCTTAACTGCTAGGCAAAAGCCTGCTCCAGGAGCAAAGTGCTAAGTTTAAAAAGAGCACTCTTTTCAAGTGCTTTGCTTTGCATGCTGTCTTCACTGGCAAGGCCTTTGACTGCGGCTCAGGAACTCTCAATGACTGCCTTCTCTGTTCCTTACACATTGTGGTTTCTTAATCTGGAGTATGTGGATGAATTTCAGCAAAACATGTCTTTGTACATTTTTTTTTTCTGAGAAGAAAACCTATTCTTTTTGTCAGATTCTCATCACTTCAATATTTACTAAATGTTGATAACTTTAAAAAGTACATTTTTTTAGGCTAGCCTTTTCTGAGATTCTCATATACCCAACTGTTTATCACACATTTTTGCTTATTTTCATCAATAGCTCAAGCCTAGTAAATACAAGATTAAAACTATGATCTTTCATTCTAAATCTTGATTGCAGCTTTTCAGGCTTATTGGTGTCATCTTCTGAGTTATCCGGGGGACAAGACCATCATCATTTGACTGAATTACCCCGTGTCTTTTAGGACAATTCAAAGAGCTCTCACTTAGGAACCTCCTCCTGATGATCAAAAATAGAATTGCTACTCTCTTTGGGGCTCCCAGCACATCTGTGCCTATCTGTAATATTGTTTAGCTATCAGTGATGAATCTCTTTATTTTTATGGTCCCTTCATTAGTCTGTTAAGCTTCTTGAGAGAAGGGGCCTCTCTTGTTTGGCTTTTTACTCAGCACTGAGCCCAAAGTCAAATACCCAATTGATTAATTAAGGAAAATTTGGGGGAATGGAATTCCCATGCATTTTGTTTCCTGAGGTTAAGATATAGCAATAGTGATCTGAAATATTAGTTTCATAGACCATAAAAGTGTAGAAGACAAAATCTTTGTGGTCTGCTAATGAAATTATTTTATAAAACAGACCTTAATGCTGATTCTATGTTACTCGGTGGGAAAGGGAATGCCGACTGTGTAGTAATAGCCCATTTTCTGCATGTTCTTTCAAAAGTTGGAAAGAGAAAATCTTTGTCTCTCTCCAGAGAAAAAAGAATTCTATTAAGTTAAACATTTAGGTTTTAAACCATAGTGTTTTAGAATTGAGTAATTAATAATTCATGCATTGTGTGGCAATGTGCACAGATACAAGCACAAATTTCCAGTGCTCTCATGGAAACATAAAGGACAAATGTAGAAATGCTTTGTTCAATAGGCTCAGGACAGAAGCACCTTCAAAATAGGGACTAATTGAAAAGAGGTTAGAGCAGGCTTCTTTCAGTCTTCCACTTACAAGCATCCTTTAAAACCATTATAATTTGCCATTAAATGAATTAGAATTTTATATTCTTTCCTTCTAAGCAAGGAGGAACATCCTCCTATATAATTTATGTCAGAGGGACTTAACAAATTTGTTTTATCAGAGTGGGATGGGGGTATTGAAATCTCACTCTGGCTGTTAGCAGAGCTGTAGGAACCCACCTGTCTCAGCAAACAATGAAAGTACATAATGATAATTGTGATGTGATGATGTTTCATGGGGTGTAGATATAATGGGATTGTATATATATAACACTAACAGAAGTCTAGAGTTTGGATCAGTGGAATTGGTTTTCTAAGGTCCTTTCTTTATAGCATAGTAAAAGTCAATGATGTATTTTTAATTCTAGGATGGCACATAAAAAATCAGTAGGAGTAAAAAAAATAATGAAAGAGGAAATAGAATCATACAAAATATTTAATCACAAAATAAGCAACAAGGACCAAAGGAACATAGAGCATGTGAGGAAACAGAAATTTTAGAGTAAGATGAAAAGGCAAAATATCCCAATTAAAAGATTTAATATTGTCAAACTGCACACCCAAAAAACCCATCATACTGCTCAGAGCAAACAGAAAAATAAAAATATAAGAGAAGTAGCAGGAATGGGTGATTAAGATATTTCTTGTTAACATTAACTAAAGGAAAGCTGTTTTGTAGACAAGGTAGATAATATGGAAAAAATAATTAATAGATATTTTACAGAGACAAAATTGTTAATCTGCCACTGTTACACTGATAGATTTACGTAGATATGATAAATCTCAAAATTTGTAATTAAAACTAATAGATCCAAAGAGAGGTAACAATAAACTAACAAAAGTATTAGATAATTCTATTATACCTGACTTTTAATGTAGAGATAAAACAACATTAAGGATGTAGGAGAATTGAATAAGATGTTCAATATACTTGACCCCATCGACATGCAGAGCACTGTATTCATCAAATACAGGGAAACTAAAATAATGACATACGTTCAAATGTCAAATTTGTATAGAGCATATTCCCTAACCAAAGTGGAATTAAGTTACAATTCAGTCATAATAGAGTAGTATTGTAACACAGTGGGTGAACTGCCACCAGCAACAGTGGTATCCCAGGAGGGCACCGATTTGTGTCCCAGGTTCCCCACTTCCAATCTGGTTCCCTGCTAATGTCTTTGGGAAGTCAGTTGAAGGTAGTGCAGCTTCTGGAGCCCTTGACACTCAAGAGAGAAACCCAAATGAAGCTCTTGGCTTCAGCCTGGCCCAGCTCTGGCTGTTGCAGCCAACTTGGGAAGTGAACCAGCAGATGGAAGATTGCTTTCTCTCTCTCTCTCTCCAACCTTCTCTCTTGTTCTATGTTACTCTGTTTTTCAAAAAAATCTTAAATTTTTTTTTTCTCTTTTATGGGGTTAGTTCTAAGCAGCATTTTAAAAATTAAAGATCAATCATAAAAAGATATTTTAAATACTATCATTTTTGAATATTAAGTGACATTCTTCTAAACAATTTGGGAGCCAAAGAAGAATCACAATGGAAAGTGGAACTTATTTAGACACCATAAAATAAAGAAATTATCATTGTGATAAAATAATAACTCTATGGTTCAAATGGTTACCAGAGGAAAAAGAGTAGTTTCTCTTTTCATTCTTTTTTCTGTTAAAATTTCAAGGAGTTCTGTCTCTTTGATGCCCTGGTAGAGCTTTTTAAGTGCTTCTTTTGTGGTTTGGTGTATTAATTCTGTAGGTGAGGTGATCAACTTCAAATGTGTTTCTGGGAATAGTAATAACAGTAATACTATTAAAGCCATTGAACACTATACTGAAGTGTGAAAGTGGTATTTCTATCACCCAAAGGATCTGTCAAAAGGCTTGAGTCTTTTTCTTTCTCATATTCATGTAAAATGCTCCTTTCCTGGGATAAAATTAAGCAGATGTTTAGGAGATCAGGGAAGCACTTCAGACTAGTATTTAACCAAGCATACCGTGCAAAGTAGTTAAGGATCCTGCTACCTATTTTCACAAATACGAAGGGAAAAAATAGATTAGCAAAATGTGACAAACTAAAGGTTTTTTTGTTCACACTAGGGGCAGAAGGTGATCTTTTAATGAAAACATCTTTGATGTGTAAACTTTGAAGAAATTGTTTCTTCATTGGGGAAATTATATTAGTGTATAATGATAATAATGTTGGTAAACAATGAAATGGAAGGTGATTCTCTGTGTTTCTTTTGTATCCCTTGGATGGTGATCATAAACTTCTAATGCCAAAGGCATCACAGGTTGCCCTCATTAGCTACTGTCAGAAAGCCCGTAAGGTCAAAGTGATGTGGTGGCATTGGATATTGTGCTCTGAGGCCACAGTCTTCCATTGCAGGTTGTCACAAATTAAGTGCCATAGATTAATCAGAAGAGCTAAATTTAGAGCATTAAGGAACTTGTTTATTTCTCCCACAGCCCCACAGCTTTAACCTCCAAAGCAAACTATCAGTCCATCAGCTACAAAACACCGCTGGCTTCTATTGGAAATGCAAAATTCTTTCCTTGATGTTAGGATGAAGGGGCTGCATTTGTAATATTGTGCTCATAAAGCAAACTTCATTCTTTCTCAAGTAATTGGCTTCCTGCTGACAGAAGCTCTAGAGAGATGTCTGACAAGAGTTGGAATTGGTGTGTTAGTACTTTTTTTGTGTATCTCTCACTGTTTATACTTCCCCCTGTTAGCACTCCTTCACTTGTAGAAGATATTTTGAGACTTTCAATGTCTCCTTGTACAGATTTATTAGTGATTTGCAGTTATGTATAGTTCTCGAGCCTTTTTAAACCATAAACTCTATGATTAGGACAGAATACATGAGACTGTAAGGTCTTGGAATTCTGAATAACCCTAAGTCTTTTTTTCCCTCTCACTATTTCCTCTTGTGGTGTTCCTTTATTTGTTCTGACTCACCTGGCTTTTATAAGATGCAAAAGGCAGTTCAATTCTCACTGTTCTGCCCTTTAGCCTATTGTGTAACACAATTTCATTCTTCTAGCAGAGGATAGTTCAGACCTACTTCAAGTGATTATTTTGCAGGAAAACCGTTCCTTGCCCTTAAGTGCTGAAGGGCTTCTGGGGCAGAATAAAAACTTTTAAAAGAAAGAGACATTTTTGAACGTAACTATCATGTTAAAGAAGTAACAGAAGTGCTGTCATTCCCAGATTTGGGGGCTTGCCTGATGGAGCCAAGGGTGCTTTTGCTGAAGTAAGGGATGAAAGAAAATTCAGAAATAGGTTTTTGCATCTGTGCTCATAATACCAATCCTTCTTCATTTCTATGCATCCCTGAGCTGCAAGGTGGAGTTACAGTGATGAAATGTGTTCCTACCAAACTTGATGAACAGCAAGAGAGAAGAAATTCTAAATCCCTTCCATTTATCAATGTGGAAAGTTTACATTTAAAATCTGTGACTTGAATGCTGATCTTAAAGATATAAAGTGAGGCAGCAGTTGAAGAGACTTGCTCCCATAAAGGCAGGACTGAATCTCATGAAAATTATTTAGAATGCTTCTTGAAGAATATATTATTCTAACTGTTGAAACTTCTGGATTTCAGTCTCAGTCCTCCTGTTTCCTTGTCCTATGACCTTCTTAATGCAAATCATTTGAATTTCTGGGTCCATTTTTTTTCCATATGTAACCAGAAAGGTTTCAGTGCATGTTAAGGAACCTATAGGTCTGTGATTTTTTGCCTACAGTACTCAGGCATGGCTCAATATTTTACTAACCATCATCTATATTGGTACTGTTGATATTTTAAATATTTACCAACCCTACAGGACAAGTTGTTAGTTTTTACCTGCAGTAAGTCCTTACACTCAGCTAATTTCCACAGCCAAGACCTCTTCTCATGATAAGTTTACAGCAAACCAGATGCAATGAAGCACTTAGGAGGTCCTTTATTCTTGCAGGTTAGGAACAGGAGCAGGGATGGAGGGAGAGAGAACAAGAAGGAAAATGTATCCTGCTGGGTGACAGGATGGGGCATTGCCGGGGCAGGGGAAGGCGGACAATATGGAGGAGGAAGAGGGGGAAGAGCCATGTAAACCTGGAAGATGTGGGGGGCATGGGCAGGCCCCAAAGGACTGGTGACTGAGATTATAGGAGCCACAGGCAATTGGTAGGTGGAGAGGGGTTAAGGGGAGGGACTATGAGAGATTGCTGCATGGGGTTCTCAGGTAAGTTGTCATGAGGTTACATCTCATTGGTAGACAACTGGAATGGTGTGAAAGTTGCAAATTGTGAGGAAGGGGAAGCAGATATCTAAAATAGTAGAGTCCAAATGGCTGAAGCCTTCAGGGCTGATGTTTGAGTCACTCCTCACACAAGTGCTCACCAATCAGAGTGGAGGCTTGCTATAAATGGTGGTTAGTACCATACCCGTGAGTACTAGTTATACATCAATTATACTTAGGGCAATGGAGCCCTGGGATAAAACAGCCAATGCAGAGAAGATAATCGGAATCCCTGGTTAGTTCTGTTTATGTTATAGCCTTGTGGCATCTTCTGTTAGAAGAAGCAAATTGTGGTGTTGGAAAATTGCTGCAGTAAAATGCCAAAAATGTGTAAGAGTGTAATGTGAATGATTTGATATTTCAATAAATATGGCACATTTTTAGAATACCAGTACCAGTGGCTCATATTTTTCTATGGCTTCTGTTTCCTCTCCCACATTGATTTCTGGATTTAGTCATGTGATGGGTGTTTGCAACAGGACTTTAGCAAGAGGGCCCCAAGCAGAGGCTTCATAGATGCCTGTGCACTAGGGCTTCCTTGTCTCATTATTTCTGGAGCACAGCCGCTAAGTGAAGGGAATTGTCTGGCCCGCTTGTCACACATGGCCCAGATTATAGTTTAGCACCATCTACCACACATGTAAACACAGTTTGAAACTACAAGTCCCATTGTAGCTATTAGTTGACTATATAGTACCATGAATGGACCTGAAGTGAGGCCAGAAAAGCTACTACCATGCATCTGAACTCAACCCAAATTGCTGACCCACAAAATCAGAACAAATAAGATGCTGATTTTTTTTTTAAAGTGTTATTTAGTGGATTAGTTTGACAACTGTAGTAGACACTTGATACAATAAGAAAACAATCTACAATTTAGGGAGGGGCATCTGGCAGGTGGGATTGATGAAAGGAAAGATGTGGTGGTCTCCTCCACCATCTTCCTCCTTGCAGGTGGGATCAAGGATTTGAGTCTTGTCCTTATGAACACATCTCTTGTCCCTAGAGGAGCCAAGAAGCTACTTTTAATCATCTTTCTGGTCAAACAGTCTCAATTTCATAAAAATATAATCAGCTTGTCTTAATCACTCTCGCTGGAGCTCAGGTGAGTTTTCCTTATTGCGCTTACCTTTGCATCACGTTTTCCTTTCAGAATGCAGAGGGAACAGTTGGTCTGATCTTTTTCTGGTTGATTCAGTAGGTGGCTACTAGTGAGCAATATTATGAGACATTAATAGACTAAAATATGTTCTTGAAGAGAGAATGAAAAGGTAAGATTTTGAAATGACAGAGAAACAGTAATCTTTTCCAAAATGTCTATATAAAACTTGCAACCATTTTGTTTACAACACTATTTTGAGACAGTAAAAATAAAAAGAAAATCCATTCTATCATCCTAAAGCTTCTGATGTTTTTTTTTCCCTTCTGGCAG
Organism: Ochotona curzoniae; assembly: GCF_017591425.1. NCBI lineage: Eukaryota > Metazoa > Chordata > Mammalia > Lagomorpha > Ochotonidae > Ochotona > Ochotona curzoniae. The sequence continues at coordinate 38,574,732 of NW_024466502.1, read as the reverse complement.
CCACAAGGTAGAGAGTTGATATAAAACAAAGCCCTGTGGACTTCTGTGACTTGTCATAAGTGACTCTGAAACTGGACAAGTATATGAGGCAATTGTTTTTAGATATTGAACAGCAAGCAGTATAATTCTCAAGAGAGGGAAGAGACTGAATGTTCTGTAGCCCTGGTTTTCTAACTGTTGCAGGGGAAGCTGGAGTTCCTCGAAGTGAAGAGACAGAGATGGATTTCAAGTGTTTGGGTGCTGACTAGCGGGGATCGGGGAGGGGGAAGAAAGGGAAGGGAGATGTGCTTCGAGTGACAAAGGGCAGAGAAGTCTCTAGCCTTGTGATTTTGTGACTGGGAATTAGAATGCCACTTATTGAACAAAATCAGTAGAGAACTTATTTGATATATCTATAGCCAATTTTGATAATGTTTCACCATTTAATGGTTTTTCTCTAAGACTAGAAATATGGCAAGGATATTATACTGGATATGCATTCTAGAAAAAATAGAGTAAGACAAAGAGATAAATAGGATTAAGATTGAGAGGGAAGAAGTAATATTGTCTCTATTCACAAATAGCATTATCTATATAGAACAGCGTGAAAATTTTATACCGAGAAAAAAATAACTAGATTTAAGTAATAAGTTTGCTGTGTCAAAAACAAATAACTAAAATGCTGTATTTTCATGCACTAGCAACAAACAGGTATAAAAAAAAATTAAGGGACATTTAGTGTAGTATCAAAAAATATAAAGTACTTAAGTAAATATAATGAAAGCTGTACAAGTTTTATTTATCAAATGCAATAAGCAACCCTGGAACTTTTTTAGAAATTCTAGATAAACATACTATGTTTATGAATTTTCAGTCCTGATATTATTAAAGTGTTCATTTTCTTAATTTGAAATATAGGCTCAGTGCATCAACCAAAATCTCATTTTTTTGTGGGAATTGAGATTCCAGTTCTAACATTTATACAAGATGCAAAAGACCTAAAACAGTCATAGCAATTTTGAAAAAGAAAACAAAGGCAGATAGCATATTTTCTGGTTTCACAACTTATTGTATATGTTATAGTAGTCAGGACAATATGGGATAGTCAGGAGGGCAGGCATCTATCAAAGTAACCAAATAAGGTCTGGTGTCGTGACTCAACAAGCTCACTGCAAGCACTGGCATCCTATATGGGCACCAATTTGTGTTGCAGCTGCTCTACCTCTAATTCAGCTTCTTGATTATGGCTTGGGAAGGCAGCAGTAGATAGCCCGAGTCTTTGGGACCCTACCCACATGGGAGATCTAGAAAAGATTCCTGGCTCCAGAGTTCAGAATTGCTCAGTTCTGCTGTTTCAACCATCTGGAGAGTCAACATGTAGGTAAGACATTTATGTCTCTGTCTCTTCTCTGTGTAAATTTCCCTTTGAAATAAAAGTAAAATAGATATTTTGAAAACATAACAAGAAAACCAAATACAGAAATTAGACCAATATATATATGAATTACCTTGTTGATTTTGCTGAAACTGATTGATTATATATACTAGGTTATTATATTTAATTATTGATTGTATAATTGACTGAAAATAAGATTTTCACAACAGTAATAAGATCATGCAATTATAGAAGATTGCTTTTTAAACTGTGGACACAACTGGCTATATAGGAAAAATAATAAACTCTGATATCTGTCTTATACAGTATACAGAAAAATTAATTTCAGTGAGTCATAGGTATGGGTGGGTGGTTGGTGCAGTGATTAAGAAGCTGATCGGGGCATCAGACTCATATCAGAGTGGCTGCCTGTTTCTGGTGCCAGCTGCTCCTCTGGAAATCCAGCATTCAGAGCAGTGACCACTCTGGGAGGCAGCAGATGATCGTTCATGTCCTTGAGTCCCTGTTACTCATGTGGGAGACCTGGGGATGGACTTCCCAGTCCCTAGCTTCAGCTTGGTCCAGCCCTGGCTGAATAAAATGCTTATATTTTGGGGGCAATGTTGTGGCATACTGGGTAAAGCCAATGCTTACAACACCTACATCCAGAAAGGCACTGCTTCTTGCGTTGGTTGCTCTACTTCTAATCCAGCTCCCTGCTAATGACTTAGGAAGAGTAGCAGAACAAGATGTAAGTGCTGGGGCCCCTACCACCCAGATAGCAGTCTTGGAAGAAGTTCTTAGTTTCTGATTCCTGACTGGTTCAGCACGGGCTATTGTGGTCATCTGGGGAGTGAATCAATGGAAGGAAAATACTTTTCTCTCTCTCTCACCCTCCATCCCCCACCCCCATAACTTTTTTTTTTTTAAGATTTATTTAATTTTATTGAAAGAAAGATTTACAAAGAGAAGGAAAGACAGAGAGAAAGATCTTCCATCTGCTGGTTATCTCCCCAAATGACTGGAGTTGAACGTATCCAAAGCCAGGAGCCAGGAGCCTTTGCCAGGTCTCCTATGTGGGTACAGGGTCCCAAGGACTTGGGCTGTCCTCTGTTCCCTTCCCAGACTGTAAGCAGGGAGTTGGAAGGAAAGTGAAGCAGCTGGAGCATGAACTGGTGCCCAAATAGGATCCCAGTACTTTCAGGTAAAGGATTAGCCAACTGAGCCATCATGCCAGCCCCTATAGCTCATAATTTCAAGTAAATAAATCTTGAAACAAAAACTCTCCTACTTCTAGAAAATAAGTGGGGAAAAGCCCTGTGTAATCTTTTAAAGGGGAAGATTACTTAGACAGGATACACAAAGAACTAAACATTAACCTAAAGATGATGTTCTGAACTTCAGAGAACTTCAGACTATATTAAGAAAATGAGAGCACAACCCATAGCTTTAACACATCCACAAGTTTTGTATATGACACAGAACTTGTAATCAGAACAAACAATCCTTACAGTAATAGGAATTCAACAATAAAAACACAGACATTCAAAATAGGAAAGATTTCACATTTTACAAAATAGGCAGATAACTTTTGGACCATACTATGAAGTTAATAGGAAGGCAGATAATCTACAGAAGCAGGAAAAACACTTGAATAAACACTGGAAAACATGACCAATAAGGAAATGAAGAGATGCTCAACATCACTATTCATTAGGGAAATGACTATTGAAACCTAGGGAAAATACTATTACATAACATCACCCCACACATACCTGAATGTAAAAAAGTTGAAGACTGTAAATATCAAATGCAGGTCAGCGTGCAGAGCCACTGGCAGTCTCACACACTGAAAGCAGAATGGCACACAGTTAGGGGAACAGGTGTGACAAACAATTAAGCACGTGCTGCATACCCCTGCCATTTCTTGGTAGGCATTTATTCTCCCTTTCTCAAGATAATAAGCATGTCTGCAAGGAGGTTTCTACACTAATTTTCAGAGTATTCATAAGAGCCCCAAACCATGAGCAATTCTAATGTTTATTACAGGTAAATGATAAACAGAGTTTAAATACCACAAATACTGGTCAGAAATGAAACAAACAACAAATAAGAACATGAAAATGAAATACATGGAACAAAATGGATTCATCTTAAAATTACTGTACGAAATGAAGGAGGCTAGATTTACAGGAATAAATATTATGTATGTGATGATATTTACAGGTAATCTGTACATCAGTTAAACTCCTGCGTGTGGTAGAATTTAGATCAGGGGCTACTGGAAGCGGGAATAAAGCTCAGTGGTCCAGTCAGAACTTTCTGGGGAGACAAATATATTCTGTATCTTAATTGAGGGCCCAAGTTAATGGATGTATACATTTATTAAAACCTCTCTGTGCATTCTATTATGTGTAAGAGTAACCAAAACTAATATCGTTTATTAGTAAAAATAACACAGCAGTAGCAACCGAAATAGGCCTTGTTGGGGGTTTCCTCATGGACTGGTTCTATTTACTGAAGAAGAAATGAATTTGTTACTCATCTCCAACCACTTATGGAGCAGATAAAATATTGAATAGCAATATAAAACCTAAGGAGACTGCAAGTTTCAATTCAAATGTAACTGATTAAGCCTTTTCACGTTAAATACATTTAAACTTCACAAAAGCTGAAGGTAGATATTAACTGCCTTGTTTTATGCTAAAGAAAATGAGCCTCCAAGAGGTTCAATTGCTTGACTATAGTCAGAGTAACGTGGAATCTGGCATTCAAGCCCAGGTGATTTGGCAGTAACTCAAGATCTCTTTCCACTACACTGGGCTGTTTCTCTTCCCATGTGCCCCCTTTAAAATATCTTTGATAACCAGTGCTAACAGCGTTCTTTCCATTTCTGGGCCTTCAGTTGTGTTTCCTTTGATGTTATTAGACAGAAAAGGCCTTTTCAAGTATTATTGAGTTGTTTTTTTCTCTGAAATCTTCTCCATCTCTAGCTTTCTGGGGATGTCAGGACCTTTGTCTTCCTGCAGGAGGTATCTTTGAACAGTCAAATTAGATTGAATTTTATATTAGCATTTTTCTCTCCCCAACCTGCATTGCTGATGAGAGTAGAAATTGGTACAATATTTCTAGAGAGCCATTTGGCAATGTGTTCTAAAGCTCTCAAAATCTGGCATATCTTTCTACTGAGCAATTCCCTTTCTGGGAATTTATCCCAAGGAGATTATTAAAGATGTAGATCTGGATGTTCATGCAAGAATGTTCATCATAGAATTATTAGCCATCAACAAAAATTGGAAATAAACAAAATGTCTGTGTGAGAGGCTGTAGTTTTTTTTCCATTATCCTGTCTCTTCTTCCTCAGAAAGAACAGTTGTGGTTTGTAATCGGTACCTGGCTTCCCACAAAACTGCGGCATGGCTTTGCCTGCCCCTACAACTAATCTGTAGTCATTAAAAGGGTTATATGTGACTTCGAAGGCCCACACCTTCCTTTCATCTTTTCCCTTTTGGTTCCCAGGATGGTGAATGTGATGGCTGGATTTCAGGCAAACATTCTGGAAAATGAGTCAACCCTCTAAGGCTGGTGGAGCAGAGACACACAAGCTGTCTGATTCCTGGCCAAGTGAGATTCACCAGAGAAGCCTTGATGCTTGCTTTGCAGGAGCAAATATCAACTATATAAATGGCTGTATTTTAATGTTCCCACTGCAAATGGCCAAATATAATCTTAACAGATGTGATGTTCAGCACCAAAGGGATGGCTAAATTATGGTATATACATACACACACGTATAAAATTGCAACTGTTAAAATAATACCATATAGGAGTATTTATTAACACAAAAATTTTTTCCTTTGTTTATTATTAATTACATTGCATTATGTGACACAGTGTTATGGGCACTGGGATTCCCCCCTCCCCGAACCCGCTCCCCATGGTGGATTTCTCCACCTTGCTGCATTAGCACAGTTCAAATTCAGTTGAGATTCTTTCATTGGAAGTATTTACCAAGCATAAAGTCCAGCATCTTATTATCCTAGTGGGTTCAACGATTTCTTGGTGAGACCATCTCTGGTCTGAAGGTAAAGCCAGCAAAGTATCATCCCGATCAATTAAAAGCCCCAACATAACATCAACAACCATTTACAAACTTATGGCATTAATTGATATGGTATTGATTAACAGTATGTTAATAGCCAAATGCGGGTTCTTAACTACATCCTGTGACTACCTCATAGACATTTCAATTTTTGGTTTATATTCAACTGGATTCCATACACCTCAAAATGGCTATAGTTTACTATTCAGCTGTCTCATCTATTTTTATTTTTGTATTTAGCTGTTTATAGTGTTGAAGCATGATTTTGTTGAACTTAGTTGTTTTTCGGATAGTCTGAACTGGCTTATAACTCTAGCAAAACATGTGTTATCATTTCAGGTACAGAACACATTTTTTGGGGGGAGAATGCATGTGCAGAGAAATCCCCAATACCCCAGTGAGGTGTAACTAATCTTTGTGTCCCACCTAGTGAGGCATGATTGGAACCACACTGGCCATTTCCTGTCTGATTCTAAGCTTTCCTTGTTGTTGTCTGTCCATTCCAGATTTTTGTTTGTTTGTATGTTTGTTTGTTTGTTTTGAGGGGTTTCTGGAGCGATCCTAATGGTCACTGCGAAGGGGAGTGGGGACCCAGAGCTGGAGCCAGGCAAGGACCAGAAAGAGCTCGCCTCCCTAGTCCTGAAGGAAGTTTATTATTCTTCTGTTTCTGCAGACCACTCAGGGCTCCTGGCTGTTGTTCCAATGACGCTGGTTTCTGCACAGCAGAGTTTGGACTTCTTCCATCCCTTGTGGAGGCTCCAGATGGGGGTGGGTGACCTCAGAGTTCTCGGCCTCTGAAGGCACTCCTATTCCCCGTGGTCTCCTTAGAGGTTGGGACTGATAGTCCTTGGTGAGGATCTGGGAGTCTTCAGGGTTAGGATACAAGCCTCCTCCTGACCTCCTGCTCCACTCTGGGGTCTCCCCCCTGCTCCATATGCATGACCTCCTGTTAAGAGGCTTTCAGGGTCGCTCCCAATTCCCCCCTTATGCCTGTGTAGCTTTCCTGTTGTCTAGTGCCAACTTGAGCCTGTTGTCTATGAGTTATCAGGTTTGATCCTGATAGGCTATATTTCACATCTTCCTCTCACTTTTTAGGGAGATGGAAGATTTCTCTGCATTCCCTCCTCATTACAGAGTAACATAGGGTATTAAGAGTGTTTTAGGTTCTACAGTTTTTTGATGTAGATCATAAGCATTCTGACTCACATTAATTGTTGTTTTATAGATTACAACACATTATCTTATTGCATTGGATACATGCTGTCAGAGATTGCAATAATATTACAATATATAGGTATTATTTTCCAGATTAACAACTTTTCATCTCAGAGTAAGGCAAACATGTGGTATTTAACCTTTTGGGATTGGTTCATTTCTCTTAGCATAATGGATCCCAGTTGGGCCCATTTGGCCACAAAGAACTGCATTTCATTTTTTTTTTTTTTTTTGATAGTTGAGTAGTATTCCATGGAGTAGATGAACCATAGCTTTCTTATCCAGTCTTCTGTTGATGGGCATTTCGGTTGCTTCCAAGTTTTTGCAATTACTTGTTGTGCTGCTATAAACATAGGGGTGCATTTCTTGTAAAACAGGTGTTTTGGATATATTCGTAGGAGTGCTATTGCTGGGTTATATGGTATGCTGATTTTCAATTGATTCAGTATCCTCCGTACTGGTTTCCATAGAGGCTGTACAAGTTTGCAGTCCCACCAGCAGTGGAGTAGGGTTCCCTTTTCCCCACATCCTCGCCAGCAAGTGTTGTTGGTGTTTTTTTGTATGTGTGCCATCCTTGCTGCCATTAGGTGGTACCTCATTGTTGTCTTCATTTGGATTTCCCTTATTGCCAGGGAATTTGAGCATTTTCTCATATGTTTGCTTGCCATTTGGGTTTGTTCTTTTGTGAAACGTCTGCTCATTTCCTGTGCCCATTTCTTGAGTAGTTTGTTTGTTTTGGTGTTTTGGTTGTTCTGTAGATCTTTGTATATCCTGGAGATTAGCCCCCTATCACCTATGTAGTGTGCAAAAATCTTCTCCCGTTCTGTGGGTTGCTTTTTTACTTTGCTGATTGTTTCCCTTGCTGTACAGAAGCTTTTTAATTTTATATAGTCCCATTCGTTTATTTTGGTCTTAATTGCTATTGCCTTTGGGGTCCTTTTCAGGAAGTCAGGGCCTACACCTAAATCTTGTAGTATGTTTCCTACATTTTCTTTCAAAGTTTGAAGGTTACTGGGTGTAGGTTTAAGTCTTATCCATTTAGATTTGATCTTAGTGTATGGTGAGAGATATGGGTCTATCTTCTTGTTTCTACAGGCTATTATCCAGTTGTCCCAACAGCATTTGTTGAATAGACCTTCCCATTTGCTTGGGTTGTCGTCTGTCTTTTTGTCAAAGATTAATTGGCTGTATCTATGTGGGTTTCCTTCTGTTGTTTCTATTCTGTTCCATTGATCCTCTTCTCTATCTTTGTGCCAGTACCAGGCTGTTTTGATAACCACTGCCTGTAGTATGTCCAGAGGTCCGGAATTGTGATCCTCCTGATAAGTTCCTATTCTTCAGAATGGTTCTAGCTATTCATGGCTTTTTGTGTTTCCAGATGAACCTATGTATCATTTTTTCCAATTCAATGAAGAATGTTTTGGGTAATTTGATTGGGATTGCATTGAAAGTATATATTGCTTTTGGCAGTATAGACATTTTAATGATATTAATTTTGCCTATCCAGGAGCATGGGATGTTGCTCCATCTTTTGAGGTCTTGTTCAATTTAACATAAAATTTTTTAAGGCTAAAAAGGAAAATAAGTGGCTATGAAAAGCAAGAAAAGGCAATACTTACAAATATAACTTTAATACATACTAGTAAGTATATATATTTATGTGTCTCCACATACATGTATGTACCTATGTATATATCTACCTATATATGTATCTTTGTGTATGTGTGTATGCATATGCAAATGTGTATATATATTTTGGTGATGTCTATATCACCAAAATGTTGAAAGCTGCTGTGTTTGAATAGTAGTACTGAAAGGTGTTTCTAAAAGCCTTTTAGTGGGATGATGCTGTGGCATAGGGGGCTAAAGCATCCTCATGTGACCTTATCCCACATGTGTGCCAGTTTATGTTCCAGCTGCTCCAGTTCTGATCTAGCTCTCTGCCTAGGGCCTAGAGAAGCAGTGAGTGATGGCTTAAGTTCTTGAGACCCTGCACCCACACAAAAGACTGAAATGAGGTTCCTGGCTCCTGGCTTTGGATTACCTCAGCTGCAGTCATTGTGGCCATTTGAGGAGTGAACCAGCAGATGAGAGACCCTCTCTGTCTCTCCTTGCTGTAACTCTGCCTTTGAAATAAAGTAAAATAAAACAAATTTGATCAAAACAATCTGATACTGGTACAGAAACAGAAAAAAAATAAGGTTAATGAAACAGAATAGAAACACCTTAAGGGAGCCTACACATGTACAGCCAACTAACCTTGGACAAGAAACTAAAAATAATACAGGAGAGAAGTCTGGTCTTGGATAGCAGACTGTGGGACAATTTGATAACAGCCTGCAAAAGTAAGAAGCAAGACCCCTACCTGTCACCTTATAAGAAAATCATCCCTAAACGGATCAAGGACCTAAATCTGCACCCAGAAAACATCAAACTATTAGCAGAAAGCATAGGAAGCACTTTCCAAGAATTAGTAATTGGGAAAGACTTCTTAGAAAAGTCACAAAATGTACAGGCAGTCAAAGCCAAAAAAAAAAAAAAAAGAAAAAAGAAAGAAAAATTGGGACTACATCAAGCTGAGAAGATTCTGTATGGCAAAGGAGACAACAAGGTGAAGAATAAACCAATGGAATGGGAAAAAAATCTTTGCACACTGCACACTTGATAGGGGACTAATATCCAGAATTTACAGAGTGTTTTAGAAACTCAGTGACAGCAAAACAAACAACCCTGTGAAGAAATGGGCAAAGGAAATGAACAGACATTTTTCAAAAGAACAAATTCAAATGACTAATAGACATATGAAAAAATGCTCAGGCTCCCTAGCTGTCAAGGAAATACAAATGAAAACCACATTGAGGTTCCACCTAACTCCAATGAGATTGGCCTACATTCAGAACTGTACTAACATCTGCTGGCATGGGTGTGGGGAGGAAGGTCCCATCCTTCACTATTGGTGAGAATGTAGGCTAGTACAGCCACTATGGAGCTCAGTATGGAGAGTGCTAAGAGAATTGAATATTGATCTGCTGTATGACCCAGCTATTCCACTCCTGGGAGTATATCCAAAGGAAATGAAATTTGCATATGAGAAAAGGATCTGTAATCCTGTATTTACAGCAGCACAATCTACAATAGCAAAGACATGGATATAACCACTGCCAAATGTCCTCCTAAAGAAACCGTCCTGTTGCTTTTTGTATTTTAAAAGATTTATTTATTTTTATTGGAAAGGCAGATATACAGAGTAGAGAGACAGAGAGGAAGATCTTCCATCCAATGATTCACTCCCCAAGTGGCTGCAACAGCTGGAGCTGAGCCAATCTGGAGCAAGGAGCCAGAAGACTCTTCCAGGTCTCCCATTTGGGTACAGGGTCCCAAAGCTTTGGGCCATCCTTGACTGTTGTCCCAGGCCACAGGCAGGCAGCTGGGTGGGAAGTGGGGCCACCTGGATTAGAACCAACGCCCATATAGGACCCCGGCACGTTCAAGGCAAAGACCCTAACCACTAGGCCCCTCCTGTTGCTTTTTAAAAAAATGTATATTTCACTTTTATTTTTTTCATTTTTATTTTTATTTTATGATACAATTCCATAGGCTCTCGGATTTCCCTTACCCCCTTCTGAAATCCTTTCTGTGTTCTCCCCGCAGCCCAGATTTCCCCTATATTATTACAGTACTATAGTTCTTTATAAACATGTCCATTATTGCAGGAATGGACAATAGCAGAAAGTCCTGCATCCTATTGTCAAGATATAGTTAACAGTTTCATCGGGAATCCATCTTTGATCTGGAAGTAAAGATGCATATTGCATTATATCTTCATATCTGGATATGATAGTTTGCATTACACAGTTACTATACATCTCCTTAAATGAAAAGTCACAAACAAAATCAAAAACAGGAAGAAAAATAGAAATTTACAATGCCACAAAGCTAAATAACATGCTACTGGATGCCTAATGTGTTGCTGAAGAAATGGAAAAAAAAAATCAAGAACCTTTTTGAAGAAAATAACATTTCTGTATGACCAATGAGTCAGTGAAGAATTTAATATAAAAAAAGCATTTTGAAGAAATGAAAATAAAACCAAAACCATCAAAATCCAAGAGAAAGAGAGTTTCCACTGATCTTTGTTGGTAAGATGTGTATCCTGTAGGAAACAGCTAGATGGCTTTTGTTTTCGGATCCAGTCTATTAATATGATTTTTGATAGATGAGTTTAAACCATTTACATTCAGGGTTAATATGAATAGGTGGTAGTTTGGTCCTGTCATTTTATCAATTGGTTGTTAGTTGATTTAGCATTCTGTTGTTATTTTATTTGGATATTCTTCACATTTGCCTTTGGTTTTGGTGTGTGCTATTACTTTTCTCTGTCAGGAGAATATCTAAAGTACTATTTGTAGGGTAGGTTTGGAAAAGACATATTCTTTGACCTTTTCTTTACTGTGGAATAATTTTATTTCATTTTCAAAGACAAAGGAAAGTTTTGCTGGGTATATTATTCTGGGTCAATAGTTTTTTTCTTTTAGAATCTGGATTATCTGACACCATTCTCTTTTGGCCTGTAGAATTTCCTGTGAGAGGTCAGCTGTGAGTCTGATTGCCATTCCTCTGTATGTCAATTGACTGTTTCCATGAGTACAGTTAAGGATCTTTTCCTTATGTTTTACTGAAGAGAGCTTGATTATCATGTGTCATGGTGAAGGTTGCTTTTGGTCAACACTGTTGGGAGTTCTGTTTCCCTCCTGTATTCTGTTTCCCAATTCTTTCTCCAGATTGGGAAGTTTTCATTTATATTTCATTAAATACATTTTTAAACTCAGCTTCTCTTTCTGCTCTTTCTGGAACTCCCATAAGTCTTATATTTGGCCTTTTAATAGTGCCCCTTAATTCTTAAATGCTTTTTTTAGTTTGGCTCGGTTCCTTTTCCAGCTTTTTGATTGTTTCAGCATTGTGGTTAGAAATATCTTCAAATTCTGAGATTCTTTCTTGTGCCTCCTTCATTTTATTATTGGTACTTTTCATGGAAATTTTAATTTGCTCCATTGTGTCCTTCATTTCTAATCATTCTACTTGATTTTGTTTCAGTGTTGCTATTTCTTGTGTGACATATTCCTTGAAATCCTGTAGGTGCTTCTTGTTGTTGATAAGAAGCTTTATAACAAGTTTTTAAAAGTCCCTTATCCCCTATTTCCTTGATGTATCTCTCAGTTAATTCTGAGGTTGACATTTGCTTTTGCTGCTTTCCAGGGCAGTCTTCAAAAATTTCATTGTGCATCTGTCTCTTTTTTTGCTTTTGATCCTTGTACTTCTAGTTAGCAGATTCTTCTCCTTGGGGCAGGTTTCTAAACTGTGTCACCCACAGGTCTGCAATCCAATTTTACTTACTGTGCTTGGTGCCTGATTCTTTGTAGTTAATTATACCACTCCCTCCAGCAAGTTTCAGGTCTAGTTTCTTGTGTTAGGCTTCCACCGTGGTCTCCATAGTCCCAGATCCTGGCTTACCACCACACTCTACCTCCTGTGATCCCATGCTGTGGTTGCACTGTTGTCTATATAATCTTTTCCCCACTTTCAGTTAGAGCAGTTCCCAAGATTAGGGAGACACAAGTTGTAGTAAATAGCTAGGTTGTTGGTGTAGTTGATCTTGCCAGAACCTCCTGGCTGTTGGGTCTAAGGGCCACCCAGACTTATTTTGACCATAGGATGCCAAAGTCAGTATTATTTTCAACGTGGGACCAGTGCAGTGCTCTGAGCTAGGTGAGCCAGTTCAGTGCATGTGCAGCTCACTGTTGTCTTTCAAGTCTGAAAGCATTTGCCACACTGTACAAAATGGCACCTGATGTGCCACTACTGGAGTTCTGGATCTGCTGTCCATTAATAGGGCTACCCAAACCTATTTTGGGTGAAACCTGTAAGATGCCGTGTTGATACAATGCACTGAGCCAGAAATAAGTTCACTCTCAGCTTAGTGCATGCACAATCCTATCCCATAGCTTTTGGCTGCCTACACAAAATGGCACCCAATGCCGCTCTGGTGGGGGTCTGGGCTGTGAAATCTATCTTGTTCCTTCACTGCCTGTTTGGGATCTGCTGCTCTGTCTCTGCTCCTGGTCAAATCAAACAAATCAGCAGGATGTGTAGTTCTTGGTCTGGGTTTACCTCCTGAGCTTCTGGTGAATTCCCCTTCGCACCCGGCTGCCTGTGGAGCTTGGGCCACTGGTACAGCTCATATTGATGGTTGCCTACTGTCACTGGGGTATCTGGTCACTGTAACACCGTGCCATTGTCTCCACTGCTTTCCTGTGCCCATTGGTCTTCAGGTGCCCCTCTGTCATTGGCCTGTGCTCTCCTGTTTCCTGGAATGTGCACTCTCTGCTTCACACTGGCTGATGATTCTCCATCTATTTAGATGTGTCCTTACCCTAGTGTGCAATCTTGATTCTCCTGTACTGTTGCTTTCTTATTGCACTTTCAATACATTGGTTACAAAAGGAGAAAAGCTGTGAAAATAAAAGAGCCTTTCCCAAAATAAGTAAGATTGATTGTGATTCATGAATTTTAAAGAAAAAGCCTATCCTACCAGATAGAAAAAAGAATAATTCACATATTGAGGAAGTCATCTCTCTTCACAGTGTGCATTTTATCATGTGCTGTGGTTGCATATCTTGTTATACTGATTCTTGACAGAGTATGATTATTCCTTCAAACCATATGCAAGCCAATTATTCTGTATATAGGTGAATGTATACCCTTTAAACTCTTATCTAATAGGATGTGAAGCAGCGGGACAGTCTAAAGATGACATCTAGCGGTTGCTGTTGTTACCTTCAGACTCCACTTCAGTAATCTTTTACATTGTACTGCTGGAATTGGCATATTCTCCACTTTAACATACAGGAAGGAGGCAATCATTGCTAGTTATTCACCCTTCCAGATTGCATTTGTGATAATAATGCAGCTTTAAAGAGGTGAATGGTGTCACAGTGGAGGAGTTGAAGAACAGCCCTACAATGATTGAAAGAATCTAAGGTGCGCATTGGAGTTTTCATGACAACCTTAAAGAACCATCACTCGAGCTAATCACTAAAATTCATATTTATTACAGAGCATTTATTATGCAGCCAGGACAATGTTAAGTGCCTTACAAATGCCATCTCATTTACATCTCTTCTCTGATTAAAGTCTTATAAATAGTCTTGCAAACTATTTCTACTGCCATTTTTGAAGGAGAACAAAACAGAGAATTTAGATGAGTTGTTCAAAGCCACATAGTTTGGATTCAAGGATGCCATGTAATCTGTTTACACTCCTAACCAGTGCTTTATCCAGTGTCAGGTGTTGCACTTACACCTGGCCTGGGTCTATTTCAAATGTATCCCTTGAAGGGAAACACCTTGTACCATTGCTGGCTTACCCAGTCTTGCATTAATCAGTCACACTCATAAAATAGCAACCACTATGAGTAGACACTGTGATTTCTGCAAGTGAGATACATCCTACTTGTGAGAATAAACTATGCAACTAAACTTACAGAGGTGATTGTATTTGAAGCGTGTTCTCTAATGTAATACAGAAGGGCTATAGTGAGTGCAGTGGAGGACATGCTGAAAGACTGCCTCCATGCAGAGCTGGCCTTTGAATAAGCTCTAAGATGTCGGAGAGCAGCCTCAGAGAGCACAAATGGCAATACTATTTGATATGCAGACTCTTCAGCCCTAGCCTACATCTATTGGGTTGGAATCTGTGGTTTAATAAGAGCTGCACATGGTCCATAGGCACATTAGGTTTTATTGTTTTTAAATAATTCATAGAAGATTTACTTAGAAATGTTTACAGTCATCCTCAGCTTAATAGAGGGTGTTAAATGTTTCATTCTTCTTTCTGGTAAAGTTCTTCTATTGTATTACTGTCTGTTTTGAATACTACAAGCAGAGGGTCCTGATTCTAGGGAGAGATCCTAAAAGTCACATGTTGGGAGTGGTTCTGAAATTGAGATAGATAGTGAACTTGGATAGTTCCAGTGAAGCAAAGCAGCATCGTTAAGAAGCCATGGGGATTGTTGTGGAATGTTATTGTCCTGAAGCAAATGTTCTCATTTAGGCTGGGATCTTTTGACCACTCACTCAGTTCACATCTGCTGTATTTGGCTGGGTGTGTGTTGGTAGGCCGGGTGTGATGGCTCGTACTTCGAGGATGACATCTTGGTAACCTTCATTAAGGTCTGAAAAGCACTGCTTTGGTGAATGTACCTGTAGCATTGTAGTTGCATGGATGGAAGGCACATGGAGCAGCCTGAGCTCAGGCACAGTGGTGGGGACAAATAAAGCAGTTTCCGGACAATGTTGAATTTGGCCAACTGTAGTAAACACTGTGGAGTCGGAGATGGTAGGTTGTGTGAAAATGGATATGGATTCGTTCTTGGGGGCTATTTATGTTCTAGGGATAAGGAGGATACCTACACATTTTTGAACAGAAAATAATGTAATATTGATTGAATAGCCTCTCAAAATTTATCAAGTTTTTAAGCTTTGTTAATGAGCTTAACCCTTTGAATAAGGTGCAACTCCATGTATTTCCTTTAGGATTCAAATCATCAATCAAATCCATTATTAATAAGTATTAAGTTCATGAAGATTATTAGAGGAGAATGGAGTAAATCCTGAAGGCAAATTGGAATACTGAGAATTTTACATCTATCACTCCTCACCTGCCTGGGATTTGGTAGTTAAATTGATAAGGGAGATTTAAAAGCTCACACAGCCTTGTCCTTTGCCAGTAGATGGATCAGGCAGAGGAAGAATTGTGCTTCTGTATTTTGCATGGGTCAGACTCTCCTTTGCTCTTGGTCTGAGTGCTCTGAAATCCCTTCCCCCATGCTCCTTTGATGAAGAACCTGTGAGAGACAGAAGCTATTTTGTAAATCTGTCAACTACCCAGAATAAAGCAGCCAGGAACAAGAGAAACAGATAAGAGGTGCATGCTCAGGCATGAGGGGGGAGCCTTGTCTGTTTAGGATTAGAAGGAGAAGGAAGGAGGATTTCCGAAGGGCATGTGAGTCCACTGAATGGAAACTTCACCAGAATGCTGACAGCAGTGCCACAGACACAAAACAAGTCAACAAAGACATCCTGGCCGAGAGACAAAGACAAGGAGGGGATTACAGCCGGACACCGGGTGCTTCCTCTCGGGATGGTTCTGTTTGTCGGGAGGTGTGAACTAGGGGGAAGGAAAGACAGAGTCCACACTGCCCCAGAATCCTGGGGCTTGCTGACTGGAGCAATTCATTTGTTGTCACCAGTTGTCAACCTGACCAACCCTTTGAGAGCAAAATCATTCTGACAGAATTTCTGTGACAAGTCAGAGCTTGGGGGAGGTTTGCCCAACCCTCAGTCAGGGATAGGGACCATTGTGTGCACCCTTCCTTGACATATCTAAGTGCAGAGAACGGCAATGGGCAAAATCTCATCTGGAGTTGGGCATTGTCCATAGCACATAAGGAAAAGCAAGGACTGCTGTTCGCCAACCTGACTGAGGGGTGTCTTTCTGTATCCGTAGGTTTGGCCATAAGAATGATCTCTCTTAGTTTTCATGCCTTTTGTTCTTTGAGACAACATCTGAGTTGGGCATTAGGACTGATATTCAAGGGTGTTTACCAAAGTAACAGGGCATTTTGCCATGTCAACGTTTAGTGTTAACTTGCATGTGATCAAGTCCACAATTCATGGCTGGGGAAAGTGTTTGCATTTACTACTGGCCTAGAGATTTCCATTTCTGAGTAGAACCATATGATTTCTTCATGCTCTGGACCTCCAATTAAAATGATATGTACCTGAGTCTCTTCAGGGGACATTTGTAACAATTTCCTGGGGTGAAAGTCATAGCTCTTATGTTCCATTGTGCTTCCAGAGAATGGTATTTGCCAAGGGATCATTATCATTTCTTTCAAATTAGGTACACCAGACTAAAAGTGAGTCTGGGAGGGACAGGAGAGCCAGGCGCTGTGTAGCCTCACTCCTCTTGGTTACTTTTTGCTTTTATTTGCTTGCACTAACTTTAGTTTTCGGGGAGGAATTTTGCTTTTTCTACCCTTAGAACTTGCCAAGTTTGCCAAGTCTCAGCCTCTTTGAGTTGTTGGCTTTAGTAAGATAGCTCTTTCAGTGATACTCTGTTTCTTTTCTGCTTTCATAGGAACTATATTCAGTTGGAAAAATGTAGTGGAGCCCTTCTAATGCTTGTCCTCCCAGTCTCTTACATGAATAGATACATGATAAAATTCCCAAAATATGAGCAACAACTCACCGTAGGTTATGCAAAATGATAATAAGACTTTAGGTCAGTCTTTCAATTAGTATCAAGAGATATCTACAGACCTTGCTCCTGAATCCCCTCAAATCATGAATCATTTTAGGGTCTGTTAGTTAGAATCCCTTTCGCAGTATGGAATTTGTCTCAATTTTAAGGGGTCGGTGACAGAAAACCAAGTATTAGTTGGTATCAACATAGTAGGGGGGCTTACTATTTTTGCTTAAATAAAAAATTCAGCAAGAGATCAAGAATGGTTAGATCTGAGTGCTCAATGTCATCTCAGCTTTCCTTTGTAAAACATTGCTTTCATTCTCAAACAGTCCAGCCCCTACACATCTTCCAGACAACACCAGAGGACTAAATTTCTCAGTAATTTCTGTATTAGTATCTGAGTTGGTGCCCATTGGCCCTCAGTGGCCTCCAATCACTATAATCAACCACGTAAGAGAATGGAATGTCCTATTTTGATTAAGCCTGGGTCACGTGCTATCCTAGCACTAAGGGTGGGGCTCTTTGATATCTTGCATACATGGTTTGATTTGGTAAAGACATAGCTTCTCAAAAGAAAACTAGATGCCAGGCAGGCACAACTAGCAAAAGTCCAAAATGTCCTGATAGGTCGGAATTGAAACTGACCAAAGAGTCCGTTTTTATTTTAATGCAGCTAGAACAAGCCTCAAACATCAAGTTTCCCTTGTTGCAGAAATCTTAAACAAGATTCTCATGATATATCTCATGATATATCATATCTCATCCTTAGATATGGATCTCATAGGTGATTTTTTAGTTTTGAATTCAGATAATGTCGTGGGACAAATATTTTACTTACGCAGTGGCAGAACTCTTAACAGTATTTCACAAATATTGATGTGCCCTTTTCATGTGACGTTCACTATATAGGTGTTGTGACACTGATCTGGCGAAGATGTGTTTCATGCTCACTGGGGGTTGCAAAACTTATCTCCAAGTAAGTAAATCGCATTGTGATGTACAGATACCTATTTGGAAAGGGCACAGTTTTCTTTAAAGATCCCAAGAAGTTCCAGGCACTGGTCTTTCCTTTATTTTTTTTTTTCCTTCCATATTTTGTTACATAAACTTCAAAGCCATTGGAAGCAGGCATTCCCTGAAGACATTAGAGTTTAGAGAGGGGAAATATCTCTTGGCCATCCGGCATCTGCAGCCTTTGGGAATTCTGTTTGAGAATACTGTATTTCTTAAATCTTGGGAAATCTTATTAGAAAGGTTGGCCATTCTTTAAGTAGCTTTAGGAGAATTTATTTGTTTCATCTTCTGCATTCCATAGAACTTGCTATTGTAAAGTCCTACCAATTCCTCCTATGCTCTGTTTTTTGGATTTTCACCCAGTAACATTCTTGACACAGATTGCAGAGGCATCTTGATTAGGCTTCTTGCTTCTCATTAATTCATTCTGTTACTACCTGCGTTTGAGGTAGGTGACTATTATGCATCACACAAATCTGCCTTGGTCATTCATTTGATAAATAATATTGTAAGTCAATTATTGTGCTGGATTCTGGTTTAAAGCTTCAAATAAAACATTCCTTTTGAAGATTTCATGAATGTTTTGAGAAAGCCATCACATGCATTATTTATCACAAACATGATATGTATTAACAGCCCTCTGCCTCACAAACCTCAATGCTCCCTCATTGCTACTTTAAGGATGGGCCATGTAGTGCAACAGGTTGAGCCCTGCTTGGGACACTCATCCTGAATTGGAGTGCTTGGTTCTAGTCTCGGCTGTGTTGTGCTTCTGATGCAACTTTAAAAAAATGGATATATTTTGTTGGAAAGGCAGATATACAAATAGGAGGAGAGACAGAGAAGAGGATCTTCCATCTGATGGTTCACTCCCCAGGGGGCCACAATGGCTGGATCTGTGCTAATCTGAAGCCAAGAGCCAGGAGCCTCTTCTGGGTCTCCCACACGAGTGCTCAGTCCCAAGGCTTTGGGCCATCCTCGGCTGCTTTCCCAGGCCACAAGCAGGAAGCAGGATGGGAAGTGGAGCTGCCGGCATTAGAACCATATGGGATCCTGGCGCGTTCAAGGTGAGGACTTTGGTCACTAGGCTACTGCTCTGGGCCCCTGATGCAACTTCTTGCTAATGCTCCTAGGAGGCAGCGGATTGTGGTCTATTCCTTTTGGTTCCTTCCTTGCACTTGGGAGACAGACACGGAATTCTTGCCTCTTGGCTTCAGGCTGACCTAACGGTGGCTGATGCAGGCACGTGCCAAGTAGTTTGTATAGCGAAGATTCTTTCTCTCCTACTCTCCCTCCCTCCATTCCTTCTGTCCTCACCCTCATGTCTATATCATTCTTTAGGAAAAAAAAATTGACATTTGTTAGCTTAGGGTCAAAGTCTCTTTTTTTTTTTTGCCACCCATTCAAGCCGGCCCTGCCTTTTCTTGTCCTTGAGCCACTCATGCTGGCATGCTCAGTCCTGGAAGCAGGCGGTGAGCATGCTCTTCTCCACATTACGCTCACATCACCAGCTGCCCTCCTTCTCCGGCGTCTCCATCTGCTTTAATCATATCTGTAAACTCAGGTTACTTCTCAGTTGTACCTGATATAACCTTCTCTCTGCCAGCTAGCAATTACAGCTTATGCTGATGGACTTTGTGTGTGTCTTTTTTTCTTTTTAGCAAGCTGTGTGCTTTATGATACCACCAATATGCGATCAAATAGGTGTTGATGAAGAGCTTGAAAGTCCTGTAATTAGTGTTGCTTTGAGCTTTTGTGTAGAAGAGAAATCAAGAGACTCAAATAAGAGGATAAGTTATAGGGATTAAAGTAAGACACAGATGAAATATTGCTTCTGTCTTTATTATTTTATTCTTCTCCTGCATTGGTAGAATCTCTTTTGGGGAAATTCTCTTTCCTACCAGGTGGAGGATATAAAGTACAACCCTCGAGTCAGTGGCTGAAGGGCAAATACCAAAGTCAAGTTTACTGGCTCACTTAGGATTTGCGGCATCTCTGAACCCAAACAGTGAAACATCTTTCATTATTCATTGATTTCATTTGCTTCCTGCAGAGATATTAATGCAAATAGTAGTTTGAGGAGTAGTTTTGTATAATACTTGAAGATTACATGGTTTTGACACTGTCCTTATTAACGCGATGATCCCTATGGGAAACATTGTTCCTGAATGAAGATTATTCCAACCCTTCTTTAATGTTATGGGGAACTTATGATTAGTGTTTATATCGAACAGTGATTTTCCCTGGATTGAAGCAATTAAGTGGTTGATAAAGTATCATTTGTTTCTGTGTTGTGCTTGTAGATGGTGTTTTGGCTGACTTCAGGGCTGAATTCTCTTCCCTGAAATGATTTCACAACAAGGACCAGCCATTTGTTGATAAGTGCTTTTAATGGATGACTCTGTAGTCAAAGCCTGGTAACAAGTTGATTACACAATGAGGTGACAGGAATGTGACAAGGATACTTCTTATGGAGGGCTTATGTTACTGAAGTTGAGCTTCGGATGTTTCAAGATGTGATTTTTATAAAATGATGTAAAAGTAATTCTGTTAGGTTCATTTGCTTTCTTTCAAACAACTTTACACTTCCATTTCTGGACATTACTCCTCGCAAACAACAGTATCACATTTGATAATATTTTTTTTCCATCCATTTGCAGAACATTTGTTCAGTTAAGAAATGAAAACGAGTCTTGTAAGAGTCCATCGCGTGCTTTGTTGTCAATGGGGCTGAAACCGTCTGTGGCATGGAAAGTATTCGTTTAGGGTTGTGTAAAAATTGATGTTTCTGGTATTTCTTTCTCTCTCTCTCCAGTTTGCCCTCATGTGTTCTTGAATATATGGCTTTTGCTTCAAATGAAGTTCTCTGTTTAGATATTCTTGTTTTTGTCCTCGAATTCCTTCTCCTATTATCATTGTCTTACTGAAAGATATAGCTAAAGCTAATAGCAAGTCATCCGCAGTGGCCAGGACAGTGAGGAGGTCATGGTGAGCAAAAAACATTTTCTGTTGATTCACTTGAACTGCAGTGTCAGGGAGGTGTGAGGAAAAAGGTCTATCTGTCGGCTTATTCCCTCTAAATGGGGCGGGGCAATGAGGAGAAATATGACTTCTCTCTATTGGTTCACCCAGTTTAAATATGGGGTAGGTGTGGGAGTCATGAGAAAAAGATCTGTTCACTCTGTGTAGGGCAATGAGGATGAGGAAGAAAAAAGAGAAATATATTTGTTAAATCATTCCCAATAAGCGGATGGAGTGGTGAGGAAAACGTAATCTATTGGTTCTCTAACCACCGGTGATGCGGATAAAGAGCTGTTAGTTCACTCTAAATGTGGATGGGTGGGGTGGTAAAGAGAAAGAAGTCTGTCAGTTTGCTCCTTCTAGATGTAATAAAGTGATGAAGAATAAAGATCTTCTGTTAGTTCACTAGGCGCAATGAGACGTAGATGTGGGATGAGGAGAAAGAAGTGTTGCCTCACTCGAACCACCAGTGTCAGTTAGAGCTGGACCAAGCCAAGCTGGTGGTCGCTGACTGCAGCCTGTTCTCTAGCACAGGTGTTTAAAAAACCAAACCAAACCAAACCAAACCAAACCAAACCAAACCAACCCCCACCTCCCCAAAAAGAAAGGTTGATGTTTCCACAAGGACATGACAAATACGTCATTAAATTCTTTTAACCTATTTTCCCCCTCAAGCGTATTATTAGGTTTTTGCAGCAAGAATGAAGATGTGTGCGAAGGCCCATTCGCTTATTCTGGGTTTGGTGATGACATTTCCATATGTTTAGGCTGAATTCTGCTTTGGTTCCACGAAATGAACTTGAGTATGTCAGGGGACACTCCAGTTTTGCGTGTTCAGCAAAACAGATCTGTCACTCAAATGACTGGAATGCAAACCCCGCTGTACTGATCTGATTTCTTGACATTTGCAGGGAAGGCTAGAAAGTCGGGCTTTTGTTTTAGGAACGAAAGTAAACTCCAGGGGAGTTGCCCAAATCCTCCCTTTTTAAAAGCCAAACTGAGCAAGAAGAACAAATTGCTCCTTGATTTCCAAGTTGGTTTTTCCCGTGGTGTTGTATCCCTCCTTGACCCTGTTGTTTGTTTTGCTTTATGTCTGACTCCAACAGAGATCAAAATACATTTTATGGACTTATAGTTTGGCAATATGCTGGCAAATGGGAAAACAAGCAACATCAAGCAAATTTCTGCCACAGTGCTTTTAATATTGAGATAGATTTTTATCTAACAGAGCCAACAGAATGGAACATGAGAACCAGCAGCTCGGGGCTGTAAACACTGCTTTCTGATGACACATCCCTAGGGGGCAGATCTTACAGTTTCTATATTATTCAGCTTGTCACTCTGCTGGCACAGGACTGTTTTTTTTTTTTCCCTCCTCAGAAAATGTCTTCCCCCACCCCCTTGCAACTCCAGCTGTCTTCCATTCACAAAGCAGTGTTTTAATAAGGTGGTTGTTTACTATGAAACAAAGATAGTGCTAATAATGAATCACTATACAATCTAGCATATTCCTTCTCAGGGATGATCTTCTTGATGCTGAACAGCTGGAGCAAAAGTCAGGGGAAAAAGCCATCCAGCCTTTAGACAGCATCGTTGATGTTTCCAAACAGCATCCAGATGTTTAGTGTTGTGGAAGTCATATGTTTGATTGCCTGCCTTCTTCGTATTTTATCTGGATCTTTTGGATGTTCTGTCGACAGAGTGGCAGCTGCTCTTCATTTGCAGTCTGCAGAACAGTTTTGTTGATTGTACGTGGCATCAATAAGGCAAAAGAGTAGCAAGGCCAGGCCAGTCCTGTTGGGAATTGTGTGAGATGAGGAAGAAGACTTGGACTGTGGCTCAATGGGTCCCTCTCCTGGCTGATAATGTGCTCGAAAGCATGCAATTTTTCAAGGCACCTGCTGAAGCAGTTTCAGGTTTCACCAGGAGGCGGGCAGATCTTCTGTTTGTCCTCCTGGCGCTGGAGGCCAAACACCCAAGAGCTTCCATGCCTTGCTCAGTTCTAAGAAAGATTGTCAAGGTGCCATGGAGGACACGGGCTTAAATACAATCTGCTCTTGCTATGCAGAAGTAGAATCATTTCCCTCTCAGATTGATGCCTCATCAGGCAGAATTATAACTCTAGAATGTAGGAAATGAAACACTTTCTTTTTTTAGGATCTCAGTGTACCCTCCCCAAATCAGCAATTGCCTTGCTCCGTACCACTCTGGTGCCAGCTCTTGGTACTTAGAATTCGAGTCAGTGCCAAATGCTCTACTAAATTAAAACTCCCCCAAATTAATTATCTCATCAAAAATGGCTCGGTTTCAGAACCGGATTCCTAAGTCTTCCTGGTGCTAAAATAAATGCCAGTTCCTTTCCAAGAGTGAAAGAAGAAAGAAAACCCAGTCATTTATGGACATGTCCCTGCAGGAATTGATCACATTACAGATTGTGGCAGAGTCGAGAATAGCCTGAGCACGTGAGTAACCCAGCATCCTCCTGCTTCCAGATGACTAGTTAGAGAGCACTCAATGCTGACGAGGGCTTCGTGGCAGGAGGAACAATGTCATCATCAACACGTGGGACTGTGCAGCATTTAGAACACTGCACGCAAAGGGACCTTCGCACAGAATTATCTCAGTGTGCTTTAGACAGATGGCTTAATGTTTCTTTAACCTTCACCCTACCAAGGCCACCCATGGTTTTCTTTGGCCATGGGCTTTTAAAAAATGATTGCTCCGTGGCAATTTTCTAACAAGGCTGACTGCAATCTATTTCCTTAAATCTTTTTTTTTTTTTCCTTACTCTTAACTATCCCTTGCAGTGGTTTGCAGTTGATAAACCTCCCTGTCTGGTGCGGGTTCCTCACATGTAAGTAATTACAGACATAAAAGAAGATGAAGGAGCTGAGATTTCATCATTAATGGTTTCTTTGCTATTGAAGAGCCATTCAGAAATGATTACTTGGGAAAACAGTGCTTCCCTGATTCGATGCTGCCTGACTCCTGAGAAACCACGCGCCCACCCCTAGAATCTTTCAGTACAGGAAATGACAACTCAAGGAAGCAGACGGATGGCTGTGGGTGGCAAAGGACGCCTTGCACCGAGCACCCATGGGTCTATCTCACAGCGGTAAAGAACAATCGGGTTTGTTTGGGAAGGAGTACACAGGCTTTGGATTTCCACATTGTGTTGTCAGAGGTGTGAATGCAGTGGAAAAGCCAACAGGATGCATTTTAATAGCAAACTTCAGTAGGGACGTTGATGACTCCTACACCACTATGGCTACTGTTCAACTCCCAGAACATTTCTGCAAACACTCAGGGGAACAAGGAGATGCAGGGGCCCCAGGACTCTGGGGATTGGCCCCCAGGAGTGGATGTTTATTTGCAAGTTGCTCTCTGTGTCACTTTCCCCTGGTAGAGCTCTAAAGAGGCATTCAGAACCCCTTAGGACAGAGAACAGCAATCACACAGCAGAGTGCTTAATGATAAGATCTATTTAAGAGGGCAAGTATCTTCTGACTGAGTACTTAAAAGGGTTGGAAGTCTGAGCACGGAGCCTGCAATTGGCTTATCATTTTTGAGGAACAAAGATGTTCTGCTGCAGGCAGATATCCCGCTGACACTTTAAGCAGGATTTGACTGGCGTCCTTGCTGCTGCTTTGGCTGCTGCTCCTGTCAGGGTCTTATATATCCAAGTGCATTCCAAGTGCCAATTTTCTGGGCCAGTGCTGTGGCCTTTCAGGGTAGGGCTGCTGTCTGTGGCACAGGCATCTCATAAGCTAGTGTGTATCCCAGCTGCTCTGCTTCCAGTTCAGCTCTCTGCTAATGGCTTGGGAAAAAAGACAACATTGGCCCAAGTGCTTGGGGCCCTTGCACTCCGTGGGAGACCTGGGAGAAGCTCCTGGCACCTGGCTTCCTACTGGCCCAGCTCCAGTGTAAGCATTTGGGGAGTGAACTAGCAGATGGAAGAGATTTCTCTGTTTCCCTCTTTGTAACTGTCTTTCAAGTAAAAATAAATAAATCTTTAAAAAAGATTTCCTTACCTAACAAGAGAGAGCCCTTGGAATTCTCAAAGGTGTTCCGTCTGGGTATTTCCTGTTTCATTCTGAGGTGAGGAGCAGAGCAAGAATGGCTTGATGAAGTACTTCAAACTCCCTGCTCCAAGTGCTTATGGACTGGGCAGCTGACTTCCTGGGGAAGAAACCTCTGTTCACAGTTCCTGTCTGTTTCCTATAGGTGCATGCCCACCTGGTGCACATGGAGCTGCAGGTGGGGGACATCAACCAGCACGACTTCCCCTGGGTCCAGATCCTCTCCAGGCTTCTGGATGCCAAGGTGGGCCGCGCTGGGCGCTCCGTGTCCATCCACGCCTCAGTGGAGGCAATTACTAGGAGCTGCATGCTGCATGGTGATTTGAAGGTGGGAACTGGCCAAGGTGCTGCTGACGGCAGCTCTCCACTGCTACAAGGCCACTGCTGGAGGAGGACCAGGCAAGGCCACACACCTCACATATTTTGCTGCTGCTGATCTCCAGTGCCTCAGGATAGCTGCTTCTGCCCTGGCGTGCACCCTTGGGTTACCCGTGCCCCAGTGCAGGCAGCAGGTGTGGGCCACGGCTCCAACAGGAAGCTGATTTACATCCTTCTCTGCCGTGACTGCAGCTTTTTAGTGGGAGAGCTATCCTTAGCTACAGGTGAGTCGTTCCCGCAGCGGCACATGTCCCCTCCACCTGCCAACCAGCTCTGTCATCGAGGTGTGGGACAGAGGCTCCTCTACCTTCTTTCAGGACCACACTGGTTCTGGTGCCTGGGGACCTGGCGCCACCTGGTGGGGAATTGATGCCACCGCTTGCACAAATTAGGAGAGAGACCTTCGTTGGGACAAGCAGGGCTGGTGGTAGGGTAGGAGCCTGACCAGTTCATGGTCCAGGTTGGTGTGAAGGTCAGTGCCTACCGCTTTGTACTAAATGGACACCATCACTGCGGCTTGTGGCTTGTTCCTGCCAAAATGAAACTAGGACGTGGAAGAGGAGAGACCAGGCTAGGCAAATTCCCAGTCTTAGGAAATGACACCGCAGGCTTCCATGTTCGCAGAGGCCCATGAGGTCCAACCTTTGCAGATTTCCAGGTCTAAAAACAGTGGGTTGTTTGCATGTCCTTCCTCCCTCCCCCAACTCTCCTAAGAGGGCTGCAGGGCCCCAGGGGTCTGGGTAGAGTCTTATTTCCTTTCCCCTCTTTAGGGTCTGCATTGAAGTTTAATAGGTTTTTTTTCATGCTCATGTTTGTGACTTCAAATGGTTAATTGTTTAGATTTTCTTTGTTTTTTGGTCCCTGTCCAGGGATTGGGGCAGAAGGAGGCTTGAGAGTCCCATGCTCCTCGCAGGGCCATCCCTTCATCCGAGACAGCTGTTTTTGGGTCCAGTTTGAATGCATTATTCAAAATGGGAATGTGGTGTCTGCTCTGTCAGTTTTGATATTTTAGTTTGTAAAAATTTTACTTTATTAAAATGTTTATTAATATAAAGAGAGCAGATTTTATCCATGCCCTAGGTACATTAATGCTTCCATTATTCCCCTGTGTGTTTTAATTTGCTTTCTCTCTTCTCTGTTTTTTTTTTTTTTGCAAAGAAATAATTTTAATCAATGCTATATTCACAGACTTAACTCACCACTAATCGTAATATACAACAAATAGAAAGTAGAAAGACACAGTTCCACTGGAATGCAAACAAGCGCTGAAAGGGACAGTATCACAAAATGTCCATTTGGTTCCTATATATTTTTCATTGCATATTAACTATCACAAATCAGAAAATATATGGTATTTTTTGAGATGCGCTTATTTTTCTAAGCAACAGGAGTTGTTCCGTTTTATTGCAAAAGGCAAGATTTCATTCCTTTTATGGCTGAGTAGTATCCCATAGTGTGTGTGTGTGTGTGTGTGTGTGTGTGTATATACTGAGCTTTATCCCATCATTGTTGGTGGGTATTTAGGTTGATTCCATGTCTTAGCTATTGCCAATTGAGCTATAAATGTGGGGGCACTTCCTCATATGCTGATTTCATGTGAGTATCTCTTTCATATGCTGATTTAATTATACTGTGAGTGAATTTCCAGGACTGGAATGCCTGAGTCATGTGGTAGATCTCTTTTAAGAAAGCTGAGAAATTCCTGATGGGTTCTTTTTATTTCTGTGGTTTCCATTGTAACAAATTTTTTTTCTGACTTTTTGATCTGGGTCTTCTCCAAGCTTGCCCTCCACCTTTGGGGGAGTTGGACCAGTATCAGGTTTGTTTATTAAAAAAAAAAAAAGAAACTCTTCACTTTACTGACTTTTTTTTATTTCATTTGATTTTCATTCATTTGATTTCATTCTTTTGATTTCAATTTTGTTTATTTCTTCTCTAAATTTAATAATGTTTTCCTACTCATTTGGAGTCTGGTTTGTTCCTGATTCTCTAGGTTCTTAAGATGCGTGGCTAGATAATTTATTTGATGCCTTTCCAATTTCTTTACAGAGCTGCTGATTGCTGTAAAATTCCATCTTAGCACTGCTTTTGCTATATCTCATAAGTTTGATGTTTTGTGTTGACATCTTCATTTTTTCAGCAATTTTCTGATTTCCCCTTTTATTTCTTCTGTGGCCTACTATTCATTCAGAAGCATGTTGTGTAGCTTGCCTGTGTTTGTTTCTAGAGAAGCTTAAGTTGTTACTTCTAGCCTCATTCCATTGTGGCCAGAAGACAGACACATGGTATGATTTCATGGTTTTTTGTTTTTGTTTTGTTTTGTTTTGTTTTGTTTTACTTTTCTGAGAACTGCTTCATGGCCTAGCATATGGTATATCCTGGAGAAAGTTCCAGGTCCTGATGAAAAAAATGTGTGTTCTGCAACCATGGCTTGAAATATTCTGTAGATGTTAATTTGTTCCATTTGGTCCATCGTATAGTTAGCTCTGTTATTTCTCTGTTGATTTTCTGTCTAATGTATCCAATGATTAAAGTGGGCTATTGAAATCCCCTGCTGTATTTGTATTAGTGTCTATATCTCCCTTTATATCCAGTAACATTTGTTCTGAATAGCTAGGCACCCTGGCATTGGGTACATTTATATTTATTATAGCCACATCCTTCTGTTGACTTGATTCCTAAATCATCACACAATGCCCTTTTTGTTCTCCTTTAATAGTTTTTATGTTCAAGTCAATTTTTTGAGACATTAGAATGGCTACTCCTACTCATTGATTTTTGCTAGCGTGGCATATCTGTTCCCATCTTTTCACTTTAACTCTGTGGGCATCTTTGTTGGTGAGATGTGTTTTTCCTCTTCATTTATAGATGAGAGCTTTACTGAGTATTCTGCATGTAACACTTTGTTTCCTTTAGGACTTGGGCTGTTCTTTATTCTCTCCTATCCTGTAGGATTTCTGATGAGAAATCAGCTGTTAGTCTAATTTGGAATCCTCTGAAGGTAACCTGGCATTTCCCTTGTGAATATGTTATGTGTTAGAATTATTTTTTTATATTTTATTTTGAAAGTTTGATTACGATGTGTTATGGTGAAGATCTTTTCTCATCATGTATTAGGAGTTCTATCTGGTTACTGTAAGTGCTTGGATGCTTCTATCTCTCTCCTATTAGGGGAGTTTTATTATGTTATTTCACTGATTAGGCCTTCTTACGCATTCTCTCTCTACACTTCCGCGAATGCCTACAACACATGTTTGTTAAATTCTTGTTCTTTTGTTTTGTTTGTTTTTGGTCTGACAGATATATCTAAGGATTTGTCTTCTAGCTCAAGTATTCATTTGTTTGTCTTAGCAAGTCTGTTGTTTAAGTTTTCTGCTGTATTTTCTATTTGACACCAAATGCATCGTTTTTAAAATTCCAGTTTGATTTCTCTCCCATATCTCTATCCCTCAGCAAAATTTCTCATCCCTATCATGTCTGGGTTTCTTTATCTCATGCATTTGTTGTCTGCATTTTCGGTAATCTTGTGATCATTTTTGAATTCCTTTTCAGGCACTTCTTTAGTCTCAGTGTCTTTATTCTAATATTGAAATGTTCCTTTTGGAGAAGTCATTGTCTTCCTTGTTCTGATTTCTTGTATTTCTGCATTTATTTGTAGGAATTTGTGGGAACACTTGTTAGTTTTCTCTGATGGCTTTTGTCTTTAAACTATCCTTCTGTGGCTGAATGGACTTTCTGCCTCTGCAGTGGATATCCAGAGGCATGAGCTGAGGGTGCAATGGCATTTGGTGCAATTACAGTTCCACCTCCTCATTTCTATGTTAATCAGTGCCTGGGGTTGTCCCACAGTGTTTGCATGAGTCACAGAAAGTGTCTGTGCATTCTCTAAAATGAGCACGGAGTTGTCTGTCATGACCCACCTCAGGGAGTCAAGGAACTCTGAGCCTCTGAATGCAGACACAGTGATTTCCAAGAGACCCAGCTGTCCCCCTTGGTCCATTGTACAGTCACAACTTCCACAGTCACAGTGCACAAGGGTTCCACAGTCAGGGTACAGGGAACTGACTCAGCCCTGCAAGCCTGCACCATCCCTGGGGAAGCTGCCTGTGGGCACTCTGTCTTTACACTTTGAGCCCTGGAGCCTGTAATGGAATGGGGGCCTGGGTGTAGCTCATAGTCCTAAGTGTGTACCCAGCCTTCTGCTGATCCTCCAGGGCAGACTGAAGTCAGTAGGGGATGTGGTTTGATCCCTCTGATAAAACATCCTTGTTGTATCTTTGCTCACTACTGTAGTCTCTGCTTGCATTAAGATGCTGCGTGCTCCCTGGTGGTCACTGGCCACCCTTGTGGATAGATGGGGGAAAGAAATGTTCTTTTTCTTCAAGGGTTAGATGGGTACCCTGTTCCTCACTAGTGTTCCAGGCTGGACTCAGTGTGGTCCACAGGGTTCTCCTGCAGGCAGCATCACCAGTGACATGGTGGCCAAAGTCTATTCTCACTTCATTCCTAGAAGATGGTCTCACCTCCCTTCTCTGGCTGCAGGAGGTGCAGGTGGCATTTCCATTCATTGCTGAACGTTTGAATTGTCCACAGTACTCCATGGTGTGTGCCTTCTTCTTGCAGGTTTTTCCACTGCAAACTTCTTTCTAGCTCTCCTCTGGAACTAAGTCCTCTGTTCTCTTCCCCAGTCAAAAATCAGCAGCTCTTTTACCTATTCAGCCATCTTATAACGTTGAAAAGCAGAGTAACAGATAGGAGACATGCACTCACATATAAGAAGGAGAGGGAGATTGCTGCCTTCCATCTGATGGTTCACTTTCTAAATGCTTGCCAACAGCTGGGGCTGGGCCAGGCTGAAAGCAGGAGGCTCCATCTGGGCTCCCAAATGAGTGGCAGAAACTCGGGTACTTGGGCCATCACCTGTTGCCTTCTAGACATTTTTAGCTAGAAGTTGGTATGGGAATGGAGGTGGAAATGGAGTCCAGTCACTTGTATGTGGGAAGGAATGTGGGCTTCCTAAGCAGTGACCTGATCAGCTATTCCCAAATGAAACATTATTACCTATTTCTCTCTCTGTTGTTTTAAAAATGGGATGCAGTCTCAGTTTTCTCTCTTTAATATCTATATTCACAGGGGATATGCCTGTTGCATGTTTGATAAAATTTCAGAATATGTACTCTTATTTCTAGCCAATGCAATACTTCATGCCTATTTAATGGATAATACAATAGTTGTATCCTTTTCATTTTCATACACATTCAAATCTGGGTGAACTTTTTATTGTGAGCAACAGTAGAAAGGTAATAGTGAATCAAAGATGTCAGTTTGGGTAGTAGAGAGGGCCTCAAGAAAACATCCTCTCAAACGATAGCAAAGCCAAGGGTAAGTCCAGTCCTGTGACTTTGAAGGCTTCCCTCTCAAAGCCATAGCACATCCATGCCTGATTGTAGATGGGTGGCCCCTTTGCGCCGTCCTTGGGGGGATGTCTTAGATACATTTTATATAAGATAGGATTCCATTTATGGAGAATATGTGAGTGTGTGTTTAGTACTGCTTTGTTTAGAGAATACTGCACTGGCAAGATCTCATGCTATTCAATCCATCTGCTGCAATATGTTGAAGTTTTGTTTTCTGTAAACAAATTCTCTATAATGGTCAAATTCTCTATAATGGTTATCTCAATTGGTAGCTAACAGTGTGTCCTACTGATTCAAGTGCTCTTCACCATAATAGAGATGTTTCAGCAATGCACGTTTAGTTTTTTCCTACTTTTTAATAACGAGGTATCTTCTTGTAGTGCCTGTACGCTGATTACTTTCTGAATATTTTCCAAATTATGTATTTCCTAAGATGAGACATTTATGAAGGAACACGGTACCAAAGAACTAGCCTCTTCAGAGTTTCAAATTCAGATATTTATCAGGGACATGATCCATGTTTGAAACTGAACTTTGAATTTTTAAAAAAGTATTTTGAAGCTTATTCTTTTTGTAACATATGATGCTCACCTCGATTCACTTGTTCTAGCTAAAATTCCTTGTGATTTATTTCTTGTCACATAGAACTGCCTATCTGTAAATATTATAGAAGTTACTTCTAAGACATAGTCTTTTTGACTCATTGCTCACCATCTCCACTACCACTACCCTAGCCAAGTTTGTTCCTTGGCAACTGTAATTGCCTCAAAACTAGACACTTTGCTTTCACTTTCAAGAACAATGTCTTGCAAACAGCTTCCTGTGAAAGAACTGGTGTAATCCTTATACTTCACAAATCAGATACTATTATGCAACTCTCCAAAGAGTTTTCATTTGACATGAAATAAAAAATCATTATCACGCTGTTTCAGTTACTACGGCTGTACTGTTGCCTACCATGCAACAGCTTAAAACAAGTATTTCGGGCACGATGTGGTAGCCTACCAGCTAAATCCTTGCCTTGCATCTGCCAGGATCCCATATGGGTGCTGGTTTGTATCCTGGCTGCTCTGCTTCCCATCCAGCTCCCTGCCTGTGGCCTGGGAAAGCAGTGTAGAATGGCCCAAAGCTTTGGGACCCTGCACCCATGTGGGAAACCTGGAAGAGGCTCCTGGCTCCTGGCCTCAGATCGACTCAGCTCTGGCTATTACAGCCATTTGGGGAGTGAACAGTGAACCCTTGTGCACCGTGGCTCTGTAAGTTGTGACTGTACAATGGGCCGAGGGGTACAGCTGGGTCTTTTGGAAATCACTGTGTCTGCAATCACTCTCTGTATATCTTTCTTTTTTAAAATATTTATTTATTTTTATTGCAAATCAGATATACAGAGAGGAGGAGAGACAGAACGATCTTCCATTCAAGGATTCACTCCCCAAGTGACCTCAACTGCTGATACTGTGCCGATCTGAAGCTGGGGGCCAGGAGCTCTTCCGGATCTCCCACATGGGTGAAGCTTTGGGCTGTCCTCAACTGCTTTCCTAGGTCACAAGCAGGGAGCTGGATGGGAAGCAGGGCTGCCGGGATTAGAACCGGCGACCACATGGAATCCTGGCGCGTTCAAGGCGAGGTCCTTAGCTGGTGGGCCACAGCACTGGACCCCTGTATATCTTTCAAATGGATAAATAAATAAATAAATCTTAAAAATACCCTCTATTTCGTTACACTCATGTATTTTGTGTATCCTTTTGGACAAGTCACAGTATGGCACGTTTGAAACCTTAGCTGGAATGTTTTGGTGGCTGGGTGCTGAAATCACCTAATCATTTGAAGGCTTATTCAGTTACACGTCTGACTTGTGAATAGGGATACATCAAAGTGCAGAGCAGCTGACCTGGAGGAGAGCAGGAATGTCTCAGGTTCCCCTTATAGGTGGCTTGAATTTCCCATGGCAAAGAAGCCTGAGGATAGTTGTTCAGCAACTGAGAACTGCAAACATACATGATTCATCAAACAAGAAGGAAATCATATCTTCTTTTATGTCTCAGCTTCCAAAAAATACACAATTATTTCTTCATTATGTACTGGGCCAAGCAGTTTTTGGAAAAGCTTTATTTAATTTTATTTGAAATGCAGAATTATAGAGAGAAGGAGGAAGGGAGGGAGGGAAGGGGAAACCAAGAGAGAAAGAGAGAGAGGGGGAATATGAGAAAATGTCTTTCATCTGCTGGTTCACTCCCCAGATGGCCACGATGACTGGAGCTGGGATGATCCAAAGCTTGGACCAGGAGCCAAGAGCAAGGAGCCAGGAACCTTTTCCAGGTCTTTCTGGTGGGTGCAGGGACTCGAAGACTTGAATCATCCTCCACTGCTTTCCTAGGCCGTAAGCAGGGAGCTGAATCAGAAGTGCTGAGGCTGGGACTTAAACTGGTGCGTCTGTGGTTGCTGGCAGAGAATCAGCCTGATACTGCACTACACTGGCCTCTACCTAAGTAGTTTTAAGCTCACACAGATTCAAGGGGAAGGGACAAAGATCCTTGGGGAAAATGTCAAAGAGTTTTATGGCCTGTGCTTATGAAACAGTCTCATATGAGTCCTGAAGTCTTTATTATGTGTTCGCTGGTTGCTTTTCACCCGTTATTAGTTTGCCTCTGGATAACTTAGATCATTTTAGTGACATTGTTTCTTGAATGCACCAAGCATTTCTTCATTTCAGGCCTTGGGTCTTCGTGTTCTCACTCTGGTAACTCTCCTTTAGACACACACATGGTTTGCTGCCTGCTTTGGTTCAGGTGTCTGTCCCGCTGTCCATCCACATGAAGACAGCCATTCAGATCTTGCTTCTCCTCCTTGTCATTTTGTAATATTTAATTGCCAGTATAACAGATAAACTAAAGTACTTAAAGAAAAAGAACCAAATGTACCATACTAAAGAATAAAAGGTGTGGTCTAACAATACATACACTGCAGCTTGCAGAACTATTTCTTCTGAACATATTACATTTTTAGATTATTGTAAAATTGCATAGATTTTTCTTAAAAGTTCCATTATACTCCTTTACCTTGTAGAAAGTTGAGTGCCACCTTAAAGGGCCTGAGCTGAGCTGATCTTCCAGTTCTCCCACATGTGTGCAGAGTCCCAAAGCTTTGGGCCGTCCTCTACTGCTTTCCCAGGCCACAGGCAGGGAGTTGGAAGGGAAGCGGAGCAGCTGGGACATGAACTGGCACTCATTTGGGATCCTGGAGTGTGCAAGGCAAGGATTTAGCCACTGATCCACTGCACTGGGCCCTGGTACTATCATTTTAACCCCATTTCCCATTTGGGAGAAACTGAGATGTAGAACTATTGGAGTAATTGAATCGAGGAGGCTTCCTAGTGCTAAGGAACAAAACTTGATTTCCAATCTGGGTATTAAGTTCCAGAATCCATACACTTATGAACTGTAACATACTTTCAGCAGGTATTTAGATTTTTAAAGAGTCAGTGCTGATTTATGTTTCTGAGGATGTTTCTATCTTTGAATTTGAATGAGAAGTTACAATTTATGGTTTGGTTTATACTTCACTTCTTTGCTGCATATCCTTGTAAAATTTTTAGTGGGATTATTGGAAGAATGACTCATGTATAATAGCAGGAAAATTGAATTAGAAGTTGATAGTGAGAAGATACGTGTAATGAAGATATTTTTATGATTTTTGAATTTTATTCTTTATAGTTATTAAAAGATGAATTATCTAATAAATCGACTTCTAATCTTCAGAAATTTCACTTAGGTAGTAATTTTATCTGTTCCTTCCACTAAAGCTGTATCAACGATTCCAGGTAATCATTGACATGTTGGAATTTTATTTCCACTTCACTTCCTCAGTGAACCAGCAGGTGGAGGTACAAGTTACTGGCAGAAAATCCAGAGGCAGCAAAAACAAGCAAACAGCTAGTACCTAGTCCTTGAATAATGGAAATTGCTTGCATTAATTTGAGGTATATCGATGCCTAGTATAATGAGTTTGTTTTTTATTTCTTATACTTCCAGATCATTTAAGATCACAATCAAAAACATTTAAGGGGATAGAAAGATTAAACCAGGAACTTGAAAACCAAGAATCCTTCTTCATGTCATGAAAATAGCTACAGGATTTCACTTTTTTCAATACCCTTTACCCTCACATTTTCCAGCTGAGAAATATAAATTTCCAACTAGAACACTCAGGACTCAAACAACGTTATTTTCAAGTGTGTGAGTCCCACAGTGAAAGGCTGCAAAGCACATATGACAGAGTTCAAAACCACAGGCCAGTAGAGCCACCTCTCTACATTCTTGGACAGAATGATGAATTAAATTATCCTTCAGTGAAGGATCACCTTCACATACCTCAGAAACAGCCACTTTATTCTGAACGGTTGCAACTCATACATCAAGTCATGCTTGGGGAATATACATATTTATGCTTCTGGCAAGTGTTAATACGCTGTTACATGCATGAGCCTCATAGTTATGACAATACATTTGCTTAAATTCTGTTAACCATCAATGACAGAGTACATGATGCTTTTACATCATAAAGGGTATTTTACCCAAGAGTCTTAAAAATGGTCTTTATTGCCATTAATATAATAAATGAACATGTTTCATATCTTAGTAGCATTTATGAACATACTTAAAATATTTGATCTAGCTGTTCATTTACATTTGAATGTATATGTAATTCTACTGGGAATATAATTTAACTTCAGAGTAACTCTGGGCTGGCTTAAGAACCTGAGCGCCAATCTCCCTCACATGGTTTTCTGGAAGGAAATTTGGATGGTTGGTCCAGGTGTTGGGGTTTCCAAATCATCTTTCCACCTTGGAGGCAGAGAGGGTACTGAGTGAATAGCGGGAAAGCAATGGCACAGTCTGGTAATAAGAGGAAACCCAGCGAAGGTGGCTGGTGATGTGTCTGGGCGCTCAGCTCATTCTCAGCAACAGTGGCTCCTTCAGGGGCTGCAGTTACTGTGGACAGAGGGGAACAGGTGCTGGAGAGAGTTCCTAGTATTAGACAAAGAAGAAACCAAAATGAAGGAGCAGGGACAAATGGGGGAGTTGGCTGCAAATTCAGTTACTTGAAATCTAATGTTACCAACCGGAAGTAATCTATGTCTAACTCATCTGGCGGGCAGGATGGAAGCACCTGGATTGTATCTTGTTTTCTGCAAGATTGGTTTAGACTGGGAAGAACTGAATCTTCGAGTGCAGGACATCAGTACCCTCAACTGAAAGAGCTCAAGATCATTAAGACCTAACAGGCAGGAACTGTGCTGCTCCACATAATAGCCACCAGCAATGTGACTGTTTGTTTAAATGGATTAAGGTTCAATACAGTAATAAATCCAGTTCCTCAGAGTGGCCACATATCAATAGCCACTTATGCTAGTAGCTGTCTTTTTGGACAGTGCCATTGTAAGACATTTCCGTCATTATGGAATATTCTAATGGATAACTCAAATATACATGAGGGGGCATATCAGAGGACCTCCTTTGGTAGCTGGGGCTTGAGGGCAACTTATGGCCCACCGTCCTTGCTCAGCAAATGCACAGAGGGTCTGTGTGTTCTTGTCTGGCCTTCATACTTCCCATCTTCCTGAAGTTATCCTTTTACTGACCCATGTGTTTCAGTGTGTTTTGACATATTATTTATTACAAAATTCTTGAAAACTATCTAAGGACAAGAACTTCCAGCAGTACAAGCTTTTTAAAGGTTGCAGAATTTCTAAGCCTCCCTTTGATGTGCCAACTAGAACCTTACATTTAAGGTCCTCATTTTAAATACTCCCATCTTGGATACTTAGTAGCAATTGTCATAATACAACATATCTTTTGATACACTTTTCCTCCTAACCTCTTCTAAGAAATAATTCAGCAGTTTTCAAGACCATGAAGTCGTTCTTTGGCTATGTTCAGGCAAGAAGCTGGTAAGGACTTCTGACCCCCTTGGCCACGGGTTTTCCATAAACTTTACTGCTCTAAGAATTGTTTTCTAGTTTTCACAGTGTCCTGTGGGGTCCAGCCTGTGTGTTGTTTAAGAGTTGGTTTTCTAGACTAAGCAGTCTAGGTGATAGCAGATGTCAGTGTACTTTGCTTGACTTAAGCTATATGTTAAAATTAAAATAGACAACTATATGTTTTGGTTAAACCAATGGTATACTAAAATCATCACAAGATCATTGTTCCTTAATATCTATGGGAGTTGGTTTTAGGACCTACCAAAAATCAGTGGACACACAAGTCCCTTATATTGAATGACACAGTATTTGCATCCAATCTACAGAATTCTGTCATATACCTTAAATCATTTCCATACCCTCACATATACTTTAAATCATGTTACACACTGGTTTTCAAAAAAGTCCTTGGAGGGGCCCGGCGCGGTGGCGCAAGTGGTTAAAGGTCCTCGCCTTGCACGCCCAGGATCCCATATGGGCGCCGGTTCTAATCCCGGCAGCCCCGCTTCCCTTCCAGCTCCCTGCCTGTGGCCTGGGAAAGCAGTCGAGGATGGCCCAAAGCTTTGGGAACCTGCACCCGCGTGGGAGACCCGGAAGAGGCTCCTGGCTTCGGATCGGCATAGTATCGGCCCGTTGCGCTGACTTGGGGAGTGAATCATTGGACGGAAGATCTTCCTCTCTGTCTCTCCTCTCTGTATATCCGCCTTTCCAATGGAAAAAAAAAAAGTCCTTGGAAAATACATATTGTGAAAATGCTTTGGGTTCAAAGTTTTTGCACTTAAAGTTATCTTTTGATTTTCTACAATTTTTTTTCTTATTAAAAACATGTTGGAGAGATTGATGCTTAGTTCATTGATTCACTTCCAAATGCTCACAATAGCCATGGCTAGGCAGAAATTCTGTTCAGGTGTTCCAGTAACTGGCAGGGACCTAACTGCTTGAATCATTATCAGATGTTTTCCAAATGCATATTAGCACGAATGCAGCAGAGCAAAGACTTTAACCTGGATACTCTAATGTGGGATCTGAGCATCTCTACAAGTGACTTAACCACTGTACCAAATGCCTCTTTACTTACAATACTTAATGTACTTGCTATGTGTATGTTGTAACATTATATCGTTGGGACTGATGTTGTGGTGCAGTGGGTGAAAACATCACCTGTGATGTTGACATCATATATTGGTTTTGGTTTGAGTTTGGCCAGGACTTCTGACCCAGCTGCCTACTAACATGCTTGGGAGAGCAGTGGACAATGTTCCAAGTACTTGGGCCCTTCCTTGTATCAACATCCGAGACCCAGAAGCTTTTGGCTCCTGGCTTCAGACTGGTTCTGCTCCAGCTGTTGTGGTAAATTTGGGAATGGGCCAATGGATAGCGGGTCTCTCTCTGTTGCCCCCTCTTTGTCACTCTACCTTTCAAACAAATAAATTTTAAAATTACTATATTATTTGGGCAATAATGACAAGATTAAAGTCTGCATGTTCATTACAGATGCAGTTACTTTTCTGAATAATTTTGATCTGTGATTGTGTTCAATGTACAAATGAGGAACCCAAGGATGTGCTGGATCAGCTGTAATTTTTCATGTACATGAACTATGTGTAACACATTTTTGAAAGCAAGAATCTAAAAGTATCCTTTAATTTTATAAACATAGAACTGGATTTTTGATTTTTCTTAAAATTCCATCTAGATTCATAATTTATAGTTTTCAGTGCCTGGCACAGAATCATGCCTATGAGCTTTACCCATGCTGTGTATGCCATGAATTTATACTTCATTGTATAAATTTGCTGCAACTGATTTATACTTTCTGTAGCTGGACATTAGAATGACTTCCAACTTGTGACTTTTGTGAATAAAATTAACTTACAGTTTTTTGTGTGTGGATATAAACACTCGTTTCTTCTGGCCACCTACCCAGGAATGACATTGCTGAGTCACAGGGTGATGGCGCTGGGATTTAAAGCTTGCTCTCCCTGACTGCTCTGTCACCCCCTGCGTAAGGCTCATTGCGTCAATACCAGCCAACAAGGGCTGGGAGCATTCTGTGAGCTCTCTCAGCTGTGTTTTTCTAAGCAGGCTCTTGATTCAATTGAGAACTTTCTATAACCTTAACTAATAACAGCAAGGGGAAGTTTTATATTTGTTCAACAAACAAGAGTCTTTTAAGTGATCATTAAATAGTTGATGAATTACAACACTTAGTAGCTTCTCTTTGAAAAGACCATAATAATACCCATCTTTGACAGTCTTGTTTTGCACACTGAAATGTATACAGTAGAACTGGAGTTAGAAGTTGATTATTCATTTACTTGTGCACTATAATTAGCTAAGGAGGAAACAAATCAATTTAAAAGCAATTTCCATAGTCTACACATGCACAGGAATTGATTGCAGAGTTGAATTTGCTGAATAAAAAGTGAAGCTAGCTAATCTCCATTTGTATTTCATCGAGTAAATGTCAGCTATTGATCTTTGTAGCTTACTTCTGGTGAGGTGCTATGTCTGTCATTCTCTAAAGGTAGCACAGCACAGTCTCTGTTGAGTTTAATTAGGTGTGGGCCAGTCATTTCACTTGTTGAGGAAAATGAAATATTTTAGCTGTAGTGGAAGGAAAAACCTCAGCCCACTGCCTGTTCCATCACCCTCTTTCTGACTCCTACTCATCTTAATTTAATGCTCATTGATTCTTATTGTTGGATGTTGTACAGAGAAGCCCTTTTGTAATGTGGTGTTTTAAGATTGAGCTGAAACTTACTTTACAGTCTGGCTGAATTCTCTCAAGGTTTCTTGAGCTCCTGACAACACAGCATTACATTTTAGGGAGACGACTTGACCTTTGTGTTACAGAACAGGTTTCCATTGTGCCTGGTTTTCTTAAAGAGTAACCCATGTTGCCATTGTCACACAGAATTTATATGCTATTTGACAAGTTGCAATGCCTTCTGCCCTGGAACAACATAACACGTATAATACTACATTGTATCTGAGCACTGCTATTTGTGTAAAAGTAACTGGGAACATTTTTCTTAAAAATAATACTACAATACCATGTTTATTTCTTCATCCATAAATTAGGTATAATAGTAACACATTTCATGGAGATTTTATAATAGCTAAATGTGATGATGTGTAAAATGTTTAGAAGATTGCCTTGTGCATGGTAATCATTTGAATGAGTATTTTAATTACTGACATCAAAAAGTTTCATTTTTCCATTCTTGTGTTTAAACTGATGTTTCTTATTTCAAAGCTTCCTGAAGTCTTTATTATTTTGTTTGGAACAATTAATACTTTTTAAAATTTTATTTGTTTTAAAACTCATGGTTACAGAGAGAGAGAAAAGGGAAGAGACAGAAAGGGAGAGAGAGTTTCTAGCCAATGGTTCACTCACCAAATGGCAACAACTGGGTCTAGAGCTGGCTTCAGCTAGGAAGTAGGTGTTTCATCTGGGGTCCCCCATATGTTACAGGGGCCCAAACCCTTGAGCCTTCTTTGCTTAGGCTATAGTAGTGAGCTGGATCAGAAATATAACAACCGGGACATGAACTAATACCCATATTAGTTTGTGGCATAAGAAATGGTGGCTTAATTCGCTCTGCTGCCAGCTAACCCCTCAATGAATATTTTTCCTAACTTTTTGATAGACAACTTTCATTATTTCTCATATACTTGTAACAGCTGAGCTGGGACAGGCTGAAGGGCTAAGGCTGGAAACTCCATTCGGGTCTCTTATAAGGGATGCAGAGACCCAACTACTTGAAGGACCATTTGCTGCGTTGCAGGGTGCACATTAGCAGGAATCTGGAATTAGGTGTGAAGCCAGAACCTGAACCCAGGCACTGGGATGTAGGAGGTGATGTCCCAAACAATATCTTACCTGCTGTACCACATGGCTACCCCCATTATGTTTTAAATTAACTTTTCAAATATGTAGGTGACAACAGCTCAAGTCCCTGGACGTCACAGCATTTTTTAAAAACAGTGAAATGGAACTATGATTTAAAAAAAAAAAAAAAAAGACTTGAGAGGTAAGTCTGAGCAGTAGAATGGATACCTTACTCTCCTAGCCACAAAGCTGTGGCTGGGAGAACCCGTGCTGCACCAGGCTGCCTGCTGGGGAACCAAGCTCCCCATCTACTGCAGCTGGGTTGGGGGAGGGTCCTGGGCTTGTTGGTGGCCAGAATGCCAAATGGTGCCAGGCTCTACCCACTGGCCACCCATGGATGAGCTGTGGGGTCTTGGGGGTATCAATTACTGCATAGGGATATCCATGGATAAGGCTACTGTACATGTAGGTGAGGAATGAATCCTGAAGGCCACTCAACAACAAAGCTGCTGTACTTGCAGGTAAGCGAGGGGACTGAGACCTGGTGGTTTGCAGAGGAGAGATTGGAAGATCTGTATGGGTCAGACTGATTCATCAGCCCAGATGGGAGTCCTGA
Organism: Ochotona curzoniae; assembly: GCF_017591425.1. Taxonomy (NCBI): domain Eukaryota; kingdom Metazoa; phylum Chordata; class Mammalia; order Lagomorpha; family Ochotonidae; genus Ochotona; species Ochotona curzoniae. Next base: position 38,533,416 of record NW_024466502.1, on the reverse strand, counting down.
GACGGGCTTGTTAGTGCAGAGCATCACTGATCACCACACGCCACCCCACACGAAACCTATGACTGTGGACCTTTCTATCAGAGCTAGATCCCAGTACCTGATTGAACAGGGGACAGGTCACTTTAGGCAGGGCCATGACACTAACCAGCACACGAGAGAACCAGGTCCGGAGGTAGATTCTGTGGGAGATAAGTGGCCCCAATCCTGTGGAAATACAAGTCCCGCTGGTTAGCTCAAGAGTTGAGATGGTGATGGGTTGAAGTAGGTGTGAACATGGAACCTACCAACACTCACAGGTACTGGGGCTGAGAATAGACTGGGCAGGTGCAAGCTGCAGCACCTGCATGTGCATCCTAAAGCAGAGTGTGGGGTGGGCTGGGTCTCAATATCCTCCAGCTCATACAAAGGCAAAGATGGAGGGGCTGGCTATGCTGGACAAGGGCCTAGCAGCTGCTGGCACATGTGAGATTGAGTCTGGGAGTGGGACGAGTGGGGGAACCTGGGAAACTCGCTTTTGGGGTCATAGCTCCCACTGGTGAACCCATGGTCCAGACATAAGGGTTTGGCAAGCTGGGAAAGGTAGCTCATCCATTGGCAAGTGTGTGGGTTGGTTTTGGAAGGGGGTGGACTAGTCAGGGCTGAGAAAACCTTAGCCCACTGGCGAGTAACACCTACTGGTTTACATGGGCCAGGGATGGGAGCAGACTGAGCAGGACCAGGTTGCAGCGCCTGCCAGCAAGAGTTGGGATTGGGGGCTGGCTAGGTCAGTCCAGGCTATGTATCTAAAGGCAAATGCTAAGATGGATGAGGGGATATGCCAGGCTGGGTCAGAGCAACCACTAGCATGTGCAAGATAAGTAGATGGGAAAAGGCCTGGTAGGGGAACTAAGGGGATGTCCTGGCTGGGCTGTGATTCTCATTGGTGAGCACAAGGGCCAGGGTGGATGCTGTGCTCTGGTCTGGATATGGCTGCAGGGTCCCATAGGTGTGAGCTGGATCTGGAATACACAAGACTGGGTTAGACTCCAGCAACTACTGGTGCTCATGAGAACCAGAATGGGTAGAAGACTGGCTAGGCTAGGTCTCTGCCCCTGTTGAGCCATGCATGAGCTGTGTCTGGGTGTGGACCAGGCTTGGCTGGGCTATAGCACCCAACAATAAGAACTGGAATGGTTCTTAAGAACCATCCATAAGAACAGTCTGCTTCTGTGGGACAGGAGGTGGACTAAGTAGGGCTGTCCCATGGACCCACTGATGCATGGGATCTGGCATTGGAAGATATCCTGATAGAGGAGCTTGGGTAATTCCTCTGTCGGGACACCTTGCAAGTGAATGCAAGAACTAAGATGGGGAGCAGCCCAGACCAGGCCAAAATGTGATACCCACTGGCATACAATTGATGCAGGTCTGGGGCAGGCCAGGCTGGGTCAGTTCATATCACCTGCTGGTGAATCTGAGTGTCAGAATAGAGTGTGGGTCAGGCTGGGTTGGGATGCAATACCAGCCAGTTTACATGAGGGCTGGAACTGGGGGCTGGCAGAGCTGGGCTAGGCTGTAGTCCCCACCAGTGTGAGGTGGAATTGGGGGTGGGCTGGGCCTGGCCAGGCTACAGCACACATTGGTAAATGCTTAGGTGAGGCAGGCTATGCCAGACTGGGCCGCAGCACCCCACCAGGACATGTAAAACCCAGGGGGTGGTGTGGATGGACCCAATGGAGGGGTTGTGGGATCCCCTCTATTGGGCCACTACTTCCACTGGTGAGCATGAGAGCTGGTATGGGGGCTGGGCCACAACATCTGATGGCCTGCGTGTGAGCTGGATAAGGGAAAGGCCAGGCTGGGCTGACTGTACCTTCTGGCACAGTCAGAGTGGGTGTGGGTGATTTGGACTTTGCTGTAGAATCAGCTGAAAGATGCTGGCACTGGGGGCAAATTCTGTCAGGCGCAGGCATGGCAAGACAGATGGTGGAACCCAATGGCATTAGTGTGGACTGGATAGTGGGGCTGGTTGGGATGAACTGGGCTTCAATACCCATTGACATGTATGAGAGCCAAATGGGATATCGGATAGACGGGACTAGTCAACTGTACATACCAGCAAGCAGGGTGCTGGCCTGGTGGAGTACCAGGGCAGGGTGCTGGCCTGGTGGGGGTTATTGCGGGTCGCTCTGACTAGGTTACAGATCCCACTGGTTTGCATGAGGGCCAAGTATGTGATGGGCAATATTGGGCAGGACTCCAGCATCCATTGGTTTGCAAAAAACATGGGGCTGGAGATGGAACTGACCCAGCAATTGCAAGTACCAGTGTATGCTTAGGCTGGTTTGGGTGATAGACCATCCTGGATCCTGTACAGACAAACACACAAAAGAATCAGATCTGGGATGGCCTCAGATGAGGTTTCCTTTGTGGTTCCCTGCCAACTGAACCACTGGATTCAGAACCCCAATCATGGAGAGAATTGCAGGTTCTACGGTCTGACCATGGAGTCATGTGTCAGAGCTGGGCCTCTTCAGTGGCTCAGATGGAGCACTGGACAGCATATCCAAATGCACATAAAGGATATGGCAGATTATTGGAGCCTCCAGAGGACACCTGGTACCTGGCAGAGAATGAAGGACAGAACAAATCGATCAACTACTCCAACCATGCGTTGGCAGTGAATATCTGGGCAGATGGAGACTCAAAGTTGGACCATAGCAGTCAGTGGATTCTGCAGACATTTCATCGTGATTGGAGTGGTGGGATCGACAACAATTCAGGAATTTTGAACTATCAAACCTCTTGAGAACTTCATGATGTTGTAATTTTCTATTTTTCTGTTGTTGATTTTGTATTGTGTGGTTTTTTAAAAAGGGGATGTATGGTAACTGTGTAATGGAGACTATTATATCCAGATGTGAGGATACAATGCAATAGTCATCTCTACTTCCAGATCCCAGATGGACTACCAATTGCTGGGGTCAGTGCAGTGGGTGTGGAGGACAGGAAGGTGTGAGAACTGTTTCCCTGTAGGCAAGGCTGCAAGGAATTTTCAGCTGCAAGGCAAGGCCCTGGGAATGACTCTGCAACCATCTCATGGCAGTTCCACCCACCTTTGCATGGACACGGGACCATTCTGCTGAGAATTCTGTAATCTATTGAGACATTATCTGCCATGGAGTTGGTTTTTACTATTATGTGAGCTTCAAAGTTAATGTTGCTAATAACGTCTTGACAAAAGGGCCTTTTACTATTCATGCTGTCTTGGTTGTCCCCACTGACCATATGCTAATCTAGGATGTTAAGTGCATAGGTGTAGTGGGAATCTGTGTTTAGGGTTTTTTCCTTCTTTCCTTGATCTTTAGGTCCCTTCTTCTGTAATGCATTTCCTCTTTTAACTGATTCAAGATTAAGTTGTAGAATGAGGATTATAGTAGGAATGTGTTACTGATTGATAAGCACCATCTACTGAGAACTGAGATCCTGAGCACAGGATCAGGATGGCTAATATCCCACCTCAAGGTGAAACAACTGGCAGAATTATCTTTAGAAACATCCACTTGGCCATGGTGTGAAAAGTTGTGCAAGTGTTTGTGATGGCTTCTGTATAAATAAAGAGGACAGCTTTCTTGCATGGTCCATTATGATTCTGACATTATAGTGATCCATTTCTTTTCTCTCTATGCCTACTCCACATATCCTTCTCAAGTTCTGAACTTTGCTGGAGTTGGCCTCCGGCAACCAATGAAACTGTTAACTATATCTTGACAATAGGATGCTGCTCTCTCTGCCATTGTCCATGCCTGCAATGATGGACATATGACTGTTTATAAAGAACAATCTTATAGTAATATATAGGGGAATTCAGTTTGGGGGAGGGGATTTGGAATGGGGGTAAGGAAATCCCAAGACCTATGGAACTGTATCATAAAATTATAAGAATAATAAAAAATTAAAAAAAGAAAAAATAGACTCTTGAACAGAATTTTTTTTAACAGTAGTCATGTACAGTTAAGTCACTTGATCATTTTGCCTATAGCTATATTTCAAGTCATCATAGGCCTTGACAGACTTAACAAGGATATTTAAGAAATAAGGTCAAAGTTTAGTAATAAATGTATCGATCTTTTAAAATTTCACAGAAACTTGGAAGCCTACCTTCGACTGCTTTGACACATGTTCATGTATATTTCTTCTATTGTGTAGGTCACCATGTACACTCCATCAGATTAGTGTCATCATACCCTAGACGAGGCATGATATAATAAGACTGCAAATCGCCAGCTTCCAGATCGGGTCATTCTAGAAATGCTGTTTTTCTTCATTTTCCCAACATGAAAACTGAGAAGACCTATAGAACTTTTTCATGTAAGGCTCAGAAGGCATTCACAGACAATTATAGATATCTTAGTAGCCATAATCCTAAAACATATGTTCTCTGGTTCCTGCTTCCTTTTCAGCTCTGTATCCTGACACCTTCTTGTTTGCATTTCTTACCCTTTTCTCACTGATCGACCTGCTCTAATATAGAGATTGACAGTCCTATGGATTCTTTGTTCAGTATGCTCTACTCCCAGGAGGCAGGCTTAACCCCGAGATTGGAATACATCCAAGGATCTTTAAAGAAGTGAACAGCTGAAATGAGTGTGTTGATCATTTGTTCACTTGAGTCCATGTCTCCAAGCATCTTTCATCCTCCTGCTTATGATTTGATTTTTCATGTAGCTCTATCTTCAAGGAGAGAGAACAGTCTGGATAATAGATAAAAGGTTTCCTTCTGTTACCATGAAAATTATTATTTTTTTACTGTAAGTTAACTGCAAGTATAATGTTACATATCAATACCATGAGGTTGAATTGTTCTGATTCTGCTAGTCATAGATGAACTTTTAGTATATTACTGAACAACTAGACTCCTAAATATGCATTCCGAGGTTTACACCCTGTATTATGGCCAAATGATGGAGTTTTAAATGCAAGTACTTAGGGGCTCCTCAGTAAACCCATTAGTTCTTCTCCAGATAATATTCCACTCTTGATTTCCTGAATTGGCCCATGCAGACTTTTGGAATTTTTTATTTTCTTTTTAATTTTGTTTTAAAGATTTATCTTTATAGGAAAGGCAGACTTACAGAGAAGGGAGAGACAGAACCTACGTCTGCTGATTCACTTCCCAAATGGCTGTAATGGCTGGACCTGAGCCAATCTGAAGCCAGGAGCCAGGAGACTCTTGTGAGTCTCTCATATGGGTGCAGGGTCCCAAGGCTTTGGGTCATCCTCCACTGCTTTCCCAGGCCATAAGCCTGGGAAGTGAAGCAGCCAGGAATGAACTGGAGCCTATATAATAAACGTACACATTGGACATGCTGATGGCATGATAGCCAGCATTCGTCTGGCTCTTCAGGTGTGCAGTGCTACCTGCTATCATCCTGAAAAGCAGCTCCATCTATTGTGGTCCTTTTACACATGGGAAAATGGATATGAAATTGCAAATCCAAGTCACAGGAGAAATGTCCAGGGGAGCTTCAATGCTGGGTCATGTCTTCTGGGTTCAGCATGTATGCCACTCTGCCTTACTACCTTTCCTTTAGCTTGTTAGATCTTTATTTTATTAGATCTATAGATCTAGAAATCAAAGTACTTAAAACCCCATGTTGGTAGGTTCTTTACTCCAATCACCAGGAGAAGGTGAACACTCTAAATGTGTGTGTAACCCCTGGAAGCTGTGATGGGTTCCCTGGCTGAGAGTCCTTCCTCTGTCATGTGTGCTCCTGATGGATATGCTGGGTCTCGCACAAAGGGGAGCCTTTTCTTCCTATCTCCATGGTGCTTCCTTTCATGCATGCTACTGTTCGGGGCCCTGTTGAGATTTTGATTAAAAAAGACAGATATTGTGCAACTTCCATTAATGTTCTATTTCTCCTGTAGCAAAATGTAGGATCTTGCAACTTTCTCAAGGGAATTTAATTTTCCATGTCTGTTGGCAAATTCAATTTTGAGTTTTACATAAAATACTAGAAAACAGTTAGTGGCCTGGTTATGCTTGTAATTCAATGATTCTTTGAAGTACCTTTAACCCTTTTGCAACCTAACTTTTTTTCTGTAACCTGTAAACCACTAACTCTTTAAAGAAAACTGATTTTTGTAATATAAAATGCCTGAACTATTTAACTTAATTTTTTCCATCTGCTTTTTGTGGTAATGCCATTTGATTTATTTTGATAATGCTACCTAAAGAAAAATAAAATCTCTGCTAAGTGAGGAAACTATCAAGGTCTGTTTTGAAAATGCTCAATGCACAATAACTAATAGTTAAAACAGCACTTTACATATCTGGTTAGTTCTTTAGTGCCGCCAATGATACTGTGTGTGTCCCATTCTTTACCTAGTTCAACGTACAGTGGATCTTCACCGAATGTGTGCATTGTGGAAAAAAAAAACACATGGAATTTGAAGTGGCTTTCCACCAAAACCAAGAATTTGTTATTTGTATTTCACTAATTTGAAAATTAAAGTGAGGGAGTAAGACAGAGAGGGAGAGAGAGAGAGAGAGAGAGAGAGAGAATGTTCTATTTACTGGTTTTCTCCCCAGATACCCACAGAGCTGTGTCTGGTGTAAGTTAGGAAGCTGGCACTTAATGTGATTGTCTCCTACACGGATGGCAGAGATCCAAGCACAGAGCCATTATCATCATCTTCTGCCTCCCTGGATTGCGTTAGCAGGAAACCTGCCTTGGAAGGAGTGTGGGGACTTGAACCCAGATAGTCTGATAGAGGTGTCATTCATTATATCTTAACCGCTGTGCTCCATTACTCACCTCAACATAATTTTGAAATGCATTTCTATGAACTTTTCGAAGTACTCTTATGTATAATATTTACATTCACTGATTCTAGAACTTTGTAAATTATTTGAATAATTTCCTCCTGCTCTGTATTTCCTTCCCTGAATTTTATTCATTTTCTTAGTCATTAGTGTTTTCTCTTTTTTTTTTGTACACAAAGTGATAAGCTTTATTGAAAATGTGAGACAGCAAATGCGCTCACACACATGTACTTGTGTGTATGTGGGAGCATAGGTCAGGAGTGACCTCCTTTATGTGGTCAGAAGAGGAGTAGCTATTCATGTGTTGTCTTCCACACATTCCCAAAAGAAGGCAATTCTGATTAATAGGTAGGTGGGTAATAGTAAATGGGGATGAAGGGCTCCTGACTTGCAGGTACTTCCCACTTTAGGATCCTAACCTAACTATCTCATATCACCAAGACTATACTGCCTAACAGGAGTGGCTGGGTGATTATACTTAAGCCAAAAATCCGATCGGGCCAACTACTGTCTAGTCTTTTTTTTCCTCCACATTCTTTTTTTCTCCCTTCTTGTATCTGGGGGATGGGGAGAGATAAGGTGAAAAGCCGCATCCAGCCTCCCAACCATCCCAGGGTTCCTGATGTAGGGCATGCTCTGAGGGTTCCGTTCAAGTGTTTTATAGTTCAACAGTTCTGAATTGCTGCTGATCTTGCCACTCCAGGCACGATGAAATCTCTCCAGAATCCGCTGGCTGACACAGTCCATTTTAAAGTCTCTAATTGCCTAATTTTCACTGCCAACCCTTGTTGATAGACTTGTTCTGTCCCCCTCCTCTGTTCTGCTACCAGGTGGGCTCTGCAGGTTCTAATGTATCATTATATCTTCCATGTGCAATTAGCCATGCTGTCTACTGTTTTATCTAAGCCATTGAAGAGGCTCAGCTCTGACACATGCATCCACAGTCAGACCATGGACCCTGCAATTTTTTCCATGGTGGAAGTTCTGAGTCCACCAGTTCAGCTGGGGGATCCCCAAAGAAACCTTGTCTGAGGCGATCCCAGATCTGATGCTTGTGTATACTTGCCAATACAGGGACTGGTACAGTCTGTCGCCCCAATCAGCTTACATGCACACTGTAAGTGGTTGCTGGGTCAGTTCTGTCTCCAGCCCTGTCCTCCGTGCAAACGAATGGGTGTTGCAGCCCAGCCCGGTCCTACCCACCACACTTGGCCACATAAACCAGTGGGAGCTGCAGCTTAGTTGGGGCGACTTTCAATAACCCCCACCAGGCCCGCCTCCTGCCCTGGTTCTCATGCTTGCCAAGATGTACAGCAAACTGCTCCAGTCTGTCCCACATCCCATTCAGCTCTCATATATTTCAATGGGCATTGAAGTCTAGTTCAACCCAATCAGCCCCACTATCCAGCCCACACACCTGCCAGCGGGTGCCACTCTCTGTCTAGCCATGCCTGCCCCAGTCCTGGTTCTCATGCTTACTGGTCAGAGTGGCTATCCAAGAGGAAGGTGCCCACTATTTCCCTGCTGGGCCCACCCTCACTCCCAGATTTTGCATTCTCCAGGTGGTTCTGCAGTTTAACTTGACAGAATGTGCCCCTCCCCCTGGTGCCAGCATCTGCCAGCTGATACTGTGGCAAAACCCAATCAATCCACACCCACTTTGACTTATGCATGCACCAGTAGGAATAGTCAACCCAGTCTGGCTTTCCCCTGATCTAGCTCACATGAGGCCAACAGGTATTGCAGACTTGCCCAACCTGGTCTGCTCCATCCCGGCTCATGCTCACCAGTGGGGGTAGTGGTCCAAGAGGGGAGCCCCATGCAGCCTCCCTACTATGTTTGTTCTCTACCACCTGATCTCGCATGTGCTGGTTGGGCTCTGTGGTCTACTCTGTAATGGCCTGCCTTACCTCGGCATTTGCCAGTGGGTACTGTGTGCCAGGTACCACCCCTAGTTCCAGGTCATGCTGGTGGGGGCTACAGCCTACCCAGCCCAGCCCAGGCAGCTCCCAGTTCTGGCCCTAATGTAAGCTGACTGGTACTATATCCCAACCAGCCTGGCCCACACACCATTCTGGTTCTCAGATTTGCAAGTGGGTGATTAGAACTAGCCTAGCCTGGCTCACCCCAGATTTGAGCCAATTGTATGCCAGTGGTATTCCCTGGTCTGCTGGACTGCTCCTTGCCTTGGTTCTTGTGATCACCTGCAGGGACTGTGCCCCAACAGAGCAGTTCCCCAAGCTCCTCCATTAGGACCTCTCCTGCCAGATCTTGCATACACTGATGGGTCCATGGGCCAGCCCCACTTAGTCCATCTTCCGTCCTTGCAGGAATGATGACCTTTCCTGACTGGCCCCTACCCTTTTCTGTTTTAACTCTTGGGTGCTACAGCCCAGCCAAGCTTGGTCCACACCCAGACACAGCTCCCACATGGCTCAGTAGTGATCGAGACCTAGCCTGGCCATCCTATACCCATCCTGGTTCTCATGAGCTCCAGCGGGTGCTGGAGTCCAGCCAAGTCTGGCACAACCCAGACCCAGTCCACACTCATGCTGAGGGAGACTGCAGCCATGTCCAGTCCAGACTACAACCCCCACTCTGGCCCTTGCAGTCAGCAGTGGGAACCACAACCCTTAGCTCCCCAACCAGGTCTGATCCCAGCCACAGATCTGGTGTGTGACAGTGGTTGCTTTGACCCAGCATGGCATATGCCCTCCCCATCATGGCCCTTGCCTTTGGATGCTATGCCTGGCCTGACCCAACCAGCTCCCAGTCCCAACTCTTACTGGTGGGTGCTACAATCCAGACCTCTCCCAGTCTGCTCCCATCCCTGGCTGTTGCAAACCAGCAGGTGTGATAGCCTAGCCTAAAATGATCTGTATTCCAACCTGGTTTCTGCATTTGCCAGTGGGCTAAGGTCTGTTTGGCCCTTCCCAGTCTGCCTCCTTCCAAAACCTGCCTGCACACTTACCGACAGATAGAGCTACGTCGCCCACCCTGCCCAACACCCAGGCCTGAATCATGTGCTCACCAGCGGGAGCTATGCCTCAATGGGGGAGTTGCCCAGGTTCCCCCACTTGGCTCACTACCAGATCTAGATCTCACATATGCCAGTGGGTGCCAAGCCCCCACCTGGCATGATCTGACCCCTCCGTCCCAGCTTTTGTATGAGCTGGTGGGTGATGAGGCCAACCCAGCCAGCCCTATACCTTGGTAGGGTGCACATGCAGGGCTGCAGCGCTGCACCTGCCCAGCCTTTTCCCAGCCCCAATACCAGTGAGTGTTGGCAGATTCTATGGTCACGCTTAGCTTAGCCCCTACCGCTCCAACTCTTAAGCTAACCAGCAGAACTTGTATTTCCACAGGGTTAGGCCCACATATCCTTTACAAAACCTACCCCTGGACCTGGTTCTCCTTTATTCTGGTTGGTGTCCTGCTGCAGCATAATGTGACCTGTCATTGTGGTGACACTCACTGTCATGCCCTGGGATATAGCCCTGTCAGGCAGGCCACCAGCCCTAGCGTTTGTGTGGGCTGGGGTGTGGCGATCAGCAATATTCCATGCTAACAGGCCCAGCTCAGAACTCCATGTGGGCTGAAGCATCGGTCTGACCCATGAAGGCCTTCTGGTCTCTCTCCATCAAACCACAGGTCTCAACCTTCTCGCTTACCTGCAATACAGTGCACTTGTCTTTTGGAGTCCTTCTGCAGTCACTCCTTAACGAAATTTAGTTTATTTCCCCCAACCCCCCCCTCCCGGATTGTGCCTCAGCAGTAATTCACACACAGGTCATTACCCATCCTCACCTGTGTGATCCACACAGGTGGAAATCCTGAAGCACAAGTTCTCAGAGCGGACCCTCAGGCCGCCAAAGGGTTGCACCCAGCAAGGTTAGCAGCCGGGCCGCCTGGTCCTGAGCCGCTCCTGCTGGTGGCGCCAGCTGGCCGGTGTGGGCGGGGGCCGGGGCTAAGAGAGCCCAGCAGGCCCTGAAGGTCGTCTGCGATCCTGAGGAGAATGCGGGACTCAGGTAAGTTCAGGCTGGCCCAGCCCTGAGCCACCAGTGCCGGGGGCGCCAGCTGGGCGGCGGGGGCGGGACAAAAAGATCGTAGCCAGTCGGGTAAGGTCGTCCGCGATCCTGAGGAGAATGCGGACTCGAGGTGAGTTCCTGCTGGCCTAGCCCTGAGCCACCCTGCCGGGGGCGCCACCTGGACGGGGCTAAAAGACGCCAGCAGGACCCCAAAGTTGCCTGTGCACCTGAGCATGCGGCTTGGGGTGACTTCTGGCAGGCCCATCCCTGAGTCACCCCTGCCGGGGGCGCCAGCTGGGCGGGGGGCTAAAGACCCCGGCAGGCCCCCCGAAATCGTTCAGGCGGGCTCGAAGTGAGCTCAGGCAGGCCCAGCCTTGAGTCACCCCTGCTGGGGGCGCCAGCTGGGTGGGGGCTAAAGACCCCCGAAGCAGGCCCCCGAAGTCGCCCCCAGTTCCTGAGGAGCCTGCGGGCGGGCGCAGGCAGGCTCGGGCGGGCTAGAAGTTAGTTGAGGCAGGCCCAGCCCTGAGCCACCCCTGCCAGCTGCGCCCCATTAGTGTTTTTTTTCAAGTTGGAGCTAAGATAAGCGAGTGAGCAGAGCCAGGCATATGAATTTAATTTACTTTTTGAGTTGGCCAACAAAGTGTTTAAGAAAGATGATCAAATAAATCAAGAAACCAGGAAAAGTTTGCAGCTGCAGTTTCTACCAGGATTTTCCTAGAGAACTGAGGTAAGTTGAGGTATGGAGTAAATGTGAATATTATCTTTTTGGCACTAAAACTTCTGTAAGAATACCCTACCCCCTCTTCCTCTGAGGTCTGTATATATACCGTCATGTGTCTAGTACCATTTAGCAGGTTGTTCACAGTTGCTCAGAGAAACTAGGAGAACACTTTTGGGGAAGCTAGTTATTTATGGCTTTGTTTTTTTTAAAAGCTTCTAGTTTATCAGCTATAAATAAGAGTAGTCTTTTTTTTTTCAAAACGTCTTCTAACCATAAATAAACAATAAACTCACAGAATCCAGTTTTTTTTTTTTTTTTGCCATGAGATTTTCTTTTAACAGTTTCCCTCGCTGGAACCCAGGCTTTCTAAGGTATACCAAAGAAGGGGTTTAATTAAAAAATGTTTCACAGACTTGAGGGCTAGTATTTTACTTAGTCTGATTCCTTTATGAGAAAAAGAAGTTTTAAAATGCATATTCTATCAGCCCTAAAGCCTGTCTACCTCTGAGCAGACTTGGGAATCCTTTCTCAGAATTTTCCTTCCTTTTAAGTGCTTGCTCTGCCTGGAGGGGAAGGAGACTGCTGAGCACCAGGCCAGCTGGGGCCCCGGAAGGCATCCTTTCCATAGCCACTTGCTCCTTGTTTGCTGAGCTCCCATTGAGACCACAGTGAACTGGACAGATGATGGGCTTCCCACTGTTGATGATGGTTGAGCTAACTTCCCTTGCTTCCTTTTGTAGGCGCTTGGACAGGGGTAGTTTGGAAAATGGAGAGTAACTACTACTATTACCATCTTATTTCCCTCATGTTTCCTCTTAAGTGCTGATAAAATGAGGAAGTATCACAAGTCTGACCTTTGTGCAAAGTAAAATGCAAGCAGCATGACTTCTGATCAGTGTTTTACACAAGGCTGTTATGGATTGAATGTTTGTGTCTCACTAAAACTTGGTTGTTGAAGTCTTAATTCTCAGTGTGCTGGTATGAGCAGAGAAAACCTTTGGAGTAATTAAGTCACAAGAGCAGAGTCTTCAGGAGTGGAATCAGTGTACTCATATAAGGGTACGCAGATCCAGATGGACCACATGCAGTAGACTTTGGCTAAGAGGCTATGGAGTGCGTGCAAGGAATTGATCAGATATTCTTGAATTTAATGGCATGAATGTGGCTTGCCAGCCTTGAGGTCTTCCATAGGGAGAAATGAATTTTGGTTATGGTTGTCTTTTTTCTTTTTTTTTTTTTTTTTACATCAGGCAGAGGAGTGGTGCCTCATGTCCCTGCATGCTAATCTTTGCAGATTTCTGAAAGGTGGACTTTGTTATCACAATAGAAACGGGCCCAGAAAGTTAAGTTACTTAGCTCAGGAAGCAAGTTATGAAGTTGTCAAACTGAGATTATAAACTATGTGTGTGTAATTTGAAATCACAAATATTTTGCACATTTTTCCCTTTGATGCTGGTAGTGTGAACACAGTGGCACATGTATCATGAGCCATGGAATAAAATGTTTCACATGTGTCACTAAACAGTTGCATGTAAATTGGGTCACCAAGCATGGCTTTTCACACATGAATTGCTGAAAACAATATACCCCAACTGATTAAGCCATTTTAATTGGATCAGGGCCAGTTGATTTTTTTTTTTTAAATGGTTAGGTGTCAGAGGAAACATAAAGTACTTTTATATAAGTATCAGTTATCTGGCTAACCAGCTAGATGTGATTCATTCATCTCAATACTTGCATTTGTATTTTCGGGGGATTGTCTGATGGAAATATAGGCTATGCATCTTTCCAGATGGTGTAAAAGTATCTGTGGATCAGACCATACCATTCTTCATCTTTAAATCTGGAATTCATTGATTGATCCGCCTAAGAAGTTGCTTTAGCTGAACTTGGCTTTGGATTTATACAGATTGTATTGTGGTTCCCCATCATAAAAGTTAAATTTATTGAGCTCATGTTTATGATCATGAGAATGTTTTTTGTCTGCTTTTCCTGGCCTTTCATTATATTTCATTATTTTGAAAGAATATTTTATATAGTATGTTCAGTGTGTATTTAGTTTGAGTCACCTGTTTGTCTTTTGTCACTCTTATTAATTTCTGCATTCCCATGCTGCCATCTGGGATCATTTTCTTTTGCTTGAAGAACTCATATTAACAATTCTTTTACTCTGGAGTTATCTGTTGGCCATAAGTTCTCTTTATTTAATTTAAAATCTTTTCAACTTATGTATAGGACTTTATTGAACTGTAATATACATGTAGAGGAACACAAAGATAGTATGTATATGGCTCAATGAATCTTTATGCTGTATCTGAAATCTGGAAGTTGAAGATCAAGTGTTCAACAGGGCTTCTTCCGAGGACTCTCCTCGGCTTAAGGATGGCTGCGTTGTCACTCTGTTCTGATTTGATTTTTTCTCTGGCTGTTCCCATCCTTGGTATCTCTAACTTACTGGATTAGGACTCCATCCTGATGACCTCATTTAACTTTAATTATCTCCTTGAAGGCACTATTTCCAGTATAGTAATTTGGGAGTTAGGACTTCAACTATGAATTTTGGAAGATGTGATTGAGTTCATAAGAGTGCTCGAGTTACATCCTCCAGTAGTTATTCAATATATATAGCATAGCTTACTCAAAAGCTAGGCCTTAACCCACTGAGCTGTTATTAATCAGGGCATCATGGATATGTGGATCTGTATCTGAGGTTTTCTGTATTCTGTAGGTCAGTTGTCTATTCTTGCTTCATTACCATATTGATAGCAAAGTAAGAGCATAGCCTTATTCTTCTACTTTATTTTTGACATTTTTTGCTAAAGTACTGGCTTGAAATTTAATCTTGATTGCACCAAATCCATACTTTTTGGTAAGTGTCAGATATCTCCTATGAGTGTGCAAGTCTTGAACATATTTCTTCAAATTTAACTCTAGGAATTTAATGTTTTTGATGCAGTTATAAAATATATTTTTACATTTTTTTTGTTTCTAAAGGAATATTATTTTGAGGATAGATTTGTGGCTTGGGAGTTATTTTATTTCAGCATCTAGAAATGCAGGTCCATTGTCTTTTCGATGCCATTATTTAATTTGTGAAAAGTTAGTGTCAATTCTATTGTTGCTCCTTTGAAGATAATGCGTTTTATTGAATTGGACTCTTTTTCATAATTTCCTTTTTGCCTTTTATTTTTCCAAGGTTTTACTGCCCTGGCTAGTGTCCAAAGATGTCTCCCTAATGAATTATGCCTGCTAGTGTCAATGCCCTTTTGATGTTCCTCTCCTTTAATCTAGGACAGCCCTGTGACTCACTTTTGATCAATAAAATGCATCAGCTTTGACACTGCGTGATTTCTGAGGCCCAGACGTGGGGCTCACTACCTGCATGTCCTCTTAGAACACATGCTCTTGGGATGCTTCGTTTTGGAAGCTGAGTGCTAAGAAGTACAACTGTTGAAACCACTGTGCTCTAAGAGAATGTAGGTATGTGGAGCAGCCCTGGAAGATGTGTTTCTGCTGCAGAAAGGTGATGAGAAGAGAGGGAAGCAGGGAAAGAGTTCCTTTCAAAACTGTTCACTAAGGCAGTGCTATATTTGAGGAATCCAAAGATTTTCTCCCTAGTGTCAGTGCCAAGATGAGTACTCCTAAACCAGCTAGTGCATTTTTATCAAAGAGGCCCATGAACTTTGTAGTTGTTTGTGTTTTCTTCTTTGTAGTTCCATTTTATAACTCAGTAGGCTTTATTAGATAAAGTATTTTTTTTTTCATGTGGTTGGAGCTAACCTCACATATGATCTTTCTCATTTATTCATTATACTGTATTCTTTTAAAAATATATTTTGGAATAAGGTAATGTATAAGTTAATACAGATCAGGAAGTTAGGAAAGGGGTCAGTGGATGCTTACCAGTTACAAAGGACTCTTATATGTCAATTTAATGTTTACAAAACCACGAGAAATCTTTCATACAAAATAATGGTAACATTGATCTGAATCTCTGATGAATGATCTGCATTACTTCCTTAAAACAAACCATTTATCTGAGAGTGGTAAATAAACCTGAAGTTTTCAGGTAAATAAAAAAAAAATGACTTTTTCCAAAACCTTAGATAGTCCCAGAAAGAACATTTAAATATCAGGACAAGCAATTCACTGACAAAAGGGAGGGTTGTGCTGTCTCCAGCACCTACTGTTGAGATTATTTTTTTTTGGACAGCCAGATGGTGCTAGTTTAAATGCAATAAGCTCTAGTGAAAACAAAGTAGTAGGTATTGTTTAATTTGTATTAGCTTACTGCGCATGCTAATTTGAAAATCTAACTTGTATAATGCACAGGTGATAATTGAAAAATCGCTCCGCATGGGCACTAGTAATGCCATGAGTCCATCCTTCCTTTTCTTCTCTATTACTCATGGTGTATCATTCTGTCAATCAGATCAGATACATGATTTAGAAACCACTGTATTCTATTGTGCAGTTACAGGCAGGGGCAGTAATAATGTTTTTAACCATCATATGGTATGGGTGCTAATGGTTGACCAATCAGGAAGAGATCGATGTCCAGAGAAGGAAGGACAAATTACTGTAGAATAAGATCCCAGAAGTCTGCAAGCACAGGTACTTGGAATATAGGCTACCAAAAAGAGGTTAGAAATACAGGATTGGAGGGAGATAAGCTTGTCATGGGAATGTTCTGGACCTTGCATGCTGGTGAGCATTTAATGTCATAAATATGATGGCTTTTTACTACTACCTAATCCTTCAGTGTATGCCGTATGTGTAAAGTCTCTCCCAGGTATTTTTGGAATTGCCACATCCTCCCCAACTACTAAGGCTCTCTTAATTAGACTCAGGATGAGCTGCTCTCATTCTTTGCTTTGGTGTCCTCATCATGGTCACATGGCATTGTTACCGCTGACTGTTCTCTCCACCTGAACAGTCCCTGCCTGGTTAAGTTCATGCATTTTTGCGTATGTGTAAGAAAGACTGATTGATTGAGGTTGTAGTTCTCAAATCAAAATCCCACACCCTTTAGCTTGTATCTCGAACTCTTTTTTCACTAGGGTTCAAAATCTTTCTCTAAGCCCAAAGGGGAGCTCATTGCCGTTTTGCCATCTCTTTCTGTTCAATTACTTTATCTATTCCAGAATTGCACATGTATCATTATTAATGCACTATTCCCTTCTTGCTCTTGTCAATTAGAAAACAACCCCCTGGGCCTGGTGCGGTAGCCTAGTGGCTAAAGTCCTCACCTTGATAGCACCAGGATCCCATATGGGCACCAGTTCTAATCCCAGCAACCCCACTTCCCATCCAGCTTCATGCTTGTGGCCTGGGAAAGCAGCTGAGGACGGCTCAAAGCCTTGGGACCCTGCACCTGTGTGGGAGACCTGGAAGAAGCTCCTGGCTCCTGGTGTTGGGTTGGCTCAGCTCTAGCCATTGCGGCCGCTTGGTAGTGAATTGATGGATGGAAGATCTTTCTTTCTGTCTCTCTTCCTCTCTGTATATCTGACTTTCCAATATGAAAAAATAAATCTAATAAAAAAAGAAAGAAAACAAACACCTGTGAATAGGAAGGGATGAGAACAGACATTTACTTTGAGAACTGTCTGCCCCTTATCATATTTGTCTCATTCTCAATTTTGGTTCAGTTAGTAGCTTTTCATGGCCTCTCATTTGTTGAACTGAGGCGTTTTTAGTATCTGAAAGATATTCAAGAATTATTATTGACTTTAACTATGTTTTCTGAAGAAAAAGAGACCACTGGGATGAACAGGGGGACTCTACGATTGAATCTGAGTCTTTAGAGGAACCTGTGGATTTCAGAAAAAGAGTTGTGCCAGCAAAACCAAGTAGAAAGCTGTGCCAGGGATTACGATGAGGCATGACAGAGGCTGGATGAAGGGAAGGAGTGTTGTTAGGGATGGGCTGAAGGGAAGAGGACACTAATATAATGGGACAGGAGTTATGGGTAGATAAAACGTTGTGGGTGCTGAAGAGCACAGGATGGATGGTGACTGCAAGGATGGTTTGGGGAAACTGGAGAGCTTGACATGAGTTTGGCATCGATTGATCCATTTTCTGTAGAGGTGAACTGATTGGCCAAAGGTGAGTGAACACGCCAAGGACATCGTTATGTGTCCTTGTTGTGCTGGAAACTCCAAGCAAGAATAGTTTGTACTATTCTTGTACTTCATCACTCCCATGGCCTTTTCTTATTATATCGAAACTTCTATGTAGAGAACAAAACTTGAATAATTTTCTAAAATGTCATTAAAATTAAGAAGGCACTTAAAAGGACATAGGAGAAGCCACATTCAACAAGTACAGAAATAAATTAGAGATGAGAAAATATTAAAATACCTGACCTGCGTGGGTATCTGTGTAATATTTAAAATGATCTCATCCATTTAGCTCTAGTGCTTGGTATCCTAATCTGAAATGTGAAAAATGTTCTCGTGGAGAGGCAGGCGAACTGAAGGAAGATATCTTAATATACAATGAAATATAAATTAAAAAGCTCTCTAAAGCTATTAGTAAAAGCAGAGAAATACATTAGCAGGTGCACGGGTTCAACTTTGGATGAATGTTCTTTGAAATCAAATTCATCACCAAAATTAATCTGAGAGGCGTCAAATCTGTGCTAGGTTAAGTAGGTGACAAATGAGAAGACTTCATTGAAGTTCTAAATTGTAAAATGATCAGAATTAATAATCCTTTGTCATTCAGAACCTGAGCATCCAGGGGTTCAAGAAAATCGCATCTTGCAAAAAGAGTTGGAAAGCAATCTGGAATATTGTTAAAAAGAGAAATTTAGTCATCATTACACTAATTGAGTTTATGAAGAATTTTGCAGTTGAAAAGAGGCAGCCATTAAGAGATACTTGTGTAACTTTAATGCTACTGTGACTTGTGCATCTTAACAGGCTGGTGAAAACATTCTTTTTGACTGGAATTAATGCAGAAGTTTTCTTCCCAGCCATCTTTCATAGTGGGATACACCCACCTTTTTTCTTCCATTCCCCAAAGGCTCTGTGTGTTTGTTTACTTTCAAGTCTGCTGAAAATGATACATTTTTGAAGCACCATCATAAATAAATAAATAAATAAAAATTTAAAAGTTTACTTATTTGAAAGAGTGACACACAGAGAGGGAGAGACAGTAAGAGATGTGTTTCCATCCATGGATTCATTCCTCAAACTGATGCCAGGAGCCAGCAGTTCTATATAGGTCTCTCATGTGGGTTTCAGGGACCAAAGAATTTTGACCATCATCACACTGCTTTTCCAGGCATAATATTAGGAAGCTGGATTGTAAACAAAAGAGCCAGAACTTGAACACTCAGAAAGGGGATGGGGCATCCCAAGCAATGGCAATCTACACCTACCTTCTGGAAGCACCACTTTCATTTGCCAGTGGCTTCCTTTATGAGCTCTTCATTCATATCAACTAAGTCATGAAGATGAAAATAAGAGGACATGCTACAAAACTGAAAACATACATCTTCCTTCAGATAGCTAAGATAAAATACATTTTTTTTTGTTATCAATGAAGGTATGTCTCTTAACCAGTTTAGACAGGTTTTGATGCTTGAAGTAGAATTCAGTTTTCTGTGAATGATTTGTATACACAACTTTGAATATTACTCTTGAGGGTTAGGTATCTCATTTTCAGTTTCTGCCCCAAATCCTCTCCTATAAACATGGTTAAGAAAAAAGTAAAAGGATGGGAGGAAGAATAAAAGGAAGGAAATCAGGGAGGAAGGAAATAAAAAGAAGGGAGGGAGGGAGGGAAGAATGAAGGACTAGACGGAGGGAAGGAAGGGAAGAGAGAGGGAGAGAGGAAGGATAGAAGAAAGGAAGAAAGGAAAGAGGAAAGCAAGATTAGAGGGAATGTGGGATGGATGGAGGGAGAGAGAGGAAAGGAGACAGGCAGGAAGGGAAGAGAGAAAAGGGAAACCAGGTCAAAGTAAGTTTCTACCTACTGCCAATCTTCCTTCCTTCCTTAATCTTCCCACATCTTGCATGACCTATTATATTTCCAAGATAGAATTCCTGATTCCTCTTCCACTGAATGTGTTAATTTTTGCTTCTTCCCTGTTTTGTCTTGTATGACTTAAATTCTCCAATGAAACTCATGCAATCCAATCATGTTCTTTTGCCTGCTTCCCTAAGGAACTATTGTTGGAATTCTTACTACATTTTAATGAACCACTCTTCCGTTTGAGCCTGGACTTGGAGGTTTAAGTATGGAGTACAGAGATTAGTTAAAATCTTTTTGTTGCTTGAAGATTTTAAACTACAGTAGTCTTTCTCCTTATGTGTGATTTCACTTCCAACAGTTTCAGTGACTTGTGACAAACAAGTTGAGGTTTGGAGAATTCTGGAAATAAACAATCCATGTGTTTTAAATTATGACCTGTTCTGAATCATGTGATGAAATCTCACATTTTTGTGCTTCATCCTAACAGAAATATGAACCATTCCTTTGTGCGGTATATCCACAGCCTATGCACTACTGGCCTGTTAGCCACTTTGCCATCCTAGCCATCAGTTCCAGTGCCACAGCATTATCATGTTTGTGTTCAGTTAATCCTTATTTTGCTCAATACTGAAGCACAGGAGTATTGATACCAATTTGGATATTCCAACTAGAATATATAATGTGTCTAAGTGAAAAGGTGGAAGTTCTTGAAGTAATAAGAAAAAATTGTGTGCTGAGGTTGTTAAGAAAAGTAGGACAATAAAATATTTCATGGGAGAGAGACCATATCCATATAATTTTGTTATAGTATGTTGCTGTAATAATTTCATTATTATTGTTAATCTCTTCCTGTGCTTATATATGTGTTAAACTTTATCATAGGTATGTATATATGGGAAAAATGAGTGTATATAGGATTGGGTACTATTCTTACTTCTAGGCAACACCTGAGGGTCTTGGAATGCATGCCCACTCATAATGGAGATCATTGTTCTTTAACATTTTTCAAGTTAATTAATTCTTTATTTAACTTGAAATGCAGATTCAAATAGACTCACACATACACATCTGCTATCTTCTGGTTTATTCCCTAAGTGCCTGCAAATCCAAGGCGCAGCCATGCACAAACCAGGTGCCAAGAATCCAGTCTGAGTCTTCTTTCTGGGTGCCAGAGATCCAACTAATTGAGTCATCACTGCTACCTCCCAGGGAGAATGTTAGTTGGAAGGGTGATCGGCTTTATCTGGGCACTCTGAAACAGGGTAGCATCATTCCAGTGGTGCTCCAGTAGAGGCCAGACACTCCTTTACTGTGGAGTTCAGGAAACCCGTTTAAACCGGAAGAGGTCTGGTTGTTTCATTTTGGTGTCATTTAACAGGGGCGCTGCTTACTAGGTTGATTTTCTTAGGTCCATAGGATTTTAATTTTAATTTTTTTTAATTTAAATGTTGTTTACGTAAAGAGAACAAATTTCATGAATTTCACAATAAAGATTTAGGAGCAGAGTGATATTTCCCACCTAACCCTCCCTCCTTCTTTTATTCTTCTTTTTCTTTTTTTAAATTCTTATAACGAAATACTCTCAGTTTACTTCACAATTAGTCTTAATGTTCCATTAGGTAAAGAATTCAGCAAACTGCAAGTAGGAAAAAGAACAAGCAACCACCAACAACAGTGTTCCCCAAGTGTAACAGAGTATTACTGGAAAAGAAATAGAAATTTCTAAAGACTTAAGAGCAAACTGTTTGTATGTGTTGAAGCCAGGACTCAGAATTTGGGTTTTTTTTTTTTTTTTTTTATTCCAGAGCCCTAATGTTTTCAAACTTGCCATGTTCCCTCCATGAGTAAGAACTCTCTTAAGGATCTTACAGCAGCAAAATGACCAGATGAGAATTATTAAAACTGTACCCTTAAGTGGAATATTTAATATAAAGATTTCAGCAAGCATATAAAAAATTAGATAGAATATGTAGTGTGGCTTTGTGCTAAATTTAATCCTTTTTCTCTGTGACAAGTGATTCTCTCAAAGTGTAATTTATTAGTCCTGCCCAGATATTCAAGATTTATTTTGAAATTTTTATTTGTTAAATTTAAGAAGGAGAGAGAAAGAGAAAATGATCTGTACCTCTATCCCCGTAGGCCTATAACGCTCAAGGCTAGACCAGGCTGACGTCAGGGGGTCAGAGCTCAATCTGGGTCTCACACAAAGGCCATCATTTGCTGCTTCCTGGAAAACCAGAATGGAGAGTAGAGTTGGATTCAGCCCGACACTCCAATGGGAAGTGCAGGTATCGCAAGTAGCAGTTTAACTGCTGCATCAAACTCACGTCTGTTTTATGTGTTTTTACATTGCTTCACAGGAAGCTGCTCTGGGGTGGCCTAGTCTATCTATGACAATCCATTTCTTTCTTCTTTTTAATATGTTTAGTTGAAAGCCAGAATTACAGATTGAATGGGAGAAGCAAAGAGAGAAAGAGGTATTAATTGATTTTTCATGTGTTGGATTTACATCTCAAGTAACCTCAACAGTCAATACTGGGGCAGTCCAAATCCAGTGGCCATGAACTTCATCCCGGTCTCCCATGTGTATGCAGGGGTCAAAGCACTTGGGCTTTCTTTTGCTGCTTTTCCAAAGGCGTCATCAGAAAGTGAAGCAGCTGGTACTGCCGGCAGTGGCTTATCTGCAGTGGTGGCCTCTGCAATCCCTTTCTCGATGTGCCTTCTTGTCCTAAGGAGAATGGAACCCCAGTAATCACAAGCCCCGGGTTTACTTGTAGCTGGAGCTTTGTGCATGATGAAATTTCTCTGTTCAATGTATGCACTTGAAGCTTTTATTTGGACCTAATCTTTTTGCTGTTACAGGTCATAGCCTGCATAGTTTGTTCAGGAGTGAGTTGCTGTTGCAGCAGCTCCTTTGGTTGAACTGTCTTTTTTTAAAGATTTATTTATTTTTATTAGAAAAAGAGAGAGTGAGAGAGAGAGAGAGATCGTCATTCTGCTGATTCACTCCCCAAGTGGCTTCAAGGGTAGGAGTTGAGCCGAACCGAAGCCAAGAGCTTCTTCCAGGTCTCCCACACGGATACAGGGTTCCAAGACCTTGGGCCATACTCGACTGCTTTCGCAGGCCACAAACAGGGAGCTGGATGGGAAGTGGGGAAGCCAGGACATGAACTGGCACCTATATGGGATATTGGTGCAGGCAAGGAGAAGACTTTAGCTACTATGCTACCATGCCAGGCCTGGAACTGTGACTTTTGAGTCTAATTCTTGAAATTTAATCCTATAATCATCTGCAGATTCATCCCTCCAGTGATTCTGTCAAGTAGCTGTTTGTAAATGTACACCCATATTTCTATGTCTGGCATTCTTCTTTACCAAATTATTCTTTAAATTTACTAGATTGCGTAGTTTCAATTAAGAATTTGACCAAATTAGTTTATCTTAAATGAAGCCTTTTTCTAGGTCATGGGCTAAGTTACAAATCATGGCAAAGACTCAGTTTGTCAGCCATTGTGCAAATCTCTACCTCATGCTGAGCTTCTGTAAACTGCATTGCTGTGGCTCTTACTGTTTTGCTGTTTGGTTTTGCTATTGTGCAGCTTTGTGAATAACGCTAGCCTTAGGACATCACTTGCTTATGGGGAACACACCACAGAATTCTAATTGCAGATGTTTCCTGCCAGAAAATGGCTTCCTCATTTGGCCTCAGCTTTTCTAGTCTGTTTCTGTAGTGTGGACCTTGGAACTGGTATGGAATCTAAAGGCTGTATTTAGTTTGCCTAACAGAGTGATTTCTGGAAACATGCCTCCGCCTGATACAAGTTGGAAGATGTTTTTCGTGAGTCTCATAACCAACTCCTTGCTCCCATTTGCTAGTGTCCTCCCTCTTCCCCATGCTATCATTTTATGTTCTTCTTGATCAGACTACTAATGCCTGGCACTGTAATTTTAAGTGTTTGCAGTTTTGAACTTGCATTGTAATCTGCTCTGTCAGATAATGTGAAACCACAGAAAGTTTGCAAATTATAAGATAGTATGCAAGTGTTATCTTTTATTGGCTTAGTTCCTGATGGGATGAAAGAATTGTAGAATTGGGCAGGCATTGTGTCAATGGAGGGAGAAGCTGCCTTCTGTGATGCTGGCCTTTCATGTGTATGCCCATTCATGCCCTGGCTTCTCTTCTTATTCAGCTCCCTGCTAACAGGCTAGGAAAACCAGCAGAAGATGGCTTAAGTGTCTTGGAAGCCTCTGGCTCCCGGCTTTAGCTGGCTCAGCCCTGGTTCCTGTGGCTACTTGAGGAGTGAACCAGTGGGTTGTAAGATCTCTCTCTCTATATATAACTCTTGTTTTCAATTCATTAAATCACGAGTGAGTTATAGAATCTCAGAAATAATCTGGATCAGTTATTTATATATTTGCATAGAATCCTATCTTTCTGAAAAGATAAGAGCTTCCCAATTCTCTGTACCTGGAGTAGCTCTATTATATTATTTGTTTTATGTTCTGCTACTTAAAATAGCTTGAAAATCACTTATCTTATTGAATCTTTGGTTCATGCATTAATCCTCATGTATCTCTCTAAGTTGGTTTCTCAGGCCTTGCTTGAATATTTCCTTTGATAGGAATCTCATTAGGCTGTGAGTTCATCCATTCTATTTTGACTTTTTTTTGGCTCTTGTTTCATAGATCTTTATGTTGAGAGCAGAAATTCCAGATAACTAATTCCAGTGTTGTCTTCTGGTTAATTAAAGCTTTCCTCTGTAAATATTGCTTTTTATTTTAATGTGCAGCTAATTATTCCAGACATTTTAGTGATTTGTGCCCTTGTTGTTTGGCCTTTCTAGGTAGGAATGAGGATAGACAAATTGTCCCACCCCTTTCACTTGTACATCTTAATAATGACAGGTAAAACAACTACAAGGGGACACTGGGTTGTCACAAGCAATTCAACAGATAAGATTAGGCTACATGAAATGCGGAGCTGCAGTGGGTGGGTAAAAGAACCGAGTATGTGTGCAGGAGCTACTGTATGTTAGACCCATCAGATTTTTTTTTTTCTTACCTAACTCTTACAACACCAATCTTTGGTTTTATTTGAAGTACAGACACATTTGGAAGATGGTGTAAAATTTTATCACCAGCACATTGTGGAATTGGTATTTTAACCCAGATGGGTCTGACTCTGAAATTTGAGCTGTTTCCCTTGCTCCAGAAGGAAATGTCTAGTGCTTGAATTCTGGTCATTACCATCACCATTATTAAATTGTAATAACATACATAGTCCTATAGTCTGTAGTCATTTCCTCTTTCTGCCTCACTTTGTTTATCAGCAAAATGACAATCAGAACAATTACATAGGGTTGCAATGGATGTGTGTGTTAGAATGCCTCAAATCTTGGCAGGTAGGAGCTTTGCTGAGTTAGGTGGTGATGGCAGACGTCTGTGGGTGCGCAGGGAGGTAGGAGGTGGAGGAAGTGGAGGAGGGGAAACACTGTAGTTGCTTCTAGGCAGAGAATATCTTGGAAGATACTTAGACCTGCTGCCCAGCACTCTGCAAATGTGGATCCAAAAGAGGAAGCGGGTTAACTTGATAGGCACACCAAGCCAGTTCAAAGACATCACATGGCACTGGTTTTCTCTTTTGTTTTCATCCCATTTCTGTCCCTGACACTCAGGTTTAGGAAACAAATCCATTAAACCAAATGGGATTAAGCTGTAAAGCCTGGCTTGGAATGTGTTTGTCCTACAGCCGTCTCCCTGCTGGTATTAATGGGCTGTGGTGCAGGATTCTAACCTCCAGCTAGCCCACCACCCGGGCAAGTGCAAAGCAGAAGGCCACGAATACCACATACTTCTCTAATGTGTCACAATTACGGAGACAACTGTGCTAAGTAACTTTACAGGGATCTGCTCTGAAAACTTACAGTGTGCTCAATAGCCCTCAACATTTTTCATTTGGAGCCTGTGGTGAGGTGGGATACTGGTGAATGGAGCCAGCGGTGGTAGAATAAATAGAATCACCTCAAGAGATTATTTTTCCTTTCCTCTTGAAGTGTACAGCTTGTAAAAGAATTTGGGTTCTTTTTCAGCTTCATTTTGATTTCAGTTTAACACACTGCAAGACAAGGAAGTGAGGCCGTATAGCCAGTGCAAGTGCCAGTGGCTGCAGACCTGGGTGGGTCTTACACATTGCCAGGGACAAGGCCCACACTTTGCTGGGAACAATACCTTGCCTTTGCAAAGGAGGTGCCTGCCCAGGCATCATAGGAGGGCCACTGCCCACTAAGTGCTGTAGTTGTGTGGCTGGCCCAGCTGCCCAGTGCCAAGCACAGTTTGTGATAATGCAGGCAGCGTTATTAGTCTCCAGGGATATCCTCAGTAGGATTCATACATTTCCCACTTACCTTTGGTGAATGGAGTGTTTTAGCATAGACCACTGGAGGGAGGCAATGATGATTTACTCTGAACACAATTGTGAAGTGAACTCAGATCTGCTAAATGGCTCCTGTGGTTGTCGAGAGCACCATTTCTCAAGTCCAGCTTTGTGCTTCAGAAACAGGTGCTAATGAGATCTGAGGGAGTTGGGAGCTCCTGGAAACGCACATCAGGACCTGCCGGCTGTAACTCCTGGGGTTTCCAAGGGAATACCTCTAAGCACTTCTCTTCCAGGGGACAGGGAAGGACTATGGGTGGCCATTTCAGTCTTTGGAGGGACCCTCTCTCATCTTCCTGAAGGGCAGCCGGAGGACGCCCAGTGGTGAAGGCTGAGAATGAAGATGGGCTGAGCACTCACAGGTGGGCCAGGGATGATTGAACAGAAGCCTAGGAATAGACCAAGTTTTCCTGGGTCCCTCTTGGGAAAGCGAAGTTTTCAGTTCAGGACTCGGTGCAGAAGTGGCTGCTTTAGTTTCAGGTGCTGCTTTGTCCTTTGGAAAGTCCCATATTGGCTTTGCATGGCAGACTTCATGCTGTGGGTTGCTGCTGTCCCAAGAGGACATCTTTTCTGATTTTTCTTGCTCGGGGCTATAGGGAGAAGAGTTGCTGATGTATGTATAAGGGTTTATTCCAGAGTGCTTGTGGATAGGGATAGTTAGATAGTCATTGAGGCCGTCCATCTCCCGAGCACTACCCTCCTACCCAGCCCTGCATTTTGGAGCCTGCACTTTTTCTCCCTTTGGAGGCCCTGCTATATTGAAGCATGGTATGTGTTTATGGTATGGTTCTGTTAGCAGGCAGAGGCCCTTCTTCCTTCCCTCTCTAACCAGCCAGTAGGTGTCATTCCTGTGGGTCTCTCCCCAAGTTCCCAGGCCTACTTGGTCATGGAAATGCTCCTGTGGCACTTCCAGCTTTCGTGGAATGTGTTTCCTTTCACGCTGCATGCAAATTATGTATTTACCTGCCTATCTGCTCCATTATGTTGTTAACTCCTTTAGGGAAAGACCCATGTCTCATTTATTTGTGCATCTACAGGATTTTGAGGTGGTTGACATTGAACATTTCTTGGAAGAATAAATGAATACAGTGGTTTGGGACACCTGCCTGGTAGTAGTCCAGGGTGTGGTGTCTCTCTAATTAAGATATCCTGTATTTCCATTTCAACTTCTCATCTGTTAAAGAGAAATGTGTGTGAGAACAGTACAAACCTGCCTAAGGGGATCGTGAATGAATTAGCAAATAGAGAATTATGCAAATGTTCATGTTAATGGTGGCCCAACCTTGAGATGTGGGAGAACTTCTGATTGGGAGCCAGCCAGGCTGCCTCAGCCTGCTTAGACATAGCTAATCAAATGCACAGCCCCTCAGACACCTGCTGATCACAGATACTACTGCAAAGGAAATGGTCATAGTGCAGGTGCAACACAGGTAAGCCTTCTGAGTGGCAAATTAGTACTGGGAGGGAAGTGACAAAGCCTTGGAGGCCCAGCTCCAAGCACAGGCAGCTGTTCCCCAGTGCTGTGGCAGGAGTAGCTGGGAGAGAGAGGGCTTAGATAGACAATCATTTACATTTTATTAAAAATAATTGGAGAAGTTTACAGACATTTCTTGCCAACATGCAACTGTCAGGCATGGATGGAAAAGAAACACTTTTTCCCAATTGTGAGAAATTCTAATGTCGTGGCAAAAATTCAGGAGTCTGATGATTAAATGTGGAGAGCTGTCATCTCGGCATTATATTAAAATAACTCGCCTCCAGCAAGTGTGCAGTATTTCTTCTTTTAAATCTGTCATTTCTCGGGAGGCCGTGGCTCCGGTTGGCTGCACAGGTGGCTTTGTAGCCATGGCAGTTTAACAGCCGCGGAGACACTCAGAGGTTTTCCAGGGGTGGACATGGGGAGGTGGGGAGAGGATGGCAGGGGGAGGGAAGGAGGGAGGCGGGGAGCTCATTAACCACTGCATGACTGCAGCAGATCATTTGCTGATCTGTTCCTTGGTGACTTGGTAGGGTTTTATGGAATCTGAAACAGGAAGCAGAATGCTAGCAGATAAATTATTTCCAGCAGGGCATCTCAGACAGCAATGTCAGGCTGCAGGCGGAATGATCTGCATTTGTTTATGAAATCTGTTCTTTAATAGGACGATCAGCATCTCTTTTCAACCTCTAGTCAAGATACTTTTAATGATGTCCATAGTGTGCTGCTTTTACATGCAAGTCTGGTAGAAGCAGAACAATGGGGAAAAAGACTTCAATCAGCTGCAACAAGGAATGGGATGAAGTGTCAGGGGCCACATCGCCTGATATGTCAAACTGAGCAGATGTATCTCTGCATGAGTCTCTTTCCTCTTGCTTTTCCTAAGAACCCACTTAACCTCTTTCCCTAGTCAAATGTTTCCTGTGGATCCTGGGGGCAGCCTCTCCTACTCCTCAACTTCCCCAGTCTGTGCTGTGTGATGCAGTGAAAGCATTTCTGGTGATATGAGCTTGTCAGTTTACATCAGTTTGCATTTGGGTTTTGAAGGTACAGTTCAACCTTCCTTCTGTGTGCTCCCAACAAAAGAGATGCAGTGTGGACTTCATCTCAGAGGTGTGCTTTAGTTCACCCAGACCTCATGGTCTATAAGGCTTCTCTACCTAGCTTGTATGGGTGGTTTGTTTTTTATTGTTTTGATGCTTATCCCCATGACACAGGTGAGCGAAGTGAGGCAGAGGAGACAGCATGACAAGTTGTTAGCAACATCTTTTTAATTTTGAAAATGCATTTACTTTTATTTTGAAGTCAGAGACATGGAGAGACAGAGTCAGAGACACACGTTCTGAGGGCTCTTTCATGTGCTAGTTCACTCCACAAATGCCTCCGCTAGTCAGGGCTGGTCCAGACGGCAGCCAGGAGCACTGAAATGCAGTCTTGCTTTTCCCTATACATGGTAGGAATCTATGCACCTGCTGCCTCCCAGGTGTGCATTTGCAGAGATCTGGATCAAAAGTGGAGTAGCCAAGACTTGAACCTGGTACTCCTGGATGGGGTATGTTTACTCCAAGCAGCAACTTAACTGCTGTGCCACACACCCACCCTAGCATGACAAAGTATTAAGAGAATGTGATTTTAAGCACAAACGTGTTCTGTTGCTTATCTCTATGTGACCCTGGACCAGCTACTTAACCTGCATGAACTTCAACTTATTTTGTAAAGTAAAGACAATAATCACTTTCTTTAGGGGTTATTGTTAAGATTAAACATGATGACATAAAAGTAAAGCATTTGGTACAGAAGTGTTTAATAGTTGGTAGCTATTATTAGTGGTAGTATTGCAGAAATAAACATTTTGAGCTTGACTGGAGGCACTGTGGTTGGGGCTAGAATTACACCTGCCTCGTTCCTAGAGAGCCAGGTCCCTCAAGTTCTCAAGATTTCCCCTTGCCTTTGCCATCTTTCTTTACGCCCAAGGGGTGTGCAGATTTTCCACCTTTCAGCAATTTTAGCTACAGCCTGTAAGGATATAAAAAGCAAGAGAAGAGCCTGCAGAAACACAGGTGCAGTTTGGGGTTCATTTGCCAAAAGTGCAACATTTCTTCAAAAGCCCTTAAATATTACCTTTCCTGCCTTGGCCTGGCTAGAAACGCCCCCACCATTGCCTCTTCAGTCCAGGGGTGACAGTACGTTAGCTGTGCTTGTCTGAAAGTGTCACCTTGACCTGCCTTTTTCCCAGAGAGAGACACAACACAAGCGAGGCCATCAAAGCATCACTGTTCCTCCCACTCGGCCTATCTCAAAGGCCTCACTCTGGACCCCATCGATCAGCCATAAAACATAAAGTCAACAGAGTTCTGCTTTTCTATTTCATGCAGAAAAATCAACATCAAGTAGCACGGAAGCACAGTAAAAATGGGAGTGCCCACAGACTACTCTCTCTGCTGTCCTTGAGCCTTTTCTTTGTCCTGGTCCTGATGACAGCTGTGGGGCAGAGCAAAATCCTGTCGCTAAGTACTAAGTAGGGAAAATGTTCATCATTGTCCCTGCACAGAGGGTGATTCCAGCCAGTTGGTGCCTGACAGCCTGAATAAGCATTTATTTCTCCAGGCTCAGGTGCAGGAGGCATGCAGAAGCCAGTGCCGGACCTTCTACAGCTGTGCACGGGGCGGGCTGCTGCCACTCTCATCTCTTAAGGTTCAAATGTTATTACACTGATTGATGATAAAGCTCTGATCATGCTGTCCTCCTGCTGAAATCACTTTTGACTGTGCTCCAAGAATTCTAGAATCAATTCTAAGTTCCTTACTCTGGTGTTCATGGTGCTTATGACCCGATTCCAATTTGCCTTTCCAAGTGTTGTCTCCGAGTGCCACTATCCCTGAGTCCTGTGATGCAGACCAGGAGAGCTGTTCTCTGGGTGGGCCTGCCCCGTGCTTTCCCGTTTTTGAATCATCCCTGATTCTTCCTTTCCCTTGAATCCTTTCTCCTTGACTGCACATCTAAAGCTCCTCTACTGTTCGGACTCTCTCTGGGTACAGCCATCTCTATGAAGAATTTCCTGTTTCCTTCAACTGTATGTAATTTCTGCTTCTCTTCACTTATACAGTGCTGTGCACAGCCCTTTGAGTACATGTACTCCTTCCCTTATGGGCTATGTTTCACATAAGAATTGTATTCTTTCCAGGCTCTGAGCTCCTAGAGGGCAGGAGCCATAGTGTCTTGTTCTCGCCTCACTGCCATCTAACCCAGGGTCTCTGGTGTCTGCAGCGTGCACTTACTTGGTAAGAGAGTATCTCTAAATGAACGGATGCTCCCATCTGCAGGAGCCTCACAATAAGTTGAGTCAGGGCTGTGACAAATTCATTGGTATACTTAGGGATTGTTTCAGATTGGCTCATGCTTGGCTGTCTGTCAGATATTTTCAATATCACTCTGAGTTAAGGGATTCAATCAGACTGTTTTTCTAGGCTGTAGTTTAGGGAGATGAATTGCACATGGCACTTCTGTAACAGGGATGGATCTCTATCTCCTCTCCCTTGGAAATGATTTTGCCAAAACTCTCTTGAAAATCATCTGCTTTTATCTCCTTGCTGCATTTTTTTTCTATTAGCAAGAAAAAATGCTTATAGGCAACATTTGGAAGGTCTTTATTACTTTAAGCCATTACATTGACCCCTGGCCACATTTTAAGACATAATATTGTATCCTGGGTCCAAACCAAAATTGTTCTCCTTATAGAAGACCTGTCTATCACACACTGCTTTCTCAGGAATCAGCTTTTTGGAGTACATGTGAGGTATCTAATGGTCATAACCTCCATCATCACCATTAATGACATTAAGCACATCTTTTATCCAAAATGATTAATTATTCCTTTTAAAGAATGATTTATGTGAAAAGCAAAGTTGCATGGAGAGAAGACACACACACACACACACACACACACACACACACACACATAGTTAGAGAGAGAGGAGAGAGATTTTTCCAACTGTGGGTTCATTCCTTAAATGACTGTAATGGGTGGGGCTGTGCCATGCCAAATCCAGGAACTGGGAATTACATCTGGGTCTTGCACATGGATGCAGAGACCTAAGGATTTGATCCATCTCCTGCTGCTTTCCCAAGGTGCATAAGTAGAACCAGGCCCGAACTGCAGCAACTGGGACTAGAACTGCTACTTACGTGGATGTCAGTGCTGCAAGTGCTCTAACTTGCTGTGCCACACTCTGGCCATGGTCTTCAGCTACTAAGTTGATACATAGAATCCCTTTTGTGTTCTTCTGGGCATATAGATTGAAACTCAGAAGGCTGGATGCTTGTATTATTTCCTAATCCTCCTGCCAATAAAATATTATCCATGTGTTGCTCTTTCCCAGAGAGAAATTATTTATTAAAATACAATGTCTTTGGCATCCCATAAACATAGTTTGTTGTAAACTCAAGATTTCCCAGGAAGCTCCTGCTTCTGTATGCCAGGGCTGCTCTCCATCTGCACCATTGCAGGTGGAGGGAGAGGCTGGTCTATTTATTCAAATGATATCTACATACTTGCACTTTGTTAATAAGGCGTCACCAAAGCTGAGTAGTGATCCTGGAGGTTATGCTCATTGCTGATTCCCTGTCACCACAAAGCAGGTGGCACATTAAATGTCACAGAGATGGCCTTTGGATAAAGGGTCCCAAGTTGTATCACTGTTTGAAGTCTAAGCAACAGGCACCAGATGGAACACAGAAAAGAATCCTTCTCACCGTCAAGCCGCTATCACCCAAAGCATGAGGGAGAGATCAAGGAGATGTCACCTCTAAGTGCTGGTATTAGAGCACCCATCCTCCTCTTCCTCATCCCAAAGCAGTGCTTTTTATTTTCATTTCCATGCTAACAAGGTAGACCTGTCTTAGCATGCGTTCTGAAGAGGTTCTTTCATGCTCAGGGCCTGGGGAGCTTTAACATAGTTAGATGTACTCTAACAGCAGGTTGCCATCAAAAAATTCTATAATAGGATTAAAATAAAAGAAAAATGCACTTGCAATGGGATGGCAATGATTATTTAACACGTTTCAAGTGCTTGGTGGGAAGTGCAGCACAAACACTGCAGACAGACCTGCTGTGTGGGTGTACCACCTTCTTAGCAATCAAGGCTTTGTGTTGTGATCATGGATTGTTAGAGCCTGACATTGGAGAACATTCGTAAGCTTTGCCACAAGGCACTGGGGGCAAGCGCATTCTCCCTATGGGAGAAAGTTGTATCTTCTCCTGCTTGCTTGTGTGTCTGCTAGCTATTCAGTCTACCTAGAATGACAGCACCGAGATGGGGGGACATCTGTCTGTCTTATTTCCTCAATCCTCAGTGTCTAGACTATCCCTGGCATTTCATAGTTGCTCAGTGAATATGTGTGGTCTGAAAGAAAAGGTTCCAAGCACAGGCTCTGGATTCATATCCTTGTGTAGGTTTCTCAGCAATCATTTTTTTTTTTATTCCTAAGTCAGGATGTAAGTACAGTGGTTTTCCAAAAACGTTTGTTAAGGGTTTTTGAAGGAACTTGGCTTATTTCAATTTCTGGCAGTCTGAATGTCACAGACAGCTATATGGGGGTGGATGTGATAATAAAAACTCAGTTTCAAGACCTGCAATGGAAGCCACATTTTTGCAGTTCTCTGCTTGTTGTCTTGCTGTCAGTGTTCAGCATCTGTGGCCCCCTGAGGGTTAGCAGGCAATGGTTTCAGGGGAAAAGGAGAGAGAAATCTAGAGGATGTGCTTCGGGGGTGGCCCTGAACAAAGCTGAACCAAGTCCCTGAATTCCACAGCTCTGGTGGCATCCTGGGAGACAGGGAGGAGTCTTCCTGTAGCACCCAGCTCTGAAATCTAGAGAAGTGGCACTCAGAGCTGCCACGGGCTTGCTGTCATCAAAATCTGCTGTGCCTTGGAGTGTCTGTGCTTGTAAGCCTGTATCCTGCCGTTTCATAATCCAGCAGTGGCCTGCATTGCTCTCCTATCTGCGATCTTAGGCAGTGTATTCTCTGGAGATTTTGCTTCGATTTCTGGATTGGCGATGCTCCTTTGCTCCACACGGCACATCCCCATTCTTCCAGGAGCTGTCTTGCTTTGGCTGAAGGAGACTAGTCCTCAGGCATTGCATCCTTTTGCCCCCTAGTACTTCAGTTCTCCGTTGTGTTCTGCTAATGGACAGTATCGGTAAGAAATCAGAAGAGAAGAGATAAGCACAATTGTCTTTTCCCTCATTATTTCCCCATGTTGACACCTTGATCTGGTAATGGCGTTCTCCTTCTACAACCATAGCTTCATCCGAACAACCTTTGTTTTAGGCTGCAGCTCACTGTGGGATTTCCCAGCGTGTTTTTTCTCCCATTCCATCATTTACACGCCTAGGGATGTCCGTGGCTTCCTATTGCCATTTGTCCCTGATGCTGTCAGGGCATCCATACCAGACACTATTCATAATCCCCCTACAGGTACCTGAACCATTCACTTGAAGTCTCTTTATTTAAATTGTGTGGAATTCAGTTGTCTGCTAGACAGGAAACACTGTGCAACTGTGTCCATCACAAACCTCATTATGCAGTTATCCCTCACTGTCTGTGGGGAAGAGGTTCAGAATCCCCATGGGTACCCAGATTCATGGATGCATCAGTCCCTTAAATAAAATGACATAGTATTTGCATATAACATAGGTATCTCATCCTATATACTCTAGAACAAATCTAGATGATCTACAGTACCTAATGTAATATAAATGCTGCATGAATATTTGCTATAGTGTATTCTTTAAATGAAAGGAAAAATGTGTTTAGCACAGATGCAATTACTTTTTCCAAATTTTTTTAATCATGGTAGTTTGTATGCATGAATATGAAGGGCAACTATGCAGTTTTTTATCTTTATTTTTCTTTATGAATATCTCTTGAAAGTGTCTTCTTTTTAAAAAGATTTATTTCTTGTATTGGAAAGGCAGAAGTACTGAAAAGATACTGAAATATCTTCTGTCTGTTGGTTCACTCCCCAAGTGGCTGTAATGGCTGGAGCTGAGCCTATCCAAAGCCAGCAGCCATGAACTTCTTCTGGGTCTCCCATGTGGGTTCAGAGTCCCAAGGCTTTGTGCCGTCTTCTGCTTCGTTTACAGGCCACAAGCAGAGAGCTGGATGGGAGGTGGAGAAGCCAGGACTTGAACCGGCACTGATATGGGATCCCAGTTCATGCAAGATGAGGATTTAGCCACTGAGACCTTGCGCCAGGCCCTTAAAAGTGTCTTCCATATGTTCGTAATTAAAGTCTGTAGCCTTGCCGTCTACTCTGAGAAAGGTCTTCTAACCTGCAGTGTACTCAGCGGTGTCCCACAGGGCAGTGATCGTCTAATGTAGTCATTTGTGTAATGGATATTTATTGAGCCCCTGCTACATGCCACATACTATTCTGGGTATGGGATGTTTTAGGAACAAGATAGTCAGTGATTCATGCCCTCATGGAGTATATGCTCTTACTAGACCAAACCTGTTTTCTTATCCTCATTGGATTGTAACAAATGCAATTCCAGTAGTCCGGTGGATGTCCAACCAACTCAGCCTGTCTGAACCCAGATTCGCTATGAACCCACGACTAATTCCTCTTGTTGTTCAAGTACAGCCAGCCCCATCATCCTATCGTTTTACCTGAATTAGGCACCTTGCCCTTATTCTTGCATGGAGAGGAGAACACACACACACACACACACACACACACACACACACACACACACACACACACACACACACACACACACACACACACACACAGAGTTAGACAGAGAGGTTTCCCCGGACACATCAGAAAAATGAATTCCTTTGTCTGTTGTGTTCCCATACATGTTTGCATTTACCGTGTTGTTCTGTAGTTAGTTTTGAAGTACAAGGATGTTTCAAAACTTCAGGGAAACCGGTATTAAAAGCCAGGTTGTTTGGTGCAATTTTGGTAGTCCATAAAGTTTTTTTTTGAAGTTTTTTTTTTAAATGAAAGATTTATTTATTTTTATTGTAAAGGAAGATCCGATATATGGAGAGAAGGAGAGACAGAGAAAGGTCTTTCACCTGCTGGCTCACTCCCCAAGTGGTCACAATGACTGCAGCTGAGCTGATTCAGTGCCAGGTTGCAGGAGGCAGGAGGCAGAAGGCCAGAGGCCAGAGGCCAGAGGCAGGAGGCAGGAGGCAGGAGGCAAGAGCTTCTTCTAGGTCTTCCATGTGAGGGCAGGGTCCCACGGCTTTGGGCCGGCCTCTACTGCGTTCTCAGGCAGTAAGCAGGGAGCTGGAGGATAAGTGAATCAGCTGGGGCATGAGCCAGTGCCCATAAGGGATCCTGGTGCTTGCAAAATGAGGATTTAGCCATTGAATCATTGCACTGAGTCACATGAAGTCTTTTGTTTGTTTATTCAAGAACATTGTATTTCCTGGGAATTTTGAAGACCTCTATATGCACGGATTTTCAAATTTTTTTGGCATCAAAATAAATGTAACTTTTAATTTAACTTTGCACAGTTTTTGGAAGGTATTCTAAAGCTTGTTTCTTCCAGCCTAGAGCTCTGTGGGTTTAGGACTTGTTCTGAACCCTAGATGTTTAGCAAAGAGTTGGGCATGAAAGAATATCAGGATATATTTCTGATGCCTGAGACATGGACAGACCGCACTGTCATGCTCACCCTCCAGTACAAGCTTCTTCTAAGCTTCGAATAGCTCCCCTCCTGGCACCGGTTTCATCCTCTGCTGGTGGCTGTTCTGCCATACTCATGTCTTGGGCTTGAGTCCTCCATATTTGCATGGGTTTTGTTTTAATTTTTGCTTTGTTTCAATGTGTAACTCATCTGAAGAGCAGATGGCTGAAATGTCCCCCAAGATTGAGCAAGCTGAAGTAGTTGCGCTGGCCTCTGTTTCGTTTTTCCCTGTTGAAGGACATGGTGAGATATGGGGATTGTTCAGTTACTGTGAATGACTCTGAGGGATAGGAATGCTAGAAGCTTCTTGGGCAGGGGACATTAGCAGGTCAAGTCAGAAACCTAACCTTAATTGTATGCAATTGAAATGTTGCCTGGGGTGTTGCTTGTCTAGCTACAGTACCTCTGGCCTCATCTTGACACCCGATCTGGAGCTTTCCATCTTCCTTCCAGTCTGACCTGGGGCTGCCCATAGGAAAGAGGAAGTGGAAAGAGAAAGGAGAAAGAGGAATTCCCACGCTATGGCAGTTCACCTGGGATCAATGTCTGCCTGGAGAAGTCTTTGCTAATAGTATCCTTGCCAGAAGCATTTCTGGAATCCTTCGCTCTGGGTCCCCAATGACTTGGGGGTTGGTCCAGACCAAGTCTCTCCTGCCTATGTTTCCAAATTTTAAGACTGTATGGTTGAGGGTGGGTTCAGAGGCGATAACTCTGTTACTGGGGTGATCATATCCAGCTAATTTTCTGTGTGATTTCCCTCCCCCTCCTCCTGAAATAATCAACCAAACACACAGAAATTAAACAAGATGGGATGAGGTGGCACTGGGGGAAAGGTGAACATCAGAGCTCCCAGCAGCCGTTTGGAGCTAGAGCCCGTGTAAAGATGAACAAAGCCGAGTCTGGAATGAACGTGATGGAGGAAAAACAGAGATGAGAATGGTGCACTCCACATTTCTCTTGGTCAGTAAAAACTTTAAACTGATTTTTGATTTTCTAAAGCTGAACTTGGTACCAGATTGCAAATATGCAGTGTATACTATGCTTCCAGCACAGAGTAGATTTACAGCAGCTGAGATAGTTTGTCAAATTCCTGACAAGCCAGCAAACCAGAGCGCACAGCTGCAGCAACTGTGTCTGACAGAGGGGAAAGCAGTTCCCCACCCCTTCGACTTAGCAGGCGAGGACGCGGCAGAGGCTTCAAATCACAGGAGAGGCAAAAGCAGGGAAACTACGTCCTTGACAATCTCAAGTCCCAGGGCCCACATTCCGCTTTCACAGCAACCGGATTCTCCTGGGGGTTGGGTGATGACCATAAAGTTAGATGTCACAAGTCATTTGTGGTCTTCAAAAACGATTCTCCTCAGGCACAGAAGAAATCTAGAATGAGTTTAAAGTGCAGAGCCTGGAGTGCAAAAGTATCGATCTTAATTTTCATTGTAATACCAGGGCCGAGAATTAGATAATCAAGATAATATCTTCTGGTCCTCAGAGGCAGTTAAAAGGCTGAAGAATAGCTCAGCTGCTTCATTGTCTTTCTGGTGGAGAACGATGAGGTTACTGTGGTTCTAATGTGGCTATTGTTCAATTTTTTTATTGCTGTTGCAAGTGAACATGCCTTTTTTCCCCCTAGGAATGAACATGTTATTTTCTTATTGCAAACTTATTTTATAGATTCTGATTTTCGGATTCAACTCTTACTGCGCTATATAAGGTTTGCTGTTTTTTGGTAATTAGGATTGGAGTTAAACTGGTCTAAATGAATATTTTCCTCTGCTGTAAAGAAAAAAAGTTTTTAGATGTTTTTGCAGAATTAGTAGTACAGAAAATGCCCACAAGATGGCAGTGTCACTGCATGGCTGAAATGTATCTGCGCCTGTGATGAAGAGAAACCAGTTCCTTTGTTGAAGCCATGCTAGAAAATCCAGAAGGGGGCAGATTTTAGCTATTTATGAAAAGAGGAGTACAAAGAACAATGCCTCCTTGTCTCACCCCCCCCACCCCCCTAATTATTTTTTATTTATCTTTTCAGGAGATTATGAGCTGAATACAATTATCTGTGATATTTTAGATAGTTGAAAATGTTTCACATTTTAGAGCATGACATACAAGCTGAAGGGTTAGCAGAGCTAACAGTGACACAAAATCAAGGTGAAATTGACCAGTAAATTGAGAACTCCATTACAGGAACAATTTCCCTGAGTTTGAGTCCTAGGGTTTGAGTGATACCCTAAACCTGTCTAAACTTTGTGAAACATTCCAGGCAAAGATAGCAGGAGTTATCAAGGGACAGTGGAGAGGGCAGAGGGTTTAGTGTGGGCACGGTTGTTTCATTTTTTTTTTCCTTTTGCTACCAACTTTTCCAATCTCTTTGAGGAGTTTTGGGCAGACCTGTGCTTGAGAATTCAGTGCTTTTCATGGTTGCTGCTTACCTGAAGGGATCCTAGTTTTAAAAATGAAAAATGACAGTCTGAATACAGCAGTCCAATTTAGAGGGGTCGTATGCCTGGGCAGCTCTGTTGGCTTTGGGGGAGCTTTTGCAAGGGATACAAAAACATTCATTCTGTGAGAGAGGATTCTGCAGCTGCGTTGCTCACCCTGAGTCACCACAAGGTGCCAGCTTGCTGTATGGGAATGCCTGTTTCTCAGTGGGTTTTGGCCCCAGGTGGTGTGCATGGGTTTTGCACCACCTGCAGGACGTGCACATTTATTCAAGGAGACCCCAGTGGCAGGGACAGCAGGGCAGCAGCATGGCAGCCCTCAAGTCATCCTTCTGAGTGACAGCTCCATGTGGCTCTTGGCACTCTAATCCAGAAGGGAACTGGTGCTTATTATTTATCTAATTTAAATATTCCAAAGTGTGTGGCTTCTCTGCTCAGGTTATGCCCATTTCTACCTTTATGTTTGAAAGTGACCTGGCAGCTTGTTGCAAATGGAGGGGGAACAGAAAGAGAGAAGAAGAAGAAAAAAAAAACTAGTGAGGAAATGCAGCGAGTGAGTGATATATAAGGTGAACATAGAATTCAATATCCAGGACAAGGACACATATGTCTTGAACCTCAGAAATATAGCTTCGGATTGATGGAGAAATGGGCAGGAAGAGAGATCATCTTTATCTCTGCTCCCAAGCCTTTAGAAATAGCTGAGGCTAAATCACCCATAGGAGAAAGCAGGAAATGAAGACTGCTCCCCGTCACCCAGTCACCCAGGGGATTTCAGAGTGCAGCCTCCTGCCTGGGGACAGTTTTCCTGTTTGTTTTTTCCTCTTAGCCACACTCTGAATTCAGAATCCTAGTATATGGAAACCATAGTGAAAGTGTTTGGGCTAGACTAAGCTTCTGGAGTTTAGTTTTATTTAGGAAGAGTTGCTGGATTTTTCTTGGAATTACTATCTGCAAGTTTTGTGAACATCAAATGCTGTGGGGGAACTGTGACATTTGCCATGGTCTAATTTGTTTTTGGAAACCTTCATTTTCTGTTCTAATATTTCAAATGCCTACTCATGTAAGCTCCTCACTGTGCCTCTGAGTGTTTATCTACCAACACATGACCTTTTTGGGTTACCTGATTCTGCAAGTTAGTTATCATTGCAATAGTTTAATTTTTTTTAAAAATTTTATTTGAAAGACAGAAGCAGAAAGGGAACAGGAAGAAAGAAAGGGATGGCTTCCACTGCTGGTTCAGTCCCCAAATACCTGCCAACAGCTGGGGCTGAGCCAAACCCCCAAATCCATCTGGATCTTCCATTTGGCAACAGGGACCCAATTACCACATTGATCACTTGTTGCCGCCCACAGTGCATGTTAGCAGGAGCTGTGAGTGAGAACAGAGCTAGAACTCAAGCTCAGACAATCTGCTGGGGGATGTGACCATTGAAGTGGCATGTTAACTGCTGTACCAAATGCGTAACTAACTAAACATTTGCGTATTTATTTAGAGAGAGAAAGAAAAAGACATTCCCAGACACTGGTTGATTCTCTAAATACCTGTGATGGTTGGGAAAACTCAATTAAGGTCTCTCCTGTGGTTGCAAAGACCCTTTAGATGAACTGATTAGATGAACTGCTGCCTCCTGAGGTTCCCAATAGCAAGAAGCTGGAGTCAGGAACTGGAGCTGTCTATCAAACACAGATACTCCAAAATAGGATGTGTGTGTCTTAGGCATCTGAAGGACAAATACCTGCCAAGTACGTAATAGTTGGGAAAATGATTGAAGCAGGAGAAGTAGACTCAGAAAGTGGCATGATAGCCTCTGACATGTGAAGCTCAATGTCCGTTTTCTGCATTAGTCCTGGTACTCATCTAAACCCCATCTAGCCAAACCGATCACCTGAAATGGAGTTTCCTAGAATCGTCTGGAAAATGCTTCAATCTTCCAGTGAGCTGGTTTAGTTAGCCTGTGGCGTTCTTTAGCGTAGTACTGCCTTAGGGAATCACTTTGGCACGGTTTAGTTGTCCTTGCAAATGCTTCCATTTCAAACTGCAATTGGAAGCAGACAGGAAAACTCTAGTGACTGACTTTGACACAGTGAATTAACAAGGAATCACCTTTTCTGACTGCTTCTGTTCTCAGAAGTCTCAGAGCTTTCCCACTGGTTCTGTAGGACCTCATCTCCCGAGGATGGATGGGAACCAGGGACTTCCTTCGTGTCTGCCCGAGTGCGGACCACAGCAAGATGCCTGTTCCGTGCCTCTGTGTCACTGCCAGGGACGCAGGAAGAAAGGGCACCCCTGCAGGCATTTGCTGTATTCATTTCTGTTTATTTCTTCTTCTGGCTGAGGCAGGATTGAAACGGACAGATCACTGGATAGAGACCAAAAAGTCTGGTTCTTTTCTACCTCCGAGGGAGACGGGTGGGGGCGCCTCTGGTTTCTCTTCACTCTTTCTATTAACCAAATGGGAAATCCTGTTTGCTCATTCTTGATTCAAAAAGCAACTCTATGCTTGCGTTTATTCACAGTTCTACATTCTGGCTTTTTGTTTTGTCTGTTGCTTTGGGTTTACTTCTCTGCTTTTGAATGAAGGGATTGTCTTGGTCCTTCTGATACTAGCTTGGCTTGCTGATCCCTCCCTCACCTGGCCTGTGTGTGTGGCACGCTCGTACCCTCCGTCCTCTTCAACTATCTTCAGTCTTTCCTTTAGGTGCTGGCCAAGAGACTACCGCTACAGAGCAGTTTCTTTGGCTTTCAAGCCCCTTCTGCCACTTCTATCAGGCTGTTGATACAGTGCGCTGCAATTGCCTTCTCTGGTGAGTCTCTTTGGGTAACACCTTTCTGTTGCTTTTTATTTTCTTTGTTTAAGACTTACTTATTTTTATTGGAAAGTCAAGATTACAGAGAGAAGGAGACAGAGAAAAAAACATCTTTCATCTACTGGTTCACTCCCAAAGTGGCCACAAGCCTAAAGCTGAGCTGATCTGAAGCCAGGAGCCTACTATGGATCTCCCACGCAGGTGCAGGGTCCCAAGGCTTTGGGCCATCCTCCACTGCTTTCCCAGGCCACAAGCAGGAAGCTAGATGGGAAGTGGAGCAGCCAGGACATGAACCGGCACCCATATGGGATCCTGGTAAGTGCAAGGCAAGGAATTTAGCTGCTGCTGCCGCACCAGGCCCACTTTCTGTTTCTTTTCCATTTCTGCTGCTCTATGCCTTGGGCATCACAGGCTCCCAGGAGCCACAGGGCTTCCCAATTCTGTCCCAGGTCCACTCCCTTTCTAGGTTACTGCTTCCCCTCCTGTCTCTTGGACTTTGATCTTGTGCCTACTGACTGTGGTGTTGTTTTGGAGTAAGCCGCAGTATAATTGGAATAGATGGTGGAAGAGAGTGAAAACATGCAGGCTGGGAGTGATACAACTAAAGCTTAAGGCCTTAGACTACACATTAGGAGTGGAAGATGTTTGCACATTTCATTCTCTGCATCTGATCCCACTGCCAGGATATAAGGCCTGTAAAAGCAGTGTGATTTAAAAAAAAAAAAACCCACCTTGCTGAGATACGATTGACACAGAAAAAACTCAACAATATGCTCTATATGGTCCAGTGAGTGTAGGGATAAGTATACATCCATGACATCTGATGGCTTAATCTCTTTACCAGTAAGTTTACAATCAAAGATTAACTTCTTATTCTACTTTGAACTTATTCGCAATAATGATGTTGATGCCAACACCTTAAAAGCAAGTGAATTGCCATAAATCAGAAATTTTGAACTATCAAAACCACTTGAGCAGGACCCTCAGAGTATGCCCCCCATCGGGGCCCCTGGGGTGGTGCTGGGTGGCTGTCCCCCCTCCTAGGGCATGCAGGCAGTTGGGAGCCTGGGTGTGGCTTCTCCCCTTGCTTCCCCACTTCCCCCCAGATACAGGAAAGAAAGAGAATGAAAAGACAATGGTTTCACCCACTTTCCTGTAGCCTTGACCCTAATCAATTATGTCAAAAACATCAATAATAATAATAATTATTAAAAAAGACAAGTGAAATTACATTTATGAGCTGCTTATTATCCTCTCTGGACTTTGCTAAGGGTTTTATAAATTCAGTTGTATTTAATGCTTGCCATGGCATAAACATTTGTTTAATTTCCCAGGTTCTTTGGTCACATGAAAAGCTAAAGCTCAGCATAGTAGAGCAAGCTGACAATGTAACACAGCCGACACGAGGTAGAGGTGAGACTTGAAGGAAGGCCTTTTGATTCCCACCACAAGCTTTTATCCCTCTTGTGTTTTATTATCCAGGAAACTGGATAATATGGATAAAATGTCTTCAAAATCCAAAGGCAGTTATTACACAGTTTCAGAACCAAATTAAATAAAAGGAAGCACTTTTAAAGGCTCCTCATCACACTGGATGAAAGGCTCCCTGTTTTGTCTTTTCTTAGATCTAAGACCAGACATGGCTTAATCAGAACTTTTTCTTTTGGCAATCTATTGGGAGAAGACAATTTCCAGTAGATATGGTTTTGGGTATCACCAATGTAATAAAGGGACTTCTAAAAAGCAACACCATATTTCGTTGAAATTTTATTCTGGGGTAAGGTATAATGAAACAAAGCAAGCACTGGGAGTCAAGGTCATTATGAATATAATTCAGATTTTAAATTGCTGTTTGTGAAAAATATCCTTCTGGTCGCGTTGAACCCAGTTAAATCCATAATGATTACATTTACACGCAGTTGCTTGGTCCTGTGTTGCTTTTCCTGTGTGGACACCGTAAGTTTTAAGCTCATAGGCATTAGTGCAGAACATAAAAACAGAATATTGTTATTGCTGATCGTTAAGGGAGACCCTGATTCTTTCAAGTCTGCTCTAACAAGAGTTTTTGCAAAAACAAGAGAAATTTTAGAATGTCTGATTAATTTAGATTGAGCAATTAACGGAGTGACATAGTGAACAGTACTGTTCGAATCACTCATTAGGTTGTCTGTGTGGGAGGGAGCCTCTGATTTGGGAAGGAGGCTGTTAGAATCAAGCACACCACATATCTACAAGTCAGCCCAGGCAATCAGGCTCTGTCTCTGAGGCATACAGAGGTTGAAAAATCTACTTTCAGTTTGTGTGTGGCACTGTGCTGATTTTGATTCTAGCCGAGGATTAAACAGCTAGAAAAATAATGTCTCTTCCATAGCTCACGTTTTCCGTAACATCAAAAGTCATGCTCTTCGTATGTGTGCATCCTGAAGGAGGATGGAGGCTGTAGTCCAGGTCCTTGTCCATGGCCGCTTTAGGCACAGGGTCTGTGACTTATGGAGAGACGAGTATGGCGCTTCAACGTCCACATATGCTGTCTGGGCCTCTCACTGGCTTTATGTGTCAGCTGTGATCATTGAAATGAAACCATTAAAAAGTCAAACAGCAGAGGCCCATCCAGTATTCCAGCTTAGTCACCCTGTTAAACTCA
This sequence comes from Ochotona curzoniae, assembly GCF_017591425.1. Lineage (NCBI taxonomy): Eukaryota > Metazoa > Chordata > Mammalia > Lagomorpha > Ochotonidae > Ochotona > Ochotona curzoniae. The sequence continues at coordinate 38,489,376 of NW_024466502.1, read as the reverse complement.
CCTTGTTACGGGATCATTTGGAGTGGCCCTAATTAGTAAAGATCTATTTGGGTTACTACTGGCTGCTTCATGAGAGAGGGAAAGTGTCATTTCCTTGATCACAATAGCAGTGAGAAGGAAGGCAGCTCAGATGGGAGTAGCAGCTCTTTGTGCCGTCCTGGTGAGGAGTGTGATAACCTGGAAAAACTCCGGAGGCAAGGGTTTGGGACAGTTTGCACTATACCTTAGGGTCTGGTCTATAAGATAGGGGCAAACTGGTTTTAGAAAGGAAACTTGTATGGGAATGAGTGTCATCAAGGACCAATCAAAACGATATTCTGGGTTACCGGGTGGTAATTATTGTTGAGCTGTGACAACTAGTGGGTCTGAGTTGACCCAAACCTGGAACCAAGGTTTTGAGGCATAGAATTTATAAAAGCCAGGGCCAGAGGATCTCCTCATGCCAGACAAGACCCCAACTACCCTGTGTGCCAGGGAAAGGTGCTGACTTCTAAGGAGGAGGGCCTATGGTATGAACAGGTGCATCCAGAGCCCAGGCAGCTGGTTTGGACTAGGCAGAGAAAGGTCATGAGGAGTGTTTGTCTTGTGTTCGTAGCCAACAAGGAAAGCTCTTCCAGGACTGGAAGGTAGAGTTAGGTGGACTCTTAGGGCTCAGTGTGGGCATCCATTCTGTCATGCTGAGCCTGCTGGATTTCCAGTAAACTTGTTGGATGGTAATGAAAGCACCATATGATTGTGAAGACGCTTCAAATCCCAGTTTAGGGGCGCGTTAAGTGATTTGAAGGCATAAAGAGCTGAAAGGATGGAGGTCAATGCTGTGTCTCTCAGCCTGGCTAGTACAGGCACAGTAGCAGGGAGATCTGAGAGGGGAGGTGGACTCCTGAAACTCATGCCCCTCTGAGCTGGGGAAGACAGAGACAGGCAGAAAGGAGGACAGTTGCTTAGTTACCTGAAACCATCCCTCTGTGTCCCGAAAGCCTGCCTCCACCATGGCCAGGGCTTTTACATTCACTAAGCCACTCAGCAGACAGTGACAGAATGAAGAGGCCAGGAGCAAAATCTGAATCCTTTACATCTCTGATGTCTTGAGTGTGTTGCAGCCTAGGAAGAACGTTAAAGTACAAAGTTTGTACACTGGGTACTGGTCAGGCGTCTGTTTCTAGAGGTAAAGGTTGTAATCCTTTTTTTTAAAAAAAAGATTTATTTATTTATTGGAAAGTCAGAAATACAGAGAGGAGGAGAGACAAAGAGGAATATCTTCCGTCCAATGATTCACTCCCCAAGTCAGCGCAATGGCCAGAGCCATGCCGATCCAAAGCCAGGATCCAGGAGCTTCTTCCAGGTCTCCCACACAGGCACAGGGTCCCAAGGCTTTGGGCCATCCTCCACTGCTTTCACAGGCCGTAAGCTGGGAGCTGGATGGGAAGTGGAGCTGCCGGGATTAGAACCGGCGCCCATATGGGATCCTGGCACATTCAAGGTGAATATTTAGCCGCTAGGCCATGCCGCTGGGCCCGAAATTTGTAATCCTGAATGACTTCTATTCTCTGGTGTAGCCTAGAGTTTAATAGAACTGGTTTGAATTTGAAATTTGTCATTCACTATCTAATGGCACAGGGCAAGTGATTTCTCTGAATATCAGACACCTCCTCATTAGGATGAGCACATTATGAATATCCTTATGGAGCATATTGGAGACTGTGGGCACAACAACTGGCACAGAATTGAGGTTTAATGAGTGGCAGTGGTAGATTCATGCAAACCTGAAAAAGCATCCCAACTGAGTACCGGACTGAATATGCAGTGAACTGGTGATATCAGAAAAATGATCAAGTAACTACTCATTTTGGCTTTTTACTGTTTGTCCAAAACTACAGTTACAGGTCTGTTTTTGAATATATTACATATTGTGTTTCCCACTCGTCACTCACATTGGGGTCACTGGTGGGAGAGCAGTCAGGGCTAGAGAAGTGTTCACAACTGATTTGGTGCAGTTGATGGAATGGATGGTTGGGAACTATTGATGAGCACTGCACATGTTGGAAATGCTAAGAGATGCAACTGCTAGGTCTCCATTTATTTTCTTTCTAAGGGAAGAAATTCAGTCAACAGCAGTTTGCGTAAGTATATGCCAACACAAAAGCTAGAAGGAGTCTGCTCAAAAGAGAGATGGAATTTCCCCTTGTTCAGATAGTAAAAGAACTGCCAAGTGTCCTTTTATGTAGCTCAGAAAACCTTACAGAGGTTAATTTTCTAACAATTGTGAGTCTAAGAGCAGCAGATCGACTATTGCAAGCTGCACTGCTGCTACATAGATAATAACTGCCTCTGGTCACCAATCTTCTGCCCGAAAGAGGGGGTCTTGTTTTGAGTGGTTATAGGAAGATAATGAGAAATGAGATGGAGAGATAAATACATATATGGGGTCTTAGGAAGCCGAGGCAAGGAGAAAGAAGATGGGGGCAGGGCAGGGAATTCAGCTGACCCAGGGGATAAATAATTGGTTTTGCCTGAGTCTGTTAACTTGGTCCTGTGGTTTCTCTGCAATAGAACTGCTCTATGCCTAAGAGGCACTCAGTTGGAACAAGAAGGAATGGAACTTGACAGGTAGCTGTTAGTCAAATTCTCACTTCTGGGTAATAACACACGGAATTGTGAAGAATGAAGGCTCATAAAGTTGAGTGGACAAGTAGGAGGGTCAGCTTACCTGAATAAAAGTGAACCCCAATATAGCACGTCCTGATGATCAATGATTGCTAGCTTGATAAAGGGCTCTAAGTTCAATGAAATTCTGTAGGAAACTGAGGATTTCTTCACTGAATTGGCATTAATTACTTTTTAAATGTAAATTTTCAGCTGCAAGCCTTTTTTTAATATTTAAAAAAAAACTTCCAAGTATATCAGGGTAAATCAAAGACTAATTGATGACCAAATTATAGGGTTTAAAGCTCGCTAGCTCTCGCTTTTTTCCATAAGTGAGTAAAAGATAATTAGAAAATGTGAATATATGCCTTTTCTTTCATTAATTATGAATCACATGATGATAGAACATTTTTAGCAAAATAAAAATTTCAGTTTTGGGTTGGGTGCTGCAATTTGATTATGTGGCAGTTTATATTTAGCTGATATATTGCTCATGTGTTGGTGTCTCCTCTGGCCCATACCAAGGCTGGTCTCATTCTCAGAATGGCTGTCACTAAAGAACAACGTATGCCTTGTCCTGGATGTGGTTTGTCTTTGGCCCCCAGAAGTTCACCTGTTGGGAGCTTGATTGTTAGTGTGGAGGCGGTGGAACCTTTACCAAGTGAGTCTGATTGTAGTGCAATCAGGTCGGTGGAGATGTTGGCCTGAAAGACCAAGAGTGACCCTTCCCCACTTTCCAGCTTCTTGTCTCACCATAACAATTTCTGTTGTGATGCCATCTAGCAAGATGTGGCAGAGCCCAGGGCACCCTTGCTGGAGCTAATGCATTGCTGTTTGAACTTTCCGACTCAAAAAAAATGAGTTTAAAATAAGCCCTTCCTCTTTTTTTTTTTTTTTTGATTACCCAGTCTGAGCTATTTCATCATAGAAATGGAACATGGATCAGTACAAGTGGAAATGGAAAACCCTTTGAGGTAATGTGGATGAGTTTGGCGAAAACTATTTAGAGCTTGCATTTTAGAAATAAGCTTAGAGAACTAACTGCAGAAATCTAGAGAGTTGGGAAAAAGTGTGTAGAAAATCTGATGTGGACCCTGACCTGAGACTTTTTTTGGATACCGTTTTCACTGGTTGAGAACAGAACTGGCCCACTTTCCATGACCCCAAGCTATTATACCCAGAGGCACAGACTCCACACAGTGCCTTGTGGTGACTTGGAAATCAAAGTTTCTTCTCCACTCCCTCTTTTTTTTTTTTTTCTAAGCAACAATTTGAGTGTGTTTGGAGACAATCCAGGAGAAAAGGCACAGTAGAGAGCAGAGATGTTCTATTGTGGAGGTACCATGCTGCCCTCAGTGGAACCCTCCAGGTGCTCTTCTCTGTCCTAGTTATCACTGGTTCTCTTCCTCCTGTCTGCAGACATCACCTCCCTTTTACACAGTGAATCAGTGAGTTGCTCCTTATTCTAACCTGCCAGGAGATGCGTTTTTCTCTTGGCTGTCTCTCCCGGTATTCTACAAGTCTTTAGGTTAGGGTTCCTTCTGCCAGTCAGGTTGCTAACACTGGCTAGTGGAGGACAAGTGTGCTAAGGGGTGAAACTAGGAAGCACTGGCTGCCAAATTGCTCATCATGCCTGGAGAGAATGAAAATGAAAGTCAGCTTTTGCCCCTGAGGGGCTGGAGTACCGCAGGCAAGTCAACTCACCTTGTGCCCGAGAGGAGAGGGCACTCTTAGCCATGACCTCTGTGCTCCTTCTCCACCACAAAGTGTTGTGATTGATTGCTGCAAGGATTATTTTCCCTCTTCCTGGGAAATGATAACAGCTCTGGGGTTAGAAGATGATCCAGGGATGTTGCACGAGGAATGAAAATGTGTCTGTGAAATTTTCTGAGAACAACCCCATTTCCTGTGTGGAAACCCGCCCTCCCTGCCTCCATATACAAACAGAGGTGTGGTGGGTGGTGGTGGTGGAAATGAGGAATAATGCCACCACTTTGTATTTTTACCTTTCATGATAAAACAGTGGTTTTAAACATCGTAAAAATGTAACTGGTTTGATGCATGGCACATTTAAAACTCGATTTAGCAAAGGGTTTTTACCTTTGTAATTTTAAAACTGTCACTTGAAGTAAAAATATAGGCTAGCAAGTTAGCCTTTCATATTTAGTGTTTTCTTTTTTCCCTTTTTATTTGCAATTCATTCTGTCCCGTGTTGATTAAAGAAGTGGCAGTGAGTGGAATGGAGAATGCCCAGGGCTTGGCTAATTCATTACTGGAAAGATGGTGGACGTGGCTGTTAGCAGATTGGATCTGAAACCTTTCTACACCAACCCTTGTTGGTTTTAGAATGCTAGTCATGTACCCTAATTAGCTGTGTAAACAGAGAATTATACAAGAATATGTGATTTGAGGGCAGTAAAGATATCAGGAGAGGAAGTTGCTCTCTCCTCTGACCATAATCCCAAGATTTTACACATTTACTAAAATACATACATGATAGACCTGGGTGAATGGGTTATTATAGCACGTCAGAAAGAATCAGTAGCAAAACTGATAATCCCGAGTGTCAGTGTCAAGGACTGTGGAATTTTAAAACCAGCTATTGAACACTAATGGGCAATTTTCAATATGCTTTCTGTGTTTAGGTGAGAACTAATCCATGATTTTAGACAAGTTTCTGCTGTTCTCTGTGTTTTAGTGACCTGACCCATAGAATTAAAGTGCTGGAATCAATACAATCAAATATGGTTCCACATGCTCTGAGATCTATGTTTGTCTTACTCTTGTCTTTCTTTGGTAGGACTTGCTCAGAGGGTACTTACCAAAGATTTATTCAGAGCTTCTAACTTGTTCCAAGAGTCAGCAGAGACAGGGAAGAGATCTCAGCCTAGGTCCTGGGATTGGTCTTGGGCCTCAGTGGGATGGGACCATTTGCCAAATCACAGAACAACTTCACTGTTTATAAATGGGGATTATAAACCTCTCTCCTAGGACTCTCTTAAGACTCAAATGAGATAATGGAACTAATGCTCTCAGCAGACTTTTAAAAGACTGTGCAAGTGGAAGGCATTGGTGTAAAAAGCTGTTCCTAAAATTGTTGATGGAAACATCTTTATACACCCATGTACTTCATTATTGAATGGTTTATTCAGTTATTACTTGTCATTAGCTTCTGATTCCAGATTGTTCATCTATCACAACAGCATAATAAAGGTGTTCACAAGAACAGATCTGAATGATAATGGATGTGTCTGGGGCTTGTGTCCTGGAAACGACATGCTTCAAGTTTCATTGATCAGTGCCTGGTCTTGTAGAATCTCAGGGTCATCTCTGAGATGAGCTTGCTTATTATCACTTTGCTCACAGTTGTTGATTGAATATCTGCTTGAACAACTCCAGTGATGAAGTGGGTAGTTGGGGTGAGGGAATGACACTTACCTGTGCTGTGAAATCTACTTTGTGTGGATTCTGTGGCAGGTGCATGAGGTACCTTAGTTTTATTACCTTCTCTACAAGTTGAATTTTATCATCCCCATTTTAAAGATGAGAAACTGAATTTAAGGAGATTAGGTAAGAAGAAGGCAATATATTCAGTGTCCAAATTGAGGTGAAGCTCTCATTCTGTCCTCATGGCACATTTAGCACTCCTGGAGAGATTGTTATCTCTTTTTCAAAGATTTACTTACTTTTATGTAAAAGGCAGTTTTTACAGAGAGAGAAGGGAAAGAAAGAAGGGAAGGGAAAAGAAGAGAAGGGAAGGGAAAGGAAGAAGGGAATAAGGGAAGGGAAATGAGAAAGAGAGTCCTTCCATTCACTGATTTACTCCCCAAATGACTGCAACAGCTAGAACCGAGGTGATGTGAAGCTGGGAGCCAGGAGCTTCTTCCAGGTCTCCCACGAGGGTACAGGGCTCCAAGGACTTAGGCCATCCTCTGTTGCTTTCTCAGGACACAAACAGAGAGCTGGATCCAAAGTGCAATAGTGAGGCTATGAACTGGCACTCATATGGGATACCAGCAACACAGCGCGGAGGATTAGCCGAAGATGTCACTGCACTGGGCCCCTTGGCATACCTTTTATGGATTTCTCCCCTCTCTTTTTTTGACAGCTGTAATTATTAAACAATCAAACAACCCAAAGACAATTACTTATAGCAAAAAGATATGGTCAAAGCGTAGAAATAATGTCATGGGTATCTGCTGTCGTTTATTTGAAATGTTTCCACATTGTTGAAATGTTTCTACAATGTAAGCACTTACTTCTCAGCCGGATTACCCATGATCCAAGTGATATTAAATGTCAGGATCCCCATTGGAAAGGTCAGAGAACAGGTGAAATTCCTCCTTTTTGGGTAACTTTCAAAATATCTCTGTGTCAGAACTCAGACATAAACCTGGAATGCTTGAACTTTCTATTTTTCAGACACTTTTCAGAATCCCAAAAGCTTCTGTGAAGTTTTCTTAATTAACTGGAGAGAGGTGCTCCCTTGCTTGACACCCCAAACAGATGTCTTATAACCTTTTCCATCCCTTGCACTGTGAAAAATGCCTATGTATTTGTGATTCTCTGAATTGCGCGTCTTACTCTATACAATTGTCTACCAATCAGTCAATCAGAAGTCAGGTGAGGGAATTTAGAACTTCATGGACTAGATTTTTAAGTGGCAAGTGACATGTAGAAAGTGATGAAATAGGATAAAATTGAGAAATTTATCTTGTATTCTGCAGTGTGGTTAAAGAAAAGAGAATGAAGGCTCTGAACATCATTGTAAGTTTCAGGAGATGGAGGCTCTCTAAGAGCTCTTACATGCTGTCATTGGATGTGTTTGCACCTGGGTCTCATATGATGTAAACTTATTCCTTTTATACATGAACCAAATTTTGTAAAGCTTAATACATCTAATGGTTATTATGAAGTAAATGCCTAAATATGAGCAGTTCTTAGAACAATTATGTTGAAACATAGTCCTCACTCTTGGGATAATAGTCTCTGCCTTCTATTTATAATAGCATTTGTGCTGTTATTAATATACTAATCATCATTGTGAATCTTTTCTTGTTAGGCTGCAGCATAAATCTGAATTATCTAGATGTAGCTAATTGATCAAGTGAACGTTATTTATGCTTTCTTAATATTTACAATGAAATAAAAGACGCTCTTAGGAGTTGCTCTGTCTTTTTCCCAGGAAATTTTGTCCAGCTACCAAAGCCAAAGATGAAGGGGAGCGGGCTCTATTCTGGGACCTTTGCTTCTGCTTTCTGACCTGTAATCTTGTTTCTTGTTGCTGCTTCTGCCTTCTGCCCTTTGTTTCAGCCCCTGGGAGGATCATTCTATAACTCTTCCCTGCATTTTACTGCTCCAACACATCTCTCTGCTCAACTGAAGATATTCAACAAAGGATTTAAAAAAAAAAAACCTCACATCTCACAGAAACAAAAGGATTGTGGAAAAAAAAAATTCATAACCACTGTGTTTGGGTTATTGGTTTAAATACCTCAAATTAACAAAGACCCATTGCCTGGTATAGGCTATGTTTCAGATACACTGAAGCATGGATGACAAAAAATGTGGTTATGTGGAAATTTCCAGATAATTTGTAATTTGCTAATTGAGCTAATGGCCTTAGTGAAGAGTCTTATGTGGAGTATTAAAAGTTTCCTAGTTGCTCTTGCTTTTTGGTTATGAGTTATGTTGTTCTTGTTATGGATATGGACAAGGTAAGTGGCAAGTATTTATTGAGTTTTATACTTTTTAATGTGGTTTAGATCAGTACACCAACTCTTTGCTTGTAGATGGTTAAAAAGGAGAATGATCCCTAACAGAGCTTTGCTGGAACTGAGGCTGCCTTGATAGTTGCCAGTTCTGAGAGTGGATCTCTTAATCAGTTCAGCCTTGGCCACTGAGTCACACCTCGGGCATCTTTAGATGCTCAGGTGCACCAGGGGTGGAAGACAGTGTATCTGATAAGCAGATTCATAGTCATAACTAGCAGATATATATGGTATTTTTGTGGTAGGAATTTTCATTATTGCATAAACGTTTTATTCTGACTTAGAATTGTGACTTTGGCTGTAGAAAGGGAGTGGGGAAGATCAGTCCATGCGATTCAGAAATGAAGGAAAAAAGGGGGACTGGATTCGATGCTGGCCTTTTTAAAAGCTAATTTTATTTATATAAAGTGAACAAATTCCACAATACAGATTTAGGGGCATAATGGTTCTTCCCAGCCTATATTCCTCCTGTCCCTGTTCCCCACCCACCCTACTCCAGATAATTTGTAATTTGCTAATTGAGCTAATTGCCTTAGTGAAGAGTCTTATGTGGAGTATTAAAGTTTCCTAGTTGCTCCTGTTTTTTGGCTCCTTGCTTTTTTGTTTGTTTTGTTTTTCTTTTCTTAATTTTTACAATGGAATAGTTAAGATCAATAGAGGGGAGGGTGCAACAGGGTGTTCTCTATCCCCACAGATAACTTCAGCATGGGGGTATAACATGGAGATGACACAGAAAGCAGTTATATAGAAGGCTTCTGTCTATTCATCAACAGTTTTGAGGAGGCAAGGCCGTGGGCCAGGTTAGGCAGGTGGTGCTGGCTTGTGAAATGAGGCATGGGATTCACAAATCTTTCACATCCAGCCCTGCTCCTGCACTTACTAGCACTGCAAACTTGAAAACAAATAGTGCTTCTAGTTTAGAGTCCATCTTTCTTCTCTCATGTGTAAAACTAGGCTGCATTGTTGTTTTCAGGATTTAGTGAGATTATGTTATCTGGCTACCTAGTACAGACAAAGCTTTAATAAATGTTAGGTATTTTCTTCTTCCCTTGCTTAGGTGCCATAAAGGCTGTTGAAGAAACTGAAATGTGTTTGGGATCTTGAAGGTGTTTAACACCAGTGCAGGCAAGAAGACTGGCTTGTAGATAATTACCATAAAGGGCTGAATACGCATGTTAATAAGAATGAGATGTAAAAGGGAATAGGAGCAATGCTGTGATTAATTCTGCTGGGGAGTGGACTGGGAAGGTTTTACGGGGCAGGCAGCCTTGGCATTGGCATTGGTCCTGAGGGTTTGGGACAGTTGATTTTGATCCTGCTGACAAGAAACACACAAAATTGTATAGTCAGAGCCAGTCTGGAGGTATCTCTACTCCAGACCAAAAGGTGGACTCCCAATGAAATTATTAAATATACCTTGACAATAGGATACCAGATTTCCTACCATTGTCTGTACCTCAATGGTGTGAGACACTTAAGTAGCAGAATGTTAGACTTGAGACTGTCGCTGAAGGGCTATATGATTGTAACAATATGGGGAATAACAGTGTGGGGCATGGGAGGGCAGAGGAGGGAATCCTTGTGTTTATGGAACTGTATCATGAAAAATAATTAAAAAAAAAAACAACCAAAACCAAAACACAGATGTGTGGTGACTTGGGAAGAAAAGCAAGAAAAATGTCAGGCCAATTCTCAAGGGGAGGGCGCAGTCTAATTACCCAAATTGAAGTCCGACTTCTGTGGCAGACCTGACACTTCTGTTGAACCCATCAAGATGTGCCTGAAATAATTAGCTTTAGATTTCAGGTCTTGTTTGGGAATTCTCAGTTTGTATCAGCCTTGTCCCAGGAAGCTTGAGAGGTGTTTTAAGAATGGTTAGAAAGTTGCCTGGGTAGTAGCAAGGCAGAAAAAAATAAAATCAATAAATAATCAGGCTGAATTCTGATTGAATGTATTACTAAGGTCATGCTGACATGTAAATTTAAAAACTTCTCCCTAAAGAAAATCAGTGTTTTCTCTATGATGGGAACTTTGGTCTCAGGGAATCGGATGGAGGCTGGCTTTTGCCTTCAGGCCTCATCAGCTTTCACAGTCTCTGTTCTCTCGTTTGAGTAGGAGCCTAGTGGAAAACCACCTTCTTCATCTTTTCTACAAAGAGGATTAAATGTTTAATTTGGAGAAAATTGCTTAACTTTAAGTTAATGTGGAAACGAAGACTGTGATGTTCTGTGAACACGTTTTCTCAGAGGGGTTGTGAGCTTACCAAGCTCTTTACTGTCCCTATGTTTTGTGAAATCTCAAGGCCAACTGGGTCATAATGTGTGAACCCTAGATAGGGATCTGTTTTTGTTTCTCCTATATTTTCTGTAACTATTTCCCTTACTCTCTTATGTAGCTTTTGGTCAACTTACTTCTGGAATTAAGCAGAAAATTAAGGTACATTTGCTGCAGAAAGCGAGCAAGAGAGCCTCTGATCCACTCATCCATTCCCCATAAGTCTGCAGTGGGCAGTCCTGAAACAGGCCGGGGACACTAGGTTCTTCTGGGTTTCTCATGTAGGTGGCAAGGGCCTCTGACAGCATTCTCTGCTGCTTTTCTCAGGCTGTTAACAGGGAGTTGGATTGGAAATGGGGTAGCTGGGGTGTGAACTGGTTCATATAGGGGATGCCAGCACTGCAGGCATGAGCTTTTCCACTGTGCCACAATGCTAGGCCCTATTTTTTTTTTTTTTTTTTTTTTTACAATTTTGAGTGGGCTTCTGGAGTGCAGCAGAGCCAAGGAGGTCTAACCTGGGGCTCAGGAAACAACTTCCTTCGCTAGGGGCTAGATGAAAGGAGCAATAGGAATTAAAATGAGAAAGTCCTAAGACCTTCCTCGAATGTTCCCTCCTCGCCCTCAGGTGTCTTAATTTTATATTTGGTTCTATAGCTCTGTGTTTGAGTAAGGGAGGTCATCTTAACTTCTGTACAGACACTGTTGCTTAGTTGAAGGAAAAGGCTGAACAAATTTGTTTCTACATGGGTTTAATTAGGCACCTACCAGGTGCCCAATTCTGTGCTTGATACTGCCAGGGATATGGAAGATTTATGAGGCACAGCCTTTGACTTTAGAGGGAGCCAGCATCCTATAGAAGACTGCTAAATAAACTCTGAGTCTCCTGCAGAGATTGTCAAACAGGAACCATGCCTGGAGATTGTGATGTCTTAGCTGCAGGAGGAGGTCCTTGAGTCTACATATTAAGAAGTAAGCCAAGGGAATCTGGTTCAGGTGGCCCCCGACTCAGTCTAAAAGACAGAAGTAGAACACACTCCACCTCTTCGTTAGTGAAAAGCGCTGCTCTTTGATGACTCACTCTGCTACTTACCAGCTGCATGATTCAGGGCAAGGTATTTACATTTCTCAACTTTTACTTATTCATCTATAAAATTATGGTGATGATGTCTGTCTCATGGGATTCCTTGTAAGCATTAAAAGGGATCAAAGCTAGCACAGCTCTTAACAGGAACACGAGAAGCACATTTTTCCCTCCCTCCTTCCTACTCAATGAACATGTTGGGAAGATATCACAGGCTACTTTAGCTTTCAAGTTTCCTTTTATTTATAAAAAGCAATAATTTCTATAGTCTGTGCCATGCACCTGTCTCTTTGTTTTGCTCAAATTGTAATGCTAGCTTTCTGTTTCTTTTTTTTTCTTTGTTTTTAAAAAGGATTTCTTTTTCTTGGAAATTCAGATTTATAGAGAAGGAGAGACAGATTTTCCGTCCACTGATTCACTTCTCAAGTGGCCACAACAGCAGGAGTTTAGCCCACCTGAAGCCAGGAATTTCTTCTTGGCCTCCGATGAGGGTGCAGGGTCCTAAGGCTTTGGGTCATCCTCTGCTGATTTCCCAGGCCACAAGCAGGGAGCTGGATGGAAAGTGGGACAGCTGGGACATGAACCAGCACCCAACTGGAATTCTGGCACATGCAAGGTGAGGACTTTAGCCAGTAGGTTACCGCGCTGGACCCTCTGTTTGCGTTTTTAGCTTGGAGGCTTTAGCAACATGTGATTGGTCCACCAATTCCAGGGACTCTGTGATGTTATCTGGGGCCACTGAAAATTATAATTGTGTGAGATCGAAAGGCAGAACCTGGATTTTGTATCAAAGAAGGGAAGGAAAATAATCACCCAAATTTTTGAACAAGATTTTCTCAAAATGTCAAGTAGGAACTGTCAGTAAAAAGTTGATACAGTAGGTGGCTGAGGATCTATGTTTTCAAGACACAGTGAACACTAGGATCTGTGGATGGGAAATAATAGCTTACAGACCATACCTGTTGGTTATTTAGGATATCTCCTGAGAACTAGCTCTAAATCTGGTTATCTGTCACTTTGTTAGTACCAGAAAGAGATAAAAACACAGGCTCTAGGATCTATCAAAAGCTGTTCTTCTTTAAGGGATAATTCAGAACTTGAGACCAAAAAGTAAGATAACCAAGGGATACAGGTAGAATTGCCTATGGAGACAAGAAGGTGGAGGCAAATTGGAACTGGAAGAACTGTTCAGGACTAAATTGATGTCTCCAGGGCATCTTGGGGCCAGGCATGAATAGGTACTGGTAATATTGAATGGAGGTCTATGATGGATGATCTTGACCCTGAAAGCAACTGGGAACATTGTTGGCAGTTCTCCTAGAGCAATGCCTGGAGGGAAGCCAAATAACTTTTGGGTTTCCATTTGAGCTCTTGATTCTAACTCCACATTCTACAACCCCAATCTAATCTCTACAGGGTATGAGAAGGAGGTATGTCTGTTTGAATAACCTAATACCATTGGGATGGGACTTTCAGTTCACGCAGACCAGGCGACTCCCTCAATAACTATTTCACAGAATCATAGCATATTAAAAAGTGAAGGAGCTTCAGGGATCATCTAGTCTAAAGTTATTGTTTTTCTGAAAAGGAAGCAGCCCACAAAAAGTATCTGACCTTTCCAAGTCCCCACAGCTGCTCAGTAACAGCTGTGCCTGGAACTCAGACTTCACATGCTGCTCATTGCCAGGCTGTGCTTTCTTGTGATGACTTGTGTGTGTGTGTATTTCTCTCCCTGGGAGTTTGGGTAGATGTACCTGCATAGGCCGGGCAGACCATGGCTCAGCACTTTAAAACACAACAGGTTCCACACACAGGTTCCATTTGCTTTTGCTCTTCAAATGCTTACCACGGAGTAAGAGATGGAACTGCCACTCACTGCTCATACCAATGACAATTTCATTAACTCGGTGTTGTTGGGCTTTAGCAATCCACTCATCTCATAATTGTGCTAAGCTCATTCTGGTGAAAAGTACATGATGATTTTTGAGCAGTTTGTAATGAGGAAGTCACTGTTAAAAGTTTCAACAAAATTAGCCTTATGTATTCATGAATACTTAAAAAACTGCAGTATCTGCGATTAGAATAGAAATCAAAGCAGTGGGACTGGCCAGTGGCCTCCTGCATTTACTAACTCATTTCTCTGAGGGACACCTTGAGTGGCCGTGTGTTGAGAGCTGGCTTTTGAGAACTGATTGCCTGTAAAAGATAAGTATTCTTCACTTAGCAAACCACTCTCCTGGGATGTGGAATGGAAGCAGCGTTTCTGACCTTGCAGGCATAGGGAATGTGGTACCAGTGGCAGACAAGGGAAGAAGAGATTTGTTTTTGGTCTTCCTTGTCGTTTCCTGCCCCCACACTTACTGCTTCTAGCTCTACCTGAAGCTTCAGTATTGAAGGACTTTGAACAGTAGGAGCATGCTTTCATTTGATCAACATAGAGGAATATGGTTTGGCATCATAGCCAGTAGATAAGAGAAATGCTTTCAGGATTTTTCTGTCTAAGTAGAAACCTTGGGCAGTGTCTTTTTGTATTGTATGTCACCTACATCTGCGTCATTCTAGTGAGCAGAGCTATTTTTCTTCCAATTTATTTTTCTTAGACTCATGGTAAGAGGGAGGTCCTGCTAATGTCTTGTTTTGAATAGATCAAACAGCCCTGATATGTATGGTGTAATTTTGTTCCATCCCTCCACACTGTCTACCCCTGATGCAGTGTTAATTGATCTGCCAATACTCAGTCAGCTCTCCTACTTGTGAACCCAGGTGAAATGAAGGCTTTTGCTTAAGATGAACCTTTTACTTCCTTTTAATTTTCTTTTGAGTCTATTTTCTAGCCTTCAATTTTAAGGAAAAGAATAATAATACCTTTCATTGAAATGGTTTTTTTCCCCCCATCTCATTCAAAGTACATTTGTACCTGTCAGATTATAAGTGGCTTAAGCTAAGGTTTGTTTTTTTCAGGCTGTCTGATGTCTATCATCTTTATTTTGGGTGCCCTTCAAGGTGTGGCCAGTGGCTGTGGAAAGGAGAAACAGAAAGTATCAGATGAATGTTTTCACATTCAGAGCTTCTACTCCATAGTGATGTCAGTCTTTTCCATTAACATTTTATTATCCAAGGAAAGCTGAGGGGCCATAGGAAAGAATGAAGTTAGCAAAAATAAGATCACAATAGTGGCTCCCAGGAGATGAGGCAACCCTTGTTGAGGATTAATAATGCTACCAATACTTTCTCAAGTTCCCTGATTGTATTTCTAAATGCTTATGGTAGCTCCATTCTGAGCATAGCTGAAAGGGAATTATCAATTTCCTCTATGTCTTGCAAAATGACAGTTCCCAAACTTTTATACTTCACAGACTGTTTTCTTAAAATTGGGCTTCCCCATAGGGTTGAATATCATTTATTTCATCAGCTCTCTGTCACTGCCATGCTATGGAAGAAAATTCAGACATTGTAAAATGTTGAAAATTTGAGAAGGTAGGAAGCAAATTATTTCAAATCAAAAGTTTTTTTTTCAGGTATCTTTAGATTCATGAAAGACTCTCAACATTGCCATTTAAAAAAATATCTTCCAGGTGACTTTTGTGATTCAGTGTTTAAACTACTCTGAGAGGCTACATTGTCAAACTGACAGGTAACACGAATCACTTGTGCAGGCCAAAGACACAAGGCATTGGACTATTAAATGCATCAGGGATATGTAAGAATGGGTACAAAGTTTTATTATCCGTGGGTAGAGAAGGTAGACTGGCAGTATTGCACTGAAGAGCTAAGGTGAGGAAGGATTGAGCAGGTCAAGCTCAAACCAAGGATGGATGTGAGCATTAACCTAGAAAAAATGCTTTGGTGCTTTAAAAGCTTTACTTTTGAGACTTTTCAAAGCTATGTGAGGAAGGAAAAACTTGGGAAATTCTGCTAGGACAAGAAGTTGGGGCAGCATGTGCTTATGCCTCACATTGGAAGTGCTGTGATGGCCAAAGGCTTGGACAAGTCCATCCCTCTTTAGATGTTTTTGGTCCCTTGGAGCATCCACCTTTGTAGACACGATTAGGTTGTGGTCCAATAGTGGAGAGAAGATGAATGGGATTGTAGTGACCCTCTTGGATTCTTAGATTCTGAACATTCTGTAAAGGCTACCTGTTCCATGGATCAGTGAAGGAGAGTGTGAAAAGAATTACATGGAGGAGTTTACTGGGACAAAGCAAATTCTGACTACTAGTTCAGTCAGTGCAAAAGCAAAGTGTTGAAGATTGATCTGTGGTTTGGTCTTCAACAAAGGTGCTGATATATTCAAATTTCTAGAGAATGGAACTAAACTCACATATATAAAAGCAGGACCCAACCTCCGGTCTGTCTTTTTCAGTACAAGGTGTCCTTGCTCGCCTGGAGGAATTTCTGGAGATAACTTAATCAGTGATGGGCTAGAACCTACTTAACCCAGGCCAATAACAGGTTGATAGATCAGAAGTGAAGCAGCTGGGACTTCTAGTAGCACCCATATGTGAGGAGGCTTAGCCTGTTGTGCCCTAGTTCAGGCCCTAATATAATAGCATTTTAATGGAAGTGCTATCATGCATAAATATGAGTATGTTACTACTAAAATTTATTATAGAGTATGTGGAAAAAACATCTTTTTCAAAAATGCAGCAAACAACAGCAGTTTACTCTTTAATATGCAATTTATTGGTTTTTTGTTTAGCTACCGGGGTGACCTGCGATCCCTGGAACAAAACGCTGTGCAGTGTTGGCTCAAGGAACTTGCCCACACAGGCAAAGTGTTAAGTTGGAACATACCCCTGGAATGGATTTCTGGGTTTTGGTCTGGCTCTGTTCACAGAGAACTTCTGGGACAATTACTTCACCTGTCTTTGTCGCCATATCTTTTTTTTTTTAAAGATTTATTTTTATTTGAAAGTCAGATATACAGAGAGGAGGAGAGACAGAGAGGAAGATCTTCTGTCCAATGACAGGCAGCTGCAATGGCTGGACCTGAGCCAATCTGAAGCCAGAAACCAGGAACTTCTTCCAGGTCTTCCACTTGAGTGCAGGGTCTCAAGGCTTTGGGATGTCTCCACTGCTTTTCCTGGCCACAGGTAGGGAGCTGGATGGGAAGCAGGGCTGCTGGAATTAGAACTGGTGCCCATATAAGATCTGGCATGTGCAAGGTGAAGACTTTAGTCACTAGGCTACCACTCTGGGCCCTGTCTCCACATTCTTATGCATAGTTTTCTAGAGTTATATTGCATACTTCTAAGATCTATTTTAGCTATTTTTAAAAAAAAATGTTTGTAATTCTTACACTTTACTTACAAAATGACTCCCTGTAAAAGGGTATGCCTTTACATAATACCAAAACAACAAAAATAGTTGGAGTTTATACCTATTTAAGATTCTTGCAGTGTGGCTTGAACCTTTTCTGGCTTTTCTATTTCTTTGGATTTTTTGGTGTAAGTAAAAATGCCTTTAAAATTGCTCCTTCCCTACTTTCTGATTCATTCAGTGATGATATCATCTCTGGCTTGAGTCCTTCTACTCTCTTGAGTGAGTCTTCATGAGACTTTGGGCTGCCATGGAGAGGAGGTACTGCTGACTTTCTTTTCATTCTGGTGAAGTTGTGGTGTCACAGAACTTGCTCTGATGCATCCAACTGTGGTCTGCAGAAACAGAGAACCACAAGAGGGGATGTTCCTGTTTTTGCACACCTGTGTCTAGGCAATCTGCAATGATGGAAGAAACAAAGCACAGGCAAAGAATGTGGTAAAGATTTTTCAGGAAGGAGATGGCTTTAGAAGAATGCATTTTAAAACAGAAAACTTTGCTTTAAATATTGTGGTGAATGCTTAAATTTGTCCCTGGGAGAAAAACAAATCCAGCTTTACATGTTTGCAGTAGACTATCACAAATGAATCGTAACTCTGGAGCTTCAGCCCATAGTTTCCAAGTTCATTTGCCTAATTGGTCTCCTACTCCGAGTACTAACTAGGCTTGACCCTGTTTGCTTCTGAGATTGGACGAGATCAGGCACATTCAGGGTCGCATGGCCATAGACCATCACAGGTGCTAATGCTCCTTAAAGTTGGAGTTTCCTCTTACGTGTAAATCAGAATTTGACAGACAACTTATCTTTAGTATCCTTGGGATTCTGACGGGACAACTTATTCTGATTCATGGAGCAAAAAACAAGTTGATTTCTTCTCACATAGATTATTTCCTCACAATAAGAATAGATTGACATTGAGAAATGCATACTATTTTAGCATCAGTCTAAAAAGTATTTACAATATCGCAGTTTTATTTAAAAGAGTCCAAAGTGACATAGGTGTTTTTTATCTTTTGTTTTGGACACGAACCCTTGATGAAAAGGCTGTGAACATCCAGTGTTCAATACTGAGATAAAAAAATGAACAATCTGGCATGTTAGTGAAGATCTCTTCAATTTTTACCATAACAGAGAAATTTCTCCTTTAGCTGATTGTTTGATGTGGCAATTTTTAGAGAGTTTTACACTAGGACAATCAATCCAAAGTTCAGATGGGAAAGTTACATTATATAAAAGTTTGCTGCTGAAATAATGCTTTCTAATCTCACCAGCTGGGACTATTAGCATTTCAAATACATGTCAGCTATTGTTGCCTAACATTTAATTATTCTTCTTGACTTGTCTATTTTTGTTGATATGACTTTCCTCTTTAGCTTTGAGTGTTGAAATGTATAATATCTCCACTTTTGTCTTTTGCTTCTGGTCATCTGACTATTCCTGTCTGTTTTGTATTTCAAATTTCCTTATTTCTGCCTTCTGTCTCTGTGGACGACTACCAGTATCAGATTGCATTGACTGCACACAGATTATGCCCATGGTCTCTGCGGTCATCAACTTGTCCCCTGAGTTTTCATGATCCATGCCATTTTTCCTATCATTACCATGTTCGTTATACTAAAGTATCACTTTGCACTGTTCTTTTGCTAACTGTCTTCAGCAGGTCTCAGTTTTCTACAGAATCAAGTTTCATACAGAAACTTCTCTAATGCTCTCAGCTTCAGTTTCTCAATGTTTGTCATTCCAACCCCTAGACCCCTGTCAGTCTGGAACTAGAAAGTAGAAGTTTCCGGAAATTATGTGGTATATTGTATTTTTCTCATTCCATTGGCTTGAATTGTCCTCATAGATGTACTAAGCTATTAAGAAAAATTAAGAGAAACACTGTGAAAATATGTAATGTGATGTATTTTTAGTGTTATAGATGGAATATTTGCAAACCTCTCTCTAATTCCCTAGAGAAAAATGTCAAAAAAGAGAACTAATCAGTAATAATAATGTATTAATGTTGGTTGACCAATTGGACCAAGGTGCCATACTGGATTCAGAGTCCAAAGTGCTCACCATTATAGCACGGAACCCACCAAATGTGCCATGCACACTAAAGAGACAGTGAAGAGAGGACATACCTGGGTACTGTTTGAGCTATGCTTGGAACTTTTCTCTAGCTCACCTAGGGCTACTTTTGGCTCTCTCACCAAAAGAAATAAACCCAGAATCTTTTTCTCTGACTAAAGGGGCGGGCGGGGCGGGCATAAACACACAGAAAATCAATATTGGATTAAATAATGCTAAAGAGATTCTCACATTCATTTTTCTGGCATGTAATAGATATATAGTTTGCTTTTCCTCCCCCTTTCCTTGTTTACCACTTCATTTATAATTGTACCTTATTGTACAATTGTACCTAATTGTACCTCTGTTTCACATTCTGGTCCTCCAACATATTCTACTCCTATAATTCTAAATAATTTTTCCTATTTTAAAATAGTTTTTGATATAGAGAAAAGTTGTGACAGACACAATTTTTTTTAAAAGATTTATTTTTATTATGGTTTATTGGAAAGGCAGATATACAGAGAGGAGAGACAGAGAGGAAGATCTTCCGTCCAATGATTCACTCCCCAAGTGAGCGCAACGGCCGATGCCATGCCGATCCGAAGCCAGGAGCCTCTTCCAGGTCTCCCACATGGGTGCAGGGTCCCAAAGCTTTGGGCCGTCCTCGACTGCTTTCCCGGGCCACAGGCAGGGAGCTGGAAGGAAAGCAGGGCTGCCGGGATAGAACTGGCGCCCATATGGGATCCCAGGCGTGCAAGGCGAGGACCTTAACCATTTGCACCACTCTCTCAGGTGCTTCTCAGTGAGACCTTGTGCTCCCATGGGGGTGGGGGTGGGGTGGAGTTTCTCCTGACTTAAAGAAAAGACTGCTCAATGAGATTTTTTTCCAGCAGTAGGACACCTACTACATGGCTTCCCTGTGATTTCCTGGGTGTCCAATAACCAAGAGTTTGAATAATTCCTGGAGAACCACTGAACTGTAACTAGGCCTCTTTCAGAGAGTGGGGTCCTCAAGGCAATGGTAAGGCCTTGGGATCTATCCCCTTGAAGTGTAATCTTCAGGAAAGACAGGGCCCTGGCTTTCAAGTTGCCTCGGGAAGGTGGGAACTTATTCTCTGCCATGAAACGAACTCAGGGCCTCTACCAGGTTTCCATGAGTGTATCTTTGTTCTTAAAAACCTCCTTGTTATCTTTCAGTGGAGTTCTGTCTTCCTTTCCTGGTTCTGATTGTGATAGTCTTGGTCAAGTCTTTCTGGCAGTTTCAAGCATTTGGTGAATGTTTTCTTTTATATCAATGATACAGCCTAAATGAGGTTTTAAGAGCACATCAGTGAGGCGGTGAATATTTGCAGTGAGGGCTTAAGAGGTCCAAATTATTTTCAGAGTGCTGTTCTTGAATTTAGGGAAACTCATTTAAGATTCTAAGAGATGATAGTATTTTGCTGTCATATGTAAGAATACATAAAGGCTTTATAAATATGTTTTCTCTGGGGGTGACTTCTCTCTTGGGGCTTCCCCTTCCAACTACTGCAGCAGGAGGCTTCTCACTTAAGTAAAATCTTGATTTGCTCAGTATCCACATCCACATGGAAATTCTTTGATGTGAAACAAGAACTTAGGTTGCTGTCATCACCTGTAACGCTACCCTACCAGGGTCAGGTAGGAAGGTAGGTGTTAGCCCACGCATGCGACAGAAGAGAAAAGGCAAGTCATGCATATGGGAAGGAACATAGCAGGCTAGAAACATGCTTTGGAAGCAACCTAGTAGCAACCTGTCAAAAGTCCTGCCATATCCCATAACTCTACAGAGGAGTTCCCCCTTTACCATCAGGCACCGCATGATGGGGACACCCTCCAGTCTGACAACACTGTGTGATGAAGCCTCATGAGGGATTCCATGTCCTGAAAATCTTTTGTCCACTGATGTTCCAGAAGACAGAGGGAAGGAGAAACGGTGAGAAGAAGCAGAACTTTAATGCACACAAAGCCCAGGCTACAATTGTTGAATTGCCCAAGCAGCCTGTCTGGAATATGACTTTACTGCACTGTTCCACCTTGCTAATCACTACTCAGCCTCATGACTGTCTCTAATAACGCTGGAGTGGGTGAGGCAAAGGGATGAGGAGCTATGGACTGCCCACACTCAAACCATAACTGCCACCCAATACCATCTTCCGTTGTGATGGCATGTGTTTGAAGACTTGGGACACTCACTCTTCATTCTGCATCTTCCATGTGGATGAAAGGGTCTGAGGACTTGAACCGTCTTCGGCTGCTTTCCCGGCAGTTGTATAGGAAATGGAGCAGCCTGGACTTAAACTAGAATGTCAGCACTTCAGGCAGCAGCTTTATCCATTATGCCACAGCACTGGCCCTGTCCAGTTTGCTGCTATTTCAAGTCATGCCACACGGGCCTCCTGACAGGGCTCCTGGTGAGTCTGAGAGGGCCATGGTAGTATTTCCCAAATGTTTTGATTCTCGGATTCTATACACTTTTCTGTAAAACTGCTTATTTTCATTTTATTCAAAAGCTAGATAATTTAATAAATCAATAAAAAATTTTAAAAAATAGGTTTTCTCCAACATTCGTGGACCAGCATACTCATTTCTCCTATAGAGAGATCTGGTGAAATTCTCCAGGATTCGGAATGGAAGTTCAAGGGCAGAGACGCACGATGAGGATGTATAATGTGGCACTTTCATCTACAGATATCTGTGACATCTTATTTCTGAACTTTACAATGTAAGGACAACACAATCACAACTGTCATGTGGTTGGGAGATATTTATCTCACTTTGAAGTTGCCCATTTCGAAGCGCTGGTAACCAAGATTTGTGGGCTAAATCTACCCCTGCTTTTTGTCAATAGAATTTTATTTGGCACTCAGTGTGCTTATTCAATCATTGAGTAGCTACAGGCAAAGTGACTATGACAGAGTTTAGTTGTTTCAACAGAGATGATATGGTCCTTAAAAATCTAAAAAAATTATTTTAAGTACCTTTAGATAAAAATGCTTTATATCATTAGTTCTGCTCTTTATTGTTAGTCAAAACAAATCAATAAAATGATTTTTTTTCCTATATGTGAAAGGCAGGGAGAGAGAGATGGAGGGAGACAGATAAAGAGAGAGAGAGAGAGATTGATTGATTGATTGTATCTCCTGGCCCACTCCACAAATACATTAGTCAGGGCTGAGTTCTGCCAGGAATTCAGTCTGGGTTTTTCACACTGGAGGCAAGTACCCGAGTTCTTGAGCCATGACCTGTTGCCTCCCAGAAGCCATATTAACAGAAAGTTGGATTTGGAAGAAAAACTGGGACTTGAACATGGTCACTACAATATGCGATGCAGGCACTCCAAGCAGTGTCGTAAACACCGCACCAAATGCCTGTGCCTGAGAGAATGCTTCCTTTTCAAGGGGAAAATACACTTGCTTATTTATAAATCTATACAATTCAAGAAGTATTCATTTAGAGAAGCAGCATATTATGGAAGCTAATGATATGGGTTATAGAATGAGCCACTGGTTGGCTTTGAAGCCTGGATTTACCATTTACTAGTTGGATGACAAATCACCCTATTAGTAACCTCTCTGTTTGTAGTATCTTCATCTGTAAAATGTAGATAAATTATTGGTCCTTAAGAGGATTACTTGAATAAGTAATTCAGATACTCAGAACACTGACACATAGTTGATATTATGTATGTATTATCTATGATTATTAATAGTAGTATATTTTTACTGTAGATTAGATCTTTCCTTTATTGAGCAGGCTAAAAATCTACGTGGTAATTATCATATAAGCGACCCTATTACCTACAAGAGCAAATGCTCAGGATATTCTGTTAGCAGACACTTCCTACTCATTTGTTTTCATGACTGTTCTATTCTTTCTTGACATTTTATTATTTGTGCAGCGTTTTAGCATGGACTATTGTAATTTGTTGATAAAAAAAATCCTGGAGACTGTGCTTATGGGAAAAAAGAACATGTGCAGCATTTAAAGGGATAAATTGTTAATGGTGGAATTTCTTGCTTAGTGGAGACAATAGTGGCAACATAAATGTTCTTATTTTTCCTTTTCGAATTACAATGGAATCCTAGAATTTATGTGTCTGTTCAAATTCATCTGGTAGTTTTTTCAATCATCACCTCTACTTTGCCTGCTAACTCCAGATTTGGGATAAAGGAACCCTGAGTTCAAGTTGAATTTGTTTCCTCAGCTGTGGAATAGGGATACATCAGCTCTGCCCACCTGTTCGGAGTATGCTCAGCATCCACTAATGGCTATATTTCCAAAGCCCTTCACTCAGCCAATGGACTTCTGCTGACAGGCTTCCAGCCCGCTCTGGTCTCATGGCTGTTCCCCTGCTTGCTCGCTTCTCATCATGGACCTCCTTGATTCTGTTCTATCCTGGAATAGCACATCAACGTCAGGCCTTTTGCACTTGTGCCTCCTGCTTCAAAGGCTCTTCTCTTAAATGCTTCCTTGTTTTGGACCCCTGTTACTTATCAGGATTCCTGTAAGCATCTTATTTAAGCCCTTGTTTAGGTTCCATTGTATTGTAACCTCTTCCCCACTTTATTTTCCATAACAGTGCTGCCATTGCTGAACTTTTACTTATTGTTGCCTGTTTCTCCTATGAATTTAAGCACCGTAAAGAGGATAATTTTGTTGCATTCCTAGCACTGAAAGCTGATTGACATAGGGCAAGTTACTTAATATAACTTATTTAAATAAATAAAAACACATAAGGATGTTAATTGGCATTAAAAAATCACAAGGGGGCTCGGCGAGGTAGCCCAGCAGCTAAAGTTCTTGCCTTGTAAGTGCCGGAATCCCATATGGGTGCTGGTTCTAATCCCAGCAGCTCCACTTCCCATCCAGCTCTCTGCCTGTGGCCTGGGAAAGCAGTCGAGGATGGCTCAAATCTTTGGGACCCTGCACCCACGTGGGAAACCAGGAAGAGGCTCCAGGTTCCTGGCTTTGGATTGGTGCAACTCCGGCCATTGTGGCTGCTTGGGGAGTTAAAAAAAAATCACAAGGTTGTAAGTGATAAGACTAAGAGACTTGACTTTCTTTTTCTTGCCCTTGCAGTGGTTTCTCAACCAGTGACCTGGATCCCCTTTATTAGCTTCTGGGTTCCTTTCATCAGCTTTCCACTTAATTTCCAGTCGCATCTGAAATCTCGTTGTGTCTCATCTCAATCTGCGATCCCTTTGGTTTTGTGTAACTATCGCCATTGATATTGATGCATCAGCAAGCAGAGGTGTTCTGCAGGTGTGAGACAGTAGCACGATTAAGCAATGGATTAAAGATCTAAAAAGCCACAGCCATCTATTGTTAATTTAGAAACTGTTCAATAAGCGCACACTACATGAATTCTGGAATGGCCTTGAAGAATGGAATTTCTGACAAACATTGAGAAAATATCTGTACATAATTTGAGATAGGGTACTCCCCTTGGATAACTCTTCTAAATTATTTCTGACAAATATAACAAGACAAGATTGAGTGGGAAAAGATCCACAGCCTCTGTTGTTCTGGTTTTCCTTGTGCTTCCCCCACCTTTGCTCTTACAGAAATTGAAGCAGAGATATTTTCCATGCTCAGACTCTGGCCCTAGGGATCAAGTTGTTCTCCCTGACTTGAAATCTCTAAATTTTTGAAGTAAGATATTTCAACAGCATCCTTTAGTAGAAACTCAGGAAAACAAAACCCCATTATAACTATGAAGCAATGAAAAAAAAAACACATGAATTAAAACAGTTTTGTGGCAAGCATTGTAAGCACAATGGGTAAAGCCTGTGCCTGTGATGCCTATACCTCATATGGATGCCAGTTCATATTCCTGCTTCTCCACCTCCAATCCACGTCGCTGCTTATGGCCTAGGAAAGCAGAAGATGATGCCCCAAGTGTCTGGGCCCTTGCTGCCCCTGTGAGAGACCTAGATAAAGCTCTTAGCTTTGGCCTGGCCCAGCTGTAGCTGTTGTGGCCATCTTGGGACTGAACCAGTAGATGGAACATCTCTTTCTGTCCCTCTCTCTCTGTAACTCTGATTTTCAGAAACAAACAAACAAACAAACAAAACCAAATCTTTAAAGAAATTTAAAAGAAAAAGAGACATCCATCTTTTTAAAAATGACAGATCTAGAGGGCTGGTTTATAAAATAGCTATTTTTTAAAATTTTTATTTATTTATTTATTTTTTTGCTGTTTCATAGTAAGAACATATTCAGGCTGTTATGCTATCTTCTCGTGACTTAGTTCCAAGTTTGTGGGAGAGGAGGCAGGAAATAAGTGCTACCAACCAACCTCACAGGTGGAGGCAGTATCTGAGGCAGGAGGGGTTTACATTCAATGGTGATAGAATCAAGAACCTAAGATTGGTCTACGGCTGATGAGTGCGTTTGCAATCCGATTGTCTCCAGTTCTGTCATCTCAGGAGAGAGGCAATCATCAGATGTGGGTTCACCTGAAAGTTTTGGGTGGCCCAAGAACACAGACCTCTTCTGTCCTATGGTTTAATAATAGGGGGTGAGGCAGACAACAGTGTGGTGTGGAGGTGATGAGGTATTACACTTTCGTGTCCTTGAGTGCTGGAAGAGCAATTTAGGACAAGCCAACTCTGGAAACACAAGCAAATGCCAGTGCTGTAAGCCGGGAGCTGTGGAGAACACCGTGTGTTCCACAGCCCCTTTGGTGAAACCCTCGGAGACAGGGGCAGATTGGCAGGAGGAACTGGATCTGTCTCCTGCCCGCAGTGACAGGAAGGCTTTCTTGTCCTGTATTAGTGACGGGGAGATTTATTGCTTCATTTTTATTTCTGGGGTTTATTTTTGTTTCCAGGTTTGTGTTAGAGAGATGAGGGTTACACAGAGAAGCAATGGGGTTTACATACAAGCTCAGAGTTCTAGGTACCCAAATCTCAT
This sequence comes from Ochotona curzoniae, assembly GCF_017591425.1. Lineage (NCBI taxonomy): Eukaryota > Metazoa > Chordata > Mammalia > Lagomorpha > Ochotonidae > Ochotona > Ochotona curzoniae. Next base: position 38,463,296 of record NW_024466502.1, on the reverse strand, counting down.
TTCTCTGCCTTCAGTTTGTCCTGTATTTTGTTCACTGCCTTTTGATTTGTGACACTGGGGCCATCCCTCGCATCTCAGGCATTCCTTAAGAACTTGTAGCTGTCAAGTCTTGTACTACCTGCTTTTTGGTTTATTTTATCTCTCTCAAGTTATGGGAAGAAGGAATCATTATGATACCAATTTTAACCCAGGTTCACCCAAAAGATACAGATATTGGATGCGAACGTGTGTAGTCTGCTTGATTATAAAATCCAGACTTTTAAAAAGATGTATTTGTAAAAAGGGAACAAATTTCAAGTATTTCATATACTTACAAGAGTGCAGTGACACTTTCCATCCTACCATCTTCCCTTCCTCACTCCCACCATCCTTATTTTCTTATTTTCTATTTTTACCATGACATAATTTCAATTTGCTTGATAGTCACAAGTTTAACCCTCCACTAGATATGGAATTTAGCAAATTAAAAGTAAAATACCACTTGTTCTCAAGACTATATGGAAGGGCTATAAAATAATCAAATCTTAAAATGTTAATTTTATTTATTTATGTTAATTTTTGTACTCAGTATGTCAGATAGCATAACTCAGGGAGAACATGATACTTGTGTTTTTGTGGGACTGACTTATTTCACTAGACATAATGGTCTCTAGTTGCAAATCCAAACTTTTGACCTCTATTTTATACAGATCCTTTGAGTGGTATTAACAAATAGTATTTAGTACAAGGCTCAGCCCAAGGAGGCCCTCAGAAATGTTCAGGGGATTGTTTTTTAATTATGCAAAGTAAGATAGGTCCCAGGCCTGCATCTTGAGAAGCAGATTTTCACCAGACTGCGAGAGAACAACCAGAAACAAGTTAGGAAAAACACGTTACATCAATTGGATTCTGGAGTGGCCTGAATTCATTTACCAGAACTAAAACAACTATTTTCCCATGGCAGTAAGCCTGGAACTAGAGGTATTGGTTAAGTTGGAAGTATGGGAAATACACTTGAATCCAATCAAGGGAAAAAAAATCTATTTAGGGCTGAAGCCATCCAAGATTCTTGGTCTAGTCTTTATTTTCTCCTGAGCCCTGGCTGCCCTGTCCTCCCTGATTCCTTCTTAGTCATCTTATATTCTCACAAAGAGCAGATCCAAGGCCAGCATCCCCTCTCCCACTCAAGTCCTTGTGGTAGAGTTTTCACATCAGCAGTCTTCACTAAAAACAGTCTAAGTTTAAGACTTGCTTGATTCTCAACATTGGAATCTACATAGTGCCCTGCCCTGCAGGTAGATTGGAGATAGATTTGGAAGATTGCAAAAAAAACCTCGTTTTATTCATCTTCTCAAGGCTGCACCAGAGTCAATTGGAGCTAGCAAAAGAAATTAAACAGCAGAGGTTTCTTGAGTTCCTTGCACCTAATGGGGTCGGGATAGGAGGAGAAGGAAGGCAGTCAAATTGAGCTGATGCTGTGCCAGATTTTGTCCTTCTATCATTTGATTAATCTGAAGGATTGATATGAACAAGCAAGAGGAATTATTGTTTTCTCTCCCGTTGGACAAGGATATAACTCCCCAGCCTCCCAAATTTTAGATTTCTTGAGCATGCTTGGAGCAATTAAAAGTAAGCACTTAGTACTCCTGTATTAAATAAACTACACAGTGCCTACCCAATTAGTAAGGTAACAGTGCCTTGTTGAGTTGTAAGATATCAATGGTTTCAACAACCCGTTCCTTATGAAACTGTTAAATATAGCTTGACAATTGGATGCTGCACTTTCTACCATTATACTTACAATGCCATGACACACTTTATAGCAGAATATAGACTTGTGACTGTTGCTGAAGGACTATACTTGTACTAATATGGGGGAAAACAATGGTAGGGAAGGATAATGGTGAGGGTGGAAGGGAAATTCCTGAGCTTGTGGAACTGTATCATAAAAGTAAAAATTAAAAAATTGCACCTGGAACTGAATTCAGAGAGTGCAGTAGATATGGATATTGTGGTAAAGAAGCAGGCAGACCAAGTCCTAACAGATAGATGGAGGACAAGGGTTCCAGTTTCGAGCAGTGACCTTGGAATAAATTACTCTGTCTTTTCAAGGATCATAGTGGTTTGGACAAGTCATGTAGACATGCTAAGACTGGAAGTACAAACTTCACCCTTATTGAAACAGTTCTGCTAAGAGTTGATAATTTATCTTTTGGGGATGCTGGAAAAGACTCATCACATGGCATGATACATTGAGCAGAACCCTAGCCAATGCTTACGGAAAATGAGGATCATTCTTTAGAACATTTTCCTCTAACAAATCCTATTGATTTTGAAAGGTAGTACAAGGCAACCCTGGTGTAAGATTGTTTCCTTGTGATGCATTGTGGCTAGCAGCAAGGTTATGGTTTTCTGCTTTGCTAAAGCATCCACTGCCCACCTATTAGTCCAGAAAGGTAGGCGTGAAGATTATTGCCTATGGTAATCTTTCTGTGTTGAGATGAATCTACTCCAGAGATTACTCACAGTGGAAGGCACATTTCCAAATAATCTTGCTGTAGCAAGTTCAACTCTGTTTTAGATCTCTGCAAATAGGTAAAAGTGTTTCACAATTTCTAAGAAGATTATAATTATAGAATAATAAGCATATGGAGAAAAGCAATAAATGCATTATGTGTCCACTTGTAGATTGCTTCATTCTCCACATACTGTTTTTCTCTTGCAAATGCCCCTTGCTCCGCACATTGCTTTTTGATTCTCAGTTTATACTCAGTGGTCTCTCGTGTGTTGCACTTTGCAGTTGATGTTGGCTCTTAAGGTACTCTTGGGGTCTGCTGATATCAGGAGAGATATCTAGGGCACGCTCTATTCATTACCAAACTTTCCATGAATGACCTTGAAGGCCAGGTTATACCCATGGCTGGGTATAATACATGAGGAAGTTGATATTTCCTGGACTTGATTCTCTCAGAATCATTGACTAGCCACATGCCTCTGCAGCAGTTTGAAAGGGGAAAGACGTCTCATAGCTGCTTTCACAAAACTCATCATCTTCTATTGAGTTTGAATGGACCATTCAAAGTCCCAAGATGTCCCTTTATCTGGTATTTGCAAGTCTAAATCTCAAGGATAGGCAGATCCTGCTTCACAGCCTGCAGAGGGAGCCAGCTCTGCCAGCACCTGGATCTCAGTTTTCTGGCTTTCAGAACCATGAGACGCTAAGTTTCTGTTGTGTAAGGCACCAAGTTTGTGAGTCTTCTTTACAGCAGCCCCATAAATCTAAGATGGGCACCTAGCCCAACCTTCTATAAAACTTGGATAATGAAGACCTCCAACTTCAGAGTTGTTCTGAAGGGCAAAGCCAGATATTTGGTAGAGTTAGCAATCAATATTTTACACCCAATACATTTTGGCTATTATGGCTGCATAATCATCACATCTATTAGTGTGGCTGTTTGAAGATTCCTCCTATTCCCTGTTCTGTGATTCTCGACACAGTTAAGATTATTAAGTTCTGAGGTTGGTTGAAAGTTAACTCCCTCAACTGTGCAGAATGATTCATAGGTTTATAAACCTAAGTTTTAATTTCTGAGCTGAGTCAAGGAGATCTGAGCCTGCTTTTGTATCCGTGTAGAATGGCAGGGATGTAATGCATGTAATACACATCCACAGGGAGATGGCATGAGAGTCACCTCCCATAACTTAATCTCTAAAGCTACTTATGGAAGGCTTTTGTTGAAACAGACAGGGTTTCTGCAATTAAATTACCATACGTTAAAAAGGTTTCATTATGGCGTGATTCTATTATTAAAATCGGCAGCAAATAAGCAGTGTGGGCTGCCTGGCTGCAAGCCCGCATCACTGAACCAGCATTCTTTTTAATAGGTGAAAGAATATTAACCTTCAGGAAGCTCTAAAATAACACATTCTCCAGAATATGCAAATAGTAAGTTTTGTTCCACGCTTGTTTAAAGTGAAGGCTTAGCCACTGAGAAGACTGATCCTGTGAATTTACATGCCAGGCTGGAGGCTCCTAGAAGCCCCACGGTTGAGGGAGGGAGAGACAGAAGCCAGGTAGTTCGAAGCTGTTGGGATTAGTGGGGCTTTGATGCTCTCCTAACATGGAGATGATGGCTGGTCCAAATCTGTCGTCTCTATCAGCTTCTATCAGCCAGCCTCTCTATCTCAAATAAGGCATTTATCTTCCAAAAGATTGTTCAGACTCCAATGAAACTTAGTGGACCCAGACAAATGGAATGCCTTTTCAGGAGCTTGTCATAATTCTCAGTGTGCAACCCTTTTATGGTTGCCAGGAGCTGTTTTTGTGGACTTTGAGCTGCCAATTTGAGATGGATTCAGAGATGCTTACATAAATACTGAACCAAATTTGAAGTATGGTTTTTCTGGAATCAGACCTTGCTTGATCAAATTGATCTTTTTTTTTTTTTTAATGTTTCTATTTTGAGGTCTCTGTCTACTAGCACCCACTAGAAAAAAAATCCAAAACTTTTCAAATCTGGCTTGTTTTGCACTTGCTGTTTGAAAAACTAGCTATTGGGAATAATAAGGGAAATAAAATTATATCATACAAATGGTTGTTTCCAAGCAATGTGCTGAAGGAAATAATCAATAGCTCTAGTGTTGGAAAATCAAAGATGTTGACATTAATATTACTATGTTTTCTTCTTCCCCTAACATTTTAGATTGTGCCTCTAAAGCTTTTATTGTTCAAGGTTAGCAATCTTATTTTAGATATGTCTTAATGCAATGTCTGCATTTTATAAGCTACTAATTGTTATCTTCTGCAATGGCATATAATTTAATTTTCTTCTATATTTATTTGCAAATGTATGGATATTTAAATTTTCAATAATAGGTGGTCAGTGTACTTTAATTTACTTGAATTAATCTGTTTTCATATTTATATCTATACAGATTATGAGCTTACTCTAAGGCTATCACTGAATATTTTGAATTTATAGCCTGTGGTAATATTTGCTTGTATTTTATTTTCTAAGTATAATTTGCTTTTATTGAATTTAATATATATGAAAAATTTATTATGAAGCAAATATCTGAATATCACAAGCAAACATCCTTATGATATTAAGACATAGCTGTTCCCAATACTTGTCAAGCTGTGGTCCTTGCCTCGTTCTTGCAGTGGGTGACTGAGAATTCCGTACCCGTGGGCCAGGTATGTCAGAGAATTGATCTGCTGCCTTCCCCTGAGAATCCCACATCGGGGCTGTTGTACTCTCTACAGGATTGTGGGTAGACAGTTGTGCTATGCAGCCTTCAGTTACTCTACACTGTGTTCCTCTCCTTAGGACATGGGGCTCAGAGTTGAGGGGACCTCCATGCTCCATGGGAAGAGTAACTCCCACCTTCCCTGACATTTCCTTGGAGGCTCCTTGCTCAGGTTAGACTGCAGTATGATTCTGGTTTTTTTTTTTTTTTCTTGCCTTTCATAAATTCAGCAGCATCTCTGAACTCATGTTGATCGATTCCTGCTCACAATGCACTTTGGGATTTATTTCGCCTTTTGTGCTGGGTTTGTGTGACTTCATTGCAATTCTTTTTGAGAACATGGGGGTAAAGGTGCGTAGTTGGTCTTTCCTTGAAGTCCCCTGTGAGGAGGATACAACCTACGGCTAACTCCAGATGCAGCCCTTGGGAACACTGGCTTTTTGACAGTCTCTTCCTGCTTCTTTCGGAAGACAGCTGCATCAAAGCCCAGGTCTGCTTATAGGAATACATTTAAAATGAGGAATGTTTTCTTTGGTGATAGGAAATAGGACCAGATGAAGAAATCTAGAGAATACTATGATGAGCTCCTGTGTATTTCCTGAGTGATTTCAATAACTATCTAGACTGTGGTCTTGTTTCCTCTCTACTTGTTCGCACCACAGATCTTTCATTGCAGTGATTTAAAACAAGTCCAGACAGCACAGTGAAATAAAGGCAGAAACATGGGAAGAGATGTTTGTAGTCAGATGATGGGGCTGCTCTTGACCCTTCCTGTGACTGCTGTCAAGTGAGTGAACTCATGTGGATGCTGAAGTCCAGGCTGTCTGGCCTAGGTAAGCATGGACAGAGCTGTGGGTAAATGAGAATGGATCTTCCTGCCTCCCCTTCATGTTTTCCGTGAAGGACTGAGTTAATCAGTTAATAAATACCAAGATTTAGCTAAGGAAAATAGAGTAGTCTTGTAAAGATATCTAAACATCTTTCTTACACATAACTGTTGGCATCTCTTGGTGTTTCCTCTGGGCTTCCAGGCTTGCATGCAGGAAGAGTGAATAAGAAATAGGCAGCACAATATAGGCCCTCTACTGAAAGCTGTTAGAGCAAGTGTGTTAGGAATTCCTATGAAAATCTAGGTGCAGTACTAATGGAAAATGTTTTTGAAGGCAATTAGTATCCTTCTCCAGCTCATTCTTTGTGTCTTGCTTAAGGAAAAAAAAATCTAAAAGTGAAGGAGGTTTCAGTAATAGGTGTAGTGTCAGATATGCCTCATTCTTTCATTAGAGCTTCAATATATTTGTATCTATATATATACAAATCTGCATCTATACCTGTACTTCACATACAGCTTTTTTCAGTTCAGATATATTATCCAAATTATAGACCTTTTATCTACCTGTACAAAGCACTGACAACAGTACTTAGTAAAAGAGAGGCACTCAGATATTGATCGTAATAGATAATTAGATGCTTTCAAATATATATTCTCAGGATTTGAAATCTGTTTCCCCCCTTTTTAAAGAAAGTTATTTTTATTTTTAAGTTTTTTTTTATTGGAAAGTCAGATATACAGAGAGGAGAGACAGAGAGAAAGATCTTCCATCTGTCAGTCCCCAAGTTCATCCCCAAGTCCATCTGTCAGTCCCCAAGTTCCAAAGCTAGAAGCCCAGAGCCTCTTCCAGGTCTTCCATATGACTACAGGATCTCAAAGCTTTGGGCTGTCCTCTACTGCTTTCCCAGGCCATCAGCAAGGAGCTGGATGGGAATCAGGGCCACCGGGATTACAACCGGCACCCATATGGGATCCTGACATGTGCAAGTTGAGGACTTTAGCTGCTAGGTACTGCACCAGGCCCAAAATTTGTTTCCCTTTTTAAGCCATATTCTCTGGTTCTACTGTTACTAGCAGCTCGGCTCTTCTCCTGGGTTGAGCAAGTGATAGCAACCTCCCTGTCCTTATCTTCCTCCATGTCCTTCATTTACTACATCCAACTGTACCCTCAGGTCCTCTGTATAATTCCTTGCATTTTCTCTCATATTCAGGATACTGTGAATGATTTGTGGGGAAGTGAATTCAAAGGTGCATGTTTTTTAGCAGTACACATTTCTCATGAACTTTTTGAAGACTCCTCATATACTTTTTAGTACATGTCAGTTCTCTTGCCTGAATGAGTAAGTGGCCTCCTGACTACCCTCTTTGCTTCTGCATTCCATCCTGAGACCAAGTATCTAAAAATCATTTGGATTCTCACTTCTTTCTTATAGCAGGAAGTTCAAATGCCTTTGTCTGGTATTGCAGCACTTTACTCTGTTTGTCATATGTACTTTTACAGGCATAAAGCTACTTACTTCAACAACTCTTTTGTTTGCCTTTTTTCTTTTCTTATTTTCCATTACCTATGGAAATAAACTCCATTGTGGTAGAGGCATGTTCTTCTACAGCAACTGGTGTTTCTCTCGGCAGTTCATAACATGATGTTTGTGGTAGAGGAGACATGGACACCGATCTATAGATAGAATGAATAGGCACTCTCGACCGCTTTCCATACTTCTACATAGATCAATTGAATCTATTTGCTTTTTTTAATTACAAAATATTTCCTACCTCTTCATTCTTGCTTCTATATCTTTGTAGTAGTCCCATCTGCCCACCTCTCTCTTGAAGATGCACCTCAAAGTATGTGTTCTGTATCTTGCTTTCTCTCACTCTGCCCTGTGAGGCTTCTTGAATCTCACTGAGCATTTACAGCATCTTTCCTTATATTTTAGTAGTTATATTTCGACTTGCCTTTCCATCAGTAATTGCTAAATTCCAGGGTGTGGAAAGCATGTCTCCCATTTGTTAAAGCAAGGTCTGTACAATTTATCTTCCATAGTTGTGTTACCTCCTAAGGATATTTGAATGACTCACACTGGCATTCACTAGTAAATGAGAAGTTGAGATCTATAAATATTTCAATCTTTTCTTCTGCGCTTACTCTCCAAATCCCAGATATGTTCTTTGTAATGTCAATCATTGACTGACCATTGAATTTTTTTTTATTTTCTGTACATTATGTATTTATGATGTAGTGAAGCTCATCACTTTGCCTTGGGATTCATAGACCAAATATGTTTTGTTTTTAGACTCAAAGTCCTATAATTGACTTTTGAGTTTCTGTTCACTCATTATTAATCAGGCTAGATGGACTGTACTGAAACTCAGCTTCAACCCTGAGACAAACACTCTGTGGAACAGCTTCTGAATTGCATGTCCTTCATTTGGAATCCGATTAGCCTGCCTAATGTGTAGAACATGGGAATTAAGGAGCCAGCTCTGCCACTTGCTAGCACTGTCACCTTAGTCAAATCACTTAACCTTTCTCGGACTCAGATTCCTCACCTATGAAGTAGGGATAATAATAGGACCTAATTGACAGGTCTGTTGTGAGGATTAAATGACTTAATATAAATAAATTAATTAGAGTAGTTCCCCAGGCCAGAAGCAAGCAGCCAATAGGTGTTTGCTGCTGTTATTTAGGGAAAGTCACTGAAAAGCTTTTTAAAGGACTCGTTCAGTCCTCAGCAAACACTTCACTCCTAAGGTACAGGTGGCAGGAATCACCATGATCTCTGTGACTGGAGCCTTTCTCAGTTCAGTGGCTTTGGGAAAAAGTTTAGATTGTTTAAAAAAATTTTTATTTGAAAGTCAGACTTACACAGAGAGGAACACACACACACACACACACACACACACACACACACACACACACACTACATTTACTGGCTCATTATCCAGGTGTCTTCAACAGCTAGCTTTGGGACAGGCAGAAGCTTGGAGATTCATCCAGGTTTCCCACATGTGTTGCAGGGGCCCAAACTCTTGGGCCATTTTCACTGCTTTCCTACACAAATTTGCAAGGAGGTTGATCAGAAGTGAAACAGCCTGGATATGAATCAGTGCCATGTTCGATGTGGATGTTTCTTGGCATGGCTTTACTTGAACAGCCACAACACCATTCTTGCCCCCATCCCCCAAATGTCAGCTTTTAAAATGGCCAAAGAGACATTTATGATCTGGCTCCTGTTTATATTTCTGGCCAGTTGCATTGAATTTCTTTAAGCTATTCTGAAGCACTGTAGTTTCTTGTTAGACAGTCAAACAAGCTCTCCTTTGTACAAGGTTTTTGCAAGTTCAGTATCATTTCTCCAAGCATATCTTCCCTGATAATCACTTCCTATGTGTCTAAAATTATATATCATTCCTATAAATTGTTATAGCAAGGGATGAGATTAACATTGTTTTGCAATCATTGTAACATGGATGTTATCAGTAAGACCTAGCAGAAGTTGTAGCACTGACATGAATTCTTGGGAGGCACTGGCATTATTTTTTTAGTTGCTGGACTGTGAGGCATCTTCCAGGTTTTGATAAGCTGATGGACCCAGACTGTTGTAGTCCCTGAGAGCTCAGAGCAGCTGCTGTGTAACAAGTAGTATAACCTGGCATAACATGAATAAGTGGGCTTCATGCTAGCTCTAATCAGTTAAGCACCATACTTCATCCACTAATACCTCTACCACACTCATTGTGATGGGATATTATTCGCATTTACTATCAAATTTCAGGCCCTAATATTCATATGCCTTTAGAGGTGATTTTAGTGGGTCCAAGTCAAGAACTCAGTGTAAATAGTTCTTTAGAAAATAATCCCGAGACACAGGAGTGTAGGTGCTGAAAAGTGAAATGAAAGAGGAGTGTCTCAGCTAGGGATGTGCTCTGCTTCTGTAGGGGATAGGGTCTACCCTCTGAATCATCCTATTGGGCATAAGCAGACTACTTTCTCAGATTGTCTCCTTTGGGAAGAGAGGATGGGGGCATTTCTCCCCAGGGTCTTACTTGCCAGCATCAAAAGTTCCTCTGGAAGCGTTAATTGCCTTGTAGTTCTGGATTATATGTATATGTGGCCACAGGATACTTGGCATCATTATCAAAGTCTTAGGGCATGCATCAAGTGGGTACCTCAGTTCAGAGTGAATCTCCACTAGCATGTCACTGTTCACTGGAGATGCAGCCACAATCTGGTAGGAGAAAATTGAACATGGAACAGAGGTACCTATTAGATGATATGCTGATGCCAGGAACCCTGATTTTTATGAAAATTTAAATAAATATCTGTATTTTATGTTTTATGTATTCTTTCTTAAGTTTCTCTTAACTTGTCTTCTGCATGCTCAAAGATTTAATAATAAATATTGAGCACCTAACATGTATCTCATTTTATGAATTGATACTGTGATGCAGCAGTGGTAAGATCCTATCCCTTCCCTTCATAGAATGCCACATATTTCAGTGCTATGTAAATGGTGTTCACAGTATTTTGTATTACATTGAAGAGTTGGACTTGCGATTTCACAGAATATTAGTTAGTGATGATCAGGGTTTTTTTTTTCTTGATATAGACCCTGGCATTTCATGTTGTATATGGATTTCCTCACATTTTGAGTGGAAATAACACCACCTTACTTTTATTCCATGTTAGGAGGACAGAGATAATAGCTACATAGGCTACCTATTAAGCAGGCTCAAGGTAGCACTGTCAACACAGTGTTTGAAAATGTGAATGAACAGGTGAGATATAAAAGCCACTGGCCTGTTTTGCAGAATATAATATTGTCCTTCTAATTTTGAGATGTTGAGGGTAATATTTAAGAAGGGCATATTAATCTGAAACTATGAAGTAGAAAGTGCAGTTCAGGTTTATTATGTTGTAAATGAATCTCCTAAACCAAGGGAAAGGAAAGACAGTTCGTTATCTGGTATAGAGTAGTTTGGGCTAGGTGCTTCACAGACAAAGCTGTACATGCCTACATCTTGGTTTTTGGTTCCTAGCTCCCCTTGTGATACCTTTTAAGCCTCCTTGTCCTTTTCCTTTTCTTCCTTCCTCACCATTCATTGTTCTCTCAGTGCTCTCACAGTAGTGTTCAATGGATACTATATTTCTTACCTCCCTCCTTCCTTTTCTCCCACTTGCCGAAACCTCCTACTTGCTGAGCTGTAGACTTGCCTATCTAAAATTGTTGTATCTATTAAGAAATGAAGGAAGAGATTGATAGAATGATATTATAAGGAGATCATTTCTTAATAGAAACTGTAATTCCAAGGCTGAGGTTTTGGGTAGCACAGCATTCAGTGGAAGATAAATCAGGAGGGCAAGATCAATATTTTGATACTTCTCTGGTGACCACTTATTACACATTTCTGAAGTGCTCTCCTGCCTACATCACAATGCCAGCAACCTGTAGCACAGCTCCATGAAGGCAAAATTTCTGTAGTCATTATCAATTCTTGTGTGTCCCACTGCAGTAAGACAATGACCTTTTCAAGTGTTAAAATGGGATATTAGTAAAAGTAAGAAGAGTACAGGAGAGAAAAGGTCAGCTGGAACCAACAACATTTTACTTTTAAGATTCCTGGGTAAGTGGACATGGTCTCAATAAAAGTTCTGTTTTTTTTTTTTTCTGGCTCCACTATTGGCTCTGAGTTTGCAGCCTACCAAGGCAGTTTTATTGAAAGGATAATGAATGATAATTCTAACCTCAAATATTGGCAGTGATATCCCTGTCTCAGATTCATTCATGTTGTGTGCAATAATGATTTCTCTTTTAAAAAGGATCCAGAAACTGAACAATCCATTCTGTCTCTTATAATGCACATTGCAATTGTGGTTATCATCAATCAAGTGCTTTTTATATGCATGTGCAGCATGAGTTTCCACCTTTCTTTAACACCATTGTGAAGTGTGAGAGACAATCAGAAGCACCATTCTGTCTTTTAAAATTCTGTTGAAAATATTTTGCTATATGAAGCACTCATTTCTGAAACTGTATTCAGGTAATTTGGTTTGGGTTTCAGCAACAATATAAAAGTACAAAATCAACCGAATTTATCTCCTTTTGTGTCTTAGAACTTCTCCACTGGCTTGGCCTTTGAGCTGGATTTTGCCATTTATCTTTCTTCCTAGACAAGGCACATTTCTTTCTTTTTTCTTTTCTTTTTTTAAGAGCATGTTTCTTTAAACTATGTTTTGTGATTTTAAAATTTAACATTTCTGACAAGAAACAAAACCTTAGGCAAATACCAACAGCTCTTAAGAAATATTTTACTTCACTTTCATATTGTGAAATACTGTTAAACTTGAAAAGATATAGAACCTGGCACAGTACTAGGTACAGAGTAGTCAACTAGAAGTGACATTGTTGATCCAAAATGATTAGAAGTGAAACTAATCAGAGTGGTAGAATTTCAATTGAACCCTCTGGGTTTATACAGAATGCTACTATATCTAGTATGTAAGAATCCATCTCCTTACTATGGTAATTTATTTAAATAAACTCTAATATAAGCAAATGTTGCACAGTTTTTCTCTTTTCTTCCTAACTAGTTTTTGCTTTATTTGGGTTTTGCAAATATCAAAGAAAATCTTTTCAATCCTCCCTAACTTGCCCTGTCTTGTGCAACTCACATGCCAAGCTCAAGCATTAAGTTTATGTGCTTTCACTTGAACCATGTTCACCCTTTCGTCTTAAAATGAGTGAATTCAGCTTTCTTCTTTGACAATTAATTCACACAAATTTCTGCTTATAGCCATTAAACTTGGAAAAACAGTGGAACAGATTTTGAAAATAAAATGGTACTTTCCAACATGTTTCCTTGAACATAAGCCTTATTGTCACAAAGGGAAGGACTTATGATTCAATATTTGTGATGCATGCTGTATCCAGTACTACACCTAGTGTGGTCCATGAACTGATTCCCATCAGGAATGGTCTTTCATGTCTGATGTGATGCAAAAGCTGGGACTAAGAATCTAAAGGCTTAAACAGAAATCTGACACAAGAATTTCAATATGCTAACTCTAATAAAAACTTGAGAATTGTATTTTATGCATACTTGTTTTTAATCTTCAATTTTCCTGTGCATCACTTTTATATTTTAGTAAAATAATGATTTTATAAGAATTGAATTTAAAAACATGTTGTAGCATCATCTACAGCTAGCGATACTGACTGTCCCATCTCTGAAGTTGCATAAATTATGGTACATAGCAATTTTTTTACAGATTTATTCTATTTGTTTGAATGATATTTACAGAATGAGATAGAGAGAGATCTTATATCTGCTGGTTCACATTCTACATGGCTGTCATGGCTTGGATGGAGCCAGAGACAGGCTGAAGTCAGGAAGCAGGGGCTTCTTTAGGGTCTTCTAGGTGGATACAGGGGCCCAAGCCATTGGATTATGTTATTCTGCATTGTCATGCATGTTAGCAAGGAACTGAATTGGAAGTAGAGCATGCAGACTTGAACTTGCACCCATAGGGGATACAGGCACTATGGACAGCAGTTTTACCCACTACACCACAGCACCAATCCTTATACGTAACAAATTAAAGGCTTGGAGAAATTGCACTGTAAAGAGACACTTTTAGTTCAGTGTTTGCAGTACTTATGGGATCTCAGGAATCTGTACTTTTTCTCTTCTTCGGAGAGGTTATCTCTGTTATTCTACATAATTAGTACTTTATCCACATATTTTGGCAAACATTAAGTTATGATGAGCAGTGTTTGCAGGTACTTTACATTTTATAAAACAAAGGAATGTATTATCAAAAAATGTACTCAAAATGGAGTCATTGGTAAATGTTGCATGCCTAACACCATGCCATATTACAGACTCAGAAGTGCATGCTTTAATATTTAACTAGAGCATAAAAAGTAGTAGCATCTACTTACATACCCTCAAGGTATTTTAGTGAGTTGATCTATGTAAGGCAGAAGTAGTTTTATTTCTGTTTCCTTATCTGAAGCAAAAGTGAAAACAAGGAAGATTTTTACTGTTTATTCATGGCAAAAAGAGAATGACACTGGATCCAGTTTCCATGAATGATCCATTGGAGTTGCTGATTATGTAGTGAACTCCCACTATGCTCACAACTGAGTCTTTAATTGATCATAATTTGGGTGAGGATTGAAAAACCTCAAAGCAGAGTGTACAGTTATGGTTTATTCAAGCAGGAGGCCAGGTCACAGATTCATTGGAAAACAAATGAAACAACAGCAAAAAATACAAAGGTACATTCATTTCCTCAAGTGTTGCATTTCAAAGTAAATCTGTGGGGAAGGGGATTTGGGAGGGGAGGGGAAAACCCAGAGCCTATAGAGCTGTAGCATGGAATAAATTAAAAAAGAAGAAATACATTGTATGTTTACATAACCTGAAATCTACAAGGAAGGCTGCATCTTCTACATGCAGATTTCATAGGTTCAAATCCTGGCTTCACTAACTACCTGTTATGACCTTGGGTAAGAGACTTAGCTCTCTTGTGGGAACTGAAAACAGTCATAGATGCCAAGGTCTTAGAATATTGTCATGTAGGATAAGCAACAAATAATGGCTAGCTGTTACAAGTATAATTTATGTTGATAAATATGGTGTCACGTTACTATAGATTCAGATTGGTTTGATTAGTCCATTTCACCTTGCAGAAAGCTGCATTGGAAGCCAATTATTAGTAGCTGCCTGGTTATCATGGTATTAGAAGGAGTTATTTCTGTCACCAGGCTTTTGAGGCACTAGGCTGGGACCATGTGAGATACCCTATCAGATTCATGGATGCAACTGCCTAACAGCTTGCAGTGGATTAGGCACCAGATTGTTGTCCTCAGAGATAGTCTGTTTATAGAGACTTTACATGCCTATGTGCTTAAGGGGGATAATACAAATTATCCCCTCTATGTGCTGATGTTAGGTGTAGATTTTAGAGAGCAATTTTTTTTTTGTAACAGTTCATCATAATGTTTCCCTTAAAATATATAAATCTCCTGTGAAAAGTGTGGCTCAAAGTGTGCTGGTGAACTGAACTATGAAAACTGGCGATTCTACTGACAAACTACTTAAAAGAATCGGTAGCTCAGTGTGAAGATGATTAAAGAGAAGGCCACAGTTTGTGAAATGGCATGAGTTTTGTAGAGGACAATTACGTTTCTGCATTTGCTTATTAAATGGAAATCTGAGATTTTATTCAAATTGTTAGTTATCTGCTTCATTAGTCAAGTATCAAAAGAAATGAATTGAGCTTGAAAAATTCATGCCAAGCCACATAAGGAATATCAGAATATTTCAATTAATTAATTAATTAGTTAATTTGCCACACTGTGGTCAATACCTAGGCCATTCTGGATCTGTGATTGTATCTTCTAAGAAGCTTTTTGAAATAGATGCTGTGGGGCCCAGCATGATAGTATTGTGGCTAAAGTCCTCGCTTTGCTTGCCTGGAATCCCATATAGCCACCGGTTCTAATCCCAGCAGCTCCATTTCCCATCCAGCTCCTTGCCTGTGGCCTGGGAAAGCAGTGGAGGATGGCCCAAAGCCTTGGGACCCAGCACCGGCATGGGAGACTCGGAATAAGTTCCAGGCTCCTGTCTTGGGATTGGCTCAGCTCCAGCTGTTGCCAGTGCTTGGGGAGTGAATCATCAGACGGAACATCTTCCTTTCTGTCACTCCTCCTCTCTGTATATCTGACTTTCCAATAAATAAATAAATAAATAAATAAATAAACAAATAAACAAATAAATCTAAAAAAAAAACAAAACTAGATGCTGTGATGTGAACTGTGGTTAGATTAGAGTTGTTTTTTAGCCTATCTCTCTCTGTTATGTATCAGTATTTTTACTATTTTGTAAGACAATGTTGGATAGCTTCAACAGAGTTTGATGTTTTTAGGAAGAAAAAAAATTGTCTGCACTGTTTTTCATCTTACTGCTAAAAAGCGATGCTCCTGATTGGCTGCAAATCAACAGTAAAAAATATCATAAGATCGGTATGTATTATTAAGAACTTTGAGAGCCTGGCGTCTAGCACATACAGGGATCCCATACGGGTGCCGGTTCTAATCCTGCTGGCCCTGCTTCCCATCCAGCTTTTTGCTTGTGGCTTGGGAAAGCAGTAGAGGACAGCCAAAAACCTTTGGACCCTGCATCCATGTGGGAGACCTTGAGGAAGCTCCTGGCTCCTGACTTTGGATCGGCACAGCTCTGACCATGTGGCCACTTGGGGAGTGAATCAGTGGATTGGAGGTCTTCCTCTGTATCTCTCCTCCTTTCTGTATATCTTACTTTGCAATAAACATAAAATATCTTAAAAAAACAAGCTTGGATATTTCTATTTTTATTATATACATTTAACACACAAGACAGATTTTTGCATATTATTCATTTCCCTTGATTTTTAAGATTAGAACATATGAAAATAAATGTTTAATTAGCAATCTAGTGAAGAAAATAGACTCACATTCAGATATTTTATTATGTCTTTTCTAACCGCTTCTGAAGCCTTTTTAAAAAAAATCTCTGTCATTTCATCTTGGTAATGAACCTCCAGCATCACACTCAAAATTAACTTATAGTTTTCATTAAGTACAGTCTAGACTGTGTGTGTCTTTACCCAAATTCAAATTGCACGCAATTTATTTGCTGTCTATCTAAAACTTCCCCCCAAAGGAAAAAAGTGTAAGTGTGTAGGGTTGCTTTCTAGCCTTAGATGAGGTAAGTATGGTGTTCAATAACTTCATCAAATAAGCCCTAAATTTTATGGTGCAAATGCCAGACTTCACAGGTCACTGAGCTTTTTCAAATGGTACACAGGCTGCCTATATCAAATTTGTACAAAAGAATTGATTTTGGTGGTTGGAATAAGGCCATTTTGAGTCTGGCTGCAAGCTTTCTAGAAATAACAGTGCTATATTAGAAGATAAATTATACACAGATTACTGTTTTTAAGTATTATTCAGAATGTTAACTACTAATATAATGGACTTTCAATTGCAATCCTAAATAGCAAGTGTCAACCTGATTTTTCAAGTTCTCAGGGAAATTTCAGCAATCATGTAGATGCTGGGCAAAGCAGCATTGCCTGGCTGAGTGAAACATCATGTTTTATTCTCGCTCTTTGTTTTCTTCCTTTTAGTCTGCTGTGCCTCTATTGATGGCAGGACAGCCCACGAAGACAGACAGGACCTTTGATGGCAAAACTGCAGTACTGGGAGGTAGGAAGATGAAATTCTTGGTGTGTTTTGCTTTTGTGTGTGATATTAATTGGCAGAAAGACTAGTAGATATGAAATTCACTGTCCTCTGCATCAGGTGCCCCTGTAACCCTGCATCTGTAGATCCCATCTCACAATGGGAGCTTCTCCTAAATTTCCAGCTTACCCGGTCTAAGAGGTCACCAGGGCACTGGGCAGCACATCCAGGTAACAAGCCTTTTGAGAGAAACTTTTGCAGCTATGCAACTGCTGCAGTTATAATTGAGTTTATGCAGTGTGCTGTGTGTATTAAGATACAGAGTTCTGTAGAAAAAGCCTTCTCAAATTCTTTTAATTAGACTTACTGCTTTCTGTTTCAGTATGCCTGCTGGCCTATCCATCTTGCTGTTATTTGTTTGTGTGTTTGTCTTCTTGGCCAGGGCAGGATGCCTTACTCTCTTTGTTTCCCTCCTGGTGTGTTGCATACTTCTTAAACACACAGTAGGTGGTTTTGTTTGTTAAGTAACTGCAACCCTACCTGGGGGCCAAAGACCAATATCTGGTAAAACTGATGCAGTCTCAAACATGTATTTGTTAATCTGAACAGAAGACTTAGAACTGGGTCTCTGACAGTCAGGTGAGAAGGAATTTTCATGTGGTATTGATGTTCTGAGAAAGGTGTGGCCAAATCGGGCTGCTAACCTGAGGAAGAAGGAAATGCTGGCGTTCCACCTGTATAGGCGGGGTTGGGTAGGTCTCAGTGCTCCTTTCTAGTTTAATGGTTTTCAGCATCTTTGGCATAAAGTATTAATTGCTTTCATTTTGCTTTTTGGATTTTTCAAGGACATTATGTTCTCACTGCTTTTCAGAGTGCACAAAAATATACTACATCTAGAAGGGTTTTATGAGCCATGACACTTAACAGATCTTAACTGCAACCAGGAAACTGCAAAGAAAACTTCCACACTTCATTTGGGGTTTTCCAATGCCTGAATGATATTTGCACCTGGCAAATCAAATTATGTATTTCATGTAAATTTAATATCGCATGACAACACTTTAAAATGCAAATGAAGAAGGATAATTAATTTTAATAGAATCATCCCAAATTACCTTCCCTCCCACTATTAAAATGACCTCTCTAGGTTGAGAATGGCTTATTTCATTGTTAATTCATTCATCTCTTCTTCACCTGGATCTGTGTGTCTACTTTGGCAGCTGTTTAACAGCATACTGTCATTGGCAACATGGCCAGGCAAGTTGGTCTCACTTCAACCTCCGCTCTTGCCTCAGTGGTTATTTTATTGCTTAGGGTAATAGCAGTTCTCAGATGTTGAGTATTTTTCTTGGAGCCAAGGGTGTTCAGGATCATTGTGGGAAAGGCAGTCTCTTCTGAACAAATGGGGATCTTATTCTGGCTGGGTGCCAGACACTCATAAAGAGCCACCTGCCTGTTGCTCATTCCCCAGTGTGTTGCTTCTAGTCCTCACTCCCCTCCTTGAGAAAGCATGTGTTCCTCTGCTTGTTTTGTTTATTGAGAAACTTGAAGTTGAGGAGGATGTCTGCCTACAGGTTTCACAGATGAAGGTGCTGAGGTCTGGAGAAGCTGTGTGGCCCACTTGAGGTCTTGTAACCTAGTAATCACCTTATCTGCTCACAATAATATATGCAGGGTGAGGAGAAGGTTGGGCCTGGCCTGGTATTTTAACCTCTGCGGAGGATACGTTTGGCTAAGGGTAAGGGTTGTTGAACACTCCAAGAGTCTGTGTGATATTTTAAAACAGCAAAACCTTTAAGTCTTTGTTTTTTCTTTTTCATAATTTTTAAAAATTATTTTTCTTCTTATTATCATTTTATGATACAGTTACATAGGCCCTGGGATTTCCCTATCCCTACCCCAATTCCCTCCCCTCCACCCAGTGAGTTCCCCTATATCATTACTAAAGTTTAGTTCTTCATTCACAGTCATTTATCCGTTATTGTGGTCATGGACAATGGCAGAGTCCAGCATCTTACTGTCAAGATATAGTAAACAGTTTAACTGGTAGTCCGTCTTTACTCTGGAAGTAGAAATGCATACTGCATTGTATCCTCACATCTGGATATGTTAGTCTCCATTACAGTTACTATACATCTCTTTAAATGAAAAGCCACAATACAAAATAAACAATAGGAAGAAAAATAGGAATTTGCAACATCATGAAGCCAAATAACATGGTACTAGATATGATAGTCCCAATTACACAGTTACTATACATTCCCTTAAATGAAAAGCCACAAAACAAAATCAACAGGAAGAAAGAAGAAATTAATAACATCGTGAAGTTAAATAATGTGCTACTGAATGACTGATGTGTCGCTGAAGAAATGTAAAAGAAAATCAAGAACCTTCTTGAAGAAAATGCTACTGTATGATCTATGAGTCACTGAAGAATTTAAGCAGAAGAAAGTGCTTTGAAGAGATGAAACTAACAAAAAATAAAATTAAAATCCATGGGATAGTTTCCACTGACTTTTGTTGGTGAAACATGTCTCCTGTAGGCAATAAATAGATGAGTTTTGTTTTTTAATGCAGTCTACTAATCTATGATGCTTGATTGATGAAGTTAAGCCATTTACATTCAGGAATAATATGTATGGGTGGTAATTTGGTTCTGTCATTTTAGCATGGGTTGTTCATTGATTTAGTCTTCTGTTGTCATTTTACTGGGATGTTCTTCACATTTACCTTTGGTTTTGGTGGGTGCTATTCCTCTTCTCTGTCAAGAGAACATTTTGAAGTATCATTTGTAGGGCAGGTGTTTGGAAGAGGCAAATTCTTTTAACTTTTCTTTACTATGAAAGAGTTTTATTTCATTTTCAAAGATATAGAAAAGCTTTGCTGGATATGTTATCCTGGGCCGACAATTTTTTTCTTTTAGCATCTGGAATATGTCACTCCATTTTCTTCTTGCCTGTAGAGTTTCTTATGAGAGATCTCCTGTGAGTTTAATTGGCATTCCTTTATATGTCAATTAATTTTTTTTACGTGCACATTTAAGAATCTTTTCCTTATGTTCAATTGAGGAAAGCTTGATGATCATGTGTCTTGGTGAAGATCGCTTTTGATCAAGCCTGTTGGGAGTTCTGTACCCCTTCCTGGATGTTGTTTCCCAATTTTTTCTCTAGGGAAATTTTCCCTTATTATTTCATTAAATATATTCGTAAAACCAGTTTTCTTTCTGCACCTTCTGGGACTCCCATAACTCTTATATTTGGCCTCTTAATGATGTCTTTCAATTCTTGAATACTTTTTTTGTCCTGATTCAGCTCTGCTTCCAGCTTTTTGTTTGCTTCCCCCTGGTGACAGGAAATATGTTCCAATTCTGAGATTCTTTCTTCTACTTGCTTCATTCTATTTTGGAGACTCTCCACTGTACTTTCAATTTGCTCTACTGTGTTCTTAATTTCTGATATACCAGCCTTGATTTGCTTCCTTGCTGCTATTTCTTATGTAACATATTTCTTAAATTCTTTGAACTCTTTACATGTGCTTCTCATTGTTGATCAAAAGCTTTATGGGTTTTCTGAATTCTATGTCCCCCATTTTCTCGATGTCTTCCTCAGTGAACTCTGAGGTTGGCATAGGGTCTTGCTCTTTTGCAGGGAGTTTTCAGTAATATTCTTTGTGCTTTTGTCTCTTCTTTTGCTCCTGGTCATTGTACTTCTAGTTATCAGATTCTTCTTGGGGCAGGTTTCTAAGCTGTGTCACACACAAGTCTACAGTTCAATTTTATTTATTGCAGTTGGTATGCAGCTCTTTGCTTGCAGACAATTGTGCCACTCCCTCCAGCGAGTTCCAGGTCTGGGATCTTATGTTAGATTTCCACCATGGGCTCCATAGCCCCAGCTCCTCGCTCACCAGTCTCCACCTCCTGTGACCCTGTGCTGAGGCTGCACTGTTGTCTCTACAAGCTTTCTCCCACTTCAGGTTGGAGCAGGTCCCAGGATTAGAGACACCAGGTGTTCTATATAATAGGTTGTTGGTGGTGCTGATTTTGTGGAAACCTGTTGGACGTTAGGTCTGGGTGCCACATGCACCTATTTTGACCCATACAATGCCACAGTTGGTATTACTTTCCTGCAGGACCAGTGCAATCCATGGAACTCAGTGAGTACTCCCGAGCTCAGCACATGCACAGTTCACTGTTGTCCCTGCAGTCCTAAAACTTTTTCCACACTGTACAAAATGGCACTTGATGTGGCACTACTAGAGTTCTTGATTTGCTGGCCGTCAGGTCTGAGGGCTGCCCAGACCTGTCTTGGGTGGAACCTGTAGAATGCCTCATTGCTGCAGATCACTGAGTCAGAAATAAGTTCACTCTCAGCTCAGCATATGCTTAGTCCTTTCCCTTGCCTTTGCCTCCCTAAGCAAAATGGTGCCTGATTCAGCTCTAGTGGGGCAAACTGGGCTATGATATCCATCCTGTTCCTGCACTACCCATCTGGGATCTGCCACTTAGTCTGCTCTTGGTCAAATCAAAAAGACCATCAGGATGGACACCTCTTTGGGCTCACCTCCCAACTCCCCCAGTGAAAGTCCCTTCCTACCTGGTTGCTGGTAGAATTCTGGCTGCTGGTGGAGTTCAGATTGCTGTTAGCTGAATGCCGCTGGAGTATCACTCATTGCAACACCACACTGTTGTTTTCGCTGCTTCCTGTTTCTGACAGTCTCCTGTACCCCTTTGCTTTTGTTCTGTCCTCTCCTATTTCCTGGAATGTGTTCTCTCTGCTTCATCCTGATTAAATATTTCTCTGTTTGTTTAAGCACGTCCTTACCCTATTCCACCATCTTGATTCCCTCTGGTGTTTTGTATTTTTTGATTTCTTGAAATGTTGAAACAGGGAGACTAAACACAATCATGTGGCACCTACAGGTTTTATATATAATGGTGTGTGCCACATAGCTCTGGTGTGTAGTTAGACAATACTCTCCAGGTTTGTATAAGTATACCCTGTAATATTTGGAAAATTGCAGAACAATCAAATGTTGTATTTCTCAGTATTTCTGTCATTCTGTTATGCATGAGTATATTAGGTTACTAGTTATTTGTATATAAGAACTCCATTCAAACCATCCCTAGGGTGGTTCCAGCAAAACACTTTGTGTGTGGATTCAGAAGAACTGCATTTAAAGAAGATGCCTGACTTATTTGCAGGACTATAATCAACAACAGAAATGAAGTAGTCCATAGAAAAAGTCTAGCCCACTGTCTGGTGGAAAGGGCATTCAGGAAGCATTTCTTCTTTTGGCTTGCCTATGCTCTTTCCTCTTAGTGTTCCATGACCTAAAACCTCTTGCTGCTCAAAGGCTTTTGAGCAACCACTTTAACGCAGAATCCCGCGTTGTGTCTGGGAATCTAATTCACAGGGCAAACTCAGATTCGGCTTAATTGCTTCCTTCCTACCATTGCTCTTGGTAAGGTCTATATAACTCAGTTTGAAGTTTAACCCTATTTGCCACTTGTCAAGGAGACTGTGCTGGGGGGTAAGCTGTTTCTGAAGAATTGTGCAATTTAGGAAAATTAAGTTTCAGGGTAGCCATGTGGTTCTGACAGCTTAGACTGCTCAGTACTTAACAATAATGGAGAAAATGCCAGTAAAAATGACAAAACGCCAGAGCCCTGACCCACCAGGTAATTGTGTATTGAATATGTCTTGGCTTAAACCAGGGATGATTATGCTTAAATGAACTAAGGGCTAAACTGCTCATTGTAAGTCATATAAAACAAGTCCAGTGCCTGGATAATTAAAGATGCCATCTAGCAGCATATCACTGGCATAATATGTGGCTGGTTGAGGAAGTGGGCAGATCGTTTCTGTTTTGTGAATTGCTTTCAGACATACATAGGGGTACCAAAAGGGGAGACAGTCATTCAAACTCAGGTATTTAAAAAAATTATACACACACACATGCACACACATATATATATTTAATGAAACACACACACATATATATATATGCTTATATATATATGTGTGTGTGTGTGTGTGTGTGTGTGTGTGTGTGTATATATATAATTAAAGATATTGGTTTCCCAGAGTCCACAACTGCCCCTATCATTCCTGCAGATGCACAGAGAGGGGCAAACAAAGTAAAGAATCTAAAGGGGATAAGTACAAAACCACAGAATGAATTTGTGCAGGAATGAGGATTAAAGCTGTTAAGTGCTTTAGTCACTTGATCCTTCTAATCTTTGTTCTCTAATGTGAGAAATTCATAGGCTTTAGGAAGAGACTACTGTAGGCTCTTATATGAAAGCAGGGCTGACTGTCATTGTATAATCCCCACATATTTACACCCTATCTCTTCAGTGATCAGAAATAGGCAGCTGGGGAAGGCAGATAGAGAGATTAGTTCACTATTTCCCAGTACATTGTAATTTTTGTGTTACAGCATCTTTAATTACTGAAAAGTAATTCACTGAAAAGCACCCTAGTGACTTGAAAGAGTTAATGCAGTTTCCAGAAGTGTCTAACTTTCTCCTTGGAGTAGCTTAAGTACAGAGAAAATGTGGCTCAATAAATACTAAAGCAACAAGAATCCACTGATAAGGGTCAAACTACAGAAAACAAAATCGAACCAATGGATAATTTCATCCAATACATTCTCTACATACCCCCTTTTGCCATAAACAATATTTACCTGTAATGCCCATGTATTGATAGCTAATCTTCTTTCAATTCTTTGAGGTCAAGTCAATATACAGTTACATACTTCATTCATCTCATGCATCCATCCCATTGAGCATCTTCTGTACAAGATTCTGTGATAAAATATTGTTTTTTTTTCTATAAAGAATTCATTCCAGAGAGATATGGAATGAAATGGAAATAGATAACCAACTTTATGAAAGACTTGTAGAAAACATCCTCCAGGAGCCTCATGGACCAACATCTCTCCATCTGTTCACCAGACTGGGTAGGCTGCTCCTTCTTTGCTCTCCCTTGACATTGTATTCTCCTGTAATATTCTTTTCCTTTTTGCCTTCTTTATGTGGACTATCTGGTGGAAGGGATTCTGTTTCATTCAATCTTTAGACCCCAGTGTCTAGACCATCCATTGGCATTGACAAATTAAATTACTGATTCATTTTAACCGATAGGCAAATAATTGCAAATATATTCCTTTCTTGAATGTCTACTCTTTCTTCCCTTCTGCAAAACATTTGGGCTCCAGTACATTTCCCTGTCATTCATAGCATACTGTGTCCTTTTCACCCTAAAAATAGATGCCTCCATGTTGGTCTGTCTACATTGACATTGTTTAGTGGGAAAATTCTATGTTTGAGTTACTTAATAACATATTCTCTAATGCTTAGCTATTTTGAAGCACCAAACTCTTAAGATAAACACATGACTTAAAGTAAGATAAAAGCTTAATAAAGAGTCAGTTCAGTTTCAGCGTTCCCCAAACTGGGTCTTTTGTGAGTGGATTTATGTAAATCCTTGGTAACGTTTTTATTGATGAATAAATTGGAGGTAGAACAGTAGGTTATTCCAAATGTCTTTGGCAGTTTCAAACTTTGTTTCAGCAGACACCATATTAAAGTACTGAAAACTAGGGTGGATAGGTGGATCAGCCATCCCTGTTTGCTTTGAACTGTACTCACTTTTGTACTTAAAATCCTGTTTAAATGAAAAGTCCTCAGTTTTTACTTTAGCCATGAAAGTATCACATACTAAGAAGTCCCTTAGTCCCAGATTATGTGTATAAACATGGATAGTTGTTTGTCCTAGGGTTTCCTACTTTGCCCTGCTTAGCTATAGAACCTCCAGCATCTTTAGGGGATAGTGCTAAATGAGAAATACTCAAAAGGTAGTGCAAAGTATGCCTCTTGGAGATCATGTCAGCTCTCAGCCACCTGGCAAGGCACAGAACTTAGACTGTTTCACAGTGGTCCTCTGAGGTGATTAGTAGAGCTGAAATGCTGATCCATAATTGGGCCTTACCAGTCCTACTCCTCTTTGACAGTAATGAAGGTCACAGGAATCTCAGACTATGAATTGAGGAATATAAGTCAAGATTGCCCCAAAGTAGTTGACATTTTTAAAAAAGATTTATTTATTTTTTATTACAAAGTCAGATATACAAAGGGGAGGAGAGACAGAGAGGAAAATCTTCTGTCTGATGATTCACACCCCAAGTGACTGCTTCGGTCGGTGCTGTGCTGATCTGAAGCCAAGAGCCAGGAACCACCTCCAGGTCTCCCATGCGGGTGCAGGGTCCCAAGGCTTTGGGCTGTACTCGACTGCCTTCCCAGGCCAGAAGCAGGGAGCTGGATGGGTAGTGGAGCTGCTGGGATTAGAACTGGTGTCCAGTCTATGGCCATACCCCTCTGAACGTGCCCAATCTTGTTTGATCTCGGAAGCTAAGCAGGATTGGGCCTGGTTAGTACTTAGATGGGAGAACTGGTGTACCCATATGGGATCCTGGTGCGTTTAAGCGAGGACTTTAGTCAGTAGGCCACCATGCTGGGCCCAAGTAGTTGACTTTTGATCAACTGTTAAACCTCTCTGAGTCTTAGGTTATCATTTGTAAAATGTAATAGTGCTTTGTTACATGCATCTGGAATTCATACTGATGTACCCATATGGGATGCTTGCATGCACTGCAGGTAGAAGCTTAACCTGCTTGCCATGGCACTGGCCTAACATTTTGAAGATTGTATTGAAATTTAATTTCTATTCCTTTATTACTTTAATTGTGTATGTGTGTATGTTTTGAGTATAATGTTGCATTGCTATTTAATTTCCTTTCACAAAAAGTCATAGGAAACCAATCAATTCTGATGTCTTTCTCCTCTTGCATGCAGAACTTTTGAAATATAAGAATATAAACTATTTTCTAGATGGAACAAAATATACTGCTGATTGCAGAAAATCTACGTTGTTCCTCCTTTACCAGCTCACTCCTCCCTCTCTGTAACACATACTCAGTTACACTGTAATGTGTTTGTACCAAAGAAAATTACTGACCCTATGATCCAAATAACAAAATGTTCTCAAAATATATTGCCTCATCTGTTAGGTTTGATTAAACCATTTATCAGCAAAAAATAAAAATTGGTTTTCTTTGCTTAGCATGTCTGGAGATTCAGGAGTACTTTGTGGAGCTGTTGTTATCTCAGAATTTGCAATTGAACTATGTACTACTGCTGGTTTATGATGAAATGGAGGTGAGCTAAAATTAGGAGATTGTCTTACTCTATTTGTATCACTTGTCATATCTGGGTTAGATTCTGCTATACTTTTGATCAGACTATCTAAATGCATTTAGTGTTATATTTGTATATGTATTTTCTCCAATTGAAGAGTCTTTTCATTCCTCCCTTCATGATCTATATGCATTAATTTATTTTCTACCCATGGAGATGGTTTTATGATATGCCCCTTCTCAGTTTAGTGAAATATCTGGCTGAGATCAGGAATGTGGCCAGACATTAAAAACCAACATTCTGCCTTGTGTAATGCTCATTGATCCCCGAGGCCATTGAATTGCTTCTTTTTTCCTCCATTCCCTACTCAAGGGAGCCGGTGACTCCAGTGAATGTGAATTAGATGGTTGCATAGTTTGATCTTCTGTGAGTCTGAGGGCTTATGTGACTTCACAGAGTGGTCAGTTCTCTTAAGTTTCTAAATGAAGCTACGTTTGGCATGAAGATGCAAAGAAATTGTTATTCGGCTCTCATTACAGACTAAGTCTCACAAGAATATATATTAGATTGATGTCTTTTTTTATGTAGCCATGAAATTGAACAGTAGTAAATCTTTCTGAAGAGGTCAGCAACATTCATTTATTGGGAAGCAACAAGGTGCTATGCATACCGTGGAGATGAGCCAGTGAAGAAGCACAGTCCGTTAAGGAGTTGACCATTTATGATGATGCTAGACTTGCAGCCGGTACTTGCTGATGATAACTACTGCTATTGAGCGCATAATTTAGAGGGAAAACATGGTTGGAGGAGAATTCTAGTTTGGGAGAAGAGTTGGGGATAGTCACATCTTCTGGAGGGGAGTAGAGTTAGAGTTGAAGCCTCAAAGTTGACTCATAGTTTAAAGCCAAAACAAATAATAATAAAAAGAAAAAAAGGGGGGAGGGGAGAAGCTCTTCAAAAGGGTAATATATAGCAAGTTTTGGAGAATAAAAAGAGCATGGTTATTCAATATGCCTAGGGATTAAAGTCTGTGCATGTGTGGTGGGAGATGCTGTGGGCTGGGTAGGACTACACACAGGCAGGCAGGGTCAATCAAATCATGAAAGGCCTTGGGAGCCAAGCAACGAAACTTAGCTTTTATGTGTTATCACAATCTTTTTTTTTTTAAATCAAAGTAGAGGTGTGACAAATGGCAGTTGGAGGGTAGCAATTACACATTTCCAACGGCCTAGCTGTTAACTCCAGGAGTGACTATAAAACCCATGTGTGCCCTTAAGAAGATGTCAGATCTCAGTGGAACTAAACTGAGGCCACTGCTTTGGCAGTTGTGAACTCTACACCACTTTTGAAAAGGGACAGACTGCATCACATTTACATGTTCATTTGACTAATGAGAAAAAAAAGGCTCTGCGAGGTTAAATGACTTTCCCCAGGTTAGATATCTAGTGGTTTTCCTGGCAGGACATCATTCAGATTGCCTAGTGCATTAGTGCTCTTTTCATCCTGTTAAAATGCTGACAGTGAGATTAAATGGAGCAGGGTAGGTAAGGATTTATGGCACAGACATAGGAATGATAAAACAACTGTTGGGTGGTTGTAGAGAATGGATACAAAGTAATTGAGCAGATTCTTGGGGGAGATCAAGAATCCTGAAAATGTTCTAGAGAATGCTGATACAGGTATCTCATGGGGATTTTAAGATTCTAGGTGAAGAACTTGGACCTAGTGGGAGGATTTTAGAGAGTTATAGCAGAATATAAAGAAAATTGTGGCAGATTACTAATGTGGAAACTCAAGGACTCTAACAACAAAATTTTCTGTATTGTGGATTTTGATCGGAAGCATCTAGTTGGGAGTTGGAGGTCCAGATCCATTTTAGCAGAACTTGGCAGGAAACCATTTTCACATTTTTTCACCTAAAAGGTAACATTGGTTTTTAGAAAAACACCAAAGAAATTTTAAGTGGTCTGCCTCTGAGACTATCTTTACTGCATAGTAGTGTAAAACTCAGTACTTTTCTTCAAAGATAAAAATGAAAGGCAGGGAGAGGGAAGAGGAGGGGAGGAGAAAAGGAACTATCATTGTGTTCTTAGAATTATACATATGAACTTTACCAAATCTGTTAAAAATTAATTAGCAGTGTTAAAAAAAATAAATCCAGCTATTCTGTCCTTAAAATGCACAATGCTTTGAGTCAGAGATGGCTCACACATACTACTCTTTAAAAATACCTGGGGATATGGCCTTCAAAGAGGAAGACTTTCATCGCTGCCTTGGTCTGTTTTTTGTTACTACAGTGAAACACTTGAGGCAACTGAATTTACAACAGTTATTCAGCTCACAACACTGGTGATGCACATACCAAGATCAGATAGGCTCCACTGGTTCAGCCTCTTGTGCGAGCAGAGTTCCAAAGCAGGATTCTGAGGAGTGAAGAGCATCACTTTGCAGGAGACAAGCACACTCATTTCTGGGCACTTGCAAATCCACCGTAATTCAACCATACGCTCCACCCTAAAGATGTAAGCACTTCCTATAGGCTATACATCCAGATACTAGAATTGGACTAAATTGCCACCTTGTTAATATTACTGATATAAGACTTGGGAGACTAAAGACTGAATCTGTGGTGGGAGTGGGACAAACCAGAGCAATAGTCAATACTAAACTGGCTGGGGACAACAGTATGTTACCCAGTGGGATTTGCTGTAGACCTGTCATACTTCAACTCTTAGTGCAACCTGATATTGATTTAGTAGTTCTGTAATTACTCTAAAGCTATTCTTTATTGCCTTAATGTTTTGGAAATGTTTGGCTCTCTATGGTCTTTAATTTAACCCTTCCTTAAGATCTCTATCTACCCAGTACATCCTAGAAGTATTCTTCTTTCTCTGTTTTAGGACCATGGAAGCCTCCAGTGGACATGAACTGGCACTTTAGAGATATGATGCATCATTTCATTTTTTATTACAGAAATATGAGAAACATTTCACAAAGTTTACTGAGACTTCCTTTTACATATCACAGGTGTGGGCCCTTAAGTGTGCTGGTAATTCAAGATTGTGTTGCTTTGCTTTTGTGCTTCTATAAATGTTTTCTCGATGTATTCTCTGCCCTAGACATCATTTGAAGGGTAACTTCTTTTTCCCTGATATGTGAGGAGATTATGGATACATGATATAATGCTTGATTGCCTGGAGTTTCTTGTACAGGCTTAGGGATAAATAACATAAACAGAGTAAAAATGCTTTGCCTTGGTACCAGCCATTGGCTGGTAAATTGTCTTTGTGTTTTTTCATTGTTACTAGAAACGTCCCCTGACCTACAAACCCTGAATATCAAATCCTTATTGTCAGACTTGTACATTTTGAAAATGGGCAAACAATACTCTGTAGGATCTTGCCTTTTTCTAAAGTCTCTTGGTTACCCTCCTGCCTGTTCCTGCCCGCACCCACCTCCCCAATCCTTGGCTTGTTTTCCAAATAGTCTAGCTGGTGAGTTCTGATTAAAGATGAGGCAAGCTTCAGTACACATGAATGAGATATTAGAGGAAAAGATAATGCTTGAAACCACACTGTTAACATTCAATTTCAGTGCTGTCCAGAGCAACTATATAACCGGGGAAAGGTGCGTAATAGATTTGACAGCTATACTCAAAAATGGACCTTATTAGTGAAATATAAATTATAACCAGGCACTTCCTATCAGCACCCCATGCAGTTAATGATAAGCAGTCAATGAGATTTATATACCCTTAGCATTTTTATAATGAGTCTGTTGCTTTGATGACAGTTTACTGACAAACATTATGCTTAGAAATTTATAGCATTTGATTCAAATGAATAGACAGTTTAGCTTCATTGCAATCTGTTCTGATTTTCCCTTTTCATGAGGCTCACACTTCACTTCCCTATTTCTTTTTTCCTAGAGCAAGTTCTTCAACTCTTTACTAGAAATAAAGCTTTGAAGTGGGTACACATTGACCAGCAGAAAACATAACTTAGGGGGGAAAGAATTCAACGAATTCCAAGAACAGTTTGAGGAGTTTAAGGAGGAAGCATGTTATGTTAAAGTATTAAACATCTATAGGCAAGTCTGGGTATAGGAAAGTTACAAAGTTTAGGAAGAGATTGGGTTGGAAGAAAGGCCTACACACAGTTGTGACGAGGGGATAACATCTTGGTCTCTCCAGTCACAAGCCCCACATCAGTTCCTAGAACTTCACATGGCCATGAGCACAAGCTTAGCAGTGGACAAGTGCCCAGGACATGCTGCTGACAGATTGACTGCAGCTGGAGAGGGTGCATAGAGGTGATTCCAAAGGACACTCCATCAGAGACCCATCACCCTCACAGGGTCATTTGGCTGCATAGTTCAAGTATTCACAGCTGTTAGATCTGATGGCTTCCTCTGCACATCAGGGAGTCTGATGTCAGGTAGTAGGTGCCTGGTGTTTAGGAAATAGAACTGCTGCTCAGAAAATATGGTTTTCCAGGTAGACCAGCTTTGAAGACAAGTGTTTTCCAAATATGATACTATTAGAATGATATTTAGGCAGCATTTTAAAATAACTGAAAAGGCCTGAAAGCATTTTTATTTTCTTTGGTCTTACTTTCAAGTCCTTTGTACCTACTATAGCTACGAGATATCATCAGGTATCCATTGGCTTGAAGGAAAGTCCTGGCAACTGGGAATTCTGGTTGAGGTCCTAAATCCATATGCTTGTTCTGATGTTATCCTTCACAGCTCTAAAATCCTGGCTCTTTGGATTCAGTACAGAAAATCATCCTGGTTTGTGAATCTTGGAATTTCTAAAACGTTTCATTGTCAACCTGTCACTCTTCCTGTCATAGGCAATGCCGCTTTTGGTTAGAGTCCCTCCTGGATTAGGAGCCAAATATTTTGGATGACTGTTCTATTGCTAGTTAATCTTGAAGCCCAGAAAGGATCAAAGTGGACATTAAGGCCTATACCTTTTTAATAATTTCAGTTATGACATCAACATATTTTTATACAACTATTTAGGTACAGTTCTGTGCTAGGAATTTTATATGCATGCTGTCTCATGCTTACTATAGACTTTGAGGTAATGTTACTTGCCACACACATCAGAGCATGAATTCAAGTTAATTCTTAAGACTATTTTAGGAATAGTAGAACCATTCAAGTAGAGATTATAGGATTTTTTTAAAAAGAGAAACCTTTTTTATATGCCATCCTTGTTGCTGTCTTCTTTGGAGGGCTCAGTTGGAACACTCAGGATTCTGTTTTATGTGTTCATTTTTGTCTCCAAGCTGAAGGATGGCAAGTATTCAATTAAAATAATGTGACATTTAGGAAATAAATGGTGAGAACTCTTCGGAGTTTCCTGAGGTATGAGTAAGCTGAAGAAACCAACTAAGTAGCAGAGCTGGAAGGTCTAGCCTCTAAGAATGAGAAAGTTGGTAGTTTTGGTGTATTCACAAGGAAAATTCCAGTGTAGTGTCTGTTATGGAAAACGATATTGGCAGTGGAAATCTCTGGGCTGTACTTAAATTATTGTCTTATATTAAAAGTGCATGCTGAGAAGAAATGGTTGTCAGGGAGAATTATGAAGGTAAGTGAATGTCATGGTGACAACTTTGGTAGACACCAAAGGCTCTTAGAAGGGTCATGAATGGAGAATAGCATTTCTTCAGCATGCCCTAGAAGCCATGCATCTGAGGACAGCAGCCCTGGTGCTTGTGCAGAAGGTTGAGTAGCAAAAAAGGCTTGCAGTCCATGAATGAGAAGTAAATACTCTGCCATCAGGAGCTTGGGTGAAGGCAGGTAGTTTGATCAAGTGGTTATTGTGCAAGCTGGACTAGAAAAATCCTTTCCAGCCATGCACCTATAGCCTTTTAATGTCATATAAAACAAGTATGGAACAATCTGTCTTTCTTGGGACTTTTGTAGAACAATATTACCAAAGACACTGGCATTTTGTTTGTTGAAGATGAAAAATAATGTGTTAGCTATCACATTCATGTGTTTCATAAGTCTTTCATCAAGATTTAAGAAAGCAGCTTGTCCTCAGAAACCAGAGGAGGGATCATGGAATGGTTCTAAATGAAGATATTAACATTCACATTATAACTAAACCTTGCTAATTTGCACTAATGACTGGGAAACCTATTGCAAATTACCAAATTAGTGAGTAAGCCAGCAGCTAGGATTTCAAAGAACTCAAAGAGGGCACCAGAAAATGAACCTTTTGCTATAATTTCATCAATATAATAGGATTTTAACTGATAAAATGTGTTGTCTATATTTTACCCATCTTGTAAGTCTGTGTATTTAAAAAAAAAAGCTAGTGGTAGGCTATTAAAATAAAATTCATAATTTATATATTTTTTCTGATTAAGAAATTTGTTTAAAACAAAACCATACCCTTAGGAAAAAGAAACTGAAGCTTTGTTTTAAAAGATTTTAATTTTTTATGATTGTGCCAGATATAACCATATTCATTTTCTCTTGGTTATCAATTAGAATATGCAAAAGCTTAATGAAATATTGCACAAAAGACTTGTAAGTATCACAAAAATCTCTCAACTAACAAGCAGCTTATTTATGAGGGAGATAATTTTGTAAGGCACAATTAGATACACATGGAAATTGACAGAGAAGGAATAAGGGTGGGAGTTGCCATTCTCTTGGTAATGACAGTCCAGATAAATATTTGGTGGCCTTGATCAGGGCCTCATGAAGAGCATCTAACACCAGCCATGGCCTTGCCACCAGTGCATTGTGCTTATTTTTCTTATTCTTTATAGCGATTCCTTTTTATACTCAATTATGAGATTGTAATTTGATATTGTTATAATTGTGCAAATTTCCACCCTCCAAAGCTTGAATTATTTCTGGTGGTTGGAGCCAAACATGGTTTAGACTTTCTTCCAAGGAGTATTAGTGGAGTGAGAGCAGAACTGATTGGGGATAGAATCCAAGATCACATGTGTGTGGAAGAGAAACGTGCTCTGAAAACCAAGATGGTGTGAGTTTGAGAATCCCAGGTGTAGGGAGAATTGGCATTTTCCTCCTCCCATGCACTGAAGCTGAGTCTTCTTATCTTTTGTGAGGGAAGAGGCCTCTGTTTGAAGATTGTAGCTTCAGCTACTTCAATGGAGATGGGCAGAGGAGTCTGTTGTGTCTAATACAGGATAGAAAACACTGCAGCTATTGACATTTGGAGCTTTGAAAATCCCTTTCACCTTGTTTCTCATTTCTTACTTCTTGATAGTCATGGTCAAGACTGGCTCTCTTCCTGGGCACTTCAAATTGGGAAGTGAGAACCAGATTCCATTGGTTAGCTGTGACTTAATCTGGAATTGCTTAGACTTACCCATTGCTACTAAATCCACTGAAGTCCATGGGCGCTGCAGCAGATGTTAGGAAAGCCCAGCAATGGGGACTTCAGCCTGTTTTTGTTCCTCAAGCATCCTCCTGACAATTGTGGTATTGTTCTACTGTTTTCCTCTCTGGAGACCACAAAGCAGGCGATGGACTCTGTCAGACTGAGGACTAAAAGGGTAAGGAGTAGAGGGGTGGTGGTGAAATCCCTACAGCATCTGAAATCAGCTTTTAACCTTTTAACAACTTGCCACACTACAACAGAGCCCATGGATTTTGAAGATAACACTGGACAGGAAAAAAAACATACATCATAGATGGAAAGTTTTGGAAATGGGATTTATGATATGTTTTACCTATTATTTAGATTTCTATGAGTTAAAATAGAAGCATAAAGAGAGGTATAAATAATCATACTATATTTGTAGAACTGGGGATGGAAACAGCTATGTTTGTGGCTAATTTTAACCTTATCTGAACTTTAAGCTGCAATACAGTCAACCATCTCAGTCTCTATATTCCTTGAAGAAGTAAGGAATATAAATAATATTTTTAAAGGGAAATGGGCTGTTTGGTATTTAAAAATCTTAAAATAAAAAAAAAACTGTGCTTCTCATGTTTACTTAAGAATTGCGAGTTTGCTCTTTAGTTATTTAATTTTAAAGCTTCAAGTATGTTGGAGTGTTGAGCTTATTGGCAGTACCTTATGTTTCTCTCCTCACTTGCACAGCGTGGATGACTTCCTTGAGTTGTTTCCCTGGAGATGTAATGGTAATGGTCATAACAGGTACACTTAGTCTCCATCATTCTTACAGGGATGCAGTAGATGTGACTGGGTAAAAACTTCTCATAATGAAATCCCATTCCAATTACTATAGTGTAGAACTTACAGCATCAGCAGAATACAGTGGGAACACTTCAGCATCTTTTTTCTTTCCCACTCAGTTCAGATATTATTACTTCTTAAACTTTCGTCTGCAAGAATCCATCAATGTCCCTTTTCAAACTCTCTAAAACACTCTCCAAAGAGGATTCATTGGTAGGTAATTTTATCTTAGTTTTTATAGAATTTTAGTTCAAATTTTATTGTATTTTTAAGAGCCCACCAGGTGCCCATGAAAGATATGTGAGTTGAGTTAAAATACACATTATAATGCATTCATAATGTTAAAATACTCTTTAAGAAAAACAATCAGAGTAATCATTTGGTTATTCAGAAAAGATGCCACAACATCTCTTGTTAATACTTCAAAACACTTTAAAAAAACAATGCCTTTATCTGTAATGAAATGTTAACAAGAGATGCTGAAAGTGTTTATGATATGTCGTAATGAACAAATATGGTGAATTCAATCAGAGTTGGAGGCTGAATGTCCATTCTATGATCCCCTGGATTATAAAAATTTGATCCCAATGATGTCTTGATTCTGTAAGTTGGAAAATTAAAGATTTTCATTCTCTAAGCTGAGTTAAAATGTGCTTCTATGAATTATCCCTCTAATAGAACAATTACTTATCCAAAGAAAGAAGAGGCTAATGGATATTTCCAGAAATGTTTGCTGAGACTTAATAAGCACAATTAGTTGATTCATTATATTCTATATTCAGTGTTAGAATTTGATACCACCTACATCTGTTTTTTCATTCTCTTCTAATTTCCATCTGTGGTTTTCAAACGAATGCAAGCATTGTTTCTTTGCAGTTATTTTCCATTGAGAGACTTCTACATTCAGCTTTTGTCTTCAACTTCTCCTCTTCCTTAGCTTTTCTAAAAAGAAATGAATGGCAATGCTTAAATGAGTACAGTGAAAAGAATATTAACATTTTGTTGCTATTTTCTTGATCATTGAATTTCCAAACTCCAAATACTTATCTCCATAAAAAATATTAGCTAATAGCATTAAAATTGCTGCTCATACTTGGTTTTTCACATTTTTGACTTTTCCCTGAAATTTATTCTATTCTGCAGTGATGACATGATGTAGAATTCTGGCATGTATGTTGTGGTTAATACGCATTCATTAAGCTGCTCATATGAATGCCATCTGATTATAGGCTAATTTGCCTACATAAAATCTGGAGAAACACTAAGGACATTTAAAATCAATCCATTTCCAATCAAAATATATGATTTGATCATCCATTATAAAGAAGATATAACACTATCATTTTTGACGACATAAAGATGTGTTACGTATTGGCTGGCTTCCAAACAGTTTATAACTGATGTAATTATTAAAGACATATCATCACATGAGTTTGTGAGAGGATGTCAGTTCTGACAGTATGGACTGTCAGAGAATGATGAGCTCGCTGTAGGTTGCTGTAGTCTGAGCAGGCTTCCCAGGTTGGTCTTGATAAACGAGGCATACATAAGCTATGGCAACCATGAGGCAGAGGCATACATAGTACAAGGGCACTGCAGTTTGAAGGATTGTCACAAAACTATCAGCAAAATGCTGTGAGGAGTGTTGGTTTGCATGGAAAGGGCAGTGAACAGATTGGTTAACCTGGAGTGGTGGGGGAAAAGCAGCGGAGACAAGACAGAGTAGTCAAATGCCTGGTGAAGCCATTTAAATGTTATTCACATTAGCATTTTCACCTGTGTTTTCAGCAAGTCAGGACAAATACATTGCCATGCAGATGGGAATTAACCCTATTGTCTCAGTAATTGGTTCAAGTTTCAGTAGCAAAGATGGGATGACAAAGCCATGCTAGCTAAAGGCCTTTATTTTGTCCGCCATGTTTTTGAAAAGAGTAACTAAATATATTATTTTCTTGTTCAAAGTGTGCCTACATGTGAGCCACTGTTAGAGTGCTCAGTGGGATCTTTTGAATGTGTGGGAACACATGGCCTTCTATGTGAGCCCATAGATACACAGGTCACATTCAGATCCCTGTGTGTATCTGTATGTATTTTGAACAGAGAATTTATATAGGAGTTTCTGAAAGTCCCAGTGTATGCGTAATAGCCCTATTTTCATCATACTCAGGGGAAGTGTTTGCTTTGATATGTATCTCTTCCTGTTATTCACAGACACTTTTGATGATGAAAACAAAAGGACCAATCATGCCAGTCTGTTCCTTTTTATTTTATATTTATTTACAAATATGCATGGTCTTTGATTACAGCTTTGGGCTATAATCTGTAGCTAATGTATATTCAAAGTTGCCTGTAATAAACACCAAGGTTTTTTAAAAAAAATATTATTAGTATTAAATATTGTTAGTATTATTAGTATTTTTAAAAAATATTATTAGTATTTTTAGTAGATGAACTCCATGAACAGGTATTTGCTAAACACCACTAACTTTTCTAAGGCCAGAGTGAAGAGAACACGTTAGAAGAGTACTTCAGTATTTGTTTCGAAAAGGTCCTTGATTTATAGGTAGACCAACTCCATCTACTTTTGTCTTTCACAAAAGTACTACTGAATAAAATAATTTTTTTTTTAAAGATTTATTTTTATTATTTTTTCATTGGAAAGGCGGATATACAGAGAGGAGAGACAGAGAGGAAGATCTTCCGTCCGATGATTCACTCCCCAAGTGAGCGCAACGGGCCGATACTATGCCGATCCGAAGCCAGGAGCCTCTTCCGGGTCTCCCACGCGGGTGCAGGTTCCCAAAGCTTTGGGCCGTCCTCGACTGCTTTCCCAGGCCACAAGCAGGGAGCTGGAAGGGAAGCGGGGCTGCCGGGATTAGAACCGGCGCCCATATGGGATCCCGGGGGTGCAAGGCGAGGACCTTTAACCACTTGCGCCACCGCGCCGGGCCCTGAATAAAATAATTTAAAGTCATTTGTTGAGTGAGTTACTGAACATTTCATAACAAATCATCTTTTTCTGGGAAATAATTCACTGGCAGACATCTGATGACAGGTTTGGATTTTAGCAAAGGATAATTTATAGTATCAGCTCAGTTGTCTTGATGACCTTCCCTGGCTGTACTAGTATTTTACTTATTCTTCCCCCTTCATTGCCTTTCAACATACCAGAGAATAATTCATATCCTTGCTAACCTTTGCAAATGATTTCCCCAAAGGTTTTCCTTCATCAATATCAGGGAAAACTAACTCATTGTCACCATCTTTTAAAAAGTAATTAGCCATGAATAATTGCTCCATCCTGACATCTTTCTAACTGAATTGATTTTCTTTTTCTTTTATTTGAAGGTAGAACTATTAATTGTGGCCATGTTAGAGAATGCTCTCACCCTTCTATTTTCCCATTTCTTTCTCCCTGCTTTTCTCTAACTAGTTTGGATTATACTGGGCATGTAGAGTTTAATGCCATGTGAACATTTTTTTAGTTTTATTATACATTCTGTTCCAAAGTAGAATGGATTTTTCTATCTGGCTTTATTGGATTCGATTTTGGAATATTTTACTTAATGGGTTATTTTCATGGCAGTCTCTATGCAACATTTATATGGAAAATGTGTGCTACTTGATTAAAAATTTCCCATGGGATATTTTTTCCTCAGGATTTTTTTTTCTTGAAATTACCTTTTGAAGATGTGAAAGAAAAAATATTACCTTTTTACTGGGCATGAATTGGTCACCCCATAATAAATTGGAGACACTGAAATACAGTAATTGGAGGAAGGCCACGGCAGAGGATAAAGAAGAATAAACAGACCATGCTTGTATAGTTCCTGTTTTTAATGCCCAGATGGGATTTTGTCTTTATGCTCTAGTGGGAACTACTGTAGAAAATTATTCCAAAGCTTTGGTTGCTAAAGGTTCCAAGAGGTTGGTCAGGCCTTTGCTTGCTAGTCTCCATTAGTCATTGATTTGCTTCAGGGAAGAACTTGAGGGATTAATTTTTATCTATAAATCCCTGTAAGGTTGGGTCCTGGTTATCTTGGCAATGGTGTTTCTGTTCACTCTAAAGGCAACTGGGATTCACCAGGGAAATGCTTTGATAGAATTATATATGATAAGAAGCCAGTGCTCTGTGCTTAAGCAGGTAACCTTAATGTTGTGTGACTAGAATTTGGCAGTAAACAGGTATTTTATGTTCTGCCAAGCTTTTACTATCAGATACACTCTCCTGTTAGCTATTTAATGAGACAAGGTCTTTTTCTCCCTTTTGCTATATTGTGGTATTGCTTAGATTTATGTCTGACTCAAAAGCAGCTGTTCCTAGTTGCTTCCTGGTACTTAAAGTCTGAACTATATCTAGTGTTAGCAATTTGAAAAGCCTTTGTAGCTTGAATACTGATCTTCTATGGTACTGGTGGCTTGGTGAATACTCACATAAGCAAACAGAAATGAAAATAGTACACAGTTCATTAGTAGAGTGTTGAAAGCTTCGGATACACTCTGAATTTGAAAGCGACTCAGCCATAAAACCACTTTCTCTTTTGGCAGAGGTGATCTTTCTCTGCTTCAATTTCCTGAGTTAGAATATAAGGATTATACAATTTTCTAAACATTGGCTTCTATGGAGTATGATAAAGATTAATCACTGAATGTGGAATTGCAAGTAGAAAATACTGCAGAATATGAAAGGAAATGATATTAATTAAGATCTCTATATGTAGAAAGGCTTCTGTCCCTTAGTAATCAGAAATGTCCTGAGTAATAAAGTTGTAGCTCTAATTGACTCTGCCATTTTGATCATCTGGTTAAATTTAATTGGTGTTTTATTCATTGTGCTAGCATCTTTGAAGAAACTTGACTACATAAAATATGGATGTGACAAACAATAGAGGAAAAAGACCATTTAACAAATAGTATGCCTGGGGAGTTTGTAAAATATCAAGAAGATCTCTGCAATGAAGACATAAATAAGATGTAATGATAAGGTTGACACACAGCTTCTGAATCTAAAATTTGATTGTTTTTACAGCAGGCCTGGTACTCGCAGAAGTCCACCACCATCCAGCCTGCTTGGGGTTTGCTTAGATTATATATATATATATATTATATATATACATACACACATATACACATATAATACATACACAAATAAATACTCACACATATATATCTGAATATGGTCAGTGTTTGGTTGAGGGCATGTTGTGTGACAGACAAACATGACAGACAGGATTTCGGTGTTCATGGATTTTATATTTCTTGAAACAAAGATAGCAAGTTCTGAAAACAAAGAAATAAGATGCTGAGGAAGAAATTGAAGCAGGCATCTGCATTGAGTGGTCCAGGGAGTTGTCTTTTCTGAGGAGCAGACATTTAAGCTGACTTGTGAAAAATGCAAAGGAGTCCTCCATGTGGGGCTGCTAGAACCATGCTTTAGGCAAAGGGAAAACATGGTAAAAACACAGGAGTGTGGAGAGTAAAGGGAGATGCTGGATTCTGTTTTGTTGGAAAAGATTTCACCCAATGCCACTGGGAAGCCTTTGAATGATTCAAGTTGAGAACTAATATGATCTGATTTGCTTTCCAAATTTTGCTGCTGTATGAAAGAACCTGGGATTTCCCCTAAATGAGCTTTTGAATGTTTTCAATTTCAAAGCCACCTGGTCCTAGCCACTGTCAACTCTCATTTCTCTTGGTATAAAAGCCTTTTGACCTGTCTCTTTATTTCC
This sequence comes from Ochotona curzoniae, assembly GCF_017591425.1. NCBI lineage: Eukaryota > Metazoa > Chordata > Mammalia > Lagomorpha > Ochotonidae > Ochotona > Ochotona curzoniae. The sequence goes on along the minus strand of NW_024466502.1, from coordinate 38,422,885 downwards.
ATTCTTGCTCATTCTAATCCATCTCCACATTGCAGCTGCAGTAATCTTTGCACAATCCAAGCTTGATGCTGTTTCATTTTTGCTGAGAAGCCTGCAGTGGCTTCCCACAGGTTGTGGGATAAAGTCCACATCCTATCCTTACTGAAGCCTGCTCTAGCTCTGGTCCTGCCTGCCTCACCAGTCTCAGCCAACATAGCTCTTCCTGATCATGGACTGCAGTCATCAGAGGCTATTTTCCTGTTTCCTGAGTGTGAGTGCCATGATTCTCTCTGACTCAGTCTCTGTCCATTCTTTTTCCCTTCACCCAGAAAGTCTGTAATCCTGCTTCACAGCTTTCCATTTCTTTAGCTTTGTGTTTCTCATATTTAATATGCTTAAAAATGAGTTCTTTAATTTCTGAGATGAGATAATGATAGATAGTTCTTTGGGAACATTGTATTATGTTAGTTATTTCCTTCAAGGTGGGTTTGAACCAATACATTTATTTAAAGTACAGATATCCTCCCTCTGTTGCCATTGAAACATCTAAAGAAGAGAAAAGACTGAGTACTCCAAGGTGAGGAAGATGGACCCAGGACCTAAAATGATAGTTGATAACTCTTACAAGCACCATCTGCCTGTGCTTCCTATAAACGGGATGATCAACACACCATTAGGTTTGTAAGGAGTAACAATTAATACATTTAAGTTTTACGCATAGTTTCTGACAAAATACGCAGAATATATCCAGATTCTGGATATATTTTGAATTCCTCAGAAAGATCAGTTCAAACAGGGATAATAATGTGACCCAGGTCAGGTCTAGACTTTTGGCCACTTTATAGTGTTCAGCATACCGCTAGGCTCCTCCTGGTTCCTATGGGTTTGGAATGAGCACATTTATGTTGATAAGTTACACACTTGACGGGCATCCTTTTTCTCACTGGATCTACTAAAATTTTGTGTCTTTGTTTTAATATTACCTATTCTCCTTTAAGACTCTGCCTAATTGTCACCAATTCCAGAACACATTACTCATGACCTGGGTGGGTGTATTTTACTCCATGTCCTTCTTATCACAATTGCTGCTTCCTTATAGTTAAATCTGATTATTATGGATTAGAATTACAGTGAGCAGATACCTTTAACATTTCTGTTGTGTTGACCAGGCAAGAGGCAAATTGAGAGTGAAATCCCTTCACATTTCCATTGCTTAGAGTAGAGGAGACATTCAGAAATGGCTTCTGGGATGTGCAAATTGCTGAGGTATCTTCTGTGTGTCAAGATGGGCCTTCAAGAGGTACTAGTCCAGAATGGGTATCCAAAAAAACCATAATATGAAATAAAGAAGGAAAGTTTAGGGAAGGAAGAATGACTGCTAGCTAATGAAACATGATTTTAATTTATAAATTTGTCCAGATTTAGGATGATTAGGACAATTTTTGGTGCACATTTGTAAAGATAGTCACAAATAGTGGCTTTGATCCATTTAAATATGATGCTAAGTTCTTGGAAGAAATGGCCATATATTCTTTAATGTCGGATTCAATTTTATAACTAGGTGGAAGACCTATTAATGGGACTCTTTGACAGTCTTCTGCACAACTCATCCTTAAAGCAGCACACACTGACAATGTAAATACATCAGGTAATGACAAGAGAGGACTAATAAAAAGTAGTGTACCTAGCAGTACAGTTGAACAGTTTAACTTTCAGGTGCCTACACAGCAGAGGTGAGCACTCCGTTTTGTCCCACCAGTTGGAAAAGTAATTTCCTTTACAAAATGCACAAATTGTTCTGTGATTAGTAGGTGCATTGAGGCAGCTGTTTAGGAAAGTTAATATTCACATCCTGGCTGAAGAAGCAAGATATGGGTTCTATGGGCAGTTCACTGTTAGCTTAGGAAACAGAATGTAGTTTGTTGAAGGCGGATGAGAAAGAGAGGCTTGCTATTGTAGATCCTGATCGGTGCTAGGTGATGGTTTCTTTTTTAAGTCCCTGTTACATCTTCAGGAAACCATAATTTCAATCTGGTCTAACCCTGGTTGTTGTGGGCATTTCCAGAGGCAAACCCTGAATAGCATCTCTTCCTGTGTTTCTGTATCTGCTTGCCTCTGCCTCCCAATTCAGTAAATGAAAAATATAAAGAATTAAAAAAAAGTTCAGGAATAGATAAAGGTCAGTAATGAGATTTTAAAATTATGACATCTCAGAAATAATGCACAACAATATCATTTTACAAACAGTTTTCTAAAGTGTAGCTTGGTAAAGAGGCAAGACTTAGGAAGATTAGGAGAGCCTGATACATACTCATACATTATCAATAGCTAAAAATTATTATATCTTTGTGTTGAATTTTGACCCAATTGTATCAACTTAGCTGTGTGTCCCCTTGTATAAAACAATGCCGTCAGCATGTCTGTGTCTGATGAGCAGAGGCAAAGCTTTCTGCTTGTAGTCAAATGGTTAGTAGCAGATGTCTTTTTTGGGCTCTCAGACTAACTCCCTGGGTACCAGCATCTCCCACAGAGTAGTGCTGACAGGGAGAAGGGCCCACCTCTGTCCCACATTATTGTAGTTGCTCACAGATCAGGATACCCCAAATAGAAAATGGATATTCATAATTCCTGTTAAAATAAGAGCTTGTCTCCTTTGGCTCAGATATTTACTTTGTCATTGATGGCATCAGGTATTATTTGTATGAAATACTGAGCATTACCCAAAATGAGGAATCAGAGAGGAATCAGGGTGCCCTCTGAGGAGAGATGGAATATAGAACAATACATAATTCCAGTAATTTTGCCTCTGTTCCTGGGATAGGACTTTGCACTTTAGTGGCCATTTGGCTGTCATTCTGTATGTCTGGATTTGGGGATGCTAGAAATGTTCATGACTTACTTGGTTCTTTGCCTTGTAGGCATCTAATAAGATCTAAGATCGTGGTTCTCCACCCTGCTTTTAAAGATAAGCTTTTTCCTAGACTTGATTTTGTCAAGGGGTTGTGATTATTGAGTAGAACTAGGGTGTGAGGGCTTTTCTTTCCTTTTTTGGAAACAGGTATTGAGATGGTATCTTTGGTCTGTTTAGCATGTGACTAAATACATTGGAAAAAATCCTTATTTAGCCCGAGGAAAATATTTTGTTGAATTAAAGCAATTGAACCTTGGTAATCTAACCTGCCCCAAGTAGTGTACCAGAAAGGAGCAGCTCCGTGAGGCTGTTGATTCATATGTGAATCTCTATACTTTGGTGGCCAAACTCTTGAACCTTATGTGTTGGTTTTGTGTTTAGCACAATACATCTCCAAAGCAGAAAGACAAAGAAGGAGGGAAGAAACAAGGAGGGAGAGGGAAAATAGTCACTGTTCTACATTTTTTACTTCTGGCAAATTATTACTACTTCATTAAACATTCTGCAAGGCTAAGTACTATTATTTATTGGGATAAAATTTTGAAGTTAGACTTACAACTCTAACCCTGAGTATCTTGCTAGTAAGTACTGGAATGACATTGCAAATGGTTTAACTGGTAGACTTCATGAGCAGCAACAACGGATGATTGAAAAGAAATCTGAGGCTATTGCACCACTGAGAGGGATTGGTTATCTTGCTTTGACAAGTGCAATGCAGCTTTAATCGTACGTGATAACAATCTGAAAGGAGAGTGGAAATGCCCTGGGATTAATTTTGTAAAGGTGATCCAAAACACCTCAAGACTGCACACTGTTCTTAAGTCAGCTGAGAAATGGATTGTGACATTGCCAAGTTACCATGTGAAAATGATTATGTTTGTAGATTGAGAGAGAATGAACCTAAATTATGCTATTGAATATTCTGGTTGACTGACACACAGATTTGCTTAATCGAGGACGTGTGCTGCCAATAATTGAGTGTCTTCTATTTTTCAATTTTCAGAAAGCTACTTGATAATTCAAGGTATTTTTTTTTTCAGCAAGAATCATTCACATGCCCTATGTTCATTTATATTCTTCTGTTATGGTTTGGTAGTAATCCAGGGTTTTCTGACTGATTAGTTATGCACGGCTTGTTTCAAATCAGTACAAATTCCAGCATTCTCCTGCTCTTGTTGTTTCTTTTTCATGTGCAATATTGTGATATTTCCTAACTTCTGCTGAAAATGTGGTTATTATTGCATAAAAAGTTTATTTGAGCCTTGAAAAAAACTGAAAATACCACTTCACAACAAGTCTTGCACCGTATGCCAAAAAATAATCTATTTTTCTCATCTGGGTCTAGAAGAGAAAAAGAAAAATTCAAAATAAAAACAAAACAAACACTGATTTCTCTGTTTACTGTTTGATGTTAAAACCTTCCTAAATGTCTCAATCTATTATTAATCTCAAATATTTTTATATCTTAAATGTACCCTTATAAATATTTTTCCAGTCCAACTTAATTATTTTTAAAATAATGAAAACTTACATAGAAATAATGTATTAGAAAAAGAATCTCAGAAAACAATTGTATGTCTTTTCCTTCTTTCCTGTCCATTCTGTTTTTTGAAATCAGATGATACAATCGCTCTTGGATCTTTCCAAGGATTACTTTGCATTGCTCCTTATTTGTGCCTTGAAAAGCTTCGGCAGATGAAAGGTTATTTGCTATAGCCTTTGCACCTGCTGAAATTTAATGGGAAAAACCCTTGTAAGCAATGCAGTGGTATCTGTCACAGAGGAAATGGTTTAAAAAAAACTGTCTGATCTCCTTTCTTTCCTCAGACTCAACCTGCTGCTGTGAAATTGCATATTGGTGGTTTAAAGAGACAAAATGAAATCAGCTATAAGATCCCTTAATTCAGAGGTTCTTGGTATTCTAGGCTTCCATGTGGATACTTCTAAGGATGGGGAGCAATACTTCATTAATGCAGAGCTGAGAAGGTTAACATTTCAGTATTCCTGGAAAGTGGATGTGTGGTCTGAACACCTCCTCACATTGTTTTGTCATTATTACCTATGTTCATTTTATTTGAGAGATAGAATGAGGTAATCTTTCATCTACTCACTCTTCAAATGTACATAATCCTGGAGCTCAGAACTCAGCCGGGTCTCTCACATTAGTGGCAGGTCAGGTATTCGGGCCATCATCTACTGCTCCTAAGGTGTACATTATCAGGCAACTGCATCAGAAATGGAGGAGCCAGGACTTGATTCAGGCACTCCAGTATGGAACACAGGCACCCCAAGCTTTGCCATAAGCTGCCATTCTCACACAATTATGAAAAAACCTCCTGGTGAGGATAGGGTGAGCATACCCTTTTTGCTTATGAAATATCATTGACCTTGGTAGGAGAAAATGTTTCTGTCATGCATACTGTGGAGGGAATTCAATAACCCTCTAATTCACTTTAATTATGACCATTTTAGGTATGTTTTGCAAAGTTATGAGGAGTTTGAAACAGCTTATCCTTCATGGTCATTTTTGTTGTCAAGGATGGGAATCAAGATTCTGGATTGCAATACAATTATGAAGGGCCTCTCTATTTTGTCAATCTTCAATAAGAGGGTCCTTATCTACCTGCTACAAAAACCAACAGAAAAAGGGGCACAGAAGAGGCACATTCCAGAGTGCTGACAAGGTCTTGAGGTTTCTGATAGGTGACAGGCACTCTCTGCACCTGGCCTGTGTGGTTTCTGAGTTACTGACTTAGGTCCTGGATTTACATAAGGTAGTAGTGTCAGTGAATGACAATTTCCCAGTTTTTTTCTTAATTCTTATTTATGACTTCCTTGTCTCATTCCTACCCTGTCCAAAAACACTCATGGCCTTACCAATATAGAGGTGTTATGTCCATTCAAATTTTCACTCACTGCTTGCTCCTTTCCTGACTTTATCGATGTCCCTTTCTTATTGTGAAATTTGCTTCTAGCTTGCACTGAGTGAGATCTTGGGGAGATTTGTCAATTCAGTGATTGGTGTCACCTGGTATCTTAGCCTCTTTTGCATGTTTGCCTGCAAGTAGCTCACATCAGTTCTATTACCAAATATGTTCCCCACTTTTCTAAATCCTTTGTACTGTCTTACAGTGATGAGTCTCACCCCAAACTACCACATGGCTGGGATGATTGAGGCAAGTAGACTGCTAGCTTCTTGTCCTAAGTCCAGTAATGATGCATGTAAAACTTTCTTTATTTAGCAGTCATTGAATTTTAAAGTTAAGAATGAGATCTGATTGTCCCTTGATTTAAAGATCCTGCAATGGTCATCAGTGGTTGTAGGGAATCTGGTCTGTGCCTTGCACAACTTCACCTTATCCCCTTTCCTTACCTGCTTTGTTCCAGCTCCTTACGGCTTTCTTCAATAGTTCCTCGAACATTTGAAGGATAGACATGCAAGGAATTTATTTGTTTTCCAGCTATTTGCAAATCTCTGCTACTTCAGATTCAGAACTAAGCTCAGATGTGTCTCTGCAGAGAGGACCTCCCTGTTACCATGCATATAATTCACCACCACAGCATCCTGTGCCCATTAATCTCTCTTGATTTTGCAGAAATCCTGTTCACTCATCATTTACTTATTATCTGACATTCCTCAAAGAAAGAAGGAGATTATTATTATTGTTTAAATGTTTATTTACATTCATTTGGAAAGCAGAGAGACAGAGAGATAGAGGCAGAAGGAGATCTTCCATCTGCCGATGCATTCCTCAAATACCCACAATAGCCTGGGTTGGGTCAGGCTGAAGTCAGGAGACAAATTTAATTTGGGTTTTCCACAAAAGCGATGGGATTCCAAGAACTAGCCATCACCTACTGCCTTCTAAGGTGTGTATTAGCAGTAAGCTGGAGCAAAAGCCAAGGTGGAACAGGAAGGAACCCAGGCATTCTGAAATGAGATGTGGCATCCAGAGCAGCATCTTAGCTACTGTGCGGAATTTCCACCCTTATTACTGTTACTCTTTTTGTTCAGCAGGAACAGGGTCCCTCGTTCAAGGGACCAACCAGTTCAAGGCCAACCGGTAAATACTGAGTGGCCAGAAGGAATTTGGACACTGATTCCTTCATGAATATTCATCTATTTAACCCCTCTCATATTACCTACTCTAGAATTGAGTACTTGTTTTTGTTACTCTAAATTTGAAATTTCTCAAGGACTTTTGTTCTGCTCAACATTTGGTCCTCCAAAATACTTTTTGTGAGATGAACATTGAGTAAATATTTTCTTGGCTTATTCATACTACTTTTGTGAAGGAAAACTGATAACAAGTTTATGTGGCACTCCCTATAGTATCTGAGAGAATTGGAGACAGTTAGCAACAGCTTCATGCAGTGACTATATAGTGTATTCATTTCCAGGTGTTATTCTCAGATATTCTTTGGTTCCATGCTTTTCTATTTAAGCTCTGAATCCACAGAGTCTATTAACAGTGGAACGATATAAAAGAACTGGAGTATAACTGGCAAATAGATGAGCAAAAGAAAAATTTCAGGTCCTTAAAGGTTTAATTAGTACTTACTGTGTGACAGGAATTACTGACAATTCACAGAAAGGGCATGGATTGGAGGTGCCAGGAAGGAAGAGAGAGTCATTAAGCAACGGAGGAGAGGAATGATGAAAGGAGGTTGATGTTCAAAACTCAACTTCTGAGTCAGTCTTAAGAGAATTGAGAGGAAACTTTCTGAATTCTGTAGCAATATCAGTGACCGAGCTTTCCCTAGCAGATAAAGAAAAGACACTCTCAACCCTCTGTAATGTGCAAATTGCTTTTACTTACTCTCCACAGGAAAGCAAGACAGTGTCAGCTTGGAAGTTGTTAGGCTGCCAATCCTCCTGTCAGGCAACCAGGACATTTGAATTCAGATGTGCTGAAATTCCATTTGTGGGTTTCCCAGCTACAAATCCCTAACATATAGAGACCTCTGGCTGGAAAACAACTAAACTTCACACATCAAATCTCTTTTCAAATATGGTTTAAACAGCTCTGCTCAAAGAAGCTTTGGAAACAGGTAACAAATTGAGGGATTCAACAAGGCTGGGGACAGGTGAGAGGAGAGCAGGCCCTAATTTCAGGAGAAACAACAGTCGCCCACTTGCATAGTGTAGTCATTCTTTCATTTTCACCCAGGCAACAAATACTAGCTGCAAATCAAGGTTTCCAGTGCTGGAGAATTCGGCTGTGGAATCAGAAAAGTTGGTTCAAATACTTGCTTGAGTTACTGATTCTGATAGATTTATGGGTAAATTTGTCTAAGTCAAATTATTCAATTCAACCCTGTTTTTGTGAAGGCATTTTCTAGATGTGATTGGCATCTACCATCAGTTGGCTTTTGATAAGAGCTGTTAAAATCTGGATGGGTTTCATAGCATCAGTAGAAAGGCATTAAGAGTGAAATTGAGGGTTTTCTTGAGTAAAAAAAAAAATATCCCACTTGTGGACTGTCGTCTCAGCTCTTGCCAGTGTTTCCATCCTGCAGCTGGTTTTGTCTTGCCCTTGACCAGCCAGATTCAACCCTCACACAAGCCAGATACTTTTCTTGGTCTCTGTCTGTTCCTTCTTCCTGGTTTTTGTTAGTCTCCCTAGTAGAGCCTAGAATGATGAGTCTATTCACTAACCTGACCTTGGAAAGAGTACTTGTTATCTCCATGTCTCATTTTCTTTATGATTCTTTGGTAGTACCGATCTGTATCCATTTCACAAACTTATGATAAGGAGTAAATGGATTAACGAAGATCCCTAGACTAAGGACTGGCACATAATTAAATGTTCTTCTTAATTATTAAGTACCTATTGTTTGCTTATTATAGCTACTGAGGAGAAATAAGAATAAAGAAGATGAGATACCTGACATAAGAAAGATGCTACTCCTCAGAGAGTTCCAAGGATTAATCACAACTAAATTTAATCAGAATGTGATATCGTTCTCAGTGCTCATAATTAGGGAAAGGTCAGTTTATAATGCAAATAATACTACTAAAAAGGAGAGAGATGATTTCTCTGTGCTAAGCACTATGTAATTTAATTTTTTATATTCTTCATTAATTTGTTATTTCAGTTAGTGAGTCACTGGGTGCCTGCTTTAATTTAGGCACATTTTTAGATGCTTGAGATCAAGTAGAAAATTAGAGGAGGTCACTGCCACCTGAAAATATCATTTCTGATGGGGACCGCAAAGGGCACAAACACATCATGCAGACTGTACCATTCTGCAGAGGTAAGTTTTAAGAAGACAAAGCATGATCAAGAAGGCTAGTGATACTCACCCTGGGATTTTAATCATGGGATGTTGCAGCTTGCAAATGTCTTGGGAAGATGACCTCTGATGGAAGAAACATGAAGTGTGGAGATCCTTCGATTAGAATAACCCTGTAAATCAGAGGGAAAGGAGAAAGGCATTTTTGGCTGTAGCAGAGTGAAAAACGGGAAGTTGGAATGGGAAGAAAACAGCCCAAACCTCACAGGGTTCTAAGAGAGGTGACAGTGCTGTCAGTTAGGTAGTAGGAAGGATAAAGAAAAGTAGAAAAATTCAACGTGGACTTGTGGGATAGACCCTTAGGTTGGTGTCTGGAATTAAGATGCAATTGCTGTGTTGGCACTTTTGAGCTTCCCAGGGCTTAAAGGACCAATTCTGAGTCCTGCCGTTGCTGCCTCTATGCTTCAGCCACTGGCACCCAAACCTTTGTCCTTCAGGTTGTCCCCCATAACTTCTGCTTATGCTCTATTCTGGAATGCAGTCCTATATGGCTCTGCAGGGCATGCACTGCCTGATTTTGGGACATGAGTACATGTAACTAATAAACTGCTGTCAATTTCATTTCCAGCAGTGAGTAATGTGTTGCCCATCTCATTTTTAAAGCAACGGATCCCTCGTTCACTTGTGGGATGAATCAGAGGTAATCATAGCAACGGATAACAAGAACAGTGTGCCAAAACACAACCAAAGACTTCCACTTTGTTTAAGTTAACTGCTGTTTGCTAACTAACTGGTTCCTCATGGGGCCAGAAGATCTGTGCTATGAGTGAATGAAAGCTGAGATGTACTGCAGTGAGAAAGTGAAATATGCAGAGGGAATTTCTACAGAGAGAGAAAAGCTGAGTGGGAGGAGCTGGGACTGCTGGGAAAGCAGGGCTGCAGAGGAGCGTGGCTTTTGTTAACAGCCTCTGGGCTGGGGGCCCAGCTGCTCCTCTGCTGCACCAATCTGTTGCCTATGGCTGGGTCAGAACAAAGAGCCAAGTCCTCCGTTAGCGAAGAAACAAGCAACAAAACCTGGAGCACCCTGTGGCACTGCAAAGGGGTTAAATCAATCTGACTTAAATCATGGTCCTCAAATCACAAAACCACTGCCATCAGGGAGGCCTCTAACCCTGCCAGTACTGATTTAAGACTATGTGGGAGAAGAATATTCAAAATGTCACCAGGAAAGAGTGGATCCTTTTCTGCTGAAGACTATTTGGTGACAAACAAACAAATAAGTGAGAGATATAGCAATAAAGATAGAGAGATACAGCCATGCAGAGAATACTGGGTACAGGGAGGAAATACTGAGCTAAGTATTTAAATTATGCAATTTATAGATATATAATTAAATTGAAACACATATCCACAACTTAATCAAGTTTAAAATCCAAAACTTGACATAATAATTGATACAAAAAATGATAAAGTTACTACTTGACTTTTGTTTCTAGAACACAAATTCTGAGTTAACATTAGCATCTTTGTAGACTTCATTTATACTAAGGGTTCAAATTACAGTTATAGTGGATGTTTCCACTAAATTTAAACAAGTCCTCTATAATCCTGGGGGAGTGAGTCAGTATAAAGCAAAGAACACACACACACACACACACTTTACCTTAATCATCAGAATTATCACTATTACTTTGTTTAAACTCTTTATGGTCATAGCAACCATTTCACTAAAATGTTTCATAATGAATAAGGACACTCTGCCTTAGTGAGCAATGATATAAAATACTAAATTAAGTCATTGACACCTAAAATCTGGTTTGCAAATTGGGTCCTCATAAACTGTTTAAACTATGGTTTAAGGATGATGTCTGGCTTTGCAAGTTAAGCTGTTGCCTTCAGGGCTGGCATCCTGTATAGGAACAGTTTCATGATCTGAGTGCTCCATTTGTGATCCAGCATCCTGGTAATATGCTTGGGAAAGCACCAGAGAATAGCTCAAGTGCTTGGGTTTCTGCCCCTATGTAGGAGACTCTGAACAAGGTCCTGGCTTCTGACTTTTGGCCTGATCTAGCCCTGTCATTGCAGCCATGACCAGCAGATGGAAGATCTCTCTTTCCAAAGTTAATGTTGTGGTTCCACTTATTGAAGTCCCCTTACTCAATACTCAGTGTTATTGAGGTTACTGTCTTCCTCCCATCAGCAGCCCATGGCTATTTGCTATTATAGATTCGGTTACTGTATTCTGTCCAATGCCTACCTCAAGAACATCTTAGCTGTGACTCAGCTTTCATTCCGAAGGGGTGCCATGCTGCTTTACATGGAGTATGGGACCAGCCTGCTAAGCCCATAGTCTCTGTACAGAAGACCCTCACTGCAGCAGTCACCTTTCCAGAAGTACTGATATGACATCATGCTATTGAGATCTTCCTCAAATATCTGTCATTAATGGGCTACATAAAAATATTAAATGACTCACAGAAAAAATGGACAGTTATACCACATGTAGTATAAATCTCATTCAAGCTAATTACATTTTTTTTGAAAATAGTTTGGTAAATCAAGAGGTATTTTGATCCTGACATTATCAAGATACAGTTTTTGACCTTTTCAGCCTCCAAAGGTTAATACTTGTCCAACATTTTTTTCTCTATCATTTGAGGCTTTAAAGGCAACATGCTTCACATTTAAAATTTTTACTTAAATAGTTGAGCTGTTATTTGCAAATCAACCTTTCTTGAATGGGGCTCCTTCCAACAAAAGACTTGAAATTCTGTACAAATTGAAATAATCTGGCATTTCTGTTAGTGCCCTTAAGGTGTCCCTCATTACAGGGGCTTTAGCAACCTTTGCTTATGTCTCCTAGAGTCTTTGGATTGCCTATGATGACCATAAGCTGTCTATGGGTTTCTGACGCAATAAATTGCCCTTCCTCAGACCTGCACTATATACCATTGAGTGGTAATTGCTGGCCAATTACTGGGCTCTTTTGGAAACAGAGGATTTAATAGACTGGGTTTGTAACTCTCTATACCCAGCTGCCCATTGAACCTTTCATTATGGAAGTAACTCTTGCAGCTCAGCTTGACCAACAATGCCTCCTTGCTACCGAATGAGGTCAAATCTGAATGACCTGGCATGTTCTACCTGTAGTGGAGGCTGGCTTTTCCTGTACCCAGTTCTTCACTATCTGCACTTATGTTGGAGAAGGACATCGTTTTCTGATACCTTGGTTATCTGGGATGGGGGCAAAGAGTGCTTGGGATTAGGGGAGTTATTAGCAATTAAATTTTATAGACTTTACAGGTACACTGGCCATCATCATGGGTGATGGGGTCTAGTAGATTGTTGCTGCTTTCCATATTCCAGTCCGGATGACCTTGACAAAGGATGGGATCCAAGGGCAAGCATAGTTTGTCACTTTTCAAGTAGTCATCTTGGCCGTGGGTACCCTGGTGTGATCCACAATTTTTCACAAATTCTTGGGCCATTGTATAAGAGTAACCCAATTTAGGATAAAGAACAACCTCAAAGCCAAACCAAACAGAAAATATCCTCTGGAAATCTCCTGCCTCATACACTTTCAAAAGACAAATCAATGTAAGAGATGTCTGTATATTTACTAATGCTACAATGAAAGGTTTTATTAGCAAACTTCTTACCATCTGTGAAATAATTCCAAATATTATTGATAATGAATAAGAGGACTCAATTTCACTTTACAAAGTCCACTATGGTGATCTCTAGGAGGAGGCAGTGTGGGGAATTTTATTTTTCCTCTAACGCCAGGCAGATAGTTTTATTGAGAACTTCAAAGAGCTCCTTAAGAACTATTTATCAAGTGGTCAATAGAATCCCACTGAGTGTCATTATTGCCATAAGCACTGATCTAAATTCACAACCCGAGAGACATATACTTCCTTTATTCTTGGCTCACTGTTCCCTCAGTTGCCCTCCACCTTTTTCATCCAAAATGTGCATTCCTCCAAGGTTCACTTTTTTAGACAATCACTCAGCTTTGTGACTTTCTGACTCCTGGTCAAGAGTTGGTGGTCCTTGCAAGATAGGCACTTTTACTTGCTATAAGTTTCATTATCACTAAGTTTTAAGTCAATGTCAAATGGTTGATTGTGGAGTCAGCATTGAAGTTAAGATGCAGGAAGCATTTATTTGATACCTTTGGGATTTACAGGGTCACAATTCTTATCCATGAAGTCTTCTGTTTTCAGTAGATATGGTTCCTACTGAGTCCTCAACTCAGTGGATTTCTTTTCTCTATTAATCTGCAAAATTATTCAAATAACCCATTTGCACCTTTCCACTGGAAGCAGGTATCATCTGACATTCTTGCTATGACAAAGCTTTACAGATAAGCTTTGCTTATTCTTTTCTGAAGGTAACTCCTGTATGACTCTACACAGTCATGTAGTATCCTTCTTCCAGGGGCCCTGATGATGTGTGACTAATAAGCTGCTATACATCCTAGCTGTCCACTGTTGGGTTTTGTTAGTTTGGCTATCACTATACTATATGAGGACCGGTTTCTATTCTTTATTCTTCTGGTTAATAGGAGACTACTGGTGCAGCAACTACAGCATTGGCCAGTGGTAAGGAGGTGAGATAGGGAGAAAGGTCTAGAATATTTTTGACTTTTCACCTATATGACTGAATAGATGTCAGTGTTACTTATCAAGATGGGAAGAGGTAAAGGAGGAACAATTTGGAGGTAAAGAAATTAAGAGGACTTACAGAGGTGAAAATCTGTAGTGTGAAATAAGATGAAATTAGATAAATGGCTGTAAGAGATGGTTAGGAAGAAATCTCTTGCTAGGGCCCAACACATTGGCATAGTGGCTAAAATCCTCACCTTGAATGCACCAGGATCCCATATTGGTGCTGGTTCTAATCCTGGCAGCTCCACTTCTCATCCAACTCCCTGCTTGTGGCCTGGGAAAGCAGTCAAAGATGGCCCAAAGCCTTGGGATCCTGCACCTATGTGAGAGACCTGGAGGAAGTTCCTGGCACCTGGCTTTGGATTGGCACAGCACCGGTTATTGTGGTCACTTGGGGAGTGAATCATTGGGTGGAAGATCTTCCTCTCTGTGTTTTCTTCTCTCTGTTTATATATATTTTTTAAAGAAATCACTTGCTGTCAAAGGAAAAAAAATGACAGGCTAATGTGAAGAAAAACATTTGAACTGAACCTGGAGCTTTGAAAGATTTCATAGTTAATATTGGAAAGATGCATCCAAATAGAGAAAGTTGTACCAAAAACAGCAATTGGAAAAACCCAGATACAAATGATTTGGCTTGGGTGATAGAAAATAGAAGACAAGGCTCTAATAATATTCTAGGATCTTTCTTATAAAAATATTAAATACTAGCTAGTTTATCACTGAGTGTTCTGAATGTATCAGAAAGTTATTAAAATGTGTTGTTTTACTGTAAGGGACTAGAGTTGTGTGTTCAGAAGATTGGTCTCTTAGCTGTGCAATGTCCAGCTTGGAAGGCATATGGGGAAGTTGTGAAAATAGATAGCAATTGTCTGTGCTCAGAAATGATGAGTAGCTTCTCAAATTGAACCCAGAAAAAGTGTGAGAGATATTCAAGAAAAGAAAAAATTAAAAACCATTGGAATTGGTCTTGGTGGAGGGTGGAGAGAAGGAAAGAGGAAGGGAGTGAGTGAAAGAGATTGCCAATGGTGTGAGGTGCTTATGGACAATGGGATCTCATAGTGACTAGAAAATGAAGTTGCCAGGAGGAGAAATGAGACTGAGTCAAAGAGGTGACAAGTTTGAGTTGTTGTTGGGACTTCTTTTATCAAAGTGATTGGAAAATGGAGGCTTTCCTGTTGGAAAAAGACTAGGGCCCATTTATCTGCTTGGAAAAGGAGATTAAGTGGTGGCACAGTTGGTCATGAACAGATGGTAGAATGCTCTCCTAATATCATTTCAACCGTCTTTTATGCACTCTAAGTCTTGAGCATGCTGTCTGTTCAAGGACCCTTTACTTGATCTTCCTACGATATGGATCTTTCTGTCTCCAGAATCTAAATTGCTTACTTCCTGTCTCATGCTATTCAATTCTCTGCTGAAATGTTCCCCAATTAAACAGGCTTCCACTGACCACTCTGGAAGGCAGCTATGCTCACCACTATACCACCAACGCAACCACTGACCACTCTGTATGATTGTGTTCCTCTGTCCATGTTGTCATTCTTATTCCTGTTAGTCTGACTCTTCTACATAACACCTACAAATATTCTATATTTATATTTTGTTTGTTCAGCCCGTCTTGAATATAAGATCTGTGTGCACAAGGACTTTGTAAGTTACTTCTTTACTCTCATATTTGATAAATAGTATCCACAGTACTGCTGTGTCTTTTTTAGCAGTGGGGGAGAAAGGGAGAGAAGAAAATAAGTGACAGTGGTTTTAGTGGCATGGGTGAGTAAGCTTCTACTCTGTGGTTTCTACTCCATAGTGGACATCTAGTTTCTTTTACTTTGTAGTAAATATACATGAATATATATATATATATATTTATATATATTTATATATATATATATTTCTGCTGATAGCTCTTCAGTTTTCCTCTAAGTAACTATGCTGATCTCATGAGACCTTGGTTCTGTGGTGTTGAATCTTCTCCCAGCTTTGTGTGACATGTGTTTGGATCTACCTTAGTGAAAGCATTGAGCTCTGGGGTATTGTCGCAGGGTCACATTCCTGATCCACGGACATCAGACTGAAGGCAGTGCAATATAGTTGTTAGGAGTCCAAACTCTGAGTGCTCCCTCTGTTATGAATGCCTTGAATGCTTTGGGCAAGGTACCACTGTCATCTGTGTCTCAGTGCAATACAGTGGAAGCCAGATGAGTTAGCACAGGGAAAATTCTAGAACCATGTAGGTTATTGTCATCTTGGGAGGAATGAACAGTTCTGTTTTCAGTTAAATTCACAGCCAAGATACTGTAATCTTGGAACTACTTAAGAGCATCTTCCCACCAGTAAGAACCTGTAAATGAAGCTACATGGAGTACTGAACTGAAAGATGGAGAGATCCTGACTCTTGGTAGTAACTTTTGATTCAAATAAGTAATTTGAATTATCTTATCAGTCAGTTATATGATTCACAATCAGTACAATTTCTACTGATGCTTTCCTTCAGTTTGGTGTGTGTGTTTTGCTGCTTTACTTAAGGTGATTCCTTGACCTAATTCTCTTCTGTCATTGTCTCACAGTACTGGAACATACCAACCAAACAACCTGGTTCATTTTTAAGTACTTTTTTTTTGGTTTATTCTCTGAGTTCCTATTTCATCCACTACTTTGTGGGATAAGCAGGAGAGATCTCAAGGCTTTATTGTAAACTTGTTGGATTTCAGAGCCCAGAGCTAGTCAATCCCCATGCCCCCCCCTTTTTTTTAAGATTTATTTTTAGTATTTTTTTATTGGAAAGGCAGATGTACAGAGAGGAGAGACAGAGAGGAAGATCTTCCGTCCGATGATTCACTCCCCAAGTGTGCGCAACGGGTCGATACTATGCCAATCCGAAGCCAGGAGCTTCTTCCGGGTCTCCCATGCGGGTGCAGGTTCCCAAAGCTTTGGGCTGTCCTCGACTGCTTTCCCGGGCTGTAGGCAGGGAGCTGGAAGGGAAGCAGGGCTGCTGGGATTAGAACCGGCGCCCATATGGGATCCCGGGGGTGCAAGGCGAGGACCTTAACCACTTGCGCCACCGCGCCGGGCCCATGCCCCCTTTTTTAAAAATGCTGCTGACCTCCATTCCTAGATCATTAGTGCTACTCAAATGAGGAGAATATTTTCAATTTTCATTGCTGTAGCTCCAGAACCTACTGCATGTATAGGGTATATTAGGCACTCCATGAATGTTTGTTGAATAAAGTTTTGCAATTCTTAAATGCTCATAGAGGAAGTGATAATGACTATAGCTCCTCACCTTTCCAAAGGAAAGATAGCTGTCCATCCTGTGATTATTTTCTATCATATTACATAAAGCAAAATCATCACTCCACTGATATATCTGTGCATAGGTGCCTGTGCAATAACAGGTGAAATAGGGTCACAAAAAGTAGTGATTTTTACTTTATAAACCAAACAATTAAGCCAGTAATCCACTTAACATTTTTCTATAGTATAGAATATTTATGTTTTCATTTGAAGAACAGTTATATTATCCAGAAAGTTGGAGCCTGAATTGTGGCATAACAATTTAAGCTGCCATTTCCAACCCCAGCATCCCATGTAGCAGCAGCTTGTGTCTTGGCTATCCCACTTCTGACCAATATTCCTGCTAATGCACCTGGAAAAGCAGAAGGTAGTCTAAGTACTTGAACTCTGCCACCAATACAGGCGACCTGAAAAACACTGCTGGCTTCTGGCTTCTGGCTTCCACTTGGCACAGATCCAGCTGTTGTAGCCATTTGGGAAAGGAACCAATAACTGGGATTCTCTGTCTTTGTAACTGAGGCCTTATATCTATGTCTCTATCTATCTATATCTATCTATCTATCTGAAATTGCTTAACTCCTGACTTCAAATTAGGAATAGATGTGTAGACTTTGCTATTTTCTGAATCAACTTGGTGACCCAGAAGTCTCTGCTGATACAGTCCCTTGTCCATCTGCTGAGGGACCTGGCATGAATACATTCAGTTACCATTATAATATATTTCATTCTTTCTCTCTGTTTTCTGCTGTCATTCTGGGAAGAGGAAGCAGGTAGAACAGAAATTCTAGGTAAGTGGAAGGCATAGAGGAGAGCGATCCTTTACTGTGACAAGTTGCACTGAGTAGAAGCGATTTGTATGTGCATGATAGCTTTCTTTCTAGTTTCCCTGTGACACTTGGGAGTTTACTTCCTTGTAGTTGCTCATCTACCTTAGCTTAAAAATTACAAATGAAACAGACTGAAAATGTGGGAGACTTGCTGGAGTTTGACAAGACAGAAGAAAGTTAAAGCAATGATGACTGGTGCTTGTATAACAGTTTTCAAAGTTGACATTTGAAGTTTATGGTGCTTTAGTTAATGAGGTATTTGAGAGGAAAAGCAATAGTGTTCAAGTTAAGTTCAGCTAAAGACTTAGAATACTTTTATACCTTTTTGTTTTTATCTTGTCTTTCCAGGGACAGACAAAGAGAAATCTTTTCTCAGTGGCAGTGTTTTGACAACAAGCTCATTTCATTTTCTAACTTTTATGCAGATGATAGACAACACTGAGGAACTTTTGATATTTTTCTACATGCATAATTAAGCAACTGAAGACTTCCTCCCACTCTTGAAATGACACAATCCCATAACAAGTTATCCCAGGATTGAAGGGCAAGACTGTGGGTGGAGACTGGACAGAATTAATCACCCAGAAGTTCAGCCTCTAAGTCTAAGTGAAAAATCATGTTGTCTTCATCTTCTTGACTGAGTTATCATTTTTCATGACATTTTAGTTAAGAGACATTATAGATTCAGCAGAATGAATTCCAACAACAAACAAAAGTGGATGAGACCCTAAATCATGAATATATATTTTAGTACCTAGCATGTGAAAGGTGTACCTTAAAATCCTGGGAGGGAAACAAACGTGCACAAATGGAAATTCCTGTTCTCCTTGAAGACTTGTTCAGCCACTATAAGGCAAGACATTCATGTTATTGACTGCCTTGAAAGTTAATTTCAGCCAATGTGTTCCCAGACTCAGCAGGTAAATCTTAGGGGAAACCAGTGTGGGAAGTAGCCCAGAGTGTATGTATGTATGCCTTTTAATGATCAGAGGGTATTTTTATATCCTGTAAATCATATGTAAAACTGTAGTAGTTATGTAGAGTATCATCTAGATGACTTTTTGATCTAATAAATATGGTTGGTCAAGATGTTTATAATCAATGGGTGATTTATTTTCTGGCTTTTTTTTTCTGAGTAGGTATGTAAAAAGAGTTGAGATAATTTGGATATTTTCTAATGCTTCTTTCTTTTGGTCTTTGTAGACCCTGCCTCTAGAGCTTTTATAGCTTAAACTTCTGCATCTTAATTTTCACTAAAATTGCATTGGTAGCTTTGTAAAAATACATATTTACAAATAAATTTAGGATTATTCAGTTGAAATCTCTAAGAGTAAAATCTGGATATGTAACTATACATTATTTTAAAAAGCTCTTACTGTAAGATTGATGATTAACTGATTTGGAGTCGATATTATACTGTATTATGAAGCATTAAAAATTTAACAGGAAGTATATTTAAAAGTAGAAATATTCACATGATAAGAATGTTCCTTGGATGTTGGTTAGATAGTCCTGACTTTTAGTAGTAGATTCACCATACTTCAGAAACAGTATGACTTTGAGTAATTTATTGCATCTGTGAAATGAAATTGTTGATAGTGCTGAATGAATAGAACTGCCATGGGGATTAACGCTAAGATGCAGAGAAACAGAAAAGTAAAAACCAGAAACAGAGACATATCTTTAATCTTTCAGTTCACTCCCATTGTGACCAGAACAGCTGGGGTTTGGCAAGCTGAAGCCCGGAGCCAGTGATTCAATATTCCATCCTACAGGGATGACAAGGACCTATATACTTAAGCCAATATCAGATGCCTCTTGGGATTCGTAGAAGCATGAAGAGATATTGTGTGTGGAGGAGTTAAGACTCAAACATGTGTGCTCCAATTTAGGAAATGAGCAACCCAAGAGGCATCTTAATCAGTGTGCCAAATGCCTGCCTCTAAATTCATGTATCTGTGCTTTCAAATTCTAAAACATTGCTAAATACAGACCTCTTACTAATATAGACTATTCAGGATTTTCTATAAATAGTTCTTTAGAGTCTGTGAATTCTCTGTCACTTTCCATTTTATTGACACTTTGACCAGTATAAGGCATCATATTGATGTATTCAGAATATTCATATTTATATATGTGTTTCAGATGATGAGTATACTTCAGGTAACAATGAGGTTTAAGGAGAATATTTGGGAGGTTTGGTTATATCTTTCAGGTGTCATTTCTGAAGGAAATGCAGATATGTATCCAGGGATCTCACTTAGCAGGTTTGATTTTGTAAAGTAGAAACACTGGCTCTCCGTAATCAGCCAGGAAAGTAAGAAAGCAAAACTCTATGATATTAGAGAAGTAATGAAGAGACAAACACTTCGGGAGCATTTATTTCCATGCAAGGTCACTGTTCATTAATACTTGTACAGATAGCTTATTAACCACCCAGAAAATTCACTTCAAGTTTTCAAGCTACATAATACTCAAAATCGTTACATGAATATAGATTAGGAGATGTGGCCTCGCTGAACCGGGAACTAAAATAGTGGAGTAAACCATGAACTTTACTGATTCTGAAACTGGAGATTATTCCATGTGTGAATCACTGACCCGCCTCTACTCTCCCTTACTGCCTATATGTAATATTTCTCTCCCAGACCTATTTTGAAGTTTTAAAGAAAAATTTGGCCGTTTGTAAGGTAGCACTATACCCAGAAGTGAAGGTTAGAGGATGAAGGAAACTCATACTGTGTAGTTTGTGTCTCCACCAAACTGATGATTGCAGGTTAGCTGACTTCCTAGGACTTTTATAGAAACTAAAATTCAACCTCCTCGCCGATTATAGCACTAAATTGAATAAACAAGTGGAAATTGAACTCTCCTACTTTAAAAAGAGCATGTTTTGTTTATTTGTCTTTAGTTTAAGCTTGCTATCACCCAGACCTGCCTCTTCTATGGTAGGGTCAGAAATTTGTCAGATTTAGACATACAAGATCAAAAACAGTACCTATCTTAGCGTGAATTTTGCCATACTTGAGAACCTTACCCCTAGTAAGGGCTGCTAAACTTTCCATTTCTCAGTTACCTGTAGTTCAACATCTAGTACAAAATGGGTTTTGTTTTGTGGCAAACAATCCATCTGGATTTCAAACTTCTTAGTCTATTTCTCTAATCACAGAGAATGTCTGCTATTTCTGCTCTTCACAAGATGCCAAATGAGTGTAAGCAGATATTTGTGTATCCCCCGGGACTAATGAATAGGCTGTTTTTTCACCGATTTTCCTCTGAGATTTTGGCTGCAGTATCTGAGACATTTCATACCACCTGGTCAAAAAGAAGCCATCAGGCTGGTTTTGCCCCATGCTTTACGCACTACGCAGGCAGCCCCTGCCTGAGTTTAGAGAACATCTACTCATGATGCCCGACTTTGCATTGTGGCTTCCGTCTTTGCTCAGGGCTCTCTTCATTCACAACTTCCCTCAGCACTCACATATTCCACTTTAGATCATATGAGGTTTCTGTGTTTCTTTACCACAGAGAATCAGAGCTAGTCTCACCATTTGCCCTACCAGCCACAGTCACTTTTGCTCCGTTGTAATCATAGTACAGTGTCACCTTGAACAACTGAAAGTTTCTCTAAGAGCCTTGCAGATGACACTGTAAACAATGTTTCTACTATAGCCATCCTTAAAAGTTCTACTCCAGAGTTAAGGATGCTAGAAAATTAACACATCTCTGATTCTGCTTTCCTTTCTTATTATTACTTTCTTTCTCAGGATTTTTTCTCTTTGTCTCCTCTAACTCTCCTCTTTCGTATGACTGTTGATTTCTATCTCCTTCAGCTGCTAAAAGCTTCTGAGCTCACATCTCTTTACTTCCCCCTGAGTGTTCTCATACACCCCTGCAGAAATGGTGAAAAGTTGTGAGTTGCTATGGCAAAGCACCACCAAGTGAGTGGCTTAAGCAGCGTGGTTGTCTCCTGAAATCAAGATGCCAGCAGGGTGGTTTCCTTCAGAGGGCTGTGCCGGAGCATGTGTCCTAGACTTGTCTTGGTGGCTTGTAGGTAGCTGTCCTCTCCCCATGATTTCATATCTTCCCTTTCCTCATGTCTGTGCCAGTCACCTTATCTTGTGAAGATCCTGGTTATATTGAATTAGATCTCATGTTAATAACCTTGCTTTAATTTGATCATGTTTTTCATTACCCTTTCTTCAAATAAGGTCACATTTTGAGGTACTGAAAGTTAGAAGGTTAGTGTATGATTTTTTCTTAGAGAAAGACACAATTAAATACTAAACAGTTACCAAGGGGGGTGATAATGTTGGCAGGAATTTCAAAATATTCTTGGTATTCTGCCATATTTTATATACATGAACTGGGATTGAATGAGAATTCTGTCAGTATTCTATGTATTGTTGCCTTTGATGACTTTTTTTTTGAAGATTTATTTTATTTTTATTGGAAAGGCAGATATACAGAGAGGAAAGACAGAGAGGAAGATCTTCGAAGGGTCCGATGATTCACTCCCCAGGCGGCTGCAACGGCTGGAGCTGAGCCAATCTGAAACCAGGAGCCTCTTCCGGGTCTCCCATGCGGGTGCAGGGTCCCAAAGCTTTGGGCCGTCCTCGACTGCTTTCCCGGGCTGTAGGCAGGGAGATGGATGGGAAGCAGGGCTGCCGGGATTAGAACCGGTGCCCATATGGGATCGTGGGCATGCAAGGCGAGGACTTTAACCATTGCTCCATGGCGCCAGGCCCGCCTTTGATGACTTTTAATTGAATTAGGAGTTGTCTTATCATTTTCTTACTCTGTCATTAAAGGAATTCTCTAGGTAACTACTTCTATTGGTGGTGAAGTTCTGAACTGGGTTGTCGACAGGGAATACCCTGGCCATTATTCAGTTACATGACTTTTAAAATGAGAAAGGATGTTATACCTGATGCAATATTTTCTCTGATCAACCCTTGACATCATATGGATCCTGACTCAATGTTGAAATGGTCTTGAAGTAAGAGTATTTGACTGAACTGAGGTAGGAGTGAGTAGAGTTGATTGCAGAGTTTAGGGAGTTTAGGTAATTTGGTATGTGGGAGCCTGGCTGTTAGAATGGTTACTCTAGTTACTGCAAGTGGTGGTCATTTACCATTCTATAGAAAAAAAAAACCCTACCATGTCTTAGGGCATGGAATCTGGAGCCATCCCTGTCTGGCTTTGATTCCTAGTTCTGACACATATTCACAGGACTAATCTGGATAATTTGAAAGACTTTTCCTTATTTCAGTTTTCTGTTGTTCAACATGGGGTCATTAACAGTGTTATTTGTATATTAACCACTGTTATGGTAGTCTCTATCATACACATTGCTATTAAAAATATGAGATACTGGGTACTAGGGACTCAGAGGTGACTCAGATGTACACCCTGTTCTGAAAAAACTCACAATTTGAAACAAGAAATAAGTAAAAATATGATTGTCATTTGACCTGATGGGCTTTATGCATAGGACACTATGATATTTTGTAAGATTCTGTTGGCCTCAGATAGGGATTTCTGGAAGAGATGGTTTCTCCCTACAATTTCAAAATGAGAGAGAAACATTCTAGTCTGGTGTTATCTACACTTCAGCACACATGAGTCACATGGAATCTGTATTAACATATAGATTCTTGGACCACATTTACATTTGAGATTACTTTACTTTACATTTTGAAGATTAATTTACTTATTCTACAGGAAAAGGGAAGATAAGAGAGGGAGGGATAAAGGAGGGGAAAGATAGACAGAGATACAGAGAGAAAAATCTTCCATCCACTGGTTTGCTCCTCAAAGGGCTACAAGAATCAGGGCTTATCCAGCCTAAACCAGGAGCTTGAAGCTCTTTTTAGCTTCCCCATGTGGATGGCAGGGGCCCAAGTACTTGGATCTTGTGCTGCCCTCCCAGATGCATTAGCAGTTACTGGATCCAAAGCAGAGCAACCTGTGCTTCAGCTGGAACTCATATGGATTGTCAGCATTGCAAGTGGTGGCTTAACTTGCTTTATGACCATGTGGTCCCTCTACCTGAGATACTTATTTGTGTCATAAAGGCCTGTATTTTGCACTTCCTAGCAGCTGTTGCTGTGGACTATACTAGATCTTAAAGAAATGGCACTGGAGGTGCAGAAGAAGAAGGGTCAGGATCAGGAGTTTCAAGTGACAGCTTAAAGAGAAGGGAGAATTGGGAATGGCTCCTGGGAATTGGGAATATGCTTCTGATTTGAGTCATTGGGATGGGGCATAGGTGATAGAGAATTCAGAGGACTGGATAAGCTCACTTTAGGAATGTGTCCAGTTTGGAATGCCTGAAGAACACTGAAGAAGAAAGGCCTATATGATGACCCATGGCTTTTGCTTCACATACTCTTTTTAGTGCTCAAATGAGAATGGAAGAAGAAATTATGATCCTCAGTTTAGAAATGAGGTAGTAAAATCCATAAATGTGAAGTAGTTCATGTGAGTTCATGATCAACATTAGAGCTATTTGATTCCCAATCTGAAGACCTAAAATGGATTCAGTTCCCTCCTCACAGACTCAAGTGTAAAGTCGGATAGGGACCACTGCTCTCTACATGGGACACATGTTCTGCTTTGGCTCCACAAGTGTTAATATTTGCAATAACACTGGAGCCTAGGACTAATTTTTCAATTCAAATGTTAGAAAACAGACGCACCCTTCAGAATAACCTTAAATACACTTTAAATAACTTTAGTATCTAGGTTATAAGTCATAATAATCTTGGAGGATTTTCTGCTTTAAGGGTTTATAATTTGATCATGCTGCATAAATTTCATTTAAAGTTTAAACTTGTTCATATCTTCTGTTTATAAATACATTAATATTTGTATTTCATGCCAAAAGTAACACTTGAGCATTTAAATTGTTGAAGGGTAAGGAGAAATCTAGGGACTTCTCAAATATAATGCCACCGAGATAATCTACATATCATATGGTGGGAACAATGTAATGCTAACTTTGTGTAAACATTTGGATGGCATGGAAAGGGGAGCTAGACGAAGAACTTGATGATTCTTGCTCCAAATACCTCCAGCAGTTAGGGCTGGGCTAGGTCAAGGCCAGGGCTGGAAACTCAGTTCAAGTGTGCTATATGGGTGGCAGAGCGCTGACTACTCACCTCCTGTCTCCAGATGTACACATGAAATGGAAACTATAATTGGGAACAGAGCTGGCACTCAAACTCTGGCACTCTGATATGGAATGTGGGTGTCACAAGAGGCATCTTAACTGCTGTGCCAAAGGCCTATTCCAACTTTGGATAGTTTAAGATATAGAAGAGTAAAGAAAAATCTAGTGACTTCTAACTCAAACACAGTTTCAAGCAAAGACAAGAAATTTTGTGGGCCATTAGTTCCTAATAGAAATTAGTGCCTTAGCTATTTTTTATAAATGTATAAATGCACTAAACTGGCAAGATATTGAGACTTAAACAAGAGCACAGTTATCTCCAGTCTGCATGCAGAGGAGCTGTCTGTAATAATGACAATGCATGGATTCTACCGGAAGGCTAAAAGCCAGTGTGTTCATTGATGGAACCAAAGCTTATTATTACCCTTTGAGAATAGAATATCAAAACAAAGGAAACAGTTTAACTTTAGATTTTGGCTAGAGCACTATGTTTGGAGATAGATACTGATATTTAGTTTCTTTATGTCAAAGGTGTTTATGTGAAAGGCAGACTTACAGAGAAAGGTGGAGAGAGAGGTAGAGGGAAAGAGAGAAGAGGGAGGGGAAGAGGGGGTAGAAAGAGTGATAAAGAGATCTTCCATTTGCAGGTTCATTCCTCAAATGGCTGCAATAGCTGGGGCTGGACAAAGTCAAAGCCAGGATTCTGGAACTCTGAGTCTCCACGTGGCTGCCAGGGGTCCAAAGCTTTTGGGCATTTTCTTCTACTTTCCTAGCACATTATCAGGGAGTTGGATGGTAAGTGGAGCATCTGGAACTTGAACCAGTGTTCATGTGGGATGCCTGCACCTCAGATAGTATCTTAACCCTCTGTGCCACCGTGACAGATACTGGATATTACTTTTTTTTTTTAAATAGGAAATGTGAAAGAAGAGGGATCCAAAATAAACTGTTTCAATGTTTCCTGTTTGAGGAAGTAAGGCAGTGAAATGCCTTCTTTGTAGACACAGATGTACGTGGGTGAATGTAAAAGGCAGAAAAATGAAGAGTTGGAATGCTGTCCTATCTGCAGCTTTAAATGAGCAAAACCACTAACGAAGGTTGTTTCTAACTGAAGTCAGAAGTGGATGTTTATTTATTTTTAAATGGTAGGCATACTAATGTAGATTTTTAAAAAATGTATTTATTTATATTAAAATGAAAGTTTCACAGAGACAGACAAAGAAATCTACCTTCTGGTTCATTACACTGATGACCCAATGACTAGGGCTAGGCCAGGCTGAAGCCAGGAGCTTGGAACTCCGTTTGGGTCTTCCATCCAGGTGGCAAAAGCCCAAACACTTGGACCATCTTCTGCTACCTTTCCTAGGTTACTGGGAAAGTAACTTCTGCTACTTTATCCAGTAGGGACCTGGATAAGAAATGGAGCAGCTGGAACGTGAATGGGAACCCATATGAGATGTCAGGAATATAGTGGTAGTTTTACTTGCCACACCACACTGCTGTTGGTGATGATGTAGTTTTTAAGAGCCTGAACTCTGTACTCAGAAAGACTATCCTAACATTCTATTACTTACTGTCTGTCTGATCTTGACATATTTCAAAACCTCTCTAGATCTGGACATTTTCAGCTTATAAAATTGAAATAATATTATTTGCCTACTTTTAGGTGGTACTGTACAATAAGAAATGTTTTTACCTGGTCCCTCACATACACGGAATACAGGTATTTCTTGTAATTCTTACCATTTGAGTGTGTCCTAATAAAATGCAACCAGCATCACAGTTCAAGGTATCATGGTCTTTTTGCCCTGCCTTGTACTAGAAAAGTCACTGCTTGCCTCTGGGTTATCCAGGACTCCTACTTCCAAGTACTCCTATCTACCCAGCCATCATTCTCTGCTAAAAGCAGAGAAATGTGTAACTGGTAAATGACAGAGTTGTAGAATGGACTACCTGTGGACACGAGCAATGCCTACTACTCTACAGGTGCTTCCTCTCTTCTCCAAATAGCTTTCTTTACGTTTTCTTTTCATCAGTTTCTTTCTACATTCCTAGTGGCTTTCCCATTTCTTTGGATTAGTTCTTTTTCTTCCTCACTTATGTTCTAGTTGTAGCCGACTCAGCCAGGGTAACAATGAACAACCAGTTCAACTGAGCTGATGGCCCTGCACTGAAATTCTTTATTCCTGATCTATAGAAGAATAGATGAAAGTAATACTTAACTGAGCTGTGGTATGCTGGTGGTGGGCTCCTGTTTTGCAATAATTTTCCACAGTGTTCTTGGCTGACCTTGTTGTTATTTATCTTTTTGTTTCTAATTGTTATACATTGTTCTGTTCTAGTCATTGGAGCTCAGAGCATTTGCATTGCTTCCAATACCTCTGCTTAAGACAATAAACTCTGCATTAGCTGGTTTGAGGTTTGTTGTTATTCTGTATGTTGACATTGCTTTACTCATCTTGTTATACTTGATTCTACAGTAAAAGGTGAGGATAAACCAACATTGAGTATCTTTAATGTTCAGTTAACTGGGGTGAATGTTTGGCTCCGAAGTTCTATTACCACTTAAAGTGCCCAAATCCTATACCAGAGTGCCTGATGTGAAGTTTGGCTCAACTTCTTGTCTCACTTGCTGCTGTTGTACATCCATGGAGGGGAAAAATGATTGCTTTAGTAGTTGGGTTCCTGCCAGATGGAATTCCTGACTCCTGACTTTGGCCTGGCTCTGGTCTGTGCACATTTGAGGAGTAAAACTATAGGTAGATCTCTTTCTGTCTTCCTTTCAAATAAGATGAAAAATCATAAAAGCAGTTAAATTAATAAATACTCTTTTTTACTCAGCTTTCTCATAAAGGCTCTGGAAAATTATTTGCTATCAGAGGCTGTAAACAGAACTTGGTTATCACTGTGTAGAAGGGACACTCTTTTCATTTCCTTGATGACACCTTTCAGTGGCTATCCCTGTGGCCTTTTATAAATATGTACACATTGTGTTATCAACATGGTCATCTTTTCTTATTGTGTAAACATTGGATGATAAAGGTTCCTAGTGCTAGGACGATTTTGGGGCCCATTTTAAGGAAAGGAATACAAATCATCTATGCAAAATTAATGTTTACCTACAATGAAGAAATAACTGACAAGAAGTTATAATTTTTAAAAATGTACAAAACTATACTCATCATATAGTTTAGAAAAATAATGTTTTCTCTTCTCATTAATTTACCCATCTAATATTTTCACCTGCAGTTTTAGCTATAGTCTCCTTAATTGTTTATAGGTTAAATATTTTGATATACATATATGGAGAAAGAGAGAGAGAGAGAACAAGGGCTGTGTATAGGGTCTGTCCTCTGCCTGAAGGAGATTCTTTGTGTGGCTCATTCAGACATGTTGGAAGGCTGAGAGATCCCTCCCCAGTCTTGAGTGGGGACTTTTCAGAGCCATGCCCTTTCCCTACTGGTGTGAAAAAAAGGCTGTCTTCAGTGGGGAGGCCAAAGGCAGGGTTGTACTCAAAGCCTGACTTAATTTATTGAATATTTACTTTATTTATTGAATATTTAATTTATTGCCTTCTGGGGGCCGTTCAAGCAGTTTATTCTCCCTTGATTTGCCTCTGTACCCAGAGTTAAAGCAAAAACTCATCTCTCTTGATACTTATGCTTAGTAACACTTGCTAAGTAAAGTTCTGAAACGTGATATTTTATGCCTGTTAAGCAATGCCATTTATGGACTAAATGGGAAGTTGAGGACTTTGAGTTCTTTTTGATTGACGTGACCTTGGCTAAATTACTTAACCTTCATTTTCCCATTCATTAAAAGATTATTGTGCCTACTTATAATAATATTATAAGCCCTGGTAAATAAGTCTAAAATGCTTCATAAATGCTTAATGAAAATGATCAAGGAAGCAGAACCACCTTTTAGGACACAGAAGTGAACAACTCACCTGAAGAAGGCATCAACATAGACAGGAAATTGTGTTCCTGACAGGGAGAGAGGATGCTTTTCCTAAGGCAAGGATGATCGTTGAAATCCTCTGTATCCAATTGGAGAGCACATGCAGAAGATGACAGTGTCAGGATTGGCTTTATTCAGCATTTATTGAAGAAGAGAATCATTTTGTTCTCTTCTCCGATTGTGTGACGCAGGAAGTCATGATGAGCAAGATCGGCATACCCATCCCTAGAAAGTAGTTCCCCAGGTAGCCTCTGATTGAAATGTTACTTTTTTTTTTTCTGTGACAGAAGGAATTGAGATGCAAGAAGGTTGAGATAGGACAAATGCGTTAAAAAATATTGTAATTTTAGAAAGTACTAAAATCATGTTGCCAGTCATATTTTAAAAAGGAGTTATGCTTGCTGGGCGCTGGTTTTGCTTTTGGTGTGCACCCCTAGGTGAGCAGTTATGGATTATCCAGGTAATATGACTGCTCCATGTCAGTTTCCCCAGAAAACTGCCATACTCCATTCTTCTCCTAGTTTGAGATTAGGATTAATTCAGCTAAAACTTCACATTTTTTTATTTGCCTTTGCTATGTTTTGCTTTTTCTTGTAAGCTGATTTCTTGTTTCTCTTAATATTTCTCTATGGTATTAAAAAAAGCTTTACCTGAAAAAAATAAACATCTTTGCCAGAGTGGAGAGCAAAGGGATATGCTTGTGCAAATTCTCAGGATTATTCTGTCCATATTACATGCATTTCATTGTCTGCTTGGTCTGGATAGCTGCATTGAATAGACATGCACCTAATGAAGCTGAGTATATGGTTTCGATCCTAGTTAATGAGCTAGCTAGATTTTCACAGAGAAAAATGTCTCTCATTAGGAAAAAGCTATGGTTTCAATTGGTTAATATGTTTTGTGGATTCCCCAATGTGAAACAGAAAATTTGCATTTCTGAGAAGACAACCAAGGACCACACATTCCTCAGAAGCAAGGGGAGGATTAGTGTCTAGAACATCACAGTTAAAAAAAAAAACAAAAAACCACAAACAACAAAGAGTGAGAAAAATGATTAGCACTGTAATGTGTTTAATAATTCCTTGTTTTCGTAGCTTCTGTTTGGTTTTTTGTTTTTAACTTGATAGCAAACACGAATGGATTTGAATAGGTAGCTTCTGAAGAGGAAAATGTTTTGTGATGAGTTCATGTTTGGAAAAAAGAAATATCTTCTGATATGTAATTCTTTTCTCTTCTACTGCTTTTCTCCCAGGAAATGTTTTTGGGGCCTGCTACTGTGTTACTTGGGAATTCATTAATTCCAGCTGGGTTATTCCTGAATTTCTCCCTCTCCATGGTGGTAGAAAATTCTTTTTTTTTTTCAATTTTTAAATTAAAAAAATGATATCTGATTATTGTCTGATCTCATGATCCTATATTTCTAAAAATTTTCTAAAATGTTCTTCCATCAATTCTTTCATCTATGTGATATCAATAGAACAAGAATAGATTCTCCAGAATATGATACTTAACTTTCTTCTTCCCTCTTTTCATTTTTATTTTTCATTCTTTTTCTTTTCTTCTCTTCCACTTTGTATCTATATGTATTTTTTTTTTTAGTTTTGAGAGAATATATTCTTAGTTCACATTATCTCAAAGGTTTAATACTCCACTAAATAAAATGTTCAGCAAATAAAAAGAGCATGGTTTATTAGAAATATAAGTAAGACCTATAAACAATAATGAAATGAAAGGGTCCATTTCAATCATTTATAGTAAGATTTTAAGTAATATGAATCATTATTACTATAATAGTTTATCATTCTTAATCATTGGTTTGATAAAGATATAAAACAAAGCTTTGTAAAACTATTTTGCAGCAATTCTGATACAGCTATTTCTTTCTTATTTTGCTTAAATTTTATTTTCTCTTTTTAAATTTAGCTCCCTGTTTAAGGGACATATGTCTTTGTGTGTCTGCCTTGTCCCCTCTCAATTGTTAGTAAGTAGTAGCCTTCTGGTTCACTTAGGTAGACCAGCTGAGTATGGAGGCGGGGACTATTTTTGTTGCTTCAGACATTCTTTAGTAAACTTGGTAAGTAAAGATAATATTTTCCAGTGCCAAGTGGCAAGC
Source organism: Ochotona curzoniae (assembly GCF_017591425.1). NCBI lineage: Eukaryota > Metazoa > Chordata > Mammalia > Lagomorpha > Ochotonidae > Ochotona > Ochotona curzoniae. The sequence goes on along the minus strand of NW_024466502.1, from coordinate 38,391,717 downwards.
TTTCACTTGTTCATTTTTAATATGAAATTAAGAACAGAATTTTACAGAAAATATTTTGTTCTTTCCAATGCACAATTATTGTTTCTTTGGGGGGGGAGGAGAGAAGGGGTGGTTCATAAAATAATTTTGATTATCCAGAGTATTTCTCTATTCATTATTAAAACAAAAACAGGAAGACAGACAGACACAAACAAGCACACATAACACATTGACTTATTTTTCATAATATTTGTTTTCCCATTTCTTTATCATATGAGAGTGCTTCTAAACAGTCACAGAAGATGAAATGAGAGAAAGTTTGTTTTTGCCAAAGCATTTTTTTTTAATCCATGCATGGGTAGGATCTTTAAAACACTCTCAAAAATGTGTATTATGAAAAAACTGCATGGATTTCAAAATTTTTTTGCACCAAAGTAAACTTAGTTTTCAATTTCACTTTTCCACAAACTTTTTGAAGTATCTTCACATTTACTTGAGAACCAGTGTTTAAAGATATTTAGGATATAAGTCGCTACATTTCCACCAAAATAATTTTCTAATTTGTCTGATTTCTTTAAAAAATAAAAAGCAATGGCTGTCACTGTGTTTTATATTAACATTCTGTGCTTCGTTAAGTAATGGTGGACCTCTGTAAACTCTTTAAATTTACCCCTTAATGAGTTTCTTATTCTAAGGGATCCAATTTTTGTAATATATCATGTATCTTGAATGGCATATTTCATGCTTATCTTTTAAAAAGTCATTGGCAAGAATTGTAAGTATTAAACGTCTTTCCTCACCTATTAGAAAAAAAATTAAAGGGTGGAGAAAGACTGCATCAATTATCATGAAAAGAGGAGCTAATAATGTCCTTTTGTAAGAAACACTCTTAAAAGATAATGAACACGAAAAATTAATTAGATTTCAAGTTGGAAGTATCCAACTCTACTTGATGAATTTGATAGTGCTGCTATTGCTTCCTTAATGTATAAAAGGAAAAATGTCAAAATTAATAAGATAGTTAAGAATAAAGAGAGTGGAATGGTTATCTTTGAGGGGGTTGAGTGCTCTGTAGAAATAATGGCTAATTGGTATGAAGCTAACTTGGAAAAATAATCCAGAAACATTGTTCAGACAGCTTTGACTGGCACGGTTTCTAAAAACATTATAGTTTACAGAGATTTAAATGCATTTTGGTGGAAATTGGATATCTTTGGACTGAAACGTTAGTATTTGTGTCTGATTTTTAACTTATACACATGTTGTTGAAAGATTTTTACTTCTTGAGAGGCTGTGAGCCACATATATAGGACACTCATGCTTGTCATTTTCCAATTTGTTCTCTCCTACAATTAAAAAAAAAAGTTCAAAAAGAATTTTCTAAGGGCAGATATGCAAAGGAAACTAAATGAGAATTTTTACTTTAACCTCCCACGTACCTCTCCTCAGTGAGTATCTGAAAACCCCTTATGTCAGTGGTGATAAATAAAATCTGAAAACTTGTCATCTTGAAGCTTAATTAAAAAGTTTAAGAAAAATATCTGATATCTTACTCAGAGGGCCTGATCAAATGTTCTCTTTTCTCTGCTTCCAGTTTTTTGGTAATATTTTCTATGTATACTTAGCTTTTGGGATTGATGTTGAAATGATCCAAATAATTTTAATGGCTTTCAATAACCCTATACATAAATACAGAAATATTTTATTCCATGTAAAAAATGTAATAGATGGCGTATTGGTGATACTTTTAAGACTGTGTTCTGGATAAGGGAATTAAGTTAATGCAGGTAACAAAGATTCTGTGCCAAAACTAATTTTAAAAATATAGGGAAGACAGTGTGGTCTCGATCCACCTGACTTAATTGGATGGCAAAGGTAATGATATAAAGACCAGGATCCTTCTGAACTCAGAAAAAGCATAATCGCTTGTATAATTTGAAGCATTATGAACCAGACTTTTTCTAAAATTTAAGGAAACAAATCATATTTGAAAAGTGAATTCGGTGGGGCCTGTCAGGCTGTCTGCACTACGGTCTCCAGCTCGTGAAGGCTGACCTGCGTGTCAGCCATGATGGTGGCAGCCAGGTTTGTTCTTACACCACATAATCAAAGTGAGGACTGGAAAACATGGTGTGTCCACGAATGCAGGCAGGCAGAAAAACAAGGTTTTGGTGGGTATCTCGGAATCCCATCCATTATTTATCAAGTGCAATTAAGTATAAATAAGTAACAAATCCTACATTCTACCACCTCAAAATAAATTAGTGAAGATCATTCTGTACATCCTTTTTTGACATATACATTGAAAATGGACAAGCTGTTGAATGGATGAGTGAAAAATACTGAACAAAATTTATTTTCTGGGCTGGCATGAAGTCTCAATTGGATAATACTCTGTCTGCAAGTGTTGGCATCTCATATTGGTGACGATTTGTGTCCTAACAGATTCACTTTCCCTCTGGCTCCCTGCTTATGCTCTGGGAGAGCAGCAGAGGATGGCCTAACTCCTTGGGACCCTATACCGGCATGGGATATCTGCAAGGAGCTCCTGGGTCCTGGGTTCGAATTAGCTCAGCTCCGGCCATTGTGGGTATTTGGGGAGTGACCCAGTGGATGGAAAGCCTTTGTTTCTTCTTTCTGTAAATCTGCCTTTCCAGTAAAAAATTCTTTAAAATAAGTCTTTTCCTCATCAAAGTTTTATTGTTTCCTCATCAATGCAAAAGAACAATTCTTAAATAGCATTACACTAATGATATCTTAGCCAATATTTTTTAGAGACATATTGAGTTGAAGAATTTGTCGGTCTCCTTGTAAAGACTAGGCAGTAATGCTTCTTACATCTTTTCACTTTTTCCCTTTCCTGTACCTCCCAATTTCTGTTTAAAATTATTTGTCAGCATTGTAGCATTACATTGTGTTCTGCAAATATAATTCCCTCTGTTGATCATTATGAGTTCTCTATTTAAATGGAGGCATTTCTCTGTGCTAGTCCTTTTACCATGACTTTTCTATTACTGAGTTTACTTTTTAATTTATCACTTGGTTGGTTGGATTTTATTGTCATGTAGCTTTAATTTTTAAATTTTTTTAAAGCTAGGGGATTATAAATTCTTCATTCTCAGAGTTATTTCATATGTGAGAGTGCAAATATATTGCCTTATTCTGACCATTCTTGACTTGGTAGACAGTTCTTGGCTACATGAACTGCTCCTTAGTTGTGGATTTTATCCCATTGATTTCTGGAAAGGCTGTAGTGGAAAAGCACGAGAGATGCTCTTTCCTCCTGTGGTTATATCTATGTGTGAATGATGATTTCCCTTTACTTTCTTTTTTTTAAAAAAATTAATTATTTATTTTTTGCATTTTTATTTGACAATCTTTACATAGTTAATTAGGGTAAAAAGGTTCAAGGGCTACAGGAAAGTGGGTAATACTAGTATTTTTTCCATATTGTTTCCTTCATGTTTAAAGGGGGGTATTAAGGGAGAAGGCCCACCCAATTTCCCACCAACCCCAGGTCCTGGATGTAGGGCATGCACTGAGGTTCTTGCTCAAGTGGTTTTGATATTTCAACAGTTATGAATCGCTGCCAATCTTGCCACTCAAAGCACTATGAGGTCCTTGAAGAATCCACTGATTGACATAGTCCATCATAGCTGAGATGGTTAGTTGACCTGTTCTGTCTTCTCTCTTTTCTTGGTTAGGGTTCTGAGTCCAGCATTTTAATTGGGGAGATCTTCAAAGAAACTTTGTCTGAGGTGTGCTCAAACCGGATTCTTGTATGTGCTAGCAAGTACAGGGCCTGGCACAGTCCATCGCCCCGATCAGCTAGTGGTTGCAATTGCTAGGTTGGTTCTGTTTTCCCTCCCAACTTCCACTGCAACCAATGGGTGTTGCAGTCCAGCCTGGTTCTGCCCAGCACATACTTGGCCCTCGCAAAAACCAGTGGGAGCTGCAGCCTAGTTGGAGCGACCCGCAATAACCCCCCACCAGGCCCGCCCCCTACCCTGGTTTGCAGTATGTGTAGCAGTAATCCAGTCTGTCCCACACCCCATTCCACCCCAGTTGCTGTCCTAGTTTTATGCCCTCTTGTGGAAGTGGTAACCCAAGAGGGAGGAGCCCACTATTTCCCTCCCAGGCCCCTCCCACTCCCAGATTATGCACTCTCCAGATAGTTCTGTGGTTTGACTTGACAGAACTAGCTCCCAGTGCCAGCTTCTTCCAGGTGATGCTGTGGCTAAGCCCAAACAACCCTCACCCACTCATAATTTTGTTTGCACCAGTAGGAATAATCAGCCCAGCCCGGCTTTGCCCTGATCTAGTCCACATGAGGCATACAGGTGTTGTAGCTCTGCCTAGTCTGGTCTGCCCTCATCCCAGCCCACGCTCTCCAGTGGGAGTAGCTGTCCAGCAAAGGAACCCTCCTTTATTTCCCTCCCGGCTCTGCCTCCTCCCTTCCTTGTTCTGAGCTTGCTGGTTGGGCACTGCGGTCCCTTCCAGTACAGGCAACCTCAGCTTGGCATTCCGTATTGTGCGATAGTCTTTGTTGCAACCAAACCTGGCTCGACCCATACTGTTCTGGTGCTTGGATTTGCCAGTGGATGACGTGGACAGATTCAGCCTGGTCTTCCCCCGACCTCTGCCAATTGTATGCCAGTGGGTAACTTTCCATGGCCTGTTCTGGGCTGTTTCCTATCATGTTTCTTGTGTTTACCTGCCGGGTCTGTGTCCTGCCAGAGAATTGCCCAGGCTCCTCCATCAGAACCTCTCCCAATGCCAGGTTTCACGCTTACCAGTGGGTCCATGAGCCAGCCCTACTCAGTCCACCTCCTGTCATAGCAGGAACAGTGGCTTTTCCTGACTGGCCTTCAGCCCAATCTGCTTCTTACTGTTGGATGTTTCAGCCCAGCCATGGTTTGTCCATACCCACATATGGCTCACTCATGGCTCAGTAGGGGTTTGAGACTTTGCCTAGTCCATCCCACATCTGCCCTGGTCCTCCAGGACACCAGAGGGTGTTGCGGTCTGGCCCGGTTTGGTGCAACCATTCCCAGTCCACACTTGTGCCAAGGGAGACTACCACCATTTCCAGATCAGAATGCAGCCCCCATTCCAGGTCACACGCCCCTTGGTGGGAACCTCAACCCAGCTAGGGTTGTCCCCTTAGCTCCCCAACCGGGCCTGTTCCCAGCCATAGATCACTTGCATGCCAGTGGTTGCTCTGACTCAGCTTGGCACAGCTCCTCACCTGTCCTGACCTCTGCCTTAGACACTGGCTTAGCGTCCCTGGCTTATGCAGACCAGTAGGTACAAGCGCCTAGCTCGGCATGACCTGTGCTCCGTCCTGGTCTCTAGTTTTGCTTGTGGGCTAAGGTTTGCTCAGTCCTGCCTGATCTACCCTGTTCCATTACCAATTGACACATTTGCCAGTTGTTGGAGCTACTTTTCCCAGCTTGTTTGACCCCCAGGTCTGGACCACATGTTCACCATTGGGAGCTATGACTCGCCAGGGGAGTTTCCCAAGTTCTTTCACTTAATCCACTCCCAGATCCAGTTCTCATACATGCAGTTGGGTTTAGGCCAGTGCCTGGTGCGGTCTGGCCTTCCATTTGGCCTTGTATGAGCTGGTGAATGTTGCAGCTGGCCCACCCCACACCCTAATCAGAATGCACAATCGGGTGCTGTTGCCCTGACCAGTCCAGACTATTGGGGGTTCCTTTACCTGTGATTGATGGCAGGCTCCTTGATCACACCTAGCTTAACTCCATCACTACCCAACTCTTGAGATAACCAGTGGGGCTAGAATTTTCACAGGATATGGCCCACACATCCCTCACAGAATTTACCCCTGGTTATAGTTTTTGAGTGCTAGTTAGTGGCTTGCTTAATGTGACCCTTCTCCTGACCCATCATCATGTCAGGTAACATGATGTAATTCTGCAGGACAAGCCCCAAGCCATAGCTTGTGCATGGACTGGTATTTGGTGGTCAGCATTGTTCAGTGATTACAAGTTTTACAAAGGAAGAGTTACAGCCAGTGGGAATCTTTACGAATGCTTCACATCCTAGAAGCACAATGGGTTCAACCTGGAGCTAACTAAGCAGTGACTCAAAGAACCAAAACCCCAGAACTCCCCAGCTGGGCGGCCAGCAGGCAGAGCCTGGCCCCAAATGGCACACTGGCCACCCAGGGACAGCTCACCACGTGCACATGGTGGCTGTCGTCTGGGATCCAGGCATGAGATGCCTCGTCCTGAGACCCACTGCCATTACTTTCGAAGCTTTGTAGTGAACTTGGATATGTCCTGCTGCTGTTGTTGTTTTATGATTTAGTTCCATATGCTCTGGGATTTCCCCTTCCCCCACTCTACTGATTTCCCCTCTAGTCATAAGTCCATCATTCTGTTCTTGAAGTCTTTCTTGACATTGTGTGCATGGAAAGTGTCCAGCATCCAACTGTCAGGTTATATTCAACAGTTTCACTGGGAGTCTATTTTTGGTTTGGATGCAGAGATATATACTGCCCTATGTCTCCACATCTGTGTGTCCTGATATTATTAACAATAGCCAATTTTTAGGAGCTTCATTCTAATGTGGGAAAAGAGCCCAAGCCCTTAGCCTATCCTCCACTGCTTTCCCAGGCCATCAGCAGGGACCTGGATTGAAATTGGAGCAACCAGGATACGAACTAACATCCGTATGGGATGCAGGACTATAGGCGGAAACCTGGCCTGCCATATCATAGTGCTGGCCCCTGAACACTTGTTTTATAGATGTTTGGTCCTTATTAATTTTAAGATCATGCATATTTTAACTACTTCGGCTTTTTAAAGATTAACTTGAAAGACAGAGTTTGAAACAAAGAGAGAGAAAAATGTTTCATTTCTGCTGATTCACTCCACAATAGCTACAACTTCTGGGGTTGGGCCAGCTGAGGCCAGGGACCAGGAGCTTCTTTGGTTCTCCCATGTGATAGGATCTCAAGGACATGTGCCATCTTCTGGTGCTTTCCCAGGTGCAATAACAGGGAGTTGGATTGGAGGTGAACTCCAGCAAGTGGGATTTGAGCTGGTGCTCATATGAAATGTTGGCATTGCAGGAAAGGGCTTAACCTATTGTGCCACAATGTTGCAACCTAACCTTGTGCTTTTTTTTCCCCTTCAGTCCTTTATGTCTGGATTCTCACTTAGTGTGTGCATGCTATGGTCTTTTTCTTTTCTTTTGCTTGTAGCATGTTTGCATAGTTCCCACATTAGTTCTTCCTATTTCACTTGCTGTTAACTTGAGTGACTCTACTGAGATCTTTAATATGCCCATGGTCTCTTTTACAAAATTATCTCTTTTCTCTGCACTAACATTTGATGCCAGAGACTGCTACACATTCCTTGCTATCTGAAAACATGGGATAAGGAAGGCAGGGAATTCTTAGGGACTACAGGCAGCTCTGAATGGCTCTTTTAGATTCCATTTTATTAAAAGCCCCTCTCCATCTAAAGCAAGGTACATCCCATCCTATGAACTTGCACTTGCTTCCTGCTACCCAGCACACCTGTCTGGAACAGTGCATCCCCCTCTGCCCCAACGTGCAGCGTCCTTTGGCATGATGTAGCAACATCTTCTGATACCTGCTCTCCCTCAACTTTTCTCCGAGTGGCTGGCTTCCCTTTCCTCAGAAGCTCTTGGAGGTGTGACTGAGATTCAGACTCTATTAGCTAATTCCTCAGGTAAGGCACCACAAACAGTGCTTTAATGATCAAGCACTGTTCTGAAATCTAGCCATGAATTTTCATTATAACTGCAAGCAAATGGCTCTGACCTGTAATTTTGAATTCTGTCTTTGGTTTGCAAACAATTTCCTCTAGAGTGTATTGCTTTCTTCTTCACAGAGACCTCAGTGATAAACATGGATCTAAGAAAGATGAAGCAAAACAAAAGACCCTCTTTGAAATGCATGTCTTGGGTAGCATTTAAGAGGGCTGCTTAGTTTATTTCAATGCTGTAGATCTGGAAGGAACTGGAGGAATAGCCACCTATCAAGAAATAACAAACACTGAAAAGTTTTGACAAGTTGGCTGTAATCACCACACTTTCTTACTTCATTTCTTAAAAAATACTGTTAGGTAGCAGTTATGGAATATCTGTTGTAGCAGCTGCAGCCTCCACGTGGCATTTCTTTTGCCCTGACCCAGGGAGCAGAGATTGTCCACAGACTTCAGTGTCTTCTTTCCCACTTGAGTGCTAAGGTTTGTACTATCTGTTAGAGTCAGCGAGGAAGCTAGCCTGAAACACGCATGGCTGTTGCCTCACACATTTGCAGATCTTTGCAGCCAGCTATTTTCCAGAAGGAATTGGAACAATTGGGGAAGATACTAAAAACAAAATCTGTTTTCAGTACCCATTACAGAGGAGTATTCTGGTCCTCTGATTAGGTATTTGGGGACGATAAACAAGCTGACTTTGGAACTCAGGTGCTTATTCAATAACCCTGCTGTTCACGTCTGTCAACTTGGCCCAGAAGAAACTAGCTTTTGAAATCCTTTCTCGGCTTGTACCCTACAGAGCTGCATGTTAAAGTCAGAGTGCGAGTTGAACTGTGTTTTTGATAAATGTAAATGACTGGAAAAAATTAGAATGGATGAGGCCAACATTAAAACTCCATTTCACTCTTAAATTTTAAAACCTTGTAGAATCTTATAATGTCAACTCTGTCATAATGGGCATAGATTTTGATTATATCAGAGAAACAGAGAAAGAATGCCAAACAGGGACTTCATTCCTGTGTGTGTTGTCTCTACTAATACACTCTGAGCACCTACAGAATGTGGAGCAGTGTGATCGCTGGTGGGAAGATGTACTCTCTATTTCTGAAGGCCCCCAGTCCCATGAAGGGGATGGCTGTGTCTATGAGAGTATTGCTTATTCTCCAGTCAAGGCATGTATGATGAATTTGGAAGGCCACCTATTACGTCTTGGAGGGAGGCTTGAGATAGTCACATAGATTCCAGTTACCTCCTGCTTTGAAACAGGTGTCAGTATTATCACTTGAATTGTGATTCAAAGATACCTTAATATCTATGATTTTATCTTCTTAATGCTACTAATTAAAATTTATCATTAAAAGCAATAGCAAAAGAGTAGTTGAAGATAATTGCCTTTTGGGGGCCGCCTGCAGCTGTATAGCCTCATTCAGGATGTATCAGAACTGGCCCCATCTCCCTACCTATACCTTCTTCATCCAGCCAGCCAAAAAACACAGACATCTCTCACATCTCTGTTTGGTGGCTATTTTTACATCTGCTTTCCTGTGGATATTCAGTGAATGCAAGAAGGCTGTGCTTGGCACAGTGGTTAAACTGCCACTTGAGATGCTAACATTCCAAATCTTAGTGTCTGGGTTTGAGTGCCAGCTACATTGCTCATTCTAGTCTCCCACTGACACACGGTTAGAGGCAGCAGGTAATGACCCAAGGACTTAGACCTCTGTCAACTGCATAAGAGACCGGGGTAGAATCCTGACCCTCGGCTTTCTTTTGCTCCAGCTCTGAGCATTACAGGCACTTGGGGGAGTGAAAAGTGAATGGGAGCCCTGTCTCTGTCTTTTAAACAAACAAACAAAACAATGTTTTAAAAGCAAACAAAGCAGGTACAAGCTTCATCAGACTAGCTCAGGGGCTTGCTTGCTTTTCAGTTTTTGTTTGTTTTGTTTTGTTTTGACTAATTCGTAGGAAGAAATTTATTTTCGAAACGAGCCATATGACGTAGCATGTAAAGCTGCTGGCTGCTGTGCTCGAATTCCATATGTACTCTGATTTGTGTCCCAGCTTCCTGTCCAGTTCCTTCTGAAAAAGCAGCAGAGGTCCAAGTGCTTGCCCCCTGCACCTATGTGACAGATTTGGAAGAAGATCCTGGCTCCTGGTTTCTGACTTTAGACCAGCTCAGTTCTGGTCGCTGCAGCTCTTTGGGAAGTGAACCAATGGGTGGAAGTTCTCTCTTGGAAACTCTGCCTTGCAAATAAAAATAAGTAAATCTTTTTTTTTATTGCATTTAATTTTACAACAACGTTTCATAGGCTCTGATTTTCCCCCTTCCCCTCCTCTTGCCCACCCCTCCACACCCCCCGTGGTGGATTGCTCCACCTTATTGCAGTATTACAGATCAAATCTAGTCTTATTTCTTTCACAGCAAGCATGTGCCTTGCATAGAGTCCAGTATCTTGTTGCCCAGCTAAATTCAACTGTTTCCTGTGGAGACTAACTCTGGTCTGGAGACATAGGTGGCAGATTGTCGCTCCAACCAATTAAATGCCATAACATAACATCAACAACAGTTTCCAGCATTATGGGGTTAATTAACAATGTAATACTACATTTCACGGGTACCCTTTTACAAATTGACAGCATTTCAACTTAAATTAAGGCAAACATGTGGTATCTGACCTTTTGGGATTGACTCATTTCCTTTAGCATGATGGTTTCTCGTTGAGCCCATTTGGCCACAAAGAACTGCATTTCTTTTTTTTTTTTTTAATAGCTGAGTAGTATTCCATGGAGTAAATAACCCATAGCTTTCTTATCCAGTCTTCTGTTGATGGGCATTTTGGCTGCTTCCAAGTTTTTGCAATTATTGATTGTGCTGCTATGAACATGGGGGTGCATGTAGGTTTCTCATGTAGCAGGAGTTTTGGATATATTCCAAGGAGTGCTATTGCTGGATCATATGGTATGCAGATTTTCAGTTATTTGAGTGTTCTCCATACTGATTTTCATAGAGGCTGCACCAACCTGCAGCTGCACCAGCAATGGAGTAGGGTTCTCTTCCCCACAACCTCGCCAACAAGTGTTGTTGGCGATTTTTTGTATCTGAGCCATTCTTACTCGTGTTAGGTGGTACCGCATTGATGTCTTAATTTGGATTTCCCTTATTGCAAGGGAACTTGAGCATTTTTTCACATGTTTGTTTGCCATTTGGATTTGATCCTTTGTGAAATGTCTGCCCATTTCTCGTGCCCATTTTTTGAGTGGTTTGTTTTGGTGTTTTGGTTTCTATGGAGGTCTTTGTATAATCTGGAGATTAGCCCCCTATCACCTATGTAGTGTGCAAAGATCTTCTCCCATTCTGTAGGTTGTTTTTTTACTTGATTGATAGTTTCCTTTGCTGTGCAGAAGCTTTTTAATTTTATATAGTCCCATTTGTTTATTTTGGTCTTAATTGCTATTGCTTTTGGTGTTCTATTAAGAAAGTCAGGGCCTACACCTAGCTCTTGCAGAGTGTTTCCTACATTTTCTTGCAAGAGTTTGAAGGTTTCTGGGTGTAGGTTTAGGTCTTTTATCCATTTAGATTTGATCTTAGTGTATGGTGATAGATGCGGGTCTATCTTCTGGTTTCTGCAGGCTATCAGCCAGTTGTCCCAACAGCATTTATTGAAGAGACCTCCCCATTTGTATGGGTTGTTGTCTGTTTAAAAATAAGTAAATCTTAAAAAAAAAAGAAATAGATTTAAAATTTTACAATACTACACAGATATAATTTTAATTTCATGAAGTAGTAAGTGTCCTATGTGATACATTTTACATATTTCTATTTTTAAAAAAATATTGATCATAACAAAAGTGGTTTTGTTTAACACTTCTGGCCAGTTAAAATTTTGGATAACATTAGTCTAGAAGATGTTCATTTATAAATAATTTCTGTAAGAATTAAACCTCAAGACTATTTAGGAATAAACACACTTGAGAACATATATAACAAGATAGTTTTCTAAAAGTGAAAGAGTTGATTTGGAAATTACCAGGAGTTTGATCTTACATGAACTTAGTCATATTTTCCTGTGCATATTGTTACCAAGCTTAGTGCCAGGTTTGAATTTTGTGCTATGCAGTTGGGTATTTATTTCATCCCTAAATTCATTTTCTTTTTTCCCTGAAATTTAGAAGTTGCTTTTGAAATATCCTATTGTAGTATTTGCAGGATGAATTTATAGGTTTTTTTTTTTAGATCGAAATGTAAATAAATAAATAAAATTGCTATTGCTGCTCTCAGAGTAGACAATGAACACTGAAAGATCTGAATTGTGTATTATGGTTTGAATTTCTCTTTCTGAATTATGCTTTTAATGTATCTGTGCCATCATGCCTTTGTGACTAGTTTAGATTCATTCACTTGGAATTCTGTAGTTACAGTGTGCACAGAAGCTCTTGAAAATGGCAGAGAGCTGGAAATACTTGCACCTGTCTCCTTAGCTAATGTTATAGAGAGATAGCTTTTTATTTCAGCACCTTCCTATGGAACCTTGTGCTCCAATTGCCTTCTTTTGTAATACACTGGTTGTTATGATAGAGCGTTTCACAAGCACAAATTCTCTGGTGAAAATTTTATGCTTTTATACATTTTTTAAAAGTCCTAAGCATGCTAATTACTTCCACGATGGCATGTCAAGCATGTCCCTGAAAACAGAATTTGGTGTTTTGGAACATGGGTGATAGTGTGATTACCCAATGGAAAGGTAGATATTTGCCTACACGCAATTACCTATGGTAATTGTGTCTCCAGTGAAAACAGGCTTTAAGAAGCCTAGTGGAATAATTACCAAAGCCAGAGAAAGCATGTTAACATCAAGACTCTGATTTCAGAATAATTCACAGGCAGGAGCAGGCACCAGCCTTTTCCAGAGTGTGTAGGAATTCTGTGTTGGAAGGAAGTCAGTTGCCAAACATGTCACAGATGTTTAACGAATGAATAAGTTCCTAAAACAAAAACACTGTATAGGCTGTGTTGGGTTTTGCATGTCATGCAAAGTGAACCCGATGCATTTATTTGTATTTTATGTCATCTTATGCCACTATTGCCGTTATTATTATCAACAGCTTTTCTTCAAAAAAGGAGGGAAAAAAGTCAAAGTAATTGGGCCAGAGAGATAAGTTACTACTCTGCATCATCTTTCTTTGTGTGTGTGTTGTGGTTTAATCTCTCTGCTCTTGGGGATGGTATTGTGGTGCAATCAGGCTGCAGGTTGTTATGCTGGGATCCCATAATAGCTTGGGTTCATGCTAGCTAAGACCTGGTTGGGGTTCCAAGTTCCTAGTTTTACCCTACTCTGTCTTAGCTGCTATAGCCGTTTGTGGAGTAAACCAGTGTATAAAAGAGCTCTCTGTATATGTGTGTCCTCCTCCTTCTAAAAAAAGTTTCCCTAAGCCTCTGCTAAGGTTTCCTGTTTTTTCTTTCCCTCTGCTTTTTCCTGTGTCTGGGTGGAAGTTACTGGGGGAAAAAAAATCAGAAGTATTTATCCATAATGTCTAGTGTCTACCCACTATTAACTCCTGGGATACAACAATGAACAAACCAACGCTATTATGTCCTTCCAGGAGCTGTGTAGTTGGAGAGAGTAGGGCCATTAAACAAAGACCTACACAGGGGATTTGTACTTCAAAAATGTCTCATTGAGACTTTGTTCTCACCAACCCCAAGACACTGGCATGCTAAATTTTCTATTTTGTAAGTCCATATTTTCTAGGGGATTTGATTTCTGATGAGTGGCATTTCAATTTCAAGACTTAAAGCAATGTTCTAAACAGATGCTCAGATAGTCTCCAGAAGAACCTGCAGGGAGTCCCTTCTAATGTATGCCACATATAAATTCATATTTTCCTTCCAAATTCCTTAGCAGCAGTAGTCAGATTTTTTTTCAGTAGCTGAAATGAAAATGAGAGTTGGTTAATTAGAATTCCACAGAAAACCCCCTTAGAGACTGTAGTGACAGTATTGTCTGCTTTTGGTTTCAGCCCAGCAGCTGATGGTCAAATAAAGTTTTGTCTATGAAGTTTCTCATATGTCCTGGATGGCTGGACTCCTTGGCGGTTTTTCCATATAGAATACAACAGAGTCAGAATAGGGATAGACATTAAAATACTTGGGCATGTCTTGCTGCATTATTGCATATAAAAGGAAAAAAGGAAGCATACGTATTTTTACAAAAGAATAATTTTCCTTTTAGCTAAAGATACACAATGAGCTGATTTAATTTTAATGAGTTTTAATCTGTCTTTGTCTGCTTTCACACTTATATTTTTTAAATCAGCATCCAATTGTCCATGCATAAGACTAGAATGCTTCTCATATATCCCTTTTAAAAATTTATGTTATTTTCCATGATAATTTTATAGGTGTTTGGATTCCCCCTTCCTATCTCCCCTTTCCCTCCAAATTTTTCCCCTGCTGCTGTTTTCCTCTTGTATTATTATAATATTATATGCCTATGCAACAGTCATAATCCAACATTTGGCTATTTATTATGAAATCTCCTTTTACTCAGGAGTAGAGATGTACACTGTGATGTATCTTCATTTCCTGATATTCTAGTCTCTATTTTACAGTTCATCTATGAGAATATATGTATATACTTGCTCCCCTATGTATTTATTTATTTTGTATTTTGCATGAATATTGCCTTATATCAGGGAGAACACACATTATCTTTCCTCCTGGTAATGGCTTATTTTACAGAGCATAATGGTCTCTAGGTTGGACCATATTGTGGCAAATGGTAAAACTATTCTTTTTCATGGCTGAATAGTATTCCATGGGGGGTAGATATGCCACAACTTGTTTGTCCATTTCTCATTTGATGGCTTTTCCATGTCTTCACTATTGTGGATTGTGCTGCTATTAACATAGGGTTGTAGGTAATTTACTCATATGCAGATTTTATTTCTTTTGGATATATTCCCAGTAATGGTATAGCTGGATCATACGGTAGATCAATTTTTAGTTGCCTTCATACTGACTTCTATTGTGGCTACACTAGTGTACACTCTTACTAACAGTGAAGGAGGGTTATGTTTCTCCCCAGATCCATGCCAGAGGCGTAGTTAGTAGGTTTCTGAATGTAGGTGAGTCTCACTGGCATTGAGTGGAACATCAAGGTGGCTTTAGTTTAGATTTCCCTATAGCTAGGGAGCCTGAGCATTTTTATGTGTCTAATAGCCACTAAATTTGTTCTTAGAAAAATGCTTGCTCAAATCTGTTGTCTGTTTCTTCAGGACAATTTTTGTTTTGCTCTTTTGGGGTTTCTGAAGCTCTTTGTAAATTCTGGATATTAGCCCTCTATCTTTTGTGTAATGTGCAAAGATTTTCTCCTATTCTGTTGGTTGTTTTCTTGCTTTGTTTTGCTTATCCTTTTTTTCCCTGTTACTCTTGGGATTATTTTGCTATTGTTTTTCTAGCTCCTTCAGATATTCGCTTAGCCCATTTACCTGGTGACCTTCTGGTTTCTTGAGATAGGTATTAAGTGAAAAGAACTTTCCTTTTAACACTTTGTTATAGAGTATTTTCAGAAAGTTTCTTTTGTGTGAGAAATATGCTTTGTCTTGTTTTACATATGCAGTTATTTTGAAGGACTTTCAAGACAGCTATGGCTTTAAATATCTACAGGTTTTAAGCAGAAAGCTTAGGGTCTCAAATGATATTTTTTTTGGTGGTCTGAGGTTTTACCATGATTTCATGAATCACAGAAATTTGGCACATTCAGATTTTTCTTGTATTTATATGTAGGTATCTGAAATATGTGATATTATATTGTAAGTAGTAGAATTTAAAACTCTTACTATTATAATTCAGTATTTTTTGTGGTATCTTACATGCTTAAAATTGCAGGATAACAGTGATAATATTCTTATTGCTTTTTTTATGTGCATCAGTCTCATAAAATGTGCATATGCTTATGTATCTTTAGTGAGTATATTTGTGTGTGTGTATAATCACACACACAGATGGTTCCCTCAATTATAATATGTTTTTTAAGAAGAAATAGCAATGATATTTTAACAACAAGGGAGTGAAAACGTGCAATCTCAAGTCCTCTGTACTGAAGAGACAAGGAGAATAGTTTTTTGTATGACAAACACCCTGGATAAGATCAGTCAAAAGGTCAATGTTTGGTCTAAAGAAGCTGGGCAGCATTGGAGTTAGATGTTCTTATAAACTATTACAGTATTGACAGAGTATTATAGAAATAAAAATATTCCAAATCAGACTTTTATTTATAAATGCTTAAAATAATGTTGATGATTTCAAGGAACGATTATCCAAGAATGAAAAGCAAGTTATGGGGCAGAAAGTCAACCTCTCACATACTGACTGAAGCTAGATTTCCCTTTGTGTTTTGCCACATGAGTAGAGTCATGTGCAGTATGACAAAGTTTCAGTCAAGAGTGGACTGTCTAGTTGATGGTGATCTCATAAGATCATATTGGAGTTAAAAATTTCTATCACTTGGAAATTTTGTAACCAGTGCAATAGTGTAGTACAAAGCCTTCCTCCAAAGTTTATGGTGATATTGGTATAAGTAAACCTGCTTAGCTATGTTTTGATATGCAAATACTATAATCATTATCCAAAGAATTTATTATAGCAGACTTTACAGGTAAACTATGAAAAGTACACTGTATAGTGTAGTTCCAGTGTGAAATGCTGTACCATCTAGACTTATTTAAGTATGAAACAGTGAAAAATAGCCCAAAGATGCATTTATGGAAGCATATCTCTATCATTAAGTGTCACATAATTATTTTATAATATAGTTGAAAAGAAGTTATAGGCATGTGAGATGATAGACTAGGAATGTGAGCTATGAATTTTCACCTTAACTTTGCTTATCCAATAATTTTGTGAATTGCACTCTCCATACTTCTTTCTCTTTTGTATCTAAGAAAAAGAAAAAAAAAAACATAGCCAGTTTTCTGCAGATTCTGTGCACGACTCCCTTACCCAGAGTCCCTTTAGGTGTTGATGACTTGTTGATGGAACACCAGGGGTCACTTAAAGTTGTCATAGAACAGATAAGATTATTTGTATGTTCATGTCACTCTACATCCACAAAAGCTTCATATGTTTATTCCTGGTCTTGGGAAAAAAGGCTGATTTTTGTCCCCAAAGTAAGAAATTGCTACAAATATATTTTTAGAAGTGTAGAGTGACATTTGGAGATTTTAGATTTCTCAGCTGGAATTAAGCATTGCCGGGTTAAGTGTCTGCTGCACTAAATGAAATCGCCTTGTTTTCATTCCTTGAACCACAAAGAGTGGGCCGTGATGCTGAAATTTTGCAGTTTGGGGTCAGATTGTTGTTGGGGTCTTAAAACATGTTTGCCATAGGATAACTAAGTGGATGACCTGTTGGTCTACCAAAGCCCTTAGAGAGTGTTTGGGTGGTTGGGATGATTGTGTTGATTCTAGTCCCATTTAAGAGACCCTAGATTAATTCTGTAGTTTTGCTATTGTGAATTGAATTGTCCCTGGAATGGGGTATTAGGACCCTGTGGTAGATCTAATTTAATTTTTTTTTGAGGAATCTCCACACTGTTTTTCATAATGATTATATCAGTTTGCATTCTCACCAACAGTGTTAGGTAACCTTTCCTCTTTCACCTCAGCAGCATTTATTACTTTTTGATATTTGGGTAATAGCCATTTTAACTAGAGTGAGGTGATACCTCATTGTGGCTTCTATTTGCATTTCCCTGAGGGTTACATACATATCACATGTTTTTCTCTTACTTATTGAAGTTATGAAATCTATGTGGGTGTCATCATTGGGTATATTGTAATAAGTATTATTTCAGTGAGTCATACCCTGTAAAAGATAATATACTCTACCTTCCCTAATGTTCAATCATTATTTGAATCCCTCACTTTATCATATTAATATCTCTGTTTTGAAGGTAAATATAGTGTGGTAAGGCCCACCTATGCAGTAAATATGACACATTGTTAAAAAAAAAGGTTAAATTTTTAAGTTAATATAAAGAAAAGACATCCTAATTTAACTTTGCAATCTGTAGTTTTAAGAATCATTCTTGAGAGTAATTTGGGACTAATAAAAATGTTTTTGGCAGATAAAAAATGAAATGAAGGAATAGGTAATTAAAAGAATATAAGAATGAAATATCTAAAAGCCTTTCCAACATCATCCTGTATATAAAACGACCACTGCGCACCTCACTGTTTCCGAGAGATTAAACAATTCAAGTGCATTTGAAACGAAATATCGTGTTAAGTAAGGGGTAAAGAATGACCATACAGTATTATTACCATGAGAGATTAGGTAAATGAAAACTTGATGACTCTTTAAAGTAAGATGTGTTTTCTGCTAGAAACAGGCCTTATTTAGAAAAGAGTCTTTTCTCATTTTAGAGAAAAATGGGAATTAAACAATACAAATCTTTAAACTTTCCTTCCAATTAATGAGCAGACTCACCCCATCAGGACAGCCTGCAGTTCCCAGAAGAGAATGCAGAAGAGAAAACGCAGGCTGAATTTATTGTATGTAGATTAGGAAGTTGTCACTCAAGGGATATGCATAATAGCAGCCAAGTTTGAGTTTGCTCTTGTTCTTTCTTGTTTTGCACCTGCTCTTCCCTGAACAGGGACCTGGGACCACTAGAGGAATTCTTCTGGGATCAGATACATAGTGAGAATTCCGATGCTTGAAAAGGATCACATTCTTAATGAGACTTATCAAACTTATTTACAAGAAACATGAGCTATGGTTCTTGGGGACTTGGTGAAGATCTCTGACTTGACTCATGGATGCATTTGTTAAGTAACTCACAGAAACCAGAACAGACTTCATTTCTATATGGTTTATGGTGGTGGTGTTTTCATGTAAACAGATTCTTCATAAGACACCTGTGTCATAATTACCAGAAGGTTCAAGGAACACCCTTCCTCTGGCACTCCTGCTTTCTTTGTCAGAATCTATTTTTCAACCCTTACTAAGATTCTTAGCCTGTAATTGCTAATTCTGTCCCACATTTCAATCAGCTCTCACATATGTCAATGGGCATTGAAACCTAGTTCAACCCAACCAGTCCCTCTGTCCAACACACACCTGTGCTGACAGGTGCTACTCTCTAACCATGTCTGTCCTAGTCCTGGTTTTCATGCTCACTAGTTGGAGTGGCAACCCACGAGGGAGGTGCCCATTGTTTTCCTACTGGGCCCACTCCCACTCCTGGATCTTGTACTCTCCAGTTGGCACTGCAGTTTAGATCGACAGAGTTTCCTCTCCATTCCAGTATCTGCTAGCTAATGTTGTGGTAAAACCTAAACAACTCACACCCACTCTGGCTTATGTATGTATCAGTAAGTACAGTCTGCCCAGTCTTACTTGTCTCAAATATAGCTTATATGCAGGCCAACAGGTGTTGTAGCCCTCCTTGGCCTGGTCTGCCCCAATCCCAGCTCTCATGCTTGCCAGTGGGCATAGTGGTCAAACAGGGCAGTGCCCTGCAGCCTTCGTACTGAGTTCGCCAGCTCTTCCCTCTGTCTTATGTGTGATGGTTGGATGCTGAGGCCCAGTGGATGCTGCAGCCAATGGGTGCTGTAGCCTGGGGCAGCTCAGTCCAGCCCCAATTCGTGCTCACACAGCCTAGCCAGCCGCCAGCCCCCAGTCCCTGCCGTATTGTGAACTGGCTGGTATTGCAGCCTGAGCTGGCATGATTGAGACACCATTCTGGTTCTTGAATTTGACAGTGGGTGATATGAAATGGCCCAATGGTTCATGTCAGACATGAGCCAAAGGCAAGTCCATGGGTACTGTAATCAGGCCTGGTCTGGCTGCTCCCTTTCTTGATTGCTTTTGTGTGAGTTCCCCAAGCTCCTCCATCTGAACCTCTCCCAATGTCAGATCTTGTGTATACCAGTGGGGCTAACCATAGTTAGTCAAACTCCTGTCATAGCGGGAATGGTAGCCTTTCTTGACTGACGTCACCCATTCTGGTTCTTACTGTTGGGTGCTAGAGCACAGCCAGGCCTAGTCCACACCCAGACACAGCTCACACATGGCTCAGCAGAGGCAGAGACCTAGGCCAGCCTGTCCTACACCCACCCTGGTTCTCACTAGCACCAGGGAGTGCTGGAGTATACCCCAGTCTAGCACACTCCAGACCCAGTCCACATCCATGCCAAGGGAGACTGCATCCATGTCCAAACCAGAATACAGCTGCTACTTCAACCCCTGTGCTCACCAGTGGGACCCACAACCTAGCCAGGGTGACACTTTGCTCCCCAACCAGGTCTGATCTCAGTAACAGGTCTGCCAGTGGTTGCTCTGACCTAGCTTGGCATTGTCCCTCCCCTGTCCTGGTCTTTGCCTTTAAATGCGCAGCCTGGCCTGGCCCAGCCTGCCTCAGTCATAACTCCTGCTGGTGGGTGCTGGAACTTGGCCCGTCTCAGGCTTCATCCCTGGCTCATGCAAACCAGTAGGTATGGAAGCCTAAGCTGGCGTGACTGCACTCTATCCTGGTTCTTGCACTTGCCAGTAGGGTATGGTTTGCTTGGCTCCACCCACTCCACTACTTCCAAAACCAACTCATACACTTGCTGATGGATGGAGTTACCCTGCCCAGCCTGCCCAACACCCAGGCCTGGAACACAAGCTCATCAGTGGGAGCTATGACCTAGTAGGAGACTTTTCCACATTCCCCCACTTGAGCCACTTCCAGACCCAGATCTCACGCATGCCAGTGAGTGCTTGGCCTTTACCCAACATGTTATGAGCTGGTGTGGCCCAGCCTGACTCACATCCAGTTTTAAGGTGCTCAAATGGGTGCTACAGCCTGGACCTGCCCCACTTGTTCCCGGCCACAGCGCTGGTGAGCTTTGGTGAATTCCATGGTCATGCCTAGCTCACCATCTCAACTCTCAAGCTAACTAGTGAAACTTGTAGTTTCATAGGGTTGCGCCAACATATCCCCCACAGAATCCACCCCGGGACCTGGTTCTCTTGCATGCTGGTTGGTGTCATGGCCCAGTCTAATGTGACCGATCCTCTGATCTGACATTCACTGTCAGGTACAGTGGTCAATCCTTGCCAGACAGGCCCCTAGCTGTAGCTTGCATGTGTACTGGCATGTAGTGGTCAGCCACGTTCCATGCTAACAAGCCCAACCCAGGACTCCCATGTGGGCTGGTGCATGAGTCTCACCCATAAAGATCTTCAGGTCTCTCGTCTTCAAACCACCAGGTCTCAGTCCTCTCGCTTACCTGCACGTGCGGTGTCCTTTGTTTGGATGTCTCTATGCAGTAATTCCATATCCCCAAGACCCCAGAGCTTGCTGCCAAGCAGCCAGCAGGTGAAGCCTGGTGCCAGTTGGCACTCCGGCTGCCTGCAATCCCAGGACTTTCCCCCTGCCCAGAGGCAATGGATGGCGAGTTATGATTCCCATGGAATTTTGCAGCCACAGCCATGTAGCTGGGGGAACCAGACATCCATGCAGCTGCTCACTTACCTGACATCTCTCACCAACCTGGTGGTGGTGGGTGGAGCCATGGTCCTGAGCATACCCAGAGCCATCCGAGATCTGTCCCCAGCATGGTCACTCTGGACGGAGGAAATTCTCGGACCTTGGGCTTGGAGAAGCCTAGGGCCCTCCCCTCACCTAGCAGCAGTGGATGGGGAGACTGGAACCCCAACAGGAAGCCTGGCCTGGCAAGGATTCTCCCAGCTGCACCCAGACTTACCTGGACCCTGGCATACTATATAAACTTATAAATTTCCTTACTTGTCAAAAAATATAATTTATAATTCTGAAGAAAATGTTAAGATCCAATCAAGTTTTCAGGCTTTGCATTAGTTTTTTTTTTTTAAATTTAGAACATTTCCTATCAATTTTGTTTTCTGTCAAAATTTTTTTCCAAGGATTGACTTACTGCTTCACTAGAAAGATATTTAGCAAGTAGAAGGCAAGATTATAGTTTAGTGGGACTATAGGCAAGGATTGTAAGCATGAAGCCCTTGCCTGTCACATAAATTTGAAATTGTTTTCACAAAAAGAAAAGAAAGAAAGGGAAGATGGAAGGAAGGAAGGGGGGAGGGATAAGAGATAGGGGGACGAGACTGCAAAGAAGGAGTGTAGATGGCAATATTCTTAAAATTTTATCCATAAATTAAATTGAATTTGTTTAAAAAAAGTAACTGACAATGAAAAAATAGACCCCAAGCTTTTTGAAAACAAAAGAAAACAAAGGATTTTTTCTTAAGGGGCAAGTTTTTCATGGCCTTATTAAAGATCAGTTTGTTGCATAAGCATGGAGATAGTTTTGAGTATTTGCTTCTGTTTTGTTGGCTTATGTGTTGATCTTCATGCCAGTACCATCCTATACTTTTATTGTTGTAGCTTTGAAATAGGTTTTTTAGTCAGGAAGTGTGAGCCTTCCAGTGCAATAGTGTTTTTAAAGGTTGTTTACTCAGCTTGCTTTAGAGTTCTGTATGATTTTAGTCATTTTTGTTATTTCTGGAAAAAAAATTAGAGTTGTAAAAAAAATTTTCATTGAGTCTGTAGATAGTTTTGAGAAATGTGTCTGTTTTGACAATATTCTTTAAGTACATGAACACTTTCCTTAATTTGTGCCTTTGTTCTCTAATTCTTAGTGTGTAATCTTTTTAATTCCATTAGTTAAATTTATTCCTAGGGGCTGACACTTGGGCATAACAGGTAAAATCTCCACCTGTGGCACCAGCCTCCCTATGGACACTGGATCGAATCCTGCTGTTACACTTCCAATCTAGTCCCCTGGGAAACCAGTAGAAAATGACCCAGTGGGAGACCAGTTAGAAATTCCTGGATCCTGGCTCTGGCTGTTGAGGCTATTTTGGGCTGGAAGACCTCTCTCTCTCTCTCTCTCTCTCTTTCTCTCTCAACTCTAACTCTGCTTTTCAAATAAATAAATCTTAAAGTTATTCTTACTTGTTTCTTTTTGGATTGTTTGTTGTTAGAATACTGGTGTATAACTAATTTTATATGCTGTATTTTTACCTTGCTATTTTACTGAATTTTTTGTTTCAGCAGATTGTGTGTGTGTGTGTGTGTGTGTGTGTGTGTGTGTGTGTGTGTGTGTGTGAAATCTTTCCTATATATACCATGCCATGAGTGAGTGAAGAAACTTTACTTCATTTTCAATTTGGGTGTTTTATTTATTTTCTTTATGTTGCCTAATTGCTTTTGTTAAGTCTTACAGTATAATTGTTTTCCATTATTGAATATATTGCTAACTGTGGAATTGACATGTATATTGTTAATTTCTTCCAATTCCTTCGATCCTTTGTATAGTTCTGTATACATAGCAGCAATGTGGAGGGTATGCATCAACTCTTTCCATTCCTAGGGAGAAGCTGAGAGTTGCAAGATTTCTCCTGCTCATCTCATATTGAGCTGGGAGGGGCTTCTGTCACAGTTGCCCCAAACCTGAAGTCCTTTTCCTGTTCCTAGATGTGAAAGATGTTGGGCTAAGATTCATCTTCTCTGTCTCTCTTCTGGGGAAGGCTGGAGTTTGGTTATCATCTCCTGTTTTGTATCATGATGCACGAGAGAGACATTTACAATGACTGAGTGCCCCAGATTTTCTGCTTGCCTCAGGATGGCTGGTTTCATGTGTATCTGGAGCACAAGAGCCTTCATGTCGGGCAAAGGGAGGTAGTCCATGTATTGCTGGATCAATATTTTCATCAGAAGAAGGAAGGTACAGGACTATTTACTGTTTCATCTTGCTAGTGTCATACCTCTATTCTTACATCTTTTCACATGACATGACATCAGTTTTGTCACTATTTGGTGGTTCTGCATTTAATCATTTGATACAGCCAAGGACTGGTAGATTTCTTCAGTATAAAATTATATTTTATTTTTTGTAAATATTAAGACTTTTGTAGGGAGGTAATTGGAGGTTATGTGAATATATTCTTTCTCAACAATTTTTATCTGAGTGGAATCAGTAGTTGTTGTTTGTCTTTCCTTGAATCAGCTACTCTGTTAAGACTCTGACCTTATGATGTCATTTGTTCTGATATCCCCAAGAAAGAGAGAGGTTAGACGTAACAAGTGCAAATGTATTTTAGGATGTCCATAGGATGTCCATAGGAAGGTAGAATCAAAATAGAAGTTGTTTTTTTAAAATTATTTATTTGAGAAGCAAAGTTACTTACAGATAGAGAGGGAGAGAGATCAAGAGTGAGATCAACTGAGAGAGCAAGAGAGATCTTCCATTCTCTGGTTCACTCCTTAAATGGATGCAGTGGCTGCAGCTGGGCTGGTCTAAAGCCAGATATAGGATGTCAAGGACTTGTACTGACCTCTGCTCTTTTTTTTGGTCTTTATCAAGGCACTAAATCAAAAGTAGAGCTACCAGGACTTGAACTGGCACCCATGTGGGATATCAGCACTGCAGACAACGGTGATGCTAGCCCCAGAATGTAACTTCCTTTTGTCAAAAAAAGTACCTATGTATATGATGATAATTCAGTAGATTCAGAGAAAAATGGGATTAAGTGATACATTTATTTTGATGCAAAGTCTCTTTAAATCCATGAAGTTTCTATGCAACATATATTTTGTAAATTTTGATGTGTACATATATACACATAGATATACAAACCAATTAGAAATTCTCTCATTCTGATGTTTTAGGAACATTGAAGTAGAAGAAAAATTTAAAGAAAAGGTGTGTTTGTAAATGTTTTGAATTTTGAGTCATTTTTTCTTTAAAATAACTATCAGACACCTGAAAATTCACAGCAGAGGGCTGTGTCAAGAATTATGACATGCTCTCGCTTATCTTCAAGCAGCTTTCCCTTCTTTTTATTATTAAGCCTCCAAACATTAATTCAATTAAATGGAACTGTTTTCTGTTGTGAGAATTTAATGAAGTAAGGAGACTCATCTTGGGAAAGGCAATAAAAAGATAGAAAGTCTATGCATAAGTTAAGTACTTAAATGCATGAATAATTCCATTTGTAATATGCTAGAGTGTGTCTGTGTATCTGTACATGTTTGCACTAAATCCTGTGAGGACAAATATCAAAATTATTGAGTAATTATCATAAGATAATATACTTTGAATCATTTGCATCTGATTTATTTAATATTATTTTATGATCTAAATATTTTGTAATATTAAAACAGATCTCCCTCTTGAGTCCTTTATTGAGTCAGCCCTTTTGCTGAAAAGGTATTTTTCCAAAGATTTTCTTACTGTTATTTGAAAGGCAAATTTACTGAGAGAGAAGGAAGAGAAGGAAAGAAAAACATCTGCTGATTCATTTCCCACATGGTCCACAAGCCAAGATCCACGAGCCTCTTCCAGGTCTCCCAAGTGGTTGCAGGGTCCCAAGGACTTGAGGCATCATGCACTGCCCTCCCAGGCCACAAGCAGGGAACAGGATTGGAAGTGGAGAAAGTGGGTCATGAACGGGCACCCATATGGATGCTGGTGCTTGCAGGTGGAGGATTATTCTGTTGAATCACAGGCAGCAGCCCCTTTCTGTTTTATGTGTAAGTACTTCAAAAAGTTCATGGAAATTGGAATGAAAAGATAATGTTATTTTTTTTCCTGAAGTTTTTGAAGTCCCCTTACATTAAAAACAAACAAAAACAAAAAACAAATCACTGTGATTCTTCTTTGTTTTAACCAGAGTTTCAGTCTTGAGTAAGCCTAAGCACTAATAGACCTTGGGGTAAAAATAGATTGTATCCTGTTGGGCCCAGGAAGAAACCTCATGTGTCTGCAGACTGTAGGCTTCCTGCCTGGGAACCCTCAGCAATGCCTCTCCTCATTTACAGCAGCACTGAGGTCAGATGCTAGGCAAGGAAAATGTCAGTCCAAATTAAATTGATCTTCAAACTGTTTTAGACAATTCCCCTAATGCTGTTGTCTCTTCTCCAAACCAAGTGTGCTTTAACACCTTCATATAGCAGAATGGGGAGATTCTGAGTCCAGATTTAAGGTGTCCAAGGAATGTCAAAATGCAGTATAACTTATTGAGATTCTTAAAATTAGCTTTCAACTATTGGTTATTAAAATATACTCCAGTTTCTGGTTAACCTAGTGGATCGTATCTCCATTTTGAAAACTCCTCCTCTTCTTCTGTCTCTGAGCTTATTGATACTTCAACATATTCAAACTGTACACATGAATATAATAGACTTGAATGATAAAATAATGCAGAAAAAGCACTATATAACATACATATAAATAAATAAAGCCTATCTACAGGTGGCAAATAAACCAATGACTTAAACTTTGTTAGAACATAGATTAGATCATAACATTGCAGAAACTAGTCAGTAACATTTGCTGGGCACTATTACATACCTTGCATTACAGTAGATATTTTTCATTTAAATCTTTCAGCCTATATGGTAGATAATTTTTCTTATTCCTATTTCATAGAGGAGGAAAAGGAAGGATAAAGATTATGTCTTAGTCCATTTTTGCTGATGTGACAAAATGCGCCAGACTGGGTAATTCATAAACAATACATTTTCCCCTAGTTATGCAGGCTAGGACCTGAAAAACGAAGGTGCTGGCATTTTTGGTAGGTGTTCAGGGCTGCGCTCTGCATGAGGTGAATCGCTGTATCACTGTAGTCTTACATTGCAGATCCACTCCAGCTGTTCAGAGCTATTAATCCTATTCATGACTGCAGAGCCCCCTTGCTCTCTCATCTCCTAAATGTCCTGCCTCTTAATACTATTGCACTGGGAATTAGTCTGAATATATGTGAATCCTGGAGGGACGCCAAGGTCCAGACCACAGAAGAGCATTTAAGTGACAGCCCAAACCATTAGATTGACAAATAACAGGGCTCAGATCCTAAAGTGAATATTATTTCTATTAGTTCTTAAGACAAAAATATTTCATTTTTCAAGAACAAAGAGCGGCAGCTGATATCTTCATTTGGGGAGTTACTGTAATGAAGAGGTCAAGCAAAGGAAAGTTTCTCGGAGATGTTAAATAAGAAATGGAAAAAAATGCCAAGATGGCAGCCATAAAGAAAGGGTCAGGAAATGAGCCCAGGCAAAGAACAGTGTAAACAGAATGCAGAAGCATGCTAGCAGGAGGGACGGGATAGAGTGTGAAGGGGAGTTCAAGAAATTTTTATGGAACAGGAGATGTGAAGGGCAGCCAGAGAGCTAATTAAGGAGGCCAAGGATAGAGAGCAAGGAAGAGCTACATAAAACTCAAACTGTGGTTATGAGGGACTTTATTGATAGAAGTAAAATCTGAAATTGCATGCTTAAGATCAATCCAGTTTACAGTTTAGATAACAAATACCAAAGGTGACAAACTCCGAGCAGATGGCACGATACAAGTTTTACAGACAACAAATCACAAACGGCTGTGGAGTGGATATCCTGCAGGGTCAGCACTTGCCTCCGGGGGACTTCACGGACTTCACAGCTCTCACCAGTGATGTACACGTCACAGTCAAGGCCAGAAAGCATCTACTCACAGAGTTTGCCCAATTCCAAGCAAAGTCTGTTAATTCGTTAGGTGTGATTCACCAAATTTTAGCAGAACAAATAACAGTGCAATTGGAATGTTGTGGCAGTGACTTTTAAAAAAGGAGGTGCACTGTGATAATGTAATGACGAACCTCTCTCCTCAGTTTCATCAAATGTTAGTTTCCAGGGATTGCTCAGGTGAGCACCATGTTATGTATGCAAGGTTTGATACCTATTGATTGAAATAAAAATTGGAGGAGGTCATGGCACTATAGCCTAGCCACTGAAGTCCTCGTCTTGTAAGCACCATGATCCCATACGGGCACTGGTTCTAATCCCAGAGGCACTGCTTCCCATCTAGCTCCCTGCTTGTGGCTTGGAAAGCAGTCAAGGACAGCCCAAAGCTTTATATGTGGGAGACCCATGTGGGAGACCTGGAAAAAGTTCCTGGCTCCTGGCTTTGGATTGGCACAGCTCCTGCCATTGTGGCTGCTTGGGGAAGTGAATCATCAGACAGAAGATTTTCTTATCTCTCTTCCTCTCTGCATATCTGGCTTTCCAATAAAAATAAATAAATCTTTAAAAAAAATAAGTGGAAGAACATCAGATTTTGAAAAGTTTTGTCTACCTACCAACTGTTTGCTTTATAAGATTTAACAATAGTTTTTTTTTTTCCTTTATTTGGTGAGGCAGTGAAATGGCTCTTTCACAAATGATGTTACAGCTCCAAAGAAGGGAAGACTGCTACCCAGTGCTGCATACGTGGTTTGGGTCTGGGGACAGGGTGCCCGAACGTTGAAAATGCATGAGGTGGCTAATGCTTGGCAGCACAGTAAGGCTAGTCATTTCTTGGGTTTTGTGAGGATTGGGTTGAGGGATCTTAGGCATAAATTCTGTCTCCAGTTTTCAGTACCCAGTTTTAAGGCAGTTGGAATATGTGACTGTTAGTCCTTAGAGGGTAGAAGACTGATAAAAGAAAAACTGATCAGGAAAGAAAGATTCAAGTTAGGCAAGTGGATTGCAAAGGGAATTGAGAGTTTTAGCTATGACTTTAACACTGAGTGAAGATAGCACCTGTGAAATATTGTATCTCACTGTTATGACTGCTGAAGTGCTGTAGCTTTAACCTGCATGCATCATCATTTTTCTTGTGATCTTTTGCCTTTGAATTCTACATGTACATGGAGGTATTAAGTGCTTTTATGACAAATAAGGTATTTATATTTTCTTCTCTTTAGGGATTTCCAAACTTTCTAGCTGTTCCATTTTTGTTGAATAATGCTTTATTCCTTCAATATGCTGTGGTAGAAATCAGGTTTGAATTGTTTCTCCATCACTTTTTCTAGCTGTTTGCTTTTTTAATTCCTAATTTATTTATGCCTTTCATTGCTACAACTGCCATTTTAGCTTTGGTCTAAATTAACTTATAATTATTTTAATGACTGGTTTAAACTACTTTCACCTCCTTTTGCCCAGAGCTTAGCAAATATGGCCTGTAGGCCAAATTCAGACTGTTGCCCATTTTTGTAAATGCATTTTTATTGGAATATGGCCACATTAATTTGTTTATCTGTTGTGACTGCTTTGTGTTACAAGAGTGGTTGCAGCAGATTCCGTGTGCTATAAAAACTAAAATGCTTATTACCTCTCTTATAGAAAATGTTTTTCAAACCCTGTGAAGAATAATTTAAAATATAGTTTTGTCCATTTATGTGGTAAGAAGAAGAGAAAGAGCTTAACATGCCTTAAGCCAGAGACTATGCATAAGTAAAAACCTAGTTATTTAATACAGGAGAGTAAACATTGTGATTTTTTTTTCTCATTTTTTTGGAAACTTAGTATTATCTTTATTGTAAAATCATGCAGTGGTATGTCAGGAACTTTATGACAGTCAGTCCAGACTTCTACTTCCTTCCTTTCTTGGGATTTTATCTCTGGATGAGGCAAAGAGTGCAGTGGCAATGTGTTAGATGGATTATACTGCTTTGGGTCACAGTCATCAGCCTTATTCCCTCCACTAACCTGCATGTTTTGTTACTTTGGTGTAGTCCTCCTTTAGGTGTGTTGCACCTTGCAGCTGCTTTGACATTCTGAGATGTGCAAAAACCTTGAAATCTCTCCAGCTGGGCTTATAGCAACTCCAAAGATTGTGGGAGCCCTCCTCTGTTTCTGTTTTCCTGTAGGTCCGGGGACCATTCCAACTGTGTCTTAGTCATGCTGAGTCATAGGGACATCATGAGCCTTTCCAAAGGCTCTTTCTCATTGAAGTCTCTTCTTCACCGGAGTCTTGTTCCTCCCGGGAAATGGGGCTCAGATATACTTTGTTTCAATTTTCCTTATCCTGTGCAGTCTTCTTGCAGTTCTTCCCAGAGCTCAGGTTGTTGAGTCCTTGTTGAAGACTGCCTTCTCCTCACAACATTGATTTGTGCTGTCCTCCAGCTTGCCTGCATTCTGCAGCTTGTAGATTATTGTCTAAGCAGATATTAAGGCCTTAGGGATGGGAAAATTAAAGTTTGCTCCTGCTCATCACACATGCTTCCAGATCAATGACAGGAACAAAGACTTCTTTCCATTTCCAGATGAAATTTATGCTCCTGAAACTCAAAACTCAAGGACTAACTCTTGTTTACTCTTTTACTGTCTCATGCCTTTTTTGACTTAATGGAGCCTTGATTGAATAAAGTTTGCAGTAAAACATGGAAAATGCATGACTCAACAGTCTCATAATAGTTTTTTTTTCCTTCACTCGTCCTTCCCCTCCACACCATCTCATTTACTTCGTCTAACAGAATGGACAGTTGAAGATTCCTGACTCCATTGTACATGGAAATAAATAGATCCAGATAAGTGATAGAGTACGAAAATAAATTCAGTTCTGGTTTCTCCCAAGTAGGGGTTCTTCCTTTTGTTACACTAGAGCATGTAGTTTGCACTCCTCTGGCTCTTACGTCACCTTCTCTTCCTTCCTTTTTATATTTTCTTTGTAGCTATTTGGCTTTCTGCACTTCCTTCTGTTGCAATGATTTTACAGCTTCTTGGCATTCATGTGCTAGGAAGTCACAAATTTAAAATTCAGATGAAATAAGTATGCTTCAACTTTTCATCTAATTAAGAATAAGTATTCACTGGACATTGAATGAGAAGCCCTGTGCTCAGCTGTGTGACTTCATGGTATGGATCTGAAGTATGGAGGTATAGATCACAGGAAGGGAAAAGCCATTCAAAAAATTTTGTTGTGGCTTAATAGAGGACCTGGAGGAAATCAAGGAAATTTCACAGAACTGCACTATCTATGTTGGATCTTATGGAATTCACAGAAGTTTATATGGCAGAAGAAGGTATGCAAGAGCCTTCCAGGCTGAAGGTGCTATGTAAGCAGAGACAGCAGGCAGAAGAAGAATGCACTCGATTTACATTTTGGTAAATGTACTGGCATGTTGAAATTTTTGATATAATAGGATGTAAACTTTAACTGTAAGTCAGCAGTTTTCCCAAAGAGTAAGAACATTATTAAAAGGAAACCATTGCTGACTTCTTCCAATGACTAACCTGTAATTAACATATTTGATAGTCTTGACATCCATCTAGTAGGGAGAAAAGGAAATGCAAACCTTTTGTTCAAATTAAGAATCAGGGTTGTTTGCATTTTAAAGTCAGTTGTCTACATTATTCTTATTCTTGGTTGACATGGACAAACATAGACTTGTGGGTGTGAGTTAGGGATGGAGTAGAGATTGACTTTGGCTGTGTTTGAATGCCCGCGTAGATGTTGTGTTCATTAGTCCAGAGGTGTTAGTTCTTCAATAACTTTTATATGTGTTTTGTTATTTGTCATTGGATAATGATGGATGTGTCAGAGTGAATATGTCACAACTGTCTGAGAAATGGCTATCTGACATAGATCATGATGACATAGTTTTTGAGATGATATACAGTACAATATTCTTGTGCAGATTGCTGCCAAGGTTTGTCCTTTGACTACATCCTTGATAAAGGATGGAACACATCCTGATAATGTTTAATTTGCCCTTCGAGACAAGCCTTTTCAAAATCTTCTCCCATAGGCAGCACACAATTCAGGAATGATTTGTGTGTATATGTGTGCTAGAGTAAAGTTAGTAAATGGTCTATCTAGTTTATTTCTTTTTAAAATTTATTTATTACTCCTTGATATAGTTCTATAGGCTCTGGGATTTCTCTTCCTCCCTGCCCAAATGCCCACTGCCCTCTCCCCACTAATTTCCTCCATGTCATTACAGTAGTATAGTCCTTCACAATCAGTCACAAGTCCACCATTCTGCTATTTACGTGTATCCTTACATTGTAGGCTTGGACAGTGGCAGGGAGCCCAGCATCCTATTGTCAGGATACATTCAAAAGTTTCATTGGGAGTTTATCTTTCATTTAGAAGTAGAGATTCACATTGCTTTGTATCTTCACATCTCTATGTGATAGTCTCTAACACAGTTATTACACATCCCCATAAATGGAAAGCCATAAAGCAAAATCAATAACAGAGAGGAATGTGGAAAATTTACAATAGCATGAAGTTTAATAACATGCTACTGAATGACCGATGTGTCGCCGAAGAAACAAAAAAGGAAATCAAAGACCTTCCTGAAGCAAATGATGCTACTGTGTGTCCTATGAGTTAGGGAGGAAATTAATAACAAAAAACAAAAAAAAAGACCCTTTCTTTTGAATGAATGAAAACAATCTATTTTCATTGTAGCAGGAAGAGAGAAGATTTTAAAAAATTAAATGCAAGCGTGATCAATTTATACCTTAATCTAATCTGTGTAAAACATGAATTCATTTATTAATGTACTTGATTTATTATTGGAAAACATTGGCCATATTCTATAGTCAGGATGTTGAACTGGAAAGTAAGGCAATAAAGAAGTTCAGGATTCAATCTGAGGAATGCGTCATTTAATCTGAAATCAAATTTAAACTGTGTTTCAGCCAGTTTTTTTTTTAATATTTTGTCCACATCTGAGCAAAATTTGTGCTAGGTGCAACGGAGAAGGCGAAAATGTTTGAGTTGAGGGATATGTAATTTATTTTTAAATAACTCATTAAATATCTACTGATCACATAAGTAGAGCTCAGGACTGACATAGTATATATAGTATTTGACAGGACAGAAGAGGGTGAGCTCTCCATAGACTTGATTGATCAAGACATACGCCATGAAACAGTTGATGAGAATTGGTCTATGTTGATGTGATATCTTGTGCTTCAAAGCCATGTCTATGTAGCCACAAACAATTTCAATCTATTTAATCATAAACAATTTCAATCTGTTTAATGTACTATTTGAATGATGACCTGAGATAGTTAAAAATGTAAAATATATTTCTAATTCCTATTGAGTTATGTTCTGATTAATTATTGAGTAAAGACAATTTCCTGTATGTTCTCTCAAAGACAAGAAAATTAGTTGTGGTTAAGCTTAATCCATTAATTATTTCATGTACCTGAAGACCTCTAGGGAATGCAATGGCTTCGCAACATGGCTCTAGAGTGCTGAAATTTGCGTTTGATTCAAAGATGAGTAAAACTGAACGACTCCCTCCCGCCTATGCATCTGAAACTCTGTTATTTCCCTAGAGAGCAAGAACTCTATAATATCCTGCTTTTATTCAAATTATTCTGCTTTCTCTCCAAAGATTTTCACATACAAGTAGAATAGATAAACTGTAGAAGTTCACATGACAGACCTCTGGGAATAGACAAATATCCCTATATTGCTTTAAAGAGCCTTTTTAATTATGAGATATTTCAGATATGCAGATAATAATGCAATGAAGCTGTCAACCATGTACCTAGATATAACAGGTATTAATATTTTTCACACACACACACATATACACATATTTTGCTAAAGATCTCTGCATTTCCTTTTAAAGAAATAGAATAATTATCAACATAGTGAATGGTTTATCTTGAATCATTTGTTCCTTGCTATCTCCAGAAATAGTTATTTTGAAGTTAGCTAATCTGTGTCACTACCAGGGACACTTAAAATATTATTTTCAGTGTGTGTAGATATCAGGAAACAAAATGCACTGTTTTATGTTTTATGACATTTCATAAATGACAGTGTACACTGTATTGTGACTTTTACAGTCATCATTGATTTTTTTTAGACCTAACTATATTTATGCATGTAAATCTAGCATATTCACTTTAACTGTTCCATAGTATTTCATTTAGTCAGCAGTGCTTTATTTCTATTCTTTCTATTTATTTGCTTTTGTTGATGTTTGTTTTGTACATGCATGTGCTTGTTTTCTTTAAAAGATTTATTTTACTTGCTTGAAAGCAAGGTAATCAACAGACAGGGAAAGACGAGAGAGAAAGATCTCTTTCACCCACTGATTGATTCCCTCGGTGGTTGCCGGAGCCTGGAGCTCCACCTCTGGGTATCACACAAGTACTCAGGCCATTCTTCACTGCTCTTCCAGTCACGTAAGCAGGCCCTCTGAACCGAGGGTGCTGGCATTGCAGCTGGTGCCTTAACACGTTATACCACAGTGTGAGCCCCTGTACATTTCTTCAAAATGGAATTGATGCATCATTAGTTCAGGTTTCCACAGCTGAAAGCACATCTGTGATCTGTTTTGTTCACATAACAACCTACAACAGGTGCTTGTATATGTGAATGTATGATGGTTAATTGTGTCTACCTGATTGGGTCAAGGGATTACCAGATATCTGCTTAAACTCTGTTTGGGTGGGTCTCAAAGAGATTTATAGAGAGTTTGGTTCCTACTCACCCATTAAAAAGAATGAAATTTAACAACTAGCAGGAAGTTGGTCCCAAAAAGAATGAAATTCAACCACTAGCAGGAAGTTGGTCCCAAGTAGGGACCATTTTGTTCAGTGAAATAAGTGAATCCCAAGAAAAACCAAAATATAATATGCTTTCTCTGATATAAAGCAACCTTCATGCGAAATACAAGATCAACAGGTATACAAATAAGCATGTATATAATATATTTATCTAGATGAAATGTGAAATGGTGGCAGGTATACTGTGAAGTTGAGATACATTGCAGTGTGCATCTCCACTTGTGAATAAAAAATGTACTCTTCAATGAAACTGTTAAATATATCTTGTCAAAAGAATGTTGGATTTACATCATTGTCTATACCTACAATGTCAGGGTACTTTTAAATAGAAGAATGATGGATTTGTGACTGTTGCTGAAGAAAATCTGTATTATGACAAAATGGGGGAGAACAGTAGGGAAAGGAGGTGGGGAGGATGGAATGGGAGAGGAGAATCCCTAAACTTAAGGAACTGTATCATGAAAAATAAAGATTAAAAATAAGGATTGAATTGATCAACTGAACACAGCAGGTTGCTTTCCCCAGCATGCTTCAGTACATTGAGGACTTAAATAAGATGGTAGAGTTGTTTGAAAGGTCATTTACTGATACTCAGTGTGACTGGTTGAGCTAGTGCCAAAAGCTTCTATTTTCAGTGGTCTGGATCCTCAGGACTTTAGACTGGATTACAATCTGTACTTCTGGTTGTCAAGGTCCTAGGCTTTCTACTATGTCACTAGCTTTCCTGAATGTCCAGCATGCCAATGATGGAACACATGCACACTCGACACAATCTGTGTTATATATTTGCTAAGGTGAATCCCCATCATAAAGCACATCACTTATGCTCAGGGTTCTTTTCCAACAAATCCCACATACTATTTATGTGAAAATCCCCTTGTATTTTTGAAAATATTA
The DNA here is from genome assembly GCF_017591425.1 of Ochotona curzoniae. Taxonomy (NCBI): domain Eukaryota; kingdom Metazoa; phylum Chordata; class Mammalia; order Lagomorpha; family Ochotonidae; genus Ochotona; species Ochotona curzoniae. The sequence goes on along the minus strand of NW_024466502.1, from coordinate 38,356,709 downwards.
TGCAGAAACTCAGGCTTTGGAATTAGCACAAGATAATGTTGTTCTTAGCTACTGTTATTGCTGGGACAGACTCCACTTCTGACTCCATAGCATTTCTCAAGTATTCATGTTAGTGTGGTAGGCTAACTTGTTTGCTTTAAATAGTATAAAATACTAGATGTTTTAATTTTCTTGCCAGTGATAAAAACAGATAACCTAGCTTGACTGATCTTTGGCACAGTATTTAATCACTCTGGGTCAGATTTCTCCTGTATGTTATAATGAAAAGGGTTTGGGATACCCCAGATTATGACTAAGGCCTTTGACAGTAGAGAATTGTGGTTTCATGACTGCATGTGGCAGTTCTTAGTCCCTCCATCAGAACAACAGTGGAAGTTATTTAAGAAGCACTTGTGTAGGTTGGTGAATTCCTTTGGCAGCTTCTCTTTTGTCACTTTTCTCTTTATATTTCTTGTTTTGTTCCCTATGCCTTCACTTTTAAGTAAACATAGAAATGGTAAATTCCTCAGAGGAAATTTGAGAAATCGTGATTTTTCAAAAGGGTAGTTTCACAGTGTAGTTCATGACTGAAAACTTAGCAAGTGTTTTAAGTGCCATCTCAAATTTAGCTAGTGACTTAAGGAAAATATGTGTTTGTGTGGCTTCAATATAAGGCAGTTCTGCCCATCCAAGCTCATCTTTATAGTATCAAGACAGACTACATCCACATTTTATTATTATCCAAGAAATGGAGGCATCAAATACTGAACAGTGGGCACTACCTCGTAGTGTTTAGCTTCAGGAAGCTTGCTTTGGTTTGAATATCATGTCTGTTGTCTTTTGGATTAGTGAAGATATGCTACTGACAAGCTTGGATGCTAATGATATTTTTCCACACATGACTCTGTAAGCCTTGACTTGAGGGCAGAGAGCAGGAGAGTTCTGAGTGGAACAGGTAAGAAGAAGATGGATTTTTGCAGGGTGTTGAGGCATACTTAGATGTAAGTATTTGCTCTTTGCATCTAAAATTATTTTCCTTTTTCAAAAGTTTTATTTATTTTTATTGCAAAGTCAGATATACAGAGAGGAGGAGATAGAGAGAAGATCTTCTGTCCTATTATTCACTCCCCAAGTGACTGCAATGGCCAGTGTTGTGCCAATCCGGAGCCAGGAGCCAGGAACCAGGAACCTGCTCCTGGTTCCCACAGGGTGCAGGGTCCCAAGGCTTTGGGCCATCCTCAATTGCTTTCCCAGGCCACAAGCAGGGAGCTGTATGGAAAATGGAGCTGCTGGGATTGGAACTGGTGTGGATAGGGGATTCTGGTGTGTTCAAGGTGAGGACTTTAGCCGCTAGGCCATTGCGCTGGGACCTCAAATTATTTTGTTTAAACTCAAATGTATTACTCATGTCCACAACAGGAGTTGAGGGGTAGATATTGGTAGGGGTTTGATTGACAGGACAGAGCCCCAAGCCTGAAGAGAAGATGGAGAGAAGGACCATGACAGGCACTTCAAGAAGAAATGGATGCCCTGGGCAGAGACAGCTGCCGTGGCATGGGCGCTTGCTCTCCTAGCTCACTTCACTAATCATGTTGAAGCATTATGCCTTAGGGCATGTGAATGAGCACACTTGCCTACTCGCTGCTCCCTTTCTGAAATTCTGACCAGAACTGACTTGTATGATAACTTTTCCTTCCTAATGACAGGGGCAAGAAGCAAGAGAATTCTGTTCTTGCTGATACCCGCATAAGGGGCTTTGCATGTGTGTGTCCTGGAGTCTTTCAATTGCATCCTTGTGTGTGTGTGTGTGTGTGTGTGTGTGTGTGTGTGTGTGTGTGTGTGTTTATTGTAAAATACTGGACAATCTTGAAAACTTGCATGATGCTCTTAAGTACTTTTGAAGTGTTGGTATTTCTATCCCACATTTTCTTCTCTGATGAGATGTATTTTCCTCTGCATTTTACAAACCTGAAGTTCCTTAACATAGAGGAAAAAAAAAGTTCAGCTATCAAGGGAACATGCTTTTTTCTCATTAAGACCTTGAATCACAAGAGTATCTGATTAAGTTAAGTACAAGTGTCAGAGCACATACAGTGTTCTGTTTAATCTTCAATTTTCTTATTCAGATGGGAGTGATGGGAAGTTCTCTCTATACCAGCTACCCTAGATTCCCTGCCATAGGGACTCAACCTTGTCCCTGGTTCTGAAAAAATGAAACAAAAACCAAAAACCAAAAACCATGTATGTACAAAAAGGGTAGTCAGATCAGTGTTGTGTTCTTTGAGGACATTTGCTATCTATACAATAAGGTATGAATATGAGCAGTGATAAATCTTAGGAAAGAGACTATAATCAAATTATATTTCTTCAGAATTAGAATATATGTATATGTATATATATATAATTAATGGAATAAAAAGAACATCACATTTGCTTTGCTTCTTTGATTTGACTTTTGTTTTTCAGACTATTTTATTTTTTCATTTTAGTTTTGTACTTCACCTTGTTTTTCTTTCTTTCTGGATTTATTAATCGAGTCATCCATCTTTGTAGCATAGACACTACCAACATCACAAATCCTGCAGCTTCTCAGATGGACTGTAACATAAACCTCTTTGAGATGCCTCAGAACAGTGACTGGCTGCATAAAGTAGATTATACCTGTTGGGAGTCCCCTGGAAATTGTTGTATTCCACTTATTGCCTGTCTTTGAAATGAAAATATCAAGATAGTTTATCTTTGAAATGCTCCTCTCCAGACTTTGTGCTTGCAAACTTAATAGTACCATGAATTCAGTTTAAAACAACTATCTGTTTATTCAAGATACTCCCTCCTCAATACTATATCTCAGAAATTCTGTCGATAAAAACTGTATATTTTAGTATTATTTTATTACATTTATTTATTGAGGCCAAACTAGTTTATTGAAGCTAAGTATGGTTGGTGCTGGGAGGAACTGGGAAGAATTGGGGTGGGTAGAAATGGGTAGGGTAACATTACCTTTTTAATGAGGTTTAAATCAGAAAAATGCTTGAAGATAGATGCCTTTTAGGTACTTGCTTTGCTCTTTGTTTCTGTCTTGGTTTTTCTCAAATACACACCCCCGAATGAAGGGGTTATCTGTTATTTAGACAATTCCACTTTATACTCTCTGAAACTAAATTTTATTTTTTTAAAGATTTATTTATTTATCTGGAAAGATAGATTTACATAGAGAAGGAGAGACAAAGAAAGAAGGATGTTTCATCTTTTAAAGGTTTAACTTCCAAATTGGCCACAGTGGCGGAGTTGAGCTGATTTGAAGCCAGGATCCAGGAGCCTTCTTGGGGGCTCCAGGCTTTGGGTCATCCTCTGCTGTTTTTCCAGGCCAGAAGCAGGGAGGTAGGTGGGAAGAAGAGCAGCTGTGACATGAACTGGTGCTATGGGTGCTTGCACTTGAAAGTGAAGGATTAAGCAGTTGAGTCATCATACTTGCCTCCAAAACAAAGTTTGAAATATAGATTTGATGGTGCTCACTTATTTCTTTTCAAATTAGTGTTCAAAACTGCAAGAAAAAGGTGAATCTGTGATACACACAAGCCCTTTATTTACAATAGTGGCTTCCTTCCTCTTGGACAATTCTCCATCACTTTCTCCAAAGGATGTTTGGTAAAGACGTGAAACAGCTTTGATTGTCACAACTAGATGGAGGGAGCAATTTTATTATCATCCAGTTGGTAGAGAAATGCCCTACAATGTTCATTTCAGCTCCACAAAGAACTTTTCAGTTCCAAAGTCAAAAGAACAGAGAAGATTGGATTTAGTAACAAATAGTGAAAGGAGAATTAAGAAAGTAGATGATATGGAAATACAAATAAATTGGGAAACAATGGCAAGCCTGATATACATGTTCATGCATGTTGTATTTTCACTTAATCCTCACAAATCAACTATAAATACATATCACTGTGCTTCTTTTTTCTGTGGTCAAGGGAGGAATCCAATACCCAAAGAAGTTAAATGATGTACTTTATGTCACTTGAGTCACCAAGTATAATCCTAAAGCCTGTGTTTGGGAGCAGGAAGAAAAAAATTAGTGCTTACTGTGGAGCTGTGTGATGGGGAAGTGCAGGCCACATAGGATGCCTCTATGCCACATCTAAGTGCTTATATTCTGTGCAGCTTCTAATCCCACGTTCTTGCTAATGTATACCATTGGAGATAGCAGCTAGAGACTCAAGTACTTGAGTCTGGGCTACCACATGGCACACTTGATTTGAAATCTGGGCTCATGACTTGAATCTGGCCCCATTGTGGCTTTTCTGAGCATTTGCAGGTGTGACCCAGTGGATGGAAATTTTGTCTGTCTGTCTCTCCCTCTTTCTCTCAAACAAATGTATATATAAACCCCAGGAATTGAAAATTAGAGGAGGATAGAATAAAGGTCAGATTGGTATCTTATCAACAGACTCACACGGATGGATGCTTATATTTATATTGTATAACCATGTGACCAATGTACTTCTAGGATGTTTTTAACTATATACTTGGAAGGCTTTTATTTGTATCCTAATATTTCCACTGGTAAAATATGATTGTTTTCTTTCTTTCCTTTAAAACAATCATACTTAAGAAACTTCATCAATCACATCAACCCGGGCTGTAGTACGGCGTGCATTAATTACATGGTGTCTAGATAGAGGACAGTACCAGGAGTTACAGATTGAGAACACAGAGACTATGGATACAGATGGTGTCTTATGTCTTTAACCAGAAAATAAATGAAAAGTTCCTGAACTGAGAATTATTGAACATAGAACATCTTATCAAAAGAATTGAATCATGTTCTTTTCTGCCTGTCTTAAAGTGTAAAATAAATGTTCACCTACTGGAACCATATTGTTTGTTTTTCCTTGAAGGTCCCTGTCATGAACTTTTTTTTCTGTTTTTGGTCACAATTTTTATCAGCGAGGTAAGAGTGGGGTAAAGAATTTCTATCCAAATTTAGTGTTTTGGGTATTCTGATGCATCAATGACAAGTAGGAAAGATTTGTCCTTTTTTGATTTACAACCTTCTAAAAATTGGAGTCCTTAAAGTGGAATCTGGATATTTGAATTTTGTGTAACTTTCACAAGAGGTTTAGATAAGCACCTAGATTTGAATGTATCAATAGTGGTTAGCATCATGATTGCCCAACCTATCTTCACTTCAGCCATCCTGGAACGCAACTAAATTCACATTTCTTAGATGTAGGTAACTTAGACCTGGCTGAGAATAATCCTAAAAACACAAATCTATTTCTAGGGAAGGATAGTACCAGTTATCTGTAATAGGGTTTTAAAAAGTCATGACATTCAATCTCTTGGTGTCTCAGAGTTTTAACCTAGGAAAGTAGGGATAATAGGGAAACTCTCATCTCTTTAATCAGTTTTAACAGTTTTATTTGCAGTTCTTCTTTTATTCAGGGGTAGAGATGCAGTCTCAGATGACTTGATTCTATATGTGGGAGGAACAAAGATTTTGTAAAGAGATATTGGAACTGTGAGAGTGGCAGGTTAGCAGGGTATAAAATCAATGAACATAAATCAGTAGGCATAGCATACACAAATAACACCATGACTGAAAAAGGATTGAGATGCCAGTAGCCTCTTTCAGGTCTCCCACATGGGTGCAGCGTCCCAATGCTTTGGGCTGTCCTCTACTGCTTTCCCAGGCCACAAGCAGGGAGGTGAATGGGAAATGTAACAGCCGAGACATGAACCAGCACCCATATGGGTTCCTGGCACAGGAAAGTCAAGGATTTAGCCACTTAAGTATTATTTCTAATAGTTTAATTTCATTTTGTTTCAGTGTTGCTAAGTTCTTGTAATGTGTTCCTTCTTTTATTTGAATTCCTGTGTGTATTTCTCATTGTTTTTATGGTGCTTTATAATGATTTTAAACATTCTTTATCTAACAGTTCCTCAATATCCTCAGTTAAGTCTATAATTGACATAGACTTTTGTTCCTTTGTGGAGGATGTGTCAATGTTTTCATTCATCTAGTCTGTGCCTCTTCTATTTCCATTGACCATTGAAACTGAGATTAGTGAATTCTCCTACTCAGGGCCGATTAAAAAAATAAAAGATGAATTTTATTTAGTTATTTATTAGCAAGAAGGAGACATAGAGAAAGATATTTTGTCCTCTGGTTCACTTCCCAAGTGACTGCAACAGTGGGGCTAAGCCAATGCTAAGCCAGGAGCCAGGAGCTTCTTCTAGGTCTCCCACATGGGAGCAAGGTCTTAAGGTTTTGGGCTGTCTACTACCACTTTCCAAGACCACAGGCAGGGAGCTGGATGGGAAGCAAAGTAGCTGCAACACAAAAAGGCACCCATATGGGATCATGTTGAGCTTTTGGGAACAATTTTTTTTAAAAGATTTTATTTTTATTATTTTTTTATTGGAAAGGCGGATATACAGAGAGGAGAGACAGAGAGGAAGATCTTCCGTCCAATGATTCACTCCCCAAGTCAGCGCAACGGCCGATGCTATGCCGATCTGAAGCCAGGAGCCTTTTCTGGGTCTCCCACATGGGTGCAGGGTCCCAAAGCTTTGGGCCGTCCTTAAATGCTTTCCCGGCCACAGGCAGGGAGCTGGAAGGGAAGCGGGGCTGCTGGGATAGAACCGGCGACCATATGGGATCCCGGGCATTCAAGGCGAGGACCTTAACCACTTGCGCCACCGCGCCGGGCCCGGGAACAATTTTTAATCTGTGTTACCCACTGTTGGTCTACATGTTGATGTTACTGATTCTGCTGAGTGCCCGATTCTTTTTTTTTTTTTTTCTCGCTGTCTCTTGTGCCACTCCCTCCAGTGAGTTTCAATCCGGGGCTTCCTTGCTACACTTGTGCCATTGCCTTCATAGCCAGGTCTCCCAGGTCTCTATCTCCTTTAATCCCATGCTGTGGCTATACCATTTCTGCACAGACATTCTCCTGCTCCTTTTTCCAGTAGTACCTAGGGTTAAGGTGACACTAGCTGTGACTTTACATTTGTCAGTGGTGCCCGTTGCATGGATTTTTTGTCTTTTCTTCCCTTTTTAAAAAAAGGACATTTATTTTTTATTGCAAAGTCAGATACATAGAGAGGAGGAAATAAAGAGAGGAAGATCTTCTGTCCGATGATTCACTCCCCAAGTGACTGCAATGGCCAATGCTGTGCTGATCCAAACCCAGGAACTTCTTCCGGGTCTCCCACAGGGAGCAGGGTACCAAGGCTTTGGGCCGTCATCCTTGACTGCATTGAGGCTACAAGCAGGAAGCTGGATGGGAAGTGGAGCTGCTGGGATTGGAACTGGTGCGGATAGGGGATTCCAGTGTGTTCAAGGCAAGGGCTTTAGCCACTAGGCTATTGCGCTAGGCCAGTCAGATATGGTGGTAAGTTGGACGCTGAATTGGTGTTATTTTCCCACTGTGACCTTTGCAATGTGTTAAGTGAAAAGTGAATTCTCCCCTGGTTTAGCACATGTGCATCTAAGTGCTATTCTCCAGAGCCCTGTCTCAGAGCTGAAAATGGTGCCTGGCATGGCATAGGTGGAGGTCTGGGCTATATTTTTCATATGTACATGCATCTGCTAGGATTCTACCACTCTGCTGATGATTGGATTAACAAATCAGTGGGACCCAGAACTCTATGGCTGGATTCATTTTCTGAGTTCCCAATGATCTCCCCTTCCCTCCTTACCATCGGGGATCTCCCATCACTACTGGGGTATCTGTTTGCTGTAGCACCACTCGCTGGCCCTCCTGATTCCCCATTTCCAGAGCTCTCCGCACTGCCATTGGCCTGTCCTCTCCTATTTTCCAGGATTATACTCTTTCTGCTTCTACTGGGCTAATCCTCTTCCATTCATTTTAACCTGTCCTCACCCTATTCCACCATCTTTCAATTGCACCCACTTTTTAGTTCTTAAAAAATTTCTTATTTATTTGAAAGGTACTCCAGTTAATCCTCTCCCTCTGGCACTGGCATCCTGTGTGGGCACCAGTTCATATCCTGGCTGCTCCACTTCTGGTCCAGCTCTTTGCTAATGGCCTAGCAAAGCACTGAAGTTGCATGAGGTCTTTAGGCTCTTGAACCTGTGTGGAAGATCTGCAAGAAACTTCTGTTCCCTGGATTCAAACTAGCCCAGCTATAGCTATACCATTTGGAGAGCAAATCAGTGGATGAAATATCTCTCTCATCATCATCTTTCTCTCTGTGTCTCATCAATTCTTTCAAATGAAATAAATAATTCTTAAAAAATAAGTTACAGAGAGAAAGATAGGAGAAGGAAATATTTCATTTTCTTCCCTTCCCAGATGGCTCTGCTGACCTAGTCTGAATCATGATCAATCCAAGAGCTGGGAGCTTCATCTGAGTCTCCCATGTGAGTGGAAAAATCTAAGTACTTGGGCCAACTTCAAATTTTTCCTTAGCCCCTTAGCAGGGAGCCGGATGGGAAATGGAATAGCCAGGATTTACTACTCAAGTGGTGGCTTACCCACTATGCCCCAAGTGGTATCTTTACCTCCTATGTCACAACACTGGTCCCATTATTCTTAGTATTTTTAACCCATAGCAGCAATTTGGGAAGGTAAACCCTCTTGACAGTGAACTGTTTTGTGGCCATCCAGTGTTATTAATGACTGTTAGGTAGATTTTTAAAAATGCAGTTTCTCTTCTTTCAAAACTAAGCAGTTGTAAGCAATTGTGGAATGGATGCAAATATGTGCTTTTATTTTGATATTTCTTCCTGCATTGGTTAGATAATTTTTAAACTGTGCGTTGTTTTGTACTGCAGTGTGAAAATTTCCAGAGATTACACTCCATTGGAGTTCCCTCCTTGAGGGAAAATACATCTTATAAGAACTATTTTAATATGAAACCAATATTCCTGTGAGATTTGCAAATTAAAATTTCTTTCCAACTTTTGTTTAATATATTCAGTGTCACCTTGTAAGGCAACTGAGATAATTTTGTGTACCCTATCAATTTGTTTCTTGTTTGACATCTGTGTTTGTTTATATAGGTTTCAGAATTGGAGAATTCTGTCACCAATTAATGTTGATAGTTTTGAGTTAGAAAAGAGTATGCTTATAAATGAAAATTTTTGTGTATGAATTGTGCTTTATTATGGTTGACTATTTTCCAAATAAATATTCACTGACTTTATTGAATATTTCAACTCGGTAACGGGTAATAGAATCACCAGTTTTCATAGGAAGAGGGCTCAAGTGTAGTTTTTTATTTGTAAGAAATTTCTCTGCTAGTTACTAATGGCACAGCAGAACATTTATTAAGGAAATATCTTCAGCTATTTGATCAAGAATATAGTTCCTTGTGAAGGTGAAATATTGGGCTAAGATAATTGCTCCGACAACTTTAAAATGAATACTTTTTTGGTACTGCCTACCTGAATAGGGGTTCCTGATTTCTGTTCTTTCAGACTGGTGAAAGAATCATCCAAAGACTGCACTAAAAGCAACAGTTTATGTAGTGTCTTTGTGATTAAGATGGAGGTCATGAATTTTATACCCATCCACAGATGATTTTTAACTGATGTGTTTGGAAGCCAGTTTGCTAAATCATGCTTTGCATCTCTAAAGATCTAAAAGGGAAAAAAAATATTTCTTAGCCTCTAGGACTGGAAATATATTTCTCTACAATCTATGGTATATTTTAATATTGTAGGCATTGTGTACCATCTATCCATTTTCTATTCTTTTTATGTTACTGTTAATAATAGCTAATTTTGCTGAGTTTTTCCAAGGATTGGATTTTTCAATATGATTGTATGCCCTTCACTTTTTTTTGGTTTCATTCTGATTTGATTTTAGCATTCTCCCTATATTTTAAAACTATTTCTCTTTTTCAGATTATGATATTTTAAGTGCTTTGGATAAGGAATGGTACAAGCAAATAAAATGATTGTGCCACAAAGATTTTCATATAGGTCACTAATGAGTCTTCTTGATGCAATGCTATTTAATAATCCTGAATTAAGTAGTCTGAACTGCTTTCATATGAAATGATTCTATGACAGTAAACTTAAGTAGGAGAGAGGATTATGGTCAAAGGTTATATGGAATCACATGTCCTAAAGTCACTTGTATGTATTTTTAAGTGTATGTGACAATGTAAAGATCCTGAATAAATGAAATGTATCATATGTCCCTTGTGCCTCACTTCTCTTGCCTTTATCCCTAGGAGGAAAAGGGAGAAGTAGTTTTGTTCTAGGAAAATTCTATCCCGCTGCAAGAAATGTTTTATGTGACATCCTGTTAATTGGTCACGTAGCCATTTAGTCATCCAACTCACAGTGCACTTTAAATCATGTCAAGCATTTCTCTTTAAATAAACAGAAGTTCAACAGAAGAGAGGAAAAACCAATTAAACACACTCTGGTTTGGAAAATCGAGCATGTGAAGATACAACCAAAACTGTCTATGAAAATAAACTTTAAATACAGCGCCTAAGTCACTCAGAGTGGACTTAACATGAGGCAGGCTTCAGATGAAAACACCCACTGGTCACTAAAAGAATGTACTATGCTGCTAGTGTGTAGATATGACATACTTTATATTGTTATAAAGTTAATCTGAACAAGGCTTATCTAGTCAATGCAAAATTGGTGGCCCAAAGAAGTAAATGAGCTGAAATAGTTTTCTTTTAAACATTTACTTGAAAAGCAGAGTTACAGAGGAAGGGAAATAGTGAGAGATATCCCATCTGCCAATTGCCTACAGTAGCTGGGACAGAACCAGGCTGAAACTAGAACCTTAGAACTTTATTTGGGTTTCTCATGTGGGTGATCAGTGACCTCTGTTCTTGCATCATCTTCTGCTGGTTTCCCAGGCAAATTGGCAGGGAGCTGCATTGGAAGTGGAACAGCCTGGACACTAACCAGTGTTTGTTTGGGATGCCATATCACAGCTTTGAAATAACTCTCTGTGCCACAATTGCCACCCATGAAATAGTTCTGATAATCATCTGAAAGCATTATGGTTGTCAAGATTATTATTTTTGTTTCATCAAATTTATCACTTGAACCCATTCTCCTTTTCTGAGTGTCAAAATTTATTAATTAGGAATCTTCTGTCTTTGTCTTTCCTAGCTGAGAAAATTTTCTTTGGTAGTTTTTTTACAAGCTTATTTTTTTTTGTAAATTAATTTTTCATAAAACCTTAGCTAAATTACATTCTTTTTATAAAAAAAATATCCCTCACTGAAGACATTTTTGTTATCCCTCTGGCCTACATGAAGTCAGTAATAATAATGTTTAACAGTTGCTGACCTAAATAGTTTTATATGTAATGGGAATTACATATTCCAGCTGGCAAATTTAACTGGCTGAGTGGAAAGAAAATTGGAATTTAGTTTGCTGGTTGGTGACAGATTTGTCCAGGGGAAGAGCAAGGAGAGAGCAAGTGATAGAATGCTAATTCAGATTCAAAATGATTCACTGACTCAAACTCTCTTTTTGCTCCCACTTCTTTCCTTTGCTGATTATTACATGAGAAATGTTATAGAAACTCTATACTTCAATGTGATCATTGTATTGTTATAGGTGAATTAAGCCAAAGTACAACTAATAAGACATTTCCCACATGTCAATCTTTTGTTTTATTTTTTTGATACAGTTTTGTTGATATAGGGATTCCCCTCACCACCTCCCCTTTCTCACATATCAACATTTTATACAAGACATACTCATTTCCTCCCACGCTATAAATTCAGCACAGGCCAGCAGAGACTTTCATTCCATGTCTTTATCTTTCTCAGGACTCAGGCTGGTGAATGACATAAGCCTCTCTGTTCAATGGGAACACAATAGGTAGAACAAGGACTGTAGTCCTCAGTGTTCATGCATTGATTTGGATGATGAGATACCTACCACTTCCAATCCAACTCAATGAGGAGAATCAATTTTATGTGCTCACCCAACCACGAAGAAAACAAAAGCCAGAGCTCACCAAGAGAGTGGAAAGACATATGTTTGAGCCATTGAATGGCAGTCATAATGGCTTTGAGGTTAATTTTTTAATCAGTGAAATGCCAATTTTCTCTTTACTGTTTGTAGTTTTCCTTCACATCAGCTACTTAATTCTGAGCGTGAGCTGTGTTCAATTTCTCTCTCTGTCATGAATTGTCTTAGTCTAGGTCCTGTCTCTAGCTTGTTGAATGTTGACAGATGAATTTCCTGCCCTCTCCAGGTCTAATTTTACAAACCATGAAATAAATAGTTGGATTAGGGAAAGTTTAGTAGACCTACCAAATGAAATATCGTATGGCTTTATGAGAAGGCAAAATAAATCCTTCTCCTTTGACTGTCTTGCACTAACCAGGCAGGTGACATAGGCTATATATGGCTGGGGAGACATAATCCAGAAGAGATAAGCAGCCCACGGGTGCTGAGCCAGGGCAAATATTGAGAATAAATTACTATAGTAGATATTGGAATATGAATCCAAAAGGAGGTGAGAAATAGTGAGGCACTGATCATATCAGGAAGGATCTGATTTTAGTTCTAATTTATTGGTTATTTAGTGATTACTTTATACACACACACACACATTTTTCCTATGCTCTACCATCAAGGAAAGACTTTAATGATTAACTCAAAATTTTACAGTAAATTTTTTATAGTGTCAAGGAAGTATACAGAGGGCTTACCTTTTGCATCTATGCAATATAATTATGATTAATACAAGTGACTATGACTAAGTAGCAAAATAGCCCAAACTTCAACATCACACTTTTTGAAAGCTAAATAACTTCCTAGCATTTGAATTATAGTACCACAGAAATAAGTGACAGCAATTATCTTGTTAAGACATGTTTCAATGAATTCAGACATTTCTCATAGTTTTGACCTGCATTTTAACTAGGTTCATCTTTCTCAAATTATGCCTTCCTAAAATAAACATGTTGGTTCACATACTAGGGGAGATGGATTTAGGAAATTGAGGAAAAGCCAGAGCAAATCCATTGGCTTGCCCAGTAAAAGCTGAGAAATTTAGAACAAGAGGATTATTGGACAAGAAATAGGGAATGACATGAAGATTTGAAAAGTGGATACAGAAACAAGAAAAAAACTTACACGGGTTTGTGTGTCCATTATTACAGGGTTGTGCATTTAGATGTCTACATGGATTTTTATTCTGTGTATCCTTATATAGTAAATTTACTGATCATTCACTCCCTGAAAGTAAAGCTTACTTGAAGAGACCAGCAGTTATATATGGAGAGTGAACTGTAAGAACAGTTTGAGAATCTATGTCCAGGTCTGAATCTGTTTTGTACTTCTGGAATTGCCCAGTATATATGCTATTTTGTTTTTTTCGTTTTGCTTAGGTTGATTTTAGTTGAGTTGGCCCCTTGCACTGGAAAAAGACTGACTTGTACCTGTAATACAAATCACTGGACTAAGATTGGCAGGATACTGCTTGAGCAAAGGCACTGAAGTAGCAAGTCTTAGCATCTGCTCAAGTTGGAGTGTGCATTAAATGGAACAGTGAGAAGTAGGTCTGCATAGAAAGTGTCTTGACTTCCTTGATAAGCAGTGTGCATTTTATTCTATGGAAAAGGAGTAATTGCAGAAGATTTATGAGTAGAGCAGTGGAATCTGAACTAATTCCTTTGAAGAGTTTCCTGGTACAGGAAAAAGAAGGGTTTATAAGGGACAGGGTTAGAAGTCTGTTTTAAAAGAAAAAAAAAACATGGTAATCAATAACTAGTTACCTTGCTGTTAATAGGAAATTTGATTATGTGTTGGTGTAGAATAGAAAAGAAGGGAAATTCAGGATTGACTCCGAGATTCAAGGCTTTCACTGTTTGTTGAAAATAGGGGGCATTCATTAAAATGATTTTGAAACACTACTTAGGTGAATGAAAGTTTTATTGTCTGTCCACTGCAGAAGAAGGGAATGAATTTGTTGATGGTCTAATGATAATACTAAGTCATTTAATTTTGAAGTTTGCAAGACAGTGCAATTCTAATCAGTACGTGGAATTCAAAACCAAATGGTTATTTTTCTGACCTAAAATCATAGCAGGAAACTTTTTGTGAAACTACTTAAATGTATTTTAAAAGCAACTCTGAATTTTCATGTGTATGGGTCAATCTTTAGCAAAGGGCAGGTACAAGAAACTCAATGGGCAAGACAAGGCCTAGGAAATTGTTGGGATTGGATTCCAACCATCGAACATAATTCCATCAGTCTGTCCTACTTTCCCTCCTTCACTTTCCATCTTTTCACATGAGGTTCTTTACTTTCTGTTAGTACCAGCACACTCCCTTTTCATTTCTTCACATTTTCAAATGTAACACAGTTCTCAGCACTTAGTGATGAATTATCACACCTGTTTCTCTACGCCCACAACCTTTACTGAAGGTTTTCATTTTTGGAACATGACAGGGTTGATATTGTTTTAATTTGCATTCCTCTATTAACACGTTTGAATTTACTTCTAATTTTATTATCAGTTTTGTTCTACAGTCATTCAAAATTTTATTCATTGAGCCCAACACAATGGCTTAATTGGCTAATCCTCCCATTGCAAATGCAAGTGCCAGGTCCCATATGGGTGCTGATTCATGTGCCGGCTCTCCACTTCCTGTCCAGCTCCCTGCTTATTGCCTGGGAAGGCAACGAAGGATGACCCAAAGCCTTGGCATCCTGTATCCATATGGGAGACCAGTAAGAAACTCCTGTCTCCTGGCTTCAAGTTGACTCGGCTCTGGCTGATGCAGCTTTTTGGAGAGTGAACCAGAAGATAGAAGATCTTTCTGTCTCTCTTCCTCTCTGTAAATCTGCCTTTCCAAGAAGAAAAGAAAAATTCTATTAATTTTTTTAGAAGTGCTCATCTGCTGTTTTATTTCCCAAATGCCTGCAAAGAACTGGAGCCATGGATGAAGCCATAATCTAGGAATCTAATCCAGATCATTCTTGGGGGTATCAGGAATCCAATTCTTTAAACCTTCCTGCTGCCTCCCAGAAGTCTGCATTAGCAGAAAACTGGAACCAGGAGTTAGAATTGGGAACTGAACTCCAGTACTCCAAAACTGGAGCAAAGTGTCCTAACTACCAGACTAACAGTCTACTCCCTTTTCTTTGCAGTTGAGTGTCTTTCCCTACATTCTCATTGCAGGCTACATTTTATTGATTTATAGCAAGCTTGTAAAAGATTTATTCATTTTCATTGTAAATTCAAATGAAATCAGATTGTGGCTAATCCCATGGCTGCCAGGATTAGAACAGGCACCCATATGGGAGCCTGGTGCTTTTAACATGAAGACTTTAGCCACTAGGCCACTGTGCTGAGCCCAATTTGCAGCAATTTTAAAAGGTGTTGACTTCGTAAGATTGTCTCTGAATAAATTGTATCTGTTTTGATTATTAGTGATATTGCTCCTGGTTTGTTGTGGTTGTTGGTTTGGTGTCTGCTGCGAGATGCTGGCATAGAATTAAGAAGAAATACAAAAGTTCAGGAAGCCTAGAGTCCAGTTGCTGTGTTAGTTGATCAGGAGGTAAAATGCAAAAATGCATCTATATTTCTTTTAGAAAAATGCACCAAAGCATATCCCAATTGTGTTGGTAATTTTAAAATCTGTCATCTGCATCCTTTAGATATACTCTGTTCTCCCCAGAATAAGGTAAATGTTATGCTTCAGGCAAGTTACAATAGCACACCAGCCATTCCACCTTCTTAGTTTTTCTCTGGCTAGGAATTGAGGTTCTTTTTTTTTCCCCCTTGGAAATTGTAGGAATTGACCTCAGAGAATATATAAATTGCAAAGTGCTTCCTTTTATGTGACATTTTACATTATTCCTATTTTTCTCTCCAGAAAGTATGAAATTACATCTTAAAAAGGAATCTCTGTAGCAGTTTTTTATCCGTTTAAATATTTAGCACTACACAGTGTTTACTTTTTATATTTCATATTTGAATATTATGTTTTATAGAAGACTATCAATGAGTTTTCTTTTTCATTTTTATAGTAAGTCTCCAATGCTTATGGGCTCTGTTCATTCATTTGTCTGCTGCTGTGTCTGATGCTTCCCCTTGTTTGGAAGTAACACTTATGATTGGTTACTCTACAACCATGTAGCTGTGAGGAAGGATGGGAGATGATTGTGATTTTTGAAATAGTCTGTCATGAGTGACAACTGACAAAATACATGCTAGAATGTTTTGAATGGTTGGGTATGAAAAGCTTAACTTCCACAGATGAATGAATATACATTTATAATATTGTTAACTCAAAGCTGATGTGTAAACAAGATGATGGCTTCTGTATTAATTAGGATCTCTGGAGAAGTGGAACCAATTGGATTTTATTCACAGCTGCACTCACAATAAATGTATTTTAAGGACTTGGGAATTTACTTACATGATTATGGGGATATATTCGAAATTTGTAGTGTGGCCCAGCGGACTAGAAATTCAGCAGAGTTCTTATTTCGATCTTTAATCTGAGATTAGTAGGGCTCGCCTCAAGCTGGGAACTCAGGTAGACTTTCTATTTCTAGTTCGGAGACAGAATTCTTTTAACGTTAGAACATTTGCTTTTTCTCTCATGATCTTTAACCAATTAGATGAAGCCATGCTCCAGCTAATGGGCAATGTGCTTTACTTATAGTCAACTGGAAGTTGACACTCAATTGTTTTGTTATCAACAAAAACACAGTATGTTCACAGCAACAGCTAGCCTAGTGTTGGCCCAAACAACGAAGTGCCATAGCCCAGTTAACTGTAACACATAAAATTAGCTATTGCACATTCCTTTTATACTCCTTTCCATCATTTAAAAGTAACAGGGTTCTTTGAGGAAACCAGAGATCATTTCTAGGTAAGTTTTAGGAATTTAGAGAATCCATTTAGTGAAAAAAGGAAGAAGCTTCAGAAGGAGAAGCAAAAATGCCATAAAAATGATGCCACCACATTGATTCGGCCAACTGACTTGTAATGAGAATAGTAGATTGGAGGAAGATGATCAAAGGAAGTAATGGGCAATGCTGAATGCTGTTCAATAGGCCAGAGAACCAGTGTTCTCTTTGAGTCCAGATTGAGAATGAGCTTTGGATAAAGAGTCTCCAGGAACAGAAAGAGAATGAGCTTGAATGAAAAAAGAGTTCATCATGTGTTAGTGAAGTTACTTAACCTTTCAGTTACACTGAGTATTTAGACATGTAGGAGGAGAATAATGTCAACCCCCAACCTATTTAATAGGGCAAATGAGTTAAAACTGTTATAAGATTTAAATCTATGTCAATCAGCCAATTCAAAGCACAACACTATAATTAGAAACTCATGATTACCTGTAGAATATCCTTGTGGGCAAAATTAATCCATATTAAAAAATTAGCACTTACTTTAATCTCAGATACAGTCCTGTTCAAAGAAGTTAATTTGTTTTATTCTGAGCCTAGAGAGTTGGCTCACTGTCTATCTACATGTCTCTAATTGTATATATCTATACCTATCAACAGAGAGCTCTGCAGATCTAGGTTGACATAGGAGTGGAATTTTCTGATATTCAGAGATTTGATGTGGGTCTTTCTTAGATTATGATTAATAACTTTCAGTTGTCACCGTTTTCCTCAGTGACTGGGGGAAGTCTCCAGGGTGCAGTTTGTTAATGGGGAACTAAAAAAAAAATGTTTTCCAGAGAACAGAATTGGCTGCCCATTTTGCTAGATCATCTCTCACCTCACTGTATACTTTTATAAGACATGCGTGTGCTTTATGAGCATGTTAATCATGTGGTCTGTTTAATTGTTTTAAGTAAGAGAAGCAATACTGCAACCAATAAATAATTTTCGGAATCGGTTCTTCTGGGATTGGCATTTGAGTAGGTAGTGTTTTTGCTAATATACTTGATTACTTTAAAAATCTCCCTTTTGATATTTATTCATTTTGAGAGATATACAATCTATCTTGTACAATATTCCTTTTCTTTATATTAGAAAGCTTTTGTTTTACTCAGGTCAAGAATTCTGAACTCTACTAAGACTTTCTGTATTGGTGTTTATAAAATATGATACAAATGATTTCTATGTTTCCTGTATTATTGACTTAACAGGCAATGATGCAGTGTGGTAATAAAAAGAGAAGTGCATCTTTGAAACTAGAAAGTCAGTTACATAAGTCACCCATGGCGACAAAGCTGCCGATCCTGGCATTGTTAGGCTGGCATTTGTTTAAAGTGATTTTTCAAGAAAAAGTTATCAGAAAAGCTTGCCTTATAAGTAGCCATATGACCTCCAGGAGGCATTTAAGAGTAATGTAATGGTACTATTTGATATAGTATAGGTTATGTATTTGACATTGATTCATTTCTTTCCAGTCCTTATTCACTAGGGAGTAAAATTATTGCCTCATAAAACAGGAGAAATGTCCAGTTACTTCCTAAGTAGGACCCAATTAACTTTCCTACTGTCACCAATTCCTCCCAAACATTGGCACCTTCCCAGCATTGAGGCAGAGGGTATGTTATATGCCCAAATTCTCTGATCCAATGGTGATTATTTTGAAAAACATATTTCCTTGAAGATGCAATTTGCAAAGAATTTAATTCTTGAATGATGTTTCATTGAATGACTAAATTCATTAAAGTGTTTTTTATTGTAAACCTTCTGCCTATATCAAAATTATAAGCTGTGATAATAAAATGTAAGTCTTAAGGAAAATTTATGAGTGAGAAGGTTTGATTATTGAAATCCATTACAATGTTCTACAACCAAAAAACTGAACTAAATTTTATTTTATTTAGAAAATTAGGATAGAGTGGACAGTTTTTGTCTGAGTCTTGTCATTGGATAACATGTACGTTTAAAGCATTTTGCTTGACAGGCAAATTAAAATGCTATTCTTGCCTATGAGATCTGGGTGAGAATTAATTAAATTTACTTGAGAATATGTTCACTGCTTGGGATGCTAACACCCCATATCAGAGTACCTAAATTTGAATCCAACTGCTTCTGATTAGAGTTTCCTGCTGATATTCTCTGAAGGCAACAAATGATGGCTCAAGTAATTTGAGTCCTTGCCACTCATCAGGGAGACAATTGAACTCTAGGCTACTGGCTTCAGCCTAATCCCAGCCCTGGCTGTTATATCTGCAGAGTGAAACCAGCTGATGGAATTTTGTTTACCTGTCTTTCTGTTTGTCTCTCTGCTTTTCAAATAACATTTAAAAATAAATAAAATGTACCTCTTTTAGTAACTGGGACTAAAGTCCTTAAAGCAGTAAAAAGAGAATGAGAGGAGTAGCCAAAATTATTGTTCGAAATGAAGACAGAACTCTTGATTTTAGTAGAAGATTGGCCTATAGCTACCTGCTGCATAGTATCGAATTGTAGCTGTGGTCTACTAAACAAGTTTCCACAGGACTAGAGAAAGGCCTCCCGGCAGAGGCAAAAATGAACGTAGTCTCCTGGGTTAAGAAAATACCTACCACTGGGTCAAGTTCCTTTGGCAAGGCTGAGCATCTTCTCACAATTTAAGATGTTGACCTTGCTGTTGACCTCACCAGTAATCATGGTGATCTGATTTGATCTGATTGAGAGAATTAGCTTAATTATATTTTGCCTGTTTTGATAATAGATGCAAATTTATGATGACATGAATGGAAATAATGCTTATGTAAGTCTGCAAGGACTTTTATGGCAAAAAGACTATAGACTAGGTGGGTTACACCACAGAAATTTGCTTCTGACTTCTGAATGCTGGAAGTCCAAGATCAAAATTCATCAAATTTGGTGTCTCCTGAAACCTCTCTGAGCTGTGGACAGCTATGTTGCACTGTCTTCTCTTGATTTTTTTTTCTTTTGCCACATACGTTGTGACTGCCTTCTTTTACGGAAAATACTAGCTCTGCTAGGGTATCACCCCATATTAATGACTTCAGTTAAATTGGATTACCACTTTAAATGGCTTTATTTCCTAACATTAGCTTAGGGATTCAATATGAGAGAGTGGTATGGGTGATGATTCGGTTCAAAATAGTGATAGTAATAAATACGTAATCAATGCTTCCTATGACCTGGGCCTGATGCTAAGTGGTTTATATTGAAGAATTTATTTAATTTATGTAATAACTCCAAGAAAGAGATTGCATTTATAATTTTACAGAAAAGGAAACAGATTGATAGAAATTAAAACACTGACTGCATCTGCAAGGGAGCAAGTGAGGACAGCAGACCAGTATCAGAGCCTTGGTTCAGAAACCTAGTGGTTTCAGAGATGGTACTTGTGAACACGGTACAGAATGCAGGCAGACCCATAATGGAGTTGAAGAAATAGTTGCTGGTTGTAGGCTATGTTATGGAAGTTGCTTTGAATGATCTCTTAGAAATATGGAATTTTTATCTTTCCCTGATTAAACAAAGATGTGAGTGTAAAACAGAGAAGCAGGCACTAAAATATCACTTTCTTGCTGGCAGAAACTGGAGGCTTTGGTTTTAGGTTGATCAACCAAATGAATTAACCATAGAGTTAGATCAACTCAGTACCCAATCTCAGTGTATTCACTAAGTATGAAGCTCCCAAAATGAAGAATATTGGTGAGCCAAGCTGAGCAAAGCTATGTTTTTTCAAAGATGTAACAGTTAGGTCTCCCAATAGTGAAGAGCTTTTCTGAAACATTTTTACCCCTGGAAACCCAGAGGGAGGCAAGGGTGTATGGTGTAAGGGAGATTTTCTTGGCCTGTCTTGGAGAAGCTGAGGAGTCTTTCCTGGGTCTTAGATAGACATCTCCCTTGAGATTGTGGTAGTGAGCCAGAAGACATTTCATTGATTATTTAGGAAAACTTTTTTTTCCGCAAAATTAATTTTGCATTGCTTGCAAGAAATAGAAATCATTCAAATATGTTAAGAGGCAACCTGGCTTGGGATTGTGTTGATGAGTGGCTATAGTTTGGAAATAAATGGTTGCTTTAATGGTATTAATGCATTGGAGACATTGTCCTGTGAGTAATGGAAAAGACCAGTATGTAAATTTCCCCCCCTCCTACTCACAAATCTAGGAAAATTTTCTCAAAATAACTCTGCTTTCAGGAAGAAAGCCATTACATCTAAACAAAGGAATCTGAGTCAATAGAGGAGAGTAGGGTTTTAATCATTCAGCTTGGTGTGTGGAGTGTATGATGAATATTCATTAACAACTGATCAATAAGCTATTTTTTCTATCTCTTAAACTAGAGCTGCAACATAAAAATGAAGTAAAACAAACATTTTCTAACTCTCCAGAAGAATAAAGCGCACTGCTAATATGTTTGGCAGCCTTCAAAAATAATGAATATCATTAGAACAGTTCTGTATACATTTATTTTAAGATAACTTACAGTAATCTCCTACTCTAATATTTGAAATTTATTTTTTAAAGAATTATTTTTATTAGTTTTTTTTATTGGAAAGGCAGACATACAGAGAGGAGAGACAGAGAGGAAGATCTTCCGTCCAATGATTCACTCCCCAAGTGAGCGCAACGGGCCGATGCTATGCCGATCCCCAAAGCCAGGAGACTCCTCCGGGTCTCCCACGCGGGTGCAGGGTCCCAAAGCTTTGGGCAGTCCTCGACTGCTTTCCCGGGCCACAGGCAGGGAGCTGGAAGGGAAGCGGGGCTGCTGGGATTAGAACCTGCGCCCATATGGGATCCCGGGCTTGCAAGGTGAGGACCTTAACCACTGTGCCACCGCGCCGGGCCCGTAATATTTGAAATTTATAAAAGGCAAACCAGATTGGAGAATTCAGACATTTGTGCAGAAAAAAATGAGTAAAAAATCCACTTCTTTCTAAAATTTAACATGCAAAAGAAAATAATAGTGTTGACATGACCTAAGGGGACTGATTGAGGTTTCAATTCATGGGTAGGCTCTTGTTTTTCTTGAGGGACATAATATCTGCATTTCCACATTTGTGCAATACATACAAGTAGAGTTTTAAATTTGTTCTGTGTTAAAATAAAGGCTTCCCCCCAATGAAATTATCTCCTCTAGACTGACTTGCAAATAGAATGTGATGATGTGGTTTAGTCATTTTTTTGAGGTACCTAAACAGTTAACCTAAAATTTTGTATCCAAATAAATTTTAGGAGTTTTTACATTTTGTAATTGGACATGAAATAGTTCTTGACATGTGTTTGGTAGTTGACAGGAATTAAACAAGTCAGGTAGCTCAAAGGCTTTTGTTTTCTTTCCTGCAGTGATGCTATTACCCAACCAAAAGGATGATGATGTGATGATGTTTCTTGTTTTTCTTTTGTTTTTTTTTCAGATAATTTAAGGGAAATTAAAAATTTGATCAATAAAAATTAAAGAGCTTTCTAGAGTGTGCCATGGATTAGGGCTCAAGATATGTATTAAATCTCCATACTGTTCACCATGATGGTTGTACTGGTTTCCTTCAAACCAACAGATTCCTCAGAAATCTGAAAATAGAATTATAATGTGACCCAGCCATCCCACTACTTGGAATTTACCCAGATGAATCAAAATCACTGTGTTAGAGCATTATTTGTACACCCATGTAGATCAGTTCATAATAGCTAAGACATAGAATCAACCCAGATTTTTAGATAAGGAAAATGTTATGTATAGATATATATTTATATACATACATATTATGGGATACTACACAGCCATAAAAATGAATTAAATCTTGTCTTTTGCAACATAATGGATACAGCTGGGAATCAGTTGGCTTAGTTTAAAAACCAATGCCAAACAGACAAATGTCCTGTTTTCCCTGATCTGTGGTACCTAGTACAGTACAAAACATTATAATCTTTATGAGCATAATTGGCATTTTGAGACTGAATTATTGTTTACAGCCTTTGTCTACACTCTGGAAGTGGGGATTTTTTCTGCTAGATATTTGTTACATTCTTTACCTATCAGAGCATTAAACTTGTGAACATGAACTGAAAGTGTGCTATCATGGAAAAAATTTTTTAGACAGCAATAAAGAAGGAGGAGGGTGGGTGAAGTACACAGGCAGGAGGCAGGGTACAGTGGGAAGTATCACTCTGTTCCAATATCTGTGTTTTGAAATACATGAAATTTGTCCAACTTTTGTAAATAAAATAATGTAATTATATATAAAATAAAATATGTACTGAATCTACCAAGTAAAGACTCTAGGGGACTCTTAAATTCTAAAAATATTTTTGCTTATTTTAAGATTCTTTCATGTAAGATTATTAGCTTTTTTATTAATTACATTGCATTATGTGACACAGTTTTATAGGTACTGGGATTCCCCCCATCCCTCCTAAAACCCTCCCCCTATGGTGGATTCCTCCACTTTGCTGCATTGCCACAGTTCGAGTTCAGTTGAGATTCTTTCCTTGCAAGCATATACCAAGCATAGAGTCCAGTATCTTATTGTCCAGACAAGTTCCACGGTTTCTTGGGGAGACCATCTCTCGTCTGAAGGTAGAGCTGACAGAGTATCATCCCGATCAATTAAAAGCCCCAACATAACATCAGCAACAATTTATAATATTATGGAATTAATTGACATAGTATTGAGTAACCAATATGTTAAAAAAAAAGATGCAAGTTCTTAACTACATCCTGTGACTTCTTCATTGACATTTTAATTTTAGTTTATATACAACCGGGTTCTATACACCTTAAAATGGCTATAGATTACTATTCAGCTGTCTCGTGTCTATTTTCATTTTAGTATTTAGCTTTTTATAGCATTGAGGTATAATTTTGCTAAACCTGGACGATTTTTAATTTCTAAAAATGCTTCTCTTGATGTGTTGGTTTGTTTTAGAATGCATAATGAAAAGAGATTTATTTAGATCATAGTTTTGGAGCATGAAAATTTGAGATCAGATTGCTGTATTTGCTTGGTCCTCTGGTGAGGACCCCATGGTGATGGTAGCAGGTAGGCATGTGTCTCTGATGGCCAGATAGGAAGCCAGAGAACAGAGAGGCATTGATCTCAAACATTTGTAAAACCTTGATCTTACAATTTCTACCCAAGGTCCCAAGAGAACGCCATCAGTCCCTTCTGAGGGCAGTGCCCCTCATGACCTAATACTCTTTACTGGGCCTCCCCTCTTAAAGGCTTCCACAAAACCTTTGACATCATTACACCAAAGTCCAAGCCGGCAGCATAAGAATCCCTGAGTGGAAAACGACATCCCAACCAGAGAACTCAGAAAATTTCATGCTTTGGATTTTTAAAAATCGATTTTGTTATTTATAGAGGTAGCAAAAATATATTTCTTTACCCTGTAAAAAAAAGTGAGATTCTGGCAAAAATATTACCAAAATATGTCTTTGTATAACCTGTTTCTTAAATTTGCTCTCATTATTTTAAGACTAGTATTTACAGGGGCTAGTAAAGTTTGAACTTCCTAATTTATATCCAATCTTTTTTACTCAAGATCAATTTTTTCCTGTTCCCTGGATTACTGATTTTGGATGCTGGGAGAGAAAAATGCCCATAAGAGTGGAGTTCTTTCAACTGGAAAAGTTGGTGTTCTATATGCTGTCTCTCAGCCTTCCCTAACGATTTTTTAGCAGAAAGCTTTCAAAGCAACTAGAGAGATTGAAGTGGCTTTTCCTTGCGTGGTTTGGAGCAGGGAGTCTTCCAAGCAGCAATTACTTTCTTTTCTCCTCTGAATGTATGTTTAGTGATGATGAAAGTGACCATGCAGATACGCGTTGGCCCTGTAAAATGCTTTCTGGAAAATACATGTTATGTGATAAAAATGTACCTCTTATCTTGTGGTTTACTCCTGATTTAAAAGATGCCCACTTCATAGACCAAAGGAGCAGTTTTCAGTGCGTGTCCAGAGATTGTTCAAACTTTAGTAAAAGCTAAGAGAAACACGTGCAATCTTTGAAAGTGCTGGTTAAAAGCAACAGCCTGCTTAGGGAATGAGGAAGCATTGGGATTTCTTAATACATATGAATAATTGTACTTCCTTTTAAATACATGGTGAACACATGTGAAAAATATGTCCATGTCAACATGTGTTCTTGTTATTTTAAAAATGACCTTTGAATGAGAAGGAGTTTATTAAATATCTCACACATAACTTTGATTTAAAGTGTAGTGCCATTTTTTACATAGTCTGAAAATCAGGATGACTTTTAGTCTAGCTTGAGCTTCAGAAACAGTCAGCAACCCTTCTGTGCCTGCTTGGGAGGTGCTCTGGGTAATTTGATCTGAGCAGCCAGAACTGATGTTCCTAATGTTCCCAGTCCCATGCACATTTTTTGTTTCTGTGCATTCTTTTGTCTTCTGTACTGACAACGGAATCTAAATTCACAAATTGCTCATTATGTGTATCAGTTGGGATCTGTATGCCAATTATTTGTTTCCGAAAACAAAGACTTGCATTTGGAGCAAGGAACCATTAGAATCCTGGGGCATAGTTTCAATATATATTTCTTTCCACATCTGATTGAGTTAGTAACTAGTATTCTTCTAAGATATCAGTGGCTAAATAACATTGAAGGGAAGTAGATGTGAAAAGATGTATAAAAGATTGAGCTATAACATGAAGGTTAAATATGGCTTCTGGTTAGTAGCACCTCCAAAATTGTGATTAAGATAGCTACACAGACTTTGGAGAAGGTGAAACCCCTAGTCACTGAAGCTCATATTTGTGTAAACTTAGACAAATGTCCATAAATGGCTGGACTGGTTTGGATTTATTATAAGCTATGTCTGTTGACAGGTTAGGCTTTGTTTGAAATCTGATTCTGTCTATGCCTTGTTCTGTGACCTGGGTAATTAATTTTTGGCTGCTTCAGTTTGCACCCCTATAACGTTTAGGTCTTAATTGACTCCCCTTCACAAGGATACCGTGAGGCTTGAATGAGCTAATACATACACTGATGCATTTTGAATTATATGTGGAATATTGTGATTCCAAGAAAATGCTAGGTATTATTACTCAGTTGTCCAAATATATTATATCTGCTCGATGTTAGGTTCAAATATCCTTTGTATCTGCTCGTTCTTTAGACCCTGGCTCAATAGAAAAGTGTTGAACTAAAGAAAAAAATTGAAAAGTCATTTATGTACCACATTGTCTTTCTGGAGTCATGGTTATTTTTACCTTCACCCAAATGTGTACAACCCAGCAAAGCTCCAATTTGACATAAGACAAAATGCAAGTCACTCAATAGCATTGATTTCTTTTGTTTTACTACTACTTCAGGCCCAGCAGAACTCTTATAAGTGTCTGTATTTCAATGAACTCTTCATTGCCCATTGATGTTTTGTAACTATTCCATGGTATGTCCTCATTTTACCTGTGGGAAACTCAAATTCATAGATATGAAATGAGTATGTTTCAGAACAGAGGAAGAATCTTTTACGTGGAGTTCAGCATGTTGATCCTCAAGGAATGCCTATCTTTTTGCTTCCTCTCTTGTTTCAGTGTTTCACTACACAATCAAGTTGAACATCTTTTAGATGACTAATATATCTTTTAAATCATTCCATCAACTTGTCATGTATTACACTCTATCTTCATTCTTGTGAAGAATGCAATAAGGGAAATGGTGTTACAGATATAAGTTTTAAAGAAAAAAAAAACTCATTAAGAAGTTCAAATTCTGCTCCTGTGTTTTGACTCTTTTGAGCTTGATTTGTACATAGTATGGGTTC
Organism: Ochotona curzoniae; assembly: GCF_017591425.1. Taxonomy (NCBI): domain Eukaryota; kingdom Metazoa; phylum Chordata; class Mammalia; order Lagomorpha; family Ochotonidae; genus Ochotona; species Ochotona curzoniae. The sequence goes on along the minus strand of NW_024466502.1, from coordinate 38,330,081 downwards.
AAACACCTGTGCTCTTCCTCGGATCATGTGGATATTAATATGCATATGCTTTTATTCCTTTGGTATAAAATACATGCTGTCAATAAAGTGCAATTTAGGAAAAAGGTCAGAATTAAGGCAAAAACTGCTGTGCATGCTTAGTTTTTTTACACATGTGAATATTGTTGCCACTTATTTGCTAAATTAAGGTATGAGCTCCTATTTACTCTGAATAAGCTTCCAATAAACAAGTTTTTTATTTTTCTGAATGATTCCTACAGAATAAAGCTTATGCTTGTCAACCCACTTCTGTTAGTCCTCCCATAAATGTGAACCTGAAGGTTTTATCTCAAAATCTGTGATGATATGTTTTCTACATATTAGACCAAATTACATGTTAGCTGAGATTAAATGCTAAGTTAGTGAATTATGTCAGATCGTCAATTAACAGCTCATTACTTTCTACTCCTTTTCTAAGTACTGGAGGAGTTGAAAGTGTGTAAGATATATTTTCTATGAATCCCTTGATGATAGCATTCTAGGTTAGATTCTGCCAATAACAGATATTAGAGCAGGATTTCAGAAAGTGGAACAGAGGTTGAAAATATACTATTGCTGTTCGAGTAATAGATGGTTAGCAAGCAGGATTCAGTGGAGGTCTCTGGTCATTTCCCTATGAATTACCCTAATGCTTCAGGCAGCTGTATCCTTGCTGGTAATTTCTTACAGTTCCCTGCCATTCCCCTACTCTGAAAGTTGATAGCAACTGATAACCAGAAGCAACTTTCACAGGCTGGCTTGTTCACCCATTCAGTACTCCCCTGTGGGAAATCTCTTGTTGCTTGAGAATCTTCCCTTGTCTTTGCTGATCAAAATCTCGTTATAGTGATGGTAACCAAGATTAATTCACCATGACTTTTGTCAAGAACCTCAATATTCTGGCCTGTTATTCTTAAAACAGAGTAGGAGTTGAACAATTTTTTAGATAGAATTTTGATTCTGGCCGGATTATACTGCAGAGGATGTTTACCTTGGAAATAATAAAAGAGGAGAGAGAGAGAGAAAGAGAGAGAGAGAGAGAGAGAGAGAGAGAGAGAGAGAGAGAGAGAGAGAGAGAGAGATATGCCTTTACCACCAGGATATTGATTTTTCTGATACACTCAAGTGTGTAGCTGGTGGTTGACCAAGTAGTAGCCTGGGTGTCAAAAAATAATGGTGCAACATTCAAAGATTTTATTGTATGTAAAAACCTGGAGTTTTGGACTGCCTTTAGAAATCAGATGATCTGACAAGACTGATTTTGTTTTCTCCTATACCACCAGTGGATTGGAGCCTCCTGTTCTTGTTTTATTGTCTTGCAAGGCTGTGTCAATTGTCACACACTATAGCACGGCACATTTCTTTTCTTGCAGTAGTTATTGTTGTGAATCCACACTTCTATCAAAAGAGGTAAGATTAATGATGGACAAAAAGGGCAGTGTGTTTTTAAGCAATGAGGCATAGCATTATTTGTGAATGATGTTTTATATAATTATTTGACTGTCTCCTATACATTTTTAAGCTTTATAGACCTGGTCTAGCCACTTGTACTAGCTTTTCACCATATTCAAGTCACAAAACCTTTGAAGAATATAATGAAACTACTGGACACTTGTACAGAAAAAATGTTAGAACAAAAACATAAAATTCTGATCACAGGTTTCTTTGAAGTCTTACAGATAACTCAGTTTAATAAGCATTTTGTTCTGGAGTGGTTCTTGTTAAAGTGAAAGTTAAGATTGCATGGGTCTGGGAGGTGCCTGAGATTCTGCACTTCTAACCACTTCACAGATGCTGCTGCTGAGGTTGATCCAGATACCATACTTTGATTAGCAAGGTTTGGGTGTGGGTCTCAATTTTCTTCAGGTATTATAATCCTCTTAATACATCTTTTTTGTTGTTGTTACTGTTTTAAACTTCATGTCAAGTCAGTTGTACTTTTCAGTAACTCCCATTGAAGAAGTTTGTGAACATCTGCTCTCTATCAAAGGTCTGTTCCAGGTGGAGAGGGGTGTAGAAAGAACTAGCCATCATGGAGTTTTTAATATGGAGAGAAGTACCAATTGAGAAGGCAGAGTATTGCCAATGACAGTTTTGCTTTCTAAGACTCACAAATTCTTTTTATCTGAAGTAGAAACAACAATGACAAAAGGACAACTTGATTCCCCCTCCCCAATCTTCTGATGATCTGCTGTCATTGACATCATACAGACTGCTTAGCAGGGAACATCAATCCTGGGTCCAACTGTGGGTAGTTCCATAAGAAGATCATGAACTGGGCAAAGAAATAAAAGTTTGGTATAGATAAATTTCCTAGTCATTATGTATTATTTCTTTAACAAAGTGTTTTCCTTTTATTGTAGAGGATTTTATTTATTTATTTTTAGTTGAAAGGTAAACATGTACACATATACCCACAGATGCTTTACCTGTTAGTCCACTCCCTATGTGCTTATAACATCCAGGCCTTGGCAACATCAAGGCTGCCCTGTGTCTCTCATATACTGTGCTGGGATTTCAGTATTTGAGCCATCACTTGCTACCTCCCAGAATGTGCACTGGCAGGAAGATGGAACTGGAAGCAGAGACAGAATTCAAATCCAGGTGCTCAGATATGTCATGCAAGCATTCCAATTCCTAGCTTAATTACTACACCAAATGCCCATTTCAGCTTTTGTAATCTGACCCTGTCCCATGCCACTAAATAATTGCAGAAGTTCCCACAGCAGCCTGCATGTCAAGTGAAAAATTAATTTGAAACAATGTCCATTGCCAGGACATGGTTAAAAACTCTCTCAGAGGCAGTCCATAACAATTTAGGAAAAAACATGACTGAACTACAAAAGATGTGTGTGTCCATGACACTGCTTGATCTGGGCTTCAAAGACAAAACTGAAAGCTGAACTTCAATTGGTGTCAGATCAGTGGGAAGGAGTTCTCACAAATGGTATCACAGCTTGGGTCATTAACATGCATCTCCTTTCACCTTACATGGCAACCTCCATGTGCACGATTCTAATTAGTGCCACCCGAATGGAGAAGACTTCTGATGCCAAATATGTGGAAACTTTCCAAAGGAATATTTCCATTTAAAAGAGATTTTTAGAAACATTACCTGAATCAGTTCCCCCTTTAAAAATTCTATTCCTGCAGGAAAAAAGGTAATTCTATGCATTTAGATATGGTTCGTTTTTATGAAAAAAATCCTTATTATGTCAACTAAGAATTACAGCATGTCAGGCCTAATCACAAGGAATTATTTCATAATCATGCAATAATAATATTTATAAAACTCTAAGGTTCAAAGAAACCCTTCAGTAAAAGTTAGCTATGTACATACTAAATGATACATTTTGCAATAATTTTTTGGTTAATTCAAGCTAAGCTTCTCTATCATGCACTACCAAATCATTAGTCAGCCATCATCTTTTGTTCTTCGACTTTTGAGCATCTTGCCGAGTGATACAAAAATGGACATGACATTTAAAGCACGTCTCAAAAAACTTTTGAAGTATTGCTCTTCTCCGTCTGACTCATCTTGCATGGAGGAGACAGCAGAAAACGGAATCCTTCTGAACAACAAATTGGACAACCGGGTGACAAGTGGTGAAGCCTGGAGGAGCTAGCGGCTGCCAATGATGTCCTTTTTCTGTGAGGTCATCATCTCTATTACACTCGAGTTTCTTCACATAATAAACTTACACCTGTCATTCAGCTGGGAATGACAAAGAAAATATTTTTCTCTTCTCATCCACTCTATTTTTTTGTGACGTTCTCTTTTATCCTGCCCTGAAGAACAGATGTTCTGCACCCACGAAGGTCGATTTTACATTGTTTTGGCTTTCAAGGAGTGTTTTTAACATTCCTGCTGATGATTTAGCATAAATTGTTCTTATAATTAGCATGGCTAATGAACTCTCCACCTATCTTTTAGTAGGTAATTATGAAGCTGGTGTATATTAGCAGGTACTGTTTAAAGATGAGAGGAGGGCTGGTGATTAGGCATTCCATCCTCATGTCTCTAAGGCCGAATCCCAAACGGTTTAATCATCATCAATGTCAACCTTTGCCATATCTTCATTCTACATGCCATATATTATAATGCTGCATTTACATCCCATCTTGACTTTGATATTTGCTCCTTCAGAATAGAGGTGCCCTGATTAGACAAGGCGACTGGCAGTTGAAAGAAGCATGTTTTAAATATACATGCACTGTTACCTATTTCCCACTAGCAGTTTTCCTCTTCACTGTCCAAGTTTTTTGTTTTGCTTTGTTAGATATGATTATGACTACCAAAGATTAAATCCATAGCAAAAATTTACAATTATCAACAACTCTTTTTTGTATCAAATTCATTCTTTTAAGCAAGGGCAAGGAGGCAAGGAAAAGGGGAGCTCTTTATGTAGAATAGGAAGATATTGAGTATTTCAAATATACAACTATACTGATATATATTTATATTTAGGAAAGATCAATTATAAATCCATAGCTAATACATAATCGTCACCACCATTTCTATATATTAATTTTTCCTAATCATCTCATGAAAACAACTGCTTATATAACACTCTGCAGTCAAAGATGTTAGGGATCGTTCTGAACCAACAACTATTGATATTCAAATATTCATTAGTCATTTAAAATTGTGAGTCACTGTACTAGCAGATTGGAAATGTAGAAAGGAGAGTCATAAGGCACATAAATAAAGATAGAATAACTGATTAGTCTGAAGTTAGAGGAAAGTTCGTCTAGAATTTATGAGAGAGTAGTTACCTTTTATAGGTTCAGGAATTTGATGTCTATGGTACAATTTGCAGGAAATATAATGAAAGATAGTGCACAATCCTTGATTTCTAGGTTACCATACTTCTACTGGATAAAGTTGGATAACAGCATATGAAAGATCTTATAGGATAATTAAGTATTATTTGTGATATAACACTAAAGCAGGTGTTTTAATTTTTAAAATTTTGAGTTAACATTTTTAATTTGTGTTGTAGCCAAAGGTATAATGTTCTACCAAATAACAAGTTCAACAAATAAGAAGTAGAAAGATAATATTTTAAACAGGAAAATAGGTAAAGTAGTCAACTGTAAGGGTGTCTATTTTGCTATTATACAATACATTTTAGAATAACCACATTAAAACTATAGTTCTGTATCATTTTTAGTATTTTTTTGCTGAAGATTTAAAGCAATGTTTAGCAAACACTTACAGGCATCATTTCTTTATGATGCTATATATGTTAAATATTGTAAGTCCAAGAAGGAAACATTTATTGAGTACTGGAACAGCCTTAGATAGTTAAAGTAAAACAATAACAACTGGTCTGAAGCTAGACTTAACTTAGCAGCAACATGTCATATAAAACTAAAGAAAAGAAAATTAGTGTGTACATACTTGAAGTCAGCATTCTGAATTTGATATATTAGTTCTTCTGATCTTCAAGAAAGGATATGTCAGGCTGAATCTCATGAATCAAGGGACCATACTGTGGTGCAGCAATCTGCATTGCTGGTCTCACAGATCAAAGCATAGGTTCCAGTTTTACCTGCTCTGCATTTGATCCAGCTTCTTGATAACGTGGCTGGGGAGGCAACAGAAGAAAGCTTAGGTCTCTGTACTTAGGACTCTGTAACCCATGTAGGAGACCTCGATGGAATTCTGGGTTCCTGGCCAGTACCTAGTATTGTCGATATTTGGGGAATGAGCCAGCTGACGGAAGGTCTGCTTCCTTCTTTGCCTTATCTGCTTCCATATAATAGAATAAACAAAATAAATACTTAAACATTTTTTTAAATTATTGTGAGACTGAACTTATTAAAGGAAACATTGATATTACAGTTAGAAAACTTGTATATAGCAGAAACTGACTCAAGCTAATTAGCAGAAAAGGAATTTCTAAGCAGACATTGGCGTTCAGAAGATAGATGGAAATCCGTAAGACCAGGCTTGGACAGCAAATAGTAACTCAAGAAATCTGGGCTACCAAGAAACTGTTCTCAGTAAATTTTGATGACCTATGTGCTGGGCATGTTTTTGCTGTGCTGCTGCATGGAAGGGTGTTTGAGGCTTCTGCTATCCCTTATATTTCCACTTAAGTTCCATGGGGCAGCAGACAAGTTTCTGTCATGTGTTGACATCAGTTCCCAGAATGCTGGGATAGAGAGATGCCAAGCCCCTGATTGTGTGTGTGTGTGTGTGTGTGTGTGTGTGTGTGTGTGTGTGTGTATGTTGACTATAGACATTCACTTAAAGAACCATGGGCAGGTTTTGACCAGAAAGAAAGTAGAAGGAAGATGGCAGTACTTATAGACATTGACTAATCAGAATTCTTATCTAGATTGTAAGGATAATTTTTATTTATGGTACATTAATACACACGAAGTATCTACTTTCCCCATCAGGCTGCACCAAGGTAGGAAATCAGTGATTTTCTTCCTAAGGTTACCTGGTATAGTGCACTCCCAGCATTTAGGGGTGATGTTTGACTTCTGGGAAGCAAAGCGTGAAAAGAGGAGCTGGTACCATTGTAGGATAGGTTAAGCTGTTGCCTGCAGTGTTGGCATTACATATTGGCACTAGTTGGAAATCCGGATGTTCCACTTCTGATCCAGCTCCATGCTAATGTACTTAGGAAAGCAGCAGAGGTTGTCCTAAGTTCTTGGGCACTCTTATGGGAAACTAGTATGAGCTTTCTGCCCAGCCCTGTTGTAGGTATTTGGAGAGTGACTGAGCACAGGGAAGATGTCTCTCTCTGTCTCTTTTCCTCTGTAACTTTACCTTTCAAATGGATAAAATAAATCCTTTAAAGCAAAATAAAATAAAACGACATTGCACGAAGGTTTGAGTATGTTCCTTGCTCTCCATTTTGTGTGACCTGTGGAAACCATGTACATTTTTTGAGCTCATTTGCTTTCTTCTTTAACATTGGCAGTTCATGTAGCTTGAAAATTAAGACATGTAAAAACAGAATATTGGAAAGCATAAAAAGGGGGAAATGGTGATTAATCAGAGAAATATTTCCATAATATCTTAGGTTACCATAAAGTTAATCGCCAAGTCTGAAAATGGAAGCTTGCCAAACTGCCCAATTCAGAATTTTATGGCATGTTCTGAGATCTGTGAAAATGAGATAGTAGGAAAAATCTCACTAGTTCATGAGTTTTAGGAATTTATTTTGTATGGTAAAGGAAATGATGTTCTACCTTTAGCAGTTATTCAGTGGGAAATAGTTGGAGAAGTGTCACCATACTCTTCAAAGGAGCCACAAGAACAAACACTTCAAGTGGCATTTTGGGACATGCTGACCTAGTTCCAGTTCTGCTTCTGGAAAATGGAATTCTCTACAGGAGCTTCCTCACAATACCTGTCTTGGTTTGATTGTCTGAGCATACCAAAATTATCTCCACGAAAGTCCCTTACTGAACATCTTGGTTCTATTGTAGTACTGCTTGCCAGGCATGGGCTATAGGAAAACTGGAATACATTTTTTCACCCTTTACGTTTCTTCTTTGGATTGATATGGCTATTTTTCATTGCCTGCAGGTTTATGTTTCCTACCAGAAGGGTTGTTTCAGAAAGGGGATGCCTTCTGTGAGATTCTACCCGAACAGATGCACCTTAAATGACAGCATCAGAATGTTCTTTTCTGTGTTCTGAAACTTGTCACAAAGCTGCCTTCACAATTGCATTCATCAGCTTGCTGAACATGAGGCGAGTGACCTGCAGCCCACTGATGCCTGCTTAATATATATTTTAAAGTGCATTCCTGAAGTGTCCAGATGATGGGAGTCTTTGGAGAGGTCCAGTGCATGATGAAATTCAGCCCATTACTGTCCATCTACGTCTGGCAATGCTGCTCCCTATTTAAAGCCCTGAAAAGCTCTGGGAACTGGCAGCTTCCCCATTGTGGTTGTTATTCTAATTATATAGTAAAAACAATTCACAGAATTTAGTGTCTCATTTGAAATATTTTAATCTGAGTTTCATCCATTAATTTGTCAAGACTATGTTGAGAGAGAAACTTGAAAGCAAGTTCTCCCTGCCCAGAAAACCTTTTTAAAACCTCAGAGGGGGAAAAAAATCTATCTTAATCACATTATCACTTTTCTCTAAACATGGGACAGAGAGACCAATAACACAGATATAAGTCTGAACAACAACAGTCCTTATTTCAAATTTAAACCAGGCCATCCTGAATATAATCTCAATCCCTCAATAGTGTTAGTAATCCCTGTATCCTAATACAATTATTGTGCAACATTAGGAAACATAAACCCTGTAAGACTCAGTCTGCTTGTCTGTACAAATAATAATTGTGCATTATTTGATGTGGAAGCTTCCTTTCGGACTCTTAAATTCCTCCTGTTGTTTTTTGAATTTTATTTTATTAAAGTCAATATTAGGCAATAAAAATGATACCATTATCATTTATTCAGTCTAGCTTTTCTGACATTAATATCTTAAGTTAATATTTAAAGCTTAGCATTTTTCGCTCTTAAAATCCGTTATTGTAGAAATGCAAACCCTCACTCATGCATACATGAAGCACAAACATTCCAGTGTAGGGGTAAACTGTGTTATCTGTCCTGAGGGGAAAATCGACACTTCCTTTTTGTCTTTTGGCTTTGATTGCTTTTCTGTGCTCTCCCTAACCTCCGCCAAGCTGTGCATGCAGATGTTTTCTGTGACAAAGGCCTTGAGTGTGTGTGTGTAGTACATGCTCAATGTGTACTGCATGGATCAACTGCTGAGCGAATATTCAAAAATATTTTCATGTTAGCAGATGATCTTCAATGGTCAAATAGCAGCCAAGAGAGTAATGCATTCTTGTGATAATAAAGCATTACCAACTCTATCAAAGATACCCTTTCTATTCACAGATAAAATATATGTCAGCACGACAGCGTAATTCTTCCCTGCCATTACCACTGGCCTCCAATAGCATCATCAAAGGGCATGGAGTGTATTTCAGAATTGGGAACTGTGAATTATATGAGCTTGATATCTGTATTTGGATAGCTTCTAGCTCATCCCCTGTCAATGCCAAGACATATCCAAGTCTCTGCGCCTTGCCTTTTGAAACTGTACCTTGGATGTGATGTGCATCTGAGGTGTGAGAGACAATCTGTGTTCGTGCATAAGCTCATGTTTTTATAGAGACAAATTGTGTACTGGTAGGAAATCCTCCTTTCTGTGGAGTCCAAGCAGTGTGGAAGGGCAAAGGATGAAGTAAAAAAAAAAAATCAGACTATTTTTTACCCACCCTCTTGTCATTTTAGGAAATGGCTTTGATCAGTTTAATCACACTGCTTTGTGTAGCTATTTGGGCACCATCCCACTGTTGAACAGGTCCCCCTGACTGCTACCTAACAGGGACTTATTTATGTGGCTGGAAGGGCTGTTGACTGGTTTCATTCCCCAGGAAGTAACTCTTGGCTAGTTCTGGCAGGGACATTATAAACTCACAGGTTTTATCAAATCTGTGAAACCAAGTGTGATTTACAGCTAGAGTTGGGGCAATGAAATATACAGCAGGTGGATTTTAAAATCAGAAGCTTCCTCCCTGAAGAAGTAGAGGGAATTTAAGTCAAAAACCACCGAATAAGACTGATTTCAACTTATCTCGAAAATTTTCAGACTTATTCATAAATTTGACAGGAGTGCTATCAGAGAGGAACACTTTGAAATGATAAAAAGTAAACACTCTACGTGAAACCCAGAGAGCTGGATATCTTTCTGATGGCTGGGCTTGGTGCAGAGAGCCACGGTGACAATGGAATATGATGCTACAGCCTTTCTCTTTTATGTTCTCTTAAATTGCCTCTGGAAATGTGGAGAGGCCATCAAAATGATTTTGAATTTTTAAAATTAGAACAGGAAAGAACAGAGGATGGAATAGGAAGCAATAAAGATTTTTTTTAAATATTGAGAAATGTCAAAAAATGAAAGCAACACAAGTTCTATTTTGATATTTTTCTGAGTAGTAAATGATTGGAAAATAGAAGGGTTTTCTTTTCCCATCAGAGGTTCATGATAAGGTGGTGTCACCTCTTTTAATAGAAAAATTAAGTAGGGATGGGTGGAAGACAAGTAAAAATTTCCATGATTAGTCTATCTGATAGCTTGACAGTGTTATGAAGAAATAGTTTAAATCACCTAGAGATAGACTTTTAGAATCACCAAAAAGAGATAAAATTACCCTAAATATGAAGCATCATAAAACTGTTTTTCACTCTCCAATAGATCCACTGTTTTGAAAAATAAATCCAAAAATAATTATATTAAATGATAATGCATTCTTTCACATTTTCATATATATATGTATACACAAATATGCACACACTCATACTTATTGGTCAAGGCTTCTGACCAGCTTGCAACAAGATAGCCAAGTCTTCATGCAGAATGAAAACGATTACAGCCTAAAGCAAAATTGCCTGCTAACCTGTGCAGCCTTATCAAGCCCAAGTGTTTGTATGTGTGCATGTTTGCAATATCAAATAAAACCAGAGGAGCTCCTTCAGTTCTTCAAGGATGTCTGAGGGACTTAAAACCCATCCTGGAAGCTATTAGCAATCTTCATATGGGAACAAATCATATATTTCAAAGTCATCCCAAGCTAAGTGTTTAAAAATAGTGAATGCATGATTATGGTACAGCTTCACAGAGCACTTTGGAGAAATAGACATTTTTGAGTTGGGCACAGTAAAGGAGGCCAAGCAAGACAAATATGATTTCATACAAAACTCAGACAAAACCAGCAGCACAGAGGCCTATTTCATGTGCAAGAGAATCTTGGATCAGTGTTTGGTCCTAAAGTGTTAAGGCAAACATATGAGAAAGGAGAGGGGAAGCCTAGACTTGATGGCCTCCCTGAAAGTCATGTTCTCAGGGTCGAAAGCAGCAGATCTTGTTGACACATTTGGTCTGGCAGTCACCATAGCTCCCAAAGTGCCTTTTGTCACATGGCCCAGCTTTGAGGGTGAGATGGCAAAGCTTTTTTCCTTCTGACATTTTAATTCTCACTTCTCCCAAGGAATTCTGCCATATTTTTTAGGAGGTGTAATATATAATACTTAATTTATGCATTTAAATAAGCAAATCTGACAAAACAATAAAAACTGTACAAGGTTTATGTGGGCAAATTGCCACTTTTTGAACTTTGAAATTTGCATGCACAGTAAGTTGGGAGTTTGCTAATTAACTCTATGCACATGCCCAGAAATAGACTCACGGATACTCTTTCTTGTCACCAAGAATGTGTTTACACTACAGCAAACAAATATCCAGGTCACAAAGTACAGTGTATCATAATATTTTTAGCTTCTTGGTCTCAACTTATTCACTGTTTGGTACAATTGTCCTAAGAACATTTTCTATTGTCAACAGTGTAGGGGAAAAAAAAATAAAACACTTACTTTAACCAATACAATCCCCTATGGGGGAAACGAAACTGGTACATATTCTGCACATGGAATCTAATGTGTTTGGCCTGTTGGATTTAAAAGTAAACATAGAACCTTAGGATAGGGAGTTTAACATTTAGATAAAACCTATTGAAACCAAAACTCCACAAATGTGGATATTAAGTCATGGCAAAAGATTATTTCTCATGCAAAAGTCCTCATGTGAGTGGTTCAGGGTTGAGCAGAACACTCTGTTCCAAGGAGTCATTTTTGGGGCCCCTTGTTCCTTCAGTTTGTGGCTCTTATCTTCCAGAATGTGTTGCCCATGGCCTCTAAATGGAAGCCAGGTCACTGCTGAGTCTAGATGATATGTAGTGGAAAGGTAAAAGAGAAAGGGGCAAAAGTAGGTAGTTTCCTTTTTGCAATGATAATGCTAAAGTTGGCCAGAGCACATGGCTCATGTGACACTGGTCCAAACCTTGTAGGTGGGTAGAGAGGAGGTGTTGGTAGTGATGACTGCCTGAAGACCCAAAATCTGCTCCTGATTCTCCTTCTAATGAATAAATGAATAAAGCATGATGAATTTATGGAGGAACTCTGAACTTTTTATATGTTCTCATTTCTATTGACTCTATAAAGGATTATAACATTTGAAAACGTTGAACCTTTTAAGAAGATTAAAACACGTTTCTATCTGTGAACTGTGGGAATTAATGTGACTCATCTAGCTTGGATACAGTTCATATTTTCTTTTTAGTATCCATTCATTTAAAAAAAAATGGAGGGGACCACCAAAAAATGTGTCCTTAGGACTAAGAAGTCTGGAATTAAACAGTTCAGTGCATGCTGTTTACTGTACACCTGCTGTGGGTCTGTACCTGCTGTATAAGTACAGAGGATGATGCAATGCTACTAGTACCAGGTTTCAAGGATCAGTGTGGTAAGGTTCTGGGTTTGGAAATTTGGAAGAACTTTTACTTTGGTCTACCACTGGATTTGAGTTTCTATTTCTTCAAGTTTAGGGTATTTTGTTAATCTATTTACCTATTAGTGGATAAAGTTCAAGCAGATAATTAGAAATCTCCCAATTCCCTAATTAGTTCAGTGGGTATTTGTGATCATACATTATATATATCAGCATCTTGCTAAGGTGTGGTGCAGCAATGGTGGCAAAGATAGTTCCTGTCTCTGTGGTGCTTGTATTCTGCACCATTGATTCCCATCCTGGAGTCTCAACCTGTGAACTTGGATGCTAAATTAATCACTTGGCCACTGTAGCAGATATTATAAAGTCTTGAGTATAAACGTGGTGGTCTTCCAAATTTGCGGCTATTAGAAAACTATCCTCTTGCATAATATTTGTTCAACACAACGTGCTGATCCAGGCAGACATAGCAGCAGGGGCCCTGACCTCTAGGAAGCACCTTGTTGCACCATGACTATGAAGCAATGAGTGAAGAGTGCATTGCTGAGTCTCTTCCCTTAACATTTATGTAACACAAATCTCAAATGAAGACAAATTATCAGTTTGGATAAGCACATTTTTGCAGTATCTGGTTCTGTTTCTACAGTTTCAAAACATCACTTTTATTCATGACTTATAGATCTCGGGTTCTTATTGATAAGAAGTTGAGGGCTTTCCTGGTGTTTGTGTCTTTTCTGAACTGTTTTTTTCACTCATCTCTTGTCATTCCTCAGCTTGACAATTACTTTTGAAACTCTCAAGTGAATTCCACAATTTAGAGTACTTTTTTTCTTACTAAGTAGGTACTTAGTTCTTTAACATTAATCTATTCCTTGCTTTTGAATTAATTTAAGCCCCTTTAATTTCCTAGTGTGTGCACAGTGCAGCACATTGTAAATGCTCTTACGTAATCTCTTTTAAAACAGACTCAAATTAATCTCCCCACTGTGTTTCAACATATGTCTATCTAAAAGAAAAAGCATTGTGCATCCATCAATCATTGGAAGACCTTCTCCCAGCTGGAGAGCTGATCAATTTAAGGACATGCACTTGTTTCTCTGTGCACGGAAACTATGAACTTTTCATTGCATTTAAATTCATGTTTTTCCCATTTATTGTCACATTACCTGTCAAATATGAACTTTGTATCCAAAGGTTCTTTTCCCTTATAAAACAACGTGAATATTTTGTTAGCTATTTTTCTTTCTTCTCACATTTATCCCTCCAAAAATTGTAAAAGAGGACATTTGGACTTTTGTTTTATTTGTGGATATTGTGTAAAACTGAGAGAAAATAAATCTTCTTGCTGAATTTAATTTTATACATGCCCAAACATATATCTCTATTTATAGATATATATAGATAGAGAAAATACATATTACATATATGTGTAATTTATTTGCTTGGCTTTAAGTTATCCAAATTTGAGCATCGTTCTGAAGTTAAAGCTGTCCCTGAGCACTGATGACATTTGATCTGAGTAACAGTTGAGGTTGCTCTTTCTATGTGGTTTCAAAGCTGGAAGCTCAGAAAATCCATTAAAGCCAGAGTAAGAGCAGAAATAAAGGTGATGACATAGCCACTGGAGGGGAGAAAGGTGAGCTTCTTCAGAGAGTTTTAAGAAAGTGTATAATGAGGACCATTTTGGAGTCATGCCTCTGTGGGACTCCCAGCTCCCCTAGACCTCCTACAGAAGCCCAAGGGTGAAATGTGATGTGACCCAATTACCTTGTTACAATGCTCCTGCCGACCCTCCTCCATCCTGCAGACAAACACGTCTCTTTTGTACTGCCCTCATTTCAGGGATCCGGTTCAACCTGCTAATATGAGGTCTGAGTTTTATGATGCCGTTCTGACTGGCTGCTGAGAAGCAGTGGAACCGCTTCTCCCTCCAGAGAACAACATAGAATGAGAAAAAAAAGTTGTTACCATAACCACTGAATGGAGAGGGATTGTATCTCATTGTAGCTCCACTACATATGCTCCCTGTTAGCTTCTATTAGAACTCGTTAAGCCATACCCCTTTTCCATGGGCTTTTAGCTTCTTTAACAGCTACAGCTAGGCAAGATCTTCAGTCATCGTCAGCCACCCATGTGCCCATCAGGCCTGGCATTTGGACTGTCCCAGGCTAAGCACAAGGGATTCCATATTTTAGTTCTTATTTAAGACAAGCAGAGTCACCCATCTTTAGGGGTTACTGCTGGCAGTCTTGTCACTCAGAAGGAGCCACAGGCATGATGATGAAGCCTCCTTTGATGATCTTTCAATTCTTTAACAGGCACTGCTCTGTTATCTCATTTGCCTAAAGAGCTTCCCATCTTGTTAAAAGTAGTTCTGTTGCAATTACTGTCAAATATTGAATTAAAAATGGTTAGCTCATTAACAGCACCCCCAACAATTGATTAAAAAGTTTTATTTTATATCTGAAGATGGCTTCCATTTGCATATGAACTCCTTTCTCATTTTTGGAAGTGAATTACAGTCAGATGAAATGCCCATTTGTCACTTGGTCCTTGAATTCCTAAGGCCTGGAAGGGGCATGCAGTGGGAACAGATGGATGTGGCACGAACGCACCTGGGAGGCAGAGGCTGGGTCTGGAAGCAGCAGCTGAAGGTGTGGAGAGCGATAGGAAAGGCAGCTTTAGAAGAGTCCATTAGAGTGAGAAGGAGCTGGGCGTTCCTGTTGTAGGGGCACAGCTTGGCTCTGGATAATGGAGAGCAGATGACACTTCAAAATGCAAGGCAGGTGGGTTGATGGCACTGAGCAATACATAAGCAGAAAAAGTGAGGTGAGAGCTGCTGGGCTGGGCTTCAGGTGGAAGATGGCCAAAGTACAGCAAGGCATAGCCTTGGAAGGAGAGGCAGCAGTCATCTAGTCAAGTAGTCTAAATCTCAGGAATAATAAGAAAATAGCAGTGAAAATACTATAACCCATGTTCAACACAGCACTGGAATGAACCTTTTAAAGGCATAAAGCAGATGTTATCCCTGTGCTAAGTTTTCAATGGTGTGTACTAATATAAAACTGTAAAAGGATGACCTGGGATTCTCAATGAAGTGTAGGTTCTGATGTCATGTTTTTGATGGGGGCTTGAGAGTCTACAATTTCAGTAAGCTCCCAGACAGTGCCTGAACTTCTTTTTTAGTGACAATAACTTTGGGGGCAACCCACAGTGTAAAGTCATTCTTTCTCTTATATGCCCATGCTCCAGTGGCTTTCATTTCCAGTTGGCCTTCAGACTGTAATGTTTTCTTGGTAGTTAGTGGAGTGCTATTCCCTGAGCTCTGCCAGCTCTTCCTGCTCTAGTCTCAGCTCATATGTGAGTTTCTGCAGGTGGCTTCTCTTGCCTACACTGTTCATAGCAGTATCCTCATATCTGAACATTCTTTATTAGTGTACCTTTGACTTTCAACTTCCTTCATGGCTAGCTATTATTAATCTATTAGTATTTAGCTGCCTATAGCATTGTGTAGTATATAAGTTCCAAATTAGATACTAGGAATCCTCAAAATATTCATGGCAAATGGACATTGCCTTTTACTTTCATTCTCTATCAACATTTGAAAAACCCTCACATAAACTTCCAGGAAGACATATCAATATATTTTCTACTCTGCTATTTATTCAGTTCAACCTACACACTAGACACTCTACTTACTGCTTTGCTTTTTTTTCATCCATTCCTAACATTGAATCTGTAAGTTAGACCCTTTTAATCACTCATTTACAGACAAGATAATAGATACCCTTTCAAATAGACTTTAGTATTTGAGCAGAACAGAGATCTTTGAAAAATGGTTATTACATGTGCTAACTCTGTCTCTCTGCCTTTTATTTATTTGAGCAGTAGACAGAAAGATACGGAGAGAACACTCCCATTTTGTGTTTCACTCCTCGGATGTCCAGAAAAACAGGGACTTGGCAGGAACATAGAAAAGCCAGGGTCTAGGAACTCAAGACAAGTCTCCCAGGTAAAAGTTGGAAATTGGCCCCATGGCCCCAGGCACTGGGGTCTTGGATGCAAGTGTCTTAGCTGCTCGGTTCAATGCCTGATACTCTCTTGTTTTTGGTGTGCCTTCTTACTGAAGGTATTCAAACTGAAATGACACTCCAGTCTCCATTGGCTTCCAGTGAGTTTACTGCCAGAATGAGAAACACTCTCATTCCTTGATGCTTCCTTGCACAGCTGAGTTATTTGAATATGATTTGACTCACCACTTAATGCATATATTTAAAATTCAAAGTTATCAGTAATTGTCTTGATTGCAGGTGTGTCCTCAAATGGTAATTCTTTTAAGGCAGCTGGTTATAAAAATCCTTACAGGCTGGGCTGCCATCTCTGCTTCTGGTTCAATATTTGACCTTTCGCAGTGTCTGCTGCATCATCCTTTGGTCACCCCAGATAGTTGAACCAGTAAGTCCTGCTGAGTTTTGGACTGTGGAATACAAAAACTGTGAGTGAAAGCAAAACTTTTCTTTAATCAGTTTTTTTTTCCTGAGGTAACTTAAATTGCAATGAAAACTTGGCTAAGAAAGATGCTAAAGATATTTGCTAAATACTAAGGCAAAGTAGAAAGACATCCAGTCAGGAAATTAACCACAATGAACAGCACTGCAGAAAGTATGCCTAACTGCAGTGAACAATAGTATGTGAGTGGCATGCCTTAGCAAAAAGACCATCCCAAGTGACAGAGAAATTTCTCATCATCCCAGGTCAAAGATTTGACCATCACTATGGCTCTGTGCTTCTCGGAATTACCTCTCTACTGTCAGCACCCAGAGGCCGAATCCTCTGGATGGGCTTTGTTCTCCCACTTCAATAGACTAGAAATGCTGAGAGAAGTGCATTTAGGTGGTATTGGGCACGTGGGGTTCATGGTCAGCTTTTCTGTGCAAGACAGGGCATTTGTAGCCGTTGCTTGAACAGGAAGGACATGCGAGGGTTGAGAATTAAGCACTAACTTCCCATTGTCCTGGATGATTCTAAGAGGGAGCATATGGGGTCACTTACATAATTCTATCTCTAAGTAAACATTTCATTTCTTATTGTGGAAGGAGAAAGGAGAAGTACAAAAGTCAGAGTTGTGACTCTAGAGCAGCTTCAAATACTGGATTAGTTGCTGACTCCCCTCCAAGGCAGAAGTACACAGGGGCTTGCCATGCGCTTGTTACTTTTTGATGGATTGCAGTCTGACTGTGGGGCAGGAAGCTCAACCCCCAGGGTCGCATTGTTGCAGCTCTCAAAAACATTAAGGCTTGAATCATTTCACAGTAGCATGACCCGATGAGAGTTTCAGGTATAGGCCTTCAATATATTCAATTCTTCCTATTTCTCTATGCCCTTACCTCCCAAAGAATCACACCAAATTGCACTGATCTCCGACGTCCCTCCACACGTACACTTGAGCTGAATATGAAAATTGGCCTCTAATTGTTGGATATAAGCTTGACTAGCTTTGAATTAACAGCTAAAGCTGTATTCATTAATCTGAACAGGGAAGAGCAGGCAGACTGTCACAACACGGCTCAGTTCAGTAGTCATGCAGAGCAGGTGAGAGAACAGGAGGCACTTTGAAAGTGCAGCAGCTGATCTCCATAAGCCCCCTCACCCAGTGATGGAGAGAAAGGCAGTCAGCCGCAATACTGCCAAGAGATGGATGGCATACCTCAAAGTCCACTATCCCAGGGGTATCCCAGCAATGATCGATGGTTATCCACGGCAATTAAACTTCAGAGCTCTTAAATGTCATTCTAGAATGGAATGCCATCTCATAAATGTGTTGTTTAACATTTATCAAACTTGTGAATGGGATGGGGGGCGCTGTAGAGACATTCTTTGGGGAAATAAGAACAAAAGTTACAGCATTCAGAGTGGAGACACATGAATAAAACATTTACTAGTCTAACGTGTTCTTTTCAATATTGAGATAAACTAGAGCAGAGCCTGCTTTGGGTACTTTAAAATGTTTTTTATGTGTTGAAATTCAGTGAATTATGGGGGAAACTAAGACTCTCGAGAAGTGGTTTCAAGGCAGTTTTATTTAATGAGTATGATGTACCTTGGCAAAATCTCAAGCTACCTGCTTAAACGGGAAGGAAGGTAAGACCGCTGATCCTCAACGTCATGTGTAAGAATCACCTGTTGAGCTTTTAAACAGCATGCCAATGGTGTTTGTAGAGATACAGATCAAGTTAGTTGGCTATCACAGGGTCTATGTGCATAATTGCAAATTGGCTTTGCTTTGTTGGTACCAGATAGAATGGGGCTGCACCAGGCAGTGAAGACCAATTTGGACTGAGCCCTGAGAATGCTGTAGATTGAAGTGAATGTGCCTGTGATAAAACCACACCAAACTACTTAGATTTGAAAGTCTGGATTGCCTTCCCCAGTCTATTTAACTTTACTTTTCTGAGATTTTCCTTTCTTACAGGGATATTCCCAAGCATAAGATCCTTTGTGGTGAGAACAGCATATTGTTGAAGGGCAATAACAGAAGGGTTTACATATTTTGTGCTGTCAATTTGTGCTTATTCATCCTCTTTTTCATAGCTTGAACTTGATCACAGTTGTGAAGAGTTATTCCAAGTTAGATAGGAGAAACTCATTGACTGGAGCCTGGGACATGGGGAACCCAGAGCTAGAAATGGGTTGTATGGATATGACTATGGTTGGAGTACAGTTCTTTGAAGATTGTGATTATCAGTTCTCCACCTCCATTTTGTCTTCTGCTTGTTTTATTTTCCCATTCTGTTCAGCTAGGGGTGGCATATTATTTGTGAGATAATAACAGCTGACTTTACATGTCTCCTCCATGCATTTCTGATCCCTACCTCCATTCCTTCATTTAAACCAATTGCGGTTTTAGTCATTTCACCAGAGGGGAAACCTGAAGAGGTTCAAAATACAAGTTCAGCTTGCTCAGGCCTGATCCATTTTAGAAGACTGCTTACAGAGGGAATGCAGTCCTGTTTGGTAATTTCCCCAAGATGGGGGGAAGTAGAACAAAAGGGATTTGGTGATAGAGACCTCAGTGGGTTCAAGAGATGGGCC
This sequence comes from Ochotona curzoniae, assembly GCF_017591425.1. Lineage (NCBI taxonomy): Eukaryota > Metazoa > Chordata > Mammalia > Lagomorpha > Ochotonidae > Ochotona > Ochotona curzoniae. Next base: position 38,310,631 of record NW_024466502.1, on the reverse strand, counting down.
TGGGCTTTGTTTATTTAAGTGAGGAAGGAGACATTGCAATGTAAGAGGGTACATGAAACCAAAGGAAAAGTGTTTCCAGCTGCCAGATGGAATGCTCTGTGGAAAGAGTTAAGTGGTGGGTGTGACTTGTTGATAGGACTTGTTTGAGAGTCTTGCCATAGCCAGCTCATCAGATATTCCTCTGTCTCTAAGTGAAAGCAGAACCACTAAATCCAAAATCGGTATCTCCAGGGCTGTTACATACAGAAGAGCTCCTGGTCAGTGGGTAGACACGTTAGCAGAACCTCAAATGATATAAGACTAAACAGCCTACCCCTTTTCTCTGATGGGATGTGAACACCGAAAAAGCAAATAAGCTAGTGCTGTGTAATGCAGTAGGGGTCTCAAGTACAAATGAGATCATGCTTGAAAACCTTTCTGCTGTATCCCTTTGATAGACCTAAAAGATAAAATTGAGTCAGAAAGTGTGGTTTGACAAATACTTGTAACCCTGTATGATTGGTGCAGCAGTCATAATTTTATGGAGTCATGAAATGGATTCCAGTTTATAACGAATCTTCACTCTGCTCAGAGAATCCTATTGCTTTAAATGAAAACAGGTAAAATAGACAAGTGAGAGATAATTCCCTTTGCAAGAGAAGGAGTCTAATTTATTTACATGCCAAAGTGTAGAGTACTTTTCAGTTTATTCATCACTCCATTAATCTACTTTCAAAAGGGAAGGCCTAGACTGAAGACAGAGGTTATTCACATTTCAAACAAACTCCTTTGGCATAATGAGTGAGCAAAACATTCAACTGCTAGACTTTGTTGCTGCTTTACCAGCTGGAGACAAGTACAATGAAGGTCATGCTATTTTATTTTACACAGGGTGGAGTATATAGTTGGCCTTGGAGAAGGAATTCTTTTGAAACAAGGCCAAAAACAGACATATTTTTTTTTTTTTGTAAAGCATGTCTGTATACAGTTTAGAATAGCGTGAAGTGTCCAGTGGTAGGTATTTTCATCTTTTTTGTTTTTAAAGAATACCTGATTGAAAGAAAACTCCCATTGTAAACTCTAAACAAGAGCTAGAGTGATAAACAGCAAACACCTTCTTACAACATGACAGAGGGATTTGGAACGACTGGAAATACTTACACCCCAGGAATTTCTAGGACAGCTGGTAAGTCAACCACATTATCACAAACATTATAGCCAACAATGTGAGTTTTTGCAACAATGTATTCATTTTCCAAATGTTCCAGCTGAGAAAGCCACACAGAACATCCCACCATCTAGCAGATGGCTAATGGGAAAGCCAATATTTTCTGTGGAAACCAGTTTCTTCTTCTAACACTGGACATTTTTAGCAGAGAGCAAATAAGCATTTGTTTTATATTCCATTCTCCTACACTCAGAAACAGGATGTATTACAGACTATTGATTTCTAAAAGTATGTAAGAAAATTGTTTTTTTACCTTGAGAATACAGAGATAAGAGATTGTTGCAACTAGAAATGCTGTGTAGTGGTGAGAATTGCTACTGATTGCTCATATGACATGGAATAGGGGGTTTAGGGAAAACTTAGAGCCTTTATTCTATTTTCATTGTCAGTTTGGAGGGGGAGGTTTATGATGAATGATTGAAAATGAATTTTTACTACTGTAGGTTTATAGCTAACTCCTAGGATGTAGATATGAATTAATAGGTTTTGATTTCTATGGAAAACCAAATAAAATAAACACGTTTCAATAACCACATGGATTTTGGGAAACAGTAGGAGGATATGGCAAGGAAGAGATAAAATGTTCCTTGATAGCATTGGGTTAATACATCTGGTTTCAGACTATATTTTACTCTGGCAGCGTGTGGGCAATTCACCTTAACTCATTATGTTCCATTGTTCCTACATTCAGGGTACCTATAGAAATTTGAATTAAACAATGCATACATTACTTGTGATAACTTTGCACTTGTGTAAATTTCAATGAAATACTAAGAGAATTGAAAAGTTAGGGGCCAACATGTTGGCTCAAATGTTAATTGTTTGTTAATAGTGCCAGAATCCCATAAAGGTGTCAATTCATGTTCAGCCACTCCAGTTCCCCTCCTGCTTCCTGTTTGTGGCCTGGGAAAGGCAGCAGAGAATGACCCAAAGCCTTAGGACCCTGTACCTACATGGGAGATCGAGGAGGTTCCTGACTTCAGATTGGCTCAGTTCTGGCCATTTCAGAAATAAGCAAGTGGATGGAAGGTCTTTTTCTTCTCTCTAGTATTACAATGGTTGGTCTTTCACGAACAGTCATATGTCCCTCATTCTGCTATTGAAGTGTTTCCCAACATTGTAGTATGGACAATACCAGAGAGTCCAGAATCCTACTGTCAGGCTGTTTTCAACTGTTTTACTGGGATTCCATCTTTGGTCTGGATGCAGAGAGGCATATTACACTATGTCTCCACATCTGAACTGTCTCTGCTGCATTTCTATTATACACCCTCTTAAGTAAAGAGCCAGAAAACACACTCTGCAACTGGGAGAAAAACAGAAAATTTTCTTCAACATGAAGTTAAATAACATGTTACAGGATAAGCAATGCTTCACTAAAGTGATGAAAAAGAAAATCAAAAATCTTCTTGTAGAAATTGATGCTACTGCATTACCCATGTGGTGCTGAAGAATGACAGTAAAAACAAGAACATCATTACCCTTGAGATGTAGCAAAAGTAGTGTTAGAAGGGACATTTACAACCTCAGCCAGCACCACTACTATTAGCAGAAGTTCATCAGTGTTCCAAACGCCAGCTAGGATCATGTTCCCTTTTGTCACCACCTCCCTACCCACAGGCAACACTTTTTGATAACTGTGCTGCCTAGCGTTCTGTTTTTGTTGCCTGTGCTTATAACCCCCATACTGCTCTTAGTTTCCTAATGGGAACTAGCTGTAACAGTTGTCTATAACCAGCTGCTTTCCCACAACTAACCCATTTGAACCCTCTCCTGGAGCAGCAGGTTGTTTACTCCCCTACCAACTATATGCAATGTTTCTTCCATCATGTTTGTTTCAGCAAATTTTCATTTCCCAAGTCCTTTACTGTTCCCAGATTCAGTTTTTTTATAGTTCAGCTATCGAGGATTGCTTTTCTCTTGTGTCTGTCCCTTAAGGTTATCTTCTCCCCTTAACCACTCTGTTGCTGATACATAGCATATCTATTTTAAATGTTCCTCACAGCACTTTCTAATGCTGTTTTTTAACACTAAAAGTCTTAATGTATTTGCCACTGTTACTCATATTTTATTCATTTGCCACATCTATTTAGCACCTAATGTGGCAGATGTAGGTTCTGTTTATGATTGGTCTCCATATTGACAGGCTCTGTATCCTCATATTCAACCAAGTTCAGAAAAAAGATACTGTCTTAAGGGAATGCATCTCTACTGAATATGGTGTTTTTGTTGTAGCAACTTCTCATAAACAATTCAGCATAACAACTATTTACCTAACATATATATTGTGTTGTATATTATGAGAGAGGATATAAGCATTCAGGAATTTGTGGAAGTGTTTGATGTAAGATGTACAGAAATCCCTTCTTTCAAGGAGCCTCCATCTACAGTGGTGGGACAACAAATAAATAAGCATGCAAGTAAGTAAGACTTTAGAATACGGAAACAAAATAGAATTTTAGAATGTGATAAATACTATACAGGCAATGAAATGGATACATGTACTGAGAAAAGAGACCTTGTGAGCTGCAGTCAGATGTCATAAACTTCCAGAAAGAGAAAAGTGTCAGGGGAATAGACAGGGTGGAAACAAAGTTGGCATGGAGGAAGTGAGGGTAAGGTTGGAGGACAAGAGGAAGGACAAGTTGTGTTGAACAATCATTTGGGATTTTATTTTAAAGATTTTATTTTACTTTATTTTTATTGGAAAATATATATCAGATATACAAAGAGGAGAGACCGAGAGGAAGACCTTCCTGATTTGCTCCCCAAGTGGCTGCAACAGCTGGAGCTGAGCTGATCCAAAGTCAGGAGAAAGGAGCCTCTATTGCATTTTCCATCTGGGAGCAGGGTCCCAAGGCCTTGGGCTGTCCTTGACTACTTTCCCCTGCCACAATGTGGGAAGTTGGATGGGAAGCAGGACCACCAGGACATGAACCATCACCCATATGAGATCCCAGTGTGTTCAAGGTAAGGATTCTAGCCACTAGGTTACCTTATTGTGCCCTTATTTGAGATTAAATAGACCCTATAACAAAGTGTTGTTTAGAAAAAAAAATGTTTAGATGAAAAGAGATAACATTGTAGTTTAGGGACTGGTATGGAAAAAACTTCACTTACTTGTGAACTTATAGCTCTCATTTTCTTTTTCGCATTGATCTTGTATGCTCATCCCTTTGACTGCAGTAGTTTGTTTTTGTGATTATTTAAAATGTATACTCTTTGTGGTGCTAATGTTCTAAGAGCTGTGTGGCTGTCCTTTCAAGGCTGCAATTATACACTCTTTGGTTTCAGCAATGTCATACTTTTCTGAGAGTACTGAGTGTACTCAAAAACACATCAGTACAGTGGAGTTGCAACTGGACAGCTGAAGTACCTTTATGTTGTTATTACACCGTCAACAAACATGACCTGCGTTGCGAACAACTTGAGAAGTGCCAAAACACTTGTTAGTTGTTCAGAATCTCAAGTGTGCCTTCTTTACGATTAGGGGTAACTTGATGAGACTTGAATTCCTGCTGACCTTTCGTGCACTTCTCAAAGCAAGACATGTGGAGCTCAGAACAGGATCTGAGGTTTCTGATAAAAACTGACAGACATAGCCATTGGCTTTCCAGTTAAGTTTCTAAGGGATTCTGTGCATTTCATCTCCATACGGTAGGCGCTTCTGAGAATTTTAAACAGGCAAACAACTGTCAAGAAGTGAAAATGAACCCTATCCAAAGTTATCAACTTGTACAAACTGAGACATGAATGTGTAAGGTGGGGCAGGGATGGGAGTCTGCCAATAGCATAGATATCTTTTTTTGTGTGTGTGGCTTTGACAGCTCAGAGCATACTTCTGGTACTTGAACATTCCTTGTGGTTGAGCATTATGTTGTTCTTTATTTTACAAATCAGGAATGCTGTGCTTCAGAGCTAAAAGATAGGTCTGCAATTCTGTGAAACCAGGTAGCAGAGGAGCAAGGTGTGTGGCTGCTGTCTTCAGATGGGGTTTCTCAGCATCTGGAGGTGCTGGAGATTAGTTATTGGACAGTGGCTTTGAGCAAGGCATACTCTCTGAGATCACATCCCATTACTCCATTACTCCTCAATGTTATTAATGAGCCAGATGTCCAAGGGGAGTGCTTTCTAAGTACGCAGTTTTATGCTTACCAAAATGACCTGAAATTGTACTTATAAATGATTGTACTTAAATGGCTTGATCATCCAAGTAGCCAGTCACTTGACCCTCATGCTCCAAATGTTAATGACTCATTGCTTCAAGAATAGTTAGGGAAATCATGGGTCAGAAGATACTTTAAAATTGTTTTACTTAAAAATGCTTTAGGAAGTAGTAGTAGTGTTCTAGAAGTCTGGAACCTGTTCTTTGATTTTAAAACCAATAGGTTTTTTTTCAGGCACTGTGCTAGTTGCTAGGGATACAAACATAAACAGGATACAAAAGGGCACTGTCTTTAGGGGACAGATATTCTAGCAGGGGGAACAGAAAACACATTCTTGCACATGTGAACAATAAGGAAATGTAGACAGAAATTGAATGGCAACTTGTATTTAAGGACTGTGGATGAAGAGTACAAACCAAGCAAATAATCAAAGCCCGATGCAGTGATTTACCCAATTGAAGAATAAGAACGGGTCACAGTAGAATTGTGACTGCTTTTTCAGACTTAACATTGAAAGATGGAGTTAGTGATGAAAATATTAGGGTAGGGCAGGTCATCTTTCCAAGCAAAGGGAATTATGGAGCAGTGGGTGGTAAATATCTGGGTATATTCTAAGAACTGAAAGTGACTTTGTGAAACCTGCATGTGGGGACAGGATTTGAGCAGATAAAGATTTCTTAGTGTTAGAAAAGTGTTTGCATTTATTCCAATGCATTATTAAGCTGCCAGATATTTTAAGTAGGGAAAATATGATCTGACTAATGTTTCATGAGATGAACATTTTCTAGGGATCTCTGAATATCCCTGGTGTGTTGATGTAATATGGAATATTGCTAAAACCAATATTGTTGTAAGTTCCCTAATTCCAAATTTCCCTTTCATACCATTCATTCTAAAATGTATTGATTGTCTGTTTGTTCTATAGTTAACTGTGAAATAAGTAGAGAAGTATAAGATTTAAGGTAGGAAAACACATAAAAATTTAAAAAAATCTTTATACATATGATTCATGCCTCTTCATCCTGAAGTTCACAGATCCCGGGAGTTCAAAGACAAGCAAGTTCTTGGATTTGGAGGTGTGAGAATCCCATACACTTACGGTGGTCTACCAAGGAGCTTCAAAAAGTTAGTGGAAAATGGAATGACAAGAACGTCTTACTTTTCTGCAAAAAAGCAAATCTATAAATATTTTTTCTCACAAAACACAATTTTTGTTTTTTAAAATAAGTGCTTTAAGTACATGGCTATAAAAATCTCATGTAAATAATGCAGAAGTTGTGTTGGTTTTATGTGTGTGTATATGTACGTGCATGCCTGCATGTGGTTAAAGGCAGGCTGGCTCAGAGTAGCATGACCAAGGTAACGGTATCAATGATCAGCTCTGGCCGTTACAGCTTGGATCAGGTTATGGTAGCTTTATGTGTGTCTAATGTCACTAATGAAGTTTAGGAATAGTGTTACAGAAATGATGTCATTATGGGTCATAGGAAGATAAAGAGACTTCAAACTCTGCAGGTTAGAAATGTTAAGTTGTGTTAAGGCATTAGAGAGTGAAATTGATGACAGATTTCGAATAGGAAACTAGGAGGAACATAGGTGTAACTCAAGGTGGGTTTCAGTATCATTTTTGAAGACCAAAAATCTCTAGAAAGCACTTTACGAAAAGCTAATGGGTGGACTTCCAGCTATCATAGAGTAAAAACACAGGTGCCTAGGGCATAAAGACTTACTTTCACCTTTATTCTTATCTTGGTGAAACAGTCGGCTGACAGTCTCACCCTTTGTCCGCATGAGGTTTGGAGTTGCTGTAGTTGGCATTAAAGTCAGAAAAAGAGAGACGAAGTGTGGTGGAGACACTTCAGCTGCCACAGGCATAAGCCATTATCTTTGCCCTGTGAAAAATTGCCTGATTTCCTCTCTTGATAAAACTAGAAATAGTTTAAAAAAACATTACTCAGAAACACAAACCTCACATCCCTAAATCCTTACTTCTTTATTATTTGCCAGAGTCTTTGAGAATTGTTGGTTGGCAGAAGGTGGGGAAGGGCGGGAGGACAGAGGGAGGGTGGGAGGGAGATAACTACTTGTAATGAAATGCACTCAGAGGGAAAAATGTTAGATTTCATTTGTGAGACACAGTTGATAGAAGCATTATCTCTGGAAAATGCAATTAAGAGCCTTGAGATGCTGAAGCAAGCACAGATTAAAAGATGATGGCCAGGTTTTCTTGCAACATCAGAGCGCACTCTGCTGTCGAGACCTTCTGATGGCTTGGCTGTCTCCATCACACATTTTCACATGGACCATCCATCACCCCTAAGGACTCTAAGGGGTTTGCTCTTGACACCCTGTTCTCTGCTCTGGACCTCAAATCCACTTCCCAACCTTATTCCTGTCTTCGTCCCTCTTGTGCATACCTTTCTTTGCCTTTGTTGCTAATACTCTTATTACATTTAATGCCCAAATTCAAATTTGATCTTTGATTTAAACTTCATTACCTTATTCAAGGCATTACAACCTATTTCTTCTGTTTCATAGTTTGTTCTCCTGTCACATAGTTTCAGCATTTTCATATTTCTCTCTATGCCTTGCCTGTATTTCTACCTACTCTCCCCTTCAAACTACGAGTTCATTAAGAAATAGTTTTCATTCATGTATGTTTCAGAAACAAGGGTATGTAAAAGCATTTACTGAACATATTTTAAAAGACACCAGAGAAATACACAGAGAGGATAAATATAGTTTCTGTTTTGATACCATTTGCTGATAGAATAAAAAAAAGATATGAGGAAATACAAAAGAGCAAAATGATTACAAACTGCATGTTATAAGACAAACTCGATGGTAAGAAAATCTCTGAAAGTGGGGATTTTCTGTTTGGTTGGATTCTAGAGAAGGTGTGAATGTGTGTTTTATTATGGCTGCCTAAAAAGAAGACCAAATAGAGATTTCTGAGAGTATGATCAAGAAAACTCCAATGCAGAAGGAAATCTTAGGACATGTAAGGAATAGTTGGGAGTTTATGTGTGTGTGTGTGTACATGCATGAGAGAGAAAAGAGAACAAGACAGGCTAACAGATCAATCAAGACAGAGATTGGGCTGCAGTTCATTTCCTTCTTAAGTATATATTTAGATGGCAAGGAAGACAGTCTCACACATTAAGCACACACACACAGCACAAACACAAACACTTGTATTTGCTGGTTCACTCTGCAAATGTTTATAACAGCAAGTCTGAAGCCAGAAAGCTGGCACTCATACAAGTTTCCCATATTGGTGGCAGGGACTCAACTACTTGAGTCATCACTTTCTACCTCTCAGAATGTACCTTAGCAAGAAACGGCAAATAGAAGTGGAACCATGACTCAAATCAAGGCACTCTGTGTGGGACACAGGTGTCTCAGCATGCCAGTCTGGGTACTAACAGCTGCCTCAGAACTGGGTTTCAAATACAATGGAAAATTGTTGGAAGGCAGGATTATGATACTGTTTGATTTATATGTTTCAAAGGTAATGTAGATATTTGCCCAATTAAGCTATCTGTTCATAAAACCGGGGCTTCTTTAATTGAATATTAATGGCCTTTTTTCAACACCTGAAGCATTTGCAGAGCCTTAGAGAGCTGAATGAATAAAAGTAAGCAGCCATTAAAATTAAAAGAATGCTTAATTCAAGTTCTTCATATACCATTACTATTTTGTCTCAACTAAAATTTATGACACCATAGTTTTGCAAAAAATAACTCCCACTAAATATGCACACCCCACACATGGGACCCCTCGGATACACCCCCCCCATTTTGCACCTGTACATGGTAAATCCAAATCCCTTTCAATGGAAATCCCAGAAACGCGCTATAGTTCAAGCCGGTAGCCCGTCCATCAAGTAACACTGAATTTTTAATCGCACCCAATCTACCCCCATCACAAAAAAATAGAACAAACTCCCATATGCATGGCCAAAATGCCTTCCAGCCTAACCTAACCTAGTGAGCAACATTGCACATTGAAGATTCCAGGGCCCACCGATAGATAGTAGATATATATATAGAGAGTACCCCCCCCCAGATACATCGTGATGCAGAACCCCCCATTTCAGACCCCCAAAGCAAGAGTCTAAAGAGTAGATTTTATTCATGCCTTGCAGAATACCTAGACTATGCCAATACCAGCAGTTTCCACATGTTAAAAATACCATTTAGCATACGTGCTGCGTAATGTATATGTTACTGTGTGTAGTGACCTATTTGTGACTGAGATGACCGGAAGATAGAGACCCACACTAACGTTTCCAACCTATAAACGGCTAAACTGCAACCATACACAAACCAAATGTTCATGATAGATCCACCTACCTTTCACAAACAGAATGAGATCTGCTACAGTGGGAGTCGAGTCCATGTCTAATTATATTCTGTCTTATTGAGACTCATCCTGATTAGATCAGAGATGGAGTAAATGTTCCAATTAATTTAAACATGTAATCACTCCAAGATGGATTTCTAAGTTCAAAGTTCTCAGGGAGAAAATGAGCTATTTAACTTAAGAAATGTGACTGATTATGAAATTTATCATGAAACTGATCAGGTGAAATTCACAAATTTTTGAAAATAATTTTGAAGTGGTAATTTCAGCCAAAGGTGACATTATTGCATGTGTATTAATTCTTTAGATATTTTAAGAAATATTCCAACAGCATTGACTTCTAGCCAATCCCCACTACACTGAGTTTATTGGCAACATTTCATCTGTGGGTTGTTGTTGAGACATTTTTACTGTTTACCAGATGGGGTAAAGATTTTACATAACTTAAAACATCTGCTCTCATTACAGTCCAATATGATTGTCTATTTATATTTTTGAATTATATTATTCATTTCCTTTAAAATGATCATGAAAATGTTTTCAGAAGGACAAGTTTACATGAAATTTGCCAAAGACATTTAACTTTTCCCTCTTTATAAGCCATATTGTGAGTACTGAATAGAGTGAAATATTTAGATGTATATACTGCTTATAAAATAACTTGATTTAATATTTTAACTGTTAATGTCACCTCTGCTTTCTTATATACACTTACATATAATCATTTAAAAGAAATACAAATATGAAATATAGAAAAATATGTTAAATTATGCTAAGGGTCTGAGACACATAGTAGTCCTCAAACACTGGATTAAATATGGATCCTTAAACATTAAAAGGAAGAGGGATCAACATTGTGCTACATTGACTTAAGACACTATTTACAGTGATGGCATTCCATATAAGACTGTTGATTAGAATCCTGTCTATCCTGGTTCTAATCCAGCCCTCTACTATAGTGACTGGGAAAGCAGTGAAGGATTGTTGAATTGTTTGGACCCCTGTTACCTATGTAGGAGGCTTGAATGGATTTCAGGCTCCTGGCATTGGCCTGGTGCATCCTTGGTTTGTGCATTTGGGAAAGGAAACAGAAGATGGAATATATCATGTGTGTGTCCTTCTTTCAGCCTCTTTGACTTTCTAATAAAGAATAACATCCTTATAAAGTATTAGAAGGAAGAACTATGAAAAATAAAAAAAATTATTTCATTATACTTCAAACTAGTTAATAGTAAACATACCATTTTATAACTTGCAAAGCAGTTTAAAATTGATTCATATGAGAGGCTTGGGTAAGGGGATGGTTGACATCTCTTTGCTTACCTTATAAGAGCTTCCAACAGCCAGGCTCCAGCTCAGAGCCTCAGACTTAGTCCAGAGCCTCCACGTGGGTGGCAAGCATCCAATCCCTTGAATCATCACATGATGGCTCCTAATTACAGCATAATAGAGAGCTGTAGTCGAGGCACAGCTGTGAACAGAACTTGGTCACTGTGGTGTATGGTATGGGCATCCCAACTGACATTTTAACCATCAGGACAATTCCCCATCCCACAAAGTACTTTTTCTTTTAAAGATGTATTTTTTATTTATTTATTTTTTATTAGAAAGGCGGATATACAGAGAGGAGAGACAGAGAGGAAGATCTTCCATCTGATGATTCATTCTCCAAGCGGCCGCAACGGCTGGAGCTGAGCCAATCCAAAGCCAGGAGCCTCTTCGAGGTCTCCCACGAGGATGCAGGGTCCCAAAGCTTTGGGCTGTCCTCGACTGCTTTTCCTGGCCACAGGCAGGGAGCTGGATGGGAAGCGGAGCTGCCAGGGTTAGAACAGGCGCCCATATGGGATCCTGGAGCATGCAAGGCGAGAACCTTAACCACTACACCATCGCCCCGGGCCTGTACACAAAGTAATTTTATATGTGATTATTCCAATGGTGTATAGATATCACTTTTGTTGTCCGATTTTATAGGTGAGGAAACTGAAGTGGAACAACTCCCAAAAATTTATTCAAGGCTATGGTGGTGATGTTACTGAAGGTTGCATCATGGTCTATATCTTCAAGTACCTCTTTACATTGTACATGTTCAATTCAGAGTTACAGAGTATGTTAAAAACCCTACTGGCAGCACACAAGTACATGAATCTGAGAGGAGGATAACAACAACTCCTTTTTGGCTTAGAATTGGTATATGATGTTCAGGAGTCATTGCACCTATGGGTTACAATGACTTTGTAATTGTTGTGAGTTGAACTGTGTCTCTTCCAAAAATATACCAACTCACTATCACTATCTGTATGACCTTTTTTGCAACTGTCTTTGAAAATGTAATCACATTGAAGAACTTGAGTTGGGATCATTCTGTACTTGAGTTAGGTCTTTACTGCAACACCTAGTGGCCTTAAGGGTGGCAAATAATAATAATAGGTCAAATGAAGAAGAAACACAGATTTCAGAGTTATGTAACTATAGGCCAAACAATACCTAGAATTTGAGTCGCTGCCATATCACTGGGGCTGAGCTGGGCTGAAGACAGGAGCCATGACCTCTGTTTGGTTCTTGGATGTGGTTGGCACAGACCCAAGTATATGGATAATATCTCTTCCGTCTCAGAATGGAATAGCTAGATTTTGATGCAGCGCCCAGATATGGGACACTAGCACCATAAGTTGCAGCTTAATCCACTGCACCACAGTGTTAGTCCCCTATATGTTTTTATAATTCACTATTATTTTCTGATGACTGGATCTTCAGAGGAGCACCTGACTTGGCTAAGATAGCTACAGAGACTAAATTTGAATCCATGTTTCATATTTAATTAAGTAGGCAGAGAGACAGAGAGACAGAGAGAACGCCCAACTGCTAGTTTCCTTTTCAAATACCCTCAGTTCCTAGGTCTGGGTCTGGATGAAGATAGGAGCTGAAATTACAATCCAGGTCTCCCACATGGTTAGCAAGAATATGGTTACTTGAGCCATACCACTTTTACCCAATGTTTATGCTAGCAGGAAGCTGAACTTTGGAGCCAGAGCCAGGAACCAAACCCAGGCACTCAGGTCAGGGAGGCAAGCATGTTGATTGTTATATTAACCATTAGGATCAATGTGCACTGTAACATGGGTCTTCTAACTCCCAGTCTTGTGCTTTTATTCCATCTCTTTCTGCCAGACTGTGCTTGTCTGTCTACATATCTTTGTCTCTATCCACATGTTTAATCTGTTGGCTTCATGGTACTCTTTTGTGTGATTATATGTAACCTATGGTAAATACAATCCAGGAGAGTAAAGTCATTAGAGGTTGGCATCCTTTCAACCAAATAGTTGATGTGAGCCAGTCCTAACATCTGCCAGTGTTGAAGATGCTAATGCTGTCTATGGCAACTGAAGAAATAATCAGGGGAAAAAGCATCAAGTAGAGATCATGGGTGTATGTGTTCACTGTCATTCATTTCTCATTCTACCTTTCCTGAGTAAAACGTGTCCCAAAGTTAATGCATTAAATATAAACTTAAATAGTTTTCTAGACTAAATATAGAAATCAAATGTTGATGGAGAAATTTGCATAATAAGACATCACTGAGAATTTGAATAAATTGTATGTTTTTTTACTGTTAAACTACCATTCTACACAAATACCCTGGGGTAGAAATGTCAGAGGTTTCAGATTCATAAAGCCATACAACAGTTCAGGAGGGCCGGGGTTTTATTCTGTGCTCATTGTGATCTCCATCTAGGTCATTCTACTGAACCATAATTTTTGAAACTTGTGCCTTGTTAAACATGAATTAAGTAGAACCATAAAATGTCTGTCCTAGAGTAGAGGTCACTAAAATTTTCATGTAAATGGTTGTATGCTAAATATGAGAAGAATTCAAAGTTTGTGGGAAAAAGAATTATGTGATAAGTTTAATTTGGCGCAAAATAATTATGAAATCTATAGTTTTTTTCTATAATCAACATTTTTGCAGCTTTTGAAAATTCCCACTATTCATTTTTTTTGATACAAATTTTTGGTACTAAAATAAAATTATAAGGTCCAGTGCTATAGCCTATAGCTAAATACTCACCTTGCATGTCCCAGGATCCCAGCTGCTACATCTCCCATCCAGCTCTATGGTTGTGGCCTGGGAAAGCAGTAGAGGATGGCCAAAAGCCTTGGGACTCTGCACCTGCGTGGGAGACCCAGAAGAAGCTCCTGGCTTTGAATTGGCTCAGTTTCAGTCATTGCAGCCACTTGGGCAGTGAACCAGGTGATGGAAGATCTCTCTGCCTCTCTCTCTCTCTCTGTAAATCTGCCTTTCCATTAAAAAGGCATAAGTTAAAAATAAATTTGTATTTCTATTCTTCATAAACTTATTGTAGTGCTATAGTTTGTGAACTATGTGGTCTCTGTTTCTACTATTCATGTTTTTCTTCATAGGTCAAAAACAGCAGTAGATGTAAGCATGTAGACAATGCTCTGTTCTAATCAATTTTATTTGCAAATATAGAGAATAGTTGATCCACAATCTGCTTTGTTGACCACTTTTCCAGATTAAACTGAGAAGCCTGGGTCTGACAGCGGGGAAAATGTTATGGCTGAATTTCAATGCAAGGAAAAGTTCTATACATGTTGCTAGATGTGGTTATATTAACCAGTCCCTATTTATTAATATATGCAAAGAGTACAAGCCCATATTTCCCTCCATGTGGTCACAGAAATCTGTTGTTATCAAACAAAGAAGCAAAATTCCAGTTCTCTTTGAATCTCAGCCTGCTCTGTAGGGGGAATGAAAGTAATTGCAATTGGAAAGGCAAATATTGTGTGTTACCAAAGTTTTAAAATAGAAAGAGAAGAAATAAAAACTTCATTAGCAGCAAGAAACAAGCCTTGGATGTTCATTGATTTTGAAAGCACCAAATAGGTGAAAAAATGAATGCATCAATCTTTCAAAATCAATGCATAACTCTGCAAATAGAGCTAACTTTCCATTTCAACCCCATTTTCCCTTCATCCACCATGGAGACACCAGAAATCATTCCTCCCTGAGTTCCACTGCATTGCAGTGCCAAGCAAAGATCTTGCGTGGTGTATGGATTCTTGGCAAAATTACAACCACATTGCAAATGTTAGAAAATGCAATATAAGGATTCACAGAGAAGCCTACTAAATGGATGGGAGGCAAGCAGCTGTGAGCTGTCTCTTTTAGTAGCTGACCTCCTGAGATGCTTAATAAAACAGCCTAGAAAGTATTACTCTCTCATCAGTGCCAAGAGGCATTTGTGGAGAGATAAATAAAGCTATTTTCCAAAATGGGGAATATTCTGGATGCCTGTATTGAAATGACAGTTTCTTTATGGGATGGGAGATGGGCAGGCAAACGCCAGCCAGGAAGTTGCCCCTGTGTCTACTACCAGTAGAAGGTCTATAATGAGATTCCAAATTAGATTGCTGAACCTCAAAGACAAGGTGCTTCACGTCTGTGAGATGTTCAGCCTGACTTTATAATGAGTTCACCGAGCAGAATGAACCACACTTGAAATCAAATACTTTGCATGCAGGATGAAATAAGTGGGGATCAATCATAGTCAGGGAAGTAGCAATTGCTCTGAATGATACACTGAGCTAAAGGGGAAAAAGTGAGAGTGTCAATTGGAGTTCAGGAAAAACCCAGTTCATAGGCAACAGGAATGGGCAGGTTTTATGTCGATGCAGAGCTCCCTGTGTTAACCTGTAGAGGGCAAAATGGTGAGAAGGATAAACAATTTGCACCATCTACACAAACCAATAGACATGCTCTGGGGAGAGCTACAAATATCTCCATCTTAGGAAACATTTTCTGAACATCTTTTCAGGTGCTATTAGCCAGTGACAGCCTTGGGGAATCAAACGAATTAGTTATGGTATCAAGGTTATTTTGTTCTGCACACAGCTCAGATTCCAGATGAGAGCAGCATGGCTCACCTGTGGCATGATTGAGTGGCAGTGAATGCTTGGGACAAACTTTAGAGGCTATTTCCTGTCTGCAAGTGACTGAAGGGACTGCAAAGGCATGCCTGAGGTATTTGGAGCTAGCACCTTGCAGTGTCTGGGCAGCCCACTCACAGCATCCCTCAAGTGAGTAGGGGGTTCGTACAAAGCTCTAGACATACAACCACCACCCCAACAATCTGGGTCATTTTATTACAGCCATTCAGCCATGATAAGCGTTTCTTTTAGGGCCAGAGTCCCCTCTAAGGTAGGGGTCAGCTCCTGAAAACAAGGGTTACCCTAAGTGTGACCCACCACTCTTTGCTCAGAACCAATATCATTACCTATTTCACTGTCTAGCGGGAAATGTCACTGGAGGCCTCATTAACAGCACACAATACAGAGAGTCATAGTACAACTTCTGGCCTTTCTGCAGGATTTGAAGCTTATATTACAGAAGGAAAAAAGAAGGAACAGGTGTCATGACTTATCTTTCTCTTTTTCATCCTGCAACTGTCATTCACAGGGTTCTAAACACAATGAAAAGAGCCAAAAGGCAGCCCAGTGAGCTCCCTGGTATGGGAGGTCATGCTGGTTTGTTGCAGGCATTGTTTTTACCAGAAAGGACAGTGACCTAGTGTCCCTCTGTGCTCATTTTTCTTTTTGAGATTCTCTTTTGACAGCCTCTGGCTGTCAGGACCCATCCAGATTTGAACAGGCACCTGCCTGGGTCAGTCCTGGACACAGCTCTGATGCTACCCTCAGGCTGTCTTCTCGAATTCTCTGGAATGATTTCTAGAAGGTCACAGGGGAGCAAGTGTCTTTAATCCTCTCTATTCCCAGCTGGGTCTGCTAATGAGAGGTTTCTGTGTTGGGAGAGAGGGGCTACCTATCTGGTGCTTTCTTGTTTCCAGGTAAGATTATAGGTACGAGAGGAGATACATTTTGGATAGCAGTTTCTCATTGCTGCTGTACTTCCTTTTATAATCCCCCCTCACCCCTGCAGCACAAAGCAGTGTTTCCAGCTTGGCAATAGGCTAGAAATAGAGGTGATATGATGGAAGAGATTGAGAGTCATGCAAAGTGGGGACGTACAGTACAGGTCAAAGTTGAGCAATGCTAATTTGTGCTATCCGGTTACATGAACATATATTTCTAAAGCTATATGTTTTAGTAATGTGCTCTGCAGTGTCTCTCAGGATTGTCACTCTCAGGGGGGTGTGGTATGTTAAGAGTTGAAGAAGTGATGTGCTTATGGCTATTTATTGTGCAATCACATGCAGTGTCTCACACAACAATAGCCATTGAACTCACTGAGGCAGGAAACTATGGTCTCTCATTAAGACAAGTACAAATTTATTTAGGATATTCAAGGGCAAACCATTAAAAGTGGTGTAATTGTTCCATTATCTGCCTCCCTCTCATGTTTCCTTTATGCTTACTCCTCTACAATTCATTGGATTTTTCTCCCTTATTCTTAGAATCTCTTAGGAAAAAATTCTGTGCACTTTTGTAAGTTGAATCTCTTTTTGCTATTCTTGCCCATGTTCCTATTCCTATGGGAAAGACATGGCTAGAATTCTTGTGTGTGTGTGTGACTGATAGAGCCTTTGGAAAAAGAGATAATGAGGCAGAGACCACAGAGATTCAAAGAATCTCCAGCATGGAAATAACATAACAATTCTGTCATCTCAAAAGAAGTCCTGCCATTAATATGCTGAGGATAGGAGTCCTTGCCTGAGTGGTCAGGCAGGTGGGCAGCATTTACTGAGTACCTGCCGCGTGCAGACAACTGTCCCAGTCACAGTGGGGAACTATGTGGAGACAAGTCACTCTAATCAAAATAAGAGGGACAGAACAAAAAGCCCTGAAAACACACACACAGGAAAAAACGGACTCAGACACTGTGTGTAATCCTCTATATTGCTACCTTCATGTAAAGAATGTTGCTACAGTGACAGAAGTCGCTAGAACCAGTGAGGGTTGTCTGGCAAGGCATGGGGTGATGGCATCCCTTGAATACCAAGACAAATTTGCATCCAGGAAAAAAGAGACTGGACAAAGATATTCAGCAGGCTGGAATGACAAGGCAGCAAAATTATAGGAAGAGCTCACCACTTCCGACTTTTCTTGCTCTAAGCCTCCTTTGGATCAGAGTCCTTTCCTACACATATGCCATCATAGTTTGCTATGAGCATTTTGGCAAATGAAGCCTAACTTCCTGTTTTTGAGTGATAAAACAAAAACCTTAAAGTCTTTGGAAAACAAAGGCAACTTCAGTTACCCACAATCACTATGCCTTCTGTCTTATAAACTGATATCTGAATGAAGTATTTTACTTTCTCTGCCAACACATGTGTCTGTGTTGATCACATCAGTGTATCATGACCTTTACTGACTCTCAAGCTTCTGAGATGGTTCAGATGCCATATGGCAGCTGACAAAGCCATAGGCAATGGAGTCTTTTAAAGCTGTTGTCTTGGAGGTTTCTATGTGTCTATGAAGCCCTGTGCTCACTGCCATCTTCTGGGCTCTGTAATTCTACTTTAATCCCTGCTTTGGCCTTTTGAATTTCTTTTGGGTTCCCCTAGGCTCTTAGACAACAGTTAACCTGTTCCCATGTTTTTCCTGTTTCTTGATTTCCAGGTTTCAAGCAAATTTGAGGGAAGAGGGGAGCACATGCTCATTGCTCTCCCTATGCCTTTGCAGTACCCTCCTCATCTTTCTCCTTGCACTGCTAGGCTTGCTGGTCCCCCTGTCCGACCCCTTTCTCTGCCCTACCCCATGCACATCTCCAAGGGAGGATTCTGGGACTGATGTCCCAGCGATTAAAGTTCACATACTGATCGACACTGATTGAGGAATGAATATTGCTACAATGATTTCCCAGAAGTGATGAAGTAATTTTTGCAAAGTTAAAATACTGATAATATAGGAGGGGACCAATGTAGTGGAGTTCATTAGCTTGTAATTACTCTAGTGCTTCTCAGCTGGGAATGGTATTGCCACTCTCTTGGGGAGATGTTTGGTAATATTAGATATATTTACGATTGTTGCTACTTCATTGAGGATTGATGGAATGTTTACTTGTGCAAGTCATTGGAGGCTAGGGACATCCCTAAAGATCCTTCAATGTGCAGGACATTCCAAGCTCACACTGTCTATTATGCCCCAGGAGAGAAACCCTGAATAAACTTTACCATAGCAAAGCCATGTTTACATTTGACAATCTACTTCAATTAGGAAGTCAGACACATTTTCTGTACCTAGACAGACGCATGTGATTTTTTTGAGCTTATTTTTATTCTTATTTCCCCCCTTATTTCTAAGAAACATGATCAGAATTAAGCATTTTTTTAACGTGCCAGTAAATGTTTTAGACTTTGGGTAGCTAACAGGCTAAGTGGAATATGATTACAAGAGGGAACACTTTTGCTGTTCTATATGCCTGGAATTGATGGTCCCCTGGGTGGGCAGGCTTCCCACTGAGTTGTAGTTTGCTGCAGACATTCTCTGGAGATAAAGCAACAGGCACAAAAAGGGGATGGGTTAGGGGGTCATGTCTGGACTACTTTATGTTGTGTTAATGAAGTGCTCCCAAAGTTCAGATGGCAGTGAGTATTGACTTTGGGCAGCCACAGGTTCAGCTACTTGCTGGTGGTGCAGGTGCTAAGAGCTGGGACACATAGAGAATGCCTGATTTGATCTCCGTGTGTCTGTTTGTGCCAGCTGGCAGAAGTGGTGCCCATAGGTTCTAGAGGAACTGGATAATTAGACACGTGAGCTGTAGTTTGCCATCCCCTATCCTGTTCCATTCTATATGTTCTATTTTGTCATTTTTTCTTTCTGAAATGTACCTAACCTAAAGGAATTTTTGAATTGTCTCTTTGTTTTCTGGAAATGGCAAAATTTAGCTTCTACATGAAGAAGAATCATAGTGAAGAGTTATTTTCTGCAAATTCAAATAGTCCTATTATATCTGCCAAGTAAACACTCGTGGAGTTTTCATATAAATCAAACTTGCGTGCACACACACACACACACACACACACTCTTCCTATTCACAGAATTAAGAAACTTACAGGTCAAAATATTGGTCTGAGAATTAGTCCAAGTAACTTAAATAATTACTATATTTTACAAAGGAGAAAGAAAAGTAATTGCATGGAAAAAAAGTAAAAAATATATTCTATTTTGTTTTCCTACTGTTGAAGAGATACATCTTTCTTTGTATTCCTATGTTGAAATTTATCTTTCCTCCTGTGCCCTTGACTAGTCTACTTTTTAAGTTTATTTGTATTAACTCAGCAATCTCTCTGTTGGTGACTACAAAATCTCTTCAGAAGTACTATCCTAGATGGTGAAAAGTTGAGAAGTAGTCTCATTGCACTGTATATGGTTTTGGCACAGTGGCATTTGTTATCACATGTGTTGAAGAACATCCGTGTGGATGTCCTAGATGATACAAGAAAAAAATCCACTTATTTATCTTCTGCTAATTGTTGAATTGATGAGTTTTTCATCCTCATATCCTGAAAGTTTTGTCTTATTATTCTATGTACTCTACCCAGAGAAATGACCTGGGGAGGGAAAGATCATGAACGTGGGATATGTTGGTTTTGACATGCCCATTGGGCACACAAAGCTAATAAAGAATTGGTTCGTAAGAGCCTACCTTAAGTGAACTCCTCGCCTCTTCAGACTTACAGTCTATAGGCATCAAGAACCTACATCTGTATTGGAAATTCTGACTTTTCTCCAATTTTTTTATTAGACGGTATTTGCTGTATGCCCTATAGGCATCACAAAGCCAACATATTCAACTCTTAACTCATTATGTTTCCACATAAATATGCTTTCCCTTTATATACAGGGCTTTTTCATGCCGACATGTCAATAGTGCTGAGGCTGAGAAACCTCTGCTCGTTGTGTATTTCCAGACCTGGGAACAGTGCCAACATTCATTCACTCCATAATTCTAAGTGCGGGAGTCATTCCAAGCTCCTCATTCCGCATACAACTGTGTACCATGATTCTATATCATAACTGTCTGTCCATATTGTTCCCTATCGACTTTTGTTGTCTTAGTTTAGGTTTTCGCGTTCCTTCTTCCTAGCCATTTCAATAATGTAACAATTGACTACGTTCCTGAAAGTGTTAAAGCTCCTTAAAACATTACAGTTAGAACAACCTGTTGCATATCAACATCTTAATCATGATGTTTCCTGACCTGAATAGTTTCTAGAGTTCTCAAACCCTTTGTAGGTAAAATTGAAACTATTTAACTGAATATAGGAATTTTTCTATTTTCTAATTATGTATTGCTAACAGCCAATATTTATTCTTTGAGTTTATCACTGTGTTTACTTGGCACTATTTTCAAGGCACATGATTTTCTTATTTTCCATGTAATCTCAAAACTGTAAAGCAAAGTTCCTGTTTTCTCTCTCAATTACAGTTGTAAAAACTGAAGTACAAAACTTTTAAGAAATCTGTCCAAAGCCTCAGAGTTAGGAAACTGTGTCTGGAATTTGAAGCTGAAGGGTTTGATTCTAGAGCACAGCATGCCCTTTTCCCTTCCCTCCCAAACCCACCTCCACCCACTCCCAAGGGAGAGCAGGTGAACCAGAGCACATTTCTCTTCTCTTGTGCAGCTTTGTATCATAGTTGGTTTCGAAGTTGGTTTAGTGTTTGTTTTATGACTCTCAATAGTGTTATGCATAGGTAATTTGTTATTTTTGTAATGCTATAAATACTGCAAAATAACACCCAAATCAGAAATCTTGACAATAATCTAAACCCAAAACAATGAACCATTCATTTAATTTTCTGTCCCCCATTTCCCTGAAGTAATCGTTGTTCTGAATGTACTTTTCCTTTTATATAGCTTTATTGTTATCATGTGTATTCCTATATTATATTTTGAATGTTTTTCACTTCAGAAGCGCGTTTATGATAGATGTAACATTTGGGGACATGTTATTGCAAAGGTTGTTCCATACTGCTGTACTCCAGTCACTACTTTATACACCATTTTGTGATTATACTGCATTTATTGATTTACTCTTGAGTTGATGGGCATTGGGCTGCATCTAGGACTTTATTGTTTGTGAACAGGGCTGCTGTGTACATTCTAATATACATTTCTTAATGTGTGCATTCACTGGCTTCCTTTGGGCCAAGCTCATGTTTGTAATCCCTATTTTATCTTACTCCTTGGCTATTGTTAGAATCATGAAATTATCCAAGAACTATTTATTGCATGACAACTTTGATAAGTTTGTTTTCAGGTACTGAAATAAATGAAGACAAAATTCATATTCATTAAGCCAATTGAATAGACAAAACACAAATAATGAAGTATAAATGTATAGCTCAGCCTATCTGTTTCCATTTATCACATTGCCGTTAGTGTTAAAGCAATTCCAAAGTTCACATTAGATTTGGGTACTCTGAATGTTCATTCACATTGAGTTATGTGAATTATTCTTAGAGCTTAATTTTTCTAGCTAACTTTCATTTCCATTTGTCTTTAGATCAGGTATTATGTTTTTCACAAAGTATTTAAGTGATACCTCTCTATAGTGAATGAGATCTTCTTTGTATTGGCATAATTCCTTGTCAGACTTCTATCACAATCATCTATTTCCTCCTCCAAGTATAAAATCTTATGTATTCTTAAATAGCTCTAGTGAATCAATGTGGCAGAAAGCAGATATAAAACACCAAATAGATTTTTGGAAAAAAAAAAAAACCTTGAAATTCTTGAAGTTCTCATAGTATCTTCTGTAGTAATTTATGTTTGGAATTTTGTTGAGAATTTTAGTTCTATGTATAATCATTGTGAACTGTTAGTAAGGAAGAGGAAGACTCTTAGCTCTTGAAAAGCAAATATAGTGTGGCCATGCCCTTACTCAAAGGCATGAATTTGCCTGCTCATCAATTCTGTTCAGAGGTGGTCATTAGCACCTGTTCCTCTTGTAGAGATGTCAAATGTATTTAGAAATGAAACTGAAGGGCCCGGCACCATGGTCTAGCGGCTAAAATTCTCACCTTAAATGCGCCCCCAGATCCCATATGGACGCTGGTTCTTGTCCCAGCAGCTCCACTTCCCGTCCAGCTCCCTGCTTGTGGGCTGGGAAACAGTCAAAGATGACCCAAAGCTTTGGGACCCTGCACCTGTGTGGGATACCTGGAAGAAGTTCCTGGATCCTGGCTTAGGATCGGCATAGCATCGGCCGTTGCACTCACTTGGGGAGTGAATCATCGAATGGAAGATCTTCCTCTCTGTCTCTCCTCCTCTCTGTATATCTGACTTTCCAGTAAATAAATAAATCTTAAAAAAAAAAAAAAGAAATGTAACTCAGGTAGTGGTTTGGAAAACAATGTGATTTAATGGAAAGAATTATGCTGTGAGATTCTGCTCATACTCTCTGGACATGTTATATGCAGACAGCAGTGGGTTATGAAATAGTGAAGAAATGAAGATGCACAAACCTGTATTACAATTTAATGAAAGACAGAATAGATGCTCCATAGCCACTCCTTTAATTTTCTGAGATTTCCTTGATGTAGGGGAGCATTCTTTCTAAACATTTAAATGTTAACTTGGCCCAGGGTTAAACTGATACTTTTGATCTTTTGACCCCCTTCAAAACTGAAGATAAAGGCTGTACCTCTTCTCTCTGTTTGACCGCTCCCCATGCCCGCCTTTGTATTAAGTAATGCTTAGAAACAAAGTGCCCATAGGTCCCGACTTATCACTTTCTATTCTGGACTGCAGTAAAAATATAAAATGGTGTTGGTGTTTGGCCCAGTGATTACAGTACAAGTTAGGATACTTTTGTCACATATTGAAATAACGGAGTTTTAACCCTGTTTCTGGCCTGAGCTCCTAAATCCATCTCTGCCAATATGGACCTTGTGAGGCAGCAGTGATGACTGAAGTAATTGTGTTCCTTCAGCCAAGAGAGCTGTACTGAATTTCTGAATCCTGGCTTTATTCTTACTACTTGGCTATTGTGGGCTTTGGGGAGTAAACCACTGGATGGGAGTTCTCATTATTTCTGCCTATCTGTCTCCTTTTGTCATAAAATTTTAAGTATGAAAAAAATAGTAAACTAATTGTAAACAAAGTAAAAGGAAGTAGATGGCAATCTCTTAAACTATAAAATATTGTTTCTTAGGGTGTAAAGGATGGAAGAAAGAGAAAATGGTGAAAGCATCATAGAAAGAATGGGCCAGTATTCAAAAGATTGACACTGAAACATTTCTGTGTTGTACATGATTATAAATTTGACTTGAAACATGCACAGCAGCCTTGTAGATTGGATCTATACAAGAAAGAAAACAGAATGGTGTTTGAGTGGCTAAGATGTTGCATATCAGAGTGAGTTTGTGTCCCTAGCTTCACTTGCTATTCAATCTTCTTGTTATCATGGACTGCAAGAAGCAGCAGGTAATGGCTCAAGTGACTGTGTACCCAGCACCCACCTACATGGAACGCCTGAATTGGGTTCTTTGATCCTTGGCTTTTTGGATGTGAACCAGCAGAGACACTCTTACTTTTTCTTGTCTGTATGTCTCTGTCTGTGTGGATTTGCCTCCCAAATAAATATGGAAGGAGAGAGATTTGGAGTCCAAATTGGAGAAAAACAGAAATATCAAAGAGGAGCGGCTTCAGGAAGTATAAGGAGGGTAGATCCAGAAAGTCATCAAAGCAAAACATTGCAGTGTTAGATCAAGAAGACTTAGTTACTCCAGGGACTGCTTGGTCTTTCTACAGCTGCTGGATTGGATAGACTTGGAGTTGTTTTATTTACACAGTAAATGGAAACGTGAACCAGGATCACGAGAGTACTTGAGAATGTTCAGGTAGATATTTGCACTACACTTAGAATTATAAGAGGCTTTTATGACTGAATATCCATAATGAATTGGATATTAATAAGGATGCTAAGTAAAACTGAGACATTTCAGTGGCTGAAAAAGGGTGAACACTTAGAGGTTTAGATATTAGAAACATGTATGTCTCCTTTTTGTTCTTCTGGGAATAAATGATTTTCATTTGTCTTTGAGGACTTTAGCTTTTAGAGATTTGTTTGAAACGCAGAAACGGAAAGGATGAGAGAGAGGCAGAGAAAAAAACTGCTACAGCCTGGCTGGTCTGAAGCCAGGAGCTAGGATCTCCATCATGATCTCCATTGTGGATGCCAGAGACCAAAGAAGTTGGGTCAACAACTACTGCCTTTGCACTTACGTGAGCAGAAAACTGGACAGGAGGTAGAAGGACTAGGACTCTAATTGGCTTTCTTGTATGGGATGTTGGCCTCATGAACAGTGGCTTACCTGAGTGCTATAACACAGACCTCTGCTTTTGATTACTTTAGAAACATTTTAAAGTATTAGAGTTCACAAGAAGTGACTTTTTAGTCAATTTAATCAATTTAAGCAAATGTCAACTGCAATGTAACCTGTATTTCTAGTTTCTAAAGGTGCCTATTTTGGGGTGTTTGGAAATTCCACGTACAGGAAAAGAAAGATACTCGCAGCACTTATTGCACTTATATCTGTTAGATGGATTTGGCTGTGTGTGACTAGCCTGCAATTAACAATGATGTGATTATTGTAGTAGTGGCTCTTCTCTTATAGAAGAGTAAAGTCATTGTCTGAAATGGTGCTCCTGTTTCCTAATCTTTATTACCTACCTTATACTTTGTCATTCAACATGGTTGCTTATGGTCTGGCTATCATGTAGTCATTTAAAAATTCATGAAGAAAAATATTTTGGAAATTAACATATCCCCTTAAGAACAACTAATAGATTTTACTTTTAATGTGTGTTTATATTCTACTTAATGGAATACAGACTAGGAAATGTTGCATTATTTTGGGCAGGCATGGACTTATTTCAAAACTAACAATTGGGAGAAATTTTTATAGTTTCTTCCAAGATGAGTTAAAATTGGCAGCTTATTTCCTATTGGAGGTAGCATTGATGAGGAGAAGCCCAATGGTGAGTGCAAATAATAGATTAGTAGGAGTTGATTAGTGTTCAGTGAATGATTTTAAAATAGTAACTAATAGTACTAGTTGCCTTTATGTTTTGTGCAACATCATAGAGGAGGGAAAAAAGATAAAGGGTTCTTTGTGACTTATCTATTAAGGGGATATTTAAAGAGCAAAGTGCATTTCTTTCTCTAGACTATTGATTTTTCATTTTAAGTTGGAGCCAAATATCAATATAAGTAAAATTGGTGGTTCCCAGAACTGATGAGAATTCACAGAGCTTAACAAAATGGATGCATGGCTTGATCTTAATGCAACATATTTACAAGGAAAAGAATATCGATCAATTTGCTTTAGGACACCTTGTGTAAATTACTATTGTTCGAAATCTTATTGCAAAGAAGTTTATGTGGGGTATATTGTGTTTACTGTGAAGGAATTCACACACTATTTTGTTCATGATAGGGGAATTCTCATACTTCTGCAGATTTTGAAAAGCAAAATCTGAATGTTAAATGGATATGTTTTAATATGCAAGTTAAATGGATATGTTTTAGTATGTAATATGTGTGTTCTGGATTCTGTCTTGCCCTAGTTACTGAATCATAGTTTAATCTGTAAGTATGAATAATACCTTTGTTTCAGTTGTACTCTTAGGAATAGTAAAGGTGTTCTGCCTTGCTCATTTTTAAGCACAAAGGAAGAGGATGTCATTATAAAAAGTCATCTCATGATTACAGCCTTGATTACCTGAGGGTACAATCCAGCCTTCCTGAAGGTAGAATGATTCCTGGCATGTATTACACCTCCGTTCTTCCTCTTCCTTTGACTTCATTATTTAGAATCACAATTCATAAGAAAAATAGCCTGTAGCTACAACAGTATCTAAAAGCATTCGTGTTATAATTGTCTCACATATAGCATTTTGTAATTACTAAGTTGACACACGTCATTTATCTAAATTTATCCAGTTATAATGAAAGCTGCCCACACAGTTTTCAGTTGTAAATGACACAGTTTTTCACAACTCCACTTATTTCTGGAATGATCCTCAAAGTTTACTACATCTAGACTTTCTATACATTGAAAATACATAACATAAAAAGGATCCTATAACTACTTGGAGAAACTGATGATTAGAAAATAAAGGGTTTCTTCATGATGCTAATTTCTAAGGGAGGAATTATCAGAAAATGTATATAATGGTTACAAATGGGTTGTGTCTTACTTCTGCTTAATCCATTTTGCAGCAGTGTAAAAAAGACACAACTTAGAAAATAAATTCCAGGTTGATTAATTCTTAAGGACTTGAAGACATACAAAATAACAGTGCAATGTTACAGAGCTCTTTTACAGTTATGGAGAATGTAACTCTTAAAGAATCAATTAACAGTTGAGTCAGGTTCCAAAAAATTTAGTAAGAATCTCTCAAATACATTTAGGAATCTGTATAATTAGTAGGACAAGGGCAAACTGAGTGCCAAAGATGTTATATTAAAGAAATTAAGAGTTTTTGTGAACTGAAAGATCGGAAAACACATAAAGGAATTTTGTGCTGGATTGCAATGGCTCCTGAAACAGATATAGAGAGGCCAGAGAATGACAATCCAGGAATGTGCATTGAGGGAGTGAGAACTAACAATCTAAGAGTGTGCACTGAAAAAGTGACAACCTTGAAGGGAGAAAAGCATATGATGTGTTCTGATGTCAGGGAATAATACAGTGTTAATCCAAGGGGCAATAAGAATGGCAGTGATTACTGAAATAAATTTTCCCCAATCATGAGGCTACAAAGTCCAGGTTTTACTTCTTCAGGGATTGTGAGTAATCATCATTACAGATACTGAGTTTTAATAGGAGTGACCAGGTGGACTAATGTATCTCTCAAGATTTACAACATGGAAGGAATCATCCATATACCTTTATTCACTCATTCAGTTAATAAAAACTAGATATGTATAATGCATCAGAGTGTGAAAGTATATGAAGCCCATGGGGATTATATTTTTATGTGAGGGGCAAATAAGTAGGTATAAACTGTGACTTCATAGAAAACATCTTTAATTTTTGCCTCTGGACTCAATCACAGACCTTTACAAATATTAAGCATTTCCTCAGTGGTGGAGATGCCATCATTATGCTAAAGGTTTGTTCCAAGATGATTTTTGGATGAGGTGATCAGAAGCACCCACTGTGTGATGACATTGCCAAAGCCTTTAGGGAAATGTGATTGGAGATTGAGCTTAATCCAGTGGCCAATGATGCAATCAGCTATTCCTACATAATGAGATCACAACTCAAACTCTACATTGAAACTTTGTTGGGGTTGGTGAGCATGATGTTCAGGTAGCAAGAGTGCTCATTGATTCACTTGCAGAGGATACAGTACCTCTGAGCCTCCTCCCAGACCTGAACTATGTATATCCTTTATAATAAAATAAGAATTACACACCCAACCAGTTCTTGAATCCGCTTTGATTATTAAAACTGAGAGATATGCAGAAACACTTGTATTGACAGCCATCAATTAGAAGTAGGAGTAGGTTAGGGATCCCAAGAGTGTGGATATTTTATGAAACAAGGATATTTTTTTTTTAAGATTTATTTTTATTATTTTTTCATTGGAAAGGCGGATATACAGAGAGGAGAGACAGAGAGGAAGATCTTCCGTCCGATGATTCACTCCCCAAGTGAGCGCAACGGGCCGATACTATGCCGATCCGAAGCCAGGAGCCTTTTCTGGGTCTCCCACGCAGGTGCAGGTTCCCAAAGCTTTTGGGCCGTCCTCGACTGCTTTCCCAGGCCACAGGCAGGGAGCTGGAAGGGAAGCAGGGCTGCCGGGATTAGAACCGGCGCCCATATGGGATCCCGGGCGTGCAAGGCGAGGACCTTTAACCACTTGCGCCACCGCGCCGGGCCCGAAACAAGGATATTTTGTGAAATATTGAGCCATTAGCATGTAAGTTTGCTCTAACTCCAGGATAGGTATGGAGAGAGAGAAAACTGAAGTACACCTAGTTTCAAGTGAGGCCAGGCACTCTTGTTATGTAAGTACAAAAGAACCAGATGTTGAGAATAATTGTTTTGTAATTTCGGCAGAAATTGTTTTGATATATTTAATTTTTTCATTTGAAAGGCAGATTTACAGAAAAGGAGACACGGGGATAAAGATTCTCCATCTGCTGGTTCACTTACGAAGTGGCCTCAATGTTCAGAGCTAAGCCGATCTGAAGCTAGAAGCTAGGGTCCTCTTCTGTGTCTCCCATGTGGGTGCAAGGTCCCAAGGCCTCGGACAATCCTCTATTACTTTTTCAGACCACAAGAAGGGAGTGGGAAGAGAAATGGGGCAGCTGGGATGTGAACCAGTGTCCGTATGGGATCCCAGAGTGTGCAGGGTGAGGATTTAGCCAATGAGCCATCATGCTGGGCCCTCTGAAGCTTTCCTAAGATATGTCATAGAAAGGTCACCCAGTGATTATCACTACTAATAGTGGGAAGGTTGTAATAGAAGGTGGGAGGACTGTTAACATTTGCATAGGCAGAAAAGAAAGGATGAGAAAGAAACAATCTGAACTCCTTGCCACTGCCAAGAGTGTGACTTGTTGAAGCCTAAAGTTTATGTTCTTTTTGCTAGTTATGCTGATGGGCCACGTTCAAACAGGATAGGCTTCTTTTTGTCTTGAAGGGATAAGCAATTCATTGTTGCTCATATTAACGATGCCTGGATGACTCATTTTTCTGCTTATTCCAGTTTACCAAAGTCTGCTGTGTATTACTTCATGAGTCTTCAAATCCTCCTTTGACACAGATATTTTCTAGTTTTACAATGAATAAGTGGTTGTCTAGCATTGTTGAGAGATTTGCTGTTGTTTCAGTGGTTGGAAAGGAACAGTAAGATTCATGTCTTCCTTTAGTAAGAGATCTGTGCTCCCTGCACTAGACCAAAGTTTAAGAATCTGGGCCATCATGTTTGGTTTGTTTGGTTTCCCCAATGGATGATTTCAGTTGCCAACTTGATTAGATTGAGAATAGCTGATAAAGCATCATTTGTTGACATGGTCAGTGAGGGTATTTCTTGAACAGGCTGGCATTTGAATTAGTAAACCGAATAACCAACAGGAGTGGAATCCACCTGATTGACTAAGGGCCTAGTTAGAACAAAATTTTAGGTAATTTGTGGTTTCTCTTTCACTGTCTCTATCGCTAGCAGTGACATTGAACTGCCCTTGTACATTCGAACTTCAAGTTCTCTGACGTTCAGACCTTGGGAAGCATACCAGTGACCTCAAAGTACCTGAGGTCCTTGGCTTCAGACTGAGAGTCACTGCATTGGCTTCCCTGGTCCTAAGGCCTTTGAACTGTTACTGAGCCACACTAGTTTATTCCCTGAGTCTCCAGATTTCTGATGGCCTGTCATGGGAATTTTCAGTCTTCATAATCATGTGAGCCAATTTTCCTAGTAAATTTCTTTATCTATTTCCTAGTCCTGTTTCCCTGGAAAGTCCTATCTAATAAAATTTTTCTCATCTTTGTTTACTTATAAAATATCCAGGTTATTATTTGAGTGAATAGAGTAATTGATACATTCTAAGGCTGAAAAAGAGAGCATGTAATCCAACCTCTAGGGAGCCAGTGTCCTCTCTCAGTGACCATTCAAATCTATGTCATTAGAGTCCAAAATAAGAGGAAACCCATGGAACAAAGAATGAATCACAATTGCTTTTCCTGAAGGTGGAAACCTTTTATCAGGTGTATGAGCCCTGTCAGAACACAACCCGTAAGATAGCTGGGACAGCGGAGGCCTGTGGGACCCTGTTGAGAAGAGGCTCCAGGAAAGAAATGGTGGAAGGCCTCTCACCCATGGTGTGCTCTTGGTCCCAGTGAGCCCTTGGATGTGTGCTTTCATGCTCTCCTTGAAGATAAGCAGACATCTGTGCTCTGTCTAGTCAATCAAGGATGGACAATACTGTATCAATTCCCTGTTTCAATAACTCTCTAAGTCATCTTGTTAGCTTCTTTGCACTCTCTGTTCTTAGCATGACCCAATTCTGAGTTATGTTTCAACCACTGTTTCACAAAATGTATAAAAGCTGAAACCCTGGAAATAAACTTTGTCAGTTGCCAAAGGAGAGCACTGTCCCCCCATTTCTTCAGGTCACATCGCCTCCCCAGGAACCTGCAAGGTAAACTTGCAGTGCCCCAAAATGATTTTTATAAATTAGGTTGAGGAAAAAACCCAAAAGAATCAGGGCCCTTTTAAAAAAGTGATTCACATAAAAAATTATCTTTTGACATTTTCTTCAGTAAACATATAAGTAAATACCAACATGCTGTATCTCTCTCTCTCTCTCTCTCTCTGTCTCTATCTCTATCTATCTATCTATCTATCTATCTATCTATCTATCTATCTATCTATCTATCTATATATCTATCTATCTATATGGATGTATTTATCACACATTGGAGCCTGAATAAGATTTTGCCAAGTTTCCAGGGCTTAGTAGACTCTTACTGATCAATGTCATGAACAACTCCTCCTTGTAACAAGATACAAGATATCATAAGTGTTCTCATCTATTTCTCTTAAGTCTTAGCAGTTCTCCTTGAATAATGCATCTTTTAAAAAATATCTTGATGATGAATTTTTGTGTTTCAAGCCTTTGTTGCTGACGTGAGGCACTTGAAAATAGTTTCAAGAAATTTGCTTAATATTAAACATATACAGAAGACAAACATGCCACTTTCCTTTCTTAGAAATAAATACAGAAGCAAATGAAATGTGCTAACATGCTCCCAATTAGCACATTCATTAAGGACTATTTTGAATGCAGCAATACACTTTTTGCTTCTGATTGAAGATAGAATTTACAATGATAAATTAGTGATAAATCTGCTGAAAGTTGCCAAATTATAGGGCTGATGAATACTACTAATAAAATCATTCTCCACCCACACATGAAAATGATAAGTATAAATCTTAAAGACCTGAAAAAAAATCCTTCACATAAGTTTAGGTCTTTCTTTGAGGAAATGTCAGGTAATAATTAGTTTTAAATACTAATGTGAGTTCATCTGGTTGATTTGTCTGCTGAGAGTTATATTTGAAACATTGTGGTCAGAGAAGGAAGACTCAGAGTGAATTGAGATTCTCCTATTTCAAGTTTACAGAGTGTTGTATAATACTACAAGAATTACAAAAATTTTAGATGCATCAACCAGTAAGAATGTCACTGGTTCGAAGAAACATTTTCAATGTAGATCATAGTAATGGTAGGGTACCAGACCCTGTTACCTATTAAGGTCAGCTCTGTTACTAATGGGCTGATAGGACAGAAGAATGGTGACAGATGTAGGTGATGAACAAGATAATAATGAAAATTATTAAATATGGTTATTGAATTTTTCCCTAATAAGACAATGTGATTATATATCTACATAAGATTACATATACAAAAATCATCTTATATACCTTTATAACCATATGAAAAAACTATTACTGCTCTTTATTCAAAGGAAGAAACAGAGTAAGTTGACAGTAGTTTCAGGAAATTCAGTAGTTCTGTGATCATTTAGCTCCTCTCTAAACTTCCGTGAGATTCCCTGTGCCTGCGAGGTTCTTTTTCTTCCCCAGTGTCTTTATTTTAGTTGATTTTGACTGAGGAATGATGACTGACATGACTACCTATGATCTGATTTAAACAATTTGCCATCTTTGGTTGGACATTTTCTGTCTTAATAGTTGTGGCTTTCATTCTCCCCAAGTTTTTTAAGTTAGAGAATGCTTTCTATTTATTTTGCATCTCCTTGAAAGTCTCTGTGTAGTGCTCTACTTTGAGTATAAATTCATTAAATTTTGCTCAGTATCTACCATGCTGTAAAACACGTACTAAAATGGGGTACCTCTATCTCCTTGGGTAACACATTACAAGCTCTCTCTATATAAACTGTCAGGAAATTTACCCTTTCTCTTACTCCCATGCCATCTGCTCTCCCTACTGAGTCTTTCAAAAGATTCTGTGTAATGGTTCCTCGTATATTTTCAAATTTAATGTCTTTCTTTAACTGCACCTCAAGACATAATGATGGGCCTTCTCATTTTTGTTATAGATTTATATATTTTTTTATTAATTGATTATTTGATTCCCATTGAATTAAGCTCTGAAGAATTAGTATCAGAGGGGGATGGTAGCATTGTGGATAGTTGATAAAACTGTTACTTGTGGTGGGGGCACTGCATAGGAGTGCCAATTGATGTTTCAGGTGCTCCAGTCCAGATTCCTGCTAATGGCCTGAGAAAAAACAATCCAAAAGCGTTGAACTATGTGCTGTGGCCCTATCAACAGCGTGGGAACCCCAGACGAAGATTTTGGCTTCTGGCTTTGTCCACCACAACCCTGATTTCTGCTCCCATCTTGGGGAATAAACTATCAGAGCTCCTGTCTCTCTGCCTTATTTAAATAATTAAGTATATAAAACTAATATCAGAGGAAACATGAAATTAAGCAAATTCAAGACTGGATTATTATTCCAGTTCTCTCATGCTTTACACACAGAGAAGACAAAAGAATGCTCTACAAAAATTGTAATGGTTGCTCAGTTGACTTGTTTGCAATTCTCCTGAGCTTCATTTTCTAAATGTCTTATTTATAATTTTTTTCTGTGGAAATTTCAGTTTTGCTCTAACAAATTTTAAATAGAAACGGAAAAAAAGGCAGAAATGTGACAGATTACTTGTGTCCCAGAATGCTAAAACTTCTATGTATTTTAGTTGCATATGTCCCTAAGAACGTAAAAGTTATGTTATAAAGTTAGGTTTTCTCACAAGGTGGTGGAGTTTTAAATGGAACTATTTCAGTAGTTTCTCTGAGCAAACCTAGCCCCTAATCCCTGTTTTAAAGTACTCCTTTTAGTGTCATATTGCAAAATTAATCTTTCCATTTGCTTCACTCCACACCGTTTAATACCGCTTGACTTCACATAAAGCACCATGACATGAGCTTTAAATAAAAGCTGGATAGGGCTAAGTTGTGTGCATATTGTGTTTGGGATTAAGAAACTAAATTCGACAGGTAATGGAGTCGGATTTCACTGCTCCTTGATGCTAAACTGTGAGGTATTGTGTCAATCATCTGTCCGGGAAATATAAACTATAAAAGAAAGTGAGATGTATTCCAGATGCCTAATCTCCACAAGCAAAAGGTTAGCTCCTCAAGGCTGGATAGTGTGCAGACTGCCGCTCTCTAGCTCTCTCTAGGGGACCCTCGGAGTTAAGGCCATCATACAAATAGGCTTATTTGCTTGGGGATTAGTAAGGTTTCCTAGGCGACATGATACAGAAACCTCTGCAATGAATGGACAGTTCCTCATGTTAGATAAAGCAAGAACAAAACTTTAAAGCAGTGACAGAATGGGTGTGGGGCAGTTAGGAAATGTTTCCTGTATCTTCAATAGAAAAAGCATGTCAGGTACACAAGAGCAATAGATTTTGAAATATTTTCTTGCTAAGACAGTTACTAATAACAAGGAGCACTTGTTCTTACTTTGATGACCAGGAAGTTTTCAACTCAATTTTATATTCAATCATAACAACTATATTAGTATAATTTGCTGATAAATGTTATTCTGTCTCTATCCTGCAATTTAATATTTTCCATCTGTTCTGGCTGTGCTATTTTTTATCATTTCTTTGAAGAAGGTAAGATATAATTATTAAGTGACAAAATGTACTCTACAAACAAAGACTATCCATCTATCTAGCATGAAAGATGACACAAAGAGTACTTACAACTGAATTGCTGAAATGTGTGATTATGCATTTAGTCCCGAGTCTCAACTTGATGTGCACTGCTTTTACTGTGCCATCCCCATTAACAACTGATTGTCCAATTTAGTGCTTCATTAATGAGCCATTGACCACTTGTAAGATTCTTGACTTACAGCATCAACCACATTTGAAGTTTCCTCCTCTTGGAAATGTCTTTACCTGACAAACGGATAATAAATACTTTGCATTCTTTCATCCAGTGAATCCTTCGGCATGTTTATAGATCTAGGGACAGTCTCTCTTTTTAATGTATATACGTGTGTAGAAATAATAAGTGTAAGAACAATACCTGACATTTGGCAAGTCTCAGTTTCAGTGTAGTTTCATGATGGCTCACTAGATCTCTCAGTTATAGGTTATGAGCAAGGAATTGTGTGTGGATTCATTTAATCCAGTAACGCTGTGATGCTTCTTTTGTTATTCCCATTTTATTGATGGGATAACTAGGAGGTTAAACAACTGGGCTAAGATTGTATGTTTGAGGTATAGGCATTAGAATATGAAATGAAAAGCCTAGCTCTAGAGTTTGCATTCTAAAACTGAACCTAATGGATCAAGTATTCATCTCCAGAAAGTGAGAAAAAAATTTTACAAAGGAATCGAACAATTTCCCTACAATATCCAAAAGTAGGTATATGGCAGTCAACAGATGCGTAAGAGGATTTATGTTTTGGTTTCTTGATAGAGTCTTTAGTGACTTTATTTAGTTACTTTATTAGCTGTAAGACACCATTCTGTATACTATGTCTTAAATTGAGAAAATCAGCAAGTATACAGATAAAATTGACTAAATTTAGGATGAAGTAATTACAGTTTCTGTTATGAAATTCGTAATATTGTTAATTGAGTCTATGAATTTTGAAAATAATTGTTGGGTAGGCAGGTAGCATTAACAATTTTGGTTAATCAAGTAAATGGAATTAATGAAAAATATAAAAGCACTGGTAAGATATTTGAGGAGCTGTGATAAGCCAAACAGACTCAGAATGTTCTGGCTGACGCCTTAAAAAAAAGTGATTGTATCTGCAAGGTGTCTTTACCGAATTCTGCAAGTCAAAATCATGCTCATTCTTCCAAATTCATGTTTTAGAGAGGCCTTCCTGATTTCCAGGATTTGCCACACTGTTTCCTTGAAATTTCTTCTATAACAGTACCTTGTATATGAGTGATATTCTCAAAGCTTATGGAAATGTTATTATGAAAAATTGTGCATGGATTTTAAAATATTTTTACAGCACAATAATCCTGTTTTAGTTTCATTTGCCGTGAACATTTGGGAGTCTTCTGCTATTAGATGTATTGTTAGTGTAACATACTATTGTGTTAAATGTCTGTGGGCAGAGTCTATACTGTTCTATCTTTCACATGTTTATGGGCAGTCAACAAATATCAACTCATTGATTGGCAACCTCAGATGACTTTCAATAGTTTTCTTCCTCTGAATAGGTTTGCTAAAACTTTCACAAATTAATCTATAAATCATCTTTTTCATAATTTTTAAAAATGGATGGATCCTAAAACTACCAAAGAAAGCATTTATATATGCACAGCTGATAAAAGGACTGCATAACCTAGTCAAATGTACAAGTTCTCAACATCAGAAGTCTTCTATTGCAAAAGGTAGACCAAGATTGTTTCCTGAAGAATTAAGAATCATTTTTACCTAAATAAGCATAGAGCAAATAACCTAAGTACAATCAGTTGCACATCAAGTAAAACGTGTAATTATAATATGAGAAATGAAGGACAATGTAAAATGCAAACAGAAATTGTCCTAATGGCTTGCATTGTAATTTTGAGTCATAACAAAAATAACTCACAAAATTTTCATAAGTGGGAGACACATGTTCTAATAGAAAATGCATTCAAATAAGCAGAAAATAATTTTAAAGATTTGTTTTGATTGTAAAGGCAGATTTAAGGAGAAAAGGAGAGGCAGAGAGCAAGATTTTCCATCTACTGTTTCATCCACAAATGGCCACAATGACAAGAGCTGAGCTAATCTGAAGACAGGAGCCGGGAACTTCTTCCAGTTTTCCCACATGGGTGCAGGATTAAAATTTTGAGCCATTCTCAACTGCTTTCCCAGGCCAAATGGGGGAGCTAGATGGGAAGTGAAAACTCCTGGACATGATCCAGCAAACACATGTGATCCAGGTTTTTACAAGGTGAAAGTTTAGCCAAGTGAGCCATTGTGCTGGGCCCTGAATAACTTGAGCAATTTCTTACACCTAATAACCGAAATTATACATTCTGTTTTACAATCCAGTTCCATTTATTCTGCTTGTTGTTGTAACCAAATGTTTTGATTCTTGTTGTGATCTTTAGATTAGCAAATTGGTTTCTCAAATTCTTTGATAATGCCTTTGTGTATCTGGATTTTAGATCTAATAGTTTTTGGTCTAGTTTAGACTTATGTCTCACTGCTCAGTATTTTTTTAGGTTAATACATTGACTTACCAGTAATTATGTTGTAATAATGGATAATGGGAATCAATTAACAAAAATCTATTCATTGTCAAGTCTTCTTGATATATGTAGCACAGTGCCCCATTTTCTTAGGTGTGAATTGGGACACAAACTCTATGGACAAATATTCTCATGAGTTTCTTCTGTGCCATTAGGAAGTATTCATTTTCTTTTGTTAAGGCTAGTTGCCAGATTCTGCTATTGTATCTGAGCAGATCATTTGGATCCTCTGGAGACACTAACAAAGTATCATTTAGCTTTTACTCAGTTACAGATAAATTTCTGCATCCTTCATCTCTGCTTGCTGAAAAATCATTGTCATAACATATTTCCACAAATAAACAGAATGACTGTTTTCCCAAGGACATAGTATATCTTCCAGACACAATTACGTATCTTGGCCAAAGTTTGTCTTTTATAATATTGAGCATGTTTCTATTCTAGGTTCAAATTTTTGTGCTTTCTGATTCCTTTTACTTATGCCATTAATGATACATACTTATTTTTTTGTCAAAAGAGAATCCCATTAAAATCTCAGCTGCATTTGTTAACAGCTGAGTATCCAGGGCTTGATAAATGACTTAGGCAAAGACATAGCTCATGCATACAACCCCTGAAGCTAACCTGGAAGACAAAATCATGAAGAATCATTCAGACCAGAAAAAGAGTTATACCCTTTTACGTGAGGAGTGAGTTCCAGAAGGGGGATCTCTGAAGGACAACCCTGTACTTCCATACTGCGATACACATGGCAAATATCACAATACTGAAGCTATTAAAATTTAGATTGTGTGATTTGCGCAGAAAATGCACTGCTTTTTGAAGTTGAAACTTCTTTGTGAATAATCTGAAGCCAAAGAAGATGTGTAACATAGAAACAGAAATGTCCATTTCCTCTCTAAGGCAGGTTGAGGGGACTAGAGAATTGCGTTTTTATAGAATTATCTATTATTTACTTCATAGATGACGGGACAAAGCATAGCCCTCCAGTTTTCTTGTCTAGTTCATTAACCATGTTAGTAATATTTAGGGAAAACAAAAGACAAAATGAAAGATAGTTCCAACCTGCACAGTGTTGCATTTAGGGTTTCTAGAACACAACATGAATGAAGAAATATGATAATAAATTCTAAAGAAGAAGAAACTTCAACAAAACCTCTCAAATATTTTGAAATCCTGAGATCATTCTAAAGATAAACTTAGAGAAATGAATGCAGTAAGATTTGGAACTTTTAGATACATACTATATAACAGAATATTAGCAAGTTATTAAGAAATGAGATTATTATTAAAAGTAAAGCATGTATCACATCTAGACTAGATATGAAAACTTGCGTTATTCATGGTATCAATTTTATGTGTCTCCCTACCAAATCTCTGTCTTTAATCTGGGTTTTCAGTCCAGATGTAGGTTCATGTTCCATGTGATGCTAATCTAGATTTACTACTGTTTTTTTCTCTCAATTGCAACTCGTCATCTTTTGACATCCAAATTGATATTGTTCCCTAATTTCCTATTGTAAATGACCAAACCCTTGTTCACATTCCCTAGCTTGGTAACTTGATGTTATCTTGGATTGATAAACTGACCTCAACTCCATCTCACACATCAGTCACTAAGGCCTTTTAGTTCTACATACAAATGTCTCTTTTCCATTTCTCTGTTTTATTTCCACTCGGATTTACTTTTCAAGTTATTACAGGAACTTCCAAATGGATTTTTTTCATGTCCTTCTATACTTTTCCATTGCCCTTATTAATAACACGAGAGTTTCTTCACTCACAAGCATTTGCAGATTTTTATCTTGCCATTAAAATTAAGCAGAATTGCTAGTTCTCAAAAGAAAAGAAACCTTAATAGCATTATACCACTGTTTCTACATAGATTAGCAACAAAAATTTAATTAGATATATTCATCATGTTTTTCACATGCTTGGAACATAAAATCACTGTATGAGAGGTGAATGAAAGATCTGTATGATATGTCACTCTAGTGTATGTTACTATAAAAAAAGGTTTTGTATTTTATTAAGAAAAGAGATCTTAGCTCATACATTTGAAGGTTGAAAATCCACATATCTCAGTTGTTTCTGCAGGGCTGCGCTGATGGCATCATGATCATGTTGAGAATACATGTAGGTTGCAGAAACCATGTGATGAGACAGGAAAGTAGATGGTTTCTAGGGTCAGGCTCATTCTTTATGTAATAACCCACTCTTGCAAGAGTTGACCATCCTGATAGAGTTACATGAAACTCTCCTGATGGTGTGGCTTCTATGCCCTAATTTCCATGGACTCAGTTCTACCTTTAAAAGACTGCACTGCATCCCAACACTGACATACTGGAGATTTTTCAGCACTTGAATCTTTGGGAGACATACAATTACCAAATCATGGCAGACAGTAGTGCACCATGTATAATATGAGGGAGAGCTAAAGCACAGATCTTGTTAACTGTTAATATTTTTCTTATCCAATATAGATTATTTATTCATACATTTAAATATTTTCAAATTGTTGTCAGTTAATTTATGTGTAATTTAAATCCTCATGATATGCAAGATCTTTGATGACATGGCTATATATCAACACTCAATAAACAATTTTTGAATTGAACTAACGAGAAAACCACTTATCTATTCATCAGAGTATGAGTGATTATAATATATAACTAGAAATAATGTTTATTCATGGAAATTGTCATAAGCCTTCAGCAAAGGCTGAAAAATAGTTTATAACTCATTATTAATATATGCTTTGTTATATAACATAAGCAAGCCCAATGGCACACTTATTAATCTCTTTAATTATGTATTTGCACTTTCCTCAGATTGTATTTTGAGAAAGTTTCAAAATAGATAAATGAATAGTTGGAGAGCATTTTATGAAGATTATGTGGGTATGATGGTTTCTTGCCTTTTGTAAAGCCTACACTTTACTCATATGTAAAATTGAGATGGTAAATAGCATGTATTATTAGTGCATGTATCATGCAAGGTATGATTTATGTTTTTATAGGTAACATTTAAGGATATTTACCGATGAAAAAGATAAAGCAGCTATTAAGAAAAATGTGATTAAGTTGGTATCATTTCATCAATGACTATTAAATATGAAAAATGGTAGCAAAATTAAAAACTCAAATGGAAACAACAGAACCACTATGTTTTAATGTAATTTTGAAGTTATTAAAAGATCTTAAAGATGTGAGTAGATCCTGCTCTCCATATTATGCACTTGTACATTGTTATTTTTATTGATTAAAGTGTGTTTATTGATTACCTTTTCATAAAACATTCTGAAAAATGCCTGTTTCCAAGTACTTCATTCATGTAGGTAATAATTCTTGCTAATGCACAAGGAGAAATGCTACATACTAAGACCATGCTCAAGGGCATCTCTGTCATCTCAAGAGGATCAGAGGAACAGGAAGAAGAATTTAAGTTGAAGATGTAGGATGAGAAGGAATCATTATTAACAGTAATGAGGTTTGTTGGAAGAGAAATCTATACAAGCAGATGCCATGGAAGAGAGAAGAATTGCAACTCTGAGTGACTACCCAATGCTGTGTGAATGAAGGAAGGTAGTGAGAATAATGCAAGACAGATAGGACACTGAGGTAGGAACCAATTGGCTGGCTAAAATAAGAGGTGTGAGATTGAGGGAGGGCCACTTGGTCAGGGCCTTATCATCCAAGTGAAGTATATTGAACTCTCTTGTAAGAGAAATTGGAAGATGTAGAAAGATTTTGACTATACCCTTGTCTCACCTTAATTTGTACTAAATTAATACATGAGTTGATGTGAGGACACTCTCATTTTTAAAATGGAGGTGATGTAATGAGCCATAGAGGCCCTCCAAGAGAAAATGGAACAATTAGTGAAATACCATTCAAGAATATATGGACTGAGAGAGAGTGAGGAGGCACAGGAAGAGGAAGAGGGAAATAGAAAATGAATAAAACACTGTTCCTAAAACCTGCTGTGTGGTGAAAATATGCAAAGAATTCTTATCCATACAGTAGACATCATTTTACAAGGCTTATAAAGGTGGGGATGAGAAGCATAGGATAAATTTCAGGTGATAAACAGCAATAAAGATGAAGTTATCCCATTTGTGGAAATTAAGGGGGACATTTTTTGTGTTACAACTTCAAAAAATTTCGATGTCTGGGTTAACTAATTACAGTTCTGAGGGGTAATAAAATATAATACTGAAGTAAAAATAATTTCATTATGGGAAGTGTTGATATTTGTTAGTATAAACCAGACTCTATAGTGTGATTTTGACATACCTATTAAAAGACCTACTTAGAACTTTTTTTTTCTATAACAGTAGCTTAGTTTTTATATTTTGAATCAACAACTTAGCTGAAAAAAAGGGAAGTACAAATACATTTGGTTTGAGACTTTGACCTGGGATAAAGACAACATCTAATTGTTGAGATCAGATGGTTCTCCATGTACAGTTACAAATGATTTTCCAGACATAATGTTTTAATGGGAGAATTTTTAGAATGAACTGCTAAGTCAAAGGAAGCACCAGGCCACAGTTCAGAGTTAATTAAGGAACAAGCATTGCTCTATAAATGGAAGAAGGACTCTAACAGCACAGCGTTGAAGGCCATGCCGATCTTCTGACTTGTCCTGAAAAGACTGTCAGGGGTTTGACTGGATTAATCCGAGATGTTTTCATTGAGCACCCATTAGGCAGCTGGCCCAGTTCCAAACAGAACTTACAGGTGTTGAAAGACTGGTAGTTTTCTGCAGAGAATGAAATTGATTTCCTACCTGGGATCAACTTGATGGGGAGCAAGCTATTTGTTTTATTTATGGCTTGAACTC
The DNA here is from genome assembly GCF_017591425.1 of Ochotona curzoniae. Classification (NCBI taxonomy): domain Eukaryota; kingdom Metazoa; phylum Chordata; class Mammalia; order Lagomorpha; family Ochotonidae; genus Ochotona; species Ochotona curzoniae. Next base: position 38,268,798 of record NW_024466502.1, on the reverse strand, counting down.
AACTCCCTGCTGTAATAATTTAAATTCTGTAGATTCAGACCTCCTCCTTATTTAGATATTGACTAGAAAGGGAGTCATCTTAGGTCTTGCTCTGCTGCTAATTGTAGGAGGTTTGGATTTATGCTAATAAATGGGGCCAAGGCTTTCATAGATTTGCTTTTATTGTTAAATCTCAAGAACAGTACTTTGCAAGGGTGTTGAATGGACTTCATGATAAGAACAGAAAACTGTATGCTCCACACTGAAGCTATTTATTAGACTCAAAACTAAATGAAGTTAACTTAATGGAAAAGTTTAGTTTTATAATATAAAATTCTGCATTTGTGTAAAAAAAAAAGTGAAGAGGGAATGCCAAACACAAGAAGCATACTCATGGAGAATTGCAAGTTTGAGCTTGGAAGTTAGAAGTTTCAATTTAACGGCCTACTAAATTATAAAATGTATCTTAAAATTATTTGGAATTGAATAGCTAGGATTCAGAAAGCACAATATTTTGGCATTTTGATTTTTTTCCAAAGGCAATTACTCAAGTCTTTATCCTAATCATTGCTAGAGCTTAGATGTTTTCTTCACTGTCAGTTGGAAAACAAGATTCTTGTGCGTACTGATTCTAAATGAGGATAGACCAGTTGAAACATAACTGTATACAATTGGCATGACCTATGAAATATAGTATTTCAGATATATAAATAGAAAATATCATTGTGAAAATCAAGTCTATATTTCATAACATGTAAATTGATTATTATTGACTTTAAGAGTTTGCAGTTATATAAATGAGACCCTGTTTTTTAGTTTGAACATTAATCACTATAAAATTCCTTTTCTCTACTTAGAGAATATTATTCATATTAGTTTTCAGATAGTTTCTTTGTTTTATATAATGATAACCAAGTCCTTAAATATGTTTGTAAAATGTAAAAATTTCCCAACTGCTTAAATGATTCTTTTGAAAAAGGACCGATATGTTTTCATATAATATTTTTCCTTTAGACACTCACATCAAATTGCATTGACACTGTCTTTCATGTCTCTAAGGTTGTATATTCTTGAGTATTAAATTGGCAATATCATTTAAGGACTGATGAGTTATTTAATTTTCTCCATGATTTTGGATTTAAGCGCTAGACTTCAACTATTGAGGTCAATGAAGGTCGTTTAAATCTGGATGCTGAATGTGCAGCATTGAATGTTTGTGTGAACATTTCTTTTAAAACTGAAACATGTTCAAAGAACACCATGGTGATTTTTACCCAATTTGTAATTATTGAGTACCTACTGAATTTATTGTTAACAAAAATTGTGAGGAAAATCATTGCAGATGTTTATTTCTAAGTACACAATTTCACATTTTTGTGTTAAGTGTAGTTAGTGAAGTGAAAGTAAATAGGCCTCACTTTTCTGGTGAAATTTTAGAACTCTAGACAGAAAAGACAGGAAATACTAAACTAGGAAAACAGAGACATAGTAGGATTCTTTTTTTTTTTTAAGATTTATTTATTTTTATTTTTTTTTATTGTTGTTTACATTGTATTATGTGGTACAGTTTTATAGGTGCTGGGGATTCCCCCCACCCCTCCCATACCCTTCCCCCCATGGTGGATTCCTTCACCTTGTTGCATAACCATAGTTCAAGTTCAGTTGAGATTCATTCCTTGCAAACACATATCTAGCATAAAGTCCAGCGTCTCATTGTCCAGATAAGTTCAGTGGCCTCTTGGGGAGACCTTCTCTGGTCTGAAGGTAGGGCTAACAGAGTAAAGATCCGGTCAGTTAAAAGCCCCAACAAAACCTCAGTATCAATATACAACATTATGGAATTAATTGACATAGTATTGGGTAAACAATATGTTAAAAAATAATGCAAGTTCCATTCTTCGAAACATCTGGGTTGAGACAGTATCAATGACAGGTTCAAAAAATAACCAACAACCAAACAAAAAATTACAGGTTAAATCAAGGCAAACATGTGGTATCTAACCTTTTGGGATTCGCTCATTTCCCTTAGCATTATAGTTTCCAGTTGGGCCCATTTAGCCACAAAGAACTGCATTTTGTTTTTTTTAATAGCTGAGTAGTATTCCATGGAGTAGATGAACCAAAGCTTTCTTATCCAATCTTCTGCTGATGGGCATTTCGGTTGTTTCCATGTTTTTGCAATTACTGATTGTGCTACAATGAACATAGGGATGCATGTTGGTTTGTCGTAAAACAGGTGTTTTGGATATATTCCTAGGAGTGCTATTGCTGGGTCATATGGTATGCAGATTTTGAGTTGTTTGAGTGTTCTCCAGACTGATTTCCATAAAGGCTGTACCAATTTGCAGCTCCACCAGCAGTGGAGTAGGGTTCCCTTTTCCCCGCATCCTCGCCAGCAAGCGTCATTGGTGTTCTTGTTTATGTGGGCCAATCTTACTGGTGTTAGGTGGTACCTCATCGATGTTTTAATTTGGATTTCCCTTATTGCCAGGGAGCTGGAACATTTTTTCATATGTTTGTTTGCCATTTGGACTTGTTCCTTTGTGAAATGTTTGCCCATTTCCCGTGCCCATTTCTTGAGTGGCTTGTTTGTTTTGGTTTTTTGGTTGTTTTGAAGTTCTTTGTATATCCTGGAAATTAGCCCCCTATCGCCTATATAGTGTGCAAAGATCTTCTCCCACTCTGTGGGTTGCTTTTTTACTTTGTTGATTGTTTCCCTTGCTGTACAGAAGCTTCTTAGTTTGATGAGGTCCCATTTGTTTATTCTGTTCTCAACTGCTATTGCTTTTGGTGTCCTTCTTAGAAAGTCGGGACCTACTCCTAGGTCTTGCAGGGTATTTCCTACATTTTCTTGCAAGAGTTTGAAGGTTTCTGGATGTAGGTTTAGGTCTTTTATCCATGTAGATTGGATCTTAGTGTATGGTGATAGATGTGGGTCTATCCTTTTGTTTCTACAGGCTATCAGCCAGTTGTCCCAACAACATTTACTAAAGAGGCCTTCCCACTTGCTTGGACTGTCATTGGTCTTTTTGTCAAAGATTAATTGGCTGTATCTGTGTGGGTTCCCTTTTGGTGCTTCTATTCTATTCCATTGATCTTCTTTTCTGTCTTTGTGCCAGTACCAGGCTGTTTTGATAACCACTGCTCTATAGTATGTCCAGAGGTCCGGGATTGTGATTCCCCCTGCTAACTTCTTATTTTTCAGGATGGTTCTAGCTATTCGTGGTTTTTTGTGTTTCCAGATGAACTTTTGAATCATTGTATCCAGTTCCGTGAAGAATGTTGGAAAGTCAGATATACAGAGAGGAGGAGAGACAGAGAGGAAGATCTTCTCTCCGATGATTTACTCCTCAAGTGAGAACAACAGCTGATGCTATGCCGATCTGAAGCCAGGATACAGGAACCTCTTCCAGGTCTCCCACATGGGTGCAGGGTTCCAAAGCTTTGGGCCATCCTTGACTGTTTCCCAGGCCACAAGCAGGGTGGGAAGTGGAGCTGCTGGGATTAGAGCCAGTGCCCATATGGGATCCGGGGGCATTCAAGGCGAGGACTTTAGCTGCTAGGCCACGCTGCCGCCCTCCCCCCTTTGTAAAAATTTATTCCATCTCCTGATTCCTACACCAAATGGTTGCAATGGCCAGAGCTGAGCTAATTTGAAGCCAGAATCTGAGAAGTCCTTCAGGTCTCCCACTTGAGACGGTCAGGGTTTCAAGGCTTTTGGCCATCCTTTGCTACTTTCCCAGGCCTTAAGCAAGGAGCTTAATGGGAAATGGAGCAGCTAGGACACAATCTAGCACCAGTATGGGATCCTGGTGCTTGCAGTGGGAAAATTTCACCATTGAGACATTGGGCTGGGACCTACCACTTTTTCTTTATTCATCTATCCATTGATGGGAATATAGGTTGATTCTGTACATCAATTATTGTGAGTAATGCTTCAGTGAACTTGCAATACATTTTTTTCTTTATGCTGATTTCATTTCACATGTATGAATACTCTGATCTTGGATTGCCAAGTCATAGTTGTAATTTTTGAGGAGCTGATATACTGTTTCCTAGAATGACTCTACTGATTTGTATTTGGCTCAGGATAATTTTTCTATACCTGTAGCTTAAAGGACTATCTAAATATAGGAAATTATGACATATTGGCAGAGAAGGACAACTCATACATGCTGTGATAATGCAATGTACTATATTAAATAATTCATAAGGACATTTAATAACAAAGTATGTAAAATATAATTTTAAGTGGAAGCTGGTAATTCCACTTAATTTTTAGTTAAATTTATTTGAGAGGCAGAGAAATATTTCTTATTCACTGATTCATTCCTCAAAACACCCACAATAGGAGGGGCTGGGCTAAACAAAAGAAAGGAGAAGGGAATTTAATCTAGGTATTCCAAGTGAATGTTAGATTTCCAACCTCTTTAGCCACCACTTGTTGCCTCCCAAAGTGGCACATCAGCAGGAAGCTGAAATAGAAAGCAGAGTTGATACTTGAACTCAGGCACTTCAATATGGATGTAATCATGCCAAGCAATATGTTCACCACAACCCTGAATTTCCTTCCCTGTATGATATTTTAAATTCTCCATCCTTTCAGTAACTGTCATTTACACAGTTACTGCTTCACTGTGTGTTGTTTGGTTTCCAATAACTCATGCTGGCATCTATCTGAAGCACCGTCCTCAAAATGCCTGTGTCAGAACTTGCAGAGTTCACAGTATCAGAGATTTGTATCCCTCTGAATTTAGTCCCCAGGAAATGGCTAATTTTTGCGTAAGTGTTTAAACCCAGCTTCCCTGACCTGAGTGGAGTCAAAGTCCTGAAACAGAATGTTCATTCCAGAGCTACCCTATGAGATCAGATTGAATCTGGGAGTTGGTGCAAAATCATCTCTATGTTGGACATTTTACCCTTTATCACCCAATCCCTCCTCTTGCTTTTTTTTTTTTCTTAAAGAAAACATTGTTCATGAATCACTGACCTAAAAACTATTGTCTCTGAGACTGTTTTTAGGAAACTCTAGTTCCAAATCTTATTGGGAAAGCTTCCGATCTTTCCCCATTCAGTATGGTGCTGGCACTGGATCTTCATAAATTGCTTTGATTATGTTGTAGAATGTTCTTTCTTTGCCTATCTTGTTTAGAGTGTTTAGCATGAAGTGGTGTTTGATTTTATCAAGTGCTTTCTCTTCATCTATTGAGACTATCATTTGGCTTTTGTTTTTAAGTTTCTTGTTAGCTTGTATCACATATATAGATTTGTGTATGTTAAATCATTCCTGCATGACAGGGATAAATCTCACCTGGTCCAGGTAAATGTTCTGTCTGATGTATTGTTGCATTTTGTTGGCTAGTATTTTGATGAAGGTCTAAATTAATCAGAGATATTGGTGTATAGTTTTCTTTCTCTGTTGTGTCTCTGTTTTGTTTTGGTATTAAGGTGAAGCTGGCCTCATAGAAAGAGTTTAAAAGGATTTCCTCCCCTTCTGTTGTTTTGAATAGTTTTTGAAAAATTGGGGTCAGTTCTACTTGGAATGCTTTGTTGAATTCAGAAGTGAAACAGTCTGAGCCCATGCTTTTCTTTGTTGGGAGGGATTTAGTTACTGATCCAATCTCCATCTCGGTTGTAGGTTTATTTAGATTTTCTGTTGCCTTATGACTCAGTTTTGGTAAATGGTATGTGTCAAGAATCTATCAATTTCTTGAAATTCTTCTGATTTGTTGGCATATAGTTGCTTGTCATAATTTCATATTATTCTCTGTATGCCCATGGTATCTATTGTTATGTCCCATTTTTCATTTTTGATTCTAGTAACCCTTGTCTTCTCTGGCTTTTTTTTTTTTTTTTTAAATCAGTTGGCAAGTAAAATGTTTATTCTGTTTATTTTCTCAAAGAACCAACTCTTTTTTCATTGATTTTATATGTTCTTTTGATGTCTTATTGAGACACAAGTGAACATTCAGCTAAAAAATATTTCCATTGGTCTTTCTTGTTTCATTTCTTTCTCTACTCTTTTCATCCCTTTACTTTGTGTTTCCTCTTCTTGTAGAATCTGTATCCTTCATTGATGTTTTCTGAGCCATACACCATTCATGATCTCTGCCGGGTTGGGTTAAAATGCTCTCTTAGCACCTGAGCAGCAGGAAGGGCTTCACTACAGATGTTTCTTTGGCAGGAAGAGTGCAGCTTCTATGTGGAGTTCAACCTGAAAAATGCTTCCCTACTAGGTAGAAGCCATTCATTGTATAACACTCCCCACTTCATACTATTAAATATGTGCTCTGGCTGAGTAGCATCTCTGGTTTGAAAGTGTTTTCTCTTAGTATGTATTTTCATATTAAAATAAAACACAAAATTGAAAAAGTACATGCAAGAAATGCCAAATGAATATTGCCAAGTCAGAACATTTGTGCAAGTACTTCCAGGTCAAGAAAAAGAACATTTTTAGCTCCCTAGAAACAAACATCCTGTTTCTCCCAGCAATTTCATCTCCTTAGGGTATTTGCTTTCCTGGCTGCTCCCAGTATTTTGTAGTAAAGAATTCATATCATGCAAAGGGAGACCCATGTTTTAGCCTTCATTACTGACTTAACTCTAGAGCTCTAACTATCCTACCCATTTGCTTAGGGACTTGGGCCATCAGAATGTCTAACAAATGTGCTTGGTGGTGGAGCTTTTGTAATTGGAGGTGGAAACTAATAGCATTATCTGCAAGCTATGGAAATGGCTGAGATGAAGAAGTCTGCATGCAGGAAGTTATGTGGTTGAGTACCCTACACCCCTGAAAAGCAACAACAACACGGGAGTATAAAGCAATAAAGGATTCAGTGAACTACTCTGATTAGCAAGTCTCCCTTCATTGCCATTTCTAAATTGTTTCAGGTATTTAGTCAAGCCATAGAAAGAGAAAGCTGGATGAAAGCAGATGAGTAATTCCAGCTTTAGGTAAAGCAGGGCAACATTTTTCCAAAGACCTTTCATCAATTTTTACTTCCACCAATACAGGGTCAGAATTTTTGTTGCTTCAGTTTATTGTCATTCTTTTAAATACTTGATATTCTCTGTCTCTTAGGTTTAGCCATTCAAATGGAGAGCCTGACCTTGAGTCCTGCCCTCACTTGATTCCAGCTTCTTCTCAATGCACAGTCTGGGAGGCAGCAAACAATGTCTCAAGTAGTTTGGTCACTGCCACTGCTACTCTCTTGGGAAACACAGGTTGAGTTTCAGGCTGCTGGATTCAACTTGGGCCATCTTCCTCTGTAATAGGCATTTGGGGAGTGAACCAGTGGATAAGAGATCTTTTTCTCTTACCAAAAGAAAATGTGTACAAGGTTGATAATAAAATGATGTGTTGCCTGGGAAAGGTAAGATGAAACTCTCACAGATCAGCACTTGTTTGGAAATTCTGCATGGAACTGGGTAAGCCCGTTAGAGGTTACAAAAAAACTCTCATCATTGTTCCACAGTAAAAATTTGAGAATACTGATTATAGATATCAAATTCATATGGTTTTTTGACAAAAGCATGTATTTCCCATTTAGTTTCTTCCATAGATATAAAATTTTATAGGTTTACAATTTGCTCTTACCTATACTTCTCGGGGTTTAAACCAGCCAGCAGGCCCAAAGGTCACTGAGGGTGAGACAATGGTGTTCTTTGGCCATTAGAACAATTGGAGACAGACTGGTGAGCAGTGTCCAAATATAGTGCACAAATTACAAGTTTTAAAGGTTAAGCAAAGGGAAGGCAGGAGGGTGTCTTCCGAAAGTTCCCCACCCACCAAAGACACTATAATTGCCTATTTGACACGTTTATTTCCCTTGACTGTCCAGTCATGTCAGAGGTCATGTTCCATGTGTATTCCCCTTGACGTTTTAGTTATGTTTGAGGTCTTGCTCCAGGTGTAGACCTGGAAGCTGTATCTCAGGTTGTAGGCAGGTAAGCTTTAAGCCACACCCACCAAGCAGCAGGTCTCCCAGATACATTTTTTAAAAAGTTTCAACCATTAATCATGTCTCTCAATCTTACTGCCATTTTTAAATAAAATCAAGAACCCAGTGAATTAAAACTTTGGGAAGTTGCAAATGCTGTTTTTCTACAGATGCTGTTTAGCTGCCATTACAATCAGATGCCTGCTGGAGTAGGGGCAGATTACCTTGCTCTAAGCAAGGATGTACTTAATGTTAGGTGTAGTTTTGTCTTTTGTCGGAACCTGTTTATTTCCATTCACCTTTTACTATGGGCTTAGCCCTCACTGTTCTTATTGGAAAACCTGAGGTGATTACCAGGGATCTTGATCTATGATTGGTGCTGATGTCCACTTTCCATCCCTTACTACCAGGACTCTCGAGTTCAGATCATTGAACATGTCACATACTTGAAATTGCAGCTACCATTGTCTGCTCACTAACTTCCTCAGAATGTTCTATATCCATTCAGCCTTTATGGTTGACCTCAGCAGAAGGGCTAACTAGTCACAGGTTACTTCATTGTAGTTAGAAGTGGAAATCCTTTCCTTACATGTATTTCTATTTAACAAGTATTTCAAAAGATAAACCAATGATTCAGTTTCAAAGTAAGCTACCCCATTAAACTCCAAACTACATTGTTTAACATTTATAAATCTTGGCACCTCATTTCTCCGAAATAGACCAGAGAATGCAAAATAGGCACCATTTAGAAGTTTGTAATACAAGGTTTATATGAAAACACCTCACCTTCTCCTTTTTTTTAAACTTAATTTATCTTGATGAAATTGTCATATTCTGTGTATTTGTAAGTATATGCATTCATTCATTTTAAACAATGTTCAACATTTCATTGCATCTCCTGAGTTTACCCAGTAAGCTTTTAATGAAATGGTATTAGTATTTTATTATAAAATACTTCAGTAATCACTAGTGAATGTGCCTTTTTTGAATATATGAGAGGTTATTTTATAATTTATATTACTGGGTTAAACTTATCTGTTAATTTTTTTTCTTTCATGAAGTTTTAGCTAGTTTTTCAGAGTTGAATTGGTTGACAAATTTGCTAAGAAACTGAATATTTTAAAGTCGATACAAAATTTTATTTCAAAAAGCTTACATACATAAAATCTGCTTTATTGAGACTTTTTTAAAACAAGGAAACTTTGCTGTTTTCTGATAAACTCTGTAACTACCGAGTATTTTCTAGATCTAGTTCCACGTATCCAAGACTATTCAATTTAGTCCAAATAAAATTTTATTATGTGGGAATTGGATCAAATAATTAGTTAGTGATTGGAAACATGGTCAAAAATAAAATAGACCAACAGATCTCTGTACCTCACCAAAAATCAGGGACAATTTATTTCCAGGCTCTTTTGGTAGACAGAAATTCAATCAAGAATGCACCCTTGTTTAGAGCCTTTTGATAGACTTTTAGCTTTCAATTGTACCAGAGCCTGGAGACAAATGACTGACTGCCTTTTTTATGGTGTTAAAACGCTGTAGTTCTCCAGCTAGTAGAAAGTTACCCAAGGGAAAAGAGCAAAAAGGGAGTTCACTTCTGGGATTTCTCTAGCACAGGGAACTTTTATCTTTTCAACTGAATAATAATTAGTCACCCTATGTCTGTGAACACTCAATCACAAGGTAGTTTTTATTATTATTTTCATTCACTTTTTATGAATTTGCATTTGTTCACAAATAATACCATATTTATAATCAGGTGACTCTTTGCCAGACTCTTGGCAACTGGGTGGACACTCACGCAGTGTTTAAAAGGGAAGGCAGTCCCTGCTCTTAGAACTACCTTCTAAATGATGTGATGCAGTAGCAGAAGTATAATACATTAGGATGAAAGCTATGGCTGAAGAATTTGTGTGTGTTGTAGGGCTCTTTAAGTTTCCAGGGGTTAAATTAAAGCATCACAAAGGAGCAGATAGAAAACCAAGTTAATAAATAGAAGATTCTAAAAGAGGCTAATGCTGTGCCTATCCTGAATGCATGTAAAGGCTTGTGGTTCTTGAGACCTTAAGCATTTGGCAGTACTTTGTTTGATCACACTAACGACCAGATGTCATAGACTGATTGCAAAACAATCGTAACTCTTCATAATTTTCAGGATCCATACTCTGTAAAATTTGACTTTGTAGCACTTTTCGTTGAGATATGAATCTTTCCTCCCCAGCTTTTAAATCATGCTAACATGGAGTCTTAGATTCAACAATGCAATACTGAAGAAGATATGCCATTTCTAAGCCCTTGTGCGTGTGCCATGTGTTGAAGCCAAAACTAGCCTCATGGAGACACTTAAGTGGAGCAGAGCCAGATCAGCCCAGTTGTCCTAGCCAAGGTTCCAGGCATGTGAGTGAGTCCAGTTGAGCTAATTTGGTTCAGAACAGGTTGGCCTCAGATTTATAGGAAATAACAAATGGTTGTGTTATGATACTAAGTTTTAAAATTGTTTACTATGTGGTCACAGCTAACATTAAATGATGGTGGCTAAGATAAACAAAGTAATGCACAGAAAATATTTTACTCAGCATCTACTAGATAAGTAAATGGAAGGAATTATAAATTTTTAAATGTCAACATGAGTAGATATTTTTCATAATAAATACCAGTTGTCTAATGTGTATTTTGATTGCAAACCTGTGGCATTACTAACATTAATAATGTGTTTCTCTAAACTCTGTATGTTAAGTGGTGGTAAAAATTACTTTTGAAGAGCAAGGTAAAGTCTCAGGATTGGTTTTCTTCTGGGAGTGAATGTAGGCAGGTACACCTGGAAAGCATATTCTGCCAAATGTGCAGGAACTGGAGCTCCACCATGAGAGCTCTGGAGTGAGACGTCCCACATGTTGCAGGACAGGAATGGTCATTCTGCCAATGTACATGTAAATAGCTAGGATGGGCTGTCATGGCCTCACCCTTTGTCCTGGCCTATTTCCAAAAGTAGGCTTATTTTTGCTGAGCATTCAGGCCATACACATAACCTGTGTCTGAGCTTGATAAATCCTGAAAACCATACAGTTATCCTTTATTGATTATGGAAGCCATGCCTATATCTAGTACTTCCACGAATGCACTAAGAATATAGAATGTAAACTCACATAGTATTGCATTTCCATGTGATTGATGATCTTGGAATATTGGAAGAGAGAAGGCTGAGCCACTTGCTCCCAAGCCTACAGTGTGAACAGGAGTGCAAGTTGTCATCATTGGAAACATCATCATTTGTTTTCTAGAACGTCTTTTAGTTCCCTCAAGTCATTGATGGATAACTATCTTTAGGTCTTGCTTGATAAGACACTCCAGATGACTTTTACTTTTGATCAAGCCATTCTTACTTTATCTATATAGTATACTTTCATTTTTACCATAGAAAAATAATGAAATTTTTCTATTCCAAATTTTGTATTAAAACAATCTCTATAGTGCCTTTAATTGGTATAATAGTCTGTCAACATAAGTCTTTAATTTTTCAAATACTTATGAAACAACTGCTGTGTGATATTGTGCAATATTTTCATATGGATCATTGAGAAAGCAGATCCTGAGAGATTTGAATGTAGTTTATTCCATTTGAGTGGTTGGAGCTTAATCCTACAGGAGAGCATGGGGAAAAAAGATTAAAACTCAAACCTTAGATTTATTTCATTTATACAGCAAGGAAGCTGCACCATTTATGTAAAATTCCACAGTCATTGCCCAATGGCTACTACAGAAGTAAATCATAGTATGAAGATTTTCCAAGGTTTTGGAGAAAATATGCCGCAGCACTAAATACAGGTCCTGGACATCTTTCAGGGGCATAGGGAGCATTGAAACAAAAGAGGGGAGGGCTTACAGTGAACACTGAGCTCCTTGCATATGTTATCACATTCAGTTATGACAGTTCTCTGGGGGAGAGGGAGCCATCAACTGTACAGAGAGCAAAAGTGAAGGCCAGAATAGTTACATAATTTAGTCAAGGTTATATACCAAACAGGGAAGAGCCACGATTCAGACTCACTTTCAGAGAAAGAGGAGAGGGATAATTTTTTTAAGCGTAACAATGGTAGTATTTCAGTGAGCCAGGGTTCTGACCTAGGTTCGCTGGTGTGCATCTTACTGACCTGCCCGTGGAAATATCTAGTCATTGTCATTCCCTATACACACTCCACCTCCACATCTGTGTCCTTGTGTTTGCGTCTCAGCTTAGTTCTCCTCATTTGTTTTTGCTGAAGCATTCGGTACTGCTTTTTAGCTTAAATGCTATAAATAACCCAAGGGATACCCTGCATGTTCCTTTTGAACTTGTCACCAGGCCTGAAATTACTTCTGGTACTGTCTATTCTGGCTGAAGACACTTTACTGGTTACTGTTGCCATGAAGCTGCTTTGTTCACTCATACAGATACCCTTTTCCGTGCTGCTTTCTCTTCTTGAATGTGTCTTGCCTCTTATTACCTAACTGAATTTTGTGCCACCTTCTTCACTGTGTCATTTGCATAGGAATGCTTCCCCTTGGTGGCTTAAAGGGAAGCACCAGGTAGTTTTTCTTTGTAGTACTTGCTATGGTTACAATTTAATGTTTGTTATTTCAGGATTCCATTAAAGCTTGAAAAGCAGGACAGTGATTAGTAAGCATGAGTGAACATGAATGAACATAGCATTGTCAATGTTTGTCTGTCATCCGTCTGGAGAATAATCTCAGAAACCTGCTCCAGTCCTGTTCTTGGTCACACATCGTACCTGACACAAAATTGCTGACATTCCTAGGGGATCATACCTTGCCATCCCTGCCACCAACATGTCTATTTTAGCTCCAAATCACTCTTGGGTGTGGAAAACAAGAAGCACCAAATCTGGGTGAATCTGGTAGAACTTTAAAGACAGATACTCTGCCTATTTGAATTCCCTTGTTCATAATTAATCATTCTTGTGAGTAAATGGCTTTATGCCCATATATGTTGAGGTTACTGCTAAGTGACCTCCATTTCCTGGAATGGTTGGTCGCATTGAGGCTTGCTATTAGAAACTTACTGTTTAGTCTACCTCCATATTCTCCAATCACCAGGTGAAATGCTTCTTATCAAAGGTCAGTTGGGGGCTTCTCTAGTGCACTTAATGCCACTTACATTTGCTACAACGCTTGCATGTTTTTATTTACATGTAAGTCAATGAAGTAGAGCTCAAAAAGAAGGCTATTTCTATAAACACTAAGTTGAGTGCCTTGAAAGAATGGAGTCCAATTGCTTACATTTTTTAGAAAACATGTTTAATTATGAAAAACACAATTGGAAATGTGGGGAATCATAACTATCTACATGATTTCTGACCATCTCATATCTCCTGAGAAAATGGATCCTGGAATGATGGAATGACAAAACTGCACCAAGTGAACAAGCTGTGCTTGGTCCCGCTGACAGAAGGAGAGGCTGCTGGCTCTTGAATTGCAGGGCTGAGTAGCTGATGAGGGGAGAGCATGCTCCCTGCCCTGCTGGTAGGTTCTCAGCAAAAGCTATAGCTGTGATGCTCAGGAAGACAGCACACACAGCAGTTCTTGCTTACAAAAAAATACAGGGAGAAAGCTAGTGATGCATCAAATGAAACAGTTCTATACCCACAAGAAAAAGCATTTGACAAAAACGAAGCATTTCAAAGTAAATTTAACATATTCCTTTGGGTCAGGGGCTGAATCTCAGGCACAGATCGCTGACTGGAGAGGTTTCACTGCTTGCAAACTACTTATTTCCAGAGTCTCGATGGGAACAGATCCTATTCTCTCTTCCTAAGAGCATTTCAGCACTGAGCAGAAGCAGAACATTCTAGAGTGAGCTTCACAGAGTACAATCTCTGGAGTATGGCAGGCAGGCTTCACTGGAGACTGAGGGGTTTTTGTTTGTTTTTGCATATTGTCTGTTACACAACATCAACCATTTAAAAAACTACCACGAGTGTTGTCTCTGAGGGGAATATGGGTTGTGGGCAGAATAGTGACATTTGGATGCTTGTGCCTGGCTTGTTGGTGTAGCAAAGAAGTTTAACTCTGCAAGCACATAAATATGAGCCAAGTTAGCTGACTTTGAGACACGGGCCCAGCGGAATGTGGCGAGGGGGGAGAATGTTAGGCAGGTTACATTTGACAAGTGCCTTTTCTCAAAATATCTTAAGAACTGCTTAAGTGAACACAGAATTATATAAGGAAATAATGAGAAAAACTAATGATTTCTAAGGGAAAAAAATCCAAGCAAATTCTTATTCTTTAGCTTTTGTTTCATTGTGTTCTTTCCATTTTGTTACTTCTGCCTCAATGGTGAGTTTGTTACACTGAAGGTTTTCTTTCAAAAAATAGATGTTTTCATTTGAAAGGAGAGAATAAATATCTCTCCCAAATGCTGATTCATTCCCTAAATACAAAGTCAGGACTGGGTGAGACTGAAGCCAGGAGCCATGATACCCATCCCGCTTTCCGACGTGGATGGCAGGGAACCATATGATTGAATCATCATTTATTGCAGTAAAAATGGTGAGATGTTAATTTATGACCCTTGAGCACAGCTTTTCAATATTTTATATCAGATGACATGATACGCTTGCCTAACATGTTTATGTATACTAGAATATAGAGGTTGTCTCATAAAAAGGCATTTGTGCAATTGTTTGTGTTCTGTCCTGAACTAGTTGCATTTTTTTTATGAAACAGTTTTTACTTGAAAATAACTACAGGGAGAAAACCCACGATTTTTCAAATTGGTGTTTGGCTGACTTTTATCAAAAATGAATGAAGTGTGTTTGTCTCCACCAGAGAAACATTTGATAGTTTTCATTGCGATTGACAAAAATGAACTGTCAAGAAAAATGAACATTTATAATATGTGTATCTACATTTGCATGTTTTCTCAATACCTAGGCCCTCTGATGAGACGTGATGATATCAATAGATGTGCTTTTATTATGTTGCATAGCCAGTTATTTCAAGAATGTTGGCATAAGTAATATGTGATGTTGGAAGCTGGGCACTGGTAAAAGGTTTATTCAAATTTCAAGATAGAATAAAAAAATTTAGAGATTTATTTTTATTGGAAAGTCAGACATACAGAGAGTAGGAAAGAGAGAAAGAACTTCCATCTGCTGATACACTCCCCAAGTGGCCACAATGGCTGGAGCTGAGCCAGTTCTGAAGCCAGGAGCTGGGAGCTTCTTCTGGGTCTCCTACACGGGTGCAGGGTCCTAAAGGTTTAGGCTGTCCTCGACTGCTTTCCCTGGACACAGTCAGGAAGCTGGATGGGAAGCAGGGCCCTCTGGATTAGACCTGGCACCCATAGGGGATCCCAACACGTGTGAAGTGAGGACTTCAGCTGCTAGGCTACCACGGCAGGCCCAGATTTTAAAAAGGTTTAACCCACAACTATTAAAAAATCACTGAGATGATTTCATCAGTCCCCTGATAACTGACCTTTAAAAACTACCACTTGTTGAGCTTCATTTCTGTTGAGAAATGGAATGCAGTGTCAACAAAAGGTATACGTAGAGCTACAACTTTCTTATGTTCGTAACTCCTTAAATTTTTTCATCTGTTACAAAACCTGCTACTGATATTTGATATTTCTCTTATTTCCAATTTTCATTTTGTTGGCTAATTTTATAAATCTGCTTTTAATGCATGTAATTTAAAAATTTCTGATTTATTATTTTATGCAATTTTCTTCTGCCAAAAATTTTTGGTGCTTTAAATTTTTTTCTCCTTTTTGCTTAAACGGTTTCTTTTTCTTTTTTTTTAAAAAAAGATTTTATTTATTTTATTGGAAAGGTAGATCAAATCTATGGAGAGAAGAAGTGTCAGAGAAAGTTACTCTATTTGTTGGCTCACTCAGCAAAAGTGATTATTGTCATATTTTTGATTTTTCAAATGATGGCTAAAGGTCATCATATCTTTGTACAATATAAGGTAAATGAATATTTCTGATTTTGTTATTACATGTTTATTTATAATATTATTCAAGCAATAAAACAAACCAGCAATAGTTGACAGAGAAATAGGTAGACACAGGAAGATGGAGTGATAATAAATATATATTTCCCATGTGCTGGTTTACTCTGCAGGTAGCTGCAATAGTCATGTCTGGGGCAGGCTGAATCCAGTTTATCTTATGGCTGTCAGGGACTGCAGTACTGGAACCACAGTATGTTGCCTCCCATACACATTAGCAGGAAAGTGAATCAGGACAGTAGCCAGGGCTGAGACCAGGCAACATGATATGGGGAGTGGGTTCCCCAAGACGCAGCTTCACCTGCCGTATCAGAGCACCTACTCCACTAAATTTTTTTATGGATACTTAGATCTGTCAACATTTTCAAACCAATTTACTTACTTGCCATTGTTTTTTTCTTCATCTACGTCTTTCTAGATCAATCTGTTTTCCTCCCTGGATATTCCAACCTGTTTTTCCTTCTCTGTTTTACCTTGCTCCTACCCCCTGGCTCTGTTAACCTCTTTTTTTCCCCCTCAAACTGTATTTCCTTTTGCCAAAATAAAGGTGTGGACAAGTATGCTAGACTATCTAACACCAGAAGTGTATGTGTTCAATGATTTTGTGTGTGATGTTCCACTTAGCAATGTTATATCCCATAAATCCAGTTGTACCTATCTCAATCATTTTCAAATATTTCTATAGTATTTCATTTTCGTAAATGAAGCTTAGTTACTCAACTGGTTGACTATATATATTAATAGAGGGTTTTTTTCCAATGTTTTGGTTCCACCATGAATACGCTTGTCCATATCATGTTCTGTTTTGTTGAGCTTTATTCTTAGGATAAATTTCTTGCAGTGGGCCACATAATAAATACCATTGGTATGCTTATATTTAAAATATTTTTCTAAAAATCTTCATTATCTCTTCAAATATCTTTACTGAATATTCTGGCATTTCTAGTTATCGGAATATCATACTGTAATAATTTTTATTTATTTATTTATTTATTTATTTATTTATTTATTTTTATTGGAAAGGCGGATATACAGACAGGAGAGACAGAGAGGAAGATCTTCCGTCCGATGATTCACTCCCCAAGTGAGCACAATGGGTCGATACTATGCCAATCCAAAGCCAGGAGCCTCTTCCCGGTATCCCACGCGGGTGCAGGGTCCCAAAGCTTTGGGCCGTCCTCGACTGCTTTCCCAGGCCACAGGCAGGGAGCTGGAAGGGAAGCGGGGCTGCCGGGATTAGAACCGGCGCCCATATGGGATCCCGGGCGTGCAAGGCGAGGACTTAACCACTTGCGCCACCGCGCCGGGCCCTGTAATAATTTTTTATTTCACATATATTTTATTCTCATAATCTTACATAGTTTTTTAATGATGTTATACTATATTAGTGTTGTCTTCCAATTTAACAACTGTGTCAATTCCATATGTAACTATTAACATGATCCTATAACATCTATATTTTCAAAGATTTTAATTTTATGAATTTCTAGTTATCATATTTTAGTGTTTACTAATAGTTGACTTAGATTTTCTTTTGCTTCTTATTCCTTTGAGGATACTATATTGGTTATTATTAATTTCACTTAAAAATAATTGTTTTAAAAGTATTTGTGTATTTTGATCCCAGCATGATAGCGTAGTGGCTAAGGTCCTCACCTTGCACTCAACGAGAACCCTTGTGGGCAGCGGTTCTAATCCCAGCGGCCCCACTTCCCATCCAGCTCCCTGCTTGTGGCCTGGGGCAGCAGTCTAGGATGGCCCAAAGCCTTGGGACCCTGTACCCGCGTGGGAAACCTGGAAGATGCTCCTGGCTCCTGGCTTCAGATTGGCTCAGCTCTGGCCATTAAGACTGCTTGGGGAGTGAACCATTAGATGGAGGATCTTCCTCTCTGTTTCTCCTCCTCTCTGTACGTCTGCCTTTGCAGAAAGAATAGATAAATCTTTTCTTAAAAAAGTATTTGTGTATTTGCAAAGTACTTTCACTTTCAAAGCGTAGATTCTTCCAGTAGGTGGCATGTTGATGGCTTTCCCAAAGGTAGTTTCCTTCTGTTTTTGAAATCCTTTCAGCTACTCTTTTTATAAAATATTTATATTAGTTTATTTTTTATAAGAAAGGTAGATTTACAAAGAGAGAGAAAGGCAGAGAGAGAAAGATCTTCCACCCACTGGTTCAATCCCCAAGCGGCCGCAATGGTCGGAGATGAGCCGATCTGAAGCCAGGAGCCAGGAGCTTCTTCCAGGTCCCCCACACAGGTGCAGGATCCCAAGGCTTTGGGCCATCTGCTTTCCCAGGTCACAGGCAGGGAGCTAGATGGGAAGTGAAACAGCCAGGATACAAATTGACACCCGGCAGTTACAAGGTGAGGACTTTAACCACTAAGCTACTACACTGGGCACATTTTAGCTACTCTTGAACAGATGTGTTATTGTGTTTTTCTATCCCTTTCTCATCCATCCCTGTCTGAAAGTCCTGAGGTTGTATCTCTGATCCTTTGACTTGTCAGCACCAAATTGTCTTACATGGCAAGTTGGAGGACGGGGGGCTTTCACTATGTGCCTGTCTGAGCTAGCATGAAGTAAATTACACTTTCTGAGATCCAACTGTAGAATGTATGAATACACCACGCCTCATGTATAGGAAAAGCTCAGACAAATGCGAGCACATAAGAAGTGCTATGTAAGCATTTGCTACTCTGCTTTTTAGTTACCATTGTTGCTGAATCACTGGTAGACTGCTGCTCTGAATCACGTGCTTCTCAGTGGAAGCTGTAATTGTTGTTAGGTTCCTTGTGTTCTCATGTGTTCCAAAGTTCCATGTCAATGTGCCCTTTAAAATTCCTATTATTGCAAATTCTGTTACTGCATTTTTCCTAATGAGGCAGATTTGATTATTTCAGTGGGCCCACCCCAGAACATTATCCTCTTCTGCAAGAGATCCTCTGGTTCTAGTACAGGGACAATATTAAATAAAAAGTCCCCCTTTTATCTTATTGTATGAAAGCTCTCTTGGCCTCTGGGCCAGGATAAGGCAGGGTTCATGGATTAGGTGGTAAAGAGGCAATGTAGAGAAGGTGATAGCAGTTGGAGATTATTTTCCTGTTGGCTTCTGTACCCTTAAATAAAAACTAAGTACCTTTTATATAAGTAGAAGTATATGTAAAAGGACTCAGAAAATCAAAGTTCAGAATCAAATGGCATAGCAATATTAGGATGAGAAAATAATCCTAGGACCAATACTGTGGCTCAAGCCTAATCCTCTACCTTGAAGCACCAGCATCCCCTATCGGCAGCAGTTTGTGTCCTACCTGCTCCACTTAACATATGCAGTTCCCTTCATATGACCTGGAAATGCAACAGAGGATTCTCATTTCCATGTAAGATTGAGATTGGCTCTGCTCCAGCCACTGTAGCCATTTGGGGAGTGTACCGGCAGATGGAATATCTTTCTGTGTCTCTCCTCTCTTTAAATCTGCCTTTCCAATAAAAATAAAACTTTTAAAAGTACTGTGATGAGGTACTTAGACTGTATAAGTTAAGATACTGAGGTTAACTCTATAGAAGTCAATCTTCAATGTCCATACTACATCCCTGTGTCTCTATGCCTCTGTATTTTTATTACTATCATGTGATTTCAAGTCACAATGTTAAAGGTACTGTTTTTTCAAAATGAGGAAAATTCTTTCACTTTTAGTTACTTCAGAGGCAGAGGCATGGAGCAGGGCAACAGGAAGGGAGAGACACACCGAGAGATCTTCCATTGGTTTATTCTCCATACACCTGCAATAGCTGCTTCTGGACCAAACCAAAGGCAGGAACTAGCAGTTCAATCTAGATCTACCAAGTGAGTATCAGAAACCTAAACACTTGGGATATTATCCACTGCACCCGCAATGTAGTCACAGGAAGCTGCAACTGGAAGCAGATCTGGGACTGAAGCCAGGCTTTCTGACACAAAATGTGAGCATCCTAAGTGGCTGTTCCGTTGGTGGTGCAATATCCTCCTATGGCCATTATCTTACTTCCCATTTTGGGACAGGGGAGGGACTTGAGGAATATAAAGAGGATGAGAGGGGATTCCCATGGTAATTTCATTGACAGGAAATGGAACCTGCTAGAAAAATTCTAACAGTCAAGCTGCCTCAGGAGGTGCCAGGTTACTGTACAGGTACCTGCTTCTGTCCTTTTCCTTCACTTCCCATCAACTCCCAGCTTATGCACCTGTGAAAAGCTGTGGAAGATGGCCCAAGAGTCTGGGCCTCTGTCACCCATATGGGAGAATCAGTTGAACATTTTGGCTTATGGCTTTGGCCTGTCACAACCTAAGCATATGGGCATCTTAGAAGTGAACCAGCATATGAAAGGTATCTTTCTGTGTAATTCTGACTTTTATATGAATAAATAAATCTCTTTTGTCTTAATTCTCAATATGAGTGTATGCGAGGATGAATTGGTTGGGGCTCAGTGTGGTAACATAGCAGCTAAAGTCCTTGCCTTGCAGATGCCGGATCCCATGTGGGCGCCTGTTCTAATCCTGGCAGCCCTGCTTCCCATCCATCTCTCTGCTTGTGGCCCACCCCCCAAAGCCTTGGGACCCTGCACCCATGTGGGAGACTTAAAAGAGGCTCTAGGCTCCTCCTGGCTTTGGTTTGATGCAGTTCCAGGTGCTGAGGCTGCTTGGGGAGTGAATCATTGGAAGGAAGATTTTCCTCTCTGTCTCTCCTCTCTATATATAATTGCCTTTCCAACCAAAAAATGAGTAAATCTTTTAAAAAGAGGATGAATTGGTTGAAACATTGGACTGCTATTTGATGACAGTATTTTATATGAATTTTCCTAATAATCGGGGGAAGTTTGAGAAGAGTGTTAGTAACCTGCAGACCAATGTCTTGGCTGTCTCTGAAATTCTTTTTTTTTTTTAAGATTTATTTATTTATTTATTTATTTATTTTGGAAAGGCGGATATACAGACAGGAGAGACAGAGAGGAAGATCTTCCGTCTGATGATTCACTCCCCAAGTGAGCGCAACGGGTCGATGCTCTGCCGATCCAAAGCCAGGAGCCTCTTCTGGGTCTCCCACGCGGGTGCAGGGTCCCAAAGCTTTGGGCCGTCCTCGACTGCTTTCCCAGGCCACAAGCGGGGAGCTGGATGGGAAGAGGGGCTGCCGGGATTAGAACCAGCGTCCATATGGGATCCCGGGCGTGCAAGGCGAGGACCTTAACCTACTGCGCCAACGCGCCGGGCCCTCTGAAATTCTTAGTTTCATTCACACTTGCTTTTCCTAGCATTGGTTCTCAAGGTCTACAGTTAGAAACCTCTTGATTTTTTAATGGTTTTATTTTCTATGATACAGTATTGAAGGTATAGGGATTTCCTCCTTTCTTTTCTTTTTTTCTCTCCCCCATATTACAGTAGCATAGTCCTTCAGTAACAGTTACAAATTTAGCTTTCTGCTTTTTAAGTACATCATGGCAGTATAGGTATAAACAAAGGAAAATCTAGTATCATATTGCTATGATACTACACTGTTGTATTGGGAGTCTTCCTTTTATTCCAGAGTAGAAATGCAGACTGCAATTAATCCTCATGTCACAATATGCTAGTCTCTATTATATAGTTCTTTTGTGAGAATTTGTGTACATGTGTCTTGCATTTTGCAGAAATGTCTTAGAGAGAATACATCACATTTGTCCTTTTGTGATTGGTTTATTTCACTGAGCATAATGGTATCAAGTTGGGAACATTTTGTTGCAACTCATAGAATTTCATTCTTTTTACTGACTGTGTAGCATTCTGTGGAATAGCTGTACCACAGTTTCTTTACTCAATTCTCTTTCAACATGCATCTGAGTTGGTTCCGTGTCTTCACTATTGTGGATTGTGTTGCTATAAACCATTGTGTTGCAGGTTGCTTTCTTATATTTAGGTTTCATTTCTTTTGGATATATTTGCAGGAGTGGGACAGCTACATCATAAATCTGATCATTTTTCAGTTGTCTGAGTACATTCCATACTGATTTCCACAGTGGCTGCACTAACCTATCATTCTGTTGGTTGCTTCTTCACTTTGCTGACTATTTCTTTTGCTGTGCAGTAGCACCTTAGTTTGATGTAGTCCCACATCTGTATCTGTATCTATATTTTTCAGTAATAGTTTGATGGTTTCCGGGTGCAGGTTTCATATTTAAAGCTTATTTTTGTATAAAATGACAGGTGCAGATCTTTGTTTCTTATTTCTGATGGCTGTTATCCAATTGTCCCTAGAACATTTATTGAAGCAAACAACATTTTCCCCTGTGTGTTGTGGTGATCTTTCTTCTGAAGCCATAGAACTAATCTTGGTCAAGGAATACCAGATTCCGTAAAGAAAAGAGGAACACTTAAAAAGATGGGCAAATGGGAAGAATGAAAAATATTGTAGCTAGAAGAGCTCTTTTCAGGATAAACCACAGCTCTGTTTCCTGTGGCTACTATGGGGGCAAACAGTGTTTGATTGCTCTTTATGTCTATGATGCGAAATCATTTGTCACCTACATGCAAGTATCTATTTTATAAATAATTGACACCATTCTACAGAGTATAATTTGTAGACATTATGATTTATGTTACCATCAATAAGTTGAATCATCTTAGGGCTTCACAATACAAATAGTTGCAACAATTTCAACATCAAATTTAATTGGACTTATTCAATAGTCAATTTTCTTTTCAACTTAAAGGCTTTCATGAAGAATGTTGTATAAAACAGTATAACATTGTATATAGAGAAATATTGTGATGAATGCTTAAAAGAGTGTGGACTTAAATACTTCCCTTATTGTAGTCACTTTCAACTTCTCAATTCTGTGACGCTAAAATCATCAAGAACCTTGTATGTCCAAAATCCTTGTTCAAATAAGTACACACAATTGAAGTATAGCGCCAAATGTACCACTTTTGCACTGCCCGCTGAAACAAAACTGAGCAGGTTTCTCAGACTTTCATGCTATCTTTGCTATTGAATTTAGTATTTTTTTCTAAATACTCTTAAGTCCCATGATATGTTTCTGTCACTAAATAGTCAAAATGTCACCCAAACAAATTTGAAAGTACCTCTAATAGCCTTCAATGGTGTGTACTGAAAAAATGCAGTTATTGCTTCCTATTTGAATGTCAGAACCAAAACAGTTTTGGGGGGCAGGATATGCTTAAGCTCATCAACTGGAGAATCAGATGTTTTGGGAAGTATGCAAATATGTGTTTGATTAAATAAGATGAGAACTTTATTGCTGAAAACTGGCTTTTCTTCCCATTTCTAACTTCCTTCATTTCATGCTCACTGAACCATGCCTAACTGAGACTCTATGGCTTTCAGTAGGGCAGTAACTCTGCTTTCGAAAGAAACTTCTTAGTGCTGTGCACTCCTGTGAGGCCAAGATGGTTGGGGTGGATGAACCCTTTAGCCTTCTATGGGGAGTGTGTAGAACGTAGGGTGAAGGTTGATCATGAATATATACAAAGCAAGTTTGTTTTCAATAAGAAAAAATAAGATTCTCATTCAATAAAAACAATCCATCGTGTCGCAAGTGCATGTGCTACTGCCTCATCACCAGGATTACACTGAGACTTTACTTGGGAGCATCCTGGATTTTAAATTGGAGATTAAATATATTTTTTCACAAGAAGCATGAAGTGCCTAGAAAGCTGCTAGCGAGGTCCGGCATGACAGATCAGTATCTCATGCTAATGAGCTTTGGCAGGTGGTGAATCACTGAGTCTGGCTTGGGTAGTAAAAGTAAACCAGATGGCTCTGGGTCAATGCAAGGGACACATTATAGATTGGTTCAAATGGTATAATGACTAAAATTAGGCAGAAATCATTCAAGTCTATTGTTGTTCAGCAACAGCAGTACTTTTGGAACCCCTATGCTGTGTACAAACTTTGGGTAAATATGTAAAATCAAATAGTGCAGCTGAAGGGAAATAAAGTCTGCATTGGGAAATAACATTAGCAGGATGTGAACTAATGTTTACTGAAAACTCGTGTCTAGAGCTCTGCTAAGTCCTTTACATGAAGCTTTTGTTTTCAGTTACTGCTTACAATAAACTTTATTAATATTTTGCAAATGAGGAAACAAACTTTAGAAAAAACCAAATGATCCACTGAAGGTCAAATACAATAATGTGAAATACAGTGGACTCTCACTGAACCTCTCCTATGTGGCTCAACGCTGTCTTCCGTGCCTGGTGCAAAAGTGTGCCTGTGTGCTACCTCAGATCACTTTTGCTCCTGATGCTTGCAAATCTGTGTTGTGATGATATTTTTAGGGGAAACAATTCAGTGCTTAAGATGATAAACACATCTAACCAAAGAGGAAGATAGCCAATCAGTGGGGATGACACTTCGAACCCAGGTTTTCCCAAAAGCGAAGCCTGTGTTCTTTTTACACTTTCTTTCAATACAGAGAATTAATTTGGTAAACTGAAGAATGAAGTGATTATCAGGATATCTACACCTTCAAAACTGTTTTGGGAATTTCTGTTTTCTTTCAGAAAGTAACTCACTACCAGATCATTTCTAGTCCCTTCTATAATGTCTGCTTCACCTTTAATTTGGGCTTTGATGCTCAATCTGATCCAAACGTGTATGGCAATGAGACATATCGCAGTGGACAACACTGTTTAGTATTTCCTCAAGACACATTAGAAATCAAACTGAAGCACTATACTGATAATGTTTAATAACTTGCCACCTCCAATATCTTCTGAAAACCTACACATTTAGATAGGTTAACAGTACACCATTTGCCTACTTAAAGCTCAAAAATAATTTGCAAACATGTGACCAATGCTGATGAAATGGGGTGTTTAATTGTCCTGGTTCTGTGAAAACCTGGTTATCTGTCAGTAAGAGTGAGTACATGATGTTTGCTGTGTGACATGTAGGAGGCCATCTGGGAATACTGCACACAAACACAAATTCTCTCTGATTCTGAGAGCATCCTAGTGAAATTTGTTCTGAAACTGAGAGCTACAGGTCAGTGTCTAACACTGATGGCTGACAAATCAGTAAGTCTTTTCTGGTAGTTCTGTTTTAAATATTTATTAATATTGATATGGTTCTGTAAGTAATGGATTCTCACACCTAACTCCTCTATCCCCCCTCACATTTTTCTCCATACTGGTACAATACTGTGACCCTTCAATAACTGTCACAAGTGCAGAATTCTGTTGTTTAGATGTAGACAATGGTATAGAGTCCAGCATCATATGGTCAAAATACCTTTAAAGGTTTCTTTGGGAGTCCATCTCTTATTCCCAAGTAGAAATGCAGACTGCAGTGTATCTTCAGTTGATGGTATGCTGTCACCATTATGCAGGTCATCTTTGAGAATATGCGTATATACATGTCTATATATAAATATATCTTGCATTTTGCAGAAAGGTTGTCTTATATCAGAGAGAATACATCACATTTGTCCTTTGGTGATTGGTTTATTTCACTGAGCATAATGGTATCAAGTTGGGAACATTTTGTTGCAACTCATAGAATTTCATTCTTTTTACTGACTGTGTAGCATTCTGTAGAATAGCTGTACCACAGTTTCTTTACTCAATTCTCTTTGAACACGCATCTGGGTTGGTTCCGTGTCTTCACTATTGTGGATTGTGTTGCAGGTTGCTTTCTTATATTTAGGTTTCATTTCTTTTGGATATATTTGCAGGAGTGGGATAGCTACGTCATAAATCTGATAAATTTTCAGTTGTCTGAGTACGTTCCTTACTGATTTCCACAGTGGCTGCACTATCCTACATTCCCACCACTAGTAGAGTAGGGTAGCTTTTCCCCCCATCCTCACCAGCAGGTGTTGTTAGTAGATTTCCAAGTGTAGGCCAGTCTAACTGGATTTAAGTAGAAATTCAGAGTAGTTTTTCATTTCATGAAACAGTTTCATAGGCTCTGGGGGTCCCACGATCCTGCCCCATGCCCTCCCCCCATGTTGGATTCCTCCACATTGTTGCAGTAGTACAGTTCATATCCTGTCATGATTCCTTCATTGTGAGCACGTACCACACATAGAGTCCAGCATCTTATTGTCCAGATAAATTCAACAGTTTCATTGGGAGACCATCCCTGGTGTCAGCATAGTTTTAATTTGTGTTTCCGAAATAGCTGTGGAGCATAAACAATTTTTTCCTCTATGTCTATTAGCCATTTGAATATGTTCTGTTGAAAAATGCCTGCTCATTTCCTTCACCCGTTTCTTCGTGGGGTTGTTGCTTTGTTTTGAGTTTCTGAAGTATTTTGTGAATCCTGGATATCAGTCCCCTATCTGTTGTGTAGTGTGCAAAGATTTTTAACTATTCTGTTGCTTCTTCACTTTGTAGATCATTTCCTGTACCGCACAGATGTTTCCCAGTTTGATATAGTTACATTTGTTTGTTTCATTTAGGCTTTGCCTTCCTGTGCCTTTCGTGACTTTTTAACAAGTGTTTGCCTACACTAATATCTTGCAGAGTGCTTATTATGTTTTCTTCTAATAGTTGATAGTTTCTGGATGCATATTTAGGCCCTTGGTCCACTTAGAGCTGGTGTTTGTATAAGGTGACAGGTGAGAATCTTTGTTTCTTTTCAATTGTCCCAACAGCATTTGTTGAGGAAAGCAAACTTCTTCTCTGTATTATTTTCACTTCTTGGATCGAGGGTTATTAGGCTTTACATGCCTGGTCTCACTTTGGGGGTTTCTGTTGTGTTCCAGTGATCTTACTGTTCCATGCTGGTACCAGACTGTTACGATTACCGCTTCCCTGTAGTATTTCTGGAGGTCTTGCGTTGTGATTCTTTCAACTTTATTTTTATTCTTCAGAATAGCTTTGGCTATTCATGGTCTCCTGTGTTTCCAGATTAATTTTGTATCATTTTCTATTTTTGTGAGGAATGATGTTGAGATTTGCAGTGATATTGCATTGAATCTGTATATGACTTTCAGTTGTACGGATGTTTTGATAATATTGATTCTATTGATCCACCAAGAACATGGTAGGTTTCTCTATCTTTTAATGTGTTCTATTCTTTTTTTGAATGTTTTGTAATCATAGAGATATTCCACATCTTAGTTAGGTTTATTCCTAGGTGTTTAAGGTTCTTCTCTGCTATTTTAAAGGGGACTGTACTTACAAGTTCTTCCTTAACCACGTAGTTATTGTCTATACTGGAGCTATTGATTTATGGTCATTGATTTTTTTTTACCGTGGAAAACAGCTCAAGAATGAAAGATACATAATGAAAGGACTCATCATTGGCTGTCTTTTTTTTTTTTAATCACACTGGGCTGCATTGACAATGGACTCAGAACTTTATCTCTGAACTCCTTTTAGAGTAGTATGAGAAACAGGAAATGCCATACATATGATTCAGAAGTCCTGGGATCATCTGTGACTTGTTCATTTCCTGGACTGAGTTTAAATGAGTGTCCTGAAATATTTCTTTGCCTACAAAGGCATTTAATAGGGGAGGGGTTTTACTTAAATATTAAGATACCTGCTTGCTAGTACAGAATAATATCTGGAATTCATACTCTGTTCCAACTCCTCTCTTGGGCTTCTTGCTGATGTGTAGTCTGAGAGGTAGATAATGTGGCTTCTGCCATGCATGGAGACACCTGGATTTAATTCCCAGTTTCAGACCTGGTCTGGCTCTGGCTATTACAGGCATTTGAGGAGTAAACCAAGGATGGTAGTGCAATCTCTGTCATTCTGTCATTCTGTCTTCCTGTCTGTTTCCCTCTTTCTTTGCCTTTCTTTTTCTCAAATGAATAAATAAAAGCTTTTTAGAAGAAGAAAATTCCTTTCTCATAGATGAAGAATGAGCATGATGACTCCAACATGAAAACAGCAAACACACTGTGTTGTAAAGACTTGATGGGAGTGTGTGCTGGATGAAAGCCTCCCCTTGTTACTTTTCGTGACCTTCACCAGGTTACTTACATTTGCTGAATTTAAAATTTCTTCAGAATTTGTGAAGTAATAGCTACTATGTAATGTTGTCGTAAGGAAGAAGTGTTGTGACATTGGAGAAGCACTGCTATTGTAGATATTAATTCATGTCCGTTTCTATTTTTACAGATATTTTCTAGGTTGAAATCAAATGGGCTCAGGTTTTACTAGACAAAGCATGTACTCTGATAGCTCTGAACAGAATCTGTCTGGTTCTAGTAAAGGTGCTAGTTATTTTCAAAACTTCCAGATAGATTGCAGGGCCACACTAAAAGTAAACATTTATAGATGGGGACACGCCTATTGATCTAGGTCAACGAAGTTGCAAACTATAAGCAATGTTTGTCCAATTCCTTCAATGGGTAGTTTGCTATTACTGTTGATCTTTTATTAGAAGTTGCTTATCATTAAGTAGATCAACCATCAGCAATTCAGCGACTAAATACACTGGTAATACATAGGCAAAGGGTTTTTTTTTTAATGAAATAATTTATTTACTCATTTTCCATTTAGTATCCATTTTTCAAGACTTGGTGCTTCATACAACTTCCTGGCTATTACCAGATCACCCCATGCTTGGCTTTGTGGATGGCCCATTCAGAATCCTGGATGCCTGCACAGTTCCCTGTATGCTGAGGATCCGGAGTTTAGATCTCTCCTCACCTGGCCCCTTACTTCTGGCTGGCGAACCTGCTCCTGCTGTAATTTTTGCTGCTGGAATCTTCATCCCATGCCAGGCAATCTCTGGAGAGGTTAGAAATATGACTTATTTATTCCTTATGATCTCAAGTTCTCCAGGTCCTTTCTGGTTCCACACATGTATAGGAATGTATGGATCCTTGTCTGGGGTGTAGGAAGAAATACCTGAATCTCTCTCTGGTGTTCTCCTTCATCTCACTTTTCCCTCTCCTTCCACTGCATCCTATGGCTGTTTCTTCTATAAAGGAGCAAGCAGTCAACACAGTGGTAGTCTTTGTGGGCTTTGGAAACTGCCAAACTTTTAAGAGAATCCGAAGGGCAAATCCTAGGAGAGCTTGAAGTGGGAAGAAGAGCAGATATGTCATTTTCATTCCCACAAACCTCAATCATTTCTTTCCTTTTAAATTCACTTTAAATTTCTTCCTTGAGGAAGGAGAAACTGAGTGTCCAGGGACTAACTTTAATTTCTAATGACTATTGTCTCCTACCTGGTATGCAGCCTTTGATCTAGTCTTTTGGAATGCAGGTCAACTTTTTTAGTAGTGGCTATGTCAAGCTTGTAGGGGAAGAAAAAGGCACTCTATTATTTCATGTGATTGCCTTGGATAAATATCCCTAGATCAGCATTGCATAGATAACTTTTTGGGTGTCTTCCAGCAGAGCAGAGATCAGTGAGTTTTAAAAATGTATGTTAGAAAACATTTTCCAAAAATGTAAAACAATGCGTGGGTTATAAGTACACTGTAAATCTGAGGCTGTTCAATGTGTTTCTGCAAAAGTCCAGATAATTAGCATTTTAGGTATTGCAGCCCACAAACTTGTGTTACGAACTATCTCCTCTTGCATCTGCTGCTCCTTTTTAGCAAAGCTTTAAGCAATGTAACTATGTTCTTAGCCCTTGAGCCTGTATAAGTATCCACCCAGTTATAGCAAGTTGGCCATTAACAAAAAAAAGTAATACTAAAATGACACCAAAGTGCCCACCAATCAGTAGATAAAATACAATACCAAAAATGTAAAAAAAAAAAAAAGAAAAAATACTTACACTCTTTTTCTTGCCTTTGAGAGCTAATCATTGCTTTAAATTCTGAGTTAGTAATTCCCTGGCTTCTTTGTATAATTCTACCTCTTAGACATGTCTCCTAACAATGTGTTGTCATTCTTTGTATGAAGATACCACAATTTGTCGATCAGTTTTCCTGTTGATGGTATTTGAATTGTTTCCTGCCTTATCTAGAACAGGAAATGTTTATAATGTCTTGCAAATATTCTCAGAATGTAACCACTATTGAGTCTACTAGCATTTGATGAAAACAGAGGGGTGATTGGATATACATGAGATGTGTAATTGACATCAAATGTGACCTCTCTCAGAGCTCTCAGGTTCAAATACTGAGTGACCTGCTTTTCTGATAGGGAAGCCAGTACTTCTATAATCATGTGTCTAGTAGCGGCTGATGACTTGCTGCCCAAGCCTGGAGACAGATAATTTCTTCACCAATATCATGGTAACTGCTTCTTATATCTTCACTACGCGCACTAGGAACTGTCTTTTCTTAGGTCATGGAAATTTGGCGAATCTACTTCCCTACAGGAAATTTCTGCGCTCCAATTACAAAGTGTGAACAAGAGTCCAGCATGGTAGCCTAGTGGCTAAGTCCTCACCTTTAATGTGCCACGATCCCATATGGGCACAGGTTCATATCCCTGCTGCTCTGCATCCCAGGCAGCTCCCTGCTTGTGGCCTGGGAGAGCAGTTGAAGATGAAATAAGCTATGGGACCCTGTACCCACGTGGGAGACTCAGAAGCGTCTCTGGACTCCTGACTTCAAATCAGCTCAGCTCCAGCTGTTGTGGCTACTTTGGGAATGAATCAGTGGATGGAAGATCTTCCCCTCTGTCTCTCCTCCTCTCCAATATAAATAAATAAATCTTTAAAGACAACAATAACAACAAAAACAAAAACAGAAGAACAAAGTGTGAATGAGTCCATTGGTTGTAAGGTAGCAATTAAATAATTATCCAGAAAGTAACTGCCCAGTTTTAGAGTCTCTTAATCTACTTTGACCCTACACAACAAAATTTGTTTAGGGATCATTTAGTGTTATAACATGGTTTGGATTGAGCTGTCATCAATCTCAGTCTATTTTTTTCTTATAGTTTCCCCTAGATCATGAAAAATCTCCCAGTTTGGCCCATCCTGTTTTTCTGTATATTTTCCTTTGATGTTGCCAGTCGCTTTGGTTGTCACTGTTATGTGTGTCAACATCAGGCAGGATCAATGGCTTGTCACTACCTTTCCAATCCAGTGATGCTTTTAGACTGTCATATTGTTTGGAAAATGGGATTAAAATATGTTTATTTTGGTGCAAAATTTGTTTGAAATTTTACCTTTGTACTTTCTAACTTTTGCATCTAACTTTTTAAAAGATTTACTTGTTTTTATTTAAAAGGCAGATTAACAGAGAGAAGGGGATATAGAGATGGTCTATCTGATGGCCCACTCCCCAAACAGCTGTAAAGGCTGAAACTGATCTGGTCTGATTTGAAGCCAGGGATTTCTTCTGGGTCTCCCATGTGAAAGCAGGTGCCCAAGAAGCTGAACTTCCATCCTTTGCTTTCCCAGTCCATAAACAGGGAGCTGGATAGGAAGTGGAGCAGCTGGGAGATATACCAACTCCTATTTGGAATGCCAGTGATGTAAGGTGGAGGGTTAACTTACTGAGAAATCACACTGGCCCCCAGTACCTAAAAGTTGAAGTCTCTCAACTTGAGCTTTCTGATAAAATGGTCTATGAGAATGATCATGGTGCTGGGCAACACTGGCAAACTCCAGCTTAATTTTTCTGCACATGAAAGCTTAGACTAATGAAAATGGTTTCTCCCCAATAATTTTTTTTTCAGATCATGGATAGGGAATAATTTTGGGGGAGCCTAGGTGACCTTTGAATTGAACTCTTGCACACATAAAGGATGTATTGAGTCATTTTAGGTTATAATTCCAAATTAAATTCTACCTAGATAGGTTTGGAGATTTTTAGATGTTAAAACTGATATTGGGGTCTGGCACAGCAGCCCAGT
This sequence comes from Ochotona curzoniae, assembly GCF_017591425.1. Classification (NCBI taxonomy): domain Eukaryota; kingdom Metazoa; phylum Chordata; class Mammalia; order Lagomorpha; family Ochotonidae; genus Ochotona; species Ochotona curzoniae. The sequence continues at coordinate 38,237,112 of NW_024466502.1, read as the reverse complement.
GGCTGAATCTTCTCCTTGCATTTGCTGGGATCCCATGGGGTGCCAGTTTGTGTTCCGGCTGCTTTGCTTACCATCTAGCCTTTAGTATGAAAGCTACATGCTAGATAAACATTGGAAAATAGAGCTGCTATTTATGTCAGTTCATGATCACGGTAACTTTTCATATACTTTTCATCACTATAGTAAATGTCATCATGATATACTAAAATTCAATTATCACCATGATAATAATTGAGAAACAAATGTGATTGAAGTGAATGGTATTATTTACTTTGTAAATGTAATGTATTTCTATATTAACATTTAACCATCTCTTTTAGATTTGTTCTCACCTGGTATTGACATTCATTCAAATACCCAGTCTACCTTGGCAACCACAGAATAGTCTAGTGCCTGATATTATAGCAACTACATATGAAATACCTTTTAGTGCAAGAGCTTATTAACATTTAAAGAGGAGTAGATCCATTTATGCCTTGACTATAGAGTCAGTGCCTGCTGAGCAGAGCTCACTGTCTGTCATTCTCAACCTTTCCCCCTTTTTTGCATTTACTGAATTCCTTAAATATCAGTACATTCAAAATTCTCATACAAATGCACCAGATGAAATCTCATCTTTACCTCTAGCACTCCCAATCCATTTTTCCACGTTCAAATGATTGTGAGGGGCTAATTTTCAGTAAGCTATCAAAGGGAAAGGTGACAGTCCATTTAGTGTGAGCTACTTGCTAATTAGTATCCAATTAAAATGCATCAAAATTTGAGCACTTCCAATTGAACATTTTGAAAGATAAGAATTCTACTAATTTAACTCTGCTATAGGTTGAACCCTGATTTAATTCTCTGGCAGTAAGATAAGACATATTCCTTTATTTTCTAAGGATGATTATTAAACCAGAGCTATAAAACCTATGTAAGCCTTCATTTGTTGGTCTTTGCTTTCTGCTATGTAGGGTGTAACCTATGACATTGTAAGCAGTGGATCAACCACTCTGACTTCTTAAAAACAGAATATCACATATCTTCCTGATACCTGACACAATCAATACATACACACAGAGACATATATATTTAAACTATATGTTGAGGGAAACACAAAGTTACAAAGAAGCAACATAGTAACCACCAAAGAGACAATTCATCATCAAGAGTTATTGATTGGGGCTCGCCATTTCCTACAATGTTGCCCTCAGGCTATAGATTGAAGTTTACCTTGAATTAGGCTTAATACTTAGTGCAAAATCCTGCACAGCTTGGAGAGACCTTGAAGTCATTTTATTCTGAAGAGCTGTGCTAGGACTTTTATAAAACTTAATCAAAGCTAAAATCCTGTGGAGGGGTGAAGCAATATTTTAAAAGACACATTATTCACATTAAACATTTTCAAATGGCTTATAAATACCAACAATCTTTACAAAGATGTGGTAGCCTAGCTGTGACCTAGATTTGTTCTACATATTTTGTCCTTTGCACTATCACAAACTGAATTCTCATTCAATTCTTGGTTAGATTAAATTTAAAAGTACTAATGATGTCTTGGAACAAAATAACATTATCCTCCTTTCAAAATAAAGGCAGATAAATCAGAATAGTGGGTAAAATCACTGAGTTGTAACTGTTCAAAAGTTTTAGAGACGATTATGGAAAAGTACAGGCTGATCTGGCTTAAAGAACCCAAAGTGGCCATGTAGATCTCACTTGCCAGAAGTATTGTGGATGGTCTAAGAAAGGTACCTGGTTCTCTTGCAGTGGTGGTTGTTCTTTCAAGCCACAGGTGCTGTAGCAATAAGGTAGGTTTGGCTGAGAAGGCAGGGAGTTTGGGAGAGTGAATAAAATCAACAGATTTGAAGGGTTGAGTCACATTTTTTAAGTGCTTCAGGGCTTCTAGAACAGGGAAGGAAGACAGCAAGCATGTAAGTGGAAAGGTATACTGACATTGCAACCATGGTCAGCTGCGTAGCTCATGATTTTGACTTTGGGTAGCTTTGGGAGGAGAAAAAAATGGGATTAGAATATGAGAAGCAGATTGATTCTTACAATTTTCTTTTTGAGTTTTAATTGGTATTTAAAAGGTTCAGGGTGATTTGTAGATAAGAACACAATGATACTCTTTCTTCCTCCCTTCCCCCCGCCACCATCTCCCTTTCTTCTTTATTTTTTTGAAGTTTTGTGATAATATATTTTAATGTTACACCATATACTTCACCATATAAGAAGTTAATAGAATAAAAAGCAAAAAGATCTTAGTTTAGTGGGAATACAGGCAATGGCTACAAGCCATAATTGAACAGAAAAATGATTATTTACCACATATACTAAATTATAGTGTAAATGCATATAACATTCTTAACAATTTTTGGCTTAACAAAGATATAAAATAAAAAATGGTTATATCTTTGACTTGACAAATAAATAAAATAATATTTTATGAAACTATATTTACAATAATATTTGTACATACAGACATTGCTTTTTTTCTTGTTATTTGTCTGAGTATGAGTTATTTCACTCAATATTATGACCTCCTGTTTTATCCCTTTTGCTGACAATGGTAGAGGTTAATTTGTATAACTGAATAATATTTCATTGCACACTCACACATACTCATACGCACACACTTTTTGTTTTTTATCTGAGATGGACACCTTGATTGATTCCAAATATTGCTTGCTGTGAACAGTGATGCGAACACGATGGGGTAGGTTTCTCTGACTTACTGTGTTCAAGTATTTTGGGTATATACCCAGTAGTGGGATTGCTGGATCATATAACATGTCTGTTTCTAGTGTTTTTTTTTTTTTCAATCTCCACACTGTTTTCCACAGTAGCTGCACTAATTTATATTCCCACCAGTAGTATATCAGTGTTTTCCTTTTTCCACATCCTTGTCAGCATTTATTACCCCATTTTTTTTGGGGGGGTTAGGCATTCAAATTGGAAGAAGTGGTATCTCATTGTAGTTTTGATGTGCATTTGTCTGAGATGAAATTTGATCTATTTATTGGTCAGATATATTTCTTCTTTTTTAAAAAATATTTGAATGTATTGATTTAATTTACAAACAGAATACGAGACAGAAAAATATCTTCCATTTGCTGGTTCACTTCACAAATGGCCCCAATAGCTGAGCCAACCCAAAGCCAGGAGCCAAAAGTTTCTCCTGGTTCTCCCACTTGGGTGCTGGGGTCGAAGGACTTGAGCCAACCTCCGCTGCTTTCCCAGGCCATTAGGAAGGAGCCAGACCAGTAGAGCATCTGGGACATGAACTGTACCAAGAAGGGACACTGGCACCATAGGTGGAGGATTAACATTCTATACCAGCTTCTCTAAATCTTGCTTTGAGAACTGTCAAAATCCTTTGCTCATTTCTCAACTGGATTTCTTTCTTTTTTGGGGGGCAGGGGTTGAGATTTTCATGTTGCTGATGTAGTTGGGATGTTAACCCTTTGTCAGAACAGTTGTTTGCAAGTAATCTTCCCAGTCTGTCACTCCATTGATCATTGCCTTTGCGGTGCAAAAGCTTCAGTGTAAGAAGCTAAACAAGTCTATTTGTTTAGCTTTGCCTTTGTTGCCTTCGATTTCCGGGTTTTTTCCAGAATTCATCCTCTATACTGATGCCTCGAAGTGTTTCACTACATTTTCTTCCAACAGCATCATAATTTCAGATCTCTAATATATTTGATTAATCTCAAGTTGATTTTTATATGGTGAGAGCTATGGCTCTAATTTCATTCTTCTACATTTTACATCCAGTTTGGCCAGTGCCATTTGTTGACATGATTATATTTATTCCATTGTATTAACATAGCACTTTGTCAAATATTCATTGGCAGTGGATATGTGGAATAAATCTTGACTGTTTTGCTGTTCCATTGATGTGTATGTGTGTTGATTTTTGTAATGGTGTCATGCCTTGTTAATTATTATAACTTTTTTAGATGGCTTTTGGCCAATATTGCTATACCACAAGCTTGATTTTTCTTGCTCAGGATCACTTCAGCTTTTCTGAATCTTTTTGTGATGTCAAATGCAATTTATAATTTCTTTTTCTAATAGCTTAAAACGTGTCACTGGTGTTTTGTAGGGTTTGCATCAAATTTGTAGAATGCTTTAGATATTATAGACAATTTCATTGTTTTTATTCTTCTGATCCATAAGCAAAACATAGGTATTTTTTCTGGCTTTTGTTGAGTGTTTTTATCATTGCTTGATAATTTTCATTGTAGAGGTCTTTCACTCTTATTTGGTTAAATTCGTTCCCAAATATTTGATATTTTTTGTGTCTATTACAAATGGAATTTCTTTTTTGATTTCTTCCTGTGAGTTCATTAGCATGCAAAAACTACTGATCTTTGAGTATTTATTTTGTAACCTGCAACTTTGCTGAATTGATCCAATACTTCTAGCAACTTTTAGGTTTATTTATGTGCAATATCATGTCATCTGCAAATGTAAATAATTTGATTCCACTTTTCTAATTTTGATATCTTTCTCTTCTCTAACTGCTTTTGCTAAAACTTCCAGAACTATATTGAATAAGAGTGATGAAACTAGACATTTTTGTCTTGCTCCAGATCTGAGAGGAAATGCTTTCAGATTTTTCCCATTCAGTCTGATCTTGGCTTTTGTTCTGTGATATATAACTTTTATAATTTTAAAGAGTATTCCTTCTATATCTAATTTGTGGATTAATTTTTTTTATCAAAAAGTGGTATTGAATTTTTTAATGCTTTCTTTACATCTGTTTAAATGATCATATGGTTCTGTTCATTTTTGATGTGATTGGTGATGTTTATTTATTTGTGAATGTTGAATCACCCTTGCATTTGTGGAATAAATTCCACATGTTTGTCATGCTTGACCTTTATTATAAAATATTGGATTCAATTGGCTAATAATTTGTTGAGAATCTTTGTATCAATGTTAATGGTTTTATAGGTCTGTTTTCTTTTTATGTCATATCTTTGGCTTTTTAGTATAAAAGTAATGCTGACATAAAAAGAGTTTGACAGTGTCCATTTTTTCAGTAATTTGGAATAGCTTAGAGAGTATTGGAGTTAGTTCCTCTTTGAATGGTTTGTGTATTTCAGTTGCAAAAATGTCAATTTTCAATCTTTTTCTTGGTAGAAGACTTCTGATTACTGCTGCAATCTTGTTAGTTGTTAAAGGTCTGTTTAAGTTGTCTATATTCTCTTTATTTAATCTTTGTAGGTTACATGAAACCAGAGATTTATCCTTCTCCTTGACATTTTCCAGTTTAATAGAAGATAATTTTTCTTAGTGAATTTCTAATCTGTTGTACTTTAGTGATGTCATTTGTAATGGTTCTTAACTCTAATCATATCTGAGTTTTTCTCTTTTTTCTTTGTTAGTCTGGCTAGAAGTTTGTTTTATGTTCTTAAGAAACCAACTTGCTTTGATCTTTTGTATCTTTTTTACTTTCAATTTCATATATTTCTGCTCTGACCCTTGTTATTTTTTGCCTCCCATTCATTTTTAAAATTTGGTTTGTTTTGGTTAATAAGTCTTCAAGATGTATGACTAGATTTTTAATGTAAGCACATAATGCTATAAATTTTACTCTTAATGTTGCCTTTTACTTTTCCTACATGTTTTGATATGTTGTGTTTTCATTTTCTCGAGAAAGTTTTTAATTTCTCCTTGTACTTTTTCAATGACTCACTGATCATTTATTAGCACATTAATCAATTTTCACCTATTTATTTGTGTTCTGTTCTTATTTTTGACTTTTATATCTTTAAAGTTTGAGAAGATACATGATATGATTTCAACCTTTTAAATTCATGGCCTAGTATCTGATAATTCATAGAAAATGTCTCGTATGCTTTTCTTAAATTATCATTAGGATATTTGCCCTATCTTAAATTTTTGGCGGTTTGATGACAATATGCCTTGGAAATGACTTTGACTGAATCTACTTAAGATTGTTTGAACTTCTCATATCTGGATGTGTATGTGTCTTTCAAGGCCTGGGAAGTTTTCAAATATTTTATTTAGTAGGTTCTCAATACTCTTTCTATTTTCTTCTCCTTCAGGAATATCTATAATATGAACATCTAGTCATTAATGGTATCCAGTATTTCATGTGAGTTTTCTTCATTTCTTTTACATTTTTTTTTCTACTTATTTTTGGCTGATCGAGTTATCTTAAAAGTCTTATCTTCCATGTGAGGGATTTTTTTCTTCTACTGCTGCTAAAGTGTTCAATCCTATTTTTTCATTTCACTGTTTCAATATTTTTTCTCAAAAATTTCTATTTGATTCTTCTTAATGAGTTCTATCTCCTGACTAGTATTTTCATTTGTATCCCTCATTGATTTTTTTTCATCTCTTTAATTTATCTATGTTCACTTGTATCTTGTTGAGCTTCCTTACAATCATTGTTTTGAATTCTATAGTTATTATTTCATAGATTTCCTTTAATATCTGATTCTGGAGGGCTATTATGTTATGCTGTCTTGCTACTTCCTATCTCCTGTATTCCTGTATTGATGTCAGTCCATCGAATGTACTCATCCTTTCTTTTCTATGGAGTATGTTTCATTGTGACAGGGCTTAGGGTTTATCTTGAACACAAAGTATTGCTTGACATGTTGATTTGGCTGTGGTTCTAGGTAAGCCCAGAAGTGTAGTCTCTGAGTCTTTTGTTTTTGTTTTTCTGTTAGTATCAGCTCTGTCTGTAAGTGACACAGCAGTTTGCTGAATGTGGCTTTGAGCTGGATAGAAGTTTCTTTGGCGTATATTTTTGGCTCACAGAGTTCAGTATCAGTCTCCCTGGCAAATATGAAAGCCAGTGTCTTGTAGTTGGTTGTGAGGGAGATAGGGGTGGCTCCCATCTTGCCCTCCTGGAAAGACTGAGTTATGCTGGGACTTGTGGTACCAATTTTTGTGGCTTTAAGACTATGCCTTATGAATGGCCCTTCCTAGGTCCTGCTGGAAGAGTCCAACAGGTGCTGTGGCTTATAATACCAGCTGCCTTGGTCCTATGATTAGCTAACATGAACTGAACCTTTTTCTAGTCCTACAGTGTCACAAGACATTTGTAGGTGCTTGCTTGTTTTTACTGGGAAGATTCCAGCAATACCAATAAATTTAGATTGAATTGTCATAGTTCTGATGTTTCAGGGTATAGTGATGTCACTACTCAGATCTCCCAGGGTGGGAGCAGATTTTCTTATGGGCTGATGGCTGTGTTAGCCTCTAGAAGCTCAAGTGAATCCCTTTGCTCACATAAAGAATATGAGTGTAGCTCTGGAGCAAATGCCCCAAAATTTTGACAGTTACATGATGCAGAGGATCTGTCATTTGCTCTACCCATTGTCCTGAACCAATTATGATGCAGATGGGAGCAGAACTGGGGCACATCCCATGGTTTTTACTACTGAGTAAGACCTTCTCTGTGAGTCAAGGGAGAGGAGGAAAGGAAAGAAAGGAGGCTTCCTGCTCCACACCCAACGGCGTTGAGGCCACACTCAACTCTCTAAGGTAGAGTAAGTCAGTGAGTGGATGGAATTCCCTCTCAGGAAAACTGAGAGCAGTGGAGTGTGCCACAACTTTTTTTATGCATGGAGGTAGTAAGATGACTTTCCACTGGCTGCCTCATGCTGCTAGCTGCCCCTTCGTAACTGTCTTCTATTGTTGTACAGAACCTTTATAACTTTTCTTCCTTCCTTCCTTCCTTCCTTCCTTCCTTCCTTTCTTCCTTCCTTCCTTCCTTCCTTCCTTCCTTCCTTCCTTCCTTCCTTCCTTCCTTCCTTCCTTTCTTCCTTCCTTTCTTCCTTCCTTCCTTCCCTTCCTTCCTTCCTTTCTTCCTTCTTCACTGGAAATTTCTCTGTTGAGTTTGTGGAAACATAGTCCTTCAATTGTTTTTTCATAACCCAGAGTAGCTGAAGTTAGTGTAACTATATCCTATTCAACCATCTTGGATCCCAGTTTAGCAGCTGGATTTAAATAATGTGAACACATACATGCTCTTCCTTGATTCTACCCATGCTGCTCAAAAATGATTTTTGTAGATCTTAGAATAATGAGACCTGGATTCTTCAGTTCTTTGTGAACACTGAATGCGTTCCTTTACTTTTCCATGATTCTGCTTTTTGCTTAATAAATGGCCTCAATACATTATCCCTTAAATCCAAAACTCCTGTGATATTTGTTTTCTATTATAATGTCCTGTAAAAATGACAAAAAATCTCTGAGCATGGTCTGAAACCCATAGTTGGCATGCACAGAGAAACAGAAGAGATGAATCACTTTTCAGAATGTAGTCACTTTTGTAAGTTTCTTATTTGTAGATCTAGTGCATTGCATAAAATAGATTGAAGATAATTATTATTGTTTATATCTGATTTCAAATATTTGTTTACATATTTTATAAATATTTTTAGACATCAGTAGGAATGAAGTCATTTTTGTTCCTAACCTTGAACATGTAGGATTCTAGTCCATCATCATCTCCAATCATATCATCAAATATATATTTAGCAAAAATGCAAGTTATCAAAATCAAGACATGTATGATTACAAAAATGTTCATAAAGAACTCAAGGAACTCAACTATAACAAAATCATCCAATTAAGAAATGGGCAGGGTCCAGCACAGTAGCTTAATGGCTAAAGTCTTTCACCTTGCATGCATCAGGATCTCATAAGGTCGCTGCTTCAAGTCCTGACTGCTGTACTTCCCACCAGCTCACTGCTTGTGGCCTAGAAAGCAAAGGAAGATGGCTTGAACCTTTGAGACCCTGTAGCCTCATGGGAGATCTGGGAGAAGCTCCTGGTTCCAGATCAGCTTAGCTCCCTCCATTGAGATCCCTTGAGGAGTGAGTGGAAGTGGATGGACGATCTTTCTCTCTGTAAGTCTGACTTTCCAAGAAAAAGGTAACCTGATCCACTGTTGGTGGGCATATAGACCAGTACAACCATTCTGGGAGGTAGTGTGGAATTCCTCAGGGATTTGAAAATAGGTCAACCATGTGGCTTCATTCCTGGGAATTCACCCAAAGGAAATAAAATCAACACCACAATAGCCAAAATATTGAATTAAATCAGATGTCCATCAACTGATAAATGGATCAAAAAATAAGGTGACTATACACTATGAAATACTGCTTATTCACAAAGAGAAATGAATTTTTGAAAGAATGTAAATGCAAATGGAAACCAGTATGCTTAGTGAAATAAGCTGATCTGAAAAAGAAAAAAAATATGTTCCCCTGATATATACAGTTAATATAGAATATAAAAATTGTTAAAAAAAGACACTTTATGATATGATTGTAGATTTTAGTTTTTGTTTATACCACTATGGAACTGTGGTCTTCCTACTTTTTGCTGAATATTATGGTTAGTGGGGAAGTAGGCCTGTGATTATGTGAGTGGATTAAATAAAATTTTAAAAATTGAATTCACAAATTGATTATCCATAGTGACTTTTATACAAAACCTATCAAAAGCAGAAGATATGAACAAATATAATACAGTCATAGCATACGATGCCACAACAATGAAGTGAACCAGTTACAGATAAAACCACATGTGCTTTTGGGTTGAATGAAGATACCAGAGAATCCATTGCGCATGCTTCCATGATAAATAGTTTAGAAATAAGTGTGACCAAACTGTAGCATTTATAAGTGCATGTTTAGATGGAAAATCTACAAGACGAAGTAACAAATAGATTGCCTGTACTGATGTTGATTTTTAGGTGACAGTAAGTGCTTTTGAGTTGAGGGTCTTCCAGAAACCTCTATAGTCCTGGCAATATTTTTCTATTCATGAATGGGGTAGCTCAATTTTTCTACTTCTTTAATGCTCCAGAGGATTCACAATTTCATGTTAAAGGCATGTATATAAAATTCCAGGCTGCTAGGAAGTGCTGCATACATGGAACTGCCTAAGTATTCTATTTGCTTCTCCTTGCCTTGATTAGCTGTGTACACCTAATCTTAAAACCCAATGAATAGTCTTGGTGCGAGTGTGCAACCCACACATTCATTCCTAGGAGCTGCCTGGAGCACTAGCAGATTGCAAAGCACAAGGTGCTCACTCTTGCTTCATCTGATTACTGCTTACACCAGCACCAGAGTTGTCACACGGGTGACTGTGTGCTTCAGAGCCAGTGAGTGCCTGGGCGCTTAGTAATTATGGAAGCACATGTGCTAAGTCACTTTTGCTCAGCCACGATGAGAATTCTCAGTGTTCAATCGCCCTCAAAATTTCTCATCTCTTCCCTGGGGTGAGGTGCTTTGGTTTAGCAGCTGCACATGGGGATTGCATTTAAATCATTTAAGGTTGGAGTTCGATATCTCCTAAAACAGCCTCTTTTCTTCTGGCATTCCTCTCCATGCACACCTGGATTTTTTTTTTTTTTAACTTCAAAGTGAGGGATATCCTCCTGAGGGGCAGAAAGCCTTTGGGAGTGCATTAACTCTTTGCATGCACAGGTGCACATCATGAAGCCGTCTGCTCTCTTCCTCCTAGCCTGTTAATCATTCCTTGGCAGTAGCTCTTTTAAGTCATTAGCTATACATTTCACATTTTACCAGTGAGCACATTAACACAATCAATCAGGTGTGTGAAGAGCTAAAGGTCAAAAGAGGTTGTGAAGCGAAGTACGTGAAAAAGCCAAGGATAAATTTACTTTTAGTTAATGTAGCCTATATGATATTATATTCTTTCTCTTTGAACTCCTGTCTGCTCCTCTCCCTCATCCCCCTATGTACTGAATTGCTTGTAGAGGTTTCTATGCATTTTAGGAAACAATTAGAGTTATGCCTTGGGATGTAAGTTTTCTCCTCCATCCAATCACCTTGACAAACACGCTTTGCTATAGATGAGGAATGTCAGACATTTCTGCAAGTGAATTCCATGGAGAGGTAATAGGGCATTTGTGGAAGAAGCAAAAAGGAAATATTTGAATACATGAAATATTCTTTTATTTAATGATGGCACCAAAGCTTAATTCTGTTTTTTTTATATCTATAACTCTCCATGATTCTAGCTGTCTTTGAGATACAGAGGTCCTTTTCAATGAGTTCAAATTTAGGCAGGAGTTTGGGACAATGGAAACAAATTTGTGACAACATGGAAATCAGATTGCATCAGGTTTAGCTTTGTATGTTTAAAATGCCTTGTTTTCAGAAATAATGTAAAACAACAGGTTCTACCTGTATTTTTCAGTGATAGAAGTGAATGACTTTTCATTGCAATCTATCTTGGTAAGTAGCTGTCAGATACCTACTGTGTGCCAGGTACACAGGTGCTATAATATAGAGACTTCTAAGGATGAGTGGATGAGCCTGAGTGCCATGCTGAATCATTAATCACTGTGCCCTCTGCACCCAGGGGCTGTGAGACGATGCAGTGTTAGGCACCACAGGCCTGCGGGGCACTTGGATGAAGATGATCAGAAAGCATAGAGGAGATTGGACTCTCCCCAAAGTGTATCTGCAAGCCCACCTCCCAGTTTAGACAGGGAGTTCATTCATCTTTGGTGACACTGTCTGATATGATTTGCCTGCCACTGAGACCCCCTATTTATTTTTCCCACAAAGTCATCTGCAGCTGGTAAAATTGAGCCACTGCAGGTAGTGAGTGTTTCCCACCTGTTTTCTCCTGACTTCACACATCTGGGACAGATGGTGCCCCAGTAGGATCGACACAGCCCTACTGCCTAGGGGGAAGGCCATCCTCACAGTTTCCTCTTCAGAGCTGGGGGTGGTTTGTGTTTGTTCTTGACCCACCTCACCCACCCTCAGGAACTACATACAGAACTCGGCCACTGAAGTTGTTGACTGAACAACTGAATAATCTTCAACTGCTAATGTTACGTATCCAAACATGTTTGGTGGATCATTCTTGTAGCCCCCCCCACTGTATTTTAGAAATGGAATCGTTATGCATAAATTTAACATCAGATCCTAAGGTACTGAGGAATTAAGATTAGAGCTCAATCCTTAAATTGCACTATTTCCATTCTTGGTACATTTCCTTATTACTTCTTGTGTTTTAGTGGTTACTGATGGCATATGGTGAGAAAAAGTATCTACATTTTGGGAACTTTCTCTTTCAAATTTGGTTTCAGTAATGTTCATGATGGCTGCTGTCACTAATATTTGATTTGTTAATAATATTCTTGGACTGTTTGCATGCTATATATTCTTATATAATCTGTGAATTTCTAAGTAAACAACTTTAGCACAGAGTAATGCAATATATGTTGACTAATGAAAATACTTTGATTTTAGGGCTTAACATACCAGTTTTTTTAATCATTTCTATTATTTTTACCTATCTTTTAAAGAATTAAAAAAACCCTTTACATTGTATTATTTTCTATTTGTTACTGTTTTTGTAGTGTGCATTTTTGAATCTTGTGATATATCTTCGCATAACCCAAGGCTACAAATATCCTCTATTTTAATGAATTTAGTTTAAAGATTATTTATTTGGAAATCAGATACAGAAATGGAGATATGTAGATGTCTTCCATCTACTGGTTCACTCTGCAAATGAATGTAATGGCTGGAACTCAGTAAGGCTGGGCAGGGTCCAAGAGCTTCAGTCACATCTCCCCTGCAGACGGCAGGGACCCAAATACCTTGGCCATCTTCCATTGCTTTCCCAAGCCAGTAAGGAGCTGGGACTCTAAAAGGCATCCATATGGGTTTCTGACACCACAGGAGGTGGTTTTACCCACTATACCACAAAGGCAGCCTCCATCTTTATTTCATGCATAGTACTGTCAATATAATGGAGCACAATATGATTTTGATATGTATATGCAGATATTTTTAGAATGTGTACTGATCAAATCAGGAGTATTAATTTTCTATAATCTTAAACATTGATCACTGTGTTGGGAAATTTTGAGTTACTGTTTTTAGGTTCTTTAAATTAATCTACCTACTGTGCTGTACTAAACATTATTTCTGCTATGTGATTGTATTTTACTCATTTATTAAATTGTGTCTATCACCTTTCATTACTTTCTAGTCTCTAGTGGCTATCATTCTACTCTCAAATTCTACTTGCTGCTTTCTCAGACACATTAGCAGGGAGCTGGATAGGAGGTTGAGTAGTGTGGACTCAAACTGATACACATTTGCATGCTGGCATCCCAGGCAGTGGCTTTACTTGCTAAGCCACAATGTTGGCATTGAATTGTACATTGTTAGTCAGAATACTTTAAAGGGATTTATTGATATATGGAAACACTTGAAAAACTTTTTAGAAAATGGAATTACAAAAGAATTTTGTTTTCATGTAAAAATCTAAAATTGAAAAAAATCTAAAATTGACACATCACTGCTTAATAATATGCATTGGTTTATGACCTTCTTTTGAAGACTGGGTCCACTGATTGTAATTATCATTTATTTTGTAGTAATCAGTATAGTTTGGCTTAGCATCTATTGTTTGATTCAAACTCTAATTGTCTCTATTTTTTAAAGATTTTTTTTTATTGCAAAGGGAGATATACAGAGAGGAGGAGAGACAGAAAGGAAGATCTTCCATCCAATGATTTACCCCCCACAAGAGACCACAACAGCTGATGCTGCACCAATCCAAAGCCAGGAGTCAGGAACTTCCTCTAGGTTCCCAAGGCTTTGGGCCATCTTTGACTGCTTTCCTACATCTGCAGTCTTTTTTCCAATTTTTAGTATATTCTTATAGAACAGGCAAAAATTGTATACTCCTGAAGGTACCCAAGTTCTAATTCCCACTTCCTGCAAACATGTTACCTTGGTGCAAAGACACCAAGAGATGTGTTTGATGTGGAGAGTTTACTCCTTATTAGGTGTGTTGTTCAAATCTAGTCATGTGAATAGCTGAAAGACACCTATTGTAGAGACAAAATGTGAGAAAATTTATAAACATTCAAACAGAACTTACCTTTCTGTTTCTTTGAAACTAGACAAAAGGATCCTTGAGACAAACAAACAAACAAAAAAACAAACAAAATCAGAAATGGGGGTGGGCATCAGAAGTTAGGAATGAACCTCAGTTGTTGGTCAGCAAGGTAACGGGAATTTCTAATCTAGAAATGCCAAGAACTGAGTTCTACCAACAGCCCCAAAGAGTAAAGAAGCCTAATGAAAAGTTGAGAAAATATCACATACTGATAGCTTGCTTTTTTGATGTCAGTGAGATCTATATCATATTTCTGACCTATTACTCATCTGAGTCTGGCTTATATATATATATATATATATAATATATAATATCATGATATATTGTATATACACATATATATTTTAATATATATTTGATAGCACATATTGTGCTATGAATTTTGCCTAAATGCATTAAAAATTCCATCATTCTGGCATACTTTTACCAGTTAGCTGTAAGTTCTTTAAGTAAAATCTATCAGTGAGAAAAAAATTATTTGATACTTCCCCAAGTATTCAAAGTTTTTATTGCTTTTTCTTCTATTTGATGACTCCAGCTTTTCATCTTAAATAATGTATGAGTACAGTTTATAAATATATTGGAACTGGCATTGTGGCCCAGCAGATTAAGTGACTGTGATGCTGGCTTTCTGTCTTGGCGTGCTGGTTCAAGCCCTGGCTACTTGGCTTCTGATGTAGTTCAATGGTCAAGTGCCCAGGAAGGCAGTTGAAAATGGCCTAAGTACTTGGTCCCATGCAACCCATGTAGTAGACACAGCTGGAGATTCTTGCTCCTGGCTTTGACCTGTTGCATCTCTAGCTGTTGTGGCCACTTCAGCGGATGCTAAATCTCATCTTCTGAGTCTTACTCTCTTTGTGTGTGTCACATTGACTTTTGGTTAAAAATATTTAAGAAATCAAAAATTATATAGCAAGATGGAAACACAAGATGTTTACAAATTGCCACAAATCAGGGAAATATGATATTGAAGTACACAAAAAAAGAATTTATATAAGCAAACTGACAAATTTTTTTTAACAAGATATTTGATTTGCTTTGAAAAACAGATTTTAGAGAGAGAAGGCGAGAGATAGCGGTGTTCCCTTTGCTGGTTCATTTCCCAAATTCCCACGAGGGAAAGACTGAGCTGAGCTAGGAAGCAGAAGCTTCTTCAAGGTCTCTTATGGGTGCAAGGGCTCAGAGTCTTGGGACATGCTCTGATATTTTCCCAGACCATAGGCAGGAAGCTTGAATTGGAGCAGTCAGGACATGAATTAGTGCTTATATGAGATGATGGCACCATTGAGCAAAAGATTAGCCTGTCTTCCAAATCCAAGCATTTTGAGGGTTGATTGTTGTTTTATCCCCATTTTCTACAGTGTTTTTTTTCTACTCATTACTTGCTGAATTCTTGCTTTGATTGTAGGTTAATGAGATCACCCAAGGCCACTAAAATCTTGTTAGGTTCAGGGGCAAACTTTGTGAGACCATTCTCCCTGGACCAATATCACACTGTCCGTGTTTGAACACTTTGGGAAGCTTACTGTTTGTAAGTTGCCTGTTTGTCTCTCACAAGGTGACTAGAAAAATAGCACTTTCAAATGGGCAGCACAGAAATTGCACAGCTATTTCCCAATGAATTAGAGACTACTAAGGAAGGAAGTCTTCAGCAAGTTGCCGCCCAGACAAAGGCGGATTCAAGGAACCCTTAAAGACCTAAGACAATTCCAGAGGCCTTGATTGCTCTCTCTCTCTCTCTCTCTCTCTCTCTCTCTTTCTCTCTCTCTCTCACATACACACACACACATATACTCTTTCTCTCCTTTTAAGTGATACTCAAACTTTCTGACTCTCTGATACTCCCTGGGAGGTGCTTTCCCCTTCCTTCATTTTCATTTTACTCTTTCTCTGTTCATACTCTTCCTCTGATTACTAACTTGTATCAGAATCTATCTGCTTTGCTCAATGTCTCATACCTTTTATCTAAGTTCATTTATTTCCAGGTTTTAATGTTTTCTGAAAGAGAAGCATCTGGTAGGTTCTTGACAGTCATTTCTGCAATCTGGTTAGTTATAGCCTTTGACTAGTTCATTTACCTCTCCTATTAGAGATGCTCTGATATCAAAGGTTAGCATAATAATTCTGAACTTCCCCATTCATTAATTTTTAAGCCTCTGCTATGTTCCCCAACTCTGCTTAAAGAAGTTGTATGTGTAGTGTTGAATGATCTCACCTTCATCCTTTCTTGGATTGAAATTGGAAGGTAATGGAGGAAGGAAATGTTAAAAGTGTTTAAACTGTGAAGAGTGCACTCAAAAGAAAAATTTCATTATTCTATGGAAATAAATAGGATGTCTTAACAATTCTTGAGAAGAGCAAGAAGATTATTTAGAAGCATGATTGAAGTTGAAACCTCAAGATGATATAGAAGTTGGAATCAGATAAATGAATATAATTTCTATATTTAGAAAATAAATTTGAAATTCATTAGAATAGATTATGTAAATAAAATTTATTAGAAAAATGAGCTGGTAAAGGGAAACCATAAAGAAATAAAAGAAGTTAGGGCTTTGATGCAACAAGTGTGTTCCTTGGGATGCTCACAGCCCTATTGGAGTACCTGTTTTTTTTTTCCTTGAACCCTTCATTTCTATTGGCCATCAAGTGAAGCAGCAGGTGCATAGGTGCCTGAGCCCCTGTCATCTATATAGATTACCTGGATGGGGTTCTGAGCTATAGGCTCTGGCCTGGTCCAGCCCTAGCTTTTATGCACATTCATGTAGTGAATACTCAGTTTATCAAAGATTCTCCCTCCTTCCCACCCTCCTTTTTCTCTTCTCTCTCCTGTTTCTCTTCTCCTCAATCTCTCTCTCTCTCTATTTCTGTGTATGTGTGAATGTTTCAAATAAATGAAAGTAAATTGATAAAAATATAGAAAAATGCAAATTTCAGAGGAATGTACTGAAAATGTTGATGTTGATAATGGAGAGAATTGGGATGTATTCGATATTTAGGGGCTGAAATCAAGAAAGAATGTTTAGTTCAAAGAGGAAAAAGCAGAGGCATGAAGGACAAGTTTAACTCAATTTTTGGCTTGAATTTCAAATTGGGTGGTGGTACCTTTGATTGTAACAGTGACACATTCCTGAAGGAACCATTAAGACATAAAATAAATTTATCCATTTTCAAACTTTTGAACTTTAGGTACTTAGTTATACTCAAGATGAGATGTTCAGTATACAGTTAGAGGTACATAAGGGAGTTCTTAGTGGAAAACCTCCTCAGTGTAAGTTTAAGGGAAATATTTTCCTAATTTTTGGATTCACATATAGAAGAGAATTTCATCTTCCCAGAAGAAAAACTTTCCGTTTGTCTTTTCCTGCTCTCCATAGAGCAAGACAGATATGTCTCAGTGGTGTGGTGAATCCAGTAGGGGAGGCTGGACTTGCTGGGTCTGTGCTGCCTGTGTTTGCTCAAGAGTGTTTAGAGCCCAGGTATGAGGTACAGTTTGGACTGAGTCCCAAGCCTGTGGGTGGTGGGTAATAATCGAATCCCATCTTAGAATTATTTGAAAAGTCCACCTCAGCTGCATCTATTAGCTCAAAGCTTCCAAATAATCCTATCAGTAAATCAGGTATTTTGACAGGGTTTGGCCCTATCTTTCTGTTTCATTTCTTCATTAGTTCCAAATTAAATAATGAAATACAGAATAATGCTTATTGCCTTTTGCTATTCCAAAAGTTAATAATATTTTACCTTACATGAATAAACTGAAAGGTGAGGGACTTTGATGTTTCATGTGTTTATTCACACACTCACTTGGTCTTTAAAGTGTAGTTGGTTGATTAAAAAAGCAAAAACACATTAAATATTTCACACCATACTAACTCTCTAGTTGGGACAGCAAAGTTCTGCTCCCTGTATTTTTTTTTCCTTTGTCCCTTTAAGATTTATTTATTCCTATTGGAAAGGCAAATCCACAGAGGAAAGGACACACAAAGAGAAACATCTTCCATCTTCTGGTTCACTCCCCTAATGATTGTAAAGGCTGAAGCTGAGCTGATCCAAAGCCAGAGCCAGGAGCCACCTCTGGGTGTCCCACATGCATACAGGGTCCCAAGCACTTGAGCCATCCTCCACCACTTTCTCAGGCCACAGGCAGAGAACAGGATCAGAAGTGAGGCAGCACGGACATGAGCTGGCACTTATATGAGATGCTGATGCCTGCAGTTGGAAAATGAACCAGTTTAGCCACGGTGCTGGTTCTGTTTCTGTTTTTTAAATTGTTTTGCTAGCTGCCATTAAGAAAAGAACTCTGTGTGCTCTTTCCATTACGCTGAATGATTAGTGGGGTTAAAGGATATGTTTTCAATAGTTTCTAGAATGCTGGGAAGCTCTAAGAATGTGGTTGTTAAGCCTGTATGATGGGCTGCCTCTATGCAAGATCAGTTGTATCTGTCTGTCAGTTCTAACTGTTCAAGGTTGGCCATCTGAGTTCAACAGTGAACGCCTTGAAGATGGTAGGTCTGCTTTCCCAGAGCCATGGGACAACGATGAAGAAAATTTCTTCTAGGACAAAACCTTAAACTTCTAGAGTTAAGAATATTAACTAGAGTGTATTCTGATACTCTGGGTAGCCTACAACTTATTTAAGGGAGAGTGTGCTCAGGTGAAAAAGAAAGTGTAGGCAAATAATTCAGCCACTATCCTTGGAATAATGGTCAAGAGATGTAACTTACGTCAAGTGGATTTCCTTTTTCATAAAATGAAGATAATGCCTTCCAAATAGTGTTTTACATTCTTCATACGTTGACATGCATATGTCAAAACTGATATTTTGCTGTGGAATTTCAAGTTCAATTTTGATACTTGTCAGCTTGTGCAGTTACTTCTGCTCAATTTCTCCGTGATAATCTCCTTAGCAATAAATCCATTGTGATGCACTTGGAAGTGAATTACAAGCTCAGGAGTCACAGTGTTTTGTTAGACTGGATAGCAGTGTCATGTGGAAGCCACTGGGGAGTTACTGTAGGAAGGCAGCATGAAGTCCATTCAGAGCAGGGTGGCTGGAGTCGGCTTTGAACCTGCCTCTGTGACTTCCTCTTATCATGACATTGCTGGAATTACTTATTTTTGCTCTGCTGCACTTTTCTGATCTGAAAACTACAGACAACACTTTTTGTTACAAGGTTACTGTGGCAATTAAAGGCGTGCATATGTGAAAACAAATCAGACTATGTAAATATTAGATTTTTTGTCTAGTTTTTGTTTCTGTTATAATTGTTTCAAATGTTGAGCTAGTTTTCTTTTTTCTCTCTTATCTCATTATGCCATGTGAAATGGAACTAAAGAGAAATCTGGGCAGCTTTTCTATAGAATTCTGATTCTGTTGGCAGGTGGGCATATGGGAAGAGCAGAGAAAGTGACATGATCTGGTAGTATATGGACAAGACTATCCTGACTACTGGGAAACTATAGCTGTGAAAAAGCAAGTTCAGAAATAGGGTTAGTAATAGAATAAGAGTGTCTGCGACAGCTTTAATGTAAGTCAAGAAGACCTTCTGAGAAAAGAGCTAATGAGTCTTTATTTTGCTGTATTCCTCACTCACTCAAAGAGAGGAGCTGAGAAATAAAGCAAAAGGGTTCAAAGACTTTTCCCCATCCCTGAGGGGTTCAGTTCTTCACTCGGCATTAAATTTTGGGTCTCATACAATGCTTGCCTTGAGCCCTAAGAGAAACTGAAGTTGGCTATCCCCATGCATATTGGCACCTCAGTGACAGAGGTGACTGCTGAACAGCTAAGTACCCTCACAGAGTAGGTGCTTGCACTAGCTTTGCAAGGGCAGTAAATCCTCTCTGTGACTTAGAGGTGAACCAGAAACCTACACAGCAATTAATGAACCAAGGCGGACTACACAGTGGCAGCGTGAGTCAGAGGCCAGGGCAGAGAAACCTTAGCAGCAGAATGCTGGGAGAGAATAAAAACTTTATGGTGATCATTGGTGAATATAAATCAAAGCAGCAAATGTTAGACATTTTCTAACTTATTTCTGCTAGAATCCATGGTTGCTCAAATGTGAAAGCTTTTCTGGCTCAGGTCTTAGTGTGAGTGAGCATACAGTGGTATATCACTATTAATAAGCTTCAAATCATATATCGTCTAGTTTTGAAAACAAATGTGAAAAATTTGTATAGGATTATTCAAATTATTTTATTGATCCCCCATTTTATTGGATGAGAACTAAATTAAGTAGTTCTGTGGAAACATATTTTCTTTTGTTTAATGAGCTATCACTTTGCTATGGAGAGAGAATTGCTCTTGGAAAGATTATCTTGGATTTGTGGACTTCTTTTTGAGAAAAGCTACAAAAAACACCTTTCGGTTAAGATGAGAAAGGAAGGAATAAGAAAGTCCGCAGCCTGTTGAGGATAATGTCTCTGTTACTCGGGACTTCCATTAGACTACTTAGGACGATTTTTTTAAGGAATTGCTGTGCACATCTTCCTAGGCTGGAGGAGTGGGGATGACTGATATGTCTGGCAGGTCAGTGTGCACTGAATGAGCAGGATGTGTTTACATATGATGGTGCCTGAACGCAGTCTGCTTGGCTCTACTGACCCTTCCCTTGAATGGGGGTTGTTGGCTCTTTTACTTGAAGAATTGAGCTCAATCACTCGCACAAACAGCTGTAAGTAATTGAACCTAGAGCAAGTAAGAGCACCTGCACACAAATCACTTTATAACAGGGACCTTTCTTCTTTCAGGTGACTCAGAGATTTGGTAGGTGTTAAAGATAGCATCTCAACTCAAAAGGAATAATTTTAGAATACTTTATGTTAATAAAACTGACTAATTTGGGGATCAAAATTATATTATATTTTATACCAGCAAAATTCTAAGCAAATCAAATATCATTAATGAGGGCTTCTGTGCGTCCCATAACTTAAATATACAATTTAATATTTATAACAGTCAGAGGCAGGTGTCATTTCCCCTTGTAAGTGTAGAAATGGTGTATTGAAATAGATGTTTTTCTGTCCATAGGCACTAAATGAATATGGGGCAGCCTAGGATTCTACTCAGAATATGTCAGTGAAGACAATACAATGGACTTTCTTTAATAGCATGGATCAAGAAATTAAGCTATCAAATATTTATTCTTTCTTATGAAGTAAAGAATTTTGTTAGCATATAGAGTCACTGAAGAAACAATAGCTGAAAAGACAACACAGAATCAAACATTAGAAACATTTTCTGTAATTTCAAAATTGAAGCTAATTTGGCAAATTGAGAAAAATATATGAAATGTGTGTGACAGGCAAAACAATATGAGCCTTAATATGTTCCAAAGTTAACAATAGTAGATCTAATTAGGAAGTGAACAAAATACAATAATACATAATTAAGAAATACAAATGGACATTCTGTAACCTCCAATATGATGATATTTGGGAATTGAGTCCTTGGGAGCTAATCAGGGTTTAGATCAAGTCGTGGGGGTGGGCCTTCTACTAGCATTAGAGTCCTTGTAAGATACAATGCCAGATGTTGTGCTTTGTCATCACTGTCACAAAGAAGAGGTCATATAAAGATATAGTGAGGAGGCTGCCATGTGCAAGCCAAGGACACAGTGATGTCCTGTCCTCACCAGAAATCAAGTTGAGTAGACCTTGGTTATGGATCTTTAATTTTCAGAACTATGAGAAAATAAAATTCCATTTAAAAAGTCTAACTTAAGGTATTTTGTTAGGGCAGTTCAAACTAAAAATAATTGATAGGCTGTTAAGTCTAATAACCACTTACACTCTATCGACATGAGTTGTACATATGTAAAGGCCTAGAGAATAAAGCAAGAATTAATGCACATACACAGAGATCTCATTCAGGTAAGGAGAAAGACTCATGGGCTAGAAGGCATAGGGTTAAATCAGCTATACCGTGTCTGCTGAACTAGATGCTACAGTGCTGCAAGAAGAGTGGAACATTCCTGCTGGAATTAATTTCAATTATAAATATGAGACTGATACACTTTGAAATCTATTGATTGACTTTTCATGTTTATATTTTTGGTGTGAGGCTGTCCCTGACTCTGCCAGATGTGCCCATCGCTCCAGGGAAGATCTAGGCAGGAATGTAAGGGGTGGCACACAAAGGAAAGTTGCCTGTTGAAATTTTGATGAAAAATGACATGCCTTGAATTTGTGCTGAAAAACATGCCAGAGAAGGGATAAAGGCGAAAAAATATTTTATGATTGGACAAAATTTGCCCTTTCCATATCCAGAGCTACTCCTATGCGATCGGATCACAGTTTTCCTTAAGCTATACTGCATAAAAGACGAAGCGTTTGATCCAAGCAAAGACGATGGGCATGGGAAATGGAGTAGCAAAGACAGGGGTATTCTGGATCAGTATTGGTCATCATGCTGAGATACAGCTGGTCTCCTGCATCTCTCTAGAACTCCTACCCCAATATGTCGGCTGTAATAAGATGGAAATTGACTGAAATCAATTACCGCAAATCATGGGAATCATATTTGTCTTTTTGGAACTGGCTTATCTTATTAAACATAATAGTTTTCAGAAGCATCCACATTTTTACAAGACACAGTTTTATTCTTTTTTATGGTTAAGTAGTATTCAACAGTTTGTATATATCAAATGTCAATGGATATTTAGGTTGATTCCATATTTTACCTTTGGTAACATGAGCTGCTATTAATAGAAATACAGATAACTCTTCAGTGCTGATTTCATTTTTGGGTGGGTAAATTCCCAGGAATGGGATGATTTGGTTCTATGGTAGATCTACACTCAGATATTTGAGTAATTTTCATTTTTTTCTTTTATAATGGTATTCCATAATTTATATTCCCACCAAGAGTATTTTAGAGTAAAGTCAGCTTTACCACATTTTTTAAATTTTATGATTACAGCTAACATAACAAGGGAGAAGTGAAGTATCATTTTAGTTGTTTATTTGCATTCCCATGATGGCTAGTATCCTATCTGTTCATGTGTGTGTTGTTCCTTTGTATTTCATTCTTTGTAAAACATGTTCATATCCTTAGCCCATTTGTTTACTAGCTTGTATGTCTTCATGAGTTTCTGGAACTCCTTATACATCTTGGGTGTTATATCAGATATATAATTTACAAGTATTTTCTTCCATTCTGTTCATTGCCCCTTGTTTAATGTTTCTTTTGCTTTTCAGAGTGTTTTAGATTAACACACTCATTTGTCTGTGTATGCCTTTGTTTCTTGCGCTTCTAGCTGCCCCTCACACTCCAGAGCTCTGCCTATGCCAATGTTGTACAGAGTTTCTGTTTATCTATTTCTCCTACCAGGTGGTTGTAGGTCTTAGGTTTAGCTCCAGAATCAATTGTGAGTTGGTATTTGTATAGGATGTCAGGTTGGGGTCTTGTTTCATACTTCTAAATTCAGAAGTCTGATATTCTCAGCACTATTTGTTGAACAGACTGCCCTTTCTCCAGGGAATGATTTTTAGCTTGTTTGTCAAAGATCAGTTGGTTATAGGAGCTTGGGTCAATTTCTGGAGTGCCAAGTCTGTTCTGTGTGTTTACATATCTACTCTTGAAAGAGAACTTGACTTTCTTCATTGTAATTGCTCTATAATATATAGCAAAATCTGGCATCGCTATGTCTACAGCTTTATTTTGACTGGTTAGGGTTGCTTTAGCTATTTGGGATATATTTAAAATTTGTCAAGTCTGAAAAGAACTTTCACACATCCTGTCCAGGCCATCACTTTAATTTTTGCTAATACCATCCCTCTTCTCAGAGCATACCTCATTAATAACAACCTGTTAAAGCTACCTTTAACAAGACACTTAATGCAAATACCATTACCATAAAGTCCCCTCACCTGTTTTTTGTTTTTTGTTTGTTTGTTTGTTTGCTTTTTACAGAACATAACATTTGGTTGTGTTGGCCCAACAGCACTATGCATTTTCTTCCTTTGCCACATCCATGTATCAACTCATATCATGTCTCTATAGAGTATTTTTTACTTAATGTATTTTTATTTCTGAATTCTAGTTTGTGTTTCATTGTGTAAAAACTATCTTAACTTGATATCCTTTGCTTTATTGATATATTACGATGTTCATGTTCAAACCATAGATTTTAACAGAATTTCATGCAAATGGTCAGATCTCATTGCTAACTTACATGGGAAAATGGTTCCCTCTAAAGTTTATAAATACTATGAATGTTAAATATTTTCAGTACAATAAATTGAAGAGAAATCTACACAAAGTCAAAGAGGAATGATTGAGGGATTGTTTCTATTTTCATTTCCAGAATAACTTGAGGTATCTGCAGTGATTTAAAAATAATGTACATCTCAAAGTAACATTTTTAATATCTTTTGTTTTAAGCTGTCATATTGGAAAAGACAATTTTCGTTGAGGCTTCTTACAATTCCACATTCCTAGGATAAGTTCTTCCAATTTTAACAGGCATCACTGTGGAATTTTACATGTGGACCAATATAAAAGTATTTAGATATAGGCAGAAGATAATTGTTTTCTGAAAAATAAAGATTATGCCTTTAATTTACATTTTAATTGCTACTGGCCTGTATTTGTCTGTGAATATTTTGTTTCCGTTTGTCTTAAGGCACAAGTGCTATTCATTGTGATTCCTAATTATCCTGTTTCTCAAATAGTAGATTCGTTTGTTGCCTTTTGATTATGGTTTTATAGATGCTTGCTTCCTTAAAGTAACAGGAATAAACTTGCTTTTCCCTTTTCTGTATTTATAGCCTTTGAAAATAATGTTTAAAAGATATAAGGCTTAAAAGTAATAAATGGGATGAGAGTGACAAGATAAATAGCCCAGTAGCTAAATCCTTACCTTGCATTTGCCAGGATAACATGTAAGCACAGGTTTGTATCCTGGCTGTTCTGTTCCCATCTAACTCCCTGCTTGTGGTTTTGGAGGGCAGTAGAGAATGGCCCAAGACCTTGGGATCCTGCATCCATGTGGGAGATCTGGAGGAGGATCCTGGCTTCAGATCAGGTCAGCTTTGGCCAATGTGGCCATTTGGAGAGTGAGCCAGCAGGCAGAAGATCTTTCTTTATGTTTCTCCTTCTTTCTGTTAATCTGACTTTCCGGTAAAAACCAAAATGAAATAAACTGGCTATTGAATCCATTGGCACTGAATCATTTGAGAAAAAAAAATGGATTTCAGGTTTAATCTCTATGTCGTCCTACAGATATCTGGTAAAAAGGTGACAATTATCCTGAAGGTCAAAATTTTCTTTATTCCTCATGGTACATACCAGGGAAAAATTATTTTAGATTCTGTAATTCTCCACATCACTTTAAACATGTTTAATTTTCCTCTAAGATTCTTCTTCTATTACTGATGTGGCTTTCTGAGATAACCATGCTACAAAAGTTGGTCTGAGGTGACCAAATGTGTAATGGTATGTTGTGAATTCTAGTTCAATTACTTTATGATAAGGGGATTTCTTTATTCACAAATGAGTGCTGCTGTTGAAGGTAGAGTTCAGCTGTTTATATACTAACATGTAGCAATTATCATGAAACAAACTCATTCTTGAGCTCTGTTGTAACTATGGCAACCAGAATTAAATGAATTCTATTAGAAATACAAAAAGCTACCCCAGCAGGGTAGAGTAAATATTATCTCTTATTGATTTATGAAGGTTCTAGATGATGAAAAGTGGTTAATATATTTCTGTCATGAAACACATTTATTAGGGTTTCTTTTTACTGCTAAGATCTATTGTCTATTTAAATAATGTAAGCCCGGTATCATTAGTTTTTGCATCTTTTTGCAGTCACTTTTGCCTTTGTGATTAGAGGAAACTACCAGCTTTTCCAATATCTTTTGTAGTATATTTAGGGCTAACAAGGACGCTGCTTGATGGAAGGACTGTTTCTGATTATGTTTGGCTAAAGTATGGTTTGAACAATGATTTTTATCATAAATGGCTTTATGCTTATTTTGCTGTGTTTCACTTGTGTTTGAATAAAACCATACAACTCGTGTGGCTTCAGGTGGTCGGTGCTTGTATCAGGGTTTATTGGAATAAGAAAATTAAACAGTAATTTGTCCTTTAAGTGGAATAATTTAAAATTCAATTCAAGTAATAATGTAAGGCTAAAATGGAACAACATTATGGAGCAAGATCAGAGTGCTTTGTGTCTCAGAGGTTTTGGTGTGCAGATGTCAGTGCGGCTCTGCATGTAAAATGTCAGCACGTACTATACCCACTTACATCCTTTTCCTAAAATCTACTCAACATTTTGCATCTTGATGAAAATGAAAAGGTCACTGTAGCTCTTTCCCTCCACAATATTGACAACAGTCAGAAGAATGGAGTGTCTGCAAACCAGGATGAAAATTGATAAGATAAATACCAGACATTGGTCTTGAGGCCTTGGGACCTGTGAGTTTTGTCATATATATTTTCTCACAATTGTTATATCTGGTCAGTTTATGTCACAGTGGAATGATGTTTTACTGAGTTAGGAGATACACTTACCTACCGAGGACAAAGATGCTCAATCACTAAAACAAAACAGATAGGAATAAGAAGCAGCATACTTTCAGATTATTACCCAGTTTCTTATTTTTGTGTTTTCTGTATTAAATAAGAATATTGAATTGTTACGTTTTGAGTGTGGTATATATTTCCATTGGGTTTATTTTGGTTGTGCAGCCTTAAATTTATTTTGACAGTTTTTTTTTTATTGTATTAGGCATGAAAATTCTTAGTGATTTAAATTCACTGTAGTGAACCCAGATTTTGGACAAAGTAGAAGACTCATGGGTTGTTCCTACTCCCAACCATGTGTGACATTTCACTAAATCTCCGTGTTTTCTCAGGGCCTTGATCCACTGTGTCAAAGCAGTCTCCTAAATGCCTTTGGAGCCTGATCCTTTCTGCCTTTGGTTCTAAGGATCTTGGAGCTCCAAGGTTTTATAGGCATTTTTATTACATTTCACAGCATCCCCAAGTAAGGTTGACATTCTACTTCACATCACAACATATGAGAATTGGAGGGGATTTCAGAGATCATCTAGCCTAAGCTGTTCATTTTGCAGATAAGAAATTGGAACTCAGAAGGGTGAAGTGAATTGCCCAGGGTCACACAGCTCATTAATAGCACAGCAGGAATAAGACCTGTGGTGTGCCAAGTTCTAATCCAGGGCTCCGGCTGCTGTGCGTCCCAACTTCATGTTTTCTCTTATGTCCAAGTGTAGGTACTTCTACCTCTTCTTAGCATATGAGATGACAGAGACAAGACAGGATTACTTGCTCCCAAGCTAGTGCTCTATCCATTTTTGCCAATTACACACCCTCTTGTTTGTAAAGGGGAAAAAAGAAGAGTAACAAGAACATTTTTCTTTCTTATTCATTATCTACTTGATGTCTATTACTTGCCTCTTTTTTGGTAATACTTTCACTGATTAACCTGTTGCATGCAATATAAAATGGTGAAATGCATTATCCTGGGTAAATGTGATGTTAGAAATATGTTCTGCTCTAGTTAGGCGTCATTATTTGAAAAAGAAGTAATCGTCCCAGCACTGAGACCTAGCAGGTGGTCTCACTAGAAGTTATAACAGTTTTCTTAATGGTGTAGTAAGAATGTCATTTGCAGGGCAGCAAGGGCAGAGAGAAATTGGCCCCAAAGCTGGCTTACTTGTGCACTCATTCCCAAGCATCAGCAAGCAAAAGTAAATACATATTTTCTTACTGATCATATGGGTACTTTATGCTGCCTATTCAGTTTCAGTGAAAGTGATGACAAAGCATGTATATATACTTCCTGTTTGCATCCTTTCTCCAATAATGCTACTAATAACCTTGTAATGCCTTGCTTTTCTAATTCTGTGAGGAAACAGAGCTTATTGCCTCCTGAGAGGAGGCGACATTCATTCAAGCAATGGTAGATAAAAAAAATGCAGTAGGGAAAACAAAATACAGAGATCTGTGGGAAGTAGGAAGCAAGAGACAAATTTTCCATTACAGGTAGCTCACTCTTGTGAGAATTCATGGTTTCAATAAGATAGCAGAAATAGAAATCGTGTTTTTAAATGTATAGACTTCAGCATACAAACAGGCATGCACATCACAAATTAGTACATGTTTCAGCTAATGAGTATTTTGCATATCTTTCCAAACTTTCTTCGCAAGGTAATAACCACAGTTTAATGGTTTAATATATGATTGCAAACATTAATATCTAGGTGAAATTAATTATCTAAGTGGAGAAAAGCATCTTCTAGTTCTCAAAGTATGGCTTACATATATCCTGGTAAGTGATCTTTTTTTGAAAAAAAAAAATTTATCTGGTGAGAGGAAGGGGGCATGTGTACACTCACCTGTGGATTGATTATCAAAATTCCATCTGTGGCCAGGCTTAGCCGAAACCCAAACTGGGAACTGAGACTCAATCAAGGTCTTACACATGAGTGGCAAGGATATGATCACTTAAATCATTTCTTCCTGCCTTCTTTGGATGAGCAATTATCAAGTAGCTGAAAGAAGAGTGGGCACTCTGATACTGATTGTAAGGTGAAACAATCTGGGGTCTCATTTGCTAGGCCAAACACCAATCACCCAATTCTTAGTCAATTTTCAATGTGAATGTGGATATATAAGAGGAAGAGAAAAAAAAAAAAAGGAAAGGGGTGAGGGAAGAAAGCTATTCACAGACCAAGATTCTGAAATGTTGATAACTTCATTAGTGTAGCTGCTATCGAGTCCAAGGTTAGAAATTTATTTACTTCTCTGATTTTTTATTGCCGTTGCCATTCTTCAGCAATTCTAAGATAAGGACATTTTCTCCTCATATTTTGTCTTCTCTGAAGTTAAAAGCATTTTCTAGTTAGTGGTGCATCACTGAATTTAGTAGTATAAGATAAGCCAGAACACTCTGCCTTATGAGCTAATTCACCGCTTAAAGACAATTTGAGAAGGAAATATTATTAGTTTTAAATCATTTCAGATGGCACCAGCATGATCTGTTCAAATATGAGTACTAGTAGCTTGGAAGAAAACTTGGAAAACTACAGTAAAGTTACTTATATTTTCAGGAATCCTGCACATCATGCTTTTAAGTTTTTCAAAAAGTAGCCCAGAAAGTCCATTTGTGACCGTAAGTGTTTTGCATTAACCAATCTCTCACATACATTTTCATTTTCCATATGTGAGCAATAATTGATATCTATGTCTAAATTTAATTGTCTTTTAAGTACATTTACAGTGGAAATCCAAAGGGGCAGGGAAATAGCTTTTCTTTCTTTATAATCAATAATGCCATATCATATAATCAATAAAAAAGTATTTATCTGAAAGGCCTAACAGGAGAGAGATCAGTTGATTGTCCCTCTGCTGGTTCACCTGCAAGATTTGGGGCTAGGCAAGGCCAGATCTAGGAGCCAAGAACTCCATCTGGGTTTCTCACATGGACAGCAGGAAGCAGATTTGCAAGTTACCATCTGCTGCCTACAAACATGTGTGTTAGCAGAAGCTGGTCAGATGTGGATGTGAGACTTCATCCCTGGTACTCTCACATGGCAAGTGACCATTCCAAGTAGTTTTAACCCTCCCCACCTGAGGTCCTACCCCCAAAATAAATGTATTTAAAACTAGTAAAGATTTAAAGAACTATACCAACGTCTTTGTTTCATATTTGAGAAACTAAGGATAAAAAGTTACATTAGTCATCTTGATTACATAGGTTTCTTTTTTTAAAAAGATTTATTTATTTTTATTGGAAAGGAGAGGAGGAGAGACAGAGGAAGATCTTCCATCCGATGATTCACTTGCCAGGTGACTGCAACAGCTTTTGCTGTGCTAATTCGAAGTGAGGGGCCAGGAGCTCTTCCAGGTCTCCCACGAGGATGCAGGGTCCCAAGGCTTTGGACTGTCCTCAACTGCTTTCTCAGGCCACAAGCAGGGAGCTGAATGGGAAGTGGGGCTGCCAGGACTAGAGCAGGCACCCATATGGAATCAAGGTGAGGACTTTAGTGGCTAGGCCACAGCGCAGGGCCCAACATAGATTTCTAATATATGGCAATAGCATTCAGAATTTTTACAGATCAATGCCAACAACTATTGTGATAACCAGCAACTGTAATTTTACTAACATGTTATCTTTATTCACACAGTGATATTAGTTCTTTGTTTTATTAGACAGTTGCATGATCCAACAAATTAAAGTAATATAGTGTTCCTAATGTTGGAGGACCTCCTCAGGAGGCTTAAACCAGG
Source organism: Ochotona curzoniae (assembly GCF_017591425.1). Lineage (NCBI taxonomy): Eukaryota > Metazoa > Chordata > Mammalia > Lagomorpha > Ochotonidae > Ochotona > Ochotona curzoniae. The sequence continues at coordinate 38,206,916 of NW_024466502.1, read as the reverse complement.
TTTTTTTTTTTTTTCAGATGTATTTATTTTCATTGGAAAGGTAGATTTACAGAGAGGAGATACAAAGAGAAAGATCTTCTGTCCTCTGGTTCATTCCCCAAGTGGCTGCAATAGCTGGAGCTAAGCCAATCTGAAAGGACCCCCGGAGCCTCTTCCAAACCTCCCACACAGATGCAGCATCCCAAAGCCTTGGGCTGTCTTTGACTGCTTTCCCAGGCCACATTCTGGGGGCTGGATAGGAAGTGGAGCAGCCAGAATTGGAACTGGCACCCAAATTGGGATCCTGGCACATGCAAGGGGAGGATTTTAGCCATCATGCTACCATGTCAGGCCCCCAAAGCCTTTATTTTAGATACATGCTGGATTTCAGGAATTAATATATCTGAGGGAAAGAGGTATAACATTCATGGAATGCTTAGGGAAGTCTAGTAGACAGGGAAAATGGCAAGCTGCTTCGAGGGTAAAATAGTACATTTTAACTTCTTTTACACAATACTCATTAAGTATTTATTACAATTACCACTATAGTATGGATTTTAATCTTTGCAGTAAATCAAGATTTGTTCAGGAAATGTCAGTTTATAACTTTGCTTATGTAAAAATTAACTTCAGCCATACAAAGCCCTGTTTAGATAATTTGAAATCAGGTTATACTAAAGGCTAATAATGAAAAGCAACATTATCTTTTCCTTTACCATGGACTCCAGTTGCATTCCTTTGGGAAAACAAAAAGTCTGAATTCTTGCAACAATTCCAGTTTGCATTTCTAAATGATATATAACATGCATTAGCAAAAGATTTTACTTTTTTCTTGTACAACCATATGCTTCCTAAACAGTTTTATTGAGATGTGATTGACCTGCAGTAAACTGCACAAATTTTAAGTGTTCAACTCCATACGTTTTGGCAGATGCACTGACTTGTAAAACCATCATCTCGATCAAAATAAATGCTTACCATATTCCAATGAGAATTTTATTTGTCCTTTCCATCCTGTGCAAGTACTAACTCCCAATTGGTCCATCTGCTAATTGTTACCATCTGTCCTGGTGGTTGATGTTTTCTTGAATTTTATATAAAGGTTTCATATAGTCTCCTTATTTTTCTTAGTTTATTTCAGTTCATAATATTCTGAAACTCATCCATGTATCTTTGTGTCTAATGTTTATTCCTTTTTATTGCTGAGTAATATTCTACTAGGGAGATGAAATGGAGTTCATTACTGAACATTTGGGCTGTGTTTTGTTACTGGCTAATTTCAATAACTTTAATATTTGCATACAGATAATTTGCAAAATATGTTAATGATTTTGTGTAAATGAATCAATTGGTCAATCTGGTCATGTTTAATTTTTAAGGAGTTTCCAATTTTTTTTTTCAAACAGTTGGTACAATTTGAAACTCTCACCTTCAGTCTATGAGAGCTCTTGTGATTCTATACTCTCAGCAACACTAGAAAATAAAAATATTTGAAAAGATAGACATATATTAGATAGTAGACATATAGGCATATTTATTAATATAATGTGAATAGATTTCATGTAATTCAGATATAATTCCATGAAGATAACTGTTAGTATCCACTTCTTACTCTTCCTTAATTACCTCTCCTTGAATCCTTTTTTCTTTAATTAGCATTATAATCACAGGCTTAATGAATCCGTAACAATAATATTCAGTAAGTACAGAGTGAAAAACCACTGTTCCACTAAGGTACAGAAAAGGGCTAAAAAAATCTAATCTTAAAATGTAAGTATAGGTTCTTGTAATTTTTTTCTGTATCCTACATATTAACACACATATATTAATGTCTATATTAACACATATCATATATTAATTTATTTTAGATTATATATTATTATAATATATTATATACTTATATATAACATATATATTACATATTACCATATATATCAGAGAAAACATGATGTTAGCCTTTTGGGAGCTATTTCACTGAGCATTAGTCTCCAGTTGCATTCATTTTGTTGAAATCAAAAAGAGTGGTTTTCATTGTTATGACTGAGTAGTATTCTGTCATGGTTATATATTCACTTTCTTTTCTTTCCTTATTTAAAAAGAAGTATTAATACAAAGAGAACGGATTTTATGCAGTCCATATGTAGAGTTAGCAGAAGACAATCCCATTTCCCTCACTCTCCTTCAACTGCCTTGTCCCAGCACTCCTCTATCCACCCATCCTTCTGCCATAACGGCACAGACATAATTTTTTCGTTGATTTTACCTTTATTTGAAAAGCAGAATTATAAAGAGCGGAAGAGACAGTGTTTGAGAGCCTCAGTCCACCAGTTTACCACTCAAGTGCCTCAATCCACCAGTTTACCACTCAAATGGCTGCAAGGGCCTGAACCAAGCCAGTCTGAAGCCAGGAGCCTCCCTCCGCTTGGTCCCCCACACAGGTGCAGAGATCCCAAGACCTGAGCCATCCTGACACTTTCCAAGGGCATTAGTAGGCAGCTGGATCAGAAGTGGAGCAGCCAGGCCATGGACTGGCATTCACATGGTTTGCAGGTGCCACAGGTAGAGGTTTAGTATACTATTTGATGGTGCTAACTCTAATTGCACAGACTTAATTGATGACTGCCGTGGATGCAGGAGCAGGGTGGACTTACCTCAGACCCAATACGTCACTCAGACCTCAGCCTGGAACTGAAAAGGGCTTCAGGAGCTGGACTAGTAGCTCCAGCTGGCCAGCGATGAGTCTAGGCTGACTTTCCTTACCTGAGTAGGTCTTAAACAGAACCTGTGCCAGCTTCTGTGTTGGAAGGGATGTAAAACCCTCTAGCACATCCCGGCCCTCTGCCTGCCTTTGTTCCTGCAGTGTCTCTCTCTTTCTCTCTTTTCTTTCTTTTCTCTCTTTCCTCTCTCTCACTCTCTTCCCCCCTTCTTCACTACATGAGGAAAGACCCATTTGCATTTTTACAACTGGCTGAGGTTTTCTTTGCACAGGTGGTCGGCATCCTAGCAGTTTATCCAACAGTGATTTGAATCTACTCTGCATTCACATGCTTCATTTGTGTTCATTTTAACACTCACGGCTAAAAGGTAAGAAACTATTGGATCACATTTCCTCTTAAGTGTCAACATGGGCTAAAAATGGCAATCATATTCCAAAGTGACCATTTCATTGCTACTTTTTGTGTGTTCCCTCTTAGTTGCCTCATAACAGAGAAAGCATACTATGTTTGTCCTTTTGGGACTGGATCGTTTTGCTAAGCATAATTGTCTCCTGTTACATCTGTTTTGTTGCAAAAGACATGGATTCTTTTGTCTTTGCTTCTTTAACAAGCAGTATTTTGTAGTCTGTATTTATACCACATTTTATTTATCTAGTCTTTGGTGATGGACACATGGGTTTGATTCCATATACTAGTTATGGTTAATTGAGCTGCTATAAACCTAGGAGTACTGATATAATTTCCCTTGGGTAAATTTCTAGGAGTGAAATGGCTGAGTCATAAAGTGCTCATGATTGCTGAGGAATCTCCATACTGCCTTCCATAAGTCATTGTTGTAAAAGATGATATTTCAATCAATAGTGAGTTAAGGTACCTTATTCCCCATATCCTCCCAGCATGCATTGCTTCGTGATTTTTCAGATGAGAGCCATTCTAATTGGGGTGAGGTGAAACCTCTTTGTGATTTTTATTGTTATTTGTTTTGTTATTCAGTTTCTTGAGGTCTTAGCAGATTCTAGGTATTAATCCTTTATCAGTTTTATGGTTTGCAAATATGTTCTTCCTCCATTCTGTTGGTTGCCCCTTCTCTTGTGGAGAGTGTTTTTTTTTTTTTTTTTTTTGCAGTGATATGGCTTGTTAGCTTGATGTAATGCCATTTGTTTGCTTCTGCTTTAGTCCCCTATGCTTCTGCGAACTTTTCTAAGTTTTTGCCTGCACTTGTGTCTTACAGGATATTTTGTATATAAGCTAAGTTCTAACTACTCATTGGAATTACTGGTCACTGCACATGTACAGATATTGTTTCCTGTTGATAAAAATTTTGTTTACCCATTTCATAGTCTGCTGTCACTTTGAATTTTAGGAAGCCAATGAAAAACCTAGGAGTGTGGAGGAAACATTTTAAAAAAATATTTATTTTTATTGGGATGGCAAATTTACACACAGGAGAGACAGAAAGATCTTCCATCCTCTGGTCACTTACCAAAAGGCTACAACAGCTGGAGCTGAGCTGATCTGCAGCCAGGAGCCAGGAACTAGGAGCCTGGAGCCACTTCTGAATCTCCTACAAAGGTGCAGGTGCCCAACGTTTTTTCAGATGCCCTCCTCCACTCTCCTAGGGAACAAGCAGGAAGCCGGATGGGAAGAGAGAAGCCTGGACAGGAATCAGTGCCCATTTAGGATCCCAACACTTGGCAGTGGAGAGAATTAACCATTCAGCAATAATGCTGCCTTCCCCCTCAAAAAAAAAGAGAGAATAAGATTGTATTTGCAAATGCTTTCTCTAAACCTATTGAGATAATCACGTGTCTTTTATTCTATCTTGTTAACGTTGATTAGCTAACATATGTTTACCCTACCCTGTATACTAGGGATAAATCCTACTGAGTTGGAGTTTGGGAAAAAAAATGAAATAGTGGTGAAGCAGTCTGGTTCTGGGCTTTTCTCTGTTGGGCTGATTTTTATTACTATTTCAGTATCCATCTTAGTTATTGTTTGATGTATATTTTAGATGTCCTCATGACTCATTTCTGGTAGATTTCATATGTCTAGAAATCTGCCCATCCCTTCTAGAGTTTCCAGTTTGTTGGCACACAGATGTTTGTAGTAATTGCTGATGATTCTTTGTAGGTCTTGTAGCTTCTGCTTTTCAAGGCCTCCTTTTCAACCTCTGATTTTATTGACTGGGATCTTTTCGCTGCCTCCCCTTTTTTTGCCTAGATGGTCCCATTCATGGCATATTGCTTTTGTTTGTATGTTAAAATAACCAAACCAAACCAAACCAAACAAAAAACTAGCCCTCAGTTTTGCTGATTGCTAGTATTTTTTTTTTGCTAGATCCTTGAGATATTACATTAATAAGTCTTTTAATCAATGCCTTTCTGGTTTCCTGATGTGGACAGTAATTGCTATGATCTTTCTTCTTACTGCTGCTTTTGCTGCAGCCCTTAAGCTTTGCTATGTTTTGCTGTCATCTGCATTCATTTCCAAGAATTTTTTGATTTAACATTTCCTCTATGATCCACTGTCCATTTAGGAGTATGCAGGAGTATAATATTCAGTTTCCATGTGTTGTATAGTTTCCAGAATTTCTTAAGTTGCTGCCGGCTGCCTTCATTACGTTGTCATCAGAAATGGTGCTTTATATGATTTCATTTTTTAAAAAAATTTCTGAGGCTTATTTTATGTGCTAGTGTATGATCTGTCCTTATGGTCCATGCTCTGATAAGAATTCTACAACTATGGGATGAAATATTCTGTAGGCATCAATTAGTTCCATTTGATAAATAATGCATATTCTATTATGTCTTTTTTTATTTTCTCTCTGGTTGATTCGTTCATTGATGAAGGTATTGTGTCAGAATTCCCCATTACTGAGTCTGTCAGCAACCTAGTGGCTAAAGTCCTCATCTTACATACACCAGGATCCCATATAGGCGCTGGTTCAAGTCCTGGCTGCTCCACTTTCCTTATACTTGCCTGCTGTGACTGGGGAAAGCAGTCTGTTTGCTTGCAGCTTGGGAAAGCAGTCAAGGAAGACCCAAGGCCTTGGATGCTACACCCCCGTGTAGCCAGGGTACTCTTCTGTGTCTCCCATGCAGGTGCAGAGTCCCAAAGCTTTGAGCCATCCTCTGCTGCTTTTCCAAGGCACAAGCAGGGAGCTGGATGGGGAGTAGAACAGCTGGGACATGAACCAGTGCTGTATAGGATCCCAGCACATACAAGCTAAGGATTTCACCACTAGGCAACTGTGCAGGGCCCTAAGGTATGCTTCTTAAAGGCATCAAATAAATGGATCTTTTTAAATCCACTCAGTCAGTAGGATATCTTTTGATCAGAAATCTTAGGCCGTTTACTTTCTTTTTTTTTAAGATTTATTTATTTATTTTGCAAAGTCAGATATACAGAGAGGAGGAGAGACAGAGAGGAAGATCTTCCATCCAATGATTCACTCCCCAAGTGACCACAATAGCTAGTGCTGCGCTGATCCGAAGCCAGGAGCCAGGAATCTCCTCCGAGTTTCCTGTGTGGGTGCAGGGTCCCAAGGCTTTTGGCTGTCCTCAACTGCTTTTCCAGGCCACAAGCAGGGAACTGGATGGGAAGTGGAGCTGCTGGGATTAGAACCAGCACCCATATGACATCCCAGTGCGTTTAAGGCAAGGATTTTAGCTACTAGGCCACTGCACTGGGCCCATTTACTTTCAAAGTTATTATGCAAAGGTATTGACTTGTTCCTGTTGTTTTTTCCATAAACAATCCCATTGTTTGCTTTGTGGTTTAGCTAGATTTTCCATTATGTTTCATTACCTTGATTATAACCCTCTGTGTATGTGATAGCTGAACAGGTGGTGATAAATTCTTGCAATTCCTGGTTGTTGAAAGATCTTTGTTTTGCGTTCATTTACAAATGAGAGCTTTTCTGGGTACAGTGTTATGGGTTGGCAGTGTTTTTCTTTTGGGACGTGGAGTCTGTAGCTTCACTCTCTCCTAGCCTGTAGGGTTTCTGGTGAGAATCAGCTGTTGGTTTAATTAGGGATTCTCTGAAGGTAACTTGGTGTTTCTCTTTTGCACATTTTAGAATCTTTGTTATTTATTTATTTAGTCATTGAAATTTTACCTATAATGTATCATAGTAGAAATAATTTCTGAGCCTGTTTATTAAGAGTTCTGTGTGCTGCCTGTTCTGGGATACCCCTTTCTTTCTCCACATTAGGGAGGTTTTCTGCTACTGATGTGCAGAATAGGCCTTCTGACATATTTTCTTTCCACACTCACAGGGATTTCTAATGTCTGTATGTTTTATTTCTTAATAATATTGCATAGATCTCAAGCACTATTTTAAGTTCTCTAAATCTTTTTCAACATTTTTCTTTGAGGTATTTTTAATATTTGTTTTCTAGCTTGATATTCTTTCTCCTGTGTCACCAAATCTGTTGTTCAGACTTTCCACTATATTTTTTATTGAGCATGTTCAATTTTTCATTCTGAATATTTCAGTTTTATTTCTCTCAAAATCTCTTGGCAAATATTTTTAATCCATATTGTATATAATTTTTTTCTGATCAATTTGCTTGTTTATGCTTTTTGTCAACCTTGTGATCACCTTTTCCCATTTATTTTCAGGCATTTCATTAGTCTTTTCAGCTTTACATTCTGATGTTGAAGAGTTGTCTTCTTTTTGGAGGGCCATAATGTCTCTTTTGTTTTCATTTCTTTTACTTCTGCATTTACTTTAGGCACTTGGGGAAGCACTTGGTGATTTTCTTCTGATGGTTTTTATTTTTGGAATGTGCTTCTGTGGCTCGATGGGGTGGCTGTTTCTTCAGTGGATATCCAGAGGTGTGTGCTGGATGGCATCTGTGTAGTTAGGTTAGTGCCTGAGTGTCCGGTGAGAGTCTAGGTTGACACCTGTGTTGGGTAGGGCCGGTCCTCATTTATGAGAAAGGGGGAGTGAATGGTCACACCTGATAATCTGCTTTCTACCTCACCTCCTCTCTTTCAAGGTGAACAACCTCCAGAGTTAGTTCACGGTGGCTACCACTTCCTACGCCTATGGCAGCATATAGGATCAGCGTAGCTCTTCACGTGAGCACAAAACCCTGCAGTGATTCCCCTCAGACAACCCCTTCTGGCATCCCTTAGCCTCTGATGTCAGACACCGTGAATGCCTAGAGATCTAGCAATATACTGCTCACTAATGTATAGTCACAGAAATCTCAGTTTTTGCTCTCAGGACTACCATTGTGCTGATGTGTGTGTGTGTGTGTGTGTGTGTGTGTGTGTGTGTGTGTGTGTGTGTGTGTGTGTGTGTGTGTGTGTGTGTGTATGGTGGGCAGAGGTGAGAAACAATTGTGAAGTTGTGATCTGTTCCCACAATGATCTGGAGATACTCCACCCCAGCTCTGATTCTAACCCAAATCTGAAGATTCTACATCATACAGTATAGGCACTGACTCCAGCTAGGATGGTCCCCTCCGTTTCACTCTCAACAAGCTGCCATCTGTTGTAGTCCGGGGCTGAGGTGCGAGCTCCCTGTTACATGACTGAACAATGCTCACTTCTCCCTGGAGTCTCATTGCTATTTGTAGTTTTTCCACGGTAAATTTCTCTCCAACCCTCTTACCTTCCTCAGGTCAAAATCACCACATCTTTTCCTTAATTAGCCATCTTGGGATCTCCTAAATACATTTTCTTTATCTAGTTAAAAGCATTTTGAATTTCATTTGATCTAATGACTAATGATGTTAAGCAAAGTCAGTGAAATTATGAATGAGATACATTGGGCACAAAATTCGAGGGCTACCTAAAAGCTCAGTAATCATGAAAAATAATATTTTATTATAGCATTATAAACCAAAAGTCATAAAAATACTATCATGAACAAGATACCAAATTTTAAATAAAGACAGTATTTTTTAAGACTTATTTATTTTCATTAGAAAGGCTGATATACACAGAGAAGAAGAGACAGAGAGAAAGATCTTCCATCTGATGGTTCACTCCTCAACTGACTGTAATGACTGGAGCTCAGCTGATCCGAAGCAAGGAGCCAGGAACTTCTTCTGGGTCTCTCATGTGGGCACAGGATCCCAAGGCTTTGGTTCGTGCTCTACTGCTTTCCCAGTCCACAGGCAGGGAGCTAGATGGGAAGTGGAGCAGCTGGGATTAGATTTGGCATATATATGGGATCCCAGCAAGTGCAAGGTAAGGACTTTAACCACTAGGCTACCACATCTGGCCCAAGATAGTGTTAATATTACTGATTCATGCTACTGCTTTAGACTTCAATATGACTCAGCATTTAAGTGTCAGACATATTTCCATCTTTCTATTTGCCTTTCATATATTCCTTGTAAGTTTTCTGTTCATGCATTTTTTTTTCTTACTGGACTTTTTTTTTCCTTTTTGTTGAGTTTGAGAATACTTGTCCTTTAAACATGGCATTTGTTAGCCTTTTCTTTCAGTCTGTTGTTTGTCTTTTTCTTTTACTTAGCAGTGATTTTCAAATATAGGAATTTGTTACTTTCAATAATATCTATCAATTCTATGATATTTACTTTTATAGATTGTGCTTTTGGTGTTGCTGGAAAGAAAACTTTAGTCAAAGCTCTGAAAATTATCTCTTTTTTATATTACATTTTACATGCTTTTAAAAATTTGGCAGATGACCCATTTTGAGAATTGGTAGTTGAGAGCTAATATTTGTGTAGTTCAAAATTCTTTACTATCTGTTTTCTTGCATTATTTGTGCTAAAATCTGCCCCTTCTGTAATTGAAGTATTTTCTAAGATTGTTCTCTTTCACAGAATTTTTGTTACCTTTCCAGGATATTTGAGAGAAATTCAGATTTGTTAAATTCTGTGTGGATTTTAGAATTGGTTTGTCAATTCTTATAGAAAAGGTTCCTCAGTTTGGAAGAGGTGAGGAATTTATAGATCAGTTGAGGAAAATTTGTATCTTAATGGTAATGCATATTTTATTCATGAAAATTGGTTTTCCATTTGTAATGTCTTTAATCTCAGCAAGGCAGTGTGTAGAAGTTTCCAACGTATAGGTCTTCTTTTTTGGTAAAATGCATGTAGATGTATAGCATTAAAAGAAGCCAGATTTGTTGCGTAAACTCTTGAAATTCACATGTACTTTTTTATAACATCTTCTCCAAGAACTTTTGGAGATACACATCTAAAACTACAGTTCAATTTTATTTCCCGTAATCTTGTTAAACTTCTCATTTGAGCATCATTACGATAGTCAATAGGGCTTTTTCCATTGATGGCCACTTTACTTTTAGATAAATAATATTTCCCTTTTTTTTTTCATTGTGGACTTTAAATTATTTTAATTATTGTACTGGCTAGAGCCTCATTCTCTGTATTGAATGGACACGATGAGAATGAATATTACCGTTAATGATATTCTTAGGAAAAATTATGCATACTGTCTCCCACTGAATGAGGTTTTTTTCTAGTTTGCTAAAGATTCAACCTTTTAACTTCTGTGTAATTTTTTAAGAGATTTTAGTCAAAACTGTGTGTTTGATTTGGCCAGATTCTCCCATTTGCATTTCTTAACAGAATTACATGCATGTTCATTTTTGATTTTGTTAACATGGTCTGTTACACTGATTCTTTTAGAATGTTCAGTTGATCTTTGATTTGGAGGATACAATCCACTTCATTGTGATGTGTTGTCCTTTCTGTATATCATAATTTAAGTATTTTTTCATCTATACTTATAAGAGTTATAAACCTACAGTTTTCTTTTAATGCTTTTGCTTAATTTGGGTGTAAAATAGGCAGGTCTCATGGAATAAATTGGTATCTTTTTTCCTTTTTAAAAATTATTTCCTGGGAGAACTCTTATGAAATTGATACTAATTTTTTTAAAATTATAGTATATATCTGCTAGAATGAACCAGTATGTTCGAATGAATTTTCCTTATGGTGATGATTGTAACTACAAATTGATCCAATGCATATCTACCTGGCCACTATCCGTATCTCCCTCTCTGTCTGTTCCTATCCATCTGAGTATTTTGCTTGTCCACTTTTCCTGAAGAGTTATGTGCCCTTCAACTGATTTTTGTGTTTCATATCAACTATCACTATCACTTCTGCACTTAGAAATTTTCATTATTTTTTCTTCAAATATGCAAAGTATGATGCAATCCCTCTCATTTTTTTTCGCAGTGATGATTCTACCTTTATCCTCTGTTTTCTCTCAATATGGTTTTTTAAAAAAAATTTCCTATTAATGTGGACCTTACCTAGTAACCAAATTTTGTTTTTTTGCTTCTTAGTATTTATGTTTATTATTTTTAAATTTTTGTTCTTGTCCTATTGTTCCTTTCATTCCTGTTATTATAATTTTAATTGCCATTTGATGATTTTAAATTTTTATTTGAAAAGGAAAATTTTATTTAATTGATTTTGATCATTTTGCTCAACCATTATATAACTATCAAGCCCTATTAAATCTTATTATTTTCATTTCAATTCTGCTTTGGCTGCATTCTGCAATTTTTAATATGTTGAGGTTTTTTTAATGCAAAATACTTACAGATTTCACTTTAAGGTTCATTTTTGCTCTTTGCTTATTTGGGAATATATTATTTAGTTGGAAATGTTGTTTTTAAAGCATAACCTCTATACTTGTTTCATCAATTTTTGTGAAAGTAGCATTAAAATTTCTGGCCATATTGAGGAATCCAGGCCTTTTCCATTCTCTGACAGTAATTTCTACATATGATAACCCAGGCCAAGGCTTAGGAAGAGTGTGAACAGTGAAAGTCAATTTTAAAATTTTTGACCAGAAAAATTACTTCTTCATTACATAAATACATCCAAAGCTGGGAAAAATTGTGGTTATTTAAGGGTAGCAAAGAAACATACATTTAGTTGGGAATAACTATATTTTCTAAGGCTGAAAATGCTCCCTGATCTATTACAGTTTAGTTTATAGGGTTGTGGGGAATTTCATGAGAAAATGTTAAGGTGACCTTACTTCTGGTTCTTGTCTCACACACACACACATTTCACGTGACAGCCAAACCATACAAAATGGTGACAGAATGACGAGATCCTGTGGAATGTTTCTGGAAAGCTTCGTAACCCCTTCCTTTACTGTGACTTTGTGTTCTCCAAAAGTCCCTAAAGGTGAGTGAGAGTGCTTATCATAAGAAACCGACTCATTCCAAGATGAGATCTTGCTTTTCCTTTATACCTCAAGCAGTAAGCAGAATGCCCCCACTGGTTTCTGCACATGGAATTGGAGACTTGTTTGCCTGGTTCAGTTGTTCGCTGCTACACAGGATGTAGCTCTTAGTGACTGGATCTGGATAGTTCAGAGTCTGTGTGATGCTTTAACTGGTTTGATGTTTGCTCAGCACCACTACAGTTGACTGGATGATTTGTATTGTGCACTGATGTAAGCTTGGTTGATTGAATGATTCCTATCATGTGCCAGTGATTGCTACGTTGATTATGTAGTTGTTGCTTAGGAACCCCTGACCACAGCTATTCTGCTCTTCTACATGCGGTGATATGGGATAGTCCACTGTCTGCTGAATGAAGACTTCTGAGCACCTGAGACCATGCCTCTGACTCATTTCTGGGATAGATTTGGTCAACTCACAGCACTCATATGGATATTTTCAGAGAACAAGACGAGATTTATTAAAGATATTAAAAATAGAAACCTGAACATTAGGAAGGGGTTTTTCAAGGTAGAAATGTGGATTTCTTTTAACCACAATTTTGAGATAGAGAAAAGGACTCTGATAGAAGTTAACAATACAGCTGCAATTCTAATCGTATCTAGATTGTTCAAACCAAACGCCATCAGAAAGCTGTGTTAGGCCACTTGCTCTGTACATTTTCATAGTGAGTTGAAATCTCAGATATTAGCTTCCTCATAAAATTTCCAAGAGATGGAGGCTGACACTTTGATTTGGTCAATGATGGCTTTTGGGGGTTCCCCTTGTGTATCCCTCAACAAGACTGCCTGATCCTTTTTATTTTTTTAATTTAATTTTTATTTATTTATTTAGTATTGGAAAGTGAGATATACAGAGAGGAAGATCTAGCACCAACTGATTTACTCCTCAAGTGGCCACAACAGCTGGTGCTGATCCAATCCGAAGCCAGGAACCAGGAGCCTGTTCCAGGTCTCCCACACAGGTGCAGGGTCCCAAGGCTTTGGGCCGTCTTCAGCTGCTTTCCCAGGCAACAAGCAGGGAGCTGGATGGGAAGCAGGTCAGCCGGGATTTGAGGCAGTGCCCATATGGAATTCTTGTGTGTTCAAGGTGAGGACTTTAGCTGCTAGGCTAACATGTCGGGCCCTTCCTAATCTTTTAAAAATTTTTCTGAGAAAACTGGAGTTCAGGGAGGTAGAAGTCACAATCTAATGGGGACTGACTAAATAGCTGAGTTGCTACTCTTATGGTTAAATCAGGATCCAGTAAGAGCTAGTTTTTCTAAAGGAGTCAAAAACAGGAGGTGAGGCAAAATTTTATTTTTTCGAAGGAAAATTTCACTCGGGACCAGGACACCCTAGCTGTCCTTTCAAAATTCAGTCTTTAAATTTCTTCTATATTGTAAATTTTTAGGCTCCTTTCTGGGAAATGAAAATCTCCTCCAATGAATCATCATGTTAAATGATTCAAACTCATTCTTTGAACCTCAAGTATGGAGTATTTTGTAAAGAGGAATTGGAGCTGCGTCTTCCCATTTCCAATTGCAGGTCACCTCACCTGTGAAGCTTGTGTATTATGTTTCTGCCACAAAGGTGAAAGACCTGTCACTTAGAAATCCTCAGGCAGGAGGGAGTAGCTAAGATCTTTCCTACAAGCCATAAAAACATAATTATCACTCTTCTGAGGTGAGACTGAATTTATTTTTTTTTAAGTTGTGAGCAACAATCAATAAAATTATATGAGACAAATTAACCTTGCCAACTTGAATTAAAAAATCAGCAGGAATGAATTAGATATTATTCTGAATAGAACTTAAATTTCTTTTCCTTGTTTGGTGTCTTTCTTTGTGCTAACCAATCAGCTGAAGCATCTATGTGTTTAACAGTTTTAATACAGCAAGATAGCTTTTGTAGCACTGTAGACCATATCACAAGTGTTGTGGCAGATTTCATGTGAAAAGACTAAGGTGAACTCGGTTCTTGTCTCACGGGAAAGGGTCCTCATGATAAGCTAACAACTCAAGCAGTCTATTTTTTTTTTTTTTTGCAGTTCCTTCTTTATGATAACGATTCAAAGAGATGGGAGTTGACACTTTGGTCTGATGAATGATAGTTTTGGAGTGAGGTCCTTTGCATTCACTCAGTGGGACTTCATGATACTCTTAAATTTTCTGATAAAACTGGAATTGAGGGAGGCAGAAATCATGTCCCAGCTGGGGCTCCACCTAACAGCCCATGTGCTATTATGGTAAAATCAGAAGCCAAGGAAAACTCGTTTTCCCAAGAAGGCAAAAAAAAGGGGGAGCAAAATTTTATATTTCCAAAGGAAAATCTCACCAGGGACATAACCTTAACAATGCTTACACTATAGAATATTAACAATCATGGGTAAAAATGATCTGCTTTGCACAGCTTCAGTTTTGGTTCTAAATTTTCTATAACATATTATTTTGCTGTATTTTGATTTCTTTTATCCTTCTGATTTGACACTTTGCTCTATTTTTTTTGTTTTGTTTTGTTCATAGCCTGTTGAGATGTGTCTCCCTGTTTCTGGTCTATGCAATTAACACTTGAGCAAAGCCTTGTATTGTATTCTGTAGTTATTATATCCGTGAACAGAATGTGTACCTGCTCTTTCAGGCTCTAAAAGTCTCCACTTGATTTTAAGGCTTGACGGTCACCTTTCAGCAATTCTAGTTCCTAACAGTAACTCCAAAAAAATAGCATGTCTGACATAAAGTATACAATGTATATATATTACAAACTATATATACATATAGGAAACAATATATGTATAGGTATATGTTATGAAAATTATATGCATATATCTAATAAAAGAATTAGAAGTACTTTTAGATAACATTTTCTTAAAGAATGTTCTGAATATATCTGATTAATGGGATATTCATGACTTCTTAAGAAGTCCTTTGCTGTGACATGTGGGTAAATAAAATAGGTTATGTATTGCATTTATAGGTTTCCAATTTTTCTTTCCATCCATTTCTCATCTCTATTTAAATCTTTGTTTTTTGAAAATGTATTCAGTACCCTTTGACGTGAATTCGAATCAGTGATTACGACCACACTAACAAGTCAAGGAAAAGGGTGTCTCTCCAACCCGTGGAGAGCTGACATTTGCAAAGGGGTAATGCTTGTTCAAACTAATGGACCAGTAAAGAAATATGCATGTATTTGTAGCCATAAGATAGGTTTATTTATTCCAGTTATTGTTGTGATAATCTTTTCTACCATATTTGTTTGCTTTTGTATTTTTAGTAAATAAGATGAAAGGCAATTCCTGAAGTGAATGTGTTTTTGTTGGTATTATTTTTCAAAGCAAAACAATCAAAATCTGGGAATAGTCTCCAAAGCTTTAGTTAGAAAAAAAGGGGGAAAAAAGTAGGAAATAAATTTTCAGTTAGCAAGACAGTTGGTGATGAATAGGAGTCAAATATGCAGGTGCAGTGATCCGTCGGTACTTTTGGGTTATTGGTGGGGTCCAGGACCTCTGTAGTTATCAAAACCTGTCTCTTGTTCCATATAAGCTACATAGTCTTCCCCTTTGTCCTTTAAGTCTTCTCTAGGTCACTTTATAATACCTATGTAGATTTGTTACACTTTTGTGGATGGCTGATTCCATGTTCTTATGTTCAGTACACTAGGACATTCAAGAATGAGAGCTAAATAAGGGTCAACAGAAAAGCAGTATTTTTGGACAAAGGAGTAAGCATGTTAGATATGCTGATTTCATTATATGAAACTGATAATGGGCTGGAGGTGATGGCGTAGGTGTTGTTAGCAGACATTTTGGTTATTTGCAGCTTGCGTTGGTTCTAACCAGTCAAACTGTATACTCTATAATTTTCCACCACACAGAAAGTTAAGTGGGGAGAAGTTTGGATGGAGAGGCTGGTAAGCTCAACTTCTTGCTAGCTCCTTCCTGGTTGACAACGTGTTTTCTCCTCTCAGAGTTTTATCCCTGGATATTTATTGAAAGTCAAGGAAGAAAGCAAGGCCCATGTCTGTAACTTCTTTATGCTGTGTCAGGACACTATCCTTATCTAGCTAGGAAATGAAAATCTCCAGCTAATTAATCTGGAGTTTTCATTGGAGGAAGCAGAGCATCACCAGCAGTCACTGGAAATGACTGAAATCCCAGCATAATCATCATTTTTACAGGAAACTTTGGAATTCTGGAAGGGGCAATTTTGACAGAATAAGTACATGTGGGCAAAACGTAGCTAAATTAATAACTGTGTGGAAGCCAAAAGGTTTTCCTTACTAGCACCATGGAATCACTTTCCTTGGTCATAAATCCTTTTGGTGTGTTTTTCCATGAGGTTGCTGTTGTTAATGTACGAGCAGACTTATCTCTCACTTGTCATGCTCTTGTTCTGTCAATGGGTAATCAAGAGCCAGGTGCTCTTCATGACCTAGGGAATCTGAAGTGTCTTGTAGTTGCTCTAGTGTCTGGCCAGCAGTCTTGGCTACGTTGACCACGGCAGTAGACAGGAGTCTCAAGGTAACTTTGTGTTATTTACTAACATTTTTTTCTCCTTTTACTATTACTGTATAAAAGTTTGCCAGGGTATTTTCTTGCCTATGGAAATTTCCTGAAAAAGACAGGAAAGGTGGAGAAAACATGTTAGTTGGGAAATACAATGGCTTTAGTATTTTTTTTTTTAGGGAGAAGTTTATAGCAAAAGGGAAAAAAAATACATATCTTTTAGCCTTTTGAAGATTAATATGAGGTTTTCAATTGACTTAAAACAATGAGCAAAAGTATCCTCTGGATGTGCCTGTCGGAGTGGCTTCCCTTGCCAGAACCCCTTTTCTTTTTCAGCTTTGTCTCTCCATAGGCAGCCCATATTCTACACCTAGCCCTGGTTCATAGGTTTTTGGGGGTCCCCTGACCAGTTTCTGGAGTTTCATGTAAATATATTAAGCCAACTAACTGATGAAAAGAACAAGTAAAACCTATGCTTCATGTATGTTGGGTCTCAGTCTTTTTAAGGTTTCTACCAGCTGGCCCTGGAACAAAGCTGAATTGTTTTTTGTGTGGTTCTTCCTGATGTTGGCATAATTTATGGGTCCAATAATACATTTTTCATGTGAACCACTGGACAGGTAATCATGTTATTTAAGCCCTGACTTCTCACAATCCTTGGTAGTTCTCCTCTGCTTTGGTTTGTGGGACTGCTTTAGCTCCTGCAATATGTTGGCTAGCCTGTTGCATTGCAATTGACAGATTTCCTTCATGGTACAATAACTGTTGGTCACCCTGGTTAAGTTAAAGTCCAGAGTTAGGGCCTCAAATTCCTCAGTAAATTTGGTAAGCTCTTCTGAAAAAATAAGTTCTCCCTAGCTGTTGTTTACATTGATTTGTCAAGCCTGGAGAGAGGGATATGTACTCTGTTTCAATATCTCTGTTAGTCAGTGTATTTTTTTTTAATCTTTACTTTTGTTAATGTTTACATTGTTGATCAGAGTGGGAATATCGAGGGCCAGGGAAAAGTGGGTGTAATTTTCATTTCCAAACTCTTATTTCCTTTTCCTGTATCTAGAGGAAGGGAGGAGATAAGGGAAGAAGCCATACTCGGCCTCCCAACCATCCCAGTAACTGGGGATGGAGAATGGCTACTTGATACTGACCCAGGGTCTTGATGTGGTGCGTGTTCCGAGGGTTCTGCCCAAGTAGCTTCGATAGTTCTGAAATGCTGTGATCCCACTGATCAAAAGATGAGGGAACTTTTCCAGTGTTCATTGGCTGAGACAGTCAACCTTAGAATCTCCATTCATTAATTTTTGCTGTCATCATTGGGGTTGTGTAGTTGCCCAATTTGCTCTGTTCTCCTTCTTCTGCTATGGTACCTGATGTCCTCTGTAGTCTTCAATGGACTGCCATATCCTCCGTATGTATCCGAGACTGCTGCCCATTGCTCCATCTTTTCCAATGAGGAGGTCAAGATTTTGCAGGTGGGCCCAAGGTCCCAGGCCAGGCAACATGGGTCCCTCCAGACCCCTGCCTCTGGGCTCATGGATCTGGCATTCACTGTGCAGGTAGGACCAAAAACCTGGGCCAGGTATCTGAGTAACCCCCATTCCCCTAGGATTCATAGACCCAGCACCTGCAGTACAGGTGGGCCCAAGGACCTAGGCCAGGTGATGTGGAACCCGACAGAACCCTTCTCCCCAGGGCTCATGATACTGGCACTCATTTGCTCAGACTGGCATGGGTGAGTGTTTCAACCTCATGCTGTCCAGCCTGCCCCTGGTTTCAGCTCTTCCTGGTGGGTGCTACAGCCTATTCCAGTCCAACCAGCCCTCAGTCCTGGCCCTAATGTGAACTGGCTAGTGTTATGGCCCCACCCATCCTGTCCTGCACCCAGTCCTGGTTCTCAGAACTGCCTGTGGGTTTTATGAAATGGCCCAAACTGGCTTGCCCCAGACCTGACCCACATGTATGCTGGTGGATACTATAGCCTCTATAACCTGGCCTGGACTAAACTGCTCCTTGACTTGGTTCTTGTGCTCACCTGCAGGGATTGTGTTCTGAAAGAGGAGTTCACCCAGCCCCTCTATTAGGTCTCTTCCCAGTGGCAGATCTCACTCCCACAAGTGGGTCCTTGGCCTAGGTTGGCTTTGTCCACCTCTTGTCCTGGCAGGAACAGTATCCTTGTACTATTGGCCAATACCCTTTTCGGTTTTTACTGTTGGGTATTACAGCCCAGCCACGTCTGGTCCACACCCAGGCATAGCTCTTATGTGGTTCAATAGAGGCCGAGACCTAGCCCAGTCATGTCCCAGGACCAAATCCAGAGTCCTAATTCTGGACATTGCCATAGGTATGGAAAATGACAACACTGTAAATGATGGAGAAGACATAATCCCAGAATAATGAGGATGGGTATGTGGAGGGAGTTGTTGGTTGCTCATAGGTATTAGATCAAGAAATTTGAGGGTGTCTATATGCCAGAAGATTTCCTACATAAACAGCAAGGATTCTCAGGAGTCAGAGAATGTACCTGCCATGAGCATGCAGGGGCTTACTGCATGGGGATACCTCTTTTAAAAAGTGGTGCTGTATACAGTTAAATACTGATCCAAAGGGAAAAAAAAACTGTATCAAGAAGGTACTAATAAAGCAGAGGTTAGGCAATATAGAGCATCAATGACCAGATGGAGATAGCAACTAAGAGACTCACTGGGCGTTGCATGGCTTAAGAACCAATCCTAGTTGCCCTTGCAAACCATCTTCACAAAGGACCCAGATGTCTCAGATTTTCATTGTTTTGACCTCTATACTTAAATCAGAACAACTGTTGGAGGGAAAGATAGAGTTAAGATGAGTTAGTCTGCAGTGGATTAACATGTAATAAAAAAGGAAAGAACCAAATTAAAAGTGTCAAGTAAGAACGAGGTATAAGACATGAGGAAGACTCACTAACCAATGTCTTGGGTGGGCTTTCAACTCCTGTGCAGGTTCCTGACTGGATCAACAGATGTTATGGTCTAACTAGGTCCTGGTTCTTTACTCAAACATAAGAATGAATTTGTGGATGAGATATAAGTCAGAGAAACAAATATTATTTGCAGCCAAAATGAAGGCACACACTTAAAAAGGAATGTGTACATGCACTGAACAATTTGGGACCATTCCTTTGTATGGTCTTAGAGGTGTAATGAATCATGTCTGGGGAGGAAATTAGTTGAAAGTTTACAAGAGGCACAGTTTGGAGTACAGCTTGAATATCACCCATTTCTTTGCACTTTTTGGAAAAACTTGAAAGTGCGTGATGGGAATCTGTCAGCCATGGTAGTTTTTATTACAATGTCCTTATAATGAGCTGAGGACTCTAGTAAGGATACAGCTGGCATACATATTGGACATACATATTGATTACTTTTGGCAATAGTTCTAAGACACCATGGAAGTTACCATTTTCAAATGCATTGAAAGTAGCAGTGATTGGGATTTGAGTGATACAGGCATTATTGTAGAGAAGGTTTGTAACATCAGCTTCTTTTTGCTTTGCAATTTCTGGTCTATATCAGTACTGTGTTCTTTAGGGAACAATGGCAAGACATACATACATGTATGTATAGCAGAATTGTTTCCCAGGTGCACATAATCAGTTGAATCTATGAATGTGGAACCGACCATGAGTATGAAGATCAGACACTTCTGTTTTTGTAGTTTTGGAACTTCTGTGGCATCTTAAAGGAGATGTGTGTAAATGTTAGAAGTACAGAGATCCATCAATTATATATTGCCAAATAGCCTCGAGACAGCAATGTTCCGCAAAAAGCTTTGTGTGGCAAGTAAAGGAGAAAATGAGAAACTGTAGCTCCCCCCAAATTAACTATTGATGACTTAGTATGTGAGGGCCTTTTCAACAAGCTTCCAATGAGTACCCAAGATGATAACAAAAAAAAAAGGGCCCCTCCTGTTAGAACCATACACATCTTAGTGTCTTGCTTATGGTGGTCTGGCTCCTCAGAATGTTCCAAGGTAAACTTTCTTTGGACATTCTCTGAAAATCAAGCTCAAGAGAGAATATAATTACAAATTGCTCCAGATTATCTGGCTGGTAATTCAGTGCCTGCTTTTTACCCAAACCCAACAGTTTTGTTTCAAAATCAACAGTTTGCTTCTCAGAAAGAAATCCCTGGGTGGGCATTTTGTGCAGTGGTTAAGAAGTCACTTTGGGCAAATGCAGACTACATTGAAGTGCTTAGTTGGAGTGTTGACTCTATTTTTGTTCTAGCTTCCAGCTAATGTGAACCCTAGGAAACAGCAGCCTCTAACACCCACGTGGTAGATCCAAACTCAGTTTCAGGCTCCTGGCGTAGCCCTTTGCTTTGTAGGCACTTGGTGAGTGAACCTGTGGATGGAAGATTCTCTTGCTCATTCTTTCTCTCTTTCTCAATCTCCTTGTTTTACCATTTCAAATCAGTACTAAAAATATTTTTTAAAAAACAAATTATTTTTTAAAAAGTATAATTATGTATGCTTTATTTTTATACCAATCTGTGGATTAACTGACCAATGCATTATATGAATGATTTGTTATTTTTGTGTTTACTTGCTCCTTCCTCAATTTCTCACCTATTTCCATGATTATTGCAATGCTGTCTACCTCCTGCAGACCCCAATACATGCCATATATAATGTAATTGCCCCCGTAGCCCTCTTGAGCATGCTTAGAGTTAAAATCATGTTCTCTCCAAGCCAGGCCATGTCTGTGTCTCTGACCATGGGATGCTGTTTTTGGCAGTAGCTTCTTTTACAATCCAGAATTGTGGGTAGAGGTGTGAGCATTTGACCTCTTGTTTAGCAAGAGCATTGTGGAACAAAGTATAATAGGTGTCCCTGGCTGACCAGATGTGCATGTAACACTGACATCATCAAGAAAGTGAAAATTCTGTGTTGGTGTTTTTAATTTGTGAAAACAAAGTCATCTGACATCTCAGAACTTCTCTAAGGGGAATATAGACAATAAGTACTGGAGCTCTGACTGATCCCTGAGAATTGAACAAAATAATGAGCTCCAACTCACAGATGGGTCTCAATGTGAAGCCAGGCTAAACTGAGAAATACCTCCTGAGTCCTCACAGATTTATGGTGCCTATCTTATCAGCTCACATTGGACTCAGAATTAAGGGGTTTCTGATAAATTACTTGAAAACATTCATTTATAAATGAGAATCAAACTTGGACAGATAACTATGAGAAGTTGGTAGCAAGTGCTCTGAGCAAGGTGAGTCAAAATTTTCCTCCTGTTAGCTCTTAAGGGATCACCATGTGTTTGTCTAGTTTTGTTTGTTTTTCACATTGTGTGTCTATACATTGTCTAAATGCCATTGGGGACATGGTCTTTCCTTCATTTATATCATGGCTTGAAAGTTTTGAGTATCTGAGGGATGCATAGAGTCATCAGATCTCATTGTTACACAGGGTGTAATAGTGATGATAGCAGGCCAGTACTCTGTGGGCTTACATTATGTTTTGAGCTGCATATTTATGTGACATATAGAACACCTGAGCTCAAAGTTTGTGACCAAAACATAGTAAGCTTTATAAGTAAGCAATGTTTTTTGTTTTGTTTTCAAATAAATTGAATTAAAGGTGAGAGTGCCTTCAAAGAAGGTAGGAAACTGCATCTTCGTTATGTTTAGTTATGATTGACTATTGTGTTTAATCTCATGAGTATCTGTTCTTTCTTTGGGCTGGGCCTGGGGGCTGGCTGGGCTGGGTTGGGTGACAGCACCAACTAGCACAAATTGGAACTGGGGGCAGACTAGGCCAGGTCAGGTCCCAACACCACTGGCAAATTCCGAGGTAAAGCAGGCTGTGCCAGATTGTGCCACAGCACCTAACAGCACATATGAGACCTGGGAAGAGGGCAGTGAGCCTGACAGGGAAGATGTGGGGACTCCCCTGCTGGGTCATTGCTCCAGAAATGTTTCATAAGACCTAACCTTACTGTCAACATTTTCTATTTACTGGGCTGGCACATTCCCCACTGGTTTTTAGTTACCTAGTAGAATCACAGCAACAGATCTGGCCAGGTCAGTGAGCAAGGGAGTTAACCATGGATATCAGGAGAATAGATTTTTCTTAAGCAGGTCCTGGTATCACATCAGTTTCTGGATGGCTCTCTGACCACCAGATTCCTGGGTGGAGTCCTGCTTCAGTTGACTCTTTTGAATCCAATATCACTTCCCAGATACATTGACAGCTGTGGGCATCTTAATGATGATAGTGTAAGGTGCTTTTCACCAGGTCTCTATGCTGGGTGGGTGATACCATACAATCCACACTAGATCTCCTCACTCAAACAACAACTGTCCACAGTTTCCAGGCTGTAGGTTTGAGGAGTGGACTCTTCAAACCAATGGGTGGGTGTGATTAGGAACCTGTGGAGGGCCTGGAGAAACTGGAGGTTCCATCTCATTGCCCAGTCACTACTCTTATAGTAAAACCAGATGCACAGAGGAACTTACATTTCTAAAGGAGGCAAAAATAGGGGGACAGAAAGATTTTATATTCTAAAAACCAACTTCACTGGGAACAGAGACCCTAACGGTCTATTAGCCCATCTGACATGTCACAAGATGAGAAAACTACTCGAAGAGCTTTGCTTGTAGTTAACATTATCTGATATTTTAGTGAAATTGGCACCAAGAATTAAGGGAAAGAATTTTACCCAGAGTGATGAAGGAAGATGATCAAGAAAATTACCCAGTCCATGGAGAGTTGGGAACAGGTTATTGAAGATTTGGCTCTGAAATAATGGATAGGAGAAATATAATGATGTTTGTACTTATTTTCCTCCTTGGCAATACAAATAAAACAGAAAGAAAATAACTTTTGGACTGAAGCTGAATCTTAATAAGACCACAATAACAATAAATTGGAAGCAGAGTTTAATTATTGTTTTTCTCTGCATGATTCATTCTCCGCCTTCTTTGTAAACTTCCTAGCACTTAGTTTTGATTCTCCTTTTATCTTTCATCTGCGGATGGCTTTTACATCAGAATTGTGAGGTGTTTACCATATTATTAAAATAGAACTAGATTTTAATTAAATATCAATTCAGGATCACAGCTTCGAGCTACTTATCAGCACTAATGGTGATCAATAGAAGATGTTAAACAAAATAAATACATTTTTTAGTACTCAGAAATTTTTTGTTTCTCTCTTCTGCTTTCTTCAGTTTCCCAGCTATTAACTCCCTCTAGATTCTTTCATTCATTCCTCTTCTCTGTTCCTCCACCTGCTTAATTTTTCACATAGTTCATGTGTTTAATTTCCTGTGTGCTTTTTCTATTGCATGCATTCAAATACTGGAAACCAGAGATGTTGAGTGCCAGATCATTACATTTGCTAATTCAGATATCTACTTCCAGTTGCCAGTTGCTTTGGATCAGGCATCTTTCAAATACTTTCCCTTACGTGCTTGTTTCAGAATTATAAAATGTTATTTGCTTGATTGTGTATTTATTTTACTACAATTAATTCACTCTGAGCTTTTATATGAAAAAACCATTGAATACAAGTTGTAAGTAGTTCTAAGTATTCTACAGTATTATGCATAGTTATATGCCTGTGTTTTTATAACTGTACACTAGTCCCTTCCAAGTTTAGCATTTTGGATTATTTAATTCTTAGAGAAATTAAAACTCATTGTGATAAACTGTCCCTAAGGTTGTAGAATTGAAAGATCTCTACTGAATTGGACATATGCTTCAAGGAATGAGATATTTGCTTAAATAGTGCAATAACAAAGTCATGATGAATTTGTTTATTACGTGCTAATTTGATTCTTTGGCTTATACATTCATTCAGTTTTAAAAGATCTGAATATAAAATATACTAGAATTCAGTTCAATATCACATGTAGGGAGGCATAGTATAATATTCAACCAAGGCATGAATCTGTGCTCTCTAATAGCCAGAATAAACCCCACAAAAGTCATTGAAACACCAATAAAAATTTTATATACAATTGTTAAGAAATGATTGTATCCTTGTTTCTTTCTCCACATGTACACATGGACAAACGTGAACACGTGAACATTTTTTGCGAACATTTTCCCATGGTTATTGATTCTTGCTTTCATCTGCCTTGTCTTTGTTTGCTTAGGAAGATTCATGTGTACTTAAGATTTTATAGCAACAATTTGCGGAGCATTTTACCGACTGATTCTCTGTTTTTTTAAACAATCTTTTAAATATTTATTTATTTTTAATGCAAAGTCAGATATACAGAGAGGAGGAGAGGCAGAGATGATCTTCCATCCATGATTCACTCCCCAAGTGACTGCAAGGGCCAGTGCTGCACCAATCTGAAGCCAGGAGCAGGAACTTCCTCTAGGTCTCCCATGTGGGTACAGGGTCCCAAGGTTTGGACTGTCCTCCACTGCTTTCCCAGGCCTCAAGCAGGGAGCTGGATGGGAAGTGGGGCTGCCAGGATTAGAACTGGCACCCATATGGGATCCTGGTGTGTTCAAGGCAAGGACTTTAGCTGCTAGTCCACCGCACTTGGTTCACATCAAATAAACAATTTTTAAAGGAAATTCACTGTTTTATTCATCCTTTATCTTTCAGTTGCACGTATGACCTGTGTTAATCATTTTCTTTTGATAAGCATATACAGTTGATTCAGTTTGCTCATAATCTCTATTCTTCATTACTGTGTATCTCATAATGTCATTTTCTTGAAAACTAACTTGATATATAGCAAATGATTCTTCTTTTTCTCTATTGCTATCATGAACTTTTGATGGGGGTCAGAGACTGCTGTATGCAACAGGAAGTAGTGAACTAAACAGAGATAAAGTATTTGCTTTTGTGTGATTAAAATGACTCTGGTATGTTTAGATAGTTTTTGTAATGACTGAACAATACACACACACACACACACACACACACACACACACACACACACGGCAATTCTATCAATACATAAGACAGTAGCCAATGATGTTAGTAAGGAAAAAATTATAGGACAAAACCTGGAAATTAGGAAATCACAGATGAAAGAAAAGAAAAACTGAAAGCAAGAGCTAAAAGAGCAGAAGCCTTGGGTGTAGGGGGTGGTGCACTCTGATGAATGCAGACATTCAATATCTGCTATAGAAAAAGATTGAGGATATAACTCAGGAATCGTGGAGGCAGATTTTGTTGCTACCATCACCTTGAAAATCACAACTAAGTTACACGTAATATTTACAAATCAGTATATAAATCAGGCAATGCAATAAGGGGGCTTGATTGGCAGAGTGGTAATACAGAGGGATTTCAAACAATAGTTTTGAAACAGATGACAAAACAAAATAAAAGGTCTAGTTGCTACCAGGAGGAGTGTTGAAGTAGAAGCTACATTAATAAACCGGTTGATGTTCCTCAGATGTCTGCTTGGTTAACTAGGATGAATCAAAGTCCTATATTTAATACCTGATATTATGAAGTGCCTGGAAGAAAACGTAAGAGGAACACTTTGAGACACTGTTATGAGGGTCAATATTTTGAAAAAGGCCCCAAAGCTCAGACAGCAAAAGGTAAGCTAAGCAAAGCAAAGTTAAACAAATGGCAGCATGTCCAACTCAAAAGCTTTTGTGTACCGAAGAAGTGATAAATAGAGGGGAAAAAAGCTCAAGGTCATTAATTATCAAGGAAATGAAAGTCAAAGTTACACTGAGATATCATCTCCTCATTAAAATGGCTAGAATCAAAATGTAGACTAACAAATGCTGGTGAGGATATGGGTAAAGAAGAAATGTTACACTGTTAGTAGACATCTATAAATTAATGAATCCACTGTGGAAAGCAGTGTGGAGATTTCTTACGAAACAAAACATAGTTAGAAATAGACTTTTCTTATGATCCAGCAAATTTGCAAACGGGTATATGCCCAAAAGATTGAACACTATAGATCAAGGAGATACCTACACTAGCAGGCTCATAGCAGCACTGTATCCATTAGCTACAATTCTGAATCAACCAAAATGGCCATCATTAGGTAATTGAATAAATAAATTATATATATTTATATGTAAGATTATTTTCAGCTATCAAAAAGTATGAAATTCTACATGTAATAGTAAAATGGATGCAATTGAAGATATCATGTTGAGCAAAACAAGCCAGACCAGGAAATACAAATACTGCATATTCTTCCTTATATATGGAATCTGAAATTTAAAAACCAGAAAAAAAAAGTGAGAGGGCTCAGAAACCTGGTGGTTAAAGGCCTCACCCTTTAGCCAGGGTAGGAACCAGGATCAATACATGGGCACAGGTTCTAATTGGGGCAGCCCCACTTCCCATCCAGCTTCCTGCTTGTGGCCTGGGAAAGCAGTCAAGGATGGCCCAAAGCATTGGGACCCTGCACCTGTGTGGGAGACCCAGAGGAGGCTCCTGGCTTTGGGTTGGCTCAGCTTTGGCAGTTGCAGCCACTTGGGAAGTGAATCACCTATTAACCCCTGGGAAAGTGATGATCAACTGGTTCTCAAATGTTTTTTATACAATGTTATAAATTTTGTAAATTGTATAAAATTATGTCTCTCCTCCTATATATATATCTGGCTTTCCAAAGAAAATAAATAATTCTTAAAAAGAGAGAAAGAGAAAGAGAAAATAAGCATCTGTGTATCAATAAGGTTACAAGTATAATTTTGTAAAATTTTGCTTCATACCTTTTTACCTTTGTTTTATACTTGGCCTGTGACTAGTTTAAAATTGACATTAAACACACACACACACACACACACAGAATGTGATTGAAATCCCAGTGTTACTTAGGAAAAGTTATCTTGATTAGTTAGCAAATGGGCTCCAAGAAAGCTACCTCCTACACAAAGTTCTTAGGATGCCAAGTAGGAGGTAAGTAATTCTGATTTACCTAGAGGAAACTTTACAACCATTGTAAAAGTAGGATTCATTGAACGATGATTAAACTTTCAATTAAAATAGATGCTGTTCCTTTTTGAAAAAATGGAATAAGCATTGTCAATGAGAGGTAAAATGCCCCTGAAATGCTTAGTGAAAACCATCTTTGTTCAATCATTCCTAGCAAGACTTTTTTCTTTTCTTTTCTTTTCTTTTTTTTTTTTGTTAGCAAAAACAAAAACCCTCCCAAATAAAATGAGGACTCCCCTTGAAACTGTTAAATAAACCTTGATAATAGCATACTTGGTTTTCTACCACTGCCTGTGCCTTCAATCATAATACACTGAAATAAGAGAACATTGACTTTTTGACTGTTGCTGAAGGACTATGCTATTGTAATAATATGGGAGAAGTGGGAGGGGACAAAATGAGGAGGAAGGAAAATAATAATATAATGAAAAGTCCAAAAAAAGAATGAGAGTCAGGAAAGAAGGAAGGAAGAAGGACTGAGGGAAGGAAAGAGTTAAAGTAATTATCATGCATTTGCTGTGTTCCTGAGAATTTAATGAACTACTAAATTCCTTTATATAAATACATCTATTTGAAAGGCAGAGTAAGAAAGAGGCAGAGATCAAAGAGGTATCTTCCATCTCATCTTCTGGTTCATTTCCCAAACAACCACAAAAGGTGGGGCTGAACAGGCCAAAGCCAGGAGCCTCCTCTGGTATCCTGTCTAGGTTCTTTAGCAGGGAGTTACCAGGACATGCACAGTTACTTATGTGGAATGCTGGCATTGTAGATTAAAGAGAAGTTAACTACAAGAAGATCTACGATAATTATCTGTGGACACCAGGGAAAGGCTTAGAATCATCATTTAACCCCTTGGAAGGTGATGGTCAAATGGTGCTCAAACAATTTTTATAGAAATTTTAGGGCATGGTGGATTTCTTTTCTACCTGTTGAATTTATTTTATGGGGGGGGATGCGTTAAATTATATTCACAAGATTTTTTTTAATTTCAAAATTTTCACTTGAAATATTCTCTCCACAGTAGTTATCTTGCCCTAGGAAAATGGAGTAAAAATATCGATGCATTAATATTACAAGTCCATAGTGCAGAGAAACGGGTATATTAAATCTCTATAAGACTAGAATGATTCTCTACAGCTGTGAAATAATACAATGCAAAAATATACAGCTTTGTATTTTGGAAAAATTGTTGTAAGCTCCTCAGCATCTCTGATATTGAGAGTAGCTTCTAAATAAACAGTTTTATGCCTCACCTCTGAGGTGAATTTACATATGTAAGCAGACCTCCCTATCCATGGAACAATTCTGCTTCAGAGTACTGAATTTTGACTTGCCGTGTGGAATGCTTATACTTAGAATCATTTCTTTGCTTTGGGAATCTAGATGGTGCCTCCTTTTAAAAGGCAAATAGGGGTTTCATTAATTGTACTTTCAAAATGATTCTACTTATTTCCTTCTATTGGAAATCAGAGCAATAGATACTAAATACCCTGCACAGCCAGGAGATCAGAGACCTGAATTGGGTCTTGTATGTGAGCAGCAGAGATGCATCCATTTAAGCCATCAGTGCTGCTTCTAAGGGTCTGCTTCAGCAGCACTGGATTGGAAGCAGAGCAGGCAGGACTTGAACCATTTACTCCAACATGGCAACTTAACCTGTGTACCATTAACCCATCCCAATTCACTGAACTTTCATGAGGGACATGTCACCAAAGAATAAAAATGCCACTCCGTTGCCAAAGTGCAGGAAATTGTAAGGCAGTGTGGTAACAGACAAGTTCATTGCTCTCGTAATACAACTCTGTGGTTTATTATGTCCCTTTTACAGATGAAGAAAATGTGAAAGTAAGAAAACTGCCTGAAATCAGTCAGTGGCCTGATTTTTTTATATATATCAGTACAGTGAGTGCTATGCATTTTCTACTATTCATACAGTTAAAAAGAAAACAGCTTTGGGCAGTTTAACATCTTATTATCAAGCTTCCCTGGAAAGGAGAAGGCACAACCAGCTGAGAACTGTGCACTTGGTTCAAGCAGCCTAAGCATATTTGGAGCTGCACGCCTGTGCTGGCTGCTCAAGAGCTGTTCCTCCTGACGCTTCTCATTTTAGACTGTGAGGGGGTGGAGGGAGAGAGGGAAAGGTGACTGGGAGGTAATAGTCACCTAAGTTTACCTGAGAGCTGCGCAGTGCTGGTGGCAGGTTAATGGAGAAGCCAAGTTCACTAGGGATGTTACATTGTGAAGACGAGAAGGTCAGGCCATGGGAGCTTAAGGTCACCAAAGCAAAGTGCTGCTTTCGGAGGTGGAGTATTTACAGAACAAAAGGGGTTACAGAGAGAGGCTATGGAATGACAATTTTCATGTCCATGGCTGTGCCCAATTTTTTAAAATATAATTTGTGTTAAAAAGGAATTTGAATTTCTTGTAGAGAGAAGGCTGAGAGGATGACTTAATTACTATCTTCAAATATATGAGGGATTGTTACAGCATTTGGAAGATGACAACCAGCTGTTCTCTGTCTCTAAAGAGCACAACAAGAGAAAATGTATTTGTAAAGTGGCAAGGACTTAAGACAAGAAAGCATGGTTATTATGTATTTTCTTAAACACAGGAACTGTTAAGAGGTAACACATGGGGAAAAGGAGTGTGGACTTCTTGAAACTGTCTAGAGTGAATGTCACTTCATATATTTTCCTCCGTAGAAGACAAAGTATAAAAGAAAAAGTGAGGAGTGGTAACCAAAGTTAAAGTGCATGTCTATCTTGCTGCCTGATCATCAAGGAATTGGGGTTAATCTTGTAGATAAATAAAGTTCTTTAAATAATAGCTCTCATTTCTGTTTGATTAGAGTTCTCAGGGATTTTTAGTGTAAGATTTTCTTTGTCAGTTGTCATAGCTTCTAACTCCTTTGCCTGGAGAGAAAAAGATTCTAGAAGGTGTTTGATAATTTTGCAGGTTGGTTTGTATTGTTAAGCTCTAAGTGATAATTTCATAAAAATAATGTAGAATCATTTTGGCAAACTTCACGAAGCTGGAGAGTTACTTTGGCATTCAAGTCAAAGGAAGCAGTACAAACCAGTGTAAGGGAAACACTGTGAAGCTGTTAGAGCGAGTCACAGAATATCTCATTATCTTAATCATTTTTTTCTCAAAATATTTTATTTTCTATTTTTGCTGAGCCAATATATACAATGTATAAATATATACTTAAAATCAGTTTAATAAAGGATAGCTTATTTGGTAACATAATCATAGGTATATTTTCTTGACTACCTTTTTTCCAAAGACAAATTTGTAATAATAGTTTAATCTTTGAAATCCTAAATGATGCTAGGGCTTTAATTCCTACAGCATGACACTTCACTGTCTATCAAACAGCATTCCATGCATTTTCCTTTGAGAAAGGAGGGGACCCAGTGCAATGGCTAATTAGCTAATCCTCTCCCTTGAAGAACTGTGATTCCATATGAATGCCAGTTCGTGCCCTGACTGCTCCATTTCCCATGCAGCTCCCTACTTTTGGCCTGGGAAAGCAGTAGAGGATGGCCCAAAGCCTTGGGACCTTGAACCTTGTGGGAGAACTGGAATACCTGGTTTTGGATCTGCTCACATCTGGCCATTGTGGCCATTTGGGGAATGAAGCAGTGGATGAAAGAGCTTTCTCTCTGTATCTCCATCTCTCTGTAAACCATCTATCTATCTTTGTTTTTAAGATTTAAAAAAAAAAAATTTATTGGAAGTCAGCTATACAGAAAAGAGGAGAGACAGAGGAAGATCTTTCATCCACTGATTCACTCCCCAAGTGGCTGCAGGGTCCCTAAGCTTTGGGCCATCCTTGAATGTTTTTCTAAGCTACAGGCATGGAGCTGGATGTGAAGTGGGGCCACCAGGACATGAACAGGTGGCCATTTGGGATCCCAGCACATACAAGGCAAAAGCTTTAGTCACTAGTTTGCTGTGCCGGCCCCTTTCTGTAAATCTTTCTAATAAAAATGAAATCTTTTAAAAAGGAATGTACTATAGTACTTGATCATCTATTGTTATTCTTGTTTTCATATATATTTTAAGGGGAGGGCCAATATATTTCTAGAAATATTATGGCATTAGCTTTTTCCCTAAGAACATGTACATTCCATTTGATATTATATGGTGGCCCTCCCTGTACTTTTTGATGACCTGGCTTTTTGTTTACCTGTTAAAAGCAATTAGGTTTCTTGTTAATGACCAGTTTGTAATTGAGTGCTGCTAGCTAGTCATTAAAACCTGAGAAATCAGAAGAACCATTTTCTCAGCTCATGGCAGTATAAGGATAATTAGCCAGTGGTGCTTCCTTCACAATTCATAGTTCATGAAAATAAGTCTTTTCCTTGTAGTTTTACCATTGTAAGATATGTAAGAGACAACAATCCTATGCTTATGTTGAAAATAAGGAAACCCATTACATGGTAAAATGTAATCTACATACCTAAACTAGGGTGCTAATAATCATTTTCGAATGAGGCATCCATAGGCACAAGTCAGTTGACATGCCAACGTTTTCTACCACCCCTTCTGTTCTTTTAGCTACATTTTTAAACCATTATTTTCTCTTCCACTTCCAACAAACTAGCCTCACAACATATTTAAAGAGGACAGCAAGTCACTAGAAAGTGAGAAGCACTGTGTTTTTCCCGTAGTGCAATGGTAAAACAAAGAGGCCGGCTGAGGGTATGCCCTCCCTGAAGGACCCTGCAAAAATCATCAGTGACAGGGCCTTTCTCAAAGTTTGCAGAATGGGCAGGCCTCTGCTCTTCCCTCATACATTGGCTAATATCAAAACAACTTGGCTAATGTATCAACAGTACTTTTCAGGAATTGTTCCATGATTTGCAAACAGCTGAATTCAGCCAGCTCTGCTAATGTACATGGTATATGTTTGAAGTATATGAAGTTATGATTAGTATTGTATTTAGTAGAGATTGTGATTATTTTTTTAAGATTTATTTATTTATTGGAAAGTCAGATATACAGAGAGGAGGAGAGACAGAGAGGAAGATCTTCCCTCCGATGATTCACTCCCCAAATGAGCGCAATGGCCGATGCTATGCTGATCCGAAGCCAGGATCCAGGAACTTCTTCCGGGTATCCCACACAGGTGCAGGGTCCCAAAGCTTTGGGCTGTCCTGACTGCTTTCCCAGACCACAGGCAGGGAGCTGGATGGGAAGTGGAGCTGCTGGGATTAGAACCGGCACCCATATGGGATCCCGGCGTGTTCAAGGCGAGGACTTTAGCTGCTAGGCCACGCCACTGGGCCTGAGATTGTGATTATTATATATAGTGGAAACTGCTGAACACATATATGTATGATTAAAGAGAAATATACATGCATATGCTCACATATGGACATGTTTCACAGAGGTTCATAATCTCCAGAAATATTGGCTTATGACTTCAGAACCTGAAAGAAAATTTCTTCTTCTGATCCAGTCAATAAAACAACAAGTTCTCTTCTGCCTTCTCATGGATGAATTGCTAAGCAGAATGAATGCTTAAAAACTTTCTTGCCCTTTAACTTTATTAAATACCTGACATTTAACAACGTTAGCTGATGGCAGAGGATGAGTCTTGCTCTGTGTGCTATATCCTGGAACATGATGCAAGACATAAAAAAGAAATCTGGGTGGAAATGTTGTCATTAGTTTGGAAGTCACTATTCAAGCTGAGCTATATTGGAGAGGAAAATGACTCATGGAAGCTACGTGTTCGCACAGACTGTGATGTTGCAGGAGGCTGGCATGGCTCTTCATTAATCTTATTTCAATTAAGACTCTTCACAGCCTGCAATTAGAATGTTACTGCTGTGATGAAGCCATACTGTACGTGTTTCAGTGACTGTTTTGTAATAAAATAAAACAGGTCAGTTGGCATTTTAGAAACCCATTTTCATTTTGTGTGATTGAATAAGTGCTTTTACTTTACTTACAGTCCCTAAGCCCCTAGGATGCCCTAAAAACTAGTAGAAATTTTTAGACTAATTTTGATCATGTCCAATAGGATTTTCATATAATCTCCTGTTGTGTCTTAAATATGATGGGATGCCTTACTAATAATTTGATATTTAGATATGGCTTCGATTAGGATCTGTGAATTATTTTTTAACCCAGTTAGTCAAAAACAAAGAAAAATGGTTTCTATTGCCATTACTTAAATCTATCCCAGTATTTGGCCTGTGAAGCTGTTTTCTGACTCTACATTTACCCATTTTCTGGAGCATGGTGTGTGGAAAACACATTGTCACTTTCTGGTATTCTACCTAAATTATTTATGTTTATGAGGCAAATTTATCTAAATAGATCCTTTTTAATACTGCTATTTTCTAGGTGACTTTATGTGAAAATGCATGAATTTGTATGTTAGTTGATACGTACGATTTCCACCCCTGCTTCACATTGCTGAGCAACTTGGGAACATTGTCACCATTTTTCTTTTAGAATTTGCGTTACTGTGGGATGATTGTTGTGAGATCCTGCAAATATCATGGTGGTGAATGCTGGTGCTTCAGTAATGTCCTGCTCCTTTCCTCCATTCAGACCCGGGTATCTGCATTTGATCTCACATTTATTTAGATTATTTAAATTGTAAGCAAGTATTTACTGTCCCAAGTGCTTTGGTAGTCACCATAAAATAGAAATTAAGCTTCTAAATATTTGAGTGGAAACAGGATAGATTCTCTGGGAGAGGAGGAGTTAGAGATCTTGTATTCCAGTTTGTCGTTTTGGACTAGTCGGCTTTTTCCCCCCTTTATTTGTTTATTTTAAAGAAAGTTAGTTTTCAGTTGTTAAAAAGTTAGTACATAATATAAGACTGTCTATAAATAAATGTTACCTATCGAAGTGCAGGTGCTAATTATTCAATAAATCCCAAAAAATAATACAGATACCAAAGAAAGAGGTGAGGAATATCTGCCTTAACTTGAGTTTAGTGCAGATAATTCCATCCAAATTCAAAGAAAGTTTCCTTAGAATGCTGAAGAGCTTGGTTACTTACTGATGAGATCCTTCTAGCTTGTCTCATACATTTCACATATTTTTTATTAAGTGAAAGATGTTATGCTAAATCGAGTGAGGACATTAGTTGATCTCTAAAGTGAAGGAATTAGGAACAAATAGGAAACTAGGAAAAAGGTTAGAAAGAAAGTAAACACACAATTAACTTAACACAAAGCAATAAGCATGGAAGAATATGATTTTGCAACTCAGAAGATGAAAACACATTAGGGCAATTTATATTAGAATTGTAATAGAGCTAGAATCTAGAAAGATGAGGCTACATTCATCTACCCATTCAATAATTTAGTGAATGCCTTCTACATCATTACTAATTATTTGTAAGGCACCAGGCATGGCAACACAGCTATTACAGCAGCAGTTCACAAGGGTGTGCATGTATTTGTCAACCTGTGCTGACAAAAGAAGGACAACCTAAATAGATCTGCACAAGTCAAGGGAGATTTACCAAAGGAAACGTTTAACCTGAGCCTTGCCAATCATTGAAAGATAGGGCAGAAAAGATGGGCAAGTCTGAAGAAGAAAAGTAGCAACAAGCTAACCTTTTCCTTCTCCAAATTCAGTACCATGAATATGTTACACCAATAAACAGTAGAATAGACAATAAACCAGGATTTATAGAGCTATATGAAGTTAGTTATCTCTAACATAAACTTGACTAGAGACAATAAGGACTGCAGGAGAGAACATTAATTTCATAATGAGGTGGAGAAAGAGATATATCCTGATTTTACCACTTACTGTGTCATCTCCGGCAAGTTATCAATATACTAATACTGGCTCTGTCATTTACAATGCTTTCAGATGCAAATAATTGCACAATAGTTTCTTGCTGGTTACTGCAATTCTAGGCTTTGCATCCACTCATGACAATGTCAAGAGGAAAAAGATAGGGATGATCATGTCATATGATTTGCTTGACAGTGGAGAGGATTCCCCAGAAATATCTCACTAGATTTTCCTTTGCAGCTCAGTAGCCAGGACTGACTAAAGCAATCACTGTCAATAAGAATAGGAGAGAATTTGGGTCACCAATGAGGCTAAGGATGTGGTCAGGATCCCATAAGACACCTGGTGTGGTTGGAAAGAACTAGGAGCTTGTACAAAGAACTAGGAGCCTGTATTCCACCCCCACCTCCACAAATGGTCAGAAAGAATAGGTTGTAGAACCCCAGTCTCATTATTAGGATTTAAAGGAATCCTATTCAGGATGGCATAGGACGAAGTTTGCTGTATAGAAGACACTTATTAAGTGATAGTAACTTTAGCTATCAATTTTCTTTTAAGATTTATTTTTATTGGAAAGTCAGATATACAGAGAGGAGGAGAGACAGAGGAAGATCTTCCATCTGATGATTCATTCCCCAAGTGGCTGCAACAGCTGGAGATGAGCCGATCTGGAACCAGGAGCAGGGCCGCCTTCTAGGTCTCCCACGGGGGTGCAGGGTCCCAAGGGTTTAGTCTGTCTTCAACTGCTTTCCCAGGCCACAAGCAGGGAGATTTTGGGAAACGGTGCTGTAACAGATTAGAACTGGCAGCCATTTGGGATCGCAGTGTGTGCAAGGTGAAGGCTTTAGTTGCTATTCTACCACACCAGGCCCAACTATCAATCTTATTTGCACTATCGTAGATTCAACTTTCTTTAAATATCCCCCAAGTTTTCTTTCAGAAGAAATAAGCTATGCTAACATTATTAGTTCATATTCTTATCTGTGGTCTTTTTTTTTTTAAGATTTGTTTGTTTACTTTTATTTGAAGGGCAGCTTTATCGAGAGAGTAGAGGCAGAGAGATCTTTGATCTGTTGGTCCACTTCCTAAGTGACCTCAGTAGCCAGATTGGGGCTCATTCAAAGCTGGAAGCCAGGACTTCTAGGTTTCTCATGTGGATACAGGGTCCTCTACTGCTTTCCCAAGCCATTAGCAGGGAGCTAGATAAAATTATGCAACTTTCTATAACCATTTCAGAGGAAGTCATTGTCCTAATTTCTATCACCCTGAATCAAATTGACGAGTTTTGAATTTGTGTTAGTGAAATTATGATTCAGTCTTTTCTGTTTAGATTGTTCAGTTAATATAATGGTTTCGTGATTCATCCTTTTATGTTTTGTATCACTTATCATTCTTATTTTTTTACTGACTGGTATTTCATGGCAGAAATGTTACCATTCCTTCACCCGTTCATGATTTGATAGACATCTGGGTTACATCCAGTTTATATCTATTATGCTTGAAGCAGTGTGTGGATTTGTGTTCAAACATTTTAATGAAAATCTGCTTTCATTTCTCTTTGACTTATATCTAAAAATAGCGTTACTGGCCCGTGAATAAAGCTTGATGAAAAACTGCCAAACTGTGTTGCAAAGTGATTTCAGCATTTTACATTCCCACGAGCAGTGAGTAAGCATGGCAGTTACGACACATCATTGTCAACAGTTGGAATTGTCCGTTTTCCTGCTAGTTTAGTGAATATGAAAGTGAATATCAATGAAATTTTAATTTGTGCTCTCCAATGCCTTGTGATATCTACCATTTTTCACTTATTTATTTAATATATTCTTTCTGTAAACAGTTTTGCTGGTTTATTAGTATTTCAACTTAAGATTGATTTAGTCAAGTTTACTGTATATACTGGATAGAAATTTTCATTAAGATATCTGTATTTTCACTTTATAAACAGTATTTTCTGTAAAGCCAACGTTTTTACTTAGAAGAATTCCAATTTGTGAATTTTTTCTATTTCTTTGGTATTTTGGGTGCTTTGTCTATCACTAAGATGCTGTGTTAATTTCCTATGTTTTACTTTGGAGTTTTAAACATTTCTAGATTTGTATGTTTTGGGGCCTTTTATCTATTTTGGACATCTGTAACATCTTTCCATTTATTCATTGTGTATCTATTCGTATTTTCTATTTGTTAAGATCAATTCTTACAAATTCATTTCTTTTCAGAAAAAAAAATTATTTCAGTTTTGGAAAGGATAGAGGTAGAAAGGAAGAGAGAGCAAAAGAGAAGGGAAGAGATAAATATCTCCAGTCTTCTGATCCACCTTCTGATTGCTGGAATGCTGGACTGAAGTGAGGGCTCTGTCCAGATATTCCTCAGCGATAGCAGAGACCCAAGTGCTTGAACCAACACCTGCTGTCTCACAAGGTCTACACTCACTGGAAACTAGAAAGGGAACTGGAGTTGTAACTCAATCTAGGAACTCCGAAATGGGATGTGGATGCCTTAAGCAGTGTCTTAACCACTGCTCCCAATACTAGCCCCATGAAAAACACCTTTTATAGAGCATTATATGTGTTAAACATTGGCACACACTATAATGTGAATTTATTTATGTCCTACTCCCTTCTCTTTACAACATTTTAGCATGAAAATGGCCTGTATTAATCTGATGTCTATCCTATTGATAAATGTTCTTTCATATAGGTTGTAGTATTGCTCCAGTTTCCTCTTGCTCTTTCATAGTTTTTGTAGGTTTCTGTATTTTTGGTGAACAATATGATGTATTTATTATATTTTCTTGCTATTTCTCCTTTTTTTTTAACTTTTCTTCTTTCATTTGCCTCTGGTGATATTCATTTTTTTTCTTCCTGTTTCTAGTGATTTGGAAGGTGTGTTACAAAGTCTCTTTCTAAACCTATTTTCTTTAAATAAACACATTTATAAATAAGCATTCATGTAATTAAGATGATAAAATGATTATTTGATTTGTCCAGTAAAAGATGAGAAATTCTTGTACTTTTTTTTCATGTTTTTTCTTTTGTTTGGATTTCTATTTTTGAGGGGAGAAGTAAATTAACTTGTGTTTCCTACTTATATATTATCAGATTTTACTTTTTAAGCTTTTAATCTATTTTATTATTTTATTAAAAGTGAATAAATTTACTGTATTCCATAATATAAATTTAAAAATGTAGCAGTACTTTCTTGCATTCCAACCCTTCATTTTCATTTTCCCTTTTTTTTTTTAATTGACAAACATAAACTTTCAGTGCATTTTACAGTCACAGGCTTAGCCTTTCATTAGTAAAGAATCCAATCAATCACAGGTAGAAAGAAATCATTGTTCCTCAAGAATACAAAGGCTGTCACTATGGTCAAACCTCAAAATGTCAATTTCACTGTATAGATTGGATTCCTTGTGTTCTGTATATTAGTTACAGCATATCAGAAAAAAACATGTTTGTCTTTTTGGACCTTTACTAAGCATAATACTTCACAGTTGCTTCCGTTTTGTTGCCAAAGACTAATTTCATTCTTTTTATGGCTTAGTTATATCCCATAATGTGTGTGAATCTGTATGTGCATGTGTGATTATTCTTTATTGTGTTGATGGACATCTCAGCCGATTGTATATTTCGGCTGTGCTAAGTTGAGTTGCTTTAAATGTGGGATTTCAGATGACTCTTTCTTATGCTGATTTAATTTCATTGGAGAAAACTGTTATTGGATTTCTGAGGGATCTCCATGCTCTTTTCCATAATAGATGTATGAGTTTATATTCCCATCAGTGATAAATTACGTTTCTTCCCATAGCCTCACCAGCATTTGCTGTTTTCTCATTTCTTTATGACGTACATTCCAGCTGGAATTAAGTGCAGCTTCATGGTGGTTTTTATTTTAATGGCCTGGCCATGGTGACCAGTGATCAGGAATATTGGTTATTGTGCCCATTGGACATTTTAATATGATCATTTGAAAAAGTGTTCCTGTACTTTGCCAATTTACTAACTAGATTGTAGATTCTGAATATTGATCCTTTATCAACTGCATAGTTTGCGAATATTTTCTCTCAATTGGTCAGTGGCTTTTTCATTTTATTTAGGGTTTCTTTTATACTATAGAAGTTTAGCTTGGTAACCAATTTAAAATTTTTTTTTAATTCAAAAGTTTAACCAAATATATCTAGACCTAGATATAAAATCTTGAATTCTGCTAGAAAAGAGTCTTTGAATTTGTGAACTTCACATCCAATTTCACTGATAGGTTTTTCTTTGTATTATTTACATGCTCATAGTTTCTGCTTTTAAAAAAATATTTATTTTTCTTGGGAGGAGGAGAAACAGAGAAGCAGATCTTCCATCTGATGATTCACTCCCCAAGTGGCCACAATGGGGGGAGTTGTGCCCATCTGAAGCCAGGAGCCAGGAGCTTCTTCTGGGTCTTCAATGTGGGTGCAAGGTTCCAAGGCTTTAATCCATCCTCAACTGCTTTCCCAAGCCAAAAGCAGGGAGATTTTGGGAAGTGGAACAGCTGGGACATGAATCAGTATCCATATGGGATCCTAGCACAGTCAAGGTGAAGACTTTAACCACTATGCTGCCACGCTGTGCCGTCTGCTTTCTTTGAATATTCTTTGTAAATGTCTGAATCTGTACTTTAAGCCACTTAACTTTCATCACATAACTTATGTTATAATTTTTGGTTAGCCTCTTTTTAAAGATTTATTTGTTTATTTGAAAGAGTTACAAAGAGAGGAGAAGGAATTAAATCTTCCATGTGCTGTTTCCCTCCCCAGATGGCCACAATTGTCAGGGATAGGTTGGGCTGAAATCAGGAGCCAGGAGCTTCACATGGATCTTCCAAATGGGTTTCAGGGAGCAAAATGCGAGTCATCTTTCCTTTGTTTCCCAGAGCATTTGCAGAGATCTGGAGCATAAATTATCCAGCCGTGAAATCAAAAGACACTCCAAGGAGCATCCATGGCTTACCACAATGCTGGTCTCTTCAACTTTTAAGATATTATTTTTAACTCAGTTTCTCATAGCTGGTTCCTATGTATAGATGTGCACTTGTACCGGTGTGTCTGTGTTTACTTATCTTATGGAGCCACCTTTATCATTCCTACTATTCAGCTCCATATTTCAGCTACAACGGTATCTTTTCTACTTTTGTGAAATGTACTACATGTTTGCAGTATACTGCATTTTAATGGTATCCATCACCATTTCCTCGTTGATGAACAGATTTGAGCAGCTTAATAATCTTGTGAAATAATATTCTTTCTGAATTTTTGTTATAACATTAAGTTCAATAAGAAGAGATTTATCTCCAAGGGAACATTCTCAAAATCTTTTTGCATCAGTTTCCATGTTATTCATGTGTTGTTTCTGTTGGCCCATGTATCAATTTCAGCTGTGAAACGTTTTATAGGAATGTTCAGACATTTATGTTCATTGCTGTCAAACTGCTCTCCTGTCACTATATTTCATAGTCACAGCATGTTATGTGGGGAAGCACATGTTCTTTATTCTCTTTTACTGGAAGAACAGGATGTTCTTCAGAGGTTAGATGCTAACGCTAAAGTCACACATCAATTAAACAAGGTGTTTCATTTACAACTCAGCTTTCCTGACAGTCACAGCTTGGAGTTCTTACAGCATTTTAATGTAACTCGTAAATATGTATGATACAAGTCTCTTCTAACCATGCTGTGTTGTTTGACCAGAGTCTTCCTTGATCCCAATCTTTTGTATGCCTGATGTCCTTTCATTTATTTAAGTTTCAGTTTAAAATTATAAGTAAAAATGCATTATGCATACTATCAGAAAACATGACCAGATTTGAATAAATGCCCTAACTAATAGAATAAAACTTTATTCTTTTCATGTTGGGCATTTTTGCTAGTGTTTTCCTATACTTAGTCTTTGGGAAAATGGATCTCCATTGCATTGTTTGCTTAGAATAGTTTCTCCAACACATTGTACTGTGAGCATTTTCGCATTACTGTGACTAAAGTCATCAAGGGAATAATTGACTTATATTTTTAGAATTTTAATGAGCAGATGATATTCCCACACATTATAAAGCTATTTTGTAATGTGAACTAATACTTTTAGTACTAATTGCTATAAGGCACATTTCTAATTCTACAGAAAATCTATATTCCATCCACTCGGGCTACAATGTATACACATCCAAAATTGTTGTAACTACTGTAATTATCCCAAATCCTTAGCTATTAATAATAAATGTCAGAAATGACATTAGAGCAAAATATCCCACAAATTGATATCTATCTGATAAATCATTTCACAAAAGTAACATCAGCAAAGAGATTCATAGCATGTGGGACCATGGAGTCTGGCTGTAGTTTGTATAGATTGTTTAAATTTTAGGAAAAGAAGAAAACAGAACATGTTTCAGAAGCTCTTAGATTCTTATTTTATGGGTATGGTTTACATCAAATATGAATATTTCCTATGGAATATAGTGAAATTTTTGGAAACAATGAATTCAATGTATTTAGAATATCATGCTCATATCCTAAAATGTAGATTTTTTATTAAAAAGATTTATTTATTGTCATTGGAAAGGCAATTTTATAGACAGAAGAAGAGGCAGAAAGACCTTCACTCCCCAAATAGCTGAGCCAATCTGAAGCCAGGAACCAGGTGTCTTCCCTGGGTCTCCCATGTGGGTGCAGGGTCCCAAGGTTTTGGGACATCCTTGACTGCTTTTCCAGGCTACAAGCAGGGGAGCTGGATGGGAAGCTGAATAGCCAGGACATGAACTGGCTCCCATATGGAATTCAGCTACATGCATTGCAAAGATTTAGTCACTGAGGGATTGTATAAGGCCTTAAAATGTGTATTTTTAAAGAATAAAAATTAGTACTATATCCACATTCAGTTTAGGTAAGTAAAAAATATATGTATACGTTTTAAAAACATGTATACGATGTAGAATGAAACTGATTACTTTT
This sequence comes from Ochotona curzoniae, assembly GCF_017591425.1. Classification (NCBI taxonomy): domain Eukaryota; kingdom Metazoa; phylum Chordata; class Mammalia; order Lagomorpha; family Ochotonidae; genus Ochotona; species Ochotona curzoniae. The sequence goes on along the minus strand of NW_024466502.1, from coordinate 38,164,846 downwards.
TAGTAGATTCACCTATAAAGGAGAGGAGATATAGCTGGGGGAAGAGGCAAAGGTGAAGAATGAAATGGGAAACTGAAAATACTTCAAAGAGAATTTTATATAGACTGTGATGATAGTATATTCATAGTTAACAATTAGGAGAACTGTGATCATTTTTGTGCTAAAATTATGCCACAATGTTTTCATTCTGGAAACTCTACTGAGGTGAAAGTGGGAAGACTTGGCTGTAAATATTTGCTCTGCCGTATTTTGAATGTTCTGACCCTAACCAAAGCATATCAACTTTTGGACCTGTTTCTACTTTCTTTTTGCAGGTGTTTGATAATATGCTTTGTAAAGCATCTGACAGCTTTAAGCTTTGGTATAAATTATTCATCTGCTTATGCATATAGTAAAAACTCTCACACATATAATTACTAGTATTGATATGATTATTTCACATTTAAAAAATAATTGTTGACTAAACTATCTACTTTAGAAATAATCGGGAAAGAACTTTCCCATTTATGAATAATAGAAATGTATATTTAGGGTGTTTGTACCTTGATGGCAATCTTGGGAACAACAGAATGTGTGTTATTGAAATTAATCATGGTTGTTCTCAATGATAATGCATTTCCTATCATGCGCAATGGAATTCAACTAGAATCTTCTAAAGCTTTAGGGGTTGTTCATTGTTACAGTTGTGCTTTCAGGACCAGTTTATCTCCTGCATACTCTACTGTTGGCTTTCTGATCCCTTCTTTTTCACTCTTCCCTGATGTCAGATCTTGATTTCCTCATCACAGTCTGGTTCTTGGACTGTTGTTGTTGCCTTTCTATGGCTCTGGCAATGGATGGGATTCTTCCTGGATATATCTAGTGGTAATGGATCCTTTGTTGCCCCATAGTCCTTTATGATTATTACCCCACTCCATGCCAGTCCATTTTGGTGTCTAGCTTTTGGGTTAAGAGTGTTACAATGGTTGCTTGATTATACTACAAAATTATCCTATTTTAATGTAAATATTAGATTGGCTTAAATTATACCAAAAATTCACATTTGGTGATTTTCTGTAGCAGCACTATATATATACCTTTCTGATGGATGGAAAACATGATGGATATATGGTTGGTGAATCATTAAGTAAACTTTTTTCTAGAGAACGTGTTCTTCGCACATAATCACATACCATTTGTTTTATGAGAAATTTGAAAAAAAAAAATCCTGGGTAGTTTTTTCACAATTTATTTTTTTGTGTGTAAGAAGATCTGTCTTTCTACAACATATACACAATTGGGAAGGTGACATCTGATTTTTGTAACATGAAAGACAGATTTAATAGGAACATCTTCCCATTACAAATGAAAGTCTAATCCATAATAACAAAATGGAATACAAAAATCAAGTATGTAGCACCCATATATGGAAGTATCATCTGTACCACCATACTCATCATAGTTAGCTCATCATTGTTAAGATATGAAATTAACCCAGATGTCCATTCATTGATGACTAGATATAAAGAAAACACACACACGTACAATGGAATATTCTATTCAGCCTTTAAAAAAATGAAGTCTTGTAATTTATACAAAATATAAGCAAATGGAAATAATTGTTTACTAAAGTACTCCAGTTCCAAAAGGACAAATAAATTTGTTTTCTCTGATACATAGTAACTAATATAGAATCCATATTTATTTTTGTTTATATATATATATATATGTTATAATTTGATTGTTGCTTTTGGCTCTTGATTATACCCTTGTGGAACTGTCTTTATACTTTTTATTCTGAATATTATGGTTAGTGAAACATTAAGCCTGATTATAGAGCTGACTGCAATTATATGTTTAGCAAAAAAGTAGAGAAAAAATAAAAAGAAGAGAGGATTGAGGCAGGGAAGGTGTACCTTAGAATTGTACCTATGAAGTAGATAAAATATTTATACATGTTTTCTTTACATTAGTAACTAAAAAAAAAAAAGAAATATAAAACTACATACCCACATTAGAGATGAAAGAGTAATAAGTGCCTGGCTAATGAGTGTCGCAGCACTCCTGGGTATAATGTCTAAGACCCAGATTAAGATGCTGGCAGTAATAGAGGTACAGGAGGAGCAGCTTTGACTTGGATAAGATGGGAAACTTGCATTGGAATTCATGTCTATAGCTTGATCATAGAAACGCTGCCTTTCAGTGGAATATGCTGTGTATCTGTTTGAACCACCAGAAGTATGGTGTCTGTGTTTGAGGCGGAGGGCTCCTATGAGCAAATAAAGCTGAAATTTGTACCAGGTTAGGGTTATATGAGCAAATTGACATTTTGGTATGATATGAAAACCCCCAAGCCAATAATTGATAGTAAAATCAGTTTCCTTGTTGTAAAAATCACAGATGATTTTGTAAAAGTGAGCACCACTCTAGTTGGAATCTTGTATATACCAGTCTGCCCAGAACTACAGAGTTAATGCAATCCCTGAGAAAAATTGCAAACCATTGGGGGGAAATCAGCCATGAAGACAGCCAGAATTTACCTAATGAGACCTTGGGGGAAAACAGGAAAGATATTATAAAATATCTATAACTGTAAAATGATCAAAGAGATAAAAGAAGGAATGCAAGCCAAAATAAAGGAAAAGAATGTGTTCAGATTTGAAATGAAGTGTGACTAACTAAAGGAAGAAAGGTTGTGCATTGTCACACACTGAAATTTCTTATATTCTTCCTCATGTACTGCTTTGTAATTGTATCATTACCTTTTGATTATATATACATATATACACAATCTCATTGGATCAAATTACTCTTACCATTTTAACACAATCTCTATGTGGCAAATAACTCCAATTCTGTCCAGCAATTGCTAATAATAAAACTAACCACATTTTAAAAGATTATTTTTCTTACAATGAATGTTATTCCTTATCACTATGAAAATTTCCCAGAAAAGTTTAATCTTATTGGATATACACATTTGCTACCTTTGTTTCTCTGATATAAATAGATTTCACATAGCAGTGTATTTAATTGGAGGTTGTATGTTTACCTTCTCAAATATTATGGCATACTAAAGTGTTCACCTCATTGCAGAGTCAAAGTACGGGCTGTTTTGGTATTTTCAGATAAACAATGTCAAGAACAAGGGATTTTTAAAGGCCTCTCAACTGCAACTTCTGCCTTTAATGGTCTTTTAGTGAGAATTTTTATGTTTTATTTCATATTCAACTCTTTCATTCTGAATTCAGCTCTGTGATTACTACTTGTCTCAGTTGAATTTCAATGATAGTCTTTCCAATTGTCTCCTAAATATCAATTCCTTAGTTATGTGCAGTGGATTTCTCATACCTTATAGAATTCCAATCAACATTCCTCAGACACTTTGCATTCATCTGAAGCTTTCTTCCTCAAAGTAACCATGCTTGCATTGTTTCTGTTCATAAGCAGCACACTCTCTTGAGCATTTCAAATCAAATAATAAGTTGATAACTAGATTTGAGATGCTCCCAAGCTTCAATCTGATTTATCATACTTGGCTGAATTTTTAGGAAATGTTCCAGGGGGGAAAAAAAGGCAAAAAAAAAAAACTTTTTATAAAACCTAGCCAAGGAAAATGTTAGAAACAGCAAACAATGTAGTTTGAAGACACAAGTTTTACGTTTTTGTGTAATTCAATTGCCATTATAACAGTTAATATCCATTTAGTTAAAATCTTTCTTGGTCAATATTCCAGCTGTTTTGGGTTGTTTTTGTGAAAAGTTACTTTGTTCACTTTCTCTACAGGTTGATTCTCTGGGTGTTTCCAAGAAATCCTGGATTCAAGGGATGAAGGAATGGGGCAGGAAAGTGGTGTGTGTGTGTGTGTGTGTGTGTGAGAGAGAGAGAGAGAGAGAGAGAGAGGCAGAGAGAGAGAGAAATAGAAATTACAATTAATAGATTGGTTTGAGCATTAATTACATCCTAGATATTCGCTTAATTCATCACTTTTTTCTCTCCAAATGTGAACAAGAAAACTGCTTTAGTTTATTTTGGAAACATTTTTAATATCTTCCTGACATGCTCAAGAATTTATAAATACTCAAGGATTTGTTCAAGGCTACAGAAGTGAAGTCAAAATCAAGAAGCTAATTCAAATTTATATCCTTAAGAAACATATCATCTTCACTAAACTAAAGATAAAGTACCAATAGGAAAAGAAAAAGCATTACTTTGGTTATAGTTTTGTGTGTATGTAGAGGGTATCTAGCATCAGAATCAGTGTAAAATGTTAATGGTCCTCTTGCACTTTATTTTAACCACTGTGTTGGTGTTATCATTGTAATCAGAGGGCAGAACATTAGTAAGCTGAGAAATGTTTAGAGAGGTTGGCAGAGTTGTATTTAAATCTTGGATTTGTCATCAAGTTAAAATTGAGAAGTTGGTCAGAAATGGCTGAGTTTTCTCAATTGTACTGATGATCCCTTGTGAGTCTCAGGTTCCACATATATATACTTCAGTTTAGATGAGTACAGGTTCATAGTCTTCAGTTATCTACAGGGTATGGATTCACAATACCTTCCTGTGCACAGTACTTGCCTGGGACATTTTCATTATTTTTCCTCTGGGTTGTCACATACCTATCTCTAACTTTGTTCTTGGCAGCAGCACTTTGCACATGGATGGAGGAACATGTGTTTCCTTAACAACACAGTAACTCCGCAGTAACTCATGTGTCTTATCTAGAATATATTTATATGCCAATAAAATATTATAATAGAATATTTATATGTCTCAAAGCTTATGATTTTGTCATTTCAATTAAAGAGGTAATTAAAGATGAAATTCACTACCTAGTATTCAATTTTATAGCTTGTACAGTGGTAGAGCTTGGATTGAAATCTATGTCTCATTGGCCTGAAATTCTGTGTGTGGGGGAGAAAGAGAGACAGCGCAGAGGAGAGAAAGATAAAGAAAAATGGTGGGAAGGAGGGAGAAAGTATTGTGTTTACAGAGGGTTGTAAGAGAGAATTAAATTACGTTAGATTTCCTTTGTTTTTTTATTTTTTATCTGTGTCTTTTTTATATGTTTTGTTATTTTTTCTAATACATAATTTGCCTCACATAATGTATAATGAATAAATAGAATTATGATTTGTAACAAAAAACACATTTATTACTTTATCACTTTATTACAACTACTACATATTTTCATTTGCTATTTATAGAAATTTATAAAATAGGTGGATTTTAGTTGTTTTAATCATTTAACACCTGATAGTCTTAATACATATCTACTGTGAGAAATTAAGGGAATGATAGTGGTGTTTTGGCTCAATAATGCTTTATGAAGTATAAATAGCTACAGCTGATTTCAATCCTTCTGTTTTCTTTGTTCAAATCATAAACAAAGTTTCATGTCTCTTTTTTCTATGTGGATCTAGAAAAAGCTATTTGCTATTTAAAATGATTTGTTGGAAACATTTTCGAAAGATGTGAGCTATTTTGTTAAAGATAAAAAAAAAAAAACCCTTCAGTGCAATGATTGTTTTTCTCCTTATAGCGAGTGAGTGTAAATTTAGCAGGTATGTGCCGACACACATCACTCTGAGTCATTTAAAACCAGGCAACTAACTCCAAAGTATTTTCTATAGTTTATGCTGATTCCCAAGTTTTGCTTCTCTGTATGACAGAGTAACATTCTGTATATTACCTGTATACTGTGTCCTTTTCTAAAGTCTTCTTCCGTTGGTTTCCTAATGCGGTTAATTCTTTGCTAAGGATTATGCTGAAAATATGAGTGCTGTGATCAAGTTACTTAATTTTCTGTTCATTTAAAAAAATATTTTACAAATATGACCCTGTGTGTGTCCCTTGGATACAAGTGCTTCTCTATTTTTATCTTTATGTCCTATGTATTTATCCTGATATACAATGTGATCTGATTTTCTTTACCACATTTAGCGCCCACAATTGCTTTTAAATCGTGTCTAACATCTTTCAAATTTGTGTGAGAGAATGATCATACTGTAGATAAGTGTTCTTTTCCCTCAGTGAGCGATTCCCTATGCACTCTCATTGCTAATGTTAAGAGTTTGCATTTGGTGCACATTGTGGAGTAGTGGGTTGAGCCACCGTTTTGGATACCCACATGCCATGTCTAAGCACCTGGGATCCAGTCCTACCTCTGTTTCTTTAATATTTTTTTCTGGTTTATGTATTTATTTTGAAAGCAGACTTACAGAGAGATAGAGAAAAAAATCTATTTGCTTCCAAATGGTTTCATCAGCTAGGTTTCATTGCTGGCCTCAATAGCATCTTGCTCTGCTTTTTGGGGTGTATTAGCAGGAGCTGGATCAGAAGTAGAATGGTGGAACTCATCTTGTGCTTATATATGGGATGCACATGTTCTAGACTGCAGCTTAACTCACTGTGCCATAGTGGCAGTTTCACTGCCTCTATTTTTTATCCAGCATCATGTTCATATGTACTCTTGAAGACATCAGATGATTAAGCATTACTTGGGTTCCCATTATCCACGTGAGAGACCCTGATGGAATCCCCAGCTCCGCGCTGGGGCTAACCTGGCCCATTCCTGGTGGTGGTAGGCATTTGCAGACTGAATCAGTAAATAGCAGATTCATCTTGCTCTCTGTCTCTCTAACTCTGCCTTCTGAATTCATTGAATATTAAGGTTTTTTTACTTGTTATTTTTAAAAAATCTACACAATTGAGTGTTAAGCCTCTACATGCACAATGAAATCAAAATATGTCATTGTAAAAAAACTTTTAAAAAGCATTAAGGAAGGAACAAAGTGGATGAATGGGTAACATGGGCAGAAGGGAAGATATTGTACCAAGTACCATATGCTTCTAAATCTAAATTGGTCACCTTATGTAAATAAAAAACATGTTCAAATGACCTAAACTAGATTATTATAACTTGATATAATGATTTTCAAGTGTTTTTAGTCACATAGTTCAATAATAAAATGCTGAAAATTAGTCTCCTGATGATTCTCTCAATCTGCGTTTTAACTTTTTTCTATTTTTTATTAACATAAAGAACATATTCCATATATTACAATTCCCTCCCTTGACCCATCTCCTTTTTTTTTCTCCAACATTTGCAATAACATAATTTCAATTTATTTATATCCACTGATTTAAATACATGAGTGAGAGTAAATAGCATGAGCAAAGGTGTTTTCCTTTCTTGCATTTGGTCTAAATGTGCCTGAGCCTATGTTCTCAGTAAGTATTTCTGTTAATGACTCAGCATGAACCTGTTACAGCCACTGGTTACCTTCATGGTTGGCTCTTGAAAGGAAAGAATAACATGCCCCTTACTTCTACCAGCAACCTGTACCAGGACTACAACAAACATTTATTATATACTTGTTGTGTGCCAGTACTTTAGAAATATTTTGTCTTTAAATAACTTGATGCATGTTCAGTACTTAGAATTGTGCATGAAAGTAGATAATGCATTTTTGCCTTTATCATTTCAATTATCATTACTAACCATTAGAATTATTATCTTGCAGCTCTTAATAATCATATGTAGGTATTATTATTCTCATTTTGTAACTAAGAAAATGATCACAGTGGCTGATTTTTTTGGCCTGGTTAATGAATGGTACATGTTGAATTCCAAAGCAGGGGCATTTACTTTCTATGACCATTTTCTCTCCTATTCAGCTATATTGTGTCCCATGGGTAGGCATGGACACAAGAAAAATGTCTCCCTGACTCTGACTTTCACCAGGTGTGGACTGCTTTCTGTCTTCCCTGGGGCAGTATGTCATACAGAAGGACTAATCCAGAAACCACGACTGACAGTTTTCATGGCACAACGTGCTATTCAGAGAAGTCCCTGAAGCTTTGAGGAGGAAGTAGCTGAGTTCCTTTGGGCCCTTTGAATGTCTAAGATGTTCTGATTGCCCTGCTTATCCCAGAAAAGATAGCCATAACCCTCCTCTTCCCCAGGGCATTCTGATTTTCCCCACAGAACCAGTCTCTGGTTCTATAAATGCTTGTCTTGTCTTCCCCTTTGTCCCTTGTCATCACTTCTTCTGAACCTGACACTAGCTGTGTGCCATCTATTAACCTGTCATATTCATTGATCACCCTAAGAAATCAAACTGTCCCTCTAATTCCCCTGTCTGATCTTTGCTTGCTAGAGGATACTGACAAAATTGTCCCCTAGCAAAAGCAAAGTGTAGTCTATTTGCTTTAGCCCTAACAGCCACAAATGCTGTATAGTCAATACATGATTTTCTGTACATTTTAAACTTAATAGTTTTATTGAAAATGAAAACTGTTTGCAGATAACTCTGACTTGGTCTCCAAAGGCTATATGAAAAATGCGACCAAAGTAAACACATGGATTAAGAAAGCTTATAACAAACTGCAAGATTTTTACGTTGGCACTTTCATTTTTCAAGAGAAAAAAGTAGTATAATTTATACCATATAATATCTGCATTCAAGCTGATTATTAATTTTCTCCTCTCTTATTTGCTGGAGAATCAGCGTGGTATTTGAAAATCTCTAATGTAGTTTACTATGGTTAAAAAGAAACTCCCGCTCATTCCCATTTTGTTTGCATAAAAATATTAGAACATTCAGTACTCCTTAGCAAATCTGTTCATTAACCCCATAATGTCACCATGAGTGTGTGATTTCTTTGACAAAACTGGGCCTTAATTTTAAAAATACAACCTTAATTAATCATATATTTGTCCATTTATCCATTCTTTTACCTATAGCATTTTTTTTTTAATTTGAGACGAATGCTGTTCTAGGAGTTTGTGCAATCAGGAAAGCATAAATTACTCTTAGCATTTTAAGCAAAGAGAATTCAATATAGAAAATTAGTTTAAAACATTCTGCAAGGGTCAACACAGCAAAAGAGTAAAGCAGTAAAAAAGAGTAAAATTAAGAGTACAACTGTCATTTGGCTGCACACCAGGGGCCCATCTATAGGGAAGCTGACAGTGGCTGCACTGGAGGAGCTAGCATTCCATTGGTGTTGCTGAGCTGAAAACTAGGAGCCTCCTGGCCCATTGGTGCTATGAATGGGAACATCTGCTAATCTCTCTAAGAAGTTTTAGGCAGGGCTATTTCCTCTGCCTGAAAAACAAAAACCAAAAATCCAAGAACAAAACAAGAAAAACACAAACCCTCACTCCATACCTAATCAGTGCACCACCCTCCCCCGCAACTGACTAGCTTTCTAGCTTATCTCTTGGTAAGAAAATACTTTAATTTAAAATTTCTGGAACAAGATTGCTATACTGAGAAGTCTGCAGGTTTATTATTCCCTTCTCTGTCCCTTGTACAAAGACACTTCAAAAGTTCATGAAAAAATGAATTTAAAAGATAAGTTTCTTCGGGGCATTTCTAAAAAGTCCATGCATTTTTTTTCATACTATGCATGGATTGTAATGTTTTACCGCAAAAGGAATGTATTTTCTGATTCTATCTTTTCATGAAATTTTGATGTAACCTTGCATTGTATGTGTCAGTGCAAGCGTCATGACATATTTGAGATTTTTTTGTAACTATTCATCCTATTGATCTGAGAGTTTCTTAAGATATTTTAATGTGTGTTTATAACAGCTTAGTGTGTACTAATTCTCAACTCATGTTTGTCAGATTTATTTCCACTGAATTGAGTGAAGGCACAAAGCTGAGAAAGAGAGAAATATTCTGAGCTGTTGACTTACTCCTCAAGTGCCCAGAACTGCTGGGGCTGAGCCAGGCTGAAGCTGGGAGTCAGAACTCGGAAATGCAATTCAGTTCCCTCATGTGATGACTGGGTTTCCAATATGCTGGATGAGATATTAAAGGGTTGTGCTACAGGCAATGGGACGTCATTGGTGCTATGGGCCATTTGTCATGACAGGATGTCACAGAGTGAGCCTAAGCTGAAAGAATGTAGAGAATGGTAGTGTGGAGGGTGGTGGCATAGCTGTCTGTAGTAGACAGGAGGAGCTGCGTTGATTGGTTTTTCCCTGACTTTTCAGGAACCTCTGTTCTTTTCTCACATGGGACATAGGAGTGTTATTTTCTTACTTTTTATGGAGGTGGGCTTTTTTGAGGTTAGAAATTATTCTTTTTAGAGCTTTTGGAAATATCTAGCTGACAGGTTGGCTGAGGTTTTATAATCAACCATTTCTAATCATGAAATGTTCTAATTATAAAAAGTAATGTAGTCAGACATTCTAAATTATGTTCCCATTCACTTTGCCAAGTACCTTTTTAAAACCTTTTCTTCCTTTGGCATTCTACTTTTTCTAAATCTCTTCTTACAACACAGAAAACTAAAGGGAGTTCAACTGCAGAAATATTATAACAGATGTGAAAGTGTGAGTGTGTTTGGTCTAACATAAGTCACAATGCAATACTCTGCCTTCTATAGCTAATCTCAACTTTTTTCTTGGAGCTGTTTTGAAACCTCAGAGAGGACCATCTGATGAAAATTAAAATAACAACGATAACCCTTCTTGATTTCTGATTTGAGAAATAGACTTTCAGTTCTTCCCACAGAGCCCTGTTCTGGAGGTAAAAATAAATATGAACTGGGCTAGTAGATTTCAAATCAGGTACCACAGACAGATGACTGATGGTCTCAAAGATCCCTGCAGGGGAGCAAAGGGGAGGCAGAACAGGCATGCTACATTATCTCCAGCCCAGTTCTCTTCTACCTGGTGGATTCACAGCTATCTTATGAGTGTATTTCTTTCTCTAGAAATTTTCACTTACCAAAGGAATTTGAGTGTTGTTAACATTATGAAAAACCAAAGATCATCACCACAAATATTGGGATAGACAATTGCTGCAAAGGCTGTAGGAAGGAAAATTCCACAGACCTAGATCCAGCACCTCTCCTTTGAGTTTTAATTTTGCACTTTTTCATTATTTGTGAGCCCTTGAAGAATTTACTTATCTCTCCAAATTTGTTTTCTCATCATGAATGCTGTGAAATTTAAATGTAAAAAGCTTTTGAGAAGTAGTTAACAAATTTTAATATTCTACCGAAGCACAAGCTATTGTTTTCTGAGAACAGGTCAGCAAATTAATGAAATTCTGGAGGAGCAATACAATTTTGTTATTATTGATAAGTTGTTTGAAAGCTGATTATGATGGTTAATTGTATGGGTCAATTTGGGCCACAAAATACATAACTATTTGGCCAAACAGTATTCTGGGTGTCTCTTTGAGAACGTTTTGGGATGAGATTAGCAATAAATTACTGAAATTGAATAAATCAGATGACTGGTGAGTGAGGGTGATTGAGGCCTGAATGGAATAAAAGGTTGTGCCTCATCTGAGTAAGACAGAAATTTCCAGTCTCGGTGTCATTTGAAGTAAAACATCAGCTTTTCCTGTTTTTCATCCCCAGTCCAGTTTTCTGACTTGAACTGAGATGTCAGGTATGCATGTCTTGAAATAGCCAGCCTCTGCCATTATGTGGAACAACTGTTTACATTAGATATGTTTCTGAATTATGGGTGTGTGTGTCTGTCTGTCTGTCTGCCTGTCTCACTGGCTTATTGGTTCAGTTTCTTTAGAGAACTCTGACCTAACCTATCAAGTTGATTTTGAAATAGACTCACAGATGCTTTAGCATCTTTTCCTTAGAAGGTAGGTCCTAATTCTCTTCTCCCTTGACTTTAGGGCTTGACTTAATGCTTCTAGCGATTAGCACACACACATAATCATATCATAAAAGCACTTCATGACTTCTCCCCTCCCCCTTTTAGATCAAATTCTCTAGAGGCTAGCAAGCCCTAAGCATGCTCACAAAGTGTCACAGAGAAATCCACGAGTAACTGAGGCTTCTAGCCAACTACAATGTGAACCATCTTGAACATGAATTCTCCACTGTCTGTTGAGCTATCAAAAGACAATCTTTGGCAGAAATCTTGACTGCTACTTCATCAGAGATCCAGAACCAGATACACCCAACCAAGATGCTCCTGGATTCTTCAAGTACTTACTCCATAAAGCCAGTGTGGTTTGGGTAGTTCTTGTGGTTTGGGAAAGTTTTGCATCTATCATGATGAGAATATTGCCACTGACCTCCATTCTTGGACTTAGAATCATGAGTCATTCCTAGGCAAGAAGGGAAAACCATTAGGGAAAATTTTCATTACATTTTCCACTTGCGTAAGATATAGGAGAGTGGCCAATATCCAGAAAGATAGGATCATATTTCAAAAGATTCTTGTTGATCTGGGCAGGAAGTCCAGACCTGAAATGAGGGTTAGAGAAGACAAGGGCAGGGTAGGAGGCCCCTGGAGAGAAAACAAGCTCTTCATCAGCACAATGGGAATCATTGGCAGGGTAAAAATGAAGGTCAGACTCTCCTGTACACTTAAAATAGGTGTTCAATACATATGCATTGATTGATGTTGGTTGATTTATTTTGAGTGTCATACAGATTGTGAGTCATCAATGGTGCAATGTAGCTTAAATAAATGTGAGCTGTGCTTGGAAAATAAAATATAGCAGTGGGAATCAAAAAGCAACTGTATGCATCTTGTTGTGAAGTTTTTGCTGTTCCCACCTCTAAATTCTGAGGACAAGGAGAAAGGCCCCTCTAGGATGATAAATAATGCTTTATTATTAGAAGAAAGAAGAACAGGATGGACTTTGGCAATAGAGCTGAGGATCTGGATTAGTTTACCTCTGAGTGGAAGAGGGTTGTAAAGATTTTGAGAACTATTTTCTGGGTGAATGGTGGGAGAATAAATAGAGAAAAAATAGGTTGATAGTAGGAGAAAAAATTTATAAAGTAGTTGGCCATATTTATTCAATCATTCAGCTTAATTTTGTGGTTATCCTCTTAATATAAACCTATCCATTTTCTGCGCCAACAGAGTAAATGTAACTGTGCCTTTTGTTCTGGGATGTGTTAGAACACTTTTTTTCCTGCTTGTGCTATTAGGACTAATGTTCATTTTTAAAGAGCACAAAATTTGAATGTTTTGGTTTTCTTAAGAATCTTTTTACACTCTTTGTGTCACTTCTCCAAAAGATTATGCTTTTGACAACCATTGATAAGACCAAATAGTGGAAAATGATTGGTAGAGAAACAAAATAGTAGAGTGGTTAGAAGGAAGTATTCTAGAACAAAAGTCACCGGGGAAAACAATCTGAGCTCTGTCATTTAATAGTCATGTGTCCTTGAACAATTTCCTTTGTCTCACTGCACTGTGGTTGTTGTAAGGTGGACAATGATGATAGCATATGTTAATGTGGTTAGGTAAAGATTAAAATGAGTTTTTATGCATAAAGCCTTTCAAATAGTACCTGCTATATGCAAACTCTGTAAAAGCTTTACCTTTAGTTAATATTTAATGTTCACAAAACTCTTGTAATGAGGTATTGTGGTGTCCCTTCTCAAATGAGCACATTGACATATGTAGAAGTTAAATATTTTTTTTTGAGGTTAAAGAAATTTTAATACACAAACCAGCTGGAAAAACAGTAAATGTGGGATTTGGTCTTGACTTTGACCTCAAAGCTGAAACTGTTTTCCAGCATTCTGTAACTCTAGTTAGTTTCAAATCTTCTTTGTACCTTTCTTTGTTTTCTACAATGCCTGTATTCTTATTCTCATCCAGGTCTCGGTAAGCACCAGCTAGAGCAGAAAATTATTTTAAAGAGGAAAGTTAGAGTGGTAGTTTGCAAGAAGGGAAAGGTACAGATCCATCTCTGATGTGAAAGGGTGTCTTAGATTCATCTTTCTTAGTATGCTGCTGCATTAGTTCCACAGAAGATGAAGTCAGGACGGTTACAAACAAATGAAGCTGCTGGTTTTGCCTAAACTACTCTTAATTGACAGAACTCTCAGATGCATGAAAATTTAGGATTATTTTTGTGATTAAAATATAGAAGAAATATTTGTGTGGGCAACTAAAGAGGCAGGCCTCAGAGAGCTTTAGCAGAATGACTGAAACATCAGGGGAGGAAGAATGCTTCAGGTTTATACATGGAGAAACTCAGAGAGCCAATAGATGAAAGCACAGACGAATAGAAAAAAGCAGTTAAAGTCTGCGTGTCCTTTACGAAATGAAAAGAATAGCACTGTCAGCATAGTTGTGAGGATTAGAAAGGATTTATATAATGTGTGCAACCTGCAGGGTTGGTAGGCGTCATATGCCCAAAAACTACTACTGTCATCACATCTAACAATGTCAAAAATAAAGAAAATAATAACAGCATACTGGTTCTAATTTTACGGTCATTTGACATCAACAGGATGGTGATTCTGCTACATCAGTGTTTATGTTACTTGTGTTAAGTTACTGAAGTGACCAAGATAAATATGTTTTCTTCAAAATGCTGTTTCCTTTCCAATATGAAAAGAGAACCCACCTTGTTCCTTCCCGAAAGGGTGTGTTTCTCTTGTACAGACAAGCAAGGGAAGAACTTTTTACTTTTTAAAAGAGCACATTTCCATACCTATCATGGAAATGAAAGCTTTTCAAGAAAATTCCAGTGAAAAGTCTAAGATTATTAAATGAATAACTGTTGATGAAAAAAGAAACAAAGCAGTTAACCTTTTTCTTCTAAAAGTCAAAAGACTGTACTCCTAACAAAAGCTTCTGCAAACCTCCAATTTTATTCAAGAGCTACAGAAACTAGCAGTCCCCAAGGCTCTGAGATTTAATTTCTATTGCGTAAAATGCCCCTCACATCAGAATTAATCAAAGTTCCTTTTCTCTTTCTCATTTCCCTTCAGGACTTCTACCATGTGAACCTCATAGGTAAATACAAATATTCGTCTACTCAAGATGGTTTTAAGAAGCAAATATTTTCGGAGACACAACTCATTGGTAGTGGCGGGTATGTACTGACTTGGGTACAATCTGTCTACTTCACAGAGTCCACTTTGGCCTCTTCTTTGCTGAGTTTTGCTCCAAGATATTGAGCCAAATCATTGGACATTGATGAGTTTTGCTGCCTGTAGAAAGATGAAAGTATCCTAATTTTTGAATGAGGAAAAAATAGCATAACTTTAAAATATGTTTTAGTTCCTCAATTTGCTGTTTGTAGGTCTGGTGGCATTATCAGGTTTAAAGTTTTGCCACATCTACAAACCTTCATTCATTCATGTATATAGTAAATTCCCATAACAATTTGGATGTTATGGATTTACCCATGGTAGTTATCTCTGTTGGTAGATCTTGGCGATTCTCAGAAAGAATGTGTCAGCCCCACCACCATGAGTATGATGTGTCTTCAGATTTTGGTCTTGTTGTGGTAAAAGAAGGACTGGGTACCTGCCCTATGCTTACAGTTGTTGATTAAGGGATGAATGAAGGATGGCATTTTCCAGTGTGGCTTTTGCAGAAGGCACTTCATGGTGTACTTGTCCCTTTTCTTGCTGTTTCAACCCTTACGACTCTGCAAGTTGTTTCAGCTCCAAAGTGGACAGAGGAGGATGGGATGTGTTCCTTTTTCCATTCTCTTCTTTATTAGAGGTTATAAGGAGGCAGAAAGGATGAAATGTGGCTTTACAATATTGACTTCCCCAAGGAAATTAGCATTCTCTTCAAATGTTCTGGTGTCTGGGGGATTCATTTTACCTTTGAATTGGCTCCAAACTTTACACAGGTGTTACTGAGAACCTCTGGGAGTTTGAGCTGTGACTTTGGAGTGTAGAAGTAGCTTAAATGATTTTACTTACAACTGTCTTACTTAATCCAAATAGATTTGTGGAGTCTATGAAGTCAAGGAGGACTTACAATTTGAACAGAAGGAATGTGTTCCTCAGATATTCTCTCTTTATTCGTTTTGGATATGCCAAGAACAATTGATGCATAGTACTACTGTTCATTCACCCTTTCTTGAGTGTTGACAAACTGAGGGAGGAAGATATTACTAATTTTTTAAAGATCTATTTATTTTTATAGGAAAGATAGATATACAGAGAGGAAAGACAGAGAGAAAGATCTGTCCTCTGGTTCACTCCCCAGCTGGCTACAATATTCACAGCTGAGCTGATCCAAAGCCAGGAGCTTCTTTCTGGTCTCTCATGTGGGTGTAGAATCGCAAGGTTTTGGGCCATCCTTTATTGCTTTCCCAGGCCATAAAGCAGGGAGCTGGAAGGGAAGTTAAGCAGCCAGGACACAAACTGGTGCCCATATGGGATCCTGGAACATGCCAGGTAAGCATTTAAACACTGAGCCGTTATGCCAGGCCCAAGATACCATAATTTGATTCTATCCTGAAAGGTAGTCTCAGGAGGAAGCTAAATCAGCTGTAGAAGGTAATTCATTGTTACAGTCAAATAACATGTTCAACTGTGTGTGTTGGTATTGCTGTTTGCCTCAGAATATTGTCATTTTGGCTGTTGACAGTGACCAAGTGCGGAAGTGGTTAGGAATATGTAGGCATTTAGCCTAGCAATTAAGATGCCTGCATCTCAGTGTCTGGGTTTGAGTCCCAGCTTTGACTCTTGGCTCTGTTCTCCTGTTAATGTGGACCTTGGGAGGCAATAGTGATAATTCCTATAGTTGAGCTCCTTTTACCATGCAGAACTAGATTGGGTTCCTGGTTCTTAGCACCTAGCTTCAGCCCCCATCCCAGTGCTACACATTTTGGGCATTTAGAATGGTCCAGTAGAAAGGAGTTGGGTCTATAAAGTGTAGCCCCTCTGAGGGTTAACTGTCTTTGTACACATCAAGGCTACAATGTTGCTGTGTCTGTATAGGACAATTAAAAATCATTGGATTAATCAGACTTGTGTTTGTGCTAAAGTGGAATTTGACAAATAACAGTTGACATTTTCTAACTTAGCAAATTTCTCAGCAATTCAGTTATTTATTATGTGCTAGTACTTTGCATATCTTGTGCTGTATGTACATTTATGCTAAAATGGTCAAATTAACAAGGATTTGAAGTTAGAGAAGTGTAGGCTTACACTTGTGTTTTGCACCTCATTAACTCTTTATCGTATATAAGGTAACAACTTTCATTTGTAAATATGGGTTAGTAGTAACTTTCTTATGATTGCTGCATTAATTGTCCTTGCCTAGAATATAGCATATACCTTTACTTATATTTGAGTTTAAGAGAATTTTATTCTTTAAGTCAATAAATAGCAGGAATAATTTATTAGTTTCAAGCAGTTTTATTGTACTAATCTCTTACTTTTATAGTTGTCTAAAAATCCAGATATCTCTTTTTAATTTGGTATCATTTAGGAACTTTATTAATTTTGAGTCTACGGTATACAACCCTCTATTTCATAGTAAGTAAGTTCCATAGTAAGTAGTAATTCCCCCAAACCAAACTATTTCTGATTGTAACGGGTTGCTAATTCAGTCTGGGACCTTTTCCTTATTTCTGATACATCCTTACTTAGTTTAGGAGAGATTTTTTTTTTCAAATGAAATGTTGTTGCAAGAGATTCTGATATTGCAAACACCTGACTCTGGATGTCTCACTCAAAAAAGGGAAAAATGATTGCTTTTTTTTTTCAGTAGCAAAGAGCATGTAATAGCCAAGACTAAAGGCAGTCTTGTTTCAAGACAAGTTAGGGGAGACGTTAGTCTTGAGTAACTGGTACCAGAATGTACCTAGTGCTAACGCATCAAGAACAGTCAGGGGAGGTGTTAGCCATGAGGGACCAGTACCCTAATGCACCTAATGCTTCCATATCCAAAGTGTACATCTGCATGTCTGTGAAAGCTGAGTGTCCATATGGTGATCAATCATCTTTTGGCCTCTTCTCTGATCTATTTATAAATGGGTAGTGCTTATAAGAACCATGACAAGCCCTACCCAGACTCTTTTCCTAATAGTTTTTGCTGACTATTTCATGCACCAGTTCAAGTCTCTTCTGGCAGGCATAGAATATCAGTAGCAAACAGAAGAGACAATTATATAAAATATGTTGAAGATATTGTGCCTATTTCACTAAATATTATAGGTATTGTACCTATTTCACTAAAAGTTATTGACAAGTTAAAAAGCTTTTGGTGCGATGATGCTTGTGGATTAAATGTAAACAAGCAATGAATGTTGTCACCAAGACAACACCTTCTTAAGAGAAAATCTTCACTATCTGTGAGACTTGAGGAAGGCAGGTGCATTGGGCATTCACAAATGGTTGAAGATCTGTGAAGCGTCTCCAATTTACCCTGCTTGTTAGTTGAAGTTAGCCACCTGTGGCTTCATAAATACTGGTAGAAAACATAAGACTCCTAGATTATAGACAAAGGCAGCTATTACCCAAGTTGTATCAGGAAGCATGAGCACTGAGTTCCCATTAGTCTCCTTGCTCTTCAGGTCCCATAGGACAACACATAGAACTATGAATACTGCTAAGACAATTGTTTGTGTGTTAGTTGAGAGAACTCAAGCTACCAAAACCCAATTTTTCTAATGAACCACAAACAAACCTGCTCAAACTTTGTCCCAGAGGGAGACATTATCTTTGTTATATAGAGGATAACAAATCTACCTCATAATCTGGAGGAAGACAGTTTTCATTCTCCCAAGGGTGTTTTGTATACAAATATCCTGGAAAAAATAGTCCAGTATGAAACTTCTCAGTGTACTGCTTGCAAGATGTGTAGAAATTTGAGAGACTCTGGAGAATTCTTTCTCCACATGTAAAAGCCTAAGAAATCATCTGAGTGTGAACTAATTTTGAAAAGAATATTTGAACTTTTCCTTATTCAAATGGTCAACATTCTTTGTATTCTCTTCCCGCTTTTGTCCACTCTTAATGTCATAATGAATTTCTTTCTTTTTATACTTTTTTTTTAATTACTATTGACTAGCAGGAATCAGTGCCAGTATCCCTTCTGATGAAAACCAAACCTCTGAGATGCCAATTAGCATTGAATTGCTGAAACAAGTCAATTCTTTATTTGTTCCTTTAGCCAAGTTTGTGTATTTGAACTTTAAAGGTTTTGTTTTCATGGTCTATAGCACAGGAGGAAAATGACAAAACCAGCTAAATCCTCTATGAGCAACAGAGAAAGGAAAGTAAAAGCTTGTTGCTGAACCAATTTGATCTTCTTTTTCTTGTCTTCCACACCCTGCTTATTTATAACTGTTGTGGAAATCTGCAGAAGAAAGACAAGCAAGACTATGAGTGAGTTCAAAAGCTGGAATGACAACGATTGGTTATAAAGAGATGTGAATTGGGTCAATGCAAAACGTATTTAGAAAGAGCTTCAGAGAATCAAGTAGAGAAAAGAAGTCGTAATGTGATATTTTTGAGACCAAAGTGAGCCATTGATGTGTCTTTATTACATTTCCATTGGTGAAACATTTTCACTAGTTAATAATTAGGTGTTTTTCATTTAGATTTCATTTTAGTATCTCAGCAAGTATTGTGTGAACTGCAATTTCAAGGGAAAAATTTATTTATCCTAAATATAGCCTTTGGAGAATAGTTGACATTTCAAATGAGAAATATACTAATTTTAAAAGACAGTTTTTGAAGCAAGCAGCCATTACATTTGAGTCATGCCAAATGTTAACTTGAAATAGGAGAGAAAAGAATGGTGACCAGTAAAATTTATCTAACTATTTTTTCTTGGATTTAGTAATTCTTATAAAATTATATAATCACCTAG
This sequence comes from Ochotona curzoniae, assembly GCF_017591425.1. Lineage (NCBI taxonomy): Eukaryota > Metazoa > Chordata > Mammalia > Lagomorpha > Ochotonidae > Ochotona > Ochotona curzoniae. Next base: position 38,145,276 of record NW_024466502.1, on the reverse strand, counting down.
TAAACTTTATCATGAATGTTATTTGAAATAAGCTGAGTACTTGTGGTATCAGTTTTGTGAGTCATTTAAAAATATTAATAAGTTGATATTTTAATTTTACATGTATAAAAAACAGACTATTTAGAAAGATGTTATATTTTGTAACAGAACATTATTTATCAGTGATTGTAATAAAAATCTCATGCAACTTTTTATCTTCAAATGAGTAAATATTTATGAGTTTACAAATACAGAGTGATCTCTTACACTGCAGTTTGCTTTCATGAGAATGTTACATGAAGTTCACATTTATCTGTATACATATATGTATGTATATATGTAAACACAGAGAACAATTACTGACATTCTCAACTGTTTCCATTTACATGTGTGTATATTTATACACACTGATATTCTCTACTGTTTTTGTATCTGATGATAGCCAGGATTAAATATGCATTATTTCAGATATTGTTTCCTCATTTCTTTCTGCATTTTACCTCCAAAGACCTTATGCAAGAAAAAGTAGTAACTCTTTCATTCTTTACCCTCCTATTTTCCAAAAATATGGCAATAGATGATGTACACTGACCATTGAAAATGCTTTTTTACACATTTTCAGGAAGCTGGATTGAAAGAAAAACCAATACTTGAATCCAGACAATCTGCTGAGGGCATACCAAATGGTGTCTTAGCTCTTGCACCAAGCACCCATGCCCACTGATATCCAAAAAAGTGAATTTTATCTTTCCTAAATGAGTCATAGTTTTATGTATATAGAGAAGGAGATCTTATCATTGGTTAAGGCATTCCCTTAAATATTCAAAACAAGAACTGCAGTACTTGAGTCTTATCAAATATTATTTGCTGATTTTTCATGACCAATGACTTTTTTTGTGTCACTTGGCAATGGAACCTTATATTTTTGCCTCCGTTGGTATGGAGTATTATTTTGCCACAATTTTTTTTTTTGGCTTTTTACACAGTTTTTTTTTATTGTATTTTTCCAGAAACTTTCAGAGTAACTACATCCTTCATCTATAGAGTAAACAAAAAGTTATTGCTCAATGGAAATTTATTGTGATATGATAATGGAATCTAATACCCCAGTAACATAATTGAAACCTCATTTCAGAATCAGAACAGTAAATGTGTGAGGTTCATTTATCCTTACATGAGCCAGATATTCCTACACAAAGTATGTAAAATTCATTTGCATGAGAGCAATCAGCTTCGGAGTAAACAGTTCTAAAAGGTATTAGGGTTAGCACGGCAGAGAATTTGGTGTTCGGCTGAGATGAGCAGGATAGCAATGCCTGTTAACTGCCTATTTACTTAGGAAATACTACTGCATGTGCGATCAGGATGCTTTTTAGCAACGTGAATCTATTTCTATGGTTCAAAGTAATGCACAAGAAAGATGACATGCTCTACTCTGAAGTTAAGACAGCATGTGGAGATGATGCTGGGTTTTGATGATCCATTCAACCTGGAATTTAGCCTAGACATGATTCACTAAATCTTAGATTGAAAAGAATCAAAACAAACCTCATCCTCCACAGATTTGTGTTAACTTTTCCTCTAGAAGCAGATGGCACAGTAGAAAAGCTGGCTGGAAATTGATTGAATTTGAAAAATCAGATGTGGAAAATCAATTCAACCAGTCCAATAGATTGTTTGGGATTGTAGGGCTATACTTTACAACATACCCACAAGAGAATTTTGTCCTATGTAATTAGGAGCAACAAATGTTTTTTTTCTTCTTTTTTTTTTTTGTTATTTGTTTATCCTTTTCCTTGCAGAACTTTCTTATTCTAACATTCTCTGCTTTCAAAAGTATTTCCAGAAACAATGCATAGATTTTACTGTCTGTTACCTTCACGCCTTGGTTTCTACTTCATAATACTATTCACTGTTCAATGTGCTTGCTTTACAACATTTGTAGACAATTGCCATGTCTATCAACTTTAATCACCGTATAGTTATATATCAGTTCTGAAAGGGGTGTATTCTTTTTTTTTTTTTTTTGCCTATTGAACTCTTCTTACTTTAAGCATTAGGTTTTATATTCTATGACTTTCTACCTCTTTTCAGACTGTTTTCTGGGCATGTTCCAATTCAATTTGAGAAAAAAAAAACTTACAAATTTTAAGATGAGGGGATAAGAAGGTTACCAAGAGTTTCAATTTGAGAAATGTCAAATTAATTTTAAAAAGAAAAGAATAAGCATTTCTATTAATTCTAATTCAAAATCAGGGAGTACTGGGCTCACAAGTGGGCAGAATGACATAATAAAACCAGTTCATCGTTTTTCATTATCCTATGGCATAATGTAGATTAATGATAGACTAGTCTACACAATCCTTACATTGACCTGGTACCTAGTAAATGTGGGAAAGTATCTCAGGAATCTCTTGAACATATTTTTTAAAGATTTATTTATTTTTATAGAAAAAGTAGATTTACATAGAGGAGAGACAGAGAGAAAGATATTCCATTCCCTGGTTCACTTCCTGAAGTGGTCACAACTGCCAGATCTGAGCCAATCCGAAACCAGGAGCCTGGAGCTTCTTCTAGGTCTCCGATGCAGGTGCAGCTTCCCAAGGCTTTGGGCCATTCTCGATTGCTTTCCCAGGAGCTGGATGGGAAGTAGATTAGCCAGGATACAAACTGGCACCCATATGGGATCCCAGCATGTTTAAGGCAAGAATTTTGTCACTAGGCAACTGTACTGGGCAAAAAGAACTCATTTCTAGAGTTAATGCACAGAGCTACTACTTTACTGGGGTCTCTAAGTTATTGACAGATTTTTCAGAAGAACTATGATTGAACAGAGAGCCGAAGAAATGCTTCCCCAAAATGTAATAGATACACCTAACACCATGAACAAAGTGTTCCATTGGGAAGAATGAAAAGAGAATACTAGAATTTAGAGACTAGAAAATAGAATATCTGTAAATCAGAAACAAATCAAATTTAACCATTATTCTTTGTTACAGGCATACCCCTATGCATTCTAAGTTGATCTCAAGGTTTGACCTGAGCTGTAATAAAGACTTGAGATGTTCTGAATGAAAATGGAGGCTCAAAACTCAGAGGCTGTTCTCTTGGTGTGTTGAGATAGATAATAGGTGTCTTGCCTGGGCCTGGCAGCGTGGCCTAGTGGCTAAAGTCCTCTCCTTGAACGTGCCCGGGATCCCATATGGGCACCGGTTCTAATCCCGGCAGCTCCACTTCCCATCCAGCTCTTGCTTGTGGCCTGGGAAAGCAGCCGAGGATGGCCCAAAGCCTTGGGACCCTGCACCCATGTGGAAGACCTGGAAGAAGTTACTGAATCCTAGCTTCGGATCAGCATAGCATTGTCCGTTGTGGTCACTCGGGGAGTGAATCATCAGACGGAGGATCTTCCTCTCTGTGTCTCCTCCTGTCTGTATATCTGACTTTCCAATAAAATAAATATATCTTAAAAAAAAAAAGAAAAAAATAGGTGTCTTGCCTGAGTCAAGTAAACCAAACTTGGCAAAATGGATATTTTGCTCCAAAATGGCTATTTGTATATTATAGATCAAGGAAAATATTAATAATGCAAGAAATGAACAAGAAAATTGGAGAGCTGACTCTTTTACCCAGACTGAGTTCCTCCTACAATATATTATGAGTTAAAACAGTTATGATCCACTCAAAAAGACTAGATTGTCTTGAGAAATTAGTTAATGATACAAAACAGTGTAAAAATTGAAAACAAGGAGGCTAAATTCTATACTGTTTTAGCTACACTAACGATGTTGCAGTGCCCAATTCAGCACTCTACAGATGCTCACTAAGCCTGGGGACATATGATTAAAAATCTCTCTTGAGATTTCTTGTTTATTTCTATTAATACTAAAATTTTACTTTGATTTCACAAAATAACAAAATGACTGAAAGTAGACACAGAGAACAGTAAAATATAAACTAAAATACATCCCTTTGCCAATAAATATTGGCATGGAAAAATACTGTTTAATATTGGAGGAAACAGTATTAGAGCAAATTCACAGTGTAGGAGGGTTGTCATGCAGTTGGATGAGAGAGCAGATGTTTCCAACATGCCTGAGCTTATGGTATTTTCATGATCTTGTTTTAGTAATGAAATATGAAAGTAACTGTTTTATGAGCCATTTGGCTAAAGAAAACATATATTGGATTTAAGACTTCTTTTTGTATTTTATAAAGAAAATGCATGAGTGTACTCTTACAAGGTGGCTGCTTGAATGAAATGTGTAAGGATAATTGTGCGGCGAAGAGTACAGGATGATACTGGACAGAAGTTGAAGGAGGAGGACAGAAAAACGCCACAGTGTGTCCATGAGACATGAATGTCACAACAGTGATAGCCAGGAACCCTAAGGACTTCCTCCGTGATCAGCTCTGTTCTTAGTGATTTATACATACCACGACTCCATGGAGTTTGGTAAAATTATCACATTCATTCTCAAGTAAGGAAGAGGAGGTATAGAAGAGATATAGAAGTTTCCGAGAGATTACTTAGTTAGAATGTCACAGAAAGAGAGAGAGACACAGAGAGCGAGATCTTGCATTGGCTGGTTCCTTTCCTAAATGGTTGCATCAGCTAGGGCTGGGTTGGGCTAGAACTAATATCCAGAAATCTTGAGTTTCTTTGAGGTCTCCCACAAGCAGCTGTCCAAATACTTGGGCTGTTCTTGGCTGCTTTCCAAGTTCCATTATCATGGAGATGGTTTGGAAGCGGAGCACCCAGGACCTGAACTGGTTCCATAGGCATGTTGACATCACAGGTGGTGCTATGCTGCAACACTGGCTCAAGGCTGGTTTTTTGTTTGTTTGTTTGTTTGGTTTGGTTTTTAAGTGTACTAGTGATCAATGTTAAAAATCACAATAAATAGACTTTAGAGGCAGATTTTATATTTTTGTTGTATGTTTAATCACATTTTCTTCCTGGAATATTAATATGTTTTATGTAAGAAGAGTTTCTGAATCAATAATAGTTATAACTAACAAATCAAATCTTATATTTCATTTGATTTGGGACATCTTTTATATTTTATTTTTTACCACATGTTTATACCTATATAAAATACTTGTGTGTTCCTATGTATGCATTATTAGGCAATGAATACCAACATATTTAAAAAAAATCTTAATTTTCAGTTAATTTGTATTTGGAGATTTACTTCTCAAATGGCCACAATAGCTAGAGAAGGACCAACTGAAGCCAGGTATCTTCAACTCAATCCTGATCTCCACTGTGGTTGGAAGAAACCCAAGTACCTAAGGTACTATCTGATGCACTCCCAGGTGTGTTAGTAGGAAGGTACATCAGAAACAGAGTAACCAGGCCTGGAATTGGCACTCTTATGTGGGATATGGGTGTCCTAAGATGAAGCTTAGCATCCTGGGCCATACTTCCACTCCAAAAAGGTTATTTTGGTGGGAATTTAGTTAAATGTATTTGGGAGTTTGTGAACAAAGGACAAAACTGGATACTGAGAAAAGCAATTGTAAAAAGTAGGTAAAATGATGGAAAGGGAATTGCACAGGCTTAAGAAGTAGAAGTAACTATGTGAACCAGGGAAACTTGGAGAAGCAGATGGCTGAAGTACCGAGAGCCAGGAAGGGATGGTTGACATGGTATGAAATGTGGAAAGAAAGGACACTGTAGAGGAGAGATGGGACCCCAGGCTAAGCAGGGGGCCGACAAATGGAGAAAAAATATGAACAAAATGAACACGGTTACCACTCATCTCTCTCTTTAGAGCATCTAAGAGGAAATGCGACCGAAGTAATAAAGGATGAGGCCATGGAAAGTAAAGGAGAAACAATTTAACACTTTTTTCTAAGGAAGTTTTAAGTGTCTAATAGATAAAAAGTAAAACTAAAAGTGTCATTTAATTGTTTTAATTTAAAAATTTCCTTATAACTTCCAATATTTACATGACTTGAGACACTTCAGCATTAGTTTCTCATCATATCAACTTGCTACTTATCTGTAAACAGACACCTAGATAATTTTAAAAACAGAATTAGGAATTATTTGGAGTTTTCAATAATCCAACACTCTAATATATGACTTGTAAGGGTTTCTCTGGATTGTATTGATACATAGAAACGTGTCCCACTCTGTTAGGAGCCACAGACTTACATGCTTTAGACTTGGCATGTCTGACAACGTGTTGCATTGCAAAACCTACCTTGTGCAAGCAGGGCTACAGCAAGCAGGATACTGCGGCCAGAACATCCCACGCAAAGCAAGCAGAACAGAACCTCAGCCCTTGTTCCTGTTCTAATAAATAGTTTCTCCCGTTTCCATATAGACGATTAGTTCCTTCCCTGCTTCACTGAAGATAATTAGTTCCAGAAACCCCTCCCTTTCTCCTCCTCCCCTAGAGAAGATGGTATATATATATATATATATATGAGGAGTAAAATAAAGAGCACTGGGCACTCTCTTTCACTATGTACCTGTGACCGTGTGTTTCTTGGGCCAGCAGCCCGGAGCCTAGCAGCCTGGCATTCCCAGTCCTCCCTCAGGGTTTGTGTGTTGTGTCCTGCAGGTCGGGACACCATTCAGAAAAACACCGAGAAGGCTACAGCAAATACAGCTTTCCGAATGCTGTCTATTTGAGGTCTTGATTCTTTATATTTTTGAAAATAACTTTTCTTTTTGACTTCTGACATATTGATTTAATCACTATCTTCCTGTCAAAAGTGAAGGAAACAGCTCTCCTGTCATTTAAGAGGAAGAGAGAAAAGGCTCTAGGGCTGTTGTTGCTGGCACAGAGTCACAAAGAATCCCAGATTCTGCCACCTGTCACACAGTGTTGAAGAATGACCATAAAACTCCAGCACCCTAAGATTGGAGGTGGGGCTGGAGAATACTAAAGAATTTTCCATGTTCTATTGTGTGCATGATGAAAAATTGCCAGTGTTGTGCTTATAAAATTTTGATGTTACTCTGAACCTCTGCAGAGACACAGAGATCAAGAATCAATAGAATCTCCAGTAGAAGCATTTAAAAATAAGTATATAAATGAATAAGCCAGGAAATTATAGTAAGAGTGAGTTTTATCAGCTTTATAGCAGTGGAAAAAAAATAAAGTTAGACTTTGTAGTTGTTTAATTAACCTAGAGTTCAAAATGGCAAGTGTTTTGTGAGTACTGTACTACAATGAAAAACTTTTCCTAAATTTTGTTACAAACTCAACTTGAACCTTAATAAATAATTTCTGAAAAAGAGTTTGGATGTGAAGAGTGTATAAACACATTCCAGGGAAGCAGAGGGCACAGGATCCATTATCTCAGCTCTTTGATTTGATGAAACACATTAGAATTAATAGCAATTTCTCTATATCTGGCAAATCTGGGTGTTAAGAGCCCTTATCTCTAATTGATGATATGGGCCTGGGGCAAAATACTGTGCCAAGAGAAAAGATGTGAGTGCAGTTGTACCCTAGGAATCTTTCGAATATATTAGCTGATGACCAATTAGGAGACTTTATTTCTCAATCAGGTATTAGAAATCTTGAAGGGTCCAATACCCTTTCTGCTTATGTGTAGAAATTTTCATACTAAACTTAAATTAAGAGCATGCCAAGGTGAAAATGGAAAGAATCATTATCTTTAAGAAAAAAAAAATGCAGTCATTCCGGAATTTTTACTTTTCAAAATTAATTTTTTTCCCTTTGCATTTTGACCTCTCATTAGTGACTCATGAATGAAGATGTTTCTTAGTGAAAGACATTTTTCCACATTTAGTTTAGATAAATAGATACGAGGTATCTAAACTGCAGCCATTAAAAGTTTATTATAGTTAGTCTGCATTCTTTGCACCCTGAAAGTCACCCAAACAAGAATGGGCATTTGCTATGCTTGAGTCACTGTAGAGAATTTCTTTACAAAGATTATTATGTCCATACAGCGCACTAAAAAGTAGAAGAAGGGTTAAAATTTATGTTTACTTTTTGATCCCAGTGAAATGCCAGTCATTCTAAGTAAGATCTCAAAATTCCTTCTTGTTTTCTCTTGTTATGTCTGAGGAAATTCCTACATATTTAGAAATAACATAGCCACTCAAAATGTATGGATAATTGTGATAAGAGCCAGTGTAAATTTCCTGAGAAACCCTGAATGTAGGTCTCCCATAGACTGTTCCTTCTTCTTCTTTTGTTTTTAAATTTATTTTTGTTATAAAGACAGATTTACTGAAGAGATCAGGGGACAGAAAGATCTTCCATTGGTGGTTAATTCCTCAAGAGGCCTCAAACAGCCTGAACTGAGCCAATCTGAAGCAAGGAGTTTCTTCAGGTTCTCCCATGTGGGTGCAGGTTCCTAAAGCTCTGGGCCTTCCTCTACTGCTTTCTTAGGCCACTAGCAGGGAGCTGGATGGGAAGTAGAGCAACTGGGACACAAACTGGTGCCCACATGGCATCCTGGCACATGTGAGATGAGGATTTAGCCACTGAGCCATGGCATATGTCCTCCCATAGATTTCTGTCACAGTTTTCAATTACTCAGGCTTTGTGTTCTTTCTTGATTGTATGTTTTCTCCATCACTTCTTTGATTATGCTTTTATTCAAGCATTACCTGTCTACAAGTATTTAGTACAAATGTTTCTCTTTTGTTCATAAAATAGAATTTTTCCAAGGTTCCAAAACTTCCTGAGGGTGAAATGAATGAGACTTTTATATGATGCATTGTGTATCTTTGGTCTCATAACAAATTAATCTAAAATATACTGGCTTAAAAACATTTATTAAATCAAAGTGTCTGTGGATCTTAAATCTAGCTGATAGGGTAAGTATTGGGACTGGTGATGAAGATACCCACATCCCATATCTAGAGTATCTACTTTATCCCTTTTGTGTTGCATTTTTTACATAGTTGGAATGGCTAGTTTGGGTGGTTGACTTTGCCTCCTGCCTCTTCCTACTGATTTAGAACTTCCGGAGGCAATAGTAATGGCTCAAAATACTGTTCCATAGCACCCACATGGAAGACTGGGATTGGCTTTCTGGCTACCGGATTTGGCTCCATCGCTTCCCTAGCCATTGTGCGATGTTGCGGAATTAACAATAGAGAAGGACATTCTGTCTTTACTTATCTATACCACTCTGTGTCAATTTCTTAAAAAAAAAAAAAAAAGCATTTTCAAAAGTCTAAGTCTGTGATTTAGCATTTCTTATTAGATTTTGATTGGGCTGGGAGACTCTCAGGGTACAATTGTAGGAAAATCTGCTTCTACCTTCATTCCAAGTGGCTGTTGATACACTGCATGTCCTCACTGGGATTTGGCCAGCTCCTTGAAATGTGAGTCTGTTTATCATGCAGCTTACAGCATGGCAACTGGCTTCCCTTAGAGGAAGCCCAGGAGCAGAGACGGAGGGAGAGAAGAAGGGAAGAAGGGAGAGAGAAAGAAAGGGAGAAAGAGAAAAATATAGAAAGAGAAGAAAAGCACAGCACTAACTGTAACTTTCTCAAGCAAAACTTCTGAAGTGTCATATGGTTACTTTTACTATGTTCTTTGATTTTGCAGGAAGTCATTAGGTCCAGTCAGAATCCACAAGAAAAGGGTTACATCAGGATAAGAGTGAACCAGTGGGAGCCATCTTAGAAGTTTTCAATCATCAACAATGTGAAATATGAGTTCCCATTGATAACTTCAAGCACCTAATTTCTGAGAAAAAGTAGTGCTTTCAGGATTTAAATATATTCAGTGCAGTGCTTTAGGATGGTCACCTTCATAGCCAACTGTTGAAATCACATTTAACATGGATCCCTATTGGGATACAGAGAATGGGAATTGTTGATGTATTTCTACTTATCAGTTATCTTTTATCTCTCTGTTTTGCACTGATTCTCAAGTTAGGAGAAATAATGAATCTTCCCAACTACTCAGATTATCTGCCGAGTTTTTCTCTTTTTTTCCCAATTCTTGATTTTAATTGTGTAGCTTTCTTCTCATGAAAATGTTTCTGTCCTCTTCCTCCTTCTAATTATTTATTTGAAACAGTTCTTTCATAATAAAGGTGCAAGTCTATTTAAACTAGGTGCATTTTTCATATCTAATTTAAATTTAATCTTGTTAAAATAAATACTTATCATTCTTCACTCCCTAGTATGCTGTCCTTTGGTAACTTGGTTCATATGATTACTAAAAATCAGGAATACTATCGAGAAAACGAAGTGCTAAATTTTCCATCTATTTTGAAATAAAGCAGTCTTAGTCCAACGATTGTTAAAAACATTAAATGAAAGCCAAGTTTATTCTTCAATATATACAGTAAATACGTAATTTAGGACAAAACTAACTCAATATAGCAACATTTCTCTTTTTTTAAGATTTATTTTATTTTTATTGCAAAGTCAGTTACACAGAGAGGAGGAGAGACAGAGAGGAAAATCCTTCATCTGTTAATTCACTACCCAAGTGGCCACAACAGCTGGTGCTGAGCTGATTCCAAGCTAGGAGCCAAGATCCTCTTATGGATCGGCTACGTGGGTACAGGGTCCCAAGGTTTTGGGCCATCCTTGACTGTTTTACCTGGCCACAAGCAGGGAGCTGGATGGGAAGTGGGATTGCCAGGATTAGAACCATTGCCCATATGGGATCCTGGAGGCATGCAAAGTGAGATCTGTAGCCATTAGGCTACCTCACAGGTCACCAAGATGGCAACATTTCTAGCAAAATAGAGCCACAGAAAGAGCAGTCTCCTGTTTTACTAATTTTAAATGACCAAGATCTTTTTTTATTTCAGTATTTCATAACATTTTGATATTTGATAAAATCAAGAGGAAGAAATGACTGGAATCCAGCATTTTTTATGCAAAGTAATTTTATCATGAAAATTTTATTCATTAATTTTTTATGTCTATCATGTGTTATCATGTCTAAAATAAGATCTTATTTATTTAGAATGCACCCAAACAACAATAGGGATGGTAACATGTTATACTGGCATAGTGAGCTACTGTTTCGCAGGATTCAGGTTTTATAGCCTTCAGGTCATCTCTACTGGGGCCCATTAAGGGAATGATGGCAAGCTTGCCAACTGGGTAATGAGGAGTGGGAGGGTATTCTCAGGTGAACTCACTCAGAGAGACTCTTGATGAAGTAACAGTACAGCCAGTAGCTCTCTTTAGCTCTTCTCTGAATCCCCAAATCAGAAGAAAGCCACAGGATTAAACTGTCTCACAAATGCTTTTTTGTGCTTTTATGCAACTTCATAAATTTCCAAATGTGTTGTGCTCCAACAGAATATATTTCTAATTTACAATGGCTGCTCTGTGAGATGGTGGCCGGTTTTCTGTGCAATAAAATGGTACATGAAGATTTGTAGGCAGTTCTCATTGTGAACAGAATGCATTGGGACAAGCAAAAATGATACCATTAAAGATTCATTCTATAACCCTCACTAGAGTTTTATATAGCTACATGGCATTACTTTTAATATAGATTTAAAATATATTTTTCTTTCCTTTCGTTTTACAGCTTAAATATTTCTGGTTTGTTTTGTTTAGTACCTGTTTCTATGTTAATCTTTCAGGATGGAATACCTCCCATGATGATTTCATCTTAGCTATTTCTCCAGACCCTCATTAAGAGAAAAGCTTGCAAGAGTTCTTTAAAAATAAGTGCATCTCATCTTCTCTGCACATGACCTTCTCAGAGGCTGAGGCCAAAAACTAAACTGCACTGCCTTTTCTCAGGCCATTCGAGGAGTAGGAAAATTCATTTAACGGTCCTAGTTAACAAAAGACTTGATTGGGATATAAATTCAAAGGAAAATATTAAAATAAAGGGTCACAAAACCAAGATAGTCATGATTTTTTCCTTTATAAAAAATAAGAGATTGTTGTCAGGGTATATGTAATTTGCCCGGTGCTTTGTATGCTAGAAAGTGTGCCAGAAAACTGTATACAGTTTACCTGCTCCCTCTTTCCAGCACTGTCATCTCAGAACTGGCTGGGGACTCCCACTGTATCCAGTTTTTTACATTTGGCAGTCTTTCAAAGCCTAAAGTTCTGTGGGATGTAAATATTATAGTACCTAGTAAAATATACTCACCTGCACTCTTCACTTTCTTTAAACATTCCATTGAGTTTTTTAAATCACAAATACCCATGATTATCTCATTAATTCACTGAATGCAATTTTTTAAAGGTGTGTCACCATTGAAAAAACTGACATTTTCTCACTGGAAGATTACACCTAAGAGTATATATATATCTGCAGCTGTGTGTCTATATGTGTCTGTAAACATACAGATATAATTTTGGAGTATTTGGATTCTCTAGGACTATTGAGGAATTTCTCAGATTGAGAATATCTGCTCCTATTATTGTTTTATTTGGTTTGTAAATACATTCCAGAATGACTCAGTTAAAGGAAGGATACAAATACACAGTTTGTATGTTGTAAGCTGTCCTGTGACTAAAAGGTACTTTCCTCTGTGAAAGCATGCTGTCTGGTAGGTGGCACATTTTTTCGCCCCTAGAACATGTTAATCATAATCCTCGGTTTCACATTCTTGAGTCAGATGCCCTCTGGCTTTGGTTCCACTGTTCTCTTGCTCAGATTACCAGATGAATTCCTTAGTTTTGACACTGATGAGCAATTTTGAAATCCGTTATCTTATGTTTCTTTAGTATTGGACCTGTCCATAAATATGAAAAAGTGGAAAATAGAATTTGTTTCAACTGCTCTTTGTCTCCTTTAAATTTCTGGTGATCTTAATCCCATATTTTCTGGCATCTCATCAACATTTTTATTTTATTGCCTGTTTCCCCCAGTTAATACACACAGGTTCATGGACTCTCAAATTTCTATTCCTAACCAACACCTCTCAACAACTTATTGTCTGTTTTCCCATGGCAATGTCACAGACACTTCAAAATCAAAATTTCAAAGTTAAATCCATCTTCTGTGAAAAATTCATTTTGCTCTGCATTTGACCTCTGAAACATCCTGTTTTTTCTCTGCATTTGATATAACAGATATCTCTATACTCATTATCTAATAGAAAATCCTGGAGTCAACCTTTTCTGTTCTCTCTTGTGCATTTAACTGGTGACGAGGTCTGATAGATACAAACTCCTTATTTCAGAGGGATTTATGGAGTAGAGCTGACTGCATTGAATAAGGAAATGAAAGAGAAGGAAAACTTTTCCAAAACGACAGCTATGCATGCATATTTTACATCAATGCCATATGACTGAGCCAGAAAATGTTTTTCAGGGAAAGTCCATTTTGCTCTTAAAGCCAGTCAACTGATCGGAATAGTCCCAGACTCTTCAGAGAGGACACGTTCCTTTATTTAAAACCAACTTAATGTAGATGTTAGTCATGTTTGTAAAATACCTTGCTACAAACATCTAAGTTAGCACTTGCTTAAATAAACAGATACCTAGACAAATGGATGCAATAGGAAGAATCTTCCAGCTCCCTCAACAGATTTTTTAGCAATCAGCAGTTTTTTTTTTCAGGTTATAATTTCCAAGGATTGCTCATCAACTGTCTCGAGCAATAAATGAGGAGGAGATAGATTTGAGATTGATGCAACAGTCCTATAACTTGCATCCTACTCTCAAAGAAAAACAACCATTTTAATGAATTCACATGGAGTTATTTGTGCCTACCAGGGTCTCTCTTGCTCCGAGAAGTGCTTAAAAAGTGAAAGATTCACAGAAAATGAGGATGAATTCTGAATACAAGAGTTATATACCTTAATAATAGGCTGCTCTGCTTATATCACAGCATGTTGCCATTAATTCTGCCTACATATGTGGCTAAGCTGGTAGGGCACACTCATCTTCCCCTCCAGACCTGGCAAAGCTCACAGCAGCAACCCAGTGGCCTCCTAGGAAGAAAAGGAGTCCAAAGCATTGTAATTGACAATGACATGGTCATTAAAACACAGAAGTAAATGGATAGGGGGTCATCAGCATGCTACCTGTAAAGAAGGAACACATTGAAAACAAAGGTCCAGTAAAAATGTACAGCTTGAAGGATGTGGTGATGATTACATTCAGTCCATGATTTTTTGTCAATTTGTTTGACTTTCCTTTTTTCCCTCCTGGCAGTTGAATTGTCTGCTTTTCTCTTGAAGCTGTTAAGGCTTGAGAAAGAAAACAACGTGGGCATTTTAATTAACTTGGATGCAGTGTTTGCTTGAAAAGTAGTCACTCTGAAATAATGTGGTCTCTTCTGCATTGGTGATGGCAGTTTCAAAGGGTCTTCTGGAAGAATGAGAGATGCTTAAGTTTAAACTAAAAGTAACACGACAGTTACAAGCTCTGTATTCATGCTGTGTTCAAAAGCTTCCTCTATTTCAATTTCCCTTCCTTTTAGAATAACTAGGGAGGAAGAGAATAAATAATATCTTGTAGAAAGTTTCCCCTGTGGGACTCCATCTTTCTGCAGTGAGCAACTGCGCATTCCCTACTCACCAGACATACATGCAGACCTCAAGGGGAATTTTAAAGAAAAAGATCACCAGAAAGGTGACACTTCTAGAAATAGTATCATGGTGTTTGCTCATTAGCCTTGACTGGTACAGAGCTGTTCCTCTCGAAGAATCCCTCTTAAAATGATGCACTTCTAAACTTGAAATCATAAAAGGAAGTGAAAACTCTTCACTCAAAAGCAACTTATTTTCTCTTGCTGTGGTACCTGCATTAAGTGTGAAAGATCTGGGAAAGACAGAAGCTAACTTACCTTGCTTATCCAGTATTTTCAGTTGTTCTTTGCTAACTACTTTTTATTGATCTGCCCCGCAGGGCCTTTGAGGCAGTTTCTAGTGAGTCACTTTCTTGGTACAAATTCCCTTGGGTGTTTCCATTTCCTTGTTTGTGGGTTGGACTCTGTGTGGTGGAATGTTACCTTCAAGATTAGATTACAAAAAGGCTGTGTTTTCCATCTTGATTATCTTATCCCCCCCCCTTTTAAACTATCATTTCACATTGAGAGAAGCTAGAGAAAGTTCTTTTTTTATAACAAATTTTATTTTAGATGATACTTACATAGTTGATCAGGTTGGGAAGGATCAAAGCTCAGACTGGTATGGTTTACCTCACCTTGGGATTAATCAGCAGGTTCTTCAACTTGGTTCGGTGCAGCCTGCCCTCAGTTCCAACTCCTGCTGGTGGGTGTTGCACCCTATCCTGGCCCAGCCTGCCTCTGTTGTGAATTGGCTGGTTTCAGCCCCAACCTGGCCCCTCCTGTACCCTGTCCTGGTCCTCAGATCTGCACTGGATGTTATGAACTGGCCCAGCCTGGTCTGCCTCCTGACCAAGCCTACATACATGCTGGCAGTTACTGTAGCCTAGCCTGGTTTCAGCTGTTCCTTGCCTTGGTTCTTGTACTTGCTAAAGTTCTGAGTTAGCTTATGCAAGTCTTCACGTGACTGCAGCCTTGTGAGACATCCTGATCAGAGAACAGCTGAGCAGTACACAGAGGCCAGATCAACACATACTGCCAGCTAATAAACAATTGTTTTGGGCTGATAATTGTTGGGGTAATTTTTATATGAAACTAAAACAGTATATGCATATTATATAACTAATATACCATCTTTCTAAAATAATCCATTTGTTTACTGTTATCTGACATAAAAATGAAGAGAGGATGGGGCCAGCTGTGAGGTAGCAGGGAAAACCAAACTGCAAGGGCAGCATTTTATATGGGCAGCACCGGAGAATGTCCTAACTCCTTGGGTCCCTGAGTCCGTGTAGGAGGCTAGGGAAGAAGCTTCTGGCTGCTAGCTTCACCTTTGTCCAGTGCTGGCCATTGTGGTCATTTAGGGGAGTAACCAGCAAATGGAAACTCTCCTTGTCTGTATCTCTCAAGTTGTAACTGCCTTTCAAATAACCAAAAAATCTTCGAAAAAAATGTGGAGAGTGTATGGGCAGGTACTCAGAGAATTTGATTAATGTCATATCTCATTATTTGGCTTTTTGAATTCTTTCCATGTGGTTTCTGTAAAGAAACTATATAATTAAGGACATGGTTTTTGTTTTGTCGCTGTTGGCTTTCTTATTTAGATAAAAGTTTTTTCAGAATTACTTTGTATTGATGAAAGGTGAACAAATTTTATGTATTTTATATAGAGATGTAAGGACTTAATGTCACTTTCCCTCCCTATTAACCACATTCCTGCTCTACCTTCATTTTCCTTTCTTGTTTTTTTGTTTAAATTTTACACTGACATACTTTCAGTTTATTTCATAATCACAAGGCTAACCCTCCACAAAACAAAGAACTCAATAAGTCATAAGTTTAAAAAACCACAGTTCCTCAAAAGTAAGGACTATAAACAATAATCAAATCTGAAAATGGTAATAACTATTTTGTGCTCTGTGTATTAATTACCACAAATCAGGGAATATATATTTAGTTTTTCTGGATGTGTTTATTTCACTAAGCACAGTGGTTTATAGTTGTACCCATTTTGTTACAGAGGCAGGGTTCCATTATTATTGTTGTTGTTATTGTCGTCATCATCATCATCATCATTATTTGACAGCTGAGTAGTATTCCACAGTGAGCATATATCACATATTCTGTATCTGGACCTTAGTTTATGCCTGTCTGGGTTGGTTCTGTGTCTCAGCAGTTACAAATAGGCTACAATAAAGTTGGGTGTGAAGGTAGCCCTTTCACGTGCTATGGTCATCTCCTTTGGATAAATCCCAGGAGTGGGATGGCAGGGTCATATGCTAGATCTATTTTCTGACTTCTGAGAAATCTCCATACTCTCTTCCGTAGTGGTTGCACTATGTTACCCTCCTACCAACAGTGGATTATAGCAACTTCATGTCCATCATCTCACTGGCATTTATTATTCTGATTTCTGTACAGCAGGCAGCCATTCAAACCTCCGTGTGGTTTATATTTGTGTTTCCCTGATGACAAATGATCCTGAGAATTTTCGTCTCGTGTCAGTTGGACATTTAAATTTTATCCTTTGAAAATTGCCTTTTTATATCCTTTCCCACTTCTTGACTGGATTGTTTACTTTTTGTTGTTGAGTTTCTTGGGGTCTTAATAGATTCGGGATATTAATCCTTTATAAGTTGCATGCTCTGAAATATTTTCTCCTATTCTGCCTGTTGCCTCTTCACTTGGTTGAGCATTTAGTTTGCAGTGTAGAAGTGGCAATACTTTCCAATATTCCTAAAAGTGTATTGAGAAATGTTAGTACTTTTTTTTTTTTTGGATAAGCACATTTAAACCTAAGGAACTCGTTAGAAAGAATTTCAAAGATAAAGACTTCAGGGAGCGGAGTGCTTGCTCGGGAGAATCATTTGTGTAAAGGAGTTATTCAGCAGAAGCCTGGGAAAGGACTTGATGGTATGCAAGTGAGTAGAAGGTTGAGCTATTAAAACTTATTACCACAATGGTGGCATATGTGAAGGACTTTGTGATGACATTAGTAATGGCTCCATGGCACAGTTAACACCTATTACATCCCAACATTGTCATAGCTAATCTGCACAATAAACCTTTGAGGCAGACAGTGTTGCCGTCTTCATTTTCTAGATGAGCAAATAGAGGTGAGGAAAGGTGAAGTGACTTGTGTGAAATGATGCATTCAATTATTCAACTGCAGATTAGGGATTGACACCTCTGTTCTCATGGTTTTTTTTTTCAGGTATACTAAATGTAAAGTGCAAGTAGATTGAGGATCTTTCATTTTTTTACAGATAGATCTGTAATCCTCTGTCCATTTCCACATTTGTTGACTCCTAGCCTCACTTATTCCAGGTGAAATGAGTTCATTAAATGAGATTTCTATTTTCCAATGAAATTTAATTTCTGCCTGAAAAGAAATTAAAAGAAGCTGATAATTATGTACTCTGAGACCAGGAGGATATGGCATGTGAAATTACATCTGCCTTTTAAGACAAAACTTAAAAGTTAAAATCATTATTGGAGATAAACTCTTATGCCCTTTTAAAAAACTGGCAAGCTTATCCAACCAGGTATGCCAGTTCAGAGAACTCTAAGCCACTTCTTCCTCTGAGTTTACTCATCCTAGTGATGAGAATATTCTGTTGAATGGTTAAAGCTTTGTTAGTAGAAACGCCAAGTATGCTGGTCAAAAATACTTACATTTAGTGTCAAAATACATGATTTTTTCCCCTGGCTCCTCTTGAATGTTTTTGGATGCTCTTAGGCAAACCACTTAAACTCTCCTATACCATATAGTAAGCTTCAAATGAAATAAGTAATATAGAAGTGCTTTGTAAAGTAGCCTGCACTATGAACATGTGAATTATTCTTACAATTTCATGAATACAACTAAATGTCTTTAAACATGAAAAAACTTTCCTTCCACAAAGTTCTGTAATAACAACATGTAAACAGAGGTTTTGTTATCCTGGCCGACTGTTGACTATGAAAGGAATACAGAAATATGTTTTATACTTTGGGGATATTCAATCCCACAAAGCATATATTTCAAAAATAATAATAATAGAAAAATCCTTAAGAGTGGTTCATCTACATATGGATTAAACATTCTGGATAAAATGACAGAAACTTCCCTGGAATGGGTTTATGGTGTTTTTAAACAAGCATTCCTCCTCTAGGGGTGATTGCAGTCTGGAGACATTTTTGATTGTCACAACTGGAGAGGCAGATGTCACTGGCCAGAGATGACATCTCATATCCTACCATGTACACAGCAAGGAATTCTCCGGTCCAAAGCAGTATTGGGAAACCCTACTGGGTAACATGTTTTGTTCAACTTATACTGCCACGGGACCCTAATCACTGAGAACCTATCACGAATGACTCTAACGGGGTACCTCTCCTGGGTACCATCCCTCCCTTCTCTGTATAACTTAAGGGCCTTATCTCTAGCATCCCTGAAGACTGCTTCATCCTTTTATGTCTCAAGTCAAAATTTATGTGGAACCACTGTGGGAAGTCATAAGACACCACGGACTGCAGAGGCATTAATATGCTACTGACACCAGCTGTAAATCTTGCTCTCATCTACTGCTGACAGTGCTATCTCAGAGATTTCAAAGAGCACCAAAGAAGTAGGCGCCTGAGCAAAAAACAGCTGTCTTAGCATCAGCGTAGGTGATATAGAGGTAGCATTGCCCTGTGGGGAATGCATTTTGAGAGCTTATCTATTGCTGAGTTCTCTTCCAGGTGAAGTTTGTGCTGTCTTCCTTCCTCTCAGATTTCTAGCACTGGTTTGGACTTTCAAGACTTACCACCATACACGATCAACTTGTTCCATTACAAAGGTCAATCTATAGTTGCAACACTCTGGGGGGGGCACTTTATTTTTTATTTTTGGATTAGTTATTTTCCCCACAGTTGCAATAACTGAGAGCATGGATAAATTGTCAACTGATCAGGGTACAACTGGAACCTTGGAACGGAAGCACAGGGTGCTGTGACTTCCTGATCTCAGGCTGTATCTTGACAGCTCCATCCTGATTGACTGGTCATGATACATGCTATAGTTTGATACAGGAAAGACAATGTGTGAATGCATAGTAAAATTCACGTGGTTCCTTTATGCAAGCTGACGTGGAGAAAAAAAGTTCACCATATTCTCTGTAGCTTGATTCCAGCGGGTGGGGGGGGTGGAAATATAGTAAACTCTAAAAAATATGTGAGTGTTTTAAAAAAGAATGCTGTTTGTATTTGTGCTAGGGATTTAATTTTAGGAATTTAAATAGGCTATTATATGCCTGACTTAGGGCAGCAATTGACAAGGAGCAATGATTTTTATTGCCATATGGAAAGTCTGCATGTCTGATTTCATTTCCAAACCCATCCCACACGTTACAGAACACTCTGAATAGCAACAGTCAGTGATTATTTTCTTGATTACATTCAGTCGATGAAATTGCCACTCAAAGTATTCATTCAAACTACTTGACCAGTTGTATGGTCATTCTCTGAATGTCAAATAGACCTGAAGTAGAGGAATTAGTATGCTTTAAAAATAATAATACTTTAATCAAATTAAATGAGAAAGACATTTTGGCAACAGTATCTACTTCTGAAATTTATATTTAAAGGGTGCACTGTGTAATCAGAATTCTAACAAGGAGTCAACATTATTCTCCCAGCAAAAAAAAAAAAATGACTTTTTAAAATTTGTTTGCTGAAGCTGAACAGTCTTGAAAGAAGATGAAAAGGTAGCCTATAAATTCAGTGTCTTACTGAGAGACTCAGCAAATACTGAATATCACTATCCTAACAAATCTTAATGAAAAGCTGAATCTACCTGTGAACAGAGGGAATTGATTGGGAATAAATTTAGCTTCATAAAGACTAAAATCAAGTGGTCGTATGGTACTGTTTTGTCAAGTTTGGAAAACCTTTCTCATTAACAAAGAAGAGAACTCTTTGAACTTTATCTTCACTGTGGTGCCAGGGTTCTAAAAAGATTTTGTTACCAGCCTCATGACCCAGTGAGAACAACTAGACAAAAGGCAGAGGTAATTGAGACTCCAAGCTAAATACATCTCACCTTTTGCACAAAAGCTGCACAAAAGCTGGTAGAATAAGTAAAAATGGTCCCAAGAGTCCTCCCTCACTAGCTGTCCAGGAAGAATTCATTATAGTGTCTGCCTTAAGGATGGCTTTGGGAAGAGAAAGTGCATCATTTCATACCTGTGTGGGCTCAGAAGCACATTAGTGCTTAAAATGGTATGTGGAGAGCTTTACACTTTTCCAATTTAGAAGTATATGTGTGCTTAGCTTGGAAATATTTTTATAGGACTTATTTATGTATTTATTTATTTTGAAAAGCAAAGTTATAGAGAGAATGAGAGACTTGGAGAGAAACAGAGAAAGAGCTATCACCCCTTCACTGATCCACTCCCCAAATGACCACTACGGCTGGGGTTGAACCAATTTAAAGTAAAGTATCTGGAGCATCCTCTAGGTTTCCTACATGGATACGGAGGCCCAGGGACTTGAATTATTTTCTGCTGCCTTTCCAGGCTGCAAGCAGGGAGTTTGATGGGAAGTGGAGCAGCTGGGACATGAACCAGGGCCCAAATGGGATGCTGACACCAGACTACACTGGTACCCCTTCAAAACATTTTTAAACAAGTAACTTAGCATATTATTTTGGCTAAAGAGTAAATTATTGATTCAATGTTTGAATTGAATTCATACGAAATTTGGAGGCTTATTTGTATACTTATGCATTCAGAACTTGAACTCTGCATTTATGTTTTGCCATTATTATGATTACCTTCAAAACAAGATAAATGCATTTTTATTGATCCACATTTTACACAATAATTGTCTGAGTATTAAGAAAAATGTTTTATCTTTGTCACATACATATCTGTAGATAATATGGGAGCCATCTAATAGAAATTAAATGGACAAAAGTGAAAATCAGGAATGGACATTTGGAATTATGGGTAAAATGTTTGATATATCTGAATACCTCACTGGAGTGCCTGGGTTTGAGTCTCAGCATGATACCGAGTTCAGCTTCCTGCTAATGCCCCTCTGGGAGGAAGCAGTGATGATTCCAGTAGCTGGGTTCTTGCCACCCATGTGGGAGAATCAGATTGAGTTCTAGCCTCTTGACTTTGGGCCAGCGAAAGCCTGGCTGTGAAAGCATTTGATAAGTGAAGCATCATCTGAGAGGTCTTTATATCAAATTTTCTTTCTTTCCTTGTTTCTTTCTTTCTTTCGAAACTAAGTGTAGATTGTAACAATAGCATTGTTGGGACATAGTATTTCCATTGGATGAGTTAGGAAGTTTGCTTCCATTCCCTGCTAAGCTTATGGGCAAGTGGAAAGATAAGAAATAAATAAGGATAAAAGAACACAATGAATGAAGGTAGATCTGAAAGCAGGAGTCTGGGTCTGTTAGCCAGAGGATTGTTTAAGCATCCCCAGGATTAAGTTTATCTTGACCCCACACTTCTTGATACCTGGAATAGTGATTAAATGTAAACACTTGGAATTTCTCCCAAAAGGATGAGAGGTTTTCTAAACTGATATACTATCTACTGTTGTTCACAAATTTCCAAATTGAAAAAGGCCACTTCCCTAAAGTAGTTCCCTTGAAGGGATGGAGAGAAGTCAAGAGTGTGCTTGGAGAAATAAACCAGAACAAAGTGTGGTTTTATTACAACTCCTATTTTGAATTATTGTTTTTATGTCACAATATTTGTGGGAGTGTGATAATTTCCTTCTCAAGAGAGAACATTCCTGTAAGATGGCTAATATTTTTAGTGCAAACTCTTTCAAGTTTGGAACCTAAATTCACATGAGCTTTTCTCCAGGAAATGACATGAAGAGAATGACTATATTTAGGGAGGTAAACTATGAAATCAATAAATGTCAAATCAGGGTAAAACGATGCAAATTTACCATAAGGAGACTTAATTATAACACGAATTGAATATTTCAATACAAATAAGGATGGAATATAACTGTGAGTAGGAGGCTCAGATAAAAGAAAGTGGGGCAAGGATGAGAGGGAGAGAGGGGGGAAGGGGGGTCTGGGAGAGAGCGAGAGAGCCTGGTCTTAACTGGGTTTATTTAGCTCTGACATGGACAGACCCAGAAACTGAGGTGTCATTCGTGAGAGTTTTCTCTTGTTCCATTACCCACGTGATTGCCCTGACTTGCACTGTTCCGATTGTTGGCTTGTTGAACAAACTAGGGCTGCAGGTTTGCTGCCTATTATGTCTGATGTGAGATGTAGTGTTCTATTCGGAAAGTCAGACCTGTTCAGTATCTTTGAAAAGTTTTTTTTTTTTATAGCATCTGATTATCTCTTGCTTACATAGCATCCATCTAACCATGTGATCCCTGTTCATGTCAGAATCTGACTTCATGTATTAGTTATATTTTCCTTGAAAATTAGGAAATGACCATTGTGGCTTTATAAATCATTCCTTGTAAGCCTGCCTTCTAACTGTGAGAGTTAGATCCACTGTTAGAATGCTTGCCAAATAAATTCCATTCACGTGGAATTCAAAGAGAAATGACAGCAAGATCAGCCACGTGATTAGGGTAGAAATTAGACTATGGGGAAATGATATCTAAAAGATTCAATTATGGGCCTAGTTCAATGGTTCAAAGGCTAAAGCCTTGCCTTGCACACACCGGGATTCCATGTGGGTGCCAGCTTGTGTCCCAGCTGTTCCACTTCCCATCCAGATCATTGTTTATGACCTGGGAAAGCAATGGAGGTTGGCACAGAGCACGGCAGCCCTGGAGGAGGTTCCAGGCTCCTGGTTTTGGATCTGCTCAGCTCTGGCTGTTGCAGTCACTTGGAGTGAATCAATTCATAAAAGATCTTACTTGCTATCTCTCCTCCTCTCTGTATATCTGACTTTGCAATAAAAATAAATAAATCTCAAAAAACCAAAACAGAAAAAAAAACCACTACGTAGGTTTTTATTTTTTCCACCAAGAAGATACTTGAATTTTTATTTCACTTTTTGATGGACTTTTTAAGGTGTTCTCAAAGAGCAAGAAAGCATCACTGAGACATGATATAAGACTGTAGATTATAATCAAGCTCTGATAAGAAAAAGGGGAATTTAAAAACCACAATAATAGATATAATAACAATTACATGTATTCATTTGAAGTGTAAACCAATGATATTAATGAATGGAATTATATTTATTGAATTCATGTATGAGGGACACCATAATTTTAGTGTTAATGCTCTCGTTAACCCTCAGAACCTCATGAATAAAATGTCATGACTAGCTGACCTCATAGACAAAGAACGGAGACTTAGAAGTATTGTTCTTTGACCAAAATCATAATGCTGATACATGCGGCTGTTGTTTGGACCAATATCTCTAATTCAAGAACTCAAAATTTTAGAATTACATTTTGTTAGAAAATTAATAATAAATCCAATGAGCCAATGTTTGTATTCTTGTGACAGTGAAAAGAGTTAACATAAATTCAGATTGATGGCGATTTTAGGCAATGCTTTGAAATACAGAACCTATGCAATTTAGTAGATAAAAGAATATAGTATTTCCATTGTTTTGTAAAGTGAAGGCAATTTTTCAGAAACCTTTCAACAAAAAGCAAAAATTTAGGGAATAAATTGCTCCAGATAATCTTAAATTATGTCTGTCCTTGGAAACTGCACATAAAAGGTCACTAAGACAGAAGAAAGGAAGAAAAAAAAATTGTAGTATTTTATTGCAATTCTGTGGTATCTGATAATTTTCTATGCATTTAAGTATGAATTCAAAAAGATCACGGGAAATGGAATTAAAAGAGAAGGTGTGCTTTTGCCTCAAAAAGATTTGAAGTCCATGAATAGAGAGGTCTTCACAAAGTGAATGGAAATATGTGTCAAACGTGATGCATGGGTCTTAAGGCTTTTGCACCAACATAAACTTGTTTTTTCTATTTCCCGTGGGTTATTTGAAGTATACTCACATATATTTTCTAAGTAAATTCTGCTCAAGCTGACAACTTGAATGGATTGTTTTTATGACATTATGAAAAAAAACTGATATTTAGGGAGATGAAATGACTTACCCAGGCACATATGACCCTTAAGAGACTTAATGCTGTTGCTCATGGATCAATTTTCATATAAAAGTAATGAACTAACAAGTCATTAATTTTCAAGAATCCACACGTGATGTGCAAGAAGGTAGGACTTATGTAAAATGTATGTCAAAATAATATCTTAACATGTGTATTAATATAGATATTAACACGTTATTTTTTGACTAGCAGGTATGCTTACATGCATACACACACACACACACGGAGGGGTGAGAGTGGATTCAGAGGCAGAGAAAGAGAGAGAAGGAGAAAGTAGGGAAAGAGAGAGACAGAGACAGAGGCACTTCCCATTTATTGCTTCACTCCCCAAATGCACACAGTGGCTGAGACAAGGCAAGGAATCAAGACTTTGATGCAGGACTTCCACATGGATTCCATGGAGCCAAGTATTTGAACCATGACCACTGTCTTCCAGGGTATGCATGAATAGGAAGTTGGAATTTGGAGTGGAGCTATGACTTGAATTAAAACACTCAAATATAGGATTTTTAAAAGTTATTTATTTTTATTGAAATGTCAGATTCACAGAGAGGAGAGACAGAGAAAAAAAAATCTTCCATCTGCTGGTTCACTCCCTAAGTGGTCTCAAATGCTGGAGCTGAGCTGATCTGGAATTAGGAGCCAGGAGCTTCTTCCTGTTTCCCCCACACAAGTGCAGTGCAGGGTCTCAAAGCTATGGGCCATCCTCTGTTGCCTTCTCAGGCCACAATCAGGGATCTGGATGGGAAGTGGAACAGCTAGGACATGAACTGGCACTCATACGGAATCCTGACACATATGACGTGAGGATTTAGCTACTAAGCTATTGTGCCAAGCCCTCAAATATAGGATATCGTCTTTCTGTATAATGTATTAATGGATAAGGCAAATGTTTAGCTTAAAAAAAAGATACATTGTTGAGAGAACTTCAAAGAAGCCAGTTGTTTATTTTCAATTTAGAAACTGGAGCCATGTCAAGCTTACTAATCATTTTGTTTTTATGTTGTGAAAACAAGATGAGTTCTTAAGATTATTTGTATTCATGGGCTTATGTGGACTGTCTGGGGGAGTCAGGGATGCTGCAATACTCTACTTCTCTAGGAATCATTTCTTTAATTTGTTTTAAGAAGATTTATTTACTTGTTTGAAAGAGTTACAGAATGAATCAGAGAGAGAGAGAGAGAGCTCTTCCATTTACTGGTTCACTTTCAAAATGGCCACAATGACCAAAGCCGGGCCAGGCTGAAGTCAGCGGGTTCTTCAGAGTGCCTGATACGGATACAGAGGCCCAAATACTTGGATGGTTTTTCACTGGTCTCCAGCATCAGCAGGGAGCTGGATCTGAAGTGAAACTGCTTGGAATCCAATTGTTGCCCATTCTCACAAGTGGCAGTTTTTATTTGCTGTAACACACCCATGAAGGACTCCTTTTAAAAATAATGTTTTAGCATTGTAGTTATGAACTTGGATTTGTTAAGGTCTAACTCTACACTGAAGTGTTCCTGGATAAGTTACATAATCACTTTCTTCATTGATAAGGTAAGTTACAACATACTGGCAAAGACAGCCAGAAGGATTGATTTGCACAATGTAAACAAAGAGCTTAGTTCGGTAGTCATTACTGACATGTACTCAATAAAAGGTTGCTACCAGTTCTTTAACTAGAACATAAATATAGTTCCCAGATATCAGCAGGGTTTCCAACAGAGCTCATCAGAGCTTCCTTGAGCCCTACAGGCTCTAGGATATATTTGGAACCTTGCCTATTGAAATATGTCCATGTAAATATCTCAAAGGCATTTCTAACTCATCATTGCCAAGACTGAACTCATTTTGTTTTCCTCTAAACCTGCTTCTTGTCCGCTATTGTGTAATTAAATAAATGACACCATGGTTCCCTTGATTGCCCAAATCAGATGTCTGGTTGTAGCAAAGCGTCCTTCATTTGCTTCACTAACAATGTTTGATTATTCACAGATCTACCTTCACATTTTGATGGAATCTGGACTTTCTTTACCATGCTTTCGCCTTGGGTTGAATCACTACCATTTCTAGACTTTAGAGATGTTTTTCATATGATTTTATTCCATCTAATTTTATTTTTCTTGTAAGTAGTATCTGATATTTTCAGAGTGACTTTTCTAATACAGAATTTAGCAGTGTCATTCTCTTTTTATTAAATGGCTTCTTCAAAGCTGAATAAAACTGTCGTTTCATACCGCAGTATACAAAGGCTTTCCTAATCTGGCCTACTTTCATTTCTTACATTGTATCTTGCCTCTCTGCTCTTCATGATACCATGATTCTGTGCCCTGTATCACACTGTCCTATTGTTCATCCCATCTGTCTAACAGAGCCCCTCCTGATCCTGTAAGAACATCTGAAGCAAGGATCTCATCTTCATAGACTTCATGGTTGCTGTTTCTGTGCTGGTTATATTAACAAAAGTATTTCAAATAATGATTCTCCAATAATATTCTAAAACAAATGTATTGTTGTTACATATATATTCATTGGTAAGGTAAATACAACATACTGGTCCCCCAGGATGTCCAAACTGGGCCCTGCCAGGTCTCCCGCCGTTAATGCTCACAGACCCGGCACCCCCTGCACAGGTTGAGGTGCCATGCAGCCCAGCCCTATCCGACCCTTGCCCCCAGGGTTCCAGCACCCAATGTACAGGTGGGCCTCAGGACCCAGACCGTTTGACCTGGGCCTTGCTGAATCCTCTGCCACCGGGGCTCAATGACCTGGCATCCACCACACAGACAGGCCTGAAGCCTCAGGCTGGGTGACCCAGGCACCAAAGGATCCCCATCATCTGGGGTTTATGGACCTGGCACCCCCTCACCCATATACATATCTTTAGAAAAACAAATAGATTAGGCCAGGAGACTATACTGGCATACTGCTATGGTTAACACAGATTTGGCATTAACTAGTCCCAGAATGGCCACCATCTGTTAGCTGCTTTTCTCCCAGAGGTGTAACACTTACCTAGGTACAATGCAACCTAGGCTGCTATTTCTGGGGAGTATTTGAAATGTTGACATATTATTTGTGTGTGTGTGTGTGTGTGTCCATATAATATCACCACAGCCAGGAAACAGGTTTGATTTTAACTCCTATAATCCATCTAAGCCCCTCTCTAAACCCTGGCTATTGCTTGGTAACACTGATTTAATTATTGCCACCGTAATTTGCATTTTATACAATTAATATAAATAGACTCATAAATGCAGAGGTCTTAAAACATAAATGGAAATCATTTATGATAAAATTATGTATTGATTTCAAAATTTTATCTATGAATATAGCATATTTTAATGCATTTTCCACAAATTTTTAAAAAATAGTCCCTTAAAAACTGCTTTTGCACATAGGACATAGTAATTTTGGTATTCAGTTCTGTTACATGTCTCCTTATTATTCATTTTTTGCCATTAAAGTATACTACATGTGCATACATAATCGCTTTATCCATCTACCCCTCAATGTATATTTGGGTTATTTCTAGGTTTTTTGGCTATGAAAGAGAAAGCAGATGTGAAGCTTTGTAAATAAGCATTTAAGTGAACATGTACTTTTATTTCAATCCCCAAAAGAGCTAGGGATGTAATGATTGGATCATATGATTATTGTGTACTCAACAAATGAAGAAATCATCAAGCTGTTTTTCTTACCGGCTGAACTGTTTAACATGTAATAACCACAACCATGTATGGTAGGCTGACACTAGAAATAATGAGTCTTTTTATTCTTAGAGTTTCTTATAGGTATCGCATTCTAATAGTATTCACTAAAATTTTAATTCTCATGTCCCTTGTGACCAAAGTTGTTTTGCACGTTTTCAGCATGCTTCTATGTTATTAATAATTTATTTTGGTGAATGGGTTAAAAATATTTTGACCATTTAAAATAATTTAGATGATATTGAGTTTTGAAATTATATCTTCTGCTTAATTTTTTTTCTGGTACGGTTCTAGAGGCACAAGGATTCACCCTTATATTCCCCCATTACCTCCTTACTGCTTTCTCTATATTTTTCACAATAGTATAGTCCTTCAGGGACAGTTACAAGCCAGCATTCCACTATTTAGATGTATAATGGCATTGTAGGTATAGAAAATGGTAGAATGTCTAGTATCCTATAGTCAAGACATATTTAGCAGTTAATTGGGAGTCTTCCTTATATTCTGGAGTAGAGGTGCATACTACAATGTATCTTCACCTCTGTTTGCTAGCCTCTATTAAGGAGTTCATCTATGAGAATATTTGTATGTACACATTTGCTTATATATTTAATCAGTATTTTGAAAGAATGTTCCCTTGTATCAGAGAGAACAAGTGATATTTTTCTTGTATTGGCTGAGAATTATAGCCTCTATTTGGGACTATTTTGTTGCAGGTGGTAAAATTTGATTATTTTTAATGGCTGAGTGGTGTTCCATGGAGTACAGGTACCGCAGTTTCTTTATCCATTCCCCTGTCAAAAGGCATCTGGATTGTTTACATGACTTCCCTGTTGTGGATTGTGCTGCTGTAAATATGGGGTTCCAGGTCACTTTCCCATATGCAGATTTCATTTCCTTTGGATATATTCCCAGAAGTGCAATAGCTGGGTTATATGGTAGATCAATTTTCACTAGTCTCAGCACTCTGCATATTGATTTCCATAGTGGCTGCACTAGCCTATATTCTCACCGACAGTGGAGTAGAGTGTTTTCAGGACACATCCATGCCAGAAGGTGTGGTTAATAGAGTTCTGAATGTAGATCAGTCTCGCTGGAGTTAGGTGGAATCTCTATGTGGTTTTTATTTCTATTTTCATGATAGCTAGGGAGTCTGAGCATTTTTTATATGCCTATTAGCCATTTCAATTTGTTCTGTTGAAAAATGCCTGCTCATTTCCTTCACCCACTTCTTCGTGGGGTTGGTTGTTTTGCTCTCATTGAGTTTCTTTTTTTTTTAAAGATTTATTTTTATTGGGAAGTTAGATATACAGAGAGGATGAGAGACAGAGAGGAAGATCTTCTGTCCATTGATTCATTTCCCAAGAGGCAACAATGACTAGAACTGCATTGATTTGAAGCCACGAGACCGGAGCCTCTTCTGGGTCTCCCACATGGGTGCATGGTCCCACGTGTCATTGAATGTCTAAAGCTCTTTGCAAATCCTGAATATTAATCCCCTATCAGTTGTGTAGTGTGCAGAGATTTTTCTCCCATTCTGTTGGTTGTTTTCTCATTTTGTTGATTATTCCCATTGCTGCACAGAAGTTTCTTAATTTTGTGTAGTTGCATTTGTTTATTTTGGCTATGACTGGCAGGGCATTTTATGACTTTTCTAAGACGTCTTTGCTGTTGCCTATATCTTGAAGAGTGCTTCCTATGTTTTCTTGTAACAATTTGATGTTTTTTGGTGTAGATGTGGATTTTTGATTAATATAGAGCTCATTTTTTGTATAAGAAAACAGGTGGGGTCTTGCTTCTTACCTCTAAAGGCTGCTCTCCAGTTGTCACAACCATATTTGTTGAAGAGACCAGACACTTTCCCTGGATTATTTTCAGTTCTCTTTTTGAAAATTAGTTGGCTGTACATGTATGGACTCACTATGTACTCATTGATGAGCAATTCCCCAGTTCTTCCACTGGAAAAACACCTAATGCTTAGCATTCTCCATTCCACTTCTGCTTGTGTGAGTTTAACTATATTTACCAAGATAATGTTATTTGAAAGCCAATTATGGGGAGGATAGGAGATGGGAGGAGAGGATAGATGAGGGGGAAAGCAGGGACACACACACACACACACACACACACAGATCTTCTGTTTGCTTGTTAACTTCCCAAATAGCCAAAACAGCCTGGTTGAACTAGGATGAAGATAGGAATGCAGCCATCCATCCGAGTTGGTCATGTGAGTGGCAAGGACCCAAATGCTTGGGACATCTTCCTCTGTTTTCCTAGGTCTGTTAGAGGAAAGATGGATCAGAAGTGAAAGAAATGGAATGCTGGTGTCACAGATGGAAACTTAACTCCTTATACAACAAAAGTGGTCCCAGGTTTACCTATTGCAACTATTATCAGTTGAATCCTCCAGTAATTTAAAGATAATGCTTAATGGCAAAAATCATTGCTGAAAAAGCTCATATTTATTGTAATATTATGTAATATATACAAACTAACATGAGGTATATGACACAACTATAATATTTCAGTAATAATTGCTTAGTTTTAAACATATATATATTTATAAATAAAATAGCATAATTTTGTTGTATTTTATGTTCCTTACTTTTTGGTATCTGGAGTATTTTCATATGATTCAATAATTTCCTCCAGAGTGATCTTTATATCTATATCATTATCTATATCTATATCAATACCTATAGTAGTAGGTCATTTGATTGGCATGCCAAGAAATTATGTTCCAGAATTATGAACAATTATGTGTCATAATATATTGAAGCAATAACTTGTTGTTCAGAATCTATGTTGCATTCAATTTTTTTACCAGTATAAATAGCACTTCTTGATCTTTTTGGCAGATAAATCATTTTTGTTATTCATTCTGATTTTCTTAGGGAAAAATGCCAAAAGGTAGAAACACTGGGCATACATTTGGGGCCATACATTTTGGGGCCAGGTGAGGTGGCTCAGTGGCTAAATCTTTGCCTTGCAACATCCAGGATCCCATATAGGCACCAGTTTATTTCCTGCCTGTTCCATATACCATCTACCTCTGCCTGTGGCCTGGGAAAGCATTAGAGGATGGCACAAAGCCTTGGGACCTTGAATCTGTGCAGAAGACTAGGAAGAAGTTGCTGGCTGTTTCAGATCAGATCAGCTCTGGTGTTTGCTTAGGGAGTGAGTCAGTGAATGGAAGATCTTTCTGTCTCTCCTTTTCTGATCTGACTTTCCAATAAAAATAAATAAATCTTTAAAATATGTGTACATTTCAACAGCTTTGAATATTTATTTATGGGAAAATGTCATGCAAATGGTATAAAGTAAAAGACTAACTTTCTTTTCCCCTCAGAATATCTTGGGTCCCATGATGGTGCTTTGGTTTCTACTTGTAATGTGTATTCTGACTTTTATGTCAGGGAATTCTTCTTTTGTACTTCATCACAGCAGGTCTATAATTCTTCTTAGAGTATATTCATGCAGGAGTTTGTGTTTCTGTTTGTTTCTCTCTTTCCTCTGTCCTAATGGAGCCTTTTCTTTTCCCTTAATTTGGACTTTGTTTTTATTTTCCCAAACTAAATATAATTGTTGTTTTGATATCTTAATTACTCATTTCTTCCCTTATAGCACTAGAAAGTTGTTAATGTGGAACACAGTACATTTCTACATAATTAATCACCCAGTAACCTATCCAGGGCTTAAGAAATTCCATTACACTTCAGAATACACAATGAAATAAATGCTATGTACAGTGGTAGAAAATTATCAAGTTGCTAGTGTCTTGCCTTTAAACTCAAACACTGTAGAACTGGCTGCAAGATGCTTGTCACCACGAAAGCATCAGTAGATATGATAGCACAAATGAGTAGACTCAAAGATCAATATAAGGACAGGGTACTACCAGGAATCCAGTGATTCCTCCTGGTGCCTTTTGTTTGGTGTCTGCCAGCATCTTTTTTTCAATGGTATAGGAAGTCTACTCTTATATCTTTCCTCTGGGAGTGATAGGCTCAAGTTGAGAACATAAAACATACACATCAAGTTTATTTCTTGGTAGCTCTTGGTTTTCAAATGGATGCCATGGGCTATTACGTTATGTTGTTTCAATAACAACCAGATAATTTAGAACAAATAATTGAAAAATGTAAAATGAATTATTACAGTCTTGCCTATCCAATCATTCATACTGTTGTCTGACTTCAATTTTATTCACAAACCATTTTTACATATTTTTACTTAATTTAGAAGCCTTAAAAAAAAAAGTAAAATTTGAATACTGCAAGACACAGACTTCTAAACTATCAAAAATAAAATTATATCCAATTTTTATAACTCCTAGGGAAACAATATTTGCATAAGCCAAAGTAACCTTATTACCTTTTTTTTCCATGAAACTGTTAAAAATGTCTTGCTAAATCCCAAATCCAAATTCTGTGCCTTCTTTGAGACTGGCTGTCTGTGTAATATCTGTTTAATTCATTGTAACTCACAGGTGTCCCTGAGTTCCATGAGATGTATTTGTTTCCACTTTTGTGTGTAGTCTGAGTTTGTTCAGTCATTCTAGCCAGTATATGTGGATATGAAGTTCTTGCTGGTTGCATATTCCCTCCATATTTAACCAAAGAGAAAGAGTGTAGTCTGGACTGGTTCTCCAGACCATCTATATATACTCCTATCTCCTAATGTCTTAGGGAAATGAGTCAAAATGAAGCCTTTTGTTCATGATGAATTTAAATCATTTTTAATTTAAGAAATCTATTAATATATTAGACTTTTGGAGTGATAGAAAATGCATAATTATAACACAATTCTCACTTCAATGTTATATTAACTCAAAGAGAGCAGATTCAACATAGTTAATAGATACAATTCTAAGAACATAAGGACGTTTCTTCTTTTTCTTTCCTATTTCTTTCCTTCCTTTATTTATTTCTTTGTAAATTTTGAGGCTAAAGTTTTTTTTAAAAAAACATATTTATCTTTATTGGAAGACCGGATATACAGAGAGAAGGAAAGACAGAGAGGAAGAACTTTGGTCTGATGATTCACTACCCAAGTGACCGCAATGGCTGGAGCTGAGCCCAGATCCAAAGCCAGAAGCTTCTTGGTCTCCCACGGGGATGCAGGTCCCAAGGCTTTGGGGAATCCCAGCTACTTTCCCAGGCCACAAGCAGGGAGCTGGAGGGGAGCAGGACTGCTGCGATTGGAACGGACGCCCATATGGGATCCCGGCGCATTCATGGCCAGGACTTTAGCTGCTAGGCCACCACCCTGGGCTTTAGGCTAACATTTTTAATCGACCTATACTCAAAGGCTTAATGCTCCACTAAATAAAGAGTTCAGTAAGTAAAAAAAAAAAAAGAAAAGAAAAGAAAAGCCTAGTTTTTTAGTGGGAATATAGGCAGGGGCTATAAACAATAATTCAATAAAAATGTAAACATTTCACTCATGGTACTTTTAAAATAATAATGGAAATTAATATATCATACAGTAGCATTCTTAACAATTGAATTGACAAAGGAATCAAAATATGACAAAGCTGTATTTGCAGCAATACTAATATCAAAAAGTGTTTATTTGGTTAATTTTTTTGTTTTTAGGTTCCACATAAAAGGAGAAAATGTTATATTTTTTATTGTATGTCTGGTGTATTTCACTCAAGATTATATCTTCCAAGTGTATCAATTTTGATGCAAATGATGGAACTTAATATTTTATAGTTGAAAAGCAACTATGAGTATATGTGCATAGCATTTTCTTTTTACTGGAACTTTACTTTTCAATGTTAATGTGATATTCATACAAAGAGAATGCAGTGTGATTCATGGATAATTCTAAAATATATTTATATTCTCTTATTTCCTTCTTTTTCTCCCTCTCACTTTCTTTCCTTTTCATTTTTCCTTTTACTTTCTTTTTAATTTTTTTGAAGATGTATTTATTTTTATTTATGGTTTTATTGGAAAGTCAGAATTACAGAGGGAAGGAGGAGATAGAGAGTAAGCTCCTCTCTTTGCTGGTTCACTCCCCAAGTGGTGCAAAGGCCAGAGCTGAGCAGATGCAAATCCAGGAGACAGGAACTTCTTCAGATCTCCCATGTGGTGCAGGTTCCCAAGGCTTTGGAGCATCCTCTACTGCTTTCCCAGGCCACAATCTGGGAGCTGGATGGGAAGTGGAGCAGCTGGGGCATGAACCGGCACCCATATGGGATTCTGGCACATGCAAGGCGAGGACTTTTGCCACTAGGCTACCATACCAGGCCCATAAAAATAAATTTTAGACATCATCACAGGTCATTCAACTATAACAGGGTGAAGATGGGTTTGAGAACTCATTTCATGTCTCCCATGTGTTTCACAAGAACTAAATTACTTGAGTACATGTTGCTTTCTGCAGTGACAAGAAATCAGGAGCTAGATTCAGGAAAAACTGAAATACTCTGGTGTGGGGCACGAGCATGTGAACCAGTGCCTTAGCCACCAGCAATTACAGCATCTGAGGCATATTTTGGTGTGAAGGACTTTATTCTTGTTCTGTAAGTGTTCATGGAAACTTGTTTTTATGCTAAAGCATTTGCTCCTTTCTGTTTCACCCTATTTCATAGTAGTGTCAGTGAAGACAGTCAGGACCAATCAGCTTCAGAAAAAAAAAAAAAAAAAGAGGATCAAAACTTGTGAAAGGACACAAGGCTGTGTGAATTACAAACATGAACTTGTAGTGTACTTTTATTTACATTAACATGGTTAAGAAATTGGTGTTTAGCTATTGTTGACATGAGAAACATTGTGATTTTATAGTTTTTGGGAGATATGACAACTATGAGCTATATACGTTATGTGTTAATTATTATTCTAAGTACTTAGCTTTCTAGATTTAATACATCTGTGAGATAGGGTTGGAAAGTGTCCCTATTCCATACAATAATAGCGGCTCCTGAGAGGTCTATTAACTTTCCCAAGACAACATGACTTACATTTAATTTAGCTTGATTGCAAGATTGAATTCTAGAGACTGTAGTTTTGATGACTAAGCATCCCAACCCCAGGTAACCTGTAATTCAGTAACGAAAGACTCATATTCCTAAGACATTTATTATTGTTTTAGCTGATAAAATATAAGATGGTGATATGTCATCTTTACATTCAGCTTTGTTTTCATTGAGATACTTGTGTTAAGGAATTCACTTTTATTTTTATAAGTTTAAGGGGAAAGTATGAAGCCCAAATATTATCAAACAAGTCCAGTGCTTTTGTGTAGCTTTATTTAAACAGTAATGACTTTCTTTTACTTTCTCAAAGTTTTAGTTATTAAAAATTCATTATCAACTGTTGTTATAATAGATCATAAAGCAATTCAGAAAAGGATTTCATCTATACACTGCTTTTTATGGCTTAAAACATATTAGTTCCTAATTTCAACTTCTGTATTGATCTCAACTTCCATATTGAAGATTGAAGTGAAACAAAAGTGGCCCGCATTATGAAAACAATGTTTTCTAATAAGCAAATAACATATTTACAAATTAGGTTTCCAAAATTACTTCTATATGAGAAATACCCATATTAAGTAAAAAATAGGACTATTGATTTTTCAGAGGAGAGATATCATTAAGGCATTTTTTTTACCATTAGAAAAATGTATTTTTCTAGTGTTAATATGGAAGCATTTTTGGAAATATTTTTATAATTATATTCCATTTAATAAAGAATAATCATACCTTGAAAAGTAAACAATGGTTATGTGTGTGTTTGTGTGTGACACACACATACACACACATATATTTATATATACACACACATTGTGTGTGATGAGTATAAAATACACTTCTCATCAGACTCATTTTCGTGGAACTTTATTCTTTATAGGAAAGGGTAGAAGATTTTTGGAAACATGAAGTGATAAGCTTTTATTTTTTTCATCAACAATAGAATTTAGGGTCAGGGAAACTGCTTGTGGTATCAGGGACATGAAAAATTGTTTCCTAAGTTTAGAGAGGAATTAGAAGAGAGTTAAGAAAGAAACCTATAAAACTATGGGTAGGTCAGCTTGAGCCAATCTACTTAACATTTTTGTGGTAGAAAAATTAATGAGTGCTAAATGAGGTAAAGGCTGCATCATTAAAACAAGCGAAAGGAAAATACGTTGTTTTACACATAACATTTCATAATTAACCTATGGGAGACTCTGTGATTATAAATTATGGCAGTAAATTACTAAGAATGGCTGAAAATAAGACACATGGAAAATGGTACCTGCAAGGTCCCTGAAATAACAGGAAAGCTATGTGCAACATTCTGGCCAGCCGAGGTCAGGATTCTGAGCTCTTGTCATTCGTTTTGAATGTTATAGTATTACACAATTAGGGCCCCAACCTTTTTGAGACTTAGGCTGGCATGGAAATGAACTGCTGTACAAAAAGGTGCTTGTCAATTTTTAATACAAACATAAAAGAAGCCATTAGCTTTAAGAAAATTACAAATAGGAAAGTTTTCAATTCAGCAATATGATGCATAAAATGCATTCACAGCTTTAGAATTTTTTTCTTTCTAATGAACAGCAAAGGTGAGACTCTTAAACATGTAAGAGAGAGCACTCAATACCTAAGAGCAAGACAACTTCACAGCTGAAATTATTTCTTCTACATTTCTTTCACAATGTGGTAGCTAATATCTTGCTGGAAACCATAAATGCTGTATATAATTAAAAGATGGGCCCAGTGTGGTAGCCTAGTGGCTGAAGTCCTCATCTTGAATGCCTGGAATCCCATATGGGCGCCAGTTCTAATCCCAGCAGCCCTGCTTCCCATCCAGCTTCCTGCTTGTGGCCTGGGAAAGCAGTGAAAGATGGCCCAAAACCTTTGGACCCTGTACCCACGTGTGACATCTGGAGGAGGCTCCTGACTCCTGGCTTTGGATCTGGACAGCTCCAGCTGTTGTGGCCACTTGAACAGTAATCAGTGGATGCAAGTTCTTCCTCTTTGTTTCTCCACTTCTCTGTATATCTGACTTTCCAGTAAAAATAAATACACCTTAAAAAAAAAAGATGTTACAAGGGAAGTGTCATTTGTTTAAGAAAACAAAGTGGTTTTGTTGCTTCCAAGGAAACTTACTTGTTTCTGAAATATAAAAAAAAAAGTGTGTATGTTTGCTTTTAAAATGAGGTGGTATACCTTGGGATTCTTGTAGATAATCACTGATTTTGATATTGCTGTTTAATTCATCCTTGTGTGTCTCTACAAATAATGATGCTTCCTGTGTATCAGATCATGTGCTATGTCCTGGAAGTAATCAGTAGACAAGGTGGACTCCAGCCCCTAATTTCAAGAAAAAACACAGAGAAGGAAACTAAGATATGTTGCTGAAATATTTCCACAATGGGAGCAAGTACGCCAGGGCTTATTTGTCTAACGTAAGGGGCTGGTTTGAGAAAAACTGTAAACAGGTGATAGTCATGTGGACAAATGTTCAAAAAAAAACAAAACTTGGAGGTAAAAGAGAATTTTCTATGGATGAATAATCTGCCTTTATGCATGTTTGCACATTTTTGTCCTTTCATGGAATGCTGGATATCTTGATTGATTCTGTATTTTGACTGTTGTGGACTATGATGCTACAGACATGGAAGTACAGAAATCTTTGGTAGCTCATGTTTATATCTTTCGGGTATATGCCCATAGGTTGTATTTCTGGATCATATGGTCATTCTGTTCTAAGTTTTTCAGAAACCTCCATACTCTTTCCCACAGTAGCTGTAATATTCACATTTTTATCAAGAGGATATATTTTCCCATTTTTCCACATCCTATGAATTTTTCTTTTTACTCTATTTTTGGATTTGAGCTATTCTGACAGGGATGTGGTGATGTCTCTGTAGTTTTGCTTGTCCTTCCCTGCTGGCAAGTGATGTTGAGCGCTTTTTAATATATTTGTATCTTCAGCCTTAGGTTCTAATTCAGGTATTTTTTCTATCTTGAGTTGGTTTTGTGTATAATGAGAGATATCGATACAATTTCATACATAAATATATTGTTTTGCATGAGTAATCCCAATGTTAAGCAAATGTTTTATTGTAGGTGAGGATGAACACTTTTTTCCCATTTATTGTTATTATTTTATGGTATAATTTCATATGCTCTGTGATTTCCCTATGCCCTTCCTTTTCCCCTCCCCCAAACTGAGTTCCCCTTTAATATTACAACAGTATAATTTTTCACAGTCATAAATCCATCATTGAGGTACATGGACAATGGCTGAGAGTCCAGTAGCCTTTTATCAAGATATATTTATTGGTTTCATTGGGAATCCATCTTTAATCTGGAAGTAGATATGTATAATGCATTGTATCCTCACATCTGAA
This sequence comes from Ochotona curzoniae, assembly GCF_017591425.1. Lineage (NCBI taxonomy): Eukaryota > Metazoa > Chordata > Mammalia > Lagomorpha > Ochotonidae > Ochotona > Ochotona curzoniae. The sequence continues at coordinate 38,106,701 of NW_024466502.1, read as the reverse complement.
TATGATAGTCTCGATTACACAGTTATTGTACATCCCCGAAAATGAAAAGCCACAAAACAAAAGCAATAACAAGAAGAAAAATAGAGCATTTACAATGCCATTAGGTTAAATAACATGCTACTGAATGACTAACGTGTTGCTGAAGAAATGAAAAAAATCAAGAACGTTTTTGAAGAAAATGATCCTACTGTATGATCTATGAGTCAGTGAAAAATATGAAAAAAAAATTTTTGAAGAAATGAAAACAAAAACAAAAAACATCACAATCCATGAGATACAGTTTCTACTGATCTTTGTTGATGAAATGTGTCTCTTGAGGGCAAAAAAATAGATGGGTTTGTGTTTTAAATCCAGTCTACTAATCTATGAGATTTGATTCAGGGTTAGTATGAATAGGTGGTAACTTGGTTCTGTCATGTTAGCAATGGGTTGTTCATTGTTTGATTTAGTCTTCTGTTGTTAATTTACTGTGATGTTCTTCACATTTGCCTTTGGTTTTGGTGGGCACTATTCCTTTTCTCTGTCAAGAGAACATCTTTAAGTATCATTTGTAGGGCAGATCTGAAAGAGGCATATTCTTTGAGCTTTTCTTTGCTGTGAAAGAATTTTATTTCATCTTCAAGGACAAAGGAAAGCTTTGCTGGGCACGTTATGTTATTCTGGAATGGCTTTTTTTTTTCTTGCTTTTACAATCTGGAATGTGTCACTCCATTCTCTTCTGGCATGTAGAGCTTCTTGTGAGAGGTCAGCTGTTGCCATTCTTCTATACGTCAGTTGAGTCTTTCCACACGCACATTTAAGGATCTTTTTCTTATGTTCAGTTGAAGAGACTTTGTTATCATGTGTAATGATGAAGATTGCTTTGGTCACCCTTGTTGGGAATTCTGTGCCCTTACTATATTCTGTTTCACAGTTTTTCTCTATATTAGGGAAATTTTCTTTGTTATTTCATTAAATACAATTTTTTAAAAAGATTTATTTATTTATTTATTGGAAAGTCAGATATACAGAGAGGAGGAGAGATAGAGGGGAAGATCTTCCATCCGATGATTCACTCCCCAAGTGAGCGCAATGGCCAATGCTATGCCAATCCGAAACCAGGATCCAGGAACCTCTTCCGGGCATCCCACACGGGTGCAGGGTCCCAAAGCTTTGGGCCATCCTTGATTGCTTTCCCAGGCCACAAGCAGGGAGCTGGATGGGAAGTGGAGCTGCTGGGATTAGAACTGGCGCCCATATGGGATCCCGGCGTGTTCAAGAGGAGGACTTCAGCCACTAGGCCATGCCGCCGGGCCCTGTTAAATACAATTTTAAACCCAGCTTCTCTTTCTGCACCTTTTGGAACTCCCATAACTCTTATGTTTGGCCTTTTAATAGTGTCTCTTAATTCTGGAATACTTTTTTTAGTTGACCCAGGTCTGCTTCCAGCTTTTTGGTGTTTCCCCATTATGACAAGTAATATTTTCCAATTCTGAGATTATTTCTGCTGCCTCACTCATTTTACTATGGAGATTTTCTGCAGAATTTTTAATTTTCTCTATTGCATCCTTCACTTCCAATAATTCAGTTTGATATAATTTCAGTGTTACTTTTTCCTTTGTGACATATTCCTTAAGTTCCTTGAACTGCTGTATGTGCTTCTTGTTTTTGATAAGAAGCTTTATAATGAGTTTTCTGAATTCTGTATCCCCTGTTTCCTTGAATTACTCAGCTAAATGAATTTGGCAGAGACTTTTGCTGCTTTGTGCCTTTGTCTCTTCTTTTGCTCTTGTTCGTTGTACTTCTGGTTAGCAAATTCTCCTTAGGGCAGGTTTCTAAGCTATGTCACCCATAGGTCTACAATTCAATATTACTTTTTGTGGTTGGTACACAGCTGTTTGTTTGCAGTCACTTGTGCTACTCCATCCAGCGAGTTCCAGGTCTGGGTTCTTATGTTATATTTCCACCATGGTCCGTAGCCTGAGCTCCTGCCTTACCATTCTCTGCCTCCTGTGATATTGTGCTGAGGCTGCATCGTTTGTACAACCTTTCTCACTTCCAATTTGAGCAGTTTCCAGGACTATAGAAACACCAGGTGTCTTATATAGCTAGTATGTTGTTGGTGCTGATTTTGCTAGAACCTGTTTGTTGTTAGGTCTGAGGGCCACATGGATCTTTTTACCCTTAGGATGCCAAAATTGGTATTATTTTCCTGTGGGACCAGCACAATGCACTGAGCTCAGTGAGTTCACTTCCAGCTCAGTGCGTGCACACCTCACTGTTTAAAGAAACTTAATGACATTCAGGTGTCTATTTATATGCCTTCAAGTTTAACAGTTTCACTTTTGGCTTTCCAATAAAGAAATTTGTCCACTTATAATACTGGCATCAAAATAAATGTTTTCTAAGGGAAAAAAGTGAGAAACTGTTTGTTACTATTTTAAATGAAGACAGATATACGCAATTTGGACATCTAATGGCATAATATATAACAAGGGAAAGTACAACATGCTATAGAATAATACACAGAATGCACTACTAATAAGAAAATTTAAACACGTAGTATTTATGTTTCTGGATAAATGTACATATAGTAGTATTATCAAAGTATTTTAAAGATTTATTAATTTTTATTAGAAAAGCAGATCATATTTACAGAAAGAAGGAAAAACAGAGAAAGATCTTCCTCCCATCCACTGGTTCCCTCTCCTAATGGCCAGAATGGCTGGAGCTAAGATCCAAAAACAGGAGTCAGGAGCTTTGTCCAGGTCTCCCATGTGGGGACAGAATTCCAAAGCTTTAGGCCATTCTCTTTTGCTTTCCCAGGGCACCAACAGGGAGCTGGATGGGAAGTGAAGCAGGCAGAACATGAACTGACACCCATATGGGATTGTGGCACTTACAAGTTAAGGATTTAGCCAATTAGCCATCATGCTAGGTCCAGTATTATTGAAGGGCTGGCATAGTGGCTCACAAGGCTAATCTTCCACCTTGCAGCACTGGCAATCCATATGGGCCCCGGTTCTAGTCTTGGCTGCTCCAGTTAAAATCTAGCCACCTACTTGTGGAGGGGGAGGGTAGCAGAAAATGAGCCAAACTGGTCCTTGCACACATGTGGGAGACCCAGAGGAAGATCCTGAACACTAGCATTGGAATGGCTTAACTCTGTTGGAACTTTAGTGAGTGAACCATTAAGTGAATGATCTCTCCCTCTGTCTCTCCTTCTATCTCTAAACCTGCCTTTCAATTAAAAGAAATACATAATTTTTCAAATCTAAATATCAACTATATTTACCAAATATAAATATTTACATATATTGGAATCTTACATATTAACTATGGATCAGTGATTGTATGTGATGAGAATTTGAGGGCAAAAGGTGAGAAAATAAGTCTTCTTTTTAAGTTTTCACTTTATTTGAAAAGCAGAGTTACAGAATAAATAAAAGGAAAGAGATGTTGAGATCTTCTATCTACTGATTTACTTCCCAATGACTGCAATATCTATGAATGAACCAGAAAGCAGGAGTTATATTGAGGTTTCCAACCTAAGTCCAGAGATCCAAGTACTTGGAACATACTCTGCTGCTTTCCCAAGAACATTAGAAGTTAATGATTAGAAGTTGAACAGACAAGACACAAAGTTGGGCCCATATGAGATGCCTGTCGTGTTGGTACAGGTGATGCTTAGCTCACCACCTTGCTGCCCTTGAAGGAGTAGCAGGTTCTCAAGTCTGCTTTTTTCATCCTCTGCAGCCTCTTAGGGTGGCATTAGCAGGGAGCTGGCATGGAGGGTAGAGGTAGGATCCAAAGCAAGGCTTTCAGATGTAGAATGCAAGCATCCAAATGGTGTCCTAATTGTGGTACCAAAGGTCTGCCATTCCAACTGTTGAGTAAACTGGCTCTGGGAAGGTGGAGATAAGTACCATACTGATAGCTAGGAATAAACCCATTGTTGCTGTAAAGGACTAACTTCTTTTGATGAGAGTACTTAAAAAGTTTCTGAACATGTTTTACAGGTACAACTTTAAATGCTTCTGGTTGAAAGGCAGAGACACGTTCTTACTGTACCTTAAGCAAACTCTCCAGATTTTTTTTTCTACTTTCCTCCCACATTATTAAAAAGAATCAATATCAATTTTAATGTAATAACTGCAAAAGAGAACTAAAAATAAAAAAACTACTGTTCAGTTATTCCTTTTTTCTGCCTCTGCAGTACATTTCCTGGAATGACAGTGAGCACAAAGATCTATTTTAAAAGTTAACATTTCTCCCAATTTTGAGTGCTCATAAACCGTATGTGGAAATTTATTTTGCACCATGGAGTTTGCCTTGATGTAAACAATTGAGAAGGTTTGAAAATAACTAGATTTCAATAAGGTAACAAAAGTAGGCAATTCATTAGAGAAGCTGATTATAAGCAGTGAATGCAATGCATTTTGGGAATAGCAGTCTATTTGTTAATTTACCCAAATAGCGTATCTGTGGATCAAAGATTTATTAAAGAAATGACTGAGATGTAAGTTTTCTTGCAAACATAATTTTCTTTATATTACATGAGTATTTTATAAGACAGCACAAGTGACAAGAATTTGGTGACAAGTTTGAAGAGTATGCTGCCAATAAAGATCAATCATCAGAGAGCACAATATTTATAAGAACAGGATAATAACAAAGATGCAATGACAGCAATGGCCATGAGATAATAAAGTGAACAGATTATCACACAAGACATAATGAATGTCTTGTTTACAATCAGCTTTCATAAACAAACAATGATGGATCCATCATCCAAAATTAGCAGAAACACATCAGTATGCAATGATGATTTAATTAGAATAGGCAGAGTAGATAAATGCAGTGAAAGATGAATGCTGAACATAAAATAATACACTAGCAAAGTGTTTTGAAATAAGAAACTTGAAGCAGAATTCATACATCAATTCAGGATGACTATTCAAACTAATAAAATGGGACATAATGTTTTGTTTATTGCAATTACAGACTTCACATTTAAGTTTGAATGAAAACAATGATTATATTTATAATAATTTAAATTGTGATGGATAATGGCACAAACATTCAGAAACCTATATGTCTGCAATTGTTTTGCTACTTTTAGGAATTATAAAAGTATTAATTGACTTGGTTCAATATGAGCATACTAGAGAGAAACAATAGGTTTTGTGAAACTAGTAGGATTGTTAGATCATTACAGGTTTCCATTCACACAGAATATAACTGATTTTTGATGCATAAAGTTTAGAATTCTATTGGTCAACCATTTTCATATCATTTGGGGAATGTTTTCATGTATTTTTTGTTTAAATTTCATTGCTCTTTTGAATTATAATACTTTTGACACTGGAATATTAAAATTTGATACAAGCTTATATTCTTAATAGAGTTTTAAAAATTATATGAAGCATGGCTCATATGGAAAATTTTTATTTTAGTAGAACTTAAAGTTTTTATTTTTCAATCAGCTATTTATTTATATGAAAAGTGATGTGACTGAGAGATAGGGTCAAAGTAAAAAATTTATCTATTGGTTCATTCACACAAACAGTTGCAAAGAAATCAGGAGCTCCTTTCTGGTCTCCAATGGGAGTGACAGAAACTCAAGTGCTTGAGCCATCATTTCTTGCTGCCCAATTCTGTTAATAGAGTTTGCTTGGAAGCGTAGTTGTTAGAACTTGAAATGACTCTGATACGGGATGTGGTGTCCTAAGAATGGGCTTAGTCAACTGTGCCACAACATTTACCCAAGAAATTGAAAAAGTATTGAGCCAAATTTGATGTTTAGGATATAACAGGGATAAAAATAAGCATAAATGTAGCATATAATCATAAAATATTCATGAAATATGTGTGATTTTAATAATAATTTATTGTAACATTAAATAATTCAATGCTACTGATAAAATGAAGCTGCAAAAAGTCTTGAGGATGAGATTTTAAACTAAAATTCAAAGGCCGAATTTGATTCAGAAAGTCTGAATTCAATATATGTGACAGGACTTCAAACGTTTGTGGAAATAGAATCACAAGGTTGATGTGCAAATTGCTTTTGAGAGTTCTCCATAATTTGTTCATAATATATAGTTTGTATTAATTTTTGCAATGTTCCTCTTAATTGGGATACTTTTGAACAGGACACATAATCAGGTATTTTAAAAGATCAGTGATGTTTTTGAAATCTTAAAAAATACGTTTTTATCCATATTAAAATATTTACTTTGTGTTCCTTTTGCTAAAAATCAAAATTTTAGAAATTGGGAAATACTTTGCTTAAAAGTATCACTCATGCTGTTATACTTGGAGAGCCGCCCATTCTTGGTTAAAAAAAAGACTCCTCCTTTTGAAGTTAATGCTTGTACTAATATCTAGGATTTACGAAGAGCTTTCAGAAACTCAGCAGCAGCAGAACAAAAAGCCCTGTGAAGAAATGGGCAAAGGAAAGGAACACATTTTTCAAAGCAACAAATTCAAATGGCTAATAAATATATAAAAAATGCTCAGACTCCTTAGCTATTAGGGAAATACAAATGAAAACTATATTGAATCTCACTGAATCCAGTGAGATAGACCTACAAGAGAACTCTACTAACAACTCCTATTGTCATAGATATTTGGAGAGAGGTACCCTCCTTCAGTGTTGATGGGAGTGTGGGGCAGTACAACCACTATGAAGTCAGTATGGAGGGTGCTAAGAGAACTGAAAATTTACCGGTCATATGCTGACCTTTTTATATTGCATTGTTTTCCCACTGATCATTCTGGGCTTTCTTTCTCTTTAATGTTAATTTTTTTTATATAAAAGGCAGAATTTCAGAGAGGGATGGATAGAGAAATGTTCCATCCACTGGTTCACTTTCTTTTTTTTTTTTTTTGCAACAATCTTACAAATTTATTAAAATAAATCTGGGCTTCATTTTCAATATACAACTTTGAATCAGATAAATGCTTTTTTGGGGGGGTCAACAGATGGGACCTATGGGGAGAAAGTGGCTTAGAGCATTAGAGGGATTTATTTTCCTTTTTCTTTTTTCTTTTTTTTTTTATTGTTATTAACATTGTATTATGTGATACAGTTTTATAGGCACTGGGGATTCCACCACCCCTCCCATACCCCTCCCCCCATAGTGGATTTCTCCACCTTACTGCATAACCACAGTTCAAGTTCAGTTGAGATTCCTTCATTGCAAGCATATACCTAGCATAAAGTCCAGCGTCTTATTGTCCAGATAAGTTCAGTGGCCTCTTGGGGAGACCTTCTCTGGTCTGAAGGTAGAGCTAACAGAGTAAAGTTCCGGTGAGTTAAAAGCCCCAACAAAACCTCAGTATCAATATACAACATTATGGAATTAATTGACATAGTATTGAGTAAACAATATGTTAAAAATAATGCAAGTTCCATTCTTCGAAACATCTGGGTTGAGACAGTATCAATGACAGGTTCAAAAACAAACAACCAAACAAAAATTACAGGTTAAATCAAGGCAAACATGTGGTATCTAACCTTTTCTAACTGGTCACAAAGGCCAGCGCTGACTCTGTGGGTCAGGAGCTTCTTTTCAGTCTGGTTCTTGGGTGCAGGGCCTAAGTGCCTGGGCTATCCTCTACTGCTTTCCCTGGCAAGTTAGTAGGGACCTAGGTCAGAAGCACAGCAGCCAAGACTCTAAACCATGCCCAGGTGGGATGCTGGCTTTACAGGCAATGGCTTAACCAGCTATACCATTGTGACAGTCCCTGGTCTGTGCATTGCTTGCTTTGAACCTTGTTTACAGATTTGGTATGCAGGCTTGTTTTTTAGATTTATTTATTTTTATTGGAAAATCAAATTTACTGAGAGGAGGAGAGACAGAGCTGAAGATCTTCCATATGCAAGTTCACTCTTGAAGTTGCCACAATGGCCAGAGTTGAGCCAATCTGAAGCCAGGAGCCAAGAGCTCTTGTTCTGGGTCTCCAGGTGGGTGCAGAGTCTCAAGGCTTTGGGCTGCCCTTGACTGTTTTCACAGGCCACAAGTAGGGAGCTGGGTGGGAAGCAGGGCGCCAGGACACCAGCCAGTGCCCATATGGGATTCTGGCGCTTGCAAGATGAAGACGTTAGCTGCTAGGTTACTGTGCAGGGCCTTGTGCTTCAAATTCTAAGCAGGGATAGAGACTTCTTATGCCTCATGTTGAATAATGATGTTGAAATGAATTTTTTGTTAGCATATCTAAGATAACATTTATAGTTTCTTACACTCTGGAGTGAATTTTATTTTCCACATGTGCCATTATTTTAATGCTAACTCATGACTGCATCATCAAATAAAGCAATAAAATATTAATTTCTCGCATAGAGACTGTCTGCTCAGTACTTATCAAGAATGGATACTGATCAGAATAATTGACATCTTCAATTTCTTGGTCATGGTAATTTATTACATTGTGTGATGCTGTCTTGCTTCACATTACATTATCACATATTTCAACATATTACATTGAGTTGTGTCTCATGTAGTTTTTAGATTATAGTTTGAGTTTGAACTTTTGCAGTCTCTACTTGTTTAATAATTATGAACTTCAACTTAAAGGAAGACTAGAATTCAGAGCTTTTGGAATATAGAGAAATTTTTTTCTAACCTGTTTCTGATGTAGTGATTTCCAAATTTTCTAATTTATTGTCCATTTCTCTGACATTGAGAACTGGTATAATTTGTGAAAAACAGAAGTAAAATCATACTGGATAAAGGATCTTCCTCTGGCCTGCTGCTGAAGGACATTGCTCCCCAAAGTCAGTGTACTCAAATCATTCTATCTAACTCTAGTTCAATTTTTCCAATTTCTGCTTTCTTCAGTATTGTGAGCTCAAAAACAAAAAAGAAAATAATGTTTAAATGTTTTGGAAGCAAGCTTATTATTCTGGGTACTTTATACAAAATGATACAATTTCATGCATCAAATACAAGACAGGAATGCTTATATAGTTGGTATGCAGCATAATACAATGATACAAGGCCGTGTAATACCACATGATAAGAAATAATAGTATAAAGTACAATATGTTGTAATATTATGATCAAGAAGCCAAAGAATGGCTTTCTGATTGGTACCTGCCCTTGATACCTGAGACTTCGGCAGAGCATCTCAATGGGATGAAATATTTCCCAATTTTTTATGATGAAAACATGAGTGAAATTCTTATTGCTTTTCTTAATCAAATTCCAATGACCTTGGTAAATAGATGACTTTAGAGCTGTGTCATTTTCTGCATTTTATATGTATTCCAGAGAGAGGAGAATGATATATTATGAACTGAGAGCCAGAGTTATTTTAAACTGAAAATTTAGAGCTGGCATTTGAATTTAATCAATTTGGCTATGAAACTCAGACAATTTGTATTTCTCCACATTCTCTCTTTCACAAAGATTATTTCCTCAATGTCTTCTATTTGGAGAAGTGTTTTTGTAGACATCTCATTTTATTAGCATAATAATATTGTGAGCTAGGCATTATTATTGTTTTCATTTTATAAAATGTTTTTGTTTTCATAAAGTAAAATTCTGGGTCTCAGAAAGATAATATGCGGTGTTTTTCTTCCTTCAAATTTGTAGTTAAAACAGATCTAAAACAAAGGCCCACGTTATTTGTTCTGTACTAACATTTCAAAGAGAAGAAAAAACATAGCTGTAATATTGATTCTTTATATTGCACATAGGTAACAAACGTTGTGAAATAATAATTAAAAAAAGGTTATATTGGGAAAAATTAGTGTTATCTGTTTACTTCAGTCCACTAGGTTTGAAAATAGTAAGGGACTGAATATATTAGTAACAGTTTGATGCACTGTACTATATAAATAGCATCTGACTTGGCAGTGGAGTATTATAAATTATATAGTTATTACTTGAGTATATATAAAATCAATTATCTTTCATCATTTAAATTCTACTAATTCTTGAAAATATTTTTTCCTGAGAAAATTATCATTATAAAATTCGATCAATCCATGAATCTTCTCCGTGGTAATCTCTTTGAGCAAAATTTGCTTTGGACTGAACAAATCTAAGGTGATTCACACTAGAGTGACCTATGGGAATGCAATGGAATTGGTACGATCTTTTCAATCAAAGGCCCTACCTTAATTGCAAATCCGTGTTAAAAAAAAATCCTGACTTTTGTGTTAGTCTGTTTTCTATTGCTATGACAAAATCTTTGAACCTTGGAACTTAAAATGAAAGCAGTTTATTTAGCTCACAGTTTTGGAAGCTGAGCATTCAAGATCAGACATCCCATAGGTTTCATCTCTGAGGAGGGCCTGCTTGGCTGTGTCTCTGTCTTGTAACACAGATAGATGAGAAGTGAAACACTTGGACACGGGAAAGAGGGGAATTGTGTAGAAGAGACAAAAAGCAATCCACTGTCATGACAGCTATGCTCATCTCTTTGAAGGGCAATCTCTGTAATAATCGAATCATATTCCATCTCCTATCACCAACGAACGAAAGCCAAGCTTCTAGCACATAAACACGTCAGTCTTACCAGATCATAGCACTGTTTATGAGCATCACCCTCCCCACACAATCCCAAATGCATTGTACATTTAAACACAAAAGGTAAAACAACAATTTAGAAAATGTTGTACATTATGTAATGTCTTCATTAATGTGATATGAACAAGATTTTTAAGGTATGAAATAATAGCAATAAATTGATAATCTAGGATATTAACAATCAGACTTTACATTAATCAAGAAATAGCTAGGAGGTTGAGAAGACAACACATGGGAGGGAAATACATTCACCCAACAAAGGATTCTTATCTGAAATGCATAAAATACTACACATTAGTGAAAAGCGTATAGAGGACCATCTCAAAAATTGTCGGAAGAATTGAAGATACAATTAGTGACTGTGCTCCATTTCATTCACTGGTCAGAGAAACATAAGCTTAAATTCACAATTTGAAACGAAATTACATTCTTACTAGAGTAATAAAAAGGATAAAAATCCAGTAATGGTCAGAATGTTGAATAGTATTAACCAGTTTGGAATAGTATCTGCTAGTATGTATACCCAAGATAAACCTATCTGTTTTTGCAATCCAACATCCTAATGTCTAACTATGTACCTGAAAGAAAAGCATATATGTGTTTATAAAAGACATGTGAGCTTATACAATAAACACTTATTTGCATTCAAAATATTTTAATATTAAAGAATAAGGAAAAAATATCAATGCTATATTTCTAACTTTCACATCTGACCTCAAGAATTTAAAAATAATGTTCATGGGTACAAGAAAAAGTTATAAAAATGCAATCATGTACATAACAATATAATAAGTTTTCAGATAATATATAATTAGTTGGCATTCAGGTAAAAATATGAAGAAAAAATAATAAAAGTCTTAATTTCCAGATTAAGTTTGGGTATTAGGAAAGTAAAAAGAATCTTCTAAATCAGATTTTTAAATACCTTAAATAATAATGATTTTCTGAAATAAGACAAATAGCTTCTTTGCTTCTTTCATTTTTTGTTTTGCCTGATTTGGTAAGCTTAACCTAACAATCCTCTTGTGTTTTTCTCTTAACTTCAAACTTCAGTGTTGATCCAGGGTTTGTTGGATATAAAGCAATCTGAATACCAAACAAAGTCATAACATAATGTTTTTAAAAAAGAAAAGGCTAGAATACACACAATCATACTACATAAAAAAGGCTAGAACTGGAAATTACCAAAAGTCTACCGCCAGGAGTAAGGATGGATGAATTGTGATGTATTAGCATAGAAGAATACTATAGAGAAGTAAAAATGAATGATCCATATCTACATGCAGCAATACAACAAAGTGGATGGATGTTAAATATCGAGCAAAAGTATCCAACAATTAAAGAGCCCATATAAAATTACTCTTTATGAAAAGTTGAATAAAAGAAGTAAAATTCATCTGTGGTATTAGAATTGATTTGGGAGAGACAGTGTTAGTGATTAGAAAGGGATCAACATGAACGTCTGAACAGTAATTTTGGATCCAGGTACTGGTTATATAATTGTATAGTTTGGGAGGATCTGTTGAGGAATACATTTGCAATGTGATAACTTGTCTCCAATATCTGTATTTCAGTATAATCCTCTAAAAGACGTTCAATTAGAAATAGACTGGAGTTAACATTTCTGTTTCTCATGGGAAAACAAGAAACAGAAGTTCTCTAGATGGTGCCTGTTGTACTTAATTACTCTGATATACAAAATCACACTTAGGGACCTGTATTGCATTCCCATGAAGAAAATTATTAAGGAATCTCAGAGCTGAAAGAGATTATGCAATCTATTTCCATCTTGGCACTTTGAGACAGCTAGTTGCTGCTTATTAAACATTGCCTTTTCTACAGACAGTACAACAAAGATTTTAATGTTTCATGCAAGTGTTGGGAGTGGTATTTCATCCTACCTGAGGCTTCAGAGCCATACTTCCCAGAAATGTGGAAGTGGCTGGTTTTCTTTGATCTGAAGCAGAAACCTGATTTTAATCTTTTTCCAGTGAAAAGTGCCTTTTCTGAGATCAGCATCACTGTGAAGTTAACTTTCGAGAGTGTTGGAGGTACCTCTAAGGTCTATGACGTGCTGGTAGGAATTCATACGTACACGTGTAGCATCCATCATGTCAGCACACTATGATAAGCAGCCAAGGTTCTTTGTGCTTGAGGACCCTGTCAAACGTTGTTATTTTGATCTGAACATCATTGACAAAAGAAATAATAATGTAAGAATGGATAGAAGCATATATATTGTCTATTCAACTACATTTCTGGTTACAACTCTGGGACAACCAATGGGAAGAACAAAATCTACAGCCCTGACAGCCAGGACCCTAGGATCTAGTCTAAACTGTAGGGGTACCAACAGTCCTTAAGATCCCTGGCACATGCTGTTCTTCTTCAATTCAGTGAAGGGGTTAATTTAGTGGTTGTTAATTTTCCTTTCAACTTTGACAGCTCACAGTGCTTGTTACAGCAGCATTAACTTTTACATCTCTTGACTGTTTCATGCTTGCTTAGCTAAAAGTCTATGTATGCTTTTCTTTTATCATCTCTTCTGGCCTAGAAATTTTTGTATTTTCTGAAATTTGAAATTCACCTTTTAGCAAGTTTATTAATTTTCAGTATTCAAGGATAAATAAAAATAAATAGTTAATAATTTGCAGCTAAGCACCTGTAATGATCAGAAGTAACAGGATGTGAGTCACAGTTGATAAGCCTCACTGATTTGCAAACTTGTTATTATACTTTACAAAATTGAATATAAAATAGGCATTTATAGCTAATCAACACAATACATTTATACAAATACCAGTTTAAGCTCTAATTTCAAGGCAAAAAAAGAGTTAACTTGTCATATATTAGAGTCAGAATAACATAATTCACCAGGAATTTATCATATTTGTCATATTTATTAGAAATTATATTTATCATGTATACTTAAAATTATGCATACTTAATGCATATTTAGTTTTTAATACACCCATTTCTTTACCTCTACTCCTCTGATATTTCACTCAAGAGAATTTGATTTGTGCTCAAATTATTATACCATCATTTCATTAACATATTTATTTTTCTTTGTTTAAGGTTTGTAAACTTGACTAAATGAAATAACTTTGTTGCATAATTTGAGAAAACATTTAAGCATGCAACATAAACAGTAGTAAAATGTGAGAAACAGACAGAATAAGAATGAAACCAGTAAAATCATTTGAACTTCTTTGTTCTCTAAAGAATTTAACTGATAATTGAAGAATTAGCAAAGTCTGTTTCACTTCCAGCTACCAGATGAATAGAATACACTACACAAGGCAAGATATTGCATAGGCAGTTCTAATCTTCAATGGCCAATTAAAAAAAAAGAGAATGTTGTTTTATTAGAAAAATTTCAGAATTTAAATCTATAAAGCATCTGAAATTAAAGAGATTGATAAGCAAAGTAAAAGGTATAAATAACTGACAAAAAGAAATGCACAGTTTTCAAATGGAAAAATCATTATTTAGAAAATATGTGCAGAAGAATTTATTGATTTCTCTTATAATATTGACACAAATAACATAGGGAACACTACTGAGTTAAGCCCCAATAATAGAGCATTTCTTCAACTTTGCTGTGCCCAAGAATTTACAAAAACACCTCTATTCTGCTTGGGAAGGAGAGCTGACATAACGGATAATTCACTGAAACCCTGAAGCTATTGCTATCGTATAAAAGTACCTGGATGTGAACAACAGCATTGGAAACTGGGTTTGATTATTGTTGGCAAGAACCTGACGAAAAATCTCCTGACAAATGTGGTAGAGAAAACCTGGTATAAATGAACAGTTCCTGTGCTACATGAGGTGTTCGTAACACCAACATTGTTGAGAGCCGGAGCTACACAAAGGAACACTAGACAGTTCTTCATGGGTGATGTGGTAGTGATGTTACATGACTGATTTTATTTCCTGAAGTCAATTTTCTTAAACATTTATGAAAAAAAAATGCTTTTAAAGTATCTGTATGTCCAAAGATTGTGTTTCTTTATTCAGAAGATATATTTCTCTGTGTCAAGAGTAAATTGCAAGTTATCAGTGACAAAAAATGAATATGGATAATTTGAGTAACAAGAATTTAAAAACATAAATAATGTGAAAGTAGAATATAACAGCACTTATTTTTATGTGTAATGATAAAAATGTGTTCGTCCAATAACATGGTGGCTTACTCAAATATATATTCATTTCAAATATGACTCAAACAAGCTTTATGATTTGTTGTATTTGACTAATCAAGACATTGCTACTTAACAGAACTTTGATGTTTGGGAAATTTGTGTGTGTTTTGGACAAACCTTCTTCCATTTTTTTTTCCATTAAGCCAGAAAGTTATACTTTACTAGCTGTAAATAAATATTCTAGAACTAAAAAATATGTTTTCTAATACAGAATTAAGGATGCTCCAAGTTCTTGCCAGCATATATCTCCTTTACCCACAAGCTAAATATGTCAGGGATGAAATATTTGACACCAGTCAGTGTATTTGAAAATAATCAAAGTAGAGGAAGAATCTTAAAATTTGGTGGTAAAAAATTTGGTTAGGTAGAAAAAAGCTGGTGGTGGCAATGCAGCTGTGTTAACCCATTGCATCACTACGACAGCCTCATATAATAACCTCGGGAGTTACCTCTACACACAATACTTCTTTTCTTCTCTTTTGGACAAAGTCTAAAAGCTAGTTTATAACTTCTCTTGTTCAGGAAATTTTAATTGATAGTTAATAGTCGTTTGGTTTAAAAATAATGTTTAACCCCACTCCTAAATGTTACTGAACAGATGTGTAGGGCTGACATTTGATCCAGTGGTTAAGAAGTGCCATACACATCTGCATTCTGTATTGGAGTTCCTGGGTTCAAGTCCCAGCCCCATTCCTGAATCTTGCCTGCTGTTATAGTGAAGCTTGGGGGATAGCTGGAGATGGCTCAAACAATTGGATCCATGTCATCCCTCTGGGAAACCTTGATTGAGTTCCCAGATCTGGGTTTTGACCTGGCTCAGATTTGGCTATTAGGAGATCCTGTGGAGTGAACAGTGAATCTCCTTTATGATGTCTTTCATACAGATAAAACCAGAAAATTAAAGAAAGGAAATGATGTTCTTTCAACTTTTAAATATCATTTCCAAGTTTTGGTGAATTTTTTTGTGTAAATTAACAAATACTTGTTAAATATAGTAGTTAAAGATTAATAATAGAATTTATTACAGTCCAGAATCTACAATTGTCTTGAAAAACTCAATTATGCATGCAAAATAAAAGTATTTACTACCATTGACACATAACTGAGGTTCCACTGTAAGGTTTTGATGGTTTGCTTTCTTATCCCTGTTTTAAATATGTTATGTAATTTTTTCTTTAAGAAAAGAATTCTAAATCACCTTAGAAGATTTAGTCATCATAAAAATAATAATTGTAATTCATATAGAACCATTTGCTAAAAAAAGGTCCCCTCTAGAGAACATTATGCTTAGTGAAATAAATGAATCCCAAAAGGACTCTCTGATATAAAATTGTCTCTTCATGCAAAATACATGCAAAATACAAGACTAATAGATACATAGGTAAATATGTTTATACATGTATTTGTCTAGAGGAACTGTATAAAGGAGACTATTATACCGAGGAGGGAAGATATGGTGTAGTATCCACCTTTACTCCTGAATAAAAGATGGACTCCCAATGAAACTGTCAAATGTGTGTTGACTATAGGATGCTGGTTTCTCTTCCATTGTCCATACCTACAATGTTATGATACACTTAAGTAAAAGAATGATGGTCTTTGATTGTTACTGAAGGACTGTACAATTATAATAATATAAGGGAAAGCAATTTGGTGAGGTTCGAGGAACATAGTGGTAGGGGAAATTTGTCAGCCTATAAAAATGAAAAAAGTATATTTTATATTCATTATTTTAAAAAGTCATCCCATTAAAATAAAGTAACCACTTTCCTAAAGAAAATTAAGGCTGAGTCACACAAGTTGATAATTATCATGAATCAGTGTATGAATAAGAAAGTAATATGCAGTTTGAAGGGTTATATCACTTTTATTTATGTTGTATGATGGTTGCCCCACCTTTAACTATATGAGCTGCTGAGTCATTAGATAGGCACAGGGAATTGATTCCTAAAGCAAAATCAACTTTGCTGTATGTAGTTTTTCATGTCCTAGAACATCTAAATCTTACAAACTGGAAGTTTTTTTTGAAGGAATTGATATGGCTTACTGAGAAAATGTGTGAACCATTGTTTTTCACACTGAAATAAAATTTTATTGTCATATAAACCTGTTTTCCAAGGAAAGAACCTAATCATGATGACTTCTGTCTCTTTGAATCTTAGAAAACAAATGCTTGCCAGGTGAAATTTTTCTCTGCAGTTTTTTTGTAGGTTGCAGGATTCTTTTTTATTAGTACAAGTGTGGTGTTTTGCAAACCTGAACAATAGAGCAAAACTCTATAGTCTAGAGAAAATGACCTGAGACAAGGAACATGGGAAAAAGTTTTGAGCATACTTGAAAAAAAGTTCTGCACATAAAAAGGTCTTCTAAAAGCTCAAGAGTAGCAAATTATGAAAAGCAAACAAACAAAAATAATGCATGGTGACAAACATTTTTGCACCAAAATAAACATATTTATTTATTTATTTATTGAAAAGGCAGATATACAGAGAAGAGGAGAGACAGGAGGAAGATCTTCCATCTGTTGGTTCACTCCCCAAGCAGCCACAATGGCTGGAGCTGAGCCAACCCAAAGTCAGGAACAGGAGCTTCTTCCAGGTCTCCCAAGTGGGTGCAGGGACCCAAGGATTTGGGCCGTCCTAGACTGCTTTCCCAGGGCATAAGCAGGGAGCTGGATGGGAAATGGAATGGTTAGAATGTGAACTGGATTCCATATGGGATCCTGGCACGTTCAAGGCGAGAACTTTAGCCACTATGCTATCGTGCCGGGCCCAATAGACTTTTGTTTTAATTCTATTTTTCCGTGAATGCTTTGAAGTACTCTGATTTGTCTTCCATCCATGCCCACACCTATTTCCAAACTGCATATACACCCAAAGAAAAAGTTATCTGCCTGGATTCATGTGGTACTTAACATTTTGTTTAAAAAAAGTTTTAGCAAATGGTAATGCAAACAGAAATATATGCTTGAATAGCAATTAGTCTTAAAAGGGTATAATGTAAAACTACCTCCAAATACTAGTTCTGTGATACAAATAATACATTTACTTCCAGGTTGAATTTCCTAGACCTGATTTGTGAGAATCATGAGGATGTTTGGTGAAGTGTAGGGCTGATGATGAATTAGCATCGTGATTCATTTCTGCAGGCATAGTTTCCCTAATTAGAAAAGTTGACCAGAAGGCTGCCGGGTATCTAGCAAAGTTGAAACATCAGGAAGCTGACAGTGTTGACATAGACGCAAGAAATCAACGTTTGGGAAATAGGCAGGAACCTTCACATCCTTTCTTTCCCCAACCCCATCTACCCCCAAATAAAAAGGCTGGTCAACACAGCCTGCTGGGCTATGCCTGTGCTCACTAAGGTGGTTGGGATCTAGCTCTGGATTCAAGGCTACTGGACATCAGCGGGTCCCGACACCATATTTTGATGTCATTTTTTCTGTTGTCTGTAAATAACTTTAAATAATCCTTATGTTGTTCAAGATTGAACCATTCCAAATTTGCATATCAAGGGATTAACCTCAGTTGGCTAAATACCTGTATATATTTGCAAAATGTGCCTCTGTAAGTTTGGATAATGAAGTACTCACCAACATAAGATATTTGAAAATTGTGCAGAAAGGGGTGGTCGTGGGTGATGATGATGGTGAGGATTAGAGTTCTCCATCACATCATCTCAACTCCAGACCTATGGAATCGCAATTTTGAAAGAAATTATGAGATCTCCCCCAAAATCCCAGCTGGGGAATCCCAGCCTATACAAAATTGTACCACATAATTTAAAATTCAAAATAAAAATATATTAAAACTAAAAAAAAGAAATTATGAGATCTCTATAAAAATAGAATTATGGCATAATGGCTCAGTAGCTAAATCCTTACCTTGCATGCGTCGGGACTTGTTTTGGGTATTGGTTCATGTCCTGACTACTCCACTTCTCATCCAGCTCCCCGCTGGTGGCCTGAAAAAATAGAAGATGGCCCAAAGCCTTGAGACCCTGCACCTGTGTGGGAGACCCTGAAGAGAGGCTTCTGGCTTTGGATTAGCTCAGCTCTGGCCATTGCAGCTACTTGGGAAGTGAACCATTGGGTGGAAGATCTTTCTGTCTCCCCTTCTCTCTGTTTATTTGCCTTTCCAATAAAAATAAATACATCTTAAAAAATAAAAACAACCTGAATATCCATTGTAAAACTAGAGGGGAAATCTATAGGGTGGGGGCACATGAGGAGGGCACAGACAACCCCAGAGCTTAGGGAACTATATCATAAAATATTTTTAAATATAAAAAATAAGAAACAATAATAGAACAATCAAATACAATTAATTCTACTGCAATGTGGTCTGTTTGTCTATATGCTACTTTTTACATTTTACATTATGTAAAATACAACAAAACCTACAGAATTTCTGACAAAAGTGTAAGAAACAGAGCATTCAAAAACTTGATTGATGATAATCTTTTAAAAAGATAGGAAGCTAATAATCAAAGACACATGATTTAACACATGGCAAATGGCTAAGAAATACATAAATACTGAAGTAGAAATAGCATTTTATTGTGAAAGAGACTTGACATTTCTTTGTGGAATGGAGCTTTCAGAGAGTTGTACTTTGTGTTATTGGTGAGTAGTGCGAGAAGGCCTGTTTGAAATTGAGTGGAACATTGCAATAACAGATATGCATGTTTTAGCTTCTAATGTGTAGTGAAGTGAAGTAGCTGGAACAAGTTTCAAGTGTGTGCTTGTGTGCATTTTGCATATTCCAATGTAACTCAGTTCAGCTGGGTGTAGTTTTTTTAATTCACCTGTGTTTCTCCAGATGAAATCGCCCAGAAGCAGAAGTGAAATTTGCATTATGCTCAAATGGTTACCTAATATACCAATAACATTGGAACAAATTCACACTTCAAAACAACCATAATGTAAACTTGCACTCCTCTATGATTCGTATGTAAATGAAAATGTTAAGACTTTTATGTTTTCAAACTTTCCATGATGATTCCATATTCTCTTTCTGTTACCCTCTCTGATTGCAGTTTAATGCTTTCACGGTCTCTCATCTTGTGAGTGTAGGTATGGGAGGAAGAATGCTTTTCCCATTTGATTTTCTTTATAACTACTTGCCTCCAAGAGTTGATTTGCAAGTCTTCCCTATAGACTTTGGAATCTAGGCATTGCTCCTTTTCAAGAGTCCACTTTCCTAGCGTCACTGACTTCAGTACCTAACTTAACGATCTCTGACTCACCACCTGATATGACCTTTGGTCATTTTCAACTTCTGTGGTAACATCTTTGAGGACACCTTGCTCTTTAGGACCGCACTCAACTAAAAATTATTAATCTTGACCTTCTCATCACAACAGCCACACCAGTCTCCTCAGCACTTCTAGTCTTTTCTGTGTATTCTGTGTCCCATGTTAGCAAGGTAAATTTAGTGCGCATCATTTCCCCCCTGTTTTTCAATATTTTTCAAGTGAAATTTAGCATGAAAATTGCTCTATAGTGTTTACAAATGGCATTTTTATGTTTGGTTGATCTTGGGTGTCATTAGGTGATGTGTAATGTGACCATCTAAGCCTATACTTGGCCACCTTCACCAATAATAAGTAAGAATAGAATAATGGAATTCAACAAATACTAGCAATGCTGCAGTTACGCTTTCTTCAAATGAGAAACCACAAGAATGTCTTTTAATTCAAAGACTTTTTTTTCTGTATTTCAATCCTGGCTTCTGTGTTTTTAACTTTTCATTCTGTTGGGGGAGATTAAAGACCGAGGATCATTATGAATCTTCTAAGAAACCAAGAAACTGCGGTTAGATTAAAAGCTATTTATTTGCACTTTGTATTTTCTTTGGTTCTTATTTTCAGATTGAACATAAGGTATCTGAAGCACAGATTGCTTTCAGAAAGATGAATTTGACTAAAAGTCATACTTTGCATTCATTCAATAAACATTTTTTTGGGGGGAATGCCTTTATTATTTAGAGTTTCTGCTAGCCAGCACATGTACAAATGAATGAGAAAAAGTTTTTATCTTGTAGGAGCTGTAATGGATTTTTTGGTGTTCTGTTCATAAACTGCCTTCCATAGCTGTGATACTCAGTTCTGCAACTTAAATATTTATTTACTTTTATTAGAAAGTCAGATTGATAGAGAGAGAGAGAGAGAGAGAGAGAGAGAGAGAGAGAGAGAGAGAGAGATGTTTCCTCTCCTTTGGTTCACTCCCCAAGTGACTGCAACTTTTGGAGCTGAGCTGATCTCAAGCCAGGAACCAGTAGTATCTTCTGGGTTTCTCACACTGGCACAGGGTCCCAAGGTTTTGGGCCATCCTCTACTGCTTTCCTAGGCCACAATCAGGGAGCTGGATGGGAAGTGAAGCAGCTGGGATTAGAACTGGTGCAATAGGAGATCTGGGTTGGTGCAAGGTGAGGACTTTAGCCACTAGACTACCATGCCAGACCCAGTTCTGCTGCTTCATATGGGATATGGAGCTCATCTAGAGCCCCTGACAATGAGGAAAATCCTTGTAACCCACCCAACCACACCCACCCCCCCAAACAATAAGGAAATGAACAGTGGTGGAAAACCCCTTGCCAGCAGCAATCTTCCTCAGATCTACATCTGCCAGGTTATAATCCATGTTGCAGCAGCCATCACTTTTCCATTGACCTGATTGCCTACTGCTCCTTCACAGAATATTGCAGCAGCTGTCAGCCAAACCTAACCTCCTCACTCACTGGTCCTTTGTAATGTGTTATAATAAATCTAACTCTGCTCGATCCTCTTTGTGTTCTATTGTTGGTGAATTCCTTCATTGTCCACTATACTGGATTCACTGTGTCATTCCCCATTTTATTGATGGCTGACAGCTCTTTAAGTGTATAGGATTGCCCATAAGTAAAGAAAGCCACCATGTCCACTCGAGAAAACTCCAAATGCAATGACCAATCAAACCAGATTTATTTTTTTGTTGTTGCATTTTGGGATAACTCTCAACAGCCATCCAATTTCAGAGCTCCCCTATAAAATCTGTGAAGGCTTTGTAGTTGTATCAATTTCTTGCTCAGCCTCCTCTATTCTCTTTGCTTCTTTCTTATATGTTAGTTGCAGTCTCAGGTATAATCCCTGTATATGCACCACTATTGCAGAGTCTGATTATCAGGGCATATACTTGTGGTGAGAAAACTGTCTCATTATGAATCCTTTATTAAGCTTAAGGATCTTGAGGTGTTCTGACAGGACAGACAAGACAGGGAGTTCAGAGAAACGGGGAGGTGGGCGGAGCTGAGGGAGCTTTTTTTAGGCATTTTGAAACTGGGCTTTTGCTCTCTGGGGTTTAAGTGAGGGAGAAGAAAAGCAGAGGGTGGAGTGGGGAACAATCCAGGCCTGGATTAGATTGGTGTTTCCAAAGGCAGCATAGGCGCTCCTGGGCTGACTGACTCTATTTGCAGTCTAGGAGCTATAATGGCTGAGGAACGAAAAGACCAAGGCTTGTGTTCCTGCTGCATCATATTCTGGTTCCTTCCCTAACACTTTTTTTTTTAGCTTTTCTTTTTGATTTAATGTTAAAAATAATTGACAAAACTACCTATAGTAAAATTGTGAATATTGGTGTTTGCATGTATTTTTAAGCCAAAGCATTGTAATAAGTGAATTCATAAAACAGATTATATAGGGCCCGGCGCGGTGGCGCAAGTGGTTAAAGGTCCTCGCCTAGCACGCCCAGGATCCCATATGGGTGCCGGTTCTAATCCCAGCAGCCCCGCTTCCCTTCCAGCTCCCTGCCTGTGGCCTGGGAAAGCAGTCGAGGACGGCCCAAAGCTTTGGGACCCTGCACCCATGTGGGAGACCTGGAAGAGGCTCCTGGCTTCGGATCGGCATAGCATCGACCGTTGTGCTCACTTGGGGAGTGAATCATCGGCCGGAAGATCTTCCTCTCTGTCTCTCCTCTATGTATATCCGCCTTTCCAATAAAAAAAAAAATTTAAAAAAACCAGATTATATAATCTTGTTACTTGAGATTTAATATTTCATTGCACAGCATTTAGCATCACTTTCAAAACTAATTTTTTAAACCCAATATGATTCTTACAATGAATTATGAAACAACTATGTATTTCAAACAATTTTTTAAAATTATTTTCCTATTCGCTTTTGTTTTTAATTTAGGGAAGGCTGGTTTTCACTATCTTTCTGAAATTAAGGTTATTTAATTAAATGTAGATTGTATGGTACATTAGTGACCATCAAACATCATGTCTTTCAGGAGGCAATTAAAAGGGGGAAAAGATTCTAAATGAATGTTTAAATACCTTTTCTGCAATCATTAAACATTGTTACCATGGCCATACTCTGTAAGTGTAAAACACTGGAGCTTTCACAAGCATGCTCATCGCAGTCATTTTTATTGATGATCTATCCGGCTTCATTTCCTAGCTGAGAAACCTTGTCGGTCAATTTATTCCAACATAACACCATTTGGTTGGGTGGTTATTAATCCTGTAATTGTTCACGGCATGCCAGAAATAATTCAGCTAATTATTACAATATGTCTTACTTTGCTTTGCTTTCCCCTGTCAAAATACCTTTTGCATATACTGGAGGAAAATCAGATGCTTGTTTCAACTTTAGACATAAAAATCAATTCATAGCTAAAAATATAAATGACATTTTTTTGTGTACTCTACGTAAGATATCTGCTGACCTAAATGCAGTTGATGAATTATGGTCTCTGAGTTTTAATTGATCCATCACCTCTACTTTCTGGAGGGATCTGACAAAATCCCATTAACTGAATATTAGTTTCAATTAAGTGCCATAGTGCAACAATTCACCCTCTACATATTAAAAATAGTTTCGTTTTTTTCTAATCTAATATATGGAAACAGAGCCAATGTCCATGGTTCCATTACATTCATGGGATTGAATATTTTGCAGTTAGTTAAAAAGCTGTGGTGATGCATATAATAACTTTCAGATATAGAATTAGGTTTGGCTAATGGTATGTTGTGGTGGATATGCCTGAATGGGTTCTGGAATGTTAAGTCCTATCAAAAAAACATAAGAATATATAGATTATTGAATTCTAACATTCACAACAGGTTATTTTGATTCACTCTAGAAATGGAAAATGCAATACTCATTATACAACACAGTACTTGCATTAAATCAAATCAAGCAGAGGCTTTCTATACAGGAATGGAATAACCATTGCTTTACACTCAGCTTCTTTAGCTAGCGTCTGACTTATAGTGACCAAGTGACCATGTGCTGGTTCATAAAATTGATACCCTTCACTCAGGCCAGAGGAAAAATGGTGTTAATTGCCAGTTTTGAAGGCACTCTGATGTAATTTGAAGGGAAACATAATTTCGTCCTGACTGATGGTGATGGTCGGATATACAAATAGAAGCATTCTCTTAGTTAATGTGAAAACTATGAGATCAGCTAAGGCTCACTTAATCTGGAATCTGTTTGATTGCATTACTCCATACTATATGTGTATATGCCATCCAGCATATAATAACATTTTATAAATGTGTGTTATATAATATAGTATATAATACATATTATACATACTACATGACAAGTGAATATATAATATTTGTAATTATTTGAGATATTTATTAGTTTTAAGGATTTATTTTAAAAAGTAGAGAAATAGGATAGGTGGGGAGATTAACTAAACTGTTGTTCATTTGCTGATTCATTCCTCAGTGCCAGCGACAACCACGGCTGAGTTGGGCCAAAGGCAGGGCAAGGGGCTTCGTCCTGGTTTCCCATGGGGGACATCATCCAATATTTTCCAGGGGTGTTAGCAGGAAAACAGGTCAAAAACAGAATATTTGGTGTTTGAAACTGACAAGTTTATAGAAGATGCAAGAGTCCCAGGCAGCAACTTAACCCATTGTGCCACAGTATCCACTGTATTAGTTTTGTTATCTTTTGATTTTTTTTTTCTGGACTACTGTATAGATTAATGTTTTTTCTCATAATATTGATACATATGAATATGGTATGATAAAGAATATATCTGGACTTTGTCACACCTGCCTTGTGCTGTTTCTAAACCCTTGATCCTTTTTGAGGAATGAGAGTGTCTTTGCTATGCTGCTGAAGTGATTTCTGGAGGATAGAGTTGGAACTTTGAATTACATAGTTTGGATGGATTGTGCCTGGAGAATGGAACCCAAATAAAATGGGAGATGTAGAAGGGCAATGAAGGGTACTTGTTGACAAACCTATTCTCCTGGCTTCTTGGGAAGATAGCATGGGTGTTCTGAGTTGAGGCTCTCCTTTCTCAGTGTCTCTCCCTCCTTCTGCTCTTTCTGAGCTGTGTTCTTTACATTAGGACTATACCATAAATATGATACTGGAGGTCATGTGAATTATCAAACTAAGGAGGAAACTTTGAGTTCATAGCTCATCAGACTGAGGTGTGCCTAAGAGATGTGGTTGTCATTTAAGATGAGAGAGGTTCTGTGGGAGACTGAGGCTTTAAAGCTGTGGAGTCTCTCACAGGGTATTAATACCAGGATTATATTGTACTACATCTATTTGTATTGGGAATAGAGCAGTCATGACACAGAAAGGAAATAGAAAATTTCCTTTAAACATGAAATGTGATCAAAACTGAAAAAGGGAAATAAACCCCCACACCCTTCAAGATCACATTTAATATTTGAAACAATATGAACTCCATATTGTACAATATACATTGATTTAAAAAAGTCAGCTGAACTAAGCCAAATTATTGGATATTTATAAGTTTGAAGAAACAAGCTTTTCTTAGCTGTCTTCTTAAAATTTTTGTTTCTCTGAGAGACAAGGAGACAGACAGAGGTAGACACAGGAAGGGTAGAAGAGAAAAGATGAAATAGGGTGAAAAAGAATGAACTATGTCCTGCTTCATTCCCTAAATGCCTGCAGGGACTGCAGGTGGGAACACCATACAGGAGCCCCATGTGGTTGTCAAGCCCCAAGTACTTGAGCTATCAGTGCTGTCTCCCAGGGTAAGGCTTCACATGAAGCTGGATTTAGAGGTAACCCCACTGCTCCAATGGGGGACCCAGGCATGCAAACTCTCCTAAAAAGCACTCGTTCAGACCTCTTCTCCCACTTGCTGATTTTTTAGTAAATTCATGTATGGTAATTTCAAAGGTATATGAGGCAGAGCAAATAAAAATCTAGGAATGCTCTAAGAATCATTGCAACACTCCAAACTTAAATACAACAATATTTAAAAATGAAGTCTGAGACATTGAAACAAAGAGACACCTGCAGGTGTCCTTTTTAGAGTAAGAAGTGAGAATGGGGGATGAAGGTAGTTCAAGCCAAGCTAAAGACCACACAAAGCCAAGAGGAAAGGTTTGAAGCAAATATGTTTGAGAATTGGAAAGTCAGAGTATACCGCTTGAAACTGAATCCTCTGAAATAATTCATGCTCAATTATAATCTGTACTAAAAAGAAAAAATAATTCCACTTAATTTTGGTAGGCTGCTGTATTTTGTAATTTGATTTTTTATCTCACTAGCTATATTAAACATATATTAAAGCATTTATAAAATTATTAAGTGTACTCAGAGGTTGAGAATTAAGTAAAGTCAGATTGCCTAGAATAAGCAGACAGTAGGATTGGGTCTGGTCTTGCAAATATTTTGCTAGATAAAATTGACATACAACAATTCCTAATAATTATTTTCCTGCAAGTAAGTGATTATCCATATACCTTGTCGCTGTGGAACTCTACTGCAGAATGCCATGTTTGATCCTGGGTAGAGATGAGAGAAATTTAAAATGTGACCTAAAAATTGAATCTTAGGTGAGTTTGCGACTGAAATCTAGATTATGTGGCAAGTGTAGTAGATCCAAGACAGATATCTAGTAGACTGAAACAACCTCCTTCTCATACGCCCTCAAGAATGACAAAATTCTCTGGATGCAGTGTTATGGTATGGTAGGCTAAGCCACCGTCCATACCAGTGTATCTCTTCCAGCCCTGGCTACTTTGCATCAGACCCAGCTTCCTGTTAATGCTCTTGGAAAGACAGTGATAATAACCCAAGTGCTATACCCCTGCTATCCATGTGATAATAGAGCAATAAGGTGTTGCTGGCTCTTGGCTTCCAACTAACCAGATCTGGCATGCTTTGGTCGTTTTTGCAGTAGACCAGCATTTGAAAAGTGTCTCCCTTTCTTGTCTCGCTCTGTGTCACTCTGCTTTAGTAATACATAAATATCAGAATAAACATTTTAATGAAAGCAGTATTTGATATCTGGACCCCAGTAATTCTCATGTATAAAAGTTTAAGAAATATGAAAGCATAGAAGGAATACTTTTAAAACACTTGAAAGAATAATTATTGTGGCATAAAAATAAAAAGTAGCATTTTAAATTAAGGTCCTCCAAAAAGAAAAAATAAAGATAGAAAATAAAACCTGATCACCAGCTTAGGGAGGTTTGTAAGCTCAATAAGGTTTGTAAGCTCTCTTCTTATGTCTGAGTAATTTGCCTGGAATTAGTAACCATGGGAATCCATTTCATAAAGATTTATATTTACACTATTTGCATGATACAGCAGTCTTATAAGCAGGTATTTCTGTAAAATTGGACTTCAGCTGTGGTGTCCCTGTGGGAACTACTTGAAGTCAGAGCAAAATTTTCTCTGCATGCATAAGACTTGATGTCAGGCTGATAATGTTCACACTCAGAGATGATGAGCTTGCAGTCCCAATCATGAATTCATGGGAAAAAAATACATTAAATAACTGCACAAAGAGCAAGCAGCAACAACAGGCCACTGAAAACCATATAAAATTGACAATTTAAGACTTCTAAAAAGATCTTCCAAGAAAAGTTGAAATTTACTTATTTTAGAGAGATGTTAGAACAGGATTTCATTGTTTTTTACATAGCCATAAGATAAGCAGGAATTAAGACATGCAAGAACCTCTAGGAAGAAATACTCTAGAACATAGAGGTAGGAGGGAAACATAGCGGTAGGAGGGAAAGAGATATTAAAACATGTGCTCGGGCCCGGCGCGGTGGCGCAAGTGGTTAAGTCCTCGCCTTGCACGCCCGGGATCCAATATGGGCGCCGGTTCTAATCCCGGCAGCCCGGCTTCCCTTCCAGCTCCCTGCCTGTGGCCTGGGAAAGCAGTCGAGGACGGCCCAAAGCTTTAGGACGGCCCAAAGCTTTGGGACCCTGCACCCGCGTGAGAGACCCAGAAGAGGCTCCTGGCTTCGGATCGGCATAGTATCGACCCGTTGCGGCTCACTTGGGGAGTGAATCATCGGATGGAAGATCTTCCTCTCTGTATCTCCTCTCTGTATATCCACCTTTCCAATAAAAAATAATAAAAATAAATCTTTAAAAAAAAATAAATAAAACATGTGCTCGGTGTTCCAGTTTCTAAGTGAGCTGCCTGGAAGGCTGATTCTGTCTTGCCCAACATGAAGGGTTCATAAGGACTCGCAGGATGCGGATACCTGCAGCATGGAGGAAAAAAGAAAGCCTGAAAGTTAAATGCAGTACTAAAGAACTTGCAGAAAAGAAGGGAGAAAGTGTAAATGATCGGTATAACTGGGAATACATTTCTCCATTGATATGTTATTAAATGTAGAAACCCACAAAAGTGGCATCCTCATAACAGATCTAAAATGTATAGCTTAAATAATAGATAAAAAGACTGATGAGTGTTGGAAAATTTGTGAATCAATTAAAATTCTCATTTCATTGAAAAAAATATGCATAAAGCAAGGTCTTTCTAGAAGTCCTTTTTTTAGCCTCAGTTTTTTTTAATGTATTTATTTTTATTGCAAAGTCAGATATACAGAGAGGAGGAGAGACAGAGAGGAAGATCTTTTATCTGATGATTTACTCCCTAAGTGACTGCAACAGCCAGTGCTGTGCCAATCTGAAGCCAGAAGCCAGGAACTTCCTCCAGGTCTCCCATGCAGGTGCAGGGTCCCAAAGCTTTGGGCCGTCCTCAACTGCCGTCCCAGGCCACAAGCAGGGAGCTGGATGGGACGAGGAACTGCCAGGATTAGAACTGGTGCCCATATGGGATCCTGGTGAGTACAAGGTGAGGACGGTAGCCACTAGGCCACTGAGCCGGGTCCAAGCCTCAGTTTTTGACAAGTTGTCACACACAGCATTCCCTTTATAGTAAATCGGCCCTTTCTGTTGATTATCTTTCAACTATTTTTGACTCTGCAGAATTTTTTTCTGTTGATTATCTTTTAAATTCATTATAGTGTCTGTGGATTTTCCTCATTTTATTTGCTAAATTAAATCTTAAACATGGTTGTTTTGTGTCCATATAATGCCATAATTTTTTCCATTTTGGAAAATTATCTTTTAGTCTCACATACTACTAATATACTTATCAGTATTACTGCTTTGGAAAATTTCTTGGCAGTTGTTTACATAAACAGAATATGCTATGTGTATACCTCCACAACATTAGAATATGTGTTCACCAAAGACAAGTCTAAGAATGTTCATAAAATATTGCTTAAATAGCAAGAAACAACTCAGAAATACACAAAGTCAAGATAGGGAAACAAGTTGTGTTGTAATTTAAAAAATGATATATAGGTATGTCTATCAATAATTTTAACAAGAGCAGCAAAATAAACTATACAATATGGCAGATGTTATCATAAGGTTAACTGAAAGAAAACTGTGCAAAAAGCTAAATATGTAATTCAATTTATAAAAAATTTAAAAATGGATAAACATAGAATAAAGGAGGGGTTCCAATTGAAATGATATACCTTGACAATGTAACACTTGTTTTTCTATTGTTTCCTATACCCACAATGCCATGATACAATTAAATAGTAGAATGTTGGACCTATGACTGTCGCTGAAGGACGAAACTGTTGTAATAAGATGGTGGGAAACGGTTAGAGCACGAAATGGGAATGCTGGAGGGGTGAGTTAGGAGTGAATCTCTATACCTACATAACAGTATCATGGAAAACAATAATAGTGATGAAAATGGGTAGACATAATCTATAGTGTTAGAAATAGTTAGCTAAGAATTACTTGGGGAAAAGAAAGTAAGAATTGGAATGGAGTATGAGGAACGATTCTAGCATGATAGCAGTTTCCATTTATTGTTCTTGTTCATATCATACATATGTCTTTTACTAAACCAACGATTATAAAGCTGTGTGTATTTCTCAGAAAATGCTACATTAAGCAAAAAAATATATGCACTCATATATAGAAAGAGATTCATTGTTTCCAAATTCCAGCAGCAGACAGGGCTAGACTAGGCGCCAAATAGGAGCCAGGAATTCCACCCAGGTTTCCAATGTGGTTGGGAGGAAACCCATGCTGGAGCTATCACCTGGCTGCCTCCTAAGCTGCTCCTTTGGACGAAGCTCCCCTTGTGCATTTTTAAATACTGTCATGTAGTACATGAGCATGCTAAATTATTTAAAAAATAGTCTCTGGAGGAGAAAACTGAATCAATCGCACCAAGAAAAGATACATTATGAAGTCAGCAGTAAAGTGCTTGCATGAAAAATAAAAGAATATGAGGCACTTCAGCCAGAGCATCATATTTTTGCTGTAATTGGTAAAGGTTTGATTTCTATAACTTTAAAGGAACATTTAAATTCACTAGTAGAAACACAATGTGAAAATATTTATTCATAAATGAAAATAAATTAATTTACTCATGTTTGTTTTGGAAGTGCCTTTATTTTTTGTGCATGTGTATGCTAACCTGAGAACTGATTTAATGCAAAGTGGATACCTGAGGCCATTGCAAAAGAATGATGCTGGCACTTTTTAAATCTTGAGAAGCATAAAGTTATAGAAGAATGCTTTATCATTTGTCTTACAGAGCATATGTTCTCTTGCTAGGGTTTTATAAACCTAAAGGCATCAATTGCAAGTGTCACTAACTCCAACCAGATATTTGTTTTCAATCATTTCTAACCCAAGAGACCTGGATGATACAAAACCAATTTAAAGGCTAACAAAATTGTCTTCTCTTCTATATTGCAACAGGTAATCTGTTTCATAAAAGGGGAGACCGTTATGGTCCCTTTGATCTGGAAGCTCTTACTTCACTTTGGCTTTTCAATAATAGAGTAAAAAGAGTTCTAAAGATGTGGATGTGTCCCTGATGCCCGATTTATAAAGTCAGTTTGTGTTGCATTTGATCTCACTTGGACTGCAATAATTGCTGTTTTCTTTGATTTCAAACAAACTACAAATGGCATAATTATGGAACTAACAAATATTGGTCTGTAATGGAATAAAATCAGTAGCACTTTTTTGTAACTGGCATGGAAGAAGACCCATGGTGTAGGTTTTGAATTTCCAGGAGTCAAACAGTCTGGATTTTGGTAGATTACCCAGACTCTTTGTTACTTTCTCTGAAATGGGGACATTAATTTGAGTCCTGCTGTTCTGAGGAGCAAATCAAATCAAATCAAACACAGAATGCATTTGCATCTATGTTAATCTCCTTTATCCATTGGTATTCATTTGATCAAATGAATAATATTTTCTTTCCCCTGAAGGAGATATGGGGGATAATATCTGGGTTGCCTCCCAGGTATTTATGCTGGCTGCAATGAATTCTGGTGATGGTCTGCCTCTATCTCAATGATAGAACACTGAGAGATTGGGTATATTGTTGTCATTTTCCTTTCAGATTCCTCTCATCTGTTACAATACAGTAGTTATGAAAAATGAAACCATAAATTCAATTTAGAGGGTAATTTGCAACTAATCTTTGGAGTAATTCCAGTGTGAATAATGCAGCAATTTGGATGCATGGTCAGTCAGTTCAACCCTGATTTATTAGTTTTTAAGAAATCTTTCTCTCATTAACGATGATTACTAAACAAGAGAAGATAATTTCTCCAAAATTATCTCATTTCATATCAGGCTTTCTGTTTTAAAAATGGATTCGTTGTTTGTGAAAATTATGATTTTTAAATGTTTTATTTTCTTAGGTAAAACATGAAATATTTTGAGAATGTGGGCAATACCTGTAGCCTTGGTGAATTGCTCAGCCCCAGGACAAACGTACCTGCCTTTTTATTTATTTCTTTAAGGACTCCCATTAAGGTTAACATTTGGAATATCCAAGCAGATAGAACCTGGGACTTGATATTGATTTCCAACACTCCTCACATCTTGAAGGATCTATTAAAATCCAGCTGCAAAAAGAATGACATTTTTGTTCATGTCTGAGTCGAATTTATCTAAGGTTTCTTTTCTAGTTATTAAAACTCCACATTTTGACACATCCAATATATTCTGAGTCAGTGTGCTTACAGCATATGTTTAAATAGAGGGTAACATGCATTAAAATCTATAAAGAGCAATTCTCAGAAAGTGTTTACATTCATTTTCTGAGTTTTATTGCATCGGTTTTAACTGCTTCATGTTGAACTATCGAAGCAAGTATTTCAAAGCAAAGCAAAACAAAACAAAAGATGTAATGTCTTTTCTTTAATTTTTTTCTCTGCTTTAAAACTAAACTAAGCTCTTTGTTTTCTTTTCATCATTTTTTTTCTCTTTGGTCCATCTGAAAGTTAGGGCCATGAGAGTTTGTGTTCTTCCGTTAAGTGAAGATAGTATTTTCACTCTTAGGTTTATAAAATTGCTTACAATTATGCCCTTCATTAAAATGAGATAAATAAGCAAGTGGTGAATGATGGTCCAAAGGCTGTAGTCCTGAACCATACCACTATAGGTGCCATATCATATATGAAAGTATACATCAAAGGTATCCCTCCATAATGCCTGGACAAATGCTTTGTGAATTTGATGGTATTCCATTGTATGCAATGCAAGCTGCCTCTCGAAGTAATTAGCATTACTGTGTTTTTCCCAGAAGTTATGTATTTGCAATTTTTTTTTTTTACAAATAATTTGTATTCAGTAAACAAAATTTGGCACTGAAAGGGAGTGAGCACATTTGGCTTCATGTGACATAAGTTGACAATGCTAAGTTCAAATGATTCATGTGAAAAATGATCTGGTTCCGGGCCTAAGATGTCACTGACTAAGCTCGTTAGCAGAAGGTGGGTATCCTTCTCGCTCTGTGAAAAGCATGCTCTTGAATAGTTTCAACATTCTCCATCCAAAGCAATAGAACATCGTTAAACTTGAACTCTCTGTACATTTGTTTGCTATATCCCTTCAATTCATTTCTGATTGTTGGCTCTTGACTTTGTAAAACATAATCTGAGGTTGAGGTTAAACCTGCAGCAGTGAGCAGAGGCTGTGAGTGTGTGTTCAGAAGCACTTTAGTTTCCATTTCAGCCATTTCTCACCTGCCACGAGTTAAAGGTCAATTCTTTGAACGCATGACATTGGGAGGATAGTACAGCCCTATCTTCATTTTATTCTCGGAATAGCAAATGCTTTCAAAAAAATTTCCCACACAATGGTGTCTTTATTCTGCCTACTTCTATACTGTGAAAAAAAAGATATAAAACTACCAGAAAACATTTTTGTTTTCTTCTGGATTTTTGTTAATTATTTGCATGAGTATTTTAAGACTGAATTTATAATTTTTTTTTCTTTAAAAAGGCATAGTTTATCAGCTGGAATTGCAGCTCATCAGAGAAGCACCCACTTTTCCCCTACTGTGTTCACTCCCACACCCAGATCTTGCATTCTCCAGGTAGTTTTGCAGTTCAGCTTGACAGAGTTTGCCCCCTGAACCACCATCTTCTAGCTGATGCTGCAGCAGAGTCCAGCCAACACACACCCACTCTGACTTTTGCATGTACCAGTAGGAACAATCTGCACAGCCTGGCTTTCCCCCGATCCAGCTTACATGCACACCAAAGGTGTTGTAACACTGCTTGGTTTGGTGTGTCCCCAATCCTAGCTCTCATGGTCACCCATGGGAATAGTGGCCCAACAGGGAATCCCCAAACTAAACAGCTGGACTCAGAATTCCAACCCTGGGCAACATTGCAGTTTCTATGGTCTGATCATGGAGTGCCTGTGTCAAAGCTGGGCCTCCTCAGTGGCTTAGATGGAGCAGTAGACAGCATGTCCAAATGCACATGGAAGATATGGCAGTACATTGGAGCCTGTAGAGGACACCTGGTACTGTAACAGGATGGGGGACAGAACACATCAATCAACTACTGCAGTTAAGAGTTGGTAGTTAATACCTGGGCAAG
The DNA here is from genome assembly GCF_017591425.1 of Ochotona curzoniae. Taxonomy (NCBI): domain Eukaryota; kingdom Metazoa; phylum Chordata; class Mammalia; order Lagomorpha; family Ochotonidae; genus Ochotona; species Ochotona curzoniae. Next base: position 38,072,792 of record NW_024466502.1, on the reverse strand, counting down.
CAGAGACCTTACACTTGATCTTAGCCAAAAGGCCAAGAAGCAATTGGGCAAGCAGAGACTTTAAGGTGCATTATCTCAACCAGTAACTTCTGGAGAGAGGTCAATGTGATTGGAATGGTGAGATCAGCAGCAATACAGAACTACTGAATTATAGAACCACTTGAGCTGGGCCCTCAGAGCATGCCCCACATCAGGCACTATGGAATGGCTGGGACGCTAGCTGTGGCTTCTTCCCTTATCTCTCCCTTCCCCGCTAGATACAGTAAGAAAAAAAAAAGAGAATGTGGAAAAAAAATCTTAAAAAAGGCACAGTTTAGCTTTTGTTTGATTTTAATTTCTATTTTCAATGAAAAAATGAACACTTGAAGTGTTTTCTTAAATTATTAAAAATTTATTTCCTGTTTATTTATTTGAAAGGCAGAGAAAGACAGATCTCTTTTACCCACTGGTTGACTTCCCAAATTCCCCTAATAATAATGGATGAGGTAGGCCTAAGCTAAAACAGGAATCATTCCCCAGATGCCCACAGTGACTAGAGTACAGCTGATTTGAAGCCAGGAGCCAGGAGCCATGAATTTCTCCCGGGTCTCCAATGCAAGTGCAGGGGCCCAAGGCTTTTGCGTCATCCTTTACTGCTTTCCCAAACCATTAATAAAATGCTTTATTGGTAGGGGAGCAGTGGAACATGAGCAAACAGCTATACAGGATGGGGTGCTTGAAGGTGGAGGATTCGCTTATTGAGCCGCAATGTCAACCCCACAGACAAGCACTCGTATTTGAGATACAGGCATCACAGGCTAGGTCCTAACAGTGCCAGTTGGTCAACCCTTTCAATACTTTCATCTCGGTTATGTCAGAAAAAAATAATTCTTATAACGCTCACAATTATAGAGAACTCAACTAAATACAATGCTCCTGAGGCTGGAGATGTCCCAACTACTGGGGAATGTTAAGAGGTCAATCAGGGTTTTAAGTCCCTAAGAAGAGGCCTTCTGGTTCTGGTGTCTGAAGAATTGCTTACTTCATCTTTGCATCAGCCCAGTTTGTATTTGTCTTCACTTAAATCCCAGGGAATTTGAATCGTTTTCAGAAGTGTTTACCTTACCTGAAATCCTGTAGGCTTGTTTATTTGGTTATCTTCCTCCCCCAGACCCCTCCTCCAGTGGAGTATAACTTATCTATGTTGTTGATTTTGTTTGCTTAAGTTCAGGTTGTGGTAAAGTGAAAATGGTTGCTTGCTTGGTTTACTTAAAGTGGCGTTGTTTATTCAAGAAAAACCCAGCATTGCCTCACTGAAGTATAGGTTTTAATTCTCTTGAATCTCTTAGGGAAAATATGTCATATTTGCATTTCATTGAGAAAAGACCAACTCTGTGTTGCTTCCAAATATCACTCAATTTTGTCAGATCAAATTGGGTCATTGTTTTTGTTTCTGTAGTCTTTGTTATTACAGTCTTGACAGTGTATTTATTATAGTTGTTTAGTTTTCTGGTTTACTTCTTAAATCCCACAGAATTTACACAAAAGGTCTAGCTCATGTTGGGGCACTGGAAACTTCTATATATAGTAGGCAATCAGTATGTGTTTATATAATTGAATTACTTTTTTCAGGTTTAATCTAGCATGATTTATAAACTTGTATATTTTCAAAGTGTACAGCTTGATAATTGAGTATGTATAACTTAAAAACTGCAATCAAGTTAACATTTCAATCATGTCACAACTCCTTTTCTCTGGAGATCGGCAGTGCAAATCATAGTTAAAATATGTTCTTTTAAGAAATTTAAAGATATATTGTTAACTGTAGTCATGATGTTTGTATAATTAGGTCTCAGTGTTGTCCTACAGCTGCCAAGTGGTGCCTCCTCCTGATGCAGAACAGGTCAATCAGGTAAAGTAATGTCACCTGGGAGCCTGTGACAAAACGCAGTGGCAAAACCTTATCTCAGATCTTATGAATCAGAATGCACATTTTCCTGAAATCACCAAGTTAGTCCTATCAGTTAAAGGTTTAGAAGGGGAGCAGGCATTTGGAGCAGTGATTAGGCCACCGCTTGTGATGCTCATATTCTCACGTGAGAGTGCTTGGGTTTGAGTTTCATCTTTTCCTTTCCTCAGATTCCTTCCTATTCATGTACATCCTAGGGCACAACAAGTGGGAGTGCAAGTGCTTGGGTCCTTGACACCCACATGGGAGGCTTACCTGGGTGGGAGCCCTGAAGTAGATTACAGGCTCTGCTTTTCAGCCTGCTTCAGCCCTTGTTGCTGTTTCAGGCATTTGCGGAGTGAGGTAGCAGAAAAAAAAATTCTTTCTGTCTGCATCTCAAGCAAAGTGAGAGTACATTTTAAAAAATGGTTTAAAACATGTAGAGCTGTATGTAAGTCATTCTTAAGCATGAATCTTAGACCTGCAGCATTGGTGACAACTGGAAACATCCTGAAAAGGTTAGTTCTTTGACTTAATCTTGAAAGTGCTGAATATGACTCTGGGAAGGATGCAATGGAGGCAGCCAGCCTGTTGGGTGATTCTGATGCAGTGAATGCCATTGTGTAAATCATTGACCTCTTTCTCAGTCTCCTCTCCTTGGAAAATGAAATCACCTAACACTTGATCTAAAGCAGGATTAATGCAAAGTCAATTCATGGTGTGAATTAGATGAATGACCCAAATATTTCTTGATTTCATATATTAACTATAGATTTGGTTAATGAAGTCATAAATGAAAATTTGGGAATAAAAAGGGATATATATTTATTTAAAAGCACAAAATGCATTTCTGTTTGACTCAGAGCATATCCCATCTCAAATGAATATTAGGTTTTGTTAATTTAATGCTTGAGATCAGGGAGACTGACAAAATTAAATATATTTGTCCCAGATTACAGAGTTGATAACACCTTGGCCAGTGTTTTCTCCATTTCACCACTTTTCAGTAAATATCTTAACACAGTGCTTTTATTCTAGTTCATTTTCTTTTCCCTGAGAGAAGCTAGAAGACTACAAGTAGATAGAGTTCAGAGACACTGTATAGAGACATCTTTATTTTACAGATGAAGGCTCCAAGGGTTTGAAAAGCATAAAAAAAACCGATCATATAATATGATTAAAATTTTCTAGCAAAGAAAAATAACATTTTAGGTGTATGCATATATAACACATATAAATATGTACATATTTTTTTCTAGATTCACTTGTTTATTTGCTCTAAGGGCATTAATGAAGGTCTGTTTATTTCCTTTATGGTACAGCGATCTGCTTTCATTCAAAGAGTTTCCCCTGTGAAATCAAATGTTTACCTTTGTCTTTCTCTTATAAAAACAGAATTTATTTACTTGAGGAAGAAGAAATGCTGACTTTCTCCTCCCTCATCCCCTCTTTACAACGGAGAGTTATTTAGAAGCATGCCTAGGAGATAAGTGGGAAATATAACATGATTCTGGGTATCTCAATTGGGCTAAGTTGGGGTAGCAACTCAAATAAAGAAGTGGAAGCAAAAGTGGCAATTAAGATATTTTTGGTTGATGAACTTGAAGGTTTCCTCCTGCCTGAAACTGAGGTTTATATTGGCCCTATAGGCTACATTTAATGATGTGGATGGAAATGCTGGATCATTTTTTTAAATTACAAGTGCAAGAATATGTCCTTATTTTCAAAATCCCAAAAATTGCAGGCAATTGTCCTGTGGTTTGCAATATTTGAATAGAAGCTCTCTATTCAATACAATGTTCATGTGTTTTAAACTGAATAATGAAAATAAAAGAACTGAGTTAATAATGACACATATACCTTGAATTGATTTATAACACATACAGTATGTTCTCTCTTGAATAAGCAAATAAAGACTGTACTTTTGCTTGCACTTTTTATGAAAACACTAAGCTTATATAGCACACATTCATGGTTCTGCATTTGATTTCACAGTCTTTCTGGTGCAGTGAAAATTCGCCAACACTTTGATGCAATGCAAAGATAGATATTTTTGTGTTTTTATAACTTCTGGTCTTCTAATTTCTACACCCACTAATTTGACAGCATATTTTTACAACTCATTTTTGGGAATTTTCCAAAGCATTAATAATAGTTATTATGAAGCAAAACTCTTCTGTTTTCTACTCATGTTTCATCAGTTTATATTTCATTAAATTACATAATTAAGACATCCAGTGACATGTGCATGAATAGATCTGAGGACAAAGATAACTGATGCTTGCTAATCATAAAACTCACATGGCAACCACACACGGACACTGCTTATTTAAAGGCAAGAAAGAAGGATGATTATAATTAATTTTATTCACTTATATTTACTTGAGACATAATGAGAAATTCTGGATACTTTTAGTACATTTCTCACAAAAAGACTTTTCCATGACAAGTTTAAAATGCTAAATTATATCTAAAAAGTTCTAGTGCTTGGTTTTGTGTTTGATTCTGAAAAAAATATAAATAGGTTGGAACATATGCAACTAAACCCATAAGCTTTTTTTAAAAAAACCTGATTTTTATTTCTGATGGAGTTTATTAGTTAAATCAGGGTGGGACAGATAGAGGGTTAGGGTAAAGTGTGTATGATCATTGTTTTCAAATTTTCTATTTCTTCTTCCACAGGCTGCTTTAAAACTATTTTTTTAATTGACTTTTTGAGCTTAGGACTTGTATAGTTTTCATTATGTCCTAAGGTAATCTAAGGAATTGCCTGTTAATGCCAGTTACTGACAAATTAATTGCCTTATACCAAATTTGTCTAATAAAACACTTTTGCTCACATTTGACCCTCCCCGCCCCCCAATCTAGGTTACACACAGCTTCGTTGGTTTAAAGAAAAAAAAAAAGATACTTCAATTTACAGCATGCATCTATAGAGATTCTATCTACTTCTTAAAATTATTTAAATTATTAATCAATTACTCATGAATGTGACACTGATAGAAATTAAAGGCTTCAGTGGCAAAAATTGTAAATTTTGATTTTTTGACCCTTTTCTTGGAAACAAATTTGTGATAAACACTAGATTTGCTAAGTTCAATAGCTGGATAATATAAATTAAAAGTAACTTTTAAAAAAGCATGCATGAATTCATCCTAAATTGCTTAAAGAAAAAGATTATACATGTATTCATTTGTAAGAAAAGTGCTATAGGAATGTTTACAGGTGAATTACAACCAAAGGACCATGTTGCAGAGAATAAGTGCTAGTGTAAGATTTGCTCTATTTAACTGGTATCAGATCTGCTCTATTTAGTTCGTATGACTTATGAAGTCTACAGGAAGGTTATTCCACTTGGTTTGGCACAGCCTAAAAAATTAATAAAAACAGAATCTCAACACTGATTCACTGACCTCATTGTGATAATAAGAAAGAAAAACAGGTTGCTGAAATTAATTTGGTAAAAATGCAGTCTACAAAAAGGAGAATTGCATTCTGCATTGGCTGCAATGAAACATCTATAAGAGTACATTCAAGAAGAAAATCCTCTTTCTTATTTAAAGGCAAAATTATTGGAGAAATAGGAAAAAATTAATAATTAGAATTATTGAGTATATAAGAACTATACATACTATTTATATTTCTTTGTTTTAAAGATTTATTTTACTCTTTTTATTGGAAAGTCAGATATACAGAGAGGAGGAGAGAGTGAGAGGAAGATCTTTCATCCATTGATTCTCTGCAAAGCCAGGAGTCAGGAGCTTCTTCCAGGTCTTGCATGTGGATGCAGGGTCCCAAGGCTTTGGGCTGTCCTTGACTGCTTTCCCAGGCCACATGCAGGGAGCTGGATGGGAAGCAGGGCCACCAGGATTAGAACTGGTGCCCATATGATCTCAGTGCATGCAAGGAGAGGACCTTAGCCACTAAACTACTATGCCAGGCCCCTGTTTATATAGCTTAATCACAGATTTCAGGAAAAAATTTGAGATTTAGGAAATGTAGACTTTGGAGTGTTGGTATTAGTGACCACTTCAGTAAAAATCACAATTGAAGAGTTTTGCTATTAGGTTGTAGGTAAAATGTTGTATAGACTATACATGAAGGATTATTAAACAGTAAAAGAACAAACAAGCAAAAAAAAAGTGTCTTCACTATTGTAGATTATGCTGCTATAACTATAGGGTTATAGGTCACTTTCTCATATTCAAATTTCATTTCCTTTTATATATGGTCAAAATTAGGATAGTCGGGTCATAAGACAGGTCAATCTTCAGTTGTCTTAGCACTCTCCATACTGACTTCTGTAATGGTTATACTAACCTACACTCCTACCAATAATGAAGTAGGGTACCATTTCCCCCAAATCCATGGCAGCAAGTGTTGTTAATAGCGTTCTGAATGTAGGGCAGTCTCACTGGATTTAGGTGGAACCTCAACATGGTTTTTATTTCTGTCTCCCTACTAGCTAGGTAGCATATGCAGTTTTTTCATGTTTTATTAGCTATTTGAATTTGTTCTGTGAAAAATATCTATTCATTTCCTTCACGCATTTTATCACAGGGTCATTTGTTTTACCCTCACTGAGTTATTCAAGCTCTTTTTAAACCATGAGCATTAGTCCCCTATATATTGTTAGTGTGCAAAGATTTTCTCGCATTGTTTTGGTTATTTTTTCACTTTGTTGACCATTTCCTTTACTGTACATAGACCTCTTAGTTTATAGTCCCATTTATTTATTTTTGGCATTGACTGCTTGTGCTTTTGGTGACTTTACCAATGGCTGTATAATGTCGAGTACTTTCTATGCTTTCCTCTGATAGTTTCATGGTTTCTGGAAACAAACTTTGGTCCTTGATTCATTTAGAGCTCATTTTTCCATAAAGTGACATGTGGGAAATCTTGTTTCTTATTTTTGCAGGCTGCTATCCAATTGTCTCAGGAAAATTTGTTTAAGAGACAAAACTTTTTTTTGTTTATTTTCAGTTCTCTTGTGAAAGATTAGTTGGGTATACATGTGTGAGCTCATTTCTGGGATTTCTATTTTGTTCCATTGATTTTATTCTGTTATCAGAATGTTTTGCTCTAAAGTTATATGTCTTGAGGTATCAAATTGTGCTTCCTCCAGCTTTATTTTTCTTCTTCAGGGCAGCTTTGACTATTCATGTTTTATTTGTGTGTTTTAGATGAATTTTCCCATTATCTTTTCTATTTCTGAGAATGCTGGGATTTTGATTGGCATTGCATTGAAACTATATATTATGTGCAGAAGAATATAAAAGGCTAAGAGCACATAATGGCAGACTGTAGGAACAAAGAAGTAAAAGGATTGCAGATTAGGAAGGTAGTGGTAGAATAAAGAAAAGGAAGGCCGTTTGGCAATTACATCTTTAAGACACATAGTTCATATTTGCACTGTATCCTAAATATTCCAGTGCTTTTATCATTAGAAACAGCTACTAATAACATTGTGATTGTGATGCACAGATTTTGCAAAAAGGTTTTGATGCATAGATTCTTCAGTACTTTTCTGGTTTCTTTATTCATCAATATCACTGAATTAAAATATTTCTATTGGCTAAAGATGCTCTTTGTGTTAGTCCCTAATCCCAAGATTGCACCTCTGACAAGGATAGGACAGCATTTTTTTCCCCTTTGATGTGCACTTAGCCTCATAATTAAATGACCATATTTCACACTGGAGTGTTTGTGCTCTATCCCTGCATCTTACTTCTGACTTTGGGAGAAAGCAGTGGTGGTGAAGTAGTTGAGATCCTGCCACTTTCATGGAGTTCTAGATTGAATGCCCAGCTAGCAGCTTTAGGGCCATCTGAGGATGAAAGCAGTGTGTGAAAATTCCCTCTGTCTAGATCTCATTCCCAAAAATCAGTGAAAAACATTTTTCAGTTTTACATCTGATTAGTAAATATATTGGGCAGAGAGCTTACTTTCATTTACAAGATGGATTTCTGTTTCATTGACCACATTCTGGTACATAGCAACCATTAAAAGGAGATACTAGTCTTTTCTGCTTCTCAGTTAAATAATTTTATGGAGGAAAAATGAACAATTATAAATCATTCAGTCAGATATTATATGTGAGTATTAAGGTAAGCCCTGCCCAATAAGTGTCACAGTATTTAAGATGTCTCTAAGTCGGACGGTTTTGCAGAGCCTGTAATTCTTTGCAGGAAGTAGTAACAACTTCTTTAAAATGGAATGGGACTCGCATATAAGGAGCAGGACACTGAGAAGACTTTATAAAGCATGTTGTAATGAATGATCCTTGATTCTGCTTTTTCTTGATATTTGGAAAATATTCAGGTCCAGTAATCTGAAAATGACCCATTGGTGTTCCAGGAATATAATCTTTAATTAAAAGATTAAGTGTCTATAAAGTACGATTTTGACACTTTCCTTTTTTTGGAAAAAGCAGATATACAGAGAGGAGGAGAGACAGAAAGGAAAATTTTGCCTCTGATGGTTCAGTCCCAAAGCAGCTGGAACGGTGTAAGCTGAGCCAATCTGAAGCCAGGGGCCTCTTCTGGGCCTCCCTTTCAGGTTCAGGGTCCCCAGGCTTTGGACCATCCCAACTGCTTTCCCAGGCCATAAGCAGGGAGCTGGATGGGAAATGGGGCAGTGAGGATCAAAACTGGTACCCATATGGGATCCTGGCATGATCAAGGCAAGCACTTTAGCTGCTAGGCCACTGTGCTTGGCCTTATTCTGCCACTTTTTATAAAACTACATATTACTATTCAAGAATGATTTGATGATCCCGGCACAATAGCTTGGTGGTTAAAGTCCTCACCTTGATATCATATGGGCATCGGTTCTAATCCTGGTGGCCCTGCTTCCCATCCAGCTCCCTGCTTGTGGCCTGGGAAAGCAGTCAAAGACGGCCCAAAGCCTTGGAACCCTGCACCCATGTTGGAGACCCAGAAGAGCTCCTGGCTCCTGGCTTTGGATTGGCTCAGCTCCAGCCATTGCGGCCATTTGGGTAGTGAACCATTGAATGGAAGATCTTCCTCTCTCTCTCCTCCTTTTTGTATATCTGCCTTTCCAATAAAAACAAATCTTTAAAAATGATTTCATGAAGTTAATCACTTCAATTCATTTTTAATTTGTTAAAGAAACTTCTGAAAATGAAGTGGTAGAAAGATCTGATTGCAATATTTACTCCTGTTTTCTTTGTCTATGTGAGGAGTAGTTAGAGTTTATGGAAAATAAGGCTAATCTTATTGGAGAGGTGAAAAATAGCCATTAAGTGGTATATAAACAACCACACCAAGAAACAACATGTTGATATATTTTTAAGGACTGTATATGAATCAAAAGTCCAAAGAAGATTCCACACAATGATTACTCTTGGCCATTTCCTCATCTTTGTTTTTCTTTTCTAAGATCTCACAGAATTCTTCTCTTCTTGTTTTTGTTTTATTTTTATTTGCTTACACCTGCTGTGAATTTTTATTTATAGCATCCAGCTCTTTACCATGATTGTGAGACTGTACGTTAAGAAGACAGTTGTTACACCCGCCGAAGTCAGACTCTCCTTGGTGTAACTCTGTGATGGACGTTATTTAGTGTTGATGTGCAACACACTGTGAATTTGATTTATTTCCAGTTAAGCACAGTACCTGGCACAAAGTTCATAGTTATGAATCCTTTGGCAAATGGATGATAATATTATTTGCTAGTCTTGAAAATATTCACAAGATATGAATAACTTTACACTCATGTGTAATGAAAGGAGCTTTGTCATTATAGTGATAATTTTTGCTGGCTTAATGATAAGTATTTATTTATGATGCTTTCAATGGCAGATTGGTCAGAATTTAAAAATGAGGAAGTACAGAATTTCTTACAGGAGATGGATGTATAATAAGCTCCTGGATATTTTTTATTGAATTTCATATTGTACAAAGATGGAACAAATATTTATATGAATAGGAAAACAATCTCTCTTGTTTAGACAGGTTAGAATAAAATTTCCTTCACGATGAAGACAGTCATTTCTTGAAGTAGCATGTATAACCCTTGTCTTATAGTTGTAAAAGAGTAGTTTCAGCTTTCTTTTTTCTGTCATGCATTTTATTTCATTTGCATTTCTAAAATAATTCTTCATTTCTGGAACTCCAATTGATTCATTCAAGTAGCTCACCAAATCCTGTGCTTTGCTTGTGTTGTTCTGTGAATTACTTTTAAGAATGTCTTCACTGCAGAGCTAGAGGAATGCATCATCAACAATCCATGATGGTTATTAGCAAAGCATTGGGTGAACTTAGCATTCATGTTTATTTTTATTTGGAAAAACAAAACTTAATCTCTTGTTGCTACTTTCTGCCTAAATAATTGCTGTCCTTAAAGTAAAACTCCTTTGTTTAGAGCTTTTCAGTTTTGTTAGTGTATACACTAAATAGATTTGGAGCAGGTGATAGATATTCACCTGTGGATTTTTATTTTAATTAATCTTATTTCCATAGACAAGGAGGGACAGAAAGATAGCCCATTTGCTGCTTCACGTCCCAAGTGGTCTCAACAGCAGCCTGAGCCAATCAGAAGCCAGGAGTTAGAAGCTTCTTCCTGGTCTCTCATGTGAGCGCAGTGTCCCAAGGCTTTGGGCTATCCTCTCACAGGGGTGGAAAGTTGTGCCTCAAACCATGGGCAGGTAAGAGAAGATTTAACTGCACACAAACACTAGCACCTGGGCTGAAGGATATGCCTCAGGGCACGTTCGTTACACATGTCTGATGAACTTAAAAGTGGGTCACTTTTAACTTCCTAGAGTTAATGATCAGGGAAGTGCTGCCACAGCTCATTCAAGGACAGAGAGGAGAGCCTGGGGTACATCATACTGCTTTATGCCCAGTGAATAGGCCAGGTTGAGGTCTCCATTATCCAAGATCATAATCAGGGGAGTCCCCTGTGGACATGGTGGACCATATGCCTAAAGCCTAAGCAGGCAGAGATACAGGGGCAATCTCCCACACCATCCTCCACTGCTTCCCCAGGTCATAAGCAGGCAGCTGGGTGGGAAGTGAAGCAACTGGACATGAACTGGTGCCCAAACAGGATCCTGGCACTTGTAATGGGAGGATTAGCCAATTGAGTCATTGTGCCAGACCCTTGACCTGTGCTTTGTGAATCATTCAAACTGGCTTTATTTTATGATATATCAAGATCTTATTTCCTCATTTTATCTGTAAGATAAAAATCTTATTTTTAAAAATAAGAGAAAAACGCACAACTTTTTCATATCAGTGGACTATTTTCATGATAATGATTATAGTCTTCCAAACATTCTTAGAGCAACTAGCATGCAGAAGCACAGTCAGAATTACATATTGCTATGGTATGAAATAGTGCAAGGCCCTTAATTCCAAGTCCCCATTTGTAGAAAGACATTGTGACGCTAGAAGGTCAGCGAGCACAGGATTACAGTTGATTGGATAATATTTGCATGAGAACAACCAAATGGCTACCTTTCTTTGTATAAGAACTGTTGAGTGGACAGTATGTGTATGAGAACACTTGGTAGAGTATACAAAACAAAAGGAGTTCCGAACAAAAGCATAGAAACTGTTGATGAGCTCAATACTTCCTGCCTTATCTTAACCATATGACCCTTAGTGTATAAAGTCTGATGCCACTAATAAACTTCAGCTTTGACCATCAGTCACAGTCCACATGCTATTATCAGCTCGTGCACCAAGTCCATCGCTGCAGGACAGCGACACCCATGTGAAGAATTTTTTTCCTCCTAAGCACCTAGCAGAGTGTTCTGACGAACTAAGTTCCTAACAAATGTTTGATCAAGGGGCTAGGCATGCGAACGGGAACCTCCATTCCACTGACCAATTTTTGCTGACTGGAGGAACGGGGATAGGGATGCAAGCTAGCTGACTATTTAAAAGTAGACAGGGCCATCTGGTTCACATGGCCAGAGTGCCAACAGCACTGAGCTTTGTCTACTGACCACCCTGCCCTGAGCTATGGGGACTTGGGGTGTGGAATTACTACCTAGGGACATCCATGGATAAGGTCACCAAATGTGTAGATGAGGAATGAATCCTGAGGGACTCTCAATGAAAGGCCACTTTACTTGCAGGTAATTGAAGGGCCTGAAACTTGATGTTTTGGAGAGGAGAGACTAGAAGATCTGCACAAGCCTTAAGACGGCGTGTTAGCATAGAACATCTCTTACCACCACACGCCAACCCACATGAGAGCTATGGCTGGGGTCTGTCTAGCAGACTAGATCCCAGTACCTCACTGAGTGTTGAAACAGGGAACAGGTCACATTAGGCAGGGCTGTGACATTAACTAGCACATGGGATAACCAGGTCCGGGGTAGATTCTGAGGGGGATAATGGGACCAAACCATGTGAAAATAAAAGTGCCACTGCTTAGCTTAAGAGTTGGGGTGGTGATAGCCTGAACTAGGTATGACCATGGAACCTGCCAATACTCATTGGTAATTTGGCTGAGAATAGGCTGGGCAGATCCAGGCTATAGCACCCACATGTGCATCCTAAAACAGGATGTGGGGGTGGGCCACAACATTTACCAACACACACAAAGGCCAAGATAGGGGGCAGACTATGCTGGGCAATGAGCTAACACCTGCTGTCATATGTGAAATTTGGGTCTGGGAGTGGGCTGAGTGGGGAACTTAGAAAAATCTCCTAGTGGGTTATAGCTCCCATTGGTGAGTACATGGTCCAGGCCTGGGGGTTGGACAAGCTTGAAAAATTAGCTTCAACTGTTGGCAGATATGTGGGTTGGTTGTGGAAGGGGATAGAACAGGCAGGGCTGAGCAAATGGTAGTTCACTGCAAGTGCAGAAACTAGACTAGAATGCAGGTCATCCTGGACTAGGCTTCCAAACCTGCTGGTTTGCATCAGCCAGTGATTGGCGCTGACTGAGTCAGGCCAGATTTCAGCACCCGCCAGCAAGAGCTGGGACTTGGGGCTGGCTGGGCCAAGTCAAAGGTATCCAAAGGTAAAGGCTAAGCAAGGGGAAGGGCCATACAAAGCTGTGTCAGGGCAACCATTGGCATGTGCAAGTTCTGTGGCTGGGAACAGGCCTGGATGGGGAGCTAAGGGGATTTCCTGGCTATGTTGTGGTTCCTACTGATGAGTGTGAGGGCCAGAGTAGGGGCTGCTACCTGGTGTGGACATGGCTGCAGTGTCTTTTGACATGGGTGTGGGCTGGGTCTGGGATGTGCCACCCTGGGGCAGACTCCAGCACCTACTGGTGCTCGTGAGAACCAGGGTAGGTGAAAGATGGGCTGGGTTAGGTCTCTGCACCTGCTATGCTATGTATGAGCTGAGGTGAGGAACAGCCTTGACTAGGCTGTAAAACCCAACCATAAAAAACCAGAATGGGTGAAGGCCATTCAGGATAAACCACTGTTCAAGCCAGGACAGGAGGTGAACTAAGTAGAGCTGGCCCATAGACCCTCCAATGGACACGAGATTTGTCACTGGGAGAGATTCTGTTGGAGGAGCTTGGGGAACTCCTCTATCAGGACATGGACATTGCAGGTAAGTGCAAGAACCATGATAAGGAGCAGCACAGGCCAGGCTGGGTCTGGTATTCCTCAGAAAAACATTTGGCTCAGATTGGGAGTGAACCAGGCTGGGCAAGTTCATATCACCCACTGGTGAATCTGAGCACCAGAATGAAGTGTGAGGCCGGATCAGGCTGCAATGCAAGCTGGTTCATATGCAGGCCAGGACTGGGGGCTGGCTTGGCTGGGCTATGCTGTAGCCCCCACCAGCATGACCTGAAACTGGGGATGGTCTGGGCCTGGCCAGGCTACAGCACCCACTGGCAAATGCCAATGTGAGATGGGCGGCAGCATCCAACCCACACATATGAGACCTGGGAGCGGGGAGTGAACCTGGTAGAGGGCTCCCCTGCTGGACCACCACTCCCACTGATAAACATGAGAGCTGAGATGGGGGCAGACCAGGCTGGGCAGGGCTACAACACCTGTTGGTTCTATGTGAGCTGGATCAGGAGAAAGCCAGGCTGAATTGACTATTTCTACTGGTGCATGCATAAGCCAGAGTGGGAGTGGGTATGGGTAGGTTGGGCTTTGTTGTAGCGTCAGCTGGCAGGTACTGACATGGGAAGCAAATTCTGTCAAGTTAAACTGCAAAGCCATCTAGAGAGTGCAAGATCCGGAAGTGGGAATGGGCCTATTAAGGAAATGGTAGACATCTCCTTCTTGGGTTACTCTGATTGGTGAGCATGAGAACCAGGACTAAGGTACTCATTGCTAGAGAGAAAGTGGCATCCAAAGGCACAGTGTGGACTCAATAGTGAGGCTGTTTGGCTTGAACTAGTCTTCAATAACCATGAACAAAAGCTGAATGATGTGGGACAGACAGGACCAGTCTGCTGTCCATACTGGCAAGCATGGGAACTAGGGCAGGGGGTGGGCCTGGTGGGGCTATCAGGGATTGCTCTGTATAGGCTGCAGTTCTCTGTATAGGCTGATTTAAATGAAGGCCAAGGGTGTGGTGGGCAGGATTGGACTGGGCGCCAACACCCATTGGTTTGCATAGAAGACAGGGTTGGAGACAGATTTGATCCAGTAATTGCAACTATCAGTGTGCCAGACCCTGTATTGGCAAGTACACATAAGAATTAGGTTAGGAATCACCTCAGACAAGGTTTCTGTGGGGATTCCCTCAACTGCTTCACTGGACTCAGAACCTCAAACATGGAGAGAACTGCAGGTTCCATGGTTTGACCATGGAGTGCATTGTTGGAGCTGAGCCTCTTCAGTGGCTTAGACAGAGAAGCAGACAGCATATCCAGGTGCACATGGAAGATAAGGCAGTACTTTAGAGTCTGTAGAGAACACGTGGTACCACAATAGAGTTCAGAGGACAGAACAAATGGATCAACTACCCTAGCCAATTGTTGACAGTGAATAGCTGGGTGCAGTGGAGACTCTAAGGTGGACAATGTCAACCAGTGGATTCTAGAGAGATTTCATTGTGCTTGGAGTGGCGAGATTGACAGTAATTCCGAACTGCTGAACTATCCCAACCTCTTTAGCAGGACTCTAGGGCAGGACTCCACATCAGGGACCCTGGGATGGTGTTGGGTGGCTGTCCTCCATCCTAGAATATGGAGGTGTCTGGGAGGCTTGGTGTGGCTTCTCCTCTTATATACTCCCTTCCTCCAGATGCAGGAAGGAACAAAAAGAGAACATGGAAGTAATGTTCTAATCCACCTTCCTGTTGCCATTGACCCTTTGCACCCTAATCTACTATGTAAAAATCATCAAAAAATTATTTAAAAAAGCATGATAAAAGAATAATATCTGGAAAAACGATTATATATAGAATGCATTCTAGTTTGAAATACTTCTCCTTAGTAGTTACACTTATGTGGAATTTCCTTAGGAATAAGAAAATACTAGTTAACCCTTTTGAATGACTGTCTTATACTAAGCAGTGTGTTAAATGCCATGTAAAATATCCAGTGTCTTTCAATTATATGAGATCAATTTTACTGCATTAAAAAATTAAAAGAATGTATATATCAAGAATCAGAAGAAACATATTTTCTTCATTTCTGGTGTAAGTGTGGCTGTGTTTGAAATTAGGTGAAACTTACTCTTTTTTTTTCATATTTTTTTGTTCTGTGAAACCTAGTTTCAGTTAATCCCGTGCTAAATAATGCCATGTTGCCTTAGAAAAATGGCTTATGGGGCCCAGAGCGGTTGCCTAGCAGCTAAAAGTCCTCCTCTTGCATGCACCAGGATCCAATATGCATGCTGGTTCGTGACCCTGTGGCCCCACTTCTCATCCAGCTCCTTGCTTGTGGCCTACAAAAGCAGTTGAGGACGGCCCAAAACCTTGGGACTCTGTACCCATGTGGGAAACCCGAAAGAGGTTCCTGGGTTCAAATCGGCTCAGCTCTAGTGGTAGTGGCCGGCTGGGGAGTGAATCAGAGGACAGATCTTCCTCTCTGTCTCTCCTCTCTGTATATCTGACTTGGCATTTTAAAAAAATCTAAAAAAAAAGAAAAGGAAAAATGACTTATTAACTGATGCTTTTCAAATAAGCAGAGTGTAAAATCAAGCAAAAATTCAAACGTTAAGAATTAAGGGAAAAGAAAATAATTTGTCATTTTTTACCCTAAATGAAACGGTAGGCCTATGATTTTAAAATGCCAAATGAAAAATAAAATGTAAGGTATGACATACCAAAATCCAAAACAAACACTCTACTTCTATTACCTATTAATGCAATTTCAAGGCAACTGGCACCATGGTGTCTGTTTTCCAAAATAGCAATATTACTATTTAATTTGTTATTATATATTTAAGAGTAAACATTAATAGTTTATGTCACTTGATTAAAATGGAAATTGCCCCAAATCTTCAGAGATTGTCACCCATTCCTTGTTTATAGATGCATGAAACTGGAATATTTCCTTTAAATATAAAAACAGTGGCTTTTCTTAGAAATCGCATCCCTGTCCCATAGAAAGCTTTGGCAAATCCATCAGGAGGAGAAGGTTAAACAGAGCTACTGAGAAATATCTTTATATAAATTACTGGTGTCCATAATTATGTGTTTAATCATAAGAAGTGAGTATAATGCCGGTAGGTGATGGTAAGGCAGGTAGGAGAGGGTGTTTCCATTGATTTTAAACTCCAAAGCCCAATATTCTCTTAACCTATGCCTAAAGCATGTTCTCATGCAATTCACATCTCACAGAAATATTAATATAAAAAGGCAACCAAGCAACAAAGAGACATTGATTATTGGCTATTCTGTGATTAAAATCACCTTTGTGAAGTGTTACAATGTCCAGCAGTTCCATTCACTGTCTGGCTATCTTAACACATTTCTTTATGCGCAAGTCTTCTGCAGAAACACAGGGCCTACAGCAGAGTGTGTGTATTCCATTGCCTTCAACAGGCATGTGATTTCCAGTTGGTTTTTATATAGTGTTTTAATTCATTAATCATAAAAACTATCTCAAAGTCAAAAGCCTAGAATCATTTAAAAGCTATGTATATCAAACCAAAGAGTGAACAAGGTAATGGGGAAGCAGGAAGACAGACTTGCAGGCCAATCACATTAGATCTCTGTACCTGCTTTCCTTACTAATGCTTATAACAGTTGTTTTCATGTTTTATTTTTTCTCCCCTTCCAAATACCCTACATTGATTTTCCTCTACTCTCCATTGCCTTCTAATTTCCACTGAATACACAGTAATTCTACAGAGTGGTGTTTCCTTCCTTCCTTCCTTCCTTCCTTCCTTCCTTCCTTCCTTCCTTCCTTCCTTCCTTCCTTTCTTTCCTTTCTTTTCTTTCTTTCGCTATTTATTTTTAGGCTACATAGCAGGTCCAGGAATGTAAGATATCTTGCTTGAGATAATCTAGCTAGTAAATAGCAAACTGAATTTAAAAGTGAGATGTTACAACAGTAAAATACATTTCAAAATATTATTTCGGTGACTTCCTTTGTCTTCACTCATTAATCTGATCTCAAAACTGATTAAAACCTCTGTTAAAGCTGAATGTTCAGCTCTCTTACGTCTGCTTTGCAGAAGTCTTTGCACAAGTTGGTTGTATAGCAAATTTAAGATTTTAGTTCATTTGACAGTGAGCAAGTAAGCGCCCATCTACAGATTTACACTGCAAAGACTCACAACAAAGAGCCCAGAACTTAGTCTTGGTTGCTCATGTGAACAATGATGACCAAAATGCTTGTATTATCAAGTGCTACCTTCCTGGGTATGCATCAGCAGGAAGCTCAGATAGAGCAGAATAGGGTTCCACCCAGGCACCTGTACAGAACTGGGGCATTGCCAATGGCATCAAAACAGGTGCAGCTATTGCTGATTCCATTTTGCAATTTTTAAAGCTACCATTTACTGAATGGAGTTTCTATTATACTCTAAACATTTTATACACATTTAGTTTTTATAGCACAGTAGCTAGTCAGAGTCAGTTTGAAGTCATATGCGTTGAAGCAGCCAAATTTGCTCCCCACTCCAACCAACCAATGTTGGTCAAATATTTGTACAGACATAGGAATAATCACAGAACAGGGAATAGGCACAGAAATGGTACCTTCTGGGTTGATAATGTGGCACAGTGCCTTTTGAAAAATTTTAAAAATTTATTTTGATGATGATTACATAGTTGATTAGGGTGGCAAGAGTCAAGGGACAGGAGAAAGTGGGGAGAGCATCGTTTCTACGTTTTCTTTTTCTTCTTCCTGTATCTGGGGGAGGGAGAGAGATAAGGGGAGAAGTCACATCCAGTCTCCCAACTGCCTCAGTGCCTGGGGAAGGGGAGGCGGCCACCTGCCATCATCCCAGGAGCTCTAATTTGGAGTGTGTTCTGTTCAAGCGGTTTCAATAATTCTAACACACGATTGATCTTGCCAATCTAAGGATGAGGAAATCCTTCCAAAGGCCATTGGCTGACGCAGTCTACCCTAGAGTCTGCATTTGCCCAGAAATTTGCTGTCAAGCTCTGCTGGGTAGTTGACCCATTTGTTCTGCCCTCCCTCCTCTGCTATAGGAACAGATTTCCTCTTCAGGCCCCAATGGACTGCCAAATCCTCCATGTGCATGGCTTTAAATTGATATCCCACAAAAGCACCATACCATTCTAGGATATCATTCATCTTCTTCCTGAAGGTCCCCATGTCCTCTCCTCAGTAGAAGTCAGATTCCTTTCCATTTATTTCACAGCTGCATTCCTAAACTCACCTTTCAGTGATTGTTGCTTCCCAGGCTTCATTTCATGTTTGCCAACTGTCCTTCCATAAAGTTCACTTCTCAACTCCTACTACAAGTCCTCCACGAGAGGTTCTAACTAATTACTCTGTGTTCTGTACCTTCTTCTACCAATGTATGTCCCATGTTCCCTTATGTTCTGAAGGTGAGATTTCTATGTCACCCCTCCATTTACAAAAACTGGTCCTTATTCCTATACATCTCATAAACAGCTCAAAAGTTATGTCTGTTTCAGCTCTTAAATTTTGTCCTTTGGAGAACACTTTGCTTCACTTAAATCATGGATTGTCCCAACAGACTTGCACTTAGACTCTCTGGTGGGCCTAGGTATAGCTTTAGCATCTGAATGACAGTCATTTAATTCCACTAGAATTGATTCCAATAGCACTTCCTCCTGGATCTTTTCCAGATACTCCTATCAGGAAAGAATATAACTGCTTTTCCAGATAACTCCAACTTTTGCCATATCTTCATGGAGCAAGTGAATCCAACCCTGGATCAGTCATTTCCAGGTGCCTTGTAGGCCAGTACTCACCATATTGACAGGCAGGATTGATCAGGCAGGTATCGATCAGGAAGGTATCTCCATCTATCAGTTAGACAGCCAAAATGATGCAATCATTCAAGGTTGATCAAGATAGACACTATCACAATGTTATCCTCCTCCAGCTTTTAAGAAAGGGAGGGGGGAAGGCAAATTATAGCTATCACTTTTCTGCTTGATACATAATATTTTAAACTGTGTCATATACATTTTGGGGCATAATTGCAAGTCACTAAATTTTATTGGTATCAAAAGATAATTTCACCGTTTAAAAAGATATTTATTTTTGGATGCTGAATCAAATGCAATTTAAAGTTCTAGGATGTTTACATTTTATTAGTAACAAATTGATAGCACATGGATTTCTTTCTGTTTCTTCCGAAGTCAGCAGCCCTACTTTCACTCTCTATTTGGCTCTATTATCAGATTTTTTTTTGATACACATATAAGCAAACATTTTCTGATGTTGCAGCAGAATGAAGATGTTCAAATGTTTTAACAAATCAGGTTTTCCAGTTAATTTGGGTTTATTCAAATCTGAGATATTGAATGCATTTGATTACTCAGGAATATTTCTAAATATGAGACATTGTAGGATTGTATTTTAGCATACTCATACCAAATTTTCATGAGTACAAACTTTTCAGTTTCAGAAAACTGCTAATGTCCATTGAAAACAACAAACTTCTCAGTCATGAATTTTTTTAAAAAAGCTTTAA
The DNA here is from genome assembly GCF_017591425.1 of Ochotona curzoniae. NCBI lineage: Eukaryota > Metazoa > Chordata > Mammalia > Lagomorpha > Ochotonidae > Ochotona > Ochotona curzoniae. The sequence goes on along the minus strand of NW_024466502.1, from coordinate 38,052,816 downwards.
TAATGCAATAAATAATAGCTAATATTTTTCTGAATACCTAACATATACCGAATATTACACTGAATATAAATAGGATTTCAATATTTAGTGAATAAAAATACAGATATAGTTATATCCAAATTTCAAGTGGTACTGGTTGCTTTGTTTTATGTACATCTCATAGTATTTGAGGCATATTTATTCTAAAATATTATGACCTGCATTTGGCCTGTCAATCCTAATATGAATTGCACGATTTGTTTTGTACAATAAATGTGTAAGGCACTGCTTGTAATTAGCATCGTTTTGTTGACAGAAAACTTAAGCTTAGACAATTTAAAACATTTCCTCCAAGGTCAAAGAGGTGGTAGGGAAAAAAAGTATTTGTGCTCAGGTCTGGTTAATTGCAGAACTGAAGTTTGCAATTGTATTTACCCAAACTACATTTTTTAAAGTGTTGGAATTTTTTGAGTGAGAAAGGAGATATTTGAAAATTTTCTGATTATCTTCAAATTGCCGTCTAGAGTGTATACAGTTTCACCTTCCATCGTATGTGTCTATGAGCTCTCATCAACACTGACATAATTAAACCCTCACTAGTTCAGTAAATAAAGTGGTAGATGATATTTATGTGCTGAGTGCTTATTTAATTTTGAATGAAATGGGATTCTTTCACACGACTGTTGTCTTTGATGTGGTTTGAACTCATATTCTTTAAGACCAGATATTAGAAAGCCCTCAGGTATGATGCTTGAGCAACTTGACTTGCAAAGGTTAGTGTGCATCAGAATCATGAAGAGATCTTGTAGAACAGAGATTTTGTGACATCTCTAGAGTTCCTGACAGAGTACACCTGCAGTGAGTTTCAATAATTTCCATTTCCAGTAAGCTTCCAAATGCTGAAGCTTCTGCATGCCTACAGGAAGATCCAACACTCAAAGCATAAAAATTCCTGGCTCCATTTGCCACTCATTAGTTAACATCCCGGTTCCTGAAGTTAAGGTTATAGCACAAATCTAAATAGTACAATCACTTTAATACACACATTCGGGTATCAAGTTTGATATAAGACGTTCAACTAAGATCAGCTTTAAATCATGCAATAAACGATTATTTCAGTGACTATGCCAATGTTAAATTAGCTATTTAGGTAATGAATAGCAGTCTAGTACTTCTCTTCCTGATGCACAAAATCCAATGTTTTTTAGGAGAATGGCACGCTTTTACTGTCTCAAAACAGCTCTCATAAAAAAAATTGCATTTGATGGACACTTAATTGAGCTCAGGTGCAGACAATATGTTGGTTACCAGCTAATTAGTTCTGTGAAGTTGTTGACTCTCAAGGAACTCCAGACTATAAAAATCTCTCTAAACTGGAAGTTCTGTGAGCAGGGACCATGTTTGTCAAATTCATTGTTTGTGCTCAGCACCTAGCTCAGTGCTGGTGTGATATCAGTATGGGTTTGTTTATTCAATGAACACTGGGGAAGGATTGCACTAGATTTTACTTATCCCATATGGAGGAACATGATAAAGGGTAAGTTCTGCCAAGAGCAAGTGTCACCAGCATTGAAAAATCTGTCTGGGTCATCTTCTTCCACAGGAAGAATCAAGACCATTACAGAAAAGGATAAAAAGAAAGACATTGTAATGCCAGCCTTGTGGCTATGGGCCTAAGGCAAAAAGACTTTTTAAGAGCAGGATGATTTTTGGAGAAAAGGTTTTTATTTACATGTTGGGTCAAAAAGACAAGAATATCACTAATTGCTAGTGATATCTTACAGTCTCAAATATTTCATCTATGATTACTGAGCAATGTGGCAACTCCTGATGCCACTAGCTATGGAATGATTTCAGAGGATGAATTAGGTAAATATTATGTGAAGGGAGGGGAGCGGCTTTCTTCTGCTCAGCAGCTGATATACACATGTGACCTCTGGATGATCAGAACCATGTACGCCACATATGTGAGACACTTAAATCCTCCCGTTCATTTTGCAACTTACAGGGGAAAATGAGAAATTTCTTGAAATCAAAAGGAAGGAATAAATATTCCTTTCAAAGTCAGTATCAGTATTCTCTTCATGTAAGCTCTGTGTTCCAACCCTATAAGGTCTGATCTCTGGTGATTTCCCTTACACTGATAAGTCTCCCATGGTAGAATATTGTGATGCATTTGTTGCTTCCCTGTTAGTTTTGATTCCTTGCAAATGATCAATTCTTTTGCAGCTGAAGACCTACTGTGTACCTGGTAATTCCTTGGACATAATAGTGCTTTTTTCTTAAATTGAAACTTTACATGTGCTGTTGCTTCTTCCAGCCCCCACTTCACATTTATCATCATATGCTTCACCTTTTATTTATTTACTTATTTAAATATTTTAATTTTTTTCTTGGAAAGGCAGATTTACAGGGAGAAGGAGAGACAAAGAAAACAATCTTCCATCTGCTGGTTCACTCCCCAGTGGTCAGAGCTGAGCCAACACAAAGCCAGGAGCTTCTTTTGGTTCTCCCATGCCGGTGCAGGGTCCCAAGACTTTGAACCATCCTGTACTGCTTTCTCAGGCCACAAAGAGGGAGCAAGAGGGAAGTGGGGCAGCCAGGACAGTAATTGGTGCCTATGTGGAATCTCAACACATGCAAGGTGAGGATTTAGTCACTAGTCAGCCACGCTGGTCCTTGCTTTACCTCTCAAAGTTTTGGAGTTTCCTTTACTTGATCTTTCTTGCCTTTCCCACCTGTGAGGTTTGGATTAAATGACATGTTCTGACTGAAGTTCTAACAACCTGGACTAACTTACCTGACATTGGTGAATTATAAATACTTGCTTCTTAGTTTTCTTATACATTCTTGCTGGAAGCTTTTTGAAAACCATGAAAAAGTCTCTGTCAGCATTATTCATTGGATTCTAGATAAATTCAGTAAGCCTGGATGCTTGCCATGTCAAAGGGGATTGAATTTCAAAATGTATAAAGACAGTAGAGCTAAGGACCCATATACAGTTTGAGAGTCAGTGTGAGAGGCGAAAAAACAACTAGGTAAATTAATCAAATGAAAAGAGCCAGCAGATAGTTCTAAAAAGTTACTGTTTGAAATTTGTCCTCAAGGTAAATAGTCTTAGTGCAAAAAAAAAAAAAAAGTCCAAAACACTTATGAATAATATCAAAGGATTTCTGGTCCTTTGAGGAGGAAAAAGAAGTTACGCTCCAGTGAGGCAGCCAGGAGCTAAATCTGCAAGTTACTTCAAGCTACTCCAGACGAACACCTAGAGCCTGTGTCTCGGTGTGGCTGGCACACAGGAGGGCTCTGAGAATAGGAAAAAAGCTCTGCTTGTTTCTCTGTTGTGGCAACCTCAGACACCTGACTACCCCTCCACTTTTCAACACTCCTATAATGGTTGACCTCTGCATCATTCTTTTCCTAAAGTGAATCTCAGGCACAGGGTATCTAACTAGTGTGGCTGAATTTTCATATGTGTGGCCTAGCTGCAAGAGGGACTGGCAAAGTGGTTTAAAGCTCAGGAAGCAGAACTCATTTGGTAAAGCATGACATAATATACGAGTATTCAGAAAGCTTTAATAAGTCAAAGGACGTTTATATCACCAGAAGAACATTCATGGGAAGGTGGGGGTGCCTTAAGTAGATGTTTATTTATTTATTTATTTATTTTTCTGCCCACTTTGAACTCTGTCACATCCATCAGTATTTCTTGTTGTTTTAACATTTATTTATTTGGGAAAGGCAGATTTATAGACAGAAAAAGAGACTGAGACACAGATCTTCTATCCACTGGTTCACTCCCCAAGTTGCCACAGTGGCTGGAGCTGAGCCTTTCCAAAGCCAGGCACCAGGAGCTTCTCTCCTCTCCCACACAAACACAAAGTCCCAAGGCTCTGGGCCATCTTGCACTACTTCCCAAGGTTATAATCCCAGAGCTGGAAGGGAAGTGCAGCAGCTGGAACATGAATCAGTGACTATATGGGATGCCAGCCCTTGGAAGTATAGGATTAGTCAGCAGAGCTATCACACCAGCCCCACATTCATCAGTTTTTACTCCTGGCTTTTAGATAGCTTAAAAGGCCTTTAAGTTTGGGGCAGGAAGTTATAGGGATTACTGCATTAGTTTATGACTTCTAGCATCTCACTGCTAACATTCCTTCAATGATGTTCATCAGAACACATACAAGTTAGTGTTTAGTTCTCATGCCACGCTCTCTTGAAATATCCTGACAGCCAACGTTTTTTCTTTTTTGGTTTGATTTAGTTTGAACAAGTGTTGCTGACATTTTAAAAATGAACAAGTTGACACTGAAATTGCATCAAATGATGGTAAATAGTATAAGTTCACATTTGGTCACCCTAAGCACTTGATTGCTTTGCCTGAGCCTAGGATTGTAAGGGAATAAAAAGACTAAAATTAAGGGTTGACATGGGAAAGACAACATTTGGTGATAATTTTAGCCTTCAGAGCCTCTCAAGGAGTCATGAGGATACTCACTTAAAAGATGAAATTAGAAAATAAAGAAGAAAATTGACTATATTTGATTTTTACTTAGCATTCTCAAGTGTGCCTTTGTGTATGAGAGGCAGTAGGAGCCACAAGTCTGTTGAAACCCAGAGCTGGATTACTACCCGTAGCAGTCTCCACTAGCATTGCCTCCTATGAAGGCGACATTCTCCTAAGACTATAAAAATTATTTGGCCAGACCATTAATTTTAATTAATTGGAGAAAATAAAGAGTAAGAGGTAAAAATAAATGAAACAATCCCCATTACGGACCTCTCTCCTTTAAAAAAAAAAGAAGCTTCTTTATATTTAAACAGAACCAAATATTCTAATGTTGTAACGATTCATACGACTTCTCCTCTTAAAGTTCACATGTGGTATCTCCACTTTGCCATCAGCTGCTCGTTTTATCTCGGTCTTGCTCTGAAGTTGGAAGGAGAACAACTATTGCAGTGACTCCTTAGCACTCACACATTCCATGCAATGCGTTTCTGTTTGTTTCTCCCTGAAGTCATTTGGCAGTGCAATCCTTCATTTTCCTTAACTTTATTCCAATTACGTCTTTGATTTTGTTTCCTTCTTTTGCTTATAAAGGTGGTATTTCCAGAGTTTTACCTCTATTCCTTTTTCCTGGCTTCTGCACATACTGGCAATCAGACATGTGTCTTTATAAATCTTCAAATTCTCATCTATCTACCCTACCGCTCGACCTTATGAATTTTGTAAATATTAAGATATTTCAACTGTTTTGAAAAAAGCAATTAAAATAAGAGTTTACTTTTTTGTGTGAATAATTTAAAATCCTTGCAGCTGGTTTCAAAAGCAGTATAAGCCATTGCTTGCAGTGCAGACACCCCATGTAGGTGACAGTTTGAATCATAAATGCTCTACTTTTAATAAAATCTAGTATTTACATAAGGGGAACAATTTCATGTATTTTGTATATACAGACTAAGAGCATAATTATCCTTCCTATCCACCCTCCCTCTGCCTTCCTTATTTTTTAAAAACATTTTTACAATGACATATTTTCAATAACTTTGTAATCACACTCTTAAATCTCCACGAAGTAAATAATTAAAGTAGTGAGTAGAAATCCACTGTTCCTCAAGGGTATGGATAAGGGCTCCAAACAATAATGAAATATCAATGTCTATTTTACTCTACATTACTATTCTGTACTCTGTTTTAGTTACCACCAATCAGGAAAAACATATTTTTGTTTTGAGAATTGGCTTATTTCGCCATGAATAATCATCTCTGGTTGTATCCATTGTGTTGAGAATGACAGAATTTTATCCTTTTATAGGACTGAGTAATATTCCATTGTGTATGCATATCACATTTTGTTTATGCAGTCATCGGTAGATGGACACCTGGGTTGTTGTGAATTGAGATACTATTCTCATGGGCATACAGATAAATGTTCATATGCTAATTTCATTTTGTTTGTCAAATACCCAGAAGTAGAATGCCAAAGTCCTATGATAGATCTGTTTTTGGATTTATAGGGATTTTTGCACTGTCTTCCCTAGTGACTGTTCTAGTTACTGTGCCACCCAAGAGTGGACAAGAGTGTCCTTCCCCCCACAGCCTCTCCAATATTTGTTATTTTTTGATATTTGGATAATTGATATTTTGACTGTGGTGGGAAGTAAAACCACTTTGTACTTTAATTTGCCTTTCCCTGATGGCTAATAAAACTGCAGTCAAAAAACCAGAACTGGGAATCATTCCAATTTGGCTAAATGTTTGTTCCGTGTTTTTGTCTGTTATTTGAAGTAAATCTGTAACTTGTACCTGCAAAGGAATTCAGAGTTTTTTTTAATTTGTTCCTATTAAAAAAAAAAGTACCATTGAATATAGGGGACAGGAGCTCAGTATCTACCTTATTCTTTATGAAATAAAAATGCAAAAAAAAATTGAATAACTCAGGAAATTACAAGCATTGCTTTTAAGAAACTCAGTTGTGATTTAAAATTGAGAAAAACAGCCTTGACAGAAGAATAGAAAATAACTTAAAGCCTACTATAAGGATATAAAAGAATATATTATTTAAAGAATATATAAAATTCTGGGAATATACTATAGAGGCAATATATGTATTCTGGGAATATAATATAAATGAAGATTTAATAATACAACATGGCCCAGCATGATGGCTCAATGGCTAATTCCTCCCCTTGCATGTACCAATATCCCGTATGTGTGCTGTTTTGTGCGCTAGCTGCTGTGCTTTCCATCAAGCTCCCTGCTTATGGTCTGAGAATGCAGTAGAAGATGGCCCAAAGTCTTGGGACCCTGCACCTACATGGAAAACCTGGAGGAGGATGCTAGCTCTTGGCTTCAGATTGCCTTAACTCCAGCTGTTGAGGTCATTTGGGGAGTGAAGCAGTGGATGGAACATCTTTGTCTTTCATTCTCTCCGTAAATCTGATACGCCTTTTCAATAAAAATAAGTAAATCTTTAAAACTAATATTACATTTAGAATTTGTTTTTATAAGTAAATAGATTATGGCTGCTCTTGTCACAAAGGAGGAGAGTGAATGATTATATGATATTATAGATATGTTAGCATGTTGCATTACACTAAGTATTTTAAAAATGTGGATATATCTTTTAACATCATGTTGTATATCTTGATCATATCCAATAAAGTTTTTCCCCACTTTCAATTCAGCTTCCTGCTAATCTACATTGTAGGAAGCAGTAGATGATGTCTCAAGAGCGTGGTTCCTGGCCATCCTTGTGGAAGACCAAGATGGACTTCTTTGCTCCTCTCTTTTACCTGACCCAGTCACAATGTTGCAGGAATTTGGGGGTGAATCATTGCGTGAAAGACTCCCCACCCCTCTCTCTCTGCTATCCAGATATGAAACAATGGCTTAGTAAAAAGCTACAGGTGCAGCTACATGGAATATTTTAAATGGTTTTACAGGAGTGATATTCATTAAATTCTAATGCTTTTAGAATTTGTTCTTTTGAAAATATCATCAGAAAGCAGTTAGAAAACAAGGTATTTATACTTAATCTGTATTATAGTGACACAAAATAGTTTAAAGCTTTAAAAAGAAAGGAAAATAATGCTTATTGAATATCATAAAATATAACAGCATTATAGAAAGCCGAATGTCTTCAAAACCAGTATTTTTTTTTTCAGGATCGATTAGTTTGGTAGATTTTTATTTGAATTTTTGAATGGTTCCAATTTCTTAGGGCAAATAATTTTAGATGTTTCCTTTATTTTTATTTTTATGCTGCTTGAAAGCTAAATGCTATTGAAATCACTGTTTTGTAAATTGTAAGAGACAACTTTCTGAATCTCAAAGCACCACAGTCCTATCATTATAACCTCTGATGCAGTTCTTCTTCTTAAAGACTCATTTATTTGAAAGTGATAGATGGGGAGAGAGAGAGACAGAGAGAGGAGCAGGCAGAGATCTTCCAACCACTGGTTCATTCACTAAGTGGCTGAAATAGACAAGGCTGGACAGATGGAAACAAACCAGGAGCTGCCTTCAGGAGTCTCCAGGTGGGAACAGGGACTTTTAGGCCATCATTTGCTGCTTTCTCAGGGCCTTTGCAGGGAGCTAAATTGGAAGTGGAGCAGAGCTGGGAGTTTAATCTGCAGCTATATGGGATGCCGATGTTGCAGTTGGTGGCTTAACCTGCTACACCACAATGCCAATCTTGCATTTATTTCACATTGAAAGTTATGTCATCTAAAAAAGCCTGTTAATTTCATAGCCTAAGCAAGTTTACTTGTTTTTGAAATCAACTAGGCAGTGCTGGATATATGTGTGAGTATTTATATAAGAACCTGGGCCAAGTCACTTATTCATACCTCAGATAATTTTTCTCATTTTTTTGGCTTGACATCATATTTTTTAAATCCAAAAATATTGCAAAAGCGCAAATTATTGGCAGAAACATATAAGAACAAAGCAACAATATATGTTTTGATTATGTTTTGGCTTGTAAACTGGTTCTAAAAATTGAATTCGATGATCTTTTAAAAAAATTTATCTTATGAATCTGGAAACACTGCTCCTTACAAAGCTAAGTCATATACATTATTAAATTTTGCTTTCTTTTTATGTACTAACTAGGCCTCTGTGAACTGAGACTGTATCCAACATCAAGTTCAACTAGATTCACTTTTTAAATATGCCATCAATTGGTCAAAATTATGCATTATTTTGGTTTGGTTAACATTGGATAAAATTATTTTTCATTTAATTCTTTTTTTTTTTTAATTAAAGATTTTTACCTTGGGCTCTGTGGAGTGTAAGGCACTGTACTTACTCTTGAGAAATTTTTTTTCTGGTTGGTAAGCACAGTGACTTCCTGATGTAATTGGACCAGTATCTTTGTAGTTTGGCTAGCTCTGCAGGCGTCTTTTTATAGATTCTTTTTCATTAAATTGTATCAAGTATCCCATGTCTGTATTCTTCCTGATAACAAGATAGGAAAAGAAAATAATATATGGCTATATTGTTTATTTTGTTCATATATTTGATTGATGACAAATCAAATTATAGTTTAAAATGGCTCTCAGGACTTTTGTAGTATTCAGTGTGGTTGATTTTCAATTTTGTTATTACTTTTATTCAATTATCTTTGAGATTCATTATTTTAATTTCCAAGTAAAGGTGGTTTTAATCTTTTGCCTTTTGGTGCATGCGGCTGAGCTTGGGACTGGCTCTTTTTATATTCTCTAGGTTTCACTTTGTAAACCTATGGTATCACTGCTGAGTAAATTTTTGTGTATTTTGTTTTGAAATTTTCTATCCCCTATTTTCCCTGTTCCCTGTGCAACAGCTGTCAGTTAGGTACTAGAATTTGGTCCATCCTCTGCTGCTGTCTTTCTTCTGATTCTTAATTTACAAAAGGCTTTCATTCTCTGTTGATTGCTTCTCCTTTAACATCTTATTGTATGTGCCAGAAGTCAACAAAGAAATGATTGTTATTGCTTTTAGTTTCCTTTTACTCTATTCATCTTTTCTTTTTCAGGTTAATTTTTTTTTTTTGCTGTGTTTTTATTATTGTTTTGTTGTTTAATGTATTTTTTCTCACCTACCCTCTTTTTGCCTCTCTCCCCCACACATCTGACGATAAACGTTTCCATTCATATTTCAGAGTGATATATTGGGACTACTAATTCTGGGAAGCTTCTGTGGGTTTCCTATTCTGTTCTGTGTGTGAGTTTGCCAATATGAGATACTTCATTCTGTAAAATTTGGTTGAAGTTCTGAGGGAGAATATAAATGGAATAAAAAAATGCAAAGTTGGGGAGGGGGAAGAGGCAGCGTACAAAAGGGGAGGATGAGAGAGGGAGAGGAAGACAGAGAGGGAGGTGTAGGGAGAGAAGGAGGAGGTAAGAGTTGTACATACACATAGAAGGGTTCCAATCTGTTGGCTCACTCCCCAAATGCCTGCTATGACTGCTGGCGGGTCTGGACGAAACAGGAAAGTAGAAACTTAATCCAGGTCTCTCATGTGAATTACAGGCACCTGTCTCTTTGGGTCGTCATGTGCTGCCTCCCAGGTCCTGCATTAGCAGGAAATTAGAATTAAGATCTAAAGGCAGGAGGCTGTAGAATGTAAACATCCCAACTGGAATCTTGACTGGGGAGTGAACCGGTCATCCAAAGAGTGTCAGTTTTATGGTTTTACTTTGGGATTAGCAGGAGGAGAAAGGCAACTTCTTGGGAATGTGGTTTTTCTCTCACATTTTTTTTTTTTTGCTTCAGATTTGACCACTTCTCAGCTTACTCTTCCTGCAGGTGATGCATGAGGAAATATTTGGCAAATTGCATACTTTCTGATTATTGAGGAAGACACCTGTATTTTCCAAATTCTTCCTCCAAATACTGAGTTGGTTTAGTAATGAAGAAAAATAACTTAAAGGACATGGGAGGAAGGATATATGTTTCTTTTCTGTTTGAATTATTTAAACTATCTCTAAAGCAGAAGGAGAGGCTTCAAGGGTTAGCAGTTTTCCTGTCACATGTCTGAGTAGAGATGTTTGTAAATCTGGGAGTAAAGCTTGTTACATAAAGCTGAGCCAATTACTTCACTTATTTCCCTGGGCACATGACTTCACAGGGTATAAAAAAGTTTTACTGACATGTAAAAAAAGTAACCAAATTTTATTGGTGTGTGTGTTTGTGTATTTTTATATCACCTATTTTATTTACTTGAAAGATTTACAAAGAGAGGTCTTTCACTTGCTGGTTCACTCTCTAAATGGCTACAGTGGTTCTTCTGGGCTTCTTTTGGATAGCTCATGGGAACAGGGCCCCATGCAGTTGAGCCAACCTCCATTGCTTTATCAGGTACATTATCAAATGCAGCTGCTGGGACTTGATTTGGAGCTCATAAAGGATGTTGATACTGCAGGACTCTACCTGCTGTGCCACAGAGACAGCCCTTAAACTGTATATATAAAAATTGATTCCAGATCTCTTAAAAATACTAAATACAAAAGTTTAAAATCTAGAAGTATTCCTAAAATGGAAAATCACCAGTTGATCTGGGTCAAAATCAGGTTTGACTAAATATTTGCTAATCACAAACCAAACTGGAAAATGTTGAAATACTTGACAACATAATATAATATTTTTATAAGCTATAGGTTATAAAAAATGCACAAATTTCTGTTAGGCCATATGGTTATATATAGTATAGAAAGAGTTCTTGTTAATAACTCAAGAAATCACAAATGAAAACTTTGCATATTTAACAAAGCAGATCCTGTTTATTTTAACCTTGTGTTAGTAACACTGCGAAGTGACATGAATATCCACCTGGAGAATCGTTAAATATTTATGCAAATTACCTAGTGATATGCATATTCTCCTGGATACATCATACAAATTATTTGAGCATAAAAAAAATCAAATTAATGATTATTGTTTGAAAGGCAAAATAAAACATGTGAGGAGATCCAGGATGTATACTGACTGGCAATTATGTTTTAGTGCTTACTTTGGAAGCTGTGTTTAAATTTCAAATATTAATGTGTTTTGATTAGGTAAGAAATAATTAATTTTACCTGGATGTCAGCATTTAATCTTCTGCATCGTAATGAGATTTGAACCAGCCCTAGTCCTCTGGGCAGGCAATTGCATTTTTGTATTGCAAGTTGTAACAGGAAAAAAAAGTGCCAAGTTACCCTGGCAGGTACTGCTATTATTGTCATTTCTCAGTTAAAAAATAGAGACTTACATTTGAAACTGGGAAATGGGGACTGTCAGGCTGGCTATTCAGATCTGGGTGTAGGTTCATTTCAAAAGACCAGCATCCCAGAGGACAGGGCTCAAATGTAGCTCTTCAGGTTTTCCTTTGCTGAATCCTGGAGAGTTTTCCTAACAACTTGGTTAAAATCAAATCCATCTGACAAGCAATGTAGAAATGAATACATTAACTGCTTTCCTGAGCGTGTTTTACACTTAATCTTAGCCAAAAGGCTGGGAAGCGATTGCTTGTGTGTATTTTAAATGTGATACTTAATCATTTTGTGATTCCTTCAAAAACCATGAATGGCTGGTAGTAGTCCAGTGGTCTGTGAGCTCTGAACGGAAGTCCTGTTGACAAAGTTACACATTATGTGACAAAGACACAAACCAATCTCTGTTATGTTTAGCTGTTTCAAACATGTTTTATTACATTGTCTCAGCAAACTCATTGAAGTGCTTTTTAACAAGCATCTATATTACATGTGAGTCTTTTACATTAAGCCTTTTCCTTTAAATAGGCAGCAAAACTGATGAACAGGATTACTTACAAAACTCTAGTGTAATAGCTTTCAAGGGTTTATGTGAATAGTTGCACAATGTTTGCCAAGCTTACCTTTTCTAGTCTCTGAATTAGAATTATATGTGAATAAAGACTGGAGATTTATATGATAAAAAATTCTTGTTATCTCTTTCAATTGAAATTTTTAAAATATAGAGAATCAAAGTTTTTAGGAAGCTCTTTGAAGACAAGTCTAGATGTAAACCAAATTTATTTGGGGATAATGAGTTAAAGGATTTATATCAGCATTTATATTTAGAGTTCTGGATATTGTTTTTATATTTCAGTTTTACTTGCATATTGAGTTTGCATTGATTTGATTTATTTGCACTGCTTGATTACAAGGTATATTATTCCCTGCATTGATTTGCTTTTACTGTATCATACATGTAGAAGATTAATTTGGTTTTATAGCGATTATAAACTCTAACTCCTCAGGACTCAAAGTACATCTATAGTTGCAAGCACTGTGTTATTTCACAGCCCATAACCAGTGATCAGCACTTGCTATTTTTATTTCCCCATTTAAAAACATGTCCTATTATTTAGGAAACCGAATCAGAATCTAGATAAATACAGTGGAAGCAGATGGAGCTGAGATACATAGACCTAAAAACATTACAAAAATTATACTTTATTAGGCCAAAAGGATAGCAGAGATGTTAGTGGGTTTGTTGGTAATTGTTCTTCATGACAGGAAACTGTAAATTTAAATAGAGGACTCCTAACCCTCTTCCTTGTTAAAACCTTGCTATGTGCTCATGTTAGCCACATAATTTTCGAATTTCTCTTGTTTCTGATTCCTAGTTCTTCCTCTCTGTCCCTTTTAATGAATTGTGTATTCTTCTTACCTGCCTGACTATATAATAGGGCTTGATTTTACCTTAATCTGTTTTCTATCGCTTCAAGGATCATTCCTAGGCATAAACTTCTGGATAATTAGAAAGGTTTGTGATCACTGTATCCACACAATAATTACCGTATAAACAAAGACATGACCTTTTCAGGTATACATTCTGAATGAGGAGAAAAGCTTTAATAGTAGAAGCTACTGTATATCTTTGCTATTTTAATTCTTTTTTCTATAGAGCTTTCTAAATCACATTTATTCATTAAAACATAGAAATATAAAGTGAACTGTCTATCATCAGGGCTATATTCTTATTTTTATTTTATATGCCTTCTTATATGAACATTAATACATTTGTAAAACTTTTAAAAATATTTTAAGGATTTTGCTATCAAACTAACTGACTTCAAAAAGTTATAGAAGTTCCACCAGATTAGTAGAGGACCTAAAAAATTATTTCTCAACTGAGACGAGTACAAGAATTTATCCATCATCTGTTATATATTTTCTGATGATTGATCATGTGCCAGGCATTGTTCTAGATGCTGGGGTAATAATGGTGAGAAGAAAATCTTTCTCATGACATGTGCGTTCTATGTGTGCAGAAAATGGAAAAAATAAGCTAGTCTTGACAACTAACTTGATATCATGATGTTCACTATGGAGGAAAAAATAGTAGAAAAGTGAATTCAGAATGCTGAAGGATGACTGAAGTAGGATGCAAGTTCCAAGGAACCCTGGAGAGACAAGATGCCATTGGAGTCCAAGTCCAGGAGGATGTGGGAAGTGAGCGGGGAGTACTATGGGCAAAGACACTCTACAGAGCCAAGAGCATAATGAAAGACTGGGATGGGATTACTTTAACAGCAGAGAAATAAACAGTGCAATGAGGTGAGAAAAGAGAGGGATTGCAGGGTGGTAGGGGAGAGAAGAGACAAGGCCAAAGAATTCCTGAGTGGTCATATCATACCAAATCTTTGCAAAAATACAACTACTTTTTTCTTTTAGTCTGTCAGACAAGGGAAGTTGTTGTATGATTTGGGGGAAAAAAGCCTCACGTGGTGTAACTAATTTTGGTGGTTTTGACCTAGAATTTCTATTCAAAACATACTTGAGATAGATAAGACAATAACAGACAAGCATTGAATGGTCTTTTGCTTAAATCCAGGTGAAAGATGATGATGTCTGGGTCAAGAGAGGCAGTGCTTGGTGGGACATGAGTTGAGTTTTGGTATCCTTTCAACTTGGGATCAAATAGACACCATGAGTAACAGAAAGGTTTCAGAGTTATTTCTGTGACTTTTGAACAACTTTACCAGAAAGAGAAAATAATAACTCAGTTGAGAGAGGCCGTGAAATATACTACTTGGGAAAAAAATCAAAATGACAAGTTTTTGTATATTTAACTAATATAATTGAGTAGTTTTCAGTTTTGATTATATATGCTTTTTGGAGTAAAGTTCCTGTGAAAATGTGGGTCCAAACAGAGTTATCAAAGGTGAACCCCAGTATATTGCTTAAAATATCTCATCTATTCCTAGACTTTCTATCTACGTCCTGGCAATATTTTGAAGAGTCTCTTTCATATCCATTTTCTTTCATGGCATCAAAATGAGAAGCCTTTCCCAAGGAGCTGTGCCATGCCATTCAGGAGAGGGAACCTCAAAGGGTTCCCATGCCCTATAAGACTCAGAAGTAAATAGCTTACAAGCTTCCCTCCTCAGGTGGGTTCTGTGTTTACTCTGAATGTCCTGTGCTTGATTCAGCTTAGAAAGAACATTGCTTATTGCTAAGAATTTCTCACTACACTCTGTTTTGATATGTGTAGCCTCAAGCTGTATTTTTAAAATTGTATTGCCATTGTCAGCTGTAGTCAATAACCACATTTTGTATATTGGTTTAGTGCTGGATTTTTGGTCCTTTCTATATGGAAAATAATAATGATAATAAAATATCATGTAATAGGGTATTTCACTTTCTGAAAGAATATGTTTATGTTGCCCCTGCATATATTGTGTTGGTATACAAATATTATTCTGCATAATATTGCCTTCACACATATCAACTGTTGGTAAAATGCAGGAAAAAAAAGGAGATAAAATACATGGATATTTCAGGAGATGAAAGGGAAGCTACTAAAGAGACAGTTTCGTGGGGAAAGGAATCTGGTAGCTACAATAATGCAAGTGGTGGAACGTGACAGTTGCATCATGCAGAGCCTCACTTGGGTTTATTGGCTTTGGCTTTCTAGCATTTTCTACTTTTTTTGTCCTCCAGAATGTGAATCTCGGACAAAGAGCACACAGTTAAATAGTTCACTGGTTGGATCATTCCTAAGCTCACCCATGGATTACTTAGCTGATGTTTGCCTAGCAGAATGCACTTAAGATTATGTTGTTTTCTGAAAAAGGAAGAGTAGAGACAGGCATTTGGCACAGCAGTGAAGATGCTGCTTGGGAAACTTGCATCCGATATCTGATTGGGCTCCGATACCAGCTCCTCTTCAAACTGTAGCTTCCTGCTAGTGTACGCCTTGGAGACACCAAGTTAGGACACTCAGAATTTGTTCCCTGCCACTGACTTTGGAGATTGTCCTTAGTTCCTCAATCCTGACTTCAGGTTGACTCTGTCTGGGCTATAATAGGTATCTGGAAAATTAGCCTGCAGATAGAAAATATCTCCTCATATGTGCCTGACTGTAAAACCCTTTTGCCTTTAAAATAAATTTTAAAAAATTTTAAAAAGATCAAATACAGTGAAAAGCAAGCATCAGAAATACTTACTACAAGGGACATTTCAGAGAACAAAATTGATTAGTAAAAATACATTTATAATCATGCATTTAAAATTTTCTACACAAAAGTAAGCATCTCAATTCAATTTTCCACTAATGTTTTCAAGTACTCCTATATTACTGAGGGTATCTTGATAAACATAATCTAGTAAATTAGAGGTCTAGTTTCGGTGACTGATGGTTGAAATAAGAATTGAGCATTAGAAGTAAATTTATAAAAATTGTAGGATCAGAAAAGACATAAAACACAAAGTTAAATCAATTAATAGTTTGAAATGGTAACAGAATTGGCAGATTGCCTTGTCTTGCCTTAAAAAAAATGAGGAGGATTTTATTTAAAAAATGCCAGAATAATTACAAGACATGATATGAAGTTGAAAAACTCGTAATATATTGGCAAACAAAGAGTTAAAACTTTTAATGATTTCAACAAGCCAATATGCAAGAGGTGAGGACCCTAATGGAAATACGAGCAAAGAACTTTATCTGACATTTTATAAAGGAAGAAATGTAAATGGCCAAAGAGTATGTGGGTCTACATTCAATCTCCCTAGCATTCAAAGATATAAAATGAAAATCACAATGAGATGCTATTTTCACTTACTAAATTGTCAATGACATTAAGATCATTTTATGAAATATTTTGAAGTGTACAGTGAAAGAGAAGTTCCCTGGCTGAGTGGTTAGAGGCATTCTGGGAAAATAGTAAACACGTGTCATTTTCCACTCAAATTTAATAGTGAAGACTTTGTTATTGTTCTTGTTGCTGAAAAAATAAGAATCTAAATCTGGCAGGTTCCAGGAAAAAATATTGCCTTGTTGAGAAGGATTTATGATATCCTATGGAATCTAAACTGGTACTGAATATTCAGGCCCAGGCATTAAAAAAAAATCTAGGCCTCCCTGGGAGTCCTGTCTCTCAGAGCACTGTTGGTGTGACTGTGTTTAGCCAGGGTAAGGTGCTTAAGGTGCTTCATGAGATCCCTGGGAGGCAGTCTCTGGATAGTGCTGCAGGACTCCACATAGAAGATGAGGAGTCCTCCTGGAACACTGAGCCAATCCCTGTGTCATATTTCTGTAGACTGAACAGTGATAAGCAAGGGGAAGAAACCTGGTGAGAAGGACCAGCAGTACTGCCACTGATCATTTAATTCACATCTGAGAATGTACCAGCCAGTATTTGGTTCTTGGTACATATAGGTTTACTGATGCGTTAAATGATGGATTTTGATTTTTCTCATGCTCAAAGCATTAGATGTCTTCAACATGCTTTTCTGTTAACTCTGCATGATTTTACATGTAATTTGTAGATAACCTATTGTACATGCTTCATATTTCATAGATAAAATGTATATACTTCTCTGAACCAAAAATATTGAGTGGAGCTCAATCTTTGCTTGTATATATGATAGTACAGTGAGAAAATTTTTAAGTTCCTGCTTTTTAGAAAGCAATATGTGAATTACAATCAATTGTGTGCAATAAAGAAGTCACTTGAAAGTTTTCACCTCTCATTCACACTGAATTACTTATTCAAATATCTTCCTGTGGTATACCTAAACTATTTTATATTTTATTAATAATATTTTCTCTTTATCTTAAATATGAAGAGATATGTTAGAACAATATTACAAAAGAAGAAAGCAGTCATTTATATGTGAAAATGATTGATAGGAGTTAGCATAATCATCAGAATTATGGATAACCAACATTCAATTATTAAGGAATATTCTATTCTTTGAGGATGCAATTTGCAGAATGAATAGTATTTTGATGGCAATTAAGGAATAGTAAGGATAGCCTCTTCAGAAGTTAAGAATTTATGAAATCTTTATACAATTGGAGGAACCTATTGACTTTGCTTTCTACAATGACTTCAATGGAAACCGTATGTATTGAGCCTTGGACTGGGAAGAGGAAAATCTACCCAAACAGAAAGGCCAGGTTATGATTTAAAGTAATGGATAAGGAGAATGACAAACAGAATAGATGACATTTGAAAGTAAAAGCAGAATCTCTTTTATATGAATTCAGATCTTCAGATTGCAATGTGAAAACGGGCATTCTTTTGATAGACAATAACTGAGTGTAATGAGAAAATAAAAGCAAAAATTATCACTATCAATGAATTTCCCAATAATCAAGGGATTCATTTGAATTTCCATATAGATATTCAACTTGAAAAATATCAACAAAAGCCAAACAACAACAGTGAAAATATTTAAATACTCTAAACTGAGCAAATTCATGCAATTATAAAAGAAGCTTTAGGCCACTTATCAATTATACATGTACAATACTGGAGGGCGGGGATTGCAGCTGACACATCCCTACATCCCCCAAAGCACAGAGCACAATGACTTGCATATCACAGATATTCAGCAAATATTTGTTGAAAGAAGACTTCTTAATGGAATGCTAAGTAGGTCTGAGACAGGCTGTCTGTATCTGTGTAACTTACAATTTTAAGGACAAAACTAACAAACATCAACTAGCTAAACAGTATCAAAAATTCTGAATACATGAAGTTTTAGATATAGTTATGTAAAAGGCAGGATATTTTATGATTTTCTTAAGTTGATAGCAAAATAGAATTCAAAGGAAAGATCAATGTGATTTTCAGGTTGCATAAAAGATGTTGTGAGGAAGATATTGACTTAAGCTTTGTAAAATGGAGAAATGTTAGAACAGTAGAGTGAGAAAACAGGGTAAGGTAAGTAAAATACAATTTTCAAATCATGAGGCTCAAGATAAGTAACAGAAAAATGGAATTCTCATCAATATCCACAACATTGGAGTAAAAGCAAAGGGAAACAGAAGCAGTGACAGAGGCACAGAATGCTTTATTCTGAGCTTGTTTTATCAATTCCATATGAAGCTGCTCCTCGAAGGCATCATAACTTATTCCTGCATGGCAGAACTAGTAACTGTCACACTGCTATTAGAAGGAAATATGTCTTTGGGTTCAGTTAATTCAATTCCACATGTGTTTATCAAGTACTTATCTGAGCAAAGTACTATGGAGCCATCCATGTACAAGCAATTAAAGCTTCACTGGCTCACAGAACATTTGCTACGTCATTTAACTTTTAAAAGAATTAACTCTTTCCATAACCTTTTAGATCTTCATATAGAAGTGTCTTGAATTAGAGGTTTAAAATTAGAATATATGATGCCAACTGGGTTGGCTGACTCTTCATATTCTAGCTGGGTTTAGAAAAATTCCATTAAAAAAAAAACAGTTCTTTAAGAATATTTTATGGTTTACAGTTACACCATAATTTTACATGTATTAACTTCAGTTTTCAGGATTATGCATCTAGTAGCTTGAATGAATAGATTTTTGAAAAATATTCTGTATCATGAAATTGAGATGAATAGAATGATTTAATTTTCCAAATGTTTCCACCAGTTGGCGGACTAGAGATCATACCTTGAATACAAGAATTTTAGAAGAGAACATCAAATGTGTTTTATATTGTACAATGCTACAGCAGAGTGCTATTCTCTGTGAAATTTAGCTTACAAAAGCTTTTGCACTGCTTTAAGTAGGCTGGGGAATGATTAGTAAGAAAATCTCACTAACAATGAACTAAATGCGGGTTTATCGCCATAGCCTAGTAACTGAAGTCCTCGCCTTGCATGCACAGGATCGCGTGTGGGCACCAGTTCTTGTCCCAGCTGCTCCACTTCACTGATAGCTCCCTGCCGGTGGCCTGGGAAGGCAGGGAGGACAGTCCAAAGTCTTGGGACCCTGCAGCCATGTGGAAAACCCTGAGGAGACTCCTTGCTCCTGGCTTGGGATTAGCTCAGTTTCGGCCGTTTTGGCTGCTTGGACAGTGAGCCAGCAGGTGAAAGATCTTTTCTCTTTGGCTCTCATTCTCTCTGTATATCTGGCCTTTCCAATAAAAGAGAATAAATATTTTCAAAAAATAATTTAAATGCTCAACATTTGTCATGATTTCAAGTTCACAGCTAGGAGTATACAGTAGCATCGTTTTCTTCAAGAAGATTCTTGCTTTTATTTTTCATTACTTCAGTGACACATTAGTTATTCAGTGGCATGTTACTTTACTTCATGATGTTGATTTTGTATTGTGGCTCTTCATTTAAGAGGATGTGTAGTAACTGTAGAATAGAGAGTAAAACATCCAGATATGAGGATACAATGCAGTAATCCCATGGCCTATGAAACTACCTCATCACCACCATCGTCATAAAAGAAGTTAGAAAAAAAAGTATACTGGTTGAACTAAAGGGGGAAATCAAAAAATGTTTAAAATATTTCATGAATGTAGAATCATGGTTCTTGTCCTTTCTCCAGAGCAAAGTTTCCGGAGGCAAGTTTGGTATCTAAGCTTAAGAGGAACATAGTAATGGTATCTAATGTGTAAAGACCAAGGAAGCTGTTAAATGTGTACAAAGTAGTCATCCTTCCTTCTCCTCTCACACAACACGAAAGCATTTCTGTAGCTGAGAAACAACAACCTGCTGTAATAAATCCAGATAATTCAGATCAAGAAAACTGACATAAAGTGTGTGAATTTTGATGTGCTTCTGATAGCAATATGATCACTATAGCTAACCCTGTTCATCTGAACCTTATGTTATCTGAGATTTGCAAATTAGAGAGTTGTCAAATACATCTATTTCTCTTCATTAGCATTTTATTATATAGTGACAATTGGAGAAGCAAATTAAATACAACCATTTTGTCACATGGTTTCTCCCCAATCATTACCAGTATTGCTATTTCTAAGTAACAAATAATGCTATGGACTAAAATTTCTAAGGTTGTATTTGCATTTCCTCTGGGTTCACTTACAAGTGAATTCAGCGAAATGATACCTGGTAAAAAAAATAGTGATTTATGTGATTCATGTGACAGAAAATAAATGTTCCACAGATATTTCCATGTTAGTATCTTACTCCTTGGTTTGATTTTCTGTAGAGATATTTTAGGAAGCAAAGGTGATTTGATCAAATCACTTTGGTGAAGGTTCATGAATTCATAAGTTAAAAATCAGTTTATTTGGGGATCATCAAACAATTAGTGTTGATTCCATTTAATTTTATAACTATAAGCTTTGAAGGTAAAAGGAAAACATGAGATTAAAATTGAGGTAAGGATCCCTCTGTGAAGAATCCCCTCTCTCATATGAGTAAAGGGGAATATGCATTTTGCATAGAAGGGGGTAGAAAACTGTACCTAGTTTTAATCAGTGTATTTGGAAGAGTCAACCCTGATTTTAGGTAATTGAATGGTTTTATGGAAGACAAATGTTACTCATTAAAGTGGGAGAACATTTAAGAGGTTGTTGCTGAAGATTTAAAAATGCTACGAGTCTTAGCAGAGTAGGGATCACAGATGTGAAGAAATGGGAAGTTGAACATGAGCAAGGAAATAGGAAGATCTTGATGATGAATTGCAATGGAGATTTTTGAAGGGAGAGTTTGGTTTCTCTTCAGAAACTTACTACTAATATTGCTTTGGTTGAAGAGCAGAAAGCTGACATCAGGATTGGGCTTACTGCTTTGGAGAGTCTAAACTTCAGACAGATGTCTAAGCTAGATTAGGCTTTGGATTCTTCTGGTAAAAGATGAGTTAGATTCTTTATGGCTAGGGATACTTTTAGGAATTTTAACACAAAGTGATCTTGAGTGCAGAGTCACATGTTGAAGAAATACATAAACAGAAATGTAAGCAAATTTGTGTTTCATATGTGCGTCTCATTTAGAAATATTACTCTGTCTCAGCAGTTTTGTTGATTGCTCTGTCCCTGGTACCTGAAAGACCAAGACCTGTTAATGAACGAAGAAATATTTATAGAATTAATGCCCTAAATGAGTAGTTGGTATACAGTAAACTTTTCTGACAAAAATATACAGTGTGCATACTATATCAATTAACTTTTTTTTTCAGCAATTAACTTTTACTTGAGTCTTTCATGTAAACAAAAAATATTGAGCAATAAATCTTATCCGAGTCTTTACATCACAGTTGGATTTATTGATCTGGAAATCTATAAGCTGGAACAAATATGTTATTTCCGCACATTTCCTACACACAGTAGTTGACCAGGAACACAACCACCAAGGTAGTAATTTCCATTCAAGCAGGAGAACAATGAGAATCACACAATAGTCATTGATTCACGGCAACATTGAAATCCCGCTTGGTAGGAGTGATGAGGCTCTTTATTCAGGATGGGCTCCAGTTCTCCTGAAAACAAATCCTCAGGTGTTGCTCTGCAAGACTTTAATCTCATCCTATTTGGTAAGGTATCTAGTTCATGCTTGTTTCAAACCTTGGAGGAAGGAGTTAAAAAGCCCTCTCCTCCTTGTTGGTGGGGCTACACTGCCAGTCTGCCTCTTGTCCTCAGAAACTTGGAGACCAGAATTGCTTTTAAAAGACTAATTCCTTATTATACAACTTTAGAGTGTCTTTTAAAGTACACATTTCTTAAAAGCATGGCTTTTTTTTTTTTCATTTTATTTGCTTATTTGAAAGTCAGAGTTACAGTGAAGGAGTGACTCAGAGACATGGATAAAATTCTTTGAGCCACTGGTTTACTTTCCAGATGGCCACATGATCAGGGTTGAGTGGGACAGAATCCAGGAGGCAGGAGCTTGATCCTGGTCTTTGCTGGGGATAGTAGCCCTAATAGTCGGGCCATTTTCTATCTCTTTTTCCAGGCCCTTAGAAGGGAGCTGGTCTGGAAGTGGAGCTAGAGGGACTCTAACCAGTGACAAAGTGGGATGCTGGTGTTGTAGCCATTGGTTTTGCCTGGCTATATCACAATTAAATCCCCTAAAGCTACTTTTAACGTGTATTTGGTTCAATTCACCATGTTCTGATAAGTTTCCAGACCTAGAGGTATTTTGCAGTTGTTACACTTATAGGTAGTATCCTTAGTCTGTTTTCATTGATGCACTTCATTGAAAAAATGTGTTTGGTATTTGCAATAATAAGCCAGTGCAACTTCCCTTATTAAAAACATAAAATTGTTGGAGGACTAGCTAGTCCATTCAGACCTCTTGAAAGTGGGAATGACAGTTTTCCCTTACACCATCTTCCTTCCCAGCTCTCTCCCAATCTGAGGATCATTTACAATCAGGGGAAGTTGGAGATGAAAATCAGTTCCATCGTTAGACATGGAGAGCTCAGGGATATTTGTGTTCCCTCTTTCTGATCCCTTTTAGTGAATAGACTAGCTGTCTTTGAACTCATTTGTTTTCTTGTGGTATTAACAATGGCTAACAGATAGTAACTCCAGGGTATACTATCCAATCTCACAATCTCTCTGCCCAAAGAATCATTAGCTATATATACTTTTTTTCTTCTGTTTTGTTCTGGATGATTGCTTGGCCAGATATTTCCCTTGCATTTCTGTGCCATAATTTTTTAGCCTGAAATAAGGTTCCATGCTTTCTGCCATTGGGTTTCCAGGCTTTGTGATATATTTTAGGAATTTTCTTTGCTATCACACTTTTTCCAGTTATTAATTTCTGTAAATTGTTGCTATAATAGTAAGCCCAGTAGTCTGCGAACTTCATTGTTTATAATAACTTATATTAGCCTCTCATTTACTGTGGATTGCTTGAAGCAGCTTTATCGTCGACCGTGATCAGGCTCTTGGTTGCACCTTGTGATAGCTTATTGGAGAACTGAGAATGAAGGAAAAACTCCACCCTGAACATGTTGTTATCAGAATGGATGGAAGATGGCAAGTCGAGTGGAAGCTTGCAAGGATTATTAAAGATTTAATCCAAATTTGGTATTCTCTCCCTTTCGCCACTTTTCCATTTGTGAAGTTGAATACTCCTTCACAGTGCAGGGTAGAGAAGAAGTATGGATATTGCTATACTTGGATACAATGCTATTTAAGAAGCTACCATGTATGGCTCAAGATGTACATATGATCCAAAGCAATCAATGTCATAGGGCTTTATAAGCCTTTTTGATTAAAAAAGCAGTAGCATTTAAAAATCAACAATGGAAGTTCTTTTATTCTGGTGACTTACATAAATATATTTCTAAAACAATAAAAGAGCATTTATCTTATTCTTATCATAAAATATAAATCAGTGTGGTGAGAGTGTATCTATTTTTAATCAATTATTTATAAAATATGTCCCTGAATGATACTGTATTCTTCAAGGTATCTGAGACATCGTTAAACTCACAATTAAATTTAAAGTTTAGTTTCCTGTTTTAAAATTTATTCTCAGCTGAATGATATTCATTACTTTTCAAAGAAGTTTTGACTATTTGTTTTAAATTGTACTTGTCCAGAAATGTACAAAGTTTGCCATGGAACAAAGAGCATAATTTTAAACAGATTTTAAGAACTAACAGTTGTTCTAAAATATCAGAGAAAGGTTCGGGTTAATTCTGGTGCATCACCTAAGAGAAAAGTAAAGTACTGAGGAATCAATTTAACATGGAAGAGAGATGACTTGGCCATTAAAAATCAATCAAAAGTAAACTTTCAAAGTTCAAAGAAGAAATTGTTATATATATAAAAAAAATGAAAAAAAATGGCTTTTGTGAGTAGTTTTACTTGAAATGTTAACATCTGCTTTAAAATAAATATGATTTAATGAAGAGAATAACATGTTTCCATGGGGGAAAAGGGGGGAAAAAAGATACTTTGATGTAAGAAAATTAGTAAACTTAGTTTACAGCATGATTTGCAAGAGCAAGGAAAGTGATCTCAATGTTGAAAGAAGAAAACTATTCAAAGAAAACCATTGATGTCATTAGCAATATATTAGATACCATGCACTAAAAATTGCAAATTGCACAAGTAAAAGAACTATTTTGGAACTCGCTATGATGTGCAGAACTCTTTATTCCAGCATTCCTAAATGTTAACATTAAGTTTGAAGCCTAAGACTGGAATAAACAACAAGGATCTCCTTGAGTCCTCGATTTTGTTTCATACAGCATCCTGAGTAAACACACTGCATTCCTGTGCTAGTTTACTATTCATTTAAGTGGAATGAGTTATTTCTTTGGTACTTTTTCTTATTTTCGTGTTCATGATTTCTTTGTAAAGCCTGATGCATTCGTCTGCCTCCAAGAACGTTAGGAAGGTTCTGTTATGAATGCAAAGGAAAGAGAGTGTAATATTCAGCTTCTGACATTAAAATGTGATTTCCAGGGTTATAGAAAGGCAAGAAGCTTGGGAGTTCATTTTACCCAGAGAGAAAGGACTTCCTAAACTTATTCATCTGTTTCTAGAACGTTATCAAAAGCATGTAGATTTTCCTCTTAGACTTTTCAAAGGAGCAGCACAGATCTGCCTGACTCAGCTCCTCTGAGTTAGGGGGAGAGAGTGGGTAAGAGTGAGAAAGATGGCCTGCCATACTCCTTTTGAGGACATCTCTGTCTTGGTACAGGTATGGGGTAAGGGGGTTACTGGTTTTTTTTTATAAGAATTCTTTCTTACTTTTAAAGGCAGAGTTACAAAGTAGAAAGAATGAAAAAAAGAAATCTTTTGCCTAGTGTTTCACTCCACAAATGACTGAAATAACCAGGGCTGGGCCAGGCTGAAGTCAGGATCCAGGAGCTTCACCCAAGTCTCCCACATGAATACAGGAGCCGAAGCACCCCAGCAACCCTCTGCTGCTTTCCCAGAAACATCATCATGGATCAGCAATGGAGCACCTGGGAGGCCAGTGTTGCAAGCAGTAGCATATTTGGTGTATTGCAACACTGGCCCCAAGGCGCTTTATTGGTATCTAATGAGACAGAGGATGATAGTGCTTAGTCATGGCTAGTCTGAAATAACCCAGGAACACTTAAAGCTTAATGCATAGAATGGAGGCCCAGGACTGAATGTGACCTACACGCATGTTCTGTTTAACCTTCACAGTGTTAACCTTCACAGTGTTCCTTATATCAACATTTATAAGTGAAGGCATTTTACATAAAATTTCAGGTTTCTAGATTTTATTAGGAAGTCTGCAGAGTGGTCCACACAGAGCCGTAAGTAAGTACTCTGGCCCTGGTTTGAAAGGAATCATTCCTCTGTTTTATGTAGATAGAATTATAGCAGGGTATAGCAGGGCTTCTATTAAGTTAATTTAAAAAAAAAATATTTTTATTGAAAAGTCAGATTTACAGAGGAGAGACAAAGGGAATAATCTACCATCTGCTGGTTCATTCCCCAAACTGCCGCAATGGCAGGAGCTGAGCTGATCAAAAACCAGGAGCCAGGAGCTTTTTTCCAAGTCTCCGACATCAGAAATAAAGCATTCACTTTGGGATAGGATTGTCTGCCACCTGGGCAGGCGAACAAGCATTGAGGTCATCTCCTGCTGCTTATCCAAGTCCGAGGGAATAGCAGTATAAATGCTCTCAGTTTGAAGGTGTTACGCATTTAAAGGTGCTGTGTAGTTGTGAATGTGTAGATAAGGGGAAGATAATGGAAGATATGCTCAGAAATATAAATATACTTACATTTCATTCTAAAATATTTGGCATCATTTCTTAAAAAGTAAGTATTTTAGTTAAGACATGAAGATATACTCTATGTTTTACAGGAATTCTGTCAACTCAGGTTATGGATAGACTATATAAGTAGAAGGGGTGAGGATGAAGAGACCAGAGGAGAAGATAGTGGTGAATTGGATCAGGCATTTAGAGGGAGAAGGGAGATTCAATATTTTATTTTTAATATATTTTAAATGGAATCAACAATTCCTTGATGAACAGGGTATGAGATATTAGAGAAAAAATAATTATGACACACTTAAGGGTTTTGCCTTCAGCAATTGGTGGATATAGCTGCCTTCAACTGATAGGCGAAAAGACTATGAGAAAAAAAATGTCTTGGGAGGAAAAGCAGGCTTTCTGTTTTGCATGTGGTTAAATTGAGAATGGTCAATTTGAAAATGCTAAGTAATTGGTTGTTAGGGAGATGAGCCAAATATGGTCATACATTTAGTAGTCAATATGCAAAGAAGTGGCATTTAACTTTGTGAGATTGGGATAAGAGTCAAAGATCCTTGAGTACAGGTAGTGAAGAGGACAAAGACACTTAGGGACATGCCAGCACTAAGCATTAGGAGAAAGAAAATGAACCGGCGGGAGTAAGCGTTCTACAAGCCAAGGTAGGAGTACATCAAAGTGGAACAAGTGGTAACTGTGCTAAGTGCTACTGATCAGGCAAGTAATGGGGAAAATAGAAATTGATCATCACCTTTAGCAGCATTTCAGTCATGACTTACTTTGGTAAAAGTACTCTTGGTGGATTTATGTAGACAAAATCCTGGTGGAATAGGACGAGAAAAGAATTGGAGCAATCAATTCAAACATTTAGTGCAGTGTTTCTGTTAAAGGGAGGAGTGAGGAGATAGGATCATAGGAATATAGAGAGGGACATTTTGTAATTGGGAGGAATAATTCAATAAAGATGCAGGTTAAAGCTTCATTAAAGAAACTAAGATCTTGTGTCTTGATGTTTTACAACCAAGGAGAAACATACACAATGCTAATTCACTGGTATTTCCTTAGATGTGTACAGGAGACTACTCAGGAATACTTTAGTAAGTTCACGGATAAATGAAATTTAAATATAAATGGACTTTGATACAAAAATTTTTGAAGTGCAGGCACACGTCTCCATAATATACTTTTCCCATGAACTTTTGAAGAGTATTAACACACTTAATCTGTCCAGGATAAATGGTTACCTATACTGAATAGTGTTTACAAAACTTATTTGCTATTATTTATTTTTGGGAAACAACATACAAAGATCGTAGGCTGAAAATAAATGTAAAAATCATTTTCTGGGAGAACAAGAAGATAAATGAATGAACCAGAGAAGTGCATGGTTATGGATTGAAATACAAGTTGTGAGTTTTTGAAGTATGCTCAAACTATGGAGTAATATTTAAAGCAAGTGGAGGTTTGCCATGATCCAGTGTACATAAGAAAGCACTCTATTAATTTTCTGTGACTGCTATAGCAAATTGAAACAAACTGGATAGTTTCAAAACCAGCAGAAATTCATTTTCTCATAGGTCCAAAGACCAAAAATGCAAAATCAGGATATCAATGAGACTGAGTTCTCTCCAACAGCTTCTGCAGGCTAATGAGAATTCTTGACTCGTGCCTATATCTCCTCTCTTCTGTCTGGCTTGCATTCATACCATTCACATCCCTGCCTCTGTCGTCTGTGTGTCTCTTCCAGCGGACAGCTTGATGTTGAATGAAAGGTTAGGTAGGACAATTCAGAATGATCTCCTTGCCTCACATACTTCTATCTGAGAGCATTCCTTGTTCCAGGTGGTGTGATGTTCATACCTTTTGAAAATTGGAACATGGTTGTATCATTGTAGAGGTTACTATTCAGTTACTGTGCCATCTATTTGTTAAAGTTGGATGTAGCTATTCCTATGATTGTTTCTGTTAACCTATGTGAGGGTAGAACTTTGCAGGAAAGAGGATAAGTGACATTAAAACCGTTTTGACGGAACTTGATGGGAGGTATGGTTGGCTGTGAAGCTTTGTTGGACTAACAGAAGAAGAGATGGCCTGGAATGACAAAGGTGGTAGGGTGGAGTAGCAGAATTTAAGCAACACATTAAATAAATAGAAATAAAAAAGTATTAACTCAAGCATAAACTGAAAGAAAACTCTCTTAATACAAAGGTTATGTATTTTTTCCTTTACTCTTTTGTTCCTACCATTATGAGTATTCTGTTTTTCCTAACTGTTGCTACAGCTATGGATCTTGAAAAGGATAGCCCGAGGGAGCTAACGGCTCTAGCCTTTAGGAGCTTAGAAGCATAAGGCAGATTGGATCTGTCCTTTAAAAATATTTGTGCAATTGAAGATATTTCAGCTGTGTCTCAAAGACCTTGTCCTTTAGGAAAGTGAAGGCTGTTATCGCATCTGGATGATGCCTCACGAAACTGTCACCTATGGTCTTTAGTTTCCCTTTTCCTGGTTTTTATGGTTTCTTAACATGAAACTCTGTGTTTAAGAACTTTATGAAAAATTACTCTTTAAAATTACAACCCCTCTCCCTTGCCCCATTTTGCTACCATCTCTCTTCTTCTTATGTTTTGTTCCACATTGATGAGCCCAGATGAACTTATCAAGTGCCGAAAAAAGATCTGTGACATATAGAATATCTTGGAAAGTTCATGGAAACTGAGCATTGTCTTAAAAATACGCATCTTTAAACTTTGCTCCAGAATGAATGCTTAGTTGTTTGTCATGAACTTTTCGAAGTTTCCTCTTAGGAGATTGGTGTTAAATTAATTTCATCATTCACTTTTCAGCTTTATTGATCCAAGTCTACATTTATTTAGCAGACAAGCATTTATGGAACATTCAGTGAATTCCAGTTCTGGGAATATGAACACCAACTAAACACAGCGTCCAGCAAAACAGCCCATGACTGAAATCAATCCAGATCATAGTCTGTTTCTGTACAGCTCTCCTACTGATATTTTTGAATATTTGGGGGGGGGATTGTGAGAAAGAAAACAGTAAAATATGGGAAAGGCTGTGTATATGGCTCATGAGAGTATACAATGGTTCTATTCAGAGGAAGTCTCTGGCTGTTAGAATAATGAGGAAATATGTGAGGCGAGTATAACACTAAATGAATTTAGAATTTTGCCTGCACAGGATGAATCTCTCTTCTAATACAAGATTTTCATTAGCAAAAAAGCCTACCCTTAGATTATAAGATGTGAGTAGCTCTGATTCCACGACACTTAATTCAGGGCAGGGTGCATAGGATTGGCTTGTTCTTAGTCAAATGCCCTTATTCCAGAGTTTCATTTATAATTGGATCTTCAATACATATTAATCCAATAAGAATGATCCTGGGATTTTTGTTAAACTTTGGGGAAAAATTTTTTTCTCTTATTACTGGAAGCTGAATGAAAGTGAAACTCTTAGTTGACCAAGGCTGTTATTTCTAAGAGGGTTTGTCAAGAAGGCAAACTCACTTTGAAAAGCAGAGATGCAAATAAAAAATAAAACCATATGTTAAAGATAATGTTCGCCCAGATACAAATATATTAGGGCTTGATTTATTTACTGTTTTGAAAATTATTTGTTAGGCTGGTTTGAATCAGATTTCTAATACTGCAACAAAATATACCCACTAATAGCAAGTTAAATGAGAAAATGAATGTTAGAGAACTGGTATAGGGTCCAGCGCAGTGGCCTAGTGGCTAAAGTCCTCATCTTGAATGTGTCAGGATCCCATATGGGCGCCAGTTTTAATCCCAGCAGCCCCACTTCCCATCCAGCTCCCTGGGAAAGCAGTTGAGGATGGCCTAAAGCCTTGGGATCCTATACCTGTGTGGAGGACCTGAAGGAGGCTTCTGGCCCCTGGCTTCAGATCGGTACAGCACTGGCCACTGCAGTGGCTTGGCAAGTGAACCATTGGATGGAAGATCTTCCTCTCTGTCACTTCTCCTCTCTGTATATCTGACTTTTCAGTAAAAATAAAATAAATCTTTTTTTTTTTAAAGAACTCGTATAAAAAAATCTATGAAGAACTCTTCCTCCTAAAAAGTAAAACCTCATTATGGTGTAAGAAATGCTTATATGTTTTGAAAGTAATCTAATCCTGCCCCCTTGTCTTGCTGAAGTGGAAATCACAGCACCCCAGAATGCTGAAAAAAAAAAAAACGTTATTTGCAACTGGAAAATGGCCCTGGCATGTACTCATTAACAGTGTGGTGTGCTGATTTTGTGTTGTAACCATTATGAGCAGTGTGTAATGCATTACTGGAAGGCAAGGAGGTCTTCCTAGGAGAGAGTGGTTTGACTGAGTTTGTAGGAGCATTTTTTTTCCCAGCATAAAAAAAAACAAACCTGGAATTCATTGTTATGTCTTGGAGAAAGTGAAGTTATGCTGCTCAGCAGGATTAAATGATATGAAGGTCGAGACATAAAGAGAACATGCAACCATCTGAAAATTGAGGGTTCAACCCAGTAAGAACTCAGCAGTGGAGGATTGCAGAAGCAACCGGGAATCAGATCATAACTTCATGTTATTATAATGAAGCTAGGCGAAGAAAATAGAGCTGCAGAGCTTAATGTATGTTTTAGAGGCATGTTTAGTGACTGATTTTTTTTGTTAGTTTGGAAGAATGTGGGTGTCAATGTTCACACTAATGTGGGGGATGAGAGGTAGAAGTTGAGATAGAACTTAGAAACTGAGAGCAACAGTGGAGATCAAAGGCAGCAATGGTGGCGAATTCCATGTGAGACATGAAATTGATGAAGTTTCAGAATCAACTTAAGTTTGCCCAATGGGTAGATGTGGTTCTGTGCTCTAGTGACAGAAAATGGGGTGGGGGTTAATTTTTAATGGAGCACCCCAGAATGGAAGTGAGGGGAAATCAGTGATAGAGTCCTGTATTGACATGGCCGTGCTCCTGGGATAATGTCATCTAGTAGTATGGGAATCTAAGGAAATTAAAGCAAAAGATTAGTTCTGTCCTCTGCTCAAATATCCTAAAAACCTAATATTTGTGGATCTATGAGTAATCTGCCTTTCCTTCATCTCACCCTGGTGAAACTCGTGGCATTAAGGGACGTGACAGTTAATTCTATGAATCTGATAGTGCTTTTCCAAGCAGAAAAGAGATACGAAGAAACAATTTCAGAGTAAAGAACAATCAAGCTGTGATGTGTGATTTTTAATCACCCTAGTAGATAGTACAGAGCTGCCCCCACTGACTTCAGGCTCCTCTGCTACTAAAGACTCTTCACAGAACATTTGATCTTGAAAGTTTCACTGTGCCTGCCTGGATATTTAATGGTATGTAAATATTTATTGGCATTGTTATGAATTACTGAAATCATCCGAAGTGAGGTTTCTGTCTCTGCAGACATGTTTTTCAACTTATCAAAACTTTTAATATAGAAAGTATGGGGTATTTTTTCTGAATAACTACATAATTGTGTACACAGAGTGCATTAATTTAAACCAAAGTAATTGAGTTAGAAAATGTATTTTATTCATGAAAAACTGACAACATAATGGGTAGAAATTGTTTAAGGGAATGAACACATTATCAAATAAAGAATGATTGACTTTCAAGAGTCACAGACCTTGAGAAATATAAAACATGAGAGAAAAATGTGTCATTCAATTTTGAAAGTAACAGACAAGCAGATTCAGTTTGAATGTGTTCCTCTGATATGTCTAATCCTCTCCTTCATAAAAGAAAATAACATATTAAACATAATATCTGTAAACTTTCAAAAGGCAAAGGAGCATGCGTAATGGGTACTATGTATAAAGCACGGAGGGCTTGCTTGTTTCTGTTTGGACTGAAAAAAAAACCATAGCAGTTGCAGTAAGCACATGATTTAACTGTTTTTTCAGTCTTTTAGCACCAAAAGATTTCAAACAATACAGTCAAATATAGCAAGAGTTAATGAACTATGGTGTCTTCCGAAATCTTACTCCCAAAGAACTCTGCATAGGCTTGTCTCTGAGAGCCATCTCATGTTTTTGATATGGACAAGATAGTTATAAACAAGGGGTGGCGTAAGAGGCTTCCTTGACAAGACGAACATTTAGCAGGAACCATAGCTTTCAAAGTTCACTGCTTGGTCTGGAAGAAAATAGAAAGAAAGTAAGGAGCAAATTTTGGGGTCCCTTCTAAGTGGATGGGTGGTACCGTATTGTATTCCTGATTTTCCTGGAATAGAGATAGTACAGGAGTGTGATCTGATTTTATCTGTATATTTTTTTCTGATAATATCTATGATAATCTTCTGTCTGTCTTATAAAGCGGATTGTGGTGAGGACTAGCACCGACTCAGGGTGTTTCCTACAAGTACTTTATGATATTACCTGTCTCTCCCTCCCTCTGGTGTTTATCATAATCTGGCCTGCACTATCATTGTTTGACTATCTTGTTTGTTTTTCGCTTTCCTTATTGGATTCATCAATTATTCCTTAAATTTACCACGATTATAATATGATCTCCTCTGTAGCATTTTTGGACTTGCAATTGCAGCATTTTTTTAAACCAAAAGCTACATAAAACAGTTATCTTGAGCATGTTTTCTAAAGGTGCAATGAAGAAGATGAAGAATCTGTTGTAATTTATTCCATAAGTACATTTTGTAAAACTTAAGCATGAAAATAACTTTAAAAAAAATCATCCAAGTTAAATATGTGCTTTCTTACTACTTTTCTGATATAAAAGAAAAAAAAGTTCTGAACTAATGTTGCAGCAACATGTTTTCTGGTAAAAACATTCACAAAATTTAAAAATAGCTAATAGAATTAAAATTTTAACATTTATACACAGTAAGAATTCTATCAAAATCAAGATGCTTCATTTCTTAAATGAATGATAAATTATTCATGGAGTCAATTTATTATATATTTTCTTAAAATAATTTTATGTATATTCACAGCTCCTTGAAATCTATGCATTCCTTTATTTCATTGAAATATCAGTGTTCTCTCCATTTTATAAAGAACATTGAGAACAGTAAGTTGAGGAAACTTAAAATGTACCGAGACAGATGGCGAGGTATGGTCTGAGATTCATGTATAATATTTTCTGACAGTATCAGAAGGCAAATGTTTCACAATTAGTATTTCTGCCAGAGACTACTTATTCAAGATATACTTTACCTTGAAAAATTCGAGTTTTGCCTGTTTGTCAAAGAAGATCAATATCAGTTGCTGTAAAGTTCTTGAAGCAGTTGCTTTCAATCAAGCATTTCTATTTGTTTTGATCTTTTGAAGGACTACTTAATTGTTTGCTTAATTTGCACTGCTTTGTTTCCTGCAAAATTCTAGATGGTCCTCCAAGTAATAGGAACTATTATTGCAGCAAAAGTCATCACAAAAAGTGCTGTTGTCTTAGAAACAGGCTTTCTTCTGTTGTCTTTGTAAAGTGGTCGCAGGCTGCTGAAGCCATGGAGCACTAACCTGGGGTTGGAGAGCACTTTGGTAGCCACAAGAACAATCTATTTCAGTTTATATCATCATGGGTTTTTTTTTTTCCTTAGAGGACAAATACATACAATTAAACAAAAGGACGTGGAGGTAAATGGTAGAGACACTAACTGTCCTTTAGGTTTTTATAACCTGTTTGCTGCTCTCTGTGAGAGGCCGTGTCAGACATGGCCCAGTCCCAGGGACACACTGGAGCAGATTTCTGAATAATGCAGTGGTTTGAGCATATCATGACAGAAGTGCCTCTCAGCAGCCTACCTGTGACACAGTTTAATGAAAACTACTGGAGGGCTGAAAGCAAGCAGGGAAGGAACCTTGAAGTCACAGGGTGTTTCAGCTGTGGCATGTTTACAAAACACACACAAGCAAAACCAACCCCCAAATCCCGAAGCCGCAAGTACACAAAGCAGGTCACACGTCTCAGGAGACAAGGTCTCTTTCCTAAGGAAGTCCCACAGTAAGGTGATCTGTGTGTGTTAGGTACTCGATGCCTGAGCATGCTTTTTTTTTTTTTTAGCTCCTCTCACTTAGAATTTGCTGTTATCCGTGCGTTGCTTTCATGTAACATGAAAAAAAAAAAAAGTGAAGCCTCTACTCATAAGAGATTTATACCCAGATTGGAAGAGAGGCAAGGAAGGGAGACGGGTTACCCAACAAAGGAAGTCAATGGTTTTTATCCCGTGTTGAGGCATGGAAATGTTAAGGCAGCAGGGAAGGAGTTAAAGGCAAGAAACATGATAGGGGGCAGGGTGCACTGTGTGTGTGTGTGTGTGTGTATGTGTGTGTGTGTGTGTGTGTGTGTGTGTGTGACACACAGAGAGAGGTGAGATAAGCTTCATATTGTCATTTTATGTAGCATGCTTAGGAAACCTTCTGGGTATGGTAACTTTTGAAGACATGATTGAGAAAGATGACAAATAATTCTGTATGCAAGATCCTGTTTTTATCTGCATAACAATAACATGTTGATCCTCTCGAACTATTCAGAATTCAAAAAAAAACCCCTCAGATTCACTTCACTCTAATTGTTTTCTATAGAATTATTGGAGCATTTCTATTGCTGCAAAGTGGATCAAATTAAAAACGCAGTACATTTCAGGGGATGCACCCCGAATTGATTAACTATCGGAGCGTATTTCGACAAGGTCAAAGGTTTATTCCCTAGTGCATAAACACATTTTGGACTCTAGTTTTCCACATAGAAAGCCATGTGTAGAATGCCTTTGTAGCTCTTTTATTTCCTTCATGCTCTTTTCTTAGCAGATGGGAAGTATGGTACACTTTAGCTTGCATGATGCTTGAGTTTCTTGTGGGGAGCAATCATACAGAAGGATAGTAGCAAATGAGAAAAGAGCATAAGGACACTGCCTTTCCGTCCTGGCTTTGTCTTTAATCATTTCCATGGATATAGGCTTCACACTCCCTTACATTAATCATTTCTTCGTAAAAAAGAGATGAGCAAAACTGTTGGCCCTACTTTGTAAATAAAAAAAATAAAATAAAATAAAAGAGGATGGTGGGAAGGTTAAAGATTTGCTTCAGGCAATTCTAAGTTGTAAGTGTCTAGTAAAGCCCTTCGAAGAAGCTATTTGTCTTAAGTGACAGTTCAGCGTTTTAACCACTGTGGTCCAGCATAAGCTAAGTCCAAACAGTATTAGTAATGGAAAGATAACAGGTTTGGGAATCAAGAGATCTCTGTTCTACTTTCATTTGTACCACTAACTAGCTCTGTGATGTTAAGAATTATTCCCCTCACCATTTTTTTTTTTTTAGTTCAAAGGCCATTATAAACAGTCATTTATCAAAAAAGCCTTTAAGGAGAGCTTTTTCTGGCAAGGGCTGGGATGAGGGATCAGTGGCCTTAGGTAGCATACCTACTGTGGAAGCCAGCCCTCAAATCAGCAGAACAATAGTAGGGCTGCTTACTCTGTCTTGTGACACATTCCCTATGATGTGGGAGGAGGAAGGGAGTGCCCAGCCAAAATAGAAATCATGGTAGGAGAGAGGACAGCAAGGAGTACTTACAGAACCTTCGAGTGGGAATTTATTGACACAGGGAAGGCACATGGCAGGCAGAGAGAATCCACAGCACAGGACTGGGAACAAGACACAAGCCTTGAGAAGTACAGTTATTAGAAAGATGGGGAGAGAAGCTTGATTTTCAAGTTTGATTCAAGGAAAAAAAGTACTTACTTCCCACCAAAAGATCTTTGGTTTGAAATTCATTGCAGAGGGACATTTTTGAGAAATATAAATAAAATAGGAAGGTACCAATGGCATGTGAAATTTACAAAGTTATGTAAAGGATTTATTTGAAATTGATGAGTTGTGAGGCTGTAACATAAGTCAACAAGAAAAATGATGAGGTTCTAAAATCCACGGAGATTGTAGGCCAGATTACAAAAGGGTCACTTGAGGGATTTAGAAAGTCACTTTTCAAATACCTGCATCTGGAAAAGAAAAGAATGGACAAGTTTTGGGGGGTACTATCCTGTGAAAAATAAAGTTTTTAGGGTCAGCAAATATTGAAAGAGAATTGGCCCAAGAGCCATGCTAGCTTTGTCAGCAGTGGGTTACTCAGCAAGGGCGTGGGTTAAGATATGTCGGACCAAAGTACATGAAGATTCAGATTTTGTTTTAAATTAGGATAGTGAGAAAATTGGCCCTTGTGGTTCACTGTCGTCACAGATGCAAATTCTATTCATCTGTATTTCTCTTGAATAAAATGCAGAGAGGGGCAATTTCAAGAACTATGGCTGAAAAGAGGTGTATTTCAGAGATATAAAGGCAACTTCCCTGTTCTCAGGATGTTGTTTTGGGAGGCCAAACTGTTTCTGCCCCTTCCTCTCTGCTTCCTCCACTGCACTTCTCAGCCTGTTCTGTGACAGGGGAAGGGCCTGAGTTAATTGCCCACTAGCAGTTAAATACTGTGAGCCGATAATAATTAAGCAAAGTAGGGTCCAGTTCCGTAGCTGGATCCTGTGTATCCCAAGTCTAATGTAAAAGAGAAAGTCAAAAAGATAGGGGCAAGGAAACAGAAGCAGAAATCGGTGTTCTGTGCGTGAAGGCAGGAAAGCTAGGAATTATGACACAGCTCCTGTGGAGCATGAGATAAGAACATCTGTCTTGAAAGTGCATGAAAATGAGAGGTGAACATGAATAGCCAAAATAAAGAGATGGGATAACATTGTGTGTGTGGCAGCGAGAAGGGGACATGCAAAAAGAGGCGATGGAACAGGAGCATAAAAGGAAAGATTGAACACAGTATCAGGAGAATATTTAATGTGAAGCGTACATCAGAACAGTCCATTTAATTTCGTCCCCCAGCGAATAGTCATTTTCATGTATTTGTGAAGGTGGCAAGGGTTTTTTTTTTGCACGATCATTACTTGTAAAATGCTTTGATTTTTCCCCCTCTCTTTCTTTCCTTATGTCCTTATGACACAGGGGAAACGGTGTTTCTGGTTTTTATTCTAAGCAGCATGAAGAGATTTCTCAGTGCAAAGCCGATCCAAGGGAAAAATAACCCTCTTCGATATAGATGTTATTGCCATTAAATTACTACCTTAAGTAGATGTACACATAAGGAGACACAGTTAATTTCACAAGAAGATGGGAAGGCCCACTAAGGTAATGAACTTTATTGAGAGTGCTTTTAATCCCATTATGCGCGTTTGAGAAGCTTTCTGAGCAGCAAAGACCACTGAGTTGATAAAAGAAGCATTTAGTTAGCAAATGCCTTCTGTGCTTCCCTGCTCGCTGGTGTATCTGCTTTAGAAATGAACCTTTCTCTCACAGTAGATTTAGGCGTGTTTCTTTGACTTGTCTCAGAAGTATGTGTGTGTGTGTGTGTGTGTGTGTGTTCATTCAGGGCACGATCGGTGTCATGAAGTAATTAACAAATAAAATAAGCGACCTCACCTGAATATGTGGATTGAGTAATGTAAGACTGTTCTCAGGCATTGGTAATTTGCATGGCTTTTGTTTTCTTATTTTACATTTTTGGAGGGGGAAAGGATACTACTGGCTATGACAATTCACATACCTTTGGCATGATGTAAATCTTGCTTTTGAATCTTTCATTGCTAGAAGGAACTGTGCCACCAGCTAGATCCTGTTTAGAGTATTCATTCTTCCTCAACTCTTATTGTCATGTAAGCCAGTTCCCCCTCACGTATTGCACAACTTTTTTAGGCCTCAGTTTTATTAGGCAAAACAAGGGTACTCACTCAGCAATGGTTTGGAAATGGTTTCATAATATACTTGTCTATTTTTCAGAGTTTCTATGCCAGCAGTTAAAGCTGCATGGGGACAGAACCCAGTGTGCACAGTATGACTTGGTGTGAGGTCCATAGATAGTGAATTTTCCTTTTTGTGCTTATTTCAACACAAGTGTCACCTTTGGTGCCTGAGTGCTTTGTGGTAGGACAAGAATCATATGTTTTTTAAAGAAAATCTTCAGTTCATAAACTGCCACATTGTAAACTCTGTTTCCTCTTTGGAAGAGTGTGAAACTACACAACAGATGGTGAAAAAAAACCCTGAGGATCTGGAGAAGAAATTCAATATAATGGTTCTATTTGCTTAGGTCACTTTGTTTTATAAATCAGCAATCCAGAGCTCTATAATTAGTATCAGCATAGGGCATTGTGCTTAGTGGTTTTCTGTTTAAAGATATGGCATCATTAAAGTGTTACTTTTAGGTCTTTTTAAAATTACTACCCTTGAAGACACAGGGTATATGTTTTAATCGTTTCCTTTTAAACTGAAGCTAAAGTTTAACAAGTTGGTCTCCGGGCCCTATAGGTATTTACCTTTCCCCATGAGTTCAGCTCTCACGTGTCCGCTAGGTGGCAGAAGAGCTTCGCCGTTTCTGATCCGCTGCTTCAGAAGCTGCTGAGTACTCAGCTCATTGCCGCAGCAGCTGAGACGGCTATAAATGTGTAAACAAGCAAAAGCTATATGTGACACACACCACCATTATTATAGCATAAAGCAGCACGTCCGAGCCAAGTTTTTGGCTTCCCATGGCCTGGTGAAGCCTACGCTTTGCCGATGGCTTGAAGCAAATATGGGGATCCAGAAACAATGACTGTTTTCTGGGGTGAGACTTTGTGTGTTTCTGACAAAGATAATTGTGCTGAAGGAAGACAATTGGCAACTCACGCGTTCATTGTTGCTTGGAAGGACTCCTAGTGCTTCCACCTGACTGAATCCTGTAGGAAGAGGAGCCATCAAATCAGAGTCTCTCAACATGCAAAAACTGAATCTGTTCGGCAGAAAAGCACAGAGCTTTGAGCTTTCTGAACAGTGAAAGTTTAGTTATGTAGAGTTGACCACAGTGGAATCTAAAAGTAAGACATTATATTTGTATACATAAAAAATACCCAGTTGATATTCAGAATGCCATCTAGGTAAATATATGAGTCTTTATCACGTACAGAATATAAACAAGCAGTAAAGTTGGAGAGGTGATGGGGTCAAACACAAAGAAAGGCACTTGTGTCTGTGGAGAGGATGGGTATTTATTTTAATAAGCCCCTTGCATTCCATAATAAATAAAACATCTGCCTAGGAGAGCACAAAACATAAGACATGCGCACAGAAAAGGCTGAGTGTGTGCTCGCCTAGGTAGAAGACACAGCAGCTGCAGTTTTTCTGGAAAGGTGATAATCTAAGGTTGGATTCGAAGCTGATTTACCTACATCTGCCATCCCAGCCGGCACCTGGTGTAGGGTGAATGACACACAATACTCCCCAAATGTCACTGTCCAGCCGTGTCCACCAATTAAAACTAATAAACATTCCTCCCCAGGCGGAAGATGTGCCGCCAGCCCCGCAAGCAGCAGGGCAGGCGATGGCAGAGCATAATAGCAGCAGTGGCAGCCGTGGCAGCCAGAGCCCTGGGCAGCAGGTGCACTTGGCTGGGAACAGGGAAGGGCACAGTGTGGTGCTGGCATCGTCCGCTCACATATTATGCAGGCAGAGCTGAGTTGTTTACAAATTGATAGCAGAGGGGATTTGGGAGAAGAGAGAGTCCGTGCACTGCACTCCGTGCTTAGGGAAGCCTGGGCAGGATTGCCTGCTGGTCAGTTGGGTACCAGTCCCTCTGGAAGAAGAAGAAAATAAAACCCTTTTCTTCTTATCCCCAATATACGCATCTCACCAGGCAGCACAGGCCCAGTCACTGACAGGCAAATAGACATGATGAGAAACCCAAACATCTTGAATGTTGAGGGTCAGAAATTCTCTGTTTTTCTCATCAAATCTCTTTCTTCTAGGTCACATTGGGTATGTGTGATGGCCCAGATCATGATGATCTGGATGTAGCTTAGAATTTGAAAAAAAAAAAATTGCAGAATTTTAAAAGCACTTGAACTGGGAAGACAATGAAGGCAGAGAGAGTGAACAAGGTCTCAGAACCTGTGGACGGGGGGCTTTGGCAGCCCAGGCTGTGCTGGATCCCTCAAGGAGGCTAGGGAGTCCTGGGAATGTGAAGGCAGAAAGGAGGAAGGGAGAGGTAGAGAGGAGAAATGTGTGTGTGTGTGTGTGTGTGTGTGTGTGTGTGTGTGTGTGTGTGTTAGGTGTCAAGGCGCTGGGCCAAGCTTCAGCGAGCTGGAGTGCCCAGGGCAGAGGTTCACGCGTCCCGGGCATGGTTGATCATGGATGATGATCACCCTCAATAGCAGGGCGCTGTGGTGAGTTATTGTCCTTGCCTTAAGTGTTATTTCTACCCAAGGCAGGCAGGAAGTGTCCTTTTTCCATCTTGTCAGCAGTGCAGCAACCTGTGTCAGTCTTTGTTTTCACCTCTGTTGGTTTCACATGCACTGCCTGGCGGTGTCAGTGCTGTCAGTTTAAAATCATGCGTCTCCCTGTAAGTGCTGCTATGATACAGACACCTGAAGGTGTCGTTTTCCTGTGGTTAATTAACCTTCAGCCCAATGGCACACCAGCTTGGCCTCTTAATTACATTTGTGTATAACCCTGAAAATGCAGGGTGATGAGGGGGGCGCTAACACTGCTGTCATCTCCCCATCCCACCTGTCGGGCCCAGAATCGAGAGGATTGTTAGACAGTGATTTCTGTCCTCGACAAGGCGGGCTCTGCACTCCGAGGTCAGATGGCAAAGCTTTGAATGTCTGAGGCCTTTTGACAAGTACATGCAAACACTTATAGTGGCAGGGTTTCTTTTGTAACTTTAAAAGAAATCAAAGCAGCTGCCTTTGCCTCTGCCTGCCATGCTGGCTTGCCAAAAAGCTGGAAAAATAGATATGAGGATTTTGAGTGTGGCGGTGGAAATCAGTGGAGAGTATGTTTCTGCTACCACTGCTTTCCTAGTTATCTAAAAACAAGCCAATTCCCTAATTGATACTCCAGTCTCTCTGCTCCATGATTTGAGTGGATTTGAGCCAAAGCTTTTTTTCACATTGTTAGTTGCCAAAACAACATTTGACACTAGCATGCTAGGTCTTGGGCAGCGGGGATGGAGTGGATTGAGCCTGGAGATTGTGGTGATGTGGAGGTAGAAAAGAGGATGGTGACAGATGGCTGCATTGTAGAATCACAAAAAAGTGTTCAAGAGGAAAGAGGACATGAATACTCAAGATAAACAAGGGGTGAAGGCTTGGAAGTTCCAAACATAACCGGAGCATGTGAGTCCAGGTTAATAACCTGTTAGAGCAGGATCCAAGTTCAGCATTTGGACTGCAAGGAGCTAGGAACATGAGCCAAAACCACAGACCCTGTGCTTGGCTCAGATCAGGATAAGAGGACAAAGAAAGTCAAATAGGAAGTGGGAAAATCTAAACAGCAAAAGTGGATATTGTTAAAGTGCAAGACTGCTCATTCACTTGTTTTGCCACATATAAAATGGGTTCATCATCTTACTTAAAAACAAAAGACTTATAATTTCAAGCTTGCTATATGTGGGCAAATAGAAAAACACAAGAAAAGGTAAAGTTTACCTGGTGTGAACAGATCTGACTTTGGACGTTCTTTTGTAGCCTGGCCACCAACTTGGCATTAACTTGCCGATTCCGCATCTGTGCTCCTTTCCAGCTCTTGGTAGTTTTCCAAGACTGGCAGTGCTTCCTACGTTCATGGCCACACAGCCTCCACTCAGCTTGGGCCACACAGGCCTTTGATTCTGGACCTAAGTAAATCAAATCTGTCATAGCACCTAAATAATGGCTCCCGATCCATTATTTTATTCACGAGATACTAAAAACTGCTGCCAACTTTCCTAATCTGGAAATACACAGAGACATAATTAGAATCTCATCCATATACGCTTTGTATTCTTGCTCTAGAATTAGGCATGTGTCAATGTCATGTGATGTGAGATGATCAAGAGCTTGTGGAAAGTGTGGGCAGAACACGCGGTTGGCCTTGTGTTTGAGAAGCAGGCACCCTTGAGACGATCAGCAGTAGCTTAATGGCATGACAATAGTTTCCGTATCTGGAGTTTGCAGGAAGAGGGAAGAGTGCCTGGGACCCCCTTCTTGGAGAGAATCGGAAAGCCACTCCACAGTTTTATCTGGGAGAATTTAGCTGATATTCCACTTGTCTTGGCTTTTGAAAAATGTTTAAAGTGTAGGTGATCTCAGTTGGCTGTCTGTCATGAAATAGGGTTTATCAGGTATTATCCAGTGATATTAGCTGTGCTTGAAAAGAATGCGTAGGAAGACAACAGAGGTGTCTGTGCATTGGCTAGCTTTGCTTGCTTTCGACTCTGCTTTGATGGTGTTGAAATGGGAGAGCAGGCAAAATTTATGCATTCTGATTCCAAGTTATTGCAAATAGACACTTTCATGTTTCCTGATGTCCCTAGAAATTTATGCATAATAGAGTTAACAAAATATTTGTTAAAAGTGTGCTTGCATTAATAAATTATAATGACAGTTAATGCTATCATGCTTCTTTCATAAACTGAATTGGCTTTCTTTTAAATTGTAGTTTTCATTATATGAATTATGAATCTGAAACAGTCTGCTCTCACATGCTTTTGTGATTTAACCTTCAAATCTACCCCTCTCTGTGTTTTAAATGGATCATGTAGAGATAGTTAAGCTGGTTAATTTAGAGAATCTAGGATGTTAAACTGCATAGGGTTTATCCATTCCCATGAAATACAGAAGGAGTCATAAATCACCATGGTAACCTAGCACATTATGATCCTTAGGGGGATAAAATACTGCAAACGTTTCCTAATGATTTACAAATCTCCCAAATGAATTGTCATATTGACACTACTAGGGCCACAGCAGGGAATAATTGTTCTCCACAGTTACATATCCTGCAACAGAGAGGGGGGATCTTACATCAGAATCATTCCTGAATAGCTTTCTCTCAAAGCAAGCTAACTGTGTCGCTGACTCTTGACTTATTTTACAGCTTTAAAAAGAGAAATACTGTCCACGTGTACCCCTAGGGATTCTAAGTAAAATGAGATTGTTTTAAATAATGAGAAATAACAAAGTTGGCAATAGTTTAGATAATCCTGATAATCTGTACTTTCATATGATTTCTCATCTGATAACTCCTGAACACTAAAATCATATTAAGTCTGGAAACAAACCTAAGAACACCCCTGGGCATCAAATCACAGTTGCTCCAGTTCATAGAGAGCAAAGAAGACATTTGTCTCTGAGGCTGTAGCCCGAGGATTGGCCAGGCATAAGTCCCCTCTTGGGATGCCTGCATTGCATGTTCAAGTGCCAGTTCATGGATTGGCTGTGCTCCTCCCACCCAGAATTCCTGCTAATGTCCCTAACATGGCACCAGATAACTGCTCCTGTGGGAGACACAAATGGACCCCTGGGTACTAGCTTTGGCTTAGTCCAGCTCTGGCTGTTGCGAGCAGTTAGGGGATGGATGAGCAGTTGATAAAGCTCTCTCCATTTCTTCCTTTATCTCTGTCATTCTGCTTACCAAACAAATCTTTAAAAAAAAAAGTAGGTAGCTCCTATCTTCTAATTGTTTTCTTCCAACTATGTCTGGAACAGTTTTCTAGAAGCAAGCTTCTCTTCTTCCTCAGGGCTTTTAAAGATAGAGATCACAATGAAGAATTTCAGTTTTTAGAAATGAAAGGAGTTCACTTCTGTTGAAAAAAATCAAAATTTAAATAAAGCTTTCATTTGTATACTGTATATGAAAATTAACTACTTGGGGACTAGATAAGTTATAAGAAGAAACAGGAAAGTTCTTTGAAAAATATTGGGAATATATAAAACTGGCCCAAATGTTTCTCTTAAAGCAAAGGTGGAAAATGATTGACTTGTGCACCCAGTTCTGCAGCCTGGAGTGACCCAGGTGGTATACAGACGAGTTTCCCTTGTGGCTGATACACAGCTGTTCTGTGGCGGCCCTTGAAATGATTCTACCTTCTTAATAATGTAAGGTACTCTTGGGAACCAATTTCTGCCTTAAATAATTTAAAATGCATGCTTTGCATT
The DNA here is from genome assembly GCF_017591425.1 of Ochotona curzoniae. Classification (NCBI taxonomy): domain Eukaryota; kingdom Metazoa; phylum Chordata; class Mammalia; order Lagomorpha; family Ochotonidae; genus Ochotona; species Ochotona curzoniae. The sequence goes on along the minus strand of NW_024466502.1, from coordinate 38,008,456 downwards.
AAATGAATAATTTTAATGAGAAAACCATATCCATCTGACTGGGGAATAACTGTTGATTCAATTTGAATATTTTTTTGAATGAACTAGCTTTGGATTAACAAGATTGTACTATATGTTTTATATGTTATGCCCCTATCTTACTTTTGGGTATAATTATTTATGGTGCCTCATGGTAAGTTGAGAAGGTGACAAAAAATTGAGAGAATAAACTTTAATTAGTTGACATAATGGAAAATGTACGGGGAAGAAAAACTGAAGAGATTAATAAATAAACACAGACTTGCTTAATTAAATATATTTCTGCTTACTTCTAGCCTTGAAATTCTCACAGCTGTGCATCAGCTTATAGCATGAATTCACTTTTCTTTAGACCGTTTTGATTACAGTTTTATTTCTCTGAGATTTTTTTGAACAATATGATTAATACAATAGTACAACGAAATGCAGTAAATACCATATTAAAAATATGTAATATCTTAGGGATACATTAGTATACACAGAAAATTCTAAAATCCCAAGAGAGCAGAGATGTGTTTTTGTGAACCACTAAGGATAATGTTTTGCATATTCTTAATACATAGCAAATAGATGTTGAATTAGTAGTTGACAAAAAGTAAGTAGTGTTGAAGATATAAATAATGTGATATAAATAATGTGGCTACTAGGTAACTCTAAAGGAAAATCAATCTCACATGGACACTAGATGAACCATTATGCATACAATATTATTTTTACTAGATTTAACCAGTTGTAATTGACAAAATAAATGTTAAAGAGAACTTTTAAATGAATTAAGACAGTAAAAAATAAGTAGGTTTTAGTATAAAAATTTTTGAAATCTGTGCAAATGAGGGGATTGTCAAAATGTTTGTAAATTTCATATTATGAAACATGATGTACTCATGAAAACAATTTTTCACCAACATTTTAAATTCCATTTTCAGTAAGAATTTTGAAGTCCCCTTTTGAAGGCTTCCTATGATTTAATGTGTATGAGGCGGCAATTCAGTTATGTCTATAGAATTTGTGAAATGAGTAAATCAAGGCAATGAATTTCACCACATTTTTTTTGATGGGTCTTTAAAATATTTTTTCTCTTAGAAATGTTCAATGAGTATGTAATATGTTAGTGTTAATTTTAGTCATCACATAGTATTAGATCCTTGGAATTTATTTGTCCTTGTAAACATAGAACTTTGACCACTACCCTCTAGGGCTTTGGCAATCACCGTTCTACCCTCTGTTTCTGTGAGCTCACCATTTGGGGATTCCACAAATAAGTGAGAGCCTACTGTATTTGTTGTGTATTCTTCCTGGCTGTTTTCTGATAGCATTATGTCATCTGGGATGTCCCAAATGACAGAATATCTAAGGTTGAGTAGTATTCCGTGGAATACGTACACCATATTCTCTTATTTTCTTTATTTAATGATTGATGGACACAGGTCGATTTCTTGGCTATTGTGAATAATAATTCAGTGAATATGAACGTGCAGATATTTATTTAAGATATTTATATCAATTCCCTTGGTTGTATACCCACAAGAATATATGCTTAATCAAATGCTGGTTTTATTTTTAACATTTTAAGGGAGTTCTTTAGTGTTTTCATAACATCTGTGTGAATTTACATATTTACTAACAATGAACAAGGCTTCACATTTCTTTACCTTTGTTATCATACTAACCTTTTGTGTTTTTGATAATAGCCATTTAACAGGTGTGAGATGACCTACCACTGTGGTTTTAATTTGCAGTTTCCTGGTAACTATTATGGTAACTTATAATGTTTGTCAAACATATTCAGTAAGGTAAGTTATGTTGTTGTTACTCTATGTGGATGAAGAGACAGGGTGAACAGTTGAGATAAACTGTTTTAATTCACATGAGAAAATTTGAATATGAAACTATGTTTCTCTAAATATTAACCAGGGGAAGTTGCTCTCTAACTTATGAGCTGTGGGATTTGGTATTTGCTTTGTGTCTTCCACATGGCAAAATCTGACCACCATTTGAATGTTCTCATTAGAACTTGGCTTCATTTGTTATAAGTTATAGAACATGGAGAAAGCAAAGGAAATGTAGAAACTTAAAGCCTATGCAGTTAGATTCAAACAGTCCAGTGTCCCTAGGATTTACTGTATTCATGTCTCAATGCTTACATTATGATGTAAAACAAAACAAAACAAAAAAACAGTTCTTTCCTACCTTGAATATGTTCACCTATTATTTTAAACAGAGCATGGATGCATGTGAAAAAATTTCATAATGTTACCAAAACAACTTGCAAATGAGCTTCCATCTTAGATCTGATTCTTTGTAAATTTAAACATTTTCTTAAATAGTTGAGAAATAGACAAATATGAGAAGGGAGAGAGAGGGAGAAAAATAGGAGAGAGAGAGAGCCCGCCCTACCTGCTATTCATTTCCCAAATGCCTGGAAGGGCAGAGAAGCCAAAGTGGGGAACACATCCAGATCTTAGAGCAATAGGAAATCAACTACTGTCTCCACGGGAGCTATATTAGCAGGCGGTACCGAGGGGGAGCTGGGACTGCGTCTGACCTGTGTGACATGGGCAGCCCAGCTGGCTTCTGACTCTTAGATCAAATACTCGCTCCTTGTATCTGCTTCATGCTCCCCGGGAATTTATTATATGTTGTTCAAGTTTCTTACTTTAATATGAACACAGGTTAAAATTACATATATTGAATATAGGTTTTTTTTTTCAATTCTAAGAGGTCAATACAAATTTTAATCATCACTTATAATGGCAAATATTTTGTGTTGTATATGTTTTCCCATGGGTTTTTTATGTATAAATAGAAGAATATTATTCAGATCTCTCAACTTCTTTTTTCAACTGAATTTAATTTTTAAAACATAAGTAAAATATAATGTGATGAAAATGTAGGGCTGAAACTGTGTTTTTGTTCAAGCCGCTGGCTCTCTAACTCACAATTAAAATGTGATAAAATTTTTGTATATATTACATTTTATTTACATGTAAATTTGCATGCATTAAGAAATTTAAAAATGTGGAACCCATCTTCCTATGATTTTAATATTAGTGATAAGGATGTTGACTAGTGACATTTCCAAAATTTTAACTTGAGATAACAGTGGCACAGATAAGATTCTGTACCTGTCTATTTTCAGGTCAAAGAAAAGGAAACAAGCATACCTCCTACTTTATTCCTCCTTTCAGAAAGTAGCAGGAAATTAAAAAAGGAAAGGCGTTCACTGTTGTATTTGTGACAGCAAATTTCTCAGGAGCCAGAGATCCTTCTTTGCTCTGTAATACGTTCCTGCGGATACAAAGGAACACTTATGATCGATGACTATCTCTGTTTGCATGAGCGATAATTCCTCAACACACAGTTCTCGATTAAAATAGAAATGCATTTCCAACTGTGTATTTCTTTATCTTTGTTTTATTCTTACTTGACAAGAATAGGAAGAGAATCTAGTGAAGCTGCAGTCTGCCACACTGCAGAGTGAAACTCGAGTGAGGGGTTTTAAAGGAGATGAGAACATGGCTTGCTGTCTGGTCTGTTAGCCTTGACCTAGGAGCAACTGAATGGGCAGAAGCCTCTAGAAACATAGACTTTTATGATGTTGATATGCTGGATTTTCCAGATTTTATTTTTAAATACAAATGGCCTATATTTAAATAACCGTGGTTTAAGATGCTTTATTTATTTAATAATATTGCTATGCATTTCCTTAAGGACATTACTAAGATTAGCACTATTGCCACTTATATCAACGAACATGGTAGGGCATACTGAGCTGTGAAGAAACCAAACCCTGAATACATCAGAGAAATACCAGCAGGTGGGGCCTTCTCAAGGACATCACCCATAGTTTAGCATTTATACATAGGAAATAGGGGTGGGATAAAATAGATAAATTATCAGCAAATGTTCATGTAAGGTCAGGCTGATGTCTGACACATATGAAAATCTTTGACGTTTTTATTTAATCCTTTTAAGATGTGGCAATTATGCTGTACCTTGAAAGTGGACATCTGAAAACCAAAGTTCAATGAATTGACAAAGTTCCAATGCTAGTCAGTGTTAGGACTGAGAATGAACGTGAGGAATGTATGTGCTGGAAATGGACACTGTGCTGGAAACTCTTCAGCCACCATCTCATTTCCATTTTGTGATGAGCTTGTGAGATCTGTTACTGTTTCGTAGGTGAGAAAATAAGGCTTGCTGAAAAACAGCAATGCAGTCACAAAGCCAGTAGGACACAGACCTAGGAATCAAAGTGTGTTTGACCCTGCAAGTTACATTGCTCGCTGTAACAAGCTGCCTCTCATGTGTGCCAACACTCGGCTTAATGATTCTGCTCAGAGAGGCAGCCTGTATTCAAGGTTTTTCAAAGCCAAGTAAAATATGTGTTGTGATGTGACTGTGTCCTTCAGAGTTCATGTGTGAGAAGTTTTACCTCCAAATGAGACTGTTGAGAGTTGGGACCCGTAAGAGGCAGTTAGCTCAGAAGAATGATGCCTTAATAATTAAGGAAATGTTGTTATAGGAGTGGGCTCATTGTCACAACTGTGAGCTCCTTATAAAATAAGTTCTATCTTCTCTTGCTTACTTTTGCTGTCTTACATTCTTTTTTTTTTTAAAGATTTATTTTTATTATTATTTTTTTTATTGGAAAGGCGGATATACAGAGAGGAGAGACAGAGAGGAAGATCTTCCGTCCGATGATTCACTCCCCAAGTGAGCACAACGGCCGATACTATGCCAATCCGAAGCCAGGAGCCTCTTCCGGGTCTCCCACACGGGTGCAGGGTCCCAAAGCTTTGGGCCGTCCTCGACTGCTTTCCCAGGCCACAGGCAGGGAGCTGGAAGGGAAGTGGGGCTGCTGGGATAGAACCGGCGCCCATATGGGATCCTGGGCGTGCAAGGCGAGGACCTTAACCACTGCGCCACCGCGTCGGCCTCGCTGTCTTACATTCTTAATTTACCTTCAATTGATGCCGCAGGATAGCCCAATCCTATGGCACATTCATTCTTGACTTCTCGGTGTCTAGAGAAAACAAATTAGTTTATGTCTGATGTAGTCAGTGTGAGTACTCTGTGATAGCAACACAAAATAAACTAAGACTGTTTTACCATACCAACTATGCCAAAAATAGGAGACAAATGTAAAGTTTTCTCTAATGAATTCTCAGGTTGGTTTTTTTTTTTGAATACAGAAAGCAACGACATAACAATTCAGTTGTATATAATGAAACAACATAAGGGCCAGCGTGGTGATGCATTGAGATAAACCACCACCTGTAATGCCATCCTCCTCCTGTGTGGCACCACCTGTGATGCCATCCTTCTCTGCGAGCTCTGATTTGAGTTCTTGCTGTCCTACTTTTAATCCCTGATAACCTGCCCTGCAAAGTCGTGGGAGATGGTCCAAGCACTTGGGTCCCTTAGCCTAAGTAGAAAATTCTGATACCTAGGCTTTGGCTTCAGCTTGGCTCGGCTTAGGCCATTGTGTCCTTCCCTCTCCCTCTAACTCTGCCTTTCACACAAATAACTATTTTAAAAAGATATAACAACAACATGATAAATAATGGAAAAGATAAAATAGTGATAGATAATATCCTGGGGTGAATTATTTAAAGAAGGCCAGTATATATGTTTGAAAACTACAGCTTTGGGAAGAGCCAAGAGAAGAGCAGGCTGTGATGACGCAACAGGGATGCTGGAGCGTATCGGGCAAGGACAGGGAGTGTCGAGGCTCACGAGGTCACATATCAGATAACGTTACAGAGTGAACAAAGACTGTGTCCATGATCTCCCACCCTCAAAGACAAAAGCTCTGTATTTCAATGTCAGTGCTATGCAGAGAATGGGCGGTAACAAGGTTGCCATCACTGAAGAGACCAGAGTTTAAGGCAACCTGGGTCTGTGATGATGTTGTTTTGTGCGAGCCATTCAGCAATTTAATGAAAATAAGAGATGGAGAGGGAAAGAGAAGCAGAGATTGAGTGGTTCAGAATATGCTTTAGAGTAACAAATAACAGAATTTTAAGATCTTGATGTATAACAGAAAGTGCAAAAATCAAGAGTAACTTACTCTATTTTGTCTGGAAAAATGTGGCCAATGTCTGTGCCACTACAATGAGAAAGCTTCCTTTACAATTTAAGATGCCTTGACCATGACAAAAATGTCCAGATTTGTTTTAATAATGCAAAGACTGGTGTGCTGTTAAGAGGCTTTTAATGATAACCATTGCGCCTGTTATTTCTTGTGAAGATTTTGTCATTGTAGCCATTAGTAAACTCAACTCTTCTTGTAGAGCGTTGTAAGGAAGTTCCTAGAGTGCTCACCCGTGAGATAATACGTTCATAAAGAAATTAGATATCACTAGCTACCTGCAATGTTATAGAGATATTTCTACCCTTTTGTTTTTTCCTTAAATGTCAAGGTTTTTATAAGTATATCAATGAATGAATCAGAGATAAAAAAATATCGCCAATTAGTCCCTTTGGATATTGGTGCCACGAAGTAGGGGTATGCCTCTCTGTTGAGAAGCTCTATGTACTTCTGAATGTAGTCATTCAAGAACATCAAAGCAAATTTTGTTAATATTTCTTTTTATTTTTGAAAGCCAAATTTACAGAGAGAAAGCAACACACACACACACACACACACACACACACACACACACACACACACACACACACACAGATTTTCTGTCCACTAATTGTCCCCCAAATGGCCGTAGTGGCCAGCACTTGGCTATGTTAAATCCTGGAGCTACGAGTTTCAAGGGGCTTAAGTACATGGGCCATCTTCCACTGCTTTCCGCACGCCATTCACAGGGAATTAAATCTGAATTGGACATCCAGAATTTGAGCCACAGCTTGCTATGCCAAAACACTAACCCCATGCGGAGTAAATTTATGAGGGAGCACGAAACACAAATACAGCATAACTTCATGAGGTAGAAAATCATCAATGAAAATGTCTCTGGTACTTTTAGCTACAATTCTCAGATTGCTAATACTCAGACTGCGATGCACTTCAACTATTTACAGTTCCCCAAGGCTTCTTACTTGTAACTTCCAGTGCCCTTGTCACTTGACTGTCCTTCTCAGAGTTCCTCAAGGACCCTTGACTCTTTGCCTTTTAAACTGTGTTCTATCTTATGGATCCTTTTGAAAACAGTCTAGCGTTTAAGATGAAATATTCACAGCGAAGAAGACAGAGGTTAGCGATTGAACAGATTTCTTCATACAGCAAACTGAAGCAAAGCAAAACATCAAACAAAAATTAAGATTATGACTTAAATCAGGAAGGAGACATCACAATTTCTTTTCCTCTACATTTTAAGCTCAAATTTTTGCAAATATTCTCCCTAACTGCTGCTATTGTCTGGCTAGCATTTCTGTCCAGTGCCTCTTGCTCAGTTTCTCCAGGTAAAGTACAATGTCTTTACCTGAAGTAAACCGGCCTAGGTAAAACCTTTAACATTGGGCCCAGCGCAATAGCTTAGTGGTTAAAATCCTAGCCTTGCACGCCCGGGATCCTATATGGGCACCGGTTGTAATCCTGGCTGCCCTGCTTCCCATCCCATGTCCAGCTCCCTGCCTGTGGCCTGGGAAAGCAGCAGAGGATGACACAAAGCCTTGAGATCCTGCACCCACATGGGAGACCTGGGGGAAGTTCCTGGCTCCTGGCTTCAGATCGGCATAGCATCGGCCGTTGCAGTCACTTAGGGAGTGAATCATTGGACGGAAGATCTTTCTCTCTGTGTCTCCTCCACAGTTCGTTAACTTGGTCAATAATGTTTGTCTAAGACTCTGTGAAACACTGAAATTTTTTCTTATCAAAGGCACACCACATTTCCTAACAATGCTATCCCATTTCTATCCTCACCAAAGGATATCCAAATGATTTCAGGTCTATTTTTCTGGAATTACGTGAATCAGCCATCATATGTCTTCATCTTGCTGTTGGCTAGGCTAATGGGATGTTCAGTCTTGTTGCTTTCTTCAAATTTGAAAATCTTATTTCTACCCTCCTGTTTACATTGACAACACACACAAAAGCTTGTGTCGAAGAACTACCCAGTGAGGTTTAAAAAGGATAAAAATGTTCCTGCTTAAAGTTGAAGTAAAAGAAGGATAAAAAGGGAAAACCAGAGTCTAATAAAGAACAAAGACAAGTTAACTTTTAAGGGATGACAAATTCTACCTTACACGGTTTTATTTTGTCTTACTCTGAAGGAAATGACAAAGCTGATACTTTCTGAAAATAGATCTTTTAACAGTAAATATTCCTGTGAAATCTGACAAGCTATTTGTGTTTTATTTTAAAAGCTTTTGTACCTTTCAAAACTAAACAAAGTGCTTCAAAGATTATGTGGAAACTTTAAAGCACTGTATTTAAAAATAGAGAAGAACCATGAAATTCTCGAACTGGTTCAAACATATATATATGACTGGCTGCTGCTTCAAAGTGAATTTGTAATGGGGTATGTTCCAAAAGTTCAAATTGAGTATGCCTGTGCAAGCCATGAGTTGTGGGATGCATCCCCTTTTCTCATTAACACAGGCTCCATTTGGATGGAAGACATGGACTATAGAAATACAATTTATAGATTTTTCTCATTTTTTTAATCCAACATAACAAAGATTTCAGAGACCCACAGAAGAAGAATTTGTTAAGTAGTCAAGTTGTAAGGAGTTCATTTTTGGCAAAAGGAAAAGATACAGAAGGAAAAGACAACACATGCTAATTTGAATGTTTCCCACTGAAGTGCGCCAGTGCAGAGGACTGCATCGGTTTCCTGTTGTTAAGGGTTAATCTCTGGCTTGCATGCCACTGCACTTACCCATGTTCTCTTTCACTATAACAGAGTACTTGTGCAGCCACCTATCTAAAGTCAACCCTTTCACCTCAGTTCTAAGAATTGGACTTAAAACTCAAGACACAGTGGAAGAAAATATGGTGGAATGTGTATGTTCAAGGTGTTGTCCTTCACACAGATACCACAGTGTTACCATATGTTAGTATATTCCTTAATACATCTTACTGTATGTGTTATTATCTCCAAGCTGATGACTCCCATGCCTTAGGATATTTCCAAAGGTAGATTTATTGAGTGAGTTGATTTTATAGATCTCACAATGAGCATTCTTAGGTCTTTCATTGGGATTTCTTTGTTTCATTTTTGGTGCTGAAATGCTTCTGGAAGTTTTTCAGTCTTTGGTACCCAGCAGCCACAAAAACATTATATTCCCCTATTTTGTGAAATACACAGTGTATTTATTTTTTCCTAAAGATTTATCTATCTATCTATCTATCTATCTATCTATCTATCTATCTATCTATCTACTTATTTATCTATTTATTTATTTTGATGATTTTTACATAGTTAATTAGGGTGATAAGGGTATAGGGCTACAGGAAAGTGGGTTAGATCATTATTTCCACAATCTTTTTTTTCATTTTTGCATCTGGGGAATGGAGTAGATAAGAATAGAAGCCATATCCAGCCTCCCAGGCATCTCCATATCGTGGGAGGGAAGACAGCCACTCAATACCATCCCAGGGTCCCTGACATGGAGCAAGCTCCTAGAGTCCTGCTAAAGAGGTTGGGATAGTTCAGCAGTTCGGAATTACTGCCGATATTGCCACTCCAAGCACAATATCTCTCCCAAATCCACTGGTTGACATAGTCCACCTTAGGGTCTCTGTTTGCCCAGATACTCATTGTCAACACTTGGCTGGGGTAGTTGATTCATTTGTTCTGTCCTCCGTCCTCTGTTATGGTGCCACGGGTCTTCTGCAGACTCCAATGTACTGCCATATGCATCCTCCATGTGCATCTGGATATACTGTCCACTGTTCCATCTAAGCTACTGATGAGGCTCAGCTTTGACACATTCACTCCATGGTCAGACCATGGAAGCTGCAAATCTCTCCTTGGTTGGGGTTCTGCATCAAGTGATTCAGTTGGGAGGATCCCCAAAGAAATCTCGCCTGAGGTGATCCCAGATCTGATTCTTGTGTGTGTATGCCAAAACAGAGTTTAGCACATCTGTCACCCCAATCAACTATGTACATGCTGGTGATTGCAATTGCTGGGTCAGTTTTGTTTCCAGCCCTGTGTTCCACAGAAATCAATGGGTCTTGCAAACCAGCCCAATGCCACCCACCACACACTCAGCCCTCACCCAAACCAGTGGGGGCAAGCCTCAATAACCCACCAGGTCTGACCCCTGCCAAGGTTCCCATTCTTGCCAGTATGCACATCAGACTGGTCATGTCTGTATAACATACCATTCAGCCCTCATACATGTCAATGGGCATTGAAGCGTCCATGGGCCAGCCTTACTTAGTCTACCTACTGTGCTAGCATGAACAGTGGCTTTTTTTCACTGGTCTTCACCCATTCTGGTTTTAACTGCTGGTCCACACCCAGACACAGCTTATATTTGGCTCAGCAGGTGCAGAGACCTAGCTCAGCCCATCCTACACCTACTCTGGTTCTTAGGAGCTCCACTGGGTGCTGGGGTCTAGCCCAGTCTGGCACACCCCAGACCCAGTCCACACCCATTTTGCAGCCATGTCCAGATCAGTTAGCAGCTCCTACTTTGGCCTTTGCACTCACCAGTGGGAATCACAACACAGCTAGGGCATTCCCTTTGCTCCATATCCAGGCCTATTCACAGCTATAGAGCTTGTATGTGCCCGTGGTTACTCTGACCCAGCTTAGCACAGCCCCTCCACTGTTTTGGCCTGTGTGTTTGGATGCTGTTGCCTGGAATAACCCAGCCAGCCCCCAGTCCTAGTTTTTGCTGGTGGGAGCTAGAACCTGGCCCTACTTAGCCTGTTCCCATTCCTGTCTCATGCAGACTGGTAGGTATGACTGCCTAGCCCAGCATGATCTGCATTCCAGTCTGGTTTCTGTACTTTCCAGTGAGCTAAGGTTTGCTTGGCCCTGCCTAGTCCTACCCCTTCCAAAACCAATACACACTTTTGCCAAGCGTTGGAGCTGCCTTTTCCAGCTTGCCCAAACACCAGGCCTGGACTACATGCTCACCAGCAGGAGCTCTGACCTACTAGGGGAGTTTCTCACATTCCTAAACTCGGCCCTCTCCCATACCCAAGTCTCAGACATGCCAGCGGATGTTAGACCATTGCCCGACATAGCCTGCCCCTCCATCTTGGCCTAGTATGAGCTTGTAAGTGTTGCAGCCTTGACTGTCTCAAACCCTATTTTAGGTGCACATGTGGCTGCTCCAGCCTATTCTTGGTACTCACACCTGTGAGTGTTGGCAGGTTCCATGGTCACACCGTACTCAGCCCATCACCACCCCAGTTGTTGAGCTAAATAGAGTGCTATTCTCTCCCATTTTGAGGATTGTAGTGGTCCGGTTGATTAAGACACTGCTTTGGATATGCATATCTCACACCCGAGTGCCTTTGAAAAGCAGAGTTTGAGAGACAGAGAGGGAAAGATAGAGAGATCTTCCACTTGCTGGTTCATTCCCATCACAGACATAACAGATGGCTGTAATGGTCAGGGCTGGGCCAAGCCAAAGTCAGTAGACAGGAGCTTTAGCCCGAAATCACACATGGATGCAGGGGTTTAAGGACTTTTCCAGGCGTATTAGCAGTCTGCTTGATCTGAAGTGGACTGGCCAGGACTGGAACAGTTGCCATATGGGATGGGGACATTGTAGGCAGTAGTTTAAGCCAATAAGCCAGAGCACCGGTTGCCTTACCTCTGCCTCTGATCTAGCTTTTTGTTAATACATATGGCAAGCAGCCCATGTTGGTCTAAGTACTGGTGTCCCTGTGACCCATTGGGAAGAACTGCCAGTGTACTTGGGCCCTGGATTCTTTCTAACTTGATCCCATCTGTTGCAAGCATTTTGGAAGTCAACTAGCAGGTGAAAGAGTTATTTTGTTCTCGCTTCTCCGTACTCATTCAGATAAATGACAGCTACATTTTAAAATGGCATTTTGAAAGGGAATTTCTAAAATTTTAGAGTTAAGGGTAGAAAGGTAAAGAGAAAGAGGGCAGGGGGGAAGAGAGAGAAAATATGAGTCTTACATTCTCTGGTTCACTCTCCATGTGGATGCAATGGTCCAGGCAGAACCAACATGAACCAGGATCCAGGAGTATCATCTCAGTCTTTCATGGGGATTGCAGAAACCCAAGTACTTGGGCCATTTTTCTGTTGAATTTCCTAGGCCACTAGCAGGGAACTAGATCAGAAGTAGAGAAAATGGGACATAAATGAACACCCATGTGGGATGCCGGCATCCAAGCAGCTGCTTCTGCTATGCCGCAATGCCAGCTGGTGACAGTGAGCTTCTTATACTGTACAATATATGGAGCCCTTAATAATTTATTATTAAAGATGGAACCATTTATACATTTGATTATTCATCATTTGGACCATTTCTCATGAAACATAAATAATAATACAATGAGAGACAATTTTGATACAGACATGTGAGTGGTTAGCCACACTACGGCAGGGAGACTTGCATCTCGCCAGCTCTTTAGAGAGGATCTACAAGCACAGGGGAATAGTTGTGCATGTTGGTTTCTCACTTAATTCCTATTGTAATCTATACAAACCAAGAAAAAAAACTGCTTTCTTTAAAATTTCTTTGAAATGGGTAGAGATGTGTAGATTTGCCTGACTAAAGAGATGTATCTCCTTCCTGCTGAAATAACCTGATCAGATTCTTCATGTATCGGTGATATTTCCGGAAAGTTCATTATTTTTCCACTAATAAGATTATTCTATACTCAGTTAAAAAGCAAGGGTCTTAAAAAGAAGCAGAGTAAGCAAATAGGACTGGGATGTATACTGAGAGCTGAAACAACACAAAAATACTAAAATGTTATATCAAATAACTAATAATCATTTTGTGATGTAAACATTAAGTGTAGAAAATGCTGCCTTCTATGTTTAGAGTTTTCTTTGCTTGTTCTTGAAAAGTGCACTGGATTTAGGCCAATGCAGAAAATTCATTTTAATTCTTGAGCATGTCCTGTTAGTCAGAAAGGTTCCAAATGCAGGATCATTTGCTCTGAGAATGGCGGGATTCCTTGGAGTCACAGTACAAAAAAATCTGTGAAATCATAGGTTTAACTGGATGCGAGAAGAGGATGAAAAAAGATTAAGGGGTAATTTTGTAAAGCAGTAATTATTATATCACATAATGCCAAGTAATAATAATATTTCTGAAATTATTTACTTATTTATTGAATAAGATTGTCTATTTTCTCTGTTTGTCATGCCTCTGTATACCCACATTAATTTTTCTGAGACTAAGGTAATTTTTAGAAAAAATTGTAATAAAAATTATATATATCTTTAAAAGTTATTATTGACACTGTTAGAATTCTAATGCTCCATTTTATTGTATATGAGGCTCTTTATTTGGTGAACTGTAAATGTCTAACTGAAGGACTTTTAAAAATTAAAGTTTTAAAATGCAAACAGTGCATTTATTCAACATCCATGCTACCTTGAATAGCTGTAATGGGCATTTATTGTTTGTTGCATATAATTTCCTTACATATCACAATAAAAAGAGCTTTTTAAAAATCCATAAATGACCCTTTATGATCACATTACCAAAAGACTCCTTTTCAAATCTTTTGTAGTATGCACATTATCTTTGGCTGCATCTATTCAATGACGATGAGAATACCTTTTCCATTTACTTTATTCTGTTTTTGTGAAAACATTTCTTCACTGAGCAGAATATTCACATTCATTAGTAATTATTTGCACATTCTCCAATCTGTATCCTGTGAAGCCTTATGGGAGAATAATTGCTGTACTATGTCAAGAGTAGGGCTTAGCCAACGCTAACTTACCACATCCAAGCATTCTTCCACTCACAAATGACCCTGAAATTTATAGTGACTTTAAAATGTCTAATTATCTGACTGCCTTTCTACTCCGATCATTTTGACTGAAAATTATTCACTTTTTAAAATCCAGCCTCTTATAATTATTCCAGTTTCATACCTGCCCTCCCTTCATTCTTCACCTAACCTCTTCCTAACCATCACTGTGATATCCCTGGTAATGTGAAGAAAGCAGTCAGCACAACTATTCTGAGCTTCATAAGCAAAAGGAACGTCATTCTCACATCTGCAATTTGAGTTTCTTTGAATTATATTCTCATTGTGTTGGATGAATATTCTGCAGGCTAAGGAATATAGACACAAACTTTCTTTTTTTCTCTGTTCTACAACATCATTTAGATGTTTAATCACCTGAAAAAGGCATTTATTGCTTGATATATACCATCTTTATGAGCATAATCCTTTAATTATTAATTGAGTTCATAATTCCGGACTTAAATGTAGCTTTATGTCTCCACCAAATGTTATAGAATATCTATTGCTTAATCTCAAATAATTATGCATAAATTTCTCTTGTTTATTTAAGTAATTTTTAATTCATCCTAGCCAGCTTTCTTTGTGGGTAGTATTTTATTTCTTTCCACAGCTTGTTAAATTTACTTCTGAGAATTCAATCTATAACCTACAATTGACTTTTAAAACTCATATAATAATGTGGTGTGCTTTATAACAGTAGACTTAGGTTTTCTGAAAGTTAAAAAAATACTGTCTATAGACTTGGGGAAAAATTAATAAATAATAATATGTGAACAACTGGATTATCCAAACCTTACACTAATTAATGATAATGACTTCATTTTCAGTGTTTTTAAATTTTATTTTTATAATGATTACATGATTGATCAGGGTAGGAAGGATCAAGGTTTAGGGAAAATTTGGTGAACTCATTGTCTCCAATTTTGCTATTTCTTCTTGTTTCTGGGGCAGGCAAGACATAAAAGGGGAACCACCCACAACTTTCCAAACATCCCAGGGATGAGAAACCACCACCTCATTAACCCAGAGTTTCCATGTGTACATATTCTCATGGTTCTGCCGAAGTGGTTTGGCTAGTTCTGAAATGGGAAATGTGAGCATGGTCTAATTTTTCAGTTCTTTGAATAGTTATTTCTCATGGTACACTTTTCTTTTTCGTACTCTTTGGTCATGGAAGCAAATGTTAACCTGAGTTCTCTTTAAGACTTAGTCCCACTGGGGACACAGGGTTTTCATTGTGCAGGTTTTCAAACAAATGTTTGCATTTTTCTACAAAAACTGCAGCATAGTATGGAGTTATTCTGACCAGTTATTGAGATATGGTCTGTTTTTCCTCCTGGAACAAATTCAGGGAAGAATTCTTTTCACCCATTCGCAGTCTTATTTGTAAGGCTACGTTTTTGTCTCCAATTTGTTCCAAAATCTTGCGCTGGAAATTGTGTTCCTTATAACTTGATGACTGAGGAGTCTTTGTAAAGTACTCTTGCAGCTTGCTCCAGGCCTCTTGAGAAACAAGCCTTCTTTCATTTTCAGATATGCATAACTCTGTATGTAGACACAGAATAAAACATTATCCAACTCTTTCAAAAATCCTCTCAGAAGTGACTATCCCAAATGCCATATGTCAGGTAGAGCAGATTGCACGGATGGACATTGGACTTGCAGGGAATATTTCAAATTTGATATTTAAGGGGAGTGGCGAGTGGGAGGTGATGAATAAAAATTGAACAAGCTTAGCAACAGTGACAGTAAATCATGTTTACATATGGGATTTCTAGTCATAGGAGAGAATAAAGTTCTTTTACATTTGCTTGCTCAAGTTTTATACCAGAATGCATTGTTCCTTTAATGATTTGCATTATAGGGATGGCACAACATCCTGCTTGGAACTATAAGTAATTCTTTAGAGACACAACTTCCTTCACTCATATTCCACTTTCAAAAATTCAT
Source organism: Ochotona curzoniae (assembly GCF_017591425.1). Lineage (NCBI taxonomy): Eukaryota > Metazoa > Chordata > Mammalia > Lagomorpha > Ochotonidae > Ochotona > Ochotona curzoniae. The sequence continues at coordinate 37,992,602 of NW_024466502.1, read as the reverse complement.
GTAAGTCAAAAAAAAGGGGGCAGGGATGGGATCCATAGGAAGACAGTTTGGTCTTGGGGAGTATACTTATGGAAGAGACTGGTACAATATTTGTGGGACCCCAGTTAGATCCCCCTGGGGTTGAGTTGTAATAAAGCTTGTCCTCTGGGTGTTTCTGGCTTCCTGTCTAACCATGTGATCTCTCCCTCTGGCAAATACTACTCCATGATTCTCTCTGCCACATTGGGATGCAGCTAAGAGGTTTGTCACCAAGATGCTACCAACAGGAATGTCCAATCATTGAGTTTGAAACACTGTGAGCTATGTGACATCTTTACATAATATCATTGTAGTTTAAAAAGTATTTTGTAACAGCAATAGAAAATGGACCAATGTATTTTCTAAAGACAGATCTAAATCCTCATTAAAGATACACAAATCCATTCCGTGTTGGACAAGGAAGTAAGGGAATGTCTGAAAGATGATCTTTCCCTCCGGTGTTTGTTTTATGCAACTGATTAATCCCTCACACAATCTCCATGGGAGGAAGAAGGTAAAAGGAAGAACCTCCTTAAGCAAATTATCTCATTATTATAGTTTGATTATGTCCCTCTAAAAGTATAGCTTGGGAACTTAATGCCCATTGCTTCAGAGGTAGATTGTCTTTGGGAAATCTATTAATTTCTGTCTACATGTGGCTTTTGGTGTAGTGACTGTTGTACTCCTGGTGGCACCATCACACCTAAAGAATTCCCAGCCTCCTGTTCCCAAGAGCACCACCAAAAATTACTGCGTATATAAGGGGCATTAGAATTTTACTGTTAGTTTATAACTTGAGGTTAATCTACTATAATTTGCAATTAGAATTTAATGCTCATTTTTTCAAAATACTTTGATGATTTTTATTGGAAAGTCAGATTTACAGAAAGGAGAGACAGAGAGATAAATCTTTCATCTGTTGGTTCATCCCCCAAGTGGGCGCCAAAGAAAGAGCTGAACCAGTCTAAAGATAAGATCCAGGAGCTTCTTCTGGGTCTCCCACATGGGTGCAGGGACCCAAGGCCATGGGTCATCCTCTACTGTTTTCTTAGGCCACAAGCAGAGAGCTGTATGAGAAGTAGAACAGCTCAGAAATTAACTGGCACCTTATAGGATCCTGGACGTGCAGGGGGAGGATTTAGCCACTAGACCATGGTGCTGGACGCTTTAATATTGGTTTTTTAAGGAATATTTTAAAACATATGAATCAATTATTGATCAGCCTGATGGGTACATTTCACCCATGTACCCATCATGTAATTCCAGTAAGAACTGATTGAATCTCCCGTAACGTTCTCTTATGATTAGAATTTAGATATTAAAGTCAGAATTTTCCTGTAATTAAAAAAAGAAGCTATCTTTTGGGAGAACAATGAGAGAAAAGCATCTGAATGTCAAGGAGTTTCCAGTTTCCTTCCCTGTCTCTGTTACATCACAACTAAACTTCCCTTGTATATTACATTTTGCTTTTAATAAAATCTGCAAGATCATTCAGACCCAAAAGGACAAATATCACATGTTTTCTCTGGTTTATGCACATTAACATATCCAGAGAGTATGAAAATTTTACTGTTTATGAGTGAAACTGACATCTCTTGATTTTATTGAATATAACCCATCTCTGTATTCCTGGCTGTATTATAGTGGAGCTGTTTATTTAGTATTGAGCCTTGATTATAGAGCAAATTAAAAATGTTATCTAAAATAGTGAATAAATAAAGGAAGAAAAAGAAGAAAAGGGGAAGGGAAATTTCAATATATTCTTAGAATTGTTTGTATGAACTACATTCAATCTGTTCTTTATATTAATATAAATGTAAATTAATAAAAATTTTTTTTTAAAAATTCATGGTCCTCTTTGGTATCAGCACTTCCTTCTCATGTTTGAAGAAAGGCATATAGACTCTTTTTCTTTTGAGAGCTCCACTTAAATTTCAATGCAGAAAAAGTTAGCAAAGGGAGAATCAAATATAGCTCAGTTGCAAAGCTTTCGGAAAGCTTCTAAAGTGTACTTGTCTATATCTTTATATTTTCCAGGATTAACTCTTTCTAAAGTTAGAGCAAATCACTCTAGCTCCTTCATGTGGTATTTCTTCAAGGAATATAGATTTTTTTCTCAACTAACTCTTGTTTATAAGTCGTATGTGTACAGATGCCATTGAGGTGGAGTTGGTACTACCCAACAGGCCTTCAAACCCATCCGGTCAGCTTTGGCTTATCTGTTAGAGGAAACCTGAACTGAACGAGTGCTAGTAATTGAATATTTTCCTTACACTTACTACTCACCAATGTCTGACATTCAAGACTAAATAAATGATTAAAACAACTTTTAAACCAGTTGAACAGACATGAAAGACCTGGATTAAAATATTTTGCACACAACTGATACGATGCACATTGAGAGTATGAAGAGCATTAAGAGAAAGATTCTTTTTTTTTTTTAAAGATTTATTTTTTATTATTTTTTCATTGGAAAGGCGGATATACAGAGGAGAGACAGAGAGGAAGATCTTCCGTCCGATGATTCACTCCTCAAGTGAGCGCAACGGGCCGATACTATGCCGATCCGAAGCCAGGAGCCTCTTCCGGGTCTCCCACACGGGTGCAGGGTCCCAAAACTTTGGGCCATCCTCGACTGCTTTCCCAGGCCACAGGCAGGGAGCTGGAAGGGAAGCGGGGCTGCTGGGATTAGAACCGGCGCCCATATGGGATCCCGGGCGTGCAAGGCGAGGACCTTTAACCACTTGCGCCACCGCGCCGGGCCCATGAGAAAGATTCTTATATATTACAGTGATGTTTATGTCCAAAGAATGAAATAGGTTTGTTTTCCCCCCTTATTTTATTGTTATTGGAGAGGCAGATACACAGAGAGGAGGAGAGACAGAGAAGATCTTCTGTTCGCTGATTCACTCCCCAAGTGGCTGCAATAGCCTGAGCTGAGCCAATCAGGAGCCAGAAGTCCCCTTTGTGTCTCCTTCTCTGGTGCAGGGTCCCAGGGTTTTGGGTTTTCCTCAACTGGTTTCCCAGGCCGTAAGTGGGGAGCTGGAAGGGAAGTAGGGTGCCAGGACATGACCTGATGCTCTTATGGGATCCCCACCTGTGCAAAACAAGGACCTTAGCTGCTAGGCTACTACGCTGGGCCCTAAAATGAAATAGTTTTAATGGCTTATGAAAAAGACATTCTTCTAAGCAAACAATAGAAAGAGATTCTTGTAAACAAAGTTCCAAGCAGAAGATGAAATTCAGTCAGTTAGGATCAAGATTGGGAGAGGCATTCAAAAACTCCTGTCTTTTGCTTCATGGGGCCACATTACCATGTTTTGTCTTCTTACAGAACTGCTCTCCCTTTGGCTATGAAAAGAGACTACTTGCTTAAAGAATATTATTACCAAAAGACTTAGTGTTTTAGAATTCTAATTTTAAATATCTGAGAGACAGAATCTTCCTGAGATTTTGGTAGATTACAGAGCCACACTAGGCAATTTGTGTCAGATTGAGATCGCTTGCCACCTAGGTTGTGCATCCTAATACTTTTGGGTGATAAATATTTGCCAACAAGGTCAAGTACAAACTACAATACTAGTGAACTTGTCTGCCACAGGATTTAACCCCGACCAGTCATCTGTTTTCCAATGACCAAATGTAGTTCTGGAGGAAGATGAAAGTAGCATTGATTTTCTCTCCTTACTCTTGCAAGGACCGCTGTATGAATCTACAAAAACAGTGTGCAGTATGTGATGTCTCTGTATACTCCAGCAGCCTCTAAAACCTTCATTTGCTTGTTTCACTTTATGCATGTAAAATTCTAAATAGTTACATTTTAATTCAGATATTTCAACCATGAAATTAGGATTTAAAATATCAGTAAAATTTATGACTTCTATTTTTAAACTCTCAACCTCTGATCTGACAGAGACTTCCTTTAATCATGACTTATTAGGAGCTAATTGTGTACATGGTGAATGTAACAATGGCTTTATCTTAGATGCCAATCTATGCATAAAACAGTGGCACCTGCTTTCTTTTTATGACTTGGGGCATTAAAATAAAGCAAGGTTTTGGATATTTAACAGTCAATTTGGGATAGTTATAGTTTGGTTCAGAACCTTTTGGTTTTTATAGGTTGTAAAAAGCTGAGTCCAGATTTTCTTGACATATTTTATTCACTATGAAAATCTCATTAAAAAGGAAATGTTTAAAAATGCATACTAAGTTTAATCTGTTTCATTGTTTTTCCCTTGGCTAACTTCTGGCAGGTGGACAAAGATATACCCTGTATCTTCCTTTTAGAAAAGGGAACTATCAAATTGTTAGAAGAATGGGAAATAAAACCAGTGACGGTAGAGATGAGAGGAGACAGAAGAGACGGGAAGTAGAGAGTTCACCCCTCCCCAAGGAAACAATAATAGTACAATATTTAATTTAGTGTCAGTATTCATAAAAATATGTTATTAAGGTGGTTTTATTATTTCTGTATGCATAGATATGTGAAAATACACTCTAATAAGAGTTTTGGAATACACAGTGAGTTCCCTTTTCCCAGAACCCATAAAAAAAACCTTCACTGTAAAAATAATTTCAACTTCTTTAGTGCAATCCACAAATGTGGCCTTTGGGCCCAGTGTTTATGGCAGATAGAATGGCTCGATTTAGACTAGCAAGAAAGACATCACTGTTCTCAGGGCACTGACATAACAGCCAGGAGCTTCTGTACGGACTTATGCCTGTATAGCAAGTATAACTTAGAGTAAAATTTGAAAACATATTTTGATATGTAATTGCATGGGAATTTGCCATTAATCATAAATCCTTATTAAATATAAGCCATATTATATGAACACATAGTATATATAAACACATATATCTTTTTAAAAAGATTTATTTATTTTTATTGGAAGGGCAGATATACAGAGAGGAGGAGAGACAGAGAGGAAGATTTTCCAGCCAATGTTTCACTCTCCAAGCGGCTACAACGCCTGGTGCTGATCCAATCCAAAGCCAGGAGCATGGAACTCTTCCATGTCTCCCACAGGGGGGCGGAGTCCTAAAGCTTTGGGCCATCCTGGACTGCTCTCCCAGGCCACAGGCAGGGAGCTGGATGGGAAGTAGCGCTGCCAGGATTAGAACCGACGCCCATATGGGATCCTGGCACGTTCAAGGTGAGGACTTTAACCACTACACTATTGTGCTGGGTCCAGCACATAAATCTTTAAGTATATATTCCCATGCATAAATACACACTCATGACACTTGAAAATGGGTCTCTCTTCATCTCTTTTTTCATATATAATGAAAGAATACTTTTATGTTTTGCTTGATATCTCAACTCATCTTAAATGCATTTATAATTCAGCCACAAATCTTTGAGAGTCTGTTATCAAACCACTTTAATGTTCTACTTTTCTTATTCTCACACCAGTCTCCTTCTTGGTTATAGTACATTGCTATATGCGTAAGTGGATTTTTTTATGTTTTCTACTTTTGCATTTCACTTATTTTATATATTGTACTTTTTTGTTTAATTAAACATAATTTCTCTCCCTGCTGTTATTGACCTGCCCAAAACAGCATCCATTTCTCTATTTAATAAATACAATTCATCAAGAATAGTATTAGACAAGTCTACCTTCAGAAGAAAATCTTGCGTTTCAATAAACTTGGTTCATTTTGAGATTGATACTGAAGTAAATTAGGTTCATGCTGGAAGTCATTAGAACATTGAGTAAGTTAGAGGGAAAACTGTAAGCTCTTGGTTAATTGGCTCAGTTTCCTATCTGTGACAGCAAATCTCTCCATGGAGATAACACATTGCTGGACATGTGAAGACACACGTTTAAACTCTCCTGGTGACAGCAATCAGTTGCTCAACGATAAACAGTTTTATAGTAAAGAATGTCATGGTCTGAACTGGATAATTTTTCAGCTATCAGCTGGATTTTGTTCACTCAAGCCCTACTCCTCCAGAACCTGAAATGCTTTGTAATAAGCCATACAGTTAGGTATCTTGACAGGTGCCAGAGGGACTGCTTCTGTGGGAGGGGGGCTTGCAATGGTCTCCAGAACCAGGCTTTTGTTTGAGTTCCAGCAGAAGTATGAATAGCAGAGTGATTGCCTTGCCAGTTAATTTCACCCTGCCATTGCTTCTCAGGAGAGGGATGGGAGTTAATTTTCCCATTTCAGTTCTTAACATCTGATGCCAGCTGACTTAAAACAAAGATTTATTTATTTTTTGGGTACCCTTTTCTTTCCCTCCTGCAGTGTCAAAAGTGATTGTGTTTGTCAAAACAAACAGCACGGGCTTGCAAATATTCCCTCTCTTCCAAATATTTTCTGAGGTTGAATTTCTATATGATTTTCTGCAGTGATTTCTGTCTGCTTAAGATCAACCTAGAAACAATGCTTGGGAGACGTTAGTGATTCTCATTTAGGTGGCAGGTTATTTATGAAAAAGATCAGAATAATATGAACTAAAAACATCTGTCCAAACAGATCTTTAATTCATTTGATTAAAAATTTCTTCATTAAAATTTAATTTTAGTTTCATTCAGAAAACCACACTTCTTGATACCCTTTGAATATGTGAGCTTGGTTTGAGGGTTACAGACATAGTGGTATTTGCATTTATTTTTACTGGTAATTATGGTCATTTCCTAATTTGAAGTGAGAGGAGAAAAGATGGGAAAACAATAAGAAACAATGGTGTTTGGGGTGAAAGGTGTGTATAAACGGAGATCATTGGTTTGATGACCACATTTTGATTTCAGGTCACTTATTAGGGTACTGGACTCTATGGTAATTTGTTCATCCTTGTTTCATTAAATTGTAATTACTTCTGATATCTCTGGCTTTATCCTTTTGGCTGGCTTTTCTATTAATTAAGGCTTAGAATCCTTTAGGAGATGAGTAATTCTCTACTGGACAGTGTTAAGTTGGAGTCCAGAGGAAGTAAAAAAAAAGTAAAAGTAAAGCCAGAAATTATTTTTTACAATAATTAAACTATAAAAGTGAAAATTATTGCATACATACAGCATTCTCCATTTTAATTTTCCTTATTATTATTACTTCTGCCTATTTATGAGAATCAATGTAGCTTGAACCAAATATTTCTTGCCTATGTTTGTGTGCCTACATGCTTGTTGGACTTTTTTTGAATTTTTCCAGCGCAGATGAATTGACTCAGTGCATTAACTGGGATGATATGTAGTGTATAACTATGACCTTTTTTCCCTAGATGAAATTTCAGTGGTCATATAAATACAGATGTAGATCTGATGTCAACTTTAGTGGATTAAGTGATGGTGTTCCTCATGAATAAATATTAATTTACTTGGAAGCATGTATTGATGATTCTTCATGGCTGAAATTTTCATTTACTTTGATATGTGAAGCTAGTAGAAAACATGATGTGTTTCTTCTGAGATTTCTTTACAGGTCTCTTGATTATGGCATGCTTTCTTATCTCTATGGTATGTTTTCTATCCTAAATATTTAAACTTTGAGACCTTTTTCACACTTAGAGATGATGCTCTTGGGATCTATTCATTAGATCTCTAATTTTTCCATCAACTTGAATACCATAAGCATTAAGCTCCATATCTACTTATGACCATCAAATCATTCTTCAATCTTCTGTCTTTTCCCACATTTCCAGTGTGAACTGAAGACCTTTTAAGAGGGTCTCATGTCCTCCATCTCCACATTCCAGTTATGTATACCTTAATATTTAAAAATGCAATGCATTTTTCCCTAGGGAGCCTTTATACATCCCCTTTCTTTAACTCTATAAATAATTTGCCCATCAATTGGCCAAGTATGTGATAGCCTTCAGAACTCATCCAACATGTGCTTTCCTCTGGAAGAATTTACCTTAATCTCCAGAGGTAATCCATGTCTAATGCTTGGTATGTACTTTCTTGTCCCACTTACAAGGGTAGTGTTTGCAACAGTTTACAGAACAAGGTGGATTCAACCTTCCTTAGGAAATAGACTGCAAGACACCATGACTAAGGGACTTCTCCAGAGAAAGAATGAATCAAAGATGAGCCTAGGTTTTAGATTTTGGTGATTTGGTGGGTAGGTGGGTAGACCTTCAAGAGGCTTGATGCAAAGAGATAGAAAATGTGAAAGAGCAAGTTTCCTTGGAAGAAGTTCAGATATTCTGATTTTAAGTTCAAAAAAGGGATGCCCTGGGGGCTAGCATTGCAGTACAGTAGGTTAAACTGCCAAGCATTCCAGATATCTATCGATTGACATCCCAGATGCTCCACTTCCAATTGAGCTTACTACTTATAAACCTGGGAAAGCAATGAAAGATGAACCAAGTATGGGCCCTGTCACCCAAATAAGAGACCCATATGCAGCTTCTGTCTCCTGGCATTGACTTGGCTCAGTCCAGGCTGTGCAGCTATTTGGGGAAATGAATCAATGGATAGAATATCTTTCTCTCTCTCTGTAACTATGCACTTCAAATAAACAAATAAATCTTAGCAGGATGTTCTTTAAATAACTGACTGCCTAACAGTAAGCTAAGAAAATATATTTAACAGTTATAGATTAGCAAATGGCCAAATACAGTAACATAAGCCAAGACTGAAGATAGAAATGTGCCAATGTAAAGAAGATGTATAAAGAGGATGAAGGCAAATTCACCCCTTAAAAATAGAGTCTGTATGGCATGACATTGCAATACACAAGTCAAAACATGGTCTATGACACCATCATCTTGTATCAGTGTGCTAGATCAAGTTCTGGCTGCTACACTTCTGATGCAATCCTGTGATAAAACAGCTAGGAAAGCAGAAGGTGAGCCATATTTGGGTCTCTGCCACCTATGTGGGAAACCTGTATGGGTTTCTAAGACAGGCTTGTGCCTTTGATTTAGCATACTCTGGACCATAGAGACCATTTGAGGGACAGAAGCAGTAGAGAATAACACTACGTGTGTGTGTGGTCTTTTTCAAACTTGGCTTTCCAAATATCTTTAAAAACAAACACTATAGCTTTCCTGTTTGTTCTTGTTTGTCCTTGTCTGGCTTTGGTTTGGGGGTAATGCTAACCTCAGAGAATGAGTGTGGTAGAAATTTTGCCCATCTTGTTGTTGGAACAATTTTAAAAGAACTTATATTATTTCTTCTTTAAATATGTGGTACAAGTCGACTTTGGAGTCATCTAGTCCTCAGTTTTTCTTTGATGGGAGACTTCACTACTAATTCAATTTCATTATGTATTATTGATCTATTGATTTTATTTCTCCCTGATTCAATCTTGGTAAAATGTCTATAATGAGGAATGATTCCATTTCTTTGTAAGTTACCAAATTTGGCATGAGTGTTCTGGGTCTGAATCTTAGCATTGTTCCCAATTTCAGATTTCAGAAAATTGTGCTTCCTGGACAGCACAGGTAAAGGCTCAAGTAGTTTGGCTTCTATTTCTTGATCAGATTTAGTTGAGTTTGTCACTGTTGGATTTGGTCCCCAACTAGATTCCATTGAGGGTGTCTTAGGAGTGAACAAGCAAATATAAAGTGTTTGTCTCTCTTTTATCCCTCTCCTAACCTGCTTAAGAAAGGAGGGAGAGAAGAAATTCGTATTGGTGTAAGAAAATTTGGAAGCCCATGAATGGTTTTCTATGATTTACAATTACCTGAATTTCTTATGGACCCCTCAAATAGTAATAATAATGGACACAAGGTTAGCAGGAACACAGAAGGAAAAGCTTTGTTTCAGTAGAGTAATAGAATGATGGAACCTGCTCCCTCTGTTGCTTCTCTCCCTGAGACTAACCCCTGGAAGCTACACATAAAGGAATCATGGATTTCGAGACTTAAAAATACCCACAAAATGAACAATTTTGTCTCTATGTAGTTTAATGTGTTTGTGAGAAAGGAATCCAATGTTTTATTTTCTATAAAATTGCTGATATAATGTCTGGCCAGAAGCTGAAAAAAAATGTAATGACTTCAAACTAAACACAACTAAAAGGGATGTTTTTCCTTTACCTTCCTTGGTTGATGTGGGTGCCAAATGTAATGACAGTTACCATTGAAACAATCTAGTACATTACTATTTAGAAAACAATCTTCCAAAAGTGTGTGGCAGAATTTTTTAAAAGCACTGAATTAAAAAAAAAAGTTATTGTAATGATGAATGTTCACAAAGGCCAGCTTGCTGCAATACAAGTTTGTGTTTTTTTTCTTCTTTTTTTAGGAAAACAGGAACATAAACCACTCAGAGAAGAAAAAGAAAACCAGAAAACAAAAACCAAAAACTATAACAAAACAAAAAACCAGAAGATATAAAACAAAGGACCTGCCCTCTAGTGAGTACTTGGTTTTTTTTTTTTTCCTGTGTACTTTTTCACATAACTTTAATTTTCCTGTGGTTGTGCAACTCAAACAAAATCCTTTTGGTAAACTTGATTATTTTCGTTAAATGGGAAGAAGTTAACCACCCCCCTCAAAAAAAAAATTGGTAACTGATGTTGATTTCATGAGTATTCACGTAATTTACTCAAATATTTTATTCAAAATTGCTAGCCTAGTCTGTGACTAAATGACTCTAATAGTAGTCTCTGGGAACAGATTTAGCTCCCTTTGGCACATACTTTCATCCCAACCCCACTGCCCCAGTGATAAGAATATAAACTTTTGATTGCTTCAATGACTGAAAATTCAAGAAAAATTTAAATGGATAAAGAGCTTTGCACAAATCACTATTATATCACTATCATAAGACCTATACTAAATCATAAAAGAACAAAGACTATATTTTCTTTATGAGAGATTTAATGAATTGCATTATACAAATGAGTATCCTACAAAAGTTTTAACTATGACATATTTAAAGGAATACATTCTGAAGCATTAATGGTTTACCTCTGCCCTGTGGTACCTGTACTCCCTTAAGAAGTTTAGAAGGGATTTTAAATTTCTTTTTTCACTCATTTGGCAAACTGTGCTAGACATACTGAAGGCAGTTAAGCAGAGAATATCATCATGATTGTTATTAATCATAATAACATAGAATTACAGAAACTGTTATTACCTAATAGGCTAATAGTTCAAGGAATGTGTTTTCCCATGATCTTTAATGCATGTTGTGATATTAGATTCAAGTTGTATGTTTTTCTGTTTGTGACATGAGAGGGGAATGCATAGTTTATTTAAGTTGCCTCATTACCCAGACCATTTCATTTGCATAATTGTATGTAACTATGGCAATCTTTGCTCTGTAACATGGTAGAAATAAAAGGATTTTAATCCTTTTCTCAATTATTAATCACTCTCAGGATTCATTTCCTAATAGGGAATACTTCATAGAGCAGTGTTCCCCTTTCCCTGACATTTCCCCTTTTTACAGCACTGATGAATAGAAAGCAAACTACAGACCCCTTTACTAATTAGTTGAAAATTTTCTATTCATGTCATTTTGGAATGAATATAATTTTTGCAATGGGATAATAATTTCTTCATAGTAACATGAATATTGAACAATAATTGATATAGAATAAAGAATAGATTTAAAGATAAAGGGATCAGAGAAGTTTTTCTTTGCCAACTGTTGAGGTTTTGTGATACCTATAGTTTTTTGGAGGCATTTTCAGAAGAAACCCCTAAAACTATAAAGAATGTGTTTTTTTTTTTAACTAAGATTTATTCCATTTTTATTTGAAAGGCAGAATTTGGTGAGAAGGAGAGACATACAGAGTGAAAGAGCTTCCAGGCATTGGTTCACTCCACAAATGGCTCAAATGGCAGGAGCTGGGTCTCCTCGTGGGTGCAGGGGCCAAGGACTTGAGCCATGCTCTGCTGCTTTCCACTCTGTAAACACTGCACTTGATCAATATGCAAAGCCAGTGTACAGGTGCACAGGTGCAGAATTAGCATGCAAAGCCCCGAGAATTAGTGTTTCTTAAAGATTCAGTAACATAAGTTTATAATGGCAGGGTAGTGGTGGAGAAGTACAATAGAGAAATCAGGGTTATCTTGCCCTTCCTATGTCTTCTTCTTATTCTTTTTTTTTCATTTCCTTCCAAATATATAAATCTAATAAAAAAAAAAAGGACAGGCACATTTCCATCTTATTCCCCTCATGTCCTCCCTATTATGTTCTTAAGTGAACAATTACTTATTAGCAAATGAATGAGTAACTATTTCTGAAAGTGAATTAAAATGTGGTATATTTTAATCTTGATTCAAACACTGTTAAGTTTCTTGTGTGGCCAATTATTAAATTAATAAGCTTGTTAAGCAAAGTTATCAGAATTTAAAATGCCTCAGTTTTCCTGCTCCAGAAAAATGTAATTTGCTTTTTTAACATACAACTGAAAATGTACTCCATCTCCACTTTTTTAGACTTTATAGGGGAAATTGGACAGAATGACCTCTTGTATCAATATCCTTAATGTTGACATAATGTGATGTTTCTCTTATTGAAATTGGTAGACATGATTGTGAACCTGTGTCAAATTCGATTCTGGGAGATTGCTGTAGTTAGGAATGTTGAAATGAGACATTGCTTTCAGAAAACTTGAGAGCATTTGTGTATAAGCAGGAAACACTTGAGATAAAGCTGCTTTACCCTTAACTGAATGGTAAATGTTATACAGCGACACTTGAGGTATGCACTAGTAAACACAGTCCTCTTTTTAAATATAGCTTTCACTCTGTTAAAACCGTAACAAAGGCCTAAGCGATGACTTCAAATTGGTGATAAGAGATGGGTTTAGAAATGGGAGTGTCATGGTGTTTCTTGGTTTCAGTCTCAGACTCCTACTGGTAATTTAGATAACTGTGATCTGTAATTGGGTCTGCTTGCTCACCAAGCCTTGGAAGTTTCTAAACATTTTTGAATTATTTTCCTCAAAAATTTGAAATAAATATATGTCACTACTAATTTATCTAAAAGATTAGTTCTGGAGCATTAAAATGATCTCTTGGTATTCTCAGTTTTCTTGGTTGGTTAATCAAATGCAGCATGTTCAAAGAGTATGGGAACATAATTAGGGAAAGTTGCCTCTTACAGCCACGTAGTCATGCAGCAGTTTCTCGGGCAGCGATGAAATATTTCAGTTTTTTAAAAGTGAGTCCTTTTGCCTTCTGAAGTGCATCGGGCTTTTAAGAAGGAATTTCTATTAATGAAATTTACCTAAATATGATTGTTTTCCCCATCAAATCATTTATCATATTTATTTTTTACCTTGAGAGAAAGATGAGGGAGTAATGCTGATATATATGCATATTTTTGTTTTCTTAAATTACTCATGTTGCTACAGTTAAATGCTGGAAAATAATGTCTGTAAAAATAAAATTCTTCCTTTTTGAATTGATAGGGTGTTTAAGCTTCCAGGATGATCACATATTACTATAAAACTTATCAATACAGATAATTCATTGTGAGACTATTTTTAAAATTATTATGTTACAATAAACTACTTTGACTGTTTTGTAATCAGAGACATATCCCCTGCTTACTCCACTAGAGTAAATATGCAGAGATGAGATACAAAATTTGGCTTGGAACATCTGCCTTGTTTGATTGCTTTTCTCTCTGTTTGCTATGATAGCTCAGTTTTCCCAAGGCATGTGTCTCCTGGGAAGGAGGGGGCACAAAATTAAAGGGTGGTATGTGGAAGAACAGTCCATTTTGATTGAGCCGAAGACAGACTTTAAACTCACACTCATCACTGTGAAACGAATGTTGGCACTTCCCATTAAGCTCTGAAGCAAACATTCAGAAAAAAAAAATGCAACTTTATGATTAAATCTGTGTAACACAGTAGGCTTTCACCTCCATGTAAGTCAAGAAAAACCCAACAGAGCAGACCACCTCAGACTTCTTGCAGGGCCAAAAGCAATTGTGTGTCCTAAGTCTTTTTCCTTCCTCGTATTTTTTTCTTTCATATTTTGTATTCCACTGTTTTGTTCCAATCCCTCTTTGTTTTATTTGGCTGCTGAAGCCAGAGCGCCTCGCCTTTGGCAATAAAAGCTTCTGAGCAAACATTCTCTGTGCCTTGGAAGCAGAAGCGTCACCCCCGGCTGCACTCCAACTGCGCCCCTCTCCGAAGTCCTGCGCCTGTTCTTAAATTGGAAGCTGATGAGCTCTGCTAACACTACACACTGCCAGGCCGCTCTGCCCGTCCAGACCGTATTGATTCTCATCGGTTTCCCTGTTTTCTGTCAGTTAGCGATCCTGTCGCAAGCTTTGATTCCTTATTATCTCAATTGCAAATTCCATGAACACATCATCATGCTGCTTGTGTTCCCAAGGATTTGAAACCGGCTATACCGGATCAATGTCTCAAGGGCACAGCCCTGAATTTCAATAATACAATTAAATTTCTTGAATACGAGATCCATTCAGATTGTTGATTCTGCATTTTCTGCACGTTCGGTGTGGTGAGGCTCCCCACGAACGCAACCTGAGCGCAGTGTTCCTTTCTGTGCATAACGAAGGTAAAGGACTTGATCGTGAACCTGGGGAAAAGATAATCAAATGTTGAACCTGCTGAGCCTGTTAGCTGAAACTGTTAACAAGGCTTGCTCAAGCCGCCAGGGGAATGCTGCGCCGAAATGAAGATTGGGGCTCAGTTTTGAAGTGTGTAAGCATGGTTAGACTGACTAAGGAGGTCCCGAAGCTGGTGGGGCTGTGCAGCCATCCATGTGAGGGAATCGCGATTTTCCCTCAGGAATGATTTTGGAGCAGATTCAATTACAGCAGCTCAGACGTAGTCTGAGAGGTGTACTGACAAAAAAAAAAAGTGTCATAAAAGATCACGTGTGTTAATTCTAATTTTTACTGGGTCAAAAGTAAAGAAAGCTGGGAGTTATCACTCCCCTTTCTTACAATGTAAAAGGACAGACTTGGGGAAAAGGAGAAGAAAAAAGCAATAGTTTCTCGGAACAGGTGCTAACTACTCCTTGGTGAAACAGAAATGTGAAAACTCAAGCAACTTAGTTTTAATAGGCTTGACTTTCAATTTACTTCTGTAATTAAGACAATGGAAACTTTATAAATTGCATCTGTGTCTTACTCTGTAACACTGAATGCGCTTTGCTTTTATTTCGCCGGCTATCTCCCCCGGAGTTCCTTCCCTGCCTACCTGTGACCTCACTGAAGGATATTAATGAATACAGTCAGCTTCCTGCGTCTGGTGAGAGGCGAAGCCTCTGGGACTGATAAAGCATTCACAGTCCCAGAGTCATTAACAATTTTTATTTGAGATAGTGCGCCGTTGAAATCGGAGCACGTGCAGAAGTTCTCCCACCACTGAATTTCCGGCTCCACAAAACCTCAGGCATTGAAATTTGACATGCAAGGTCATTTGAAATATCCTTCTAGAAATCAGGTGTAAGAGTATTTCTATCATGAATATGTGTGAAGATTTGATAAAGTAATTATTATTGAGAACAATGCTTTATTTCAGTAACATTACCTATGCTCATTATAAATACTTAAAATGCTTAAATCAGATACAATAGAAATATATTTAGTATTGTGCTATAGTCTCTTAAGATGTCTTCGGTTCATTTTAGTTTAAAAAATTCATTCTATTTTGCAATCACCTACACATCAAATACATTGATTTTTAAACATTTAAGTATTGTTTATTTACTGATTTGAATGGAATATAGTTGGGGAAGGTGGATAGAGAGAAAGAGAGAGAGAAAGATATTCCACCCACGGGTTTGCTGCCCAAATGGCTGCAATGGCCAGGGATGAAACAAACCAAAGCTAGGAGCTTTATCTGGGTCTCCCACATGCGGAGCAAAGGTCCAAGCACCTGGCCCATCTTCTGCTGCTTACCGTGGGTCATTAACTGGGAACTGGATCAGAAATAGAGTAGCCAAGACGTGAGCCAGGGCACAGATGGGACGCTCACACTACAGGCAGTGTCTCTACCCACTGAAACACAGTATTGGTCCCTCCAGGTTATTTCTAATGCACATATAGAATGCTTGCAGGGGAAAAATTGTCTTCTAAACAACATTCATTCCTCATTTTTGTTGATGAATATTCAGGCTTTGTACAGGTGTATATTGAAAAATGCAGGGAGCATAGGATTGGGAAATTTAGCTAAAAACACATTGATTGCAATTATATACAGCATGTATTTATGGAGAAATACAATTTAACCTCCCATTGCTTCTATAATCATACGTACAGAATACAAACAATAATACCTGCCTTGTCTTCCTATTCAATTTGTTTGAATTTAGTAAGGTAATGTCCACTAAAGCATTTTGCAAATTTTAAAGCACTACACAAATGTTGATCTTTACATGTCATATACTGCACATTTATGGCTTTAGGAGCTAGACTTTGTAGTTTATTCTAGTACTTTTAAATAAGGTCTTTGAACTAGACAGAGATTCTTTTTGAGCTTCTACTATTTTTTTCCTTGTTCTTCACCTGGGAACTTCACTGCATCCTGTTTGTGCCTGGTAAGTCCACTGGATGTGAGAGAACAGGTTTCTCTGACATCCAAGATTTCTTCTGTGACTTCTACACACCTGTGATTTCTAGCCAAGCCATATGCCGAAGACACTGATGACTTCTTGAAGGGCTATTTGTTTGAACAGATCCCAGACCAGTGTTTTTAATCTTAACTAACCACCTATGTCAGGACATTTCCAAAACATGTGGTTTTGTGAGTTCAAAATATCAAAAATTGAGATTCTTTTCTTTCTACCACCATCTCTTCTGCCCACATTCCCTTTTAAAAAATTATGTTTCGTGATAGGGTTCCATAGGCACAAGGACTGCCCTGGCAAATCCCAGCACCTGTTTCCCCCCATATTATCACAATAGTATAGTTGCTCAGCTACAGTCACAAGTCCAACATTCTTCTGTTTATGTGTATTGTGACATTGTAGGTATAGACAATAGTAGAAAGGCTTATATTTTATTGTCACACTATTTTAAATTTCATTGCGAATTCTTCTTTTATTTGAGAGTAGAATGTTATACTGCAATATATTTCACTTCCCGGTATGCTAGTTACCGTTACACAGTTCATCTGTGTGTATATATGTATATATGTGTTTATCTATGTATTTATTAATCTTTCTTTTGCATGGAAGTTACCTTGTAACAGAGAGCACATATCATATTTGTCCTTTTGGAATTGGTTCATTTCATTGCACATAATGATCCAGTTGGAACCATTTTGTTTCAATTAGCAAATTTTCATTCTTTTAATGATTGAGTAGTATTCTGTGGAATAGATATACCACAGTTTCTTTATCCATTCTTTCAATGAGCATCTGGCCTGTTTCCATTTCTTGTTATTGTGAACTGTGTGCTGCTATAAACAAAGGGTTGCAGATCACATTTTGTGTGCAGTGTTCGTCTCCTTTGGATACATTCCCAGGAGTGTGATAGCTGGGTCATATGTTAGATTCATTTTGAGTTATAGTGCTCTGAATACTGACTTCAATAATGGTTGTACTAGCCTACACTCTCACTAGCTGGGAGGGAGAGTAGCTTTCTTCCCATTACCATGCTGCCAGCTGTGTGAACTGCGCTCTATTTTCTAGGGTACAAATGTCTCCTCATTGTTTAAAGCAAATTCTGATATAGACCTTGAATGTTCCTCACCTTCACAAATTTGTAGCTCTTCAAACACATTTATCTGCACAATTTTACTTTCTAAATATGTTCTATAATCACCACAGTTCTTCCATTCTGTTCCAAGCTATCTGATTGCTTTCTCTGGAGAATTTAACAACATGTTGTTTAAATTATCTTCTGCATTGTCTTATGTAATCACTTGCAGTCCAACAGCAGTAATCTTCTTAAACAAAACTCTTACCAAATCTGTTAGCTCAAGTCTTTCAGAATTTCCACTTTTTCCTTAATATAAAGTCTAGACATACATACAGTGACTAATCAACAACCTTTTACTTTTGTTCCAACCATACCTGTGAATTTACAGATTTTTAATCTTGCTTTATCCGTCTGGTCTAGGTTGTCCATAACACATGAAGCATTTCAGTATTTATTTAAATTTAGGATTTTTGGAAATCATTTATCTTCTTTCTTTTTGCCTGAATCAGTGAATTGATGGATAGCTGTTTGAATTTATGCATAAGTATTTGTAATTAAGACTACTTGAATTTACACAAGTAGAAAGTTGAAAAAAAATTAGGTTTGGAGAATAGATATTATCAAAATAAGTGGTATGAATGTGTAATTCCTTCATTTTAGTTACTTATTAGCATTGCTGACGTATTGGATAAGAAATTTTCTGTTTTACACAATTATGTTAAGCAATGTAGGATATTTTAGCAACACTCAAGGCTTCTGCTCATTTTCAAAATCTCCCACAGTAGTGATGGTTTAAATGCTTGTAGATATTGTCAAATGGTCTTTGGGGAACAAACTCACCTTTAATTTAGAACTATCGGCTTATAGATTTTTGGAGGGAAATGGGAAAATATATTTCTGTAACTTACTATATGATTATCAAAGATCATTTGCCCTGTTACCTGATGAAAATGGAAAAGGTCATTTTGGAGAAACAAATGACCCTCCCCAAGGCAGAGTGAATCAAAATCTTTGTGATCTTTGCCATTTTCAAGTTTTCGTTGGATGAGTATGATGAACAGATTTTACAGCCTGTGTAGGATGAAAGACTAGAAATAAACCTACTTTAGATTTTAGTTATTAGGTCTAAAAGGCTTTAAATTCTGTTTGTAAGATGAAAGAAGTGGACAGGTGTTTTATATTTAACAAACCACAAAGTCATCCAAAAATACACTATATTTTTTGGTTAGGACAATCAAGCATCTTACGCGAGTCTAGTGTTGAATATGGTTCACATTTTGTAGGATGCTTATATTTGGTGCCAAACATAATATGAACCTCCTGAACACATATTTTAAAAATATTTTTTCATTTATTTTGAAAGTCAGATTTAGAGGAGGAAATTAGGAGAGGTCTTCTTAATGCAGGTTCAAACCCCAGATATCCTGACGTGCAAGCATTGGGCCCGGCCAAAGCCAGGAGCTAAAAGTTCATTTGGGTATTCCTTGTGAATTGCAGGAGCCCAGACAGGTGGGCCATCTTCTGCTGCTTTTCCCAGGCCATTAACAAAGAACAAAATTAGAAGTGGAACAGTGGATATAAACCACATGGCCATATGGGTGTCGGCATCCCAGGCAGTTGCCCTATAGGCTATGCCATAATACTGTCCCTGAGAATATCTGAAGAAGAAATATGTATTAAAAATATTTTTATTGAAAAATTCACATTAAAGAATGAGCTAACTGGAAGGCAAATAGTTTTTGAGAGTCCAATGTTTTAAAAATATGCAGAAATATTTGAGTGGAATTCACATAATGCAAGAAATGGTATCAGTAATTGTCCTTTAATTGACTGACCAAGAAGTTGCATTCGAGGGTATTTTTCTTAGCATGGAAGTTTACTTTTTAATATCTGTGTTCTGTGACTGCTCATCATATAAAGAAGAATTATATTGCAAATAATCATGATCCTGACTGCTTTTGTCTGTGGCTGAAGCTAAGGCCATCCAATTAATATGTAGTGTTCAGGGAAAATAGCTCATTTTAAACCAGAGTCTTAGCAAAGGAAAGGACAGCCTTTTATTAACTTTGTCCCTTGTCTCTGGACATATTTATTGCATTCTTCTGGAACAGAAATAATAGAAGCTCAACCATAAGGCCATATGTGCAGGAAAGAAAATCAGCTGCTGTGAATGTAAACAGCTCTGTCACTTGATGAGAAAACTATAATTTTAAAGTTTGAAAATGACTCACAAAATTCAGAAATCTTTCTTATAAAATATACACAGTTGGTGACTAAAAGATTATGTGCAAATGATATTTTTTCCATGCAAGTTGATGCATTTTTCCATTTGGTTTATATAAACTTGGCTATTCAGTGTGTCCGTGAATTTTTAAATTTGCATATTAGTGAAATAGAGTGAATATTGCTTTCAAATTGTGAATATAAAGGAAAATATTTAGCTATCATTAATTCAAAATTTTATATAAAGATTTTATTTTGTATTTTTGCTATATTTTTAGCAAATACTCAATCTGATGGTTCACTTCTCAGATGACCCCAGGGACCAGTGCCAGGGAAAGAGCCAGGATCTTTCTGATTCTATCATGTGAGTAGCAAGGGACAAAAACCCTAAACCATTTTCTGCTTTTCCTAAGGCCATTAGCAGTTAGCTTGATTGGAGGTAGAACAGACAAGAGGCTAATCACTGCCCATATTAGATATTCACATTACAAGTGGTAGCTTTACTTGCTATGCCAAAAAACTAGCCTTCACTCATTTGTTAAGTTATTAAATCAAGTGTGATCAATTTTGCACCTTTATTTTTCAGATAAATTACAAACATAATAGTTGGCTCATGTTGCAAACATTATTTAGAGATATACTTTTGAACCTATCTCAGCCAAAATCTTGCCCAGGGAGTTTGGTAGAAGAAAATTTTGGTAAAATTTGGTAAAAGAAAATTTTTGAATCACTCTCAGTGATGCAGCAGACTGTCTTAAATCTGAATGAATGATACGGTTTGAGTAATCTTGAGAGCGAGTCAGATATAGCCAAATGGAGGACGTAGACCTAATCTCCCTGATTGGGTGAAATCGCATGTTCATAATGCAGTCACATGGTGTGACGAAGCTAATGATGAGATATTGCTTGCCCAAATAATATGGATGAAAGTAACTATTCCAGACCAGTTAAAAAAAAGTCACAATAACACAATAATAAAGTAATGGAAGGAAATATGTTACCTGTTTCCTTTTCACTACCACAATTTTAAAATAAAGTGTAATGAGTATTTCATTCAAGGCCTCCTTATTTATATATTTTCTCAAAGGATTTGTGCAGTCTTTGAAAGATGCGTCCAGATCATATATAACATATAAATCTATAGAAATACATTAAAAATAATATATGAAACACACAGACATATAGATCTGGTTTTTTTTTTTTGGTATGTAAGTTTGCAGAAGAAATACAAACTGTTACTAAGTATTAAAGGAATATTTCAAACTTTCCATCCTCTGTACTGCTTGAATTCTCATCATTTTAATGATTTTGTGATAAAATGTAAAACAATAAAAGCAGAAGCAAGAAAAAAATAAGAATTTCCATCTTTTATTGATTCTTATTGGAATCAGGTTTTGAAGTATGGGTATAGTACCATTTCCTTTGATTAACAAGATTTTTATCCGTTTAATTTGCTTCTTTGTTCTGTCTTGTGATTTTTAGTACTTGAATGTATCTAAGTAATTCTATGATTAGTTTGGGCATCATGAGACCTTTTATAATGTTCTCATAATTTGGTTTGTAAATAACAGGGCTGTCACAAATTGGGTATCATGTAGTAATTATATGCAGATTAAGTATATTAAGCCTTTGGAATGTCCTTAATATACTTGTTAAGTTACAATAGGAAAATACCCTTTTTACACTGTTGTAGAAATGCATGTGGTGCTCGTAACTCATTGGGTTGTGCAAATTTAGTCAACAAAGCTTACAGATGATCAGTGTTGTACCTGGCTAGTTGTAGTGCTGACTGCTGAAACAGAATTTTCTCTAGAATATAATTAAGCGTTAGAAAAATAACAGAGTAAGGTTCCATTCATGGACATCTCCCTTTTCATAATTCCAAACTACATTCTGTGACCATAAATCATGAAATTGCTGCATTAAAACTGTCATCTTATGGAGTATATTGTCTCTTACCCAGCCTCCCTTCAGCTCATACTGTTTGTCCTACAGTGATCAGATAACATTAATAATTTTTTCACAAATGACAAATGTTGCAATGGCTGTTTATTTATTTAAGAAATTACTCCATATGTTTTCCAGGGCTAGAGATCATTAATTCATGTTCCAAACAAAACAGAAATGTTATAAGTAACATTAATAAAAGTGAATTAAAATGAAGTAACCATTTGGAATATGTCAGGATTTATTATATTAACACTCCCATTTAAGAAATTATTTCAAGATAGCATGTATCCTAAAACAGAAAAAAAATGATATTTTGCTTAGTATTTGGAGATATGACAAAGTTTCATTCTTGCTGTTTAATGTTTCTTTATATGCAGATAGTTATAAAGGAGCTTAAGTATTATAAATGAAAACACAACTGCAATTTAGCATAAAACTGTTGCATTGGGGAAACTTCAGATGATAAACACTGTAAAATTTTCATTGTGTAGTCAATTCAAAGGTAGAGTAACAGAGAGAGAAGGAAAGTAGGGCCTGTAGACAGAGGAGAGAGAAAGAGGCAAAGGTAGAAGGAAAGGGAGAGAGAGGGAGAGAGACTCTTTCATCTATTTGTTACTCCTTTTTCTTGTTTTTTGATACAGTTTAGTTGGCAGTCGGGTCTCCCCTCCAACTCCCCCAAATTCCCTCCCTCATTCTGTTCTCCCCTCTAGATTCACAATGTGTATCCATTGTGAATTTTTCCAAGTCCATCCTGCCTCCTCTGGAGTGTCTCCAGCCTTGCAGGAGAATAGCTTTGTTGTAGGTTAATTCTTGTATCCTGAGGCCCTAATGTAGGTACAGTGAGGATTAAGTCTTTCTTGTTTGTGAGCAATACCAGTAACAGACACTGACTCTCTCAAGTGGTTATAAATAGTCAACCACATGTGGATGGTTGATTAATGAATTACATCACAAGTTCTTGTTATTAGGTATAGATAAATATGAAATAACATTGATTAACATAGAGTAAGATTCACATATGATATCTCTAGATTTGACATCATATTATATTATATTAGAGCAAACATACGATATCTGACCTTTTGGGATTGGCTCATTTCCTTTAGCATAATGGTCTCTATTTTGGCCCATTTGGCCCCAAAGTAATGCATTTCATTTTTTTTAATTGCCGAGTAGTATTCCATAGTGTAGATGAACCACAGTTTCTTTATCCAATCTTCTGCTGATGGGCATTTAGTTTGCTTCTATGTTCTTGTGATTGTTGAATGTGCTGCAATAAACTTTGGGGTGCAAGTTGCTGTTTTGTGTAACAAGTCTTTTGGATATATTCCTAGAAGTGGTATTGCTGGGTCACATGGTAGGTTGAATTTTTAATTGCCTAAGTGTTCTCCATACTGACTTCCATAGTGGATACACTAACCTGTACTCCCACCAGCAGTGGAGTAGGGTTCTGTTTTCTCTGCAATCTTGCCAGCAGGTGTTGTTCATAGTTTTCTGTATATGGGTGATACTTTCTGGCGTTAAGTGAAACCTCAGTGTTGTTTTTGGATTTCTCTAATTGCCAGAGAGCTTGAGCATTTTTCCATGTGTTTGTTAGTCATTTGAATTTGTTCCTTTGTAAAGTGTCTGCCCAATTCCCGTGCCCATTTCTTGATTGGTTTGTTTGTTTTGTTGTTGTTCTGGAGCTCTTTGCATATTCTGCAAATTAGCCCTTTGTCTTCTGTGTAGTGTGCAAATATCCTCTCCGATTCTGTTTGTTTTTATTTATTTTGTTGATTGTTCCCTTTGCTGTGCAGAAACTTCTTAGCTTAATGTAGTCCCATTTGTTTGTTTTGGT
Source organism: Ochotona curzoniae (assembly GCF_017591425.1). Taxonomy (NCBI): domain Eukaryota; kingdom Metazoa; phylum Chordata; class Mammalia; order Lagomorpha; family Ochotonidae; genus Ochotona; species Ochotona curzoniae. Next base: position 37,969,028 of record NW_024466502.1, on the reverse strand, counting down.
CTTGACTTCTTTTGCTTTTGGTGGGTTTATTTTTTTAGGAAATTTTTGCCCAGACCTGTATCTTGTAGAGTTTTTCCAACTATTTTTCCAAAAGTTTGATGCTCTCTGGGTGTGGGTATAGGTTTAGATCTTTAATCCGTTAGATTTGATCTTTGTGCATGGTGAAACATGTGAGTTTTGCTTCTTATTTCTACATGCTATTAGCCAGTTGTCCCAACAGTATCTATTGAAGAGACCTTCCTTTTTACCTGGATTGTTTTCTGTTTTCTTGTATTTGTTACTCTTAAAATGCAATAGAATCCTGTGTTCTCCCACATGGTTCACAGGGACTCAAGTACTTTGACCAAAGTACACTACCTTCCCAGGCTCATTAGAAAGAAAACGGATAAGTAGTGAACAATCAACCCTTGGACTATCATTGCATAACAGTATACAGGAATCCCAAATGGTGGTAAAATCCTTAACACCTGCCTGAAAAAAAGATAAAGTTACTATCTCTTTGCTACTTCAAATTTAAGTTGAGTGGAAATTATTAACTAGTTCAGTTTTTTTTTCACAGATGGATTCATTTTAATATTATCTCAGTGTGTCATCAAGAGTGCCATTCAGTTAGATATTTAGAAAAAAGATCAGGTGATTATGAATACTTCCAAAATTAGAGCAAAAACATAAATCTAAATTATCTTACATTCATATGTTGTCAACATCCATAACAGACTTGCACAAAGTAAGCAAAATATAAAACTCGATCTGTTAGGGATGGGCATTTGATACAGACGATAGGGAGCCATGCGTTAGTTAGTCTGGGCTCTGATTCTAGTTTCCTACCAATGGGTACCTTGGCAGGCAGCATGTGATGGGAGACCGTCACTGAGCTCCTGGTTCCTGATTTTGAGCTTGTCCAGTTCCAGCCATTCCAAGCATTTGAAGAGTGAACCAGCCTCTCAAAAGTTTCTCTCTCTCCTTTTCCCCCTGCTCTCCTTCCTCCTATTTCTCTCTCCCTACCTTTCAAATAAATAAAAGCTCCGACAGGAGCTAACATGGAAAAGAAATACCCTTATAATCTGTTAAAATATGTTTAAAAAGTGCCATATTATTCTTGCTGCTTCATATTTTATATTGATGAAATTACAAATTCCAATTAGGAAAAATAGCAGTGTACCATAGGGCTGAAAAGGCATAATTGACTACTAAGTAGTGAGAATATCAGGAACAAGTTATTCTGCTGCTTCATACAGCTTATGAATAATGTAAATTGTAATGTGAAAAATTATTACTAGAAGTGCACTAAATTGGGAATGAGAAATGAAAAAATTATATTAGAGATAAAATTCATCAAGAATTCTGGCAGCTATATGATCAGCCCTCCCAATGACTATCTAGTTTGTACTTAGTATAATCATAAAAGTACAATTACAAAAAAAGAATAAAAGTTTTAAACCCTTCAAAGAAATACTGGAAGAATTTTTTATGCGTTAACAAGAACGTTGGAAAAAAATGTGATCAATCTGTTAGTTACAAAGAAATTTACAGGACCTACAAAATGGAACTTCAAATCTGGAGTCCTCAAATCTGGAGAAGTTATTGGGAGAAAATTAACATTTCATATGACAAAGCATATGTGAACCACTGGTGGTTTTTCTTTTATTTACTTTAACATATAAGGGAAGTCTTTCAATATGACAGCCGTATATATGTTTACAGAAGTGTGGAACTCTGTCTTTCCCACCAAAATGGCTAAAATTCAAAATGTGTATAATAAAAATTCTATTAATGCTTAAGTTGGTATAGCAAACAATAGCACATTAATTCTTCGTTCTGAAGCAATTTAAACATGGATAAAACATGTAGTACTATGATCTTCAAGACATAAAACATGAGGTAATGAAAGGCAAGAATAATTGAGTATTAAAAATCAAATCAAACAGAGCTCAACTCACTGTTCTGAGAGGATTTGCAAGATATTGCATATGAAGGACATTTCTAAGTACGGTCCATGAGGATGCAGGAGGTGAGAGCAAATTCAGTTTCTAAAGAGAACAAGCGTATAAGAATTCACAAGGTACAGAACTGGACAGGAGAACCTACACGGTCATCCAGACTGCAAACACAAAGCTGATTACCAGTGACATGCCAGTGAGTAATTCACACTGGTTTGGACGCAAATGATCCTGAAGGGAAAATGAGGAAGTCTTCTGTGTCCACAGATGATTTAGGACTATCTCCTGTTTTCACCAGTATGATTGGAGTATTTTATTGTTTATAGGATAGGTTTCTGCGTGAATTTAGTTCCCAAAGGAGCATTACTATGGTTCTGACTCAGCATAAGGAAGTATCTGAAAGGATCAGGTAGTTTCAAGTTAACTATGTTCATATGGAGCTCAAGAATGTTTTAAAAAAATAAATACAAGCACATTACCTACCCCAATGGCTCTCACACAAATTAATGATGTCAAGTAGCCAAAAAATACTAGATAGTCAAAAGCAGTAGAATTGTAATTCATACTAAGGAATTAGATCACGAATTTCAAAACTGACTCAAAACAAATGTAGGTGTTATAATAGGAAAACAAAAATGTTATAATAGTCATCGCTCGTGTAAATATGCCCAAACATTTGGAAGAGATATAGAATATTTTTTAAAGATTTATTTTTGTTATTTTTTCATTGGAAAGGCGGATATACAGAGAGGAGAGACAGAGAGGAAGATCTTCCGTCCGATGATTCACTCCCCAAGTGAGCGCCAATGGCTGGAGCTGAGCTAATCTGAAGCCAGGAGCCTCTTCTGGGTCTCCCACACGGGTGCAGGGTCCCAAAGCTCTGAGCCCTCCTTGACTGCTTTCCTGGGCCACAGGAAGGGAGGGAGCTGGAAGGGAAGCGGGGCTGCTGGGATAGAACTGGCGGCCATATGGGATCCCGGGCGTGCAAGGTGAGGACCTTAACCACTTGCGCCACCGCGCCAGGCCCGAGATATACTTCTAGAGGCAAAATAAGTTGTATGGAATTTAGGGCAAAATAGACATTGCAGAAAGCAAGAAGATCAGCGTGATTAAGAACCTGGAAAAGGTATTATCTGTTATGGTCAAAGCCTTGTGGGATCTTTCTTCAATTTAGGAGAGAAATTAAAAGCCAGAAATCAGTTGCAGACACTGTTTTATTTGTAACGTATAGGGGAAAAGAAGAAGAAAGTGGGAAGCACCTCATGGGAGGGATCCAAGAGATGGGGTGCCTGTTGAAGAATGACACTGGGGCTTTCAGAAGCATCTTGGATTTTTAAGCATTGCCTGACTCCTCATGGTCTGGGAAGGCGCCTGTGGGAAGACATTACCCATTGGTGTTCTCTCAACCGATTAGGAAATGGATGGGCAATTCTTGTGCTACCAACTTGAGTGTGTAGCCAAGATTTTAGTGGGCTTGGAAGGTCTCATCCAAAACAAAATATACAGATAAAGTAGAATTAAAAAAAAAAGTTAACCAGAGTCAAGGCATTATTTCCTGGAACTTTTGTGAGCCAACAGAAAACAATCCAATATCCATGTGATAGAAGGGTAAGAGAAAGAGGGACTATGGATACATTTAGTATATATGTGTGTGTGTGTGTGTGTGTGTGTGTGTGAGAGAGAGATCTTCAGATGTTGCATATAGAAAGGAAAAACATGGTTTGTTAGAACAATACAATGATGGTGGATCAAAATGGTAAGATAATAAAAGAAAAATAAGCAATCTATTGCACAGGAAAATAGTAAGAACTGCTTAACCATACATGTATGTCTCCAAATAGTGTTTTGGACATGAAACTAGATATCGAAGAGCACATGTTTTTAATAATGCCAGTCACATAAATTTCTAGAATATACAAACTAAACCATAGTGATGGCCATGAATGTATGAATCCATAATGACATTGAATTTTTACTGGTGAAAGATATCTTTGTATGTTGATGACACAGAAATTTTCACGTGGCATGTATTTGCAAAATCTTATCAATTTCTACACATGGGGCTTATTGTATGTCTAATATGTTTCTATTTTTAATACGCTGTTGAAAATACTAGTGCAGCTGTGATTATGGATACATCAAATGTATGCAGGCCTGAAAATTCCACACTTACAAAATAGGATTTGGAAATATTATTTCTTATGGGGCTTTGGTGGAAATTATTTTCTCTAAAGTCTAAAGCGCTTAATAAACAAAAATTGTCCTCACTAGCATGGAATAATCCATCAATTCTATACTTAATAATTAATTATTATATATATAATATGTACAAAATTAAAATGCAAAAATCATCATATAATAAATAGTTATTATATAAAACACAGCATTTTATACATTGATTTAAGTGCTTTTGTTATCATGGTCTTTTAATGGCATTTGTTGATAAGTCTTTTTTCTTCGACAATTACCACCAGCTAATTAACCTACTTATAACTGGTTATGACCATAACTAACAGTTTGACTGCATAAAAATATTCTGTTATAGCCATATTTTAATTGGGACATTCACAAAGCTCTTTGTAATGTAACTTTTATAAATCACAGATCCCTGGAACTAGTTTCTGTGAAGTGATTTACACTTAATTAATTTCTGCGATTTCTCCCATCTATGGTGTATTTTTAAGTATGTCTGTTTTCTTAACTTTTTCTTCTCAGTTTCTCACACACCATTGTCTCACAATTCATATTCATCATATTTTTGGTTTTTATGGCTAAGTGATCTTATATAATTTTTCATTTTTATGTAATTATAACCATAATGGTTTAGCTTTTCATGGTTGTCATGGATTCAGAAAGAGAACTAATTTCAGTTTGCCTAATGATATGTCTAGCATGACTTTAACATGCACTTTAAAGGAAAGTACAGCGGTAAAACCTTCTCTCCTGAGAATATACTACTTTGCATTCTAGAGCTCTTTGAGGTGATTTGTAAAAAAGATTAAAACTCAGCAATTAAACTTTCCATGATACTAATATTCATAGCTATTCAACCCACTGCACATACTGTCTTATTGTGCTGCTATCTTCTGATAGAGCTCAGAAATAGCTGACATGTAATAGTTGAACTACTAACTATGCTTTGGGAAAAGAGTTGAGACAAAGGCATCTTCCATCATGTGGCTAGGAACAGCATATTCAATGCTTTGTATTTGTTTTGTATGTTGAAAGTCTTATCATAAAGAAACATGTATGAACTTTTATGCTGATTACCAAGCCCAGACTTTTTTACGTTCATGAAGAAGTGTGCAAGTCCAGTTTCCTGGGACATTGTGTACTACTGTGAGTCTTTCTTTTGGGAAAAGGAAATGATTGTCAATGTAACATTTATCTTCTGAGTAAAAACATATCGAAGAGAGTGCATGAACACTTCTATGATGACAAGGAAAGTAGTGACAAAAATTAGAAATTGCACATTGATAATAAGCCAGGAACTTCCTCCAGGTCTTCCACATGGATGCTGTTTTCCCAGGCCAGAGACAGGGAGATGGATTGGAAGTGGAACAGCTGGGATACTAACCAGCACCTATGTGTTATCCTAGGATTTGCAAGGTGAGAATTTAGCCATTGAGCCATTTCACTGGACTTGAAAAATATTAGACTTATTATTTTATCCTTGCTATTCTTAACTGGTAGACAATGGGAGTGAATGTACTTTAACCAGAAGTACAGAAGTTCCCTTTTCTCAGTTCCTTCCAAATAATAAAAACACAAATATCCTGATTTTAATTGATATTAAATGCTCATTTTGAGAAGAAAAAATCAGGAAAGTGTTTTCTGCATGTGATTTTCTTGTTTTGAACGTTACCAAGGAGCAACCACAGTCATCAAGGGTCTACATTTTGTGTTGGTTAGTATCGTTATGACCCCCTCTTAAAGTTACTTTCACAGTATTATGCTTTGGTTCTAGGTCATTGACCTACATTGAAAGACTTTATTTGAAACAGCGGTGTGAAATGCTTTATTATAGCTACTGGAAGGAAATGGGAAGCACTGAACCGTATCACACAAAGCCCACTTTGTGTGAAAGCGAGGAAGAAATTTCCCTCCCTTTTTGCCGATTGAGAACAATTCTGTTTCTTTTATAAAACAGATATGCTTTCACATTACGGTTCATGTGAATCAGGTCACAGATCATGATCAGGCAGCCTCACTAGGAACCTTATTTGTGGACTTTTAAACCCTGCTTCTTTGTAATAAATATGGCATAAATATTTACTGTGCTTAAACTCACAGGTGATTATTTTCCTTTGGACTCATTCCCGATTATATATATTTTATTAGCAGTAACATGTCTGTAAAGTGAGATGGAACTTTGTGACAAAGCCCAATACTGTCACTTTATTTATCTTCTGCTTTCTGTTTAATTAAATGTGATAATTCATTCAATTGCATACATCAGTTGCATCAAATATGTCATTTATCTTTATATTAAAACTAATAATTTTTGTATGGCTACTAGGTTCTCAACTACTGCTGGGCAGAAAAAAAAAATGAAAGGCATAGTATATTTTTGAAAAAGTCTTGAACTCAAGGGTCATGGAGGTAGCTTCGTAAATATCACCGCAAGTATGATTCATAATCAGAGTGCTGTTTTCTTGAAAATATTTTGTATTATTGATCATTTTAGGGAAGGAAGACCACACTATCTATTTTACCATTTTTGAACTTTTAAGAGGGCTCCTCCCTCTTGGGTTACCACCCCCACAGAAGGGCACGAAAACTAGGACATGGGCTGGGGTACCTAGCCATAGAGACACCCAGCAAATTCCATCAGGGCTGGATAGTTGAGCTGGTTAGATGAAACTAGGCTTTAATTCTCATTGACATGTATGAGAGCTGAAGGGGATGTGGGACAGACTGGACTAGTCTGCTGCACATGCTGGCAAATCAGGGCAGGGGGCAGGCCTAGTAGAAGCTATTGTGGGTCGCCCCAACTAGGCTGCAAACCACACTGGTTTGTGTGAGGGCCAAGTATGTGCTGGGCAGAACCAGGCTGGACTGTAACACCCATTGGTTCCAGTGGAAGACAGGGCTGGAAACAGAACCTACCCAGCAATTGCAACCACCACCTGATCAGGGCGATGGACAGTGCCAGACTCTGTGCTTGCTAGTAGGTACAAGAATCTGGTATGGGAACACCTCAAAGTTTCTTTGGGGATCCCCCCCAATCGAACTGCCAAACTCAGAACCCTAACCATGAAAAGACAGAGGACAGAACAAGTCAATCAACCACCTCGGCTATATGTTGGCAGCGAGATACTGGGTAAACGGAGACTCTATGATGAACTATGTCAACCAGTGGATTCTTCAACGACCTCATCATGCTTGGAGTGGCGAGATTGGCAACAATTCAGAACTGTTGAACTATCAAAACCACTTGAGCAAGACCTCGGAGCATGCCCCACACCAGGGACCTGGGGCGGGTGGGAGACTGGGTGGGGCTTCTCTCTTAAAATCCCCTTTTACCTCAGATATATGAAGGAAACAATATGGAACTAATCGTCTTATTCGTTTTCCTGTAGTGCTTGAAACTTTTTACCCTAATTATGTAAAGATTGTCAAAAAATTTTTAAAAAGTGTATTTAAAAGGTGGGGACAGACACAGAGCATTTTTCATGTGCTTGTTCAACCCTCAAATGCCACAACTTGTGTGGATGCGCCAGGGCAAAGCTAGGAGCCTCAGGAGCCAGGAGCTCCATTAAGGTCTCCACATGGGTAGCAGTGTCTGAAGCGAAAAGCATTTTCCACTGCTTTAAATTATTTTTAAATTTTATTTTTTTATAATGTTTACATAGTTGATTACGAGAAAGCAGGTGAGACCATTTTTTCATTTTTTTTGCTTCCTGTAACTTGGGAAAGTGGAGAGATAAGGGGAGAAGCCGCACCGAGTCTCCCAACCACCTCAGATCTCAGGGATGGGTAAGGACCACCTTATGTCATCCCATAGTCCCTGCTGTGGAGCATGCTCTGAGGGTTCTGTTCAATTTGTTTTGATCATTCTGAAATATTGTTGTTCTTGCTGATCCAAGGATGAAGAAATCCTTCCAAAGTCCATTGACTAATACAGTCCACCTTAGAGTCTCCATTTTCCAAAATACTTGTTGTCAATGCTTGGCTGGGGTAATTGACCAATTTGTTCTGTCTTCCATGCTCTGCTATGGTACCAGATGTCCTCTTTAGGCTCCAATGGACTTTCATATCCTCCATGTGCATCTGGGTATTCTGTCCGCTGTCGCATCTAAACCATTGAGAAGCCCAGTTCTGACATTTGTATTCCAAGGTCAGATTACAGATCCTGAAATTCTGTCCATGGTTGGAGTTCTGAGTCCTACGGTTCAGTTGGGGTGGGGATCCCCAAAGAAACTTCATGTGACTGTTATGTGTGCTTGCCAGTTCTTATTCAGGCCATTAGAAGGGAACTGGGTCAGAAGGGCAGCAGCCTCGACACAAATTTAGGTTCATACGTAATGCTGGTGTCTCAGGCTATAGCTAAGTGGTACACCCCAAGTCTGGCCCCATGGGGTTATTTTTCAAACTGTTATTTTGTAGTGAAAGTGACTCTGTTGAATTTGACAACCAGAGTTTGAACATTAGCTCCAACTGTAATGGGGTGCATGGGTTGGGACAGTCAAAATAGGGTTTCTGACTTTCTATTGCTGTCTAGTGAAGAGACTTAGTAAATGGATGTGAAACATGTTAAGAATGGTTGTTTATAATGAGTTCACTAAGAATTGACATTACTACAGTAAGGTTTATTCTGTGTCTTGTCACAGTTTTTCCCACATTGTTCTTTTCCTAATCCATGTGTCTGCTGTGGCAAAATAGAGCACAGTCTTCTCTATATAATGTATATAGACAAGTAACTTTTATCCCACAATCTTCTGCAGCATATTATACATAATAAGAAAAATATTTTAGCATCCATAGGCTTTATTTCACTAACATCAAAATGATGTTTATCATAGTATCTCTTTTATTCTTCCAATTCTGAAGCTTTTACATTATTGTTATTTAGATACTTTTTGAGACTCTGAACTTTCACATATTTTCCAGTTTTTGTTTATACCAGGAATATTATAGAAGAATATTTCAAAAATTCATAGGAAATTGAATTAAAGTATAAATTTATTTTGGCATAAAATTTGAAATCCATGTATATAAAAGGACTTCAACTAATTCATAGAAAAATCATCTCATCAAAGAGCTATTCATGGATTTCAAAGCTTGTTATTTTGTATTTTTTATTGTTTTTATTTTCCATGATAAGGTTTTATGTGTAGAGGGATTCTCTCCTCCACTTTGCCTCCCTCTATCCCCATTCTTCAGCCGCCACCATTTTCCTCCTTACTATGATAGTATAGTCCTTCAGCAATAGTCACAAGTCCAACATTCTGCTAAGTATATCATGGTATTATAGTGTTAGTATTCTATTGTTAAGGTATATTTAACAGTTTCATTCAGAGTCCTCCTTTTATTCAGGAGTAGAGATAAATATTACAACATATCACAGCATGTCATCACTTTCCAAACTGATAGTCTTCATTATATAGTTATCCATAAGACAATATGTATATTAATGTTTATATCTGTTCAGTCTGTGTTTTTTCATGAATGCTGTCTTATGTCAGAGAAAACATATATTTGTCCTTTTGGGATTGGTTTAGCTCACTAAGCATAATGGTCTCCAGTTGGGACCATTTTGCTGCAGGTAGTAGAATTTCATTCTTTTTTATTGGCTGGATAATGTTTCATGGAGTAGATGTACCATTGTTTCTCTACCCTTTTCTCTATTCCTCTTTTGAAAAGCATCTGGATTGCTTCCATGTCTTTGCTATTGTAGATTGTGATGCTATAAATATCGGGTTGCAGGTCACTTTCTAATATGCAGATTTCACCTTGTTAGGATATATTTACAAGCGTGGAATAGCTGGGTCATGTAATAGATGAATCATCAGTTGTCTGAACACTTTCCATACTAGGTTCCACAGTGGCTGCACAAGCCTACACTCCTACCAACAGTGGAGCAGGGTACCTTTCTACGCATATCCATGCCAACAGGGGTTGTTTTGTACCAAAAATAAATTTTCTAGCCCATTTTCAGTGACATTTGAAATGACCCTCATTGTAGTTTACAAAGTTTCCAAGGAACAGATAACTAACTGATGTTTCTTTTCCAGAATTCATCTACACCCCCTTCTTTTCATAGCACATATGTACATAGATTAATCTGCTTGTATGTATATATTAATACAGAAATATATAAATTATTCTACACATATTAGAAATTAGGATTAATACACTTATTAATTTCCTTTTTTGTTTCATTGATTTCCTATCCACCTGTTCACTAACTCAAATGCTCACAATATCCAGGGGTATGGATCAAAATTCAGAGCCAGGTGCTTGAGTTATCACCATTGATTCCCAGGATTTGCATTTGTGAGGATCTCAAGTCAAAGGTCAGAATAGAGTCTTACACACAAGCACTCAGTGAAAAGCACAGATCTCAAGTGGCACCTTAATGAATAGGCCAAATTTCTGTCCCTCTATTTTCATCTATATTTTATCTCAAAACAAAAAAATCTAAGGAATGTCAATATGGGACAATGTTTTTGAAAATTCGCTGTTAATATTGGTTTAACAATTTTCAAAAGGGTTTAAAGTAATTGACAATAAAATTACTGTGAAACCCAAATCTGTTAAAACAAGTATAAAAAGCAAGAGCTCAATAATAAGGGAAAATATTGTGATCTATGGGAAAGTTAATTTTAAACACTTTCCTGGAACTAAGAAACCAGAAGGACCAGGGAAGTGGATTCTTCTCTGTCATTTTTATCATTACTAATATCTTGAATTAAATTACCTCTGAAAATGAGTGAGGGCATATTGCTGTTTTCCATTCATTCTGTCCCAACTCAGGCTTCAGGGATTTGTCTTACTATGGTATTCTCAGTTGACTCGAAATTCGACTCCCATTCGTTAGTCTCTCTCATTTTCCCAGGTACACAAAATTGTTTCATTTTCAGAGTCTATATGTACTTTAAAAAATAGAGGGGAAGAGAGAGAGAGAGAGAGAGAGAGAGAGAGAGAGAGAGAGAGATGTTAGTTTGTTTGAAAGGCTGAGTGACAGAAAAAGGCAAAATTTTCCATTTGCTTGGTCATCATTCAAATGGTAGGAGCAGCCAAGACTTGGCCAGGCTGAAGTCCAACTCCATCTGCATGTTCCACACAGGTTCTAGGGGCCAAAATCGTGGGCAGTCATCCACTGCCTCCCTAGGCGTGTTAGTCAGTAGCTGTGTCAGAAGCAGAGTTGCCACAACTTGAATTAGCTCTTCATTGTAGGATGCCAGTGACGTGAGTGGTTGTTCAACTGATTGAGAATGATGCTAATCCTGGTGTCTATTTTTTTTATGAGAAATTTTATTACAACCATTTATTTAGCAGTATTTTAAAAATATTTATGTATTTATTTGAAAGATAGAGTGACTGAGTGAGACAAAGAAACCAACATTTCATTCCATGGCTCACTTCTCAAATGCCAACAATATGCAGGGCTGGACCAACCTGAAGACAAGAACTGTACGTCAAGTACATCCCAGGTGTGTAGTCATGGATTCTGTCAGTAGTATGACTCCAACCAAGCATCTGAAGGGCAGCTTATCTCACTGTACCAGAATGCCTACTTCCAGTATTTTTTCTTTGTTTTTTTTCTATTAGAGATAACATACACAGGCAAAGTAGGGTGAAAGTATTGGCTTTTTTCTCCCTTGACGATGTAGTGTTTCTTTTAATATTCTTTCCATATACTCATACCAGGATTGCTCCTATTCCTAGTTCCCTAATCCTGGATTTCTAGGCTATTTTCCTTCTTGGCTTTAGTTTAGTACACAGGTTGATGAGATAATTTTTAAAAAGGCAACAAATAAAGGTACTTCACAATAGTTGATGTAAATTGAATTTAAAGATATTTATTTTTTGCAAGAGAAAAATAAAATGCATTCTCTTTCCAAAACACATTTCCTGCAGATTTTTTGAAGATCTAGTGTATAACTCATTATGTATATATTTGATTTTGCACACACTTAGAGGTGTCACACTAGTTAACTACTATAACACAGTAACACATTTGCAGAAGCTCTTGCAATTCCCGGTCCAGGATTGGACTTTCATTTTTGTTCATGCAGTATGTCACTCATTAAAATTTTGTTCAATTACATACTTTTCACACTGTTCACTGCTCCCTGATCTTTCAGCACTAGCAAACAATCCTAAAATACCTCTCTCAGTTTGAAGGACAATTAATGGGAAATATACTAGAAAGGTTATTATGCCTATTTTCTGGCCAGAGCCCTATGAATCACCCAAAGGGGAGCTAAGTATTATTTTGACATTCATTATTGGCTGAACACCGACTATGTGTTTCTGAAGATAAGATTGGCAAACTGCTTCCACAGCCGGATCCACACAGCATGACACGTGCTTCTGAAAGGGACTCATCTGGTCTAAGTTCTCCTGCCCTTACAGCATGCAGAGTACAGCTGGAATTCAAAGCTCGAGGAGTATTTCTTTCCAAAGGCCATTAACTGTCCATGAGTTTCTGAAGTTATTACAGACAGTGATACTCTATTCATCGTGGACTGTTGACTAATCATAGATCTCATTGCAAAGAAACACAACAGGTTACAATAGTTATTATTTCAGTTATGTGTTGAGAGATTGGGTTTGTTTTAGGGAAGAATATCAAATAACCAGGTCAACAATCAAACCTTTTCAAGAATGTTTTGAAGAAATGTTAAAGAAGAAATGCATTCAACTTAAATTCATTTTACAGTCCTCAATATCTTTCCAGCTGCTAGCACTTTTTCTCTTGTTGCTGTTTTCTAGCTTCTGAAACTTTTGTGATACTTTTTCAAAATATTTATCCTTGTACTCTTCCTGCTTGTGCACCCCCTAAAAATGTATGCCTCCTAATGCTGCCTTTGCAATATTTAGGAGAAAGCCTTCTAGCTGCCACCAGCTTTGCTGTGACGTACATTGTCACCTGCTCATCTCACAGAGCCTTTTCACCCCACGGCAAATAATCCAAGGGGGTGACTTAGATCAAGTGTGAAAATTCAAGCTTTCTTGATCTTTCTTCTTTCTTGAATTTCTTCCTGTTCCATTGCTTGTTTCTATCATTTTCTTTCATTTTTTTCTTGTTAAGCTAATGTTCAGCTCCATCATGCTGCTTTTATAGCTGCTGTTCAAACTTTAATGAGGACAATCAATGCTTGCTCTGCCTTTTGAAAAAGCAGATTAGAATTCAGAAATTACAGTGTCCAACCACCCTGATTGAGTAAACACAATTATATTAAAACTGTGAATTAAAACAGTATCTTACAAATTTAATACCTTAATTTACAGACAACCAAGGACCAAATGTGTATTTGGATGTTATGCATCTTAAACTGCTATTAAGTGGTGGTGACCTTGCTTCAGCAAATAGCATTCAAATGCATTGATTCATTTTCTAGCCCAAAAGGACGAGTTATGGTTTATCTCCCATAGGGATGATCAGTATCAGGGCAGCTCACTTCACATCTGTTGTTAGAAGCCTTTTGAAGCTTGTTCACCCATGTTCGAAACCAAGATACTACTGTCCACAGGTGTATTTTTTTTTACCATATTTAATGAACAAAAAGCTTAAGATAAAAATAAGTTTAGTGTGCTGACATTTGAGCATCATTGTATAGCTCCTTAGCTGGTAGTCACACACTAATTGTAGTCCTTATTTGTTTCTGTATTTTTATTCCTTCACCTGGCAACAAACAAATCAAATACCACAATTTAAATGGCCTAGTGGTATCTTACCTAGAGTGTGAATGAGCAAAACGAACCAGTGGCGTCTTCATTGAGTGTGAGATCTCTTTTTCCATGTTCTGTCTACAAACTATTTTGGGGCAATATCCCTCACAGCAGTATGGGAAAACTATCATTTATGTAAATTGAAGAAGAGAGGACCTGGGCCTTTGTTTTAGTAATGGCAGTGACATCAGAATATAATTCACATATGAATGGAGAGAGGCCACAGTGTTGTTAAAAATTATGTTTATATACAAAAGCAGAAGTAAAGACCACTGCTAGAAAAATGCCATGTAATTCCCGCAAAAGGCCTGCTTTATTTGCACAGTGTGGAACATTTTCCTGTGGTGGACTCAATAAGCATGACCTTTATGAGTGTCGATGCTGCCATCCGACCCTTCAGTGAAGGTTGCATCAGAAAGGGAATTCTGCAAAGCCTCCCTGAAGTGTGCCTTCTTTTCATCCTCCTGATTTAGATTGGCTCTTGGTTGTCTCTCTAATTTTCCACTGTCTTAAACCAGCACTCCTACTTCCCAGAACACCCTGAATATGATCATAAAAAGGGAAGCTGGTTAATCCTCTGGGGAATAGGATGACTATGAGATATCCCGTAGTCAATCCTATGAGGCTGAGCAGTCTCACTTTTCCCTGCTTCCCACTGGAAAGAGTGTGTTTAGTTTAATATTGTCTCTATTGCACATAAAATAGCTAATTTCAATTTTTATATTATGTTTCCACTCCTACCTAAAAGACTTTTTTTTTTACTTTTGATGATTCATTCAAACTATATGATACCTGTGGCATATTCCCCATACCGTATGATTCAGTAACAGTGAATTCATCTTGCTCCATCCTAAACTGAATGAGCTATAATCAACTCCCTCTTTACATCTGCTTCCAACATTCTCTTTCTCCTTTCTCATATGGAAGTTCTCAATCTTCAGGCTCCAAACAGAAGGTCTTAGTGATCTGTTGGCTCCCATTTTTTTCTTTTTATTTTATTTAAGTCTCTTGACTGTGTTTTTTTAAAAAGATTTATTTATTTTTATTGGAAAGTCAGATTTACAGAGAAGAGGCAGAGAAATATCTTCCATCTGCTGCTTCACTCTCCAAGTGACTGCAAAGGTCAGAGTTGAGCCCATCTGAAGCCAAGAGCCAGGAGGTTTTCTGGGTCTCCCATGAGGGTATGGCATCCCAAGGCCTGGAGCTATTCTCTACTGCCTTCCCAGGCCACAAGCAAAAAGCTAGTTGGGAGGTGGAGCAGTTGGGACATGAACCAGAGCCCATGTGGGATCCTGACGCATACTAGGCAGAACTTTAGCTACTAATCTGCAGCCCCAGGCCTAACCTCCAATTTCTTTACCTGTCTCCTGACATAGGTTACGGAGGGTCTATAGTGGATCTTACCTTTTACTTCCTTCCTTCCCCATGCTTGAAGCCTCAGGATAAACCTCTGATTACAATTTACATAGGTTTGCTAGCCTAATTTCTCAAAAACATGGAAAATGGATCCCCAGTTTCCTGTCCATGTCCCTGTTCTGCTAACAGCTGCCTGTACTGAGATGGACTTGGAGAGGCTGGGTGGGAAGAAAAGCATCATTGATTGGCCCCTAGGGGTTACAGGGCTGGAACTACAAGAGATGAAAGTAGGACTATCTATATGAGATTTCACCCGAATCACTGACATGGTCTTGTTGAAAAGAAAAAATAAATCATCCTCCACCATAAAATATGTATTTCATGCTCACTCTGAATCTGAAGTAGTTTTGTTCCTCTTTTAGAATTCCCCGTAGTTGTTTCAAGCTCAATGGGACCACTGCTACAGCTAATAATACTATTCTCACGTCTTCCCTTGCATGCCCCCCACCCCGCACCCCATCTTTCAAAACCTTTGTTAAGACACTGGATTAAATCTTGCTTCCTACTTTGAGGT
Source organism: Ochotona curzoniae (assembly GCF_017591425.1). NCBI lineage: Eukaryota > Metazoa > Chordata > Mammalia > Lagomorpha > Ochotonidae > Ochotona > Ochotona curzoniae. The sequence goes on along the minus strand of NW_024466502.1, from coordinate 37,953,254 downwards.
ATCCCTGATTAATTCTTTCTTTGTTTGCCTGTTTCATGGTGTGTGCACAATACGCTTGGCATGGTGTTCCCTGCCTCCTTATCATGTGTTATGTCATGCCCTGTATCTGTATGGCAATGTCATGAGACTTCACAGCAACACTGTCTCTGGACCCCACAATGCCTTCCCTGGCATCATTTTGCCTGGAAAAAAAAGTGAATCTGTTAGAGATTGCTATCTGCAATTTGATATCTTACTTCATATGTGGATCTTTAACCCTTTTTCTCCTGACAGTTACTCTTCGTTATGTTACTAGGTTAAGAAAACTGACCACTTCACAACAATTACCAGTGTGTAATTGTTTCTCAAATGATTTCGACCTCAGATGATTGGGTTATTTTTCCTGTGGGGATTTGTCAGTCCAGCTTTTCTGAGCATCAAACTTCTGTGTTAGACGTAAGCTCTGCCATCACTTTTACATGAAAAATTGATCTGTTTTCATTGATACATATTATTTTTTTCTGTCTTTTGCATTTGCATGCTAAGTCTTGGTTTAACCTTGTTCTTGCTCTTTCTTCTGCTCCTAAGCCTTCTTGACTGTTAAGTGGGAACTAGTCTCTATGTTTGCTCCTTGGCCTATTCATTCATTCACTGGCTCTGATTTTCCCCAATCCAGTACACTGAATTCAGCTACCACTTCTGATACTAAAATGCATGCATAGACTATCTTAGATCTGTGTTAGATTTTGATGTGATTTTTTTCCAGTTGGTGCTTGTCTACTACTTTTCAACTATATTCACCTGAAGAAGCACACTTTAGGAGGACAGAAATAGCTTCTTCATCTTAGAAATATTTAAATATTGCTAGCAGTAAACCTTACAGTTGACTAAGAATGCTGATGAACTAGGAAATGAACAAAATGCAGAATCCATTATCATGAAGATTAAAATAGATTACTACTTGTCTATAAAAAATAATATAACATGGCTTAGAAGCATAGGAACATATCAGCTTATTCATAATCATTAATTTATCTTGGACAAATCATATATACTCAACTTTAAAAATTCTGCTTGAGAAATTTAGGCTTCATGATATGATAAATGTCATGATTCTTTGAAAATCCTTACTCAGGTTCTTGTTTGCAAAAGATAGTTTCATTATAATGTTGTAGAACTTTTGGCAATAGAACTTCCTTGACCACAATGTGTCTGCAGATTGCTTTTGATGATTAGCCAGAATTATAAATCTATGTGCTAATGAATGCAGTATGTGCAAGAGGGGAATAGGTAATACCATAAAACGTAAAGCTTCAGTTCCTGTAAGCCTCCTGGTGTAAGCAATCATATCAAATGGCAGTTTCTGCTTTCCTGGGCAAAACATAAGCCACATTTCTGTTTATCTCCAACATTGCAACCAAACAAAAGTTTAAAACTAGAATCATGCTTTGCTAAGCAAAGCCTCTACATTTTGAGAGATGCACTATTAGGCAATTTTATTGTTCTGTGAACATCAATGGATGAAGATATCGGAGATTGCTGCTAGTAAAACACTGTATATTATTTTATGGTAAACTTTGTAAGTAGGAACAAAATGATGAAAAACATCACACAGTAAAATACAAGTACTTTGATCATGTGCTATTGTTATTGAATATTATATGTTGTACATAATTGTGCTGTACATTTATATGACTTGTAGCGCTGTAGGTTGATTTATCTCAGCATCACCACAATCAGGAGAGAAATGCACTGTACTACAATTTTGTACCAGCTACAGTGTCATGTAACCGGAAACTTTCAGTGTCATTCAGACTTTGGTGGGGATTCTATCATATGTTTTCCATCATTGCAAAACAGTGCTATATGATGCATAAGTGCACTTAAATGCTAGCATAATGTAGAGTATTGATAAAATCAACAAATAAATAGCATTTCTGAATCAGGGAGTTCTACAATTAGGACTGGGTTTCAGAAAAAACTTTCCCTTTCAGTTGAAAAGTAAAAAGTTCTAATGTCCACAATTAGTGAATTTCAGGTGATTTTATTTCCTATTTAATGTTGATTTAAGATTGAATTGATGCTAGGAAAGGTATTTGAAATCCTGGCTTTGCTAAGTGTCATACAAATAACTGTTTCTCGGACTTGGCAATCTGTGGCAAAATCATTGACACTAAAGAGCAAATGGGGTACTGAGATTGTATGGGAAGGGAACTATACTGCTTGGATGTTTAATCCTGTCACGTGATATCACTGTAATCAAAACTGATGATTGTTGTGGCAAATGATTTGGGGTCACTTTCTAAACTCTTGTAATTTTTATGATATTGAGGAAAGAAACATTGAGTGCTCAATTGCAAAACACACATGAGATGACACATGTAAGTCATGGTTCAGCATTGATAGGTGCTCTTGAATGGGAATGTCCAGGATATCATACGCACCCCAACTGCACAGGATCATAGCTCAGCTCCCCAGGCTTCATTATTTTTGTGCACTCATCTTCCATTCTTGAGGTTTGACTTTGTCATACTTCCTGTCACTAACTCAGTCCATATTGATAGGAAAGTGACTCCTTTCCACGGACAGCATCTTGTGAAAGGATAATAAATGGTTTTTGCAATAGTGAAAATGGTCTTATGAAAACATCAGCAAATATTCTACCTAACAGCAAAACTAGTAAAGAAAATTTTTGATCTGAGCAGAAAATTTATGCAAGTGCTTTGGAACATATTTTTAAGTGATTTCTTCTCAAGATTAGTTTTATAAATATGAATTTTACTAAAGACTGGTAAGAAAATCTTGACAGATAAATCTCATTTGCTTACATGGTGGAACAAAGGTATATAATTTTTACTTATTGGTCTAATAACCGATCTTTATCACAAAAACTCTTAAATAATTGTAAAAATAAGTGAAATAATCACTAAAGGAACCATGATTACTGTGTTCCTTCTAACAAGAATATGAAACAACTGCAGTTACAGTTTTGGTCTCAAAAAAAGCAAGCAAAGAGGATATTCTGCAATCCAATGTCTAATTTTGGAATTATGTGATAGTGTCATGAATGCTTAATAATTGCACTTGTGAGCATTTAAAATAGAGGTAACTTGCATAAAGCTCTCTTTCATGCAGAAATTGAATAGCTATTGATTTTGAAACTTGTAAAGTTGCTTTTGACTTAATATTTTGATAGGAATTTGTACCTCCTGCTGTCACAAATGTGATTATCTTTCCTTGGGATTGTTGTCTGTCCTGGGTTGATTCTGATCTGAGTTAGTAATAGATCCCTGCACGGCCTGGCAATTTGGAATCCAAAACAGGCACTGTTTACGCTAGGGTGAGAAATAGAGCCATGGTCTTTTAAAAAAGTATCTGAGACAGCATGCTTTCCCTGAGAATAAGGGAAAAGCATGCATGTTCTCTTTATTGTCCAGGGCTGCATTTACCTTAGAAAATTTCTATATTAATCGTTGTTCAGCTTCAATTCAGTCGATGTTGTCATCAACGTAGCAAGCATACTTCCTCTGGGAGGGCAGGGAGTTGCCACTAATAATTACCTATCCTTGAAGCAGCTGGTAATATAACTCTGTTATTTACTCTCTACCTTGGCACACCCACAAGATTTGCATGTTAGCTTTTGGTAGAATAGTTTGCCTGAGTCTAATTTCAAGTGCTGTAGAGTTTCCCCACAATTTAAATTTTAAATAAATAATGCTCTCTTTTATCTTTTTTTTTTTTTTTGGTTTAGTATTTTTTTTTTAATCAAAGCTGTGTTTTCATTCTGGGCAGCTGCCTATTATATCCACAAATGCTGTACCATGCCAAAAAAAAAAAAACCCAAAAATGAAAACAAAATGAGTACAAGTTATTTCCCTGAAAAAGAGCGCATATAATAACTGTGGTCATGAAATCTGAATGTGACAAATTAGAAAAACAGTGTAAAACACATTTTGGAGCTAATGTTGTGGCATAGTAAAGTTGCTGTCTGCAATGAGAGCATTCTATCTGGTATCAGTTCGAGTTGTGGCTGGTCCACTTCTGACCAGCTCCCTGGTAGTAATGCATTTTGGAAGTTGTAGGGCATAGTTGGGCCCCTGAACCCACATAAAGGACCTAGGAGAAGCTTGGCTGCTGGCTTCAGCTTGGCCCAGACTCTGTTGTCAGCCAATTGGGAAGCCGGCCTGCAAATGAAACATCCTCTCTAACTTTCTCTTTCTTTGCATTTCAAATAAACAAGTTAATCTTAAAAAAATAACAGTAATAGCATCCTAGTTATCCACTTGAATTTCTGCTGACTTTAGTTACCTGGAGATCCTCAAAGGAAACATGAAATTGTGAATTGCATTAAGCAGTATAGCTACGTTTACAAGCTATATAGTGCAAAATCTCCAGTGTATTAGCGGCTTAAACAACTTTCCATTAGCCAAATTTAGCCTGCTGTATGTTTTAGTAAATAAAATTTTATTGGTGTAGAGCTGTAATTCTTAATTTACATTTTGTCTTTGACTCTCTTCTGACTATAATTAAAGAGTTGTCTTAGTTCCAAAAGAAACCGTACGGCCTGTAAATTTAAAATATTGCCCACCATTTTACAGGCATACTTATCCTATGTTTAAAGCATGACCTTGTATTCATTTATTTTTATTTTAAAAATTTATTATTTTTCATGATGCAGTTCCATAGGCACAGGAGTTCTCCACTCCTTTACCCAATTCCACCCCCCCATATTATTATAATCATATAGTCCTACAACAACAGTCACAATTATAACATTCTGCTATTTAGTGTGTCATGGCATTGAAGGTCTATCTTGACAACAGAATGCTAGTGAACTTTTAATTTTTGATCAAATTAGTGTAAGGTATGTGCAGATGGTCCCCATTGAAGAACTCACTTCTGAGCTCTTGACTCACATATCTAAGTTGATTCCAATTCAGAACTTCACTGTTTCACCTTCACCTTCACTGTTTTACAAAATAAATAAATAAATAAATAAATAAATAAATAAATAAATACATGCATGCTGGGGAGACTTACCACAGCCCTTAAATGCTTGAGTGTAGAAGAGATATTGTTGTTAGGTAATGTCTAAAACAATGGGTCATTGTGAGAAAAGATAGATATCATCAAAGTCTAACATATTAGTCATGAGCATATAAATGATATTTATGATATTGAGGCTAAATTTACTCAGCAAAGGAGGGAATTTTTATAGAGGCAAGAAGGCATTCAAGGGCTGCCTTCAGATATTTCTAAGTAGTTAACACAAAAGAAAGTGCATTTGGTAAGAAAATGAGATGAATCAATGTGGTGTAAAGTCAGTTACTTGTGGACATCTTGGGTACCAATTGAAGCAAATGCATTAAGAAAGAAGCATTTATATGCCAAATGCCGATGACAGGCCAAGGAAAAAGAACTGGGATTTAATATTAGAGTTAGAGAGATCACTGGCAACCTTGACAATAACCATTACAGTTAGTTGATGTGATTTGACGGCCTGATTGGAATCAATTTAAAAGAGATTGGAAAGCAAAGAATTAGAGACAGGGAAAATTGACAAATCAAGTGTGTCAAGTATATACATCGAAAGTATATCCAGAAATTTTACTGAAAAAAAGAATCAAGATGGGGTTGTACATAGAGAAATAATGGAATCTAAATGTATTTTTCCTTAATTTATTGATGGAAATTATTCATTAAAGGGAAAAGTATTGTTATAATGATGAAGGATGCAAAGACACTGAATATTCTAGTGAAAGAATCTAGTAGAAAAATTCTGCCCTTACTAGAGCATAAATAATTATTTTAAATTAAATAAATACACTTGGATGACAACTAATCACTTTCAAAAATGCTAATTTCTCAATATTTACAAATCATTATTCTCACTATTCTTGTTTTTTTTTTTTGGCAAATGTGGAAACTTTTTTTGGAAAAACACCTCCAATTAGGTCAACAGCTTTCTGACTTTTAAGCATGAATGTTTTAACCCTGATAACACTCTATAATTAGTAAAACACTGACTGGATTTCTTTTAATTACTATAATCCTAATACAATCCCCATGGTGTTGGGATGGCCAGATGTTCGTCATATATTCTACAGTAATTATGTAACTGAACTTTTGAAGAATCTTTAAATTGTTTTTTCCATGAAAAGAATTCTTTTCTTGGTGGTCTATTAAATTTCAAGTGAAAACTGTATATTCCTGTTCTGAATGCTGTTTAATTTTTCTTGGAGCAATGCACAGCTATTCTGTTTATCTCAGACTAAAACTGTTTTTATTGTACATATGAAGTATTTCTTTATAAAAAAAATTCAAAATTAAATTAAAAATCAATAATATGGCCCTGTGATTTTACCTAAATTATATATATATAGTATACATATATATATATATTTATAGTGTGTGCATGTGTTAATTGTGATTACAACAAAGGGAAAAATTTAACAATATTTTTCAGTTAGCATGCTAATTTCTCCCTTTTGAGAGATCATTTTTTTTCCCGAGATACAATAGTTGACATGAATCCCAAAAGTTTCATTACCTTTTTTCTTGCCCTTTTTTCTAAAACAGCTTGCACATCTCCAGCATTGCATAAAATACCCATTTGTAATTATGCTTAACCTTTCCAAAGCCTCTGGGTATAGTCTGCTCATTAATCTTTAACCTGACAAGCTTTGGGGTTGTGAAATTGGTACCTTTATGTATTAGAGACACCAAGACCATACAGTGGAGGTACAAAAGGGGTAATTAAGAGGAAGTGAAAAAAGAAATAGAACAAAACCAGAGGGATATGATTATATTACGGTAGGTGTCAGTTAACAGAAGGAACAATAGAATGCAAATCATTATAGACAGAGTTCTGGAAAGAAATGAAACTATACATTTTCAGAACCAAACTCATTTAGTCATAATTTATCCTGTTGAAATGAAATAACTTGTACCAAATGATTTAAAAGAAATAATTATAAATATACTTATACAAAATATGGACTGCTTATGCTTTTGCAAAATATTCCCACATGAATATTTCATCTTGTGGTTAATCTTAACATAGAAGGTATTTTAAGTAAAACTAATAGAGTTTAAGAATTCACTTCTTTGGTGAAGAAAGTGTCATGACAGACATTATTATTATTTTTTTTGATCGAATGTTGATGAAGAGAATTAATGTGAATAACATAGATTTCCCCACAATCTCATATTTGCCTGTGTATAAAATTGTGTTCAAATTTTTGGTGGTCAACTCTCGGAGATTGTTATAAAAAATAAAGACATGCATAGAAGTTTATGCACTTTGTGACTTAAAAGGTCTTATCTCCCTAATGTTTTCTTGCATAATTTGTGATTTTTGTGTTTCTTCAAAAATTGCTAACCACTATTACTCTTAGGAAAGTAAAAAGTCACTACAGTTAAATAGTCATTCTACTCTCACATGATGAGAAAATGCCTTTATGCTTTTCATATAAGCCAGTTTTGTGATCACTCCACACTAGGGTTTAGCGGTTCCTAAAGTAACAGCTAAGTTTCTATAATGAAATATTACATATAAAAATAGAATGTAAATTGGAGTGAGTAACTTAAGTTAGATATTTGTTTCTTCCTCATGTTGCAGTCCAGAAGTATTTGTGCTCAGCAAGATGTCAGAGCAACCCTGTCAAGATCCACCAGCTCAGTCTGGTGATTCCTCTTTCTGCCTTTTGAGAGAAGATCTAGGGTAGCCGGCCACATTTCTTTTTGAAGATGGTCAGGAATCCCCATTGCTTGGGTTCATTGTCCTTCGAACTTCAAGTACATGGTTGAATAAAAATATAACAAAAACTGAGACATACAGACTTTAGATGTCCAAGTAAAGTGTGAAGGATTCAATTATCAAAAGGAAAAGGAGGAAGCGATATAGCTGGAGACTCTATCTCAATATTAGCTTTTACAAATGCTTTATATCAACCCATCAGAATTTAATAAATTGAAAGAAGGAAAGCATACAAAAGACTGTATGCACAAAATAAACCTATGCACATATGTATGTATTCTTTATAATATGTATATACTGTGTGTATATTATGTTTTTAGCCTGTAGTGTGATTTTTTTTTATTATTTGGCAGTTTTTCAGAACAATATTAGTTTCCTACAAAAATACAGTGGAAGTTGCTATTTCCACATACTCACCACCCCCATTTGGGCCTAGCTCTCCTCAACAATAACACCTTTCACCAAACATATATGATTATATGATTATTAGCATGGATGGATGGATATGATTATTAGCATGGATGATCCTACATCAATACATTATTGTCTCCCAGGGTTTACCATTCACACTAGAATTCACTCTTGGTGTTTTATGTTCTCTTGGTTTGAAAAAATGTATAATTCAGTGTGTCCACGGAATATTTTAAAAAGTAGTTTTACTGTCATGTGTTTTCTCTTTCCCTACCCATCCTACCTTCTCCTAGAACTTCTATCAGTGACAGTTTAATTTCTCCCTAGATTTTTCATTTTCCAGAATGCAACTTGCTTTTTTTCCTTTCAATTAGCTTTTTAATTTCTCATTTTAGGGAGGTTTTTTTCTTTTTCTATGAGCTGCAATAGTTGACATGGATCCCAGAAGAACGGGTGTACTCTGTATATCCTTTTAAGGTTGGCCTTTTTCCCTTTGGTCCGATGTATTTTGGTTCCTGTACATCTTTTTAGGACTCAATAACTTAATTCTTTTTAGTACTGAATAATATTTAGTGTGTCTTGATGTACCACAATTACTTATTGATCTACCTACTGAAGGATATCTTGCTGTTTCCACATTTTAACAATTATAAATAAAGTTCCCATTCATGTTCTTACATTGTGTTACCTCTTTTGGTTACACATCACAGAGGACATTTGTTTAATCCTTTTTGTTTCATTTCATAAGAAATTACCAAATTGTTTTCCAAAGTGATGCTACCATTTTGCATTCCTATCCATGATTGTTCCATGTTTGGTACTGTCCATGTTCCAGATTTTAAAAGACTTATTTATTTGTTTGTTTAAAAGAGAGACAGGCAGTGATAGTGAAAAAAAACTTCCATCTGCTCCTTTCCTCCCCCAAAAATTACTAACTGGGTCTTGACCAGAACAAAGCCAAGGGCTGGGAATGATATCCTGGTTTCCCATATGGATATTAAAGACCCAGGCTCTTGGGATATTTTCCACTGACTTCCCTGGAGCATCAACAGGAAGCTTGATTTGAAAAAAAAAAATAGAACATCTGGTACTTGAATCAGTACATCAGTATCTGATGCCATTGTCACAAGTGACATTGTGCCACAACATTGCATTTTGTTTCAGATTGGCTCCTGGTCCAACTCCAGTGATTGTGGCTATCTAGGGGTGATCCAGCAGATGGACAATTACTTGGTCTCTCTGTCTTTCCCTCAGTCTCTATTGCTCTGCCTTTCAAATAAATAAAACAATAAATATTTTTATTCACGATAATTGACTATTAGTTGCTTATGTCTAACTACCCTTATTTTTTACTTTGTTCAAATGGAAAACATATTTGTTCTTCATGGTGCTTTTCACATACAGCATTAGATAATTAGGATAGTATTTGTTTAGAGGCATTCTACATTTGACTACATTAGGCAGACAGGGAGAATTTGTATTGTTCCCTTTTGTCTAGAGTATATCATAGATTAAGCTTGTAAAATACTAGGTGCTCAGTAGCTATCGATGGAATAATTGTGTGGAATGACACAAAGCACAGAATACAAACCATATTCTCACTAACGCCCAGGGCTTCTCAGTTTATGGTAAGTTGAAGGCAAATTTAGTTGTGACAGCTGTGAGTAGGTGCTATATACCTCTGGTGACCAAAAAATTCTGCTAAACATCCTACAACACACAGGCCAAACATATGCAATGAAGACTTTTTAGTCTAAGATATTCTAGGGCTCAGGTACGTAAATTCAGGATGTCCCGACTGGTCAGGATGTTATATCCATCAATCCTAGTCCTGGCCCATTTCCCTGTCACTTTCTATGTCTTTTCTAGTCTTCTGCCAGATTTCTTTCTGTCTACACAGAACTTTTAAGAACTTTCTGTATGTTTTTCCTAGGTTGTTTATGCCTTGATTGCTTCTAAGATTAATTACTTTATGTATGTAAAGATAAAAGATTCATATATAGTTTTAGTACTATAAGGATACTTCTACCTTTCCTCCTTTTTCTATTTTTTCCTAATTTTTGCAATAACATACTTTCAATTTACTTTGTAATCACAAGTTTAATACTCTACTAGATAAGGAATTTGCTACCTTTGAAGATGTATATTTTTTTTTTTTTGAAATCAGAGTGACAGAGAGGTAGAGAGACAAAGAGAAAGATATTCATCCCCCATTGGTTCACTCTCCAAATAGTTACAGTGTTGGGGGACTGGGCCAGCAGAAACTAGAAGCCAGTAGCCAGGAAATCCATCTGGATCTCCCACATGAGTTTAGTGGCTCAGCTGCATAGGCCATCTTGTGCTGTTTTCCAAGGTAAATTAACAGAAACCGAGAAGCTGGAAATCAAACTGGAATTCCAATATAGGATCCCATATCACAGGTGGCAGCGTAATGAGCTGTGTTACAATGCTGTCCCCCCCATGCTTTACATGATGAATTATTCATATTTTGACATCCAATTTAATTCTTCACCTAGCATTTTGTTGGAAACACCAACCCTGTCCTAAATTATGTGAATTTCTCATTCAACAATTGTAGTGTGTGTATGTATCTGTGTTTGTGTGTGCATTTGTGATGTTGCTAATGAACTATATTCATGAGGTTAGATATCTTTTTATGATTGCGGTGATAAAATCCTAATCAGTAACTGAAAACAGAGCAACATTGTTGAAATATACTGATTTGTTTGTGGGAGATTTGTGCAAAATGAATTTAGATAAAGAGACAAGGACTATGGGTCATGAAATATCATTTGGAATTTATCCTACATAAAATATATGAATAAATTGCCTTTAAATGGGCAAGTTGGATTTAATTTTTTAAAATATAATTATTACTATCATAGAAACATTGGATTGTAGTGGAAAAGCTTAAAACTTGGTCATCATAACAATTTACAGTAGTGCTATATGTGGTAGTGGCAGGTTGGATTTTTAATGTAAAAAGTGGTATTAGTAAAATTGGATAAACACTACATATATATAACTAAATATATTTACAATATTGATACTATGTAAAATTTAGATATATGTTTTACTTATATAATACCTATTACTATATATCTATTTATATATTTATATTTAAATATAAATATTTACAAGTTATAGCTGGAGGAAAAAGATGGAGAGAGTAAGAAAGAGAAGAAAATATTTATCATCTATTAGTTCATTTCCTAAATACCCAAAAGACAAGGCTAGATCAGAATAAAGCCAAAAACAGCCTTGGTCGCCCACATTGGTGGCTAAGCCCAGTCGCTGTTGTCATCAGTTAGGATGAGGACCTTAACATGAAGGTGGAGTCAGGGACTGGAGCTGGGGATTGGACAGTGGTGCTCCAATGTGGCATGCGGATATAATTAATTGTGAGGGTAAACAACAATTTATAAATGTATCTTTTGATACCTATTGTTTTAAAATGTGCTAGTGATATGAAAGAGTAGCTGTGGAATGGATTGTGAGGCCCGGAGAAATGTTTATGGAATGTTCAAGAATATGTTAGAATGGATAAAGCATCTACGGTATATCTACTTTATGGAATACTATTCATCCATTAAAAATGAAATTCTTCCATTAGTAACAAAATGGTCCCAACTGGATTATTTTGCTCAGTGAAATAAGCCAATTTCAAAAGGACAAATATATGCTGTCTCCTATGATACTTTCCAGGCAAAATACAAAACAAATACATAGGTAAACATGTATATACATATGTTCCCCTTGATGAATTGTATAATAGAGGCTAACATAATAGGAAGTAAAAATACATTGCAATATGGATCTCTACTTCCAAATAAAAGGACTTCCAGATAAACTGCTAAATATACCTGGACAATAAGATACTAGATTTACTAGTACTGCTTATACCTATAATGTCATTTTGCACTTAAATAGCAAAATGTTACCTTCGGACTTGCTGAAGTGTTATACTTTTGGAATAGTATGTGGGAAAATGGTATGGAAAAACAATGGGGAGGGATAAAGGGAACTTCAAGGGGGAAGTTCTTTACCTAAAACGTGTATTGTGGAAAATAATAACAATAAAAAGTAAAATTAAAAAAAAAGTCTTACAACAAAAATAATGTTGATGGAACCATAACTTGAGAATAAAGAAAGAAACAAATAGCTGAATATTTTTGTTCCATAAGAATATGAATTGTTAATCTCTTTTTTTCTCAACTCACTTTGTGTTTATTTTGTGGTGGACAAAGCATACTGAAAATGACATTTTCATTGCCCACTGGTTCTCTGTTAGATTGTACCAATTACAATTTCTAGAAGGAGATTGGAAGTAGGAAGGAGAGAAGAGAGAACATCCTTTCTCTTGCTATTGCTTTCAAAATCATCTGGGCACACCAGGTCCCAACTTCTAGCTTCTTGCAATGCTCTCAAATCTCGCCTCAATTCAGTCCACAAGGGGTAGTGCTTATTTGGAGCTCAGCAGTTGGGATCCTCAGAGAAGCAGTTCTCAGTGCTGCAGGACCTTTCTTCTGAGCTCTGATCAACCAAATCCCTTTGCTTTGTCCTTGAGCTTTAGAGAGACTGGTGACTGTGATCTTACCAGAGCGCGCGCTCTCTCTCAGCTTGCTGAGTCCCCCCCACACTTGTCCATCAGATTCACTGCAGCACATGCTCTCTGTGGAGATAACTATAACAGCTTGGCTTTTACAATGGAAAAATGAGTCTTTGGAAGAAAAATGTTTTGTCACAATTGCACACAGGAAAGAAAATGAAGATATTTGTAGGACAGCATGGCAGCAGGATCATAAGCAAGACAGAGGAGGGGTGTTCTGTGCTTGAGAGGCAAGGGGAAGGCTAAAGTTGAAGAACTTCATAATGTTTTCAGACACCAAAGAGTATCCCTGCACTTGGCATCAAAATTTAATAAAAAACCAACAATAAAATCTACTCCTTTCAAAGTGTGCTTTTGAGATAAGGAAAAGGTCAAGACATGAAAGGATGTCTATGAAAATTTTCTAAGGAATTACATTGCACTATGAAGTATAATATGATAATATATGTAATTATGTTATATATAATTATGCATGCAATTATTAAAATATAATAATATTATAATAGCTGATAAGCTTTTATAGCCATTTATACCAGCAAGCCATGAATAAAAGCAATATCCTTTATATATATATGGTTAACTCAGGCAGCAAGACAAGATGACTTGAGAACAGGAATTTTTCTTCTTACACTTCCGGAAACTAGAATTTCATGATCCAATATCAAGCTTCCAAGCAACTTCAGACAGGATCCCTTTTCCTGCACTGACTGGACCCTTCTAGTGCCTTCCCGTGGAATTCCCACAAGAGGGAAGGATTTAAGGGGATTGGGTTAGGGAAAAGGGGATGACGGGCTGAAATTTCTGATGATTCTATCAGATCAAGTTCTCATCTTAGACCTTATTTAGCCTTACATACTGTGTTAGAGGCTCCATCATTAAATACAGCCATTGTGGGGACTAGCTTCAAAATAGGAATTTTGCAGGCCATTGAAACCTTTGGTTTATAATAAGATTGATATGCATTTGCTATCAATTAATTAATTATGAAATGTTAAACTGGAAGATGACTATTTTTTTCCAAAAACAAATAACTTTTACAATGTGGAGCACAAATTAAATAAAAGGTTCAAATAGAAACAAAAATATGGGCCCAGTGTGGTGACCTAGCAACTAAAACCCTCATTTTGAACGTGCCAGACTCCCATAAAGACACCAGTTCTAATCCCAGCAGCCCCACTTCCCATCCAGCTCCCTGCTTGTGGCCTGGGAAAAAAATCTAGGATGGCCCAAAGCCTTGACCCCTTGCACCCATTTGGGAGACCCGGAAGAGCTCCTGAATCCTGGCTTTGGAAAGATATATTTATTTTTATTGCAAAGTCAGAAATACAGAGAGGAGGAGACACAGGAGAATTTTCCATCCTCTGATTCACTCCCTAAATGACTGCAACGACCAGTGCTGTGCCAGTCTGAAGTTACTTATATTTGTCATGTGGACTTGTCTTGCAACAGGAGTTTACTTAAAAAGAGATACACTTTTGGGCCCAGCACAGTGGCCTAGCAGCTAAAGTCCTCACTTTGAATGCGCCGAGATCCCATATGGGTGCTGGTTCTAATTCCAGCACCTCGACTTCCCATCCAGCTCCCTGCTTGTGACCTGGGAAAGCAGTCAGGGATGGCCCAAAGCCTTGGGACCCTGCACCACTGTGGAAGACCTGAGTCTCTGGGTTCCTGGCTTCGGATTGGCTCAGCTCTAGCCGTTGCAGCCGCTTGGGAAGTGAATCATTGGATGGAAGATCTTCCCTGTCTTTCATCCTCTCTGTATATCTGACTTTGCAATAAAATGGAATAAAATCTCAAAGAAGATGCACTTTTTCATAATCTTGTAACACCTCATAAGTCACTAAGCATAATGCCCATGCATTTGTAATCTAACACACTGCTGATTGACTCAGAAAATCTCTGTTTTAAAAATATTTTCCATTATATTCACGATCACACATGATATCTACATTTTAGTCTCAATTTCTTAAAAATGATGTTCTAATTTTATGCATTGCTTCATTATATATTTGTATAAAACATCTACTGAATATTCATAGAGATATTATTCCTAGTGGTTTTTTATGTTATTGAAAATTCATTGATTTAAAGTAGAATCAAAAGTCAGCAAACTTTAGTTTTTGATTCCAAAGGAAAGTAAGCTTAGGAATTCTTAAGAAATACCATTTGTAATTTTGTGGGAAGAATTCTCAGGTTACTACAGATGGGAATTGCTGTTTTAAATTTGATAATTCTATAGAGATATACAAAAAGCAAACACACAGTTTCCACTGAAGCTCGCCTCAGATTTAGATAGTGTTGGTTTTCGTATCTTCTCCAGGCCTGAGCATAACCTATGAATATTTATATTATCGTACTCTTCAATGCTGTTCTTGTCATGGGCTGATTTGTTACTTTGAAGTTCATCTGAAATTTCTGTAACCAATCTTCTCTCATCCCCACTCTGGGTGCTTTTGTGTTTCAATGTGACATTTTCCTATCCAAATAGATCAGTTGTTTGTAAAGGAAAAATTATTTGTGTCTGATATTTCTGGCTAAGTTAATAAATATTTCCTTGCTGCATATCTTACATATCTTAAATCCAGCCATCACTTTACTATCTGAGTGGAAAGCAAAATCATTTTGGCGGCTCCTCATCCCCTTAGCATGCTTGTACAGTATTTCTATTGGAAAATATATTTGAGGGCCTCTAGAAATTGCAGCATCACAAGTTTTGAAGTGAAGCTATCCGTAGCAAATTTTTTTAAGCAAAATTTACAAGTGTGTAGTAAATATTTATACTCAGCATTCTGAGTATATATGCTTAAAGGACTGCATACATAAACACACATGCAAGCACACAAACCTTTATATTTACAGATCACGAGTTGACTCATTTTCACTGTTTAGAACAAGATTCTTGCCATTTCATCGAATTTCCCAGTTTCATTATTGCTGTGCTAGGATATATAATAGAAATGACAAGGCAGCTTATGCTACCGTTCTCTGCTTTGGGTTCTTCCTCCTATCATTTGTCCCTTTGTTAATTAATGAGTAAAGTTACCAAGCCTACAGGGCTTGGAGCTAATCAGGGAATTTCATTTATCGGTTTAGGTAAAAGCTTTCAGAATGTTAATGTATCACCGGAGGTGAGCCTGGGAGCATACTTGTGGCAGAAAATATTTCCAATGAGAATAGTCTGGCAAGAAACTTAGCTGCAGGACAGGATTTACCTCCCCAGGCAGTTCATATCTTCTCTTGTCTGTCCCTATTAAATTATTCATTTATTTTATATACTTATATTTAGTAGGATGGAAAACATTAAGCAGACTCAATTTTTTAGAGAAGTTGCTTAAACATGGATTCTAAACCATTTGTTTTTCTAAATGTAAGCCTTTCCCGTCACTTTCCCCAAAACACTCATAAATCTTTGGGTATGGTTTATCCTCCTTTTGATACTTTCATTTCACAAAATGTTACATTACAGGCAGAGCTTTGCAGTGCCCTTTTCACAGAGAGACCTTTACATTGGCAGATATCTTCCTAACCTAAATATTTGCTCATAGTCCCTCAAAGTGTTCCAACCATGCAGGGCAAAGTAAAACACCATTCTGAGCAACAACATTTCTTTCTTTTGTTCACTTTAAGATTATGATAGCAGCTGTTGAATAAGGCATCAAAGACAGCAGATTACACATTCTTTCTGGGGCAAATCTGTTTACTATTTTCCCCTTTCCATAAAGAAAGTGGAATGCATCCTAGCCATCCATAGTTCCCACTCATTCAGGTAGTAATTTCTTGTAATAGCTGGCATTATCTTAGTTTATTTTATTGAGGTTTTGTGCAACACAGGCCCTCCTGAATAGAGTTTGCAGGCTTCTGACACTGGTTTAGTTTTGCAAATCTTTTGCAAAAGCGGAGTTTGTGCTATGCAGTAGCTGTTGGGAATCCAACCCTCAAGTTTCCTTCCCACCGACTTTATTGTTCAAACTCACAGGTAAAGCACTATAATCCTCAGACTCCAGCAGACAGCTGGAAACACACAGAGCAGGACCCACCCACTGGTTCCTTTGGTTTTTTTCTGCTTTTGAACAGCTTTAACCTGAAGGGTTTGGTAAGTGGAAAGTTCTAAGAAGGTCTCGACTGCACCACTCTTAATATTTTTGCCATGTAAGTGCTTGATCAAATTTTTGTTATAAACAAACTGTTGCTTGTGGACTTCTGGGGGAAAAAATCAGTGTTTTAACTTGAAGATGTGTAGTTAAAATTTCAGGAAGAAAGGTAGGATGAGTCAGCTTGTTTCTCAGGTGGCTTAGTCCAGAGAGAGCTATAGTTTGAACAAAGTAGAAAGTATGACATTTAGAAATTGATCCAAGTATATCTATATTTTCTAGAGAGAAAAGAAGCTGAAAGAGAAAGCAGTTTTCAGGCCATATGGGGAAGAATTCGTACAAAAAAAGTGTTGGTTGTTTCTAAAGGCTGCCTGCATAAACTAACAGGTGCATTTGATTAATTTTTTCTCAGTTTATAGAACAGCAAGAGAGGATGGCACTACATGTTTCACGTGGCTAAGAAAATCTCCAAATTAAATTAAGGAATATTTGGTGTTAATGTTGTCTATATTGCCCTTTGGGAAAAATTATAGAGAAATCCTTCAATAAACACACATTTATGGGCGCTATCGTTACAACCATGTTGATTTTTGCATAAGATCGGTACCAGACCTAACATTTCCTAATCACTATACTCACGGCTTTGGCTTATAAACATAAGCCCAACCAGAATGTATTATTGACTTGCCAATTTTAAGATTATGTACCTCTTTTAGGTAGCCTTCAGAACAATATGTCAACTTTGGCACACTCTGGAAAAACAGTTTCCTGGTGGTCCTGTATCTGTGTTTTGTACATTATAGAATTCAATATCAAGTTTCATGTGTTCTGATTTGCTGACCAAGAATTTGTTAATTAAAAACACTACTCATTTGCATGGGCTGAGGCTCATATCTAACCAAAGCTGTCACCACATCATCTTATTCTATTCTAATCCTATGTGGTTCAATACAGTAGATATTAGCCATGTGTGGTAAAACTTATGTATTCTACCTCTATCCATACCTATCATGTTGTGATACAATTAAACAGTAGAAAGTTAATCTTACAACTCTTATTAAGGAGCTATAGTACTGTAATCCTTTGGGAAATAACAGCTGGTGTGGAGGAATGGGGATGGATGTTAGGGGGTGGAGGGAAAAATCTCTCTACCTACAAAACTGTATCATGGTAAAAAATTATCTTTATTTTTTTTAAATGAACTGTAATTGACTCACACTAGCCAGTTCTTAAATATTCAATTTTCATATGTCTGAGAGTATCACGTTAGAGAATATTGATGTAATTACAAAAACTTCTACTATACAGCAGTGGTAATCTGTCAATTTCCCAGAAGGCTTTATTTTTCATATTTCAAGTAAGATCAGGTTCTCTGAATCAGACAACAACATGCGTAGATTGTAAATTGCAGACAATGCAATTTCAAGAATTTTATCAATAAGGAGTTCTATTCACATATGTAATGGAAATTCTTCAGAATTGGTTTGGTTTGACTGGCTGACAATACTGTCAAATGATAATGACCCAGGAGTCCCAGGTCTCCAAAATCCTACAAATGTTATGGAATTGCTTGTCTTCTGAAAATGAAGAAATATACTTCCTAAATGTAAAAGAGAGGTGGGGGGAAGAGAGAGAGAACAAAATCAAGCAAGCAAGCAAGAAAAAAGAAAGAAAGAGAAAGAAAGAAAAAGAACAGAAAGAGCTTTTCCTGAAATGCATTGGCTTAAATTTCAGCCTCCAAACAAACTCTAGGATTATTTGTCCTAAGTTTAATAATCAAAGCAAGAAATGTATGGATGCATAAATAAAAATCAGGAAAAAAAAAAGAGTTGTTGAGAAGTCCACCATAATGTCTTCCAGTGCTGTAGCTTAGTGGTTCTCAACTGAGGATGATTCTATCCTGAAGGGAACATTTTTCAATGTTGGAAGGAAATTTTAATTGCCCTGACTGGGAAATATTTCAATGATATTTAGCTGTGAGGGCCCAAGACTCTGCTACCAATCCTATAGGATGTAGGACAGTCCCTCACAATCAAGATCTATCTGGGTAAATGTTATTAGTATTGGGCTTAAGAAATCCTGTTCTGTGTGATTATACCCTATGGAATTTAGCTGAAATTAAAAGGCAGCATGAGTGACTCCCCCAACTGAAAAGCACAGTAGGATGTGTCCTCAGGCATACTCTGACCCAGCGACTTGCTCTGTGTTGCACGTCCTTTCCCTGTACTTCCTTGCAGTTGTCTTGGCTATTCTAGCTGCTAGAGTCTCACAGTGCGTCTCTTACAGTAGCATCAAAAATTACTGCATTTCCGTGTTGTTATGCCCATGTGAAACACTACCTAGTTATGAGAAAATTACTTTTCCAGCAACTATAACAAAAGAAGAACATTGCTTTTGATGTTTGTTTTAGAACCTGTGATCAAATAGTTTCTTTGAGTTACCTAGAATTGGGTTATGGACTGATTCCTAAATAAATCTATGACTCACTATTTGGTTCATACCTGTTAGAAAGCAAAAAATAGCAAATAAGTGATTTTTAAAGAAAAATGATTTTATTTGATTGAAAGGTAGACAAATGTGGACACGGGTTGGAAGGGGTGTGCAAAAGCTGAGAGACAGGCAGCTCTCTAATCTGCTGGTTACTCTCTCATGCCAGGGACTGGGAAGACTTAAAGTATGGAGTCCAGATCTCAATAAAGATCTCCAAAATGAATGGCAGGGATTCAAGTGCTTGATCCATCGCATTCCTCCCAAGGCGTGCGTGAGTGTAAAGTTGAAATTGGAGTAAGAGCAGATGAGACTCTAACTCAAACACAGAAATATAGGTGTTTCAAACAGTGCTTTAACTTCTGTGCTAAATGCCTATCCCCAAGGTGTTAACTTAATCAACACAAACTGAATGTGTTGTTTGGATGTGGAGACATTGACTTCACATAAACAACTGAAACATGTGAACTACAGTATTGGTGGGGGGTATTGGTGATGATGTTGGAAGGCCTGTAAAATCAGGTAATCCAGGAGCTAATCTGTTAAAGCCCAGCACAAGCCCACTGTAATCCTCCTTGACATCAGTGCTAAACTTTTCCACATGCAAATGGAATGGTTTCACTCTCTGGCTTTCTGTTCTTGTAAAGACCTTTGTTCTTTTTAGGCACTACTTTCCATTTCTCTATCCTCCCTAGTGTATGGGGAACTCAATGGCTCACTCACGTTGTATAGCTCTCTATGCAGTGAGGCTCACGCTCATGTTTCCATGTAAGTTTCTTCTTCCACTGCCACGTGAACTGCTTGTGTTTGCACACAATACTAGGCTTTACTGAACAATTCAGTAGGAGACAAGAGTCTGGTTTAAAAGTCAATATATTCATTGTCCACATCCCTAACAACTAGCTGCCATCTCCCAGACTGCAGTAGGCTTTTGATGCCCAATTGTAATTAAAACTATCATTGCTGAAATGAGATGTAAATTAAGCTAATGCACAAAAGATCCTGAAACATGTGCTGGATGAGAATGGTACTTTCCCACAGATACTTAATAATTTGATCCTTCTGAATCGTTGACTGGTGTATTTGTTGTAACTTCCTGTTGTGAAATTTTCAAGTTCATTTCTATCTAAACTTTTCGTTTGTTGTGCAATCTTGGTTGCCTCACTCATTCTCTGAATGATGCAATGTGGTCGTGTGGAAAGTGAACCTAAACATGTTACTTGCTTCCTAATGCCATTTTTAGGCTTGGAAAATTAAAAACATGGGTAAGGATTTTAAGGAGCAACTACGAGTCACTGTCAGGTATGATTGTCATTATCCTGTGTATCCAGATATGTAAGACTATTAATATAAATCACACCAAATTGTCTTTATTGCAAGTGATACTTCCATGATTCCTGCCTATAAGTATCAGTTGTGGGTCTTAATTTTTGCTATTCCCACATGTTCTAATATCTCAAAAATATCCCTTGTTATGACTGCTTTTTATAAAGCTCTGTTTTCTGAAGTACTTGATTTACAATCTAGATGGCTAGACAGGATCATATAATTACTTAGCATGTAAATTTCTACTTGTTTTCTACTATTTTCCAAAGTTACAATTTCGTCTCCTGAAAAAAAAAGCACTAACCATACTCCCACTAAATGTTAAAGATAGGAACACATAGCAGATAAATGTTGTTGTTGTTTTAAATCTTCTTTTTGTTGCACATGAATAAACAGAAAAAAAGATATTTGAACATATGTTTTTAAAAGTTAGGCACAGTTTTAGCTTAAGTTGTCCAGGGCATAAATAGAGAAGTCTATGGCAGCGTGACACATGTTGAGAGATGGTGCCCTTTGCCCTTACAGGGAAATAGAAGCGCTAACATTTTTGGATTCCTATGGATTATGTGTCAGATGTATACTAGCTAATCAATGATTAAAATAGATGTTTTCATTTTAGAATAACAAAATTGCACCTCCTAAAGCTTTCAAAATGTGTTGAAAATCAGGCACGTGGTAAATACAGAAGCTGAGGTCCAGTAGGTCTTTTTTCCTTCAAGTTCTGTATTTTTCCAGTGTTACCCAGCTTCCTCAGAGACATTTTCACTTGCATCAGTGTAATTTTATCCTGTCAACAACGGAAAGGCAGAATTTCTGTTTTCATGCTTATGTTCCTTTTATTATTTACATGAAATATAGGATACCACGTTAGATGGAATCTCTCTTCCACTTTGCTGGCAGGAGCTGTTTTTATCTGTTTGTGAGGCATGCATTATATTGAATTTCTTTCACTCTTTTATTTCCTGAGAATAATTTTATTTTTTACTATCTTGATTATAAGATAGTTTTTTTAATCTCTTGGTTCCCTCCGATGTTTTAATCATGCTTCATTAAAATCATTTCTCTTTTGTGTAGAAATGCTTTATCCTCATATTCATCCATTTAACACATGCAAATGTATAATTATGTTCCGGGCACGTGCTATTAACCATAATACTCTCATGTACTTCTATCCCCTTAGACAACTGGCAGCTAGGTGCTACCTTTGTTCCCATTTTATTGACTGGGATTTTTTTCATGATTTCAAATTGTTTCCTTTTTTATTTCCATTTGTACTATGTAATTGTGGCACTCTTGATGTTCACAATAATGCATTGCTTAGAAAAACATTCAGACCATTGTGTACTGCAAAAGTCACTATAAGCGTTTTCCAGAAAAAGACATCTATAATTTATTGCCATATAAGTATAATATTTTGTGTGACAAATTTATAGAATGGAAGCTCTGTATGTTTTAAAAACATATTCGGTTGGACAAAAGGATTGGTACTAACTTCATTTAAATATGACTGTAAAGAGTTTAAAAAATAGTAACATTCAGGATACCAATGATGATTATGCTGAAAAGAGAAAAAAACCTGTTGTCAGTTATTACCTAGGTGGAGTTTACACTCAGTAGAACAGGTAAAAGTAAGTTTCTAGTTGATACATAGAATAAAAAGTTTTGTAGCCCCACAAATAAATCTTACAAATATGACATCTTCTCTTCTCCCCCTTTGCTGTATAATCAACCACTCCAACATTTACAACATTTCAGGGATCAGAATTCTGACAAAATGGGTTAAGCCACTAGGTGCAATGCTGGTACCCTGTGTGGGTGCTGACACCAGCTGGGCTCGCTTAATGGTCTTCATCTAGTGAATGAGCTGTTTTGCATTCAAGATAGTTTCACATTCAAATGTGACACCTTCATAGACATATTTTGAAAGTTGAGTATGGGGTGCAGCCATACATGTTTTAAATATTTTTTTCTAGTACTTAATCCCTGGGTAGGTATAAAATGTAAAGGGAAAGACATTAAACTCTACCTCTCAAAGGAGAAGTATCAAAGTGTTTTTTTAGCATGATTCAATCTATCATACTCATACTCTGTGCATTCTGAATTAGGCTGTCTAAATTTCAGCAATACTTTCTTTTTTTTAAGATTTATTCATTTTTATTGGTAAGGTGGATATACAGAGAGGAGGAGAGACAGAGAGGAAGATCTTCCATCCAATGGTTCACTCCCCAATGGGCCGCAACACCTGGAGCTGAGCCAATCCGAAGCCAGGAGCCAGGAGCTTCTTCTGGGTCTCCCATGTGGATGCAGGGTCCCAAGTCTTTAGGCCATCCAGGATTGCATTCCCAGGCCACAAGTAGGGAGCTGGATGGGAAACGGAGCTGCCAGGATTAGAATGGGCGCCCATATGGGAACCTGGCACGCTCAAGGCGAGGACTTTAACCACTATGCTAACACACCAGGCCCTCAGCAATACTTTCTAGTGCTGAGAAAATTATACTCATTAGGATAGATGCAGCATTAATTAAAGGAAACAAAAATGTAAAAATGTTTTTGAAATCACTTATGTGTTTATAGCTAGCATTATGTAAAGTTGTTTGCAAGGTGAACATAAGCCAATTTCAAATATTCACAAAATTACACAGAAATATGTTACCCTATATTTGGTGAGATAAAAATCTTAAAGTTTATGCCTTAGAAAAGAAGGTGCCTTTTCCCATGCTCTGGATTTCTCAATTCTGTATTTGCATATCCCATGTTTCTATGGCAAGCTACAAAGCAATGGATGGAATAGTCACATTTAGCAATATGATGCCATGTTATAGGAGAAAAACAAAGTGTTATAAAGAATTCCTATTAGTTGATAAACTTTGACCTCATGGAAAATTTCCCGAGGATACTTAAATGGGATTATTTCATTCTCATCATTTTAATGAGATTACCGAAGGGCAAACATTTCAGATCCTTCTTCCAGATGCTGTGGTTCCTGTTCATAAAGTTTTTAGATTCCTACTCTACAATTTCTAATAAAATAATACCTACTGCAAAAATTAAATCCAACTGACAGGAACCAAACTGAGATAAGTTCTTACTGCTTTATTCTAGTAGAGCATTTGTTGGGTATTTCCGTAACAATAAAAGGCATCAGAAGTGAAATGGAGACAGCCCAACCTGTTTTGATTATACTACACAATGGTTATGATTGTATTCAAATTTACATAATATAAACATGAATACATTAAGCTAGCATGTAACAATTTTACAGCTGGAGAAAATTAAAGTAAGGCTGGAATACACTTACTTATCTAAATCTCTATCAATATCTATCATTCCAAATATCTACACGGCATAATTTTGTCTTAAGTCTCTAGATGTTCAACCAGTAAGAGAGACTGCAAATAGTCCTACAACCCCCAATGGAGGTATTGAAATTACACATGCTTTCACTAATTTGAAGAGGGACTTTCTCACTGGGATGCATTAAAAAGAGAACATTTAACTAAAAAGCAGTTTGCTTTGCTTGTAATTGAATTCCCCTTGCTGTTATTGCTAATTATTGACAATATTTGTGATTGAGTAAGACGCTTTTGCATTCAGAGACAAATTATTTTTCTTGCAGATCTTGGAAAATAGTGACTGTCTTTTTTGATATCACAGTTGGTTACCATGGAAATGATTATGATTTGAAAAATGTATCAGCAACATGCAAAAAATTGCTCTGTACAAAGAACTCCCTTTCCTTCTCTGCTTAGGGCAGTGAATAGTCTTGAATAGTAAGTACATGGTAATGATTTCTCATGGTATGGATAGTGTGCCTTTGTTTTACAGAAGTGTCACACAATAGACAGATCTTGCTATGTGCAACTACAGAAGAAACGAAAAGTAAATGCAGAAAAGCAATGAAATGACATTATTCTACATTGTGGCACGAATTTTAATTTAATTAAATTACACATAATGCTTTTAATTTTTTTTTAGTATTGAGAAGATACTTGTGAGACAATAGTTACCTCAATAAGAAAATAGTAATATTTTATTTCAAAATATATTCACTACTTCTGGGCTATCACCCAGTTAGCTGATATTATTTATACTTTTCTTTTTTAGTTCCTGATTTTGTTACAGGATTGGACAGAGTGACCTTTTGTCTGATGAGACATGCATCTGTGTTTAGCAGAGCATTAGAAGAAGCTTTTCTACTTTTGCACGTTATAATCTAATTCGGAGGAGATTGTTGTGAGAATTTGTGCCATAGAGAACATGGCCCACATTCTTTGGGATTCTTTGTTAGAATCCCAAGCTATGGATTTGCTTTAGAAATAAGGGAATAAAGGGAATACATGAAATCCTGCAGGTGATGCAGAAAGGCAAGATAAGACAGGCTCAGAAGTTTGTTTGCTGAGTTTCTGATTCTTGGAAGGTGAAACTGACCTTTCACTGTACTTCTTTCTTGATTGAGTTCCATGGGAGGATTAAGTTTTCCTAGCACATATTAAACATTTTAACATGACCTAATACATGTGAGCAATGGAACCACAAGCTGCATTTAGACGAAGAATACAGAGCAGTGAATGTGAGATGGAGTAGGCTGGTGATAATTTCTCTGGGTTAAAGTCTGAGCATGAGCCTTATACAGTCATGAAATGGCTCCTGCTAGCCTGGGACATGCCTCAGAACACAGACTGTGTACCTAGTTGGGGCTTACACTCATGTTGTTAGGCTGGGAACGGATGCAGGCCAAAATATTAATATATCACTCAGGGTATTCCTTTTATCTTCACATATCTGTTTAATTCCAACTTTGTGATATCTCTTTTTATTTTGAAATGCTTTCTTTTTTTAAAAGGATGCATTTATTTGAAAGGCAAATCAACATATACATGAGAAAAAGAGGGTTCACTCCCGAGATTGCAGCAACAACCATGTCTGGGAAAAGCTAAAGCAGGATCAAGGAACTTGGTCATGGTTTCCTGCTTGGGTGGGAGGATTCCAGGTGCTTTGGTCATCTTGCAGTTCCTTCTCATGAGTATTTCACAGAACCAGAAGGAAACTGGTGCAGCTGGTGCTCAAACTGTGATTCTGTTATGGGATTCTGGGATTGCAAGCAAGGGCTTCACCTGTTGTGCCAACAATGTCAGCGTCTGATGTTTTGTTTTCCTCCTTGGCAAAAACAATCACCCCGACAATGATAAAGACAATATTTGAGAAAACAGAAAGATTTCAATACTTGTGTGGAATAGTCAATATGTGATCCACCCCAATCAATAATGGCTTGTGGGGATAAAAGTGTAGTTCCTGTGTTATAAAGTAAAGCAGTCATGGTTATGTGATTTGGGTATATTTTTCAAAATGAGATTGTGGGGATAACTTTTTTTTTATTACAAGTCCTAATATTACTTTATCCCAAAGATGACACTAATACTATGAGATCCTTTGCAGATACACATGAGCCAACACTCGCCTGCCTTAGATGGTCTTTGCAAAATCTGTCAGCTCCAACTGCTCACAAGGAAAAAAAAAAAAACCTTAGTACAGAAGAATCATTGCAAAAGAAACACATTGTAGAGAATGTTCATGAAAAGTAGATGAAGGAAACAGTTTTGTGAGTTAGTGGGTGAAAACTGCCCACTGAGATGCTGGCAATCCATATAGGACCCAGTTTATGTCTCAGCTGCTTCCCTTCCTATTCAGCTTTCTGCTAAAGTGTCTGGAAAAGCAGTAGAGAAGCAGTAGAGGAGTACTCGCATGTTTGGTCCCTGTGTAAGAAACCTGACTTCGCCTGGCCTGCCCCTGGCTCTTTCAGTTATTTGGGGAAAAGAGTAATGCAGGGAAAAGATGCTCTCTCTCTCTCTCTTCATCTCTGAAACTCTGCCATTCAAATAAATAGAAAATCTTTACAACTAGTAGATGAAGACTAAAGCTATTTCAATATTGCTTTTCTGGCGTAAGGAGTATAGTACCGCCCAGGCACTATGAGTGTAACTAAATTAGCTTCATAAGAAACCCCTAGTTATTAGCTAATGTTTCGGGAATGAAAGATTGGGATGAGGAAAACAATCAAAATTCAATGTGAAAATAACATACCTGTACAAAAAAGTATGAGATCCAAATTGAGTGCATCAGCTGCCCAATCACTGGTTAACAGCTGAGAGAGGCGCGGCGTGAGTCTGGAAGACACATTGAAAAACCAGGAAGTGATCAGAAGGCATTGAGTATTGAATCAGAGTTATGCAGAACCATATCTTTAAACATAATCTTACATGATGTCTTCCAATGGGATGCAGTTTGAGTGGAAAAAAAGGTGAAGTCTGACAGCTGACTGTCAAAGCAGAGTGGTGGAAGCCAAGACAGCTAGAAATGTGGGCTGGGAGGGATTGTTAAAAGCTATGGAAAGAAGCTGTGTCATATGTGCCCAAATCTTAGTTGACTGCCAAATTTTTCAGGTACGTAGGAGAGTAAAAGGGGATGGGATTGTAACAGTAGCACTAGGGAGTATTAAACAGAGTGGAGATAGCACTGCATAGAGTGGAGGAACTAGGTATTCAGTTTTAATCACTGTTGTTCATAGTTAAAAAGAAAATCCTCAGAAAAATACAATAGGATAGAGGTGAGATAACTTCTTAAATATAATATTTAATATTCAGTCAGAAGTTATAAATTGTGTAGGAAAACTGACTCTCAGAAAATATGCAGCTATTAGGAACTCAGCGAGATCCTAACGTTAAGTTTAAGAAAAAAGTCAAGGTATGAGAAATTAATTAAACCATCTTCAATGTATTGAAGTGAAACATATCACCACTAGATGAACACCAGGAATCAGCAAAGATTAGAAAAAATTAAAACTATGTAATATTATAAAAACACTTTAACAATGAATTAAAGTTTTAAAAGGAGCACTATTTGAAAGACAAAAACTTCAATATTCACTCAGGAATAAATGTGTAATAAACTGCCACGGAAGTGTAAAATCCATACTTCTCTGGTAATTTATACTGCATGCTTAATGAAGATAACATTATTTCTAAATAAACACATCTTTATGCATGCCAAAGTAGGAAATCACCTTTACCTGGATTGTGAAATCAGAAGAAACAATCAGGTGAGAATCATACAGACTGAAATATAGAAAAAAAGTATCTTCCCAAAATTTTAGGAAATGGAATCATACACCAAATGAGTCAGTAACTATGTGAGGTTTGATTGCCAAAAGATGACCAGGTAGCTTATAAACCATTATTTCTGGGTGTGATTAGGATGATGTTCCTGGAAGAGACAGCAGTGGAACCATTAACATGAGTTACGTTGCTTCCTCATTAATGTGGGCAGGCATCACACAATTGGTCCAGAGCCCATACAGAATGAGAGGATGGAGGATGACGGAATTCTCTGTCCCTCCTTGTCCTCTTCTCAATTTGCACATTAAAACTACTGATTCTATAACTTTTGGGATCTGGACCTCTATCAGCATCTCTCCTCTCCTTTCCTGTTGCTTAATGGAAGCTTTTGGGCTAGGACTACCTCAGAACATTGGCAGTTTCGAATCTATAGCTTACACAATGGGATTTCTCAGTCCGTGCAATCTTGTGATTCAGTTTCAATGATGCATCTCCTCAAATGTGAAATACCCATTTTGCTGGTTCTGTTTCTCTGGAGAATACTGGTCCTGTGACACATTGTGAACTAAGGGATCTCATTTGGAGAATGCAAAAGCAGTGTAACAGCCAATAATCAATTCTGTCATTCATCTCACAATTAGAATAGAAAATAATTCATAAGGTTGTATCAATTGATGCAGAAAAACATTAGACAAAAATCAATGGCAGTTTGTAATACAGATGCCTTAGCAAATATATTTGAGAAGGAAATTTCCTTAGGCTAATGTATATTAAGGAAAATCCATTGCTAACTTCACACTTAACGTCAGAACACTAAACCTTTCACCATTAATTCAGAACAAAGCCAAGGTATCTAACTTCTTTTCTATCTAACATTATGATAGAAGATCCAGTTAGTATGCTATGGAAAAAATAAATAAAAACCTATAGAGAGGAAATACATTAAAATCTGTTTACCAAAGACAAGCTTAACCTTCGGAAACTGCTATTGAATAAAACCAAAAAATAACAAATTACAAATATGTTTGGCAGGATTTCAAATCCATATTAGTTTTCATGCATTGAATTTACTTCTGTATAGTATCAAGAAGTGAAAATCAAAAGTGCTACTTAAAATAATATTACAGCTTTAAATATATAGCAAGGGGCCCGGCGCGATGGCACAGTGGTTAAGGTCCTCGCCTTGCACGCCTGGGATCCCATATAGGTGCCAGTTCTAACCCTGGCAGCCCCGCTTCCGATCCAGCTCCCTGCCTGTGGCCCGGGAAAGCAATCGAGGACAGCCCAAAGCTTTGGGACCCTGCACCAGCGTGGGAGACCCGGAAGAGGCTCCTGGCTTCAGATTAGCTCAGCTCCAGCCGTTGGCGCTCACTTGGAGAGTGAATCATCAGATGGAAGATCTTCCTCTCTGTCACTCCTCTCTGTATATCCACCTTTCCAATAAAAATAAAAATTAAATCTTTAAAAAAAATATATAGCAAGTATAAAATTTATGATGCTTATACATTTAATACTAAGATTTGCCATGCATACTTATCGTACTTGATAACAAAATCAGTAGGATCTTGTGACTTTCCAACATGTTGGGTAGACTTTATGAAATTTTGAAATCACTAATAAAATTTGATAAATTATTTCAAAATTTCAAATATTCATGTAAAGCACAAAAAGACACAAAGCATATTGTGAAAGCAAAAACACTTTGGACACAGGTATGACACAACATTTGTCTGTTGGAAAAACTTTCTATAAACCTACAATAGCCAAGACATGGAAGTGGCATAAGTAATGGTGTATTGCTAAGGCAGTAGAGTTTCAAGAAGTAGAATCATACCTGAATGATTAACCAATATTGACAAACAATGCCCACATAATCAGATGTGAAAGATGATATCAGCAAATGGCGTTTGAGAAAGTGGCTGCTGATGTGAACAGAAATGGTCCTGTACTCTTACCTCTAATTAAATATAATATTAAAAAGGTAATAGACCTAAAGAAGAATGCAATAATTACATTGTTTTTAAGAAAATAATTATCCAAGTAAGATATCATAAGCAAAAAACAGAATGTGGAGTGCTGCTCTGGGACAGTTGGAGCACTGCAAAAATCTCTAGCTAAGGGTAGGGCAGGCTTCTTAGCTCTTCCCAGTAAAGCAGATCATTTAACCGGTGATAGCTTTTGGATCACAAGTAAAGCACAGAATCTTAAGGAGGCTCCAGTTACAGTTACCTGTATGTTCACTGAGTTACAGTCTGAACTGCAGCAGCCGGTCTCTGGCTGTCCTACTTGCCCGTGGCTCTCTTGCATGTGTTTAGTAACCTGCTCACTCTGTCTTAGTACCACTATCTGGCATCAACTGCTCACTGCCTGTGATACCAAAGTCTACACGTAGCAGTTAGATTTCAATTTAATTAGATAAATTTTATTTGAAAAAAAAAGATAGATGTAGTTGTTGGTGTGGTTCGGTTGATTAAACTGATGTTTTGGATTCCTGGTTGAAGTTCCAGCTCTCCTGCCTCAGATCCAGTTTCCCATTAGTGTCCCTGACAAGGCAGCAGAAGATGGTCGGGGGCTTCAGTCCCTGCCATCCCTGAGGATGCTCTGCTGCAGTCCCTGGCTCCTGGTTACATTCTGACACAGCACTCTCTGTTGCAGGCATTTGAGGAGTGAATCACTAGATCAAAGGTTTCTTTGTTTCTCTCTCTGTATCACACTTTTTTCAAATAAATACATTTTTAATAAAAAAATGCAAGAGAAGAAAAAGAAAATCCTAACTACAGAGGGAGAATAATTTTCTAAACATGTATTAGGGAGAAAGAGAGAGATTCAAATGTATATAAATTATTCTCCAGTTCCTTAAAAAAAATTAAATCTGTTTTTGAAGAATAAATGTTTAGACACTCATAAATAGAAAATGCAGATATCACATACCCTGTCCAATATTAGTAGCAATTAATACAAAAGAATGAAGGTTAAAGCAATAATACAATGTCATTATACATTTGGCAAATATTATTAGTCTGACATAAGTCTTAAAAATATACAAAAACATTATCATTACATATTTGAATGTATTTTCCCAGTGAATGCAAAGGCAACAAATCTTAATATAGTATTATCTTCCTAAAAATACTTAGCTATTTAAATAATATGTTCTGAACAAGAAAGAATTGTGATATATGTAAGGTTGGTAAGTATTTGAAAAAGTTTCTTATAGGTACTGTAGCAGAAATAAATTATTAAGTTACTGAAAGTAGAGACACCTTTAGATTAACTTAAAATATATTTTTTATGGGCCTGGCGGCGTGGCCTAGTGGCTAAAGTCCTTGCCTTGAATGCGCCGGGATCCCATATGGGCACCAGGTCTAATCCTGGCAGCTCCACTTCCCATCCAGCTCCCTGCTTGTGGCCTGGGAAAGCAGTTGAGATGGCCCAAAGCCTTGGTGCCCTGCACCCACATGGGAGACCTCGAAGCAGCTCCTGGTCCTGGGTTTGGATCGGCCCAACTCTGGCCGTTGTGGCCCTTAGGGAGTGAGTCATTGCGCAGAAGACCTTCCTCCCTGTCTCTGCTCCTTTCCATATGCATGACTTTCCAACAAAAATGAAAAAAAAAAAATCAAACACTAAGAGGGTGTTTAGGGAAGGGAGAAAGAGGAGAGGGGCATGGATAACTTCCTAACCATGTGAATTTGTATGGAACAAATAACTACATACCTAAAAAATATGCAATCAGAACAAAAGATGTCCAAGGGACATAGAAGGAAGAGGTAAAATTATAGAAGAACCCCATGAAATAATTATATAATTTGTTGATTAACATAATTCCACAACAATTGAGGGCATGTTTTTAAAAAAGGCATAAAGAAATTAAGACTTATTCTAACTTAAGAGAGTATAAAGGCATTGCAATAAAAATTAGAATTTTTGGCATAATAATATCTGAACTGATCATATTACTGAGCTCAAAAATGAATCCTAACTATAAGATAAATTCAGATATAGTACCGATAGAAAGTATCAGAGAAAAAGAGAGTTTCAGTAGAAAACTGAAAAAGTTCTATTGAAACACAAACACGAAGTAAGGATAATCCCACTTGAATATATAAAGGCCATGGACTTCACGTAAGTTGAAATAAAACAATAAAAGCTGATAGAAAATGGTAAAAACTTTGTCAGCAAAGATTGAATTCTTCCTTCACAAGACTCAGCATAAACTAGATCTTAAAATAAGGATTTTAGTACATCCTAATTCTTTTTTGTTTGTTTTTCTAACTGTGCAGATGAACGATATACAGTGAGGTTATATTTATAGAACCCACAACAGAATAACATCTGATACATATGGAGGACATATAGAATATATATTTTAAAAAATTGGCAATGACTACGATGCAAATATTGCATGGAAGTGAATGTGGAAAAATAGATCACAAAGTGCTGCTAAAAGGTTAGCAAATTATAAAAATGGCAAATTTTACTTTTGGTTAGAGGAAACCAAATTAAAGATCACTTGTCTCTATCAGAATCATGTGAATTAAGAACAAAGGCTCCTGGACTCCTGCTGTGGCACACAGGTTAAGTTGCCACCTGCAGTGACAGCATGTCTCAGCTTCTCCACTTCAGATCCGGCTTCCTGCTCAAGGGCTAGGAAAGCTGTGGGACACAGTCCGAGTGTCTGGACTCCTGCCACCTGCAGGGGAGCTCTGGAGAAGCTCCTGGCTCCTTGTTTGGCCTCATTCAGTCCCATCTGTTGTGGCTTTCCGGGAGTGAACCAGAAGCTGGGGAATGCTCCCCCTCCCTTTGCACCTCTTCCCGTCTCCCCTCTCTCCATCCTCCAGGTCTGCATGTTTTCTCTTTCCCTTTCACTCCTCTCTCTACTTCTCTCTGGAACTTTGCCTATCAAATCAATACGTTTACTTCTGAAAAAGAAAAGAAAATGACTCTTGCAAATTATTTTCAAAAGATGGAAAAAATCAATGATTCTCTTGGGGAGCAGATGCCTCCTCAATTCTTCTAATTGATGAGGCAATATTTAGAAAATCGAAGATTATGATGTGTCAGTACCATCCATGGCCTATGACCACCTGACTATATGCATGTATGTTAATGTTCTATAATGTATGTATTTATGTGTTTGATACATGTATAAGTAAAGGATTAACTCGTAGAATTTTGGAGTTTATATGAAAGCAGTAAGAGCAGAAATTGAAGATATAACAATGTATTAAAATGGCTACATAAACAAATAAATAAAATACGTGTATGTGACCTTTCATTAAAGCAGAGAAAATAGAACAATGCTGAGCAATAACACAGGGAAGTGCTTGG
Source organism: Ochotona curzoniae (assembly GCF_017591425.1). Classification (NCBI taxonomy): domain Eukaryota; kingdom Metazoa; phylum Chordata; class Mammalia; order Lagomorpha; family Ochotonidae; genus Ochotona; species Ochotona curzoniae. Next base: position 37,920,152 of record NW_024466502.1, on the reverse strand, counting down.
CACAACAGGTTGAGTGTGCGCTGTGAACTGCAGAGGGCGTGGCTTCTGTAAACAAGATCGAAGACAACATCACATTCCATGCACATACTGTTAACCATGCTAAGGATGGTTAACAAAGGATTTCTTCCGTATCAATATTAACTTTCTTAGAAAAGTATCACCTTGCATATCTCATATAATTTGAACATTTAAAAAACAATATATTATTAATTACTAGAAATTTCTACAGTAAAACTTCTAGTTTTATTATAGCAACCCTGTCAGCATTATCATTTCTCATTGTTGTCTGTTTTTTGAACAATGCAAGAAAAGACAGTTTATAGGTATGAATCTTGCTTAGATTTAGTGTTTTACTTTCTATTATGCAGCAAGTATTCTCTATGGTTTAAGAACAGAAATGTTATAGAAAAGCATAAAAGAAGATTTCAGAGGTTGGGCCATTTTTATCAGATTAGTCTTTGGAGAGAAGAAAGCAGAACTTTTGTTTTATAAGAAATGTAGGATGCAGTTATCTTTAATTGTGTAACTGAAACAGAAAGAAGCAGAAGACAATAAAATATTCAGTGTTATTATTTATGCAAAGCTATTTCTTAGATTCCTTTTAAACCATTTTGTGGAAGTTATTGCAGACTTCAAATTTGGCTTTATTTAATTTCCTTTACTTTAAGTGGTTGAATATAATATTAATGAAAACAAGAGAAAATGAAACGAGAGCTTGCAAACCTATATATAAAACTTCATTATTTATTTGATTTGAAGCTGCTCTTATCAGAACAAATTCACAGCAAACCATCAAAGAAAACCTTAGCCAGGAACTTGCATTAGCTATGGAATAGGATAAATTTACGTATTCGTATTTTCTCTACTCATTTTATGTTCAGTTAAGAAAAAGCTATGTTCTAAACGTACGTCAGAAAACTTGAAATGTGGAGGTTTAAAGTTATCCATATTCTCATGGCCCAAAGATGCATGCACTTGCCAAGAGCTGAGGGCAATCCGAGTGTGACATTTTGTATTATTTTCTAGTTTAATGATTTCAACATTCTCACATCTCAATACTAGGCTAAAAATAATATCTTTGGAGATAGAAATGTCTTGTTATTTAACAAGACATTATAGATTTATTAAAATTGCATTGAGAGTTTTATTGTTGTCAATTACATGGTTATAAGCATTCAAACACATAATTTGTTTTGCAAATTAGTCTTTGTCATTTTATTTTAGATTGCATTTTTGCCAAGAGTATATTGATGGGTTTGGAGTTTTTATCCCATTCTAAGAGTCTGAGTTTTTTAGGGTTATTGGAAAAAATGGTTTCACTTGTCCTCTAAGATTATTTTATGCTTTCTGTCTTTTCCTATTATTTTCCTCCTTTGAATATATTGATTTTGAAGATTACGATTCACATTTCTACTGTATTTTCCCTTCAAAAGTTTAGAAAACTCATACATTTTTCTAGTCATATACTAAGTCCTTTCTAATTTTTTAAACACATTAACAAAATGCTTTCAAGACTTCCCAGCTAGTATTTCTATTTTTACTGCTCTAATTTTCACTTGGATACAGACTATTATTCTAAGGTTTTATTATGACTTAACAATACGTATTCTAAGTCAAGGCTCTATCTTAAACTACATTAATCTATAATCGAATATGCAATACTTTTGCAAATACAGCTCTATTCTTTCAGTTTTCTTTGGGGTGCAGAAGTTTAAACAGCTTCTTGGATGGACCACATCCCATATGAGAGAGCTGATTTGGGTTTTGGCTGCTGCACTTCTGAATTAGCATCATGCTAAGAGGCAACAGATGATGACTCCTGTGCTTCGAAGCCTGCCACCCGCATGGGAGAGCTGGATAGAGCGCTAGACTTCTTACTTCAGCTGGCCCAGTCCTGCTTATCTGGCTGTTGCAAGTATCTGCAAGAGATCTGGATTTGTCTTATTCTCTCTCTTTTTCTTGCACTACATTTCAAAATACTTGGAAAAAAAATTTGAAAAATTAAAAAGGACTGTAAAAGTTTCAGAAAAAAAATTACCCGTTATAATCTTTAATTCTCCAAGGTGATCTCTTAGGTTTTCAATCTTTTTCTACAGGTTGGATGATTTTTTTCTGTTGACTGCTTTGGAAGTGAACCCGGTTTTCCTCACTTGTTGCGATGGCTAGCTTGTTCTGGGAAGAATCCCAAGCCTCCATTTCTGTGTTGCAATCACCCTCACTGCAAAGACAGGAGGATTATAAAAATTCCGTAGACGTAGAGCCCCGAAGTGAATTCTACTATTGTGGACTTCTTGCTACTCTCTTGATTTAAGAGACACTCTTCGAAAGGATGTTCTGTTATTCTGAGAAGTTCTGCTTTGTGGCCTTTCTCTTCCCTTTTTGCACCTTTCATAGTTGGAACTCTTGCCATCCTACTGACATCCTTTCATGATGGCTCTCCTCTCTTTCAAGTTAAGAAGTCGCTGTGGGGCTTTATCAGGGTTCTCTCTGCTTACTTTATAAGATTTTTAGTGAAACAAGTTGGCTCTTTTATCATTATTTCAATTCTATCTGACAGAAATTCCTCAAGATGTGTGAAATGTGGAGAGTGAATATACTCCTAAGCTTTTGGCACCAATACATACTCTATCTTAATTTGTATTTCACTGATACTACTTACTAACTTCGATAGCATATGGTGGATAAAGAAGAAAAAGTTTGCCTAAGAACACATGACCAGTGAGTGATGAATTATGCCATTTATTTGAAATGTGATGACTAGGAGCAGAATTCCTCATTACTGATAGCAACCAGGTCTAAGCAAAATTACAGAAGTTGCAAAATTTCTGGGCTTATAACGTTTATGGACATACTTATTAAAAATATGTTTTTAAAAGATTCATTTATTTTTATTGGAAGCAGATATACAGGGAGGAGGAGAGACAGAATGGAAGATCTCCCATCCGATGGTTCACTCCCTAAATGATCACTACAGCTGGAGCTGATGATCTGAAGCCAGGAGCCAGGAGCCAGGAGCTCTTTCGGGTCTCCCACCTGGGTGCAGGGTCCCAAGGCTTAGGGCTGTCCTTGACTGCTTTCCCAAGCCACAAACAGGGAACTGGATGGGAAGCGGGGTTGCGGGGATTAGAACAGGTGTACAAGGTGAGGACTTTACCACTGTTATCGTGTTGGGCCTGTGAAAAAGTATTTTATTAGCACTCAGTGTCCATGTTGGGTTTTTATTAAGTTTCATTTCATTTAGACAGAGTTTTAGTCAATTTACCTAGAGAGTCTCCTTCTGTTGATGCCTAGATAAATCCTGTATAAATCAAGTCGGACTGAGATCCATGAAATATCCCCAGGATTGTTCATTTCAAACTTATTCTTTTGGGATTTATTTGGTGGGCAGAGGGTTATAGCACTTTGCAGACAAATCTTGATATCATCAAGTGACTGATCATCAGTTCTTGCATTGGGATTCTGAAACAAGTAGCCCAGATTCAGACCTGCTTTTCCTAATTAAATGTGGTTAATAACTTTTATTGAAACTAGATTAAATTCTTATTTGGGAAACTCAATTTAAAGTATGACCTGTCAGCTACGTGGCAAATCTCTCCCAGTCTCATCTCCACACAAATTGAAGGAGATTGTATTGTGTTTTAATATTGTCCAAAAGGACAGAGTGATTGGGAGAATTAGGTCTGGTTGGGTGGTGTGGGTGGGAGCAGGGGAGGCAATGCATTGCTTTTACTGAGATTGCAGAAAAATCAAAGAATTTATTTTTGTGTTACAGTTGTATAGATATGCAATACTAAAAATGCTGCTATGGCACCCTTAGGTAGGTTATATTTTTGTTCTAAAATTGCTGATTTGGCATCTCCTTTTCACTCTTTTTTTCTCTCTCTATTTCTGAGAGGTATCCATCAACTAAAAATGGCCCTACTGTACTATCCAACTATCCCACTCCTGGACATATATCCAAAGGAGGTAACAAAAAACCCACAATATTGGGCCCAATGTGATAGAGTAATGGTTAAGGTCCTCGCCTTGAATGTGCCAGGATCCCATATGAGTGCCCGTTCTAATCCTGGCAGCTCCACTTCCCATCCAAATCCCTGCTTGTGGCCTGGGAAGGCAGTCAAGGATGGCCCAAAGCTTTGGGAAACTGCACCCGCATGGGAGACCTGGAAAGATGTTCCTGGCTCCTGGCTTTGGATCAGTGCAACACCGGCCATTGTGGCCACTTGGGAGTGAATTATCAGATGAAGATCTTCCTCTCTGTTTCTCCTCCTTTCTGTACATCTGCCTTTCAAATAAAATAAGTAAATCTTTAAAAAAAAAACCCACAGTGTTACTTTCATGCAAACCTGTCATCTCCCCATTCCCCCCTCCTATTTATTTTTAATTTTTTTTACAATGATCTATCTTCAGTTTTCTTTATACTGCTCATCACTTATTTGTTCTCCTGTCACATGTTCCTTTACTTATGAATACTATAATTGTATTAAAATTTAATTATCTGAAATATGTGTTGTTCCTGATAATATTTCATTCTTTGAAAGTTAGTCTTTTTTATGTCTCATCAGAGAATTCATTTTCATTTTCTAATTTATTATCATAGATTGGTTTTTTATCCCTAACTGCTCATAATTACAGACCTTGATGATTTGTGTTAGGGTTCCCTCCTAGAATGGCACACTATTTTGGGGGATAATTTGCCCAATAAATGTCTAACATTGTGTGTTAGCCATTGGAATATGTATGTGGTTTTCTTTGGTATTCTGTTTCATTTTAGATCTAGGTCACTGTCAGGCCAGGGCACTTTTGGAGGATGATTCTTTGAGAATTCAGGCAAAGGTATTTCCTTAGTGGTTAATACATATCCTAGCATTCTTAGTCCATATTAAATTGCCCGAGTTTAAGCTACTCCAGGTTGATCTGACTTCTTGCTAATGCACACCCTAGGAGGCAGCAAGGTTCCTGCCGTTCGTACAGGGCATCTGGATTGATCTGTGGGTTCATGAGTTTGATATGGCCCAGCAACAAATATTGCAGGTGTCTGAGGAGTGAATCCTCAGGTGGAAGATCTTGTGCTGTGTCTCTACTTTCAAAAACAGCTAAATAAACAGTGTTTACTCAAGAATCTTTTTTCTATATGACGGCATGAATTCTTGGAATAACTTTGTATTTTGTCACTGAATGGAATAATGAAGGACTGAAATACTATTAGTTGTTTATTATGATTGATTATGATTATGATTACTATTTGAAAGGCAGATTTTACAGAGATTTAAGGAGAAGCAGAGATGGTCTTCAATGGATGACCAGAGCTGAGCTGATCTGATGTTGGTAGCCAATGGCTCCTTTTGGGTCTCCCATGTGGATGCAAGGTCCCAAGGACTTATGCCACCCTCTGCTACTTTCCAAACCCAAACAGCAGACATGAGCCAGCACATACATGGGATACTGGTGCCTAAGGTTGGAGAGTAAGTATGCTACAGCAGGACATTGTCCCCAGGACCATTTTGTCAGAATCAAACTTATCTAGCCTTATGATACTACCAAGCTGTATGATACTTCATTTCATATTTTGTAATGTCTTCTGTATTAAAAATAGATGGGTTAAATTGTGTCATAGTTAAAATTTATCCATGGGATTGTTCACTTAGTTTAAAGTACATTAAAAATATTTATAAATATTTCATTGATATAAGAAAGTAGTATTTCCTTATTATTGACATTCTTTTTATGAAATCTCCAATAATAGTGTATCATCCACAATTCAATATGAAGAAAACAGTAACTCAGTACAAAACATGTGTTAAAATACTTTAATGAACATTTATAATTTTTTGAAAGATTTATTTTATTTTTATTGGAAAGGCAGATATACGGAGAGGAGAGACAGAGAGGAAGATCTTCCGTCCCATGATTCACTCCCCAAGTGAGCGCAATGGCCGATGCTATGCTGATCTGAAGCCAGGAGCCTCTTCTGGGTCTCCCATGTGGGTGCAGGGTCCCAAAGCTTTGGACCGTTCTCAACTGCTTTCCCGGGCCACAGACAGGGAGCTGGATGGGAAGTGGGGCTGCCGGGATTAGAACTGGCCCCCATATGGGATCCCGGGAGTGCAAGGCGAGGACCTTAACCACTGTGCCATCGTGCCAGGCCCTTTAATGAATATTTATTAAGATGCACAATGGGTAAATAGATAAAAGGAACAAAAACAAGCTCAATGAAGAATATAAAAAGCAAATTAGAATGACAATGAAATATTATGAAATATTACCTTGCAAGTTTAGAATGGCTAGTTCCAATATGGAAAACAATAGTAAGTGTTGGCCAAGGTATAAAAAGAGGGAATCTCTGCGTGACCTTGGTGGGAATGATGGCCGTCAAGGAAAACCATACGGAAGTTCTTCAAAACATTGAAAATAGAACTATCAATATAATTCAGTAATCCCACTTTTGGGTGCAAACATAATTGAAATCAGTATACTAAAAAAAGTATCTTCACTCCCACATTCATTCTAGCTGCATTCGTAAAATCCAGCATATGTAATCAATCTAGATGCTTCTCATTAGATGACTGGTTAATATACATATAAAACAAAAGCTATTCAGCTTTTAAAAAGGGTGAAGTGTTACTTTTTAAACTTGTATTAATATGAAAGAAGCATGTATTTTATAGGTGCAATTCTAAGATAGCCATGTTTCGTTTCCCCCTTCCCTCACTCAGTTCCTATTTTCAAGTTTTGCGCAAACATAATTTAGATGAGCCTGGGATATTATGCTAGAGAAATAGGCAGATACAGGAAGACAAATGCAGGAGGATCTCCTAAAATATTGAATTCATAGAAGTAGGGGATAGAATTGGGATTATCAGCTGGTAGGAGATGAGTTAAATGGAGACAGAGGTGATAATGATTAAAGGGAAGTTTCATTTTAGAGACAGCAATCTTAGTGATTTGTTGCTCAGAATTTTGATGATAAAGAATTCATTTTGTATTTCAAATTGTGGAAAGTGTAAAATGTAAGAGGCTACATAAGGAAAACAGAAAGTCTATGAGTTGGTTAATTTGTTAATTACCTGTATTTGGTCATCTTGCTTTATAAACACATACTAAATATCATGTTACTTCTTAAATAAACAAACATTACAGTCTTGGTTTTATTACTTACTATATAGACATTTTTGCACGTCTTGCAACTGAAAAATGACTTCTTACGTTAGAAAATTTGTAACTACATCACAACAAAAACTATAGTGAAATCAATGGTAATAATAAAATCCAACTTCTTTTTATTAAATTCAGTTTGAAAGTCATTTTCCTGCACTTCTTCCATATTATGTTTCTGTGTTCATTTCGTGACCTCATGGTTGTGACTGGGGTGCTAGAATTGTTTCTAACACACTATGCCCATTGTGTGTTGGAAGAATAATTTTCTTTCTCTGGACTAGTCAGACCCTCGGCCTGATCTGAGTTGGGTTAAGGAGGCCAAGTAACTGCCCACCGTCATCCATCCGTTGCCCACTTTTATTTAGTGGATTATGAAAGAAATAATGTTAACAAAGAACTGCAAAGAAAAGCTGACAATTGATAAATCTCCAGCTCTGTAACATTGTATTTCTGTCACACAATGAGTCTTACTCAACTCTCACCGTCCATCAATAGAACCCATGCCTTGACCTGATTTTTCAGTGGACAGTGATGGATTTGCACGGCCCCATCAAAACCTGTTTACTCGAGCTCCATTGTAACTGACAGCACATACTTGATAGTTATTGATATGGGTCAGGGGTGAAGTTCATGGCCTTGGAACTAAGCCAAAGTAAGTCATGCACTCAAGACCTTAAAACATGGCTTCGTTATTGCTCTGTTCTAATAACTTGAATTGTGAAGTTACCAAAGCACTGATGTCTTCAGATATATAGTTATGCCCCTTTGATTGACTTCTTTATGATATTTGAGGCTTTTGAGTAGTTTGAGTAGACTCCTTTCTTGCTGTGACCTCATTTTTTTTTTCCCACTTGGGGCTGTCTTCTCTTTATATTGCACCTGTGAGTCAGACAAAACTTTCTCAGTTTTTTTAGACTGAGTCAATTGGCTTCAGTGAGAGTTCTGCCTAGCTATAGAATTGTGCTAAGGGAAAAAAATAAAAGCAAATCTGTTGCAAGTTTCGGAAGCATAGTATGCTTCTAGGTTAGAATTTGGATTGGTATGGCTTTCCATGTGACTGTCAGGGTGGACATTTCGGCTAGGTAAATCAGTCCTACTGCAGGACAATTGTGGGAACAACATTGTTGCTCTTTTGGAAAATTGGTGGTGGGGATGCACAGTGGTGTCTATAATGCACATAACAACAGAAGAGTAAGTTCATTAACATTTGCAATTTCCAAGTAGAGAGATAAGTCACAGTTCAATAGAGGCCTTTAATCAGAATCTTATTACCTGCAGGAAATTTTTATGTATGAGCCTGCATTTTCAAATAATTAAAACAAGCAAATAAAAAGCACTAGTGGGTTATGCAGGGTACTTTCTTCTAATGGTTATGGAACAAGCAACACCTGACACTGTCAGCTGCATATTTGAAGTTCAATAACATCCCATTGGCTAATGTAAATTACATGACCAAATCTAAAGTTAAGGCTCTCATTACAATAATTTGTTTTATACTACTCTTCTCACGTTGTGAACGTTTTCATTCCTACGATTTTCTCTGATATAATACTATGTTGTAGCATATTCAGGACATCTGTGATTTAGAATAGTTTCAAAAAATGTCTCACATGAAACATTGGGTCGGTGTTTCAAAAACTAACCCAACAAAAAGTACGAAAGCGTTGTTCCAATTCTTATGGATGTAAAATAATTCTTTTTACCTAATGAGTTTATACTGTGGGAGATATAATGGTAAGCAAATGTTAATATTTTAACTTTGAGGGAGAGTCATGCAGACTGCGACGGAGTATTGGTTTCTGCTTAAGTTAAAAAAGAGACAGTATTTAAACAGATAGTTTTTAAAATTTATTTTTAATTTTTATTGGAAAGACAGATATACAGAGAGGAGGAGAGGCAGAGAGGAAGATCTTCCATCAGATAGTTCACTCCCCAAGTGGTCACAACAGCTGGAGCTGAGCCAATCTGAAGCCAGGGAGCCAGGAGCTTCCTCCTAGTCCCCCACGCTGGTGCAGGGTCCCAAGTCTTTAGGCTTTCCAGGGCCACAAGCAGGGAGCTGGATGGGAATTGGGGCTGCAGGGACTAGATCCGGCATGCATATGGGAGCTAGGTGTGTTCAAGGTGAGGACTTGAACTGCTATGCTCTCGTGCCAAGTCCTAAACTGATCTTAATGAAAGATGAGAAAGAACAGTGGGAAGATGAAACCCACATGTGATGGTACAACTTGGAAATACAAGTGGCATCGACAAATTCATGGAAAGGTGGAAGAGCAAGAGAACACTAGGTTCAGGAGCTGAAAGAGTGAGAATATACATGCTATTCTATATATGATATAATAGGAAACCATGATAACATAAAGAGATTTTAACAACCTTGACCTGCTGTGCTATGGAGTGCTTATTTAATTCTGAAGAGAGTAAGAGAGAGTTAAAACAGGAAGCATATAATCAGATATACATTACAGAAATATTCCGGAATAACTGTGGAGATTAAAGCCACAGTGCAAAGAGAAATATCATCTGGAAGATGTTAGTATTTTTCTTTTAAATAGCACCTGGTTCAGCAGCTAAAATAGGAAAAGAGAAAAAAGCAGGGATATAAAGTTGTTTATGAAAGCCAGATCTATTTCTCATTGCTGAATGCCTAATAATAAATGCAGTGGCTGGCATTTATTTACTCAGCAAGATTTTGTGGAATGTGTCTTGTGTAGCTTGAAGCAGTAACATGATTTTGTTTTTCGCCAAGTGTGTATAATTTGTTCTACTTTCAGTTTGGGAATTGTCGCAGGAGATGCACAAAATCAATGATGTCATGTGTTATTTTCCTTCATCTATTGCTTAGAATGCTCTCTGTTTCACTGGCTTCATTGTACTATTCATTTGCCTATCTTTCTACTGATTTTCAGATAAATTCTATGACCCTTTTTCACCTGCTTCATCCTTCTTTCTTTTGTTTTAGGCCTCCGTCTCCAATATTTTGTTGAAACAACTTATACTTATTAGCTGATTGTTTAATTACACACATTCAAATACCTGATCCACTATTTAGTCTATCCATTATTTTTAAACAATTATATATAATCATTTTATATTATTTTCTAAATATTTTAATATCTGAAGTTCTTGAGAATGTGAATCCAATTTCTTCCTTTCATGCTCATTCATGGTGAGCTGAATCCTATGTTTGGCTGGGCTAATGTTTGCTATCATCTTTCTCACTGAAAATCTGAAAACTCCATGGAGAATAATATGCACAGTGATTTCATTGTTACTTCTGAGTCAAAGACACATTTTGTGAGATTGATTCTAGTACACTTCCCAAAGTAAAAACTTGCTGCCTTAATTTAGTATTAAATTATGGTTGTGATCATGAAAGGAATTTACCCTTAAAACAATCAAAAGCCTATTTTCAGCACCTTTGGTTTCTTTTCAACCTCTCTTTGAAGCAACTTTCAATACACACTGTTTCCTGATTGAATCTGCATTTGTCTTCTTTTGGTTTACCCTCTGACTAGTCTGTCACACCTCCATCTCATTGCTTCGCAAAATAGTCCCTTTCCTTGACTCCCATGACATTGTTTTGTATTTCTATTGTTCTGCCTATTTCTAACTACTTTGTCTGCAGTGGGGGTGGGGGAGGGGCTCTTTTTCCGTTTTTGAAGCATTATTGCATTTAAGATTTTTTCCTCTTATAACCTTCTTTATATGCAATAGCAAAGTTAAAGTTGCATAAAACTGTGCTTGATGCAAATGATTCTCATTTTAGGTCTTTTCATATTAATATCTTTATTGGATACTTATTTGTCTATGGAAATTATGCCCACAATTTAACAACTTAGAATAACTAAAGTATATAATTCTGAGCCTGGAATCTGAGAGAACCTTAACTGGATGTTATGGTTGAAACTTCTCCAAACTCTACAGTCAGTTTGTTGATGAAGCATCAGCTGTCTGAAGAGTTGAACAATGCTGGAAGATCCACTTCCAAGATATCTCACCTGGCTCTCTATATGACGTCAGTTCCTTTACCAAGGATCTGGCCTCTGTGCTCCCTGAGGTTGCTCGGATCATCCAGAAAAACCTCACTGAGAGGGACTAAGATGCCTTTTACATTCTAACCACTCAAGTGACATTCTGATAGTTTCTAAGACCACCCAAACCAGTGCAGACACTGTGTGGCAGCAAATTGAACAAGGGTAAAGGCTTCATGAACCAGAAGTGACTGAGGACCATTGTGAAAGCCAGTTTACAAAAATTTCAAATGCATTACTGCATATGCCTACCTGATTTTTTTTGCAGGTACTCCAAAAATCAGTAAGTGCAAATAAACCATTATATCCCCGTTCAAATTCTGCATTGAATCTAAACTAACATTTAGTCTTTAATATTTTCAGTTTAAATGAATGGCTCTATCACCCACCCACTTATGCTAGAAACTGATAATTATTTTGTTTGTTCATATTGTTCTATTGATGTGTCAACTCTAATTTTAAATTCATTGAAATCTTTTTACTCCAATTTATCACCTTTGTTTAAGTCATCATATCCTATGCCCAGTACTGATTCATCTCATCCCTCTTTTCAGCTCATCTATTCTCTCCACTTCTCCCCCTGGCTTTCTTTGGCTCCTTTCTCTGTTGTCTGTGTGTCATTCCATATTCAGAAAAAATGGTCATCATTAGATAAAAATTGAAACATGCCATTTCATTTTTTAGTATCAAATTTATCTATCTATAACAGATGAAAAATATGTTGTTTTGGATAAAGGAATGGGAATAAAAAAGCAAAGGTTCATCGTGCAATAAAGCTTCAAAATGTATCTAAAACCTTTCATAATGGTGACTGAAAATGGTTACTTTTTTCCTCAGTTGCATTTTTGACAGAACCCCAATAACCTTATAGGTAAATCGTTGTCCTCACCTAGTGAATAATGACATTTCGACAGGTATAAATCAGCTACTTAAGGCAGATGCATAAAGAAAAAGATAGCAAATATACTGAGTATCCATGGAGAGCATTCCATTCTTTCTGCAACATAAATCATTCAATAGGGCAAAAGCAAAATTACATGATTTGCTCCCAAATCAATAATAGATAAACATTCCAGAAAAATACAATTTTATATTTATTGCAATTTCACGAGGGACATCATTAGGCCAAGAAAATGTCCCAGCTCTACCATTTTCTACCTATTCTGTTTCTTATTTGCATTTCCTTTAAAAAAAATTATTTTTTTAAATAGGAATACCTGTGACAGGGTATTTCTCCATGTGTTACAGGTCATAGCATCGTGTGATTTCCTCAAGCCGTTTTAATATTTAATTATAACACTGCAATGAAAATGTGATACAAAAACTGGGAGAATAGAATAATTATGTAAACTCAGTATTAAGCATAAAATCCTATATTTCTTAGAAAAAAGCAAATACTAGAAATGGAGAGAACCTAAAGATCAGCTACTCCCACTGCCTCATTTCACAGGCAATGAAACTAATGACCGATGAAAGAATTACATCATAATTCCTAAAAAAAAAAATGAAAACACAATTGCATTTGATTAATTTCAGAAGTACACTTACACCAGAGGACCAATAGCCTAGCCAGATTATGTTTAATTATAGGACAAATTTTAAATAATGTATTTTACTACAGCCATTATAAAGAAAAATATACTTATAGTTAGAGTAAGCTCATCCTCTCGCTGTGCCAGTGTCCCATACAGGCTTGAGTTCGATTCCTGACTGCTTCACTTCTGCTGGCTTTAAATTGGCCCAGCTCTATTCATTGTGACCATTTAGGGAGTGAACCAGTGAATGGGAGATCTTTTTCTCTGACCTTCAGGTAAAAAAAAATATAAATCTTAGGTCTTTTAAATCTTATAGGTCACACAGTAGCATTATTTACTTCAGGGAGGTCTTTGATTTTCATTTCTTCAGCAACACATTGGTCATTCAGTAGTGTGTTACTTAACAATGTTGTAAATTTTCCATTTTTCTCCTTGTTTTGGGAGGGATGTATTGTAACTGAGTATTAGTGCTATTATCTTACGTAATGTTTCCACCACAACTTTTATTTGTTTGTTTATGAAGGAGCAGGGAGGAAAGAGGAGATACCTCTCATTCATTGGTTTAATCCCCAAATGTTTGCAACATCTGGAAATGGGCCAGGTTAAGTCCAGAGTTTGAAACAAAATCCAGTCTTCTCTGTGGGTTTCAGGAACCCAGTCACTTGAGCCATCGCCTTCTTTTTCTCAGGGTTCCCACAAAAAGGAAGCTGTTAATACTGAGTTTAGGGAAGCTGCAATGTGGCATGACGAGTTAAGCTGCTGGCTGCAGCATTGGCATCCTATATTGAGCACTGGCATTCTATTTGAGCCAAGGCAGATCCACTTCCTATCCAGCTCCCTGCTAATGAACCTGAGAAAGCAGCAAAAGATGGTCTGACTCCTTGGGCTCTGGCCACTCTTAGGGGAAAATGGAAACAAACTGTAGTTACTTGTATTTAGCCTGACCTAGTCCAGGCCATTTAGGGAGTGAACCATGAGAAGGAAAGTCATCGTGTCTCCTTTTCCATAACTCTACCTTTGAAATGAACAAATAACTCTTCAAAACAAGCTCACATTGATTTGAAACGGAGGGTAAACTCAAACCCATTCAAAACTCGAGCTTGGGGTACCGCCATCCTGATTCTTAATTACTGGGTCTTACACTCACTCTATAACTTCTAAAACCACTCATTTTCATCATCTTCTAAATTTCCATAGTGCATTGACTCATAGTATTTAGGCTTGATCATTAAGACTCACACCCCCTCCTCTCCTTATCTAAGGCAGGGAATTATTGGAAATTCGTATTTAAACTGTTATCTCTTCTACTATTCTATTTTTATTTCAGACCCATATCCTAGTCACTCTTCATCTCTTACCTCTTTCTGTTTTGCCTTATATTTCTTGTAATTCAGCCACAAATTCAGGAAATTCTGGTGGTTCTATTACATCTTCCGTGCAGACTGACCGAGTCTATGAAATCATTGCCTGACTCTGCTGAGCTTGGAGGCACACTTTAGGTCACGGGATATACTTTATCTGAACACTAGGACATCACTCATGATGTGATCCAACCACTCTCCTTTCATCATCAGTCTGTTAATATTAGCATTTGGATATGCTCTTTCCGTGTTTCAAGTTCTGTATTTTGAGAGAGTGTCCATAGTTTTCGTTCTTAGTGCTACACACCAACCACCTTCACCGGCAAATGCACCAGTTACTTTTACAGCAGTTGACCATGGCTACATTCCCTGTGAGAGGACAGGCAGGTTGAGAACAAGAGCTGATTGTGTACTATGTGTGAAGAATTCCACTGGGACACTCCTTTAGCAAAGTGAAGTTCTTTCATTCATCTTCAGAAAAAGATAGGTTTAATAAGCCATGCCACAAACTTTTATAACAGGAAAATGTTAGTTTCATTCATTGAATCTGGAGAAGGGTTAAATGTTAGCACATTGATTTGGGTGTGTTTGGAAGGTATTTGGCATGAGTTACCTGTAATGAGTTGGAAATCTGAATCAGAAATTCAGGAGAGGGGTATATATGTAAGAGAAACACACTGGGAGTTGGCAGTGTGTTCATGAAGGTTGGCATGTACATAATGATGCAGATGAATCCTGTTTTCTGAAGCAAATATCTTGAATGTTGGTTTGCAGATATATTTATGGAATATCAGTAAAACCAAAACTGGATGGGGAGACTGCAAAGACTCAGTCAGGGAATGTGAGAAAAAGAATGTTTTAGGCGATGAGCCTTCTCACTATTATGCACTCATTTTTGATACTTCCTATAACCTGTACTTGTGAATGATTATCTTCTTTAAATCTTGAATTATTGAAATAAATTTCTTCCTTCAGGATACATTCTAGATGTGTCTACTTTTATTTTTTTCACATGTTTGTTTTTAATACTCAAACCTGAGTGCCCTGACAAGGAATGAACGTTTCTCAAACTAGTCTTAAACACCAGGCTGAACACCCCTCTGAGCTGCTTCTCCTTTTCTGTTTTACTTCACAGCTTCTAGCAGGAAAACCCTTGAAATGCAAATTCATTATGCCTTTTTCCAGAAAAATTTACAGCTAGATAAAGAACAAAAAGGCCCCTTAACCTGATGCTTGACGGTAATAAGCAAAATAATATTTAGTTTTCTTACATATATTACATTGCTGAAAGGCTTACAAGTAAAAAACTTTTTTGATATTCTTTAGAAGCTCTTGGTTATTATTGAAGTCTATTATCAAGACTCCTCTTTTTCAGTCAAAACCACAAAACACGTACTACAGTCGAATGAAAAATGTAATGAACGCATTCATCAATCTTCTATTTCTACTACGTGCACAATAATTTCAAATGAATTTTCTAACTCTTCCAAAAGGTTTCAGCTTTAGAGATGCATGCAGTCCACATTAGACTGTATGTGTTTACCATCCAGCCGTACCACCCGACTCTAGCTTCCTGCGAATGGACACTTCACAGGCAGTGGTAATGGCTCAAATTGATTTCTGTTACCCACACTGAACACCTGGATTTCATTTCCAACTTTGGTTACTATCTAGCCCTCATTATTCTAGACAACTGAGGAACAAACCAGTGGATGGGAAAATTCTGTCTCTTCAAATCTCAAAAGATTCTTAGGGAAATATCTATGATTGAGTATTAATGCACTTTTATAATCATTACTTCTTTCTCTTCATTTTTAATTTCTTGGATATAACATTTACTTTGGCTCAACAATTGATGGATGAGGTGGTCATTAATGCTATCATGGTTTAGTATGTCTGCAAGTGTGTCTGTTTGTCTTTACATATGGAAGATAGAAAAAGATGATAGATGATTCAATGTATAGAACAACTGTTGGATTGATAAATAAATCATATAGATTAGTCATCACAGTTTATGGAGAACTCAGAATCAGTTTTGCTGTGAAAACACTTTTTTTTTCAGAAAAAGAATAACTTGCCCTGTGTAGTCTTCTCCATAGTAAACTTTTTGTTGTTCCCACTTTGAGAACTGTACCACCTAAAATTGCCTTGATTATATAGCGTATCTCTAATATTTAACAGACTGTTCCAATTGTTGCTTTCTGCTGTTGGTATTCTAACCAATTATGATCTTGTATTGAACTTTCTCCCAATTTTCTTCTGTCTTCCTTTGCTTTAGAATGAAATGAAATACATGGTGAGGTGAGAGTGAGAGCTCATGTCCATAAATGCATGTACTTGGCTTCACACTTGTCTAGTACTTCCATTTTTGTTTTCCAATATTTTGTTATCTCAGACTGACTTTCCTCAGCATCATATGCTTGGTGGTGTTTTCCCAAATATCAAATAAACCAAAAAGTCAATTTCAGGATATTTATAATTATAAAATATCTTAGTCTTCATCTGGCCATTTTGTAATAAATATATTTTAATGATTCTGTTGATAGCCAGTTACATCAAGAGCCTAAACCATTCTTAAAGATATACCCACAAACAATGTATGTTGTGCCCCCAAAATAGAAGATTAACGGAAAATTTCAGCTCCACAACCAGATTCCATCTCATCCATACCTTCATTGCACATGTTCTCAGCACAATCCCTGTGCTGGCAAAGATGAGATTCCCATTTTCCATCTCTTCATTTGTCACTAAGTTGTTATCTGATAATGTATGATTGAGTGAAACAAAACTGTTATCATGTATTTTGGTATGTTTAATTATGTGCTGTGAATATAAAGGAAAACATTCATGGATTTATTCATTATTTTTAAAAAATAATGTATTTATTTTATTGGAAAAGTGGATTTACAGAGAGAAGGAGAGTCAGGGAGAATGATCTTCTGTCCGCTGATTCACTCCATAAGTGGTCTCAATGACTAGAACTGAACTGATCCGAAGCTAGGAGTCAGGAACTTCTTCTGGGTCTCCCACGTGGGTGTAGGCCACAAGCAGGCACCTGGATAAGAAATGTAGTGGCTAGGACCCAAACTGGCATCCATGCAAGGCATACAAACTGGAACATATAAAGCAAGGATTTCAGCCTCTAGGTTACCACGCTGGCCCAAACTTTCATTGATTTAAAATAATACAGCCTGTCACCTTATGCTGCAAAAGAAGAAATGAAAGTAAGCAGAAACAATACAAATGATTTTTTTTTTCAAAGAATTTTTACAATACCCATGCCTACATTGTCAGGAAACACTTCAATAACACCTTGGTGGACTTGTGACTATTCATGAGGGACATCCACTGTAAAACTAGAGGGGAAATCAGTGAGCGAAGGGGAGACCTTGGGGAAGGGATAGGCAACCCCAGAGCCTGTAGAGCTATATCATTAAACAAAATAAAATATCTTTAAGTGTAAAAATAAATTATAGGCAAAAATAAAAAAGTAGTTCAAAAATAGGTAAAATGTCTTCTAAAGATAATGTTAACTTAAGATTTGGTTTTTGAAATTCTAGTTTCTATTTGCATCCTTAGTAAAAATAACTGGAGGTGCCATAGGTTTATCTTTGAGCAGAGTTATAGGCAACATCACACTTAGAGGTGACCCTGAACTGGGGGGGAAAGAGAATCCAGGCTTCCTGCTCACTTTCCCTGTAATCAGATACCCAGGATAGCGTTGCTGATGTCAGTAAGATAGCCTTTCTTCCTTCCAAAGTCCTTTGAAAGTGTTAAAGACTCTGCCCAAGGGAGTTTTGTTTAAAGAAGGAAGAAAATCTACCCTTTGTTTTCTTTTTCTTTTCTATTTTTGGAATTACCTTGCTCATGTTTTGCTTCAGCTTTTCCATTTTCTGCCAGGATCGTATCTTTGATACAGCCTTAGAGTCACAAGGGAGTCAATACAATGGACTAAATAGCCTTAAAAATCCCGGTGGTAATTCGTGCCATTTTATAATGGCATTTTATATATATATGGATGAAAAAGAAGACACACTTTTAAAATGCCCAAATGTCAAAGAGCTCAAGTAAGAGATACTGGTTTTTAGAGACTCAGAGGAGATAGCAGAATTTGTTCTTCTTCTTTCAGAGCTCCTGTTTTAGCAATGCTATTAGTGGGAATGACATTCCAAACAGTAAGTTAATAGCATCCCTGCTTGAAATTTTTAAAGAGCCCAAAGGTAGAGCAGTGTTTAAGACATAATCAGATACAAATAAACAAATTATTTAGATAAAATTTGGTTTTTCTAAAGGTATCTATACAAAACAGCTATGTTGTGAAATTCATTATGCCCCTTACAATATCTTTTAAAATACTTGCATTTCCAGGGAATTAAGACTATCAGAAAAAAATTATTTTTACTCCCTTATCTGCCTATGCATTATATATGATATATTTCTATAAAACAGTATCTATAGAGAGGGTTATACAAATGTATAGCTTGTTTCTAACGAAGTGGTGTTCTTATTATTCGGAGTCTTGTATGTGATCTTTCTGTTTTGTCCTGTGTTGCATTACTCCTTGAAATTCATTCCATCTAAAACATTTAATACACTGGCTGCTATGTTCTTTGAGAGTCCATGCCTGGTTGGATATCTGCGCGACTCACACTTCTGACCACTTTCAATAAGTCCGTGCCAAGACTTTAATGCAAAACCAGTACTGCTTCAGAGCTCTGCTTTCCTACTGTGAGAGGCAACTCCTCCTTGCAGGATTAGACACCAAGACACAGGGACATGCATTTTTGCCAATCATGGTTGTGACCATGCTGCATGGGGACATGCTGCATGGGGACAGCAGTGCCCAGTGCTTGTTGTTGAGACAACGTGGGAGGGATCATTGTTCTAGTCCATGGTTTTAGCTTGCTCTCTGAAAACAAGAGTCAGGAAACACAGAATAACTCATTTGATAACAGTTTTCTCTGTGGAAAGTGGTCGGTGTGGAAAAAATACTGGATTCCTATGCATAACTATTGCCAGAATAATTTCTTGGTCATTTTCTGAATTTCTGAGTTCTTACAAGAAGCTTTCTCAGAACTTTCTGATTTCTTCTAAAAAAGTAAATTTGAGAATAGAGTGCCAAAGATCTTTGCAAGAGCCTGGGATGTAATTAACATTATTTTGAAAATATTCATTGATTTTTCTTCCTTTATTTTATGGAAACTGGAAGGAACAGAAAACACAATGTCAGGAACTAGTAAAAAGGAGAGTGATCACATTGGCAGATGCTTGAACTCATTCATTCATTCATTCATTCATTCATTCATTTTCTCATGGTACAAATATTCATGGAGCTCCTATCATGCCAGGTCCTTAGAGGACTTTCAGGAATCAGTCATATTTTGTTGCCTGCTGAATGTCCTTAAAGCTTGACACAGCAGGGGTGCTTTTATAGATGCTGAATTCAGTTGTTAGTGAAGGCAAGAGTATTAAATATAAAGGGAACTTGAGGTTATCTCTTGAAACAGCATTGTTGTGGTCTGCAAAATCCAAATGACATGCAAGTCTCATTTAAATGCATAAATATTGGGAATCTGGGGCATACATAAATAACTCACCTGATACGTTTAAAAAACTGCCTTCTGAACTATTTAATTAACAACCTATGAAAAATATACTCTTGAGACCTAAGTGGATAATAGATGTCACCTTTGTTCTATTAAAGTGCTTTCTATCTGTAAAACTTAATTTTAAAATGAATAGTCAGCATTTGCAACAAGCTGTCTCTCTAAAGTTCTACCTATCCTCGTTTGACACAGATAATGAAGAAGGGCAACATTTACCCTCATTGCTATGGCAAAAAGTTTTATTTATCATTGGCGTTTAAGGTGTAGTGTTGTCCCGGGAGTATGAAGATTGACAGGGCAGATGGTCTTTATTGTTCCTAAAGGTCTCTTTAGTAAATGACACACTAATTCTTTAGTGCTTTCATCTATCTCCCCTCCCATGCAATTAAAATTTGGTGACACATTTTTATGGTCACTAAATGAGCATAAATTAGCATTAATTAGGGATATTGTAAGGTAATTCCCTGATCCAGAAGTTACATACTGATGGGAGGAACACAAGGACTACTAATAAAGTTCTCAAAATCACCTCTAACACCATTTGCAACAAACAGCCTATCTTGTTTTTGTTGGTTTGGTTTTGTAGGGAAAAGATAAGGTTGAATTTTAGCACAGATCTTTCTTTTTTTTTAAGATTTTTTTTTATTGGAAAGGCAGATTTTTGGAGAAAAGTAGAGACAGAAAGATCTTCTATGCAGTGATTGGTTTACTCCCTGAGTGGCCTCAACTGCCAAAACTGAGCAGATCCAAAGCCAGGAGTCAGGAGCTTTTTACAGGTCTTTCCTGTGGGTGCAGAGTCCCAAGGCTGTGGACCATACTCTGTTGCTTTCCCAGACTACAAACAGAGAGCTGGATGAGAAGTAGAGCAGCTGGTGTCCATATGCTATTCTGGCACTTGGCAGGCAAGGATTTAGCTTCTGTGCCATTATGCTGGCTTTGATCTTTTGTTTTTAAATATTAATAGACTCTTTCTGGATCTGCCCTGAGCCTGAGGTGCATACATCTGGTGTCAGAACATTAGCACTTTTGATTCATTACTTCATTGGTTGATCAGCAGAAGATGTGGAGTTGCACCTTCTAGACTTGCATTCGAAGTCTGAAGGGTTCCATTAAAATAATAATAATTTGTTCATTTAAAAGGTAGAGTCACAAAGAGAGATCACAGACACAAAGAAATATATTATCCATCTACTGGTTCACTCCCAGAATGGCAAATATAGCTGGCCAAAACTTGCAGCCAGAAACTCCATCTTGTTCTCCCACACGGGTAGAAGGGCCCCGAGAACTTGGGCTGTCATCCATTGCCTATCCAGACTCTATCACGGGCAGCTGTACTGGAAATGTAGAGCCATCTAGAACTTGAACCTACACTCCCATGTGGGGTGCTCGCTAGCATCACAAAATGCACCCAAATCCACTCTGCCACAAGGCTGGCCATCTCGAAGATTTTACACTTAGTATAATTGGCATCAATAACACATGAGATTGGCAATCACATTTGGCTTACCTGTGAAGATAAGAAAATAAGGTTGAATAGTTTCTGTGCCTATATTAGTATGCATGGGTTTGATTCTAGATACAGCTCGTGATTTCTAGATACAGCCAGGGGCAATATGATGTTTCAAGTGTTTGACTCCCTCCCACCCATGTGGGAGATCTGAATTGAGGTCTGGACTTCTGGCTTCAGGCATGAATAGAAAATTATATTGATATCTTTAAAAGGCTTTACAGTTAGATCAGGTGTTTGCAGTCATTCCTATTAACTCCCAACTCCTGGTATTTGAAGGATCAATTTAAATTGCTGATCCAGAAGAACAAGAACTAGTTCTACCTTTGGACATCTATGTGATTCTATGGAATAAAAATGAACTAATCTCTGAAATACCCATCCTCACATTGTGATAGCAAATGGGCAATGTCATTCAAAACAAATACATATGCTGTTATACTGAAAAGTCACAATGTCAGGGGAGGCATCCTTTCAATGAAAGAAAAGAGCTGGTCATGGGTTCATTTGTCGATATGCTTCAGGGGCACCCAATCATCGTATAACTCAATTGCCAAATTAGTAGGGAATTAAGAAATAAGTGGTATCATTTATCAATGAAGTACTGATTTATTCACAAAACACACGTTTTAATAGGCAACTATAAAGTTCCAAAGGATGTTCTTAGTATTTTAGCACAGAAAGGGGGCAAGAGTTGCATACTCAATGAGACTAAACCTTGAGCCCAGTATGCTCACCATCACAGCCTACACCTGGCTCCTTGTGTTATGCTCATGTCTTTATGCCCACATTTCCTGTGCAGCAGGAAGATTAATGCTGAGCAGCTCTTAAATCCTGCTTTCCCAAGCCCTTCTGTGTCAGAGCTTTGCAAATTATGCAAATACAAGATGTGATTTTCTGAAATCAGAGGGGGTGATAAGAGGTGATCAGTGTGGCAGCTAAATTCTCCTTTCCAAAAAGTTGTAGTTTCATTTCTTCTACATGAGTTATTTTCCTCACCATATTACTTAAGGGAGAGATTAAATACTTTTTTTTCTTGGCTGCTAGCTTTTTGCGGCTGAATAATAAGCAAATCTCTCATTTTAGCACTGAATTTGAAATATCTAATGTGTCCATTTCTTAGACACCGCTGATCCTGTGTCTGGCAATGTTTTGCATTCGTTAGTCTTATGTAAATTCTAAATGCTGATTTCAAGGTTTGTCTCTCAAAAAGAAGTTTTTACAGATAAAAAAGGCTCTGTGCTTTGAAATCTTTCATTCTGTCCACTTTTCAAATCGTCTGGCTTTCTGGAGTGTTTGTAACTCTTTGATATGATTTTCACCACTTATAACCTTTATCCCTTTTAGAATTTCACACATGATGCTTAGTCTTTACCTTGTCAACAAGAAGCAGCAGGACTGGCTTCTGCTGCAGAATATTTCATATTAAAATTCACAATATTTAATGTTTTTTAGAGAAGAAATTGGCACAACATCTCTATGGTGCGTCTGCTGGGTATGGCTGTCAGTTATTGTAATAAGGTTTCTAACAAATGACATGTCAAAGCTTTGACTGTCAGAACCCTTATGCAGAGTGTCAATCATTTACTCTCTGCCTGTTCAAATGAGCATTCTTCCGAGCGCACCTTTAAGGTGTGTGTGTGTCCTGACTTGTCATCAAAAATGCTTTTTGTCCTTATTTTATCTTGTGGAAAATCTCTCATCTGATGGAAATGTGAAAGGACAAAAATGACCAATTTGGTATAATAATGAAGCATTTTAGCAATAATGTTTTTGTCTATTCTGAACCAGACTTTTTATTTTTTAATCTACTGACACCACTGCTCTCACTGGGTACTTCTTCATAAATAGAATATAAACTTTGCACAATTGTTGCTGTTTGTCTTAGTATTTTTCATCTGCTGGTACTGTTTTCATGAAAGCTTTCCTTACCAAATTTTGTGTGGGAGGCGCTGCCCGACACTGCCCTGGTAGTCGCAGCCTTTTAGGGACTAAACCAGTGCCTGGAAGACATTGCCTCCCACCACTGCTTCTAGTCTGCAAAAAAATGTCCTGAGATGTCTGGAGTTGAATTGGTAAAATAGATGTTCATTTCAGGATGGAATCTCTCATAATGACTCAGGTAAATTCTTACAAAAGGAAGTAGAATACTACTCTTATGTTTATCCACAGATATGATTTTATTTTTGATTGTCTGTGGAAAGTATTTCATTGTAAGAAATACCACTTCACTTTATATAACTAAAAATGTTTACGTAAGAGATTTGTGAGGCCTAAAGAAAATAATTTTGAAACCAGTGACATATTACCTGTTTCCTTTCCAGCCACAAAATTCAACAGAATGCCTATCATGCTCTCTGTGACATAAATGAACTACTTCTTACTCACATTTTACTAGAGAAAGAAATTTAAACAGAATTTATGTGCAAGCGTGAGTGTTCTTGTTAATAGTTATTCTTGTATCTTTCTCGGAGGTGATTTGAAGGTTTTGACAATCTAGATATAAAAATAAAATGATCTGCCTCGTCTTACAGGACGAAGTCATTCTCGGGAAATGGACACGCTCATCCTCCTGTTCCCACAAGCTGCACAGCTGGGATTCCCAGCAACATTTTATTGAATATATAGTCTATTTTTGACTATGTAATCTTTGTTGAATATGTAATCAGTCCATTCACTAAGCAGCAAGCTTATTATCCTCATTTTTTTTAAAAAAAGATATATTTTTATTTATTTGAAAGATATAGAGAAATAGGAGGCAGAGAGAGAGAAAACTAGAGAGAGTGATTTCCCATTGGGTGGCTCACATTCTCATTGGTTGCAATGACTAGAATGGCACGAATCCAACGCAGAAATCCTGAGTTTCTTCTGCGTCTCCCACATGAGTGCAAGAGTCCAGGCACCTGAGCCATCTTTCTATGCATTAGCAAGGAGTTAGAATGAAAGCGGAGTACCCAGGAGTTGAACCGGTGCCCATAGGGGATGTCAGCATTGCAGAGCAGGGCTTAACTGACAAGGCCACAGCCTTGGTGTTTTATGAAATTGTGTGTTCTTAATAGATACAAGCTAATAAACAAGAAGGATAAACGGGACTAAATTGTTCTCTAGTCCACGTTTATCATCCTACAGATTGGTTTGTGTTCCTGAATTGTCAAAACTTTGCTAAAATTCAACCAGAAGTGCTAGATTTCCTGAAGAATTTTATTTATTTATTTATTTATTTTTGCAAACGTAGTAACAACAGAAACAGCAATGACAACAGCAAAAAGTTAAAGGGGAAGCTTTGATAAGAATGTGTGAGCTCATGAAACTTAAATCACTTTTTACTTTTCTATCTAAATAAACGTTATAAACCTCATATGGATTATTTTTTCATGAATGCTTATTCATCCTGGTGACAGACACCCAAATACTTCTTCAGAAAGCACTAAGGATGCTTGCAGCGTATTAATAAGTAAGTGTTTATTTACAGCATGTGTGTGTGTGTGTGTGTGTGTGTGTGTGTGTGTGTGTGTGTGACAACCCTAGACAATGAGGAAGCAGAGAAGGGACTGGAAAGCATTGGACATCTTTTGCTAGACTCTGACAGCTTGAACTTCATGAAAGATTCATAGTAAAATAAATAAATAAATAAGCAAACAGTCCTGTATACTTTGGTTTGTGATATAAGAGAAATATTTTCCATTCCCAAAAAATCTGCCCTAGAAATGAATACAAAACTTCATTAATTTAACCGAGAGAAGGTAACTTAATTATGCAAATCAACAGGAGATTGAGTCTACAGTGAATTTTTAATAATATACTAATTGTCTGATAAGGAAATCAAATTAGACCTTAGTGGTAAAGTTTAGTCTGAGTGTACTGGGAGTTATAGAATTGACTGTTTTACAATCACGTTCCTAGAGAGCTGATATTTAGTTTGTTGGATGAAAACAGTGGTCTCACTTTTGGCATGTGTTCTCTTGATTAAGTATTGACTTTCGAAATTTCACTAAATCCATCTCAGCTCTTTTCTAATGATCTCTGAAATGAATCCCACTAGTCTCATCTGCTTGTTTACAAGATTTCAGAGCAGTGACAATTGGTTAACCATGGAATCCAAGTGGGGATGACTTTTTCCCTTAAGCATTAGTAAGTAAAAAGCGTGTTCTTTCAGTCAAATTGGTACACAGAAAAAGGAGTCATTTGCTTTGGTGGGTTTTGTTGAAGAAGAGCTACTTGGAACTTTGAAGAACTTTTCAGGGTAAAAGCTCTTTCCAATCGTATTTCTGCAAAAATATGATTTTTTTTTCCTCCTTACTGTTTTTTTTTCCCCGACTACAATCTAAACAGCAGATCAAAATAATTTCAGACAGAACATCTTGACTTTTTAATAACGTGATTTTTTTTCTCTCGCTGTAAAATCAAGACAGTAAGTAGAGGGTAAAACACAGATTTATAACAGGCACATTTTCCAGGAAATGTTAATATGAAAGGAAGAGGAAAATGTGGGTTTTTTTTTTATGTTTTTACTGAATTTTTTCTTTGCCAAAACTGGTTTCTGAAAAACTAAAATAATATTTCATCTTTGAAAACTAACCATAGAAACATGATTTTATTGTGTAATTGGTTAAAATTATAATTATTCAATAAATGTTTGCTGAAATCTGTTTATTCGAAAGGTACGATACTAAGGAATTAGGGAAATAGTAGAATGACAATGGGAAAAGGAATTAGAAATTCTCATGCAATCATCAAAAATACAGATTGGCAGAAAAGGAAAATATTTATTCAGAATCAAAAAATGATAAACATGCAATTTATGGCAAGGCACAAATAAGGGAGCATAGGAATGCTAACAGAGTCTCAACATGGAAATTTAAGCTTCCTAAGCAAATTAGACAAAAATGTAGAAGTGAAGTGTCTATAAGATAAATATTTACTAAAGATAGGATAGTCTTATTTGTGGGATAACATATGCTAAAGCTCTGTGGAGGCAACACAGTATGCTGAAGAACTGAGTTTTGGATGGCTGGAATTGAATGCAAGAATGACTGAAAGAATGTGGAGACGATGAGACCTGGAAAAATTAGATTACACACACCCCTCCGGGGACAAATTATAAGTTTAACCTTTATTTTGCCCTAATGAAAAAGTAATATTTCAACTTTACAAAGTATACATAAGCATTCATATTTTAAGGGAAGTTTTTGTTTTTCTTTGTTTCGGTAAAACTGCTTGTAAGGGATTTACCATTTTAAATCCTTTTAACTGTATAATACCATGTTATTGAATGCAGCTGTGATATCGTATAACAAAATGCTGAGATTTATTTATCTTGCATAATAGAAATTGTGTATCTTTCATTGCTAATTCCTCATTTTCCCCTGGTGTAGAGCTTGGAAACCAAATGTCATTATTCTATTGCATGAATTTGAGTATATAAGATATCTCTCTAAAGCAGAATCAAGCAGATTTTGGCTGTACATCATTGGGTTACTTTACATTGCACAAAGTCTTCTAGATCCTTCAATGTTGTCTTAAGTTGCAAGATTCTGTTCTACTTCCAAGGTTGTACATATTTCACAGTATGTGCAAGATTATTGCAAAAAGTTCATAAAAATTAAAAAGTTTATGAAAAATTATTTCCATTTTGTGAGTTTTTTGCAATACTCATGTAAATATTATCTTTGCTTTATCCATGCTTTTCTGTTGATAGGTGTTTAGGTTGCTTCCATCTTTGCTACTGTGATGCTTCACCATAAAATCTAAATAATAAAATTATTTTTACTTTCTAAATCTACATGGGTTATCTTTGGAATACATTTTGAAAAAGAAGATTGGGGTCCACTAAACAATAAGGTCCATAATTTCCAGATTCATTCTTTGATTTGCAAGGTTTGAGAAATGTTTCTTTCATGAATCATATCTCATTCTATCTCTCTTACAAATTTGGAATGTTCTAAACTCTTGCTTTAAGTAATATGAAGTAATTTATTAGTATGTACTCTCATTGAGGTCCAGGTTCCTCACCTGAAGGTCCTGTCAGTAATTTAGACAGTAACCAACACTTTACATGTATCTAGAAAATATTATTCTAATATTATTCTATTTATGTGAAATCATATTCTTCCATCCCTATTATAACTATATAATATATCATTTATTAATCAAATAGTATGGCTAAGTAAACTGAAGCAGATAAGGTCTATAAATTGTTCCAAAATATGCCTCTTAGAAATAATCATAATGGAGCTTTGATCAACTCACTACAATGTCTCAGAGACATGGAATAATAACAATTAAAATGATCTTTATCTAAGACTTTCAGTAGCTATACATTTAATGTGTGTATTTTGATATTGATATAGATAAATCATCCATGTGTTGACTAACCTGACATTTTGAGATTCATTTTTCTTTTAAATCAAGAAAAATTAGCTAGCAAGTCTTTGAGTGATTGCCTGAGGTAAGGGCCTTAGGGTATTGCATTATTGATTCCGTGTAGGGTGCAATGTTGATAATAAAGGTTGGAAAATCAGGTCTCAAAGTTCTCAGAAAAAAGAAATTATGAATGTGAAGAATAATTTATAAAGTTATGAATAATATGTAGGAGTTGCATTAATCAGTTTTATTAGGCAGAAAAGGCAAATGACAATAATATCTTTAGTTTGTTATGAAGATCAAATAATTGTTTGAATTGATACTTCCAGTGATCTTAGATGGCACCTGGTTTTCAGTGAGTGTTCTATAGTATTTCCTTTTCCTTTTATCTTCTTGGGATACTTAATTTTATTACCTCTAATAAATAGGACCTCTAATAAGTAGGACCTTTAATTATTATGGGCACTAGAGAAAAATCAGTGCTCATGGACAAAATAATAAAACTTTTGATATAAAAACATTGGGATCATTAAATGATGCCCAAACAGAATCTTTACAAAGAACATGGTAAATTGCATGAGAGAGGCATTTTCTGCACTTGGTAGATATATTTAAAATATAAAATAAAACTCTGGTTGTTTCTACTTAAAAGAGGATTCCATATGGTCTTACATGAAGATTGCTGAAGAAAAAAGGTGAGAAGGGCTGATAACAGAATTTGAAAACTAGAGACAAAGGCAGTAATTATAGATGAGTAGGAGGCTTTGTAGAAGGAAGAGGAAATTGAGAGGCAAGCTGGTACATACTCCAAACTACTAGAAAGCAGAATAGTTATAATGTATTTCTAAATGAGAATATTTAAAAATTGATCTCAGAAGCTCTTGCTGTGATGTGTTTTAATATACATTTAATTCTGGGTTTATAACTATATCTGAGAGTTTTGGAATGAATATAGGAAAATAATTACACACAATAATGAGAAAATTAATAGATCCACGGCAAGTTTGATTTTGTGAAAGAGAGTGGTGAATACTGATACTAATATTATAAACATAGATATTACCATATTGAAGAATGAATACAGAAAATGGTGGGGAAGATAAAGGAGAGAGAGACAGAGAGAGAAAGAGAGCACAAAATCATCCTTTTCTGTAATAGGAAATCAAAATCATTAGACAATAGCTAAAGCAGAGAAAATAAGGAACATAAAATAAATACAAGAAAAATCAACTACAGGAGCTGAAAGTGATTACTCTTGATGTAAGAACATTGGGGTCATTGAGTGATGCCCAAACAGAATCTTGAGGGTATTGATATTCTTGGGGATAAGAATAAACAAAAGGAATAGCTACATTCTAGTATACATTGTTTTCATTGTATTTGTCTAACAAAACAATGTATCTTTGGTAAATATAAAAACTTTATTACAAGGGAAAGCAGTAGCTTTGCGTATAAGGACAGTGAAAATTCAATGGAAAAATATTAACGAGAGATATTCACAGGTGTCCAAAGTAAAGTCAAGAAGACTGGCAATGGGGAGAATGCATTAGGAAATCCAGGCATAGGTCAGAGGGGCAGAAAGAAAATAATGTGGAAAAATGTATCTTTGCTTCCTTACTGGTTTGTCCTTAAAGGATTTTTAAGGCACTCTCAGCTCTTGAAAACCAGGTTCCCAATACGGGGGATTGCAATAAATTTGTCTAGTCCAATGAGTCTGGTCATATATCATATTAAATCCCTTGACATGTTGAGTTGGTCACAGATTGTGTAGTTGCTATTTCCTGTAAAATTATGGCAGTGATATATACGTAGATATAGTTCCAACCATGCCCAAGAGTAAAATTTATTGTTTTATAAGACAAATAGCTTTTCATAAAATCAGAGTTGGAAGGAGTATGAGAGATTTCCTATTTCTACACTTTACTAGGTTTTTGAATTACTTGCAGAGTATTCTTATTTAGCAAAAACAAAAAGAAAAAACAAAAAAACAACTTAGACATCTCTTAAACAATTCCTGCTAGTGAGTGGTTCAGGGAATTTTAAGACTGTTCAAGATTGAAGAGGATGTGAACACAACGACTCATTAAGCTTAAAGTCAGAGCCGTTGTCCCTCTAAGAAAGATGTATTAATCAGTGTGAATGAGAAGATGAAACATGAATGAGATCTATTAGCTGAAAGTGTGCTGAGTATCTTCTCATATAGACCTGCCTTTCTACTATAGAATTACAGATAGTTGGATCTCTGAAGGTTTTGTTACTTGAGAAAGTACTCATCCATGGACAGCTGCAAATTGATTTAGGGCTCGGGTTTCAGCAATGGGATGAAATAAGGTTACCAGTGAACTCTCCACTAGTTTTCTACTGTTACACAAATGCACAGGATTCCGTTATTCAATCGCTGGAAAACAAGGGGATAACAAACAGACATGAAGATGCAAAAATGGATCCCAGAATTCCTGGAAAATGTGCATTATAAAATTCATGGTTATATTCAAAACATTCTGTCATCAAACTAAGCTTTGTTTTATAATTCCATTTTCCCATTAACTCTTTGAAGTTCCATCGTAAAGTCTAAAGTGGATGAGGGTCTGATTTGGCAGTTGTTTACAGAAGGCTCCTCTGAGAAAGGACAATGGCTGGCGTATCTATTTTCACATGGGGAGATTCCATTATTTCTGCCTCAGATGGTCCCTGAAGCATCGATGAGGGGGTGGTGATGTCCCTTTGGTATAAATTCAGGTCCTGCCTTCAGCTTCTCCTACAAAGGCTCCTGTCTGCTCTCTTGAACTCTGGCTTTCTTTGAATTCCCTCCTGCTTGATTATGCATCCACAGAACTTGCTAAACTGTAAAGTCAGAGTTGACATGAAGTATTAATATTTCCTGTTTTTTTTCTTTCTTATTCTGAGTAAATCCCAGAGCATATAGCATGAATCCAATTAATCTTCTGCAAGTTGAACTTCTGCTATGTAACGTTAGACTCCTGCAGACATGCTCACATCTCTACCTATGTTACATGTCTAATATTCTTCATATGAGTTGACATTACCAACTTCTACGGAGTTTTAGGTCTTGATCAAATCGCTTCCTATCCTGGAAGTCAATTTGATTAGTTCCAAGAAAAATTAGATAATTTTGCCTTTAATATGATATTTACATTGAAATAATACTTATGCTCCTATTTTCTAATAACATTAATATGCTAAAATATTTTTTTAATTTAATTTTTTAAAGATTTATTTGTTTTTATTGCAAAGTCAGATATATATGGAAAAGAGGAGAGACAGAGAGGAAGATCTTCCTTCCGATGGTTCACTCTCTATGTTTCCCAAAAGCCAGAGCTGAGCCAATCTGAAGCCAGGAGTCCGGAGCCTCTCCTGGGTCTCCCACACTGGTGTAGGGTACCAAGACTTTGGGCCATCCTCAACTGCTTTCCCAGGCCACAAGCAGGGAGCTGGATGGGACTCGAGGTCGCCGGATTTTAGAACCAGTGCCCATATGGGATCCTGGCACATGCAAGGTGAGGACTTTAACTGCTAGGGTACTGCTCCGGGCCCATTTTTTTTTTGTCATTTTAACCATTATTTATCTGAACACAGTTTCAAAGCATAAAATTCTCATAACCATACTAGAAGATTTTTTTTCTTTGTATGATCCATTTTCTTTACTTGAAAGGCAGGGCTAAAGAGGATAAAGCTCGCGAGAGAGATCCATTGTCTGCTAGTCCACTCCCCAAGTGGTTACAATGGCCAAACTGCTTGTCTAAAGCCGGAAGTCAGGAGCCGAGGCAAAGTCCTAGGGACATTTGTCATTGTTTTTCCAGGCCAGTACCTAGGAGCTGGGTAACAAGTGGAGCAACTGAGTCTTAAGCTGATGCCCTTGTGGGATGCCAGTGCTCCAGGCAGTCCAGGCTTCTACATTTGCCAGACCCAAAGTTGTTAGATATTCGTGTTGACTATTTCGTTCCAAGATCTTACAGTTTCTTGATCAGTTCCTTTTGGCTTTAAATGAGTTTATTTTAAGGAATAGGAATGTTTTTCATATTTATATTTATTTTACATTCCACTTAGGTATTGAAATTGCTGTTCTTCCCTGTATTGTGATAAGCTGATATAATTTGCACATGCTTCAGCTTTTATTATAATTTCTGCATTGCTTTATATAAGATAGTATCTTGACACTAGAGAGATATTTCTTTAAAAAAAACTAGAGGTTTCTACTTTCCTAGGCAATAACTGATTTTGCCTGATTAATATGCACATATACTTCCTAATGTAACGAGTAGCTTTGGATTAGGTAAGGCTTTATTTAGTAAAATCAAATGAGCATATGTCATCACTTCTTCTTTTAAACAAATAGTTTCTTGCAATCATTTTATAAATTCATTGTTTCCATTTGTTTAATTTTCCCTGATTCTCACTTTAGTTATCTTATCATGGCTATGATAGTCTTAAATAAAAATTTCAAAATAAAGTCTAGTAAATCAAACTGCTGGGCATATTTTAAAATTTATTTCAAAAATGTTAAGTATTACTTATACAATAATGTAATATAAGGTAATTTGCAATGCTTAGAATAATGCTCAATGCAAAACATAAGCTAGAGAAGCATTAAAGCATGAACGATATCAGTTAATGCTCATATATGTAGTGGTACATTATTGCCTTTTCTTTGGAGATAAAGAAACTATAGGCTGCTGGAAGAAAGCCTGTTTTCATGTATTCCTTATGGCTGGATATGAATTTTCCACTTGTGCATATTACCTGCATTGAAAATGTATTAAAACAAATGTAAAAGAAATGTCAAGCAACTTTTAGGTGCAATATTCGCTTTTTAAAAAATTCTGGGTGATAATTACAGAGTTAACTGTACTTGGACTTCATTAATTTTGTCTTTTCCCATGTATTTGCATAAGCATATTTCTTCATCTTGAAATGTGCATCAGGTCATGCCCAGTTATTTATTACATTAAGTATTTCTTCAGTCATATTAAAATATTATATCTTATAAATTTGCATTTCTTTTTCTTTCTTCAAAGACGTGGATTCTTTTTTCTTTTATTGTTCCTTTGGAAATGCACATTTAATGTTTTTCAGCACATTTTCATGTCTACCAAAGCTGCTGCTTCTTTCTGTGTTGGCTTATCATTCCTTTACTACTTGATCTTACATGAGTTGAGGTGCCTACTATCCATCACTGACACCGAGTTTGCCATAGATAGTCTTCTCTCAGCTGCCACACATATAGTTAAATTTGTGTTGGCTTCCTTTCTGTACTTGTTCATTTCATAGAGTTCTTCTAGTCAATTTTTTGATACACATTTCTTCAATGTGGTTACTTGCTGTAACTTCTAAAAAGTACAATTTGCTTGTTATTGATTGCAATAAGTGCATATTCTACAATGTGCTGGTTTCTTTAGGAAACTTTCTCTTACCCCCAAGTTAAGGGTAACTATCATTTTGCATGTGACATCGTTTTCAAAGATCGGAACACAATTTCATTATTTGAAATTAAATCGAATGATCTGGATGGCTTTTGCAACAGGATTTTTAGTTGAATTTGTATCTAAACCACCACACAAACACCTGAATCCTGGCAGTTTCCTTTCTCAGGAACGGATGTGTTTGTGTCATAGCCTAACTCCTAATATTTCTCAGATGTTTGTTTAATTCCTGTCTGCCAGACTGAAGCTTTTTTTCTTTCTTTTGCTGTGAAGTTCTTTATTTTCTTTTCTATAGTAACAAAAGCAGGAGCAAATCCTCCTTTGTTCATAATAGAAAACATGAAAAACAACAACTGTACCCACTGTTCAGAGTTCTTTGTGTCCTACCCATTCAGAAGGGACATTTTTCTGCAGAAAGCCATTTTCAAATTAAAGGTAAAATGTCCTAGTAATTCTCCACCATGAATCATTAATTTACTTGTAACTCTCATTATGACTTTTTGTTTAGTTTTTATACATTTTCCTCTAACTTTGGTTATGCAACAATGTACTTTCATGAATGCATAGAAAATATAGTGTTTACATAGAAGAAATCAGTAATTTCCCATTTTCTTCTAATGTGTGTTCAGTGCTCCATGTGTTAACACAAACATCATTGTGACATTTTGTTTTGTTTGTCTTTCTGTATATCTTGGAATTGAAAAAAAAATATATTAAATTGAGAAACAAGAAATGTATAATAGGAATAATATAGAAAACATGCTTTGGAGATTGACATAACTTGTTTTTTAATTTAGTGTTTTGATAGGGATGTAGAATTGTGTATCTCAATTCATAAAATAAATAAATCTAGGGTGAAATGGTGACTCAAATGGCTAACATCCACCTGTAAGTGCTGTTATCCCATATGGGCATCGATTAGTGCTCCCGTCTGATTCATCTGCTTGCTTGAGGCCAGCGATAGCAGCCGAGGACGGCCCATGTGCAAGACCTGGCTAGGGCTAGACTGTACCAAAGCCAGGAGTCACAGACTCCAGCCAGGTGCATATGTTACAGGGTCCCAAGCACTTGAGCCATGTTTATTGCTTTACCAGACAGATTTACAGAAGCCAAATATTGGGAGCTTGAACTGTGATTCTCTGATGTAGGATGTTGGTATTGCAAACAGAGGCTCAGTCCAATATGTCACAGTGCCAACCCTGTATTTCTAGACGTTATTGGGAAGACCAGTATCTATTTTAAAATTGCTGAATTTCCCTTCTTTATTTAAATGACAAATTTGCAATTAATGAGTTCCAAGCTACTCCCACCTCAACTCTATTACACATGCAGATGTACATATGCACAAATGATCTTGCAAAAGGAAATATCTTTGATTCCTGTACATTTGTTCTTTCCCAGAGTGGGTTTGGGAGTGTAGGGCTTGTCTATTTCTGTGAAAGCATTGAGCATTATTTGAGAATTATATTTAAAAATAGGAAAAGAATAAGAAGTATTTGAGATAAGATTGTTGCAGGAAAACAATTCTTTATGAGTCTTGTGCATTCTTTTTCTTTTATTTTTATGTTAGGCCCTGTTTTTGTTGTTGTCGTTGTTGTTCTTGAGTCTTTGCAATAATATTTAGATAATGACTAGTCTAATAGATAGTTTCTTTCTCTTGAGAAATGGAAAGTTTACTTGATGTCCAGTACAGCTGAGATAATGTCTTTATCCAGAGTAAGGCAAGGTACACATGGTAAGATATTTGAGTTTCCTGCATTCATTGTTCCTCTCTTGTGATACAGTCCCATGTCTTTTTATCTAACATTCTTTGCTGCATTTCCCTGAAATTGGAACTTGGGCAATTCAGGCAATATGTAATGTTGACACTATGGATTTTGTTATTGCTGTAATAATTTCTTTATCTTGACTCAAAAGTTTTGAATCCTCCACTAGCATCTTTGGAACTGTGGAGGCCACCTTTTTAACTTACAAGTAGGTTAAAATATTATAGTCATCACAGTTGCTGAGAGTTGAATGAAATTCTCCTGATGAAGTTAATTTCTTAAAACAGATTGAATAGTTACACTTTGTAAATAACAAAGAGCAAAGATATTGTGTTTGAGTTTCTTGGCCATCTTCAATAAGTGTTACAATTATTATTTGTTTTGATGACATTTACATAATTATTTTTGAAGACACATTTAGAGAGTCAAACCATACTCCTATATTATTATAGGAGTAACTTGGCTTAATGAACATTATGAATAATCATTGACCTTTTTAAAGATTTATTTGTATATCTGAAAGGCAGAGTTAGAAAGAGGTAAAAGCAGAGTAAGATCTTCCATCAGTCGCTTCACTCTCCAAATGTTCACAATGATCAGGATTGGGGCAGACAAAAGCCAGGAGCCAGGAACTCCAAGTAGCTCGCTCATATGGGCAGCAGGTGCTCAAGCATGAAGTCATCTTTCAATGCTTTCCTAGGCACATTAGCAGGAAGCTGGATCAGAAACTGAGCAGTCGGGATTCCAACTGGTTCTCATAACACAATGTACTATAACACTATAATTCCGACCTTTTTGTTTATTTTCCTAGAAGTTAGAGATTATGTGTTGCTGTCTATTTAGATACAGAATAAACATCTTCAAATTTGTGAATTACTCTGTAATTAAGAATCCTGTTGTGGATTGGATCCTTTGGTGCCAAAAAAGATATTGGTGAGAAACTGAAAAAAAATTGAACATTCTATAGTTGAGTTAATATTAACCTCCCAATGTTATTTTCAATATAGAGACAAGTGTATCAGGTAACTAAGATGTCAATATTATGGAAAAATCATATGATAATTTAGAAGAGCTCTGTATCCTTCTAGCTCTGTATCTTGATTCTATAATTCTCAAGCATACAGTTTTAAGAAGTTAGCTTACTAATTATTGATTTTCATCATTACAAGATAATATTGATAAAATACTAAAACCAGAATGACACTTTTTTATAAAAAAATGTGCTAGTAACTGCTTATTTTCTGTTACCTCTACTCTTGACAAAGACCAGTTCTTTCCACTAATCAGCTGCTTGTATTTGCAGATACTTGGGTGATGTACAAATGATCACTCAGTCTTGCCTATGTTCTAATCTAGCAACTTTATCAGTTCTGACTTCTCAAGGCTGTGCTCAGCCCACACTGCAGGCACTGTCATACGTGCAGTGAGGACAGTCCACAGAGTATTGCGCTGCCTCCACAAAGAAACGGAGAACATGCTCTTTCTGAAGCCCAGAGGTGTCACCTCACCACGGAAAGTGTCATGCCTGCCAGGTGTCAGATCTATTCCTACACTCCAACTGTTGAATCCACACCATTCTGTTCACTCTTGACCTTCTTCCAGCCAAATCAGCATACTTGCAAGGCCTCTAAACGCACAAGGATGGCCAGAGTCCTACGTTATAGTACTTAGCATTGACACCACACTATTGGATGACCTAAGGATTATAGGTTAACAGGAAAGTTGTATGGAGTACTCAGTTTAGACATAACTGTCACCAGGCCCTCAAACTAGACCTGGTGCATTTGATCACCCTGCCTAGCAAAAATAATGTCCAGTGGCATCATGTTCCTGTTACCAGGGGTAAAAGGAAATCTCGGTCCACTTTAGGAACTCTGTCCGAGAAGAAATTCTGTCTAAAAGATGTTGTTTACAGTTACTATACACGTTTTAAAGAATTCCTGAAACCCAGCGTCTTCTACCCCTGAAAATAAAGATCAATAGATGCAATTTTGGCTGTGTACGTGGAAAGCTTGAAATAGCTCTGAGGTGAGTGTGGGTCATTTTCCACTTTCATGCGTTTAACTCCTCCTGTCACAGTCCTGTCAGATTTCCTACAGAACACAGAGTGTTTTCAAGTTGTGTACCCCATGGCTTCATGGGCAGTGATGATGGGGCATGGTAGAGCAAAGGATGCTGATCAATTTTGATATCTAAGTGGATATAGCCAGTTAAAAAGTAATTCTCCATTTAAAAATATCTCTCTATTTATACACACACACACACACACACACACACACACACAGTTGCAGCCTGAAATTATTTGGATTATCCCATTATTCTTCCTTCTTGAGTAGTAATAATGTTGATTTATCTTATTAAATGGATTTCCTTTTGGAAGAGTGCCAGGGGATTTAATGAATATAATTTGTTCTTAATGCCTTTTCTAATTACTCTTTCCCTTACTATTTTATCCTACGTTCCAAGAAATTAAAAGCCAGTTTCCCACATTCATATCTTATTTTTCAATTGTTAAGTATTTTGTGGCAAACGTAAAATAATACAAAAGGCCAGAGAATGTTTAGAAGAAATACAAACAAGATCATTGATTAGCTTACCAAAGAAAGGATGAGAACATTTAGAGTACGAATAACAAATGAATAAATCATAATATATCTGTTGCTCATATGAGTGGTTTATCAGCCCCTGATACGTTATTTGTACTCAATAAATGCCAAATAATAGCATACACTACAATGACAACTTAATGAATGAATGCTTTAATAAAATAGCGGAAAAAAATTCTCTCCAACTATTTTACCCAATCTTGAATATATGGTCTAGCTGCATCTACAGCACAAATATTTAAGATGACAATGAAAATTGAAAGAAAAACTGAATAAATTGTTCTGGAAATTTGAAAATTTTTAGAAAAGGCAGTTTAAACTTAATTTGCAGGGCTGGCACCGTGGTATAAGGGGTAAAATTGTTATTGGGTTGAAGTCTCAGCTGCTCACTTCTGATATAGCTCGCTACCAATGCTGCTGGGAAAGCAACAGGAGATGGCCCAGGTCCTTGGGCCCCTGAGCCCAAATGGAAGACCCCGCAGAGTACTGACTTGGCTAGCCAGGGCAAGGCACAGCCCTAGTTGTTGTTCTTGGGGGATGAACCAATGAGGGAAGATTTCTGTCTGTCTCTGTTTCTCTCTGTAACTCTACCTTTCTGATGAATAAATAAATAAAAACAAAAGAAAAAATACTAAACTTGAACATTTATGTATGGCAAGATAAATCCTTTTCTCTGAAAAATATGCTCTTATCCTAAAATTTTACTGATACCCACAAGGTTGCTTTCATTTGTATTTTAAATATTTCAGCATCCTTATTTATTCCTCTAAATTGTAGTTGTGTTTTCCACATGTGGAGTATATCAGAACCATACAGAGAATTTTGATTTTCTTTTTTTATTTTTTTAATACAAATATCCAGCCCTTCTACCATCCTTCCATTCCACCAAACGCATTTAAAAAATGATTATATCTATTTTTGAGGAATAAGGAGGGAGAGAGAGAGAAATTTTCCATTAGTTTTTTCATTTCCCAAGTGGCTCCAACACCTTGAACTAGAACAGGTAGAAGCCAGGAGCCAGGAGGTTATTCTGGTATTCTGTGTGGTGCTGTGACCCAAACACGTGTGCCATACTCTGCTGCTTTCCCAGACACACGATCAGGAAACTGGATCAGAAGTGGAGCAGCGAGGACATGAACTAGTACTGCCATGGGATGCTGGTCTCGCACACAGTACGTTTATCCGTTATTCTGCAGCACTGGTCCCTCCCACCACCAGTGTTCTCATTAGCATTGCTGAGGTTGAGATGTTGGACATTTACATTTCTGATTCACTAACTGCCATTTGAAATTCATTATCATTTGCTATTATTTTAAAATGTTTATTCCATAACGGGTAGGGAGTTAAAATAGGAAGACACTAATGTGATTTACTTTTAAATAAAGCAGCTCCTCAGGTCAACAGTATTTTCAGAAAATGATAAACATGTTGTAGACACCAGTGTTTTGACTCTGAAATGTCTTGACTTTCCTTCCACATGCCAGCAGCTCTTTTACCTGCTGAATCTATTTTACTAAGATCTTCTTAATCATTTCCTTTCTGTTTGTGCTACTAGTGTCAAACCAGCAACTTTATGGCTCTGTACTCAATACTCAGCTGATTCCCGATCTCTGATGCAAAAAATCTGTATACTTAGCTTGGTTTAAAACAACAAAAAGAAGCTCTTAGTAATTTGGGCCCAAGACTGTTCATCAGTTGTGTCTTCTAGGTGTTCATATCATCACAACATGCCACACTAAGTTTCTTATTCTCTGCTTTTGGTTTTGTCTTTATTTTTTAAAAAGATTTATTTATTTTTATTGGAAAGGCGGATATACAAGAGGAGGAGAAACAGAGAGGAAGATCTTCCTTCCGATGGTTCACTCCCCAGGTGGCCACAATGGCTGGAGCTGAGCCAATTTGAAGCCAGGAGCCTCTTCCAGGTCTCCCACGCTGGTGCAGGGTTCCAAGGCTTTGGGCCGTCCTCAACTGCTTTCCCAGGCCACAAGCAGGGAGCTGGATGGGAAGTGGAGCTGCCAGGATTAGAACTGGCGTCCATATGGGATCCTGGTGCATGCAAAGCGAGGACTTCAACCACTATGCTATCATGTCGGGCATGGTTTAGTCTTTATTTTGTATAGCCTCTGCCCAGGGATTTCACAAAAGATATCCATTGAAATTATGTGGGAGAATCTCACAGAAGAATTATTTAAGTCAGGTTATACAGAGAGTAGAATTTTTTTAGTGGAAGGGCAGACTAAAGCAATATGCTGCAAGAATCTACATCATTTCATCACTTCTCATTTACTAACTCATTCCAGCCTGAATCAAGTATAGATTTTCTCCTACGCATTCTATGTAGTAACTCTAGGTGTATACAATCTCAGATACATTCAGCATAGTAACATATTAAGCATATACCCAGATGTATCTCTGGATATCCATGGCAAGCACATTTCCAGAAATCTCTACAAGTCTTCTGTGACCTTGTCATTGGATAAGCAAGTTTCTCTTAAAAGAGGAAACTTTTTTATCTGTTGGAAAATAATAGTAGCATTTCCAGATACTGTAGGATTCTTAGTGTTCTTTCCTTTGTGATTCTGACCCTTCCCTATTTCTTACTGCAGTTCTTATATCCTCGCTTTGTCAGCAAATTTCTACAGGGCAAAACTGGAAAAAAAAATAATGAGTTGAGCAAATATCCAACATACAATAACCGTATCTGAACAGTAAATGAACACTTTTGAAAAATACAAAAATAATACAATGGTGTCTTCTTACCACCACTTTATTTTAGATGAGAGATGCAAACTGTGACCAGTAATGACCTTTCTTAGCTCTAAAGTATCCTATTTTGTGACACAAAATAGTTTTCCATTCCTTCTTTCTAGGTTTATAGCTTTGTTTTGTATTCTCAACTGTGATGCACTGAGAAAAATGGTAGCTGTAATTCAAGTTATTTATACATGCAAAAGAACTGTAGCGATCTGACTCATGACTGTTTTTCCAGCTTGTTCTTTTGCTGCCTCTCAACCCATCTGATTTCTACTCTGGGTGACAAATCAGCTCCGTTTTTCCAGGAATGAGGGGCTGCACGGGTCAGTCTCTCGTGGCACAGCGACGCTGTTCCTTGTTCTTCCACCCTACCTTTGCTCTCCGTGAGATTGCTGTTATTTGCTGAAAATGAAAGTGGCTTTTCATCATCTATTTTAGTCCTTTCACTCCTTGGAAACTTGGCTCAGGCAGAGCCTTCAGAAACTTGACTCAGAGTTCTCAAATCTCTTGCCAGAAACAGTCCTTTCCTTATAATCTCAAGGTATGAATGCTAAGGCACTGTCTCCTATTTCTAAGTGGGCTAATCAGAATTTGACATGTTGAGCTTATCTGAGTTCAGGAAAGAGGTTCCTTCTTTGTTGGAAAAATAGTGTTTCTGGGCTGCATGCTTTGTAGTTCTGCATTGTAACAGTTACCAAACATTGAGAACATGCTGTATTCCAGGCACTATCAAATAGATACTGTATAGTATCTAATCTTATTAATGATTGTTTATGATCCAATTATATAGTGTGAAAATGGGGTTGAAGGAAAGTAGAGTTGCTTATCCAAAGTCAAAATGTTCACACATAAAGGGACATAGAAAAAGACTTTGTTTCAAAAGACTCCGCTACAAACCTTTGTGGATCAATGTCTTTATTGAGCAAATGAAAATGATTCAGCTTTCTGAAAGCCAATAAGGGCTTATGTGCTGTACAGTTGTATAATATGGAACGCTTCAAGATTAGTTCAGACTCATTCTGTTATTAAACACACTAACGAACACCTAGAGTAAATGGGAGATATAGACACTATATATAAGATTGGTTCATATTAGGGTTTTTTCTCCTTAAGATTTATTTATTTATTTATTTTTTATTGAAAAGTCAGATACACAGAGAGAAGGAGAGGCAGAGAGAAAGATCTTTCGTCCATTGATTCACTCCCCAAGTGACCACAATTGCCGGTGCTGTGCCAATCCGAACCCAAGAGCCAGGAGCTTCCTCCAGGTCTCCCACGCAAGTACAGGGTCCCAAGGCTTTGGGCTATCATCGACTGCTTTTCCAGGCCACAAGCAGAGAGCTGGATGGGAAATGGAGCTGCTGGGATTAGACCTGGTGCCCAGATGGGATCCCAGTGTGTTCAACGCGAGGACTTTAGCTGCTAGGCTACCATGACGGGTCCCATATTAGGTTTTGCCATTAAATATATTTTGGAAAGGAAATAGAAATGTGCCCATATTTTTAAGAATCTAGATAAAAAGCATTAACCTTACTAATTTTCATGATTTTCTGTCTGTCTGCTATCAGAAACCAGGGTATCTGTGGCACATTTCCTGCAGTACTAAGACACTAACTGGGATGCCCAATGAAGCTTTCATTTCTCAGCAACATAGATTTCCTGGCCAGTATGTCTGTTAAAACAGGAGCTGCATTTTTGTACATTAGAATATTGCAAACAGAACATAATAAAATTATTTTAATAATAGTCAATACAGTTTTGTGAAAATACAGAAAAAAATGGGAAATATTCTTGACATTAGTTAAACACATTTGAGAATTTTCTGGAATTGGCTTCTGCTGTATACTCAGGAATTTACCAAGCAGTGGAGTGTGTACTGCATCAATTATGTGTTCTTTGTTCTGTGGTTTCATAATATTACAAAATAGATATCAACATTAACTATATCTAAAGCATTTAGAGGGCTTCATTATATTCCTTGAGAACACATAGGGCTCCCGGAAGTCAAAGTGGGCGTGCTCAGAAACCACTGCTAACTATTGCGTTATCGCACGTGTGTGGCCGATTTGTTCTTTGGAAGCCCTAAATGCATATTTTGTTTC
This sequence comes from Ochotona curzoniae, assembly GCF_017591425.1. NCBI lineage: Eukaryota > Metazoa > Chordata > Mammalia > Lagomorpha > Ochotonidae > Ochotona > Ochotona curzoniae. The sequence goes on along the minus strand of NW_024466502.1, from coordinate 37,877,922 downwards.
AAATGTTCTCATCTTGTGCTTTATTTTAGCTGCTGTAGAATATGTTATTTCATCAATCATATTTATTAAGATTTTCTAGCCTTAAAATACTCTCCTGTTGATCTCAAATTGCTTTAATTTCAATCTTGACTTTTTGGACCGTTTCAAGTAAAAATTAATGCATCTTGATTAACTAATCATTAAAGGAAAATGAGAAAACAATCCTAGAAGGAGCAGGCAGGATTGCTTTATGAGTTACTGGTTTAATCCCTTGTTTACTTATGGGAGTCCTCCTCTTTATTTTTGAAACAAGAAATATTGTATTGCAGACAAAGGAAAAAGGTTGGATTTCTAATATTATTTCTAATATTGTTTATGAATCTAATTTTGCTCAGTAAATGTTTGTGTGATCAATGATTTACATTCGATCCTACTTAACAAATCTTTTTCGTCACTGTCATTTCTTGGTGGTTTACTGTGGTTATATTTTTCTTTGTTGTTACACTATAAACATAAGAGATAAACACATGATTTTATTTGTTGTAACAATCATTTACGTAACAGATACAAATGCATTTTTCACATTTATGTAAAATGTAAAAAAAAAATAGTAGACATCTATTTGGTCTTAAATGTTCAGATGTTTGATTTTGTCAGGTAAGCAGCGTTAATTAAATTATTCTTTGAGAGATGTTTGTCATCATTTTGGAAAATCGTTATTAAAAGCACATAATTTATAATATTAGGACATTTGAAAATTCTCATTAAGCTGTATGACTTGGTCCACAAGATGTTATGTGGAGGTAACTGGTAAGATTAGACAAAGCGTATTGGTCAACTTTGATAATAATGAATACTCCACATGCTCTTGGATAAGTCAGTCTGTCCAGCTCGGTTATTGAACGTGTAAAACAGAAATAGTTCTGTCTACCTAAAATTTTTGTGAAAGTTGATGCTGACAATATTTGAAACCATACTCACAATGAAATGTGTTAACAAATCCCTCCGAAGTGCTCACTGTGTCTGTGCGCCATGCACATTAGGGGGAGCTGAAAGCAGAAACCTTTTCATCAGCTATAAAATTGAAATAAAAATTATTTCTCTGTCCTGCCACATAGCCCTTGTTTATCATATCTCTGTGCTTTTCCGTATTTATTGGTTTTCCAGGGTTTATGTCAGGATCAAATGGCATAATGTTTTAAAGATTTATTTGTTTTTATTGCAAAAGTTACACAGAAAGGAAGAGAGAGAGGAGAATCTTCTGTCCATTGATTCACTCTCCAAGTGGCCCCAAAGCCAGAGCTGAGCCGATCTGAAGCCAGGAACCCAGAGACTCTTCTGGGTCTCCCACGTAGGTGCAGGGTCCCAAGGCTTTGGACCGTCCTTCACTGCTTTCCCAGGTTACAAGCAGGGAGCTGGATGGAAAGTGGAGCTGCCAGGATTGGAAGTGGTGCCCATATGGGATCCTGGTGCTTTCAGTTGAGGATTTTAGCCACAAACCTATGTAAATGAAAGAGACCTAGCCCATGCCTTCATTGTTTACTGTTTACTGTCTTGTTTTAAGATATCTTTGCTTATTCTTTGATTTCCAATTTTGAAATGATATTATGAAAAGACTGTTGGAAATTATGTTTTTTAGTTTGAAAAATGCTAGACAGGATTTTGCAAGCAAAAGTATTTTGCATCACATTTACTCTCTAATTATAAACTTAGAACTTCTTTGTTTAGCCTCCAATTATTAAAGTAAAAATAGTATTAAAGTAGTAATGTGTTAAGCTTTTGTATTTTCTGATTAATACCTAAATAAATTCGTTTAGAGCAAGTTGAGGATTTCTGAACTGGGTGCAATTTGGGAGGCAGACGAAAGAAAGGGCACACACAAAAAAGTAGGTGAGCCTGAAGGATAAGCTTAATTATCTTGAGCTATGATAACTGATTTTATGACAGCATGCCTTCATTTGGTCATTACTTGAAAACTTTATTTAGCAATAAAGAAAATCTTAAAGCAGTTGTTTCTTAATTGAAAGTTGTTTGCAAAAAGTTACTTTCAAACTGATTTTCATATAATTATTCCACTATAATAAATGATCAAGATTCTTGTTAAAAGCTCTCCACATTTATATTTTAAAGTTTGTATTTGTCTAATTTGAAATGCAGAGACACAAATAGATTGAGAGGCAAGAAACTAGAGAGCAATCCTTCCTGTGTTTATTCACTCCAATTGAATGCAACAGCAAAGGTGAGACCAGGCCAAAACTTAGAATCGGGAACTCTGTTTGGTCCTCCCACATTGGTGGCAGAGACTCAAGTCCTTGAACCATTTTCACCTGCTGCTTCCCTGGGTACACATGAGCAGGGAGCTGTAATCAAGAGCAAGCCAGGCTTGCACAGATGCAGTTTAATGTGGAATGGATGTTCCAGTTGGCAGTCTAATCACTGTGCCAAACATCCTTCCCCGCATTTAAACTTTTAAAAATCTATCCACTCTGTTTGGATGTATGACCGTTTTTCAAGCCTGAATGAGGCCCGTTCAGTAATCAACTATTTTTCCGACATGTTGCAACTCTGTCTTAATTCATAGTGAGAATCCATGAGGTGTCCACTTTGTAAGTTATACTGGGATTAACTAAATACAAGTTTAGTTATTATTGAGAGAATAATGATCCCAATGTTTCCAGGATTATCTAAGATGCTGTAGATTGCTGGCCAGGAGTTATGTCAAGTGACATGTGTTCCATTGTGTTGTGCAGTAGGATGGAAATTAGAACACGCAATTTGGTATTTGTTCCTCCGCCTGACACTGCACCCCCTGCCTTGATGTAGCAAGTTTATCTAACTAAGTCTCAGTTTCACTAGGTAAACTGTTTTGCAGGAACTCATGATGTAAAGATATTTTAAAAAAATCACTAGGAAAACACGTAATTACTCTTATTCCTGTCTAGATGTTTATTATATGTTGGTTTACTTGTCATGTAGAGTGCTTGGTTTGGCATTGGTTTTTTTACCCAGCAACATCTTTTCTCCCGTAATGTCCAGGTGGTGGAGGCGTCCCTCACCCTGACTCTCGCAGACTTCTGTGTAGCCTACCCTTCTGACCTTCACATCAGAAAACTTGCAATTGTTTTTAGCTCCATTGTTTTGTCTTGAAAGGGAAGGGCAGGGTGTTTATTCGGAACAAGTTCTCCTGTGTTTGGCATCTAATATTTAGATCAAGAACTGTTCAACCAAGAGCAGCAAGTTGCACCTGCCAGCACTCAGGTCTCTAGCTTTCATGCAGACAATGGTGAGACTGAAATTGATTTGTTGTGTATATGAAACAGCCTGAAAAATAGTAGTTGAGCTTTCAGGAAATCTAAGATGCTACCCATTGACAGGTATGTCATCCCTCGCATTTGTCCTTTTCTGAGGCTCCTGGAGTTCTGAAGTTTAGTCCTGTACTGTCTCAAAGAAGGTTGATCTGATGACACTGATTTCCCACTGCCTCTTACAGATAAATAAATCTTGTTACATTTTCTCAGATGCTGCCTATCTCAGATTTTTTCAGCAGTCTGTGACTAATATCCACATTTGTCAATTTAAAGACAAATTCTACTGCGTTAAAACAATCAAGTTAACACTGAGATCCAAATATCTTTATTTAGAATGAAAACAGACTTTTCTTCTGAGTTTTTATTCAAGTTTGCTTCTTATGAGTGTTGAACTGTCCTTAAAAAGATTCAGTCATGTTATTATAGACTGCACAAACGATCCTCACTTATCTTTATTTAGATTATTTATTTATCTATATTTATTTGTATTAATAAATATTGGATCTTTGTAGGAATTCTATTTTACGGTAAAGAGGAAATCCCTATCAGTTACCTTGAAAATTACCACACACAAATGGTTTGCTGTTGCTACAGATCGCCTCTCCCTCTAATCTGATTCATATAAACAGGGTAATGGCTTAGTGCTGATATTTCCACTTACTCCACTTTGTTTTTTTGATAAGTCAACTCTTGGATGCATTTAATTCAGGTACAAAGCATTTGCATCATAACCTGTGCATATCCTTCTGAATACTGTAACTCATCTCTGGATTACATGGAAGATCGATGACAACAGGCAGTTCTGTAAATATTTACTTTATGCACATGTTCAGCATATACTTTTATTCTTTGAATATTTGATGAACCGCAGTTGATTGAATACATGGAATCAAACAAATCAGAAATACTAGCTGTATTATTTTTCTGGCTTACCTTGCAAGTAAATTATGAAAATATGTTGTTTCATTAATTAAGTACATCTATTGCAGCTCCAGGTCTCCAGCAGTGACACAAAGAAGTAAACACTGAACAATTATTTGGGGAAGTGGCACTTGCCCCATCCAGTACCCCTGCTCATGGATGGTGTGTACCCTAGCTGTAGCTTCCTGTGTCAAGTATTGGCAGAATCCGCAAGTGCCTGCTCCCTAGCTGTGCTAGAACTTTCTCTCCAGGACTACCTTTGCTTTGATTTAGTGAGTTGTTCCTAACTGTGTATGTGGTAAGCTATTTAGCAAATTGAAAAGAAAAGAAAAACTACTTAATATTTTAAAAAGCAGTACCGTGTTCTATATAACATATATTTTTGGTTTCTTTTTCTGAAAAATAAAGATATTTAATCTTAAGTGTATATGATTTTCTTTAAGTTTCTGTTGAATTGGGCCCTACGCGGTGGCGCAAGTGGTTGAGTCCTCGCCTTGCATGCCCGGGATCCCATATGGGCGCCGGTTCTAATCCCGGCAGCCCCGCTTCCCTTCCAGCTCCCTGCCTGTGGCCCGGGAAGTCAGTAGAGGACGGCCCAAAGCTTTGGGACCATGCACCCATGTGGGAGACCCAGAAGAGGCTCCTGGCTTCCGATCGGCATAGTATCAGCCCGTTGCACTCACTTGGGGAGTGAATCATGGGACGAAAGATCTTCCTCTCTGTCTCTCCTCTCTGTATATCCGCCTTTCCAATAAAAAAATAATAATAAAAATAAATCTTTTAAAAAAAAATTTTTGTTGAAGTCTAATGTATATAAAGCTTTCCTGCTGCCTCGATATGCCTTACTGATTGTGGTTAAATTTATTTCCACTCAATAGGCCTTGGTAGTTCTCTTTACCCCATGCCCCAACTCTAGCTGCTTCTTTACATGGGAGAGGAAGAACTTAAAAATATGTGTATTTTAACCACTAGGTTCTTGTTTTGGTGACAGGAATGTCACCCATTGAAGTTCCATTTGACAATTCTTTTTTTTGTTTTTTTAGATGTATGTATTTTTATTGGAAAGGCAGATTTTAGGAGAGAAGGAGAAACAGAGAGAAAGATCTCCCAGCTGCTGGTTCACTCCTCAAGTGGCCTTAATGGCTGGAGCTAAGCAGAACAGAAGCCAACAGTCCGGGTCGTCCTTTGGGTCTCCTATGCAGGTGCAGGGTCCCAAAGCTTTGGGCCATCTACCACTGCTGTCTCAGGTCATATTCTGGGACCTGGACATGACATGGAGCAGCTGGGACTTGAACTAGAAACCATATTGGATCCTGACATGTGTGCAAGATGAGGATTTAATCACTGAGTCATGGTGCTGGGCCCCCAATTTACAGCTTTTTGTACACATGCACCCACATTTCCAAGCTTCCTTGCTATTTACACATGGGGAGATTGTGAACCAAAGGGATGTGTTGAAAACATTCCCAATGGGCTTCCCAGTGTTTCATGTTTACTGATTTTCCTGTTAGCCTTTCAGGGCTGACTCTGGGCACCTTTCTCTAAAGGTTGAAAAACGGTCCTCTGTTCCCTGGAGAACTTTGCCCCGCTCACCCCCTCTGCCACTGTTGGATGTCAGGCCACCTTTATCCTGACTTGAGGTCTTTAATCTCTGTTTCTTAAACTTGTGCTTGGCAAACTCAGATTTGTAGTTTTTCCCAACTTCTTTGAACTGTAATTCTTGTTAATATTCCCTTTCTGGTTTTACCACCCAGGAATCTATCTCTCATACGCCTGAGGGCTATTCCTTTGAAAGGAAATTGTGAAGGAGACCGTGGTCCTTGTCCCCCAGTTTCTGTGAGAAGGATGGCTCATAACCGTTTTACGGTAATGGTTATTTCCTAGCTACTAAAACTATCACCACTCAGGAAGGTGGGGGAGCGTTCACTTCATCTTCTGTCAAAATCAGTTAGAAAAAGAAATTGACCTCGGATGTTCATCTTACCCCAATTCTTTCAACATTGCCTCAGAGGATTTGTGTTCATACTGCTATTGGGTTTCTCTGCCTACTTCAAGATAGGTGTCCAAATTCCTAGAATTGCTATTAAGAACAAATTTAAAAAGACATTTAAATCATTAAGAGGCTAAGTTTGGAATTCTCTGATGTTAAAAGTTAGCAAAACGTAATGATTGTAGTAATATTGATGAAATAGGGATGAAATTGATATAATTTGATTTTTTAAGATATTTAATTTGAAAGGAGGATGTGTCAGAGAGGAGAGACAGAGATAAGGCTCTTCCATCCATTGGTTCACTCTTAAAATAATTACAACAGCCAGAGTGAAGTGATCCAAAGCTGGGAGCCACGAGTGTCTTCCGGGTCTCCTGCATGGGTACAGGGATCCGAGACTTGGACCATCTTCTGTCTCTAGAATTGAATTCAAAACTAAGAACCCTTGATGTTTTCAGTACTTCTCAGAACTTATCTGTGACTTTGTAAAACAAAGAAATACATTCACATTCTAAGTGAAAGTAATACATTTTCCAATCCTTTCGAAATCATTAGTGTCTTATATCATTAAATTCGCCTACAACCTGTTACTTACACTGACCCCGATTCTGTGTGGTTCACTTTCACAGTATTTATCTGCGTGGTCTGCAATTATTGCCTCATTAAGTAAAATATTTCCACTTCTCTGTATTGCCATCAGAAACGAGCCAATATTGCCACATTATCTGCAAGCCATATCACTTTTACATAGTAGCTTTTGATGAGGCACAGTTTGTCAGCCCATCAAAGCAGAAACAGGGCTGATGTGATAGGTACCGCTGTCTGCTGTTAGCGAAATGCGTGGTCAAGAATCCAATACCTGTAATGCAGATGGACTTTAGGTAGGATAGCTTTCTTTCAGTTCCAAGACTGTGCCTACTCAAGCATTGTCCTAGGGTGCTGTTCAGCCAAAGGTTTTGATCATACCTCAATGAAATATGACCCTCTGGATTTGTCTGCTCAGAAATAGCTACACTTTAACTCCCACGGTTTTATTTTAATTAAAGTCAGGCTTCCTTTCTCCCAGCACGCTTCTGCTGTTCGTCTTGGTATTTTACCATTTTATGGAGAATGTTTAATATTCAGTGTGGTGCTTACCCAGTTTGAGGTCTTTTTGAAAGATTTCAGAAGCAGTTCTGATAACTGGCAGTTTGTAAACCTCCCTCATGTAGGTGGGGGGTTGCTCACACACATGTAACTGACAAAACAGGTACAAATGAGTGAACTAAAATTAGCTTGAGTTTAATTTAGAATACAGTGGCACTTATGTTGAAATAGAAAAAAATCTCAGGTGAGCCCCTCGTATGTCTTTGACAGTATGCAGCATCCCTTCTTGAAGCATATAATAAATCTAGCATATTTTAGAATATACATCTGCTTTGAAAAGGAAGCACAAAATAACTTAATTCCACATGAATACTTGATAGCAATTCTTTCAAAGATGACAGGATTTAAAAATATTAGAATAGATAAATGTAAAAATGAATAGATACATGACAAGTCTTGTTTTTCGGTACAAAACTAGTAATGGTTGGATTTAATAATGTAATAATGACTGTATTTTCAAATAAATGCTACTTTTATGCAAAAAAGTTCGTAATAAGATCATTAAGGTACTTTTTGATGTTCGCTTTCAAAATGCCCACATAAAAATTGTTCACGGGTTTGGCACAATAGCCTAGTGGCTAAAGTCCTGGGCTTGCACGTGCTGAGATATCCTATGGGCACTGGTTCTATTTCCGGCAGCCCTGCCTCCCATTCAGCTCCCTGTTAGTGGCCTGGGAAAGCAGTAGAGGATGGCCCAAGCCTTGGGACCCTGCAGAGGCCTGAGAGACTGGTAAGAGGGACATGCCAATCCACACCATGCTGTGGGTGCAGCTCCTCACTGGTTGCCAGCACTAATTGTTTTAATATTGATATTGGAAGTAGAAGTTCTCGGAGAAACGCTCTTTTCCTCTCTTGTACTGTGGATCTGAGTTTGAAAGCATGGCCTGGCCATACCTAGTTGTGGGAGAGGCTGGGAATTCAACTCCGTAGTGTCCACGTGTGCAGCTGAAGCTCACAGCTTCCTGGAATATAATTAATCACAGCTTAAGTAAAGTTATCAGAGCTTACAAACAAGAAAAAAATCCATATTTGCCAGTGATAAAATGTAGGTAAATTCAAGGCAATGTAGTTTTGCAGACCATATTCTCATTAATCATGTGATACTGACACATTGAAATTTTAGTATAAGCTGTACAAAGGGGAATTTTCCCTTTAAAATATTTTAGTTAAAAATTATCAATTGATGTACTTTGGTGACAAAGCTTTCTTTGAAGAATTTTAGTGTACTGTTAGTACTTCTTTATTGCTTTCAAAGTTAAATCTATCTATATAACAACATATTTATGTATATATAAAGAAATCTACATATACACACTTACATATATGTTTATATCTAAATCTATATTATGAACATTGCTGCTATATAAGATACTTCTACAATTATTTATAATACCCCGATTTTATAATTCTTTAAGTTACTTTACAGTGAAGAGAATAAATATCTTATAATACATTCTCTTTTGGAGCCTGCCAAGCCATGTAATTTATTTTTAAAACTTCATTGCTGCAAGTTGAAGTTTCCTAAATGCATAGTAGGTGTAGAGAATAAGTAGAGGTTTTTTAAGAAATTTTTTTGAAAGGCAGAATTACAGAACCAGAGAAGGAGAGACTAAGAGAAGTCTTCTATCGAGTGGTTATTCCCCAGATGGCTGCAACAGCCAGAGCTTTTGCAATCCAGAGCCAGGAGCCAGGAGTTCTTTCTGGTGTCTCCTATATGGGTGCAGAACTATAAGGATTTCGGTCATCTTCTGCTGCTTTGCCAACCTGTTAGCAGGGAGCTGGCTAAGAAGTGGAGCATCTGGGACTTAAATTGTCCCCTATATCTGATGCCAGCACTGCCAGTGGAAGATTAGTTTTCAAGGCCACTAAACCCCCACAGTATTGTGTTTATTGTTTAGATTTTTTTTCCCACAGACTACTGTGTTTACATAAAGCAAAATTGCCTCTCATGGCACTAACTTTTGTTCCCTTAATCCCAATACAAATCTATTAATGACAAAAATGATTACAAACTCTAACTACATTATTGCCTTCATGTTTGGTGTTGGAATCACCACACCTTTGTGTGACTGAGAACAATTGGAAATGTGTTGAATTAATCACAAGTGATTTCTGTGACATTTAACTAAAGATGATGGTTCTTGTTCAAGATAAATATTTGAACATCAATACCAGTACTGTTCGTAAACATAATTTATTGTAAAGGTCAGGTTCCTCAATATGTTATATGACAGGTCTGAAAATGTAGTTTTTATGGTGTATAGTGATGTTATGTGTTATACTCTGTCTAATGATATCAGATTCTGAAGTGCATTGATAAAACATGAGAGATAATACAGGGCATTTCTATGTCACTGTCCAATTTCTGATGGCTATTCTTAGTCATGATTTGGTATGGTATTACGGGCTTTTAAATACGCATCAAATGAATATTCACCTTTCAAGTGTCATTATTCCCATATTTAAATATTTTGTAGTCATTTGTTCATTTTGCCAATTCTGGCATGGTAACTAATATGTCCTCTTTATAAGATGTGAAAAAAACATGAATATATTTGAATAATTTAAGATAAATATTTGGACATAATTACATTATTAATAAACATAAGAGGTATTCATTATGCTATGCTAAATAATTGAATTTCCTCTAGTATTTATAATATGAGATCAACAATTAAAGAGATCACTATTAATTGATACCCATAGAGAATTATTATGGGAAACTAAATTTGTTCTTCTGATATTGTGGCAATGCTGGATCCATTTTAGTTCCATGTAAATTTTAGGGTCGTTGTATCAGTTTAAAAAGCAGGGGTGGGCATTGTGCTTGATGAACTAAGTTACTGCTTAGGATTTCTGCATCCTATATTGAAGGATCCATTCAAGTCCAGACAGTTCTGCTAATCATCCAAGTTAGTTTTTAAAGATTTATTTATTTTTATTGGAAAGGCAGATTATATATTTTTATATTAAATTTATCTACTTTTTAAATTTTATGATATTATTCCATATTCCCCGGGACTTCCCTTCCCTCTGCCCCACATCCCATAGTGAAAAAATTCTCACTTTTCTGCATATTAACATTTATTTGGTGATAGATGAGACTATCTTATGCAGCAAAATTATGCATGTAACATCTTTATGGTTTTTATACAAAAATATAAAAATAGCTTTGTATTACTTCTATTAGGACTGACAAGTAGAACAAAACTTAGGTTGTTGTGAGCCATTTCATATGTGGAAAACAAGGTAAAACCTCCTATATTTTAATTAAAGCATTTGTATCCTATGTATTAAGTTCCAAAGCTTTTACAAAAAATGGTTTTTAAATTTTTATAACTGACATAGTTACTGCTGCATGCATTTTGAAAGCTTAATTCCTTTGTTACCAATTAGGTGCTGTAATAGCATAAATTATAGTTCTAGAGTTTGGAAAATTAGAATCATGAAACAGTGGAAGTTGTATGTAAAAAGACTAGAGATCGTGAAACTATGAAATTAAAAAGAGAGCTAGCATGTGTCTGTAAATATAGAGCATTGAAGATACAGAATTCTGTAAGATTGCTGAAGTTTCATTAACTACTTTATATAAGTCATTAGGATATCAACACTAATGACTAAGCTAATCTTTTCAAAACTATTTGTTAACTTTTGTTGGAAAGGCAGATTTACAGAGAGAAGGAGAGGCAGAGAAAAGGTCATTCATTTGTTGGTTCACTCCCAAATGACCACAAAGGTAGAAGCTGAGCTAGTCTGAAGCCAGTAGCCAGGAGCTTCCTTCAGGTCTCCCACGTAGGTGCAGGGTCCCAAGGCTTTGGGCTATCTTCCACTGCTTTCCCAGGTGACAAGCAGGGAATGGATGCGAAGTGGAGTAGCTGGGACATGAATGGGATCCATATGGGATCCTGGTGCTTACAAGGGGAGAATTAGTCACTTGAATCATCACATCAATTCCAAAATGTAAACTTTTATAATATCAGCTATAATAAAACTACACAGCCAGTATTTTGAAATACTAAATCAGATGCTTGGGTATATTTTCTTCTTCAAATGTCAGTAAAAAATTATGAAAAGCATGCAGAGAGAATAGAGTAACATTAAAAACCTTATTGCTGAAATAATGACTTCTATTCACACATACAAAATATGGGACTGGACTTTGCAGGTTTTATTTTGTGTATTTCCACCAACAAGCTAAATCAACTGTTTGAACACATGTTTAATGTGTGAATTTCTTCCTTGGCCAACACATTGTCAGATGAAAATGGAAGTGTTTGAGTAAATAGCAAATTTGGAAGAAGACCCTAGAGATGCCCATTGAATGGAGTGCTTGGCCTTCCTTCAAAGAGCACAGATCAGCCTAACGCCACTTCAAGGGAGTGGAGGGGGGAGTAGTTCAGTAGCTGACCTGCTTTGTGTGGGCCTTGGAAGTGCAGACGTGGAAACTACCACTGGCATCGGTAATAGCTGGTTCTGCATGATACTTTAATTGCTAAGCTTACCATCTGTGTTATGTTGTTTTTCATCTCAAATTTGAACAAATGGAAAATCAGAATTGAGGTGACAACCCCATGGAAGTAAAACATTTCTTGCAATCATGTCAGTTTATATTTCATTATCAAGCAGGAGTTTTGGTCGGTAAATACTAGTTGGTTTTTGATTTTGTTTTAACTCCTAACTTCACTGTGTAAGAAGTATTACCCTTTCTTGCTTTAAACCTTCTTATTGTGAGAATAATTAAACCTGTGCCCTCTCAACAAATTCTTTATGTATAAAATACCACATTTTTGACCACTGGTATAATAGCAAATATAAGTTCTTTAACATTTACTTAAAATGAAAATTGAATTAAAAATCGCTTCAGTGAACTTTTATGTATGTGGATTAGCTACTATGTTTTCCCATCCACTCATCCTTGGCAGTCATCTTTTCTGTTTCTGCATCTATGGATTTGACTTTTAGATATCTCATGTACATGGAATAATGTTGCTTTTTACTGTGACTGACTGATGTCAGTTAGTACAGTATCTTTGCACTTCTTCCATCTTATTACATGTTGCAGGATTTATTTATTATTGAAAGCTATAGGATATTCCATTGTATGTAGGTATCAGTCTTCATTCATCTTTCAATGGGAAATTAGGGTGTTTTTAAGCATTTATTGTTGTGAACAATGGCATTTTTAAGTGAAACATAAACCCAGTTCTAAAAATCTTTAGCAGCATAAAAGACAGTGATTAGCCACCTGAGTCTTAAGAAATAAGAAAAATGACATACACTTCCTGGTTTCAAAGTGCATTACACAAAGTTACGGTAATTAAAATAATATGGTGTTATTGCAAAAACAAATGGCACAGAAAAGAGAGACTTAGGCCAATTGGTGCTCAGTAAGGATGGAAGAAATGCACATTGGAGCAGTAGTTAACTCTGAATTAGCATGTAAGAAAGCTGGACAACCACATGTCAAGAATCCGTGGGTAAAGTTACAACCCGTGATCTCAGTATTAGTTATCAGCAATGCTTCAAGTACCAATTGCTCCACTTCCAGTCCCGCTCCCTGCTAATGTGCCTTGGAAAGCGGTGGGAGAATGCCTAAATGCTTGTATTGCTGGAAAATAATGCAAACCATGTGGTGACATTGCTATGGAACCTCCAAACTGGATCTGCTCTCCTAACATGCAGAAAATAAATCACTGATGTTGTGGTGGTAGAAGAAAGAAGTTATTTATGCAAAATGCAAAGCAAGGAGCCAAGAAGTTATTGCTTAATTTCTGAGCTCTTTGAGGAATTAGGGCAGAGGATTCCTAGTGATTGAAATTTTCTCTGAGAATTGTGTGAATAACTCATGTTCAAATGGAGCTTATGACCTTCCTTTGATTGGACAGTGATGCCATGCTCTTTAAGGAATTATGATGGGTTGGTGAGAACAAGTTCATATGTGTGTGGGTGGGCAGGGAGGGGGCCAGGAGTGTGTGGTTGTGTGAAGGTGGCAGTTACGTTCTGACCATACTCAAATCATGCCAGAACAACACTTGCCATCAAAGATCCTCGTGCATTGGAGAAGCAAGCAATCCGTAGACTGTAGGGATCAGAACCCTATAAGGCAAGCTGGATCACTCCTTTAAGTCCCTTCCTTTTCAGAGAGGACAGGCAAGGACACCGAGGGCTAAAAGAGACAGACGAGGCTGGGTTATATTTTCATATTAAGGGGGTTTGGCTTTATCTGGGCTCCTGCTCCCATGATGGGATACCCAGAAGGACCCCCTACTTTCCTCATGGCCCATTCACTCCCTCACTCCCTCTTCATAACTTTGCCTTTTCAATAAAAATGTGTTTTTAAATAGTTCTTTTAAAAACTGAAGAGTACCCTACTTTATTTAATATTGTACATAAAAATAACTCAAGTGGATTAGTGAACTGAGCTTAGTATCTGAAACAGTAACACTTCTGGGGGAATACTCATGGAATTTGTGTACTGGTCTTGGCAGTGATTTTTTGGCTATGAAACCAAAACCACAGGCAGCAAAACCCAAACTAGACATGTGAGACTACAGTAAAGTAGAGAGATGTTGCACAGCAAACTGAAACGTCAAGAGAGTGAAAGTAAACGCAACCAGAAACTTGGGAGAAATAAATACAAATGTTTGATTTATTTAAAGTTTGTAAAGAATATATACAACTCAGTGGCAAAAATCTAATTACTAGAATGGAAAATGAACTTAAGATTGGTATAAAAATATTTCTCTAAAAGGCATGTAAGGGAAATAAGTCTGAAAGTAAAATTCATCAATAATCTTATAGAAATGCAAATGGTGGCTTTAAGATAAAATTTCACATTTGTAAGGAAGGTTATTATTAATGTTATGAAGCTGAATAAGGTGCTTAAGCCAAAGACAATAAATGTTTCTGAGGATGTGACCAGAGTAGAGACCTTGCACAAGGTTGGTGGGAATGCAACTGGACACAACTACTGAATATAATTATTGAAGCAAGCAATTCTACTTCTGGTTATGTCTCTTTTCAGAGCTGAAATTAGTCTCAAGGAATATTAGCATTGCCTTTCTTCTATCTGTAAAGATTGTGGTGTTTTTTTAGGTATTCTTTTTATATCTGATTGAAGTGGTCTAAGCACAATTTTCCCCAGAAGCTTTGAGAAATAGTACTGTACCGGGTGATGAAGTAACATTTAAGTATAAGCAGCTACATATCTATATCCATGTATAAATTTATAGATATATAAAACTGAAATAATATTTATTTTTATACTTATAATTCTAAATAAGTTTTATTGTGATTTTAAACAAGGAAGGTTGTCCATACTGTTTTGGAAAACAATCAGTTACTTTTCCAAACTTTTAGGGAAAAATCTTCACAATGCTAAGGTGCTGTGCATAGAAGCTGAAGAGGCTGAAGCCAGCAGTGTTAACATTTGTTTTCTTGCTCTTTTCTTGAACCGGCTATTTCAGGAAGTCAAGCTTGTAAAGGGTTTGATCAAATGCTTTAGTCATATTTTAAAAAGTGAAAAGATCAACATTAAGTTTAGAATCTTGAGTCAACTTTGATGAGTGAATTTAAAAAATCAATTCATTTATAAAATTTCAAGGTGTGTTTGTTGCTTTTCCAGTAATGAATGAAAAACAATTAAATATAAGAAATAGAATTGAGTGTTACTATTTTAAACAAGTATTTGCAGGACTGATACTATTTAACAACTTGGTTTTCTTCAGAACAAATGGCTGTGGGTCAGTTAGTTATTTGTTATAAGAATGTTGCTGGATCTAGTTTCTGAGCCAGAGGATTGTGACCAAGGTCTAAATCCCTTTCTTTATTTGAAATCAACCTTTCAGCATCAGGTAGATCATCAAATCTTAGGCTTTCTGTCACTTCCAAGTAATAAAGACTAATCTAATGACCTTGTGGATCATAATTTGGTGGTTCAAAGGTATGATGATTTTATGCTTTCTAAAATAGTACCATAGAGAGTCTCTGATCTCTTCATCATTTACAATAAGAGAAATAAAGGAATAGCTTCCAATAAGGCCAATAACTGAAAAAAATCAATTATAAGATAGCATATTTCATAAATTTTAAAAAATTCTGTTCCATTTCTATAACTAGAAGATAACACGTTACCACACATTACCATTCACAAGTTACATTTCTCTCAATACCTTCCTGATTGTGTTTTATCTCACTAAGAGATGATAATTATGTATGCATATGAGAGCTTATTCCTATTTTAGAAAAGAACATACAAAGATACAGAGGGAAAGGCGCCTTGAAAGAAAAGAAATGGAGTATATTTCATATCTTAACATAACTGCCGATGTAAAAATGAAATATTCACATTTCTAATGACAGATCCAACCATTAATAAGTTGGAACATGTATTAGCTGATCGTGTAGTGCCTCTCTTCGGTGTCTTGATGAAGGTTGACATTTTTGACATTAAGGGTTAATTAGTTGCCACTCAGAATGAGGTCACAAATGGCTAATTGCACCTTCAGCTAGGTAATTACTGTCATGTATCAAAATCTCATTCCGTGTAATTATACAGGAATCAGGTGCTCTGACTGCTCACCTAGGGATATGTTTGCCTTCCAAGTCCTCTCCGTGGGAATTCCAAAGTTTTACATAGGAAGTGAATTCACTTGCAATTTGACCTCATGACTGATCTGATACAGGGAAGCTGCCATGCCACCCTTTGAAATCACGGTCTAAGGATGTCATTCAGTTTCACTTTAAAATTTCTAGCTTCTCTGATTCTGTAATTTTGTTACTGTCAGCTCCTATATTTTTGCTAGAAGCTTAGATATTCATTAAATTCATCTGAGTTATTCTAAACCTTCATCTTCTTTCCCCCAAAATAACTGCTGGAGCTTAGCTTATCATCAACACTTACATAAAATGAGTGGATGGCGCTTAAATAAGAAATCAGGGGCAAGGCACAGGTGTATGAAATGAAGATTTCTCCTGTGCAATTCTTTATGCTTTGGGACTGACCAGTGCTTCATTGCATCATTGCCTAGATAAAAATGAAGTCGTTTGGACATTTTATGGAAAGAAAGAATCGATAGTTTTAAATTTTATGCCTCTGTGCAGCACTGGAATGCACTTCTTGGGCAGACCATAGGACTGGTTATTGAAGGGCATGGTGCAGATTATTAATTTAGTTATTTCTGTGCATTCTAATGTAACTATCAATATTAGTAGTTAGAAATGTTAGGTTATTCCTTAGTTAACCAGGCAGTTTAAATATCCAAAAGGGAACCTAACACCTGAAATTTAAATGAAGGACAATCAAACGAAGCTTTGATTCAGTTCAGCTTAAGATAATTCTGTATTTGTGCATATACACATATATTGCTTCAATTGTCCTGTAAAAGTTCCATTTTCTGTTTATAATGACAACAGTTGAATTCGTGACACTGCACATGTGTACATTAACATACTCTGCATGGAAAAGTAAGCACATTGATAATTTGTTTACATGATTTTAAAAAATGAAGTATTTGTTTGGATATAATAATGTAATGTCATTCTAATATTAACAGAATCATCATGGAATTTGTTGACAGTTTCATTAATGTTTCTCAAGTTTGTGTCCTTATAGATATAGAACAAAATTACCACTTCAGCATCTCTGGCTGCCAACCTCTTACACACACGTATTCACATACAATTGCTAACATCTCTATAGTATTTCAGAATTTACAATTCTCAATCATATTACCACATTTACTTTCTTACTGTAAGCCTGCGAGGCAGGTCTTTTACAGACATGATGTGTTTTAAATGATGCTAAGTCTCCTGTCTTAGAATCTGCATTTTTGTTGGTATGAGAAAAGAATTACATTTAACTGCAATAGATAATGGCATATTTTTGATTCTTGATCTACTCAGCCATTTCAATGACCACTTTCCAAATAAAGAATATTGGTATTCTCTTTGTTATTTATGATTTGGTGTTAATGAAATTCATCCTAAATTTAAGCAATCAACTATATATAGTGATAAATAAAATTTAATCTTTGCCACTTAGAAAAAAAATCTCACATAAAAAAATTCACATAAGAGGTATGTTTCCAAATCATCTCCAAAGAGCAAGCACTGTGCCTTACAGTGGCATGCACATAGAGATCATATTAGTTGAATATCTTTAAGGCTGATACTACATAACTAATGCTGAACTTGGATTGAAACTCTTCAACTGTGCATCAAAATTAACAGCAAGACTTAATTGCTAGAATAAATGGATGATTGAAAGTTTTTTTTTTTAGTTTTTGCCTCCTTTGTATTTAAAGAGTTATTGATTTATTTATTTGAAAATCAGAGTTACAAAGAGAGAGAGGTCTTACATGTGCTGGATGCACTCTTCAATGGCCACAAGGTCAAGGCTAAGCCAGGTGAAGACCAGAAGTTAGGGATGGCTTCCAGGTTTCCCACTTAACTTCCAGGAGCCAAAACACTTGGGTTGCTTTCTATAGAATTTCTTTCTGAACATTGCCAGTGAGATGGACCAGAAGTGGAACAGCTTGAATCGAAGGTGGTGTCTTTACCTGCTACAAGACAACATTGGCTTGATAACTGGAAAGTTTTAAAGGCTTCCTGAAGCTTATATTTTAGTAGGAGAAGCCAAACTACACTAAGGTATGCAATTCTCCAGGCATGATGTGAAAAGTACTGTAGAAGAGATGTGAGTGGTGCTGGACCAGACAGCTTGAATGAGAGGGTTTAGTTGGAAAATATTCAGTTGGAAGGAGCTCTCTTACTGGAGACATAAAGGACAATTACAATGGGGTAGTTGGGTCAAAGCAGGAGTAAATGTTCCAAACATTACAAAAGCCTGCCAAGGAAAAAGGACTTGAGACTATAAAGAAACAAAGCCAAAGAGTCAGTGAAGGAATAGCAATAGGTTGCCTGCCAGTGAATTAGTAGGGAACAAATCCTTTAGATCTTAGATCATATTAAGAATTTGGGGGTCTTATTCAAGGTAATAATAAATAGTTAATTAGCTGTAAGCAGAGGGACATGATTCTGATTATATTTCTAAATATATCTTAGTTAAAATGTAGAGACTGAACCAGGATTTAAAATCAGTTTGGGGACTGTTTCTAGAAGACAGAAATGGTTAACAGAATTAAAATTACATAAAGTCACATTTGAGAAGACTGATCGGTACAAGTAGATAGGAGAGAGATTGATAGAAGTTGACAAGCAACTGGCTGTGGAGGAGTGAGGATATTATGGGTATACTAAGAAGCCTCTTAAACTGAACTGAAGCACAGTAAACTATAATACCAGCCATCTGAAGAAATACGGACTGCTCAGGCAGGGCCTTATTCCTGGGCTAGAGGTGGGCTGGGTTTCTTGAAGGGTTGAATTAGAAATTACCACGAGGGATAAGAATGGAGATGTAGTCTAGGCACATGTGTATACATGCCTGGTGCTCCATTTCCCAGTAGTGTTAGTGTTTGTAAACAAGGTAGAAACTAATGAGTGAAGATAAAATGATCACCAAGAAAAGAAAACAGCAAATGCTTGAATTTTCGAGAGAAAACAGATACCTGATATATGTTAGATCAATTACAAAGCCGAATGAGCCATTACTGCAAGATGAAATGGGTTCCATCGTGTATTTACATTTTTATTTATTTTTGTTTGACTAGAGGGGTGGTGACACAGACAGATCGTTATCATCCACCTGCAGATTCATTGCCCACATTCCCCAAACAGCCAGAGTTAGGTCAGGCTGCACCTTGAATCCCTACCCAGCGCCTACACTCAGGTGGCCAAGACCAAACTGTCTAAGTCATCTCCTGCTCCCTCACAGGGTACCCACAGCCAGGAAATTAGAATCAGAAGTGTAGCCTGGAGTCCAAAACCAGGCTTGAACTCCGTGATTCTTGAACACTGAACCAAGTAATTGCCCCCTGTTGTATATATACGTGTTAATACATGTATATATATGAATTATATTATCTTTGATTTTTTAGAATAACTCTCAGATCACAAAGCTATATCAGTTGTTTCAAATAGCTGGAAAGTCATTTAAAATAATGTCTGATGCCGATGGTAAATCAAGGGTTGATGGATGCTTTTAATCCAAGTTTTAAACATTTAGATTCTTTTCATTTCTTCATAGATACTGTCTTTGTTATCATAACTGAGGAATTCTTATGTAACCCAATGTCAAAAATATTTTCTCCTTTTTAAAACGAGATTTTATATGATTTTTATCCTGTTATCTGTTTGGATTATTTTCTGCAAATGAGATAAGGCATGGGTTAAATACCTATATTTGCTAATTGTCCCAGAACACTTCATTGAAGATAGCGGTGCTTATTATTTTACATTTGCACTTTCATTAAAGATCAATCAATTGTAATTGTAAAGTTTTGGTGTAGAATATATTCCATCTTATTCAACTATACACCTATTCTATATCAAGACCTTATGGGCTGGATGTATTACAACAAACGAGAGTTCCCTGGACAAATCTGGCCTACTGCAATCAACAGGGACTTTTTTGGTGTGCTGCCATGCTTATCTATGTAATTATCTCGATGCTTTCACAATATAGTGATGAACTTGACAATTTGTAACTATTTCACCCAAAATATCTACTGCCATTTGGTAATATTAATATTATTTATGATTTGCTACCTGGCCCTTCTGGTCCTTTGCCAGTGCTTGATCTTATTGCTTTGAAATGCGTTTTGAAGTTAGCACAGATTCCCCCAATTATTTTGTTTGTTTGTTTTCAATTTTTAAATTTGACTTGGCAATTTTACTTACTTTTTATGGAGGGGCTTGGTAGATTTTGTTAAAGAGTATGTTAAGTGTATAGATACTTTTGAGAAGTTCTGTCATTTTATAATATCGAGCATTTTGGAGCTTGGAACATGGTGTATTGTGACAGGCCCCTGCTTGCTGTGCAAACATCGCAAATGGGTGCTGGTTAGAGCCCTGGTTGCTGCACTTTTGATTCAGCTTCTTGCTGATGTCCTTGGGGAAACAATGGAGGATGGTTTAAGCTCTTGGGCTGCTGCTGCTGCGTATGGAAGAACGGAAAGAAACTCTTGGCTCCAGCTGCAGCCTGGCCCGTTCTTCACACTTATGGTCATGTAGAGAGTGAATCAGTGAATTGAAGACTTCTCTTACCTGTCTTCCCCTGCCACATAGCTACGCTTTTTGCCCCAATAAAAGAAATCTTCAGGACAAATTTTAAAAAGTAATGCTGAATATTCCACTAATGAGTATGTGGTATTACATCACTTATTATAGAATTTGTATGACCTTTCACCAGTGCTTAATATTGTTCAGTGTACAGGGTTTCATGGCTTCGTTACATTCATTCCTAAGGATTGAAGTATTTTCATTCTATTGGAAAATATGTATTTTAATCTCATGTTCATATGATAATACCAATTCTGTTTTCTAAGGATTAATCTTATGTGATCATGGAATACAATCCCATTTCTATGTTGTTGCCTTAGATTTCATAATATTTGGTTGAAAGTTTTACTTTTCTGTTGACACTCTTGACTCAGCTATCAGAATGTTTCAATTGCTATTGTTGCCATAACATATTACCACATACTGAGCAAGTTAACACAACACAAATTTATTATTTCTGACTCATAGGTCAAGATAATTTCAACTGAATCCTCTGCTGAAGTCTCACGTGGAGAAACCGTGGCATCTCCTTAACAGAAGCCTGGGTCTTCTAGATTGCAGTGAGTTTTGAGGATTCTCCTATTTGTTTTCATGGTGTGGATCACTCTTTTTCATGCAGGCTTCTGGCTGAGGCTGGCTCTCCATGTCTAGGAGTCTGGCCTCTTTCATTTGCAGTTTACAACATAGCCATTCATTTTCACCACTGAGGCCAACAGGAGCTATCTGAGTAATTCTGCTATCAGATTGAGTCTCTGTTGTGAAGGAATTTGTGCAATTGGATACAATCCATTTGGAACAGAGTATTGTAATGTCTTCTCAGTTGGAACATGAATTGCATCTGTGGCATTTCATCATAGAAATTGATAAATTCTTGTTGAAACAGCTAGGTTAGGTTGGGAGGAGGCACTATCTTTAGAATTTTTGCTACTACATAGAATACCATGGATCTCAGAACTCATTCTATTCCTATGTTCTCATGGTTTTATGCCTTCAGGGTTTGGTAATTGGTGTTTATCTAAAGGAGAAACAAACTTCTCTTAGCCTTATGGTACAAGTCAGCTGTGCAACTCTGAATAAGACACTCCCCGAGTGAGGATCTGGGCAGTAAGAGCCACAGCTTTCTTGTTGGATGCTTGTTTTTCCAAGGAAAGTTCACAGTTGGATATACTTCTAAATGGGAGACTTATATATAAGTAGATTCATAGCACACTTTCCTAAGCAGGTGAGTTAAACAAGGGGAAGGGAACAAATAATTTCAAATTTTTCAGAGTCAGGCTACAGTTTGGACGAGTTTTTCTGTTCAGGAATAAGGCAAAGAATCATTTTGTTAAATTTTATAATTTTGTTATCTAAGTTGGGTTTGGAGGGATGAGAACAGTATCATGTAGAATATTTAGAGGATATACCTTTTTCCTAAAGCTCTGGCAGCTTGGTGTGTGTGTCTTCATGTTTCTCAGCATGTTGTCATTTTTTTAACACTCTTTAAAATGAACATTTCTGACAATTTTTGTGAATTCTTAGTATTTTTTTAATAATGCAGGGTTTTCTGGGCTTTTTGATTCCATCATAGTCATAGTAACTTCTATGACTCCTTCCAGTCTTGAATAAAATTACTTTTGAGGAACAAAGGCATTTAGTGCAAGAATCAGTCTGATTCGCTAATTCTTTCTTTTTCTAACCAGATATCCTTGTTAGACATTGATCTCACTTTCCACCTGGGAAATAAGCACAAATATGCCTCTATATTGTAGAACGTTTCATTTCACCCCTTAAAGAAAAATAGGGCTTAAGGGAAATTTCCACTCAAGTGTTATAATGACTAAAAGGTAATGGCTGAATATGAATTATATTAAAAATTTTCTTCAAATATTTTCTCCCTGTTATACTCTGATCTCATAAAAACAACCATTATTCTTTGTGACTTAATGTTCTTCATATAATAAGAGTGATGACTATTTATGTAGATGATTTTTAGAATTGAGAGAATAATTAAGGATGGGTAAATCCACAAGAGTTGTGAAATTCAGCTCGAAGGAAATAGGAGTATTTTGATTTCTGTCAAAACATTATCATATGTTTATACATATATAAAGCTGATAAATATAAAAAATTAAATGGCAAATGTGTGAATGTATTCAATCAGATACAGATTGAAAGGAAGAAAAATTTCACAGATATTTGATAGTACCCTTTAGCACATTTAGCGGTGAGTTAATGATAAAGTTCTCAGTTGCAACATGTGCTTTTTCTAGATCGTTATATGACTGGTCGCTATAACATTTATCTTTTTCAGATGAAAAACATGCCAAAAGCTGAGAGGGACTTTCAGAGAGTAGCATGTGTGAATAGAAATGAAAATAGTATGACACTGGAAAGAAAAAAAATAATCATTTATTATCATCTTTACATAATATTTCTCCACTCATTTCTAAAATATCATGTTTTGCTGAATAATTAATTTTCATGGGAACCTAAAAATTTTTTTTAAGATAAAGGGACTTCTAGGATCTTTGTATTGTGTTCCATAAACTTCTTCTGTTGGAAACTCATTTGAAAAGCAGAAAGAAGCAAGAAAGAGACAAAGATCAACCTGCCACTTGGCTGGCTTACTGCCTAAGTGCCTGTGAAATCCTGGACTGGACCAAGACAACAGCAGAAGCCCGCAATCCATTCTGGGTCACCCATAAGGTGACAGGGCCCAAGTACTGCAGCCATCACCTGCTCCACCCAGGATCGTCATTAGCAAGAAGCTAATATCAGAAGCAGATCTAGGATCAGAGTCCTGACACTGTGATATATCACACTTCACTAAATGCCCACCCCCTTATGTTAGAGGATATCAGGCGCATTCAGGGTGGTATGGCCGTAGACAGTGACTACTCCCCCCTCCCCGCCCCTGTTATGTTACAAATTTAATCCCTGGGGTGGTATTGGGGCAAAGCAGGGAAAGCTACCGCCTGTGATGTAGACATTAACTGTGGATGCCGGTTCGTCTCCCCACTGCTCCACTTCTGATCCAGATCCCTGCTAATGCTCCAGGGAAAGCAGCAGAAGATGGCCCAAATCACTGGGTCTCTGCCAGCCACATGAAATACCTAGAAGTTCCTGGCTCCTGGCTTCAGACAGACACAAATCTGGCAATTGTGGCCATTTGGGAA
Organism: Ochotona curzoniae; assembly: GCF_017591425.1. Taxonomy (NCBI): domain Eukaryota; kingdom Metazoa; phylum Chordata; class Mammalia; order Lagomorpha; family Ochotonidae; genus Ochotona; species Ochotona curzoniae. The sequence goes on along the minus strand of NW_024466502.1, from coordinate 37,854,241 downwards.
ATGAACCACTACATGGAACATTCTCTTTCTCTCTCTCTCTCTCTCTCTCTCTCTCTCTCTCACACACACACACACACACACACTCTTCCTTCCCTCTCTTTCTGTCTCTCCCTTGCTACCTCCCTGAGTTTAAATAGATAGATAAATAAATAAATAAAAATTTTCAAAAAACTAATCCACAAGGCAGTAATACTTGGCAGTAGAAATTTTAAGAACACTCATCAATAGATAAATACCATTAGAAGAGTACATTTTTTTTAAAGATTTATTTTTATTATTTTTTCATTGGAAAGGCGGATATACAGAGAGGAGAGACAGAGAGGAAGATCTTCCGTCCGATGATTTACTCCCCAAGTGAGCGCAACGGCCGATACTATGCTGATCCGAAGCCAGGAGCCTCTTCCGGGTCTCCCACACTGGTCCCAAAGCTTTGGGCTGTCCTAGACTGCTTTCCCAGGCCACAGGCAGGGAGCTGGAAGGGAAACGGGGCTGCCGGGATAGAACTGGCGCCCATATGGGATCCCGGGCGTGCAAGGCGAGGACCTTAACCACTTGCGCCACCGCGCCGGGCCCAGAAGAGTAAATTTTTTATGACAGTGAGTCTGGTCCTCTCATTCACTTGCTTTCATGGATTTTCACAAAGTTTGTTGTCTTCTCTAATGACACAACAGAAAGGCCCACAGTTCAGCCCTTTGTTCTTCACCACAATCATGAACCAAGTAGTCTCGCCATTTATAAATCACTTAATCAGTGGTACATCTTAGTAGACAAATACTAAGATATTCATACTTTCCACACAGTATTTTTCCCCTTTTCTTCATAGCAACCAAAACCAAATAATATGACATCCAGTTTCTTCTAGTCAGTGATTTGATAAAATTCTTAACACATAAGAAAGTTATTTCTTACTGAAGCTTTTCAGGATGAGTGAAGATTAGATTGGCCACTATTCAGATTTTCTTTACAAACTGTTAACTTCTGTTGGCTTGCATGGATTACCATGTGGTCCTAGCCTCTCTTCAAAGATTAATTCAGTTGTGTTAAAAATTTATAGAGCTTAATTTTCACTGAATCCTCTGAGTGTTGGAAAAACAAAACTGAACTAAGAACAAATCTCCACATTATGCCTGCTTTATGCATATGAGACCATTATCAATTGTACATAAAATTACATTAGTGCAAGTCAGTGTGCTAATAAATTGTCATGTTTATGTCAAAGAAGGAAAACACTTGAATGTCATGTATATATTTTCTTCTCAAACTCTTTCTTGCAGTATTAATTTGAAAATTATTATCATATTGCATCTGCTTACAGTCCTGATACCTTGGTAAACAATATACTCACAACTTTGGATGTCTTAGTGGATATAAAAACCCCTAAATTTACTTCTATACTTTGCCAGCATAAGAAAGAACACAGACTGAGAAACAAGATGTGCTGTCTTGGTGACTCTGAACTTTCATTAACCCTGGTCCACTTATTGATTCCACATTTAAGAGGTCATTTAATCGTTTTTATTCTCCCTGATTAGGTATGATTTAAATCCACATTTAAATACCAGCTCATAATTAGATTTCTACCCTTTAGAATATTCATAGGAGGACTAACACAATGGTTAATATAAATATATAACTAAGAGAACAAAATCTACCATCATATGCACCAAGCTGACAACTGTTTAGGCAATTTGCTTTTGCTTTTTTTTTTTTCCACAAATTAGACAATTATTTTCTGGGAGGGAACTGTACTGTAAAGCTTCTGGAATTATGAGATAGGTATTTTGAATAAGAAAACAATATTTTAGCAGTAGTTGCCTCTGATAGAACTTATTTCTTTATTACATTATTATCTTGGAAATTAAATGAGAAAATTTAGCAATGCAATGAAAAATGCAAATGTCATTTATGAATCCCGTTACCATGAATATTTGGTCAATCCTGAGTATAGGATCTCTTCAGTTCAGTTCTGGTGGCTTTTTTATTAGCAAACCACCAATATGGATGATTTACAAGTGCCTAACTCTAGTGCAGACTTCTGTTTTATGCTTAGAATTGAATCCAAATTCATGTTGTAAATCATGTTGGCATGGCCTTCCAACTTACTTCATGGTGTTCTTTCTTTATGTAAGTTATTCTGGTGTTCTTTCACTTTCTAGAATGAATAGAATGCTCTTTGCTTTGTCAAAAACTGTTTTTATTTTCTCATTATCCATCACCATCTTCCCTGAGATCTTCCATGACTGGCCTTCAATGCAGGCTTAAATTTCTCCTAAACAGAAGACTTTCCTAGAAATCCCTTTTTTTCTTGCTGTTAATTTTTTTTCACAATGTATGTTTTTATTCCTGCGTAGCACACCCACCTATCTGCACATGCCCACAGACTCTCTGTCTTTCTCTCACACACATACTCAAACTCACACATAGTTTTGGCAACATCTTTTTCTTTCAGACACCAATATTAATTTCCACACATAAAAATAGTAACTGCGCCATGCCTCAGTCGTCTTCAGTGTCTTTCTTACCAAAGAATTAATAGTGTATTTGATGAATCAATAAAGGAATGTAGGATTCAAAGCTGAATAACTAAAGAATGCTGTAATCCTTAACACTGAGAAACCAAATGTATTTCTTAGGAAAAGGATTTGTGTGCTTTGCAGCATAATTGATTTTATGTTAATGGGATAAATACATAAACATTGTTAAATGTTTGCGACACACACCTGGCACTAAATGATGAAACTAGCAGTAAAGGTGTGTATTTAGTAATGATTTACATAACAATGGCAATTGAAACTTTAAAACTGGTTGAAATTTGCAAAAGTGAAATAACAGAAAAGCAAGTGTTTCACTGGGGCGTACTCCCTCAGAAGGAATAGAAGAAGGAAAAGCAGAATTTGTACTAGAATCTTTGTGAAAGAGGGATATGTCCATTTCATGAAACAGTTTCGCACGAGGCTCACAAGCAAATAAATCAATTCCCAAGTGGCATTACAAATTTTGACAGGGTAACTATGCTTACATGATATTTAGTTTTAAAGCATTAAGCTTCTACGTTTTCCTCAAGGAACACATTTGGCTACAGTTGGAGTCTGTTTCTCAAGGTCCAGTATTTTATTTTGGTTATTTATGATACACTTAAGTTTGTTTATTTATTTGTTTATTTATTTATTTATTATTGCAAAGTCAGATATACAGAGAGGAGGAGAGACAGAGAGGAAGATCTTCCATCCGATGATTCATTCCCCAAGTGAGCACAACAGCCAGTGCAGTGCTGATCCGAACCCAGGATCCAGGAGTCCTCTCTGGGTCTCCCACGTGGGTCCAGGGTCCCAAGGCTTTGAGCCATCTTCTACTGCTTTCCCAGGCCACAAGCAGGGAGCTGGATGGGAAGAAGGGCCACAGGGATTAGAACTGGTGACCATATGGGACCCCAGCGTGTTCAAGGCCAGGACTTTAACCACTATGCTATCGTGCCCTATGCTTAGGTTTATCAGAACCAGTCTATTTTAAAAATCACTGATGTATTAAATACTCTTTCTCAAAGTGAGTGTTTTAGCCTTCACTAACTGCCTGGGTGACCTGACATCCTAGGTGATGAACTGGGCAAGTGTTGTGCTGGGACACACAGAAAAATCCCATGTGGAGCCAATTCATATTCCTGCTGTTTCACCTCCAAATCAGTTCCTTGCTATGGCCCTTGGAACAGCAGTGGAAAATGGCCCAAGTGCCACCCATACGGGAGACCAGGAAGAAGCACTTGGCCCTGTATTTTGGCTCCACTCAGGCCTGCCTAATGTGACTATCTGTGGAGTGAGCAACCCAACAGATTAAAGATTCTCTCTTATGCTCTCTCTCCCTTTCCTTCTCTCTCCTTTTCCACTCTGTTCTTCCTTCCCTCATGCCTCTCACTCTTTAAGGTTTATTAATTGTTATTTGAAAGGCATATTTTATAGAGGGTGAAGGGGAGGGAGATCTTCCATCCTCTCATTGACTTTCAATTAGCTGATGTTTTTTTAGTGGTTTGTGATATAGTCTGATCTAAGATAGTTTATTTAACATACTGAAAGGCTTGCAATAGCACAAAAGCATAGATATACATGCTATTGTGATAATTTTTGTTTTGATTTCTTTACTGGGCATCTTTAAAAACAGAAGTTAAGTGCTTGAAATCTACTTATTAGCTTTCTACATGATCCTTTTTTCTTTCTCTCTTTTTGAAAGTTGTGACTTGACTTTCTTCTGCATTAAATGTATCTTCTCTCATCCTTTTTGCCCTTTTGATAGAGATACACGTTTAACCAAGAACATGAGCACCCAGAAAGAAACAATACATTTCAGCTTTCTTGTCATTTAGGTCTAAGTTATATAGCTGGGTTTGTTTCAGTCAGTGGGAAGTAATGAAAAGTGCTATTTATTTTTAGGTGTTATCGTTAAAACGGCTTGACCTGGAATGTAGATATAGAAGTAGCTCAGTTTTGACAGGCAAGTGCCAACACTTAGTGAATGATGGAAAAAACAAAATAAAGGGAACCTGGGCTGCTGAGCAACCATTTGGCACAGAAAGATCCCAGCAAACTGTTGATCTCACGAGCAGTAAATACATTTTGAGAGCATCTAAGTTACCAGATTTTATATGTTTTTGTAATAATAACTACAATTTTACTACACTTGAAAAAATGGCTGGTGGAAAAAAAAACCAAAAATATGTAGCTGGCTTATAGAGGGCACATAATTGATAGCAAGGGAGAAATGTCATGGTTGGAAAACTGGTCATTTTGGTCAAAGCGCAGAAGTTACTCTGAGATTGCCTCCACTAACTTCAGAGGCGTCAGGACATGTGCCAGACAGACACGCTGGGGGACAGGGTTAGGAGCAGCCAGAAGATTCAACAACAGATATAAACTCAGTCATAAAGTAGAGTTATAAACAGAAGTGGAAAGAAACAAAACCTAAGTTTTTAAGCTTTTTCAGCACTTTAGATTTTAAGATTCAGCCATTTCTTTTCCCAAAAGATTACGAAGCTGAGAATTATTTAACATCTTTCTGAAAGGCCTTTTGTTTGTTTTGTAAGTGTTCAAATAGAATGTGTGTGTGTGATATTTAATGGAGTATAATACATAATGTTACATTTTAATACATGTTTATACTTTATAATGATCAGATCAGGGTAATCAGCATATGCTTAGTCTCAAACGTTTATGATTTCCTTGTGTTGGGAAGATTTCAGCTCCTCTGTATTAGCTATTTTGAAATATACAATTAATTATAAATAAGGAACTTTTATATGAAAACAGCATACATGTATATCAATGTTTGAATAAATGTATACATATATACATATAGACAATACACATATATTACGTGCATCATGGGAGATTGTTAAGGTATAAAAAGGAATAAAATTTTGTCGTTTGCAGCAGCATGAGTGAGCCTGGATGATATTACGTTAACTAAAACAAGTCAGGCACAGAAAGAAAATTACTGCCTGTTCTCACGTGTAAGTGAAAGCTAAAAAACTAGATGTCACATCAGTGGAAGGAATAGTTATTACCAGAGCCTGCAGATGGTAAGATGGAGGACAGTAGGGAAAGAGGACAGTTAATGGGTACAGGATTACAGTCAGAAGGAAAGGCCACTTATTTTTCATAAGATTTCGTAGCCAAATGAATGAATTCCTTGTGTAAAACTTAGATTCAGGACACTGTTTTACAAATGACCACCATAACGGCAAAAGAGTGATAAACCAAGCAACAATACATTATATCCATCTTAGATAATATTTCTGTTAACAAAACAAACCACAATAGTTAAAGGCTTTGATTAATTTATACTCTTAGAAAATGCTCTTTGGAAAGAAAATGGCTTTCCTAACCACAACAGCCCCTGTAAAGCCATCCAGTGTTAGCCACTGGAAATAGAATGCACACAGCTCAAACTGGCTATCCCACAAGCTTATTTTGCTTGGAAGGATCATTCTCTTCGGATGTTGAAGTATTTCACTTTCAGATTCTCTTTGTGATTGAAATGTTGGCTTTATTTTTCAAACGTACTAGATTTTAAATGTATTCACTTGTAAAGTCTATGGACTGTCTTTCTTATCACTTTAATTTCTGAAGTATTTTATCATGTATCTCTCATCTCCCTGTTGGTAGGAGTCACCTAGTCTTAGGTAAGTTTCAATTTAAAGAGACTTTATTATCAGTGGTTTCATTATTCAATGATTAGATGAAATTTTTGCATTGATTTCTGCTTGCATACTTTTGCAATAAGGGAAAAATATTCCTTGCTCCCTTGACTAACCTCTATCATATTATGTCTGAAATTTTACTATTTTAATATTTGTGATAACTTTAGACAATTGGGAATAAAGTTTTAAATTTCTGCCTGTGGTTAACACAGTCTCTTACTAATTTTTAATGTAGGGAGTCACTTTCAATTTCCTGCTATTCTTGCAGTTGTAAATGATACAAGCATTAAAACCTTGTAACCAGGATATAAGCAGCCTTGTCACTTCTGTGAGATGTGTGGTTGTAATTCTCGCTTGTGAGTTTTTTTTTTTTGCATTTATTCTTTACTTCTGAAATGTGAAAAATTCTCTTCCTATTCCATATCTTAAAATATTTCATCCAACATTCGTACATGCACTTGCACACATTTGAGGTGGGAGGGGGCCTTTTCCCATCTGTTCAATCCACCTTCCTGTCCATTAACTATGAAAAAATTATGCATTAAAAGTTAAGAGAGTATATTTTTCAGGTTTTAAAAAAGATCCAAAATAGTATTGAGAAAGGCAGGACGAAGTGCTTTATTTCACAGAACGTGTATGAAGAATCCTTGGAGCATAGAAAGATGTGAGTTCAAAAACAGAATCGATGGGTGAAAACCTTCAAGCTAATCCCAGTTTGGTAAAACTTTAAGTCATGAGGATAATGAAAAGTAAAAAGATGTATCTGAGAGGGAGGTAAAGTACTGTGAAGGAATGAGAAACAAAATACATCAGCACCAATTTGTCCAATAGCTATGTTAAAGTGCTGATGAGAAAAACCTTATAGTCTGAATTTTTTACTATAACTGTTACTCAGAAATGAACGTGAAATGAAAGTGCCCTAAATTTAGAAAAAGACTATTAGAATGTACCAGTAATATACTACTACACACAATATACCACAATATACTACTACAAATATATTTCTTTTAAAAAATAAATAAGAAATCATTTGCATAAATCAATAAATCATACTGACAAGTTTAATTAAATATGAATATGTACACACAAAAATAAAGTTGTAATCATTTCATGAACTTATGAGGGAAAACAATAGACATTTTGAAAGGCACGGTTGTTCTGAATGGAAATGTATTTCTTTTCTTAAATGTTGTATAGTTTTAATTAATTTTTAACCTTAGCTATTATTCTGAGAACACAATGGCATTTCTCTCCTCCCTGCCCCCCACTATCTTTATTTTAAAAATATTTATTTTTATTTGAAATACATACTTACAGAGTTACAGAGAGACAGAGAAACCTCTTTCATGTTTGTTTCATTCCCTCAATGGCCACAAAGGCTGAGGCCATTCAGATTGGAAACTAGGATCCTGGAGTTTCTTCTCTATTGGAGACCAGCTCTGGCTGACTTGAGAGCTTGCATAGGATGCATGGATCAGGAAATAGGAAATAGGAAAAAGAAGAGGGAGAGGAGATGAGATATGGACCACTACGGCAGGATGCTTTTAGTGGACAACTCAGAAAAATTGCCTTCTTTATTTATACATGAATCGTCACAATATTTGCACAACATCCAATTCTTTCATTTTAGCTTCATTATAAAAGAATGATTGCAAAATCATTCCTTAAAAAACATTGCTATTCTGTACTACATAATACAATGTAAGCAACAATAATAATAAAAAAAAAAAACATTGCTATTCTTTTACTTCAGAGGAAATGTTTTCAGCAAGCTATTATTCATTCAAACCTGCAGTGACCTGGTTGAAGCCAGGAACTCCAAGGTTAGCAGCCATGCAGTTACATAGTGACAAGTGGTTTACTTATATCCAAAATCAATTTTCACTAAACACAAACTAGTATTACTTAAAATATCAAGAGTACAGAATTAAAATGAAAGCTCATAAATGAAATTAATTTATAAAGGCAGATATCGTAGATTTTTTATTAAATCTTAGCGATCAATCATGCATTAATTATCATCACCTTCAGTTAGTGCTGATTCAATTGTTTCTTGTTCTTTTGTTAAAGGGCAGTGAAAGGGATCAGGGCAACTCAGCCATTCTACAAACAGAGGGCCTTTACAATAAACCTCTTTTTATCTTTATAAACTGTTTTTCCCCCTAAATATAAATGCAAATATGAGTTAGAAGATTTTATAAACTTTTTTTCCTAAATATAAATGCCAGTATAAGGTACAAGTATTTATAAACAGTTTTCTTTCCCTAAAGAGAAGTGCCAATATAAGGTAGAAATTTTAAGCCATTTTTGAGGGGGTTCACATTTGTCTCGCTTTAGAAGATGCTCCATATGCTTTCTGCTTTCTGTGGTGAGAAACCAAAATGCATCATTTCATGCGTTGTAATAGTTTGAGGCTGCACGGTAAACAAACTCTTTGTACCTGTATGATTGCCGTGTACCTCCATGATTGCCATCTGTTCCAAGATATTATCAAGCCATCTTTTAAGGAAAACATTATTTATATTAGGGCAAGCTTCAGGACAAAGGTGGGCACATAACAGGATGTTTGGAGACATTGTGGTCTCAATTGCACTATTGTATGCTTTAGCTGTGTGTCATTGCCTTATGTCACTAAAGATGTTTTAATCATAACATGATTGATCAGTTTGGTATAACATTTCACATTAGCAGAAAAACAAGAACAACATCCTCAGGAGAATACAACGAAACATCAGAGAGGTTATGGAGTGTCCATACAACAGTGTGAGGCAGCAATGAGTTGACCAGAGACATTCTGCCAGACCTTGCCACACAGCCAGAAACTCCTCATAGCCTTGCTAACCGAGGAGTGGTGCTCATCACACACCCATGCCATCCGACCCAACTGCATGGCTTCCCACACTTCTGTGTCTCCCATCTAAGTGCAGAGACCCAAGGAATTGATCTATCCTCTGCTAATTTCCTTCAGAAATTGAGCCACTGGAACCAGAACCTGCACTGATACGAGATGCTAGCATTGCAGGCAGGAGATTATTGCCTAGTTATACCACTACGCTAGCTCCTAGTAGTTTTGTTGTTGTTGTTTGATTTGTTTTGTTTTGTTTTTTAACCTTTGACTTTTGCGATAATGTACCCTGGAATTGCAGAGCAGTAAAAGGCTTATTATTTCACAGAATAAGAAGTTTAACAAGTAAAAAGTAAAAAGATCTTAGTTTAATGAGAACATACACCATAACTAATAATAATTACATAGAAAAAGATCATTTCATCCATATATAGTAAAGTATAAAGTAATCACACACCATTTAAACTGTAATGTATACTTTTCTTAACCATTGGTTTGACAAAGGTATAACTGAAAGTTTTACAAAGCCACATTTGCAGTGATACTGAAATACTCACACAAGTATTTTGATAAGAATGGTTTTGAAGTAAGAAAAAGGCTTGTCATGACTTTTGCATTGCTCAGAAAACTATGGTTATTAATTAACTGACACATAAGTGTAAGTATGAGAAACATAAAATAATTCTCTGTACCATGGGAAAATGTTTCATATGAAAATGGGAGAGGAACAAATTAAGGGAACTAGTAACCTTATACTTAACTCTGCCTAGCAGACTAAACCAGGCTTTTTGTTTTATTTTTACATATTAAGAATAATCCTACAGTGTATAGGTATTGTTGCAATAAAGAACTGTGCGGGGTTCTTACGACAGCAGTCACAATAATTGCAACCTTGAGTAAGAAAGCCTGCTTTATCAGATCTGATGTCAGTGTGCTCCGAGACAGAGTAGAGTGCCCATGCACAGATTTTCAAGGCCCTTTAAAAGCAGTGTCATTGTCATTGAGAACCAAAATTATCTTCATTCACTGTAAAACCTACCACTGAGTAACAACAGAAAATGTTTGACTTTTTGATCTTTAGGTGCAAAGCCAAAAGTCTGCTATTTATCTCTATACAAACATACTAGGCAAGAAAGTTGCATCCTTTTGTTGAAAATTGTCAGTTTTTTATCTGAAGTGGGAATTCTTGTATTCATATCATTTAATACACTCTGGTTTTTACTAATTCAGTGTGTGAAACCGCTTTGAGAACATGACTGTGTCTATAAAGAGTATGAAAAGATCAAATTAGGCCATAAAATTTCATCGATTCAATTCACATCAAAAGAGAAAAATGTACTAAACAAGATTTTGTATTGTATGTTTTATTGTATTGAGGCCTTGACATTTTTGGAGGAGTTATTATTGGTGAGGTTCTCAAAGATAGTTCTTCGAGTATGCTTAAACAAAGATGGAATATGCAGTTTAGCTTTTTAATCAATTCTAATAAAGTACGATTAAAGTAAATCAAACTAGACGGATAATCTGATTTAAAAGCCTATTGTTTAGTAAGGGAGAGACCGAATCACATTTCAATTTGTGAAAGGGCAGTTAATTGACTTGGATTGATTTTGACAAGTCATCAAATTTGTATTCTGAGAAAATTATTTATATTTATCCCATTGTAATTTCAGTATGTTTGGGGTGTTAGATAATATATCTTACATTTTTTTTTTTTGCCTACCAAACAATTTTGCTTGAAAAGCTTAGAGCTTTATTTATATGTAATTCTCTTATACATGTTAAGACATCATGGGAGTCCAGACATGGTGAGAAAGGGTATTTTCCTGTGAGGATTCTCCAAAAGTTTGATGATGTTTTTGTTCATAAATCATTGCCAATGCTATAGCTAACTGTATATTGTGAGATGAGATTGGACTTTCTAATAGGTTCCCCAAGGGGGGAGTTTTTGTACCTTTTAAGCTTCAGTATTTTTAACCAGTATTCTTTCTGGTATTCTTTCTTTCACCACTATTTTTTAGGGTGAATGTTTACATAGAAAGGCATACTCATATATGTGAGAGGCTACATGTATGAAAAGTGTATGTTATTGCAATTCACTCCATTTCTACCTAATCCTATTAAAATTTCTTTATTGGTGCTATTTTTTTTTAAAGTTTGTGTATAATCTAAAGTCAGCCAATTAGTAGTTACCTTCTTCAAATATAAAATAAAAATTATTCTTCATAAAACGAATGAACTATTCCATAAATAATTTCTATAAAGCCAGCAAAGAATACATGAAGGGTGAATTTTTGAAAACTCATTAATCTATTCATCCAATTTTGACTTAAGGTTATCACTGCTTTTATTGGGTCAAACTGTGTTTACCATCACATTTTCAGAGTCAATTTGAAGGAGAATCCCTGTGCTTTTTCATGCCTGCTATACCTTCCATTTATAAATGCCACAACCAAAAGTTTTAGTCTGGAGAATCTGTATAACTAATTTTTTACATAGAAATCTTGACATTTTAGCATCTGGATACCTAATTCAACTTTATTTTTATGTATTTCTTTCTACATACTGCTTTAATGTAATATGATGTGTTTAGTTTTTCAAATAATTGCCTGTGACTTCTAAATATGTTCTGACATAAAAGTGAAGTAGTTAGGGAAAATGAGAGTTAATAAAAGAAGAATAAATAAGGACTGGAAGAATTATGACATGATGATTATAATTATTATCATTATTATTATTATTTGCTAGAGGATGATTTTGAACTTGGTCTTCTGATCCCTGACAAAGTAGAGAAGGAAACTTGAAACTTCATGAGATTTAATGTCGGATGAATAAAGCTATAGCAGTGACTAGTTAGAAGTAAAGTTTTGTTTTGGACTGAGAGTTGAGAGAGTGAAAATTGGGACTTTTCATAAAGATAATACTGAGCATGAATTTTTGAATATTTCCTCACATTCATGTTTTTCAAAATATTTGACCAAAATGAGCAATTATTTTGATCTGATTTCCTATGGATCTGCTGATATACCTGATACATCTTTTAAACACTTGTTCTATTTTATTTGAAAGGCAGAGTTAGAAGTAAAGATAGAGAAAGGAAAGAGTGAAATAGAGAGATTCCATCTGCTGGTTCCCTCTCCAAATATTCATAATGAGTAGTTATGAAGCCAGGAGCCTGGAGTTTCTGCTGTGTCTCCCATGTTGGTGCAGAGACCCAGGGACAAGCCATCCTCCACTGCTTTCCCAGGCCATAAGCAGGGAGCTGAATCAGAAGATGAGCAGCCAGGTAATGAGCCAGTGCCCATAAGTTATGCGGTTGTGTGCCAGGGACCAGCCCTGTATTTTGTTTTAAGCCACTAAGTTTGTGATAATTTGATACAGCAATACTGGGGAACCACCATAATATGCTTTATGTAACACAGCATTACATATGCATCTCTAAGTTTATATTGGCTATGCCACACATCTCTCTAATCATACTGCAAGAACCTTATGGAGTGCAGGTAAGTCAAAAACAGTTTTATTTCAAACCAAAAGTATACCTTTTTTCCTTGTTTGCTATTTTGTTAATTCTTGATGGCTAAAAACATGGCTTTTTCAGTTGATTCCAAAATATTCTACTGTCAAAATTAAATAAAGATGTTCATCGATTTGGCAATCATCAAATTTAAAGTATTCTATTTTAGGGTAAGACACGTGAAAACTAAGTTTTACAGGAAAAATAAATGTGAAAAATAAAAAGCTGAAACTTCTGTTGCTTACCTGAGATATTTAATAGCAAATGTCAATATTAGAATTATTAATTTACTTAATTATAATTGATATCTTGAAAAGAGAAGTATTTGTTCAAATGTTAAAATATATCAAGTAGTATTTTAGGTTCTTAATTCACTGGGGAAAACTATATTGAAATGCCATAAATGTTTTGATTTCCGTTTTACTGATACCTGGATCATAGGTATTTATGCTTGCCCCTGCTGGTTTTTTTTGTATTGCAAATTACAATTCAGATCTTTATTAATAATTTTAAATGTTTAAAAGAGTTGCATGAGTGGGTCTAAATAATGTGTCATTATATGGTAGAACTACAGACACTCCAAAGTGACTTTGTTATTTATTTGTGCCATTATTCTCTAAATTTGCATGAGAAAGAAAATTATAATTAAATAAAAAACCATATAATCCTTTTGTATGTTGATAGCTGTAATAAAAGCATCAGGGAAAACTAATTCTGAAAAAAAAAAGCATTAACAGTAAGGGGCTGCACAGGGGGCAAATCATTATTCACTCTGATATAAATAGATAAAACAAGGAAAGCAAACAAGCAGATGGAACAGAGTCCATCAAACACACTTACAAAGCTTGAGTTTCTGCCATGTACTCTTGCTTCATGGAGACTTGTAGTCATAACTTTCCTTCTAAATCTAAATCAAGGCATGATTTATCTGTAAAGTTGTTTTTCTCTTAGGAAACCCTATGGAAAAACAAATAAAAATGCAAAAAATGCTCCTCTTTTAATTCTATACTATAGAAGATAAGGTGCTAACTGACTTCGTGTTTTTCAATATTAAACTTATGAAAATGTGCTGTTGACTTAAACCAATATGATTATGACTTTACATTTAAGCTTTAGAGAGCAATGTAAAAATAATCTTTCACCTCTAAAATTCATCAGCACTGATTAATTGGAAGATATTTTGTGTCACAAGGGAAAACAATAAAAAAACTGGAAGTAGAGCTGTGTTAAACTAAAAAAAAAAAAATGAAGAATTAAGAGAAACTATTACAGGGCCAAATGTAAGAATTATGGGAGTTCCAGAAGATGCAGAGAGAGAAGCTGAATTTTAAAATGTATTTAATGAAATAATAAAAGAATATTTCTTTAATCTGGAGAAAGAATTGGGAAACAATATCCAGGAGGGGCACAGAACTCCCAACAGAGTTAACCATGATAATCAAGCTACTCATCAAATGAACATAAAGAAAAGATACTGAATAGCTTTTGCATTTTGAACCATGTGACAATTTTGAATATTCAAAAATTAGTAAATTAAAATGAAAGTTAAAGATGCTTCTTTAACAATATCTTTTTGATGTTACCGTTACCTATTTTCCCTTTCTGGATGTCTTTCTAATTAACATAGTTTTGTATACCATTGTCCAGTATAAAAATAAGTATTTCCAATAAAAATGTCATTTTCACACTGATGTCTCTATAAGCTAAGTATGACACATACTGCAAGTGGAATCAGTAATTCTTTTTCAGATTCCTGATATTTATTTCTACAATTCAGCTTGATTTAGACCCAAATGAAGCTCCTCACTAATGGTGTCAGTCTTGCCCAGGCCTGACCATTGTGGCCATCTAGGAAGTGGATCAGTGGATACAAAACCACGTTTTCTGCCTCTCCCTTGTATTTATTTATTTATTTTTAATTAAAAAGAAAAAAGTTGTTAGAATACTCCAGGTTTGAAGCATTCAGTGTGAGATAAGAGAATTTCACTAGCAAAGACTGAAGTGATGGTTCAGAGAAAAGGCAGGGAATCAGAGCTTGGTTACTCTTAACTTCAAGAACAGAAAGAAATAACTTCTCTAGGTAATCTATCCTAATAGGGCTAAGATAAATAACCATCCCCTAACATAATGTGAATCCTTGGTTCTTTAAAGGAATTATTTAGACCACAGCATCCTGGGTGCTTGAGAAAGTTTTGAAAATATTTGAAATTTACTTTTTCTGATTAGAATTATTCAATTTAGTCTAGTGGTTAAATCCTTCCCTTCATGTGCTAGGATCCCATGTGGGCACCGGTTCTAATCCCAGCATCCCTGCTTCCCATCCAGTTCCTTGCTTGCAACCTGGGAAAGCAGTTGAGGACGGTCCAAAGCCTTGGGACCCTGTACCCATGCAGCAGAACTGGAAGAGGTTCCGGGCTCCTAGCTTCAAATCAGCTCAGCTCAGGCAGTTGGCAGTTGGCAGTTGCTTGGGGAGTGAATCAGCAGATCTTCCTCTCTGTCTCCCTACCTCTCAATATATCTGACTTTAAATAAAAATTAAGTAATTCTTTAAAAAATGAAAAGATAATTTTGACACAAAAATAATTTGAAGTACAATGCACTTCACCCATCTTCCAAAAGTTCATTGAGAATGTATACTGTGAAGAAAACTATCCTTAATTTTAAAAAGCTTTTGTACCCAAATAAACATCTTTTCATTGTTTTTTTTTTAGGCATTCAGTAAAAACTAAGTCTTGCTTCTAGTCAAACCCAGTCTGCAGAAGCAGTCCATGTTCTGATTTCTACATATTCTTTTCTTGGGATATTTTATGCTTACATAAGTGAATATGCTTCTATTATTTTCATCTCTGCTTCTTTCACACAAATGGCAATTTATAATACTGTTCTGTTCCTTACTTTTTTCACTTAGCAAGAATTACTTCATTATATTACATGAAGGTTTTCTTCCTTTTTAAAAATCTGCAGCATATGCCATCCGTGGATGTACAATACTTGTAGATACCCAGTAAATTAAAAAAAAAAAAGAAAGAAATTTTCTTTATATGTTTTCAACTCACAGCTCTTCAAAAGAGTAGGAGTAACCAACTTGTGCACCAGGCAGTGAGGGTTGTTTCTCTGCTCCGTTCACACTCATCCATTCTCCAGAGTTTGGGTGTGGGGAGAACAGAGGCTATTTCTCAACCCCTAAATGCATTGAATCACAAAAGGAGATGTCACTTCACATTGATTTTCTTAGTACCCTTTGAACCTGTTCACAAGTAACAAAGTTCAATGAGATGGTTGGTTGAGGTCTCACCAAACACTTGAAATGCACTCCCACGAATTACTGAAATGTTTACCTTCTAAAAAAAAAGTGGCAATGCAGTTTCAAAAAGATAGTTTTGTTTTTATTGTTATTAACATTGTATTATGTGATACAGTTTTATAGGCACTGGGGATTCTCCCCGCCCCTCCCACATCCCTCCCCCCATAGTGGATTCCTCCACCTTGCTGCGTAACCACAGTTCAAGTTCAGTTGAGATTCCTTCATTGCAAGCATATACCTAGCATAAAGTCCAGCATCTTATTGTCCAGATAAGTTCAGTGGCCTCTTGGGGAGACCTTCTCTGGTCTGAAGGTAGAGCTAACAGAGTAAAGTTCCGGTCAGTTAAAATCCCCAACAAAACATCAGCATCAATATACAACGTTATGGAATTAATTGATATAGTATTGAGTAAACAATATGTTAAAAATAATGCAAGTTCCATTCTTCAAAGCATCTGGGTTGAGACAGTATCAATGACAGGTTCAAAAAATAACAAACAACCAAGCAAAAATTACAGGTTAAATCAAGGCAAACGTGGTATCTAACCTTTTGGGCTTCACTCATTTCCAGTTACAAATATTTTAAAAATGTTAATTATCATATTTATATTTTGAAAACTTATCCATAATAAAACATCTGCTTAATTGAAACACTACATATATATATATATATAAATATATATAAATGACCACAGATATAAATAAAAGACTAAATATGTTATCCATGTAAGTGGAAACCTAAAGGAATAACTCTTGGAATTAGACTTTGAAAGAATCCCTTTGCTTTTGATTATTTATAGGCATCTCTTTAAACAAACCATCCAAATATTTATACTTATATTCCATAAGGAAAGTAAAATTGCATCCTAACTTATGAACAGACTTCAGTAGAATATATAGCATATTTATGGTATTGTTTAAACATGTCATATTAAACTATATTACTTTTGCTAACCTCTACAAAAGTCTCAAACGTTTATTATGCTTATCATTTTTATAGATAGAAATTTTTTTCAGGACCAAATACTGAATAAAAATCCAAAGACAGAAGTAGACAAAAAATTGCCAATTGCAGAACTATATTCTTGATTTTAAACTCTCATTCTCTTTTATGTGTGTATATGTTTCATTCACTCACATTCCAATTTAATCAAAATTATTCTAACAACAAGCTACAACTTATATTGTTGTTTTCTCAAATCATGGTATTTCCCATTATGTGCTATAGAAATTAATTTAAATAAATATTTATAGGGCAATTAATGTAAGATAAGTTGCTAGGTATTTAGGAGGAAATGCATTGATCGATGTAATGACCAATAACTTTAGGAACTCATTATTGACATTTTTGGCTAATTAATTATCCATGCTAATTAATCATTTCTTAGTCAAAGCTATACTCTGCATATTGCTTCACCATGACTCAGCCTTGCATTTTAAAACTTGAAAATCACAGAATTGAAAGAGCATTCATTTCTTTTTGTCTTTCTTTGTATGATAAATAAATACCTTAATAAATGCTCTTAAAATATACACTATTTGGAAAATGTATGTCTTGGGGAAATAAGATTCCTTAAAAAGCATCAGTTAACTACTCTGCCTGATTTAGGCCCATTTCTTGACTGCATAGTTCTCAACCCATTGATTAAATTAGAAAGTCTCCTTTCACTTCCTCTGTTTCTTTGCCAACTACCACTGCTGACCCTGGAAGCCCTGCCCTGCAAGTGAGCAGTTAGTGGACAATGATTTTGTCCTTCCTTCTCTAGATGTTGCAGAACTGAACTTGGATGCAGTGTTTGCTAAGTACAGTGTCACTTCTGCATATTGCTCCAAATCTATGAAACTGGGTATTGTAGCCATATTTGAATCAAGTTCTAGTTCTGATAAGTCTATGTTGTACTATCTAGACAAGCAAGAAATAGTTCTTGTCCTTAATTCATGAGTCAAGTAAGTGAGGTGTGTAGTTTGATTCCCCAAGATTTTTTAGCTCTAACATTTGTAATTTCCAAGTATATCAAGCACAGATAAATAAAGAAGGTGCTGGGCCTGGTCTGATGTTTAAATCCCCACCTTAGGGCCCGGCGCGGTGGCGCAAGTGGTTAAAGGTCCTCACCTAGCACGCCCAGGATCCCATATGGGCGCCGGTTCTAATCCCGGCAGCCCCGCTTCCCTTCCAGCTCCCTGCCTATGGCCTGGGAAAGCAGTCGAGGACGGCCCAAAGCTTTGGGACCCTGCACCCGCGTGGGAGACCCGGAAGAGGCTCCTGGCTTTGGATCGGCATAGTATCGGCCCGTTGCGCTCACTTGGGGAGTGAATCATGGGACGGAAGATCTTCCTCTCTGTCTCTCCTCTCTGTATATCCGCCTTTCCAATAAAAAAAAAAATAAAAATAAATTTTAAAAAAACAAAAAAATAAATCCCCACCTTACATGCACTGAGATTCCATATGAGTAACAGTTCATGGCATACATATACATATTTCAAATATGTGCTGAAACATGCAGTTAAAAATATGTAAAGTTTCTTTTCGTAATATAACCTTCACATGTTCAATGCAGTTTTGTAAGAGATGACATCAATTATTTATTCCAAGTCTAAAGATCTCAAGGTTCTGTGGTTTGGTCCTGCAGAATGTAAATAAGCAGAATACCTTGAACATCCTAAACACTTTCAGGATGATGTCCTGGTCTCCCCTGGCCTTGACTGGGCTAGCTCTGTCTCTTGGTTGCCATTGTTTGGGCATATGTAAGTTTAATTTTTCCTTCACAAATTCATTTGGACAGTGAACTGCCTCAGGCTTCATCTTAACATGGCTTCATTCCTTTTTGAGATGAGTTATCCAAATGCAAATTATTGATTTGTTCGGAGCATTGTATTCATTAACTTTGCATAAAACATCGATAATATCAACAATCTTCCACCCTAGTTTCGCTGATGCTGGTCTTCAGTTTTAGCAGAATTTATGCTTCTCTGTGGAGGCTCTTTCCAAATTAATATCTTCTCCTTTTCATTGCTTCAAACTAGACTTTATTCAGACATGTTGTAAAAATACAATATGCATTTATTGTTGTGGCAGCAATGTTTGAAAGCCAGGGATAGCTGCTCCATAATGAATGTTTTACATGAATGTTTTAAATATTCCTAGTATACAGTTTAATTGTATAATGGAATTACATGTAACGCATTGATTTTTCCAACATTCTCAAATGAGAATGATTAATGATAATCATTAATAAAAATGATTATCAATGTGATAAGAGGCTAAAAACAAACTTCAAAAGGAGGCAAATATTGTGTTACTGAGATTGATTTTAAAAGGAAAAAAGGAGGCGTTAGACTAAAGAAACAAGGAAAAGAGCATATCAAGAAAAACATGTAGGGCAGGATAAAGTGCAAAATATCTGCTATTTCAGCCCAGCTGGGACATTCAGTGTGCAACAAAGCTGCAGAACAGCCAATTCAGTTTGGGACGGAGCAAGCTGAAGCGTGATTATGGAGTTGTGATTTTTTTTTCCTTCCAAATAAGTTATGTCAGATGCAGAAAACATGATCAGAGTTTTCACAAAAAAATAAGATTTTTTGCAGAGATCTCTCAGTTTATATAGTTTATGCTTGCTCTTGCATTACCTCCTAAATTTTTTTTTCATCTGGAGGAAACATAAGGTGTCCAAAAAGAAAAGCAAGAAAGATGGAGAGCTAAACAATTAGCACTTTTTAAAAAAACTTCTGCTTTTAGGAGTGGAATGAGATAGAAATACTTTCTATGTATTTTGAAATAGGAGCAAACAAGGATGGGAGACTAAACAAGCAATGGTTTCCCATGCTGGGATGTATTTTCCTCTATTCGACTTATGTTAAGATAGCTTTTTTTTTTTATGAAAATCCTAGGATCCCCTCAAGTTCCACTGTCTAATTTATTACCTGCTATTTCCACACTGAAAATCAATACCTGAAATTTAGATATTTAAGAGTTTGAGTTTGTTAATTGATACACTTCCAACGATGATATTCTTTTAATGTGTAACCTTATTGAGTTCTGGTAAGCTGCAAAAAGAGGCAATTTCATGATGTTAGGAGTCACTGAGTCCTACGTTTTCTGTTATAAGAACTTACACATTAATTGGGATGGCCTCATGGTCTCCAGTAATTTAAATCATGCACATCATTTATGTGACACACTCCTACTGTTTGAAAAGAATCTCAAGCACAGTAGTGACAGGTGGCCATGTAATTCAAACAAGCTGTGATAGTTTTCAGGTCAAACAGGGCAGGCTTAACTTTCTTAGCGTTCACTTTGACACAGATGTTGCTTTCTTTTTATTGCCTTAGCTTTACCTGTAAAAACTATTTTTGTTTATTTTCGACAAGTATATCTTGAGGCAATTGCAACAGGGAGGGTTAAGTCTTTATTCTTCACTGTCAAAACTGATAGCTTGTGAAATATCTAGTTTGTTTTTTTTTTTCTTGAAATGACATTCAGACAGATCTATATCTTCTCTGCCATGGAGTTAAGGACTTGATAAAATGGGCAGAGGTGATTTGAACTTTCTTAGTCAACCTGGATTGCAATGCACAAATATCGATTGGCATGTGAAACAGAGTCAGAATTTAAACAATACAGACTGAAATATCTTTTGCACATGGAGCAACAATCTTATAGGAATCCTTATGAGATAATGAAAAGAAAAGGCAAAGAGGATTCAAAAGAACATGCTAACTCATGATAGGGGAAAAGAAATGTTATTTTATTCCCTTATGGAGCATTTATTTGCTTTAGGGCCAATCTTTTTTTTTTTTTTTTTTTATGAATGGACTCTATACAATGAAGGATAAGGTAGCCAGCCTATTCTGATTGGACCAGAACTTCTCCAGTTTTAGTACTAGGAACTCCCTAAGACTTAGACAGATGGAGTCAGCCGTTCTTCCTTCTGTTCCTGCCTCTGCTCTGCTTTTACTTCTTTTCAGAGTCCTCAACATTCTAACCCAACAAGTTGTTCTGACTGAATGATGAGTCAGTATTTGATAGAATTGGGTTTCAGTTTTGAGCTGAGTTAAGAATATGCCGAGATGCCCATTTGCCAAAGACACTTTCAAGTATCAATTCAACGGGATGTTGCCTTTTAGCAAGTATGTTTTGGAAGCTATTTTTCACCTTGAGAAACTGAACCTTAAATCTGAAAATGAGTGACTTCAAGCGTAAACTAATGAGTCTGTGAGAAGGTGATTGCCAGATTGCCCAGAAGCTCGCTGGAAGGTTACTCAGTAAGAAATCACTGCAAGTCTTGGTGCAGCGAATTTACTGTAACTCTTAAAAATAAAAGTCCCAAAGTCAACTTTCCTGGATCTGTTACCACAGAGCTTCATTTCTAGAATCTGTGTGTGCAATTCTCTTCATGCTGGGCTTGAGGCTGGGGGCTCTGAAGATGGTGCAGATATCACCGTCTGTGACAAAGGCTTACAGCCTGCTTAAATCCCAGCTCCAGGTTGAAGTTGACGGGGAAATCTGTGCAAAAGTTACTATTTTTATCTGGGGAGCTGCAGCACTTCGGGATAATAGTTTTCGGTATGAATTTATAGCACAGCAGCCGGAAGAGATAGATAACTTGGTAGGGGTGTGGTACACACAGTTATTCTCAATTTCAAGGGTGTTAGAAAATTGTAAGCAAGACAAACACTGAAAATATTCCTTAGGTGACTTACGTTGACAAAATTTGCTTTTTTCATTTCAGTATCAGCAAAAGGGCATTTATTGTAGTGTGTGTCTGGAGGGGGTTTGGGAATCGAATCTATGGGAGTTAATACAATCGAAAGCCTCCGTTATAGATATGTCTATTACGGTTCCTCATAAAGCATGATTGTTTTAACATTAATAAACAAGTTTAATGCTAAATGGAGATTTTCCTGCTTATACAAGGCAAGTTTTCATATAAAAACAAAACAGGAGACTAAAGTAAAATATTTTCCACATGCTTAAAGTGAAAAAAAAAAAAAAAGAAGAAAGAAAAAAGAAATCAGCAGAGGCAATTGGTGCATTGGTGTGTTTATTTAGTTCTCCTTTCCTTTGCCGTGGCAGACTTTGGAGTTAACTGCTGGGCACTAAAATGAATGGAATATTTTGAGTAGATAATCTCTGAGGTAATTGTCCACCCCTACCAAGGGTGCACATATTTTGCACTTTCATTTGTGTAAAGGCATCAATAAAAGACTCCATGTTGACTTAGATTGTTGCCTCCACGTCTTGCAAAATATTTCTACAAAATTTTATCTGAAAAAGACTGCTCTGAAGTGAGCAGGGTGAGATTACACTAAAGCTGTGAAATCAATTAGTGCATAAGCTTGTAGTTGTAGAGGATGGTTAGGGGGTACCTTTCCATATCCTGGGATGAACTGTAGAGTCTTTCCCCATTCCTGATCTTTTTGGTTTGGTATTGTGACTATTATTCCTATAAGGAAATTGCAGGAAAGCGATTTAAAATGTTCATGTTATGTAAGCAATGTTCCACTGAACCTCTGAAAGGGCTGGCATGATTCTGAATTTGCTAAAGTTGCTCTAATTATTTTAGACCAGGAGGGATAAAAATACAGTTTAAAAGTTATTTATTCTTATTTTAAAAACATTTGTAAAAACCTTTTTTAATTTTGAAAACTTTAATTTTAAAAAAAATCTTTCGATTCAGCTCCATACGCTCAGGGATGTCTTCTGCATAACTTCAATACACACACTGTTTTACTCCATATTATTTTAATAGCTTAGTCCTTCAGCAACAGTCAAACATCCATTGTTCTGCTTTTTAAGTGTGTAATGACATTGTAGGTAAAGAAGAATTGTACTCTCTACTTACTGGTCAGCCGTAGATAGAGCCAGAAGCTGGCAGCTGGGCTCTCCATCCAAGGAGCCGTGTGTGTGCTGATCAAAGCTCCGTTGTTGGAGCTACCTGAGATTACCTTTCAGGATCTACGTTGGCAGGAATTCAGGGTCAGGAGATGGAACCTGCATTCCCATGCGGGATGTGGGATCTCAGCTGTCATCATAACTACTAGATCAATCACCTGCCACTGGAATTTTCATTACATAAAATTTTCCTTCATAATTGTGCCACTAATAAATTTTGTTAAAAAACATAATATCTTATAGTCTAAGATTGTCAGGGGATAATTCCGAGAGCCTCACAGGTTGATACAGCATCTTAATACAACAGGAAGCTGGGACATTAAAATTTAAGCTTGAATTCTATGGTTAACTGCTTTATATCTAAAACATTGCTATTTAGAATTCAGTTCTTGGGTCTAGCATGGTGGCCTAGTGGTTAAAGTCCTTGCCTTGAAAGCACCAGGATCCTGTATGGGTGCCGGTTCTAATCCCAGCAGTCCTGCTCCCTGCTTGTGGCCTGGGAAAGCAGTTGAGGACTCCCCAAAGTCTTGCGACCATGCACCCCAATGGGAGACCTGGAGGAGGCTCCTGGCTCCTGGCTCCTGGCTTCTGATCAGCTCAGCACCAGCCATTATGGTCACTTGGAGAGTGAATCATCGGATGGATCTCCCTCTCTGTCTCTCTTCCTCTCTGTATATCTGACTTTGCAAAAAAATAAATAATTCTTTGTTTAGAAAAAAGTCAGTTCTTTTCAAATTAAAATATATATATATAAAGGGAGTGAGTTTCATGTATCTCATTTATGCAGTTTTAAAAACATTCTGATTCAGGCATCTCCTACCTTCTCTCTTTATCCTTCCCTCAGTCCATCCATTCCTCCTTCTTTTATTTATGCTGTAATTTTTACATAAGCATATTTTCAACCCACTTTATAATCACAAGCTTAACCTTCCACTAAATACAGAATGCAACAAGTAGTCATTGGAAAAATCCTTGTTCCTCAAGAGGCTACAAACAACAATCAAATCTCAGATGGTCAACTTATATAAACTACATTTTTATAACATGCCAATAACTTGCAGCTCAAAATTTATTGCAAATAATGGAATAAAAAAATAAAACTACTTAAGCTAAATGCACCAAGCTATACATAAGGAATAAGAAAGAACAAGAAAAGTACAAAATTTCCCTGGAAAATTATTCATTCAGTAAATAGGTGATTATATATATTTATGATTAAATATATTCATTAATCATTTTTCCAACATTAGAAAGAATTGCATTTAGAGTAAAGGTACTGCATTCATTGCAGCATGGATTCAGATGCTCTAGTAAAAATGAGAACGAAGTGCTTGAGCCAGAAAGAACTTTTCTTCTTAACAGAGGAGTCAAAGGGTGACAGACCTGAGGATGTTTGGTGATTCTATCAGCTTTATTAAATAGCTCCCAAATTTTCTTCAGTTTTGGTTATTTCCTGTTAAGCCAAATGAGGACGTAGATTCTAGCAAACACTGGTTTCAAGATGATGCTCTGACATTTACACACATGGTAGGAATTTTGCCACATCTGGCTGAACAGGAGTAAATGGTATGGACCTTATAGCTATTTAAAAACAGATTAGTGGCTTATCAAAATAAGTATATTATTTCTCACAGACCAGTCCATGTGTTTTCCCAGCATGATAATCTCTGGGCATTTGAGCTGCTTACATGGCAATTCAGAGTCTCAAAAGTGAGAGTTTGCCAAGGAAGCAGACAGAAACATCATTGCCTTAAAGTAGATGCTGCTAAGGTCGTATGATGTCATTTCCCAATGTTCAGTGCTACTCACCAATGCAGGCAAAACGTCTCACAGACTACAGGAGGCATATGATGTTACCGTTAGTGGAAAAAAAGGCCCTAAGAACAGACCACACACGTACTCTTCAAGTTCCATTTGTACATCTTTTGTATCTACTTCAAACCAAAGTTTGTTGAGTTCTAGGGGTTGCGGAAACAGTGCAGTTGGACAATCAAATCTAAAAAGTTGAAATGTGTTTAAAATCTGAGACATTGTAAGGATCACCATGATATCAAAATAAACAACTGTGCACCTAATATGTAATGTCTTTTTGTCAATGCACAAATGCACTGAAAGTTTTACAAAGAATTGGTCACCAGGCCAGAAGTAAAAGATTTACAGGAAGTATAAATGAATTTTCTATTTAGACTTGATTTCTATCATCAAATGAGAAAATACCCACTAGTTTTTAAATAGAAGGCAATGAGGATATTCTATTTAACTATCAGAAGATAATCAATGGGAATATTATTTTATATTCATTTATTTATATTCATATTTAATGTTTAATGTTGGGAATTTATACAAAATTCAATTTATATTTAAATAATTATGAATAAACCTAACTTTGTGATTTCATAGAATGTGACAATATAATATTAAAATATCTAATTTAAAATAAAACGATTGTCTAGATATATAATTATAATATTTATCAAGTTGCTTTTTATAATATTTATCAAGATGCCAATACAGTGCAGTTCCTAACTCTTTCAAAAAGGTTACTTATGTGATACACAAATATGTTGAGTTTATATATACACACAAATTTATTTATACAGAATTAAGCTGATTTTTTAAAAATTGTATTTATTGTGTTGGAAAGGCAGAGGGTCAGGTATTAAGAGGTCTTTCACCCACTGTTTCACTTTCCTGCATGTCAGCAAAGCCAGAGCTGGGACAGGCTGAATCCAGGATGTCAGGACTCGGTCTGTGTCTTCCAAATGGATGGCACGGACCCAACTGCTTAGGGAGCAGCTTATGTCACTCAGTGTATGCATTAGCGGGGATCTGGACTGTAGACATGTCAACCCAAGACAAACCAGACACTGATGTGGAGTGAAATCTCTGGCAACTGAACCACTGCAATGAACACTTGTCCTTTGATATTTCTTAAAAGGACTTTATATATCTATAAAGGACTATATATATATATATATGTACATATGTATATATATATACACACACAATACATATATATACGTGTGCATGTGTATAATAATATGTATTATATATATAAAGAGAGAGTTTAAAGATTTATTTATTTTTATTGGTAAGTCAGATATACACAGAGCAGGAGAGACAGAGAGGAAGATCTTCCATCCGATGATTTACTCGCCAAGTGGCTGCAATGGCTGGAGCTGCACTGATCCAAAGCCAGGAGCCAGGAACTAATTCCAGCTCTACCACTTGGGTTCACGTTGCTAAGGCCTGAGACTGCTTTCTCAGGCCACTAGCAAGGTAACTGGATGGGAAGTGAGGCTACTGGGATTAGAACCCAGTGCCCATATGGGATCCTGGCGCATCCAAAGCAAGGACTTTAGCCACTAGGCCACCGCACTGAGCCCCAGTATTATATATTTTATACATTTATTGATTGATTGATTTTACAGACAGAGTCACAGAGTCAGAGTAGAGGGGGGAGGGAAAGAGAGAGAAGGAAAGAGAGGAACAGACTCAGAATCAGAGACAGCCGTTCCATTATTTAATTTACTTCCTAGGCTGCAACAGATGGGACTGGGCCAGGTCAACACCAGGAGCTGGTGGCAAGGGCTCTAGCAATGGGGCTATCATTTACTGCCTTTCCAGGTGCACTGGCAGGAGAGTGAACTGAAAACAGGACTCTGGTATGGTATGCTGGTGTCACTAGCCGTGGCTTGATCCACTATGTTACTACACCAGCTTTGACATTCTGTGTCTTTTAAGGAAAAAAATAAATAGCATGCATAGTATGCTCATAACAATATGTTATTTTCTCTAAGCTAAATATTTGATAGCATTTATCACCTAGAGGTATAATTTAATCATATTAGTTTAACCTGTTAAAACTGGGTAGGTTATGAAGAAATTACCTGCTGAGTGTAATTAGATACATAATTTTGGATGATTATAAAGATAACATTTTAAGGAGTTGAGTGTTTTTATTGAAATTGTACTTATTTGCATGATGTTGATTAAATGTGAATCTCTGTAAAAATGTTCAAGACAGGACAAATAATACATTTTGGCTTATTGGTGATGCATATGTTTACTTAATTGTGTCTTAAATTCTGAAAGAGGTATCTTAAACATTGAGTAATCGATGATTAAATAGTGTTTATGAAGTTAGTTAAAAACTTTGCGCAAAAAATAAAACTGAGACACATTTATTTTGTTGCAAAGTTTTTTAAATACTTGCGTGCATATTTCATAGCACACGTTTTCCATAAACTTTTTTATGACTCCCCATATATACTGAACACTGAGTGTCGTTATTTTAAAATAGACATCAAGGCTGCTTCTGTTATTCTTCAATAACTTGGCCAAAATTAACCCATGCTGCTTTATCGTGCGTTAACCACATTCAGGTTGAAACGTGCAAGGTATGTCATCTTGCTAAATGAAAGCTTGATAACCTGATGTAAGTAGCTTGAACCTCAGAAATGCACTAAACTCTTTCATGTGACAATTGGCTCACAAATGTCTGCCTGGGCAGATGGTTGTTGATTTGAAAAGAAAGACATGGTTTGCCTGGAGAATTTCACAGAAATCTGGTAAAGGAGAAAGGTGTCATTTCTTTGACAGCCCCAGCGGTTTCCCTGTTGCTGTTTGCATGACAGATGCCATGGACAGATTGATGTGTAAAGAAAAGCAAGGTACAAGAAACTCATATTTTAAAACTCATTAGCAAGAGTTAGATCTGCTCTGCTGGGAACCAGTCAAAGCATGTTTTGATGTACAGAGAGTGTTTAATATTATTAATATATGTGCTTTTTAATGCTGGGAATAGATTTACATATGTGGCACTTGCCTGAATGAGAAGCAAATCCCTTTGGCTCGATGACAAATAGGCATCCATGAACATGTTGCAGAAATAGGTCAATCTTAAAGACAATTTTCAATGTGAAATGGATTTAATAATTTCAACTATTTATCCTCTTTGTTGTTCTACAGAAAGCTGGGTGAGCTGTAAAGATGCAAGCGATAACTTTTGCTCAGATTATCATATTGTTGGGTCAAGATACTATTTATGTATTTATTTCATAAGGAAAAGAGTTAGAATGGAGAGAGAGAGAGAGAGAGAGAGAGAGAGAGAGAGAGAGAGAGAGAAAGAGCGACCATCTGCTGGTTCTCTCCCTAAATGCTTGCAGTGGCCATGGCTGGCAGTATTGAAGCTAGAAGCTTTAATTGAGGTCTCTCACTTAGAAAACAGGAACCAAATTCTTTCATTTTGAACTGTTGCCTCACAGGGTGTCCTGTGGCAGGAACTGGATTCAGGTGCCAGAGCCAGAACCCAGTGGAAGGCATTGTGATGTTGAGTGGAGGTGTTTTAGTTACTAAGCCTATTACCTTACTGTTTGGTCCATACTATTTTTTAGCAATATTTTATATTTTAGAGAAAGAAAAAGAATTATTTTTAGCTGTAAATGAGATTTACAGAGAAAAGGAGAGACAGAGAAAGATCATCTGTCTGTTGGTTCACTCACCAAGTGACAGCAGTGACTGCAAATAAGCCTATTTGAAGCCAGGAGCTTTTTCTAGGGCTTCTAAGTAGATGCAAGGTCCCAAGGATTTGGGCTGTTCTGCACTGCTTTCCCAGGTCATAAGAAGGGAGCTGGAAAGGTGATGGAGTGGCCGGAACATGAACAGGTGTCCATATGGGATCCTCGGAGATGCAAGGCCAGGATTTAGGCACTGAGCCATCATGCAAACCCACCACACTTATTTTTTTCTAAGATTGACAATTTATAGATTTCTAGTAATTAGTAATTTGTAAAGTCCAAAAAGTGATTGCCAGTCTTGATCATGGCTTTAACCATACACATGAACATGTAACTCAAAGCACATGCTAAGGTAAAGCTGAGTGGGCTCTGTCCTTGAGGTTCTGGTTGAGTGGGGCTAGGACTCAATTTTCCACAAGTTTTCTAATAATGGAGATCTCACTTTCCTTTTTTAAAAGATTATTTATTTTTATTAGAAAGTCAGATATACATAGAGTAGCAGACACAGAGAGGAAGATCTGGCAGCCATATAGGATCCCAGACTTGCAAGGCAAGGACCTTAGCCACTAGGCTATTGTGCTGGGCGCAGAAATCTCATTTATAAAAACCACTGGTCGGGCCCACTGTGATAGCCTAGTGGCTCGAGTCCTTGCCTTGAACACACCTGGATCCCATATAGGCACTGGTTCTAATCCTGCTGGCCCTGCTTCCCATCCAGC
The DNA here is from genome assembly GCF_017591425.1 of Ochotona curzoniae. Lineage (NCBI taxonomy): Eukaryota > Metazoa > Chordata > Mammalia > Lagomorpha > Ochotonidae > Ochotona > Ochotona curzoniae. The sequence goes on along the minus strand of NW_024466502.1, from coordinate 37,825,259 downwards.
TCCCTGCTTGTGGCCTGGGAAGGCAGTTGAGGATGGCCCAAAGCCTTGGGGCCCTCAACCTGCTCTGGAGACCCAGAAGAGGCTCCAGTCTCCTGGCTTCAGATTTGCCCAGATCAGGCAGTTGGCAGCCACTTGGGGAGTAAATCAGCAGACAGAAGATTTTCCTCTCTTTCTCTTCCTCTCTATATATCTGACTTTCCAATAAAAATAAATAAATCTTAAAAAAAAAAAAACCTTGTGTACAAGTTGGATTTTCTTTAAATTCATTGGAATTTTGATATCCAAATATATCATTTGAATACCTTTATATTCTCTGCCAAATCACATTAGATTCATTTTTCAGGCAATGTCTTGTTTCATAGTAGAAAAACTGATAACAATATCCTCACAATGAAATTTTAACTCAAACCATCTTTTGTCATAATTATTTCTTATATTTTATTTCATATTTTATTTATTTATTTTTATTAGAATGTCAGAAGTACATAGAGGAAAATCTGGTATCCCCTTGTTCATGCCCCAAGTGGCTCCAAGGGCTGGAGCTGAGGTGATCTAAAGCAAGGAGCCAGGAAACTCCTCCAAGCCTCCCATGCGGGTGCAGGGTCCCAAGGCCCAAGGCCCAAGGCCCTGGGCCATCCTCCACTGTCCTCCGAGGCTGCAAGCAGAGAGCTGGATGGGAAACAGCAGCTGCGACATGAACTGGTGCCCATAGGTGATCCTGGCACATGCAAGGCGAGAACCCCTACCACTAGGCTAATACAGTGGGCCCTTCCCATAATTTTTTTTCTTAATTAATTTATTTTTTGTTGGGAAGTCTTTTATTCAGAAAGGAAGAGAGACAGGGAAGAATATCTTCCATGCATTGATTCACTCCCCAAGTGGCTGCAATGCCCAGAGCTGCACTGATCTGAAGCCAGGAGCCCAGATCCTCCCCTGGATCTCCCATGTGGGTACAGGGCCCCAAGGCTTTGAGCCATTCTCAGCTGCCATCCTAGACCACAAGTAAGCAGCTGGATGGAAAGTGGGGCCACCTGTATTAGAACTTGAGCCCATATACTATCACAGTGTATGTAAGGTAAGCATGTTAGCCGCTAGGCTACCGCGCTGGGCTCCTTCCCATAATTCTTATAAGCCTCTTACGAAGAGAACCAGAAGGAAATAGCTCAACAATTGGATTTATGTAACTTGGATCCAGGAAGGATTTGGGTTAATTTTTCTGCAATTTGTTTTGTTTTCTTTTCATGCTGTTAACACATACCCATAATGTTAATTCTTTTCTCTTACTAAAGCATCCTACTGAGGATTTAACAAAAGTAGGCGTCAAATCAAACGTCTAGTAATTTACAAGTGTGGTATGTCACACTGAAGTCGCAAAGTTAGATGACATCTGAGTTCTGATGTCAGCTTCCCACCTATGCATGTTCTCAAAGAGACAGCAGGCTCTAGCAGGCAGGGTCCTGCAGCCTCTCCAAGGACCTGGCTGGAACCCGCTCCTGCCTCGTCGCTCCTGTACCAGCCGCTGGGAGCATCCGGGGAGTGGAGCAGCAGAGGCTTCCTCCCCTTGCCTCTCCTCAGTCTATCTTTTTTTCAAGTGCTTTCTCTTTCTCTCTCACATGATCTCACTGTCTCACCATCTCTCTGATAAAGCAAGTTATCACTTCTTGTCTAAACGTGTAAAAAAATAAGCATGCTTAGTGCTTTAGGAATATATTGATAAGAAAAAGAAAAATAAAGGAAGAGTATTAGAAAGGAAATGAATAGATCAGTATATACTAAATAGTAAAAATTAGAAAGTAAAATAAAACAAACTGATACTTTTCCTCCAGAGAAAGGAAATTATTGGGGTAAAGGATCACATCTTTTTTTTTTAATTTTCAATTTATGAGAAAATATGTCCTTTTCATCATGCTAATACCATGAAGAGTTCTTGTTTCCAAAGGGAATTTTACTTATCAAATTTTACTTCATTTTAAAAAAGATTTGTACTTCTCATTCTCTTGCTCCAACAACTTTTAATAGACCTATAAATTTAGTCCAATCTACCCAGTCCACCATGTGTGATTGTGTGTTTATGAGTTCAATTAGAAATCAGCTTACACTGTACCAGCTTTCTTATAAAAAATAACGAAATGCCATGTAGACATTTACACAGCAATAAATATTCATTTACCTCAACATTTTAAATGCTGGATGCCATTTTGCTCTATAGAGGGCACCATAAATTATTTAACTTTTTCCTACTTGCAAATAATATATGTTGTTTTCAGTATTTTGTCACTGTAAACAAAATGACATCCACATTTACATATATTTTCATATTTATTTATTTGGGCCCGTGACGCATTTTGCATGTGGAATCATTGGTTCAAGCAATATGTTTTAAGTTCATTGATTACTCTTCTCTTACAGCACAGCAACTTTTTAACCTCAAGCTCAAATGCTCATTTTTTTATCCAGGTACATACACAGGGCATAAACTAACCTTTTTACAATAGCTTTAAAAACATTTCATGGAAGCACCTTTATACTCTTTGCTATTTGTATCCATACTAGTTCCTTTGTTCCTATAAGAATTTCCTAATAAAAGTTATTAGTATTTATTGAAGCTTTTCATGTACCAGAATTGTTTCAGTATGTTTCAAGCATTATATCATTTAATAATCACAATGGCCTCATGAATATGTACACTGATTATTCAAATTTTGTAAAAGATGATAGGGTAAATTAGTTGCTGAATTTTGACTTCCACAAATGAGTTTAAGCTTACTTCTGTCCAAGACTTTAAAATTATAATCCCCTTGTTTCCTTGACTATTTTTTAAATTATTATTTTGTAATACAGTTGCATATTCTCTGGGATTTCACCGCTCTCTTTCCATAATCCTGTCCCCCACTGATTTTCCCCATATTATTACAGTAGTGTAGTTCTTCATAAACTGTCAAAGGTCCATTATTCTGTTATTTAAATATTTTGTGACATTGTAATTATGGATAGCACAGAGAGTTCAGCATCCTATTTTCTCAACTATTTTTAATTCCAACTGTGTTTCACCTCTTGGTGTTGCCTTTCCCCAGGCCTTCCTTATATCTCAGCTGGAATCGTGTGACAATCTTTGATTCTAGTCCTCCAAGACTCAACTTTGTCATGCAACACAAGTCTGTATAACTCTCACTAAAATATAGATCCTACCCAGAAAAACCCAAACTACTTATCAGACCCCAAAATTCTTCCCCAGTCTGTCCTTCATCTCTTAGACTGGTATCAAGTACATGCCACGTCATTCTCAGTTGCATGTGTTCTATTCTCCAATATAATCAAATTTATATATTTCATTGCAAGTTCTTATGCTTCCTTTCATATTAAATACCCACAACCCTACTAACCAGTCCCAGTGCGCACTCTAGTTGTACCAGCAAGTCCGTGATCAGTCACGCCCATAACCTGCTCCTTAAAACTACTTTGTATTATACACTTCTTGTTCGAACTCTATCATCTAATACACAATGCTTAATTTAATAATTTAGGAAATCTCATGATTCTTATGATTTGGGACACCACAGATCCTCTCATTCATTCCACATCCTATCTATCCTAGATTACATGTTCACTTACAAATGCTTTTGTATAATAAATAAAGGAATGTGTACATGTGACTTCAGTGACCAAATTTCTGATGGCCGAAAGACAAAATAATCATGTGAGCTACCATTAAATTTATGTTTTTATATGTTTGTACTTCATGACCCTCCAATCTCTTAAAGGCACTTTAAAATAAACAATATAGTCATTTCTAAATAATAAAATAATCCAAAGTAACTCAAGCCAAAATAATTCCCCCTGACTGTCAATCAAGTACAAACAATAATAACAAAATCACAGAGAGTTTGGTTGTCAAGTGAGGCTACTTTTACCTTGTATTCAGGTCAGTGCCTACCTTCAATTTACATTTCAAAAGATATGTCCATTTAACTTCACTTTCAATTTCTAAGCCTCAATAGTAAAAATGCATATTTACGTATCATAAATTTTCTGTAAATGCTTTGAGTAAAAAAAGCAATTTAAAAATATTGATTGCAGAAATAATTGTTTTGTCTATTTACTTTTGCTACTTAGCTTCCTTAAAGCATTCTAAAAAAAATGAGATAAAATGAAACAGTTTTAGTGAAAATGTGGAGGCATTAAACTATTGAACTATCCAAGCATAATTTAGATAATTGCTTTTAGAAGATATCCTGTTTGATGAAAGGCTATTGGAAGGAAATTAAGTGCTGTATACTTTTAGACCATTTTATTTTTTTTTAAATTGTGCCATGTTGAGATAATTTATATAAAATTGTCTGTTTTAGACCACCACACTGGTGCTGCTGTGAAGAATTTATGAGATGCTTATGAAAATAGCACCATTTCTACTTCAAATTCCAGGATGAAATGTAGTTACAGGCAGTCAATTTGCATGTTAAACGATGCCTTGGTTAATTTTAAATATGGGTGGAAGCCATAGAAAGGTTTTGCTTTCCTGTTACAGAGTAGCAAAATAATTGGTCAACTGAGGGAATGAATGAGGGGGGAGAAGCAAGTGAGAGAATGCAGGCAGAGGGGCTTGGATGGTGGCAGCACACGCAGGCTTGATCAGCAGCACATAAGACAGTTCTGAATGTTGAGATGAGTATAACCAATTTAGCAAGATGTTTGTGAATTTATATCTGTGAATGCCCAGGTCCTCACACAAAACATGTGGAGCAAGATGCATGTGGGAATTTATGATTTTTTTAGATTTTAGCAAAGGAATATGGAAGACATGAGTCTGGGCATCATCTTGCAATTAATTACACTGTTATTTACTTCTATATCCTAAGTTCTGAAATGCCATAGAAGAAATAAACACTGTCATTCTTCAGATATCAATTTTGCATGGGTTTTACTACTGAAGTTCATTTGTGGTCCCAAATGAGAAAATTAAAGAATAGTAAAAATAAGAAAGAATCAAAACCAAAGGAAGCTTTTCTATTGTTGATATCCACTCACCCTCTCCCATCCTCCACCATTCCAGTTCTGGAATTACAGGTAAGGGACTCTGGTGCTGAACATCAGCTTGAAAATTCATTGTACTTTGTAGAGAAAATGTCCATCCACATGAAAAATTGGAGGCTAAGTCACTATAATATATGATTCAGGACTTCAATTCTGCATTCCAGATACTGTGACCACAAAGGTAAACAGCTAAATAAATTCTTCTGCGAAGAACAATCCAACAGGGAACAGAAGTTTGAACTCCAGTTGCTCTAATTTTTATTCCTTATCTTGCAAACGAATTGTCATTCCACCAGGCAGCCTAAGCACCGTGCTCCTGGTTTTGCTCCCAGCTGGACCTTGTACTCCTAACCAATGGGCTGACATGTTCCCGATTTCCTTCTGCCTTCTGTAAAATTAACTGTAATACCTGGGGGCTGACCAGGCTGAAGCCAGCAGCCCAGAATCTCAGGTTTCCTACTTTGATGCCAGGGGTCCCAGGACTGGAACCATCTTTGCATCCAGTGCTTTAATAGTTGCATTGTTAGGAAGCTGGATTGGAAATGGAGAAAAGCCAGTGCTCAAACTAGGAATTGGAAGTTTTATTCAGTTATCATAAATGACCTCTTAGCTAGCTTGCATTTTCTCATAGCACGTTAAGCTGCTGCTTGCCACTCTAGCAACCAGTACGGAGCGCCTATTCAAATGGGTGCTCTACTTTCTGTGTAGCATCCTGCTATCACACCTGGGAAGGCAGAAGAAGATGACCAGGTACTTAGGCTGTTCTCACCCACATGTGAGACTTGGAGGGAGTTCAAGTCTGGAGTTGCCTCCAGGCTTTTTATCTGATCCAGATGTGGCTATGACTGTTGGGAGTGAGCCATTTGCGGGCTCTCTCTCTCTCTGTGTCTCTATGTGTGTATCTCTTCTCTCTCTCTCTCTCTTTTTCTCCCTCTTTGTGTGTGTTTGTGTTAGCATAAACACATGTTTTTTGTGTGTGCCTCTTGAGAGTCACATTTTTAAAAAAATCTGTGCTTTTTGCTCTTCATTTCACTGCATAAAATTCCTCCCAAACATAGTGACAAATTGTTGTCCAGTGTTTGCAAGGACAAGAATGTTGTGATGTTTTATAAAGGAAAAAAAAAATGTGTTATATAAGCTTGTTTAGGAATGAGTTACAGTGCTGTTGGCCATGAGGTCAGTGTTAATGAGGCACTGATAAATATTTAAAAGCTGCTTTTAACAGAAACTACATAAAAAAAATGTATGCACTAAATTGTTGACAAAGGCGGTATGATCACAAGATTTTATGATCCTAAGCCTGTATTTTCCCAAAGTTCAAAACCTTAATTAAACACCTGTAACAACTTTGTAGGATATAATTACCTGAATAATAGGAATCTACCATATAGGCATTAAGATTCCAGGGCAATGGGGTGAGAAGGAGGGCGCCCAGCACACAAAGGCTGAATCAGTTGGCTAATCCTCTCCTTGCAAGCACTGTAATCCTACCTGGGCGCCTATTTGTGTCCTGGTTGTTCCATTTCCCATCCTGCTTATGCACTGGGAAAGCAGTGCAGGTGGTGCAAAGCTTTGGAAGCTTGCAACCACATGGAGGAAATTAAAGAGGTTCCTGGCTCCTGGCTTAGGCAGTTTCAGCACACACTGTTGTAGAAATTTGGGAAATAAACCAAATGGATGAAAGATCTTTCTTTCTGGCTCTTCTCTCTGCTTTTTTTTTTTTCTATCAGAACAGCAGATATACAGTGAGAAGGAGAGCCAGAGAAAAACATCTTCCATCCGCTGGTTTACTCTCCAAGTAGCCACAATGACTGGAGCTGAGACAATCTGAAGCAAGGATCCAGGAGTGTTCTTGGTCTCCCATGTGGGTGCAAGGTCACAAGGCTTTGGGTCATCTTCTATTGCTTTCTAGACAAGAGCTGGATGGACAGTGGGGCAGCCAGATCACTAACCAGTGCCCATATGGGAATCTGAGCATGCAAGGCAAGGATTTAGCTGCTAGGCCATCCTGTGAAACATTTGGTTTTTTTTTTGAAATTTCAGATTTCAGAAGTCTGAGGAGTAAGTGACCTGTCCCAGTATTGCAGATGGTTACATAAACTATTGTCTTCAAAAATAATAAAGGAGTGGGCTGAAAATAACTACTGAATTACTCAAAATATCAGATGCATGAAACATGTTATGTTCCACAACCCTTTTATTAGGCCACTTGTCAGAATCTCAGATGGTTTTCTTTTCAGCTCTCTGTAAGTGAGCCAACTAGCTTAACAGAGCCCAACAGATGTCAGTCTTCTTTCCAACAGATCAAAAATTCTTAATTGGAATAACAAACTTCAGCAGTTGCAGCCTGCAGATAGAGATCACTATATCAGAAAGCTGGTTAAGTACAAAAACAATAGTAACTGAAACACGGAATCAGACCCAATGGAAAAGTGTGAACTGAGCACTCAAGATTTGTTAAATGGGGAAGAGGTGTTTAGCCAAGTAGTTAAGACATCCAAACCCCACATCACAATGCCTCGGTTTAGTTTTTAATTACAGTTCTTAAATCAACCTTTCTACTAATATAAATCCTAGGAGTTAGTGCTGATGGTATTCGCCCAATCTCAGACTTGTCCTGAATTCTGTGGGCATTTGAGGAGTGAACCACCAAGCGTGAACTCTCTCTCTCTCTCCTTCCCTCTCTCTGCTTCTCAAATTAAAGGAAAAAAAAAAGATTTAAATTTTGTTAAAAAGCAGACTTGTGCCAGCAGGTTTGCTAATGTGTTCTATTGTTATGACCATGTTTTGGTATTTGTAATATTATTTTCACATATAGATGAAACAGAAAAATAAAATGCTTGCATGGAACTAACACATTATAGAACACAAGTTAATAATCATTGTTACCTGATTCCAGAGATCACAAGATACTAAGTTAAAATTGTAAGCACTTTATTCAATTTATTTTTCTCTCTCACTTTGTGAGACTTTGAACCTTCCATTAGAAATGTGACTTGAGCCAATTACAATTTTTTGGATAGTGCTGTGAAACATACAAAGCATTAATATAGAGTAATAATAATTTCCCTATGGCAACACTGGGTTGCATTACATAACAATCATTTTCAAGTTATTCTATTGTGATGGAAGTAGTGTTGAAGTATTTCAAGTGTTATTTATTTTCATTTACTTAAAAGGCACACAGAAAAGGAGTAGGAGGGAAAGATTTTTCATTTTATTTGCCTCTCCAAATACCTGCACCAGACAGGATTATGCCAGACTGAAGCCAGATGCCTAAAACTCCAGCTGAGATTCCTAAGTGGGTGGCAGTTCCCAAGCATTGAGTGACCACCTGCTGCTTCCCAGGATACATCAGCGGGTTGCTGGATTGGAACTGGCTTTTAATTCCTCAAGAAAAAAAAAAACATGTAATTGATAGATATTCAGTGACTCAAAACTACAGCTTAATAAAAAATACACACCTATTATAAAAGTTTTAAGAATTCCAGGTTATGGAGTTTCTTTAGGAAACTAGGAGTATGTTTCTTTAGGAAACTGCATGTCAATTTCCAAGTTATTATAGCAAAAATTGTTTACCTGGAATTCATGGAATTCTCAAGAGAGATATTTCCACAGCTTGTTAGCTGGTAGAAAAGGAAAGCCTTCCACTTATGACTTCTGCGAATAAATCTTGAGACCTGCCAGTGATGATGCTGTCGAGGTCAAAGTCTAGGGAAGAAACTGTGGCTTAAAAGAGGTTGAATGTCATTAGTGTGGAAGTCTCATTTGCTGCAACAGATGTGCATGACTTTGCTGTAGTCTTGAAGTAACGATTCATGTCTTGCTAAGCTGCGATAAACATGGGTAGGCCTTTGGTTACTGAAAAGTGTCTAGACAGTTGGTTGATGAATTTACATATTCTACCTCTTATTTGTCCTTCGATCAATATCACAATGCTTAAAAATATGAACATCCCAAAAGAATGTGTCCAGACTATTGACCTTGCTCTCGGTAAATCTCATAGAAAAATTGAGAGCTCTGATATTAGATAGGCTACTTAGAGCATACAATTCTTGTTCTAGAAATTTTTACACAGCAGTCCTAATTATTGTCCTTACTAATAACTTTTATTTCAAACACATTTATTATTTAGATTATACATACACAAAGAGGCAGTAAATGAATATATTATGTGCATGAATATTTCTCAATTTATGGCAATGAGGCTGAAGATTGAATATATGCCTTTGTATGGATTTGTATTTTGCATGTGATTTTTTTAAATATCAGCACAATTTTATATGGAAATGTTTGTGAGGTAAGTAGGAAAGATCTGGTGTTGTGTCAATCTACCACTGAACTTAAAAAATTTATTGATGGTTAATTTCCTGACATTTGAGTAGATTAGAAACAACATAAATTGAATGATCTTTCAACCCAATATTTAGCCTGATGTATGATGTCCCATTAAGAGACTTACAGAAGTCTTGTTTAGAGGATAATAAAAGCCAACTTCTAAATATCTTCGGAAGTTTTTCTTCTTCTTCTTTCTTCTTTTGGTCTTGCCTTTTGAAAAAGTTAAGGTCATTCATTATTTAAAGGTGATAGTTGTCAGGGTTTAGTATTACAAAGAGCAGTTCAAGAACAGCTTTTTCAAGTTCATTTTCAGATAGGGACACTTTAAAAATTCTCATTTACCATTTTCAGTTCTTTAATATTCCAGTCAGGATTATAATATATATATATATATCTTAACTTTTTGCATATGAAACTAATATAGCACTTTTTTTGAGTACAACTAAAATGTTACTCTACAATGTTTCACCTAAGTGATATTAAATGTTTTGCCTCATCAAAATGCTCAGCAATGGAGCTGGTGCTTTGTCCCAGCGAGTTAAACCACTGTCTGCAGCACCCTCATCCTATATGGGCACCAGTTTCTATGCCAGCTTCTCAACTTCCAATCCAGCTTCCTACTGATGTGCTGGGAAGGCAGTGGAGGCTGGCCTGAGTTCTTGGGTCCCTACATCTAAGTGGGAGTCCCAGAAGAAGCTTCTGGCTCCTGGCTCCTGCTTGGCCCAGCCCTCACCGTTGTAAACACTTGGTGAGTGAATCAGTCGATGGAAGATCTCTCTCTCAATCCATCTCTCGTAATTTCGCCTTTCAAATATATATGTTTTTGGAGGGTGGGGTTAGGATTTATTAGTGGTTTCCACTACCCCCCAAACTAGTTAACTTGTTCTAATCTTTTCTTAAAAAAATGTTCACTGGAATGGAGCAACCAATGGATGATGACTGAAGTATGTTAACCCCACCAAACTCATCCCAAAGCATGTTTTCAAGCAAATCAAAACACCTTCCATCAAAATCAGCTATGAAGACAACAATGGGAAACCAATTGTCTCAGCACTCTAGGAATTGCTCAGAAAATAAATGCAGCATACTGAGATAGATTTGTACTTGTAAAACCATTATACCTCAGATGAGAACCATGAATCAAATGTCTTGCATTGATTCTGCAAGTAGTACTCAGCTTTGCAGATCGAGAGATTGTATTAGTGAAGCAGACTCAAATCTGACAAATGCGCTGCTTTCGTTGAAAAAGGTCAGTGATTTGGAGCTGTGGCACAACTATACCAGCAGCATTGCCTGTAGAATTGACATCCAATTCTGGTAAGACAGAAAGGAAGATGACTGAAATTCCCGGTTGTGGCTATGGCAAACACAGAATCTAATTATATTGCAGGATGTGTAGCTGCCCAGGAAGAGTTAGGAAGAGCTTAAGCTTGCTTTAGCTTCTTGGCTAATCCTGAGGCAGTGTTCAGTCCTTGAAACTAGCCTGCGTTCTGCGAGTTCTGTTGCTTACACTGTGATCCGCCCACCAGTGCACTGAATGTTTATTAATTCCAGGCATTTGAATATGGTTCATGCACAGCAATTGACTGCTAAGCTCCATAACAACAAGGGCAACTACTGACTCCACAGCAATTCAAGGGTTTTAGGAGCACATTAGAAACAATCCCGTTCTATCAGAGAGGAGAACTTAGATCCAATAGGTACATCCTCACAAAGTACAAAATACAAATTGCTAGATCTGACCCTTCCCACTACACAAAACCATGTGTCTGAATGTTCAAGATAGCATTGCTCAGTGATAAAGCATATTTACATTACTTATCTACATAGATCCCTAATAATTTAAGAAGTTTGGTTAGTAAATCAAATGTTACCTACGATGACAACTCCAGGATCACGTGAATTTGATGAATAATATAAAAAATATTCAAAATAATAAGATGCCTATGTTTTGAAAATCTAAGGAAGTATGTAAATGTACAAATAAGCAAACACATAAACACTTTTAAAATGCAAAAATTGATAAAAGAGATCACATAATCCCTGTGTGGAAGCTCCTTGTACCAAATCTATTTATAATGTAGGCAATGGAAAGACAAAATCAGGAAGAAAATTCATCCATAATAGAACAAAAAGAGTAGCATTTCAGCAAAAACAAAAAAGGAGAAAGAAGAAGGGTAATATTTTCCATTTACAAATTATAAAACATTGCGGAGGTACATTAATACAGTTGTAAGTAAATGGAGAGTTGTATGTGTTCAGGATGACTCAGTCATCGTCAAGATTGAATTTAATCCCAACAAGAAAAAAATGGCATACCATATTTGTGAAAATTCTAGCAAGCATTTATTTTTAGGCACTGAAAATGTGAAACTGCAATTTTAGTAGGCAGTGAAACTGGTATAGCCAAAGTAATTTTGAAAAGGGTAGAATTGGCAAATTTATATTCTGATTTCTTGACTTCCTGGTTAAGATATTTTATATTTATAGAAGGTTAGACAAACAAAAAAAGTTTGACAGAAAAAGACAGTCCTGAAACAAACTCACACAAATCTAGTCATCTGATTTCTGAGAAAGGTCCAACGACAATTGGAGAATATTCTTTCTGCAAATGTTACTGCCACAATTAAAGACTTTAATGCAAAATACAAACTTAACTCACCCTTCAAACATTACTGAAATTATCTCAATGTACGTCAAATAACTCAGCATAAATGGTTGAATGAGGATATTGAAAAAAATGTTGGGATCATGCGTTAAGTGAGAGCTTCTATATGACATAATCAAGATCAAAAAAACAAAGAAAATTATACATGATTATAATTAAAAATTTTATGCTTCAAAGGACGCCATTAAGAATATAAAAAACAAGCCTCAGAATAGGAAAAAATTGCCAATCATGTTTGTGATTTTATATATATATATATATACACACACTATATATATATTGTATAGTATATATAATATATAGTATATAGTATAGTATATATATATATATAAAGTATATATATGTTCAAAATTGTTAGTAAAACATGAAAAGGTACTGGAAACTGGATTTAAGGAGACAAAAATTAATTTCTACTTTATATTCAGTGGAAATAATCAAGAAAACAGATGATACTAAGCGTTGACAATGTTCTGAGTAAAAGAAAATTCCATACATTGCTGGTGAGAGTATTAAATGTTTCAATCACGATGAGAAAATGTAAAAGTTTTTTGAAATCATTAATACACATTTGCCAGATGATCCAGTAATCGCTATCCTATGAGTTTCCCCAAGAAAAATAATTCTTCGCCCTATACAAAATCATGTGTCTGAATGTTCAAGGCAGCATTAGTCAGTGATAAAACACATTTACATTGTGTGTAGAGGTTTTGGGAAGGGAGAAGATAGACCACAAAGGAGCATCAAAAGTTAAAATTGTGTGTGTGTGCCGGGGGCGGGGGTTTCTACATAAGGTTTATAGTAGCAATTTAAAAGCTGTATGACATTTCAGCATCCGTGGAAATAGAATGTACAAAAGAGATTTTTTTTAACCTATAAATATAAATACGATTTAAAACTCTAAATATCATTCACTGACTAGAAAAGCTAGTGCATTTAACAAACGAGAAGTTGCTAGGATGAAAAGCCCTCAGAAAACAGGAATGAAAGAAACTGCTTAAAACGAAAAAACTGAAGTTCTCTTCTATCTGTGATGTTTGGAGAGAGAATTCTATGGATGAGGTAAATTGGGTAAGTTTGTACAGTGGTTAAGAAGTTTAGAAGATACATTATAGGGTTTTGTCCAGTGTCTTGGACACCTCCTTGTGATGCTTGCATCCTACACCACTACCGATGCTTTTACTGAGTCAGCTTCCCACTCATGCTCTCCCAAATAGGAGCAGGTGACGATGACTTAAGCACACAAGTCCTGGTCACCCTCATGGGGGGATGTGGGTTGAGTTCCTGGGTCCTGGCTTGGTCCTGGCCCCTTTCTGACTCTTGTATGACTTGGGAAGCTTACCAGTATACAGAAAACCTCTTCTTCCCTGATACTGCGCTTTTGAGTCAATTAAAAATATTAAGGGGAAAAAATAGTAACAATGGGTATATAGAGTAAAATAAAGGCAGATCCATAGTTTGGACAATTTGAATGTCAAATTAGTAGATGTAGAGAATCTTATTTAGCATGCACAAAATTCAAACAAAAAATTCAGAAAGAAGAACAAGGGAAATAAAAAACAAAAGTGATCCATTATTAAAAGAAAATGCAAATTATACATTTTTAGTTTCAGTTAGGTGCTGAGGAGAGAAAAGAAAATGCCTGTATAAACACATGCCTTTGTGAAAAGGTTAGTAGCAAGTATGAAGTCAGTCCATAGTATGGAGTTTCGGAAGGAAGGAGCAGCCACAAAAGTGCATGCCTCTGGTATGTGGACTGAATGTGGTTGCATGAGTCATCTTCTTTGCATGAGTGTAGATACCTTGGTTGGCATCAAGGATCACCTACATTCCCACTTTTCAGGGCTAATAAGCTGTTTTAGAAATTCAAATTAAAGACAAATAGCAGCTACCAGAGGCCAGCACAATGGCTCAATCAGCTAACCCTCTGCCTGCAAGCACCAGCATCCCATATGGGCACCAATTCATGTCCAGACTGCTCTACTTCCAGTCTGGCTGCTGATGCAGAAGTTGATCCAAAGCCTTTATAGCTTGCAGCCAAGTGGAAGATGGGAATACGTTTCTGCCTTCTGACTTTGGATTAGCTCAGCTCCAGCCAGAGCGGCCATTTCGGCGATGAACTAGCAGACAAAGATATTTCTGTCTGTGCTCTCTGTAAAACTGCCTTTCCAGTAAGAATAACAACATCAAAATCTTATAAAGAAAAAAAAAAGCCCACATACGAGACTATAGATGTTATATCTAACTTCATAAGTAAAGTATAAATATGACTAACACTAAGAATTAGAAGGCTGTTTTATCCATCCAAGTTCCATGCTAAAGCTTTATTTACAAGCCACACAAAATCTTTCCCAACACGATGCAGTGACTAACAATTTGGAAGGCTTAGGCTGTCATTGAGATCAAGCACTTTTTGTATGTGTGTCTTTGGCATTATTTGATCTAGTCAAATAAGCAACACTATGTTTTAGTCTAATTCTTTGAAAAACACCGTAATCAAAGGAAATGATGATAATTAGGTTTTAAAACAGCTGTTTTTCCTAACAAAGAGACTGCAGGCAGAGTCTGTGGTGGAAGCTGCCATTATTCGCAGGTGCACCAGGCTCGACGCTTGTCACTGCATTGTAATTCTAGACAACCCTTTTTATAATAGCGCATTTGTCTGTAGTTATTTCTCTGAAGGCAAAATATGGAACATGTAGCTATATGTGGCTTATTCAACTCATATTCAGTGTATTTCAAATTGTATTGCTATTTACATGCCTATGATTACAAATAGTGTAAAGAATGTTGAAAAAATGTCATGGAATCACAAATAACTTGATTCCAACAACACAATCAAATTGTCAAGGCTTAAAAGAATGCTATTTTAGCAACCAATTTTTGTATTAATCAACAGGTTTTGTGTGTGTGTGTAGAACTGGGATTCTATAACCCAAAGCAGAATGATGATTACATGTGGGGTGCCACAGAATGCTCAAACACTAACTGGATTATCAATATTTTAAAATTAGAATATATTATCTGAAAACCATTATTTGCTGCTGCTTTGATGATTCTGAAGATTTGAAATACCAGGCTTGCTTTTCCACAACAGCTTGTAGCTAAAGAACATTTGACCTAGAAACAGACATACGCTTATTGATTATTGGTTGACTTCTTTTGGAACTTTTCTGCTTTATGTTATTTTTAGCTTCCATGACACTCAAATTCATTACCTCTTACTAACTAATCACTTGTCAAATTTATTATTAACTGATTCTTGGGTTGTTTTTCTAGAGTATGGACAGATATCAATACTGAGGTCTCATATTCATATTTCCATCTTCTAATCTAAACATTCTTTAAATATTTATTTTATAGACAGACAGAGAAGGACATGGACATACACAGTGAGTTGGGGAAAGAGAATGAGAGAGAGAGAAAGAGAAAAAAGAAAAAAAATTCATTTGTTAGTTTTATGCCCAAAAGTTCATGACAGCTAGGACTACACTAGGCTGAAGTTGAGACCCAAGAACTTCACGTCTCTCACATGAGTGACAGGAGTCCAAGAACTTGAGCCATTGTATGCCAGCTCCCAACATGCATTATCAGGAAGCTGCATTCAAAGTAGAAGAATCAGGTATAGCACTGGCTCTTTGATGTGGGAAATGACCTATATATCTAAACTACAATGGCCATTGGTAGTTAACTTAGAACATAAAAACAATGTACAGGGGTGAAATATGATTGTCATTTTCAACTCTTGTTTATACCTCTGTGGAACTATGGTTTTTCTACTTTTTAATTATTATATATTTTATTATCAATGATGAGTTAAACCTGATTATAGAATATATTAAAATTATTTTACAAATGACTAAAAGTACAGAAAGCATGTTTTCTTAGAACTATACCCATGAAATTTATAAAATCTACTCTTCTTATGTTTGTAAAAATAGTTGGCCCCCTGGTCCCTGCAAATGACTCAGTGGCTATATCCTTGCCTGTCATGTGCCAAGATCCCATATGGACATAAGTTCCTGTCTCAGCTGCTCCACTTCACATCTACCTCCCTGCTTGTGGGCTGGGAAAACAGTAAAAGATGGGCCAGAGTCTTGAGACTATGCACCCACATGGGAGATCTAAAAGAAACTCCTGGCTCCTGGTTTGGATTGTCTCATCCCTGGTCGTTGTGGCCACTTGGGGGGTGAACCAGGAGACGGAAGATCTTTCTGTACCTCCTTCTCTCTGTGGATCTGCCATTACAATAAAAATAGATAAATCTTTTTAAAAAGAATGCCATTTAATAAACATATCTAGCTCTTAGTTTAAAGTAAATATATTTGAGAAAGCTCTAATGTTCAATTCTTTCAGCTTAGCTCACTGTATGGGCTTGTAGAATTTTCTCTAGTTCTGTTCTCAAATATAGAAATACTTGGTATTTTTATTTATAGTGGCTCAAGAACTCCAGCATATTTGGGCTTCAATAGTATATGCAATGGAGGTAAGATAGAAGAGAGGGAAATTCTTATCGTGTTTTACAATGTGGTCTCGTATTATTCAATCAGCAGAGATCAGTAGCATTAGTAATAAACAGGTAACGGTAGTATCAGCTGATATATTTCATATGAATGCAGGATGCTAAATTCACATGATTGCTTTCAGTGACTGTTACTGAAGCATCCAGGGAATGGATGCTCATTCTGCAAATCTGCTGTTGTTTGTGTCTGCCAGTTCCCTCCTTCCAGACATTGGCCTCAACTTTCTCGGTGTCCCTGCTGCCACCTTGTGACCGTCCTCTTTAGATTCACTACTGTGTTACACACACCATTTAGCTCTAGTGCAATTCTTTTTTTCTTAGATATAGAAAGTATCTTTTTTGATACTTCGAGTACAGAAAACTTGGTTACATAAATGTGATTGCATTTTTTAAAATTAAAAGCTAAAGAGAGTAAGAGAGAGTGTCTTATCTACTCAATCACTATCCAGTTGGTCCCAATGGCTGGAGTTGGCCAGCCAAAGCCAGGAGCAAAGTGCTTCATCTGTTTCTCCTCGGTGTTCTGGTCACTTCCCAAGGACATTTGTAGGGAGCTGAATTGGAACTGGAGCGTTCGTGACATAAACCAGTGCCCATAAAGGGTGCCAGTGTCAGAGGCTTTGGTTTTAGCTGCTATGCCACTGCAGTGTGGCCCCAGTAATTCATTTAAAAAATTGTTTTGTATATTCACATATAAAATGGTTTCCTGCAGTTGGTCTTTCATTGTTCCCCAGTTTTTCACCAGTGTCAGTTTCAGTAATAGGAAAATAATGGAATATAATGTGAGACAATAATTTTAAACAATTTGCCTCATTATCACCCTTTTAATGAAGAAATCCTTCTTCATTATCTCATGAACTGCAGGAAAAAAAGTTTGCTATAGCTGAAGCTGTTTCCCAAGTCAATGAAAATCAGAACTTGCTCATTTCTAAAGTCTGAATTTTTTTAATATTTTTAATAGCATGAGAAAGCATCCTCAGTAGAAATGTGGTGAGATGCTGTTAACAATATTCTTTCAAGAAAAAAAAAAAAACAGGCAAAGAAAAGTTGAGTGTTCTGGATCACCACAGCAGCTGTGAAAAACACGTCCATTGATAAAAAGGCATGTGTGTGTACATTCATGTTTCAAGTGCCACTTGGGTAGTCGTTTTCCTACTTTACTACAGGTGAGTATGACCAGCACATGCCCATTTACTTATATTTCCATGCGAAGTATCTAAGCATTTCACCTTGAGCTTCTGTGTTGTCTTTATATTTTTCTGCAGAAAAGAATGGATAAATATGTCATTTGTTTTACTTTTTTGCATCGTTTTGATGACTTATTTATGCAACAAAAGATGTGTTCAGAAAGGAATTGGTGGCACTAATACCACAAACCAAAAAATGCATATTTTATGAAACTCTTTTCATTTCAAACCCGATACTCTGATGGCACTTTATTATACTGAAAAAAAAATGCAAGCATAAACTCTTATTACACTTGGTCTTAGCCAAAAGGCCGAGAAGCAATCAGAAGCTCTTATTAAAATTTCATTTTACTTCCCCAATAAAAAGTGTATGAAACTATGTATTTTGTATGTAGGATAAGAAGCGGCTTTTTCATCATATCTTCTTTCAGTTAAGAAATATTTCTTTCATAAGTATAAAATACTCAACTTTGAAAGGTATGGAACTAAAGCTCTCAATCATAAATCTTAGTACTCTTCTGAGGCCTGCTCAGTGTAGACATTGTGAAGGACTAAGGTTGTGATGTTGCATGACTTAGGAAATATTACTAACAAATACTCTAGTGTCAATCTCCAAAATTTAAGATGAAGCAAATTAGAAGATAGAGTACATTGAACTTGGTAATTCATGTTCATTGAGGTATTTGTGATGAAAATTGTTTAACATCAAGAGTACTGGATTGTTTCAGAAAAAAAATAGGTAGTGTTTTCTTTCTAAATCATGATAAGAAAGGAATTTTATGTTATCATTATCATGATGTGGCTGTAGGATACTTATCTAGATTCAAATCTACCTTTGCAGAGTTGTGAAATACTGGGTGTCATCATGATATTGATCTTACACAAACAATACGAAAGGAAATCAAGGCTTATATAACATATGTTTGGGTTTCTAACAAATATATGAGGGTTAAATATAAGAAGTGAAACAGGAAAATATTTGAGATGATTATTATGGGACATAGTAAGACTGACAGAATAAATCACTACCATTTGGAATCTAAGTTTCTGTTATAAGATTTGGCTCAATATTTCATGCAACACAAATCCCAGTGGTGAGTCCCACCTTTATCACTCAGAATAAAACAATGACTTAATGCTAGGTAAATCAGATTCTACTTCCTACAAGCTGTGCTCAAAACCTGGATTTTCAACCTTTTATTTAATTCAATAAATGACCTACACTTTTTTCCATATTTGAATAATTTTGAATCCAGTTTTCTGTCTCATATCTAAACAACCACAACTGATACAGTCTTCTAGAAAATTTTACTATGCCATAGCTTTATTTTAAACATGAAAGTTAGCTGCATTAAATGTTTTTAAAATATACGTTATGAATATTTATATACTTGTAAAACTGGGAAAAAGAAACCATTAAAAGCCTTTAAAATGTTCATGAAAATACATATTACAAAAAATTGAATACACATTTTAAAAATTGCCATTAAAATACACTTACATATGCTGAGGTCATTGTGGCTCAAAGTTGCAATATACAAAATTGATATATTCTAAAAGGCTTTTTAATACACTAATGATGAGCTTGCCAAAAAAATTGAGAGGAAAAATCCCATTAACATAGCCATGGAAATTAAGCAAAGAAGTGAGATATTTCTACAATAATAGTTAATATTGATGAAAAAAATAATCAAATACACATAAAAATGAAATATTTCCTGCTTATGTAATCTACACATTCAGTATAATGTTTTACATTGAAATACCATTGACACTTGTTATAGAATTGGAAAATTCATCCTAAAATTCATATGTCATCAGAGAAGACCTAATATACCCAAAGAAATCCTGTAAAGGGGAAATGATGGAACTAGAGTCATGATATTGCCTAACTTCAAAATGTACTACAAAGCTAGAATCACTAAAACAGCATGTTGCTGCCATAAAAATTGATACATGGCCAATGTAACACAAGAGAGCATAAATGCAATGCATTCAGCTAACTGATTTTGGAGCATAACTGCTTAAAACATGCACTGGAAAAGAAATTCATTCAATACTGGCTATGACGAAACAGCATACATAAATGTAGGAAAATGAAATGCAACGGTCTGTCAGGCTAATATTTTGATGCAGTGGCTGACATCTCATGTGGGCACTGGTTCCCATGTGACTTCACCATGTTTATTGCAGCATACTGTTCATTAAAGCAAAATATGGAATCAACTTAGGAGTACATCATTAGATGAATGGACATATAAATCATTTTCATCAAAATGGCTATACAAATAGAGTGCTTGATGTTGAGTGAAATCAGCTAAACACAGAAAAACAGTTTCTGTATATTCTTCCTTATATGCCAAAGCTATAAGGAAAATGAGAAAGGAAAAAGAAATCTGTGTATATATCCCTTTTACTGACAAATACCGTGTTTTAACAAATGTTCTTTTCCATGTTTGTTGGGAAAATTGTTGTGTTATGTGCTACTACAGAGTTCAAAGATCTATGACTATTTTGAAGTTTTCTGTATGTGGGTAAAGTAGGTATTTTCACATTTAATTATGGTTTATGGCCCTTATCTATGTTCTTGGTGAACCACAGTCTTTTTGCTATTTATCTGTTGAACTCTGTTTAGCGAACTCATTGATTGACTATAATATTGCCTAAAAATATGTTATTTGAAAAATCTTTTTAAAATGCAAGAGAATGTGGTTTTCAGGGAGAACTCAAAATCTGGCATTTAATTCAGAATGGAAATGCATATAACAGTTGTGATATGAGTGAACTGTTGGAAACAGACTTTAATGCAGAACCTACTCACAAATAATTTTAGGGGAGACTAGTGATTATAAAAATATACAATCAAATATATATATTTTACAATCAATCAATATATATTGATGTAGAAGTGTGACCACACAAAATTAGAACACAATTTGAAGGAAAGGAAGTATTTTTAGATAAGGTGATGATTTGCTTTTCATTTTGGACACTTAATTGCCTCCTAAATATTTGATTGACTTATTTGGCTTATTTGGCTAGTAATACAAATAATTGTATGACTTATGTTATTTTTGAAGTTACTGTTTTAAAGTTATTTTATTTATTAAAGGAGCAATATTATGGCAATCTACCATAAAACTTAATATTAAATTAAATACATATGTTATTGTCTGAAAATACATGAGTGAGTTATATTGTTTAGCTGCTTAGTGCTGGGCTTTGTTGTACCTGGGCCTGATGGGGATGCACATTAATTTTTGGCTAAAAATCTGTTGGTTAAAAGATAGATACTTTATGATGATCTTCACATCTGTCATTCAATTATCCTCAGAAGTGACTGGAATAACTTCTCCATGTACTCAACATTCTGCAGGTTAGACTGCTTATTACGCCAGCTGAGCACAGCAGGAAGAAATTAAACAAAAAATGTGAAACACCCCTTGAAGATCTTGATTTGGCAAATTATTGTTGTCATACTCTATTACATAAAAACCATCACAACTCTAAGCCTGATATAAGGAATGACACTTTACCATCTACTTTTTAATGAAACAAAAATGGAATAACCAACCTTGCAAATGTTTCTGTGCAAGGAAGGGTGTAGAATAAGGACAATCATTATGAGGAAAGGATCCTGGTTCTGAAATGAATGCTTGATTGTACGGGTACTTGATATTTCATAAATAGCCAAAGAGGAGAGCATTGTGGTAAGAGGTTAAATTCCCCCTTGAGATGCATCTATCCCATATGGGAATGCTGCTTTAGATCCTGGCTGTGTGCTTTCCTGCCAGTGCATCCTGTGTAGTAGCAGAAAATGACTTTAGTATTCAAGTCCTATCATACCAATGTAGGAGATTCAAATAGAGTTCCTGGCTCTTGGTTTGTGGTCATTGGGGGTGTGAACCAGTGCAGGGGCAATATATATGGTATTATTTCAAGTAGATTAAAAAAGCAAGATTAAAGCTGTGAAATAATCCTTGCCTTTAACATGATCTAGCTACTTAATCATGATATGAAATTCTCAGAGTGCAGAAAGCTTGCTTAATGACCACATATAATGATTTGATGCAATCCCTGTGATAAAGTAATTCTATAATTATGCACCAGTTATTCAAAAGAGAACATGACTTATGATTATTTTTAAATTTTATTCTTAAATTCAGCAATGATCGCCTGTGTTTTTTAGAAATCTCTATACACTGAGCAAAACTGAAGTTTAGTATTACTTCAAATGGTGTCACAATTTAACTACAACAAAAATGACAGGACATTTATCCAATACTGTTAGTCAGTACAGCAGATAACTAAGAAAGAGGCAAAGCAGTAGGAAAATGAATAGGACCACTCAGGAAATTGTATGTGCACAAAATGCATAGGCAGCACACAAAACAACAGATTATTTAAATAAACACCAAACTATCTAGAACCGAGGAAACCCTGAGAAAGGAAACATGTCATATTGATAGAATACATGATGAGGATTTTTAATCACATAGTAGTCCAAATGACACATTTCTGAGTGAAGGTGGATTTATAATGATCAAGAAGTAAGCAGGTCACATATTCCCTAGGGAATCTTCCAGATAAACTGAGGCATATAGCGAGTCAAGCAACTTAAGCGAGTATAGGTGGGGTTTATAATATCCTAACATATAATTGTTTGCTAATGATTATCTGGAAACAACGATTTAAATTGCGTAAGTTCTGTTACTCTGATTATTTTTGTGTATTGCCTTGTTTTCTTCCATTTATAGTTAAAGGTTAATTTCACTTATCCAGTTAATAGTAAAATCCGAATATCTATTACAATTGAATGAAAATTTCTTAAATATACTTTAATAACTTTTTAAAAATCTTTCTTTTTCACTTGCCATTAAATGGAGTATAAATGTGTGGAGTATATATATATATATACATCTATCTATATATATATACATCTATCTATACATATAGATAGATGTATATATATATATATACTCACATACATATAATATATATTATATACACACGTTATATATTATTATATATAATATATTGTATTATATATGTGTGTATATATATATATATATATATTCTGGACATATTGTCAGTTCAACCTTAAGAAACATCCGGAACAACAATGAGGACCAGCTAGGAGATTTGAATATGTAATCATTGTCATTCTAAAAGCCGCTATGTTCATCTCCATACTAATCACGCTCATGTAAGGACAGTTGTACAGAGACTTTGTAGCAGCCTTAGCAGATGCTTTCTGCCTGCGATATTCCCTGGGTAGGTATTTGTGGTTTTGCTGTTTTGTTTCTCTTAATATTCTTGATTACCCTAATCACAATGGTTTTTTTTCCCTTAGGTTATTAGTAAGATGAATTAGAAAATGGGATTTCAATCCCAAGACATATTATTTTTCTTATATTAAAATAAATGCTACATGGTCTCTATGTTCATTTTGTTTTTAAAGATAAATTTTTTTTTAATTCTCCAAGTTCATAGGGTTGAGCACTGAAAATATCTCCCTGTGGATCCTATATTTACTTAACACATTCAATTAATTATGAGCTATAACTACACACACACACACAGACACAGGAACATGAGTATCAGAACCAGCTAATGTACCCATAATTCTTTTCTTATTCCCTACTCTATTTCTGCATGTAAGGGAATCTGGAGAATAAAGCAAAAAGTGTCCCAGAAAACCTATGTTGCTATGAGACTACTCAGAGACACAGTCACAACAGGAGCTGAGAAGGGAATCAGCTCCGGGTTAAAACACTGAACTAAACGGACACACTTAGAACAAGAACTTCTATGTCATTCAATCTTGCTGTGCTCAGTGCTTAGAATAGAACTATCTAGGATCTACTCAACGCATACTTAGAAAACAGTATTACTAATTAATAAGTAGTGTATTTTATTTATAAGCACTGCATTTTAGTTAGAATAAAGAAAAAGGAAAGTGTGAAAAGATGGGTTAAGAACAATACATGTATTCTCTCTGTTTTGAAAACATGTAGAATTTAACTAAAAAATTTGAAAACGTTTGATTAAGCCTCACAAGTATCAACAAAGAGTCAAAGGTGGACAAATACGTCTCTAAGGAGTCGTCTCTGTTATCCTGCAGGCATACATGTGTAGAACTTATAGATCATATTTGTCATAAGGAAAATCACTTACAGTCATGCAATGGTTTATGCTGAAAAGTAATGTTTTATCACAATAGGAGTAACATGTGGCTGACTTTCAAATTGCTGCCCAATGTTTTTGTGAAAGTTACGTTTACCTAGGTTTGTTTTTTCATGGTAATGATGTAAGTGCATTTGCCTGTTGTAGTTCATGATTAGAGGTCTGTTTTTCAAATAAGAAATTGGATATGTTTTATTCTGTTAAAATCATTATAATAGGACCTACTGGGCATATAGAGTATAAGTACATTAAAAAGAAGTCATATTTTTGTACCACCTTCCCTAGAGAAGTTCAACTGTTATGCACATCATTTCCCAAAGAATAGGCCTTAATATTTTACTTGAGACTATTACTTTGTCAGGCGTTATTGGTGATATGATTTCATAGGAATAGTTAATTACTGAGCTGGCATCATTTTTTAAATGTATTTTTCTAAATTTATTTGGTGAGCAGAGCAATGGTGACAATTATCCAGATTTTTCACTCACTAAAATGCTGGCGATAACCAGGGGAGACAAACTCCGGAAATTTGGAACCCAATCCAGGTCTCCTAGCTGAGTCACAGGGACTCGAGGTCTTGAACCATCACCATCTGGAACCCTCCAGGGTGGATCTCTGCAAGAAGGTAAATGAAAAGTGAAGCAGGGAATAGAACTCAGGCAACTCCTCTGTGGGACAGGAGCTTGTCAAGTAGTCTGCAGCACTGCACTAAAGGTCTACCCTGGGATTCAAAGGTAAAAGCAAGTAAATTCACATGTTCACTTCTGCAGCTCATCTACTGAAAGTAAACAAATTCAGATCGAGTAGGGTTTTTTTAAAGATTTATTTTTAATATTTTTTTTTTTTTTGGAAAGCCGGATATACAGAGAGGAAGATCTTCCGTCCGATGATTCACTCCCCAAGTGAGCGCAAGGGCTGATACTATGCTGATCCGAAGCCAGGAGCCTCTTCCAGGTCTCCCACGCGGGTGCAGGGTCCCAAAGCCTGGGCCGTCCTCGACTGCTTTCCTAGGCCACAGGCAGGGAGCTGGAAGGGAAGCGGGGCTGCTGGGATAGAACTGGTGCCCATATGGGATCCCGGGCGTGCAAGCTGAGGACCATTAACCACTTGCGCCACCGCGCAGGGCCCAGATTGAGTAGGTTTTAAAGCATGGTGTTGAAAGTCACGTATGTTCATCTAGCAAGCATGTTAATAATGAGACATGCATCTACAGCAAAACAGATACGAACACAGAGCTGTCAAATTGTCACAGAAGTAACTGAAAATTGACTGCTCAAAAAATTAACCAGTGACTCACCAACAGATTATTTCACAGAGAAGGAGAGACGCAAAGATCTTGCATCTGCTACTTCACTCCCCAAGTGGCCTCAATGGCCATCAGTGAACCGATCTAAAGCCAGGAGTGTTAAGTGGGTGCAGGGTCCCAATGCTTTGGGTCATCCTTGACTGCTTTCCCAGGCCACAAGCAGGGAGCTGGAGGGAAGTGGAGCAGCTGGGACATAAACCAGTGCCCGTATGAGATCCTGGCAGAAGCAAAGTGTGGGTTTAGCCACCAGGCCACCAAATTGGGTCCCATGCTTCACCTTCTTAAGTCCCAGAGCAGTGTTCCTGTTTTTCATAAGACTTTTCCCTGATTTCCCATGGGTTTCTTCTCAGTGTGTCATTGAGAACCACATATCTCTTCTTATAAGTCTCTAGTAACTTAGTTTGTGTGCCACTGCATGATAAGCTTCATGAGGGCAGAAATACTTGATCCTTATATTGGGAACTATTTCCACCACCTAATAGTGCTATTCAATGAAAACCTCGTTACTTTGTTGAAATCACACTGCAGTGAATTTTATCACATTTTTTTTTTAGGCTTGGTATGGAAAATAGGTATTGAAGAAATGGAATCCACTGCATTATAATAGAGCATTCTGAATATCTCACTTAATCCTTAGAAATATGGTAAAAGACGGACGTTGCTATGTAAATTTTTTTGGAAAAGAAAAATTTGAGAATTCAGATGTGAGCAATTGGGCTAGGGATTTGGCCGAATTATTGATTCCCACTGAGATCCCTGATACCCAGTAAGACACCAAAGTCACAGGTTTGATTTCTCACCTCTGGCTCACAAGTGCAATTGTCTCTCACTGCAGTGATGACAGTTCAAATGTTCTGGTTCTTTCTGTCTTTACTGGAGCCCTGGGTTGATTGATCAAAGCCCAGCTTTGATTTGGACTAGTCCTGGATCTTGAGGTTATGTGGGAGCTTTCCTCTTTCTGCCTCTCAAACAAATTAAATTTGAAAAGAAAATTGTAATTTATACTAGCCTATCAATACCACTATTTCAGGCTTGTTTGATTCCAAAATTGATGAATTTACACTTCAAACCAGTGCTCATCAAATTTCTGTAATATTTAGATTCACTTGAGAGATAAAATATTTCTGAAGAATCCTAGTATAGAATTTAATTAGCATTTTGATGAACTTGCTTAAAATAGCAACACAATCTATACAGGAATAGTATGGTTGTCAAAACTACAAAAATAAAATAATTTTCTGGTTTTTGAATTATTCAAATAAAACCAAAACAAAATTTGAATCAATAATAATCTTGTGACATACTATTTTAAAAATTAACTGAAATTCCTACAATATAAAGCCTGTATTGACAGCTGTAGCTTAGTGCGTTTATTCATCTGTATAAGTAGAAACTGTTCATCACAAGCGCCCCAAGTCTCAGTGGCTTACCAAAAAGTTTTTATACCTTCTCTGTGTTAGTTGTCTCTTAGGGGAGGGTTCTACCATTTCCCTTTTCATATTGGTCATAACTGGTTAAATAACTGCATGGAAACATAAAGTGATTTTTGCTGCCTCCCCTTGAAGTGAAATGTTCTTCCAAACTGGTCCTATAGCTTCACCTTATTATAAATAGGTTGGAAAATGTGAACAACTATTTTTTTTTTGGAAAGGAAAAGATTACAGACATTGGTGAACACAGTCACTAATGCGTTTCCAAAATGAAAATTTTGTATTCTGAAACCCTATGATTATAAATCATCATGGATATGAAGTTGAATTTCTGTTATTTGTTTATTACAAAGCACATATACCAAACACATACACCTTAGATAAATACTATTACTTTGATATTATAGCCGAAAAAAACTGTTTCTTAATATATTGAAAGTTAAAGAATGATCATAATAGGCGTATTCTTGACCCCAACAATATTGTAAATACAAATTTAAATGTGGACCTTGAACTCCTAGATAATATCTGGTTATAAGATGTGCTTCACTGAGGTGATTAAGAATAAAACATTTTTTATTGCCACTGGTGAGAATATTTTGCCACCCTCATTGGTTAAGAAACAATGGATTCAGGTACTCTGTAAAGCTAAGGGTCAAAAGAAAAGTTAGGTATATGAGGCTGCAGGTACAAACCCATTGTAGAATAGGGTGAACTTGGAAGTTTCAGAGGCAGAAAAGGTTTTCATTCAGCCTTGAGCAAATTATAGAACTACAGTAGAAATAAAGGAGCAATGAAATGGATTCTCAAAGGGGCATGCATGACAGATAGGACAAGTTTGTTAAATAGTTATGAAGGTGAACCCATTAATAATAACATACCTGCTTTCAAGAGCTTTTTGTAATTTTCTTTATACATGATGAAAAATCAGGAAAAATGAATGAAAAATAACTTTCAAAAATGGTGTTTGTGATCAAATCAATAACTATTAAGGCTGTGAGTTATAATAGCTATATATTGAATGCTTATTATTTTATAAATGTTATTTATCAGGTATATTGGATAGATATCCATTTTCATACTAAATGGATCTCTAAAAGACAATCCTACCTATAGATAGGAGAAGGGGTTCTTAGAAATCTTGGGTACATGGTCAATTTTTCAAAATTAACATGTTACTTCAAAGAACAAATTTAAATTGATTTCAATATCATATGTAAATCCTTTGTGCTACATAGTGTTAAGTAAAATTGGGTTGTATGTATCTGGTCTTCTAGGAATTAAACTATATTTATGAATACATTTTAATGACAATATAATCATTGTCACTGAGGTAAACATCTGTTCTTTTAAAAGAACTAGCCATATAAAGTTTACAAGTAATCAATATGGAGGCAAATAAAGTATTTTTATAACTGCCAAAAACAGTTAGCTAGAAAACTAAGACACATTATCACTAGGAATTTTAAATACCTATTCTGACACTCATTGAGCCTCATGTAGTTTTCAGAAGATTTAATTTTGGGGAATGAAAATAAAATTTATTTATTTTTTAATGCTTTTATTATTGTACACTTTCAAAAATTTTCCCAGAGACCAATCAAGTATTGTCAGTATCATTCACTTAGACACTTGAGTAACTTTGTTTCTTAGCCAGAAACCTTGGGATGGTAATATAGTAATATGTAGCTATGTGTTCTTCAGTTTCTTTCTGCTAGGTTCTGTGAAATAGTTTAGTAGCTCTATTGTCTTCTAAAAAGGGCTGGAATGATCTTAGAGCTTCCGGGTACCTATCAAGAACATTCACTATTCAAAACTAGCTAGCATCAGATACTTTGACATGAGCTAGGAAGTAATCAGAGTCAATTTTAATTGAAAATGCCAAATTAAAAGGCATCATATATCCTTGTTTGAAATGTGTGGTGTTTGGAATAGTTGCCGGCAAAAAACAACTTCAGTGCAGGGTGGGTTTAATTTGAATACCTCAAAAGAAGCCAGGATGAGAAATTCTTAGATCTCATGTCTTGCCATAGCCTGGGAATATAATCAGATGTTGTGACTGAATATGAACTACCTGTATTCTCTCTTTGAGTTGTATGGCAGAATATCTGGCTATCATCTTGAAGATGTGTGAGTCTGAATGATTCTAAGATGTGACTAGTTTTTAGAATGCTTACTAGTTACACATTCAAATGATGCCAGAAATGGAAAAAAAGTATGATTGAATGAAAGGCTAGTGCTTTCCATTGCTCAAAAGGGATTGCCTTTCCTTAAATCTAGTAAGGTCTAACTTGAAGATGACACTTTTTCCTCAGAAAGATATCTATCTGTATGCAAACAGTAGCTGCAGCTCTATGGAGAGGGACATTTGAAACATGCACTAAAAATATTTTTATTGTTTTCTAGAAATATAGCACTGGTTTGCACATTGTTTTTAAAAACTGAAGCCTTTAATTGTCCATGTCACCATCAAGGTGGTGGTCTGGACTCTTCTCTATCTATGGCAGTTGGAACTGTAGAACAGGGCTTCCAGAGTATAATAGCTGATTAATCTCTAAGATATCTATTGGTAATTCTCTAGGGACAGCTTAACACAACAGTTAGGAGCCAGAACCCTAGAATCCGATGAGAATCCTCCTTTAATAATTTATTAACTAGCTAGTATGTTCAGCCTCACTGTATAGCATTTGCCTTATCACAAAAGTTAGTGCAATAATTTTGCCTTACTTACAGTGTTGTTTTGAGAGTTCAAGAAGTTAAAGTAATTTGAAATATTCATGACCTGTAGCCCATGTTAAATTATGCCAAATTAATCATAACTCTAAAATAAAATAAGTAAGTATCATACAAAGAAATAGGACAGTAGGCCAGTTTAAAAGTTTTGGACAGACCACTAGCAAGCAGTGACAGCAGAAGGTTATGGAAGTAGTGTGGTGACTAAAGAAAAGTGATGAGAAAAGGGTATCCTCTTCTGTTGAGGCAAAATAGGTCATCGGTTAGAGAATGTCTGTGGAAGAGTGAAAAGACTTAGAAGGAATCATGAACCTAAAAAGAAGGAAGGCAAAAAGGTAGCAGAGGTTGAGATCAATGGCATGCGTGGTACAACTAATTCTATATAGAGGCAGAAACAGATCAATGATGTAGGTTATTTTGCATTCTGTTAAATGTATCCTATATTTCTACTTAGATATAATGACATATGGGATGTCACAACAGCATTATTGACAAAAGGTGCCTTGTATCACTGATTTTCACAAATGTTCCCTGCTTGTATGCTATTAGCTTGATATTTAATCCATACCCCTGCAGCTTTGTGTCCTTGGGTGTACTTTAATCTTCATTACTTCACACACTGATTTCTCAACTGGGTAACTATCTGTCCATTGCAACCAGTTCTACCTCCAGGAAATATCTTTCACATTTAGAGACAAGTGGTAAATACATTTAATCAGCATTGGTTGCATTGGAATTATTTTAATCTGCTCAGTGGTGTGTCACCACTTGATCATCACTGTTTACCCAATGGTATTCTTTTTTATTTTATTTCAAAGATTGTATTTATTTGTATTGCAAAGTCATATATAGAGAGGAGAACAGACAGAGAGAAAGATCTTCCAACCTATGATTCAATCCCCAAGTGACCACAATGGCCAGAACTGCGTCGGTCCAAGGCCAGGATTCGGCAACTTCTTCTAGATCTCCCATGCAGGTTCAGGTTTCCAAGGCTTTGGGCTGTCCTCGATTGCTTTCCCAGGCCACAAGCAGGGAGCTGGATGGGAAGCAGGATAGTCAAGATTAAAACCGGCATCAATATGGGATCCCGGCGCATTCAAGGATATTCTAAGGAAACTGTATAAGTCGATGTGGGCTTGATGCATGGCTGTGAGTCCTGCTTGTTTCCTGTTAATACAGACACTGGCAACCAATGGTGATGACTGAGGCAAGTGAGTGCTGGTCTACCACATGGGAAAGCTGGATTGATCCCTGGTCCTGGCTCTGACCCTTGCCCAGCACTGGCCGTTGTGTGGATTTGGGGGTTGAACAACAAAATAGAATACTCTCTGTGCTCAGATCCCAGTATAAAATCCACATTTAGATATTATGGGGAAATAAAAGATACATTTGTTTTGTTCAAACTATTTTGAAATCTGTTCATTTCCTTCAGAAAATACATTTTTTAATGACATTTTTAGGACTCTCATATGTGAGCGTCTCCTTAGTTGATAGCTTTGATGTTCTGTGATTTTCAAGTAGGAAAGTTCTTACAACTGCATTAGTAATGTGGATATTTGGCATGGAAATTGTGGTGCTGGTTGGGACACCCACGTTTAAATCATATTGTCTCCACTCTAGTACTAACTCTGCCTTGATTCCACATTCAGCCAACGTGAAATCTGGGAAGTGTGGTTTATTGGGTCAAATAATTGTGTCCTCACTTCCCATGTGGGGATAACTTGATGGAATTCTTCACACCCAGCAGTAGCCTGACCAGGAAAGCAAAGACACAGTGGACGGGCTCTTGTATCATCTCTCTCTCTGCCTCTCAGTAAAATGTTTAAAAGACTCTATTAAAATTTGAGACACAAGAAATGGATGATATTCTCAAAACATATTGTTTACACCAAATCTTAATTTAGCTAGTCTTCTAGGATCACCTTTTTGACCCCATTGTAAATATAATCAGATAATATGATTCTAAAATGAAAAAAATAATCTGACTTTAAAACCATCGAGTGAAATCATCGAAATCATCATGTGTTTTGTAACAAAGATTAGCAAAGGATGTGATCCTCAGGGCATACTCACTTTTTTGGAATAACATGTTTTAAGCTACAGAAGAACTTTCCAGATATGTAATATATATATTCATAAATTTTTGTGTCTCTTTTTCTTTTATTTTCAGGTAGACAGGAAAATGAGTTTGAAAAATGGTATCCGATGCATTATCAAAGAGGAACTGGAAAGCTTAGTTTTGATGATCCCATTAAGCCAGCAAGAAGGAATAAGGAAAGGCATTTTCTGACTTTGTGACTTTAACCATTACTAATCATCAAAACACTATGAGAGATTATTTCAAGATCAAAGCAAAGCATAGAAGCTTCAAAGACAGATGGAGAGCTCAGTGCTGAAAAAGCAGGGCCCTCTTAATGTAAGCCCATTAGGAGATTGTTGGAAATCCAGTAAACAAGACCTGGATCTGAAAATAGACCTCCATAACAATAACATCTGAAGCAAGATCTATCAAGTTTGTAAGTATTTCATAAACAAGTTCTGCATCACACGCATGAAATCCATCTGCTATGTATGCCAGATAAGGTATCTTTAATCTCCTAAACAGAATAAAGAAACAATATAATCTGTAACTTGATTGAAGATGGAAAGAGTGCACCAATTAACTATGTTGAAAACAAGGTTAATTTGATACATCACAGACAAATGAGGAAATCTGGATACCCCTCAATGCCTTTAAGATGAAATGTCCCTTTGCCCCAAAATAATATTTAATTTTTTTGAAATCTACCCATGCCTTAGCCATTTCATATTTCACATATCCTATTAGCTTATCTTCATAATCATGAACATAAGTTGTCTAGTGTCTTTCTGTTGTGCAAGTAGTTGATAGTAACATCAAGCTCCATATTTGAATATAATATGGATATATTGTTATTGATTACATAATGATTTCAAAATGCTAATGCTCTTAATATATTATAAATTCACCATGTAAAACCAATTGTGTATCATTTTCTTTTCATTCAGTAATACTTAGAATCTTGATTATGGAGGTAAGGGGCTGACTGTTAGCTCAGTGGGTTAAACTGTAACCTGTGTTGCCAGTATCCCATGTGAGCATTGGCTTACATCCCTCCTGCTCAGCCTATGATTTCTGTTAGTGTTCTTAAGAAAGCAGTAGGACATGGCCCAAGTGCTTCCACCCCTGCTACCCAAGATGTGTATGGAGTGGCCCAGATCTCATTGATGCAGCCAGTTAGGGATCTGAGAGTGAGCCAACAAATGGCAGATATGTCTCTGCTTCTCCTATTCTCTAGAATTCAACCTTGCAACTAAAACAAATATTATTTAAGAAAAAAATAAGATTATTTTGCTTGCCAAAGTTTATCTGTAACATTGTAAACTTTGCAATTCTATAAAAATCATATTGAAAAATGTGAAGCACTATGGTTACAATTTTTGCTCTATTTAGCATAATATTAGTTCGATAATATGGAGATGTTGAAAAATAAAAATATTCTTTATGCTTTTATTTCTGTAGCTTTTTATACTTTTATTTCTGTAGCTTCGTATTTCTGTATGATCTTTTAATCTATATGTTTTTCATTCTTTCCAGTTACTCATTTTCATACAGCATAAACCTTAAGGGTACTTCAAAACATCATAGAAAGGTAATTAAAATAAGCATATTGTTACAGTTGTTGAAGATGTTTAGCTTTTTAATCATGTACATTTGCAAAAATTTTCCAAGGTCTCTTGTATGCATGAAAAGCTTATATACAAAATAGTCTATGAGCTTCCACTTTGAACTTTTGTAGAAGTCTGGATTTTATTTACAGGATCTATGTAAAGTTTTATCCACTTTGTATTTATTTATCTATATGCTATTATAGAATTACAGTTTGCAAGTAAAAGTTTAGTTGGAATTGTGTCCTCATTTGATTGATTATAAAACTAACATTGGATATTAACCATAATTTTAACTTATGATGGATATACTGAAATAAATCTTTTAAAACATAAATCCTCTTCAACTATTCAAATTTCAAAATATAGACACAAATGAGTATTTTAGGACTAAATGTAAAAGGAAAAAAAAACAACATTTGTCTTTGAAAAGGCTCTATATTGACCAATAATATCCAAGGAAATTCAAATTTTACCTCAAATCCCTTCTTAGGACTATATATAATATGTATATGATATCTCACATATTTATCACATGGGTAAATGAAACATGATAATATATATGATATATAATATCATATTATATATATATTACATGGGTAAATGAAACCTAATGATATTGATAATTTTGTGAAATTTGAATACTGAAAGCTTATTTAATATAGTTACTGAGCATTCTAGTTCAGCTGTCTGTGTTAGAAACATGATAAGTATCTGAATGAGAGACCATAAAACTTGAGTGTCTAGTTTGGTTCAATAGCAGTAAATGGACACAAAGCAATGCTTCAGCTAAAATGGATAAGTTGGCAAATTACAAGTGACAGTATCACTTAAGCATAAAATATGTATCACATTTTAACCACACTTCAGCATTAAGAAACACAAGCTGTTTATTTCATGTTAAATGTATTTTTAAAGCCAGTGAGATGGTAAACTTGCTCCTCATTTATATGCAAAGTTTTTATTGCAATATTGCACTTAAATAATTTTATAGTTTTTTTTTTTTTGTCAATAGTGGCTTATTATTTGTTCTGGGCCTGACCTAGAGGGAGTTATTTAAACCTGTTTCTCATCCTACAGCCTTTCTTCCGCCTCAAATAATACTCTTTTCTGTTTACCATTTTTTCATTTTCATAAAAATACACAACAGTCTCAAAGGAAGAAGCAAAGAGGGAAACATATTCTCTGACAATTGATCACAGGAAAATTTATCTATAAAACACTCCTCAAGTGTGAAATAATCTGCTTGAATAAAAAACAAAGACAAGTATAACATAAATTTAAATGTTTGTTGCCAACATAGCCTTTTTTTCAGAAAAATAACAGACATTTTGCTGGTAGTCTTACTATTTCCATTTCATTCATCAAGAGGAATCGTAGAGATATGAAAAACAAGATAAGTATAATTGAGCTTAGACAAGCATACTGAAGTCAAAGGAATTGTGAACAGTGGGTACCTTGATCTCTCACTGGTAACTTCTTCAGTAATAAAGCTATATAATCTACTTTTACAAAGGTAAATAGATATATTCTAAATTTTCCAACTAAAGCAAAAGGCATTGCAGAATGGATGGGCAGATGATTTTCATGTAAAGTTACTTCAATAAAGTAGATTAAGTATAGATTTGTTTTCATGCAAAAATTTGAAATTCATGCATAGCTTTTCTTTAATTTTTTTTTTATTTTACATACTGTTTAATAGGCACTGGGGTCTTCTTTTCTCCTCCTCAAG
This sequence comes from Ochotona curzoniae, assembly GCF_017591425.1. Taxonomy (NCBI): domain Eukaryota; kingdom Metazoa; phylum Chordata; class Mammalia; order Lagomorpha; family Ochotonidae; genus Ochotona; species Ochotona curzoniae. The sequence goes on along the minus strand of NW_024466502.1, from coordinate 37,790,445 downwards.
TTCCTTCCCTTCCCCATCCTTCTCCCCTCTAGTCTTACAATGGATGTGTTTCATGAATATTCACAAGTCCCTCATGCTGCCACTGTGGTGTCTCCCAATAATGCAAGATATTATTAACCTTGTCACTGTGTCTAGGTTTTCATAATGTGCATTTTCCATGAGTTTGTTGAAGACCATCCCTCATTTGTATTGATTTCAAAATTTTTGTAGCAAAAAAAAAAAAATAATAATAAGCTTACCCTCCAATTCCATTATCTGCACACTAGTTGATATGTCCATAGAGTTAATTTTTACACATTTTTAAACGGTTTCAGGTAATGGAGCAATTCTATGATAAAGGGGATTAAGTACCTTTTGATAGGAGGGATGATATCATGTTGATACATTTGTTGTGTACACAATGCAGAGAGAAGGAAGAGCCAGAATAATTACATAGACTTAGCAACATCTAGATGTTTTTTTCTTTTCTACCAGTACTTGTAATACAATCGTATTTTATTTATAATGTTTATACTTTTTGTCCTACTAAAACATTTTCACTGATAATTTTATTCAGCTTAAAGTTTCATTTTAAGCAACTCTTATTTTCTCAATGATAGTTTATAGTTTTTACCCTGCTAGGAATGGCTGCAGACTATAAGATTACAAGAAATCAATAAACGTGAATAAAGCTGCAAATTTATTTCCTAAGAAAGCGTCTATTTTACTGTTAAAAAAATCATTGTGAAACATCTGCCACAAACTGCTAGTAAATGGTAAAGCTTTTAAGAGCAACTGCATTTGCAAGTATTTAAATGAAACTTATTTTATCCATTCTAATTAGAATTAAAAACTATATTAAATATTGGCTTGTGTTTCCAGGTTTTACAGCTAATAGAATGTAAAATCATGCCTAAATTGTTTCCATAAGAAGATTGACAAAAAGTTTCAGAGTAATTAATTTTCAACATTTGGTCACTAAAATAAGTCAATGAAACCCTTATATCATTCTTGTAGATTAGGGAATTGTATAACTTAAATATATTGTGATTGAAAATAAAGAAATCATAAGGGAGATGTGCAAATATTTAAATGGAATTTACGTTTTGGAAAGGAATTGAAGTTAAATTCTCAGAAAAGTACCTTTCTTGAAGTGTAAAACATAACGTGTAAGAGGCACATTCCCCAAAGGCAGCGTCTTCATTCAGGAGAGAGCATCCCGCCCTTCAGAATGAGACCTTTCAGAGCACTGCACCAGGCACGAATGACCTACATGAATAGGAAATGGCTTTTTCAGTTACTACAGCTGAATGCTTCTGAAATAGAGAATTCAGGCGTTTCACTTCACTGTGCAAATCATCACATAAATGAGATAGTAAGTGAAAATTTCAGCTTATATATAGTAAGAAATTATGTCATTTACAATGATAGTACAATTTACATCATGTGCATTTTTTCTATCTTGATTTAAATATTCAAAGATGTTGGTGGTTGTGATTTTTAACTCTTTTTGAAAGTAAAGTTTTATAGGAACACCAATTCAAATATGCAGTTAAAACAAGTTTTTAAATGGGTTAAAATTGCAGTTAGCCAAAATATCAAAGTCTGAGAGTATGAGTATATTGAAATTATCAACCAGGTCAAGTCAGACTTAGACAAAAATTATTCTGTGCCAAGCACACCATGAAAAACAATTGTAAAAATAAATAATGAAATTAGTATGATTTAATGTTTTTAAGTATACTATTTTAAGTACCACTATTTTGAAAGATAATTTCAATTGCACTAGATATAAACTATTAAAATAGAGTTCAAAGCCCAGCTACTCTGCTCCTGATTTAGCTTCCTGCTGATGCATCTTGAAGGGCTACTGACGATGGCTAAAGAGCTTTTGTCCTTGACACCCACTTGGGAGATGTAGATAGAGTTTCAACCTAGCCTTGGCCCAGCTCCCAGCATTGCAGTCATGTGAGGATTTTAAATGTTCTTCTCTGCTATTGCATGCCCAGTGAAGTATTCTCAGGCTACCCGAGAATTCTGAAAATTCAGACTAGCTCTGACTTCAGATTACAAACTTCATTTTTCTACTTTATTTGCATTTTCACTTCATTATATCTTCAAGAAATCATTCAATGGTTTGTCATGGAACTCTACTGGCATTTTCCCAGGAGAGCATCTGTCTAATAAGTGCCATCAATTTTGACCATAAGAGTACACTGCCTACATTTCATTGAGTGAAGTATTCGTGCCTTACAATTTTTCCACATAGTCAATTCTCTGTGCTGTTTCACTAACATGCATTTCATGTGTAACTTATTTGAAACTATGGTTCTGGGAAAGCTAAGTTTTTAAAGATTGGAAGACCCATTAATGCGTGAACATTATGTACTAGCTAGTTTCTTGATAACCTTACAGGGGATGAGGTCACATTCAAGACAGTTTCATTGGTTTTTTTGTGCACCATTCATTATGGTTAAGCACACATTGATAATACCTCTAAGGAAAGCTTATAACAGCTACTTTACAATATCTGCAGTCATTCATGTCGGGGAGATAAATTATTGCTATTAAGCCCAATTTGGGTATGGATTTGAATAGGTCAGTGATTGTTACCCTATCTCTGGGAGGAAAACTCCTGCTCTTGTCTAATTCAGAGGGCCAGTCGTATTCAGAAATGGAACCATTGTGCTGATAGAAATAAACAGGTTCACAGCAATGCAGGGAGGAACAGAGTTTGCAAACACGCTCAATGCAGCAGCACAGTTCATTTAAAAGCATAAAGTTCATTACTCGACGTTCTCAGGTTGTTAAAGAAAGTAGGTAAAGCAGTTGAAGTCCATAGTCCATGTGTTTCCCCTTCCTAGCTTTAATGCTTATAACTTAACTTATTTTTACATACAGGCTTCTGCATAAGATGTGGGTAAGGTTTTGGAAAATAATGTTGAATTATAAGAATTTACCAAGCCACTGTTAACATTTCATTCTCAATTAATTGTTTAGCAATTTTAGATGCAAATCAGTCACTCACGATTACGTATTTATGTGTCTATGTGTTCGAGTATGTGTGTAAATAACATAAATAAATAAAATGTATGTATGTATAGTTAGATATATCATAGACAGGAAACCACTATTGTCTTTTTACTTTGTTTCTAGTGCTTTATCCCTGCAGTCTTGTATTAATTAGAGAAGACTCCTGAGAGTGAATTGCTACAACATACTCAACATTCATTAATTTGGCAGACCCGCTACAAGCAGTAATGTCATTGTGCCTGTAATCTAAATGAACTTGAAGACATTTGAATAGACTTACTGCAGTATAGATATCTTACAAAATTTATTTATCTATCATAGTTGAGATTCCATTTTCTAGTTGTTTGAAAGAGGGCATAACAAAGCAGTTTAACAAAATGACTATGTTAGCTACACTGGCACTATTTCCAGATCTCTAAAAACAATTTTTTTGCTTTGTGGAAAAGTCATCTGCCCTCTCTGTATTTGTCTCTTTGTCCATAAAATGGATACATGAGCAGCTGATTGAAGTTTCCAAAATATTTTGAGTAATGCTTGCCATATAAAATCAATGTCTTCGGAAAATAAGTAAGGTTGCTCTTAAAAAATGGAAATATAAGAAACAACACTCACACAAAAAAAACCAATACTATAAAGCAAGAATGTTTGTTTCTGGGGAGGATTTCTAGTAAAGATTCTTCAGGGATCTATCACAGCTTCCGTGCAAAGCAGTGAATCACTCTGCCTCTACAGTCAATAGCGTTCAGGAGAGTACCTCCGTTCTCAGTTCTGTGTTGCACTACGCTTAGTCTGTCTTTGATGCTTCCTGCATGGGGCTCCTGTGAAGTGATCTGTCTGAGATCTCCCCGGAAGATTCATTAAGTCGTTCTGAATGTGTCTGCTTCCCTCATGGGCGAGGCAAGGCTTACCAAACATAAACCACCTGTGTCCTCAAGTTAGCACCGATTCTGTTTCTGTAGCCAACTCAAAGTTTCGTTTATTATTTACAACATACTGAACGTGTGGGGACCTAATTATTTCTGGAAGTAGCTCCATCCCCCACTCTGTGTCATGTCAGTTGCAGCTGGCTGGGATCTTGGGTATTCTCAGTGGAAAGCCTCACTTCCTGAATCTGCTCCCTTAGCAATCGATCAAAGTGCAAATGGGAGAGTGCTAGGTCTTGATTTATGATGCCCTCACTCCTCTCTAGTTTGATTAATTTTGGTCATCTTTTTTTCTAGGACAAAAAAGAATCATGTCTTTAGTATCACTCACTCTCATTAAATTGCAAAATTTGAGTTAATATATTGCACACTGATTTATTTTGAAGGATATGATGTAATAGTGTAACATCAATAATCAAAATAGTGTTTACAAATAAAAAAATAACTACTCATATACATTTGAACTCAGTCTTAAGATTTTTCTCAGTGGCTATAATCTGGGGCAATGTTTTAAAAAATATGCTCAGAGGACAATGCAGCATCAGAAACATGAGCTTTTATAAATGTAGATATTGAAGTCGATACACACTCACTGAATTAGAATATCTGGTTGTAAGATCCGGAATTAGTGTTTTAACAAATATTGCAGGTGATTTCAGTGCATTGAAATTTTCGATAATCTGCGATTCCCAAATACTAAAAACTATTTTTTCAGCTTTTTTAAAATCAACTTTCAGGAAGCTACCAGCCAGGCTGGTGTAACTTACAGGTAGCATAGAACTTTAATGTGTGTGTGTGCACAAGCATACGTGTATGTGTATTGATTTATTATCCTATCTGCCAATCATACAGTTGGTCTGTTTGCTGAGGATACCACGGGGATCAAAAGCTGCGCATTCTGCCTAGGGTTTGACTTGTAACTCCCAAATGGCTGCCAAAGAAGCTGGGAAGTCAGGAATTCTGTGTTGGCAGCTAGCACAGGATCCTCCAGAGAGTGCTGTTGGCTCACATTCAATCTTAAAAGAAAGAATAACAACTCTTCATTTTCATCGCATTCCTTGACTTGACTGGGATGAAATCTGCCAGGCCTATGTTTAAAAACTCTACTGACCAATGCAAGTAGAGTGCCTTTCTCCTAGGTAACTATCTACCTGATTGAGTAGCAGTGTGATGTGTGTGACCTATTTACTTTTATGCTCCCAATGCATCCATTTTCCCTTTCCACTTTGTTCATGCAGCTATTTTTTTAAGTATCATTTTCAGCTCCTTTCTCCCTCTAATTTGCCTGCCAATTAGAATCAAGTCCTTTTGGTACCTTGAACCTACTCCATGTTCATGATGTTTAAGTTTTATCTGTAGCTCCAGTCCATCTTTAACGGAGTGTGTCATGGCTATTGACATTTTTGCTTCTATGTCCAGCTTTAACTTAAATTCTGAAAGTCTGAAATGGATAAGCAAATAAATAAAATGCCAGAAACTTGGCATTCTCCAACAATTGTATCTCCATCCTAATGGTGCTCCAGCTTAAAAGTATCAATCAGCATTAACTTTTACTTCTGCCCCAACTCAATCACCATTTTGACTCACTGCTCTCTATTATACATTCTAAATTGACATATCAGAGATCCTAGGACCTTTCGAATAGAAAAAAAAAATTACCTCGAGGTATACAGAACTTCAACAGACAGAATCTTAAGTTTCACAAAATATAATCACTGCAGAATATTGGTAGATTACTTACTCTCAAAAATTCTCAGTTTTTCCTTTATAAATGCTTATTTATTTGAAATACAATATCTCAACAAGCAAGAGGGTGATATAGAGATTCAGAGACTCTTTGCTTCAGCTGGTTCATTCCTCCCAGTGGCTGAAGCAGCTAGGGCTGGGGTAGGCTTAAGCCAGGAGCCAAGGCATTATTTTAGGTCTCCCAAGTAGGTACCATGGGCCCAGGGCCTTGAGGCATCTGCTTTTGCTTTCCAAAATGCATTAGTAGGAACTTGGAACAAAAAAGGAGAAACAGGACTCAAACCAGACCCTTATGGAATGCCAGCCTTTTGGACATTGGCCTAACCCATTACTTCAAGCCCTTGGGCTTTCTTTGTGTTATAATTTTATTTATTCATTCCTTCTACAGATATTGCTTGAAACTTAAAAGTTACCATGGTGTGCTAGAATCCTACCATAGTGTGGTGGACAAAATATCTTCAGTCAAGAGGAATATGGACAAGATATTCATTTTGATGGAAACTAAGGTAATATATTTTAAAACACTTGGTGCAAGATAGATGGGAAAATGTCAATTATTTCTGTTTCTGCTAGAGTTTCTTTTCTGTTCCCTGACTAGCATCTAATGCTTCATTGGGAATTACTGTATTTTCTTTTTTTCCTGAGAGCTTTCATTTATGGCATTTGCCACCTCTTTCCCCAGTCCCCGTAAAGATGTAACACAGAATGAGGTAGATTTGCTCCAAGTTACTGGTTCTTACCTTTCTCAGAAAAATTCCTGAGCACTTTCATTTAGTTTTCCTATTTCAGCTCTATTCCCTGCCATTCTCTGGAGAATCATTGTGTGATGATATTTACTGAAATGATTCTAATTCCAATCTGCATGACAGACTTGTTTGATTATTATTATTTTTTTTTCTGAGTGGCCACAGAAGCAGGTGAAAAATAGCTATTGGATGTATATCTTTGTTAACTAGTTTGAACAATGATGTGGTGAACTGAACTGAACATAGGAGGAATACAGACCAAGAGTTAAATGACTATGAATCTAGGTGAAAATGTTAGCATTGATTTAATTATACAATGCTAAGTTTATTATGAATCCATGGCCAAGTGGGATGGCTCGATTGGCTCATCTTCCCCTTGCAAGTGCTTGGATCTAGTATGGGCACCGTCCATGTTCCAGCTGCTCCACTTCCCATTAAGCTTCCTCTTTGCAGCTGGAAAGTAGTAGCGGATAGCCCAAAGCCATGGAAACCTGCACTCACATGGGAGATCTGGAAGAAATTCCTGGCTCCTGGTTTTAGATTGGCTCCTCTCCAGCCATTGTAGCCACTTGCAAAGTGGGACAATGGATGGAAAATCTTTCTCTCTGTCTTACCTTCACTCTGTGAAATTGCCTTTCCGATATAAATACATATTTTTTTTAAAGGAAACACGTTATTAAAAAAAAAAAAGAACTTTGGAGAAGACTGGGATACCTATTGTGTAAGGTACTGTGCTTGGGTGCCGAAGATTGGGGAAAAAAAAAATCAGATAATCAGATTCATGTCACCTTTTCTTTCAAGCACCAAAAATCAACATATAACGGTATCTTGCTAAATGTAATAGTTAAATTACCTGACAGAAATCCATACACCACTAGGGGGCATGTGAGAGGGCAAGCTGTGTAGATCCTTATGCACACAAGAGAAATTTGGACAATACAAAAGACAGTGGGAAAGTATTGTATTATGAGGAAACATGCCACCGAACATCCTTCCTGAGCCTTAAATCCACAATTCATATGGAGACTAGTGGGGAACTCAACAATCAGAGCACAGACTTATTACATGTAATAAAAGTAAGGTTCAAATAATTTCAGGTATTTAATAGATAAGTGACTGAGTCAACATCAAAATTATGCATTTTCAATCTTTATACTTCAGTGATTTTTTTAATGCTGTGGATTGTATTCTATTCATTGACAATACCTTAATTTTTATTCATTTTAATATTTTTTGTATATTTCCACATATCACCAAAAAAATCTTTTTTTTCCACCAAAAAATCTTACCAAAAATTTTCAAGCAGAGTCATCCACAGTCAAGGGACACTGTTAACTCCTGCCCTGTGTGACAGTAGTTATTGGCAAAATATAATGCTTGAACTATGGCAGCATGCCAACCATTCTGCAACATTTCAAACTATGATTTTTAAAATTCACAACCAAGAATACAAATTTCCATTAGATTTGGAATGCCATTAATTATCTGGACATTGACAGATTAACCCTGAGCTGTGTTACATCAATAAACTCACCTGTAAAATCATAAGCACTCCAAGTCAAAAATCAGTCATCACAGGCCACGCATTTAATGCCATAGTTAGGATGGCCACATCTTATCCCAGAATGCCTGGGGTCAAGTTCTGAGTTTTCTCCTGGTTCTGGATTACTGCTAATGTGAGGCAACAGGTGATGGCAAAAGTGCTTGGGACCCTACAACCATGTAGGAGACCTGGGTTCAATTTCCAGTTTCAGGCTTTGACCTGGCCTCTTCCTAGGTGTTTCAAGCATTTCATTAGTGAATCAGCAAATGCGAGTCTTTTCTCTGTTTCACCTCTTTCTCTTCCTGTCTCATTTTAAATTTTTTAAAATGATTTTCCATGATTCAGTTTTGTAGGTGTAGGGATTCCCCCATTTCCTCACACTTCTCTCCTCCCCTCCCAATTGTTCTCCCTCCTATATCATTATAGCAGTCCTTCAGCAACACTAACAAATTCAACATTCTATCCACATGCACCATCGCATTGTAGACATAGACCAAGGCAGAAAATCAAACATCATATATGGAGATTGCCTTATGTCAGAGAGAATATATGATATTTGTCCTTTTAGGATTGGTTTATTTCACAGAACGTAATAGTCTCTAATTGGGACCATTTTGTTTCAAATAACAGAATTTAATCATTTTTTAATTGATGTGTAGCATTCCATTGACTAGACGTGCCACAGTTTCCTTACCTATTCGTTCGATGGGCACCTGAATTGTTTTCAAATTTTAACATTTGTGAATTCCGCTGTAAATGTAGGGTTGTAAGTCACTTGCTCATACACAGATTTCACTTTGTTCGGATATATTCTCAGTAGTGGAACAGCTGGCTCATAAGGCAGATCAATTTTCAGTTGGATCAGCACTCTCCATGCTGACTTCCATCTTCTCTTTATTTCTCTGTGTGTTCTTATTACAAAAATACATAAAATGTTTAAAAACTCATTCGTAGGAATAGGAGCAATAACAAAGCTGACTTCAGGTATATACATAGGTAAGTAGAATAATTATAGCAAACAGAAACTGAATGTCTAGTATGGTTAGCATCTTAAATCATTCATCTTGACCTCTCACAGATCGGTGCTATGATTCAGTTTTATAGATTCAATAAAAAAAAAAACCTGAGATATAAAGTTATCCAGTAACTTGCTAGAAATTTACATAGCTTGAAGCCAATAGCTCTAGATTTTGAAATAGAGCTGTTGAATTTTCTCTGTCTTTGCATATATAAATAAATTACGTGTAATACTATAAATTATAGTTGCACTTATGAAACATATCTTTGTATACAAATATAGACTTTTATTTGAGTGTCAGAAACAAGCAGTTAGACAGAGAGATCTATCTACTACTTCCCAGATGTTGACATAAACTAGAACTGTACCAGACCAAAACTGACTTAGGTACTCAGTCTGAGTCTTCCATGTGAGTCGCAGAGACCCAGTCACAAGCCCCAGCAGCTCTGCTCCCCAGGGTCTACATTGTCAGAAATATAGGACTGGGAACCAGGGCTGAGAATCAAACCCAAGAATGCCAATACTAATTGTGGATGTCTTAACCACCAGATCGAAAGCCTGTCCCTTAATATTCATGTCCTAATAATAAAACTATTGAAATTTAGAAGCACTATAATGTGAAGTAATTAGAGCTTTTTAAAGTTGAGACATCAAAGCAAAATATTTTACATTTATGTGTACAAATATTTATTTGACATAAGAGATGACTACAGGTTGAGAACACAGGACACCGTTTTTATCTTCATATGCAGTAACGACTCTTGTTCAATTTTAAGTGCAAAATGACACCTTATCTCGAAAACAGCTGTCCATGCTCAAGCACAAAAATTATTGTGTCATATTGTCTACAATTTTAGATTGATTTCCTGTCATTTCATTGTTGACTTAGTTTGTAATCAGTAGCATGAGTTTGTAAGTTTGACAGCCGCTTGATTTGGTGTGGTGGATAAAAGCGCATTGAGATAACACTATGCTACAATTTAAAAAAAAAAAACTTTTTATGTCAACAAACTACAGTGATCATAAGGTATTGTAGTGACTGCAACATCCTTATAACCCAAGAACAGATATTGACTTATTTGTAATATTATTTGAATAATTAAAACAGAAGCACCAAAAAGCAACAGTCAGTGGCTAGGGAAGAAATCCCTTTTGCACTCTTATTATTAAATCTGTGTAAGTTTTCTGAAAGGTGATATACTGTATTTTAGACATCCATTTGTTCATTTATTTTAAAAGTGATAGTTTCAATGAATATTTTTCAAAGGAGTTTTTGTGTTAAAGATTTATTTATTTTATTGGAAAGACAGACACAGAGAGAGAGGAGGAGAGACAGAGAGGAAGATCTTCTATCCAATGGTTCCCTCCCCAAGTGACCACAACGACTGGAGCTGAGCCAATCTGAAGCCAGGAGCCAGGAGCTTGTCCAGGTCTCCCACACGGGTCCAGGGTCCCAAGGCTTTGGGCCATCCTCGACTGCTTTCCCAGGCCACAAGCAGGGAGCTGGATGGGAAGTGGGGCCGCCAGAATTAGAACCAGTGCCCATATAATATCCTGGTGCATGCAAGGAGAGGAGTTTAACCACTACGCTATCACACCGAGCCCTCAAAGGAGTTTTTTAAAATAACAAAATGATAAAAAACCTTTTAGATTTTAATTTTCACTACAGTTCATTTTATCAGTTCATCTTTAGAGAAAATGACAGCTGGCATTGAATGAGGGTTTCCCTTTTATGTGTGTTAATTCACTTAACACAATGGTCTTATGAAACTGGTATCATCAAAACTTACAATATTTTGAAGAAATCAAGATGCATAGTGTCTAGACAAATTTCTAAAATGTACACATTTAGTTAATAGTCAATGTTTGCTTATTGAACTAGATGTTTTAATTACACTAAACAAAAAATTTTATACATATGTATGTTTTATATGTGTGCAGATTTAAATATGTGCATGTTATATGCATGTATATACGTATATATATAATATTAGTGTAAGCTTGCATAGGAGAGGAAAATATATATATTTAAGTTAGCTATCAGGGATCCCTATTTTTAGAAATAAACACACTATGGCCATTGATTTATGTTCATTGATTTTGTACCCTGCTATTTACCAAACTCTATTAGGAGTTCCAAGAATCCTTTCACTGAGTCCTCCTGTTATATGTGAACAGGGATAATCTGACTTCATAATTTCCAATTGGAATTCCTTATTTTATTTTCTTATGCCTAAAAGTTCTAGTGAGGACTTCCAATTATGTTGAATAGCAGTGACAAAAGCGGGCATCCTTCCCTAGTCATAGAGCTTAGTGGGGAAGCTCCCATCTTTTTCTTCCATTATGATGATGGTTTTGGCTTTTTGCATATTCCTTTAATTTTTTTGTGTGATGTTCTTTCTATGCCTAGCTTACTTGGGGTATTTAGCGGAAAGCGGTGTTGTATTTTATCAAATGCCTTAGTTGCTCTATTGAGATGATCATGTGTTTTTTAGTTTTCAATTTGTTGATGTGGTGTATCACAGTTTTGATTTTTGCGTATTGAACCATCCCTGCAAGCAACTGTGTGACCGATCTCAAAAGGAGAAGTGTCTGTTCTCTGTAAGGCAACTTTAGTGCAAAATAAAAAAACAAATAGTTATATAGGTGAGGAAGGATAACATCTTAGATGAATTGTGTAATCAAATCTAACATAATGGTAAGTGAAGCTGTGTCGAGGTAGGCATCTCTGTTCCTGAATAAAAGATTCCCAGCAAAACACATACACATGCCTTGACAATATATCAGATTTTCTGTTGTTGTTTATACCTGTAATTCCATCATACACTTGGATAGCAGAATGTAATACTTGTAACTGTTACTGAAGGACTGTATCACTGTAATAATATCGGGGAGGGGAGGGAACATCGGGGAAGGCAAGGGGGGAATTACCTATACCTACAAAAATATATAATAGAAAATTAAAAAGATAGTTTTACAATAAAGACCTATAAAAGAATAAAAAAACATATTTCTACATAAAAATCTGATATTTTCTAGAATTTTAGCTCAGTTGTGCTGCTAAAAAAATACCTAAAAGTGGGCACTCTATAAAGCACAGAGATACATTTCATGCAGTCCTGGATCCTGGGAACTGGACCACATCACGGATACTTGTTGTGTGAAAAGCTCGCTGCATCCTCATATGATCAGAAGAGACAAAACAGGAAAAGAACAAAAGATGGTGTGTCCTCACAGGACCTAAAAGCAGAGAGCTCTGCCTTCAGTTTCACCCTGTTACAGCAGTGCCAGACACATGAACAAAGTCAGAGCTTGTAAGAAGGACTTGATAAACTTCCAGAGGCCGCATTTCAGAATGATGTCACCTCCTGGATCATGTTTTAACATGACTGCTAGAGGAGACACAATCATTCAAATCATTGTCTATATTGCATTTAAAATGTTTTCCTGTGTGGAAGGAATAGTAATAAAATCTCACAGGTGAAAAAAATCCTGCAACGTAGACATGTTCTTTATTTACTTGTTCTCCAGAAGCTGATTTCATTTATTTTATTATTATTTTTAAGATTTGCTTAGTTTCATTTGACAGGCAGAGTTCCAGGAGAGAAGAGGCAGAGTGAGTAATTGTATGACAGATTAAATGCACACCAGTCAGTGACTGAACATTCAGGAAAAGAGAATGTGTGGAGTGACAACACAGAGGGAGCCTTTCACTTGCTAATGTGTTTGTTTAAATTTCGTATTTAAACAAACAGACAAGAAGCTGTGGAAGTTCCAAACAGAACCTGCAGAGCGGTGCCACAGGTGTCAATTTTATTTTATGCGTAATGACATGAAATGAAGAGATGAAATGAAACCTGAGAAGGAAAGCTAGGTGATACATTCAGGCTCATCTAGTGGCAAAGACTTAACTCTGTCTAATATACTTGCAGTTAAGGGGAAAAAAGGAAAGAATAAAAAGAATTTTAGAATTAGAAATTTTGCCATGCCCTTCATTACCTGCAAAACTTGTTTCTAACCTATGCAAACCTGTGATACGAACACACTTTTTGTCATAAGTCCTTAAAAGGCACGAGTCCTTTGAGTTTACAATTATCCCTACACAGTGCTTGACTCATAGAATTTCATAGCTTTTGACTTTGAATGACTGAAATAGAGTATTATTATTTATTTTCAAGCCCAGAATTATTTTATGTGTATATATATACATAATATATATACATATATAACATATACATATATATTTAAGATTTTTAAAAGATTTTATTTATGTATTTATTTTTATTGGAAAGGTACAGAGAGGAAGAGAAACAGAGAGGAAGATCTTGCGTCTGATGATTCTAGCGCAACGGCTAGAGCTGAGCCAATTCGAAGCCAGGAGCCTGGAGCCTCTTCCAGGTCTCCCACGTGGGTGGAGGGTCCCAAGACTTTGGGCCATCCTGGACTGCTTTCCCAGGCCACAAGCAGGGAGCTGGATGGGAAGCAGGGCCACCGGGATTAGAACTGATGTCGATATGGGATACCGGTGTTTGCAAGGTGAGGACATTAGCCACTAGGCTACCATGCCTGGTCCCAGATTTATTTTACATGAAAGTGTACAAAGAGATCTCCTATTTCTGACCTACCATCTTAGGTCAAGAGTTGTATTCTTCCTTAGAAGAGAAACAGGATAGCTTGCTACTCCCAACCCAAACAATCCACTTTAAAAAAAGATCCAGAAAGACGCTTGAGAAAAAGATCACGTAAACAATGACTCCCTACCTGCTGCCATAAGGAGGATTGTTCTTCTGAACTTCCAGGCAGCAAATGTGAGAGGACACTTGTTCTCATTTTTTGCTCTTCCGACTCTTATTTATTTATTTGTTTATATACTTTTAAAGGTGTATTTATTTTTATTACAAAGTTAGATATACATACAGAGAGGAGGAGAGACAGAGAGGAAGATCTCTCGTCCAATGATTTACTCCCCAAGTGAGCGCAATGGGCTGGTGCTATGCCTATCCGACCCAGGGAACCAGGAATCTCCTCCGGGTCTCCCACGTGGGTGCAGGATCCCAAGGCTTGGTGCCATCCTGGACTGCTTTCCCAGGCCACAAGCAGGGAGCTGGATGGGAAGCATGGCTGCTGGGATTAGAATCCGTGACCACATGGAATCCCGGGCGTGCAAGGCAAGGACCTTAACCACTGCGCCACCACGCCAGGCCCCTGGACTCTTGTTTTTAAACTTTTGGGAAATCTGCATTGTTCCTCTATAAGATTTAGTATGGAAAGAAAGTCTTTAATAAAGAAATGGAGATTAACATGAAACATTCCCCATTATATTCTTACAATCTTGGGATTGACATTAAGTGTCCCAGGCTTAATACATGTTGTATATCAGTTCCGTGAAGAGGACTTAAGAATGTTGCCTTCTTAAATAATTATACAAAAATGGGGAGAAACAAATTTAAATAAACAGGAATGACTTCTGTTAACAATGACTTTTAAGAAATACTTTTGCAGCCATAGAAATTACTACCTCAAACTGTCTTGAAACTAAGTCATTTTGTGCATTATATATGAAAAATTATACTATGCTAAAGCTACTTAGTACTCTAATTTTTCCTTAATTGTCTTACCTCTTTCAATATCCATTAAATTGATATGCCTAGGGCTTATACTTCAAGAATCAAGCTATAGCTGTAAGAGTAGAAATACGTTTTTAGTAACTATTGCTCTTATACTAAAAATACATTTGGAGCTATAAGACTTTACAAATTCAGGACTCTTTCCCAATATGAAATGTCTTGAATTTCCAAGAACTGAGCAAGGGAACAGTTTTGCATTGCTTTCCTAATTAAAGTGCAGAAAGTTAATAGCTTTGGACATCTCTGCAAAATGAATAAATGTGCACTGCTGCCTTGACATTTCCTCCAGCATTGATTTGAAAACACTAAGTGTATTTTATTTTTTGGAACCAGAGTATAAAAATTCACCCAGCAATTGTTTTCCATTGATATTCCCTCAGTGAGTTTGCATTTGTAGGATGAAAATTGGCATTTATAATTTAGAGGCAGTCAAATTATAGAACTTGTAGACTGCAGCTCTTTATTTTTATTAGCAAAACCTTGTAGAGTGATGAGATGATTTTGTTCAGCCTATTCATTTATATCATATTTCAAAATTGATTAAATAACACAACTTTGTCTTTACAATAGAAATGGAGAATATTCTTGGGATTTTTGAAAAATCCATTTCTTAGAAAAGTTATTTTGACACTGTAGGATGAGGGCACCACCAAGAAATCAACTTTACATTAAATATTTTAGCAGAGTTCAGGGGAAATGCCAAGGTTTAGGTCTGCTCTGCAAGAGGGCTCTTAGAGATTTGAAGTGAACTTGGAAACTTTTACCTTCACATAGGTGCTGGAAATATGAATAACGATCTCATTATTGATTACATGCCATGAGGAAAAAGTCATGGTAGCATATTGTGGGTTATAAGATGAAGTTGCGGCACAGGTCAAACAGGAGATAAATGAAATATCAGTTTGGCAGTCATGTACACTTTCTTTTTTAAGGATTAGAGTATGGGTCAGCCCTGAGGGAAGCTGAAATCAGAAGATTTCACACTGTATTCATCTCTTGCAATTTCTTATCAGTTAAATTTATAATCAATTAAAAAAGAATACAGATGTTATTCACACTTAAAGAAAAAAAGAAATCAAGAAAAGTCAACTCATAATACTCTAAGGAAATTTGCAAAGAATAATTCCACAAGCCTTGTTTAGACACTGAAGTTGTTGGTCACACACGGTGTTATGGATTTTTACTTATCTTTCTTTTTTAAAATAATTTTTTTTATTGAAAAAGCAGATTCTTCCATCTCCTGGCCCACTCCCTAAATGATCATTGGGACTAGAGCTGAGCTGATCGCAAGTATAGGGTTCCAAGGCTTTGTGCCAACCTCCATTGCTTTCCCAGGCCACAAGCAGCTCTGTGGGAAGTGGATGGAGCAGCCAGGACAAGGACCAGCACCCATCTGCGATCCCTGTGCTTACAAGAGAAGGGTTGGGCAACTAAGCCATCATGCTGAACACTTCTTTTTATTTTTGTGGGCATCAAATGAGTTGAGGTTCCAAAAGATGGGACTGAAACAATTGCCATGCTGAATCAGTGAACAGAAAACATGGGAGTACACTGAGAATCGATGGCTTTTAAGATTCACATTACTTTGGAGAGTTCCCATTTTATCTTCATTCTTGACCTGTAGGTTGAGATCAGAAAAAAACACTCTCAACACAATGAAAGTAAAATCATTATTTTCCATTTGCTTTTTCTATTCTCTGTCTCTGTAATTGTCAGCACCATCTCTTTGTAACAATGAGAGCTGACTGTTGCTCTTCATTTTTTTATTGTTTTGATTATCATCTATAGCCATCGAAGTAAGCCTATTTATGATAAACTCCCAACTTTTTGTTTCCTTCTTGCTGCAGCTGTTGTTGTATACCATGATTTTTCTGTCTCTATTGCAGCACACACAATCATCCCCAAATATATGGATGAAAATAAGACATCACAAAAAGGATGCAAAGATACACATTATATTACAGGATGTGAAACTGCCTCTAGGAATGTCTGCATCCTCTTAGAGTACCAGGTTGGAATGCTACATTTCCTGCACTGCCACTTTCTGCTAATGCAAATTTTAGGAGTTGAAGATGATAGTTCTAATACTTTGCTGCCATACACTCATGTGGGAGACTCAGAGTTTCTGGCTCAGCTTTGATTTGCTCTCTGCAAATTGACAGCATTTGGGAAATTAGTTTATGAAATATTTCTCTTCCTCACTCTTTCGTCTTTCAAATAATTAAACTGTTAAGGAAAATATAATTAGAAGATGGTTGCTATCAAGGTAAATGTGTACAAGGATCACCCTTTTCTGACAGCAGAGAGGAGATTTCGGGCAAGGAGATGAGTTAACAACCGGGGTCACTTGTCAGAGAATCTCATTCACAATTTGAAATTTCGTTAGGTCAATCTACGATGGCTTTTATGTTAAATTTAATAAATGACTAGCAAAATTTTTGTGACTTATGATTTCAAAATTTTTGTGACATGATTTCAACTTAAAGATGCTTAAAATAGAGTATATTTTAGGTTCTAATCATGGCCATCACCAGGGTCCTTTGGAGGACGTGTGCAGATCTTTCTTGGTATGAGTACACACAGAGTTGGAAAGCATATCCCACAGCCACCAGGATATCTGTCTGCTTGAATTATTACATTAACAATGATTACAAGAGTTAATCAGTATGCTCTCTGAGCACACTTGGAATAGCGATTCTAAACTCCTTGAAATAAACATTAGTGACTAAGTCATGTGATCCAAAATAAAATGAAAATATTATCCAAAACTATATAAAAGGAATGTTGGGAAATTAATCGTTTTAACAGGAAGTATGTTTTTTGAGTCACAACCTTGTTGTTTCTGTCCTGGACACAAGCAAATATTCACGTGTTTGTGTTGAGATTCAAATTTCATTAATTGATAATGGAATGGATGAAACATGATTTTTTTAAATTACAAATAATAAATTTCGGACACGACACAGTAGCCTAGTGACTAACTCCTGGTCTTGCATGCACTGGGATCCCAGA
The DNA here is from genome assembly GCF_017591425.1 of Ochotona curzoniae. Lineage (NCBI taxonomy): Eukaryota > Metazoa > Chordata > Mammalia > Lagomorpha > Ochotonidae > Ochotona > Ochotona curzoniae. The sequence goes on along the minus strand of NW_024466502.1, from coordinate 37,772,818 downwards.
TGGGCGCTGGTTCATGTCTTGGCTGCTCCACTTCCCATCCAGCTCCCTGCTAGTGGCCTGGGAAAGCAGTAGAGGACAGCCCAAAGCCTTGAGACTGCGCTTTCATGGGTGACCAAGAAGAAGCTCCTGGTTCCTGGATTTGGATCGGCTTAACTCTGGCTGTTTTTGCAATGTGGAGAATGAACTAGTGGATGGATAATCTTTGTCTCTATTTTGCTTTCTCTCTGTAAACCTGACTTTCCAATAAAAATTGTTTTAAATCCTTTTTAAAAAAATAAATACATTTACTAAAGATATGTATCAGTTATTATAAATTGAATCAGTTAAAGAAGAAGCTGTCCTAACCAGCTATTATTTCATTATTCCTCCTCATAGCCAGTAGATTTGGCAAATTAGAAAATACCCAGTAAAACAGTGAAAAATAGTAAAAGTCATCTCTGTTAATTTATTGCTACATGTACAATTATTCATGCTAATGATTTTGTATTTGTGAGTAATTTTTGATGAAATATAAAAATTCATAAAAACAAAAATAATTTCTTGGAATCCCAAAAAACTGAATTTTGTATTTCCACTAATTGGTCATGAATGTAGGTCCTTCCAGATTTTTTGTTGTGTGTGGGGGGAGTCTGAGATTGTTGACTAACTAGAAATCTGTTTATCTGCTTGACTAATTTTTCGAGTTTAAGAGTAGGATCACTTTCTGACTAAATCCTAGTGTTATATTATGAATTACATTTACAATTTTCTTGAAGTATTTAATGTGTCTTTAATTTAAATGTATAGTTTTTATCTTAGTGTGTAATCTATCGTGGGATGTAATTTTCTCAAGAAGATAAAGAGAATTCTCTGTGTATTATTTTCACACATAGTACGTTTTTAAACCATATGGGTTAAATTCAATGGTAGAAAACCCAAGAATCTGCTAGGCAGAACATAAATAAAATACAGTTTGGAAACCAGGTCACTGGTGACAGTCTATCCCACCTGCAGTTATTAGAATGAAAGGGATAGGCATGGATTGTGACAGTTAAGACACTGCTTGGGAGCCCCACAGTGCATCTCAGGGTGACTGACGCCAGTCTCCACTGTCTTGCTAGTGAGCACCTGGAGAGGCGTGCATGACGGCTCAAGCGTTGAGGTCCCTGCAGTCCATACGGAAGATACGGATTGAGTTCCTGACTCCTGGCTTCAGCCTGACTCAACTACAGGTGTTGTAGTCAAGTGGAGAATATGTAAGTGGATAAGAGATTTCGGTGTATGTGTCTGATTATTTCTCTCTCTCCATTCCTCCCACCTCTCCTTCCCTATCACCCTTCCTTCATTTCTTTCAAATAAACAAAATTTAAACACACAAGGGACAGTAGAGAGAGAGAAAAAAAAAAAACGGAGTCAATGTAATAAATGTGATTCTTTACCAAAGTATTGAAATTTCTCTGTAAATTAGGTCCTACTTCCCTCCATTGAGCCACCGGTTCTTTTATTTTTCGGTTATGTCTGATGTTGGTTCTTTCTCTGCAGAACAATCTTTGGTGTACACAAACTTAGTGAATTTTTAAAATATATTTAAACATTTAAATACCTTAAAATGTAAATTAAGTCATGGAAAGAAACTAAACATTACTTAAAAAAAAAAAACAAGGCCAAGAGAATTAGTCATTCAATAATAATTTTGATTGTACAAAATGAAAAAAATACAAAGTTTTGAATTAATGTCTGGACCTGTACAGATTCTTTTCCAAGGTATGGATATACTTTAACCATTACATTAGAGTTCCTTAAACTTCCTTAAATGATGCATTTCTTTCATTATGTGTAATTAATACAACAATGTGTAAGACAGAAATGTATTGCTGTAGAATAAATCATTTACTTTTTTCATAATCTTGATCCATTGTGTAGAACGGAATGTGTTGTTTATTAGAAGAAATACATACTCAATAGTAATCTTGAGAATGGAAAAAAAAGCAAATGTAGGTTAGTTTTATGCTGAATTTAGATATATTTGCATAATTTATGATGCCATACACACAATTATAATCAAAAGAGACCCTGACATTTTCAAGCACAACAAAAGATATTCTGAAAATCATCATCCAAGATAATGAAAATGCTTTGTTAGTGAGAGAATATTCTTGAAGGTTAGAATAGAATATAAAGTGGAACAATGAAATCAGACACAAAGGGTAAGTTTCATACAGTGTGTTTCAAAATTAGAGGTCAGGATAACCTTGTGTGAATTTTCTTGTTTTTGCTTATTTTCAAGTTACTTGTGTGTTTTGCAAAGGAAATAATAACTGGTTTCTGTATCTGATTCTTGCTGCAGCTCCTGCTCTTCTTTACAGTAGTTCAATAATAAAGATAATTATTAATATAACAGAAAAAATTCATTGAAGATCATCCTAATAATAAGAAGCATTACATTTTTTTTTTCAAAATTGTCAAAGTAGAATAGACAGAAGAATAGACAGAAATCAAATACAGCAGAAATACTAAACTTTTAACCCGGTCTTCTATAGTATTGGCAATCATTTTTACTATAAACCTATTCTCCCAAACATATTGCTAGATAATATCCTTCAATATGTAGATCTCAATATATTGGACAATAAGTGTTAAGCAAACTTTTTAAAAAATGATTATTCATGTATTTGAAATCCAGAAGGATAGGAGACAGGGAAAAGCAGAGAGAATAAAGTATTTTCCATCCACTTGTTCACTCCCTAACTGGCTTTAAAAGCCAGGGCAGGTCCAAGAAAAGTCCAGGAGCCCAGAGCTGCATCAAGTCCCTCACATGAACAGTGGAGCCCCAGAACTTGAGCCATCGTCTGCAACCATCCCAGGCTCTCCAAGAGCTGACTGGGTCAGAATTTTAGCAGCCAGGGCTGGAATCACTGCTCCAGTCTAGGATGGTAATAGCGCTTGTGGCAGCCTAGCTGACTACACCACAACACCGTCACTCAAATGTTGTTTAAAATTATGTTTAAAATCAATTCTCACAAAAAAAGGGAAAAAAATTCTGAGTTCAAAGTTTTATAGCTAAAACTGTATCAAAACAATTGCATAAACTAGAGAATGATTTCATAATGTATTTTACAAAGCTTTATTTCTTAGTTAAATACATAGCGTTAGACAGATTCCTCCTGCACCTCCCTTTCCTACCTTCCCATTCTCCCAGTCGGATTTTCCCCCCTTATTACTCCAATAGTCACAACAATCACAATTTCAACATCCTGCTATTTAAATGTGTCATGGAATTGTAGGTTTAGGCAAAGGTGGAAAGTCTACTAAATTAAGTCAGTGAGGAAAAAGAAAAGTAGGAGTTGTTGGTGACACCAAAGACTTTCTTCATCAAAGGAATCCTGCAAAATAAAGGAAGGAGAAGGAGTAGGAGAGAAAGAGAAAAATAACTTCAAGAAAGTCATTGTTATTATGGAGACAAACATTATTCAGGAAAAAAAAGATTCTGTCATCTCTTTTGCTTATTTAATGTCTAGTCTTAGCCATATATTTATTTAACTTCTTAGACAATAATATTGTTACTTATTTAATAAATGCATTAACTCATTGTTTCTACTTCCTTTTTATGTCTCTTATCTACCTAGATGCATTATTTTCTAATATTCATAATTGCTTTTAGTGATCCAATTTTGTAAACTCTTTAATTCTGTTTCAATATAAACTATACAATTTTGGAAAAATGTAAATGAATACTGTTATCAAATCAAAAAGGGTAAAACAGTTTAGCCATTTGTTGTTTTTTTAATTAACATTTATTTAAAATTTTGTTGGAAAGGAAAATTCACAGAGTTAGTTTATTCCTTTCATGGCCACAATGGTCAACCCAATCCAAAGCCAGGAGTCAGGAGCTTCTTGCTAGACCCCCACATGGTTTCAGAGCCCCAAAGCTTTGTACCATGTTATTCTGCTTTCTTAAACCATAAGCAGGGAGTTAGACTGAAGTGGAACAGCTGAGATATGAACTAGCACCTGTATGGAATCGCAGTGCTAACAAAGGGAGGATTAGCCAACTGAATAATTACATTACAATTGGATACTTCAATTTTTGGTTTCCGGTGTAACAAAAAGTAATGGCAACACAATTATGAGAACTGGATAGTGAAAGTGGAAACATTTTTGTTGTATCTGGTGATTCATAGTGAATTTGCATCAAACTAAAGTGGTAGAAAGCTAATTTCATTTGTACAAATATTTCTCAACTTCTCCCTGACCTACAAAGCAGAACACAACAAAAGACAATACTTAAAAAGCAAGACTGTGACAAAATATTTTTTTTTGGAAAATGGAACAAAACCAAACTTTTCTAGTACTCCTAGTACACATGACATGATAAAATGATAACTTTTTTTATGTGAAAGCAGAAGATTTGGCTGGAAAGGCTTTTCCCAAACACAAGCATGTTTCACAAGTTTGTGTAGCCAATACCAATGTGTTTAGTGCCTTCATGGCATTGTAATAATTGTGCTAACAAGCAAGAACAGGCTGGCGTTTTTCATTTCATGTTTGCACAAAGAGCAAATTCTCATGCTGAACATATGAACATGCTTTTTTATGGGGGGATGCAATTTTAAAAAGATGTGTTTATTTTCATTGCAAAGTCAGATATACAGAGAGGAGGAAAGAAAGAAAGATCTTCCATCCGATGATTCACTCCCCAAGGGGCCACAATGGCCAGAGCTGAGCCAATCACAAATCAGGAGCCAGGAGATTCTTCCAGGTCTCCCACATGCGTGCAGGGTCCCAAGGCTTTGGGCCATCCTGGACTGTGTTCCAAGGCCACAAGTGGGGAGCTGGATGGGAAGCAGGGCTGCTGGGATTATAGCTGGTGCCCATATTGGATCCTGGCACGATGAGCATTCTTTCTAAGAGGGATTGTGTGCTGGTTGGCATGCCTCACACATTTGAAATGTCGTATTTTCAAAGGTAAATTATGGCACTGAAGAGTAACTTCTTAGACACATCATGCTTCCAGAGAAGAGATGATCTAATGGCCATCCTTTTCTTATTCTGAAGCCCAACAATATACATGCTAACTCTGAGCATAATCTTGACTACTGTGAGTGTAACCATATAAGTGTGAAAAATGTCTGTATGGAGTTAAAGCTCAATTTTGCTCTAAACTGCCCTCTGCAAATTTCTTGTGTCAGATATCCCAGTATTGTCACAGTTTAATAGTCCTTTCCCACTAGAAGGCATGTTCTCATTTCAAGTGACTATAACTTTGTAATCTCAAAATAACTCAATTGTGGGTGATTAATTGTCGATGTTAATCTGCTGCTCTTGTAGATAATTTTGCACTTAAAAAAGAAATTGGTTTGGGAACAGTCATTTAGCCTAGTAATTATGCTGCCCACATCACCCATCAAAGTGACCAAATTCAATTCCCAGATTAGGTTCTTGATTTCAGCTTCTTTTCAATGCAGACTTTAGCACTGAGTTCCTGTCACCCACGTGGGAGTCCTGGATTCTGTTCTTGGCTTCTGTCTCTGACTCTTGTCCTGATTGGCCATCACAAGCCTTTGTGATATGAACCAGCAGTACTCTTCTCTCTCTGTCTCTCGTTTGCTTTCACTCCCTACTTTCCTAATAAGAAGTTTAATTTGGAATTATAGTCACAATATAAGATATATTCCTATTGAATGGAACCATTCTGGAAATGTGCGATTTATATCATGTATTTGAGCCAACTACCTGAAAACCAAATTCAGGCATGTTGTTCAGATGTTACTGATATTAAGAGCTGGAATAAGCTGTTTTCTCTAATATCTTGTGTATTCTCATCTCTAAGGCTAGAATGTTCATTATATCGTGTCCAAATGTCTATGTCAATTTTTTGTTGGATTATTCTAAGCTCTATATTTTTAAGAGGGAACCAAGATACTTTTGTGTTACTTTTTAATTATTTATGTATTTATTTGAAAGTAAGATTTACAAGAAAGGATAGAGAGTGATATTGTATCTATTGCTTTGCTACCCAGATGGCCTTAGCAGGTAGCTAAGCCAGGCTAAATGCAGGAACCAAGCAATCCTTCCAGGTCTTACATATGGGTGGCTGGGGGTCCCAGCAATTGGGCCATGCTCTGGTATTATCTCATGCTATTAACAGTGTGCTGAATCAGAAATGCAGTAGCAGGCATAAACCAGCACCCATATGGGGATGCTGGTGTCTCATGTGACAGGTTAACTTGTTCTGCCACAACACTGGCCCCTTGACTGGGTTCTTGTTTATCTTAAAAAAAAAAAAAGTTGGGGATGTAATAGGCAAGAAAAATGCCTGCTGAATGAAGAAATGCTATCACTAAGACCCTTTGCAAAAAATATATATTTACTTTGGTTCATAACGTTATGTTTTGATAGGGACAGAAAAAGGCAAAACTCAAAAGTTTGCTTAGGGAGCAATAAAAAAAATGAAGTGAATTGACAGTTACATCCTGTGACGTTAACAGAAGAACTCAGCACCTACAAAAGAATAAATAACCAGTACAAATAGAAGCACCATTTCTCAACTGCTTAATGACTGAATTAATATTTGCTCTTTTGATGCAAACAAAAATCAGTTTTTGGGAGCTCTCAAATATTACATGACACATTAAAAGTTTATATAATTTTAACCCAGACATAGCATTTATTTTTCTTTTAGGTTCCTGCTAAATAGTTTCATTCTTTCCTGAGACTTGGTTTTCTGCTAAAGGTATTTTTTTTTTCCATCATGTCATTGTCGACTCACCTATTTCCATACACATAGTGAGTACCCAATGTATGCGGCTGAATTTCCAATCCTCCTGTAGCCTGGGCCACATTATTGCAGTTCTTTTTCTATCTCAGTCACTGTGAAAGGCATTAGTTGTAAAGCATTGTTGAGTTGACAGGTCTGGAGTTGCTGCTGACACTGTGCAAAGAGACTTCCCCAAAGGTTGAAACCTATGTTTTATCAAAGAAAACAGCAATGAAAGATTTGAACTATTGTGTCTTGAATTATGGCTGGCTGAGATACTCTACTGAATCGCTTAATCCATTTAATACCCTCCTATTTTAGCTTTTATATAAGCATGTGCTCATACAAAGCCTGAATCAAACTCCAAATCCAGGAACTATTAGAACTGCTTGCAAGACTGATAGGCCGTGCTGGTAGCTGTGAAAAGATGGAGAAAATGAGACAATCAGTTTCACAGGAGCACAGGAGGCCTAAGCACTTCGTTACCCAGACTCTTAGCCTTTCTGCTTCTAACTTATTGGATTTCTTCTAATATCAGATTGTTACCAACACTTGGAACAAAATGGTGTTGGGAAAGCAGATATGTTGATGTAATTATTTTTGTTAAACTGCCAGAGCTATTGATTGATACTATCATAGGAAAATACGAGAGTGGCTGTTGTTCCACATGACTTTGAAATCAATTACAGTTGAGTTCATGTCTCATATGACAAATCTAATGGAAAAGATTGATCTGTTTAGTGCAAGGTAAGTACTTACTATTAAGATTTTGTTCTGTAATACTGTGAATAGGATAAATGAGAAAAAAAAAATCATTCCTGAGTCATTTTCCTCTCAAGCCTCAGGCTGTATGAAATATTCCCAAACCATTCTCCCAAGCCATTCTTATCATGTAGAAATATGAAGTCATTGATTCATTGATTTAAGAAATATTCTTCTTACTGAATAAAGGTTTAGAAAAATAATCTAAGGATAATGCAAATCTAACCTTTGAAGCAAATACAAATGTTAAAAAATGTTTATAGAAAACATTATGTTGTACATCTTTGTTATATAACTACTGTTAGTCAAGTGTATTAAATAATGCTGGGAAAATACAACATAATCATGCAGTTTAATTTTCAACATAGTAGTACACACACACACACACACACACAATAAAATTAAAGATACCAAAGTAAATTGCTAGAGAACAAAGGATTATTAATATAAAAATTAATTAATCTGAAAATTGTTGAACTACCAAGTTTTTCTTACTTTTCTTTACATAGCTGTTCACAAATCTGATTCTAGAATTATGAAAACTAACGTTGACATCTGAAAGTAGCAGCTCACATGTAAATAAATAAATATATCAAATATTTGTTTTTGAAGGAAAGGCTATATCTCAGTATTAAAATATACTTCTGGTACAGCGTAATATACACCTCAATCTTCAAAAGATGTTTCTGCTTGGTCAGTGGCCAGCATCTAAAATTTATAAAAGCAGTATGTATTGGTGTGTAGTTAAGAGACCGATTAGGAGAGCTGCACCCCATTTCAGAGTCCTCCTCTGCTTCTAATTCAACTTGCTGCTAATACATACAGTGAGAGACAGCACGATGACATAGGGCCCTGCTCTGCCACCTGTGTTGTAGACAGATTAAATTCCAGGCTCCTTGCTTCTCCTCGCTTGCTAATATGTGGAGAGTGAACCAGCAGGTAGAAAACCTCTCTCTGTCACTCTGTTTCTCTCTCTCTTTTTCTCATTCTCTCCTCCCCACCTTCCTCAATAGACCATTCAAATAAAATGAAAACGGTACTTTTTAAAATGTATAACCTTTATCTTTAAGGAATTGGTTATAAATATTTTTATTTCCTTTCTTGCTATGTTATAGTTGGTAACTACTAGCTTTTGCTTTTCGTGTTAGTATTGATGTTTCCATGAAAACTGGCTGATCAGATTACACGAAGTCTTAAAATCATGGCAATTTTTTCTGTTTTAACTGTTTCTGTTTTTTATTATAAAATGTTTTACTTACAAGTTTCTAAATGACATCTTATTTAGAAAATAATATGCCTCTTCTAAAATCACCGAACGTTTATTTATGGAGAGCAATATTCAGATATTTTTTGTGTAAGTTAAAATTGTGTGTAACGGACATGTGATGAGTTTGTTACACTGTCTTCTGAGATGCATCAGGGTATTTCTCATAGTTAAAGAATACATTAAAAATGCCAAAGTGTCTGTCCGGAAGTGGATGTAAAAGATGGCATTGATACAAAACAGAATATTATTCAATCTTTGCAAGAATGAACTCTTATAATTTACAGCCACGTGGGTGGAACTGGTATTACATTAAAGGAAATAATCCAAGCACATGGAGAACAAATATAACTCAAGTTTTTGTGAACTCAAGAGGAGCAGGTCATCTTATAGAAGTTAAGAATTTAGTTTTTAGAGGCTGAGGAGGGTTATGGGGAAGAAGAGAACGTGAAAGGGTCATTAATGAGTATCGTGGTTTAGGTAAACAGGAGTAACAAGTTGTAGGGATCTTTTGTATTGTGCAAAGAGTATAAATAATGTTAACATACTATATATTTCTGTTTTAAAAAAACCTAGATTGGCTTTTTGCACTGTACATGTTTGAGGAGATAGATGCATTTATTCTAGTTGGACATTCTACAATATTGAATTATCACATAAATACCCATAAACAGGAAAAAATTATAAATGTCTGTTAAGAATTTTCTAAATGAAAAATTTAGTTGGCTGTTAAATTGAAGGATACAGTTATTAGGGGGAAAATTTGAATTCCTGCATAGTTTTCTTAGTGCGCAATATTTGTGAATATTATGAAGATCACTTAGAGATTAAAAAGAGAAATATAATCATTTCACCAATGGGCAATAAGTTATACGGTAATCTCAAATCATATGGCCTTAGTCTGTATTACCAATCAGCTAAGATCTCGTTGCTTTTAATAGTGAAATGTCTTGTTCAGTTAGTATTAAGCCTTCTATTGTGGTAAAAGTCTTCAGTATGTTATTTCAAGAGTTAAAAAAAAATAAGAAAATATGAGGGATGGGTAGAGGAAAGGGAATATTCCTGCATTCTTAACATTATATCTAACCTGCTGAATGTTAATTAAATTTTTTAAAAAATAGTGCCTGGCTTGTTGCTGGATCCCATACAGGCACTGGTTCTAACCCCAGCACTCCACTTCTCACCCAGCTCCTTGCAGTGGCCTTGAAAACAGCTGAGGATCGCCCAAAGCCTTGAGACCTTGTATCAGCATGGGAGACCCGGAGCAGACTCTGTGCTCCTGGCCTTGGATTGGTGCAGCTCCTATCTTAGTGGCCACTTGGGGAGTGACTCAGAGAATGGAAGATTTTCTTCTCTCTCTCCTCCTCCTCCTCCAATAAAAAAAAAAAATCTATTAGAACATTAAAAAAAAATAACGTGGACCAGAACTGGAAAAAGAAGATAAAATGAAATTTTTTGTTGCAATTAGAAACATCATTATCGTGTTTTCAACTGGATAGTAATTTAAAAAAAAAAAAGCAAAGAGAATAGAAGTATCAAGTATAAGTGTTTATAAGTATCTCTATAGCCATTCCTTCTGGATACACAAGGAGATAGTTCCTACTGATGCTTGAAAAGGGCATTACACTAAGCCTGTAAGATAAAAACCTTGCTGCTTAGAAAGGGTTGTATACTGGGCCAAATGCAAATGCAACTTATATCTTCATTAGGAATCTATGAGCCATAAAGAGTCAAGTAGCTATGAATGATTCATTCTGGGATAAAAGTGGACATGACTCTATGAGGAAAAATATGGAAACATTAGGTGAGAGTGAGTAGTGGTAACCAGTTAACCTGAGATGAATACAGGTTTACCCATAAATGAAATGTGACAGTGTAGAAGCTTTTCCTCCAGTGCTCCAGAAAAGATAAAAATGAAATAATCTTCCTTCATTTTAAGTGCTACCTACCCCCGGTAGACTTGGTGATAGCAGTGCTATTGAGATTTATTATTCTCACTAAGTTACTGTCAAACTAGATGACCATTTAAGCATGGAAATGATAAATTCAGAAAGATCAGTTTTAAGTGCAATTTTTTTTTCTAAACATGAAATCTTTTTCTGAAAATTGTTATATTTAAAGGTACTCTATGTTTTAATAACATCACACACTCAAAAAACAAGTAGACAAAAATGAAACAGGGGCTGTTGAGTAATCTGACATACAGTAGGTGCTTTTTGCAGTCAGCAGCATGTTGACTGGTGGCCTTCCTTTACCTCCCCAACCTGAAAGAAAGGAACCAAGGCACAGTACTCCCTCACCATGTCAGGTTCCTGCATTTCCCAGTTGTCACCGCAAAACATGCAATTTATAAGTATTGATTGGGCTAATGATTACAATTGAATATTCTACTACTTGAAGCATTTTGCTGAAAGTTTTGTCCTATCTACAATGAAAGACATAATACATAAAGAAAACAATTAATAATTAAAACACTGTGCTCACATGTGTGTTTGTGAGGAAATAGAGAATGAGAGAGAAAAACAAAGACAGAGGAGGTATACTATTTAAACTGTGTCTTGGGGAAATTTTAGCAAAAGCTTTGTACTCGTGTGACAGAATTCACAGTGCTTGCAGCTTTCTGAGTTATTATCCCAGACTAGAGTGGAGATTATTAAAGTCTGTTCAGGTTTCTAGTGAAAACAGATACAATTGAAATGTGAGGACAGTCCTTTCTCTCTCTACATCTTTATAGCTCTTGCGATCAAACAGACTTGCTTTTTGCCTATATTTGAATTTTAAAAGAACTCTAAGACTCATGATTCTCTTATATGAAAATATCACAAGTTCCTTAAAAAATTGTTCAAATGGATCGCATAACATATTGAATGGATGCTGCTTTGGCTAAGGCATCTGGAAGTATGCTTGGTTGCTGGGGAGAAAGGTTTTTGCAGTTTGCTGTGGTTGTTCATCCCTGGAGTATCTTAAAGCAGGATAGGTAATATCCACTTGTGCTTTCTCAGATGTAGTTTCTTTCCACTACAAGAAATGACCTATGACACAAGCTCTAGACTCAAAGGCTATTATCATAGCAATGCTTGATAATAATGATGATGATGTCTTATCCAGGATAGTGTTTGCAAGTTTTGAAATTGCTTTTAGAAAAAAAAAGCAACAACAAAATAAAACAAGTTGAATCTCTTCAAAATTCCTTCGCTGACTTACAGCAGTGACAACTTAATTTACCCAGGCCCACAAACTCACAGTCTTTATCCCATGTTTGAGGTTTCCCTCCTCGTAATTGCATCTGTATTTCAGTGTCCCTAGAATCTTTAACTTTCTTTCCATTTATACTACCACTGCATTTGTATGTGAGTTGATAACAGTTTTATGAAACTCTCATTACTCCAGTGGAACAGCAGCTCTACTTTTTGTGTGTGCATTTTGCAGTTCTTTGCATTAATATTCTGAAACATAATTTCAATCAAGACTTCCTCCTGGAAAGATATGTGTGTGGACCCCTGACAGCACCACAGAAGTTCATACAACTATCCGTAGGAATCAACTTTTCCCAATCCGGACTAGGCAGTTTTAATATGTTCTTTCTCCCTGTGGTCAGAGATGTTGCTAATTGTTCTCTCCAAACCACCCTGACATGTGCCATTATTATGAATCTGCAACTCTTCTAATGCTTTATCATCTCTCAGGAACAACGTTTTCTGTGCCTTTGATCAAACAGGATTTGGACTGGGCTGGAGAGGGCAGCAGACTTCTAATCACACAGAGACTCTTACTCCATATATGGACTTTCTGTTGAATGAATTAAGCAACCAGAAGGATGTTAGGGATGTAAGTGATGCTGTATGATTTACACATAAATAAGGATTACTTAATCAGAAATGTCACTAGCAGAGAAACAATTCAGGGAACGAGTTAGCAGTGTTTTCAATTATGAGATGGGCTGATGTCAAGAAAAAGGAAGCAGCAGGATGCAAACTGTGGATAGATTGCAGAAACTTAAAGATGACTGGGGAAGACTTAGAAATTTACTTGATTCAGTGATAGAATTAAAATAATATTTAGAATAATGCAATCTAGTTAGGCAGCAAAATTCCCTTTCCTTACCTTTATACTAAATCTCAAAAATCTAAATTTTAGAAGTGATCTTCAAGTGGATAAAATTGTCATTTTAAGTTCAGAGAAATTTCTTAACATTCAGAGTCACACAATTAATAAGTCAAAGCAAGTGCTGTACTTCCTGAGCAGTTTAAGTACTAAGTTATGTCATTTTCAACAGAAAAGTTTTTCGAAAAAAATGCAAAAACATCTCTTTCTACATATTGAATATTAATGAAAAATGGGAGATATTTTTCATTGCTTATGTTATAATGAAATATAATTATTCATATTATTTTATAAAATTCCACATTTTACACAATAGTGAAGTTTGGAGGGTCCATTTAATTTAGGCAGAGAAGGGGCATTGCACTGTTTGCAGGACCATGGGCAACGAGCGTACTGACCAGCTGTTAAAATGACACATGAATCAGTTAAGTCACCAATTTGTGTAACTTGAGTTGGTCTTTTTTGCAACTTGAGGCTATTTATTAACCTTTTATCACTTAGAGGAATCCTCCATTCTTATTTCCCATTACACATATTTGACTAAGATGTTTTGTTTTTATCTTAATAATGTCTAAATCAATTATATTTTCTAGAATATCTTTTTAAAATATAATGAAGATAATAATTACAGGATTATCTTCAGACTGATGAAAGAGTACTAAAAAATCCATGTAATAGTATTGAATTAAAAATGCATTTTACATTTAAAGTGTGTTATGACACTGAAATGGTGAAACATAAAAATTGCACAAATGACACTCTATAACAGCATACGTAGAAACACTCATCATAACCTGAGTGCTTTCTAATATGGTTTTCCTGATGCAAACCTCTTTTCTTAGGTAGGTGAACTTTGACCCATACAAGACATAAAAGCATTGTCGGTTGTGTCAGAGTGAGTACAGTATGACTCGGATGGTAGGATAGCATGAGTCAGGATAGTGAGAGGATGTTTTGGTGAGTGGCTGGAAAGGCATTGATATCAGTTTCCTTCAGTTTAAGAGAGGTGTCTTGGCTTGGTGCAAAGAGAAAACAGAGCGAACGAGTTAGGGAGAATGCACACATAAGTATGGGCAAATAGGGAGATGGTCAAAGCTCACACATGAAATTCAGATTTGCAGTAAGTACTGTTGGACTATTCAATAAAAACCTAAGCAAAAATTTAAGTGGAGAAAATGATGGAGAAATGAAAATCATTAGTATTTCCTATCGCAACAGCATTAATGGAACAGTGGTCATCACGTATATAATTAAATTTTAGTGAGGTGTGCTATATTACTTTGTTGTATACATTTTTCTATTTTGAATTGTACATGTGAAAGGCATCAGGCTATTTTTACTACTTATTTAGTATTATAAATAATATCAGGCTATTAGTTACTACTTATTATTGCTACTACTGAAGCACAGAATTATTCTACGTTTACTAAGCCCTTTCATTCTTCTACTCAGATGGGTTTTGGCCCAATTTCTGACTGCTTATTCCATTATTTAGTCTTTTCCTGTGTTATCAAAGGTTGTGTCTTTGATCTGGGAGGTGTTACACATTAGAGTTTGGAAGGAACTGATATTATCTAAAGCTGAAAATGGTTCACTGAAAGTCTTCTCCTATGCCTAGGTAGAAGTGTAGTATTCTTGTTGGATTTCTGAACATTCCAAGTTGAAATAGCCAAAGCCAAGCCTAGAATTAACTTGTGGGAGACAAAGCAGATACATCTCCAGGTGACTGAGAGTGCCTGAATACAGTAAGAAGAGTGGGGACCCATAGGACCCTGAGGTCATGCGTGGCCATCTAGAACAAAGGCAGGGAATTCACTACTGCAAGGGGGGAATGTGAACATGTTTTCAGAGCAAAATTTTTAAAAAGTCAATGAAGTAGAATTACTGGAAAAGAGTCACAGAAGGACAAGTTAGGATTTAATAATCTGAACTAAAGATGGAAGTTAGACACTAGAGTTTCAGGATTTGATGGATGGAACACACATAAATTCTTCAAAGATCCTATGTAAAATATACATGCCCATCATTGTCATGAATTATAAACGCTTCGTGTTTTCTGTGCTTACAATGTAATTAATTAATCTATTGCCATGTCATGGATGCTGGGAAAACAAAGGAAAGTTCCTGGCTTTGGAAAAAAAAAGAGTTCTCTATCCACAGTCATAGCAACAACTCAAGCATCATAGGGCAACATGAAACAAATGATACCTCCTCACATGCTAGGTTCAACCGTCAGAATAACAATATGCACTTAGAGAATTCAAATACAATGCTAGAAAATGGAAAGACCATTCTCCTGGAAGGAGACACAATTCCTGTCTTCCAAGATTGCTCATTGTATAGACATAATTGGAAATGACTGCAAGCATCGGTATCCCATTAGGGTATTTGTTGTGTCCTGGGATTTCTAATTCCAGTACAGCTCCCTGTTTTTGGCCTGGGAAAGCAGAGGAATATGGCCAAGTCTGTGGAATATTGCATTCACATGAGAAATCCAGAAGAATCCATGTGGACATCCAGAGGATGAAACAGCAAGTGGGAGATCTTTGTCTCTCCTTCTCTCTGTAAATGAGTATTTCAAATAAAAATAAAAAGAAATCAATCTAGAAGACTGCCAGTGACTTTGCTCGGAAGATAGACTCATGGAGCGTTGGTCTCCAGCCATCAGCTGACTCAGTCATTTGCTTTTTTTTTTTTTTTGGCTTAGAAAGCCATGACTCCAAAAGGTTAACATCAGAGAAACACATAAAATAAGATTTGTGGCTAGACTGAGTAACTTCAGTCTAAAGAACAAGCTCATGACGTGGCAGATATGTTTCTGATGGTTTCATGTGCCAGGGTGATGATTTTACATAATTTAAATTAATTTAGATAATGGTGGTGAAGGATACCCATTGCTCCTTTCTGGTTCCAGACTTAGAATTGTTCAGAAGATTTTGAGAGAGGTTATTCATACTAGAACATTTCTTCCCTAACATACGCGGAGCCAGATAGAGGCTTTCCTTCCATAAAAACATATGCTTGTTTCTACAGGGATCGTAATTTAGGAAGTAATATTATTAACAATGAGAAAGTCTCTAACAGGTAAAGAATGTGATCAGGTCTTTCAGTCATACAAATAATTTAGTAATCATTGGCAATTAACTTAATGCCTTACTGTTAAGTACTTTTCTCCTCATTGAAGGATATTAATGTCTCCCCCAAAGCACTACAGTGATAAGTAATAAAGGAAATGGGACAATGCTAAATTCAGGAAAACCTCACAAGACACCATGATCTGATGAATATTATGAGTACTCATTTCCTTTTTTTTTAAAATTTTTTTAAAGATTTATTTTTATTATTTTTTTATTGGAAAGGCTGATATACAGAGAGGAGAGACAGAGAGGAAGATCTTCCATCCGATGATTCACTCCCCAAGTGAGCGCAACGGGCCGATGCTATGCCGATCCGAAGCCAGGAGCCTCTTCCGGGTCTCCCACGCGGGTGCAGGGTCCCAAAGCTTTGGGCTGTCCTCGACTGCTTTCCCGGGCCACAGGCAGGGAGCTGGATGGGAAGTGGGGCTGCTGGGATAGAACTGGCACCCATATGGGATCCTGGGCGTGCAAGCTGAGGACCTTAACCACTTGCGCCACCACGCCGGGCCCGAGCACTCATTTCCAAATCTGTCATTGATTATAGTCTTGACAACAGTGAGCTATTGTGACAAAGTCAGCATTTTTTTTCATGAAATAAATTTCATATCATGTGAATCTCAAACAAAATTTGTAACTCAATCAAAACACCATTAAAATTGAAACATACAATAGAAAAAAGCTTTTAAAAAGTTGTGTTTTTTATAACATAATTCTTAGAAAAAAATAAGACACTGTTTTGAAAATAGGAAAGTTTTGCTATAAATTCTTTTTATATATACTATATATATTATAGGTACTTTTATATATACTTTTTATAGATACTTTTTGTATATACTTTATTCAAAAAATCTGCAATTTTCTTAAAATATTGAGTTAATACTGATTTTAAAGGATTTTCCCGTTAATTTAAATTTTTGTTTTCCATTTCTTCCGCTTACAGTATATTTGCTAGTTCTCTTTTTGTTCAATTAGCTGCTGTCTATCATTGTTGTATTTGTATGAACTGTGTAACATGCTTTTAATTGCTAAATCAGTATAACATTGGGGGAAGTCATGATGTTGTGAATGAAACTGTAAGAATTTCTTGTTATTTTCCCAAAGCACAACCCCATTGTTACTATTGGCCCTTCTATTTCCTTGTCCTATAGATTTTGGCCTCATCTGTGACCTGTTATCCCACTATTTCTGCCATTCCTATATCACCAAGGCACATTCTTTCTATTTTTTTTTTTCATTCTCTAAACAGAAACTGGAGTTCTGGAAATTTTGACACATTAGGGCTTGAAAAGATTGGTTATCATGATAGAAGTGCCTTTCCAGCTTTTAATAATGAGGTCAGCTTTCTATATTAATAATCTAGACTGATCATCTTTTTATGTGTTTAGTATGGTCACTTTTACATATCACCATCAAAGTACATATATCATTGTAGTTGAATAGTAAAAATACCATGAAATGGTTTTTACTGCTTTGTAATAAACCCAGGTATGTGCGCATAGAATTCAGAAGTTCTGTACCCCTGCCTTGCTCTGCCTTTGCAGTTCTGATTCCATCTTATCCGTAATGTAGCTCTGTGCTTCAGTGTAGCTTGACAACTTGACATTACCTGTCCTTTCCCATCTCCGAGATGCTAGTCCTTTAGCAAGAAATGCTCTTCTGTTTCATATTGAACTGTCAAAATCTACCAATACATTACTATCAGCACTGAGTCTCATCCTTCATTGATATGCTCTAATTTCTGTGAACCTTTTCATAACACTTCTGTATCTCTTTCATTGTGATGGATCTTTTCCTTTTAATGGTATTTACATGTGCCTTGGTATTGACTGTTATCCAGTGACTCACAAAAATATTAGGCCTGATTGCTTCAGTTTCCAATTGACTTGTTCTCTTTATGACAATTATACGAAGCTTCTTCAGTGACTACTCAGCAGCATTTCTTTCCTGTCGAACGAATCCTTGCAACTCGTGAGATTTTCCAGTTTCCTCACTATGCCTTGTGTATTCATAATATATTGCACTTTGAAAATGGATAGCTCAGAAACAAGTTTCAAAGACATCCATGCCAAGGGTGTGAACTATACATCTTGTCCAGGACAGCTAAAGTTACGTGAAACTATAGAATTAAATATGAGACACCTTTTACATGGCAGCTGAGTGACAAATTTAGAGTTGCTAGCATTGAAACGAAGGTCACTAACTGAAAATGAGAGAGATGAGTCCTGATGAGAATCAGGCAGAAATTATTTGTATGTAAGGTTCTGAAAATTCAGAAAGATTCATTGTACAGAGGGCCTGGCAGCAAAGTAAGACAGGTAAGTACTGGAAGAGAAAAAAAAAATCATTCATATTTAAGATCTCTGAGCACCTCAACATCTCTCGGCCTATTCAAACTCATCTTAAAATCACCTGTGAACATTGGAAATATTAATTGGAGAGTATAAGTAAATTAAAAATAATTTATAAATATCGATAAGACTGGCATTGAAGGTAATTGCTAATCTCTATAGGAAAAAGTGATACCTAATAATAATTAATAATTTAAGGAAATCTCCAGATTGTCCTTGGCTTTTTTTCTCTGGGGATCCAGGATATGCTGGCTCCGTGTTTCATGTCACTTTACAGTTTACACTAATGTGTAGGAGATATTTTGTGAGAACAGAGAATTTCCACATGATCTCTCTGCATCCGACATAAGTCAGTCTCAGAAGGACATTTTCCTTAATCTGTGTCTCTAAGAGTTGCTTCTATCCCTGTGAGAAGCTAAGATACTGTTGCTTTGACCCAATCCCCTTATTCTCCCTCTCTCTTTTTTCTCTCTTCTCTCTCCATTCCCTTTTGTCTATTTTTCTGTCTCTTAGCCTCCCTTCCTCCCTTTCTCTCTGCCTCTCTCTCACCCTCTTTCGCCCCCTTTCTCTCTCTCTCTCCTTTCTATGCCTCCTCCTCTCCCACCCTCCCTCCTTCACCACTCTCTCCCAGTGTTGTCTGTGCCTGTACAGGAATCACAGATTTGGAGTTCTATAGTTTATGATTTTTGTTATTAATCAGATGGTTCTGGAGGCTCTCCTTACCTAATAGAAGAGCTTCATCCCAGAGTTACATCCTGTAACTCATGAGGAAATGTAAATTTCTGCAGATGCAGCTGTGGGCTAAATTGCCTGTTTCCTGTATTTTAGTCCTTTGCTGCTTCTTCCATCATCGCAATTTGGGATCATACATGCATATGACTAACTGTTCTCTGTCTCACTCAGCTTTCCCAGTGATGTGTCGTACATGAGAATGATCCTTTCATTTTGTAAGTGCTAAATTCAATTTTCCCTCAGATGGGAACATTGCACGTGGTTGGAAGTATCAAAGGACTTCAATGAGTAATGCTGAAAAATGTCAGCCATGCTCAGCTTTCAGGAAGGAGCAATAAAGAACTGAAGACATGAGAAACTGAGTCACAGTTTTTTTTGTCACTATTCCTACTATATTTCACATGTTCCTGTCCGACGGCTCTAAATTATTTCATTTTTCTTAGAATGGCATTGGCACAGGAATATCCAATCGATGATTTCTTGGCATAGAACATTGCCCTTTTCTGTCTTTGACCTACTACTTCCTATATTAAGCACTTGACAAATAAGCTACTGAATGAGAATTTAAAAACAGATGACTTCTGAATACGAATTTAAGGAGCAAAGGTGCTCTGTCAACACTAGTTCATTGTTGATATTGTTTTACTGTGAGGTCCCTTAACTATATTTCTGAGTTATTAAAAGTACATTTGTACTTAATATATTTTTGCATTTCAGATTATTCTTATCATTTATGCTATTTCAGCTATTTATCTCAATTTTTGTATGCCATTTAATCAAATTTACATTAAAAAATAGGGCTGCTTACTAAGTTATTCACAAGAAGAAGCACAGCAAATAAGGATTAATTACAGACACTGGGGCCTGGTGCTGTGGCCTAGCAGCTAAAGTCCTTACATTGAACACACCAGGATCCCATATAGTGCTAGTTCTAATTCCTGCAGCCATGCTTCCTGTCCAGCTCCCTGCTTGTGGCCTGGGAAAGCAGTTGAGTACAGCCCAAAGCCTTAGGACCCTGTACCCATGTGGGAGACCTTGAAGAGCCCCTGGCTCCTGGCTTCTGATCGGCACAGCACCGTACCACACCGACTCTTGTGATCACTTGGGGAGTGAATCATTGGAAGGAAGATATTTCTCTCTGTCTCTTCTCTCTATATATATATCTGACTTTGCAATAAAAATAAAATAAATCTTTTTAAAAAAGAATTAAAGACACTAAAATGATATAATTAAAGAGAATCCAACAGGTTTAACCATTCAAACCATTTTGACTGTCATTACCTTCACATAATGTTAAACTTATCATGAAATATAATTGTACTTTTTTCATGCTATAAAACTTCTTGGTGGGGTCCAACGTAAGAACATAGTGCTGAGTCCCCACCTTGCATGTGCCAGGATCCCAGTTTATGCCCCAAATGCTCCATTTCCCATCCAGTTCCCTGTTTGTGGCCTGAGAAAGTACTAAACATTGGCCCAAAGCATTAAGACCCTGCAACCACAGGGAAAGCCAGAAGAAGCTCTTGGCTCCAGATAGGATCAACTCCAGCCATTTTGGCTACTTGAAGAGTTAACTAGCTGATGTAAGTTCTTTCTCTCTGTCTCTCCTTCTCTGTAAATCTGATTTTCCAGTTAAAAACCAAAAAACTTCATGGTGACAACATTAGCAAAACATTTGCTGTCTTTTTTGCTACTCATTCTTTCAAGTATAGGTTGGGTGTGAAATCTGTCATTTTTCAGTGTAATTAGTTAGGATTTCCATCAAACTTACCATGCAAGTCAAGACACTATTGAGGAGGTGGATGTTGAAAAATTTTTGAACATATTATGATGTTGAAGTAACAAGAATCAACCAGAATATCACAGAAAATGCATAGCTAATGTACCTGTTAAGATTTTGCCAACTCACCAAAGGCAGACAAGATAACAGAAATCATTTCTGTGGATATTCCTTTCTCACTTTCTCACTCCCTGTGACTTTTTTTACATGACAAAAAATAACACTAGTAATAAAGGAAGATAAAGTTTGCAAGCTAAAGACTCAAATCTTTATTCCTCCAAACAATAGGAGGTGATAGCACTCAAGATGTTTCTATTTCCACTCTCATTTTAAACTATTATGTTGTCCAAATTGCATTGCACAGAATATTTTTTAATATATTAGGTTGAAATTCTCCTGAGAAATGACGTCTAGTACATTAGGCATTTGTTGAATTAGCTTTTCAATGACATGCGTCTTTTTAAATGTAAATTTGAACTAATTAATCTTGAATTTTAAACTTGAAGTATGGAAAAGCATATTCAGCTAATGGCTGTTGTACTGGTCAGCACAGGAGGATTTTCATCATTGCAAAAAGCACTATTGAACAGCACTGTAAGAGCAAAAATTATTGTATCTTGTTTAGACATCAAAAACAAAACACGAAACAACAAACAACACAATACAAATTTTCTCCGTTGTCCTCAAATCCAACCCCCATTCTGCCTCAAAAATAAATCAATCTAAAGGCAAATGTTGTCAGTTTACTCACTTGTTTTGAATCGTTCTGTGCCATCCTTTGGCTACTGACTTCCTGATTATTCTGTTCACTGTATCCTTCCCAACCTCACTGAATCACGTTCTTTTTTGCTTTCTGCCTCCATCAAATCGATCTTGTTTTATTCTTTGTATGTGCTACTCTGACTTCTGACGTGGGCACTTTGGTTGTGTTACTTGGGCTGGCTCAAATACTCTTGTCTCAACAGTGCCAATCATAAGAATAGTAAACTCACCACTATGGCAAAGTTGACATTTCCACCGGGTATGTCTTTCTCCAAGTAAGCTCAAGTGTCATGTCCCAGGGGACTCTCCCCAACAATCCCTGAAAGATTACATTTTTTCAGGATCTTTTATATTTGAATTTCTTCCACAGTGCTTTCATAGACTAGGTTTTTATGAGAAAATAAAATGACCCCCATTCTTGTGTATTTGTAGCAGTATTACTATAACCGCTACATTATCTTACATAGAACCAAATTGATCAGAACACTGGGATTGGGCCCCAAGCGTATCGATTTCCCTCTCTGTCTCATGTTGTTCCTATTTTATTTGAACTAGAATCTATGAATAGGTGACTTGTATAGATAAAAGTGCAATGGAAATCTGAGGTATTTCAAAAATGAGGTAGTTGAAATAATGATTAATTACTAACACATACTAATTTTTCTAGGGATATAATTGTGAAATGACTATCATCTTAGAGTTCACATGCAGTCATAGTTCTTTTTTTTTTAAGAAACTAAATTCCATGTGAATTATTTGATCTTCTAATAAAAAAATGTTTCTTTCCTGTTCCACCTTGGGGCTTGTGTCATGACATATCTTATTGTGCTTGCATTTTTTACCTTATTACTAATCTGTAAAAGAATAATGAGTCATATGTAAATGATTAATGCTGTTAAGCTTTACAATTTTTATTTTATTTATAGATGACTTCTAAAATATTTTAAATCAGTATTTTAATGATCAACATAATAACTCATCAATGTATTTTGATGTCAAATAGTATTGGTCATTAGATTCTACTCTTCAAAATGTACAAATCTAGTAAAGAATGAAAACGATGTGACAAAACCTTGTTAAATGCTTAATGTATAATTGACCAAAAAATCATGACTATTCCCTACTTAGAACTGAACTATTCAAGACTTCCACAGAATTTCATGTTTTCCTTATTAAATTCTTATTAACATTTTCAATTTCAGAACTTTGCATTCTGGTGTAAGTTTGTAGAATCTGCAAAAGCATCTACCTTGTAATGATATTGCTTCACTATAAATACGTTGTTTTCTGTCCTACCTCTTGTACTGTCCTTTTGCTTCTTCAATAGCACTCTTAGGTTGATGCGCATAAATAAGAAACAGCTCTCCTTTGTTCCTCTCTTTAGTGTCATCAGTAGCTAATGTCACCTTGAGAGTCCTTCTGAGCCTTCAATGATGTGTAATGATGATAACGATGATGGCTTCCGTTTGTTGAAAACTTACTAAGCACTTTGCACTTACTGCACAAAAATACTCTCTGGAATATATCATTTGATTTCTTTGTGAAGAGGCAACTCCCAGAAATTAAATGGTCTTACAATAAGTAACTAGTTCAAAGTCACTTTTATGGTAAAGGAAAGAGTGAAGAAGAAAATCTAGCTAGTTGTAACCCAGTTCCATTCTCTCACACTGTACTAGAATTTAGTTCCAGTACCACATTCTCAGATATTATTCTATATTATGATGTAGTAGAACTACCTAGTCTCACTATAATTTGGTGAAGGCAGGTGTACCTGACTATTGCATGTTTTTACTTATAGCTAAGGAATATTGATTTATAATCACTATTAATAATTTTAGTAGGACTTCTTTTCTGAGACTTGATTGCTAAGCGATAGGTTACCAGAGAAGGCGTTGAGATAGGTCATTATTTAGAATCTGTTTGCCAAGACAATGAATCTCACGTCAGCGTACAGAAGTTGCATTCCCTAGTTTCAGTCCTGGGTTTACTTCTGACTTTCAAAATCCTCAAGAGAATATGCTGTCTCAAAGTATAGATAACAATTATACTTTCTCTTTCAGACCACAGTGAATATTAGAAGTCAAGTTCTTTGAAGATTGTCTGGCACTTAATGCTTCATAATATTTTATATTTTCTTGGATTCATTAAAAAACAAAAAAACTCACAGCTATTCCTCAAAAGTAAGAACAAAACTGTTATCCAAAAGAATTATTTTCTAAATAAAATAATAACACTAATAACATAATTTGAAACATTCCTTGGGTTCATACTGAAGTTCAGACAATCCGTTTTCGTTGAACTACTAAATAACTGAGACTAAATAAACTTTTAGTATCTGAATATGAAACCTGTCTTAGATTTTGAAAGATTTAAAGACTGTAACCTCCAAGGAGACTTAAGAAATACAAGTAATGATATTCAAAACAAACACCATCCCCCAAAAAACTTTATGGCACCTTGACATTTGAGGCAACAAGCAGTGCAGGAAGGTTATTTTTTAACTTTTCCTGCTATTTGTCCATGAAGCAAGAGAATAAACTAGAGGGGGGATATTCTGAAGCAATTAAGAGTCTCAAGTGAGTGAATCTCTTCTTAAACCTAGAGGAAGGGAACACTTTATATCTGATGATGAAGGTCATCAGAAACATTGGCCAAATAAACTAAGTGTGTTGTAGAACACTGATACTACATTCTACTCTTTTTTATGATTTATCTCCATGACTGTCTACTTCTAAGCAGGTCTACCATAAACACACATACATTTCAATCTTTTAATATGCATTTCCTGATGTAGAGTTCCATGTCAGATAAAAGTTTACAATAAAGAAATCTATCAGTTTCTTTTGTTCATCTGACTTATTACAGGGATCTCAGTCATGAACCTAAATTTTAAAAAAGAAGAATGTTTTGTCTCCTACACCATGAAGTTCAAGTATGCCAAATGTACAATTTTCCAATTCCTTTCCAACCTCCACATGTGAAGCCTACTTATTCCTATGTGGTATTGATTATAGCCAAGACTGGGATCTCCTAGGAAAAGAACCACTTCAAGGAAAGTCAGTTAACAGAGGGAGGCAGGAATAGTCAGATAAGTAGATTTGGGGAGCTGTAATGAGCTTTGGGAGAAAAATAGGGGAGTCAGAAAAAAGAAACTTTGTTACTAAATTGCGTATCTATGGGCAAGCCTGGTAAATCCATTTTCTGAAAGGTGCACACTCTCCTGGTAGGCCTCTGGCAGTTATCTGGAGCAGGAATGCTACCAGCTTGGTCTTCTGGCCCTGAAACTACAGTCCTATGTGTTGGAGAACATTTCTTCCACAAGCATGGTTATTCCAGAAAGAGGAGAGGGATATTCAAGTCACATAGAAGAACGCACACAAAGAGTGAGAAAGGGAAGGAGACACAAAGGGAGTGAGGGGATAATACAAACACTTGGTTGAACTACTCGTAACACATCTGATCTTATATGTGGCAATTCTCAAAGAGACAATGCATCCATCTGGTACTTGGAGAAAAGTTGACTTTGGGCAGCTATGACAAAATTTGTTAAAACAAGAAAGTTGGGAACAACAACACGAACAAAAATACCTCCACCTCCAAAACACAACAATATGAATGCTTAACACATTTTTCTCTAATCGCTGATTTCCAAATTTGAAACAGATCTCTAGAGTGAAGTGGAAGCTCACAATCATGAATGTCTCAGGATTTTCTGGAGGAAAGCTAGTGATCCACCCACCCTAAATGGTCATTTATTTCCACACACCTGTGCTTTTCTCTTAGATCAGTGGCATTTTTGCGAGGCCAAACTTCTTTCTCTTCTCTAAATTTTTCTTTGGGAAAAGAGACAAACATGCCTACACAAAGTCAGTTCTTTCATTAATTCATCGTTCAGCATTGGCTCGGCATTGGCTATCGTCTCCAGATATACCTGAGGAAATATGTCTTCCTCCCTAAGTTTTGTTCCCAAATAAACAATCTTGTTCTGTGTTTCTCAAAGTCTTTTACCCTTGCCTCTTCATATATGTCTGTGGAAGGGGCTTTGGCTTTCGAGAGAGTACCTTCTTCCTTTTTATCTCATCATTTTCAAATGGCTGTTTCTGATCAGCTAGCATAAAAACATCTGTTTTTGCAGAAAGCGTTCATTAAGAAGGCATTTTGCACTGTGACCTAGTTTGTCCATTCAATACCCTTCAAAAATCTCTCTGTGTACCCACATTGGTGCTTGAGAACTCACAAGTTTCTTAATGGCTTCTTGTTCTGGGACATCCTATGTATATGCTTACACTCTAGCCACATAAAACGGGCAATAAGCTCACTCCAGAACCACTTCTCACAATTTGGTATCGCCTTTTCTCCCCTGCTTGATTACAGAAGTCAATGTCTTTCCCATTTGGCCTTTCTGCTGCCCACAGATCTTTAAGTAAAATATGTATCTTAGATAAGTTGCCACTATTTAAGTTGTAAAAATTCGCAATCTGCTTGTTAGTCTCTGTGCTGACCTTTAACAAAGACTGTAGGAAGAACATTTCTACTAGATATGTGCCAGGATTTTAGTAACTGATTTAAATGAATGCCTTCTGATTGCATTTTCTCAGCAAATCATATGCTGCCACATTGCCAAAACTTTTTAAAAGAAAAAAAAAATAGGAATAACTTTTAATATACCAACTGTGTTATAAAACTTAACAGCCAGAATCCAGAAAGTATTTTTGTTAGTTTGGATTTCTAAGCTTGAAGTAAGTAGGAATTGTTACATTTATTTTGTGCTATAGGATGTGAAGGCATAATTTGTATTTCATGATACAGTCTGGTAAGTGGCTGGACCGTGACTGAATAACCAGCAAATTTTAAAGTAAAAACTAGAATCCTGGTATTCTAGCTTCTACGCATACAGGACAAATTGTACAAAAGGAGTAAAAGATGCCTGGGTACAATAAAGGACCCAGGTGCCTCTTATGTCTCTGACATACTTGGATAAAAATGCACCAGACTTGGGTAAAGTAAGTGTCTTTAAGATACACACTGCACTGACTATTAAACTTAACTGTACTCTTATGCACACCCTTAACAAAGAGATTGATGTGTGGAAGTAATATTTTAGCTTGGCCTTGAGGCACAGGTAAGATTCCAATAGTTATTAATGAGAGGAAATAGTATTACAAACATAAAGACAAGATGTTCCAAGACCCTACTTGGAGAGACATTATCAACAGAGGAGTCTGTGTTAAAATCAAGCATAGATTTTGCAAATGTACATGGCATAGATTTTTTCCACAAAATATTGGAAATGATACAGCTGGAAGAATGGATGATTTTCTAGTGATGCTTTCAATACTTTGTCTTCGAAATGTCAAAATAAGTCATTTATTTTAGGATATACAAAATCTCCCACTTGTAGAAGGCTTTACAAACTATACAAAAATCATATAAATCATATCAGCAGGGTCTTAGCATAATCCTGTTATATATTAGTCTTAGATTTTACTCTGTAATTTGCAGAGGTTGGATTTTAAAATTTAGCATTAAATTGTTTAAATTCACATAGGAGATTTACCTCAAGATAAGTCTGCAAGACATGGAGATTCTTTGTTTAGTATTCTGAAAAGTAAGCTAGATATAACTTGACTTTAAAAATCCTGGAAGATGAGTGATAAACAAAAGTAATTCAGAAAAATAGACCAACTATGGTCTGTCTAAAGAGATCATAGTTTGTTTTTGCTAACAACCCAAGACTAACTTTTTAGTGCTTGTGGACTTTTGCTATAATTTTAGTTTAAACGTTTCTCTTCTCCGTTTTAGATACCTAATTACACCAGACTTATCTTTCAAAATCTTTTGCTGTTTTCCTCAACTTAGTTGCATGCATCTTCAAATAAAAAAGATCCATGCCCAATGACAGCACTATCTCCACTTATTTGAGAAATATCACTCTGTCTTCTTGCTTTCTATTTGCTTTACCAGAGGAAACTTGTCAGGTTCTTTGCTGGATTTTATGCCTATTTCTATTAAAATGTTGAAATGGATGCCCCAGGAAGCAGGTTTTGGAGTTTCTCTCTCTACTTAGATTCCCAGCATGATCTCATTCTGTGCTATGATTTTATAGCAGCTCTATGCAAATATCTTCAGAATTTCAAACTTTTAGACCAGATTGCCTGCAACATCTACATTTTCATTCATTCCGTTGCTTATTCTTTCATACAGACAACTTTAATTCTCAGGCACTTTTCTATGTAGTGTAGCAATGAACAAGAGCGAATCTTTTCATTCATGATTTTGTTCTTCTGGAAGCCTCTTGTTAATATCTGAATGGCAAAGGATGTTTACACACACACACGCACTCACACACCTGGATTTCCCTAAGTGTCCATAATCCTTGCATATGACATTGCAATTAGCAAGATGCTCAGGCAAATAGAATGTAGTATTGACTTTTCCTTTCTTCCTCCCCATATCCTGACAGGGTCATACTCTAAATATATTCTGAATGTCAATACTTCTCAGAGAATCAATCTTTAGCATTTTAGACTGGGTCACTATTGCAATAGCTGGAAAGTTAGCAATATCTTCTTTTTTTATTTTTAAAGATTTATTTTTATTATTTTTTTTATTGGAAAGGCTGATATACAGAGAGGAGAGACAGAGAGGAAGATCTTCCGTCCAATGATTCACTCCCCAAGTGAGCGCAACGGCCGATGCTATGCCGATCCAAAGCCAGGAGCCTCCTCTGGGTCTCCCACACGGATGCAGGGTCCCAAAGCCTTGGGCCGTCCTCGACTGCTTTCCCGGGCCACAAGCAGGGAGCTGAAAGGGAAGCGGGGCTGCTGGGATAGAACCGGCACCCATATGGGATCCCGGGTATGCAAGGCGAGGACCTTAACCACTGTGCCACCGTGCCGGGCCCAGCAATATCTTCTTATGGTCTTCTTCAATGTTGTTTTCATCTATTAGCATTTGTTCTACATGCAAATGCCAAATGTATCTTAGTTAAAAGAGCCCAATCCTTTACCTACCCAAATTCCTCCAGAAGTCTCTTACAATTCTTACAATTAAATGGTAAGCTCCTTATATACCAATAGCTTTCTGTATGATATGCCCAGGATCTCTATAACCCCTTGTACTCATATTCTGTCTTTCTTCCTGCCATCTACACTGCCTTCCTGCTGTTCCTTCAACGTATCAAACACACCCACAACTTGTACTAAGTATACTCATTCATCCTTGACCTAACATATTTTTTAGATAGTTTGCATGACTGCCAGCTTCATACTCACGTTACAGATGATGTTATTGCCAAAGAGATTTTCACAATTTAAAACAGCTTTGTACTTCTGTGACGACCTCCCCTGCATTCATCTGATATACAGTCATTTTGCCTAACCCTCACGTGTGCTGCATATCTCCATTCTGGCCTTGATTTGGCAGCGTTCTACTAGAATGCCTTCACCATAACAATAGAAACTCCAGGGCCTGGCGCGGTGGCCTAGTGGCTAAAGTCCTCCCCTTGAAGGAGCCAGGATTCCGTATGGGCGCCAGTTCTAATCCCGGCGGCCCTGCTTCCCATCCAGCTCCCTGCTTGTAGCCTGGGAAAGCAGTCGAGGACAGCCCAAAACCTTGGAACCCTGCACCTGCGAGGGAGACCCAGAAGAGGTTCCTGGTTCCTGGTTCCTGGCTTAGGATCGGCATAGCATTGGACACTGTGCCCGCTTGGGTAGTGAATCATCAGATGGAAGATCTTCCTTTCTGTCTCTCCTCCTCTCTGTATATCTCACTGTGAAATAAAAATGCAAAAATGTTAAAAAAAATAAAACAGAAACTACAATGTTCATACCTTCGCCTCAAGGTCTGGAAAATTGGTGTTTTTTTTTTTTTTTTGACTCTTATATGGAAAATTGTTAACCAGGAAATAAAAATCAACTAACGTCTGATCACTGAGTGTTATACTGAGGTACTTTTCATATGGAGTAAAAACCCAAGACTGATCAAAGACAAATATTCATAAATAATTGCAAATTGTCTTACAGCACTTCCTTTATGAACTTAAATAATAGGAAAGGGCAATTTTATGGTGTGGAGGATCCATTGAGTATCACTTTCATTTAGTGACACCTGACAAAGTTTCTCTGCTTCTATGATAATTGCCTCCTGAGCTTTGTTCATCTTATACAGTCATTGTTAGACCTGCATGACATCCAAGCAGGCCATTGTTACAGTGGCACTTGCTGCATTATACATGCGGACTGCAGTTCATCCTGGCATTGATTTTGTTTAATATTTTGTGAATGATACCTGAGAGTTCCTATCATTTCCACAACCCCTTCAATTGATCTTGAGCAACACTTCCTGAATATGCAGAAGTTTCAAAGGTGCAAAGCAAAACTGAAGAAAATGCTTTGTGATTAGTTTATATTAGGAAATAATGTGTGGTCACTGCATTAATCCCTTGGAAGTGGGAATAGTATGCTTTTAATCTTACGTGGCCCATAATTCTCTTGCCCTCAATGGAAATGGGATAGCGTTGGGTGTCTTGGTAAGATCTAAATGACTTTCTAATGAATCTAATTATATTAATCACCATTTTTTTTCTGCCTCCGGTTATGCAAACAGATGCAGGGAGGCACACCATATGAGATATTCGGCTTTTTTGTCTTATTAATCTTTTCTTATTCTCTTTGTCATTCTTCCATTCACTTTTTAGCTTTGTAGCACTGAATCTGCAAATTCAGCTGCTTTGGAACAGGTGGACTTGTAGTGGATTACTGACACATGTGGTTAATGGGGTTCTTTAGGGGGAATGTTTAGATTTTTCTGAAAGAGAGATTGCTTCTGCTTTTATCACAGCTGCTTCTCTTCTCTTTGTAACTTCACACACCTCATGAGGAAGCAGTAGGGAGGAATAACAAATTATTGTATTGTCTTCATCTTGAACAGCCAAATTTTGTAGCAAAATAAATTAACTCCTTCATTTCCCATTCTGCTGGAAAATTTTAAAAAATGGATAAATAAGCTCATAGCTTTAGTCACATAGTCGGCATATATTTTGCTAATTTTTCTACATCATAGCATCTTATTCTAAAACTGAAATATCCTCTACATCTGCTGCTGATATAGTAATGATAATGATAGAAAATTTAACAAAGGGGAGATGCATGTGGAGCCAGGAGAGGGACACAACTGAGTGAGTCCTGATGACTCTTCCACTTATCCACTCGACCTGTAAAAAAAAAAGAATGAAACCGCTGAGATCACAGCATTACTTTTCATGCTTAGTATGTCTTAACAGATGTCTCAAAGACATGGACAGAACTAGGAAGCATCGCTTTTTTTTTTTCTAAAGACTTATGCATTTGAAAGATGGAGTATTGGGGGAGCGGAGGAGAAAGAGAAATCTTTCATCTGCTCTGGTTCACTTTCCAAACGGCTGCAACAGCCTCGACTAGCCAAGGCAAAGCCAAGATCCAGGAACTGCATCCCAACCTTGCACATTAGTGGTGAATTCTCAAAACTTTGAACCATTACTGCTACTCTCAAAGCAAAAGAGGAGGCAAATAATTGGAAGTAGAGTTGCCAAGATTCAAACAAGCACTATTATGTGGGATGCAGGCAACTGAAGCAGCAGCTTAACCAGCTGCCTCACAATGTTTTCCCTAAGCAGGTCCATTTTCAAGAAAGTTACAGAGAATGTTAGTACTTAGTTTTTATCTTACAAACTGTCATTATACCAAGCCAATAAGCCTCCAATGTTTGAAGGTAATGGGTTTTCCAGCTAGGTTCAGTTCAGCAGACAGAGCTCCTCATTTAGTTAGATTATGTCTTTGAATTCTGCATTTTCGTATCTAGGACATCTTCAACAAAGATTTATGTATGAATTACTGAAGGATGTTCTGTCCTCAGCTCTGCAGCTAATTGTGATATGCATGACCTTGAACCTGTCCATTTTTCTCCAAGTCTGTAGTCCTAGTTTAGGATACCAGCATGACTCACCATGATTACTGTCTCAGCCTAATAACTATAGTCTGTCCCTTGCACTTTAACCATGTTTCTCTGCCTGAATTCTTGTAAGGAACACACAACTGTTTTGTAACATGAAATTTTGATCAGGACATTTCTCAGTTAAATCTGTCCAGTTTTATTATATATCTGGTCTTAAACTTTAGACTTTCTGTGTAGTTGTCTTGCAGTATAATAAGGCACAACCACACTAAGTTTGTAGCAGATATTTTCCCATCACTGTTTTTGTTTTATATAATCTAACTCTACTAATAGTTAATACATGCCTTTTAAGGTATTTTCTTTTTTCACACTTTACATCCCATGGTGAACCTCATAGCGGTATAATTACAGATTTTTTTCTTTTACATTGGTATACAAAATTAGGCTGCATTTGATGTTTGGTATCACCGTAAATTTATAGATGAAAACATTTTGATTTCCTTGAACACACCAACTGATTTTAAATTGTTGCTCTTAGCTTGAGTAGGCAAGCTTGCAAAATAACTTTCAGCAACCACTCTTCTGGAGCCATGCTCCTGTGATTCTATGGTTTGAACTTTGTAGAACGTAAGTACGACTTAATTTTATAGTTGCCAATCAGTGGTTCTATGAGTATAACATACATTCGTGCTTCCCATTTTCAGGATAAAAAGTTTGTTTGTTTAAGAAACTACCTTGCAGGAACATTCTTGACTGATATGATTACAGCTGGCAAATTGCCAGAGTCACAGTTATAAAAACTTCATCCCGGATGTGACACACATGTGTGTTCTTTGTTGATGGCTGGCTGGAAGAGATGTAGCCCTGTGCCTTCTGGGTGTGTGCGGTTCTCTGAGACTGTATGAACATCTGGAATGTCTTCATAGTGGCTTTCAGAGATACCCTCTGCACTTGCATGGATTTTGTAATAGTATTGAAGAACATTAAGGAGAAATTGATTGAGAATAATGATAAAATTAGAAGATTCTTTTGCATACCAAATATCAATGACCAAATTGAAATGACACTAATTTATCAGAAAGGTTGAAATATTTTATAATGTAAAATAAGCACAAATGTTGTAACACTGCATTTAATTGCAGTCAAGGAAATAGCATGAATTTGAGTTGAGATGTGTAGGAACTTCTGGAATATTCTGTTGAAATAGTGTGCAGTGGTGAGTCTAACAGAACTTATATGTGGATATAAGTAAGTAAATGATTTGACATGGGCATCAGGATGGTAACCAATCCATGGTAAGGAGAGGTCTAAGTGCTGCTGTGTATAGTTTACACATATATTTTTGCTTTCTCTATCCCATAATGTTAGAAAAGTTGCCCAGAAAATGAACCAAATGTTGGGGGAAAGGCACAGAAACAAAGAGGTTTAAAAAAAAAAAGGGAGCAAACTCATAGCCAAATGTATTTATTACAGATAAATTCTTTTTTTTTATTTATTTATTTATTTATTTATTTTTTTATTGTTCCTTAAATTGTATTATGTAGTACAGTTTTATAGGCGCTGGGGATCCCCCCCACCCATCCCATACCCCTCCCCCCATGGTGGATTCCTCCACCTTGTTGCATAACCATAGTTCAAGTTCAGTTGAGATTCATTGCTTGCAAACACATGCCTAGCATAAAGTTCAGCGTCTTATTGTCCAGATAAGTTCAGTGGCCTCTTGGGGAGACCTTCTATGGTCTGAAGATAGGTCTAACAGAGTAAAGATCCGGTCAGTTAAAAGCCCCAACAAGGCCTCAGTATCAATATACAACATTATGGAATTAATTGACATAGTAATGGGTAGACAATATGTTAAAAATAATGGAAGTTCCATTCTTCGAAACATCTGGGTTGAGACAGTATCAATGACAGGTTCAAAAAATAACCAACAATCAAACAAAAAATTACAGGTTAAATCAAGGCAAACATGTGGTATCTAATCTTTTGGGATTCACTCATTTCCCTTAGCATTATAGTTTCCAGTTGTGCCCATTTAGCCACAAAGAACTGCATTTTGTTTTTTTTAATAGCTGAGTAGTATTCCATGGAGTAGATGAACCAAAGCTTTCTTATCCAATCTTCTGCTGATGGGCATTTCGGTTGCTTCCATGTTTTTGCAATTACTGATTGTGCTGCAATGAACATAGGGATGCATGTTGGTTTGTCGTAAAACAGGTGTTTTGGATATATTCCTAGGAGTGCTATTGCTGGGTCATATGGTATGCAGATTTTGAGTTGTTTGAGTGTTCTCCAGACTGATTTCCATAAAGGCTGTACCAATTTGCAGCTCCACCAGCAGTGGAGTAGGGTTCCCTTTTCCCCGCATCCTCGCCAGCAAGCGTCGTTGGTGTTCTTGTTTATGTGGGCCAATCTTACTGGTGTTAGGTGGTACCTCATCGATGTTTTAATTTGGATTTCCCTTATTGCTAGGGAGCTGGAACATTTTTTCATATGTTTGTTTGCCATTTGGACTTGTTCCTTTGTGAAATGTTTGCCCATTTCCTGTGCCCATTTCTTGAGTGGTTTGTTTGTTTTGGTTTTTTGGTTGTTTTGAAGTTCTTTGTATATCCTGGAAATTAGCCCCCTATCGCCTATATCGTGTGCAAAGATCTTCTCCCACTCTGTGGGTTGCTTTTTTACTTTGTTGATTGTTTCCCTTGCTGTACAGAAGCTTCTTAGTTTGATGAGGTCCCATTTGTTTATTCTGTTCTCAACTGCTATTGCTTTTGGTGTCCTTCTTAGAAAGTCGGAACCTACTCCTAGGTCTTGCAGGGTATTTCCTACATTTTCCTGCAAGAGTTTGAAGGTTTCTGGATGTAGGTTTAGGTCTTTTATCCATGTAGATTGGATCTTAGTGTATGGTGATAGATGTGGGTCTATCTTTTTGTTTCTACAGGCTATCAGCCAGTTGTCCCAACAACATTTACTAAAGAGGCCTTCCCACTTGCTTGAGTTGTCATTGGTCTTTTTGTCAAAGATTAATTGGCTGTATTTGTGTGGGTTCCCTTTTGGTGCTTCTATTCTATTCCATTGATCTTCCTTTCTGTCTTTGTGCCAGTACCAGGCTGTTTTGATAACCACTGCTCTATAGTATGTCCAGAGGTCCGGGATTGTGATTCCCCCTGCTAACTTCTTATTTTTCAGGATGGTTCTAGCTATTCGTGGTTTTTTGTGTTTCCAGATGAACTCTTGAATCATTGTATCCAGTTCCGTGAAGAATGTTTTGGGCAATTTGATTGGAATTGCGTTGAAAATGTATATTGCTTGTGGTAGTATAGACATTTTAATGATATTGATTTTGCCTATCCAGGAGCACGGGATGTTATTCCATCTTTTGAGGTTTTGTTCAATTTCCTTTTTAAATAGTTTGTAGTTTTCTTCGAATAGGTCTCCTACGCTTTTGGTTAAATTTATTCCCAAATACTTCATACTTCTCTCTGCTATTTTGAATGGTATCCTGTTGGTTAGATCTTCTTCCATCTTGGTGTTATTTGCGTACACTATGGCTGTTGATTTTCGTTCATTAATTTTGTACCCCGCCACTCTGCCAAACTCTCGTATAAGTTCTAGCAGTTTCTGTATTGAGTCTCCTGGTTTTTCTATGTACAGGATTATGTCATCTGCATATAGTGAAAGCTTGACTTCTTCGTTTCCTATACGTATGCCTTTGATTTCTTTTTCTTGTCTTATGGCCTCTGCAAGTACCTCTAGGACTATGTTGAATAGCAGTGGTGATAGCGGGCACCCTTGTCTTGTTCCAGATCGCAGTGGGAAGGGTTCTAGCTTTTCTCCATTCAGTATGATACTGGCATTGGGTTTTTCATAAATTGCTTTGATTATGTTGTGGATTTTCCCATCTATGCCTACTTTGGCTAGAGTTTTTAGCATGAAGAGGTGTTGGATTTTGTCGAAAGCTTTTTCTGCATCTATTGAAACTATTATGTGGTTCTTGTTTTGCAGTTTTTGGATGTGGTTTATAACATTTATGGATTTCCGAATGTTGAACCATCCCTGCATTCCAGGGATGAATCCTACTTGATCCGGATGAATGATCTGTCTGATGATTTTTTGAATTCTATTGGCTAGGATTTTGTTGAGAATTTTAGCATCAATGTTCATCAGAGAAATAGGTCTGTAGTTTTCCTTCTCTGATGGTTCTCTGTCCGGTTTTGGGATTAAGGTGATGTTAGCTTCATAGAATGAGTTTGGGAGGGTTGCTTCCTCCTCTATTGTTTTGAAGAGCTTGTAGAGGATTGGGGTTAGTTCTGTTCGGAATGTTTTGTAGAATTCTGTAGTGAAGCCGTCTGGGCCTGGGCTTTTTTTCGTTGGGAGATCTTTGATGACTGTTTCAATCTCTACCTCGGTTATGGGTTTATTTAATTCTGCAGTTGCCTCCGGACTGAGTTTTGGTAAGTGGTGGGAGTCCAAGAACTTTTCTATTTCTTGGTGGTCCTCAAATTTGTGGGAGTACAGTTCTTTGTAGTAATTTCTAATTATTTTCTTAATGATTGCAGTGTCTGTTGTTATGTTGCCTTTTTCATCTTTAATGCTATTGATTCTCACTTTCTCTTGTTTTTTTTTTGGTCAATCGGGCCAGTGGAGTGTCTATTTTGTTTATTTTCTCAAAAAACCAACTTTTTGATTTGTTGATTTTATGTATAGTTTTTTTGATTTCTATTTGGTTTATCTCCTCCCTTGTTTTGATGATTTCTTGTTTCCTATTGTGTGTGGGACTCTTCTGCTGCTGTTTTTCCAGATCCTGGAGGTGTGAGGTTAGTTCCTGTATTTGGCGTCTTTCTTGGGCCTTGACATGGGCTCCGATTGCGATGAATCTACCTCGTAGCACTGCTTTGGCAGTGTCCCACAAGTTTTGGAATGTTGTATCAGAGTTTTCATTGGTTTCCATAAATTTTTTGATCTCATCTTTAATTTCTTCTCTGACCCATTGTTCGTTTAATAGCATATTGTTCAATTTCCAAGAGTGCCTATACTTCCTGGGGAGTTTTGAGTTGTTGATTTCCAGTTTCATCCCATGGTGGTCTGAGAGGGTACATGGTATGATACTAATGTTTTGGAAGTTGTTTAGATTCGCTTTATGTCCTATCATGTGGTCGATTCTGGAGAAGGTGCCATGCACCGCTGAGAAGAAGGTATAGTCTGTGGCCTTAGGATAAAAAGTTCTATATATGTCTACTAAGTCCAGTTGTTCTATTGTTTGTGTGAGCTCTGTTGTTTCTTTGTTGAGTTTTTGTTTCGTAGACCGGTCCATTGTTGTTAGAGGTGTGTTGAGATCGCCTACAAGAATTGTGCGGGTGTCTATGTCTTCCCTTAAGTCTGTAAGTAATTGCTTTACGTAAGTAGGTGCATTAAGATTCGGTGCATAAACATTAATGATGGTGATTGCTTCTTGATGGATCATTCCTTTCACCAGTATAAAATGGCCTTCCCTGTCTCTTTTGATGTTAGTTAGAATGAAATCTGTCTCGTCTGAAATTAGGATAGCTACCCCAGCTTTTTTTTCTCGTCTATTGGCGTGAAATATCTTTTTCCATCCCTTCACTTTCAGTTTCTTTGCATCCTTTCTGGTTAGATGCGTTTCTTGTAGGCAACAGATGGTTGGGTCTTGTTTGATGATCCATTCTATTAATCTCTGTCTTTTGATTGGTGAATTTAGACCATTTGTGTTGAGAGTTAAAATTGCGAGGTTGCAATTTTGCCCTGCCATGTGATTGTGTTGTGTGTGTGTTGTTGCCTATGTAATTGTCTTGTTGGTGCGGCCTTTAGTTTGGAGACCTTCTTATTTGCCAACTTTGTTTGTGATTTGCCTCCTTTTTGTCCGGGACTAGCGCATTTCTAAGGAGACTTTGCAGAGCTGGTTTTGTGTAGACATATTCTTCTAGTTTTTCTTTGCTATTGAAGTATCTGATTTCGTTCTCATATACAAATGAGATCTTTGCTGGGTAGATTATTTTTGGTTGACAGTTGTTTTGTTTCAGGACTTGGAAGATCTTTGTCCATTCTCTCCTTGCTTGTAGGGTCTCTTCGGAGAAGTCAGCAGTGATTCTGATGGGTTTTCCCCTGTATGTGATCTTTTCTCTACTTCGTACTTGTCTCAGGATTCCTTCTTTGTCTTCATTGGAGTAGAACTTGAGCACCGTGTGTCTGGGTGAAGATCTCTTTGGATCATGTCTGTTGGGAGTTCTCTGTCCATCCTGTATGCGGGGTGGGTTCGTGTTCCAAGTGTTTTGGAAGTTTTCCTGTATAATTTCATCGAGCACTGCTTGCATCCCAGATTCTCTTTCTACTCCCTCGGGGAGGCCGATGATCCGAATATTCAATTTTCTAAGGTAATCCTTCATCTCTTGCATCATTTTATTAGTTTTGCTGAGGTTTGTCTCCAGCTGTTTAATTCGCTGGGCACTTTCATTTTGTGTGTCTTCTGTTTCAGAGATCCTTTCCTCTGCCGCATTTATTCTGTTGATGAGGCTTTCAATCTTATTATCTTGGGCATCCAGTTTGGTTTTGATTTGTTGTATTTCGGTGATTATGCGGTTCTGGAGGTCTTCCAGCTTTATGTCCACGTCTCTGAGAGATTTTAGCATTATTTTCATCAATTCCTTTGTTGGTAACACTTCCATGTCTTCATCTCGTATCGTCGATATTGATAATGGCTTTTGGCCCTTGTTTGGTGGGGTGCTGGCTCTTTCATCTGGAGCACAACTCTTTCTGGTGGTTTTTCCCATTGCGTTGGTGTATTCTGGTGAGGCAAATGGGCCCGTGTGTTGAGGGGCTGTCAGGTGCTTTCCTGTAGAGATTGGAGCCTGCAGGCGTGGTGTTGCCGGGCGTGGTAATTTTCAAGGCACCGTTGGTGCGTTCTCAGGGCCCGGGGCTGTAGAGCACCACCTTGGGGGCCCAGTGGATTCCAGGCACACTCTGGGCACCTCTTCTACAGGTGTGACACCCCAGGGCGTGGCGGGATGGAGGCGCTCTCTGGGTGTGCTCCCTTCACGGGAATCCGCAGGGCGTAGAAGGTTTTATGTGCTTTCTCCCTGCGTTCTCCGTGTCAGGGACTGCAGGGTTTTTCAGAGCCCACCTGGTGCGTCTCCCACACACGGGACTGTGGGTGAGGCACTTTCCAGGCGTGGCTCTTATGCAGTGAATCCACCACTCGTGGTGTGTGGGTGTTCAGAGCCCCTGCTCCCGTGTGGCTCCCCCACACAGGCCCTTAGCGGAGGAGTGGCCCAGGCGCCCTGTTATAATGACTTCACGGCGGCAGGTTCGCACCGTGTCAGTTTGGTGCAGGAGTTCTCCTGTCACCTGACACCTGCGCTACGGAGGTGCTGCTGCTGTAGGCGGGGCGCCCAGCCCGCTCGGTGCGGCGTTCAGAGTCCTGGTGGTTTCAAGCACTCACCAGGCAGGATGTGGGGGACTCCAGACCCTCGCCAGCTACCTCTGCGCACCGAGCCGCACTGGTCCCCTCAGCGCAAGAACATCCGATGCGCCTTCCCGGGGCCCCCTCAGCCACCAACACAACACCACTGTACGTAGTTCCATACAGACCCAACAGTTTCTGCCGTCTGCTCCGCGTTCTGAGGCTGTAGCCTCAGCAGGGGGCAAGAAATGCGGAGGCTGCCACGTCAACCCCCAGCTCACCAAACGTCCGGCCGCTGCAGTCTGCCTCCACCGCTGCCGAAGGCCTCCTGCCGGTGACGATCCCCCTGATCTCCCCGCCTCCGAGCTGGCCGCGTCTCCCGTCAGGCCGTTTTCAAGAGTGACTCAGCAGGTCTGGAGTGGGATGTCGGTTTCTCTGCCTTTGCCCTGCTCCGTTCTCGTTGTTCTTCCGAGTTGTGTGGATCTTTTTGGCTCCACACTGTCCCAGGGAGCTTCACGGACCTCTCCCTGCGGTTCCCTGCTGTTCCTCTTTGCTGCTTCTGTAGCGTTCTATCCCTCTCTCACTAGCTGCTCCCTCACAGCCTTCCTCCTACGTCGGCCATCTTCCTCCATCCCTATTACAGATAAATTCAAAGAGCTTGGCCATCTGCCTGGGCATAGATGGAGTAGCCTCATGGCAGAGCCCCAGTCCTTCAGAAAGTTAGGCTTTTTATAGTTCGGCATCTTAGGGGTTTTCCTAGGGGTAGAGGAATTCCAAGAAAGTGGAATGGGGACAGGGGATTTCAACCTTGGTAGTTCTTGCTCCCAGAAGCATAGAAATGTAGAAACTGGGATGGTTGCAGGTTAGACTGCTCTTCTGAAATGCAGTGTAAGAGTTCCTGCTGGGAGATTCTCTATTCACTATACTAAGGGCATAAAGAGGAAACATGCATTCTTGCTTCCTTCACACAATGTTTCCACATTTTAAAATCATTGGGGTATTCATACCTGTTTACTTATGGGGGTTCCTGGTTTGGGTTCCAGCTTCATTGTACCAGCCAGTGATGGCCCAAGTACTTGAATTCTACCACCCACATGGAGACCTGGATGAAATTCCAGGATCCTACTTCTGTCCTGGTTGTTGTGGACATTTGGGAAGTGAACCAGAAAACAGATTTCTCTCTCCTCACCCACAAGGCACCATCCCCTATCCCTCTGCCCTCTACCAGTCATTACATTGTCAAATGAATCTTTCAAAAATATGAAAACTTGGTTAATTCTTAGGGATTGCGAGTGGCTTAGCCACAAGTCTGCCTGTGATATGCAAACATTCCTCTACCTTAATCATCTGAGCGTGGGGAGTAGAAAGTTAGGACCATCCTTGTCACTATAACTTGCCAGTATATTCAGACTGATCCAGCCCAAAGTGATAGTTCCCTATGTGGCCCCCTGTGGCACTATAGGCCTCTTGCTTCTAATTGTGTGAGGATAATTGACTTCTTTCTCTAACCCCCTCATCCGTTGCTCCACACCAGCAGAACGCACATCAGCTGGTGTGGTGGGGCTTGTCCTGTGCTTTTCCTCATGAGACAACCATGCTTCCAGTAGCTGATGTTCTGAGAACAGTGAGAGACACATGGAGCAGTCTGGGACTCAACTCAGCATAGATTAGCCAAACTTCAGTCTCTGCATAAATGTGTGAACAGGAAATAAATGCTTATTTTTGTAAGCGAACAAACTCTAGGGTGACATGTTTTTTGCAGAATTATTATGGAAGTGCAGCTGACTGCTACTATGTAAACTATCATTTACTGATGGGAAAGAGGCTGCTGGTTAGAGATGTTGCTGTGAGCACATGTATTTGGAATAAGTTGCTGGGGAAGTAGATCAAATCATCTCTTTGCTTGCCACCAATGCGGTGACCCTAACTTCTTTTTTGTGTGTATTTGTCTGATTTCCTTAGCTGGGCTGATGGCTTGTTCTCCATTTTCCATAGAACCCTGTCCTCTGTGCACTGATCAGTTGTTTTTGCAAATTGATTCCCTGTGCTATTGAATCACATGTCACTTACCTGGAGGCTGGTAACAACAGACATTCCCAGCACTTACCATAATGTTTGGCACATAACAAACTTAGAAAATGATTTACTGAGTTTAAAATCCATTCTATTTCTGAGGAAAAAATTTAGAGTCTGTACAAGGTATTTATTTGTACTGTCTCAAAATCCTTTTCTGTCAAGTGGAAGATTGCAGCAAGTTATCTTGAGAATTCCAATTCTATAACATATTGTCATATTCTCAAATTAAAAATTAAACATTTATTTCAAGGTTTTCATAAATGTATGTAAACTTTAGTAAGGAAATATTTATTCATGCAAACTTTTATAAAATGGTACAACATAAAAGAGGATCGCAAAAAAAATCAGGTTAATAACTCCTGTATTTAACTTTTAACTATTTTATTTACCTAGATATGCAAACATACACAAGTTTCCACCACTATTTCCATTTCCTTGTCATTTTTTTTTTTAAGAAAAGGGTTTACAGGGAGTTACAGAGAGGGGGTAGATGCAGAGAGAAAGGTCTTTCATTTGTTGGCAGAATGAATTTCACTATTTAGAGAAAATTAACTGACACAGAAATCATACATATTTATAGAGTACCATATGTTTCATTACATGTATACAGCGTGTTGGCAAAACTTAAAAAAAAAACTGTTTAGCTTTAAAATTATGAAATCTTCAGGGTGGGAATTTGGGGAAAGGATTTAGGTGGCACTGGCAATACCTGAAGCCTGTATTGAAATATCGTATGTTTTACACAGCTGAGTCCTGGCACAACCCCCACTGCGAGCTCCCTGCTAATGTGTACCCGGGAGGCACCAGCTAACTTGGGTCCCTGCCACATTTGTGTGGGATAGAACTCCCAATTGCAGGCTTTGTTCTAGCCCAGCCCGTTCTATTGCAAGCATTTAGGGAATAAATTACTCAGTTTCACTACCTACATCTAAAATAAATAAATTTGATTTTTAAACTAAAAAAAGAAAAGTATGCATCTTCTCATTATACTTTTAATGTTGCTCCATTGTTTCTTTTTTAAGATTTATTTATTTTTATTACAAAGTAAAATATACAGAGAGGAGGAGAGACAGAGAAGAAGATCTTTCGTCCGATGATTCACTTCCCAAGTGACCGCAATGGCTGGTGCTGTGCAGATCCGAAGCTAGGAACCAGCAACATCTTTCAGGTCTCCCGCACAGGTGCAGGGTCCCAAAGCTTTGGGCCGACTGCTTTCCCAGGCCACAAGCAGAGAGCTGGATGGAAAGTGAAGCTGCTGGGATTAGAACCGGTACCCATATGATATTCTGGCGCGTTCAAGGCGAGGACTTTAGCCACTAGGCCACGCTGCCGGGCCCGCTCCATTGGTCTTTGAGTATAATATTCAGGATCTCATTTTATTTTAATTTGGTCAAACCTGCCCTTACTAACATACCAATGAAATATCCACTCTGTGCTAGTGTGTTCAGTACCATTGTAAGCACTAGAATTACAGATGTGTGCCAAGGGATGAAAGTGATGCTTCAAAGTAATTTCTAGTAGTTTATAATCTGAAATAAAGGTTGAATAAGCAATATTTCACTTTTCCTTTAAATTCTTAAAATTTATTCAACCCCTCATGTGCCAGTTCAAACAACTACATTTTTTTTTCAATGCAAATACTTTTTTTTTCTGGGTTCTCATGGCCCAGATTATAATGAACAAGTATGAAATTCTCTTCCCAAAGGCCTCCCTGCAAAGCAGTTTTCTATTGTCTTCAGTTGGCCTATCATGGCAATTTATTTCAAAGCAAAACATTTGACATTGGTGTTTTGGAAAATGGTCACTTGACTGAATTACCCAAGAGTAGTAGGCAGATCCTTCCCTTTCCTTATATTTATGTAAACAGAAAGGTAACCCAGAGAACTACCAGATTGTTTTCACAAAATTGAATTTAATCACTATTTGAGAAATAAATGCCTACAGATGTTAAATAGTAATCTTCTGTAACTGTTTCCTGTTTTTTCAAAGTAAAAACCTACTCCAAAACTTAAAAAATAATCTTCGTGAGACGGTTAGATGAGGTGTGACAGTAGGATACTTCAAATTCTGTTTTGAATTGTATTTTTAAGAATGTAGGGTGTTCCTCTTTTTAACTTATTTTATTTCCTTTTTGAAAACATTTTTACTATGGAAGACAAAGCTTTTATTTATGAATAATTATCAATACTGTGCTGCAGATACTTGGAAACTTTCAATTTGGGTAAACAATCAATGTCCATAACGTAACTTTAATGTGAAGTAGTCAGGAGTCAGGGGTGCACCATCAATTCCGAAGCCTACTCACAGAGTTGGTTTTTTGACCCTCTCATCTGCTGGAAGCTCTCTGTAAGGCCTTTCCTTTACTATAAAAGTTCTTTCGAATGATCCAGGAAGAATCTTGCAGAAGCTCCTTAACATCTCTGTAGTCTGACCTATTTATTAGACCATCTGGATACATCCCTGCATCTGGCGAGGCCCCAGCTGTCCAGTGTAAAGAAGAAAAAGCCATAAACAAAACTAATAGTCTATGAATAGGGACAAAATAGAATAATTGGTCCTGGAAAAACAGTGTGCACCTCAGCTAACAGATTTTGGTACAAATGAGATTAGCAATGTCCGTAAGATCATCCAGTTCTTTCTAGCTTCTATTTCTGTATATCTCCTCTATAATGCATTTCACTATCCATTATTCGCATTTACTCAGGTTAGTACTTAATGTGAGCCCCAGGGTTGGGGGATCTGGCAATGCTTGGGACACCAGACCCAGCTTCTTGGATTCATCTGCAAGAACATGTCCCACTTAATGAAAAGGTGGAACAATGGACACAGGCCCTGTTGCAAAAGGATAATCTTGAAGCTCATTTGGTGCTGTAGCAGAAGAACAGA
This sequence comes from Ochotona curzoniae, assembly GCF_017591425.1. NCBI lineage: Eukaryota > Metazoa > Chordata > Mammalia > Lagomorpha > Ochotonidae > Ochotona > Ochotona curzoniae. The sequence continues at coordinate 37,728,884 of NW_024466502.1, read as the reverse complement.
ATGAACTGGACAACAACCCCAAATAAATGATGACAGCAAATACTTTTGGTGAGTGAAGCCAATGGACATTGGGAGGGTAACATCATTCTTGGACCGGTGAAAATAGCAGCATTTCAGAACTTTCCAAATCACTTGGACAGAACCCTCGGAGTAATGTCCACATTGAGACTCTGGATTGGTATGAGGTGGAAGTTCCTCATCCGTCGGTCCTGGGATAAGTGGAAAATCATGAGTGGTATTCCTCTTTGTTTCTCCTCTTCTCCTAGGAACAAGAAGAAACAGCAAATCTTGAAGCAATGAGTTCACCTAATTTCCCCTAAACCTTCATCCTTCCCATCCTGATCCACCATATAATCATTATTTTAAAAAATAATTATACATTTTTAAAAGCCTACTCAATTATTATTTAGAGTAAAATTCCTTCCCATTGCTTCATATTTGCCTATAAATGTGTTAGCAAACAGGGCATTAAGTAAAAGCTAACCTGGAGAGCACTACCACAAGAATTTATAAACATTCTTGTGCCAATTTGGGCAGGCCCTCATGGAGAATTTAAAAGGAGTGTTTTAATGAAAGTGTATTTGCAAAATAAACCATTAGAGCACCAGATTTTATGTCTTAGATACAGATTGCTACCCTCTACCCTTGCTCTTCAGTAAAAATAATGTCTTAATGATTGGTAAGAAATATATACAGGTATGCACACTTATTAAAACCCAGTGAATGCGACCTTGTCTTTTGATTTACATTATAGATAACAAGTGTTGCACTCAGATAATCATAGGCATGCTGAAGCATTTGGGGTGTTATATACTGATGTTTCTAATGTAAAATGTACTTTATGATTGAATAATGATTTAATACAGAGACAGATGGATACATGAATGACTAACACAACTGAGTAAATATTAATGGAAAAACTCATGTGGTGAATGAAAATATATTCATTTCAAAAATCTTTAGTTTATATTATTTTTTGGAACATGATTTAGACAGCTTGTGTTGGAGAAGTTGCTGCAGCAGCAGGTAGAGGCAGTGGTAGGGAATCGGTCAGTTTGGCTTGTTGTACTGGTGAATCATGAAATGCCCAGGATCTCGTATTGGAGGCCAAGTAGTTTAGCTTTTAGTTTTAGTGTGTAAATAATTTAAGTACTCTGTGTCTCAGTTTCTCCATTGAATTTAACAAGACACTTAATAAATATTTATGGATTTAATGTTCAATGTATTAATACATAGATTGAACTAATGAATTAGATGGCTTTCCACGCCTCTGCTTTCACTCAAATGAATAATGTTTATTAAGTTTATATTAGGTCACACATTTCTACCACTATTTAAAACATGTACCAAGGTACCATTATATAAAATATACTGATAGTGTATAAAGTTTTAATTGGTGAAGCAAAGGTTTTATTTAAAAATGAATATGTCTCAGAAGTAGACCTGTTGTGAAGTCAACCAGTATAAGCCAGCTTGATAAGAGACTGTGTCAAATATAGCAGCAGAATTACACTGTTCTCAATGCTCTCTCCGAAATTAAAAATGTGTAAATAAATGTACATATGTTTCCTGAAATTTAAAGTTTGAGTCTAATAGTAGCTACTTTGAAAGATTGTTCCATTCAGTGTAACACATTTTTGTGCTGAACTGTAAGAATCCTGATTACTAGTTGAAGTATAAGTCGTTAAAATACCCCTCATAATTTATCCGGTTCGAGTGGCAATGGAATTGTGGCAGATGATGTATAAATATCAAGCACTTCCTTTGTTAGCAGCTGTGTCCTTACTTACTGAGTTTCAAGCTGTGCAGAAATAAAAAAGACAATTGTGACATGACACCCATAAGTACTTATTACATTACCCTTGGCATTGAACTAATGACAACTGAAAGAATGCCATTTTTATCAGGCACCCAGGGTGCACAATAAAATATTCATTTACCTTGCACTGCTTACATGTTGTTTCTTCCGACACTTTGTCTTATACAGGGTTCCAGTAATGCGGTTCCCAGTACATTAAGCACCAATACAATTATTACCCTCCTTGAGTACAGCCATCCAAATTAAATACCATTAAATGAAACGCTCTCGTAAATACTGTATGTCTTTATAGAACTATTATCTACGTTTTCTCAAATTATTGTGCTCAACAGATCTGATGGAATCAGTTTCTCACAACGACATGGATGATCCTGATGTTTCACTCAAGGCCTTTATGTGTCCCAATCACCACAACATACAGAATTGATTCAGAACCACGGTCTGAAAAGCGTACTTCCTACGCTTAAGCTACACTCCTTTGGGGTCTTCTAAGATTGCCTTTGGTAATTCTTTTAGGAGAAGCTTGACTGTCAAAAAAAATCTTCATGCAATTTATGTTTTCTCTAACATGCAGACACTGATCCAAACTGCTGGTATTCAGGGAATCTCTGAGAAGGAGGGTGAGATGGAACTAACACAGAGGTTCCCCAAACAGCATGGGAGTTAGGAGTTTAATTTATTAGATGGAAAACTTAGAAGAGATGGAAGCATCTCCTAGGGATCTTTCAAAATGATTCAAAGTGAAGAACACACCCAAACCAATGAATTACACTCTCTGGTGATGAGGCAAAAGCTTCACTGGGTTTTGAATGTCTCCAGGAGATTCCAATATATAGATAATACTGGGAACAAAGACAAATACCAGAGATCTCCCTCATATGTTGGAAATAAATTTTGAAAGAGAGCAAGCCAAAAGTAAATGAAAGGTCTCTATGTATTAGCATTGCTGCAAATAGTTGATATCAAGGTTTGTTTTATACATTTGCAAACCAATAGTTAAGTGTGTTATACTACTGAAATTTTAATGATCTATGGTCACTTCAATCTGAATATATAAGCATGAAATGGCCATTGTTCCATTGAATTATTGTTCATAGCCATTGTCTGCATGCCATTAAACTAAGGACTTGCTTTTGCTTGGTGAACTTCTTTTTCAGTAATATATTTAGGCTTTTTATTGTAAGGAAAATTTTTAAATTTGCGATCTCCACAAGTAATAAAAAGAGAAAAAGGAAAAGGATAGAGAATGAGAATGTGGGAGGAAAGAAATATCACTTTGGTAGAATTGTATCAACAAGTCATACTGAATCTGTTAAGAAGTAAAATTTAAAGTTTAAATGAAAAATAATAAATAATAAAAAGCCAAAAAATCCAAAATGTCTAATGTGAAATGTCATGGCGGCCACAAAGCCCGAATTAAGTGTTACATTTTTTAGGAGGAAAAAGCTGGAAATAATATAACATTACAATGATTATACCATTCATTTTCTTTTGTAGATGAAAGGTCAAATACATTTGAAGACATAACCTGCCCTGAAGTTTTAGTTGTTTAATGATAACCACTACAATAGACACAGGCAGCTATCTATGCATTGATTTTAATAAGAACAGCTGAAGAAATGAACACATTTTAGGATTCATTTAGTAAAGATATGATTAGGAAATTTTGTTATACATCCATCCACTAAAGACATATTAAGGCTTGTTCTAAAACTAGGGAACTGTATTATAAGAGGTTATATCGCAGATTATGCACTTTAAGAATAGCAAAGTTGAAGAATAAGAATGAAATTTTATTTTGTTACTTATGTATGGAGGGTTCTTGAAAAAGTTCATGGAAATATACATTATGGAAAAATCTGGAGTGGATTCAATTTTTTGCACACAAATGAACCCATCTTTGCATTCCATTTTTTCCATGAGTTATTGAAATCCTCGCAAATTTACAAATTTGATAAACTAGAAATTATAGTATACATAAACTGATGCATGCTGTTGTGTATAGTGTTTGGGTTTCAGCGCTATGCTGTTTCTCTGAGTTCCATCAGATTTTTTCTGTGTGATTAGGTTATGGTGCCACTCAAAATCTTCTGAAATAATGTGTGTTATAGTTAATAGTTTTTTCTAATTATATTCATGATAGTGAACACATTTCTGGATACTCTGATTTGGAGTCAAACCTGAGATGGGATATTGATGACACATGTAAGCATTTTCTGGCGTGACCATTATTAAAGTGATTGTTGTACTTGTCATTTCATCATCATGTATCAGCTTATTTTGGTTTGATGTAATCTGGGAATATTAGTCCTTTGAGAAAAAAAAAAAAGACTTAAGGGGTGTAATTTTCCCCTTAATGAAATTTTTTAGTGATTATTTTTGAACATTATTACGGAAAGGCATCCGAATAGAATTCACCTGATGATAAGTAAAATAAAATGATAAAACAAAGAATTACCTCAACATATGATGTTATAAAAATAAGGAATGTCACTGGTTTTAAAATAACAGACAACTGTCTGTAAAAGCAAGAATATGATAACATTTTGTTAAGATAGAGTGAATTTGTTTTTCATTTTTAATACACGCATTTGTGTTACATAATCAGACACCTAGACTCCAATATCCTGGCATATGGTGGGTGATGACAGAGCCTCTGGTTCTTGGAATGTAGCTAACAAAACATTTTTATGCAGTACATAGTAAATATCTGTAAGTTCCCATATTACTTTCACTTGATTAAACTTGGAGTTTTTCAGAACTTAAAGAATCTCATTTGGGATAATTGTTCCCAAACCCAGTGGACTTTCCCAGTTTGTAAAAACAATTGTACCTGCAAAGAGTATCAGTTAGTAGCGAGGAACTCTGTATGAGAACAGGTGTTGGTTGAACGAATATCTAGTTAAGAGTTGACTACCCCATCAGCATGCAACAGTACTTGACCTCACCTTGACTTACCTCTGACCTCAGATGCTGTGTGCTAAAGAACTACATGTGAATTCAGACATATGTTAGGAATAGGACATTTTACCTTAAGCAAAAACAGTGAGTCTATTCATTTTATTTCCTCCAGGTTCCTTTTCTCTTCCCTTGGCCCATGCACAAGTACAGCCCCGAAGAATTAATGTTTTTGAGGGCAACCTTCAACTAATGGGGCCTATGGGCCAGTGGATAAATGTTCTAACCTTCTGTCCTTCAGAAGACAAAAAGACAAGGGATGGATTAGGTTTTCTTTGCTTTTTACTAGTACCATAATTTGAAAGTTCCACAAGGCAGTGAAAAACATAGAAAAGGGGACAGATTATATCCATATATCCACAGCCAAGCGGCAAGGGCATTTTATTCACCTGAAAATTAGTAGCATGCTATATATTACTAGAAGAATGGTGCCAAGAGATAAAGTTGATGGATATCATTTCTTTACTCAGTGTAGTGCACAGCAGACCAAGTGGTATTTTTTTTTTGAGTCAGAAATAGAAAACCACAGGCAGGAGAGAGACAAACATACAGAAGGGAAAGCCAAAGAAAGGATATGGCAATAGTTATGACACAATTATATCTGGAGTGAAATAAAAAATATTCATGATAATTTAGACAAAAATAACTTCTTGATTATCTCTACGTTTGAGAATTCCAGTAGTTGTAGTTTGGAAGTAGATTTTCACCCTTTAGGTAGAACTGTTGATACTGCTTTACTTCTCTGTGCATGTGTATAGAATATATTCTTGGTTCCACCAATATGCTTGCCATATTACACGAATGTCTCAGTAAATGCATTCTGAATAATGAGTGAATGATGTCAGACATGATGAGTGACATGCTGCATTAACTGGCTAGCTACTTAGAGCAACCAAAACATTTTCTCAGATCTATTTGTTAATTATATCTACCCCAAATGAATGATATTACATGTAATTTGCTTTACCCTAAATCCCTGAGAATTGAATTCAAATGATAAAATTTTGCTCAAGGGCCAGGAAATAACATAATTATAATAAATTTGTCATAATTATTCATCAAATGAATAAAACACTTGCATTTTTGAATACACATCTCACTCTAAATAGTTATCCAAAATTACATTAAACATAACCAAGCTCCTGCTCTAGGGATAAAGCACAACTTACAGATTCAGATACAAAAACCTGACATGAGGTTAGGATTGTGAATATTGCTTAAAGCTTTAGTAAACAGTAACAGTTCTCTATGACTGTATTTGTTAAATGAAGTGTCCGCTGTATGTTAGGTATGTGGCTGGATGTTGGAATACACAGATGAATAAGAACGTCCCTGCTGTGGTGTGGTGAACACGATCATGCCTTATAGTTGTGCAACATCCGAGTCTCCTTCTTCCATTTGGTTGCATTTCACCATACTGATCTTTTCAGGAATAAGAAATCATTCTCTGTCATACAAGGTTAACGTGACAAATTCCAGCCCTCTCAGGCTTGTCACGGTGTCTCAGATACACGATCCAGTTTCTGCCAATCAGTGACAATAGTGATACTTTTGATACAGATGCCGACTTCAGAGAAATAGCACCGTGGCGAGCAGCAGTGATGAATTCTGCAGAATCTGTTTCTTAGGCAATGGCAAGTCCTAAATGTAAAAGGAGGATATCAATAGTTTCCTCATCAGATGAATTCTGTATGTGGTTTAGTTGAGTCAGATTCCATAAATCTCACCAGATTCCAAATTACTTCTATTGATTCACCTAATTATACAGTATCTTTTAAAGCACATCCTTTTTCTGCTATGATCCAAGATTAAATGACTGGTGACTACTGAAACTACGACATAAACACACATACAAGCACATCCTTTGCTAGCTCATTGTTTACATTGGTGCATTTTCAATAATATAGTTGCTTCATGATAAGCAGTGTATGAAAACAGGATAAATGCATGTATTGAAAATTTCAAATTCACTTGGCTATAAAATGGACAGCTACAAGCATTTTGTTTTGTCTATTGCTAAGAGATGTTATAGAATTAAAATAACATTCATACAACAGGAACATGGCAAATATTCAGCAAATGTTATTCTTACATATTAGATGACTTTCTTTCTTTTTCTTTTTTTTTTTTTCTCCTGTGATCCTTAAGTAGCCAATTGAATGTTCTCAAATAACCTTGCAGTCTGTGGAAGAATACCAGCCATGGACTTGTCACCATTCAATGACATTAACAATGCAAGTAGTAAGAGGAACATTTTAGGAATGTGGGAAGAGATGAATGTGCTGATTCTTGGTTGAGACACTGAGTTTCATCAGAATATCGAGGTCCAATGTCTGGTCTGTAAGCTTGCCGTGATACTGATGAACTGAGATCAAAATTTCTCATCTTTTTTCTGGATCAGCAGTGGAACAGCCAGGACATGAACTGGTGCACAAATGGGATTCCAGTGCCACAATCAGAGGATTAGCCTATTACAGCACCGTGCTGGCCCCAAGTTGCTAAACTTGTAGAACAAAGGTCTTTAAAAGGGCATATTTGGGAAATGCTGCTTCCTTTTGTGACACTTCTTAGATTTCAGACAGATTTTGAATATGGCTTGTGGTTTACAACAGCAAAAACACATTGTACTGAAAAGAGACATTTTGGCACATACTTGTATGTATTCTAATAATCCTTATATGACAATATAATTGCTATTTAGTTAATAAGCCTAAGTACTGTGATGAATGTTAAGTCGATGCATGGCATATGATGATAATATCTGAGTAGGACAGGCTGCCAAACGAGAAACAACAAAAAGAAATATTGCAGTCCAAATTGCATCCCAAATAACAATTTTTCTCTCTGTAATCAAAATTGTGCAGTGTATAGTTATTTCCATAAACACCCATTGGTGTTGTAGAATGAAAATAATAACTTCATGTGATTCACAGCAGATGCTGATAGCATAAACCTGTACACCTGTGATGAATAGGATTTAGTAATTCCTCCATGATTAAGGAAATATACCCTTATGGTCCTACGATTGCAAAGAGTTGTTTATCTTTCGTAGTAGACTCGTAATTAATCATCCGGGCATGAACTACCTGAAGCCCAGTGGGTTTAACATTCTGGAATGTATATTAGGGTTGGGCATAACTTGTTTTGCACCATCAGTGAGAAACTTGAAGGGCTCTCTACTGCTTTGTTGCCTGGAATGTACGGGATAAAGAACAAGCAGAGAGAAGGTAGTGCCTGGATCTGCAATGCCAAGAGCCTGTTTCAGTTCAATTGTAGATTAAATTGTAGGCTGCCCTTTTTACACCCGTGAAGCTTTAATAGATCTATTTTGTTAGACTTGTTGAAAGGAGAAAATGGACTTATGTTAATTTAAGTGGTCAAAGTACCCACACTTAACAAGATAACAAAGACAATATTGTCACAGTCTGCATAAGCGCTAGTTCAAGCTGCAGTAATTCAAAAGACAACTAAGGGAGCTAAAGCTCTTAGCTAACTCCTGTAAAATGTTTTAAATTAAATGTTTAGGTAGTTCACGATGCTTGTTAAGGACCCTCTAGCTCCTGGTCAATATCAAAATGGAAAGCAGGTAGGCACAAAGATTGAAATCACCATATTACTAGTAGTGTTCTGTCATGGAGAATAATGAACTTACATATGAAAATTATCTTTTTCCAAAAACTGTTTTTAATAGGTTGTTTTGTCAATTAAATTCAATGCTATGGCATCACCATGAGTGACTTTTACTTGAGTGGGCTATTCTATTTGCATCCATATATCTAAATAATTTATTTTCTCCTCTGGAAAGTTTGCAAGACTAAGAGTGGGTTCAATCTTCCAGAGTTTCCTCAGATAGCATCAAGTGATGTAGAAATATGAAGCAAGAATAAAAATATGAAACATATGTAGGAAACAATTTCTCCTAGATTTTATAAATGATTATATAAATTAAAAATAAATGAAATAATTATAAATATAATGCAAACAGAGCTCCAATGTTTTATGACTATAAAGTTATAAATTTGGTTTACAACTGTATTTTTAAAAAGATTCATTTATTTGAAAGGCAGAGTTACAGAGAAAGAGAGAGAGACATGGTTTAACCCTTGATTCATTCACCAAATGCAGCAATAAAATCTAGAACAAGAGCGTCACCTGGCTGACTCAAGTGGGTTCACAGGCCCAAACGTTTGGACCACCCTCTGTTGCTTTGCCTGGCTTGTCAGCCAGGAGCTGGATTGGAAGTGAACATCCTGAACTCAAACCAGTGCACTGATGGGATGCCAGCTCTGTGAGCGATGGTTTCACATGCTGTGCCAGAGTGCCAGCCCCTGCATTTGTTGATAATATGGTAAAAGAATAGTCCAGCAGCAGAGAAACAAACCAGTTCCCACTTGGGATGTCAGTACCGCAGTCATAGACTAGCATACCATGCCACTGTACCAGTCTCCAAATTAAAGTATTGTAAACAAATCATTGCTGGGATCTGGCTCTATGTCATAGTAAGCTAAACCTGTAACTTTGGTGCCAGCATCCTACATTTATCCTGTTCAAGTTCTGACTGCTCCACTTTCAATCCTGCTCCCTTCTTATGGCCTGGGAAAGCAACAAAGAATGGTCCATAGCCGTGGGCTCTTTCACCCATGTTTGAGACCTGGAAGAAACCCCTGGCTCCTGCCTTTGGAGCTGCTCGGTTCCAGGTGTTGCAGCCATCTGGCAAGAAAGCCAGTGAATAGAATGATTTCTTTTTCTTTCTGTTTTTCATTCTCTCACTCTGCCTTTCAAATAAAAATAAATCTTTTAAAAATGAGTTGCTGTTATTTGAATGACAATAACTCAGAATTTATCACTGCCATACAAAGTCCAATGGGAAGTGTTGATATAAAATATGAATTGAGGAATTTATTGTAAGATATATCTTTGGTCAGTTCCTTTTTGCAATGTAAGATGTTGAGTTGCAATTTTTAAACAGTTTTTCCACACAGCAGACTTGTTTACAATTGATTAGCCCTAGGATAGTCTTAAATTATTCCAACAATGCAGACCTTCGAGGCTAGTAAATACCCTGCTTGAAAAAAACAACAACAACAAAAGCAAACAAAGACATAGAAAAATAGCTTTTCCTCCTGGAAGGTCCTTCAAGAGCACTAGCTGCATGTCAGGGCACGGGTAAAACAGAATCCATGGAAAAATAGTAAGCAATCATAGGAACCTAAAAGAAATAATAATAATAAAGATTCTATTATTTAATATAAATGTGTCTTCAGTCCAAATTTATATTGAGTACCATGAACATTTGTAAAGGAAAGCCAATAAAGTAACTTTATCGAACAGTTTATTCTAGCTCATATGTGCACATAATTTCCTAATAAACGCACATGTTTTGGAGATATGGTGATAACCCCCATATAAAGAACAACACTGCATAGTATAGGCTGACCTAAGTGTTCTGAGGAAATAGTGGGTTCATAAGCTCAGGGTTGGGGGATCCGGTGATGTTTGGGATGCCTGGCCTGGGTGCTTGGACTCATCTGCAAGAATATATCCTTCTTAATGAAAAAGGTGAAACAGTGGACACAGGCCCTGTTGCATAAGGAGAGTCTTGAAGCTCATTTGGTGCTGTAGCAGAACAGAACTAAGTGAACTACTCTGAACAAATGATGACAGCAAAATATTTAGGACAATGGAGCCCATGGAAACTGAGAGGGTGACACCATCCTTGGATTGATGAGATAGGCAGTATTTCAGAACTCTCCAAACCACTTGGACAGAACCCTTGGAGTATGTACACATTGAAACTCTGGGTTGATATGACGTGGCAGTTCCTCATCCCTGGGTACTGGGAATTGTGGAAAGTCATGAGTGGCTTCCCCTTCTGTGTCTCCCCTTCCCCCAGGAACAAGAAGAAATAGTAAATTTTGAAACAATAAGTACATTCGATTTTCCCAAAACCGTGATCCTTCCCACCCTGCGCCAGCATTTCATCATTATAAAACAATAACAATTATTTAAAAGCAAAATATCTTTAAAAGTGATTTCTCCCACTGAAACTTTTAAGATCCCAGGGGTGTATGTAAGTGCCTCTAACTCAATGCATTTCTCTTGTTTTTAATTTTTTTCTGAAAAAAAAATGAAAAGTTAAACTAGTACATGCTTCCCCCCCCTGACTCTTGAGTTCCGTCTGCCCCTGCCCCCTGTCTGACTTTGGAATTATATTAAGACAAAAAAGAAAAAAAAAATACTAAGCTGTGTTTTGAAACTAAATAAGGGACATTCAGGATGCTTTTATTTTTCTGTCTGTAATGTCTGTAATCGCTACTGGCTCTTGTTGGCATGGTTTTCTATAATCTTTCTGGCTCAATATTTGTGGATTCTGAAAATATATTGTATTTTGTTGTAACAAATAAGCATTTTTAAAGGTCGGTGGCTTCTACTCAGAGTTTGCATATAGCAAGGAGCAGATGGAATTTTCACTCTGAAAACTGTGAAGAACTACTCTTCACATATAAAAATAACAAGTACAGATGAGATGTCCTTCTGCAGACATGCAGCAGCCATGGCTGAGGTATCATTCCCACACTCGAATAAGCCCACTTTTTGAGGTTATCAACAATGTGCCATGTAAAATTCAGCAATGGGCATTCTGTTTTATTATTGTGCAAGCCTATAAATAAGGGGTTATATGTCATCAATAATTACTTATTTATAGGTGTTTTCAGTAAAGTAAGAGTGTCTAAATATACTCTTTCTTTACACCAAGATTTTATTGACAAGAGACCCAAGAAAAATACAGGGAAGCTGTATTCTTAATAACACCTATTTCTGGAACCACAAACTCATACTATTTCAAAGTAAATTCAGTAACTAATATTCATGCAATAATTCAATGAAAGTGGAACCAAAAGTAATTCATAAGTCATTTTGGTAGCCTAGCTGTACTGGTAATGAGTTGAAGCTTTTATGGTCTCATGTTCATTCCTGAGAATGGTATCACTGTCAGGATTGTTTTTTTGTTTGTTTGTTTTTGTTTTTTGTTTCTTTGTGTGTGTGCTGACCATCCTGAAGAAATTTCCAATGAGAATTAAAAAAAAAAAAAACAAAGTAAATTATTTTTTTCAGTTATGTGTTAAATAGCAATGCTTAATATTTGTACATAATAATCTTCATAATTAAAAGCGGCTATATATGATTATATTTATGTGTTTGCATGAAACGTGTGCTACTAGAGCTAGGACACAGTAAACCAGTAAGATAGTCCAATGCCTTCAACAGGAACCTTGAGTTTTAGTTGCACTCACTCACAAATGAAGCTGAGAACATTAACTTCTATTAAGGATGCAGAGCTTTTACACCAAACATGCTCCAGGACATAAAATGAGCTTTCAAATTTCATTAATAAAACAATCCAACCTAAAAACTGACAAAATTTTTGGACATTGAATAAGAGAAATAAACAACCAGTAAACCCAGACAAGCACATTGATCATTGTTAACCATTAGGAAAATACAACTTAAACCAGCAATGAAAAAGTACCACAAAGCTATTCTAATGGTTCCGGTTAAAATCAAAAGACAATATAAAATCTTTGCAAGAATTCATACTAACTGGAACTCCCATGCTTTGCTCCTGAAAATGTAAACTGATATAATAGCTTTGGCAAACAGGTTTCCAACTCCTTATGAAGTTAAAGGAATTATCATTCTGTAGGTACCAAAAGTATGATGCTATATAATTAACTAATGTATTAAAACATAGGCTGTGTGGGGAGGACATTAAAGAAGATTAAAAATAAAAATTATTCTTCATGATTCATTTAACATTCTCAAAAAAAAAAAGACAATAATATATGAGCAAAACTTGGAGCAGTTTTGGTAGGTTGGATCAGTTGTAGGTTGGAAATTTAAGTTAGTGACTGAAAATAAAAGAATATAAGGGAAATTTCAGGATTGGTGGAAATGTTCTATCTTGATTGTGCTGGTGTTTAAATTTCTCAAAATGTACAAAATAGTATTCCTTTGGGGGATGCATTTTACCATACCTTTTTAGGTAGTTTGAAATGATACCTCATTAAACCAAAGATAAAAGAGTGCTAGAGGAAAAAATCCTTGTTTGCCCTAAGCAGAAAGACTCTAATACTTCACACACTGGATGGTTTTACTGATTTACTTGTGTAAGAACTCTGTGATTGTCAATTGGTCATTCAGTGCAGCTACTTGTTTTGTTCTAGAATCCTTTCTTATCCTCTGAACTCCATGGGAGTTGAGTGTTAATGATGTCAAATGGAAGGTATTAAGTTACAGAATGAGCAAGCATTTCTAGAGAAAAGTTTTATCCATGATGCCCCAGGCTGCTTAGTCTAGGCTTCTGTGGAGAAATAAGGCAGATCCTTAAACTCAATAGTGAAAGTCACCTATTGTCATTCAGTGTTGAGCACCAAATGCTGGTGAAGTATTTCTGCAGATTTAAATGGGAAAGTGGGTGATGCTAAGATCACGTTACCCATGACTTTTCCTTACAGTTAGATTACCCTGCAATGCCAGAGCCTACAGCCTGCGCTACACATTTTAACCAAATTTGTGACTTTTTCAATTCTGAGACTCAAAATCATTGATTTCTTTTTATTTGGCAGATTGATATAAAAAGATACTCTGTGTTGCATGTATTTGGAAAATTAAGATAAGTCTTAATGTTTGCATTTTATTTTGCAACTGAGCAATTATACAGTTTGTAAAACCTTGGTAGTATAAGTTTTGTGAATACTTCTCAAAAAGATTATCCATTCTCTCTTGCATCTGTCATTCCAACAGAACACAAAAGATTGCACAGGCTTGGAGCAGCTTGTTAGGTTCATTAAATGTTTATTTTCACCAATTTCTAAATGTGTGAATATAAAAAGTTAATGTTTTAGAAAACAGTTTGTCTTTGTTCTTTTATAGCATGTATGCATTTTTATATCAATCTGTTTTAGAATGTTAAACATTTTATCCAGAAAGGGGATGTTTCAAAGACCAAGGCATTGGTCACTACACACATTTTCTGTTCTGTAAAAGAACATAATACTAAGATGAAAAACATTATTTGCACTTTCCTTGGCATAGTATAAAAGAAGAATGTATTATATATTTTGAAGTAAACTTCATTATGCATTTGCCTTGAAATGCTAGTGTACAAGGATTGAGGAAGCATGGCTGATAAGATTCTAACAATTAAAATTCTCTAGTATGTTTTTATTGCATATGCAGGCATATTGAAGCCTGTTCTTTTTATTTTGGCTTTTATTTACCTGTGATTAAAGCAATAGGTACTTCAGGTAATAATCAGTTGTTTAAGTTATTAAGTTCTACTGACTAAAATTTTCTAATAACAGGCATATTAATTATAAAATCTATTGCAATTTAAGCCTGAAGAGATAGTAGACTTACAGGCCTTTTCTATTTACCATTCAAGCAGAAATATGTTTGCTTTTTAAACACAAAATGAGAGAAATTAGAATTAAGCTTTCAATGGAAACTTTTCTATAAAGAAACATCCTGATCTTGTCACGGTCAAAACGTGTCAAAGTACCAGTAGGTATTTGCTGAACAACATTCAGAGTATTCTGGAGGCAAGGAAGAATATTGAGTATAACCTTTCCACCAGAATCCTGCTCTGCTGCTTCACCCACCATCTCAATTGTCTTAAAGATGAACAGAAAGTTTGATTCTGTTTTCATCCTCATTGTTACTAATTCAATACCAGGGTGAGATTTGCACATTTGATTTGCATCTTGCCATTGCTGCTGCTAATTGGCACGCTGGAGTAACCCTCTGGTGACTCATCCACTATGAAGTGATTTCACATTGTGTTTACTGCGTCAAACTTGATCCAGTATTCCCATCCTCTCTTTGTGGCAACCACAGACATGCGGGTCAGTCCCCACAGCTAAACAACTCACACAGCTTTCACTATTGAATTCACATCTCTCTCTTTAGTTATATCGCATTTTTAAGCCAATGTCCTGTATTTCCCAAAGACTGTAATTTTCCCACTTATTAAGTAAAACAAAAATTCTTCATAGCAAAAGATTAATATGAGAATTGATTGAGCAAAATTTTAATAACATTCTACCAAAAGTTTATAAAGGCCTAAAATAGTGAAAGATTTATAACTCTTTAGTCATTTTCCAAATGGATAAATATGTGGGCATGGACTCACACTTCTGGCTAGATAAAGACATTTTTTTACTTCCCGGGTTGACAGATTTAGAGTCATATCTTGATGTCTAATTTCAAATATGCTGCACAATCTAGACTGAACAGTTTGAGTAACGGGAACAGACACTGCTGTTACCTTATGGCTGGATTAGAAGCACTAGGCACATTTTTCTTAATTATCTCATCTGCAGCCATTACCCTGTTCATATTTGACCTATTTTGAACTGGGGTAATGCCACATTACATTACCCATTTTGTAGGAGAAAACATCGAATATGATAGGGCAAAAAGGAGCCAGGGGAAAATGGAAAGGAAGAGAGAGTTTTGACTAATTGCTTTCTCTCAGGATGAATTCGCTTTTATTATCATTTTACAACCAAAACTTAGCATAGCAAATGATTGTGCAGAGGGTGACGAGTGTGACACCTCTCAGATTTCAGAGTTCCTATGAGACTGCTACTGCTATTGCCCTTTCTGTCCCGCTTCCATATCATTCTAATTGAGGAACAAACTCACCCAAGATAGGATCCATGGCAGACCTTTACGAAAACCCCATATTCTTCAAAGAACTTTTAAAGAAAAAAAAATGCACTGAACACATTTTAAAAAATCAAGTTGTTTTCAAATTTTACTTTTTAAAAAAAGATATTGATGAAAATATGAGCCTTCCATCTAATTTATAGTCACAAACCATGTAGTACAACCAGTTAGTATGCAGACCCAAAAGGAGAAAGGCTTCAAAGAAATTAGACATCAAAGAAATGTAATTTATGATTTATGACTGCGGAGAGCCAGTGTTGTGCAGTGTTTAAAACCTGAGGCCCTAGAGTCCACATACTTAGTTTTAAATTCCAACTCCACCGTTACCTGACTGTCTGACAAGTACAAGTTTATTAACTACCTCAAATCTCAGTTTCCTCATCTGTCAAATGGAAGATTAGGTGCTTATAGCTTTACAGAAAAGTTAAATGAGATGATGACAAGTTGTTTCAATCGAATTACTTTAGATAATATTTCCAGTATAGATGGTGAGTATTCTAAACTTTAAACAAGCAAGTGACACAGGAAAGAGTTGATACAATAACCATATATTATGAGAACAGCAAAATGAAAAGGAAAGTGTGCCATAACTTCATTGAATCTTAATTATTTTCAAAGACAAGATGTAGTCTAAAGAGCTGGTTTAATGCATATAATTTAATTGTGAATTAGTCACGCTTAGTGACTTCTTAAAAGGTACGGAACACTTTTCTAGATGAAATGGAAAATAAAACACTAAAACATGAAAAGGAAATTTTAAACTGATTTATCATTACTGCACATGTTTCCAAAGATAGACTTTACAGGAAGTAGAACGAAATTAAATGTAATAAACATCCTCAGTGTATTAACTATCTAGTCAAACATTCGCACAAATTGTACCCAAATAATGTAGTCCCCACTAATACATATAAAATAGCCTCTATACATCAATATTTCATTGTCTCTTCACAGTATTGCTCTGTATGATAATCTTGTTTAGTAATAGGAACCATCCCTGACATTTTTGGAAAATAAAATCCCAAGACACCTGGTCTTTCAGACACATACATGCATATATAACAATGAGACAGCATTATTTTCTAGGCACAATTTGTCAAAGTTTATAAATAGAAACTCAATCACCACTCAAAATGAACTTAGAGGTGTTGTTAACTTCCAAATTTGTTGGTAAGGAGAGCAAGGCCCAGAAAGTTGAAGTAATCCAACCATAGTCATGAAAGTTATTTGCAAAAAAAAAAAAAAAAAAAAAAATAGGATTTGAACCAAAGCAATTTATTACTCCATGCTTTTTGAACAACAACATGATGTTATTTGTCAGATAAATATAATAATCTGGGTAGATGTAGTTCAAACAATAACATTGATATGGACTTGTCATGACATGAATTTTGAAACTCTATGCCAAATTTAAAGGGTTTCCCAATGTCTTATTTCAATTTCATTTATTTTGCATTTAGTTTAGTTAATTGAAGCCTGAATGGATATATGAATCTGGTAGGTGACTGTGGTCTGATAAAACTCAATAGGTCACTAGATCTAAATCCCGAGGCTGGAGGAAACTGGGTGCGGACAGATAACCAAGAGGAAGAGGGATATTTATTGCTTGATGGAAGTCCCTCATCTGGGACAGCTCAAATCACACTGACCTTCACCAAGGAGACATTGCATATCTCTGGTTGCATATCTTGCATTGCATACCTTATCAGGGTTCGTGTGGTGATCTGCAGTTCCCACAGGGAGCAATTTCCTCAGGAATCCTACCTGCTGCTTTAATGTATTGAAGCCTAGTTTCAACCCAGCATCCACATGTCTGGGCAGATGCTTCCCTGTTCTCTCTACTTGCTTCCTGTTCTGTCCTCCCTGTAAAATAACATCTTTACATACCTCCTCACCTTCTTTGAGACTTAAAATTCTGAAGCCTTAACATACTGCAATAAAATTACAAATTGGGTTATTACGTGACTTAACATGTAACCTTTGTTAGTCACAGTTGTTAGCCCAATTGCTTTGCAGTGTATCACATGGAAACTTGATATAAATTTACATGAACATTGAGGAGATTGTCTGGACCAATATTTCAGGTTTTTGAGATTTAAAAAATGCAAAAAGAGGCACCTTCATTCGTTTAGAGAGAATCAGAACAGTTTATTTAAAAGAAGTCATCCTGCCAGGTTAATTTGGGTTAAAAACATTAGTGATTCCTTCCCCATAGTCCAACACAAACATTTAAAAACACAATTCAGTCACTCTAAAGCATTGTGAAGGTAAGCTTCCTCTTGGGGATTCAATCACCATTTGATTTAATGTTGACTATTTAATCATATTATAAACTTCTCCAACAGGCCTGCATAATTGCCTCCTTAGCAGAAAAGAGTAAACAGCTTACCTTGCAACTCCTGTTCCTTAAGAAGCCCATTACATTCCTGAAAACATCAAAGATTTGTCAGCACTTCCATTATCAACCTTCATTTTCTGCAGTTGATAGCAGGCTATAAAATTTTAACTCTGGGATTAAAATTGACATTTAATATTTTAACCATGGTATAAGCATGGTCATGCCCCGGAAAGAAGGGTGAGCTTTTTTTGCCATGCAATTCAAATTAGCCAAATTGTCATTTCTCAAAATATAGCAATGCCACATAAGGCACACTGCCCTTTAGTTAGTACCACCTTCCTGCTATCATTTACTATATTTAATTCTGTTCAGCCACTTCAAGAATGAAGATGGCATTATCCTTGATTTTATAGATATGGAAACTAATATTGGGAAGAGTGAATTCACTTGGAGCTCACATGGTTAGTGGGTAGGGCACCAACTTAAATCCAGGTTCAGATTACCAACAGAGGTTTATCCTGCAGAACTGCTAATTAGTCTCACGCATGTGGATGGGGAAAGAAAGAGAGACAAAAGTATAATATTGAAAGACAGGATCTTTATAAGTCAAGAGCCAACCTATTTAACCTCAATTGCAGGAGAAGACTGTCTCATTCCATAGCCAATTATAGCTTCTCTGGGTATTTTTGCTGCTTATCTTAAAGGGAAAAAAATACTGTAATAAGTCAGGATTAGAAAAAGACATTTCACTTCTTTGACAGTTTGCCACTTTTGACAACAAACAATGTTCTGATTAGAAAAATGAGGTTTGGAAATAATCACTTTGATGCAAAATGTGAACTAATTGGTTCAGATGTTTTATGAAAAACAAGCTTACAATAGTCATAACTTAAAATCAATTGTCTCTTACATTTGTTCTTTATGACTCCTTGAGCAAAAACTCTGTAATGCTTTCTTTTCCTGATTTTATTTTTTAAGGATTCTTTTCATTGGAACGTCAGATATACAGAGAGGAGGAGAGACAAAGAGGAAATTCTCTGTCCGCTGATTCACTCCCTAAGCAGCCTCAATGAACAGAGCTGAGCCGATCCAAAGCCAGGAGCCAGGAGCCTCTTCTGGGTTTCCCACGCAGGTGTAGGATCCCAAGGTTTTAGGCCATCCTCCACTGCTTTCCCAGGCCATGAGCACGGAGCTGGATGGGAAACAGGACTGCCGGGATTAGAACTGGCGCCCATATGGGATCCCTGTGTGATCGAGGTGAGGACATTAGCTACTAGGATACAGTGCTGGAACTAACTATAAATATTTGTTACAAAGTTTAAGCTAATATGACAGATAATATCACTCAATATGTTGGAAATTCATTCTAACTTACAAATACATCTAGAATTGTTCTTTGAGTGAGTGCTGGATACTGTAGATGGTTATGCTAACTCTGTGACATTTTGACTTTGAGGATGAAAGCAAATGTCAAGGACAAGAAAAATTACATTCTTCTTTTAAAGAGCAGACTAGTGCTTTCCCAGTTGGACATTTTGTTTTCTGCTCATTATTTTCTAATTTACCAATTGTATCTTTGGCATCAAATATTTATTAGATACCTAACAGGCAAAGTGGTACTGTGAGAAGTGTTTTCAGAACAGGAGCCAAATGCCATTGAACCAGTTTGACCAAAGCCTATTGATTTATCCTCTTAGCCTGTCTTACTGACTGTGAACTAAGAAATTGGAACGACTCTGCAGTAGTCAGAAACGACAAACTGAGCAGCAAGAATATCGAAACTGCCTGCAGGCAAGTCCTTTAAAGCTATGCATATTCAACTTGACTTCACATCCAGGCTCCAGGATGTCTTAAATCTGTTCAATAGGTAATGTTATCAAATATTTCATCAGGATAGTTGATTCTCAATTACCCTGGGACTGATTTCATCTAAGAGAAAGCTGCTTTTTCAATTTTTGTTTAAGGAGATCAATTAAACTGATTAGAAATCTTTAGATGGTATTTAGATACTAAATATAAACATGTTTGGCTTTTATTTCTGCACACTGTCTGTAATTTAGTAGTGGCTGAAAGGGAATCTCTATACAGAGCTACTCTAACAACTGTTTTTAATGCCCCAAACTGGATGAGATCACTCACCTGAAGTGAGACTGAAAAACACAGTCCACTTTGGAAGGCGCATCCCTCCCTGAAAGCTGCCATGCTGCAGCAGACACTGCAAAGTCAGGAAATGAATCTGCATCTTCAGCCAGTCTGGAAGCAAGATGCTGATTCTTAGTAAACAGGGTGGGCCAACAGCCACAGAAACAGACCCAACTGGGTCCATCTTTTGGTGCATTTTTCCCCCGAATAAAGACACATAAAATCGTCTGTTACATTTATTTTCTTCATTGCTACAGCCCTCTGTGTTATGGTATATAACCCAGGAAGGCAAAGTGAGTGGATTAGGAAGCATCTAATGTAGCACTCAGTGTGAATAAGGAAGTAAGGAAGCCCCTGGATAAAAGAGAGAGAGAGAGAGAGAGAGAACTATGGCAAGACCAAAAATCATTAGTGATGAACAGCTCCTAGCCAGAGGTAGTTGGCTTCAGATCGCCTTCTCCCAGATCATAATCTGTGTTGCAGCAGCCAACTGCTACCATTCGCTCCAGGCCCACCTTGTGCGTACAGCAGCAGTATCAGCCCCTACTGGATCGTCTGCTGCTCCCTTGCACTGTACTTTAGTAAATCTCTCTTCTCATTCCTCTTTGTGTTCTACTCCTGCTGAATTTCTTTATCATTTGTAGTGCCTGCCATGACACCAGGTTGCTGGATTAAACATTTAAACCATTCAATCCTAAATTCTCTGTCAGGTCTACTTGTCTCAAAACTTTTGGATTGTTTGTTTTCCTTCTTCATTGCTCCCATGAATGCCTCAGCACTTCTCTTATTAAGTCAGAAGTTTGCCTTGACTATAGAAAAGCCACATCTGCTTTTCCCTGCTTGAATCATTGAATTTCAGAGCACCACCTAGCACAATTTAAAAGACAAACTTTTGGAACATGTTTGTGTGTGCATGTGTGTGTGTGTGTGTGTGTGTGTGTGTGTGTGTGGTTTCCTGTTGCTGTACCTACCAAGATCTGATTATGCCCTCAACGGGAGTCTCAAATGCGTGCTGATCATCTGTCTTGGTGAGTCAAACATTCCAGTTTCCACCTGGAGTGCCTAGGATTGGGTCTTAGCTCTGGTTTTTGATCCAGCCTCTCCCTAATGCACCTGGAAGACTTGAGAGCATGGTCAGAGTATCTGGATTCCTGCCACCCACATGGGCGATTTGCAAGTTCTTTTTTCCTGGCTTTGAACTAACCTTGCACAAGCTCTTCAGGTATTTGGAGAATACCCAGTGAAATTTTCTTTTGTAAATATAAAATTAGGGTTCTCCAGTATTACTCTTTTTTTTTTATTTTAAGATTTATTTTTATTATTTTTTCATTGGAAAGGCGGATATACAGAGAGGAGAGACAGAGAGGAAGATCTTCCATCCGATGATTCACTCCCCAAGTGAGCGCAACGGGCCGATACTATGCCGATCCGAAGCCAGGAGCCTCTTGCGGGTCTCCCACGCGGGCGCAGGTTCCCAAAGCTTTGGGCCGTCCTCGACTGCCTTCCCAGGCCACAAGCAGGGAGCTGGAAGGGAAGCGGGGCTGCCGGGATTAGAACCGGCGCCCATATGGGATCCCGGGCGTGCAAGGCGAGGACCTTTTAACCACTTGCGCCACCGCGCCAGGCCCTACTCTTTTTTTTTTTTTTTTTTTTTTAAAGATTTATTTTTATTATTTTTTCATTGGAAAGGCGGATATACAGAGAGGAGAGACAGAGAGGAAGATCTTCCGTCCGATGATTCACTCCCCAAGTGAGCACAATGGCCAATACTATGTCGATCTGAAGCCAGGAGCCTCTTCTGGGTCTCCCACGTGGGTGCAGGGTCCCAAGGCTTTGGGCTGTCCTCGACTGCTTTCCCGGGCCACAGGCAGGGAGCTGGAAGGGAAGCGGGGCTGCTGGTATAGAACCGGCGCCCATATGGGATCCTGGGCATGCAAGGCGAGGACCTTAACCACTTGCGCCACCGCGCCGGGCCCCATATTACTCTTTGAGAAAACAAATTTCTCCTGGCTTTGGGTTTTATTATAAGGGTTAAAACCAACTGGGCAGCCAGATGTAGCCCCTACTGAATTGCGAACACTACTTTCTTGAATGTTCAGTTTTGTCACAAAACAGCGAAGAGGTCAGGGAGTGTTTTGAAGTAATTTAAAAGGTCTTTCTTCCCCAGATTATTTTGAGCAAATCAAGGCGTCATCCCCCATCTCTTTACATTTTTATCATGCAGAAGCAAGTAGATAGTGTGTGAGATTTGAGCTTATCGTGAGGATGGGAGAGGAAGCTATGCATCCCTGCCTTCTGTTGGTCTTTTTTGCTTTGAACAAGCTAAACTACGTTAGAATTCTGACCTGTGATTGTTAACTGTGGTTCTTGTTTTGTTTTTTCCTTGACATTGTGCCTAAAGGAGACCAGTTCCATAATATTGGAACTTTCTTAAAAATTCCCTCCTGATGAGAGACAAAGAGAAAAGATCTTCCATCAGATATTTATTTCCTAAATGGTCGCCACAGGTGAAGTTGAGCCATCAGCCAGGACTCTTTCAGACATCTCCCACGAGATCCCAAGGGCTTAGACCATCCTTTGCTGCCTTTCCAGGCCACAAGCAGGGAGCCCAGACGGAAAGTGGAACAGCCGGGCATGAACTGGTGCCCATATTTGATGACAGCATTTGAAGGTGGAATATCAGTCTGCTGAGCCATGCTCAGGACCCTGCTTTTTTTTTCATATTATGATTTCTTATTCTTTCTCTAGTCACTGTACATCTCCCAGACACATCTCTATAACACACATTCCAATTATTATAGGTCTTTCAATTCAAATGCTGAAATGAGTAAAAATCATTGATTTCTCTCCTGTCTACGTTCAGAGCATTTTATCCATTATCAAATACAGTGGATTTGAATTCCTAAATTCCTGACACACATTTCCAACTCTCCTTCTCACTTCACCCCTTTTCACAGGCTGTTTTGTCTTTCTTCTGCTGTAATATCTCTGTAACTGATCACCCAACATCAAGCCTCCCCCTCCTCAAACAGCCCTCCACTCCAAAGTCAGAAAATCTTTATAAAGTTCAGTTTATCACATCACTCCCTTGATTAAATTTTCAGTGTGGAATTGTTGCTCTAGAGATAATAATCCCTTTACGCTGTTAACAAGGTCCTTCTGAGTGACTTAATTGCTTATCTTTCTGGTCTTATCTTAGAGGCAAACACACTTCACACTCAGTGTTTCAAAATTGGCTATTTTCTTTTTGCACAACGAGCGTGCTCACTACTAAGTTCAAACTTTTGCATTTTTGGAGCCTTTTCCTAAGCTTTATTTTTTGTCACCTATTTTAAAAATGTGACTCCAGGGCCTGGTGTGGTAGTCCAGCTGCTAAAGTCCTTGCCTTACACACCCCAGGATCCCATAGGGGTGTTGGGTCTAATCAGGCAGCCCCACTTCCCATCCAGCTCCCTGCTTGTGGCCCGGGAAAGCAGTCGAGGACAGCCCAAAGTCTTGGTACCCTGCACCTATGTGGGAGACTGGGAAGAGGCCCCAGGCTCCTGGTTTTGGATCAGTAAAGCTCTGGCCACTGCGGTCACTTGGGGAGTGAATTAGTCGATAGAAGATGTTTCTCTCTGTCTTTCCTCTTTTCTGTATATCTGACTTTCCAATAAAAATAAATAAACATTTAAAAAAAAGCTCTGACCCCCAAGATGGGCCTTTGGTGCAATAGTTAAAGCCTATCATAGAATTCTCTCATCCTTTGTCAGTGATTGATTTGAATTCTGGTTTTCTGGTTTCACAGATCTAATTTCCTGTTTGTTTGCACCCTGGGAGGCGGCAGTTGATAGCTCAGGTACTTGGTTGCCTGCCACTCCATAAGGGACTTGGACTAAATTTTGGTATCTGTCCTTCAGCCTGACACAACTTTCACTGTTGCAGATATTTGCAGAAATAAACACTAGATGGATGACATCTCTCATGCCTCAAGTAAAATGAAAATGAACACGAGCAGCATTCCATCTTTTTAAATGATTTATTTATATTTCTTTTTACTGAAAAGGTAGATTTTTTGGAGAGAAGCATAGATAGACGTATCTGCTGGTTCACTCCTCAAATGGGCACAAGGGCTGAACCTCTCTGAAGCCAGGAACCAACCGGGAGTCAAGAGCACCCTCAGGGACTCTCTTATGAGCAAGGGGTTCCAAGGACTTGGGTCATCTTCCATTGCTTTTCCAGGTCACAAGCAGAGGATGGGAAGGGGAATAGCTGGGACTGGAACTGGCAGCCAGACAGGATCCCCAGAGCCTGATAGGGCGAGAACCCATCAGTTGAGCTGTTGTGCGGAGCCCTAGCTCCATTTTTGTTTATGTCTGTTTCTCTTGGGCACGCCCAGCTAAGTGCTTCCTGTACTCTTATCATATCCTGTATTTGCTCATAATCAAAGCCTCTATGATACATTAGCTGCCTCTGTGCTTGTAGGTATCATCCCCCTGGAATGGTAGATCTAGCATTGCAAACCCTGAATGTATTTGCTCTGCACAATGAAGTATAACTTGTGCTGTATAGGTACAGCGTGACTAGCAAAACATACCTAGGTACCACATAGAGACAATCTGAAAACAGTGTTTTATTTTTATAAGTTCTCCACCCATGAAACAATGGGATCCTGTTTTAAAAATCAGGAATATCAACCAATTCTGAGATGTCATTTTTGAGAATTCTTAGTTTTCACAGAGACAAGGGGCTCAGACAGAAGAAAGTCTCCTACTTTTGTTTTTCCTACAAACACCTCTAGATGGGAGTTACTTTTTCAAGACTGAGGATGGATGAGAAGGAGCAACACTATGAGTGTCCGAGAGATTACTGAAAATTGGGCAATTGAAAAGAGCAACCAGAGGATGTGAAAGAACATACATAATTATGGCTATAGCAGAACAAAATAATGCTAAAAGCAGCAGAAATATTGTGCCAGTAAGAGTAAACACTTGGTATTTTCAGGGAGCCCAAGAGAATGTGACCTCTCCGAATCAAACATGAAAGTAAAACAAGCTTTTTTTTTTCAAAGCACTAGGAAAACATAAAATGAGGAATGTGTAAAATTGTTAATAAAGGTTCTGAGAAAAATGGAAATACAGTAGCGGAAGAAAAGATGACATCACTTATGATAAAGATCAGAAAGCTAGAATTATGTAATAAACTATGGGTATTACAAAAATGCAAAATAAAAATAATATGAAGTAATTAAAATATAATTTGAGGATGAAAAACAACATGAATATTTGATATTCCTAAATGAAATATGAACACATTTCAGCAAAAATAACTTTATAACTGTATTTTGGCATGCATGTACATATGCCCATCCATCCATACAAAATATAAACCTGAGGCACACGAATCGGGCTGTGACTGTCATTATAGGGTCAGTCACCCCATGCCTCAGGATGACCTACAACTGTCCTAGCATGTAAATAATGTTACCAAGGGTTCTTAGGCAGTTAAAGAAATGTTTATTGCTATATTCAGAAGACTTTAAAAACCTCAAAAATGACTAAAGTTAAATATATTAAAACATGAGATATAAAGCACCAATGAAACAGATATTAAATGAAAACTCAAGAGAATAAGACCTTTAGATTTTGTTATAAAACTTGAAAAAAATACACTAAAGAAATTACTCATTTGGACTTATATATATTTTAAATGGATGTATAGTAGAATTCAAACTAAAGTTATGAGGAGTTCTAGAGAAAACATAGATGAATCAGCCTATGAAAGTCAGAATCTGCATATTTTGTATTTCATGGAAAGCAGTAAAATATTTACAACTGCTAAATAAACCATACCATAATATTCTCTTAAAGTGAAGTTCATGAGTGTCCAGATTGTAAGAAACAGAGCAAAGAGGAAGAACAATATGAACCATTATGGAATCTAAGGAGTAGGTGTGGGGGGAATTTAGGAAGATCTTTCTGGGGCTAGAGCAAAGGAAAACAAAAATAACAAAGCATCTCTCACTTAACAGATTAGACTATGTAACAGCGTTGGACTTTTCAACAACTTTGGCTACTTAAAAACAATGCTGTCACGATTCATAGATTCTGAGCGAGAGTGATTTCCAATCACAACCCTTTTATCTTAAAATCAAAGACCATTAAATTCTGTAACCAGCAGGGAATATGAATAATGGCATAGGCTAGAGATCCAAATGATCAGGATTATTGTACCCTTAGTTTGGACTGCAGATGTTACTGTACAGCAACCATAACTCATATTTCATGCTCATTGACAAGAGGTCCCAAGCAGAGTAGAGACACGTGTGTGTGAGCTGAAACGGAGATCACAGACAGATGACAATTTGTTCCACCTGCTAAATTTCCAAAGGGCATTGGAACTTCATTGGTCTGTATTTCCAATTTGCTACTGTGATGTCTCCGTAATGGAACTTGAAGAAAACATTTTAGTGATCGTTTCAAGTGCAACAGCTAAAGACAGTGACATTTTTCATTTAGTTTCTCATACATTATTGGGTCTTTGTTGGAAGATTCAGTGATCCTGTTTGTATTCAGAATCCTACCCGATGTATTTGTCACTTGTTTAAAATGACCACTCAGTGACTGGATTTAACATGATACAGTTAGGTGTAATTCTTCCGATTTCTTGATTCATAGTTTCTTTCTCTTCCTGCAGTATCATGGCCCTGGAGACTTTGAAATGATTTCACAGATCTTAAATACAAAACATTGAAACATAGGAAAGTATGCTTATTTTATTTTAACAGAATTAAATTTCATATTTTTAAAGATATTTATTTTTATTGAAATTTATAGAAAGATGTTCTGTCTGTTGCTTCATTCCCCAAGTGGCCACAATGGCCAGAGATGAGCTGATATGAAGCCAGGGGCTTCTACTTGGTCTCCCATGCAGGTAGAGTCCCAAGGCTTTGGGCCAGCTTCCACTGCTTTCCCAGGCCACAAGCAGAGAGCTGGATGGAAAGTAGAGCAGCTGAGACACAAATCAGCATCCATAGGTATCTCCGGTGTAAAAGGTGAGGATTTTAGTCACTAGGCCATTGCTCTGGGCCCCATAATTTATTTTTTAATTTTAATTTTATTTATTTGAAAGGCAAGGTTACAAAGAGAGAAGTCTTCCACCTGCTGATTTACTCTGCAAGTCACCACAATGGCCAGGGATGGCTAAGACAAATCCAAGAGGCAGGAGGTTCTTCCAGATCTCCCACATGGACACAGAGTCCCCAAATTCCAGCCATTCGCTCTGCTTTCCTAGGTTGTTAGCCGGAAACTAGATCAGAAGTGGAGCGGCTGGGACTTAAACTGGCAGCCACATGGGATGCCAGTGCTGTAGGTTGCAGCTTAACGCATAATGCCACTGTACCAACCCCGAAATAAAGATTTCAGAAAAGTTTAATTTACAACTGCCTCAATTTGGATTTGAATTGATTACAATCTGGGTTTATTGCATCAGATAGTTCAACACAGGGGAATCTATCAATATTAATCATAAATCAATAAAGAAGACAAAAGCATGCAAAATTGAATTAAATTCTTCACAGATTTCTGGTCATGTTCAATAAACATGAGGATGAAGCATGCATGCTTGACATAAACATGCTAAAAATGTGTATCGAATTGTCAGTATTATAAAGTGAAATATGAATGCAACATTTCAAATTTGTATCTGTGAAAAAGTTCTTTTAGGGGGCTGGCATTTCTGCATATTGGATTAAACCACGTTCTGCAGTGCTGAAATCTCACCAGACCTAATCCTGGTTCTAATCCTGGTTATTTGACTTCTGATCCATCTCCTTGTTAATGTACCTGGGAAAGTAGTGGAGGATGGTCCAAGTTCCTGGGCCTCTGCACCTTTGTGGGAAATCTGGAAGAGGCTTTAGGCTTTGTAGCAATTTAGGGAGGAAACTTGTAGATGTAAGATTTCTACTCTCTCTGTCTTCTCTATCTCTCTGAATATCCATGTCTTGCAAATAAATAAATAAATATATATTTAAAACAAATTTTGGAAAATCGAAGTAGATGCTATGGGAGAATAGGGTTCTGAAATCATATAAATGTGAAGAATGTAAATGGACATTTGTAAGGTATATGCGGTACCTACAGGCCCTAAGAAATTTTATGGTAACAAAAAACATTTAAGTGTGTTTAATCAAGTAGTGACAGAGTAATTTGAGCAAAAGTCACCTTTCTTAGGTAATGTTTTTATTTATGGAATAATCTAGGGGTACATTGATACCTAAATGGAAAAAGCAAAATACATTTATATACAATGGCATATTATCCAGTCATAAAACAAATGAAATCCTGCCATTTGTGGCAAGATGGATGGAACCTGGAGACAAATGCTTAGTGAAATAGCCCGGACACAGGAAGACAAATACTGTAGGTTTTCACTCTCAAGTATACAAAACAGAAAGTTTGATATCATAAAAGGAGAGAGAAGAATTATGAGCACGAGAAGTGGGAGGGGCTGTCGGGCATGAGATATGGTATGTGAACACACAGGGAGACACAAGAACAACTTCGAAGGTTCCACAGTAAATTTTATAAAGTATCTATTGTACAATATATTTTAAAAAATTGAAAGTAACATGAAACTTTCAATACAGAGAAATTCTAAATATTTAAAAAGATGGGCATGCATGCCTGTGTCAGATTAACAAAGTGCTATCCATTAATTTGTATAGTGATTATGAGTAAATTTTTGATATATATGATGAAATTTTATGCAATTTTACAAGTTAGCATTTTCATAGTTAAATATGTCATTCTTTTACACATTTTTGAAATATTTTAAAATTTTTATTTATTTTATTGGAAAGGCAGATATACAGAGAAGGAGATACAGAGAGAAAGATCTTCCATCTGCTTATTCACTAGTGACCACAACGGCCTGGGCTGAACTAATTTGAAGCCAGGAACCTGGAGTTTCGTCTGAGTCTCCCGCATGGGCACAGGGTCTCAAGGCTTTGGGCCATTGTCAATCGCTTTCCCAGGCCACAAGCAGGGAGCTGGATTGGAGCAGCCAGGACATGGACTGGCACCCATATTGGATCGCAGTATATGCAAGCCAAGAACTTTAGCCACTAAAGCCATTGCACAGGGCTGTCAAAATTAAATATTTAAAACATGTGAATTAAAGCCAGGGATAAGACAGAATCTATATTTTCTCAAGAGCTGGTTAGCTTTTGTTCCCACTTTATCAAAGTCCCATTAAAAGAATGAAAGACAGGCAGGGAGGAGAGGAAATAAACACCAAGTATTAGAAAAATAGGAAACGAATTAATCAATGATTTTTAAGAATTGCCTTAATCTACTACTGATAGTTGAAATAACCTTGCAATAAAATTAAAATATTTAATTGGAAAGTCTATATATAAAGTATAGTATTTCTTCTACATCCTCAGAAAGCATCAGTTCTAGATTTTAGTTGGTTAACCTCTCATTCAGAAGAACAAAGTATGCCTAAAACTCACTTTACTAAAAGTCACTAGTGGTTACATACCAAAACAAAAAAAAAAAAAAAAAAAGAAAGAAATGAAGGAAAATCCTCAAATTATAAAAGTGTATTAGGAAGTAGTAAAAAAAAAGGGGGGGCAAAACGGGTCCTATGCAGTAGCCTCACTTGGCACATGCTAGGATCCAATATGGGCTCATGTTCATATTCCGGCCACTGTACTTTCCTTCCAGCTCCCTGCCTGTGGCCTGGGAAAGCAGTAGAGGACGGCCTAAAGCCTTGGGGCCCTGCACCCCCGTGGGAGACCTGCTGGTTTTGGATCAGCTCAGCTCCGTCCTGCATGGCTAGTGAGTCAGTGGACCGAAGATCTTCTCCTTTGTCTTTCCTCCTCTTTGTACATCTGAGGTTCCAATAAAAATAGAAGTAAATTTTTAAAAATAGATAGTTTTAAATTTTAAAAGTGCAGAACCATATTAACTGTTATAAAAATGTGTAAGTGGATTAACAAACCATTTGTTCTGGGTAGGTAATTTTAACTGTGTAAAGATTACCTCAATTTCCTCTTATGTTAAAAAAAATTTCCTGCTGACATTTAAATAAATTGTTCAAATAAATGTGAAAAAATTAATTCTAATCCTTATCAAATAGTGAAAAAGAAAGGAGAAGTATTTGCTTTTTCCTACCAGATACTCACAGTGTTAGATATGAATAAATAAATTATTGACATGACTGGCATTGTGGTGTAGTGGATAAAACGACTCTCTGCCGTTCCAGAATGCCTTATGGGCGCCGGTTCTAATCCTGGCTGCACCACTTCTGATCCCTCTTCCTGCCCCTGCCTTTGGTAAAGCAGTGGGGGACACCCAGCTGCTTAGATCCCTGTGTCATGTGAAAGACTCAAAAGAAGCTCACGGCTTCAGTCTGGTCGATTCTATCTGCTGTGGTCTTTGGGGAGCAACTGGTAGATGGACTCAATCTCTCTCTGCCTCTGCCTGATCCTCTTTAACTAAATTAAATAAATCTTTTAAACAATAAATGTGTACTGATATGAAGAATATTCAAGCAAATGAATAGAGTGGAGGGGATTTTTTTAATCCAAGCAAAATAAAAATACAGTGGAAGAGTTCCACTGTGCTACATGATAACAAGGTACATCCAAGGAATATACAGATTTGGGAGACAGCTAGATTCAGCAAATACTGAAAAGGGGTGAAACTTGGATAAAATTTGGATAGATTCATCAATCCGTTAAAAGACTTTCAGTTGGTAAACACACTTTGGATATTTTGACATTCCTTAAAGTCAATAAAGTGAGAAGATATGAACATTCTATGTACTTTTTGGAGACGAAAATCAGGAAATATTCTAAATGTTCAATACTGGGGATTTGGCTTAAATATGATTACGTTCAGATGTATAGCCATTGTCAAGATGAAGTAAACAGATCTGCAACTGACATGGAAAATTGCTTGAAAGTCATGCTAAAAATTGTATAGTGAAAAGAAACTACACATACATGTTCATTGTGTGAACTAAGGCTTACCATGGAGCTGGGGAAAGCAAGCGCAGCCTCTCTCTTTCTCTGCTTATATTAGTATTGACAAAATATTAAAAACAAAGTGTAAACGTGAAAATATCTGAAAGACGAATATTTAGTTTAGTTAATTAAGTTAACTAGACACTTATGTTAATTAGTTCTCTGTGGAATTAATAAGCCTTTCTAGCTACTATTTTGCCAGCTGACTTATTATTTTACCTACTCATAATAGGCATATTTGTGTTGTCAAGGTACAACAAAATCATTTAAATCTGTATTTCTCCAATTTCATATTTCAACAAAGGCCTGGGTTTCTTCTATGTGTAAAGCAGGTGGTTAGTGTATGAACCCACAGACTATGTATACATGACATCAAAGTTTACTGCACTGACTCAGGAAACTTAGAAGCCATAGGGAGGAGGAAAGAAGCAGTTAGAAGTGGTCTCATGTCCTCTGTTCAAACCTGAGTCCTTGGCCGGCTATCTGTCTTAATATTCTAAATATTCATCTGCATTTCCTGAAGCTTTTGACTTGAACATTTTAAGCTTCTAAGATTATACCAGCAATCTAAAATGTTCAGGTTGTTATTTTCTTGTTACTTCCTGTGATGAGAATGTATTTCATTGCTTTCTGGGCACTCACTTTTTCAAACTCCTCCCCTTTATCTAAATTCTCTTTATTTGATTGGTGTTTTCTCCTGGCTTCTACAAGTGGGACTCACGAATCTGTTCAGGGACCTGTGACTTCCTATCTGTCACAGAAAGACATCATGCTCATACTAAAAACTTCTACCTGGCCAGGGTCATGAGCTGGGAATCTCTCCACTCTAATAATGGGGTGACATTTCCTTTATTGGTTTTGCGTGTATGCACCGTATGTACACGGTTTGGTCTAATATGGTCCTAGATCTTGTGGAGTTCCCCTTGAGAAGTTTGTTTTTTTGATTTGTATGTTACATCTATCTTTTTAGATTGTGACCAATAATATTTTATTATATAATTGAGTTAAATCAATAACTAACGTAGCTACTTTGACAAAATTTGCTATAACAAGTTGGAAAAAGTATCCAAATGATTTGATTTGGAAAGGTGTATCAAACCTAGGATCTTTTTTTGTTCATGGTAGCCTCACATGGTTTTTGTTAACAAACACTCCATTTAGTGAAATGAACCCTAGCTGACATTTTCAATCCTCTAGAACAGTTTTGCAATAAACACCTCAGCTTTTCCTAAAAAAAAAAAAAAATGCAATCAATAAGTTTCCCAATTTGTTTATCTATTTATTTGTTTTTAGAGATTTGCTTATTCATTTGGAAATTAGTTATACACAGAGAAAGAGCAATAGATCTTTCATTTATTAGTTCATTCTCCATATAGGAGCTCCTAGCCAGTGCCAGGATCTTCATTCGGGTCTCCCAAGTGGGTGCAGGTGCAGAAGGATTTGTGCCATCTTCTGCTGCTTCCCACGGTGAATTCTCAGGGAGCTGTACTGCAGGCAGAGAGGCTGATGCTTGAACTAGTGTTCATACAGGATGCTAGTGCTGCAGATGGTGGCTTCACCGGAAGTGTCACAATGCTGGCCCTTGCCCAGTACAGACCAGCCACTGGAAGTTAAAAACTGCTTCCATTATAATGGAAGTGCAGCGGCGATACATATGTTTTTAGGCAGAAACAGAGAGAAGTATAGCACCGTAATCACAATACAAGGATGGTCTCACAGTGAAACAACAGAAAACTTCCTATTCTTGGGAGACACCTCATGGCAGTATGATGGACTTCTGAGGGTACTCAGAAGGCACCTCGTGAAAGACTGGAGAGGAGAACGGTGGAGGGGAACCCCAAATCCTATTAAACCATGTCATAAAATAATTTAAAATTAAAAATAAAGAAATTTAAAAGTGGAATATTTTTCTAATTAGATTTAGTCTTGGTAAGAATCACAAAAACAATACAACATAATTTCTATAATCTCTCAAGTGCCAAAATTTAGAGTATTTGCAAATTGTCCTCAATTGACTTCTCTCAAGTTCTGTTTTATAGTAAGTATAAGAAGCTCTGAAAGAAAAATATTTACTGAGTGATTGCAAAAAAATCCATAAATTGCTTCCAAAAACTTGGTGAAATATAATAAAAATATGTTTACTAATATAAAAATTCATTTTACTGGGAAAATATTTGCATAGAGTCCTCTCAAGGTCATATGAATAAGGCTTACATAACCAGGGATATCCAAATATGTGCTTTGTTCTACAGTAGAAAATTTTGGTTTGATTCAAAACAGGAAGATAATCTGACTTTCTATGAGATTAGCTCTATTTCATTTTCCTTTGTGGTATACGTCTAACATAGAGCCTGTAATTGTAATGAAAAACGTATGTGCTTGTTTTCACATAGTTACACAGTCTTATAAAATTCAGATAAAAACAAGGATATCACAGCTCATAGCAAAATATAACTAATTCACTGATTCCACAATTATTCTTTTGGTTTTCTCCTGATTTTCACAGCTTTCTCCATTTTATTGGTTCACACACATACCCAAAGAAAAAACATTGTCTCCACAACTTTCCTCAAAGGCAAGATCAAACAAAATATTCCAACAAAAGGTAAGTGAACAGTGAACTAAAGTATAGTACCAAACATGTCATGAGCTACAAGAAGATAAGTCGATAATTGTGCCCAAGACACATGGAAAATGTGCTCTCCCTCATCCAACCAAAGAGGCTTTTGCTGCACTGTTGTATGAACAGAGCTCTCCTGTGGGAATGGGCTGTGGAGGACGTTTCAGCGGGAGGAAGAGAGCGATAGGGAGAGGAGCATGATTCATGTTCAGCATCTCAAGTGCAGGATGGAGTGCAAGCATTGAATAATGAAACAAAGACAAGATATTCAGCATGCCAGGAAGGTTACTGTTAGAGAGCTGTTAGAATTATTTAAAAAGGTTAGTCTATGAATAAACATGCTTCATCAAGGTCTCTTACACATGCAAAGAGAGATGTTAATGAATAATAAAAGAGTAATGGGGACTGGCAAAGAAATTAATGTTAATCTTAGCCAAAGCAGATACAAATTAATATTGGAGCAACATTTTTGTAATCACTTCTCAAGGCAAAAATTCAATTAATGTGACCATATCAATATTTCAAATCCTGGTCCCTTGAAAGTATATTTGTCTCTCTTCATATAAGCTTGCTCCTCTGTGTGAATAGCTGGACATCGTTCTTGTCAATACTTGGAGAGACTTCTAAGTGGCATAGCCAGGAGAAATTGGGACTAGGTCTGTAAACCATGGAACTATCTTGCACAATAGCCTGAGGGCATGTTTTGCTTAGGAAGCTCAGTTCAGGGAAAAGTAATCACTTCATGGAAAATCGGTATGTAAGCCCAGAACAATCTGTCTTGCTTCATTATTTATTATTTCACATCTGCCTGTGTGCCCATGCATGTGTGCACGCACACACACACACAGCACACACACACACACACACACACAGCATACACACACACAGATTTGTTGAGACAAAGGTGCTTGTAATTTGTGGCAAGTATATGTTTTGCTGACCTTGTTTCCAGTCATAGAATAAGAACATTCATTTACTCATCTAAGATCTGTATTTGAATAGTATCTTATCAAATAAGAGTCAAAACAGGAAAATATGGTAACACTACGGAAGGAAGAGTCATTCTTTCAATGAGAACACAATTATTTAAAAACAACATTGGAAGATTTCTGAATCTGAGTTATATTTTAGTCATTTTCATGGCCCACTTTTATGACAGGAAAAGGAAAGTGTCTTCCAAGAATTATTTGTCTATGTGATTTTTTTTCCACTAAAGATTTATTTTATGTCATAGCCTTTTTGTTTGTTGGTAGTCACTAGATACATTTTATATACTAAGTTATTCCTCTTGGTTGGCATACAATATAAATGCCTGTCATAGTTTGTTTAAGGTGTCAGAGATTTAGAAAAAGTTTATGAAACTAAATGGACTCCTCAAATAAGTGTTTTGCAGCTGGGCAGAATGTGTTGTTTATGTTGTAATGCCCTGACAAGTTTATATAATAAGAGGTGCTAACTCCACCACACTATGATAGATTGGATGGATTTGAAGCTTGGTGCTGAAGAAAAATAGGTTTGCATGCCGTTGTTTGCAAAACCAAATGATGATTCAAAGCAAGCCACTCTATTAAAATAACTGTCTGGACAATCTCACTTTGGTACTTTTAATAGACAGTGTATCATTCCCATAATGAAAGAAACATGAAATGATTTCCATACTGAATGAGTTCCCAGAGGTTCTAGGATTTGTCTCATTATAGAAAGCTTTCCCATCACCATTGCAATGCCTCTTCTCATCTTTGCTTCTCATCCGAGTGGAGAATTTTCTGTCAACAGCTTTAGCCCGCTAAACCTGCATAATGCAGAAGAGGGATACACAGCAGATAAGATTACTGTTTTTCCCATTTATGTAGGAAATTATACCTAGTATTCCTGCCTGAAAAGGATTACTCTGTGATGTGGACAGCATTCTGCACTCTCGTTTCTAAAAATTCAGTCTTCTATTTTATTTTATTTTATTTTTAAAGAAGTTGGGTTTTGCCAGAAAGACTATTTGAAATTTCATGCTGTTAAATTCACCAGGGAGGAAGAAATCGCCGTTTGTATATTCTCTTTGGATTCCTATGGTAACTAACAGTCCAGTGTTGCACTGACAAGTTCCAGTGGCTGGCAGTCTTACCATCTGCCTTAGTAATTTTACTGGAGGAGATTAAGAAGATAGAATGAAATGAACTTTATCAGGTATTATGTAAGTTTGATTACTAACAGATAAGCCAAATATTTTTTTAAGAAGGTTATTGTCTGTGGTTCGTCTTAAATTTCTGATGCTTCTCTTGGCTCTAGTTCACATATTGTCTTTGGGAAAGCCATCGTTTTGTGGCAGAAAATTCTCTGTCATCGTTCTTTACATCATCATCATAACCACCACCACCATCGCTGGAGCCAGATATCAAGTGCTTAGAACTGACCCATCAGCAAATGAAACTGTCTAAAACACTTCTATGTATTTAAGTGTTATTTATTTGTTTTTAACTGGAAGATAGAGTAACAGAGAGAGGGAAATGAAAAAAAAAAAAAAAAGACCTACCATCTGCTGATTTATTTCCCGGCTGACCGAAGCAGCTCAGGGTGCTCAAATTGGGAGCCAGGGCCTCAAAGCTACATGTGGAAGACAAGGACACGTGTTCTTGAACCATCGCCTCTGCTTCCCTGGGTGCACACTGATGGTAAGCTGGAATTATGAGTAGATCGGATATTCATATCCTGGCATTCTGACAAGGGGGTAATGGAGCCCAAGGGGCAGCTTGACCCACTGTGCCACAGTATCCTTTCAATCTTTGTATATTTCTATAATCATTCCTTGTGTGAACAATGTTATTTAGAGAGTCTAATTTAAGATCTCAGAACTAATAAATTAAAAAAGAGACAAACACTTATTTGAATCCAAGGCAGAGATTTTAAATCACTATACAGTTCTGCCTCAACAATGCTATTTTTATACAGACACTGTACAAGCATATTTGTACAAATTTATCTAATTTTATGTGCAGCACTTAAAATAGATTTGATTAAGCAGAAAGCTTATGAAACAATGTGCTTTGATTTAGCATAAAGTAAAAAGAATAAAAAGTTATTGTGCAGGGTTTATTCTTTGACTAGTGTTTTAATTTTACATGACACTGACAAACAAATGGTTATTCTGGATATATCTTTAAAAACAGGCATAGCAATGAAAAGTGGTATGCTTTCTTTTTCTTTGTTTTGTGCTAATTACTTACATAGCAACAATTTTCTTAGCATTCACAAAGAGAAGACATTTACAATTTAACAAGAATAATTCATAATGGAGCTCGTGATAGAAAAGTTTAAAAAATACATTGTCTGGGCCTGGCGCGGTGGCGCAGTGGTTAAGGTCATCGCCTTGCACGCCCGGGATCCCATATGGGCGCCGGTTCTAATCCCGGCGGCCCCACTTCCCTTCCAGTTCCCTGCCTGTGGCCCGGGAAAGCAGTGGAGGACGGCCCAAGGCTTTGGGACCCTGCACCCGCGTGGGAGACCCGGAGGAGGCTCCTGGCTTCAGATCGGCATAGCATCGGCTGTTGTGCTCACTTGGGGACGGAAGATCTTCCTCTCTGTCTCTCCTCTCTGTATATCAGCCTTTCCAATAAAAATAAATCTTTAAAAAAAAATTAAAAATATATTGTCTTCCTAGTGCTTTAATACAGACATTGAACTAACCAGGTAGATGTAGAATGGATTGATGGAGAAAAATGAAAGCTACCTAAAAACGAAGCTCCCTGATTAAAAATAAATTACTGACACTTCATCTGATAGCCAGCCAAATCTTTAGAAATCATTGGTTGTCGCCAAAAACTAGAGCCACTTTGATCAGCTAAATAAAGCCATCCCTGTTAGCATGACTGGATCATTCCATGATACCTTAGATGAAATATGACCTCCCAAATTTCGTTCTATGGATAAAATATAACAAGTAGCTTTAATATTGAAAATCAAAGCACTATATCCCAGCAATAAAAGCCGGGAGATAAACAGTTTTGTTATTTTCATGGATGTTGTGGTTTCCCAGCAACCACCTTCTTTGGGGAGATTATCTCTTCCCCACTTCATGCAGTGATAGTTTGACTGTAATTTAAGGGACATATTGGCTCTCACCATGTAGTTGAAGTGATTTTTGGTGATTCCTTTGACAATGCCTTTCTCTTACAATTCCAGTGGTGCTAAAGAATGTATAATCAGATTCTCTCTTAGGACACTGCATTTTGGACAAAAAAACCCTCAGAAATAGAAAACAAAATAATTGGATTTTATTCTAATTATGGCACTATGGGGAAAGGTGGTATTTGCTCCAACACTTTCATAAATTCTAGGAGTCTTAAGTTGTTTGTAAGTTTTATCTCTTCATTTGTGAACTGCCTTGTATCTTTCTCATTGGTTTCTTATTTGTTTCATAGAGCCAATTTCTTTTGATTGTGTCTAAAAACAATGAATGGCTAAAATTCAAAACACTAGCTAGTAAATTAACAAATTGTGTTTATAAGTAATTAGAATTTGTGCTTTAAAGAAGACAATTCTATGACCAAACCATAACATGTCAAGATGGAGAAGATGCTAATTTAGTGATCACAAGTACTAAAGCTGATTTTGTTTCCTTATCTAGTCATTATCAAATCTAATGCCCTGCGACTCTTCAAAGTATCTCATATTGAGCTATTTTTTCACATCATTATTGACAAGTCTTGGTCCAGGTTACCAATTTTCCATGGTTAATGAATGTTCCCTATTTTTTTAAATTCTTCTACAGTGTAATGTACTTCAGTGTCAAAGTAAATATTTTAAGAATATAAACTCAATTATTTCACTCTTTTCTCAACTTATATCTGAAATTCATAGCCTCACGCTATGCAAGGCCATGGATAATCTAGCATACAGCTCATCGCTAAATTTTGTTCTTGTAATTCTTTCAGAAATTACTCATGCTTTTGTCAGCTTTTTAATATCATAGTTTATTTTTAAAGATTTATTTGACTTATACACAGAAGAAGAGGCAGAATTAGAGATATTCCACCTACTAGTTCACTCCCAAAAAGACTGCAACAGCTATTGTTGAGCTAATCAGAAGCCAAGAACCAGGAGTCTTTTCTGGATCTCCCAGGTTAGTTAAGGCATCCAAGTGCTTTCGTAGGACATAAACAGGGAGCTAGACTAAAAGCGGAGCTTCTTGGACTTGAACTGATGTAGACAGGCTGTTAGTGCAGCAGATGCAAACTAGCCTCATATGCCACAGTGCAGGTTCCATTTGCACGCCTTTTGAAATTCCAAAACTGCCCCTACTTTGATGCTCTCCATTTAAAGGAGCTATTTTCAGAAAATTTTGTCAGCTGTTGTATTTTCACTTTTCTGGCCAAGTTGGCTTCCTGTGTTCCTGTGTGATATTTTAATCATGTGTAAGTAGTACTTGTTTTTCACTTTGTTATTTGTCTATCTACAGGAATTTAAGATCCATTCAGTTTAACTGATTTAGAATTTTGGGACCAAAATTCTCTTCCCAATCAACCTGAGAGCTCATAGTAGCCTCTGAGTAAATGTTTTATGGATAAATTAACACACATTTACTATCCAGATCAAAGGTGCATTAGTATTCCATGATAACATATTGTTCTCTTTTTCATAAAATGAAGTTCTTTTTCTCTTAATTCTACATTTTAAAAAAGCATTTTATAAAGTTCCTGAACGTGTTTTACACATGTTTATATAGGCTTGTCTTTCATAGACTACAAAATGAATTGTATTTTAAAGTGATAATATCCATTTTCTTTGTTTTTGTATAACAGTAATGAGATTAAAATGATCATAGGACAAGCAGGACTGCTACTACAATGTACCAGAGAACAAGCTTACAAAACACTAACAGTGTCGAGGGAAGCCTAACAAATCTTCCTTTTCCTGTGTGAAGCTTTTCTGAGTGGCGAACACCGCAAGATTCCAGGATTTTATATGGTGAGGACCTGCTGCGTTTGAATGTTTATATGCTGTGTCACTTCACCAGTTTCCCACTTTGCCTCTCAGAACACTACAATCTCAAACTCCCACTGAAATGGTTATTCAATTCAAAAGGGGATCTCAATACTTTCACAAGGAGTAACTCAAAGTTTTTCACTTCGGTGCAATTAAGACACTGATAAAACATTGTAAGACAGATCATTTCAGTGAAAGTTTCGACAGATTTCATCTTTAACCAGTGTAAGGAGTGCAGTGTTTCTCTCTTTGCATTCCAGTGATCTGTAACATACCCAAATGGAAAAAAATGATCATACCTCAAAACGTTGAGCTGTTATGAAAATAATATTCTATGCATATAAATAAAGTTGAAGAAAATCATGAGCAAGTAAAATGTGCACTTTGATTTTCACTTGAGATTAAATTTGAATATTTCAATAGTAATCTCACTGTTTAACATGATATCATGTACCACTTGGTGAATCTGGTGTGAGCAAGATTAACATGCAAAAGGTTTTTGCTGATTTCTTTTTTGTTAGCAAATATATATCAGGCATTATTTCCAGAAGAAATACAAAATAACCTACTGCAGAAAAAGAATGGGGTATTTAGTCTCTTCATTTTTTTCTTCTATTTTTCTAATCACAACATTTGATATATGGTACTACTAATTATGTACAAAAATGATTTTTGTAAAGATGCTACAAATGACTAGCTTTTGACATGTGTGGAACAGATGTCTTGAGTTCAATTTAACAAGCATTATTGAACAGCTTCCATTTATAAAACACTAGGTAGTAGAATATTTAAAATGTGTTTTTAATAAATATCCATGTGGGTACCGAGTGGAATTATGAAATAAGCAAGGACATCACGCTAATAAGGGAATGCAGATCGTTAATTCACCATTTTGCATGAATGTTGATTACCATTATGTTTTTTTTAGAGTGAAGAATATTGACTATTTGTCATGTGCCTGGTGATGTTCTTGGACTAGTTGGTGCATTGTAGGATTTCCTTTAATAGATTAGTGCAAATGTGCAATTTTGAAGGAATTGACCAAAGACATCATGTGCTTAAAAAATTTAATATTTTCCTAACCTCCAGGGATGCTTTCATACATAAACACTTGGTAATCTGTGAGGCCAATTGAAAATGTAATTATTATTGTTTCTACTCTTTCACATTCTAAGCCCCTTCCTGCTTTCTAGTGTTGGTGAGGAAAACCCTTTCTACTTCTTTTCCTCAGTACTTCTTAAGCTCTTCCTATAGCAGAGGCATTTTTGGACCCAATATGGAAATCTGTTACTGCTGAGTAAAGATAACCTGGGAACAAGAAAGAAAGGACACAGATGTAGGTCAGGTTGGAGCTACGCAGGGTTCTCCTGACATGTCAACTCCAACTATTCTGGGTTTGTTGTTCCTGTGGCTATTGTCAGTGGCACCGATCTTACAAGTCCTTTCTCACTCATAGAATTTTATGTGTGTGTTTACCATACAAAATTTTTGTGTGTTGATTTTATGTGCCTAAACTACAAAATTCTCTTATGAATTCCAAAATACACTCAGTAGGGATTTTTGAATCACCCATACGGAGAAGCAAGTCATCTGTAGACTGGCATGGGTTGATTCCTCCTTTCTAGTTTTAACCCTTTGGTGTCTCCTTCCTGTCTAACGGCTCTGGATAAACCTCCCCAGGTTATACTAAACAACCGTGTTGAGAATGGACATCTTTGTATGGTTTCAGTTCGCAGAGGAAATGCTTTCAAGTCTCTGCCATTTGATATGATGCTGGCTGTAGGTTTGTCATGGATTACCTTGATTGTATTGAGAACTTTTCCCTTTAGACACGATTTGCTTAATTTTTTTTTATTGTGAAAGGATGTTGTATTTTGTTAAATGTCTTCTCTCCATCTAGTGAGATAATTCAGCTTGTTACTGATGAGTTGCATTTAATGATTAGTGCATGTTGAACCATCCCTGCACACCAGGAATAAATCACCCTTGGCCTGGGTGAATGATGTTTCTGATGCATTTTTTTGATTTGGTGAGCTAGTATTTTGCTGAGGATTTTTGCATGATGTTCAGCAGAGATAGTGTCTGTGTTGTATATTTCTATTGTTTGGGGACAAAGTGATACTGGCTTCATAGAAAGAACTTGGAAGCATTCCCTGTCTTTGAATAGTTTGAGAAGAATTGGAGTTAGTTCCTGAAAGTTTGGTAGAATTTGACAGTGACACTATCTGATCCTGGCCTTTCTTCATTGGGATGGCCTTTATTATCTGATTCAATTTCTCTTTTAAGTATTGCTCTATTTATTTTCTCTGTTATCATGACTCATTAAATAATAGATTATGTGTATCCAAAAATCCATCCATTTGTTCTAGATTTTCCAATTTGTTGAAGTACAGATTTTTTTCCTTTAAAGTCTATTTTGCCTAATTTTGAGATAATTGCTGCCATTTGTTTTCGATCTTCATTTGCATGAATGTTTTATTCAGTCATTTCACTCTTGGTCTGTGTGTATCCCTGTTGGTGAGGTATGTTCTTGTAAGGAATATATGGGTATGTTTTTTTTTTATGCTTAATCAGTCAGCCTGTATTGCTTAATTGGAGAGTTTAGGCCACTTATATTCAAGGCTATCACTACAAGTAATTACTATCTTCCCATGGTTTCATAAATGTTTATTATTATTATTATTATTATTTTACTTTTACTAGGTTTTCTACCTTCATACTCTTTCAATATGGAGATCATTATTCTTTATTTCACCAATGCTGGTTTTTATCCTTGAATTATGCTTCTGTGGCTTGTTGGAGTGACTCTTCTTCGGTAGATATTTGGATGTGTGTGCTGGGTGTGTCCAGTGTACTCTTGTCAGTATTCAAATGTGGGCTGAGTCCAGGGTAACATCCAAGATGGATGTGGGGGTCTCTTTTGTCAGCACAGTAGAGGTGGGCAAGAAACAGAGCTGTTGGAGTAATCACAGGCTCATGTCTTATGTTCTTTCTCCGAAGGGATCATTGACCACTACAGCCTGTGTTCATTCTGGCCCTTATTTCACACTTCTCTTTAGTATTGTAGGCTCCTTATTCTCTCCCTTCACCTTGCTTCATTCAAAAACATGTTGCTCTTCAAATGGTTCTGCAAATCAGGATAAATGCATGTTCTTTGACACTTTGTTCTTTGATCTTGCATAAATTAAAGTTCGTAACTGGATGATATTTTAATCCACTTTTTATGTAACGTGATACCTGAGGCAGAACATTCTGTTGTATTTGTGATGACTGTACATTTAGGATACAAGAGGATAGCTGAAGTTAGCACTGTACTTTTACCGTCTGACCTGAGTTCCAGTTCTGGCCCCTGCATGTTTCATTCTCACTTGCACGTTTTCATTTAGTCCTAACAACAAACATGTAAATTAGATATTATGTTGATTTCTAAGAAAATTGTAAGAATGTAAAGCAACTAAATCTCAACAAATTGAATAATTGTTATAAATTTAGACAATTTTATGTTTTAGATGAATATATATATATATATGATTTTGATATAAGTTCAAAACTATTCCTTAGATTTGGAAGATAACTATGATACTGTTAAAAAACAGAAATATTTTTAAAAGATTTACTTTATTTTTATTTGAAGGGCAGATTTTATAGATGATGACAGTGAAGTACAAGGACCTCTTCAAAGGTTGCATGGGTGATATGTGGTAGAATTATACTTACAAGACAAGCATCATAATTCTAATGTCACATTTTGAAAGCTTGCGTTTTTGGCATGGTAATTTATCAGCCTAATCCTCTAGCTGCACTGCCGATACTCCATATGTGTGCGAGTTCTAGTCCTTGTTGTTAACACAGCTCTCTGTTCATTTGCCAGGAAAGGAGCAGAAGGTGGCCCTTGTCCTCTGCACCTCCATGCAACAGCTGGAATAAGTTCCTGTCCCCTGCTTTGTACTGACTCAACTCTGCTTGTCCTTTGGGGAATGAACCAGCAGATGAAAGATCTCTCTATCTCCACTCCTCCTCTCTAGTCTTCTGATTTAAATTTAAAAATAAGTGAATATTTTAAAAAATGCAAAATTAAAATATTAACTTTTTGTTTTATATGAGGGATATAGAACAAGACCTTAAAGTACACATAAGGGATTCATGTAGTAAGTTAACAGTGCAATTTGTCCTAACCCTAAAAGATGGATTATGGCAGCTATCTTTGGAATTGTTAAAACCAATTA
The DNA here is from genome assembly GCF_017591425.1 of Ochotona curzoniae. Lineage (NCBI taxonomy): Eukaryota > Metazoa > Chordata > Mammalia > Lagomorpha > Ochotonidae > Ochotona > Ochotona curzoniae. The sequence goes on along the minus strand of NW_024466502.1, from coordinate 37,685,063 downwards.
GCTATAGATTCATTATCACCATGGAAATAAGTATTTGCCATGTGCAGAAGCGGTCACTAATTGTGATGTCAGGTAATTGAACTCAAGTCAACAAAAATGTAGGAGTATAGCAAAGAGTGAAAATGGTGGGATCTTTTTGAAACAACCAAAAATAAGCATGTGAATGAATAAAAAAAAATATTTGGATAAAAGGTGTCTGAGAACAGATTGCCAAGAGAAAAGGAGCTCCTGATTGGTTATCTGCACAAAATTCATATCTTTTGCAACTTCTCATCTCCTGCATGGAGTAAGAATTACTTAATTTTTAATTTATTTTTAAAATGGTGATGAGTTGACTAAGGTCTTATTTTAGAACCAGTCATAACGCTAGAAAACATACCTAAACGAGAGGGAGTTAACATGTATACTAAGCTGTAATTGTGGTGGAAGAGAAATCTGTGGGTTAAAAAGGTGGGATGGTATAGTCAAGGAAAACACTTTGTGATTCTTTATATGCAATAAATGAGAAAAAGGAGTTAATTAAAGTCACGGTAATTTGTGAAAATGGGACCAGAACTGCAAATCACAGTTGTCTTTGCTTTCTCAATATGTCTTGCCAACAGGAGGAATTAGAAGGAAAATAGAAGACCAGAGAGAGAGAAAAAACTTAGCTCCTTCCTGTTTGCTTCTTCCTTCTGTCAGTATTATCCTAGCAATGTGTCTTCACTTTGGCAGTAGCGATTTGTTCTACTTAATAGCAGTTGATTCCAGTTTGCAATATTTACAAGATTTACAGAACTTGCTTCAATTACCCCTTTAGAGACACCAGCACGAGCCAACTGTCAGCTAACAGCTCCATATGGGGCCCCTCATCCGAGCTTGGAGATATTAGCACAGACTGAGTAGCATCCTTATTTAGCAGGCTGGGTTTTGGTTTAGCAGGATCTTTCCCTGAAGCTTCTCAGTGCTAATAAATCTAACCTCTTCTCTGTCCCAAGGGTGAGAGCTTCACTCTGAGGTTGCCATCTCTGCAACAACTGACACTTTTTTTTTTTACTCTCTTTCTTCAGTAGTTGGTTGATATGGCATAAACGCATCCCCACCAAAACTCAGGTATGACCCATGTGATTTTATCTGAAGAAATGACATTTAAAAGATAGTGATCTTTATGATTATGACGGTTCCTCACTTGTATCGAAGCTTTTATTGAAGAGGTTGACACAGGAGTCAGTTATCTTGTTCTTTTCACCATCTCCTCTAGAGGCTGTGACCCCCATCAGATAGCTGAGCCTGGCAGTGCTTTCACCTCGAATTCCCATCATCCAGAACTGGGACAAATACATTTCCATTTATTATAAAGTACCCATTATCAGACAATAAAATTTTAGATGTATATATTTAATTGAGAAATTGTTTATCAAACCTAATATAATGCAATCATAAATTCATGAGATTTGTTTGTCTGATAATTAAGTAGAAAGTTTTTTTTTGCTAAATCAAAACGCAAATTCCTTTCTGAGGCATAAGCTATATGATTGCCTATATTTCCTTTCTTAAAACATGTGCACACTTATTATATTGGCAAACAGAAAGAAATGGGAGAACAGCAACCTTAGAACCATGTGCATTGTGAAGCAATTCATCAACAAAACTAAGAGGCAGCCAACAGGAGAAGATATTTGTAAACCATTCCGCTGATAAAAGATTAATATCCAAAATCTGTCAAGAGTGCAAGGAACTGAAAAACAATAGGTTAAGATATTTACAAAGGACATAGACAATTCTCAAAAAGATGAACTATGAATGACTAGCAGATATGAACAAATGATAAGAATCATTAGCCATCAAAGAAATGAAAATGAAAATCACAGATTTTTTAAAGATATATTTATTATTATTATTCTTTCTATTGGAAATGCGGATACAAAGAGAGAAGAGGAGAAAAAGAGAAATATCTCCTGTCAGCTGGTCCACTCCCCAAGCAGATAAAATGGGCAGAGATGAGCCATTCTAAAGCCAGAAGACTAGAACTTCTTCTCTGTCTCGTACACAGGTGCAGAGTCCCCAGGTTTTGGGCCATTCCCTATTGCTTTCCCAGGCCACAAACAGGGCACAGGAAGGGATGTGGAGCAGTCAGGACAGGAACCAGGATCCATAATGGGATCCTGGCACATGCAAGGTGAGAACTTTAGCCACTAGGTTACCATGCTGGGCCCAAAAGTCACAGATCTCACCTCACTCCAATTAGAATGGTGGTTATATATATATATAAGTTAAAAATAAATGCTGCAAAAATGTTGGAGAAAAAGCACCCCGTTCCACTTTTTGGGAGTATGTAAACTGGCATAAACACTACTGAAGATAGCATGGAGCTTCCTCAGAAATCTGAAAATAAATCTACCATAAATGCATTATCTTACTTCTGGGAAGTTAGTCACAGATAATGAAATCAGCATATGAAAGCACTTACACCTGTATGTTTAAGTTTATTGAAGCTTAATTCTCAATAGTTAATATATGGAATCAACCCAGATGTCTGTCAATGAATGGGTGGATAAAAAAATGTGACATAAATTCTGAAAGAACAAAAATCATATGTCCTCTATGATATAAGGCAACCTTCATACAAAATTCAAGATCAATAGATATAGGTGAACATGTGTGTGCACATAGCTATCTAGAGGAACTGTATAAAAGAGACCATCACATTGAGAAGTGAATATACATTGCAGTATGCATCTCTACTACCAAATAAAAGATGGATTCTCAATGAAACTGTTAAATATATCTTGATAATAGGATGCTGACGTTTCTACAATTATCTATACCTACATTGTCATGATACACTCACATAGCAGAAAGATGGAGTTTTGACTGCTATTTAAGGACTATAATTTTGTAATAATATAAAGGGAGTCAGTGGGGGAAGAGGTTTAGCTAGGTGTAGGAGGGAAGTCCGTGAGTCTATAAAAAAAAAAAAAAAGAAAAAAAGCAAGTAGCCGAAATACACTATGGAATACCACTATGCCATACAAAAAGAATGAAATTCTCTTTCAAGACAAAATGGATGCAAAATGAAACAAAATGAGTCACTATGTCTTGCAAAATAAGTCACCCAAAACATACATGTTTTTGCTGATCTATGGCAATAAACAGACTACAAAGATAGAATTCATATGAGTAAAATTCACATTTTGGTAGGTGATGACTGTTTGTAGCCTTTGTAGTTTATTCTTGTTAGTTGCTAAATTCTTTAGCTAATGGAGTGTGTAATTTGTGATTGCGATGCAAAATAAAAGTATTTCATTGTAAAAATTGCCAAACAGGAGAGAGACAAATTGAGGTGTGTATGTGGTAGTTTGAGAAGGAAGGATGGGAGAGTAGGAAGAATCACTAAGATATGTACGGTACAATATGTGAAATTTAGTCAATTCATATAAATATGATTTTAGAAATAAAATAATTGGTTGGTAGAGGAAAGTTCAAGTCAAGACCAAACCACAGTAATTGAAGTTTAGTAAAAAAAAAAAAAAAAAATACTGGTTACTAGTGTTTCTATCACAGAGGGAAAGGCTTGCTATCTGATAGTGCTAATCATTTTCCACAGGTTTAATCCACACAATTTGCATATGCCACCACTGCGCTTTCCTTTATTCCCTTTGACTAACGGTGAAACCAAGACTGCAACATGTTACCTAGGATGCTCATCGCCTTAACAAAGAGTTGAATTTTGTTTACACATTGACCCATATTGCTCAAATGGTCATTCCTCACATGAAGGTGCTGGATGAAGGAGAGTTCTGAGGGCATTAGTGAAGAAAAAAGACAGTTTGGGAGGGATACTAGATATGAAAGAGGTGTATGTTAACTACCACTTCTCATTTTATTGTTGTGATGTTTATTTTGAATACGAATTACATGATATTATCAATATGCTTTATCTCCCAAGTGCAAATTCCCTATCTATGATCTTATGTAAAACATAGCTACCAATGAACAACATCAAAATAGGTTCAACTTCATACTGATGTGTAAATATTTTTGTTTTTCTTCTAGTGCCAAATGTTATTCACTTATATCTATACATAAATTGAGTGATAGTCTATTGAATTTTGACTAATGTATTCTAATGCTCCTTATAGTTACTTGAAAATTAAAGCTTTTAATAAAGTCAAAAAGAGAATGATTCACTCAAAACCATGCTCAGTAATCTTAAAAATATGATTAGTAAGCCTAATTGACACCAAGAAAGATATCAGAAACTTCTATGCAAATACATGACAAACTTACAACAATAAAACCAATACAGCTAAGAGTCACATTGTTCATGCACTGGGTTTGTCTGTGTTGTCATACTTTGGCATAATAAACCAACAATACTATTGATGAGGTGAACATGAATGTATTCTGAACATCTCAATTCCCTGTCTAAGAAGTCTTAGAGACTTTAGGAAGATATGTGCCTAAATATCAGGGAAGCTATCAGGTTTAATGGGATTATATCAATGTAATTCTCAGAGCTCATAAGAGCACCATTCTGCCCAAGCAGCTTATTACTATTATTATATAGCGGCAAATGATCCTGGCATTATAGGTAGAGCACTAACAAACTCAGTGCAAGGCCCTAGAACAAGTAAAAAAAAAAAAAGAGTCTAAAGAATACTAGCAGAAAAGGAAAAAAAAAATGCACTAGTAAAAAGCATAGTGAGAGCCACAGGTCAAAAGACAGGAATTTTATAGGTTACTGATGAGATGCTGATCTTTCCCCTTTGAGCTCTTCTGGTGCCTGTGCAAATGGACTGCAAATCTAATGAGGGCCGTCTCCACGCCATATCAAACATCCCACCCTGAGTCACAGCCAAAAATACCACAAGAAAGAATGGCCCTTCTCCTGGTATCCCGGCCTTCCTTTTCCAGGTAGATGGTATAATAAAAATACATTCCCAATTATTTCAGGGCGTTAAAAGAGAAAGGGAGAAGACATAGCTGAAGTTCAGTTCTGAAAAGGCTTGAAGCTGTCAGGGTAGCTATTTTTGAACAGGTTGACCATGCCTAGTAAAGGTTCTTTAAAGAAAACTTTTCTGTTCTGTTAAAAAAAAAATTAGAAGGAATGAAGAGATTGCACCTCCTTATATCACAATACTAGTGGAAGGCAAGATGTAGAGGCCTGTGGAGTCATTTGAATCTTGAAATACTCAGACAAAAGACACAACGTAAGTGCAGGAATGCAGGAATCAGTTTTATAGTGACATCAGTTTTGTAGATAACAACCCTGTTATCTACAGAGGATGTCTGAAGGCCTAAGTGCTAAGTGCTAGAATGCATTCCTTCCCGATTTTTCTCTCTAAACTCAACTCTTTATTAAGTAAGCTCACACTATATAAGTCTATGGCAAATGTCTACCTGAGGGGAAAATTACAACATCAATGGCTAGGAAGAAGTTTAAACTCTTGTTTAATACAGAAGGATATTTCTTTGCACATGTCCTTCATTTAATATGTGAACATATGAAAGTCATCAGTTAGTATGGAGCTAGCCGCAAGGATGACACACTACCTGGCTGAGGATAGATTCTGGCATGGAAAAGGAAGCTAATGACATCTAAATTATAAGATAATGTGTACTTTTTTTTTTTACAATGGAATCAAAAAATGAAAAAGAAATTAAGTGGTCTATCTTACTAGGATATTATTGTAGGAACAGTTCTTGATTTGTAGAAACACCCATAGCTTTAGAGATAACTGACTTTTATGGTGACAATGTGCCGTTTCACTTTACTCTCTAGAGCTCCAAAGCAGAATCTTGCCACCTTTTAGGTGTGAAAGAAAGTAAATAGACATTGGACAGTTTAATTTATTTGACAATAATAGTAAGAATTAAATTCAGTAGTCACACATTTTTACTCTGGCCTACACTAATATGTTACAAATAGTCAGTAAGAGTTAAAATCCTTTTTACTTGGAATTATATTCTGAAAGGGGTCACAATTTATCTCTTATACCAGAGCTGGCTCCTTTGAAAGTTATTATTAGTTGTTTAGGCATTGGTTATTGTGGATGTAAGTAAGTATCCTTTCCTCAAGTTTATTACAGGTAAAACATATCTATGGTAGATCTGTTATGTATCTGTTGGTTTCTATTACAACCCAGTTGTGTGTTTATGACAGTTGGTTTTACTAAATACTTTTATAGCAATTTTATTTTAACAGAAAAGTCTGCTGCAGTGCTTTTCATTAGTTATTCCTCACAGCACCCTGGTGAAATATAGCACCATTTTTGTATTTCTGTTATAGATGAAGGACAAACTCAAGCAGTGCTAGAAAAAGATAACAATTTTTATTGATTCATCTGGAATTAAGGAATGTGACTTTGAACTTCATTTTTTTTTACCAGGTGAGACAATAAGAATCTTTTTTAAAAAGTAAACAAAAGATTCACATGCACTTTTGTCTTGATTTCTTCTTGATTTTGTTGTCTTCTGATATAGTAACATGGATGCACATAAAATAGTGTGTTGAAAACTCACAAAATATTCTGATATCACAAACATCTATGTATTCAAATGATTTGCTAAGAATAAATGCTTCAGAGAAGATCTGTGGACATTAGTTACTGTTTTAGGTTACAAGAATATCTTCTCATACCTATTTTCACTTGAACAGACTACAAATATTTTTTGCAAATCATCTACTTGCCTTCTGCAGCAGTTTCTGCACTAGTTGTGACTTCTTACCGTTTCTTCCTATCCCAAGTCCAGGTGTTCCTGGGCCAATGATTTGGTACAGTGGTTCCAAGAAGTATTTTTGCACCGAAATTTCAACATAACCACTAAGAGGTGATTACATATCCCAGGCAAACACTAATTTCACTTGTTATGCGGTAGCTACGAGTGAAACAGTGTATTTGATTGGTTTCTCACTCTTTCAGCTATTTTATTTTAGTAGTTAATTAACAACTAATTTATTACAAAGAATATGCAATTGGTCATAGAAGGACTTCTTAAGCACATTAAGATTATGCTTAGTGAAGAAACAGTGATCAAATAGATGGAAGTCAAGTTCTAAATATTCAGAGTTATGGTCTTAGGCAAAAAGTTGAATGTTGGCAGGTTTGTAAGTGTATCCATGTTGTTTGCTCCAGGTCTCGGGATAATTCATATTGCTGAGAAAGCTGAAACACCAGTGTCCAGCTTAATGGATGGATTTCACAGTAATGATCATTTGTTCCTCTCAGGGTTTCAAATTAGATTGAATTGCCATGGTGACTTTCCATTTGCTAATTTCTAGTGGGCATCACCATCACCAAGCTTGGTTAATAAAGACTTCTTTAACACATCCTGGACTTTTCTGGCAGGATCTCTCTCGCACCTACACTATTTAGATACTTTTTATTATTATTATTATTATCTCATACTAATCAGTAAAAGATTACTGTATCCATTTAAAACTGTCAGTCTTATTTTAGATTTCATAAACATACCCAATGAAGAACAACCTGTCATTTCACTCTTACGGTGGAATGAAGGAAATTTAGTGTAGTTTGCTCTATTTTTATGCTGTTCACGTTTTTTTTTTTTCTTTGTTCATTTAATTTGTAGTGTGATGGGCTAGTATAAGGTAGAACAAGGATTAGTTTGTTAGTACCTGGTGGTCATTATCATCTCCTTGTGTGAACAAATCTCCTTTTCCTGATGTCTGGAGAAGAAGGTTGCTGTTCTAGTTTGTTGACAACAATTATCGATGCACCTCATTTTTAAAACGTATGCTTCAGGCATCACCAGGTCGTCTGGGATGAGAGAATTGAACTCAACTTTCCTAAACATTTATACTCCTACCTCTTCTACCTGATTCTGAGAAAGCAGCAGTGAACTTTTGATGGGATCACAGTCAAATCACAGATCCAATCATGTTTGTCTTCCACATTTTAGTATTACTTCAAGGAAACCTAAAATTCATAGAGAACTCCCTGTCCTCTTCCTTCTCTGATGTATGCCACCTTTCCAAATTTCCTTTCCCAACACTTCCACAAGTATCTAGAAACAATGGTGACCGCTCAGCAGAAATTCAACAAAGGAACAGGAGTCCAAGATTTTGTCCTTAAAGACTTACAAATCTTCAAGCAATTCTCGGAAGAATTTCTCCATGGGTTTCTGGGGCGGGGGAAGGGAGGGCAGTAGAGCAATTTTCAGAAGCACTACACCTCGTCCTAAGGCACCTTCTCACTCGTGGTAATTCATATTCTTCCCCAGAAATGATCTGCATACCCCTTTGTACTTACTGCCCCAGGAGTCTCTTGAAGAATTGCATTATTTTCCAGCTTCAGTTTTATTTGCTCTTTTTTTTAATTGTTAATAGCATTGTTTTATGTGATATAGTCTCATAGGCACTGGGGTTCTCCCCACCCCTCCCACAGCCCTCCCCCCATGGTGGATTCCTCCCCCTTGCTGCATAACCACAGATCAAGTTCAGTTGAGATTCCTTCATTGCAAGCAGATACCTAGCATAGAGTCCAGCATCTTATCATCCAGATAACTTTAATGGCTTCTTGGGGAGACCTTCTCTGGTCTGAAGGTAGAGCTAACAGTGTTAAGTCCCGATCAGTTAAAAGCCCCAACAAGACATCAGCAACAATATACAATGTTATGGAATTAATTGACATAGTATTGAGTAAACAATATGTTAAAAATAATGCAAGTTCAATCAAAACACATGGATTGAGACAGCATCAATGACAGGTTCAAAAACAAACAAATAAACAAACAAACAAAAAAGAAAATTACAGGTTAAATTAAAGCAAACATGTGGTATCTGCCTTTGAGAATTTAGCACCTCCTTCTAAACTGTTCTGTAGTTTGCAGAGTTGAGCTTGGAGGGTGGGAGAGGGATACAAAAGGTCTCAAACTACTCTTCACTTTCTTTTGTCTCTTTTTTAAAGGTTTATTTATTTTTATTACAAAGTCAGATATATAGAGAGGAGGAGAGACAGAGAGGAAGATCTTCCGTCCGATGATTCACTCCCCAAGTGTGCGCAACGACTGATGTTATGCCAATCCGAAGCCAGGAACCAGGAACCTCTTCTGGTCTCCCACGCTGGTGCAGGGTCCTAAAGCTTTGGACCATCCTCGACTACTTTCCCAGGCCACAAGCAGAGAGCTGGATGGGAAATGGAGCTGCCGGCATTAGAACTGGTGCCCATATGGGATCCCGGCAAGTCCAAGGCAAGGACTTTAGCTGCTAGGCCACGCCGCTGGGAACTTTCTTTTGTCTTATGTGAAAACTGTTAGGGTGTGCACAGTGTGTGCCATGTGATCACAAAGCCAAAATCCATCAGTGCTGGGAGTTACTCAGGACACCAGGACAAAGCAATGAGATAATAATTACTTGTGATGTGGTAAATCAGGCAAGATGTTATGGAGAAGTGGAAATTTAAATGACATATAAAAAAAGAAATAAAAGTATAGTTCATTAGTTTCTTCAGAGAAAAGTGGTACACTTAAAAACATATTTTAGCCAGATTTTGTTCTATTCTTATAGTAATTATATTCCAGAGTAATATGCATATATATAAAATGTGTGTGTGTGAAAGTTTTTGCAATAAGAGAATCTGAACTCAGCTTCACTGACAAAAATTTGGGAGATTTTAGACACTATGATATTAGAAAAGGTAGGGCGAGGTTAGCAGGAGGTTGAACACAAAGGATGTCTGAGTACACAGTGGTATTGCAATTGTTTTTCTCTGTAGCTGGGTCACACATGTTTGCCAATTAGTAATATTCCTAGGTGAGGCTCCTGTGCCTGGTCCCGACTCTGGGCTCCTTCCACGGTCTCACAGGTGCAAGCTGATGAGGCACTCCGTCCTTTCACTTTGACATTTATAGAGGAAGCGCCCAGGTCTTTGAGAACGGCAGTTCTCTGAATTGTAACACACTCAGGGAAACCCTACATATGTTTTAGAAGAACAGAAGAATAATTTATAATCTGGAATTAAATGCTCTCAAAATAGAACTAAATCTATTTAAAACCTAGTCTCTGTAATTTTCTTGCTCTGAAGCCTCAAAATTTACTAATGTTTCTATGATAAATGAATAACTATATTCATCTCACAGCTATATTTAAATAATTGAAATTCGGATTCTAAAGAGTGTTTTCCTCATAGTGTCTGTCATGTAATGAATGGTCAAGAAAGTGTAGCTCTAAGCATTGTCTGAGTACCCAGACAAGTTCTAACCTACATCTGACCTATTAGCTACGATTCTTCTCATTCTCTCATCTCTATTTCAGCAAATATGCATGGCATTTAGTTCTGTTCTTGTGTTATATAATAATCATTTTGATAATATCAATTAGCAATGCTTACTATTATTTTTCATTATAATTTATTTTCATCTTTGTTTTTTGAAATGACAAATTTTCAGAGGGACAAAGGATCTTAACAATATCAAGGTATGAGGGTTTTCTTGTTTTGTTTTGTTTTTGTTTGTTTTTGCTTTATCTTTTTTGCAGGCCGTGTGATTAATTTCCTGCTTATAACATTTTTATCTGATCGTCATATTCTTCAACATTTTATGTATCTTTGCTTATCTGAATATTTTGATTTTTAAGAAAGCTTTGCATTATACAAATACCAAAGATTTTAGAAAGGAAAATCAGTAAAGAGCAGCATTAACCTCATTCATTATTAAAAAAAAAAAATCCCCAAGGTGCCTTTAGGCTAAAAGTGGAAGAAGTTTTCCTTTTAACTAATGATTCTGAAACTCTACAAACTTTTTTCCTAAACTGGACAATTTTCTGGATTTTTCTGCGTGGTTTAAAGATCAAGTTTGCTGCATGCTCACTATTGATTGTCTTAGCAGGAATGTGTTCAATGGCCTCTCAGCTCAGAACTCTGGCTGCAGCTTTGTGTCATCTACCAGAGATGCAGTGTTGCTAGAATTCAAACTCCCATATGATCTGTATGCAGTGCTTTAAATTATGCTTTGCCTTAATTTATTCAGACTGAGAAGGGAAACGTTTACAAAGTCTACTATGTACTTACCATTTTTTTTAAAGATTTATTTTTATTATTATTATTTTTTTATTGGAAAGGCAGATATACAGAGAGGAGAGACAGAGAGGAAGATCCTCTGTCTGATGATTCACTCCCCAAGTGAGCGCAAAAGCCGATGCTATGCCGATCTGAAGCCAGGAGCCTCTTCCAGGTCTCCCACGTGGGTGCAGGGTCCCAAGGCTTTGGGCCGTCCTCGACTGCTTTCCCAGGCCACAGGCAGGGAGCTGGAAGGGAAGCGGGGCTGCTGGGATTAGAACTGGTGCCCATATGGGATCCTGGGGCGTGCAAGGCGAGGACCTTAACCACTTGCGCCACCGCCCCGGGCCCACATATTTACCATTTTTATGTACTTGCAAAATCTCTCCATAAGCATTGATGGATGGTATTGTCACAGTTTTTTTTTTTTTAGATGAAGTAACATTCCTCAGACAAATATGACCTGAAGTGAAGCTGCAGCCACACCTCCCAAAGTTTCCAACAGATACTAAGAAGACAAAGAAATTGGAAAACACAGGAATGAATGTATCATGGAGAGAAGCAGTGTTTTGAAAGGAAAAGTCAATGTGTTTCTTCAAAATGGGAACCATGAGTCAGAGCAAATGAGAGAACCTGTGATTGAAAAAATTGTCTTTGCTCTATTAGATGGAAATTTTGTCTTTGCTTAGTGTAAAGAGAAGTTTATTTGCAAATGCTCAGAGGAGATTTGGACATTTATTAAATGCTTCTATAAGCAAGATGTGAATTAAATACCCAAATAGTTATTTCCATCCCCTGTGATTCCAAATGGAAAAGTCATTGTAAAAATATCATCCTTTTAGAAACATTGAGAAACATTTGAATGAAACATGGAAATAAATAAATTGGAGTTTTGTTCAGGAAATTAATATTATAAGATACATGTGTATTACTTGATGAGTAGCACATATCTATTCAATTTAAAACACAAAAGCAAAATACATTTGTCCTTTGGTATGCATGGGCTTGGCTCTAGGACCCCTCTGGATTCCAAACTTTGCTGATGCTTAATTATGTTACATAAGATAGTGTAGTGTTTGCATATAAACTGTGCAGCTCCCTATGCACCTTAAACCATTTCTGGATTACTCATAATACTCAATGCAGTGTAAATGTTTTGTAAATAGTTGCTATATTATATTGTATTGTTTAGGGAAGGATGATAAGCAAGCAAAGTCTCTATGTGTTCAGCCCATGCACAGTTTGAAGCCAAATTCTATCTGTAGTTGAATTTTTGGATGCAATATCTGCAGATACAGCAGACCATCTGTACTCCTAAATATTTCGGAAAAAATAAAGACTCAAAACAACCAATTTGATTAAATATCTGGCACAGGACATACAAAATATTGCTATTTCTGTTGTCCCATGGAATTAAATCCTGCAACCAAGGAAAGCTCTCTAGAATTGAAAGAGCTGAGTCTAAGTAAGGGGCAGAAAAAAACAAAAGAAAAAACTTGTTGCATGCAGATCACCAGTTCAAAACATATCAGATAAAATCTTGTAAGTAATTTGGTTTAGGATTAATAAAATATACCACAGGTAGCCTGCCAGTCTAGATGAAGTTCCAACAAGGAGAAATGTTTTCGTGAAACTTGTCATGAACACAAACCTCGCATCTGGGAGACTTGCAAAATAAGAATTACAATAACGTACAACACTGGCAATTAAGTGCAGCCAGAATCCCTCAAAATACACACATAGCATTAAAGTGCTGATGTCTTGTTCTGTGTCAGGAATGACAATGCCAAGGGGGAAAGAAGAAATCCTTTGCCATTATGAAAACTATAGAACCACACAAGATGGCTGGGTAGAACATCCAAATGAGGATGGTATGCGCATACACTGCTGAAATGTTTTCTTCACAGTCTAGTTAAAATTAGTTGGAAATACAATCCTGCTATATTTTGAACAGCCTCAAATAGAGGGAAAACAAGCATTTCTCTAGGCCAAGCTACTTCTCACAGGAAACCATACAATTTCTTGGAGGCTCAAATTCAAGAATCCCAGCAATCAGGATAATGGCTAAATCTCTAGTTCACAATAATTCATTCCATAACCTCTAGTCATCTGACCTGAATACAGTTACTATTATATTATGTGCTCATATCTCAGGCAAGTGAGATATTTAAATCTCTGTTACATTTAATATTATATTAGTACAACACTATCTGAAACCTCACTTTTTAATAGTGAAAAACCCCTAAGTTTAGAGAGATTAAAGTATATTCATTAGCAAAGGAGCAGTAGTTTGCTTAACTCTAGTCTCTATCAATAAAATTTTATAAACACATACTATACTTGTGGAGAAATAGCAAGATATTGGTATAGGCAAAGATGTCTTGGAAAAGACCCCAGAATCACAGACAGTAAAAGGAAAAATAGACAAATGGGTGACAAGCTAAGAAGAAATACTACAAAAAGAAATACTACAAAAGAAATACTATAAAAATCATGAAACATCTGACAGAATGAGACAAAATATTTCCAAATTATGAATCTGATGAAGATTAATATTCAGGACATATAAACAACTCAAGAAACTAACAACAAACAACTAATTGAATTAAGACATAGGCAAAAGACACAAACAGGCAGTTTTCAAAAAATGAAATCCAAATATCCAACACATGAAAATATGTCAAGATAACTAGACATCAGGAAAGTGTAGATAAGTTACAGCTCACCTAAGTTAGAATTACTATCATCCAAACCTAAAAAGAATGATAAATACTGGCAGAGGTGAGAAGAAGAACATAGTGGAACACAACATTGATGGGAATGTAAACTGGTCTAACCATTATGGAAGACACAGTGGGCATTTCACAGAAATCTGCATGGAAATCTATGACATGACCCGGCCTTCCTACTCTGGAGATTGATTGTGGCTAGCGGTGCTTTAAGCATGTAATTATAAAGTAGATCACAATCATGTAATTGCAAAAAAAAAAAATTAAAGGGAATAAGTAAAGTATGCCAGGAGGGGGATTTAAGAAAGAGGAGGTGGAGAGGATATACAATTATTTTCTTAGGATTGCATTTATGTAATACATTAAGTCTGTTCAAAGTTCATTGAAGTAAAATGCTATTAAAAATATAAAACAGGACTTGAAACTATTGCCTATAATATTACACTTATTTTTGAATATTTAGTAGTTGTAAATGCAAAAACTCTGTTAAATTAGTAGACATTAGTTGTTATAAAAATACATGCATGTAAAACCAATATTATCCAAAATTTAAATACAGTGAACAATGAAGTGAAGCAAATGTAGCATACTTTAATTTCAATTATAAAACAATGATTCAGCCAAATTCACATTTCTAGCATTCATTTCCTATCCTTTGCCATATTTCTTTTTACTTTAAAAATATAGTTGTATAAGTTACAGGTAATCACCGAAACAGTAAAACATTGTCAAAATGCAATAAGTAGTGTGTACATGGCCACATCACAGTTATTAACATAGGTATTAATTTTCAGGCAATTTCTTTAAATGTCTCAGATGGAGGGTAAATGGAAATGTACTGGGTGACCCCCATCAATGCACTGTTCCTGAAAAATTCAACAGCAATTTAGATTACTAACTAAATTAAACACATTAGAAGCTTATCTGAAACTCCAAATTATAGCCTTGGAAGACTCAAAAAATCAGAAACACAAAGACAGCTATACTTAACAGATTTAAAAGAAAAAAAAAACATAGCTGGAAATTTATCAAAAGGCAGTGCTCATAATTGAGACTTGCATTTAGTTTCCACTTATGCCTGTCCATGCATTCTAAGAATTTAATATTTATAGAGTACATGCACATTTCTTATATATCCCATTTCTACTTCTCTAGAAGTAAGGCCTTTTTATTTTTAATTGGAAAAAAAGGAACTCTTGAAATTATAGCATGCTTCATAAGCAATAAACAAATACTATCTTCAGAGGTGAGTCAAGAGTAAATATTCACAGATCATTATTGAAACCCTAGCCTGCTTTGATCAAAATTGATTTTGAAAAAAAAAATCATAATTCTCTGAGCCATTAACAATTTCCTGAAAGGTCAATCACAAGGTCAGCATTACAAATCCAGACTACAAAGGCAGTGGGATAGAAATGGTTTGAAATACTCTAAATTTACACGGGAGGACTATGGGGAGGGTACTATGGGAACTGAAATAATACTTGCAGGTAGACTATATTGTATTTATCAAGGAAAAATAAAATAGCATAGGAATCAAGAAAACTTTTCTAAGTCTTCCATTTAATTTCATTCCCATTCAAACAATGGAAGACCAGCATATTTGAGAGGAATGGAAGAAAACAGTGGCTGCACTGATGTATACTCAGTGAGATTCGCATAAATTATTTATTTACTTATTTATTTCAAAGACGAGAGAGAGAGAAAGAGAGAGAGAGAGCCAAAAGAAGCTCCAATTCAGAAACCTTAGGTTTTGTTGCATCAATACCATCTCTTCTTTACCCTTTTTTATTAGAGTTTTCAGCATTGATTAAAAATACTAGAGAGTTATTAATTTACAGTTGGTGCAATATTTCCCCCTATTTGTTAGGAAAATTAGGATAATTTTTGTTGAGAATAAGGAACATACTTTTTGATTACTTAATAAATGTCTAATCAAGAAAAAAGTGTTACATCTGAAACATAATCAATGCATTTTTAAGTTTTTGGTTATTTTCTGGGAATCAAGACAAAAACAAATTGGATATGATCCTTTCATCAGAATATCTTCTGAGTACATGATGTGAGAGTTACTATTTAAGGCTTGCAGGGCTAGTTACAAACAATGTGTGGCATATGTAGCCTGTGATGTGGATTCAGATGTCAGCTAAGAAGAAATCATATTTGAAAACAAGGAATTAAAGCTCTCAGAGTGATACCACACTTGAAGTTGACATGTGTCTTCTGTCTGACTTCAAGACAATTACCATAATATTTGAGGTGAACAAAATGGACAAATAGTGAAGTTAACCATAGGTAAGAATGAAACTGTATTTTATTTCACTTGAAGATTCATTTAAATGGCATACTCAATGGTGACACAAAAGATTAAATGGCTTACTGTGATTCTGGCATAATTTATGAGCACTGAATTTTGGTTCTGGCTACGCTAGTTCCAGTTGAGCCTCCTGCTGAAACTCTTATGAAAGTGGCAGAAGATGGCTGAAGCGCTTAGTCGCCAGCACCTGCTAGAGAGACCCAGATGGTTCTCTAGGCTCTTGACATTGGACTGGCCCAGCCCACAGTGCTTCAGGCATCTAAGCAGCAAATCAATGAATGGCAGATGTCTCTGTCCCTCCCTGTCACTTTTTGTAGCTCTGCCTTCTAAATAAATAAATAGATAAATAAATGCTAAAAACAAATTCCTATTTGTTCTTTGACTTCCTTTAATCAAAGCCAACATCATCTTTTTTAGAATAAATATTTTGTGTAAAAATGTAATATCATAGAAGACAATATTCACTTCACATTTTCCATTTGTTACCTTTGCAGAGAAAATGTGTCATTTCAAATAGAAGGCAGGCTCTGTCCACATATAGATGGTCCTGTTCATGCTGTCCATCATGCAAAGTTTTACTTGCTGCAAACTCCTTGCTCTTATCTATGTACCATTTAATTAGGAAGTAAATTTATTTGTTTGAGACAGCCTTTGGTTAGTTATCACGCTCATCTTCAAATCATTACGATAAACATAGCTGTTGAATTAGTACATTCTGAAAAGAAGGCAGAATATAGTAAAAATATTATTTCAAAAATATCATGTGGCACAAGGCAGATTTTTTACCCCGGCTTATATAATGGTCTTTTTTTTGGTGGTGGTGAGGGTAATATAGAGACACAGATTTGGCCAAGAAAAGCTGACAGTATGCGTTAGTGTCTCTGCGTGTATATGCGTGTGCACATGCACTTGTATTTAAAAACAAAGCTATGGTCTGTACTCTGTTTCTGATTATTCATTGAAGGTCATTTTAAATGGAATAACACACAGTTTTTTAATGCAGGAAAGTTTAAATGTATTGCTTGACATGTCAGGTCAAAAGTTGCTCTTTGAGTCCCACAGAGACGACCTCTGACAGGAATTGTGGGGGATTGTTTATGTGTAATCTTCTGCCAGTTTATTTCAAACAAATGTAGCATGCTGTTAATTTGTTTTAATGACTATTTTTTATGCCACGCACAATACCACATGTATCAATAAGAAGTGGCAGGGAATTCACTTAATTAACTAATGAGATATTCAGTGATCTGTCTGCAACGGAAGTTATGCACACTGATTACTTACTTACTTGGGAATAAATGCAGAAAATGGAAAATCACCATTTCTGAGAGTCTTCAGAAGTTAAGATGGATTAACAAATTTGGAATTTTTGATATTTTTATTTGAATTTATTTTCATGTTTGAGTGTCTATAAAAATGAGGTTTTCAAACAAATTTTATTTAAATATTTTATTTAAATTAGTTCTAGCAATTTGTACATAGTCAATTATGTTTTTGTCTCAGTTTCTTATCGTGTAAAAGAAGTATGGGAATATTCACTGCTATATAGGATGTTCTGTATATGAAAATACATTTCAAATGTGTACCTTATTATCTGTCATGTAACAATCATTTATTAACCAATAATATTTATTGTCTCATCTTCATCATCATTTTATATCTAGGCTCATATATTGAAACAAATGAACAGAAAAACAACCGCAGGGTTTCTATATACATGATGTGCTCTTATTTCCTATAATTAGCCATATGACTAAAGATAATGTATCAGAAATGAAAGTTTTTTTTAAAACTAGTTCAATTAGATATTCTTTTTCAGTCTGTAAGCAGACAACTACAAAATATCAAATAAATGCTGCATATGGAATATAAATGCAGAAAATAGCACATAGTAGGAACATCTGAAGTGACCAGACAGGTTTGTTGAAGGTTTCTCAGACATAATACAACAAATGCTAAGTGCTGAGACAAAAATATAATTTCTTCAGAAGTCAGAGACAGAGGCAATCCTAGTTAAGGAAGATGTTCATGGAATTGTAGGTAGGTCTTTGGAAAGACAGACTGAGAAATTTCACAAGCAATTGTTTAGTAACTCGGTTATGAATCATATCAAATGGAGAAGCAGGTGAGAAGTCTGAATGAGGCATTAATTATATATAAATTTGCATGTGCTTAAATAGGTTTGAAATTTATTCTGAAACCTACAAAGAAGATATGTGTGGATGGGACTGTGCCCAGATGAGTCTCAGCCTACCTGGCTACACAAAGTGCCACAGGTTGCAGCTGGGGCACGGGCGAGGCCTGAAGCCTCCTGGTCTTGTGCTAAGCTGTTGGCAGGGAGCCAGACCCCTGTGCACAGTCCTCCCCATCTGCCCTTTTTAGCCTGGGTCCCCAGGTGTGCCTCCCTCCCCCAGCTTCCCTTTCCTGTTCTGTTAAAAACAACTTTAGCATGTGGACTGTTTGGTCACATAGTGGTACCCAAAGGAGTATGTGACCTTCAGACTGATTGGCTAGCCTTGTGAAATGCTGCTGCTATCCTGAGGCTTTTTTTTTCCCCTCACCCCCCTCTATATAAGCTTATGCTTTGTTGCTAATAAATGGACATGCTCACTGTAACTGTCTCCGGTGACTTCGCTTCACTTACCTGCACGGGTGATCTGACCGAGACCCCACAGGGAGTCTCATTTGTTGACAAATTATATCTATATATCTATATATTTCTTTTTAGGTTTTGAAAGGCAAAGAAACAGGGACTAATGGAGAAAGCTACTGAGAGAAAGGGAGAGAATCTTCTATTTGTAGGCTCCATCTACAAATGTCCACAACAATAGAGCTAGACTAGCCCTAAGCCAGGACCTGAAACTTCATCCTAGTCTTCCACATGGTGGCAGGGACACAACTGCTTAAACCATATTCTGCTCCCTGTCAGAATGTACCTTGAGAGGAAGCTGCATTGGAAGTGGAATAGGCACTCTTCCTCAGGCATTCTGATGTGGGATGCCTGGCATCTCAGACGGCGTCTTCACCGCTACACCCAAGGTCTGCCTCTGTGAATTTGTTCAACTGAGGATTCACATAGTAACCACCTCAGGAAGAGTATGGAATAAATACATTGCCGTGTAAGGTTTCTTTTTCTTTGAAATAATATCACCTATACTATCTTAATAAAGCAGTATCATCTATACTATTTTAGTAAAGTCATAAAAATACCACCCTATTTTCATCTATCTTCTATATTTCCTTTTTTTCCTTTTAAGTCTGCAATACAATTCAAATTAACTTTCATTATGGGACAAGGAAAGGACTAAAAAAGTTTTTTTCTATCCTTAAAAATACCTAGATATCCAGTAGCTCCAACAATATTTGTAACCAACACTTACACCGATGTATGCTCTGGGACTCTCTACTTTATCTGACACATCCATGTTTTATCTTTAGCCTGATATAGCATTGTTTGATACAGTAACTTCACCATCTTTCAAAACTGAGAAGTATAAATTCTTAAACTCCATCTTTTTGTTTTCTGAAGTGGACACCTCATTTTTTGATACTCTCTGAATCAATATTAGATTGAGCTTAATAATTTTCCTTTGAGAATCCTAATAAGATTTTGATTGCACTGAATCTAGAAATTGAAATAGGCAAAAAAGATATTAGAAAACATTGAGTCTTTAAATCCAGGAATATGACATATTTTTCCTATTATTTATGTCTTTTATAGAACATATAAAGATACCAATTTTAAATTATTCTCACATTCTAAAAATTGCTAATTTGTGTCCAGAAATTATTTTATGCTCTTGTATTCCAGATGATTTCCCAATATATATAACTTATTTAATTTTTTATTTTCCAAATAAATGTTTACACTTCTAAGACCTGTGCTGCCAGTCACTACGATTGTTAGGACTTTGCACAATGTTGACTAGAATAGGTGTACCCATCATGTGTTCTGAGACGTTCTACGAGAAAAGGGATTTTAACAGTTTCATTTTTGGTGTCAGTGGAACTTATCAGACCACTTGGGATACTTCCTTACTGAGAGATAAAAGTACAAACAGCCTGTGTCTTGCATATCTCCCTACTGGAAATGCCTTATCCTATTACAGGTTTCACATGTACCCTTGTGCTCTGCTTAACTATGTGTATCAACATCATCACACCCCACTTCTCCACTTTCAGTGTTTCAGACTTCATGCTGGTGGCAAAGATAACGATGTAGGAAAGACTGTAAGTCAATAGCTCTTCATGATAAAAATCAAGAAAATCGGATATATACATTTAGAAGAAAATTCTCAACTCAACAAAGCCCATTAAAATCTATCTTTAATGTTACAGCTACTACTAAATAAGGAGCATTTCTTCCTCAAACCAGCACAACTTGTTGGTAGGAGCACCGTGCAACAGTCTTGGTTGCACACTAGGGCAGAATCCAACTACATGCAACAGAGATCCCAATGCCAAGCGTGAAGAATAGAAGTCCAGACATTTGTGGCCGCTGCAATTTCTTCCTGGAGCCACCCATAGCACAGACTCTGGATCGAGTGATGTTCTTACACACAAAGAGAAGAATCAGAATAAAATTACCTCTAATGAGGCTCATTCATTTCTCATGCAACAGTGCCCCCAGCAGCAGATGCAGTGTTGTCTTACACATGCGTACATGACCCCAAGAAAATGTCTTTGCCACCAGCATGCACTCTGAAGTATTGAAAGTGAGGAACCCAGTTTTTATGCTTTACTTTTTGTATGATAAATAACAATGGTTGATTTTAAAATATGGATCTAGAAAAGGACATTTTGCCTTGACACCTATGATGCCAATTGGGGTACCTATATCCTGTATCAGAATATCTGAATCTAAAACCTGGTTCCATTCCCAGTTTTAGTTTGTTAATGTGCACCCTGGAAGGCGTTGTTGGATGCTTCCTGAAGTAACTGGATGTCTGCCACCTACACCAGAAACCTGGAAATATATGCATACATATATAATATGAATATTAATTTCAATATGTTCAATTGTCTTTTGAAATGAGTAGAAAAAGAGCAGCACACATTTATATTAGCATATACAAAACAGTTTTCCCAACCCCCGTAGTGATTTTGTAAGCTGAAGTTGTTGCAAATACTTTTTCAATGGGTTCATTGTATTATGCATCTTTTGCAATCTTCAAGTCCATTTTTGCTTGTGATTTAGTGGCATGATATATTCAGAAAAGATCAAGCATGGAACAGTTGACAATTATCAATGTACCATTTTCAAATGGGCAGATACCTTTGTATATTTTGCTTCAAGGCTACCTGAGTGTAAAGAGATAAAAAGCACATTTATTAATGCTATGTATTTTCCACTTGGAGTGCTTGCCAATAAGATTCAGTTTAATACCTTATGTTTCAGAAATATAAAAATTTCTATTTAAAATGTTTTATAAAAGCAAAAGTGAGATAGTGGAAATTAGCA
Source organism: Ochotona curzoniae (assembly GCF_017591425.1). NCBI lineage: Eukaryota > Metazoa > Chordata > Mammalia > Lagomorpha > Ochotonidae > Ochotona > Ochotona curzoniae. The sequence continues at coordinate 37,663,556 of NW_024466502.1, read as the reverse complement.
AATAGTGAAATACTGATGTTTGTCCTTGGTGCTTTAAGAAGGGCACTGTGAAAAAATCTGCCACTTTTTCCTTGAGTCTAAAACTGAACACCTTAACATCACTTAAACCTCATTTTATTGTCAAGGTGAATACTATAACCCTGAGGTTTGGCCATGCCTGTTAAGTGTTATGAAGAAACGGATGTCAGTGGTATCACATACAATGCAAAGCAGATTCTATTCACATCAGTTGTCCTGAGATAACAACCCTGATGGCAGTGTATCCCTGGGTCACTTGCCACTAATTACACAATTGATCGCTCAATGAGTGTGACATTTATAGAGCAACTATAGAGTGTCGATTACTAGTCGAGTATTAAGGCTTCAAAGATTTTTATATTAATAATCTCTGACCTCAGGAAACCTGCCTTCTCTTACAGGGCAGTAAAAAGCCTATATTGGCCAACTTTATCCAGCCAAGCTCAACAATGCTGTCAATAGTATTGTATTCCTATTACCCATGAAAAAATTCTGTCTTTACAGCTAAATGGCTTGACCTGTGAAATGGCTTTGAATGGGAGAGTCACATTCAGATTCGGTCCTAGTTTCCCTTCAGACTTGTGTTCTGTCTGGAAATTGTCTTGCACCGAAGAGATGGCTTATTGTCCCACTAGATTTTTACATACAGTGAAAGACAGAAGTCACATCGTGTCTTCTGCATGAGTCTAGCTGCTTGGGTGATAATGCTTCTACTCTCAATTTGCTGAGGCCACTATTGATGCCACTCCTTTTGATAGCTGTCGGTCTGATCACATCACAGATCTCCACGACTGGAGGGGTCAAATCCAGCCCGTTCCTTAAATGGTCACAGCCCAGTAGCCATACTCTGAGTTTGCCACATTACCATATCCTTCCGTAGGAGGGAAACAGCCATTGAGTCAGCATACTTTGGTCCACTTTGAATCTGTGTCTCTGTATTCTTGGATGTTCCTCTGTAATGATGCTGGTTAACAAAGTCTGGATGTTTTCTATGACTCAGCTGATGTGCACAGCTGGAGGAAATACGGGCCATTGCAAACCCTGCAGTCTTCACTTTGAGGCTTCTGGAATAATACAGAATTTTTCAAATAAGTCTTCATTTTTCTTGCATCTCCCACTTGACTCACCGTAAGAATTATCTGGAGCATGTGTTTAGTTTATGGGTAATTTTGAGTGTTTTTTTTTTTTAATGTGAAATTGCTTTCCTTCACTTCAAGAACTGTGTGTAGGGAATTATCAGAATAGGGGCTGTGATGGCCATACTGAAACCAGTCCCGAGGCAGCAAATTTTGCATAGTCCGGGTTCTTAACACCATCTCCAAAAATAATTCTTTCACTGATATATTTCTTTGTTTGGAAAGTCAGATATAAAGAGGAGGAGGGACAGGGAGAAAGACCTTCCATCTGTTGATTCATTCCTGAAAAGGCCACAATGACTGGAGCAGTGCCAATCTGAAGCTAGGAGCCAGGAGTGTCTTCTGGGTCTCCCACATGGTCCCAAGGCTTTGGGCATTCCTCGCCTGCTCTCCCAGGCCACAAGCAGGGAGCTGGATGGGAAGAAGGGTTGTCAGGATTAGAACCAATACCCAAATTGGATCCTGGTGCATTCAAGGTAATGACTTTAGCAGCTAGGCTACTGTACCAGGCCTGACTGTTGTTATTTTTTGGAGTCTCTTTGAAAACTACCCATATGATTCTTGAATGGACTTGTCATGATGGTCATGTGGAAGATCAGTCTTAGTTACAATTCCATTGTGTTTATCAGAGAAATTTCAAAAAAGACTTTACACTCAATGACTACTAAAGCACTGTTGATATATTGAATTCAGTTTTAGTATGCATGGGTAGGTGTGGGTACTTGGTGCAATGGTTATGATGTCTGCTGGGACACCTGCATCCGGTCTTGGAGTGCCCTGCTCCACTTCCAGTGTGACTTGTGGATAGTACACATCAATGGAGGTAGCAGATAATGACCCAGCTTTTCAGTTTTTGCCACTCCTATGAGACATTTCTATTATTTTGGAGACCTCCTGGGATTTTGTCTAGCCCTGATGTGCTGGTTGTTAGCATTTGGAAAATTAACCAGTAAATAGGTAATTTCTTTCCTCCTTCTGTCTTTCAAACAAAATTAAAAGAAAGAAGTAAATTTTTGATTAATGCATAGTTAAAATGATAAAACTTAAGGCAAGTTTCTGGAAGATCATTTAAAGTGAAAGTTACATTATTATTTATGATTCTTGGAGTTGTGTTTCTTATGAAAGCAAAGAAATACTAATAAAAAGGAAGGTAACATATGGTCTTTCATTTTAACAGGGAATAAATGTACAATATGAGAAAATGAACTTTTTAGACTTTTTAGTGGTAATGTTATTGCAAAAGTTTCATCCTTGATATTTCTGACACTACATATGTAAATATTTAAAATCTGCCTCTCTCCATATCAGAATGGCTGTAGCCTCCTTTGTCTTTGTACTATCAGGGAAACTATGCCATCATGAATTGTTCCTGTGTCAGATTGCTATAAGATTTTTTTTTCTATATTTCATAAGAAATAATGTGCTACTGAAAAAATGACCTAATTTTTTTAAAGCCTTGGAGCTAGTTTAATATCTGCCACTTATCAGTCAATTAGCCTTTGAACATTCACAACATTTATGACGCTCATAATCCTATCTATATAATGGGGTATAAAATACTTGCCCTGGCGTTCCTCTTATGATCAATATGTTAGATGCAAGTGACAGTAATGTTACTTTAAATTGTGAATCTCTTTGCAGAAATAAAGCATAATTTTTTGAAGTCTGTGAATTGGTATGTTGAAGCGTGATTTGATTTCTGCTTATTGGCAGACGTGTCACACCAAATGTGGTCAAGTAAATGCATTGTGAACATGATCTTTCAGCTAAATTTGAACAATTTGTTGCACTCCCATGAATGCATTAATTCAAAGATATTTAGAGACCTTCAAAGTGCCAGTTACAGTTGACCCCTTAGGTGATGACAGTTCTGGTTAGGTATAAGTTAGTAATTTGGATCTAATTTATCCACCTGTTTACCCATAGTAAGTTCAACAGTAAACATGTTATTCAATGCCTTAATCAATACTTGGTGAACAAATACATTTCTTTCCAATAATACAAAAAGAGTCTGAGTACAATTGCAAAAACGTGGTAATTCATCCATAGCATGTCCTTTATAAACTACTTAAGGTCATTAGGCTCTTCATTTATTTTTGTAGAACACAAAACTGTGTTTTGTGCTGTATTTCCAAGTAAATGCCACTGGATTAAGCTCTTTCATAAAGCTCATCTGTATGCAGGTAAGACTCATGCTTCAAGGTTTAAAAGATACTCAGTGAAGACCAAGGGAACAAGCACCACAGTAGCTTCCCTATAAAGCCTCTGCGTTGTTAAGATTCTATACTTGTTTGCACTGTTTTGATTAGTAGGCACTGAATGTTCATAGTAAAACAATTCAAATAATACAAACACAGAAACTGAAATAGCACACCAAGTTAATAGGAAATGTATTCCTCTTCAGTGCTCTCTGTTGTAATTATTTTCCAGAAATATGCAGCTTATCTATCATTTCAGATATATCTCTCAATCTCAGTATGATATCATTATTTATACACTCTAGCAACTTGCTTGTTTAAAATACATGTTGGTAACTGATGTAAATTTATACAGATCTATTTTATTTCTTTAATACCTATAATAATGTAACAACATATGAAAAGAACATAAACAATCTCTTCAATGCATTGTTTTCAATCATGTATTACCACACACACACACACAAAAATCGGGAATGAGCCTCGTTACCCAACTATCTGTAAGATACAATCCTAAAAATAAAATGACTTTCAAATTGTGCATGATGCATTTATTTGACTATTTATAAAAAATTTCCTGGCAAATAGACATTTTCCATGTGAATGTATGCATCCCACCATATCAATATGTGTGAGTCTCACACTTTCACAATTGCATTAGATGAAAAATAATATGTCAAGGCTGGCATTTAATAATATGTTAAGGCTGCTCATTTCAGGGAGCAGGTGCGATGCCACATTGAAGAACCTGGGTTTGGATCTTGGCTCCATGTTGAAACTTGGCTTCTAATTCCACATTCTTGGAAATGTTGACTTGGATCTTGGGTAGCAGTAATTGGATTCTTGCTACTCATGTGGGAGACCTGTGATGAGTTCTGGTCCCTGACGATGGCCCAGCTCAGTTCCAGATGTTATGAACATTTGGAAAGTGAAACAGCACAGAGTTTTCTCCATCTTTCTGCCTCTTAAATGAATGTGTAAAAAGTTAAAACATAGAAAAATATCATATTTTTAACTTTGAGACAATTTTATTATATTGATGATTCATATCAATAGTTTTATATATTTCAAATTTCTTATACTTTGTATATTGTATCTTACTACCTTATTTGTGCATTTTTCTACAGGAATCTTCATTGATCTGTGACTGCTCATTCTAGATTAAGAGTTATGCTTTTTCCTGATGTCCCAATTATTTAATTTTAATTTGGGTGGTAACATTCCACAAAAATTTAAAAGTGGTGCAATTTATCTAAAATTTTTAACCTAAAATGTTTAAAAATTAAAAAGTGATGAGATTTATCTAAACATTTTTATCTTGTTAATTTTGTATTATACTTGGAAAATGTATTCTCACTAAACTTAAATAATGTGTAATGCAATTTATCTAAATGTTACGACTTATTAATTTTGCATTATTCCGAGAATGTATTCCTAGTATAATTTGGTTGAAATGGAATTTGGTTGTATTATTTTGTTATTTCATTTTTCCTGCTTAACATTTTTCAATTCCAGTTTGCTTTAAAAATGATTAAGGCTTGCTACTGTACTGTTTTTGATTCCAGACAGTTAGCTAGTTTTCCCACCTTTATTTAAAAAGTATCTTTAAGAATTAGAACTTCACTTAAAAAAAATATGCTCACATTGCTTCTGAACATCAGTTGCTGGGGGCTTCATGCTTCTTCATTGAAATCTCACCACATTTGACTAAAAAATACCCAAGTGGTTTCGTTTCTTAAACTGTGTTCACACTGTAATGCCCTGCAAGGTTAGTTCCTAGCCATCATTGTATTTTAAAAGAATGAACATTTGGCATAGTGGTTAGGTTACTGCTTGGGATGCCAAGTCACAAAGTGCCTGGTTCCTATCCTAGTTACTAGGTATGTGATTCAGTTTCTAGTCATGCAGTATCTTGAGAGACCATGAAATTGCAGACCATTGCAAAACTGCTTGGGTGTCAACTATCCAAGGAACTGAGATACCTGGATGGAGGTCAAGGCTACTTGCTTGTTTGGTTGCAAATTAAAGTGATTGGGTTGATATTTATTATTAAATTTAAGAGTGCACTAAATTTCTGAATAAAACAATATAGAAGAAATTTTCATATGGAGATTCAAGGAAGCTGTACTGTAGGCATCATTTATTTCAATATTGTTTTAAGTCTACCATTGCTTCTATAGATTTTTTTAGAATTCCTTTAAGTTTCCTTACATAGTTCATTTTATTCTGCTATTATTGAAGATGGCTTCTCTACTTCCATTATAATTCCAAGATAACTCTTTGAAATGTTCAGTAACTATCTCTCCATCTTTTAGAAAATGTTATTTATTCAAGAGAGAGAGAGAGAGGGAGAGAGATTCTTCCATTTCCTGGTTTATTCCCCAATCAGAACCAGGGAACTGGTACTCCCTCTGGGTCTACCACATAAGAGGCAGGAACCTATATACTTGGATATCATCTGTTGTCTTCCTGGAGCATTAGCAGGAAGTAGATCTCTAAAGCAGATAGCTGATAGTTAAACCATCCACACTTTTGCGGTTGTCCATAGAGACCTGAACTTTTCCCTTGACTATTGCCTCCTCTATTTGTTCCCATTTTAACAATTTGTGTGTGTGTGTTTATACCGTTATAAAATGGCAATTGGTAACTTTTATGTCTTATAAATCTGAATCTCAAAAATCATCGAATAACTACCCTTTTTCCTGTTGCCATAGCTCCTGCTGTGATACTACTTTCTATTTCTGTGGATTTATATGCCTTAAAAGTTTCATATAACTAAAACCATCTTATAAATATCTCATTGTAACAGTCTTACTTAATGTGTTTAAGTTATTAAAGATCATCCATGTTGAAGCATGTGGCAGAATTTCTCACTTCTTGCGGCAGAAATACTGCACTTGAATACGTACTTTAGTTTCTTTAATCATTTATCTTTATATGGATTTCTTCCCATATAGAGATTCTTCCCACGAAGAGTTCTTCCCAGAATTTCTTCCAACTCTGAGAATTAGAAATACTCCTGCTACGAACACAGGTGTAGAGATAACCTTCTGGATCCTGTTTTTGATGCTTATGCTTTATGTATGTATCCAGAAGTAAGATGGCTAGATCATGTGTTAATTATAGTTTTTAGGGTTTTTTCAGGAACCTCTGTACTTTTTTCCCCACAATACATGCATATTTGAAATCTTACCAGTAAATATCCTTTCTTTGTATTCTCACTGAAATTTTTATTTTCTGCTTTCATATTTGTTTGCTTCATACACTTGTCATCGTAATTGGTCTGAGATGATGTCTTCTTGTGAGGTTTATTTGTATTTCTCTGATGAGTAATGAAGTTGATACCTTTTAATATGTTTGTTTACTATATATCATCCTCAGAGAAATTCAATATTTTGTCTGTTTTAAAACAGTTTATTTTTGCTGTTTTTGAGCTATAGGAGATCTTTTTATATTCTTGATAATAATCATACATATATACATATACATATACATATATATCAGTCACAATTATTTTTTTTCAATATGTAGGTTGCATTTTTCACTTGGTTAATTGGGTTCATGGTTCACAAATATCTTTACGTTTAATACTGTGAGCCCAACGTGGTGCCCAGATGGCTAAATCTTCCCCTTATATGCCCCAGGATCCCATATGGGTGTTGGTTTATATCTCGGCTGCTCCACTGCCCTTCCAACTCCATGCTTGTAGCCTGTGAAAGCAGTGAAATTCTTGGGACTGTATACCATGTGGAAGACCTGGACAAAGCTCCTGGCTCCCTGAATTCAGGCTGTTTCAGCCACTTGGGGAGTGAACTAGCGTAAGGAAGATCTTTGTCTCAGCCTCTCCTTTCTGCAAATCTGACTTTCCAAAATAAACAAGTAAGTAAATAATGTGTCTTTTTAAAGTGCCAGTGCATTACTATAGCTTTAGGATATATTTTAACATCTAAAATTAAAAAAAATCATTACTTTTGATAATTTACAGTATATATTTAAGAATCTAGAATTTCCTCTTGGTGCTTTAGTATTTAATATTTAGTTATTTCAGGTAGTTCATTGCTCAGTTTTGCTTTCTTTGAGCCAACAATATGTATTTATACATTTTATAACTATAATAGAATTTTTGAAATTTTGTTTTCTACATGAGCTACTACTTCATATTTTTTTTTTAAAAAAGATTTATCCATTTGGAAATCAGAGTTACAGAGAGAAAGGACTGTATAGACAGATCTTCTGTTCACTCCTGCCTCAGAAAGCCACAAAAGCCATGGAAGAGCCAGGCTAAAGCCTGGAGCCAAGATCTTCATCTGGGGCTCCCTCAGGAGGTTTAGGGTCTGAGTTTGTGGCTAGCTTCCGTTGCTTTTCTTAGGCCATCAACAGTGAGTTGGATCGAAACCAGAGCAGCTCTGGGACTCAACCAGCATCCATGAAAGATGTCAGCATCACAAGTAGTGGTTTAATTCACTAAGCCACAATGCCAGCAATAGTATTTCATATTTTTATTGCATTTTGATCAGAGTATACTTCCTTTAATATTTCTGTTTCTTACAATATTGTAGTTCTATGCATGTGGCATAATTGTGCTAAGTTTTTGAGTGTGTTGCATGCTTTATATGTCATTATTTTCAGAGTACAGACTTTGATGTAATTTGTTGGAGATACTTTATTAACCGTATTACGTTAGGTAAGCAAAGTTCCTTTTCTACAATATTGTACATAAGTGACTCCCCAAAATCAATCTCTACTGAATAAAAGCAAACAAATGTAAAACAGAAAAATTAATAAACTAAAGCTATTTTTAACATGAATTTATGTTATTGCTAAGGCCGGTAGAAATTAAAGCCAATATTTTCTAGTTTAATAACTTTAACATTACCCCATAGATTTAGTTCCTTTGAAAATGTGTTCCCAGTGAAAATTACAAAATATAAATTGACAGAGTACTTTTATGTGGTCTGACAGAAAATAAATAATTAGAATAATCAGATTAACATGTGTTTAATACATCCTCAAATATGGTCTATGCATAAATGACTCCTTGAATTATACCAGCAGACTTTCTTCCACATCTTACACCCCTAAGTATATGCTTTCTCAATATCTTCTCTTGATTATCAACATTTATCCAAATAGCACAAACAGACTGAAAACATCATTTTCATAGGACCTTTTTAACCAGTAACTGATGTCAAAGAATGTTGTACTCCAGCTTCCCAGGCCAAAACACTGGGTGCCAAAAATCACTGAATTTTTCATTTTACTATCAGAAATTCCTGTTGGGTTGCACCTTCAAAAGTGTGGTTAAAATACTTCTTGTCAGTGCTACTGTTTTTATTGTATATTGAAATGCTGTATGTCTTGTGAATTATTCCATCCATTTCCAAATGGTTTTCAGTACTTTCTCAAGTTCTCAATTTCATTCAAAAGCCTGCCTTGACTTGGTTTATTTTCAGTACAGATACTGTAGTATTTTATTTATTTTTTTTTATTGCATTTCATTTTATGACACCGTTTCACAGGCTCTGAGGTTCCCCTAGCCCCTCCCCGTACCCTCCACCCATGGTGGATTATTCCACCTTATTGCAGTATTACAGTTCAAATCCAGTCATGCTTCTTTCATTGCAAGCATATACCATGCATATAGTCCAGCATCTTATTGTCCATAAAAATTCAACAGTTTCTTGGGGATACCATCTCTGGTCTAAAAGCAGAACTGGCAGAATATCATCCTGGCCAATTAAAAGCCTCCTATTGCTCACTTGAGAGTTAGTAGGTGTTAGATCAAGTAGTTCCGTTCGTGTGAAAGTCTCTGATTGATTCTCTAGCTCCTGGCTTCAAGCTGGCATACTCCTGGCTCTTACACGCATGGGAAAATGAGACAGTAGACAAGAGCGATCTCTCTTCTCTTTTTGTATCTATGTGTTTCAACTATATTAAAATTAAAATTAACAAAATAAAGAGGTGTTGATTTGTTGTGGTGAGATCTGGGCTAATACTTCTAGTTTCCCTTAGGAAGTGATTCCTCAGTGTTACAGCAGTGTAATACAATGTTACTCAGGATTGTGATGAGTCATCTTCCTTCTGCTAAGCAAATTCACTAAACGTCACACATGCCAAATCATCTAAGTGCATGGAATTTTAAATATCAGATAATCTGCACAGAGTTTTGTTTTGCGCAAGGGGAATACACGGCACCAGCCAGGCTTGCTATCTACAGAAGGAAGGCAGTGCAATGTGTGTTTGCCACAACTTGATATTGAATTTCTTGGAAACCTTATTCATTGTCACCCAAGAACCTATGAAACATGAGCAGTGAAAAGAATCACCAATAATGAAGAACTGGCAAGCAACCAATCTCTGGAAAGATGCCTTGCTCACTTTAATGTGGCTCCACTGGGCTGGATACATGCGGACGATGGATGACAGGAGGATTCTGAAACAGCTGCTAGGTGATAAATTGAACTGGGCCAAATGCTTATGGGCAGAAAAGGAATGTGGATGTTAGGATGTTTGCAAAAAGACTGCTGAACAACATACTGGGACAACATTCTGCTATGGTAGACTGATATGAGATGAAAGTGTTGTGCTGGATTTTGAGATCCCCAGAAAATCATCGAGTCTGAAGTCGGTGCTAATGCATAAAGGCAGTTTATTCAGGCTAACCTAGGACTCTCAGCACCATCCCCTCCTCCCAAGCCCAGCGGTGGAGGGGCAGCTGCAGCAAGGCTGTAGCAGGAACAACAGGGCAGAAAAAGAGAGAACAAAGTTGAACAGCACAGGGTTCTTATACATTTCAGGCCAATTCCATATAATGATACACTCGTGATTGGTCAGTTTGTCTGTTAACTCTCAAAGGAGCAACTTTCAAAAAGTTGGTGGGTTTGAAGCAAGCAACTTTCAAGAAGTACAAACTGATGAGCTATAGGGCAATGAATCTTATCTAACACCGGTGACCTCCTTCCTGAGGAGTGCTCTGCCTATATGACCTGCCAGGTGTCTTACCGGGTGTCACATAGACCGTCAGGCCTGGAGTTCACACAGCCTCCAGCCAAGCAAATGAGGCAGAAATCACAAAAGCAGAAAACATCTAGGTTCTTTAAAAGCATTAGAGAATTCTTAAACCTTAACTTACAGAAAACAGTGATTATTTTTATTGCAATGCTATTTTGCACATATTAATAGGAAGGAGAGAGAAGAAAAAGAATAATACTTGGAATTTGACTTAGCTCTTACTATAATGTCCTCTAGTCAACAGATATTTAAATATTTGGATTTTTTTTCCCTCTGTAAAGTCAGCAGTTTCCACATTTCTTGGTTTCTGGGTATATTCTTTCAGTTTTCTTTTCAAATCTTTGAATCAGAAGAGGCAAGGTAATAAAAAGTGAAAGAAAAGCCAACAAGTAAAATATTCCACACTAGTTTTCTCACATTAGATCCTGTCCTGGTGGGCTGTGAATATTTTGGGAGATTAAATTTAGTAAGGTAACACTGAGCTTTTAACTTATTGAAGGAATAAACTCTGTTGGTGGAAAATACATGCAGGAGTGTTTGTTGTTTAGAGGAGATATGCCGTAACTAAATCTTCATTTATGTGAATGTAACTATCAAAAAATCGGTCCTGTCCTACTGTTTGAATGGCACAACCCTGATTAAATGTTTGAAACTGACTACTTGATTATGTCTTATTTTTCCTGTTTGTACCTGGAAAAAATGTGCATATTTGATTTTTGTTTTTAAAAAAATAAATATATTAGCTATACTCCAAATCTTGTAACCAATACTCACTGTCCATTCATTTGCTGACCTTTTTGTAGCAGACCTACTTACACTTGATACAATGCAAGGTATGTTACTCCGTGGAGAGGTACAAAATGCGTAAGCAGAAAATACAGGGTGGCATGTGGTAATGATTTGATGAGTCTACCAGGGCTGGAAAATGTTTCTACAAACATTACTAAATGTCATCACTGTTCCTTTTGTTATGTCTTATTACCCTTGACCTTGTAGCACAAAGTCAACCACAGAGACCATACCTAATGGGTATGAGTTTCTCAAATTAAAGTTTATTCATAAAAGCAGGGGGTCAATTAATTTATCCTAAAAATGAATCTTTTTTTAATTAACAAAAAGTCTCATAGATTGTATGAATAATAGCAGTTTATATGTTACAGCCATGTCATTTCCATGGAGACAATGTCATTAGGAATTTGGTGGTATTGAATAATGTCATCATTAGAAAGAGTAAACAGAAAAATTATGAATATGTGGCCAATTTTATGGATATGTTATAAACCTGAATATATATGTGTGTGTGTGTGTGTTTCTTTAGTAGTGTACACAATTTTTGAAAATTTGAGTTGAAACTGTTTAGCTCAGCAGTTACATTCCATATTGAAATGCTTGTGTTCAAATTTTGCCTTTGTTTCATTTCTATATGCATGCTAATATGCATGCTACAAGACATCAGTTGATGGCTCAAGTACATAGTTTCCTGCCATCAATGTTTAACATCCAGATGGAGTTTCTGAGTCCTAGTTTCAGTCTGATTCTACCTTGATTTGGAACACGCCCCTGCACATAGTAGGCTCATTCTCTCTTTCTCTCTCCCTCTACCACTTCCTCCTTGTTTCTCTGTTTTCTAAATAGTTACAAGTAAAAACATACATAAAACGCAAAATGTTTTAAATTAAATTTTTAGATCAAAGAGGAGTCTCATATATATTAGAATTACACAATTATTGTTAATTTAATAATATATATTATTATATATTTGTTAATATATAATTGTTAATATATATTTGTTAATTATATAATTATATATTATTGTTAATTTAATAATATATATTATTATTAATATATATTAATATATATTATTTAATATTTATTTATTTATATTAATATATATTATTATTAAATTATTATTATTATTATATTATAATTATAATTATAATTATAATTATAATAATTATAATTATAATTATTATTATTATTTATATTTATATTATTATTATATTATAATTATAATTATAATTATAATTATAATTATAATAATTATAATAATAATTATTATTATTATTTATATTAATATATATTATTATTAAATTATTATTATTAAATAATATATATTATTTAATATTTATATATTTATATTAATATATATTATTTAATAATATATTATTATTAATATATATTAATATATATTATTTTAATAATATATATTAGTAATAATAATTATATTAATTAATAATATATTAATTAATAATTAATAATAATTAATTAATAATTATATTAATAATTAATAATAATAATTTAATAATATATATTATTATTAATATATATTATTATATATTTGTTAATATATAATTGTTAATATATATTTGTTAATTATATAATTATATATTATTGTTAATTTAATAATATATATTATTATAATATATAATATATTATTATATATTATTTATATATATATAAATTAGGGCTCAGCGCGATAGCCTAGTGGCTAAAGTCCTTACCTCACAGATTATCACTGGTTCTAATCCTTGCAGCCCTGCTTCCCATCCAGCTCCCTGCTTGTGGCCTTGGAATGCAGTACAGGATGGCCCAAATCCTTGGGATCCTGCACCCGCTGGGAGACCCTGAAGAGGCTCTGGGTTCCTGGTTTCAAACTGGTTCAGTTTCAGCTGTTGGGGCTGCTTGGGGAGTGAATCAATGGACAGAAAATCTTCCTACAGGCATTGGCCTGGAGTCAGGAGCAATGAGAAAGTATCCAATGCTGAACAGTACAATGACCCCTTGTTATCTACTCGAAGTTTTAGACTAAGCTCTAAAATGAGTCAGAGATTATATCTGTGTCTCACAAGTCAGTTCCTATGTAGTCTTTTTTTGATATTTATTTTATTTTTATTACAAAGTCAGATATACAGAGAGGAGGAGAGACAGAGAGGAAGATCTTCCATCCAATGATTCACTCCCCAGGTGAGCGCAATGACTAGTGCTGTGCCGATCCGGAGCCAGGAGCCACGAACTTCCTTCAGGTCTCCCACATGGGTACAGGATCCCAAAACATTGGGCCATCCTTGACTGCTTTCCCAGGCCACAAGCAGGGAGCTGGATGAGAAGTGGAGCTGCCAGGATTAGAACCAGCGTTCATATGGGATCCCAGGGCATTCAAAGTGAAGACTTTAGCTGTTAGGCCACACGGCCAGGCCCCCTATGTAGTCTTGAAATCCCCTGTGAGGGCTACAAGCAGCTGGCTGGTAGTGATAGACACAAAAATGAATTTCTCTCACCAGGATTTAATTCTCCACCTGATACTGGGCCAAGTCCAGGTATTCCAACTGCCCTAGCCTGGGAAAAGAATTCATTAGGATACGGTTATCACTTGGTCTTTAACATCCCAAATCTGGATCTCAAAACAGTTCTTTGGCCCTTTGCCATCTTCCCAGGTTTAAAAGATGATGCTATAAGCAGCATTCTGGTCACATCTTATGTCCACTCCTAGATCACTAAAGAGTTATGGCGATGTCTAGCAAACCCATCAGAGGCTACCAGTGACAGATGCCCAAATGAGTCCAATTCCCTGGCTTGAGGATCTTTACTATTTGATGCTGGTTCAAGTAGAGAGACTCAGCATTGGTTTGGTGGCTTGAGGCTCAAGGCTTTTTGGGCTCTATTGGGTTTTGGGTCTTTTGTGCATTGGGTAGGCTGTGCTCTGTATTCCAAGGCAAGGTTCTAAGCTCCCTCTCCGATGTTTCTGTGGATCCAGAATTTCACTTTCTGCAAGCAGTTGGGAAAGGCATGGTGGGGGTCACCTGATGTAGTGACTCCCAATATTCATTCCACAAAAAATGGGACTGGGCACAATGGCTTAGTCCAACTAAACAATCATTTTCCAGAGGGCCTGGCATAGAGATTCAGTCTGCTCCCTCACTGTGCCAATTAGGTAGCACTTCTGTGGTCCACACTCCTTGACAAGAATAGCTCTTTCCCTCCTGCTTCTTTCTACATGGTTTTTCGATGATTTTATCAAGATTAGGCTCCGTGGCCTCTCATGTTGCTGGGTGCGTGTTTAATTATTCACATTAGTGTCTCTCTGGAAATGTGGCTTTTGTAGCCTCTTGCTCAACTACCATCTTGGCTTCTATCATCTCACTAGGCTCTAGTTTTTACATCTCTAAGAAGGAGGCTAGCGATGCTAATGCTGGGGTTTAGCTAGATCAGGTATTTCTAAAAGATCTTAGCACTGTATGTCGAAATGACACTCTTCTGTCTGGAACTCTAGCTAGCATTCAGAACTTGATTCCAACTCCTAATATCCTTTACATTACTTGTGTCTCATCCTTTAAATGTATTTTCCTTCCCTTTTCCAGGAGGACTGAGTGCTAACCCCATGTGGTTGTAATGCGGTGTCATACTTCTCACATGTATTTCACTTATCTGTGCTTTTCTAGCTGTTAAACCATGTTCCTCTGGAACAGATGATATTTGTTTGCTTGTCTTAGTTACAGTCATTGCATGGTAAATAGTTCTCGCTGTATATTTGTGAGTGACTGACAAGTGAATGATATAGCTGATACTGTGCCATATAACTATATTAGAAGCATTTCCCAGGAGCTTTAAAGAACTACTTTGTCATTAGAGTGACAGCTAGTATTCTAAGCAACTCATCTTTCTAACTCATAATCCTGCTTGTATTTAATATAGAACTAAAAACAATAGTCTTGTACATAGGTGATAAAAACACAGTATATATACTGGTAGCATTTCTGATCTTAGATAAATGCCACATTTTTTGTACTCATCAGCTGAGGTACTTTGAGCAAGACATTTAGTCTCTTTAAACTTTTGCATCCAGCTCCATAAATAGGATGACAACGGTGTTCTCCATGGTTACTTGGAGAATGGAAAAGATAACTCTTAATGATTTTTAAATCACCTTATGAAATATAAATGATCATGATTATTTCATTTCTCTTCATTTTCAAGCCTTTGTATTAACAAGTAAAACATCATGAAAGCTCTCTAGATTGCATTGATAATTTTATTGAATATTATTTTCAGTAATTAACTATTTGCCCTTTATTTTTAGCTGTTCCTGCCAGATAGTAGTTGAACATTTTTCAAAGTAGTATTATCTCTGCCTTTACCTCTGAACTGCTAATGACAAACGGGGAACGAGACAATTCAATTTTCTAACCAAACAAAATTTTAGTCAAACAGAATTCTTAAGTTTAGTGAAAACGATTGGTTTTCAGAGAGAGAGATGTGTTAAATGATTAGTTTACTGAAAATATATTTAGCGGGATTTGGATATGCACTCCAGGGTTCGTTTCCTAGATAACTCCTTGGTTGTAAAAATATGTATTTTGCTAATAGAAACCCGGCTATGCCTCCAGCAGATTCAAGCGTTTAACTCTCCATATCTGCTGTATGCCGAGGACTGGTCTCCGGAATCTTAGCTCACATGTGCAGTGTTTACAGGGTCTGGCAGTGCATAGTGAACTCTGAAGTAGATTATGCTGACACATTCACTGCTTAGCCTAGTTAATAAAATGGAGCAGTAGACAGGTTTCGAAAGCCATATTTGTTTTTCCATTCAGAATGAAAGCTGCATGTTTCTAAAAGGGGCTAGCTTGAACGGAGGAAGTGATTATGCAGTTGATTCACGTAAGAGCTAATCAAAATTGCTACTATATCATACTAAACTGGGTAAATATTTTTCAATACCTGTTCTTAGTTTTGACTTGTGACACTTTACAAAGAAAAAAAAAATATGGTTGGCATTTTCAAATAATGAAGTCAAGTTCCATCGTGGAGTGGAATTTTCAACTCTATAATTATTAAAGGCACAATTACAATTTAACCTTGATCAAAACAGTAAAATATCTGTACCTCCTTCTTCTGGAGTTGGTCACCACAAGTTGGTGTCTTGTCCATTATAGAGGAATGGAGTTAGAACTGAAAGGGTAGCAGAAAGTTCAAAAGTTGCACCTAGCTGCCAAACGCTGAAATATCTAGCAGGGTCTATTAGTTCCTTTAAAGGAACATTGGTAAGGGCTCAATCCAAACACAGGGAAGTTTCTATCGAGAGAACTCTGTAACACCGGCTGCCTTGAAAGAGAAAGGCCAGTTCCAGCTATTTCTGTCCAATTTACTGAACCACCTTCTAAACTGCATTCATTTTAAATGCCTGGATAAAGTTTCTAACAAACATAACTTCATTTCCTGTGTTATGGATGTTTTAAAGGGTAAGGCAATGGATACAATAACTCAAGCAAAGCGATAATAAGAACATGGTCATTGAGTTCAGAAAGGGGAACAAACTTTAAAGATGATGCACAGACAAAAGCTATTTGAAATAGGACAGCTGTCTGTGAAATGTGAGTGCAGGCAAGTCCTTGAAGATGGGCCGTGGAAGGGTCCTAAGGCTGCAGATGGTTCGTTTTGTGTCTGGAGGACGGTGAGAGAAATGATGGGTGTGATGAGGCTTGAGATCAATCTCTTAGGACCTTTTGGCATTTTAATTACCTAATTAAAAAATCTCATGGCCTAAGGGGATACGTAGAAAGCATCTTATCTAACTGTGTCATTGTATCGAATTACTCCTTGTTATTGTAAGAACTCACTCTAGTCACATTTGTGAAAACCTCTCCTACTCATTTTTTTAAAAAATTCCCATACGCTAGTTGAATCTTCTCCCGTTCACCCAATGCTATTAAGTGATTCTACCATGATGACAAAAGGACAGAGGCAGAGAAGTGAAAACAGCAAAATTTGTCACTGCCCCTGAATCTTCACTGACCAACTTTCAGTGCTGTTCTGGCCAACGCTGCCAGCTATGGAACAAAGCTGGCCCTTCTTTGGTCTTTCTAACTTAAAAATCTAGACACATGTTCAGATATTCAGTCATGGAGCTACACAAGATCAGAAAACAAAAATAAACAACATATAAGTATCGGACTTTTAAAAGTGAGAAGTAGCAGATGGGATTATTGTTGAGGCATTGGAGTGGTGAAATCATTTCAGTAGGCCCAAACTAACTCCTTAATCTTTAAAACCTAGAAAGATTTTCTGACCTAATCAAGGGTGATGTAGGAACACAAGGAGAAACTTGAATGTTAACTTGAGGATTTTATGGTGTGTTTCTGCCTCTGAGAATAAAAGACCTTGTGTAAGGGTTGAGGGGAAGGATCTTGGAGAAATGAGACCACAGTTCTGATGTTTCGGGAAATTGAATTCTGTGAACAATGGTAGGAATAAAGAAATCAGGTGCCGTCTCACACAGTACTCATTAGAAGGAAGTTGGGGGACCAGCACAGTGGCCTAGCAGCTGGACTCCTGTATTGAATGTGCCTGGATCCCATATGGCTGCCAGTTCTAGTCCCGGTGGCCCCGCGTCCCATCCAGCTCCCTGCTTGTGGCTTGTGAAAGCACTCGAGGATGGCCCAAAGCCTTGGGACCTTACACGCATTTGGGAGACCTGGAAGAAGTTCCTGGTTCCTGGCTCCGGATTGGCTCAGCTCCAACTGTTGCGGTCACTTGGGGAGTGAATCATCGGACGGAAGATCTTCCTCTCTGTCTCTCCTTTCTGTATATCTGATTTTGCAATAAAAATAAATCAATCATTAAAAAAAAAAAAAAAAGAAAGAAGTTGAGATCAGGCATAGAGAAACTTGTGAAAACTCCACCATTTTGATCTCTTCATCTCGAGGCTACACATCTATGCATCTACCTAAATATTATTAACTTTTTAAATTTTATTATTAATTTTAGATGATGTTAACATAGAGTGGGATGGATCAAAGGTTAGGGAAAGTGGGTGTTATCATTGTTTTCAAGTTTTTTGCTTCTCCTTCCTGTTCCAGGGGGATGGGGTAGGGGGAGTTAAGGGGAGAAGCCATACTCAACCTTCAATGGCTCTGGTATCCAGGGATGGACAATGGCCACTTGATACTGTTTTTGAAGACACATCTGCTGAGGCTTTGATAGAGATTATTTTGAAGCTGTTAATCCAGTTGTGCAGAGTTGCCATTGTACTAGAGCCAAACGTTGTAGGGTGTGGTCTTAGAATATATTTCACTTATTTTATATTTTTAAAAGCAGTTCATTGAGCCAAATCTTGTTCTTAAATAACAGATTTTAGACTCCTTATGATGAATTTGTTTTTCAAGTACTTTTTTTTTTTGGACAATTGTGAACTTTATTTTCAAATGTCCTTGTATATGTTACCATTCCAGAAATCACACATCATTGTGACAGAGATGTTTTAACCCTTATGAAGGGATTTGAAAGAGACTAGTATTCTTAAATTAACTGTCTGAGAGTATTTTCGAAAGATAAATTGAAACTAGATTTTGAAACACTGTGCATTTATATTCTGATCTTTGTTAAACAGACTAGAATGCAATATGTTATGCATAATCAATGTTACATAAATACATTGAAGATAATATCTATAATTAAACTTAGAGCAAAATTATTTAAATAGCTGTGGGAAAAAAAGTGAAGCTTCAAGAAAGAAGACTGGGGAATGGAGATTTTTATTGAAAATTATATTTGACCCTTGGAGAATTTAGAAGGTTGTAGGCATAAATTGTATTAGGGAAAGATATGTTTTCCAGTAAATTGGAGTAAATAACTGCCTTAATCTAATGAATTAAAAATAAGGTAATAAAATCAAAATCTGTCACCTTGTGCTCCACTGGAGTGGATCCAGTACTCATCAAGGGAAAAATACAAAATCAGTAATGCTGGCATGTTGAAACAATGTCTTGTGTTTTAACCGATATTTATGGCCAGCAATGGTGTACAGTTTTCTTATGTTTGCTATTTGTTTTTATTTATTTAATATCCTTGAAAGACTATGGTTGACAGAGATTGAATTGTCCTCTGATGTCTGCAAGCATTCACTGTCAGGAAGTATGGTTACAAGCCCTGCTGCAGGCACTCCAAGTGGCATTTTGATTAAGCTGTAGGCATTGTAAAGGGTAGGTTAACACTACCACAAGGGCCACCAAATGATTTTCTTCTTAATGCTTTATTTTTAAACAACTATTCAATATTTAGTATGCAGATCTTTTCAAAGCCTTAACATACACCATCTGATGAAGAAATAATCACTAAACAGGAATAAACTTATTCATTTACTGTGGCAAAACATTCTCTAAACTGCATACTGTAGTGATTGAATGAGATAATATTTTGTACAATGGAGAATATTAGCAGGACATTTCCATCCTATATAATTGGTCTTCTATTCTCTCCCCCCTTCCATCCACATACAGCATTTGTTAGATATAACATTAAGCTTGAAATTCAAAAAGAAAAGTCTGCTTTACAGTACCTTAATGTTATGAAGTCAAAGTTAAGATGAAAAATAACAGAAGTCTGCATCCAAAAGTCTACAAGAATGACAAGAAAATGAGCCTGTAATTAGATAAAACTACATCTTTTCAAATAACTACATGATTAATATTCAAGATGATGTACATTAGGGAAGATGTAAACTCATAGCTTTCTTTAAGGCTTCTGAAAGTTTCTCAACACCATAGAAACTAAATGACATGATGCAGCAGGAAGACTGTTCAAGAAATGGGTCAGTTTGAGCAAAACAAAGGCAATGCTTCAGTGACACACTTGGGAACAAAAGACAAAAGAAAAATCAGAACAAAAAGTGTTTAGAGACACAGTGGCCACTGTCCATTGACTAAAGGGTCACACTTTAAATCATCTTGACAGCTGAAAAGGAAAATAAATACAGTTTTCTCAGAAGGCAGTTTTAAATTTCAAAAATATTTTTCTTAATGTGAAGGAAAGCATATGAACCTGACTCAAAAATGATTAAGAAATAAGGAATACGATCACTGTAAAGCTAAAGTGGGGTGAAAAGCATTTGCATATTAGATGAAGAATAGATGAATCCAACAGCCATGCTTGGCCATTTTCTGGGTCCTTCGGAGACCGTATTTCCCTCTGGCAATATTCTACCCTTCCCCCCAGGTTAAGGATAATCCTTTTTTTTCCAACAAGATCTAAGTTTATGACAACTTCCATTTTTTTTTTTTTAGCTGAAGCAGTTATTGCATATACTGCTTATGATAAATTCTCTCAAGACTTTGTAAAAACCATGACAACAAAGTGCATCTCAAACCATATTCATTCCTCTTGTTATATATCATAAATGTGCAAATATTACCTACAAAGCTGATGTATTTTCTATAAAACAAGTTAAAGATGCATCAACAAAATAAACTATTATTTGTTCTCCATCTCATAGTGTTGTGATTATACAGAGTTGGGTTTCCTTTTAGAACTTTAAGAGGTATCTTTTTCTTGGTTTCATTTTTGAAATATTCAGTGGCCCTGCCACTTGAATTCATGATGCTTTTGTACACACAGAGAAATCTGGGGACATCAGCAAGTCTGGATGACTTTAGCAAATAACCGAATTTCATCTGAATTTTATGAATAACCTGGATAAAGCTTCTGGTGCTGACATAGCTCTGATTCAGCCCTTTCTATTTATGGAGTGAACCAGCAGATGGATTTTTCCCTTCCCAAACCTCTGTCTTTCTCTGTAATTCTGAATTTATAACAAATAAATCTTTAGAAACAAAAACATCTGCCAGGAAACAATATTGGTGGGATTTTAGTTTTAAGTGGCTAATTCATCTCTAACTGGCTTGATTTTCAAAGGGAAAATATTTGACTTACTTTTGAAATCATGGAGTTTTGTTGGAAGTCGACTCAGAGTCTTTCTTATCTAGTGTCCAAGATTTGTTTTTACTTGTTTGAAGTGCATCTTTTTCTTAAAGATTTATTTATTTTTATTGTAAAGTGATAGATAGATAGGTAGAGGAGAAACAGAGAAGAAGACCTTCCACGCGAGGATTCACTCCCCAAGTGACAACAATGGCTGGAGTTGCACCAATCTGAAGCCAGAAGTCAGGAGCTCTTTCAGGCCTACCTCGTGGGTGCAGGGTCCCAAGGCTTTGGGTTATCCTTGACTTCTTTTCCAAGCCTCAAGCAGGGAGCCGAATGAGAAGCGGGACTGCCAGGATTAGAACTGGCACCCATATGAGACCCCAGCACATTCAAAGCAAGTATTTTAGCCTCTAGACCACTATGCAGGGCCCGGAAGTGCATCTTTGACAGCTTATTCTGTTCAGTGCTTTGCTGATCACTCATCAAAAAGCAGAGTCCAGCCCTGTGCTATAGCCTCAGGGTTAAACTCCTAGCCTGGCACTTGCCAGAATCCCATATGGAAGCCAGTTCTAATCCCAGCGACCCCACTTCCCATCTAACTCCCTGTCTGTGACCTGGGAAGCAGTTGAGGACAGCCCGAAACCTAGGGACCCTGGACCCTTGTGGGAAACCCAGAAGAAGCTCCTGGCTCCTGACTTTGGACACGACTACAGTGTCCTTTGGCATGGGTGTAGACTGGGTCTGTGGTGTGCCAGACTAGTCTAGGCTGCAGTACCTGCTGCTGCTTGCAAGAGACATAGTGGATATAGCACAAGCTGGGCTAGATATCTACATCCATTGAACCATGTGAGAGCTCAACCCAGGCAGGGTTGAGCTGTAGCACCCAACAGTAAGAGCCAGAATGGGTTTTTGCTGATCAGGCAAGGTCACTGTATCTGCCAGAACAGGAAGGCCATGTAAGGCTTGGTCAAGAACCCACTGGAGTGTACAATGCCTGCAGGGGAAGAGGGGGTGGGTTAACCTGATAGGAAAGCTGGGGGAACTCCTCTGTCAGGATGTAGTCCCTGCAGGTGAGCACACAAACTAAAACATGGAGCAGCCCAGACAAAGCCAGATTAGAATGCACACCTTCACATGTGTGGATCGAGTCTAGGCGTGGGGCAGACTAGGCCAGTTTATAATACCCATTGGCAGATGTGAGAACCAGGGCAGGTTGCAGGATGGGCCAAGTTAGGTCACAACACCAGCCAAGTCACATGAGGGCTGGAACTGGGAACAACCCATCCTGGACCAGGCTACAAAATCTACCAGCATGAGCTGGAACTGATAATGTGCTTGGCTGAGTAGGGCTGAAATACATTCTTTGAATGCCATGGTGAGGCAAGCCATGTCAATCTGCGTTGCAGCTCCCACCAGCACATGTAAGACCCACAACGGACCTGGTTTGGGAGCTGTGGGGGCTCCTGCTGATCCCACTGGTGGTTGTAAGACCTAGGATTTGGAGGAGACCAGGTTGGGCAGGGCGACAAAGCCCATTGGCCTACATGTGAGCTAGGTTGGGGGAGAGCCAAGCTAGGCTAAGTAACCTTCTCCACTGGTGCATGCATGAGCCAGAGTAAGTGCAGGTTGTTGGGCTTTGTGTAGCATTGGCTAGCAAGTACTAGGACAAGGAGAAATCACTGTCGGGCTAGACCACAATCCACCTGGAAAGTACATGATCCAAGACTGGGAATGAGCCTAGTAAGAAATTTTCCACTGGAAAATATGGCCACTTCTCTGTGAACTGCAGCTCCGACTGGTGAGCATGTGATCCAGGGCTGGGGACAGTCCTGGATAGAGAGGCTGTGGCACTAGCCAGCATGAGTTTGAGATGAATAGTGTGGTGAGTTGGTCTGAGGTAGGTTCCAGTGCCTATTGATATGTGTAATAGCTGAATGGGATGTGGGATGGGTGGAACCAGTCTGTTCACCATATTAGCAGGCACAGGAACTGGAGCTGGGGGCAGGCCTTGTGTGGGGTCACTCTAAGTTGAAGTTCCCATTTTGTTGATGAGAGCCAAATGTGTGGTGGGCAGGGTTAGGCTGGGTTACAGCATCCATTGGTTTGGTATGATATGGGGCTGGGGACAGAACTGACCATATGACTGTAACCAGCAGTACACATGCAGGCTGATTTGGGTGATGAACTGAGCCAGATCCTGCACTGTCTGGCACACAGAGGAGTAAGGTTTTGGTCACCTCAGGCAAGGTTTCTTTGGGGACCTCCAATTGAACCACTGGTCTCAGAACTACCACCACAGGAAAAATGACAGGATCTTTGTTCTGACCATAAAGTGTATGTATCAAAACCGGGTCTCCATAGTTGCCGAGGCCTGTGTAGTGGAAAGCATGCCCAGATGCTCATGGGAGACATGACAACTGGATGTCCTCTTTGAAGCCTGAAAAGGACATCTAGAACCATGGAGGGCAGAACATATTGGACAGAACTCATGATCAAGCTTTGATAATTAATATCTGGGCAAATCAAGACTCAAAAGTGGACTACATCGGCCAATGGAACTTCAAAGGATTTGTTCAACCTTGGAAAAATGAAGCCAACAGAAGCTCAGAACTACCAAAAACACTTAAGCAGTATCCTCAGAACATGTTCCACACTGAGGACACTGGGATGACATTGGAGAGCTATTCTCCACTCCCAGATAATGGTGCAGTTTGGCTGCTGGGGGTGGCGCTTTCTCCTTCTTTCCCCACTTTCCTTACATACCGGCTGAAAAAAGGAGATTGCAGGCAATTGTCTCATCCACTTTCCCTCATTCCTTGATTATCCCCACACTAATTGCTTGTCCTTGTCAGTATGAATCTGTATCAGCTATATAAACAGCATAGAAAATGAAATGAATTTATTATTACTTTTGATCTTTTATCATCATCATCATCATCATTTTATGATAGAGTTCAATAGACCCCTGGGATTTCCCTTATTCCCTCTCCAATTTCTGCCCCCCTCAACTGAGTTCCCTGAAGTCATTACTAAAGTATAGTTCTTCATACTCAGTCATATGTCCATTATTGTGGGCATGGACAATGGCAGAGTCCAGCATCCTATTGTCATATAATAAGCAGTTTCATTGGGAGTCCATCTTTAGTCTGGAAATAGAGATGCACACTGCATTGTATCCTCACATCCAGATATGTTAATCTCTATTTTGCAGTTACTGTACATCCCCTTAAGTGAAAAGTCACAACACAAAATCAACAATAGGAAGAAAAATAGAAGTTTACAATGCCATGAGGTTAAATAACATGCTACCGAATGAGTAATGTCTCACCCAATAAATGAAAAAGAAAATCAAGAACCTTCTTGAAGAAAACGATGCCACTGTATGATCTATGAGTCATTGAAGTATTTAATCAGAAGAAATGTTTTGAAGAGATAAAACTAACAACAACAAAAAAATAAAAAGTCATGAGATATAGTTTTCACTGATTTTTGTTGGTGAGATGTGTTTCCTGTAGGCAACAGATGGGTTTTGTTTTTTAATTTATTATTAAAAAAAAAAAAGGAACAGAATCCTGCTTGCAGTTGCTGTTGTAATCGCTGTGGCTGTTGTTGTTTGAATGAAACATTGTAAGAAATCCTTTGTTCAGCTTTAGTAATGGTCCCATCCTTTAGTCGTGCTTGCAGATTTGGGGTATATTTGGGGCTAACATAGTTTAATGAGATGACCATCCTGCAACAAGAAGCATGCAGGCAGCTTACTGAGGACACGGGTGGGTTTGTGTGCAAACATCATCCCACGATAGGTATCTACAGGACGACTCTGTTCTGACTTTCTGCTACCTCTGTCTTCTTTTCCATATTTTTAATGTAAGTAAAGATTATTTTATGAAATATTTCAGATAATCAGAATGTCTCAAAGTATACAACAGAAAATGTTGTCATATGCTTCTCCCGTTTTTCTACTCTCTAAAGCCATTAATTTGATATGCTTTCATTATAAAATTCAACCTGATTGTTTGATTTTTAATATGAATCACTAAAATATGCTCTTTTCTTGGATGTCGCTTAATATGCTATGACAAACATATGTATAGTGCGTGATGCTTTGTGACATGATCAACAAAATAAGTAAAATGTGCCTTGATATACTTATTTTGAGATGTCACTACTTACAATTATTGGCATTTCACTGTTGATTAGCCAAGATTCGATGTTGCCAAAATTACCTGAGTTTTGCTTTGGAATCTGTGATAATATTCTTTATTGTTCTTACTATGTAAATTAGTATACAGAAATCCCTATTGTTTTATGGATCTATTTTATTTTACAGATTAATGTGATCGTTACTCTTTGATGGAATAACAAGCCTGTCTTAAAAGTGAACTGATTTTATTTTCCAAGTAGATAGGAAGTTCAGATTTTTCATTATGCAATAAGTTCTATTTTTACAGGAATTCCAAAGTTAATGTTATTATAATCCTAAGTATATGAAGCAATGGTGAAGAAAACTGCAGAGCAAATAGGAAATTTAATAATGGCCTTCCAACAGCTTGCCTTTCAAATTGTTAGGAATTCATTAAACAATGGTTGAGCAGCACTGACAATTAAATTACTCTCATATGAGATATCTAGCCATTTTATGAATATTGCATATTACATAGCTCACATTTCTAAAGGGATGTAGACAACAAATTGGATTTCAGATAATTAGCATGAGGCTGGAATTCAGTCTCCAGACACATCTCACTCTGTTTCTAAGCAAAAATAATTGGAATGTAACTTTGTAGAGGGTTAACATTAAAATTGCTAAAGACAAAAAAAAAATACATAGCTTTTATTGCTGCAGTAGTTTACCACACTCTGCAACAGTTGCAGAGGCCAGGGAGGCAGGGTACAAAGTGGTAATTATGAGTAGTTTTAGGCAGTTGTAAATACTTTGTCCAAATGAAATTCTTTAAAGTTTACAGTATGTAAATAACTCCTCTTCATTTTTGTCATGGATGAATAATTGCGCATTGCTAGCCATGTTACTAGCAAGTGCTTCACTGGGTTGAAACTGCAGTTAGAACTTGCGCGACAGTATACACTGGATTTCTAAAAAGATGTGGAGAGGAATTAACCACAATTTCACTAATAATACTTTTATTAAAATTTATGATTAGTGCATTTTTGGTCCAAAGCATTAATGCATCATCTTAACAATACCAAGTACAGGGATTGATATTGTGGTGTAGATGATGTGGTGCAAGCATATTATGCAGGTTCTGGTTTGAGTTCTGTCTGCTCCACTTTTGACCAGCTCTCCGCTTTATTCCTGGGATCGCAGCAGAGGACATTCCAAATATTTGTGTTACTGACAAGTACATGGGAGAAATGGCTAATGCCCCAGGCAGCTGACATTGGATTTTCCCAGCCTTGGTCATCGAGAGTGATCATCTGATGGATCTTGGAATGAATAATTAAAAGTAAGATATTTGCCCTATTTTCTTGAAGGATCAACTGACTGAATCCTACTAACAGTAGTGCATATCTTCATACTGTTAGAAGAGAGGATTTGTAATATATTTACTCTAAATACATGATAATGTCTAAAGTGATAAATATGCTAAATATCAAATGTTTATGATTCCCCAGTGCACACATGAATCAAAACACCAAATATATATATCAACTGAAAATTATACAAGGATGCTATAAAATTCTTTTACTTATTGGGTGATTCCATGCAAACTATGGCAAAATGGAAGAAGTCATTACAAAGGGCAGGCTTAGACCGGGAATCACAATTATGAAAAGCACAGATGATATTTCTGTACTTCCATTAGGGTTGTTTTAGATTTAAAAAAACTTCCTTAAAAGTCTAGAATAGCTATATAATTAAAAATTTTTTTGAATTGTGTATGAAATTATTTCCTCAAAAACTATTGATCTTCTTGACATTTAGCTATTTGTCATGTGAACAACCTGTTCGGTGTTTTCTCTTCAGATCTATATCCTTAAATAAGTTTTTTTGCTTTATTTATTTATTTTACATATGAATCATATATTAAACAATGGTTTATAGCATTTTTGTCTTCAGTCTCAGCAATATATTATATAATTGAGCTTCTGTATTAAATTAACTTTGAGTCTTCAATGTTTTATTTCACAAATTGTGTTTTTTACTGTATCTGAAAGATATTTTCCAGTTGAGTGAAAAAAAGGATATTCTTTCTTTTTATCAATTGATAAATACAACGTTTAGCTTTTTGATCTATTATAAATAAGCTATAGGTAAAAACTTTTTTTTTGTTTTGTCAGATGAAAACCCAGCCTTTTCATGCCTACTACATACTGAATGGCTGTTCTCCTAGCCCTCCTCCGCATCCCCTGGCCCCAACTTCTTGTGAGGAAGTGTAACACCCAAAGAGATGATGTTAACAGCATGGGCCCTTGTGAAGAAAATATATCACAATGTTTGAGTCCTTGTGGATGAGATTAATGCTCCTCTAGAAAAAGTCTCCATCACCTGAGGACACAGAAGGCTCCACCGATGACAAGTCAGTCCACACTATGAGTTGATAAAGGTGGTGCTACATGGATTCTGCATTTTTCAGTCAGCAGAACTGTGGGTAACATATTTCTTGGCGTTGTACCTAATCTAAGCTTGTTATTAAAAACCAATAAGAATAACAGGGTTCATGGAAAACATTCTCCTCCTATGAATTGCCTTTGTACTTTTGTAAAAAATCAATAACCATATTGTAGGCCTATCACTCGTTAGGTTTAGAGGCAATTGATGATGAGAAAGACTTTTAGTTCAGACAAAGGGTTTTACAGAATAGAGTCCATTAGATTATTCCCTAGTGTGAGTCAGCCAGGGACCACTTTCACATGGCCAGGTGTATGAAGGAAATGGCTGTCCAGGGTACATAGCACTGGACTTTTATACAATCAAGGTGTGGGGCCTGGGAAAGGGAGCAGCTCCTCGGTTTGGGTAAGCTTGTGATGCATAGCACGGGATATGTCAGCACTGACCTTCTGTGCAGAGACAAGGTTCGAGTGATTTGGCATTGCAGACATTCCTTGCTGGGATTGTTGGTTTAATTTCAACAGGGTTGTGGAGCCACTTCTTCTCTGTTAAACCTAACATTTCAGCCTTTTACTTTATGATATTGGTGGAAACCAGAGTTTAAAAAGCGATGTTGTTTGGAGTGTTAAACCAAAACATTAGCAAGCAGAGGCTTGTTTAGACCTAGTAAGAGTTGGCTAAAAGATTGATTAGTGAGGTCTAATGAATCAAACAAGGTGGGAAAAGAAAATAATACGCATGACTGTGGCAAAGAAGAACACTGCTGATTTGTTTGTTGTGCATGTGTTAGCAAGAAGCTGTGAGATGGAGTTAGTCTGACCTGCTCAGGTCCTGGGCTCCCTTCATCATTACCTCTTTACGAAAACTGGCTATTATCAGGAGTTAGAATGACTATTTTGGTTGTTTCAAGCTGGGTAAGAGCAAAGTAAGTATAGGCCTGCAGCTAAACCATGGCTCCAGCAGAAGGGGCTTTCGGGGGCTGCAGTGCCAGTTAGCAGAAACTGCTTCTGAGCTTTTATATGCATGGACACTTAGAACTCCATTGCCTCAAGTGTAGAGGAGACACATATAACGAGCAGAGGAAATACATGAGATCTCAGAGGACAGAGTCACTTGAGGACCCAGAAAACTTTCCTTGCTATCCAAATCCAGTTTTCTCAAGGGAGAGTGATTGGAAGTTAGCAGGAGGCTGGGGGGAGGTGATCTGATGATTAGGTAGGTGGTAAGAAATAGAGATTGATAGGAGGAGTTTGATAATAAGGTGAGTGGTAAGGTCTGGCCAGATGTGTCTGAGGCCCTGGGCTATCTATCTCCTCACATGCGGTCTTTATTTGAAGACGCATCGTAGGGAAGCTATGAATCTCTTCAGGGGAAACATCCTGTTGACTCACATTATTTGGCTAGTCCAGAACAGGCAGTGTCTTCAGATGTAAACACATAGCTTACCCAGTGATGTCATGACCCATGCCATCTCCTACATGACCATGGCTGCTCTGGAAGCTGCACGGAGTGGAGGGCATTTTAGCTGTTGCCTACCATGACTGCCACCCAGTTGTCCTTTGACTCCCAGGACATTTCCATTTCCAGTGGCCTGACTTGGCAGATGTGAAAGAGTTCTTTGAAAGTGTCTCTGTCTTGAGCATCTATTTGCCCATTTCCATGGCTTCCCTCATTGCAGACAGACACTGTTCCAGGGTATCCTGGCCTTGCTGGGTCTACATGAGAGCAGATTACTGTATAAAGCTACATTAATATTCATCTTGCTGCCTAGTTCATTCCCAATCCTCTGGGATTCTGAAAAAGTGGACCAAAGAGGCAGTCTATAGCATGTCAGCCCTGGAGATCCTCAGATCTAGCTCTTAATCTGTAATGGACTGAGCTAGAATCCTATGCTCAAAGGCACATATTGACAGATTTTTGTAAGGGAAAGCAACGCCCATGGAGAAATAATTAGGCATTTTTGTCTTTTTTTGTGTGGCCAGGCATGATTGCAAAGAATAATAGCCATTATTTTTACAAGGTCTGGTGATCAAACTAAACATCCTAGCAGTCCTCCAGAGTCTTAGACAAAGGAGAGATAAAGGAGTGAGACTGAACCACCGGGTTTCCTATCCTCAGTAACAATATCAAGTGAAAACTCAAAAAAACAGCCTTAGAAGACATTTATCTAAAGGTTCAATGCCTGCCTTAAATTTCAGACAAAAGCCCTCGTTTACAATTAACAAGTTATGTTTACATTGCCTAAGAAAACAAAGTATTACGATTTTTATAACAACTCTAGAAGCTAAGTTGCACATGATAGGGAGAAATGAGAATCTAAGTAAGTTGTTCGATTAATGAACCAGAGCACAAATGCATCAGTGGCTTAAAATATTTTAAAACAGCCCGCCTGAGATTTAAGTCACCTGAAACAAAGAGATTTTTGTGTTGATTTATCAGCTTTAGGACAGAAAAATAAATCAGTTTCAGCAAGAGTTTAAGAGCTTAAGATTCTTTAAAAATCACAATCAATTGATTAGAATCCCTTCTAGTTCTTAGTCACCTGCGTTTGCCATGGTTTTTCAGAAGATTTACAGATGTAAGTAGAGGACAATGCAAAAGTGGATTGTGAGAAAATTTCAGATTTCAAACAGACATGGCTGGGACCACAGAATTCATTAACTGACAAGAAGAGAGACACCTGTTTACTCCACACAATATTTCAGCAAACACTGAAGGATCTTACAGAATTTTGTGCTTGGAGGTCTCTGGGCCTTTCCGAATTAAGATAAGACTAAAAAAAAAAAAAAAAAGAAAAAGAAAAAAAAACCACAAAAGGTTTCAGATTTCTGAAACTTTTGGATATTTGTTACAGTATCCTTTTGATATACTAAAATTTTGTACTGCTTTGTTTCTTGATTGTGCTTTTGTAATATAACCCAAAGAGCCTATTCAATTGTCGCTACAAAATGAGAAATAAATCCTTTGATTCCCAAGAGGTCTCACTGAAAATATCAGGGCCCAAAATTTTTAAACTTTTGAATTTTCAACTGCTTGTCAAGGATGCAAAGAAGGCTTAAATAATTGCTACCTCTACATGACAAAATATAGATTAGATTTAATTATCAACAGACAGTGATCACCCAAATACATATATAACGCATATATAACTTCTGTTGTTTTAAAGCAATGAACCTAATAAGAGACAAAGAATTCAAAGTTTACTTTAAAAACTGCTCATAAGAACACATTTGGTTCATCTCATACTTTGAGACAATTCAACAAAGTCAGAGCTAGAGTTTACTGGAGCTAAGTACAAAATTTATAATCACCATCGGATAAAATCATTTAAAAGGAGATGTTACAGTAATGTGTGTAGATAAGAGCATATGAGCTCATATCAGTCTTGGAATGATTTAATAGGGAATTAGGTTTCAGTTCTATGCCAGTTTATTTTTGATGTTACACTTTTAGATGATGCTAAACAAAATTTTTTAAAGATTTAGTTTTATTTGACGGTCAGATATACAGAGAGGAGGAGACAGAGAGGAAGATCTTCCATCTGATGATTCGCTTTCCAAGCGGCTGCAACAGCCAGAGCTAAGCCTGTCTGAAGCCAATGCAGGGTCCTAAAGCTTTGGGATGTCCTTGAGTGCTTTCCCACGCCAGAAGCAGAGAGTTGGATAGAAATTGGGGCCGCCGCGATTAGAATCTGAGCCCATATGGGATCCCGAGGTACATAAGATTTTTTTTTAGGAGGTAGCCAAGAAACTATTGTAGAGAGCTTAACCTCCCCAGCTTGGCTATAATGTTCAGAGCCCAAAGTGACAGGGTTTGGGTAACCTCAGAAAGGTGTTGGAGAAGGGAACTCTCTCTACAGTATTCCAGCGTCTTTCACGTGAGAGGGTTGGACTTAGCAAGGGGGCATCCCCCCACTACATAGTGCAGCATACAGCCTGGAGTAAGACTTTTTGGGGTTCCTCCACCTGATACCAAGGATTTTTGTAGAGGCCAAAGCCTCAGGGAGAGATGTGTAGAAAGATGTTATATTCATCCATCACCTGCAGAGAGTGGTAGTCCGCCACTAATCTGATTGGTGTGGCATGTGGGGTCAACAATGGCTGAGCGCCTTCTGAAAGGTTGTCTACTTGAGTCATTCTGAGTTGGGGTTGGAAAAAGTGATTGTGACAGTTTGAATCCCAAGCAAGGAGAATAAATATGAGATATTCAGACAGAGGGAGACAAAAGGTAGGGAAGAAGAAAAAAAGAAAGAAAAAGAAAGAGAAAGGCAAGATTGCATGCACCACCCAGCCATGTGAACAGGTGGATAGAGAATCCATAGGGCTGGATGCTCGATGGACATCCTAGGACCCTCGCTTCCTATTTGCACAAATGAAGAGAGTTTGAAGGGAGAAGAGTTTGCGGGGTGAGTATCAGTTCTTCCCCAGAGGGCTGGCTCAGTCCGGAGGCTGGGCCCTCACATATTCCTGTGTTTCAGCGCCAAAATATTAAGCTTAGAGGGGCTTGAGAGTGAGAGAAAGACACTTTTGCTTCAGGAAAAGCATTTTATTAATCAAGGGAAAGAGTCTGATGGAAGTCTGCCTGGTGGGAGATGACCTGGAACCACTGCCCCATGGCTGACATCTGCAGAATTTTAATATATTAGCATTCTTCTCTTGGAGTATATTGCAATTCTTTTGATATATTTTATGCTTTTTCTTGCTTACACAGTTTAATTTTCAGAGTGGTCTCTCTGCCATCACTCTCATGTTTTTACATGTGCACATTTGTCACTTTTCTATATTTCTATGTTATGCTTCACTCAGTCTGAAAATGTAAGAAGTTATTACATGAATGAAATTTGCGTTTAAAATCAACAGCTCCTGAATGGAAAATCAGACATCCCCTCAGAGAAGCTTCACAATGAGCCTGTATGGTTTGAATATTTTTAAAAGATTTATATATTTTTACTGGAAAGACATCAGATTTATGGAAAGGAAAGACAAAGAGATCTTCCATCTGCTGATTCAATCCCCAAATGGCTGCAATAGTCTGAGCTGAACCAATCTTAAGCCAGAAGTCAGGAGCCAGGAGCCTCCTCCCAATCTCCCATCTGTTTGCAAGATCCCAAAGCTTTGGGCTGTCCTCCGTTGCCTTCTCAAGCCACAAGCAGGGAGCTGGATGAGAAGTGGAGCAACTGGGACATGACCCTGTGTCTGCATGGAATTCAGGTACATGCAAGATGATTTAGTCACTAGGCCACTGCCCTGGGCACTGAAGCCTTTTTTATTAAGTTTTCCTAACATTCCTTTATTTGCATCTGGTTACTTTCATGTGAATTATACAATGTATCATAGTTAGTTTCCATTAGAATATCCAATCAGTGGGGCTTTGGGATTTGGTTATTTCACAACAAGATATAAAAATTTATAATTCAGGACAATAATTCATCCTAGCTTGAAAACAAATGCATTCCATCATGTTAATAACAATTTTATGAGAAGGAATAAGCCATATAACATTTTTTCAAAGTTTAACAAAACAAAATGTATGAAAACTTCAATATTAAAACAAGAATCTATGAACAATAGCATACACATATACAACTCAATCAGAAATTTTAAAAAATGGACTTTAGATTCAAACTAAGTTAACAATATATTAGATTTATTATAGTATAATTAATTTTAAGAGATTATAAATGATGTTGCCAGATTGAAAACAAAAAGAGAGATTAATAAAAATAAAAGAAAGTATAGGAAAGTTAAGTATGTATGAAAATACTTTTATATAAAAGATGAGAAAAATCAGAGGCAATATTAAAAGATATGTATACAGAGAGTTTTTTTAGAACTGAAAAAATGCAGCAATCTTCAAAATAGAGGCATAAAGTGAGCAATAGGAAGCCCACATAAAATTCAATTATGCAAAACTCTGGATACAAAGAAAAGTTTCTACATAGCATTAGAAAAGAGAGGAAGAAGTTGTTAGAATAATGAATCATAGCAAGAGCATACAGCTGTCTGCAGCAACAACAGAATCCAGATACAGCAAGAAAATTGCTATCCATTCACACTTAAAAGACATTTAATGATCTATATTAAATTATAACATAATTAAATGTAATGATGGACAAAACCTCATCTTAAAAAACAAAGATTTTCCATGTGACGATAAAATAGTAAGCACTTGAGGGAAGAAATCATTTTATGCTGAATGATACGCTGAGATGCAATGAGTGGCCAAGAATCTTGGATATCTGTTCCTTTCTTTATCATTGTGGTGAAAACATCTAATCCAAGAGTTTCAGAATCTAGAGCTTCACAATCAAAATGGAAAAACATACCTCAATTCCAGTGGATGTGGATTTACATTAGTAATAAAATCAGGTAAATTCCAGAAGAAAACAGCAGAGGACTGCCAAGCTGGGCTAGACGGATTGCCCTAAGATGATAGCTGCATTTATGCTGTTTCCAGGTCGCTATGGTCTTAACAATGGGGGGATGTGACCACTGTCTGCACAGCTAGATTATTTTATTCCGTTCTGATCCAACCCACCAGTAGGAGAAAGTAAGAAAAAACATTTTGGAAAGCGATATGAAAGTTGAAAAAATTGAAATCAATTAATCTGGATAATGTAATAATGTTTTGTGTGGTAAACTTTTGAGATTTAGCATGATGCAAAACTGTGAGTTGGAATCATGTTGGAAAAGATTGTTTTAAGCACTCTTTATATTTGTAGTGATTAATTTTAGAGTATAAAATGATAGTAAAATTTCAGGACAAAGTAAAAATAATCTAAATGTATAGCTTTCAGACCAGAAGAAGTATAAACCTATTTTAAAATGTTATTTCCTGGACCTGGCACAGTAGCCTAGTGGCTAAAATCTTTGCCTTGCTTGAGCAGAGATGGCATATAAGCGCTGGTTTGTATCCTGGCTGCCTTTGCGGCTGCTTGTGAGTGGAGCAGTAGATGCAGGATATTTTCCTCTGTCTCTCCTTATTTTTATAAATCTGACTTTCCAATAAAATAAAAACTTTAAGAAAATGTTATTATTTTGGAGGACTCAATCTAGTAGCATGACTTTTGAAACCTGGAGATCCAATAGCTTAGTGTAAAACAAAAAGATAGTGGAGTGATTATGAGTTAAGCAGGACTACGGAGACCTTACCAGCACTTTTCACCTGGAGAACTGTAAGAGAAAATCGTTGTTTTAAATAGCGCGTGGCTATTTATAATGGTAGTGATGACAATATAATGGAGCCCTGTGCCATGGCCTAAAGGCTAAATACTGGCTTGCAAGTACAGGATCCCATGAGGAATGGTTTGTGGCCTGCCTGCTCCGCTTCTCATCCAGCTGCTGGTCTTGTGATCAGGGAAAGTAATGGAGAATGGCTCAAAGCCTTGGGACCCTGCCCCCACATGGGAGATCCAGAAGAGGCTCCTGGCTTCAGACCGGCTCAGCTCCAGGACCACTGCAGCCACTTGGGGAGTGAATCAGTGGCAGAAAATCCTCCTCTGTCTCTTTTCCTCTCCTTATATCTGATTTTCAAATAGAAATAACAAATCCTTTCAAAAATGTAATCTGAGTAAAAATCTATTATTATTATCATCAAGAAACAAAAAGGAAAAAATAAAAATTAGACAAGACATGTAGACTCCCTTGCAAAAGAATTGCATTGGAGATTTTATGATATTTCTAGAAAAAAGATGGAAACACCTGATAGATGTGCCCATCTCTGTTCTAAATCTTAGCAACTGCTTTTCCAGATGTCTAAATGGAATTCTGAAAGATGAATTAATATTTTGAAGGGATGAAGATGGTGAGACAAATGTTCCAGAAGTTGGGGAAAAAACAACTTCTTTTATTATTATTTTTTAAAGATTTATTTATTTTTATTGGAAAGGAGGATATACAGAAAGGAGGAGAGACAGAGAGGAAGATCTTCCATCCGATGATTCACTCCCCAAGTAAGTGCAGTGGCTGGAGCCTAACCAGTCTAAAGCCAGGAGCCAGGAGCTTTTCCGGGTCTCCCACGTGGGTGCAGGGTCCCAAGGATTTGGGCCATCCTCTACTGCTTTCCCAGGCCACAAGCTGGGAGCTGGATGGGAAATGGGGCTGCAAGGATTAGAACCAGTGCTCAAATGGGATCCTGGGCGTGCAAAGTGAGGACTTTAACCACTATGCTATTGCTCTGGGCCTGAAAAAACAATTTCTTTTTAGGATACCAAGCATGGAAGGAATACAAGCTTTTCTTTAAACAGCTGAAAAAAACTTAGGTCTTTTGCATTTATTTAAGGCTTTGTACTCCCATCACCCTCACCGCAGTAGAATATAATGTTATTTCTTTCTTCTCTACTGGAACAGCTGTAATATAAACGACTGCCCACTTTTGAATACTTAGCATTCAGAGCTTTGAATAAATAAATGAGAGTAGACTAATGGATTGATAGAAAAGCCTTCTCATTATATTCAGCATTAGAAAAGAAAAGTTTGCTTGGAGTTTTTCCTTTTTTTCTTCTTTTTGTCTTTTTTTAGGAACCCCTCGTGCTCCTTTAACTTAATTTGTTTGATAGCTATTCAGAATTACTTATGGATTATCCTCATTTTACCAGGCACCAGTAAGGAATGAGTTGAATATTGCATTTTTTGAAATAATTCTTTTGAATATAGTCTGGAAGATAAAGCATCCACAAGTTTTTGATAAAGTGATTATATTTGGATCAGAAAACCATTTATTTTGTGATGCATCTAACCAATGTGAGTGTTCGCTTCCTTGAAAAATGCTGCTCATTATCAAGGTGCGTTAAGAGTCAGTTTCTGCCCTAACAGACTCATAATCCCTAAGAAGATATTGAGCATAGCACCTCTGTCGTGAATGGTAGCTCTTGATGCAACTCAGATCTGTGGAAACACAGAGAACAAACTAAAGAAGAAAATCTGGACATGGCCCTATCAATGCTTGTAGAAAAGGAATTTAACAAAATTCAACACCTGGCATAACCTATGTAAGTCGAAGTTCTTGTTGCATAG
Source organism: Ochotona curzoniae (assembly GCF_017591425.1). Lineage (NCBI taxonomy): Eukaryota > Metazoa > Chordata > Mammalia > Lagomorpha > Ochotonidae > Ochotona > Ochotona curzoniae. The sequence continues at coordinate 37,626,916 of NW_024466502.1, read as the reverse complement.
CTAATGTTTGGTAACTACAGATGCAATATAAGCATGTATTAATGAATACAAACAAATCCATGTGCACAAACTGCTTTGGTAGTTTAGTAAAAACTAAATAATGCCATATTTCAATTTGCTTCATTGTTTTTGCTTATACATGCATGTTCAACATTCATGACTCATTTTTGTTCTCTAATACTGTTATGTTGCCGCAGGAGAGGCTGAACTGAAATCCTTGCCATGTGAGAATAAGAATATATTTTAACAAAATCAGCAAATAGAGTTTCAAAGTGCTTCATCATGATTTTAGTCCTAGTTGAATCATGATAAATGATACTTGTGCCTGAGCACTGATGTCACGCCCATCTTCTCATTGTGTTTTAGAACCCGCCACACAGCAGAATTTTCTTGTACAGTGAAGGGGATATTTCAGAAAAAAATCAATTATGTTAAAAATAGAAATAACAAACATAAATATAGCTGAGAATTGTATAGCAAAAATTGACTATCACGGACTTGATTACTCATTGTATGTTTCAGAAACTATCAAGTATATTGGATGCTTTCCTCAATGTGATAACCAATCATAATTAGATATAGCATTAGAAAACTGGTACTTCATTCACCAGCATTTACTGAATGATTAGAATGCTTCAAATTTGGCTTTGAGGATCTTTGAATTCAATGGAAGTACTGATGATGGCAATATAGATCAAGTCAGAAGGGCTCCCAAAGAAAGCTTATAAATATGATACAGTGGGGGAACTGGAATTGCAAATTCGAGTCATTCTGATGGTGTCCAGCACAAATTCCTCAAAATTGTCACTTATTGACTGCAGATAGAATCAACAATTCTGGAAATAATAATAGTAGCAGAATTTTGTAAGTCTAATAGTAGATGACTACTGCATCCCACAAGTTGATAATTCTCTTTTTGTGATTTCCAGCTGAAACCAATCATGAACAAGAGCCATTCTTGTAATCTATAGTTGCAGTTTTACTGTGGTTGTAACTTTTAAAAATATTTACATATACAGAGAAGAGGAGAGACAGAAAGGAAGAACTTTTGTCTGATGTTTCACTCCCCAAGTGGCCGCAATTGCTGAAGCTGAGCCAATCCAAAGCCAGGAGCCAGGAGCTCTTCCAGGTCTCCCACACGGGTGCAGGGTCCCAAAGCTTTGGGCCATCCTCGACTGCTTTCCCAGGCCACAAGCAGGGAGCTGGATGGGAAGTGGAGCTGCCGGGATTAGAACAGGTGCCCATATGGGATCCCGGGCATGCAAGGCAAGGACTTTAACTAACGCTATGTTATCGCTATGTGCTGCCGAAGCAAGCACCCTGTTATGTGGTTTTTAATGAGAAGATTCTATTTTAAATACAAAATAAAATAAAGTGAATATTTGTGCTCTTCTTCACATAATTCAATTTATGAAACTAATGACAAATAAAGCAATAGTTAACAAATTCATTCTTCCTGTTTGATTCTGAAAATAATTCATTTCTAACTTAAACAGCAGGAATATTTCTAAAGATTTTCCATAATGTAGTTCTGGTTTGAACTGTGAAACTGTATCTTTTTATACAACTTGTTTTACATTTAACAGCATAATAAGTTGCAACTTAAAATAAAATTTTCAATCATAAAACATATCTGCTCTACTATTGATTTCATTAAGTGCATCAAGATGCTGCCATTTTTAAGTATTGATATTTGTTATATGTTGTCATAAATTTAATTTCTGGTTTGTTGATGTATAGTATTTTGTGATTTTTCTGATATTCTCTGTGTGTCTAAGGAATCCGTTATTGTAGTTCCTTTTCTGTGTCTGATTCTGTTGATTTATATCGTCTCATTCCTTTTTTTTTTCCATTGGTTGGGCTATTGGGGAATCTATTTGGTTGATTTTCTAGAAGAACCAGTTTTCTGATTAGTTGACCTTGTTTATTGATATTTTGGTTTCTATTTGTTTCCTCTTATTTTTTTATTCCTTTTTTTCTGTTAAACTTGAGAATATTATACCATTGTTTTTCTATCTGCTTTAGATGCACGGTTAGCCTATTTACCTTGACATAAGCAATAATTGAAAAAGATCAGTCTCACAGTTTATTTGTTGTGTTGATGCCCTCATTCATATCAATAACTTAAAAAAAATCTTTATTGATTGCTTCTAAAGCCCATTGTTCATTTATCTACATGTTTTTCAGTCTTAAAGTGCTTGCACATCTTCTGGGGTATTTTGATTTGTTGGTCTCCAGTTTTACTACATGATAGTCTGGAAAGATGAATAGTGTAATTTTATTTGTAACTACATCTATATATCTATATCTATATCTATATCTGTATCTATATCTATATCTATATCTATATCTATATCTATATCTATATCTGTATCTATATCTGTATCTATATCTATATCTATATCTATTTCTATATCTATATCTATATCTATGTCTATATCTATATCTATATCTATATCTATATCTGTATCTATATCTGTATCTATATCTATATCTATATCTATATCTATATCTGTATCTATATCTATATCTATATCTGTATCTGTATCTATATCTATATCTATATCTATATCTATATCTGTATCTATATCTATATCTATATCTATTTCTATATCTATATCTATATCTATGTCTATATCTATATCTATATCTATATCTATATCTATGTCTATATCTATGTCTATATCTATATCTATATCTATATCTATATCTATATCTATGTCTATATCTATGTCTATATCTATATCTATATCTATATCTATATCTATATCTATATCTATATCTATATCTATATCTATATCTATGTCTATATCTATATCTATATCTATATCTATATCTATATCTATATCTATATCTATGTCTATATCTATATCTATATCTATATCTATATCTATATCTATATCTGTATCTGTATCTATATCTATATCTATATCTATATCTATATCTATATCTATATCTATATCTATATCTATATCTATATCTATATCTATATCTATCTCTATCTCTATCTCTATCTCTATATCTATATCTATATCTATATCTATATCTATATCTATATCTATGTCTATATCTATATCTATATCTATGTCTATGTCTATATCTATATCTATATCTATATCTATATCTATATCTATATCTATATCTATATCTATATCTATATCTATATCTATATCTGTATCTATGTCTATGTCTATATCTATATCTATATCTATATCTATATCTATATCTATATCTATATCTATATCTATATCTATGTCTATATCTATATCTATATCTATGTCTATGTCTATATCTATATCTATATCTATGTCTATGTCTATATCTATATCTATATCTATATCTATATCTATATCTATATCTATGTCTATATCTATATCTATATCCATATCCATATCTATATCTATGTCTATATCTATATCTATATCTATGTCTATATCTATATCTATATCTATATCCATATCTATATCTATATCTATATCTATATCTATATCCATATCTATATCTATATCTATGTCTATATCTATATCTATATCTATATCTATATCTATATCTATATCTATGTCTATATCTGTATCTGTATCTATATCTATGTCTATATCTATATCTATATCTATATCTATATCTATGTCTATATCTATATCTATATCTATGTCTATATCTATATCTATATCTATGTCTATATCTATATCTATATCTATGTCTATATCTATATCTATATCTATATCTATATCTATATCTATATCTATATCTATGTCTATATCTATATCTATGTCTATATCTATATCTATATCCATATCCATATCTATATCTATGTCTATATCTATATCTATATCTATATCCATATCTATATCTATATCTATATCTATATCTATATCTATATCTATATCTATATCTATATCTATATCTATATCTGTATCTATATCTATGTCTATATCTATATCTATATCTATATCTATATCTATGTCTATATCTATATCTATATCTATATCTATATCTATCTCTATATCTATATCTATATCTATATCTATATCTATATCTGTATCTATATCTATGTCTATATCTATATCTATATCTATATCTATATCTATGTCTATATCTATATCTATGTCTATGTCTACATCTATGTCTATATCTATATCTATATCTATGTCTATATCTATATCTATATCTATATCTATGTCTATATCTATATCTATATCTATATCTATATCTATATCTATATCTATATCTATATCTATATCTATATCTATATCTATATCTATATCTATGTCTATGTCTATGTCTATGTCTATGTCTATATCTATATCTATATCTATATCTATATCTATATCTATATCTATGTCTATATCTATATCTATATCTATATCTATATCTATGTCTATGTCTATGTCTATGTCTATGTCTATGTCTATACCTGGATCTGAATCTTGGAGAAGTTTCAATGTACTGACCAAAAAAAAAAAAACATATTCTGTATCTGTATGATGAACTATTCTGTAGATATTAATTAAGTTTGATTTAAGCTTCATTTGTGGGTTTATTGAGATATCTTCTATCTTTGCACTTAAATTTCTTAGGTCTAATTCTGTTTCTTAACTTAAAGGAGCATTTGTAAGGCAGGTCTTGGAAGAGGCTAAATCTTTCAACTTTTGATTGCTTTGGAAGAATTTTATATCGTTTTCAGACACAAAGAAAAGCTTTACTGGATATGTTTTTCTGGGTTGACAATATTTGATTGTAAAGATCTGGAATATGTCATTCCATTCTTTTCTGTGCTGTAGGGTTTTCTCTTACAGATCAGCTCTAAGTCAATTCACTGTTCTCATATGTGTATTTAAGCTTCTTTCCTTTGTGTTCAACTGAAGATACATTAATTATCATTTGTCGTAGCAAGAATCACCTTTGTTGACTTTATTTGAGGCTCAGTGCACTTCCTGTATTTTTTTTCCAAATTCTTTCTCCATGTTAGTGATGTTATCAATAATTCTTTTACTGTATGCATCTTTTAACCCAGCTATTCTTTCCATTACTCATAAACTTCCATAACTCTTATAGTTAACCTTTTGGTGGGGTCTTTTAATTCATGGAAACTTTTCTTAGCTATATTCAGTTCTTCTCCCAGCTTTTTGAATGTTTCAGCATTATTGCAAGCAGCTCACCAATCTGAGATTCTTTCTTCTTTCTCATTCATTCAAAATTGAGCTGCTCTATTGATTTTTTAAAATATGCATATATATTGTACTAGATCATTCATTTTTAATTATTCTGTTTGAATTTGTTTCAAAGTTATTATTTTCTGTGTAACATATTCCTTAAATTCCTGAACTTCTGTATGTGTTTCTTGTTGTTTATAATGAGCTATAAAACAATTAAATTTTTTTTCTCCTGCAGTTCCCTAAAGTTTTTCTCAATTAACTGAAGTTGGTACAGTCTTTGGCTGCTTTGTAGGAGACAACTCAACAATCTCATTCAACCTCTATGCCTCTTCTGTTGCCCATCGTCATTGTAACTCAGATCAACATATTCTTCTCCATGGATCCACAGGTCTACAAGTCAAATTACTGATTCTGTTCAGTGCTCTGTTCTCTGATGGCATCACTCACACTACTCATTTCAATGTGTATGAGTGCTGGCTTTCTGTGCTACCCTTTGATCAGAGCCTCCACAGTCGTGGCTCCTCGGTTGCAATCCTCTGCTCCCTGTGATCCCATATGGAGTTAGGTCTGTCTAAAAAATGGCAATGCATTATTTCACAAGCATGCTTTTGTTTGTTTTCCCTTGAATTTCTTTTTGAAAAGTACTTTTATTTTTATTTATTTGAAAGGGAGATAGACAGAGATTGAGAGGTAGCGAGACAAAGATAGACAACAGAAAGAGGCGGGATAGATTTTTCATTCACTAACTCACTCCCTGTTGGTCTGTGGGAAATCAAAATCTGGAGCTCAGAGTTCAGCATAGGTCTCCAAGGATACAGAGATACAGAGCTAGAACTGCTTGAATCATCACTATTACCTACCAGTGTATATATTAGAGGGATCTGAAACCACAGGTAAAGCTTGACTATGTACCCAGAGAATCCAACCTGGAATAAAATTGTCCCAAGCATAGTCCTTATGGCTTTATCAAATACCAGCCCTTTTTACTGTTTTCCAATTGTCCTTATGTGTTCTAATCGCTGCAGATGAAGTAAATTCCATGTTCCAGGTATCTAGATAATCCTTGGTCTTGTCTCATCTGTTGCATCAAAAAAGAGTTTACTTGCCACAATCATAACAGGACTTACCATAACTTTTCTCATGAAAACTTTTTTTTTATAATCAAGCATTTGTTAACACATTATACTTATGGACAAAGTGTACTCCATTGATGTTAACAGAATTTTTTTTAAGTTTAATTTATTTTCATTACTTTTTTTTCAATGACAGAGATGTAATGATTGCTACTAAGCTACTAAAATGGATTCTCAGGAAACTGATTTCACGTATTTACAGATAAAAGTCTTTTGAAACATTTAATCCCATTTCTCATCATCTCAATATTTATTGAATTTTATTGGAAATTTCCCTAGTGTTATGACAATGAAACTGACTTCTATCCCATAGTGTTAAAAGTGAGAGTTTAGGAATTAAAATTATTCTGCCTCTCACTTGAAATGTTCTTAGAAAGCTAATAATTTTCTTATTTCACTTTGATGTATTGTGGTGCTAGAAATTGATTCAATGATCTAAGATTACAACATGCCTAGAGATAGCTGTTATTACAATGGTGTTACTGAGTACTATCTTTGGTTCCAAAATTCATTCTAGAACCCCTGAAGATGCTTTATAAAATGAAATAGCATTTGCATGTTACATACATAAATATACTCATTTACTCTACGTCATCTGTTTCATAATACCTACTGAAATTTAACTATTTGCTATGTTGTATAGTTTAGGAGATAGCTAAAAGGGAAAATTTCTAAACCTATTCCTGTGAAGATGCAAGCTTTCCTTCTTCCCTAAGTATTTTCACTCCATAGTTAGTTGCACATTGTATTCAGAACTCAGGAATACATTTTTATATTTTTTATTAAAGTTATATTTTTAAAAAGGATGAAATGTTAGATAATGATTGATCATTAACATAAGAGAGATTTTTCATAATTGCACTTGACCTAGCCCTTAAATAGACTTATTTGGGAATCACATAAAGATGGTGATTATACTTAGAAGGCAAATTATTGTTGTGAAAAAACAGAATGTGGCATTATCTTAAAAAATAAACTGATACTGTTTAACTGGTAAACTGATTCTGTTGCATTTTGCTCTTTTTGTACTATATTTGACATGTCAAGGTTGAAGCAGATATGGAAGAGCAAAATGCAACAGAATTTTTTTTAATTGTTTTCCTTAGTTTATGTCATGTGGTTGGCTAACATTCCACAAAGGATGAGAATATGTAGACCATTAAAGGTTTTTGCCTTGTTTACAGATAAACTGAGATGGTCAGTTTTGTTTGTAATCCAGATATCAGATCCTAAGATCTTTGCAACTGGGTGAATTGGTTTATATAGTAATAGCCAACAGCTATCCATGCTGCCAGTGGTTCTTGGTGTATTTGAAGAATACATATCCAGTTGTTTAAGTAGATTAATAGCTTATAGAAATTACTAGATATTATCTTGCATATACATTTTACCACCATCTTTGTCTGACTTTTTCTCTCCTACATTTATTTACATCACTTCCCACTGTTCCACCCCAGGGCACAAGTGGAGTGCATAGAAAATATTAACTAACAACTCTAATAATTTTTGACATTGCTTGAGCCCTAAGGAGAACTCTGGTCATGTTCTCTACTTTTACATTAATAATGATTTTTACTTATGCAAATTTGACAAGTCATTGGAGGGAGGAAATAATGAGTGTGTTGAATATAATACTAAGTGCTCTCTACTTAACTGATTCTTCATTTGTTTTATTATATCAAAGGGAATTAGAATAGCAATGAACTTACCTCTGCCTGAATTTTATTTCTTTGATCTCTTGCTTGTTAAAATCTCTCTCTTCCTTACTTTTGATGATTCAGTAACTACATACTGTTCTGTTTTTATATCCTCTGACCTAAGCTAATTAGTTTTCTTCACTAGCATAATACTAAAATAACTGCTATTTCTACCAGTTCCCTTTAGAGCAATACAAGAATAATGAGGAAGTCCCATGAATTGTATTTGACCTGTAAAGCCGCTTAAATATGTGAAACATTCAGAAGTCAAGCTCATGTGATGTAGTACATCCGATGTGGGTTTCCGCTTAGAACTCTGAGCTTCATAGGACAACATCTTAAGTGTTTAAAATGATACTGTGACAGGAGTGGAAATTTAAGTAAGTCTAAATTTAGTCTAGATTTAAAGTTATAACATTATCTCTAGGATTAATCTAGTGGAATTGCTTTTCTGAGCCAAAGTAATTCAGGTGTGATGAAACACTTCTAATTTAAAATTAGAAGCATTGCCGAGTGAGTTGAATTACTGGCAGCAGCATTCATTTGATCCTCTTTCTTATCATACTTGACTGTTAAAATCTGGTCTTTCAAAATGTGCGTCAGAAATCCACCAGCTCACAGACATTTAATTCATTCATTCTGAAGGACTTAAAAGCTCTTTTAGTGGTAACACCAGATATATCAAAACTTCGAGTATGCACGTATACACATCTACAATAGGGAAATTTGGGAAAAAGTATCACAGGATCCAAAGTGGATCTTGGGTAAAAGGGACGTTGTGTCCTAATAAGTCATAAAATCTCTTACAAAATCTAAATCTTCATTCAGTTGTCATTCTTTCCTGCCTTCCCCCAAGCCAACAACTAGTTTGGTTTTTCTCTCTGCTTTCCTAAATCAACTAAGGATAATACATCTGCTATTATTAAAATCCCAGTTTCCATTCAGATATTCCCTAGTGTAGTAACTTTTAACTGCAATGAAAGAAGTCAAGGGTGGTGAGTGTTGACCTGCTGGTATCAAAGACACACAAAATTATTTGGTACAGTTGTGCCCCAAAAAACTGCAAGTTGAAACTGAAATTCAACAAATCCATAGAATGCTAACATTTATATTCACAATTTGGTGTTGACAGCAAATTGCTATTGAATGTTCAGTCATCCTTAGCAGAAAATGGTCCTCACCTCTAACACAGATACACAATTACTTGGAATTACTGGAAAAAAATACATTGCTGGCTCCCCAATAGTCAGATTGCTGATCTAAGCATGGATATAGTTATTTTCCTTTTTGTGTGAGGATATTTTTAAATTTTTTTAGCATTAACATCCATCATATATATAACAGCTGAGTACAAACTTAAGATCAACATTTCTATGCAGTCACATCATGTTTAGCATTAACAGTCATAAATTGATGAAGTTTTGGGGGGGAGAAAATTAAGCCACGATTTAAACTTTGCAGTATATGGTGATTAAGCATGGTTTTACATAGAACTTTACATTTTAACAACTGAAGAATAGAAAAGTTTTAGGCAGGTGAGCAGGGAAATCTCCAACAACCCAGTGAGTGAGGAAGAATTGAACTCTACATCCTACCTAGTAAAGTCAAGGAAAAGCAAATAGGAAACCTGACCAGTAAGTACAGGCTGAGCGATTATAGGCTAGCTGGCCATTTCCCTGGCTGTTGCAGACCTTCTATATCTGTAGCTATGTCTCTCTCCCCATTTGGCTTTTCAGATAGACAGAGAGATACAGTTATTTTTCTTAAATGATGTGTACAGACCGTCTCCTCTGAAATTGCTCTGCTCCAAAACTGAGCTCCTCTATTAAGGCATGTTACAAAGGTCTCCAGGGCACGAGTAGAAGGAATTTCAGTTCAATTCCTTCTACTCGTGCCTTTTCCTTTGCATGACTTCCTTTCCTTATTACTATTACTTGTACATAAAAACATCTTTCTTCTCTTTTGTTCTTCACCTTTCTCAATTCTGTCCAGACTCCATATACTTATCTTTTTGGTAGGAATAACTTAATCATGTGACTACACATACTTTTTTTCAGATTTATTTATTTATTAGAAATGTAGATTCACAGAATGAAGAAGGATACAGAGAGGAAGATCTTCCACTCACTGGTTCACTCCTCACCTGGCTCTGATAGGCCAGAATTGAGCCAATTGGAAGCCAGGAGCCAGGAGATTTCTTCTGGGTCTCCCATGAAGGAGGAGGGGCCCAAGGCTTTGGGCAATTCTCTGCTGCATTCCCAGGCCGTAAGCAAGAAGCTGGATGTAAAGTGGAGCAGTCAGGATACAGATCAGGGTCGATATTGTATCCTGGAAACTGCAAGGTGGTGGCCACTGAGCTATTGCACCGGGTCGACTACCCTTAATTTTAGTGTATCTTTTTATGATACTCAAATATTTTAATTTTCTTATGTTTTGGGATTTATATTACTTATGAGCTTATATTGATGTGTCCATGGACAGATCTACGCTTCCCCAACAACTGCTGTATGCAGTGGAGTGTTAAGTTATTTTTGACAAAATGAAGGAACAAGTAAATGCTCAAGAATGATTGCTCTGGGAATCTTATATAAGCAATACATGTATTATCTTGCTGAAGTTTCTGCTACCAAAAATTCGCACTGACCTACACATGGAGATATTCTAACAGTCCTGAAAAATAACTTCCTTTCATTTGAAAAACACTGAGAGTTGCTGTACAGGTAGGCATATATGTACGGTTACATGTCAAACAGGTAAAGAAAACCCAATGGGTTCATTGATATAATTCCTAAGCAAACACCTCTTCGTTGTTTTAATTATTCTTCTAGAAATTTATGTTTCTTAAGAAAATCAGTAACAATGCTTGAAGTCTATCAAAATTCTAAAAAATTAACAGTGGACTATAAGGTTTTATGGCAAAGATGGGAGGTAACTCAGGGAAGACAGACTGCATCCACTGTAACAGTCATTGTTTGAGATAAGCTTAGTCTATCGGTAGACATAAAAATCAGAGAGATCTAACCCAGTGAAGCGTAGTCAAGTATTCCAAATGACTCTGCAAAGAAAGTGTAGAACTTTTCAAACTTCATGTGAAAACATAAACTTGAGAAAATGAATCTTAGAATATTTCAACTTAATAATTCTCAATAAAGTATTAAGCTAAATAGTACTTTCTCTTTCCTAAATGCTAGACATGAAATAATATTTTATTATCCAACTTAATTGATGTTGAGGCTTTGCATTATGGACATAAAGATTTCCCAATGTAATTCTCTCTCAGGATTCCCTGGTTATATATCACTCTATCCCTATAATGCAGGGTATGACACTGAGAAATATCTGGATCATCAAATTTGCTTCCAGGTTATTTCACATATCCAGAAAGTAATTTTTGCTTTGGATCATTAAATTTTGATTAAAAGTCTTTGTTAAATTTTCTGGTGAAGTACTAGTTGATGAGTCCCATAAAAGCATAGTTAAATGTTAGAAAGACAGACCTCTTTAGGTTATCAAATATCTTTAGGCAATCATGAAGTGAACCAATAAATTTATCTTGCATTCCCAGGTTCTAAATAAAGAGATTTTAAAAATCTGTATCTAATTACTCTTACCACTATATACTTTCAGCTGATTTTGCATGAGTACACTCTATTGAAAGATGCAAAACATTAAAAAATTTATGCATGCGTACAGTGTAATAGAGGCAAATGCAAACCATCTTTCAATGTCATCCTTTGTGAAATACGTGAGGAACCTGCTCTACATATTTCCTTTGAGTTTGCTTTCAAATATGCATAAATTCACATGATGTTTTGGTAAATGTATTTCCTTCAGAAGGTGCCATGAATTTCAGGGAGTAAATGATTTGGCAATTACTAAAGAAATTATTCATTTCTCATGTATAAAAAATAAATAGCTGCATTAAATACATGAAACCTGTCAGAATATGACCCATAGTTGCCTCCAGCAATCTCAATGTACCTGCTGTGCTCACTCAATTTAATAATACATTCTCAATAATAAATAAATTAGATAATAAATTCATGTAATGTGCTGAGACCTAGAAATAATTCTTTGTCCCCCATCATTCCTTAACTGTGCATCTTCATTTTTTTCTTTCCCTTCCCTCTGCTTCTCTATTTTCCTCTCATTTTATGCTCAGTAATTCATTGAAATAAGTATCTATGGAATAAAATAAAGCAAAAAAAATGTATTGTGTCAAGGGAGAATAAACAATCTAAAAGAGAATTATAAAAATCCACATATCAATAACCCATGGGAATGACTTCCTGTAATTTTATCTCATGTTTACATTTCATTTTTTACATCTACAATTTTATTTGTTCTCATGCAAGTCTGAGGTTCTGTAACGTTATTTTTGTGTTGGCCTATCATCATGGAAATCAGGTACCTTGAGGTCAAGTGAATGACCAGTTCACATATGAAGTATCGATCAGCATCATAGTTAAGGAATCCAGTTTTCTTGACTTCAGTTTCATGTGCTCACAGTACAAATAAGTGAGTAACACTACGTTGATATGACTTCCCCTTCGACCATGGCAGTGTTGTGGGTTGTCTCTTATTCATGTTTAAGTGATTAACACCACCTTCTTTTTTCTGTCTTTTGATCAAATCACAAGCAATTAAAAGGAAGGCCTTGTTTGCTTTGACTCCAGTGCTGAAAAAGACACATCTCATTTTAATGGAATTAACTTGACATGTAGGAATGGATGACAATAGAATAAGAAAGATGACAATGGAATAAGGAATGTGATTGTTTTAGTAGGATAAAGCATAGATGTAAAAGGTAAAAATGTATGTATTGTTTTCCCAGTTTTATCAATCACCAGCTAAGTGTTCTTAGAAAGACTGTTTTCTAGTTTTCAGTGAGTGAGATTAATAAATGTCAAAATTATTTATTAATAATTAATAAAATTAAACATTTTTCAAATGTTGAAAAATGTAATGAAATAGGGCACACAGCTTCATTAAATATGTGTAATATTATCTAGTTGTTCCTTGTAAATCCAGAGAAACTTGTTGATCTACATCACATTACAATGGCATTGCCAACAAGTCTTCTAGTTTCCTTCCAACTTCAAGTTGGGCTCAGTCAATGGAACAAATCAACAGAAGAGACAGTGGGAAACGATACTTGTCCAAGTACTGATTCCTCCGAGCTTCTTCTCATTGGGGGCATGGGATAATCTCCTGTACCAAAAGAGGACTTTGAAATTTGTTTTGTACCTATCTTACATCACAGTTTAACGTTTTCGCTGGTTTCTGGTATATCTTCCGTCCTCCACTATCTCTTCAGACCATATATAGTAATAGTTTTTCTGTGCTTTCCCCCAAACACCCCTGCTGCCCATAATTCCTTGGTTACTTCAGCACTTCACACCTCTATAAACAATATCTTCATTAAACTCATTTCAAGTATCCCTTTTTGATGTGCCATCTGTTCTCCATCTGAGGTGGTGATCAAATCGTTATCACTATCGTCATCATTATAATTGTTTAAGGGCCTTCTTGAATGCCATACCAAGTGTTTTGATGAAAGAGATTCATGGTAACTGCCTTGAGACTGTGAGAGCTATCGAGTGGTACATAAATATGCAGAACATCTAGTCTTATGAGGCCAATCCATAATTATTTGAAGTTTCAGACTTCACAAAGGAACTCAAAAGTGTTCACGAATCTTGAGAAATGCTTTAAGTTGCGAATTTATTTATATTATTTCAGCATTGTTGAAAATTTCATAAATCCTTTGTCCCTATTAATTCCCATGAATGACTATATGAGTAGAAATAAAAGAAAATTAATTTTTGTCTTTTGACATCTAGAAAAATGTGTCATTATAAGTTGTTGGGGCGGCTGTGATGGATACCAATGAGACAGACAGGCTGAGGATGCCCACCCTGATGTAGGCAATGCCTGTTACTTCAGTGGCCAATTTACCATTATGCTCCGGTCCTTGCTTTCCTGAATAAGCAAAAGTAAGCAGAACGTTTCCAACCGTAAACCAAAATGGAAAATCTCAAGGCTGGACACTTAACTATTGGATAAAATACTTTGGCAAGTGATAGGAAATAGAGTAAGACCAGCATGTGCATTTGATTTAGAACACTTGACTGAATCAGTTCAATTGTATATGTGATTAGATTTTGAAAAATAATGACATGGTGAATAATATTTTATCAGTGACTTTCTGTGAAATGGCTTAATATACCTCAGAGACAATGAGCTGATTGATTTTTTTACAAAACCAGAGGCAAATAAATTAGGATGAGCCAGACTCCTTCTAGGAAATATTGAGATGAGTATTCATTTTCCTCATTTCCTTTCAGTGAGTGAGGTTTTCAATAACGCGTAGTTTCAGGCAACTCTCTCCTTCTTTCTCATTTGGTTGACCCAGGCATTAAGATTGATTGCTACAGGGTTTATATAGCCACAACTAATGGCTTGTAGATTGTTTTATAATAAAGTCTTGTTTGAAATGTCTATTAAAGTTTGCCCCAGGAATCAGAATGTTGAAGTACCTGAGACAAATGACTTTTCCAAGACAGGAATATAAACACTTTCTGGTGAGACACCATAGGTATTATTTCTTCTCACATCTAATATGATGATAAAAATAAACAAAAAGTAAAATAAAGAACAAGTAATTACAATTTTTGCAAGCCTCTAGATGTAAAATTTGTTTCAGGTGTTATTAATAACATATGAGAATCAGAAAATCCTGAAGCTGTAGTGTTGTTTCTTGCCTGCAAGAGTCGCTCGGCCTGGGGTATGCCATCAATGCAAATGGACTATGAGACAGCAGTTCAATAAGCTCCAATTTTCTTTGAACTTGGATAATTCTAGATAATTTGATCTTTTAAAAATAAACAATACATGGATTTAAATAATGTGATTCAAAACGATAAAATAAATTTCATCTTCTGAGTTTTTCTTACTTAAAAAGCTTTCAGAATTGGTTATCACTGATGATCTTTTCCAATAATTTCCATGTGCTCTGACTGTTTCTTACGATTTCACTGATATACTTTTCTTCAAAATGTCCAAAACTTGCTCTTCATCCAAAATACCAGTTTCACTTATTTTAAAAATTTACAATGAAAGCAATTATAAAAATGAGCTTGCCATATTTTAAGAATAGTGTTAAAATATTTTAAATATTTGAAGAACACTATTTTAAGAATAGCGTTAAAATATTTTAAACTGAGTATATGTTGACTGAGTTAGAAGAAGTAGATAAGGAAAAGAAATAAAATTTGGAAACGTTTCTACTAACATAGCTTGGTGGATTTCATTGTTATAGAAGCTGAAAATGTACCAATCTGGTTTTATTACCACAGGACCAGTTAAAACTTCCTCATTCTTTTCAGCAAAATACTATCAAATTAACATTTGCACTGAAACTTCTAAAGTTTTATTATAGCAGTTCTTTAAAATATGCATAATTTAACCAAGTAGTTCTAAATTTCCTTAATTTTCAGTATAATACACCCATGTCTATTAAACTAGATCTGCAAATAGGTCTTGAAAACCATATAAAGTAAGTAATAATAATAATAATAATAATAATAATAATAGATAATGAGATCAAAAAGGCCATGATGAAAATGTTGAATTACATTGTGTCTGGTTTAACATCTTACATCCAAATATGTTTACTATGCAAGGCATTTTGATTGCTGTTTAAAAAAAAAAAAAGCTAAATTGTACAAGTATTCATGATGTCCAAGGATGAAAGCTTCATTATCTCAATCGATTTTTATGCTATTCTAATAAACTCAAACTAAGATTCAATGCAAAGAAAAACACGTGAGCATTCACACATTCATATGTGCAGAAGTACAAACAGTAATGCAAATTTTGGTCCTAGTAAGTTTTACTTAATACATTTGTTTGCCTTTTTTTTTTCAATAACTTGGTGTCTGTGATTATTTGAATTCAATGTGAAAATTAAAAAGTGCATACGTGAATTTTTTGTTTTTAATAGATTGACATTTTTTAGTCCCAAGTCATGTTCTCAGCATCTTAGAGTAAATAAAGAACTTGACAAAAATCTTTCCATCCTATTTTCTCAATCTTTTTATATATTTTTGTGGAGTCTTGCATTACCTTTTGGATTTTAAAATACCATGAATTGTTTAAAAAATATATATCAGAAGAAAAATTTACTAGGACATTCACACTCATGCCGTCTTAAAATAAAATCTTCCAGCTTATTTTATAGTTACTATTTGTGTTATTCATTGTTAATCTTTCTTGAAATAATTCCATACTCCTAAAAAGCATATATTTATTTGACATAAGAAGAGACTGAGAAACACAGAGAGAGAGAGAGACAATGGGGATGGGGGAAAAAGGAATCTTTTGGGGCTGGTCCAAGGCAAAATACAGTCTGGAACCCCATCCTGCTTTCCCAAATGGCTGGTAGGGACCCAGGGATGTGGACCAATTCCACAACCGTTTCAGGCGCTTTAGCGTGAACTGTATCAGAAGCAGAGCATCTGGTGCTCTGATAGAAGACCTTGCCAGCTTTACAAGTAGAGGTTTTCCTCGGTTTACTGCAATGTGTGCTCACATTCTGTACGGCAAATAGTGTAAAGCTAATCAATGCTTTACACATTAAATATTCATGCTAATTTATACAAACTCAGTATTGCTTTAAACAATATAACATGAATGAGTTTGCTGCTCATGACCACTTATCATAGCAGAGTGCTTAGGTTAAATCCCTGCTTCTACTGTAGCTTCCTGCCAATGCACTCTCTTGGTAGCAATAGTCAAGTCCTTGAGGACATACCACTGACATGGAAGATCCAGATGGATTTCCTGTCTTTGATGAGTGATCAGCAGCTGGAGGATTTTTCTCCTCTCCCTTTTGCGCTCTTTCTCTCTCTCCATTCCCCTGGCTTTCAAATAAAAATAAGTGTTTTGTTGTTTTTTTTTTTAAGATATCAACATTTATATCAACAAACACATGCATGTTCAAGTGACTATAGCAAACATGGCATTGCTGTGTTTTGAATATGCTCTGTCCCTGTGAGACCTGCATGGAACCTTATTGGCACTGAGGGATATTCGGAGTGTGAACCTGTTGGGGATTACTCAGCTGCCAGCAGGAATTGATGGTTTTCTCAGACTGTACTGCTATCTCTTTGCATTGGCATTAGATGAACAAAACTAGGTTTTCGGGAGGGCTGTTTGTAATCCTGATAGTGTATGAAGTTAGTGATGCAAACAGAGGTTTTTCTGTCTGTAGAACACTCTGCTGTATCTTTGGGAGTGTGCCTTTCACCAGCAGGCTGAGTCCCCTAGGCGTCACATGTGCATTCGTTAGTACATGGTGCCAGAGCAGTTGGTTTGGATGCTAGCTGAAAACCGCTTCGGGGCTGGAGTTCTCTCTGGAGAGGACTTCAGTCTTTTGAGTGCCTGTGTCTTAGTAACATGAAGACTTGGCTTTCTACCAGCTGCCATGTCACGACTGCCTCACCTGATGCCACTGTTCTGCCCTTGGATTTTCCAGCCTAAAGGACAGTGAGTCAAAATAAACATCTTTCCTTTGTAAGTAATGCAGTCTGTGGTGTTTGTTATTAAAACAGAAAACAGATAAAGATGTATTCAGGCAGTATGGTTTCTATTAAGCCGAATTATTTATCACTTGACTTCATGCTCTGTGTGGTAAAAATGAGTCAATCTCAATTTAAAGTCTCTACACAATATTTTTATATGTATGTGATTGCTGGTTTATATGCCTAAATAATGTTATAATACTCTGACTGATTAATAAGGAGAGGACACATCCGGAGAAATCTGAGCTGTCCGACCTGTCGTTAGTCTCATGGAATCATGATGTATTGCTCCTCCACTCTTGAGTCTGGAATGCTCACAGGCTGTCAGGGTGTGGCTTAGATTTCAAAGAAATGACTCCATGATGGAAAAGACTTCATCTGTTGCATCATAGCCTACCAAGCAGTTCTTCTGTAAGTAGGGAAGGAAAAATCATCAGGACTGCCCCTTTAGAGAAACAAATTGCAAGTGCATACCAGTGACAAACCAGGCATGTTTCATGGAAATAATCTAATTATTAATCTGTGGAATTAGGAGCGTTAATATAAATCTTCTGTGTTGGAAATTGAGTGAGTCAGTTGTTGAGTAATTAAATACGTGTGTGATTTATCACTCCTACCTAGAGAGCACCTTTAGCAATAGCAAATGTAAATTAAGATGACATTGCAAAACAGATTAATAGAAAGTAGGATGTACAATTCCACTGAATTTAATAATAAGGACAAGAGGCATTTAAAAATTACAGAACAAACTTGAGTGCCTATTAGTCTTGAAACAATCAGTGTTTATTCAATTCCTTTTGCCCCAAATCTGAATATATTCAAACATATTTCAAACATATTTTAAATTGACTTTCAAGCTTTAAAGTATTCCTACTTAAATTTAAATATCATGCATCCAAATAAAAACCAAATTGCCTTCACTTCATTAAAAACTAGGAAACGGAAACGAAGATACTCATGGATTTCTCTAGATAAGTTATAAACCAACGGGCACAAACTCGGAGAAGAGGAGCAGAAAACACTGGCCTTCACTAAGTGTGTGGTAAGGGAGTTTTATTGGGAAAGTCACTTGTGTTTTGTTTTCTCTGCTGGGAAACAATCAGAAAGAATGAGAGTTCACTCTGTTTTGTTCTCTTCGTTTTTTCCTTCTGTACTGGGGAAGGCTTTTGTGTTTCGTAGCCTCAGGGACTTTTCAGGGCCTAAAACAGAAGGTGCTTGAAAATAACCTCTCTTTCTGGCTTTTGTGAAAGTACAGACCAGGGGGTCACAAATTCAAACAGTGACACGGCCAAGCAGGCACCTAAATGAACAAAATTGAGTTTAATTTTATCCACATACGGACACATTTTTGTTGCATATTAATATAAGCAGGAAGTCTCTGCTTTCATTAAGGAGGATATTCATTTTTCTTAAAATACTTAGAACTTTTATTTCATCTTATTTTTTTCTACTTTCAATAATACTAAAATATACTGCATGAGCCAGGCTGACTTCCCTCAAGATGAGTAAAATAGGGGTCAAGACTGCTACAACACGGGAGAGAAATAGCAGCCGCTTCGCTGAATTTGAACACAGGGTAAAGTAATAGGGAAGAAAAAGCATCTGTTTGGAGGAAATTGAATGTGGTCAGGCTGTGTGTGTTTGTTATTTAGTGTCCAAAGCTGTTAGGTTTCTTTCCATCCACAGAAACTTGGAGAAACTTGCCTGATGGTTACATTTCAAGGGATGAATTGCAAGTTCTTCAGAAGGCATTTCTGAGCTGTAAAATTGACAAGAGCCAAAGGAAGATTTACAGCTCAAAGGATGAATTTATAATTTCAACTTTTCAAAAGTAAATGCTGCAAGAAAATGTGCACAGAAAATAGTCCTGGAAAGGCTGACCTGCAGTTTAATCACTGAGCAAAAATGGAGGACATTGTGGCCAACAGTGACATAGCGACAGTCTTGTTCAAGGAAGACAGAAGAGCAAAATGATGGTAAGAGGTGATGGCCGTTGGCTTAGCATCTTGGCAATGTCAGTAGAACTGAGAGAGAGGAACAAAGACTGTCTCCCACAGAAGCCAAAGTGCTGTGCTCAGTTAGTGTCATCAGGTGGACTAACCGACCAATTTGGTCAGATACACTAATCTTTCATGAGAATTCACTTTTTGTAAATTTCAAGTTTTGCATCACATGGTAGTAACAGTGAAAGCTGTCTTAGCTAGGAAGCCACCAGTCTGTCATATGTAATCAAATCATAAATGACTTTGTAAAGCATCCTAAATGAAAGAAGATAAAGTGCTCTTTAATTGACCAGGGTTTGGGGACAAAAGAAGTGAAAGAAAGGGATGATGTTTTAAAGGAGGATTAAAATGTGTGCATGCTCAGTGGATACTGAACCAACTTGGCTCCCAACTAGCCGTCCAATAAAATCATAGGAAGTTTCATAATTGCAGCTAACTCGACTTAAGGTATAAAAGAGATGTCATGTCCCACATAGTGAAAATGGGAAGGTGGGTATCGTAATCAAGTACAAGAAATTAATAATTTTACTATTAGCTTAGGCTACTTCTATGTCAGATATTGTTAGTGGGCAGAGTGGGTTATGATTTATATCTACTACATATTTGTGTACAAAATCAATGTTCTTCATATTCTGATTTGTTATTTTGTTTAGTAATCTCCACTCCCATATTCCGGGGCCACTATATAGGAACAATAGAATTTAAACTGTCCAAATATTACCTCAGGCTTTTTGTATTTGAAACTTTCTTTTGCCTGCCATATCTTTCCCTATTTGTTTTAGATTAACAGAGAGAAGTTCAACTTTTCAATCAGAATTGTTTCTCTTTAAAAAGGATCTCTTTTTTCATTTGCAGAAGTTAAGACATCATGTGGCATGTACGCATCCCTTATTAGAAACTCTGCGTTGGCCCAGCGCCGTGGCCGAGTGGCTAAAGTCCTGGCCTGCAACACACCAGGATCTCATATAGGCACCAATTCTAATCCCGGCAGCTCCACTTCCCATCTAACTCCCTGCTTGTGGCCTGGGAAAGCAGTCGAGGATGCCCAAAGACTTGGGACCTTGCACCCCTGTGGGAGACCTGGAAGAGTTTCCAGTCTCCTGTCTTTGGATTGGCTCAGCACCGGCTGTTGCGATCACTTGGGGAGTGAGTCATTGGACAGAAGATCTTCCCGTCTATCTCTCCTTCTCTCTAGATATCTGACTTTCCAATTAAAAATAAATAAATCTTTTAAAAAGAGAAGAGAAAAGAAAAGAAAAGAAAAGAAAAGAAAAGAAAAGAAAAGAAAAGAAAAGAAAAGAAAAGAAAAGAAAAGAAAAGGAAAGAAAAGAATACGCCTTTCAGCCGTGGTTCCACTCCTCCTTTGAGCTATAGTTCCATTCCTGTTTCCTGTAAAGGCATACCCTGGGAAGCAGCCTATGATGGTCCAGATGCATTGATCCCTACTAATAACATGGGAAACTCAGATTAAATCTCAGTCTTTTAGCTCTCACTTGAATGATCCTTGGCTCTTAAATGTGTTTAGTAAGATATCTTATTTGTTTGTTTCCTCTTTCTGTTTTCTTGTAAATTAGAAAAGAAAGATACATTTATTTTGATGATTTTTGAAATTCATTATATTTTGCAAAAAATGCACAATTCTTAAGGATCCCATGAATGAACTGATTGAATGATTCTTTTGCACTAAGATAAAATCATTCATGTTTAAAATTCCATTCTTCTTGAATGTTTTGTGGTACGCTTTTGAGTGTTATTGTAAACAGGTACAAACTTGAACAGACAGTATAAGTTCTCAGTTATTCATTTCCCATTTGTATTTTAGTACAGCAGGTTGAGTTGATTATTACCTCCTGCCCCCATAAGCTCCATTCTATTCATTTTGTATTCAGTTCCGTAATGATAACCAGCACAGTGGCATCTGCAACTGTCAATAACTATACAACGGGAGAAAAAGCATTGTGAGATAACTCAGGATAAAATTTATTGGTGAGAACTGGAGCCACTATCATCAGTCAACTGTCTCCTTTCATTTCCCCCCATGTATATTCCTTTTAATGTGTCTTAAACTAACCAAGAAGCAAGCACATTGTGGATGTGGAAGGAAGGGTAGAGACTCTCACATTGATTTATAGAAGGGGCCATGCTCTTGGCTTTAACTGGATTGAAGTTTACCTGAGTAATTCTTGTATACTTGGGTGATGACACCTGCTTAGAGTGGTGATAAAATACCAACTCTGTCCAGCATTAAACCAGTCAGGCATAGAGGCCAACCACCTTCTCTCATCCTCATTCCTGTTGGTAAGCTCCTATATCACTGAGAGAATAGCATGTTCAATTCAAGATAGGAAATGATTATTTGTTCTCATACACGTTGTGTGAAAGAAATTTTGATTTCAGTTTGCTATGACTGATCTTGACAGTTGATCCTCGTCAGATGGTGATATTTTTCTCAGCTCTGTCAGACCAGGTGTGCTGTTAACCAGTGTGAAATTCACTCAGATGATTTTGCTTTGGAGGTTTGTAGTCTTATCTGTATTTTTACCAAAGAGAATCACCAGCTGTGAACAAAACATCATGAAAGTATATGTGAACATAGTCTCTCTCATGGCTCACTCAACCCTCATATCACTTTTTACGTTGATTCTTCTCTAACTTCTTTCTTCTCTGTCTTTCATTGTCACTGTCACATTTGCTCTTATGAGGCAGGGAGGCTAGTCCTAGGATGGTATTGATCTGTACTCAAATCATGATTTGACACTTAATATCTGAGCAATTGTTAGCGATAGGTTTATTTTTTTCTGATTTTCCCCATCTTCATCTGTAAAATGAAGATAGCAACACTTATTTCATAGTGTGAATTATAAAACTAATTAAAACTATCTCTCCATATACTCAGGTACTTAATATAGTGTGTGTGTGGAAGCTCTTTTTCTCTTAATAAATGCTAAGAGTTTCAAATTCTGTTTTTTTTTTTTTTAATGTATATTGGCCTTC
The DNA here is from genome assembly GCF_017591425.1 of Ochotona curzoniae. Lineage (NCBI taxonomy): Eukaryota > Metazoa > Chordata > Mammalia > Lagomorpha > Ochotonidae > Ochotona > Ochotona curzoniae. Next base: position 37,604,349 of record NW_024466502.1, on the reverse strand, counting down.
AGGCTTTCTGTCTAGCAAGTAAGACGCTCCTAGGCTGCCACTTCATCCTAACAGTAAACGATGAACGAACAAAGCAAAACGTCGGATGCTCTTCACAGAGCTTTAAGGCAGTGAGCCCCACGGAGCAAACCAGATTGGAGACCCCAACAGGCAGAAGCAGAGAATCGCAGCTTACCACCGCAGTTTATCAGCGCAGTAACTCCTGGGATGAAACCACCACAAGAAGGAGCGATAGGGGTAAGGAAACTGACAATTTGCTCGATTTCAGATTGGAACAATCTGAAAGGTAAATGCTATAGGAGAACCCAGACATCAAGAGCTCCTGCGTTTCTGTGGGCTCCACCTGTCGGCTCCTCCCGGTGAATGTTCAAGAAGAATTTCCTCCTGCTTCTCTGAGGAAGAGTGGGAGTAAGAAACTGAACATATGCTCGAACATTCTGTACTTCACAGTGAGATCAGCCTTAAGGAGAAGTGAGACCAACCAAGCCTGCTGAAATATTAGCCACTCCTTCAAGTGGGTGATTAAGAAACCACCAATGAGGAACCTTTGTTTACATGTTGGTTCTCGCCCAACAAGGAGGGATCAGGGAAGGCTTAACATCCCAAGAGCCTTCCTCAAACGTTTGGTGTCTTTCCCTCTTTGCTTTCCACAGGCAGCCCACCTCCTGGCTTTTTCTCAGGTGGTGCTTTTCCCTTCCCTCTTCTTTTCCTGCTCACTTGTTCATTTTGCAAACAAAACTTCTCTGTCTGCAAGCGGTTCCTGGCTTTTTATTTCTATATTAAGCTGAGAAAAAGAATCCACAGAACATTTCTTGTAGCAAGAAGCCAGTTAGCCAAAGTCCTGAAATCTACAAGCTGGGTTCTTACCAAATTCTTGCTGCCTGGGAGACTGCAGCCCACTGTATGTGCACTGTCAGACTTGAAAGCGTTGCATTGATAAGCCCTTGGGGAGATCCTTCACCAGAGGCAGTCACTGGAAGGGATAAGATTTATTCACAGGTGTACATGATGTCTCACCTTTGAAAATATCTCCCATCTTATTACTGATGACTAACTTAATCCAGTTCCACTTCCCTAGTATATTTAGCTATCAAGGACAAGTAGAACGTGTACAAACTATAAAAAAACATAGTTTAAAGCATGAATGCAGACAACAAAATCAGATGCTAATATGACAAGAATGCCAGTTTCACTAGATCAGGACTTAAAAACATTTATGATGAATGTGCTAAGTGACCTAATAGGTCAAATAGATTCTGTACAAGAATATAAAGGTAGGGGGCCCGGGGCGGTGCCACAGTGGTTAAGTCCTTGCCTTGCACGCCCGGGATCCCATATGGGCGCCGGTTCTAATCCCAGCAGCCCCGCTTCCCTTCCAGCTCCCTGCCTGTGGTCCGGGAAAGCAGTCGAGGACGGCCCAAAGCTTTGGGACCCTGCACCCGCGTGTGAGACCCGGAAGAGGCTCCTGGCTTGGGATCGGCATAGTATCGGCCGTTGCGCTCACTTGGGGAGTGAATCATTGGATGGAAGATCTTCCTCTCTGTCTCTCCTCTCTGTATATCCGCCTTTCCAATAAAAAAAATAATAATAATAAAAATAAATCTTTAAAAAAAGAATATAAAGGTAGGGACTGCCTTTGTGATGTTGTAGGTGTAACTGTGCAACTTGCATGCCATACGGGCCACAGTTTGAGTTTTGTCTGCTCTACTTCCAAACCAGCTCCAGGCTAATATGCCTGGGAAAGTAACAGAGGATGGCCCAAATACTGGCATCCCTGCATCTATGTCAGAGATCTGCAGGAAGACCTGGATTCCAAATGGGAGTACTTGCATCCCTTTGGGAGATCTGGGCGGTCAATGTGGGAAATCAGGAGGAAGATCCTGGCTCTTGGAAACAGCATAGCTCTGGCCATTGTGACCATCGCAGGAGTAAACCAATTGTTGGAAGATCCTTCTCTATCCTTTTCTGCTTTCTCTTTCTGTAACACTGCATTTCAATACATAAAGATATAAATACATAAATAAGTATTTCAAAGAAAAAAGAACAGAAATAATACAGGCATATGGTGGAAATTCAAAACATTTACTAACATTTTATAATTTTTACAATTTATTAAGTTTTACAATTTACTAAATATTGAAATTCACTAAATATTATTGACTAGAAAAAAATCAATGCAAACAGAGACTTTTAGATTGGATGGGCCAGGCACAGTAGCCTAGCGGCTAAAGTCCTTGTCTTGCATGCTCCGAGATCCCATATGGGTGCTGGTTTGTTTTCTGTGGGCCCTGCTTCCCATCCAGCTCCCTACTTGTGGCCTGGGAAAGCAGTGGAGCAAGGCCTAACCTTGGGACCCTGCAACCATGTGGGAGACACAGAAGAAGCTCCTCGCTCCTGACTTCAGATCAGCTCAGCTCTGGCCATTGAGGCCACTTGGGGAGTTAATTATCAGGCAGAAAATCTTCCTCTCTGTCTCTCCTTCTCTCTATATATCTGCCTTTCCAATAAAAATAATTGTTTTTTTTTTAAGGAACTGGATATATGTATTAGAAAAGAAAAAAATTTAAAGTCAGCCATCTAAATTTTTACTTTAGGAAGCCATACACACACACACACACACACACACACACACACAAGTAATCAGAAAAGAAAAATATGAATTAGAGAAGAAATCCATGAAATTGGAAAAAACGAAATCAACAGCAAAAATCAACCCACCAAAATCTACTTGCCCTAGGGGTGTTAAGACAAAAGCCAGTGGTTTATTATGAACAAGTTTTGTCTCAAAAATATGACAAGCATGATGAAATGTTCTATGGAAATTGAGTGCCAGAGACTTCAGAGTGGGAAGAAGGTCACCTTTATTTTACTCTAGAGGGAATCAGCCCGGTTCTCTCCATAATCAGGGTGGGCCCTGCTGGACTATTTTCTGGAGTGTCTATAAAGGAGTTCCATAAGTGATTTTTTTAGCCCTGCTAGGGGCAAGTGAGTATTGATATAGGCACAGTGGCCAACTTTCAGGCTATTACAAACCTGGGCACTTTATGAACTGTTCAGCCAGCAGCTCCTCACCTCCTTTTTATCCTCAATATCTTTACTTGGCTTTGCTATTCCAGTGAAACCTGGCTTCTTACCCCAAGATTGCTGTATCCTGCATGTATGTTTTTTCATCCACACATATGCCAGTTTGCACTTCAAACCAGATCTGTTGGTTGAGGGACTCAATCTGTTAAAACTCTCACAGGAAGAAACATATCTGAAAAAAAAGAAAAAAGAGTATAGAATTTGAATCAATGAATGATAACTTTCTAAAATAGAAAGCACCAGGCACTGATGGATTCATTATTGCATTCTTCAAAACTTTTAAGGAAACTTTTTGCTAATCATTAAAATAAATTTAGATAATAGAAACAGAGGGAATTTTTCTAACTTAATATTGATTCTTGACAGGATTGAGTCTGTTTTGAATATACACACTATTGAATTTTCAAAAGCACGATGACACATAGAATGGAAACAAAATAAGCTAAAAAAGGATTCCCTAGTGAAAAGAAAAATACCAAAATATCACTCCTTTTAAACGGATATTGTCAGCAGATAATATTCAACTAAAAATGCAAGACGGCACATATGGAGGTACTAAGGGAGTGATTTAGAAAGCAAGAAACGCATATAATGTGAAAGTGATTTTAGATTTAGCAGTCTACATGGATGACTTCATTTTCAGTGAAAGTGATCTGTAAAGAGCTAAAGGAACATGGATAGTGCAAATGTTTTTGCGCTAAAATAAGCATTTAATTTCATCTCTCATATGCTTTTTGAAGTATAGGGATTCTGAAAACAGCAGTATGTATTATCTTTCATGGCGCACTGATCCAGGATGCTACGGAGGTGTGGAAGTTGGAGGCAGAAGGTATTTCAATACTCAGTAGAGAACATCTATTGTGGACAGCTGGACATTGGCATTGCTTGGGGGAGGTGAATAGGCAATGGCAATGGCGTTTCCCACCGCTAAGAAGCCAAGAGGATTCCTTCCTTGAAAACAACAACAGCTTTTTCTCAAGAATTAAAAGCTTCAAAGATGGATCAGAAAACAATTTTTGGGAAAAAGAAATCAAGCTTTTCTTGGGTAAAATGAAGAACATGAAAACATAAAAATCTTAAATAAACACTGGTAATATCAGTTAACAAATGCATGATTATTTACTGAACACCTACTATATACACAGCGCCAGGCATGCAAGCAACATTGATATGCTGAATAACTTATGTAGAGAGAAGGAAGTGAAAGAGACAAGGTATGTTACGTTTTGATATGTAGCTGAAAGCTAAATTCTGGTCTGCTAAAATCATCAGTTATTAAATGAAGGACAAGTCATCAGAATGGTGTGAATAAAGAGCAAGGAATATTCTTTGCAAAGATGGAGAGTTAGGCATATATAACAAATAATGGGCATCCAGAAGCATATTGTGGGCATGTGTGGAACCCAGGCAGGAGTGATTATACTGTGAACCCAGTTCATCAGCCTGTGATCTGTCCTTGATAACAGACGAGTAAACTGAGAAAAATCCATCCCTCCCTCTAAGTAACGCATTATCTTGAGTTATTCATTTTATCCCCATTTATGACAAGTGTATTCCAAACATTGTGTCAATTTTAAAAATCCATATGATTTATAGCTCATTTTATTTGTTTATTTTTTTTTTTAGTTTCCAGCCATACACTATCACAGTAACATCTACTGTTTTGCTTTGCTTTGTATGTTCAAAGATTGATAAATACAGGTTAGCAGGAATAGAATAACTTATTACAGATAAGATGTTTACTGTTTACAGTCAATAGGTTTGTATCTCCAGCTTGCTGCAGTTCAGCTAGAGCCATCTCAGCATCCGTTTATCATTAATAAATCAATATGATGTTCCCAAATGCTCATCTTTCAGATTTTGTATAGTGTAAGGATTATCTTACGGTAAAACCCATTTCTCTTCTAATGACATATATTTGGATATTGTAAAGCTGAGAATTGATTTTTCCCAAAAAGAATCTTTATAATGTATTCACTGAGTGGTAGCCACAGATGCTGAGGCTAAAATGGGTCTTAAGAGTGAATATATGGTCACATGAAATTTATTAATAAATCCATGGTTACCATTCCAAACTCCTACTATCTTTTTAGTCTATCAAAGGTGCTGTCCATACTGATACATGCAATACAAGCACGCACACATACACCATATTCCCACGTTAGCATTTGCTCTAATGTGGTGTTGTTTGAAAATATCGAAAAGTCACAAGCATTTCCAGATGACTTCTCAAGCTTAATGGTCAATACATAAGCTTGGGTTAAGAATGTAGATTTCAGTATCCAAGACATTTCCAATGATTAAATTTATCCTTGACACTAAATGTAATGGTTAAAGGAGTAAATAATCAGTAAGGTTTTCCTAAGAACAAGCATGGAAATTTGAAACAATTCATACCTCGATATCTATAACATCAACTTTGACAATTTACTAAAGTTCATTAAAATAATACAAGCCTAACTGAAGCTGTTTAAGTACCAGGTAATGAAAAGTAAATTACATAGAATTATATACCAAGTAGTAACTGTTTAGGTTCTTTAAACCCACAATCAAATGTGAATATTAATATAGGGCCTTCTCTGTTAATAGAGTATAGAAATCCTAAGTAAAATTTAAGTGTCTTCACCAAACTTGCTGCAAGTTTGGAGACTTAAATATCCAACAGCCATAAAGCTGTGAAAGCCCCTGTAAGGAATAAAATGTATCCCGCTTGCCTCAGACTAAACAGGGCAACACTCACACTGAACCTCTGGCTGTCCTACTGCAGGGCTATAGGAAGAAGAACATTGTAACTATAGGAAACATTACCCAGTTAGGTTTTTTAAAAGATTTTTATTTATTTTTATTGCGAAGTCAGATATGCAGAGAGGAGGAGCTGAGCCAATTTGAAGCCAGGAGCCTGGAGCTTCTTCCAAGTCTCCCACACAGGTGCAGGATCCCAAGGCTTTGGGCCATCCTCAACTGTTTCCCAGGCCACAAGCAGGGAGCTAAATGGGAAATGGGGCAGCCAGGATTAGAACTGGTACCCATATGGGATCCTGGCACATTCAAGGTGGGGACTTTAGCTGCTAGGTCATGGCGCCAGGCTCTACCCAATTGGTTTAAAAGACATTCAGTAAGTTAAAAAAAAAAAAAAAAAAAAAAAACTACCAATGACCAAGGAATCAAAGCATAAAACAGAAGTTCTTAAAAAAACAGTGATGTGGCAGTTATAGGATATTAAACTATGATTTGGGAACATTTCTTTCAGCCTTACTGCGCAGTGTTTTAGTAACAAGCTGTATGAATATGCGTTGCAGGGAGGGGAGAGGAAGCTGGGGAGAGACACTGAAACACAAGCCAGGATTATATTTGATCCTTGAACCGCACACTATCTGGATAGCTTCTTTTCAGTGCACAGTAAAGATTAATATATATTACAACATTCTAGCAATACAGACTTGTTTGTGTGTGGTATTCATTCTCGGAAGGATTAAACAGAATCTTGCATTAATTATATTCCAAAATTTTTATCTCCTCAAATAGACTGTATTATACTTTAAAATGTTACTAAGTATGGAGAAGGATTTATATATTTTTTATAAGAGATGATTCTAAGATAAAAATATTCAGTGAAATATCTTAAATGCACATTTTAAAGGCTTCCTAATTGGAGATCCGTTTGCTGATCTACCCGTTCTCCAATACACTGACATCTTTGAAGCTTGCATGTCTTAATTCAAATGTTGGTGATTGAAATAAATACAATTAAAATTTTTAAAAAAAGGAGTGAAGATATGCTGAAGGGTGATAGCTGAAACATTTAACAGCAATACAGAAATCTAAGCTTTTTTTCCCCCCTAAATCATGAATATAAATAAGACCCATGCCATTCACAACTTTATGCTCCTTTTCGAGCAACTTCCCCTCCTCCCTTGGCCTTAGGATATATCAATGCCAGGGATGTAGCATTCTGCTTTTAATTCCAATTATATTGTAAGGTGAGATTAATGGGCTGCTCTCTGGAGCACGGACATGCTGGGCAAGTACAGAAACAGCACTGCCTTATGAGATGTTAGAAGATCTTGGCTTTGTGGTGAGTCACAGAACATGCTTTTATAGTTTCAGTGCTCCTTGTCACATCTGAAGTTGCTTACTCTGACATTAAGAAATCTTTTCTTTCGCATGAGTAACAGAAGACTGTAAAGTCTGTAGGAGATCTGTGGACACTGAGAGCATACTTGATGGTTTGGAGACCTCATCACTCACTAAGCCTGTCATAATGCACGCTCAATAGAAGAAAAAAGCATTTGGAGAACTGACTTGTTTCATTAAGTTACTGCTTCATTTTTATGACCAGATAGGCAAATCTATTATTGTTATCTTAGCAACAAGGCACTGACTTGCTGCTGACACCACCTTGGTGGGAATATTTTTAAGCACTTCATATTCTCAGCCTGTTTGCCACACTGATGTACTCACAATGACTGGAATAACCACGGCAAATGAGTTGCATTTTCCCTAATGGCTCCAGATATGTGACTCAAAGGAGTTATTCCAGGAGTAAAGTAGAAATGGGATGGGTTGATAGATTTATCTGAGTCATTTAGAAATTATTTATAGGTCTTTGGTGAATGGTGAATGGTACATAGAGTTGTGGACTATGAGGTGATAATAGCTGTTTTAAAACTGAAGAGTTACCTGATGTAATGACAAATGAGCCACTATTATCTGATTGGACACATGTAAACAGGTATTTTAGGAGCCTCTAAACATGGGATAAATCTTTTATTAAATAATACAGGCCAATTGAACTGCATAGTTCATCATAAATGACCTGAAATTACTTAGAATCACTGTAATAACAAGCATATAATGACACTGAAAAAAAAAGTCCTTTTGCTGAGTCTAATGAAAATAAGATAATTAGTTGAATCATATTTTGTGAAATTGCAATGTGGTTTTTCTATTATTTTAGGCTTTTCCAAAATAATGAAGTTCCTTCTTAGTCGAAAATAAGTCCTTAAAACAACAACAACAAAAAGTCCTTGTGATCTCAATTTTGCAGACGTCATGCTTTCTTAATTTTCTCTGATTAATTCTAAATTTATTTACTTTGTTTTGTAGTGTAGGTAATTCTTTTTTTAGTTATGTACAGAAGCTTTATTCCCATTTACACCTTTTCCACTCAAGTAATCTTTTAGAGGTTGAGATACTAGGCCTGGTGAGATGGCTCAATGGCTAAACCTTTGCCTCGCAACAGACAGGATCCCATATGGGCACAGGTTCATAGTCTGCCTTCTCTACTTTCCATCCAACTCCCTGATTGTGGCCTTGGAAAGCAGTAGAGAATGATCCAAAGCCTTGGGACCTTGCACCCATGTGAGAGGCTAAGAAGAAGCTCCTGGCTCCTGGCTTTGGATTGGCTCAGTTCTGGCTATTGTGATCACATGGGGAGTTAACCACGGAACAGAGGATTTTTCCCCTCTGAATCTCCTTCTCTCTGTAAATGTGCCTTTCCAATAAAAAATATAAATATTTTAAAAAAGAAAGAGAAATTAATTAATCTTACTTTCATTAAATGTTTGAATTTCACCTAGCACTACTGACAAACTCTCAAGTGCCTTTTAGATACTGTATTTAACTTCTTTTCCTAGTATTGAGGACTTCTGTGGTAAGTTAAAGATTGATGTTATAAAGATTGATGTGAAAGGTAAAAGGATGATGCTATGGTTTTCATCAAAGAACTTTGCACAGAACTTTGAGATCAGAAGTGTCATAATTACACTTTGAAAATTTTCATTAATGTTTGGCTAGACTATTTAGTTAGAAACTCCTGTTTTATAAACTTCTTTATGATCTTGACTAATGAAAAAGAGTGAATTTGTATTCACCTTCTAGTTAAAACCAAAGGATAGTTTTAACAGAGATTTGTCCATTGTGTTGTTAAAAATCAGTAATTTCTGTTTTAAACGGTTGGCTAAAACAACCCAGGGCCACCATGGGTCCCTTGGCAACCTGGTTGGAAAGTGAAGCTTTACATAATTGACAAATGATTCTTAACTCATAAATACATAATTGTGTTGACCTTCAGGCTCTCATCCATAGAACATGCTGCAAATTCCTTCTATTTTTTTTTAAATCTTAATCTTCCTCAGAGTATTTTACTATTTCTCCCTCCTGTCATAACAAATCAATGTCACTTTGAGAACTTTGATCCATAATGCCACTGTCCCACCTTTTCTTCCTTTTCTGTATAAATATCCATCACTGTTGACATTTAACATTCACGAATGATGGTAGCAGATTTCACTTATGCATGATTGGATATGGGTTCTATATTTAGACATGTGCTTGATTCAACTGGAAAATTTTTCAAAGTTTTAATATTCATAGAGTGATATACTAAGTCAATTACATTGTTTCTTATGGGAAGAATTTATATGACTTATGTTTTTCAGATATTTTTCTTTCCCAGATTATATATGTAAATATATGACTGTCTGCCATTTAAAATAAGTTAGTTTTGTTGTACATATTATATTTTTTATTTATAAGCTAATTTATATTATGATTGCAATTGCTCAAAATCCCATTTAAATGGATTCACAATTAGATGGCCTGAAAAATGTCTTCTGATGAACCAGAATTACATTTCAGCCTGAGTCCTTGCACATGTTGCATTCTCTAATCTTTCTGTAGTTCATCTGTTTGGGGAAATACTTGGTACATCAGCTAACCACATTGTCAGACATTATATACAAATATAGCCACCCATTTAAAGTGTTGACTCAAACACTGGCTCTTTTTCTATCTATGATAATGACAGCAGCCTATAATATATTGTGAAATAAGATTAAGGCAGTGTATTTATTGGCATGAATGTCGTATTTTAATTTAGACACAGCATTTTCTGTGAATAAAGAAATTCTCTATTGCTCTATAAATATTCCTAAAAGAAACATTTTGGTTATGGTAGCAATATACCTCTACATATTGCAGAGTTCTGTTAACAGTTTTCTACTGTACTACTTGGTTAATTTTAGATTTATGAAGAATTTTTGCTGACCTAACTACAGGCCAAAGTATAGCATGACTTTCACTAATGTGTGTTCATGTACATTCATTAAAATACATAAGCCTAAATATATCTGCACTGTACATAATTAAATACATCACACATTTTATTTTAACTGCCAGTTAGCCCGATAATTAATTGCAAGTTAAAGTCATTATCATTTAAAACCAATATAGAGGACAAAGATGGAAGATATAGAGGACAAATTAGAAAGGTGGATCATCCAAAGGCCTTGGCCACAGAGCCGACTGAGACCTGAGCAAGCAAAGGAAACTTGCCCACTTTTAGACATGATCTTCAGTACATAGTCTGTAGCCCTTTTCTGGGTGGCAAAACTACGTAAAATCTCCTACCCCATTCACTCTCCCTCAGCCCTCTCCATGGTCTCACTCTGAGTGGAAAGAAGGATCTGCTAAGAACATGGGTAACAGAATCGTTGAGTTCATATTCAAAGCACATCCTATATTGTAGGTCCAAGTGGAAAATGGCATCTTTATTCCCAGAGGATGCAGTCTGTTCAAACAGAATGAACTTAGTGAAGGAGAGGATTTTGTCCCCACTGACAGGCTCTCAGCCAGATCTTTTTGTGCAGGAAACAATTGGCAAGCCCCATGTGTCAGCCTTAATGGGAAGCCTGCCCTGGGCCACATTACTTAAGCTATAATACCTTGTAATAGCTTCAACTAACTTAATTTTTCTAGACCCCTGCTGTAATTCTTATCACAAGTAGTCTGTTGTTTTGGGTCCTCGCCAAAAATAAGGAGTGCTCACTCCTTATACCTCCCTTTATTAATTAATTAGCTCATTTTTCAGAGCAGTGAGATGAAATTTCAGAGCATCAATACATGGAAATAATTTGAAATATTTTTATCAAACTTGTATTTTGACATAGGGTGAAGAGGCAGGGATTTTTTTCAAGCCGTAGGGATTGGAAGAGGGGTTTGCCAAAGTCAAGCTTAACGGTCACCGTGTGATGAAAGCGGATGTTTGCTGTCTTCCTCTACAATGTTCCCACAGCCAGAGGTGTTGCTTTAAAAACAATCCTGAAGATAAACTATTCCATTGTCTCATAAATAAACATTTTAAAATAGTAGACAGAATTGTATTCGGAGGATAGGTTTAAGAAAATATTGTCATTACTCTTTTTTTCCATGTAAACATGGGTGAAAACTTCTTGGAATAGAATACTAATGGTAGAAACCTTTCATCGATCTTACCTTTTTCTAACAGAAAGAATACTGTGCTGTAACAGATGTCCAGAATAGCGCATGGCTGGATTCAGTAGCATCCTCAGTACTGATCGAGGCATAAATCAGCATAAAGGCTTTGTTGTATACAGACTTGTATTCAGACATTTCTTCTGACACCTTAAAGGAAGGAGTTGACCTTTCTGAAACACACAAATCAATTTCTGAAAGAATGATGTCTGTAAATACAATGTAGTTCCTAATTTAATGAACTACCCAATTCTTTTCAGAAATCAAATGGATTTCTCATTGTTTGAAATTGTTTTCATGTCTGATAAATAGAAGAGAACTTTGGAAGTGATTATTTTGTTTCATTTTTAAAGAAGAAAACTTTTTATCAGTTTTGGCAGCACATATACCAAAGTTGGAAAATACTAAGCAGAACATTGTGGCTGCTTGGAAACAGTGGTACTTACTTTCTAAAGTGAAAATTCACCGTAGAAACACACAAAATAACTTATTTCAGATCTGCTTTATATGAAGTATATACACAATTAGAAACTAGGTGAGTAATCTTGTTCCTAGGAAATAGATATGGATCATGCATAAATGTCGCAGGGCAAATGTGTGTGTTGAACCATTAGCTTAATCAGGAAATATTTATCACCCTTACATTTTGGCTTATGGACTTGATTACAAATTCTTGCATTTTAAGATGTGCTAACTTCAAAGATACATAACAACTCAGTGACAATTCAAAGATTCAATAGTTATTAAGCTACTTTGTTTATCTGAGTGCTATGACTCACAGTTTGTGTTGACAAATGAGTTACAGTCATTAAGATATGTTTATTTTATTTATTTATTTTATTATCTTATGATGTAGTCAGTAAGATTTTATTCAGAAAGGTATTTACAACTGTTGCTTCCAGTGAAACACAGTCTTGAAATATTACCTTTATTTGCTCATGCAAAATAAGGAAACCGTAATATGGAAATGTCATGAGATAGAGTAGTGGGATACTTTAAGTAATATGTGAGTAAAACTCAAGCAATAACTATATACAAACTTTTTTTAAACAATAATATGTTCAGTGAAAGCTCAATATCTCACATCAACAAAACAAGATAAAATACTTCGAAGCAGAGATGCAAACTATTCATTACATGTAGAAAGAAAGGCAGCACTCTTTGTGCCTACTGTTTCTGCAGCAATAATTGGTTCATTGTACAATTTGGACCTCTTACTTAAATCAAGTTTATATTTCACTCTGGCTTCAGTATTACATTAATGACTATTATAATGAAATCATTAAATCTGAAAGTCAATATTAATTTGTTATCAGTGAATTACATTGGCAAGGGAGAAAGAAGAGTTTAATATTATGTGTTTGATTATTTCATAACCTGTGTGCACATTATAAAACAGATTGCAGTAGTTATATTTTTGTACCAGCTGTAATTACTTGATATGGAAGTACATTATGTTAATAATGGTTTTCAGTCAAAAATCAGATTACACTTATTTTACCACTTTTTTCATTCAGAGCACTTTTCGGATATACACTTTATTTTCTGGAGCAGTAAAATTCAACATCTTAATGGACTCTGGAGAAGCAGCAGGACCCTGAGCACCCCTTATTTTTCTTTGCTTCCAAAAGCCCATTGGCAAATTGACAATTACTTTAATTTTTTTAATTATTGTCAGCCAAAAAAAAAGATCTGCATATTTATAAATCAAATACTTTTCAGTTGCATTTTGATGTGCAAATTATATATTGTCCACTAGATTTCTTCTACAGAATTTATAGCTTTAGCTCTTGAAAGCTCCCCTCTACTACAGCCTGAAGAGCATTAGTGTGTGTGCACATGAGCACCAATACATAGTGGTACACATTTCTCTTCTATTGTGTTTGCTGCATATTTACACCAATTTTTGTTAAAGAAATATCTTGTTTTTGTATTTTTAACACAGTCTTAGTGCTATGCAGTGCTAAGTCATGCAATGCAAAATGATGCTCTTTTATTTTTAAAATAATGCTTTGTCAACCTTATGGCCTACTTATATGCTTCTTTTCTGTGTCACCATCAGGGCTCAGTTCAAAATTCTACAAGAAATGTTCAAACTGCCATTACATATCCTTAGGACATTGCAAATGTATTTGTGCTTTTCTTGACTGTATCACTTCTAATCATTCTTCTTTCTAGAATTCCTTTCTAGCATTGCTGTACAAGTCAGCCTGAGATGACCTTTTCACTCCCGTCTTACCAGTATTTTATTAACCATATTGCTTACTGTATTTTTATAAGAAACACACAATGTTGCTTTTTCTTATGTAAGAATTAATGGAAAATTTTGGACAATATCAAAACATGATTTTTTTAACATAACCACACACATAATGCTAGTTTGTCAATCATTTTCACCAAAATTTAAATTCCATTAGATGTTTTGCTACATCTAATCCTGTATCTTTCTGTTTGTATGAAATATTACCTGTTTCTTTCCTATGATTTGTACTAAAAATCACCTTTTGTTTCCAAATATTTGGATAATTCCTGGATGTAGACTTTGGTGTAATTGGGTCTTTACTCGTTCATTGTGCTGCTGGGTTCGAAATAACTCTATCAATCTAGATAGTAACTTTTTAAATTTAATGCTTCTTTGATACTTTTTCATTTTTTTCTTATCTTTCTCTGGAGCTCCTTTTTGCAGAGAACAATAACAGAGAGGAGAATAATGGTACCATGAGATCTATACTCTAATTTTATATATTCCATTTTTTCTGTTGGCGTCTGTCTTCTGGGAGATATTATGTACCTATATAGGAAGCTACTTCAAAAAGTGTGAGAAATGAAATTCACATACTAGTTTATTTTGGCGCTATGTATTTTGAAATCCATGTATTACATTTTCATCTTGCATGCTTTCTGTTAATTTTGAAGACCTTTTGTTTCTATGCTGGAATTAATTTCCTAATTTTTAGGAAATCAATTATTAAGAAGCCTTAACTGGCATTATATTTCTGCATGTAGTTTCTGTTGTTTAAGCATTCTTTCAAGCATGAATGCACAATGTTCTGCTACCTCAATGAATATAGTGACACAGGTTTTATTTTTTCTTTAGTTTCAAATTATTTCATGCCTTGTGTTTTTTTTTTTTTTTGTCTCCTGATCTAGTTTTCCTCTGTTCATTTTCCTCTTATCCATTCATGTTTGGTTATCATATTATTTTGAAAGGGCTCAGTGAGCAGAGCTTTTGTCCACATTTTGAGTTAGGAATTGTAAGCTCTGGGCATGGGGAGAGCTTGTTGTACGGAGAAGAGAATACTCTATCCCACTATTGCTCTCACAACAAATTACTTTAAACTGAATCACTAAAACAATATAAGGATTTCATCCTATAATTAAATAGATTCAAGTTCTGACAAAGGCATCGCATGACTTAATAAGCTTTCTTTGTGATAAAACGCCTTCCTAAGGCATTATCTTCTGGTGAAAACCCTTTCATATTCTCTGACTCTTGCCCTCATTCTGCATCTCCCAGCAACAATGTGTAAGTCAAAATTATTACACTTATTTTATCATAATAATGTATACTGACTATAGCAAAGGAAGGTTACCTGCTGTTCTGCACGCGGCTCATTAGAGATCACTTCCCAAACACATGTTAATCAACTCTCTCTTTTTTTTTTTTAAAGATTTATTTTTATTATTTTTTCATTGGAAAGGCGGATATACAGAGAGGAGAGACAGAGAGGAAGATCTTCCATCCGATGATTCACTCCCCAAGTGAGCGCAACGGGCCGATACTATGCCAATTCGAAGCCAGGAGCCTCTTCCGGGTCTCCCACGCGGGTGCAGCTTTTGGGCCGTCCTCGACTGCTTTCCCAGGCCACAAGCAGGGAGCAGGACTGCTGGGATTAGAACCGGCGCCCATATGGGATCCCGGGCGTGCAAGGCGAGGACCTTTAACCACTTGCGCCACCGCGCCGGGCCCCCAACTCTCTTTTTATGTGAGGCAGTACAGTCTTTGGTTTCGAGAACAGGAGACCAGACATCTTAGGGGGCCATTCTTCTGCCAGGTTTCCGGAAGACTGGATCAGGCAGGAGGAGCTAACCGATTTGTAGCACTTGCAGGTCTCTGCTACTTAAGAGGAATTTTTCACCGTTGCCTGTTGTCTTGCCTTTGTTTATAAGCTGTCCAGCACGTTACTAGCAGCAAAACGTGAGAAAATGATTAAGAGTTTCTTCATTTGTCTCTGGAGCAGTTGGATGCAAAGATGCTGTAATTCAACCTTTGCAACAAAGTGTTTGAGACAGGCAGTGAGTCAGCGCATTGCACCACGGACATTCAATTGATTCTACTACCTTCACTTCTCGGCTATGAGCTATTTTAGTCTACTATTCTATACGAACTATTTTATTCTGTTAGAGACACTCATTAACTCATTAACTGGTAGGCACTTTACCTTTGAATTTTTCCATGTCTTCCCAATGCAGAGATCGAAGAAAATGTATAGTGTCCCAATTTACATCCCTTTGCAGTCTATTTGTTTTTGTAATTTTGTCCTATATTAAAACATTTTCACACTGTAGCATTGTGCATGATCTAAAGCTTTCTTTGTTTAATTTATTCTTATGTAAAACCCCAAACTCTTTGCAACAGTAACTTGTTATCTATCTACCTATCTATCTATCTATCTAAACACATACATATATAGCATTATTTTATAGCATTACATTATAGCATTAAATATAGCCTATACTATATATTAGCATTTATATGGAAAGAAGACTGGAATATTATATTGAAAACAGAGTGGATATCCAGAACAAGGATATTGCCATGATAAGCTAGAACCACTATAAAAAATTAAATATTTATGGTAGGTGAACATTAATGAATTAAATATTGATTCATTCTTATTGAAATCCATAAAATAAGTCTATTCTAATATGGTATTGGAAATTAAAAAGTATCCTACTACATATTATTAGGAGATATACATATATAAATAAGCATAACAATTCACAATGTTTTGATTTTGTTATTTTAACATTCATACAAGTATAATGAAAGCTTTGTTTATTTAGTATTAAGTCAAAACATTGTAAATAATTCAAAATTGGGAAGTAGGGCCACATACTAAGAGTCCAGTGCTTGTCTTACTTGTACTTTTATTTAGATTCCAACAATATAAATATTAAGTAATTAGAAACAGTATATACTTGGGAAGGAAAAGTGTTTTTTTTTCAAGTTCAGTTAGTTTAAGAATGAAAAACAAATTGCCAGAAGGTAGTTGGACCGCCCCAGGCTTAGACTTCATGATTAAACCTTGTCTGATCCCCAGGGTGCCCCTTTGGTATGCATCTGCTTTTGTTTAGAAACTTGCCTTTTTTTTCTTTTGATTCTAACTTTTAAGTATTATTAAAATATATGGCACATTTTGCCATTTACATCAAGCACAGAAAAGATAAATAAATACATATATTTTAAATATAAATGAAAATAAGGCAGAAAAATTTTGAGACACATACCATTCAGGAAATTCAAAATAATAGAAGAGTTTAGATTCATAATAATATATAAGATGCTATCCCCATGGGAGAATGTATTGTGGGAAACAAGAAAGCAAAGAAAATAAAGCATAGCCAGGAGAAAAATTAGTTAAGTAAGAAATTTCTGAAAAATTAAATGTAACTGTCCTAGAGATAAGATCAGAACACGGTCAGACAGGTGGGACAAAGTGCAAGCCAGACCTTGAGAAGCTGGAATGAAGGCACCAGCCAGAGGCACGTGGTGCTTTAGAAATGTGTTCTGGGTAATCTGTCATTAATAATCACTAGCCACAGACTATGATGGTGAGATGAAGAACCTTTTGCAGGGGCCCATGTGGAGGTAAAGGGAGTAGCAAAGTCTCGGCAAATAATCTTAACTCTAAGAAACAGTAAGTGGCACTGTCGAGTAGTACTATTACTGTGATGGAGAGGGATGCCGAGATTTTGAGACATATGGGAGGATGCTCCAAGTATTTTCAGAAAAAATGAGTTAAAGTATTCTTATTTCAGTACATAAAGCTTTTGAAATCCATGAATATTTTCTCATAATAAATCTTTTTCATAATGTTTTTGAAGGCTGGACATATTAGAGCAAAAGCAATGAGGCTAATTTCATTATTCTGCATGATTTATACTTGTATGTTTTGCTCAGGTCGACAGTTTTTTAGAATGTATGTCTAAAAGTAGAGATGTGTCATGACTTCAAATGCAGGACATGGGAGAGCAGGAACCGATAGTAAACAAAAACAAACAAATAAATAAGTGAATCTACCAAGTTCTGAAAAGTCAACATTTATTCCATGAGACATTCTGAATACTTGGTACATGTTAATTTATGTTCCAATATAATTGATTTCCAACATAATATGCGTATTAGATCGAATTTTATTATCATGTGAAGAAGAGTCAGGATATTTGCTAGTCTGATAATTTTGTTTTCCTTTGCTTTAATGTATATGAGATGCAGAGAGAGAAAGAGAGGGAGGGAGAGAGAGCGCTCTCAGGTGAGCTCTCATCCCCTAGCTGAATACCCAAACGAGGGGGCCAGAGCTGAAAAGATTATCCATGTGTCCCACAAGGGTGGCATTAGAACAACTAATTTAGTTATCGCTGCTGCGGCGCAGTGTTTGTATTATAGCTGGCAGCTGGAGTCGAGGCCAGAGCCAGCGTCTAATGCAGGCATTCACATGTTCTTGATCTGGTTATGCTTCAGGATATTTCCTGGGCCTTCCTAAACTAGATTCTCTGCACAAGGGACACAGGGAGCATTATTGTTTCAAAATTCTCCTCGGGACTCTAAAATGCAGTGAGGTCGAGAACCATTAGAATAATTAATCACTAAAAGTGTTACTCATTTCTGTTAGATTATGATTGAGATGATCTTTGGAAACAAAGGTGACCTTGGGAAATTTGGAAGAAAATGTTCAGTTCTTGAAATTCTAGTAGAGCAAAGAACAAGTTTGAAAATTCCAGCAGTGAATAAAGTTGTAGAAAACACTCTGCAACATTCAATTATTTTTTATAGTTCGTATGCATTTCTGTAACATACCCAGAAGCTACTCTGATGTGTGTTTTGCAAGTCCACTGAGGAAACACAGTAACTTTTTTTTCTTTTTGCAAATTGCTTCTTTTTCCACATACTAAACACAGAGATGGAAGCTATTACATTGATATTTTAAGGAAAAAAATCCAACAGTACATTTTATGTATCTTACTAATTGAAGCCAAAGAGGATATACTTTTCCCTTTCCTGTAATGTCTAGAAAACTAACTTGATTATGGACTCTGTGGGCATAGTAACAGACTTCTCATAGAGGAGTGGAATTCATGATTTATTTAAATACATAATGGTAATGAGTTGTCAGTCTATGAGGAAAAATCAGGTCTATCAGTTATTCCAAGGGTATTGAAAGCTTTCTTTACATCTAGCTGTTCATCTGTGTGACATTCCTGGAGGGCGTCTTTTGATAGTTGATTATTATTTGAAGTAGCAGGAGGCAGGCAACTTCAAACGAAGCAGCTCCTTCAGCCAGAACTAATAGTCTAGGGAAGATGTTTCCTATTCAAAATACACCCAAGTTTGTGGATTGTGACCATACGAACATGGGGAATATTGTGGAAGAACATATATTATGAAAGAAAAGAGAGTATAATCATAAAATCTTGGAAACAAGGTAACACGAAGAAACAATGGTATTTTCAATCAAATATTTGCCAAAAGTAATATCTTGGGGAAAGAAGTGACTATGTTTTCATTACACAGAATCAATGTATTCACTTCTGAAATTATAAAATACTTCTGTTACAGAATGAAGATCTTCCCAGAGGAGAGTGGGATAAACTGAGCATGAGGAGAGAAAAATGACTCTCTGGACTCCCAGTGAAACTGCTGGAAATGTGTAGACAATGGGATGCTGGACTGTCTGACATTGTCTGTACCAGCAATGTCGGGACATACTTAAATAACAGATGGAATTATGACTGCTTATGAAAGACTATGCTGTTGGAGCCATATGAGGAAAATCTGTGGGGGGGGGGGTAGGATTCCAGGCAGTTGATACAGCCATCCTAGATAATCTTTTATTTTAGAGATTCATTTTGTCATTCAAATAAACAATAATAATGTTAGAAGCCTTGCTATTGAAGGCGCCAGCACTGCGGTATAGTATGCTAAGCTTAAGCTTGTGGGGCTTGCATCTCACATGGGTGCCGTTTTGCATCCTGGCTGCTCTACTTTTCGTCCAGTTTTCTGCTTATAGTGTGGGAAAGCAGTGGGAGATGGCTGTAGCCCTTAGGCCATGGCACCCAGGAGGACAAGCTAAAAGAGGCACCCACCTCCAGCTCTGCAGTTGTGTTTATTTGGGGAGTGAAGCAACAGAGGGAAGATCTTTCTGTCTCTGTGTCCCTCCTTCTCTCTGTAAATCTGCCTTTCAACTAAAAAATAAATCTTAAACATCAAACCTTAGTATTGGAAAGTGTCTGATCAGGGTTTTCATACCCCACCCTAAAATATGTATTGAAATA
Organism: Ochotona curzoniae; assembly: GCF_017591425.1. Lineage (NCBI taxonomy): Eukaryota > Metazoa > Chordata > Mammalia > Lagomorpha > Ochotonidae > Ochotona > Ochotona curzoniae. The sequence continues at coordinate 37,584,435 of NW_024466502.1, read as the reverse complement.
ACATAAGTAAACATGTAAATATCAATATCAGCTGTTGAGATCAGAAAGCAAATTACAAGTATACACTACTCACTTTAACCTGTACTAAATGCATCCTTCTGCCCTTTTCTAAACTGTTTGCCTTTTCATGCTTTTCATTATCCTTGCCTCTCCTTGCTTATAGCTAGTTTTGAGTTGTGGCAGTATCTTCACCATATCATGGCTTCCACTCTATGCTAATACATTCCCACAGCTGCATTGTGAGGCAGGTTTGGGTAATTCCCCTTCACATTTTTTCTAGTTCCTAGGGATCTTTGTTGATGTTACTTCAAAACTGTTTAATAGGTCAAGAACACAAATAGGTTCAGAGTTGATGGGAACACTACCGACTACCCTATGTACTATGCTTCAGTTAGTTATAAAAGTACCAACATAGGAACTATTTTCGCTACTACTTTTGGGTGACTATTTAATTAGCAAATGCAGAATATTTGTAGACAGCCTACAGTTGAAATGGAAGGTAATCATATTACAATTCTTACACCCAGAATGAAATTATCGTGTGAGAAGTCACACATCTGTGACCTATTTTCATATGTGCATCTAGGCATACACCTGTTTGTCTTAGTACACTCACAAAACCTGGCTTTCTAGTGACCTAGAAACTCTAAAACTGGAACTCGAATAAACTTAGTAAATGGTTCCTAAAGGAATAACATTTCTGGAATACACTTTGAGTAATAATCTCACATAGTTCCATAATGGAACCAACAAAAAGATGGGAAAGAAAATTGATATTGCTTCTTGGGTTTTAGCTAAAATTATTGAATTTTCCTTTGCTAATAATTACCTTGAGAATGTAGTCAACAATTATTTCTTTTACATTCACTCTTATTTTTTTCTCCTGAGCCTAAAATTATGCACTATCAAACATCTAATAAGTCATTCTTTAGCCTTGTCTTTCATGAACTAAATAATGCATTATGTTTAAAAGAACTAATCCCTTTTATTGAATTATACAACATTGATTAAGCATTTGGTTGATAGAATGGTTCCTCTCCAGTTTTCAGGAGTCTTTGACATGGTTGTGTTTTCCATTTTGTTCTAGTTTGCTCTCAAACTCTCTACCTTTTGAAATCTTACAAAGAATATGTCAAAATTCTTTGTTTCATACTCTTTGTAAAGGTACATGGAATAATTAATTGTGTCTTCTGAATTTCAGTTTTTCTAAGCTATATTGGCATGCTGTGCAACATGACCCTGCTGCACTTTAGCTTTATTGATTTGCCACCGCTTTCATCAATGCGGTGTGATGTGCAGCCTGTTTATACCAACTGAACCATGTGTCTGAAAAACTTATTTGGGTTGAGTGATTAATTATATTATGTGTCCTAGTATTTTAAATCAAGAGTTACAAAGCAAGGTACATCTCTGTAATCTCAAGGTATAGGTAATAGTGTTAGCCATCTTACCCAGTTAGGGAGGTTTTATAAACAATGCTAAATGGAATATGCCAGCTACTCTCAATATGTAAAAATGTGTAGCTTCTAAAGTTTCAAAATTCTCTATATTATTTTGCTATAAAGGATCTGATGCAAGTACTAAAGCAAGCAGATCCAGAACACTTTTGTGATCGTGTGTGGGTCATTGTAATAGTTTGGTTTTGTGCTGCTAGTATCTTTAGGCAAAAACTTCGAATTTGAACGATGTAATAATAGCTACCAACTCTGAACACAGTGTGCCAGGCATTGTGCTAGGTGCTTTATTTACTCTTTACCTACTCTGCAATGATTTCCTTCATTTAATGGAAGAGAAAGCACATATTCTGTAAATAAAATAAGTTTTCTACAGTTAAGAGGAAGTTGCAGGCTTTGTTGGGAAACATTTTCATGCAAATTCATGTGTACTTGCCTTCATGTCATATCAAAGAGAATAGCATCCCTTGTAGTCAGGAGCAGCAAGCAGAAGTATCTCATATAACTTTCTCTGTTGCTTTAGTGACCGGAAATGATCAAGATGATGGGCACCGCCAGTTCTAGATTGACATGGAAAGGCAGTGACTTCCCACTCACGTTCCCTCTATGGATGAATGTTAGGTAAGAAACATACCAAAGAAAGCTCCTTGCTTGAAACACGGGAATGTTTTCTGCCTCTGGCACTGAATATTAACTTTTGTAGAATATTTGTCTTTAGGACTATCTGGTTCTAAAGCTTCCCAGCTCTTCTTGCAGCCACTTGTATTTCAAATATTTATTTTGCAATCCACAATTTAAATAACTTTTCAAGTCATACCTATGTTTTTACCATTCAGAGTGCCCTTTAATCGTACTCTTCTCAGACTCTATTTTGTTCTTTTCATTACTCTAAATTTGAGGTTTGTAATGTGTGAACTATTGCTCACATCTAGTTCCATAAACTGACCTTGCCAGTTTTTCTGAATGATTGTGGTAGTGGTCTTTACTTAAAACATTGCCTTATCTCAATAGGTACAGAATCTTAAAGTTACAAAACACTGGTGCTATCTTTAAGGTCTTCCAGTATTTTCTATTTTCCTTGGCACATAATGCACGTTATTCAAACTGTTCTGATTTTTGCCAGGAAGGTTGATGAAAACCACAGTATTGGTAAGGTGCCTTAATTTGCAAGGCTGTGTCTACTTGATGGTTGGTCCAAATTTAATGTGAAATAAACAGTTCAGATAACGATGGGGAGCAAGTCAATGAAGGCAAAAGCAATAAGTGTTTGCATATTATCAAATTCACTTCTTGATGAAAAAAATCACATGGTTTATAATAAAAAAAATTAACCAAATTTTGTGTAGGAATGCAATAGAGAACGCTATAAAGCAAACTTCTTACAGTTCCATGTCTATGTAGAGATGACAGCTGCCTTTTGTAGCAGTAGTGCTAAATTAAAAATAAATACCCATATTGTGGTTTGAAGACTTTTTTTTCCCTGACCACATGCAAATTCCTAGACTCAACCCCAGAGAGTCCAAAGGACACAAGTAAATATTCTATTGTGTTTCTAAAAGAGAAAAAAAGTAAGACATTAAATGCCATATTAAAGAGTGAGCGAAAGACCATGTGTTCTCCAGGAGCTGGAAGAAAAGGAACCTGAAATTATTTCAAGGAAAACCGTATGCTTACTGTGCTGTGGGAGACTGTGAAGGGCTGTGCTGTGCAGAGGCAGTCAGCTATGCCTACACAGGACAGGAGGGGCTAAGCACATGGACAGGAAGGCTGGTCAAGGCCCTGTTGCCCATCAGCACAGCCCTACTCAACTGAACACATGGTGTCAGACACAGTTCAAAAGCCTAGGGCTGGTCTGGGTTATCACTGTCCACACACAATCTGCCTAGTGCAGTTTTATACAGCTTTTTGCAATAAAAATAAACTTTGCAACTTTGAAATATGTTCCTGGTATGTATATGTGATTTTTCTTCTTCTTTTCCTCAAATCTTTCACTAGCACCATTCAAGATCTTGCTGATTTATTAGTAATTCTGATGAAATGTATTATAATCTACACTGAAAATATAGAACAGCAACCAAATGTTTCTCTTTTTAAAAATATTTGTTTATTTTTATTGGAAAGGCAGATTTACAGAGAAAAGTAGAGACGGAAAGATGTTCCATCTGCTGGTTCAATCCAAATAGCTACAATTGCTGATGCCAAGCCAATCTGAAGCCAGGAGATTTTTGTTGGGTCTCCCACATAAGAGCAGGAGGCTTTGACACATCTTCTACTCTTTCTTAACTAATCATGCTGGGGAGAGCCAGCCTTGTGGCACAATATAAAAACACACCTATATTGGCTCTTCCACTTCTGCTCTAGCTCCCTGCTGTTTCACCTGGAAAAGCAACAGAGGATGACTTAGGTGTTTGGGATTTTGCTAACCATGTATGAGATGTGGAGGGATGTTCCTGATGTTAGCTTAAACCAGCCTTGGTTTTTGTGGCCAAACGGTGAGTGAATCTTGAGATAAAAGGCTCCTCTATCTGTTTCTCTCCCTTCCTCTCTTTAATTCTTTCTTAAAAAAAAAGAAAAAACAACAATTTTAAGAAATGGCCATGCAGTTTATACATGGATACCATTTGTCTGTTAATAATGTGTAGGCGAACCATGATATATCTCAGTTTACTGACTGCCCCGTCAATGAGTAAAGTGTACCAAACACAATGGTTACATATAACATTGTTCTTGTATAAACATATGCTGTTTATGATAATAGAAGTTTATGTAATAATTGAAGATATAATATTGAACTTCCATATCAATATAGAGATGAAAGCATTTCAATAGCTTTGATATATACTTCATTAAATTTCATTCAGCAACTTGAGTAATATCTATAATATCTATAAAATATTATGCTCTTCAATCGTAGGTGCTAATATGCTTATTTGCAATGCTGACTATGGATAAGTAAAGTACGATAAACAAAAAGGGTTATTTTCACACACAAAAAAATTTCCAATGTCATTACACTATTTTATTACCTTTCTGAACTTTGCAAGGAAGTGAGGGGATAAAATTTAAAAAGATGGACACAGTATCTCTTTTCACACAGTGTACACACAATTAAGAGGTAGAAAATGTAGAAGGCAATTATGACACATTATGTGTTACTGTCTTAGAAGTGCCCAGACCCCCATAGACTGAGAATAATTACAACTATTACTCAAATATGTAGCAGTAAGAGAAAGCAATTATCAAAACTAATATAAATAGGATAGAAGCCCCTAGGAAATTCTTTAGAAGACTCAGTACTAAAAATGGAGCTCCTTCTATGATCAAATTCAATTTTTTTCCATTTCTTCCATATGCTTTATATACTTTTTAAAGCAGGAAGGTCAGTGAGCTGTCCCTGGAGAGATCCAGCTAAGCTCTATTTGCACATATCATCAGAGAGCCAATTCTATCACGCAGATGGCCCCTGTTCTGGGCAGCTTGACGAAAGTGCCTTTGTGTTCCTAATTAACAAGCGAACAACTGTGCCAATTGCTTTGATACATTCGAAACCTTCTGTTCTCAGACTTTTGATGAGCTGTTTATTCAGGAGCAATACCTGGCTGCTTTATTGGCCCCAGTGTACCACTCTGAAAGGGCACAGCTGTAGAAAGATCCATAAGAATTCCTCTGTTCCAAGGAAGATCATCAGGAAGTGTTAACCATATACTGCTGGTGGTCCTCTTTATCCCTCACTGACAGAAGGATAAAGTCTATGACGGTAGAATACAAATATTTTCTGGCAATAAATCAATAGATACAGAACTCACAGCTCCATAATGAGCTGCCACAACAGCTCTCATTTTGATTCTGGGAGTTCCCATATCTGCAGCTGTGCTTAAAGATGTAAGATTTCCATGATCTTCACAAAACTCTTAAGAAGGTTGGTAGTAATTGAGATCCTAGCATTGACAGTAATGTAGAACATCAAATAATGCTAGAATAATTAATGCTTATGCCCAATTGCATTTTGCATAAAAAGAATAGAAATGTTGATGAGCTCAAACCACAGACTACGTTTGTGCATGTAATTATGTGAAATGTATTGGAAGGAGCAAATATTGGTAGTGTTTGAAACAAAGCTTCCTTGACTGAGTGTGATGTAGAGAGTTTGATAAAATAACTATTCTTTTGATTGAAAAATGAAGCAAACGAAAGATAAGTCAGATTTTTTCAAAGGGGAATATTACAAATCCTAGGCATATATTTACAAGGGCTCTTTGCATGTCAGAAATCCTACACCAAAACTAACGATTATGATGATTGAAAAAAATTATGTCAATATCTAACTTTGTAAAAAAATTTGAAGGGTAGCTTACTTTGTCCTAATCATGTTTATCTTTTTCAAATGTAATTTATTTATTTATTTGAAAGAATGATAGAGTGAAAGAAAGACACAGAGAGAGAAATCCTACTTACTGGGTTATTTATAGGCATACATTGGTGAAAAGACCTAGGGGAATGGCTCATGGTTTAAAAATAGAGAAAATACTCTAAAGGAAGAAAATAAAAGCCACTATTACCAGAACAGACACAGTTCTTCCAGTGAGTTCTCCAATGAGTTCTCCTTCCCAGTTGCTCCGTCTTCTGATTTCCCTTTATTGCTTCCTCTTACCTTCTCCATGATGCTTCCTTTTTAAAAAGATTATATTTACTTTGAAAGGTAGATTTGTAAAGAGAAAAACAGAAGAAAAAAAAAATCTTTGCTCTGCTGTTTCACTCTCCAAATGGCAGCAGCAGCCCAAGCTGAACTGAACCCATCCGACATCAGGAGCCAGGAGCTGTGGCAGCCTGGGCAACACGTGAGAGTTTCATCTCAAGACAATATCTCGTTCCTGGATGGGAGCTTGCTTTTCTTTGTCTAACATCATGTAGTAAGCTAACTGCTCCAACTTGGCTTTTGTACACAGAACAGAAGAACCTGTTGGCTTGCATGCTTGCTTCCTCTTCTTGCTACCAAACCGGATGTAGTTCTTACTCTATTTAAACACTTGCTTACTCAATAATTTGAAGCACACAATTTATACTAACTGGCTTCCAATAAGTGTTACGAGGTCTATCGGAGGTTACACAGCTTAAAAAATGCTTCCACTCTTCTGCAAAAGTTTGGAGCCTTTGTTTACCCACCAGGATGGTTAGGACAGCAGCATCCAGAGAAACTGACAGTCTGCCACACTGGTTCATAACATCCAAGGTGTTCTTTTTAACGTCAAAATCACAGGCCTCCCTGATAAAGAGAGAGAGAGAGAGAGAGAGAGAGAGAGAGAGAGAGATTGCAGGGACGCAATAATATAATTTACAGCCTTATGTTTCTCCTAATGGTGCCTGGCAGTTGGATTGCAGGTGGTAGACCTTTTGCTTCTCAGGTTAACACTTATCTACAGACAAAACAGGTCTTTTGTGCAATTATCACATCTTTGCCAGCTGCTTGGCTAGTTCAGAGCTTGGCTATTCCCATGCATCTGATAATCCTCCAAAAGTAACCCTGGGAGGAACGAATGCCCAACCTTGAGAATGCAAGTATCCCTGACAGTCCATCACACCTTGCGTCAAAGCAATCACTGGCACACACAAGATCTGTAGCTGGGACCAGGACTGACTGGAGAACTCAGGGGATGCCCTGGCTGTTTTGTGGTTCTAACTGGTCATCCAACTCTGGACTGGGCATGTCTAAAATGTCCCTCAGCATGGGTATGGACTGGGTCTGTGGTATACCAGACCATGCTATACTCAAAATCTCAATGGTGCTAGTGAGTGCAAAAGTAGGTATAGGACAGGCTGGGCTAGGTCTTTGCTCTTACTGAATCACACAAGAGCTGAGTCTTGGCAGGAGATACAGTTTAGAAATAAATGGTTGGAACCTTATAAATTGTAACCTTTGGTATCAGAAATATTTTGCTTTATTCCAAACTAACATTTGACTCTCTTACGTACGTATTCATTGTGAATAATCTTTTGAAATATATACAGAGGATAAGCATTGTGTCTTGTTTCTTCTCCATGTCTTTTTTTTTTTTTCCTTTCTCTTTCTCTCACTTCTCACACATTTCTGTGATGGCACTACTTCAGGTTCCAGAGTATAGGGTTGAACTCAAGTGTCTTCATGTGGAAATCTCAGAGTGCTCTCACTTCAAATATTCTTCAGGATATATGTTAATGGTACCAAGACAGAATATGGGAGGGGGGGATATTGACAGTAAAATTACCACTGAGAAGAATTTCTTCCAGACAACATTGATGCAATTCATCGGCAACTGCTCCTTCCTGCTGAGACTGCCAGAGGAGAGGAGCATATTACGGGCCAGCAGAGTTCACAAGGTGTATTCAAAGCCAGCTCTCCAAAGTACCTCCTGACCACAGAGTTTGGTGTGGCTTCCCTATGACATCAGCAGGCAACATTCCCTATTTTGGCCAAAATGTTGAGATTTGGACTATGGAAATAACAAATAAATTAAGCCCAAGAATGTGTTAATGGATCAAGATTTCTTTTCTAAAGCTCTAATGCAGGCATTTCCTGATGGAGTAGTCATTTCCCTGTGCTCTTGGTCCTCAATCAGTTTGGGAAGATTACGGATGGAACCATGTAGATATCACTAACTCATGAATCAAGAAATGCAGAGGTTTCCTTCCTTCTACATTCAGTCTTGGCCCATCCTCATTTTAAAAACGCGTACGAGAAAAAGTTGATTGCCTGTGGTCAATATCTTTCTCTAATACAGTAATGCGATGCAATCACTTTTAAAGACAAATATTTTACATGTTATGTTAACTTAGGACCATTACTTAGTTTCTACTTTACCTCAGTTTTATTGTATTTAAAACATGAATAATAACCATAATTATTTGAAAGTTTCAATAGGATTCAATGGCCCAGTTGTAAATGTGAAACCTATAATATTCTCTTGCATAAAATATGTGTTTTATTTTAGTGACACATTAATCATAATATCTTCAGACTAATCCCATCAGTAAAGAAACCTCCACTTTTAAAATCTAGTACAAAAGAAACCTAATGCCGGTTCATTTATATTTTGTAACAAGGGGATGCTTCGCCATATTTTGAACGCTAATTTTTCCTTTAAGTATGATAACAAAACTGACCCTATTTGACTAGTACAGTCCTTGACTTAGAAGCATGCTTCCACATCAAGAAAAATCTCAAATCGCAGGCAGACTACCCCATCCACCCTCATGAACATTCTGCCACACTAGTTTCAGTTAAATGGTGAATCAAAGTTAGTTTCCTTTAAAGGACAAATATCTGACATCTTGCAAGATAATGCATAATAAAAAGGCTGCAGACAAAACTTGCGCAGGATACAATGTTATACTCATAACTACCCTTGATATACCTAAAATGATTTTTCTCCTCTCTTCCATTCTGAATTAAATAATTGTATTAGTTCTTGATGTTCCCAGTTTCCTGCTAGCTTAATACATAATGTACTTATAATCATCAGTTTTTGAAGGTAAGCATCTAAATTTGGGGGATTTTTTTTCTCTTTTTGGAAAAGGAATAGGTTTGAACAGAGTTTCATATGGCAGTATTTCTGTGATATCTAGTACAACTCCATAAATTGCCTGATGAAAACCTAAGTTCCTGTAAATTATATGGGACAGATCTTTACCCTCAAGTAGAGTGCCTAGATCTTCCTTAAAATGTCTTTACTCATATTGCATTCCAGTTACTTCCCCTGGATGCTTGGTTTTCTCTCCCCAGTTATGAGTTCATTCTCATCAGAGATCAATGAGAACCAGCATTTACTAAGTGCTTATTAAATGCTAACATCTGTGATAAGCAGTGTACATTGATTGCTGCCTTTCATGTTCAACAAGACGGTGTGGGTAGATAAAATCTCCTGTTCGAACCAGAAACTAGATGTTCAAATGGAGTTAGTCAACATTCTTCTCAGAATTAGACATGACAATAAAATGGTTTTTGAAAATCTATGAGACTATAAATAGCCAAAGCTACCCTGAAAACTAAAAAATAAAAAATAAAGCTGATTAAATCACAATTTCTTCAAGACAATCTGCAAGTCAGTGGTAATCAAGAGAATCTGGTACTGGTACAGAAATCACTGGGGAAGATTAGAAACCCCAGAAGGGAGCCTATACATGTACAGCCAACTAATCTTTGATAAAATAACTGAAAATAATCCAAAGAAAATGGTTGGTCTTTTCAACAAATGCTATTGGACAATTGGATATCAGCTTGTTGAAATAGCAAATAAGACCTCTACCTGAAATCTTACACATAAAACTTAGCTCTAAGTGGACCAAAGACCTAAGTTTGCACCCATAGACAAACTATTAGAGGAAAGCATAGGAAGCACTCTACAAAATAAAGCTATTGGTAAAGACTTAGAAAAGTCACCCAAACCACAGGTCCTCAAAGCCAAAATGAACAAATGGACTACACTGAACTAAAAAGCTTCTCTACAGCAAAGGAAATGATCAGCAAAGCTAAAATGCAACCAACAGAATAGGAAAAAAAATTGACACATCGAATAACAGATAGGTATTTTTAAAAAGCTTCAGAAACACAGTGGCTGGAGAACAAACAACCCTGTTAAGAAATGGGAGAAGGAAATGAGCAGGCATTTTTCAAAAGAGGAAAATTCGCGTTGCTAATGGACAAATGGAGGAATGCTCAGAGTGCTTAGCTATTCAGAAAATATAAATAAACACAACATTGCTGTTCTACCTAACTACAGTGAGCTTGATACACATTCAGAAATCTAATTAGAGCATCCGCTGACCTGGATGAAGGGAGAAAGTTTCCTTAATCCACTGTGGGTGGGAGTGTAGGCTAGTGCAGCCACTATGGAAGTCAGTAACTAAAAGTTGATCTACCGTACAACCCATTTATCCCACTCCTGGGAATATAAATTAAGGGGAATAAGGAAGTGACCTGAAACCCAATAGTTAGTTATAACAGCAGAATTCGTAATAGTGAAGATCCATAAACAACCCAGCTGCCTGTTGAAACAGGAATGGATCAAGAAGCAGTGGTACATTTACTCCATGGAATGCTACTCGGCCACTAAGAAGAATGAACTACTACCACTTAGAACAAAATGGCCCCAACTGTAAACCATTATGCTTTGAGAAATAAGCCAGTTCCAAAGGGCAAGTGTCATGTCCTCCCTAACATATGTAACATTCAGGCAAACACAAACACATCAATATATATGTATGCAATGTAGATTCGTATATTATAGATGAACCTTATAATGGAGACCAGTCTGTCAGGAAGTGAAGTCACATTGCAGTATGCATCTCTACTCCCAAATAAAAGGCTCTCAATGAAACTGGTAAAAATATCTTGGCAATATGATAGCAGTTTTTCCACCATTGCCAATACCTTCGATGTCATGGTACACTTAAAAACAACAGAATGTTTGATTTGTGACTATTGCCGAGGTAATCTTGTCTTGTAATAATATGGGGGAAGTCAGGGGAGGTGAGAAATGTGGAGGGGGAAGAGGAAATGGAGAGGGGAATCCCTATACCTACAAAAAATGTATCATGGAAAATAGCAATAACAAAATTACAAGAAATTTGAGCAATCATTCAGGGGAAACGTGCTAAAAATGGCTATTTGCACATGAACTCTTCAGAGTTCATATTAAGCTCTAACTACTAACAGAGGCAAAAATGAATTGACAAGTTTCATCGTTTTATCCTGAAAATATTAGATTGTATATTCACTGCCTAAAATGTCCTTTATTCCTGGCCATCTGATAATGTACTTGCTTGATTTCTATGCCATGTCTTAAAACTGTCATTGATTTCCCTTTTTACATATACGTCATTTGGAAGATTTATTGCATGGCTTTCACAGACCTTTATGTGCGTCACAAGTACATTTACCTTCTCAAATTCTGAATATTATCTTGACAATATTTCCCAGCATAAAAAGGAAAGCTTCTCTTTATTTTCAATTTTCTATGTTTTGTCCACCCACTCCCCCATCCCACCCAAGCTAGATCTAGCAAAGGACTGCTTTATGTAGTATCTGGCATGTCTGTAGATATGACTTTTGTTGCAATTAGAAAAATTAGAAAGTATTTGAAAGTTTTGGACGTTATTATAAAAACAAACCATAGACCTCAGGAATAATAATTGCTTGAGGTTTAAAACAAATGTTAGGACCTCAAAATTTTATAGATTTTGTAATGCTAAAGCCATGAGCTTCAAATGAATTTACATATTAATAAAATAGTGTATCATTCTTATTGACTAAAGTATACTATCCTAAAGATTATCAATAAATTCTACTGCATGTAAAAATACATCTTTTAGTTTCCAAGTGAATTGCATCCTATTCTCTGACAGTTATTGATAATTATTAGCTACAATCTATATGAAATGGCAATTACACATAATTTCTTCTACATGTTTTCTAATAATTGAAAAACTACTAAAATTATCAAGGTGACAGTTTAACTTTGCCAAATTTACATTTTTTTCAAAAAGTTGTTCTCTAATAAACACATTGACATCAAGAGCTTTAAAACGTCTTCCAAAATCCAAACTTTAGAAAAATTAAAAAAAAATTACTTCTTTAATGACCTAATAGTTGCAGATTAAAGCAATGATTTCCATTTTATAGCTGTTTTCCACTACAAAATATAGCTTTTCATCAAAGCATGCTCTAATTTTAGCAGCAGGTACATTAGAATATTTCAGGTAGGACGTTTATGTAAATATGCTCACAATACCAGCTTAAATACCTTGTTTCCCACAGCTAAGATGGAATTAGTCCTTGAGCCCTACTCTTCCGCACAGCAGTGGACATAATAAGAAAATGGAAGACAATAGGAGGGAACCAAACACAAGGCTTCCTGTCACCCTGTATATAGAAACAGATAAATCTGATCTCAGAAGAAGCCAAATTTTGGGCACAGTGCTAGTAAGCTTCTTGAATAAGGGAAAACATTCAGTAATATAGGAACCATTGAAAGGAGAAAATTTCAAATAAAGGGGGGAGGCTAGAAAAGAAATGGCTTTTAACTGGAATAAAAGTTTGTTCAGATTGTCTTTTGACTGATTGCAAAACAATGTAGCTAAATGCATATGCTCCCAAACAATACTATGAAATGCCTCTGTGTTAAATGAATGCATTTCTATATAGGTTTGGACTTTGGAAAAACTGACAACTTTGTGGAGTGCCTTTGATATTACTTTTAAGTTACAAGATATGACAAAATTCACTCACCTTTGTATGAATGGTTTATCAAGCAATAGATCGCTTATCCATCATCATGGAAATGCACTTCAAAAGCATCTTAAAGAGTTTAAAATAAGCTTGAAAACTGATCAGTATAACATTCAGTAAACATGACAAGTGTCTGTAGTAATGAAGAGAAATGTGAAATATTCATAAAATTGTCTACATTTGAAAAAGATATGCTGTCTGTGGGTTGCTATGAAGATGAGTCTATTGGTGTGTATGTTGTGGCACAGCAGCTTAAGCCGCTGCTTGAGATATCCACATCATCTATTGGAGTGCCTGTTTGAGTCCCTGCTTTTTAAGTGCATCTCACAAATGCAGTGGATGATAGCCCAAGTGCTTGGTCCGTCGCACCCATGAGGTGAACTCAATGGAGTTCCATAATCCTGGCTTTTGCTTGGTTCAACCGCTAATGTTGCATACATCTGGGGATTAGACCAACAGACTGAAGATCTCTCCCTCCAACACACACTCTCTCTCTCTCTGTCACTTTGGCTTTCAAACAGATAAATCTTAAAATGAATCTCTTTATCCTAGCATCAAGTCAAAATTGTTATGAATATCAAACTCCTAACAATTTATCTGCCTTTTCCTTCAATTTTTGTCATATTATATTTACACTAAGAGGTTATTGTCAGTAGAGCAAATAGAAATCAGAAGTATTTGTGGGGTTCTCTATTTCGTAAACACTATACAAGGCAATGGGATACAGTCAGTAACAAGGTCAATTATTATTGGGAATATTGCCTACCAGTAACAAAGAAAGACAAGCACATAGATGGGGGGGCATGCTAAATGCCATTAAAAGAGGTTTAGGAAAATGCTTGAAAATAGGTCCAATCATGGGTTAGATGCTGAGAAGGACAGGCACGTTAGTACTTCATGAGGCTGTTGAGTTCAAGAAATCTCCATAGAGAACTTAGAAAGTGAAACAGAGCAAGGAGAAAATAACAACAGAGTGCTAAAAATCAAGTTGTTATTTTGGTCGAGCAGGTTGTTAAGTTTTATTCTCGTTCTTGTTTGGGGGATTCTGAAGAACTTCTCATTCATAGTATTTCAACCATCCCAGCACTCATAACTGCTAGTGATATGATATTACCAGGTTGTATAGCAATACTTAGATGAGGATGTGATTGAAATAATGACAGGATTATGAGAATTTCCAGAACTATCTGTTTGAGGAGAATACAATAGGAGACATGACTGATAACCCATTCCACATAATAATAATAATAATTGCAGTAGTAACCATTGGGGTTTAAAAAATAAACTGGTAATAGCAAGATAAAGCATGAAGTAGGATAATAAGAAAAGCAATTTGTCAAATGAAGTACAGTACACTTTCAGAAGATGTTTGTTGATGATTTTATTCCTTTTGCGCTTACATTTACTATGAAAACAAAATGAATGAGATAGACATGAAATTACTATTTTTCTTTTCATATAGGACTTACATCTCATTCTGTTCTATTTTAGTAAGGTATCCTTAAAACTATGAGAAGACTGTTAAAATTTTAAGAATGTTTTACTACCCTGTAGTCTTTCCTTTTTCTTTTGTTCAAATCAGTATTGAGTCTAAACTGTTGATTGTGCTCTGCCCTGTGTGCTAAATGTAAATGAACAGACAGGGTAAGCATGTGAACTATCTTTATGCACTTGGAGAAAAAAAAATCAATCTGGGAATTCTCAATAAAATTGTATAACTGGTATGCCAACCATTATTTGATTGTATTAGGGAAGACTTTAAAGATATGTTATAGTGTGCTTCTTCAAAGTTTGTGCCGATTTGTAATCTCCAGATGTGGTCTTATTTGAATACAAAATGTTGGTAGATATCGTTACACTACCTTGTGTTAAGTATGCTGACCGATATCCTTGTAGGAAAGCCACATAAAGACACACACAATTCTTGATGAAGACGTTTGTGGGATGATGGAAACATGGATTAGAATGATGTGCTACAACTCAAGGAATGACCAGTATAATAAGCAATCAATAGAAGAGAGGCCTGGAACGATGTGCTTAGTCCTCAAAGGAGGGGGCATGGTCCTCGTATCATGATTTTGATTTCCAATCTGCAGAATTGTGGTAGAATACATTTCTGTTATTTTACGCCACTAGTTATGATGCACGTTTTAGTGTAGCTCTGAGAAACTAATAGAGACGCTGTAAGTCATAACAGAGTGATTAAAGAGAGTGGCTGGTAGAAGTAGGGACTGTTTCAAGCAAAATATCCCAAAATGTGTAAAGTTTCAGAAGAAATGGAGAATACACTTGCCAAATAAGTTGTTATAGATGTGATTTTTGAAATGAGGGATGATGTAGCTAAAGAAAGAACATAGGAACTGGCTATTGAAGATTTTTTAAGGCAAATTACCAATGTTAGTATTTTATCCATAGACATCAGTGGTTAATAAATTTTCCCAAACAGAAATAGCATTGAGTAATGTTTGTAGGTGTTTTGTTTGTATTTGTTTATGTTTACAAAAACTACTGTATGTGTATAAAATTATCAGGGGAAAATACGACAGAGAAAAAAATTCTGATGACAACAATATCAGTCTTTAAGTTGATTCAGAAACCCAGAAAGAAATAATCATTTTCTAAGTAAATATGGCATCAGTAGAAATCGGGAATGTGGACAGATTTAAGAGATATTTATAGAGTAAAATTATCAGCAAGTTTGTGTCTGTTAAGATACAGTGCTTAAAAGAGAAAATAAAATCAAAGATGACCAGTAATCTTGGAAACTATGTGCAAGACATTCACTGGTTTACAGTAAAAGACAACGAGTCCAGCATGTACTTAAGCTCTGCCTTTTAGATTTGGACATACTGAATTTTACTATCTGCAGATAGGTATATCCACAGCTTATCAGCAAAAAGATGTGTGTGGGGAGGAAAATAGTGAAGATGACAGATGAAAGAGAAATATTTGTGAAATCCGTGAGAATTAAGTGGGCTAAGAAAATGAACAAGTGCTCAAGAAAAATTGGGAATTCATGAGGAATCCCTGATTCCAAACTTATTCTTGAACTGACACCTTCAGGATTGGCTGAATATATATCAGTCATCATGAAGAATATTGTTGTTTTCATGTGCAAAATCAAAAGCTGCTCCACTTTTCTCTTTGGCAACATCACTAAACAGTTGAGGAGAAAGATAATATGGGACTGTGTGGACTGAGAGGGGTTTGTAACGTGAAAAGATGCTTACATAATAGAAACACCTATATAAATCTTTCTAATAGCTTTTCTAACAGCTGGGCTTAAGGTGTTTTATTACATGTTCCTGGACACTAGTTGGTTTCACACCATCAACAGAGCTGGACTGTCCTTGGCAAGCAGTACCCTTAGCCAGGAACATTACAGAGATCACCCGGAGGATGGAAGTGAGGCACAAGCTCCAGTTTTCAAACACTCCTGTGAAGAGAGAGAAGAAGAAGGCACAGGTGAAAATTAAGATACATTTGAAGGTGTGGGATTTAAAAGAGAGAAAGAAAGATGAAATAGGATGGTGTCTAATTCCCCTTGGAGGTAAGAAGCAAGGTTAATTGCTGAGAATGAGAGTAGCGGGAATAGAAAAAGGACCCAGGGAAAATGGTGTATTCTTAAAATAGTTCATTTGAGACAAAATGTGTTGATGTGGAGATGGCGGTAGAATAGGTTTGAAAACCTCAAAATCAATTTTTTAGTTGGAGCAATAATAGTTGATGGTGAGGATAATCACAGAATAATGAGTAGCTTCAGATTAGTTTGTGATTTAGGGAGTGAGCATAGTTCTGGGCAGTTCTCTTGGGTGCTTTAACCATCAGCTGCTGGATTGATCATTGGCAATGATCATCCACATGTTCATTTAGAGATGACAGCCCATGAGATGCTTGTTCAAAATGCATATTTGCTTTTTATAAAATCTATTTTATATCAGTACCGGCACGGTGGCCTAGTGGCTGAAGTCCTCACCTTTAACGCGCCAGGATCCCATATGGGTAGCAGTTCTAATCCCGGCAGCCCCGCTTCCCATCCAGCTCCCTGCTTGTGGCTGGGAAAGCAGTCCAAAACAGCCCAAAGCCCTGGTACCCTACACCCATTAGGGAGACCCGGAGGAAGTTCCTGGCTCCTGGCTTCGGATTGTCTCAGCATCGGCCATTGAGATGGATCTTCCTCTCTGTCTCTCTTCCTCTTTGTTTATCTGACATTACAATTAAAAAATAAATAAATCTTAAAAAAAATATTTAATATCCTAAGTTCCCTGTTTTCTTGTTCTCCATCTCTTATCCTTTGCTAATTCTTACTTTCATTTTTACCAAGCATGTGGTTTTCTACCTCATGTAAGGCCTGCTTTTATTATATTTTAATTTCAAATATCTGATATTTAAAACTTCAACTGCTAATGCTAGGTTTAAAAAGAAAAAATAGTATGTTCTAATTTTACCACTTTTACCTGAAGTTTCTGAACTGACAATCTACTTAAACCACTTCTCCCACCAACTTTAATATTTAGCTACTGGCAGCTGTGGTGTTAGAATTTTACTCTAAGGTCTTGCATGGTAAATTAGTGCCTAAATCCTTGCCTGGCAACTGCCAGGATCCCATATGGGTATTAGTTTGTGCCCCAGCTGCTCCACTTCCTTTTCCATCTCCCTGCTTGTACCTGGGAATGTAGTAGAAGATGGCCCAAAGCCTTGGCACCCTGTGCCTGAGTGGAAGACCTAGAAGAATCTCTTGGCTCCTGACTTTATCTGGGCTAAACTTCAATCATTATAGTCACTTGGGTAGTGAACCAGCAGTTGGAAGATCTTTCTGTCTTTCCTCTTCTGTTAATCTGCTTTTCCAGTAAAAATTAATAAATCAATACATAAAATAAGATGAAAATAAATAGCTAAATAAGTCTTAAAAAAAGGATTTCACTCCAATATGATAACTGACAATTCGGCTTTGTTGAGGCCATCATTGCAAGTATGTTCTCTATGTAACTCACACTAACAGAAAGTTATCACAGTATTATTTGACCTCCACATTTATTTTAGGTTTATGACATACTAACTATGTAAATGCTGTTAAGACAGAGACAAATTAGAATGGCACTTTTATGTTAGTTTATTCTATACCAATATTTTCAATAGAACTTTCATTTTGGCTGGATATTCTACATACCCTAGCACATTTAGTATCAAATTTGTTGATATAGTCACACGGCTTCTAGGAACCCAATTACAACTTGTTTGATTCTTCTATGTAGAATCAGGCACCAAGCTGAAATCAGAGTGTGGCCAGGAAAAAGATCTCCTGTAAGGCTTAGTGTCCTCTTATGAGCATCCTGAACTGAGACTGTTGCAGCTCTGGGATAGGCTTCCCTGCTTTCTTGTTGGTTACTGATCTGGGCTCATTTTAGAGATCTTCAATAGGCTACATTCCAGTGACGCGTCTCATGATTTTGATACTTCAGCATCTGATGACTCCTTAACTTTGTCAAAGCTGTCCACAAGAGGGCGTTGTAGCACTGTGAGTTAAGCTCCACTAGCAACACTAGCATCCCAAGACCTTGCTGCTGCACTTCTCGTCCATCTGCCTGCCAACATGCTAAGGACAGCAGTGGAAGAAGACCTGAGTGCTTGGGCCCCTGGACCCATATGTGACACCTGAGAAGCTCCAGGCTCTTGGCTTTGAGCTGGTGCTGGCCTGGAAATTGTAGCCATTTGGGGATTGAACTAGCAGCTGGAACAATCACGGACTCTGCCTCTAGTGTTCCTTCTCTGGAATTCTGCCTTTCAAATAAATAAGTATAAAAAAGCAAAGCAAAGCGAAGCGATGAAAAAAGAAAAGAATTTAAAAAGAAGAAAGGAAAAAGAAAAAAGAAAAAAAGAAAAGAAAAAGAAAAGGGAAAGGGCAGGGCGGGGCAGGGCGAGTTGAGTTCTATCTACATCCATTCTCAGACTTTCTGTTAGGACAACAATATTTGCGTACCCTTCAAATTGACACACTAAAGGTCTAAATTCTTGCGTGATAATGTTTGGGTTGGGGCCCTTTGTGAGATAACGAGGGATAGATTAGGTTGTGAAGGTGGGGCCTTAAAGGTGGCGATAGTGACTTTGTAAGAATTCAGATCTCCGCCTTCTTCCTTCTGCCTTCCTCTCCACATCCAAGGGAAATCCTGGGCAGGGAGAGACACAGAGGAAATGCATCCAAGATGACCACCCTCGCCGTACTTCCCACATCTTGATTTGGAACTTCCCCTTTTCCAGAACTGTCAAAAGTCAAAAGTCTTCTTAAACAGCAGAATAGTATGAGCTGCATAAGACATCATCCTTCTCGTTCCAAATGTTTACCAATTACCAACCTCTGAGAGTTTTCACATGGGGTTTCTTTCACAATCTAGGGATTTTATTTTTCTCTTTCCTATTCCATATCCTATTTTGGATGCACACGCCTTATTTGGAAAAATAATTTATAGTTTGCTAAAGCTAGAATTGCCCTGGATAGATATAAGCACGTAAGAAATGATTACTTTCCAGCCATTCCATTAGAGGAACAAAGCCGAAACTGAGTCTGAGCTACACTGCACTGAAATTCAAAACCCTGGGGAGTGTTTAAGAATTGGGGTGTGAATTACAAGCCAGTCTTCGCTTTCTAATTAGTTTTATTCAAAGAACAATGATAAGCACCCCATATCTTTATGGCACAAGATACCTGATCTGAGATGGAGAAAGTTGCTGGCTGAAATCTGAAGTTAGAGATGCTGTCCTAAGGGCATAGCTCTAGGGACTCCTAGCGGGCTGGGAGATGTGAAGAGCCCTCTTGAAAGGTTTACATCTCAAAGCAGCAGAGATAAGCTACAAGGACAACTTTTCAGAAGTAACTGCGCCAAGGAAAGGGAAACTAGGGAGAGTTGAGTACAGAAAGGTAATCTAGTTTTTAGTGTAGTCATGGGGAATGTTAAGGTCTGCCTTATTAGTTTCATCAGGAAGATAATTTTCTGCTCTTTCAAACATTACTTGTCTCTTGAATCACAGTTTCTTTTCCCTCTTAATTAAGGAGGCACTTTTCTAATATTTTGTTGCAACAACACAATTAAAATGTACACATTGTTTCCAGTTTAGGTCTTTAATATAAACAGATTTTAAATTTTTCTGGGAGGTAATATTCTTGTTTGAATCTTATGGTCCTTAACTTTCATTAAAATAAGTTAATGAAATTTATTATCTTAAGTATTCCTTGTTGATTTTCCCAGTAAAATACTGTATCCTCTAGTTTAAAGAAATATGTTATTTTTTGATATAGTTTTTTTCTTTGCTTTTTTTTTTTTTGGTCCATTTCTGTATTAGAAACTATTAGTCATTACAAACCAGGAGTCAATAGACAATAGAATACTTTTGAAATATATGTCTTCTTTTCTGTCTCTCTGTTTTGTTGCATTTTTTCCCCCTAATTTTCCCTTCTTCCAGTTCTCTACAGGTTTTTGGCAATGGTTGTAGTGGTTGCTGTTTGGGGATTGTTGCCCTCCTATTTATAATTCCAAAGAGTATTTTTTTGTGCAAACTTTCTTTCCTGCAGCACAATTTGGGGGGGGGGGGGAGTGACATCTGTGCAGTCATCCTTTAGTTCTCTAAGGATTAATGAAAATTTTGAAGTTTACTACTACTTCATACATGGTCTCAATTTCCTTCTAGCTATTTTTTAGCTTCCCCCCCTTTTTTTCCCCTCATATCCTTGCTGCTTTTTCTTCTGTAGATCTCTATTTTCCATACTAACAGCATTCCTCACGTATTACTGTTACTCACCTGCCACCTAGACCTAAGTGTAGACCACTGGAGTGTAGACCACTGGAGGAGAGAAATGGAGTCATTAGGGCTGGGACAGGTTTGCCAAACAGACTTCGCTACAGAATATCAACATGACTTCTCTCTCATGTTGGAAACATCTTTAAATCTTGTCCTTTTGGCTTTCTAGTGTTTGTGGCTGTGGAGATAAATTTAAAATAAATGTAGAGACTTCATGCAATTCTGCTTATAGAAATGAGCCTCACCTCTGCACTCAACTTAGCAGTGATCTTCAAAGGCCAAGTACTGCTGGTAAAAAATCTACGGCTGTAGAAGCTGCCCCTTTCCCACAGCGGGAAGGGGTCGTTGCCTACATGCAACAGGCTCATGTTTTCAGAAATCCTGTTGTTTTTCCTAAGGACCTTTGGAAGAAAGCCCTGGCTCAAGTCGCTGAGCCTTTCCCACATCTGCTTTTCATTGATACTATTTGTGTTCCCGTTTTTACCACAGTTTTCCTTAATCATTAAGAAAGATGTGACATGTTTATAACATGATAGTCTTCCAAATTTGATTTGCATATGCATTCAAAATGGTTTTCTCACATTTTTCATGTTGGTGGATTCATTCAGTTTAAAATTCTTTAAGGTGTTTTTATGGAAATGAGAAAAAATTCACATAAACATACACACGCAAACAAATACACATATGTCCGTGATGTTTCACTTCAAAGGGCATTGAGTATTTTAGAGCACATTCAAAAACATCATCCATTGATTTGTTTTCATGTTATAATGAGGTGTGAGTTTAGATATCTACCGCAAGTTTTTAAAGCTATTTATTTGCCTTGGAATTATTCAACTTGAATGAGTTGAGTGTAATTATAAGGTCATTTTAGACATAAGAAGTGAAGAGATTGGACTATTTCTACCTTGTATGTATATGAAGAGGGGCCTAAAACATGAGAACAAAGATGGAGAGAATGGGAGAGCCTGGGTGTATAAAGTAGCACTTCAGGGAGTCTGAGACAGCAGATAATTCAACATAATCCCTTCTTCATGCTAATGAATAGAAACAAAATGATAATTTACCCAGAGGAAGGCTTTCAGACATCCTAACTGCTATGATACAAATAGCTCGATCTGAGATATTTAAATAAAAGAATGCATATATTTAAATATATAGCAATATTTATATTTGTAGCTATATACATTTTTCAATGAAATGCATCTCAAACACCTGTAATGCTATATTATGAAAACCTCAGATTATTATACTTGAATTAGACTATGAAGTGGGATGCAAGAAACATTTACAAATAGAAATATTCAACTTTAAGGAAGAATAGACATAATTTAGAATCTTTGAAAAAAATGTAATTAAAAATGATTGACTAACAGAAGAGTGCATATAATTTGGGTTCCCTTTTTTTTAA
Source organism: Ochotona curzoniae (assembly GCF_017591425.1). Lineage (NCBI taxonomy): Eukaryota > Metazoa > Chordata > Mammalia > Lagomorpha > Ochotonidae > Ochotona > Ochotona curzoniae. The sequence goes on along the minus strand of NW_024466502.1, from coordinate 37,562,516 downwards.
CTTTCACACTGTCATCCTCAATTAAAAGTTCCTCGCATGCAGCAAAAAGTACCATGCTACAATTCGCCTCTCATTAATGTACAAAATTTTCAATAATAAGAATATAAAATTGAAACAATTAAAATATATTTAAGATACACATGAGCTTATGCATATCTGTACATGTGCACACTATTTTAAAAGAGAATTTATTGTTGGTTTGATCGGCAGTGAGGCAGACAGGGAAAAAAATCTTTCATCTGGTGGTTCGCTGCTCAAATGTCAGTAGTGCCTGGGACTAAGCCAAGATAGTAAGTTTGGAGCAGTGATGGAAAAAGAAAAGGAAGTTGCTATTTGAAACTCAAAAGCAATTCTCTTTGTAAACACGATGACAATTTGTGCAACTTGTTAAACTTTTTTTTCTTGGAAAGTCATATTTATAGAGAAAAACAGATAAAGAAAAAAAAAGATCCTCCATCTGCTGGTTCACTCCCCAATTGGCCACTGTGCAACAGTTTTAAAACCTAAAATGCTAAGATTGCTCAGGACATCAAGGGCTCCTTATTTGACATCGTTTAAGTGAACCCTTAACTATTAAGTGATCCCTCTAACCAGTATGAATTTGCGTCTCATGGGATTCTAAAACATTTGAGATTACCTAGAATTATGATATCATTTACTATATTACCTATCTCTGTGAAATGGCTGATAGTTAACTATTCATATAATAATAAATAAGTTATAGGGGCAGTGTTGTACTGCTTTTAGTTAAACCTGTGCTTGGAGTAATGGCATTCGGTATCAGAGGGCAAATTGAAATCTGGCTGCTTGGCTTCCAAGTCAGCTGCTGATAAAGGGTCTCAGAAAGCAATGGAGCTGGCCCAAGTGTGACTGGGCTCCTGCAACTCACAGGGGAGACTAACCTGGAGATTTTGGCTTCTGGCTTCATCCTGGCACAGTAGCAACGATTGCAGCTATTTGAAGAATGAACCGAAAAGATCCATCATCTATCTGCAGGTTCACTCTCTAGACAGATACTACAGGTAGCATCAAGGTAGGCAGAAAGAGGAGCTTTTCCAGGTCTCCCAAGTGAGTAGCAGGGGTCCCAGCATTTGACCTATCTTTTGGTTTGCCCATACAATTAGCAGGGAGCTGGATCAGAAGTGGAGCAGATGTGACTTGAATTGGTGTCCATATCGGATGCCAATATCATAGGAAGTACCTTTATCCTCTGTAGCACCATGCTGGCTGCCAAAAGTCATTTTATGACAAGACTGCCTATGTAATACGTTTTCCAGTGTAAGCACTTCTGAAACGACTTTGTCATTTAATTCCGTATTGTTCAAGTACCTGATATTAGGCCATGCATATAGAATTAAAAATTACAGAGATGTGTTATTTTGCTATAGCTTCCCACGATGAAATCAAACAGACCAGGCTAAAAGTCAAAATAAAATAATTCATTGCAAGGTTCCAAATCATCAAGCTGAGATTAAGTTGTTATCTGGCCTTTCAAAAAACCAGAAGTAGAGAGAAAATAGCTCAATTTCCCAGACAAGCCAATTTCTATTTGTGTAATGAAATTCCCACAATCTTTTTCTTAAATAGAAAATGTAATGTAAAGTTAGTTGATATCAACCAGTTTGTTTTCCTTAATTATATTTCATGATGAAAGTGAGTTTTAAATATATAATCTATTTTCTGGCTTTGTTTCTACTTTCCATCTTTTTTTTTTTTTCTAGAAAACCAACATACTCCTCTTAGCTAACTGGAAAACATGTTCTGTTTTATGAAGTGTGATTGAATTATAGACTTGAAAATGAAGACAATTAGGATCATTAAAGCGTTCTATTTTGTTCTTGGACAAAGTCTAAGTCTGAAATATCTGTATGTGATTTCTACATGTCTTCCTGTGTACCCTGCAGTTGAGCACTGCACCCTGGGGTGCAAGAACACATCTCTCTCTTTCGTGTTTACTTTCGACTCCGCCACAGGAGCACACTAGGAAGAGTGGTTCATCATTCTTTGCACGCTGGTTGAAAACGGCTTGCACAATATCATTTTCTCCACATCTGGAGAGGGGGAGGCCTTGCCTGTCACAGGCTATTGAAAGTCGTCAGCTTTCATCAGTGGATCCTGACAATGCGGAAGGAGTGATTCACCTGCAGAAGCAGAGGGCACAGTGTTTCCAGAGTGATCTCTAAAGACTGATTATTTCTTGTCCTTGACACTCTGCCGAGGGCTAGATAACATCGAACATTTGGGATGTAATGGAGCCTACAAATCACTAGTTGCCTAGAGTTTCCCTCAGCCCATGAGAGGATCACATGGTTGAATCTAGTTCAGTTTTTATTAAATGTTGTCAACTTTCGACTGCTCTGATATGCCTTGTCATTGATGTGTCAAGATTGCACTCTGACAGGGTGTCTGACCTGATTGAAATCAAGGGTGCCCTGTTGCCTCTTGGACAAAACAATGGGGATGTTTATTGCAGGACCTCAGGCAGTGGAATGCATTTCATAGTCATGCCACCGAATAAACAGAGCTACTTATTTTCAGAGCATTTGGTAGGAATAAAGTGCTTTTCCTGGCCTGCAAATAGTGTACTATAATAAAAATGATAAAAATCCATGGTCAGACAGTCAAAAAGTTAGACACTCTGCTTTTTAGAAGGGTTAACTTTGTGGAAGTTTATCCATCTAAAAACTGCTGCTAAGTTTTGTTGTTTCATTGCAGTCAATGCAAATTTTTTTTTTTAGTAAACAAGAAAAATCACAACAGGCTTGTTATCAAAGGAAAGATAAACTCTGCCTTTGTTATACTGGTATTCAAAGTGTTCACTTGATGATCTTTGAAAATCTTTTCTGACTGCCTCATGAAATTCAGTTTTGAGAAACACAATCTCGCCCCACAAGAACACCATCAATGATAACAGTGGTTTACCCTGTGGAGAAGGGATTGGAGATCAAACTGTTTTTTTCTTCTGCAAAGATATTTCCTGCTTATAAAATCTAACAAACAGGAAGATAAGGGTATTATTTTGGCCACAGTGAATCCTAATCAGAGCCACAAAGAACTAGTGGGAAGGAGCAGCTCCAAAGCATGCTTCACGTTGTTTCTGTAATTTTTCAGTAGGACAGTGCCCACTTGTACATTAAATGATACAGTCCATCACCACTTGACAAAGCTGGTATTTTGAAGGAGCTATGTAAACAATCATGTTCCTCTCTGGAGTTTAGAAATATCACAAAAGCAAATAAACAGAACTTTCCTGCTCATATTTGAACCAAATGATCACGTTCTGAAAACTTCCTTGCAAACTCTTCTAAATGGAAGCGGTCTAAAAAATGGGATACAAAGCATCATTTTTTTCAATACCGAATGCTTGCCACATATTTTTCTGCCCAGAATCCATAAAGTGTTAAAACGAATAAACAAAAACAGTCAGATGCAGAAAATAGATTGCTTACTAAAAAAAAAAACAAACGATTTTATTCAGGAAATAATTACATTAATAAATAATATATATGCATACATACAATAGAGCATATAATTGGCTTATATACAAAATATAGCTGGGCTTAGTGTGAATATATTTAGATATTAATGATATAACAAGAATAAGCAAGAATTTATAGCCAATGAGTTGGGTGAAGTGTTGATAGATGGAAAAGTCACGCTTATGAAACATCAAAGGCAGAGGAACTGACCTGCCTTGATTCTCACAGCAGGCAGGACATGGTATTAAGATATCAAATGAGGGACTCTGAGGATAAGGAACTTGATCCGTGATCAAGAATAAGATAGTTATATAGGATGGTCAAATATCAAGGGTGGAGAATTCTTTTGGAAAGAACTTAGAAGGAGCCTTGATAAAACTGGGAAATGCAATTCTAGCAGTTTGGGACCAAAGAGGAAAACTAGTTGAAAGAGGAGTTGGAGGTATTTGTTATGACAAAAAAAAATCATCTGTTATTGGTAATAAGTTCATCATGAGCATCAATTGCAATATTTTAACATTTCCTATTTTTCTTGTCATAAATTATTGTCCTGAAATTCATTTAAATTCACAGTATTCTTAAGATAACATTTGTAAGATAACTAATTTTATAGCATTCATGGAAGTCTAGTATCACTTTAGAGAAAATGTATGCTTTTGTCTAAATTATCCATTTAATGTTTGAAATATTTAATAATTTGGAGTAGCTGTTGATATTTTTGTTTAAACTCAACATTTTATTCTTGTCTTCAGAATTTGTTAGCTGTACATACGTGTGTTTGTTTAATTTTTTAGAAGCTTTTTATTCTAATTTTCCCTTGAAATTGAACTCATTTGCTTTGCTTGGAAGGCAGGTGGCAAGCTTGGTAGTCACTGACATGACAACAAGGCACAGTCTCCAATAAAATTATGATACAAATTTTAGGGGGGGTGACTCAGGTTTCCAACAACATAAATGGAAATTAATAGTAGATGAAGTTAAAAATAAGTAGGTGTTCAAGCTTGCAAAGCAACACATTGTTAAATTATTTTCTGATGATGCTTTGGTATTTGTTTATTTATTTATTGTATCTGTGTCAAAAGCAGTGGCACAAAAGAGACTGCTCACCTCCACGACTGGTTCACTCACCAAATGCGCAGCATAGCTGTGGCTGGGCCAGGCTGAAGTCAGGATCCTGGAACTCAGCTCTTCTACAGGAGGGGCACATGCTTGAGTCATGATCTTGCAGCATCTCATTGTATGCATTAACAGAAATCTGAACAGGAAGTGGAAGACTTGTGCCGAAGCATTCAAATATGGAATGTGCAGAGCTTTACCGGTGGTGCTGCAATGTCCACCTTGCATTATGCTGTCACATTGTCTCTGTGTAAGAATGTCATACAGGACATAAACAACTACTTCTATCATATTAGCATATTTGATTCTATTGTTTGTTATAAGAATAACAGTGCTTGGTAAGGACAAAGAGATGAGTATAGAAAAAAAAGAATAGACTCAGATTTAGTGTAAGAAAAATAGGTTTAACTCTTCTGGAATTTATTTGACAGGTAGAGCAATAGTTTAAAAAACAAAACAAACAACAACAACAAACTGACAGGAAATAGTTCCACTTGGTAGTTCAGTTACCAAATAACCATGATGGTTCTAGGAAATCAGTCCAGCTCTCCCAGGTGAATAGCAGGAATCAAATAACTTGAATTTTCACTGTTGTCACCTGTTTTGGGGTTAACAGAAGGCTGGAGTCACAATATGGAGTCATAATCTGATATGGGATAAGGAAAACTAAAATTCCAACCATGTACTTTTTTCTTTAGGAAAAAAAAAATCTGAGAATGAAAGGGAGCAGGGAGAAAAGGAGCTGAATCCTTAACTTCACTGAGGAGCAAATTGAGAACCAAAAAGTGAAGTGATGTAGGCAAGGCTATAATAAATCCTGTATCAATCCTTCATTATTTTGTAAACTCAGAACTTTTGGTTCACAAAATGTTCATAAAAATTTGCTGTCTCACTCATTTGATTTATGATGCGGTGCCTTCCTAGCAGTTTAAGAAAACATGAAACATCATTATTTTAGTACTGTCAACTTTTTGTCTCATAATCTTGTAAGTATAAATGTACTTCAAAGGACCGGTGCCCTGGCATAGCCAGTCAAGCCTCTGTCTGCAGTGCCAATATCCCATGTGGATGCTGGTTCAGGTCCTGGCTGTTTTGCTTGTGATTCACCTCCTTGCTAATGGCCTAGGACAACAGTACAGGGCAGCCCAAGTGCTTGGGGCCCTACAGCTTTGTGAGCAGACTTGGCAGTAGCCTCTTTGTATTTCAGACTGGCCCAGCTCCAGTCATTGTGGTCATTTTTAGTAAGTGACCCAGCAGACGGAAGATCGACGCTCTCTCTCTCTGTGTCTCTCTGTGTCTTCTCCTCCTTGTAACTCTGCCTTTCCGATAGAAATAACAAATTTAAAAAAATGTACTTCAATAAGCTGCTGGAAAATGGAGTAAAACAGACTTATTTTGGTGAAAAAGATTAAATCCATGCCATTTTTTCATTATATTCATTGCATGAATTTCTGAAGATTTCTTCTCTATCATTGTCTTCACAAAACTAATTTAAGTAGACGTTTCAGATTTTTAAAAAAAGATTTATTTTTAAATTTTTATTGGAAAGTCAGATATACAAAGAGGAGGAGAGACAGAGAGAAAGATGTTCCATTCGATGATTCACTCCCCAAGTGTGTGCAACGGCCGATGCCATGCCGATCTGAAACCAGGAGCCAGGAACTTCTTCCAGGTCTCCCACGCGGGTACAGGGTTCCAAGGCTTTGGGCCATCCTCGATCACTTTCCCAGGCCACAAGCAGGGAGCTGAATGGGAAGTGGAGCCGCCGGGACTAGAACCAGTGCCCATATGGGATCCTGGAGCGTTCAAGGCAAGGACTTTAGCTGCTAGGCCACTGCGCTGGTCCCTACTTTTCAGATTTTTAACTCATCATCCTTCCAGACCATTCTCTTCCATTTTATCCTGGCATCTTTGTTGAAAGCCAACACTTCCTGTAACAATTTTAGATTATCCTTTTGTTTCTCTTTGAACAGACTTATGAAATGAATAGAAACATGATCATTTATTTGCCTATGTCCCATATGAAATTGTATATTTGGGGGGGAAATAGACTCTATGGTCTATCTGTGGTGGTTAATGAAGTTTTGTGTCTCAGGATGTGTATGAGTGGAATTCCAAACTAGGTTAGCATTTACATAAGTGGATTCAATAAAGTAGATTGACATCTATAGTATTAATAAGTTTCATCCAAAAAAAGTGTGGAACTGAATAGAAATGGGAGATACATTTCCTCCTTTCTTGCTGCCTCCTTGCTTGTGCTAAAACATCTCTTCTGCTCCTGTGCATGGATGCACTCCTCCTGCTTTCCTGGTCCTCTCATGTTTGGGCTCAGATTAAATGATCTCATTGCTTCTCTTAGGTCTCTGGTTTGGGACAGTTGTGGAATGTTTCAAACTGTGTTTTGTTGAGTTAAATTCCATGTGTTTTTTTGGTTTTTTTGTTTTGTTTTGTTTTGTTTTGCCTACTAGTTCTCCAACAATCTTACTTTGAATGCTCAGGATATTGCTTAGTTTTCTCTTAAACGATAAGCAAACACTAACGGATACAGAAATGAAGCCGGGGTTAAAATCTTTTTCTTTTCTGTGCAGTTGGCACTTACATCCTTCTTTCCAAGTAGTGAGTATAGAGTATAGGATATAAAGTACGGTATTACCTTGTTTCTCTGTCTCCTCCAGGCGGGTCTGGGATATGTAATGGCTTCTTGATGAATTTTTCTGACAGAAGTTGTACTCTCCTTCAACCTTCCCTCAACACGACCTCCTGAAAAAAACTTTTTTAATGTTTTCTCATAGCTAGAGATGTAAGTAAGAAGTGCAACACATTCCTTGCCAATTTACATGATTCCAGAAGCCTGCAAACTGCCTTACTCTTACTCAAAACACAAAATATAACTTTCTTGAAGGAAGTGTGATATTTCCTGGGAAGCAGAATTATTTTAGTAGGGTAGAGAAGCAGGCTCTTTGGAGTCAGGTTTTCTCACTTCAAATACTGACTCCACGTTTCCCAATGTTTCTCTGTGGCAGTTTCCCTCTGTCTTTGATGGTGATCATAATACTTGCTTCCAATACCCTTTTCTCGTAAAAAATCAGCAAGACAATGCATGTGTAGAGTTCGAATTTTGTTTTGCATGTAATAATGGTGTGATAAATGTTATTAGTTTTTATTGAAACAATACTGTGAATGCATTATCTCCCTCTCCCAAAGCAATTTTCTAATATTTTTTAATAGTTTTCAGATAAAGTTCAAGTCCTGTAACATGGCATGCAAAGCCCTTAGTAAGTCTTCTTTATTTATACAAATATTCAAGTCTCAATGTGGTAAATCAAATAAGCTAAAATTCTCACTAAGTCAATATGCTATCCGTTTCACAAATGGCTTTCCATATTTCACTCCTCCTTCCGTGAGAGGTAGGTGTGCGTGGGCGTCCCTTCAGACTCTGTTGTAGTTACTGTCTGTTCTGTACTGCTCAACCTTGTAGAAGTTGCTGCCCTCAAATGCCCAGTCTTATGTGGGTGCCAATATTTCCACCGCAACATCTATAGTCCCTAGGAAAGTGTCCTGTTTTGGAGGAGTTCAATAAAAATAATCCTTGAATGAATTAATGAGTGGCTGAATTATAGTATTTGTATCTGTTTCCCACAATGAAAAGTTGTTTAGAATAACAGACTTTCTCTTAGTACTTTTAAAACCTGGTGTCTGCTAAGTTTACTTGCAAACAATAAACAAAATTCTATTAGCCATGAGACATGAACGGAGGCAGAATGTTTGGTTTGTTTTCTGATGCAGCATTTACATTACACTTTCCTGAGGAAAAAAGTCATTTAAACAAACACTGTGAAGCACCTTCTGTATTTTGTGGGAACAAAAATAAGAGTAAGTTAATCTTAAATACCCATTTTATATAAAGAGAATCATTTCTGAGTTTTCATTTCTACACCCTGAGCACAGACCTTTCATATAAAATTATTCATCATTTCTCTGTCACGGGGGAAATCCCAAAAAGGTCCACAACTACCATGTCTGTTAACAAAAGCGTTTTATATAAGTATATAATGAATTTCAAAAATAACTGGATTCCAATAAATACATCTAATTCCCTTTGCAAATAACTTTTGAGGTATACTGATGTTTAAGGATGTTATTATTTTCTATTCTCTTTTTAAAATTTTTGTTAGACCGTGTCTCTTTTTCTGAATGAGAAGAAAAAGAAAAAAGAAAGAAATTAGCAAATGAACAACTAACTGGGAGGTAAGGACCGTCTTGGGGGCGCAGCAAGTAAGAAGTTGCTTCTGTGTCCCTTCACTCGATTTTGATGTGGGGGGAAAAAAAGGATCAGTTGTGACAAAAAGAAAAGAGAGAGTGCTTGCTTTCGAAGTGAAAGTAAGAAGGGAAAGGCAGTGAAGGAAGGGGACAGGGGTAAGGAAAGATGACGGTGCTTCAGTATGAACTGTCATCACTGCAATATTACACCGGGAGGAAACCGTGCCTTGCTATCTAAAACTATCTTAACATTTTATTATTATTTATGAAATGTAGGACTAAATCAGTTTGCCTAAGTATACGGTAAGCTGTCTGGAAGACAAAAGATACCTAAAAGTTTCTTTAATTCAATGGATGATTTAATATAATTCAGTTGGCGTATTCCATTTGCTTTGGGATTTTAGTAGCTTTGGTTATATGTAACAGTTGTTGAAACATGTGTTACATAATAATTATTTCAAATGATTATGAGGAAGATATTTAGGCCAACTTTAGAGTGTTTCAATTCATCACTGATGTATGCCTGTAAAATCAGTTAAAGCTTATATTAATTTTGTTGAATGAGTTTCAGTAATTTAGATTTAAATTTTAAATGTGTGACTTTCTACTCCTGTATGTGTCATATGTGCACATGTCCTTTTATATACCACAATATTCTGATTTACACTTAGCTCCAAATTCCTTACGTTTTAAAATAACTTTATATGTTTTAAAACAGTGTACTTTCTATTATATAATGTATTTATGGGATTCTAAGAGCTGTTTTAATCTTTTTTTTTTCAACACTTTGAAATGTATCTTTAAATTCCCCTTGGGTCTATGAGAAAAAAGCTCAGTCCCAAAATGGGAAGAATGTGTACCATTTCTATCTAGAGCACTAACACATATGAATTTTACAGGACAGGGGAAGATTAACTGGGAACTCAGTGTGGAGCAAAGGCATCTGAGAAACAGTAGGGGATGGTACTTGACCTTTTGAGGCTTCTCAGGGGATTGAAGTTAAAGCAACTCCAGGTGGTCTTCAGAATCACTTGACATTTCCTGTAAGGGATGAACCAAATGAGAAAAAGCCAAAGAAAGCCAGAGTTACAATGAAGTTACATTTCACCAATTTATTGAACAGAATTATTTAAAGTAGCTTTTTGGTTCCACAATTAGTACTGCTAAAATGCTCCTCTACTTTCATTGCAACCCACATGGCACCTGTGTTTATCAAAGTTCACCTTCATATCTGTTCCTTTGTGTCACTCACCCCCACAGGTTCTCACAGCCAGTTGCAGCCATTACATCTGTTTTGGTTACTTAAATCCCAGTGTGTTTTCTGAGAGCAAGACCATGGTTTTGATGCTCGCTTTCTATACCTATTTGAGAAGCCACATTTTCTCCATTTTTCGATGAATTAGCAGCTATTATGCAATGTGTTCAATCAGTCACTGTGGGTATAAAGAATAGGAAGTAAGTGTGTTTCCCTTTTGGAAGCCTGTGACTTAAACAATCAGTTTCCAAACTTTCTGGTATCTGAAAAAGACCAGTTAGATTCAATTTCTAATAGAAAATGGGAAATATATGGCTATACCGGCAGTAACAAACCTTACCCTTTTTCTGTCTATTTTAAGCCCTATACATAATTAATTGTCTTACACCACCATTCATATTTCACGATGTTTATTTCTCTTCTTTTTGTAAGATTCAATTTTATTGGAAAGGCAGATATACAGAGAGGAGGAGAGACAGAGAGGAAGATCTTCCATCCGATGATTCATTGCCAAAGCGGTCGCAAAGCCTGAAGCTGAATTCATGTGAAATCAGGAGGCTGAAGTCTCTTTTGGGTCTGCCAAGCGGTTGCAAGGTCCCAAGGCTTTGGGCTGTCCTCTACTGCTTTCCCAGGCCACAAGCAGGGAGCTGGATGGGAAGCGAGGCTGCCAGGATTAGAACCAGTGCCCATATGGGATCCTGGCGCTTGCAAGGGGAGGACTTTAGTTGCTAGGCTATCACGCTGGGCCCCACAATGTTTACTTCTTTTACTATGATCAGCAAAGTATGTACTATGGAACAATCCTATCGGGAAACTATTCGGAAGCATTAGTTAGGACAAGTCATTTGGAAACAGGAACTTTACTTACTTCCCAAAAGCTCCCTCTCTCAGCCTAACTTAATCATATCCAAAAAAGGACCACCTCCATTTCCTGAGACTGTTAGGCTGGAAACATTGGTGCATCTCTTTTTTCGAAGTTTATTTAATAGATAAGTTTACAAGTCATACGAACAAGAGCCATTGTAGATCTCCTACAACCACCAATTTATAGGACATGAATTAAAAAAAAAAAATCCAGATTATTCACAATTCACTTCCAGCTCCAGTGGAAAATGCAAGTGAAGCTTTCTGTTACCTAATTTTTATACATGGGATCCTCAAAAAGTTAATGGGAAATCCCTTGAAATAATTATGTGTAGGTTTCAAAAAATGTATTATCAAATAATTTTTTATCTCATTCCATTTCAACAATTTTTAAAAAATGCATTTACCTTTATGTTATTTTTTTATATTTCTGCTTCCTATCTCAATTCAAACCTGCATTATTCTTTATGAATGTCTGCTAACAGCTCCCTATATTCATTTCCTGAGGTTGGCATGCACTTGGTGACTTAAAGTAAGCACGTATTCTTATGTATTTGTTCAGAATTCAGGAGCTCACGAATTTGCATTTAGGGTGTCAACCAGGTTGATTTTTGCCTGGAAGCTCTGAGGGAGAAACCTTCTCTCCTGCACTCTGGAGGTTGCCAGACCCCTTCACACTCCTAAGCTTGTAGGTGCACTACCCAGGTTCGTGCCTCAACCATTGCATCCCCAGCTCTTTCTACTCGGGTTGCCTGTCCTCTTTTGGTAGGAACTCTGAGCACAGTATTAGGTTAATTATCCAAGAATGTAATGTTTCAATTCTTAGTTAACTTCCTGTTTCATATAAAGTGAAATTCTGAGGTTCTAGTAGACTTGAATTACAGTGATTGGCGGCATGCATTGTTTACAACCACTGCATCTTTAGCACCAAGCTCTAACCAACTGAGCTAACCAGCCACTTCCACTGCATCTTTAGACATATTGTCTTCCTTGATATCTCCTTCCTTTCTTTTGTTTCTAAATAGTTATGTTATTCATAATTGCTATATGTTCCTTCTTTACCTAACACTATTCATAGTGTTCCTGCAATAAGGCAAAGTGATTTTCTGACACTTAATGAGACTTACCAATATCAATATCAATGCTTTATTACTCTAAGTGTTCTCGTTGTCACATTAATCTTTCACTCCGTCGGCTTACTTCTTTTCTGAAAACCAATACAGCACTTTCCCACCTTAGTCCTTTTGTTTATTCTCCCCTTCAGTTAGAATGTAATTCCCATAAAATCATTCCTAATGAATGCTGCTTATCACCCTTTAATCCTTTATGAACACAAACAATTAAACGAATTAATCAAATTTTCTCCACCAGGAAATAGTTTTGTCCTAGTCAAATGTCTATAGAAATTTTTTTGTTCTTAATTGAGTGGAAGTATAATAGCAGGAATATGTCTTTTCTGAATAGATTCTTTTAATGCCTTATGGAATATGTATAGGTAGGTCTTATTGAATGACATTCGCTCCAAATATGATTAAAGTCGTTTGTATACATGTCTGCTTTTTGGGGGTTTAAAATTATATGAACAGGTATATATGCTTCAAAATTCTTATAATGACAGCCTTCATTAATATTGGGTTAGAAGTACAATGTGAGGCATAGGAACAATGCAGTATGACCATGAGAAAATGATTGCTTTGTGACAGGTCATACTTAGCCAGAACTCTTTGGATAGAAGATAGACGCATACTTATTAGAAAGTTCCTCTGATTTGTGGATTTTAGTTAAAACAAACAAACAAAAAAGGTTTATTTATGTATGTGAAAAGCAGAGTTACATAGGGAGAAAGAGAGAGAGAGAAAGAGAGAGAAAGAGAGAGAGAGATCTTCTAACTGCTGCTTTTCTCCCCAAATGATTGCAACAGTTGGGGCTAGGACAGGCCAAATAGGAGCCCAGTGTTTTCTAAATCTCCCAAGTGGGTACAGAGGCTCAAGTACTACATCCATCTTGTGAATTCCTGGATCAGAAATAGAGCATCCTAGTTGTGGATATGCACCCAATGTGGGATGAAGACATTGCAAGCGGCAGCTTTGCTTGCTATGCCACAAACCCCTAACCTATTTGTAAATTTTGTCTAGAGTGACATTGCAAAGATACTTTCAAAGTCTCATTTTAAATCTTAGCCCATTATACTTGCAATCAATTAGTTGACAATCTATTTCATACCATATTATTAAAGCTAATTGTGGTTAGTTAAAAGAGTTACGATGAATATTCAGAGAAATTCTCCTGAGACTTCATCTACCTAGTAGCCATCAAGAATAGTGAGCTCGTTTCAAAGGAATAAAAATTACTGCTATACTATAGTCATTGCTCAAATTAAAAACACATCATAGGATACATGCATTGAGAGAGATAAATAATGTATTCAATTGCTTGCAAATTTATCTTCCCAACCTATTTAAAGGGCCATAGGGGAAAAAAAAAAATAGGCAAGAGGGGTTGTTGCTAGTAGTCCATTATAGATACAGGTCTCTTTAATTTGTGTGTAGGAACCAAGCAGACCTGTTCCTTTCCATCAGCAGTCCACACAGACACTGCAAATGCCTTGGTGCTCTTTCTGTTGTCATTCCTCAGTTACAATGAATCAATGCCAGAGTCAGGCCTCAAGATTTCCCGACCAGTGAAATATCGTCCTGTCATCAGGCCAGTTGAATACAGTGTAAGTTTTATTCAAATATATTCTGTCTATTGAAATCAAAAGAGAATAAAAGGGCAACTGTAATCCTTTTGACAAGTATGTGTCTTAGTATCCCAGACATCCCTTTTTCTATAATTCAAAAAAGGAGAAAAAAATCAGAATTGTAACTTCACATAGAAATATAAGGCATCCCAACTTTGCCAGTTCCTATGAAATAGATACCGTTAATTTAATTGTGAACTGATGCTAAGTTTATTATGTGAATGTCGAGCTTGCATTTGAAATTTCCACATCTACTTTTCACTCTTAAGTGAAAATAAATGAATAAATATACATGATAAATCATTTTCATCATGCTGTCACTTGTTACCATTTTCTACTAGAATTTTTATGGAATATAGGGCAAAGGGGAGAAAATATTCTAAATACAAGCATGGGTTTGTTTTATAAGAATTGGGCCACGATTTGAAAATAAACAATGAAGATGTTTCTCATGTAGGTTGGATAAGTGTCTGTGACGTATTATGTTCCTGGGACCAACACGGTAGCACAGCAGTTTACACCTGCTCTGGCCTGACTCACTTGCATCCCATGTGAGCACCAGTTGGGCAGCTGGCTGTTCCCTATTCAGGAACCTGCTGATTCAGCAGAGGAAGCAGCAGAAGATGGTCCAAATGCTTGGGTTGCAGTAGGCCTGTTGGGGAGCCAGAAGAAGTTCCTAGTTCCTGGCTTCAGCCTAGCCCAGCTCAGGGCATTGCAGCCATTTGTGAAGTGAATTAACGATTAGAAGATCTCTCTGTCTCTCTTCTTCTCTCTGCAAATGTCTTTCAAATAAATAAAACATTAATAAATCTTATAAACATACATACATGTAATCATACATACACACATTACATATATGTATGTATAACATATATGTCATATATGCATGTATTACATATATATGTATTTATTTATTCCTTTCCTGAGGCAAATAGTTTTGATTGACTTCAGGTATTATAGAAAAGAATCAAATACAACATAGACTGTAGATACGCAGCCAATTCACTTGCATTTCTTCCCCTTACAAACACAATTTTCTTTTTGTAATCCTGTATCTACCAGATTTTTCAACACTTGAACTCTTGGCTGAAAATCTGTCTTGAATCACAAGAAATCTCTCTAAAAGAAAAATGTCATTGGATACTATGTAATATCTAAACTTTCATTGAACAAATATGGTGTGATTTTCATTGGTGGATGAGAAATATGCAAATCAGGAAACAGCACAAAATTCCAAATAAATGCTACTCCCACAGCCACTAGACAGGTGTTTTCCATGCATTCATCATGAGCCACTAACTTGACTGAGGAAACAGGCTTATCATTCTGGTATGTTCTTTACAGCTGTATTATTCCATTTGGGTAACTATAACATGACACTTGACTTGTGGTTATTAAGAGGAAAAAGAAAAAAGAATTTCATTTCTCACAAGCTTGACACTATCCCCCCAAATGATGAGAAAGTAGAAACATTTGGATATTTCACTGATAAATTTCATTTATGAGCATTTAAATATTTGATGTCAGTATATATTTTTTTATTGGAAAGATCTTCCATCCAATGATTCATTCCCCAAGTGAGCGAAATGGCCGATGCTATGCCAATCCGAAGCCAGGAGCCTCTTCTGGGTCTCCCATGTGGGTACAGGGTCCCAAGGCTTTGGGCCATCTTTAACTGCTTTCCTGGGCCACAGGCAGGGAGCTGGATGGGAAGTGGGGCGGCTGGGATTAGAACCGGCGCCCATATGGGATCCCGAGCGTGCAAGGCAAGGACCTTAACCACTGTGCCACCGCGCCGGGTCCGATATCAGTATATTTTTAAAAGCATACCAGAAATATCACAAAAGCAAGAGCATGGAGAACATCTGTATCGTAGTAAATGCTTTGAGTTTAGAGGAGGCTGTATAACTGACATGAACAGCTAAGATTCTGGACACATACATCCCAATTTGAATTCCTAGAAATGGGTCTGAAATAGGTCATGGCCGGACAATTCAGTCTGCTGTAGGTAGAAATTTATCCAGGAAACTTCAGGTGTATTTTAAAGGGAGAGTGTCTATTTTTGTCTTATTTTCTCAAGTTTTGGTGAACCTCTTCTGTCAATTCCATGCCTCATTAGAAATGAGAAAAACAGTGTATTAGGGAACTTACTAATAATTACAATCCTCAGTGTGTGATTCTTCTAGTAGTCTCCATATGTCATAGGAAATCTCCGAATGTTTGACCTGTCCTCCTCGATGCCTGAAAACTACCCACAGTCAGTTCCTATCGTGCAGAATATTGGAAAGTCAGATATACATAAAGGAGGAGAGTCGGAGAGGAAGATCTTTTTTTCCACTGGTTCACTCCCCAAGTGAACCCATCTGCAGCCAGGAACCAGGAGCCTCTTCCGGGTCTCCCATGCGGGTGCAGGGTGCCAAGGCTTTGGGCCATCCTTGACTGCTTTCCCAGGCCACAGGCGGGAAGCTAGATGGGAAGCAAGGCTCTCTAAATTAGAACTGGTGCCTTTATAGGATCCCAGTGCATGCCTATATAGGATCCCAGCCACTAGGCAACCGTGCTGGGCCCTTGCTTTTGCTTTAGTGGCAAATTTACAGAAAGTTGGAAAGACATGCAGGCAGAGAAAGAGGTCTTCCATCTGTTGCCTCACTTCCAAATGACCTCAATGGCCACAGCTTGCCTAATCTAAAGCCAGGACGTAGGAGCCAGTAGCTTCTGCTAGGTTTCCCATGTGGATACAGAGACCCAAGAACTTGAATTACATTCTGCTGGTTTTCCGGGCCACAGGCAGGGGTCTCATGCTACTATTTTCCCTTTCCATATTGGTGATGGGGTGTACACAGCCTTGTTCTACTGCAGGTTTTAGTAGGATTTCTCCAGTATTCCTTTTTGAGAGTTCAACATGCAAAGTTTCGAAAGGAAGTGCATGAAAATTAGACACACAGCCCCCTGGCAATTCTTGTGTCTGACACCCTTCACTTGCACCTTGGGTTATTGCTCTGAAATGTTTCTTAGTTACCATGTCCTAAGTGTAAGTTCTTTTTGATTGAAACAAGTAGTTCCAGTTTGTTTATATCGACAGGAAAAATATAGCCTAATAAATGTCAAATGATTGTTTTGATGAAACTCACCACTGATCTTCTAAACAGTAAGAAAGTAGAAATATCTTTTCATGGGTACTCATGCAGTAATGAAAACATTGACTTGTCAATGAAAAGATCATATACATCTTAATAACATTGTTGCTGGGTTTAATTTACTGATACAGTTCTCATTTCTCAAAAGTTTTGTGCACTCAGGAGGATGTAACAGAAGATATTTAACTGCCTTCTTAAAATTATATTACTAGTCATACACTTACAATATGATAGAAGACTTTATTTCTGATAAACATTATTTTTATTATTACTAACTAAGCCAGCTTACCTGATTTATTCAGAAAAATTATGATATTGAAGACAAAGATTGTTTCCATGTGTCTCAATTTCTTGACCATGCATATTATATTTTTCACTTCCATACAAATTTACTTTTACCCATAGACATGACCTTTGAAGTTACAGAAATACACGAGCACTGAAGTGTAATTATTTCAGATATGGTTCATTTGGGTCCCTTATTTATTTATTTATTTACTTGTTTATTTGCTGAGACATGTATCCATTCAAGAAATACACATTAATCTTAAATTGTATTGTGCTAAGAAAATTGAAATAAACACAAATTCTTCTAATTCAAAAGTCCTCTGTACAAAGCAATAAACACCTTTGTGATAAAATAAACATCAGATCAGAAGGCAATGCATAATATATTTAACTAAGAAATTGCAAAGACAGAAACTTCACATTTATACACAGTTAATCAGACAATTTTTTTAAATGCATGCTTTTAAATGATTAGTTGAAAGGCAGAGTCTCTCTCTCTCTCTCTCTGTCTGTCTCACACACACACACACGTGGGCACTGGGACAGGGAAAGAGATTCCCTCTGCTGGTTCACTCACTAGATGGCTGCAATGGCCAAAGCTGCACCAGAAGGAAACCAGGGGGCAAAAGCTTCATCAGGGTTTCCCACGTAGGGCCCTCTTTTGATGATTTAGGTATTAGCATGTATTTGGGACAGAAACGGGGTAGCTGGGACATAAATTTATGCTCATATGTGATTCAGGTGTTGCATGTTGCACTTTATAATTCATGCTACAACACCACAACCAAAACAGATTTTAAAAAAAATAAATATAAAGTGGTCCTTGAGTAAGAAAATTGGAAATAACACACTTTGTGCATCCTGATTTTTCCTGCTAAATAAAAGAAATATCAGTATTAACAAATTCTTTTGAATATTTTATTTTTGTTGGAAAGGCAGATCTACAGAGAGGAGAGATGGAGAGAAAGATCTTCCATTCCCTTGCTCACCCCGTAAGTGCCACAATTGCCAGTACTGAGCCAAACTGAAGCCAAGAGCCGAGAGCTTCATCTGGGTCTTCCATGCCAGTGCAGGGTCCCAAGACTTTGGCCCATGCTCTTCTGCTTTTTCAGGCCACAAGCAGGGATCTGGGAAGGGATGTGAAATACCTGGGTACAAACTGAAAATCCCATATTGAAATCCCAGTGCATGCAAGACAAGGATTTAACCACTAAGCTATCCTGCAGGCCTAGTATTAACGAATAGTTTTTATTCAGAGATAACACAAATGTCTTCTATTTTTGTGTAGAAGGATAAATTTGCACTTTGGAGTTTAGTGCTCATTGATCTAGGCTCCTGTCCTCCCACAGAAATGAGAAAATAGGGTGCTGTCTGCCTCGATTTTGATATTGTGAATATGGCTTCTAAGTCTTGAGAAAACCACCCTTGGGTCTCACAGCTGGAAAATGGCCTAAGCTATTTTCAAAAAGTATTTATGGATGTTTCAAAGAAGTGTGTACAATTATCAATGTTCTAAATTCAGAGCTCCAAGAAACAGGGTAGCGTTCTCTTGTTTCAACAGGGAGAATTATATCTGTTTGATTAATCTTCACTTTTTAATCATTCCTGGGCATACACCCTTATGCTAACAAGAAGACACACTGACATTCCTGCAAGTGGTATCGTTTTCTTAACGGAGGAATCATAACACACCCCCGAAAGGATGACTCCTTCGTGTTGGCAATATGATGTTTTCCCAGCTCCTTACTGAAGCAGATCCCACAGACATCACAGCCATCCTTGTTAGGCTCAGACCACATGAGTGCTGTGGTAGATTTCGTACAAAAGTAGATTTTCACCCAAATTAAACAATCATGCTAAACTTTGGCAACCATCCTGAAAGAAATTGATGAGACTATTTTCATATTTCAATACATATCCTTTCATGCTTTACTTCTCACTGTTTTTTTTTTTCAAAAAGTCATGGCACATATTTCTTCTTCAAAGAATATGAAGGGTTCAGATTTCATAGTTGCACTGTCTAGATTCATAGCACTGGCTTTTCCTGCTTCTGATATATTTTTCTCTATCATCATCCACATATTTTCTTATAGCTGCTGGGAAAGGAGAGTGCATATTGCAACTAGCAAACAGCTGAGGTAAAGAGGAAAAATTCAAAAGGTCAATGGAACGTTGGGTGAGTATTTTCATCAGAGAAAAAACAGACAATAGATCCTTTTAGCAAGGCCAGAGCTGTCAGTTTCCTGTGTAAAACACTGCTTAAAAAAGAATACCTTGGAGGAATGGATCTAAATGGGAGAGAGGGAATGTGTTAACATGCCATTTAAAATTCTCCCTGAGGGAAATCTACAATACGAAGGTAAAAAAAATAAGCGTTCCAAGAGATTTTAAAACTTTTATTAAAACATGTATAAGTGAAAAACAATATCCCCTTTAAATTTGAATCTGGCAGCACTTAATAAAATGATTCCTAAGGAATTGTTGAACACTGTGACACCTTCCAGGGCTGTTGTAATTCACCTTGCCGGTGAGACCACCTTATCCTTGAGAAGCAGGTTCAGTGTCCTAATGGAGGCACAAGAAGGGCCAAGGTCATTCTTTTACATAAAAGACTGTTTAATTGAACTTGAACCATTTTGCTTACACAATAATTAAAAGGTGAAAAAAGCCACGGGAAAGAACATTTGGCCTCCTGGTTAGACTGTTACTTTGGAAAACTGTATCCCATAACACAGAGCAACGGGTTCCATTTGTGATGGAGTATATAATTCCAAGATATGTTCTGATATCAGTTTTCTCTTAACACACACATTGGGAGGCGATAGATGATAGTTCAAATATTTTGGGGGAGACAAAATTGATTCCGTGACCTCTGGTTTCAGCCCAGCCCAATCTCCGCTGATGAGTGAATTTGGGATGTAACCAATGCAAGAGAGTTCTCTCTGTCTGTCTGTTTGTCTGTCTCTCTCCCTCTATCTTTCCGGAATGTCAAATAAAATGATGCTGCTTGGCTGATTCTTTGATTTTACTTATTTATTGAAAGGTCAAGTTACAAAGAGAGAAAGAAATCTTGCATTTGCTGGCTCATTCCTCAAATGGCCACAATTGTTTTTGGATGGGCTGGAAAGGTCCCAGGGTCCACCAAATTTTTCCAGTTGTCCCACATGCCTGTGGAGGGGTAAACACTTTGACCATCCTCTGCCACATTCCCATGAACATGAACATGGAGTCAGAGAGGAAGGAGAGTAGCTGAGACATAAAGTGGTACCCATATGGGATGCTGGTGTTTCCTATGGCAGCTCTGCCTGCAACATACCAAAACCGGTCACTTAGTTGGGTTTTTAATGTTTCCAAAACACAAAAATGGGAATACAATGGCAGGCAATTATATATGACTAACATTTTTTCATTTTAAAGTCTAAATATTTATTTTAATATTTGAGCATCTATTTTAGATAATTTATACATTATGGTTTTCTTATATTAATATTATATATAATTAAGTAGAGATTTTTCCATATCTCTAATAATCATCCATCCGAATATAAATAATGAGACAAACAATTTAAAAATCTGATGTAAAATGTAGCCTAATGGCTGAGGTCCTTGCTTTGCAAAGCACCAAGTTCCCACATGGGCACTAGTTCTAATCCCGACTTCTCCACTTCCCATCCAGCTCCCTACATATGTTCTTGGAAAGCAGTTGAGGATGGCCCAAACCTTGGGATCCTGCACTCATGTGGGAGACATGGAGGACGTTCCTGGCTCCTGGTTTCAAATACATTCAGCACCGACCATTGCGCTCACATGGGGAGTGATCCAACGGATGCAGGGTCTTTCTCTCTGTATCTCCTCTCTGAATAGCTGCCTTTTGAATCAAAATAAAAGTAAATCATCAAAAAAGTCATCCTTGGACACAGCATTGTAGCATGGTGGATTAAGCCACCTCTTGCAACACAAGCAGCTATATGAGTGCTGGTTCAAGTCCCAGCTACAGCACTTATAATCCAGCTCTTTGCTATTGGCTTGAGAAAAGCAGTGAAAGAGGAACCAAGCCCTTGCTGTACCACCATGGGGGAGATCTGGAAAAACGTCTGTATATTGCTTGTTACGGCCTTGGATTTTTGGGACCAGAGTGAATCTGTGGACTAAAGATCTCTCTCTGCTCACCTTGCCTCCATGTTTTTTTCTCTCATCATTTCTTCCTATCTCTGTAACTCTATCTTTGAAATAAATTAATAAATCCTTCACGTTTGTTTGTTTTTTTTTTCAATTTGGTAGTTACTATTTGGAGACAAAAAATAATGTAAGTTAAGCTGACATTTTCAGATTTGATATTTTTGTATCCCTCGTCTATGCTCATGAGTGATGTTATCCCTCATTGAGTTTTGGATCTTTAGTTAGTAGGGGATTACACTTGTGATAAAGTAAATTGAAAGCATATCATCGCAAAAATAAAACAAAAAATTTAAAAATGGAGATAGGAGCATGGACAGTATTAATATGCGTAAGCTATGTATATGAAATATGTTTCATTTGCATAAATAAACTAATTAGCAGAAAACATTGCCCTTAAAGAATTTATCTTTAGAGTTATAACTTTGCCAAACTGTAAATTTTCACAATGTATGTAATCAAATTCCATAGAGTCGTTGTCAGAAATACTTTCCAGAGTGTTATATGTGGCAAGATTCTGCTCTTTAATATTTAGAGTATTTCTAAAACAGATACATCACTTTACTACTTTACAGAAGAGGAAAAGGCGATATAACCAATCAGTCCCAAAGTTAACTTAAATGATGCAAACATCAACCCCTGCCTCTTCAGCAGCTCATTTTCCCATCAAGTCCTCCTGACAACACTATTTTCTCTTTGGTATCTCTCCAATTATTTTCCATTTTCCCCAACACTCTTTAGCATGGAAACGTCAGGCGTAGTTTCCCTGAGAAAGGCTTCTCTAACATGCAAGAGAGATTATAGTCTCCTCTTGGTCAGCACGGACACAACACAAGAGCTGGTGTTGTCAGCCTGACTCACTGCTGTCTTCCCATTGTAGATCACAGTATCTTAGGAATAGATGAATAAATAAATCAGTCTAAAATCCAGTGGCTTCATGTAAATTTTTCCCCAGGCCACATGCCTTTTGCCAGAAAATGGGGCTAACAATGTGACTAACCATCTAGAACAAAAACACTAGCTGCCTGTGGGCACAGGAGCGGAAATCTAATTCTACCTTGGGCTTCGATTGCTCTTAGGAGGTTAACACATTTAAGAGCACAGCTCTACTTGTTAAGTGCCCCTAAATTCATGATAATGATTATAAATAATTACTTAATTTTTGGTCAGGTAAAAAACTGTATTAAAATAGCCATTGCATTGTCATTAATATAATTAGATCAAAGGAACTGGCATTCTATACAGCCATGAGTACTGTCCCATATGCTGTTTCAGCATCAATCTCCTACGCAGAAGGATTTCAAGAACCAAAATGTGGTCAGACACTTTAGAACTATCTTCATTTTCTAAATGCAAGAAGTATTTTAGTTCCTGTGGGATCCTCAGCTGTTCAAAAAATGAAAGACTGCATTATACTGAGCACAAAAAAGTTACATGCGAATTTAACCACTTTAGATCCAAATGGTGCTTTGCTGTCATGTTGGTAATAATAGTAGGCAGACATTTGCTGCAAGCTATTTCTCGTATTTATGCCCATTTTTACAATTGTCATATGTTTGAAGTTCACACAGACGTTAGGAAAGGCACAGGAGTCTATGTAATTATCTATTATTTAATATCAGCCACATATAAGCAATGATTTAAGGTCACAGAATAATTTCAACTGTTTCTGGAAATACTGAGGATTTTACCTAAAGCATAGAATAAATGGGTTATAATTTGAATTGTGGTTTTAAAAATATCCAGGCATCAGCTATATATCAATCATATGCATCTACATCTATTTATTGAGGATTATCAAAATTATTAATTGATTTACACATTTATTACATTTAAAGATTACCAATGGAACACATCAGAGATGTTTTCTTGTATGTGTAGTGGACATTTACAGCACAGTGGTGTGGTGTAATTAGGTAATAGTCATCAATGCATTGCCTTGCACCTCTAAGTTTAATAAGGAACTTTTTATCTGTTACAGTGAAGGTATTAAACTTTGTCAGTAGAGGGAACCAGGGAGACATTGAAAAAGTAAGGGGTAGTTCTTTGCTTGCTTGCTTGTTGTTGTTGTTAAATTACCTAGTATTTTGATTTTTCTTACTTCTCTTCTATTGTCTGTCAAGGATCAGGTGCATGAAGACATCTGGTATTGCTCTCCTCGTCCATGCACACAGGGCACACAGGAACTTAGAAACTGTGCAAGCTCAATCCCAAGCGACTGTTTATCTTCCCTGCTTTTCTTGAAGACATTATTCTTAGCTCAGTCTTTCCAATGAAATTCATCACTGTCCAAGGAGGACCCACACTGACCTGATGGAGGATAGGGCCTGAGGGCTGAGAGCACCCTAATTCTATTAAGGGGTAGGGAAATCCTGCAGAGAACATTGAGGTTTTTCCTTTTTTTGTTTAAAATATTCCTATTTAAATAATGTCTTGCCTCCATTCTCAAATTAGACCCAGTTCAACACTTTGAGAGCATTTGAAACTTTTGACTAGTAAAAACTTTTTACTTTGCAAGTGGTCGTAACAGCTGACGTGCATATTTTTTTGTGTGATACTAAAGTTTGAGGATGAGTCAAGCCCAGTATTGCAAATGATTTTCCTCCTAGGAGAAAATCATTATGTACACAGTAGTAATGCCTTATTTCAATTTACTTCAGAGCAAAGCTGTGCCTTTTTAATAAATAGCTATGTCATACATTCAACTGTACAATCAACGCTATTTAAAAGCAAAAAATGAAAAGCCACTTGTTTCACTTAAGGAATTAGTGAAACTTAAAGTGAGTGTTTTCAAAAACATGGACACATTTAAAGGCATTGAGATTTAATTTGCATATTCTTGAACCTCAGTTCATACTGTCATCAAATCCAGGGAAGCAACACAGCAAATGTTATGTCTTTTACAAATTTCTGAAAAAGCTTACATTAAAACATTGTTAGCATAACTGACTTACCATGAGATTTGTTTAGTAAAGTGACATGATTGCGTCAAAATTAGCTATTGTATAGCATTGGTTCTCTGATCAGCCTAAGACTTGAAAGTGGCTGAAAGGGTTTAAGTTGTATTGAACAAAAAGTTAAAAACTAACCCTGAGATAAAATCAGTTCCTGGAAATTGAACCAGAATCAAATGATGGAGATCTATCTAGACAGGTAAAGTAGTTTATCAGGAGAATATAACAGTGGGTATGAGACTGTAATGGATGAAGACAGGGAGATGGACAGGCAGGAATCGTACTGGTGTCAGAAATACAGCGCAAGCGTAGAAGTAAGGTGTTAAATAACTTACAGCAAAGTTAAGGCAGTTAAATCCCAGAGCAAAGATGCTAAAAAGTATTACTGAAGTGCCATGGAAATTGGAGAAAAGTAGCATGGTTTCTGTAGCACTGTTAAATTTTCAAGGCAAATTAGTATATCAACTTGCTAAGAGCATAGGAAGACTATACTTTGAAGTGGATATGAAAATAATGCACTTAAACCAAACTGGGATCTACTGACTTTAGAGGCTGTGGTGTCTCATGCTACTCCATACTGCTGGAAATAAAGCAGTTAAGTTCTGACTAGAATCTTTCTTGCTCCTGGAGCCAAGTTTTCAGCTACACATGAAGGTAGTGAGAAATTAATTGTTGCGAGTTCTCCCTAAAAGAAATGAGATTGAATGAAGTCATATGAACAGATAGAATATAAAACTGTTGTCACAAAAGGAATACATCTGTATATTGAAATTTATTTGAAATTCCGTTGAGAACTGAGTGAACTTCTGTTTATTGTCTTGCTAGGTCTAGAAGTATTAAGCAGTATAAGACAAAGAAGTAGGAACATAAGAAAGAACTAGCAAAAACATTTTTATCTGTGAAGTTGATTATTTGAATTTTAAAATATTGTAAGAGTTCTATATGAAAGTATTTCTTGTCAGAATAATGACTTGTACTGGTGTATATGTACATACATAATTGTATGAAGATATGCAAATCACTTCCTCCTGTCACAATTTTGTTTAAAATTCTTTTTCAGTAGGATAATTTAAGAATTATTTTGGTTATACATACTTATAGGGTACAGGTGATGATCTGAAACATGTATGCACTGTATGATCATAAAGTAAGGTTGGTTATTATTTATAGCTTCTCAAAGATTTCTTTAAAAATTGAGTTAACAATCATAACATGTATGGGGTACAGTGTGACAGTTCAGTAAATGTGTACAGTGCACACTGATCAACTCACGAAAATTAATATTTCCCTTTCCTTGTCATTGCTTTACACTTCATAGTTGATATTTTTGGGAGGTTGTTGTTTTTTTCTTCTTTGTAAAGTGTAACACAGATTACGGTGTGTGGGCACTGTAGCAAAGCAGGTTGAGTGCCTCACGGGAAGAGACATCTCATCTCCTATCAGTGCCAGTATGCACCCTGGCTCCTCAGCTTCCCGTCCAGCTCCTTGCTAAGGCACCTCCTGGGAAGCAATGGCTGGTGGCTTCACGGTTTCAATACATGTCACCCTTTTAAATGGCGTTTCTGCCTCCCAGTATCAGCCTGTTCCAGCAGGAATTTGGTGAGTGAATCAGTCAATAGATGATTCCCTCTCTCTTTCTCTCTCTTAGTATGCACATAAATAAATGTTTTTCTCTTTAACAAACAGGCTAGTGTTAACCCTCTGTGTCATAGTGTTATAGAGAACCAGAACTTAGTACCTTAGTTTCAACATATTGGTCATTAGCATTCATGACTGTTAAAGAATTAAACCTAAGTCTACAATTTTGAATGTTATGCTTTTCTCTCTATTCTACCACCAGGCTTGTCAACATGTTGTAATTAGCTATTTAAAACTTAAGTTAAAAATCAACAAACAATGAGCAAACAATGTAGATGTTTCTTAAAAGAAATTCAAGTGACCAACACGCTTATGAAATAATATCATTAGTCATTAGAGGCCTAATCAAAACTATAATGAGAAACTATATGCAATAGCATAATGGCTAAAGTTCCACATGGGCACTGCTTCTAATCCGGCTACCCCACTTCCCATCCAGTTCCCTGTTTGTGGCCTGGGAAAGCAGTAGAGGATAGCCCAAAGCCTTGGGTCCTTGCACGCATGTGGGAGACCCAGAAGAGGCTCCAGACTCCTGTCTTCGAATTGGCTCAGCTCCAAGCATCGTAGCCGCTTGGGCAGTGAACCATTGGATGGAAGATCTTTCTCTCTGTCTCTCCTTCTCTATATATATCTGCCTTTCCAATAAAAAAAGAAATAGTTCTTTAAAAAATTCTGAATTCAAACACACACAAATATTATCTGTATCTCCATTGTACTGTCCATAAAGTATCATATATATACAGACTATAATATTAAATAAAGTGTGGTATATATACATGCTACATTATTATTCAATCCTAAGAAGAATGACCTTTTATCAAATGATTGTGATTTGAAGACCTTAAGCGGAAGAAGCCATGCACTGACAAACAAATACTACACATTCTCACTCACATGTGGCATCCAAAACACGATCAACCTCGATGTAGCACTGTGAGAACAACGGTTTGGAAAATTTGGGCCCGAGGGAGTTTAGTAAGGGGTACCAAAGCACAAAGAGATTGAATAAGTTTTACTGTTCCACAACGCAGTGTGGTTCACTGTAGCTCATGGCTGCCTGTTATGTATGCTACCAAGAGTAAGGCGACAAGAGCTTGACAACTCCAAAGATGTCATGATAAGGACATGACAATGCTAATGTTCCTGATTTCATGAAGATTCATTTCACACATTTGTTTAAATACTGTACTCCAAACTAACTAACTAAATACTGTACTCCAAAAGTATACATAATTATTCACTGTTAATTAAATTTAAAAGCATCAAGATAGTGAAAATGTTAGCTATATGATTTGATAATTAGATATTAGGAACATAAATCAAATTATCACGGTGCAATCCATAAATAGGTACAATTAAGTCTTATAACATGAGATAAAGAAGCACTAATGTTCATTTTAGGAAATCCAAATGGCATGCCCTCAGAGGCCTATTTCCTTTTGCTAACTGTGAGGCTGTCTGTGCTACAACGTAAAATCCTCCCTTAGTGTTAACGAAGGATCTGTCAGCCACAAGACTGGGTATCTAGCAGTGCCACAGAATAGATCTCACACCACAAAAACCTCTAAATTTGAGAAGGATTTTCTAACTGTGCAGAAGGGTCTAAGCTCCTTAAGTTCCACTCACATTTTGCAAGAAGACTGAACAGCAGATTACGTGGTTGATCCTTCTTTTCTCTTGTTTTATTGTAGACAGCTGGGTAAAAACAGGTGATATCTGCCTGGCGCGGTGGCGCAGTGGTTAAGGTCCTCGCCTTGAACACCCCAGGATCCCATATGGGCGCCGGTTCTAATCCCTGCAGCCCCGCTTCCCATCCAGCTCCCTAACTGGGAAAGCAGTCGAGGACGGCCCAAAGCTTTGGGACTCTGCACCTGTGTGGGAGATCCAGAAGAGGCTCCTGGCTTCGGATTGGCTCAGCTCCAGCAGTTGCGGCCTCCTGGGGAGTGAATCATCGGATGGAAGATCTTCCCCTCTGTCTCTCCTCTCTGTATATCTGCCTTTCCAATAAAAATAAAATAAATCTTAAAAAACAAACAAACAAACAAACAAAACAGGTGATATCTTCAGTACTGGTGCAGATATTATCATAGCCCGATGTCAAGTTCATTAAGTGCGTGTCATACTTGCCATGTGACCCTAGGTGACAGTACTAGAAAATGTTACATCAGTTTCACTAATTTTGTTTTCTGCCTGCTTCAGGCTGAACATATTTGGCACATTAAGGTTTCTTAGAGGTTTTTTGTTTTTGCTTTTGTTTTTTTGCAGCTCTGGCCTCCAAAAATCGGTTCATTTTGCATTTTGTCATGGTAGTGTGTCACTTTCAAGTGATAAATTCTTTTTATGCACTGATGCAGCTAGACAAACAAAACTACTCAAATCTGGGTTGCCTAAAACGAAAGTGAATGTCTAGTGCATCATTACGTGTCTTTGTGAGTCCTGATTCCACAGCCCGTAGGTGCGAGGTTCTTTTGCTTCAGATCACTTTTACAGAAGTCACCTGAGGGTGTTCAGCAGGCAGTTGGGCAGGGGTGGAGGAGTTCAAGCCCATCGTGACTCCTTGAGAAAGACCGGAGGGACAACCTCACCTGGAATGAAAAGGTGGAATGTCTACACTTGGTCTCTCCAGCTGGGATCCCCAGAGTGAGAGAACTTCTCACTCAGCACCTCTGTGTGATGCTGGAATGGAGAGAAATTTTGGTTCTGATTTAAGATGTCACGAAATGGTCTACGTGATCATTAACATGATTTCCATTTCTACAAACCTGTTTCTAAAACACTAGTAAAGATTACCACGAGTATAACCACAAAGAGATTTTATTATTTCATAAGTTAGTAAGCATGTAAAACTTGAAGGCTTAAATAATCTACACTATTTAACTCTCAAATTTAACTCCTAAGAAAACTGTAGGCAATAAAGACATTTATAGCTGAGATTGGATGGATAAGTATCTAAAAGTACATATTTTTTGTATCTCTGTTTCTATAAAAATGGTAGTGTTGTAATAATTTCTTCCCACAAAACATACTTCCTTTCCCTTATAAAGATTATACACAAAATTAAAAAGCAGCCTTCTCAAAGTTATGTTTTTAGTTAACTTCACAATAAGAAACATTAATGCCAGAATTACTTTAAAGTAATTCGTTTGCAAAATAAGTACTTCCAATACCAATGAATTATGTTCTTTTTTTGATAAGGTGCTATGAACATGTTATAATCAATGATGAAGCTATAAAGTTGGGAAACGTATAAACTGTGGTAATGAAATCCTTCCATCAACAGATGACAGAAATAAGCCCTACAGGGACAGTGAAGCTTGTCTAAGCTCTCTTACCTGGCTAACGGTTACAAGCAAAAGCTGTTTCTATGACCACCATAGTAGCAGTCATGACAGCACCCTGAAGAGAAAGAAGCTCCTTGAAAGACATGACTATTCCCTAGAAGTGTGTGAGTTCATGAATCTTCTCTAACAACCCCTTCTCATCTTTTGTATCTATTTCTTGGACTACCCTAAAGGAGATGAAACAAATCCTATCAGGCTGAGGTAGTAGAATTTTACTGTTTCGTCGTATCTCTTGAGAGGTTTCATCATCTTTAGTTTCAAATTTCCTTTTTATTTTTAAATAACTGTGCATAGTTACATAAAATGAATATTGATTCATTTCTAATGAGATCTATTTGGAGTGAAATCATTTTAGGACTCTTTGAAAATAAATGATGATTTAAAAATCTTCATGGTTGATTGGTAAGTTTTTGGATACCACAAAACTATGACATTTTAAATGACTATACAAAATTATTGCAAATGAACAATTCGAAGCTAGGAAGACGCTTTCTAATCACTCTTGATGGTTGATTAATAAGTGAATATTCATTTTGCTTAAAGGAAAATGTTTGAACTCAACAAGATATACATTACATTCACTAAAGTTATTTATCTGTAAGGTGATTTTTTTGTTTGTTTGTTTGAATAGAGGCTGAAGTAATCTTTTTACCTGTCTCTGTGATGCTACTGGCATTGTGAATCTGACTGGTGATTCTTTAAGTTATGCTATGTATAGTATGGTTTTCCGATTATATTACATTCTTTTTAGTGTCTTCATTTTTACTATTTCTCTTATCATTTAAAGGTGTCAATGGATTTGCCATCTCAAATTGTGGGATTTTAAGAAAGACAATTTTGTTTAATATACTCTTCAAACTGGACAACAGAATTTGCTCAAATGAAGACAGTTTAAGTTAATATTTGAATTTCATTTTAATACTTTTCCACCAACTTGAGTTAATTTCAAAATCTGTTGCCTAGAATTACACAGCATTGCATTTCACATCTGATCACCTGGTGGTAGTTTTGTTTGTTTCCATATTTATGAAAATTGAAATACTTAATTTGTTTTACTGTAACAAAGGCAAAACACCTGTCAGGTATTTTTAGTGTTCTTTAAATATATATTGTATTGCTCATTCAATTGCATTTTCAAATATTTGAGTATAAATGCCATTATGCTTTTAAAATCTAATATTTAATTGTACACAGCTATTGAATCAAACATACTTGTGGATGAATGAGAGGGATTATTGATTTGGAATAACAAAAAATAAATAAGTAGTCTTGTTCTGAAAATAGCTAATTTACTTGCTAGTGGAGCAATATGGAGGTTTATTCTCTTTGAGATTCAGGCTTTGTCATTTTTTATGTTATAATAGTAATAATATTAGCGATAGGGTATTTAATTAGGGATATTAATTATAGAGATACTAATGCAAAGTATTAACTAATCATGGGTATTATTTTTTTCCAGTTTCTATTTTCCAGACATTTATATATTGAATTCTTCTCTATTCTTCATTTGCGTTCAATAACTTTGCTTTCACAGAAATTATCATAAACATAACTAAATATAACATAATGGACGTGATAAAATAGATTATTTCCACTTACTAATCTATTTGAAAGAATTTTGGTAGGGTGATTATGTCAGGACTTTTGTCTTTCTTTTACAACAAAATGAGAAATCCAAAGCAATTTATAATAATTTCTCAAGTTTCTACTAATCAACATCTACATGCTTAAATAATATTTTCAATATAACTTATCTTTTCTTAGAAAATATATGCCAAATGTTTCTAGTAGCAGATAATATGAAGATTAGATGTAAGAACACCATGTGCTTTTTGTTTGTTTGTTTGTTTTGTATATTGGGCTAACCACCATGTTTTACATACATTGTACTTTTTTGTTTTCAGGAAAGAAACATCATGAGTTCATTGCATACCTGCAAATATTAACTATAACACATGAAAATTCAACTGACAGTGTTTTTTTAAATTCTGCTAAAAATTCTTAGTGTATTAATACTTTGCAATATTGCAATGTAGAATTAAAGTTCTTTAAAAGGAAGATGTACCATTAGGTGTTTTTTACAACAACGAATACTTACAAATATTACCTAGATAAAATTTTTCTGCAATGATCAAGATATATACACATGGGCCTGGCGTTGTGATTTAGCAGCTAAAGTACTCACCTAGAACGCGCCGGGATTCCATATGGGGGCCGGTTTTAATCCCAGCAGCTCCACTTCCCATCCAGCTCCCTGCTTG
The DNA here is from genome assembly GCF_017591425.1 of Ochotona curzoniae. NCBI lineage: Eukaryota > Metazoa > Chordata > Mammalia > Lagomorpha > Ochotonidae > Ochotona > Ochotona curzoniae. The sequence continues at coordinate 37,531,007 of NW_024466502.1, read as the reverse complement.
TGGTCTGGGAAAGCAGTCGAGGATGGCCCAAAGCCTTGGGACCCTGCACCCGTGTGGGAGACCCGGAAGAGGTTCCTGGCTCCTGGCTTCAGATCGGAGCGGTACTGGCCATTGTTCTCACTTGGGGAGTGAATCATGGGATGAAGATCTTCCTCTCTGTCTCTCCTCCTCTCTGTATATCTGACTTTGTAATGAAAATAAAATAAATCTTAAAAAAAAAGAGATATATACACTCTCACAATAACCGTATTTTACTTTCTCCAAATCCCATAAATAAAACCTCAACTGACCACAACAGCATCTATATGGAGTGGTGCATGTATATATTAATCTGCAAGCATATGTATTTTTAACATGTAACATAATGCATGTAATACAGAGAATATGAAGTATGCATTGCATCAGCATTTATATTTGAAACTGAAAGCAAAGCTTGTCCTAGCAAAAGTCTTGAGAAACATTTGTAGTTCATTTGCATTTACCATTAGCCCTTATAAGGTTAAAGTCTTTGAAATGGATTATGCATCCCTAAAGATTAATTACCTTGTTAAGTTACACTTACATTACCATGTAAACATTAAGCCCTTATTACTACTAATTATTTCTGTGACCTCTATAAAATTTCAATAATACATTTTTCTGTTTTGATCTAGTTATGAAATTGAACTTAAGAGGATAATTAAAAATATGTGTACTTGAGAGGTTTAAGACTTGCCAGGTTAACTAAATCATTTATGCGATATTTTGCAAAGTAAAGGGACTCTACATAATGAACTAGGAGGAGTGAAGTTAAAATTCTCTTACAAGAATGTTTTCATTCCTGTTAAATGTCTTCTATGGACTATAAAGTCTGTCTGGTTGTTATTAATTAAAACACTAACAATGTTCTAATTGCTGCATTATTGATGGTCAAACACTCAAGTGAAGCCAAAATATGAACAGACAGAGGAAAAGAAGGCTGTAAAGCAAAGCCTGTGAGGTCCATAGTCCCTGAGCTTTGTATGGATCGTGCAATTACTAGAACAATCACACATAAATGTAGAAAGAATCCAAAATCCTACCAGTCATATTGCTTAACTCTCCCCACCAAAAAAGGAGGGGAGGGGGACAAGAGGGGTTTCTTTCTGTTTACTGATTCTATGAACATTAATATTTTAAAAAATTTACATTTCCCTATACATGTGCCTCCCAATCAGAAATTAGGATGTTCACCCATGTAATGTGTAGTTGGCAACTTTGTAAAGGAGGAGATTTTTCTTTTTTTTTTATTTGAAAGGCAGATTATAAGGCCTGGTGTGAGAGCCTAGTGGCTAAAGTCCTTGCCTTGCATATACCAGGATTCCATGTGGGCATCAGTTCTTATCTTGGCTGCTCCACATCCTTCCAGGTCCATGCCTATGGCTTGGGAAAGCAGTAGTGGATGGGCCATGGCTTTGGGACTCTGCACCACATGGGAAACCCACAAGAAGCTCTTGGATCCTGGATTTGGATCAGCTCACCACTGACCATTTTGGCTGCTTGAGGAGTCGGCAAGTGGATGGAAGATCTTTCTGTCTCTCCTCTCTGTAAATCTCACTTTTTAGTAAAAATAAATAAATCTTAGGAAAAACAACAACAACAACAAAGACAGACTATAAAGCAAGCAGGAGAGACACACAGATTGAGATGTTGTATCTTCTGGTTCACTCCCTAAATAGCTATAATGGCTGGGGTAGGGTCATACAGAAGCTTAGAGCCTGGAATTCATTTGAGTCTCTCACATGAAGCAGGGGCCCAAGCTCTTAGACCGTGTTCTGATTCTTTCTCAGGCATGTTGGTGGGGATTGGACTGACAGAGAGACTGGCGGGTACAGAAGGAGTACCCATATGGGATGGCAGTGGTTTCATCCACTGCATGACAATGCAAGCTCCCATCTAGAAGCATTTCTATGTAAGTACAACAGCATTATCTAAAGTTAACATCAGAAAGGTTTAGAAAAAATTATTTACAAAGAGCTCAAAGAAATGGCTAAAGTTCTTGCTTTATTGCTAAAAAGTTTGTTTATTTATTGGAAAGGTAGATGAAGATAAAGGGAAGCAGACATAGAAATACCTTTCATCTCCTACCTTACTTTCCAAATGTCCACAAAATCCAGGGCTAGACTGAAGTCAGCATAATGGAACTCAGTCTGTAATTTTGGATTGGACCGTGGGGACCGAAGCATTTGGCTCATCACCTGTTACCTCCCAGAGTGTGTAGCAGCAGTGGAGGAGCTGGGAGTAGAATTCTAGCACTCCAGGATGCAATGTGATTCTTCCAAGTGGTGCCCGAACCACTGCTCTAAACACTTGCCAACATTTCTGCGTTCTATTATATATGTGTACATGTGTGAAAATTTAAAAAGATCTGTTTATAATAAAAGCTGATATCTATATTGATAAGTGTCTATATTTATGTATTTAATATGCTTTTAGCAGGTAAACATAATATGTGAAAGCAAAACCTGTTTAGAGTGCAAAATTACCATTTGTGATTTTTATGTATAGTTCAGCAATACATTATCTTCTATCTAGGATGTGTTAAGCCTGGCTGTGTTCAATCTTACATAATAATTCAACTGAAAATAGCTCAGTATCTTGGATAGTGTACTAGGTATAAAATGAATGAAAAATACGCACCAATTTATGTAATTCATCCTGGAAATGCAATAATATTAAGCACAACAAGACACTTCTTTAGCGATGGAGCTATAAAATTGTAAATAACAAGAATAGACTATATTTTAACTTGCGGTTGCAAAAAATGAGAAAATAATAAAAGTGGGTAATAGGTGCAAAATAATGACTTCTTTTGTGAAACCCAAGCTTGAAAGTAATCACAAACTTTTTAATACACTAAAGAAATAATATGTAATCTGAAGTAATTATATAACTATAGCCAGTGTGATAAAAGACAGATGAACACTATTGAGAAGAACTCTGGCGATTTAAGAATTTTATATCAGAAAAAAATGTCATCTTGAATACTGATTTCACAGAGATAGAATCAGAAAAATAGAGTCATTTTTGCCTTATCAAATGACTGTGAGTTTAGGAAGATCACCAACATGCGATACGTGCTTTATTTTTCTTTGATTTCCTTAAGTATTTCACTTATCTTACTGAATTAAACCTTTTGGAGTACTTAATTATATACCCCAAAATCAAATTTGCAAACATAGCACATATTAGGTGGTCTTAAATGCATCAAAATTATGCAGAATGAAGCAAACCCTCAGCTTAAAATTCAGGTATATTATCTGACAAGTTTTAGTTGTCATCACAATACAAGCTTCCTACTTGTGCAAATTTTTCTTTCTAGATGTTAGGGACTTAAATACAAACTGCATAGATTCCTTAGAGCAAATGGCAATGACCTGACTTTAACTTTCTTAAACCCTTCTTAATATTGTACCTAGTACATTTTATCCCATGCATACCACCTTAATACATTTAAATATTCTATATCCTAAGTCCTCTGTCAGGACAAGATGCTCACCTGTGGAGATCATTTGGAGGTCATCTTAGCTGGCTGAAGTTGCAGAACAACCAGGAACACATACTGGACCACACTCCATGACCTGAGGGCCCTAGAAAGCCTGGTCACAGGGCTTCTGTAACTGCAAATTTGATTGGTCAGCTCACATGCCTGGGTTTGCTGTTCATTGGTACCTAATTATACTGTGGCACTCAGCCACAGTTCAACTTACAGTTCATGTATAAATAGTCAACACTTTCAGTGGTCAGCATGAAGACCTGTAACTTCTAACACATTTTCTTCCATTTATCAAAGACTAAATGCATGATGGCTAGAAACCTCAGCGATGCTGTCATATACCTTGATTAATTAGGGGTACATTTCTTTAGTTTTGGGAACACATAGTAGCTTGTCATTTTGACCCATTGTTTTTTTTTTTTTTTAGTTGTACCCTTTCAGGATAGAATATCACTTTTCACATTTTTAGAGAGCTCTGGCTGAAGATGAGATTTGTTTTACAACTCTGTAAATCTGTGGTCACAATCCCTAGGCTTCTTGGACAGAACTCTAGTGGTTTCATCTCTAGTTCAGTGTCCTGTGCTTGACTCCATGTTGTTCTTCATTTAAGCACTTCCTCAAGCACACATCATCCACTTTCTTTCTTGACTCTCAGTGCTTAGCACCATCCTCCTGAACTCAGGCCAGACCGACTAGATGCCTACAAGATTCCCAAACCAGAGTTCTGCCTCCTCACACTCCCTCAGGACAACTGATCTCACCCCCAAAAAGAAAAAAAAAAAGGCGAGTGGGGATTATGTGTTTGGACAAAAACATGAACTACTGACTCCTGCCTTTTATGCTAGGTAAACTGAATGCTTCCCAAGCAGAAAAGAAATGGAAGAATCAGAACCAAATCTGGGAATTTAATGGGCACTAGGCACTAAGTTACCATAAGGAGACATATTAAGAAACCCAAGATCTGAGATGAAGTAACATGCCACACTTCATTTGTAGGAAAAGGTGAAACAAAAAACTCTAGTCCCTATAATTTCACAATCGATTCTTGTTCAGAACATTATTGTTTCATCTTAAAATCCTTATTAGTTAGTTATCAATCAAGTAAAAGGACAGTGTGTAAGTGGGAAATGCTGCCTTGCTCATTTTCAGACAAGGCTTGTACAGATTGTCATCTTGCAACCCCTGAAATCCGGTGTCCTGGCCACCCCCGAAAAGAAAGTTCTCCATGGAAGCTTTTCCTTAACTCATTATTTCCCCAATCGATGGGTAGTTGTTGCTGTTGTTCTCATCATTTGGCTAGTATTTTGAAAGCCCCTTTAGTGCCCACTCTTTACAACAACCTAGCATTCACATTCATCTCCATTTACACAGCACTTTAAGCTACAATGTCCAGCAACCCTATGACGAAGGGAACACTATGAGGCAGTTTTGAAGGTGAGTGTCCTGACGCATGGCCTCAGTGGCTTAAGTGCCCAGCTCACCCTCATTTTACACAGTATGCCACATTCCACATTTCACACAGAAGCTCACTGCCCTTGAACCACAGATTCTTTCCACTCGGCTGCTGTGTCATGCACAGATATCCTCTCACTAACATGTTTTATACATGTTTGGAAATTTCTCCTATTTAATAATATAATTTTCTGCCTATTTTTTGCACCCACAGAATATCTTGTTCTTATTGTGTTTTATTCTGATAACTGTTTCAGTTAGTATGCATTCGGTATGATGACTTTCCATGAATGATTAGTATTGAACTAAAATGTTGTTGGTGGATCTGGCACAGTGATGTAACAGGCTCATCCTTTTCCTGCTCATGCTGGTATTCCATATAGGTGCCAGTTTGTGTCCTGGCTGTTCCACTTTGAATCTAGCACTGGGCTTCTGGCCTAAGAAAGCAGTGGGAGATGGCTCACGTCCTTGGGCCCCTGCACACACCTGGCAGTCCTGGAAAAAGATCCTGGATGTCAGTTTTGGAGCAACCCAATTCTGACTGTAGCAGCCATTTGGGAAAGTGAACCAGCAGATACAATATTTATGGCTCTTTGTCTCTCCATCTCTGTCAGCAACTATGAATTTCCAAATAAAATAAACCTTTTTAAATTGTTGGAATAATCCTCCAAATCACATAGACTCACTTCAGTTCATTTCTTGAAGATCTGAGCACAATTGAGAAAATCAGATCAACACTGATTTTTAGAAAGTGGATTATTTTGTTAGTATACACTTCACTTTGTTAATTCATATGCTTGCACTCAGGATCTTCATTATGTTATTTTATATTTTATAAATTCTGCAGGACCTGAAAATGTATCTTGGTTAAGGTATAAATAAGCGAGCAAATAAATAATATAGTGTTATACATATTTCCTTTGAGTGAATTTTTAAATGCCTCATTTGTTTATATTTATTTATTTTTTCCTCAAAAGGACACTGGAGCACATTACAGTCTCAACAACACATTAGTCTGTTACAGGTTAAACAATAATACAGCTGGGTTCTTTTGCTATTCATTCTAATGAATTCCCTTGGAGGACATCTGAGGCAGAAATGCTTCAGACAGAAATTCATCTTATATCAGGTCAGATTGTAGCAAGACTTTGGGGCATGTGGATATGAATTTTTTAGTTTACTGCCTTCTTTATTTGCCAAACAAGCTTCCCCAAACAAAACTGTTCTCCAAAATTTACTCTAATACTGGTGCTTTTATGAGTCAAAGTTGACTCCATCTTTGACCTTGATGGAAATAATAGTTGTTCGTGTATTTTTCTCCATGGAAACTTTTCCTTAACTCATTATTTTCCCGATCGATGGGTAGTCGTTGCTGTTGTTCTCATCATTTGGCTAGTATGTTGAATATGGCTATCATCTGACTTTCTCAATTCTCACTCTAACGTTTCAAATGAACCTCAACTATAGCATGTGATCAGCTTTTAGACCAAGCAGCCTTCATCATGCAATGCGATTTCATCAGTATAAGACAGCATCAGAAGACATAATAACAAGGTACACTTAGTATAAGAATATGTTAAGAGACTTATATAAAGATATAAAACATGAACATTTTATCTTCCTACAAATATTTTGTCTTTCTTTAAATAAGTGTATATTTTAAGACATATGGATGGCACAGATGTTTTCTCTTTCTTCAAAAGAGCATAAAATATGCAATACCTTTTGATGCTTGAAAACCACAAAAATGCCAAAATTAAGGATTTATATTTTATTAAAATTCCTAGAGAGAATGCCTCCTTCAATTACTAATGCTTGATTTAATTTTCTACTATATTAGAATAGTGTTTTTATGTTATTATTTCATGAAATGCAAATGACCTCTGATTTTACATTTTTTCTCCTTCCATGAGATATTTCATCTCAGATCCATATTAAATCTGAAAAGGTTTTTGAAAATTCCAATTCATCTCCATGTGCTTTGTGAGGAAATCTTGCTGCCATCCTCAATTACTGCACCGACTGATTGAACTTGGCATGTTTAACTGAGGAGAGTCCTGGAGTTGTGATAGCATTGGAGATGGAAATGGCCAAAGGCAAGTCATCTTAACCACTGTATGTTTGTTGAAATGTTTTAATTAGAAATTTCAGAAAATTGGCTTCCTAGTACTTACTTCCTTCATAAAAAGGCATTTCTAAAACACTACAATTCTTTTACCTCACTTTAACAGGCTACAAATGACTTACTGATTTAGGCTGAAAAAAAAAATCTTGGTTTTATACTGTCATTTGTTTTATATATTTTTTGTGTTATCAGTCTACTATGATCTTGATCTATGATCTTAATCATTGTAAACTGATATTCTTAAATGAATTCAATAATATGCCAATATGATGTATTTCACAGGTGAATATAATGAAATATAGAAACATTATCAATTCTGAAGCAAGTTCTTCCACGCCTTGATTATTATTAGCAAAACTTTGGCCAGTAGTGTTCTAATATCTATAAATATGGAAGGGATCTAATTAAAACTATTCACTATAGACCTGTATTTTATTATTGTAAGATTACCGACTGCTGACCAAACATTTCTCGATATTAAATGACCCACATGTTTTATACTGAATATATTTATGTGCTTATAAATATAAAATGGTATTTTCATTTTGAGCTCATAATTATGATTATATAGTTTACAGTGTGACATAGTGTATTAAAGGACAAATTTAAACTAAGTCATAGCAACTGCATGTACTGCTTAAAGAAACTTACTTAGAACTGGTTTTCAAAACAGGCTCTTCTGTAAACACATTCAATTTTTTATCCTCTGAATTTCACTTTGATCTTGTGCATAGACAATCTTCTGATTTTTAAAATGTTTAAAGATTCATTTATTTTCATTTAGAAGACAGATTTTGCAGTGAGGTAAAGAAGGAGAGAAAGATCTCCCATTAGCTAGTCTATTCCCCATATGGCATCAATTGCCAGACCCAAGCTGCCTAGGAGCCCTGAACTTCTCCTGGATCTCCCACAAGGCCCAGGTTCTTGAAGAGTTCTCTATGGCTTTCCAGGGTCACAAGCAGGGAGCTGGATCAGAATTGCAGAAGCAAGGGCATGGACCAGCACCCATGGATTACCCGTGAGGCTGGTGGAGGATAGGCTGCTATGTTCCTGAGCTAGCTCCTACTTAAAAAATTTTATCTTTTAACTGAAGTGACATTCAATTAATAGTAAACCACAGAGTGAAAATGCTCATGTAAAAAAAAATGCTAATCGATAGGATGTGTGTGGTGGTTCAATAGGCTAATCCTCCTTGTAGTGCTGGCACCTCGTATGGGTGCCAGTTCTAGATCTGCTGCTCTGCTCTGATCCTGCTGGATCGAAGCTGATGTGCAAAAGCAGCAGAGGGTGAACTAAGTCGTTGGGACCCTGCACTCACATAGGAGTCTCGGAAGCAGCTCCTTTCGTGGGTTTGGTTCAGCTCCAGCCATTGAATTATTAACATTTCATATGTTTATAGAATACTATTTATCATTATAGTCGCTCATTTATTTTAGAGTATGCAATATAAACAAATTAGTTATGTCAGCAGATTTTATCATTGCTTCTAAAGTTATAAGAATTTAATTAATACAGATTTTTGTAAGCCATGTTAATTTGTTTTTCAAGTGCTACACTTAGTGTAATCTTCATGCTCTCTTGAGAGAAAGTGATGAAATACAAGCTTAAGAATGTATAAGCAGAGTGACAAACTAATCTAGTGACAGCTGAAAATTATTATAAATATGTTTTGTTGTCAGATAGATATGAAAAGCAGGTATGCTACAACAACACGATGTGAATTTATTGTAATTTTCTTTTTTATAACTCCGTATCTTGCTCTTTCATGTTAATTACATCATCTTAATTACTCAAATCAGTTATATGATTTTGTCAGTCCTGAAATACTTTTTTCTTTATTTCATTTCTGTTCTCTAACTTTTCGGTTATGTTTACTCAACTTCATTAACTTTAGCAATCATTTCAACAGTTGTCAGTTTTATATTTCCTCTAATGCCTTTTACTATTATTTGTGTGACTTTTCAGCGTTCTTCAACTGATTTCAATTATTTAAGCTTTCTTTAGTTCATTTAAACTTTGCTTAAATAAATCAACTTTATTCTGTATAAATAGATTACCATAAATGTTGGAAAATATTAATCATTCTCATGGCCAACCATTGCTCACTTAGGCAGGAGAAGCTGGCCTTATTGTTGGTTGTGCAAATCATCACCATGTTTCTCATATTATGGTGTATTCAGTTTTAGATTGAGAAAAACAATTTTGAAGCAAAATTATGTCTGATATGTCAATTCATTATAAATAATCATGAAGTATGGGCCCAGCATGGTAGCCTAGAGGCTAAAGTTCTTGCCTTGTGTGCTTCAGGATTCAAAGGGGCACCAGTTCGTATCCTGGCTGCCCCACTTCCCTTCCCAGCTCCCTGGTTGTGACCTGGGAAAGCAATAGAGGATGGCCCAAAGCCATGGGACCCTGCACCTACATGGGAGACCTGGAAGAAGCTCTTGGTTCCTGACTTCCAATGGCTCAGCTGTGGCGTTGTGCCATTTGGGGAGTAAGCCAGCAGATAGAAGATCTTTCTCTTTTCTTCTGCCCGTAAATCTGAATTTCCAATAAAACACAAAGAAGACTTTGAAAAGAAAAACTAATCATGGACTATCAAAAGCTTTAATAGTCTGAAATTTAAGGTTATTGGGTGGGAAGCAGGACAGCCAGGACATGAAGCGGCATCCATATGGGATCGGGACAGTTGCAAGGTAAGAATTTAGACACTAGGATAACATACTGGACCCATGATTTCATATATTTATTTGCCTCAAGGGAATGAACTACTTATATTTCCTGTATACAACTTAAAAACATAATGACATTGTCTACCCTCCTTCCCTCTTTCCTTGGTCCCATCTACTCCTCCTTTATTTATCTGTTTTTAGTCTTCTTCCTTTTTTTTTTTTTTAAGATTTATTTACTTTTATTGGAAAGTCAGATATACAGAGAGGAGGAGAGACAGAGAGGAAGATCTTCCATTCGATGCTTCACTCCCCAAGTGACTGCAACGGCCGGTGCTACGCCGATCCGAAGCCAGGAGCCAAAAACTTCCTCCAGGTCTTCCAAATGAGTGCAGGGTCCCAAGGCAAAGGCTGTCCTCAAACGGCTTTCCCAGGCCACAAGCAGGGAGCTGGATGGGAATTGGAGCTGCTGGGATTAGAACCAGGGCCCATTTGGGATCCCGGCATGTTCAGGGTGAGGACTTTAGCCACTAGGCCACACCGCCTTGCCCTATTTTTCTTTTAATTTTCATAAAGGTATGCTTTCAATTTAACCACAGTCTTAATCCTGTGCTAAATGAAACATTGAACATGTAGTAAGTATAATGCTAAGGGAAATGAGCGAATCCCAAAAGATTAGATACCACATGTTTGCCTTGATTTAACCTGTAATTTTTTGTTTGGTTGTTTGTTATTTTTTGAACCTGTCATTGATACTGTCTCAACCCAGATGTTTCGAAGAAGGGAACTTGCATTATTTTTAACATAGTGTTTACCCAATACTATGTCAATTAATTCCATAATGTTGTATATTGATACTGAGGCCTTGTTGGGGCTTTTAACTGACCGGATCTTTACTCTGTTAGACCTATCTTCAGACCATAGAAGGTCTCCCCAAGAGGCCACTGAACTTATCTGGACAATAAGACGCTGAACTTTATGCTAGGCAAGTGTTTGCAAGCAATGAATCTCAACTGAACTTGAACTATGGTTATGCAACAAGGTGGAGGAATCCACCATGGGGGGAGGGGTATGGGAGGGGTGGGGGGAATCCCCAGTGCCTATAAAACTGTACTACATAATACAATGTAAGCAACAATAAAAAAAAAATGATTATGATTTTGGTTTATAGCAGTGGCTATAAAATAATTCAATCTTAATATTTCGGTTTCACTCATATGTGTTGCATTTTTGTTTTACGTTTATCAGCTACAAATCAGAGGAAATATATGTTTGTTCTGGGAACTGACTTACATCACTAAGCATAATGTTATCCAATTTCACCAATTTCTCTTGAAAGACAAAATTTCTTTCCTTTTTTTGTGACTTAGTTAAAATTAGTCTTTGTGTGAATCATGAGACTTGAAGCAGAAATCTGATCCTGTTATCTGGTGGATGTGATCAGGTTGGTTACCGCATGCTGAACGGAATACTGAGAGGCAAATCTCCTCAAGCTTTGGAAATATGAGTGCAACTTAGAAAATCCATGGGGAAAAAATGAAACTGAATATTTTGGTGCGTGAAAACATTTTCAAATAAATGCACAGGTTTTCATATTAATTTTACAGGAACTATTTGAACATTTCTGATGCATACGTACTTCTACACAATACTCATGAATTTTAAAATGATCATTTTAATTTCCCAAAATGAGTAAACAGAAACGATTAGACCTGTTTGCACTGAGTGTTGATGGCGTCCGGCATGGCTCATCCAACTGGTGTAAAATCATGTCATGATTTCCGAGAGACGTTTGGCCTTTTCTCTGGGGCTTAGCACACAAAGGCAAGGTTTGACCCTATGACACATTTGTGAATATTAAAAGATGGTATCCATGTTTAGGTGATTTTTATGAAGGTGGGGAACTTGTATCAAAATAAGTGGCTAAAAATGTCTATCTACCATTGAAAAAGAGATGTGGCCAGACTGCCAAGCAAAATGTATAAACACACGACTGCGATAAACTATTTGAATCAGATTTGTGAATTCAATTTAGAAAAATATTGGTCTCATATCATTGATTAGATATTAGTGTGTCTATTATTCTAGACATTGAATAAATCATCACCTTGAGGTAAATAATATAAGTGGAATACTCTGCATCAGTGGCAAAAAAATAAGAAGTAGAATGCATTTAAATAGCGTCTTTTCAATGAAATGAGAACAGAAATAGAGTCAGGTAACAATCTGTAAGAGAAGAGTCAATTATCTTTCTAATCTTTGCAATTCCCATATATAATCCTTTATTTACTCAAATGTGTAGTTTAAGTCCCTCATTTCTGAACTTTTAGAGTACTTTTGTAAGTGTTTGTATTCTTTGAATTGGCATCACATTAATCCGCTGTATCGAAACAACTTCTGACATGCTTCAATTTTGTTAGTAAGTTTTGCAACATAGATGCCCATAAGATGTCAATCCAGTATATTCTAGCCAATGATTTAATGGCTCATTGAGCCCTGAAATCTTTCTGGTAGAGTATGAAAAAGTTCTATATCCAGGGCAATGGACTTTGAAAATCGCAATTTAGTCATGAAACTATGGGAAAAAAATTTATCCAAAATATCTGAAAAGAATAGTCTAAATGAAAATACTGTGCTGTAAAATTAAATATAAAACTCAAAGTTCATCAAAACACATTGAACAGATTAAATTTACTTTTCAACAGTCTATTAAGTATTTGCTTGGGGTTGATTTGCCTTAAGAAAAGGGGAATACTCAACAACCCATTTTGTGCCAAAATTAATTCTAACAGTAATACATTTTGTGCTCCACTGACTTTCAATTTATTACCAGTGGAGCTTGGTTGATTGTTTTGATCTTCAGTTTATTGGCAATGAAGTAGGATTTACTGTTGCAGTGCCTTTCAGTAACATAAACATTACTTCATTGAGCTGGTGCCTCACTGTAAAGCATTACAAGAAAATGCTTTAATTGTTTGCCTTTGCTTAAACTCATAATACTTTGGAGTGTGGTAGAATGTTTAATGTCAAACTTGTCTTTTTGAATATATTCATTTTGCAATTTCTGATGCAGAAGGTAAAGCTTGTTAGTTTAGGCCGTTGCCACTGCAATTTGAATCTTCTGACACAAGATGGCAGTGAATAGGTCCCCAAGGCAGTAGAGTTCCCACAACTTTATATGGGAAGCATTTCATAGCTTTTAGAAGCTTTTAATAGTAAACTTAAGGAAGTACATCCAAATGCTGTTTTAAAAAGCAATTTTAGCAATAAAGATAATGCTTGTGGTTGTTATATCATTCACTTTTCTATTTTAAATTTTATTTAAAACTGTACTTACAGTGTCAAGAAAATTTTTTTTTTTAATTTTCTTAAATGTTCTGTTGATTTGGGCTATTCTTCATTTCCAATAAACTCAATTGTTTATAAAATCCCAATATTCTGGGTATTCCTTATATAAGTTACCTTGTTTTGTTTTCTTTCAGCTAAATGTAATGATTTTATTATGTATTGATAAATACTAATGAGGATTGTTTCACTAACTATGAAACAATTAGCTTAGGAAAAACTCTTTGAAAATTGCTTTTTCCAAAAGATAATTTATCTAAATAAATTGTCTGAAAGGTGTGATGTGAATGTCTCCTAACATATTCCGTTGCAAACCTTTTGCCTCTTAGAAGACTTTCTGGAAGGGTTTCAAGTTGAAGGTTCCAGTGTTAGCAGTTCTTTGTATGAAAAGTTTAAAGGTCAGATACTAACGATTTACAGGAAAGAATGGTAAGGGGAAATCGGGATCCTAAAAACGTTATTTATACAGATAGAGTTTTTGCTCATTAAGAAACTCTTACGGGGCAGAGACATGGCGTGGAGGATTTAAAGGTAATAATGGGGTTGCTTGGAACAATTTGCATGCAAGTCACTCTTGTAAATTTCAAGTAATGGTAACATTACACACATATATTTATATGTAAATATTTTTATATGTTTAAAGATCTGATTCAGATATTTAGAGCTGATAAGCATTATCACTAGAAAGGTAATAGATGGTATTATATTAAACCTGACATATAATTGCAAGTTTCTCATGATTTTTGCTGGGCAAAGAAAACGGTCTTCATAAAAGACATTGATAAGCAGTAGCTCTGTATGGATAAGGAGGCAGACATTCCCATGCTTATGGGATCAAACAAAAGGGAGAAATAACTACTAGAATAATAGGTAACGCATTCTGTGAAGTTTTTAAAACAAGAAAGAATGAAAGAAGTTACCTGACATTTTCGTCAGTAAGTGTATTACTTGAGCCTTCTGTGAGAGCCGTTAGGTAAGAACCACAGCACAGGGACAGAAGGTGTCAAGGTGAACGCCAAGGAAAGGTTGCCCTTCACCTTGGAATAGTATTTGAAGTTCATTACCTTTGGAATCCACATGCATATATATTGTTTCTGAATCTTAATGCTTGAAAAATTAGGTTTGTGACAGGAATATATTGGCCTGTATTATTTAATCAGAATTGGGGAAATTACCCAGAAAGCACACATGGTCCACTTTATTAGCAAGGGAAAGTTTTGCGAAGTGACTGTTTTCATTTTCTTTGCGTGCTTTTATTTTACAGGGAAATGCAAGGTGAATCATAACTCTGGGTCTGAGCCAAAATAGTATTTCTGGAACTTAGAAAGATATTTATTTGACATTCGAAGGCACAGACGATGAGGAAGAAATAGATAGGCAGACACATGGATAGATAGATAGATAGATAGATAGATAGATAGATAGATAATCTTCCACATCAGAATTCCTTGCCTAGAGAACTGTGTTGGTTAGACCAAACCCAGCAGCTTTCACGTCTGGCATGCGAATTGCAGGGACCCAAACATGTAGGTCGTCTTCCACTGTTTTCCCAGGCTTGTTAGCAAGGAGGTGAATCTGAAATGAAACAGCCAGTATATGACCCATTGCCCAACTGAGGTACCAATACTGCAGGAGGTGTTCTTATCATTTTAGCCACAAAACTGCACTTTCTCCACTTTTTTAAAAAATAGAAACCTAGAAATATTTTTAAAGATTTTTTTATTCTTTATTTTTATTGCAAAGTCAGATATATAGAGAGGAGAAGAAACAGAGTCCCTAAACGGTCACAGTTACTGAGCTGAGCCGATCTAAAGCCAGGAACCAGGAGCCTCTTCTGGGTCTCTCACACAGGGGCAGGTTCCCAAGACTTTGGGCTGTCGTCCTCAACTGCTTTCCCAGTCCACAAGACGGGAGCTGGATGGGAATCAGGGCCACTGGGATTAGAACTGATCCCCATATGGGAACCTGGTGTGTTTGAGGCAGGGGCTTTAGCCACTGGGCTACAATGCTGGGTTCAGTTTTTTTTTTTTTTTTTTTTTTTTTTTTTTTTTTTTTTTTTTTAGATTTACTTATTTTTGCTGAAACTCAGATTTACAGCGAGAAAGAAAAAGAGAAAAATCTTTTGTCTGCTGGAAGTGGACACAACAGCAAAAGCTGAGCCAATCCAAAGCCAAGCTCCAAGTTTTTTTTTTTTGTTTGTTTTTTTTTTTTTTTTCCAGATCTTTCACATATGGTTGCAGGGTCCCAAGGATTTGGGCCATTCTCCACTGCTTTTCCAGGTCACAAGCAGGGAGCTGGATGGGACGCGCACCCACTTTTTTTTCTTTCCTTTTTCCTTTCCTTTCCTTTCCTTTCCTTTCCTTTCCTTTCCTTTCCTTTCCTTTCCTTTCCGAGAAGCAGTTGTTTCCACCTTAGCATTTTAATACCAGTATTGGGCACATAATATTGGGTGTATTGAAATTATCATCACTGTCCTGAGGTCTATTCTTTGCTGTTTTTCTTTCCAGTTACACAGAACATTATAGCATGGCAAGCTATTTTGTTATTTTACATTTTCCTCTCTCGAAGGTTGATGATACAAACATTAGAGCTTGAATCCTCTAGGATCTCATTTTGATTTTGGAATCCTCAAATACTAAAACAAAATGTTCTTTAAGAAATATTGAAGCACAAAAAATGAATATGGTCTTTCTAGCCTGATGTTTTTAAATCCTCCTCAACTAATGAACACAGATGTCCTATAAAATGTGACATTTCTAAAGGGAAAAAAAGGGGGGGAAAGAAAAAAAAAAGAAAGCAAGAAAGACAATAATTATAACTAGTGTATTTTACTCTCTACTTCTAATTACTCTTAAATATCCCGATAATTGTCCTTTTGGATTATTCTTATTGTCATGTTAGCACTTCCACACTTAACTCTGGAAATTCCATCCTCTGCGCTGTTGCAAAGGTCAAGGGGATGTCCACAATAAAAGCAATTGTTCTCATCCTTACTCTATGGACAAACTGCCCTACAAGTTAATGTACTAAAAGGCAGGTATTTTTATAGTTGTGTAAAGTGTGTCTTACTCTGGGGCAACAGTAGGATTCCTATTATTACACTTAAACATTCTTTTATGTTTCATTATTTTCTTCCTTTTCAAACTTGTCATGTCATGATACATTCATATATCAGGAAATTAAGTTTGTAATGGTAAAATGAATGACTATACCATTATAACAACTTTGGAGAGGGATGCTAATGGGGGGAGGGACGGGGAATTGGCAGGGATAATGCTTTATTACATGTAAACATATATTGTGTGAAAACATTTTTTTTTTTTTGTATTTAAAAAGGCAACTGTTTTACAATACCTCATGGTTCTGTAGGCCTGAAATTCAGCTGGACTAAATAAGTTCTTTTATGTTTAATGTCAGTGGGGTTTACTGAGTGCTGCTTGCTTTCTGGTCCAGAAGTCCAAGCCATCCCTGCTCACATGTTGGGCTCCTTGGTGGGGAAATCGTGAGACACTGAGCCCTCAGGGATAATCAATGAACCTGAGCAACTGTGCGTGGCCTTTTCTGCCCAGTCAGACGCTGTAGGGTCCCACAGCTTCCAGAGAATGTTCCAAGGATTGGAATTGTGTACTAACAATCTGTGAATGTCTGGAACCAGAAATTGACACAGAGCTTCTGGATATAACTCTCATCAAAGCTGTCCTGTAGAATACTGGTGTTTCAAGAGGCAGGGATTAGGTATACCCCATCTCGGAAACGACAAAGGATTTGAACTGCACTTAATCTGCCACATCATTTCTTTGTAAAAAAAAAAAAAATTATAAGAATTTGCAATGATTGCAATCTGGCCACTATGATCAATTGTTTTCTTTCCAGAAAATTTGAAGTTTCCCAATTGTATTAATTTAACAAATACACAATTAAATACGATGGGGAGTAGTTCCTATAACAATTTATGTTTTGCTCATAATAACAATAGAATGCAGTTACAGTTTTGCAACTAAGGAAGTCGAGGCATAGAAAGTTTAAGCGGTTTGTCCCAGGTTTTTGACTTAGGAAGTTGAGTTTATATTCATTCGATTGTGAAAGTAAAAAAAAAAAAAAAAAAGCAGTGTTTTAACTTGTAAGCCTTACTGTTGGCTGTTAACAATTTTATTTTCTCATTGTGCAAATACTAATGACTGTGTTCCCTCCTGCTAGTTTAGCATGTAGCAAGTGTCAAAGAGTCTTTCTTTGCTTCTAATATCAGGACAGTTAATAATCCTCTGTGCAATGTCTTCAGTGCTTGCATCTGCATCCATACTCCTGCAATATTTATTCTTTTCTCCTGTATGAGCTTTGTTGTTTACACTAGATGGCAGCAGTTCTGGCCTCTTATTTTCATAACATGAATGCTGGCCCCGTGCCAGACACTTGTCTGATGCCCTACAGTTACTTTAGGTCAAAAGGAAAGGCCAGAGGTATCATAGTGACTGCTCCTTTTATGGTGTATCTTTAAGCTATCACGGAAGCCCAACCAGATTTTGTCATTATGGGTAGACTAGCACATACTTTAAGTCTAACTCTGAGGAGATGGACAACTATTCTTCTTATCTCTAAATCATAATGTATACATTTTATAAATCTCATGAATTTTTCCCTTGCTAGTAATAAGTAAGTGTTCCACTTTGAAGTGAATGTTTTATTTTAGGAGTTCTCACTTTTTGTGGGGAAACCGTAAATGTCATACGTTTCTTGCTGAGGTTTCGCAGTGAGGCACTGACTCTATAAAAATGCAGTTGCACTGGAGAACACTAAGAATTTTATTACAGTTAGTGTAGCTACGTGAAGAATCCACTATGTGGAAAAGAAAATCCATATTTAATTACAAGTAGAATTGCAAGGCATATTACATGTAAAAAAGAAATGATACACTTGTCCTGTATTCATTTAATACTTAATGACAACATCTGGCTATATTTCTAGAGTTTAAATCTAGGCAGCGGATTAGGGAAAGACCTCTTTCCTACAACCTACAATGTGAAGTCAAAGGTTCCTAGATTTCTCCTGACCCAGCCTCAACTGTTGCAGATATCCAGAAAGTGAATCAGTAGTTAAGATAATGTGTCTATGGGTGGGTGTTCCTTTGTCTATCTGCTTTGTAAGGAGGTAAAACAAACAATCCTTTGAAAAAGCAAAATAGGGCCAGGCGCGGTGGCGCAAGCGGTTAAAGGTCCTCGCCTTGCACGCCCGGGATCCCATATGGGCGCCGGTTCTAGTCCCGGCAGCCCCGCTTCCTTTCCAGCTCCCTTCCTGCCTGTGTGGCCTGGGAAAGCAGTCGAGGACGGCCCAAAGCTTTGGGAACCTGCACCTGCGTGGGAGACTCCGGAAGAGGCTCCTGGCTTCGGATTGGCATAGTATCGGCCCGTTGCGCTCACTTGGGGAGTGAATCATCGGACGGAAGATCTTGCTCTCTGTCTCTCCTCTCTGTATATCCGCCTTTCCAATGAAAAAATAATAAAAATAAATCTTTAAAAAAAAAAAGAAAAAGAAAAATAGAGGCCAATGTTGCAGCACGTTGAGTTGAGCCCCTCTGCAGTGTCAGGTCCCAAGGCATGCTATAAAATCACAGTCTTAATGCCAAGCTGATCAGTTGTATCCCAGTTCCCTGCTAATGCTCCTGAGAAAGCAGCAGCAGATGTCTCCATTATTTGGCCCTTCCGCTCAAGTGTAAACCAATAATGGAGTTCTATATTCCTGACTTTGACCTGGCCTTGCTGAAGCTGTAGAGGCCAGTTGACAAAGATCCTTATCTGTCTTCGAATATCTGTCTTCAAATACACACACACACACATACACACATATATGTAAACACAGATATATATATGTATATATGTACACATAAAGATAAAAATTTCAGTGATTTATTTATTTTTATTGGACAGGCAGATTTAAAGAGAGAAGGAGAGACAGAGAGAAGATATTCCATCCTCTAGCTCACTCCCCAAGTGACTGCAATGGTCAGTGATGAACCCTTCCGAAGGCTTGAGCCTCGAGCTTCCCTTGGGCCTCTTACATGGGTGCAGTGTCCTGAGGATTTGCGGCATTCTCTATTGCTTTCCCATGCCACAAGCAGGAAGCTAGATGGGAAACTGAGCAACCAGGACACAAACCGGTGCCCACATGGGATACCAGTACATGCAAAGTGAGAATTTAGCTACTAGGTTATCTTATCTGTCTATCTATCTAATCGCAGTGATTATTGTCATGATGATAAAGGCATTACATAGAGAACACAGAGCTGGTGTAGATTCCAGTGTAGCAGCTCTTACACCCTGTTGTTCCAGGTCTGACTCAACTCCCTGCTATGCCACCTGGGAAAGTTACAGCTGATATTACAAATATTTGGGCTCATGTCACCTCGATGGAATCCTGGCTCACCGCTTTGTCCCAGCCCAGACTTTGTTAATGGTATCATTTATGAGTAAAGCAACAGGTAAATGATCTCTCAAATGTTGCTCTTTATAGGAATAAATAGATGATTCTGCATATAATACTTTCATCTGTATCTATTAAACAGAGATTTTAGTGGAATCAAATCAGAAACATTGTCAAATTTTTATATATTAGTGGGTCAAAGGGTGAATTATAGGAGCTACTTAAAAGAACATGAAGTAATAATGGGCTTAACAAGCAAAAACTTCAACAATCATTGGCAAAGCATTCATTGCATTCATCCTATAGGCAGCAACTGCTTTTGGTTTGAATAAGAACTGCCATGATGAATATCTTTGACAGGAACTTTCTCGACATGGACTCCTGTGGTGTCCCCAAAGAGAACTTCATTTAAAGCTTAGTGGTGCAGTTGCATGGATTAACTTTCATTTGTGACATTGATTGAAGCAAAGGTTTGCAGCATGCTCAGTGTAAGAACACCAAGTGACATTCTGCCCATGGGGACAGTACCAATACCAGTATCACCAGCCTTGTAGACATCCCTAAGGAGCAGATACAAAGGCTTGGATGTTGATCTAGCTGGTGGGAGGAGGCAATCCAGGGCTTGAAGGAATTTTAATTCCATTGGCCTTCATATTTTTGTGGCTGACATTCTGTCCCTTGAACTATGGCATATTAACATATGGCTACGTCATGTTGTCACTTTTCAATGAGAAATTGGTATGGATGTTACTGTATCAGGATTTTTGCAAAATTTTTAATTTTATTTTATTAAAGATGTTTTGAGATATATTTTACTTGGAATAAATACAAAGAGAGAGGGAGACAGAGAATAAAAAAGAATTTCCAAACTCTGTTTCACCTCCCTAATTATTGCAATGGCCAGAACCAGGCCAGTCATATTCTGAGAGCCAGGAGTTTCTTTTTAGTCTCCCGGGTGGATTCAGGAGCAATGGCTGTTTTCCACTGCTTTCACTTGGCCATTACCAGAGAGCTGGATCAGAAGTGGAGCAACAGGGACTAAAATTGGTTCTATCTAAAATTTTGGTGCTAGAATTTACCCTACCTTCTTCTCAAGGACTAATGTAACTATATCACAAAATGATAATAATAATAATGAAAAAAAGAAAAGATGGTGCTAAAGGGGGAAGATTAGCCTGTTGTGCCACTGTACTGCCACCCCCTTTAAAGATTTTTTTGAAGGGTCTGGCATGATGGCCTAATGACTAAACCCTTGCCTTGCATGGGCTGGGATGCCACATGGGCACCAGTTCAGCTACAATGTGTAATACGCCTCTTCCAGCTCCCTTCTTATGGCCTGTGAAAACAGTAGAGAGTGTCCCAAAGCCTTGCTGGGCTGTACCCACACGGGAGATCCAGAAGACACTGCTCTCCTGGCTTCAGTTTAACTCAGCTTGGCTGTTGTGGCCACTTAGAGAATGAACCAGTAGAAAGAAGATCTTCCTCTTCGTTTCTCCTTCTCTAAAATTTATTTTTCTAGAAAGTAAGAGTTGCAGCTAATTTTCTCAATGTGTGTGTTGAATTCCCTGTGATTCCCTCATATGTCTTCTGGTGCAGGTCGGTTAAATGGGATGCTTTTTGTTAACAGCAACACTTAGCTCTTTCACAGCCAGTGTGTCAGATCCTGCTCACAGGTCCTCACACTCCTGGAGATTGCTGTCTCAATTCCCCAACATCACTAGCAGTAATTGGGACAGTGAGCCCGGCATGTGCTGTGGCCATGGTTAGGTAGTCTCTGTGTCCTGGCCACAGAGTCCAAATTTCCACAGCACGATGTCACTTTTGATGTCATATTCAGATCTCAGTTTGTCAAAGATACAGGCATACTTGAAACAGCCTTTTGCCATCTTGGCAGCCTCCTTTCAAATTTGTCTCTTTCCCTTCCCTTCCCTTCCCTTCCCTTCCCTTCCCTTCCCTTCCCTTCCCTTCCCTTCCCTTCCCTTCCCTTCCCTTCCCTTCCCTTCCCTTCCCTTCCCTTCCTTCCCTTCCCTTCCCTTCCCTTCCCTTCCCTTCCCTTCCCTTCCCTTCCCTTCCCTTCCCTTCCCTTCCCTTCCCTTCCCTTCCCTTCCCTTCCCTTCCCTTCCCTTCCCTTCCCTTCCCTTCCCTTCCCTTCCCTTCCCTTCCCTTCCCTTCCCTTCCCTTCCCTTCCCTTCCCTTCCCTCCTCTACCCTTCCCTCCCCTCCCCTCCTCTCCCCTCCCTCCCCTCCCTCCCCTCCCTCCCCTTCCCTCCCCTTCCCTCCCCTTCCCTCCTCTTCCCTTCCCTTCCCTTCCCTCCCCTCCCTTCCCCTTCCCTCCCCTTCCCTCCCCTCCCCTCCCCTCCCCTCCCCTCCCCTCCCCTCCCCTTCCCTTCCCTTCCCTTCCCTTCCCTTCCCTTCCCTTCCCTTCCCTTCCCTTCCCTTCCCTTCCCTTCCCTTCCCTTCCCTTCCCTTTTGTAATATATTAACCCATTCTTTATTTACTCTTTTTTTTTGTTTTTGTTTACAACTGAAACTCTGTGAACTCAAAATTAACACTCTCGTCTGAGTCTCTTATACACACAGGAGAATGTTTCCACCTTGTGCTCTACATCTTCTGCTGTGCTTGGTCCAGATGGACCTATATGGGCAGGCTGCCATTCAGCTTCACTTGATTCTCTTGCCAACAATTTCACTTGGGAAGACCAGATCCCCGAGGATAGCACTGGGCACAGCTGTCAGCGTGAGATTTCTCAGGTGCGCTTCAGCTTACTTTTCCTGTACCTTTTCCAATTGGTTTGGGCAGAATTTTCCTGACAGCAATGAAGACAACATGCTTCCTGCTAAACTTTTTCTGCAGTTTATGTACAGCTAGACATCAGTCTTCTGGAAGGATTGCATTTTAGGAGCAAACACAAAGACAATGATAGCTTTCCAGGCATCACCAACTTTGGTTTCCTTGGTGGTTGTGATGTTGGCTTGCTTAGTTGAGCTTTGAGGTCAGCCTTCCTCTCCAGCTGCTGCAATGACTGGGAGATGCCCAACTCAAAAACTCATCCGGCCTGTCCTCTACCTGCTGGGTTTGGTGTTCTTAGTGCTCAAGCTGAATTTGGCTTCTCCTGGTTGAGGTCTGGTTGAAGAGCTCAAATTTTTTAATGGCTCTTTTGTAGTTACCAAAAATTTTGTAGCTTGCAAGTCCAAGTTTTTTCACTTTCCTGACTCTGTGTGTCCAACAATGATGATGTTTATAGTAGCTTTTTCTTTCTGTTTTTGGCTTTGAATTAGCAAGGATTTTCACAGCACCTGTGTTCTGCTGGAAATACTGCAAGTAAGAGGAAGAATTTTCTATTTTGGAATGAGCTGAGGCATGGGGTGCCTGGCAATCTCAGTTGCCTATGGGTGAGCCTAACCTTTTAAAATTCTCTGTAGAAAGCAACCACTTAGCTTCTGTGGATTTAAGGAATCACTACTTTTTTTTTTTTTTTTTTAGAAAACCAATGTAAGATTGATGATTAGTGAAATTATTTGCAAACTGTTTTGTTGTTGTTGACAGTTAGCTTTAAGTATTTAGGGCCCAGTGTGATAGCCTAGTGGCTAAAATCCTCATCTTGCACACTCCAGAATCCCATATGGGTGCCAGTTCTAATATAGGCAGCCCTACTTCTCATCCACAATTCTGCTTGTGACCTGGGAAAGTAGTTGATGACAGCCCAAAGCCTTGGGACCCTGCAACCATGTGAGAGACGAGGAGGAAGCTCCTGGCTCCTGGTTTCAGACTGGTGCAGCTCCAGCTATTGTGGCTGCTTGGGGAGTGATTCATTGGACAAAATGTCTTCCTCTCTTTCTCTCATCCTCTCTCTGTATATCTGATTTTGCAATAAAAATTTTTAAAAAATCTTCTTTTTAAAAGAATAGTAATCCAAAAATCAAGTTTTTAATGACAAAGTCTAGTGTTTTACCTCTGCCTATTTGACTTGTAAGTATTCAGGTGTTAGACTTCTTGATCTTATGGTCTTTTTCATTGTCTTGGCCAGTAAGTAAATGAACATGCTCAATACTTGTTTCCTTGACTGAGTCCCTTTTAAAAGCTTTATTCTGTTTATATTCATTAGAAGCTTCCTTTGCTTACATTCTAGGCTTTAAAGTTAATTTTGACATTTTCAAGTATTTGCACTTTATGCTATTTTTACAAATTTTTAGAATGATTTGTTTATGTACTTAAAAGGCACAGTTACACAGAGAAAGGGAGAGACTGGTTAACTCTATAAGGCCACAATGGCCAGGACTGAGCCATGCAGAAACCAGGAGCCAAGAACATCTTCGACATCTCTCACATAGACGGGGGGGGCCCAAGCACCTGTGCTAGCTTCCACTGCTTTTTCAGGCACGTTAGCAGGGAACTTCTCTCGAAGTGGAGAAGGTGACACTCAAATTGGCATCTGCATATGATGGCGGCATCCCAGGTAGTGACTTAGCTTGCTACATTGCAGTGCCAGACTCCTCTCAGGCTTATTTATTTATTTTTGTGGCAGGTGTAAATTCTTTTATTTTTCTACATCATTATAGGAACAATGTTTCTTTTTCTTACAGATGAACACACACAGTATATATATTAGTGTGCATGTTTACAAATACACATGCAATTTTGCAGGAGGTCCATGAATAAACTGAAGATTTTACTTATACAGAGTGCTGCCCAAGTAGATAGAGTGCAACCTACACGTAGAAACCAAGGGAACTTAGGACTGAAGAAAATGCGCAAAAGAACAGAATGAATGTCACTCAGTGACGTCATGAGATCCAAGAAGACAAGTGCTCTTTGGTTAGCACCATCCTTTCTTTCTTCCAGAAAGTTAAAATACTGATCCCCCATCTCAGTGTTTCTCACCTCCCAAAATTCCTAGTTTCTTTTTTCTGAATTTGATTAATTAGCTAAAAAAAATAGATAATCCTTCTCAGTGATTGGGGGTCTTGCAGTGGGATTTCTTTACTCCAGCAACTTGCAATCCTAAGCAGAAAAGCTTAGCAATCCTCACCCTTCATCTCAGAACCAATCCACTCCATTAAGCTCTGCAAAGGAACTAAAACTACCGGTTTGGCTTCTTTTAACTCTACTGTGTCTGTCATGGCTATAGTTTGGTAACACCCGATCATAATCTTTCTGTTCCTATTTCAGAAACCGGGATATTTTATTCATACTTTCATAAAGAGTTTATAAAAACACACTGTAGCCTAGTAGCTAAAATTCTTTCCTTGCATGTGCCGGAATCCCATTTGGGTGCCAGTCCATGTCCCAGCTGCTCCGCTTCCCATCCAGCTCCCTGCTTGTGGTCTGGGAAAGCAATAAAGGACAGCCCAAAACCTTGGGATCCTGCACCAGCATGGGAGACCTGGATCAGCTCAGCTCAGTAACTGTTGGAGCCACTTGAGGAGTGAACCAGCAGGTGAAATATCTTCATCTCTCTTTCTCTATATAAATATGACATTACAATAAATAAATGAACAAATAAATAAATATTAAAACCAAAACAAAAGAGAAAACATCAATAATTCTCCTTGTCTCTGTGTGACTGACCATACCAAGCTTTTTAATGGATGCAATATTCTGAAGATTATTATCTGATATAGGATTCTGTAACAATGAAAATCTTCACCTAAAATGGGTTGTAATATTTTCCTGTTTGGAGCAGGAGCCAGCAAACAAACAAACAAACAAACAAACAAACAAAAAATGGCTAAAATCAGTATTGCTAATATGCTTTTACTATTTCATCTAAAGATATTGTGGTCTTTTCCAAATTAGCTATATTGTAACATAAATAAAAATCATGCTGAACTAAGAATGAAAAATCATATGATCTTCTTAAAACATCAAGAAACTTCTGGTAGTGCATTATTTTTCAGAAAATGACATAAACAAAATAATCTTGGCAGTTATTTAGTGAACCGTAAAGAATCAATAGGAACAACACACACAAATTACACTTGACAAATTTTACAGTGTTATTAGTTGCAATAACCATAATAATCATATTTCATTGACTTGTTTCAATAGTTTATTTCAAGAAGAAAATAAGTGTTTTGCAAGTGCACATTCATTTACCTTCATGGTTCATGTAAAAATGGATGGAGGATAAGCAGGCAAGTCATCTGAAACCCAGCAGCTGCTAAAGACAGACAATTGGTTCATTTCTCAACAGACTCTAGGAGGATACAGAGTAAGCTCAGAGGAAAAATACACATTTATCTCATCTTTAAGCTCAGCAGTGTGGATGCTTCTCCATGCACCTGTCGGAGTCTTAGCCCAGATACTGGAAGGTGGGACTACCACATCAGACCTTATGGAGGTCACTGGTAGATTCATTATCTTTGAGGCTTTTGAACTCAGGGTGTGACCACTCCTCTGGTGGCCATTACCACTCCCACTATTGTGGACACAACTGACTGAATTGTCATTAGTTTTGTACCTAGGACCCAGGGACGGAGAAGGTGGGATTATAACTGTGTGACTCTTTCAATCCCCATCTACACCAAGAGATAGATTATATCTGATAAGATGAAGGATTTTTTTTTGATAAGATGGGGTTTCAGGTGTGACAGAAACATAAATAAGTACTTTAAAAATTTTTTTTTTAATTTTTGTTGGAAAGGCATGTGTACAGAGAGGAGGAGAGACAGAGAGGAAGATCTTCCGACCGGTGATTCACACTCCCCAGGTGACTGCAATGGCCAGTGCTGCACCAATCCAAAGCTGGAGCCAGGAGCTTCCTCTGGGTCTCCCACGTGGGTGCAGGCTCCCAAGACTTTGGGGCCATCCTTGACTGCTTTCCCAGGCCACAAGCAGGGAGCTGAATGGGAAGCGGGGCTGCTGGGATGAGAGCTGGGTCCCATATGGGATCCCTGCGTGTTCAAGGAGAGGACTTTAGCCACTAGGCCACTGCCCCTGGCCCTGGTAAATGTTTTGATGCCTTCCGATTCTCGAAGGTCTAGGCTGACTCATTTTCCTCTACATGTTCATCTCAATTACGTGGAAGCTCACTGTGATCATAAGGTAGCGCTAGTCAATTTCAGCTAATTTTCTTCAAGGTGAGTTAGTAACATCTTCATGAGTCTGAAAGGCTTTTAACCATCTAGCAAATCAATTAGTAGACAGTTCAAGACTGAAACCAGAAGTAGAGGATGGAAAAGGTACGAAATGTGTAAGGAAGATCAAGGTAAAAATGACCAGATCTGGAAGTTCAGGAGTAAGTACTAATATCATAAATCTGTCCTTAAGCGACTGGTCACACTCTTGTATGTGATGAATCTTGTCTGAAGAATTACCTCGAGAATGTATTAAAACAAAGATTCCTGATGTCGAAACAGAAAAATTGCATCTGAAATTCAAAAGTTTGGCATTTCTATTCTAGGACTTTTCAAGATAGTTCCAATTCATAAATGGCTTTGTAAATTTCTGTAAATCAAATGGTAAGTGTTCACTGTTTTGACTCAGCGGTTTAGGTCGGTTGCATAGTGTGACCCCAGAAGCTACAACGCTGCCCTGAAGGAGATGAAGGGTTTTCTTTCAGCTGTCTAATTGCGTTTCTTGGCTTGAACAACTTCTTTCAGTGTCTGAACAATTCTCTTTAGGGTTTTCAATAATTCTTTTGGCATTTATAGTAAAAACTAACTTTATTTGTCAGAGGCATGGCTTTTAAATTCTCTTCTAGTCAAATACGTATTAAAGTTCTTCTTGAAACCATGGTATGTATTAGTTTGCTAAAGGAGTTCCTTTTTTTTTTCTGACTGAGTCCAACCTGCTATTTTTTTTTTTTTTTTACTGTTACAAAAACTTAGGTTGGAGTTACATTTTAATAAGAAGAGTAAAAGAGGTGGTTAACATATATTTCTTTAAAATGGAAAGGTAGAATTTCTATGAAAGAAAATGAATGAGCTTTCACTGAAATTATTAACCTGCCTTTTCAAAAACAAATGGCTTTCACCTATAGCTGAAAGGAGATGCATACCTTGGATGTGGTCGCCTGCCCTCTTCTCAGTGGAGGAGGACATGCATGTTATATGACATAAAGTTTTCTTACCTGTGTTTATGTTGTGTATGTTGGGTGCAGTGACCTGAATGTGTGCGTTTTTTATCTCATATTTTTAAACAAAATTTAGTTTAACATTCACGGGAAACAAAACGTCCTATATCTGGTGACTTTTTGATATCTGTCTCTTAAATATTTATTATATATTATATCTTAGAATTTTTTGATATCTGTCTTAAAAGTCTTTTACAAATATACAAAATATCTATCCATCACTTTAACGTGTTAAGCATTTCTCATTTCTTTTTTTCCCCTTATTGTTCAGTATCTAGAGTCTTTTAAAGAATAAATCAGAGCAGGAAAACACATATAAAGATTGGTAAACACACACACACAACCATATATGTATTACAAAATCAAAGTTTTAAGAATTACCTTTAACATTTATTTTCAGTCTATTTTAGTATTTCAGGCAAAGAATATTTCTATAGTTTGTTCGATGATCTTTTTTCTCCGTTATTTTAGCTACAGTGAAATACCTATTGCTTCTTTTTATGACATTTCCATTTTGTGACCTGTAGTTATTTTCTTCTTTTATAAACATTTTTTGTGACCTGTTATCTGCATAATAACCATCAAGTTAAACACTTTTATTAATCTTAAAATCTTTTGTATTATGACTTGCTATCTTCATTTCTCTGAAATAAAAGAAAAACATTAAACAGTTACTCTGTATCGTGACATTTTGTCTTAAGTATTCCAGACTTAAAAACTTAGGGTTAGGTAAAATGTATGCTTTTAATGATTAATGACTGATGTCACTTGTAAAATTTTGACTATTAACCTTTTTGGCACACAGACAGACACACACACAAACACACATAATTATATAGCTAGATTCCATCTTTGGGCTAGACTGATTTAAATGGGGCTGTTTTTCATAAAAGAGAAGGATAAAATTACAGTGGATGGAAAGTAACTCTCTCTGTCTTTTCTTCTCACTCTGTAAAAGTTCGCCCTTCAAATAGAAACAAATACATCTTCTAAAAGAAGTCTACTTGTAAAACTAAGTGTGATTTAAAGCATAACATGATGTAAACAGGGATCATTATTAGACTGCTGAAATCCTGTAGAAATAAAGGAAATGTGTAAAAACTGACACACTTTTTCCTTGCCAGAACCTGAGTAATATTTACACTTTCAAGAGGTAGAGTCAATTACTAAGTAATATAATAATGTGTCTACATAGTCATGTCTATTAATTATTCTATATTAATATATATGAATTATTAATGAAAATCTTTCTTGGATAGTATCAAATTGGCATTTTCCCCTCTTTGTCAGAAGATTAGCGTCTTATAACACGTAGTGATTTAACATCATTCCTCCTGACTAGGAAGGTTACGTTTATACACTGTCATGGTGTATGGTTCAGTCATCTGAATCTCACAGTGGAACCATAGCAGATAGTACCTGGGCAAACGTCATGACACTTGGAAAATGGAGGAAGTGATTGCTGATGGAAAGGAGCCGATGCGTGGATTATGCGAAACGGGAAATCCAGCAATATTTTTTATTTGTAAATTAGTTTGATTCATTTACAAATGCTGATAAAATGGACTCTTGAATTACAGTGGTATATAGGTGAGTTTGAACCTGAAAATTTGGTATAATTGCTGATTACTTAAATGATACTTGGAAAAATTTCTGTTTCTAAATCTTATCATTAATTTACATAAGGAAATATATTTGATCAATATGTCCATAAGCAGTACATTTTCATTCTTTGGGCTAAATATATATTACAGAAATACTTGCTTGAACAGGTCAAAATTAATAGGCTTTCCAATAAAGGAAGCATTTACAGCGGTTTTGCTGATATGTTAATGTAAATAAATTTCTAATTTTCCTTTTTTTCTGTATTTCTTTCTTAAAATTTTTTGTAATGAGAGATTTGCCAGTGTTCTATAAAAATACTATTGCATTTTCAACATGTTTTATTTTTTTTACAAATTTACCTTTTACAGTAAGGCTAAGGTAAATGAAGCAAAAATCTGTCAATTTAGAGTTACCTATATCAATGACAGCAATATTACCTTGAGCATGAATATTTAGAATGATTCTATTGCGGTATTTTCTCCTGATCCAATTTGACATGTTATATTTTTCATAAAAAATATTTTTGGAGTTAATATACATAAACCCTTGCTTCTGAAATGTGTGCAAAATTGCATGTTCATCAGCAATAATATAAGTCACTGTGTATCTATTAATCCAGGGAGACACCTGATAAGAAGCTAGTACAGATTTCTATTGTATTCCATATTTACTATAAATAAATATGCCACAACACTTGTAGTTCATATCACTGTGAATGTAAAATAAAACCTAAGTAAAACAGCATTCAGCAAATGGGCATGATTGTCAGTACAGCTTTGACACTGTGGAGTATTCACCTTGCACTTGCAAGCCTAGATCATGTTTCCCCTTTTGTATTTTCCCTTTTTGCTTTTCTGTGATAGCTCGTTAGCACCTGTCACATGACTTGCCATAAAGTCTCCTCTTTTATTCTGTTATTCCTTCCACCAAGCCAGAAGGAATTTTATATACAATCCACATTTGCTATTTAATTTCCTAGGATTTTACTAATGGGTTAAAGATGAGCAT
This sequence comes from Ochotona curzoniae, assembly GCF_017591425.1. NCBI lineage: Eukaryota > Metazoa > Chordata > Mammalia > Lagomorpha > Ochotonidae > Ochotona > Ochotona curzoniae. Next base: position 37,500,801 of record NW_024466502.1, on the reverse strand, counting down.
TACTTAAAGCTAAAACGCAATGTGAACACTGGTGCTGCAGCTTGGCAATATGAATGCAAGCATATGGTTTCGTTCTTAAGAGACTTATAATGCAGAATAAAGTGGGATGCCTTTAGTGTGTTTTTCAGCATGCTAAAGATCTTGCTGGAATTTTTGTATATTCTGGTTAGGTAATAAGACCTAATTGCTTAAGTGCTTTAGCCACAGTTCATTCTTTACAAACATGAAGAATTTGGAAGAGATTTCTGTGTCTTTATTAATGCGATCCCAACACCAGCACCTGCGATAGGTCAAACCCTGGCTTTTGACTCCTGCATCCCAGGTTTGAGGGGATGTGGGTTCCAGCTTCTCGGCTTTCAATTTGTCTTTTAATGCAGTTGGGAAAGCAATAAATGATGGGCCAAGTGCCTGGGCCCTTACCAACTTTATATGGGAGACTAACATTGAGCTCCTAGCTCCTGGCAGCAGCTTGGTTTCATCTTGACTGTTATAGCCATTTAGAGATGAAAAATCAGCTAGGCAATATCTCCATCCCTCTGTCCCTCTGTACCTTTCCCTTTCAACTAACTAAATAATTATTTATTTAAAATGTATGGGGGCCCAATGCACTAGCCTAGTGTCTGAGGTCCTCACCTTGCACTCACTGGGATCCTGTATGGGTGCTGTTTCTAATCCCTGAGGCCCTGTTTCTCATCCAGCTCCCTGCCTGAGTCCTGGGGAAGCAGTTGAGGATGCCCAAAGCTTTGAGACCCTGCAGCTGCATGGGAGAGAAGAAAGAGGCTCCTGGCTCCTAGTTTCAATCGGTGCAGCTGTGGCAGTTGAGTTCACTTCGGGAGTGAACCAGCAGAAGGAAGATCTTCCTCTCTGACTTTCCTCCTCTCTGTATAGCTGACTTTCCAATAAAAATAACATAAAAATAAATAAAATGTATAATCTAGCAAAGGGAACATTCGAGTCAGAATTTTGCTTCTGACACTTCCCCATATGGGAAAAATAGAAAGTAATTATGTTATTAATAGCCTCCTAAAAGTGCAAGATGCATCATATAGATTCATGTTTACCTTACCGAACCCTCACATATGTAATGATGCTTTCAAAATGCTGTGTGATACTCTAGAGCGATGCAGTGTCTTTCCCTTCTTGATTGGTATTCTGACGTACTCCTAAAGAAAAATACTTCCATAGTGGAGGCAGAAAAAAATAGACACACTGGACTGCATTGTGGCGTGGCATCCTGTATGGGTGCCACTCAGGTTTCTGCTGTTTTATTTTCTATGTAGCTCCTTGTTAACAGCAGAGAAAGCAATGAAAGATGCTCCAAGTGCTTGGGTCCTCGATCCCTTGTATGACACCTGCAAGAAGCTCTTGGCTCCTGGTTTCATCTTAGCCTAGTCCTGGATGTTGCAATTATCTAGGCACTAAGCAGCAAAGAGATCTCCCTGTAGTTCTGACTTTCAAATACACAAATACATGTTAAAAAATAATAAACAAAAGAGATGAAAAAGTTCATCTTGCCTTTTTGGCCTCCAACCTAATGAAGCAGCTATTTTAGGACCTTTCCAGTCTGTGGTACATGAACAGATTCAGAAATATTTTTGTTATGCCTCCATTTCTCTACTGGTTTTCTGCCCAGTGTACAAAGAAGGCTGCTTGAAACACAGATGGAGAAACAGACTGAATAAAAAATATGTGCCCTGCAATTAAAATCCTCTCCGCATTAGGAAATGTTAAGATGAAAAGGAGCAACTGCGATACTTAAGCTATACTTTATTGAAGACAATATGCCCAAGTTAAAATATAAAACTTTTTAAAATGAAAATTCTAAGCATTTGAAAATGCCATTCTGAAACTATTGGATACATTTTAACTATCTTGTACAGTGCTAACACACTCAATTAGATCAACATGTATGCACACACATCCCCCGAGGTCCACACATTTAAAAACTTGTTCAGAAGTACAAGTCAGTCTTATGCTGTAATCTAGGAGGCTTACATGGGTTATCTTTGTACTTCAAAGAAAGTACAGATTAAAGAGCTATCAATCCCAAATACTTAATGATGTTAACAGTGTTTATTGAAAAATTGTCTCTGAGAACATTTTTCCCCTGGGTGTTGTGATTCTGTTTTCACAATTAATGTCATTATTTTACTTTAAGATGTAAATGTTAAGTTGTTTAATTGCAGGTGAACACATTTGTACTGGGAGGAATGTTTGTGGATTGAATCAGCTACTGAAAGATACCTGAAGTGAGTGAATTGTAGTATTTTACTTTGGTTTTGATGTCTCTGGTGTCTATGTAAATGATTGTGACATGATTGCCATTACATTTTATTTCCCTTTTTAAAAAGATTTTTTGATTTTTATTGGAAAGCAGATCAGATTTATGGAGAGAAGGAGATACAGAAAGATGTTCTAACTGCTGCTTTACTCCCCAGATGGCCACACCAGACTGGGTCTCAGCACCCACCAGTACACGTGTGACCCAAGGGAAGTAGGCAAGCTTGGTATGTGGACAGCACAGGCTTTGCAGCTGGGTCACTGCTCCCATCAGCAAACATAAGGCTCACATTCTACAGACAGCAGAGAGGACTCCCATGCTGCCCCAGAACTAGACAATGTGGTTTCAAAACATCTGCCCATCCCAATGTCCAAATGGTCTCAGAGAAACAAACTTAAAGCCTGTCTCTCCATCCTTTACAACTGAGAACCTGACCTAGTATTTCTTCTGCTGTTTTCTTTCTCTTTCTCTCTCTCTCTCTCTCTCCAGGTTCTGAGATTTGCATAAGGTACGTGGAAAGAGACTCCTAGGAGTCCTTCAAGTGCTGTTTCCTTCATTCTGTTTACTTTGGCACTTGTGACTATGATTTGCATTGACTTATTGTCACTTACTTTAAGTTTTTTTTCTGCCTGAAACCCTCCCTAGATTATTATGTTGTTATTGTATTTTCAGTTTCAACACTTCTGTTTAGCTCTGATTTTATTCTTGTTCTTAGTCTTGATTTCTTTTTTGATGGTCGCCTTTTGTTCATTGATCTTTTCTAAAGCATATCTGTGCTCCTTTTTCTAGTTCTTTGAGGAGCTTTATAAAAGGTAAATTCTTTGAAATTGCAAATGCTCATTTCTTTATGATCTGTTTCTAAAGTTTATTATATTCCTTTAGTTCGTCCGTTATTGCTTGCTTTTTGTGTTAATTGTCGCTTTCATTGAAATTTGAACATTTACAAAGAAACACGGCTGTGCATTATGGCACAGCAGGTAATGCTTCCAGCTGGGATGTCCGCATGCCGTGCTGGCATGCACTAGAATGAATCTAACTTCTGCTTCCAATGCAGCTTCCTGTAGTGTATCTGAGAAGAGTCAATTATGTTTAAAGTCCCTGCCGCCTATGTGGAAGAACTGGGTAGCTTTCTGATTTACGGGCAGGCTTGTTCTAGCCCTACATGTTGAGAGAATGCAACAGATGTTAAGAGGAGTGTAACAGATGGGGGGGTCTCTCTCTCTTCTTCTCCTGTTGTCTCTGTCCTCTGCCTTTTCAGCCTTTCAAATAAAATGAATACATAAGCACTTTCTAAAAATCAAGCAACATTGGCATTGTGATTTATTACAGGAGGAAACTGTCCTTATGCAGCCAAATAGGAAGTTTTCAGACTTTCCAAACACTTTTTCATCTGTTAGTCACTTTAAAATCTTCCTGCAGAGGTTCTTGGCTCTGAAGTTGCATGAAAGTTCTGTCATTCATTCCCTCAACGCTTCAAGTCAAGAAAGACAGAAACCAGTTCCTTGGGCAAGTCAACAGAAGTCAGAATGTGAAAGGCAATGTGTATTTTTTGTTTCCTTTGTGAGAGAGCTATCAGATTTGGGATTTCCTCCAACTTACTGTGTAAATACATCATGATGGCGGAGGACATAACCAGAAACACAAAATGCTTTCAATCATCCTATTCTATTTTTTGAAACCAATTTGTAGTTGTTTGATGACCTCAGTGCTACAGCATTTCTAGTTGTCTCTGGATGATACACAGAGGGGTTCTGGTCCACGCATTGTTAACTTCATTTCCATGTGTGTGAATCCCCCAGCTAGTTATCCTTTCTATTTTTCCATCAATACATGTTTTTCATCTTGTTTGAGTTATGGGCAACATTTATATCAAAGAGCCTTCGTCTCTCTGTGGAACATATTTTTTAGATCTAATAACATTCAACTTTCTTCTATCACATTCAACTCCTTATCTGGTTACTCTTTGGCTCTCTATATCTCTTATTTCGCTTTTGTCAATTACTCCTGTTTTCATTTTTTCCCTTTTATCTGGCAATTGCAAGGATGCCAGAATAACGTAAGTTAACTCCAACATAACGTAATTTCACAAATACTTCTTCTAAATACTCATACAAAGAGATTAAGATTTGCTATGCCCACATTACATGTATTATCCTTACTACAATTTCCATTGCTTTGTTTTTGTTAGAAATTTAACCTTTCTCATAGATGCTAACCTGGGAGTGACTTTTAAGTTTTTACCTGTTAAGTCCCAGGCTTTGGAATTTGACTCGTCAATAATAATAGTGATACATTTCCAAAACAGCAGGGGATGTAGGAGACGATGCAGCTGAGTCATGCAAGGTGTCAGTGGGGAAGGCCTTACCAAGGGCATGGGGGTTTTGGGGTAAATGAACAGTGTTAGTGGAGCTCGAACTGATAGTTATGTGCAAGAAGATCACCTAAAATTCTATAAACTTAAAGATCATTAATCCTAACTTTGTACACATCAGCCCAGGCGTCACATCATACTTACATGACTGCATTTTTGTTTTCACAATCAAGTGTCCCAGTTAGTACAGCAATTATTTTATTAAAAAAAAAAAAACCCTAACAAACCAAAGAACAACTACAAGTATAAGAGGAGAATAACAACATTTTGTGTGGATAATAAATTTAAAGAAAGTGCTAATCAAAATGTCAAATGTGTTTTGAAAAAGTACTATGGAACAACAATTGTAATTTGTTGTTACCGTTCTCAATTCCATCTTTATGAATTTCCATGCAATCACAAGAAAGTTAATTTTGGCCTTTTGGGAATTCAGGAATCTGTGGATGTTGAATATAGGAGAACAAAAAGTGGAGCATTTATTTCAAAATCAATTGTCAAAAGTGGGAGAAGTAGTAATTAGGGGTGTTGGTTATAGTAGGAAAATAAGTGATAAAATAGAAAACATTAAAACGTCTAAAAACACAATTTTATTGATGCAATTGCATGTTCTGCTTGATATAATTTATTCTTCCTGCATACTCGCATTATTTCCACAGCTAAACAAGGAGAGAAGGGTCAAAATTTTATAGAAAATTTATAGAGTAATTATAAAAATAGAATAGCTACTTAAATTTACTGAAATTATTCAGTGGTGTTGCATTGCATGGGTTAACAGCTATCTACCTTGGCCCCAGACACTAGCTTTTTTTTTTTTTAGTATAGAGATGACACTACGAAAGGGCATAGCACGATAGATATTTTGCTAGCCAAATACTCAGGTACTCAGAGATCGTGTCATTGTTGACCCTATATCATGTTATCATGAGCTTTTCACTTGGTTAATAGTGTCATGAAACACTGTTTTCCAAAACTGATACTACGGGCTTCTTGGATTGTGGTAATATGTTATGACAGCACCTCTAACAATGCCACTCTTTGGGACTTCCTCATTTACACCTCTGCTTACCATCTCTCTCTTTTTTAAAATTTTATTTCATCATTAGAATAAATCTCTATCAACCTGGAGAGGGAACAGGGAAATTCAGAAGCAATAAGGTATTATGCAGACAAACTTTGATGCTTGAGAAAAGAGGGGACGTTTACAAGCACTTAGGAGAGTAGGATTGAGTAGAGCTTTGCTTGTGGTTGAAAGCAAACTTTTGTCATCCCTGAAATTAGATATTCACTTGAGGAAAGCAAACACCTAAAATTGCATAGGAATTATATTGAGAGATTAATCTATCTGTGAAAAAAAAGCTTTCAAGTTTTATTCTCATGGCACTTACTCAAAGTAAACCATAGTTCATCTTATCTATAAATGATACATTAAAAATTAGTTAAATGGCTTTTAGTAAGTTTTTTAAATGACATCTTAGACTCTAAAACATGTAAACAATCTTGAAGTATTGCTTCATTCTTTAGTCAAGTGCACACTTTAAATGCATGTTTAGTATTGTCAGTGCTCCAAAACAAAGACTATTTCAAATAGCTTCAATCCAATTTTAATTTCATTGCATTTTTGACAATAGTAATTGCAAAGCAGAAATTTTTTGATCATGTACCTTTACTACAAATGCTATACTCAGTATAACAACATGTCAATTACTCTCACATTGTTTTGATTTAATGAGAAAACAATTGTTATAAGAAGAGAAACTATAGAAGCAAATCCTATACATTATTTGAAGAAGAGAAAATAGAGAAAAAACAAGTTTATGCTCAGAAGAATTTGTCAGACAGATTCACAGAGAAAAAGAAAAAAAAAAAAGAGGGCTATATCTTCTATCTGCTGGTTCATTTCTCAAATGTCTATAAACAGCCAGAGCTGAGCTGACCAGAAGCCAAGAGCCAGGAGCTTTTTATGGGTTTCCCCAAATGTATGAATCATAGTAAAATTCACCAAGGTTAGTTTGTATGAACTTGTTCCAAACTTACAAATACTGTATTAAGCTTTGGTGTGAATGCTTAATACTTTTTTTTTTTTTAGATATCAGATTCTCAGACAATTGACAACATTCTATTCATTCAGATACATATTGGGAGATAAAATCGATAAAATCTCATCATCTTCACTGGAAGATGGTATTATTCTACTGATCAACTGAAATGTATAATGAACACTAAAGATCATAGACTTCATTTGAAGTATGTGTACTTATGATACAGGTGCAAACAAGTGGAAAAGTAATTGCTTTTGTATTATTTAGGGCAAGCAGTATATCCTTAAATGGATACTTGTGCAGACAGAAGCCAGTGCAAAAAATCCTTTACTTTTGGAACATTATTCCAAATTAAGGATAAAGTCTAGTAATTCTGAAATCCAGTATCAATACCACATCAATACAAATTGCGCAGTAACAATACAAATATTCAAAACATATCCAATATTATTTGAATATCTTTAATTTTGCTGATAGTAATAGTTTGAAATTTGTCTTACAGTAGCACGCTAATGTGCTCAAATTATATTTTTAGCCACCACAATTTATTACTAAAATGAACATCACAGGAATTTTGCCTCATCTTTTGACATTTTACAAAAAGAAATAAACTCAGTAAGAAATGTCACAGAGTCAGAAAATAAGACTTGCTCCCACATCTGCTAATTTTTTCTTTAGTGCCTTTAAATTCTGCCTCTTTTCAATTCACTTCTATATGTTGAACCGTGCAAGCTGTTGTATGTGACACAGATGAAAAAGACAGACAATCTGTTCTGAAGATGTTTAGAAATAAGAAGGGAAAATACTAAGACACATAGCATGCATGCAGAATTAAGATTTACATTATGGTGGCTTTTGAGATGTGAATAGAGCCTATTTATATGCTTCTCATTGAACAATTGAATCCTAGTCAGTTAGGAGTGTCAGCAAAGACCTCAGTGGTTGAGACCAGATTCTTTTATACCACATCCAAAGCTGAGCCAGAGGAACCTGACAGAGTTCCTCCAGTGAGAAAGTTTCAATAGCATGAGAAACCAAAGGCTAAGAAGGAATATTACCCTAGAACACAAAGACAGACTCACTTAAGATGAAGAAACAGCTTGACATGAGGCTTAAAATATACCCTTGGCAAATATTTGGAAGTGAGAAATATTCAAAATGGTTTTCAGAATATAACAATTAAAATAGGATGAGAATGTAGGATGAGATCCAGTTGGTGTATAAAGGCTTGTGAAATCATTGAATTTAAAAAATGGTGATGGGGTGTGCAAAACCTGAAGCAGAGTGAAGTCAGTAAGATGAGTAACAAGGAAAAAGCTCACAAAATGAAATGTCAATACTGCAGCTATTGTTGCATGTATAGATGTGTCCTGATTTACGATGATGCAAAATTATTTTAGCTTTAAGAAGACGTAAGATTTTGCCCTTTACGCATTCCTGCTCACTCACTTTATTTTATACAGATAATTGGTTTTATTAATCATAAGGGAATAACTTAGTGTTTCTAGCATTGTGTATAAATATGACTCTACATATTCATGTATACATCTTCATTTGCTCATCATTTGTTTCCCAATTGAGTTTTTAGCACATATATTTTTCTGCTCATTGACTTATTTAACATTATGAATCTCTCTCCATTTAACTATGAGAAAACTTGCAAATTTTTAAATAGGTGTATTTTGCCATTTTGAGGTTATTTAGGTATTCCCTTATAAATAAGATTCTTTTAATTTTTTGTCAAGTTGGCCATTTTTTTATATTCCTTGAAACTCTAGTATCTCCATAACTTACTTGCTGAATGTTATTGATGGCAAATTTAGCCCATGATTAAAATGTGAATTAAAAGTATGTATTTGCAAAATATGAAAACAGAATTCTTTTTTTGTAATTACATTGCATTATGTGACACAGTTTTACATTGCATTATGTGACACAGTGTTATGGGCACTGGGATTCCCCGCACCCCTCCCTGAACCCTACCCCCATGGTGGATTCCTCCACCTGTTGCATTACCACAGTTCAAGTTCAGTTGAGAGTCTTTCATTGCCAGTAAATACCAAGCATAGAGTCCAGCATCTTATTGTCCAGATAAGTTCAATGACTTCCTGGGGAGACCATCTCTGGTTTAAAGGTAGAGCCACAGAGTATCATCCCTATCAATTAAAAGCCACAACATAACAGCAGCAACAATTTATAACATTGTGGAATTAAATGACATAGTATTGAGTAACCAATATGTTAAAAAAAAATGCAAGTTCTTAACCACATCCTGTGACTTCTTCATTGACATTTCAATTTTAGTTTATATACATCCGGGTTCTATACACCTTAAAATGGCTATAGATTTACTATTCAGTTGTCTCATGTCTATTTTCATTATAGTATTTAGCATTGTATAGCTTTTTATGCATAATTTTGTTGAACCTGGCTTTTTTTCAGGTAGTCTAGACTGGCTTATAACTCTATCAAGACATTTGTCAATAGTTTACGTGCAGAACAGTTTTAGGAGGGTGTGCAGAGAAATCTTCAGTACCCTAGTGAGGAGTAACTAATCTTTGTGTCCTATCTAGTAAGGTATAAGTGAATCCACACTGACTGTTTCCTGTCTGATTCTAAGTTTTCCTTGTTGTTCTCTGTCTATCTATTCTAGATGTTTTGTTTGGAAAACAGAATTCTTATGTCATTAAAAAAGCTGTTTCGTATTAATGTTGTGTTGCATATGTTATATTTTGTACGCAACGATGGGTGTATTCTAAACTGTTTTACTGCAAGTTAAATTGTTAAAGTACGAACAGATGTATTTATAATATTGATACACCTTTCCAAATTCCTTCAACTTGCAACATTTTGTACTTACATTGTGCTCTATCCACATCCAGCCCAGAAATTTGCAAACATTAGATGTTCTAAAGTGGAATAGACTTAGTGTCTCAATGTAGTTTTAAGTTGGATTTCCCTCACCAGAAGTGAACTTAACATGTCACTTGGCTTATTTCTGCTTCTACTGTGGTTTCCTGGCTCGTGCCCTTTGCCCGTTTTTATTGGATTTTTGTTTCATCCATCTGTTGATTCATTCCCCAAGTGGCTGCAGTTGCCACAGTTGAGCTGATCCAGAGGTGCCACAGGGTTCTTTCTTGTCTCCCACATAGGTGCAGAGTCCAAGGCTGTGGGCCATCCTCGACTGCTTTACCAGGCCACAAGCACAAAGCTGCATTGGAAACAGGGACACCGGGATTAGAACTGATGCCGATATGGAATCCCATGCTATGGGTTTTTGCCGCTAGACCACTTTGCCAGTCCCATAAATAAATAAATCTTTAAAAAGTTGCAGATTAATCATATTACTCACATAGTTTAATCATATTATTCACATAAATTTTGGCCAATTTCCTATTTAGGGAGAAATTCATAGGGATTGGTTCTTTGAAACACTGCAAATTTTTCAAGAATATGGCAAAGTCACATATTAAAAAATACCCAAAAAACAACAGAAACAGTATAGAATAAATCCAGGAAAGGAATACATCAGCCACATGTATGACAGAATGCATAGCTGTTTATACTATCTGACCCCCAACATGTGTTAAAGGCCGAGAACTTTCATCAAACTGTAATGAAAGAAGTTTCTTGTTTTGAAACTATCTTGATATATTTATGTGTTGCAACTAAATTGGTTGTAAAAAAATTATCAAAACTGAATAATGCTGCTTTTTAGTTATTTTTATATTTTGCAATTTCACTTTAAGCATTCCTGTCATACAAAGATAGGAGTATGATGTAATATGCATGATTATTAAATAAATATAGCAATTCCAAAGGATCTTAAAACATCCTACAGAGCAAAATATATACATATTTTATACACGTTCTTTTTGTGATAAAGAGCCGTGGTTAAAGAAACCACTTAATCAAGTCAACTTTTGATTCATATAGTCACAATTATTTCAATAGTTTATTATTTGTTCAGATAAATTTGGGTTTAATGAGGAGCTCTAGACTTGAAATATTCATTATAATACGTAGCATATGATGGTAGGATATTTTTTATGTTGTAAGAAAATATAATACAAATATAATGGAATATAATATTTCTAGATTTTTCCTGTGTTTAAAAGGTATATTTGCAACCTGAGGTATGTCCGGAAAAGAATCATAGGCATGGTGTTTCATTGCATGAGTGTAGCAAACCCAAACAAGGAACTTACATTGAGGTGTCTATCAATAAATTCTGAACTGAAAGTTCAGTTAGCAACAATTCTGATTTCGAGATTTCAAGATAAAGGTTGTAAAAGCCTGTTTCATACATGAGTACATTTAATGTATGTTTTTCTTTTAAAACTGGAATCTGGCTATGGTATCTGATTTTTTTCTGATCTGCAGATTCTTTTATTCTATACATGTAACATACTGGAGACAAAGGACATGAATGTTGACCAAGGAATGTCATTAAAACAAAGTAATGAAGCAATTAGAGCACTTGTTCTTGGTTAATGTTTCATTTTTGTCATATTAGTTTCTCAGTTAATTTTTCCATGCATGATTTCATTTCAAGTGGGTTATTTCAGCGAGGAGCATGGCAACACAGAAGAGTCAATTATCTATTGCATCTCACAACAGTAAATGAACCATAGATGATAGATTTTCACACATTTGTTTTCCCCTGAAAAATAGCCTCTTAATCCCATGGTTAACTGACTAGACACATATAAACAGAATTATATATATGTATATATATATTGCTGATATTGCTGATATGCCCATATCAGCAAGAAATTTAAGTTAACTAGCAGTGACTGCACACAGAGAAAGATACTTGGAATCAGTTGTGTAATTCTTAAAGAATATAGAAAGTTAACTTAGTTATTGTTCATAATTAATTGGGAAGTCACAATTTAAAAAATCTAAGAAAATTTGAGTTTGATTTTCTCATAATCAAACCTCAAATATTTATATAATTTAAGCTTGAAGAAAATATTTGTATGCATTGCTTCATGGATCCACTTGGTTTTGGATTAAGCTTACATAATGAGATGCAAATCTGGAGTTGACCTGAATGACCACTGACACACAGGGGATTGTCATTAACCCTGTTGAAACTATTTGCCTTTAGCCAAGGTCTTAACCTCGGTTTACCTTGGCTTTCATAGTTGAAATGTTGAGAATGGCAGCTATTCTCTACAGTAATTTTCTTTGTGCCAACAAGGTGAAATAATTCATTTAAAGTACTATGCAGAGTAGAACATTCATAATTATCCTTTAGCAAGTATAAAGTATTATTTTGATCATGTTTATGTTACTACCTAAAAAGCTATTTTTGTAATATGCATTTAATATAAACTAAATAGTTTTTCTGTATAAATGGAATATGTTTTAACTCTGTGGTAGGCAGAGTGTCTGTAATGGAACCTCAAAAATTCCACAGCCATGATCATCAAAACCTATAAACATGATGAGCTCCTGTTATTATTATGTTGTACAGAGTAACTGATTTCAAGATAATGTGATTATCTTGAGTTGTCTTGTGTGAGCTAATATCATGGTGAGATTCTTTAAATAGAGAACTTTCAAAGGTTGATGTTAGAAGTCAGAAAAGCTTATCTTGTGAGAGGAACTTAATGTATCTTTGCTGAGGGATGTCTAGCTAAGCAGGAAAATTAGTCATTTTTAAGGGAACACTGGAAAACTTGACTCAGACAATAAGGAAATATGGAACTCAGTCTTCTATATTAAAAGAAATAAATTCTTCATATAACTTGAATGAATTTAGAAGTGTGTTCTTCCAGGATGTCCAGATAAGATCGCAACCTGTCAACAGACAAATTTCAACCATGTTAGGGCTAGGAGGGATTACCCACTTGAGTTCATTCAGACATTTGACCCATAGAAATTGTGAGATAAATATTGTTTTAAATTGGTAGTTCCTTGGTAATATGTAACACAAAAGTAGAAAACATGATACTATGGTTTGTTAATGTAAATATGTTTGTATATATGTTTACACAAACTCATATCTTTATAACCATTTTGATACTAAAAATAAAAATATGAAATATAATTAAATGATAAATGTGTTAATTGTGGATTTTAATGAATAAATATAATGAAGAAAATATGGCCACAGAAAGTCATAACTTGCCTTTGGCTTGACAATTTCTATTCTGTGGGATTTTTAAGCCAAATATACTGGAGGATCCTTAACAGGGATTTCTATATATGTACTTTCAATGTAATCCCTAGAAAGATGAAAAAAATAATAGTTACATTTCTGTCAGATTCTCCAATTTCTACACATTCTATTACACCGTACACAATATAAATATTTTACTTCAAATATTCAGATCCTTCCTTAACTTCTGCTGAATGTGTGCAGCATACATGACACACGTGTAGAAAGTAAACACAAAGTCCCACTTTGGAACCTTGCCTTGTACGTACGTAAACTTATATCTGGTGGAATAATTCAAATGTTGGATTTTCTAATAACTGCAAAGGCTCATGTGTTCACCGCTATGCTAATGCATCCTCTCCATCTACATTCTGTATCACAGACTAGGACTGACGTCTGCTGTATTATCTTTGCACTTCTTTCAATGAAGTATCATGATTGATTAGGAACACCCTGTCCGTTTCCTCAGAGATAGTTTAGATCACTGTCAAAGAAAAGATTGCACCAGACTAAGTTAAATAGCCAAAGAGGCTTAATTCAAAAGTACTGAAGGGACATGTCTTTGGCATGTTGGCATAATGGTGCTGCTTGGGAAGCTTCCAGCATATATCTACATTCATGGCTGGCATTGTGGAATCCCCACTACTGATTCACCTTCCTGCTTGTCTGTATCCCAGGCTACAGCACATAACCATTCAAGTACTTGGCTCCTTGTTACCTATGTGGAAATCACAGAGTTCCATCTTTCTGACTTTGGTCTAGCTCTGCCTGAGCTGGAATTTTGGGAGTGATTCAGCAAGTGGAAGATCTCTCTCTCCCTTTTTTGTCTTCTTCCTTGGTCTTTCAAAGAAGATGAAAAGAAGAAAAAGAGACAGAAAGTGAGAGAGAGTGAGAATGAATGACAGCTAAGTGAGACAAAAAGAAAGCAAATGAGCTCAGGAGAGACACTATAATAGAAGAGATAAGCTGATTTCCACTCTGCTTAAAAATAGGGTGTGTGTTGGGGGTCAGGGGTTCTGTTGAAGGATAGAGGTTCATGTCTCAGGCTGTCTGTATTTGCTTTTTTATTTCACCACAGAGAAAGATAGACCTTTATTTGCCTACCAAGAGTAGAATATAAGACTAATGGTGTTTTTCTTGACAACACTTTAAATAGGGTGCTCTTAAGTCCCACAGAAAGATATTCAAGGTAGGGATCTTGAGTAGAATAGAAGTTTATTCTGTAGTCTATGGTTGATTCAGGCTTGGAGGAGCATTGCTGTGTAAGCTTCTGACCCTGACTTTTCAAAATACTTGATTGTTTTAGAAAAGAGTATCTGTATAAATATATTCATAGCTATTGCTGTCTCACACGAACCAAATTAGACAAAATGGACAGGGGGTTAAAATATCAGTGTAAAAAAGTCTTCTAGGGGCAGGTATTTGGTGCAGTGTTAAACATGACATTTTTGACCCCTGTACTCCATATTCAAGTGCCTGGTTCCATTCTAGAACCCTTTGCTTCTGAAAAAGCTTGCGAAGGCTGATCCTGCGGCAGGTGGTAACTGAAGGACATTGGTTTTTACCACGCATGTGAGGGACCCACATTGCAAATAATCTTTACATAAGAATTATGATGTAGTTTTAAATAATTGATTACATACTGTCTGAAGAACTGGAAGAAAAAGCCTGAAGAAAACAGTAAAACAGAGAGCTTTCTCCCAAAGGTGTTTAACTCTCTCGAGAGAATAAAGATTTGAGCATCGTATTTTCACAACACAAATGACGCAGACCATTTTACAGGACAATGCCTATACTTCTTTTATTCCTAAGAGTAAAAATCAACCTTGGTTTTAATGCTTAACATTTTGCCCAGATAAACTTACCTTTACTCTTGAGAATTTCCAATCTTCAGATTCTTTATAAAAAGGAGTAAAGGAATTATTTCATGTGCTCATTTTAACAATTGGCTGAGAAGGTGTTTTCAACAGCTCGGTTTAGTATCAGCAAACACCAAATTTCTTTTAGTGACTATTATCATTATGTGACAACTTTGTGGCTTGCAATGAGTAATCCGACTTTTCCTCAGATCAGACATCATCGATAAATCTCTCCCTGTCGATTTCTTCCTGTACTTCCTCAACCTTTACCAGATATCTAGGACCATGATACTCACTAATTTGCAAGACTGTGCATTAATTTTCTCCTATGGTTTCAGCAAAATGTTCTTAAAATATGACTGTCATCATTGGTGGTTAAATTTCTGCAGAGTAGAAAGAGAAACCCAGATTCATCATAGATTAATTTGAAATAAACTTAAACTGTTTGACAAATATATTTTTGAACATAAGCCCCAACTCTCAGGTTGAATTACACACTAAACTAAAAGCATTTAAATAAAACTGAGAACGAACAGCATGGCCTGTCATCGTGGTATTGTTCATTACATTGATATTGAACCACAAAACATCACCCTGGATTCACAAAGGTGGTTGGTGAGTGAATCTTGAATTCTGATTAGATGTTGATGTACCAGGTTCCCAGGCACCGGGGTTTTTATTTTAGAGATATTACAAAAAGTGATGAGTGTCAAAATGTGATCAAGGTGTTGTCACTGTGCCACCAGCATGAGCGAAGAAATACTTTCAGAATGACAGTGGCACTGACGCTATAACTATTCACCACCACTACTGACATGCGACTTTCAAGGTAGAAAAAAAGATTAATCGAAATGGGAAACCAAAATTTGTTATATAACTGTAATTACATTATTCTGGACTACCCTCTAATCCTTTGCCTCTCAAGCCATTCATCTTGGTCTTCTGTAATTTTGTGCAATCATATTCCTTTACTTTTTTTTTATCATGCACCATACATCCTGTTATGCGTGTTTATACATGTGGTACAAATTTCTTACCTACACTTACAACAACTGACTATGTTTATAATTCTTACCCTTTGTAATAAGTTTTACTGACAACTGGAACAACAATTGTTTTACTCCATTATATCTTTGGTGCCTGTTGTGGAGTTTAATGTGTGAATAAACATACAATCTCCATATTCTTCACAGGAAGAATAATTTTCACCTTAAATATCTTTATAATTCGTGCAATTTACTTGCAGTTTACATTTTAAACATTATTGTCTGGGAATATTAGATTATTATACCAAAGTTAATCTTCTATCCTTTCTAGTGTTGTAGTCTGGCCTGAACTCTAAATTTCCATTGTTTTACCAATTTGACAGCTGAACATCCTTAGGCCAGTAACTTATATTATTTGTGCTTCAATTTTCTCACCTGAAAAATGGAGAAAGTATTAACTAAGGCATGTAATTGTAAATCTTAAATAAATTAAAATACAAATGACTGTCCAAAAATACTGACAAATCATGAGTATTCAAGATGAGTAATGCATGGATTCATACTTGAATTTATTACATAAAATGAAAGTATAATAGAAGTGTGTTGTCAGCAAGAATAAAATACATACAAAGTACTATAGGGAACACAGAATGCAGAAATCAAATGTATTTTGTGAAGCTATTTTATAGTCAAATTTCATAGTGCCTCTTAAAAGTAATTTTTAAAATGAAAATCTAACATGTATCCAAAAAGTTGGAAAGCAGCAAGCAGAGAGCTGAGGGAGTATTTGTAACAGGCAGCATTGTCGGTAACTATTGTGAATATCCACAAGCAGATCACTTCAAGTCTCCAGAAATCCCATTAAAACTACATAATGCGGTGTCTGTTGCTTTTGATTTTACTTTTCCTGAACCATAACTCTAGAATGCATTACTTCCCACAGTTTCATTATTCCAAAGATGTATTTTCATGATTAACTAATATTATTCCATGTAGTTAATTTTTATTCTGCCCCATTATTGAATTGTAATGCATCTTTTATCTGCTCTTAAATATCTGTCCTTCCATTATGTTGTGTTCAATCTGATTTCTTGTGAACAGCGTGTTCTTTACTTACGTCCTTCCTTTTCCCAGGTACATTCAAGTTTTTAAGGTCTTATCCTTGTTACTTTTTCCACCTTGGGAGTTAAATAAATACAATTTTAATATCTGACAATTTCTGGGACACCAAGGCAAAGAAAGGGCTCTCAGAGGTGAAGAGAAGGAAGAAAGAAGGAAATTATCCATGAGGGAATTTTGTAATCATTATAGAAGCTCAATGTCCACTGTCATGATCAAGAAACACCCCAACTCGATCTCGAGGTCTCCAGTCATGGTGAGGTAAGGCTGAGAAACTGGCAGAGAAAACAGAAGAATAATGATGATATTGGTGTTGTTGCTCCTGGAATCCAGCTGGAGAGGTGGGATACATCCACCTCCCAGCCGTGACTTCCAGATTGGAAGGCCTGAGCACACAGAGCAGCAGAACTCTACCTTCAAATTTAATAGATGCTAGGAAACTCTTCCAAAGCCTTTCCAAGTATACAGGCATTAAGCAACGTTTGATATTTCCAGATGTTCCCATGCTCACTGGCAGTTGATATATATCATACCACCTTGAAATATGAAGCAAGGTTGTGGTTCAACAAAAATTGCCTTTAAGGATTGTTATAAAGATCTATTGATGGCTTTCTCAGTTATTTAAAGTAAAGGCATTAGTTACCTGGTACATGTTCTTAATTTTCAGATTTTTAAATGTTAAATTCTCAAATAATTTGAAACACAAAGTGGAGTATTTCTAAGCTGTCTGTAGTGCTTCAATCTAACTTGAGGTTGAAATGACAGGCAAATCAGTCAGCGATACAAACCAGTGCTCAGCCCTTTATATGCAAGTCATTCACCGAGATAGCAAAACGTGGAAAATATAATTTTCCTACCAACATTTCTTGTTGAATTAATGCCCAGGTGAGTTCATCTGAAATACTGCAGTTGTACCTTAGCAAAAACAAGAAGCAGTAAAGCATCATACTTATTAGGATCCAATTTGCCACAGCAGCAGTCAAGTGCTTCAGTTTCTCCCAACGGTGAAAGGAAAGGGGAAGTAGGGATAGAAAAATTTAAATTACATTCATAGCACAGTGAATATTTGGAATTCAATATTGACAGCTCTAATTACATTTACCTTGCCATCACAAGTTCATTAAAAGAAAGTAAAGGATTAAAATATACTCGAACATTACCAAAAAACTATCATTATTTTCCTACTGAGCTTGTATCACTTTTACTCCATTTGAATGCATGTGTAATGGAAAAGTTTAGATTATTAGAAGGAGGGATTATTATCTCTTAAACATATAAGCAAACACACAAATACACAAACATGCGATTGGAAAATTATAATATATTTAGATATGTTATTTGAAATGAGATCAGCATAAAGTCTCGTATATAATATCAGTCTTAATGGCCACGGATTATCCAGTATAAAACAACTCTTTCAGACTGCAAGTCCTTACCATGTCTAAATTATAACAGCTGATGAAATTGTTAATTATGCATAATCAAATTTCTTTTCATTGCAGACTCAAGAAAGCTATTTCTCTCTACCCCTGAATGTAAGAAACTCATTGCTTCTATTTTTGACTCTTTATACTTGATATCTGCATGAATTTGGTGTCAATATTTATTTGTTCAGTAAAAAATCATAATATTTTGGTTGAATATGAGGTATCCTCAATGTGAGATAATCTTACCAAATTAATCTTAGAGCAGAAAGATAGATACTACAATAGCCATGCTTGTAGATTTGGAAATATGAAAAAGCAAACTAGCAGGTGCAACAAACTTTTAAAATTACAAAATTAATAGAGGACCTTTGTTTTCTTTAGGGGTTTTACATCTTGTGAGGATAATTTTTTTAAAAAAATAGGAATATGTGAAATTACACATTAACTTACAAAAGAGTTCAACACTTTGAGCTAAGAAAAATGTTAAAAATTTTAATTAACATGGAAAATGTCTCATCAGGTTCAGTAGTTTTATTCTTAAAGAAGTGTATATGACAGACATTTTCTTTTTGTAATGAGCCCAATTTATTTAGAATGTAAGTCACTTTAACTATTTCAGATAAATAGCATACAATTCCTCACACTTTGCTCCATCCTCACAGATTCAGTTCACTACCCGTAATTGGCTAAGCATATTCTGTGGGAATGAGATAGTATTACACCATTATATGTACGGAGTAAATGTCCACATTTTTCTTTGGTAATGTTTTAATCTAAATTAAACCAAAGTTTAATTATAGAATGGTGTTTTTACCTATGTGCTGATGTAATGTGTTCACTGAACAGTAAGAGGAGACAACCAAGCTTATGTATGTGTGCTTCTATATACAAATTCAGAAATTAGAACATTTACTGACTTTTAAAACCTAACAAGCAGGGCCAGGGCAGTGGCTTAGTGGCTGAAGTCCTAGCCTTGAATGCACCAGGATCCCATATGGGCGCCGGTTCTAATCCTGGCAGCTCCACTTCCCATCCAGCTCCCTGCTTGTGGCCTGGGAAAGCAGTCTAGGACAGCCCAAAGCCTTGGGACCCTGCACCTGTGTGGGAGATCCAGAAGAAACTCCTGGATCCTGGCTTAGGATCGGCACAGCACCAGCCATTGTGGTTGCTTGGGGAGTGAATCATCAGATGGAAGATCTTCCTCTCTGTCTCTCCTCCTCTCTGTATATCCTCCTTTCCAATAAAAATAAATAAATCTGAAAAAGAAAAAAAAACTAACAAGCATTTGTAAGTTTCTAACACTCTTGATGTTCTGTCAAAATTATCATTCATTATAATTGGAGGACTAAGACCTTGCAAGCCATGTTTGTTTACACCAGTCATTCAGGGGCTGCAGATGAATTTAGAGATTGTATATACTTCCATGGCAGCATGATGTGGTAGATAAACTTATGTGCAAATACTGGAAGTATTTGCCCATCAGTGTGGGCAATTATGTCAACTACCTTTGCATGCTATGGTCCTTTACCTTTGCAAGCAGTATAGCTTGATGGTCTTACATTAGGGTATTATTCAACTATCTCCTACCTCTAGGATTATTGGAAAACACTTAAAAATATTGAATGCTTTTAAGAAATTCCAGCTTTTGGTGTAATGCTACACAGATTGTGGAGAAAAAAACTATAGTCTCCATTTTCTTCTTTCATGTGTCTTAAAAAATCCGTTCATCCTTTCAACAACTATTTATTAAGAACCATCTGTCATGGTGTTAGTGAAAGGTTTGATACAGTGAATAACATGTTTTAGTGGCTGTTTACCTTGATATTCTGAGGGGGACAAATGACTGAATTTATGCTTACGACAAATATTTATTAGTGATAAAAGCAATACTTACAACTTAGAATAAAATTGTGCTTGAAACCTAAGTGTAAATGTCAGATATTCCCTCCTGTAAGCTGTAGTCTTTCAAATAAGACCTAAAGATTGAAAGAAAACTTGGAATTATAGAAATAAAATACTTCTCCAGAAAGAAAGAATCATGTAAATGCATATCATACAATAAGGGAGAGCATTGATTTTTTGAGAATATAAAGTTGGAAGAGTTTGTGATAGAAAGAGACCTTATGATTAATGCATTTGAAAAACTCAAGCTGGCACATGCTAGACATTAATTTGCTAGTATAACTCCATGAATTAGGGAAGGGTTACATGTACTTGCTTTCAAAGGTAAGCAAGCAAGACATCTTTAATGCAGGAAACACAGTCAATGAGCTAAAAATAAAATGAATAAAAAGACGGGAGGATGATATTTGAATGCAAAATATCAAGCGAAACATAGAAAGATGCATTAAAAATGTTTGCACACTTTGAATTAAAAGTAAATCAAATATGTTAAATTCAACAAGGATTTATCAAGAAAAAAACATGTCAAAATTGTAGTTTTAGGGACTGGCATGATAATGTAGCAGCTAACATCCTTGCCTTGAAAGTGCCTGAATACCATACCAGCATTGGTTCTATTCCAGGCAGCCCCGCTTCACATCCAACTCCCTACCTGTGGCCTGGTAAAGCAGTCGAGGATGGCCCAAACCGTTGAGACCCTACATCCGTGTGGGAGATCCAGAAGAAACTCCTGGCTCCTGGCTTTGGATTGGCTCAGTTCCAGCCATCGTGGCTGCTTGGGCAGTGAATCATCAGATGGAAAATCTTCCTCTTTGTCTCTCCTCCTCCTCTATGTATATCTGCCTTTCCACTAAAAATAAATAAATCTTTAAAAATGTAGTTTTAGTTTAATAGGAAATTTTTAAAATCATGTATGTTGATAGGGATGAGTTTTAGTAAGTAATTTCCCTGAAGCCTGAGTACAGGGGAGAGAGTCAGCTGGGTCACTCCTCACCCTGAACTAAAGCAATACTGCAGTTACCTTCGAGTCTGAGAGAGGTGGATGAGCTTCAGTGCAAACAGGATATTTATCATACAGTCATTGCATTTACATACGTATTCTGGAAAAACAGATGATTTCCAGTTTATCAGGAACTCTGATGTCTATTATGGTAGTGGCTTAAATTGAGTATGCAAATTACTTATTAAAAACTTTTTCTTTTAGAATAGCTTAAAATTATTAACCTATACAAAAAAGTTTCACACGGAATTCCCAAATACCTCACACCTAATTTCTTTTATTAATGCCTTGTATTAGTATATTTTTTCTAAAGCACTTTTAGTGCATAATGTTTCTTTTTTACCCTATCATTTTCCTCTAATAAACTCAGAAACCTGTTTTTGCTACAATTCATAATTAACAGCCAGTCGTTCATCCAATCACTTATCTATTTCATCTTTTTGTCCTTTTAGGCAATTTGCTGGTTTTTGATGATACAATATATTACAAAACTTTATGTACTGGAACTTGTATGATTCCAAATACTATATATTTTAAAGTAGTTAGCTGAAAACATATTTGGGATGACTTCAAATCTTTCTACATCAGCTAAAACTATTGGGATTTACACAATTGAGAAAACCCAAATATATCTGATATTTTTGCTGATTAAACAAAAGAGAAAAATATATATTTTCAAGAACAACTCATCTACCAATTGATTTAAGAGTCAATTGGTAGAAGTCTGAGAATTCATAATATGATTTTCATTTTGCAAAATTTACTTATACTTAATTTGTGATCAACTAGGTATCCTGTAAAATGTTTCATGTGCGGATTTGAAAAATGGTGAATAGAATGTGTGCATTTTGGCTATTAGAACTACAAATATCTTTCAATTTTCTTTGCTTACCAAGCCCTAAGAAATTATGAGAAATTTTCCTGTTTTATGCACATTAATTGTACTTGTCATCAGAAACTCTACAGCTTAAGGATGCAAGTTTTCTGCTTACTTCCACAAGCAGTGCCCTGATTCTGCATCTGGGATTTCTGGTAGTGATGGGAGTACCTGTGGTCCTTTAAGGCAGAAAAGGTTTCGCAGCAGGTGGAGCAGAGTGCCTCTTACCTGGTGCTCTGAGTATGGAGGGAGGAAAGGGGGTTCCTTTTAGGAAGCAAGGTAGTTGCTTAGACCCAAATGAACTTCCTGAAATGGATTTAAATGTGAGAAAATACATCAGTTCCCAGTATTTAGGGCTGCTGGTCTGGGGTGATGGTGTGGTTGCAAATTTCTTAGTTTATTTTCCCTGATCGTACAGAGAAGGCGCTAGGATTTGATGCTGTCTGCTGATGTTCAGGTTCCCTGCCCTGCTTGCCATTCCTGCCTCTTTACTCGCATCTGTCCTCAGTCAGTCTGCACTTATTCAGTGCTTCCTTGGTCTCACGCTTCTCTATGGCTGGGACATGGCAACATCGTCTCTACTTAGTTATCTTGATCTTCTCAACACTGTTACTTTTTAAAAAGAGTTATTTCTATTTATGGCAAAGTCAGATATACAGAGAGGAGAGACAGTGAGGGAATCTTCCCTCCGATGATTCACTCCCCAAGTGAGTGCAACCGCCAGTGCTGCTCCAATCCAAAGCCAGGAGCCAGGAACCTCTTCCAGGTCTCCCAAATGCGTGTAAGGTTCCAAGGCTTTGGGCCATCCTGAAATGCTTTCCAATGCCACAAGCATGAAGCTAGATGGGAAGCGGGGCCATCTGGACTAGAACTGGCGTCCATATGGGATCCTAGCAGGTTCAAGGTGAGGATTTTAGCCACTAGGCTACCTCACTGGGCTCAAGATTGTTACATTTTTTTAAAGGACATTGCACGATATAATATTTTTTATCATATTCTCAGATTTTAACATATTTATCATCTCTGTATGTATTTTTGAGTACGTACATGCAAAATGCTACATGAGTATCTGAAATTATATTTTTAGTTGACTTTGGTAGAAAATTTTGCTTCTGTAATTTAACGATTGACATTAATGAACACAATGAAGACCATCTACTAGAATCAAGTAGAAAGCCTTTGTGTGTTGTTACGAAGGCTGAAAAGTAATGAAGCTAGAGAGAAATGCCAATTACTAGCCACACA
This sequence comes from Ochotona curzoniae, assembly GCF_017591425.1. Lineage (NCBI taxonomy): Eukaryota > Metazoa > Chordata > Mammalia > Lagomorpha > Ochotonidae > Ochotona > Ochotona curzoniae. The sequence goes on along the minus strand of NW_024466502.1, from coordinate 37,477,526 downwards.
GTATGGATAAATGGAGCCTCTGCTCCTTTGTGCTGGTAGTGATGATTTAAAATTAACGAGAAGAGACTAGAAGGATATTATTTCAAGGTAAATGTTCCAGAGATGTTTGTCTTTTGACGTTTGTTTCTAAGAATATGCATCAGCAAAAAAGGCACTTTGCACTGTCTGTTGAACTACACAAATTGGACCTGCTCCAGAACAAATCTTGAAGTGGGTGAATCTTGCTTCTGATTCTATCATTTCCAATGTTATGACTTGATATCAGAGTTCATGATATTCCTAACTTAATCCTTTAATAAACTGGACTGCCCTCTAGCTGATCAAGAACATTTCTCACCCCCCTCTAGAAATTTGTCCATTTAATGGCAAATTCACATAGGTTCTAAGGCAAACTCCTTGGATGAATTGATCTTAACTACATCAGCAATTCCTGATTGTAAATGCTGACGCATCTCCCAAATACTAACCCTCAGAATATTACCTTGTTCAGCATTCCACATTATGTGGTGGATGTTGAGTGTTTCATTCTCTCACATTGTTATCTTAATTGTATTAAGAAACCAGACTCTGCAAACTAATAGGCATGATTGGTCATTAAGGTATATCTCAAGTGAATTCACCAGAAGAGTAAATAATGGCAAACTGTGTCTGACAGTGGCAAAAAGTGAAGATTAAACAGGAAGTATTTTCTAACCAATATTATCTTCACAGTATAGTAATCACATATTAGAAGTGGATTAACTCTCGCCTATTTCTAATAAAAACAAAGCTTTCTTAGAAATATGCTCTCATCAGAAAGCACAGCATAATCCGCTTCATGAATTATTTTGAAATTGACAATAAAGTAAGAAGAATTAAATAGTTTCCAATAAATGGTGGAAAATTTTGAACTAATTACACTAACAGGAACCAGAAACAATGAAATGAAGTCACACAAGAATATAATATGTGGTTTAAGGCAGTGTAACTCTTACCAGTATAATAATTTTAATTGATGTAGAGAATGAGAAACCAAGAATATTGAGCAAAATAACAAATCCATATTACCAGTGAAGAATTAACACCAGCCAGTAATGTTTCCATCACCCAAAGAATTTCATTTTTTTCTGAAAATTGCCAGTATTAAACACAATTTAAAACCATTTAGGAGCCCAGCACAGTGGCCTAATGGCTAAAGTTCTCGCCTTCAATGGACCGGGATCCCATATGGGTGCAGGTTCTAATCCTGGCACCCAGTTTCCCATCCAGCTCCCTGCTTGTGGCCTGGGAAAGTAGTCAAGGATGGCCCAAATTCTTGAGACCCTGCACCCATTTGGGTGATCCAGAGAAGCTCCTGACTCCTGGCTTCGTATCGATGCAGTTTTAACCGTTGTAGCCTCTTTGGGAGTGAATCATTGGAGAGAAGATCTTCCTCTCTTTCCTTCTCTTTATATTCGACTTTCCAATAAAAATAAATAAATCTTTAAAAATAAACAAACAGACAAACAAACAAACAAATCAACTCTTTTGGGAGAGACTGAAAACTCATAATCTGAATTCGAACATTTCATGTGAGGCATTTAATAAATGGTTTATTGATTCAAGCATATTTCCCATATATAATGAAAGAATATCATCTATTAAATATTTTGCTTGTAATTAACATGAAACTAATCAGCTTGTAGAAGGACAATTTTTGAATATTAGATAAGTTAATAGTCATCAATGAGCGAGAAATGATTTGTGATGACTGACTTATTCCTCGTTCTGTTGAGCATCAAGACCAGTTATCAGGAATACTCAAATGGACTTCTCAAATTTACTCACATGGCAACCTCTTCATGATAAATCCATGTAATGGGATAGGAGATATGATGGTCTGTATATATGACATACTTACCATGGTCAACAGAGCTATCCTGAAAAATTATCATCATCAGCGATCTCAATATTTTGTTCTGTCTCTAATAATTTGAGTTTGACTTGACAGTTAGTGGATTTACCCTCACTGTACTATTCTCATGAACAGAGTCTGTACTGAAATACCTGTCGGAAAGCTTGAATCCTGGGTGTAGCATGAAAGAAAGTGAAAAAGATTGATACCATGGCCTGGCCTCACAGCTCTGTTCTTATCAGCACAAGGTGTTGAGATGGCAGGACGAAGGCCTGGGCAGGATATGCTGTGAGAGTCATGGCCATGTCCTATTCTGTTCGTTCCTTTTTATGCTAGCTTACACTGCTAGAAATTTCCTACCCATCAAGAAGATATCTGTAAGGCACTTCTAGATCTCATGTTTAGCATACAGGGTGGAAAATTATGTGAAAAAATAAATGGGAGAAAAGAAGGGAGGGAAGAAGGAAGAAAAAAAGGAGGAAAGAAGGACAAGAAAGAGAAGAAATAGTTATTTGAACAAAAAAAGCAATAGAATGCATTAAAATGACATATTTTGTACATGTATTGATTTAAAATCTGAGTTGAGCTTTAATTTCTCAATTAAGAATTTGACACATGATTTTAGATGTTATTGAATGTCCAGGGACACCGTGATTTTAATGCAATCCATTGCTTTTTTCATAGGACAGTTACAATCCAGGGGGAAAGTTTGGTCTCTTCAACAAATGCTGCTGGGGCAATTGGAAAGCAGCTTGCCAAGGTAAGAAACAACACCTGGATCTGTCACCTTATACACAAATCGTCTCCAAATGCATCATGGAGCTAAATCTGTACCCAGAAACCACCGAACTATTAGAGGTAAATCTAGGAAACGCTCTGCAAGATGTAGACATTGGTAAAGACTTTAGAAGTTACCAAGAGCACATACTGTCATAGCAAAATTAAACAAGTGGGGCTACATCAAGCTAAGAAACTTCTGTACAGCAAAGGAAGTAAATAACAAAGCACAGATACAACCAACAGAATAGGAGGAAATCTTGACAGAGTGTACAATAGATGAGGGACTAATATTCAGGATTTACCAAGAGTCTCAGAAACACAATAACAGAAAAACAATTACCACTGTGAATAAATGGCCAAAGCAAATGATTGTGAAAGTGTGACCCCTGAGCCAGTCCATTGGATGTGCAAGGACCATGGCATCTTACATTCTCAGCAGGGTGAGGGTGCTACCAAGAAGCAGAAGCTTACTGATTTGATGGTGACCTTGGGAATGCTCTTTGAGAATCACTGGGCACCTTTCAGGGTTCAGTAGGCAGCCTTCATGTATAATATGCATATAGTAACACATTTTCTATTGTCTTTTTGAAGTATGCTCATATTACATGAATGTCTTCCTCTTCAAGAGCAAACGCATTTTTAAAATATTAAAATTAGCATTTCACATGTGTTCTTCCAAATATTTAAAATGAAGTATGAAAAACTGCTGCATTGTGTGTAATTTTATAATTTCCCACATCTGATTCATAAAACAAAGGTTAATCAATACATAATATTTTATGTAGACTTTTAAAAAAATTATCCATGTCTTATATTACCCTACAGCATTTTTCTTGGTACTTGTCCCTTCTCACTCTCAGTGCTGACAATCTATGATTTTTAATTTACAAAACTTGCCTCAATATCCTGTAATGACTTGATTTGTCACCACAATTAGCCTGTGAAGTTTTGTCTTCCTCTTCTAAATCACTCTGGATATTTGAAAAACACCCTTGGTTTCATGCAACAAACAGTTCTAGCCTCATCTTAAATCACTCAACCATGGGTATGTTTCAGATACTTTACAAAAAAAAAATTGTTGTTGTTATTTTCTTGTTGCTAGAGAAAAAAAATATAATAGACCAAATTTACCAGTCTATTGCTTCAAATTGCATTGTTCCACATGAATACTGAGGTAAAGCTGCCTGCCTTTAGAGCTTCCTGAACTATTTGATAACAAGGATTTTTGTCTGTTTACAGACGTCTGGAAAGCATTTGTCGACGTTTTCTCTTTTCCTCCGTTGCCATATTACCAAACTGCATGCACACTGTAGCATAAACGGGCTGCTAATGGATGCTACATGTTAACCCTTTTTCTTATTGGTTCAGGTTTGAAGACACCTGAATAACAAACACATTCCTCCTACTAAGTTCTGAACTTACTCAATTATTATGTGACGATATGGGAGGAAATCCCAGGACCTTTGTAATAACACAGAAGGAGGGGACTAACTCAAGGGCAGGGGCTGAGGCGTCAGGCATCCTTGGGGACCCCCATCCCCTGTGGGTTCCTCTAAGCCAAGGTAGCAGTCTGTTGGATGTACAACAGGGACTCTGCCATTAACATCTCGTTACCATTTGTCCTTTTGAGTAAGGAAAAAAAGAAACAAGAAAGAAACAAGAAATGGCTAGAAATTTCCTACTCCTAGACTTTGGATCATTAATTTTACCTAAATCAAGGCATATCGACTTGTTTTTCTTTCCTAATGCTTAAATCATTCAGCTTTGTATGGTGAATCAAGGTTTTCATGCATTGATAACGAGCGGGAAATAATTATCACTATGAAAATTTGAAGCATAAGCATGAGGAAGAGGCATTCTTTCTTCAAATGACATAAGCTACTGAAAGCAGAAGTGATGTCAAATATTTTATTATCAAATTCAGGTGCTATGAAATCATGATGTACTTCTATTAAAAGAGTATATCAGCTTAACTTTCTGTTCCTTCCTACCTCTGAGAGCTGCTCTGTCAACATGCAGTTGGTCTCAGATCCAGGCCCTGCAACCACTCTCTCAAACTAGCAGCCACTAGGATTAGCTGCCAGGACCTCGCAAAAACACAAGGAGATGCTTTCTGACATTTACAAGACTCGAAATCGCAAGCAAGAGGGGAAGATGTTCGGGAAGACAGCGTGTAGCACCGATGACTGGCTTATTGTGGATTGGCTGGCTGGTGGAGTGCCCGGCAGAAGGCAACACAAGCACAGTGATCACCAGCATTGATAACGTCATGAATCATCACTGGCAGGACACCAGCTTCACAAAAGAATCCTACAAGAAATATGTGGAAGATTATAGAGAATCAATTGGAGGCGGACTAGAAGAGCAGGGCCCAGAAAGGATAGAATGTTTCATGACAGGAACCTCAGAACATCAGTTTCTTGATAATTTTAAAAACGGCCAGTTCTGTGTTGGTGAGAGCATGAACCCAGCCAGTGTGGTTGTTCTGCTGGGCAACAGAGAGGGCGGTGTGACCACATTGGTGACTTTTCTTTCAGGATGGTTAACAAAGGGAAAATTGCTTACCAATGTGGCAAGTACTTTGTACCTGTTCATAACTGGATGCTGCTGCTCATTCACAGAAGACCAGAACTTACACAAAATGATCCACTTTTATCTTGAACTCGCCATCTATTTTGAATTGATTTGCTCAGACTACAGACATTAATTTTAAGGAAAAATAATGTTATATAAAATGTATTTGTATTTTAATTTAGAACATACTGCATACATGGACTCTATAAAACATCACTTTAAAAGAAGCCCAATATGAAGATACACAGGTTTAAGGTACACATCTATCTTCTGCATTCTCCTTTTGGTCCCCACTATTTGAGATTTTTTTATCATCAGTGATGTAATGCATTGTATCATAGCATTGTCTGTTTAATTCAGAAGATTCTCAGCTTCAAATTGGGATTGTCCAGGGAATCTTCTCTTTTTTTTTTTCTGAAGATTAATATATAGCAGGAAAAGGGAGAGAGAGAGTGAGAACGAGAGAGAGAGAGCGCGAGAGAGAGAGAGAGAGAAGGAGAGAGAGAAGGAGAGAGAGAGAGAGAAGGAGAGAAGGAGAGAGATAGAGAGAGATAAAGAGAGAGAGAGAGAAAGAGAGAGAGAAATTTTCAACCTGTTGATTCAGACCCCCAAAGTAGTCATAACAGAACTGGAGCAAGCTGATGCCAGGAAGTGGAACTGGAGCTTTTTCATGAACGAAAGGATCCTAACTTAGGCCATCTCCATTCCTAAGTGCCCAGCAGGAAGCCGGATAAGAAGCCGGGACTGAAACTGACAGATTTTTTTTTCTTTCTCTCTAACTCCGCTTTTAAATTAATTCAATGCATTTTGAAGGAAAAAAAAAGGGGGGGGGGCTATCTATTCTTTATATCTATTTAAAAAAAAAAAGAGCAACAGGGAGGCAGGAAGAGAAAGAAAATGGTCAAAGAGAAAACAGAAGGGAAAGCTTTGATGCTTTGGACAACACCCCAAATGTCTACAACAGCCAAGCCTGGATCAAGCTCAAACCCATGCATGGAATTCCAGCTGGCTGTCCCGTGAGGGAGATAGGGGCCCAAACACTTGATCCATCAACTGTTGCCTAAGATGCCTAAACAGAAAGCTATATGAAAAGTGAAGAAGCTGCAACTTCAATCCAGGCATGTAGGCATCCTGTCAGAAGCTTAATGCATTGCACACAGCGCCTACATTTATAACATGTAAAGGAATAGAGCATGCCAAAGTCCACACAACGGGATAAAGTAACTTGGAACATATTTCAAAACTTACTACAAATCTGTCTTAACTAAAATTTTTGAAGATGCTTCTCTTTTGCAAAAATGTCCAGTTTAAAAAGAAGCTATGAAGTGATACTAAGCAGTTTTTTTTTTTTTTAAGATTTACTTTTATTATTTTTTCATTGGAAAGGCGGATATACAGAGAGGAGAGACAGAGAGGAAGATCTTCCGTCCGATGATTCACTCCCCAAGCAAGCACAACGGCCGATGCTATGCCGGTCCGAAGCCAGGAGCCTCTTCCGGGTCTCCCACGCGGGTGCAGGGTCCCAAAGCTTTGGGCCGTCCTCGACTGCTTTCCCAGGCCACAGGCAGGGAGCTGGAAGGGAAGCGGGGCTGCCGGGATAGAACTGGTGCCCATATGGGATCCCGGGCGTGCAAGGTGAGGACCTTTAACCACTGCGCCACCGCGCCAGGCCCCTAAGCAATTCTTAAAACTACCATTTTATTGTTATCAATATCTCTCAATACTTGCTACAGTTAGTGAAATGATATAGATACATTTTCATTAACCACTATCTGTAATTTATCCGGATCTCCGTTTGTTTCTTCAATTCTGACATCCCATTCAGGATGCTGTATTGGGTCTGTCATCTCTTCTTAGCATCCACATGGCCATGATTGCTTCTCAAAATTTTGTTTTATTTTGCCCTGAGTTACCTGAAGCAGTACTTGTTAAGTATGTTTGGAGAATATCGCTCTGTTAGGCTTTTGCCCAATTTTTCTTTTTTTTTTTTTATGATTATGTTGGGGGTATAGGCTTTAGAGAAAAACTTAATTTCATTACATCATAATGTAAAATGTTATCCAGATTGCATCACTAATACAATCAATACAACTTCTAATCACTGATGTCATGTCTCACCTAACTGAGGCACTGATTGTCACTCTTACCTACTGTAAAATTATTCATTTTCTGTTTTTATGCTTGTTGGAAGGAAGTGAAAATTGCTTAGCTCATCTACAATGGCAAGGGATTATGGTTTAACTGGATTAGTACAAAACATCAAATGTATCTGGAAGTTTGTACAGAGATTTTCCTATCCTAATTTATTGGATAATTTAAGCATTTATGGAAGATAGATATTTTCTTTATATTTGGGGCTGTCATCCATTAAGGCTTTATTTCTTCTGTTGCATCAGTTTTCCATGTTTTGTAATAGAACCTCATTTAGTGATTTCTGTGTCTCTCCAATGTGGACTCTTCAGTGTGTTGTCAGGATTTCTTTTTTATTGCCCTTAATATTTATTTATTTAAGTAACAGGCAGATATAGACAGTAAGAGGTTAGTAGGCTAAATGCCCATTTCAGGGGATTTTTAGGATCATGAAAATATTCTAGATTGAGAATTTAGTGATTATTTTACAACTCTGAATATTGTTAATACCAAAAAAAGTATATGGTTTAAAGCACTTCAATCATATCACAAGAACAACAAAAAAAAAGTGTTTTGGAGGACAAAATACAAATCACGGCCTAGAATAAAACATGCTTCTGGCAAAATCGGAATAACAAAGGACCAATTTATCTTTTCTTCTAAAACAACTGAAAGTTGAAGAAAGTGAATAATATTATGCTTCTTACTGTTATTTTGGCTATGACAAAAGTACAGTGTTTTCTTAATGAAAATCAGCAGGAAGATCAAAGATTGCCCTAGCTTGGTAAGTAGAAAATTACAGGGGTGTCACAGAGTAGGAGGGTAAAAATGGAAGCCTTTGGTAATCTTCCTGAATTAAAGATGTAGAAATGGAAATTCGGAATGGCCCATGATATCTGGGACTTGTGTGATTCTCCATGTAGAATAATTTGGTGCATCACAGACAGCAAGTGCACTCCTGCAGGACTGATACGGCACCATAACACAGGTTGTAAGATGTCAACTAATTAGCAATCTGCTGTCTATTTCTATATATGAATTAAATGTAAAAGTTGATACTGAAATACAATATTTATGCACAATTATATATCAAATTGTGGGGATAATGGAAGCTATATGGCTTTGTGTGCTACATATATTGTTGAGATACTTTACTAAAGATCCGAATAAGTGAAGAATGACAGCATTTCTATGGATTAGAGAGCTCAATATTTTGCGATGACAATTATCTGCAAATTGATCTATAAATTCCCTGGATCTCTATCAGAATCCCAGCAGGTTTTCTGTCGCTGATGCTAGAAATTGACAGATCTAAAATTCATATATAAATTCAAGAATCTGTAATGGTAAAAGCAGCTTGGGAAAAAATATTGAGGTTTTAGTCCTTAAATAACCTGTTTAATATTAAACCACAGAAATTCACTCAACGAAATAGATAAATGGAGTAAAGCATTCCTATTCAGAAACATATTGAAGTGTGCATATACACATATGACATACAGTTGACTTTCAGTTGACGGCAAAGCTGCAAAGCCAGTTTAATGGAGAAAATGTAGAATTTGCAACAACTTTTACGGAGTCATTACAAAACTATATGCCATATACAAAATCAATTTATACTTGTTATTAAGCCAAATTGTTTTCCATACAACTATGATTTCTATTATTTTTACCTGTTTATCAATATATTCCTTGGATATATCAAAAATAAAATTCATGAAGGACAAAAATATATAGATATTATATCATCAAAACTGACAAAACCTAAAAGCCACAGCTAAGGGCATGAAAAGACAAATGAAGACATCAAGAAAACATTTACAAGTTCCAGTGTTGCTGCATTGTGGGTCAACTGCTGATATGATGCAAACATCTTGCTCAGCCTCAGTTTTTGCTCAAGCCGTTGCACTTCAGATCCTTCTTCTTGCTATTAGTCTAGGAGAAGTAGCAGAAGTATGTCTTAGTGTTAACTCCTGCTCCCCATTGGGAGCCGTGGAAGAAGCTGTTGGCTTATGAGTTTGGCTTGGCCTATTACTGGATGTTGAAGTAATCTGGGGAGGACTCAGTGGGTAGAAGAGCTCTCTGTTAATCTATGTCTATAATTCAGCATCCAAATAAATTAATTTTCAAAAATATAACAATTGCAAACAAAATGAAGCATCTATATCTAGACCAAAAATTAATCTAAAATCAATACTAAGAAATCATACCTCTTTAAACCCAAAGTTCTGAAGATGACATATCAAACGGAATATTATTTTATCGACTATAGATATATAAAATCTTTAGCATGATTACTCATTGAATAAACTAAGCAGAAACAAACATTACCTAGAATGTGACATGTTACCATATAGCATATCAAATAAGGAAAACTGCACCAGGTACAGTGGCTCAATTGGCAAATCCTCCCCCTTTGAATGCAAGGATACCATATTGGCACTAGTGCATGTCCCGGATGCTCCACTTTCCATCCAAGTCCCTGACTGTGGCCTGGAAAAGTGGCATCGAATGGCCCAAAGCTTTGGGACCCTGCACCCATGTGAGAGACCTGGAAGAGGCTCCTAGCCGCAGACTTTAGATTGGCTCACTTCCTGCTATCATAGCCACTTGGAGAGTCAGCCAGCGGGTGGAAGATCTTTCTCACTGTCTCCCATTCTCTGTAGATCTGCCTTTTGAATGTAAATAAATAATTCTTAAAATAAGATGAAAATGAGAAACATTTACTATATTAAGTGTTGGAGAGAAAGCATTTCAATTTGAATAAATATTTTCTCAATGGAAATATAATGTGACACTCTCATTTGAACAAAAACCTGGTAAATTTCTTAAAAATATAAATCATGTTGACTATATGGTTTGGTGGTTTCATTACTAGGTATTTACGTAAGACCACTTCCTTCCAATGTTCACATTTCTGGAAAACTGGAGATAGGAGGTGGAGCCAGATAAAGCAGTCTGACACCTCATGATGGAACACAGGTGTGGTAAACAGTAAGCTCAAGCCCAGCATGGTAGCTTAGTAGTTAAAGTCCTTGCCTTGAATGCACTGGGCTACCATATGGGTGCTGGTTCTAATCCCTACCACACGATTCCCATCCAGCTCCATGCTAGTGGTCTGAGAAAGCACTCAGCCCAAGACCTTGGGACCCTACACCTGCATGGGAGACCCAGAAAAAGGCTTTGGAGTGGCACAGCTTCCACCTTTGTGGCTACTTGGGGAATGAGTCAATGAATGTGAAACGTTCCTTTCTATCTCTCCTTCTCTCTGTATATCTGACTTTCCAATACAAATAAATAAATCTATGAACAAAAGAAAACAAAACAGTAAACTCAATGCCCATCCCCTACTTTGTAATTTTATACCAGAACAAATTTTTCCAGTTAAATTTTCAAGTGTTTTCTAATGTATTCATAAACTAATGATTATTTTTTCAATAAAATAAAAAATATATAAGAAGAAGGTTAATATTATAATGCCAAATTTTCTTAACTCAAACTTGTACTGCAAAAATCAAAAACAAGAATGATCAAATATTTGAATTCTTTCTTATTATGATATGTAGGTTTTTGATTTACTAAAGCAAATAAAACATTATAAATGCATTTCAGTATTTTGTTTTGGTAAACTAAACAATGATGATAATTCCATTAGATATAGGAAAATGTTTATAATATTGAGCATTACTTTTTTATTAAAAATATTTCTTAGCTGTGATAACTAGAAAGGAATTTAATTACAAGGTAGGGATGTAGCAAAGACCACATATCACCAATTACATAATGTTACACTCACTTTAAAATACAGAAAATGGAAAAAGGATACCAATGTTAACCCTCTGTGCTCTGATTCTTTTAGACATGCTAACGAACATTGTAAGGTAAGCTTCTGAATAGCCTATATCGGGCAGAGGAATTCATCAAGTGATTCCCAAGAGGCATGAGCTAAGCAAAGTTCAGCTTTGCATTCTCAATTTGATTTGCCACAATAGCATTTTCCAAATAAGTAAAAGGGTGAAGAGTATGGACAGACGCATTTGTCTTCATGATTGCTAAAAGTGGGAGGAAAATGTTGTCCTACTGTAAAGCACCTTACTGAAAAGACGTAGGGAGCAGACACCTGGTCACCTCACACTTTTGAACTAACCACCTTTCTTTTAGTACTAATTTGAGCAACACTTAGTAGGAAAATATTGCTCAATAGATCTTGAATTGCATATTTTTCCATCATTTAACATGACATGCTAAAATATGTGAGACTGACATGTCCAGATGTGAGGATATGGAGCAGTGTGCATCTCTACTTCCAGATCAAGGATGGACTCCCAGTGAAACTGTTGGATGTGTCATGACAATGCAATGCTGGACTCTCTGCCATTGCCTCCGGTGGAATGATGGACTTATGACTGTTTATGAAGAATTATGTTTTTTGTAACATATGGGAGAACAATATGGGGTGGGTTGGATTAAGGGAGTGGATAGAGGAAATCCCAGGGCCTATGGAACCGTATCATAAAATGATAGTAATATGATAATAAAAATTGAAAAGGAAAAATAAATAAATACCTTGTGTACACCCCGATATCAATAAACAAATTCTATTTTGTTTTTTGAAATAATCAATAGTACAGTTTAATAAAATGCATATTGAGGGCCATTTGATTGGCAAGAGAACAGCACTGTGACATAGCAAATAAAACAATCACCGGCACCAGCAGCATCCTGTATAGGCACTGGTTTGAATCCCATTTGCTCCACTTCTGATCCACCTCTCTTCTAATGTTCTTTGGCAAGGTTTTGGGAGACCCAGAGAAGCTCCTGTTTACAGGCCCTGGTCTGGCCAGGCCCAGTCTGTTGTGACCGTTTAGGGATTGAAGCAAAAAAATGGAAGATTCCTCTGTTCATTCCTTCTTTTCCTTCTGAAATTCTTTCAAATAAATAAAATAGATCTTAAAAAAGAACAAAAACCCCAATGGGATGGTTAAAAATGAAATGTGAAATGGCAGGATAGATTGTTAAGCACTTGAGCTGTTTTTATGGTATTTTTCCCAAGACTACACATTTGTCATTTTTTCCCCTTAACAGGAAGTGAAGTGCTATGTATTTCTATATTAGATTCTGATTCCAGTATTCTAATCTCTGTTACCATGGGGACCAGATAGGACACATAATTTGTGTAGTGGTTTACTTTTTTTTTTCTTTTTGAAAGCTATTCATTGCAGAAATAGTATTAATAGAGCCAAGACTTGGCATTGTATGTTTGAAGGTACTCCAAAAGCTCTGAATCAGTGGAACTGAGATATTTATTTTATCATGATTTTTTTAAATTAATGGATAATTTTGTCATAACTGGTGATTCCTTGGACTTTTTAAGGACCCCTTATATCTGTAAGACATAGAAACATGAAACAGAATATTTAAATGTGTATAATTGCTAATATTAGGAATTTAAATTTTTTTGTGATAACATGACTGTATTTGGCTTCTGGAAAAAATCAACATTAAAAATCATTGAATTTACTTAGCAATACACAGTTCTATCACTTTCTGTTTTGATAGCTGCATTCTTCTAACTTTCTGGAAGAATGACTGAGACTGACTAACTAGTTAAACCGGTTCATACCCTAAACATTAATCAAACTTTCCGGACCCAGCGGTGTGGCCTAGCTGCTAAAAGTCCTAGTCTTGACCACACCTGAATCCCATATAGGGACCGGTTATAGTCCCAGCAGCTCCACTTCTCACCCAGCTCCCTGCTTATGACCTGGGGAAGCAATTGAGGACAGCTCAAAGCCTTGGAACCCTGCACTCATAAGGGAGACCTGGAGGAAGTGCCTGGATCCTGGCTTTGGATCGACAATGCACTGACCTTTGTGGCCACTTGGGGAGTGAATCATTGGATGGAAGATCTTCCTCTCTGTCTCTCCTTCTCTCTGTATATCTGACTTTCCAATAAAAATAAATAAATCTTAAAAAAAAAAAAACCTCTTTCTACCCTGAATTAACTAGAATTTTTAAAATTGAAATAATATTTTCTGGATGCTGCTTAGTCAACATCACCATGTTGCCAAAGTCTACAGAGTCTGCTTTCAATGCTATACACATGCCTTGGAGCTATGCAACATGACTTCAGGCTAGGGTTCACATAATTTGTGTATCTTTTGAATGCAAGGATTAGTAATGAATAAAAGTAGATCTCAGAAATGCCTGGAGGAATAGACAATTTCACAATAAATGCAAGGGAAATAATGCCTAGAAACAACTGAAAGTTACAGGATGTCAGTCATGTTCCTTGGGAAAGCTCTTGTGAAGACCAGAGCATGCTTTTAGCTTGTAAGATCAGAGACTGTAAGAATAGTACCAAATCAGACTGTGATGTTTGTTGATGAGTTTTTCAGTCACTCATTCTAATAGGAGCTTTTGAAAATGTCAATTTATTTATATTGATTGAAAGAGTTATACAGAGAGATCTTCCATCTGTTGCTTAGTTTCCCAGATGTCCACAACAACACACTCTCAGCCAGGCTCAGGCTAAGAATCAGAAACCGCAATCTGGCCTTGCACATGATTGGCAAGGGCCCAAATATCCAGGCCAGCTTCATCCTCAGAGTCACATTAGCAGGATATTGAATCAGAAGCAGAGTAGCGACAACTGCAATTCATCCTACCAAGTGCTCCTGAAACTTATGTGAAAAAATATAACTAGTAAAGATTTTGCAGGTAGATATGAATATTATAATTGTACAACGCCTGCAGATAAGTAGAGTTGGGGCTGTTTCTCTAACAAATTATATAATGTTATATAATATATATATAACATATGTAAAACATATATAAAATATATGTTTTAATTGCAAAGTCAGATGTACAAAGAGGAAGATCTCCCATCCGATGGTTCACTCTCCAAGTGACCACAATGGCCAGAGATGCACCAATTCAAAGGCAGGAGGCGGGAACCAGAAGCATCTTCTGGATGTCCCATGCAGGTGCGGGGTCCCAAAGCTATGGGCCATCCTCAACTGCTTTCCCAGGCCACAAATAGAGAGCTGGATGGGAAGCAGGATGGCCAGGATTAGAACCGGCACCCATATGGGATCCTGGCACTTTCAAGGCCAGGGCTTTAGCCACTAGGCTACTGCACTTGGCCAACAAATAATATTTTTTTAAAAATAAATATCAAAGAATTAGCCTGTGTTTTACATTTATTTATTCGTTATTCAGATCTCTTTTCTTAAAATTCCTGACCTCTACTATGTTCCTTCTAGAGAACTCTCCTTTCAAGGTAGTTTTTTTTTTTTTTAAGATTTATTTATTTTTATTGGAAAGTCAGATATACGGAGAGAAAGCTCTTCCATCTGATGACTCACTCTCAACATGACCACAACTGCCAGAGTTGAGACCACAATCAAGGAGCTGGATGGGAAGCAGGGCCGCTGGGAGTAAACCGGTGCCCATATGAGATTCTGGTGCGTTCAAGGTGAGGACTTTAGCCTCTAGGCTACCATGCCTGTCCCCAATGTTTTATACTGTTCAAACAATGGCATGTTGTTGGAGGATGCAGTGTGTGTTTTATATTAGTTTCTGCTTATTCTTGATAACTATTTGTCATTTTACAGGTTGCGAGTTCTGTTGTAAGAGTGTAAAAGCATTTCAGAGTACAATGATCAAATCTCCATCTTCTAGGGGATGATGATATGGACAATGAACTTCACAAACACCTCTTACTTGTTTTCTTTCTCCTTAGCTGGAACACAATCATACTAAGTACTCTCTGGAAAAGATAAATCAGCCTAAAAAAGTTTAATGATGTTAGTATTAGTGTGAATAGGGATTCTCTAAATAAATATGAAGGTCACTATAGGAATTTATGCATCTTGGAAAAGTGACAGTACCTTATTATCTCTGACATTCAAAAATGAAATGATACAGGAGAGTAAGAATCAACCTTTACAATTAGTAAGTTAAGTACTTAAAAAACGCATGTGAAAGAATTAGATATATGCATCGGTGCTTAGAGACAAAAGTAATAGAAGGACCATGATGGATGTTAGTGTGAAAAAAGAGACAAATTGCCGAATAACACAAGAAATGTGTTATGAATGAATGTATAAATTACTAGTTTTTCCCAAAAATCATGATACCAGAGCATACGGCTGTGCTTCTTACAGCCCCGCATAGGAGCTGGGGTACAGGTGCATAGGCAGAACAGCACAGAAAGCACTTTGCTATATAAGTAATCAGCACAGAAATTGAAGAAATACCAATGTATTTTGTTTTAATGGTTAAAATATTTTTTTAGCAATCACTAAAAAAAAATTCAGAAAATAATTGTGGTTTGTGTATTTTTGAAGTCACAATTTATCACATGATTTTCCAGCCATCTGTGATTTATTTGAAGAGAAGAGGGAAGCTTCATGCAGAGTTAAGCAGAATATATCTAGATGCCAGGTGCAATGACAGGTCTAAAAAAATAACATCAAATATTTCAAAATCCAACTTTCTAGTAACAAAAATGTGGGCATAGGAAATCCAAGGGTTTGGAGGGAAGTATCTGTATTGAAGCCTTTTCTGAAAACGTGATTCATTTAAGAATGAACTCTAACAGGATATTCCCTCTCCGGTAACAAGTGAAGGTGCAACCAATAGTGCAAAGACGTGTACACGCAGAGACTATTCAAGTATGTATGTAGTGAGAGGTACGAGTTTCAACACCGCAGCTGGGAGACAGTCAGGCCTAGGAGCTTTGACTGTTTAGCTGTGCCTTTCAGACTCTTATTCATCTCCACTGAACATAGCTGCTTAGAATTTAAATTGTGATCTATTCTACTTTTGCAAATCACTGATGTTTCTGAACAAGGCGAGAAACGCAAGTACAATGAGTTGTAATTGGCATCAGGAAATGTTGAGGATTTTAGCAAATGGACTTTGTTAGAATGTCCTCCTAACTGAAAAATTAAAGCACATTTGTGTTGACTGTAATTGATAATTCATCAAAATCCATTTGCTAGGACAGAGGGAACACAATTTCATGATCAACAGATGACTAGAGTGGATCATTTCTTAAAGTTCCACCCACCTCGACAGAACTATGCCATTTGAATGCCACTGTCTTACACTGCTCTCTGCTTAAATGTGGGTGGGATCAGTGATTTGTTTGCAATAAGCATAGTGTGGAAGGAGGAATGCGATACTAGTATTGTATTCAATCAGTGTTGTACAATAGGTGCTAGTGCGGGAGACCCTCCACGGTGGTTAGATGAAGTAAATGTTAAGATTAGGAGGTTCATGTAGCAAGACGTGCCTGTGACCACAAGAAGCTCATATATTCTCTAAGAGCCAAGGGTGCCTACAGGCCCCTCAGCAAACCCAGTGTTCTCAGTTCAGCAGTTTCAAGGAATTGTACTCCATCTAGTGAACTGATAGTGTTTGGAAGCAAGTACTTCTGGCTGAGATTTCCAATGAGAACTCAACTTTGGTTAACTTTGATTATAGACTGTGAAACCCTATGTATAGAAGTGACAACTGGACATTTATGTAATGGAAAATGTATTAAAAGATGCATGTGGGCCTGGCTAAATCCTCACCTTGCAGGCACCAGGATCCCATGTGGGCACTGGTTCATGTCTCGGCTGCTCCAACGCTATGCAATTCCCTGCTTGTGGCCTGGGAAAGCAGATGATGTTGACCCAAAGCCTTGGGATCCTGAACCCACACGGGAGATCTAGAAGAAGCTCCTGATTCTTGGATTTGGATTGGCTCAGCTCCGGCTGTTGCGTCCATTTGGGGAGAGAGCCAGCAGATGGAAGATCTTTTTTTCTCTCCTCTGAAAATCTATCTTCCCATAAAAATAAATAAATCTTAAAAAAAGATGTGATTTTGAAGTTTCTGATTATCTGAGGGCTTCCTGTATAATAATTTATAGCAAAATATCTCCATTGTTAAACATCCAGAAAATATTAGAAGGAATCAAGAAACTTGCCTTTATCACACATGGCAACTTATTTGCAATTTACCTTGATCTAGTCATTTCTACATGGGCATAATGAACATACAGAATACTCTTGAAAATCTGTTAATAGAGGTCAGGATTGGCTTTTCTATTGCAAGCAAAATACCCTTTGATTTTCTCATTTCAATTTTCTGCAAGACTGTACTGATTGTTTCCTGAACCCTTGTATGTGGCAAAGTTTAAGACACAGGAACTTACTTTCCCTCTCTGTCTGCAAAGTCTCCCCTCCGGGAACTCAGTTGTATATGTGTCATTTTGGCTAATCTGCCCTGTCTGCAATCCATTTCTGAGAAGACACTACCACGCTATGAAGACATTTCCAAGTTCTTTCTGCATAATATCTCAGAGTTTGGAGTTAATAATTGCCATTGGCCATGGCAGAGAAACATCCAACGTATCAATATTCTCTTTAATCTACATTTTACATAGCCTTACAGGAAATGCTTGATGTTTAGCTCTAAAACAATCCCATGTAATTAGTAATGGAAAGTTTTCCAAACTCTCTTAATTATTTTATCAATTTGTTCAAAAAATGGATCAAATACCATTATACATTGTAGCGGCTTGTCATAAATCACCTCGATTTTCTGGTACAACCCTTCCCAGTTGTCTTCACAGCAGAGCATTGTTTAAAAAATGTACTGCATTTTGTATGCTTTATTCACAATAGTAGTTCCAGGTGCACATGAAGATAAAGGTGACTAATTAGGTAGCTGCTTATTCTCAAGGAAGTAATTAGGCATCATTAGGGTATTATTTTTTAAATTAAGGTTTTCTTTCATGTGGAATTTATATAGTGCTCTGTCTTTATAGAAGTAGTCTTGAAACTCATTCATTTGTTCAAAAGAAAAAAATTAAATGTCATTATTAAGCTCTACCTTTCTGAAAACATAGCCAACAGCAATTTAGTCTAAAATTTTTCAGCCTCATACAAAAAGGGGATTTGAATACTGGCAATTATTTTTAAGATGATTGCTATCTCTATAAAGATATATAGATTTTAAAAAAGCAAAAAACCATCAACCCCATAGTCAGAGTCAGTAACAAATCCCTAGCATTTTCAGTGTGTTGCAGACTTAACGGTTCCTAAGGTAAGACTGACCTCAAAGAGCACGTTTAAGCTTTCTTTATTGGGGTGATTTTAGACGGTGTTTCAAGACATCATTTGGCCAAAGATATCTAGCCACATTGCCCCAGTGCTTCTACATATATACAAAAGTGTTATGAAAACTTTAAATATATGATTACCTAGAGAGGTGTGATATGAAGATATTGGAAGGATGCCCACTTTTTTAAAATCTAGCAATGTGATTTCCTTCAGAACAATTAAACAGAAGAAGTAAATAAGGTGCATTTGAAAAATTGTCTTTTATTGCAGGTGACATGTGTCTCTTTTTATATGTGTATGTAAGGGATGTCAGCTTAAACTATCAGAGTAATAGATGCAGAACAGTTGCAGGATCCAGATCCACACAGAATGTCAGTATTGTTTTTATTTGTCAGTTGGGAATTATCTGAAAAGGAAATCAAGAAAAAAATGTCTAATTCCAATGAGTGAAAAAGAATTAAAATACCTATGCATAAGATTAAAGCAAATAGTCGAAGGCAAATAGTTAACAAAATGTCTTCAGTGAAAACTATAAATTACTAATGAAAGAAATTGAAGAAGACGCACAGAAGTGAAAAGACATCCTGTGTTCATGAATTTAAAAAAATCAATACTTTCACAATAAATATAAGATGATCTACAGATTCAATGCAATTCCCACAAAAATACCAATAGCAATTTTATCTGTAGTAGAGAAAAAAGTTACTAAAAGTTGGGTGGAATCAAAAGTGACCTGAGAGCCCAGCGTGATGGCTTAGCAGCTCAAGTCTTCACCCTTGAATGCACCAGGATCCCATATAGATGTTGGGTCTAATCCTGGTGACCCTGATTCCCATCTGACTCCCTGCTTGGGGCCTGGGAAATCAGTGGAGGATGGACCAAGCCTTTGGGACCCTGCACCTGCGTGGGAGAGTTGGAAGAAGCTCCCGTATCCTGGCATAAGCTCATTTCCAGCCATTGTGGCCACTTGGGGAATGAACCATTGGGTGGAAAATCTTCATCTCTGTCTCACTTTCTCTCTGTAAATCTGCCTTTCCAATAAAAACAAATAGTAATACAAAATAGAATCTGTGTTAAAATACATAATGCATATATAGGAAAATATGTATTTACTATCTAGATAATACGGCATTCTCCACAAACAAATCATAACATTTAGTTGCTGAGTATTCAATGAGAAGTACCATACATTATGCCTTTAGCTAAAAATGTGTCATTTGTCCTTTGTTTCACTCATTTCTGTCATTTGAGTAGCTGAGCCACACACTTCCTGAAATATCTTTTCCAAAACACCTATACCTCTCATAGCAGACCATAACCAGTTATATAAAATCTGAATTTGTCTAATTCATGTAGAGACACCTTCATTTGAAATCTGTGTTATGCATTGTCAAATGTTTCTCTACCTGTATTTTCCTTCACACAATATAGAAGCATAGAAAGGCCTATAACGAATAACAATTTATTTTAAAGAATTATTTATTTTTATTGATAACAGAAATTTACAAAGAGAGGGAGAGACAGAGAATGAACTTCTGTTCCATGGTTCATTCCCCAAGTGTCCACAATGATCAAAGCTGAGCTGATTGGAGGCCAGGAGCCAAGAGCTTCTTTTAGGTCTCCCCAAACAGGTGCAGGGACCCAAGGCTATGGGCCATCCTCCGCTGCATTCCCAGACCACAAGCAGAAGCTGGATCGGAAGTGTAGCATCTGGGACACAAATTTGTGCCCATATGGGTTTCTGGCATTCTCAAGGTGTGGATTTAGCAAGTAAGCTAAATAGCAAGTAGGCACTCTTGTGCCTGGTGATATGTGAAAGGCCAGAGCCATTCTCCTTCCAAAATGGGAAGAAGAAAATAATATGCGTTGTGAGGGAATCTGTGGTAGACTCGTGTATACAAAATCATTTTAGCTACCTTTTAGAAAGCATTTAATATTCAATATTCAGTTTTACATGCATAGTTATTTGCATGGTATAACAAACTTGATAATGGTAAAATGTAAACTCTAAGTTTCAGCAAATTAACACTGAGTAGTCATGTGAGGAAACTCCAAAAATGTTCATGGAAAATTGAATTGAGACAAATTTATTTTGTGCAAGTCCTTTTTAATCCATACATAGCTTTTTACTTTTCAATAACATGCACTTTTTATGAATTTTTGAAAACACTTCAATATGCCAAATGTAAATAAATGCACAACAACTACTTCATGGTTTGTGTTTTATGATGCATCAATAACTTCTTAGATGTGAAAGAAAATTTGAATAAAATTAAAGAATTTTATAATATCAACAGGTGGAAAGAACACTTCAAATTGAAAACTGTGTTATCTCTTAAAATGTCACAACACATTAGATTTAACTGTTTTAAGAAAAAAGAATCATGTTGTATGGCCCAGAGCATTAGCCTAGTGGTTAAAGTCCTTGCCTTGCTTGCACTGGGATCCCATATGGGCAATGGTCTGTGTCCCGGCTGCTCCCCTTCCCCTTCATCTCCCTGCTTGTGGGCTGGGAAAGCAATGGACGATGCCCCAAAATCCTTGTGACTCTATATCTACATGGGATACCTGGAGGAAGTGCCTGGCTCCTGACTTCTGGGTTGAAATTTGCGTGTTCCTATATGACCCATAGCCATGTCTGTAATATTTCCATATTAAAAATTACCTTTCTTCACATTGTTTTTATTTATTAATAGTCTTGTCTATTATTTCAAGTAGAATTTGTTGAATTACTTCTATTATTTTAAAATAGAGATTACCATGCTTTGAGGATTCATTTTAGATATTCAAAAGGTAGAACAATGGAGAGAGAGGTAGAGGAAGAGAGAAAGAAAGAGAAAGAAAAAAAAGAGGAACAAGGATAGACAGAGAGAGGTCCTCTGTCTCTTTTTTCACACTCTGAATGATCACAAAAGCCTGAAGTTGGCCAGACCACATCAGGATCCAGTAGCTCAATGTTGACTTCTCACATGGATGGTAGAGATCACATTACTTGTTCCATAATCACACACTGCCTTCCAACGCATATTAACTGGAAGCTAGAAGGGAACTGGAGCCTTTGGGAATGTAACCGGATTTCTGATATGAGATTCTGGCATTGCAAGAGAAATCCTAAACCTCTACGTTGCAACACTGGTCTCAGTGAACTATACCTTTAAGTAGTCTCATCCATTTAGATATCCATTGCCACCTGTTGATACATTCACAGAAATGGTGCGATTTCACAAAAATAGATATTCCAAATCTAGTATTTGCGAATTTTCTTTTAAAATTGTATTTATTTATTTATTTACTTACTTATTTATTTATTTTGCTGCTTTCACAGAGATGTTAGCAGATCGCTGTATGGGTGCCACAGCATAGCACAGCATTTGTAACTCAAGCCTAACATGAGATTCTTGTGAAGCAAATAGTGACTTAATGTGTCACAAGGCTGGCACTCAAATAAGTATTTTCATTGAAAAATAAAATGCTACTTTATTTTTTTACAATCTCACTATTAATTCTATGCTTTATCATAAAAGTATAAACAAAAGTTTAACATTAAGAAAGTAGAAGTATATATTTTAAGATACATAATGCATCATTTCTAAATTAGTTTAGACTCCATCACTCATAAGCTGTGTGGCTTTACTAGCATCAAGGATGTTTGTAGACTTGAAAGAGTATGGAGAAGAGATGAGAAATAATGCAAGCGAAGTACAAGAGGCAGGGCAGGAGGAAAATGGGAGGGAATCGTTTTATTGATCTGCACACAAATACTTCTCTCACTGTCTCTATTACACTGGATGAAAAAAGTCTGACCTAATCCTTCATCATCATTTACAGACTACTGAGAAATTGCCATCGATAATATTGATGGAATATAATGCATCATCAAATATTGATAATACTTGTGTCTGGACTCCACATATGTCATTTTAAAGTCACATAATGTACAAAATGGAGAAAATCACATGAAATATATTAAAATAGGAGAAGAATGAAATGTCTCAGGAAAAAAAAAAACTGAAAATAACTTGATGGCTCAATTGCCAGCAGTTTGAACTAATTAAAAATGCATCTAGAGAGATAATTTTCACTATCATACAGAAAACACAGTGCCTTTTAATACCTTAAAATATGAAACATGGTGTAGCATGCCACTTGGGTAAGATGTACTCTAAAAAAAAAATTAAATCAAATTTGCTGAGTTTTCCAAAGCAAGACTTTTCCTTGAAGGGTAAAGAAAAACAGCTTTATAACTTAAAATCTTAGACACCATTAGTCCCAATAAGATTGTCTATTTCTTCTGGGAGGGTTTAATCAGTTTGTTGTGACATGGTTCCCACAACTCAATTCTGTAAAACAATCATGATTGATTACTACTGCTCATGAATTGGCCAGAAGGGAGCTTGAGAAAATCGCTTCTACAGGATGCCTTGCAAAGTGCAACTTCTGAAAATGATGGCTTTGAAGTATTTGTTTTCTCATGGTCACTCATAAAAGTCAGCTTTCCTTAGCTATTTCTTTCTTTCTTTATTCTCTCTCTTCCATCCTTGCTTGCATTTATTTGAAATATGGAATGAGAAAAAGACAAAGAAAAAGGAGAGATTCACTCCCCTAATGCCAATAACACCTAGGCTTGCCCAGGCCAATTCCAGCAGCTGGGAATCCAATCTGCTTCTCCAGAATGGATGCTTGGACCCAACTACTCATGCATCACCCATGTCTCCCAGGATGAGCATTAGCAAGAAGTTTTAGTTGGGAGAAGAGCTACAGCTCACACTCAAGCCCTCGGGTGGGATGCTGACACGGCAACAAGCATTTTCGCAGCTGCACTAAATGCCTTTTTTGGAGAGTAATCAAGCAAAGAAATGTGATAATTTCTTGATCATTTATGCTTTGTAGTATCACTTTGTTTTTTAAAGAAAATGCATTGAATGTAATGTGCGAAAATGGGACTACCTGAAATGTAATGACTAATTAGTGACAACTGTATCATGAAGTTTTTGTGTCAACGCATGTTACATTATTAGATTAATTAGGGAACATTTCAACAATACTGTTTTTAACTTAGGCAAAACTGTTTGTTAATAAACTAGAGAATATTTTTAACAAGTTTCTCAACGCTTGTTATTATTCATTTGGATTCCTCCAACCACAAAGAATTTTTAATTATTCAACTTCCTGACTGTCAATATTTACTTCTTTGCACTGCTTTCCAGAGTATTTGCTGAATGTTAAAATCATAATGCAAAACATTAGTTATGACATTTAGAACATTGCATAACTGACTTATATTACCTGACTTAAAATATCTATGCATCCCTTCCTCATGTGCAAGTCCATTGCATCATTCATTAAAATTCTACAATAAAGATTCTCAAGAGAAAATTGAATACCTTGCACTACTCATTGGTTACAACACAATGCTTGTCTCTGAATCTTAAGCAGCTACAAGATTCTAACGTATTTCATCTCTTCATATCTTTTTATAGATATTCAAAATTCTAAGAATTTATTTAGTAGAAAAACCAATGTAAACAGATTATACTACTTTTAATTGAAATTCTTGTGTGTGTGTGTGTGTGTGTGGTTCTGCTTGCTCTTTTTCACTGAAACTGAAAGCTTGAATTTGGGAATATGAATGTATGTGTTAGTTGCTTTACACACATGTTCAGAAACAATTTATAAATAGCTGGAAAATTGCTAAGACAGTCACTCTTGTGTCTGCAGCATGTGCCAAAATATTTTAAATACATTTCGTTAATACTGAACAATAGCACATTTTAATTTGCCTAAAAGGGTAAAATTTTGGATTGCTATATACATTATTAAGTTCAACATGAAATTGCATTGCTTCAGCTATAATATGTATGTGTGTATATATATAACACAACTGTACATATAAATATATGCATATATATACATATTATGTAAGTATATATTAATTTTAAATTGTACTAAATACATAGAAATAAACATTTCTAGGTGGTATGAAAGAAAAACCTGCATCTGTCAAAGAAATATAAATCAAAAGTAGAACTAATGATAAGTTACTAGACAATTTTGAATGATCCAGTTAGACACACCAGTCTAAGTTACCCTTTTATAAGAAAGTTATCTTTAGTTAAATTTAATGCAAAAACCATAAAATCCCAAAGTGAAACTTTTTTCAGTCCCTTTAGGTTCGTGTCCGTCTAATTTTTACAGTGGGGAGACTGAATGTTGTCCTCCTTTCTTCCTCTGGCCAGTGACTCAGACATGATAGCAAGAAGACTAGCAGGAGATCAAACACAGCCCAATGTTGGATAAAGATGCTGAGAAGGATACAGCTGAAAAAGGAGGAGCTAGAGAACAGGTGGTTGCTAATGTCATCAGATCAGCCTCACATATCTTCCTTCACATTTCTTTGGATGTCAGAGAAGCCATAAAAATTGTTCTCAAGCTGAACTTGATGTACATGATTCAAATAATTAACACTGTATAGCTTCAGTTTGTACTTTAAACAATCTTTTTGTGTAATACAGTTCGATAGCCTCAGAGATTTCCAACAACAAATTAGAAGGCTTTGATTCTAACCATCTAATATTATTTATGTCAAATATACTGGCAGCAAAATCTCTGAGACTTTCCTCACTTATAGAAATGAAACTACTGGCTCTTTTCTCTCTTGGAACTTAGCTATTTCCTGCTGGTTGGAAGAGACATGATACCCAGATCCAGAAATGGGCAAGGAGAGGGTGGGGTGAGTGAGGACATTGTGAGGTTAGCGTTAGTCCTGAAGAGTGATGTTTATGCTGGAATGACTAAAGTGAATCTACACGTGTTCTCTGTAGCAGAGCTGTGGCTTATGAGTATTTTTCTTGGCAATATTTGTTGAAAGAAGGTAACCCTAATAGAGCAGTGTTGGAGAAGGCATTGACAGCAACACGAAGAGTCGTCTTACTAGATTCTCACACCAGTAAAAAAAAACAAAAAATCTGTATGTATGATCTGTGTATGTTTGGGAACTGCTGTGTTTTCTCTGGCAGGAAAACTAAGTAAAAATAAATAAGTAAATAAATAAATATTTCCTGGGTTGTTTTATGAAGAATAGGGAGCTTTTAAAAGGCAGCATGATCCTGAGATATCTACGGAGTAAAGGAACACGCTTTTTAATGAAGATGCTTTTGTGGTATCTAATTAAATGGCTACCTGATTAATTTATCAACTTCTAAGGCATTTTAAACTTCAATGATGGATTTTTTTTTTTTGGCTTTGTCTTTGGAGAAAATTCCTACTTGTGTATTTTAAGGGTTAAATTTTACCGATAATATTCTGTTACAAGGAAATAAACGTAAGAGATAATCAAGAGATTGTAATAGTGAGGGACAAATTTTGCTTTCCTTCAAATACTGAAAATACAGTGTGGATAGGCCTTGCTCGTTGCATACTGATCTAGCAATGTATGTTTCTGTAAACATTTCTTTATTTTATAGGCATAGATTCGGAGAGGGATGAGAGAGAGAGAGCCAGAGAAAGAGAGAAACCATTTTCATCTGCAGTTTTACTGACCAAGTGGTCCTAAGTGCTTAGGTGCAGCCAACCCAAATCCAAGAGCCAGAAACCCGGTTAAGATCCACCACCTAGGAAAGCAGCTGGAAATGGTTCACAGGTTTCTGACCCTAAACCTAAGTGGAAGAGCCAGCAAAAGTTCTGTGTGCAGACTTGCCCAACTTTGCCTACTGCCACCATTTGGGGAGTGAACCAGCAGGTGGAAGATGTCTCTCTTTCGCTTTGCATCCCCCTGCGCATTCTACCTCTCAAATAAATAAACACTTGCTTTAAAATATTATTTTAGTCATTTGTGATTTTTTTGTGAATTTTATTATCATTTTTCTAGATCTGAGAATTCCACCATTTTTTTCAAAGATTTATTTTATTTGGAAGTAAAAATTACAGAGAAGAGGAGAGGGATCTTTCATTCACCTGGTCACTTCTGAAATGGCCATTATGGACTGAGCTGGTCCACTGTTCACCCAAAGCTTCTCCCAGATTTCCATTGTGGATATAGAGGCTGAATGGCTTAGGTCATCCTCCACCAGCTTCCCAGGCCATTATCAGGAAGCTGGATTGGAAGAGGAGCAGCCAGATCACGGACAGACCCATATATGGAATATTGGCACCACAGTTAGAAGATTAGCCTGTTATGCCACACCAGTCCTCACTGGTGTCTTGATTAGTATCAAGTTGAATCTGTATTATCTTAATTATTATTCTACTTCATGCACATGGAAGATTTTCCAATGTCTTTTAACTGTTATACATCTCCTTTAAAATGTTAAGCAATTTTAAGAAATGTTATTTATTTTTATTGCAAAGTCAGATATTACAGAAGGCGGAGAGACAGAGAGGAAAATCTTTCAAGGCAAAGACTTTAGCGACTAGGCCACTGCACTGGGCCCTAAAATGTTATGTAACGTTCATTGTAGAGATAATTAGCATCCTTAACTGAATTTATCCCAAGGTATTTAAATCTTTGGTGATTACTGTGAATGGGAATAATATTGCAAATTCTTTCTCAGCCGTGCAATTGTCTATGTATACATAGGCTAGTGATTTTTGGTGTGTTGATATTATATCCTGCAACTCCAATCTCTCTTACAAGTTCCAGTAGTCTCTTGGTGAAGTTTTTCTCTTCCTTTACATTCAGCTTTATATTTTCTGCAAAAAACGTGAGTTCTGTTCCAATTGCATAGCTGTTTTAAATACAAGTTCTAGCATGTGAACTTGGGGGAAAACTGAGATGGCGAAAATATAAAAGCCATTGCAGGAAAATAGAATGGAGATGGAAAAGTTCAGGTTGTTGGATGGATCATCCACAGAGACGTTTAAATAAAGTTATATTGGAGACAAGTGTAGTGGAAAGAGACATAGATAAAATAAACAGGCCAACTGAGCCCGGCACGGTGGCCTAGTGGCTAAAGTCCTCGCCTTGCACATGCCATGATCCAATATGGGTGCCAGTTATAATCTTGGCAGCTCTACTTCCCAGTCAGCTCCGTGCTTGTGGCCTGGGAAAGCAGTCGAGGATGCCCCAAAACCTTAGGACCCTGCACTTGCATGGGAGACCTGGAGGAAGTTCCTGGCTCCTGGCTTCAGATCAGTGTAGCATCGACCATTGCAGTCACTTGGGGATTGAAACAGTGGATGAAAGATCTTCCTCTATGTGTTTTCTTCTCTCTATATAAATGTATCACACTTTGCAATAAAAATAAATAAATCTTAAAAAAACAAACAGGCCCGATAATGAAATGACTGTGCAGTGTTTGGAGGGATTGTAGAAACTGTGATATAAAATTTGAGGCTCTTTGATATTAAGTATTCCTGTGAGTTAAATCATATATGTTATCATTTTCCTTTGAACTCTTTAATTTGGATGAGGAACAAAATTTTGGGTATAACATAGTGAAAAGTAGAAAATATATACTGCTCTTACATTTTGTGCCGGGATGTATGAAACAGGAAAAAATCTGGAGCAGGGAAGTGAGGCATTGGCTTTCTTCAGAGCCCACTGAAAAACGTTCTGCAATTTTGTTATGACAAAAATTAATTTCCAGTGACACAATAGATCATTGGTACTAAATAAGGACCCATATCCAGTGACAGTCTGGGTGATCAAGGAATTTCCTGAGGTTCTTTTCTTCTTCATGTTGACTTAGATACAAAAACTCTAGTACGATATGATTAGTACCGCTTCTCAGTCGTGAAATGAAAGCAACATGAATTATAGCCTAATCTTTTAATAACATAATAGGTTGTTTGATAATAAGCAAAGGTAATCTATCCAAAAGTGGTGTCTTACTCTTCTCCAGAAATAATGCTAGGAAGTACCAGCCTAGGGAATAGCTTTTCTGGAAAAAGCAATGATTTCTGCATCTTTCATGCATTCTATTGTAGATATGTTTTAAGTCCAGGATAGGAATGCATCTGAACAAGGCTACAGCAGTTCTTCATGTCCTGCTTAGATTTGTTCATAAGCAGTATTGAGCCAGGGAGACATACAACTTCAGAGACAGTTCTTAGATTCTACTATAGATAGTGATGAGAACAGAAATAAGATTGATCCAAGTAGATTCATAAACGTGAGCACAGACGTTGAAGTGGAGATAAAAATAATCCAAATGAAAGATCACATATTTGACTGTAGATAACAGAACAGCAAGAAAATAAAAACATGTTCCAGCTGTAGGTAACTGCAATAGTTTGCCTCATATCTAAGCAAATATTGTGTTGCTGAGAGAAAAGCAGGCAGTAGCTGCCAGACATTCTGGACCTGGTTAATGCCACAGTTGTGTTACCTCTACAGTATGCCAATCTGCTTCCTTATTATTTTACTTTTATTTTATTTGCTCATTCATTTTTTTCAGATAAATATGTGCTTATAGCTACATCTAAAACCACTCAGCCCCTGATAAATACTTGTGATGTTCACTGCGTCTCCATCTGTTCTATCTAGTAAAATTATCTCTTTCTATTTGCATGATTAGGCTGTAGATTAGCCTACATGTCTGCATTACATACATCAAGTTTTAACCCAGAATGCAAAACAAATCCTAGTCTGTAAGTGATTCGTGGATCCTCACATAAATAAAAGTTTCCCCAATGTATCTAGGCTGACATATATTTTAGAGGTCACTTTTTTTGCACCTAAATGTTATTGGTGTCTTGATATCTTGGGCTATGGTATCTGTAGGTCCTCATATCTCTGCACTCATAAAGTTTTTCTTTCTTCTTTTTTTTTTTAAGATTTATTTATTTTTATTGCAAAGTCAGATATACAGAGAGGAGGAGAGACAGAGAGGAAGATCTTCCGTCTGATTATTCACTCCCCAAGTGACTGCAATGGCCGGTGCTGCGCCAATCCGAAACCGGGAACCAGGAATTTCCTCCAGGTCTCCCATGTGGGTTCAGGGTCCCAAGGCTTTGGGCCGTCCTAGACTGCTTTCCCAGGCCACAAGCAGGGAGCTGGATGGGAAGTGGAACTGCTGGATGGGAACTGGCGCCCATATGGGATCTCGGTGCGTTCAAGGCGAGCACTTTAACTACTAGGCCACGCCGGCCGGCCCATATCGTCTTGCTGAATCCACTGCTCAGGACTATCAATATGGCAAAGTCCAATTCCTTATGCCTATGCATCCCAAGTGTTTTCTGAACAGAAAGGCCCCAAAGCCACCGAGGACGGGAAGTGACAGCAGTGTTCTTCCACAGCATGACCCACCAGAGACAGTTGAGTTGGGAATATCTGTTTATTTTAAAGCGAGCATAGGCTTATATAGACTAAGAAAGAGAAGGCAGAAGATTGTCTCCCAACATTCCTCCCACGCAAAAATGACACTGTAATTGGCTAGAAGGCATGTGTATTTCTCTCGGCCCTCCAATTAAGTCACAGGTCACATACAACACACATGTCTTGGCAAGTATGCCTCAGGTCACATTCACCACGATCGGCCGGTGGGTAGGCTGTAGGTCACATTTGACTTCTCCGAGTTGTTCATCAAGGAAGTCCCAGTGCAGTTTGTGCAAGGCCAGAGAAGAGAACCTGGGGTGCAGCCCCCCGCTCTTGCCTGCATAGCCAGTGGTCAGGCCAGGTTGAGATGTCCGTGATCCGGGACCATTGTCAGGGGGTTCTTGGGGACATGGTGTGCCACTCTCCTATGGCCTCCCACACAAGCCAACCAGTCAGAAACCCAGGGGCAATACCCCACATGAAGATATATTGTTAACAATTTTATTTTAACTAGGAAGACGTGTGGATTGCCTCCAATAAAATACATAAATATAGTGGGTAATTATCTTCTTATTTTTATACTTCATTATAACCCATCCATATGTTCACTTCCTGTATGTCCATAACAACTGATATTTAAACTCCAGTCATTCATATATATACAAATATTTTGAAGTAGCCCAAGTTTGACCTGATACATTGCTAAGAATAAAAATATGTCTTTATACAGAAGAAATGTCTATATGGATATGTTGATGGAGAAAGAATAGCAATACAATGAATCAACTGAAAAAATAAACATGTGAAGCTTGATTTTATAATCTAAGAGAGCTTCATTCTTTTCCTTTGTTTCTCAATGTCATTTTATTTTTGATTTATTTATTATCTCTAAAAAATACAAAGTTAGAGGTGGTGAGATGGCGTAAAGAGAGAGAAAAAGCAGGCTTGAGAGCAAGAGGGAAAGAGAAGATACACTTCCCTAATGGCTCAAATGAACAGAGTTAATTTGGTCAAAATGCAGGAGCCAGAACTTCTTCTATGTCTTCCAAGTGGATGAAGGGCCCCAAGCACTTGGACCATCTTCCACTGCTTTTCCAGGCACAAGGGCAAGGATTTGGATCAGATGTAGAACCGCCAGTATTTTAAAAGATGTGCACATGGGATGCCAGCCAAACAGCCACATGAGTTTGCTTTGCCACACAGCCAGTCCTGTGCCATACCACTGCATGTTGCTTTGGAAACTGGGGACATGTAACTTGTTGCTTTAATTTTCAGCTCTTCAAATAAACTATGCACGATTAATTTCTTCAAATAAATCTACTGCAGGTGTGCCCTTTGTTTAAAAAAAGTACTAGGTCAAGAGTTCTTGCCTGATGCTGTAACATGAGCAAAATATTAGGGGGATTATAGAATGTGAGTAAGTATATTTTGTGTGTGGAATGCAATTGTGTCAGCTTCACATTTTCTTCCAAAAGAATACAATATTTCTGGTCCAGCTTATCTTTTAGAACCATGTTACTCCAGCAAGTGAATTCTGTACATCCTCCACTTTAGATTGGGTAGCCTTGGGGAATGATTGTCTGTTGACTGACCGGCAAGACTACTAAAGCCTGACATAAACGGATACTTCTGCCTTATTCTGTCACATAGAAAGTTGGTCTTGGGAACCCAACCTGTAGGTTACTGAGGAAGCCCACATCATCTTGAAGGTATTCTTCCAAATAGCTCCTGATGACACATTAGGGGTCTTTAAAAACATGGCTAATGTGTATTACAACAAAAGCTGTGCAATCATAGTTTTAATTCATTTTTCCCACAAAACTTTTTGAGGTCCTTTCAGATAATTTTAGTGTTCAGACTTAGAGCCGCACCAGTTGACAGTGAATGTAGCAGATGTAATCTTCACTTGCTGAGCACTGCCAGAATTTTAGATTGTTGAGCCACTAAGAATTGTTCATTCATAAGATTGATAGATAATCAGAGTAATTTCTTCATTGTAAGAAATAGATAATAACTGTTAGAAACTTTTTAGTAGCAGGTAAAATAGTTTCCATTGTAGCATCATCAGACTCCAGGATATCTGTCTATAATCCATGTATTAAAACAGTATCATTTATTTTATTATTTTAGCCAAACTGTATTTATTATTTTGATATGCTCAGGTTCTAGATAATGACAGCTGGTTATATTACTCTGGATCCTAGTATTTCCTGAAGGGAGAAGAGTGGCAGAAAGAAATTTGAAGAATCACATTTTATACACAACAAAACATAATACATATTTGAATATTCTTCTGTAATATTTTCTAGTAAAAAAAAACAAAGGTAAGAAAAAATATATAAGCAACTGTTACCGGAGGACAGCAAATAGGTTTTTAGTTTATTTAATTCAGAGATACTTTTTCAATTTGGTATCTCCCAAATCACTATGTAACATGCACTAAATAAAAATACAATCTATGCATGGTTTTTAAGTTAAAACTAAGCAACAGGCCCAACCTTTGAATGCAGAAATCTTCAATAGAAGAGAATTTGCAATTCATCTCATTTAAATCTGAAGTACAGAGCAATAGTGACTTACCTAAGTTCAGCCCTTGTTTAGTTTCATTTGATGAATCTCACTTATATCTAAACCTCAGCCTCGTAGTTATTGTTTTTAGAGTTCTTTCAGGCTTCAGCAGACTGGTTCTCAGTTCTAATACCTGCTCTGGATTCTCTTCTTACCTTCTTTATCCAGTTAGTGTAACAGAAAATAGGCATTTTTTCTCAACAAAATCACTTGATAACTTTTGACATAGCAAATGTATTGCACGAAGTACTCAATTTACTTGGAATAAATTTTAGCAATCAGTATGAGACTCCTTCTGTGATTTATCTTCTATTTTCCTCTGCTTTTATAATTCTCTAATTTTAGTTTCTCTTCTCTATTTTCCAATTGTTTGCACATTCTGTATACGTGTGATGACTAAATGCTCCTGGGGACATACATTCCTGATTACTTTCCTGTTATATATACATATACATACATATATATATATATATATATAAAGCTTCCTGTGCTTTCTTGTGAAATGTTAGATTGATGTTTTTTCATTTCATTTTTCATGAATTAAACATAGTCATTCCTTCCTAATCATAGTGGGATCTGTCAAGTCTTTGTTAAACTCTGCCATTTCTCTTGTCCTAAGATCCAGTATTCACTTAAATCACATTTAGAAAATTGTTAAGGATTAGTTGAAGATTACAGGTTTTTTAAAAAATATTTTCTCCTTAATGCTATAAAACTGTATCTAAACAATTAACAAAATTTAAACATTTTAATGTGTACGAACAAGAAAAAAACTTAGTTTTTGAATATTTTCCATCAGTGACTGCTTTATAGAAATGCAATGCCTTACATACTGTGATCATGAAATAAAAAATGCACTGTTTCTAAGCATTTGTTCAGCAAGCTGAAGATTTGCTTGTTTCATCACGTTTTCCTCTTACATAGCAGCATATTTCACCATTTCTCTTCTACATTCCTTCTGAATACTGACAGACTATCACATATTCACTAATGACTGCTGGAGTAATTTCCTCTTTGAGATAAATGACTTAGCAGGACCTGATTACTCTCTCTTTGCCTTATGCTTCAAATTTTTGTTTTTTTCTGTTTTTATTTATTTATTTATCCCATGACTTTTATTCTGTGACACGTGGTGCATCTCAAGATACTGGCATAAATTGGGCCAGTAGGATGGCCCAGGAGCTACATTTTTGCATCGTGTGTGTTGGGATCCCATGTGGAAACGGCTCGTGTGCCATCTGCTCCCATTTCCCATCCAGATCCCTGCTTGGGGCCTGGGACAGTAGTAGAGCATGGCTCACAGCCTTGGGACCGCAAAGAAGCTACTTGCTCCTGGCTTCAGATTGGCTCAGTTCTGGCCATCATGGGCACTTGGGGAGTGAACCAGTGGAGGGGAGATCTTTCTGTTTCTCCTTCTCTTTACATACCTTCCTTTCCAATAAAAATAAATTAATCTTCAAAACATACTGACAGAAATCAAATTTCTAACATATAAGGAGATTCCTCCGAGACAATGCAAGAACTAGTTTTTGCCACGTTTTTGATTTTGAGATAATCAGGGACAATCTTTGTTCTTAACCTGTGTAGATAGTTATTGATCTAGTAACCAACAACATCAAGTGCTGAGCTAGGCATGAGTCAGGTGGCTTTATTGTGTTCACAAGGCTATAATTTTTCCAGGGATACAAATAGATGAATGGATCATCCTAAGTGTTATGACGATGGGGAAATGGGACAAAGCTGTTAACAGTGGGTGGATGAGGAGGGGCTTGAAAACTTGTTTTATAACAATGAATTTCCATTGTTTCATTCATGAAGAAAGAATACACATTTACACAAAACTGGAGAGCTAAGGAGCAGTGCTTGCAGAAAAACTGGACTTGAAGAAAGGAGAAGGAAAGAAAGCATCACTTTAATGTAAAGATGCTTTTTTTCTTATCTATGTGATAGGTCTAAGGCACATATGTTGCCTTCTGTCAGCATTTATTCATCTGTATTTTATACTCACTGTGTTATCTTTTACACACAGCCTGCTGTTTCTCTACCTGTCGAAAATGTGCTTTTCAACGAGTTCTCTTCCAGATGAGACTGCTAACAAGTGTTCCCTTGTTCCAATTATTGTATATTATATGCCCTGGTTGTTATTTGGATTTATTTTTTATCTCTTTAATTGTATTTCCTGTTGACATCAATTAAAGTCTGGTTTCTTTTTTAGTTTATTTTTTTTCCTTTTTTTCTCTTTGTATTACTACCTTTCTCTTCCTCTAACATGTGTAGAGATTGAATAAAAGCTTCTTGATCTGAACCTACTCTACTTGGTACATTTTTACTTCTTATTTTCTGAGGCAACATGGTTTTCCTTTAATGTGTTGACATTTGTGCTTTTTAGAACCTTTTCTGGTTGTTTCTCTCATAAGAGATTTCAAGCTTTTATTAGCAGCATAACAGCTGAAGAAAAAGAATAGCTTTCATAAACACTTTTCATTAGCAAATGATTGCAAAGTGCTTTTCAAGTATAAAGTAGCGTATTACATGTTGTGAAATAATACTCAATATAATTGAAGTGGGGCACAATTACCTAGTAAAATGAAAAACAAAATGATATTAGAATTTAAGATACCATCTCCTTCAATCTCCACAAATACTTTTCTTCTAAATATCGCATGAATATTTTAACACTTTGTTGGATTGTAAATAACGTTATTATAGTTATTCATTTTATGAATATTTAGTTGCTCATTATTAAATTAGGTTTTCTCCAATGAAAAGTCTCTTTCAAGAATACACATGTTATTTCCACCAAATTTACTTTTTAATAGTTAAAACCTTTTCATTTTGCCCTGGAATATATGCATAAAAGTTGAATCTTTTTTTATTATGTCAGTATGCTTTAGATTATTTTGATTTTTTCATTTATAATTATCTCTTAATTTATATAAAGCATATCATTCTTGATATAATTTTGAGTATATTAAAATAAACAAATTGAGGCAATCTTCTTTAGAAATATGTACTCAGTTTTACTTGAAAAGCATGCTGACATACACATACACACGGAAGCAAAGAGATGGAGAGATGGAGAGATGGAGAGATGGAGAGATGGAGAGATGGAGAGATGGAGAGATGGAGAGCTCTCCAGCTGTTGGTTTATTCCCTGAATTTCTGCAACAATCAAAGTTAGGCCCTTACTGGAGTCAGGAGCCAAAACTTCCTTCTGTTTCCCGTAGGAATGGCAGAAAATCAAATACTTGGGCAAACATCTGTCTTCCTCGTGTACATTAGCAGGAAGTTGTGTAGGCCCAAAAGTGGGCATGGGACCTAGGCATGTTGATAAATGATGAGTGCACTGCAAGTGAGGGTACCCCAGTGGGCCATGATACCCTCTCTGAAACATTTTTCACACAGAATAATTCATTAGCTTAAAAGATTTTTTGAGAGAATAATGTGTGCAATT
Source organism: Ochotona curzoniae (assembly GCF_017591425.1). Classification (NCBI taxonomy): domain Eukaryota; kingdom Metazoa; phylum Chordata; class Mammalia; order Lagomorpha; family Ochotonidae; genus Ochotona; species Ochotona curzoniae. Next base: position 37,441,776 of record NW_024466502.1, on the reverse strand, counting down.
AATTGAAAGCATTTTGGATGGGAAATGCGATTAGTTTCTAGAGAATGTCACCAAATAGCTTTTCAATAACAACTGGGTAAATCCAAACTTACTTAAAGAAAATTTTCATTCAACAACTTGGAGTCATTGGGGTGCAGTGGGGGTGTCCTAGCGGCTAAAGTCCTGGCATTGAACTTTCTGGGATCCCATATGGACCAGTTTTAATCCTGGCAGCCCTGCTTCTCATCCAGCTTCCTGCTTGCAGCCTGGGAAAGCAGTTAAGGACGGCCCAAAGCCTTGGGACCCTGCACCAGCATGGGAGACTCAGAAGAGGCCTGGGCTCTTGGCTTCGGATTGGTTCAGCTCCTGGCGCTGTGGCTCCTCAGGGAGTGAATCATCGGACGGAAGATTTTCTCTCTGTCTCTCCTCCTCTCTGTATATCTGACTTTGCAATAAAATAAAGAAATCTTAAACAACAACAACAACAACAGAAACTTGGAGTCATCTTCAAAGTTAATACTTGAACTTAGGGAAGAGATTTTACCTGCCTTTCACAGTCCCTGTATGAGCATTTCTAAATGTGGAAGTATGGTTTCTTCTTGTTTACCTCTCTGCTACGCTTGGCTTAAGATTTACCTATTTAGCAGAAAAGTAGAAGTTACAGAGAGAAAGAAAGAGATAAGATAGATACAGAAAGAGAGAGAGAGAGAGAGAAAATCTTTCACTAGTTGGTTCACTCGTCAGATATCCACAGCAACCAGGGCTGGACCAGGCAGAAGCCAGGAGCAAGAGCATCCTCAGGGTGACAGGGTTGTTCCATGTTGTTGGCTGGTGACTAAACACCTGAACGATTTTATGCTATTTGACAGGGTATGTACAAGAAACTGGGTTAGCAGTTGATTGGGACAAGAACCAGGGCCTGATGGAGTCGTGATTGACAACCTTATGTACTGTGCTGCAGTGTTAATCTCCTGTTGGTTGTATTCTGTCTTTTGTAACTTATCATCTTTTAGATATTATTACTATTTTTAGTCTGTTTCTTCCCTGTATTGAGTAAGTAGAGTGTTCCTTATTTTAGATACTGAACATATATAGAATAAGTCAAGTATCTTACAAAATAAGACACACATTTAAATGTGAATTTTAGATATACAACAAATACATTTTACTGTAACAACATGCCATGTATCTCCCCACACAATATTGGGAACATTGATACTATGAAATTACTCATTATTTTCCCCAAACGAAAACTTCAGTTGTAATTTTACATTTTCTCTGACAATCTTATTCAAATATAGTTTCCTATTTTGCCATATTTCTAATATTCTTATGGTAGCCTGATGTACAAAAACCTCCAAGAAAATAGTAGTTTTCTATCTTTTAGAGACTCATAAAAATGTTGAAAATTGTGCTTTATGATTGTTTGAAATTAATGCAATCTGACAAATAGTTTGCACTGAAAGAATAATAGAAGATCTATTTAATCTTCCATCAGAGTTGTTTAAGATTCCAATACATTTTTATATATTTATTTATTTTCTTTGGAAAGCGAGGTTTACCTATGGAGTGAGAGACAGAAATATCTTTCATCCATTGATTCACCCCCCCAGTGTCCAGTATGGCCAGAGCTACATCAGGAACGAGAAACTTCTTTTAGTTCTCCCATGCAGGGGCAGGGGCCCAAGCCATTGGGTCATTCTACTGCTTTCCCAGGCCACAAACAAGGGGCTGGGTGGGAAATGGAGCAGCATGAATATGAACTGGCACCGATATATGGTGCCACACTTCAAGTGGAGGATTTGCCAGCAAAGCCATTGCACTGGCTACTCCCATACCTTCTTATCAGCTTAAATATTTCAAAACAGTTGTTGCTGGAGACCAGCTCCAGCTGAGTTCAGAGCTCAGGAAGGGTGCGTGGAGTTGGCGATAAAGAAAGACCTGGACACTGTCACTTGGAGCTCTCTCGTAACAACTCAAGAAGCTGTCCTTTTTTTTTTATTTTCTCAGACACATTACAAGCTTCTACGCAAATTAATTGTTCTATTTTTACTTCAAGACTCCAGGGGCATGTACAGACATTTGGTCATTCTGTCTGCATTTCAGGGCTAAGCAGGTGCCCCTAAAGATAATTCTGCAAAATACTGTATTCATATTCTTCAAAGCAAGCCATTATTCATTCCTCAGTAGTAGTCATGCAGCGACAGCCAGGACTCCAAGGCCAAGGCATATACAATTACCTGCTAATCAGGAATACATCCCTACCACGTTTCTATTTCTACAATTTACCCACTATTTAATGGGAGAAATAGGTTAAAAGGAAAAAAGAAAAAGCATAAAAGTTCAAGACAAAAGTTTCAAATGTTAAACCCCCCGACAGCTATAGGCTCTACAACACCATAAACAATGAAACAATAATCAAAAGCATATTTCTTTAATAAAAGCATCCTTAATTTCTCTAGCAAAAAAATTATAAAAGTGGCTGAAACAGTTACATTTCCTATGCTCCAAAGAAATTGCAAAGATAGGCTAGCTTTTGAGTTCAGAGTAACTATATTTATTGCCATTGCAGTTTCAGCTTTTACTCCCATCACTTGCATTAATATTTAGGATATTTTGTCAAGCTCTTTCCCAGAAGGTGTGCTACATGTCTGGGCCAGATTCTGAGGCAATGGTTAGGTGCCCAATAAGGTATCCAAAAATGGCACGGGCTTAATTGTGCTCTTGTGTGTAAATTGTCAAAGGTCCACTCACCAAGTCATTATCAGCGACATTAACTCTCAAGCTCTCATCAGGCGCAAAAACCACCTCACAGGGAAAACAAAAATGCCTTAGTAGATTACAGAATTCTTAATGAGGTGCTTGAGTGTCCATGCAAAAAGGGGTGAAACCGCATCAAGGTGGTCAGAGAGAAATCCGCAGGACGCTGCCAAGCAGCTGGAAGCTCCCCTGAGCCCTGCCAAACAGGGGAGCTGTTCTCTTCACACTTCGTGTTATCCACACCTACTGCACATTCATTTCTCTGTGTCAACTGATAGACTACACATTCCCTATAAGCATGAGGTATCTATCTATCTATCTATCTATCTATCTATCTATCTTAAATATTGAACCTAAATATATTTTTTCTGTTGATATTATCATAAATTCAAACCAAGTAATTTCAGTTGATAATTTTTCTCATTCCTAGAAGTATTGCTTGTTTTAGGTTTTGGAATTACTATATTTTTACCTGGTGTTACACTTTGTGTGTGTGTGTGTGTTTAAGATTTATATATTTTTATCACAAAGTCAGATATACAGAGAGGAAAAGAGACAGATATTTTTATCACAAAGTCAGATATACAGAGAGGAAAAGAGACAGAGAGGAAGAGCTTCTGTCCAATGATTCACTCCCCAAGTGAGCGCAACAGCCGGTGCTGTACCTACTTGGAGCCAGGAGCCAGGAACTTCCTCCAGGTCTCCCACACGGGTGCAGGTTCCAAGGCTTTGGGCTGTTTTGGATTGCTTTCCCAGGCCACAGGCAGGGAGCTGCATGGGAAGTGGAGCTGCTGGGATTAGAACCGGTGCCCATATGGGATCCCGGTGCGTTCAAGGCAAGGACTTTAGCCACTAGTCCACACCAGTGGGCCCACCTTACCACTTTTTTGTATTATATCAGTTATGGTCATTGAGTATCTAATATACCTTCAATACCAGCACAAACAGTGAGGATACAGTGCTAAACCTAGCAAACTATCTAATCTCCTGTGTTTTACATCCCACTGGAAATAACAAACAAAAAGCCATACAATAAATAAACATATATTACAAAGTAATAAAAAAAATTATATATAAAATTAAAAATATATAATAGAATATCAAGGGGCAGTAATATTATATATATGAAAACATCTAAGAGATTAAAATCTGCATTGTAAAAAACAAAAATGACTGCTTTAATGACAACTCAGAATTAGAGACCTTACTTTTAGATTCATACTTTCCATTTCCATGAAAATGCCCTGTGCGGTCCTCTACCACACAGCACTGACATTCCTAGCACTGAGAAAGGGGCACTTTACTTCCCCTTTCTCTTATTTATTTAATTTTTTCCATTGGAACAAACAATTCCCAGCTGATGGTATAACAAGTATAAAACATTTATTTAAAATTTTTATCCCTCTCCACCTCCACTTCCTCACTCTCCACTCTCCTCTGTAACACCACTTAGTATTACAATGGTATAGTACTTTAACAACCGTCACAAGTCTAACAACATGGCAGGCCCAGTATGGTAGCCTAACAGCTAAAGTCCTCACCTTGTATGCCCCGGGATCCCAAATGGGTGCCATTTCTAATCCCAGTGGTCCCACTTGCCTTCCAGCTCCTTGCTTGTGGCTTGGGAAAGCAGTTGAAGAAGGCCCAATGCCTTGGCAACCTGCACCCATGTGGGAGTCCTGGCAGTGGCTCCATGCTCCCGGCTTTGGATCAGCTTAGCTCTGGCATTGAGGCCACTTGGGAAGTGAACCAATGGAGGGAAGATCTTCCTGTCTCTCCTCCTCTCTGTATATCTGACATTCCAATAAAAATAAATATTTTACAAAAATGTATCATATGTAGTGGCGATGGTGGAAACCACAGTATTGTACTGCCAAGGTATATTTAAGTTTCGCTGGGAGTCCTCATCTTCTTTCGTTTGAGGGGGCCTTCGAGGTATGGGATCCATGGAGTAATGGTCTGGGTCATCAAAGTCTGTTTTGCAGGAGCTGGATGTCGTACGAGGTTTCATGTTAAAGCCCTTTTGGAGCCTGAAAAGCCCTAATCATCAGGCAAAAGGAAGACAAGACAGTTGAGAGTATAGGGTCAGGTTTAGCAGGGCTTTCGAAAATGATTAATACTTCCAGGGCCTCTGGTCTTAGAGGATATTATTATTATTTTTTTTTTCTGAGGCAAAGTGTCCTTGAGGTAAATAACCACTGGTTCTGATGAGAGGACTTAAGCTACGGTTATTCCACCTGTTCATATGGTAGAGTCAATGTCTACCTCCGAGAGAGGAAAACAACCTCCAACACCACGAGGTAAGATTAACATTATTATAAGTAATAAAAAAGAGTGATTTAGTAAAAAGAAGTAGTGAATTTCCTAATATGTTATACATAGGATGAACTTTTGCTTCAAGTGCTAATTTAAATGTCATCCAATAGTTCATATTATACACCACCACTGGGACAGACGCGATCCATTCATGATGGATGAGGTGGTGATTGCAGCACCCATCTAGTTTCAAGCCGTTTATGCTCAGTTAAGGAAACAGACAAGTAAGCTCAGAATCCCATTGACATGTTGCGATGCAGTAGAACACATCTCACAATACCATCAAAGGTCAGTCTCATGACGGTCCCGATGCTAAACGAAGCTTTCTGAATAATCATCCAAAAACTTTAGGCATGACCTATGAGTAACATTAAAAGTTCTGCAAATTTTAAAATAGGGTAATCCAGAGGAAAATTATCATTTGACAATGTCTAACAGTGTATTAGAATAGCATTTTCTAGGACATTGGAAGCAATTCAGAATGGGCAAAAATGATAAAATATAGATTTAAGAAGTCGTGTGGCATGTGAGGACACTATTTATTCACTATATATTTTTGTATGTTAGGGAATTATTTATTTTAAACAAAAAACTCCCCAAATCAAGCTACTTGTTTTTTAAAAAACTTGTTTATAGATATCAAAATGGGAGAAAAGAAAACACAACAAAAATTACTACAGTGACACGTATCAGAAAGTACAGATTCCTGTGCGTGGCATGGTAGCCTAGTGACTTCAGTCCCCACCTTGCATGCACTAGATCCTGTATGGGCCCTGATTCTAATTCCAGCTGCTCCACTTCCCACCCAGTTCCCTGCTTGTGGCCTGAGTAAGCTGTCAGGAATGGTCCAAACCTTGTGACCCTGCACACATGGGGGAGACCAGGAAGAATCTCCTGGCTCCTGGCTTTGGATTAGCTCAGCTCTCTGTTGCTGCTATTTGGGATTGCACCATCGGATGGAAGATCTTCCTCTCTGTCTCTCTTCCTCTCTGTATATTTGCCTTTCCAATAAAAATAAATAAATCTTTTTAAAAAGAAATTACAGTCTCCTGAATTGATGGAATGAAGGTAAAAATGAAATAATTTTGTGATATTATTGATTGTACATGGGAAAATGGGGAGAGAGAAAAGTCAAAGATGATTCCTATATTTCTGCCTTGGAAATTAGAGACAGAGAAAAAAAAAACTATGGATAACTGGAAGAATATTCAGGTTGGGAAAGTAGATGAGAGAAGCGATGAGTTCTGTCCCATATGTTCTCAATTTCAGCCCTTGGGTTGATATATTTAATGTCTGATAGTAAGAGAAAACTGTACATAAGAAACATTCTCACATGAAAATTCCCACAGAAGTGTACGGGTTCACAAGCACACACATGGACTATGTATCCGTGGTTGGAGGAATTTGTTTTCATGACTGGATCAAGGGGCATAGATGCAGTGTATAACAGCCAGCTAAAAGATGAAGGCCAGAGATGTCCTAAGAATGCTACACAACCACACACAAGACAGCATCCCACAACAGAGATTTATTCAGTTCAAAATCTCAGTGATACAGAAACTCTCTTGGAGGTCTGGGTTCAGAAGAGGACTGTATGGCATTTCAAGGCAGGAAAACACCAACCAAAAGAAGAAATAGGAAAAGTATAGGCAGAACTGTCCTGGAGGAAAACTCATTGAAGATACAAGTTGAACGGATTTGAATATCAGATGACAAGGTGTAAGCACTGGTGTACCGCAGATTAAGCCAGACTGTGGGATTCCCATACATCATAGTGGAAGACCTGAAACAGTTCCAAATCCTTTCTATCCAGCATCTTAGTAAGGCTCACATTAGGAGGCAGCGGGAATGGACCCACACATTTCCATTCTACCCTCCTGTGTGACCGGGATGAGTTCCTGGGTCCCGGCTTAGGCCTGGCCCAGTTTTTGCCATTGTGTGTCTTTGCAGAGAGAACAGATGGACAGGAATCCTCTGTGTCTGTTTTTCATTGCCTTTTTTCCTCACACTGCTTTTGTGTTTCCAGCAAATAAATGAAATCTTAGAAAAAATAATCTCAGATGACAAGAAACAAAAATGTTTCAAACTGAAAAGTGTTTGTTTTGTTTTGTTTTTTGTTCTTTCCCTAAAAGTGAGTATGAAAGACAGATAGGGATAAAGTGATGGTAAAGAGAAAAATCCAGGAACAGGAAAGAAATGAGATCAAAGCAAGGCTTTTAAAATGTATAGAATACCTTTAAAACCTTAAAGAGTATAGGGAAAAAACAATAAAATAGAAAAAAATAGAAACATATTTAACAGAACAAGAGACAGAAATAGATAGAGAGCGGGTAGTAGAGTAAAAAAAAGAGTCAGATGAGACCTTGAGAAATTACAGAAATGCAGGTTCTGCTGAGGACAGAAGATGGAAAGAGTGGCCGCATGTAATTTAGTAGGTTGTACTCCGCTTTTACCCAAAGCTGCTCCTAACGTTTGGGGATGAAATCTTCCGTTGAAAATGGTGGAGGACAATAAAATGGCAGATTTGACTATACTGTAATATAGTATCCTTCACAGGATAGCTGGGAGTAATTTCACCAGAAAAATTCAAAATTATGCGTAATAATTCTGTTGAGGAAATTGTAAATAAACAATTTCTGAGGATAGAGTCTGTTTTGCAGCTTCGTCTGGCCTTATCTGTTCATATTACCTTCTGCCTTTATTTATCTTCTTACTCTCTCACATTCTACTCATCCGATTTTTTTTTCCTGAAAACTAATCTTTTATTTTTTTTACCTGGCACTGTTGAATTATCAGTATTGGAAGGGAAGGATGTAAACTGTGCAATAAACTACTGCTCGGAGTATGTGATTAATGAATCACAGTTTAGCATGTAATCTCTGAAAGCAGTTAGACATTAGCCATCCGCACAGATTTTCATTAATATTTCTGCTGAGTTTAACAAAGACCAATCAACTTATTTCATATGGACAAACTGCATTTCAAATGAGTCTCAAGATTTGAAGCTTCTGAGTAGAGTTTAACACGCACTCTCCTTATAGGAAAATTCTGTTAGAAATGTTTTTTGGATTATAAGTAGAGCTTTCATTTGTGCGACCTATGACAGTCCGTGTCATAAATGTGCACATATCTTTGCCTCAGCCAGGTTCTTCGGAACACAATATGGTACTTTTTAAATGCACTGGATTTGATTTGTTTTAGGGCATAATATAAATTCTCTGCCATAATATAAGATAAGAGAAACATTTTTTTTAAAAGGAAATCTGTGTTGCTTGTGAGGCTGTATGCATCACTGAGCCTCATGATTTATTAACTGCCTAAGTAATCCGTTATCATTATTGTTTATTTTTATACATAACTGCTCATCAGGCACTCAGCACTGTATCTACCTTCTCTGTATTGTCTCAGAGTCCGTGTGTTTGCCCTCGGTTACTTTTGTGAATTCTTCTGCAAGATAATGATAGCATTTCACATTCTGTACCACTAACCACTCTGAGTGCCACAGAATACAAATGTGTATAAGGTGGTAGTTTCATTATCTTAGGGTCAGTAGAATTTCAAGAGCTTTAAAATTACCTCTATCAATGATGCAAGTGTCAGCTTAGTTTTAATAAATCTTTAGGAACAGCCACAAGTTTTTTCTAGGACACCTTCCCATTTCCCAAAAATACATCATTCAGCTGCCAAATCTACTACCAGTGTCTTGCTAAAAAAAATTCACTATTTAATGTAATGCTGTACTGCTAGTGCATACAATTGCTTTTTGATAACTTAAAATATGAGTAACTGAATCTTCTCCAGAATTCGTCCACATTTACGCTATTCATACAAAAAAGTTTAAGTAAAACAGAAGGAAGGCATATACAAATCCATCTATTATGAAGCAATGCATATAACTGCCAAAGATGGTTGAATTCCATGCTCCTTGGTGGAATTTGATCACATAATGTGGTCACAATTAAAGCCCAGAGATCTGGTAAGTTTTTTGTCAGAATACATTGGAGTTGACAAGTAACAAATTCAGCCAACCAACACATGTAATGTGAAATGTATCATAAAATGCAGTCAAATGCAGATATTTTCTTTAATTTCCAATAGACTTGAACATATTCTCCACTTGCAGAAATGCTAAATCATGAGGGTTTACTTTGCTTTTATTTTTGTGAACTACCACCATTATTTAAAGATGATGCATTTTTTTAGAATGAACTATGAACCATTCTCAAAAGATAATGTGATATTTAAAAGACAAAATAGCTTCTTTGTGAATTAGAAAGTAAATAGCTTTTGAAAAAGTCATAGGCACTGCAGGATACTGATTTTATCTCATAAATATCTACCATGTGACCTCTTTCAATTGCACAGCATTTTATATAGCATCTGTCCTGCTATTTCTATGCCCCCGAAAGAGGCTCAGCATGGGATCTGGTAAATCATATTTGAAGGAAAGATGAAGTGAATGAAGCTAGTTTAAACTTGAGAATTTTTCTAATAGAAAACAATGTACACTCCAAAATAGTGTTTTGACGTAATATAAAAGTCTATAAGCTTATTTGTAGCTTACGTTCTCTCTCACAGCTTAGGATCTAGAAACAATGCAAAATGAGGAAAGAAGAATGTTAATGACATGAAACAGTATTGAAGCAAGTTGCTATAACAGAATATCTATTAACTGGCAAGCACATATTGTCCATGTGGTGCCACTGGCAAAGATTTAGCAGGCTATGCCACCCGCCACATTGGCCTCGATGTTACTCATTTCTAAGTTAAGGACCTGCCATACATGAAACGATCCATACAAAAGACCTCAAATGCAATTCCTGTTAATTCAGAAAAATATGTGTATATATCCAGTTGCTATATGTTTATGTCAAATTATTATTGGGGGGACATTTTACTTTTCAAACACAAAAAGTCTAAATTCAGACAATATGGGATGGTGGAGTCATTAAGAAAATAGATAAATAAGCCACTACTTGAAATACTGGTTTGCCTTTTGTGAGAATTTACCATCTAGTCAATGCTGCATTTTGAATTTTAAAGGAAAAATGTGAATAAATTTAATAATATTGTTGTTTACCATTCAAAGGGAAAAAAGAAATATTCATACCAGAAAAATTGCATTGTTCCAAAAGGCAAGGTGAAATTCTTACAAGAGCTACTGTTCTGGTGGGACACTGGGACAACAGAACATTATTCAACCTTAAAAAACTAAGTATCAAGCTGTGAAAAGGCATGGGAATTTTAATTATAATTTACTCGGTGAAAGAACCCTTTATGAAAAAGGATACATACGGTTTGACTTATTTAATACGTCCTTCTGGAAAATAAAAGCTAGGAAGATGAAAGAAAAAAAAAATTGGGTTTGCCAGGAGCTAGAGGGAGGAGAAGTGAGTAAGACAGAGATGAACAGAGGATTTTTAGGCCAGTGAAAATATTCTGTGATGCTACAGTAATGGATTCATGTCAGATAATTATTCAAGCCTGAAGAATGGACTTCATCAAAGTTTAACCCTAGGGCCTGGTGCCATGGCTCAGCAGTGCCAGCATCCCATGTGGGTGCTGGTTCTAGTCCCGGCTGCTGTACTTCCTTTCATGTGGATTGCGAACCGAACTTTGTGGAAGTGGCTGAGTGCCTTGAACCACTTTAGAAACCTGGGAACCTGGAAGAAGTTTCCTGTTCCTGGCTTCAGATCAGCTCAGCTCTGACCAATAGGGCCTTTTAGGGAGTGAGCCAGTGGATAGAAGATGTTTCTCATTCTGTCTCTCCTTCTCTCTGAAACCTTAAAAATTACTAATGGTAAAAGTAATAATAGTAATAATAAACAATTAACCCTAAAATACTGACTTCACGTGACAATAATGTGTGAATGGAAGTTCACCAATTGTATAAAGCACGCCACTCCAGAAAGGGGATGTGCATAATTGGAGAGAAAATGTATGGGGGAGGGACAGACAAGACTTGTATGAGAATTCTGCAATTTTTTGCCCAATTTGTCTGTTAATACCTAAAATTTCTTAAAAGGCAAAATTCCCATATTTGATAAATCTGTGCAACAGTGAGTGTGAAAAAATACAACTGCAACGAGAGGTGCTTGTTCTCCTCAGAGACTTGCTAATTTATGTACTTTCCTGTTGTTGATGGATTGCACCTGCAGTTTGGTGTGGATAATGACTCATCTCAGTGGAGTGCAGTTGATTGACCAGGAAAGTTTCTGGAACTACATGTTTTCCCCAGCTCAAGGAGTGAGGAGTCGATTATGATGCTGGGTTACAAAGGATCACTTACCTGTCTCAAAACTGGAGAGACTTGTGGGCATTCTATATATTACAGAACTCTGTATGCATCACCGGAAGCTACCGCAGACTGGCACAGCGGCTCCCCTTTCCTTGCACTGATTCTCAGGCACTTTGAAATTTCTTCAGAGATATCTTTCTGAAGAAGTCCTTTGTGTTTGAAATTCCATCTTGGAATTTCCTAGTAAACTATAGGCACTGCAAGCCATGAACCTCTAAATGTGACTTGAAACTCTGAAGACATTAGGGAGGATATTAAGTTTAACTAAAATAATTAAAGTGAGAAAAAGCAAATGAAGTTTGGTGAGTTCACAGGGGGAAAAAATGCTTGCAATGTATGTTGTAGATACTCTATTACTTTTTGATATTTGTAAAATGGAAAGTGATAGAATTCTACATTTTGTTATGTTACTAATTTGTGTGAGACATTTGGAGTAGAATTAGCAAATTCATAAATGTATAATGGGAATCTAATACATAATTTCTACATATACCCATTAAAAACATTTACATTTTAAAAAATGAACATACCTCCACTTGTATTCAAAGACAGATAGATACAGGAAGGAAAGAGGTTATTGTAACAGTTAAGGATTCACTTTTAAGGATTCATTTTTCCTATCACAACATCCTGAGTTTGAGTCACCTATTAATGCACACCGCACCCTCTGTGACTACAGATAGTGATTCAAATGTTTGAGTCCTTGCTACCCAAAAAAGGGACACAGGATGAGCTCCTGGGTTTTGGTTTCATGTGGACCAGTCTTGGAGACATTTGAGGGCTGAACCAGCAAATAGGAGATACCTGTGATTGCCTATGTCTGTGCATCCTTCTTGTTCTCTCTGTCTTTGAAGTATACACACAAATTATTTACTCTATTATTTTAAATTCTACACTGGTACATTTCTTCCAAAGTCGAAAAGTAGTTGAGAGATGTTTTTCATGATCACTCTTTCTAGCACACCAAGTGTTACATAATAATTTTAATTCATTTGTTTATTTGAATATTAGAGACGTGGACAAGGAGAGATCTACAATCCACAGATGGCACTCCCCAGAAGACAGACCAGCTCAAAGCCGGAAGCTAGGATGTCAATCCCCACTGGGCCCACCGCCTCCCAGGAAGCAGGTGACAGGGAGCTGGGATCTGAAGCAAAGTGAGAACTGGAACATACACAGCTCCATGTGTAACGGAGACAGCCTGTATATTGCTGAGGCATAAGAGTGGATTGTGTATAATACATATCTATGAATATGTACTCACTGCATACAGAGAGTAAGGGAAATACATCTTTACGATAAGCATATCATTATTATGATATATTCACAAGGTGTCCTTTATGTATCTACTGAACCTCACATCACATCCCATATTTGTATATGTATGCATACAATAAATACAATTAGATAAATGAATATTTATGTAAATCTCCATTAAAACAAGAAGCAATTATATAAGCATTTAAAATACTTAAATTATATTACATGCTAACTTGATATTCCCATCAAATCAGACAATTCTTATCTATTATATTCATCTAACATAACATCTGTATAACCAAATCTTATCATATTCCTTTATATTAAAATAACAAAATCAATCCATATTGAAATATAGTACATTATAAACATTTACAAAATAGTATTGGTTCAATTATGCCGTTAATCTTAACCATTTGCAAAGATAAAAATGTCCAGTTTAAAATAGTCTATTTGCTAAAAAAGGAAAAAAGAAAAAATTTTGTGTAATGATGTGATATCAATAAGTGCATCTAGATCAGAAAAGAAACCTCTAAGTGGTCGAGTTAAACACAACCCAATTAAGACTAATTTGAATTCCTTGTCTGCAGCTGTGAGAAAGAGGATTTCAAATTAACCTATGTAATGTCTGGTATTATTTTAAGATGTAACCGGCACAGCACTTTCAGCTCAAAGTGGTGCAGTTAAGCTTTAACCTAATAAAACTATTTATAATTTCCCATCCTTGTGTTCTAACTCTACACATGTAAATTCTTTTCTTTTTATACTAAAATACTTTTAATCGAGATTTTTTTTTCCTTAAGAAACTTTAATTTAACATTGGTATTTCAGTAAACACAGCCAATCCAAAATTTCCCCAGTAATAACATAATGAGCCTGGTTGTCACTTGCCTCATGGTTCTTGAAAGTCTATAGGCTCTACCCTTATATGTTAGCAATTGTGGTTACAGCATAGTTGGGCTTCTGAAATACTTACACTGAATGAAAACAGCCACGTGAAACAAAAGGAATGAGATGAGCCATTTTAAATAACCAGTGGAGTTCTCTGACTCTGCCTGGGATGTGGTATACGAATCTGTCAGCTTGCTTCTCAGCACTGACTCAAGTGGAGGCCTCAGTGTAATCCATTTTGCTTTATTCTTTCTTACAAAATATGATCTCTTCCTTGATGAGACTTTTGGCCAGACCCTGCAAATTCATTTTCTGTACAGTGTGTACAGGTATGGAATATGTACTGTGTATTCTACCTTCTTGAGGCTTTCCCAATTAACCTGTATGTCTGCATTTTACATACCGTAACTAGGGGAACAAAAGACTTTCATTTAGATGTTTTTCTGCATAAATATGCAAGTCTTCATTATCTGGATATTGGTCAACTCTACTGGCCATTGTGTTATTTGTAAAATTGTACCAAGATGCTTGGGAAAATTGCTTGTAAAGTATTCTTTTCTTCTCAAGACTTTGCCAGGTTTATCCTGATGCAATACTTATTTGTATGAATTTCTTTATTCAAGGTTCATTACGGGAAATTGAAACTGAATATGAAAATCTTACACTTAACAGTATGTGCGTCATCTTAACCTTTACATTGAGGGTAAGTTGATTACCCAGGAATGGCCGTAGGAGCAAGGCAAACTCCTGCTATTATGGAACTGAAAAGGTGCTTACTCCTCTGTGTGAGTGATTTTTGAATTCCAAACTGACACTTGATTTTAAAGGTTTTTCAGATTTCAAAGATAACACTGTAAGAGTAAGTTTATGGTTGGGCTCCATGCACTTCCCTGCGTGAATTATCGTTGATTGCCTCACCTTGCACTGAGACTGGTGGAGCCTTGCTGGAGTGCTGTAATTCTCATGCTCTGCAGGAGGCATGGTGCTAACCAAATCCCAGTGGTACTCAACTGAATTGATGAAATGACCGGGAAGGCCTAATTAAAGCTGCTCAGCTCAAATGTATTGATGTATTACATCTATTACGGCTTGGTTCAATAGGTCCACCCTGTGAATGCTGCCACAGCCTGTAAAACAAACTAAACAGATTGAATAAATAATGCTGCAAGGAATGGAGACAGCATCAAAATCAAAGCAACAGACCACAACATGCAACGGGGTGACTGGTGAACTTTTATTGTGTTAGTCTCAGTAGATTATTTTATTTTCACTTTTACATATTGAGCACAAAAGGAATGTTATGATCTAGCATAATATTTGAAATATATTTCAAAACTGTTAAATCTCCTCTTTCAGTAAGCACTGAAAAGCAGTATATATAATAATTCTTAATTCACTGTTAGAAGTCAGTTTTGTGTTTGTATTGGCATTTGGGAAAAAACTGAAATATATACTTTGCCATTTTTCTTGATTTTTCCTGCAACAACAGATAGTATTTCTTTTTCAAGTTTTTTTTTTTAATTTTAGATTGTACAAGTTTCAATAACTTCAATGTTATCCTGCAAAATTCTTCTAATTATGCTGTTAATGACTAGCCTTTGGTTTATTTGAACATGGGGGGGTTTTGATATCATTCCCACTCGCGTGGAGCGTTTAATGCTGGTTACATTACGCTGTTGATACAGCAGAGAGAATGTCAAACAAATGCTGCTATAACAACTTACCGACTCAGAAATAAAAAAAGAATGCTTTCCTTAAACTGTGAAACTTAAAAAGCATTAACTTTTTTTTATACAATTAGTCATCAACATTATGGGAAATTATACGTTCCAGATTAATTTTTCAACAATCGAACCCTCATTTTGCACTTAGATGTTTAAGACATATTTCAGATATCTAAAAGTCTGCAAATCTGTGTTTTCAAACTGCCCATCTCGGCATACAGGAAGTTCAATTTTCCACTTGATTAGACTCCAGATATTAAAATCATCATAATTTCTTTTGTATATTTATATGCATTTCTTATTTTCCTCATTCAAATGTGCTAGCTAACCCTATTTGTTTTACTTTTAGAATACATTCCAAACAAATAAGCTTACTACCTCTACTCTTGCAATTATGGTCCAAGACGTGATTATTTTTACCTGGAATGATACAATGGCTTCTAGATGTCTTCCATGCTTCCCTTTTTTCATCTTCTGCTTAGCTCAACTAATAACTGTATACCTTCTTTTATTAGGAATATTGGAATGTTAAAAACACCAGTAGCTACTCTATTTTAAGCTTAGATATTGGTTAAATTCACTTGGTCAGATTCACAGAATGAGTTTTGGATAAGAGTGGACATAGGTAAATATCAAGATTGCTCTTCTTAAGGCCTTTTTTGGAAAACTAGAAAAACTGAATGTTGTTAAGCTCTCCATGGTAGACCATTTTTGCCCATTTGTCAGCCTCTTTCACAATAAGGCACATTCTAAACCTGATGGATAGCGATGGTTTGAATCTGGCTTTGTGATCCTGTAGGAACAGTTTTGAATATGAGTTCCGATTTGTCTAACAATCACCAACAATGTCAGGAGTGATGGCATCTGGTTCGGTTAGAACCTCATTGGCAGTCTCAGAAAATACGTCCTCTGATCGTTTCTCTATAGTTCATATCAGTCACTGTGTGACCAGGGTTAGTAAACCCACATGCACCTGTATCATCAGCATTTCTTTTGTAGATTTTGTTAGCATTTAGCCCAGGGAAGTATCACTATCAATACTATACTTGCATTCATCAATTCTTTTTCTTATTCTTGTGGTCTTGACAAAGTTAATTAATCTCTTTATTTAACTCAGTTTATTCACTTTTAAAATGAAAATATAGGTTACTTTAAGTCTTTAAAAAAAAGGGAATGTTCCTTCTTGTGTTGTTCAAAGGATTCAATAAATAATAAATAACAGGCTTTGTTATTAAGATTCTCTGAATTAATAGCTCAACACTATCTACAATCTTGTGTCCACCTGTGGTACAGCAGTGGCCCCTAAATTATTGTTATATTCTTGTCATTTTCATGCTGGAATAAACCCTATAAATTGAAATGTATCACATGACATACTAATTGTAAACATTTAATTATCTTCTGATGCTTTAAGGATAGCATCTGAATTGCTTGGATAATTTTACCACTAATCAATCTTGGCTTATATGTGTAAAGCAATTGCCACTAGCTCCTCTTGCCATTGACGGTCTAAAATCCCCATTCTGATTATTTTGTCTTTGTTTGCTCTTTTTGTTTAGTTTTTATACATACTCTTGCTTAGAAGATCTTTTTGCTACACACATTTTGTTAAAATGAAATATCTTCTTTAAAATGGCCGCAGAACTCACTTCCTCCACGAATTCTTCTCTGAACTTTCTGTTTCCCTCTTATACACACAGTAGAATTATAACAATAGCGAAGTTCTATCTGTATTCAAAGCCAGAGTGCATTGTACAAGCCCTCTAACTCACAAATAAACTCTCAATGTGTATTCCAAAACGTGGAAAGTTTTGAATGTGTGACAATTATTAGTCACATGTATTATGTATGAAATGAGCTCTTACCAAATTTGATTATCTTTAGGTTCTGACTATCACATGGATATTGATAAAGTCTCCTTCATTTTCTTCTCTTACTTTGTCTCTTTTTAAATGTGTTGTCCATTTTGTGTGATAGAATATTCCATCTGAACACAATTTCATTTGCTCAAGCAGTTTATATTTTGCTATCTCTTGTTAGTGAAATGCGCATCCCTATTCACCAAATATTTATCAAGCACACTTTTATACTGGGGAGTATGCAAAGCTGCTCAGCATTTCATCAAATCCCACCAGGTCAAGGCTGACCAAATACCTTATTTCTACTCCTTTCTTAGACAGTCACTGGTAGACTAGAATATCGTCTTCCCCAAGCAATGAATATTCATATTTACTCAAGTACACAAAGCCAGTCAAAATTCGAAAATTCATGTTTTATTTGTTACATATATAACTTTATTTATTTGAGAGGAAGAAAGAGAACTTTACCAGATGGCTGCAACAGCTTCAGCCAGGAGCCTGGAGCTTCATCTAATTCTCCCACATTGGTAGCAGGACTCTAAATACATTAGTCATCTATTTCTTCTGCAGGTGTATTAACTGGGAAATGGAGTAACCAGGACTAGAACCAGAACTCATAAGGGATGCCAATGTGGCAGGTATCAGCTTAATTCTCTGTGCCACAATACTAGGCCCTAAATCCATGTTTTAATTAATCTCTTCTTTAATTTAGAGCCATCAAATATGAGGTTACTGTAAGCAATGTGTAAGTAGCTACAGGAAAAAAACATGATTCATATTTACTTATTTGTCTTTTTCATACATAATGCTAATGCTTTTTTATGTTTAAAAATAAAGAGCATTAAATATGCATACATATTAGATTTTTATATATATATATATATTTTACCATTGCATTCTATATGAATTGATGTTGTATATGTGTAATAGGGCATATGGACTTCTGGGTTGTGGCATCTGATACTCTGTCAAACTGATATTGTTGGTATTTTAGATAACACATTTCCTATCATATGTGTTAAGGATTGATGATCATGACATTTTAGTTAGAACTCTGCATTGGCTACCTTATCCATAAAGGACCTTTGAGGACATTGACATCAATATCTTGAATCGTACTGTGGTTCTAATTGCCCACATGGTAATCTTTTGTCTTTTACCTGACTTACCAATCTGCTCTAATCCCTTCTCTTCCATTAATTGGTTGGCTAACGGCAACTCATACAATGTGTACAGTTAATTTTCTGCTCCTGAAGTGAAAGGCCATTGCATTATTTTTCTATTTCTTCAAATTAACCCATAAAATGCGGCTGAGGACACTCTTGTGTTATAACAGTTGCGTGGCATAAGGCGACACTAGCCAGAGCCAGAAGCAATCAGCAGTGACCAAGCAGTCTGAAGGATTTGAGTAAAGTGCTTGTCATATGATTCTGAGTGAGATAATGTTACTCTGCTAGTGGGTCTAGATTATAAACAGAGAGAATAGAACTAAGTGAATGAATTTTTTCCCAGCAATACTGTAGGATTTTTATTAAAGTATGTGCCTGAAGAACTCATTAAGGAATGCTACAGTGAATGCATTTTTGAGCCAATACCGTATTACCAACACTGCCCACAAGTGAGAAGCATGCGATGTAGCTGTATTGTCTTGTTCTCGTAATATCTCCTGCTTGAACGTCAAAGAGCAAGAAGTGTGTTGAGTCACAGAATGTGAGATGAAATAAACCTGCATTTCAAACTAATGATTAGAATTTCGCTGAAATTAGTCAAGGTCACTAGTATTTGTGCAGCTCAGTTTTTCCCTCTTTTACATGGAGATAGATATACGAACCCTGCAACAGAATAATGCATTCAGATATCACTTCTGCTGTATTCCTAGGACGTTGTGGAAGGAAAACATACTCTAATAAAATGTATATTATCACCACATGTATTCAATTGTGAATTTCGTGCCGTGTATAGTACACAATGGGGAAAACCCTTGTGAACAACTTCAACATTTTTCACCAATTTGTGACACGAACAAATACTAGTATTTAAGATAGAACTGATAAATATCAAGACATTCAGTTTACTACCATATAATCAGATGAAGTCACTCTTAATTATTAAGTAGCTACTGTTGCCAGCTTCTAATTTTATTCTGCTCAATGATTCACATGATAAATATTTCCTATGTACATCTATGTATTAAGTTTTGAGGATGAGGCAGGGGCAGAATCTGCTGCTATGATCTTCGGATTCTAAAGGGCAGATAAAAATATAAACAGATACATTTTCAATATGCAATATTCTGTGTAGGTAAATACTTGTGCTATGGAGAGTATAAAGAACACAGAGGCATTTTAAAATTAGAGCTTTTAAAAAAGTGGTAGGCCTTTCAAGGGTGTTCCCTGAGAAGGTGGCATGTGAAAGGAGACTCAATTAAGTGAGAGAATGACCCTATTGATATCTGAGTGAGAGCTTTAGAAACAAGCAGTGAGCAAGTGCCCTAAGACAAGGGAGTGCATACCTTGTTCAAGATAATAGTGTCGAAAGAATGAGTGAACAATAAGGACAAATAAGGTATATAGGGGAGGGGTGCAATGCACTCTCCGTTTAGAATTCTACTTGAGCACAGGGAACTGCAAAAGCAGTTTGGGGATTCAGCTGCATACAAACATTGAGTAAAGATATGAATGCCAACTTGGAAGTAAAGATAGTGATCCTTGTAAGCAAATATTATGGTTCAATCATTACGACAGTGACAACCACTTGTGATTTTCAATTGTTTTTATATTCTTGTCCTGATTTCATGTCAGGAATAGCAGAACAAAAATAACCTAACATTCTATCATATTTTACAAGAAAGAAAACCAATAGACAAATGGATGGAGAGATTACCCATCATTTTAAAATTCTTGTAACAGAAGAGTACAGCTATTGACATAAGCTCCAGTTTCATCCCACTTTTCCTAACATAGGCTTATTCTAATGGGCCTCCATAAGTCCTATTCTGAATCCTTATCTTGACTCAATTTCTTTGGAAAATCAATGTAACTCTTCTTATTCCATGGACAGAATTGTCTTTTTGTAGCCTTGGGAGGAAATAAAACAAAGGAAAACCTTAATGAAAAGAGCCATTATGTGTTAAAAATCGCTGCCAAAAACCTAAGTGCAATCTGTTACTAATGGGGTGAATGGAATTGAACTGCACTGATGTAATACCAAATTTCAAATAAAAAAACACGCCTAGATCTTTAATAAATCCCATTCATTCAGGTATTATTTTGGTTATCTGGAACAATTGACTTAATTTCTTTAAGAATGAGTTGATTTCTCTCAAAAATGAGCACAGGAGGGACAGGCTCTTAGCCAATCAGTGAAGACACCCACATTTCACTCTGCAATACCTGTGTTCAATCACTGTCCCTGGCTCCTGCTAACGCAGCATCTGCAAAGCAGAAGTGATGTAATTTGGTTCTTGTCACCCAGGTAGGAGACCTGGAGTGCATTTCCATTTCCTGTAGAGGGCATTTCCAGCAGGTTGAAATGCTTTCTATAAGCCTTTTTCTCTCATTCTCAAAGAATTATTAAGTGAATATTTATAAAACTATTTCCCAGTATATGGTGAAGTTAAATATTTTGCAGACTGTAACATAGTATACAACTTCATTAGAACTTATATAAATACAGAACTCTAAATAATTACCTTATAATACAAATTCAAATTTAAACATATTGGACAGAGTATTGCAAGATACTTTCAAAATTTCATAGAAGTGGCAATTAAAAGATAAGTTTTTGCTGCAAAATAGTTTGAAATGCATGATTTGTTTAGAAAATAATACTAATTCCTTTAAAAAAATTGAAGCTATTTATAAACACAGTTTTAAGACACTTTACTATAAGATAAATTGCCTTTTAATTTTATGTTTCTAGGAATTTTGAAGTATTCATACATTTTCTAAATTCTAAAGATTATTCTAAGTATACAGGAATTACATATCATCTTTTATGGGATATATGTTACATTATTCAGAATAGCTTCTAATTGCCGATTAAGTATATTCACTCTAAAATTGCAAATATGCTATTGGTGCTTAATCTATAAAAATGTATGTTTGTGGGCTTTTGTTGTGTTGCAGTGTGTTAAGTCACCATGTATGATTGCTGGTTATTTATAACCCATTTCCACAACTATTAAATATGAATGTATATTGCAATAAAAAAGAGAGGACCTTCATTCACAAATGCAAACAGTAAAAAATGTATATGATCGCATGTATTTTGTTCATGCCTAGAACAATTGAATCAATATTCTGCTGGATAGAACTTGAAGATGAACAGTTTTCTGCCTATATTCCCTCCATCTGAGAGGGAAAAAAAATGAGCTTACAAAAGTCGATACTCTGACCGGGCGCGATAGCCTAGTGGCTCTATTTTTCCTATACATCTTCCAGGATCCCACATGGGCATTGGTTCATATCATGCCATAGCCCATCCAGCTCCCTGCTTTTGACCTGGGAAAACAGTGGAGCATGCCCCAAAGCCTTGACCCTGCACTCACTTTGGATTGGCTCAGTTCAGGTCGTTGTGGCCCCTTGGGAACTGAACCAGTGGATGGACGACCTTCCTCTCTGTCTCTCCTTCTCTCTGCATATCTGCCTCTCCAATAATAATAAAACAAATTAAAAGTCAGCACTTATAATAAAAGCAGTTTATCCAATCCCCACATTTGAGTAATTTGCTTTATCCTTAGTGCATCAATACGCATGAACAATAGAGCAATTTGGATATCTTTGCTTTTCATCATTCATTTTTTAAGGATTTGTTTATTTTTAATTGAAATGCAGGTACACAGAGAGAAGGAGATACAGAGAGAGATTTTCTACCTGCGGGTTAACTCCCTAAGCAACTGCAATGGCTGGAGCTGAGCCAACTGCTGCCAGGATTTTTGAGTCTCCTTTTGCAGGGTTCCAAGGCCTTGAGCCATGCTCTACTGCCTTCCCAGGCCACAAGCAGAGCTAGATGGGAAGTGGAGCAATAGCTACACAAACCAGTGCCCATAAGAGATCCAGGCACATGCAAGAAGATTTAGCCACTAGGCTATCTTGCTGGGCCTGTCAAACTATAATTTTCAACTCAAACCAATATGTCACTCTAGCAAACCTGTGATTTAATTTTATATTAATGTTTCTTCTCTCCTAATTAATCTCTAAAAAGAAACTTTTATGAGCACTGTATTTACTAGTCCTTAGGGTTAGATTACACTCAAAGCATGGTTAATTAATTTAATAGTATTAATTTGCAAATTGTGGCGACTTACAGAAATAAAGAAAAAGTATTGCACATTTCTTTATTATAATTAATTTGGATAATGAATTATATAAGAGAAATATATTGCATATTGCCTAATTATAAGAATGTTAATGTCATATTTTAACCTCAGGTTCAACAATCAAGAAATAATGCAAGTTAATAACACTAAATAAATTCATGGAAGACTATTGTTTTGGAATAAGTTCTTGCATTAGACCTCAATGGAACAACGCAATTGGAATGATGTATACAAGAATCCACATTATGACATCAAAACATATTCTATTTATTTGTAAGAAATGTCCTTTTAAAATGTCAGGATAGAAACAAGAGCAAGATTTGCAAACTGGCCAGCTTGTCAACAAGCTGAGAAACAGAGAGATCCAACCAAACAATCCAGAATTTTCAGATTTACAATGAGCAATCAAAAGGACCTCACTGTACCTAATCCTGTACCTCATCTTATTAACACACACAAAAAGAATCTTGTGCTTAATCCATAAAAGAAAAGCAACTTGAAGTAGTCCGCTGTGCACACATCCATTTTCTGTCCTAAGCTGTTTTCTTTGTTCTTATTCCCACTGTGTTACAAAAACTGTTCTGCCATGCTGCATGGAGCACCTGTCTGTTTTGAAGACTGAATGCAAACTGATTCATGAATTGTTAAAACACTACTAGATCTTTAAAACTAAATTTGTTAAATTTTATTCCCTGACACTCAAAACAAGGTTACCTAAAGCAGAAGTGTTCAGTGGGTATAGGTAAAGCTTAAAGAATATGCACTGTTGGGTCTGGCGCAGTAGCCTAACAGCTAAAATCCTGACCCTGCATGCATCGTGATCTCACATAGGTGTCAATTATAATCCCAGCAGCTCTACTTCCCATCCAGCTCCATCTTTTTGGCCTGGGAAAGAGTCTAGGCCAACTTGAAGCCTTGGGACCCTGCACCTGCTTGGGAAACACAGAGAAGGCTCCCGGCTCCTGGCTTCAGATTGGCATAGCTCTGACTGTTGCTGACACTTAGGGATTGAATCAACAGCTGGAAGATCTTCTCTGTCTCTCCTCTCTGTATATCTGACTTTCAAATAAAAATAAGTAAATATTTTTATAAAATTAATATGTACTGTCATAAAGTTCTCAAGTGATTTTTTAATCACATTTAAAATATTTTAGATGGGCTATATTATGGTAAAAATATTTAGTTATGAATAATGTGATTTCTGAGAAATGAATAATGAATACATGAATATGCTATCTAAAATAAAGGAATGAGCTTTAAGTAAAATAGTATTTCATGTGAAATATTTGGTCCTAATGTAAAAAAATTAAAATCTTGAGTTTGTAATTTTGCTGTGTATTTCAACATTTCAGTTAGTTATTTTTCAGTATTTTTTTTCTGTATTCCATCTTTATGTTCCCCTTGACAATGCTTGTACACAGAACAAGCATTTTCTGTTTAATCTCTTTCTGTTTAATAAAATCGGCAATAACTGTATGGGGTAGGAATGATGATAGATGCTGTGATGATTTTACGTGGCTCCACCCTCCTGGGTCCTGTCTGGATGACGCACTCTGAAGTTTTAATTGGTGTCAGAATCACTTGAGGATGTTTATAAAATTCACATTCTAATTCAGCAGTCCTAAGGGGAAGCCTGTGCGTCTAGAAAATGGACGTTGCTGCTCTTAGACCACATTTTTGAATTATTAAGATCCAGAGAATTGCCATGCATGTCTCACGGAACGCTATGATACCTAGGACAATCATAGTCAGCCATTCCTACACTAGGAGGCTGTCAAGGGTGAAAAGGAAGGATGGGGGAATATTGTGTCAGCTGCAGTACCAAATTCTACTCTAAGACTCAGAAGAAATGGTATCCAATACTATCTTCTACATTAGAACCATTGAATCACATTGTTCATGATCTTCCCAAATACACTCAGTCATGTAGATAGAACAGCCACTGGACATATTAGTAATCTCTGCCATTCACGTAGTCAGCACGTGATTCACAATTCTTAATAATGCATACGGCACTGCCTGCAGCAAAGGAGGAAAAAACAGCATGACCTTTTCCCCAGATGGTTATTGATATGTGTAGACTGGTATGAGTCACACTCAAAACATCAGATAACGATTTTTACCAGCTTTCCTTGACAGAGAATTTGTGTCTATATTTGCATTTGTTTTTCACTGAAAGTTAATCTCAATTATGTGGAATTGTCACAACACCAAATATCAGCTATGTTTTAAAGATGGATGTGTTTGCAATCTTCCTACTGTCAGTCCTCCAAATCTATGGTTTACATGTCCTTGGATTCACACAGCTACAGTTTGAAAAACACTTGAAAATCACCATGTTTGCACTGAGCCGTTAAAGAGCTGTTTCTGGCTGTCATTTTCTTTAAAAATATAGATTAGCATTTATTTACATGGCAATTACATTAGGGTATGTGTTATACCTAATCTAGCGTGATTATTTCAGCATATAAGAATATGCACATAGGAATTCAGGCAAGTGCTGAACCATCTGACATAAGAAACTTAGCATCTTGTAGGTATTGGTATCATTGGAAATTTTGAAATTTCCCAAGGATATCAGGAGTTGGCTGAATATATTTTTGTTTTATATAAATATTATTTTGAAATTTTTGTTTGTGGGTAACTTGAGAAAAAAGGATAAAGTATGTACTTTGGCTAAAACTTCCCTCATGAGATGTACAAACATTTCAAAATAATATATAGCATAAGAAAAACATACAAAAATGTGTCAATTTGATGTTGGAATGTTGCTAGGTAATTTGCTTTTTCATACCAAAGTTGCTTTGAGAGGATTCTTTATCTTTTTACTGTGCTAAATGCTGGGCATGTTTTTATTTTTAATTAATATTTAATACTTTGGCTATACTTCTAAGAACATGACACCTGCTCTTCCCTCCTTTCCCTTGTGTTATATTCTTGTTCTGTCTCCCTTTTGCTCTTCTTTTATTTTTTAAGATAATATATTTTAGGATTATACTGTAGCAAAGTATCAAGAATTTTAGCAAAGAAAATGTAAAAATATCTTCTTTAAGTGAAGAAGTATATATTATTTTTTATAGCCAAATGCTTTTCCATTGTGCATATTTCCCACTGCTTCTTTACCCATTCATTTGATGATGTATAGACCTTATTCCTTTCCAATTTGGGGGCATTGTGAAAATGCTAATACAAACATGATGGTGCAAATATCTCTTCAATTTATTGCATTAAGACCTTTTCAGCATATGTCCAGTTATGAGATTGCTGGGTCATATGTCAAGTCTATTTCTACATTTTTAAAAAGCTGTCTCACTTTTTTTCCAAAGTGGTGGTACAAATTTACTTTCCTCCCAACATGTTTTAAGTGTCCGCCTTTTTCTACATCCTCGCTAGCATTTGGTAGTCTTTGTGATATTTCGTTGTAATGGCTTCCATTTCCCTGAGACCTAGCAATCTTAATTCTTCCTCTGAGATCTTCCTGCTGAAGTCTTTTGGCCATTTCTCTACTGGATTAGTTGTTTTTTGTTGTTGAGACATTTAACTTGCTGACATACTCAGGATATTAATTTTATGTCAAATGAATGGTTTGTCAAGAGATTTCCCATTTTGTTGCACGCCTCTCGTATTCCTGACCTCATCCTTTGCTGTTCAGGAGTTTCTAAGGCGGGTTGTCTGTGTTTTGATGTCACTGCCTACATAAATAATTTGGGATGTTTCCCCTATATTTTCTAGTTTTATAGGCGCTGGGGATTCCCCCCACCCCTCCCATACCCCTCCCCCCATGGTGGATTCCTCCACCTTGTTGCATAACCATAGTTCAAGTTCAGTTGAGATTCATTGCTTGCAAACACATGCCTAGCATAAAGTTCAGCGTCTTATTGTCCAGATAAGTTCAGTGGCCTCCTGGGGAGACCTTCTATGGTCTGAAGATAGGGCTAACAGAGTAAAGATCCGGTCAGTTAAAAGCCCCAACAAGGCCTCAGTATCAATATACAACATTATGGAATTAATTGACATAGTATTGAGTAAACAATATGTTAAAAATAATGCAAGTTCCATTCTTCGAAACATCTGGGTTGAGACAGTATCAATGACAGGTTCAAAAAATAACAAACAACCATACAAAAATTACAGGTTAAATCAAGGCAAACATGTGGTATCTAATCTTTTGGGATTCACTCATTTCCTTTAGCATTATAGTTTCCAGTTGTGCCCATTTAGCCACAAAGAACTGCATTTTGTTTTTTTTAATAGCTGAGTAGTATTCCATGGAGTAGATGAACCAAAGCTTTCTTATCCAATCTTCTGCTGATGGGCATTTCGGTTGCTTCCATGTTTTTGCAATTACTGATTGTGCTGCAATGAACATAGGGATGCATGTTGGTTTGTCGTAAAACAGGTGTTTTGGATATATTCCTAGGAGTGCTATTGCTGGGTCATATGGTATGCAGATTTTGAGTTGTTTGAGTGTTCTCCAGACTGATTTCCATAGAGGCTGTACCAATTTGCAGCTCCACCAGCAGTGGAGTAGGGTATGTTCATTGGCTCTGACTGATGAACTCTATTGATGTACTATATGCTGGTTAAGTGCAGCCATTATTAAAAGCTAGGTTGCATAAATATATGATTAAGCAAGTTAAAAAGGAAGCGTAATAAACGAAACTCCTCACTTCCTACCCATGTAAATATATTTGGCTGATATTCATGTTCTTGATATTACTAATACTTCTTGTGCACATATGGTGGAAATACAACTTAAGGACGTACTATTGAGTATCTCTCCACAATTCTGAGCTCACAGACATCATGTTAGTAGTTTGACATTATCCTTGTTGAGAATATTTGTATCATGGAAAATGTACTCAAACATGGCAAATCAGAACCTAACCCTCCCTGCTGAGTTAGAACTGTAAACTACATGACATTTGAGAAGAGTCTGGCACGCACATGTTTAAGACTATCTCCGAGGCAGCAAGATCTTTTTTCTTATTTTCCATTTTACAATTTTGCTGGCAAAATTTTACAATTTTACAATTTTACTCTCGCGCCCTTTTCTCCCTCCCATTGTCCCCTTGGTTTTGCAGTGAAATAGTCTATGAGGTGTGATCATGATGCCAATTTTCTGCTCTTTGTGTGGGTCATGATGCTGTTGGTCTAAGCAATGACAGAAAGTTTAATATTTTGTTTTCTAGGTTTATTTAGAAGTTTCATTGGAAGCCTACTTTTATTCAGTACTACCAATGCATTTGGTCTATTGTCTTTGATTCTTGAAATTATTAATTTAAAACAGAGAACACAGCCTGAGCATTTCGATTCTTTTGGCATCCACAGGAACAGAAACGCCATCCTTTACTGCCAAAAACTGATTTTACACCCCAGCTCCCATATCCTTTCTTGGAAGCCACCAAATACAATGTAAATATTGAGCAAAAACACAGTTCTTACTTTTTGTTAAGATGCTGAGAATGGTAAAGTAACTGCTGAGTTTCAGTGTAGTGTATTGACTAGAATTGAAAGCACTGTCATAATTATATAGTTTATTAAAGTAAAATAATTTTTGCAATATCAAACTTCAGTTCTTTGTGTGGTTCTTATATGCTTGAAAGAGTAACAGAAAAAAAGGCAGACAGAGAAAAAGATAGCCATTTTACATCTGTTGTTTTGATCCCCAAATTTCAGCAAGGGGAGAGAAATGTCAAGTGTGTCTTGCACGTGGATGACAGGGCTCCAGGTATTTGGGCCATCTTCTCCTGCTTTCCCAGATACATTTGTAAGGAGGAGGGAAAGAGGAGAATCCAGGATACCAATCCAGGATGCTGGGAGTGCATCACAGCACTGGCTTAACCTACATGCTAAAACACAAGCCCTTTCAATTCATTTCAGCTTCAGACTTCATTAGCTTTAGATAATCACCAAGTTATCCAGAGGAAGTAAAACATTTTATGCAATGGAACGTTAATTTCCTCACTTTGTTGTTGATCTATGTCTGCAGGGAAATGGAACCATTACTTATTTAATCACTCAAACAAAAATCTATGAAAGCAACATTTTTTATCCAAAGGGAAATTGAATCCTATATGTATTTGTTAGAGGAAACGAACACTTCTGAAAGGGACAAAACTTTTAACTATGTATGGAACTTAACTGAAAAAAAGAAGGGTAAAGAAAGTGATGGACCGGATGAAATTATGGAAATGGCAAGGTAAGAAGGCAGGAAGGAAGGAAGAAGGAAAAAAGGAGAAAAGAAAGAAGGAGGAAGAAAAGAAGTGATGGCAGGAGTAAAGGAGGAAGGAAAGGAGGGGAGAAAATGGAGGGAGATTCTGGCTTTGATATGGCTCTGTCCAGCTGTTAGGACCATTTGTGCAATGAAATAGAAGACAGAAAACCTTTCTTTTTGTTACTGTGCTTTCAAATAAATAAATAAATCTTTTTTTAAAGATGGCTAGAAAACATTAAAGCAATTGAAGTACTGATATGTATGGCTGAATATTCATTTTCTAATTACAAACCAGGCATTGAGAATGGTGTGGGATGTGGCATAATGAAAAGGAATATTCAAGATACCTTGCTCTACTTGTCTATCCTTAATTGTCACTCTTTATCTAGAACTCATTAGCTTTGTGACCCAAACACCTTTTTGAAAGATTTATTTATTTTATATGAAAGGAACATTATTAATAATACATATTTAATTATTATTTGAAAGGTAGATTCATGGAGATAAGGAGAGACAGAAAGAAAGATCTTCTGTCTGCTAGTTAACTTCCCAAGTGGCTGCAACAGTTGGAGCTGAGCCAGTCTGAGCTCAGGAACCAAGAACTTCAACCAGCCTTCCCACATAGGTACAAGGTCTCAAGGCTTTGGATCTTCTACTTTTTTTCCCAGATCAAGGGCAGGGAGTTGTAAGGGAAGTGGAGCAGGTGGGACATGAACCGGCACCCATATAGGATCCTGGTGCTTGTGAGACAAGAATTTAGCCGCTGAGCCATTGCCCTGGACCCAACAGGAAGGAGAATGAGTTAGAGGTGTTCTATCCACCCATTCACTTCCCAAATACCCACAATGGCTGGAGCTGATTCCTTCCAAAGCCAAGAGCCGGGAGCTTCCTCCAAGTCTGCCACATGTGCACGGGGACCCAAGAACTTGAGCCATACCTGTTTGCTTTCCAGGTTATAAACAAGTAGTTACTTCAGAGATGAAACATCTAGGGATGTATTTGTGCCCATATGGGATGTTGGTACCACAGATGGAGGATTAGCCAGTTATGACATTTCACTTACCAATCAATGCACTTAGTTTCTGGGCTTCATGGGTGGGGGGGAGGAGGTTATTTTTATCAAGATATACAGAAAGTTGCACTGTAAAACATTTAAATGTATAAAAAGCCATGCAACTGACAGTTGTTATGTGGTATTTAAGATATTTTCGGCTTAATAAGTGAGCAAAGTTTTGTGCAATCTTCCTATTACCAGGGTTTCAGTCTGTGCTTACCTCCTCATGTTCTTTTGACCTTGGGAGAGATTTACCACTTTCTTCTCTAATATGAAAGGGCAGGCAAATATTATGGTATAAATGATCTCAGAAATTCATGTATCTCTGAACAAAATGAGGTAAATAACCATGCTGCTGTTGCTCATGTTTTACACTTTTAAAACTACTATATACTTAACAGGTAAATCTGCTAATTTTTTCTATGAAAATATAATTTTAGTAAAATAAATTGAGCTGTAAAATACAACTTAATTCAGCATCTTCCTTGTTGATATGAAAAATATCTTTCCTCACAAATGAAAGAGAATTAATTTATTATTATTTATGTTTTATGTATTGTAATTTGTGCATGCCAATCTCCTGTTTTACTAAGAGCAATGCAACCCACAGCTGAGAAGATATCTGGCCCATGACACACAAAGCCAGGGCAAAAACTCAGGACTTTTTTCCATTTTTGGACCAAAATACTTTCTAACTACATCATGATGCTTCTACTCTTTAGCACATACATTAACTGTCAAAAACCAGAAAATCTTTTGTCATCTTTGGTTTGGAGCAGCACGATGTGGCTTGGAAAGAATGAGCCGACATAAGGTGGCATCATCTGCTAGAAGAAAGAGGTCATTATTGGCTATTTGTGTGAGGTGGCTTGAAAAGAGAAGGGGAGGAGTGTCACACTCTGCATGGGTCCTTGAAGTTTTCCTGGAGAACACTCCATTAGCAATGACAAGTTGCCATCTGTTAGTGAACTCTTCCAGAAGAGAGAGAAAGCTCCAAGAACGTTTTGCTGAGAACTGGCTCTCCAAATCCAGCCACTGATTTTCTGACCTATGCCAACAAGCATCCATGCTCACCAGTAGACTTTCTCACTGAATTAGAAAAGTGTCACAGAATAAATAATAAATATTTCTAAATTATAAGTTGATACTTGAAAAGAGCTGCAATTATGGTACTTATAAAAGCAGCCATTTAACTTGCAAGTTAGTAAAGTTTGCCTGAAAGTTTATTCAGCAATACAGATTTTTGATGATTCTCTACCAAACTATATATTTTATGAGAAGTGATATGAGTCTGCCCCTGGAAGGAAAAATGAAAGTGACCGTTTATGCATTCACCTTAAATTGCATCCCTTCCAGATCTTCTGATAAAGATAGAGGAAATGTTGTGCAGTAAATCATGAGTATTTCTCTATTTCATGCATACTAAACCTGAGAAATGTCAGAGAATGAAATATTTTCACCTCGGTATGGTGTACATTTCAAAAACATAAATCTTTTTGTAAGTAATATATTCATTTGTTTGCATACTATTTGATGGAATGCAATTATATGTATAGTATGTTCACAATATTTTCAAAAGTATCTATATCCTAGAATTTATATATATGTATATATGAATATATAAAACTTGACTTATCTTAGGAATCATATTCCATAGGGGTAGCGCTGTGGAGTGGTAGGTACGGCCACTGCCTTCAGGATTACCCTATTGGTGATGGTTTGGGTCACAGCTACCCTACCTCTGATTCAACTGTCTGCTAATTCACCAGGGAAAACAGAAGATGGCCAAGTATTTCAGAGCCTCGTCATAAGTGCAAGACTTGGAAAAATTTCCTGACTGCTAGCTTCAGACCAACCCAGCTTCTCATGTTTTGACCGATTGGGAAGTGAGGCAATGGAAGATCGTATTCTCCTTTCTCTTTCTGTAACACTATCCTTCAAATAAATAAAGAAATAAAATAACCAATATTGTTTAAACTAGTAAAGAACAGCAAGCATGTGATAGGACAAAACATAAAATCCAGTAACGCTGAACATGCTGACTGTATTGAAGGATTTTTTTTTCTAAGATTCTAAGATTTCTAAGATTTCCTAAGAGATTTCCAAGAAAAGGAGAGACAGAAAGATCCTCCACTTGCTGGTTCACTTCCAACTGCTGCAATGCTTGAAGCTGAGCCATTCTGAAGACAGGAGCCAGGAACTTCTTCGGGGTTTTCCGCATTGATGCAGAGTCCCAAGGCTTTGGGCCATCCTTGCCTATGACTAAGGTGAACAAGGGACTTTCATATTCCAATTTTTTTTTTTTTTTGCTTCATGTGTGAGATAGATTGTCTGCAGTTGAAGATTGTTAAAAAAAAAGGTGCTAAGTAAATTTTGCTTAAAATTATTTTTCCTGAGTCCTAATCATTTACCTATTCATAGACAATACCAGTATGTCGTTATTTCTTAAAGAGCCTCCCCAAATTCATGAACTCCTATCACAGTGTGACTCCAGGATCGGACGTTCTGTGACCCTCTTTGGATCTTCCCACCCAATTCTCTTGCTTTCCTCTCTTTCCAGCTTCATTTTCTCCTCCATGTCAGGAAAACCCTTTTCTGTTTGACTCTTGAAATTCTTACCCATCTGACAAAGTGTCTTTAACTCTCTAACTCTACCATTTTGCTGTAGAAAATTTGAATTTGTTTTTTGACAGTGATATGTAACAAATCCAAACATTTTGCAAAATGTCTTTGCATAGTGATCCTGCAAAATATTCTTGACTGTTAATTAACATCTTCAAAGACCAGAATGAGAGTTACCCAAGTAAGATTACCTTCCAAACTTTAGCATTTCCATCTTTCTATTATTCCCATGACTGATTCTTTGATGCAACAATATTTGATTGGTTATGAAGGAATTACCAGTGTTTAACCTCTGATCCAGTAAATTTCTAACATTTAACAATCATTTATAAAGAATAAAAAAAAAAGGTCATATTACAGCTTAGATTTACAGCAGGATATATGCCATGCATAGCATTTTTTTTTTAAGATTTACTTTATTTTTATTGGAAATTCAGATTTACAGAGAGGAGGAAAGACAGAGAGGAAATTCTTCTGTCCAACAATTCACTCCCCAAGTGGCCACAGCGGCCAGAGCTGATCCTGAATCCAGTTGATGAGCTGATCTAAAGCCAGGAGCCTCCTCTGGGTCTCCCACGCTGGTATGGGCTGATCTGGGCAATCCTTGATTGCCTTTTCAGGCCACAATCAGCTTGATGGAAATTGGGGTCATCGAGAGTAAAACTGGCACTTATATGAGATCCTGGCGCATGCAAGGCAAGGACTTCAGCCACTAGGCTGCCACGCCAGGCCCACATGCCTTATTTAAGCTCCATATTTGAATATCTCATGCAACTCTCAGCATGAACTAGATATACAGAAAAACATTTCTTTTTTCGGGGGGCAATCTGGAAGAGCACTTAGGGGAAGGTGTTTCCCTTCTCTGTTAAAACAGAAATTGTATTTGGAAGACATGTGTTTCATTCAAATTAACTATCAATTGCAGACAAGCCATTTTGAAGGGGAAGAAAAAATAGCTGTGTGGTACCAGTTCACTGAAAACCACTGATAGTGCTTGCTACACTCAGTTAATTAATAAATCAAAGGAGAGTGTGCATAATGATAAACCACTTTTTAAATAAATGGAATTTGATAAGAAAAGTATGCTACATGCTTCTGCTTTCTAAGCTGTATCTGATTTGTTTGTGCTTGCTTCCACAATTTGTCATGGTCAAATTGAGTTTTAAAACTATTCTCTAAGGTGGCTGTGCTATGTCACAATATTGATGATCTTGGAGAATTTAATGAGTAGGTGCTAAATTTTAATATCAGAGTCACTGGTGGAACTAATAATGGTCAGACAAAGGACCAGCCCTCCTGGGCTATGAATGCAGTTTTTATGTATGGGCTTTAAGCACTTGCCAGTACCGGGTCCTGTTTCTTCATGGATTAACTGTGAGACAGTACTTCAAAACAAAATCAGTAGCCCGTCTTAGCTATTGCATTTAATCATCTGCAGCCAGATTTCCAGGAAGAATGAGAATGGGGAGAAAGAAATAATAAAGTTTGCAAAAAGGGTGTTACTTACCTGTCTGAATTATGTGTGAAAAGAAAACCTCTAAGCTACACACTGATCTTGCTAAACTTGCCTCAAATTCTCGATGCTGCTGACAGCAAGCATGCTTTCTGCAGGAGTAGTCTTTTCGGTTTGATGCTGGTTTCTGGCAGTGGGGCTTGATCCTCACCTCCTGTGTGGTTACGGATTCACCTGTCGCCTGGCAGGTTCTCCTAAGGTGGGAATCTGGAATGCACTACCTTCTTTAACTTCTGGCTGCTGTTATAATCTCAGATACTGTTATTTTTTCCTCTTCTTTGTACCCCGTTGTGAAGCTGATGCATTTCATTTGAACCTCTTTATCAGGTTAAAAAATAATGATTTTAATGTATATGATACATTTTAATATATTATAAAAATGTATATTCCAATTTTTTGGGTTCTAACTAGTTCCATGATTCATTGGAATTTTGCCTAAGCATTTTTTCATTGTCTTTGTCTTTTTAAAATCGTATTCTTTGATATGTTGTTAATAGACTTGCCAAGTTTTAAGGTTTACTATTAGTAGTTTACACATATTTTACATTGAAATATTTTTCTGGAATGGGAGAACTGATAGTCCTGCAAAAATTACAATTAAATAATTGCAAAAGAAATAGATGTTAATGAAAACAACGTAAATTTGTTAACTTTATTTTTGTAACATCAAATGATTTCTAACTCTAGCAATATCAGAGTCATGATAGCTTTCTATGGGCTTGGATTACCAGTGTTGTTCTTTGAAACATGAACATCTATATTAACCTGTTTCTAATTGGCTTCTGATGATTTATGATTAATCATAAAATTATTCATTGTAATTCATTTATGGCCTTTCTCACAGAATCAGCAATATCAAGTAGTTGAATTTACTTTCATATTATGTATGTTATATTTAAAATATATTTGTATATATTCTATATATTATCGTTACCATTTTATCCTGCTTCTGATTTAGTTCAGCATATTCTGTGTGCTGACTATTCAAATTAGGGCTGTTGCTTTGTGTTATACCAACTCTTGTGGGTGATCTTTCTGTTCTTCTGTTTATTATAGCATGCTGCTCCCTCTCCACCTGTGTTTGTAATGACCCATAGTTTACCTGCGGGCCGGAAAGCATACTAAGCTGCTTCTCACAAAGTGAGACCATGGACACGTCGCAATCAGCTCTGCAGGACCCGGGATGTGTGAAGTCCCTCCCCTAGAGTCAGCTCTAAGCCATCACTTTACTAATGAGCTCAGGTTTCACCAACATGCGGACTGCTCTGCTGCGGTTTCATAATGTTGGCTGTCTTGTTAACTTAATTCCCTGAGAACTTTTTTTTCTTCTTCTGTAAATACTTAGAAGATTTTGTAAAATCAATGAAGATAGTTCAGAAATCCCCCATTTTGTACCTTGTTTTTATCGATTTTTCTTGAAACTGACAACTATGTCATATTAAAAGGATTCTTCTATATTAAATGCAACATTCCTTCAAGAAAGCACACCTGAGAAAGAATCCGAAATTTTATTTGTTTTTACAGATAATAGTTTCTCGTAGTTTAGTACATCTTGTCGTCACCTCAGTTCATTCACCAGGTATTGTGCTGTGAGTTGATCAAATCCATCCCAGAAATGAGTCAGAAACAGACCCTTGGAAGCTCCAAGGTCTGTTTTAGCAAGAAGCTGGAGTTAGAGCAAGAGCTGGGGTTGAAACCAGAAAATCTGGACACTATTAATGAAGATTGTAAGCATCTTCTGTGTTGGAATAAATGCTCCCTTTGAAAGATTGTAAATTAGAATGAGGGTCAAGAAGAATGTGATTTTGATTCCAGTTCTCAGATTTATTGCCAAATTTCATTCTGCACTCAGCCACACTTTTCATGGATGATGATATTTTGATGTCTTACACAGTATGCTGCAATATCTGGCAAAGCAATCTCAAGCTAAATTCTTCTTATAAAACTATTTATTCAACTCCACTGCTCTAATTTTATTCAGCTGATGATACATAGCTGTAATTTTCCTATACTCTTCTGTTTGGAAAGTTTATAGTCACAGTTAACAGATTTAGGAATAAATGTCCAAAATATTACTTTTTAATTCCATGGCTCAGGTTATTTTTTTTATTTCTTTGTTTAGATTTAATACATATTCAGTGATTTTAAGGAACTTTTTCAATATGATTTTACGTACAGAATTAGCTGATATGACTTTTGTTAACTCTGAGAATCCATAAATGACAAGAAAAAACAACTACAAACAAGTACAGTTTTATTTCTAAAAGCATGATTATAGAAGATGAAGATACTACAGCCTAAATAACGTAATATACGTGTGTGTAGGTGCATTTTCCAATTTAATAAGTAATCATATCTTTTTTTCTAAATGATTGAAAACAATTGACACTTTCTATTTAATACTGTATTGGTCTTTGAAAAAGTCACATAGTTACATTATAGTGCTCTCAGAAAAAGAAAGTATCTTTTTTTTCCAAAATGAAATTGTTGCATTTGTGTGTATGTAGATAGAAAATGCAACTTTAATAGACATTTCCATTTTTTACTTTCTGGTGATTAGATATAAAAGATTGTAGGCCAATGTTGTGGTGTGTTGTTTAAAGCTGCTGCTGGTAATATTGATCTTGAATGTGACCCCTCAGTTGTGCTTGGTCGCCCAACTTCCAATCCAGCTCCCTATACACGGTATGAAAATAGGTAAAAAAAAAGATAACCATTTGCTTGAACTCCCATCACTCACATTTGAGACCTATGTGAAAGTCTGATTCCTGCCTTTGGCCCGGCCAAGGGCTGAGGTCTGCAAGCATCCGGTGAGTGAGCATCTGCCTCATGCATGTGCTTGCATAATCTCTGTCATTCCCTCAGCCTCTGTAAAGTTGACTTCCAAATAAATACATATCTAAACAACAAATCAAAGTCCTCAGGAAATGGCATAGAAACTAATGAAAATCATAATTTTGCTCTTAAAACTATAATAGCACCCACCAAAACCAAAGGCAAATGTGAAGAACATCCCAGCAAAATAACAACAGAAGACTAAATCAAATAATGAACAACCCATTGCTAAAATGACAGGACCAAATTACAACCAATTCATATAACCCTGAATGCAAATGGCTTAAACCCATCAATCAAATGTCTTAAATTAGTACACTGTATTAAAACAAAACAAAACAAGCATCTGTTTTTTCGCCTCCAGGAGACATATCTCACCAACAAAGATCAGCAGAAACTGTATGTCATGGATTTTGATTTTTTTTTTTTTAGTTTCATCTCCTCAAAACACTTTCTAATTAAATTGTTCACTTACTCAAAGATCATACAGTAGCATCATTTTCTTCAAAAACGTTCTTGATTTTCTTTTTCAGTTCTTCAGTGAAACATTAGTCATTCAGTAGCATGTTATTTAACTTCATGGTGCTGTTAATTTATTTTTTTCCCCTCCTGGTTGTTGATTTTGTTTTGTGCCCTTTCATTTAAGGGGATGTACAGTTGCTATAATGGAGATGATCATATCCAGATGTGAGCACACAATGCAGCATGCATCTCTACTTCCAGATTAAAGATGAACTACAAATGACAGTTAACTAGGGCCCAGTGTGGTGGTCCAGTGGTTAAAGTCCTTGCCTTGAACATGCCAAGATTCCATATGGGCACCGGTTCTAGTCACAGCAGCCACGCTTCCCATCCAGCTCCCTGCTTATGACCTGGGAAAGCAGTTGAGGATGGCCCTAAGTCTAGGGACCCTGCACCCATGCGGGAGACCTGGAAGAGGCTCTGGGCTCCCGGCTTTGGATCGGCTCAGCTCTGGACTTTGCAGCCACTTAGAGAATAAATCAGCAGATGGAAGATCTTCCTCTCTGTCTCTCCTCCTCTCTCTCTAAAAAATGACTTTACAATAAAAATAAATAAATATTTAATCATAAGAATTGATAATATTGTGCATGAGCCTGGATTTCTACTCCACAAGTTGCATACCTGTGGCCAGCAGGGTGAAGGACAGCCCGGGCCTGTAACCCAGGATTCCACCCTGCTGGCTGTCCAGCTACAGCCAGTGGAATCTTGGGTCAGGCACTTAGTGCACTAATGGTGCTGGGTAAAGGCCTCAGGCTGCCTGGCCTCAGCTCTGGAGGCTTGAGGGTGTGAATCTGAGTTATGACAAAGGTGAGGTCAAGCAGAGACCTGAGGGGTCATGTTCAGGTGAGGAATGACTTCCAGCAGCAAATATGTTGGCACAGGTGTAATTAACACAAATTTCACATTAACCAGACCCAGAATGACCACAAACTACTAGCTGTTTTTCTCCCAGAACAGTAACCTATGTAATTGCTTAAATCTTGGGCTAAATCTTTTATTTTTAAACATTAGAAACCTAAAAATAGGAAAAATGTAATTTTAACTTTTCTAAGCATCTATAATACAAAGAAATGGAACCTGGGGATTACGAGTTCAATAGACAATGCTATTTATTATTTTTAAAGATTTATGTTATTTTTATCCAAAGTTAGAATTGCACAGAGAAGGAGAAGCCGAGAGATCTTTCATCCACTCGTTCACTCTCTAAATAGCCACAAGCCAGGAGCCAGGAGCTTCTTCTGGGTCTCCCACATGGGTGCAGAAGCTCAAGGATCTAGGCTGTCCTCTGCTACTTTCCCAGTCTATGAGCAGAGTTGTTTTGGAAGTGGAACAGGAGAGCCAGGGATCAGCCCATATGGGATGCTGATGCCTCAGGCTGAGGTTTTAGCCGGGTATACCACAGTACCATTCCCACCCCCCCCATTTTTTTTGTTTGTTTGAATGATGGTAGATTTGTTGCTATTGTTCTTATCAAAAATTGTAGCTGGAATCCATAATCTTCCCATAAATTCTATGCTTTGAGTATATTTTGCATACATCAAGACTTTTAAAGAAAACATACATGATTTTTTTTTAATCAAAGATCAGTATTTGCCTTCCATGAAAAAAATGCTATTGACAGAGAAGATGGTGTTAACAGTGTAGTTTAAAACAACAAATCTATGCTTTTATTTTCCTTTCCTAACAGAATCTGTGCCAGTTTTTGAAAATCTGCCAGCTTGTCATAGTTAGAGCTTAATCTCCTCATTGTGGAGAACACTAGATAGCCACCAACATCATGGAACTGATGAATAAAGTCTAAAGAAAAAAATAAGTATCGTGAGGGAGAGATGATAACCTGGGGAGTGATAGCTGTTTGGCACCTTGCCTCCTGGGTCCTCCTAGAGCATGTGTGACTCTGCAAAGGTGAGCAGTTCAGTGCGTGTCCTGTCAGAGCACGGAGCTAAGAATGGCAGTAGATGATGAATGAGATCATGCTAGCAAAATGTTTCAGAGTGACAAAATGCACAAAGGGCACATAACAGGTATGGATAAGAAGAAAAGAGCTATCTTGTACAAAAGATATTGAGCTCATTCTTGGAACTTCAATGGGTAGAAAGAGATTTTCTTTTGGAAAAATTACACTGTGAAACCATTTTGCAAAAATGAGCTTAGTAACAAACTTGAGCGTGAATGGACCTTCCACCTCTGAAAAAAGCCTAAGTGTGTGTAGTTGGACATCGTCCGTGTACTCCCCAAAGCTGTTGTACCTTTGGAGAACTGACTGGTGAAATGATTTGAGAAATTCATACTATTCACTTACATCATTGAGAAGTATAGTTCTCATTTGCCCTCATTGTGAAGTTTGAAATACTTTGCCTAACTATACCTTAATACAGAGATCAATGATGGGGATCTAAAGCCGTATTAAGTATTTCCTTGTTGTTTGCTCATTCTTTTTGATCTCATGTGTGAGATATGTCAACATGGCTATTTCAGTTAAGTAAATAAATGTATGTTGACTGCCTTCATCATGAACGTGAAGATCATTTTGTGTTTCTATTGCATGAAGTAGCAGGGCGTTAGAAACTGGCCAGTTGGGATCATACCAGGTAAACACTTTAAGATTGGTGAACAAAAGCAGGCACATGGACTAGAGTTTCAGATGCTGACAAGGACATCGGAAGCCTGTACCAGCATGCTTGGGTCTTATTCCTTCCTCTCACTCCAGATTCCAGTTTTTGTCTAATGTGGACACTAGAAGGCAACGGCGAGGTTTCCAGTAGTTCTTGTTACCCACCTGAGAATTGTTGGCTCCCAGCTTTAGTCTCAGCAGCTGATGTACACCTCGAGAGTAAAACAGCCCACTGGAATGAACTTTGTCTAAATATATCCAGCATTTAAACGATACTATAATTTAAAAATGCAAGAACATACGAAAATAAAATCAATTTGATTTTCATTTCATTTTAAAAATATTTATTTCTTTTTATTGGAAAGGAAGATGAGGGACAGAAACAACTTCCATCCTAGATGGCCACGATAGGCCAGTGTTGAGCTGATGCCAAATCAGGACCAGGAGCCAGAGGCTTTCGTCAGCTCTCCCATGCAGTACAGGGTCCCAAGGCTTTAGGCCATTCCCCTTTGCTTCTAAAGGCCATAAGCAGGGACCTGTGTGGGAAGTACAGCAGATGAGCCAGTACATGAACTGGTGCCCAAATGGGATCCTGGCACTTGCAAGGCAAGGATTAAGCCATATTCTTATTTTTGTAATTTCTTAGTGTGTTATTCACCTTTTAAATTTTAATTAATTAATTGACTAATTAATTAATCAATCAATTAATTAATTTTGGAAAGGCAAATCTGCAGAGAGAAGGAGAGAGACAAAGATATTCCGTCCTCTGGTTCATTTCCCAAATGGCCACAATGGTTGTAGCTGAGCCGATCCGAAGCCAGGAACTAGTAGCATCTACTGTGTCTTCCACATGGGTGCAGGTTTCCAAGGCTTTGGGGCATCTTTAACTGCTTTCCCAGGCCGTAAGCAGGGAACTGGATGGGAAGGTGGGCAGTCAGGACAGGAACCAACATCCATGTGGGATCCTGGCAGATAGCGGAAGATTTAGCTATTAGGCTACCATGCCAGGCCTTTTTTACCGTTTCATCAAAAATAATGCTTCACCAAGGCCAACAAAAAGTGTAATACATTCTTTGTAATATTATTTATAAGTTGTAGTAATGTTTATGCTGTGTATTATTTTCGATCTTCTATGAAGCAGGAACAAACATGAAACTTTCACTAGAATATGATTTATCTCCCCTACCATACACCCTGGATCTCAGTAAAACTTACTCTTGTTTGTTTTGCCTCTGCTGCATGATATCTGCGACATAATGAGCCTATGTAATATTCTATGGAATGTTAAAATGGTCCACATCTCATAGGATTGCATTATGGCAAATGATGGAATATTAATATAGCCTTAAGATAAAATGTAAATGAATGACATTGAACAACCTATATTAATGCAAACTGCTTTTGACTTTCTTTTCAGGTTGAACTGGTTAAGGAGGCATTTGCTAAGTCGATGACTTTATTATTTGTTAATATGTTCTGGCAGGGATACCACATGCTACTGATGACTGAAATTGGGTCTGTTATATTACTTGAACCTTTAGTAGTCTACATTCATTCTTTTGGATTCATTCAGTTTTGTAAATTTACAGGTCAAAATAGGTGGAGAGAAGATAGAGACCATCAGCCATATATTCTTTAGATGATTAATCATACTGTCAAAATCAACAGGTTTTTTGTTTATTATTCTTCTCTTAGAAATGAAGATCACTTTCAGTGGTTTTCAGATCACCTTTCCTAGTGTGGTCTCTCTTTTTTTTCCATAGGCAGTATACCATCATTCAAAAATTACTTATTATATCAACTTTGGGCATGTTTGTTGAGACTGGAAAATGGATACTTGAATGGGTCATTAGTCAATTATTGTATGTTAAGGTCTTAATTAAGGTATATATATATATGGTATATATATAATGTAAGGTATATATATATAATATAAGGTATGTTTTAATTAAGGTATATATATGGTGTGTGTGTATATATATATATATATATATATATATATAATCTGTTTATAATCAGTATTCCATCTATTACTTTACCCTGATAGGCTGTCGCTCTAACAGTGGGACTAAAAGATGCCTTATATCTTCAAATGTCAATGCAAATTGGATTCTGTGTGCAAATGTTTTAGAATTCAGTTATGTCTTTAATCGCCCCCCCCCCTTTAAGATTTATTTACTTTTATTGGAAAGTCAGATATACAGAGAGGAGGAGAGACAGAGAGGCAGATCTTCTCTCTGACGGCTTACTCCCTAAGTGGCTGAAAGGGTTGAAGCTGAGCCCATCTGAAGCCAGGAGTCAGGACCTTCTTCAGAATCTCCTAAATGGGTGCAGGATCCCAGAGCTTTGGCCATCCTCAACTGCTTTCCCAGCGCACAAGCAGGGAACTTGATGGGAAGCAAGACAATCAGAATTAGAACTGCCACCCATATGAGATCCAGGCTCATTCAAGCTAAGGATTTAGCCCCTGTGCTATCACACTGTGCCCCTTAATTCTCCTCTTTTCAGGATACACTAGCACAAACAAATGCCAAAAGTCATTTAGGGGGTAACCCCAACATATAATTGCCAAAATATTGCTGGGTTCTTTTATCTAGGAATCAGTTAGTGAGGCAAATGTTTGCCTCTCTGAGATTATAAACTAAAAAGTAGGTAATCACAAGTTACATGTAATATTGAACTCACTCCTACTTCTCCATGGTTTCCCATTTTTAATTTTTAAAATGTATGTGTTGGTATTTGAAAGGCAGATTTTAGAGAAAAAAGGAGAGTTTGAGAAATCTTCCATCTTCTGGGTCACTTCATAAACAGCTGCAATGGCCACAGCTAAAATGATCCAAAGTCAGAAAGCAGGAGCCTCTTCCAGATGTCTCAAGTGGGTGCAGGAGCCTAAGGACTTGTCTCATCCTTTCCTGCATTCCCAGGCAGTAATCAGAGAGCTGGATGGGAAACAGTGCAGTCAGGATTAGAACCTGAACTATATGTGGTGTTGGTGCTAGCAGATGGAAGATTAGCTTGCAACACCACCATGCCAGCCCTTCCATTCTTACTCTTTAAAAACATTACTCATAAACAACAACAACAACCACAACACATCTTGCAATTGAACTCCAGGATTACCATTCACTCTTCCTAATGCAGGGAAATCATTGCTAGTTTTAGGTGTGTAGTCTTTTTTCCCATTTATGATTTCAGAGAACTCTAGCAAGTTTAGATTGAGGCTTAACCTTATGACTGGCATAGATGCTGGGAGGAACAGGCATTTGTTACTTTGTTAATAGAATATAATTGGCAGTGACTTTGGACACTGAGGAAAAGGTAGCATTTTCCCAGGAAGATATTCTACACCTGGAATGTATAGGAAAGCAGGTAAAATTTCAGGGCTGCTGTTACAAAGTACCTCAGATTGTATGGCTGACAGACCGTGGAGCCAACTTGTCACTCAATCCTGCACGCAGTGGTCCAAAAAAAGGGGTCAGCAGAGCACACTCCCCAATAATCCTGGAGGAGATGTCCCTTTATTTCCTATGGTTTGCAGGAATTCTTGGTAATTCTTGGCTTTTAGCGGAAGCACTTAAGTCTTTACCTCCATCATTAAAAAACATTGCACTCCCATGAATTTTTGTGCAGTTTTATTTTCCTTACAAGGATGTTTAAGATATTAACGTGAAGGCCAATTCTCCTTCAGTATGAGTTAATATTGATTTAACTATTACATCTACAGTGAAGCCATTCCCAAATACTTTTACAGTTATGATATGTTCTGGATTGCAAATTTAACACATATATTTTATGGTAAATAGTTTGATCTAGAACAGGAATATTGTAGATACTATCTGCCTAGATATTCACCTATATATCCCTGTTTTAAAATTCCTAGTCATGCCTTATCATGGCTTGCACCTTTCAAGCAGGCTT
The DNA here is from genome assembly GCF_017591425.1 of Ochotona curzoniae. Classification (NCBI taxonomy): domain Eukaryota; kingdom Metazoa; phylum Chordata; class Mammalia; order Lagomorpha; family Ochotonidae; genus Ochotona; species Ochotona curzoniae. The sequence goes on along the minus strand of NW_024466502.1, from coordinate 37,398,074 downwards.
GCTTTGGCTAAGTTTAATTTTTGCAGATGACATAAAACTTCATATCCAGATAATGTCATCTAAGTCTGCTGGTTTACTTCAAGTGTTAACATCCTGTTTATTAGCTACACTTGAAACTTTTTATTCTCATACAGAGCATTAACGGTTTGCTATCAGTCTTTTGTTGCTCATTATCCCTCTGCAGGGCATCAGTGTAGCGTTGCTGAAATACACTCTCTAGGTACTCCCAGCTTTGTTCCCTCATTTCTTTCAGTAAATCTGCCAATAATACTGTTTCTTGGGGACATCACAGAAATGTTTTGCAATTGGGCATGAAATATTTCCAGGGAATCTCTGCCCTATCTATTAATGAATGTGATGTCTCATTACCTTTCTGGGTGGTACCTGAACTGCTGCCAAATCCCTATATTACTTGTGTTTCCTGGATCGTATCTAGAAATCTTTGTATGAATGTGGGAAGACAAAGGATACAAAGAAGTATTCAAAAATTCCACTTGAGGAAACATGTATGTGAGAGACATCAAATAAGGCACTGGTTGTATCTTCAAACAGCACTGCAGCTCAGATGAATATCAACCAAGATGAGGAGGAGAGGAAGGGGAGAGGAAGGGGACAGGAGGAAGAAGGCATAAGGGAAGGGAGGGGAGCAAAAAGGAAAGGGAAAGAGGGAGGGAGGGGAAGGGAAACTGGGAGGGAAAGAGGGTAGACTAATGAGAGGAGTTGAGAGGGTAGGAGAGAGGAGGGAGGAACAGGAAAGCTGTTAGGAAGCAACCTACCCTGCCAGCCCTGCTGTATATGCTTGAACTGAAGGTATTCATCATATACATCATTTGTCTCTGAGAAACAACTCTGTCTTTGCAGGTTCAGTCTTCGGATGAGAGTAACATGAGGATTATGACCTTGACATGAAGATGCTAATCACTGCCCTGCTGCCACACTCCTACTCAGACTCTGAGCGGGGTAAAGTTTTTGTTGCTAAACAGAAAGCAACAAACCTCAGGGGAAGCATCTTAAGGAGTAACTATATATTTTGTGGTATTCAAACTGTAATAAAAATAGACTAAGAGAAAACAAGTACTACCCCTCACATACAAACATTTTGGACAAAATTGTCCACTGCATAAAGAGTAAGTGGCTATAAATGTTAAGTATGAAAAGATGGTTTTCCTCACCAGAAATTATTTTATTGTCAATTAAACAATAAAATATCTTTTTTCACACATTATTTTATGATATTTAAGAGGCAAGTAGTGTTACATATTTTGCCAAATGAAACATAAGAGTACATTTTTACATCAATATAAAATATACACATATTGCTGTTTTAGAAGGCAATTAAAAAAATAAGGTATAATTACATTATTGCCTTCCATGTATGGGTATATGCATGTGTGTACGTGTTTGTACATGTGTGTGCACACAAGCTTTCAGGTATTTAATGCATTAGGTTTGTGAAAAGATCAAACGGGAGCAGAGAATTGATATAATATCCTGTGATATTCCTAACTCATCTTTCTTTCTTTCTTTCTTTCTCTCCTTCTTTCTTTCTTCTTTTGTTCCTTCCTACAAAGATTCATTTCCTACAAAGATGCTGGATGAAGGAAATCCATGCTTTGTTATTGTTTTATTTTAACTTACTTGCTTTTAAAATTTTAACTAACAGTATTTATGCATTCTCACAAACCTAACTGTAATAGCACAATACATGTATTTAATGTGTACTGATCCTGACATGTTAATCAGCATTTCCTCATTGTAAATGTGGTTTTCTGATTATGCTTGTAGCCTCTCTATTCTGTTTCTTCATGCAATATATGATGTCATTATAGACTTAAAAGGTGTTTTGTTTGTAGCTTCCACATACAAGTGAGAACATACAACATTTGGATTCTGTGTCTGACTTGGTTCAGTTAGCCCAGTGTTTTCCAGTTCCAGCCACGGTGCTACAAATTACAAGGTATCATTTTTCTTTGGCTGAATACAATTGTATTGTATATATACATTGTATTTTCTTATACCATCCATGTGACAATGGACATATTGATTGATTTCATAACTTGATAGCTGTGACCAATGCTGTGATAAATATAGTGGAGTAAATCAAGATTTGGTGCAATGATTTCATTGATTTAATATATTCACCCTGAAATGGCACTATTAGAGTAAACAGCAATTTTACATGTAGTTCTTTAAGAAGTTCCCATATTGTCTTCCATTGTGGCTGATAATGATTGCTTGCTAAAGGATTAAATTAAATAAAACTGTATTCATTTCTAAGTGGTTCATTTGGGTATTTTAAACCATATAATCACTCTACTAGGCGAAGTAAGCTCTGATAGCACTAAATAAAATCAAATTTAGTTATTTGTATTTGGGTATATATTTGTAGACAATAACAGTATTAGGTTTTGAAATCTTCTGTTGTGGATTTTGGAAACTATAAACCTTTGATTTAGAGAGACATCACACAGATGTCTCAGATCTAAAAGTAATGCTTTCTATTTGAATAATAATAAATTGTTTTACTTAATCACATTATGTTTTAAATATATATATATACATATACTGAACCTATGTAATATAAAATGTATTAGGACAGAATGCCTTCCTTGCTTTTATTTTTAATTATTATTAGTAAGTCATAACAATTAATCACTAAAATAAATAAATTTTCTCATAATTTGTAAGATATTGAAAACAGTAGTTTATAAATTCCTACTTCCCATAAATACTTGTTTTTTTAATCCAAATGATTTCTACTTTGCGCACATTGCTTTGCTTATGAAAATCATTTGGAGACATGCCTTGTCCCCTCTGCATTGACCGTTTTAATAAATTTAGTAAATTTCATTGTCAAGTGTAGAGAAGCTTCATGCAGCATCTAAAGTGGTTTGAGTATTGTTGAGATCTAATATATTGACATTGTTTAAGAAAAATACTCATTTTTTTTTTTAAGGAAGCATTCATACCCCAGTTATCTCAATTGAAGTAGAAATACAGTGCTTTGGGAAAGTACTGAAGTGAAAGAAAAAAATTAGTTAGTTGATTAGGTTTATGCTTGTCAGCTGTAAAACCTGTGTACTTCAGTATGAAGTCAGTTGAGTTCATGGTAGATTGGGTTAAGCTGCTGTAAGTCTGGCTCCTCTTTCTTTTTTCTTTTTTTGTTTGACTGAATGTAACAAGAAATAAATACTTTCAGCTATTTGCTTTTAAGTTGTGCAGCTTGGAAAATATCAGTGAACTTGCAGAGGATGGAATCACTAGGCATAGCAGATCAGGACTCTGGGCAGAAAGACAGGAGCAAGTAAAGCTGCCTGGTGACCAAACAAAGCAAAAATACTGTCCTCTCTCTGCTTAAATGGGCCAGCGCTGTAGGCTGAAGGAGGATCTCATGTATACATTTGTATTTAGCAGGCCTTACCCTTGTATAGTTCATTGCCAAGAACAACAATAAACAGTAGCTCATTACACATGGTGCCATCTCATTATATGAGAAGCTACTCTAGCATATTAAAAACAAAATACCAAAAGCCTAAAAGAAAACATGACAGAAATTAAATGCAAACAACTGTGCAGTTTATTTTAGAAATATTGATCCCCGATGAAAGAGTGGCATGTTTAATGAATACCCTTAATGATTTTACAGTAGGGCAAATCATCTATGAAAGTAACATGGTTAAAAAAGAATGGTATAATCTGATACCCAATGAAATCCAATATACTTGCAAGCTGTATCAGTAACTATGTCAAAACAAAACTCCCTAGGATCAAAAAAGCTACAAATCAGGACAGGAAATAGAGCTAATTTATTTTAGCTTTAGTTTCACAGTAGACTAAAATGCTTACAGGAGTGCCATGAAAAAACTTCCAGACTAATCTAATCCTGGTCATAGTAATTACTTTTTTCCTCTTGGGCAAAACATAGTTGACAGGAAACAGCAAATGACTTTTAAGGGATTTAATAGGGAAAAACGTGTCATAGCCAAAGAAAATGTTCATTATTTAAGCAATAACCTTTAGACTTTAGTTTTAGGCACACTTCAAAATGCTTTAGAAAAAAATAGAATAATAAAGTATGATTGGATTATAAAAGCACAAGTTAGAAGAAAGCTAAATCACTCAAAGACTTTGAGATTGTGTTTTTTGTTTGGGCTACAAATATTGAAAAATTTGGAAATGGGCATGAAAATTTGGCATTTTTGTACAAATGTTCATATATGATGTTTGTTTAAGGAAATTAATATTAGCTTTGGCTAAAAAAACCTAAGTATGGTTATACAATTACTATCCCATGACATGATTAATTTTGTGTATTCATAGACAAATCACAAGCCAAAAATATCATATAACTTCTACGATATAGCTAGCCAATTACTATTTTTGCTGGGAAAGAAAAATAATATGTGCACAAAAATAAAATGAATAAAGTTTCAGTTATGTTGATTTCATGTGAAAAAAATACACATGATTCAACAAATCCAATTCTGAAATCCCAGCTCTAACATATTGTTCAGTTTCTGTGCAAGCATGCACTCAGCTCACTTGAAGTAGTGAGAGGTTTCAGTAAACCCCTTTTCAGTCACAAAGGATATCCTGAGATTCAACTCTTGCTGTTCTAAAATTGTGGAAAAAATTCAGTACTGATGTGATCAGCCTTACCAATACACATGTGAAGCAAAAACATACACATACACAAATACCTGAGTCCCAGCTTTTACACTCACCAATGGAAGCAACAGCTCAGCACGGTCCTATTCCAAGACCTGGGTCTAGCATATGGCAGTAGGTGCTGCTTCCAAGCCTGAGATGTCCTGCCCCGAGTCTTGGCATTTGTTAGCAGATGAAGCAGCCTGGCTCAGCTCAGCCTACTCACAATACCAGAACTTGCTGAGTACTGTAGCCTAGCCAGCCTGGCACACTCCTAGAACTGGATCTCACGTGTGATGACCTAATCTGTCATGACCCATACCCATTCTGGTTCTCATGAGTGCCAGGGGTGCTGGAGCCTAGCTCAGTCTAGCCAGTCCCAAGAACCAGACCAAATGCATGCTGACAGGTACTGCAGCCTTGCCCAGCCAGGTCCCCATAGAACTCTGGTTCTCACATTCACTAGTAAAGGACTACAACGCAATAGGGGAATAACTCATGTTCCCTTTTCAGGCTTATTCCCAGCCTGTGAGCCTGCATGTTCTAGTGGCTGCCTTGACCCGGCTTGGTAGTTTCAGTTCTTACTGGTGAGTATTGCAACCTAGCCCCACTGGTTGCAGCTCACACCATGTCCTGGCTCTCCTGTGTGCCAGCAGGTATTGTGTGCCTATCCCCAGATCCAACTAACAGAAATGTTGATTAGTGCCACAGCCTTTCCAGGCCTGGCCCACCCTTAGCCTCAACTGTTGCGTTCCCGAGCAGGAGCTGTGGCCTGGTAGGAGGGTCTCCCAAGTTCTTTTACCTGGCCCATTCCTAGGCATGGATCTCATGTGTTCCACTGCTGCGGCCCTACTTGGCATAGTCTGCCCTCAGTCTTTTTTTTTTTTTAATGATTTATTTATTTTCATCACAAAGAGAGGAGGAGAGACAGAGAGGAAGAACTCCAGTCCTCTGATTCACTCCCTAAGCGACCGCAATGGCCAGTGCTGCACCAATCTGAAGTCAGGAGCCAAGAACTTCCTCCAGGTTTCCCAAATGGGTGCAGGGTCTGGTCCAAAGGCTTTGGGCCACTCTTGACTGCTTTCCCAGGACACAAGCAGGGAGCTGGATGGGAAGTGGAGCCGCTGGGACTGAAACCGGTGCCCATATCGGATTCTGGCACATTCAAGACGAGGGCTTTAGCCGCAAGGCCACCATGCCGGGCCCTGCCCTCAGTCTTTAATTAAGTGTGTGCTGGCTGGTAGGTGGTCTGGCCCAGCTATGCCTCCTCCCAGCCCAGTTCCCATGCCAGCTGAGTTCCTGTAAGGTGAGTTCTGCACTCCAGTCTGACTTGGCTTACCACCACCCCCAGCTCTTGTGCAAATCAATAGGTCTTCAGTCCCCCAGAGGTGAGCCTGTACAGAATCTGCCCCCAGATCTTGTTCCCTCATATTCCTGTGGGTGCTGCAGCCCAACCTGATGTGGCCCATCCTGTACCCAAACATTTGAGGTACCTTAGCTTAGCCCAACCAGGTGTGCTCCCCAGCCCTATCTTCAACATGCATCAGTGAGCAGAGGGTAATATGACTTAGCACAGCCCAGGTCTCCCCTGTGGGTGGGTGCCTCAGGCTGACCCAGATGTCCCATGGATTTTCCCCTTCTAAACCACTCCATCTCAGCTCCCTCTCGTACCTGTGAATGAAGTGGCCCAGACTGTGGAAGCTTCCAGAAGTTATCCCTCCCTTACACACATGCCCTTAGCCACTCCCACTCTAATACATCTCCATGCCCTTCTTCCCCAAGCAATCTGCAGCTCCCCTGCCTGGGGGCTAGGCACTATGTTGGCACACTGAAATAGTTAACACAAATTTGGCATTAACCAGACCCCAAATGACTGCCAGGTAACTGGCTGCTGTTCTCCCAGCAGTGTAACACACTTGCCCAGGTATAAAGACTCCTTGCCTACAGCTGGGGTCAATCATTTTTCTTAAGTATGTTTATTGAAATAGTACTTGAGCCATTATCTGCTGTCTCCTGTGCACATTACCAGAAAGCTGGATCAAAAGGAGATCTAAATCATTCCCAGGACTCCAACATGGGATATGAGATTAACCTGCTGCCACAGCAACCGCCATGCCATGTAACTTTACATAGTTGTAAAATCTCAGTCCATTGCTTCTTAATTACTTCCACTCCTATGTGTTTATGCCTAAAACCCAATGCTTCCCTCTTGGATATGCTTTGTAATTAATAGTTTTTGGTAAGGATGGTGAAATGTTACTCCTATGCCTTGATAACATTATGTAAGACTCACTTTTACAACCCTGGAGTGGTAACCTCTACTTTTGCAATAAAATAAATGACTATATTACAGAATGCCATGTAATGGAGAAGTATGACAAGCTCCTAGAATAACAAAATGGTAGTATCTTGGAAATACAGCTTAGAAAAATTATTTACACTGACAACATAAATGAGTTTAGAAACACTGTCTTCCCCAGTCTAGCTGCTTGTGAAGATACAGACTGGCTAGACTCGGAACAAATGACTTAGCTATGCTGCTCCTGAATTTCTGAAAATGTGCACTTCTAGATAAAAATAAACCTATGTTTTAAAAACACTGACCTTGGTCATTTCTTATGCATCCCCCAGGAACACTGGGGTTTGTGTGGTGGCTTAGTGCATTTAGCCACCACCTGCAGAGCCAGCGGTCCTTTTAGGCACCTGTTCAATTGTCAACTGCTTCACTTCTGATTTAGCTCCCTGTTAATGATCCTGGGAAAGCAGCAGGAGATGACCCAAATGCTTGGGCGTCTCCACCTACTTGGGAGACCCAGATGAAATTCCTGACTTTTACTCTGGGTGTTGTAGGCACTTAAGGCTGAACAAGGGAATGGGATATGACTCTGTCCTTGCCTCTGCCTTTACTGCTCACTCTCTGAATCTCTGCCTTTCAAATAAAGAAATAGAGATTTTTTAAAAATAAGAAACATTATAAAATAGTTCACTTTTATTTCCTTGGACCTTAGTAACTTCAGTAAAACAAACAAATAGATTTTGTATACTTTTTAAAAATTGTTTTCTAATAGTTTTCTATATTAAGAATTTCAGATTTGATGATTTCACCCTACAAAAGGGAAAGTTGATTCTTTCATTTAAGAAAGACAAAGTTATCAGGACAATAAGATGCTGGACTCAATGCTGGGTATGTGCTTGCAATGAAGGAATCTCAACCAAACTTGAACTGTGGTTACGCTCCATGGGAGAAGGGTTGTGGGAGGAGTGGGGGAAATCCAAGCACCTATAAAACTGTATCACATAATACAATGTTATTAACAATAAAAAAAAGAAATACAATTGAATTGAGAATCTGGAATATAAACCTATGGAGAAGTATGAACTAAGCTGTAAGAACTGAAGTTGAATCTTTGGTATATGTCTGTTGACTCAGTGATTTTTGGAAACCAGTACCCATGCGAGATGTCTAATTTCTTGGTAAATGGCCCTCTTAAACTGACTGGAGAGTGGATCATTATATTTAGAGTTAAACACACTTAGTTATCTTTCTGTATCCAGTTGATTCACCTACTGATATAAATTTATATTCCGATTCTAAAGTAGGTAATGCTGTTTTCCTATTTCTTCCATTTTCTTAAATCTTGTAAGTCAATTACAATTATGTATTGTAAAATACAGTCGGAGACTCAATTATGCTCTTATGACTTTACACGGTTCAGAAGGCATTTTTGAAAAAAAGATATTTTATTTTCATTTTAAAGATAGGTTTACAGAGAGAGAATTTTCCTTCAAACCACAGGTTCACTCCCCAAATGGTCACAATGGCCAGAGCTCAAGTGATCTAAATCCAGGAGCCAGGAAGCTTGTTCCAGGTCCCATGTGGGTATAGGGGGCAAAGGTTTGTGACATCTTCTGCTGCTTTCCTAGACCACAAGCAGGGAACTGGATCAGAAGTGGAATGGCATAGTGCAAAATATCAGTGCCACAGATGGAGGCTTGGCTCACTATGTCCCAGCCCGTTTTTCTTTTCTTTTTTTTTTTTAATCATTTTTAGATTTAGCAACTCTATCCAGTTTAGAACATGAAGTTTCTTACTTAAAAAGTTTAATTTCATATCTACTTTTAATATATTCTTTCAAAGCGCAGAACAGAATATTTCCCATTATTAGACTTAATCCCTTTTTAAAAGACTGGACTCACAAAATATAATTTATTGCTTTATGACTAATATTTTTTATTTATGTCCCTGTATGTTAATTCTATATCTTACTATCAGGCAGATAATTTAGTGCATTTAGTTGGTCTCGACATTTTTCCAAGAAAAAAGCAAGGAAAACATAAAACACTTTGGAATTGAGAAATATAAACACACACCTAGATGTTTAAGTGGCAGAAACATAAATACCTCCACATAGTTTAAAAATAATTGTTAAGGAGGGACCTATATCCAGCTCATTAAAAAATGCATAACTGTCTATTTGGCATTCTTGCCTTTTTCCCTGCTCCTCTTTTTCCTTATCTTTTTGCCTCCAAACACATTGGATCTAAGATCCCATAAAATGAATGTAATTTAAACCCTTCTTCATTTAACAGTACTTCAGGGATGTTGGAGAAAAGTAAAATTTTATACACATTAAAACTAAAATGTGAGCTACCAGCTAGGAATATGGAAGAGAGTTGGAAGAGTTATGGCAGAATAGGAATTGGGTTTCTTTCCTGAGATTTTAATTTGGTGGTATTTTCTGTAAGGTGCCTGGAGCACTTGTTAATATTCACATATTGGTAATGAGATGTTGTGTGTGTGTGTGTGTGCGGTGGATGTCAATTTAGGAAGAGAAAGCATTGGGGATGAAGAAAGGAGAAAATTCAGAAATGTGATCCCACCTCCCTTGCTCTTTCAGTTACATGTGCACACAATGAAGCCTGAACCTCTTTCTTTTCCAATTTTCCACCCATTCTCTCCTGCAGCTTCCATATTTAGTTGCCTTTTCTCAAAGTCTGTTAACACAGAGTTCAACAATATATGTGTGGGCCAATCTTCACAATCCTGCTAGAATCTACTTTTTTCTAATCATCATATTGAGCACTCATCTTTATTTTTTTATTGATAGTTCTGTAAGATATGGATTCATGGTAACTATATCAATTTGCAACATTAATTAAGCAAACATTTAGTCAAATGTATTTGTCCTTTTATTTGAGCATATTTAAAAACATCTGAACAAGTTAGCAACCCATGGTATTTGTATTACAAGTTGTAAAACTGCAAAATTTCTATTGCTTTTATTTCTTTCTGAATTTTATCTTTGAATACAGTCTTAGAAAAGTGTTACTCTGTGAAAAATTTTTATCACTTCAAGTAAATCATGAAATTTCGAATAAATCTTAAGAGATGAGAATTAATCAATTCAGACTAAATCAAAATCATTTCCAGTGTCATATGATTTTTGCTTGTGTTTGGCTTCATTTTCCAAAGTTATAATAAAGGAAATGTCATGAAGGAAACATGTATTAATCGTATATTCACACATTGCTTATGATCATAGAAACACTTCAGTTGGTTCCAAAATTCTCATTTAACAGAGAATTTTTAGTAGAGTTCATTCATGTTCAGCTTTGCAATAAAGTAAGTCATATTGACAATTCAGATACTGTAATATAATTAGCACACTTTTTAAAATTCGAGCCAGCAGAAAATCCACTGAACATTTGTTGAAATTATGTTTATTAATGAAACATGAAATGTGGAATATATATTCTAGCTAGAAATGTGCATAGATTTAAAATCTGCTACTTCTTCAAATTCAGTGAAACTCAGCAAATATATATAATGATTTATAATGCCATTTGTTTAATACACATGTTGAGTTTGAATCTAAATATTTGGAATTCTATGAGCAGTTGAACAAGGTTCATTTCTGTTTCCTGAAAAGTTTTTGTGTCACTATTAATTATGTCCCTATCAACTTAAATAATATATGCTCATTAAAGACATGATCTTTATAGAACTATAGAAATGTTCATATTAAATACAATTACAGAAAAATCAGATGAAGGACTTTAAATCAGATGGTGTATAATTACAATATAATTTCCAATTCTTACAAAATATCTAGATGTGAAGAATGTATTATACTAGCCTCCATTTTCTCATCTATAAAATGGGGTAAAAAATAGTGGTTGTAATATTAGCATAACAAATCTACGTACTAGGTTTTCCACAGTTCACAGCTTAACAAAATTTCACCACATGTTATTAGTATCATTGCTATTAGATTCAATTTTTTCCCAATCATTTTGTAAAAATTTTGTAATTCTTTGTTAAATATCAATTTAATGCCTTCCTCTGAAAAGAAGAAAGTGTGTGTTATAATGCTAATGATTAATATCTACATATATATCTATAACCTTATGTTAAGGCACAGAAATTAGAGTTTAGATTTTTGTTATACTGTATGGAATATTTGGAAAGCATCTTAAAGATACACAACAACCTGTGTTCCATTACACTGCCTATGCATTCTCAATCTGTCTCTTATACATACACAGAGTTCTCTTTCTTTTGGTATTTGAGGTCAGTATTGTGGCACAGTGGTTTAACCTGATACATTCAATCCCTGAATCCTTGACTGCTCACCTTTCCATTTTAAAACGAGAAACAGATTCCGATGTAACAGTAGTGAGGGACCTCAACAACCAACCAACCTCAACTGACTGTTCCTTGACACAGAAACTCAGCAAGGAAGCATCACAGCTCACCAACACAGGAGGACACATTGATTTAGTTTACATCTACAGAAATTTTCACATACTACAGGTGTCTAACATACTTTCAATTCCATTAATACACGGAATGATATTATGAGCCACAAAAAAAAAGCCAGGTTTAAAGAAAATCAAAATCATACCATGCATTTGCCGAGACCATCGTGGAAGGAAACTAGAGACTAACATATCCAAGTACCCCAGAAAATGTGCAAATACTTGTAGACTGAACAATGCACTGTTATAGGAACACTATTTAAAAAAAATAAAATTTTTATTGCAATGAATGAAGGCATCAACACACTATATTAAAAATTACAGCATAAAATCAAGGCAATGTTAAGATCAATGCTTACGTTAAGAACTTAGAAAAGCACCAAGTTAAATGGCTAACTATATGTCCGAAGGAGCAGAAGAACCATAACAAAGCAATCCCAAGATTAGCAGGAAAAAAATAATCATCAAAAAGAAAAATGCAGGAAATAAACCAAATAGGGATCAACAGAACAGTAACTATGATCAACAAATGAAAGAGCTAGTTCTTTGAGAAAATCAACAGAATGGCCCAACTAATCAAAAAAAAAAAAAAAGAGGGAGAAGATATTAATCAAGATTCAGAGATAAAAAGGGAAATATAACAATGTACACCTCAATCAGACATGCAAAAATCAGGAACTATTACAAACAACTGTATTTCAACAAATCAGAAGACCTAGAAGAAATGGGTAGATATTTTTTGGACAAATACCATCTACCAAAATTGAATCACAAACTAAAAATTTAAATAGACTTGTAACCAAGACAGAGATTGAATCAGTAGTTAAATTCTTCTGAAGAAAGAAACTCTCTGGACTGAAAGATTTGACTGATGAATTCAAGAAAACTCCAATTCTGCACAAGTTATTTAAAATAGGAGAAAGGATGGGGATCCTACCAAAGTCTTCCCATAAAAACAATATAGTGTTAATACCAAATGGAAACCACAGAAAAGGATAACTTTAGAGCAATAATCCTGATGAACACAGACGCAAAGATCCTCAATAAAATGCTAGCAAACAGAATCCTCCAGTGCAACAGACAGATCATTCATCGAGACCAGGTGGGATTTATCCCAGGAACGAAGGGATTGTTCAACATATCTGAATCTCCTCCCTGATAACGTGTCTGGAAGGGAGCCTGAAAGGGTCCAAGCTCTTGAGCTTCTACACAAAGGGTGTCTCAGATTATTCCTCCTTATTCCTAAGTGTGTCTGGTCCAACTATGGCCATGGAGGCCATTTGGCGAGCACACAAGAAGTGGGAGATTTTTTTTTTTCTCTTCATTTTTTTCTTGGTAAATCTGCCTTTCAAAATGCACCTGAATAATTTTTTAAAAGTATAGATATTGGGCCCGGCGCGGTGGCGCAAGTGGTTAAAGGTCCTCGCCTTGCACGCCCAGGATCCCATATGGGCGCCGGTTCTAATCCCGGCAGCCCCGCTTCCCTTCCAGCTCACTGCCTGTGGCCTGGGAAAGCAGTCGAGGACAGCCCAAAGCTTCTGGAACCTACACCCACGTGGGAGACCCGGAAGAGGCTCCTGGCTTAGGATCGGCATAGTATCGGCCATTGCACTCACTTGGGGAGTGAATCATCGGACGGAAGATCTTCCTCTCTCTGTCTCTCCTCTCTGTATATCCGCCTTTCCAATAAAAAAATAATAAAAATAAATCTTAAAAAAAAAGTATAGATATTTCCCCTTATCGGATGAATCATAAAGCCTATCTACAAAGATTTAGATACATTTTTAACCGGCATTTGTTTGATCACAGTTCACAAATTTTTTTAAGGTTTCAAAATAACTCATTTTTTGGTCTGCTATTACATGTTTGTTTTCTTTCTTTTTCAAAAAAAATTATTTATTGATTTCCAACAGAGAGGAGAGAGAGAGAGGAAGATCTTTTTCTGATTCAACCCCCTAGCAGCCACAATGTTTGGAGCTGATCTGATCCCAAGCCAGGCGCCTAGAGCCTCTTCTGGATCTCCTACGCAAGTGCAGGGTAACAAAGATTTGGGCCGTCCTTGACTGTCTTCCCAGCCACAAGCAGGGTACTGGATGGGAAGCAGGGCTGCCAGGATTAGAACTGGTGCCCTTATGAGATTCCGGCATGTGCAAGGCGAGGACTAGCCCCTAGCCCTTTGTGCCAGGCCCAATGTTTGTTTTCTGTATGGCATTTGTTTTTTTGGTTTTACTTTTGCTTTTTTTTTTTTTTTTAGATACCATGTATTTGTTTAATAAATTCAAGAATTAGCCTAGCCATACATTTTATAATAAATGTGGAAATTAATAAATTGTCCTCATTTTCATTCCTGTTCCATGAGTATCTTAAAATCATTTAGCTCTCTTAGCCTTACTATGCTCTTTAGCATAAAATTCTACTTGCTTCAATATTATAATGTTAAAATCATATTTGAAAAATTTTGTTTATGGTGAAATAGCTTTTAAATTCACAGATTACTAAAAGGGAATTGGAGAGATTAAGAGTTTATGAAATGTGATTAAAATATGAGTCGAAGAACAGCGAATGACTATAGCAAGGTTTATTTTTCTTGATTCTAACAGGCTTGTCCTCTCCCTGTGCAGTGGTGTGTGCACTCATATTCTGTCCCATTCTGGTGCATTTATATTGCTGCCCATCATTTAAGCATGTTGGGAGAGTTGTATCTTTGTACCTTTGCATGGTTTAGAGAAGGTCCTTTTGTTACATAGAGGATAGCTGTTTTCATATATCCAAGATTTCATTTCCTGGTGGGTTTTTAACAACGGCAGGAAGCAGGTGGATATCCAACTCTGAACATGCAGCATGAGTGGACAGCTGATGAGTCCCCCAAGAGAGGACACAATGACACAAACAGGCATTTCAGTTTCTTGCAGCAGACTCATGATACAGGAGGATTACTTGGAGAGGACAGAGACTATTTTTCTAAAATCTCTACTTTCAAAATGTTTTTTTTTAAATTCTGAATAAGCATCCTTTTCTTTACTCCAAAAACATGTCTACATTTGCTGAGCTTGGTTAAATAGGAGTGCACTCATCTGTCATAACATTTGGTTCTTATCATGCATTTTTACGAAGATTGCTTGATATTATCAGCTGTATAGTATTTAGTTGTTCTTCATAATCATTTCCATTTTCTACATATTTTTATTGAATATATGTAAAAAAAAATCCATTTACATAAAATTGTGAAGCTGTAAGTAACATGTTGAGAAATAGGATAATCATGAGAGCTAATTGCTGGCTTGCAACTTATAGATTCAGATGCCTGTTAACTGATGGTTACATTGAAGATCTGTGTTTGATAATCCGAAAATGCTAGAAACAAACTTAGAAAACTGTGATCACCTAAAGAATGAGTGTCAGCTGTCCAGTTACCAACATCATTCAAATTAATCTTCTGCTAATCAGATCAAGATAATTAACAGATGAATCTATGCATCCCACTAGGCAGGTAAACATACTATCTAATGACCATGATCTGTGTGCAATAGATGGGAGCCTGATTGCATTGTAAGCACCGTGATATGTGAAAGAAGTCACAATAGCAAACCATTCCTGTTTTGCCAAGTTCATGAATGGTATGTTATTAAAATGATGGTGCCGAGGCAATTTATCCTCTGTTCTACAGTTCTATTAGTGCTGGAATTCTATTAGAAGCCTCCTTTGCACGTAGCCTTGATTCTAGCAATTACCTTCCCACATCTCTCACCTGAATTAACACTGCGTTCCACTACATCCTAGGTTCTTCATCTCAGAGGAACATCTCATTCCCTTAATAATTATGCAAAAACCTTCACATTAACTTTAAGCCCCTGAGAGTGTAACCTCTGCTTACCTTTTCAGGCTTCTCTACCCTCTTCTGCCCTGAATCTCAGTTCTCATAAGCCAACCTAATGCTCTGTTTATCTGTGGGTGCTCTGCTGTTTCTCTCCTGTTTATCCTCCAATTCCCTGGCTCTGACATTTTTCACGTCTAAAATGAACACAACAGCTTTCACTCATCATGCTGATGCTTAGTTTAGACATTATGTGATAAGAGCTAACCCTGTGTTCTTAGACAGATGACATAATTATGAGCCCCCACAAAACACAGTAGTATGTTTATTTTAGTGAGTAGTTATCAATTTCATTGCCAGTTTCCCTTAACACATGGTAAAACACCTTATTCACCCTGAATGCATATTGCATAGCATGTTGTTTTGCACATTAGTCAAGAAATGATCAACGAATGAAAAAATAAACTTAGGAAGAAGCTTTATGTGTACTTATATCAAAGGAAGAGGAAATCAGACTTGAGTGGAGACGCTATTTTAACATAGTTCATTTTACCAGACAACATGAGCACATATAAATATAATTATTGATCATCATTCTGAATTAAATAGACTGTAATCACTTTGAAATCATTCTTGGGTTCAAAAGCCATTCAAAAGTAATAAAGAAAGCTAGAAATGGAATTAGAGATCAACGGTTACATTCAAGGAACATAAAGCCTATTTGAAAACTTATTAACAGTGAAGAGCAAAAGTTGAGCAAGGTCTGAAAGGGATCATACAGAAAAGATGATTTTACAATGTTTTTTTTTTATTTATTTAAACAACTGAATGGGAAAATGCATTGTCCAGATGACAAATATGTTAAGGGAATTGTTAGTGGAAAATAGCATTGCTTGACTCCCTTTTAATAGAACAGAACTAGGGTCCGGTTCATATTTACAATGAGTGTAGATTGAATCTGTGCTTCTCACCAACACTTCTTGGCAGGGCTACTTGAGAATATGTCTTTTAGAGGATTTGAAGAGGCATAGAGGTCAAAGGGGGATCAAGAAACACATAGAATGAATGAAAATCAGCCTAAGGTTTGGTGTGGCCAGAGCTTCCTTTCCACATGTAAAATCCAGCATAAAAGTGTGATTTCTTTCTGTTCTCTGAATTTGTCTCTGACATAATCACTTCTCTTACCCCTCATCCTTTCCAAAACACAGTAAAGGATACATGCCTGGAAAACATAAGGGCTCATGGAAAATAGTGACCTGGAGGGAGGAATATCAGTAAAATCAGACACTAAAAATAATCTCACTACTTCAAAAATAGACCTACCCATCGAAAATGTTTATTTGCCATTTCACATATATAATCTTCAACATTCAACCATAAGCATAAACAGCAGAATTTTAAGAGAAAAATTCCGAAGAAAGGGAGAAGATAAAGCAATGAAAGCAAAGTAAAACTAAGCATCACTATCAAAGAGATAATTCAATATATCACATCACAAAAAATAACAAACTGCAATAAGGAGAAAAATAATAAGTGCTATTCGGTTATTTAAATTAGAAAAATTATTTTCATCAATGATTGTAAAAATTGCTTTCCGTGATACAGTTTTGTGGGTGTAGGGCTTACTCTCTCGCTCTTCTGCCTCTCTGTGTAGAATCGAGTTAGCTACTCTACAGGTATATTTATAAGTTTTGCTGAGAGTCCTAGTTTTACTCACGGCTAGAGATGAGTACTGCCAGGTGTCTTTAATACTGGTATGCTAATCTCCGTGTTACACTTCATCTATGAGAATGTATGTACATCTTTGATTATCTATATCTACTATTTTAAACTTTACATAAAGACTATCTAACATCAGAGAGAACATATATACAAATATTTATTGCAACTCAAAGATTTGAGGTTCTAGAAGCAAATGTCATACAAAGGCACAATGCAACCAATGAGAAATATACACAAATTTAAATATAAATGTAGAAATTGAAATCACCATCAACCATTCATCAACTCCAGAATTTTCTAGAAAATAATTGATGTCATAATAAAATAATCAAGGGCCATGTGTTATTTCCAAACCACACTAAAAATCAAAGCAGTGTTGCTTCCAAAGTACTAGATGAGTTGATTCTTACCTCCATATTTGATGTTGGACATTCGCCCATCATTGCTTCTAATGTCTCACTGAGAGACATTACCACTTAATTAGCAATTATAATCCATTAAGATTTTTTGCTTAATAATTGCTTAAGGGTATTAGAGAAATGTGGCTGTTGATATCTCCCTATTCTTAAAGGAGAAAGACAAATCAACAGTAATAGGATTAGACATAATGTAATTTAAAATAGACTACATATCCCTCAACTTTATCTCTGAAGAATTGGCTTAAAGATGTCAGCATACTATGCTAGCAATCTGCATTTTATTCTTCTGTCTCTGTTATGAGCTAATGGAATAGAAAATTCTAGATAAAATTTGTATTTATATTTCCAATTATAAGTATCCGTTCTCTCTATTAGTAATAGAATCATTCCCCAACCTTGAGTCCAAGTCAATGGTTGAAAATTCACACTATATTTCTTTGCTCTCTTTAACCTAAATGTGCCCATTATACATATATATATATATATACACCATATATATATATTATATATATGTTATATATATAATATAATATATTTATAATTATATATAATATATATAATTATATATATATTTATATATATATAAAATTTTATTTTATATATATATAAAATTTTATTTATATATATATTTTTTTATATATATATATAAAATTTTATTTATTCCAAAGGCAGAGTAATGGCAGGGGCTGGGGTAGATCTTTCTTATGCTGGCTCACTCCCAATGAGAAGGCCAAAGCCAGAAACCTGGAACTTCATCCAGATTTCCAGTAGAGCTTGTAGGGGTAGGAGCCTGAGTCCATTATCAGCTGTTTTCCCAGGTAGATTAGGATGAAGCTGGATTGGAAGCAGGGGAGCTGGGATCTAAAACAGCACCCCAATGTGGGCTGCTATAGTTGCAGGAATAACCTAAACTGCTGTAACATAACACCAGCCCCCAAACTACCTTCTAGACAATGGTATGTGAACAAAAATGGCTTGTGCAAGTTCTACATCAAGACTTAGGAATGTAGGACTGTTTTGTTTTTTTCCCTGAGGACCGTGGTGCTGCTCTGGTTACAAAGGACAAGCTATGTTAATCCAGTTGAAAGATACACTGATACAAAAGCCAAGCAGGACCAGATAAGGAATATGCATCCCTGGATCATTTTGGAAAAAGAGAAGCTGATCTCTTTTGGGCCTGTTGACTAACCTCTGAAAGTATTGCGTAAGGAGGAGGATACTAATGTGCACTGTCTTTAAATTACTGTGCTGGAGGAACATTAGTAATAAAGATTCACTTTACATAATATTCAGTTAAAACAACAGGAAATAAATCTAGGGGAAATTCCTAATGTAGATGACTCTGATTTAGAAGGCAAGGGCTGCATAGTATGAATAGATATCAAAGGCCAGAAATATTTGATCTTACAGTAAATAGTCTAAACAATAGCCTCCTATTAAAATTTGGAAGGCAGATCACATTTTTCACATTGACACTAAAAATGGTTAGAGAATATTAGCATATATTCTTTTCTGCTTTTTAGGCTGTAGCTCTCAGCAAGAAATTGTGAAAAACATGAGCTCCAAAAAGAATGTGATGATTTGAAGCAGAATTGGCAAGAAATGTAATTCTGATATAGAGAATTCGTTCTACCATTGGTCCACAATATAGCTGACTGGTAATTCAATTATCCTGTGTTGAGATGGTGAATTACTTCTTAACCTCCCAAAGCACAATTTATAATTGTGTCTACAAACCAGTCTCAGAATTTCCATTTAAATTCCCTTTGCTTCTTATTGGCAATGGGATTTAGATTACCCAGTATCCAAAATCAGACTTGGATGCTTCCATTTCTATGAAATATATTGATTCAGATAAAATCACGGTAATCACAGGTATCCTGAAGGGGAAAATAATATTCTTGCATAAAAATGAAGAAATCTGATAATCATTTCTGGGTGTAATGTTTGGCTGTAGTTCATTGTACAAAGAGATAATCTGGAAGCATAGGATAGGAAGCGACCACATCCCAGCCACAAAACACCTATATATTTTCAGTCCCAAAGTCAGAGCTAGCAAATCTGCACCATCACCAAACAAGAAAGGCATTAGTAGCACATGCGCTCCCTATGCCAACAAAAGGGGCGGCCCCAAACAATAATGAACAAGAAATTAACTTGGGGGTCGAAGTATTTGCAAGGTTGTATTTATGTACTGACATAACGACACTAATATTTCCACAGAAGTTGACTATTCTTGGATTTTCCTTATGAAAATGAAATGCACTTCAGTTAGTGAATACATTTCCCAACCCTGCTAGAATTTGTATATAACAAATGGATGTGTTCCAATAACAAGGAAGTGAGGAGAAGGTATGTCATACATTCTTGTCAGGTCACAAAAAAAAAAAGATTTAATCTCAATTCTCTTCACCTCATATTTTCTGAATAAAGAGGCACCTACCAAATGATAAACATCCTAGTGGAAAGAATGTGTCCCTAGATTATACAGGAAGGAAAATACTTCCTACCTTATTAGAGTTAGTCATGAGATTTTAGCTTTAAGCTTCATATTAAAAGAAATATTCTATACTAATATATCAGAGGATAATATAACAAATGTTTATAATTTAGAATGATGGTTCCGTCATTCTAAAATGAGATCTGTGGACTGATGGCAGACTAGAAATAGAGTCCAATTAGACACCTAGAAATAGCCATTGTGAGAAATGATACTTTAAAAATATAATACAATGGCAATAGAAATCAAGACAAAGAATCTGCTTTGACAGATGTTAAAACATAACTTACTGGGCATATTTAACTAATTAAATTCTGAAGTTGAAAAATGGAATAAGATTCGAGTAAGTCCTAAATTTTGCTGTAAATGTCTACCATAGGTCAGGCACTTGGTTTGTTTGCTATGACTAAGGGAAAAAGGCCCCATTGAAGAAATTCATATTTCTATATGGTGAAAGTGTGTGTGTGTGTTTACTGATAGCATTTTCTTATTTATCAGTGAAAGACATTCTGCAAGGGTAATGATTCTTTTAGGAGAGAGATCTATCTCACTACATAAGGAGATTTCATAATGTATTGTCTTCTTGAGCTAGTGCTAATATAATGAATCAAATTAAAAAAGAGGTCAGAGAAGATAAGGTTGTCACATGTTTCTTCACTAATGTTAGCCACCGTGAAATCCACAGTTTGAAAACATCTTTTTAATTTGTCAAAATGAAAGGTCATTTTTAGATAACGCATGAGTTTTCTTTTACAACTTTAAAGAGAATGTTCTAATTCTAGCTGATATATGAAAACAGATACACACGAAATCACATATCCTTCTCTATTACCTAGAATTATATCCATATATTCCATTTGTATTATGTATTATATGCTACATTCCATTCTATGAGATTATATGCACAAATGCATATTTTTAATCTTGAAGTACTTAAATGCTTGCATTTATCCAATTTCATGAGTTAAAAAATGAATTACTTGCTAGGACTATAATCAAGGAATGTTTAATTATAAAACAGTTATTATTTTTCATTTTTTACTGATTTACTCAGGGTTCCATTTAAAAATTGCTTTTCATTTTACAGTGTATTAATATGTATAATTTATTGAATGATTATTCTATGATAAGATCTGTTCTAAAAATATTATCCATATTATTGTGAATAATCTAAGAAAGATGGGATAGGAAGGAAGGATTATCGATATGTATATCCCTGGACTCTTTCATAGACTCAGTTTGAAAATGACTGTATTATTTAATGTTTGTAATAATCACACAATTGACATTATTTAAATATGTATTCTGAGAATTCTGGCAAAGAGGAATACATTTTTTGTCATATTTTTGTCCTCTTTCCTTTTCTGTGCTAAATTTGAAACTCAAAGTTTTAAATTCAAACTCTTTTAATAACCCCTTCCCCATCACTAAACTTGCAACTCTGTCTTCATTGCATTTGTATTCACAGTCCACTTCTAATGTGCTTCTTAAATTACTGCTCTGTTTTTTCTCTCTTGCCTGATATGCATAGAACCACAAAATAGGAAAAACCATCCATACCTCCATTTCTATAACCCAATCATTTCTCCCAACCTTCTGACTATAATTTATTTTTCCAGTTTTCAATGATAAGTGCTAGAAAGCAGATAAGACAATATCAGTATACAGTTTAGAGTATTTAAGCAAAAGAAAATAGACCAATGAACTTTCATGAGTTAAATTTATAGTATTCTTAACACAATTATAAGAGTGCTATGCAAAAGCTTCGGGAAGTAACTCTTTTTATACCTTGAGGATTCAGTGTCCAGGGCATTCATAACATTAAAATAGCCTGACTGTAGAAAGTTGTTAATAAATCCCTGAAGGTATATTCCACATTCTGGGAAACTGAACACATACAATAGTGTAATTCTATCTGGGTCCAGTAATTGCACCAATTTGTTTGAAAGATAGAAATGTGCCCTTTACTCTAAGGAAAACGAAATTGAACATCCATATCCAGTGCCTAGGGCCAATTGGCTTTGTTCTAGTACTGCCTGAAGTTATCAACACTGTCCACTTTGTTTCTGTAAATGCTCAGTCATTTTCCTAAGTTTCTTTTTCTTTTTTTCAGGTGAATTACTTCATCATGTGCTAATTTAGGAAATGGTTATTATACCTAAAGAATGTTCTGGCCACATATACTCTCTAGAAATGTTAATGTAAGTAGAAATGTGACTTTCCTCTCAATTTCTAGTGTTCGCATGTGCAGATAAATAAGGATCACAGCAAGAAACTGGAGTTTTAGAGCCAATGTATTCAGGGTAGAAAGGAAGAACAAAGAAGTAGCTCTGATTTCCGCTGAGGAGGTGGAAGACTATACGGTTGCAGATACTGAGCGGTCCAAAGGTCCTTAACAACTGGGAAGCATAAGAGGGCATTCAGAAAGGGACTACATTATCAGCACACTTATGGGTAAGTGGAGGAACTGCATGTGTAAACAAAATACACAGACATGTTTGCTAAATGAGACTGCAGCTTGTTATAGGCAATATGTAGCTTGCTTTAATTCTTCCCAAAATGTTGTAAATCACTCTTAACACTTGAAAATCATCTTATTTCCAGGTGCCAAGTACTAATGATACTATAAATAAAAGGTTAAACCTATTGAAATTCTGCAGAGGCTGCTATGTTTTTGTCATTTTTTTTTTTCGTTCTTAAGATTTGTTTATGATCTGTAATATATTAGTCCCTCCATGAGTTTGTTCACAACAAGTATTGCAAGAAAACTATTTCAGAAATCTGGTAATGTAAGTATTACTAATTTGCTTATAATATAGTTTGGATTGTGGAATGGCACAGTTAATACATTATAATAAATATAAATCAGTGCCTACTAAGATGTGATTTAGTTTAGAGGTAAATTTGTAATGATTTCAGAGATTTCCTGATATTCAAGTACGGACTGAATTTCACTAAAAACCCATATTTCTGAAAAATTATTTTATCATATTTTAAAATACTGAAAATTATAATCTCTATAAGAAATGCATCCAATTTATTCTTAGGTAATATTGGCAAAATATATTTTGATAAAAAAATAGAAATATAGGATCAGCTCGGTGGCATAAAAGTTAACCCACTGCCTGTAGTTCTGGCATTTCATATGGGTCCCAGTTCCAGTGCTCGCTGTTCCATGTCAAATCCATCGCTGCTTATGAACTGAGAAACAGAGGATTGCCAAAATTCTTGGGTCCCTGTTTCCATGTGGGAGATCCGGAAGGACACTCCTGCCTTCACATTAAATCAGATTCAAACTTGCAGGTATTTGGTAAGTAAACCAGCAGATGGAAGACCTCTCTCTCTGTCTCTCATTCTCTTTCTCTGAAAACTTTCTTTTAAATAAGAATAAATAAATATTTTTAAAATGAAAACTATAGCTAGAAATTGGTATATAGATATATTGCCTAATTCTTCAGCTAGTGGAAACTAATAGAACTATTTTTTCCATATTAGTATGATACTTGGTGATATTTGAGTGGATTACATTTAGTTAGAGACTCTATTTCTTAGTTTTCTTTCAGTTGTGAGCAGTTATATGACCATAGTTGGTCCATTTTAACTTGAATAGGCATGCCCATAAAAAAGACAATTCACTTTCTTCTTCCTGTTCCCTTATTTCTTACAGACAGGGATTTAAGAAGGGAGTAAGCCACTAGCTTCATCGAAGCCCAGGAGTGAAGCCTACATGAGGATGGAACATCACCATGGAGCAAAGGAGGAATCAGAAAAACAACCAGGAGAAACTATACTCATTGTCTTTCTAGAGAAGCATAGTATATTGATTTTATAGCTTTATTGAGATATAATTTACAGAAATGAAGTTCGTACTTTTCTTTGATAAATTCACACATTTGTGCATCTAAAGTCAACATGAAGTCTTATAGCGTATAACATACCCTTACTCTGCCAGGTCTCTTCCAGGTCATCCTTCCTGGTCTTGCCCTTGGAAATGGCTGTTGCTTTGAGCTTAGAGTTTTGCCTTTCTTTCTTAACAGAATGCCATATAAATAAAATCTGTATTTAAAAACGTTTTCAGATTTAATCATAATGTTCTACTTGGTGCACATTTTTTTTCAAATTTTGTTGATGAGTAGATTCGATTATATAAATGCACTGTTTTTTTTCAATCTTTTTTTAAAAAAAGGTGAATATTGGATTTTTTCTTCACTTTTATAAGTATTTTTAGAAGAATACCATGTGTGTTGTTTTATTGATTTCTTTTTGGCTGAATTACTGGAGCTGGTACAGTGACACAGCAAGTTAATTTTCTGCCTGTGGCACTAGCATTTCATAGGGACAAAGGAACAAGTTTATGTTGCTCCTTTTCCAGTCCAGGATGCTTGGGCCCTTGCACCCACATGAGGGACTTGGAAGGAGTCCCTATGCTCAAGTGCACAGTGGCCCTGCTCATGCTGCCATCTCCATTTGGGACTTTAAGCAGTGGATGGAAGATCTCTCTCTGTCTCCTCTCTCTCTCCATCTCTTTATTATTCTTTTAAGTCAAACAAATAAATCTCAAAAAAAAAAATAAAACAGTATTAAAAGAGAACACTATTACAGAAAAAAGAGTAAGAAATGGTGAGGGGGGAGACAGAAAGAAAACGTTTTACTCTGTTGGCTCTACCTTCAGACCAGAGAAGGTCTCCCAAAAAAGCCGTTGAACTTATCTGGACAATAAGATGCTGGTCTCTATGCTTGGTATATGCTTGCAATGAAGGAATCTCAACTGAACTTGAACTGTGGTCACGCAACAAGGTGGAGGAATCCACCATGGGGGGAGGGTAATGGGAGGGGTGGTGGGAATCCCAGTACCTATAAAACTGTGTCACATAATACAATATTATTAAAATAAATAAATAAATACATAATTTTTTTAAAAGTGAGAGATAGAGATAGATGAGAGAGACAGAGAGAGAGATGGCCTGAGATCTTCTATCTGTTGCTACATTCTCCAAGTAACTGCAATGACCAGACTTAGGACAGAATGAAGCCTTGAACCGGAGCTGGTTGCTGCTTCCAGGTTTCTCACATGAGTGTCAGGAGCTTGGACCATCACACATTACTTTCCCAAAAACATTTGCAAGAATTCCTGGAAGCAGCTCCTGTCTCCTGGCTTCAATTTGGCTCAGCTCTTGCCATTGCAACCACTTGGTGACTGAATCAACAGATGGAAGATCCTCCTTTCTGTATTTCCTCCTCTCTGTATATCTGGTTTTCCAATAAAAATAAACAAATTTTAAAAATAATAAAAATAAAACAACATCGGAAATTGGAACGTGAAGGCTAGAGAACTACAGCTGCCACAGAATGACTTCTGGGTGGAGCATCATTGAGCCACAATGTTCATCTGGGTTTCATAGACCTGGAGACAGAAGAATTAATTTGGAGACAGATGTTCTAAGTATGTGGGAACTCACAGTTTTGCCTCTAATTACAGAGATCTGAAGCTTAAATCAGGTCATTTAAACATTTTACAGAACATTAGATGCTTAGATTTTACAGAAGGAAGGCAAAATTAAAATCAATACAAGTGCAACCTTTGAATTTAGACCTAATTTTAAATTGCATCTCATCTTCCTGATTAACTAAGGACCCTCAATTTGCTAATTTGTAAAATACAGAAGATACTTCTTCTCCACATGGTGGTTGGCAACAAATGGGGTAATGATAATTGAATACTTAGCATCAACATCGCACAGTAGAAGCTCTTACCAAAGGGTCACCATGATTATTTTATCACTTTGATGCAGAGAGAATGTCCTTTAACTCTAGATACATTCTCAAAGCCAAAGCTGTCCTTCAGGTGTGCAGCTCTTTTTAACTAAAGTTGGGAGGGCCATGAGCTTTATGCTGTTATATTCTCTTCTAAACATTTATAACAAAACATAATTGAAAAATGAAAGAACAGTTAATGAGATCGTACCTGCTTTAAATTTCAGCAATCAGTGTCAGTATAAGACACGACATATGAGAAAAGATAATGTTTGCTTACAAATGAGCTGTGTAGGATAATGTCACAATCTAACTAGAGATGCTTGCACCTCAAGTCCAGAATGGAGGAGAAGAGTAACTGGAAACTAGAAAAGCTGCCTTCCAAAGTTGCCTGACTTGTAGTGAGGTAATTAACAACAAAACAAAACCACAAATCTCTGCCACGAGATCCCGCAATCACACGTCCAGGTATTAACGAAATAAATTTAAAATATACATGAAGGACAGATGTTTCTGTTACTGCAGGTTTATTTCTTATTGATCAAAATGCCCTTTAGTATGTGAATGGACAGATTAATTTTGGTGTATACAGACAATGGATCATAACTTAGTGCTAAAATAAAAGCCGTCAAACTCAGAAAAGATTTAAATGGAAATGACTGGAAGTTTATCCGCAAGCTATGTGGTTGTAAATATATGACATTATGGATGAGGAAAAACTAAGGAGAAAGTAAGATCATCAGTACTTGACGGCAGTTTGGGGAGACAGGGATGAATAAACTGACCTTGTATGATTTTTGACAAAAATGTTCAATGTATTATAATAGTGGATGTGTGGTTACATATCCACTATGTAAGAGTGAACAGAACGTGGGTAAATCACGGAGGCGCTGTGTAATTCTTTATCAGTGTCTGTCGACGGATTCTTAGGAACTTGCCCTGGTAGAGCATGCAGACAGCGGATAAGCTGTTCTACTATGGGAAGAGGAGATAAACGTGGATGTTAACTTTCTGCCACATTTTGCTGGAATCTTGAAACTGTTCTGAGAAATAAAATCTCTCTTAAGAGGCATGTTACTCCCATTGTCCTCCATCCACACGCTCTCTAACCTGGGTAGCTGTAGGATTCAATATCCAGAATTTATTAAGAGCAGCAGCACTCCACTAACATGTGGAGTCTAGCTAAAAAGATGCAGAACAGGAGGAAAGAGAACAGACATGAGTGTGTGGGATGAGCTTGAGAACACTTGGCGAAGAAAACAAAAACCAGAAACAGACAATGGAACCTACGTGTTACAATCAATTAGAGCCCAATTAGTTTTGTGTACAGCACAAAAACAGTAAGAGCTGTGATATCCCCATAGGTGGCATTTAGTGTCTGGTTGAAACTGGACCAAGCCTAAACCAGAAGCCAGATCTTTTATTGGCATCTCCTACATGATGGTTTTTCTTAAAAGGTGTATTGGCCTCAAGTTCTTGGGCCATTTTCTGCTGCTTCCTCACATGCATTGGTAAGGTGCTGGAGTAGAAGCAGAGCAAGTGGGACTCCACTGAATTGTGATGCCAGCATTGTAAGAAGCAGCTTAACACACTGCCACAATTTTGGTCCTGGTAAAAAATTTTGTTAAGAAGCATGACATGCTGGTAAGGAGCACAGATTCTTCCAGTCAGATGATGTTTACAGCAAACAGAGGTAGGAAAATGCCTGTCTAGATCATTCAAATAACTTGGTTAACTTTGAAAACTTTAAGAAATCACATATAAAATAACATACTAATATAATGCTACTACACTACATTTATTAAAATAATTGCATTTGTTTGTATAAATTTTGTGTGGCATTATTTTTCTAAATATTCCTGAGTTTCTGCTTTTAAAATATGTTTTATAAAGTTATGAACTATAGGATGACTTGTTTATCTTGCTAAATGTTTTATGTAGTAACTTATGTGAAAAACACATTTAGTGTCTTTTAAGCTAGTATTGGCCAGTCTGTAGCTAGGGCAAACTAATCTTTATAGTGTTTTTTTATCACATTCACGGGAAACATTGCTACCAAACCCTTTATACTGCTGCCTGTATGTTGGCATTTTAGTGAGAGTAGCAGTGAAATTATTTCATGGAAGGTCATCTACCTAAATCATATTTGCAGTGAAGAATTCACTGCTAAAGAGAGAACCAAAGACAAATAGAACTTGACATTTTCAAACTGGTATCACAGCACGGAGTGTGCAAACCCATAGATTTGGGATTGAATAAATCTTCAACTTTAAGAGCAGCAATCATGATTCTTCAGTACGCATCCTTTTAGTATGGTACAAGCATTTTGATGATTAGGCTCAGTTTTTTGAGTGCGATACTCAAACAAAATAATAACAGCATCAAAATCTATACAGATGTTCAAAATTAGGATGCATTGTAATTACCTGAATCATAAATGCCTCCTCGAATAAAAATAGTGTTCCTCTCATTTTTAGTAATAACAGAAATCAAAAACATGTGAATATTTGCATGACTTTAAGATATCTCTGGAATTTTGAGACCTTAATGGTGCATGACTTGCAAGGATCCTTGTATTTATCATTCACTGATGCAGATTTAGGGGAAAGAGCAAAGAGAAAAAAAAATCGCAATGCCATTAGAAATGTTAAAAAAAAATGTCCTGTGCAAGCATAGAGGCTGTATGCCAAAAATATATGCTTTCTGTTCAATGTTGAATTATACATATCTTTATTTAAACTAGTGTATAAAATTATTCTGAATTTGAATACGATGTGTTCTCAATCCCAAGTAATAGGGAAAGTCATGAATCATGGATGCATTTGGAGAAGAAAATTCTCCAGTAGTAAACTGAGCAGCTGGGAAGGATTGTCTCATAACAAGTCCCATGAATAGATGGGTTAGAACAGAATCAGTATTTCTTTTCTGAAAATTTTCTCAAGCAGAGGCACATGGATGTTGAAACTATATGAAATCACAAATTGTGAAGTTGAAAATTAGGAGAAATTCCACTGAAACCATGGTTCTTCTGTGTAACCAGTAAAGCAAAGTGAAGGTGACAATTGTTGAGGTAACTATATCGATAAAATAAGCTTGGATTGTTTGAAATGGTGTGTGTCAGTTATTCTTGCATTATGATTTTACTAAATATTTTAATACAGATATTGCGTTGTATAACACAGAATTTCAGTAATGAGGATCTATGCCAGAACCCCAATCTGGTCAGCATATTATATCATTAAACAAATCAAACTTTGAAAACTATATTTTTCATCAAGTCATAAAGAACATATAATTATCTTCAATGTTAATGATGTGGTGTTGGAAAAATAAGTATACCACTATAGACTAAACAGTGAATAGATCAGTGTGAATTATTATATAAGGAAAAGACAGATTGAGTTCCCAATATAGAGAAATGACCTAGAAATAAAGAGAAGAAAATGTAGGAAAATATAACGGAATGTTGGATCTATCAGTTGTGATATTGGATTAAGGGAACACTTCAGAGAAGTTAACTTTTCTCTCTAACTCTTTATATATCTGATGGGGAGAGAATTTTTTTTTTTCTCTGACAACAATATTGCACTTACTTTACTGACAATGAAGATATTCTTATTTAACCTATCTGGGAATGCCAGAAGGTACAGGAACAAAATTGACTGTATTTGATACTGAATGCCTCACTCAGTCTAAACAATAACATTTTTATGTTGATGAAGAAGGAATAAATATCTTAAAGTCATGATTAAAAATATTACTATATTTAATGTTGCAGAGTTGGCTAATCTTCCATCTGTGGTTCCAGAACCCAATTTGACACCAGTTCACGTCCTTACTGCTGCAGGTGTATTGCAGTTCCCTGCTTATGGCTTCAAAAAGCAACAAATGAAGGCTCAAATGTTGGGGTCCCTGTATCATGTGGGAGGCCCACAGGATCCTCCTGATTACTGCCTTTAAAGCAACTCAGCTCTGGTCATTACTTTCATATGCACAATAACAGATAAAGATAGAAAGAGAGAGTGGGGGAGGAAGTCTTCAGAATCTTAGACCGTCTAACTCAATATGCACTCTCCGCTGTTGCTGGGACTGGGCTATGCCAAAACCGAGACCTCCAGAGCTTGAACCTCTATTACAGTCTACCTCGTCGGTGCAGTGCCCACTGTCCTTGAACTGTCTGCAGCTGCTTTCCCAAGAGGATCAAAAGAGCAGGGGACCGGCAGTGGAATAGCTCAGCCCAGAACTGACTGCCACGCCACTTGCCAGTATCATCAATGAAACATAATGCCTTCCATAACAAATTTCTCAATCAGTAGTGACTTTATTTTCCAAATTGTATAAAATATGATTTTATGTCTTAAGAACACAATGAATAATGTACTTCAACTAGAAGTTACTCTTATGGAAAACCTCTGACATGCAAGAAACTGATTCCCATTCTTTCTGATCTGTGATTGCTTCAGGGGATTAGACCAGAACGAAGATAGTTTAGCTTTCAAATGGATCTACTTTACCATCTTTCCATTTTGAACCAACATTGTATTAGAGCAATAAGAACAATAATCCAAAACAAAGATAAAATAGAAATGAAAATAGTTAAGTTCTAACAAGAATCTTAAGAGTCGTATTGAGGTTTGCATGAGTAACCTTCCAAACATCCAGAAAATGCCATAAAATGGAAAATAACAGGTTGGCTGTGTTTTCAATGCTACACACACACGTTTCATTATGCACCTCCCCCCCCCCCCCTTTTGTGTTTCCTGATGGGTTGTTTCCAGAACACAGGGAAAGAATAATTCTGGTAGTGAACTCTGATGTGTCATTTATCAATTGCACAGGGTAACTACATCAACACGTTTTATGGATTTCTGTTACGCAAGATCACACCATACATTTGGCTTAGTCTGTTAAACGGATAGTGAGAGCTTAAGTCAAAATGTTCTATTGAATTTTAACTTAGAGTTACTGGATGTCATGTACCTGCTTTCATTTCGTAGGGAAGCATTTCTGTCAGGAAATTTTATTTTCTAGAAAAACGTATTCTGTAATTTTTCTTGCATCATTCTTCAAGAGGGAACAGCACTACCTTATCAAAGCATATAACTTACTTACTGAAACCAACCAAAAATGAAATTCTTTCCATTTTACTTCTGTTGGTGTGATGAAACATACATAGAAAGAAGAATTTTGTATTTACTGTGTTTGGGAACAATTTTAAAATTCACTTTTAAAGGAAAATAACAGAAAACATTAGATACAACAGCATAAAGCTGAAATCATCAATTCTTGAAGAAAGAAGTAGGTTTTGCCACAATTGATGTCATCTTTTCTGCATCACATCTATTAGTCATGCTGAGAGAAAAATTCTTCACAAGAATGAAGGGAAGGTCGAATTTTCCCTGAAGGAGAATTTCTGGGTATTTTGATCTGAATAGACAATAAATGAAGTAGAAAATGTATTGTAATCTTTTTTGGCAAGTCATGACAATAACACATGCAATACAGTTAGTGTATATTTCAGCGAGCTTTTATTAGTTTCCTATTTAAATTGACACAAGCCAAAATTTACTATAAGTTATTAATCAATTTCAGGTGATGAAGAGGATTATTATTTAATGAAATTGTTATATATGGAAGATGTTGAAATAAATGATGAAATAGAAATAAAAATGGGTTTTCGTGGGAGGACAATTAAAAATGGTCTTTTATAGGCATTATTCAAACGTTCAAAAGAAGAGATGTAATTAGGCTAGTAAATATTCTTTTTAAATTTTATGTAGGGGCCCGGCATGGTAGCCTAACAGCTAAAGTCCTCATCTTGCATGTGCCAGGATCCCAAATGGGCGCTGGTTCTAATTCCAGCAGGTCCACTTTCTATCAAGTTTCCTGCATGTGACCTGGGAAAGCAGTCAAGGACTGCCCAAAGCCTTGGGACCCTGCAACCAGGGAGAAGCTCCAGGCTCCTGGCTTCAGATTGACCCAGCTCAGGCCAATGTGGTCACTTGTGGAGTGAATTTTGGACAGAATATCTTCCTCTCTGTCTTCCCTTTTCAGTAAATCTGACTTCCCAATCAAAATAAATAAATCTTTTAAAAAACATGTGTAAATATGATCCACAAATTCTCTTGTGTAGATTCCCATATGTTTGCAAGAAATTACATATTTTGCACTTTGTTTTCCTTAGTGTCTTTAAATACGCTTTTATAGTCTAAAATTTTTCTTAAACATGTATTTTTAAAAAATTGTTCTAACATGTTTAGCTTAGCAGACACAAGATCAGTAGCAAACACATCTGGCTATAGCTGAAAACCTTCATAATACATGCATATTTCAAATAAACATGCTTATTTCTCATCTGCAGAGACTTATTTTCCTGTCTCCCAGACATCACCCATCAGCTTCACTGCTTTAATTGTGGATCAGGTAAGAGGACATGCAAAACCTCCGAGTAGAATCTTGCCGAAATTAGTAAAGTGGTATAGCATTACAAACTTTAGTTACAGGTTATTTCTTAAATGCATATTTATTTCTAATATTGCCTCAAAATAAAAAAATACATATATAAACAAAAGTGCAACTTGACTTAGCCCCAATACTTGAAAAAAGTAATCGGCTTCCTAACTTTTAACCTTAGACTTCGCAGTGTTCACAGAGAATGTATGAACTGGCTCATCAAAAATCACCTGTGCTCCTCTAGCCAGGAGATATTTACAATTTCACAGAGAAAAGAGTAAATAGAACCTGGTGATAAAAGTGGAAGTGGGACACTCCTTCACACTGTCAGAATTTATGACAGTTCAAAAGGAAAAGAAAGAGAAAGCAGAGTGGGAAGGCTCATAATTCCCGTGCATGTGTGTGCACACACACACTCTGTTGTCTTTGCCCTCTCTGAAACAAGACCAAAAAAAAAAAAAATCCAGAGTGGCAACCAACTATTTATTAACTGAAAACTATAAAAGTTTTTGGACACCAGATCCTACAGTACAAGAAAATAAGCAAGATGTCAAAAAATAATGCCTAATAAAATGTTGATTTGGAGGCTCATAAATTATGCATTTTCAGATTGCTCTATAACCTTGATCACAACATTTTGAAGATGTGTAGATTACAATAATAACTATTAGGTGAAGAGTACCAACTTTCTTTCTTCAGAAAAATCAGTTTCAATTGTTATTTCTACACCACATGTACAATTGAATCTCAGGAAGATGAAAAGATGGCATAAAAGATGTACTTTCCAAAATGGGGTACAGAAGTAAACATTGCAAATGGATAATTAAGTGTCTAAATGGGAGAACAACCCTATTGGGAGTTCTGTGTTCACACTCCTTTCTGCAAATTAGGGAATTTTTCATGTAGTATTTCCTTCAATACATCTTTCTGTACCTTTTGGAACTCCCATAACTCTTATATTTGGCCTTTTAATAGTGTCTCTTAATTTTTGAATACTTTCTTTGGCTTGACTCAGTTCCTCTTCCAGCTTTTTGATTGTCTTCCCGTTCAGTCTCTTTCATTTTATTGTTGAGGGTTTCCACTGAATTTTTAGTTTGCTCCATTGTGTCCTTAATTTCTAACATACCAGCTTTCATTTAATTCATTGCTGCTATATCTGGTATAACACATTCCTTAAATCCCTTACACTCCCGTATGTGCATCTTGTCGATAAGAAGCTTTCTGAAACCTTTTTTTTTTTATTCTATATTGCCCATTTCATTGATGTCTTCCTCAGTTAACCAAGATTGGCAAAGGGTTTTGCTCCTTTGCAGGGGGAGCCTTCAATAATATTCATTTTGCATGTGCCTCGTCTTTTGCTCCTGTGATTGAACTTCTGGTTAGCAGATTCTACACCTTAGTGCAGGTTTTTAAGCTTCACTGCCCCACAGGTCTTCACAGCAATTTTACTGATTGTTTTTTGCACCCGGTTCTTGAGGCACTCCCAGCAGAATGTTTCAGTGCTGGCCTCTAGGTTTTCGAAAGCCCCAGCTCCTGCATCAGCACTCATAACTGCCTGTTATCCTGTGCCATGGCTCCTTGATTGTCTGGTCCCGGCTCAAAGCCTGGGTTAGGAAGATACCACCTGTCCCAATTCACTAGGTGCTAACCTTTGCTGGAACCTGCTGATCATTAGGTCTGAGGACCATCTGGGCATCTGCACCTATTTGGACTGGAATCTGTGGGATGTCATGTTGGTATAGCTTTCCCAACAGGAAAAATATACATGTCATTAGTATTAAAAATCTTCACTTTTAAATCAAACATGGACGTAAAACCCAAGGATATAAATATTTATTTGTAGATATTCCTGTAGAATTCTCAATTAGACATTGGCGTTGTGATTCAACGAATTAATGCACTTCTTGTCTGTTACAGCTCCTATCAAAATGGCGATTGAAGTTCTGGGTAATCTGCTTCACACGCATGATGCTGATAACATTTCTGAGGGCATCAGAGCATTGGACAGGTACTTAGTCCCATGCTAATAACCAGCGGGATCAGGGTGGAGTTTCTTGAGTCTCACCTAGACATGTTCCTGACTAGATGCTGTGGGCATATGTGGAATGAAGCAGTGGCTGGAGATACCTGCACTCACTGACTCTGTTTTTCTGTCTTTCTCCGTTTTAAAAACATGTATTTAATTTTTAAGGGCCTGGCTTGGTAAACTAGTGGCTTAAGTCCTCGCCTTGCATATGCCAGAAACCCATCTGGGCATTGGTTCTAATCCTTATGACCCTGTTTCCCATCTAGCTACCTACTTGTGACCTGGGAAAGCAGTCAAGGACAGCCCAAAGCCTTGGGACCCTGCACCCATGTGGGAGATCCAGAAGAAGTTCCTGGCTCGTGGCTTCAGATCGACTCAGCTCCAGCCATTGTGGTCACTTATGGAATGAATCAATGGATGGAAGATCTTCCTCTGGGTCTCTCCTCTCTTTATATCTGCCTTTCCAATAAAAATAAATACATCTTTAAGAAATTAACTTTAAAAATGTAAACATTTTAAAAAGCATTAACATCGTAAACAGGAGAACTAAGCAAATCAACTTATTAATAAACAACACATTATATATACATTAAGGAATAAACTATATATATATACATTCAGACTGTTCTTTAAAGAATCAAATTGAGAATAAAATTTGTTACAGATGACAAGTGTTAAAAAGCACCTTTATTTACATAGATGTGTATCTATATATACACATGTATTATATATGTATGCATATATGTATATGTATAGTTTCCTGACTGCATGAGAGCATTTGAAACTTTGCACATATATAGTTAACACATTCTCCTTGTGAAGTCTGAATTTGGAATGGAGAGAACAGGATAATCGTGAAGATTTATATATAACATTTCTTTTACTATAAATTTTCTTCGGTTTTTTTTTTGCTCTTTTACTTTGAAAGGATAATTCATTCTAATATAATTGCTTATTTGTGATGAGCTATCCATGTAATTCTTACAAGTATTGTAGGACACATGATTCCATTTATGGTGGAAAAGCAAGAAAAATTATGCCCATTTCACAATTAATTCAATAGCAATCCAACAGCTATCAAGGCTTATGAAATCTCCAAAATTGCTATGAAACCTTCAGATGCAAGTAATGTTTCCTGTAAGGGCATTTTAGCTATTTGGTTTAGAGTTAGCAGATTGTAGCTGTTGGAACATCGTGATCTAGTCTGCGTGATAAAGTGAAGCGCTGTAGTTCATGGCAATAAATGCCAGCTGCAGTGACTTTATCAGTCAACTAATATTAAGAACATATTTGAGAGCACAGTATCATTTCTCACTACTTGACACTGCTGCACAAAACATTTTCTAATGTTTATTAGCACTATATCATTTGATAAAAGAAGGTGGCCTTGTTCAAAAGTCCTTTTTATCCAGTGCTATAACACAGTGCTGCCTTTGGCCTAATGGAAGCCAGATTCTGTGAAACTATAAATGTTTAAGTTGAGTGGTGTGTGTTTACTGATGACACCATATGTTCTTGTGACCTTATAAAATAACCTGAGGCGTCTGCATGAAGACACTTTTCACTTAGTTGCTTCCACAATAAAAAATAAGATGAAGGAATATTTTAAATAATCAAGCAAATAACAGCTCCATAAAGCTGACCTTTCCAATTAAGTGTTAATGATAACTATGTCGCCTTTGGTAGTTAAATTTTAAAATTGTTGAGTAGCAACAGAAAAAATTTACCTTTATTTTTTTTTTTTTGAGATAAGATAGTTTTCACATTACACAAATCTTAAATATTTTGGAAAAGTTAAAGTACCTAAAACACTCTAATTGAAAATATACCTTAGGGGCTTGATTTGTGGTTCAGCAAGTTAAATCATGGCCTGTGGTATTTAGCTCCTATCAGAGTGTTGGATAGGGTTCAGATTCCTGGTGATGTGCTGGGGAAGCAGTGGAAGACCGGCCTTGTAGCCAACCAGGATTGAGCTGCTGGTTTTTTGGCTTGAGGCAAGCCCAGACCTGCGTATTGCTGACATGTGGAGGCAGATTACGGAATGGAAAATCTTTCCCTACATCTTCCTTTCCCTCTCCATCATCCTCTGTCTTTCTCCCTCCTTCTTTCTGCCTCCTTTTCTCTTTCTTCTCCCTCATTCCCTCCCATTCCCTCTCTCTCATTCTCCTTCCCACTCTGTGTACTTCTCCCACACCACCATCTTTTCCCCAAATTCTCCTTACCTTTCCTTCTTTCTTTTGTGCTCAGCTTAATTGATATGTAATTGATGCACAAAGAACAGTAATATTTAATGTGGGTAATTTTACCACATTGGACATATGTAAACATCCATGATACAACTAACATCATCAAGATTAAATCAATACATCACTTCTTAAACATTTCTTATACCCCGACTGCCAAACCATATGATAAGAACATCTAGGGCCCGGCGCGGTTAGCGTAGTGGTTAAAGTCCTCGTCTTGCACACCCGAGATCTCATATGGACACTGGTTCTAATCCCGACAGTCCTGCTTCCCACCCAGCTCCCTGCTTGTGACCTGGGAAAGCAGTTGAGGACCATCCAAAGCATTGGGACCCTGCACCCGTGTGGAGACTCGGAAGAGCTCCTGGCTCCTGGCTTCGGATTGGCTCAGCTCCAGCAGTTGCGCTTACTTGGAGAGTGAACCATTGGAAGGAAGATCTTCCTCTCTGTCCCTCCCACTCTCTGTATATCCGCCTTTCCAACTAAAAACAAACAAAAGAGCATGTAACATGAGATCTGGGAACTGCAATGCAGAAAACCGGGTTAAATTGCACCTTGCTGTGCTGGCATTCCATGTGAGAGCCTATCTGAGCCAGGATGCTCTACTTCTGATTCATATCCCGAAACCTTGTGGGAGACCCAGATGGAATTACGGGCGCTTGGCTTCAGCCTGACTCAACCCGGCTACTGCAATGATTTCAGAGGGTGAATCAATGAATGCAAGTTTCTCTCTCTGTCTGTCTCTCATAAACAAATGTTTTTTAAAAAGGGGGAAAAACCCACTAAATATCAGATTTATGCTCTTTACGAATTTTGAAGTACTTACTGTCCCAGTGTTTCCTGTAGATTATCTTGTGCAGCACATCTTTAGAATATATGCATTCCAGGGCACTAAGGTGCTATACCCATTGAGCAAACACTCCTAAACTCCCAGTAAGGTATTTGGCAACCTATTTTTTACACTTTTCATATATATGTTGAAATACTACTGGAGGTATTTCATGCAACTAGACTCATTCTGTATTTGTCTTTCTTTGTGTGGCTTATTTTGCTGAATGTAATGACATCCAGTGGAAGGGAACAGTATTTTCTTCATGTGTTAAATGCTGAATAATATTTCATCAAATGTATATGCCAGATTTTCTTTAACAATTCATTTTGACCTACTATGGTATTTTGCTGTGTTTAAAACAAAGAAACCTCAACTTCCCATTGCTGTTTGACACTAAATTTTAATCTTTTGGGCCAGAGGAAAAAAGTTTACCCTGTGCTTTTCATTAAATTAATTGATTTTTCCTACTAATCTTCCCCTTTTTAAATGCTCTCAATTGTGCATTTTAATTCCAGTTTCCTTGGATATTTTTATCTACTCTACTATCTAACTTTTATCCTCTGTATTCACTCAATGACGTATTGTTGAATATGTTTGAGCAGTGATGACATTATATGTAGGTATAGAATATAAACCATGTGCGGTGCAACAGAAAGTGTGTGAATAAATAACTTTTATATGCATACCCATCATTTAAAAAATACAGTTAAATTTACTGAATAAACCAAATCTGTAATATTCCTATTCAATTTGATTGAAAAAATGAAAAGTCCAAAAAATTATACCCTAATTCATTTCGTTAAAGTTCTTCCTATTTTTGAGTGAATATAGACAGATTGATATAAAAATTATATTTTACTCAACTTCTATAAATAAAATTAAAAAATGATTTAGGCTGTGTATTAAACATCAAGTTTTCTTTAATAGGTAGAATATATATACATTTACGTGTAATCAATTTACAAATGTATTTCTGAGCCTACAAAAAGAAAACACAGCCTCTAGTCATGGTTTCCACAGCAGCACATCCTCAGGGAGAGATGTCAGTTTACATTATAGCTTAAAAAAATAGTTTAGTTTCAGATGTATTAGCCTCCAAGTAATGAACACATACCAAACTGCAATATACACCTATATCACAGAATTATCTCGATTTAAATAAGTTGCAGAGATAGAATTTCCTAAGGGGATGTGCAGTGCAACTGAAGCAGAAATGCTAAGTTTCCAACTGGGTCTTGCAATAGTTTGCAGCAATGATGTTTCGCTCAAGAGGATAATGAGACGATTTTAATGGAAGTCAGTAATTCAGCTGTTGCATGTTGAACTATCTAATTCTTGTTTATGTTGATGTAATTGCCATGATCAATGTGGGGAAAAGAGATTGAACCACAGTTTCAAAATATAAGAGGTTTCTGACTTCAAATTGATATTAAACACAATGAAGAGATGGCTTTGACAAGTTACTAAGTCAATTTTTGGAAAAATTGCAAAATAAAATATGCTTTGTACTGAGATGCAACTTAAAGAGAGACACACACTTTAAGAGAGAGATAAATACTAAATAACAGTGATATTTATAAGGCAGTTACTAGAGATAGGTGTTCTCTAATTTTTTATGACTTTCTTACTCATAAACAATGTTCATTTAAAAACATTTGGTGTGATGCTATTGAATTAAAATTTACTAAAATTAAGTTTAAT
The DNA here is from genome assembly GCF_017591425.1 of Ochotona curzoniae. NCBI lineage: Eukaryota > Metazoa > Chordata > Mammalia > Lagomorpha > Ochotonidae > Ochotona > Ochotona curzoniae. Next base: position 37,359,201 of record NW_024466502.1, on the reverse strand, counting down.
AACTTGGAATGCAGATTGATATCTGAAAACAGTAAATCAATGATTTTATTTGCAGCATTTTAGTCAGAGAAACTCTCGTTAAATGTGAATCTCAATATTACTAAAATGAAGATGAGGATGGGTAGAAACCAGAAAATGAAGGTATTCATATAACAAAGTCAAATAATTCTGTATACAAACTGGAAGGATAAAGCATGCTTTCAAAAAATCCCATTTCAGAACATAAGAATTATCCTCCAGTTTTTCAAGATGTCTAGACAAACACATTGAAAAATTACATGAGACACAAATTTTAGTTATATCTCTAGCATATTTGTTACAATAATGAAGCTGTTTGCCTCAAGTAACAAATCATAAAATTAAATAAGACAGTATATAATGAGTCTAAAAACTCAAAATAGTCATTTTAAAAGTCTTCAACAAATCACTCTGCCTTTGAAAGAACAAGTAATTGAAAATGCCTAAGGGTATATCTCTAAATAATAGGATTCATTAAACTTGCTTATACTATGGGCATGTGAATTATTGATATAAATGATTTATATAGAGATATACTCAAATGATTGATAATTACCTTTGCATGTAAATAGGGGCCCTGCTTTTTCGTAATGAATATGATTCTATGATATGTAAAATTAATTTGAAATCAATATTTAAGCCTCAAATTCTTGAACTAACATTCATTCTTTTATTGTTTAAGCACATAATTTCTTGTAGTGTGTCATATTCTCCTTTCATTTTGACTATACACTGTCACATTCGCAGTAATTGTCCTCTTTGCTACTTCTGAGTGCTTCATTTTGAAACTCTTTGCCAAGGCAGACTCTTCCACTCTCAGGACTGTAATATTTGCACACGTATCAAAGAGTTTCAGTTTTGTGTCACTTGAACTTTCTTCCTCAAGCTTCACATTAATAGGTTGACCCTTTTCTTAATCTTATCATTCGAATCCTTCAGGACCTTTCCACACCAACAAAAGAACCATTAAAATAACATTCTTTTCAGTTTCATCTCTAAAGCCAACTCTTTCAATATTTGTTACAAAATTTCTCATCAACAAAGAGAAGCACATAAAGCAAGCATTCAAGGAATTCAAGGAATATGTCACACTGTAAATGAATCAAATGAAAGCTGATACATCAGAAATGAAGAAATCAGTGGATCAAAATAAAAGTACAATGGAGAGTCTCCAAAATAGAAAGAAGGAGGCAGAAGAAAGAATCCCAAAATTAGAAGATATTTCCTGTCACTAAGGGGAAACAAAACCTGGAAGCAGAGCTGGATCAAGCTAAAATAAATATTTAGGAAGTGAAAGACATTATTAAAAGGCCAAATATAAGAGCTATGGGAGTCCCAGAAGGTGCAGAAGGAGAAGCTGGGTTTACAAATGATAACAATAAAATAATAAGGGGAAATTTCCCTCATCTAGAGAAAAAAAAATGGGAAATAAGATTCAGGAGGGGCACAGAACTCCCAAAAGGCTTGACCAAAAGTTATCTTCATCAAGACACATGATAATCAAGCTCTCTTCAATCGATCCTAAAGACTAGATCCTTAAATGTGCACATGAAAAAATCAACTGACATATAAAAGAATGCCAATGAAACTAACAGGAGACCTCTCACAGGAAACTCTACAGGCCAGAAGAGAATGGAGCTACATATTCCAGATTTTAAAAGCAAAAAATTATTGGCCCAGAATAACGTACCCAGCAAAATTTTCCTTTGTCTTTGAAAATGAAATAAAATTTTTCCACAGTGAAGTTAAAAGAATATATCTCTGCCAAACTTGCCCTACAAATGATACTTAAAGATGTTCTCTTGACAGAGAAAAGGAATAACACCCACCAAAACCAAAAGTAAATTAGAACATCCCAGTAAAATAACAGATTAAATCAATGAACAACCCATTGCTAAAATGACATAACCAAATCACCACCTACTTTTATTAACCCTGAATGTAAATGGCTTCAACAAATCAATTAAATGTATAGATTAGTAGACTGGATTAAAAAACAAAATCCATCTGTTGCCTACAGGAGACATATCTCACCAACAAAGATCAGCAGAAACTAAATCTCATGGATTTCGATTTTTATTGTTAGTTTCATCACTTCAAAACACTTTCTCTTTCTTCTGATTAAATTCGTCCATGACTCATAGATTATTCAAAGAATGCATGAACGTAAGGGAGTCATCCATCTGACCTTGTAAGCTTCCAATCACGGGACTGAAGAAGTCATTTGCTTCTCCAACAGCTAAGAACCTCATTGGGCAGCATGTTCTGGGGTGATTTTGTAACTGTCACATTCCCATTCACGTAACCCCTCTACCAGCTGGAACCCACCTGGCCATCATAAATTCCCTGGGGAGCTTGGCATCACTTGTGGTAATTGTCAGTGGACCCGGGCCTTACTAAAATCTGCTGGAGGTCGTGAGGTAGCAGCATGCTGCCCCCTGGAAAACAGACAGGAGACTTAGCTAACAGACCCAGCTTTGACCTGATGGTTGACAGCTGTCCAGGGAACAGAGGTGCATATCCTGTTTTCCTCTGCTTAGAAGGTCCTCACCTTGCAGTAGGGGAATGAGGAAGCCAATCAGGGTCCTCTGCAGTCAGTTCAGACTCCCAGGTTGCTCTCAGCAGGAAAGATTGTACTTTTAAGTTGCTGTTGCTAGTGCCCTGGGCCTATGTAAGCTTCAGTTAGATTCAATAAAGGGACCAGTTGGCTGACTCCTGGCCACCTTTCTCCGATGTCTTCTGCCGAACCTCCATTGCCTCACCTTGGGATCTTCTAAGACTGCAGAGAGCAGCCTCAATCACTGACCAATCACAGGTACATTATGTAATCCAATGACTTACCAGGAACTTGGAAACAAGCTATTCTCAGGTCCAGTTTCAATGCATAAGAACCTGAATTGTTAGGCCCGGCAGCGTGGTTTAGAGGCTAAAGTCTTTGCCTTGAACGCACCAGAATCTCATATGGGCACCATATGGGTTCTAATCCCAGCAGCTCAACTTCCCATCCAGCTCCCTGCTTGTGGCCTGGGAAAGCAGTTGAGGACTGCCCAAAGATTTCGGACCCTGCACCAGTGTGGGATATCCGGCTTTGAATTTAACTTCTATTGTGTCAAATTTATATAAATATATTTAATTTTAAACATAAAGAACATATGTTGAATTAAACTTGGAATTTCCTTGAAGTCCTACAATGAGATAAATATTCAAGTGGGTGAGGTAAATTTCACGTTATAACCCTCCCTCCTCCTTTTTGCATATCCAAGCATTTTGTCTAAGTTGCAGTGAAGTAGACTTGATGTCATCCTAGCCCTGCCAGTCATATTGCTCTAATTAATACAGACAATTTAAAATGAATTGTGCCTCTGATAAAATTGCCACAAAGAGTTTCTTAAAGTACTTTATCAAATTGATGTTCTATGTGACTTCAAATTATAAAATGAAATACTAAAATAAGTCACTTCCTGGAGAAGTAGAACTTTTAACCCTTGTCTGATCTATCCTCTCACGTTGAGAGGAAAGAAAAGGAAGTAATTATCTTGAGCGAATGTGCAGATATGTCCTATTTCAGGAATTATGTCAGTGAACCCAGTTTGCCTATATTTAATGCAAAAATGATCCAAGTGCTTTCTTTTGAGAATGAGCTGAGAAAATAATAAGAAAAGGTCAAATAAGAGTTAAGGTAGGGAGCACAAGTGGGAGTAAAGAAAGAAGCCCTTTTAGCAACTTGGGTTAAAAAAGAAGAAAAAGAAAAAATAAAAAAGCTGCTTAAAACAAATATAATTCCCTTTTTGCATAAAGTAATTCATTTGGTTGAATTTCTCAACTGTTTCCAAAAATACATACATCTCGTATTGTTTTTGAAACAGTATTTAAAAAAAACTGTGTAAAATCATTCTACAACAAATCCAAGCTATGGGCAAATGGACGTGTGATTTCAGGATTATTATGTCTGAAGTTTCAGAGAGTGTGGAATGCTGCGGGGGCCTCTGGCAAGTGCTAACAGGAAAAGAAAAACAATGCAGATGTTGGAATAGACCGTGTTTTTCCTTAAAAATTCTGCCCATGCCTTCACTGGACCATGAGAGAAACAGAAAAGCTGACAATGAAGGATCAAGTGACACTGAAATTCAAACCGCCCTGCGTGAGCTCATGTTGGCCTGATGCTGCAGATTTCAGAACAAAGTAGCAAGCAGAAATGCAAGGGAAGATCGTCATGTTCTTGACAAATGGTTAATCTGTGTTTCTATCAACTGATTTTACTTATCCTTATTCTACCTATTTGTTTCTCCCTTTTTGATTGTACAAAAGATACTTAGAATGGCTAGCCTATTATTTTTTAAATATTAGGACTGCAATTACATCAATAACTACCAGTTATGCTATGATAATTGATGGACAATGCACCCTCCTAGACCCCCAACAAGAATGCGTAAAGAAGGTAAAATCAGTCAAAAATTGGAAACAACTCTATTTTCCACCTGTGGTTATTATTCTCTATGACTTTCTTGACTCTAGGGGTTGTTCATTATTTGCATTTCTACAAGCCTTCCACTAATTTTTAGGAGGATATGGATTCCGTTAAGGTCACAGTCCCCAGATTCAAAGCATGAGGTGAGAAAGGCTTTGGCTGCAAATTCCTAAATATTCAAAACTCTCATATAATTTTTTCTCTTAGCCCTTCCTATATGTGTATAGTAGTCGCTATCATAAACACCCTTTCCCTTTTGAGGAAGCCATCTGTTTCCTGATGCTCTCACAGATACAGCTGTTTTAATGCAGCTGGAACAAAACAGTATGGCTGAAAATGAAAGTAAAGAAACTTCATATGAATTTCATCAGATGTGTAGTGCTGAGCAATGAACTTTATCGGTATCTCCTGAAAGCGTTGTTATGCTTTTTTTCTCCCCCTTCCCAACCCAACCCATGGTCTGAATATCTTTGCATTCTACTTCATCAAAGACTTTCATCAAAACCTTGATATAAATGATGCTGGAATCAGGGGCATATGATAAACTCTTTTTGGGTATGCTCACAGTTGTGCTATCTGTTATCTTTAAGACATGATGAGCTTAAACATTCAGGCTACTTTAAATCTCATTAGTGTTAGAAATGCTTATATTTATTTTACAATGCATCTATGTTCCAAACAGCTTACAAAGTCATAATCATTTGGCCTATATTTGCAAAGCAAAATCTAGAATAAGTGAATAAACATTGATCAGGAGAACTTTTTAGAAAAATGAAGCTATGGTTTGAACTTGAATCACATCTGTTTTTATAAAAATTTATACTTTTCCAACTCCTATTACAACCAACACAAGTAAATGTCCATTTTTTTAATATTTAGGTTGAAACTTCAACATCTGCATCTATCAAGGAAGTTTAACATTTTTTTCTCCAAGATATTTGCTCTATATAAGCATATCTAGAAGTGTGCAATTTTAATCTGACAACTGAATGTTGTGCTCAGATTTGGAGCTTGATAATGCAGAGAGATTCGTGTGCCAGAATTCTGATTTTTAGTCTAACTCTGCTTGCCAAAATGTTTCTATCTTTCTATCTATCTATCTATCTGTCTATCTATCTATCTATCTATCTATCTACCTATCTATCTATCTATCTAGTTTTCAGTGGTGATTTAGACATAATAGTTGCTTAGAAGAATATAAATACTCTGACTTTTGAAAATTGCTTTGCTGTTTTTGTTCTAATAGATCACCAGAAACTTAGAAATGTAAGATAAATGTAATTTACTTTTTAGAACTTTATATTAGAAGCTCAGAATAGATCATCTTGGACTAAAATCAAGGTGGTGTTAGAATTGGGTTTTTTTTTATACCTTTTCCTGTTTCTAGGGGCTGCTTATGTTTTTAGCTTGTGTCTGTCTCTATTATTAAAGTCAACAGAATTCATGGCTACATATTTTCCACTACAGATATTCTTCTCTGATTCTTCTTTCTGCCGCTCTCCAAATTGTAAATGTTCTTTTGATAACATTGAGCCCACTTCAGTGATATGCAATAATCTTTCTATCTGCAGATCCTCAGAATAATCAGTTCTGTAAAACATCTTTGCAAATGAGTAGCACTCACAAATTCCAGGGATTAAGACATGATTATTATTATAACAAAGGATCGTTCTGTCTGCCTCAAGGCTTCATCCATTTTCCACAAAATAAAATTGGATTTTATATTTTCTTTTCATTGATGAGATACTTTTCTTTTTTTTTAAACCAATAAACATAAAATAATCAATGTACAAATATAGAAAGTCATAATAAAATGAAAACATGATTTCACTGCTCAGCTGAAGAAACAGAATGTTGATTATATTTAAGTCCACTATGCAGCCTTTACAAATATAAGTTTTTATTTTATAGCCTTATAGGTAATTTTGCAACATAAGAAATATGTACATTATTTAATTTTATTTATGTTTACAAATATACAAAGATAAAAGATATTTTTGTCCTATTTGTAAGTTTCTTATGTAAATTTGCTAACTAGCAATAATCATGATTTACCTATATTTATATACGTAGATATACCTTATTCATTTCATTATTGCACAAAGATTTTGGAAGCATACACTGCAATTTATTTAACTAATCTAATATTCGTTAGAATTCTGGAATTTCTTATTCCTTTCCTAGTACTAAAGGTAATGCTACTTCAAGCTTGCTCCTGCCTATCTCCTGATATGCATGAGTGAAACATTCTCAGGAAGATGATTACCAATAGAATTTATAAGTGCTTATGTGATGATCATTTTCATTCCTAACATTCAATACTGTCTAACATAATTTTTATGGATATTGGTTATTGAGGCTAATGCCATGGCTCAACAGGCTAATTGTCCATCCTGTCATGCCAGCATCTAATATTGGTACTATTTCCTATGCTGGCTGAATCACTTCTAATACAGCTCGCTGCTTGTGGCCTGGGAAAGCAGTGGAGAATGGCCGAAGTCCTTTGGGCCTTGCATCCAGATGGGAATCCTGAAAGAATCCCCAGGATCTCATGTGTGGATCCAGGGAGAAATGCTGTTGTGGTCATCCTGGGAGTGACTAGCAGAGGGAAGACCTTCTCAGTCTGTCATTATCTCTGTCTGTAAATCTACCTTTCCAATTACAATAGAAGCATCCTTCAAATAAATGAATAATTAAGTAAGCAACTTGTGTATTAATTAACACAGAAAATTTAATTTGACGTTATATTTGATGTAATTATATGTTGTACATTTTAATGTATTTAGGAAAATTGTGTTTTATTTTCTAGGAAATGATTGCTTCTATGTTATGTCTATGTTGTTATTTTGTTCAAATTACTGCTTGTTAATTATGTTACCAGTATTTTTCACTCCAACAAACTTATATATATATATATTTTTTTTTAGTTTTAGCTTTTAAGATTTAAGCTTTTGAGGGTCACTCAATCAGAAAAAGACAAGGTGCAGATTGCATAATTTATCACATATCATATCCAGCAACGGATCCTGATTCACATATGAGTTGATTTTTTCAGAAATAACAAAAAAAGAATCTTATTTGGAAATGAGCCATGCTATTTCTTTCACATTTTTATAGCTTAGCATACAAAATATCACATAATGAAATCCAGATTAACTCAGGTTTCCATCAGTAGGTGCTTATGCAAAAATCCATAAATAGAATCATCACCACGCAAGATATTGTGATGTAAATAGATAAATGTATTCCTCGAATCTATGAGGAATCTGGAAGGCACATTCAAGAAATTGAGGACTGGAAAATATTCCAGAGTTCAACTTAGACAAAGTTATAAAAAGTTGGTTTCAAGGCAGAGACCATGATCAATAGCATGACATATTCACTGGGAAATTGATGATTTTCTTTGGCTATATCGAACAATAACAGTAACAGAATAAGAAATAGCCTTAAGAGCTTCTTTAGTGGATGAGATGAAATTTATAATGGAAAATAACAAACGACATTTGGAAAACAGAAAGCAGATGCACGGTTTTCTGGATGTCGTTTGCAAAAACGCTCTGTAATACCAGTCAATAGAAGAGGCTTAAAAAATAATAAATGGGAGAGACCTGAGTGTTTTATTGTTTGTTTGTTTTAATTCCAACAAGAAGGGGAGACTGGATTTGGATAACAGCATAGGAACTAATAATAGGTATTAAATATCTGAGGAATGGGATACAGAGAAAACGTGGAGAAATCAACCAAAGTCTGAACGCAGTATCTATCATATAATGAGAAGAGGCAGTTATCTGGAATGTATTTTCGCTTTTGTAGATAATACGTCAGGAACTTGAGTGAGTGCCTATCTGAGCGCTTCTGTATTGCTGCGACGTGACATTAGGAGCAGGATCTATAACTGAGAGACGCAAACAATGTAAGAAGCACAAATGAAGTATAAAAAAGGGTTCTATCACATATGAGAACATAAGAACACAGAAGAAATGATCAGCACAGTATCCGGTCCTTCTGAGAGAACATTATTTTGCAGAGAACATTTCTCAGAATTTTGTCATTTTCTCCCCCAGCCAAATTCAACTATCTAGGTCTAAGAACAGAACCAGTCAGATGAATTGTTCCCCACCCTCCCCCCTTTTTTGTGCATTGATTTAAAAAGAAAAAAAAATCTAGAAGCTTGAGTAGACACATACTTAAAAATTCTTCATGGAAGATATTGAAGAGGCTTACAAACTTAAAAAAAAGGAAACCTGATGCAGGAACAACACTTCAGAAACAACCCACTGTGTTTCACAGGAGTGAATACAAGTTAGCCAGAAAGTTAAAACTGAAAGGTTTTGTATGCACTTACTTTGGTTTATTCCTAGGAAGCATTGAAAGGCAGAGGTGTAATAAAGACACATATTTAATTTCATCTTCAAAATGCCTGAGTTACATACATTCTTTATAAAGTCCATGTGGCTCCATGTATTGAGATTCTTTACAACCCACAAATGGACTTTATGGTGATCTCATTTCTGGGTATACACTTGCATCAAAGAGATCATCACTTGGTCTATAGCAACACTTTTCAAATGAGTCAAAATAAAGGATTGCCTTGTGTATCCATCATGAGAAGAAAATATGGCATATACATCACATTTGGTTTTCTTCTTGCTGTATTTTCAAGTTTGTATTATCAAAGATCCATATTAGAGAATAATAATGCAAATTTAGAAAGTCACCTGCTCCTTTGAGCTATACACCCTTGTGTTTGAATCAGATTAATACCACTTCTGGCATTTTTAATATCAAATGTCTGCTTCACATTTTAATCATTTTATAATTGTTACTGTTATTTATTTGTGAGCCAACGAGAAAGTGTGAGAAACAATGAGAAAGCTGTCAATCATTGCCTCACAGTCTAAATGCCCAGCACACACTGGGTTGAGTGAGGTCATAGCTGGAAGCTGGAAAGTTTATCTGAGTCTGTTTTGTGGGTCTTACAGACCCAACTACCCAGGTGGTCGCTGCTTCCTCTTGGGATCTGCCTTAGGAGGAAGGTGAAATGTGGAACACATTCATGCCTTGAAACCAGGTACACAGATATGAGATGCAAGTGTGTCAGTTACTAGGCTATATATGCACTCTAGTTGTTCGTTGTTTGGTATATTTTCTTTCTTTTACAGAAATCCCTCCTTTTGTTGAATTTTTGTTTAACAGGATAATTCTTCAGAACTCACTAGAAGTTTGTGGTTAGTATCTGAATTTTTTAAAATTGAGAATGGCTTGTATTGAACTTGAATTTTTAGAACAAGGCACAGCTCATTTCACTGCTCATAAACTTTGGATGACTGCTCTTCAGTCTCCAGCAAGGTGTCCTTAAGCTTTTCACAGGCCACATTTTTGCTATCACACATCATACAAATTAGATTGTGATAACCAGTCTGATTCTTTCAATATTATTGTATGTGAATTAAAACTTTCTGAACTTGTTTTAACATTCTTCTCCAGATTCCTTTCCATTGATAAACAGAGAAGCTTAATGAAAACCGTAGAATTACTCTAGGGGAAGAAAGTATGTTCTTGCTCACAATTTGTATCTTCATCCTTCCCACTGATTAAGAAATATTCAGTAATTTTATTGTGCGACACATTGCTCTTAACATATTGGACACAGAAGGTTATCTTTAAAATCCCCTCTAAATCTCAGAAATTAATGTTCTGTGTAGTGAGCACCTGCCAGCTTCGATACAGTTATGGGATTAGACATTTCTCAATGATTTTTGACGCTGAAAGTTGTTTGCCTGCTGTTACCGAATCTGGCTGTATTTCAACTCCAGCATCTTCCATTTCATGAAGGATTTGCTGTGAAGCCAATAAATGTTTTCCTGGAATTTTATAATTATCACGACTAGAAATTGCCTTATTACAGTTCAGCACTTACCTGCATGTGAAACTGCTGACCCTGTAATTGGCTTTTACTAAGTCACTATTAATCCACAGCATTTCTTTGGTGGTGGACTTGGCATGGTGGCAATTTCTTTTTTATACTGTTTTTCTTGAAAACATCTGACAAGCAAAATTTTATTTAACCTCTACATATCAGATTAAATGCCATAATTATGCAAAGTGAATTCAGCACTGTTACGTTGAAACAGATTGTAGCAATATTAAATGCAGAGTTAAAGCTGATCAGTGAACAGCATTGTGAAACAGACACTCAAACCAAACGCAGCAATAGCCTGTAGCTAATTGGCACAAGGTCTTATCAAGACACTCTTTGTGCTATAGGATTGCATGCTCGTCACCATTCTTTATTTTTTTAAAGTAAATGAAACTTACCTCAAGTAATCTGCATATGTTTGTTTTATAGTTTTAAGAAAGAACATTTGGCTTCTTTTGTAATATAGAAAAATCATTCACTTGAAGGAAAATACTGAGATTTAATCAGCATACGATTTATCAAAGTACTAAATTAAAATGAATGTGTATTTTATTTCATAAACAGTGAAAATCTAGTTAGCTCCTCAAAATGTGCTGATTTTAAAAACCAAACTGAGGAATAAATAGAGAATTCACATTAATATTTGCTGTATTTGAGCATTTTTTCCTTTATATCCCAAAACAGACATTTATATATTCCCTAGACCTGCTTATCAGACAACAAAGGAATGGTGTTAATTGCTTTTTTCATATTTCTTTCCAACTTGGATTAGTTTTCTCCAATTCCCTTTTATTGAGGTTTCCGTTAAGTTACAGCAGTAGGTTGGTTTTTCAAGTTTGCGTGCTGAGATCAGTGGAAAGCTGCTATTTGCAACTTAAGTTGGTACACATCAAGATATAAAGTAAGTGATCAGAATGGAATAATAAATAATGTGTTTTCTTTGAGGAAGGGACAAATGGATGGGACAAATAAGTAAATTGGCATCTGACTGCAATACAAGTGCAGTTAATGCGCTGAATGTAGGCATGATATTTGGAGAGCACAGAGGCTAACTGCCCACATTAAACATGCTTTTAATAGTGTTAAATGTTTTATTCTTATTAAGTTTCCACTAGGAGGCTGCAAGCACAAGAACTGCACAAAGTTTATGACATATGTTCCTTACTATATTCCATCTTTTACCAAGGTATCCATTTCTTATTTCCAATTCAGTAACCCAAAATGGAAAGCTCTATATCTCATCTCCATTTTTAAGCCTGCTATGATTGCTCCAACATGATGGAAGACATGTGGCATGTCCACAGTTTGTCCTTAACATAAACTTTTGGCTTCCAAGCACCATTTATTTTTGTGGTTCACCTCTAGCTTCTTTTAAACATCTCTTTTTAACATGCCCTCCATGCATGACATATTATCTTTAATTGTTCAAATTGTATTGGCTGAAGGGTTGGTTCCTCTTTTTGGTTGGAGAACTTTGCTTATGGATTGAAAGACTTAAATCGTTCCATAAGCTCAATTCTCAAAGAGCTGCATCTTAGTTTCAGAGTATTTGTGAAATGCGTCTGTGCTGATTAGAAAAAGGGAGACCGTGGCACCAGGCCGTTCTCCAGTGACTCTTTGAAAAAACAAATGCCACGGTTGAGGTCAGAGACCTTAATCTTTGCTATTATAGTTTTTATTGCTCCAGTATGTTTTGACATGCTCTAGTGGGAACTATCATCGTATTTATTCTATACTTTGGGAAACAGGCTTGGAGGATGATACTGAAAGAAGTGAAGAGGAGAAATACGGTCATCTTACACATCTTTATAGTATTGTCTAATTCAAAGATGCAATATCTTGGTAATTTAATTATGCAAATAGAGGTTAATTGCAAAATAATCAGCCAATTAGTACAGATAAGCCCACCTAAATTTAGATTTTTTTTAAATAATAACTCACTCCTAGAAATTTAATCTAAGTATCAAGCAAAGTAGATGAAAACCTAAAATTAAAGTCAAACATTTCCATGAAAGTTCACATTTAAAAATTAAGAATATTCTATGCATTAATCATAATGAAAATCCTCCTTTATTTCAAAAAAATATGGAAAATTTCAATGTATGACTTTGGCAAAACAAGGTCAGACTACTTTAAGGTCACATATTGTCTTCTCACTCAAATTGTACATTCTTATAACTTCATCATTTGTACAGCATCCCTGCCTAATGCCCTAAGATTTTCTTGTTACTTAATCCTTTAACATTCTTTCTTATTAAAACCAATACATGTTTACTTGATAGCTGGCTTACTATATCTTAGAGGAAATGAAAACCTACAAGTGACTAATTGACAGGGATTTAAAAAAGAAAGAGAAATTAACATTTAGCTCTAGAGAATGCATTTAAGAACACAAACAACTCAGCACAATTATTCACAGCGCTACAAGGAACAAGCAAAGGATATAACTTTTGCTGAAATTTTAAAAATAGAATAAAATATCTTTTTATACTATTTCTAATTCACATATTCCTCATCCATTAGAATCACTTGAGTGAAATTGATGGAAAATGAAAGTTTGCAGACTCTGAGCGGTGGGAACACATTTATTAAACTCTAGTAGAAATGTTTTAACTTTCCTTGAAATAGAAAGGAAATAGAGAAATGATTTCATCTGATAGATTAAAGATGAACAAGGAACAATTTTATGAATAAGGTGATTGGCTAACACTTCAAACAGAAAGGTACCAGAGTACTGAAAGTAATTTTCTGTTGATCAGTTTATTTTGATATATATTATTTGAAAGAGTTGAGAGAGAGAAACAGTAGGACAGAACAAGAGCAAGAGAAAGGCAATTTCCCAAATGTCAGTATGTAAACCTTCCTCTTAAACTGGATCTTTTTGATGTAATAAAATCTTAATCATTTAGTGCGTTTTTTTATATTTTATTATTCATACTTTATTTAATCATTACTTAATAAATATTAACATTTTAAAACCTTCCTTTGTGAACTAGACAATGGCTCAATTTGTCCATCCTCCACCTGAAAGCATGGATCTTCCACATGGGCACCAGTTCAGATCCCAATTGTTCCACTTCTCATCCAGCTCCCTGCTGATGTCCCGAAAAGAAGTGCAAGATGGCCCAAAGCCTTGGGATCCTGCACCTACATGGGGAGCTAGAAGAAATTCTTGGATTCTGGCTTCAGATTGTCTCACCTACAGCCATTGTGATTATCTGTTTAGTGAACCAACAAGTAGAAGATCTTTCTCTTTGTCTTTCCTTTTTGTAAAATGTGCCACTTCAAAAATAAACAAATAAATCTTCTAAGAAAAATTTCTTAGACAAAACTTTAGAGGGGCCCAGTACAGTATCCTATCAGCTAAAATCCTCACCTTCTACGCTCCAGGATCCCATAGGGGTGCCAGTTTGTGTCCCAGCTGCTCCATTCCCCATCCAGCTCCCTGCTTAAGGCCTGGGAAAACAGTGGAATGAGTATGGCCCAAAGTCTTGAGAACTTGCACAGGAAAGAAGACCTGGAAGAATCTCCTGGCTCCTGGCTTTGGATTGGCTCACGTCCAGCAGTCCAGGCCACTTAGGGTGTGAATCATCTGACAGAAGATCTTCTCTGTCTTTCTTGCTCTTTGTATATCTGACTAGCCAATAAAAAAGTAAATAAATCTTTTTTAAAATGCCATTTTAGGCTTTTTTTTTAATATTTATTGATTTTTATTACAAAGTCAGCTATACAGAGAGTAGAGACAGAGAGCATTATGTTTCATCTGATTCATTCCCCAAGTGATCACAAATGCTGGTGCTGTGCAGATCCAAAGCCAGGAGACAGGAACCTCCTCCAGGTCTCCCACACGGGTGCAGGCTCCCAAGGCTTTGGGCTATCCTCGACTATTCCCAGGCCACAACGGGGAGCTGGATGGGAAGTGGGGCCACCGGGATCAGAACCGTCACCCATATGGGATCCCTGTGCTTTCAAGGTGAGAACATTAACTTCTAGTCCCCAGCACTGGACCCTAAATCTTAAAAAAAATAGTGACATCTGTTCTTATTCCTCTTGATATAATGTCTTTCAATTTTTTCCACAACAGAAATATGATTTTATTTTTAATAAATTTTTACATAGAGTAAAACCATTTTAAAATAAAAGAGAAAAACATATTTCATTTGCTATGAATGACAGAATGCTAAAATGCTTAAACATAAATGAAAGCTTACAAAGCACAAGCTTAACACTGTGTGAGTATGATTTCAATTATTGCTCACATATGATAAAATAAATATCTTAATATGTGATATCTTTATTCAAATTTTGATATCTGGTATATTTAACATAATACATTGAGTCCCAGCTGTTCCATCACATAAACATTAGGACTGCTCACTACTTAGAAACTCTGTAGCTAACACATAGCTCACTTAAGAATCTAATTATCACAATAAAGTCCCTACTTATATGCACAGATATAAATAGTATTTGATTTTTTAAAATTAATAATGAAGTGTCAACATGTCAAAGGATGAAATGGAAAGGATAAAAACTGAATGTCTTGTCTTTATTCTTCTCTTTTATGAAATGCAAGCTTTTCACATTTATCCTTGTAGTTTTAGAAAAATGCTACTTCAGCATGTCAAAAGAAACGTTAAATGAAATAGTCTTTTTTAATGCTGTTGTTCAGATTTGCATGCATATAGAGAAAAACTTGCTTAACACTTGTTAAGGGCTTCTGTTCTTACTAACTTTTAAATAAGGGACAAAAATGAAATAGAAACAAGTGGTGATTTTTTTTTCAAAATTCGATTGAATTAATAATTATTATATTTTATTATTTTCAAAAATTTTAAAAATAACTTATAAATATGCTTGATTTTGATTTTGTTTATTGTAGTTATTAATTAATGTAAGTTTCATGAATATTATCAGTTTATAAACATAAGCATATTGTTTCTATTAAAAACAAACTTACGTTAAACTAAGATAGGCATCCTTATATCTACAGTAGGAATAGTTTTATGGCCTGAAAATCAACTTTGTGTTAATGGAGATTATGAAGATCCCATCAAGCAAGGATTCCCATCATGGACTTAACATCTTCCATTTTGGGGAGGAGTTCTACTTAGCAGTGTATCTGCAGAAGCCGGTAGAGTGGAGTGATAGGATCAAAGTACTCAAGCCATATGTTAGTTAAGGCTTGCTCAGTCCTCATTTATGCATCTGTGTGTTTAGAAGTAAATTTTATAAAGTATACAAAATGGGTCAAATAGGAGACTATGAACTTATGAAAGGTCAAATGGACAGTGTACCTAAGGTTAAGCAAGTAAAACGGATCTACACGCAGTGACTGAGCCTCCTGGCATGCAAGAGTCTGTGAGGAGTGTCAGGATTATTCACCAGCACCGAGAACTCTTTCCCTTTCCAACAATTCTGGGAGGTCTTTTAACTATGCTTACAAAAATATGGAAACCCACAGCAGTTTATAGACAAATCATGTATTTAGAGATAGTTGTAAATATGGCAGCACACAAGAACATCTTTGAATAAAAGAGATGTCAAATATAATATTGAATACTCTACTTAAAACTGCTTTTTTTTGTACATGAAATAAAAAGAGAAAAGAATAAAGAAAAAAAAAAACTATTGTCCTTTACATTTTAAATGTTCCATGTTATTCTTTAGTGGTGTATTTCATCATGGGTTTGTTTTCTCCCTAAACCACTAAGTCTTATCTGTCCTCCAGATCCCAAAGAAGGTACGAGTAGATGATTATGCTATTTGGTACATGTCAACATGTCAATGGCTTGAAAGAGTTAATTAATCATGTTCTCTGACGTGTCTACTACTCCTAAAACATTGCTTTGGATTTAATTATTTCCTATTGCATGATTTCAATTGCTTAAGAAATAATTTGAGGCAACTCATGCTTAAAATCTGTTTAAGCAGGCATGTATGACAGGGAAAATAAGAGTCCAATAAAAGCTATGATTAAACTCGGGAGAAATATGTAGACAATCAAGAAGAAAAAAAAAAGACTTTTCAAAACCAATCATGCTATGGGATCTTGTCAAAGCCTTTCATATGCTCTGAAAATTATATTCACAAATTCTTCAGAAATACAACCAGGCTGAGAATACAAGCATAGGAATAAAATAAAGCAAAACTCAAGACAATGCTTTAATCGCCACTGTCTTTCTGTATTCAACATTAGAACATTTCATTTGTTATACAACTCAGCTTTAAACAGTCTTTCAATGTAAAGAAATGTTAAATAGCTTTGTATTAGAGAAAGACAACATGTTTTAACAATTTTCTTTGCTAGTTTTCAATGAAATATAAATTCTACTTTAATTATTTATGAAGAGAATCACTCCTTGGTCAACAAATTTACTTGAAGTACACAGCACATATTGTAAAAATGTTATTTCATCCAGAACAATTATCTTCAGAGCTAACAGTATAGTAACAATGAATTTCAGTAGTCAAGTCTTTGCTTCCTTTGTCTAAAAGGAGAAAAGATAACTGGGAAACATCGCCTTTTTTTCTTTGCAGAAAATTTAAAATGAGGCAGGATGTCATTCTTTCTGGAGTTGCAAGCAATTCTGAAATAAAGTAATTTTATCTTGATCATACATGTTTGGAACATATGGCTTCCACATTTAACATTTTTAATGTATATTCAGGGATAAAATTGGTCTTAACAAATAATCCAGGGCCACGTGTGGTAACTTATTTCCTAAAGTCCTTACTTTGCATGTGCTGGGATCCCATATAGGTGCAGGTTCTTATCCTGGTTGCTCCACTTCCCAGCACGTTCAATGTTTGTGGAATGGGAAGGCAGTACATGGTTCCCAGCACCTTGGGACTCTGCACCTGCCCTGGGAGACACTGAAGAAACTCCTGGCTTCTGACTTTGAATCTGCTCAACTCTGGCCATTGTGGCCACTTAGGGAGTGAGCCAGTGGATGGAAGACTTTTCTGTCTGTCTCTCCTTCTCTCTGTAAATCTGACTTTCCAATAATAATAATAATAATAATAATAATAATTCACTAAAAATAATCCAAAGTATTTATTTTACTTTAAGATCTAATGACTTGGTCCTAAATCCTAGGTGTATTTTGCAATATTCTATTATTCCAGGAAAACTTTCTCTGTATCTTTACTGTGTCACTGAAAATGGAGATGGGAATAGATACCTCATATTTTCTTGTATATATGAAATTAGTATGCCTGTGTGTGAGTCATAGAAAGAGAGGATCGGGCCTGGAGTAGTAGCCTAACAGCTAAAGTACTTGCCTTTCAAAACATGCCGAGATCCCACATGGGTGCCAGTTCTAATCCCAGCAGCTCCACTTCCCATCCAGCTCCCTGCTTCTGCCCTGGGAAAGCAGTCGAGGATAGCCCAAAGCCTTGGTACCCTGCACTTGCATGGGAGACCCAGAAGAG
The DNA here is from genome assembly GCF_017591425.1 of Ochotona curzoniae. NCBI lineage: Eukaryota > Metazoa > Chordata > Mammalia > Lagomorpha > Ochotonidae > Ochotona > Ochotona curzoniae. The sequence continues at coordinate 37,341,361 of NW_024466502.1, read as the reverse complement.
GCTCTGGACTCCTGACTTTGGATTGGCTCAGCTCCAGCCGTTGCTGCCGCTTGTTGAGTGAATCATCAGAAGGAAGATCTTCCTCTCTGTCTCTCCTCCTCTCTGTATATCTGACTTTCCAGTAAAAATAAAATAAATTAAAACAAAGAAATAGAGAATTCACAGCAACAGGAGCACTGAATAGGCTACAATTTTTTCTTTTTTTTTAGAACAAAATTTTATTTGGCCAGACATTTCCCAAACACTGTGGATGAAGTAAAACACAGGTAGTATTGGTTACCAACTTGCAAGGGACAATTTGATACCATCAACGTTTTAGTAATAACCTACTAATATTTAATCTCACTAAGTAATCAAAAATTTATTCCTCACATCCACCAATTCAGTATTGGCAATATATTGTCTTTATAAGGGCATATACATGCATACATATAAAACTGTACATATATAATATATATGTGATTTTAAGAATTTGTGAAATGTCTTAATGTAAATTAATCAGATTTCATATGTTTTCTAGGTATAGTTCTAAGAAAATAATCATACTTATTCTCATCTTATTTTCCCTCACTGAAACCCTTCCTACCTTCGTTTCATTAAAAAAAAAAAAGTGGAGAGCCATTGTAATGCACTCCATAATCACATTGCTTAATTAAGCAGTAATGCCATTAAGGACCACAGTTCCACAGATTCATAAACAAGGGAACAATGCAACAATCATGTCACAATATGTCTACTTCATTCCTATCCCTTCTTTATACTATATGAACAGAAACATGTCAGAGGAAAATATGTGATCACTAAGTATATTCACTTTCACTTATATCTATTTTGTCACAAAAGACAGGATTTAATCATTTTTATGCACAGTAATATTCCATATAGTATATATATAACATTTTCTTTACCCAGTCATCAGTTGATGTACATCTGGTTTGATTTCATGACCTAGCTATTTTTAGCTGACCTACTATCCACATGCAGTACTTAAAACTCTTTCATATTGCTAATTTCACTTGCTTGAGTAAATTACCATGACTGAGATTTCTGGGTCTTTTAGTAGATCTATTTTCAGATTTTTAAGATCTTCCATAATAGCTGTTCTTGTCTACATTCACACCAAAAATGAATTAGAGTGCATTCTTCTCCAAGCCTCACCAGCGTTCACTGTTCTTCCATTTTGGGTGATAGCCATCCCGGCTGGGATGGAGTAGGTTCTCGTGGGCTGCGTTTCCCTCATGGTTAGTTATCCTGAGCTTCCTTCTACGTATTGATTTGGCATTTATTTTAGTCCTTCGAACTCCACCTGTTCATGGCCTTTGTGTGTTTCTAACTGGACTGTTTCATATGTTGCTGTTGATTTTCTTGAGTTATTTGTATATCATGGATATTAATACTTTATCAGTTGCATAGTTTGCAAATATATCCTCCCATTTTGTTGGCTGGATTTTCACCTTGTGAAGTGGTTCTTTCACAGTGTCAGGATACCTTAGCCTGATGTAAATCCACTTGTCTATTTTAAATTTTATTGCTTATGCTTCTGGGGTGGTTTCCAGGATGTCTTTGTGTAAGCCAATATCTTGTAAAGTATTGTTGATCCTTTCCTCCAATAACTTGATGATATCACATCAAAGATTTAGATCTTTGATCTTTTCTAAATTGATAGTTTGTGTAGGTAGGCATTTTTTTTTTCTTGGCGTTCTGAATAGACACAATTTTCTCAGCATCATATTGAAGAGACCATCCTTTCTCCACTGATTGATATTTTTTAAGAGTTACTTATTTCTATTACAAAGTCAGAGATACAGAGAGGAGGAGAGACAGGAAGATCTTCCATCCGATGATTCAGTCCCCAAGTGACCACAACAGCTGGTGCTGTGCCGATCCGAAGCCAGGAGCCAGGAACTTCCTCTGGGTCTCCCACTCAGATGCAGGATCCCAAAGCTTTGGCCATCCTCAACTGTTTTCCCAGGCCACAGGCAGGGAGCTGGATGGGAAGCGGAGGCTTCCGGAATTAAAATCAGTGCCCATATAGGATCCTGGCATGTTCAAGGCAAGGACTTTAGCCACTAAGCCATGCCGCCGGGACCCCACTGATTGATATTTGTCCATCAAAGATTAGTTGACATACATGTGTGGATTAATTTCTGAGATGTCTATTCTGTTCCACTGGTCTACATGTCTACATTTAGGTCAGTACCAGGAGCTTTCATCATGTCATCAAGATATCTATCTATCTATCTATCTATCTATCTATCTATCTATCTATCTCTATACCTATATCTATATCTATATCTATATCTATACCTATATCTATATCTATATGTAAACAGATGCAGATGCATATACATACATATAAACACAGATATGTGTTAGATAAAAACTTAAACATGTAAGAGATTAGCCTTTAATCAGTGAGTAGTGATAAATAGGTGGAATGTAAGAGAGAGAGAGAGGACATAAAGGAGTTGGTAAACAACACATTTTATTTTACAAAACTCATAGATAAATAAAAACATTGGCAGGAATGAGTAGGTACTGTGGTTTTAAGTCTCACAGCCACACCTGCATAAACACATGTGTTTATGTCCTGGCTGCTCCATTCCAATCCAGCTTCTTGCTTATGCCTGGGAAATCAGCAGAGGATGGCCCAGTCCTCAGGCTTTTGCACGCATGTAGGAGACCTACAAGAATCCCCTGTTTTCAAATGGGTCAGCTCTGGCTTGCGGGAGTGAATCAGTGGAGGAAAGATTTCTCTGTCCCTCTTTCTTGAGCTCTGACTTTCAGATTTTCAGGTACAAATTAAATAAAAAAAAAATGAAAAAAAAAAAGAAGGAAAGGGAGGTAAAAGATGCTTGAGCATAAACTGGCACTACAAATTTGAACATGAAAAAACATAAAAAATAGGAAATTGTGGAGTGATCTTTCCTGTCTCAGTAGTAACCACAGCAGTGGCATCCAGACAGTGTGCAGGCTTATGCCAACTCCTTAGCATTCTGCACAACACTGCTCCAGTGACTCTGGAAGAGACTGGCCTTTTCTCTATCTGGAAAACACTGCTGAATTTTTCAATATTCCAACTGCTTTTTCTGCCTGAGATTTACCTATATCATCTTCCAACAAACACACAAAAATAGTACCTTTTCTCCGTGGTGATATAGGAAAAGCATTTTCTGGTCAGATCTGAACGATTTGGCATTTAATGGAATTTTCAGCCATTATCCTATATATTTCCATTATTTTCTGATGCTTTCAATAATATGGATCTTTTAATTTATCCATTTTTTGGCCATTCGTAGTGGCAGTGTCAGCTTGTCAGGAAGTATTCAACCTGAAACCCTTTTAAATATTCATTTGTGGTTTTTTATTATGTACAGAGCACAATAACAAAAATAGGAATAAAATCATAAGGCTTGCAATATGGTTTTATCTTCCATCACTATTGTACTTGTCATAAATTTTTCTTGTTTCTAAAAATATGTAATTATTTTTAATGGAGGGGCTGGTTTACAGACAGGAAGATACACAGAGAGATTTTCCATGCACTGGTTCACTGCTCAAGTGGCCACAATTGCTGGAACTGAGATGATCTGAAGCCTGGAGTCAGAAGCTCTCTCTTGGTCTCCCACAAAGGTGCAGGGTCCAAAGGTTTGGGGCTGTCCTCTGTTGCCTTTCCAACAGTAGCTTGCTGGGAACTGGAGCAGCTGGGACATGAGCTAGAGTCCACATGGGATCCTGGTGCATGCAAGGTGAGGATTTAGCCACTGGGCCAATTCCTCCGATCCTTTATTGTACAATTTCATGACCTGATCTAGTTATACAAATATATAGTGTCAAGTTAATTCACATTCTTAGACTAACAGACTTGTGACTTTACTTGTCCATGTGGTAAGATAGTCATTTTTGAGACATTTTAATTTTTTTTCAAAAACTTGTTTTTGTTGTTGATACTGCTTGTTAATATTTTTATATAGCTAATAGGCATGTTTAGCATACAAGCATATTGAAGTGCATATATTTATTTATTTTTATTGGAAAGACAGACTTACTGAAAGAAGGAAAGACAGAATGGTCTATCCACTGATTCATGTTTCAAATGGCCACAATGAGCACAGCTGAGCTGACCTGAAGTCAAGTGTCAGGAGCCTTCCGCAGGTCCCCCAGATGAGAGCAGGGGCTCAAGGGCCGGGGCAATCCTCCACTGCTTCTTCTCCAGGGTACAAAGAGGGAGTGGGATTGAAAGTAGAACAGCTGATACAGAACCAGAGCTCACATGGGATGCTGGAGCTTGCAGGGCAGGATAAGCACTTTGAGCCCTGGCGCTGGCCCCTGGCGATCATCTTTTAAAGCATAGGATAGACACAGATGCATACAAACCCCACAAATGATGAGGAGGTACTCCGCAAATAACTTAGAAAGAGAGAAAGATTTATTTTATTTTGAAGTGACAGCTAAAGAGAAATGGGGAGACAGAGAATAAGAGATTTATCATGCACTGGCTCACTCCCCAAATGGCCACAAAGGCCAGAGCTGAGCGAATCCTAAATCATGAGCCAAAAATTTCTTCCAAGTCTCCCACATGGATTCAGGATCCCAGGTCCTTGAGCCATACTGTGCTGCCTTACTTGAGCATTAACAGGGGGTTGGATTAAAATGCAGCAGCCAGCATATAAACTGGCCTACGTATGGAATTTAGCACTGCAGGGGGAGGATTAATCTGTGATGCCACTGTGCAGGCCTTGAGTGAATAAATACTACATATTTGCCTTAAGAGTGCTGCAATGGAGTTACCAATAGTTTTCTCTATTTTTGATAACGAGATGAGAGTACTCACTAGTACAAAATACAGAATTAAAAAGTAATTTCCAGACACTGTGCAATAGCCCGGTGGCTAAAGCCCTTGCCTTGTATGCGCTGGAATCTCTTAGGGGTGCTAGTTGTAGTCCTGGCAGCCCTGATTCTATTCCAGATTCCTGCTTGTGGCCTGGGTAAGCAGTTTAGAACAAGCCAAACCCTTGTTACTCTGCACCCACGTGGGTTTCAAAGCAGAACAGCTCTGGCTATAGTGGCGGTTTGGGGAGTGAATAAACAGATAGAAGACCCTCTCTGTACCTCCTCCTCTCTGTATATCTGTACTTCCAATAAAAATAAAATAAATCATTTTTAAAAAGTTATTTCCTCCCTATGAAAGTTTTTTATTTATACAGTAAAGAAGTAGGTTTTCCCATATTTTCTTCAGTATGGCATTTGGATAGTTAAGTAAACAATGATGCTTGTTTTCTTTTTTTTGACATCAAATCATTATATGGAAAGATACACTCATTTCTAATTTTTCACCCTTCCTCCAAATTCTGTAACAAAATAACCTTCTTAAATAAAATATTGCAATAGTCCTGCATTTTAAGGATGAAAGTGGTATTTTCTAAAAGGTCAATTCGATCTGGGAAATGTTTTCAGTTTAGACAATAAAGTGTGGAATCCTGTGGCAATTTTCAGCACCGGTAACAACGGGAAGCAAATTTCAGTCATTCACAGTGCGATGGCAATGTGGTGACATTTGAAACCTGGACGTGGGCTCTTTACAGTCATGGCAGGTTACTGACTGCTGTGTAGTAGGGGCCTTTAGATATAAATGAAGGAGGTGATCAGGATGCTTTCCAAAATGGGTGAGATCCAATCAGCTGAGTGATAATCATCATTCTAATGGTAGACAAGGTTTAAATGACTTCAAATTAATAAATCCGTAGGAAACAATAATCTCACATTTGCTAAACAATTTTCTATCTTCCAGTAAGTCATCAAGTTGTTTCTGTATTTTACCTTTAAGATTATTTAATTAGTGGAATATTAAGTTTGCTTCTTTAAAATTATCTTAAATTGCTATTGAAATGATTAAAAACTAAAAAAAATAGCAGATTAAAGGAACTCAGGCATGGTAGAAGAGAGGGAGGAAAGAAGAAAGGAAAGGCAGAGAAGGGAGAATGGAGAGAGCGAAGTACTAATATATTAGACTTTGTTCTGTATGCTGAATAAAAATGTCTTTATGTTAGTAAAATTATATCAAAAAGAAATACAGTAAAAGTCATTGGATTTCAAAATTCAAGGATTTCCCCACCAAGAGTAACATGCTATATATACTTCAAACTTCACTATTAATTGACATTGCTCTAAAACCAAGAAGAGCACCCCAATTCCTTTTAACCTTTGTTGTAACAAACCATGTATTTTTAGTACATCATGTGAGTTCAGCCATCATAATGTGTTTCATATCTGTGAAGGTACTAAAGTGGTCACAGTGTGGCTAAAACTGAATATAGTTTTCATTTACAAGCAGGGTACAAATATAAAAAATCTATCTATGTATTTATTTATTTTTCATTGATTTATTCACTTATTTATTTAGAACTTGATTAAATGTTCAGAGATTCCATTGTGACTTTCAAGTTAAAACTTCACTAGCAATATTTTCTGAACAAATTACATTTGGGTAGGGGCACCAAAAATTACTTAATTACTGTTACTCTATTTTTTTTTCTAATCAGTTGTCACTTTATTTTTTTATAGTTGCTAATTGGAAACTACACAAAGACATGAAGACTGCTACTCATACTCAAAATTAACCTATTTTTTACGTCTCACCTTTGACTGTTTCTATGAGTGACATCACCATTTCCCTTAAAGTCAATCCTTAACTTGTGTCTGTCACACCCCACACTTCATACATCACTACATTCTCCAAATCTTAGTCCAAATTATATCTTAATTTTTTAAGTTTTAGGGGTGGGACGGTTGTTTGGCATATTCGTAAGGGTGGCAGGTGTCTTCAGCAATCTTAGGGCACACGTCAATTACCCTCCTTAATCCAGGAGAGAAGATCCTGGTCTGTGGTGATGGCTCGAGCACTTGGGTTGCTCGTGCATCTATGTGAACTCTGCTTTTAATTTTGGCTTTTGGCTTGGTGAATTAGCACCTGATATTGTTTCATTTAAGGTTTGAATCATCAAGATGTGAATGTTCTATCTGTGTTATCTGTCTTCCATTTCTTCTTCTGTTTTTCAAGTAAGTAAAAAATTTAAAAAATGTATTATTGTTTTGTTTTTTGTTTTTAAGAATGAAGGAGAGACAGAATGGGAAATATCTTACATTACCAGTTTGCTCCCCAAATGGCTGCAAAGGCCAGAGCATAGCTGATCAAAGCTGGGAGCCAGGAGCTTCTTCCAGATCTACATGCGTGGAGATTTTAGTACTTGGGTTTTCCCAGGTCATAATCAGTAAGATGGATAGGAAGTGGAGAATCCAGGATGGGAATTAGTGCCCGGAAGGAATGCTGTCACTTGACGATGGAGGATTAGGCTACTGAGCCATGTCATTGGCTCCTAAACATGTATTCTCACCTGGTTCAGGACACTACTACCTAAGCAGCAGATCCTTTTTATATTTTTGACTTTCTAAGCATCTTACTTGAACTTGCTGTAATCTATCTGCAAAAGACTTTTTCTATGCCACTATGATAAATTTACTGTGTTCTGGAGCGGTTGGTTTTCCCGTGTTTGAAAACATCACATGTGTGTTGTCCTCAGGGTATTTGTATCTGTTTGAAGGTGAGTAGTCAATTAATCCTTTCTCTATTACAGTGTTATTGTATTAGCATGAATCCCTGCTTATTTAATACTGATATCTGAGCAGAATTATTAGATTGTTTAAAAGATGCAAACACACTGAGGTCAATAATTTGCTCTGTTGTTTATGCACCACTTAAAAGAGGTTGACTAAAGTTTGCATAATGAATGTTCAGGTCATAATGGTTGTTTTCTTCTCAGTTTGAAAAAAGGAAACATTATCTTTCAAAGCTTTGCATGTTTAATTCTGATATGTTCAGGTAAGATCTAATTAACTGATAACTAATATTATTTGTGTTTATTAATAAGCCTTTAATCTTAAGTTCAAGGAAATTAAAATGTAAAAAAATTAAAATGATTAATCATTGATTGATGTGTCAAATGTTTTAATGTATACAATGAGGAATTAATTGTTTTAAGTAGACATAATTTTTTCCAGTGAAGAACTATGAGAAGAACTGTAAGAAAAATGAGGACTTAAATATCTCTTAAAGTACGAAATATGTTGAACAGAGGGACCTGATTCTACTTATCTTCATTCTGGCCTAAATGATTCATTAATACACAATCTGTGTCTGTTTTTGCTATGTAATATTGTCAATATTGTAAGTGTATGATATTCATTATGAATTAAATTATTACTTAAAATTTACTCATTTAAAAATACCCCTAATAAAACCTTAATAAATGAAAAGTAAGTATACTAACACATTCATTAGATAAATTGTGCTGTTGGTTTTTGTATGTGTGTGCCTAAAATATTTTAGCTAGCTATTTTTATACTGCCATTATAAATTGTTCTTTGAAACCAGAGCTGTTGTTTCATCATAACTGTTTATGTTACATTGTTGATGCTAATGAGGTTCAGAAACTAAATACATTACTTTGAGGCTTTTAATTTATTGACAAATAATATGAACTTCAAACAATTCATGGAAATGATATTAAATGATACATTTAATTTGGTGGAGAAAAACTTTTATATCCCGGCAGTTTTCTCTTTGTAATATAAACCTTTCATGAACTTTAGAAATATCAATGTAAAATGGAGCAACTAATGCATATTTATAACATTACATGCATTTATTGCTATGTGTGTATTAGATGCCATATTTATTACACTACATGCATTTATTATTATACATGTAATATGTTAATCTGTGTTGCATAGATAAACAATATGTGTAAAAATTTTGCTAGTAGAATAACTACACTGAAACTACTCTTTAATTTCTCTGATGAGATAAAGGTAATATTCCTTTGTAACTTGAACAACAGAATACTTAATGAAAATGCTCCAAGCAGATTAATTGGAAGTGATCAATGTTCCCATCCACCAATATTATCAAACTTATAATGGGGTAATCTATATAAATACTTCCTGATAATTGTATATCTAAGTGCAGGTAACAAGTAGTCTATTGAATAATCAACGTCAAAAAATCATTTAATCCAATATTACAGTTATAGGTCAAGACGTAAAACCCATCATTATTTAATAACCATAGATGAAATATTACCCATAAGCAGATAAATTGTTTTCTATTTTATCCATTTTATCTGAACTGCTTCATGGATCCTATGCCTTGTTTGATGAATCTGTATATAATATGAAAGAGGGAAAAATTCAAATACTGCTAACGCTTTGATGTAAATTTTGGTAGTGGAGGTGATTAAAGCAATTTGTATAGATCTTGATCACTCATATCCACAAGCAAAATAATTTTTGAAGCTGTATCTTTTTTTAAGATTTATTTATTTTTATTGGAAAGTCAGATATACAGTGAGGAGAAGAGACAGAGAAGAAGATCTTCCGTCCGATGATTCATTCCACAAGTGACCACAATGGCTGAGCTGCACCAACCCAAAGCCAGGAGCCAGGAACTTCTTCCAGGTCTCCCACGCGGGTGCAGGATCCCAAGGCTTTGGGCAGTCCTCAAATGCTTTCCCAGACCACAAGCAAAGAGCTGGATGGGAAGTGGAGCTGCTGGGATTAGAACTGGTGCCCATATAGGATCCTGGTGTGAACAAGGCAAGGACTTCAGCAGTTAGGCTACTGCAGCGGGCACAGAAACTGTTTCTTTTCTTAAAATGAAGTATTCTGATAGCATACCTGCATGTGGAGGGCATGTTGGGATATAATTTGATATCCATCAACTTCTTTCAATGTAGCTCCCGAAGGAAATTGAAAACACAGAAATTTAATTCCTCTATACTCTCATTTGGGGGGGGGGGAGGGAAATCCCTTCCTATAATATTTAGAAAATTTGTTAAAGTTAAGCCTGCCACAAAAAATCAATAAAAATATTCGTCTTGCATGTGCCAAGGCCCCGTGTGGGGGACGGTTTGTATCCCGGCTGCTCCACTTCCTATTCAGCTCTGTGCTTGTGGCCCGAAAGAGTAGTAGAGGATAGTCCAAACTCAAGGGACCCTGAAGTTGGCGGGAGACCTAGAGGAAGTTCCTGGTTTCTGGCTTCAGATAAGCTCAGCTCCTGCCGTCGTGGCCACTTGGGATGTGAACCAGGATAGGGAAGATCTTTCTGTCTCTCCTTCTCTCTGTAAATCTGCCTTTCCAATAACAATGAATAAATCTTTTTAAAAGTAAGGAAATAAATGCACTCTTGGCATCCACCTTCATATAATTCATCCATTGTCTATTTTAAAAAAAACTAAATAAATAAATATAGAAAACACTCAAATTCACTTATGACAAGGATAGAAGGAATACAGAAAAAATGCACACATTACATTTTCCTATTTATGTCACCGTCTCTGCCAGTGTTTTGACTTACATGCCTCTACAATTTGAGTACGTGTTGTAAATGCCAGATCTTTCTCTATTTAAAATAAAAGATTAAACATTGCAAATTTAAAAATATTACAGTATGCAAATCACTTATATATAAGTCAACTAATCTCTCAGTTTGGTCCTATTAGAAATGAACACAATTTTCTGAGAAGGAAATGGCTTTGTTAAATACTTGAGGCTAAAATCATGAGGTTTTTGGTGGGCAGCAATTTTGTCTGCTGTGCATACTGCAAGATTCCATCACTGTACCCCTGCTGTAGGTCCTGTTTAGTGGATGAATAAATAATTGGTATAGTCATCTTTCAATATTCAGGGAGAATTAATTCCAGAGTCACCACAAACACCTAAATCACAGATGCTCTGGATCCTAATATAAAATGAGAAGCATTTTCTAATAACAGGCACATTGTCCTGTAAGTTTCAAATCAACTTTAGATGGCTAAAAATTGCTAACGCACTACTAATGCTACACAATCAGTTCTATCATATTCTTTATGAAGTAACTGTTAGAAAATAAAGCCACTAAATCTTCTTTATGAATGCAGGGTTCAAAAATATTTTTACATCCAAGCACTGATAGAATTTGGCTTTTCCTATGACTAATAAACAAATTATTATTGGTATTTTGCCCTCATCACATAACGCAGAGTAAATTAAAAACTGTTTAAGGGTATTAATTTCCAAGAATTATAGTAATAAGAAAAACGATTTGAAGATTTGTGTGAAATACTAGAAACTTGGGAAACAGAATAGTTGAGTGACAGCTAGCAGAATTAAAAAGGTGACCTCTAACCAGATCCATGTCATGGAGAACCCCGAGAGAAATGGAACTGATACACAGGCCCAAATTCTGGAGAATAATGTGTGAAAACTGATGAAAACATAATGTGTTTATGGTCTTCCTATGCTTTGGCCAACCAGTGCGAGCAGCAATAATATGTGGTTGATGAATTAAGTCCCTTGAAGAGACAGTGCATCCCTTTATCATTTTGCCCATTTATATTGGCAGGAATATAGATATTGTTGAAAATGTCTTGATGCCTGAATGTATTAAATCAATCGAGAGTAAAAAAAGTCTCTGCCACTGTATGGAAATCTATATTAACTAATACACCCATGAGTAAAATCTGCCTATAGAATTTTTGCAAAGTGGGCAAACAGACTGAAAATGTTTATTTCAGAACCAATTTCATTTGTTCATATTGCAAAACAATTGTAAAACATGTTGTCCAGATACACTGAGAAAGTATACATGACTATAAAAATCCAAGCCAAACATCTAAACTTAATATATTGACCAATCAAGAACCACAGATTTTTCTTAAAGGGCAATGAAATGATAAAATTATGGCTATATGGAAAGATATCTATGTATATATAATACATAGAAGAATAATTTTATAGTGATATGCCATATTTATGTATCATTTTATGAGAAGTGAGTTTGAGTTTATAAAGATTAAAATATGTGGAAATTAGAGTCTTGCTAGTGATAATTTAGTTAATATTACGGAGCAAAAGTATGCTCTGGACACTAGTTTTAACATTTCTAGAATGAGGTTAATATGTTAATAAGAAAAGGTATTATGAAAGAAATACGATCAATATGATTTCACTACCCACATGAAGTGCATTTAGAGGTTGAAATGTGTGCATAATATAAAAGTTAAACACAACACAAGTACATTTTGAATGAGAATGAAATTCAAATATATTTTAACAAATTTTTGTGATTTTGACATGGCATCCATGCATTTATTGCCCATGTCCTCATGGCTCCTTAGCAGCCATGTCAGTCAATGTCATTTTCTTTATTGAAATATTTTTTCCTTTACATAAATCTTTTTGGATGAAGTGCAGGCTATCGTACGTAAGTGAATGAGACTTCATAATGGTTGTTTTTGACCTTCAATTGATTTCCATCAGCTGTTACTATTTATGAAGTAATAGCGAATTACCAGCTGATTGACAATGTAAAATTAATCAACTACATTCTAGTGTTTAGGCATCTGCATAAAATAAAATCTAACAACTATACACAATTAATAGTGGAAAACCATAATGACATGAATGTACTCTGGTTGATAACAACGAGTGAGACTCACTGAAATCATATGGTTCACTCCTGGAAACCAGGATACATGAAAGCAAGGATTTATTCGGATTATTCTGAAGCGTTGAAGAAGCTGGACATCTTTCATAGTATTATTAGGAGAATTTACATTACAATTTTTTAAACATTTACTTTACTTTTTTTTGGAAAGTCATATATACAGAAAGGAGCAGAGACAGAGAGGAAGATCTTCTGTCCGATGATTCACTCCCTAAGCGGCCACAATGGTCACAGGAGAGTCAATCCGGAGCTAGGGGCTCAAAGCCTCTTCCAGGTCTCCCACTCGGGTGCAGGGTCCCAAGGCTTTGGGCTATCCTCAGCTGTCCTCCCAGGGCACCAGCAGCAGCTGGATGGGAAGTGGGGTTGCTGGAATTAGAATAGCACCCATATGGGATCCTGGCGATAGCAAGGTGAGGACTTCAGTGGCTTCGCTACTGTGATGGGCCCTTACATTTTAGTTTTATCAGCAATTGTTTCTTGCTCTTTTGGCTAAGATCAAGGGAAGTTTTATCTGTAGATAAATATTTATGCTTATGAGCTATGTTAGGAACAAACTGAGCTTATTGCTTGCATTTTTTCAAAATTCCAAAACTATAGGAATGATTTATTTAATTGGCCAATGTTTATTTATATAGATTAATCTTCAGTAACTGTTAGGGACATAATTACTTGGAAAATTATGGCTTTTCTATTTTTATATTTTACTGTTTTCTATGTAATAATAAAATCTTGGAAATTGTTGAAGCAAATGTTGCATTTCTAAATTGGCACAAATTAAAGGCATGCAAAATGGAAATCTTTAATAATTAATCTGGTTGCTTTTAGAATTGTTTTCTAGGCCAGACTAGCAAGAATGCACAGCCCTGGGGAAGGGAAGCCCAGTGGGAGCTTGTGCCAGGCAAAGTCCTCTGGCCACCTGACAGCTTGCTCTGAGGGTTAGGACACAAGGGCTCACACCCAGGAAGGACTACCAAAGGAATACCATTGGCAAGGCCACTGCACTTGCAGGTAAAACAGGTGGCTGAGACTATGTGTTTCGGAGGGAAGAACATAAAGACCTTTAAGGGTTACACTGAAACACTAGCACATCTGGGAGAGCTGAGGTGAGTTAGTTAGCATTAGCTACCACTGAACAGCACCCACTAACACACACTAAAACACGTACTGGGGGGCCTACCTGGCAGGGTTAAAACACAATACTCACCAATGAGTTTTATCAAGGACAGGTAATATTAGGTTGGACCCTGTCACTAACCAGAATGCAAGAGAATCAGGTCTGGGGACAGAATCTGTGTGTGGGTGGGTGGGGTGGGTGGGGTGGGTGGGTGCTATGTGGCTTCACTCTGGTGGAACTACTTTCTTTTCTGGTATATGCAAGATCTGTGGCTGGAAACAGGCCAGGTTGGAGAGATACTAGACTGGGGTTCCCACTGGTGAGTGAAGAGCTAGAATGGGGTTAGCGGGCTGAACTTACTGGACTTACCTGAAGGCTTCCTCAGCGGGTGAGAACTGGGTCTTGGGAACACCAGACTGAGCTAGACTTTAGTACTCGCTGGTACTCGCGAGAGTCAGCATAGTTGTACAACAGGCTAGGACTTAGCTCCCACTGAACCACGTGAGAGCTGTGTTTAGGCATGGACCAAGTCCATGTCTATGGACCAAGTCCATGTCTTGTTGTAAAACAGGCGGGGCTAGGACTTAGCTCCCACTGAATCATGTGAAAGCTGTGTTTAAGCATGGACCAGGTTCATGTCTTGTCTAGGCAAGAACCAAGCCTAGCAAAGTCCAGACCAGGACAGGTTACAGTGCCCACTGGCAAGTATGTGGGTTAGGTCTGAGGGCAGACTAGGCTGGGCCAGTGCATAACATCCATTTTCACACCTGAGAACTAAGACAGGTTGTAAGACAGGCATGGTCAGGATGCCACACCAGCCCATTGCTATTAGGAACAGGACTGGGGGCTGAAGAGGCTGGGCTAAGCCACAGCACACACCAGCAAGAGCTGGAATGAGGACAGGCTGTACAGAGCAAGGCCAAAGCACCCACTGATGGATGATGAAGTGAAATAAGCCATGCCCATCTGGACACAGTCAGTGCCAGATCCATGAGCCCCAAAGGTGGCTACCTGTCCTGGGTGTCTGGGCCCTCCTGAGTTGTGGGTAAGTGTTCCATGAGCCCCAGGGTGGTCCTGTGTAGCCAAGGCTAACTGGCATGGGTCCTCAGGAATGCCTGTTGGTGGGTTCCAAGTCCATGAGCCCAGGATGTGGGTTGCCCTGTGGAGTCCTGGTTGGACGGCTTTTGGCACCAGGGGAAGCTCACTGGATGCTCAAGAGTGTGCTTGTTTGGAATTTGTGTGTGGGCTTGCAAGGGTCTGTGATGGCACAGGTGGGGGTGTGCAAGTGTCTGGGGTTTCACGTCCAACATTGGCGGTATGACTGTGGAGTGCATATGCCAGAGATGGGCCCCCACAGCAGAAAAAGTGAAGCAGTGGATGGCTGGCCCAGATCAGTATGAAGAATATGGCAGTCAATTGGGTCGTGCAGAGGACATCTGGTACCAAAACAGAGAAAGGAAGACAGAACAAATTGGACAACTACCCCAATGAAGCAATGACAGCATATATATATGGGTGAATGAAAACTCTGATATTGGCTATGTCAACTAATGGACATTAGAAACATTTTCTTACCCTTGGATCAGAGAGATAAGCAGCATTTCAAAACTAGTAAAACCAGCTGGCAGTACCTTCAGTACATTCACTACATTGGGGACCCTGGGTAGTTGTCAGGAGGTCATTCCCAACCTCTGTGTAGTGGGACAATTTGGAGGTTGTGTGTGGCTCCTCCCCTTATCTCCTACGTACCCCAAGATACAGGAAGAAGAAAGAAATTTTTGAAACAAAGATCACATTCACATTTTCCTAACTCTTGATTCTTCCAACTCTGATCAACTATGTAAACATCATGAAAAATAAAAAATAGGAAAAGAAAAGAACATTCAAGAACAAGAAAGTTAAAAAAAATAATTCTTAGTTAGATTTTCTCAAAACTACACATTCATTTTAGTGTATTGCATTTGTACTAAAACTATTTTGCATTTATGTTTGCTGATGTTTGACAAGAATTGATATTAAAATAATTTAATTTTAGAAAAAAAATTTTTAGTTTATCTGATCATACAGCATTCTGAGAAGGAAATGCCCATAAAAATGCAAGTTGCTTGTGCCTTGATAATCAACTAGTATGTCTTCCCTATCATTATATTTTATATTGAACATTTTTGCCTTCATGAACTTGAGCTTGCAATTTCTTCCGCTGTGATCATAAGCCCTCAGTGAAAAAGGCATGAGCCATTTATTTCATCAAATAAAATTAACAGAAGGTCATTGTAGTGGGCTAGATTACTTCACATTGCCCTAAGTGACCAAACCAAAATGGAGTCACTTATGATACATATCCCATAATCTAATAGAACATAGAAACAATCATTTTCTCCTCCAAAAGAAGATCTGCAACATTTAAAAGTATTGGTATAATAAGAAAGTCCACTGTGCTTTTTAGAAATGATTCTCGCTGCCCCAAGACACCAGCGTTCCTATGCTTTAACATCTGCAAATATCAATAATTCTGCTATGCCTGCTGAAGTTCCTCCTATTTCTGTACAATTAATATTTCTCAGTAGTTCTTGAGTCATTAATAGTCTGAGCCAAATTGAGAGTTATTTTTTAAAATTATGTTTTTTACAAGGTAGTGTTGCTAGGCATAGGCATTCCTCCCTTTATCCATCCCATTCCCCAAGCCTCCACTATTTCCCCCCATGTCATCAAAACCTGAGAGCTTTATTTTGATATGCCATCATTGTGAGAATTGCTTTGGTATGCTCTATTTGGAGTCCTGAGCCCTTCCTCTATTTTGTTTATCAATTCTTTCTACATGTTAAGAAAGTTCTCAATTATCATTTTCAATTGAATGCGTCTTTTAAAACTCAGCTTCTCTTTCTGCACCTTCAGAAATTCCCATATTTATTATGTTCAGTATTTTGAGATGTTCCTTTATTCTGGGATAGTTTCAAGTTTCACTCAGCTTTTGTTCCAGCTTTCTGGTTCAGAATTATATCAGGAATTGCCTTCCAGTTCTGAGATTCCATCTTCTGCTTTTTTTATTCTGTTATAGAGGCTTTCTGCTGAATTTTTAATTTGCTGTATTGCATGCTTCATTTCTAGTAATTTAATTTGATTTTGTTTCAGTGTTGGTATTTCCTACGTAATGTATTCCTTAAATTCCTTGAACTCCTGCATGTGCTTTTCACTCTTTTAAGGAGCTCTATAATGATTTAAAAAAAATCCCTTACCTGTCAATTCTCAATGTCTTCCTCGGCTAACTTTTAGATTGGCATAGTCCTTTGCCCCTTTGCAAGGGAGGTGTCTGCTTATTCCCCATGGGCTGGATTTATTCTAGCAGTCTGGAAAGTTGGTGTGTACAGTAGCATTCTTAATTTGTAAAATACTTGCCATGACATCACACTACCAACTTACATACTATTGATATTTGTGTGTAGGTTAGTATCTTTTGGCGTTAAAGATTCACAACATACATCTTGATAATATTTTTTTCTCACAACTATTGGGGGTGTTCTTTGAGGATTGGAGGTATAAGGCTCAAGAAGTTTAATTCTTAGGTACATTCCACAGAACCCATAATTTCTACAAAAAAAATCTGATTTTGGTAATAATCTCCATTCAAGCATTGCCTAGACAATTCACACGTTGTTCACTGCTCTTTAAAGGTCAATATGCCTGACCAAAGGATCTAGTGACTTTGACATTTCATGCGATCAGGTCATACTACCAAATTGTAATTAGTGTAGTAGAAAAACTTGGAATTTGATAAATGTCAAGATATTCAAGACATTTTCCAATTAGGGCAAGTAACCCAGGTGCTGGATGCAGTATTGATATGTTGTTTTAGCCCTCCCACAAGTAAACATCTGATTAATCCAGAACGCATCACTGCATTATTAGAGCAGCAGGATAATTTGCTAAGGCTTACAGTTGTGTGTACTCATCTACTAATATCCAACCAGTTCTCACTGAAGCAAAGCATGAGAAGTCAAGGACAGTCTCACCAGAGTCCACAAACTCAGAGCTGTAAAAATTTATCTGATCTAATTCTTGCAAATCAATGGTGTGTGTTCTGAATGCCAATTTTGCCTATATATTGCAGTTCATCAGTATATGCCCACTACTTATGATTGTAATTTTATATTTATCATTTATAAAATGCTGATGAACATACTTTCAGTTATTAACTCTATCCATTCCATTAATAATTCTTGGAGTGGAGGAGTAACTATGGTGTAATTTCCTATCCTACACAAACTCCTGAATGTAACTGAAGGGAATGTATTAATGGTATGCTGCAGTTCTATTATCAGAGTATGCTCACTATTTATTTATGTTGCTAAGAGGTCTAAATATTCTATTTCATCCAATTGTGGAGTAAATGGTGGCTACCATAGCCTTAGGTTCATTAGTAGATTTTCAGTTTTATGTTTTCAAAATTC
Source organism: Ochotona curzoniae (assembly GCF_017591425.1). Classification (NCBI taxonomy): domain Eukaryota; kingdom Metazoa; phylum Chordata; class Mammalia; order Lagomorpha; family Ochotonidae; genus Ochotona; species Ochotona curzoniae. Next base: position 37,323,258 of record NW_024466502.1, on the reverse strand, counting down.
TTACACTATGAATCTAATTAGAATTTTGGACTCAGGCTATTCAACATCCGGCACAAAAACTAGCACACACATGGAGAGCCATCACTGCAGGTGGTGATTTTACTAACCTCACCATTATGCTGGCCTTCATAATTGCACTTAAGAAGGATGGCTCGTGTAACAACAACTGAGTAAAAACACATGGGAAATTATATACATACATATATTATAGTATGTGCGCATTATATGTGCAGTAACTATAATTTTATGTAGTATATATCTATGCATGTATGTATTATATATAATTAACTGTATTTACATATGTTCACATTTATACTTGCTGCATACATCATATGTGCATATACACATGGAAACTATAATCACATATATTTTATATAAATTGACAATAGTGTGAAAATATATACATTAATTGTAACTTTTACCCTAGGATGATGATTTGATTGTGCCAGTAATTATCAACATCATATTTTACATTCATTTTGCTTAATTTGGAACATTCCATGGTGGTAAAAATAATGTAAAATGATCTTTATAGACACAGCAGTATCAACAGGTTTCTGAAAGCTACAGTTTTAAAAGTGCCATCGGGAGTATTTTGAAATTGAAAGTAGCTAAAATCTGGAGCAAGCCAAATATAAATTTTGCGCAGTCAAAAGTTACTGCTAGAAAACACAAATTCCACATCTCAGATTCGATCAACTTTCTTTGAGTCAAAAAGAAGCTTAAAATGGTAGAAAGAATCAAAGCCACAAATTGGTGAAAAGAAGCAATGTAGCTAGATTCACATGTAAGTATTACATTACCAAGATATCGAGTATATTTTTAAGTACTGTAATAAAACAAAAAACAGCAGCAAAAATACAGGGCAGATGGCCATTCTGCCTTAAACCAAAGAGGCAGGGCGCCTCAGAATATGGTCCATTTTTTAGCATGCTTCATGGGGACTTTAAAATATGTAGATTTCTGAAAATATGTCATTTTTACTATAACATGGGATTTATAGATTGCCACATTGTTTATATTCTCAGTCATCCCACAGAGAACATGTTTAATGGGTATTGAGAAGTAATGTGTTGCGTTTACATTCATTTAGTGTAAATTGAAAGGATATGATACTCAGATATAAATTAAAAACTTTTTATATTAAATGGAATTCTTGCCATCAGACAAGCAATGATAGAAAATAACATATTTTACAAATTGCTGAAGGAATTTAAGAATCACTCACGTTTTCCCACAAATACATAGATAAAACACATATTAGGGTAAATCAGATCCTAGCTAATTAAGAAAGAATACTAAATTGACTCAGCTTATCCAAAAGGGAATGAGTATAAATGTTAACCAACTACATCAAAATTTCTGTCATCAGTCAGAGCAGAAACTAGACTTAGAAGTGAAACTCTGTTACAAAATATGAAGAGGGCTGTAATTATTCCAAATTTGAGTTCATATAAATATGAAATTTTATATTGCTACATTTAGTAAGACATCAGCTATGCAAAAACAAATGCATGGCAAGATATGGAAGAAATTACAAATAAAATCAAGAGGCTATATTTATTTTCAAAAATTTCTAATGCAAATATACTAGTTTTATGATTTTCTAAAGAACTATGAATATGGGTTTATTGTTTTGTCCGGAAATATTAATATGCTTGAGGAATTAAACAGATTTTCCTTGTAATGGTTATTTCATGCTCCATATATTATCTAACATTGTAGAGCACATATAAGTCTAAGTTAATGCAACTTTATATTACAAAAATCATGTACATTTTAGTAAGCAAGATTGTCGATGTCTCCATTACAAGAGCCATTTTTGTAATTATATAATCTGTAGTGATTTGTATTTCTACCATGTTGTATTTTTATAAGAAATCCATTTAGCCTATATTGTCTTTATTTCTCTCATCTGAATTTCCTTGGGTAAATCTGACATAAACTATTAACCATAACATTTCTTCCCATGTCAAACATATGGTATACGCCTGCTGCCCAACCATTAATAAGACAGACTTAATTTTATCTAAACCACGAAACCAGCTTTCAGAAAATATTTATGTCAGAAAAAGTCATGCTGAATGAGCAGTGTGACTCATGTTTAATGAAATAATAAAGTTCTGATCACAGATGATTTCAGTCTAAGACTTTCTACTGCTGCCCAGAATTGAAAATAGAAGAGTTCAACATTATCCTTTCTAGATTTAGTCTCTACTTTGCACATGATTCTATTAATTTTGATTTAACTAATAGTACCTCCAATAGAACTTTTATGGAAGTATCATTTGCATAATTGACTAAAATATGACACTGGAAAGTAAGAGAAAATAAAATCTGCCAGTAATAAAAGTCGTAAGGCTTGCGAAAGAAGTTTAAGCATTATTTATGTCATACACTTGCTGATTTTTTTTTGTAATTGTTAATTTTCTGATTCACTACCATATTTCAATGTTTGAGGTCACCCTACTATTTCTTGCTTCAGATTTATTACTTTTTTTTCCTATTTCCTTTCTTGGCTATTTCAAATCTTCATCATTCCTCTTATGGTTTTGCTCCTTAGTCTCAACAAACAGTATATGTTTTCAATGTCAGAGCCATATTTCTACAAAGAAAAATTTTCAGAGATTTTTATTTTTAAGGAGCCAATAGAAACAATAATTTTTGTAATTTCCCATCAGTTTTGCAGCAATTATTTCTAGCTAAGAGGCCAGTACATTTTAATTTAACTCCAATGTCTATCTGCCATACTCATTTTTCATTAATTGAAATCCCCTTCTTTTTAACTTATTTTATCTGGCTTAATACATTACATTCATTTAAGTCTTTATTAAGAATTATAGAAAAATAGCTAATGATTGCACATTCTCTTACTTCAAATCCATTGCTTCTTATTCTTCAACTAAGCCAACCTACATGTTGAAAATTTTGTTATAAGCCTTTCTCTTCTAAGTAGAACATGTAGAACATGTATCTTTGATACTGAATCAGATAGCAAGTTGTGCATCCTCACTGGTTCATGTACAAATGCCACTGTTTCCCTTATACATGCTATCGATTTATTAATAACTAGAATGCCCATTTTGAAAATCCTTTTTATCATTTATTATGGGTATGCTTTTCTTTAATTCCTTGAATTCCTTTACCATGCCCTTATTATAGGCATTAAAATTAGATAACACCTGAAGTTGATACTTTAAATATATATATATATTTATTTTATTCTTATTGGAAAGGTGGAAATACAGAGAAGAGGAGAGACAGAGAGGAAGATCTTCTGTCCAATGATTCACCCCCCAAGCGACCACAACGGCTGGAGATGTGCCAATCCAAAGCCAGGAGCCAGGAGCTCTTCCAGGTCTCCCAGGTGGTTGCAGGGTCCCAAGGCTTTGAGCTGTCCTCAACTGCTTTCCCAGGCCACAAGCAGGGAGCTGGATGGGAAGCAGGGCTTCTGGGATTAGAATCGGCTTCCATATGAGATCCTGGCACATACAAGGCAAGTACCTTAACCACTATGCTATCGCGCTGGACCTCTAAAGTTGATACTAACAACAAGTTATGCTAACAACATAAACATTGTTATGAGGCACAAATAGGACCAGGCATACAAGACACTAGCACAAAGGAAGAAAATGCTAATCATTGCTAGCATCATTAATATAACTATCATTCAGTAATGGCAACAGTGGTCTCCAATTCTTTCTTTTTTTGTAAGCACTAACCTTAGAACTATTGCCAACAAACAACAAACAAGCATCAGCTTCCACTTATTGAATGTGAAGTTATATACTACTGCATTATATGTTACACAATTCTATGAAATTGAATAGCAATGGAATTTTGCATGAAGTGTCCTTTGTTAGTGTTGGTATGGTCATCACTGGGGGATGGGAACAGAGAAATAGTACTGACAAAATAAATGAAATTACAAGGATGTATCTACACCTCCAAGTGCAGGCATTTGTGTGAAAAAATTTTTGCACATGCATTCGGCCCTGTTATACTAGTGCCAACTTGACTGAGTTTCTGTTACAAAGGCACAAACCAAATAAATATATTTCCTAGTTCCTATATTTGGTACTCATCAGTTTGGTATATTCCATCCTGTTTATGCACTTTTCCAAAATGTTTAAGTTATTTAGAAGTCTACTATGGTACTGTCATCCAAGGTGTTACACATTTTACCCAGCCGGGTTTAATCAACATTTTGTATGCATATGCTTGTCATGAAATCTAGTGACACTGAAGACGAATGTGAGAAAGCTGAAAAACAGTATTCCTGAATTTGAAACATATCTAGATTATAAAGTACATCAAAATTCTCCAATATGGTCTAAAAAAATCAGTTTCTTTTAGATTGATGAAGCATTAGGCACCTTTGTAGCATCAGGAGGTATTTAGTTGTATCCAAACAAAACAATGAAGAAAATGCCTGCACTTAATTGTGATTGTTTTAATTCTAGGCACATTGCATTCCTCAACATTAAAAACAAAAATCTAGCCTTATAGAGTGAAGTGGGGGCAAGTGAGAAAGTGAGAGAGACAGAATGATAATGATGGGCAAATATTCAACCTTTAGATAATATATTTGGAAGCTCCCATAAGGTCATGGAAATTATGTCATTTAAACAGACAAAAGTGCAGTGTGTATGAACACAATTGACATTGTAAATTTTTACTATTCTTCACTGCCTTTTTTATATTGAGCAACAGTGTGTTCACTTTAAGTTACTTTTATTTTATTTTATTTCATTTACACTCATGATTTGTTCAGTTCTTTACCTAGTTGAACGTTAAGCCTGTGATTAGAAAATAAACTGAAAGCATGCCATTGTAAAAATTAAAAGAAAACAATGACAATGAAAGGAGGGAAGAGGATGAAAGGATGGGATTTTGGGGCAGGGTAAGGGAGGAGTAGCGTTTTGCTTTAATTTGAAATGCATAAAGTGTGCTAAACTTACATAAATAAAATGTATATATTTAAAATTCTACAAATATGTTTTATACATTTTTGTGCTAAGATACACATTTGCTTGCTTTCCTTAGAAACTGTGAAGTTAAAGGAGAGAGACAGAGAGAGAATGAGGAAGACAGCGAGAGAGAGATGGATAGAAGCGGTTAAATTTTTTCACTGACTCACTATGCAAACACAGTTGGAGTGTTATATTAGGCCAAAACTAGGAACTGAGAACCTAGTCTGAATAGCCAGGTTTCTTTCATGGGTGGCAGAAATTCAACCTCAGGTCTTCAATGCTGTGTCCAAGCGTTCATGTAAACAGAAAGTTGCAATCAAGAGTGGGAGTTAGAGATAAAATTCAAGTATTCTGATGATGTGATAAGTAGGTGTCCCAAACTGTGCTTTTATTTCTTGTATAAATTTTATTTTACATTTTTTTTACATATTTGATTAGAGTGTGAAGGGTTAAGGGCTAGAGGTAAGTAGGTGAGATCATTGTTGTCACACTCTCTTTTTTTTCTTCCTGATTCTGGGGCAATGGGAGAGATAAGGTGAGAAGCCACACCCAACATTCCAACCATCCTGGAGTTGCCAATGTGGGGCATGCTCTAAGTGTTATGATCAAGTGGTTTTATATTTTAACAGTTCTGTATTGTTGCTGATCTTGCCACTCCCCTCATGATGAAATCTCTCCAGATTCCATTGGCTAACATCTTAGCCACCTTAGAGACTCTGCTTGCTGAGGTAGTCACTGCCAACACTTGGCTGGGGTAGTTGATTAATTTGTTTTGTCCTCCATCCTCTGTTATGGTACCAGGTGTCCTCTTCAGGTTACAGTGTACTGCCATATCCTCCATGTGCATTTGGATATGCTGTCCACTGCGCCATCTAAGCCACTGAGGAGGCCCAGCTCTGACATATTCATTCCATGGTCAGACAGTAGACCCTGCAATTTTCTCTGTGGTTGGAGGTCTTAGTCCCATGGTATGGTTGGGGGATTCCCAAGAAACTTCCTCTGAGGTGATCCCTGACCTGACTCTTGTGTTTGCATGCCAATACAGGATCTGTCACAGTACGTCGCCCAAATCAGCCATTACTCACCCTGTTATTTGCAATTGTTAGCTCAGTTTTTTCCAGCCCTGTCTTCTACACAAACTAATGGATGTTGAAGTCAAGTCTGATCTTGCGCACCGCACACTTGGCCCCCACCCAAACCAGTGGAAGTTGCAGTCTAGTTGGAGAGACCCACTAGGCCCTCCCCCTGCTGTAGTTCTGTGCTGTTGGTATGTACAGCAGACTACTCCAGTCTGTCCCTCACCCCATTGAGCCCTCTTGTGTCTCAACTGTGCTTTAACTACAAGGTCAAATACCTGTTCTCCAATCCCAATTTATGCACAAGTTTAATTTTATTGGAGACTTTAAGTATTGCTGAATAATATTTTTGTTCACATTTCTTTCCTATATCTTTTTGTTCATTTCACTTGAAACAACCAGAGAAAATCATAAGCTTTTGACTTAAACGTTTCTGTTTTCATTTGGGTGACCTGTATCAAATTGTTTAATCTTCTTCACAGTTTTCCTATCCTCAATGTGAAGACAATAATGTTTTTTACACAAGGTTATCTGAATAATTAGTTAAGTAATTTATCCAGTGTGTCTGGAACATAATAGCTACTTAGTACATAGAAATTACAGCTATTATTAGTTAAAAAACAACACTTTTGGAGAATTTGAATGTTAATTTCAATTGGTAGCATAACAATCCAATGGTCTTATTAAATTGTTCACAATATTTACCTATTCTAAAATACATAAAGTCAAACCTAGCCTTTCATTTTGTTGACATGCCACTTTATTCAAAATGAATGAAATAGATAGAAGAATATAATATTGGAATATAACATTCTTTTTTTAGGTAATGCTATTTATCTTATTTTTTTAAGAGATATTTTTTAAAAAATTATTGTTGGAAAGTCAGCCCTATAGGGAGGAGGCCACACAGAGAGGAAGATCTTACTTGTATTGATTCACTCCCCAAGCAGCTACAACTGCCTGAGCTGTGACAATCCAAAGCCAGGAGTCCCAAACTTCTGGGTCTCCCAGGTCTTCCAGATTGGTGCACGATTCCAAGACTTTGGGCCATCCTCAACTGCTTTCCCAGGTTACAGGCAGGAAGCTGGATGGGAAGTGGGTCTGCCAGTATTAGAATCAGTGCTTATATGGGATCGTCTCATGTGCAAAGTGAGAACTTTAGCTGCTAGGCTATCACTCTGGGCCAATATTCTTGGTTTACATTTTCCAATAAATAATCAACATTTTCTGCTTTGATAAAAATAGGTAATTAATTTTCTTTGTGCTTCAAATAATTTTTCTCTTCTCTCTAAATTGTATTTCTGCTAAAATAGAGTTTTGTTTTTTGTTTTACTTTTTAATAGTTAAGCCTTTATTTATTAAGTAATTGATGTAAAGCAAATTAAAATATGTTATCTCAAAAACTAAAAAGAGCAAGAAAGAAAAGATGTAGGAGAAAGGACAGGAAAGGAAGAATGGAAGAATAGACTATCGTGTTTCTAGCATCACATGTTTGGCTTATGTTGAATTTGAAATTACTAAAAGAAAACAATTATAAAGGAAAACCACAAAAGAAAAATGTGAGATAGGTTTTATCATGTGTAAACTATGTAACACAAAAACTAGCACTCACATAATATTAGTAACCAGATAAATTTAACAAAGTATCCATCATAAGTAATCATTCATGTCATAATTATTCATCTTCTTGTCCAATGAAATAATGCAGAGGGAGGCAAGCAGAGAAAATAAGAGAAAGACAAATTGGTAGTCACATTAAGTAACCATAGCGGGGGTGGATCATCAACTGTATTATAAAAAATAATCCCAGGGAAGAAGTAGAACTATTGATCTAGCAATTAAGAAATCTAACCCAAGTAGATCATGACTAATTGCTGTTAGTATGCTGTTAAGTCTTGATAATAAATTAGTAGAAAGAAGCAAATATTTAACCTCTTGTTTAAGATGTTCATACCCTATATCTTTATTGAGTTTTAATTCTGGCTCCAAATTCTGACTCCCTTTTGCTGCGGTGTTGATGGCTCAAATAAACTAGCTCTTCTGCCATCAACGTGGGAAGAGCAGAGTTCTAACAAAAATGGACTATTCCTGCCCCATTCAAATATATATTAAAACTCAGTAAAAGTAAAACTCCACCAATCCAGCTAAGAAATATGCAAAGAGCATGAATAGACCGCTCTCATAAGAAGTTAGGCTAATGGGCAACGAATTCATGAAAAAACATTGAATACCACTAACCATCAGGGAAATCAAAATTTAAATCACAATGAGATATAACTTGCACACTTGTCAGAATGGCCATTTTCAATTATCAATGATGGAAAGGATGTTGGGAAAGGATAACTCTTATACACTGCTGGTAAGAATGTAAGTTAGTACTAACCCAATGGAAAACAGTATGACATAGTTGTGGCATGGCCTTTTAAGCTGTTGCTTGTGATCTGGATGGACGTCCAATATTGGAGTGTCAACTCAAGTCCTTCTTGATCCTCTTTTGATCCAGGGGTGTGGCAGGGATAACAGTGGTGGGTGAGCTAAGAACTTCAGTGCATGTCGCCTGTGTGAGAGAACGGGGTGGAATTCCACACTAGTGTCCTGGCAGTAGCTATCCCAGTCTTAACAAATCTATCATTACCTAGCAATCCCACTACTGGGTCACATGGAAAATACACTTATTCATTGTATCAGATATTTTAGTTACCACCTCAGTTGTGGCACTGTTGATAACTAACATGAAATCAACTAAAATGTACAGAAATCAATGACTGAATAAAGAAAATATCTCTCTTTTACACACACACACACACACACTCACACACAGAACATTACCAATACATGAAAAGAATGAAATCTTGTCATTTATAAATAATGGAATGGAAAGGAAAGACAATATAAGATAAATAAATCAGACACAAAAGACAAAAATTACAGCTTCTCCCTTGTATGTTCAACATTAAATATATATATATAATCTTATTGGAATACAGGCTTGTAATTGTGTGAGGCTAGGGCACGGGAGGTAATGAAGATTAGAGAGTTTGAAACATGCACAAGGTCCAGCACAGTGGCCTCACCCTGAGTGCACTGGGATCCCAGACAAGCGGTTTTAATTGTGGCAGCCATGCTTCCCATTCAGCACCCTACATGTGGCCTGGGAAAGCAGTCAGGGATTGCCAAAGGACTTAGGACCCTGCACCTGCGTGGGAGACCTGGAAGAGGCTGCAGGGTCCTGGTTTCGGATTGGCTCAAGTCCCATCATTGCGGCCGCTTTGGGAGTGAATCATCAGAAGGAAGATCTTCCTCTCAGTCTCTTCTCCTCTCTGTATATCTGACATTGTAATAAATATAAATACATCTTTAAAAAAGAAATATGCATCAAATCAGAATTAGAAGTAATAAATTAATAGCGCTCACCAACATCTTAGAGTTACTATAGTTCAAAATGAAGCACTCTGCATTATACGAGAAAACAGAGAAATGAAGCCCCAAGCCTTCAAACATAAAAGGAGGAGAAAGGTTATTGACAACTCTTATCCATATGCACGATATACTTGTGTTGAACTGCCATACTCTAGTCCATAAATATGTACAAATACATAAATATCAGGGATCAAGTGAGTGATCCATACTGGCTTTTTTTCCCCTCTCTGTTGATAAAATGCTTCCCAAATGACTTATTTTTAGTCACCATATATCAGTTTATTTACCATTTACATTAACTCATCACATAGCTTTTTTTTTCTATTTACTTACAAAATCTCTGTCATATATATATGACTAGTACATCTTTAATTTTTCCTCTTCCATAGACTTCTTCACTGTTAATATCCATCCTTGAAATGTTTCAAATGAAGTGGGATCTTCTACAGCTCAGATCTGTTCAGGTAACCTTGATACTTCCTTTGCAGAATTGGCAATTAACATTCTCATTTTCTAGTTCTCCTTCCACATTTCTTTTTCTTTTTTTTTAAGTTTTATTTATTTATTTATTTTTATTGGAAAGGCAAATATACAAAAAGGAGGAGAGACAGAGAGTAAGACTTTCCATCTACTGACTCATTCAAGAGACTGCAATGGCTGGAGCTGAGCCAATCCGAAGCCAGGAGCTTCTTCCAGGTCTCCCACATTGGTGCAGGGTCCCAGGGCTTTGGGCCATCCTGAACTGCTTTCCCAGGCCAGAAGCAGAGAGCTGAATGGGAAGCCGGGACATCAAGGTTAGAACTGACCCCCATATGGGATCCTCACACATTCAAGGCCAGGACTTGAAACACTACGCTATTGGGCCAGGCCCCACATTTCTTTTGAGTATACCAGTTTAAACTGTCCACATACCATAGGCATCTGTCAAATGATCTACAAACTCTTCATACTTATCTGACCTGTTAATGGCAAATAGATTTCTTAATATTTTCTTTTTACTTGACATGTTGTTTTCCTTCTAGTCTCTGATTGCTTTGATCCCTCTATAGTTATGACCACATAACTTCCCAGTTTAATATGTAATGTCTGAAACCATGAAGTTTGCTCCCCCAAGTAATAAGTGGAATCTATCTTTTGAAGAGGCTGAGAAGTCATAAAACTAGTATTTGGGGTTCACCTGCATAAGACTAATTAGGGCCAGTTATTTTGTAGATTGAAATATTCAACATTCCACTGCTTACATGTAAGAGACATCTAAATTGTGTGAGATGCTCCATGGAGTTTCTGAAATAGATCACATTAGGGGAAATTATGGTCAAACCTTTGAAAAAAATTAAAGTTCTTTGATTTCATCTCTCCATAAATTTTCTGCAGTCCCTCATTTATGATGAAATGCTACATTAATGTTAATCAAAATGTGTAATTTATAAATCTAGTATTCTATGCTACATCAAATGATACAAAGACTCTCTTAGGAAAAAATTTTATAGAGTGCTCAGTGAAAAAGCAGGTTTCTTTCATTCTTCAGGATTGAGCTCAAGTCTTTTATATGCTAACACCCAATTTACTATGTAGGTTCTTTTTCCAAACTAATTTGCAAGTGAAACCCTTTATTATAAGAGACTCATTGCAATTATCTATTTAGTAATGACACAGAAAATCGAGGTTTTTAAAACATTGATCTAGAAAAAAAAATTATATGTATGCACATTCCTATTCAAACCTTTTTTTTCCTGGCTTTATGATCTTTTTGGATTATATATGACTTTTTAAAATGTTCAGCTACTTATCTTTGGATGCAGGCTAATTAGACAGCTTAAAAGACTGTTGTGAGGGTTAAAGTTTTTAATATAATCAGACGAGTCACAGTTACACTGCAAAATACTAGTCTACTCTGATTCTCTTTAGTCTACAAAATTTAAAATACTTAAAAAATATGGTTAACATCTAGCAAATCTAAGAAAGAAATCAGTTTTGTATTTTCTCTTTATCCCTTTCTAATGTATTTCATCTGGCTTTACTAGATCATAATACACATCAATTAATCAATCTGCCAGGTGAAATAATCTCATAATAATATAATCATCCCTTTTATATGATGATGATAATTTAAATTATAAAAATACGTCTTTGGTGGAAATGGTTGTGTAGATACTTTGTTGAATATAAAGAGTTTTAAAATCAGAAATAAGTAAGCTCACTCAAGGTGTAGAATTCACAAGCACATAAATTAATAATTTACTTTTTAACTATGTGGAAGAATAAGAAGAAGTATTACAGAACTACACAAAATATGAGATTCATTTTTTTTGTTGGCTATGCAATGGAGGAATACAGATGCAGTTAAGGAAAAAAGACAGTCATATGAAAAATTTTACAATGTCATCATTCTCACATTCTTAGAATACTCAATATGCTCCTTCTCATTACCAAGATTTTCAAACAACTGATATTGATCATAGAATTTCCTATTGAAAATAGTGCCTTTAGGATCTTTAAAAAAGCAGTATTAAACCAACCAGTATACTGATGAAGTACCTGTTATGTGTATTAATTTGGATTCTTGAATCTATGCTTTTATAATTTTCATAAAAGTTTGAAACATTTTAATTATACTTTTTTTAACTTCAAAGAGATGAGGGAAGAGTTGCAGGGAAGTCTTTGATCAGTTGGCACACTTCCAAAATGGCCATAATTGCTACAGGTAGAGCCTCTGCCCTCCATGTTATAACAGCAGCCCTGCCTTTTTTTAATTTTTTAATGTATCATCTGATTGATGAGACTGTGCTGCTAGAAGTTGTCACATAGCCCACAGAGCCTTCTATTTACAAAAACTTTGTAATCTGATTGCTTTATTTTTAATAGACTGTGTAAATGTTTCTTCTGCCATGCTTATTCAGGTGTCCCTTTTCCCCAGTATATTGTTATCTCAGACTTTATGGCTTTCAGACATAGATTTTTATGTTAATATTTTGTAATTTCAATGTCTCTAGTTAAGAAAAATATTTGATTCCCTTAATATCTAACTGAATTTAATATATCTGTTGTCAGATTTAAAAACATGCTTTGAAAAGTAAGATGGACAATAATGATATTGCCAATAATATAAAATCTTGAAGACAGTGCTTAAACTTAAGATTTTATTCAATGCGATTGGTCACATGGGAGTATTATGGGAATGCTTACGGAAAAATAGAAAGATCGCAAAGAGGTCTTGATTTCCTATTTGGTCAAAGTAACCTGCTGCTCTTTTTGCATGCTTTATTACTCTTGATTCCGTCATGCTATACTTCCTTGTTCTATGTAGAGTGACTTGTACGATTTAATGGAGTGCATCAGTGTGAGGATTTTCCAGAAATGAGGAAGGTGAAATGGGTTTGTCGAAATGACATTGCCTGTTAATGGATTATACCTATGAATTTAGAATCTCAATCATTGAACTCCAAGAAAAAAAGCAGAATTTACATGCAGATATTGCAGTATAGTGTGTTAAATTTCCACTTCGGACCACTGCTACCACGCTGGAATGTGTATGTGGAGTAGCATCTTCACTCCAATTCAGAATCCCACTAATGTGAAGCCTAGGAAATTGTACACGATTGGTTAAGTCAATCTATTCTGCCATCCATGTAAAAGAATAGGACTTTAGTCTGAAGTTAAAGGCAGACTGAATCTGGCTGCTGGTGGAATTTGACATAGGAACTAGCACATAGATCAAGACTCTGTGACTCGACTTTTCAATTAAAGAAAATCAAACACATATGCTTTAAAACATAGAAAAACTAAATTAGTATGATATAATAATTGATTTCAAATTGCTCTAATCACTAACTCAATTTTAACCAGTTCTTGCCTCTATAGTTTAGAGAAAAAGATACAGCCCTTTGTCTCTACAGTTAGTGAACACATCTCAAAAATGAAGTGATAGAATGGGGTATTGCCATGCTATTTGTTTGACTATGGTATTTTTTTTAATTCTCAAAGAATGTTTTTGTCTCTATGCTGACATTTCCATATTCTGACTCTATGTTGCTTAATCTCTGTACCTGTCATAGAAATATGTTTTAAAATAGAGCCTATTCTGCAACATTTATCCTATATTCATGTCCAAATGCTATTCTAATATAGGTCATCATGGATTTTGTTTGAAATTTGTCATACAATTCTGTATAATTTGAGATTCCCCTCCCCCAACTGATTTTCCACCCCCTGATTGATTTTTTGCATAATGTCACACTCTTTATAAGGAGCTACAATTTCATCACTCTGCTATTTAAGTGTGCCCCGACAATACTGGTACAGACGATGTCAGACAGTCCGTCATTCCATTGTCTTGAAATATCCAACACTTTCATTGAGAGTCCATCTTTTGTTTGGAAGCAGAAATGCATGTTGCATTGTGTCTTCATGGATTCTTAGCAAAGCTTAGATAGGTTTGACCATGGGACTAATTTTCAGCAAAGTGGGATTGCATGTGGGTTGGGCCAGGCAAGGTCACATGACAGTCTGGACAAAAACTGAGCCTGGTAGTGGTAACTGGGTGTTGCCCAATAGGCCACAGCCCCTGCTGGTGGTATGCATGAAGACCAGGTTTGTGGTAAGCTTGCTGGGTTGAACGTCAGCATCCATTGATTCACCTGAAATATGGGGCTGAGGCAGAACTGAGAAGGCAAAGCATTTCCACTGGTTTGTGAGTTAGTTGGTGCGAGTGGTAGACCGAAACTCACTCTGCACTGCCTGACAAACACAAGTGTCAAGTTTGTGGTTACCACAAACAAGGTTTCTTGGGGGAATCCCCAACTGGACCATTGGCCTCAGACTCCAGTCACATGGAAAAACCCCAGGATGCAACCTTGGAGTGCATGGAAATGGACTGGGCCTCTTCAGTTCTTGATGCCTGTGGGTGGACAGCATGTCCAGATACACATGGAGCCAAATCATCTAGACCAGCAGGGGACATGAAATGCATCATTAGATGGAAAGCAGAACAGGCTGAAAGGTACTCCTGGTCAAGTTTTACAACATACGCCCGGGTCTGAAACTTAAAATAATGATTTCTTAATGGAAAAAAGAAGAATATATTTAACACATATCCCGAATTCTCACTATGTTACTATGCATGAATATGTGTACACATATGTGCATATATTTACTTTACTTGATTTCCCTTTTTCTTATTCTTACTTTCTGGAACAGAACATTTTTTTATAAGTATCACTTCATTTTTTTTTCATGATCATTGAACAAAGCTAATCTTATAAACTGAAAAAAAATATTTAGGGCTGTAAAGAAGTCTTAAAAAGGAAACAAACAGGAGATTGATTTGTTTTCATGAGTTACAAATGGTTGGAGGATATTATCAAAGTGTAGAATTGATAGAATATGTATTTACAGATCAGAGAAAATTATATTCACATAAGCAGTGTTAGCTCTTATTGTTTTTGTTCCTTAGGGCTCGCTTAGACTTTTTGAATTTTAGCTAGCACAAATTATATTTCTATCTGATCATTATCCTGGACATAGTGTTTTAAAAACAAATCTTTGTGGACATCATCACTTTCAGAAATCCTGAAGTTGTTTTTGGGTAGCACTGGTTATCCAGTCCACAGTTCTGACAGGCTAATCTCCATTGTTGCTCAATGTGTCAAAAGTATTGAATGAAATCTTTAGAAACAGCTTACCATGTATGTAAAAAGAATCTGAAACTCCTTAGCACTTGAATCATCTAAGTGTTTATGGATTTAAAATATATATATCTCCTAGGAAATATGTTGCCTACACCAGAAGGTTTTTAACTTCATCAGCCAGACTTCACAAACAGATGGGATCACAGTTGTTTCTGTTTCAGGACACCGTGTCATTCTGAATGTGCCACTGTGCTACAGCAGTTTCTTCCCACTAACCCACTCACATCAGTCATTCACCTTCTGGTACATCAGGGTTTCATCAGCTCATAACTGCATGACCTTGTGTTGCGTGTAAGTCGACAGGTAGTGCATAACCCTTTGCTGTCAGAATTAGCATGCATGATACTGCTTAAACGGTGCTGCCAATTTAGAGTTCATTATTAAATGGGGCATATGTTGCTACACTTATAACTGATTCAGTCAGGTTATTTTTAGTTTGACCTTTTTCCATATTCATCAAATCAGTTTTGAAATAGACATTGAGGTACCCTTTACAGTTTGTTATGAAATTTTCTGTGCCTGATATTTCATGTGAAATTTTTGAGATTCTCAGTTGTTCCATAATAAATGTTATATTTTAATGCTAGTTTAAATAAAAGTAAAGTAAGCAAGGATTTTCAGGATATTAATGATCTTTATTTCAGGCTAAAAACAACTTCACTATACAAATATAACTATTTTAAAACAATATATTTCCCTTAGGTATCCAAAGTGCCAAAAGTAGAAATAAAAACAAACTTTATTATGGATATTGTAAGTTATTTTTTCTTTCTTTATTTCCTTCCCTCCTTTTTTTTTTTTTAACTATTTATCTTACTTGATAGAGTTACAGAGAGGGGTGGGGAAAGAGCGAGACAGAGAGAAATCTTTCATTCAATGGTTCACCTCCCAAATGGGCATATTATCCAGAGCTAATCCTGTCTAAAACTCAGAGCCGTAGGCTTCTTCAGGGCTCTTCTGTGGTTTCAGGGGCCAAAAGTATTGATCCGCCACTGCTAAGGGCCTCGGAAAGCAGTAGAGGATGGCCTGTAGCCTTAGGACCTTACACTCCTGTGGGAGACCTCAAAGAAGCACCTGACTCCTGTTTCTTAGCCTTGGATCTCCTCAGCTCTGGTCTTTGCAGCCATCTGGGGAGTGAATCAGTGGATAGAGGATATTTCCCTCTGTCTCTGCTTCTCTCTGTTAATGCAATCTGTCTTTCCAATAAAAAAAAAAAAAAACTAAATCCTTTTTTAAAAAGAATCCCCTGCAGGTCCCTGCTTGTGGCCTAGAAAAGAAGTGAAGGTTAGCCGAAAGCCTTAGGAACTGCATTCATAGGGCTACTGGCTACTGTGTGGAGGTTCCTGGCGCATGGCTTCAGATTAGATCTGACCTTTGCGGCAACTTGGGGAATGAATCAGTGGAAGGAAGATCTTTCTCTCGTGTCTCCTCCTCTCTCTGTGTCTCTACCTTTATATTAGCATGATATATCTATCTATCCTTATCTCTATTTATAGCTCTACTTAGTTTATGAATATAGATGTAACACATCTAAATAATTTCCTTAGGAATTTCTAAGCCAAATCATTTGACATTAATATTGTTGAAAGAACACAGTATTGTAAGTTTTATCTCCAGGTGAGTGTGATCTAAAGAATACAAGCCAGTGGACAGTGATAGAAGATGACCCTTGAACCATGATGCTAACCCCTGAAAAATTTTAAACAAAAAGATTTATCATAAGTAATTAGCAATGGCGATTATGCTTAAAGGAAAAAAGGTAATATGGCTATACTTAATGGAATTTTTGGGTTTATTTGTGGTTATATATTTTTTTTCTTTCTTAAAAGATAATGCTTGATTTGGTAACTTGGCACTTAGTGAAAATTTCTCATATAAAATGAAGAATAAATGAATGCATGATATCTGTTTAAAGATTGTGGTTTCTTCATATCCATAAAGGATCATAGATTTATTGTCTCATCTATGCAAACATCTATGTAAAAATTGCTTCTAGGAAAATAAAATTTCTAATTCAGATGTAGGATGTTATCTTCTTATACATTGCTTATTTGTAAACACTCCATGTGAATCACTGTCTTATGTCATCATTCATAGATAGTACTGAATAGGAATAAATAATTGATCTGTGCTCTGTGAATACTCTGACTTTGTAAAATATCCTTTTTCTTACACATGCTGTTAATATGGGTAAGGGCATTCTAAGATAAAAGCCACTCATAGATCAAATTGTGTTTACATTATTCAAATCATTTCCTATGTGATTAAATGTACTATGTACAGTGCAAATCAATATCACTATTAAATTGCTGATATTATTTCTTACTATTACAAATTATGATGAAGAGTGCTAGACAAGACTAAACAACACTTTGTCTTTTGAGAAAACAAAACGTAGAAACGAAGTAGTTTGTGGTGGAATGAGTCTAGATCACTGAATTCCTACTCAACCTAGGAATGCTACCCCACACTTCTTAGTGTATCACAAAATACATAGGCACCACTGTGACTTCCATCTTAAATTGCACTTCTATGTTAAAACTGCATATCATAAGAAAAATCTTTAAAAAACTGCATATCACATAACTTAGCTTAATTTAGCAATTTCTAAAAACCATTGCTGAATTGAGTAGCTTTGATAAAATAATCCATTGTTTGTTCTTACATTCAGATTAGTAGGCAATTGGCAGATGTTGCTATGGGAGCAATATTCTATGGATCTCACCTAAATTAACTTTTGTCTAACAACCATGAACACCACTGTAATACAGAAAAGAAATACATAAAGGAGGGAGAGAGAGAGAAAGAGAGGAAGGAAAAGGAAGGAAGGAAGGAGATTGCTAGGAATTAAGAAATTTAGTTGCTAAGAAAACAATTAAGAAAAAAGGGGGAAGAAAAGAAAGCTCTCTCAAGCAGTTAGTTTATGCAGGAATGTCTTCAACCAGCTAATGAAGGTTTTTCCCTAGGAAGTGTCAAATGATGAAGAGCATGCTTAGTTACACAAGCACTTTTCAAATATCTACTGTGTCTCCTTAGATTTATTAATATTTCAGGTGTGCTACAAAATGTCACGAACCTTGATCCACCATCAAAGAAATGATGAAATTTGATTTAGCTTTGAATTAAGGGAAACAGAAGAAATATTACTTCAAAAATAATAATCTAATCATTCTTCAGAGCTTTTGAATTCATTAGAGGAGCAAGTAAATCTGTAAATTTTAGGCAATAAAGACCATGTGAGGGCTGTGGTATTTGCTGCAGAAACTCCTTGAATTTCTTAGCAAAGGGAATACTTAAGCATTTCACATGGTTTTAGCAAGGCACCTCTACCACTCACTGAAAAAATACAGTTCATGTGGAACAACTTGAGTGAGAAAACAATGGTTTAATTTTATTTCATCATTTATTGGGAAATTTTCTATGGATTTTTTTTAACTTTTGCATTTCTTGTGACATCAGTAGTGTTGTTTACATTCTGATAGATGCAAGCAGCCTAGGGGAATACATAGATTTTCCATTATATCATAAGGTAGATGTGTTTATTGTCTGATATATTCCATAGGATACCTGTTTTTTTTTCTTTCGGGGCCAAGCTTAGGCAGGTTAGCAAGCAGCCAAAATAAAAGACAGATTTGCTTCTCTTAACACTGAAGTGTTTTTTTTATCTGCAGTCATAAGCCCTGTATACACTTTCTACTTAGATCGTTCTGCATTCCCGTGGGATTTGGGGTACAAGAGAAACCAAAGTGAACATGAAGTACACGCTGCTTGAAATACTGTGAGTAATAAAGTCCTTTGTTTTCTGCCACCTTCCACAAAACATGGACAGGTTAACTCTTTGGCTGGCAAACAGGCAAAAATATCAGAGCATTCAAAACTTGTGAATATTTTGCATCAATTACCTAGCAAATTATTCTTTCCTATTCCAGGTTAGTCACCATTAATATATGTGCACATACACGGGCTTTCCCTTTCTGGACTCCTTTGGTAAGTGGAATAATAAAATTCATGATCTTTTCTCTCTATTTGCACACCATTCTTCAAATTTTGTGTGTATCAATCATTTCTTTCAATTGGATCATTAACAGCTAGTGCAAATGCACATAGCGATAAATTCGTTGTGAAAATATTTTTTCCATCTATTGGCAATTTTGATTAATTCTGCTCTCCTGAGTTGTTAATGCAGACATGTGCTTTCATTTCTTTTGGATGTAGATATAGCAGTCAGATCTCAAGATAATATGGTAAATCTCTGCTTAATAATTTAATCAATGCCCAAAGTTTTCTGCAAAGTGGATGCAACTTTTTGCATTGCAACAGGAAACAGAGTATTATATTTTTTATATAAACATAATCTGTCTTTTTAAATTACAGCCATTTTAGCAAGTATAATAAAATGATATCTCAATGTGATTTGCTACCTCTCCTTGTAGTCCTTATCAAATACAACTCACTTTCAGTATTTTCATATTGAAGTTTTTTGCTCACTAGAATATTACTGGAAACTCCCTGTCATAATTCTTGTTGTTAAAAAAAAGCCACAAAACAAATAGACGCATCTTCTATAGCACAATCTCTCAGTAAATACTCATTTTTCTCTAGTAATGCTATCAGTTCAGTTTTATGAACATGGCCTGTGATGTATTTCGTCTACCTAACTTATCCTTCAAGTAGTCCATGTTGACTATTCTTTGACCCATTGAAATCTTTTTCATTTGTTAATTTCCCTCCTTAATTAGTTTCGATTCTGTAGTTCATTATTTTGTCTTTTCAGTCAAAATTTCCTTTATACATGCACACTAGTATTTTTGGAACATTTATTTACTTATTTGAAAGTCAGAGTTACAAAGAGGGACAGTTACACACACACACACACCACACACACACACACTGAAAGAGAGAGACACAGAGAGAGATAATCTTACATGCACTAGTTCACTCCCCAGGTGATAACAATGTCTTCGCCTAGGACAGGCAGAAGTCAGGAGCCAGGTACTTCCTCTAAGTTTCCCAAAAACATTGTAGGTCCCTTTGCTATGCCGTTAGCAAGCAGTTGTTGGAAAGCAGAGTGCAGTCATCCCCTTTACTGAAATTCAGATTTAATTTATTTTTTTGTTTCTATCTTTCAGTCCCAGCAGTTTTTTCTATATGAATTATCTAAGGATAGGGTCATACATTCTAGTAGTGGTATACAAACCAGGCTTGATCTTCTCCAGGAACCATAAAGCGCAAATATAGCTTAAATGAATATTAAATGAACAAAAATCATCTAAATGAGTATTGATGTAATTTGTCTTTAGATAACCCACATGACAATGTTTTTACCTTAAAAACAATGCCTTCTGGCCTGGCACTATGACTCAGTGGATAATGCCTTGACTTGCAAGTGCAAGGATCCCTTATGGGCACTGGTTTAGGTCTCAGCTGCCTCACTTCCAATTCAACTCCCTGATTGGGACCTGGGAAAGCAGTGGCGGGCAGGCCAAAGTCTTTCTCCATGCATCCACGTGGGAGAATCAAAGGCAACTCCTAGTTCCAGGCTTCAGTTGAGCTCAGCTCTGGCCATTACAGCCACTTGGGGAGTGAACCAGCAGATGGAAGATCTTTCTGTCTACATCCTCTTCTCTCTGTAAATTTTTCTTTCCAATAAAATAAATAAATCCTTAAAAAATGCCTCCATTCTGAATAAATCATGATCAAAGTAGATAAATAATTCAAGTTAATAATAGTCCCATTTCATATCTGGTCTGATATCTGGATGACAAGAAGCCACAAGTAAGCATGAGCAGTGGGGCACATGAAAAGAAGCTGTCACTTTCATTATCTTTTTATTTCCATTTATCAGCTATATTTAAAAAAACATAATTGAGGTTACGACATCCTTACCGTAACTCCCTAGAGTAACCATGCTACAGGTATCCATGTTTTCATCAATATAGAACTGGTAGTCTTTCTTTTTCTGGGAGGGGGGATAAGATTATTTTTTTCCATATTGTTTCCTTCATGTTTAAAGTGGGGTGTTAAGGGAGAAGGCCCACCCAATTTCCCACCCTCCCCAGGTTCCGGATGTAGGGTATGCTCTGAGGTTCTTGCTCAAGTGCTTTTGATATTTCAACAGTTATAAATCGCTGCCAATCTTGCCACTCCAAGCACTATGAGGTCCTTGAAGAATCCACTGATTGACATAGTCCATCATAGAGTCTCTGTTTGCCCCTTATATTGCTGCCAAGATATAGCTGAGATGGTTGGTTGAACTGTTCTGTCTTCTCTCTTTTCTTGGTAAGGGTTCTGAGTCCAGCATTTAGATTAGGAAGATCTCCAAAGAAACTTTGTCTGATGTGTTCTCAGACCAGATTCTTGTATGTTTTAGCAAGTACAGGGCCCGACACAGTCCATCACCCTGATCAGCTAGTGGTTGCAATTGCTGGGTTGGTTCTGTTTTCACTCCTGACTTCCACTGGAACCAATGGGTGTTGCAGTCCAGCCTGGTTCTGCCCAGCACATACTTGGCCCTCGCATAAACCAGTGGGAGCTGCAGCCTAGTTGGAGCAACCAGCAATAACCCCCACCAGGCCTGCCCCCTACCCTGGTGCCAGTATGTGTAGCAGTAGTCCAGTCTGTCTCACACCACATTCCACCCCAGCTGCTGTCCTAGTTTTATGCCCTACCTCCAGGGTTGGTAACCCAAGAGGGATGAGACCACTATTTCCCTCCCAGGCCTCTCCCACTCCTAGATTATGCACTCTCCAGATAATTCTGTGGTTTGACTTGACAGAACTAGCCCCCAGTGCCAGCTTCTGCCAGCTGATGCTGTGGCTAAGCCCAAACAACCTTCACCCACTCTAATTTTGTTTGCACCAGTAGGAATAACCAGCCTAGCCTGGCTTTTCCCTGATCTAGTCCACATGAGGCATACAGGTATTGTAGCCCTGCCTAGTCTGGTCTGCCCTCATCCCAGCCCATGCTCTCCAGCGGGAGTAGCTGTCCAGCAAAGGAACCCTCCCTTATTCCCCTGCCGGCTCTGCCCTCTCCCTTCCTTGTTCTCGCGCTTGCTGGTTAGACGCTTTGGTTCCTTCCAGTACAGGCAACCTTGGCTTTCAGTATTGTGCACTAGTCTTTGTTGCGACCGAACCTGGCTTGACACACACTGTTCTGTTGCTTGGATTTGCCAGTGGATGACATGGACAGATTCAGCTTGGTCTTCCCCTGACCCCTGCCAATTGTATGCCAGTGGGTAACTTTCCATGGCCTGTTCTGGACTGTTTCCTATCATGTTTCTTGTGGTTACCTGCCGGGTCTGTGTCCTGCCAGAGGAGTTGCTCGGGCTCCTCCATCAGAACCTCTCCCAATGCCAGGTTTCACGCTTACCAGTGGGTCCATGAGCCAGCCCTACTCAGTGTGGTAGTCTTTCAAATTAAAAACAAGGAGCTTGAGCCCAGGGCCATGGCCTAGTGGCCAAAGTCCTCACCTTGAACATGCTAGGATCCCATGTGGGCACCGGTTCTGGTCCTAGCATCCATGCTTCTCATCCAGCTCACTGCCTGTGGCCTGGGAAAGCAGTCAAGGACGGCCCAAAGCTTTGGGACCCTGCAGCCGCATGGGAGATCCAGAATAGCTGTTTGCTCCTGGCTTTGGAAAGGCACAACACTGGCCGTTGGGGTCAGCTGGGGAGTGAATCATCAGACATAAGATCTTCCTCTCCGTCTCTCTCCCTCTCTGTATATCTGACTTTGTAATAAAAAGAAATGAATCTTAAAAACAAATGTGGTAATGCAACAAGATGGAAGAATCCACCATGGTCGGGAGCGGGTTTGGGGGAGGGGAGGGGGGAATCCCAGTGCCTGTAAAACTGTGTCACATAGTGCAATGTAATCAATTAAAAAAAAAAAATGAGGCAGGCCCGGCGCAGTGGCACAGTGGTTAAGGTCCTCGCCTTGCATGCCCAGGATCCCATATGGGCTCAGGTTCTAATCCTGGCAGCCCCGCTTCCCATCCAGCTCCCTGCCTGTGGCCCAGGAAAACAGTCAGGACAGCCCAAAGCTTTGGGACCCTGCACCCGCGTGGGAGACCCGGAAGAGGCTCCTGGCTTCGGATTGACTCAGCTCCAGCCGTTGCAGCTGTCTGGGGAATGAATCATCGGACAGAAGATCTTCCTCTCTGTCTCTCCTCTCTGTATATCCGCCTTTCCAATAAAAATAAAATAAATCTTAAAAAAAAAAAAAACAAATGAGGCGATTAATGTTTGGTATTCCTTTGAGTAAAAGCTCTTCCTCTTTCTATCTGCCATCTTTCTAGCCCCCTTAAATCAATTCTATGTATTCTATGTACCTTCCTTTTCAGTTGCAGGCACAGTGCTTGCTATGCTCAGCGCCTTGTAAACAACAGAGTACATCTCATGATGACTGATGAAGGCCTGGTAGATGGCGACTGGAAGGCAGCTCTGGGATAATTGGCAGGAGCCCAGAGCTCAGTGGGAGAACTGTACACCCAGATGAACTTCCCAGGGTAGGAAATAGCAGGCAGAAAATAATGACTTAAAATATTGGTTCAAATGTCAAACTTTCATGGACACATTTCTTAATTAATAATGTATGCTTTTTTTTGTCCAATCCTACCACCATACTTGTCACCTTCTATCATAGCACACATATGCATAAAGGAATACTTCAAAAACATTGTATGTGTGTGGGCCAGATAGTAGATTGGTTGGGTTGAACTAGGCTTCAATGCCAATTGACATGTACGAGAGCAAAATGGGATGTGGGACAGACTGAACAAGTCTGTGGTACATACTGGCAAACATGGGAACCAGGGTAGGGGGCAGGCCTGGTGGGTGTTATGGGGAGTCACACCAACTAGGCTGCAGCTCCCACTGGTTTACGTGAGGGTACAGTATAAAGTGGACAGAATCGGGCTGGACTGCAACACCCATCGGTTCGCGTGGAAGACAGGGCTGGAAACAGAACTGACCCAGCAATTGCAACCACCAGCATGTGCATAAACTGATTGGGGTGATGAATTGTGCAGGACCTTGTAGTGGCAAGCACACACAAGAATCAGGTCTGGGATCACCTCAGACGAAGTTTCCTTGGAGATCCCTCCAACTGAATAGCGGATCTCAGAACCCCAGCCATAAAGAGACTATGTCAGCCAGTGGATTCTGAAGAGATTTCATCTCAATTGGAACAGCCAGATTGGAAGCAATTCAGAACTGCTGATCTATCAAAACTGCTTGAGCAGGATCCTCGGAATGTGCCTTGCATGGGGACCTGGGATGGGAGCGAGGCTGGGTGGGGATTTTTCCTTTGTTTCTCCCCAGATACAGGGAAAAAAACATGATGATATTAGTGTTGAAAACAATGGTTTTACCCACATTACTATAGCCCTTGACCCTCTGTACCCTAAGTAACTAAGTAAGATTATTAAAACTTAAATAAAGTAAAATTTAAAAAATTAAAAATAAATTATGTTTTCTCAAAAATTAAAAAAGGAAAAGAGAAAAATGAAAGCAAAGAGATTGGAAAAGGGAAAAGGAGAAAGAAGGAAGGAAGGAGTGCCAATATATTATGATTTTATTTACATAAAAATGTTGAATCTGCTTTAAAAGTAATTTAGTAATTTTAAAAATAATTTAAATTGTAACAGTTATATATCTTGGAGATTTACATATTTTATTGAAAAGTTCAGTTATAGAGTATGGGGCAGGAGAGAGGAAGACAGGGGAGGAGAGATAGATCTTCTGTCTGCTGGTTCACCTCCTAAGTGGCCACAGTGGCCGGAGCTGGGCTAATCCAAATCTGGGAATCAGGACATTTTTATTGATTTTTCCACTTTGGTCCTGGAGCCCTAGGCTTGGGGAAAAATTCCACTGTTTTCCCAGGCCACAAGTGGGGAGCTGGAGTGGAAGTTGAGCAGTCAAGTCTTGAACAAGCAACCATAATGGATATTGCAAGCAGAGAATTAGCCCACTATACCACTGCTTTATCTGTGTATTTGTGTGTGTGTGTGTGTGTGTGTGTGTGTGTGTGTGTATTTCTCTCTGTGACACACACACGCACACACACACATCTATATGAGATGCTGGCACCACAGGAGGGGATTCATTTGGTACCTCACTGCATCAGCTCCATGCTGTTTAATTATGACAGTTTGTCAATGTTATTAAGCATCATTTTCAATATGTCCTATTTGTTTGATTGTTTCTTTTTTTTTTAAATTTTCAGGATCACTTTCATTGAAATGACCAATATAGCTAAGAAATGGTAAAGGACCTCATTATACTGATCTTCACAGCAATGGGTGCAATAGATATCTTTTTTTCTAATTTTTGTTTGTATTATTGCTGAGTTGCAGTCATTTTTTTTTTCTTGACATTTGCTAAACACTTTATTTAATGGAACAGGTTTTTATTACAATGTAAATTTAAAATGTGCAATCTCAAAATATAAATGACCGCACTTATAGGTCATTGGATAAATCTACATATTTTTTTTCTCTCTGCTTTTTCTCATTTTTCATATGATTACTAATAAAAAACTGAAATGGATTATGTAAATTTGTGGCATGCCACAAATATTGATATTTCTAGATTTGACTTTCTTTTATGAAGAAGGAGTAGGCCAGTGCAAAAAAAAAAAAGACACTGAGATTATATTTCATGGAAGGAACACAGTGTAAATCAATATTGAAAGTTTGTGTAGTGACACTGGATGCTTTAAATTATGCCTTCTATAGCGTGTCTTTGCAAGTCTACTTTTACTTTTAAGAAATGACTAGATCTAAGGCATCCCTGTATCCATTTGGAGCTCTGTATCCCTGAGGGCTGAACGGAGGTCTGTAGAACTCACACCTCCAACCCAAGGTAGGATGCCTTTTGTGACAGGCTCTTTGAAGTCTTCCTGCAATCTTTCTTTAAAGAGGGAAAAAAAAAAGTTCAAACACAACTTTTTTTTTTTTTTCCTATTCACCGGCAAGTTTAAAAGTTTACCTGATCATCAGATGGAGGAAGGAGGAAAAATTATTTTTTTCCTAATGACATTGCTTTCTCTTTGAAGTCCAGCTTCTAGACAAGTCGCATCAATATCAAAGAATCTGCAAGCAGATTCAGGAAAAAAAAAAAAACTTAGGTTGGGAATAATTCAATATTTTGTTTCTGAGTTTGCAAAATTTTTTAAAACCCTGGAAGAATTTAATAGGAATAATTTAATATTTTAATTAACAGCAGCTGAGCTGTATTTTTATGTTAAAGAGTGAAAACATTTTGTTGGTTCAACATCTTAGATGACTAAGACATATAATAGCTAAATGGAACTGTATTATACTCCTGGACAATTTTCTAAAGTGAGTCAAAATTAATGCAAGTCAAATTTTTCTACTTCCAGGGCATGTGGTATCTATGTATTGACATTCATTGGAGATTACAACAGCAAATAGATCTATAATCTCTCACTATTAAGAAATTAATCTTTATCTGAAAATGTATATGCAAAATTCCATTTACTAAAAATAATCATGGTAAAATCCTTCAAAATATAACACTCTCTTACCCATGAGAAAAATCAATGTCTATAATGAAAAGAGAAAATTGTAACATTTTTAAAAACTAATCCTCTGAATTTCATCACTATTGGATTTGGTAACTCTAAAACCTCTCTCGGGATATTTTTAGACTGAGATCACTCCAGCTCAGCAGAGGAAACACCAGGGGATGAAGCAGTTGTCACAGATAATCACTGGTGTCTGTTTGCCTTCGCCCACTTATTGGCGGGTTGTTTTATTGTTAATCACTCTGTTGAGTTTCTGATATGGTAGCCATGAAGCCACCTTCGATTAATTGTCTTTGGGATGTCTCTTCACTGCACTGTTTCTTTGACAGTGCTCCAGGCTGTGAATATGATATAACATCTTGTCTAGCTGGACTCTTGTTGCCTATGCTTCCAGGAAGTCTTCAATTACAGAAAAATCTTTAATTTCCTTCCAATTTCATAATTTCTGGTATGAAATTTAGTTCTCTGACCCATCTTTAACATGCTTTGTTTGCCTGTTTGGTAAAGAGAAGAGATCCAATTTCTTTCATCTACATGTGTATATCCAGTTTTTTTTAATCAAGATTGTCCAGTCAAAAAGAACATCCCTCCTCTTTTGTATGTTTGGGGAACTTTTCTTAAAACTCAGATTGTGTGATAGAATATCGCTTACAGGTTGTCTGTTTTATTCCAAGGATACATGTTCCATTTCCTAAAACGCTGGTGTCTTGCTGTTTCATTTACCATTGCTTTGTAGTATGCTTTAAGATCCTGGGTTGCTTTGCTTTCAGTTTGATATACTTTTGCTCAGGGAAACTTTGAAAAACATGAGGTTTTGTGAGATCATATGTACTTTTTTTAAAAACAAAAACACAATATGACTTACAAGAAATTTTTGAAGTTACATTATATGCATCCACCTTACTTATGTTGATAAAATACATTTCTTATCTTGCCCTGAATGACTTTATGTGTAAATAAACAGGAGGCAAAGAATAAGTGAAAACTATCATTGACTGTATCACCTAGTAACAGTTCTCAGCATCTTAGAAAATCCTGGGAGATTTCCTAATGTCCAGGAGTACTTAAAACAGCTATGTAAAACCAGTGATGAGCCAGTAAGTTAAACAATGAGGAACTTTGCTTGTTACACTCAAAGGAACTTTCACATTAAGTCATGTTGCCCAGAAAAGCAATAAATAAACTAATACAAATATGAAAATGCACAATAGGTAAGTCATCCCAGAACATGATGATATTTGATTTTCTGAAATGTAAAAATGTGCATTTTTCTGCACAAAATGAGAACTTTTATAACTGTAGACTACAGTAAAATATTTCTTGACAAAAAAATAGGAAAGTGTCACAAGCATATATTCCAAATCAGTTGTATCAATTGTCACACAATAGTTTTATTAGAGAAATATTAGTAAGTAGAGCAACAGAACATTTATAACATACAGTAAATATTTAGTAAACCATCAACACTTTGTTATTTTTAACACTGATTTTTTTCTTCAAACTTGAGGAATAATTATGAAAATGTTTTGATGATTTGAGTGTTAGTTATAGTACAATGGTAGAGGAAAAAAAGTTATATTGGGCAAAATTTTCTTGTACCATTAAAACTAAGTGCTAATACAAATAAATATAACTTGATATATTATAAGTAAAATGTGTTGTTGTGAAACAAAATTATTTTTGCAATCATAAGGACGTTTAAGAAACAAAAATTGCTGCAAAATATATTAAATGACTGGACAAGTCCAAAATGGCATATTGGAAAAAAAATGCATTTCCCACAGAAAACAACTGGAACAAAAAGGGAAACCAAACAAAAATTACATGTTAAATCATACCAAAATGGCAGATTTTACCTTTCTAGTAACAGAAAGGAAAAAATAAAAAGAGAGAAAGAAATGAAGGAAGGAAGGAAAGAAGGAAGAAAGGAAGGAGGGAAAGAAGAGAAATAGAGTAGTGCTGGGGGTACTGAAGGTTACTGGAGCATTAGCAAAGTTTTGCTTTTAACATAGGTGTAGATATTCAGTGAGATCAGAAGATAAATACTAAATTAACTGTACACATGCATAAATTTTATTATATATATACATTATTATCACAAAAAGTTTTAAAAACCTGCAAGATACTTTAAAATTCAAACCAAAAGTTGATGTCAAGAAAACCTTAGAAAATTAATATTTCAAATCTGTGGTAGCTACAAAAAAACAAATTTTGTTTAAATTTTATTTTATTTTATTTTTATTTGAAAAGGTAGTATCCTAAGGTTTGGGGCCACCCTCTACTGCTTCCACATGCAACAAGCAGGAAGCTGAATGGGAAGGGGAGCAGCCAGGACACAAACCAGCACCTGTGTAGAACCCAAGAGTGTGTAAGATAAAAATTTAGCCAATGAGCCATGATGCCAGGCCCACCAAAATAAAGCATTTCATAATAACAAAAGTCCCTTGTGAAAAGTTTATATTTACAGATATTAATCACCAATACAAGTTACACATTCAAGAAGAAAAGTTCAACAAACTATTGAACGAAATAAGCAATGTAGCAATACTTGGTATTAAATCCACTAGAATAACTAAAATTACAAATAAAGATATCAAAATCAGTGAGAGATGGAGAAATTATATCTTTTTGTGTTGACAATTTAGTAAAATATTGCAGACACTTTGAAAACTTCATAAATCTATCAATATTAATTATTGATGTAACATTTATGTTGTATACATGTGCATGGCTCACAATTTTCTATGTTGTGATCTTTGAAATTGTAACAAGGAAAACAAATAACAAACACTTTTCTGGCTGGGGAGACACTGCAGATTCTAAGGTTAGCCATTTCTTCCAGAAGGAATTGTTAGCTAAGTCTAGAATGTGTTTCTCATGTGCAGACTACCTAGTAAAAAGCCAAGCTGTGTTTAATTGGCCTAAACACCCAAGAGACAGTATTTTGTTTCTCAATAATTAAAAGGTCAGGTAGAAAGCATATACGAACTTCACATTAGCCC
This sequence comes from Ochotona curzoniae, assembly GCF_017591425.1. Lineage (NCBI taxonomy): Eukaryota > Metazoa > Chordata > Mammalia > Lagomorpha > Ochotonidae > Ochotona > Ochotona curzoniae. Next base: position 37,293,554 of record NW_024466502.1, on the reverse strand, counting down.
AGACGTTGCTAAATTTCTTCACACTAAGCACAGACTCTTTCTTTACTCTTATCTGATTTTCCCTCTCTAGGTCTCCTCACACAGCCACACTTTGACTCATTGTCCTAGAAAATAGTACATCATGAATATACTCCAAAGTATACATCCACAAGAAATGAATCCTAGGAGTCTGATATTGTGATACAGAGAGTAACACTGCCAGCTGCGATGCTGGCATCCCAGAAGAGCTCTCATTTGATCCAATTCCCCGCTAATGAGACTGGAAGAGTAGTGAATGATGGCCCAAGGACCTGAAAGATAAGGAAGAAACACCTGGCTCCTCACTTTGGACCAACCCATCTATAGCCATCGTGGCCATTTCATGGGTGAATCAGTAGACATAAGATCTCTGACCCTTCCTCTCACTAAAACTCTGCTCTTCTAACCAAATGAATGAGAGAATGAATCTTTCAAATGAAAGAAAACACATACCTCTGGGTTTATGCCTGCCAACAGGTGCCGAGGTCACTGAGGGTCAGGTCTTTGGCCGCAGAGCTCCCGGAGACAAATTGATGAGGGACGTTCATTGACTGGAGGAACTTACAGGCTTAAATAGTGTTAGAAAAGAGGGGAAAGTAGAAGGGCAATCCCGATGGGACTCTTACTCAACAATGACATTGTAAGTGGCTAGTAAGATTGCCTGTCTCTCTGGACCCTCCAACAAAGTCACCAGTGATGTTCTTCATGCACAGCTGGAAGCTGAGCCTTAAGCCACAACCAGGTAGGCGTTGACTCAGAGCGCACAAAAGCTAGCTCCTGGGCTCAAATCTATGCTTGGGGTCGTATTCATCACGTGTGACTGGCAAGCAGGTTGTGGGTCACATTTGACTTCTTAGAGATGCATTAAATCATGCTGTGGCATGAATGAACCAACACCTTGCTAAGTTAATAAAGCCAATCATAAAATATTATGCTTTGTGTGGTTTCATTTGATGAAATGCAACTAAGAAGCAAATTTATAAACATAGAACTCAGATTGCTTCCAAAAGCTAGCGCTGATAGGAATAAAAATGGCTACCAATGTGTAAGGGCTTTTCTTTTCAGCAAATATAGTCATTTTAAAATTAGATGTTAGTTAGGACTGTACAACTATGTTTTAAGAATATTCTTTTTCTGAGATTTGTTTATTTTTATTGCAAAGTCAGATATACAGAGAGGAGGAGAGACAGAGAGAAAAATCTTCTATCCCGTGACCCACTCCCCAAGCGGCCACAACGGCCAGTGCTGAGTGGATTCCAAGTTGGGAGCCAGGAACTTGTTCCGGGTTTCCCACATGGCCGCAGGATCCCATGGCTTTGGGCCATCCTCGACTGTTTTCCCAGGATACAAGCAGGGAGCAGAATGGGAAGCAGGGCTGCCGGGATCCGGGTGCATTCTAGGGGCTATGCTATCATGCCGGGCCTGATACTCTGAATTTTAAGAAATGTAAATTACATGTGAATCACTATGGTTAGACAGGTATACATTTATGTGGTACATAATCTAACACTTATTTTGAGACCATACACACCTGTTAAAATTTTATGTCAGGTCTAGGAGCGAACCTTATGACAGCATTCTTTCTGGGCCACAATCTCACTATCCCACATTTGTACATACTGTGATTATTGGCTGATAGAATATGATTTAAATCCTTAGAAGCCAGACATTTCTGTGAGAAGGGAAACACCATTTTTTTTCCAGGAAGCCACCATTTGTCTCTTACCAGGTAATCAAGAATATCATGCCTTTAGTGAGCGACACATTGCCCAGCCATTTCATAACAGGTTAGAGACTGTGAATGTGGAAGGTGTTCTGCAGGTCCCTGCCCAGAGAAGAGGGAGTCAGGGAACTTTAAAGACACCAGACACTCCCCAGGGTCGCTCATTCCTTCTGGAAACAGCCCACTGTGCACCTGTCTCCTGGGAGACAGGCATCTCCCAGATGCTTTCCCCTTTTTTCACGTTCACTTGTTCCACCTGGAAATCAAAACTTCTCTGTCTGCAATTGATTACTGATTTTTATTTATATTCTAATCTTGAGAAAGAAAAGAAGCACAACATGTTTTTCTGTGAGTTTACAGATGATCAGGAATGTAAACATACCCCCTTTTCTCTGTGGTATATATGTAATAATATGTATGCATGTACCCCCATAGGCATTATAAAGCAAAACAGATGTCATTCTACTCATTTCTCCTATATTTAGTCTACTTATATATAAGGTTTTACAAACATGTATAATGTTCTTTTGAGAGGAAATTTGAGATTTTTAAAAATCTCCTATTTTGACTGATAAGACAATCCAACACTCAACAGTTCTAAATACTCCTGGCATAGGACACTGAGTAATACTTATTAGTGTGCACATATTTCCTTACAGTCATTTAGCAATAACAAAATTGCTTTTTCTTTTAAACATCCTAAGATAAACTCTTTGCTCCTGCAATTCCATTTCTTTGCATGTGGTCTGGAGAAACTTCTCAAATAAGCACAAATTTATACACACAAGAACTTTTATGTAAATACTCTTTATGATAAATTTATGTAACCATCTTTGCACATCAAATATCGGACTCAGATTGAAAATGTGGGAAATGGAAGTCAATGGACTTTTAAAATTCTTAGGCTCACAGAAGAGGAAACTTACAGGAAGAGGAGAGTTTTAACACTTTAATAGAGCCTAATTATTCAGAAGTATAGTGAATTTATTTCACAGTCTGTGTCTACCAAAAAGTGGCTGGATAATGGGTTGATAATATTTGCTTTTCTTCTGCTCAACATCTGTAGTGTTGACTAACTTCAAATCCATTAGCCTATCATATGTAAGTCGAGGTGGGGTGCATAGATGGATAAGTGGGATTTTAGATATGTACAAAAGGACATCGGTGGTCACACTTGTACAGAAGACTGTAGATTGGTAATTATATATATGTACACATACACACATATATGTATCTTTTTTTCTGGTTCTCTCTAAATATCAGAGTTTCTAAATATTTCATTCTTTTTCATTCTTTTGAGAAAACCCTGATCATTTACAACCAGTTTTTCATAAAATTAACTCAATTAAACTTGAACAATTAAGCCTTACATGATTTCTTTACTTGAAATTCCATTATGGAAAGATGAAATTTCATCATTAATTGCATTAATTTAATGTTGCTCTCACATGCATTATACCATTCTGAAAAGTATACAAGTGGAAAGTTAATTTCTTCAGCACAAAGATTCAAACTTATATTTATTCTATTCTTTATTTTGAAATACTTTTTCTTTCTTTGAGAGGCAGGAGTCCATATACCCCCTGGTTAACTTCCAAATACCAAACTGATGCATATATGTTTGGCTCAAGCCGTGAGCCTGCAAATCCATTTAGGTCTCCTACCTCGGTGGGGATGGTCCCATGTCCTTGGGCTGTATGTTGCTGCTTTCCCAGGAACACTAGTAAGGGTCGGGATAAGAAGCAGAGCAACCAAATCACAAACTGGCACATCCATTTGAGCTGCTGCCTTCCCAGGTGGCAGCTAAGCCTACTATTTCATGGTTTTGGCCCCCAGACTAAATTTCCTGAAACCATTCTGCTTCATATTGACAGTAACCCTCGAAAGGTCATCTCTCTCAGGCTGTGTTAAGGCAGCCTTAAGTCAGTACACGTAAGAATGATTATATGGCCTTGGGCTAATCGCTTATTTTAATGATCAGCACTGAGGCTCTGAGAAATCTCTCCAGAGCAGTGATAACGATACCAACTTTGGATATTCTGCAAATTATTCTATATAACGCTGTATATATTTGATAACTGCAAAAAATAAATGACTAAATCAACAGCTTTTACCCAAGTCTACATGTGTAATTTATTTTATTAAAGTCATACAGATAAGAGTGGCTTTGAACAATACATTTTTGTTTCTTGTTTTGCTTGATTGCTTAGGGTCTTTTATGTGAGATGGCTTTGATATAATGTAACTCTGAACCTCATTTATAATTTTCAGTCTCTTAGAACTACAGCCCATTGACTGTGCTTGTCCATTTACACGCCTGCATAGATGTAACACCCCCTTATCTCTTTGTGCTACAATGAATGTTGTGGATTAGGGAAACACATGTGATGCAGTTTAGAGATTATTCTGTTGTGATTATATGCACACACTTATGCACACTATGATAGTTGAAGAGTGCTTTTTTTTTAGGGATTGTTTTTGCTATCTGTCAAACTTAATTTGTATCAATTACATGGCTGCTTATACTCACATTTGGGTTGAAGCATCATTTAGAATATTTTAGCATTCCAAGACTCAGTTTTCTTCAAGAATGAAACATTTTCATTGTCATATTGTTGTCATATCTTGATTTTAATCTCATATGAACACCAAGGCATACATATGACATATAATTTCTTCCCTTCACTCTATAACCTCTATGTGTTATTGTGGTTAAAAGACATTTTTGGCTCTCAGCGTAACATCATAAACTCTCAAATGTCGTGGTGTTTCTGAGAAGGATAAGATGTTACCTTCTCTGAAGAATACTTGATAACAACTCCTTACGCTTGAAATTGGAACAAGAAAAAAAAAGCATTATTTTTGGTCTGAAGTATCACCCATTCACAACATGTCAAAAGATAGCACTGCTGTCTGCATTAGTCGATTTTTTGGAGCCATCTGCCCACACAGTAGGCTATAGTACAGCCAGAATGAGCACTGCGGGTACCTGAGAAAATGCCAGAAGTAGTCTTCGTCAAGAAAATTTGTGGTTAGTAGTTATAGAATCCCCTGGCTTAAAGAAGATAAAGATTGAAAACTAAGAAAAGTCGTCCTTCAAAAAACTATCCTGTTTCTCAGAGTTCCTGCACCTATCTTTTGTTTCATAAGATTTAAGTCTCCTTCCTTTGGAATGTCGATAATAATATACCATTTTTAATGTCTCTTTTCATAGCAAGCTCTTTCTGTGTGGTTGAAAGTATTAAGTATCCTGCTGGAAATGAAAGCCCGATATATCTCTGATCTAATTGACTACATAAGAAGAGTAAAGTAAATTGTGAGGAAAACCACTTTATAGCTCTGTTAGGCATGTTGCCTGATTTTACTAACTGCAATATGCTTCCTTTTAGTCGTTCAAAATATATATTTATTTTTAAATCTGCTTTTAAATACACCTATGTTAACTATATTTCTAATGACAGTACTATTAGCTGGAAAATTTTAATGCATCGGCTATATTTGTAAATTTAGACCTAATTATTCATTATTTAAAAATTCTGAATGCAAATATGTATTATCACTTTTAAGCATTTTCCTTGAAGATTAATTATTCCCGAGTCTTTAAGAGCTCAGAAGGATAGCTTAGTATCAGAGACATACAATCATTTCAACATTTCACCCCATGCATCATTATTATCTTGAATAAAGCAATAGTCAGCAATATTCTATTAAATATACATTTTTAGTTGATTTACTGGTTTTCTAACTCTTTTAGGAACAGAATTTTATTGCTTAGCTTTGTTTTGCTTTTTGTTAGATAAATAGATGTGATGCTTTGAAAGCTGAACGGTTTGCATGTAACCTTTCTCCAGACAAGTAAGTAGTCCAGAAAAAATGCAGAGGTAAACCAGTTTTTAGAAGATAAACAGTATGCGTTTAGTATTACATAATTTATATTATATTTCTGATTTTCTATAATAAGAGAGTAGTATTTCCCAATAAAATATAGAATAATATTTTCCTTTTATAATGGGAAATTTCCTTGAACTTCAATTTATATTAAAATGTATATCTAAAGCTAAATAATTTATTAGAATATTTTAATGATTCAGGGTATTCAATAGCTGTTAAGGGAATATATTTTCAAATGCAATAATTTTATTTGGTATTGTACAGAAGTAAATCTGGAAGAAAAATGGACAAATTTCAAAACTAGCCAGTAAATACACAGTGAAAACTTATTTGCATGTATCTGACCTCAAATCATGTATATTTTGAGATAAGAAGCAATTATGAATTTTATGTGGATTCTGCAAGAGAAATTTTTATGTCTTCTAAATACTGAATATAACTAACCATGTCTCACATTTTTTAAAAAATGTTATCACGATGTGGATGTTTTGCTTTCATTTTTTGTATTTAAGATGTTTTATGAAGGAAATGGATTAATATGTTTCATAGATGTAATCTTAAGGACACAGTGATACCTTCCTCAAAATCCTCCCCAAACCCTCTTCTCCCTCTATTCCTTATTCTTTCTTTCTTCTCTAATTTTTCTTTGAATTTTTGCAATAGTACTTCATTTTCCTTTTAGACACTAGTGGTCATTTGTTCTTTTCAAGTCTTAGTATAAGTATACAAATTTTATTTTATACGATATAGTATATGGAGTATATCATGCAGTTCATAACATGCATAGTAACAACCTAAACAAAAACAAGCAAGATCTTTGCAATAAGATAAATAAGTGCAATATTTATATTACACTAATCTTTTTTCGGAAAGCACTACTTCATTTTTTTTATTAATTGGAAATAATTGTTTTTCCTAAATTCAAAATAATTAGGGAGACAGACTTTCATACATAAATACTGTGAGTGATAAAAATCGCAAGATGTTGGTCACAAGGAAATCAATATTAAAGTTTTATTGAAGTCCTGGAAGGATCTAAGAGAAGTTAGGCACAGTAATTTTGATAAGTAAATGCTACCTAAAAATGAGATAATATTTTCAATTTGAAGCAATATTAGATATTCTGCTGAGTTTACACATTGTGCACTAGCTTGTGAATCTCTGTGCTTAGCCAGAATCTCTGAGTGTGAATTTATTTGGAACTTGAGAGTTTATGGATGTTGCTAAAGCCAATGAAGAAACCATACTAGATTATAGTATGATTTCTAAAATGGCAAAAAAACAGACAGGGACAGACAACAGAAAAAATTGATATGAAAAATATGCAGCTTCAAAATAATGTATTCTGAAGCCTGTTGGAAGCCACTAGAAGATAGAAACAAGGAAAGAACTATTCTAAAAATAAATCTACAAGTATCAGGGACAATATGGACTAATTAATAACTTCATTTCACTACGGACTCTGAGAGAGAATCAATTTCTCTTAAAACTGTAAAGTTTATACTGATTTCCTAGGAAAGCCCCAGGAATGAAATACAATGGCATATGACCATTTTAGACAATTCTGCATTGGATAATTTGTTATGTCCTGTGTTTGATCCTGATTTCATGGTGAGCTACAGCTTTCCGTTAGTCCCCACTTCCAGATCCTGCAGGGACATGGTTCTAGTCATCATCTCCTAGCATGTACTGAATTTTGCACTCTATTATGTTAACTACCTTAACTGGAATAAATCACAACTAAGAAAGAAACAAGAAAAGCCAGTTCTATTTAGAATCCATATTATTCTTTAGCTAATACTTTGTAATTTTCTTAATTTTATATAAATGTTGTTCATATCTATGGTCTGCAATCTGCCCACCTTTCATAAAAAACAAAGAAACAAAACTTTTGTTTTGTCAGGACAACTGCCACGTTGTCAAAACCCCTGATAAATGTTTAATACGTGTGTTTTGACCTTTCATCATGTGAAATGCATTCTCACTTTGCTATGGGGAGTCTATGTTCCTTTACACCATCATATTTTTCAGCCTCTTGTCCTGAACTCTCATTTTTCTGGATTCTATTTTATTTGATGCCTCAAGTTTTATTTCTTCACTATCGTCTTTTCTCATTCAATCTGAAGACCTCAAAATCCCTCTGCTGTTCGAGTATCTATCCTAAGTCAAACTATCTATCTTAAACTAAAAATGTGTAACCAAATAAGTGAATAACAAACAAGATCTGGGCATAACTCACTCACATTTCAAAATCACTAGATTATAAATTCAGGTTTCTAATTCATGCAAAAACTAATGGCTACCTATAAGATGTCAAATTATATCACTTATTCATTGAGTTTAAAATTAAGAAATGAAATGGGATATAGTTCTATGATTTGGGATGTTTTACAATGTTTATTTAGTTATGGAATGACTGATGGATTCTTTTACTGAGTGTGGTAAAATTATTCTTTTTCACCATTATTATGGAAATTACATAAATATGTATCTATGAAGTCTTGTATAATGCAGGTGTGACATGTACATAAGATGGCAAATGTCATAGACAAGGCATTAAATGAAAAAATAAGTGATTTCTCCTTTTTTATGATTTCTGCTATCTTGAAGAAGGGCATGACATCTCAATCATCATAAGCCTTCTTAGCCGAGGAAGACGTCTCGATGATAAATATCGTGAAAGCTCACCAAAAAGGGAGAAGGAGTCAGTATTAAGGGTGACTTCCAAAGGAACCTTATCAGCTGGTACGGTTTCTTGTTTGATGTTTTTATACTACTATCTTTATGTTTTCATTACTCCGGCTCCAGTTTATATATGAAAGTAAAGTGCCTAGATCAATTCGATTAAAGTAATTGTATTTGTCTGAACAAAGTTCTCATGTGGGTGGTAGAAATGCAACTGTCTGACCATCACAAAATGTTTCCCAGGAGGTTGAAACTGGGAATGCATGTAGACATATGAGGTTTCCAAGGTTTAAATTTCTTTTTCAAATTTACACTAAACTTTCTTACTCTATACAGTCAATTCCATCATGCACATAAACAGCAGAATGTTAAACTTTCAACAGTTACAAATAATAATAATATTGATATTATTGTAATAATATGGGGAGAAACAGTGGGAGGGCCAGGTTTTAATGGAGAAAAGAGAGTACAAAGGCAATGGAATTTCTACACCTAAAAGAAGAAAAAAAATCACGGAAAATAATAAAAGTAACTTGAAAAATAATAACTAAATTGACTTTGATATTCAATTAAAGTTTCCAAACAAATAGAATTAAGGAGCAATAAAAGACAATATAGCTTAAACCTTTTTACTGTTCATAAGATTCATTTTGAATCATCACAGTTTACCTAAATAATTATTCTTATATCAGATGTGTCAAAGAAAGGAGGAACATTTACTAACATTTAAATCAAGTACCACTTTCAGATTTGCTTTTTGGTCATCCAATAGTTCTCACATGGAACATAAATGAGTCAGGGATTCTAAACTAGAATCCAGACAACTCTCATAAAACCTCCTATTACGCTAACATAATGAAACAATAGCACTCAATTGTTGAGCTTCATTTTAAATGGTACATCTATTATCACACGAATGAATACAAGCCTTGTGGTGTAACCAATAGGGCTGTCCTTAAATATACTAATTACATCAAGTGCAGGCAATAAAACAGGTGCTAAAACAATGTTCTTGCACACTGTTTTTCATTTACAGTGTCATAGAAGAACTTTAGTACAGACATTGGAATTCTGATCTATTTCCACAGACTCCCAAGTGAGGTTTAAAGAGCCAGGTTACTTTTACAGTTGTCTCTAATCTCAACAATAATTGCTGTTGGTAAACCTAAAAATTGATTTTTAAGTGACAATAAACCAATGAAGAAAGGAGCGTTTTAAGCAAATAATGCCAATGTTTATTGAAAATTCTACAGTCAATTTATATTTTGTTTCATTCTGTATGTGCATGTGTATATCTGCAATGCATAGATATACCACATATATTATATATCACATATATAATACTCACATATACACATATATTATATATCACATATATAACATATATAATACATTAGTTATTTATTTAAAATTCACAGTTGTAGAGAGAAAGAGAGGTGTCTTATTTTTCATCCACCGATTCACTCCTCAACAACCAAGATGCTTGGGTTTGCATCTGGGTCTCCCTCATGGGTGGCAGGCAACCATCTTCTACTGGTCTCCCGGATGCACCAAAAGGAATTGGAGTCAGATATAAAACACCACAGAATCAAGCAGGTGTCCAATAGGACTCGGGCGGTGGTTTAATTTCTAGCTCTGTCATTTTGCATTTCTAGATTATTTCTTTATAAATAAAGAAATCAACCTGTTACCAAGTAATAACCCAAGACAGTTGGACGCAATGCTAGGGAGCCCACAAAGTCAGTTTGCTTGCACAATATGAAAAACCAAACAAGCAAAAAAACTATTGTTGACATTGGGATGGTGGAAGTAAGCAGATTCATGCTGCTAAAACCAGAATAAGGAGCCAAAAAATGCCCTTTAATTTCCAGGCTCCAAAATAAATTAAAGATGACAGTTACTATTATCATTATTAATTATTAATTATTGTTCACTGGAAATGGAGCTCACACATGCTGGATGGCCAAATGGGTTGCAGTTTATCAGAATGGTTATTCCTAAATGGTAATTATGTTCTACCTTGTAGCCAGAATTTCCCTTTATGGATCTAAAATTTCCTTAAACAACTACTCCAAGCAATGCTGTCCAATAATGTTTATACACCAAATAAGAAGATGACTTCTGGAGTCAGGCAACTGATATCTTCAAAGGGCAAGCCATCTTCCTAAATTCAATGACTTCCCTCTTGATGAAGACATTAAAGGACAGCTACTGAAAAAGATAAGGGGATAGCTTATATTTTTAAATAATATGAGTTCTTCTGCTTGAGTCAAATCTTATTTTTTGTCCTATACTTTTTGCCTTTAGATGGTTAAGAATTCTTTTCAATATATTTCTGACACAATTTCCTTATATTCTTAATAATTTAATTGATAACAAAATCATTCAAATCCTTTGAGGAAAAGCTATTAGCATGTGTTAAACCTTTGTAACCCAAGCTATTCTGAATATTACAAAGAAACATTTCCATTATAAATGCACACTAAATTGCCTGTAATTATACTCACAAATACATAAAAAGCATAAGATAAAAATATGCCATTACAAAATTATGGATATCTTGTTTTACAAAAAAGGCTAATATTACTAAACACCATCCCAAATTCAAAATATGCGTGAATCTATTAAAAAAGCTTTTCTAATAAAAAATCTTTTAAAATTAGTTGTACTGTTTGGATCACAAAACTAGTAAAGTGTGAAGAATTGGTATGTAAATTACCTATTTTAAAATCTGTTAGTGTCTAATATAAAACAAAAGTTGGTTTTTAAATTACTAGCCTGTAATGAGATAACAACTTTAATGAGAGAGTAAGTTGTAACCAGGATGTTTTTGAATCTTAGAGCACAATTGGTTGAAAATCTCTATTAAAAAATGTTTCTGCTTAACTTTGAAATGACACAGTGGAAAGGAAGCCTGGGGTCTTTAGCAAAGACATGACATTTACTGTGCACCTAAATTCTTGTGTCCAGGGGTTTCCAAACATTCCTACAGCATTCCACTCTGCACGTGATAGGTCTCTCACACTGCTCTTCCACGGCAGAGGCTCACAATTTCTCTTTCATTCCTGTCTGACATTGACCTCTTCTCGATAAGAGATTGGAAAGTAATCTCCTTGTCAAAAGGACGTTCATGGAACATTCACCTAGCTGCCAACTTTAAGTTATTAAAAATGCAGCTTCAGAATCATAAGAGCGTATTTCAACTTCTCTGTTAGTGTTTAGAAATGTTCAGTTGCTCATATGTTAGTGAAGATAAAAAAAGCAGATTCAGTGAACTTAAGGTTATCAATCAGTTTGGGTGACACAGCAGACCTCTCACTAGTGTTGACTCGTGTTCCTCATGAATATTCATCCTTCTTCCTCCCGCTGCCTTCTTTCCATCTTCCTCTTCTTCAAGTTGATTAAAGTCACAGAGACCTGTAATTATAAATCTGCCATAAATGCTAAGTGTGGAAGAACAGGAAGCCCCAACATCGTGCTTTAATCTGTAATCTGTACAGTTACGTAAGATTTCCTGAGTAAGGCCAGCCACCGCTTGTGCAGCAGCCAAATATTAACACCCCAGTGCTGGTTAATTTCTGATTTTCTGTGCCATGTTGCTACATGGGCTCTTGGCTCTTCAAATAGCTTGAGATTGGTCATCACCTGACTGACCAACACAGAGCAGTCCCATCCACTTCTGCAGCAGAAGAACTGAGAAAACTAAACACTTCTCTAAAGAAACAAGTAAGACATTTCCCAAGTTTCAACTTCAATTCCCAGTGATTAAAACACATTCTGCCAGTATGCATGTCACTTCATACCTCTTGATTGCTGTGGAGAAAGGCTTGGGGGGAAATTTTTATGGTTACACTAACCAAGAACATATGAAGTGGCGATTTAGTAGAATAAGATGAGCAAAATATGAAAGTAGCTTTTAAAAATAGGGTAAGTAATCTTTTGGTTATAAAATATTTTTCTTGGAGAGCATTTCTGTAGAGCTGCAGTTAGTAAGCCCACATTATGTCTGATATTTATTCCCCATCAAAAACATTCAAATATTTTCAACTCGTAGAAACAAATTGAGATAATTACTGAATTACAATAGTCAGAAATTGTCAAGCTCATAAATTATGTTTTCAAGCATAATAACAAGTTAGACTCAACAATTTAAGCTCCCTACCTCTCCATGCTTCTACGTTTTAGTGAGAAATCTCTACTTCTAGATAGTATTTCACAGTCTTCAGAGCTATTTCACATATATTCCCTGAGTGTTCAGTAACCCTGGCTGCTTATATAATCTTTCATATTTAATGCTTCCCTTTATGTCCATTAGATAACATTAATCTCCAATAGTAGTTGAATGAATGATTGAATTAACTGATGAACAATTATAACCCATAATATGTGCTCTAATTAGGTTTGCATATGAATCGTGAAGTCTGAAAATCTGCTTTTACTATCCAAAAAATATTGTCATGTTCAACTCAGGAGGCTCTGGGGAATAAACATATATTACATTTAAAATATTAAGCCATCTGTTACATGCACTATGTTCAACACCCCAGGAATTTCCATCAGATCACCATTGCTGTTTTGCATTTGTAGACTTTCTAATCAAGGAAAGTTACTTCAAGGGCCACTCTTTTTCATCGATTTTCTCCACAAAAGAGCCACAGAAGTTTTCTATCAGTTAGTTAAACTTTGCCTTTATTAGTCGCACAGATTTTATCTAAATTTTTTTTTGCGTTTTTGGAAATGGAAAATTGCTTAGAAATATTAAATATATGAATAATGCATGTATATGGTGAGTTATAGGGTATTAGTACAATGTTTTGATTAGTATTAACTATAATCGTCTGTGGTATAAATACTCCTGACAGTTAACTTGAAAGTATAAATGACCTGCCAGTTGACCTTCCCAACTCCCAACTGAAGTTGGTGCTCTGCATTGAAAAATTAAAACAACTGCCTGCATTGCAAAATAATGCATTGAGTTGCCATCTGTAATGCCAGCATCCCATGTTGGCACTATCTGAGTTCTGGTTGCTCTACTGCCAATTCAACTCCTTGTCACTATACCAGGGAAAGCAGCAGAAGACAGCCCGAGTATATGGGCCCCTGAAACCACGTGGGAGGTCCCAAAGAAACGCCAAGACATTGGAAACCGCCCGGCCCACCCAGGTCATTTGTGAAGTGAGTTAATTAAAGGAACACTCTTCCCTTCTTCCAATTTCCATCTCTATCTATGTCTTAAAATAAATAAATAAAATCAAAATCCAAAAATTTAAAACAACTGCAATTTCAAAATATAGAGAAAAATATGTTTTTATTGAATACATGCAGAATTTCATTATTTTATCAATAGTTGTTGATTTCTGTATATGGGCCATTCTCATTATAGTTAGGTGGAATCTCAATACGCTTTTTATTTGCATTTTCGTAGAAATTAGGGAACCTGAGTAATTTTTCATTGTCTATTAGCAAACTGAATTTGTTTTATAGACTTACTTATTTTTATTGGAAAGTCAGATACACAGAGAGGAGGTGAAAGAGGAAGATCTTCCATCTGATGATTAACCTCTCAAGTGGCTGCAAAGGCCAGAGCTGAAATGATCTGAAGCTAGGAACCAGAAGCCTCTTACAGGTCTCTGACATGGGTGCAGTGTCCCAAGGCTTTGTGCCATCCCCTACTTCTTTCCTGGGCCACAAGCCGGGAGTTGGTTGGGAAATGGGACCACCAGGACACCAGCCAGTACCCATATGGGATCCCTGCAGGTGCAAAGTGAGGACCTTAGCCCCTAGGCTAGCGTCGGGATTCAAAGTTGTTCTTTTGAAAAATGTCTGCTCATGTCTTTGGCACATTTTTTAACAGGAATGTTTGCTTTGTTTTGTGAATTGCTGAAGCTCTTTGTAGATTTGGATATTGGTCCATTATCTGTTATGAAAAGAGTTTCTCCCATTCTGTTGATTTCCAACTCATCTTGGTGACTATTTCTTTGCTGTACAGAAGCTTCTTAGTTTGAAATAGTACCTTCTATTTATTTTCGTTTTAACCACCTGTGGATTGGATTTCTTTTCTAAGAAGATATTGCTGCTGATTATGTCTTGTAGAATGTTCCCTATTTTTTCTCTAGTAAGTTGATAGTATGTGGGTGTAGATATGAGTCCTTAATCCATTTCAAGTTGAGTTTTGTATAAGGTGGAAGATCGGAATCTTGTTTCTTACTTGTACTAGTTAATATTCACTTCTCACTATAACATTTGTTGAAGAGACTGACATTTCTCGCTGAGTTATTTTCAGTTCCTTTATTGAAGATTAGTTGCCTGTACATGCATAAATTATCTTCATGCATACTGTACATGTACCAATAACAATACCAGTAGCAAATTGTTTTGATCAATACTGCCAAATAGTGTGTCTTAAAATCTGGTATTGTGATTCTTCTAGCTTTCTTATTGTTTAAGACAGTTTTTGGCTATTTTGGATGTCTGTGTTTCTTGACAAATTTCTGCATCTTCTTTTCTAATTCTGAGAGGAATATCATTAGGACTTATTTGGGATCACATTTCAAATCTTAGTGGAAAATTTTCCAGTCTTTCTCCATTTAATTTGATTCTGACATTGGGCTTCACGTATATTGCTTTGATGCCTTTTTGTAGAAAATATCTTCTATGTTTATGTTGCTTAGTGTTGTCACTCCCCTAATGGCTTTGAAAGCCAGGGCAGGTTTTAAGTCAAATAAAAACCAGTAGGTTTCCCAGATCTCCCACTTGAATGCCAGGGCCCTAGCACTTGCGCCATCTTTCACTGCTTTTCTCAGGCACATTTGCAGGGAGCTGGAAGGGAAGTGAAGCAGCTGAGATTCCGATTGACACCCACAGGAGATGTCAGCACTGCAAATTGTGTTAACGCAATGCACCATACCACTGATCTTCATCTTCACCTAACTGAAATGATAACATTTGGGAGTTTTAGTTGAATGGCATCCATACAAGCATTTGGACTTCAGCTGATGATCTGGGAGACAAAAACCTTTTTTAAAAAAAGATGTATTTATTGATTTATTTTGCAAAGTCAGATATACAGAGAGGAGGAGAAACAGAGACGAAGATCCTCTGTCAGATGATTCACTCCCCAAGTGACCACGACGGCTGGTGCTGCGCCGATCCGAAGTCAGGAACCAAGCATCTCCTCCAAGTTTCCCATGCGGGTGCAGGATCCTAAGGCTTTTGGCTGTCCTTGACTGCCTTCCCAAGCCACAAGCAGGAAGCTGAATGGGAAGCGTGGCTGCCAGAATGAAAACAGGCGCCCGTATGGGATCCCGGCTATTTAAGGTAAGGACTTTAGTTGGTAGGCCATCGTGCCGGGCCCAGACAAAACTTTTAAGGATGTTGGAACTGTAGTGAATGCATACCGATATAGAGGTAAATTTTGAGAATTTCTAGGAGATAGTGCTAGACTGAATAATCATTTCTCAAAGATATCCATGTGTTAATCTTCTTGATTGATGTCACTTCAAATGATAAAGCTAACTTAGCAGATATGATTGAGTTAGGGATCTAGGATACTTACAGCACAGCACAACATGTTTTAGTATTTAGAAATTGAGGTAACTAAAATGGAATAAGTCTAAAAACCCTTTCTGTGCTTCCTTGACATGCTTCTTTTTTGGTGAAGCACAAAGTTTTGTCATGCTAATTTATTATTAATGTTTGATTCTTTGGGAATTCACAAAATTCTTAAATTTTTCAAGGGACCAACCAGCTCTAGCACAGAAATTGCAATTGCTCATCTAAAGAATAATATTATAAAGTTTTATTTAATATCTGCTACTTAGTAAAAAAATAAATACCTGTTGATAAAGTAATTCAAAGCACAGTGTTTTACTGAGCTAAGATGAATTATTGTACAACATTGCACTAAGAGATCTTTTCTGAGTCCATCCAAGCAAATGTAGCTCTAAGCAGTTTATCTTACAATACTAAAGCATTGAACCAGCTTGTTAATTGCTTAGAAGCCTCCGCTATGAAATCTAAAATCCCATTAAAGTGAAAATATCATGCATGTCATCTGCCTCTTTAGTAGTTTCAGATGTATTATGGTTATTTTTATTTGCATCCTTGTCTATGAAATAGTTTCTTGCTCACTGCTTCTAATAAGAATTTTGTGGACCTGTTTCTCCATTGCGTATAATAATAAAGAATTTAAAATTCTGCTACATAACAGTCATGTTTCCTTACTTCATTAGCATTGATAGGGCTTCAGATATTAATTCTGTAAAATAAAATTGAACAATAGATTTTTTTAGATTTATTTTAATGTAAAGTCAGATATATGCAGAGGAGGAGAGATAGAGAGGAAGATCTTCCATCCGCCAATTCACTCCCCAAGCAACCACAACAGCTGATGCTGAGTCGATCTGAAGCCAGAAGCCTGGAGCCTCTTCAGGGTCTCCCACCAGGAGGCCCAGATAATAACATTTAAAATGAAAATATTTTGAATAATTTCTGGCAATATACTGGAAAACTTTAACATTTGGAAATAAACCACATTGGCACCCTGCACTTATGTGGGATACTTGGATAAGGCTTTGGGCTCCTGTTTTTAGATCAGCTCAGCTCCAGCCATTGCAGCCCCCTGGGGAGTGAATCAACAGATGGAAGATTTTCTTCTTTGTCTCTTCTCTCTGTATATCTGACTTTCAAATTAAGAAAATCAAAAATAAAATTATCAGCCTTTCACTTTCTTTCTTTTTGAAACGCTCTATAAAAGGGCTGTGTTATTTCGGAAACTGATAAAACAGTTAATTCATTTTCATAAAATATTTCTATGTAAATGTATATACATGTATCAATATGACGTTTGATGTAGTTTGATCAATATGACGTTTCATTATTTTTTTAATTCGGCTTCAAACGAAGCCTTATATAGCTTTAGTTTAAGTACTCTGACTTGCAGAAAATATCGAGTTGAAATGAATCTATTATTTTTGGCAAAATGTAATAAAGCTCCTTTGTTATTTCTTACTACTTTTGCAGTTTGATGCACTGGTTTCACCCGCTTTTATACTCAACTTCATTTTTGCTCCACATCTTCACGTTTTCAGCTCCGGGCGTCTCCGTAATTTCCGTCCTTCCTGCTGTTCTTTGCACTCCTGTAGACTATGCCTCACTCCTACTTCAGGTCATTCTTTAAAGACCTGCTCCTCGGCACACTGGATGACTGTGATTATTCTGTTTGCTATATAAGGGGTTCATTTGCACTGACATATCCCAGGTTCTGCTCTAGTGTGTAAACATCATCACAATTCAAAGATGTTCTTGCAGAATAATAAAACTATAACAACATGGAAATTTCTGTTATATAAAATTTAGTTATCTTTCCTTGGTACCTTTCAGGGAATTCTTAAATCAGCAAAGTAGTGACAGATTACACAGAATTTTGCCAATGCTGTCAGTTATGGGCCATTATTATTCTCAATGTCACCTCTTAGGCAGATCTATTGGACATATCCATAGGTCATTGGCAGTTCTTATTGACCTTCTCATCCCTTGGGACCCAATACGTTAAGCTGTGAGAACTCCATATGGATGGCAACATTTTGCAAAACTGCACTTAAAAACATTTAGTTATAATCATAATAAGAATCAAGACTCAAGTAATAGTTTTCAAATTCAAATCAGAAATATGATTCTTTTTTCCACAGAATGTGTTTCTTATACCTCAATACCCTATCGTGATCATTCTTGCTTGCCTTACTATATTATTTAATGTAGTAAAATACAGATACATCTTCTTTTTAATAATTACATAAATACGATGAATATATTTGTGTAATAATAACTATATGTCGGCATCTATCAATAATTATACATAATTCCCTCTTTGATGTAATAATGAACAAACATGAAATATAAAGTGATAAAATTTTGAATTATGTTATACACCATAAATTAATGGAAAAATATTTTGGATAAAATCAGCTTCATTCCAAGTTGAATAAAATTTTGTTTACAAATCCTTTAAATGATCACTGGTGTAAAAAATGTGGATTTTATTTGGGTCTGAACCTGAGTGTATGGTTCTCACATGTATCAAAAGCCAGATATTTCTAGTTCTTACAATAATAATTCAGAAAAATAACTAAAATTAAAACTTTGGGACAACTGAAAATTCTAGAGATAATTTGAAAAAGGCCAGTGCTTGCCAGAGGTTAAGAAAGAAAGGGATAAATAGGCAGGCCACAGAGAAGGTTTAGGACAATGACATTTTGTTCAATAGTGTGGTGATAAGTCCATGTGTTCTTTGGGAAATCTGAGCAACACAAGAGATGAACAGGGCCTCCATGAAAGCAGTGGGTGCTTTTCAAAGATTTCTGGAACTGATTGCTCTGCGAAGACAGTGTTTTTTTTCTCTCCAGACACACAGATCTGAACATCGGTACCTTCACCTTCAGTTTGTGTTCACAGTTGTCACTGCTCACATCAGTGTTGCTGTGAAGCGGGGTTCTGTAAAAGAACTTCTCCAGTTGTGTGTGGGTATTTTATTTCATTCAAAACCTTTATTTATTTTTATTATTCCATTTGATTGAGAGAGATATTTTCCATGAACTGGTTCACTTACAGTTTGCTGGTTCACTTCTGGCTACACTGATGAGAAGCCCGAGTCCACACAGCTTGCTGGTGACTCAGCCGTGGCTTTATTCACTACGTCACAAAGCCAGCCCCATCATTTTAATTTGCGTATATGATGAAACTTGCACATACATATTTTTAAAGGCAGAGAGACAGAGGAAGTCAGAGATCTCCCCATCCACTGGTTTAGTCCCTAAATTGCTCTCAATCACATAGCTGGGCCAGGCCAAAACCAGAGGCTGGAAACACTCCACCATGATAGTCATGACATCATGTGCATTCTAAAGAGACAATGTGAAACAAAATGAAACAAAACAAACAAACAAACAAAGCAAAAAAAAAACAAAACAAAACCCTAAGATGAACAATACACCATGTGGACCAAATTCGCCACATTATGGGACAAGAAGAGGAAAAGACCCATAGATATTCTTTTTGAAGTGCCAAATTGACTGAGCCATTGGCCCTTGTTACAGTAAGTGTACTTTTCTTTTTGATTGACCAGATTTGCTCACCTTAGACAGACATTTTCAGAGACGCAGATTCAATGAAGTATATGGAGTATGGAGGTGTTGCTATCACTTCAGCACCTCATTCCCAAAAGCAAGTGAAATATATGGAATTAGTGAGGCAGTTTATCTGAAATTCATCCAGGTGCCATAGCACAGTGCCCCAGGTTTATAGATGATTCTCTTTTCCGCCTCCACCAGTGCCTAACACTCCCACTTCCAATTCTATACCTGCTGATAGTAACTATTGTTTGCCTCTGTACAAAATTCTGATTTGTTGTTTCTCTGAAGTATTAAAATTTGCCTTTAATTTTTCTGTGGCTTCAGCTTCAGAATTCGGTATAGGTACACATATTTTGTATGTATTAAAATATTACATTGGCAACTATGCTTTTTAATTCAGAAGTACATGATATATTCTTAATTTTACGTATAATCATGAATAATAGATCTGCAAAGTGTGCTAATTCAGTGTAACTATATCTTAGCAATCATTATCCGTCAACTGCCATACCTAGCACTACACTGAATTGACTGTTATGGTTACCTGATACAAAGACAAAAGTGATCATAGGTGTCAGGCTTTCTGACTATTCAATTTAGTGATTCCAGTTCCACAAGCTGTTTTGTTGCACAGAATTTGATCATTTTGATTTCATCTGAATTCTTACCCTTTTGGTCAGGTACGAAATCCCTACACAAAATCTGATTTTTTTTTCTTCTGTAAAAGATTAAGAATTGTCTCAATTAAAAGCAACTTCCATGTGGCTTCTAAGCATTTAAATGTTTGCTTGTTCTAATACATTTTTGCATATGTAAATCCAATTTTTAAATCCCAGCTTAATGTTTTTGTTTAGGAAGCCATGGAGAAGGTCAAAGTCAAATAAGCAGAGCAAGGAGAAGAGGAGGGGCAATTATAGCGCTTCTCATCACTGCAGAATTGGACATTTTGCAGTTGGTTAGGTATTAAAGTGTCATAGAGAGTCCCTTGGGTTTTGCATTCGTTTTGGCTTAATTAATGACTCACACGGCCTTTTCATCTGTGCTCCTAATGTCATTAATACAGCAACATTGTTTATTTCAGGCAAAAATCAAGAAGGTGAATATTTAATCATCCTGGCCAGCATCCTACTCACGTTTGAATGTCTAGGGATGTCTTCCTGATTCATGTTTAGATCTCATGCTGCCTTTTCTGTGGTTCAGATTCAGGAAAAGATATGGCTTCTAAACTTCAACTATTCTGAAGTTTCTTGAAAGTGTGTGTATATGTGTGTTTTCTTTTTGAAACTGTTTTAACAAAAACAGCCTAAGTCAATGTTTCAAAGGTAAAGAAAGATTTCAACTGCAATATGCTTCATGCTCCTTGAGCTATGGTTTTCCATAGGAAAATGTGGTCACTCATACAAGAAAAGAAAGGTTTATATTTGCCACTCTCAAAGAACAAGGTATCAGGTTGCAACCCTTACATCAGAAAGCAACGCACACTCAACACAGGCTGTTGCTATGCTATTATTGCATTATGATATTTACTATTTTTGTAACTTGGTTCTTACAAATTTACTGTAATTGTCTCCTTTTATTCTCTGTCTTTCCCTACCTCCCTCTATTCTTTTTTCCCTTCTTCTCTATCTGTTTTCTTTTTTTGGGGGGGTGGGACACAATAAATTGTGCTGAATGTATTTGTTCATTTTTTAAATATTTTATTTCCAGCAAACGTTTGGAGAAATATGCCTCATATGTGTTTCATACTCAAAAATTCTACATTAGATTTATTTTGTCCTTCAAAACTGGATTAGAGAGAGATGCCAACACATATGGGAACACCTGGAAGAGTTTATAGCTTGAATAACCTGCAGGAAACCATAAAGCCACATTTTCCATCAGTGTTATGGATTCAAAATTTGCATTTGGAAATGAACTTAAGCATGTACCTAAAATCTGTACAGAAAAAAATCCAAATGTAATGATTTTATATCTCATATATTTTTAGATATGTCATATCTTGAATGACATTTCAATAAAAATAAATACATGGTTGACTGGATTTTAACAAAGTAAGGTAATTTTCAGTTCTAGGTTTTTGTTTTATAATTAATACACCATTTTATGGTTCCCACATTCCACTCCATATCACAGTTAAACTTAATGGCTTTTCTCTACTTGTCTTGTCTGAGTTCTATTTGTATCTTTTCCCTCAAAAGACAGTAATAATTCAAATGTATCATTTGAACATAGTTTTCAGCTTTTCACGTAGCATCTGTGACATTATGCAATACATTATAATTTTTACAGTCTCTTGATATTAGATATTATGAGATAAGGAAGTGACTTAAGCAATTTGTTTTAACATCTACAGCATCTGAATTCTCCAGGTGAATAAATCCTTTAAAGAACTGAGTTGGTAAGAGACACTAGAAAAAATCTGCAGTCTGAAAGCTTCTGGCTGTTAACAATTACCATCTCAAAGAATATTTGAAAGCAATAATGGTGAAAGCTCAGAGTGCACCCCAAGGAGAAGTTATAGTAAGCATATATCACTTTAAATGCAAATCTGGGTTTCTAAACACACTAGTTATCACCGAGTGGATTTTCCAAGAGTCCTCTACACAGATAAATTGCTTTCCCATATTATCCTAAAGCTTGTGTTATGTATAAAATGTTGTTTTTTTCACTTTCGGTTTATGATTACAGCTACAGATGCTGTGCATTTTTGTGATGTGGAGTGAAGTTATGTGCCAACTTAGCCAGAGAAAAAATGTTACCCAATCATTGAAGTTTTCAGATTTACGGCCAAGTAGTTTTCCACCTTTGGGTTAAGTTACTCACTTCATGCTACTAACTTCTCCAGAGCAAAGATATTGAGCCAAAACGACTAGTGTTTACTATTCTCACTCAGTCTAGAGCTTAATTTAACTTGAGAAAATATGGCATATGTAATTTCTACTGTTCAGGTTTCATTTCAAAATAGGTCTACGTCTTCCAAAAAGAAGAGAAATAAAAAAAGAAGAAGAAAAAAAAATAAACTACCACAAAGAAGACAAAGTTGGACAAAAACTAAAAAAAAAAAAAAAAAGAACCAACACAAAAAAACAAAGCAAAGCCAAAAACACCACTCCATAGAAATCCTGAAAGCAAATAACTTAAATTAATCAATTAATAGAGAAAAATTAGTGGATTGAATCAAAAACAAAACCCATCTTTCTGCTGCTCATAAGAAACACATCTCATCAGCAAACATTTGTGGAAACTGCAAATGAAAAGATGGAAAATGATATTCCAGGCTAATGTACAAAAAAAAGTATAACCATTCTAATACTAGATAATATATACTTCAATGTGAAAAGCATTAAAAGGGTTGTAGAAAAAAGTGGGGGGGGGAAGGATAAAACAAAGATGCAGAAGCACACCACATAATGATTAATGGATCCACTCAGCACGAGGAAATAAACACAACAAATGCATATCCAACAAATGCCAGGAAACCAGCACCATGAAACAAATATTAATGGATTTTAAGGGAGAAATAAGTTTCAAAAAATAATGCTGAGGAAGCTTAACACTCTACTAATTTCTGTGGACAAATCAATGAGACAGAAACTAAACACGGAAACAACAGAGCTCAAGCACTAGAATAAATGGGCTTAATGAATATCTACAGAAGTTTCATTCCACAAACACAGAATACACTTTTTTTCTCCCACAAAGAACTCTCTGCAGCATTTTCCACAGTATAACTTACAAAATAAGCCTCAGGAAATTCTGAAACCATGAAGATCATATTATACATCTACCCTGACCATTGTGGAGTGAACTGGAAACCAGAAAGCCAAAATACCTTAGAATTATGCAAATACTTGGAAGCAGAACATGCTGCTGAACAAATAATGGGTTCTACCAAAAAGCAAAGGGGAAAAACATTCCTGGAAACAAATGAAGGCATCAGCACAACACGTGCAAAGGAGAGGGACGTAGCCAAAGGAACGCTAAAAGGAAAGTGCACGGCTATGTAAAATACCTGGAAAGGCACCAGTTAAAGAAGCTAGCTACACATTTGGAGAAGCTTGACAAGCAACAGCAAAATAATTCCATGATTGGAAACAAGCAAACAACAAACACAACAAAGAAACAAACATAAAACAATAGCAGAAATAATCAAATAGAGAAAGAAGAAAAATACGCAAGAGTCAGTTCTTCGAAAAAAAAAAATTAATAAAATAGATGAACCACTAGCACAAGTAACCAGAAAGAGAAGACATGCATGAATAAGAGATGAAAAAGGAGAAATGGAAACGGATTCCTCACAAATAAGTAGAATGATGATCAACTGTGACAAGTAGCTAGATCCCCACAAGTCAGAAGATCTAGCAGAAATGGATACAATTCTAGACATATACAATTAATCAAAATGTACCATGAGGCAATCGAAAACCGAATCGGAACTTTTATCAGGATGGAGATTGAATCAGTAATTAAATTCCTCCCAAAAAAAGCCCCCAGACCAATACAGCTTCACTACTGACTTCAACCAAACATTGCAAGAATCGACCCCTATACTCTAAAGACTATTCAAAACAATAGAGAGGAACTCTTAGAGATACAAAAGAGGAATAGACTTATAGAATGATATTCTTGATGAACAGGGTTGTATACATGCTGCAATGTCAGATTAACAGAGAAAGATCTTCCACCCATTGGTTCACTCCTTAAATGACTACCAAGCCCAGAGCTCGGTCAACACAAAGCCAGGAACAGGGGGCTTCTTCCAGTTCTCCCACATACATGCACAGTACACAAACTTTAAGTCATCTTTCTTTGCTTTACCAGGCTAAAAGCAGGGAGTTGGATTCCAAAATCAGTAGCCAGGACACAAACTGTTGCTACTATGAGATGCTGGCACGGCAAGTAGGAGCATTAGCCAGTAAAGCTGTTGTGCCTGTCTCAGTCTATTCCTCTGGATGATGATGCTTCATAGGAAGGATTGATTAAATTAACGATACAAGACAACATGGACTAAATAGTGCTGATATTCACCAACATAGTAAGATTGTCAAATTTTAAATTTTTAGTGGGAATTTGTGGGAAATGATTATAGATGCATTGGAACTGCTTTTGAAAGAAATGTCACCACATTCACAGATCTAGTTCTAATTAGGGTGGATTATTTTAAAATAACGTGAACATCTACACTTAAATATACTTTGTCCTTCTCTTTGGCCAAACCATAAATAAAACAATTTAATATTGGGTGAGAAATAGAGATATAATATTTGTAACATACTGAAACATCAGTGTATCTTCAGCACTAGAATGTGATCATGGAAAAAGTGTTTTCAGCAAGCCACAAACTTGTATAATACTGACACATATGTTAAACTGGCACATTTCCTTTATGTGGGATTTTGGATAGGAGGTGCCATCAACATGGTCACTCTCGTTGTGACCTCATAAAATAGGATAGCACTTGGGAAAGGCACCCATTCTTTCTCGGTGAGCCAGGATGAAAGAGGATGGTCAAGATGCCTTCTCTCTACTCTCCTTCCCACTCTCATTTGCCGGAGTCCAGCTCCAGCCGAGTTCGGAACTCAAGAAGCGTGCGTTAAATAGACGTAGAGAGAAGAAACGGACCACTACAATTCCAGGATCATCATGGACCATGCGAGAAAGCTGTCTGCTTTATTTATACAGAAGCAGTACAAGGTTTTCTTTTAGGGGCAATTTGACATAGTCTCTGGGGGCACAATTTACAGCAGCTTGAGAGACAAATGAGGGAGGTTTACACATTCCTTGCTGATCTCGGCTTGCCAGCCCCCACCTGCTCGCCTCAAGTCTGGGTTCTATCCTTGGTGCCGCCTGTGACAACCAGACCCCTACCTTGAATATCTATAGGTTAGTAAGGCTGGGACCTTGGTTTATGGGGTTTGGGGTCATTGGCATTAGTTGTCCATTGAACCTGCAAGCTCACACAGTTTGTTAGCTAAGCAAGTAAAGCAGTAGTTATAACGGCGAAAAGAATTGCAGTTAGCAATGAGCCATGTTTATTCCATTTTGGTTTGAACTCTACAATAGACAACTGGGTGCCTTCAAAGATAACTCTGCAAATTGTTTTAGCTTAAGACAGGGTGTAATCCATTTTGACGTTGCAGCCAGGAATTCCTCAGTAGACAACATATCTTAATCAGTAATACACTCCTACTACGATTTTTATTCTACAACTTATCCATCATTTAATGGGAGAAAAACATCAAAAGAGAAAAAAGCATAAAGATTTAAGACAAAAAGTTTCAAACATTAAATCCCCCTACAACTGCAGGCTCTGCAACCTCATAAAGATTCAAACAATAATCAAAAGTATATCTTTACGATGTTTGTAAAATCACCTGATATTTCCTCTAGTTAAAAAATTATGAAAGCAGCTAAAGCAACATTTTCTATGTTCTAAAGAGTTAAAAAGACAAGCTAACCTTTGAGGTCACAGTAACTATATATTTTGTCATAGCAGGATGGCCTTTAGGGTCCCACTAGCTATATTTTTTGTCATAGCAGTTTCAGCCCATACTCCTATCACTTCCATTAGTTTGTAAAATTCTTATCAAGCCATTTCCCAGAAGGCATGCTATACATGTGGGCCATATTTCAGGGCAATGGGTAGGCACATAATAAGGTGTCCAGAAACGGCATGAGTTTAATTGTGCTCCTGTGCACAGTTAAAGGCCCACTCATCAAGACATTATCAATAACAGTAACTCTCAAGCTTACATTGGTTGCAAAAACCATCTCACAGGGGCAAACAATGCTTCAATAGATTACAGAATTCTTAGTGGGGTAGTTGAGTGTCCATGCAAAAATGTGGTGAGACTGCGTCAAGGTGGAAAAGATAAATCTGCTGGACCTGCCAAACAGCTGGAAGCTCCCCCGGGCCTGCCAAGCAGGGCAGCTCTTCTCTTCACATCTTTGTGTTATTCACACCTACTGCATGGACCCCAGCATTCATTTTGTTCTAGTCCCTTCACTTCTCACCTCTGCCCACCCATATTTTTTTCTTTCTCACTTTTCAAATGAGAAATTACACCATGCACCGAGCAAGTCTGTACTTGGAATGCTTCTCTAGGTAGTAGGCAAGGACCTTGAATGAAAACTAGATTTTGCTTCCACCACTTCAATGTCATTATATGAGTGCAGAATAAATCAATTTTTAAGTGTATGAAATTTAAATGTTTATTATATATTTGCACATACAAATGCATATATTTTATTTGATGTCAAAATACCATATATACAGTGCACTGTGATGTGAAGATAAAACATAAACAAATTTGTAATTAAGGCATTGATATATTCATATGTTAAAAGATAAAATGACATCTTCAAGTCAAAAGCATAGATTTTTTTGAAGATTCCCTTTGTTTATTCAAAAGGCAGAGATATATACAGAAAGGTACTAAAGCTGTTGGTTCAGTTTCCGGATGGCTGTGAGGCCAGGAGCCAGGAATTCCATCTGAGAATGCCACACGGGTGCAAAGCCCAAGCAGTTTGGCTGTTTGATGCTGCTTTCCAGAGCATATCAGCAGAAATCTAGATGGGAAGCATTGCAGCCCGGACTCAAACCAGTCGTCAGCTTTGAGATCCAGCAACGAGAACAGTGGCTTAACTGGCTGTGCCACAGTGCTAGTGCCAAAATTATTTATGATAAACATTTCTGATAATCAGTTAGTATTTTACTCAGTCTATAACACATTCATTTTCATGTGTTATTCATGTGAATAAAATCTGTCCCAATATTTCAGTATATGCTTTAGGTAAATTACAAAGAAATATCTAGTGCAAAAAGAAGTTCAAATATGTGATCAATGCATCTATATAGGTTCATGAACACTAACAACCAGGTAAGTATTAACTGAAAATAATTAATAGGTCATTTACTTCTGAACTGTATAAAAATTTGAAAAACAGCTGGAAATAATGATGCACCCAGGAACCAAAGAAAATTAAAATTAAAAATTTTGAAAAATAATTCCAATATTAATGTGAAACATCTTATTTTTAAGTAAATTAAAATAAACAAACATTTAAATAAATGAATTCTTACCATTTATTGTCACAGAAATTTATAGAATGAACCTTAGCACAAATATGTGAAAGTATGCAAAAATGTCATTTCTAACCATTACAATATAAAAATTTTCAAATGTCTGACATAATGAGTATACCCATCAACTTCTGAACTGGAGGACTACTTGGGTAACATGCACAAGTTATAATTCATATTTAAGGACAATTTAATATTGCTTTGGGGTTTGTAGTCATTGCTGGGAAAACACTAAATCAGAAACTCTTATTATCAATTTTGTTTCAAATTGTTGAAAATGTTTTCAGAAGAGCTCATCTGAAGATTGAATCAAAGTTCATGCTTTGAAACATTGGGAAAGGAAAATAATGTGAGATAGGACAAGATTTCAGTTACACAAACAGGAAGCAGAAAGATAAACATCATTAAGAAATCAGAGAAAAATAGATACCTAGAGCAAGCAGGGCATGAGCAAGAGATGAGAAATTGGTGAAGTCAGGTAGAAGAATGATCGCTTGGCACCAATCACCGAGGGAAGACCTTACAACAGAAGCGGTTTTCTAGCCCAGTCTATTTGAAAATAGAGCTTCTTAGAAGAAGCCTGCCCCTTTCCCAGCATCGTGGGAAAAGTCACGGTTCAAAAATGGAATTTAGATGTTGGGATTTGTACTCCTTAAAACTGAGGCTGTCAATTCTGGAATATTTCAATACTTCATATCAAATATGCTTTCTAAACCAAAATAAATGATAGCTATGTTTTTTTAAAGATTGAAATAATAATTTGTTCTATCTATGACAATAGGTATTAATCATTAAACTGCACATTTTGGATATTGGCTTCACTCTGAATTATCTTTACCATTATCCATGATATGCAAATACGTAATGCTATCGTTTAACATAATAGAACTCTCTCACGAATGCACATTTAAATCTCAAAGTATCCTGTTTACAGTTAACAGATAGTTGACATAAAGCGGACACAATTGCTTTAACTGAGGAGCAGGCTTAGTGGGAGATTCGTAAGTCCCTGGGTACTGACTTTGAAGGAAGTTCTCATAAGAACATGGCATCCCTAAGCTGAGTTCAGCACAGCTATATTGTTTCTGCTTTCCAGCTGTCTAATACATTCGTTCTGCAGACCATCACCCTCTTCAGGCAACAGTGAATCTTCTCCGCCTTGGACTGTAAGACTTTTAAAACTGTGAGTTGAATATAAATCTATTAGGGGAATTAATGGCTATCTGAATAGTATAGTAAACATAAGTATTTTTATCCTTTTCTCCTCAACTACAGTGAGTTTCTTGCTCTAAAATATTTATTCACCTGTATGTTGTCAGCTCAATTTTGCCTTATTTACATTGCTTAGAGTTTTATTTTTGCATTATGTTGACTTTTAACTGGAGAATCAGAGTGTGCAAGAAAGAGACAGGAAGGGTTGGCTTTCGCTATTTTATTCTTTAAATTCCCTTAAGGGCTGGGGCTATGCTGGGCTATGCTGGGCTTCAGCTGGGAGCTTAGGACTTGAATTTGGTCTTCCACATGACACATTAGAAGACTATTTAATTGAGCCATCATCTGTGCTTCTCATATTTCATTTTCACAGGTGGCAGGAGTCAGGTTATTGATCCCAAGAACTCCCATGTGAGATGTGGGTTCCTTGAATAGAGTCTGAACAGCTATGTTAGCGATTTCTGTGCCTCACTGCTTCAAAATGTAGCTGAACATCTTTTTCTTGTTTACAGCCACTACTTTCGTTTCTCCATGGTATGATGTAAGTTAAAATGTCTTCGCATTTTACTCAAGGAACACAACTGTGGCACAGGTCTAAACAACATGATCATTTCAGAAATGCTATTCCATGAGATATATTCAGCCAGTGCTGAAGCTTCAAGAGAACTGATGGAATTTTTGCATGAGAAGCATTATTGCTTTTCAATTCCAAAGAGTAGACATAATGTAAGCCATGTTTATATAATGCAAGAGAATCCTGATGGAAACAAAGTAAACATTGTAAAAGGAAAAGAGAAAAAGAAATAAAAAATGTGACTGTGAAATTTGATGATTTGCAATCTTTCAATATCTCTCCTATATGAGCGTATGGGTTTATCTTCAGATTTTAATTTGTTTGAATTCATTAGTGAAAAGTATAAAGAGTTATAAATGTCTTATTTGGGAATTTGAAAAAGTTGAATATGGATAATGCATCATATAATTTTGTGTTTATATAAATACTAATTTCTTTTGGTTTAAAATGTATACTGGCCAAGTTAAAAAAAAATATTTTCAGAAAGAACATAAGAGGCAAACTAATAGAATTGTTTCATAGTAGATGGCCAAGAAATGTGTATTTTGATTTCACAAGATGTTATATGGATTAGTATATAACATTTTATAATGAATACCATTTTATCCATTAGCAGTAATCAAAACTTAGCTAAATCAATATTACAATGCATTTCTTATTTTTAAAATGCTGTACATACATAAGTGAAACTATGTATTACCTTTTGTATGTGTGCAGTTATATATCTGAGACAAGAGAAATTATTAAATTTGTGAAGTTATATATCTGGGATAATAGAAAGAATTAAATTATCAAGCCAGATTCACATGAATCACAATTTTTAGCCAATGTGAACCTTCCGTAATCAGTTCTAGAACACAACTAGAAGTTACACATGAAATAAAGTAAGATCTCAGGCTATCCGCTCACCCAGGAACCTTTTTTTTTTTCGGTCATATTAGTATGCATTTTATCAGAATAATATATTATGTTTCTAAATGATATGCACAGTGGGATTGCATACACAGAATATTGCATTTCTGAAATATCTTAACTATATTTCCAGATTAAATAGGACTTTTCCAAGTGATTAATTTACTGTAAATCTTCATTTTCTGTTATTTATCAAAAACTCTGCTAGTCAAGATAGTCATTTTCCATACAAAAAAACAGTGTCAGTAAATACCATGATTAAATTCCAAGAAGTCTGCCATTAGAATGTTTCAAGGAGGCTGACTACCTTACCCCTCTCTGCTTCTTTATTTGGGGAATGGAATTGCTCAAACTGGAATAGTACAGAATATCAGTATATTTTCTCCAATATGTGATCTTTCCTTCTCCATCATGTCCATGTCAATTATCAGTGGGGCTGTCTACTTAACCCAGATGTTTGCTTTAAAATAAATAAACAAACAAACAAACAAACCAGCTAGAATTCTCTTTAGGATTAGGAAAAATATAAGAAAGAAAGAAAGAAAGAAAGAAAGAAAGAAAGAAAGAAAGAAAGAAAGAAAGAAAGAAAGAAAGAAAGAAAGAAAGAAAGAAAGAAAGAAAGGAAGGAAGGAAGGAAGGAAGGAAGGAAGGAAGGAAGGAAGGAAGGAAGGAAGGAAGGAAGAAAGAAAGAAAGAAAGAAAGAAAGAAAGAAAGAAAGAAAGAAAGAAAGAAAGAAAGAAAGAAAAAGAAAGAAAGAAAGAAAAAGAAAGAAAGAAAGAAAGAAAGAAAGAAAGAAAGAAAGAAAGAAAGAAAGAAAGAAAGAAAGAAAGAAAGAAAGAAAAAGAAAGAAAGAAAGAAAGAAACAAAGAAAGGAAGAAAGTCAATCAGTCTTAGGGGGCCAGCTTGTTGTCTAAGCAAGCTTGGTTGTCCAAAATAGCTGTCAATTCTTGTCCTGACTGCTCAGGTTTCAGTTAATCTTTTTAATGCCCTGTAAAAGCGATGGAGGATGGCCCACGGCCATGGACACCTATACCTATCTGCAAGATCCTAAACAAGCTCTTGGGTTGAAATAAGGAGAGCTCTGGTCATCACGGCCATTTGGGGAATGAACCAGTGGTTGCACGATCTTTCTCTGCTTCTCTGAGTAAAAAATCTGCCTTTCAAATAAAAATAAATAAATCTTTTGTTAAAGAAGGCTTACAAAACTCAAAAACATAAAGAAGAACAAATTCATTCTGCCTTACAAAGCAATATGATTCAAAGTCAGGAAAATCACAAATCAGGGACATTATTATTTCATCTGGTATATATTCATTGAATTGTGACCCATACACTGTGGAAAAGTTATCAAAATAATCTGCTTCATATGAGCTTATGATTATTTATACAGAAAATTCAAGAAGTGTATTTTTTAATTTTTAAAGTTTTATTTTTAAGATTTATTTATTTGTATTGGAAAGTCAAATATACAGAGAAGAGGAAGAACAGAGAGGAAGATCCTCCATCCGCTGGTTCACTCCCCAAGTGACACAAGGGCCGGAGCTGAGCCGAGCCGAAGCCAGCAACCAGGAGCTTCTCCCAGGTCTCCCACACTGGCTCAGAGTCTCAAGGCTCTGGCAAATCCTCGTTGATTTCCGAGGCCACAGGTGGGAAGCTGGATGGGAAGTGGGGCTGCAGGGATAAGAGCTGGCATCGTTATAGGATAACAGCACATCTAAGACAAGCACTTTACCAATAGGCTACCACACCAGGCCCAAGAAGTCTAATTTTTAAAAGTCATTAAACATACACTTTTATTTTCCCCTTTCACTTTTAAATATCTATATGCTTTTAATAATAATTGTGATAATTTTTCCTTTTAATTTTTTAAACCCTCAATTCTAAAAATGTTTATAGCCATGTTGTTTAAATAGCTTATCTTTGACTACTAATGCCTACAAGATATCTTCACTTTGTTTTTTTTGCTGCTTTAGCCTACATATATTGATCTACTATAGGACATATATATATTTTAAGGACATGTTTTAAGATTGTTTTGTGCTTGTACTTAGTGTCTTCCTTTTGTTACATTGCAACAAAGCAAGTATCCCAGGAAACTACAGTCATTAGCTAATGATCTATTGTGTCTTACAGGCAAGCTTAGAAACCCAGACATGCTCATGCTGAGCAAGTGAAAGCAGAAAATTTACCACATTGTGAAAATGAACTAAAAAGAAAATCCAATTAAAAATTCTTCGTAGGGGTCAATGGAAATGAGTGTCTTCACTGGCTGTTCAATTGTTCACATTGTCAATATACCATGGAAGGAAAATGCAATGTATTAGAGTGTCAGATATTTATAAGGGAGTCACTGAAAATTTACTGCAAGATATAACCAAACAGTATGCAAATTAAAAGCAATTCCTTAATTTCTACTCAAATTTTTCTCAACAGTCAAGTAGTCTGTATGGCTCAACAAACTGGCTTCAGTTTCACAAATGCTCAGTGACAATAACATTTTGGCAGGTTTCACCGGGATGAATATTTGGAAAAGATTCTCATATCTTTATATTTAGTGTGCAATTCATAGAATGAATTTGATAAAGAAGAAAAAAGTACAAGAGGTAGTGTCGTTGTGATGACATAGCTGGTTAATTACTGCTTGCATGCTACTGCACTGTGTCAGAACACTTGTTTTCAGCTCCAACTGCTACAGATCTAATCCTTCTTTCACCAAATGTGTCCTGGAAGCAAACAGAAAATGGCCCAAGGACTTGGTTGTCTGCCATTGACTTTTGAAACCAGGCTGTAGCTCCTGGCTTCTGGCTTTGGCCAATCCTTGACTGTGCCTTGGAGGAGTGAATCCATGAATACGAGATCTCTCTCTTCCTCTCTTTCTGTAACTCTGTTTTTCTAATAAATAAATGAACATTTTTAAAAGTAATCTGCAAATGAAATTGAAAAAAACATCATCTTGAAACAATTCCTCATGTTCTTACAATTAGAAATGGGGAAGAAATGATTCATTTCTCCTGTAACAACGATGTAAAGTGTCTCTTGAAGGACACTGTATTTCCTCTGCAGTGTTAGTGATAAAAGAAAGTGCATAAATTTAACTAAGTTTTAAGAAGCATCAAGCAGATCCATGCTGAGTGACAGCCTGCAAAGTAACATATCTCTACTCTTCAACAATGAATTGAATAACAGTAGAACTACAGAACAAGTATACTGAGTCTGATCATCTAGAAAGTATGCTTCCAGAAGAGTTTCTGTACAGGGAATGAAATAACACATATGTTTGAAAAAAAGCATTCAGATACCTGGGTGAGCTAGATATATAGCCTTTACTCCACAGGAAATAGTTATTTTATAGAAGTGAAATCTACATGACCACATTGCACATTTGAATCACTTTAAGTATAAAGTTACTAGCATTGATTATATTCACAGTGTTGATCTGCCATTATCATCATCCAACTAGAAATCTTATCATGCTGCAAAATTGAAACAAAATGCTTCTGAAACCAAAGTGATTGAAACAAAATGATTCCATTCCACATTAGCCTAGCTCATGGGAGTCATAACTGTACTTTCTCCTTCTGTGAATTGAACTCTTCTAGATACACAGTTGATTCATACAAATTTTGATTTTTGATGTCTTTCCTTTTATATTTAGCCTAAGGTATTTAAGATTCAGAAATGTTGTAGCACGTGGCGGAATTTTTTTTCTTCACATTCTACAATATTTTGACAATCGGGCCATTTGTATGGGAATATGTGTCATATGGTTTACACTCTTACTAGGTACTGTCCAAATTCCTAAATTTATGTAAATATGCTGTCTTTATTCACACATGCTTATGAATATATATTACTAAGATGATGTGGATGAGTAAGACAATGATACTGTATTTCTGACACTCTGTAGATGGAATTTGGGCTCTATTTATTTATTTTAATTTATTTAATTTTAAGAGGTAACTAGAGAGAAGAAAGAAAAGAATTTCAATGCACCAGTTCAGTGCACATGTTTTCTGAATTAGCTGAAGAAAAAGAAGCCAGGGCAACGATGAAAGATGAAAGATAAATCTATTTGGATGGGAGGGGTACAGCCATTGGAGCTGTCACTACTGCCTTCCCTGGGAAGTTGTGATAGAATAAAGCTGAAATCAGGTACATGCCAGCAAATTCCAATGTTATGATACAATGGAACAGTGGCACCTCAGTTGCCAAGTGCAACACTTTCTCTTGTTTCTTAAACTTTAATAAGAAATGGTTTAAAAAAAAGATTCTTAGAAAAATGATAAATGCTTATAATATTTTTTAAAGATTTATTTTGTTTTTATTGGAAAGGCGGACATACAGAGAGGAGAGACAGAGAGGAAGATCTTCCGTCCGATGATTCACTCCCCAAGTGAGCGCAACGGCCGATGCTATGCTGATCCAATGCCAGGAGCCTCTTCTGGGTCTCCCACGCGGGTGCAGAGTCCCAAAGCCTTGAGCCATCCTCAACTGCTTTCCTGGGCCACAGGCAGGGAGCTGGATGGGAAGTGGGGCTGCCAGGATTAGTATGGGATCCCGGGCGTGCAAGACGAGGACCTTAACCACTGCACCATCGCGCCGGGCCCAATGCTTATAATATTTTAAAGAAAAACCATGTTGTATGGTTATATATCTGTGTTTTACATTAAATATTATTACTAAAGAGGAAGTTTAAATAGTTGTTTTTAACTTGGGTCATGTGTGTTTGGGTCAGCAATTAACATGCCATTGGGGATGTCTGAATTCCAATATGAAAGTGACTTAAGTCTTGCACCACTACCAATCCAATTTACTGGTGATGTACACCCTAAGAGGTAGCAAATGATGGCTGACATACTCAGCTGGTATCTATCACCCATGTGGGAAACCTACATTGAGTTTCAGGCTCTTGGCTTTAACCTGTCCTGCTCTAGCTAACACAGGCACAGCAGGAGTGAATCAATGAACGCAAAACCTGTTTGTCTCTGTATCTTTCTCTATATCTCTGTCTTTTAAATTTAAACGGAAAAAAAGGCTTATAATATTTAAGAGCTGTTGAAATATAAGGTTAATTTTTTATTTAAATACAATTATAGATTGAGTAGCTTACATGGGCAGTGGTGATAAAGTCCACAGCATCGAACAACAATGTCAGGAACATTGCCAGTACCTGACTAATCACTCGTTCACTTGGCCACAGCAATTTTCAGCTTGGCCATGAAAGCTCTAGTCATGGCAGGTATCCTATGATGGTGTATTATTCATTAAAGCTTCTGTTCTGGAGCTTGATACTAGGTTTGTGGTAAAAAGAAAAATAAATAGCTGGAGAAATGTAACTGTTGATTTTTCCTGTGATATGCAGTAGAATAACATGTCGACAGGTGTGTGGAATAGCAGCAGTGTATTATGTTTGACTATATATTCATATAGATTATAAATGCATAAAAACATCAGAAAACACATATTAAAAGGTGTAAATCAGGGCAGTTTATGGTTCACACGTCTTTAGTGAAATGCCAGTATTTCATCTCTAAATTCCTGCTAACAGCCCAGTAGCTTCGTTTATGATCCTGGTAATACACGTGAGAACGCACCAGATGCCTCAGGATTTGGTCCCTAGCGCATATATGGGAAACTCTGGTGCGTTTTGGTTTAAGGCTTCAGCTTGGATCCCTTTGGGCAGCGAGTCAGTCAGTGGATAGAGGAATCATTCACCCCACCGCTGTCATTGTGTCTTTGCTTTTCAAATCAATACATATTTTTAAAATAGGAAAAATCATTTAATGGAATCAGGACTAGGTGTATAGGGACGTGAATAGAAGTGAGATTTACTAATGTGTGTGTATGTGTGTGAGTGTGTGATTTCTGGCATTTCTGAAGATATTGCTGCAGCAAAACAAAAACGGAAGTATCATGCAAAAAATGTTTGATGTTCTCTGAGGATAAGACGGACAGGAGTTAGATTCAGAATAAAAAAATCTGTAAAGATTAATCAGACTGTGTTACTTTCAAGCACTTCAGTATAAAATCTTTCTTATTCCTAAAGAAACACGATTATTTGATGTGTCAGAGACAAGTGAATCTGCTGGAACTGTTTTTGATGTGGTAATCACTGTCCTATCACTAACAGAAGCTCCAATGTATAACAGGTGCATTTTGTTTCTGGAATATTTGCACACTGTTTCCAGCTGAGTTCTCCTGTTCTAAACAGAGATGTAGACATGTAAGGGTCAACTGACTACCATCATGTCATCTGAATGGCCATCAGCAACAACATTTCAAATAATGTTCAGAAATTAGCTAGGGCTAAGCTCTCATTTTATAAATAAGGAAACCAAAATTTAGACAATGTAATCTAGGTCAAAATTTCAAAGCTAATTTGAAAAGCAGCTACAGGACCTGGCACGATGATTCATTGACTAAATTCTAACCTTGCATGTGCTGGAATATCACGTGTTCTGATTTGTGTAGTGGGTGCTCCACTTCCCATCCAGCTCCCTGCTTGTGGCCTGGGAAAGCAATAGGGATGATCCAAGGCCTTAGGACCCTGTGCCCACATGGGGGACCCAGAAGAAGCTCCTGGCTCATGCTTTAGATTAGCTCAGCTCCAGCTGTTGAAGCAACTTGAGAAGTAAAAACAGCACATGGAAGATCTTTCTCTCTGTCTCTCCTCTCTGTAAATCTGATTTACCAGTAAAAATAAATTATCTAAAAGAAAAGAAGCTTTGAATGTCCTCAATTGCAATGGTTTACTTTTACTGCTGCTTTTTAACTGTTGTAAATTATTCTGATTCCTTCATTTTCTTGTTTGCTCTTGAATTATGATACCTTGTTAATTCCTTTCTATGAATTACACAAAATCAATAATTACATTACTTGTTTTGCTATAGATAGGCACCAATTCTTTTTGCCTACTAATCTACAGTTCGAAGTTACAGATGAGGGCCCAGTGCGGTAGCTTAGTGGCTGAGGTCCTCGCTTTGCATGCACCGAGATCACACGTGGGCGCAGGTTTGTATCTTGGATGCTCCATTTCCCTTCCAGCTTCTTGCTTGTGGCCTGGGAGAGCGTGGTCAAGGATGGCCCAAAGCCATGCAATGATAACTCTTACTTACACCTAGATTTTATGAGATTAGATTGCTGAAACCATGCAGGTTATTATATTCATTCGTCTTGCCATATGTTAAGAGTAACTATTAACTCTGCTAAACAAAATTTTAGATAACTGTCAAAAAGTAGCATTATATAGAATTACTTTTCTCATTGAAGTATTATCTCTTCAAGTAGGACTGCTGTACAATATAGATAGCATGATATGGAAAAATTGATTTTATTTGGAAGTTTGATAACACCAAAAAGGAGAAAGAGGCATATTTCACATCAAAGAAAATCTGGAGTGGATGTTTACATTCTACTGGGTTAATGCTAAAAAGGACAGAATATTTTTCTTTGTGGAAAACAATACCAGCAAGATTAAGGAAATATTATTTAGATATTTAAGCACTATAATTGTAAAGTGAAATGATGGCCTAACGTGTGTGTATATTATATAATTAATTCAAAGTATGCAGTTATGTCTTTTTGCATGTATGTTTTGTAATTTATTCATGTGTGTTATACATACAAACATCTAAGGTAACTTTTGAATTGCAATTGGTTGTAGTTTTCTTTCTTAAGAATTTTAATCCTGGGATTGATTTGAAATTCAATCTTTAGTTATGCATTTTATTCCAACTGATGACTTACAACTTTGTCTTATTGAATAATTTATTTAAAATCTGTCAACTTTTCTTAGAAACATGTTTCATCCTGTAACACTGGATATAAAATTCTCAGCTGGGGATTAAAAAAAAATTCTGACTATGAGAAAATAACTAGAGAATGAATTGCTAACCTTATGTGTATTAAATTCATTTTGTACTGAATTATCCACAATTTATGCCATTATTCTCATTTTTCCGCAATGTTAGGGATCTATGTTTAACTAAAACTCTTCTCCACGCTATGCATAACCAAACATCTACCAATAAAGAAATTTGTTTTTAATGCAGTAAACTGAACAATAATCCTAGGGAGATCAGAGAGTTACAAATAAACATTTTTATTAAAATTATCATTGCATTCAATATGTTGAACATTTTATACATATATATATATTTGAGGGAGAATTGTCAAATTTTTCCAAGAGAATAAAATATTTGTTAAATAAGTTATTAAAATAGTTCCTTATTTTTTAAATTGATTTTTTAAAAGACTTATTCATTTTTATTGGAAAAGCAGATATACAGAGAGGAGGAGAAACAGAGAGGAAGATCTTCCATCCAGCGGTTTACTGCCCAAGCAGCCACAATGGCCAGAGCTGTGCCGATTCGAAGCCAGGAGACAGGAGCTCTTCCAGGTCTCCGATGCGGGTGCAGGGTCCGAAGGCATTGGGCTGTCCTCGACTGCTTTCCCAGGCCACAAGCAAGGGAGCTGGATGGGAAGAGGGGCCGCCAGTATTACAACAGGCGCCCATATGGGATTCTGGCGCGTACAAGGCAAGGACTTTAACCACTATGCTATTGTGCTAGGCCCATAGTTGTTTTTTTATTAGAAAGGAAATTTACAAAGAGAAGGAGAGACAAAGATCTTGTATCTGCTTGGGCCTCACTCCCCAAGAGACTCAATGGCTGGAGCTGAACCTATCCAAAGCCAACAGTTTCTTCCAGATACTCCATATGTGTACAGGGTCCCAAGGACTTGAACCCATCCTCCATTATAAAATTAATGGAATGTTTACTTCTTTACTCTTGATGTTGTGTTCATCTCAGCAATGCTCATCATATTCCTTCCACTAAGCATATTAGAAGGGAAATATTTCTGAATGGACTGTTATTACAAGGTAATTCAATAATTTGTACAACAAGCATCTATATACATATTAATAACATATTGTGATGTTCATGCATTGGAGTGCTAAAACATTTCTAATAATCTTTGGTGGTCTGGAAAGTTTGAATTAAATAAATGCAAGTTGATGATTTCTATAATCCCTTTTTAAAAAGAAAAATGCATTGAATGACAATTTACTTTTTATTTCTACAGTTATGAACACCTCCCCAAGCAAAAAAGAATAAAAACAAATCCCTTCACTTATTTTCATGTGTGAGCTGTGAAAATTTTATATCATTTTGCACTTGTAATAATTGCCAAATAACTTGTTGTTTTTGATAGGAAATCACTGTACTCCAGAAAATTAGTATATTACATTGAAATAATTTATACTAATTTGTTCCTTATTACCAAATGATGAGGCATTTAATAACTTAACCTTAAATCATTTATTACAGATTTAATTTATCTCAAAATATAAGCCTTATTATCCCTCATCATAACTATGTCATCTTTAATTTCACAATATCTTAACATCTTTTTATGATTAAAAATATAAAAAAATCATCTTATGAGATATAAGCTTTCCTACTAATACTTATTTCTTATTAAAAATTAATGAATTAAACATTATTAAAAATTCCTTGCAAATAAATGTCAAAAAGTGGGATTTGTTTTCATGCTGGATTGATGATATAACATTTTAAGAAGTAATATGTTAATTGAACTAAAAGATATTATTATAAAATGTACTTACTAAATTGCCAAATATTTAATATTCAGACTACAGTTAATTTCAAGGGTAGCCATTTTATATATTGTCATTTTTTCAAAGTATAATTCTAGGTTGAAAATTTTAATGTTTAGGTTTTCTTGAAATTGTTCTTATTTGAATGCTGTCCTTTTATATTCCTGTAACTAGAATTAAAAATAATCATGGACACCATCCAAACAAAATGCTTGAACGCTATGTGGATAGCTTTTACTAAAAGTTGATTCATTTTAGTCTTTTAAAATATAACCTGCTTATTTACATAGTCTAAATTCTTCATTCATTGTAATTGTACTATATAATTATTCCCACCTTCAACTAAGGTTTTATCATTCTTTCTTGTTGCTATATTTGTCTTGCATTCTCTCTACTGTTAGCTTTTTTCTTTTTCATGATAATCACATGGTTGATCAAGCTCAGAAGGATCAAGGGCTAGGGATAAGTGGGTGAAATCATTGTTTCCAAATTTGCTAATTCTTCTTCTTTTGGGAAGATGGAGAGAAATAAAGTGGGACAGCACACCCAGCTTCCCAACTGTCCCAGTATCCAGGGTGAGGAACCACCACTCGATAGAAACCCAGCGTCTCGGTGTGTCTGTTTTCCGAGGGTTCTGCCAAGTGGTTTGGAGAGTTCTGAAATGCTGCCAGTTTTGCTGACCCGCCCTCCCAATGTCCATTGTCTGACAGAGTCAAACTGAAGTCTCGATTCATCCAGATTGTGCTGTCATCGTAGGGCTGGGGCAGTTGATCAATTTTCTCTGTTCTCCTTCCTCTGCTATGGGACCAAATGGGGTGCCACATTCTCCATGTGTGTCAGGTCTGCGTCCAATGCTCTGCCTTTTTGACTTACACTGGGTTGGGGGTGGGGTCTTACATCCTATTCTCTGCTCCTGCAATGGTGTCTTCCTAAACTACTAAAAGAGTAAAAACTTCCTAAGTTAGTAAAATACAAAAATCCCTCAAATATCATTTCATGTAGTGCCATCCATAGAGCTTGTTCAGAGTTCAACAATTATGCCTGCACACATGTGTGTGTGATACCACAGAATTTAATCTCTTGCTTAGCCTTGCATTATTACTCCAAATTAATCAACAGTGTCACAAGGCTTTATTATTATTATTATTATTATTATTTATTGGAAAAGTGAATATACAGAGAGGAGAGACAGCGAGGAAGATCTTCCGTCTGATGGTTCATTCCCCAAGTGGCCACAATGGATGCAGCGGTGCCGATTCAAAGCCAGGAGACAGGAGCTCTTCCAGGTCTCCCAAGCAGGTGCAGGGTCCCAAAGTCTTGGGCCATCCTTGACTGCATTCCCAGGCTACAGGCACGGAGCTGGATGGGAAGCAGGACCGCCAGTATTAGAACAGGCGCCCATATGGGATTCTGGCACGTTCAAGGCGAGGACCTTAACCACTGCGCCATGCTATCACGCCGGCCCGACACAAGGCTTTTCTATTACTCCTAACTGCATCCATCCCGTCTACCACCATGATCAAATTCTTATCGTCATTACTCTGTTCTCCTTCTTTATAATTATAGTATTACACAGATGTTGCTATGTCAAAATAAGCAGTGTAAGTTTTTCCCCTTTTTTATCACTTTCCATCCAAACTTGCATAAATCAATATTTCTTTCATTTTTCTTGCTGAATACTGTTCTATCATATAGATATACAAGTTTCTTTCACAATTGAGGACCAAAAGCTACAATGAATTAGACTGTTTCTGAATGATTTTACATTTTACATTTCAATGGGAAATGTATGTTGATCTATTTTTAAAGAATGAAACATTTTCATCGGCCTTTCTGTGTGTGCCTTCTGAGGCCCGCAGGTTGTCCATGTCGTGGAGTATCAACAGGCCTGGTTGCTTTCCATAGATGATGCACTCAAGTGTTGTGTACTTGCTTCTGTCTCCACCATTTGAACAGGTACCTTGGGCCTTTTGTTGAATGATAGGAGACAGTTATTTTATCTACCATGTACCTCTGGGTCTGTTCTTTTTCCTTTCTCTGGAGTCAGTAATTGAGGTGTCCTTTCCAAGACCCTGACCAGGCTCACCCCTAGCCCCAGATCCCACAAGTGTCAGTAGGTGAAGTGGTCAGGCCTAGCGCA
This sequence comes from Ochotona curzoniae, assembly GCF_017591425.1. NCBI lineage: Eukaryota > Metazoa > Chordata > Mammalia > Lagomorpha > Ochotonidae > Ochotona > Ochotona curzoniae. Next base: position 37,251,568 of record NW_024466502.1, on the reverse strand, counting down.
TCCCCAGCCCTGGTTCCTGTGTTGATGGGCAGGTACAGCAGTGCAGGCAGAGAGGAGGATTGGTACCAGACTCATTGCAAATATCCCTGGGACCATGGAGAGCAGTGTGAAAGTAACCTCTCCTGCTACACATCACACTTTTCCTCCAACACAAACCTGCACATTAGCTTTCTCCACAAACTCGCTCCCCACATTCTACCACACATTTGTACCCCATGAGCATCATGTTTGCAAGTTACTAAAATGAAATTGGTACTGTCAGATGAAGTTCAGATATCACATTATTAGAAATTAAGGAACACAAATGCAGGTTATATATTAAGAATATATTAAAATAAGATACTGAACTCCATGCTTGGTATATGCCTGCATTGAAAGAATCTTGACTGGATTTGAGCTGTAATATTGCAACAAGGTGGAGGAATCCACCATGAGGGGAGGGCCTGGAGAGGGGTTGGGGGAAACCCAGAGCCTATGAAACTGTGTCACAAAATGAAACATAATCAATAAAAAAAGAAATGAAAACAACAACAAAAAGAATATATTAAAAAGCTACTGATTTTGCAATGTTCCTCCAGCACTTCTCTCCCTTGTCTTATTCCAATACTAGAGCTATATCTTGAATTGACTTGTGTATCTATTGTCTTATGACCTAAAAAGCAAGGATAAAGGAAAGAGCTCTGGACCTTTGAAAGTTCATAGAGAGCCATTTGATTAAGAGATGGCAACATTCTTAAGAGGACTTTCAATAGCTCCACACAGATAAAACTGGAGCCTATGTTGTCATATAGCAAATTAAGATGCCACCTGTAATGCCTGAATTCCGCATGAGGCAAGCGTTCTAGATCTGAATGCGCCACTACTGGTACAAGTGAGTGGGAAGGAATTAGAGGTTTTCCAGACTTGTTGATTTGTTGTAGATATTTGTGAGAACTGAAAGAATCTCCTGGCTCTTGTCTTTGGCCTGTCCTAGCCCTGGCTATAATGACTTATTTGGGCAGGGAACTCTGTCTTGTTCTCTCTCTCTGTCTCTATCTATCTCTCTCTCTGTGTCTCTCTCTCTCAAATTCTTTGAAGTAACATAACTCTTAAAAAGGTAAAATTAGGTGCTACAGGAAAGTCATATTTTATGTGGTCTTAAGACACTGATGAGCACAGATGGCACCTCTGGCTGTCATCCGTCATGCCTCACAGCCCTACCCTCTACGTAATTCACATTTCTGAAGAAACACTGCCGGTTTGAGACCACTCACAGTGCAGTATCTGTCATGCATGTGTCTAGCGCCTGAAAAAAATGTATTATTTATCATGTTCAAAATATGTCTACCATCTCCATTGTTGTCAGCTGTCATTGCAGGCAAACTTCCTTGACCCAAAATCTGCACAGGTGTTTCAGTGAGCTCTTTGGTTAAATAAATAAATAAAATATAATATTGCTTCAAATTTAGTCTGTAACAAATTACATCTTATGGTGTGTATGATCATCTGTGTGGATTTCTTAGGCTTTCTCACTAGGATTAAAGCGGGTTATTATTAATCAAGGTCACTTACTTGATTAGACTATGTCAGGAAATATCCTGTCCCTTGATCTGTTGAATTCCAAATGCCTGCTGCACATGTGTCTGAGGCCTGAGTGACACTCCATCACTTTACTGAGTCTTGCAGCTGATATCTGCAATGTCCATGTGGATTCCTTTCTTCACTGATTTTGGGTACTTGCCAGTGAGCCAAGCTGGCTGGCATAACCAGTGGTGAACGGATAAGGTGGACATAAAATGTGATCTGATGCTTATGCCAATTCACCTAGAAAGCACAAAGACTGAATTGCTTTTCACAAAGCTTGTTGTGTGGCCTGATTTATATTCTTAGAACCTGCAAAAGCCAAAGTTCCCAAATAACACACTGGAGTCCCAACACAAGAGCAACATGAAAAATCCCAGACATTCTGTTGTTTTTATTTTTCCCATTTTTTTTCTTTTATATTTCCTCAGGCATACATGTCAATCCACTGCCTTTTGGGTTTCTCTTAATAATCAGTGTTTGCCAGCTCATTTTTATATAAAAGTTCTCACTCAATTGAAACATTAGGCATGTAGTTAATTAGATGGAACAAAATAATCTATATACTTGATCATATTAGAATGGCTGATAGGGCTTTATCTGTATAAGAAAGGGCTACATAGTCCTAGCACCAGAATCAGATTTTATATCTCCCATTATTAGAAAGTGTTTAATCAAGAAAAGGTGGGGCTGGGGTAGGGGACTGGCTGCACATCCCAAGTTCCTCCTTAAAAAGGTATCTTTGATTTTTACCTTACCACTTCCAAACCTTATAGGTTGGAAAGAACAAGTGAGAAATGTAGAAGAAACAAACACATTATTACTAAAGGCTTATGCATTCTATCCTGGTCCTCAAACAGCAAATCTGAGAGGCAAGCATTACCCACCTCCCCACCATTGACATTGAGGTGCATCAAATTCTGTAGACACACAAACAAAACAAAAGGAAGAATGACAGAGCAAAATATTCAGGGGTGACTGACTGTAAAGCCCTCGTCATTGAAGACAATCTTACAAATTACCAGCTTGTTGAAATTTTCTGTTTCTATTTTCCTGTAGGTCCATGTGAAGAAAAGAACTTCTCGGTGTGCTTGACCTAACGGAAACAGTATCATGATCTTCGACAGGCAGGTATCACAAAAACTAGCTGCAGATTTTTGAATAAAAATTCCTGTTAGACTTCCTAATTTTCTGGATCTTTATTATTGTAGTTTATTGGTCAATCGTTAGCCTTAAGAAAGTAGGATTTCATTAGTAATTTTGAAATTTTATACATGCATACGTGATTTAAATTTGCAATTAAATTTAATATCTAATTAATACTCTTTCTTTAGCTATATCTTAATTATTTAATTGAATAAACTCCACATGCTAACCTGTCAAATCAAATACTTAATAAGAGTTACACAAGTATTTCCAATATGATACATTTTGTTCTTTAGAGCTCACTTTATGCAGACTAAGGTGATTTTAGAAGACTTTTATTCCCTGAGAATATTACTGCCTCAGCCCTGTATTAATTAATTCTGCATTTATTATTAACTTATATAAAACATCTTTTATTGTTTTTAGTATGACAGGAAGTTCTTTGGGAGTAAAATTTCAGTGAGTTATTTCCTAAGCTAAGGTCTGATCATAAGTATACAAATATAGAAATAGTGCTTAAATTTCTGAGCTTATTTTTTTTTCTAAATGTAATGATTTCTCCATCCCATCCCAAACCCTTACGGATTTACCACTAGTAGATTGCTTCACTGGTAAAATAGTGGAACTTAATACTTTGGGCATCATTTGAGAAGCAAGTATCCAAGACAGATTCAGTAATATTTTCTTCATTATTTTCAAAATAATACCGATAATGATATTACCTGTTTCAAATAGTGGAATAAATAAAATAAAATTTCATGAATTCATATTTTATACAGAACATTTTAATAGTAAATGATATTGCTCCAGTTTCAAAAAATAATTTCTATACTTCAAAGAAAAGTTCAATGTAAGCTATTATGTAGTCTGATGAATAATATTTTCTTTTAACAATACTTTCTCTTTTATTTAGTCATTAGCATTTATGATCTATATTATGTGTCTGATATTGGTGTTCATATTTATGTCATTATTTTCTTGCTTTTATTTCTGACAAAGGCTGTTTTTCTATCTTATTGATCATCCTTGAACCATACTTTTGTAACTCAAAAAAGAGCTTATTAGAAGTTTTCTTTAGATGAATAAACAGAATGGCAGAACAGGTTTAGGAGCCAGTTTTACATTCTAACAAGGAGGAAAGCAGTTGTCATCTCAGATCCTTTTAATAATAACATAGACCAGATGTCAATTTATTCCTCAGCGTCCTAAAAAAAAATGAAATAGAAGTATGGGTTGCTAACACTTATTCTACACCAGAATTTGTCATTGTTATTAAGGCAAAGTTTTCCTAAATTATTACCAATATTTAATGATAGGTAGGAAAGTATAATATACCATTTCAGATAGTTGGCTATTCTTTAAATCAATGGCTTGAAGTTTGTATTCTCAGAAAACAATTTATTCTGACAATTTCATACATATGGTGTTAGAAAGAAAAGTATTCTTTGCCAAAAATCATCTTTGAAGGTCAACTACACCCCTTCCTCTGATTCTGATGTTTAATAATTTTGAGATTTTTCTGTAGAATTTCTGATTCTCTGTGATATTTCTGAATAAGGCTTTTCTTTTAACTGATAATTGATCTGCATTCTCCAACTGAAGCATCAGCATTGCTTTTTAGTAAGCTGGACCACACATTCTCCATTTTACAGTTAAGCATGGATGGATGGTAGGTGGGTATGGACTTTTTGTTTTCTTATTTATGTTTAATTAGATTCAGTTCTAAATCATTTAGAATTAATCATCACAAAGAGTATGCTTTTTGTTTTTTTTCCCCAAGATGTAAAGCAGTGTTTAGTGTTCCTTATCTCAAATAAGTAGATTGGAAGATTTAATTTCTCATCAACTATTTTATGAGTTTAAATAAACTATTAATGTGATTCTTATACATTATTGAAAAACAATGGAAATAGAGCTTTTCAGTATATAACTGTTAAAATGAATAGATTTTCTAAGGAAATTTTGTCAGACGGATATATTATATGCACAACTTCTGAAAAGTATTGAAAATATGTTGTCTTTATATCCAGAAAGAATGTGGTTTAACTATTCCTTTTGCATCAGTTCAAATTATGCTTACTATGATAAATAATCTACACACTACTAACAGTAAAGGAGTCTATCCATCAATATAACTAAATGCAATAAAAAGAATGAGAAATTAAAATTCAGAATTTACTTAAGCATTTTTATTGCAAATTTGCACTTGTGATTTCATTCTCTTTCTCTCCATGTAGTTGGCAGAAATATTTTTATTAAAAATTATTATATAATTTATCAAATCAAATCAATTTAATGAGTTTTATGAGTTTTGATTGTTGGAATGGAAAATAATAAAATTTGCTGCACAAAGCAAGACTCCGCTTACTTTTCTTCTGTGGTATTTCTTCCGCTGTTCACAAGTGTTCAAAACGCTTGGATTTTCAAAACTTTTTTTTCCAAGCAAATGTTACACATTAGAATCACTGAAGCAAAACGAAGGGCTGAAATATTTGGACACAATGATTTAAATCACTGCCTTAGGAACCCATGTCCTTATCAGAGAAATGGTTTTTCTGTTTACCTAGCTCATGCTTCTACTGCAATCTCCCATTACTATGCCTGGGTGACAAATGTTTGGGTCTCCATCACCCACACAGTAAACTTGGCTTGAGTTAAGGTTTGCTTGCTCTGATCTGGCCTTGCCTAGGTTGTTGCAGGCATTTGAAAAATGTATCAGTGAAAGAAAATTCTCCCTTTCTTTTCCTCTCTGTCTCTAATTCTGTATCACATAGTAGATTAAAAAATAAAGAACATTTTTAAAAACTAACAAAAAAGTTGAAATGATGTATGAACCACTCCATTTATTTAGTGAAAAGAAGATATGAGGGGCCATGCTAATTTTAGTCAGAAAAAGAGGAAATTTGGGAGTCTGACTCTCTTAGAAATGTATTTTTAATGTATTCTGATATTGTCAATAATTTGTTAGCCTTATTCGTCAGTAGTAAATGTAACAATGTCTAGGCCTAAAGAACATTACTTAATGATGACATTTAGAAAGAACCTTATAAATTTTAATACGTGATCTTTGCAAGAACTGTGAGTTTAGTAAAACATTTAGCTAATAAATCTGGTAACTCATTCTAGCTTTAATCATCTACACACGATTTGTTTGTTTGTTTGTTTATCAGTTTCTCTGCAGGCACAGGGATTTCTCCTTCTTCTCCTCCCTCCCTGTTTGCTCCTCACAACCCCACCCCCTATGGTATCATGGTATGATAACCCCTTAGTAACAGTTACATCTTTAGTATTCTGCTATTTCAATATATCATGACATTGTAGCTATAGACAAAGGTAGAAAATCTAGTAACATTCTGTCAGTTACATTTAGCTGTTCCGTTGTGAGTCCTTTTGTTCAGGAGAACAAATGCATACTGCTACATATCTTCACTTCTTACCATATTACTCTCTATTATTCAGTTCATCTCTAAAAACATATATATATATATTAACTTGGTTTCCTATATATCAATTTATTTTGTGTTTTGCATGAACATTGCCTTATATCAAAGAGATTCTATGATATTTGTCCTTTTGGGAAAATCTTATTTCATTCCATATGCATTTCTATGTTTACATTTATAATGCAGTTTTATAATTATACATCTAGAAGTGAAATAAGCATATGATAATGCGTTTAGAAATTCCTATGTAGGAGTCGTGTATTATTGTTTTTCTTTGCTCCAAATTTTAAATACATTTCTATTAATTTAATACAACTACCAAATATATATGGTGTGTGAAAGTGTATGTATGTGTATAGTGAAGCAATACACCTAAGCAATGAAGCCGTCAGACTATTCAAAGACTTCTTTTCAAATTTTGTGTAATATTACCAAGTAAGGGGAAACACTGTCATTTCTGCTATGGCTTTCAAATATGCTAATGAGTACATTTCTGGCATAAATGTGGTTGGAAATTTGCTGTGTCAAAGAAGATTGATCTCTGTAATAGTTAATGAATCTGAAATGAAGTGTAGAAGATACAGTGTCATATATTCAATTTTATTGCTTGGAGTTATATTCACCCTTGGCATAGCAGCTTGTTTATTGGAGTTCATTATGGCTGATACTGTATTATAAACTACTTTCATCTAGAAATAAAGGTTATCAAAGATCTTAACATAACATAGGCATGAAGAGTTTTCACAACAGTTCAACACATTTTTATTACTGACTATAATGTAGCAATGCATATAATGTAAGTATTACCATTATAATGATGCTACTAACTTACCTCCAGTTTTAAAGTCAAATGAAATTGTATTTAGTCAAGCTTGGATAATGATGCAATTACAAGCAATATTGAAAAATCAAAACTTACTGTGTGAAAATGTTTGAGACTTGTGGGACAGATTTATTATTCATATTGAATACAATTGTACAAGAGTGTAAGTGGAAACAAAATATCAAGTAAGAAACACACTGAAGTCAATCGCTATTTTAGCCTCAGTTGTCACAGACATTTATCTTGGATAATATTGGGCCTGAGATGGACCCTGCTTTATTAAACGATTATGTTCCTATAAATTACATAGTTTAAAGTTTATGGGATTATCTTTTACATAGAAATAAAGAAGGGTCATAATTCAAAAACGTATCAAAGCAATATCTGGAAATCCTAAATATTCTTAAGAATCAACCACCGTTTAGGCATCCTAATTAATGAGCCTTTTTAAGCACAAATTTGTATGTTAACTGAGAAATGCAGTATTTTGTGAATACATTAAAAAACTATTGTTCTCAGCCTGACGCTGTAACCTAGTGGGCTCCATTCCTCTCCTTGCGTGCTCCAGGATCCCATTTGGGGGCATTTTATCCTGGCAGCCCTGCTGCCCAACTAACTTCCTGTTTGTGCCTGGGAAAGCACTTGAAGACAACCCAAAGCCTTGGGACACTGCTCCCATGTGGGAGACCCAGAAGAACCTCCAAGCTCTTGATTTCAGATTGGCTTAACTCTGGCCATGTGGTCACTTTGGGGAGTCAACCAGAGGACAGAAGATCTTCCTCTCTGTCTCTCCTCCTCTCTATATATCAGAATTTCCAACTTTTTTTTTTAGATGTTGTTTTGTCCCAACAGTGTCAAAATTTGTACTAAAATAATTAAAGAACTTGCAATAAACAAAGTGTCTTTTTGATGAATTAATACTTTCTTTTAGCTTCAAATCAAAGGGATACATATTCTAAACCTTTAAAATTTATTTCATACATTGAAACATTTTTTAAAACTTTATTAAATCGTTATTAGAAAGGCGGTGTGTTTGATTGCTACCCTTTTGAGTATGCTACCTATAATTTTATTAATATCTACAATAAAATATGTAATTACAACATGTATTTTCATTAAATGAACAGAAAAAGAACAAAAAATATATTTCAAAATTCTTGCGAGACTTTTACTCACTAATGATTTAAAGAGAAACACATTAATATGCAACCAAAAGTGCTCAACCACAAGGAACTTTTTTGGATAATAAATTTATGTTTGATTATCTCACTTCATTTTTCCATTTCAGAAGCTCAAACAGAGTATAGGTCAATCTGATAAACAAAGACTCACTTATGATATAAATTGTAAATTCAGCATGGAAACTTAAATGCTGCCAATTGATTGTCAGAAAAATATTCAGAATTTTTCTCTTTCAATAAATACTATCATTGCTTTGATTCCTTCTACACTGTCTTATTTGGGCGAGGTTAAAGCATTTTCATCACTTGTCATTCAGGAAGCTTGAATGATATAATTTTAAGAAAAACACCCATTGAAATAATTTTGATTTTTTAAAATTGTATTTTGATATACTTTAGTTGGCATCAACTTTCGCCTCCCATAAGTTCCCTCCTCCCTCCTCTGTTCCCCTCTCGTCTTACAATGGGTGTCTTGTGAATTTTCACAAGTCCGTCATGATGCCACTGGGGTGTCTCCCAATAATGTAGGAGATGGTCAGTCATATTGCTGCGAGTCCATCCCCATGGTGCATGTGTGAGGACTTACTTCTGTTTGTTTCTGCCTATGAACATGTTCATTTCTGTGACATTTCCATGAAGAGTACAGTCCTCCAATTTGTTCCATAAGGATGTTTCTTTAAATCATTCACCTTTTCTATGAACTCATTTATTAGTTCACAATTTTACTTCAAGATATTTTAAAATTAATGAAACAAAAATTGTGAAAAGAGGTGAAGTTGCCCTGTTGCTCTTTCATAAATAAGTCATATTGGGCCCTAGGCGGTGGCCTAGCAGCTAAAGTCCTTGAGTTGAATGCGTCCGGATCCTACAAAGGTGCTGGTTTGTATCCTGCCAGCTCCACTTCCCATCCAGCTCCCTGCTTGTGGCCTGAAAAAGCAGTTGAGGATGGCCCAAAGCTTTGGGACTCTGTACCCGCATGGGGGACCTGGAGAAGTTTCCTGGCTCTTGTCTTCAGATTGGCACAGTACCTGCTGTTGCGGTCACTTAGGGAGTGAATCATTAGACGAAAAATCTTCCTGTCTCTTCTCCTCTCTGATTTTGTAACAAAAAATAAATCTTAAAAGAGTCATACTGTTTTTAAAAAGTAGTCATATTGATATGTTGGTCCCAGGTATTGAAACAAATCTAGCTTTTTTCCAATTTCCTCTTTTTTAAAGATTCACTTATTTTTATTGGAAAGTCTCAGTTCTGACCATTGAGGCCATTTGGGGAGGGAACCAGCAGACACAAAACCTATCTCTTTCTCTCTGTAAAATATGCATTTGAAATAAAAATAATTCCAACAATATGGAAGATATTAATGCTGGCATAAAAAAGGAACTTGTGTTTTATTGATGAGGATATGGCCATATGGACATTCTTGAAAAAAATAAGAAATAAAACTATATGATCTAGCAAAATCGCTTCAGGAAATGGAATCTTATCCTCATCTCAGAACAGTATGTATGACTCCAATTAGGCTATATTGTTACACACAATAGCTAATGTTAAGATAGATTAATGCAATTATAGAAAAATAAATCATAGAACATAGATGCTAGCCTGGTGCCGTGGCCTAGTGGCTAATGTCCTCTCCTTGAACGTGCCGGTATCACATATGGTTGCTGGTTCTAATCGTGCAGACCCACTTCCCATCCTGCTCCCTGCTTGTGGCCTGGGAAAGCAGTGGAGGACGGCCCAAAGCCTTGGGACACTGCACCCACGTGGGAGACCTGGAAGAGGCTGCAGGCTCCTGGCTTCGGATTGCCTCAACTCCAATTGTTGCGGTCGCTTGGGGAGTGAATCATTGGATGGAAGATATTTCTATCTGTCTGTCCTCCTCTCTCTGTATATATATGATTTTGCAATAAAAATAAGTAAATCTTTTTTTAAAAAAGAACATAGATGCAATAAAATATCATTCTGCTTGAAGGTAAAAGTTTATCCTGTCCTTTGCCACAATATGATAAACTGGAGGACAAGATGTTTAGTGGAAAAAGCCAAACACAGGAAGAAAAATGTTATATGATCTTCCTTGTATGTTCAATCTGCTTTGTAAAAGTCAAATACACACAGAGAGAGAGAAAGAGAGAGAGAGAAAGCAGAGGCAGAGTGAAGGACAGAAGTGAGAGACGTAAGTCAAAGCAGGTCTGTAATCGGAACAAGTTAAAAGATTAACACAATAGGAAGTCTTCGGCAATAATGTGTCGTAGCTGGAATTTTTGCAGAGTGAAAACATTTTAGCTTTTCCTGTCTGATATACACTCACTCACAACCACCTCCCACAATTACACATGCACAATGGACATGTTAATTTGGCTTATTATAGAATCATGTTGCTGCCAACATGTATTTTGTAACACTATGTTGCGTGTTATGTGCGTGGATTTAACAGCTTAAGGAAATCAGTGACCACACTTTTAAAAATGTTTCTCTAATGTCTTCAAATACACTATCAGCTATGCAGGGAATTATTGTTCATCAATGCTTTGTTTTCTTTTATTATTATTATTCTTATTAAAATTTTTATGATGATTACATGTTTGTTCAGGGTCAGAAGGAACAAGGGTTAGGGAAAAGTGGGTGAAATCGTTATTTCCAAATTTTCTATTTTTTCTTGTCTCTGGGGGAAGGGGAGAGATAAAGGCAGAAGCCACACCAGTCTCCCAAAAGTTCCGGTACCCAGGGATGAGGAATGGCCACCCGATACCAACCCAGGGCTGTGATGTGGTACATGTTCTGAGGGTTCTGCCCAAGTGGTTTGAATAGTTCTGAAATGCTGCTAATTTCACCGATGCAAGATGACGCAAACCTCTCAGTGTCCATTGGCTGACATAGTAAACCTGAAATCTCCATTCACCCAGATTTTTGCGGTAATCATTTAGCTGGACTAGTTGTTCAATTTGCCTTGTTGTTCTTCCTCTACTATGGTGCAAAACGGGCTGCCACATTCTCCACGTGTATCGGGGTGTGCACCCACTGCTCTACCTTTTTATCTTGCAGGCAGGTCCAAGGACCAGGGCCAAGTGATTCAGGCCCAGTCAGATCCCTCAACCCGGGGAGCTCTTAAAACTGGCACCCCCTTTACAGGCGGGCCCCTGGACCCGGGCCAGGTGACCTAAGCCCGGCCAAATGTTGACCCAGGCACCTACCTCACGAGCCCTGCTGAATCCCCTACTAAAGGGCTCATGTATTCGGCACCCACATCGCTGGCAAGTACCAGGATCCAGGCCAGGCAATCCAAGTCCCGCCGGATACATCTCCCCTCCCCCGGGGCTCATGAACCCAGCAACACCCACACAGGTAAGCCCAAGGACCCAGGCAGGTTACTTTGGCCCCACAAGGCTCACAAAGCCAGCAAGCACCCTGCTTGCAGGCAGGCAAGCACCAGAACCCAGAACAGGTGACCCGAGCCCCTCCAGATTCCCTATCTGTCTGATCCCCTACCCCTAAGGCTCCCAAACTTGGCACCCACTGACCCTAGGCTTATATGACTTGCCTCACTTCAGCATCCACTGGCACATTGTGCAACCTGGCTCAGTCAAGCAGGACTCCAGTTCCAGCTTCTGCTGGTGTGCACTGCAGCCTAGTCCAGTACAGTCAGAACAACCCTGTGCTGGCCCCAGTGTGAACGAATGGGGTTTAAACCTGACCTCACCCCTCCTTCACCCTGACCTGGTATTCAGATCTACCAGTGTATATTATGAACTGGCCCAGACTATCTGTCAATCAAGACCTGACTCACATGTATGCTAGTGGGTACTGTAACCTGGCATGGACTGGGATGCTCCTGGCCTTGGTTATTCAGCTCACCTGCTGGGACTGCACCGAGATGGAGTTCCCCAAGCTCCTCTCTTGGTCTCCTCCCAGTTGTCAGATCTCTCACACTCCAGTGAGTCTTGGCCTGGATTGACTTTGTTCACCTCCTGTCCTTGCAGGAACATTGGCCTTGCTCAACCGACCCATAACTATTCTGGTCCTTACTGTTGAGTATCAAAACCCAGTATTCCTGATCCATAGCCAGACACAACTTTTACATGGTTTAGCAGAAATCAAGACCTAGCTCAGCCCATCTACACCCACCCTGGCTCTCATGAGTACCGGTGGATGCTTGAGTGTAGCCCAGTATGTCACTCTCCAAACCCAGGCAACACCTGTGCCAGGGGAGGTTGTAGCCATGTCCACTGCAGGCTGCTGCCCTCATTCCGACTCTTGTGTGCTCACCAGTGGGAACACCCACCCAGTTGGGGAGTTCCCTTAGTTCCCCAGCCAGGCCTGTTCCCAGCCATATTAGGCAAGCCAAAAGAGATTGCATTTCCGCAAGGGCGGGTCCAGGCATTTCCCCACACATTCTGCCACCAGAACCTATTCTCTCACATGCCAGTTATTGTCATGGCCCATCCTAACTTCACCCTTCCCCTGTTCTGACTCTCACTGGTATTACTGCGATCTTGCCCTTCAGGTGATCTCCAGCCTGAGCTTTAGTATGTGCCAGTTGAACGGTTCTTGGTGATGGTTGGTTCTAACCACCCCAGCTCAGGTGTCCCACATGTGCTGTTGCTACAGACCAATCTTTAAAGATCTTCCCGTTCCACGTTACAAACTGCTTGGTTTCAGCACCCTCGCTTACCTGAAAGTACAGTGTCCATTCCATGGATGTCCCTCAGTAGTCACTTCTCCCCTGTACATGAACCCTGTGATCCCTGCTCAGCCTCATTTTCATCATATCCCATACCCCATGTATGCCCACGCCCAAGTCCCTAAATTGTGTAACCACTGGGCGGCCTGAAGGCTTTTCCCAGGAGCCATTGGCACCCAGGCTGCCCAATCTGTTGTCCCCTCTGCTGCCATGAGATGAGTGGAGGCAGAAGGACCCCATAATGCTTTTATTCATTATTACTGTATCCTAGAAAGGTCATATTGACTTAACACAATAATTCTTGCTTTGCAAATGAAAAATTAAAGGCAATGTTGAAATATTGTTGAAGTTCACGATTTGAAAGACAGCATATTACTCTGTAATAATCATATTATTGTAAAATAATCAGTACCTTAAAATTAAAATGATGTAGTTCTTATAAATCTCTTAGGAAAAATACTGGTTAACAGCTTTATGATCAATGAAGTTTAAAAAGCATATTAATGAAGGTAAAAAGTAGTTGGTAAAAATCACCAGAATTTTTTTTTTTCAGATTGATTGTAGTGCCACCATAAGACAGCATGTCTCATACAAAATTCTGGCACATACACCAGATTATTCTGATTGCCATAGTCACAGTACTCACAGAACTTTATGAACTTGATTTATCAAGTTAAGATGTATTTTTTTTCTAATTACCTGCAAAGGGATGTGAGTCAGAGTGATTTTATGCTTCATGTAATGTTCATAATTTGGCAGATTACAATCATGAAAGATCAAAAAAGCACGGCTTTTTAAACAGATGTCTTACTTGTGTAGGTTCCTAATATGTTGGCGGGTGTTTCATCATGAATTTGGAGATCTCCTGCTTTGGGGTTTGGTAGACGAGGGGACAGATCTGATAAATGTCTTGAGGGAAAACCAGATCCATGCAGCTGTGACCCAGGTCACATCTATCCTTAATATTCACAATTAATTTCTGGAGCACAGCTTGTATAGAGCGTTACCAGATGCTCCATTAACAAATATGTGTTCATTTTGGCAAATACACATTTAGTAACTTGCTTGACTCATGGAAACCAAAAAGTGAAATCATCTTTCATGTTTTCATTTGTTTTTCCCTTCTAAGTTTATTTTATGATAATTTATTCAGCGCATATATTGTAAGTTAATGTAAATTAATAAGTATGTGACATCTGACTTTCAAATGAACCTATTTTATCTCAAGGGGCTTATCTTAGTTAAAATTAGGGTGAATGATAACAACAGACTTCTCAAAAATGTGTTTCCCCACGCATAAACCTGTGTAGCGGTTTATTTTCTGTTTATTTTGGTATTCCATCTATCTATGTACTTTAAGGTATAAACATCAAATAGTGTTTTTTTCAGAATCAAACATAAGTTGCTTGAAGCAGCAGTGAAATACAGCATTTTAATGCATTCTTATGAAGGATGAATAGGAAGCAATATGTTATATTTTCTATGCGAGGTGATTCCACAGGTTCTCCTGAGTTCCATCTGGAACTGGGATTTGATTTAGATTCCTGAACAAGAATGACACGCTTGTTCTTGAAGACTTTCTGATCCCAAGTAATTCTGTCTTTGGGCTTTCAACTGGAAAGTACACCAAAGAAATACTGGCACACCAAGGAAATATTGATTGACAATTACTTAAATGCATTTAAGAAATCAGTATTGTAATTTGATTTAGCCAGTTCATGGTATGTACATGTGTATATATGAAATGTTATTTTGTGTGCCACACAAATATATGATTTTATTTGTTGTTAAACAAAATTTAAAATTAGATTTTAAGAAGGAGGAGAACACCATAAGTAACAAAATACAACAACTTAGGAACAATACAGCCTATTAATGTTAAGGTCTGGCTATTTTAAAAATTGAACATATCCAGGCCCAGCAGTTTGGCTCCGCTGCCTAATCCTACACCTCTAAGTAGCACCATCCTGTACAGACACCAGTTTGTGTTGCAGCTGCTCCACTTCCCAACCACCTCCCTGCTTGTGGCCTGGAAAAGCAACAGAGCATGGCTCGATGACTGGAAACCCTGCACTCATGCAGGAGACCTGGAAGAAGCTCCTGGCTCCCAGCTTCAAATCACTTCAGTTCCAGCCCTTGCAAACCCTTGGGGAGTAAACAAATGGATGAAAGATCTTTCCCTCTGTCGCTCCTTTTTTTTTTTTTTGTAAACCTGCCTTTCCAATAAAAATAAATAAATAACCCAAGTATTATTTATTAAATATGGATTAGAATATGTATACTTTCTAGGATTGCTGAATTTTAGTTTCAAACAGGTAAAATGGAGGTAGCCATGGATTTTATGCTTTAACTGTCCTAAAATAAACAGAATAGCTTAAGAATGAATGGAAATGGGCATGAATGGAAAAGTGCTAAATTATTCCAAGAAGTTTTTGCAATGAATAATACTTGAATAATAATAATAAATTATCCTAATGTTTAAATGGTTCAAACAAAATTGAAAGGACTAATTCCAAATTTGTACTTAGTTAAATTTATAATTTCCACTACTACTTTTAAAGCTTAGTCTGCGAAGATTTGTGTCATTGTCAGAGTTTAGACATGTTTTCTGACAACTTCTATTTCATTATATATTTGTAATATATATATATATATAAGCTGTAACTAACAGTAGCAATTGGAGAAGACTGGACAAGGTTTTCTAACAATTGAAGCATGGTTAAGTACTGTATGTAGTTTTTGGAGCTGTCATGGTGGAGTGCTACAAAGTGGATGGCTTCAACAACACTCATTTCCCTGTGGTTCTGGAGGCTCCAAGCTTTACAGGAAAGTGTCAGAAGGATTGGTTTATTTTGAAGTCTCTCCCTAGGTTGCAGATGGCTCTTTTTACTCTGACTGCTTTCTCTTTAGCTTCTGTGCACATGGCTGTGTCCTGATCTTCTTTATAAGACCATCTTTTCCCCTGGATTAAGGTCCACTCATATGACATCACTGGAAACCAATCAATCTTTTAAAAATTCTGTAAATGTTATCACTTTTTGACATGTCTTACCCTGATCATGTGTTGAAAGTTTTGTATTTCAAATTAGTTTTTGCAATTCTTACCTATGCATCATATGGAATACTTGGGGAAATCTTGATGATTTTCACAGTGTTTAACAACTATTATAAAGTATTGATTTTCCTTATTTTCTAAGGAGTTACCTTTCGGTTATTCTTCACAATATTTCTATCAGTACTCTTCTGTTAATTGTTTAATTAATTTCAGGAGCTATAAGAGAGAGACAGGGAGTGCTTCCATTTATTTACTTCCTCGCCACGTGGACATAAATCCTGGACTGATTTGCTGAAGCCGGAAGGTAAAATCCACGCATCCTCTTCCAGGCCTCCTTCAAGACTTTGAGCCACTGCTTCTTGCTTTCCAGAAGCAGGCACAAGCAACTGAAGTGAAAGCAGAACAGCAAGGGCTCTTAGCAGCACTCTAACATGGGATGTGGGGCAGATCTTCTGTCCACTGAATCACTCCCCAATGAACAGTCAGTGCTGGTGCAACCCAAAGCGTGGAGCCAGGGGATTCCTCTGAGTCTCCCTTGTGGGAGCAGCAGCCCAGGTGCTTCTGCCAACCTCCACGGTTCCCAGGAGCATTAGAGGGCTGAATCATAACTAGAAAACTTGGGTTTCAAGCAGGTCCTGATACGGGATACCAGAGTCATAGGTAGAAGCTATACCAGCTGTGCCACATATTTATCTTAACTTTTTGAAATACAATATTGCCTAATTAAAAAAAAATGACAAGGTGAAAGTTTATTTTTTATTTGTTTGCTTGTTATAATACTGTAGTCACTAAAACTATTTTTAAAGATTTATTTAGTTAGTTTATATTTTTTTAAATGTCGAAGGTAGAGTTGCAGAGACAGGGAAAGAGAGAGGAGAGAGAGACAGAGAGAGAGCGAGAGAGTTTCTACTTGTGGTTCAATCCTTAAACAGTCATGATTGTTGGACCTCATAGGGGTTTCTCATGAAGGGGACAAAGGCACTCGGGCTGTCTTTTGCTGCCTTCAGGGTAGCATTAGTAGGTCAGGAGAGCAGATGGGAAGCAGCCACATCTGAAAGCTGTGCTGTGCTAGGTCACACTCGGGTGGAAGCCATCTCTTTCTGCTGAACCGCAGGACTCTCCTCCCTGTCCCACCTACGAAACTTGAATTTGAGAATTACAACCAAATCCTTTATTCTGAACCATCACAGCCTGACTGATATAACATTGCCCTACATTTCTAACTTTATGTATCTATTCTCTCACCTTTATTTACCATTCCTATATTTCAATAATTTCCTTTTTTATTGTTAACCTCCCTGAGTCCTATGGCTAGATATTATTCATGGTAACAATTTCTGTCTGTATAAATTTCCATAGGCTGGTAATGTCAATGACATGGTCTTAAAATCCCGATTTCAGTTTTCATAATATTTCCTTTTCATGAACTGATTCTGTAATGCCATTGCTTATCATTATACTAGCTATAGTTTATTCTTTTCTTTCCTTCTTTCCTTCCTTCCTTTCTTTCCTTCTTTCCTTCCTTCCTTTCTTCTTTCCTTCTTTCCTTCCTTTTTTCTGATTTCATTTAGTTATTTGAATGGCCAAGTTACAAAAAGATCTGTCATCCACTGGTTCACTCCCCAAATGCCCACAATGGCTAGGATTGGGCAAGGCCAAGGTCACAAATCAGTAGCTTCTTTTGTGTCTCCCATGCAGACCTAGAGGCACAAGCACTTGGGCTGTCTTCCATCCTATAAGCGTGCAGAATGTTCTCAGGCTTGCACCCTGTATGAGAGTTCCTTAACTTGCTGTACCACTGCTTCATTACCCTTTGTTGTTTTATTTCGCAGGTGTTCTCTTTGTGATTGTCTTTATTTATTTCGCAACCCACATATATGCCTATAATTTGCCTTTTGTGGTAGTTCTCTGCTCTAATAGTATCAGAGAAACTGGGTGCTGCAGTCACTGAAATGTGTATCTGCTTTGTTCATTTTAATAGCCATTGACTGACTACAAGTCAATTACAGACATGAAATGCAACTAGTGAGACTAGGACACTAAGTTATTTTATAAAATTTAGCTTTTATTTGTAGCCATTGATTATTGTTTTGAGTAGCATAGCTTTATCTCCTCCGTTTAGTTCAAATTTTCATGGTACTAAGGAATTTTTTGTGTGAATTAGTAATTTTTACAATATAGTACCTAGAGAACTCATATCTAGAAGTAGTGAAAGTATAAAATATTTCTTAAATTAATAAAACAATAAATGAGTGAATCAAAGGAAAGAATACATGATATATTCAGATTCATGTGGTTTTGAATAAATTCTGTCTGATTTTTTTCTTCTAATATCTGCATTATATTTCTTCTGCTCCACTCCTTATTTTAGTAGAATTATTCAAACTTTCTTTTTTATTTTCCCTTTGTACATTTTATATTATGAGAACAATTTTAATATAGATTTAACTTCTTTTAATTACTGCCAGGCTCTTTTTTGAGTGCCTCATGTATTTTTAATTCATTTGCTCATCATCGACACCCACAGTAGTGGATTTCAGCATTGCTCTAATTCCAAAGATATAGAATCTGAAAGAAAAAATGTTCAAACAACATATTCAAGTTACTGGCTCATGAATGAATGAATGAAGTTTGAAATCTACTGTGCACCCTGGAGTTCTTCTGAATATCAATTTACACTGTGGTAGTGGCCACACAAATTGATGAATATATTTGAAATTGTATTAAACATGTTGTTGACATGCAATGCTACCAATTAAGAGAATGAACAAAAGAGAAAAGAAACATTTTTCAAAAAAAAAGCAAGATCAGCTCTTCACAGATTTCCCTTCCTAGCAGTTTGATTTTAACCATAAACTTCACCACATTCTGGCAATAGTGCTAAAATAATTTGGAACTAGAGGAAGTTGGAAATAGCAGAAGAAAAATTGCCTTAGCAGTTATCTTTAGCCTTTGGGTAGACATGCGTGCCCCAAAGTGGATGCCGGGAGAAGTTACGCCACACACTACCCATTGGTATTGTCTCAACACACACAAGTCAATGCTATCCTGAATACCACATCATGCTTTCTTTCACAGCTCCAGAAACTAACTAGTCATCCAGTAAGACATACTTTCTAAACATTTGCTAATGCCACTGATTAGAACCTAGGAAACCACAACCCCGGAAATAGACTATCTGGCAGCACCTTTCTATTAAAAATCAAACATATAAAACACGCATATCTACTAGTATGAATTCATATAAAACCCATATCCATATTTTGGTTCCATTTGCATTTTGGAGTCGGTACAACCTCTCTTGAAGTCCATGCTTCTTCTTTTTTATTTATGTATATTCATATGTATTGTTATTATATTATTTATAATTACTCTAATGCTTTTTTAAAACAGATTTTTAAGAGATTTATTTCTTTTTATTAGAGTCATATATACAGAGAGGAAGATCTATCCACTGATTCACTCCCCAAGCAACCGCAACAGGGTCAGAGCTACGCCAATCTGAAGTCAGGAGTCCGGAGCCTCTTCCAGGTTTGCCATACAGGCGCAGGGTCTCAAGGCTTTGGGCAGTCCTCAACTTCTTTCCCAGGCCACAAGCAGGGAACTGGATGGGAAGCAGGGCCTCTGGGATTAGAACTGGCACCCATAATTGGATCCAAGCACGTGCAAGGCGAGGATTTTAACCACTAGGCTACCGCGCTGTGCCTACAAGAAAAATGATTTTGAAATAAAAGTTTAGACAAATGATCAGTTTCTTTTCTTCTTTTTTTTTTTTTCTGGTATGCCTTGTACAAACCAATTGGTGTTAAACTGAATTCAGCTAATTTTATTTTATATGTGTTTATTGTACAAGCTTTTTGTATTTCATGTTAACATAGTTTATTGCAAAACACTATTGAACCTAATGCTAACATATTTCATCATCCGAACTCTGCATCTACCGATTTTTAATCTGCAGATATGCATAGAGTTGAAGAAATACATGCATTTCATTCCAGATAACGTCAAACAACAACAACAAAAGATTTGAAAGTCTTATTTGATGTAGGTGTGTAATTTTTAAAGTTGGTGTAAATTTCCTAGGGTTAGCATTGTCGCAAAATATATTAAACACATATTTCCAACAGTAGGACACACACGTGACAACTTCTGACGAAACAATATCCATCCTCCAGTCACAAACTCGTTTTCTTTTTTCATTTTAACTTCAACTTAATCACCTGCAGTACTGCATAATGTTTTCCGATTCCTTCAAATCTCTTTCCATATAGACTTACAGAATGTTCTAATTCACGTTAGTTTGTATATGTGACAAATTCCTTCCTGTGGAAACCTCCTGTGTATTCCGAGTTCAAAGCTTTCATGTAACAAATGTATATTCTACCATTTGAATTCTAATCACTGTGTGACTCATGGATGACAGGAAATAAAAGATATGTATTCTTTATTACCCTTGTCCTTGAGGTTCTTATGGTTTCATGAAAAATGATCGGAAAACCACAGTTAATTTTGAGCATGACCTTTCTCACTCAATCATTCCACAAATGGGATTATACAAGACGTCCTCATGCAAGCTACCATATCATCAGGTGTAATAGGTGTTGTAAGGACCACAGTGTCACTACCAATATACATGTGGCATTTCTGAGGGAGGATGAAATTTCAGAATACCTACCAACAGGGAAAATAAAAACAATTAAAATATTACTATGCATTTCATATTAAAGATTTGAATGCCTATAACTAAATACATACATATACATATAGTTATACTGCAAATAAAAGAATTTCAAAAAGAAATGGAAGTAGAATTGTTGGCAGGCAAAATAGGTATAAGATAAATCAAGTTTACTGAAAAGGAATTAAGACTTGTCATTCATTGTGAAGTAATTCAGAGGATGCAGTCCTAAGTTATGATTCATCACACTGGCAATTATATTTATGCATGGCTCCGGCTTAGTTTTTGCTTTAAAATAATATATCACCTGCAGTATGATCCCATCTTCTATGTAAGTTTTCCCTATGATTCGTAGATTTCTTTATAATTTATTCAGCAATTATATGAATTTTAACTTAATTGCTTGCAGTACTACACAAATTTTTTCCGATTCCTTCAAGTCTGTTTCCATATAGACATACAGAGTTTATATTTTCCTGCAGACAATATTGCATGAAAATAATGGGTGAATCATTAACAATCCATTCTCACTTGAAAAATACCTTGCCCAGGACCAAAAAAAAAAAAAAAAAAAAAAAAAAAACCAAAAAAAAAGAATAAATTTCATCTGAAAGGACATAGCGTGAAAATAGTGCTTAGACGTGACGGATCTCAACTTAAATACTTAAATTGGGATTAAAAAATGATTCATACTAGTGATAGTATTTGAGCTGGCATTTAGGTTTATTAAGGTATCACAAGGCAGTTTTACAAACGTGTCAGGATAGCTCATTTCATCTCAATGCTACCATCGCCAAAATCTTGGTACCAAATATTATATTGTTTCTGATTTGTGTGCCCTTTCTTTAGTGCAATGCTTCAACACTAAAGCAAATTTTTATAAGAAATCTGGCTCTAATATGTCATCAAGTCCTTCTTTCACTTCAGTTATTCCAATTTTTTAAAATATTTTTTTTATCCATTCGAAGGGCAGACAGAGAGAGAGAAATCAAGAGAGAAAGATTCCCATCTACTGCTTCAGTCCCCAGATGGTCATAATGCCCAGAAGTAGGCTCCTAGGCTTGACTAGCCCAGCACCGGGCCACACCAGACACTTGGGGAGTGGCATAATAGATGATAGCATTCTCTCTGTCTCAAATAAATAAATAAATGACACAAAAATAGATAATATTGCTTTTCCATCAATATTTTAGAACCCGTGGTATGTGTGTGTATTTGATTTACTAGTAAACTGTTACATAGCAAGTTTCTGTAGATATGGAAAAAAGAATCAGAAATTGCCTTTAAACTTGAAAAATAAACACAGACACTTGGGGAGTGGCATAATAGATGATAGCATTCTCTCTGTCTCAAATAAATAAATAAATGACACAAAAATAGATAATATTGCTTTTCCATCAATATTTTAGAACCCGTGGTATGTGTGTGTATTTGCTTTACTAGTAAACTGTTACATAGCAAGTTTCTGTAGATATGGAAAAAAGAATCAGAAATTGCCTTTAAACTTGAAAAATAAAAATAGCATGAACATAATATTTCATTATGTCATCTTTTTCATTTTTTCTGATAGCTTTAAATCAGGATATGTTTTGAAAGACTTATTATCTGTCAAATGAAAATGGCTCAGATATGAAAGAAAAAAATTTTTTTGCTTCCAGAATATTCCTGGGCCCAGCGCGATGGTGTAGCAGTTAAGGTCCTCACCTTGAATGTGCCAGGATCCGATATGGGCGCTGGTTCTAGACCCGGCCACTCCACTTCCCATCTACCTCCGTTCTTGTGGCCTGGGAAAGCAGTCGAGGACAGCCTAAAACATTGGGCTCTGTACCCGTGTGGGAGACCTGGAAAGAAGTTCCTGGCTCTGGATTGGTGCAGCACTGGCCGTTGGGGTTGCTTGGGGAGTGAATCATCAGACGGAGCACCTTCCTCTGTCTCTCCTCTTCTCTACACATCTGTCTTTCCAATAAAAATAAACAAATCTTAAAAAAAAAAAAAGAATATTCCTAAGCAAAGAAAATTTGGGGGAAAATATAGATTAAAACAAAGTGTGTTTGTGTGTGTGTGTGTGTGTGTGCATGAAGGGTTATTTTTTCGTAGGATTCATAGTTCACTTTAGATAGGTTGATTCGTCATCGTTTTTATCTCTCAATCAAGTACTCTGTGTGCTATATGCTTACAACCAAGTCTGCAGTGCTTAGGACAGATTTTCCAAACCAGGACTGTTTGGGTAATATAAGTCAATTTAATTTCTGTAAAGCAGATCTTCCTAACAAGATTTTCTGCTGCAGGTCTTTTTATTTCCCTGTAGGATAACTTCATGATTTTTTTTTTTTGGTCACTTTATGTACCTTATGACATAAGGCTTTCTAGGCAAATTGATGCTGCCCACACAACACATAGCAAACTCAAAGCTCTTCTGAAAGACTGGCTTCATTTTTCAAACTGAAAAAAAACAGGAGGCAGAACCTTCTTGTACAGTAACCGGGCTATGCTGTCAGACTTGTAATTCACCCAGCTCCCAAGCAAAGGACCTTACTCCTGAGCAAAGGTTGTATCTGACAGACTCAATAAACAATCTTCTTTTGTTAACATGTCTCCTACATGCTCAAAAACTACAAAATTTACCACTGTAGTTACACTCAAGCACTTTTTGGAAGCTACTGTACAGGAAGCATATTTGACATTTAAAAAAAATAACAAAAAAGCGATCCACATTAATCAGATCATAATCCTAGCAGTACTTTCTAAGTAGTGTCCCACTGGCATTTGCTGTTCATAAAAGTGATGATTATGCATATTTTGCCATCAGAAGTTGCAGCATATACTTGTACATTTTTTAATGCAATGAAATCAGCAGGATGGTTGACCCAAACATTGCTGTTCTTGCTCATTGTTTTCCTCTAAAACCACAATTTAACAACTGGCTAGCTGAGCCATGCAATACAATTATGAAGCTGCATTAGCCCAAGGAAACACAAATGCAACAGGGTTGTCTAGAAAATGCACTCTTTCCTTACACTGCGCTAGCTTAGAGCTAAGACAAGTTTTCCAGTCATAAATATCCTCCTTCACTCTCAAATGTGGCTTAGGAAAATAGTAGGACCACAGAAGCCCTCACACTTTTGTGGACACTGGTAGCACTGACTGCCAAACACCACAGGCCAGTGACCTCAGCTGTCGGAATAGCTCAGAGTCAACATTGTGCCCGGAAGCAGAATCACAGTTCTCACTCTTCAGAGTCAAAGTTTATTTTTAAAGCACACACAGGGCATTCTTTAGAATATAGCATATTTTTTCTCAAAAATGATTCAACAGATTTAAGGATATCAAAATCATTCCTGGGTTCGTTTATGTCCTCAAGGTAATGAAGCTGGGAACAATTAACAGTGAGGGAAGGAAAAAAATAGTACTACATAAGAACTAAATAACATGTTCTTGATCAACTATTGGGTTCACCAAGGACAGCAAAAAGGGATGTGAAAACTGTCTTCCGACCAAAACCATGAAGGCACAATACACCAAAGCTTATAAAACTTACAAAAAATAAAAGATACAGTATAGGCAGAATGATGATAATCTTTAAACCAATAAATGCTGTATGAAGAAAAAAACTCAAACAGAAAAACTGATTTAATAACTGAGATAACTGGCTAGCAAAACAACCGGGAGCAGCATGACATAGAAGCCCTTGCATCAGTGTGAGCCATCATTCAGCAGCTCCAGCCAACCAGCTTGGCAGCCAGACCTGCTCTGTGTCAGCGCCTGCTTGACAACTTGAACATGACACTAGGGCAGGCTGATCTGCACTTCCAACACTCTCTTTCTACACATTGGCATGAACCCCTGCCATCCTTTTCATAGTACAGAACACTCAAGTGCCACAGTGTTGCAAAAATCTAACCATTGATAGGCAGAAATACCCAATATGGCTGCAGAAAGTGTTTCTTTCTTGATCTTTGGGCCATTGTGTCATGACAATTGAATTATCATGGCTGGCACACCCACATTTGGCTCCTTTTCATTTCTTTTGTAGGATGGGTTTACTGGTCCAGTATATTGTCTATAATGTTAAATGTACCATATCAGTTTCAGAATAATCTGTATTCTACTATCATTCAATGAATAATTCTAGTCAACTGACCAATGGGTGTGTTCCATTCAGTTACATCTTTGCTGTTTGTACTTTAGATAGATAGATAGATAGATAGATAGATAGATAGATAGATAGATAAATAGTTAAAAAGCAGGCAATCATTCATGTAATGAATATGGACATGACTTGCACTAATTAATTTTCTAGAGGTATAAGAATATTTCTAGCATAGCAGTCCAGCTAAGAATTAATAAAATATAAAAAAAAATGCTTAAATGTGGTTCCAGGCCTAGAGAAATCTTCTTAAGTTGAAGGTTAGTGATTTCTTATGTAATCTCCAAGTCATAAAAGTCTGTGACTGTAGCTAGCCCTTCTTTCCTTGAAAATATCTTGAATATCTACTCAATAATATGAGCTCTTTTAAGTACTTTAGGAAAGTATGTGAATCCTTAGAGTTTTGGTACTTTCCCTCTGGTCAACAGTGCTCAGAAGTTATAATAAAATATATAAGCATATATCTTTCTAAAAAATTAATGACATTGATAAAATAAAACAGGATAGTGTGATAAAAAGGATGGAATTTACACTGGGAACTTAGAAATGACATCACTAAAGAGCAAAATCTGAGTTGCAATCTGAAGAAAAGATGCCTAATGTTGAGGAAATACTTGATAATGTCAATTCATATAGACAACCTATTAAAAGGCACTAAAGACACAATGAAAGTCTGAGTACAAGGGCAGGGTTCCAAGCACATGAGATGCTCTTTAGAAGACAAAAGCCTTATGACGCAAGCCTTTGTTTTATTAAGGACATACCTTGGGTTTAGATCTTATTCGTTTAAAGACTGGATCTCATAGACAACAGGTTAATCATTTTTTGATCCACCTTTGTTATGAAAGTTGAAACTCATGCAACTGAAGTAAAGCACTAGACAGCAGAACTATACTAAGCGTAAAAGGACAAAACGCGAGGATTGTTCAGTACATAGGAGTGTTTGTGCACATTTCCATGTCTGTTGATCAGATGCTTAAACTTTAAATAGCCTTTTAATAGTTCGTGCATTCTTACTTAGAACTATCTTCTAAACAATAGAATAATAACATCTGAAATAATAACCTCATTTTAAATTTCATGATATTATAAATAATATTCACAATTTTGCTTCATGAGCAATAGCCTCATAAAAGATTCATATGTTTGTGGTAATTGAGTCTAATTGTTCTTTCATAGTTTTCATTTCATTTTTTTTTGTATTTGCTATAAGCTAATGATTTAGATCATTCTATTAACTTGTTTATTTGCTGTTTGCCTATCTTCATTGCTTAAAAAATCCATGTGAGAAAAGGCAAAAAAAAAAAAAAAACCCAAGTAGAGAGAAATTTAGAATTAGTCTGTCTAACCAGTATATTTAGTAACTAGAAGAAGCAGCACTTGTGGTATTTTTCAAATTTTGCATGTTTAGCTACCTTAGGCTTTGTTCATTTTATTTATAAAAGCTACCTGAACATTCATATAATCTTAAATTGTATATACTGAGACATAGCCATAAGATTTTAGACTAAAATATATTAATTAGGATTTTATTTTCTCTTAATTTAATCTGTACGTCTGTGTGTGTGTTTGCTTTTTTAGTTTTATTCTGATTGTTCCTTAATGCTTTCATGCAATTAAGTTTTGACTTATTATGACACCTTGGATTTTATCTCAATTGTTCCCAAAATTTTAGAAATGTTCTACAAATCACAGTCTGCTTTCAAGTGTTTTTGGGCTATCTCATGCAGTGTAAAACCTATTTAAGCATTTGCTTTCTTTCTAAACACAGAAAATAATGTTTTAATATTCTCTTTAATCTTTTATTTCCAAATAATTTAAATTTACATAAATTTGAAGTAATAATAAACGTAGCTCTATTATATCCTTCATCCTGCTTCCTCTGTTATTATCAATTCCTATCAGTACATTTAATAAATGTATTAATAGGGCCCGGCACGATGGTCTAGCAGCTAAAGTCCTCACCTTGAATGCGCTGGGATCCCATATGGGAGCTGGTTCTAATCCCAGCAGCTCCACTTCCCATCCAGCTCCCTGCTTGTGGCCTGGGAAAGCCTTGGGACCCTGCACCTGCGCGGGAGACCCGGAGGAAGTTCCTAGCTCCTAGGTTCGTATTGGCTCACTATCAGCCATTGCAGTCACTTGGGGAGTGAATCATTGGACAGAAGATCTTCCTCTCTGTCTCTCCACCTCTCTCTATATCTGACTTTTCAATAAAAATAAATAAATCTTTAAAAGATAAATAAATGTACTAGTGTATATACTTCTTTTCTGTTGTGTGACTGCTGTAGTTGTATTTCTAGTTTTTAGAGGACACCAATAGTATTTCCCATAATGACCAAAATAATTTTAAATCCCCACAATAGTGATTAAGCTTTCACCTTTCTCTGCAATGCTTAACAGTAGCCAGGGATGGCCAGGTTGCAGCCAGGAACCAACAATGCCAAATGGATTTTTCACTTGACTGTCAGAGGTACAATTATTTGAACCATTAATGATTGCTTCTCCAGGAACCATAGCAAGGACATGGATTGGAAGGGGAGAAGCTGGGACCCAAACTGGCCTATAAGTAACTCTGATATGTGATGTTGGCATCCTGAATATCTGTTTAATCAGTGGCACCAAAATGTCGAATCCTGACAACACGTACGTTTACTAGAGTGTTTTACTCACCACTGGTGTCCATTTTAGTTACCACACACTTAGAGAAAGTCAACATCTTTCAGATATTTGTTGAACAATTTTGTATACTATTTTGAGAAGAGTCCTTTTTTTTTTATGTATCTAGATTTTACCCAGGCCATTTGCCCATCTTTGCTTTACAGCTATGTGAGTTCCTTATTTATTCTAAAAATTAATATCTTATCATATAAAGAGTTTCTGCATATTTTGGCCTGTTCCATCAGTTTTGCTTTCATCGTGTTGGTAATTTTATTTGATGAACAGAAGCTTTTTAAATGCATAAATGTCATTTGCCAATTTCTATTTTTGTTCCCTCTGCTTTGGTGTCTTATCCAAAATAAAAAATAGGTAAATCATCTTTAACCAAATTGATGTTTATTTTTATCCTTCATTGTTTTCTTATAATCTTAAAATTTTAGGTCTCATATGTAAGCCTTTGATCCTGAAAAGATGATTTTTTAAAGTGAATTAAAATGGTCCAAGATTTTTTCTTTTGAATTTTGTCAATTTTGTTATTTTATACAAGACAGTTTTCCTTTCACCAGTATGTTTATTTTTGCCTTTGTCAAATATAATTTATAAATCACAGATTTACTTCTGAGGTT
This sequence comes from Ochotona curzoniae, assembly GCF_017591425.1. Classification (NCBI taxonomy): domain Eukaryota; kingdom Metazoa; phylum Chordata; class Mammalia; order Lagomorpha; family Ochotonidae; genus Ochotona; species Ochotona curzoniae. The sequence continues at coordinate 37,223,570 of NW_024466502.1, read as the reverse complement.
TTTATTATTTTCCACTGGTCTATATTTCTTTCCTTGTTCAAATAACATGTTGTCTTGATTATTGCAGCCTTTTAGTATGTCTTGGGCTAAGGCATCATGATGTTTTCAGCTATATTCTTTTGACACAGTATTGCTTTGTATGAATACATGCTCTCTTTCTATCATTGTTAAAAAAAAAAGTATCATTTCTCCAAAATACTCATTTGTACTTCCGGTTTTTTGCCAAAAATCAGTTGAAAAGTATGGGTTTATTTACTTTATTTCTGTTTATTGAGCTGTTTCTTTCTTTATATACTTTTATATTTATTCACTTATTCATTTTATTGGAAAGGCATAGTTACTTAGAGTAGAGACATAGAGAGAAATATTCCTTTTGATCTTTCACTCCCGAAATGGCTGCAATGCCTGGAACTGAGCCAGTTTGAAGCCAAGAGCCAGTAGCATCCTCTGGTTCTCCCATGCCAGTACAGGGCCTTAAGGCCTTGAGTCATCCTCAGTTGCTTTCCAGGCCACAAGCAGAAGACTGAATGGGAAGTGGAGAAGCCAGCAAAGGAAATGTTGCCTGTATAGGATGCAAAATTAGCCAAGTGAACCATTGCACTGACTCCATTGATCTGTTTCTCTCTTTGTGCCAGTAAATTATTATCTTGGTAACTAGATAAAAACATAATTAGATACCATGATTATTTAGATATCATGATTATTAGATACCATGATTATGATCTATTCTGAAAACTATTGTGCTCTGTTTATTGCTTTCATCAGTATTTCATAATTTTCACATCATAGTCAATTTTCTTCTTGATTAAATTTTTTTCCTGTAATTTTTCTTTCTTGTGTTTGTATTATGAATGGGATATTTTTGTCAGTAAATTTATTGATGTTTATTAAAAAGCCAATTATGTGTGTGGATTTTGTATCTTCACATTATTAAATTTTTTGTCAATTCTAATATTTTGTAGAATATTTAAGATTTCAGTGTCTAACAACATGTTAGACAGATGTCATCTACAACACAAATTCTTCACTATTTTTATGCCCTTTATTTCTACTTCTTATTGTGTACTGTTGCATAAAAACAGTCAGGGCATTAAATAAGATTAGTGAATATACATATCTTTGCTTTATTTCTGAACTTACAAGAAATTATTTCATTTTCCCAGTAAAGGTCGACTCAGGCTTTTCACTATATAGAGACCTTATAGTCCTGAGATAAGTTGACATTGTACCCAACTTTTTGAGAGCTTTTATTTCTCATCCCAGTAAGATGATCTTATAACTTGAAGCATTCATTCTATTCATATGAATTTTTCTTTGAAGAGAAACCTACCTAATCTTGATATATATATCATGAAGCTTTGGTAAATTCAGTAGTGAAGTCCTAATCTTAAGGGGCTTTTCTTTGTTAATAATACATTTATCATTCTTTTAATCTCATTATATGGCTTCGATCTGTTCAGATTTTCCATGCCCCAGGATTCAATTTTTGTACAGTACATGTATCCAGAAAGTATTCATTTCTTCTATATTTGCTTTTTTTTAATTAAGGAGGTTTTCATACTAGGTTTAAATGAGCATTTGGAATTTTGCATATATGTAGAATGCTATTTACTCTTTATTTTCAATTTTCAGTGGTTATAATAATGAATCATAAATAAATTTATTTGATTTATTTAATTATGAAATTTAGTGCTTTAGAAATGAGTTCTTTTCTGGGTTGTCCTAGAAAGCTTTTTAATATTTCAGTTGGTTTTATAAATGCTCATATTTTACAGAAATAAAAAATTTGGCAAGATTATTTGTCTATTTATAAGCAGAATTTTATTGTTAGTTCATCAATATTATGATTATCAGAATCACCTAACATTTAAAACAATTTCTAGGATAACTAATAACAATAAATACAATAAGAGAACAATGAAAACAGACATTTCCATGCTTTTCCTCTTGTTTGTTTAAAAAGAGGTTCCAGTCTTGTCTTCAAATTTGGGTCACTCACACTCTTAAGTTGAGAATCGAAGATTTCTTGAAAAAAAAAAAAAAGCACTCTCAACCACAGTTTGAATAAAGAATAAACCTTGGATACTTTAATTTAGAATATTTGCTTAAATGCAACGTTTATCCTATAACAGATTGCTTGTCCTATCATGACCCTGAAGTCCAACTATAAAGCAAATTTTGTTATACAAGGCTCTCACACAAAACTGCTTACACATCTGTCATTGTCCTCTACAAGGCAAGCTTTGAGTCTGTACTATATTTATTATGCAAATTCCTTTGGAATCTGTGATGCAGGTGCCTCTTGCCTTTCAAAATTTGTTTGCATATTAAATGTAGCATGTAAACTGATGGCCCAAGAACTTTAGCTGCTTTAGTTTTAACGAAAAGTGCAGAATGAAACACATTGGATAATGTGGGTAATTCACATGCAATGGAAAAAATAATTTAAAATATTCTAACAAATTCATTGTTTATTTTTTTTTCTGTACAAGTGGAAGAAAACAGATGTTATAAAAGATGCTTTGCATGATTAATTCACTTTATTCTCAAAATATTTAAATGAGAAATTAACAGTTTCTTGCTAAAATATTTTTTGTGTGACAGTGATTTATTTCTTCAAATTTACTGCTTATGAAGTAATAAAATTTTCTTTGTAAGTAAAATGTACTTTTTAACTGATATACATTAAGAATTATGAAATGCTTAATGAAAATATTGATCAAATATAAGTAAATCAGTGAAATTCTGCTTTCTAAATGAGATTTTAAATCAATAATGTATAAATAAGTGAATAAATTAATGCATAAATGTAAGCCAATAGGCATGAAATAATTAGTGCTTGTTTTTAGGATGAAATACAAATTACTTAATCAGGAGTTAAAATATGTATAATACTTGTAGGTAACATTTAAATGATACTTTAAAACTCAATTTGAAGTTTCCTGTTTCAGCTACAAAGTGAGAAGAATTTTCATTCCTTCAATAAATAATGAAGAATTACGTTGAAATTTAGTGATATTTTAGAACCCCCCCCTGAAGAATTGGGAAGTCAGGACATAAAATACCTTAAATTCAGGAGGGACAATGTGATCCATACAATTGATATCAGATTCTTTGGAGCCAAAACTGCTGACACAGTGTGCTTGATAAACTATTGGTAGACTAAATTAATACGAAGGCAAAGAGAAAATTATGAGAACATAATTTTGTTGGTTTAGTATACAGTTACCTTACTCTGCATTTTCCTGAGAGCTGAAAGTTCCTTTTGTGCTTTTAGCATAAAAGGGAAACTTAATCATTGGCCTAAGCTGATTTGATTCAAGTCCAGGAGCCAGCAGCCTCCTTTGGGTCTCCCACCTGGGAGCAGGGTCCCAAGGGTATCCTGGAACAACCTCTATTGATTTCCCAAGCCATAAATAGGGAGCTGGATGCGAAGTGGAGCAGCTGGGATATGAGCCCAGCACATACATGGGATCCAAGAGCTTGGAAGGTGGATGATTAGTCAATCGAGCCATAGCCAGCCAAAACTGTCATTCAGTTTTAATGAAAAGTACACACCATTATTGAAGTGCCATGATGTGATGCTTAGAGAAGGCCCATCATTGGTCACAGGGCCTTGAGCAGTAACTTAAATATGTTGTTTGAATTTTGAGGAGGGAACCAGCAGGTTAAATACCTCTGTTTCCGTTTCTACTTCTCTCTATATATAAAATCTGCCTTTCAAAAAAGATACTGTGAAAAAATAAGAAATATATTTTCAAACTGGCTGTCTCTTATAGCATTCATTACTTTTTTTTCTTTATCTAAAGGTAAAATATTACCTGTAAATAATCCTGAAGCATGTATATGTGATTTTGTTTAAGAAAAAAATGTGTATCGTATACAATTGGGTTTTAGACTACATGTGAGGGTGTGGATGATTTCTGAGTCTGAATCCATTATGTATTGATTTCCATAATTTACTTCAAATGCATATTCATCTACATGATATGATCTCTCACTCTGTTGCATTCTCAGATGAATTTGTGCTTGTAGTGCTTTATCAATCCTTCTTTTCCTGTTTGTAAACTAAAAAGCCAGAATATCTCTTATTATTATGAATTTGTTAATGTGAAATGAAACATTTTTAATAAGGTTTTCTTTTTCAAAATGATAAAAAGTGTAATTGACTATTTTTGTCATAATGATCGTTTTCTAAGTCACAAAGAGCAGTCTTTCATGTGTTAATTATTAGAATGCAGCAGCAATTAAGGATCATTATTTTTATAATGAAGCTTGTATTTCTTTATTATGTCCAAGTTTTAAATAAAGCTTGATATTTTAGAATCTTGGTTACCAAACAAAGAAACTTGGCACATTAAAAAAAGAATTTTAATTACTTCTCTTCGAAGGTACGGAAATGAGTACCAACAAATAGATTTTACTTTGAAGGAAAACATGAAGTTCAAGAAACTTTCAAAGATAAGTATCAACCATTAAGTAGTTTAATAACTGAAAGTTGGGCATTATTCACATGACTGAATACTTATGTTAGGAAGTGTGCAATGTGCATAACTTGTTGCAGTACTGTATATCATTTATGAAGAACATGGTATGTGTAAGCTGAAATGGAGGAAGATCAGTTCTTATGAAGTACCCCTGAAGCGATACTGCCTCCATATAACTAGTTAATTGTTTAGCTGGCACATACATATACTTAAAGGTCTGAAGTTCTTTGCCCAAAGGCACATAAGAGGTGCCCGAAAGAATAGACAATTAAACAAATCGTCTGATTCCAAGGTCTTGGCCCCCATCCACTATAATTGATGGTCTGCAGGTGACATGTCTTTGGATAGAAAGGAAAGGGCTCCTTCTGAAGAAAGTGACTGATCCAAGTCTTCAAGCCATAATGTTGTCATGAAGTGGAAAGATAATTCAAACGTAAAAACAATTCCTCAGTAACAGGATTGCTACCAAATCAAAGAAATACGTTTCTGGGTTCGCAAGAGCTATGAGTCATACCAACGAGGAGCTCTCCCTTTTGTAGAGGGTGAATTAGAATCCGAGAATAACAGATACATCTAAACATGAACGAGTATTCACAATGCAATTCTATCAGATAGTGATATATCAAGACTATAAAATAATACACAGCTATCAAAACCCTGGATCAGACATAAGAAAAAAGAGACATTAACATCAGGAAAGATTTCTGCTGGGCTCACTGTTTCATTCTTTCTCTCTTTCTCCTCTCTCAGTTATTGCATCGTTCTTTATATTCCAGAGCGATTTCATGCCCATTGACCACTTACCTTCTAGACAGAAATATGATCTGCTGTTTATTTTATTTCATCTAACTTATTTTTTCTAGAAATCTCAAATGTAAAGGAAAGTTCAGCATCATATACCTAACATGTCTCCTCTTATTTACATATTGTCGTCATACGGTATATTTTTTGCTATTTATGACTTGATATTGATTTGTCATCTAAAGATTACAGCTTTTATTAAGTTATACTTTATGCTATATACATTTGTATGGAATTTGACAAATGTAAGTCATGTACCTATTATTATTGAATCATGAATTATAACTTCATCCCCAAACTCACATAAATCTCCTCTTCACATACTTGCCCCTCCCTCATCCCCAAACTCTTCGTAGCTATTGATTGTGATGTTAACTATTTTGTCCTTTTCCAAATATCACATTGCTGGAGTCATAGCAGAGGTAATTGCATGACACTGGCTTACTTTACATTCGCAGTATACATTAAAGGCCTCTCTGTTTTTGTGTTTCTATAATTTTATTTTTATTATTGAACAGTATTCCATTGAATACGGTTACCATCATTTATCTGCTCAGGTAGGTTGCTAAAGGTTTCGGCATAAAGCTACTAAAAACATTATTGTGTGGATTTTTGTAGGCAGTTAAATTATAAACAAAACTGAGTAAATGCTTAGGAGTAGATTTGCTGCATCACACTATAAAAACACGGTTCACTTTCCAAAAACTAACAAACTTTCCCAAAGTGTATGAGCCAGGTGCATCCCTATCCAGCATGAGTGAGGGTTTATTGTTTCTTTTTTTGTTTTGTTTTGTTTTTGTCTTTTTTTTTTTTGCTCCATGTAGTTTCCAGAATTCATATTTCAGTGAGGTTTTTGGTTTGTTTGTTTCAGTTTTTCAAAATGATGTGAAGAATCTTCTTGTTTCAACTGCTAATTCTCTAATGACACAGGAAGCTCTGTACCACTTTTGATCCTACATTTTCATATGTTCTGATTTGATTTGACGTCTCTTTAGATCTTTGATCCTTTGAAAATTATTTGTTCTCCCTTTGTTGAGTTTTAAGTTGTGTGTGTGTGTGTGTGTGTATTCTACACAAATATTTAATCAGAAGTTTTTCTTGCAGATAACATCTCTTATTTTGTGATGGAATTTTTTATTGTCATAGCAATGCTCATTCTTTAAAAGAAAAATTTTTCTTTTAGTATACCTTACCAATATTGTTTTCAGTCAGTTAGACATGTTTCTGTGATTCTGTTGTATCTTATGTTAGTGTAATCAAGAACTGTCCCTGTTTATCAGTTTGCTGTCCCTAGTGGCAAGGGAGGAGGTCACACCATTGACCAGGCAGCTGCATCCACGGGTATGTGCAATGGCTGGTGCAGGCAATGGGTGGAACCTGCACTGGTAGGCACACACACGATTTAAGTCTGAGGTCACTTCAGCAGAGGTTTATTGGGGAACTCTCTAAATAAATGCTGGATTCAGACCCAGGTCACAGAGAAAATCAGAATATGTGTGGTCTGACATTGGAGTGCATTTATCAGGACTGGGTGTGGCAGTGACATGAGATACCTTAATTATCTGGCTTAGCCTCTCAGGTTGGAAGCCACACACCATTTGTCCTATGTATTTGTATCTGTCTACCTGTCAGTCATACGATTTCTTTTCCAGGAGGCACTGGCTTCCATTTTGGACTGGGGTGATGTCATGGAACCGCATCCCCTTTGGACGCCTTAAAAGCCTCGTTGAGCAGGGGTTCATTCTCTCTTCCTGTTAACATGGCACAAAAACCACAGAAATCTCCTGCGTTTCCCTTTGTAACCAACTCTATGCCCATACGTGTCCCACATGTGTTTACAATTTTCTTACTTTTAAATAAACTTTACCTGTTTGCAAACTGTACTTTAAATGAAAGGCAACAATCCAGAAAAGAAATATCAACCTCAACCTACCCTCCAATAGAAAAGTGGCTTAAATCATCACCCTCCTTGAACATCAGTGCGCTGGTTTGAATGCCAGCTACATTGTTCCCGATTCAGTTTTCTTCCAAAGCACTTAGGAGGCTGTGGATGATTGCTCTAGTTCTTTGGCCTATGCCATTCATAATGGGAATCCAAAGCACTTAGGAGACTGTGGATGATTGCTCAAGTGCTTTGGCCTGTGCCATTCACAATGGGAAACCGGATGGAGTTTCCTGGGATCTAAAAGTACTTTAGATGTCAGAATATTGTGTCAAGTTTTTAAAGTCTAAGCAGGAATTGGTGGTCCTAGTAATCAACAGATTGCCAAAAGGAAATAATTATGAGTGAATTGTAGGCATTAACATTGCATAGTATTATTATACAAACATCTATGTAGTTGTGGGAACGTTGAGCATGTGGCAGCACTTCAGCACCTGCAGTGGCTCCTAGAGCCAAAGATCCATTTAATGGGTTATCCTGCTACTCAGATGAAGGATGCAAACAGTTGACTACAGATGCAACTGAATTGCAAAGCAAATATAACTATGATTTGGTGTGGCAAAATCAGGATGTAGGATCCTGTGCTGTGGTGAAAAGAGCTAATAATCAGCCTCCAGTGTCCACATTCTAAAAATATATTTGCTGGTTGTTGTCTTGCCTATTTTGCTTCCCATCCAGCTATTTGACGGAGGCCTGGAGGGCAACAGAAGGATGGACTTCAGACTTGGACTTTCACACCTAAATGGAAGACCCAGAAGAAGCTCCTGGCTCCTGGCTTCAAGATCAGCCTGATTCCAGTCATTGCAGCCACCAGTGAATAAGCATATCATAGATTTCTCTCTCTCTCTCCTTCTCCATCCTTCCCTCTTTGTCTCCCCCTTCTCTGTAACTCTGAAATCAAATCAAATAAATATATTTCTGAAAAAAATACTTCAACTTAACTTTACATTTAATGTATCAAATGGGTACTGAGAAAACCTATGTGGGGAAAATGGCTTTTATTTTCCCTTAAATCTGAAGTCTACAAAGATTATGTAAGTACATGATAAACGAAGGAAACCAGCACATTTAAAACATATATTATTCTCTGAACTCTACATTAGGACAGAGTTGTTCACATACTATACGGCACATGAATCACAAAGTAATTCTATAATGAAAATTTGCATTCAATAATCTGGGTTGTTGCTTAATAGATTCTCAGGCAGTGGATTCATAACATAGCTCTTCCAAGAGCCAGTGGTGAGTAATTTAGCAATGTACTGAATAAGTGCACTATTATATATATAAAAGTATTCACATATTTCTTAAAATGTAATACTGATAAAATTTTTCAAGACACTTATAAAATAGGAAGATAATGTAAATTTTTTTTGTTTTGTTTTTACTAGAATAAGATTTTCATGGCAAATCAGTCTTTTTGAACTTTCAGCAATTTACCTTGCATTAATTATTACTTTCTTTCCCTCTTGTTTCAATTCTGCTATATCTAGAGGCCAAACTACATTATATGTTACTTCCAGTTGACAACAACCATTACATTCATAATCAATTATTTTGCAGCAGGACCTAAGATAAAAAATTCCATTTATTAGCCTCTATAATAACATGATTTGCTATTCAAATAGCTCTGCGGGTAAGTTTCATGAAAGAAATCTTCTGTATATTTTTCTATTTTGATTCAGTGACAATCGTTTGGAGTTAATAAGTTAACATCAAAACCATAATGTTCATTTTTATCAGCCTATGCAGAAAGAGAAAGGAATAAGCTCAGTGGAATACTACCATGAGACGGAATATCTCCAAACAGCAGAGAACATTTTTACTCTCTCCCTTTTGCCCTCAAATAAAAATTTTAATATTAACAAGAATTATAGCAACTCCATGCAGCATTGAACCCAGCAGTATGACTATTACAGAATGAGCATGTAATAAATATTTGGTGAATTAACTTTAAATGTGCTGAAAACTCTTCAGCGCTCATCACAGTGGCTATTTCCTTTAATATTTGACAAGACTGGAATATTTCTGAATTATGAATATTACTTCAAGGGTTCACTCCAATGATTCACTCCCCAAGTAGCCACAATTGTCAGAGCTGAACTGATCTGAAACCAGGAGCCACATCCAAGGATCACATGTGGGTGCAGGGTCCCAAGGCTTTGGATCATCCTCGACTGCTTTCCCAGGCCACAAGCAGGGAGCTGAATGGGAAGTGGAGCTGCTGGGATTAGAACCCATATAGGATCCCACTGTTTTCAAGGAGAGGACTTTAGCCGCTAGGCCATCGCGCCGTGCCCCATACAGTTACTATTACAGCAGACAATGAAGCACGTAATTGTGCTATCTCTCTGGATCCCCAATGATGAACTCAAATGAGAATATGTAAACCAGGCAATCAAAAGATAAGCTTGGTTAGCAACCATTTAAAAAGTAATATATATATATACAATTTTATATATAATAGAAATATATATAACATTTAAGAAATATATAAATATATAATATAGATAGATATACAATATAAATATATATATACAATTTTAATGGAATATGGATAAAAATATTAAAGACAATGAGGAGTTCCCAATATCTTGATAAGTATTTTTAAGAGTCTAGGAAAATTACAAATTTTTTTCCCAGTGAGCTAGCTATGCATGGTTTGTTACAGAGAAAAAAATGCATTCTGACGTCTTTTCTCACATCAAGGAAGAATTTTAGTAAGGACATATTCCTGAGTAGAGCAAGTACCCTGTACGCCTTCAAAGGGCCTCATACATTTGTCCTTGGACTAACGGTCTACTTTGCCTGCTAGTTCATCTGATTCCTTACAGTTTGCACAAATATTTTATTGCTCTGCATTGCTGGTTAAATGTGAATATTACCAGAAAACGCTGGTGGATTGTTTCCTCAGTTTAATAAAGAAATAAAAAGCCAGGGATTGGTTGCAGTCAGAGAAGTTTTATTTGTGAAGTGACTAGGTGATCATGGACGAAAGGGTGGAAGGGAAAGCACCTCCCAGGAGAGGGTTGGGAGGTGGGGTGCCTTTTGGAAGGAGAGAGGGAGAGACACCACTGTTTTAAGTACTGGTCTTAGGATTTTAAATGCTTCCTGACCCTTCCATCCCTCGCCAGGAACCTGCAGGTAGTTTCAGAACCAGTTAGGGAATTGCTGTACAGTTCTTGGGCCACCCACTTGAAGACATGGCCAAGACTCTAGTGGGTTTGGAAGGTTGGAGAGTCTCATTAAAGACTGTCAATACTTACTCACCCTCAGCATTTGTACTATCAAATCTGGGTCGTCTGCATCTACTTCCTTTTTTTTTTTCTATATGATTTCTGCATATTTTTTCTAATTATTTTCAGATCTCTCACTCACAATCCAGTGAGAAAACTCAACTTCTAGTTTCATTTATATGTTCTGTATTTGGTGAAATCCCCAGGGTTATTTCCACTATTTTTGTCATTTTAAAGGGGAAAAAAATACTTAGTTGTTTTACTGAAAAAAGTTTCAAAGAGAAAGAGAGAGAGAAAGAGAGGGAGATTTCATTCACTGATTCCCTGCCCAGATAGCCACAATGGGTAAAGCTGGGTCTGTCATGAAGAAGGTCAAGGCCTTGGAGCCTCCTCTACTGCTTTTCCAAACCATTGGTACAGAGTTGGATTGGAAGTGGAGCAGCCAGGCCTGGACAGTGTCCATAGGGAATGCACATGCTGCAGGTGGAATATTAAGATGCACCTACCCCAGTTTTTGCCACTTTTCCCCCATGTTTTATCTACATATTTTCTACATTTTTATGTGTTTAGAGACTGTAATGCTGAGTTTAGAGTTACTTAAATAGCCACTGCTTGTGGTCTTGTTGTGGCAAGTTCTTTACTGTTGCCTTCTGCAACCCACATGAACTGTTCACTCTGATGCAGAACTCCATCCACAACAAAATTTATGAGAAGTAGTTTTCAAATTGCCAATTTTATTTCTAAATTTCAAGCAGAATAAGAGAAAAAAAACGAACTGCATCTAGTATGAAGCTGTATCTAAAGTGATTTTCCAAGGGCTTGGATTGTTGCATTGTAAGTTAAGCTGCTGCCTGTAACACCAGCACCTGTTAAGGTTTCTCGGTCAAGTCCTGTCTGCTACATTTCAGATGTTGTTCCCTGATAATGGCTTGGAAAAGTACCATAGATGACCACTGCAATCAGCTGTGTTAGAGACTAAGAAGAATTCCCTGGTTTCTGGACTCAGTATGACTTTGCCCTGCTCATTGATGCTGTTTGGGAAGTGAAGCACTGGACGCAAAATCTGCTTCCCCCCCACCCTCTTGCTATACCTGTGACTTTTAAATTTAAAAAAAATCCCGTAAGAGATTTTCCAATAAACAGGTGACTTTGGAAGAGGTTTAATTTGCATTATGTATTGCCAATCTGAAAAATTCTAGGTGAATGGGCATATCTTATTAAAATAAAAAGATGAGCTTGATCTCAAGGAGACTAAAAGTCTTTTAGAAAAGATTACACTGCTGCAAGGAGTAGATTAGCATATCAAACTTTTTGAAAATGTGGAAGAATTATACAGATCAGTGTGCATTTCAAATGATTGGCAGGCAGTGGCTGAAGCTCAACTGTAATATTTTATAGCTATCCACAAAACTCTAGAGACTGCATGTATCTCAGAATTTAGGACGGGGAACGTGTATCAATAGAAATGTCACTGCAAGGATTTTTACTGGATCTTACTTTAACTCTTTCAATATGATTAGAATTTGAAAAGAAAGATCTGTAATTTTCGCAACTAGATTGCTATACTTCAAACACAAACATGGCAAGTCTTAAATACAATGTAATAATCAGCGGGCATTCTGTTTTGTATTTTGGAACCTGAGCATTGCCAATGGAATTTAAATAACAGCTTTGCTACTTTTACTGTTTATTTTAAGTACATTTTTCATAAAAAGAATTGGATTGACAGTCTCAGAGATCAAAGTTCTCTTTTTATCAACTGAAAAGATATAGCACAGAGAGTAAAAATTTCCCATCTGGCCAAAACGCTGCTCTAGAGAATTTACCTTGAATGGATGATAGGATGATTTGAGCGCCTTGCCTTTGTCTTTCTCTGGAGTGAATTCCTCATTCAATGGCACTCACACAGGCCAAAAAAAAAGGCTTCGGAATAAACAAAGTTGCATAGATTTTGTTTGCATTGGGCATCTTTTCATTACCACTTTGAAAGTTGCTATATTTGGACCCTAATGTATTGACCTAAAAAATATTCTTGAAAATTACATTTATTTCCAATTTTGCAATGAAAGGAATGTCAAAAAAATGAATTAGTCTCTAACATCCTGTCAAAATTGAACAGCAGCGCTTGAGTGAATGTTCATAAGTTCTGATCATTGGGTATAACCATAGAAAATAGAATTGGCAATGGATTTGTAGGTATACCCATGCATATAAAGGATATTTAGTCTGATATTCAAAAGTATTGTAAGTACAGCCTGATAGAAGATGAATTAAAATAAAGAAAATATTCGAAAGCTTTAAGAAACCATATCGGGCCCGGCGCTGTGGCGCAGTGGTTAAGGTCCTCGCCTTGCACGCCTGGGATCCCATATGGGCGCCGGTTCTAATCCCGGCAGCTCCACTTCCCTTCCAGCTCCCTGCCTGTGGCCTGGGAAAGCAGCAGAGGATGGTCCAAAGCTTTGGGACCCTGCACCCGTGTGGGAGACCTGGAAGAGGCTCCTGGCTTCGGATCGGCATAGTATCGGCCCGTTGCGCTCACTTGGGGAGTGAATCTTCGGACAGAAGATCTTCCTCTCTGTCTCTCCTCTCTGTATATCCGCCTTTCCAATAAAAAAATAATAAAAATAAATCTTTAAAAAAAAGAAACCATATCATGTATTTTACTTATATTACATTGGCAGTGTTATTTAACAAAAATATGAAATTTTCTCATTTTTTAGAGTGTATGCCTAAAATCAAAATGTATTTTACAATTGATGATCTATCACAATCATATGAATGGTAACATTTAGTCTTTCTTACTGGAAAATCAAGCAATGGTCTCATTTAAAATAAATGATGGTCTGGTCCAGATCCAATGTAACTATGTATACATATAACAGGAAAATGAGGATCAGATTACAGAAGTAATATTCTATAAGTAACTTTTATAAGTAAGTAAGTAAATAAGTGATGTGGATTGAATATGGATCTGGTGCAATGATACACTGATGCTCACCCTCTCACAAACATGATTCAACAGAGAACACTGATTATGAAAAGAAATGTCGGAGCCACAATGAACTAGGTTAGTTTTACGCCTGCAGTATTCTATTCCGATAAGTTTGTATCTTAATGAATGCTCAATTTTAACTAATATATGTTGAACTCTTTTTTTTTAAAGGTTTATTTGATTTTTATTGGAAAAGCGGACAAACAGAGAGGAGAGACAGAGAGGAAGATCTTCTGTCCAATGATTCACTCCCCAAGTGAGCGCAACGGCCGATGCTATGCCGATCCGAAGCCAGGAGCCTCTTCCGGGTCTCCTACTCGGGTGCAGGGTCCCAAAGCCTTGGTCCGTACTCGACTGGGAAGTGGAGCTGCTGGGATTAGAACCGGCGCCCATATGGGATCCTGGGCGTGCAAGGTGAGGACCTTAACCACTGCGCCACTGCGCTGGGCCCATGTTGAACTATTTATACATGATAGGTATATGTAAACTTTCAGAAACACAAGATGTAGATATAGTCTGAGATGCACATATCAAATGCAAAACTGAAGTAATGGAGACAAAGCTTAGTTAAACCATCTGCAAATTCTTGCCACAAAATAAGCACATGGCACTGTGAGCATGTTTGTTTGAGAAATTACTCTTATAAGAAAAAACGTTATGAATGTATAGGGAATTTGATTTTGCTTTTATAATTCTTGGGGATATTTTATGGGCCGACCATTCTATCCATCACCTGAAATTTTTGCTCCAATTTCATTTTTGGTTTTATCATTTTTTAATTAATTTTTAATGGTATAGTTCTAAAGGCTCTGGGATTTCTCCTCTCCCACCCATCCCATCTGCCAACTGATTTCTCCTAAAGTATTACAATAATATAGTCTTTTAAAGGTAGTCATAAACCCACCATTCTACTATTTAAGTGTATCCTGACATTGTAGGTATGAAGAATGACAGAGTCCAGCATCCTGTTGTGTGTGTGTGTTTAGCAGTTTATAGAAATTGAGTAAGATTTTACAGAACTTTGGACATTTTAGGATAATAAAAACAGACTTAAAACTATATATTAACAATAGAAGAGTACAATAGTTTTAGGAGGGGTGCACAGAGAAATCTCCAGTAACTTACTGAGAAATAACTGCATTTGCATCCTACCTAGTGAGGTTTTTGAAAAGCTAACCTGGCTTTTTCTTATCTGCTCCAAGCTTTCTTTTTCGAGTGTCATTGAGAGTTCAACTTAATTCGGAAGTAGAGATGCACAGTGCATTTTGTCTTCACATCTCAATTTGACAATCTCTATTATACAGTTCCTCTGGATTACTGAATGTGCTCCTATTTGTCTACCTATCTGTTGATCTTGTATTTTGCATGAAAGTTGCTTTATAGCAAAAAGAACATGTGAAATTTGTCCTTTGCGGAATAGCTTTTTTCACTGAGCATAATGGTCTGTATTTGGGACCATTTGTTTGCAAGTGATAGATTTTCACATTTTTTTCTCCGTTTTTTTTTACACTTCTTTTTATTATTATCATTATATGACACAGTTCCATAGGCCCTGGGATTTCTCTTATCCTTTCCCCAATTCCCTCCATCCTCACCGAGTTCCCCTATATCATTACAACGGTATAGTTCTTAGTAGACAGTCATATGTCCATTATTTTCACTCTTTTTTAAGGCTGAGTAGTATTCCATGGAGTAGATTTACCACAGTTTCTTTATTCACTGATATCCTGATGGACATCTGGGTGGCTTCTATGTCTTTGCTATTGTAGATTGAACTGTTGTAAATCCCATATGCAGATTTCATTCAATTTTACCCATATGGCAGAGGAATTTTCAAATATCTTATCACTGTCCATATTGAATTCCATAGTGATTGTACTTCCGGCACGATCACCAACAAGGAAGGAGGGTACCTTTCTTCATGGGAGCAGCATGTGTCTCATGCCAGCAGGTGTTGTTGAATTCTGAATGTAGCACAAACTCACTGAAATTAGTCAAAACTTCAGTGAGTTTTCATTTGTATTCCCCTGATAGCTTGAGGCCTGAACACCTTTTCATATATCTATTTACCATTTAAATTTGTTCTTTTCAAAAATGTCTGGCCATTTCCTTTATCAATTACTATGCAACATTGTTTGTTTCACTGTCACTGAGTTTCTGAAACTCTTTGTATATCCTGGATATTAGTGCCCAGTCTGTTGTGAAGTATGCAAGAATTTTCTCTCATTCTATTTATTGCTTCTTTGTTCATCCATTTCTTTGCTGTATATAAGCTTCTTAGTTTGAGTTGTCCCCTGTGCATTAATTGTGATTGTGCTTTTCATGACATTTTTGAGAAGTCTTTAGCAAGAATACATAGAAGAAATACATAGATATCTGGACATATACAATCCACAAAAAAATTGAATCATGAAGCAATTAATAACCTAAATATCTCTAAAACTAGGACTGGTATTGAATCAGTAACTAAATCTGCCCAAAGAAATATCCTGGAATATATGGCTGTTTACTTCTATCAAATGTTTCAAGAAGAATGTATCCCAATCCTCTACAATCTATCCCAAACAGTAGAAACAAAGGCAATTCTTCTAACCCCTTTCTATGAAGCCAACATCAGTACAGAACTAAAGCCAAATAGAGACACAACAGAGGAGAACTAGAGGTCAATAACCCTGATAAACACAGATGCAAAAATCCTTTAAAAGTAGTAGCCAAAATGCTCCCAAAATACATCATTCAACAAAACCAGATGGGATTTATCCCAGGCAGGCAGGTTGGCTTGAAACAAACAAATCCAACAAATGTGAAACAATACATCAACATACTGAAGAATAAAAATGATGTGATCATCTCAACAGATACAGCAAAATTATTTGATAAAAGCCAACACCACTTCAGGATGAAAATTCTAAGCAAAATAGGCACAAAAAGGAACATTTCACAACACACTCAATACAGCATACAAAATTCGTTTCCAACATCATACTAAATGGAGAAATACTGGAAGCTTTTTCACTAAGTTTTGGAACTGGACAAGAATGTCTACTTTCACCACTGCTATTCAACATAGGATCGGAAGTCTTTGCTAGAGCTACTAGGCAAGTCAAAGAAATTACAGAAATTCAAATCAGAAACAAGGAATTAAAATCATATAGATGAAACAATTGTGTGCATAAGTTTGGACCAAACGACTCCATCAAGAGTTCACCAGAACTCATAAGAGGGTTTGGCAAAGTAACAGGGTACAAAATTAACGAATGCAGATAGAATGCCATAGTATACACAAACAACTCCTTGGATAAGAACGAATTCCTAAATACAGCCTCCTTTAAAATAGCAGATAAGAATCTTCAATATCTGGAACAAACCTAATCAAAGGCATGGGAGGCCTTTATAATAAAAATTACAACACATTAAAAACAAAAGGAACTGGAGGGAGACATTAAAAGATGGAGAAATTTACAATGTTCCTGCACCAGTAGACTCAACATTATCAAAATGTCCAGATTACTGAACGTAATGCACAGATTCCGTGTGTTCTCACTCAAATACCAGCAACATCCTTCTCACAAAACAGGAAGGATGATACAAAAGTTCATCTGAAACAAACAGACCACAAAGAACAAAGCAATCCTGAGGAATAAAAATATAGCCAGAAGAATCACAATTACAAACCTCAAGACAAAATACAAGACGGTGGTGATTTAAATGTTCTGGTTCTGGTACTGTTACAGGAACAGAATAGAAACCTCAGAAATGAGCCCAGACATGTACAACCAATTAATATACAAAAGATATGAAAATAATCCAAAGGGAAAAATTGGTCTTTTCAACAAATCCTGTTGGGATATTTGAACAGCTGCTTGTAGAAGTAAGAAGTGAGACCCTTATCTATTACCTCGTAAAAACGAATGGCTTTACTTGGGAAGTGAATCAGAGGACAGAAAATCTTTATCTCTATCTCTCTCTCTGTGGATCTGACATTCCAATAAAAATCAATAAATGTTTTTTTTTAAGTAAAAAAAATGGCTTTAAATGAATCAAGAATCTAAGCCTACACCTTTTTTTAAAATCACTTTTTATTTGGTTTTCATAATTTTATTTTATTTTAACATTTATTTTTATTTTTCATTAGAAAGGGATATTTACAGAGAATACAAGACAGAGAGATTCTCCATCTGCTAGTCCATTCACTCAATGGCCACAATAGCCAGAGCTGAGCCAATCCAAAGACAGAAACAAGAAGTCTCCTCCATGTCTCCCTTGAATGTGCAGTATCCCAAGCCTTTGGTCCATCCTCTTTTGCCCTCCCGGGTCATAATTAGGAATCTACATGGGAAGTCAAGGAGCTGGAACAAAAACTGGCACCCAAAGTGGATGTGGCATTTGACGTTGGTGGTCAGTCAGTCAAGTCAATGAAGGCTGATTTTGAAGAGAAGGAGAGAGCAGTTTTTCATTTCTGAGCTCATAATGGTCATCATGGACAGAGCTGTGCTAATCTGAAACTGGAAGACACAAGCTTCTTCCAGGTTTCCCACATGAGTGCAGGGGACCAACGCCTTGGGCCATCCCATGATGCTTTCCTAGGCCATAAATAGAGAGTTGGGTTCAGAAGTGGAACAACTAGGACATGAACGGGCATCTACAGAATGTGGACACCCCAGGCATAGTTAGCTTACTACTCCACGGTGCTGGCCCAAGTTTTCAGAAATTTAACTGTAATGACTATTAACATGAATTACAAAAATATTTATTGGTTCATTTGAAGCTCATAATTAAATACACACACACACACACTCACTCACACTCACACACACACACACACACACATACACACTCACACACAGAGTCTTTCATGGACTGGTTCACTCCCAGAATCTTCAGTCATTTCTTGACTGAATTTTCAGCATTGTGATTATTACTCTATAAATTCTAACCTTTACCGAAATGCAAGTGACTTGAGATTTAATGGCAAATGATGAGAATCAGAATACCATTCTTACCTACTTTTTGGATGATAGAGCAATTTTAGAGGTTGTACTACATTCTTAGATACATTAAATTGTGGGCAATTGCTCCTGGGTCTTTGCCTACTACCTGGCGGGCATGACTTAGGGCTCACCTGCCCATCACCTGAGACACAGCTTCCAGCTCTACATGTGAAGCATGACCTCTGACATTACTGGAAAATCAAGGGAAGTAGACCTGCCTTATTGCCAACTACAGCACCTTAGGTGGGTGGGGGAACTGGCTGAAGGTGTCCTTCTGCCCTCCCCTTCTTTAACCTTTATATCTTGTAACTTATGCATAATAAGACAGCCATTCCTCAGCAGCTCTTCTCATTGTCTGAAGGACACTGTCCCCTCATATGTGGTCTGCTGACAGGTTTAAACCCTGAGATTAATGTAACTGCAGACCTCTTGATACAGGAGCGATGAAATTTCTCTCCTTATTTGTTTCCTCCATTCCTCATATAAACTAAAATGTGATCTTTTTTTTTTCTCAATATAGCTTTTATTGAGTTGAAGTCACTTGTGTAAGCAATACCAAACATCCAGTCTATTCCTGATGATGAGTCCTAAGAATTTAATGTAAAAGGAGTGATTTTTGTTTGTTTGTTTTTGCTTTATTAAGAGAACAACTTGGATTTTTCCCCAAAATTTAGCTCTTTACAGATGTATTTGAATGGCAGTAGAACCACACATGCACACCCTGACACACATACATGCACAGAGAAATCTATGGAGTTTTGTACATGTAGATTTACTTCTAAATGGCAGCTGAGCCTGGAGCAGGATGCAGCACAGAACACGATGCAGGATTCCCATACAGTTGAAAGGGCCCCATGCATTTAAGCTATCTTCTATTATTCTTCTTTGTACACTAAAAGGGAGTTAAATTTTTAACTGGGAGCCAGGGCAAGAACCACGGTTCTGCTTCCAGATGTAGGCATCACAAGCAATGGTATATTCTGCTGCACCACATTCTAGTCATTAAAGAAATTGTAACAATTAATGTTTTCCCTGCTGCTCTTTCATCTTTATTTAAAGTAGATAGGAAAAAAAACAGTTAAATAGGCATTTAAAAAAAGGAAGGAGCATGTCAGTGCAATGAGTAAACCTCTTGCAGTGCCTGGTGCTCATCTGAGAGTGTGAGATGTGTGCTGACTCCTCTGAATAGAGTTCAGCTTCCTGATACATCATACCGAAAGGCATCAGATGATGGATCAAATGTTTGGGTCTCCCCACCCATGTGTGGAAGTGACATGGAGCTTAAAACTGCTGGGTTCAGTATGGCTCAGCCTCGACTAGTATGTGTATTTGTTGAATGAAACAGGAAATGTGAGATTTATCTCAGCCTTCTATTACTTGTTCTGCCGTTCAAATTAGGTAAAAATAAAATAAGTATTTTATTTTCAAAAACTTCTAAGAAGAATGAAAAGGAACTAAATCAGAGCGGCCATTTGGAGATCTATTGATTTTCCACTGTAGCTTTCAGAGTTGTCATTGTTAAGTGGAAGCATTGTGGTGGCAGACAAGGAATCTCTGGTGGGACATTTCTGAGATTGTTTTTCTTTATTCCTTAAAACTAACTATTTTTCTCAAAATATTCACCTAAGTAGCAAATATTAGCCCCTCTACAAGTCAACAAATAAAATGCCTTGAACATCCAAAAAGCTGTGATTATGACCCTTTGTCCTGACCAATTTTGGTTCGGCTGCACCACTTCCATCTCCTGATGGTCTATGCTTTGATTATTCTTTGTCTACAGAATAATATTGGTAAAATCATGTTCCAGCTTTTCGTTACAATCTTTTGAAGAGATACTTTAGAATTTTGATGCCACTTGTGAGCAATTTCTGTTGAAAGCTCTGATTTTTGTCTATAGCCTGCAACAGTTTGGGCTCCAATTTGGAAGGAAGTTAGCTCGACTTTAGTTTTTCTATGCACAATGAGACACGTTTCGAACGGTGCTTAAGACGCTGCTTCGGATGCACGCATTCAATTTGGGAGCCTGAGTGCACCTCTTTGTGCTGTCCTTGGTCCTGCCAGGTTCTAATACACACTGGCTGCAGAGGGAACAAGGGAAAGCTCAGGCAGTTTGGTCTCTTCTACACATTAGCTACGATCAGACTAAAATCATAGTTCCTCACATAAGTCTGTCCAAGGCTTGATTCTTATAGAAAGTTGAAGAGTAAACACATGGCTCCTGTCAGTGTCTATTATTGGTCTGAAAACATCACGGTCACCATCACAACCATGAAAGTGTCGCCACGCTTGGTTGAGGTGGTCACAGTATTGGCCACTCTGTTACTACATTGGTCTGCTTGAATTAAGAATTAAATACGATTAGTTTTATTTATTCACAGATTGAGATAGCTTGCCACTACGAGATTCATTTTTAATACTGTCTCAATATTTACTAAAATTAAGTATTTTCCAACTATAGGTTTCTTCTTGGTATTGTTCTCACAAAAATTTTGTAAAGCACCAATAATGTTAAGACACACCAGACATATGTTTGTTCTTTGTTCCATTTTAGCATAGTGTGTGCTGCATTGATAGATTCTTTTTCTACATGATGTCTTCGCTTTCTTGGCACTTTAACCCAGATTCTGTCAGAATATTATAACAAAATAGTATGTGTTTAATTTGGTGCCAAACTTTTTGAAACAGAGCTCTTATTTCCAGAAAATACAATTTTGAAAACTTTTTGAAACCTCCCTAGATTTTTAAAACATTGTGAAATGTTATAATCATTTGAAATGTTCTGTTCACAAAAAAAAACTTTGTATTTTGTTTCTATTACTCATTGTGTTTTCCTATAAGGTGCAGGCAAAATAGTATAACATAAATTTCATTGACATAGAAATTGTGAGTGCTATATTCAGATCTCAGTTTTGCCACCAGTTCAATACCTGTGATGGACAGTGTGTCACAAGTAATATGTTTGTAACATTCTAATTGTTCACATTAAATAATTAAAGATCACTAAAATTACATATAGAGACAAGACTTTAACTTTGTGAGTAAATCGTTCTAATTTTGTGTAATCCATTTATTTGAATTAATGAATATATTCAGTTTTCACTAGGATACCTGTGAAACCCAGAATAAAACACAATGATCTGTGTAGAAATTCAATCGAAAATGAAAGAAAAACGACAAAGGCAACATTGTCTTGTCATTTTAGAATCCTAGAAATTTTACTTTGTATTTCTGAATTCTATGAAGAAAAATATCAGAGATTTTTTTTCCAATAGCTCTTGTAGAATATTTCTGTCTGCCTCTGTCAGGTTTCTAGTCAATTTTCATTGTAGATTTCCCTTTGACTTACATGTTTTATATTCCACATTAAATACCTTTATTGTTCTGGAAAAGCAGCTCTCCAAGTAGTTTGGTTTGAAGTATTTTTTCTATGAGTTTTGATATATAGTGAAGAAATTTCTTAGAACACGTCTTATGTTTTCATCACCGTCAGGTACAATGAACCAATCTATTTAAAACCCCAGTTGTCACAATCCCTGGCTACGCTTTAGCTGCTGCTCAAATATTTTATTTTTTAATTCTGATTTCACTTTTTATCTTCTCAAAGCAATAGTTATCTGAAAGGTGTATTTTTCTTTTCATGTCACATTTATCTTTTCATACAGTTAATATATATTCATGTAACAAATACATCTTATGGTTTTTCACATTTTTCACACCTGAAATCAGTTTTAGAGTACGCATTATGCGAGTCCAGGTATACGCTGAATCATCAGGTCATGTTTGGAGACTTCAGTGCTCATTATTCTTTAGAAAATTAGCCTAAAAATTAATGAACAAAAATAATGAATTATGCCATTCTTCCATTTCTGTATATCGATATCAACATAATTTAGTTACTTTTGTACTTGTAAGAGAGGTTTCTGTGACATTTCCAATCATTAATTCAAGAAATATTTATTCACTTTATATGATGATCTCAGCTCTAAGTTAGTTTCCAGTGACACAGTTGAAGTGACCTTCATAAGTGGTCAGGATTAAGCAGAGATGAGCAACTATTTAATGTGAACAATTGGAATGTTACAAACATATTACTTGTGACACATAATGTGTGCCCATCGTGAATTTTCACAAATCCATCATGCTTTACCTGGAGTATCTCCCAGACATGTAGAAGAATAACTTTTTTTGTAGGTTTATTTTTGTATCATGGATCCTAATATAGGTACAGTGAGGATTAGGCCTTTGCTGTTTATGGGCCATACCAATAACAGTTATATGTGGACACTGACTATCTCAGGTGGTTATAAACAATCCACCTCTTGTGGATGGTTAATTAATGGGTTATATCACATGTTCTTATTACATTAGGTACAAGTAAGTATAAAGTAACACTGTTTAACACAGAGTAAGATTTACATATGATACCTCTACATTTGACATCATATTATATGATATTAGCACATACATATGATATCTAACCTTTTAGGATTGGCTCATTTCCTTTAGCATTATGGTCTCTAGTTTGGCCATTTGGCCACAAAGTAATGCATTTCATTTGTTTTAATCGCTGAAGAGTATTCCATGGTGTGTTGTGATGACCTTGAATTAATTTTGCAGATAATTTAGATATGTATTTATTATAATTATGTGTGTGTGTATGTGAGAGAGAGAGAGAGAAAATCTTCAGTCTAGTGTTCATTCATCAGATGTCTGTGAGACTCAGTGCTGAGTCAGCCCAAGTCTTGACCCAGAACCCAATCTTGCATTCCTACATGAAAGTTGGACTTCATCTGCTGCTACCCACAACCTGTATGACAAGAAGCAGAAATCATCAATGGAAGAAGGCCATTCTCATATGCAAGGTCTGTACCATAAGCAGCATCTTCACCTTTGTGCCTTAAATCCTGCCTTAAACTTGACTCACCTAAAACTCAGAAAAGTCAGAGAATATAGAAGAGTTAGAATTTTTTTTAAAGATTTATTTTTATTATTTTTTCATTGGAAAGGCAGATATACAGAGAGGAGAGACAGAGAGGAAGATCTTCCGTCCGATGATTCACTCCCCAAGTGAGCGCAACGGGCCGATACTATGCCGGTCCGAAGCCAGGAGCCTCTTCCGGGTCTCCCACGCGGGTGCAGGTTCCCAAAGCTTTGGGCCGTCCTCAACTGCTTTCCCAGGCCACAGGCAGGGAGCTGGATGGGAAGCGGGGCTGCCGGGATTAGAACCGGCGCCCATATGGGATCCCGGGCATGCAAGGCGAGGACCTTTAACCACTTGCGCCACCGCGCCGGGCCCAAGAGTTAGAATTTTTAAGTGAACAAAAGGAAAAAAAAAAACACATTTCTAATTGGTAATTTAAGAGCCTTTTCCTTTAACTATACTAAGTCTGTTAACATATGTATGTGTTAATACACAGTATCATTTTATTATGTAATTCATTATACTTTTTAATTGTGTGTAATAAACATTCTTGATGTGCCTATAGTTAAGAAATATTTCTTGTGTTATGATTTTATTCTAACATTGTCCTGTGAGGTCAGATAAACAATATTTTCACTCTCAAACAGCATGTCTGAATTAGAGACACTGAATATTATTAATACTTAATGCATGATGATATAAACTATTTCCCCTTTAAGTTTATAACATTCTTTTCTACACAATCAATTTGAAAAGTTGCTAGTGACTGTGCTAAACCAGGGTCAATATACTGTTTTGCATTTATTTTCACTGTTTCCTATCAGTGTTTGTGTAGGAGACAGTTTTCCTCAACTTCCTGGAACCAGTGGGCATGTTAAGAAAAAATTAAACTGTAAAACAAAGATCTACCTAGGAAATAGAAGCATGCAAGTTACAATTTTATTACATATTTTATATGGTATGAGATCTTCATGAGGAAGTAGAGACCTAAAAGAAAAGTAAGTTGTGTTTTCCTATAGAGATTCACTAAGAAACAATGATATCTAATCACACTGTGAGGAAATGTGATTGCCTATCAATCTCATACCAATCAGAGTGAGGCTTAGCCTAGCCTATTGGTTAACATTGACTATTGTGGGTCCGGTGCAGTGGGCTAGTGGCTAAAGTCCTCACCTTGAATGCTCCAGGATCCCATATAACCACAGGATTTAATCCCAGGAGCTCCACTTCCCATCCAGCTCCCTGCTTGTGGTCTGGGAAAACAGTCAAGGACAGCTCAAAGCTTTGGGACCCTGCACCTATGTGGGAGACCTGAAGCAAGTTCCTGTCTCTTGGCTTCAGATTGACTCAGTTTCAGCCATTACGGCTGCTTGGGGAGTGAATCATCGGATGGAAGACCTTCCTCTCTGTCTCTCCTCTCTCTGTATCTGACTTTGCAATAAAAATAAATAAATCTTAAAAAAATTGTTGTTGTGCCCTTGTATTTTTAAGGATAGATAATAGTGTGGCCCTGTCACATTAGAATCTAATAACTTACTCTTATAGATAGTAAGACAATCCTTTCTAGGCTTTAAAACCTGTTTCAGGAAAAATAGTAGGAGGAAAGAGGGACCTTCCTGTTGCTTATAGTTTCTCAATTTCTACCTCAAAAAAATAAGATGAAGTGTCATTTTAGGAGTAGCATGTTCTGAGCTGACTCCTGATACACTGAAAAAAAAATCGAATGTAAAATGAACTAATTTTGAAAGGGCAAGTAGTGCTTAGTATTTAGGAATATTGCAATACTGCTCTAGAAGTCCCAGCTGTTTTTAGAATGATGTTTTCAGCTTGTGATAGTTGGATTCAATTGTCTTTCAGCTTGAAGGTCCAACAGAGACGTCGTTTACTATGGCCAATGTTAACTTTAGCACGAAAAGAGAAGTGGCACAAAATATTAGGTGTTTTCATACTACCAAGGTTTGATTATTAGATTGTATTTACTAAGGAAAGGTTTTCTTTGATTCTGAAATTAATCACCCAAAGGTCCCCAAGACCTCAAGAAACTTACTTTTTTATTATTGATTAGTTGCCTCTCCATAGCTCTAGAACTCTCTGAATCCTACAAATGAATTGTGAGGAATATGAATCACTTCATCTGGGTTTCGGTGTGGTAGCATAGTGGCTAATGTCCTCCCTTTCATGTGCTGGGATCGCATATGGTTGCCAGTTCTAATCATGGCAGCCCCACTTCCCATCCAGATCCTTGCTTGTGGCCTAGAAAAGCAATCAAGGGCAGCCAAAAGCTTTGACACCTTGTGTGGGAGATGCGGAAGAAGCTTCCGGTAATTTGTCACTAATATTTTAGCTAAATCATTTTTTTTTAACTCAACATTGGTATTATCTTTAAAAATATGTGATGGATTCAGTGCCTTATGATAAATTCACATCAGTTACTAGTATTCACTAGCAACTTGATCAAAAGTCATGGAAGATACTGTAAAGGGGGCACACTAATACAGCAACTTTTTATTCTGCAAACGTTTATTGACATATTCCTTTATGCTACAGAAATGGCTGGGGATGCATAGTCTTGATGCAGATAACAATAACCTTTTCTGGAACCTTATCAGAGATAACAGCCTGCTGTTATACAACTGTCACCCAACTAAACAAAGACACTATGGTTTGGGCTTATAATTTACCCTTGAAAAAAATCATATCAAGATGATTTTTTTACAGATTGTCCCAGAGCTAAATAGAATGCAAATTACTGTATAAACCAAAAGAAAAAAAAATAGTTAGGGAAGGGAGAAAGAAAGAAGAAAAATGAAAACTGAAAAAAGTGGGCCAGGCACAGCAGCGTAGTGGCAAAGTCCTGGTCTTGTACATGCCAGGATCTCATACAGTCACCAGTTCTAATCCCAGCGGCTCCACTTCCCATCCAGCTCCCTGCTTGTGACCTGGGAAAGTAGTCAAGGACGGCCCAAAGCCTTGGGACCCTGCATCCATATTGGAGACCTGGAAGAAGTTCCTGACTCTTGGCTTCAGATTGGCTCAGATTCAGCAGTTACAGCTGCTTGGGGAGTGAATCATCAGACAGAAGATCTTGCTCTGTCTCTCCTCTCTGTATATCTGCCTTTCCAATAAAAATAAATCAATTTAAAAAAAAAAAACAATGAAAAAAGTACAAAATTTCAATTTTCAATTTACTTTTGACTTAGAGAAACTGTCTTAGTAATAAACATAATTTAATAAGCTTGAAGAAAGATGTGTGTAGAGTTCTTTTTCAAAGATATGAGTATTTATTTTGTTAGTTAAAGTTAATGAGAGACAAAGATTTCCCACTTACAGTAGGCTTCAATTACCAGGATCAGGAAAGGCCATACCAAGGTTTTTCATATGATAGCAGGGGCCGTGACACTGGGGAAATTTTTCATTGTTCTGCCAGGACAGTAGCAGGGTTCTAGATCAGAAATGTGCCAGTTGGGATATGAGCCAGTGCCCATAGAGATGCCAGTGTTGCCGGCACAGCTTCCTGATTGTGCACTGTCCAGGGCAGATAGCATTCAGGTGTGAGCTCATAGGGTGGCTTGTTAATCACCTCCTAATCATAGGGAGTTCTGCACCAGGCTACTGGAGCCTGGTATCCTTACAAATCCCAGTTATTAATAACTCCTTCGCTTTGATTCCATGCAGACCAGATCTCTGTGGTTTCTCAGGAAGTTATAGAAGCTGGTAGACAGATACATGTATCTGTTACACATGCCAACTACATTTTTCATTACAAATTAATAAGATGGTGTTTAGGTTCTGGATGTTGTCTCTTGTAATTTTTGCATGAGTCAGAATCAGGGTTCTGTAACTATCTCAATAGGCTGGCTTCTCAGTGGTCAGTCATCACATTCAATTACTCCCCATTACACAACTGAGGCTACCTGGAGCAGGTTCTTTGAGAAAAGTATACAACCACATACTGTCTTTGAAGTGGTGGAGAAGGTTACACTTCAACGAAGGCTTATGAGGAGTTTTGTAAAGTAGCTTTCATGGAAGGATCTCGCTGTGATTCCACACTTCCCATCTCTTCCTAGCGTCAGCTATAATTTTCCCAAGTTCAAAAAATGTGCTTAGCATCATCAGGAGAGTAGCAAATACAAAAGTACTTGGGTGGTTACTATTCTATTTCAAAGCATTTATAATTCCATTATTTCGGTTTAGAACTGTAGAATTGTCTGAAGTAAGAGATGTGTTCCATTCCTATTTTGCCAATGATTGAAACATAGGAAGATTGACATGTGGAGTCCTTAAAGCTGGCAGTAATTCCAGGTTTAATGATCTCCTCACTTTCCCTCCATTGACATGGTTTATTTTCTCTATGCAATTACAGATACTCGCATAGTTGTTAAAATTGTGTCACCAGTGGAAAGTTTAAGTCCTATTTTTGCATCAGAAGTTCAGCAAATATGAAGTCAAATAGTGTCTGTCAACATCTCAATATCATGTAAACAAAGAGGGTGGCACAGTAGCATAAGCCACCACTTGGGCTATTCCCATCTCACATTGAAGTAGCTGGGATCAAGTCCCAGCTGAACATGTGTTCAAATTTTCTTTTGTAACTTTTTTTCGAAATCCAAGTTTCATGGAATCCACTGCCATTTGCTCTTTGGAGTTGACTCTGAGTGTATCACACTGTGTTTTAATATCCCCTGATTCCAAATGTGTAGAACTGCAACGTTCTATTTGTGTTATAGGCATGGAGATCCTAGAAGTTCCGAGACTTCTAGCATTCACCCCTGTGTTCAGCATCGAGGTCCTGAAATGCTCTGGTCTATTCAGACTTCTTTGCTCTCATAACCTATTCCACTTGAAATAGATGCATAATCAAATGCAAATGATCACTGCAATGACCTTTTGTACCAAAGATCAAGCCAGGTGGAGGTGGTTATGCACTTAAATGAGCCGTGCAGCACCG
This sequence comes from Ochotona curzoniae, assembly GCF_017591425.1. Taxonomy (NCBI): domain Eukaryota; kingdom Metazoa; phylum Chordata; class Mammalia; order Lagomorpha; family Ochotonidae; genus Ochotona; species Ochotona curzoniae. The sequence continues at coordinate 37,195,252 of NW_024466502.1, read as the reverse complement.
CTCTTCTCACAATTATTCTATCAGTTAACAAAGGATACTGTATGTGCTAGGACTGTGTACAACGAAGCAGTTTGTAATGTGATGTAAAACTTATCCGTTAGTGAGGGCAGAGGACTAGGTTCATGTTCCAATTTTACGGTTAATTCAAATTTTTGCTTCTTGAAATCCCCTTTTCCTCTTTCACGATCTATAAATTATAAAGGCTGTGCTAAGTTGTCTGTACATTTCTGTGATATTCATATAAAAATAAACTAACAAGTGTAATCAGGTAGATTTTCTTTTAAACAAAAATGAAAAACTATTTCCCTAATGATGCACTGTGCATGCAGGGCAATGATGATGAGTATTCGAATGTGGCATGCTGTTTCCATGCTGTATGCAATCATGCTAAATGAAAAAGTTAATTTTAACTAACGGACATACTGCGTTTGTTCTGCATGATAGAAAACTAGTGTTACGTTCTCAGTATTCACACAAGCAAAGTGATGTCAGGGCTGGCTGCTGAGCCAAGGTTTGAATACTCAATTCCTGCAAAAAGTGATAAGATCCAAGTTGAGAGGAAAATGATTAAAATAAATATAGGCAAAAACTAGCATGGAAGTGGCTGAGAATGAGATTGGTAAAATGATTTTTACATAGTTAACTCCGTGCCAATGAATCGTTTGGGTGTTGAGAAATGCTATAAAAAGTGTTGCTATAACAACACTAATTAATTATTGTGGGATTGTATGCACTGTAGTTGAGTCAATTCATGGTGCTCTTATTATGTGTCACACAAAATGATGTTTACATTTAAGACTTCTGATGTATAATTCAGCCCTTGGTGATGATATAAACCTGGGTTTGAGTTTTGTCCATAACATCGTTTTTCTTACAAACATATGCCGTAGTAATCAGAGCTAATGGAGCTTTCTGTGTATATTTGTCATGGACATTCTTTAAAGTCAAGAAAAAACAGTGATAAAAAGGGATTTCTGAAACTTGCACTACCAATAGAACTGAATTCGAAAACTGAAAATGCTGTAACTATCAAATGATTGTGGTAATCGGCATCAGTTTCTGATGTGACTGGAATGACCATTTTACAGAAAGACAAAATGCTATTAAATATTTTTTTTTAATTTGAAACATACTGATGAGACTATTCCAAAAATTACAAATTAAAATCACATTACCTGTATTTCCAGATATTACATATTGCAAAATGTTGTTTCTGGCGTTCTACTTACAAAATCCATATCTTCTTTTCTCACAATCCAAATGACATGTTTTTTTTCTATAGTTTCACACAATGACTGCACATATTAAACACAACTCTGTAAAACTTTGAACAATTTGTTTTCACCAGGTTTGTATACTATTATTGCATTGATACATACAATTACAAAATCTTTTTCATTTAAAACACCTTTATATACTCCAAGATAGTATGAGAAAGATTTAAAAGAACTATTAACGTATTTTTCTAATGCATTATTAAGAAAACCATATTTGTCCAAAGGTGGAAAAGCTGCTAGAATTATATTGCAGAATTCTAAGCAATTTACTAGGTGAGAAGAAATTTGAACTCTCGGGCATAATTAAAATAATATCAGAAACAAACTATCTTCTAATTTAGGTTAAAGGAAACCAGACATTTGTTCTGAAGAGAAGGTGGACATTTTTCCAGTTAGCAACATTGAGCCTCACTGCCATCCTTGCTCACGGGGCTGCCAGCAGTGCGAGAGTGTGACAGCCGCTGTGATTCCCCTGCAGACATAACAACAGCTGGAGCACCACCTGGGTACAGAGCTGAGCGAGAGAGATGGAGGGTTACACTGTCCTCAGGCTACTTTTGTCTTTCTCTAATTTCTGCACAAGTTGTCATATTTGAAAAAAGAAAATCACCCCCTTCTAATATTGGTTCATCAGAAGCCCCCATGCCCTCTGTAGGGTACTTAGTAGCAATCATAATAGATAACAAACCCATCAGTGCAAAGGGCATTAATTCTGTAGTCCATGCAGAGACAGCGGAGATAATAAAGGGTGAAGGATTAGCTCATCGCGGAGTTGTGGTATCAAAGAGTAAAAACTGCTAAGTATCTTCCTGGTGAAGTTCATCTTCATTTTGCCTTAGGGAACCTGCAGTTATTAGTCAGGACTACTAAGAAAATTTTAAAAAGCAAAAAGAAAAGGGGAGCGATTAAACTTCTTGAAACAAAATAGTAAGTTGTTGCCATCCTACAGAGAATCAGAAAACAATGTTTCAAAAATGTGCACATAATATGTATATGCAAATTATGCTCGTCAATTCCTTTACTAAGATGATATGCAAGGCAGCTGATAGGGATGGCTTTGACCTGCACTTGCATTATGTCCACAATATTATTTTTGTTGCGTATGTATGTCATGGCCATTGAAAGTAATGAAGCTTGGAGTATACATGTACCACAGATATTCTTTAAAGTGAATATTGGGACCGGCACAGTGGCTTAGTAGCTAAAGTCCTGGCCTTGAATGTGCTAGGATGCCATATGGGCGCCAGTTCTAATCCCAGCAGCTCCACTTCGCAACCAGCTCCCTGCTTGTGGCCTCAGAAAGCAGTCGAGGATCTTGGGACCCTGCACGTGCAGGGCAAACCTGGAAAAAGTTCCTGGCTCTTGGCTTCAGATTGTTTAAGCTCTGGCCACTGCAGTCACTTGGGGAGTGAATCATAGGACGGAAGAGCTTTCTCTCTGTCTCTCCTCCTCTCTGTATATCTGACTTTCCAATAAAAATAAGTCTTTAGAAAAGTAAAATAAAATGAAAAATGAATTGTGATAAAATTGTCAAAACACAGGCTAATTCTGATATTGAATTAGAAGACTAGAAAAAGAAACTATACACCAAGTTTCAAAAATGATATTGAATATCTGACATATTTTTAATATTTATTTTAGTGTTATTATAAAGTCAAATATACAGAGAGGAGGATAGACAGAGAGCAAGATCTTCTGTCCATTGATTCACCTCTCAGTTGGCCACAACAACTGGAGCTGAGCTGATCCAAAGCCAAGAACCCAAAGCCTCTTCCAGGCCTTGCAAGCCGGTGCAGGATCCCAAGGCTTTGCGTGGTCCAAAGCGGAGCTGCCGGGATTAGAACCAGAGCCCATATGGGATCCCGGCATGTACAAGGCAAGAACTTTAGCTGCTAGGCTACTGTGCTGGGCCCCTTGATATACTTTTTTGTCAGAATAAAAGTAATGAATGAGAGCATATAATAAAATAATGGACAAAATCATATCACAATAGTTTCACAATAAGTTATCGCTAGACTCATAGAAGAAAAGAAAATGTAATAAATGTAATAAAACTAAAAACATGTGTTGTACTACAAGGATAATTGTTTAATCACTGTTTATGCCAAATTCTTGCTAGTTTCATTTGGGGCTCCTGATATACAAGAAAATATATGCTTTTGTAGCCATTTAGAGAGCTACGTTGTTCACCAGCAACAAATTCAGAAAAACGGAAGAGGCAAAGTAATTGATAGACTTTTTAAAAAGTCAGATTTATGTTTTCAAGATAGTAACTAGAAATTACATAATGATATATTTCAATTTAGTATATTATTATGAATTAATATCTTTAGGCATGTGTTTCTATTTATCAATGAACTTTATGGATTATCCCCAAAGCTATCAGAAAAAATTTATCAATCTTTATTGTGAATGGATTCATTTAAATTACTGGTCTTTTCATTAGCCTTGTTCTAGCTCCCATCTGAGCAGCCTGTTTATTTTCAGGCAGCTGCATATGTTGGCATGATTGATGTGATCTGTTGCAGTGAAGCAAGCAGCCCTGGGTGACCAGTTTACCCTTCTCCACTAGGGTTCCAGCTGCCAGTTGCCCCCATTCTGTGACAGCTTCTCCTTCTCTTCACCTTGTCACCAAGCCAAGACAGGACACTGCAGGAGTGCAGGTAAGCATCTGCCTCCATAATCATTGCCAGCAGCCCCAGATTTCCAACTGGCTGGGCCACTTGAAAGCAATGTGGAACAGTTCCACTTGACACTGGAATCCAATGTGTACATCTGAAACAAGCTCTACCGTTACTCATTGGGGAACCACACGTAGAATGTGCGTTTTTTAAATTGCGTCACAAATCATTATATAAATCACTATATAAAACGTGTCAAGTCACTCTACTTACCACAACACCCCCCTGCACGGATCTAGTTAAACTATGCAAACACCTGTCAGTTGAAGATACGGATTACCTCCTGGTTTTTATATTTTTTTGTAGCAAGAAAATTGGAAAGCCTTATCAAACATTTTCTCTCCAGTGTAGTGTAAATTAAATCTACCTATCAAGGTGAATTAGCTTCCAGCATCTGCCTTTTCTCTGCACAACAACAAATGTGGATCTAATCCAAACAAGAGTGATAATTTGCATAGAGTAACATAAAATAGATTCAGTTATTTTGATTTTTAACTGAATGATGCCCAATTTTGCATTACTAAATGCTCTGTAGATGTGGTTTAATGTTTACTGAGAGTCCATGATAACCCAGGGACTGCTCTGGCTATGAATAAAATTTTCCTTTGAAATGAACTAAATTTCTTCATTATGTTTGTTATATTTTACCATGCTAGTATATAGAGAGAATATGGTACACAATTTTTTAAATAGTATGTGGCACTAATAACGAATTTGTTCAAAACAATTTGAAGGGATTTATTAAACAGTGCGTTTCAAAATCAAAGTCATTTTCAGTAGTAATTCAGTTTTAATCCTGGTTGTTGGATAAAACGTGCAAAGTTTCAAACTGGTTATCTAGCTACTCAGAGCACTACTTTGCCTTATCACAAAAGGGTACTAATGAAACCTGCCTTTTGTAACTTTCTGAGAACTGAATACAAGATATTTATGTAAAACTATGTAAAGCTCCTGTTGTAATTCTTGACATGTAGCTATTAGCATTGAAGTCATAAGTGGAGGACATAAGGACTGCTTACTCAGATTTAAAAACTCTGCATGATCTGCAGTCTGAGAACACTGGAGGAGCTGAAATTCATCAGTAACTCTATAAAGCCAGCTGCACATGTAAATACAACGCTGGGGCTGCACTGGCTGACTTAACAAGTCAGAGAAATTAGTTGAATGTATTCCCTCTCTGGTCAGAGAGAATTCACCATAGTTTAAGTGTTCCATCCTGTGTTGACTTCTACTCTGGTGAGTTTGAGGTTTAAGTGTTCGGACTTTCCTTCCTCATGTACAGCATGATCCATTTTAAAACTGCATTTACCAGACCAGCTCTACTCTTCCCAAGCCTTATCTTCCTTCAGAGAAATAGTAAAATATCTTCTGTTGTGGGTTATTCACTAATGGTCAGGAACTCAGCCCATGACAATACACCTGCTGATAAATTCCACTTGTGAGTAAGTTATTTAACATATTTATTCTTGTTTTGAAGAATAGTACTGTGTAAAACACCAGTAACATAATTGTAAACACACACACACACACACACACACACCCTAACATGGCTTATTATCTGTTTATAATTGACACGATTACTGCATTATCAGCATTGTGCTTTGTATACTGAAATTTAAATGAAATGGGAAGTTGACCTTTCTATGATCAGATTCACATATAAAATTACACTCTAGGAGAATCAGAATTATAGCTATGAAATAGACATGTTTAAACAGATGGAGAAACATTAGCCAGAGTGAAGCAGAGAGGACACATTCTAGGAAATAGGAGAGGACGGGCTAATGGCAGAGGCGCACCTGGACACTAATGGACACAGGAAGGCAGCAGAAGCAACGGGGTGGCGTTGCGGTGACCAGACATGCCAGTGGCATTCGGTCAGTCCTGATCTGAACCCCCACTGGTGGGCAGAATTCCACCGGCAACCAGGTGGGAAGGAGCGTTCGCTGGGAGCTCAGGAGGTGAACCCAGACAGAATTGTCCATCCTGGGCCCGGCGCGGTGGTGCAAGTGGTTAAAGGTCCTCGCCTTGCACGCCCGGGATCCCATATGGGCGCCGGTTCTAATCCCAGCAGCCCCGCTTCCCTTCCAGCTCCCTGCCTGTGGCCTGGGAAAGCAGCAGAGGACGGCCCAAGGCTTTGGGAACCTGCACCCGTGTGGGAGACCCGGAAGAGGCTCCTGGCTCCTGGCTTCGGATCGGCATAGTATCGGCCGTTGCGCTCACTTGGGGAGTGAATCATCGGACGGAAGATCTTCCTCTCTGTCTCTCCTCTCTGTATATCCGCCTTTCCAATGAAAAAATAATAAAAATAAAAATCTTTAAGAATTGTCCATCCTGCTGCTCTGTTTGATTTGACCAGGGGCAGATACCAAAGAGGTGGTGCGAGAACAGGGTGGATTTCACAGCCCCAAAAATGAGTAGAACCGGATCAGGTGCCATTTTGTATAGAGAGGCAAATAGGAATTACTGTTTGTTATTTAATGATTTCCATTAATTCACTCAGTATATTGCTAATCTTACTTTCCTCCAAAAGTAAGTATAATTATGTATCCCATTATGTTCACAGCTTACTAAGCATCTTAATATTGTCAACTTTTATCAATATGCAAAAAATACTCTAGTTATGTAGTGAGCTATATTTGTTATGTTAAATAATACAAATGAAACAAAAAATGTGTCTTCAGTGCTTTTTTTGGAAGGATTATGCTTGAGTCTGAATCATATTCAAGGTAGAGAGAGCATTTACAGATTGTTCTTCATAAGCAATAGGCATTCAGGACAGTATCAGCTGAACAAAATAACCAAATAATTAACTTACTTGGAACAAACTAATTCAAAGATTGCTATATGTGACAATTCAATTTCCAATTACTACACTACAAAAGTCAATTCTGCTCTGTGGGAGTTATCAGTTTATTGCCTCTCACGTCATTTTTTAATTTGTTAATTATTTTATTTTATTTTTAATTTGAAAGACTAAATTACAGACGAAAGGAGAGACAGAGGCAGATCTTCTATCCTCGAGGTTAAAAACTTGTAGGGGTCCAGCGCAGTAGCCTAGAGGCTATAGTCCTCTCCTTGCACATGCTGGGATCCCACATGGGTGCCAGTTCTAATCCCAGAGGCCCTGGTTCCCATTCAGTTCCCTGCTGGTGAACTGGGAAAGCAGTCGAGGATGGCCCAAAGCCTTGGGACCCTGCACCCACGCATGGGAGACCATTCCTGGCTCCTGGCTTCAGATTGGTGCAGTACTGGCCATTGCGACCACTTGGGGAGTGAATCATCAGATGGAAGATCTTCCTGTCCGCCTCTTCTCCTTGCTATATATCTGACTTTCCAATGAAAAATAATATAAAAATAATCTTAAAAAAAACTTATAGGAAAATTTTTAACTGTCTTAAAGAAGCAAGATCCCATTCCCTAATGTAGTCTAACTGGAGTTCAAGCTGAGCATCAGTATACAGAAATGATTATAAGAATGCAATTTTCCATGCGTTAGAGAGAGATATTATTTTTCTGGTTCAAGGCCCCTGCTATTCAAAGGTGCTACTTAAGCAGAATGTTAGCATAGTTTAGAAACGTGAAAAATATGCACAGTGTTTTCCAACCATTTGTTATAAAGGACAACAATGTTATACTAACAATCAGAAAATATTTTGCAGACAGGGATCTCAGCATGTGCTTAGTCATAAGTTCAACAAATGAACATAGATGGGCAGCCCACCAGAACACTTACTTAAGTTATATAATAGGCAGAAAAAAATAAGCAGTCTATGTGGTGTTCAAAATTATAGCTACAGTCTCTGCTGTGAAGAAAAAATCATGGTCTTTCACTCATTCTTTTTTTTTTTTTTTCCAAATTCAGTTGGCTTTGAAAGAAAAGCTGCTCCTTGCAGGAAAAAGCAAGCAAACAAACAAACAAACAAAAAAGATTTCCAGGAAGTATGAATAGTTTTACACATTTTTTAAGTAGCCTAATGGTATTTAAAATTATATCTGCATGCTGTATGTATAAAGAAAATGCCTAGTACCTTTAATTACACTGATCCTATGTTGAAAATAATTTCTGGAAGCCAAAATATTTCAGCATTCTGCTGCATATTTTTGTAGAATACTAAATGTCCCATGCTAAATGTTCTTAATTAGTTCTTCATGAGAAGTTATTTCTGGGAATCTGGAATGAAGGTTTTTGGGTTTTTTTTTTTCATTATATATACATAGATATATATGTATATTATCATTATATCATTATATATCTATGTATATATCTATATAGATATATAGATATGTAGATATATGCATAAAATAGAAATAGTTTCCTATTAACCCTGCCAGGTCAAAGTAACTTACTGCCAGTTGTTCTTGTAGTATGGAAATCAAAACAAATCAAAACAAGCAAAAAACCCAAACCAAACAAAAGCACAGCATGATCTATGCCAACAGCAATGTTCCAAAGCCAAGGTCAACAGGAATAAACCAAGTGCTTAATGAAGTATTGGATTGGATGATCAGGTTTACAGAGAGAAAGGTCTTCCACTTGCTGGTTCACTTCCCAGGTGAGCAGAGCTGATCCATAGCCAGGAGCCAAGAGCTTCTTCCAAGTTTCCCACATGGAGGCAGAGGTCCAAGGCTTTAGGCCATGTGCTATGCTCTCCCAGGCTGCAGTTAAGAGAGCTAGATGAAAAGCAGGGTAGCCTGGAAACAAAACCAGTGTCCATATGGAATAACAGCACCTGCAAGACGAGGATTTAATCACCCAGCCATGAAGTCAAGCAGTCTTAGTTTTCATTTATTGCAATGCCTGGATCATTCATTTCATTGACCATGGTATTGAGAACATAGAATATCATTGAATCAAGTTTATCTGGCATTACAATATTTTACTTGCAAATATATTTTTTCTTCCTTATAAAGATATATATATAATCTATAATTTTTAGTCATTTTCATTATCTTGTTTTTTTCAATGTTCAATGACTGTTTAGAATAGTAGAAATTTATTACAGAAATGTGCAGATAAAATACTTTTTCATAGTAACTATAAAAACACCATAAAGGAACATGGACAACACTTGTAGAAATAAGAATTGTATTCCAGAAAACATCACTTAATTATTGATAAAGTTAAAGTATTATGGAGGAACTATATTATCAGTATTAAGGAAATCAATGAAGAGGTAAAGTAAAAATATGATGTTTAACTTTTTGATCAGAATTGTAACCATATTTCGAATGTTAGAGTAGATAACAAATAAATGTAAAATACTGCTCCAATCTTAAAATATAAAAATAATTGAATAATATACAAATGATTTAAAAGTCTAAAAGTTCTCCAAATCCTGACATGATTACATAGATATGAATAGCAAGCAAGATGTCATTTTATACTTAAACTAGGAAGAAAATCACATTTTTTTTATTGTTTTTTATTGGAAAGGCGGATATACAGAGAGGAGAGACAGAGAGGAAGATCTTCCGTCCGATGATTCACTCCCCAAGTGAGCTCAACAGCCGATGCTATGCCGATCCGAAGCCAGGAGCCTCTTCCGGGTCTAAAATTGTATGATTTAAATTAATTTGTGAGACAAGTTTCTCATAATAAATCCTATTCATTAGATGACAATGTTGCAGCATTATTAAGTTAAAAGGGTCATATTTTTTATAGGTCACAACTATTTCCATTGGAATTTATCCTGTATCATTTCTAAATTTAAAAAAGCATATGAACAGAGATTTCATTGAAGTATAATTGTTAAAACAAGGCTGTGGTGGAGTGTACTTGTTCATCTCTGCATTACTGAAATCCACTACATGTGTAACATTTCCTTATATTATTACATATTATATATTAATCTCTCAGAAAACACACACATACAGCAGACTCAATGTGGGAAATGCCTTTCTTACTGAGCCTGTACAACAGAATTACTCACCAGGAAAGAAAGATTACAGATTTTATGATATGCATTGATGATATACAACTTTTTGATGGTCAATTGATTTAATTGAATATCATGTATTCATATATATATATATATATTAAATTTCATATTTTACCATTCTGCCATTCCAAAACATCACCTGTCATTTCAAACCCACCCTAAAGTCTTTCTCCAGGATGTTATAACACACAAAATCTAGTCTCTTCAGTGGTGTATACATTGTATGTATCCAAAAAAGACCAAATTTGTATCAAATAATTTTAGCATAATATATTTTACATATTTTAAAACAAATCCTAATTAAGAAATTATACTTGTTTTAGAATTCCTCATCACACATATATACATATATACATATATACACATATACATGATAGCTTATACATATACAAGATGTTTTAAAAATGATCCTTTAAAACACACTGTGCATTCCCATGTTTCTACGGCTTTGTACATTCCTACATTTGGCTTTTTTCTGGAAAGTTTTCCTCAATGTTTTCAGATTTGTTTCTCCAATTCTTTTAAGAGTAAGCTCATTTATAAGCAAGAGATCATTAATTATCCCCAGTCCTCAGGCAAATTTTTTTGTAATCAGTCTTTGCTGTTTACCTAGCACCTTAACCTACGTCCATAGAGATAATAATAATTCCACAAATAAATGAAGTCCAGAAATTAACAGTTTAGGATAAAGTTTCAAACAGACCAGGAGAAAACTCACAAAACAGGGAAATGTCTGCTAGAAATTGAATAAGGCACCATATTCCATGGTTTGCCATGTTTCTCTTTGGGGTCTTATTTTATTTTCAGGAATTGTTAAATTTGTTAAATTTAGGAGGGGAAAGAAAACAATTGGACACCAAGCTTTAATTAGGAGAGAATAATACTAAACATTCTGCTTCACTCCCCAGGCAGCTGTGCATTCCTGGGCTCATCTAAGTAGAAGGCACAAGCTTCACTTGGGTCTTTCCCATGGATTAAAGGCCCCCACCCACTTGACCATCTCTCACTGCTTTTCCCAGGCCAGGCACTGATTTGGAAGTGGAGCAAGCAGATATGACACTGTAGGTGTCTCACTTGTTGGGTTTGCCTGCTGTGCCACAATGTGTATCTCTAGAAATCTCTTTAAACTCTATAGCTGTATATCTTTGCTACTTCACAAGTTTATTTTAATCAATTAAGCTAGCACTATTAGAAACACCATAAAATATAAAATATATAGATATTCATAATATTTCCAATCTAGTAGGAAATTATTCTCACTTTGTTCTATCTTTTGCTTCTATTTATTTTCTGTCAATCTGATTTGTTCTGTTGTAGTGTGTCTATTGAATACCTCATCATACTTCAGTATGATTATCAATTTCCCAAATCCTATATACATTTAAATAATAATACAAATGAAAGCATTATCAAAATAAAATTGTTACATATTTGCTATATGTTGATTATAATTTTGAGTATTGATTTTTCCAACTAGGGCTTGGAGATTCATAAATGTATCAGTAACTCACTCAAGATTATCTCAGAAGAATATTGCTGAATGAATGTTGTTGCACCATAACACCTAAATGTAATTCAATGGCATCTGAGATGTGTTTGAAAACACTTCATTTTGAGTAAGAGACTCCCTCTAGTCCACTCTCTTGGCATAAGAGAACTGGGCTACTTGCTTCCCACTAGTAAAAACTGGCAAAGATGATGAAATGCCACTCATAGACTAGATCATATGATGTCAGGGTTCACCTTGTCAGATGTCCTTTGATTTTTGCTCTCACTGGCTTTAGAGAATTAAGCAGATTTGAAGAAAAACTCCCTGCAGGAAGAAAATTGCAGGAGAAAGGATGGGCAGCTTCGGGGGGATAAAAGTGGTCTCTAGTAAGCAGCCATACTCACTGTATGCAATCTCAGGGATTGACATGATTTGCACATAGATTCCTCCACTCGATAAAAAGGGGTTCGGCCAATACGGACATTTGCTTTTGGTCCCGTGAGTGCCTGAGCTTCTAGAAGATTCACTTACACTGCTGGAAGGCCTAACTCACGGAAGCCAACGATGAGAGAAGGTGTTTGAAAGCTTTGTGTTTGTGGTGGCCTTTTGCTCAGGAAGAGAAACCTAACTCAGACCTGAACATGCAAGTAATATTATGTATTGACTTTCACAAAACACACCCTTTGTTTAGTCAATGGTTTCTAATTTGTACTCCTGCAAATTCTCAAATGTGCACCATCATAATTTGCACATGTATTGATAATTTCGAATCCCATACCAAGATTGTCACTTAGCTTTGTTCTAATAAACTCAAAGCCTTTTTTCATTTCCTTTTAGCATTAGGTAATTTAGAGCTCAAAATAACCACCTCCAAGTTTTCAATATTTAATATGTTCAAAAGTATATGATTAATGTGCACAAAACATTAATTTCTAAATGTAGCAAAACAGAGTATAGTGGTGATGCTGAAGTCTTTGTTTATTTTTGTTAAGAACGTATGTGAGATCACATTATCGGGGATAACCACATAGCTGATGAAGCAAATTTCATAGTATTTTAGCCATTTTAATTTGTCATTTTTCTTTTGATGTTAGTAATTTATTGTTTATATTAAATTCAGACCTTCTCAAATTATTTGGAATAATGGGATTCACATAACACTGTGAAAACCAAATAATACCCCCTGAGATACTATTTGACGGTAGCAGGTCGCTTAATTGGTAGTTGAAGTATTCATTAATAAAATATTTCAGTTTCTATTTATATTCTGAAATGATGACAATTTTAAATTTTTATCAATGTGTTATATATTCACATTCAGAACCTTACTCTTGAAGAACTCTCTATTATGCCTACTTGGCATTTATTTTTCTTGCTACCTCTGTATTCTGTCATAAAAGTATGTACAATGTGAATAATCATTCCGAAACTTATGTGTCCTTCATTTCACAGTACATTTAAAATTTCAGTCTATAAAATCTTGAGTGATTTAATTTTTCCCTGAAATAACTACCCATTCAACAAGGTGTTTATTGGTGGCGGCATGGTCCATTAACACAATCCCTCAGGACTTAAACAGCTATGATGAACTAAATTCACTATGGAGAAAACATTTCTGGCAATAAAAATATAATCTGTTTCACAACCATTACCTTCAGCAATTAAATCAATTTAAAAAAAGTTCTGAAACAATGCTGAGATTTCTATTTCACCAGCAATACAGAAGTATGCAAGGTAATTTGTATGTTAGTTAACTTGATTTACCTTTCCAATGTGCACAAGCATTTCACAAACAGCATACTATGTACCTGGAATAAGTGGTTTTACTTGCCAGGTGTAAATCAGTCCAACTGGGGGGAAGTTGAGTCGTAAGTACAAATTTGATAACTGGATTTTTAAATTCCTTACACATAACATCTTACACTGATCTGCACTTGTTAGTTTGGATTATCAAAGTAAAATTTTCACAACTTTAAAAATTAGCTTTTTAGCTTTAACATTCTTGCTTTATAATATACATTTGGGACTGTTTTTAATATTATCTTGTCTAGACATGTTGAAAGACCTCCCATTTTTTTACAAATTAGATTTATTTTATTAACTGTTGAGATGTCACTAACTATGGATCCTTTAATGTTCAAAGGGAACTTACGGAGGATTCTGGAATAACACCTGCCTCTGGCATGCTCAATGCTCTGGGTGCAATGGACAGAGATCTTAAGAACAAGATGCTCTGTTTCACACCTTGCTGTTAGCGTAGAGGAAAGATTCAAACTGCATAGGCTGACTCGGCACTTTGAGATGCAAAGAAACGTAGTAACAGATGTAAAAGCAATGACAAAGGAACAGAGAACAGTAGATGAAAAGACGGAAGAAATGAGGGAGCAAATGTAATGAAAATGAGGATGAAATCAAAGGCAAATCATTTAATATGACTTTAAAAAGATGTTGGGAACAGTGTTTCAAAAATCTTTGAAAAGCATTGAGTGTTGATTAAATGAATAGTGGGTGCCAAGGGAGAGGTACTACTGAGAAACTCCAAAAGACCTTACTGTGAAATTAGGAATGATTTCATTCCAACAAATTTTTAAAAAAACTAAAAATAAAAACTTTAAGGTTCAGTCAAGAGGAAATACAATTATAAGTATGTAAAAATATATTTACAATAAGATGCTGGACTTTATGCTTGGTAGACGCTTGCAATGAAAATATCTCAACTGAATTTGAACTGTGGTAATGCAACAAGGTAGAGGAATCCACCATGGGGGGAGGGTTTGGGGAAGGTTAGGGGAAATCCCAGTGCCTATAAAACTGTGTCACATAATGCAATGTAATCAATTAAAAAATAGAAATTTAGAAGTTAAACAATAAAGACATTCAGAAGTTAAACACAAGGTTAGCATTGTCAAGCTTTACGTTAAGCTGCTGTTTGAACACAATGTTTTCTATTGGAAATCAACTACTCCACCTCTGATTCAGTTTCCTTCTAAACTATCCTAGACCGCAGCAGAAACAAATTTAAGCGCTTTGATCTGTTTTTACAGAGGGAGTACCTAGGTCGTGTCCCTGGCTCCAGGCTTTGATACATCCCAATCCCAGCCATTTTGAACATTAGAGGAGCAGCCAAGTAGATGCGGATTTTCTCTGACTCTGTCCCTGTCTCTCTCCTAAATCAAGGATGGACTCCCAATGAAACTGTAAATATACTTTGACAATAGAATGTTGGACTTTCTACCATTGTTTACCTACAATATCAGGGTATACTTAAATAGCAGCATGATGGACTTGTGACTGCTTATGAAGGATTATACTATTGTGACAACATAAGGGAAGTCAGTAGGCAGAAGGAGACTGTAAGGTAAGAATTGAGGCTATGGAACTGGATCATAAAAAAAACAATCAATAAATAAATCGTTAGGGCTCAGCATGGTAGTCTAGCAGCTTGGGTCCTCTCCTTGAAAGTGCCAGGATACCATATGGGCATTAGTTCTAATCCTGGCAGCCCCGCTTCCCATCCTGATTCCTTCTTGTGACCTGAGAAAGCAGTAGAGGATAATCCAAGGCCATGGGACCCCTGCACCCACATGGGAGACCCTGAACAGGCTCCTTGCTCCTGGCTTCAGATTGGGTTAGCCCCAGCCCTTGCAGCCGCTTTCAGAGTGAATCATTGAACAAATATTTTCTTCTCTGTCTCTTCTCCTCTCTGGATATCAGACTATGAAATAAATAGAAGTAAATTTTTACAATAAATAAATGTGTAAATGAGTCTGAAAATACTTAAAATAAATAAATAGTTATAGCCATAAAGTAAACAAACTACAAATGTATGCAAAGTCAAAGGTACAAAACACAACATGTGAAGATTTACAGCAATTGTTAAGATTGACACACTATGACACAAATATTTAGAAAATCAGATAAAAATTGAAAGAAGAGTTATTGATGTGTTAGGGTTTTTATTGAAACATATTAGCAAAATGCAATATCAGAGCTTTTAACAGATTAAAATTGGGGAAGAAATTAAAATGACAGAAATGGGGAAAAAGGTGGAATAATAAAAATACCTTTGTTGTTCTCAGTAAAAAATCAATAGAAAATAGAAATATGATACATTTTTAGTGCTCTGAAAGGAAGGAAAAGTGAAAATTAGGTTTTGACATTTTTAAAGATGTATTTCATTTGTTTGAGAGGCACAGTTTCACATTCATGCACACACACACACACACACACACACACATACGTCAGGCTGAAAGAAAGAATAAATGACTGCCTGTGTGCCTTCCATCTACCCATTTGCTTTGCAAGTGGCCACAACAGACAGGGCTGAGCCAGAACAAAGCCAAAAGCCAGGAGCTCCTCTGATCTCTGATGCGCTCTGATTCTCTGATCTCCTCTGCTGTTTTCCTAGACACATTAGTAGGGACTGGATTGAAAGTGGAGTATTTGACACTCACACTGGCACTGTAAGTGGCTGGTTAACTTGCTGTGCAACAACTACTACAGAAGTGTCTCGATGACAACGGGAACCATGAGGATACATTTTCATCAAAAGCTGTATTAGGGTCTTTATATAATATATATGTGTTCTTTGTTTATTATTTCTATATGTGCATTTATCATATATAATTATAAGCATAATTATATATGCATAATTTCTATTTTTAATTTCCAGCAAATAATAAAGACTTCATTTCTTCACTTGTCAGAAGAGGGACTTACAGTTCAATTATGCACAACTGCTTGCAACAAACTAGGATATGATACCTGCTTGACAGTTCAGTAAGCATATCCATAACGATTCTGTCTGAGGATATACTAAAGATAATACAGCCATGAACTGGAATAGTGGTAGCTAATTTAATGATTATCCATTACTCTGTCCACATGCTAGTCAAGAAAATTATAATACTTACATCAGGTGTGTTTCTATATGAATTTAACTAGACTAGAATGCAAACTAATCATGTTCTGTCTCATTCCAAATAAAGGTATATAATGATGTTAAGGGAGTTATATGGCAACAAACAGTTTAAAAACATCAGGAGGAAACGTCTGGCAGTTAGAAAGTCAGCAAATAAATAAAGCAAACTTAAAAGCAAACATTAAAAATAATCATCTGAAACATTTATCTCTCTTTATTTGAAAGGCAGACTGACCAACGAGAATTCAGTCAGGATAAGTTCTCAATACTGGGGCTGAGCTAGATTGAAGCCGGTGCTGAGCACTCTGAAACAACCATAGAAACCCAATACTTGGGCATTTAGCAGCTTTCTTTCAGGGTGCAAATAACAAGAAAATCAGAGGTGAGAACAGAGCAAGCTCACTGCACATCATGGTTGTGGGCAACTCAGGCAGCTAGACTATGACAGAGATTGTTCCAGAAGTAATCATTTTGAAGCAACAATATGCTGTAATTCATGGTTATATTTTAAATCAGTACTAGTAGAAAAAACAACTAAAAATAAATGTCAAGAAACCCGAACTGGGCAATTGTTCTTTACCTTCACCCACTAAAATTATAGCACGACATTTTGAAAAAAAGTTAATTTGGGAAATGAATATAAATTTGCCCAATTCCCACATCTCGAGTTACTGTTTTAGTTGTAGGGTATTGCACTAATTATTTAAATGTTTGTATCATAATTTTAATAATCCTGAAATGGAAATAATGACACCAATAACACTTTCCCAATCTGTACATTTGCTTTCACACTAAATGAATATTTATGTGAAATTATATGTATTGCCTGCAAAATTGTCTCTTAATAGATTACTTATGGTTTAAAAAAAAGGATGTGAAAGAATCTCAAAATGTTTATAATCGTAGATTTTATATTGTAAGCCATCTCCAAGATAAACTGTTATCAAATATCTCATGTATTTAAGTATCATTGACCATGCAATGTAGTTATTACCATTTTCTCTCATGTGTGTGATGATAATGTGCAGCAAAATGTAAAGAAAAATGGCCTTATTCCACAAATAGAAAACATATATTATTTTTACTTAAAATATGAAAATAAACGAAGAATAAACTTCTTATAAAGACTAATCATTATTTTTTAATTTCATAAAAATTTTGTCTTAATATGAGTGGACTTGGAAAAACATTAAGATTAGTGAAATAAGTCAGTCCCTCAAAGAAAAATATAATGTTTTTCCTGAAATGTTGTAATTGAGGCAAAATATTTTTTACAAAAATGTATAGGAATGAAATGGGCATTTCACAATTTGTTAATTTGGCTCATATATATATGTGTATATAAAATCTACTCCTGTAGATTTTTGATCTTTCCACATTTTAGTTGTTTATTATTATACTTCATGATAAATTGAGCCTATTTTTAGATCTGAGTGAAAGAATATTTTGCAAGTATTAGAAGGAAAAAGGAGAAGGAAATCACAGGAATGAGGAAGTAAAAAAAGGAGTGAAGTAGGGAATCTCTTTATCTTTTTAGAATTTCACCTATGAAACAAGGGAAACCTGTGCAATCTATGTTCATTTAAAATAGAAAAATGTGGGCATTTTGCTGATATTGTAAACCAGCCATAATGTGCACTTTCTCTTTAAACCTCCATTTTGTAAGTATATTTCAAATGTACATTAGATTGACTTTATTTATAATTATTACTCTAATTTATCTGTAATTACTATAATTATGTTATTCATAATTAAGGCACCAACGGCCCAATTAATGTCCCAATTAAAGGTTGAGATTGAATGTCTTCCAGTTTTGAATTGAGGCAGAAGAAAAAGCTCAAAGGAGAAATCTCAAAATGGTTGCTATAACAGAAGATTTTTACTCAGGGTAAAATATAAAAGGTTTTGAAAAATTTGGAAAACTTTTAAGTAGAGATTCAATGGCATAATTATATGTATTGCATACATTTTTTTAAAAATTAAAATCTCCTATGGTCTTTTTGCTGAATTTCTTGAAAAAAAAATGCAATTTGTGGTGCCCAGCAAGATAGCTTAATGACTAAAGTCCTTGCCTTACTTGCACCAGGATCCCAAACCGTCTCCGCTTCTAATCCCGGCAGCTCCCCTTCCCATCCAGCTCCCTGCTTGTGGCCTGGGAAAGCAGTTGAGGACGGCCCAAAGCCTTGACCTGGAGGAAGTTGCATGCTCCTGGCTTCAGATCAGCTCAGCACCAGCCATTGCGGTCACTTGGGGAGTGAATCATTGGACGGAAGATCTTCCTCTCCACTCTCCTGCTCTCTGTATGTCTGACTTTCCTATGCAAAAAAATATTGTAAAAACAGATTAAAAAGCAATAACAAAGAAAAATGCCTTTTATTGTGCCTAGTTTGTATTGCAAATATTTTTAGGCCACTCCTGGGCTTTGCGCTGTGGTACAGTGAATTAAACCGCCACTTGAAACACCAAAGCTACCCATCTAGCTCTTTTTTCATTTAAGCCAGGAGGCAGTGAAATACGGTTTAAGTACTTGGGGTACGGCCACTCACACAGGGAATATGTAGATGAAGTTCTGAAGTTTTTATTGATTCTTAGTCACAATATTTAAACAAAGAGTGGATATAACATAAAAGTTACACATTGATTGCTCTGAGCTATTCTGTTTTTTTGTTTCTTTGTTTGTCTTAATTGCAATGTCAGATATATAGAGAGGAGGAGAGACAGAGATTTTCCATCCACTGATTCATTCCCTAAGTGGCTGCAACGGCCAGAACCGAACAGATCCAAACCCAGGAACTCAGAGCCTCTTCTGAGTTTCCCATGTGGGTACAAAGTCCCAAGGCATTGGGCCGTCCTTGACTGCTTTTTATTTTTTAAACAGATTAAATCATTTTATTTTGAAAAGCAGATATTACAGCATAAGAAAGAAGGACAGATAAAGTGGTTTTCCATTTGCTGATTCCCTTCCCAGACTGGCACAACAGCTCAAGATAAGTTGATAGGATGTCAGAAGCCAGGAGCTTCTTCAGGGTCTCCCATGAGGCTGCAGGTACTCAAGGACATGGGCCGTTTCCAACTGCTTTCCCAGAACATAAGCAAAGAGTTGGATTGGAAGAGAAGTATTAAGGATACAAGCTGGCACTCATATGGGATGTTGGCTCTGCATAGAGAGGTTTAGCTTACTATGCCACTGTTCCAGCCCCTCATTTCAATCACTTAAAATTAACTGGACTTGATCTCTGTGTAGTTCATCTTAGATAATGTTCTGAGAGTCACTCAGAAGGATGCATATTCTATAAATGCTGTATGAAATTATCTGTGAGTGTCTGTTAAATCCATTTGCACAATATTTGGCTATTTATATTATTTATTGATTGCAGATTTTATTTGCTCTGTTAGCAAATGTGATACGGTCATGTGCTTTCATGTTGTGCACCTGCAATGTAGCACTCCAGAATTTTTGTAATCTGATGCTACAGGCAATTTGCAAAACATAAGAGTGTGGCCTGTTAAAGAAGAGGAGAGTGGACTGTGTATAGAATCTTGAGTATACAGATTTCTGACACTGAACATCTAGATTAAATTCTGTGGGCAGCAATCCATGGGTAGGCAAAAGTCTGAAACCAAAAGCTCATGGCTTGGCCAAGGGATATGCTTGAGTCAGTCACGTGCAGACTTCTGTACTTAAGCAATTTTTGTCATTTCTTGCTCATCAAGTATTGGCTAGTAAACATGAATATTGGGAGTATCTGTCAATGTTTGAGCTCCATCAATTCCTATGATTTAAATCTCTAAGAAGTTCAATAACAGGTTGATATAATGAGTCTATGGGGTTGACCTCTGTTTCTTGGAGAAAGAAGTTTCCTTCTAGCTGCCCACTTATGTAATCATGATCGTGACTCTTTCTCACTTTTTAAAATTTTCTCATTCGCATATTGCCTGCCTCTCCAACCCAGCACATGTGATGCCAAACCACAGCTGCTGTGATGGTGGTAAGTCTTCGCTTATCTTGTAAATGCCTTGTTTCTTTTTCATACTTAGACTTGATTTAAAGTTTTGCTTTTCTTTTAAAATAAAATTTTTTTAAAAAGATGTATTTATTTGAAGGTCAAGGTTACAGAGAGAAATATTCCACCCACTCTGCTCTCTCCAAATAACTGCAACAGTCAGAGCTGAGCTGTCAAAGTCTGAAGCCAGGACCCCACTCAGATGTCCTACGTATGTGCGGGGTTGGGGTTGGGGGAGGGGTCTGGTACTTGACGCATCTTCTGCTGCCTTCCCAGAAGCATTAGAGAACTAGATTGTATGTGGGTGGTCAGGGTTCAACGAAGCACTCATACAGCTGCCAGCATCTCAGGAATGGATTTTGGCTGCCACCAGTGCTGGTAATGCTTTTTTTTCTTCTTCTTCTTTTTTTTTTTTTTTGTCTGTCTTCTTTTTTTTGTCTAAGACTTTAAATGTATCCTTCCACTCTCTTCTATTATAGGTTATGCTGAGAACTCTGCTGATAGTGTAATTGGTTTTCCACTATCTATAATCTGACCCTTTTTTTTTTTTTTAACTATCTTTAGGATTCTCTTTTTATCCTTAACATTTGACAAGCTGACTGTTGCAACTTGGAGAACTTTTCAGTGGGTCTGCTGTGATCCTTTGAGTCTCCTATAACTAGATGTACATGTCTTTGAAGACTCAGGAAACGTTCAACTATTATTTCTTTTAGCTGGTTCTCTATCTAAATACATATATTTACATTTTCTTTTTCTTTTTCTACTGTAAGAGTCCCTGTAGTATGATTTTTTGGTTGTGTAATGTTATCTCATATTTCAAATACATTTTATTCATTCTTGTTTTATTCATTTCATTGGAAAGACAAGTTAACAAACAGGAGAGACAGACACAAAGATCTTCTGTTTACTGGTTCACTCCCCAAAAGGTCATAATGGCCTGAGGTGCGGTGATTGGAAGCCAGGAGCCAGGAGCTTGTTCCCGATCTCCCACATGGGTGCAGCGTCCCAAGCCTCAACTGCTTTCCCAGGCCACATGCAGGGAGTTAGATGGGGAGTGGAGCAGCATGGACGGAAACCGGTGCCCGTGTAGCATCAAGGAATATGCAAGGTGAGGACTTCAGCTACTTGCCTACTACACTGGTCCCTTCTTATTTTTAGATTATTTGATTTTGATGACATTTACTTATCTCAAAAGTTTTGTCCTCCAGAAAAGGTGGGCTTTTTATTGTTGTTTTGTTTTGTTTGTTTGTTTTTTAGTCTATTTGGTCAACTCTTCCACTGAGGTTGTCATTTATAAAATTGAAGTTCCTATTTCTAAATTCATACTTGATTTTCTCATCAGGGAGCTTGATGGGAAGTGGAACAGTTGGAATATGACCTGGCATCTATATAGGATCCCGGTACTTGCAAGGAGAGAATTTTAGACCCTAGGCCATTGTGCTGGGCCCCCAAAATATAGCCAACTTAAAGGGTCAATTGGTAGATAATTATTTTGACTAATGAGAAAATGGCAGGTATCTAATTTGGAAAAATGATAGGTAATAAATGTGATTTTCAATATTTTCTGTTAAAATGTTTATAATTTTTATATTTTTTTAAAAAACAATCTTTTCCCTCAGTGACTTTCAGATTTTATAACAATAATCAGCACATGATACTTTTAAGAGACTTATTTATTTACTTGAAAGTTAGAGTTATGGGGAGAGATGTAGAAGCAGACAAATCTTTCATCCACTGGCTCACTCCCTAGTTACCACAAAAGCCAAGATAACTATTGAATCTGCCAATACAGCACTAGTAATTTAATCAGAATAGTCATCTAAATAAATGCAGCTGAATTTTTTTTAAATGCGACTGAGATATGTGCAAATTCATTGTTGAAGTGATATGATAAAACGATAAAATTAAAAAAAAAATCACACTCAAAAATCTACTGACCAATGGGTCCCTTTCTTTTTTTTAAAAAAAAAGATTTATTTTTAGTATTTTTTTATTGGAAAGGCGGATATACAGAGAGGAGAGACAGAGAGGAAGATCTTCCGTCCGATGATTCACTCCCCAAGTGAGCGCAACGGGCCGATGCTATGCCGATCCGAAGCCAGGAGCCTCTCCCGGGTCTCCCACGCGGGTGCAGGTTCCCAAAGCTTTGGGCCGTCCTCGACTGCTTTCCCAGGCCACAGGCAGGGAGCTGGAAGGGAAGCGGGGCTGCCGGGATAGAACCGGCGCCCATATGGGATCCCGGGCGTGCAAGGCGAGGACCTTTAACCACTTGCGCCACCGCGCGGGGCCCCCAGTGGGTCCCTTTCTAATCACTGATAGCTATCCCAAGACTCTATGATGTTACCTGTTAGAGACATGAGTCTAAGTGCTAGGTGTAAAGTGACGTAAGGTAACTTTCTGGCAATGTTCTACAAATCTTTTCAGAGCTGTGTATTCCATCAGTGTATGCATACATTAGATTTTTGGCAAAGATAAAGGGACACATACAAGATGTATATGTACAGTTGATTATTAAAAAGAGAAGTGACTATATTAGAAAAAACTAAACAGAATGAAATAGTGAGTTATTTGTTATAACAGAAAATAAATAAAACAATGCCCATCATCTGATTGTATGAAAGTAAGCACAGTCACTTAAAGTAACTAACAGTGTCAGGGCTGACATTGTGGCATGGCAAGTAAATTTGCTCCTTGTGACACCAAAATTATTTATGCATACAGTTCTTGTTCTAGCTGCTTCGTTTTCGATTCAGTTCTCTGCTACTGCTCCTGGGAAAAGCAGAGGAGGTTGACCCTAGCATGCACGTCTTTCCCATTTACAGAGAAGGTCTGGAAGAGGCCTAGGTTCCTGGTTTTGGCCTCATTCAGTGTTGACCTTTGTGAACACTTGGAGAGTGAATCTGCAGATGAAACCGCCCCCCTCCCCCCGTCCTTCTCTCTCTCTTTGTAATTCTTTCCAAATAAGTGAATAAATCTCTGTAACAAAATAAAACAAAACCTCAAATTCTTATGTATCCTATAAGTTAAACAGCACAATGATTTCAGAAAAACCTGAACTTTTTTTTTTTCTAGCTACCTTCAGGGTTTTTTTTTTCCTGTTAGTTATTTATCTTCCTTGTCAAGATCTTGCACTCAATTGATGTTGTTGATCTAACAATAAATTGTGCCACCTAGATTTTATTTTTAATTGGAAAGAAAGTTAGATACCAGTTAACTTCCCAGTTTATAATTCTAGCAGTCTTTAAGGTTCTGGACCCTTCTGGATAATGACACATTTTGGGTACATATGGGATACTGTCAGACCGAGGCCCTACCTGATACTCCACTCTCAGCCCCTATACTGCACACCCTTGATTACTGATATTGTCATTGTAATCTGTGTGGTTTGAAGAACATAATCTAAGATGTTATTCATTTTGCTTCATTTATCAAATGTATTATCCTAATTTTAAATAAATTCCCATTCAGTCAAAGCCACTACATTTTCTACTGCTGCTCTCTTCTACACAGAGATGAAATGAAGTGTTTGAAACTGCTCTTTTTGTTATCATAACGGGTTAGACAATAACCATGGGGATGAAGCACTCTTTAACTGTAATCAGTGACAATCAAAAGCAAATGTCTCTTATGAAAATCACTGTGCAAAGATAGGCTTTGTAAGTTTGTATTATAAGATTATTTATCCATAGCTATCAGAATAGAAAACACAGAAAGTGGCATATTTTCTTTTGGTCTTTGTTGGAAACAGAAAAGACAAAGTAAGTATTAATTTTAATAAAACATCATAAAGACACAATGAAGAATGGAAAACGTAGACAAGAAGAAATAATCATGTTCTACCATGCAAAAAATAATGATTTTAATGTCTAATATCATTGCAAAACCTTGGGTTACCCTACCCTAAAAAAGAACATCAAAAGGATTTCATTAGTAAAACTGTTAATAGTGCATATTTCTTTTTTAAGATTCATTTTTATTTGAAAGACGAGAAAGAGAGAGAGATCTTTCATCTGCTTCTTCATTCCCAAAATGCCACAATCTGGAGCTGAGCTTATTTGAAGCCAGGATCCAGGTGCTTCTTTTGTATATCTCTCGTGGGTATAGGGACCCAAAAGTCTGAGACATCTCCACTGCTTTTTTGAGTCATGAGCAGGGAGTAGCGGAAAGAGCAGCCAGATTGTTGAGACAAATCAAACTATTTTCTCTACAAAGATGGTTGTCTCAAGTATTTTGTTATAGTAACAAATAACTGCCTAGTAAGTGTGTCTGTTGAAAACAAAATAAAATTTAAACAACAAATTGTTATCTGAGGTCATAATTTTGATTAATAAAAGATAACAAGAAAATAGAATAGAATCCTGAGTAAATTTTTTTTAAATATATGTTTGCAATATTTTTTATCTGACTGGTCACAGCTGGGGGATATTTAGCCATTTATATTTTCAGTAATTAATGTATTATGATGAGGCATTGACAATCATATTCTTGTCTTTCACATACGTTTGCAAAGCAAATTGCATTTGTGAAACATAGTGTCACTATTTTGTGAATATGGTGTATTTGATTCTTGTGGAAAGATTCATTTTATTTATTGGAAAAGAAGAGTTAGGAATGGCCAAAGGCTTACAGTTGGTTTACTGAATTGGACAACATCTAAAACTTCTCCAAGTTCTTGGTAATTATAAACAGATACAAAGATTTTTCTGTACTGTGCCCAAAGTGAATCACCTCGTGATGATATTTTGTGGAAGTAAATTGAGTATCAGGGAGAAAAAAAAGTAAGTTAGATTGTGCATAAAGAGAATGAGTGGGGGCGAGTTAAGAAATACAAAGAGGAAGGGGTTTGCATTAGAAAAAAATGACATTGCCTGAATTATACAACATGGTGATATTTTTAAAAGAAATCTATAGCTTGAATGCTAACATTACCAATGATTCTATGTTACACAGTAAAATATCAATTTCATGAATGTTTCACTTTAAAGTATTTCTATATACTTATTTTAGCCTTTTGAAAAATGTATTAAATTTCATTTTAGCCAATAATTATAATTCTTTAGTAGATACAAAATTTTATAACATATGTATGCACAAAGACATGTATACCCTTGTATAGCTGGAAGTTAACATTTAATGCCAATGTAGATAACAATCTTTGCAAGTGGTAAATAATTCTATAAAAGAAATTGATTAAATTGATTAAAGACAACTTACTTAAAAAGATGGACTAATGTGTTTCTTTCATTTAATTTGATCACATTTGAAAAGAGAGATATTTGGAGAGAAAGAAATATTTTTTTTTCATTTTCTGATTCATCCCTCAGAAGCCCTGAATAGTCAGGGACATGAGCCTGAACTCCGTCAAGCACGCCCAGCAGAGTGGTATGACTTCAAGTTCTTGAGGCTTTGCTAATGCCTCCCAGCAGCCCTAGCAGCGACCTGGATTAGAAGTAGGCGTTTTTGAAAATCAAACTGGCACTCTGAAAATACAATGAGGGCATCCCGAGTGACAGTCAACCAGCTGTTCCACATTATCTACTAGTCTCCACTGATGTGTTGCCTTATTTTCTCTAGAGCAACACTGTGTGTGATCTCAATTTTTTTTTAAGAAAGGTTTATTTTTACCTAGGAATCTATTTACTTTCAGGACAGGATGACTTCTTTCCCAGGTGAATTAGAAAGAAACTGGCTCAGAAGTGGAAGAGTAAGAACCTGGACCAGCACTCTGCTGTGGGGTGCAGAAATTGCAAGCAGTGGTTTAATCCGCTTTACCACAGTGGTGGCCTCAACCTCTTACTTTAAGCTTTATTTTTTCTACAGAGTGACTTCCAAAAAATAAGGGGAAAAAAATTACACGTTCTACTTAAGTTATATTTTTCCTTTTTAAAAAAATATTTGCTAATTGGTTTTGAAAGTGAGACTCACTAAGAAAGAGAAAGAGACACAGAAATGGAAGAACAAGGAAGAGAGAGAAATTCTTTCCATGGCTTCACTTGCACACTGCTTCAAGGGTCACTGCTGAGACAGGCTGAAGCCTGCATCTGGGAGCTGCATCAGAGTCTCACTAGTTGTAAGGACACAAAGACACAACCATCTTTCACTTTTCCCAGCAGGGAGCTGGAATGGACACAGAGCAATAAGGATATGAGTGGGTACACATATTGCAGAAGCTTATTCTACTAGGACATAATACTAGCTTTCCCCCATCCCTCTGCACAGAACTAGTTTAAAATGTGAAAATGTAATGCTCACTGACTGTTTGGAATGTCAGGTATATAGAGACAAGAAGAGACAGAGCGGAAGATCTTCCTTCCGCTGATTCTCACCATAATCGGAGGTAACGACCTGAGCTGTGCCGATCTGAAGCCAGGAGCCTGGAGCTTCTCCCAGGTCTCCCACGTG
Source organism: Ochotona curzoniae (assembly GCF_017591425.1). NCBI lineage: Eukaryota > Metazoa > Chordata > Mammalia > Lagomorpha > Ochotonidae > Ochotona > Ochotona curzoniae. The sequence goes on along the minus strand of NW_024466502.1, from coordinate 37,168,536 downwards.
GGGGAATGGTCCCAAGGCTTTGGACCATCCTCGACTGCTTTCCCAGGTCACGAGCAGGGCCATTAGTGTTATTGAATAAGGTACAAACACAGTACAGATGGGTCATCTAAGAAGCCACCACTCAGTATTCATTTGCTTTTATGATCTTTCCAAATCCAATTTAGGATTAATTCAGATTCAGAAATCGGAAACCTGCAGCTAAAACGTATTACAAGTTAAAAATCAAGTGTATCTTACATGCCTGCAATTCTGGAATACTCCATCTGCAAGGAACTGCTTTTATCATTGATTTCATTTCTCTGTGGTTCCTGGTACTGTGCCTTGAAAAAGAAAAGGTGAATATATATCCCTCGTTGGAAGAATCTCCTCTCAAGTTAGTTAGGAAGACACAGTTTTCTCTTTAATTTGCTGTTCAGGTAATTGATCTTCAAGTAGGAAGGAAAGAAATAAGTGAGGGTAAGAATAAGATATATGAATCAACCATATCTCTTCCCATTTCAGAAGTTTTGGAGATAGAGGAAATTGAATCTCACACGACTTTAATTGAAGCATTGCTTTTTCTGACATCTGCAATAACATGACACCCTTTGGCCATGTCAATGGATAGATGTTACCCTGACATTAAACTGAGTTCTCATCAACATGGTGCATTTTAATATTATGGGATTTTCCCTTTTGAAATCTATTTCTACACAGTCTCCCAAATACTATCCTAAAAATATATTTTATAAAATTTTCCCTATTCTGAATTTTTTTAGAGCTAATGACCTTTTCAAAATTGAATATCAAAGACCATTTCATCTGTAGAAGAGCAATTTTTTTCACATACTTTTTCACATCCTAAAAATAAAAACCTAGGCTGTGTAATAAACATGTGTGCTATATCAGTTTGTGTATCTGTATTCTGGGATATGTGCACATTTTCTGGGGATGTGTGTAAGATGAAAAAAAACATAAACACATAAACAAAGTGGGTGGGTGATTGCAAAGTGTAAATGAAGACAAATTTAACAGAATGCGTTACAGTTGCTCTGTCTAGGCAACAGTCGCAAGGCTTGAATCTGAGTTTGAATGATGTTTCTCTGCAGTGAATTCCAGATGCAGTCGTGTGGGCAGGATCAGAACAGCTGTGAGTCACCTTCCTGATTGGGGTGTTGAGAAGATGCTTCTCCCTTGTTCTCTCCCGCAAGGCTTTACCTTCACATTCATTCTCAGTTCAGAGCAATGGAATCCACTTTTGACTATGAATAAATCACTTTGCAGTCTTTACTGAGATTCATTTTAAGTCAACCTTCATCCTAAGAAATAATTAGAGCCCTCCCTGCCTTTTTCCCCCCTCTATCCTGCTAAATCTAACCTTAACTGTCTTAGTAAATTTTAACTATTTTGTTGATGCAACCAATACAACCTTTAATGCACAAACTGTGGGTTTTTTTTTTTTTTAACTGAATTGATTAGGAAAGCTCTTATGCAAGCTCACGATGTGCAGTTTCAGGAAACAAAAGGTGTAATAATGGGTAACATAAGCATTGGGTATGGGTAACATACACTTGGTTTTGCTTAAGTAGAAATGTGTAACTCTTAGAACCTGAAAATGACCCTACAATGCAGCTGCTCAGTTGTGCTTATGGTTATCAGATTAAGAAATAACTAATTGTAATAATATAATAGTTTGAAGGCCACACGTTGTATTCAGTTGTCAAAATTGGAATATTGGTTGTTATTATAGTGCCAGTACTGTTGAACTATCCACACTTGATCTAAGTCAAAATGGCATGAAGTGATCAAAGATCCATTTGCCTTAGCAATAGTTGTGCTAAATGCTGAGAGTCTGCACACTCTCCAAAGCTGTGAGTTAGATATCGGTTGGCAGAGGGAAAATAATCCTGATTTTTGTGTAGGAGCAGCAGGTTAAACAAAATCATATAATGTTCCCAATTCTTTGCTTCCCAGTTTGCAATGTTAACAACTTAGAATTCTAAAATATTTTTGAATTCAAATAGAATTGCTCGGGAAAAAAAAAACTAGCTATGGCATTTGAGGACTCTCAGTAAGAATTTTTAGTATTTCATTTAAAATTCACTTTTCCAAAGGGCTTATGAGAAAAACTTCGGCGACGACTGGTAAACCCTAAAAGCAACATTTCAAATAGAGTTGTTCTTTGTTATTTAACCAGAAATAATTTCATCAATACATGAATGTGAAATATCATCGTAAAATACCCAAAACAGCAAGATTTGATCATTTTTATATATTTTGTTATACGGTTAGAACAGCAGTATTTAAATAGTTACACATGCAGTTTGGCAAAAATAAAATGTTCCTTACATCCTTAAATGTAGAAAAAAGCTAATCAGTTCTAGTGAAAAATTAGATAAAATCTTAAATTTCAAAAAAATTTATGACTTAACCTGAAACATTTATATGTCAATATATGTAAGCATTCAAATATAATACAACTTAATAACTGACATGAATGTGTTATGAAAACAGAGGTTGAACAAGAATTTAATTATTTGTGTCAAGTATTTTATTTGATTCCTAAAATTTATTGAATTTTTTTTCTCCCTCCAAAATATTCCTTTTCATTTTCTTCTTATGCCTCTTAGCTATGCCTCGATACGGCTAAGCCTCTCCCTTCCTAAAACACATGTGCTCACTCTTGCTCCTAAGTAGAAACATATCTAGAATCGGGCTCTTTTCCAGCTAATTTGGCAATTCCCTCTTTGTATACTCATCTCCTTTTTATTGCTAAACTATGCTTTCTTTCATTTACTTAACCACTTAATTCATTCCTCAAAGCATGGGAATGTGGCTTTTGCACCTCTAAAGTTCCAAATCAAAAATAATGAAACTCTACCAGGATATTCAATTCATGGGAAAATCAGGTAAATAATGAATATAAGATCTCTTTATTACAGTTACCTTTAACCCAAGAGATTATTTTGCATGTTAAATTAAAAAAAAGGTTACTGTTAACCTTTTCACATCATTCTTGCTGTCGATATGTGGAAACATAAAAATGTTCATAATGTCATATTTTAAAGTTTCTATAATATTGATAATTTAAATGATGCTGATAAGAAACTTTTCAATAACATTGTGTGACACTGTTACCGACTTTGTATTACTCCTGGGTTTGGATCTAAGTTGTTTCTTGTGGCCTACATGTCCAGGTTTTTCTGACCCTGGCTGCCTCTCTGACTTCAGTTAAAACCTAAAGAATAGAAACGTGAGATTGGTTCCTTGACAATGATGAAGAGCTAGAATCAGTTTTACATAGTAGCCATTTCTGGTCATAATGGGTGTTCATTTAGTCTCTTAAGAAGCGAGATTAAACAAGTGGAAAAGGAGTCAAATTGATTCAGTAGTTATTAGATTTCAAAAAAGTGTATGTCTCTTTCTTATACTTGATCTGAATGGAAGTTTTCCTGATTTATTATATGTGTTCAAGAATAACATCAGTAAGATGACACTTCACTCTTTTTTCAAAATCACTGTGTAACATAGTAAACTTTTAATTAATATGTTCTGAGAATACACTATTTACAATGCATTGTTAATATTTGAAATTAACAACATGAATTTAGGTAATAATATATCAAAGTTCATTAGTAATTTCAATGCATATGCATTATTTAAATGGGCTACAGCCAATATTAGATTTTGTTCCTGAATTTTATTATTTTAAAAGTCATTATATCACACTGCCTTGGGATCTACTATTAAGTGAAATTGCTTATGAAAGATATTTAAAATATATTACAAATTGTCAAAATTAAAAGTTATGTTTTACAAAATAACCCTCAAATTTTATTCATTTTCCTTTCTAATATATTTTTGACCCTCAACAGAATGTCACTTTGCAAGCAAAGACTTAAAGTTGAATATATTCAGGTTTAGTTTCTTTTGTGACCTTTCCTTTGTATCAAATCCTTCTTCCTTAGCATGAAATTTTAAACGAAGGTTGGGATTTGGGATATTATCATGTATGCAGAGACACCATTAATATGATCATTCCTCAGGTAAGATTGGCAGGTGAAAAGTAGAGTGAATGAAGGATGATTTTTCATTGGAACTTGTCTGATTTCCTCAAACTACTTCTTCAAGGGTATAATAAATTTTAACTTTAAGATGCAACTTCTTTTTTAAGGAGAAGTATTTATATGATTTGATTGTTATTAAAGCACCTGTAAGTACAATATGAAAGATCGAAGGTAATATTGAGCAAATGTAGATACATTAGGCTGGAATGATAAAGAAAAGAATAGATTGGACTAAACATCTAAGGATGATGTCATCAAGAAGTACCAGGCTGGTCTGACCGTGGTCTTGTGAGTAAGGATGCTTTTATTGCCCTGTTTATTTATGGAGTTGTCCATATGTATATTATCATACCTGTGGCTTCATTATATTTTCAAACTTATAATTTAAGCAGTATTATAAATAATACCATACATTTTAATGTTAATTTTACTTATTTGAGTGGAAATTAAGAGCATGAAAGGCAGAGCAACAGCTAAAACTAGATCAGGTAAAAGCTAGGGACCAGAAATCGATGTGGGTTTCCCATGGAGATAACCATGTTCCACATAGTTAGTCCATCTTCCATGCTTTCTGAGGGGCATTAATAAGGAGCTGAGTTAGAATAGGATAACCCAGACAAAAATGGGAGCTCCTACGGTATGCCGCCATGGCATGGGGCAGCATAATTTGCTGGCCCCAGCACTGTTTCTTGAAAAAGATTTTATTTTCAACAGAACTGTTTTAACTCAAAGTCATTTAACAATGAACATTGTTATAGCTTTACAGTAACTGTTGAAGTCAAATAGTATAAACCTTTGCAACCTTGTTCTTCATAATTTCTTGTAGAATCTCGATTATTTGCATTTCATCAAATAGTTATAATTAGATCAACAATGTTTACTTTGAAATGATATCTACCATAATGTTATCATAATTAAATTGAATGTAAACATAATTTTGAAGTAATTAATATTCTAAGCTTATTACACTGCTGTGGCCATTTGATGCCTTGATTGAGAAGCCACTTGGAATGCATTAATTGTTTGAACCTGGTTTCTGCACTTCTGATCCAGCTTGCTGTTGATGTTCATACTTGGACACTGTTCATGGCAGCTCAGCCAGTTGGCTGTCTGTACCCACCTGGAAGGTATAGAATTAATTCCTGACTTCCTACACAATCCTGGTTATTTGTGCTAGGAATTTATGGGGTGATCCACTGGATTTAGAATATCTCCTTTTCTCTCTCACACACTTTCTCTATCTGTCTTTCAAATAAAGTGGTAAAAAGGATTCTTCCTTAAACATTGTATGTTCCTGTATCTGTTTGAACAACCAATATATTTTTCTGAATACATGTCTACTTTTAGTGCAAGAGATTTAATCTAAATTTCTTTAGTGAATTTATACAGACTTTTTTTCTGAGACTGCCACATTCCAAATATCTCCTAAGCATATATTTATAAGAATATATATCTCTGAGTCATAGAAAGTAAATTTACCAGATTTATGGCAAAGCAAATTCCAACTAACTCTTTCAACTTATTAAAAATACGTGCATATGAATATAAAACACAACTTTTCTAATTTTACTTTGTAAGGAATTTTGTAATACTTTGGATCCGAATGTCATAGCAAGTGCATGATAATGACTACAACATCATTCGCTTCTAGTCTCATGTTAATCGTACTAAAACAGAGAGAAATTGTACTCTGGTTTATCAATATATTCCTGAGACTGTAATGGTACTTCCTACTGCCTTCTTCCTCCAACCTCCTTTCTTAAATGAGCTCGTTTTTAAAAGAAACTACTAATTACACCAGATGTATCTAAATATTTTTAAAACACATAAAGTGATTCCATATACAGGAATGTTATATAAAGAAAAAATAACATTATGTGAAATATTCCTGCAGTTTTATAGATATTAGTATGACTTCTTGATGAAAGCCATGTATCTTAAGGGAAATAGTTATATAAAATAAGTGTTCTACAATAAAACAAATGTTTTCTCTTTTCAGTTTAAAGGTGTTAAACTCCTTAATGATCTTTCACCTGCTTCTTTGGTTGCTAGTTAGTGTTTCAGAAGTTTTAAACTGGAGATATAAGCATTTCTAGGCTTCCATCCTTCACATAAAGCAATGGTAATTTTAGCATCAATTATTTTGCTTTCTACCTCTTACATGCACTTGTTTGCTGCTTTCTCAGTTAAACTTAGAAGTACCCACTCTCAAGACCATTTGAATCAAAAACACTGACCTTTTCCCTTGACTTCGTTCATATTTTTTCCCTTCTTTTAAAAGAGAAGCAATTGAAAGCATTACAGTTAGAAGCGGGGGAATTTAATATTTTGACATGATTCATTAAGTATGTAGCATTTTAGCCTTATGTATAACATACAAAGTATTGAAATAATTTACCTGTTTAGACAAGACCAAATTTACAAAAGCAGTAACCACCTAACCAGGTTTTCTACAGAGACAGTATCAATTTGCAGAGGCACAGTTAGCATTGCCACTAACAACATTTGTTTATGTAAAGGTAAATTCAACTCAGTATTGTAACTACCTAATCTTTAAAAATAACAAGCTTATTCAAATACTGTGTCTAATTCTATTCATCTTAGAAGATGAGTTCTGAAGAAAAGAAGTAAGGCAAAATCAACAGCCTGTTAGCGTTCAGCACTGGGCCAGCCTGTGGACTTCAGGCTACAAGCCTGACCTTCTGTCTTAGGTATTATGTTGGCAAGTGATGTGGTCCAGTGCTCCGCTAATGAGATTGAAAGGTATTTTTAAAGCAGCTTAAAAAGCAGCAGGGTTATTTGACATTGTTTTCCGATTGGTTTTGACATTACGTATGTTAAAGGAAAACACAGTTTGATGTTGGGAAAAGACGTCAATCAGGTCTGACATTGCTCCTGTTTAATTTTAATGCATTCTCTCTACGTTTTCTGGATGAATTTCTTTCAGTTTTGATAACTACCTCATTTGTTCTTGTAATGACTGCTTTGCTCTCATTCATTAAACTTAGAGATAGGTTGTCTTACACTGAATCAAACCATAGATACTACAAGATGTCTTTAGAATGTTTATGCATCATGGATATAATTAAAGAACTATACACAGATTTCCCAGTGTTAAACAAAAATAAGCTAACTTAGCTGGCACCTTTACATATTATGCTAAAATACTAATCTCTAAAAAAAATCTTAATGAAAAGAGGTTCTTAAAATTAAACAGTGAAAAGAAAAAAAATTTAATGCTATGATTTAGAGTAGCCAATGTTGTTGGGAAAAAAAATGTGATAGGGCTGGAGAAGAAAAAAGTAAATGCATAAAGCTACTCCTATCCGATTCTGCATCACTGCTTAAATTACAAGTGATTTTTATTTTTACATGGATTTATAAATAATTTTTCTCTACACACTTTGCATGTCTGGAGTCAAGTTCTCTCTGGTTCTTTGATCTTTTTATGCTGTCAGTATCTTCTTTGGTCAAAGTCCTGGCTGCTACATTTCCAGTACAGCTCCTTTCCAATGCATTTATGAAGGAAGGAGAGAATGTTCCAGATATATGGGAGCATGCCACCCAAGTGGGTGATTTAGGACTCTTGTCTCCTGGTGCCTGTCTGGTCAAACCCCATTTGGAGGGTGAACAAGTGGATGGAAAGAGTTCTCTCTTTGTTTTCTTTTTCTTTGTATCATTTTATCTTTCAAACACATCTTTTAAAAAGTTAAAAAAATGGAAAACACTGAAATCAATAAACGATAACATTTTGCATATAATGGGAAGGCAGGGGTTTATTAAAAATGAATATGAGTTGCTTGCTAAAACAACAATGTCAGGAAATGACCCTGAACGTTGTATGAAAGAGCTAAGAATTGTTATGATGCTCACATGGATGTGATCTATGTCCAGCCCGTTTTCATATAATGGAGAGGATCAGGCATGACACCTTGCATGAAAACAGGGCTGCACATGACTAGATCCTATGCTGTAGAGGTGACAATAGTGCTGGCTGCTGCAAAGATTTTAGCCATTATTTAGATACTACTTCTGTGCAACCAATTGATAATAAACTATTTTATTTATTCATTGTTTCTTTTGGCAACCAGATAGTAACTAGACAAAGAATGTCTGATGCTACTCTATTTTCTTACAGTTGGCTCCACCATAAGTCTTTAATTTGTTCCTTCAAGAAGAAATGATGGTTTCTTTGACTCTAATGGCTGTTTCAGGATTTTAACTGACAAATACAGTTTTTATGCTTTCTGGTCTAGCTCCATCTGCTGCACTTAAACTGAACTGAAATTGTTCTGCCAGTTTAAATGTGGTCATAGGTTTAGCCTTATACTGGGATTCCTGCTGGCTGCCCCATGTATAAGGCCAGCACACTTACTAACACACCCTTTCTATCCAGCTCCCTGCGTATGACCAAAGAAATAAATAGAGGACTGCCTAAACCACATGGGAGACCAGAAAAAGTTCCTTGCTCCTGGCTTTGGATCAGCTCAGCTTCACTTTTACTACCATTCAGGGACATAAAAAGCAGATGGAGGAGCTTTCCCTCTGATTCTCCTTCTCTTTTTAATATGCCTTTCCAATAAAAGAATAAATCAATACATGCTAAAAGTAAATAAATAAATCAGGGCCTGGCACAATATTTCAGTGGCTAAGTCTTTTGCCTTGAATGAGCCAGGACACCATGTGGATGATGATTCATGCCCTGGCTGCTCCACTTCCCATCCACCTTCCTGCTTGAGACCTGGGAAATCAGTAGAGAATGGCCCAGAGCCTTGGGACTATTATGGTCTTAGGCAGCTAGTATAGGATCACAAGCTTGGAAGTCATGCTTCTCCTACCTATGTAATCCTGTCTGGCCACGTGGCTCATCTAGCACCTGGAACCTGAGAGGATATTGCATTGTTGCATACCCACACACCTCCTAAGCCCCCAAAAAGTCCCATGATTGGGACAGGCTGGTTATCTTGGTCGTGGGCTTCCATCCTTCTCACAGTCTCACACTTGTCTTTCTAGTACCCACTTGCTCTCTGGCTTCCCATGAACAGACACCTAGGACAGAGGTAGTCACTGAAAAGGGTCTCTGTATAAATGCATTCCTCACCCACTGTTCACTGCTTGGGTGGGTCTGTGAAGATACAGTGCTAAGATGGATTGTATTATATTCCTAATATGTGTACTTAAGAGTTCCAGGAAAGGTAAAGCGTGCTAATAATGAAATAGAAATGCCAGAAAAGGGTGAATGTGTTGCAGTTTTGTGTGTGTGTCTAGGTTGTTTGCTGCAGTCTTTTGGAATAATCTATATTGCTGGGGAAGCTGGGCCATAGTTCTTCAGTTTAAAGGACAGATTTATGGTGATGACCATTGGTTTCTCTCAGGGTTTCGATTCATACTAGATTGCCAAGGTGAGTCTTCATTTGCTAATTTCTAGTGGCCTATAGCATGCCGAAGCTTGTTAATAAAGACTCGTTAATGTATCCCAGACTTGTCTGATGTGATCTCTCTCACCCTGTATCAGGGACCCTGCACCAGAGTGGAAGGTCAGGAAGAGGCTCCTGGCTCCTGGCTTCAGATAAGCTCAGCTCCAATCATTGTGGCCACTTAGGGAGTGAACCAGCAGATGGAAGATCTTTCTCTCTGTCCTTTGTAAATCTGTCTTTCCCTTAAAATCAATCAATTAATTAATTAGTCATTTTGTGTATATTTTTACTTTGACAAGGTTTTGGGGGTTTCTTTTCTTGAAGCGCCCTCTCCTGACAGTACAGGAGAAAATCTCTGACTTAATAAATCTTATTCTGCTCACTGAGGAAAAAAAAAAATCTACATAGGTAACACCATGAAGATAATGAGCTCCTGGTAGGCAGTGGTTAAGATAACGAATGTGTGCTTAACATACAGATAGTGGGAATAGGACAACTGACAGTGGAGATAAATCACCTAACTTGCCACATGGTCATAGTACCCATGAAATATAATCAATTCAGTAATTTATTTGATCTATAGAGATGATACAGACTGACTTTTAGTGAAAGGAAGTTAACATCAACAGTGAAAACAGTGAGTCACAACTTGGTTAATTCTGATGCATTATCCAGTTTACTGATTTAGAACAAATTGAATAAAGGTGGCAGCAGGACTCTCTAAAGAAACATCACATTATGCTTGCCAAAAAAATATGCAATTTTTTTCAGTCTTTCCCAGCAGATTCATAACCTTACAACAGGGAGCATAGATCACAGAAGAAGATTCAGCCGTGTTTTTTTAAGATTTATTTTATATTTATTACAAAGTCAGATATACAGAGAGGAGGAGAGACAGAGAGGAAGATCTTCCTTCCAAGGATTCACTCCCCAAGTGACTGCAACAGCTGGATCTGAGCCAATCTGAACCCAGGTGTCTCTTCCGGTTCTCCCAAGCAGGGTCCCAAGGCTTTGGTCTGTCTTCAACTGCTTTCTCAGGTCACAAGTAGGGAGCTGGATTGGAAGTAGGACCACAGCAGGGGTTACAACCGGTGCTCATATGGGATCCTGGCACGTGCAAGGTGAAGACTTTAGCTGCTAGACTACCACGCTGGGTCCCCTGACATTCAGTCTTTACAGCTGTTGCTGGGTGCTGGTTCTGACCCCATATTAATTTCTGAAGACTCAGATATCGTTGCTGTTACCCTGGCACAGCAGAGCATAAACAGGACCTGGTCGTTGTGTCCATTTCATGGTGATTCCAGTGACTCTCTAAACACATCCACTGATTATTTTTGCATCTCTTAAATCTGTAATTAGAATGAAAATATTTAATACCCAACAGAATCCCCACGTTGACCACTAGATCTTCCTTAATCTATGAAAATGTTAATGTATGGTATGGTTTACATTTTAAAAAATCCCTGGGAGGATTTCAGACATTAGTAATAAACCAATGAACATTAAATCTGTTGAAGAAGGGCTATAATATTTTAATCATATAGGAAAAATCATTGTTGGGGGGATTGAGGAGGAGGGAAGCAAAATTTCAGAACCTATGTAACTGTATCCTAAAATAATAGAATGAATACATTTTATAATAAAAACAATATAAACAACAACAACAACAAAAGCAATAACTTAGGGATGTGGAGGTGGCATTCTGCATTGTGGAATAGAGGTTTATCCTACTGTTAAGTCTGTGTTTGTGATGCCTGCTTTTCATTTGATGATGGTTCCAGTACAACGGATTTGCTTTCCAATGCAGCTCCAACTACAGTTACAATATCCATTCTGATGTTTCCTTGGCTCAGCAAATGAGACAATTTTGGCATCTGCTATATTGCTAGTAACCTGGCATTTCTATATATCTATGAGGAAGCTGCTAGAAACATTTTCTTTTTATCTGACAAAATTTTAATGCATTATCACTTTCCTACTTCACCTGTATATTAAGTATTGAGTCTCCTATGAAAATTAAACTCCTAGGGGCCTTCTTCCCCTTTTCCATCCTTATTCTTAGTCACAGTCATTTATATTGGTGCACATACACTGAATGGAGCTGCCGAGTGGTGCACATTAATCAATCTAAATTTGGCGTAAGACATTTGTGCTTCACAGATGACTGAATGATTGCATCAAAAGTGCAAGGACCTTTTTCTCAATAAAACTTTCAATAACCCAATGATAACAATATATTCAGATGCCTGTTCTAAGATAGAAGAAAAAAGAAAAGAGAAAAATGGGAGAGGGTAAGAGAGAGGGTGGAAAAGAGAGAGTGGGAGAGAAGGAAGGGAAAGATGAAACAAAAGCATGAATAGACCTTTTCAAATTTGTACGAACCAAATCTGTCAATTGCACTTATTTCAAAAGTGATGCAAGCTGTTTCTAATTTGGGGAACAACCAAGAAAAATGACAACGTGTGGCATGTCCAGGTTGTTATGTAAACTGAGCACCTATAGGTGATTAATGTATTTAGGATATTACGTACTTACAAGTGTTTCTGCTCCAAAGTGGCCTCATCCTTTTCTATGCACCCTAGAGATAATGAAAATAGAACTTGGAAATGCACACATTGCATTATTTACATGTGTGTTACCTCATAAAAGGCACATTACTTTTGCTACCTGAGACCATATGATGGACAACTGTCTTCTTACACATAAGCATCTAGAAAAAGACAATGTATTGGAATGTTACTTTTTTTTTTTGCTTGTAAGGGGTTTTGATAAGAAATTGTTCATGCTGCATGACTTTGAAAATGTCATTTACTGATAAGTAGCCTTTCCTTAAGCAAGAATGTTCAGTGGCATTAAACAACACAATTGGGGGCAATTTAAAGTACAGGGATCAACTTCTTTGAGATACTAGGGTTTATGATATGTCAATTAATCCCTTGAATGGATAAGAAATTATAATATTTCATTAGTTTTGCTTAGGCTAAAATATGAAATCATTTGCTTATGCTATAGCATTGTAGATAAGATTTGTAAAAAAAAAACTCTGAAGAAACCTTAAAATATTTCAAATTTTCTGGTGATTTAGAGCATTGATATTGCAAGTCAGCCTATCCTGCTACACTGGAGTGTGCTGCAGATACAGTGATAAAATGAAAACTATTCATGTTTTATCCTAAATTATTGTTCCTATAGCAGAGTTCAAAGCAGATATCAAATTTATCTGTTTAAGGAAATTCACAGGAATTGGTAGCAACTGTTTTTACTTTCCAATTAAGTTAAAATTAAATCAATGCTGCTATTAGATTAGAATTTTGGACAGTACATGTTTCAAAAATTAAATTTTACATTATTTTACATTATAGTCATAGTAAGCTTTAGTGTTTTCCAGTGATGATATTACATTTTTGTTATAGAGGTTATTCAAATTATGCATACATGTCTGTTTTATCATGAAATTTATTTTAAACAGTACTATCCACAGAACTTAACTACACATCAGACAGATCACTCACCTGGACCAGCTGGGATTTATCCCTGCCATGCAGCTGTAGTTTCACATACATAAATCAATAAGTGTGATGCAACACATCAACAAAATGAAAAATAAAAGACATATGATCATCTCAAGAGACACAGTGATGGTTTTGGATAAAATACAACATCACTTCATGCTAAAAATCTTATTAAGCAAGATAAATATAGAAGGAACATTTTGCAATCAATACAATATATGCAAAACCCAATGTCAACATCATATTAAATAAGAAAAGACTGGAAGCTTTTCCACTAACATCTGAAGGTAGACAAAGATGTCCATTAAAGCACTGCTGTTCAACATAGCACTGGAAGTTCTCACTAAACCTATTATGGAATAAAAATAAATTAAAGGAATCCAAGTTAGAAATAAGGAATTACATTCATCCCTGCTTGCAGATGGCATGATTCTACACATAGGATAAGAAAAGAATCACTTAAGGAACTATCAGAACTGATGAGAGAGTTTGGCAGGGTTGCAGGTGCCTAAAGCATGAAGACCAAGAGGATCTAGGCAGAATCTCTTGAGTTTTTATAATGTAGCTCAAAATGCAGAGAGCACATTTTCAACCACAATTGATTACTGAAGAAAGTTTTTGTGTCCAAACATATGCAAAGAAAGATAAATCAGATTATCAATATATTGTTATCAATATAGTGTAATATTATATAGGGAAACTCAGAGCTTATTTATTCAGAAAAAATAAAGTAAATGAAGATAAATACTAACAAATTGTTAGCTTGGTTAATGAAGAATGAGGAAGCATTTCCTGTGAATAGCCACAATTATGTCACAGAAGCACTACCATCAGCAGTTTCATCGCTATTGGATATTGCAAAGTTTCAATCTCTGCAAAAAGTTGTCTAAAATTCTTTACTTAATTTTCTAAAGTTCAATTTTTTTCTTACAAAGGTTTGCTTGCTTTCCTATTTCTCTCAAAGAAAGTTATTAGACATTGTTTTCTTTGGTTTTACATATTAAGTCTGTTTCTCATATTCTGAATAATTTTTGACATTATTGTAAAATATTGAATAAGGAGCATATGCAATATGTCTTTGTTAAGATTTTTTTAAGATTTATTTATTTTTATTGCAAAGTCATATATACAGAGAGGAAGAGAGACAGAGAGGAAGAACTTCCATCTGATGATTCACTCCCCAAGTGGCTGCAACCAAGGGAGCTACTTGGATCTGAAGCTAGGAGCCAAGAGCCTCTTCCTGGTCTCCCATGTGGGTGCAGGGTCCCAAGGCTTTGGGCTATCCTCAAGTGCCCTCCTAGGCCACAAAGAGGAAACTGGATGGAAAGCGGGGCTGCTGGGATTAGAACTGGTGCCCATATGGGATCCCGGCCATATGCAAGAACTTTAGCAGTAAAGCTTTCGCACTGGGCCCAAGGTTTTCTTTTTCTTTTTCTTTTTCTTTTTTTTTTAATTTCTACAATGATGTGAATGTGAGTCAGCAGGTAACGAGAATGTGAAAGAGGGATATGAAAATAACAGCAGAAAGAAAGGGAGAGGAAATATCAAGGAAATCTGAGACTCTAGAAAAAGAAATAAGCTGACTCACTGAGCCGACTTATCAGTAAGAAAAGGCTAAGCAAATGATGTGAGAAAAGAGAAATGGAGGCAATTCAAAATACATTAATTAAATCACTTTTTACATTTTTAAAAAAATCTCAAAACTTTCCTCATCTATTAAAATAATGAATTCTTTAAAACGTATATAAAAGAAGGCATAGGGTTTGTTAGCGTACCTGTATTAAGGTGCTGGCATTTAATGTGAATGATTAGATGAACAATTTGCCACTACCATTACCTAAGGAAAATTAGTAAATGATTTGATGACAGTCGATGATGGTGCTTTACGGCCACGAAAATAAACTAAAAAAAAAAAAATTCCTTGAAAATTAATGACACTTAATTGACATAATCACTGCATTCAAACAATCTTTTGACTAAAAGGATTGCATCACTCAGTTTTCACTTGAGATTCAAGATGATTGTAACCATAAATATTCAGAAAGTTCTGTGGACAAAAGAATTTCAAAATGTGTCTCACTCCATCACCATGCTGCAGATTTAGCTGCCCTGTGTTGTTGGTATCCCATCTGTGAACAATGTCAAGGAATACAGCTGCTACCGAATTGCACACATTTCTACCAAATTAGCATCCTTATTTCACTAGAGAAATTATAAATTCAAAAAATGAACCAACACAGATGTCATTGAGAATGACCAACTTTCACAAAATAGAATTTCATAAAATCAGTTTTAAAGAAAATCAGTTTTAGCCTTTTTTGTCCAACAAATGAAAGACATGAAATGTGTAGAGATCAATGAACTATTTATTTGCTCATATGTGTGACCATATGTTACATACATTTAGGTACTGTCTTCTGTGGAAGTATAAATATATCAAAAATTTCATATTATGCTTCCTTTAAACATAATACATAAAGCACAATGCTGAAAGTAAGGGAATAGCCAGTCTTTCTGTTTATAATATCTCCCTGGCAGACCATTCATAGAAGTTCCCATTCTAATTGCAACAAAATTGTTCATCTTCCTTCCTCCAGAACTCCTTCCTGGATAAAAACCATCTGGAAACTTCTCGTTAAACTGCATCCTGTACACCAGTTAATTAACATGATCTCAAAAATTCTGCTGAAATGAAGTGACCATCAATTGCTTTGCTACTCAGCTCCCCACCTTCTTGCATTCATTCTCATTTTATTCACACCTCTCATCTTATTCCAATGCTCTCCATTTTTCTGTTTTCTTTCAAAACAAATCATTTAAATATCAACTTAAATGCCATATCCCCACATATTACTCTAATTTCCTATTTCAAAAGTCATGTTTTCATTTGAATGTTACGGATATCTTTAATTTCTTTTTAATGCTTTATTTAGTTGTTTGTTGGAAAATCAGATTTACAGAAAAGAAAGAATGAGAAAGATCTTCCATCTACTGGCTTACTCTCCAAATGGCCACAATGGCTGGAGGTGATCAGATCTGAAGCCAGGAGCCATCTGGTTCTTAAACCATTCACACAATCTATTTTTTCCTATATTTAATTCTGGAAACCTGTTCTAAATAGTAAAAATTACATCATATTTAGTAAAACACTTTTGCATAAACACATTTGCTCACTCAGTGTCTCTTAGTATATAATTAATGCATCAGATAATTTTATTTATAAGAAATAAATTCTACCTGTACAAAAATGATTTATTTAAAATGAATAATAGAAGCTGATAAATTGGAAATGTGTAAAACATTGTTAAAGTTAGTGTAACTAGTTTAGGAACCAGTGCATTTGTAACTAGGCATGCATATATGATTATCTGTTCACAGTCTATATTTTACCATTAGAAGTTCAATTTAATACATTTTAAAAGTTTTCTAGCTTAGATTATAATAAATTCAATGACAATTAGATTTCCTTACGGAAAAGAAAAAGTAACTCTTCAAAGAATTATTGATATTCTTTTATTGGTCATTGATGTGTGTTTTATTATCTCATTTTGAATAAATAATTTTAAATGTAATTCTATAACAATAATATTCTTTTGTTCTACACAACATATCAAACATTTAGAGAAACTTTCTACCAATGAGGCAGAAAGTTTAAAATTATTACTCTTGAAGATTACACTCTCATTTTTGAAGCTATAGACTTGGGAATAATTTCTTGAAAAACAATCATCTGTATTATTTTCTGGAATAGCTTGAATATTGATCATATTTCATTTGCAAAACAAAGCCAACTCCACAGAACAAAACTTATTCTAGGTAAGTAACATGGGCACTGGTTCAAAAACTATAATTTTTAAGATAATGAGAAAGAGTCTTACTGACATTTTTTGTTAACTTGAAATAAATTTTTAGAGCAAATATTGAAAATATTTGAAACAGTGGTGTCTTAACAAGAATAACTACATAATTTGAAAAACCATAAAATATCCTGCATGTTTTTCAAATGAAATATAGCTAAAGTGACTTGTATAGAATGTAAGTTAAACCTGCTTTGATATTTGTTTGTCATATTCATTAATGCATAAAATAATATTTAGAGTGCTATAAATTTTAGATTTTTAAAATTTTGAATTAATTTAAAAAGAGTTATTTATTTTTGTTGGACTGCAGATTTTACAGAAGGAAGAGACAGAAAAAAATCTGTCCAGTCGTTCACTCCTCAAGTGGCTTCAAATCTGAGCCTAGCTAATCTGAAGCCAGGAGCTTTCCCTTGGTCTTCCAAGTGGGTTCAGGGTCCCAAGGGCCATCCTCAACTGCTTCCTAGGCTACAACAGGAAGCTGGAGGAGAAGTGAGCAGCTGGACATGAACCGGCACCCATATGGGATCCTGGAGGATGCAAGGTGAGGACTTGAGCTCCGAGGCAAGTGTACTGGGCCTATAGTTATGATTTTTATGAAGTTTTGGGGGGAACAATAAGAAATGTTAAGGGTAGTTCTTCTGAGGTACTTCCCATTATAGTTGCATTCATACATGCACATACATGTTTGGATCTCTATCTGCCTATTTATTTATCTATCTATGTGCATATCAATCTTTGTTTTGCATAAAGATTGCATTATATCCAAGAGAACATATTTGTCCTTACAGAATTGGCTCATTTCATTGAGCATATATACATATAATCATTTAGAAGAATTATACGATAGACTAGCTCACCGAGAAGTGAAGACACATTAAAGTTAGTATCTCTACTCGGAAGTACTAGATGGAATGCCAGTACAATTTTTAAATGTATCTTGAGAATAGGAAGCTGGACTGTCTACAATTGTCTATATTTGCAATGTCAGGATGCACTTAAATACAGAATCATGAACTTGTTACTTTTATTGAAGGTCTACAGTATTATAATAATACAGGAGAAATTCATGTTGGGTTGGAAAGGGAATGGGAAGAACGGATAGGGAAATACCTGAGCTTGTTACTTCATAATGGGATTTTAAAAAACAAATAAAAAATTATAACCCCACTACTGAAATTGCCACTTCTACTGAAATTTTGCTGAGGACATTCATTTCCCACTGAAATTTTCAATAAAGCAGTTCTTTGGCTTTTTATTTACTATAATTTATGACACTTCTCCTAGGTCTCAGGAACAAGTATTTGAAAGACTGGTTACACCATGCTTTTACTTTATTTTATTCTTTAGATCTTTTCACATTTATTTCTAATTGTAAGGTAAGGATTTGTATAAGTAATATGCATAATCTACATATATTTTAACAGGTGTGGATTTATCACTTCTAACACTTGCATATAAACATACATAAATAAAGGTATAAGTCAAGTTTTTCATCACCTCATTCTCTACTTATAGAAACTATCTCCTTGGGCCCAACGGCGTGGCCTAGCAGCTAAAGTCCTCGCCTTGAACTCGCCAGGAGCCCATATGGGCACCAGTTCTAATCCCAGCAGCCCCACTTCCCATCTAGCTCCCTGCTTGTGGCCTGGGGAAGCAGTCGAAGACGGCTCAAAGCAGATTCTAAAAAAAAAAAAAAGTGCTGGTTTCCTTTTTATTGTGAAATCAGCAAACTGAAATCACGAAACCTAAGCCACAAACCTGACTTTGGTACTTTTGTCACACTAACCTGGGTGTTTGGGTCGCTGGACCTGTTATATGAGAGAAGAGGAATATTGTTCTGAAGAAGCTGTTGCTTTGGAGTCTAAAAACATCGTGGCTTGGGCTGGCACCCTTGTGTAGCTGGTCACTACTCAAACTCTGGCACTGGCATCCCAGAGAGATACCAGTTTGAGTCCTGTCTGCTCCATTTCTGATCCAGCTTCCTGATCGTGATCTGGGAAAGCAAGGAAGAATGGCCTAATCCCTTGGGGCCCTGCATCAATGTATTAGACCAAAAAGAATCTCCTGTACCTCGGCTTCAGACCAGCCCATCATGGAACATTGCAGCCATTTTATTGCATTTTGTAGTGCAATAATAATACTATAAGTAAATGCATTATATAAAACACACATTATATAGAACCTTTTCTAGAAAGTAACATAACTGGAAAAATCTTCATGCATGGCGTTTGGCTCTGTGAAATGCTGGTGTCCATCTTCCGTGATGGTCACTCAGTCGTGATATGTAGCTGTGGTTTTTGTTTGTTTTCTTTGTTTACAACTGTTTCAGCAGAGGATGAGCTGCCGGAAGCCCTCTCCAGTTTCCTCTGCAACTCCGTCCTTCAAACACATTAATTAAAAAAAAAAATAGTAACTTTTGTCTATAACCATTAACCTGTCAGGACTGAAAACTAAAATCTCTCCAAGATCTAAACCTCAAGATCGCACTTTGCTGAAGCACTGGTTATTGTCACCTCACTCACTCTGTTCTTCACTGTAATTTCAGTGGTCTCGGTCCTACAAAGACTTGTAGTAATTGAGGAAAAAGTTTCCTCAGATTAACAACCTCAAGGACCAACACTGACACTGCATTTCTCTAGTTCACTCTCTTCCAAATGCACGCATGATTGTTTCATATTTCTCTTCTCAATTTATACTTCTGACGTCTAGCTGGCCTCAGTCCAATTCTATCATGTGACTTCCTACTTCATTAAGAGAAAATAGATTATTACAAACAGTTTTTCATGCTTACGTTTCACCACATCCAGTCACCAATTTATGTCCGTGATCATGTACGTTGCTTTCTCCTATGGAATGCAAGGATTTTCTGAAACCACCTGAGGCCAGCCCATCCATTTTTCACTACATCTAAGCTGATTCCACCTGCTGCAGCAACACGTGCTGCTCTTTTATGCATTTCTTTCTGTTATGAAATAAACTTCATCAAAAAAACTTTCAGTTCCTGTTTTAGAAAAAAATTACAATTTTACTTCGGTCACTCAACAGTTTTCACCTCTGCTTCTCACACAAACAGGTTTACACACACACACACAGGCTCTGTCTGTGATTGCCAATTCATCTCCCCATATTTTCTGTTCTTAATCAGCACAGTTAAGCTTGTATCAATGCAAATTTATCAAAATACCTCTTTCAAATGTCTAATTGGCCTTTTACTAAAGGCAATAGTTCTTTCACTTGAAGGATAATATGATGCTCTGATTTTGCTTATGCTTATAGGTCTCTATGTTACTCCAAATCTTGCATCCTGAATTTTGTACTTGGACATTCTACATTCTCTAGTAATATTTACTTCACTTGAGAATGGAACAAAATTCCTGATGCAATCCAAAAGTGGGGGAAGGGGAGTTTTTGTTGTCTTGTTTTGTTGTCAGCTCTGATACAAATTCATATATTTGTATGCATATATTTTATATATTACTGTGGCTTTTTTTGGCACAAAATAGCCTAAGCGATCCTACTTATTGTCCAGAAATTCACGCATTCATAGCAGTGTCAGTTTACTGCAAGTTATAATTAATGTGTCTTTTATACACAGGAGCAGTAAAAGCAGAACCTTTACAAAACTTGTTTGTACTGCCTAGTTTAAAATATTATCACCATTAAGATCTGATTAACAGAGAACTAACACAGAAGAGAAAGTGAGGAATTAAGTATGGATGCAAGGCAAGCATTTACAGTCAATAGAAGACTCAGATCCTGAGCTTTCAGAGATCCAATGGAGAAAATCTTGGCAAATTCTGAGTTTCTCATTTTTATATAGGATTTAATGTTGTTATTAAGAAATACATCCTTTGGAATACTACAAAATGGATTTTAAATGTTTACACATTAAATTAGCAAGTCAGAATAAATTTCCAATAATAGATATGATCTCTTATTCAACAGACTTGACTTCAAACTAAAGACCACTATGTGCGAAACTGATTTTTGATATAAAAACTTCCAGATTCCAATGAGACTAGAGTATGCATGAAAAGCTTTTACAGATTAAGTAGGACAGGCTGTGGATGCCTACCATCTGGTGCTATAAAGCATGACTGGATTAGTTGCAACAGCAAAACGAATGTAATACTTTGCACAATCAGATGGTAAACAGGCAGTAATGATCTGTGCACATGATCGATGCACAGTGCCGAGTGGACAGGATTCTGGCAGTCAGAGACTAAAGAAGGAGCTAGAGTAATTCTACTCTTGGAAAGTTTCCAAATGTATATTTTTGGGACATTACAATGTCCAACTGAAAACAGCATGCAGTATATTCCATTGAAAACTTGGAATTCATGTATATTTCCTTTCTTTTCTTTTATTATCCGCAGGGATCTGTTGGCAACTCATTAAGTAATGATGGGACATTTAAAAATAAAATAATACAGAAAATTTCTGTGAAAATTGTTGAATGTCTGCCAACCTAAGAGGATATGGATTAAAGACGGGACAGACGATGCAAAAAGAGAAATGCAAGCAGAACACTGGATGAATTTAAGGTATAAGGAACAATTTTACAAATATAAGTATAAGGAACAATTTTAATAGTTTAAATAAATTTATGATATTTTGTAAACCAATTAATGATTTGATAGTGTTTTAGACAAAATATAGATACATAATATTACCTAATCATAAATAAATGCACATTTGTATATACAGTAGAAAAGCATACAGAGGAATTAAAATTACACAGAATTAGTTTTATTTTAGCCCCTAATTATATTTCTTAATGAATTATCATATGTAAATGCACACTTTACAGCTCTGACATAGCCATACAATAAGTCAGAATTGTAATTCCATAAACATATACAACCAAATGATCATAAACTATTTGAGTAAAACTACTATCAGTTCTAGGAAACAGAATCTTGAGTGAGTGATTCCAAAATGAGTTAAATAAACAAGACTTTTGGTTTTAGACATAGTAGATATTCAGCTATTCTTCATGAGAGTGGTTTAAAATAATTAAATCCTATGAAATAACCAAATTTACAATTAAAAATGGAGGGCATTTGGCTTATTGGTGAAATCACTGATGAGGCACTCTTACCAGAGTACCTGGATTTAGATTCTCAATTTTAATTTTCTAGTAATGTACACTCTAGGAATAGCATGTAATCTACAGGCTTTGTTTCAGCTTGGGTCTGGTTTTTGTGGACATTTAATGGGCAGTCCAGATAATTGGTCCTCCCTTATTTCAGCAAAACATTAACAATAATAACACAAAAGGGTTCATATTTAGCTTATATATGGCAGATATACAGAGAGGAGAGACAGAAAGGAAAATCTCATGTCCTCTGATTCACTCCCCAAGTGGCCGCAATGGCTAAAACTGAGCCAATCCAAAGCCAGGAACCAGGAGCTTCTTCCAGGTCTTCCACATAGGTGCAAAGTGCCAAGGCTTTGAGCTACCTGTACTGCTTTCTCAGGCCACAAGCAGGGAGCTAGATGGGAAACGGGGCTGCAAGGATACAGAATGGGCACCTCAGGTGCGAGGTGACTACTTTAGCCACTAGACTACTGAAAAGTTAGAAATAGATCAATGGAAAACAGAATAATGTAAATGGTATGTGTGTGTGTGTCTATACGCATGCGCGGTCACACACACACACACATTGCAATACTACTCACCTATTAAAAAAGAATATTTATTTATTCTTATTTAACAGGCAAATTTACAGAGAGAAGGAGAGATTTATAGAGAATGTCTTCCATTTGAGTTCACTACCCAAATGACCACAATGGAAACAGAAATCTGATCTTAAGCTGGGAGACAGGAGCTTCTTGTAGGTTGTCCACGTGAGTACACAGTCCCAAGGACGTGGGCCACCTTACCCTGCTTTCCAAAGCCATAAGCAGAGAGTAACGTCAGATGCAGCAGCTGGGACAAACAAATAGTGCCTATATGGGATTGCTGGTGCCATGTGGCGGAGGATTAGCCTGCTGAGCCATGGCACCAACCTGGACTTCCTCGATTTTCATTGATGGCTTGTTCACTTTTTTAAATTTTTTTTTTTTTTTATATTTTGGCCTGTTCACTTTACTGTTTCTTTCACTTTGAAGAAGTGTGACTTAGCTGTAAATCACTTTACTATATATAATCATAAAATAATTTCTTAAGGGAACCCTGTAACAATTAAATTTGAACATTTGAAATTACAAATTTTTGTTTCATCCACTGGTTCACTCCCCAAATGCCTGCCATTGCCAAAGCTGAGTTGATCTGAAGGTGGGCGCCGCTTGCTGATGTCTCAAGGGCGTGGGCTGTTAACTGTTGCTTTCCCAAGCCGTAAGCAGAGAGGTCAATCCAAAGTGGAACAGCGAGACACAAATTGGCCCCCAAATGGGATGCCGGCACCACTTAGTGAAGAATTTGCTTGTTGAGCCATGGAAATGTTGCTATAAAAAAGTGCAATTGAAGAACTGAAATAAAAACGTTTTTGCGACATTTTGTCTTTATAAATCATTAAGGCAAGAGGGTAGGGAATTAAGTCACATTATAATAAATATTTAAAATAAGTCATTGAAAATAGAATTGGCTTATGTAAACTTTATACATGGGTATGGAGCAAATTTTAATGCAAACCAGGAAGAAAAATTGTAAGAATAAACAAATGGTGTTCATATATACAGAAAGCTACAAAGATTCCCAAAGGTAATCCAATTATGTATTAAAAATCTATTAATGAATTGATTAATTAATTGGAAGAACAGATTTAACATATTTCAGACATATTGTTTTAAGAGCAGAATTTCAGACAACTGGCTCTATTTATTAGGATTAATAACACACATACATTTCACTGCTTCTTTCCTGTAAGTTGGAAGACATGTACCTTATATTCTCTAAAATGCTTCAGTTTGCGTTGTTCTAAGGACAGATGGGAGTAGAACCTGCCCTATCCCCTCTATATTCATAATTTTACTAGAAACTCTAGATGTGATTCACTGCAGGAGACAGACATTGTGGCTCCGTGAGTTCACATGCAATATTCTGTATGGGGACCAGATCCTCTCTCAGTTGCTCTCGTTTGATCCCATTCTCTGGTACTGAATTGAAAAAGAGAAGATGGCCAAAGTACTTGGGCTCCTGCACTCACTTGGGAGACTCAGTTCAAAGTCTGGTTCATGGTTTCAGCCTGGTCTTCCTACAATTTTGTTTGATGAGATTATGTTTGCCTAGTTTGGTTTTTGCAATCTATATTATTGGAGTAATCTCTGCCAGTGGAGCATCCACATGTACATTTTTTTCCTACTAGTTTTACTGGCTCAGGTATTTATGTTTTTATTCACTTTTGCTGATATTTAAGCAATGTTTCGGGTAACTATCCAATTTAATTATTTTGCATGTTGATATGCAGTTTTCCCAACAACACTTACTGATGACATGCAGTCATTTTCTCATTTTATTTCCTTGTCTCGTTGGTCAAAAATTAATCCACCACTTGGCACTTTTACTATGTGTTGAGTTTTTAAGAGAAGCATTTCTTTTTTTATTATTTTTTACTGTTTATCTTTTATTTAATTATTATTATTTCTATACTACAGTTCCAAGGTCTCACACATTTCTTCTCTTGCTGCTGTCCAATTCCCCACTCCCCACTGCCTTCCCAGAATTACAGTCCTTCACATGCATTTCATTGATGTTTATGTTTAAGGAATAAGAAAAAAAACGGTGAGGACAATGGTGACATTATTATATTTTATCTACACAAGAAATTTCCAGGTTTGGAGAAGGGCGAGGTAGGATCTGAATCTGGGCAATCACACCAACATCCGACATGTTAGGTCACCTTCTGGTTGCTGCATTCTTTGGCTCTTTCCTTTGTGGAAGCTGAAATACTGTTCTCTGTTGGCCATTCCACTTGTTCAGCATCTCATAGAAGCTTCGCGTTTCTGTAATTTACACGTTTATAATACATTTTCCCCACAAAAGAATTCTTGTTGCGGGCCCGACACGGTAGTGTAGTGGTTAAGGTCCTTGCCTTGAATGCGCCGGGATCCCATGTGGGAGCTGGTTCTTGTCCTGGCGGTCCCGCTTCCCATCCAGCTCCCTGCTTGTGACCTGGGAAAGCAGTCGAGGATGGTCCAAGGCTTTGGGACCCTGCACCTACATGGGAGACCTGGAGGAGGTTCCTGCCTCCTGGCTTCAGATTGGCTCAGCTCTAGCTGTTGCGACTGCTTGAGGAGTGAAGCATCTTGAATGGAAGATCTTCCTCTCTATCTCTCCTCCTCACTGTATATCTGCCTTTCCAATAAAAATAAATAAATCTTTTTTAAAAAAGAAGAATTTTTGCTGCATAAGATAGTATCACATATGTAATTTACATTGAATTACTGATATGTCTGCATACTGTCTGGAATATGCTCAATGTTTAAACAATACAGAAAATGTCACAAATGAAAACAAATTAACTGTGTACTACTGCATAAATTCAAATTCATAAAAATCATAAAAACACAAAGAATTTGTGTCTAGGATTGAAACACATGTATTTCCAAGTTTTTTTCTGAGAAAGGTATTGTGAATTTTATTTAGAAACAGAAAGACACACATGGCAAAATTTTTACCTAGCTCATTAATAATTTAGATCCAAAAAATTGAAATTGAATGATTGAGAAAAATTGAAAATAAACAATAGCTATAAAATTAGGTTATTTTTATTAGATACAGTACTTTCACAAAGCTATATGCAAGAATCATTTCTTCTCTGTAGATTATCAGCCACTTATGAATATAAAACAATATATTCAAATGTATTTTTTCATTGAGTTAGAAATTGTTCTTGAATGTACTAAATAAAATCTCAAAAAACGATTTCATCAAAAGCTAGTTGAATTTTTTTTTCCCCTCAGTAATAAAATCCTGGTGATTCTTAGCTGGAGGAAAATTGAACTTCTCTAGCTGTGTTGATGGCACCTTCTCTATGTATAATGAATTGGAATGATTATTTGAGAGAAATTTTTACAAGGAGAGTTTGTAGGTGATACCAGAAAGGTCAGTGTCAGATAGATTAACTGCAGCATGGTGTCTGTCAACCAAATTAGTGCTGCCTAGGAGGGGAGTTCAACCTGAGCTCTCACCATTCCTGGAGGCTCACCAATGTGAATCAGCAATTTTTCCCACACTGTTCTCTGCAAGGTCAAAAGTGTCCTACTATCCCTGCAGGACTTTCTTTCTTGCCAGCTGGTTTGTACTTTTGGTGCTTGACAAATAACATGTTGCCCACTCTATTTGACAAACTGTCCATGAATAGCAATCCAATTAATTTTACAAAGCATCATCACATTAAATGTGCAATGTAGAAACTTTATATGAAATATTAACATATTTAGGAAGTGAATACTTCTTAGTGCAGTATTTTATTATACTGAATGTCTAATGTCTTATTAAAAAGAAGTTCAGAATTGATACTAACTAAATTGTGATTTGGAGATAGAATCCAAATAGGTCTAGATACATCACAGATTTGCACCTGCACATTTCTAACATTATTTTCCCACATGCTGAGTAAACGAACAATGGTTTTAAAAAGATTTGTTCTATTCACTTGAAAGGAAGAGTCACACAGATAAAGAGAGACAGAAAAAGATAGATTTCATCAACTGATTTTTTCTACCAAAGGCTCAACGGCTGGAAGTGGGTCAATCCAAAACCAGGAACCAAGAGTTTTGTCCAGGTCTCCTATGAGTGTGTAGTGGTTAAGCACTCTAGCCATCTTCTGCTGCTTTCCCAGGTACATTAGGAGGGATCTGGATCAGAAGTGGAGAAGCCTGGACAGGAACTAGCACCTAATTAGGAATTTTGTGACAGAGGTGGCTGCTTTACCCTGTAGGCCACAGTACTTGTCTCGAAGAACAACATTCAGTGATATTTATTTTAAATACTTCAGAAAAGTGAACATCTTAAAGTACTGTGTCATTGATGGTATAGAAAAAATTATTGCATAATAAAGATGTGAATACAATTTTTGTTTGCTGATTTCTTTCTAAAGTCAAATAAAAATTATGAAAGAGCTATTACATAAGCAATTAACCAATAGGTTAAGGTTGCTCTAACTTTATGATCCATTGTATGTTTCAACAAAGTCTTGCTTTCTCAAGGCATCATGTGCTGAAGACTGAGTGTGGGGGCTGATGCTGTGACTCAGCGAGTAAAAAAATACTTAAAAAAATGATGTGATGCTTTATTCCACTGCATATGAGACCTCAGCTGTCAGGAAGGGTTTGTACCAGAGCCCCCTTTGTTGGCTGAGACAGTCTGAGCCACCCTGCAGTCGGAGGCCCTTCCCACACAGCGTGGTTTGCAGGTGCCTCTAGCCTTCCACTTCTGTCAAGTTTTCCACACTGCCTTTTCTGTTATCTCTCCTACACTTCACTGATACTATCTACAGTCACCCACTGTGTATTCCTAAATCATTCTTGACATCTTATTTGCAAAGGACCCAAAAAGCTATATTCTGCTACCTACAAGGAAGTACCATAATGATGTAGAGTTAATATCGTTATGACATACACATATATATAGCTTAAGTATTTATTTAAATCTTTATTCCAGCAATGATACCCATACATATGACTATTTCTTTCATAAAAATGGAAATGATTTTGGTTAATATAGGCATAAACACTTACAGACATTACCAAGGCAAAAAGTTGATTTGAGTACAATGAATTTCAAAATACATTCTTAGTCTTATTTTCTTAGTGCCTAATTTATTTGAGGAAAAAAATAATGAGTGACAGTGGCAAAGACAGAAGAAAGAGAGAGGGAGAAAATAAGTGAGAGACAGAGAAAAAGAGACAAAATGAACAGAGCCACCATAAAGGGTCTGGCCTATGCCAAACAAGGATTCAGTAGCTTCACCAAGGCCACCCACATGGCTAACATAGGGACCCCCGCAGTGGAGACATCCTCCACTGTTTCTCCAGGTGCCTTGGTAGAGAGTTGGATCAGAAACAGTGCAAGCAGGACCCAAACCTGAATTCTGTTATGAAATACTGGCAATGCAAGATGAAACTTAACTCCATGCACTTGCTATGCATAGTTTCTTAGAGCACACATTTCTATGGCCTATCTGGAGCCTATGCCTTTTGTTTTTTTGCACCAGTGTCAACTTCTTTATTTGAGTTTTCCAAGAACCTTTTGACCTATCATTGGGTATATTTTCACATTCTTACATGTTTTATGTTCTGTGCTTTAAAGATTCACAGCTTTTAGCCACATAAAGTTTATTTTAATTTCTACATGAAAGAGATAAAGATATAAATTTTCAAGTCAAACACAATTCCTTTATTGTTTTAAGGTAATAAAAGACAATGTTTGATTTGTGAGTCAAGAGTAGATTTGGATGGACTTAAGCAGAGACCAAAGGCCATATCTCTCTTACTCTCTTAGCATAAGTCTGAACGAAGCCAAAAGACTGAATACAAGGAGACAGAAATGCTATATAATCTAGAGATTGAAAATAGATTAGAAACTTGAATTAACCATTCAATTGCCCTTTGTTGCTATATTTATTTTGGCTGATGCTTGGAACAAAACATGACTTAAGCAATCTGGCCTTGCGAGGAAGGTGTTCTTACTTTTCCTCTTCTACATTCTCATCCTCCCAATCAGCGAGGGAATGGAAGAAGAACAAAAATTATCTGAAACATTTGCTTCTGTAACTGGTAAAATACCTTGTATTAAAATTATCATATTTTGTTTTTCCTCTTACAAGAGCCTTTGAAAATTTGGAAGCTATGTAACTAGGCACTTTGGCCATGCATTTGGCCTTGACCTGCAACACTTAACTTTCTTTCTGTGTGATGTTATCAAATAAAAATTTGTGCGGAAGTGAAGACAGAAATTGTCTAAATTAACATGGGAAGCAGATTGTCAAAGGCACACACACACACACACACACACACACACACACACACACAAATTATTCCTTAGAGAGTATTTGGGTTATGTAAGGAAGAATTTCTGTAATCAACAAATAAAAAATTGTGAGCAAAAAATGCTTCCCAGTAGTCCATCTTGCTTTTATATATACAGCAGACTTCTTCAAGATCTGTGTTATTGTTCATTCTTCCTGCTTTGCTTTTCCTGTTGCTGCTTTTGTCACACAAAGATCTCTCTAGCTAGGTTCAATGTCCATCATTTCCTTTTCTAGCTAATTTCTACATATTCTTATGAAACATTTATCAAACACAAGCCTCGTGTTCCAATTCTTGTTTCTCAAATATCTGACATGGAGTAGTCAGTGAATCCTCATATTGGCATTTAATTACTTGAGTTTGTCACTATTTCAAATCTCCACTAAATTATCTGTCATTTAGATTACAACTCATTCAGACTAGTCCATTTGCCATGCAAAAAAAGCATCTGAATACAATTATTTTAAAAAACTAACTAGATTAAAATCATCCCTAGTTCAAATCATTTATCTACATGCACACTTCTCTCCAAAATCAGTTTATCCTTTCTTTACCTTTACATGTGTCCCTATTTTTTTCAATATTAAAGTAAAATCTCATTCATGGAAATTCTGCTTTCTAGCATCAATAGTACTTTTGGAAAAACTTGTCCTGATAACCTCTACTGTTCTCTAATGTTTAGCTGTTCACTGCTTTTAAGTCTTATTGCTTTACCATTACTTATTTTCTTTGCCATAACAGTGTAAGTATTAGTACTGGTATGAGTGTAAATTGCACACTGGAAAACAGAAAGATAAATAAGGTAATTTATGTAGCTATAGTATTCTTAATCAAGGCAGATAACTAGTAAAGACTCTGGAATTTAAAAACAAAAAATTTCTTGTATCAGTGTGCAACAGAGAAAGCAAGAGCTGAGGGACAAGGATAAAGAGATTTGGATGGTTGCTCGGGGAAGTGGGAAGGTGAGGGGAGACTGCAGAGAAGAGGTTGGCAGTGAAAGAATCATCAGAGTCTCCTGTGTGGTTTAACTCTGTGTGAGCAGTTTAAAGTGAGAAGAAAAAGAGAAGAGGAACACAGCCAAGATGGCACGAGGGAGGAAAGCAACAAGCCAGCAACATGAAATATCTTGGCACTAAAAACGCTTCCCTTGTAGGAAGTCATGATAGGACACTGTTGCTAAGGGTAAACCCAGTAACCTGGAATTTATAGGACCAGACAGCATGGCCCTATAATGACAAACCCAGTGACAATCCTACAGATAACATTTATTTTAACTCAGAAAACTCCATAAGTGAAAGAATACTAAAGAACATGAGATTATAAAGAATGTAATGGTATTGGCCCAATATCAAGAAGTAACTTTTGTTTAATTCATATAATATGCACAGAATAATATAACAGAGAGAAATGTTTGGTAAGACTTCAAAACATTTGAAAACATGTAGCTATCTTTTCTATATATATATATTTTACTATAGTACTATAGTATAACCTTTTTTTTAAAAGGATATAAGGTGCCATTAGAGCATGTTGCTAGTGGGGCTTGCGTAGTGGATAGCAAGCCGCTTCCATTGCTTCCATTACTCTGGTACCTGCATTCCAAAAGGGTGCCCATTCACGTCTTGGTGACTCCACTGCTGATCCATATCCCTGTTGCTGGCCTGGGGAAGCAGGTGAGGATATTTCAAATCCTAGGGCCTATGTAGCCATGTGAAGGACCCAGAAAAGCTCCAGGCTTCAGACCAAGTCAACTCTGGCAGTGGAGGTCAACTGGAAAATGAAGAGTGAATCAAAGGATGAAAGATCTCTTTCTACCTCACCCACTCTTCTTCTGTAATTCTAAGTTTTAAGAAAAATAAACTATCTCTCTTTCTCTCTCTCTCTAGATATATATGGGTGTGTGGTGTGTGGTGTGTGTGTGTGTGTGTGTGTGTGCGTGTGTGTGTAGTTACCATTGTCATGATTTTTTTCTATATACATGTAACAGAAATATGATTCCACACTTTTGTGCTTTTTGCCCTTGCTCCAATATTATTTGTTAGTGTGATTTAAGATAATTTAAATAAATGGCATTGTGAATAACCTCTGCGTGTCATTCATGAACTTGAGTAAAATGAGCCGTTTTAAAGGACTATAATCACATTTATACACATGACCCCAAGTCCCAGATTTTTCTGTTTTTCAAAAAAAAAAAATTCAAAATGTAATGAGTAATGAGGCAAAGATTTATAAAAATATATTTGGTAGACAATAGGTAAATGTAATAGATAAAAACAAATGCATAGCAACATCGAAAATTGATGTACTACTTGAAGAGCCCAGGAATAGTTACAGTTAATCTAGAATCTAGCGTAATGATACAGTACTTGAGATACTAAAACAGGTATGCTCCTTCTTTTTCTAGAAGCAAGTAAAAGTCTACGTGCTAAAGTCTATGATCGATCCCAAAGGAAATGTCTATCCCCTATAATTGTGTACCCATTAACCCAAGTACTGATACAACTGTGTGAGGTCTTATCTAGCTAAATCTGTATCAGTATGTTGCTTAAGACTGAGAAATAAAATAAAATGAAAAGCTTCCCGGAAAGCAATGCTACCATATGACCTATGTTTCACTGAAGAAAACAGTTTTTTAAAAAGCTTTGTTTTATGAAGGAATTAAAACTAAAAATAGCAGATCCCATGAGATGTAGGAAAAATAGTATAAAAAAAGAACATTAATCATTCAGTAGCATATTATTTAACTCCATGATGTTGT
This sequence comes from Ochotona curzoniae, assembly GCF_017591425.1. Taxonomy (NCBI): domain Eukaryota; kingdom Metazoa; phylum Chordata; class Mammalia; order Lagomorpha; family Ochotonidae; genus Ochotona; species Ochotona curzoniae. The sequence continues at coordinate 37,136,967 of NW_024466502.1, read as the reverse complement.
AAAAGTTTTATTACTATTCCTCTTGTTGATTTTAGTTCATAGCTTTTAGTTTAAGTGGAAGTAGATTAACTCTGCAATAGAAACTAACATAACCAGTTGTGAAGATGCAATGTAGTATGAATCTATACTTTCAAGCCAAAGATGAACTCCCAAAGAAACTGACAAATGTGTCTTGACAATAAATCACTGGACTCTGTCATTTTCCATACCTACAATGCAAGTTACCCTCAAATAGCAGAATGGTGGACATGTGACAGTTTATAGAGAACTATACGACTGCAATATTATGGGGAAAATGAGGGAGCAAAGAGGGTTTGGGAAGGGGAAGGGGAAACCCCAAAGCCTATGGACTTACACTGTCAAATAATTACAAATAATAATAATAACTTTTACAAAGAAAAAGCTGTATCAATAGGCTGAAGTAAAGTGCAACAGATTTTTTTCCATACCCTTTTTGGTGGAGTAAATGTATAGAAAACAAAACTGCAACAACTCCTTTGGTATGAATTTCTTCTCTCCACAATGATATTTTGGACTGCAGCATTGAAACTGAAACTGGTGTGCCAAACTCTCTCTTGGGAATAATCCTGGTTAGATTATTACTTTCTAAAACTCTTATTAATAGGGTACCAAAGGACACTGGCTGATTCCCGGTGTATTAGGGCAGCAGGGGAGACCCTAATTATTGTTTGCTATTTTTTAAAGTCCATGTTAGCTGTTAAATCTGGTAGCAATACAATTCACTTTGATTCTGAATATGTTATGTCTTCTTTAGCCACAAGTGTAGTGCTGTCTATGCTAGGACGAGTTGCGTTTTCAGCGGCCGGTCCATCACCGTGTGTGGTACAGAATATCAATCGTATTCACAGAGGATGGCATTTCCTGATCTTCTCCTCTCATTCTGAAGTACCCTAGGGGTACAAAACCGAAAGCTCCCTGAGTTGGAAGAAACCATAATCTGCCATATTTTCAGAATGAATAGTTTGCTGACTGACATTTTGTCTTATCAACATTACGAGAATATTGCTGTTTATCACACGGATATCTGTCTTTCAGAACTGATTTGTTTTACTGAGAATTAGTAAGTGCATCTTTACTCCTGCTGCTGCCAAGTATGTAAATACTGTGATGCAGCATTATTGAAAACCCATGTCTTTTTAACACGCACTTGGATCCTAACTTCCTGGCAGGTGTTGATAAAGGATAAGCGTATGCAGACAGTCACTGAGCATACAATAGGGCATGAGCTGGATGAGATCTGGCAGGCTGCTTTCCACCGCTAGTTGTTTGACTTCACTTACAGCACTCACCACGGTCTAGACATACCAGAATTCCCAACATAATAGGGGCAAAAAAGAGAAAGAAGTCACTTTGACATTGCAAGATAAAGATACTTGTGGTAACAGAATTAGACAGATTGAGCAAAAGGAAGTCAATTGTCTCTCCCTGAATTTTTAATTCACAGACATGACCACAATCCATTTAGATGATCAATTTAAAAAACGTATCCTAGAAATAGCAACATGCTAGTGATATAATATTCATTGGGATATCCCTTTACACTTTTTTTTCAAATCATTGATTTAAGATAGAAGCAGATTTTCTTCTTAGAGAGTTAAATGAAAGGTATCTAGAGACACGGACTTTGTATTCAATTTTACGTAACATTCAACAATTACTGAAATCCTTCACAAATAGTAGCTTGAAAAGACTTATAATTACCGTATGCAGAACATAAATTCAGATGAATGCAAGATAGTAATTTTTTCCACAAAATGAACTATATAAGATAGGCAAAAATAAAGACTGCATGCTTTAGAAAGAAATGCCCTCTGGTTTGTGAAAGTGGTTACAAAATTAGAACACATTCAAGTCATTAAAACTGACCAGAGAATGTCGGTTTTGAACATTTTGCTTACTTGGATATTTAAAGGAAATTAGACACAGATTGAATGTTTATTTTGTTCCCTGGCACAAGGCCAGAGTTTGCACCAGGTGCAAGCAAATGGGAAAAATGTACAAAGCTACTGAAGTCTCACATGTACAAAGAGGTATGTCTTGATTTTTAAAAACATCTCAAGATTTAACTATGTAACCTTAGTTCTCTAAAACAAATTAAATCGTGCAGGGGATTTTACCTATACTTTATATATTTTTAGATGAATTTATTTATTTTTCTTGCAAAAACAAATCAGATTTATGGAGAGAAGGAGAGACAGATCAGATTTATGGAGACAAGAAGAGACAGAAACATCTTCCATCTGCGAGTTCATTTCTCAAATGGCCTCAATGGCTGGAGCTGAGCTAATCCAAAGCCAGTAGCCAGGAGCTTCTTCCTAGTCTCCCACATGTGTGCAAGGCCCCAAGGCTTTTGGATAATCCTTCACTGCTTTCCCAGGTCCTGAGCAGGGAGTTGGATGAGAAGTGGAGCTGCTAGACCATGACTGGGCACCTGTAAGGGATCTGGCACTAGCAAGATGACAATTTATCCATTGAACCATTGTGCCAGGACCTATGTATGCTAACTTAACAAGATCAAATTAAGGTTTGAACATATATGATACTGGTTCTGTGTAAAAAAGTAATAATATAAAAGGAAACAGAAATAGCTGTGACAAAAAATAGACAAGTTGTGCAGTCATAGAATTTATTATTTTCAGACTATGCATATCAATATTTGCTCTAATTATTTAAATGATAATATTTGTTGTATACTTGGTTGCTTTCTCCTGCATACCCTCACTCCATTTTACAATTTTGTCACCCCTTTAACTTCCAAACGTGTGCCAACAGTTATGTGACCAATTTTGATCTATTTTGGGGCCATATTTTTGAGATCATTTTCCTAACTAAGGGTAAACATTCTTTATTTAAAAAAAAAGATCTATTTTATTTTTTATTTTTATTGGCAAGGCAGATTTACAGAGAGAAGGTGATGCAGAGGGAACGACCTTGCATTTGCCGGTCTACTCCCTAAATGCCTGCAATGGCCCGAGCTGATCCAATATGAAGCCATGAGCTTTGGCTACAGTAAATACCCAAAATAACCCAATGACCATGATTGTAATACACTAATCTTTTTGTTCTGCCCCTTTACTCTTTTCTACTACCACTTTAGACTTAGCCACAGTCTCTGATTTTTTCCATTTCCATGGAGCATATCCAGGTTCATTCTCCCTTACAGACTTTGTGATTGTGTGTGTGCATTTTACTGAAGCTTAAAAGCTTAGGAATGTTTATTCATACATAAAATGCTTTGTAAAATATAGAAAAGAAAATGAGGCTTAATCATATTTTAATTATTTGACATATCTGCAACCATGTGCTTTTGATAAACAAAAGTAGCTGTTTATTTTATAGATATTATTGAAAGTGTCTTTTTTTTCCCATTTCATATGTTGGGGGTTTTAGGCTCTCAGGATCACATGTGCTTCAAAGTGTATTGTACAAATAAATGAATGGATAAGCAAATAAGTTAGCAATCCACAAAAGTAATGTCATACTGACAGTTACTTTTGTTAAAGCCCAGGGATTGCAAAAGATCAATGTTCAAAGCTACTTTTGGTAGATCACCCTAGAAACCTTCAAAGGCATCGTGTGTTAATACTTAAAACAGTCTAAAAAGATGAAGAATGGCTAACTAAATGATTTGTCTATGCTGTTAGCGTGTTTATTTTTTCATTCAATTATAATCAGAAATTGAAGTAAAGTGAATTAGAAAAGAAAATTTAATTGTATCAAGTGTTTATTGGATTCATTTACCACTGCATTAGCACTAGATTTAAAAAATGTAATTAAGTTTCCAATGGGCTTAAGCAGGGGATCAGTTTAATTTACTGAATGATTACTATCTTTAACACTGCAAATGAATGTCACTATCTTTCAACCTAATCATGCATGGCCATTTCTTGTTATGAAATCAAAATGACTCCTTCAGAATGGCCTCTTTATATTTCTCTGACAACATAGCCATAGCTGTAGTCAGTAGGTGATGGATAGGAAGACCTTGGTCCATCCAGTGTTTCATAGAAAAAGTGGAATTCTTGTTATTATTATTAAAATTTTAAAAAATAAGAATCTAAGCACATGTTTATCTTGATAAAAGAAGTAACAATAATTGTATTACAAATATATCACTAAATATAACAGTACAAGCTAGATACCTATAACTCTGTTACATGGTTAGAGCTGGTCAACAGTTTTTGAAGAGCATTCCATTTCAGTGTCTACCTTCATGCCTGCCTGCTTTCATGATGCCCTCTCCTTGCTAATACAAGCTGTGGGACACGAGAGACAATGTGTTACCTGTCAGAGTCCTGGATTGAGTGCTGGAGTCCAGGGTTTGGTCTGTCCCAGCCTTGGTTATTTAAGGGTCTGGAGAAGTGAACCAAAAGATGGGAAATACCCCTCTATTTTCCTAGCTCTTGGTATTTAAATAAAATAAATGCATTAAAGGATTTCACAAGTAATTGAGGAACACTAACATATTGTTTTCAAAATATGAATTGGTATTCAGTGTTCTATTAAAATATAATTAAAATGCATGTTAAAGAAGCAAGCTTTTTTTCTTTTCACTTCATCTTTTTAAAAAGTTAAAATGTGTATATTTGCAAATGTAATTAGTAATATTTTGGTACATTATCTTTCTCACTCTCATATTGCATATTTTAAGTATTCAGATTCATGTATCTTATATCACTGATATTTGCTAAACAATTTTAAAATATTGAGACATGACAGAACTATATATACATGTACCATATTGAATTTAACATGGATTTCAATATTAACAAAATATTTTACACACAATCTGGAGTCAAATGCTGTGATTGTTCCAATAATACATTTTTATTGAGATGTTTCTTTTTCATTTTTACAAGGGTGCCAATCATTAACTCTTACTTAATAAAAAATAAATCTGCCTAAAGGAAAAAAATGAACATTCCACAATAAGGTATAGATTTTCTGTTAAAATCATATCCTGTTTAATTGCAATCTGGTCATAGTAAATCATGTGTAATCACAAAAGTCTGTTCTCTGGGTGTGCTGTACTCTATCCCTATGGGCTGGCACTATAGAGTACCTAATACCTAAAATGAGGTGTTTTTAAGTTTAAACAAGGGTTGCAAACTTGTTCAAAAATTGTCTATTCTCATTGTGTAGTTCGTCTAGCAAGAATGAGGGGACTCGATTCAGTGGCTATATGTTGATGATTGTTGGTATAATGTCCATTTTGAACACGTAACATTTTCTACATTGATCAATAATGGAGAATACTGTACTAGTTAGGCTAAAGAGTCACAAGCAATGCAAAGTAAGGACTATTTTTCATTTAAATATTTAAATAATATCCGAAACCATTTCAGAAATATTCAGTGAAGGCAATTAATGATGCACAGCAGGCAACGTTGCAACATGCAATATCCGCATCCTACATCGCAATACCTGCTTGAATCCTGGCTATTCCCCTTTGAATCTGGCTTCTTGCTTGAGCTTAGGAAGGCACCAAATGACGGCCCAAATCACATGGGTTTTGTCCGAGTAGGCTTTAAACACTGGGTCTAAAGCACAAAATATGAAATTCAGTTTAAATCGTTAATATAAAAGCTAGTGGGGAATTTACTGCCCTGGAAAGCCACACACCTAGGGATATTCCAAACTGCTAAGACAATCACTGTGAATTCATCCAAGGAGCTTTCTTTGCATGTCACCAACCATTCCATCAGGATGCCTGCGATGCTCTGCACCTTTCCCAGCAGGCTGCATCGGAAGGGATTCTGGCTGCTGCTCAGAGCGGATGAAGCCTAGCGTCACAATCCCTGAACCTTGCCTGTACCCCTGCTCTTTCCTTACCGCTCCCCAGCTCTGTCCTCCCTAAAGCTCAATCTCAACTTTAACTAGCTACCTCCTTTTCTTCTTTGAGCTCTAGAATCCTAATGGTTAGCTCCAAGCCTAACATTAGGATGACTCCTTTTCTATTTCAAGAGCCAGTTTCTGAATGAGCAGTCTTCCCTCAGGCAATACTTCACTAAATTCATGGATTCTGAAATTCTCATGTGTTGATAAGCACCCCGCCATTCTGTCTCTTCAAACCAAACCAAACCAAACCAAAACAAGACAAAAATCTTGCATGAATTGGGCTTAAGGTGGGGGAGTTAAAACCAAAAGTGGGTTTCTTCAGCACTGAAGGTTGGATGGAACTAGTCGTTTTCTATCTCCATGTTCTTTGTGCTCCTAACTTTACTTGAAGAAACTACAGAGCATATGAGGCTCCCTATATCCACAGGCATATCTCCCCCTCCATGGTGACCCTGCTTCTGCCACTCTCAACTTCTCCTCCAGGATCTTTTCATTAGGAGGAGGGCTACCAGCTCCAATGGGTCCCTGTGCCAACTTGCTACTTCACCATGAAGCTCTGTCTCACATCTAAATTCTTACTCAAAGACAAAGACTCTGTCAAGCCATCTCCGGAAATATGTTTGGTCGAGCTACTTAAGAAAAATAACTAAGAACATAAGAATTGTGGTAAGTCCCGCAAAACTTCACAATGAAAAACTTCACTACCTGTTCTCTGTGTTTGCACCTGCCTTTCCTAGTGGCAGCCAAAATGTCTCTGCTGATATTTCTTGCAGACAGAGGTTTGCTCATTCTCATCTAACGAGCCATCTTGGCATCTAACTACCCTTCTTTTCATTCAGTCAGTGTCTCCATCATACTCTGGCAGGAGGAAACTTACACAAGATGTAGGCCAACACGGAAGTGTGTGTGTGTGTGTGTGTGTGTGTGTGTGTGTGTGTACACGCATATGTATGTGTGCCTGTGTGTACACGTGTGCCTGTGTGTTCGTGGGTGGGCATTAAGTCTGTTCAGGAGCCAAGGCTCAGCACTTTGTCTCAACAGCCCTCTCTACCAAAGAATGTCACATGTCACATTCCACACCCCCCCACCATTAATGATTACTCACCATTTTAAACAGATATTGAAAACAGCTGATTCTAACAAGGTTCATTTAAACTGCTGATTTTACTACTGATCCCACTCCATGCAGGGCAATGTTCTTTAATCTTGATTTTTTTTTCCCTTGATTGGTTGCTCTTACACAGATAGTTCTCATTTTCTTACTTTCTAAACCATAAGCTCTTTTTTATGTCTAAGAATTTAAGATTTATCTGCTCTTGAATCTTCAGTACATACCTTGTTGAATCATAGAGCTCTCCAATCACTATTGCCTGTAAAGTATAAAGATATGAAACTGTTATATCCTCTAACATGTCATGGACTCTTGTTACTATAATTATGTTTAGTGTAATTTTTTTCATACATAATTTGTTTCCCAAAAATATTTATGTTTGATAAAATGGTTGTGGGTTGTGAGAGAGATAATGCCAGAAAAGTTTGGATATATTAAACAGTCTTTATTATCCAAGCTTGCTGATAATAGGGTCCATTGGAAATAAGCAAATGACCAATCCAGGCTGAATTGAAACCCTGAGAGGAACAAATGGTCATCACCAAAACATTCATCCATTAAACTGAAGACCTATCTCCCTGCTTCCCCAGCAATGTAAGTTATTCATGCAACAAACAACCTGGATGCACTTAGAAGATGCAAACATTCACCTTTTCCTAGCTTCTCTGTGTATATCCCATTAGTGCTAAGCCTCACCTCTTTTGGAACTTTTGAAAGAAAACAAATTAGAAATACAAAGAATCTTAGCTTTAATAGCTTCGTTAACTTCCCCAAGCAGTGAACAAAGGATAAAAAATACAGACACATAGGGGCCATGTTCACGGACTACCTGTTCTTAGTGTTTGTCCACAGAAGGCTAGAGACTTAGTAGGTACTATGGATGCAAATAGCAGAGGGCAAGAGCAATGGAAGCACATGACCAAGAGAGATAGCCCCTCCCTACTACGGACCTTGTCATCAAGCTTGTCATCCTAAATTAGCAGCTTAAGACTCTGCTCAGAAATATATTTCTGAGATTTCTTGGCTTGACAACTCCAATGTTCCACTGCTTTAATATTTTCAAAATACAAAGCTGTTTTAAAGTACCTAGGACAGGAGTCAGTGTGGACATTTAACAGCCTAACCCTCCACTTATAATCACTGGTGTCCTATAGGGGCACTTGTTGTAGTCCTGGCAGTTACACTTCTGGTCAATCTCTTAGCTACGGCCTTTGGAGAGTAAGTGAAGAAAGGCTCAAGCCCTTGGGTCTCACACTCACGTGGGACACACAAAAGAAGCTTTGGGCTCTTGGATCCGGGGTTTGCATTGGCTTAACTCGCCCTTGTGCTATTTGGCAAATTAACTGTTAGATAGAAAAATCTCTCTGTCTCACCTTCTCTCTGCCTTTCAAATAAAATTAATATCTTAAAAAAAAGAATAAAATGACTGCAATTTAAAATTCTATATGTTCTTTCATATAACATTTCCTTCTAATTTATAAGCATTGGGGGGTTGTTTGGAATGTGAATTTAATGAATCAGTAGCTAGAAAGATGTGGAAAAAGATTTTGGCATGGGAATAGATTCTTGGTGATAGAAGGTTAAAACAATATTTTGCTATAAACTCTTGATGAAAAGAGGGACTGAAACAATAAGCATGTTCTGGAAGGATTGTGCAAGCTAAATGCTATGTGATATTAATTTGGGTGAGATTAACAGAAGTTTAACTTAATATCAAAATCTTCGCATTTCAAAAACATATAGCAAGGCTACCAAAATTCACTCTGCCTGTTTTGGTTTCCTGAAGGTGCAGGATAATGTGATTAAAATTTCTCTCTCATCCCTTGTCTTTGTTGTTCAGTCAGAATTAGAACATAAAGGTGGCTAGCCTTCTCTAACCCTATTTGCATCTTGGCTCACAATGTTGCCATTCTCTTTAAGCAGCCAAATCAAGAGATGACTCCCACCACCCCAAAAAGAAAGTAGTGATACAAAGCACAGAGACAGGAGATTCTTCTGGGTCTCTCACATGAGTGCAGGGTCCCAAGGCTTTGGGCTGTTCTCCACTGCTTTCCCAGACCACAAGCAGGGAGCTGGATGAGAATCAGGGCTGTCGGGATTAGAACCAGCGCCCATATGGGATCCCAGTGTGTGCAAGACAAGGACTTTAGCTGCTAGGCTACTGCGCCAGCCCCATGCCGTTTTCTTTATTTGGAATGATGTGCAATTGCAAATACAATGTGTTGGAATGGAAAAGCAGATTGATCACATTAATTAGCTGTAATTCCATTATTTATTTTCCTTTTGTAAATTTAGAGGGAAAAAAATCTGAGAAAAAAAATGGTGTCTTCTCTCTAAAGTCACAAACAGATTTAAAAAAATAGAAATTATATTTTAGCAGGTGTAAGCTAGGCTTAATATTATCTTCTGTCAAAACAGAAACTTTTGGCTGTATGTTTTAACAATTACAGTTAAATTGTTTTCTTCAGTAAATAGAGGGTGGGATCCTGGTTATGTCAAAACAATGCTCTCAGAGAAACAGTGAAATTTTGCATCAAAATCATAAAAATTGCCAGCCATTAGACACTTACAGCTTGGTTCAAATTCCAGTGGATAACATGGACTCTCAGGGTGTCAGCCAACGCACTGTAAATACAGAAATGCTGTTGAGCAGGATTAGAGGCCTAAATCAGTACAAGCACATTGCCTAATAATCAGAGCCTAGACCATACACGAGATGTATGAAACATGTCATTAAGTTAATGAAACGTCACTTTATAAATTTGTATTGTGAGATTTTTCAAACCCTCATATTTCTTTGAAGATATTTAATTTTTTTGGTTATTACCAAATGGAACTGATCTTAAGAGTTCCTTAACAGTCAAACTTTATGTTCACAAAACCTATTGATTTTTCTGTGATGAATTAATTCTTATCCTGCAACTTTTCCAACCTCGTTTTTTGACTTTCACATGTGTCTTTATAGAGTCTTTTGGTTCCTCTATGTATAGAATCAGTTCACATACATGGTTCCAGCACGATAGCATAGCAGCTAAAGTCCTCATCTTGGACACGCCAGGATCCCGTATGGGTGCTGGTTTTAATCACGGCAACCCCGCTTTCCATCCAGCTCCCTGCGTGTGTCCTGGGAAAGCAGTCAAGGACTGCCCTGCACCCGCGTGGGAGACCTGGAAAAAGCTCCTGGCTCCTGGCTACGAATTAGCACAACTCCAGCCATTGCGACCTCTTAGTGAGTGACCCATCGGATGGAAGATCTTTCTTGTATGGTTTCAAATCTTAGCTGAAATTCTTACACATTTTCCTTATTACATATGGTGTTGCCTATGTCCCTTTTTTTTGGTTTGTTTTTGGATTAATATGATGCTGTCCTCATAGAAGGAGTTTTAGACGATTCCCTCTCCTTCAGTTACTTAGAAGGTTGAGAATAATTAGTCACTTCTAAACATTTTTATCAGTATTGGGCAGTGAAGCCATCTGTTACTGGACTTTGCAGGAAAGTCCCCAGTATTAGCTAAATACTCGTGTTTACTGGTGCATTTATGTTTTATTTGGCATTATGATTCAGTGTTGTAAGCTGCAGGCATTGATAAATCTATGATATCTTCCAATATAAATGCATATAAATGTTTGTGCTGATTCATGAAGATCGTTTTTACTTTTTTAGTACCTTTGTAGTATCTCTCTTTATTCTGTGATTTTATTAATATGGATTTTCAATTACTTTTTTGTTAGTTGGCCCAATGATGTATCACAGTTTTTTTTATTTCCATTTAATTGAGCATTTTCCCATTGTCTTTGGCTTTGATTTTGTTTATTTCTTCAATAATTTTAATTATTTCTTCTGTCTTATTAGTGCAATGTTTGGTTTATTCTGATTTCTCCAGGTCCTTCAAATATACTGCTGGGTTCTCATTTCTTGATGTAGGCATTCATTGCTATGTAATTCAGTGCTTTTACTGTATCCTATATTTTCGGAGATGTTATATGTGTTCTTTGTTCATTTCTTGGAAGTTTTTGGTTTACTTTTTATTTATTCCTTTTCTTACAGCTCCATCAGGGAGTTTATATAGTGGTTAATTTCCAACTTTACTCTAATGCTGTAAAAAGCCATGAATGGCATGATTTTTTCTTCCTTTCTTTCTCTTTCTTTTTCTCTTTCTCTCTTTCCTTCTTTTTTTCTTCTTCTTCTTCTTCTTATTTGTATAAGTTTGCTGATACTTCCCCAATGTCTTGACAAACGGTCCATTCTAGGTATTTTTCCATGCACCTGTGAAAAGAATACATATTTTGTAGCTAGTGGATGACATTGTAGATATCAATAAGGTATATTTAGTCCATATTGTAGATTAGCTATGTTCTTAATGAATTTCTGTATAGTTGGTCTATCAATTGATGGTAATAGAGTATTGAAATCTGTCATTTTTCTTTTCTTAATTTTAATAATTTTACTTCGAATTAAGAGTTTAGAGAGAGAAAGAAAGAAAATCTTTCATCCATTGGTTCACTCACTAAATAAGCGCAATGTCCAGGGCTCGTCTAGCTTTCAGCTGAGAGACAGGAATTTCTTCCACATCTTCTTTAACCAGAAAATTTATGGGTCTTGTCTTTTTATCCATTTAGAGATTCTGCATTTTAACTTAGTAATAGAAACATTATACTCTTAAGATTATTATTCATAAGTAACAATTTGTTCCTCCCAATATTTTGTAAATATCCTCATATACTTTGGATTTTATTTGTGCTTCCATTGGGAGATTTTCTTTCTTAACAGTTTATCCTGACAAAAACTGTCATATTTTGTCTTTCTATATATGTTATCATTAAGAAACATTTGTAAGGCTTGACAGGTAGGAACAAATTCTTTCAATTTATAATATTTTGGTAGATGTGTGTACTTCATGTTAACATACAAATAATGCTTACTGGGTATGATAATATATGTTCATGGTTTTGTTTTTGGAATTTTTACTTTGAATTTTACATTTTATGGTACAATTCCATAGAGTCGGAGTCTCCCCCAACCCCAAGTTCCCAGTCCTTACTGAATTCCTCATATTTTTACAATAGAATAGTCTTTCTTAAGGGGTTATAATTCTATCAGTCTGTTATTTAAATGTGTCCTGACATTGCTGGTATAGACAATGTCAGACAGTCCAACATCCCATTGTCTAGATATGCCCAACAGTTCCATTTACAAGCCATCTTTGATTTGGAAGCAGGGATGCATATTGCATTGTATCTACACATTTGGATATGTTAGTCTCTATTATTCCATCACTACACATTCCCTTAAATGAGAAGCCAAGATACAATGTCAACAACAGGTATATAGTTAAAACAGAAACAAAAAGAAGAAAAAATACAGCATCATATATTCGATAAAACATGCCACTGAATAACCAACATATGGGTGACAGAAAGAACACACAAAAGCCTCTTGGAAAAAATGATGCCACCATGCTATCCATGAGTCAACAATGATTTCAACAAGAGAAAAGAAAGTATTTGAAAAAAATTAAAATGAAATAAAAAACATCAACACACAAGGGATGCAGCATAAAACAATATGGAAAGTGTTTTTGAACTTACAATTTGCATGATAGTTTCCTTATATAGAGAGAACATATGTGTGCAATGAATGAAACACTAAGAAAGCAAAAGATCAAGACTATATCCCTGAGGGAGGGAGTTGGCCAATAATTTCAAATCTAAATTTTAGTCACATAAATTAGTATTTTTTCTTAAAAGAATCCTACCTAAACTTTTAACTTGCTTATTTTCATTCATGATGCAGCCTTTGAGAGTTCTATTAAACATGAGGCAAAGATTTTGCTAAATAAATAGAGCAGCTATCCTAATTCTAGGAATAAGCCGAGATTTTCAATGCTTACAAAAATAAATAGGCAACAAAATAGTTACCAAGTTAAATGAGTAGCTTGTGCTGGAATTGACCTTTCCATATCTTACACTGCAAATCTAAATAGCTAACCACTAACCTTTCATCTGACATTTTCCCCTGAGCCATCGGCTACTTGACTACAGATCCCTGAGCAGTTATATTTACAAATGCAGGTATTTTAATCTGTACATCGAAACAATCCTTTGAATACAATTATGCGATTTATAAAAAAAAAACACAGAACATGGAAGGTTGTTCAGCCGCATTGTGATTTTTAAAAACTCTAACATCTATGGAGCCAGGACAGTGGGTTGCATGTTAAGTCACCGGAGTTGCCACCTTTCCATGGAGACACAGTTTCTGATCCACTTCTGATCCACGCCCTAATGGTACACTTGGGAAGGCAATACACAATGACTCATGACCTTGAGCCCCCTCCATCCATGTGGGAGACCTGGAAGAAAGAAAAAGAAAAAGCTCCTGGGCTTCTGATTACAACCTGATCCGGCCCTGCCTGATACAAACATTTGTGAGAGAACCAAAAGATGGAGGATGTCTCCTTTCCTTAGCCTTTCTTTGACTTTGCCTTTCAAATGAATTAATTAAATCATGTTTTAAAACTCTAATATGAATTCTCTTCACTAACTTAGGCTTCGTTGGAATTATTCCTCTCAAGGATTAAGTAATTTATCTGAAGAGAATGAAAACGTATAAGGTGGTTGTGAAAATGGATGAAAATATCATAGTTTGTGAAGAGATTAATTATATCACTTCATTTTGTTTGGAAAATCTGGGTTAACAATTAAATATTAACCTACTCTGAAAATGGCATGTGGATGACAAATTACAATACCACTGGGTGTCAATTTCTCAAACTTCATAATATGTATGGAATAATTTCTGCATTTCTGTTAACAATTGTTCGTACTCTTACAGAGAAACTTACTATGGAGAAGTCGTCACTAGTCCTGGTTCATCCTTCTTGCAGGTTACACCAAGATTTGCTAGGCTTCCTTGGAGATTTTTGTTATGTTTCAGGTCAATTAACTGTTCTGGCCACTGTGTCAGTATAGATTGAACGGTATTCTTCTTTTTCTTATCAGAAAGAAAGAAAGTTTTTAATCCAAAAACTTGTTTTTCTCGATTTCAGGAGTATCAGATTGAATTGTACATTTGATTATTTTTTATTGTTCTTATGTATGTCCTCTCGGGGAGATGTTAAATATTCGCATTTTGGGCCATTTTTGTTCTTTGGCGTCTTATCAATTCATTTCACTCTTTATATGCCATCTGTTCCTTTTTATTTTTAATATGTTTAGCTTTCTCAAAACTGTCATATATAGAATATTTTTGTTAAATCTATGTCTATTTCTCATTCCTTTATTTTCAATATGACATTAATATTTCTGATTTTAACTCTGTTTATTCAGTTATCTTTTTTTCTTAACATTTCATCCCCTTTTTAAAGTTTTTTTTTCTCTTTTTAACCTAATGAACTTATTTCTTTACACCACATGATTTACTTCCATTATTCTAAAATATTTCTTGTGTGTATATATATCTACATGTATATGTGTGTTCATTTTGTCACTTCAGGTTGCTTAGCATTTTTATTTTCCCTGTCACAGTGTTTGAATTTGGAGTGTGGGGTATACTGTTTTTGTTGCTGCTTTGATTGCTTTAAAAATAAATCTCTGATATTTAATATTTAGAATATTATAGGTAGAAATACCTACATGACTGAGTAAAAACAAAAAAAATTAAACAATTGGTTATTTTTATTCTATGTTGTGTGAACAATTATTAGTTTATCCTAGGAGTGTAAGTCTCTGCTTGGTGTACATGCACTTTCAACGGCACACAGAGAACTCACATATTAAAGTTGTGGGTTTTTCTTTCTTTAAAGATGTATTTGTTTTTTATTGACAGATGGATTATACAGAGAGGAGAGGGGAAGAGAGGTCTTCCCTCTATTGGTTCACTCCCTAAAGGGACACAATGGCTAGAGCTAACCTGATCTGAAGATAGCAGCCATGAGCCTTCTCTGGGTCTCTTATGTGGGTACAGGCACCCGGGAACTTGTGATATTGTTCACTGCATTCCCAGACCATAAAATAAAGCTGGATGAGAAGTGAAGCAGCCAGGAAACAAGTCAACACTCAAATGGGACTGCGGAGCTGGCAGACACAGGAAGAGTCTACTCTGTCACTGTGTGGGCCACATTAATCAGCGCTTTGTACACATGTTTTGGTGTGCTTAGATCATCTCACATATACTTGTCTTGGGTTCTCAGAAAACATCTGGTTGAGTTATATCCATACACTCATTTCAACAAAGCAGGTCTTCTTCTTTTTTTTTTTTTTTTTTTTTTTTTTTGCTGTATTCCCTTCATGTGCCTTAATTTAGTCAAATCTCTCCTCTTTATTATGTCAAATGTAGTTGTGGAAGAGTCCCCTGTAACATGAGGACAAATTATTAATTTATTCTAAAATAAAATAATTGGTCGTCGTCTTCTTCTTCTTCTTCAAATACAGCCCTTTCATTAGCAATGCATGACTGTAGTTCAGAAAGGTCAGCAAGCAGATCTGAGAGAAGGAACTTGATAAAGATTTCTCAAGGAAAATGTCATGGTAAACTAAAACCTGAAAGATGCATCTGAACCAGTTAGGTGAACAAGCAGACAGGGTGAGCTGTGAAAAGGAGATATTCAATGTAGCAAACAGACTGCAGTAAAGTGTGGCTGTAACACTGAGGAACTGGGGTTATAACAACAGAAAGGTCTGTGAAGCTTAGGTTGCAAACTACTTCAAGGCACTGGATTCTTAGCTAGGCAATGTGGAGGCACTCAAAGGCTCCGAGCAAGGGAATGACATATTTCTAAGCTTTGCACGATCACTCTTAACAAAGTAAAAAATGGAATGGACTTGAAATAATGTGTATATTCCACTTTCAAATATGTATATATATGTATATATGTGTGTGTATATATATATATATATATATATATAGAGAGAGAGAGAGAGAGAGAGAGAGTGTGTGTATTTCATATCCTAAGCTTTTCAATTATTGGGCTGGGCTGGGAAGCACAAATACTTGAAGCATGGGTGCTGTTTCCTTCACATCTGCATTAGTGAAAAATTGCAACCAGGAGTCAGGGCTGGGATTATGTCTCAAATCCAGGGACTTTGACAGGAGATTCAAACAGTCTAACCAGCATCATAACCACATGACCAAAAGGAAATTTCAGAAAAGGCTTATTATATACATGACAATTAATAATGAATGAGAAGTTATCACCAACAGGGTGCAACGCAACTGATCTCTACTGTTAGTCACTGTAACTTTGGTCAGAAGCTCAGGGCTTCTATTTGTAAAAACAGGAAAGCAAAATCTAAGATCCTTGAGATCTTTCTGAGATTCAGGAAAGCATAAAAAGATGGCATTCCTATCAGCATAAATAACTGAGAGTACAATGAAACCCCAAGTCCAAGTAAACATTTAGTAATATGTTCCCAACTAGCAGTTGTTACAGGAGCACTCCAACACTATCTACATGAACTATCCACAATAAATTGTTTGCATCTAGGAAAGATAAGAGAGTAGAATTGGTTGCCTGATGCCATGGCCTGGTGCCTAAATCCTAGCCCAGGATGCTCCAGAATCCCGTATGAGTACCTGTTCCTGTCCCATCTGCTCCACTTTCCTTCCAGCTCCCTGCTTGTGCCCTGGGAAAGCAGTCAAGGACAGCCCAAAGCTTGGGACTCTGCACTTACCTGGGACATGTGGAAGAAGCTCCTGGTTCCTTGCCTTGGATCAGTTCAGCTCTGTCTATGTTGTGACCACTTGGGGAGTAAAGCACCCTATGAAAGATCTTTCTGTCTTACCTTTTCTCTGTAAATCGGCCTTTCCAAGAAAACAAAATAAATTTTAAAAATAAATAAATGAAAAATACACTTTGTCTCCCTGTTTTTGGGACCTCTTCAACTAGTATTCCAGCTACCAGACTACAACATGTGCCATAATTACCTTATGTGTGTAGAATTTTTTTCAGATAGTAATATAGGAAACCCATTATCAGCAAATGGCTGTCCCGCTAGCAGAAGCTGTTTTCTATGAAGCAGTCCTGTGCAGGAGTGTTGATATGAGGGTAAGGAAGGCAGATTGTGGTGTAATTCCCAGAGCGTGCCAAGGACTCCTGCTAATGCATCCACATACAGAATTATTTTTTTCAAAATAGTCATCATCCTACTAACATTCCAAAGCTAGTAAGTGTTCTCTGGACTCTAAATGACCTTGATTTCCATAAATTACAGGACACCATTTGTTTGAATTCAATGTCTTGACTTTGTTGCCTCCATTGTGATAAAAGTGTTTTCAAATCTGAAATTAAACAGTTTAGTGAAATTATTGTATCTGATTTGAAGTCAGGCTCAAACACCTAGTTTCTTCTAAGCATTTAAAAAATCGGTTTATTCATTTTAGAGATGGACAAGAGACAAAGTGATGCATTCAGTTAAAGAAGGGGCTCCCAACCAATGGCCACACTCCCTTGATACCCACACTGGCCAAAGCCAGGTCAGAGTCAGGGTCATGATTTTAATACAGAACTGCCAAATAAGTCAGAGACAGGCGGGTTATTTGAAGAACATGTACATGTGAAGAGACATGCGAACTGTTTGGGATAACATGGTAATAAGAGTTGCCATTTAATTGAAAGTAGTAAGTGTAATAAAATTTAGATCAGCCCTGGTCAGCTGAGAGAAGAGTACTGTGATTTTTTGAAATTGGTGTACTATAGATGATCAATAGTTTCAGGATATAAACTTATTTAGTATTCAACATGCTGAGTATCAGTTATTTTTAATTATGTCTTGTGTGGAATTAGACACAAGTACAGGGACTCACAGGAAATTATCAGAGTTGAAAATATAGACTTGTGGGTCCCTGCATATTATATCTCTAAGAAAACATGTGGTATGAACATGTATAGTGCTTCATAAATTGTGCTTGGAATGGGCTCCCTGAATTTGAATCTCATCCTTTCTAGATGTCTTTGAGCAAGTCATTTGGGAAGTTTTATATTCCTCATGTGTAAGGAAGATACTGATAGTCTCTACATTACATAATTATTGTATATAATCACTTTTAACGAACTAAGGAAAGTCCCAGTGTAAAATTGTGTGTTTCATGAGAACTTTCACTGTTAATATTAGTGATATTGATCCAGATGAATATCACAAAGGGCACAAAACCCTTTTTGCTTTATAGTAGTATCTAAAGAACAAATATGAGAAGAGGCACTCAAAGACACCAGAGTACAAACAAGAGGAAACACTAGAGAAGGCAAAGATAAAGGAAAACGAAAAAAAAACTTTTGTTGTAAGGCATGTCTTATTAGAGGGAAGACAGAGAAAGCATTCACAGGAGAGAAAATATTACAAGAAAACTCAGAATATATGTTGACTTATGAAGCGATTTCATATCATAAATTCATTAGAAGAATAAATATGCTTCCTTGTGAATATTTGAAAATTGGTGAAAGAGACAAGGGACAGGGAAAAAATGACAAAGAAATAGAGAAAGGGGAACAGAAATTCATTTATGCTTGCTGTTGTCAAGAGGGTATAACCTTTTTCTCTATATTGCATTTTTTCTTAACTAATTTAGATTGTTTTCATTGACTGGATTCTACCTACAAGGGGTGGAATATTTTGCAATTGCTGGCAGCGGTGTTGACTTCTTCAAAATGAAGAACTTGTTATGTATTTCATTTTTAAATCAATATATCACCCTCTGAATGGGAATTGAATCTACCTAACCATATTAGCAGGAACACAGATTTATTAAGTCAGGTGTGTGAAGAGACTATTGTTATTCTTTTGAGAAACATCATGCCCTTCACTGTATATGGTTTAGAAGCATTTGGGACATAGTGCCGTACTATTCTATTTCAAAGCTAGATTCACTTTGTAAATACTATAGCTGACCATATTAATGGTTTGGGGTTGGATGTGGATGTTAGGGGAGTCGCCAAGATAATAAAGGGACTCTGATGAATTAAGTGTATGTGTTCCTTTGGGGCAATGGAAATAGAATAGAATCATAATGAAATTTCAACCCTGAAGCTGTATTTCACCTAAAACATTCTGTTAATAGGATTTTTTCTCTTTTCAAGGTTTATAACTAGCTAACAGGTATATAGACAAAAAGATTCTGAAA
The DNA here is from genome assembly GCF_017591425.1 of Ochotona curzoniae. Lineage (NCBI taxonomy): Eukaryota > Metazoa > Chordata > Mammalia > Lagomorpha > Ochotonidae > Ochotona > Ochotona curzoniae. Next base: position 37,117,879 of record NW_024466502.1, on the reverse strand, counting down.
CAGAACTTTAGATTTTACTAAATAAAAACTTATTCACAAATAGTATGGTATTCAGAAAGCAAACATTTTGCTTTGAAAAGTTAGGACCTTTACCTGGCAACATTTTATATAATAGCACGCCACAAATGTTTTGGCATGTGTGATGATCCTTCTAGTAGATAATTACTTGTAGTAAAATTGGATTTGTTTCTAAGGCAAATATAATAACATATTAGTGCTAACTTTTAATGTCGCCCTTCATAATACAAGATGTTATGTAGTACTCTGTAATGTGCTATCATCTCCACAAATTGCAAGGTGTTGGAGAGGGAGAAGTAAAATAAATGCAGAGCCCCCCACCCCTGCACCAATTCACTCCCCAAATTCTTGCAACAACTGTGGCTAACACAGATTGAAGCCAACAGCCATTGACCAAACGTTCAGTTTCGTTCTCCTGCGTGGGTGGAAGGAACTCAACAATTTGAGCCATTGCCTAGTGCTTCCCTAGATTAACCTTAATGGGAAACTGCATTGAGAGTGGGCCCAGAATCCAAGTGGTATCATTCCCAACAGACAGACAGCATGGTCGCTGGTCCAAACACCTTCCACATCAGATATTTTAGACTTTACAAACCTTCAAGGCCTGTTCTGATGAGTGAGGTTAAAAGGTACCTGAAGGGTCCTCGCCTTAAACGCACCAGGATCCCATATGAGCACTGGTTCTAATCCTGGCAGCCCTGCTTCCCACACAGCTCCCTGCTTGTGGCCTGGGAAAGCAGCTGAGGACAGCCCAACGCCTTGGGACCCTGCACCTGCATGAGTGACCCGGAAGAGACTCCTTGTTCTCAGGCTTAGATCAGCTCAGCTCCGGCCATTGTAACCACTTGGGGAGTGAATTGATGACAGAAGATCTTCCTCTCAATCTCTCCTCCTGTCTGTATATCTAACTTTCCAATAAAAAATTAACCTTTAAAAATAAAAGTTTCACTTTCATGTAGAATAATTTTTCCTAACGGGGGTTGTTTCAGGTTACATAATTGTGCTCTTAACCTTGGAAACTCAAAAAAAAAAAATGGTGAACTTGTAAAAGTCTCAAACATACTAATATGTAAAATATCTTGCAAATTATCTTTTCACATTTCCATAAACTGTCTGAAAAACCTATGAACTGCAATGATAAAGTAAGATGAATGTCAGAAGTCAAGCAGTTTTGATGTGGAATTTGCACACAGTAGCAGTTTGGTTCTAAAGAATGCTTTGTGATTATCACTTTCACGATATACATTAACACCTTGTATAGATTGTCAATTCAATTTAAATTATAACTTTTTTTTAAAATATGGCTTGCATTGCTCATCAACATATTTTTACATCTTCTTTTATCTCAATCAAATGTGTACAAAGCCATAACATCGCTTATGTTGTTACTTACATGACACTACTGGAGCTCTCACGCACTTGCGTGTCAAAAGCAAAGCAAAACCTTGTCTCGCATTCTGGAAAAGTTGTTGCATTTTTGATCTACATCATCTGCTTCAGTCAATGCTGCCTTTCTGCTCGGCCTTTCACTGTAAGTTATCAGCTTCAGAGAAAGAAGGATTAAACTATCCAGACTACAAAGTAAGAGAAAATAATTAAGGCTTCCTGACACTGAAGTTACCATGTAGTCTTTAATTTGAGAACTGGTAAATATTAGCCTCTTACTTGATCTCGACCATCTAGAACTCCCAGTAGAGAAGGCAATTGCCTCCGTTTGTGCTGCTGCTCTGAAGACAGGCACGCTGTGAAACGGCCGAGCTTCATCAGAATTCTTTAGAGATTCTCATGTGTACACAGTTCATTGATTATCAGCTTTTAGATGAGTCTTTCTGCAGTCTAAAAAGCTCCCTAGGAAAAAAAAATACTCTTATTTTCTGGGAAATGAAACTGTGGTCTGTTCACTTGGAAATAACATATAGTGAAGAAAAAGTAGTGGGAGAAAAAGGATTTTAAACATAATTTTGGAAGCCATCCTTAGAATCAGCTGATGAGATAAATCATGAAAATTTCCTGAGAAACAACTTCATAATAATTTAGAGTAGAAAATGTTGATTATGTGTTCCCAAAGATCATGTGTTGATTACCCAAAGACTCCTTCAGTGTTTCAATTGTGTGGACCTGTTGCATTTGTCATGTCACTCCTGAAGCCCCTTTCATGACATGCTTGCATTTTCAATTTACTTTTATATAAATACATTTTTCATTTGATTGTGAATATTGAAATTTTATTCCAATATTCCTTGATATTTTGTATATGTATCTAAGAGTATATGTAGACATGTGTTATATGTACTTCTTAGGTAATAATAATCAGTCCTTATTTCCATTGCAATGTAAAAAAGTTAACATAACCTTTCTTTTGAATTGTTTTACTATAGCAAATTATTTTAAATACATACTAACTTTGTTAAAAATGCCGGGAGGTTCAGAAAGAGACTATCTGTAATTGTTTAAGTGTTTGAAAAAAATTTTTTGACATGGAGCCGGCATGATGGACTGTAGGCTACCCTCTGCCTCTAGTGCATTTCAAGTGAGGGCTGGTTCGTGTCGCAGCTACTCTACTTTTTACCCAGCTCCCTGCATATGACCTGGGAAATAGTGGAGAACAGTTCAAGTCTTTGGACTTCTGCCCCTGGTTCCCGGCTCCTGGCTTTGAATCATCTCCAGCCTTTTTGTCCATCTGAGAAATGAACTAGCCAATGCAAGACCTGTCTTTCTCTGCGTCTCTCTTCTTTATGTACAAATCAGCCTTTCAAATCAAAATTGAGAAGTAAATCTTAAAAAAAAAGGTACTATTTAATTTTTTATTTGAAAATAAAATCACTCAAGACTGGAAAAAAGAAACAGATATTGGGAAAATAGATGACTGGATGAATATGGACTACGGTAAGCTTTAAGACAGCAGAAGGGATTTTTCAGCTGACCAAGACAAGAATAGGCTTCTGTTAAGAAGGCTGGGGGATGGGAAAACATAATCTAATTTAATGAACATATATTTAAAAAGACTAATTGTCAGTGTACTAAATCCACTGATCAGTCACAAGAAATAGAGGATTTACAAAAAAAAAAAAAAAACGAAACAACAACAACAAAAACACAGGCACCAAGCGAAACTTCCCATATGGAGGAGTGGGCCTTGAGGTATGCTGTCCCTATGAAGAAATATGGAGACATTTCTTTCATTTTTTAATAATTTACAGGGCACAGATAAAATTGAGTGAGTTTACCATTTAAACAACATGTGTTTTACTATGAGTGTATTATTTTGGTAAACAATTTTGGTAAAGCTAAGACCATAGTACTTTAAATGACTGACACGCATGAGATTGTGCCTTTGCTTTTTTACTGTCTTATGTGTTGCTTTTAATGATAATGTGATTCTGTGTTGATCCCCAGATCTTTATAGTATCATGCAAATATCATTTAACCACAAAGATATGTTCTGATAAATGCACAAATGAACCATTTCATCTCTGTATGACCGTCACAAGATAAATCTAAAAAAGTTGCATCAGTATAAAAACACCTTTCTGAGTATTCTTTCCCAATCATAGATCCAGCCATTTACTAGATACCAAATGTTTGTGGTATGTTTTTGTATTCAATATATTCTGATTCTTCGAGGGTACTAATGAATAACACAATATATTAAGCATAAAAGAAAATGATATATTGGAAGACTCAGAAAATACAAAATCCAAGAGTTTGTGGCAGGAGTAAAGTAAAATTCTGGTAAGTTGGCAAACACACTATAAACTACGTAATAAACACATGACTAAATTTTACAAATCAGTGACAGTTACTTATTAGAAATATCAAGTATATGAATGAAATTGGGTGCATTTTCTTTTCAGAGGTTTATCAGCACAGTTTCTTTAGTTATACTAGCCTCACTCTCAGTGTGTGAATGATGTATGTAGCTGCACATTTTTGGTTGGACATAATGGTTGATTTACATTTCAGCAATAAAATGAGCCTATAAGAATGTTTACAATGAAAGGATTTTCAATGTGTGAGTTTCAGTTAGATAATAGAGCAGCCCCTCATTGAGTCATTACCACATGACAGGTTACTACTCATGTGCCTAACCTCATGCTGAACTGCATATACAATCTCTCTTTTCTTCCTCTTTAAGACAAGTTTTAATCATTTAAGAAATTCTCACATTGAGTGTTGCTTTATGCACATTTATGCATTAACCATTTCATTACCATAAGATTGTAACTGTTTTAAAAAGTGCCATAAATTCCATAGTCAACTAAGTAATATTATAAGAAATAAATAAATGAAAATTTTTAAAAAAGTGCCATAAATGGGCAGAAACTTATCTAAGGATTCCCAATATGAACTTTAGTAAGTGTAGTGCTTCATTAATGCAAATTTTCATCCACATTTAGGTAACAGAACTGGAACTAAATGCCTAAATAAATGATTTATTTAAAATGGTAAAAACTTTAAAGTAATTTTATGATATATATACATACATTTATTTTATATATATATATATACACTTTTTGTTTGCCTTTGTATCATTTCATTCATGCACAAAAAGTGGGAGTAGTTGTATACAAAGTATTAGAAATTAGTATATATGCATATATATTGAAATTAGCATATATGTATATATATATAGGTTAAATGTATATATAAATAGTGCCAATTCAAAACATTCTCTATTACAAATATAGAGTGTAGCATTTCTTGTATCTAAGACAACACGATTAGCAGTAATTCTTTATTCAAAGCCACCATATTGCTTTAAACATTAGAATTTACTTATCCTAATAAGTGTTAACGTTATTTTCAGATTAAAAACTGAATATGAGAGTTTATAAAACTTTTTGGTAGACCCACCTATGAAGTACCAAAGACTTTATGAAAACGCCACTGTGTTTAGTGTCAAAGTTTGTGAAACACAAACACAATCACAAAATTAACTAAATGTACATTTAATTTTCAGTAATACTTTTGTGACCTCACAAGATTCTTTCAAAAAATACAAATTTTTATGTACGTAGGTTAGGGTTACCCAGGTCTTTATGTAGAAAGAAAGTATGTTTTTACAAATCACAGAAATTCTTTCCAGTATTAGGTGAATATGAGGAGATGGATGAAAGATCTGATGTATCTAAAAATAAATCATAATATTTCTCAAACTAGGGCCAAGCATGTGTCAGAATCCAGATGGGTGCTGGTTAGTATCCTGGCTGCTCCAGCTCCCAGCTGGGAAATCAATTGAGGATGGGCCAAAGCCTTGGGACCCTATACCCCTGTGGGAAACCTAGAAGAAGCTCCTGGCTACTGACTTCAGATTAGCTTGGCTCCATCCAGTCACTTGGGGAGTGAACAAGCATACAGAAGATCCTTCTCTCTGTTTCTCTTTCTGTAATTCTGACTATTCAATAACAAAATAAATACAATCTTTTTATTAAAGATTTTTATTTTCATTATTTTTTCATTGGAAAGGCGGATATACAGAGAGGAGAGACAGAGAGGAAGATCTTCCATCCGATGATTCACTCCCAAGTGAGCGCAACTGGTCGATGCTATGCGGATCCGAAGCCAGGAGCCTCTTCCGGGTCTCCCACGCGGGTGCAGGGTCCCAAAGCTTTGGGCTGTCCTCGACTGCTTTCCCAGGCCACAAGCAGGGAGCTGGAAGGGAAGCGGGGCTGCCGGGATTAGAACCGGCGCCCATATGGGATCCCGGGCGTGCAAGGCGAGGACCTTTAACCACTTGCGCCACCGCGCCGGGCCCCAATCTTCTTTTAAAAAATGATTTCGCGATCCTTGTACCATAGCCTAAAGACTAAGGTCCTCGCCTTGCATAAACCGGGATTCCATATGGACACCAGTTTTATTCCCAGCGGTCCTGTTTCCCATCCAGCTCCCTGCTTGTGGCCTGGGAAAGCAGCCGAGGATGGACCAAGGCCTTGAAACTACATGAGAAACTCGGAAGAAGCTCTTGATTCCTAGCCTTGGATCTGCACAGCTCCTGATGTTGCTTTCACTTGGAGAGTGTGTCTACCCGTCTCCATATATTTCACCTACCATTAAAAATAAAATAAATCTTAAAAATATGTTCACTCAAAATCAATGAGAGACAAATGCATGCATTAGGAAAATCCATGTATGAAATAGATCAAAGTTGTTGCCTTGAGATTGATATTATAAAGAGCAATGAAACTTATATAGAGAATTCAATATGTTAAGAAAAATATAGTAGGAAACCTTAACAACTTCATGAGGCACAAGAAAGAAGCTCTGCACTTGAAGGTAAGTCTTTGGAAACATTTTAATTAGACAAAAAAAACAATAGAAAGAAAGATATGAGAAAAACAACAATAGTGTCCAATATTTATGGAATATCACCAAACAACCTAACACACATACACATGCTTTAGCAGGTTTTTTTTTTTTTTAAGTGTAGACAGAAAAAAAAAAATTGTAAAACCTACTCAGTGAAATAATAACTCTTCTGCATAAGTTGGAGAAAGAGAAGGGGATCCAAGCACAGAAACCATGGGAACTGATAAACTAAGAGCAAAGGCTCTTCACTTCAACACAGCACAGCCACCTTCTCCACAGTAAAATGCAAAGATTCTTAAGTGTGCAGGAAAGACCGACCAACTTCGGGGGCTCTCCAGTCAGACTCACAGCTGGTTTATCATCAGAAACGTCAGGATTGAACACAGACATAGGGCAGATCTTAAAAGTAAGCAAACAAGGGGTCAAGTGGGATGATTCAATTGACTAATCCTCTGTCTGCAAGTGCCAGTACCCATAAGAGTGCTGATTCATGCCTCGGCTGCTCTGCATCCCACCCAGCTACCTGCTTACGTCCTGGGAAAGCAGAGGCGCGTCTCCCAAATACTTGGAACACTGCATTCACATGGAAGACACAGAAGAGCCTCCTGGCTCCTGGCTTTGGTTCAGCTTAGGTCCAGCCTCTGGAATCACTTGTAGGATGAACCAGTGCATAAAAGATCTTTTTGTCTCCCTCCTCTGTACATCTGTCTTCCAAATGAAAATAAATATTTAAAAAATTAAACAATCAATAACCATAAAATAGTGTTAACCCAGAATATTGTATCTTACTAAGCTCTTTTTTATAAGTGAAGCAGACATTAAAGTCTTCCAAAAACAGAAACTGATAAAACTCATCACCACATATGCAGACCTATGAACGGTGGTTTAAGAATTTGTTATATGCTTGCACTGAAAGAACCTCAACTGAACTTGAACTGTGGCAATGCAGCAAGGTGGAGGAATCCATCATGGGGGGAGGGTAGGGAGGGTGAGGGGAAACCCAGTGCCTAAAAAACTGTGTCACATAATGCAATGTAATAAAAATAAATAAATAAATAAAATGAAATTTTAACTAAAGAATTTGTTACATAAAGAATCATAAAATGATAGTCACTCTCAAGAAAGAATTGAAACACAGAGGACCTTCTAATACTAGGTCTTCCCTGAAAGCCCTTTTCTTGCAAGGATCCCATTTGAGAGTCGTCCTAATCCTGGCATTCCTGCTTCCCATCCAGCTCCCTGCTTGTGGCCTGGGAAAGCAGTTGAGGACAGCCCTAATTCTTTGGACCCTGCACCCGTGTGGCAAGCCTGGAAGAGCCTCTTGGCTCCTGGTTTCGGGTTTGCTAAGCTCTGGTTGTTGTGCTCACTTGGGGAGTGAATCAGCAGATATATCCTCCTCTCTATTTCTCCTCCTCTCTGTACATATGACTTCCCCATAAAAAAATAAAGTAAAAATTAACAAAAACACAGATTGACAATATCAATCAAAAAGTCCTGGTATGAATACATATCTCTTTAGCCCAACAAAACAGAGTGAAAATTTTGGAAAATGACCAATGTGTATTATTCTAAGCGACAATATTCTCACATAGAATGAAATTTTTAGCATGAAGAAACACCAATTGGTTATTACAGAGTTTTAATGAGACTGGTGTGGGTAAGTAAATATGTACTATGCATCATCATGTTCTTTCAAAGTAGTACTTAATATAAAAGCTATATGTCTAGTGGGGTACATAATCTTTTAATAAAAAGTCAATGACAATTTTTACTTAGAGGAAAAAGTCATTGGCTTCAAAATGTCAATGATTTAATGTCTGTGCTCATGATTTCATGAAGAAAATATTGCTAGATTTCTGAAAAAGATAACATGTCTTTGGAAAAATATACATGTACCCAATAAAACTCTATAGATATATAGGACAACTACAGCAAATATTAGTTTAAATATATAGGTATGAGAGACTGATTCCTTCATAATAATTTTATTAGACATATACTGAAAGTGCTAATGTCTTATTTTCTAAGAAATTTGTTTAGAAACGCCAATTAAATAATTCAGAAATAATTAATTCAGAAGACAACCCATTAAATTATAACCCTCCCCATAGGTTAACTTGGTGCCAAATGTATTGTTTAATTTATCATTCTTAGTAATTTTAGACAGCCTCAAGGCAGAGAATGAAGTAATAATAAATAGGGAATAGTGGATAATTAGAGAAGGAAATGTGGAACGAAATTACTAAGGGCTTTAGGTGAAGTTCATTATTACTATTTAATAGTGCCCAAGAGCATTTGATCAAATTATGGATCAAATTTAAAAGTCGGCCGAATAAAGTCCTTGTGGAGGAGATTTCTACCTTTTTTTTGTTTGTTTCTCAGAATTCAACTGTTTTCAAACATCTTCAACAAACTACATTTTGATCAAGTCTTAGGAAAAGAATTTGGAGGAGCTATGTATATAATTTCAGTATTGAATCAAACTAGTATATTTACGTGAGAAAAAATGCCACAGTGTGGAGGAAATTGGAGGGAGGACATATAACTGAAAAGTCTGAGATTGTTTACAATTAACTGCATGTACCACACACAGAGATCATTACATGATTAAGCAGTAAGCATAGCTTAAGGAGGAAGGTGATTGGGTAAGCGACATTGTGGCTCAACCCTCAGGCAATTTAATGCCTGGGGAAATCTTGTCTTTCTAAGTGCACAGCTTTTCTTTTTCTTTTGGCTCAATCTGGTGCATCATATTTCCACTATTAAACTTTTAAAGGTGTATATGCATAACTTACTTGTTTCTTTCATTTTATTTCAGCATATAAATGTTAACCAGGCTATGTGATAAGAAGTTTTCCTTTGCATTTTGTAACGGAACTCTATGTGTTAGGCATGCTGATCTGAAGTAGGACATAATAATTTGGGTGGCAGAAGAAAATATTTGAAGCTTGCTTATTTAATCACCTCTTATAAACTAATGATAGGGATACAAATTCTGTAGGTATGAGCAATAATGATATTAATAACAGAAGCATTGCTGAGTTTATGAATTCTAGGAAATGCATGCCTTATTTATGCAAAACTTAACAGGTAACGCTTCTCATGGTACTAAACCAGCAGGAATTTACAGTTAGTGAAAAATGACAACCATCTAAGTTTTTTTACTGTAATAGCCAAGATATTTAAACTATTATATGTTGATGTGATTCTGTGGATATTTAATAAAGAAATAGGTAATTATTTTGCATTAACCATGTATTATTCACTTGAGTTGAGCACAGATGTGAAGGAAAACTGAGTCAATCCATTATGAATGGAGTAAAATATAAAAAGTATGCCACATATAAACACAACTACATAAAACTATACAGAGTGAATTACTTGATTGATGCTCAGGACAGACAATAAGCAATGCTCCACAAATTTAACAAAGATTCCATTCTTTCAAGAACACAAAATTCAGCACTGAAGATTGTCAAAGAATCCCACAGTGGCAGCTGCTTTTCACCAATGAGATTCAGCCAAAAGAAAGACAATTCCTGAAACAATCCCTCAATAATGTTATTGAGTTAATTTGTCCATTTATTTACACTATAAGTCAATCTTTATCCTCTTATTTCCTAAAAATACAAACAAATATATCTAGACAGAATTCACAATCTCAAAGTCAGTAGGGATTCTAATTATAAAATGACTCAAATTTTATGGATATACTGGTGGTCCTTCATCACATCATACACCTTGCATTCTAATCTTTGCCTTCCACAGAGACCACTGCAATCATCAAATAGAATAAGCATTAAAATCATTGACATAACAACAGCATTAAAGAAAGTCATTATATTTGCTGCATCAACATTATGGAGATGTCAATAGCCTATTTTCAATATGTTTTATAAAGAAAATCTGATAAGTTAAATTTAATATACACCATGTTTAATTTGTAGTCACTTCAATTTTGAATGCAGGCTGCTTCATTTCTCAGCACTTCAGAGTCAATGTGAGGCTATGAAACGCTGAGTGTTAACTTGGATCAGTGTCCATGGAGACAAATCTCAGACTCAACAATAGTAAGAACATTTATATGATATTGTTTCTGCACTGTATCATTTGAGATTTAGCATTTTCTAAAATCACAGAAAAGAACTAGAGTATTATCCCACTAAAATAATTCTATGCATTCTAAATGTGTAACAGTAATTCATTTACAAATAACATTTTCAAGAGAAACAGGCTAATAGTAGATAAGTGTGTTGCTATTTATATGAAGTATGAAGAAAGTAGAGAATTACTCAGTTAAGTATAGCAAGAGTCTTATTATCACATATGAATTGTGAGATTTAATATACAACATTGTCATGAAAAATACACATTTAGTTATGCACGCACATTTTGAAAGAATTACAGAGTTCAGAGTTCATTGATTTCTATATACTAAATAAACATTGTCCACAAATTCAGGAGTACTTTTAAAAATGTACATCAAAATATTATGTAACACTGAAAGTGACAGATATGGAAGAGGAAATATTTGCAGGCCATACAACTAATGCAAATTTAATCATCAGAATACATGGTGATACTGGAAAAGACTGCAGCCCCCATATAAAAGACGTTATCTTGTTATTCAAAATTCCTCTTCTAAGTGTACACTCAGAAGTACAGGAAGCAGTCACAAAAAGCTACTTGTATAAGCATATCCATAGCAGTGTTGCTCATAAGAGCTAAAACACAGAAGAAATCCAAATGCTGGTAGATAGATGTATGAATAAGTCTAATATAATATATATTTTTAAAAACAAGATTGTTTAGCCAAAGGAAAAAAGTGCGCACCATCAACCATCAGCATATTATATTAAATGAAATAAACCACTCAAAACGTAGTGAGTATTCCATTTACATTTAAAAAATTTGAGCTGTCATGATCATCAAAGCACACGTTAGAACAGAACCTGGAGAGAACAGAACCTGGAGAGAACAGAGACTAGCTGAAGCCAGAAGCCAGGAGTTTCTTGCGGGTCTCCCATTTGGGGCGTCAGGGACCTAGGTACGTGGACCATCTCCCTCTGCTTTTAAGGATAACATTGGCAGAAAGAGCTTGACAAAAGTATATCCAGTTTCGCATTGCAGATTTTACATGCAATACTACAATGCTGGCCCCTGAGGGTACGCATATTAAATATCCTCTATTGGAATATCTGTCATCTTACCTCTCAAAGCTTTCCCTTTATCTCTAATACACCTAAGGGTCTTTAATAAGAAATAAATGCATCCTCATGATTCTTTGTGCTCCTCTCTTTCTGTTTTTCTAATATTTAATGTGCAAGATGCATACTCAGTGAAAAAACTTGCTTTTCATAAAAATAAACCTTCAGTTTTTTCAATATGCCTATACTCAAATTAGTAGTAAGATTTTTTGCTTAATGTCATCTATGTATTCAATGCAATCTGCAATTTTATTATAAGGAAAATTGAGGGATACTGTGCACCTTTTTATGGAGATTGATTGATATTGAAAAAATGTAAAAAGCAATTCACAATAAATTGAACCATTAAATAACAACACGTAAAATATGGACTTGTAAAAGAATGTGGGCTTGTGGTCAAGTCTCAAACTATAACATTTTAAGAAAAAGCTCTATGTGAGGAATAACTAGCAGCATTTAAAAATGAGACTCGTGAAAAATATTAATTCAGTAGCAACTTTTATTATATCTCAATAGGAGAAAAATGGTACTTGCTATTTCTGACAGTAAACTAAGCAGATACTTAAATCACTTAATCAAATTTTTCATCCGCAAACATGATTTTATGGTAGAGTATATGGGTTCATAAAGATCCTTGGAATATTTCAATGTAGATCCCTTTTTAATACAAATATCTGCAAAGGAAATGTGTTAATGAGCTCCCTTAAGTTGCTATAAATAAATGAATCAAAGAGGTTTATTCATCTGTTGTAGTTACTTTATGAAGAAATATTTTACAGTTGAAGCCAATTAAATTTTCAGCAGCTTATCATGGAAATTATATGAAGCAGCAGGCCAGTCTGTAATGGCTTTGCAAAGGGAGTGCTTAAAATGTTTCCAGCTGAGTTATATTACCTGGATCAGTAACACTGTGAACAAGTGCCATGATATATATGTATATTTTCAGATATATATATCCTATATATGTATAATAATATAGTATATATATGTATAATTTCAGACTTGATTGTTCAGTAACTGTATGTATTAATTGTAATTCTACTGATATTGTCTTACTAATTCAAAGAATGTATATCTTTCAGAAAATGGTGATAAATTAGGAATACTTATTAATGTCCCCTTTAAATGTAAATGATTAAAACTTTATCCCTCTTAACAGACATTGCCTGCTTCAATGTATTTCTCAACTCTGATTATGCATACTTTTTACCATAAAGTTATTGCTCTTATTTATTGTAATTAGAATAAAATAAAGCAGTATGTATAATTCCACTGTAATTAAGACTGAGGAAAGAAATGAGTCCCAGGTAGGCACTTGGCAGCCAGATGAAAAGCACATCTCTCTTGGGCAAAAATGAATGTGCTGGAACTTGGAAACTAGCTATCACATCTCAATATTTATATGAATATGAATAAATGGTAAAAAGTTGTCAAAGGAAAAATCGAAGCTTTCAAGGAAAGTATGACGTGTGTATATATTTAGAACATTGTTTCTTAGAGTGAAGAAATGGCAGAATGACCTATTTCTTTATACAGCAACACACAAACATGATCTGAGTTCCAAAGTTTGTTATCCTCACTGTGTTAAAAATGTTCCTATATTGCTACCAACATGCACTTTGGGTAGGAAGAATCTATTAAGATGATGTCTGAGCACACAAAGGAATATATTGCTATCATGTCTTCCTTTGTAGTGCTATCCAAAACTTTGTGTAGCACTATGACAATTTAAAACAGGAGACTTTTGAGCAGGCACTGTGATGCAGTGCATTGCGGAGTTGCTTGGAGCATCGGAAACCCTATCAGAGTTGTCTATGACCCAGTGCTGCCTTTGCATCCCATCCAGCGTCTCGCTGATGATCACTGCAGCAGGAGCTAATGACAGCCCAAGTATTTGGCACTCACACAGTGGCTCACATGGAATTCCTGTTTTCCCTGTGGCCCAACCATGCCTATTATGTGCATTTGGGAGAAGTAATGCACAGTTTGAAAATCTTCCTCCATCCCTCATTCTCAGTCTATAGCTGCTTTCAAAGCAATAAATAAAAAAAAGTTTTAAAAAGTACAGGAAATGCATCTGTGATGACATAAGTAAATGCACTTAAAATCAGCAAATGGGGTTTTATAGTAATTTTTGAAGTTTTAATATTATAAAGTATGTTTGAGCTTATGGAAAATGTGGTAGTTAAAAAATTGAAAAATTTAATAGTGAAAATAATATTTTATGATCTGATTATTGTTTATGGTGCTTATCTGGAAAGAATAGTCTGCCCACTTTTTTGGTTGTTGAACATGGTGGATAATGATGAATTATGTCAGAGATTACCAACATATCAAAACACATGATTTCAAAAGTTAAGAGAAAATAAAGGAAGGAGAGAGAATTAATGGAGGAAGGGAGGGATGTATGGTTACCCTCTTGGAATGGTATCTATGAAATACATGAACTTATTTTTCTACATTAATAAAAACAAAGGAAGTTATAAAAACATAATTGTGAGTAGAGTTGTATTTTATTTTCTTTAAAAATAAGCATATTGTTTATTGAGAGTCAGATTAAGTGCGAGGAAAGAACACTCACCTGCTTACAGCATTTGGACCAGACCACGCCTTAGCCAGGAGCATAGAACTCCTTCTAGACTTGCCACTGATATTCTGATACTGCAGTAGACACCCTAACAGCAGCTTAACCCACTCCACCACAAGTCCTACTCCTCACAGTTCAAGTTTTTAATAAGACATAGAGAATACTATTCATAATTCTGTTATTTGTATAAATCTCATAGTACATGATATATCATCATCAAGGTACTCAACATTAGTGATTGTATTTATACAAAGTATACATGCATTTCCTTATGATATAATAATGTGAACTTGATATTACTGAATCTTGGCCCGAATGGGTTGCAAATCTCATAAATCCATCTACAGTTTGGACATATGTGCATTGTTCTGAAGCAGGGAGATGCTACAATTAGTTCAAGAGGTGAGACACCTAGTACAGAGCTAGCAGTCATTACCAGGATGGTGTGAGTAACGTGACATTTTTCTAATGGCAAATCATTTTACTTAGCAAAAACACAACAATTCTTTGTTTAACATTAAATAATTTGTTTGAAACCTAATATGGAAAATTCAGTAATTCTCCAAATGTCTAATTTAAAAACATGTTGCTTATTATTGAAAGTATAGACTTTTGCTATGAAAAAAATTCTTTTTTAGCTTTTCGTTTTTTGTTATATTTATATTTAGCAATTTATAGTATTCAAGTGAGATTAAATATATGGAACGCTTCACAAATTTGTGTGCCATGCTTGTGCAAGGACCATGCTAATCTTCTCTGTATCATTCCTATTTTGGTATATGTGCTGCTGAAGCAAGCACAAGAAAAAAATTTCTTAATGTATAATAGTGAAGTCGCATGCTGTTTCAGGCTTTACTTTCTTCTAAAGCAAGCATTTACAAATTATTTTGATTTCAGGAAAATTAAGGGCTTTCAGGAAAAATACCTTCAGGTACATTAAAGCAAATGCATACTTTTACAAGGGTATCAATCAAGCGCATATATTTCAATCTGAATGTATATTTTAATTTGATTTGTAAATAAATAAAATCTACATTTCTTAGACTAATTAAAGTTCAATATTCTTGGTGCGGCATAACAGCAGAAAATAATCTCAGCTTCAGAAGTGATTTATATTCTTGCATAGAAACACACAAAGGGACCAAAGATAAACAATTTTCATAAAGAAATGTCACTGCAATCCCTTGTTAGCATTGGTTTTAAGATGACAATGTCTTGGTTTCTTCTGTCTTATAAATGCAGACTGGCTTATCTGTAGGACCACAGCTGGCACGCAGCCCCAAGGAACGGAGTTGGCTACCAAAACTTCCATTGACCTAGTCCAGAAATTCAAGTGCTTTTGAATACTTGTAGTTTGACCTCTATGTTAAAAAATAATAATAATATTAACAGGCACTGATATTCACCACTACTTGCAAACATCTCAATCCACATACTCTAATGCAGGAAAATCAACCCCACTTCTTTCAATTCATCACTCAAGGTCATACTAATCCATAAAATATTTAGTCATTGCTGGTTCTACTACTGTTACATAACCTATTGCCAAATGTTTCTTCGTGTAACTAAACTAAAAAAAACATGTGTCTGAATTCTAAGTATTTTTTTTCCCAATTATGAAAATAAATTACTGTTTCCTTACTCATCCCAGCCTCCAGTATATGGTAGAATCTTAAAAAGAATTTTACCCTATTTTTACATAAGAAGAGAGAGTGACAGGAACAGAGAAAGATCATCCATTCACTAGTTCACTCTCTCAGTGCCTAGAATTGCTAGCCCTGAGCCAAGTCAAAACCAAAAACTTGGAAACAATTCCAAGTCTCCCATGGCAGGCTCTCATGCACCTGACTGCTTACCACTGCTGACCACAATGCATGTTTCTTTTTTTTTTAAAGATTTATTTATTTTTATTGGAAAGTCAGATGTACAGAAAGGAAGAGAGACAGAGAGGAAGAACTTCCTACGGATGACTCACTCCCCAAGCAGCCGCGACGGTTGGAGCTGAGCCAATCTGAAGCCAGGAGCCAGGAGTTTCATCTGGGTCTCCCACACGGGTGCAGGGTCCCAAAGCTTTGTGCCATCTTCAACTGCTTTCCCAGGCCACAAGTAAGGAGCTGAATGGGAAGCTGGGCTGCTAGGATTAGAACTGGTGCCCATATGGGATCCTGGCACATTCAAGGTGACTACTTCAGCTACCATTCTATGGCGCCAGGCCCCACGATGCATGTTAACAAGAACCTGAGAGTAAGAGAGAAGCTGCAACGTGATTTTATCACTTGATATATGATGTAGGCATTCCAACCAGGAGCAGACTACATTTGTCCGCTTGCATTGGATGCCTTAGCACATCAAGAAGGGCCCACCCATAATCCCTTCAAGTCAGGCAAATTAGGATTTCAGCATACCAATCAGGCAAGCGGTACTAGGTGACATAAGCATTCCCCCCACAGCAGCCTCTCCTAACTCCTGTAAGTTCTTCCCCTTGTGGCTATAAAACTTGTCTCCTCTGTATTTGTCTCACAGTCCACAGTTTCCCTTAGGGAAGAACACAGTAGACAGTGGGCCCACCCTTATGAGCTCATGCTAACCTGATCACCTGTGAACAACACATGCCCAAATAAGGTCAAGTTAACAGGTGTTAAGGTCATCACAGGGCCAGGTCATCAAAAACCTTTGGGAAGGACACGATTCCACCCAGAAGGCGGAGTGCCCAGCCACTCAACAGATCCAGAATCAAGGAGTACAATGAGACCTGACCTTCAGTCAGTTTGTGACGCCCTGTGTCCACAGGAAAGGGGTCCAAGCTTTGTCTGGTGGCCACATCACTGCCTGAATGCCTGGTGAGCAGGGGAACGTGACATCTTCTCTTAGAAAATGGGATTTTTCTCCTGGGAAGCTTACAATGTCCTAGGGCTCATCTGCAGCTAACAAGAAAGGCATTCAGGCTGGTGCTTTTAAGACAGTGATGTGAAGCCAAGAAGTTGTAAACATGCCATGTTCTGGAACATTTCTCCTCCCTTCTCTGGGGCAATTCATATGGGACTGTTTGCACCCCAGCCCATGCCCCAGCCTGCACCCCCAAGGCAGATTTAGGGGACTACTCTGTTGACAGTCCAGCCTTCCAGGCTTTCCTGCCCTGCTCTGGTGGCTGACTTCAGGGAACGGTTGTCTTACTGTATTTCAGATCTTACACACACACCCTGTTAAGCATTCCTGAAATACATGGCTTGTCAGGCGTCTTGTGTCTTGTGGTGTTTGCCAGCTTCACCAAGCTGAGATTTCCTTTAGTTGGGGATGTAAACTTTTGACAAGATGCCAAAGAAATGTGCCAAAGAAAGCAGAAGATGTCTCAAGTAACAATGAGAGAGCTGGGTGGTACTCCAGGCTCTGCCTTCAGCATGGCCCAGCTCCATTTGTTGCAACTACTAGGGGAATGAACCAGTGGATGGAAGCTGCTTCCCACAACCCCCTTTTTTCTTCTGTGTGTCTTTCCTTATCTCCCTTCAATTCTTCCTTTCAAATAAATCAGTTAATTAAAAAATGTAAAGAGTAGAATTGTGGCTGTCAGGACCTGGGTGAAGTGGGATGTTGTCAATTAAAGAGTAAAGTTTTGATTATATAAGGTAAACTACTTTAGATGTTTGCTGTACAGTATTGTGATTGCTGTTAATGGTATTATATTACACATTTTTAAATTTACTAGGAGGATTGAGTTCATGTTGAGTTATCCTTACTACAGTCATGATAACAAAAAGGCGAAGATCATGTCATAAATTGCACCAGATGAAAATTACATTCACTCCAATTCTTTCTTGGCAACACATATCTGAAAGTTGTCACTGAGTTTTGCTACACAGCAGGATGCTGTCAGAAAATTTATTAATAGACAAGAACCAGAGAAGTGTTTCAAAAATCTCAGCATGTCTTTGAAGTCCAGCCATCTGACATCCATGTTATATCAAACGCTGTGAGAAGCTAAAGGATTACAAATGGAACTATTCATTTCTATATGCTTGAAACGTAGACTGTGAGTAAAGTCCTTATCCTCATGATATTTTCAATGTATTGCAGACAATATTAAGTGATAAAAAAATATCAATTAAGAATAGGGTATAAATTAGAGATCGGTCCTATTTTTCTAAACTGGCTTATTATGTTAAATACAAATAATAGAGAAAAAAAAGGATTCATCTTATAGTAATAGCCCTAATAAGCCAAAGGAAATATCCAATAGTATTTCTTGGGATATAACATACCATCATCTTCATCAGTCGATGACAGAAGCTATCATTGAGGGGCATGTAGAAATAAAGTAATTTCACTTTGGGAAATAAATACATAAACATAAAGAGATAAATGGAGCCAAATGAACATAATTAAATTAAAACACACTCCAATCTCTGAAAGTATGATTCAAGGCCATCACTAAATCAAAGTATGATGTCCGTTTTATTTAAATATAGTTTTTTCAATATGAAGTAACTTCTCTTTCATTAAAGTCACTAAGAAAACTATTTCAAGAAGTAGCATGTTTAAACAATAATAATAAATCTACAGAATAAAACATACACAAGCAAAACAAAAACTGTAATAAAATCCTGTATTTAATTATTTAAAATGTGTAATGTGGTATATCAACTAAAAATATTTCAATGAGGTCCCAACACAGTAACCTGGTGGCTAAAGTTCTTACATTGCATGCACTGGGATGCCATACAGTCTCCAGTTTGTGTCCCAACTGCTCCATTTTCCATTCGGCTCTCTGGTCATGGCCTGGAACAGCAGTCATGGAAGGCTCAGAGAGGTCGGACCCCAGACCTGCCGGGGAGACCTGGAAGAAGATTTTGGATGCTTGATTCAGATTATCTCAGCTCCAGCCATTGCAGCCACTTGGGGACTGAATCAGTGAACAGCTATTTTTCTCTGCCTTTCCTTCTCTCTGTAAATATCCCTGTCAAATGAAAATTAATATTTAATAAAATTTGAATGATAGATTTAATTTTTTGGTTTTTGGTCAACATTTTTGTTTGTACTTGTACAATCTTGATATTGTATTTTAATGATAAATCTCAATAGTAGTCACTTTTACATACAGATAGATGCATTACATTCCATTTCAATGAGAAATACATTTTTTAAAAAAATATTTCTTTATGTGTTTATTTAAAAGCATCATTATAGAAAATAAGGGAAAGGCCCTGCATGATAGCGTAGTGGTTAAGGTCTTCACCTTGAACACACCGGGATCGCATATGGGCACCGGTTCTAATCCTGGCCGCTCCACTTCCCATCCAGCTCCCTGTGGCCTTGGGATCCTGCACCTGCGTGGGAGACCCAGAAAGAAGTTTCTGGCTCCTGGCTCCTGGCTTTGGAATGGCGCAGCACTGGTCGTTGTGGACACTTGGTGAGTGAATCATCAGACAGAAGATCTTCCGCTCTGTCTCTCCTCCTTTCTGTTGTATCTGCCTTTCCAATAAAATAAATAAATCTTTAAAAAAAAAAAAAGAAGAAGAAGGGAAGGGAAGACAGAGAGAGAGACAGAGAGATCTTCCTTTCCTTGGTTTACTCCATAAATGGATAATGAGCAGATCTGAGCCAGGCAGAAGACAGGAGTCTCTAAATCAACCCCATGTTCCCATGTGAATGGAAAGTACCGAGTAACTGAGTCACATTCTTCTGCTTTTCCAGGTTTATTATCAAGGAGAGAGATTAGCAGTTAGAACACCCTGGATTTGAACTGGTGGCTACTTGTAATGACAGTGTCAAGATGGCATGTTAACCTACAAAGCCACAAAGCTGATATTTGTGAAAAAATATTTCAGTAGTGAAGTTTAATATGTAAAACAAAATTTTCCATTTCATAAAGCAGTTACAATAGTGTATATAGTGTTTCATTATTTTATTTTTCTTGATGATATATTTAATAGCAAAAAGCTAATCAATGAATAATTAAAACACAATTTTAGATAGCTGTCAGAAGCAGAACAAAATAGATACCGGGGAGTGTAATTAATTATACCCTCCAGGCATTATTGTGCTTTATCAGGTTTCTTATTTGATATTTGAAAAATAGGAGTGTTTTGATTTCAAATAAAATAGACCAACTGTAGCCTAAGGAAAAAAGGGATAATTTATTATGAGAATAGGGGAGAATTTCACCAAAACAGGCAGGGACACAAATTGACCTCAGCAAGTAGTGGAATTAAGAAATCAGATGCTGCTCACACCTTCTGTCTGCCTCTTAGGCTTAGCTGTTTCCTGGTTCCCTCACTGTTTTTGTTAAATGACTTGTTCTTTTTCTCAAATCAACGTGACAAAAGCAGGGCTGCTAAAAGCTCTTTACATGATCCGCTCAAATCCATCTGTTTCTAGGTTCCGATTAGCTGCCAGTGCTGGATTAATCACCTTCTGAATGGCCGGTTGGTGGCTGGCGCTTTCTCCTAGTAATTTCCCCCTATGATATGGTTTTGTAGGTATAATGATTCCTCCCTCCACCGCCTCTTCCTCCCTATCCATTCTCCTCTCACATACACACTGATCCCTTCATAGAATTAAAATAATATAATCCTTCAGCAATAGTCCCAAGTCCAACATTCTCTTATGTCAGCATATCATGGCATTGCTGGTGTAAGCAATGGTAGGGAATCTAATATCATACTGACATGGTATGTTTAACAATGTCATCAGTAGCCCTCCTTTTACTTGGCAGCAGAGAGGCATGCTGCAATGTACCGCCACATCCCGGTATGCTAGTCTCCGTTACATAGTTCATCCATGAGATTACGTTTACTTACATGTTCACCTATACATATGTAGATATACCTATAGACATATAGGTAAATGTGTATAACACATGCACACACACACATAGCTGTATGTTTACCTGTATGTCTGCTTGTTTGGTATTTTGCATGAATGTTTCCGTACATCTGAGAGAACCTATGATGTATTTTTTTAAAGATTTATTTATTTATTTATTTATTTATTTATTTATTTATTTATTATTACTGGAAAGGCAGATATTCAGAGAGGAGGGGAGACAGACAGGAAGATCTTCCATTGGATGGTTCACTCCCCAACCAGCCGCAATGGTTGGAGCTGAACTAATCCAAAGCCAGGAGCCAGGAGCTCTTCCAGGTCTCCCACACGGGTGCAGGGTCCCAAGGCTTGGGTGGTCCTCGACTGCTTTCCCAGGTCACAAGCAGGGAGCTGGATGGGAAGTGGGGCCACCAAGATTAGAACCTGAGCCCATGTGGGATCATGGTGTCGTCAAGGAGAGAACTTTAACCATTACGCTATCGCGCAGGGCCCCTATGATACTTTTTTAAAGATGACTTTAACAACCTTTACTTTTACAAAAGCAGACCATTGGAAAATTAGCCTAAGGTAGAACTCACCTCTGAGTAGTTTTTTAACTGATTTTTTTTAACAGTTTGAAACAAAACACATTTTATTTACTTAAAAGTCAGAGAAACTGACTGAAAGAAATAGACACAAAATTGGGACTCTCAGATGACGAGTCTCTAAACAAAAGCTCAGAAATACCAGGGGGGCTGAGCCAGGCCCAACAGGAGTGCCAGGAATTCAGTCCAAATCTGCCTCTATTAGCTCCACCACCTGCTGCCTGACAGAGCAATCATTACCCAGAAGTTGGAATCAGGCACTGGTATCCAGACACTCAGGTAAGGGGTGGAGAACTAAATACCACCTTGGCATGCACAATCATACAGATACTCAGCACACAACAAACGGCATAGTAACACTTGTTTCAAAAGACTGCAGGACCTCAACTCATCGTATTTAAAAGAACACTAGCTATTTGGAAGTCAGCATTAGTTATTAAGAGTGAGAAGAGAGACGGGATTTTCCATCCACTTGTTCTCTATTCCAAAATGTCACAATGTCCAAGGCTGGGCAAGGTTGCCGCCAGGGGCCAGCAGCTTCTTCTGTCTCATTCATCTGAGTGCAGAGGCACAATGTCTGGGGTCATCTTCTGGTGCTTTCCCAGGAGCCGCAGTGGGAAGCTGGATTGGAACTGAAGACGCCAGGACTCATGCTCCAACCAGTGACCATGAGAATTATGCTTGAGGGCAGGCCTGGCTGAACAAATGGTAGCTCCCACCAGTATAATTATGGGCTTGTGGTGGGGTTGGTTGGTTTGTTGGAAATTTACATTACTGATTTCATATAAACTTGAATACTATTTCACACGTTGTTCCTCTTTTAATCAGTTCCGTCTTGTTGGACATGGGAGAGCTGTGAAAGATGACCAACAACTCCACGTGGAATCCCTACATCGAGCTTAAGAATCCCGATTTGGCCTCGTCTAACCCTGGCCACAACAGACATTTTGAGAGTGAACCAATAGATGGAATTGCTATCAGTCACCCCATCTCTGTTCCTCTACATCTCACATCTCCCGCCATGCCACCCGCCCATCTCTGTCATTCTCTCCCACTTCTTAATCTGTCACTCTATGTTGGAGTAAATTTTAAAAATCTTAAGAATTATTTTTTTTTTGTCAAGTAGGGGTCTTAGATTGTCTAGCATGAGATATTCACTGGTGTGTGTATTTTCAGGAAGTACTGTAATGCTTCACCGAACCTCAAAGCAGTCCAAAATACCACCTACTTTTTCATCCTTTTCATTGTCGTTCCTTTTACTTATGCTTAACTCATAACTATTTGCAACATTATTGTTATTTAATATAATAATTGCATAATAAATAGCTACAATACCTGCATTGGCTAGCTCTGAGCCCTTCCCAAGCAAGGAACTAAGAACACAACCTCTGTTTCTGAATAGACAGTAGGAGTCCTCGTACCTGAACCATCCCTGCTGACCAAAAGGACGTGAGTTAGGAGGAAACTGAAATCAGAAACCATAGTTGGGATCAAATATGTCTAACCTGATGTGATCACAGGCATGTTCACTGATACATGCTGGCCTAATTGTTCCCCAAACTGACTATATTTACACAACATCATAAACTTCTCAGATGTTGGGTATCAATAAATTGTAATTGTTTCACAATTACATTATTTACTAATTTGGATACCATTCGTGACATCTATTAAATAGCTACACAATTCTGTCTATCATAATGCTTTCCAGTTAAAAATAATTTCAAAGTGAATGCTAAGAAATAAAACACTGGTTCAATTGCAATAATTTCCCGGAATGATTACACTTATAAGTCATAGAGGAGATAAATTCCAGAGTGTGCCAAGCAGGTCACTGTAATATCAGTTAGCCAGGATTCCAAAATGAAATCCTCCCACACTCTTTTCAGTTATCTACATTATACTCAAAATTACTTGTCTAGAAATTTGGTGCTGGATGAAATTGGATAATGTGTAAGCATCCAGGTTTATTTCACTTCATTGCCGTGGAAGGACAGTAACACAGGTATGCATCCAGAACATACATCTTCAAGTATCCAAATTATCAATGATCAATACTTAGGGTAATCACATTGTCTTCATGAGATCATCAGAAGAAAATACATATCGTGTCTGCCAGTATGATAATGGCTTGCAGTACTGGCATCATATGTGGACACCAGTTGCTGTCCCATCTGTGCTATTTCCAGTCCAATGCTTTTTTTTTTAATTGCCTGCAAATCAAAGGAAGATAGACTCAGTACTTAGGGCCCTGGATACATGTGGGACATCTGGAAGAAGCTCCTGATTCAAGGCCTCGGCTCAGCCAAGCTCTGGACATTGTAGCCGTTTAAAGAATGAAACAACGGATGGGACATTGTCTGTCTCCCTCTCTGTAACTCTGCACTTCAAAAGAAACAAACACATAAATTTCCTAAAAAGAAAATTAGATATAATCTCTAGAATACATATCTTTTCTCAGGCATCAAAATGGTGCTAATCCAAAAGCAAATTACCAAAGGATGTGTAAAGCACAAAATACTCCAGAAAACAGCGTTGCACTGGGTGTAACAGACAGTAGAAATACAGAAGACTGGAAAAAAAAAGGCCTATTTGAATTTTGATACCCCTATCAGGAAAATAATTTTATGTTTTATAAAAGTGTATGTTGGATATTGATATAATTTTTGAATTTTAAATCTTAAGTTTTCAGATATTATCATGACAAACTTATATTTGATTTAGAATGCGTAATTTATTTGCTTTTATACAAATATGAAAATAACTGCCGAAGACTGTGTGTTTGGGCCCAGTGTGGTAGCCCAGTAGTTAAAGTCCTCACTTCATATGTGCCAGGATCCCATATGGGCGCTGGTTCTAGTACATATGGCCCCAAGTTCCACTCAGCTCCCTGGACGTGCCCTGGGAAAGCAGTCGAGAACAGCTCAAATGCTTGGGACCCTGTACCTGAATGCGAGACTAGAAAGGGCTTCTGGTTTGGAGACCTGGAAGAGGCTCCGGGCTCCTGCTCCTGGTTGTGGATTGACTCAGCTCCAGCCATTGTGGCCGCTTGAGGAGTGAATCAACGGACAGAAGATCTTCCTCTTGGTTTCCTTTCTGTATATCTGCCTTTCCAATAAAAATAAATAAACCTTAAAAGGAAAAAAAAGAATGTGTGTTTAAAAACAGATGATTTAGGGCCCGGCAGCGTGGCCTAGCGGCTAAAGTCCTTGCCTTGTACACGCCGGGATGCCATATGGGTGCCAATTCTAATCCCGGCTGCTCCACTTCCCATCCAGCTCCCTGCTTGTGGCCTGGGAAAGCCATCAAGGACAGTCCAAAGCCTTGGGACCCTGCACCCGTGTGGGATACCCGGAAGAAGTTCCTGGATCCTGGCTTTGGAACGGCATAGCATCGCTTACTTGGGGAGTGAATCATCGGATGGAAGATCTTCCTCTCTGTCTCTCCTCCTCTCTGTATATCTGACTTTCTAATAAATAAATAAATCTTTTAAAAAAAAAAACAGATGATTTAGGTGTCTGATTGTTTTCTATATTTTGTCAATATTCTATACATTCTTCATAAAATATTGCATTAAATATTGCATTAAATATTCTGCTTCAAAGATAAAGTTTTAAGGCTATGAGTTGTTAATAACCAGTCAGAATGTCTTATGTTCTTTCACTTGGCTGCGTTTCTGCTTGCCAGTACCCCAACACTCTGATTTTGAGTCCCACTCTAATCCTTAGGGGAAAGGGAATTCCTCCCAATAGTTACAGTGCTGGCAGTAGTGCGAGACTTAATCACTCACACGATGTGTTCTCAGAGTAATTCCTGTCTGAGTATCCAGTCAACGAAACATCAGCTACTTAATGGAGGCTACAGACATCACTTGGATTCACACATAGTGCATCCTCAACCAGTCAATATTCATGTTGTCAAACTGCAAAGTTTTATAGATTCAAGAATCCTTGGATACGTCAAATGGCATTTATATAGACAAAAGGAAGAAATTTAGCTACCTAGATCCCAGCAGATAAAGGCTGCCAGGCAATGATTTATACTCGGTTTTACCTGGCAGGAAGGGGCAGAATGGAGCTGCAGAATAACTTGTCTAAGGCAAGCAGGTTAGAGATAGCTGCTTTTCTGTGGAATCACATATGAGTTGATTGACTTTAACGATTTCCCAGATTCTGGGGCTCATGACTTAAATGTCTGGAACCTGGCTCCTACGGCTGCCATGAAAATGAAAACCTGAAAAGGAAAGATACTGAGGTATGCAATTAGCTTCTTCAGACAGGAATTGGCTTGCCAAAAGCCAGTGTTTCAAAACTGTATCAACACTATTTTAACAGAATGAGTGGCACAAAATATAATAAAATTATAATTTTTTTACCTACCATTAGTAAACCAAATAAAATCAACATTTTAGTTCTCTAATGTTCTTTGTGTTTTTAAGTGTGAAATATTTTTCATACTCCATAGGCTCTTGTTGGATTTAAATAAGTTATCCAGTGAATGCTAACATACCTATTGACATGTTCATTGGCTTTGATAGAACACCCTGGAGACACCTATCTGAACTTGAACTTTTGTAAGGGTTGAGGAGCATGAATCACATATTATACATCCTTTCATTGTACGTGGATAATAGCAGCTTGTTTCAGAAATTGACTCTGTTTCATGTTTCTTTTCTGAAATGTCTTTAATATAGCAGGTGATTAAGTGGGGAATTGTGTCTCACATTTCAAACACTATGCAAATTCTCTATGGTAATAATGTGATTCACTATTGAAAGGCTATTAAGAAGACGATCAAATATCCTTTTCTTGTAAACTGAGCTTTAAATTGAACCTGTGAATAAAAGTAGGTAGGTAATGTACAGTCACATCTTTAATTTCCTGTTTATTTATGTAAATAAAATAGGAATGTACCCCTTTCAGCTGAACACATTGGGACATACTGGCTATAAGCTAATAAAGATTTCATCCAAGAAAGATTAGGTTTTTTTCTTCTTCTTTTTTTTAATTATTAGCTTATTTCTGTTTGCTCAGGACAGAGCTCCTACCTGCTGTCTCATTCTGCAAATGACACCAAGGGTTCAGTTCTTTCAACGAAGTTAATCAGAGTCCAATAGAACTGAGACATCAAACTGCCTCTGGAGGCTGCAAGGAGTCAGGATTTAGAAAGAGGCCTCCAGTATAGACGCTCCAAAATTTGATTATGTAATATTTCTTGGTATCCTAATAACTAGCCAAATGCAATTCTAATATGAAATAAGAGGTTGAAAATATGACAATTAACTACACTTAATGCTTAGAGAGAAAAAGACCTAAAATAATGAAACAGCAAAAATCTTCTCTAAGAAAATATCTGATTTTTCTGTAGATAATCATATTACAGATTACATAAATAATACAATACTCTTTTATGATACTATTCGGATAAAACAAATGAAATATGTTCTGAAGCATCCTAGCAGTATGTCACTTTAAATTCTACGTGAAAGCCCAGCACTGCAGCCTAGTGGCTAAAGTTCTTGCCTTGCTCTTGCCAGGATCCCATATGGGTGCCGATTCTAATTCTGCTGGTCCCGATTCCCATCCAGCTCCCTGCTTAAGGCCTGGGAAAGCAGTCGAGGACCACCCAACCTTGGGACCCCGCACCTACGTCGGAGACCCTGAGGATTCTCCAGGCTCTTGGCTTTGGATTGACTCAGCTCCAAATGTTGTGGCCACTAGCGCGGTGAATCATCAGGCAGATCTTCCTCTCTTTCTTCCTTTCTATATATCTGCCTTTCAAAAAAAAATCTTTTAAAATAGTTTTCTTTCTTGATTTCTTCCAGTACTTATACCTTATACATAAATGCAAATATCATTTGGTATAGAGAGACATACAAATCAAATGTGTTCCTGGTAATTGAATGAATTTATCATTTGGAGAACTTTGTTATTAAAGATGGAACATGACCTTGAATTTTTCCCCTACATAGTTGTGCCATTTCTAGAAATTTTAAAAATTATTAATTTGTTTGAAAAGCAGAGTTACATAAAGGGAGAAAGAGGCAGGTCCTCTATCCAAGGAGTCATTCACCAAATGTCCTTAACATCTGGGGTTAGATTAGGTCAACTCCAGGAGCCCACAACTCCGTCTAGCTCCTGCCCATAGCTGGCAAGGACCCACGTGCTTTTGCCATATTCTATTGCTTTTCCAGGTGTGTAATCAGGAATCTGGATCAGAACTGAAGTCCACGGGACTTGAACTGAGACCCATGTGGGATGTCAGCATCAGGCTAAGTGGCAGCTTAACCCACCATGACACAACCTGGTTCCATCTTCTAAGAACTAAATGATGATCTAGAAGATTTTTTACCAGGATTTTTAGCCATTTCCTACAGGGAAGTAATGTAGTATTTTGGAATACAAGGCTAATGTTCTGCTTTCTCTCCTTTACATATTCTTGTATCTTTTTAATTAATATTTCTACTTCAGTGTATCCTAAGTCTTGAGATGAACGAGTCCACCCTCTGTTTTTACTTTATATCCCTCAATTCCTTACTCCCTTTTCACTGTGCTGAGTGACCATGATCTTACTGTTATATGTAAAAATGAGTCTTTAGCTCAGGCCTTACTTGCTTGCTGTTCACACATCTTTCCTTGATTGTATTTTTCATGAAATTTTAAATCTTCACTTTAAAGCTCACTTGTTATGTCTTCCCCAGTGATAACATGGTACTCTTCCACTGCAATCATGCCCTTCTTAATATAGTTCTCTCGTGTTTTCTTTGGTACATTAATTTGATTTAAACTATCTGTGTGTATCTGAGGGGTATATTTCAGCTTTGTTTTTTATTATCTCTCCACTAAAATGTAAGCCTCAAAAGGAAAATTTCTTGTATATGTATATGTCTTCTAAGTTATTAGATAAGTTTGGAGTATGAAAGGTTCAGCTCTGGTCATTGCAAAGATTCGGGAAGTAAGCCAGCAGATGTAAGACTTTGCATCAGTTTTGGGTATTAATTCAAAACACAGAGGTGACCAAGTATCCATTTTCCTAAGGTTAATTTATAGTAGCATTCGTGGGTTTCAATATAGCCATGCTCATAATGACATTTATTATAATAAAACATTAACTAAATAAACAAAATGATTAGTAATTATAAAAGCTGAATGTTTCCCTCCCACTGTTTTTCAGAGTACTTTATGCAATTATTAATGTATCAAGTTGGTAATTTCTCACATTTAACTTGAAATTGTAGATCATTAGTCAATATTGATTAGCCTCTCTTCTTCATTTATTTTTAGTTATCTAGGAGGGACTGTAATGTGTATATCCAGTTGGGTTGACTTCACCTATTGGAATCACCAATGAAAACCAAGCTGGAAAATCATTGAGATTCTCTCACACAACACTTTGGCTTTACCAACTCTGTGGGATTGATGACTAGGTTCACTTTGCTCACTTTCATGACGAGCACACCGGGGCTGGAGCTGCGGAGATCCATGGGAAACTGGCTGTGGCCAAATGAAAAATTACATTTCTTATACAGTTATTGGCAAGGTAAAAGCTTTTTAAACACACACACACAGCCACCACAACACAGCCACAGCCAACACCACCAAAACCCTAACTTTTTTTTTTCTCAAAACTCAGTTTAATTTCTGAGTTGAATCATTCAAAAAGATGTCAACAACTGGGGACATTTCATGAAAAGTTAAGACATTTGGAGATATCTGAAAATAAGACACAGTAATGTATTCAGAGTGGCAAATAGATGCTTTGCATCATTCTGTGATTTTAATTCCTGACTCAGGAAAGGTACAACGTTTTTTTTTCATGTAGATTATTGTGAAGCTTACACTAAGTGGTATGTATGAAAACAAGTATGTAACAAAAATTGATGCATTAGCAAAGTTCTATATTTCAAACACTCAGGTTTTTATGTCTCCCCACCCTCCTTTATTCAGAGAGAGAAATATCGGGCCATACTTTTATACATCCTATTACAATGGATTAGACAGTCCACCAGGCATGCATACAAATGCCATTCCACACTGTAATTAGAAGACAAAAGTATAAAGATAGACAATCCTTTAATTTCAAAGATATCTGTAGAAATACTAAAGTACATTGTATATGACCTTTCCTTACTGCATATTTTAGAGCATTCTTGTTAGGAAAAAAAATCGTTATATTACCTTACACTAATTTTATTTTTAAAAAATAAAGAAAAATATTCAATCACGAATGTTAAAAATGCCTCTTCTAATGAAAAATTTTACAGTCTGGCAGCATTTTTAACATTCTGAAAAGTCAGAGTTTAATAGATTGAGTGTATGAATAAAACTCATTTGATTCTAACTTCTCAGTTATCAATTTTGATAAATTTTACTAAATGAACAATAATTTGGAATTTTTAGATTTTCAACAATATGTTTCAGATTATGAGCATTTGAAATACTGCCAAAATTAAAAATAGATTGCAGAACTTTTTTTTATCTCATACACAAATTTCAGTCTTACATTTATTTCCTTCTTATTTGAAGATTATATTTGATACCTAAATTTAACATCAACTAATTGTGCTAGCTGCACAGAATTACTGAAATGATAAATTCTTGCTTTTTAACTAACAATCATAGTTGTCATTTGCTGTAATATTTCCCTAATGTTTGAAGGATTGGTAATTAAATTTGAGCTATGTAATTATATGTGTACAAACTGGTTTTCAAAATAGTGCGAACTTTGATATTATTTCCTAAGAATACAGTCTAATCAAATAGACATTCAGATAACATATTGTTCATGGATCACATCCTGCAAATCAGGACTGGTGTTAAATGTCTTCACATGGTAATTAGTATTCAAAAAGTTTAACTGAAAAATTAATGAAACCATGCCTTTTTCTCGCTGACTCTGATTAAGCTCACTGTGCTTAATTAGGGACGCGGTTATCAGCACTCACAAGTTGTTCTCGGTCATTGAAACTGCAAGGGAAACCTGAAGATTGCAGTCAGTGATTATTTCTTAATATTAGATACTGAAAAACTGGATAAGGGACAAAACACAGGAGATAGGAGATTGGAACTTGGCATCTAATAATAAAAGCGATATTTAATATTAGATATCAAATAACTGAATAGAGGACAAATTATAAGAAAGTGGAAAAGGCTGCTAAAATAAAAGTTAATTATAATATTTGTGATTTGAATATGTGATGAAAACCACCTTATCGTATGATTTTATAAAGATGCTTGACAACAATACACTCTATAACTTTCAGATGTGTATACATCTGGCACATAAAATGTATCTGTTGCAAAATATAATTTTATATTATAATAATTTATAATTATTAACTGATTTAGTCTTATTTGTCTATGTAAGCTAATCTCACATTTTAATTAAAATTAATCTTATTCCAACTTACCAATTGTTTCAGCCTTATTTATTTTCAATGTGAAGACAGATATGTGGAGAAAAGTGCATATACAGAAAAAGATCTTCCATCCTTTGGTTCAATTCCCAGATGTCCCCATATGACCACAACAGCCAGGACTGAGACCATTGGATACAGTAGCCAGGAGCCTCTTCTGGGTCTTCCACTTAAGTGCAGTGTCCCAAGGACTTTGGCCGTACTCCACTGGTTTTCTAAGCTACAAACATGGAGCTGGGTGGGATACAGAGCAGCAAGAATGTAAACTGCTGCCAACTAGGGTGTCAGGACTTGGAGGTGGCGGATTTGCTAGTTGAGCCATTGTGCCAGAAGCTCGATTTAAAAAAAAAAGGTAAGTTGGACAACAAAGCCCACTGTGTCCAACATGACGATTCATTAAACATTTGTTTGAAAATAAAGGTAAATACAGGCAAATGAAAGTTAGATTTATCAAAACTGGTTCTGGTTTCTAAAACATTTGGAAAAGAATTTTCAAGGTGAAACAAACATGAAACAACAAAAACACACTGACAATAAAATGTTCTGACATTTTTTAGTAAATGCCATAACAGACATTCACAAATGAACACTGAGATTTTCAACAAATAGAAGAGGATCAGCATTTATGGGCATGTAGCGATATACTCAAATTTTCAGAACTTACCATTGACCTAGTAACTGGTGTATGGCAAGCTTTGAGCTGCAAAATGGTCTTTTTCAATAGGTAAATAGAAACCTAGATTGCATTTCAATATTTATTATCATTTCTTAACAAATCCTGTTTATTAACAAATAAATCCTGATTTATTAACAAATCCTGTTACTGTTATCACCATCACCAGGGATGTCTTATTAGTTTATGTGGCAATGTAGCAAAACCTGTGTGTGTGTGTGTGTGTGTGTGTGTGTGTGTGTGTGTGTGTGTGTGTGTGTGTGTGTTTGGGGGGTGGATGGTTGAAAAGAGTGAGAGGTGAAATTTTTATTGCTTAAAACTAGCTGCTGTGTAACTGTTAACTGCTTTTTCCATTGGTATATAAGATGCAGAAATTATTTTCTTATTTAATCTAGTTCTGTTTTTTAATCCGCAGGATAATGATACAATATTCCTGTACGTTTTCCCTGATGCTAAGGCCTTTGTTGACAATAAGAGTACATGGGGGCGTTTGTTATTCTCAGAAAGAGGACCTCTGGAAGTGACATGTTGTAATTTACTCAGGAGAGATCTCATAAAACCACAACTGTCTTTCCATCTGTAGCACACCTGTCCTCTGCAGAAGAAAGGAAAATTACAGAAATATGATCCAATTTCTATTTTTTTGTGAATGGAACTCAGTGGTATTAGACATGAGTTTGATGTCCAAATTTCTTGCAAAACAGTGACTTTCCCTCGGCTCTTATATATTGAGTTTTAATCATCTTAATCAGAGAATGTCTTGTTTACTTTCAAGTAATTTGTTTAGTAAAGGATCTCTTATTGGAAGTATAACAAATTAAAAACATTGTTTTCAGAATATTCTGACCTTTTGTAATGAATTACTGTTTTCACCTCTAGAAGTCTTACGAATTATGGACTCCATTGAAAAAAATAGTAGAATGATTTTCAGGTCTACATTTTAGTAAAGGGGAAAAAATTATGGGTTTAAGTTTGTTTCATAATTTTAATTAATATGTGTATGCAGTTTATTAAATGGTTTAAATTAAATTGTTAAAATACAGATAATTGCTGCATATTATGTAAAAGCAGAAATCTAAAATGAAGGTATATTGAAGCATGAAATGTTAGATGATGAGTTGAGAATAAAACTAATTTTTTTTTTTAGAATTTATGATTCTTGGGGCCAAAATGGTTAAAAATCTGTTTCAAATGACATATCTGGTTACTTACAGCGTGAACACTGGGACAGTATTCTGAAATATTTTTCATAGTAATTCCTATTGCAAAGTACACTATATTCTGTGAATCCGCAGAATAACTAAGCAGTAGAGAATCACATATACAACTACGTCGCGTCAAGTCAATATTACTGACTTGTGGTCAAGACATGTCTCCACTTTCATTCTTTGTTTGCTACTTCAGGGATTTGATGCTTCATTTGGCTTCAGAAGGTGATCCAGATTGAAAAAAAAAATACTTGGGCAGACTTTCTATACCTAGGAGCACATCAGTGCTGGGGATTCAATTCACACAGCAGAACAGGGCCAGACATCACATCATTCCACTTTACTCCAAGTTTCCTGATAAACTAGATACACCTCCACCCTTTTTTGCTATTTGTTTCTATTTTTTTTTTCAGTAGAGGAAGGGGGGGTGAAAAAGAACATGTCACATGGTCATTCACTCACTAAATGCTTCCAAACCTGACATGAACTAAGCAAAAGTTGGAGCCAGAAACTTAGCTGAGGTCTCCATGTGAACACAACTTATGAAGTTATCACATGCTGCCTCTTACAAAATGCAATCCAAAAAAAGCTGGGATTGGAAGAAATGGAAGACCCAAATTATCAAAGCATGATTTTGAATGCAGCCTAAATTATTAAAAAACAAAAAATAGAAAATGATGTGTAGGGCCCGGTGTGGTAAGCTAGCGGCTAAAATCCTTGCCTTGCACATGCCTGGATCCAATACGTATGTTAGTTTTAATCCCGTCAGCGACGCTTCATGTTCAGCTCCCTGCTTGTGGACAGAGAAAGCAATGGAGGACATAATGGTTTTACATACATATTTATATGTATAGGACTCCCATTACTTTTTTTTTAACTCAATGACAGTAAGTTGTTTTTAGAAAAAATAAAATGTTTCAAAACATACTCCAAATATCAAACCAATTATCTCTGTTGTCACTTTAATTTTATGTTCTGTTCTAATTTTAAAAAGTCTGCTTCTATTTTATCAGCTTATCTTTATGCATGTTTCATCAACAAAGAGAAATAACACAAAGTTAAATGAATCATATGCCTAGTATAATTATAGCAGTGGCAGTTTGGCCTAGTATCTGAAAGCTTCCTGCAATGCCTTCATCTTGCATTAGGCAATCTGGGTTCAAGTTCTGATTATGTTTTTGATGTCAGCTATCTTCTTATGTGTTTTCTGAATGACAGGAATTGATGATGCAAGCAGTTGGAACTGTGATATTCATTTGGGGGATGAAGGACATATGCATTTCTGTTTCTGAGCTGTTATCCCAAGGCTGCCTCCTTTGTGGGCATCCATGGAGTAAATCAAGAGATGGGGGATTTCTCTCTACATGTATCTTTTACTTTCTATTTTTCAAATCAATTTTTAAAATAAAGTATATTATATGTTTAGAAAAATGTTCTTCCTAGCTGATACTTTGCTGGCTTCATCTTATCTCTGCACTCACTAAGTCTTCTACACTTAGTGCCATAAAAATACTTTTTCCACAAAATCATGTATAGTTTTTGTTAAGATTTATTTCATGTTTATCTGAATGGCAAAGTTATAAAGAGAAGCAGAAAGAGAGGGGGGAGAGAGAGAGAGAGGCATCTTATATCTGCTGGTTCTCTCCCCAAATGGATACAATAATCAGAGCTGGGTTAATCCGAAGTCAGGATCCCAATGTCCCACATGGATACAGGATCCCTATGACTTAAACCATCCTCTACTCCCCTTCTAGACCATTAACAGGGATCTGGTTTCAAAGCAGAGCAGGCGGGACATGAGCCGGCACCCAAGTGGGCAGGTGATGCTACAGGAGGGGGTTTAGCCTACAAGCCACAGCACCAGCTCCGAATCATAAGAAATTTAAAATATAATTTTAAAAGCATTATTTAATTTATTTTAAATGTTTTCCTAAAGCTGAAAAACAAATGGCCATAAATGAAATATGGTTTATAATCTGTTTTCATTAGTATTTATAAATATTTTTTCTCTTTGATTTTAATATTTTGTGTTTAACTATTACATGATTTCACAAATTTGAATATTTGAAGAAGTCTTCAGACAACACAAAACATGCACATCTAAACTTTCCATCTGAGAAAATGACTAAACAAGAAGAAAAATGCTGGCAAGCATGACATATCTTACATCTCCGTATGTAAAGCTTCCACCTTGCACACTGGCACATTTCTTGTATCGAGTCACAAAAATCTGCCTCAAGAAAACTCAGCATAGATTCCCAATGGGATCGTTTTACTGAACTAAGTGCTCATCACAGGTGAAATGGAGGTTTTCTGACAATAAATAGCAGGTATAAACCCTACAGTCCTAATCTTGGCCAAGTGTCTATTGCAGAAATAATGTTGCTGCCAATGACACGATAGAACATTCCTTATTTGGCTGCTAAATAATTAACCTAGGCAACTATTATATCTAAGATATGGCTTTACTCCAGGTCAGTGCTCAGAATGTATTTTCTTATTTGACTATCTGTATTTTCAGCCATACACTTTTGATTTTATTTAGTGGTTTTAGAACATTTGGCCAAAATCTGCACATATTCTGTACATACTCAGCTAAGGAAAAGCATAGATGGTTAGGTGGGAAAATTTATCATTTTTAGGGTGATTTTCTTCTATGTATCTTCAAAATTTCAGTTACTTGTTAAAAGAAACAGTCTGTTATATTATATATTTTTTAATTATTTTAGCTTTCAGTGTTTCAATTTGACTATTTTACAGCTCATCAGTCTCCTGTCTCCCTGCTCACCATGCTGTTGAATTAATCTACTTAGTCCTTCATTTTAATGATTGCATTTTTATACTTATGCTTTCCACTTGAATTTTATTCTACTTATCTGGTTAAATTCTCTAAAAAAATCAACTTAGAACCACAAGGAACAGAAAATTCTATTTTCCTATACACCATGGTTCTACTGCTAAAATTCTTTTCCTGGATGGGTTAAAAATTTGATTATGTTTACTATAAGAAGAATAAAACGGGGCCTGGCGCGGTGGCGCAAGTGGTTAAAGGTCCTCACCTTGCACGCCCTGGATCCCATATGGGCGCCGGTTCTAATCCCGGCAGCCCCGCTTCCCTTCCAGCTCCCTGCCTGTGGCCTGGGAGAGCAGTCGAGGACGGCCCAAAGCTTTGGGACCCTGCACCCGCGTGGGAGACCCGGAAGAGGCTCCTGGCTTCGGATCGGCATAGTATCGGCCTGTTGCGCTCACTTGGGGAGTGAATCATCGGACGGAAGATCTTCCTCTCTGTCTCTCCTCTCTGTATATCCGCCTTTCCAATGAAAAAATAATAAAAATAAATCTTTAAAAAAAAAAAAAGAAGAAGAAAACGGATGATTTCCTTCACACGAACAAATAATAAATCAGATATACATGGACAAAAGTAGTTATCTAATATTAAGCAACACAGAGTGCTACAAGACAGTGTTCTCACAATGAAAAAATAAATAAATAAATAAATAAACCAAAGCACAATAAACAAACAAACAAACCCAATGAGCTGCCTAACTTCTCTGCCTTCCAATTTGGAAGCTCACAGCCTACCAGATCCCGTGAGAGACTGAGTTTGCTGGCTGGAAAAACTAAGGGGAACAGAGTTGTCAATGCAGAATACCAGGAGAGAGTTGCACAAGAAGGTACATATATCCCCAGATATCTCAAGGTTTTCAAAACATGGTAATGTTTATAACTTGACTCCAGAGTGATTCAAAGAGTTCATGGAATGATGACATTAAAAGATGCATTTATTTGATAAAAATGTTTAAAACCCATAAACTGCTTCCTTATGATATACAATTCTCAAGAGCTTTGCAAAGTGCCCTTGTATGTACAAAATAAATAAATAGATAAATGTTAATGTGGAATTTCTAATCAACTGATAATCCCAGGAAGAAGAACCTGTGCATAAATCCATTCCAAATTCAGAGAAGTCACATTATAACGGATTCACATGCCTTCTTTCTTAATTTAGATTCAAGGCCTACTGGTTCTGCCTGAGTATGGACAGCAGTTTTAGACCTGGGTGCTGCACTTTCAATCCAATCCCCAGGATATGTATGTGAGAAAGCAACAGAACAGCAGTTCAAGTGCTTGGATCCCTGCACTAATGTGGGAGACCTGGAAGAAGCTTCAAGGTCCTGGATTTAACCTGACATCGCCCCAGTCTCTGTGATCACTAGGGAATGAATCAGCATCTAGAAAACTCTGTCACTGCTTTTCTGCAACTTTATCTTCCAATCAGGAATGCAAAAAAATTACTGATAAAGCAGTTATTTAAAATATAGTTTTTCCTCTGCCCGAGTTAGTTTGGGAGACTTAACACATACCTATACCCAGCCTTCAAAGAATATTAATAATTTTATAAGTTATTGGTTATTCCACTGAAAATCTATAGATGATTTGATGACTGGAATTATTTTTAATAGAAATGTTCTGATTTTCTGATTTTTTAAAAACCAATTTGTTCATGAGAGAGAGAGATTATTATGTCTGTTGACTCACCATATGACCACAACAGCTGAGGCAGGAACCCCATCCCCCTTTCCCATGTTGTTGCAGCGCCCCAAGTTCTTGGATCATCCCCTGCTGCACATGATCCAGACACTGTATCTAAATTGGAACACCTTGACTCAAACCAGCATTCTTCCATGTGATTCTGGTGAAACAAAAGACAGCTTACCCTGTTGCACCAAAAGTGACTCCAGTCTTGAATATATCAAATACTGTTTTTTGTTTGTTTGGTTGTTTGTTTTTTAAGATTTATTCATTTTTATGATAAAGGCGGATATACAGACAGGAGGCGAGAGAGAGGAAGATCTTCCAGCCGATGGTTCACTCCCCAAGCAACCACAGCAGCTGGATCTGAGCCAATCCGAAGCCAGGAGCCAGGAGCTCTTCAGGATCTCCCACACTGCTTCAGGATCCCAAGGATTTTGGCTGTCCTCGACTGCCTCCCCAGGCCACAAGCAGGGAGCTGGATGGAAAGCAGGGCCGCCAGGATTAGAACTTAAGCCCATATGGGATCCTGGTGTGTGCAAGGTGAGGATCTTTGCCACTATGCTATCCTACTGGGTCCCAAATATTGTTTTTCACATTCAAAATTTTTCAGAGTTTATCACTGATTCTTTTGTGCTACTTCCCAACTTCTTCTACATCCTAAATCAGTTTGATTGCTATTCCCAATTGCTTTCAACCAAAGAATATAATTGATATGTGCAATTTAAACCATTAAAAATGCTGTAATGACAATGGTATTAAAAATATATATCTGAGTATATTACTTTTTTATCAAAAGAAACATTAGAAATATATTTTCCACCAGAGTAGAAGTACTCCTTTACAGGAATTGCACAACTGAATGGAATTTAGACTAGAAAATGTAAGCCAGCATTTGCTGATTTTCTGTGGCATTGGCAGTGATGCAGGCTGAGTGTAATTGAAGAGCAGCAGTTGGCAATGTTCAGCTGCACTGTAACATTACAGCTGAATTACCACATGAAATTGAGGAGCTATCCCCCATGAAATTGGGGGCAGGAGGGGATACTGTGCATGGTGTGGCTGTTTTCCCTTTGCCATATATGGTATGTATGTACTCATTTGCTTTACATTTGGTGTGTATGTGGCCAGAAGTTTGCTCAAGTAAATAAATGGTGCGACTTGAAGCTCTCTAAATTCCCACTACTTCTAACTTTCTCTTTGGGAAAATTTGTTATTCCAGTTTTGGATTCCCGAGTTAATAAATAATGTACTATAAAAGGAAAAAATCATGAGCTTGCTTAAGTCCAGAAAAGAAAAAAACAGAAGTTTCAGGAGCTGGTGCAATGAATCAACAGGCTAAGTTTGCATTAAATTTGGATAGAAGTCCATGTCTTGGCTGCTCCGCTTCCTATCCAGCTCCCTGCTAATAAGCCTAGGAAAGCAGTGGAAGGTGATCTAAGGCCCTGGGGCATTTGTACCCATGTGGGAGCACAGAAAAGGCTCCTGCTTCCAGGATTCAGATGGACTCATCTGAGGTCAGTTTGGCCATTTGGGGACTAAACAAGCAGATGGAAGATCTTCCTCTGTCACCCCCATTTTCTGTGTAAATCTCTCTGTCTTATACAATTAAACCTTTAATAAAAACAAAGATAAACTATTGTTCCGGAATATTCAATCAACATGTACAGAGACACAGCACTGAGGAAATATGTTGTGCTTTAAGAAAACGTAGCTCCTTTTGTATTATGCAGGAACAGAAGCACAGAGGGAAGTGAAATCGTCCTGTCATGCCTAATTCTGATTTTAAAGAGCATTTATAATCAACAGTGAACACGATTTTTATTTCATCGGAAAAAAAATATTTTGTATTTACTTTTCTGATGACACATTTTGGTAGGAAATTAAAACATTTTGTGAACGAATAATTTGCTTATGATATTTGATGTGGTATAACGTCTCCAAATAGTTTCATTGGATATAATAAAGTCTTAGCTACGGAGAGCTGGCTAACATGTAACTATGCTTACAAACATCTT
This sequence comes from Ochotona curzoniae, assembly GCF_017591425.1. Classification (NCBI taxonomy): domain Eukaryota; kingdom Metazoa; phylum Chordata; class Mammalia; order Lagomorpha; family Ochotonidae; genus Ochotona; species Ochotona curzoniae. Next base: position 37,078,511 of record NW_024466502.1, on the reverse strand, counting down.
TCTTCTATTTAGACTCTTTGTCTCTCTGTATATATTTTTACAAATACTTTTAAATTCAACAATGATTTCAGATATTAAAAATTGGAAAGATGACCTCTGAAGCCCTCTCCTGATAAGACTGATCCTGACTTTGGCCTTGTGTATCACTAACACTTGTGGCCACTTGAGGAGTGAACCATTAAATGAAAGAACTTTCTTTCTGCATTGCCTCTGTTACTTTACCTTTCAAATAATAAGATTGGGTCAGGCACAAACTGTGAGCCTGGAATTCCACAGAGGCTTTCCACATCAGTAGTGATGTCACAGGTTCTCAGGCCATCTCTGGTTGTTTTCCTTGGCATATGAGCAGGAAGATGGATTGGAAGTGGAGGAGGCAGGTCTCAGATCTTCACCCACGGCTTTGATGCTTGTAGTTTGATCAAAACTGTTACCACAATCACTACATGTTTTAGAAAAGCAGCTGTCTTTATAAGTTTAGGAATCTTTGATCCTGAGATTAAATTTAATTGAGGAGCAAAGATAAGAAGCTGAAACAAAATTCAGATAACATGATATAAGTTTTTTCTAAAAGCACACTAAGACTTTTAATCCTTGACTCAAAAAAATTAATATTTTAACCATCCCACTTAATTCCATGTTTTTCCTTGCTTTTAATTTTTTTAATTTTTAAAAGATTTATTTATTTTATTGGAAAGGCAGATGTACAGAGAAGAGGAGAGACAGAGAGGAAGATCTTCCGTCTGGTGATTCACTCCCCAAGTGGCCGCAACAACTGATGCTGTGCCGATCCGAAGCCAGGGGCCAGAAACTTCTTTCCTGGTATCCCACTCGGGTGCAGGGTCCCAAGGCTTTGGACCATCCCCACTGCTTTTCCCAGCCCACAGGCAGGGAGTTGGATGGGAAGTAGAGCTGCCGGGATTAGAACCAGTGCCCATAAGGGATCCTGGTGTGTTCAAGGCAAGGACCTTAACACTACGCTATTGTGTTGGGCCCCCCTTTTTTTAAATTTTTTTTTAAATTTTATTTTTCATGATGTTCATATAGTTGATTAGTGTGGGAAGGGTTGATGGATAAGGGGAAAGTGGGTGAGACCATTGTTTTCACATTTTTTTTTCTTCTTCCTGTATCTGGGGGAAGGGGAGGGGATAAGGAGAGAAGCTGCCCCCAGGCTCCAAAGCACCTCACTATCCAGAAATGGATAATGGCCACCTGACTTCATCCCAAGGTCCCCAGTGTGCAGCATGGTCTGAGAGTTCTGCTCAAGAGGTTTCAATAGTGCAGTAGTTCTGAAATGCTGTTTATCTCACTGATCCAAGGATGATGAAATTCTTACAAGTTCCATTGACTGACATAGTCCGACTTAGAGTCTCCATTCACCCAGATAATTGCTGCCAACACTTGGCTGGAGTGCTTGACCAATTTGTTCTGCCATCCTTCCACTGCTATGGTACCAGATGTCCTCTGCAGACCTCAATGGACTGGCATATCTTCCATGTGCCTCTGGGAATGCTGTCCACTGCTCCATATAAGCCACTGAGGAGGCCTAGACCTGAAACAAACACTACACAGCCAATTACCAGCTACTGTGACTCTCTCCAGAGATAGAGTTTTGAGTGCAGCAGTTCATTTGGGGAGATCACCAAAGAAAACTTGTGTGACGTGTTCTCAGAATTGACTCTTGCGTGTTCATAACAGTGTGGAATCCAGCTCTATCTCCCACATCAGCCTATGCACACTTGTAGTTGCAATTCCAAGGTCAGTTCTGTCTCTTGCCCTGTCTCTTATGTAAACCAATAATGCTGTGGCTCAGACCAACTCTGTCCAAGACATGCTTGACCCTCATGTAGATCAATGGGAACTACAGTCTAGTAGGAGTGACCCCTAATTACTCCCTCTCGGCCCACCCCCAAACGTGGTTCCTGTTCTTGTATCAGACTGATCCAGTGTGTCCCACGCTCCACTGAACTCTCATTCATGACAATAGGTATTGAAGCCTAGTTCAGCCCAACCAAACGCACTTTCCAGCCCATATCCGTGTTGGCTAGTGACAACACCTATCAAAACAGTCTTGCCCTCAGACGTGGTTCCCATGCTCACCAGTAGGAATTCCAATTCATCAGATAGGTGCCCATAGTTTCACTTCTTGGTCAACTACCAGTCCAGGATCTTGCACTTTCCAGGTGGTTCTGTAGTCTAACTTGACAGGATTTGCCCACATTCCCAGCACTTGCCAGCTGATGCTGTGGCGAAGCCCAACCAGTTTTAACTTACTCTTGCTTATGCATATGCGGATGGGTACAATGTGTTAACACAGCTTTGTTCTCTACCAACCTAGCTCATGTACAGGTGAACAAGCATTGTAGCCCTGCCTGGCCTGCTCTTCCCCCGAGTAGTTCCATGCTGACAAGTATGAGCACTGGCCCAGCAGTGGAGCCCTCCACAACACTCCTACTGGGCTCATTCATATCCATCCGTCCCAGGTCTTAAGTGTACTGGTGGGTGTTACATCCCAATAAGATATGGTTCATCTCACCTTGGTCTTTGCTGCTGGGTATATAGCCTTGCCCAACACTACCTACCCCAGTTTCAGCTCATGGTGGTGGGTGCTACATCCTGGCACAAACCAGCTAATATCACTCCCAACCCTAATACAAACTGGCTCGTGCTGTGGCCCAACCCAGCCTGTCCTGTATCCTGTCCTGCTTCTCATATCTGCCAATGTGTGTTATGAACTGACACAACCAGATCTACCCCACACATATGCCAGCAAGTACTGTAACCTGGCCTGGTCTGGGCTGCTTCCAGCCTTGGTTCTTGCACTAACCTGCAGGGACTATGTCCTAACAGGAGTTGCCCAAGCTTATCTTTCAGGTCTCCTCCCAGTGGCAGATCTCACACACACACTAGTGGGTTTTTGGCCCAGGCTGAATTAGTCCACCTCCTATTGTGGCAGGAACAGTGGCCTTGCCCAAATGACCCACACCCATTCTGGTTTTTAGTGTTGGTTGCTACAGCCCAGCCACAGTTGATCCATGCTCAATTGTAGTTCTTGCATGGTCAGTGGAGACAGACACCTAGCTCAGCCTGTCTTACACCTACCCTGGCTCTCTTGAGCACCAATGGGGCTGCTGGAGTCTAGCCTGGTCAGTCGCACCCCATACCCAGTCGATACCCGTGGAAATGAACAGCAGAGTCATATCCAGTCTGATTGCCACCCCCCCCCCAATAGAGCTCTCATCCTCACCATTGGGAGCCATTACCCAGACAAGGCATCCTATTAGCTCCCCAAATAGGCCTATTTCCTTCCACACACCTTGTGAATGCCAGTGGTTTATCTGACCTTGATCAAAATAGGCTATGCCCTGTCTTGCCCTTTCTCATCAGATGCTGCAGCTTGGACTGCCACAGCCTCCATCAGTCCCAATTCTCACTGGCAGGTGCTGTATCATAACCCTGCCAAGTCTGTTCCCATTCCTGGCTCCTGCAAACCAGTAGGTGTGATAGTCTAGCTCTGCATGATCCACACTCCACCATGGCTCCTACACATACCAATGGGCTAAGGTTGGCCAGGCCTTGCCCAGTCCCCCTTCTCCAGAACCAACCCTAACACTTGCTCATGGTTAAAGCTAATTTGAATGGCCTGACCATCACCCAGGCCTGAATCACAAGCTCACCAGCATTAGAGATGGCCTACCAGGGCAATTTCACAAGCTCCCCCACCAGATCCACTCCCATACTCAAATTGCACATATGTTGGATGGTACTAGGTCATTACCTGGTGTAGTCTGCCCCATGTATGAGTGCATGGATGCTGCAGCATGACTTGCCTCACACCATATTCTTGGGTGTACCTACACGTACTTCAGCCTGGACCTACCTGTTCTGTTCCCAACCTCAGTACCTATGACTTTGAGAGTTCCATTTTCATCCTTAGGTCAGCCTGTCGCCATTCCCAGCTTTTAAGCTAACCAACGGAAATTACAGTTTATGGGATGTGCCCATATATCCCTCACAGAACCTGCCCTTTGACCTGATTCCTTCTTTGTTGGTTAGTGTCATGGCCCAGCCTAACATGATCCATCCTCTGTTCTAATGCTTACTGGAAGGCATTGTGATCTATCCCTGCCAGGCAGCCCCCCCTGTGTTTACTGGTGAGTTGTGGTCAATAGTAAACCATGCTGACTAGCCTAGCTCTGGTCATCGATGTAGGCTGGTACATTAGTCTGACACCTAAAGGTCTTCTGGCCTCATCTCTTCAAGTTGTCTAGGCTCAACCACCCCATTTACCTACAAGTACAATAACATTATTGCCAGACGTTCTTCAGAAGTACTTACTAACTTAATGCATACTTTCTATTGTGTAAGCTTGAGCTTTTTTGTTTGTTTGTTTTTGTAAGTTTGTGACTTACCATTTTCCTTGGTGATTCCTGAATTGCCAATCATATCAGCACCTATCCACGGTTGTATCTACTGTTTTGTATCTTCAATGTGACCTGAATGTCTGTGGCTACTCATCTGCCTAGTGAATGGAGGGACAAAGTTGGCGTCCTTGTGCTGTTGCTGTTCTATCTACAGGTTCTTTCCCATAAACTTAACAGATGTTCAGTTTTCCTATTCATTTTTGACATTTATTCAAAACTGCAGAATCTCTTAATATTGGTAAAGTACAGAAGAATCCTCCACTGAATTACTTTTGTCTTTCATAGATTAGCTTTGATTTTTTTTTACATTTCAACTATTATATTTTGCAAATAGCTATACAAAATTTAATTTGTAGTTCATGGAAGGAAATTGTGATAAAGCTCCCCAAAAATGCCTTTCTACATGTGACTTCCTGACTTCACTGAAATTGTGTACGTCGGAAATGGAGCCGCTTGCTCAGTTAACAATGCAATTTATTATTCCTGATTTTGTTTTTATTTTTTTACTCCTTCATGGAAGTGATTCAACTTCTCGCTTTTTTGAGGGGGAAAAATACATACACATTATATATAATATATACTAGATGCAAGATATATATATATATATGTATGTGAAACATATTTCAAATATTAAGTATGTGTGAATGTATTTTTAATTTTTAATTGAAGATTCAGCTCACACAGCGTTCAAAGCTTATGCCAAGTCTGGCTTTTCATAACAGTTTCAGTTCATCCATGCTCTTTTGTCATACTTCAAGAAAGCAATTACCTTATGTGTGGGATTATTTTGGTCTAGATCTCTGATATACTTACTAGAATGATTTTTGTATTTGTAGACAACACATTTTTGCCTTATTTGTCTTTTTATTTAGCCCATAGCAAAAATTCAATAAAGGACACTGTCACTGAGCGAATGTTCGTTTCCACTTTCCTTACATGGTTCACTGGTTTTCTTTCAGGCAGTATTGTGGATGTCATACTGACAATATTTTATTAAATGGTTGCCAACAAAAAATCAGATGTAATTAATCTATTTAGGTGATATGGATGCCTAATTTTAAAGAATTAGGATAACATTAAATCATTGCTTAGTTAGCGGACAGTTCTGATACACATCTTTTTTTCAATGTTTTATTTTAATTCTCCATGATGTTCCTTTCATGGTTTTTCCTATTTACATAATAAGGATTCCCATGTATTTTCATTTTCTCTTCTCACAAATAGCACCAAGATCAGGTAGCAAACATGATGAGGAACTTTTTTTTCTGTTTTTGCAATCTTTTTACATCACTAATTACAAAATAATCATTTGCATTTCCAGTATAATTTTAATAGTCCACACTTGAAATGTAAATGATAGTGATAGTGTGAGAGAAAGGTAGAGACAGATCCTCCATTTGGTGCAGGTAGATCTTCCATGACAGTCACAGCCTGGTCTGGACGAAATCAGAAACCAGGAACTCATCCTGGTCTCACACATGCATGGCAGGGCACAGGTACTTAAACCATCATCAGCTGCCTTCTCTGGATGCACATGACCAAGAACTGGATTGTAAGTGGAAGAGGAACCTGATTCCAGCAGTGACTAACCCAACGAGTGATAACGCTTTCCTACCTTTTCTTTAGAATCAGTCAGCTGTGAAAATCAGGTTTACAGCAATTTGGTAATAAGCCCACAAAGCATATTTTAGCAGATAGCTACTATGTATATTGCCATTTCAAGGATATTAGTAACTCTTATTGCTAATGAAGTAACACTTAAGTATCCTTTTAATCATGATACTATTTTAGGCAGTATTCCAATATACATACTTTGAAAATGAGCCCCATCCATACTTTGTAACACATCCCAGTTTTCTCACCACTTTGATTCTATGAACTGGCATGTATTTCTTTCATTTATCTGTTCCTGGCTTTCTGCTACTACTGCTCATGAGGAAAATCCAGTTCTTTTTCTATTTAAAAGCTTCTTTGTCGTGGATTATGGTAACTGATTTAACTAGTTGACTGTACGCTTGGTAGAACATCCTCAGGCTTATTTTCACAGCTAAGCAAGATTTTGTTAGATGGTCTCTGAATTCAAAGAATGCTTTTGGCAACCCCAAGAATAGTGCTGATTATTTAGAAAACTGTAGCTTTATAAATGACCACTCTCCATTAGCAGAAAATTAATGGCAGGTGAGTGGTATATAGGTCTATTTTATTTTATTCAGAACCTGTATATATTCTGATGAAATGGTCATAGCCTGGTGTAAGAAAACAAACAAGAATTTGTAAGGTGGTAAAAAATGTGCTGGTGAGTTTTGGAAAACAAAAACTAGCTTGGAATGTATAAGTAATTTCATTGTAATGAAATATAAAAGGGAAGCAGAATTTGAGACAAATATCCACATGAAGTTAGTTATGTCTGTGCTGTTAAAACACTAAGGTATACAATTTGAGTTACTTCAGCATAATTATAACAAGGAAAGTTATCTAGCTGATATAAATAATAAAATTGGACATAACTTCAGAGTGACATTCATTTTTTCTGACAATTAAATTATTTAAAATAGTGTTGATCTATTTGACTAAATTTATTATAGAACGATGTGCAACTTGGTATGAAGATTTTTTTAATTATTTTGAATTATTTTTTTCTAAAATCCACAGGAATACCATGTTCACTGTTACAAGCACCATAAATGCATATGTAAACCACATTGAGAATCTACAGCTTCCTGTATTGGCTAGCATGAGAATGACATCCACTGTATCCTATGAATAAATCTTTATTATAAGGGTTAAGTGGTGTACTGTAATGAATTGAGACAATTCAATTAGTTGTGCGTCTGGGAAAAGTTATTACCTTATACCCCTGGGGTCTAAATCAATAGTGCTTTCCTCAATCATAAGTAATGTCAGTGAAATAAATTCCCCAAGATGTCTACAGAATGGAGAGTGAGATATTAGCACAGTGACTCTTCTTGCTACAAGCTAACAAGATAATGTTTTGGAAGTACAAGGCTGATTTATCACAGCACCATGAAAACTTCCTGAATAAGTTAGACGGCGTTATATTGCTACTGTTCTTTTCATGCTTTAAACAATGAAGAGAACTAAAAGTGTAAGTTTTCTTGTTGATGGCACAGTCCTATATTAGTTTAATTATCTCATCATGGATGCTGTTAAGCTAACCTTGCAATGTGCAAGAATTGGGAGCACAGTATTATGTAAATCCCACCGTATTGTCAGGGAGATACATTCAAGATGGGTAGTAAAAAGGTTTCTTAATATTGCTATTTTTTAAAGATTTATTTAATTTTATTGCAAAGTCATATATATAGAGAGAGAGGAGGAGAAACAGAGGTAAATATCTTCTGTGTGATGATTCATTTCCCAAGTGACTGCAATGGCCGGTGCTGTGTTGATCCGAAGCCAGGAGTCAGGAGCTCTTTTGGGTCTCCCATGCAGGTGCAGGATCCCAAGGCTTTGGGCCAACCTCAACTGCTTTCCCAGATAATAGAAAATGTTTATCTATCTATCTATCTATCTATCTATCTAATTCACATGGACACTGATTTTTATACAATGATATCTTCAGTTTCAATGCAGTCTATTGCTTGTTATGTAAAAAGGCATTGTTTATATAGTATTATATATACACATATTTATTATGACAAAGTTCAGTTTAAGATTTATACTATTTATGCATAGTCATAAAATAGAGATGATTTCTTTTGATTCACATGGATAATCAATTTCACTTTCAATACCTACAATACAAAAATTAATTTACTGGGACTGGTGCTGTGGGCATATAGGACCAGCTGACCTGAAATGCTGGCATTCTACACAGGCAACATTCTGTCTCCAAATGTTCCTCTTCTTATCCTGCTCACTGTTAAAGTACCTGGGAAAGCAACAGAGGATGGCCTGGGCCCCTAAATCTGCTCAGGAGACCCTGATGAATCTCATTGAACCTATCTTATTCCGGTGGTGACCTCAGGGCTCCAAAAGCCTCTAACTCCCTTGCTTAGTTCTTGTGCAAACAGTGTTGCCTGATTTGCCAAAAATGTGTAATTCTTCTTTGTCTTCTCAGTGTCTGCTTCAAAGTCAGCTTCAGATTTCTTTTTCTTCTGTCCCCTTGAGGAGATCGGACTGTTCCAATTTAATTATATTCTTTTGCTGGAGATTTGCTAGCCTCTGCGTAGGGTAGGAATAAAAGTGTGATCCCCTTTTTCCATCTTCAGATCTAATGCATTTTCACCGGTGTTCTGTGCAGTGCTGGTTTTGTTGTCCTCAGCGCTGTAGATGAATTCTTCTTGGGAGGATCAAGAGTAAAAGATGTCACCAGAATTTAACGACCCTATCATGGAGCTTCGGTTTTCCTTCTCCAATTTTTTTTTTTCCAGAAGAGAGCATTTTGGAGGGGTCTCCTAATCTTCTCTGAAATTGCCTCAATGGAGACTGTGGAAAAAGAATGTAAGAATATATTGACTCCTGTGTTTTCAGACCCCAGGAGCTTCATCCCCCAACTGTCAATGAATCCTCAACCTCTTCTCAGCAGCCAACCTAAGAGAAGCTTTGAGACTTCAAGTTGATTCTTGCCTCAATTACATGAGTGATTTGACCTCATTTCTCCAGACAGGAGCCAGTCTTGTAGGTTTTACTGATGTGCGTTTCTTTAAATATCAGACATGTCATCTGTTTGGTAGATGCTACAGAACTGTGGCTCATCCAACTGCTTTTCATTGTGTATTGCAGGTAGATGCTAAAGTCAGATCTTTGCATGCCTGTGCGCAAAGCCAAAGTTCCTTATTGTAGCTTTCAGATCCTCAATTTCTCCATGTAAGAAATTTTGCTGATATTAATCTAGGGGATGAATGTATGTCAATGCAAGACTATTTAAAATAAAATAAATTATATAATGCATGCATCTCTAATTATGTCTATATTAGATAGGCTGTATGTAATAAATCATCTCTAATGTGCAATTTCTCAAGCAAAGTAGACAGATAGTTGCTCTTCATTCGTTAGTATGTAATGCTCATATGAGAACATTCAATGTCAGCAGTTTCAAAACTCAGTTTTTCTGAGTAGTCCTTGGATACTGATTCTGACACATAGGACCAAAATAGAAAAAAAGAGCATGGAAACATGTTAGCAAACATTGAAGGCAGAGCCTTTAGAAAACACCTGATGACCTCTCAGTTTGCAGAGTTTACTCACATTGGTGTGTCTGAGTCTGATGGAAAAGATGATATGTATCCAGCAGTGTGCCTAGAAGAAAGAAGCTATGGAGCTAGGTTAAAAGCTAGCTTCTATCAAAGAGCAAAAATAGAACATATGCTGAAGACTTGGGGGACATATTGAATCTCAAATGGGCTTTGGCAGCTGAATAACAAGCCCAGTATGAGTAAGTCCATGTTAAGTTGTGCTCCAGCTTAGCTGGGACACCTGTGACTGTATCGTGGGATAGAAAGTTGCAACCCGCTTGGCAAGAATGTACAAACCCCTAGTGAGGCTGTTAAGCATGACTATAAAAATAGGAGTTTCATCTAGCTCAGCAACAAAAGCTTCAAAGTTAGTAATTTTTATCAGTAAAGTAGTTCAGCATTAGCTCGATCCTCCCGAAAACTTCCCTTGTTGTGGGTTTTGATTTTTATAAATTCTGCTACTCTGATCAAGCTACTTCTTTGTGTGATTCCTTAAAAATAAACCTCTTTATCTTCTGTATCATGTTATAACACATCTATGATCTTCTCTTCTCTGAGTGCACAAATAATTTTTATTCACAAATTCTTCAGTCGCTAGTAGCATACCATTTTCTTTTTTCAACATTAGTCAGAAAAAATCTCCAAACAATGCCTGAATTAGAGTCACTCGGTAGGCTCACAATCAAGGAACCTTCACTGCACCTTGACAAATGGAAATAATACTCATATTTGTGGTGGAAAGTGTAATTTGTTATGGAGTGCAGCCAATAATTGCTCCTTTACCTCTCCTTGCATACTCTCCCTGCCACGTCCTGATTCGGCCAGGATGTTGGACTCAGATGAGTCCAATTAGTCTTTTTAACTACAAGCCTAGTTCCTGTTCCTGCCCATCCCAATGAGCACTAAATAACTCCTCAACCCACAACACGTAGGTATTCGCTCCTGCCCACCTGTGACTCACCTATCAACTGAGAGGGGACAGTATTGCATTGTTGTGTAACCACTCCCTTCACAAGCCCCTTTAAAAGGCCCCGTGGAGCCGGGGCTTACTCTCTTTCTGGTCAAGTGTTTCTGTTACTCTGGCACCTGGACTCTTCGCTGACCCAGGACAGGTAATCCCCTGAGCATGGTCCCTGTGTACTGCTTAGGTGGGACAATGGATATATTAACATTGTTTCTGGTTTGGGTGCTATCATGAGTTCCAGGAGAGGTGGGGCCTCAAGGTAGTGGAATGTGGGCAGAGAAACCAGGGAAAGGTGAATGCAGCTTTGTAAGTGTGTCCAGGTTATTCGTTGCATATTGTTGGGGAAGCTGGGACATAGGTCTTCAGCTTAACAGATGGACATGACCATTTGTTTCCCTTTGGATTATGTTTGGTTGGGTTATGATTGGTTGGATTGCCATATGGACTTGTGATCTGCTATTTCTAGTATGCTCTGTTATCACCAAGTTTGGTTAATAAGGACTCCTTAATAAAATCTTAGACATGTCTGGTGTGATCTTGCTCACACCCCGTAACAAATTGAGTGGGGTTGTAGATAATGGGTTGTAGATAATTTGGTATTTAGTGAGAAATAGAAGCTGTTCAAATGAACACCTGCTGGCTCTTCACATTTATACTGAATCGTAGAGGCATGTGATGATTAAATACATTAGTAGTGATAGGCATTGGAGCATTTTACCATGCTTGTCTTCACATTTTTTTTTCACATGTTTGCTATTAGTCTACACAACTAGAAACGGAATTATATTTTTGAACCTTCAGACTATTTTCTTCAGTAAAATGAGCTCTGTTTTTGTCTTGGAATTCTCTCTTGTTGAGGGGCCTGTAATGTTCCTGCTTAGTTATTCAGCTTTCCGTGGTTAAGCATTCAATGGCAGTTATAATTTATCAATGCAAATGCTCAGCCTGCTTGTCACAAGTTAGCAGTATGTGAACAATTCCTGCAGCCCCATTCTTTTGGACAGATAATAGAGTAGTGATCATTTTTCAGAATGTTTGTGCACTGTAGGATTTATTCTCTTCTGTTTACTTTTAGATGAGTGCAGGGGCTACACAAATGCTGAGCTTGTCTATCTGTGATGTGCATTGTGCAACAATGGTATAAGACACTAGCTAGGAAGCTCACGTTCAAATCCCAGTTATTTCCCCTCTCAACCCAGCTTCCTATTAACAAACCTTAGAAGGCAACAGGTCATGGTTCAAGTACTGACATCCCGGCCACCCAAATGGAAGGTCAGATGGATTTCTGACCCCCGTCATGGCAGGGTGAAGTAGCAGATGGAAAATCGCTCTTCTTCTCTTTCATTTGTCTCTTTCTCTGTCAATCTGTGTTTGAAATAAATAAATACATTTTAAAACTCTGATTCTTGTAATTTGCAGTATGGATGAAAATATCAAGATTATTGCTATATATGTTGCTTGAAACACTTGCTTGTAAAAATCGCATTTGTAATAAAACATTTAAAATAATGGGGTTTTTAGGGGCCAGCACCATGGCGTAGCAAGCCAAGCCTCTGTCTGTAGTGTTGACGTCACATTGGTACCAGTTTGATTACTGGATGCCCTACTTCTGGCCCAGCTCCCTGCTAATGGCCTGGCAAGCCAATCCAGTGTGGCTTGAGTCTCTGGCACCCTGCATCCATGTGGGAGACCCAGAATAAGCTGCTGCTCTGCTGAAGGTTACCTCAGCTCCAGAAATGCAAGCTTTTGGGTAGATGGAAGACCTGTCTTTGTTTCTCTCTGTTCCTCTGTAAAACCTGCCTTTCAAATAAAAATAAAATAAAATTTTTAAAAGTACAAGAGTTTTAATTAAAAGATTTAAAACCTTGTTATATTGGCAATGTTTTCTATTTAGAAGTGCCAAGAAATCCACTGTGTGCAATTCTTAGAAAAAAAATTTAAACTTTTTATAGTAAATACTATTTTAAAACATTTCAGCTAATAGTTCATATATAGTAGGTTCTACATTGGTTGCAGTTTATTTATATTGGGTAATACAGTTTTAACTTTGGAAACAGACATTCTGCACACAGCAGAACAGGCACACATTCATACTAAAATTTCAAATAATAATTTCAGAATTATGGGGAAAAATTCAAATGCTTGCGATATGAATAGAAAAGTTCCTAAAAATAATAGACATGAATTATCAGTATTACTAACAAAAACGTATCCTTCTTACTTTAAAATATGATATTGAATCAATTGCATACATTTAAAAATAGTAAGAATTATTATACCTTTGTGTATAGAGAATGATTGTAAAAACTTAAGCAGGCGTGGAATATAACTGGTATTAATACTGAATGTCCTTGATTTTAGCACTTTATTTCTTTCATCTACAATTACTAAATTAATCACATTTTTTCCCATTTAGATTTTTTCTTACTTACTTTTTTCTGTATTTTCTTTCTTTTTTCCTCTTATTTAGTTCTATTTTGAACACTACACAAATATAATTATTCAGTTATTTTAATTGTATAAATTGTAGATGAACCAAAAAAAAGCAACAAAATAAAGCTGTGGACCATTTAGACTTTCAAATTAAGCAAAGATATTCTATATTTAAAATAGTACCTAACAAACAGACTTTCATGATAAGATTTTTCAAATTACTAGCTCTGTATTTTCCCCATTACAACTTAAGTAGGCAGTGCTGCCATTTGTCACAAGCAGAATTATTTCTGTAATAAACTTTTTTTCTGACATAACAATGCTTGGAAATGACAAAGCAATAAGATTCTCTGGTTCCAGTCAGTATCATTATGTATCTGCCTATATATTAAAGTTAAATACTATCAATTTAGGAATGTAATTTTTTCCAGATACAGTGGGAACTGATACAAAAGTGCTAAAGGAGGTTTTCTTTAAGTAAAATTATTGCCACTGTGTTTGTAAGCAATTTGTTTTCCCTTTAGTGTAATTCAAATTTGTGTAAATTCCTTTTGTTAAAATATTATAGTCAACTTTTGCCCAGGGTGAAAAGATGGAACAAAACATTTCTTAAATTACTGTTCATTTATTTATACCTGTTAACGTTAGGAAATTTATTAATTTTTAAGAAAATTATAACAAAAACAATACCGTTTAGGTTAATCTCTGTTAACCTAAATTTTTTTTCAAACACAACCCAACTCTGTCATAATGGATATGTTATAATAAAATTTTCTTTGATCGGAAGGAAGACTCTATTAGGCAGACTTGTGAAAAAAGGTCTTCCAGGTACTTAGGACTACTTGACCGCAATGGAGTATTTGTCCAAATTCTTTGCTTTGCCATGGCATCCTTTGACAATGAAACTCCTGATTGAGTTCATGAATGTTTGGTTTAGGAGAGATTTGAGTTTCAAATTGAGTAGAATGATGACCTGGGGCAAGTTATTTTAAAAGTCGTAGTTTCTATTTTCCCAGGATATTTTTCTCCACAGAAAGAGAACTTAAAGACTATGGGTAATCATATTGATAGAAACAGGGAGGTATGTAGCTACCTAGCTAAATAACAGATCGACAGGTAAAAGGGGAGCTAAATTAGAATAAAGATGATTGGGAATTTGTAGAAGAGCACGTTCATGTAATCGTGGAGACTGAGACTTTTCACAAGAGCCCGTCTGTTCCTTCGAAGTCCTGCGATGAGGGTTCTGTGGCTCATTCCATTTCCAACGTCCTCCGAGTCAGAGTCAATGGGATCACTAATGGTGAGTGGTAGAAACCTGAGAGTCCACAAGCACAAACCTGTGGATCAGTTTCTGTTGTCCAAGAGCCTTACAATGTCTTCATTCAGTAAAGCTGTCTACTAAAATTAACCATGGAGATTGATTCTGAGGCACAGTGTGAAAAGCCTCCCCCTACAACAGCCTTCTGATTAGGTAAGATAACCGAGGCCCTAGAAACAATATAACACAATAAAAAAGGATTTTAAATTTGGATATGTGATACACTCCATTGGGAAATTAATATTCTATCCTAGGAGAAACATCCAATTGCTATAATACAGGCACATTATTTTTCAGACCTCAGAAGGAATAGTCCTGCCTCTAGGTGGCGTTGTAACTTTTGAAAATAATCTGTAGATGCAGTGAACTGTTCATTTATGTTTATTTTTGTTTTAGCTACTGTGGTGAAAGAGTGTGCCTGTTATGGAAAGCAATAAAAAGGAAGTCCTTAACAAAAGGTTTCAAATAATGGATCTGGCAAAAGTTCCCAAGATTTTTTTTCTTGTCTGTCACCTTTAGTGGGCCACATATACAAAAGATATGTATATGTACATTTTTTCTATTAGAGAAAGGAGAGGTTCTCAACTTTCTAATGACAAAAATGTAAACCCTTAGTCACCAATATATTTCTTCATGTCCTTAAGCATAGTACATACAACAATGAATTCAGAATTACTAATGCATAATGCTGTGAATGTGAAAGAAAACTATGAACCAGTGTTCAATATTCATATATATTTTATATATATGCATTTAGAGATTACAGAATTTAATAAAAAGAATTAATCACACATTTTATAAGTTGTATGCAATTCTGAGAATTACACCTCTCTGCTCATTGCAGGAATTTACTTCCATTTTATTTCAGTAAGGGGATCTATTTTGCTTATTTTTTTTTCCTGAAAGAGGATAATTCTTCTAGTTTTACATTTTGATTTTGAAGGTGCAAAAGAATATATTGGAGTTCTTACATGTATCAGTGGATGAAGTATTTCATTTATTATATTGTGATTCCTTTACCGTAAGCATTATTGCAGGGTTTGTGGTATTCTAGTTGGAGGCTCATATGTAAACCTGCTATATGCATTCTTGTTCTAACTTTTGTGTGGTTATACATTTTTACATATTCAGATTTTATATATTTTACAAGGATGGTGTGATTTTTTTTTTTTAGGATTTTAATTTTTATTACAAAGTCAGATATACAGACAGAAGGACAGAGAGGGAGATCTTCTGTCAGCTGGCTCACTCCCTAAGTGGCCACAATGGCCACAGCTGAACTGATCTGAAGCCAGGAGCCAGTAGCTTCTTCTGGGTTTCCCACGGTGGATGCAGGATTCCTCCCAGGCTCTGGGCCATGTGTTACTGCTTTCCCAGGACACAAACAGGGAGTTGCTAGGGAAGTTGAGCACCCTGAATATGAACTGGTGCCCAGAGGGGATTCCGGTGTGTACAAGATGAGAACTTTGGCCACTAGACTATAGCGCTGAGCCTGATGACTGACGTGAGTTTAAAGAATTGAACAAACTTCTGAAATTTACCATTTCTTCTTCCTACCAGGAATGTCCGAGAGTCTTGCTCATCACAACCCTGAACAGTCACTGCAGTAGGTCTTTCAAAAATTAAACAATCTAGTGACAAAGCAGCCATGTCCAACTAAAGCGTCATCTGCATTTCTGCGATTATAACATCAGCATTGAGATTTTAAACAAATAATGATCTATATTGAAATCAATGCAAATATTGTTACCATTTGGCATTCATTTATGAGTAAATTTCAGAACTTTGATTTAAAGGAAAAATGTTTGGTATTGTTATTGTTTTGTACTTTTTGCTTTACCTTATAGTTTCTTTGTCACAGAGTCCTGTCACAGAGTCCTTGTTGGTTTTTCCATGTTTTTTAGGTTTTGTGTGTTTTTACTTAAGCATTTGGTGCAAAAACATGTGTTAATAATTTGTCAGATTGTTTTTGAAAACGTAGTTGTAAATGTTAAATTTGTTTTACTTTGACAAAACAATCAATAGTCTTAAATGGATATATTCAATTTAGCTCTCTTCATTCTCACTTTTCATTTTTTTTAAGATTTATCTGTTTTTACTGAAAAGGCAGTTAAGCAGAGGGAAGCAGACAGGAAGAAGAAATTCCATCTGTTGCTTCACTCTCCAGGTGGCAGCAACAGCTGGAACTGAGCTGATCCAAAATCAGGAGCCCAGAGCCTCTTCCAGGTCTCCCATGCGGGTGCAGGTTCCCAAGGCTATGGGCCGTCCTCGACTGCTTTACCAAGCCACAAGCAGAGAACTGGATGGGAAGTGGAACTGCCGGGACGTAAATCAGTGACTGTGGGATCTTGGTGTGTGCAAGGAGAGGACTTTAGCCATTCTGCTATCACACTCGGCCCAATTTTTTCATTTTTATGCAAAAATTTAGTATTATAAGTCTCAGATTTTTTAGCATTTTTAAAGATATTTTGACTATATTGGGTAACTTGGATCTCAATATTAAAGATCATTATTTCATTTTCCAGGTTTTAAAACCGCCTGAATTACGATTCGGAGTGCACTGAATCTGCAGATCAACGGTTTGTAACTTTACATGGTAATGCTTTCTTGAAATATCTGATTCTTGAATATGGTCTATCCCTTTATTTCAGTTTAATTTTTCAAAAATAATATTTATATGATAATGTCATGTACATAATTTTCTGGATTTCTTTCAAATTAAAATATGTTAAAAACTAGAGTAATTTGATTTTTAAAAAATTTAATGTGCAGCTGCTGATTGCTATTATAAAGAAATGTGCTACAGAGTTGGGCATTGTGTTATACTGGGAGGCAGCAGCTGGTAGTGCAGAGGCCTGGCTTCCTACCTCCACATGAGAGACATGGATAGAGTTCTGGGCTCTTGTTTTAATCCTGTCCCAGCCTTGGCACTTCCAGCCATTTGGACAGTAAACCAGTGAATGGAGTATCTCTGTGTCTCTCTGATGCTCTCTCTCTCTTCCCCTTTTTCTCATTTTCTTCTGGTCTTTCAAGGCCACTCAGGTCTTGCAGTAGATGGAAATGACCACATTTAAAAATAGTATAAGGAATAACCAAGTAAACGTTAAAAATGGAAATGCAGTGCAATCATGAGAATTTCTATCCTGTTACTCAGCTAAATTTATGCATTGTTATGAATCTGCATATTCTGTTATATAGTATTTTATATATCATGCAGTGGGTAAATGTGTATTGCCTCATATTTTCTATTCGTATGACACTTATTTACTTGTTTGCCATATTAGCAATGCATACTATCCACAATATAATATTGAAAGTATATAATAAGACTGAATAGTCATGTTTTATTCCTGATTTCAGTAAAAATATGTTAAATATTTCATCAGTAAACATCAACACAATGCTTTTTACAGATTTTTGGGGGACCGGGCATCATCAGTTTCAAAAAGTTTAGTTTTGATTCTAATGGCTTATATATTCAGTGGATTTTAAAATGTTATCTAAATTTTCTTTACCCTATAGAAGGATCCCACATCTCTTATTTATTACTCCATAAGTAGAGCAAATGAACTGCATTAGTTCATTAGCTTTCAGAGCACGAAGGATATTCATTTACAAATTTACCATAATATATCTATTAGGTTTGAGAATTATAGTTCTCAGATTGTTGTTATAACTTCTTTCTCATCTCATCACTTCTTATTGAGTCATTTCAAATCAAAATTGTGCATATATATTTTATTTTTCTATTTAATCACATGTTTAGCAATCTTTTGCTTTTAAAATGATACACTAAAAAGTCTCTGAATTCTGTTTGTTTCAATCAAATTAATGATGATTTTTTTTGATCACAGAATTACTCGAAAGCACTCAAATTCTAACTTGTTTTCTCTACAATAAGCAGCAGTTGGTAACTCTAACATGTGCTGTTAGCATTCCATTTCCAGCTTTCCATTGGCTCTCACTGGGTCTTCCCTAGGCATGTGCATGTCAAGTGCCAGCCAGCATTTGCGTGGAGCTGGGCTTTAAACCATTGTTTTCCTTTGTCTTAGCTTCCTGCTTGAAAAGACTGTATCTGAAGATTTTTAGTTGTTTCTGTCAGTTACGAATCATTAATGTTGGTCCCTGACTCCAAACCTTGACAAAATGTACTCATTTGTTTTAAGTTTTCCTAACCTAATGTCTTGGAGACTGGGAAGTGACCTCAGGAGCTTGTGGAGAAAATGTTGGTAAGTCCAATCACTTATTCTATTCCTATTTCCCATACTCACAGTTCCTCCCATTTTCTTCTTAAGTGAGCTGAATAATTGAGCATACCAATTATATTATTCAAAGTCTGTTATTATAGAAGATACTTCAGAAATGAATTTCTCATGTAGTAATTTGAGAGATTGCTTCAAATCCTTCTATTCAGAAAGGAAAAAGTGTGTCTGTGAATGTGTTATATTTTGTATACACATGTGATATATATCCTTATAAAATCTTTACTTGTTAAATGTTTTACATACATTATTTTTCAGCATAATGGTTCAATTTTAAAATTCCCATTTTTAATATGAATAACTGTGTTCATTTATGAAAAGAAAAAGTTATACTAAAACAAATAAATGTGTTCCTCAAAGTTGTTCTTTAATAGAAACAGAAATTAAGACAAGTCTAATTGACAAAATTATTTAGCCATTGAGGGGCAAAGTAAGAATAACAATCAATAAACACACAAATTGCAATCTTGTTTAAAAGTTTTATTTTTATGGAAAGTTAGATATACAGAAATGAGGAGAGAGAAAGGAAGATGCTGTATTCATTGATTCACTACCCAAGTGACTGCAATGGCCAGAGCTGAGCCAATCCAAAGCCAGAAGCCCAGAGGCTCTTCTGGGTCTCCCATTCACGTTCAGGGTCCCAAGGCTTTGGGCAGTTCTCAACTGCTTCCTCGGGGCACAAGCAAAGAGCTGGTTGGGGAAATGGGGGCATCGGAATTAGAACTGCTGCCCAAATGGGACCACAGTATGTGCAAAGTAATGACTTTAGCCACTCTGCTGGGCCCCAAAATACAGCCTTAATATACATATATGTATTACTTACAATATATTCAGATTGTGCTAATTTTTATTTTCAAAAATCATGTTGCAATTATGTCATGAAAACATGAGTGGATATTCAAATTCTAGATTGTGAATGTATTTTTCAACACACACACACAAAACCCCCTTAAAAAATTCTGACAGCTTGTTTAAGGGAAATCCAATCTTATCCATTCTAAAATAAAGCTTAACTCTGTGGTGACTTTCATACATTTTAGTGTGAACCTGTGACAATGCATATAATATCCTTGGTTAAATAACCACTTTACTTTCCTTAGAAGGACTTGGCCAAATGAAATACTTGGAGGATCTTCTAAGATTTGAAATTCAACATTCACAATGTGAATGTAATACACATTTGGGGAATAGGTCCTATTTCCTTCCTATCTGAGCCTGTAAATTTGGCACTTTGGCACTTTGCCTAGAATGTGTTTATAATTGTGCTGCATAAATAAAAATTAAAATGAATAGTGGAAATGGAAATTTCCCCCATGATGATTTTTATTTACATCTCTCTCTCTCTCTCTCTAACTATTCTGCACTTACTATCTAGAGCCTAGGAACCTTAAAGGCTGAAATAACATAATTCTTAATTGGGAAACACTGACAAGTTTAATTACTTTACATGGTTCACATTATGATTTGCAACAAACTCCATGAATTCTGACTTAAATAATTTTCACTGTGCTAAACTGTAAAATGAGGGGCAAAAACTATTAGAGGCAGATAAAACGATGGTGAACTTTGTGCCAGGAAATGTCTAGGCATTGTGCTTCAGAGGCTTGTTCTTCACTTAGATGAAATTCTAACAGCACACAAATCGTGGTTATATGCCAGCACAAATCAATGATGAGAATGGTTTGGGCAGCTTTCTTTTCAGCTTGTATTCAAACATAAATGTACCTTTGATATGCTGTTGTATTGAACTACACAAATGTAATTGTCATGAAAGACAACAGAAGCTATTGATAGAGACCAATTACCTACGATTTACAAGAATTCTCCTTCACAATAGGAGCCAGCAGATTTTGAAGTTTGGAAATGTATTTTGTTGTGTGAATAAAAGGCGATGATTTAAAGTGAGCCAGCAACCACCATCACACCAATAACAAATCATCTCCTTCACACTCATCAATATCCAACTCCAAATTAGTATGGGGATATAATGAGATTCAAAAGAAGAACATTTACTTGCGGAATGATTTCTGGTGTATTCAGAGTGAAGTTCAGAATTCTAAGATCTATCAGGCTCTGCATGTTCCCTGGTATTTAAGAACATGGAACAGATTGTGCTGAACGATATGAAACACAGAACAGTCAGAGACCACTTTTACTTTGTGATACTTTTTAGAAATGTATACAGATGGAAGTGTTTGTGGTTTGTACTTAAATTCTCCAGCAGTAACCAGCCACATTGAAAGGGTAGAAACAACAATGAAAGGGAGAAAGGAAGGGAGAGAGACGGAGAGAATGGCAAAGAGATCGGAGAAGGGAGGATAAGACTATCATAGTGTAGAATTGTATCTGTGAATGATGTTGAATCTGTTAGAAATAAATAGCAACATAAAAATTAATACAAAGAACAGATTCATAAAAGCACAATGTTTAATTTTTAATCAATTTATTTTGTTTATTTGTAAGTGACATGGATCAACTGAAAACCATTATGATCCAAGTGATTCCTCTACACATACTTTGTCTTCATAAAAAATTCCATTGGGGGCCTGGCACCACAGCCTAGTGGCTAAAGTCCTTGCCTTGCATGGGCTGGAATCTCAGATGGGTGTCTGTTCAAATCCCAGCCACCCAACTTCTCATTCAACTCTGCTTTGACCTGGGAAAGCGGTCAAGGATGGCCCAAAGCCTTGGAAACCAATACCTGTTTAAGAGACTTAGAAGAAGCTCTGGGCTCCTGACTTTGGATTAGCTCAGCTCAGCTGTGGCTGCAGTTTCGGCCATTGCAGCCACTTTGGGAGTAAATCAATGGACAGAAGATCTTCCTCTCTGTCTTTCCTTCTCTGTTTATCTTTCCAATAAAAATAAATCTTAATGAAACATCATTGGCATCATCTAACACATTAGGATCTCACAAAGGTGTCAGCACGCTGCTACAGGCCATTAACCCCTGCTTCACATCCAATATAGCTTATCAGGGTCCAGGCTGCTCCACTAACAGTCCACCTGCCTGACAATGCACCTTGGAAAGCAAGGAAAGATGGCTCAGCTTCCTCCCTGACGCTCATGCATGAGACGCAGATGGAGGTCTAAGTGAAGGTTCCGTTTTGTCCTAACACAAACCACTATGTCCACTTGGGGAGTGAAACAGCTGATGGAAAATTTCTTTCCCTCACTGTCTTGTCCTCTTTTTGTTTGTAAATGAATAAATCAGTCTTTAGGGGAAAAAATAGGCTGTAGATCTTTAGTCAAACAGGTAGTATAGTGAAGAAAATTGATAACATTTGTTAAAAGATGCCGTTTTATTTCAATTATTTGGTTTGAATCTTATTTTCATTTATGCTATTTAGGATAATGCATGGCAAATTAAAAAAGAACATTTAATGAGTAAATAATATATGACGTTATGTTAGCTCTAAGAGAGAAAGCGATTTATTCATTTGGAAGGCAGAATTACCGAGAGAGGCGGATGGAAACCTCCCATTCACTGATTCAGCCTGCCACATGACAGCAGTTTCAACAACCGAATGAAGCTGGAACAATGAACCTGGAATTTCGTGTGGAGCTTCCACGTGCATGGCAGGGCCCTAAGTACTCCAGCCATCTTCTACTCATATTTTAGGTGCATGAGTATGGGTCTTCCTGATAAATATGGGATGCAGTGTCACAGACAATGACGCTTAATGTTCTGTACTACAATGTCAATGCTCTGTCTTAGGTTATGTTACAATTATTTGATTTTAGAGTCCACTGTGATAAATAAATACATTGTTCTGAATTACAGATGAGAGAATCGTGCACAGTGCTCTTGGGTACCGCAGTATCTGAAATAGCTTCTGTGGTGGTGAGAAGCATGGTGCAGACGACACTGACCGTGTCAGCAATGATGGTAATAATGATGGTTCATGAGGAGTAACATGTATCAATCATTCCCTGAGGATATGGAAATAGTTCATTCTACTTTAATACATCAGATGAGATATTTTAATTACTTTTAAGTCATACTAGTATACCAGCAGGCTTCAAAGATTAGGTAACTTTCCTAATGTCATGCAGAGTAAACATTCTTTAGATGAAGAACATTCTACATTTTATTTAAGGATTTGTTTGTATACTTGAAAGTCAAAGTTACATACATGCACACCCCCCCCACCCCCCAGAGAGAGAGAGAAAGAGAGAGAGAGAGATTTGTAATCTCCGGTATCACTCTCAAAATGGCTGCAGTGGCCAGGGCTGGGATAGTCCAATGCTCAGAGCCAGAAGCATCTTCTGAGTCTCCCCCGAAGGATTCAGGATCCCAAGGCCTTGGACCATCCTCCACTGCCTTCGCAGGCCACAAGAAGGGAGCTGGATGAGAAATGGAGCAGCTGGGACACACATCAGTACCATATAGGACGACAGCAATGCAGACAGAGAATAATCATGTTTTGCATGGTGCTAGCCCCAGAGCATTCTCCTGAATTTACTCTGCAGTATAAGTGCTTTTCGTAGTATGTAAACACAATAGATTTAAAATAAATCGTATTGATTATATGATACAAAACATGGCATATAGATACATAAATATATTTGCTTAGTCAGTTTTGATTAGCTTTTGCTATGCTTTGATAAACTTCTCATTACCATCAATGACCACATTAACCTAAGTATGGTTCATATTTAGTGAGAAGGATATTGCAAAGATAAGAATAGCTTGAAAATGTTCCTATATTTAGGACATTTTGTGTGTCTCTTTTATTCTGTGTATAATTCTCTGCTACATGTAATACTCAATGAACCCTTTACTTTCCATATGCTATCATCTATCTTCACTAAGTACCTGATTTTATACATTTATCCAATTTCCAGAATTGATTCCTAAACCTGAAAGACATTGATTAAAAATTAGCTCATATTTTTTAGCTGTTACTGTGAATACAAACCTACTCATCTATGAGAGGAAATCCTCCATGTAAGACACTTTTGAATCATATAAATGGGACCATGAATAACGTGTGCTTAAGATTAGAACTTTACATTGTGTCTTTCATTTAATAAAAAAGCATTTATTATTTATTTAAAAGCTGCGGTTATAGAGAGAAAGAGGTACAGGTTGAGAGAAAAATTCTCTAACTGTTGGTTCACTGTCCATATGACCGCCATGTCCAGCCATAGGCAAGGACGAAGCCAGCATCCTCCAACACCATATGGCTATCTCATTTGGGTATCAGGAGCCCATGCATTTAAACCATATCCCAGTGTAGTCCTAAATACATCAGCTGGATTGGAAGTGGAGCAGCCAAAGCTAGAACTGGTATCCAAATAGGATGTCACTATTGCTGGCAATGCTTTAATGTACTGCTCTACAACCCCTGTTGTTAGGTTAGGTTTTAGAATCATTCTTATCAAGTAATCAGTTGCCATAATTATAAGGTAGAGACTGAGTATTCATGTTGAGCCTCACACACAAGGTCTTATTGCATACTTTCACTTTGGGGTTTTGCTTTGCTTATTGGCTTTCAACACTTGCAAAACATCATTTTTCACTTACAAAAAGGCATTTTAGTATTGTCAAACTTTGTAAACTAAAAATTCTCCATAGGATTTTCTTCTGGGGTGCTAAACCACAAAGCTTCCATTCAAAATGAAACATCAAAACTCGATGACTTTGTGCCTTGGATCCCACTTTCACAAAGCGGGGAGCAAAAGCACAGTAGGATGGAATTTTGCATACTCTGTCATTCTTGTGGTCTTAGATGAGATGGTCAGCAGGGCTGTAGCATTAAAAATGCAGGTTTCTGTAATGATGGTCCATGAGGAGGAGGGATGAAAGGTTACTTTGAATTGTCTTTGAAGGTGATAGATAGTGGAATAGCCTTTGATACCAGAAATCAGTCTACTCAAATCAAGGACATCTGTTTTTTAAAGCAGGAGAGAGCAAAGAAATATGTATTGATGAGTAGCTCAAGCTGGGTCGGAAGAGGAGAGATGGGTATTGCTAAGGTGTTTAGAAAGCTATGGGAAAAGAGCGAATAAAAGTGGACAACATTTCTTTTGGAAAAACATGAAACAGCAGGTATTCTTCACTTGTCAAATGCAAAAGAATTGAAAAAAAAATTGTTAAATATGCCTTCTGGCTAGTTCCCTGGCAAAGACAAGCTGTTCTCCCCAGATAGCCAGTTATGTGTGTCTTTTACTAAACTGACTGAAATATTTCCCAGTTAACAGTTTCCCATTCAAATTGGCTTGAGGGAGATTCATTAAAGAGAATAAGGTGACACAGAGCAGAAAAA
The DNA here is from genome assembly GCF_017591425.1 of Ochotona curzoniae. NCBI lineage: Eukaryota > Metazoa > Chordata > Mammalia > Lagomorpha > Ochotonidae > Ochotona > Ochotona curzoniae. Next base: position 37,053,646 of record NW_024466502.1, on the reverse strand, counting down.
TCAAATTAGATGGCATTCACATGTCACGGTTTATATAAGTAAATTAGCTGTTGGAAATGACCAATTTCATTTCCAAATATCGTTAAGGATACACAAATTTTCACCAATATATAAACTGCTAATAAATGAGTAAATTTTAGGTTCTATGAGGAACATACAATATTAATATAATAGGTAAGAAAAGAGTATTTTATGACAATAATATAAGCTAATGCTTACATAATATGTAATATAATATGACAGACTCATTTTTTATAGAAACACACAATGGTCTTCATAATTCTACAAGATAGATCCTCCTAAATCTTTATTTAATAGACTGGGAATATAAACAAACGATTCTGTAGTAAATTTTCCCAAATCACAGTAACTATAAGAGGATAATTGATTCTATTCCAGGATATATTGATAAAAATCTACACTTATATTTAACATGCTGTTCTCGTTTTCTGATCAATGGCCTTAGAAAGTGAGTGTAGTCTCAGAAAACCATTCCTTTCAATCCTGCACCCATAATAACACATGGACACAATCACAACAGTCATAGCACCAGCGTCACGTTTCTGCATATACACAAGAACAAATTACGTCTCTGCCTTAAACCCTTTACGATTTAAAATAATAAAAATAGTGAAGAAACACTTATTCCCTGATTAAATATCAAGAAGCTATATTAAGTTTGAAACATAGGCAAGTATTGATATCATAACATCGTTATTCAGGAGGCAATGTTTGTTAGCCTTCTATTTTGATGTGAAATGTGTCTACATCAGTTCAGACACAGTTCTGAAATGGTCTCACCATAGCTGCACATTCATACACACCTAAAATGGAACTGCAACGTATGATATTTATATATAAAATATATCAATACATACCACGTGCATAATGAAAAAAATTTAAACATTTTTGGATAATATCGACAAAATTTTGCTGCATCAAGACCTCCTAAAACGAATCATCTGAGAGACAAAGAGAGCATCCTTGGACCGAGGTCCGTCCAGTTCATGTGGGAAGTGCAAGATGTCTGTGCAGGAGACACCTGACACCAAATTGGAGAACAGATGTTTTTAAAAAATAATTTAGTGAAAAACTAAGCTTTTTAAATAGAGAATTAAGAAAGTATTGAATGTGGAAAGAGAAAAAAATATTATTACATGGAGCTCAGTTGAATGTGTCATGTAGTAGAGCCCTGATTCCCAATAGGTAGTTTGATAGCCAAATAGATACCTAGCTTAGCTGTTCTCTAGCTAGCTTGGTAGACAGGTAGGTGACAGACAAGTGTGTATAATGCATGAGGAATACTAAACACTCATGCAAGTGCGTATTGAAAGTATATGCCGATTTTTTAAAGACTCAAAACCAAAATTAATGTGTTGTTAAATCTTATTTCTCCCTGATTTTTTTGAAGTGCATACACACAATGTGTGTCCCTATGTATATTTCCTTAAGTATATAAAGAAAAATCCGTTATTAATGATATCTCAGTCACTAAGATCGTAAGTAGTGTGAAGTACTTGATTTCCAATTATAGCTCACTCTCTGTAAAATAATCCATGATATCTTATGAGTGATTGTAGAAATACATCCTAAAAATAAAAGAATAGCAAACATATTTTGGCCTTGAAATAAAGTTGTGATAATTGAGGGGCATTTGAAAAGAACATATAGACTAATTTGAAAGAAGTTTCTCCTACTGACCAAATCAGGCATAATTTGAAGTAAGAATAAATCATTATGCTAATAAATTCTGATATTCTGACTGAAATAATGAGTTTACTGTTTATACTAATTTAGTAAACTGAGAGTATAAGTGAAACCTATATAGACTGCACAAACTAATATATATCTACTGATGTAGAGCAACCAGAACAACCAATTCTCATTCTTATGATGTTTTTACCAAAGATGCAGAGCCTAAAACAAATTGTAAAGGAAGGTTTTAGTGATCTCAAATTAAAGGACAACCTCAAAGTTAACATTTTCACAGGATAACATCATCAGACAAACGTGTGACTGAAGTCTGCTGGGGCTTCAGAAACGGTGGGGTTAGTGAGGATGTTGTGGTGGAACAGGAACCAATTGTCATACGGTGTATTCATGTGTAAAGTGGTACAACAGTATCACCATCAGAGAATTTGATGACTGGAATGCTTAAGTATCAATTTCATGAATTCTTAAAGTAGAAATGTGATGTATAGAAGAACATTTTTATTTATTTGAATTTTTTTTTATTGGAAAGGCATATCAAATTTAGGGAAGGAGAGGAGAGACTGTGAGAAAGATATTTTATTCTCAGATTCACTCCCCAAATGGCCTCAGCAGCCAGAGCTGAGCTGATCAGAAGCCAGGAACCAAGGAGCCTCTTTTGGGTCTCCCACTCCAGTGCAGGATCCCAAGGTTTTGGGCCATCCTTGACTGCTTTTCTAGACTATTTTTTAAAAATTATTATTAGAGTACCAATACTTAACACATAGGCTTAGTGGATATTTTGTAAATTCCAACTCGTACACAGACATATTAAAGATAAATTTAAGAATATAATATAGTCATTATTCCTAGCTGGAAGAAAATATCAAAGCAAACTTAGTGCTTATAAGATGAATTTTCTGTGTTATATTGGTTTTTATGATTCAAAATGTTAAATGCATGGAACTTGCTTTTTATTCTAGTGAGAACCCATAGTGTTAAGCAAAGAAAATTTACTAACAAATGGCTTAATGAAAAGCAACAATTCCTGTCAAATTCGACCTCTGAGGAGAACTGATGTAGTTCTGTATTTGTCATTTTCAGATTAACTTATTTCACTGAACATATGATCTCTAGTTGGGACCATCTAGTTGCAAATGGTATAATTTAATTCTGTTTAATGGCTGAGTAATATTCCACAGGGTAGATGTACCACAGTTTCTTTAGCCACTCCTCCTTGGATTGGCATCTGTTTAATTCCATGTCATGGCTATTGTAGATTGTGCTGCTGTAAATGTAGGATTGCAGATCCCTATCTCATTTTCAGTTTTCATTTATTTTGATATATTCCTCAGAATGGGATAGCTGCATCATATAGCAGGTTTATTTGCAGTTCTCTAAGCACTCTCCATATTGATTTTCAAAATAAGGCTTCTTATATAATAATTTTACATTCTTCTCTTAATTATCATTGTAAATAAAAATTGTTTCACTGAAACTTTACTTATGTTCCCCAAAAATATTATTTCCTGCTTATTTTTTAATAATGAATAAATTGGAATTTTACATTTGTTAACATTGTTCTTGCTCTAAATTTCTCAAACTACTATCCTTTACTCATCTACAGGCTTAAATTTATTTTAAAATATACCAAAATAATTTGTATTTATATTCTCGTAAGAAAAAGAAAAAATGTTTCTGACTGCAATGTAGTAAACAAAGAAGGGAATCAAGACTGATAAAAACAAAGCAAAACAAAATAGAACACTTAACTACTAGAAAGATAGCTAAATTATTTGACTGAAAAATTTTATAATAAATGCAAAATATGTGTTTTTATTTATATGACAGAAACAAATGATTCAATTATAATGTTTGAGATATGAGATTATTACATTTTATATTGTAAATGAATATTATGCTGATGTAAAGATTATATACATTTGTATATCTATTTATGTATTTCTCAAATCTTTTACTCCTTTCATTTGGTTTAGACACTTGAGTCTTTTGTTTTTTATCAAAAATGTCATTTTTACATCAGAAACCAATTGTGAATCATTTAACATGAAAATGTCTCAGTTTATTTAGTTTAATTGTAGCGAGAAGATGTTTCCCTTTGTAAGCGCTTCCTGAGTATAATTGTTTGCAGTGCTTTCTGTATTGGTAGTGACACATTCTATCTCATTATTTTAGAGTTCTTTTGCACCAACCTTGTCATATATGCTTTTCAGTATCTGATTGTCTTGGAGCTTAAGAACATTCACTTGGAGCTCTGCATTCACAGTATCAGTATGCAATGAATGGGTTCACTCCACCAATGTTAGTTCATGTCCATAAAGTATCAACAAGGGGGCATTTCATAAAATGTCATCTTTAATTTTAGAATTTGTCCAAATGTATCTCAGAATATTACTTTCATGTCTGAAAATCTATATCTGCATAGAAAATTGAGTCAGATCATTGCATATCAGTAAGAGTGTTAAAACTGTTTGGATAAGTCTTATATTTTTTTAAAAACAATGCTAAATTGTCACCACACTTACAGAAGATAAGTTAAACTATATATATTTTCGTCTAAATGGCATGGTCAACTGTATTTCTTTCAACATTTCTCCTAGTGTAATTGTCTATCTGTGAAAGTAACATATCTGAATTAGAATGTATATAATGCCATCGTAATTATTTCACTCAAGTGTTTCCTGTTCATTCTATAGCTGTCTAGGATGGAAAACTTTCATGTTAATATCACAAGGTATTGATAGTCTGTGTCCTTGAAAACCTGTTCCATGCTGTATTTAGATGCTCTTACTAAAATTATATTATTAGTTAACACAGTAGACAAATATCCAGAGCTGCAATTTCTGGTAGAGTTGCTCAGATGTACCTGCAACTTTATAGGTCAAATTAAATAGAATAACAAGTCAGTATTTTAGCCACAGTAGTTATATCTCAATATCATTTCACAGCATAAATAAGACATATTTCCATTACCATAAAAAAACTGCATTGTAAGGTACTGACCATGCAAGTACAGAAATGGCCCTGTTAAGGGTCACCCACTCAATTTTTTAGGCCTTCTCGCTTGTATTCTCTCTATTAAAATTGCTTGATTTTGCTACTTTGAAAGATAAGGAACCACAAATAATACATAATGGAAGGTTTGAGATAGTTTCAATAAAATATTGTTTGCGAAAAATCTGTGTAGTGTTTACTTATTGAGACATCTATTGTTAGTTAGTTTGATCAAGTAGCATGAAGATTTAAGCATTTTTTTTCCGAAATAAGTGAAATACTTTACATCAGAATATTCAGTTTTCCAGGAACTGTGGCCAGTAAGTTTTTAACCTATACAAAAGTTAATACATATAATGCTATACATCACAATTATTTCTAATTGTATAGGAAATTCATCTTTTTAAAGATTTATTTATTTTCTATTGGAAAGGCAGATATACAGGAAGGAGGAGATAAAAGATCTTCCATCCTATGATTCACTGCTTAAATGGCCCCAACAGCTGCAGCTGAGCAGATCCGAAGCCAGTAGCCAGCAGGCTCTTTCAGGTCTCCCACGTGGCTGGCTGCAGGGTCCCAAGGCTTTGGGCCATCCTTGACTGCTTTCCCAGGCCACAGGCAGGGAGCTGGATGGGAAGCGGGGCTGCCGGGACTAGAACTGGTGCCTATATGAGATCCCAGTGCTTACAAGGCGAGGATTTTAGCCCCTAAGCCACTGTGCTGGGCCCAAAAATCCCACTTTTAAAAAATCTATTTTAAGTTACTTTGGTAGAAAGTTTCATTATTCCTTAAAAACTAAGCTTATACAAACTTTGTCTTGTATTCAAATGATTTTTACTATATTGAATAAGTATCATTTTTTTTATATTCAGCATTGCTTAAAATATTTCACTTAATTAACAATTGAATTTCTTGTAGTGGTACACATTTTGCCTTTACAGTTTTAGTTCTCTATCAGGGTGTTAAATTTTGTATTATATGTCTATTTCTGCATGTGAGACTTATTTTTTCCATGGTGACTCATCCTGCAGTCATTCACTGCATAATATAATTTAAAAATTAATCTTGCAAAAGTTAGCTCTTTTCCCCAAGTAATATATGTCACAAATGTTTCTTAAATCATTTTCTTACTGACAGTTTCCTTCAGAATGGTAGATTGGCATGCGGGTACAACAGTGACCACTAAAAGATCTAGCAACAACTTTATTGTGAATCTATTAATGTGATCTTGTTGGAGAACACAAAAAAAATATTGAATATATATAAGGTCAAATTTCATGAGATTAGATTGTGCTATTCTTCAAATGAGACCTACATACAGTGCAAAGCATTATTATAGCAGAATATATTAATATATATGTATATATAGAGAGCACAACAAATGTAATGCATTTGAGTCCAATTGGCATTTTGGGGTTTGATCATTGTGTGCGACTCTTGACTTTATTCCTGCTGAACAGTAGTATTTCCACTTTTTGCTTGTTGAACTCGTTGCTTAATCAACCATTAAACTTGAGATTATAAATTAAAATTAGGTTACAATGAATTTTATGAGAAATTTTGAGATTCAGAGTGGAAAGGCACTTTGCGAATGGATGAAGAGGCAGAGAATGTAATAATGTAGCTTTGTGACAAGGATATTTTGGAGATACCAGGAAAAGAAGTGGAGACAAAAATTTTCCCCTCAGAGCCACTGCAGCGAGCTGGATTTTGCTGACCCATTGGTTTTAGACTTTGCGAGGGATGAATATCTGTTGCTTTAAACTAAGATGTTTTATTAATTTGCATAGCAGGAATTCTTTCTCCTGGATATATTTTATTTTATCAGAACACACCAAAGTAGCATGTTAAAGAGAAAACTTTCCATGGAGAGTCTCTAGCACGCCTCAAAAATTAGTAAAAAATGATGTATTATTAAAAAATTATACATATTGTTATTACCTAATTTGTGTATCTGGAAAATTTTTTACCGTTACTTATAGTATCAAAATGATGGATCTTGAAAAATATTTGAATATCACATAAATTCTGTGTGAAATATTCTGTTTTAAATTAAACCACTTTAATTGATTTGTGCTTGTTTTGTACATTTATTTTAGAATTTCCTACTGCTACAGGATTCTTTGCTTTTGATTGATCAGATTTACATCTCATTCCCAGAAAAAAAAATGTATTTTTTGTTTTTACTGATAAATTTTAGAGCTATTACAACACTTTCAGAATACATTTCCTTCCATGAGATTCTTTGTTTCTTCTCCACGAACGATAATGACCACAAAATACATTGAACAAAGTGATAGCTTGTTAAATGAAAACAGGAAAAGTGACAAAGCAAATCAAAAGCCCCTGGCAACACAGAGAAGTCTCATAAGAAGATGTCCATCTACAACAGGGTTTCCAGGAGTTTTCCTAGGTTGGACAAGAAAAGTCAGCCTTTGAAGAAAACTAAGTAAACAGGGCCAAGCTTAAGCAGTACCGCAAACAATCACGTATGTCAATCAGTGATGAAGTCTAATGAAAAATGATTTTGCACCAACACAGAATTTTTTCATTCTGCATGACTCTTATTGTAGTCTCCCATGCACACTAAACCATTAGAGTGAGATTTAAGACAGATGTTTGAAGATGGGGAAATCAACAAGCCCAAAGAGATTCCTCTAAACAGAATATCACAGTCTCCCTTGCTGTTTCTGGGAGAAGTTTGTCTCAGGATATGTGTAACCTCTCACTGTGTTGCTTATTGTCAGCAGGATTAAAACTATGGTTCTTTACTATTAGTAGAGGTAAGCAACAATTATGGTAAGAACTAGTACTCTGAGTACAATGATATTACCCAGTAACTGCAGGTTGATGATGCGATTGAGTTCTTCAGTGGCTTTGCAGGAATATTCATCTTCTTTGCAGGTATCAACACTACCCTCTGCAATTGAATCTCATGTTTACCTGTGAATGTGTATCCAAGTATTCAGCCTGGCTACTTTTACCACCATCAGAGTAGAAAGAATCATGGTGTAGTATAGGTACCAGCTATGGAAAGGGAGGTTCATTTGTAAGGCCTTTGATTAACATTGAATTGTCTGGGAGTTACTCAGGACTTCCTAATCCTCCAGGCCATGCCACTGCCAGAGTTTGAACAGTCTTTTGGATCTGGAAGAGAGTTGAGATATATCTTATCAAGTATGTGGTCTCATCTTCCATTAGGAGATCATTAGTAAGTAAAGGATGATTATGCAGCATTATAAAAATATTAAGCCTAGTTTTGAGGGTGATAATTTAAATGCATTAGGATACATGCAGAAGAGATTCAGGAAGGGTGAATTTATAGTTTCTCAAGGGATATCTTGAGGTTGTCACCAGTCTTCTCCACCTTACCTGATGATCGGGACTTGTAGGCACAATGCAGAAGGCAGTGTATGCCTAAAGCCCTGTAGACTCCTTGGCTAACGGTTGACTTGAAGAAAAGCTCATTTCATTTTCTGAGTGCTTGGGAAGTTTAAACTGAAACCATATCAGAGATCAATACCTTTACTACCTCTGTGGCTTCAAAGTCCTGCAGGGGAAATTGTTCAAGATATCGGTGAAGATGTGTACTCACAACAAGGTGCTTTGAATATTTCTTATTTCAGGCTTATAAGATTTAGTTGCCAGTGTTCCCCCTGGGTAGCTTTTTTTTTTTTTTCTGGGAAGAGAAAGTGTTGGATTTAGAAACTATGCCTCTATTCCCTGTTTTATAGGCCTGAGAAAATCATTTCCTATAAACAGGATCTGAGGCAGATGAAAAATTTTGCCCCTTTCTAGATGGAAAGGGCAATGGAGTCTATTTTATACTAATTAACAATACTTCCATGATACAATTATTAAGGTGTAGGGATTCCCCGTTTACCTCTCCTTGCTGCCACCCCACCCCACTTTCCCTCCTTATTTTCTACCCTATTACGACAGTAGCATTGTTCTTTAGTAACAGTTGCATGTTTAACATTCTGCTCTTTATGTTTATTATGACATCGCAGGTAAAGGCAAAGGTAGAAAATCTAAAATCTTATACATATACACATAAATTCTCACCAGCGAACTGTTTGTGCTGATTCAGAAGTCAAGATAGGGTGCAGTATGGAACTCTATTCACAGATAAAAGGACTCGCAGTGAATCAAATATATCTAGACAATATGATAAAGAATTTTAAGTGCTTTCCATGATGATAGAAAGGAAAATGGCTCATTCTTTCTTAGAAAAAAATATTCATGCCATTTCTGTTGCAAGACACTATCACTTCTTGGAGGTATTCATTAGATCTTTTCAGAAGAATGTTGGTTTCTGGTGTCTGCTATGGTGTTTACCAAACCAACACTACTTCTAAAGACTCAAAGGTCGGAGTTTCCATGGTTACTGATCCACAATGTTATATCTGCCACTTGAGTCCCCTCAAATATGTTATTGATTTCCTTTTGTTGTTTCTTAATATGTATAAATACTACTTCCTAGGGGAGAAACATCGAAGATAACAATCAATTTCTTGGTGTTTATTAGTGGACACGTTTTTGGTGAGGGCATGCTTTTCCCTTCTAGTTACCACACAAACATGGAGAACTTAGAGTCAATAAATAATTCATCTTTATTCTCACTTATCTCTAGGAATCAAGAATTAGCAGCTCTGCCAGTTAACCATTGGTGTTAGAAGGAAAGCTCATTCACGATAAATGTGACATATCTAGTCTAGGAGGTTTCTTTTTCAACATAGTTTCCCTCAAATCTTCTGGCTGCATACATCTGCAGAATTAAATGTCCAATTAATTTCTGGGCTCTCCATCACCACTGGAGACGAGTGGCGGGGATAGGAGAGAACAACTTGAACTGAATTGTAAGTTTCTCCAGAGAGACGGCTCATATTTTAAAATGTGATTGTTAATTGCAGGCTTGCACCTGAGACTAGAAGCCATGCCACATGATTAGAGTGTACATTATTGCAACTGTTGGCAGAATCAGTCTTTTGGCTTCAGAGATAAGGAGGCAATATCTGTCACCATGCTTTGTTCACCATCTCGAGCTCTTCATTAAGATGTCCTGCAAGCTGCTGGATTGGTTTTTTAGTTACCTCAATACTCCTAAAGTCATCACCTATTTATATTGCATGTACATGGAAGGTTTTGCTAATTAATAGGTTTAAAAACCTGTGACTTGAATGAGGCCTATTTATGCAAGACAAACGTTTCCTTGGCCTCATATCAAAATAAAGACCCCTGTTATTTGGGTATTTGTTTGATTGATTCATTGGTTGATTTTAATTAGATGATACTAATGATGGACTCCTATCCCTTATCCAAGAATTCAGATTTGAAAGAATCCTGTAGATTCACAGAAGCCTGTCTATTTCATTGTTTCAGGAAGTGGAATGATGATTATGGGCTTATGTCTATATTCTGCCAGTGCCTGAGGTTCAGATAAGGTTAAACATGGAAAGATTGCTGACGATTGTAAGAGCTGTGCTTTCATGGTGGGCAATAACTATTACCTTCTCAGATTTCCCTTGGTTTGTCAAAAAGAGGGGATCATGTCTCTCAATCAGGTGAAGGAATAAGGATTGTCATGGACTTATTCAAATTTGTGGTACTGCAGTTACAATGTTGTGCCTCATATTTGCTGGGGGGTTTTTTGGTTTGTTTTTTAAGATTGATTTATTTTTTGTTGGAAAGACAGATTTACAGGGGAGAGACAGAGAGAAAAACTTTCATTGCTACTTCACTCTCCAAGTGGCCGCAAGGGACAGAGCTGATAGGATATGATGCCAGGAACTTCTTGGTGACCCATGCCGATGCAGGGTCTCCAGGCTTTGAGCCGTGCTCTCCTGATTTCCAACAACACAAGCAGAAAGCTGGATGGAAAGTGGAGCAGCTGGGAGGATTAGTCAATCAATCTTTCACATTGGGCTCCAAGCCTCATTTTGAAAGGTTCTCACTGTGCCCTCTGCGAAGGTGGTGGGAACCTTGAGAGGAGGGGTACCCAGGGAGATTCTCACAGTGTTGAAGTGCTCCCTCAAAAGTTGTTCTTTATGAAATCACAAATCTCTTTAAGAGCCTCCATTTGATCACTGACCTTCTCTGATGTTCTTTTCATAAAGTTTTAGCCATTTGCTCCAACATATTTTAACAACAGAAGTATTAGCTGCACCAGTATTGAAACCAATAAAATCACATAATCTTGGATTTTGAACTTTTTTTTAATGTGAATCTTATGGATCTTTTCCTTTAAAAAAAAGTTTGTTGGCTCAGAAACTTAAGTGGAATTTTCCCCTACTGGTGGATTTACATTTTCATTTGTATTAATTGAGTTACTTAGAAAGCTGTTCAGGAATCTAAGTTATGGGGCTGAACTTTGCAACATTACAGCTGAAAGGCATTTTCCTTTGGGGTTAAAGGACTAGAAACCAATAATTAAATTTAAGCAGCTTGGGCAGCCCAGATTTCTGAATAGCAGAGTTTTTGTTCTAGAATGTTAGAAACTCAAGTGTTCCTAATGAATTATTATTATTTTATAACTTAGCTGCCTCTTCTTAACCCACCCTCTTTATTTTATTTTATTTTAAAGATTTATTTCTATTACAAAGTCAAAAATACAGAGAGGAGGAGAGACAGAAAAATCTTCCGTCCAATGGTTCACTCCCCAAGCGGCTGCAACGGCTGGAGCTGAGCCAATCCGAAGCCAGGAACCAGGAGCTCTTCCAGGTCACCCATGCAGGTGCAGGGTCCCAAGGGTTTGGGCCATCCTAAACTGCATCCCCAGGCCACAAGCAGGTATCTGGATGGGAAGTGGAACTTCTGGGATTAGAACCAGTGCCCATGTGGGATCCTGGCGCGTATAAGGCAAGGACTTTAACCATTACGCTATCGCACCGGACTCAACCCACCCTCTTTAGACAGTATACATAATTGAACAAAGTACATTTCCTGTCTCTATGTGGTGTGTTATCAAGTGTACTTTCACTCTCGATTCCTCACACCTGCCTCTATACACTGATAGTTTCCAAGACCCAGGATGATGTGAGATTAAGCAGGGATGATGATGTTTTTTCTGCCCCAGTTCCTCTGACCTATAGATTAGGCTGTCTGTTTATTTCATTGCTTCATTAATTATTAATTATCATTTGTTGTTGAAATCAGCTTTTTTATACCTTTAAATTCCTTCACTTCCTATATTCCTCTATTTATAGAGGGAGAAAAAAAGCAAGTGATTTTTTCTTGCATCTTATACCTGATATCATTAATATATTCCAATTTTTTCTCCTGAGATCTAGATTTGTAAAATAGAAAAGCTCATTAACGATATAACAAAAAGTCTGTAATCACCAACAACACAATTAATCATAATGCCATTATTACGTATCTAGAACACCTTTACTCTAGGCACTGTGCTATGATATTTTGTATTATTTAAAAATGTTTTCAAATACAGCACACAGAGAATTGATTAACCACATATGAAAATATATTAAGAAATGAACTTCTTAATACACAAAATAAAATTAATCACATTTATCTTGTTGGAATGTTAAGAAAAGTAAATGATACATTGTGCATGCCTTATTTGGTCACCTATCCAGCAAATTATAGTACATCGATTACAGCTATAACTTTAAAACATCAGTGGACTGAAAAGATTACTTGTCAGGTTGTTTCAATGGTTGATATTTACTGGGCATTGGGACAAAAACATTACCTATTTCAAGGTATTTGTGGTTTTACAGAAATTCCTGTAATATGTTATAGTGCAGATTTGGTATAAATGTGACTCTTATGAAGCTTTTAAGATAAAAAAAAATATTATTTTTGCATAGCATTATTTAAGGAATTATAATGTCTTACATGTTGAGAAATAGAAGTGATGTATGTTTGAAATATATTAGCACTGTGTAAATTAGCACTGTGTACTTATACCCTGGCTACAGAGAAACATCACAAGATATACGTTCTGACCTTAGAGTGTATGTGTTGGGACTGGGCCTCCTCAGCAGTTGATGCTATGCAGTGCTCAGCATATCTAGATCCACATGGAGTTTATGACAGTTATCTCATCTTGGCTATCAAGGGATATAAAATGCCACATCAGAGGACGAAAAGCAGTGAGAGTTGGAAAATTCTTCTGGCCAAGCCTTGGAACATAATACTAGGTCTGTCGTTACACTAAGATGGACTTTGTCAACCTTGCTTTGACAAAATATACTTTGGAAAATTTTTTCTCAACTCTTCAACAATGAACCAACAGCTCCAGCCCTAATGAAGTCATTCAATAATACCCTTTGGACCTACTTCCCCACTTCAGGGTCTCTAAGATGTCACCAAAGGACTGTCTCCCATCCCTGGATTCTTATGTAGTTTGACTCGACTGCAAGCAGCAACCCACTCCCTCTCTTTCCTTGTGTACATAGGAGGAAAAAACAAAATAATCAAAAACAACTGAAACATATGGTCCACGCATCTTGCACCACACATAACCTTCCCCACTGTAATCACAAGTCCATATGAGCACGCATCATTCTAAACCTTATAAGCAATAATACAAATATTTTTTTTAAAAGTGACCAAATTATGTGCCCCCAAAACATCTTGTTAAGCCTCCATTCATTTCCCCATTTCTCTAAACTCACGTATTGCTCAGAAAATCTCCAGATCCTAAAATTATATAAGTCTCAGTCTGCTTTAAAAGAAAATAAATAAAGTACCTCTGCCAGGTGCTTCTGTCTACCAGGTAACTGACCACCTCTTGAATTTAACTCAGATCAGTTTAATTTGGCTATTAATCTGCACTCTGTCTCCTCTTTTTTCTGTGATATTTTCCAAACAATTTCAGCTTTATGTAGCATGCTGTATAATGAAGTTACAGGAGATTAAGTATGTGCAGAATATACTATATATTTACATATATATATATAATCAATAGGCAACATTTTAGGTCTGACATTATTATAGCTTAGCATTTTAGCATTTATAATACTTTCACATGTCAACTTTATCAATTCATGTAGAATATTTGTTTTTTCTCAGAATATAAAAAAGAAAGAAGAGAACGAAAAGAAAAAAACAAAAGGAAAGAAAAAAAAGAAAGAGGCAAAATTCTTTCAGTAATATTGTGCTGATATGGTTGAAATTTGAAATTGAATTTATTGTCATTTAATAAAACATAATTCTTTCAATTTTGGTAGTGTCTCGAACACTTTCTTAGTTTTCACTTTCTATATCTCAGTGTGACCAGGTTACATTGTATCAGAATATGATTGGACAAGAGAACTCTAGAAATGCTAACATGATTAATAAAGATGAATTGCCTGAGGAAAATGTATCAAATGACATCTATATATTATGATAAAAAACTACCAAAAGTGACTATTGTAATAAACAGCCTCCTTAATTTAGCAACTATTTAGTGATCTGTTTCTATAATCACAAAAAGATTAAATGCTGGAATCAATGTGACTGGGGTAGGCTTGGTCAAGGCAAGGAGGAGTGACAGTAACATCAAAGTATAAATAAAATGCTTTTATATTCCAGTAAGCCTGTCATTACTGCAGGACAATAATAAAAAGTTTATGTCTGGATAGATTTATTAGGTAGTGATTCTTATGGAAGATTATATTTATCCTGGATTTGTAAAATAAATTGATATGTGTAAATGTAGAGGACAAAATATACAAGTATATGGTAAAAGCAATCTTTTTATGTTTCAAGTTATTTGAAGCATAAAAGTATCTCTCTTCTAAGAAATATAGTATCTTTGAACTAAATACAACAAAATAAAGAATGCATAAACCAGATTAAGAAAGTTTTTGCAAACCTTTGTTAAGAACATTGTTTTAAAAATCGGTTTCGGAGAAACATGTTTAAATGCAGCGATCACATGGAATTTGTATTGTTTGCTTTATATTTTTAGAATATATTTTATTTGCTGAGTGAAGATAAGACAGTATAGGCAAAGGGAACAGTGACAAAATGATTGAAGTTTTTAGGAATAAAAGTGATGTAGCTTATTTTATTGAAATGACAAAATAGAAATCAATGCATTCAGAATGCATTTAGTATAAAGTATAGAAGTTTAGTGTTTTACTTACGTTCACTTATGCGTCTCTTTAAAAGGAACAAGCGGATCATGGAAGCATGGATAAGCATAGAAAACTGCCCTGTTTCCGTGATATGATTTATTTTGATACAGAATGTAAAATGACGAACAGTATATAAAAGGAAACAAAATTTATGTCACGATTATGCTGAGCTTTAGATACCCAAAAAGAACAAGTTGGGTTGAAAGGTAGGTGGAGAGTTGGATCATTTTGGAGATCCTAGAAGTTTGGGATGGGAACATTAAGTTTACAACAATTGCTATTCTTTTACCATTTAAAATATGATATGAATAAGATTGCTAATAGAGAAAACACATTGGAAGAAATTACACCTGACTTGGGCCGGCGCGGTGGCGCAGTGGTTAAAGGTCCTTCGCCTTGCACGCCCAGGATCCCATATGGCCGCCGGTTCTAATCCCGGCAGCCCCGCTTCCCTTCCAGCTCCCTGCCTGTGGCCTGGGAAAGCAGTCGAGGACAGCCCAAAGCTTTGGGACCCTGTACCCGCATGGGAGACCCAGAAGAGGCTCCTGGCTTCGGATCAGCATAGTATCGGCCGTTGCGCTCACTTGGGGAGTGAATCATCGGACGGGAGATCTTCCTCTCTGTCTCTCCTCTCTGTATATCCGCCTTTCCAATCAAAAAATAATAAAAAATAATAAATCTTTGAAATTACACCTGACTTAATCCAAGTTGTAGTTCTAAACTCTAGCACATAAAATAATTCAGCAAAAGGTACCAAAAAGTAAAAGTTTTTCATTTAGGAACAGACATTAAGGATGGCTGTCTGGACAATCAAGAAAGTAGGTAATATTTGTATAGGCAATGATGAATCAATTGAGGTTATCATACGACAAGATTATGATCCATGTTTCAATTATTCAATAGAAAAGAAAAAAAAAAGACAATACATTGTCCTGGTTAGTAATCACGGAAGTACTATAATAGCAGCATGACTGCAGAGGGAAACATTTCCCTGCAACCATGCAGATTTAAGTCTAGATTAAAAAGGTAAGAATCAATAAAAATATGAAATATGTACAATATTGTCATGAAAGTTTAAGTTGTAAGAATAGAAATAAAGATGAGGAAGAGATAGGAAGTCTTAATCTCACATGTTCATCAACAGATGATTGGATAACACAACATGAGACACACACACACATGCACAGAAACACACACAGATATCCTGTACTTTGCATCAAAAAGGACACAACTGAAAAATCATTCAGCTTAGTGAAATAAACCAATAACAAAAAGGCAAATGTGAGGCGACAGTGTTAAGCAAGCAAAAACTTATTACAGACTAAGAAAGGGGAAGACAGCGTGGCATTTCCTGGCAGTTCTTCCATCCACCAACAGCACTGTAATTGGTTAGAAGGCACCATCTATCTCTCTAGATCCTCCAGTCATGTCAGAGTTCATATACGATACTCATGGCTGAGCATCTGCTTTTTTTTTTAAGATTTATTTTTGTTATTTTATTTTTTTATTAGAAAGGCGGATATACAGAGAGGAGAGACAGAGAGGAAGATCTTCCGTCCGATGATTCACTCCCCAAGTGAGCGCAATGGCCAATACTATGCCGATCCGAAGCCAGGAGCCTCTTCCGGGTCTCCCACGTGGGTGCAGGTTCCCAAAGCTTTGGGCCGTCCTCGACTGCTTTCCCGGGCCACAGGCAGGGAGCTGGAAGGGAAGCAGGGCTGCTGGGATAGAACCGGCGGCCATATGGGATCCTGGGCGTGCAAGGCGAGGACCTTAACCACTTGCGCCACCGCGCCGGCCCGAGCATCTGCTTTTGAAGGAAGTCCTAGCATAGCTCGTCCACAGACAAAAGACAAGGGTGCAGCCCACTGCTCTCACCTGTATGACCAGTGAACAGCCCAAGATGAGGTCTTGGTTAGTTGAACCCACAGACAGGAGAATCCCTGGGGACACTGTATGCTGTGTCTGTGACCTCCCACACTGATCAAACAGGCAGAGATCCAGGGGTGATCTCCCACTTAGGAAATCTGAAGATTCAGCTTATATGGTCATCAGCAGATGACTGGATAAAGAAAACATGAAACACACATAAATACACAAACACAGATATATTATAAAATATCGTTCACTAATTAAAAACAATTAAAATGGATGCAACTGAAAACCATTCACCTTAGTGAAGCAAATATTAAAAAGAAATATACATTTTATTTTACAACAAGTTTTATTTTGTAACACCGAGTACAAAATAGAAAAAATATGTATAGGTATGGAATGATCATTTGGGAATAGGACTGCCCGATTTTAACCTATGTTTACATTCCAGGAGAACTGTGTTCTTCTGCTGAGGGATGCAAAAGAAACCATGCCAGGCAAGTCAAGATGTATTACGGAGTCTTTATTAAACAACTTTGGTGACGATAGCGCCCACCAGGAATTAACAAACAAAAAGTCCACATGACAATTCAGTCTGAGTCAAAACCCTGAGAGGAACAAATGTCATTATCATGAAGTCCAACTGCCAAAGTGTAGCTCTCCAGCTCTCACCACAATATCAATTATCCTAAGAGATACGCAGTCAACAAAGTAAACAACACAAAGCTGTAAGCATCACCTTTTACTGCCTTCTCTGCCCACATCCCATTACTGTTAGACCTCACCTCTCATCGGCTTCTTGCAAGTACACAAATTAGAAATACAAAGCGTCTTAGCACTTCCATATTCACAGAGTCACCCAAACAGTGAAGAGAGGGTGAGGAATATCGAAATACTGGAGGCTGCTTAGGGGTTACACGTCCTCATAATCCATTCTCTGGAAGCAAGAGAAAATGCAGGTAACGGGAAGGCCAAGTTTTGGAGTGTAAGTGCAACAGAAACACACAACCAAGAGAGACAGCCCCTCCCTATCATGGATTGTGGGGGCTTGAGAAGGGTATTGTTGCACAAAACTGCCCCCTTCCAAGTTCCAGACATTGGCAGGTGAGTGTCATTTGACACACAGCTTGGCAGAAAAGAGTGTGTGGGTGGGGAAGGCATGGATGTTAAACTTATGAGCCTGAACTTCCTGCCTAAGACCACAACACCACCTATTTTTCTGTCT
Source organism: Ochotona curzoniae (assembly GCF_017591425.1). Lineage (NCBI taxonomy): Eukaryota > Metazoa > Chordata > Mammalia > Lagomorpha > Ochotonidae > Ochotona > Ochotona curzoniae. Next base: position 37,035,754 of record NW_024466502.1, on the reverse strand, counting down.
TAAATATTATGATATTAGTGACTAATTAGTCTGTGAATATAGAGTAAAATAAAATCTTAGCTTTGCCAAAACTAATGAACAAGAAATCTACTGAGGGGGACAGGAGAGTAAGGCCATGTGATTGTTTTCTTGCAAATGTCTTGGAATGCACAAAAATATGTTCTTTAAATAAGTTACAGTTTTTTTTTTCAGGACAGAAACATACATGTCTTAGGATATCTACTCTTGTTAGTGGAACATGGTCTTGATTGTATACATCAAACATGGCAACCTTTTTATTTGAGTGTTGATCAAATTTGGTTGTTTTCACCTAAAAGTGGAAAGAGTGCGACTTGAAGGAGAATAGCTTCAGGAGGACAATGCTAATTAAACTTAGCTGTCAAAGGACTGAATAATAACAGCAAGATAAAGGAGTAGAGGAGTGAATTATGCAGTTATTCATAAAAATAATTATCTTCCATCCATTCACTGATTTATTCACTCCTTAACTAATGCAGCGCTCTATACTGGGCTAAGAATTCAGGAACTGCATCCAGGTTTCTCTCATGGGTGGAAGGGACTCAAATATTTGAGTCATCATCTGATTCTTTCAAAGAACATTTTTAAGTGGCTGGAGTGGAAGTAGAGTAACTGGAACTAAATCTGACACTCCAATTTGGGATGTAAGAATTCCCAGAAGTGGCTTAAATGCTGTGCTCACTTCTTTATTAGTAGGAATACAATATTTGCATGCTTAAGCTTATGCTGCAAAAAATTATGAATTTGGAAAGGATGTACTGGACAAAAAACAAAAAATGAGAAAGAAACAGAATAAATAATTGAAGGATACAGTCACATTATCTTGGGAAAGAAGTCACAAAATCAAATTTAAAAGAAGACAATACACCAGTATTATAATACATTGGAAAGATGAGAAATATAATCATATGACCATTTTTAATATTACTATTGGAAAGTCAAATATACAGAGAGAAGGAGGTACAGAAAGAAACATCTTCTATCCCCTGGTTTATTCCTCAAGTGGCTGTGATGGTCAGAGCTGAGCTCATCCGAAGCCAGGAGCCAGGAACTTCTTCCAGGTCTCCCATGCGGGTGCAGGGTCCCAAGGCTTTGGGCCGCCCTCGACTGCTTTTCCAGGCCACAGGCAGGGAGCTGGTTGGGAAGTGGGGTCAACGGGATTAGAACCAAATGGGATCCCAGTGTGTGCAAGGTGAGGACTTTAACCGCTATGCTATCGCACAGGATTCAAAGACATAATAAAATCTTTGTGTCAATGTCTCCAAATGTTACAAAGTATTCAGTAATTATGTGAGACAAATAGAAATAAATCTATTATTACTGAAGCCTTCAAGAGATAACGCATAATATTAATGGAGACTATTAATACGCAATTAAGTTCTTCCACTCATTGTACTATGTAATTTAAATGTAAGTATTTTACTTATGTTTCACATCAATCTAATTCAATAGTTTGATCAACAAAAACACAAAAAATGCAAAAATTAGTTATTAAAAATGAACATTTTGCCTGCCTGTCCCATATGCAATGAAAATATATATTCACACACATTGGCTTGGGAATTCTATGTATCTCCCAATGGGGAGACAAGTTATATTTCTACACCTGTGGACTTCCAGACCATGATGTCTTTAATTTCTTTTTTGTTTGTTTGTTTTTTTAACTTCTAATAGGAAGCAGGCATAACAAATTTTCATAAATAAAACAATTTCTCCCTTCCTTTCATTTCTTGTTTATTTTTGAAGATTTATTTGTTAGAAAGACAAAACGATAAAAAAGAAGAGAGAGCCAGAGAGAGAAAGACCACTTGTTGGCTTGCTTTGGAAATGCTCACAGTAGCTAACACTGGACCAGGTTGGGGCCAGGTGCCTCGAATTCCATTTAGGTCTCCCCTATATGTAGCAAGCGCATCTCCTATACGTGCTTGGACCATCTCCTGCTGCTCTCCAGAAACAGGAGTCGGGAACTGGTTAGGGAGCCGACTTGAACTCATATTCTGCTATGGGATGCCCTGGGTTGCAGGTGATGCCCTAACCTGAACCTCAGTGGCAGGTGCAGCATGCTAGTCTGTTGGTTGCTTTCTGTTTGTTCAATCCTGTTGCATTCCCACACCCTGCCTGAGATCTCTAAAATGCAAATGTATGATAAAGCTATTTAGTATTAGAAAAAAACGTACAAGAAAAATTTCAGGAAATAATTATACAAATGTCTCTGCCCATTTCAATTTGTTTTTATTTAGAAAGACTCAAAAAAGCAAATGAAACAAAAGACTATGTAATTGGGATTGTGTCAAATTCTTACACCACTTCCCTGTAAAATAAATAGTAAGAAGTATGAAGAGATACTCAATCCGTGGGAGAAACCACGTGTAAGTCAGTTATCCAACAAAGGGTTTATATGAAGAAAACTTCAGGAACTCAAATGCGCATTAAGGAACAACTAGTACAGGTAAGAAATGGGAAAGAGCTTCAACAAAGTTTTCAAAAAGGAAATGTAAATAGTCAACAAATATATAAAAATATTCAACTTCATTTACTAACAAAAATCCAGTCAATTAAATCAACCCAAAAGGATGAATTGAAATCTCATCCTTGTCTTTTGAAAAAAAAGAAAAAAGCTATTGATGGGATTACAAACTAGTGCGCCTCCTGTAGAAAATGCCATTGTGGACCTGGAGCCATGGCCTAGCAGCCAAAGTGCTCACCAAGAACGTGTCAGGATCCCATATGAGTGCTGGTTCTAATCCCAGCAGCTCCACTTCCCTTCCAGTTCCCTGCTTGTTCCTGGGAAAGCAGTTGAGGATGGCCCAAAGCCTTGGAACCCTGCACTTGCGTGGGAGACCTGGAAGATGTACTGGATTCCTGGCTTTGGATCAGCTTACCTCTGGCCGTTAAAGCCATTTTGGGAAGTGAACCAGCAAATGGAGGATCTTTTTGTATCTCCTGTCTGTAAATCTACCTTTCCAAATAGATAGATAGATAGATAGATAGATAGATAGATAGATAGATAGATATAGATAAATAGATAAATAAATATATAAACAACAAGTAAAGACAGGAATCAACTTGCAATGGCAAGAAAAGAGAAATGAAACTGGAGGACAACAGGGTAACTTAAAAAAAAAGGTAAAAAAAAAAACAATATGAAACACAAATGAGCCAAATAGATAAATAAATTCAATTTAAACATGGAAATTTAATACAGGCTGTTAGGGTTGGGATGGGGGCAGTGCTATGGGACAAAATGAAAGTGCAATTACTGGGTATCAAGTCAGTTTTGGGTTGACAGAAATTTTCTTAGTGTAACACAATATAAGAATATAACTTGTAATTGCCTTGTATATATTGTATGAACAAAGAGCAGAAATAAGATGAAAACTGCCTATATAAAAACAAATGTTTGAGGTGATCCCAGACCAGATTTTTGTATGTACTTGCAAGTACAAGGCCAGGTACAGTCCATTGCCCCAATCAGCTGGTGGCTGCAATTGCTGGGTCAGTTCTGTTTCCACCCTGTTTTCCACTGGAACCAATGGGTGTTGCAGTCCAGCCTGATTCTGCCCAGCACACACTCGGCCCTCACACAAACCAAGTATAATACGTAAGGATGGAGTATAATTGCCAGAGCTGAGCCTCCTGACAGGCTCAGACGGAGCAGTGGAGAGCATAACCAGCTCCACATGGAGGATACGGCAGTCTATCGGAACCTGCAGAGGACACCTGGCATCACAGCAGAGGACGGAACAAATCAATCACCTACTCCATTCATATGTTGGCAGTGAAAAACTGGGCAAATGGGGACATTAAGGTGGACTATGTCAATCAGAGGATTCTGCAGTGACCTCATCGTGCTTGGAATGCAGAGGTTAGCAGCAATTTATAACTATTGAAATATCAAAACACTTGAGCAAGACCCTCAGAGCATGTCTCACATCAGGGACCTGGAATGGGTGGGAGACTGGGTGGGGCTTCTCCCTTTACCTCCCCCTTTAGCCCAGATACAGGGAAAAAACAGTGTGGAAATAATAGTCTTACCCACGTTCCTGTAGCCCTTGAACCTTTGTGCCGTAATTAACTATGTAAAGATTGTTAAAATTAAAGAACAAAATGGAAAAAGCCACAAATATTAAACAAGGAGAAATATTGTTAATCCTGTCTTGATCATATTTTTATTATGCATTATTACAAAAGTATCATGGAGAAAAGTAAATGAATAAAAGTGGCCTATATAATTGGGAATGTTTCATTTCAGTGTTATTTTATGTTCAAAAATCTATGTGCTATGACTAGTACATTATTTTTTTAAATGCTCAGAAGAAAAAAGGCAATTTTTAGTCTGAATTATAGAGGATCTAATAGCTAATGCTGTGAAATAACGCATTTTCTTTTCCTTAAAAAAAAGATTTATTTATTTTTAATGCAAAGTCAGATATACAGCTAGGAGGAGAGACAGAGAGGAAAATCGTCCATCCAATGATTCACTCCCCACGTGACCACAACGGCCGGTACTGCACTGATCCAAATCCAGGAGCCAGGAACTTCTCCAGGACTGCCACACAGCTGCAGGGTCCCAAGGCTTCAGACAATCCTTGTCTGCTTTCCCAGGCCACAAGCGGGGAGCTGGATGGGAAGTGGAACTGCTGAAATTAGAACCGGCACCCATATGGGATCCTGGCGCGTTCAAAGAGAGGACTTGAGCCACTAGGCCATGGTGCTGGGCCCGAAATAATATATTTTCTTTGTGATGAAAAAATATATATGGTGAAATATGTGTATATATTTGTATATATTTTTATTGTATATTGTATTGTATATTATATATTTTGCATTATATATAATATATAAAAACACAAACAGTATTCTATATAATGCAAAATAAAAGTTGGGAGTTCAATGATCCTGTGTCTAGTATGTATAGAGAAAACTTTATAACAAAATACAATTGTCCGGCCTGGTGTGATACGGCAGTGGTTGAAGTGCTCACCTTTCACGCCGGGATCCCATATCGTCACCAGTTCTAATCCTGGAAGTCCTGCTTCCCATCCAGTTCCCTGCCTGTGGCCTGTTAAAGCAGTCCAGAACAGCCCAAAGTCTTGGGACCTTGCCCCCATTTGGGAGACCCAGAAGAGGTTCCAGGCTCCTGGCTTTGGATTGGCGCAGCTCCATCCATTGCAGCCACATGGGGAGTGAATCATCAGGCGGAGCTTGATGAACTTGATCTTGACCTTGATCTTGATCAGATCTTCCTCTCTGTCCCTCCCTTCTCTGTATATCTGACTTTCAGTAAAAATAAATAATCTTAAAAAAAATAAAATTGTCCTTTGATTTATTCATTTTCAAGCAAAGGATTGTATTTTGTTTTAAGCTTGTGATACTATTTTTCAATTCTGTAGTGGGCTTTGTCTTTTTGTGACCTCCATTTAAAACAAATCAATAGCACAGGTGTTCTATTTAAAATCTATCTTGTCCATTTTCTTTTTTCCGTAATATGAAAGTAACACCTTCAACTGTTCCCTCAGGTTTTCTAACCTTTCCGTAATCGACAAGATGTGATTATATTTCATATCTATAACAGGACCATTTTAGCAAATTTTAGATATTGAGTGTCCAGAAGAAAGCTGAGCATTTATCTCAGAATCACTCCTAAAATACAAAAGACATTTTTGAGATTCTGTGGTATTAACGACAGTGGTATTTCTGTGGTATTTCTTTGAGAAATTTCCATACTGTTTTCCAGTATGATTGCAATAATTTTTATTTTTACGTTTTTACTGCAATGTAAACTCAAAATCAGTTTCCTCTAAAATGAAAACAAGAGTCCCAGGCGCTGGGGTCTAGTGGCTAAAGTCCTCTCCTTGAACTGTCAGGATCCCATGTGGGTGCTGGTTCGAATCCCGGCAGATACACTTCCCATCCAGCTCCCTGCTTGTGGCCTGGGAAAGCAGTTGAGGACGTCCACAAGCCTTGGGATCCTGCACCCATGTGGGAGACCCAGAAGAAGCTCCTGGATCCTAGCTCCTGGCTTCAGATTGGCTCAGCTTCAGCCGTTTGGGGCACCTGGGGCGTGAACTCTCAGACAGAAGACCTTCCTCTCCGTCTCCCCCTCTCTCTATATTTGCCTTTCAAATAAAAAATAAATATTTTAAAAAATGAAAACAGGAAAGAAGAAAGGACCGAAAAGGATGGTGTGAGGGAACTAAAGAAGAAGAAAGAGAATATTGATCTAGTAGAATTCACATATAAAAACTAAATAAAAACTTAGAAAAGCCATTATTCACAACTAAAGCAAAGTGGACAGTGACCAAGCAACTAGCATCTATCCTGGCACAGTAGGCTGTCTCCACGTGCAGCCCGCGCAACCTCAATGTGTGCCAGCTCCTGTCCCAGCTGCTCCAATTCTGACCCAGCTCCCTGCTTATGGCCTTTGAAATCAGTGGAGGATGGCCAAGTTTTGGGCTTCTGCACCAGTGAGGGAGCCCTGGGGCTACTGCACCCATGTGAGAGCCCTGGGCTTCTGCACCCATGTGGGAGACCCGGTTTCTGACTGGTTCAGCTCCAGCCATTGTGACCTTTTGGTCACAATTCTGCATGTCTAGTACAAACATTAAAAAATCATATAAAAATTTAAAAAAGTGAAAGCATTTATTAGATTATGCTCCTGTATTTCTCACTTAAAATAAAGCTTACTCATGCTACCAATATGAAGCTATGATTCAGCATTCTGCTTCTTAGTTTTAAATTAGTTCACTTCCCTATGCAAATGAGCACATGCCTATGTACACCCATGGTGCAAGTTTTTTAGCTAAGGATTTTTATGATTTGCTTTATCTTTGATTCCTGATCATTCAATGATCTTTTTGTAACTCTTATCATTTTTTTTTTTTGCTTTTGCAAACATACTCATTCATCATTATCTGTGAACCCCTTGAATAACATCACAATACGTTCCATAAGGTAAACACAAATATAACTTTGTTCTTAAATTTCAGATGAACCGTTTAATTCACAGGGTTTTCTTCACCTGGTTTTGTTCTTGCTTCTGTGTCTTACATTTGTTTTTATCCAATCTATTATTCGAACAATCCTCTTTATGCACATATCTTTTTTCTTCAAATGTTCTAATGGCACATACATGTTAAATCATGTACTGCACTGACAATATTTTTTAATCTTTACTCATTTAGGGTATTTTATGTTAAATATATTGATAATGTGTAATCTTACCTATATTTACTTCTTTTATTGATCTTAAAGTTTGATATTATAAAATGTAAGACATTAAAATTATGTCAGAATCCTTTATATGCCAACGGATACAATAAAGATAGGACAACAAAATACAGTTTCATGGAGTCTAAATAATAATAAGGTGGGTAAAAATTCCACAAAGAGCACCAATCTGAAAAGCAGACCTTCTGAAGACAGATGTCTGATTCCTTCTGCATGATATACCTATATGCTGACCACATCCTCTTTTAGCTCTCATTTCATAATCATTTTCTATGGGAAAGCAAGAAGATAATTCACTCCTTTTGAAGTGTTTTCAAAATCTATTTATCGTCAGTAGTTTAGAATGATGTCTTTCAAATTCACAGCTTACTCAAAATAGCTAAGCAGCTTGTTTAAAATCATAGATGACAAGCAGAGACAGCATCTAAGGAGTGAATGCATGGCCCTTTTTCCACAAAGGGCCAGCTAGCAAAATGTTTGGATCTCATGGTGCACTTGGTCTTTGATACAACTATTATATCAGCTTTTGGAGTGAAAATGTGGCCAAAGACGATACCTAAAACGATGATTGTGGCTATATTGCAATAAAACTTTGCTTATGAAAACAGACAACAGACCAAATGTTTTTCTAAGGTCTTATTTTGCCAACCACATACATATGCTTATTTCTTCTGTATGTTAATCTATTTTACAAAACATATACATTTATCACATAGTCAAAAAAAAGCACTAAGTGACTTATTTAGAAAATTTGTGAAAATGCTTCATTTATTCATTCTGGTCTGTTCTTCATGCTTTTGTGGTTCACACAGAGCCCAGACACAGTTCAAAGTCCAACCCTAGCATGCTGTTAATGTATGTGACCCCAGGTGGGCATTAAACTAATTTTAATTTTAATTTCATTTCTATTCATTATTTTAATTATGTATGCAAAAATATTGTTTTAAAAATAATGCAGAGAATTAGCATGAAGCTCTAAATTCAGAACTTGGGAAATTATAAACATTTCAAATAATGTAAAGTGTTATTCTGAAGAAAGTTAATTTCCCTAGCTTCCTTAAGAAACAACAGCTTTAATGTATTATTTATAATATTCTATAGAGATGGTAAGATGCCAGCAATAGATATATATTTCTGGTATTTGTAATGTTTTTTAAACATTATTTTTACTGGAAACTCAGATATATAAAAATGAGGAGAAATTGAATGATTTTCCCTGAATTGATTCACTCCCCAAGTGGTCGCAACAGCTGAGCCAAGCCCACCTGTAGCTAGAAGCCAGGAGTTTCCTCCGGGCCTACCACAAATGAGTACAGAGTCCCATGGCCGAGGACCATCCTCTACTGCTTCCCAGGTCACAAGCAGGAAGCTAGTTGAAAAATGGGCCACAGGGACAAAAACTGGCACCCATATGAGATCCTGGTGCACGCAAGGTGAGGACTTTAGCTGCTAGGCTACCATGCCGGTCCCTGGTATTTGCATTTTAAAAAATGAAGAAATCTTATGGTTAAAAATTTCCAAGATACCATGTTCCAATATTTGAATTATAAAAAATACAAAATATACTAAACATTCTTTTTTAATAGATTTAGATCATTTTGTATTCTTGATAACTCATGTCTTGTTTTTTCACATGTTTGCACAAAATGTAAATATTAGAGGTCACATTATTGAAATATCTCACTATAAAATGCATAAAATCAAAATCGCTGGTATCAAAATTTCATTAACATATATGGCATTTTATAAGCAAGAAAAAAATAATTTAGGTCAAGCAATTATCAATGAGAAATACTGGTGTATTTTCCTGTGATGACTATGAGACAAAATCCTAAAACATGGGAGAGAATCACCAGCAGCACATTAATACTAGAGATGAATATCAATGTTGAGGTCTTTGCTAATGGCTTACAGGTCCCAGGACAATTGATGATGAGTAAATTGTATCTTAATAAGAGTTACAGGTCAGTAATGGAGTGGAATACAAGACATAATGTAGTTTAAAAGACCTTTTTAGTGTTGGAATTCAATGACTAAAATGTTGAAGCATCGATGGGTTCTTAAATACAAAAAGAAGCATATTTAGTGTTCAACATGTCACTACATTACAAGGTAAAAGTGGACTGTAATAATTTATCTGTTTTAAAATCTCTTTTGGCAAAAGGACCTCTGCAATCTATACTTTCAGGAAACATCATACTGCATCCCATAAAAATGCTATTCACTGTAAACTGGGTGAGGAATTTGCAAAGAAGTCAGAATATTCTTCCCATTTTCCTAATGGTGTCCTAAAGGTGTGTAATACAAAGCATAGTTCAGCTGTACGATCAAGGAGCCCTCCATCAAATGTTCCCTGCATAAGACATCATTCAATTGCATACTAACTAGGTCCAGAGCTCAAGGAATGATCAGTCAGTTTCTTTTGATATTATCTGTCCCTCCCTAGCAAAAGACATTGACTTTATGGTTCAAGGTAGTCAGTAGTCAAGACAGATACATCTTGTCCAGATTGCAGCACTCAGGCAATAAAGCTTGCTGATATTGGGCCTGGGGCAATGACTCAATTGACAAACCCTCCACCTTCAAGCACTGGGATCCCATGTGGGCACGGGTTTGTGTTCCACTGCTCCACTTCCCATGCATCTAGCTGCTTAGGACCTTGGAATGCAGGGAAGTCTGGTTTGTGTGTGAGTTTTCAGGAGAGAAAGAACTCCTCTGCACCAACCTCAGAGTAATGCTCTCAGCAGTTGGAGTGCTTCATTAGGAAAAATCAGGATGATCCCAGGAACTGCCAGAGCCTGTAAATCTGGGGGAAACTCCATTGTGCTGCCCTTGACGGCACAGCCATAGCTTTCCTCATAGTAAAGGAAAAGAGATCTGGGTCAAAAACCTTCAACTTCCACACTACTGGTAGATCAAAAAATGAAACAAAAATAAGATATGTAAACAACAGCAACAAAAATATCACCAAAACTGCAACATGTGTCAATACGTATTAAATGATTAACATTTTATAACAAAAATAATGACAAAACATTTTAGGGTCCTTATCTGTAACACATGGGGATATCCAACTTCGGAAACTTCATTTAATATAAATGTTTCATACAGGAAGCTTAATGGAAACAGATTCATTGGAGAAAGGGATGTACAAGTGAGAGGAAAGGGGGAGTAAGAGAGCTGGAGAGACAAGGTGCTCTGCACTTTGGGGTAGAAAAGTTTGAAATGGGCAGTGCAGGTCGACTGGCAGATAACTCTACGGGAGCTAATGTGTGGTTTTCATTACAAAACCAGTCTAAAGGCAGGGTTCTTTTCAAGGGACATCTATTTTTGTTGATATTTTAACTCATCAGAGGAGGCCTGCTCACATTACGGTGAGTAATATGGTATACTTAACATTTACTTATTGAAATGTTAATTCTAGAACATCAGAGCACATCTGGATTGTCAGACCAAAAACCAAATAACATGGACCGGTGAGGCTGAGCAGTAGAATTAATCAGTAAAGGAAGGAATATGGTAGAGAAAAAGAAACTAAAGCAAAAATATGGATGCATGTGTCACAGCAGATTTTACTGTGAACTGCCCTTCAGAGTAGAGAGACAGCTTGAAGTATAAAATGTTGCTTTGTAAGTGGAAAGCAGAAGCATAGATCTTGCTAAAGATCATTCCACACATTCAATTGTCCATCAGATCATTACATGCCTTCCATATGCTCAGCATATTTCAGACTATGAAGAGAAATCAGAAATCCGCAAGTTCTGCTTGCACGAAACTTGCTGTCCAGATGTAGAAAGACACAATTCTCTTCCTAGAACAAACCTTCAGAATTCAAACTTATTCAAATTCATCTCAGCAACTTCACTCAGACACACTCCAAGGTATTGCTTTAACGGGATCTAAATCTCCAGACTTTAATGACAGCTCATGCAATTAACATTTCCTAAAGGGACTCTAAATGCAAACAGCTTATGCAAAGCAATATCCCAGAAGGAGACTTTAAGCACCTAACCCCAAAGGAACGACTTAAGCAAACAAGTGTCATTTGAAGTAGTTTACCTTTAATAAACATTTATTCAAACTTATGCCCTCAAACAAATTATAAAGTCTGAATACCACTACAAACACACATGCACACACACACACACAAGCTTATTTACATTAGAAACTAACCATCTGTATCTTTCCAAAATACACATTTCATATGATCAGTGAATATACTAGGCTTGGGTCAACTCGTTGGACGTTAGGACAATAAGTTTGTCAAAATACTAACTCATCAGTATTGTGTGAAAGGAATAGCCATATATAGCCCAATTTACTACAATATAACACACAAAATCGAATAATTTGTTAAGGAAAAACTTATGTTTAGAAGGACCTCTGCAAGGCAAAGTGTGTGTGTGTGTGTGTGTGTGTATATTATCACTTGCTATCATTTTACATGCAGCATTAAAATGGAAGTTAGTATTTTCATCCATGGCTTTTAATTGTTTCTCCCTCTCTCTTTCTCTTTTCACTTATTTGGAAAACAGACTGAAAGACACAGAGAGGCAGAGGGGGAGAGAAAAAGAAACATCTTTCTCATGCTGTTATTCTCCCTGTCTATAACAGCTGTGTGTGTACAAGCCAGGAGCCAAGATCTCCATCCAGTACTCCCATGTGTGTGGCAAAGCACAGATATTTAACCTGTTACCTACTGGCATCCATAGTGCACATTAATCAGAAAATGGAATCAGGAAAGAGATTTGAACCAAAACACAGTGGAATTGGATATGTGCGCTTCAGGTGATCCTTTGTGATTATTTATGTTTAAGTTTTTATTATTATTTTTTACTTATTCTTAAAGAATCATTTATTTTCATTGAAAATGGTGATTATAGATCTATCTGTTGGTTTACTCCTGAAGTGGTTGCAATGGCCAGAACTCAATCAATCCCAAGTCAGGAGCCTGGAATTTCTTCCTAGTCTTCCATGCCAATGCAAGGTCCCAAAGCTTTGGGCCATCCTCTACTGCTTTCCCAGGCCACATGCTTGGAGCTGGATGGGAGGCGGAGCAGTTGGGACATGAACCGATTTCCCTTTGGGATCCCAGCGCTTGAAGGGGGAGGATTAACCAATTTAGCCATTACAACAGGCCCACTGTTTTGTTTCTTTGTTCCTTTCTTTTTCAAAAGAGTTAAAGATGGACATAAAATCTTAGTCAGATATTAAGATTTATAGTTATGATTGGATCTAAGTATGAAATTGTTGAAAACCCTGTGAGTTCCATCATTTGCCAAATACAAAATAGTATCATCATACTAATAACAAATTGAGCCTGAAAATATTGTCTTTCATAACTTGGTATTGAAATGGAAAAGATCACTATTCTTTAAATATTTATATTAAAGATTTATTTATTTTAATTACAAAGTCAGATATACAGAGAAGAGGAGGAAGATGTTTTGTCCAATGATTTATTCCCCAAGTGGCTGCAATGGCTGGAGCTGTGCAGACCCAAAGCCAGGAGCCATGAATTTCTATGAGGCCTCCCAAGTGGGTGCAGGATCTCAAGGCTTTGGGCTTTTCTCAACTTCTTTCCCAGCCTGCAAGTGGAGAGCTGGGTTGGAAGTGGGGCTGCCAGGATTGAATCTGGTGCCCATATTAGATCCTGGTGTGTTCAAGGTGAAAAAGTTTAGCTGCTAGGCCACTGCACAGGGTCCGAGATTTACTTTATTTTTATTGTTAAAGAAGAGCTACAAAGCAAAGGATAGAGAAAACTGCAATGATTATATCGATGCCTCTCCAATTGCACACAATATTGGGGTTGAGCCAATACAAAGTCAAGAGTCAGCAGCCCCTTCTGGGACTCCTATAATGATTCTGATACCCAAGACGTTGGACCATCCTCTACTCCCTTTGTAGATCATAAGCATAGCCTGAAACAATTGAATTTAATAAGAAATGAGAAGTTCGTAATTAACTAAATACCCATTTGGAGTCAAAAACATGCCATTGTTGGGGAATTAGATTCAGAAGGCAGTACTCCAAATTTTACCACTAGGCTTAGATACCATGACCAGAGGCAAAACAGAAACAGGTTCATAATCCTCCAAGCTACAGAACATGGGAGTCTGTTTTACTGCTGCATAGACTATATCTGCTGGTAAGATGCTAAGAAGCAGTTCTTGTCAAGTGGGGCTGATGAAGGCAAGAACAGAACCCAGCAATATCAAGGTCACTGTTTAGGGTTTGCATCAATATATTCTAATTTGGCCTAATTTTCCATATAATTTACTTAGCCTGTCTGGTGTTCTGAATTACGGTTCTATCACCATGCAGACAATGATAGTTGAGAAGTTCTCAGTGATATAATTATGTTCAAATCTATGCACAATTTTATGTACTACTTCATTGTTTTTATTTATTTTCTTTGTAGATATTTGCCATTTATTCCAATCATTCTTAATTGACTTTTAATAGCACTCACAACTAAATGCAGTTTTTCATTAAGGAAAGGTTTTTCATATTTTTATTCGTGATATCATGTTATTTTTGCCCATCTTGCTACTCTCTTCCCAACACTCACAACCTAACACTAACCCATCCATGTCAGTGTTTCCTCAACGAATGAATATATCAATTTGTACATGGCTGTAAATCATAGATTAAGACTTCTGATTGTATGATAGGATTTCAAGAAATTCTTCATTCTTTCAAGAGGTGTCTCAAAACTCAAGGTCTCAGTCTTCATTTTCTTATTTCTACGCTACAAACATTCTGCAGTGTTGATTTTTTGTTGAGTACTTTTAAAAGTACAGGCAATTGAGTCCCTTCCAATGCATTTCTCTAATGAAACAATTAGAATGTGAATAAAATAAGAGGAAAAACAATCAGTTCTAACTAGCATCTCTCCTGTGCAAAACCTATATCTCACAAATGTCATAATTTAAGGAAGTTATATGTAGGTGTACTTCATAACTGAAAAGATAGAGTTCTCAACATTGTGAAGGATTTAGTTTTTCCCCAGTACTGTCGCTGTTTCATCTCCAACTATATTTTCCTGGACTTATTTACTTATTGATTTGGACTGAGTGTTTTGCTGGCAGGATGATTTCTGTGAGAAAATAGATTTCATATATAATTCTAGAATTTGGCACAATACATTTTTTTATCTTTTATGCATTACCAATAGATTGTAAAAGTGAAGCAGAATTTAATTCTTAATGAAATGAAAGCAGCACAACTAGGGTTTTAGTTATCAAATCTAATGACGTATAGGCTGTTCTAATGCATTTTTTGTTGTTGCTTTAAAAAATAAAGTATCACCATTCATCCACCTTCCCACACTCAAAGCGTTTCAGAAAATTATATTAATTGAACACATTTTATTTTGTAGCCTTTTGAATGTGCTCATTTTTTGGTGATTATCTCATATTCTTGAAATTCTTCATTGATTAGAAGCCTTTCTCATCATTTATCCCTGTGTCATTCTGGTCTCTGAATTTTCTATTTAAAGCCCAAACTTTTAATTTGCTGATTCTTGTGCTTCATATGGTACCTTTAAAATATAGCTGATAAAGCAGATGGAGGGATATTGGACATCTAGGAGGACAGATGTATTCCGTAGCATACTCAGGATGACCACAAGCAACTAATTAAATCTCCTGTGGGGAATGCTATGCCCTTGGAATATTTTCGTTTCTTTGTTATTTTAAAGTCTGTGGAATAGAAATCTGATACTTTTAGAACTGATTTCAAATACCTAGATTCTACACAGCTTCCCTCATGTTTTGCAAAAATGACACAAGAACAGATACAAGGTTATTAATACTAAATAAGACAAAAGGCTAAGTATTTAATACAAATTAGTTTAACCTTAAGTTATACTGTATTTTATTCTATTTGACAGTATAAAATTACTTATGAAGCTTCATTTTGTAATGTCTATTCAAGCATACGGATTGCTAAGGTTTACTATATTGAAAAAAGGTGTTTACATTGTGCAAGATTTATTTCGCTTCTTTTTTGTTTAGGTATTAAAGCAAATTGTAGCTTATGAGTCTATTTCTTTTTGGATTGGAGGTACTTGAGAAAGGGGAGGTGCAGATTTTAGTTCAGACAAAGGATTTTTTGAGTAGGGGAATGAGTCTGATGAACTGTTCTTTGGCGGGAGGTGGGCTGGGACTACTTCCCATGGCAGAGTGACTGCATGAGGAGAATGGTTACCCACCATACAGGCACTGCAGTGCTATACATCTTTGTGTACAGGGAACGGAAGAAGGCAGCAGCTCCTTTGTTCACTCGTGCAGGTGTGGCACTGGACTTGCTGGTGGGCTGAGATGAGTTCTGGGTGGTTTCCGCAGGGCATGCCAGGCATTGCTGAGGGCATAAGGCCAGGGACATTCATCAATAGACTCACTTTCACTCTGCCTCAGGACAGCATCCTGCTCTGCTCAGCCTGACATTTCTATACTGTTAGTATACTTGAAAATAATTTTACTCTCTATTTCATTTGTGTCAAGGTCCCCAGTGAAGGGATACATATAGGCAGAATGTTGAGCATGCTTCTTTGAATTCTTGACTCCGATTAAAAGATAAATACATATGTATTTACATTTCATACAGTAAAAGAAGCGTGTGTTGACTCAGTCTCTATGAGCTATTTCTTAGCTGTTTCATCTCTGGACAATCAAATGACATATATCGACAAAAATGAGAGTATTATTCCTAATAGTATTAGAAGTTAAACATATTGTTAGTTTTAATATTATAATTTCATCTATTAAAAATATGTGCTTGTTAGTAGAATCTTTAACAAAATTTTCCATTTCTATTTGGAAGGGAATTACATATGACTATGTATCAGTAGCCTGAATTACCTGAGAATTTGATGGAAATTATCAAATATGTATGTTATTAAACGGTAGGCAAAATATTCTCTTGGAAGACTGAATTTGGCATAACAATTACATTGGCACTTGGACATCATCTTACTGTATCACAATGCCTGGGTACCAGCACCAGATAGACTCCCAATTAAAACTTATTGTTAATGTACGTTACAGAAGGCAGGAGTGGATGTTCAGATGTTTGAGTGTCTAGCATCCATATGAGAAACTTGAAGTGAGTTTATATCTCCAGACTTTGGCCTAGTCCAGGCCCAACTCCCACAGGAATATGGAATGGGAAGCAGTGAATCAGTGAATGGGCTCTCTCTATTTCAGTCTCTTCTTCTTTCAAATAAAAGTCATAAGTGAAACCTTTTGGCATTATTGTGACTTATCCTATTTCATTCTCTAACAAAATAATATCTTGCAAACTTGAGCACAAATTAAGCTGCAATTTGATAATTGTACCCCAAATAGAAGCATCAATGCAAATCCCAGTAACCTTGATTCAGATCAAGCTCCCTGGGAACTAGCAAATTATGGTCAAGTTACATAAGTCCTGCTGTCCATGTGGGACACTGAGATGAGCTTCTATCTTTATTCCAGTCCAAACTCAACTCTTAAAGTAATTCGGTAAGTAAACTAGTGGATGGGAAATATTTTTCTCTCTCCTTCATGGTCACTATGCATTTAAAATAAATATTATGGTTTTTGAAGTCAACACATTTTTTGAAAGCTAAAACATAAAAAGGGGGATCAGTTTAGAAATCACAGTAATTTGGAATATTGCGAAAAGTTCAGCCAATATATTTATGTCTTCCAGACCAGACTTTTTTAAGACACAGACTGATCTAAGGGACTCTAAAATATATTAATGGCAAAATAATAATAATAAGGTAATTTGATGTAGTGCTAATTATAACTGATTTCATAAAAGTAACACATCATGTAGCAAAACATTTACAGATTATTCTTTACTATTCTAAATATTTTTTACTATAATACACTCATAAAAAGGTATCACCTTCAGGACTTGGTGATTAGTTACGCATATATATGTTGCTGCGATATTTAATAATATCTTCTACTTTAGACTCCAAAAAAATCTTACCTATAGTGCGTCTATAGACTAAACATTTATCTATCCTAATCATGGCAGAATATAGCTAAGGAACATAGTGTGAGGTTAGGAAAAAAAAAAAACAAAGTGAAATGAATTAGGCACTACTGATTTAAGGCAATAAATAATCCAGTAGCACTGGCCACACTATTTAATTTTAATTTGTTGTTTGATATATACTTCTGTATTCCCAGATGGCCTGGGAATCCCTAAATGTGTTTTGAATACAAAATATTAAAATCAATTTAGTGTGGAACTGACTAAATTAATTCAGCTTAAATAACTTTAAGAAAAGTCTCAGTTCTCAAAATTAAGATGAATGATATTGAAAACCAGATATTTCTACAAGTTTCTGTAGTTTTTTGTCTATTGAGGTTTTTTTGTAATGCTTTATTTTTATTGGAATGACAAATGTCAAGAGAGAAGGATAGACAGAAAAATCTTCCATAAACTGTTTCACTCCCCAAATGGCTGCGATGACTGGAGCTGAGCCAATCTGAAGCCAGGAGCCAGGAGTTTCTTCTGAGTCTCCCACACATGTGCAAGGTCCCAAGGCTTTGGGTCATCCTCTACTGCTTTCCCAGGCCACAAGCAGGGAGCAAGTGGGAAGTGTAGAAGCTGGAATACAAACTGGTGTCCATATGGTCTCCTGGTATGTCCAAAGTGAGAATGTAGCCACTGGGTTATCACTCTGGGCCCTGTCTGTTGAGAGTTACTTTTGAAGATTGAATTGGATTGCATTTAACTCATCAAATAATTTTTTCAAACAATTTGTTTCTTTATGAAGCAATCATCTACATTGCTGAAAATTTGAGTGCCAAACATTACCTATATCTATATCTATATCTATACCTATATTTGTCTATATCTATACCCATATGTACCTGGAGATAGATAGATAGATAGATAGATAGATAGATAGATAGATAGATAGATAGATAGAGTGCTCATCTGCCAGTTCACTCTCTAAATGGCTACAACAATCAGGGAAAATTTAAGCTGAAGCCAAGAACTGGGAGCTCAAACAATGTATTTTTTTAAAGACTCATTTTTATTGGAAAGTCAGATATACAGAGAGGAGGAGAGATAGAGAGGAAGATCTTCAGCCCGATGGTTCACTCCCCAAGTGACCACAACCTCTTGAGCTGAGGTACTTTGAAGCCAGGAACCAGGAGCCTCCTCTGGGCCTCCCACACTGGTGCAGGGTCCTAAGGCTTTGGGCCATCCTTGAGTGCTTTCCCGGGCCACTAGCAGGGAGCTGGACGGGAAGCGGGACAGCCAGGATTCGAATCGACAACAATATGGGATCCCAGGCGTGCAAGGCGAGGACTTTAACCATTACGCTATCACACTGGATCCAACAATGTGAGTGTTAAAGAACCTAATACTGGATGCACCTATCGTGTTCATTAGTGTCAAGATGCAACTGAAAGCAAAGTTGAGGATTGATATGCAGGCAATCCAATAAGGAATTAAGAGAGTCAAATGTTTGTTTCTAAACATGACTCCATTCATATGAATCAAGTCAGTGGCAGTGATAAAGTACTTCATTGTTGGTGGGAATGTAATTGAATGCAACCATTATTGAAGTCAGTATGGAGAATGCTAAGACAACTGCAAATTCAGATACCAATTGATCCAATTGTTTCACTCCTGAGAACATATTCAAAATAAATGCAATCTGTATATAAGAAAGTGCCCTGTAATGCTATATTCACAGCACCGCACTCTACAAGAGTGACAACATGGAAACAACCCAATAGCCCATTCAAAGAGAAATGGATAAAGAAACTCTTGGATGTCTGCTCTATGGAACACTGCTCAGCCACTAAAAATAATGGAATTCTACCATTCGCAGCAAAATGTCTCCAACTGGAGACAATTACCCTCAGTGAAATAAGCCTTTTGCCAAAGGCAACAAATCATATATTCTTACTGATATGAGGCAATTGTCACGAAAAATACAAGATCAATAAATGTCTGGGTAAACCTGTGTATACATATATTCATCGAGAGGGACTGTATAATGGAAGCTGCATGCTGAGAACTGAAGATGCATGCAGTGTATCTTTCCCAAATAAAATGTGGACTCCCAATGAAACTGTTAAAATGCATCTGAAAATAGGATGCTGGACTTTCTACCATTATCTACGAATATCAGAATGATGGTCTAGAGACTGGTACTAAAGGACAATACCATTGTAACAATACAGGGAAAATCAGTGAGGGTAGAATGAATGGATAAGGTGAAAGGGGAAAGCCCTAAGCCTATAAAACTATGTCATGAAAAGAAAAAGAAATTAAAGGGAAAGGATGAAAAATTGATGTTTTAATGTACATACAAATTATTAAAGGAGTAAGGATGTCAAGCTAATTCATTTCCCAAAGTTATATTTGCTTCTTTCTAGTAAGAACAGGTATCCTCTAGTCAGCTAGCAAACCAACTACAGAATATGGTATTACCACGTTGCCGCATGCTGTGCATTACTCAAGTCTCCAGAATTTAGTCACCTCATGATTGAAAATCTGTTCTCTCTCTACCTTCTTCAAATCTACTCCCACACAGTCACTTCTTATCTCTGTTTTCATGAGTTTAACCTTTCTACATTCTACACATAAATGAGAACATGCAGCATTTCTTTTAACAAACAAGGCTGTCTGTGAAAGGAAGAATTGATTAGTCTTGGTATTTGTACTGAGTTAATTGCATAAAGGTTATCTTGTTAATTTCTGATTGACTTTGTGAGTGCAATCAACTTATTGGCCACAAAACAAGTTAATTATGTTTGATCCCATTTTCAGCATTATCTTTAAATTCTACACTAAAAAATGATTTGGGGTTCATATTTTAGAAAGAAATTACATATTACTATTTTTCAAGCAAGGTGCTGTTGTGTTCACAAATTCTGCTTAATATGCTTCATTATTGCTCCCAGAAATAAGAGACTGAAAAAATTCAGTGCTTTGAAAGCTTTCACGTAAAAGAGAAAAAGTCTCGCTCTTAAATCCAGTTGTTATTTTAGAATATGGGATATCTTACATTCCTCTTTTCTATGATTTAAAACTACACCACCCATGAGTAATTTGAGAAAAATACTTTAACTTGATTTTCAAATGTTTTTTCTGATTCTAAAACCAAAGCTTGTCTCATAACTGGTGAGAAATCAAAGATTCATTTCAGAAACCAGACAGGTTTCCAAGACTGACAGATGTGTTTATATTTCTGAATTGCTATTTACAAGGATAGTGACCCACAACAAACCATTATCTCTCTAGTTTAATTATCCCTTTGTAAATATGCAATTATGGTGCTTTTATGTCCAAACACCAATGCAAGGATTTAATAGATATTAATAAGTATTACTTAGACTTCTGTGGAATAAAACTACCTCTTATTATATGTGCAAGAATTTAGTAACCATTTATTTCTTGTTAAGTAGCATGGTTGCATTGTCTTTTACTTACTCTGCCATTCTCTTCTAAATAAGGACTTATATATCTAATAATTTTTTAAAAAAAAAGGCTTTAGAAGAGCTTTATAAAGCAATCTACAGGCATTCATAGAAAATTTATTTTTAATTGAGATTCTCATATAACTCACAAATTTAATTCATTTATGGAGTTATCAGGCTCTTATGTGATATTTTTTAAAGAATAAAGTAACTGTCTGGAAGCCATAAAATTTGACTGAAGACAACAAAAGGTAAACTCTGAGATTAAAAAGTGTCTAGGAAAAAGTATTTATGAAGATGAATATCTGAGGTCATTACTGCCGAGACAAGAGAAGCTGTGTGAAGATATAAGCCAGAATGGTCAACAGCATTCCCTTGTATTAAGGGAGAGAAAATGAAAGAAATCCACACCGAACTCCCAGAGACGATTTGACCTAGTTACAATATATGCTTGCAAGGAATGGTAAACAAGTGACAGATTTAGTGGCATTCCTTTGAGTCGGAGAAATTTAATCTTCACACAATACACAGATATAGATCAGTAATGCATTATATACTCAGTAATATTAAATTTTACAGAGCAATAATAGAGACCTGTGACCTGCTGTGGTAATAAAGGGTATGAAAATTATGAAATTTGATGAAAAGTAGTTGAACAATAAGATGATCAAATTTTATTTACATAATAAAAATAAGTGATATTTAATTTTGTCTTGGTGTAGTTTCTTCAAGATTCATTTTATTTATTTTTATTGGATAGTCAGATATACAGAGAGGAGGAGAGACAGAAAGGAAGATTTTCTGGCCGTTGATTCACTCCCCAAGCAGCCTCAGCAGCTGGAGCTGCACTGTTCCGAAGCCAGGCCCAGAGTCTCTTCTGGATCTCCCATACAGGTGCAGAATCCTAAGGTTTAGGACCATCCTCAACTGTTTTCCTGGGCCACAAGTAGGGAGCTGGATGGAAAGCAGGGGTGTCAGGATTAGAACTTGCAACCCTATGGAATCCTGGCACTTCAAGGTGAGAATTTTAACCAACAACCTATTGCGTGGGGCTTGGTACAGGGTTTTACAAATACAGTAATGAACAGAAAACTGTGGATATGAAAGCTGAGCTAGTTAGAAGGAAAAGATGGTACCAAGTCTAATTTAAGCAGATGAAATCACTGAATGAGTCTCAGGCAGAAATGTTTATCAACTAAATCTTGACAAAAAAAAAATGAGTGAAGTAATCCATGTATGAAGTACCTTAAATCCTTTATTATGCAAGATAATGAGCAGTGGAAAGTGATATATTCAAATGCTGTTTTCTTCACATTTTACTTGATTAAATGTCATTTTTAAATTGAGGTGGTTAACTAGCTGAACAGCCTAGGTAGCTAATTATCATTTTAAATTTCTTAGGTTCAAACTTAGGAATGATTGAAAGTGAATAAGTTGTGATTAGGTGTTATCATTTTAAAATTCAGATGAATATCTTACTTCTCAAAAGCAGTAATTATAATGGTGTGTTTATGTGAGTATGGATTTATTTGATACATGCATTTAATATGATGTGTTTAATATAGGTGGAAATCTAAGGTAAATTGATCTATAATAAATGCAGTAAAAAGATCATAGAAAGAGTGGAAACATGTTTATGTAGACTGTTTACATTGCTGTCAGAAGAAAAATAGAGTTCTGTCACGAAAAAAAAAACGAAAAAGTTTATTTCACGTAAGAAAGTAGCAATCTTCAGCACACATTTTCAGAAGGTTCTGGTGCATCTCAATGGCAGGGAATATGTGAAAATGTCATTAGAGACGATGGGAGGGAATAAAAAAGGCACAAGAGGGAATACACAGATGGTCCCTGCCATATGATGGCTTTCTTTAATTTTTTTTTTTGCTTTGTGATGTTGCGAAAGTGATATGTAATGAGTAAAGCTCATAATTTTAAAGGTTTGATGTTTTTTGTGTTAGATAGCTCAAAACTCTTCTGTCACGCAGGAGGTAAAAACAAATGACATATAAAAAAGTACGCTGCCAGCATCTTTTTTTTTTAATTTCTTTTGGCCAAAATATCCGAATAACTTTCTCAGTTTTTCCAGATATTTTTTATGAAATCACTTTGTGTTAGTAGAATTTGACCAAATGTAAACTCGTGTGAGTGTTCTGAACGAACTTGAGATAGGTTTTACCTAGATATTAAGTTTATATTGAATTTATTCTTGAGTATATTGGGGTTTAAAGTCAAGAAGTATCTATCTATATATGAATAATATGCCCTATGCCTTCATTCAATATTTAACACAACATTTTCCATTAGAAATATTCGGACATTTTTTTCTGATATCATAGTTGGTGTGTGAGTTCTGATACTATTGGTTTGGATACATTATATTTAGTTTTTTAATTGTGTTTGTTGGTTTAAAATATGAGTAAAAGGGATAGCCTTGTGGTGTAGATATTTCACCGTTAGCTGCAAATCCAGTCTCCCACACTGGAATGACAGCTTGAGTCTCTATTCTTACACTTCCAATCTAACTTCCTGGCAATGCATTTGGAAAAGTAATGGATGATGGCCTAAGTGCTAGGATCCCTATTCCCTGTTTGGGAGACTTGGAGGAAGTTTCTGACGCCTGGCTTCATCCTGAATCCAGCCCAAGCTACTGCACTGTCACAGAAATTTGATGAGTAAAGCAGAGGTTGAAAGGTGACTCACTTTCTCTCTTTCTCTTCTGTCTTTTTCATTATCTCTCTTCCTCTACACCTCCATTTCAAATAACTAACTGAAGAATTTTTTATAAGTTGGAAAAGGAAAACATGCAAAGATTTTAAAAATAGATGAGAAACAGTTTATTAGCACTACATCTACTCTGTCAAGAAATGTTAAATTATAATTCCCTTTCATGAAAAAAAAAATAAGGTGAATTGCATATACAAGCAACATTCCTCAACACAATCAAAGCAATATGCAACAACTCCGCCAGCATCACATTGAATGGGGAAGAGCTGGAAGCACTTTCTTTCAGATCCAAAATCAAAGATGTCCATTCCCACTGCTGCTATTCAATAAAATCCGGGAAGTTTTAGCCAGAGCCATTAGGCAAAATAAAACAACCACAACAAAATTAGAGATTTAATTGGAAGGGAAGAAGTCAAACTATCCGTATTTGCAAATGGCATGAATAAATTTAACCAAGAATATGGAACTCTATATGATAAAAATTATTAAACATTAAAGAAGAAATAGAAGAAGACACAAAAACATGAGAATATCTTCCATAATCATGGATTGGTAGAGCTAACATCACTTAAATGTCCATGCTATCAAAATCAATCTATAGATTCAATGTAATCCCAATCAAAATACCTAAGACATTCTTCTCAGATCTAGAAAAAAATACAGTGCTAATTTTCATTAATTTCTCATTGTGTTCATGAACTTTTTGTTCTAATTTTTGCAGTTATTTGTTACTCATCATGTTGTTCTTAGATTTCCTATTTCTAAAGAATTCTAAAGTATTATGGTGTAGATCTTTAGATTTTTTTTCCATTCGGCAGTTTTAAATGTAGTTAATTTTTCAGTGTTCCTTGAAACAGATTTGTCCTCCAGTATATTTTAAAAGAGAAACATCTTCAGTTATTCTGGTTAGACTTTCTGATGATCGCTTCATTCTTAGGGTTCAAAGTCTCAGGATTGCATTCCTTCTCTTGCCGGGGGTTCTAGGGTAGCATTCTTAACTAGTCAACAGTATTCATCACGTAGTCTAACAGAGCAGAACTATCAGTTAATAACCATCTTCTGTGTGGGAGGGAATGCACATCGTTCCTTTAGGAGATCGTGCAGTGCCGTAGGCTTTGCTTGGCAAGTTAGAAGGATCTTAGAGAAGTAATACAAGGTTCATGAATAGGGGCTGTTGATGCACATTGACTGATGAACATATAAAAAAAACAAGTTTATGTGATACATGATTATTTTTAAGTATTTATTTATTTCTATTTCAAGAGCAGGTTTTACAGAGAGATATGGAGATACATTGATTTATCCCCTAAATGGCAAGAATGGCCCAAGATGACTGATAGGAAGCTGGGAACCAGAAACTTCTTCCAGGTCTCCCATGTTGTTGCAGGCTCTCAAGGAACTGACCAAACTCCACTGCCTTACCAGGACATACACAGAGAGTAAGAATACAAGTAGAGCATCCCTGGCAAGGTGTGGCACTCATGTGGGATTAGTCCACTACATAAATGTGCCTGTCCCACAATGCATCATTTATGGTTGGCTGTTTTCAAGATTCAATGTTTGCCTTAGACTTTCAAAAGTTTGATTATAACTTGTATTATTCTGTGCTTCTTTGGAACTACTTTATTTGGGGTTCATTGAGCTCCTTGAGTTTATTCATCACTATATTAAACCAAATTTGTTGTTTCCCAATGCTTTTATATTTCACCACTACTAAAATGTCATCAGATATATAATCAAGTAAGTCTAACTAAATTAAGTCAACTATTTTAAATCATAAAGTGACTTGTTGACAGATTTTCTATGCATTTCAGCTTAAAGAAACTCAAAACATAATATATGATCAATATAAATAAAAATCAGTGAGCAATTGTTCCTATCAACATGCAAAACTCTGCACCTGTTTCTGGGATTCTATACTTCAACCAGTGATTACCTGAAACTTCAAAGTTTAGTAGGATGCTCAGAGACAATTAGAATGGCACTTCAGATAAAAGCAGTACAGAATCTATATATTACACAAATAACAAGGAAATCCTCATGTTTTCACTGAAATTCAAGGATGCTATTGAATTCAAGGGCATGAAATAAACAAATAAAATAAAATGAGAAAAGTTGTGTGAATAAAACATCAAAGAAAAAAGAAATATTACTGCAGTAGTACGAGAGTGCTTCAGAAATCCTTCATGGAAAGTAAAACATAAAGATGCATTTTTATTTTGGATTAAAAAGAATCAAATAAGTTTACGAAAGAGGAAATAGGTTTTCATGAAAATATGTATAATGAGAACTGAGCAGGATTTAACATTTGTCCCTTAAAGTATCTTTCCATTCAATTCTCCATGAATACGTAAATTACTTCCACATATGACAATATGTGCTTTTGTGTAATTTTCTTTTTCTTGAGGATTTAATTATAATTCTTCCTGTTATAGGAACTCTTTTATTATATTCTGCTTTTTAAAAGTATTTATTTTTGTTGCGAAGGCAGATCAGAATTACAAAGGGAAGGAGAGACAGAGAAAGATCTTCCATTTGCTTGCTCACTTCCTGATTGGCCACAATGAATGGAGCTTGGCCAGGGTCTTCTTTGGAGTCTATTTGTTGGTTCAGGACCCCAAGCCTTTGGTTTGTCCTCCACTATTTCCCCAGGTCACAGCTGGGATGTTGGATGGGAAGCAGGGCCACTGGGGCATGAAATTATGCCAAATAGGATCTTTGGAAGATGGAAGACAAGGATTTAGCCGCTGAACCACTACACTAGGTCCTTTGCAATTTGTTTATATCATTTTATCATTGCATGAAAATTAATGACATTTATCCTTTGAATATAGAAATTCTACTAAAATAAGGTGCATGGCCTTTCAGCTTTCCTTTATGTGTGTGTGTGTGTGTGTGCGCGCGCGCACGCACACGCGCACGCATATATTTCTCTATTCTGAAGAAGCTTGATTATTCTAAGAAAATTAAGTAACACCATTTTCTAGGATTTTATGTAATTCTGCAATTAAATCTTGGTATCCTCTTCAGCAGATGGGGCATATTTGGAGTTAAGTCACTAGGAACATTGTTGCTGAGATAGTTCGGCGTGTGTGTGTGTGCTTGTGCTTTTGTAACCAATGCAGCCTAATCCCTGCACCCCTCCTACTTCCTGCTTTGCATATTATCCATCTCTCTTGAAACATTGCCTTTATGGTGCCATTTTCCAAGTTCTGAAGAAGCTACATTTCTTTTTTCTGTTTTTTTTTTAAAGATTTATTTTATTTTTATTGGAAAGGCAGATATACAGAGAGGAGGAGAGTCAGAGAGGAAGATCTTCCGTCCGGTGATTCACTCCCCAAGTGACAGCAACGGCCAATGCTATGCCAATCCGAAGCCAGGAGCCTCTTCCGGGTCTCCCACGCGGGTGCAGGGTCCCAAAGCTTTGGGCTGTCCTCGACTGCTTTCCCAGGCCACAGGCAGGGAGCTGGATGGGAAGCGGGGCTGCCGGGATAGAACCGGCGCCCATATGGGATCCCGGGCGTGCAAGGCGAGGACCTTAACCACTGTGCCACCACGCCGGGCCCAGGAGCTACATTTCTTGCCAAGAACTGCATGGATGGACCACCGTATTTGGAGCTTTCAACCTCCAGAAGTGTGCACTATGCAAATTTCTTTTCTTCATAATAATATTGCACTCAGGTAATTTCTCAAAACAACCGAAAAATGGTATAGTAATTTTTCAACTAGTGTTTATCTTATTTATTAGAAACAATAGTGAAAATAAAATAATGATACATGTCTAAATAGTATGCAGTCTAGCAGAACCTAATGACTTTCAAATTACTAATTTATGACATGAATGAGGAAATTATAGAAACATGAAAAAAAACTCAATTTTCCTTTATTTATTGGCTGCCAGCAATCAGTATTAAATTCTTCAACTACTCACAATTTGTTTAACATTTTCTTTATATATTTTATCATACTAAATAATATCTCCAGAAGCCCAAAAATTCAATCTTTGATTAGACTTCAATGTTAAACATTTGTTTTTGTGGCTTTTAGAAGAACTTAATGACGGATGCAATTGGCAAATCAAGAGACAGAACTAACTCCTCTCTTCATTGGCTTGTATGCATGTCTGCTCCAGCTGGTCAAGCCTGATACAGCTCAAAGCTAGCTTTATTTTTACAAGATGGTAGTGCCATTTGTAATTGATTGTACGATCCCATTTAATTGAACATTTTAGCAAGATGAAAGTTTCAATTGCAAAAAGTGTGGTTTTCATGAAAAATTAATTTGAAACACTGCAAAGTGCTATAATCAATTAAAGGCCAAAATGTTGATATCTACTGAAGTATTATAGATTTGAAAATAAAATTAAAGATGATTTGATATGTTTCAGTTATACAAGGAAACGAATAAAATTTTAAGAATCTCTAAAGAAAACACTCCCTTTAATGAAAGATCGCATATAAAATGAACATTTATGATTTAACATAAAATAAAATGTGCTAATTTGCATTGGCTGCATTATTTATGTACTTTGATTTATTGCATTTCTTTTATTAACTCACTCAATACTACTTCTAGTATTAATGATTGAGATGAATTGCATACCAATTTAACAAATCATAATGGGGTTTATTTTCTATATACTAAAATGTTGAAAACATTAAATGCTGTAATTGAGGGTAATGAACCAAGAGTATTAACAGTCCAGGAAAATAATTTGTTTTGCAAAATAAATTCCTGTTTCAAATACTTCTGTCATCATCTCTATTTGCAATTTATTGACTCTCTATTATCACACAATAGACATTATATACACTTTATACATAAGCAGGGCCCAGGATGTTAGAAAAAATTCTCAGACAAGTCAGTATATTCAGGAAATTGTCTCTATTTAACAGAAAAGATGTAAGTATACAATTTAGTCTCAAGATATCATATTAAATCTATAGTGAATTTCCACATTTAAGATCTAATATTTTCAACTATTAGCTTTCTAAAAGGTAATATTTTCAAAGAACTAAATTAAATAAAGTTGTTTTAAGCATGTATTTTATTCTTCAAAGAGCTTGAGTTTTATTGGAGAAGTCATATTCCACAAAGGTCAAATTAAATTTAAAAACATAATATGATAAGTTCAAGTGCAACGCTGTAAGCAAAAGAAACTGTGGACTAAAAGACTTGCAATCACTAATGATATTTGTTCAGCATCCTGCATGACTTTCAATTTCAATTGACTTTCATTTTCCATCTACTGCAACATTATCAATATTTTAAAATTTTTAATATATTATGATTATTTTCTTAAAAATAATTTAAGATAGGCTTGTTCACTATTTCAGGAACACAAATGAAAACTATTGCTTCATGGTAGTTTTTCCCTCATTTTTCAATGTCTTAGATGACTGTATTAAAATATGTACCCTATATGACCTCAAAATCTGTTGTTTGTTAAGCAATTATAACAACAGATTCAGGAGCTTATAACTTCTCTATTCCAGACTGTGGAACATAGAGAAGATATTCATAGACAAAGAAATTTTTAAAATACCGGGAAGTAAGTGATACAATTGTAAGAAACAGCCAATTATTTCATAAAGATGATATAAAGAGTGAACTATTTAAGACTAAGTTTTTGTCTGTCATTCTGTGAAAGCCATGCAGTGGCTCCTGGGGTGATATTCTCACCGATTAGAAAAAAAAATCACATTGAGTACACAAGAGCCAAGTAAGGAAAAATAACCCACACGCTACAGTGAGGATATATTCACTCATCATGAGCATAAATGGATTATCTTTCATGTTTTATTAGCAAATATCCTTTTTGTCCCGGCAAATATTACATGGAAGTATTTCATAAAGTAGCATCTATTTGAAATGTCTTTTAAAAATAAACTATTTTCATTTATTTCATGATTGTATTCAGAGGATAGTAAAGCATTCCATACTGGTTACTAATCCGTAGGCTTATCACTAGTTACCAGTGTCTTCTATTCTTACATATTCATCTGGCTATATTAATAATTTAGTAACCTTGGGCCCGACATGGTAGCCTAGTGGCTACAATCCTCACCATAAGACTTAACAAATATCTATATGCATATAGTATGCTTCATGGAAATAAGGACTAATTTTTTTTCCTATATGTCCATAATCACAAATATTTTTTATAAAATAATGTGTCCATGACATTTATTTTGGAAAATATTTAAACTTAAAATCATAATTCACTGAATTTTCCTTACATTAATAGTCTCCTCAATATCTCTGACTATCTTCCCCTTGTATTCTCAGGGGGAATGAATTAAGGATGATTGATTTTTTTTAAGTTTTTGATTCTTTATCAAAATTACTCTCCAAAGATGCCACATCTGCATGAATACACTGCAATTAGTAAATGCTGCAACACCAGGAGGATAATATCAACTAACAAGGGAAAAATACCAGCAGAAAATTCTTTAATATGGTATTTTATTGTCACTTGAATATAAATGTCCCCACGAAGTGTTTAGTTTGAAATCTTAATGCTATCAGTTCAAAGTCAGCACCATTCTTCTTGCTCATTCCTGGAACTTAGTGTGAAGGTCACAGAAGTGTCATTGACAGGAAATAGAGTTGAATCTTTATTAAGGCCGGACTTTAATTCAGTCGTGTGTACCTAAGCACACAGGAGGTCTCAGCCGTGCTGCACTCACTCACAGTTCTCATTTGCACATCTACATGGGATCCAGACGATTAGACAAAGGTACGTTAAGCACCGTAGGAAGTCAGCAGATAGGAAACAAATAGTTAAAAACAGCTAGCTTCATTTCTGCTTTCTTTCAGACATACGTTATGAAAATAATTATACACAATAAAATTTGTGAAAATTTTAGCAATATTCTAGGGGAAAAAAAAACGAAGAATTCTAGTGATTCTCGGCTCACACTTCTGGAAGAACACCACACGGTGCATTGATCAGACAGATATCTTTTCCTTCCCCATTGGCCTGACATTTGTGATGTAGTGATTGCTTATTGAGACAAAGTGCACAGCTTCTGTCAGACAAAGCACATGAGTCTCCTGTTTTTCTTTTCCCAGCTTTCAGTTGGAACATATTTGACAAATAAGCAGGAAATGTAATGGAATTTTACTGATTACACTAATGACAGGCATTATGCTGAATTCTAATCTTCTACAAGGTCACTCGCTGGAAAGCTGTGAGAAGTTAAAATTATCCTTCAATCCACACTTACCGGCAGATTTCTTTCTTTTTCTTTTTTTTTTTTTTTTTTTTTTTTTGTTTAACATATCCACAAAGCAATGGTGTCCTGTTGATGAATGGGCATGATGATAATGATAATGGCTACTTGGGTTTTGTTCTCCTGCCACTTACCTAGTTTAAGTACCAAAGATGCAATAAATGATAGGTATTGTGGAAGCTTCTTGAGAGAAAAATGAGGCTTTTTCACTCAGAAAACACTTTTTGCGTGTGAATCAGGAAGCATGTAAATGCATTGGCTTTATTCCTTATCATATTTGGGGTGTGCTTCGTTTTTGTGTGTATGTACCTAAGTATATGGACATCATTAGGGATTATATTGAAACCTACATTTGCAGTAAGAATATAAAATCTTAGGCCCTAAGCAATTAAAATTATAATTAAAATATAGTTAAGTTTCGTTAAATACTGTGACTCCAGTTATGCATGCATTTTGCTGGCAGAGAATGAGGTAAATAATGGCAATCTATATTGATAACAAATACAAATATTTCTACCAAATTATTTGAAGGAGAACCTGTCAGTTTTTTTATGACCACTGTCTAATCACAATTAGTGAATGATTTTAGTGCAAAGCTAAATTTAATAGAAGTTTATAAAACTCAAGACAAGGTCCATATATACATGTTTATTTACTTTTATTGAAAAATCTGATACACAAAGAGAAAAAAAGGCAGTGAGGAACATCTTCTGTCAGATGATTCACTCCCCAAGCAGTCACTAGGGCTGAAACTGAGCCAATTTGAAGCCAGGAGCCAGAAACCTCTTTCGGGTCTCCCACACAGGTGTAGGGTCCCAAGGCTTTGGGCCGTCCTCGACTGCTTTCCCAGGCCACAAGCAGGGAGCTGGATGGGAAGCGGGGCTATAGGGATTAGAACCGGTGCCCATATGGGATCCCGGCAAGTGCAAGGCAAGGACTTTAGGTGCTAGGCTACCGTGCTGGGCCTCTACATATCTCTGTAAGTATCCTTGTTCACATGAAGCTTAAAAAGCACTGCTCACTTAAAGAACCCATGAATACATACTCTGATAGCTCTGTCTAGTTTCTCAATCAACATCAAATATCTATTTCCAAATTTCTGGGTGATTAAGCTTCAGGAATTTCAAGTAGTCTAAATTATGTTTTAGGAATTGCAAAGCAAATAAACGCAAGTTTGCTATGTTTCCTGAATTTCTAGTTGATAGGATTTGGGAGGAGATTGTTTTTTAATTAACTAAAGTTAGGTTTAAAGTTAGGTTTCTTTGTTGATAAACAATGATGATTATTCATTGTCACACATCTCAAAAGAATGGTTCTTATACACAGCCACACACTATTATAATTTTAGCCAATGCGTTTTGAGACTTGGAGGATGGAGTTCAAATGATCATGGATGGGAATATTAGCAAACCTGATGACATTTGAGGACACTGTATGTGCTGTTAAGCAGTGGCAAAAAATTTCACCAAATTGTAGCATGTGAGAAAAAGAAAAAGTAGAGTAATGACAGACGAGAAAGAGGAGGAAGACACTAGTGCATTGGAAACAGGGGAGTAAAAATGGGAGGAGGAGGAGGAAGGGGAGAGGTAGGAGAAAGAAGGAGAGAAGAATGAAAAAGAGGCGCTCAAGAAAATGTAGCTTATGAATCTGGATGATGCGGCTAAGAGATTTTCAGGCAATGTTTGAAGCTGCCTGCTTGTTTGTCATAAACACATTCAGGGAAATGGAAAAATAAGTCAAAGAATGAGCAAAAGCATTTATGGGTTAAATTGATTATTTATCTTCTGAAATAATATTACATCAAAAATAGAGATAACATTTATGAGGTGAGGATGTGGTTATAAAGCCTTTATTCAGATTTCACACTAGTGTAGGTTGGTGCTTAACATATTAATGCCTCTTAGAATCCTAACATTGCTATCCTATAGCCTCTAAAGTTATAAAAGTGTATAGTACTTCCAGATTTGTGTGTAACTTTTTTTTTCTAACAAAAGCTATCTGTGGGGTTCTATAGAAAATTCACACTTTTGGAAAATGTTTGGCAAAAGCACAATCAAATGAGAATCAAAACGGGACATAATTGTAAACTACAAAGGGTCTTAGACATCCAGACAACCAACCGCAGGCCAAAAAAAAAAAACCCACTGAGGATGCAAAATCAGTCATTTCCTACTAGGATGGGTGACTCAGAAATTATCCAAAAACCCAGAGCATGTATCAAACAGCTGTGGGAAATCGTTCCCAGGAAATACGCCTGAATCCTAATCAAGCAATCAGGCAGCATCATGTGCTCAGTTGGATTTCGTAGTTTCTGTGGACTAATGACTTCTGCATGCCTTCAGTTTTCACTGAATATGAGTGTCTTTGGACATTATCTCATGTCTCGCCTAACTATTGGATATGGGAAGTGTATTCGCTTTTAGTTTCAAGAGCTCTGTTCCAGGAACTATAGTAGGAACTTTGCATTTACAAATGCATCATTTATATAATGAAATTCTATGCATTGAGCTGATAATATAATAGTAAGAAACATTAGGATTTTTGTGGAAGAATAAATACATAACTTTCTTAGAGAGTGATTCTGGCATCCATATGGGATCCCGGCGCATGCAAGATGAGGACTTTAGCCACTAGGCTACTCCATCAGGCTCTCTTCCATATTTAAGTATCATATCATTAGAGAAGATGGTTGGGGAGAGAGATTTTCCATCTGATAATTCACTCCTCAAAACCTTGGAAAGCAGCGCCCGGCCAGGTAAAAACCAGGCACCCGGCCTTCCATCCAAGAATGCCACGTGTAGCATGGGTTTAAGCACACTACATAATAGCCCAAGCATAATAACATGAGTCATGATTTGAACTAGAGCAGACCAGATTGGAACTAATACTGAAAGGGAATGCAGACGCCAAAGTAGCACTAAGTAGCAACTTACAGTGCTGCCCCAGGACAAACAGGCCTGGAGTGATGCTGCCTGTGTTACTGCTACTGTTGCTATTACTTTCTTCTCGTCCTCCTCCTCATCCTCCCCTCCCCTCCTCTTCCTTCCTGCCCCCCTCCTCCTCCTCCTTCTTTTTGAATTTTATGCTACAATTCAATTCTGTGGAGTCTGGGATTCCAACTCTCCCCCCCATTCCCACCCCTTGGCTTAAATAACAGACTGATGGAATTATAACTCCTTATGACTGACTTCTAAGCCTTACACAGAAAATAGTTTATCCTGCTAGGTCTCCGACTCAGAAGATTAACCCTTGGAATGGAGCAAGCATGTTGAGGGAAGCAGACCAAATGAAGAGGCCAGGCGTATGGTAACACCTTGCTGTGCTGTCCTCTTAACAAACATTAATGCTCAATTTTATCTCAGAACAATCTTTTAGATACCATTATGGCTATCTCTTTTCTGCATGTTTGAAGTTTTAACCTTACAGGAAACAAAGAGGATGATACATTAATATGTCTGTTTTAAGGTTTTATTTTCGAAATATGACTCATTGACTCAAACCTGTTACGACATCAAAACCATATATTGTTAAGTCAAGTAATGGATGTTCAGATTTCAACTAATTTCCTTTGTTGATCACTTATATGTAATCGGATTACAGTATTCAAATATCTCAAAACTTAAGATGATAATGAAAATCATTTTGCAAGATGGTTTCATAGAAAAATATATTGAAATATGTAAAGCATTTTAAAATATGTGAAAGTTTGTGAAGTTTCCTATTATAGGAAAACTACATTCTATGGCAATAACAATTTAAGTGCTTACAAAGAAGTTTTTGATGAGAATTTGCATATCTTACGAGAGCTCACATAGTTAACCAGTAGGTTCAAAGAAGAGATTGATCTTGAAAACATGATGGTATATTAAATGGAGAGAACATTTTCAGAGGCTAAGATATAGACGGAATGTAGGGACTAAAATCAGATAATTCTAAAACCAATCAGCTGAAATTTTTCCAATTGGATTAAAATGCAGATTTGATAAGACATACTATCTAGTACAGTAAATGAATCACCTAAGTTCATTTGCTTTCATTATGAAGCCACTATCATGCAATTGGGTTTTAAAGGACTTAAAACTATTAGAAACTATTTGCTAGCATAGCACTCAAGTCAAAACATAAAAATAAGATGCAATAACTTATTGAAAGTTGTTTTCTGTGCTTATAAATGGCAATATCATGACTTTGGAGAGATGCAAAACAGATTTCCCACCAATGCAACATATCTAATAATTTAAATCAAACTATTTCCTTTCTAGCAAGTATTTCTCACAATAATCATAAATATCCTGGAAAAAAAGGACGTGGTAGAAACCGGAGCTCTCATACATACTTTGAAGTATATCTGTTTAATCAAGCATTTCATTCTACTTATGAAATTCCTGGATTAGTCTGGGTGCAGTAAACTATAGCACAAGACATGACTTAATTCAATAATTAAATTTTTGTTGTGAAATAATATAATAGCCAAATGATAATATGCAAAAGCACTAAATTAAAATGAATGTGTAAGAATATATACTCTAAATTATTATTATGTAACATTATAAATATCATATTCTTTATTATTATAATAAGTAAATAATTTAAAAAACAATAGAAACTGCCTTCATTTTGGAAAATTAACTTAATGCATGTAAAATACAAGTTTCAGCGAAAGTATGAAACCATTAATGACTGTCTCATCAATTTTTTGGAGTCTCAAAACACGTGGTAAGTCTGTGTCCTTGGGGTCAAGAACTCCAACGTTATCTATTACTGATTTTTAATATCAATCCCAAAAATATCAATATTCTGCATCTCAAAAACAGAACAAATTTGAAAGCTTTACTGAAGCACTCTAGCAGAACTTTTTATTCATTGGATAGTCCCTGTCTTTGTTGTTGCTTTTGCTGGTGATTAAATTTATAATTAAATATGAGATTTTTATGAATGACCTATAGAAATATGACATCTCCGTGGGCTACTTTTCTGAGTTGTACTTTGCTTTTCACAACTCTACTCGATTTGGATGTTTATGAGCAAAGAGAGGCAAACCCCAGACACTTACCAAAGCATGGACAGATACCTTAAAAGTCAGACTAGAGAGGAGAGAATACTTTCCACTCGTTAGGTCAAAACCAGGAAAGAGGAGCTTTATTTGGGCTTCACACGTGGATGAAGGGGCACAAGCAGTTGGACCATCCTTTGCTGCTGTCCCCAATCCAGTGGTATGGAGCTCACTCAGTGTGGAATAACTGGGATACTAAGGAGAGCCCATACGGCTGAAAGAATCACAGGCAATGGCTAAACTCACAAAGTTAGCTTTCTTAACTATCTTTTTTTTTATTGTTAATAACATTGTATTATGTGATACAGTTTTATAGGTGCTTGGATTTCCCCCACTCCTCCCACAACCCTCCGCCCATGGTGCATAACCACCGTTCAAGTTCAGTTGAGATTCCTTCATTGCAAACACATACCCAGCATTGAGTCCAGCATCTATTGAGTCTCTTTTACTCAAGCAAGAGAAAGGATCATTTATCTGAACTTTATAATCTTAGCAATACTCAGTCTAATATTAAGATGAAAGATGCTGCCACCATAACAATGACTTGTTTTTATGAATATACAGTCATGGTTTTAGAAAACATTTGAAATTCCAGTCTCATTCACAAGGAAGAAGAAACGAATCCACTTCCTCGTTTGTGATTTCCAAAGAAATTACTGGGTTATTCTAACCTTGGGCAAGCAAAGCTGCATTAAGCAACTGGGACTCTTTGTTTCTTCTTATCAATTTGGCATCACCAGCTGCTATTGTAAGGGTGATATTCTCTGTGAATTCTAGCCACAAAATTTAGCATGTCAGCACACAATCCAAGGATGATCCCAGGCTGCAGCCTCCGAGGAATCATCCCGATGTGCCACTTTGCCAGTGGCTGATCCCCGTAATAAGAGTTGAGTAAGAGAGTTAATTGGAATGGGGAAAAGGGAAGGAGAAATCAGGTAAAATAAATTATACAAGGCGTTTTATTCTGAAAGTCAGTTATGTCCTGCGTGCACTGTTTCCTTTCGTCTTGTTCCACTCCTGAACTTTGCCTTCTGACAAATGACTGTGGATTTCCCAGTCCCTCACAGAGGCCCTGCGAATCCAAAATCATGACTCGACTTTAAGTTATCATTTTACCATCAGAATATTGTGAAAAGCATAATAGGGTATTTACGACATGAAGAACATGATCATTTTGCTTTATATTTATATATATAGTGTCTCTTATTTGAAGAATGTTCTAACATCTCAGGTTCTTGTAATAATAGAACAGCAAAAGTTAGAATCATAAATTTTCTGATAAAAGCTAAAATCTAACTTTCTCTTTAGTGGAATATAATAAACAATTAGGAATAGAGTAATCATGTTTATTTTTTTACATTATATTCATTTATTTCAGAGACATACATACTCATATACAAACTGAACGCCCCTCTACTGAATTTGCTGGGCCCTGTGGCTCACTCCCTAAATGTCTACTATAGTCAGTCCTAGCCCAGGTTCCATGTTCAAATCTGAGAAAACAATTCATGCCTCCCACATGGATGACAGACACCCAACTGCTTGAGCCCTCCTTGTGTTTCCTAGAGTCTGAAATGACAGCAAGTTACAGCAAGGGTCCAGAGCTGGGAAGCCAATTCAGGCACACATATGTTCATTGGCACCTTTAACACGAGAGGAAATGTTCTCTCCCCAAGCTTATTGCAGTGTTGTATTTTATTTTGCTCACATTTTCATGTTTGGTTGTGTTTAATATCATAAAATAAGGTATAGATAACAATATAAAACTGGCTCTGAGAATGTGTATACAGGATTGGAGTGCATATATGCACATATACGTATATCATATGCCCACACGCATACGCATGGTCCAGTACCAGCTGCTTATTCTGTGTGCACAAGGACACCTGGAATCCATTCCAAAAAGCAGTTACATGATGAGGATGCTTAATATGTCCAATGTTCATTTAACATTAAGATCATGTTATGAAATAACGGAAAACAGTGAGGAGAACAAGAATTATAAGGTGATTGAAAAATGACCTCTTAAGAACATAAGATGCCCCAATATTTGAAAATTCCAAAAGAAAACATAGTTACTTGAAGCAATAGAACGTTCCAGTAAAACATTAGCTTATAAAATTAGCTGTTATAGATATATTCACTTGAAGAGCACAGGGACAGAGAGAAAAAGACATGAATTCCCCATCCACTGGCTTATTCCCCAAATCCCTGACCCCATCTGGGTGGGGTCATGCCAAAGCAGAGAGCCAGGAAGTTCATCCAGGCATCTAGAGCAACTATAAGCATAAAGTATTTGTGCTAATTACTAGTTGGATTAACAACATTTGAAGTGGGAAAAAGACACACTCTCAGGCACTTAGAAGTAGGATTTTGGATTCTTGTATGGCAGGAAAAGTCACTATGTCACAGACTCCAATCCTACAAAATTAATTTTAAGTATGAGTGCATTAATAAACTACAAGGACAAGTGAGAAGTCTAAGTAGGGATAAAAACTATGTGACAGAACTGTGACAATGTAATGAAATGATAACAGTAAAATAAGAACTTTTTTAAATCAACTAAATCTAATCATTTATTAGAAACACAACGAAGGAACACAACGAACCAACTCTAAGAAATCCTTTAACAACTTGTGAATACATTAAATTACAACTTAGAAAATGAAAAGATATGTGACATTCTTGGCTGGAATTAGATCACATTATAAAAACTATTGTCATCTTTAAAATTTAATAATTTAACACTTTTTTAAAAGATTTATTTATTTTATATTAGAAAGGTGGATACACAGAGTGACAGGGAGGAAGATCTTCCTTCCGATGGTTCACTCCCCAAGTTGCCGCAACAGCTGGAGCTGATCCAATCCGAAGTCAGGAGCCAGGAGCTCTTCTGGGTCTCCCACGTGAGTGCAGGGTGCCAAAGTCTTGGGCCATCCTGGACTGCATTCCCAGGCCACAAGCAGGGAGTTGGATGGGATGCAGGGCCACTGGGATTAGAACTGGTGCCCATATGCGATTCCGGCGCATTCAAGGAGAGGACCTTAACTGCTGCACTATCATGCTGGGCCCAATAATTTAACAATTTAAACAATTTAACAACATTTTAAAAATTAGCCTAGTAAATATAAAAAATGTTTTTAGCCAAAAAAAAAATTCTGAAAATTGTATCTGTTTCAAAATGAAATCAAGCTCCATTTCACCATGACTACACATAGCTACTAAAAGCAGAAAATAAACCTTGGATATGAATGAATTTTTATAAGATTTAATTTATTTTTATTTGAAAAGTGAACTTACAGAAAGGAGAGAGAGAGAGATCTTTTTTCTGCTGGTTCACTCTCCAAATGACTAGAATGACCAGAGAGCAGCCAACACAAAGCCAGGAGCCAAACTTTTCCCCAGCTTTCACTTAGGTACAGTGGCCCAATGACTTAGGCCGTCTTCTGCTGCTTTCCCAGTCCATAAGAAATAGATTAAAAGTGTAACACAAGGACCCATTTGGGATGTTGTGTGATAGAGGATTAGCCTTATATGATATACTGCCAACTCCTTGATTGAATTGATTTACGTTAAAAATAGTGTAAGGACAGCAAACTTTTAATGATTACATAGAAATTATTGGCATTTACATTAAAAATAAAGTATTTAGACAGGAAACTCAATATTAAAAGAAATCATAGAAATAAAGAAGAATTCCAATGACTGAACAGAAAAATTAGTTAATGGGAAACAGTAAACTTCCTTCGGGACTAAGGAGAGGAGCTTATTCTGGTCCTTACTTAGTTCCGACTTTGGATCCCCACCCTCTCTTGCAATCATTTGGCATGGAGCTGTCTTGATAGGAAAAGAAAACTGACTATGTAAATGAGAGAGGTTTGAATTTACATGTTAACATCGGCAAGGGCCAGCTTTATTAATCTCTCTGATGTTTGGTTTTAGCTTTGCATACAAATGTATGTGCGTGTCTATGATTTGTACAAAGGTGTCATTCCTATATAAAACGTACCAAAAACAACATGGTTATGTTTAGATGCAGGTTTGAGAGGAAACAATTAGGCTATTCAAATTTTATTAATAAACATGAGATTGTTTGTCATGTAAGATGAATGACCCAGGTTAAGAAAAACGATTAATGAATTATAATTGAATTGGAGTTAAAGAAGCTTAAATAATTTAAGATTTTTCAACTTTCTTTATCATAAATGTTTGTTTTAGAATTTAGAAAAAATTAAATCACCACAACTCTCTTACTAAAACCTAGGAGGAATTCCAGATTTCTTCTTAATTCTCTATTTAGATTCTTGTTTCCAGCCCTCTGTGTTACTGTGTAAATGGCTTTGTACTTGAGAGTGAGTGGCAGTGTTGCATGACTGGAGGCAATCACGTCCCCTTGCCTTCATGGCAAACCTTTGAATTCCTCCGTGACCTGACGTGTATCTCCAAGCATTCTGAGCCCAAGTTTGTAAAATAAGAATAATGATATTGGCCAGAGGATCTACTGAGAAAATAGCATCCTACTAGCAGCTAATTTAACATGAAGTAGTTCACTTTTCTTATAAATAAATCTTGGCTCTGTCTTTCAGAACCACGTTGACGTTGGGAATGCAGTTCAGGGCTATGTTCTCTCGCTTGAAGGTCAAGACAATTACGAAGCTGGTAGCAACGTCTCCCATCTGATTCAAAGCTTTCTGTGTAGTTGGAGGTACCATCCATGACACAGCCCAGTTTGCCTCCTTTTAACCTCTGGTCTAAGAATGTCAATGTACATGTGTCACAAGAAAATTCTGAAGATTATCTTGTTTTAAGCCTTTCCTTCAGCCCAGGAGAATGGACTGACACTTGTTATAAGGATTCATCATTTGAGGATGCTTCGGCAAATAAGACATTTTATGACCCAAGCCCTCAGGTGACAAATGATGTTCACTTCGAGGTAAGACTTAGACAGTGAAATAAATATGTCTCTTTCCCAAGAGGTGGGAAGTTAATTATGATCTGTAGAAAATACTAAAGATTTAGGGTTTTTTTGGACATTTCTAAGTTGTCTTATCTTTAGTACAAATCTCAGTTCCTCTATCACGATTTACGTTATGTAGAAATCATTATTTGAAAATGTTTGCTTATTTGAGAGGCAGTGAGAGACACATGTCCACCCCCTCCCTGGCTCATCCCTAATGACCACAACAGATGTGACTAAGCTTGAGGCAAAACCAGGAACTATAAAAACAGTCCACATCTCCTATGTGAGATGTTATAATCCATTTTCTTGGGCCATTACTGTTGTTTCCCTGGATCTGTGTAGGCAGGAAGATGTAGTTTGTAACCATGGTCGAGAATTGAATCCAAGCACTCCAATATGAAATGTGGATATTGTAAACAGTAGACTAAATACCTGCTACCATCTACAGAAGCTATTTTCAATTCCCTAATGTTAAGATAGCTAATTGAAACATAAAAATTCACCTTTCTTGAGAAGCTCATGAGAAATGCTGGTAAACTTTCATAACAAGGATTACAAGAAGTACGCTTTGCTGTTGGCTAAAGGCCATCTCTGTTTAGATGCCTCACAAGTGCTAGCCAGGCTGCTTTCTTTGATAGCATGTGGTTGTTGGAACTAGGACCTTCCAGCTAGAACGTGATATCACAGAAAAGGAAATCCAATCACTTTGAGATTGAGGACAAACCTGAACAACCTTCCATCTGTAAATCACAAAAATTCTCTCAGCTGCAACATCAAGATTATTTCTTACTGATGTGTCTATTTGAAGCTAACTTAAAATATAGTTCTCACGTTTTTTAGATTGTATATGCAAGAACAAACATGGCAATGGAGTAGATGAGGAAAACTAACTTGTCTTTAATGATCTAAGCTAGTTTTTCATATTTTGCTTTCTCATTGTAAGCTCCAAATGCTGATCCTCTCTTATCAAAGTGATAGTATGAGAAAGAGCTGAACCATCTCCAGGATTGAAACAAAAGATGCAAAAGTAAAGCTACTGTTTTGCAATCCTATGCTTTTTCTATATTTAAGTTTTGTCTTATTGGGAATGGCATTCCGGCTCAGTGAGTAAAGCCATGACCTAATATGTTGTCATCCTGTGTGGGTGTGGGTTTGAAACCTGGCTACTCCCTTCTGATCTGTTTCTCACTAGTGACTCTGGGATAGCAGGGTAAAATGGCCCACATTCTTGGGCTCTGGCAGACACATGGCAAATCTGAATGAAGCTGCTTGCTTCTGAATTCAGCTGAGCCTATTGCTGGTCAATGTGGCTGTTAGGGAAATAAATCAATAGATGGAGGGTCTCTCTCTCCTTTGCTTCTCTTTCCCAGCTCAGTCTTTCCAATAAATAAATCTCAAAAAGTGTGTCTTTTGTAACACTAAATCTCGTCTGTAATAGTAAATATTACATTTACTCCTTTATATTAGTAGAAGGCATACAAATGCAAGGAAATGATTGTCTTTAAAAAATGGCACTTATTAAATAAAATATATGAGTAAAGGCATTCAATTTAACAAAGAGAGATAAACTAAAAATATGTATTAATAAATATATTGTAGACCTAGTTTTTATAAAATTTATAAAACATTTTTTTCAATAATTTGTATAAGTTTGTTTCTGATTTGCATAAATCTCAATTTGGAAAAAAATCTCAATTTGAGAACTCCAGGTGGATTAGATTCTGTATAATATATGGATAATGCCTGTCAAAATAAAAGAAACAATTTATCTTCCCAAGTTATAGTTGTGAATAATTACAGAAAATTTTTATATTGTCACAAAAATGAACTTCATCTTCATTGGAGATAAAATTTAACTTTTGAGTAGTTACATTATCCTGTAACAGATAACCATATGAGAACAGAAAATAAATAAAATATAATGTGCAAAAGCCATTTTATTTTCTTTTTCATTTTAAATAATGTCAACACTAAGGGCTCAACAAATAATAAAATAACATATGTTGAGTATACCTGCATGCATATACTTATGTAAAGTACATATTTATGTATATGCTATATTTTTGTTAATAAAATCCCTGTAATTTAAAGGCAACATACATTTTGTAAGTTTATCTTTGTTCACATTGGTTCCTAATTATTAGTTAGTATTAACCCTATTTTCACTGGACAAGAAGATAATGCATTGTACAAAATTAAATGTAATAAACTTTAGATGTATTTGGTGATAAAATTATCTTGTACTATGTGAAGATAAGAATATCATTTTTCCTATGGAAGCAATCACATCAGCTAATTTTCAGTTTCCAGTTTTCATGTATATTGAGCTATATTTGAATATCTATAAATGTAGACATACGTCTTTCACAAGGGCGCATCTTTATGATAGGCAAAGGAACATTTCTGTGCGTATGTTCTTTCACAGACTGTAACTCAAAATCTGCCATATGGTGATCAACTCCATTTACTGAAATTATGTGGATATAACTAAACATTAGCCATCATGATTATAATCAGATGAAATAATCTCCATAATTTTATTTAGTGTGGCCTTGCACCTGTTTTTCTATCCTGATGAGTTTTTCCTTCCTTGAATTGGCTGTTACCAGAATTCCCCTAACATGCAAAACATTTATTAAATGTCTGCTAGTTTTAACATTCTTTTTCAGAAGTGATGACAGAGAAGAAGAAATATAGGTCAGGTCACTATGACCAACAACCTTCATATATAATAGCTCAGTGCTTAATTCTTGCAAATAGAACCCCCAAAGGGCCTTTGGAAACAGAAAGTAAATAATGGGCAAATTCATCATTACCAATTATTAGGAATATGAAATAAAGCTTGATCTGCTTTCTGCATCCATATTCATTTCATTTGGAAAATGTTTTAGCTGAAAAAAATCTACCTCAAATCTCAACCAGTGGCCTCTAATTTTCTAATGAGTTAGGCAGTCTTGCACCTTGCCACTCAGTTCAATAGTCAAACTTTAACATTTTCTGACAAGCAGTGTCACCAAAGATCAATAATCCTCTGAATGTCTTTCCTTTCCCAATGTATTGCTTGAGTTGAATACAGAATATGATTATATGAAAAGTGGGCATGGGAAACAGTTAGATGGTTTGGGTTCTATAGACTTGTTCTAACTCCTTTCCTTTCCATCTTCTGCCATGTGAGGACCCAGCAACAGGAGGCCACCTACCATGGAGAAAGAAAATGCTTACCTGATTTAAATCTGACAGTGTCTTCTCTTGGACTTTCCAACCTTTCAGAACTGCCTAAATCCATTCAGCTTGAACAAGCAAAACAGTAGCATCTTGGCTCAGTTTCAGTAATATCAGATGTAAAGTAAGGGAGATGCCATCTAAGATTATCATCATAATTTTTGACCTACTTTTCATCAATATTGTACTGCTTGACTCATCTGTCTTAGTGTACGACCCGTATATTTGCGTGACATATCAAATCCAGAAAACATGACTGGCCCATTTGATAGTGAGAGAAAACCCTAGAACATGCAGGCTTATGAGTTTTTGGAACCTAATTGCTTTAAAAAAAGAGAGAGAGATTTATTTGTTTGTTTGAAAGGTTGTTTTGAGAGGAGAGCTAGAGAAGGAGAGAGAGATTTTCTATGTGCTGTCTCTCTCTCAAAATGTTCACATCTCCCAAATCTGGGCCACTCTGAAGCCAGGAGCTAGGATTGCCCTCTGGGACTCCCATGTGTTTGCCATAATCCAAGAACTTGTACACTTTTCTATTGTTTTCACAGGAACACCAACAAGAAGCTGGGTCAGAGGTAGAGCAACCAGGACTTGAACTGGCGCCTGTGTGGGATGGCATCTCTTGCAATGTCTCTTGCAATGTCTCTACATGCTAGAGCACAGCACCAGCACTGGCACCTGAGGTTTTGACGACATGTTTCCTTATGAATTTCACATGTCACAATATGTAACTCTACTTCTTTTTCCTCCTTAATACAGCCTTCTTTCATTTCTTCGATTTCATCAGTTCTTCATACTCTGTGTTACAGCCAAAGTAATGATTTTCCCTTGCCTAACATCTTCTATTAAATTCACTAGAAGACTCATTTAGTGGGTATTGTAACAGTTACATATTATCTATCTATCTCTCTCTCTATATATATACATATTAATATTGATGTAGACATATAGATATAGGTATATAGATA
This sequence comes from Ochotona curzoniae, assembly GCF_017591425.1. NCBI lineage: Eukaryota > Metazoa > Chordata > Mammalia > Lagomorpha > Ochotonidae > Ochotona > Ochotona curzoniae. The sequence continues at coordinate 36,990,902 of NW_024466502.1, read as the reverse complement.
GATCTAGATTTAAATGTTTATTTTACTTACTTGAAAGGCAGAGTTACAGAGACAAACACACCCACAGACTGCATATATTAACAATGATCAAAAAAACAATGATCAACCTTCCACATGCATAGAATTATTAAAATATAACATTAATATATTAAAATTAATAAGTTGGTAAATTAGTGTATTAACGAAATAAAACAATACTTGCTCATAATAACTGAGTCCTAAGCACATAGCTTTATTTGACCCAACACTCAGCTCCAATTTTTACCAAATGCTGATTCTGTGTTAAACATTGTTTCAGTACACTAGTTAACACCATTTGAGTACATATGTCATCTGCCGCAGACTGCTCAACCATTGTAGTAAATGTCAAGCTAAATTTTTGCAATCCATCATCCTAACCATGAACATTGTCAATTGCCACACAAAATCAATCTTTTTTACTGCAATGTCTATATGATTATTTGAATAGCAGAATTCAGTAGAAGAGGGTATCATTGATGTATTATTGTATAGCAGTTTCAGATCTGCCTTATAGTGATTTAGTTATTTCAGAGGGATCTCTTCTTGGTATTAGCAGAGTTTGAAGGAATCATTGAAAAACTTATCCAGCCTCCAAATAAACATACCTTGGGATTGAATGAAATTTAATGAATTAGTCCAAAATTCCTCAGTCCTGAACTTCCTTATTAACTTTATTTATCATGGACTCCAGTTTAGCCAGAGGTGACTAAAAAAACAAACAAAAAAAAAATTAAGACAAACGTGAAGTCATTATCTGTGCCTTATCTGTGTTTTTCATATTTCACACATACAAGAATAATATTCTTTATCAATAGTAGTACATTATACACCACTAGTGTGTTATATTACAAAACTGAATTTTATCAGTCTTGAATCATTTTACTTTTGTAGTAGAATAAAATTTGAGACATATGAGTCTCATATGTCTTCACCATAAAATTATACCATAATACCTTTAATGAGACACTTGAAAAAGGTATGAGGTAAAATAAATTTGCTTTTTCCTGGACTTCTGCATAACACAAAGCTAAGCACTATAAATATCTCTTTATAAGGCTTTGTTAAATCTGATTATGGGAGTATAAAGATTTTTCCACATGCTTTCTCTAGATGAGTCTTTGCATATATGTCTGCACAGAGGTAGGGTGATACCTTTATAAAAATCATTTCAGAATGTCTATGAATATTAATCATTTGAACAGTACATGCTTAATAGTGAAAACCGGGTCAATTGGAAATGTCTACCCCACCAGTGATAATTTTTAGTTTTTGTTAAAAATGCTTACAAACAAAATAGCTCAATACGCATCTCTAACTTCTGCTGTGATAAATAAGGCTATGTTTGGTTAGTAGCTTTGGAATCTCTAAGTACAAAGAATGCTGTAGAGAAAGTGTGCATGAGGATGAGCACATCCAAATGCTAAATAAATACTCCTAGAACAAAAAAGAAAAAAAGTGTCACATTTATTTCTGATCCTTATGCCTTTTAGTTTTCTCTCCTTGTTTTATTTCCTACCCTACGATTTCTATTAAACATAGAAATGCTGATAATGATTGTTTTCAATGGCAAGAGAAAATTGCCAGTACCTCTGCTTTCAATACGCTTGTTCAGGTAATATGAATTTCCCTGTAACCAACCCTTTCCCTTGCAGGAATAGGGCCTCTTTTGTTGACATAACAGTGTCTGATTGTTTTTTGTATTAATGATATAAACAATAAATTTTAGTTGTAATTTGCAATTACATTTCTTACATGAAATTTCCTATATCATCATACAGTATATACTTAATGTTTTTAATATATTTATTAGTATTTGTCCAAAGACTTTTAAAAATTTATTTTTATATAGTTGGACATTTTTGTTAGGCATGTGCTTGTCAACTTATGGAGGGTATGATGATTTCGCAAAATTATTTCTTGCCTAAAACTTAGATATATTGCACAAAACTGGTGTTTCTTTTTTTAAAAATCATCAATGACATCAATGAAAATGATCTATACCTGGGTTTTTCATTGATTCTATTTTTTAACAAAGGAAAAGATTTATTCTTATAAAATGCAAAAGTAGATTACCTATTCTTTTAGAGTGAGATTTAGGATTTAATACATATATATTTTTAATTTGAAAGGCAGATTTACAGAGAAAAGGGGAGACAGGAAAGAAAAATCTTCCATCCATTGATTCCTCCACCAAGGAAACAATTGCCACAGCCAAAGTTGTTGGGAAGATACCAGAAACTATACTCGTTTTCTGTTCATGTTCTTTGCAGACAATATTTGGATTGCTATTTAGGAATATTTTATCAGAATTTTTGAGCTTTAGTCTTCTATCTTCATTGTCATTAATATACTGCATTTTAACTTTTTTTTCTTATTTCTTGTTTAATGCTTATTTTTTTCTTTACTTGATATTATCCAACTTTTATCCTTTTGGAGATGGAAATATGTTGTATGTTTGTTCTGAACCACCAGCAAAATACTAATGCATTGATTAGCATTGTATGGTTAGAGCAGGGAAGAGTGGGTTTTACAAGCATTACTGTTTTTGAAACACATTTTATGGAAATATTCAATTTTTATATTCTACTTAAACAAACATACTGAATACAATTATTTTCATGTTTAGCTTATAATAAGTATTAGGATTGTCATTGAAACTATAATTTATTCGAGAGTCCATGACTTCTAAGCTCCTGACCCAAAGGAAAGCTAGATACACACTGAAGAAATTATGGAAAAATCACAGACATCTGGATTTCAGTCAGATAAATCAAGACCTATATTACAAAACTGTGACTCATGGCATAATTAGGGAAAAAATGTAGAAGTATTTTTAAAAAAAGGAATTACAGTTCTGTGCCTAATCCTTTACTGGCTGGCTGATGAGATGGTGTGAAAATGCCATGGAAGTTAGTGGTGAAAATAACTAAGCGTCTTTAAATAGGAAGAAGCCATTATGCAAGTAGGACTTCCTTATGCTTGTAATATGAAGAGTTTTTCCTATTGGAAGAAAACTAATGCAAAAGATGTTGAAAAGTATAGCACTCTTAGAAAAATTACCCCTCAAACAATACTTACTTGCAGTTAATTTTTAAAGATGTCCCTCTATACAGCTTTTTTATAAAAAAATGGTTTCTTTATTTGAAAGCCAGAGTGTCAAAGTTGGTTTAAGAGAAAGTGAGAGTGAGAGAGACAGAAATCTTGCATCCTTTGGTTCTTTCCCCACACAGCCTAAACAAGCAGGATTGGCCCAAGCTAAAGCCAAGGGCCAGGTCTTTTCTTTTACATCTCTCACTTGGTTTCAGGGGCCCAAGCAATTAGGTCGAGGATGGCCCAAAGCTTTGGGACCCTGCACCCGCGTGGGAGACCTGGAGGAGGTTCTAGGCTCCTGGCTTTGGATCAGCACAGCACTGGCCGTTGCGGTCACTTGGGGAGTGAATCATCAGACGGAAGATCTTCCTCTCTGTCTCTCCTCCTTTATATATATATGACTTTCCAATTCAAATAAATAAATCTTAAAAAAAAAAAAGAAAATAGTACTTTCATTTGACACATGAGAAACATTCTTAGGAATGAAATATTGGGTTTGTATCCTTGGGACTATTTCTCAAGTTTATAATATTATTCTCATATCGTTTTCATAAAACTCTCCTCATACATGGTAAGATAATGTATTATTGTGAAAAGTCACTGAGATAATTATTCAATGTCTGAGAATATTATGATACTGTTTTAATTAGATATTTTGCTCATAAGGTTATCCGAAAATCTCAAGAATATCTGGTTGGAGGAATGCTATGTTACTCTATGTCCACTGAATAATTAGTCTTTGCATTATTTTATGTTCAATACTAAACAAACCTCTTTCTTTTGAGAAATGAATATGTATTATGATGTGAGTCAAAAGCATGTGGATGTAAAATAGTCCCACTTTCCAAACTATAAATCTTACCAATGAAACATTCCAAAAAGTAAATGAAATAAAGTCTATTGGAAACAGTACCATGTCTTCTGCAGAGCCAGTATACATGGTTTCAGTAGCCTTTACATCTGCTTATTCCTGTTTTCTTCCTATGATGAGTTAGAAAAATATAGTTCCTGAGGCACATGTAACCTTGATATATATAACAGAGTTACCTCGATGGATATAACAAAGCTGAATTGGCAGACAGAAATAATGGTTTCCAAGGACAAACTAAAATTGAACAAAAGGACTAATATTTTTTGTTCCAGTTGTCTGGAAGTAGAAAGTCAAACATATTGTACAATAAAACTTTAGCTTGGAAACTAAAGAATAAAACAAATGTGACATTGAAAATGACCTATATTGTGTTTAAACTTTGCTTCATGGTGTCCCAGTGAACTTTATGGCAAATAAGCAGACCTTAAGCACATAATGATCTTATCTTTCACATTATAATATTCTTTTTTCTAATATTATCACTGATTTGACATGCTCTTGGTGACAATATCTAATTTATTTTGAAATTCAAATGACATTAATGGAGAACATAAGAGTTTGATGTTTACCAAAATGGATCATAGGTTAAAAGAAAGTTGAGATGTGCTCATTTGAACATACATTGGAACTTTAATTACAGAATGATTATCCAAAATTGAATGCAGTGATATCTTAGTTAGATAACTTTCTTGTAAAGATGCATATTTGCTATGCAATTGATTAGTTGGTGACCTTGAATGTACACAGATGTAAAGGACAAGGACTTTGACTAAAATCGCTACTTAGTTTTCACTCACCTTTCAAAAATGCAACTTTATTTTACCATCTTTTATTTTTTATTTAAGAATCAGGTTGTAGAATTGACATGATACTTTGCCTTTCAAAATTTTGGATTTTCACATTGCTTCCAGAATTTTTAAAATGCAATGGTGCTATGGAATGTTAAATTATAAGCTAAATTGAAGACATTTACTTGCATTTTCAAAAGTACAAAATTTTACACGTATGAGTAAAACTGGTTTTAGTAGGTCTCAATCATTTCATGAATTCATTTGGCAACTGTGAATTATCAAAAGGAGAAAGGAAATAGTGATAGCTTTATCCATGATTAGGTCACCACTGACTCTCACCAGATGGTACAGTAGCTATGTGCTCTGTGAGTTCAGTAAAGGTTTTCAAGGTGCACAGAAAGTTGTAACTACCTCTGGATCACCACATGACAGTCTCCAAATCAGTACGGTAGATGAGTTTGTTCATAGGGCTGACACACACCTCAAACAGAGGACTGAGGGTATTGCTTGGTTTTTCTCAAGAAGAATCCCATTTTATGTTGTTTAATTTCTATTATTTATGAAAGAAGATGGAAAGCAAGAGAAGGAGAGAAAGCAACAGTCCTCATCTTCTGGCTCACTCTCCAAACCTTCACAGCCGACAGAATTGACTCTCAAAGATGAGGGCCAGGTCTCCCACTTCGTGCTGTAGATCAACTATTTCAGCCACACCTGCTTTTGTCAGGGTCCGCATTAGCAGGAACAGGTAGGGAGGTGGACCAGGACACTGACAATTTAGTTACTGTCTGAACTGTAGGGCCAAACAATGACTTGTTTGGTTTCGTTTTTGTTTTTGTTTTTGTTTTTTGCTCATGTTGATTCATAGTTGCATTAACCTTTGTCATTCTGCTTGGCCATTCCAAAGTAACATGGAACGATACATTATGAATTGTGAGCCAATTTTGCTAGATTTAAAACAAATGCATCTGCTAATGTTCTTGCTAGTATTTTCTACAAGGATTACAAGTATAGATTCCTGTCACTTGACTATGTTGAAAAGCAACGAAGTTTCTCAGAAGTGAATCATGAGTCATGGGGTAAACACTGCATTCTATTTTTTAGTGGACATTGAATAACTATTCATTTTCACAAAATTATCAATTTTATCACTTTTTTAAAGAAAGTACGCTTAAGTTCACATATTATATGTTTCCAAGCAAAACGGAATTTCTGGCACTACAGCTTATTTTCCATTGTCAAACAGAATGAATGTATTCATTTTGAGTCCATGAAGGATAAGGCACATTGTTAACGGGGAGTCATGACATAGAGTGTTAAGCACACATAAACAGCATAGAGAACTCTCGGCCATTGTGACTGTGTGGAGAGTGAAACAATAGGTGGAACGTCACTCTATCCTTACATTTCTTCCTTTCACTGTCACTCTGATTTTAAAACGAAGAAAATTTTAAAATCATAAAAAATCAAATATTTGATCCATGAATATTTAACTTCATCTGTAAAAAGTTGCAATTATTTAGATTTGTTTGCTGCTGACTGAACCTACTTAATATCATTAATGGTAACAATCAGACTATTAATTTTTATGGAGTCATGAGGAATAAATAGTACCACAAATGGCTAAGCAGCATTACACTATATATTAAAGCAATTTGTTGAAGAAATAAAGGCTATTTCCCTAAAACTTAACAGTCTATTTTACTTTTATCACATTATTTTGGCTGTGCATAATTTCATTTGTACCACTGGATGATTTTCATTTCCTTATTTCTGTTGGTTGCTTAAATTGTCACAAAACACATCCTCCATAAAATAAAGTAATAATACTATTTTTTTCAATGTTAACTTCTATTCTTTTTTCCATATGTGGCATATTATTTTATTAATGTTACTTATTACATGGAACCAGTATAATGTGGGCAGACATTAAGGGATCTAAACCATTTTGTACCTTCCTTTAGATATGATTTATAAACCCTTACTTTCTCTAGATATTCATGAGTAAGCAAAACATATAAATCAATTTTGAACATTCATTCTAATCCAAGGAAGATGTGTTATACATCTTGACTATCACATCTTATATTAAGCCTTCATTTCTTCTGATAAACTCACTAAATCCACTGGTTCTCATTTCTTTATGTCTGCAGTATTTAATTTTTAAAAATTTGTTTTTATTTGAAAGGCAGATTTACAGAGAAGAGAGACACAGACAGCAAGATTCCATCCACTGGTTCCTTCCCCAAATGGATGCAGGAACAGAGACTGGGTTTTCTGGCTCTCCCACATGGATACAGGGTCCCAAGGACTAGAGTCATTCTGCATTGCTTCCCTAGGTCGTAAGTAGGGAACGGGATCAGAAGTGGAGGAGCACTCATAAGAGATGTTGGCACCATGGGCGGAAGACGAACATGCTATGCCTCCGTATCATCTCTGATAATCTTTGATTTTTTTTTTTTACTCTTTACAATAATGTTATTTTGTAGGATGATGCCATTACATTACCATTGGTTTCATATTTTTAAAGCTATTGAAGTTGTTTATTAAAGTCACATCAAGAAATATATTTGGACATAAAAATGATGTGTTACCTTAATAAATGAAAGCTATTGAAATCTATTCCACTTAAAATAGAACATCCAAGCAAGTCTTAATGTAAAATAACAAATAGAAAATGGTCCAGAGTAGTGTTGGTAATTGAATATTCGGTTTCAGTTAGGTGCAAAAGAGTCCAAAGAACCTTTATTTAACATAATGCTTGAAAGTTAATAAAAGTGGTATCCCTGCACTCACATGGAAGACCCAGAAGAAGCTCCTGGCTCCCGGTCTCAGACCAGCTTAGCACTGCTCATTTGGGCCATGTAGGGAATGAAGATGAGAGATTTTTCTCTTTGTCTCCCACTCTTAAAATTTGATCTTTAAAGGAAATAAATATATATTTTTGAAAACTTAATGTAATATATTTTGAAATGTATTTTACATGTAAGAGACAGGTTAGCTGTCCATTGCTTCATTCCCATTTTTGTGGAAACAGGAACTCTGTTCATTTCCAAGAGCTTTGCTGCCAAAGTAGATTGTAGTACATTCTGACTACACACACACACACACACACACACACACATACACACACGTATTTGAGATAATGCATAAGCAAATTGATTTGATTTATGCATTAAACAATATGTAAGTACTTAGTCATATTTGAAAACAAAATTACATATTGTAGAAATATAGTATTTAGTTTTCAATTAAAATAAAATTTTAAAAGGAACAAGTGAGTTAAGAATGAACAAAAGAAAAATGCAAAAACAAATTATATGGCTAGAAGGTACTTAAAAAAATTAATGCATCTCTGCATGATCCATGCCTGCAATGAAGGAATCATGACTGGATATGAACTCTGCTTCACTAACAATATGGAGGAATCCAACATAGGGGGGAGGGCTTTTTGGAAGGGCTGGGGGAATCCCAGAGCCTGTGAAACTGTGTCATAAAAATGAAATTTTAAAAATCAGTAAACAGCTTAAAGAATAAAAATAATCGATGCAAAACTTGCTAATAAGAGAAATTCTGGTATCAAAATGTAAATGAAAAGCCATAAAAATATTGCTATTTTTCAATTACTTTGTAAAACTTAAAATTCATTAGTAATTTTGACATACAAAATCATTTTTTTTTTACCAAAAAACTAAGCATTAAAAAGTCAAAACAAAATGATGACTAAATAGTTTATTACTGTACTATTTGAAAAGTGACTAGGTTGACCTACTGTGAGCTATTTGCAGGGAAATTTCATGAATGCCAGTTTGAACCATCTTATTTTATCTCAAGTTTTTTAAGCAGAAATTATGAAATTATGAAACTACACAATATGCATGTTAAATATATAATTTTATTATTATAAATAGTATGTTCTGCATATTATTTGCATTTCTCATAGTAGCACTGAAACGCAATAGGCAATATTCATTGATCTATCTGGTAAAATTATTTAACAATGAAATACATTATTCAGACATGTATTATTTGCTAAAACTTTAAACACAATGTGTTTCCTGTATCATGAGTATAAGGAAATACATGATTTTTTTAATTTATTATTTTATAATTAAAATATTTAGTAATATACGGCTAAAGTTACTTTGATACTTAGTGATTTTTAAAATATTGTTCAATACCAAAAAATTTTTTTAACTTCCTTATGAAATTATAAAGTTTTATGTACCTGGCACAATAACTTATCTGCTGTAATATTTTTGGTCAGTACTAGTTGGGATGAAGAAATCATGAAGTTTTGAATTTCTGTGCAACATCTGCTCACAAAGAGACTTTTTCAAATGTTCTAAATTTCAAATCCATGCTTCACTGATCAGTTTCAACTAATATATATTAAAATGGATAACTGAAGCATGTTGCTATGTGTTACAAAAGAAAATATCTCAGCTGCTGCATAACTACATCCTTTGAATTACTGAGCCAAGTGCTGTTGTTACTTCTGTCTCTCCATCACACACACACACACACACACACACACACACACACACACTCCTCCTATCAGTCTTGGTGGGGGTGTGTTCTGTATCTTAAACTGTAAACAAAACATAACACATGAAGTGTTGCTTTTTTATCATAAAAATATGTATCTCAGGATTTAAAGCACTTACCTGTTGTGAAAACATCTGTTTTGAAATTTTACTTTTGGATAATCTTTGTGAAACTTTACAGGCTGAAAATTTAAAGTCAGTTTGGACTTTTTGTCTTTCTCTAACCAGAGGGATGAATGAAAAATCAGTCCATCGGCTTACTGATGTCTTTGATCTGACCCACATGATGCTTTGGCCAGCTTTTGTTGTGTCTTGCTGTTAAGCACAAGGAGTAAAGCAGACTGACAATGTTACAGTTCAAACAAGAAAGAACCCTGGCAGGCAGGAGGAATCATCTGGAACAAGTGTAAAAGAAGTCTTCCCCAGTCATTTTTCCTTCTTTGCTACTGAAGCCTGCAGTTTAAGATTTCTTTGATTCACAATACTGTTAACACCTATGGTTAAAATTCATTTGATACGAAGTATTATTTTCATGTATACTGCAAAGAAAACCCAAAGGAGGTTTCTATGGATGTCGTATCCTGCCAATTAGAAATAAATTCCTAGTAAGAAAATATGAAAATATGAAAAGCAGCGTAAGAACTTTACATCTAGGGAAAGTGAAAAAACAATATCCTGACATGTCTTGGAAAGAGAAAAATTACAAGATAATAATTAAACTAATGAAGAGTTTTTGTACTCAGCATGTCATTTGATAAGAAAGACTCTTGTCATGAATGTTGGGCTGGAATATTTTTAAATATCTTCTTTACTGAAATCCAATTATCTTTCTATTTTTCTACACCTTTCCTTGAATCACATGATACAAATTATAAAGAATTTTCCTACATCTTCCATCAGTTTTCTGTCACACAAATATGATAACTACAAAAAGTCATGCCAGTTGGTTCCTTTGCTTCTGCTACTTATATTTTTGGACACAGCTTACCTATCCTGTCGCTTGTGACTTTGTATATGTAAATGTAAAAGCATGAGGCAGCATGTAAAGAAAGAAAAGTAGACAAGGTGATTCATCATCTAATCTTTCAAGACAAAATTGTGGTGGTGTATGCTTGATTTCATAAGACGTTATTCTGTGTGACTTTTTATAATAAAAAGTACGTGCCGACACTAAAATGAATACGAAAAAAATGAAGAATGTAAAACTAAATGCAACGCTATAGCTTACGTAACCTGAAAATGACAGAAAAAGATACTCATTAAAAAATGTCCTTTCAAAAGAAACAAAAAAGTGAGCTGTATACATTGAAGGTTTTGTGGCCATTTGGATGCAGGAAGGGGAGAGAGGGTGGCACCCAGGTTTCTTTGCTATAAGGTTGTAAAGGTGGGATATTCTTGGAGTCTGTGAGAAAAGCTGTTTTCTGCTGTCCTGTTTGCACTGCTAATCTCCTAAAGGAATCCAACTGCTATTTATTTTTTGCCAACATACTTAATTATTGTATAGAGAAAAACCATGAGAGGCTGAACAGATGGCTGTGTTTTCCAGAAAACTTATGTTTTCACCATCAATTTTTTTGATATAGATAAAAATATAATTATTTCGAAAATGTCCAAGACATATCAACATAATTTTATGTACTTATACACATTGAATGAAAAATTTACTGCAACATCATTTCATTTTTCTTCAATTAGTGCTTATCTAAGCAAATTATTGGAGTGTAAAATGCATACAAATCATTTTACAATGTGACATAATTAAATATACTTTCTCGTTTATGGGTGTAATCATCAGAAGTGGACATCGCTCCTTTGTATCACGGCATATAGTACCCGAGCATTAATGTGTAAATGAGAGCGTTAACTCAATTTGCTTGAACTTTACTTTAGTGGTCTTTGGATTCACTTATACTACCAAGAATTTGCCATGCTAATTTCTAAATGGTGATTAAGCAATTAGATGAATGACCATGACTTTCCTTAAGTTTAGGCAACATATTGTCTCTGGTGATACTGCCTGATGAAAAGAGACCTCCTGGACGGCCCGAAGCTCTGGGACCTGCGCCGCGTGGGAGACCCGGAAGAGGCTCCTGGGTGATAAACCAGTGGAAAGAAGTTCTGCTGTGTGTCTCTGGTTTCTGTTTATCTCTCTCTGATACTATATATAATATAGTAAATACATATATTTATAGTATCCCTGAAAACTTATCAATATGCTTTTCAATAAGCCTTTTAATTGGGTCCTGATATAAATACGTCAAGAAGCTTTTTTAGTGCAAAGATCTTTGTTACTCAATTATATTTATGAAATTCTGTTATTGAAAATCATTGTTGTATCTTAGAAAGCATAGATATTTTAAGAACTTTAAAAATATTGCCTTCTTCTAATATTCTTCACTTTCTGGATCCAAACATTACATATTTATTTATATTTTATACACTACTTCATTCATATTTTTATGCCTTTCATTATTAAATTGTTGTCTCTAGTCTTTTTTATCCCGTTGTCTTAAATATTCCTCTTTGCCTGTCAAACATCTGCTGTTGACTGTTCCAGTGAAAATTTAATCAGAACAACAGCTACCGATCATAGCAACTTAAGTGACTGATTTTAAGTCTATGTACAAACATGGGAATTCTGGTGAAGCAGGTGATGGTGGGAAACATGGAGCCAGTGTGTAAGACATTTCAGAAACAGTGGCTAAATCGTGAAAACTGTGCTACCAAGTTGCTTGGATCCCTGCGGTGGTGTGTAAATCATCCAAGATTTGTAAAGACATATTAGCAGGCTGTGCTAAGGGATGGAACACTGAAAGCCTGACAGGAATCTGCAAGGTGTAAGCTGTTACATTATGGCAATGTAGTAATCTTGCAACATAATGGAGATTATATAAAAAGACAAGTGTGTCAATGAATGAGAAGAATTGCTATCTGGCTGAACTATAATCCTGGAGGATATCCACAGAGATGACTGCTTAGGGGTGAACATTTGGCCTACTGCATTTAGGCCCACACCCAAACGGGAGTGATTGGGTTATATCCCCCGCCAGCTCACAACTCCATCTTCCTGCTAATGTAGTCCTGAGAGGCAGCAGATGACGACTCTTAATGGCTTTCTGTCACCCACACTGCAGACTCAGGATAAATTTCCTTCGAGCACACTTAGCCTTTCCTATTGCAAGCATTCTGGGGTGAACTGAGGAGTGGGGTATTTCTCTCGCTTTTTCTCTCTTTGTGTGTCCCTAACCTCATCAATGTATCCAAGAACAAATTGCTAGTGAAATCCTTGAAGATTTGAATAGTTGAGATTTAATTTTCAATAATTTTCCAGTAAATTTTGATTTAAAAAATGGGAGGCATAAAACCTTTTGTAAGGATCTTTTCATTCCCTCTTCTGAGGGCAGAAAAGCATTTTGTTAGCCTTTGAACCTGCTGTAATGAGATGCTAGTGTGCTTCTTACAGTGTGCACGTGCATTCTTCATGGAGACTGATAGAAATGTGCTTTGGGTTCTTAGGTGGCAGCTTAAAGATAATGTGATTAAATTTCTTTCTCTTCTGCATAGTTAATTTCTCATCACAGACTTTACATTTTTTATTTACTTTTAAGGAGTTTTTAAGCAGTAACTTCAATTATTCTATAATTCTACTGCATTAACTCCTCTGACTCAGCGTATTTTTATTTTATGCCCTACATGCTGATGTATTATTCAATAAAACCCACATCTCTGCTGATTGTATGTATATTGACAGTAATTATTGTTGAGTATCATATCTTAAACATTCATTGTTTCTTCTTTGAAGCGCCCTTTAATATAATATTCTCAGAATTATTTTTTTCTCTTTTAATGTTTATCATATTCATTATAGTTATTATCCTTGGTAAGCCACTTAATCTTAAACTCTCTTTGTGGTCTTTTTTTTAATTATAAGTATTGATTTCTAATCCAAAGTCAGAGAGAGAGAGAGAGAAAGAGAGAGGGCTAGGAAGAGACAAAGATCTTCGATCCAGTAGTTCACTACACAGTCATTCACAATATTGCAGTGGGTCACGTGGAAACCAGAAGCAAGAAGCTCCATCTGAGACACAGGCATTCCCTCACACCAATCATCATCTGTTTTCTCCAGATGTGTAGCAACTGGAAGCTGAGAAGAAGAACTGCAAATTGAACCCCTTTACTCAGAAGCAAGATGTGGTCATTTCAAGTGGCATGTTGGTGACTGTCACACACCTGCCTTTTTTTCTCTGCGTTTAGCATGTTTGGAATCTGTTGCTTATTTTTTTTTTAACAATTGTACGTCTCAAATGTTTTGTTCTCCCCACACCCCTGCCCCACCCCATTGATAAAACCATCTACTCTGACTCAGTTACTGTGTCCCCGTTCTGCACATTTGTTACTGGTGCAAATTGGTAAAGGGAAACAGAACTAGAGGGAAAGAGCCATTGGTGTAGTCACCCAGGAACTGCTGTCTTACATCTCTGCCTGCAGAGTCTCCTATGAATCATCTGCACCACTATTTGAATGAAGTCCTGAAGTGAAATTTCTTTGAAAGGTTGAGACAGGGTAAAACCACTGACCTCCTACCCCCAGAGGTTGATTTATTCTCCTTTCTCCTGCCCTTCTGCAATAGTGGCAAGACATAACCTTCTGTTGGAAATTTGGATTCTTTGTTCCATATTGGAGGTGATGTTATTCCTTCATTTTCTGAGTTGGACAAACCTAATAACTATAACATTGGATTTCTAGCATCTGAATTGGCTTTGCTATTCTCCCTCAAATTGTTTATGTAACTTTAGACTTTAGGAGTCCAAAGATTCAAAAAACATAACTGGAAAGCACCCAAGAAAACAAAATAAAAAGTAACAGCAAAACCTTAAGTGAGGTGCTAGTGAAATGTGCAGGGTTGGGAGTGGATTGCTGAACTGTGTAATGTAAATTTTATTTACTTTAGCCTGACATACAAAAAAAAAACAAAAGATTCTTTCAAAATATTTTTGAAAGACAAATCAAAATAGATGATTAGTTAGAGCTTTTCCAGCCAGAAAAGTATGTCTGAAACAAAGAATTATCTTTTAAAATGAGATAAGCACTGTATTTGCCTAGATATCACATCATTTTAATGTTACATTGTTAAAGATATTTTCATTATATTCTTTTCTTTCTTTTCACTGAGGACTTCTGGTTTTTTGTTTAAATAAATTGGTATTGTATTGACAAAACACACAAACGCTTGAGCTTGTTAATGCTTTCAGTAGTAGTAGAGCGACTGCTGTGTTATGAATTCTTGAACAAAAATACAAAAGTGAAAAGGAGAAGAAGGGGTGAACAGAAAACAAAGGTCCCTTCTTTTCCTGGAGCGAGACCCTGTCTAAGGAAACTTCCCTTTCTTTCCCAGCAGTGTGCTAGCTATCACCAATTCCAAGCAATGCTGCTGCTCAGCAGTCAAGGCATTGCAATGTATTTTCAATCGGCACTACAGGGAAGCCGAGAGTTTTCTTTTTATATATCGTTTATAAATTGACGTTGTACTCCATGAAACAGTTGTTTTTTTAAACTTAACAAAGATGTAAAACAGTGTGTGCATTTGATCTAGACATGAATTTGCAGGTAAGTATGACACTTGATGTTTTGAGGAAATTGACAGGAGCAACAACTCAAGTGTTTAAACAGGTTACATTGTGGTGCTTTGTTTCTCATTCCTGTGTAAATATACCCTTATGATTAATTTCTATACTTATAATGAAAAGGGCATACAAAATGATTAATCTTCCTATTTGGAATTATAAAACAAAAGTATTGTATTCTTTTACTATCTTTCTTGGATATGGCAGTTTCACAGTGTAAGTAATAGTATTTATAGCTATAATCTGGGTCTGCATTACACTATCGACTGCCAGTCCCAAGAGCGAATTACAGTGTATTAAAACAAAGTTCAGTGAGACACTGGAATTCATATATAGTAGGAAAAAATGGGTGGTGTACCCAGAATACTTTGAAGAGTTCTCTTTGCTCATGTTGCAGGTATTGGTTATTTTTACTGTGGAAGATTCTCAAATGCATCTTTCTCCAGATAATTGTCTTAGAAAAACAGAAATAACTAGGAGTTCTTGATTTTCCTATATTGCTTTCAATTATCCAAAATCAAGTCATTGATAATGAGTTGCAAATTTCTTACCTCAAGCTGGGACATATAAAATGGATATATTCCAGCTGTTATAAAATCTGGGTGCATTTAACTTTAGGAAAAATCATAAATTTTCTTGATATTTTTTCATAGGTCTTGCCAATGATTATTATTTCCAGAGATAACCAAGGGATACCTCATTGTAGACAATTATCTGTTTAGGCTAGGAACCAGGAGCCAGGAATCTAGAGAGTAAGATGGCTCCTGCTCATCACTTAAAGGACCCAAAGACTTGGACTATCTACCACCGCTTTCTCCTTACCTTAGCAGGGAGCTGGATTAAAAGTGTGGTGTCCAAGATTCCAGCTAGGGCTCATGGGGCATTGCATTATCGGTGATATCTTAATCCTCTTTGCTGATGTGTTTCCAATCCTGCTCCCTGCTAATGGCCTGAGAAAGCAGTAAAAGACTCTCAAAGCCGTGGAGTCCTGTACCCATGTGGGAGACACAGGAGAAGCTTCCAGTTCCTGGTGTCAGATTGGCACAATTCTCGTCATTGCATATATTTGGGGAGAGATTCAGATGATAGAAGATCTTTCCCTCTCCTTCTCAATATAAATCTGCCTTTCCAACAACAATAAATAAATCTAGAGAAGAAAAATGAAAAAGGAAACAAAACAGCTTGGCACAAAAAAAAATTCATATGGACCAATGAAACACATTAAGGACCCTAAAATTAATCCACACAGCTACACCCACTTAATCTTCGGCAATGAGCCAAAATCACTCTCTGAATAAAGAAGAATCAACAAATTGTGTGGGGAAACATTGGCTGTTTACACTCACATGTAAGAATCAAGACCCCCACCATGCATCCTATGCAGCAATAAATTCACAATCGATCAGCCATTTAAATCTAAGACCTGAAGTCATCAAATCGTTAGAGGAAAACCTACAGGAAACAGTGTGTTACATTGGTATAAGCAGAGACTTCTTGAGTAAGCCCAAGAAGCAGCCATTATGGAAGACAGTAGGGAGTTCTCAGACACCTGAAAATAAGTCTGCCATACAACCAAGCCATCCCACTACAGAGAATTTATGCAAATAAAATGGTAGCAATATATTATCAAGCTTTCTGCTGTGTTTATGGCAGGTCAGCTCAAACTAGCTGTGATACAGAATCAATCCAGGTGCCCACCAACTGATGACTAAGTAAAGAAAATGTGTATCTTTATGATTAAATATTGTTCAGCCACAAAAGGAAAGAAATCCTGTCTTTTGCAACCAAATGGATGACCATTACACTTAGTGAAATAAACCAGTTCCAGAAGGACAACTATATTTCCTCTGATTTGCATTAATCATGATAAAAAGAAGTAATTTATAGAAGTTAAATTACACATTTATATTTGGTTATTCATACTTGATTACTGTTTATAGCCTTTGTACATAATCTTCAGGAACAATGACTTCCCTACTTATTACTGCTGACTTATTTTACTTGGAGTTTTAAGTTAGTGATTAGAACATAAACTGAAAGTATATTGTTATAAAAAGTGAAAGAAAAATAAGGAAAGAGGAGGAAAGGGCGAAGGGAGGGAGGGAGTAAACGGAGGGAAGGCAGGATGAGAAATATCCTTAAAGTCTTCGAATTGTAAATGCAGAACATACATGGAAGTTGTTCTTTATATAAATAAAAATTAAACATAAGATTTCTTATAATTTTCTTTAAAAAGTTCATTTATTTTGATATTCAAGAAAGTAGTATACTCCATTTTGAGAATATGTTTTTCTATTTTGGCAAAATCCAGTGCAACAAATACTATGTTAAAATGGAGAGTATTATTTCATTTTACAAAAGTTTTCATTATTATTTTGTTTTGGTTTTATAATTAGGCAAAATCAAAAGGGCAGCACAACCTTTTTTCCACGAATCTATTTTCTTATGTAGAACGATATGTGTCACGTGCAGTTACTGACTTCCTAATTAACTAATCAACATGCTGTACGAATGGGATTTCAACTAGTTTCCAAAACCCAATCATTAGTAGTTTGCAAATGTAAAATTCTAAGTGAAATCATATTAAAAATATTACTTTTTATTCACATGTATTAAAGGCACATCTATTTTTAGATACCGCTACATATAAAGTAAATAAAAATTAGACTCAAAACATTGTCTGACACATCATAAACTAAGAAAATCCAAGCATTACTTAGTATAATTCTCAATTTATAGAATATTGAATTCTGGGGACCAGCGTGACTGTGTAGCGGCTGAAGTCCTCACCTGGAACGTGCTGGGATCCCACATGAGCGCCCTTACTAATTCTGGCGTCCCCACTTCCCATCCAGCTCCCTGCTTGTGGCCTGGAAAAGCAGTCAACAACTGCTCAGAGCAATGGGACCCTGCACCTGCATGGGAGATCTGGAAAAGGCTCCTGGCTTCGGATCAGCTAAGCTCCAGCCATTATGGCCGCTTGTGGAACGAATCATTGAACGGAAGATCTTCCTCTCTGTCTCTCCTCCTTTCAGTATATCTGCCTTTCCAATAAAAAATAAATCTTAAAAAAAAAACAAACAAAGAAAAAGAGTATTGAATTCTGAATTGAGACTTGACCGTAATGTCCTGTCTACATGGGTCACGTTTCATGCACTTTTTGATTGCATACAAAGTATTTGCCTACTTTCAAATTGGATACTCAATACAGCAAGCACCTTTTGCTGAGGTGACTAGAGACAATGCGATAGCAGTAACGTCAGACAAATCCTGATGTCAAGTCCACCCTGACTGTTGAAGCAGCACAAACTTGTGCTATGAGGAGGCACGATTTTCAGGAGAACCAAAAACGAGTGCTTTTATTCAAACACGAAGTTTAGGATATTATACATTATGTACATGAACCTAAGCAACATTTACCCACTGGTATCATTGTCTGCCTGTCCGGAGCACAAATATTACATTTCCAGCAGCATGTAACGTGAAGCTGTCTTGCAGTTATTATTAAAGCAGGTGTTTTATGTAATATGTTGAGTGTTCATGTGGCTTCTATATATCATGCAGATTGGATCATCATCCGGCTCCCAAGATCAGCCATTCCTAAGACATATTATTCTCCGTAGAAGCCTGTGGTCATTTAATGGTTGCAAAAATTGGTTGAAATTTACTCCGGGACCCCTCGAGGAAGATGCCATCCACTGCAGTCGAGACCTTTGTGTCAGAACAATTCAACCATAGTGTGTACAATTCCACCTTAGTGAGTACTATTATCAACATTTTGAATCGAGGCTTTGTGACTTAAATTATGTTGCACCATTAAGATATCATTAATTACAATTACGGGGGAAGTCAGTTGCTCTCTGATGTTTTTCTTTGCCCTCAAAGAAAACTGCATGTATCCAGGTAATCTTGTGTTAACAAATTCCTTAGAAAAAGAAGAAACAAGTGTGATTACACAGTGCTTCTGTGCAAAGGAACAAAGCATCTACATCTCATTTGGCATAGACACCAATATCACCCTACAAACAGATTTATGACTCCACTTGGGACTTGCCTTACTGAGCAGTCAGGGAAGTTTCCTATGGAAGGGGACATGCATCTGAGTCAATAGTGAGTTCTGACAGATAGTCTCAGAGAGAGGAGGGGAAGATTGAGAGTTACCTTATATCCCCTTAAGTCTCTTTTGATGGGAACCAGTGAAGCAAGTTTAAAGTAATGTCATTTTCTGCTGCTTTATCAGTGCGGTCTAAGACAAATTTCACTGCTTTATCTGTAATATATCAGCATCTTTGTCGACGGTGCAACAAATTGTTCGAAATAGAAAGTTGTTCCAATTGCTTTACCAAAACTAATTGTTTTTTCTGGTATTACGAGAGACAGATAAACTCTTTTTTTTCTCTGAGTGCAGTATAAATAAATCCCAAATAAAGAAACATGCAAGCAACTTGCATTGCCTAAATTTTGATAAACATATTAAACAATAAATATATATTCTACAGCTGAAATGCTAACTTTTTAAAATATTAAATGTACCCTTTCCTTCACAGCAGATTCACAACGCCATCCTTCATTTACTCCTACTGAGTTCTTGAATATGTTGCATGTTAATTGCTTACATTAATAGAGATGGAAAGTATCTTAAATATAAAACCCAACATAACATTTTTATGAGCTTATTTTCTTTGATATGCAAGCTTTGATTTATTCCTTTCCATTTAGCAGGCTATAAAAATGTGTACAGAATGTTTATCTTGGTTACATGACAGGTGATTGCAACCTTCTCTGGTTATATTCAACATAGAAATTCAATAGTAAAAAAATTAGAATTTTTAAATCTCTTTTTATGTAAAATATCACTATAAACATGGCTTTTAATATTCATTCACACAATTATATGGATATGGGATATTCAGTCTTCCTTACAATAGAAAAACACATAGGATCTTGAGGTCATACTAAGCATGTCACACTTAAATTTTCATTTGAGATTTGGTTTTATTGGATTCTCTTCTCAGATTATTTCCTGCAAGGGAGGGAATTATTCCTCAGTTCTGAAATTGTGATAAGGTTGGTTATGCTAACCGGAGGTCAGTGGGATTATTTACCTATACAGTCAGTATAGCCATATAGAAAACAACATGGAGATTTCATAAAAACTTGAAATGGACTTGACACATGATTCAGCAATGAAACTACTCAAGATATACTCCAAAGGAAAGAACAATAGTCTCAGATAGATACTTACACAACCACAATATCCAGAATTTAGAATTGGCCAAAATGCCTCTAATCAGATAAACACAGAAAACATGACATACATGGAAAACGTGTACTAGATAAACAGATATAAATATAGAAATAGATATATATTAATAGGTATAAATGTAGACACAGAGAAAATGAAATATGTGTGTACACAATGAGGTATTAATCATTTAAACAAATAAAATCATACATTTAAAACATTTGCTTATGTTTATTGAAAATGCAGATCAGTTACAGAGAGAAGGAGAGACAAAGATCATTTGTCCACTGCTTCATTTCCCAAATGGTTCCAACAGCCAGAGTTGAGCCAATGACGAGCCAGGAGCCATGGGTTTCTTCAAGGTATTCCACATGTGTGTAGAATTCCAAGGTTTGGGGCATCATTTATTGCTTTCGCAGGCTATAAACTGGGAGCTGGGTGGGAAATAGGGAAGCTGGGACATGAACTGTTGCCCATATGGGATCCTGGGATTTTGCAAGGTGGGGATTTAGCCATTGAGCCATTATGTTGAGCCAAAATTATACCTTTGGAATAAAAATGTATGCAATTGAAAAAGCTCATGTTGAGTGAAATAAATAGAATAGAAAAAAAAACAAGGGTGCATGTTCCCCCTTACATATTAGAGCTAATATAAAAAAATATATGAAATAAAAATCAAAAGAAGATGAAATGTGTGTCAGTATTGTTAAGAATAAAATTTTTATAAAACTTGGCTTTAATAGTGTTGTCAAATCAATGGTTAAAAATGTTATACTACAAATTAAACTGTATTCCTGGTTTATAAAAGCCTTTAGTATTTTGCTTCATATTTCATTTTATGTGTCTTCATTTTCATCCTATAATATATCAACATACAGAAAAATAAAATATACTTTTTAAGTAAAGCATAGCAATAATTCTATCCAAGTAGCTAACATTCAATTTTAAAATCAAATTATGACAAAATCACAGAAATCCCAGCTTCCCCCGTGTCTCTCTGCTCCACCCCTATATAACCTTTCTACTGTACCATCATCAGTTTGTCTTTTTGTAGGCCCTCATACACTGCCTAGCTTGGTTACACTAGTACTTAACATCTTTCATCTTGCATTTCAGTCTGTTACCTTTTATTCAGGGTCATGTTTTTTTGAGATATTAATAAGAATTCAGACAGATTTTTTCTATACTTATAAATGTTTACATGCATAAATGTACATCTATATGTATATATGAATTACACTTTATAATCGTGATAAGTGTATCATATATGCACATGTGTGTATGTATACTTGTATATGTGTACATAGATCATATTCATATATATACATATATACATTATATTCATTTTGGGGCTTTATGAAAAAAAGTTGCAATAGATCATCTGATGCAGACCAGTTGGCATCAACTTACAGGAAATTAGATTATGCACTTGGGAATGTAAATGTTGGAACTAGAGCATGCAGATGTTTATACATATTAATTCAAAATATTTTTCAAAGAATTTGTAACAGTGTCTAATCACAGTTATATAGGAATTATTGTTTTACAATGATGTACCACTAAACAAGCTTTTGTATTAGCATTATTCCTAATCCGATCAGTTTCCTTTTTTTACTTCTTTTATAAAATTATTTTTATTTAAATGGCAGATTTATGGGTCTGTTACAATACCTGAATTGGGTATACCCTCCTTACAAATGCCGGGATCCCACATAGGTGCCGGTCTAATGTAACACTTTGTTTTTGATTCAATTATTTCATTTCTGGCATAACATATTCCTCAAAATCCTGCATCTGCTTCAGGGTGTTTTTAAGGAGCTTAATAATGATTTTTAAATGCTTTATCCAGCATTTCCTCAATGTCTTCATCTGTGAATTCTGAGATGGAAATATTCTTCTGATTCTGTGCAGGGGAGGTATTGGTAATCTCATTCACAGTGCCTTTGCCTTTGGTAATTGCAAATCAGATTAGCTTCATTCTTTTTAAGCCGTGTAATCCGCAAGTCTACTGATATAATTCATTGATCCCATTCACTGCCTGGATTTCTGCTTGTGAAATTTGCACCATATCCTCCTGCAAATCTCATTCCAAGGTTCCCTACTGTGTTTCTTCCATGGTCTTTGCTGCCATGGCACTCACATCGTCTCTCAACCTTCTGTAATTCCATGTCTTGACTGCACATTTTCTGCTCAGCCTTACTTCTGCCTATGGCTCCAGCAGTCCTTTGGATTAACTGTGTCCATAAACTGGATTTCAGAGACTTCTGTATAGCCTATCCCTAATGGTGGTTCACAGATTTTTTTTCACTCTTTCTGCTTGCCAGAACCTGCTAGCAAATGTGTCTGGGGGGAATATATGAACATATTTTGTTTGAGTAGAAATAATGTGATTCCAATTTGGTGTTATATTCCTGGTAGAATGAGTGAAATGTGTTGAACTACAAGTGGGTTCTTCCCTTACTTAGTGCACTTATAACTCAATATTATCCACACTCACATCCCCCACCCCCACGGCTTTTCCTGAGCACTCAAAATTGTATTCAATGTGACACTTGTGATGGTGCAGTAAGAGCTGGATAGTGAACTCCTTTCTTGTTCTGCCACTCATTCTCATGGGCTCTGCTGCTCCTTTTCTGTTCATGATTGGATTAAATAAGTCAGCAGGACCCTCAGTTCTACGGCTTAATTCACCAGCCACGCTCCTGGTGATCTCGTCTTCACCTGTTTGCCAGTGGAATCAGTGGGGTATCTCATCACTGCAGTGTTGCTCTCCTGATTACACTGAATTCTCATATCCATGGGTGCCCTGGGGTCTTTCATTGTCTTGCTTACTCCTATTATAGGGATTGCACCCTCTGTGCTTCTCTGCTAACCCTTCTTTGTTGCTTTCATGTGTTTTTAGCAGAATCTACTCAATGGATCCAGGACAGACCTTATCTTTTTCTGATTGTCATTAGTTAGTAGAATTGGAGCAAGGTTCAGCTCACGTAGCCTAACATGGGACTAGGGCAATCGGTGTTGTAAGCCATAACACCAGCTGCACTTTGCTAGCAGAACATGGGTCATAGCAAACAGTAATAGAGACACAGCAGTTGGTGCCACAAGATCAAGCATCACTTAGGCTTGCCAGAGAGACAAAGGGTCAACCTTTTCTTTTATGTCCTTCAGGACTGAGAACAGGCTGTTGTTATCACAATTCCCAGTGTGACTGACAGCATACTCTATTGTTTGAAGATACACGTTCTTGGAAA
Source organism: Ochotona curzoniae (assembly GCF_017591425.1). Lineage (NCBI taxonomy): Eukaryota > Metazoa > Chordata > Mammalia > Lagomorpha > Ochotonidae > Ochotona > Ochotona curzoniae. The sequence continues at coordinate 36,967,465 of NW_024466502.1, read as the reverse complement.
TAGACATTCATCTCAAAGTTACAATTCTATCCCACTGAACTGGAGCAGATAAGGCCAATGTGTCAATTACAGACAAAATAGACATTGAAGCAAAAGCACTCACTCATAGGCTGCAGTTGTCACCTCATCTAGATGAAAGGCAAAACAAGAAGCTGTTATAACCTGTATTTTTCCAGATGATAAACCCATTTTCAATAAAATTCAGTATGCATAGAGGGAACTGTTCCATTATATGTACAAAGGATTATTTATAAAGACACAGGAAGCATGATGAAACAAAATAGCAGGACATTTAAAAATTAACACTGTCATTCTACATAATTAGGTACTGAACTGAAGGAAATTTGTGAAATACAAGAAATGCACTTCAAATAGTGAATATCAGAATGTTTGGCTTGTTGCAAGAGAATATTAAAATGAAAAGGAAAAATCACTGACATGAATGAAAATATAACTACTCAAAAACAAGAACCAAATTGAAATTTGGGGAATGAAAGCTTCAATCAATGAAACAAGGAGTTTTCACTCAGAAAAGACAAAGAAGAGAGATTTTCGAGCTTGAGGACATTTCTTCTGAAATAACTTAGGAAACATAAGCAGAAGGAAGTTGACAAGAAAGAAGAAAGTATACATGTAGTATGTGGTGCCATTGGATGACCATATATTCCTATTATAGTTATTCCTGAGGGAGAAGAGAAGGAAAAGTGCACTGAAAATCTCACAAATGCGAGAGTAAATTCCAACATCTAGAAAGAGGAATAGAATCCAGATGCAGGAAGATCAACAATCTTGAGCTGACACAAATAAAGATGATTTCCTCTAAGGCACAGCATCACGTTGGGGGGGTCAAAGGCAAAGAAAAGGTCCTAAAGACAGTGGAAGAAAAGTGTCAAGTTCCATATAAGGAAAGGCAATTAGACAAATATGCAGTTTTTCATCAGTAACCCTGTAGGTCAGAAGAGAGTGGAGTGACACATTCAAGAAATAAAAGTATTAAAAAGGAAATGGTTCCCAACCAAAACTATTACATCCAGTGAAATCACTCTTTAAAAGTATAGAAGAAGAAGGAGGAGGAGGAGAGGGAGAGGAACAAGGAGAAAGAGAAGGGGAAGGGGACGAAGAAGGAGAAGGAGGAGGAGGAGGAGGAAGAAAAGGAGGAAAAATATCTTACAGGTCAATCAGTAACTGAGAGTTCACCACTAGCAAACCGGCCTCATAGGAACGCTGCATTAGAATCAGACATCCTGTACACACATGACAGCACAACATTCATTGACAGACAACGTATAATCTGTTTCAGATCAACAGAATGGCATGTGCTTCCTTTGTCTACTAATACTAATCTTAAACATGGATCAAATAAATTCTCTATCCAAATGTTTATGCTAGTTGAATGGATAATAAAAACATGCCCTTTTATACACTGCTTATGATAAACTTACATCACAAATAAAAATAGGTCAACACTGAATCTAAAGGACTAAAAGGCAGATACATTAGGCAAATGAAAATTCAGACTGACTAGTAGTAGTCATCCTCATATCAGATAAAACAGACTTTAAATTGAAAAATACTAACATGAGACAAATTACCCAGTATATTTTACTAAATTATTCCATTCATGAAGAAGATATGAAAATCAAAAAATTACATACACCCGGACAAGTAACACCAAGAAACATATAGCAAATAACATTGCAACTGCAGCAGAGAACAGATGCCAATGCAATAACAGTGAGTGATGTCAGTACCTTACACATTATTGTACAGACCATCCAGACAGAAAATCGATAAACACATGCCAGAGCTTAATAATACTTTTGAACGAGTGGCTAGAATAGGAATTTACAGGACAGTTCATTCAATAGCCATAGGGCATACACTCTTCTCATCACTACATATAACATTTTTGTAGGACGCATGATTTTTAAGCCATAGATCGTTTCAATAAACTTAAAATCAATGACAAGATATCATGTATTTCTTCAGTTTGCAAAGAAACAATTGAATATCCATAAATTAATGCAAGAACAGGGCCCAGCACCATAGCCTACAAGCTAAAGTCCTTGCCTGGAACACATCAGGATTCCACATGGGCACAGGTTCTAATCCTGGCAGCCCCATTCAGCTTCCAGTTTGTGGCCTGGGAAAGCAGCCCCGTTTGTGGCCTGGGAAAGCAGCCAAGGACAGCCCAAAGCCTTGGGACTCTGCACTCACCTGGGAGACCTGGAAGAGGCTCCAGGCTCTTAGCTTCAGATCAGCTCAGCTTTGACTGTTACGGTCACTTGGGGAGTGACTCAATGAACAGAAGATTTTCCTCTCTGCCTTATTTCCTCTTCTTTTTTTAAAGATTTATTTTTGTTATTTTTTCATTGGAAAGGCGGATATACAGAGAGGAGAGACAGAGAGGAAGATCTTCCGTCCGATGATTCACTCCCCAAGTGAGCGCAACCGGCCGATACTATGCCGATCTGAAGCCAGGAGCCTCTTCCGGGTCTCCCATGCGGGTGCAGGGTCCCAAAGCTTTGGGCCGTCCTCGACTGCTTTCCCAGGCCACAGGCAGGGAGCTGGAAGGGAAGTGGGGCTGCCGGGATTAGAACCGGCGCCCATATGGGATCCCGGGCGTGCAAGGCGAGGACCTTTAACCACTTGCGCCACCGCGCCGGGCCCAAACTTACTTCCTCTTTATATATCTGACTTTGTAATAAAAATAACTAAGCATTTAAAAAATTAAATGAAAAATAAATGCAAGAGCAATAGAATACCCATAAATAAATGCAAATTTCATAGCATGCTACCAAATAATCAATGGAACACTGGAGAATTCAAATTAAAATCAACTATTTAAACAAAATTAAACACATAATACATCAAAACCTGTGGGTACAGCAAAAGGAGTATTGAGAGAATTTTAGATCATTAAGCACTTTCATTTAAAAAACAGAAATGTCTTAAGTAAATAATCCAGATGAAACAACTCAAAGACCTACAAAAATAGCTCTAAATTAAGCCTATAATCAATGGGAGAAAAATTAGTATCAAAGCAGAAATGAATGAAATCAAAGTAAAAATATGAAATTCAATAAAACAAAAAGCTTGTTTTCAAAGATAAACAGAATATACAAATAGTTATCTATGTGAACAAAAACTAGAGGAAAATTCAAATGAATAAAATTAGAGATGAAAAAGTGGACCTTCCAACCAGCACCATTGAAATGGTCGTAAGAGACTGTTACAAAACTGATGCAAATGCAGCCAATCGCTTTTTCATAAAAATTTGCATCCCAAAGCAGATGTGTACCTGGAGAAAGCCTGAAATAGCATCCATACCTCTCACTACATGTAAGAGCAACTTGATCGATCAAAGACTTTAATTAAGTCGGAACTAAAAAGTTCCTGAAATCTTAGATTTGATTTTTTTTCTCTTGGCCTTTGCACATTATGAGACTTCACAGTCTTCATGAGTTATGAAGGCCTTTCTAGCCTTGCTTGTCCTCCTTCTGCGGCATCTTCCATCGTTCCTTAAGATGAGAATTAAAAATTAGATGTTGGTTAGTTTGATTTGAGGATCTGTTATCCAGCAATGTAATTTTACTTAAAATAATCTAGATATTTCGCTTCCTTTCCTCAGTTAAAAACTTTTATTCTTTTACTTGTAGTTTGAGAGAAAATATAATTAATTAAAGAAAAAAAGCTGAGAGAAAACATTCCTAATGAAAATACTTACAATATAAATGAGCACGTATATATTAAGAGAGAGAATTGATTATAATTTTCTTATTTGCTTTCTAGAAGAATGACTGCTTTTTTCCATTTGTGTCATTACACAATTAACACACATCATTTTAAATAAAATATTTTGCCAGGATATATATTGTGTTAATGATTAATAATTTCAATATCTGCTTTGCCTCATTTATTAGCAAACAAAATTTGCAAGTCTTCATTTTTTTGTTTCTCTACTGTTTTATCAACTAGAGAGCATTATGGTAATCTGATCCTACTGAAGATGAGAGTGCTAAAAGTGAATATTGAAAATAAAATAAAACTTGTTACATGAATGAGAACCCGATGGCATTTATGAAGAACAGGTGGATGTTTATTCAGCCGTGTTTGATGCACCAGCAGGAATTACTTCAATTAAATATCAATGTCACTACCATTAGAGAAGACTGAAGCAAGAACAAAACACACACACACACACATATTCACATGTGCGGCGCACATGAAAGTGGGATTTAAGAAACATAACTCAACTACATGTGCAGGAGAGTTTGTTTGCTTCGTACGTTCTAAATGAAGCAAAAGGAGTTTCTGAGAGCACGTCGAAGACTTTAGAATACTTGACCTTTCCTGTGTGAAATGAGCAACCTGCACATTCTGTGCTGTTTTTTCTTTTCCTCTGGGTATGTTTAGCATAGCATTTTTAGAGAAATTGTGGAATAAAAATGACTGGGTATCTAAAAATATTTGTATCTATGCATAATATTTTGAATTGAGAAATTAGAGCCATGATGAAAACATAAAAATATACTATTCACTAATGACCAATGACATTTCTAATCACACACACACACACTATAAATGGTCTATTTAAATATATTTTTGTTTTGAAAATACTCCAAAATCTGTAAATGTATATATGCATTTTCACAACTAGGGCAACTTGAAGCAGGCAAAATTCAGGCATGTTTTTATACAAAAAGATTGGTTGGCAGCATAGAGTCAGTATATCAGCAACTGTTCATACTAAATGATGTAGATAATTAATCTAATTTACCCTATGCTTCATATTGTGTTGTATTAGTCTTCTTATTCAAACTTTCAAGTCACAAAATCTAATTTAGAACCTCTTAAGTGGTTGAACACATAATGTGTTCTATCTGTGTTCAGTATCTAGCAGTGAGAAGCCAAGCAGGAATACTAATTTGCTTCAAAGTGTGCAAAACACTCAATAACCAAATAATACAATTCCAGATCCAGCATTTCTTAATGACATGATCGAATGAATTGAATACCTTGAAGTATTTGCATACCAAAGAATAGAACAATGAGAAGCACAACAATAAGAATGAAGACAGAATTATCATGGTGAAAAAAGACTATATTCAATATTCTCAGGATCTATTCAGAATGTTTTTATTCATTGCAAGACTTCAAATTTGTCAAAATGCCTTGTGATGAACTGAATATTTGTGTTCTTCCTTTAGTCTTTCCCCATTTTCAGTCCTCTTTCAGTCTCTCACTCTCTCTCTCTCTCACACACACACATACACACACACACACACACACACAAATACCATTATCTACATAATTCACATTCAAAAGTTTTTTTATCCACAGAGTCCCTGTAAAAGTTTTTGTGGATATATTTTTTATGTGGAAAGCGGGTTTCTAAATTTTATTTTCTTTATTTTTATTTCACACCACATTTGGTAAAATAAGGCTTGTTTACATATACTGTGTTGAATTCAAAGTACATTTCAAATTTTTCATGAAATGAAGAAATAAGGTATGTCAGAAAAATTAACAAAGTATTGGATGATTAGACTATTGTGCGTCGCAATGTCATTCCTATTTTGCTTAAATGTAACAAAATTTAGTAGACTATAAAGAAATCCTTAGATGAAATGGCTGGTTTCCCAGGCAATGCTGCTCTTCCGATGATCACAATATATTCTGACATCAATGGGACTTTTGTAATTTTTCTATTCATTGTTCTGAAGTGTCCTCATTCTGCTGGAGGCTCTCTCTTGTGAACAGGTAGCGAAGTTTTGTGAACTGAAAGGACAAAAAGTGATTCAGTGGGAAAGCAATGTTATCGTGTGATGCAATCTTGTTGCTAATTTCTTTCATTTTGATACAGGAAAATATTTCCAATGATTTTTGAACCAGGAGTTAAAAAGTGTTTTTTTTTTGCACCAGTGAATATTTTAGGTAAAATTTAGGCAACAAAATAAAGGCAAAATTAAAAAGATCTCATATATCTTTTGTGGTCAAAGATGTATTTATGTATTTACTTATTTATAAGGCAGAATCTCATAGGAGGAATTTTTTTATATATATAAAAAGAAAGGGTCCACATTAGTTTATTCACTGAAGCAGGAATGATTTTGATGCAGTTTAAATAGACTAAATGGAGCACATAGACATGGGAAACACTATAGTAATTATTAAGTTACATAATTTCTATAAATTGCTGATTTAATATCTGCTCAAAGGTCCTGCATTACACATACACACACATTCACATATATATGTATATGTGTATATATATATATATATATATAATTTATATGATGATAAATACCACATTGTCTATGGTTGAGAACACAGCTGGTTGGGGAGCTAGGGGGACACCCTGGCTGGGTTGTGGTTCCCACTGGTAAGCACAGGACTGGAATGGGAGCCGTATTGTGCTTTGGATTTGCCTGCAGTGTACTTTGGCACAGGTGTGGACAGGGGCTGGATGCACTAGATTGGGCTAGATTCCAGCACCCACTGGTGCTTGTGAGGACCAGGGTAGGTGTACGAAGGGCTGGGCTGGGTTTTTGACCCTGATGAGCTGGGTGTGAGCTGTGTCTGTGTGTGGACCAGGCCATACTAGACTATAATACCCAACAATAATAACGGGAATGGGTTGAAGGCAGTCCATGCAAATGAGTGCAAGAACCATTATAGGGAGCATCCCAGACCAGGCCAGGGGTTGGTACCCAGCGGCATACATTTGGTACAGATTGGGGGCAAACCAGGCTGAACCAGTTCACATCACCTGCTGATGAATCGGAGTACCAGAATGGAATGTGGACTGGGCCAGGTCCAGTTGCAATACACATCATTACACATGAGGAATTGAACTGGGTGCCGGCTGGGCTAGGCTAGGTTTAGCCCCCAACAACCTGAGCTGGAATTGGGGGTGGGCCGGGTCAGGCCAGGCTACAGCACCAAATGGCAAAAGCTGAGGTGAGGAAGGCCTTGCCAAACTGGACCATGGCTTCCAACCCGCACACACAAGACCCAGAGGGGAAGCGATAAAGCTTATGGGGGAAATGGGGAGGGCTCCCCTGCTGGATCACCACTCCCACCAGACAGCACGTGTTAGGATGGGGGCAGACCAAACCGGGCAGAGCTATAACACCTCATGTTATAGGGCCTCATGTGAGCTAGATCAGGGAAAAGCCAGGCATGGTTAATTTTCTACTGGTGCAAGCATAAATCAGTGTGGTTCAGGATTGGTTGGGCTTTGCCACAGCATCAGCTGGCAGATGTTGTCACTAGCGGCTAATTCTGTTGAGTTAAACTGCAAAATCACCTGGAAAGTGTATGATCCAGGAGTGGGAGAGGGCCCAATTGGGAAATAGTAGGAACCTTCCTCTTGAGTCACCCCTCCCACAGGAAAGCATGAAAACCAGGGCTGGAGCAATGTGGTTTGACATAGTAGCAGCCGCCAGCATGTGTATGAGCTATATGGTGAGGCTCATTGGGTTGATAGGTTTCAATGCCCTTTGACATGTAGTAGAGCTCAATGGGATATGGGACAGACTGGTCTAGACTGCTGTACATACTGGCAAACACAAGGACCAGGCCAGGAGGCAGGTCTAGAGTGAGTTATTGAGAGTCGCCCTGACTAGGTTGCAGCTCCCACTGATTTGTGTGAGGGCCAAGTACGTGTTGGGCAGAATCAGGCTGAACTGCAACACCCACTGGTTTGTGTGGCAGATAGGGCTAGAACAGAACTGATCCAGCAATACCAACCACCAACATATGCATAAGCTGATTGGGATGACAGTCTGTGATGGACCCTGTACTGGTAAGCACAAACAAGAATCTGGTCTGGCATCACCTCAGACAGTTTCTTTGGGGATCTCTCCAACTGAAATGCTGATCTCAGAACCCCAACCATGAAGAGAAATGCAGGTTTCATGGTCTGCCATGGAGTGCACGTGTCAAAGCTGAGCCTCCTCAGAGGCTCAGACAGAACAATAAACAGCAAATCCAAGTGCACGTGGAGGAGATGGCAGTCTATTGGAACCTACAGAGGATACCTGGTACCACATGACGGAGGACAAAACAAATTGATATCTACCCAGCCATGTGTTGGCAGTAAAAATCTGGGCTAAAACGGGTACTCTAAGATAGATTGTGTCAGCCAGTGGATTCTGCAGCGACTTCATCATGCTTGGAATGGGGAGATTGGCAGCAATTCAGAACTGTTGGACTATCCAAACCACTTAAGCAGTGTCCTTGGAGCATGCCTGAGGTGGAGGATCCCGGAATGAGTGGGAGACTGGGAGAGGGTTCTACCTTTATCTTTCCCCTTACCCTAGACCTAGAAAAAAAATGTGGAAACAATGGTCTTACCCACTTTCCTGTAGCCCTTGACCATTTGTGCCCTAATTAACTATGTAGAGATTATAAAAATAAAATAATAAATAATATTAACAATGAGGATATATGTGGATTAATCCATATCAATTAATCAATGAATCAATTAAAATATTTAATATTCATTACCCACATTTGCAAGATGTCATCAAGTACTAAGTGGAAAAAATATGTGATATAAATTTGTATTCTTGAACCCAGGAAATATTACTTGATTTTAATGATTTATAACATAAGTATATAGAATGAGCTGTTAAAGCTAAATAAATTTAATTTTATTTACTTGAAAGACAGAATGAGAGATTCACTTCAAAATTTCCATCAATTATTGGACCTGTGCTGGAATCTAAGAGGCTAGATTCAATATGGTTGATTTAGATGGGTGGGTTGGTGGGTGTGACTCAAGTACTTGACCAGTTAACTACTACCCCCCAAGGCATATGCCTAAGAGCAGTTAGAATGAAGATCATGTCTAGGACTCAAACTTAGTCACTCTGAAATGAAACATAGGCATTCTAAATGCCTTGCATTAAATGTTTGCTTCCAATATTACTTTATAAGCTTTTGTGAAGGAATGTTAAGATATGCAATATGTTTGAATGGCCTTATGTATAAAATATATGAAGACAAGAACAGGACTTAGTAAGAAATATTGTTTAACCACTGTATAACAAACTATATAACTGCTTACGTGCCAAAAAAAAAGAAATATTATCCACATCAGCATTGGTGTTTCTTATTAGAAACTGTCTTCCTGATTAAAGCATAATGATGATGACAGAATGGGAAACACACAGAATATTTACTAGAAATAACAAAAATCTTAATGGATACACTAGTTGACAAGTACTAAAATTAATTTCATTGTCTAGATACACACGTTACATTTTATGCTTATCTTGCACAGTTTAATCAGGTTAGGACCTTTTAGCCTTAGTTAAATTAATAAAAGTATTAACATATTTGTGAATAGATTTTGCTCTTCAAAATTATGAGAATATGTGTGAAATAACACAAATCAAACAAAGATTGAATAAAACACCTTTATCTTCTTGAGAACAAACTGTGAAAGCAAAGCATGAAATAGCAAAATATTCATTTAAGAGAATATTGCATCACTGCTTCACAAAAATTGACATTCTTGAAAACATGTATGCTTGTTACCTAATATTTTTTGCTAATTTGCTAATATTTTTGTTAATTACTATTACAGAAAATTGACACTCACAGGGGAATATAGCAGATGAACCAGTCCAAAATGTACAATTCAGGTAATCCTGAAGGTAACACTGAGAAATGTGGGACAACATAGGCACAAGATGATATTTCTGTCCTCAACAAAGATTCTGTCTCTTTCCAGGAAGGGAGACTCACTCCTTTAAAGATTCCCAAACGATTTAACCCTGTCTATAAAATGTAATCTCTCTCTCCAGACTAAGTCAACACTCCACAAGTAATCTGCTGCTATAAATTTAAAAGGCTGGACAACTCAAGTGCATTAAATCCTATTCCCTGAGTTGCATAGTGTAATGGAGGAGAATCAGTTGTATCCTACCTCGGCTTAAGCTGAAGGACATGAAATGCTATCTATACAAGCCAATGGGAAGTTGGACTGGAAGTAGAGCAGCTGGGATTCGAGCCAGCATACTTATTGGATGCCTACGCTTAACATAATGTCAGTAATTGTGTACATAAAGCATAAGTAATGTTTATATGGTTTTTGACTTTCAATTTTAGTGTTTGTTTCATTATATCTGGATGATATTCTGTGGTCAGTAATTTCCCACATATGGTACAAATGTTGAATTTCATTCTGCAATTTGACTAATGGTTCTACGAAGAATCCCTTTCAAATGGGGCATGAATTGAGCTTGAACAATGAGATTTATATGACAGTAAACAAAAATCCAGTGGTAATAATCACAGTTTTTTCAGAATGAAGGCTTATATTTACACTTTTAGCCATTGTATATCAGATATGTTAGGGGTGGGAGAGCTGTAAACAGAAAATGAATTCACCAGAGAAAAATGTGGTTCCTGTTTTTATATCAAAAGTTGTTGCAACACAAGTGTTCAGGGCATTTTAATGTTTGGCAAGTTTCTCTCTTGGAATGGTGGATGCTGTGCTGGCAATGAGATGTCAGTTCTGGCATGTTTTACTGTCTACTGCTTCCTAATGCTCCCATCTCCCAGATTCGACATTTGAACTAAAAGCATCACACATAACAATTACCATACTTTTTTTTTTCTTCCATTATGGAAAATAGTTTTTTTCTCTTTTGTGTGTCTGCATGCGTTTTCTAATGACAGCATGTTTTAATAATGACATCTTCCAAACCAGTGATGACTCAATGCTGACTATTTGATCTTGTCAGCTTACCAGGATTTTTTTTAAAAAATGAACAGCACATTTTCAGATCATTATAGAAGAGGTTTTAAGTTGATGGCATGATATTTTATCTTCAAAAGGAGCAAATGCCCAAGAGTAAGCAATTTTCAAAATGGATAGCCCAACAAAGATAGGAACATATGAAAGGATTGTTGCATTGAACTATGATTAATGCTTTCCAGCTTTTCTGATTAATGGACTATTCAGAAAGATGTGCATCTCGGGAGCACCGTGTTTAAAATTAAATTTGAGGAATTTCTGAGCTCTAATTTCACATCTTCAAACAGTTAAGGGGCTCTGTAATGTCTGCAAGCTTTGATGGATTTTCATAAGCTGTATTTAAGAAGAGTATTGTCAATTTCCCATGAGAGTAATAGTGAATATACTGCATGCTCATTATTTCATAGGGGTAACTAAAAGAGCAAAGGAAGCCGTTTACTTGCTTGGAATCCCCTAAAGACAACTGTCAAAATTGTAAATTATTCTTGCCCTCCCTAAGTAGTTCCTAGATATAAGTATCATTTTAACACCAATTACATAGTTTCCGAAATATCTGAAAAATTTATAATTATTTTTTTACCATTTTAAAATGATTGATATTCAATTTTCACATATTTTATTTTTTCCCCCATGGAAAAGAAACACAACCCTTGTTTATTTGATTCAACAAAATAAAATTTATATATTTTAAAGTATATGTATCTCAGCTCTACTTTCTATTATGCTAATATTAGCAATAAAAATAAGGAATTTTTCCTCACAATGATGGTCTTGGAACCCTCATAGTATACCATAGAAAACAAAAATAAAATAACAGAGGAGCATAGAATTTTCATTAAAAAAACTAGAGAATAATAGTAGCACATTGCCTTTTCATGACAGAGAAAGGATTAATGGAATAAAAAGCAAGAAAATAAATAACAAAATATCTACTATAGTATTAGAATTCAAGACTTGTTGTTTGGAAAACAGTGTGATGTTGAATCTAAACCTCAGTTAACAAGAAATGACTCGCAAAAAGTTAAAATGTAAAAAGAACACCTCTGCTAAAAGGATGAACCTCAAGTGATGACATGCATTGCCATGGCAGGACCAGGTCGGATCAAGGGGCAAGCAAACACTTGGACCAGTACTGCTCTGCTGCCTGCCTGATCTCCCACTGACAGTAACGCAGATGTGGGTATAGGGTTCAGAGGGAAACCCAGGTGCTCTGATACATGCAGATGCCACACGTGTTTACAAGATACCTAACAAACAAAAAACAAGCCCTGCGCTAAACTTTGTAAAGTCATCTAAATCAACTATCCAAAACAGCACCTGGCAGACGTATGAACAGCTGAAAAACAGGTACACAATTCAAATTTGGATCAAGGAAAGAAAAAAAAATGCTCATCCTACTGACCAGGAAATAGCAGACTCCCCTGAATGCGAAGGAGTGATTTTGTTGAATCAGTAATATTTGAAAGCTGACTTTGCAGAGGAGACTGGTGGAGAAAAAAGTAGGCTTGTGAAACTGGACTGCTTTTAACATAAATTTGTAATTCTGTGGTTGAAATTTAAGATGACCTAAAGTAGAAATATAGACAAGAAGGAAATAATTTATCATAGTAATAACCAATATAGTGGTTATTTATATAATTTGATTAATAGAAAATATGGAGAATTAAGGGCATAATAATAATTATGGTACCAGGTCCCGCAGCACGGCATGGTAAACTTCCAGCTTTGGCACCTGCATCTTGTGTGGGCACCATTTGTGTCCTGGTGGCTCTGCTTTGTTCCAGCTCTCTGCTGGTGGCCTGGGAAAGCAGCAGACGATGGCCTAAGACCTTGGGACCCTGCACCCTCACAAGAGGCCAGAGACCCTGGCTACTGTCTACTAATCAGCTCAATTCTAGCCATTCCTAACATATGGGGAGTTAACCAGCAAATGGAAGAGCTCTCTTGCTTCCACTCTCACTCTTTCTTTCCCCTCCCTTAAACACTTCCTTTCAACCAAACAAACAAAAAACTTAAAGAAAAAAAATATGCAATATCTTTGTATCAAAGCCAGATTGAGTCAATGTATATTTTTCTCAGACTAAAAAAAATCTTTAAATCTTTTTGAACATTGAGTAAATAAATAAGTAATGTAAAAATTGAAAAGCATGGCATGCAACTGAGAAATAATAGAAATATGTCTTAGGATTTAAGTAAAATGAATAACTTCAGATGGTTAATTTTTTCTAAAGTAGCCTAAATTAAATGGAAATAGATATAAAGTATTTAAGCTTAGGTGAAAATTTATATTTACTATCCAAATAAGCAAGAGATTACACTTTGGGTATAATGTTTAAATTTTTGAAACTGAACCAAGACATCATACCAAAATGCTTTGGTGCCTGGAAATGCTGTGTAATGTGACATTTATATATAATAAGTACCTGCACTGTGCATAGCAGTGTGTGCATAGAATCTTTGGAAAAGGTTCATGCAAAATTTAATTAAAACATAAGCATTTTGATGTGAAGATAATAAAAGGACTTCATAGTGTTTTCATAATATGACTTTTCCACGAAATGTTAATTTTATCCAAACAGGTAATATGTATTTATAACAGTATACAAAATAACTTAAGAATTATAGTGTTTTGGGCCTGGCACAATAGCCTAGTGGCTGAAGTCCTCCCCTTGGATGCATTGGAATCCCGCATTGGCGCAGGTAGAAAATAATATGATACATGTGAACAGTTATTTGGATCGGGGCTGGCATTTTGTTATATGTAAATCCTCTGCTTCCAAAGCATACACGAAGCAACTATCCAAAACGGCACCTTGCGAGTGTTCCAAAGCCTGCACATTGTGTGGGCATGAACCAATGATCATTCTTTTTTCTCATTCTCTGCTAACGTCCTAGGGAAAAGGAAGTGTTTCAGATGTTTGGGTCTGTGGCAGAACTGGAAGTTTCTGAATCCTTGAGTCGGCCCTGGGCCAGCCCAGGCCATCATGATAGCTGGGAAAATGAATAAATGGATGAAAGGTCTCTCTCTCTCCCTCTCTTTCATGTATATGCATATATCTATACATATATTATATATGTGTATGCATGAATGTGCATGTATATGTATTATTTTCAAATATTAAAAAATCCTTTAAAAAGCTATATATTTAGTGGATATGGAAATTTTGTTGACCAATCAAAAGTCATTTAGTATGTGTGTGTTATTAAATACATGTTAGAAATATATGTAATAAATAATATATTTACATGTAGGATAGCTGTATAAAATTTTTCAATTAATTTCACTAGAACTAGATAACACAAATTGTGGAAACAAAAAACAATGATTTAAAATTGTATTTAACTCACACTACATTTTTGTGGATACAAACTTCTGTTGCTTTAAGTACTAAAAAAATTAATTGGTTTAAAAATGTATATGGGCTTTAAAAATACATATATTATAGTTACATTGTGTGTGAAAATACACCGGAAAGGAATGTTAGCATATATATTCCTCATATATATGTTGGTACATACCTATATAATGCATATGGGTACAGAAATATTAGCACATAGTATCCATTTTTTAGTGATATGAAGTATATTTCATATCAGAATTACTGCTCATTTATTCACTCTGAGTGTTATATAATGGCCTACAAGTTCAAAAGAATTGGACATTAAATATTTCATATTCGTCAAATGAGAATTTGAAGATTTCCAAATCAGATTATTTCTATTGGAACTGCTTAATAACATAGTATGAAAGTAATCATAAATAATTTGCTAATGAGTACATACAATAATGTTTTATTTAAATTCCATTTGCAAAAGCAAACATATCCTAATGTCCAAATCTGACTTATAGAATTAATTTTAAAATTTTTGTAAGTAGGTTAGCTCCTTACATTATTTTGTTTTCACAATATATTTAAAAAACATTGACTTTTTTCTTTCTTTTGTTTTAATTCTTTTTTTTAAAGATTTATTTATTTTCATTACAAAGTCAGATATACAGAGAGGAAGAGAGACAAAGAGGAAGATCTTTCATCCCGATGAATCACTCCTCAAGTGGCCGCGACGGCCTGTGCTATGCCAATCTGAAGCCAGGAGCCAGGAACTTGTTCCAGGTCTCCCACATGGGTGCAGGGTCCCAAGGCGTTGGGCCATCTTCAACTGCTTTCCCAGGCCAGAAGCAGGGAGCTGGATGGGAAGTGGAGCAGCCAGGATTAGAACTGGAGCCCACATGGAATCCCGGTGCGTTCAAGGCGAGGACTTTAGCCATTAGGCCATAGCGCTGGGCCTTTTTTTTTTTTAAATTCTTAATCCCTAAATAGATAATACCTCCACACAGTACAATATTTCTGCTTAACTTGAATTTCCTGAAATTGCGTGTTCTTCTTGTTCCTACCACATGGAATAAAATCATATGATCAATTAACGATTAGTTGTGAAGTATCACAATTGAGGGGGAAGAGATTAAACATACATTCTTTTGCAAATAAAGAAGCTGAGTCTAGTCAAATCCAATAAAATCTACTATAGAAGAGTCATTTAATTACTGAATAAGTAATGTGCATTTAAATGATAATTTAACCAAATCATATCTCACTTTAGAGACTCAGGGACTAGCAATGACTTGCAATTGTAGGCTTGTGATAAATACAAATATTTGCTGATTCGCAGTCTAATCATTTCCAGTTTTAGTGTTAGAGTAACTTCAGATTTACAATAAAATTAGGCCCAGCTAGCTGTTTTGATATAATATAACCTCTCCCCTTACTAATATTGACATTTGTTTAAATGTTTTCTTTCATTTATACAATTATTTTGGTGTGTTAGTAACCATTAATTACCAGTTACACATAGATTTTTTTTAATGTCTTAAAGTCTTACAAGTTCTCTACTTTTTTTTTTTTAAGACTTATTTACTTTATTGGAAAGAGAGAAGCAAAGAGAAAGATCTGTCTGCTAGTTCATGCTCCAGTTTATGCCTAATTCCGCTTACAATTAAATCAAGGTGACACATCTTCAGGATTGATGTGAATTATAATCCTGGATATTTGTAATAACTTTATCATAATAACCTAACATATTTGGCTAAAATTCAACAATTAAAAATGTAACATAAGATTTTCTTTAAATTAAATATCTATTTTAAAGGCTAATGTACATAGGAAGGTGAGTCTGAGGGAAAGATCTTCCATTTACCGATTCACTTCCCAGATGGTCACAATGGTTAGAGCTGGGCCGATCTGAAGCCAGGAACCAGGCGCTTCTCCTGGGTCTCACACATGGGTATAGGGTCCCAAGGCTTTGAACCATTCTCTACTACTTTCCCAGGACACAAGCAGGGAGCTTGGTGGGAAGTGGAAGGACAGGGACATGAACGAATGCCGGTATGGGATCCCTACTCTTTTAGGGGGGAAAAATTAACCAATTGAGAACATTACTCCAGGTCACCTCAGAGGTCCTCTGAATTGAATAATGCTGTTTTGTTCTTTCTTTATGTTATTCTTAAAAATATCCAATGAAGTGATGAAATATATACTTTAGTTGAATTTCAGAGATAATAAAATGATGAATGGAGAGATGTGTAACAGGGAGTAAACCCTTCTGGGCCTGGATTTCAGGGTCATAGCCACAGCATTTGGATTTAGACTTGAAGGAAAAAAAAATTAGATTGTCATTTTTGAGAAAATGGGACTCCATCTTAAGCACCGAGAAACATGTTTCAAGCAAATTACCCTAAAAGGAATTAAAAATTGGATTTTAAAATGTATAATTAAGGAAATGTTACTGTGAATCCCTTCTTTAATATACAGTTT
The DNA here is from genome assembly GCF_017591425.1 of Ochotona curzoniae. Classification (NCBI taxonomy): domain Eukaryota; kingdom Metazoa; phylum Chordata; class Mammalia; order Lagomorpha; family Ochotonidae; genus Ochotona; species Ochotona curzoniae. The sequence goes on along the minus strand of NW_024466502.1, from coordinate 36,950,881 downwards.
AAATTTTCTATTAAATGTTGTAATAATTCAGAAAAGATAACTTCAAGTGGTTTTAATTAGCTCATTTTCATTTCATATATAATTATTTCATGTTATTGTTTTAATCTTGCATATATACTTAAATTTCATAAATTTTGAGAACACCTAAAAATGAAAATAAGAGTACTTTAAACTTAAATAATTAAAAACTAATATTGAAAACCCTTGGTTTAATTGAAGGAGGAGAATTGAGTTTGAATTCTAAAACAAAATAACCATGACTATTTGCGTATATATGAAAAATTATATGTAAAGAATGTGATTAATTACAAAAATTATTGAACACGTCGTAACTACTAAATACTAAAATAACTAAGTACTCATTTGGCAACTGTCAAATCAAATAATAAATTGAAAATAGTTTTCATCTGTGGTATGCTTTTCCGCAGTTAAGTTATAAATATTAATGTAGCAATTGAGCTAATAATTTTAAATAAAGCCAGGCTCAACGAGGAATACCTGCAGTGGCTTACACTAACCAAATAAGAAATTGTAATAAATAACTATATGTCAAGGCTCCAGCACTATAATGATTTTAAATTAGAACACACCATTTCTGGGATTGGTTACTCATTTACCATTTTCAAGGCCAGTCAATACGGCACTTTTGTTATGAAACAGCCTATTTATTTTGATTAGGAGAAAAAATGTCACAATGAAACAGTGAAACAGAAGCCAGCAATACCAGTTGACTTACCAATAGTCTAGCAAGTTCTGCATCTTCAAATGAGAATGAAAAACCTGCAGCATAAGGACTACCTACAGATTCCATATACGTCCATAAAATGTAGCTTCTGCAAAAGCTGAAAAAGTTTAGATGTGATCAATTGACTGAGGATTTGTTTTGTACTATTTTGCTTGTTTTCCATGATTGCTAAAAATCACAGTTTTCTCTTTTTACAACTGAATAAAGTTTCTAAGTCAACCTTCGGTGTTGAGACTCTAAAGTACCTTTCCTGCATATCCACCCGTCTAACAAGATGTAAAAGAGAAGGGAAATATGATCATGATTTTTCCCAAAATTCAACCAATATGATCAGGTTCAGAGCCAACCAAGTCTTGTGTATTCATACATGATAGAGTTGAAGTTTTATTATGATTTATTTTAATTTTTACTGGAAAGTCAGATATAGAGAGGAGGAAAGACAGAGAGGAAGATCTTTCATCCAATGGTTCACTCCCCAAGCAGCCGCAATGGTCAGAGCTGCACTGATCCCAAGGTGTTGGACCATCCTTGACTGTTTTGCCACAAGCAGGGAGCTAGATGGGAAGCAGGGCTGCTGGGATTAAAACTGGTGCCCATATGGGATTTCGGCCCATGCAAGGCAAGGACTTTGGCCACTAGGCTACTGCTCTGGGCCCTTGAGGTGAATGTTTTTATTGAGATGTGTGGCAGAGTTCGAGACAGGAAAAACTGTCACCTGAGATTGTTAGGATTTGACTGTGGGAACTTGGAGTGTGAAGGGCCAAGTGAGGGCAAGTGCAGATAAATAAAAGCACTAGGAGCCCCAGGGTCAACCAGAGTGTAAACATCATGTGATGTCCTTTGTACTGGCTACCAGTGGCTTATCAGAAACATGAGGTTCACTGAAATGAATTTTAATCCACAAAAATTTTAAGGCCTTATTTTTAATTTCTCAGCAGTGGTCTTTCATTTTAATCATATGAATAATTTGTCTTGTTCCACAATTTGTAATTCTTGGCTATGCAACAAATCATTAAAAAATTAATATCCTATTAAAATTATGAAGGTATATGTAACAAAGACAACGCATTTCATCACTACACACTGAAAATGTCAGATTACCATTTGCTTTGACCACATAAGAATGAACATTCCAATTGTTCCTTCCCGTTCTTAGTAAAATGGATATTATAAGTAACATCCACTTTTCTTTTGTTATTTTACAATAAAGGTATGACAATCTACATAAATTATACATAGGTGTGAGTGGTGAATATGAATGTAATATTTTTATTTGACACAGTAATTTAAAGTAGTGCAATCCAATAGAAAATGGGATATTCTTATATCATTCCAGGACTAATTTGTTAACATAATCAAATGTTTTGCAAATTTTATGATAAATAAATGGGAAATAAGTAGAAAATGAATTTGTCCTTCCTCAGACATGGAGGCTCTCAGAAACACTATTTTTATCAATATATACTACCTTTCTTTCATCACTAACATGTGCTTCTTTCTAACGTGTATTTCTTTTTAAAAGTTTAAAATACATCCATCAAGTAAAGTGTAACACAATCAGATAAGGTACCATTACCAGATTGTCACATCTGGCCTCTCTAAACATGGTAGTTTGTCATTTTTATTCCCTTTGATTTGCTTAGCTTATGTTTAAATCACATGTTGGGCAAAGAATTTCTTAGCAATGATCAATTTTTTATTATTATTTTTTCCATCTGATAAATTATATGTAGGTACACATTAAAATGAAAACCTTTCACAAACTTTGGAATTAGCATGTAATGTTTTGAAAATAATTACTAGTGCTCCGGCATGCAAATACACTGTTCAAGTCAGCTGTTCAAGTCAAGGTGTCTGACCTAATAAATTTTTTAAACTCACGATGAATTACAATGCTTTGACACATACTTTTAAATTGATGTTGAATTTTTAATACTTCTTTTTATATTTACATGTGAAAATTTGCCTGTTATTTCAAAATCACTTTTCTTTAAGGATCTCTGTAACCCAATGTTTCCACAATTAATGAAGCACCACACCCCCTCAGTTCCTCCCTACCTCTCTAGTAATCAACATTAAGATTCATATCTTACTAAAACTACAGATCTCACAAGTAAGAAGGAACATGTGGTATTTTTCTATCCGGCTTATTTCAGTGAACATGGCCCTCCCAGTCTGATCCATTTTGTCATTTTGCAAATGGCAATATTTCATCATTTTTAGAACGTATTAACATTTTCATTTGTATATACATTGCATATTCTTTTCCATTAATATGATGGAAACCTTGGTTGATTTCATAATTTGGCAATTATATTAGTGCTGTTATAGCTATAGTACACACACAACATGCATCTTTGATATACAGTTTGTGTCTTATGAATATGCACTCAGTATTGGGATGGCTAGATGATAAAGCAGTTTTCATTTCTAGTTTTGCTTCTTACTATCTATCTTTTTAATTAAAAGCCATTCAGAAAGCAGTGAGTTGATGTCCCATTGTGGTTTTGATTTAAATTTTCCTGATGGCTGGTAAGGTTAAGCATTTTCAATATGCTTCCTGAATATTTATATTTTCCTCACTTTTTAAAGATTGATTTGTTTAATTGAGAGTTACACACATGCACTTGCAGAGAGAGAGAGAGAGAGAAATTTCCAATTTTCCATACATTTCTTCAATCTCTGATGGCTCTGCCAGGCAGAGCTGCGCCAACTGAAGCTAATGGTATCATTTGAGTGCGCTATGCTGTGATCTAGGTATTGGAGTTATTTTCTCCTGATCTTTGCAGGCCATTTATTTAGCTCTATTGAGAGCTGAATCTGAAGTGAAATATCAGGGATGCTAACTATCAGACATATAGGATACCAGAGTGGTGAGTGGCAGCTTTAAAGGCTGTATCATTTTATTTTTTGGCATTCTTTGTTAATCAACTGTCTTGATGCATATGAACTAACTTTTGGACTGTAACTATTTTTTCATGCTCTATGAAACATTTAATGTCATCATATTTTGGTTACTATAACTTGGAAGTGTATTTTTGAATTAAGTACTACAATTTTTTTTGAAGATCACTACCTATTTTGAGTCCTTTGTTATTCCATATGCATTTCATATTTTGGAGAACACATAAATAATTAGTTTAAGAGTGTTATACAAATTTTTGCGTAGATTGCATTGAACCATTGGATTATTTTAAGTGGTATAGAAATTTTGATAATATTTCCTCCAAATCATGATAAAGGAATAGTTTTCCATGTTTTGTGTCCTTGATAATTTCTTTGATTAGTTTTTTATATGTTTCAATGTAGAGTTTTTTTTTATTTCCTTGGTTAAAGTTGTTACATATTTAATTGTAGTTTTGCTCTTTTGAATAAGAATTCATTTTTGATTCCTCTTTCAATAAACTTGGTATTATGTGATATGTTTCCAGTTATGCAATACAAGCTCTGCCGTAGCATTTGTCAAATTTTCTGGCAAAAAGCATTCACATACTACTTTTCTATATATTCAAATAAGCCTACTTAAATATGCAATAGTCTCACTAAGTGGAAATAAAGCTAAGTGCATTGGGGAAACAAAAAAAGGAAAACTCTGTAAACTCCTTTCACTACAGATGAAGTTGAAAGATTCTTGGTGGTCACCAGTCCATTTTTCATTTTCTATATGTCTTGAAGAAATTAAATAAAACATGTCTTTATTCTGTGAATTGTTCAGTTGAAATAGATCACTATTTCATTTTCTGACACCCAGCTTATGTTTTACTCATTAAGTTATTTAATCCTGTCATGCATACTATTACATTATTATTTTGTCAACAAAATGTAAAATAGAAAATTTATTCATTTACACAATTAAAATGTTATGCTTTGTATCTTACACTTTATATTTCAATGACAATAAATCAGAGATGTACAGATGTACTCATCAGATTACAAATATTTAAAACAAAGTTTGACTCACTCCTAATGAATCTAAAAGTTTAAAACAAAATATAGTAACGAGGTTGCCTTTTTCAAATTATAGGAGCTAGGTGACATTGTGGCTTTGCATTTCAGCATTTCTAGAAGAGGTTATGACTACTCTAAGCATTGATGATTTTTATAAGGATGATTACATAGATCTAGGGAAAAAATCACTAAGCAGTGGTCTGAATGCCTCTCAGTATGAGAATCGTGGTTCTAGAAACTGACAAGAGAAAATGCCAATTCTTTCTTTCAAGAATAGTCTTACTTTTTTCCTGACTTAAGGGTCCCCTGTTTTCTGTGTCTCTAAAAATGTGGCAGGTTAACTTATAGTACTGCAAGTGGGAAAAATTGAATTTCCTTCAATTATTGATGATAAAATGCTGTGATTTTCCTGGGACCTACTTCCTTTTTTTTTCTCAAGAGAGTTATGCAAATAATCAAATAAATAAGTTTAAGAGGAAATATTCTTAATTTCCATACTCAGAGGAACATCATTCATCTACTAAGCATGTAAATTTCTAAACTTAATAGTGTTATTCACTGTCTTTAAAAATGCTGCTTTAAGGATGACATTGTGATATCACACCTTATCGTTCCACCCAGGAAAACACGAAGCGTGATTTCCAATGCAGGTACCCTCTATTAACTTTGGGAAACTAACTGAAGATGGTCCAAATTCTAAACCCTTGCCGCCCATATTGAACATGTAGGTGCAGTTCCTGGCCAAGTTCAGAGGGTTGCAGCTATTTGGAGAGTGAATCAACAGCTAAAAGAGTCTCTCTCATTAAACCTAGTTTCAAACAAAACTTTTTTAAAATCAGGACCAGCACGCTGTAGCCTAGCAGCTAAAGTCCTTTCTTTGCACGTGCCAAGACCTCATATGGGAGCCGGTTCTAATCCCAGCAGCCCCACTTCCCATCCAGCTCCCTGCTCGTGGCCTGGGATCAGTAGAGGAAAGCCCAAAGCCGTCGGACCCTGTACCTGCCTGGGAGAACCAGAAGAGGCGCCAGGCTCCTGGCTTCAGATTGATATAGCTGTAGCCCTTGCAGCTGCTTGAGGAGTGAATCGTGGGATGGAAGATTTTCCTCTCTGTCTCTCCTCCTCTCTGTATATCTGACTTCCCAATAACAATTTTAAAAAACTAAAAATCTCTACTTGAAATTCCAATCTTATACATTTTGTTAAATTTCTCTACATGTAACATTTTAACACTGTGCAAATATTTAACCTCAAACTGATATGTAAACTTGTTTATATTTCAAAAAAGAAATGTTTCTGTGACAAACCCATGTGATAATCTGCTTTTTTTCACTTAAGCAAAATAGAATGCATGCGTTTATGTTCCCACATATGCTTGATGTTACCAAACATATTTTCATAAATATACGCTTGTTGAAGATAAATGATGACGTTGAAGTTTGTCTTCAGTGTTTGTACTGAACCATGGTCTCCAGGCTATTTCTGCTTATTTTTTTTTTAAATCAGAGAATTCTTTAAGAGATGTAACTCCTAGATTGTACTAAATTAACACTATTGCTGTTTTTTGGAAGCCATACTTATTTACATTGTATCCATTTGTCTGCTTGTGGGGCTACTGGGAAAGAGTTACTGCTCATTTTAGAAACATCTTTTATAATGATTACAGAGTCTTGCTGTGAAGCTAAAATATGAGTAATTCTACAATATTTGTGAAAATAATCACACTATTTACATGCAGTGATGATACTAATGAAACTAGGTCATCATTTTTAAACAAACGCTTAACCTTATTAGCAGAATAAATGCTCCTTGCTGAAATAATTTGCTAATTACTGCCTATTGATTCAGATATTCGTTGACATTTGATCTTTTATTCATTGTATATATAATTTAAGCTTAGCGATATTTTGATTTATGTAATATTAGCTTTTTGCACAGCACATTCCGCATATCATAATAACAAAAATACGGTGTTACCTTTGTAAATCCAAGCACAGACACTTTTCTGTTATCCTTTATTGGTTAATTTGATATGTATATTGCTTCAATTACTTGCTAAAACTGCACTGAATTTTTATTTTGTGTTTAAATCTTTATTTTTTGCATTTTACATTTCCATTCATATCATTTAAAGATATATATATAAATACACAAGTGTATATATGTGCATATATATATATAGATACCCATATACATACATAAAGAGATAGAGAAAGAAGAGAGCTGTTTGTTTTTTCACTCCACAAATGCCTACAATGATCCAGTTTGGGGTTGAGTGAAGCTGGGTACCTGAATCCAACCTGAATCATCCATTTAGCTGTTAGAAACTCAAGTACTTCAATTATCTTTTATTATCTCCCAGAATAAACTTTAACAGGAAACTTAATTAGAAGTGAAGTCAAGACTTAAGTGTAGTAGCTAAGTTCCTCGCCATGAAGACACCAGGATCCCATATGGGTGCCTGTTGTAATCCCAGCATCCCCACTTCCCATCCAGCTCCCCTGCTTGTGGCCTGACGGGAAAGCCGTCAAGGACGGCCCAAAGCCTTGGGACCCTGCGCCTGCGTGGGAGACATGAAGAAGAGCCTGGCTCCTGGCTTCGAATTGGCTCAGCTCCAGTCATTGCAGCCGCTTGGGGAATGAACCATTGGATCGAAGAGCTTCCTCTCTGTCTCCTCTTCTCTGTGTATATCTGCATTTCCAATAAAAAAAAAGAAAACCTTAAAAAAAAATTATTTGACCTGAGCACTCTGATATGGGTTATGGGCACTCAGGTTATATCTTAAAATCTCATGTAACTGTTTCACATTCTGATCCTTGAAAAGATGTTAATACTTTGTGTATCTGTCATTCAATTAAAATATCATACCTATAAATACAAGTATGAATATGTAACACTAAGTAATTAGAAAACAATAAACCTTTTCAATTTCCATAAAATAATTCTTTTAATTTTTCTCTATTTTTACTTCAAAGGCAGATTTACAGCGAGGCAAGCTACTTTTTTGTTGAGTTGTTAAATTACCCCAAAATGCATTTTCTGTAAAACTAATGCAATGAAAATAACTCATATATATTAAATATTTATATTTTCTGATATTTTGAAATATCTACAGTTACCCTTTAACCACTTTCATTATAGTTATATTCTTTTTTTCACTTGTAATACACCTTTTATAGGAATAATTTATTTTATTGTATATTTCTCTTTAATATTTTACTAATATTTGCAGTATATTACAATTATGTCATAGATTGACATTTGTCATTTACACACACACACATATATGTATATATGAAAGATTTACAGAGAGAAGGAGAGATTTTGCCCACACATTTCACCAAGCATATGTTTGTATGTTAGTGGGGGTCGAGCAATATGGATTTTCCATATCTTTTTGTGCTATAGCAGTTTGTGTACAGCATCTGCCATCATGATCTACACGATAGAAAAACAGCTGATGGAAACCTGGAGCTCTTGTTAAAGGAACAGCACGTTCTGCTTGAACTCAGGGCTGTCGCCTTTTCTGTCACTGCCTGGGAAATCCTGCTAACTGCTATTACAGAAGATAGTTGGCACTTCAGAGCCTCCAGATTCCTGGCAGATTCTTTAGAAACTTTGATTCAAAGGAAAAATAATCCACAGATCGTTTTTTAAGTAAATCTCCAATTAGAATGCAATGTGGAGTACATAAACTTCAGCTGCAAAGAGCTGAGTTAGAATGGAAATGAATAAAACCCCAGAAAGCAAACAATGGAGTTGACAGGGACTATGAGATTGTGTTATGACCATGCTGCATAAAGTGCTCAAACGTTTAAAAATATCGTTTTTTTCTCTCATTAAATGAAGTTAAATGAATCTTTGTAAGTAGATCTGAGTTAATTTAAACACTTTGCAAATTTGCTGTAGGACTTTAAGATTTGGTCATAATTCCTTGTGACCCTTTTCTTAACAGAGGTTCTCAGTTTCCTGCTAATAAAAGACAGTTTGCTAAAGAAAGCATTTAAAACATTTTTTTTCCTACTACCAGTTTGGAATATTCTCCAGAATATTAAGAAAAACTTAGCTATTTCAAAAGGTGGGGGTTTTTTTTGTACCTTTTAAAATCTAAATAACGGAAACAAATTAGAAACATTTGAATAATAAGATTAAGATATTCTTTAAAAGATTCTCCTCCCCTCCCCCTATGTTCCATCCTCCCACCCTCTCATCCCACGCCACGCTGGGCCCAGCTCCATTGCCCAGTAGCTAAATCCTCATTATGCACCCTCTGGGATCCCATGTGGGTGTAGGTTCATATCCTGAATGCTCCACTTTCCATTCACTTCCTGCTTGTGGCATGGAAAAAAGTAGTAAAAGATGGCTCAAAGCCTTATGACCCTGGGCCTGAGTGGGAGACCCCGAGGAAGCGCATGGTTCCTGGCTTCAGATTGCCTCAGCTCCAGGTATTGAAGACATTTGGGGAGTGAACCAGTGGGCAGGAGACTTTTCTTTCTGTATCTCCTTCTCTCTGAAAATCTTTTCAATAAAAATAGATGAATCTAAAAAAAAAAAAATTAGAAATCCATTCTTCAGGTTGTTAGATTTTGGGCATGATCATAAGTGGTCCATAATATTATTTAATGTAGTTAATGTAGTATCACAAATGATACTGATGTCATTAGCAGTGCTTACAGGAAACATCTATTTTTCCACAAAATATTTACACTCAGATGACCAAGTTTCAGTTTAAAATCAATGAGTAGCAAAATTACTTTGCCACAGAATTTTTTTTTATCAATGGCTTAAAAAAAGTAAGATCCATGTAAATAAATTGTAAGGAAGAAATAAATTATTATTATTTTTAAAATTCAATATTATTTTAGTCTGTTGTGATGACTCAGGGACTAAATCCTCACCTTGCACTCATTAGGGTCCCCTAGAGCAGCCGGTTTGTGTCCTTGCTTCTCTGCTTCCCATCCAGCTTCCTGCTTGTGGCCTGGGAGGGCAGTCAAGGAAGGCCCGAACCCTTGAAGCCTTGGGATCCTGCACCCGCGTGGGAGACCCAGAGGCAGCTCCTGGTTTCAGAAGGGCTCAGCTCTGGCCATTGTGGTCACTTGGGGAGTGAGCCAGCAGTGGAAGATCTTTCTCTTTTTGTCTCTTCTGTGTAAATCTGCCTTTCCAAGATCTAAACAACAACAACAACAAAAATCAATCTTTAAAAAATCAAGATCATTTTATTTGACAGCCTAATTACTGAACATATATGCTGGATATTTTTCTCAGTTATTCTTGTATGACAATGAATAATAACATAATTCTCAAGGAACTCCCATTGCAGAGTGTTCTGGCCATGAGTGAATGAGACTGCCTCTTTCTATTCTTTTAGCCATAATTTTTTCATGTTGATATGATATTAGTAAAATAAGAATAGGCTTCTCTGGTCCCCACTTGTATATAAATCAGTTTTGGCTCATTGCCTGGGTGAACATAGACCTGGATATTCTCAGTAAATGCATTTACATAAAAGATACATTTTTTTCCTACTGTTCCTAAATACTGCATAGTACTTAGAATTTACAAAATTCCATAATTATCTCATTAATAAACCATATATGTACTGATAATTGCTACATTCTTGACTCTGTTCTGGAATATAGCAGTAGGAGTAATAATTTAATTTTTAGTAACGATTTCCCTGTGAGGATAAGGAAAATGTCATGCATTTGAATGATACAATGGCACATTGGAAATAATGGTTATGGCGGCTACACTGGTGGTATTATGCGAAGAACAAATGAGACTGAGGGACACTGATGACGTAAAAATATTAGCAAAGTTTACAACTCACTGTGAGGCTCTTCTGCCTCTCTTGGCTCCGCTGCTCTACAGGGGGACCTAATTACATTCTTGCATGTCTACGTGAAGTGATCTCTCAGGTCACTGACAGTGAATATGGAATGACTGATTTTGAAGAAAATGTCTAAGCAACATTATTTCACGTAGATACCGTTGTCCTCGTGTTTGATTTTGTATTCTTCCTCTCTTAGTTTCTTGCCTCTTTTTCAGTAAATGTAAGACATAGTGAAGAAGTCCATGCTTAAATCCTTCCAAGACACTAATCCTCTTGGAATTTTCACCTTGGAATTTCAAGTTATAAAAATGTGAAGGAAATGAATTATTATTTGGGCCATTTAGACTAAGATATTTTGTTTGGACAGCGAGGACAAATTAATCAAATTTATTATCAAAGTTTTACATAAATGTCAAAATCTGATTAGCCATTAATTTAGCATTTTGAGAAATGTGCAGTTCTCTGTAATAAGGACATCTCTGTACTAAAGATATCAGTTTAGAGTTAGAAATGAAAGATTGTTATAAGCTGATACTGATGATAAAAATATCGGGATATGGGAAAATGATTCATTTAGAGAGGTGAGTGAAAGTGTGAGTGGAAATCCTAGCAGCAAACTCAAGGGAAAACAGTGCTGTCCAGGTGCAAATTATTAACCGCTGTCTGCACTGTTTAAAAGTTACTTTTTAAATGGTATCAATGGAGACTAGTTAGCAGAGTACAATATAAATCTCATTTGTACAAAGGATGGTGATTGCAAAAGCCTGACAAAACGATTTCTATTTTATACAAGAGGAGATAACCTATGTAGAAAATGATTATTTACTATTATATAAAGAGGCTTCTTCTAACATTCTTTCTTCAAAACTTCTTTAGGGATTAAAAGGAAGGCATTTCAATGACAGTTGATAAAATGTCCACTGTGTGAGATATACATATTTCATTTGAAGGCTTTGTTCTATGGTGATGATCCAGTAATTGCTTTACATGATCGCTTAGACAGGGATTTACAAAGTATAATTCTTTTTTTTTTAAATCGTATTAAATCATTTACCTACTGATATATAAGCCTTTATGACTAAAATTTCTGCAGATGTATTTAATCTAATTGCAAAATGTTTTTGTTGTTTCTGTATAGCTTTCTGCACAATTATTCATTAACAATCCTAATGTTCACTTATGAGAATATTTATTTTAAAAATTTGAAAATAAATTTAAGAATACTATTTCTGTCTTCACAAGAAAATCTACTGAAGTTCATTTTGCATCTGTTAAAACAATAATAGGATTTTCAGGTACAATTTCAGACTTTTAATTATTTATTGTAGTGACAAAACACCAATAAATCAGTGGTATCTTTCTACGTGAACAATAACAAGATGTCATTTAAGAGCTTTTTTCTCCAATTGAAACTATGCCAGTAAATAAAATTGAAATATTTATAAGAACAGTCCCAAAGGAGACAAATAAGATGGAATCAAGACTTCTAATTTAAAAAATAATTATTTTACCTTTTATCTACTATAGATGCTTTCACTCTCGGTATCTATTTGCTTGTTTTATAGTAATTTTCCTTAAGCTTGTTTTCTTTAACTTTTCATTAGCTTCTAATAGAGTCACTGTTACTTGTATAGACAATTCTAAGATGATAGTTGTAATCTCTTTGCTCTTTCTCCCTCCTTCCCAGTTTCATTCCTAGTCATTCTCCCTTACACTTCTCCCTCCCTACTTCTCTCTCACACACTCTGTTTCCCTCTCTCAGGTTTTAAGATACTATATTGAAATTTATGATACAGCAAAAAGGATTAATTATTCAACAAATGGTTTAGTGGGAATATAGAATGCTGGCTATGAGCAGTAAATAAATTTAAAAATAACAATTTCATAAAATTTAAAATAAGATATGAAATAATGTCAAATTATATTGTATCACAAATAGTGATAATTGCTTGTTCCTCCACATCCAGTGACAATCACTGGCCTTTGCTACTATGAATTTTTCTTTGCATATTTGCTTGAGTATCACAGTTTTTGACAACCTCACGTTTTCAGTTGCTCATTTGATGGGAAAGTGGCAGGGAGGGCTATAATCGTAGATTTTTAAATATATATATGTATTTATTGAAATTTGAAAGCACAGAGAAACAGAGAGGGATAGACTGGTGCTTCATCTTCCATTTAGCTCTAACTGCAGGAGCATCAAATTGCATCTGGATTTCTCATGTAGATGGCAGGGGAATCAGTGGTTGGGCCAACATCTGTTGCTTTCCCAGGTACATTACCAGAATACCAGATCAGGAATGGAGCCACCTGAACTCAAACCTGCACTCCAGCAAGAGTCAAGCATTGCTGGCTGTGCCTTAACTCAGGTATCACAAAGCAGATCCACATATTAGATTTCTAATAATCATTCTATATCTAAGTATAATGTATTTTACTCTTTGTTTATCTTATAGAATCACACAATTTCTGTAGAATTCACTCCACTCCAAATCTCATACTGTTTTGTCCCATATTCCCTCCATTTTTCACATAATATAAACATTCTCAAAATGTTAAACTCATCAAATCATTTGTATTATAAAATTGATTTAAATAGCTTAAGTATGCAGTTTTCATAAGTTTGTTTCAAGTCTTTAATACACTCTTCATAAATGTAATTACTAATATTAATATTAGCCTATTAATAAATATTAGCCTGCTAATGAGTAACTAATTAAGATCAAATCCAGCACCTGATTAATTTGCAACTACAGAAAGTCACACCTTTATTTGAATGATATAAACGTGAATTGATCATAGGGATATCAAATAGGTATTCAACAACCCCACTTCCTATTTCCTGTCTTCCATTAAAATGTATAATCACTGATTTTATATCACTCTACATTACATATTTTACATCTACAATTTTCTCCTCAAAGCTTGAATACTGGCTATAATTTTCAAACAATGGTGAAGCCTTATGGATACATAGCCTCTTTCATAGCACCAAGCATATTTAGCACTATTTAAATCTGCAACTCATTCATATCCCATTGTGCTTTCTGTGTTCCTGAACTCACGCTAGAGGCTCTCCCATCCCAGGAGTTTGGGAATCATCTACTTTCATATTCTAAGATCATTAGTCTTGTAATCACAGTATCTCTCCTGGATCACCCTTTTATCTTCTTAGGATAGCAATGAGATACTTCAATTTCTAACTTTAGCATGCTCATAAACCTACAGATGCATGATAGAATTAAAATCACTCCTTTGAATAGCTGCAGTGTTTAAGAACCATATTAATAATTTGAAAGTTTTTAATATAAGGAGGTAGCATTTGGAATGGATCCGAGGAAAAAGTTGCCCTTTTTTTTCCTGTTTGCTGGGTGAATAAACATATAATTATCATGCAACCATGGCTTAGGGCTCTATTTTCAAATTCCTTCTAAGTTACAAGTGTTCTTATCTAGATCTTGTCTGTCATAGAGCTATACTATCTATAAAATATGTTGAGAACATTCTGTTACTGTAGCAGAGTTCAAGTTGGTCAACTTTTTTCAGGCTTTTCAGCCACCTATTCCTATGGCTCTTCTTTATCCAGTTCAGATTTTCTTAAATCCTATTACTAATTAAAAAGAACAAGAATCTTTGTGATGTTGTATTGTTAATTAACTTAGGGAAGAGAATTTAATTAATGTATTAAATTGGCCAGCTCATTGAATTGAAAAGCAGATAATGATCATTATTATAAAAATATGTCCATTAATACAATGAGTAATAATATATCAATAATTATATTTCATTGTAAAACAGAATTAAAACCAATGCCTCTGATGTGATTTTATTATTAAGCAAATAAACACTGCATTCCTCTGAACTTTTCAATTACACCACAGGATAAAAACTGCAATATTAAGAAAGCAAGTTAAATATTATAAATACATGAAATGGATGGGATTTGTAACAATCAAATACATTTCTCCTCCAGAGGAGGCAATAGATAGTTTATTACTTTATTACTGTAATGAGAGACAAAGTAGGGCCAGTGTTGCTACATTATTTATAGGAGGGCCTTATTCCTTTAATACTTTAAATTGTCTTACTAGGAAGTAATTTTACATCCTCTAAAAAACAGCATGCAAATGACAAGCTGCACCTAGATACGCTAAATTTAACAATAGTTTCTGAAAAATCACCCAACTATCTACCTTTGAATTTCTGTTCAGATTTGAAAGTTATATGTAAAAATTTTTTTAAAATTTCCAGCTAAACTGTTGTTTTAACTACATTTCACATAAGTTGCTTATGTCTAGTTTTAAATAGTCATGATCTGACTTGTATGAGAAGTAGCCACTAGCCACACATACCTGTTTCGAATGAAATTTAAATCAACTAGAATTCCATTAAAATGTATGCAGTTATGTGTGGGTGGAGACTATCGTAACGCATTGCAGGGATTTAGCATTCTGTCATTCGTATCAGTCAATTATAATTCACTTCCACATATGTGCAAATAGGCATCATCCAACTTGAAAACAATCTTGGCACAAGACAAATTCTGCACTAAGAAACATAATTCCACAAATACAATCCCGTGAAATATAAACATAACCAAAAGTTCCAATGGTCTTAGCAAAACTTTTCCCCGAGAGTGTGTTATTTCTCTTAGCAGCTGTTCAGACTGGCTTCTGCTAACATCTGACCAAAAAATACAGCATTTCTCAACTAAACACAGGTAACTGAACAAAATTATATCCATATACATATATGTGAAATATATATATATAACAAGAAATCATTCACTAAAGAAACAAATTTAAGAAATTAAAATTTTCTTGCAAACAGTCAACAGTACTAAATGGCTCATGTAAACTGGAACATTATAATAGTATAAAATTTGGATGTGATGTAGTGATATAATGGACTAAATCTCTGTAGTACTGGCATCCCATATGAGAACCAGTTTCCACAAAGATAAACATATACCATATGCTGATTCACTTCCTTAATGAGTGCCAAGACTCAAGCTGGGCTAGCCAAAGCTGGAGGCTAAGATTTTTTTCCTGGTCTCGCACATGGGTGCAGCGATCCTTGTGCTTTGGCCACATCAGCAGAAAGCTGACTCAGAAGGACAGGAGTCAGGTTTAAAACCAGTGCCCTTAGGGGTTGCCAGCACTCTGTGCCTGTAGTTACTATGTCATGGTACAGCCCCAATAACTCACTTTTTTTTTTTTTTTTGGAAAAGGTTTTTTTTTTTTAGCTTTGTTTTGGAGGTGTTTGTTTTTCATAAATTTGCCAACATACTTTTTTTTTCTTTGACACAATATAGATTAATTATCAGCATTAAGCGATCACCTATGAAATAAGTACATAACTTTTATCAAACTTAAGCAATGAGAACATGCTGAAAGGCATAAAGCACAAATATCACCTCGAGACACTTATATTCTGAGACACTTCAACAAAGTCAGGTCTGGACTTCACTGGAGTTAACTAGACTGCACATGCACTAAGCTGGGAGTGAACTCATTTCTGGCTCAGTGTGTTGCACTAACGTGGCATCCCACAGCTTTTATCCAAAAGAGGTCTGGGTAGCCCTCGTATCTAATGGACAGCAGATCAAGAACTCCATAAGTGGCACATCAGGCACCATTTTGCACATAGTGGCCAAGGCTTTGAGACTACAGGACTGTGCATGTGTTGAGCTAGGGGTAACTCACTTCCAGGTCTGCTGGGATCCGTGCAGTATGTGTGAATAACACGAAGGTGTGAAGAGAACAGCTCCCCTGCTCGGCAGGGCCCGGGGGAGCTTCCAGCTGTTTGGCAGGGCCCAGCGGATTTCTCTGACCACCTTGTCGCAGTTTTCACCCCCTATCGCATGGACACTCAACCACCCCAATAAGAATCTTGCAATCTATTAGGCATAGTTTGCCCCTGTGAGATGGCTTTTACAGCCAACATGAGCTTAAAAGTTAATGTTACTGATAATGTCTTGGTGAGTGGGCCTTTAACTGCGCACAGGAGTACAATTAAGCCCATGCTGTTTCCAGACACCTTATTGTGTGCCTACCCACTGCTTTGAAATCTGGCCCAAACATTTAGCATGCTTTCTGGGAAATGGCTTGATAAGAATTTTACAAACTAATGGACGTGATGGGAGTATGGACTGAAATTGCTATGACAAAAAATATAGCTACTGGGACCCTAAAAGCTATCCTGTTACTGTGACCCTAAAGGCTATCCTGCTATGGGCAAAAAATATAGTTACTGTGACCTTAAAGATTAGCCTGTCCTTGCAACTCTTTAAAACATAGTAAATGTAGTTGCTTTAGCTGCCTTCATAATTTTTTAACTAGAGGAAATATAGGGTGATTTTACTAGCATCATATATATTTTTGATTATTCTTTGATCATTTATGAGGCTGTAGAACCTGCAGTTGTAGAGGGATTTAATGTTTGAAACCTTTTGTCTTCGATTTTCATGTTTTTTCTCTTTTGATATTATTTCTTTCACTAAGTGATGGATAAGTTGTAGAATAAGAATTGTAGTAGGAGTGTATTACTGAATAAGATGTGTCGTCTACTGAGAAAATGTTGCCTGCAACATCAGAATGGATACTGCCCTGTCTTAAGGTGAAACTATCTGTAGAGTTATCTTTGGAAATATTTACTTGCCCATTGTAGAGTGGAAACCTAAATGGAGTAAACATGGCTCATTGCTAATTGCAATTCTTTCCGTCATTGTAACTCTTGCTTAGTTAACAAACTGTGTGAGCCTACAGGCCTAATGACCTTTGCAAAGTGTCAATGCCCCAATCCCCATAAACCAAGGCCCCAGACCTTTAAACCCATACATAATCCAAAGTAGGGGTCTGGTTGTCACAGGTGGTGCCAAGGATGGGACCCAGACTTGAGGAGAGTAGGTAGAAGCTGGCAAGCTGAGATAAGCAAAGAATGTGGGGTCCTCCCTCACTCACCTCTCAAGCTCTTGTAAATTGTGCCCACCTTGAAGCTATGTCAAAATGCCCTAAAAGAAAACTGTGTTCTGCTTCTGTATAAATAAAGTGGACAGCTTTCTCGCAGGGTCCACAATGACGTTGAATTGTAATGGTCCGTCTCTTTTATCTCCTTTCTATGTCTATTTCACGCACCCTTCTCGAGCTCGGAACTCAGCTGGAGCTGGACTAGGGCACAGGTCTTTTCATTGCACTGGTATTGCAGAGAAAATAGCACTGACTTTGGCATTCTACATATCAAAATAGGTCTGGGTGGCCCTCAGAACTAACAACCAGCAAGTTCCAGCAGAAAAGCATCACTAACAACCTAGTTATTTAGGACACCGGATGTCTTCCTAATCCTGGAAACTGCTCAAACATGAAGGGCAATAAAGGTTTTACAGACAGCAGTACAGCCTCAGCATGAAGTCACAGGAGGTGGGAAGTGGCGAACCACAAGCTGGGGCTATAGAGATTGTGGTGGAAGTCTAATGTAAGAGCCTAGATCCGAAACTCACTGGAGGGAGTGGCACAAATGAGTGCAAACAAAGAACTGGGCACAGCCACAACTAGTAAAACTGAACTGTAGACCTGTGGGTGACATAACTTAGAAACTTGCCATGGGCCCAGCACAGTAGCCTAGCAGCTAAAGTGCTTGCCTTGAATGCCCTGGGGTCTCAAATGAGCACCAGTACTAATCCCGGCAGCCCCACTGACCATCCAGCTCCGTGCTAGTGGCCTGGGAAAGTCGTCGAGGACGGCCCAAAACCTTGGGACTCTGCACCCGCGTGGGCGAACCAGAAGGAGGAAAAGGGAGAAGGAGAAGGAGAAGAAGGAGGAGGAAGAGGAGGAGGAGGAGGAGGAGGAAGAGGAGGAAGAGGAGGAGGAGGAAGGGGAGAAGCAGAAGAAGAAGAAAAGAGAGAAAGAGAGAGAGAGGGAACTGACACAGTTGAGTAAGCTGCTATAGTGATGCATTTCATGTGGGCTCCAGTTCAAACCTTTGCTGGTCCACTTACAAGCAAGCTCCGTGATAACGTGCTTTGGAAAGCTGTGGTGGATAGCCCAAGTACCTGGGCCTTGCGCCCACACGGGAGACATGGAGAAAGCTCCTTGCTCCTGGTTCCTAGTTCCACACATAAGGACATTTGAGGACTGGACCAGCATGTGGACATGTGGGCATTCTCCACATATCTTTACTTCTTTCTATGACTGTGTATCATATAAAATATAATAAAGCCTTTTCAAAGAATAAATAAAAGCATGCCAATTGCATTAGTTGTAATTCAGTTTTCCTATGTGATTTAGTTTTCATTCAGTTTTCCTTTGTGATTTTGGTATGGAGTTTTAGTTTCACTGCTGAAGAACCATTGATTCAAGAAAATTAAAAAAACAAAACAAAAAAAAATGGCAAGGCAGCCTGAGCAAATGGACATCACAGCACAGAGCTCTAAGTCAGTCTTCCAGAGAGAGGTCCAACTGGATCTTCATGTTGGAGTTGAATCACAATTTTAGAGAATAGTTTTTCTTACAATGTGAAATGTAGACCTTTCTGATATCATCTATTGGCTGAAGTGTGTAAAACTCTGAACAAGGCAACCATAGAACACAGCATGACACATCCATTTTACCAGGACATAAATAGTTTCACATAAATTAATCTGCTGAAGAACTCAGTTGTTCTTTATGACACAAAATATATGTCATTTAACTGCTGTTGAAGTAATTGTCTTTGGATGGAATAAAACAAGACATCAGCATTTTTGAAAGCATTTCTCAGTTATTTTTGAGAATATCCCTCATAGCAAGCTTATTTCCCAATTAATTCTGCAGGAATCTTTTAGAATCTCTTCCTTCATTTTTCACTAGCTGCTTAGCGTAAATTCAGCTTCTAATTCCTGTACATACTTAGATTCTCTGCTGTAGTCACTTCACCCTGATATCCCCAACATCTATCTTGGGCTCTATGAAATGTGCAAACTTTATCTCCAACACTGTGGCATATCAGATTAAGCTGCCACCTATAGTGCTAGCATCCCTTTAGGCGCACTGTATCAAGTTCTTTCAGCTCCATGCTACTATGCCTTGGAAAGTAGTGAAGGGTGGCCCTAATCTTTGACCCCCGCTCATCATTTGAGAGACCTCGAAGAAGCAGCTAGCTCCAGGTTTCCATCCTGATCAGCTGCGATTGGTACAGCCTTTTCTGCAGAGAAGCAGCAGACAGAAGCTATCTCTCCACACCTCCCCTGCACCCCTGCTTTCTCTGTCTAACTCTGCATCTCAAATAAATAAATAAATCTATTTTTTTAAACAAGTCCAACTTTTGGACTATCTGTATTAAAAGAGTGGAAGATTTTTACACTGATAAATATTCTTTCTTTTTCTGCAGCTCATTTGATAGGTATGTTTATATGTGCATACTGAAAAATGTTTCTATCTGCATAAACTCAGAGTTAGGTAATTGAGGTAGGAATTAAATTTAAATATTAGCAATACACAGGAAAGTATTCACAGAACAAATTTTGCTATAGAGTTGAATTCATTTATTTTGCTTCATCTATGTACTTGGGCTATAGTTTATTCTATAAAATGATATTTCAATCACATCTGTATTTACATTCTTGGATGTTATGACTGTCATAATTAATCTTCCATAATTATGAAAAAAAAACATAGCAGTTCTCATGGTGCCTGAATTTAGCAGCCTGTCCACTTGTTACAATCATATTTTAATTTCCTGTACTAGAAATTAGCTATTCAAAATATGACTGAAAACTGGCTAGGAACACATCACCTATATAGTCAAGTTTGAATTAAGAACTGCTAAATATAATTGATGTTCCTTTTCTCAACATTGTCAATTCTCTAAATACGTAGAATGCACAAATATCAGATTCTGTATAGATCAAAGGGATGTGAAACAATTTAAAATATTTGTTATGTGATACATTTTTTGGACACTGAAGTATTGGTAAACTACATTAATTGCATGTTATTCATCAAGCTAATGCCAATTATAAATATATTTGAAGCACGTAATTTTACATTTTATTTAAATTATCTTTGCCAATTTTATTTTTTTACATTCTTTATGATGACCGAAGTTGAGATGTTTTTGAATGAAAAGGACTCAGGGGATATCCCATTCAACTTAATTGCTATGACTTACATGTGCATTTATTTAATTACATATTTACTGTCATGTAAAAATTTAAAAAAACCTAAAAGGTTGGCATTGCTATTTTTCTCTGTGGAAATATTTGAAACATTATGTCTTCCTTTGTCTGGGACTCTCGTTTACCGTCCTTCTGCAAACAAATTCCTGCTGTCTTTAAACTCTATAGAGATTGTACACTTTTTTCAGTCACAGTGACAGAGACGGAAGGGGAAGGACAATGGTGGGTGGATTGGTGAAGGGAGAGAAAAGACCCCAGGTATGGGGGAAGGCAGAGGGAGACAAGACAGCATCTTCTGTTGGCTGGTGTACTTCCCAAACGGTAATAACGCTCAGGGAAGACTAAGTTGAATTCAGGAGCCCAAAACACTCGTTCCATGTGGCCAGCAGGAGTTCAAGTACTTAATCCATCATCTACTATTTCCCAGCCATAATGGCAGGAAATCAACTGGGAATTGGAACTTAAATCAACTGTCTGTTATGGTATGCGAATGCTGCAAGTGATGGTTTGACGTAGTTCATCAGTGTCAGTCCAACAAATCTCTTCAGAGTCCTAAAGAAACAAGACTTTATAACAAAAGTGAGATCACCTCATAAACATCTTCCCTCCAAGAGTAATTCATTAGATTTGTTTAATTGACGTAATAAAGTAAACTTTTAGGATACTTTGAAAAAGATATGATTTTGATTATGATTCAAGCACATTCTGCAAATGAACAATATCATATTCAGCTGAAATAAGCTGTTATGTTTATTTCTCAAACTTATAACTCATACATTTTTAAAATACTGAGCAAAACATATTTGGGGAAGAATTGTGTTAGAAGAAAATTTGATTTGGGTGCCCGGCACTGTGGTCTAATGGCTAAAGTCCTCGCTTTGGGCACGCCAGGATCCTATGTGGGTGCTGGTTCTAGTCCCAGCAGATCTACTTCCCATCCAGCTCCCTGCTTGTGGCCTGGGAAAGCAGTTGAGGATGGCCCAAAGCTTTGGGACCCTGCACCCGCGTGGGAGACTTGGAACGAAGTTCCTGGCTCCTGGCTTCAGATTGGCACAGTATCACTCATTGTGGCCACTTGGGGAGTGAATAATCGACGCATGATGTTCCTTTTTGTCTCTCCTCCTCTCTGTAAATCTGACTTTGTAATAAAAGATGAATAAGTAAATAAATCTTAAGAAATTTTATTTTTGAACAGATATCCCGAACTTTTGACTCATAAAGTTCAAGTGAACTCTATTTGTATATGCATACAGGTAAAACATGCATATGCAACTTCAAGGATAAGCATGATTCAATCAGTAGTGTACTTCAAAATATCAAAAATCAAATCTTTGAATTCAATGTGTTCTCTAAAAAACCTCTATCATCACAGTAAATGATATTGCCAATGATTGTGCTGTGTTTTTGCTCGCAGTAAGCCATTTAAAAAGGCAAGTTATGTGGGTTAGAAATAAAAAGTTTTATATGTTATGACAATAAGTGAATAAAATACTTTCTCAAAGAGGACTGGTTTATTTTTTATTGGAATGTGAGATTTACAGAGAGAAGGAGAAACAGAGAGAATGATCTTCCCTCCAATGGTTCACTCTCCAAGTGGTCACAATGGTGGGAGCTGAGCTGATCTGAAGCCAGGAGTCAGGAGCTTATTTTATGTCTGTTACTCAGGTGCAGGGTTCCATGGCTTTGGGCAGTCCTAGATGTTTCCCAGGCCACAAGCAGGGAGCTGGAAGGAAAGTGGAGCAGCAGGTACAGGAACCAGCTGCAAGGCAAGGAGTTTTTAGCCACTAGCCTGCCACTGGACGAGGGGCCCAGGAAAATACCTCCTAAATTATCCATTACAATAAAAGTTATATCTGCTTTATTTGATTTACAGAGAGAAGGAGAGGGGAATGCAGAGGAGAGAGACTTTCATCTGCTGTGTTACTCGGCAGATGGCCACTGTAGAGTTGACAGAGGCAGAAATCAAGGGTCAATAAATCCACCAAATCTACCGGTCACCCACACGGGTGGCTGTGATGTGAGCAGTCGGTCACCCACATGGGTGGCTGTGATGTGAGCAGTCGGTCACCCACACGGTTCGTTGTAATATGACCACTCAGTCACCCACATGGGTGGCTATGATATGAGCACTAGGTCACTGACATGGGTGGCTGTGATGTAAGCACTGGGGCATTTTTCCTGCTTTTCCTCAGCCATTAGCATCCAGGTGGATGAGAAATAAAGCAGCTGGATACAAACCTGCACCCATGTGAATGCCAGAACTGCCGCTGCCAGCTTTACCCACCTTATCACAATGC
This sequence comes from Ochotona curzoniae, assembly GCF_017591425.1. Lineage (NCBI taxonomy): Eukaryota > Metazoa > Chordata > Mammalia > Lagomorpha > Ochotonidae > Ochotona > Ochotona curzoniae. The sequence continues at coordinate 36,927,908 of NW_024466502.1, read as the reverse complement.
AGAAGCCACAATAACTTCTTTTCAAAACACTACAAAGCACATTTTTCTTTGGCTATAAATACGTCATAAGTAGATAAAGGAGTGGTTGGAAACTCTGTGGTAATTTTCCCGCCATAGATTTCTGTTCATCGTAAAGTCAGAACTGTATTTTATTTACTTTGCTTGTCATTTCTACATAATATAGAAAAATAAGGATAAACAAGAGTGGCCTTGCCACTTGTGAAACGTTTGCATTGCTAGGGATAGGCACACTCAATTTTGAGTTTTATTTCCACATATGTTTTCCATATTACACTCAGAGAAAGTCAGGTAGTTAACACATTTAAAAAGCGTTTGCACTGCACTAAAAAGAATATACCTCTATTATCAGAAACAGAGTTGTAAAGGAAAAGTACTGTTGCTAGTGCACTGAGGAGTCTCAACTCAGAGGAATGCGGATGAAGCTTTTATTTTATTTGCTGAATTTAGTCATGCTCTGTCAAATCTCCATGTTTTATCTCTTAAAAGATATTCAGCAGGTTCTGTAATTCTGTGGAGACTGTAAGATTTTTAAAGGTCAACCCAGTTAAGGATAAATTGATTTAATTTTCCTCTTCTTCATGTCTACATCCTGGTTCCTATTTTATTTGAAATACGTAGTAGCAATAAAAAGAGAATGTGTATGGTTCGCTGTGAGTCGGTTTCCATTTTCTAATTCTCCATCTTGGTAGCATTTTTTTTCCCTCTCAAACTTATTGAGGAGGAATGGGCAGAGGGTGGAAATAGTGGAGCCAGCATAGTCTATTCTCTGTGTTTTGCTGGCTTTTTTTTTTTTTTTTTTTTTTTTTTTTTTTTGCATTAATGATCACTGTGATGAACAAGTCTCAGGTTGAGGCCTCTGGGTTTGCTGACTATTCGGATGATTCTACCTAGTTCCCACAACCGAGTCCCTTTGCCTGCTGTTACCTAGTGCATCCTACAAGCTCATGTTGTTCATCACAAGTGGTAGTTTATGCAAAGCAACGGTCTTGGGGAAAATAATAAGACAAGTCAAACTCTGCTCACTTCTGGGACGTCCACTTGATCTATGAAAAAATCGTGTTAAAGTTACAGTCTGAGTTTTGGTATTTACTCTGCACCTGTTATGCGATATGTCTTCAATACTCTGCTCTATTGTTCAGGGAACCATTGCAGAAGATCAATAGAATGTTTGCCAAGCAGAGATCCTGCATCCAAAGGAATTGTTCCTATTTATTTATTTGTTTGTTTGTTTGTTTGTTTAATTTTATTTTATTTTCCTGTTAATGAGATATTAACAAAAAAGAGCAGAATCAGTGAACTTCATAGCTACAATTCTAAGAATATAAAACCCCTCTGGGGAGAATAAAACTTTCTGCATGTTATTATTTCATTTGTAATGCAGTAATAGAATCTCCTAGTCACTCGCCCACTTTTCAGATGTGCCCACCAATGAGGGCTGCGCTGGACTGGTTTGAAATCAGAAACTTGAACTCCATCCTCCTCTTCAGTGGGTGTCAGGAAGTCATGTACTTGAACTAACACATCCTGCCTACCAAGCTATGTGCTATCAAGAATATGAATCAGAAATTCACAAATTAGGACTTGAATAAGCCACCATTTTATGGACCACAGGCATTCAAAGTATCAGTTTCAAACTCTTCCAAGCCCACCCCTTCCTGCCTATGAGAAGACACGTTATACAGATCCTCTAGATGGAGATATGATATATACATGCTTACCTATGTGTCTATTAGTTAGGGGACTAAACTATAGCTACAAAACAAAGGAAAACAGTATGGGGATGAGGAGGGTGGAAAGGGAAAACCCTGAACCTAAATAAGAATGTCATGATAAGTAAAATTAAATAAATATAAAAGTAAGTAAAATAAAATTAAGATAATAAACACACATTCTCGTGCCCAGCATAGTATTCTAATCACTAAGTCCTTGCCTTGTATCTGCTGGGATCCCTATGGGCACTGGTTCTAGTCCCAGCTGCTCCACTTCCCTTCCAGCTCCCTGCCTGTGGCTGGGAAAGCAGTCGAGGACGGCCCAAAGCCTTAGGACACTGCATCCACATGGGAGACCCAGAAGAATTCCTGGCTCCTGACTTAGAATAGGCTAGCTCTGGCTGCTGTGGTCAATTGGGAGTGAACCATTGGAGGGAAGATCTTCTCTTTGTTTCTCCTTCTGTGTTAATATGTGACTTTCCAATAAAAATAAGTATTAAATAAGTCTTTTATTATTATTATTATTATTTTATTATACAGTTCCATAGATCTCGGCCTTTTGACTAAGATCAAGTGTAGTAATACATTTAAAAAAAAATCTGATAGCAATACGCTCATGGGTAAAGCGAGAGAATATCACACTTAAGATTTGACATTGAAACCATCACACTTTAATATAGTGTGGTTGCATTTCTGACTCCACTTTTTCGAATCTGCTCCTTATTCATCTTTCCTTTGCACTATACAGACTTAGGGTTTGGAGATTGCCTCATAACCACTTCATAGTAAGTGAAATCTCCCTACTGTAATAGATGTGCAGATATTCTCCTTGCTAACATGTGTGTTTTACTTCTTTTTTTTTAGTTCCAGATCTGACAGAAAAAAAAAAAACAGTATTTAAAATTCCCTTTTTATTTTTCACAGAAATTGATGTATTCTCTAAGTTTGCTTTAAATTATTCTAACTTGAATTTATACCTTAACTTTCCAAGCTTCTTATATTGCAATTAAATATAATACCTTGAATCTTTATTTTCCTTTTAGAAAAGATATAGCACATAGAACAATTAATATATGGTACAGAAGTGTAATATTGATCACTACTAGCTAATCCTTAATGGTAAGTATGGATTTATAATGCATGATTTTATATGTTTGTGCTTTTTTTTCTTAAAGCCATAAAATTATTATGGCAAACAAATCAGCTAGTCTTTGTCTCTGTTAAAGTCATCTGTCATCTGCATAAAATTTACCTATGTATACAAGACGGTAACTTACACAACCATATTTTTATTTTGCTGTTATAATTGATGCTCCTTTTGAGGGATTTGTTTTGTTTGAAAATAACCTAATTTCTTTGATAATGTGCAACAAAAGAACAGATTTTAATTTGAATATACCTTTTGTTAAAAAATGAACTACTTTTAATGTTAACTGAAGTTAGAAAGACAGCCATGGACTGAGTTACCAAATTAATTAGTTTAATTATTTTGATTTTGTTTGCAGTTATCTCCCAAAATTTTGTTCTATTCTTTGTTTATATCTAAAACATTTTTGCAGTCATAATTTATTTAATCTATCTGTAATTTCTTATGATTAGAAATGATGATTTCATATTTTAAAAAAAAGCAGGAGCTATTCTTAGCTAATATTATCGAAATAGTACTATTCCTGTTATTGTTTTGTTGCAAAGAACAGGAAATTAAGAGCAGAAAACAAGAATTATTTTATTTTCAGGCACAAAGAAATGAAAGAAAGATGGCTAGAGCACAGCAGAGATTTCTGGGTGGAAAAGGAGAGGCAGATGGTAACTATACATGGAGAGAAATGATGGGATAGTCACACAGCACAATGTGACCCAATACACCACATTGTGGGCCTCCAGTAGCTTGCATTTTATTTTTATCATTTTCTTTATTTTATTCCATGTACTTTGGTGATAATGAAAGCATGAATGTATTCATTCTCTTGAAAAGCAACACTGTGCTAAACAGACTATAGGTCAAAATGCACTTGGTCATTTCACTCCTGATAACACTAAATGGTCTTCAGTCCTCAGTGGAACCTGCTTATGATTTCTTAAAGGCTCCATGATATATTTCAAACTAAGCAATAAATACATGAAAAAAAAGTTTTGAATTTCAGCATTTACCATCTCCAGATGTGTTAATGTAATTTGTGTATGCATTCTGGAAATCAACAAAAATGCTAAATTTGGTAGACGAATAGTGTGACATATCCCAAACTATTTAAACAATACAAAATAAAAACTGAATAACAATTTATTTATTTCTAATCATCTTCATAACTCAGCATCCATGTAAGACAGCAGAAAATATGGAGCACTGTGCAGAAGCTCGCTTGCTCTCTCCTTCCTTTTAGAAAGAATACACACTTTGTAGAATATTAAGTACATAAAAAAGGAAGCTAAAGCTACAATAATTTTGAAGTGCCAATTAAAAAAAAGAATTTTTAAAAAATCATTAATAGCTCTAAAAGTGGTGAATAGCGTGTATGTGAGCAGAATAAGCAGGCATCGTTGAACATTTTGCACATGATTAAGAGATTTTAACTTTGGTCCTTGAATCTCACAATAACATGTAATTTCTATTCATCCTCCCAGATTATACTCCTTGAGTTCTTTTTGTATAAACACCAATCACTTCCGTTTGAATATACAAATTAGCCATTTCAAGAGTCATCTGTCCTGCTTACTAAAATATGCTAATATCAAAAATTTTAAGGCAGCTAGTATAGTTTTAAAATCTTTTACTCTTTTTGATTCAAAGCAAATGTCACCACTACATAGTGAAGCATTATTGCGGGAAAATTCATGCATATAGCAAGCCTTTAAAAATGTGATTCAGTTTAACTTTCTGTAGATCCCAAATTAGCTTATGAAAATCATGTAAGACTAATTCATAAAGACTAATAGTGATAATATTAAGCCCATGGAAATTATATTTTATATCAAAGATAAATTAAAGCCATAGATTAAATGCACACACGACGAGCCCTCTCTTAGTAAAAAGTAAGCAGATACTGTTTCATTTCCCTGTGCTAGATAGATTCGCAAGAATCCACCACGTCTCTACTGCACTTCTTTTTATCCCCCATATGTCTGACATGTGCTTCATTAAAATTAGATCTTCTTATAATCATAACACAAAGCAAAATATCACATTAAAGAGTATGCATGCAATCACCACATTAATACAGAAATCTCAAAGACATATTTGTTGTCTGCTTGTGATAGCATATCTAGGATTTTCAACAGCCTTAATAGAGAACATTATTCTATTGAAGTAAGTTTAAAGGGCTCCTTAAACTTAGAATACTTTTGTGTTTATACTTTTTCATGAATTTTAAAGGCATCGGTTTTCGTTTAAATAAGGGAAGCTCAAAATAAAAATGTTCTAATAGAAAATTTTCTAACAACTTATAATTAAAAAGCAAAAACTTTATAAAATTGCTTTTCATTTTATTTGAAAGGCAGAAGCATGCAGAGGAAGGGATGAAACATTTTTCATTTACTGTTGTATGCCTCAAATACATGTACCAGTTGGAACTGAGTCACACTGAAATCAGAACTTCCGAACTGCATAGAAATCCTTGTGGATGAGAGGGCCTAAGCATTTAAACTGCTTTTACCGCCTCCCATGGTACACAGTGACAAAGAAGTGTACAAGGAGAAATTCAGGCAGGACTCAAACTAAGCTTTAAAGTAGGTTGTGTACGGACATCAAGTGTCACCTTGAATTACTGTGCCACAGACTTATCCCTACAGACAACATAACCCAGTGATGATAAAGCTTATCGAGTACGCATTTAAGCACATGTTTCAATCCTGTTTTATATAAAATACAAAATATATAAGTACAAAAATGTATGTATTCCATATATTACAAAAATACAAAATACATTAAAAACAAAGTTGAGTATATATTTAATATTATATGTATATTCAATATATATATATTCAGCTTTACTTTTGTGGGGTTTTTTTGGGAATCAAATTTCAAATCGAGGGTTACTTTATTTATGGGAAACAGAAAGAATAAAAGAATGATGGATGGTTTACAATTTTTCTAAGATTCATTTTTATTTGAATTTAAAAGTCAGTAATAAGGAGAAAGAGAGAGAGACCAAGAGCCAAAAGAGAGAGAGAAAAGAGAGAAGAGAGAGAAAGACAATCCCTGTAGTTGGGTTCACTGGCCAAATTATGGAGAATAACTGCTTTCCAAATTAAAATATGGAGAAGTGCTCTCCCGAGTCCAGGTGTCAAGAGCTTCCTCCTAGCTTTTTACAGGCGTAGGTTCCCAAGGACTTGAGCCATTTTCTTCTGGTTTCCCAGGCCATAAGCAGGCATTCAGAATTGGAAGTGGAGCACCAGGAAATCAAAGTGATGCCCACATTGAAAGTGGTAACTTTAAGTGCCCACTCCAGCATATCTCCCCCTTTTTGACTGAATAATTCTCGATTACAAAGGTACATTTATAGGCATTAGGTATATATTAAATGCACATTGAAATATTTTATAATATTTGAAGTATGCTTATTTATGATCAAAATTGGAATTCAAAGAAACTCTATAAAGTATACATTTTGCTTTCAGTCATTACACAGTTATATTGTGTTACTTACAAACCAAGAACTAAATTTATACTTCTTTGCCTGGTGGTCAAAACCTGATTAATCTTATCCATTCTTAGAGAAAAGCATACATTATTAGTTACTAGTGTAATTGAATGGGATGAACGGAGCCAGCAGAACAGTGTAGTTGGTTAAGCTTCTCCCTTATGTTCATTGCTGGCTTAGTTTTTCTGGGGAACCCTGGTAGACACAAGGTTCTCACCTTCTTCTAGATGCTATTACTTGTTATTACTCATGTAGCTTCTGTTACAGATTTTAAAAAATGTGAATCTAATTTGACTTCACTTTGAGGATAGGTCCAGCTATATAATGTCTCTCAAGAAACTGGACACATGAATCACAGAAAAGTCTGAAGTTCCCATGACCTGTTCCTGTATGATCCATGACAATTTCTAAGCATTATGTGTGTCAAACCTGCTACTGAGAATCCTCACTTTTAATTTTAATGACCAAGCAGTTTCAATCCAAGAGAACTAGGAAAGATTCACATCTTAAACTCACCCCATTCTGCACACAATAAGTTGCTTGTGGTTATAGTTATTCAACTTGTTGAGAAAAGCTTACTCATACAACATATTTCCTTAGGAAAATTGTTCTTCTTGCTGTTGATTTTAATTGTTTGTATCTTTAAATACAAGATTTTGTCTCCATGATATAGCATATAAAATTTGACTTGGAAAATTAATTGTTGAATATTTTAGAGATGAGAGTATATTTCAGGTTTCTCAAAAGTAATGAGTAATGCAAGTTTTGGGAATAGTGTGCTATACATTATGTGTGACTTAAGAAGAAACATATCTGAAACCTAAATTGCTGGTATTTTAAACTTTGAATTAAGAGTTTTTGAAAGTTCTTATTTAAATATATATTTGTTACTTTGATGCCTGATATAAATAATTGTGTTTAGTGTCCTTTTGTTACTTCAGTAGAATTTCTGTGCCACATAGAAATGAAACTTGAAGTTGCATTGTTTATGAGTTAATGAATTGTTTGATGATTCCATTATTTTGAATAAATAAGTGAAATTTATTGAGAGAGAGGGAAACTGGATGAAAAGAGAATGCAGTTAAGCTATACTATATCTAAAGGGAATGCATATTTATAATCAGGAACCTGAAATAAGTTCTAAATAGGAACACCCTTTACACAATAAATGAGATCTTATTTCCATCAGTGTTTCACAACAGAACAAATACTACATATTCAACTGAATTACAGACTTTAACAATCTGTCTCATGCTGAAAAATAAACTGAAAGAAGTTCTTAAAGTACAAGGAAAAGCTTCCAACCAAACAATTCTGGTGAAGTTTCATAGAAGGATAAATTTATGGTTTTATTCACATAATCATTATTGCACAATCCCGTGAACTAGCATGCGTGACAGATTGCAAGCTTCAATCTCTGATATTTTTGCCTTGTTCTGTTCAGAGGCAGACTTGTTTTACTAATGTATTCCTTTTGCATTCTTCTTTCCTATTTCTTCTCCTTTCCACTTTAAATGACATTGAAGGAAACTAGGTTGGTCAATTTAGCATCCTTTGTCATTGCGCAAATTTTAGTTACCAAAAGAATATTGCAAAGTAGATTTACTTTCCCTTACTGATCAAGGATTCTGAAAGAGCATCCTCCTGACACAGTGTCTGCCCCAGGAAGGGATCGGATTCTCCAGTTATAGCAAGGATGCAAAGAATGATCACTTGAAAAGGAAAAGGAAAAGAAAAAAAAGAAGAAATACTTATGTATCCAACAGTATCTGTAACAGTTTTTAAATTATTTTCTATATTTTTCTAGTTCATTAGTGCATGAATAGTATACAAAGTAACCATAGTGTTCTTCTTATGTATGTTCTTAGGTGAGGTTAAGCAAACACACCAAAATCAGCACAGGATATTATCACACACACACACACACACACACACACACAGTCCCTTGCATTATTTTCAGTTAATACTTATATACCTTTTCTCAGACATTGATATCCTCTGACTTGATGTTTGTGTTTATATTTCTGAGTTCTGAGTTATTTCATATATATTAGCCATTTAGCACACAGGTCTTATTTCTCTTTGTTCACGTAGTTTGCCAGTTACCTAATTTTGTCACAGAGGATGCACATCTCTGATTTCATGCTAAACAGAAGATATCAGCTAGTCAAATTTTCAAAAAAGCAGCTGAACTAATATGTTTAATTTCATTTTGTTTCAGTCTTGTTGCATGCTGTGGAACTCTGTCCATCTCTGTTTCTTCTTTATTTGAGTCTGCACCATAGTATTGTGGTAGTTTTAAAGTTAGTTATACAGTCACATAAGTTTTCCAAATACAGGGGAAATTTTTTTCCCCCAAATTTTATAACCATTTTAGTGTTTTGTGCTTTTTGTAAATGTTTACTTACAGGATCTAAAATATTACCCAAAACTAAACAAAACAGAAAAAAATGCAGTATATTGGAAGTACATTGACTTTAAACGAGATTAAGAGCGTTATCATTTTTCCAGTCATCAATGTTCCATTCATTGTATTTGATGTTATCTCTTCACCACGATTTTTATTACTCATGTAATGTTTCCTGATTATGCTATATGAAGGCATGTTTGATATGTTAGTTGTATCCTATACATTTTATCATTTCATTGATATTATATTTATTTTTTGTTATTTAAACAGTGAGAGAGAGAAATTGAGAGTGAATGATGTCTGTTGGTTCAGTGCTCAAATACCTGCTGAAGCAAAGGTTGAGACATGCTGGAGCCATGAGTCAAGTGACTTTTTTTTTTTAATTTTCCTTGATATGACTTAATAAGTATATGGATCCCCCACATTTCCCTGTCTTTCCTTCTCATCCCCTTCCTTCATATTTAACCCCATATTATTATAGTAGCACAGTCCTTCAAAAATGGTCAAAAGTTCAACATTCTGCTATTTAAGTATATCATAGCTCTGTAAGTACAGGCAATGGTAGAAAATATGACATACTATTGTCAGGGCATATTTGACACTTTCATTGGAATCTCTGTCTTTATTAGGAAGCAGAGATTCATATTGCAATGTATCTTTACTTCCCAATATGCTATTCTCAATTACACAGTTCATCTATGAGGATATATATACATAATCATCCAACTATATGTCTATTTGTTTTGTATTTGCAGGAATATTGTTTTGCATAAAAAGAATATGATACTGGTATTTTGAAATTGTTTTATTTCACTGAGCAGAATGCTATACAGTAGATATCATTTTGTTGCAAGTGGTAGAATTTCATTCTTTTTAATGGCTGAGTAGTATTCCTTGGAGTAAATCTACCAAAGGTGTTTTTTTTTTTTTCCGATTAATCTTTGGATTTGCATCTAGGTTGTTTCCATGTCTTTGCTATTGTAGATTATGCTGCTTTTAAAAAGGGTTGCAGGTCATGCTCCCATGTGCATATTTCACTTCCTTTGAATATATTCCCAGGAGTGGGATACTCGGATCATACAGTAGATGCATTTTCTGTTGTTAGAGTTCTCCCCAAGTTTCTTCTCCAGTGGCTACACTACCTTTACCTTCGCACCAAAATGGAGCAGGATAAATTTCTCCTAACATCCATGCCAACAGGTGCTATGAGTAGATTTCATAATGTAGGCCAATCTCACCATAGTTAGTAAAAAGGTGATTTTTATTTGTATTTCCTTTATTGTTAAGGAGACTGAGCATTTTTTATATGCCAATTTGGAATTTGAAGTTGCTATTTAAATAAATCTCCACTCATTTCCTTCCCTCTTTTTCTTCACATGTTGTTTGTGCTGCTGTTTTTCAGTTTTTGAAGTTGTTTGTAAAGTCTGATTATTAACCGCCTTTTGTGTAATGTGCAATAATTTTCTCCCATTCTGTTGGCTGTTTCTTCCTTTTGCTCATCATTTGCTTATATATATATAAATATATATATGTATATATATATACTACAATATTTACTATCACTATCTAGACTTGCATCATGAAATAATAAATTCATACATTAGTTATTTTATTTCTTGTTTTTATATGGAAGTGCAGATAATGATGAAATCTAAAAATAAATAATTAAGAGAACTTTCATCTATTTTTCCAAACTGTGTTAATTTCACAAATGTTGCCCTTACTTCAATAACTAAAACCTTTGGTACAAGGATGGATATCAAGTGGTAAAAGCAGAGACATTGCTGCCTGGTTTCATGCTTATTTTTCCATCAAGTGAAATGTTGTTAGGCTTTTAAATGTTTTTTGCTTGTTGAAAAAGTAAGATTTTGTTCTAATGTTTGGGAATCTTATTCACTAAAAACAATATGGTAACATATTCTAATTCTGAATCCAAATTATAGAATGGGTTCTTTAGTTAATATAATAAATTCATATTCTTTATGGTTTAAATATTGCACTGACATCATATTATTATATTAAATCAGAATCAGTCATAAAAGATTATGCTTTAATAATTGTTTTATTTTTCTTGCTAATTATTTATCTCAATTATGACTTTAAGCTACTATTTTTTCTCTTCATTTACTTTAAACATTTTAATATAAGCACCTCCTTTAATACCATAATATTTAAAAAATATTGCATACTTCAAGATGCCTTCTAGTTATTAATTTCAAATTTAGGAGTCACTGTTACTCTGGAATTTCATCCAGTCTTGAAACTTAGTTCTCTGCTGAGATGAAACAATACGACTATATGACTACTAGGATTTTTTCTTCATTGCTAATATGCATGAACATTGCCTTCTGAAACATACTCTAAATAGAAATACAGCTACTTTGACAGCTGGTATATCACAAATAGTCATCTGAGACTACACATAAACCACATGTAGATAAAAAAAATGCACATTAACAACCTAGTAGAAAATGCATCCGTCATTATACATACTTTTTTATAAAGTAGAACTTTATAAAACATTCCTTTTTTTTTTTTTTACTTATTTCAAAGTCAGAGTTAACATAGAAACAGGGAAGCATAGATCTTCATTTGATGGCTAACTCACCACATGGCCCCAATTGGCTGGAGTGGGACCATTCAGGAGCCAGGAGTCAGGATTCCCTCGACATTCCCTACTTAGATGCAGGAACCCTAGTACTTGGGTTATTATCTTCCCTGGCCAATAGCATGGCACTAGATTGGAAGTGAAGCTGTGGTTATGTGAGAGTCTATGCCATAGGCAATAGCTTCTTCTGCTACACCACAATGCTGGTTTGTATAAAATGGATATTAAAATTGGTTAGCCAAGCAGAAAAACTGTTTTGAAAAAAGTTTTGAATATTCATTCTATTTACAAGTCTATTTTTTATAATTCCTTGAGTATTTCTTTCCTGACAGTGTGTTTTAAGTTCGTAAAATCAAGTATCACAAACTGAAGCAGATTAATCTCTTTCTTCCTTTTTTCTTTCTCTCTCTCGCTCACATTCTATTTTGTTCTTTCTGCTCTCTCTCTCTCTCTCTCTCTCTGTTTCTCTATATCTCTCTCACACATTCTCTTTTGTTCTTTCTGAAGACTTATTTTAATTGGAAATGCAAATTAAACTTACAGAGGCGAGACACTCAAAATGCTCTTTCATTTGCTGCTTCACTCCCCAAATGGCCATATCAGACAGAGCTAGCCCATGCAAAGGCAGGAGCCAGGATCTGCTCCTTGGTCTGTCACTGGGGTGTAGGGTCCCAAGGCTTTGGGCCACCTGCACAAGCAAGGAGCTGAATGGGAAGTGGATTAGTGGGAATAAGTACCTGCATCCATGGGGATCCCGGTGCTTCTTAGGTAAAGATTTTGGCATATGAGCCTTCATACCCAGTCTTACAGATTATTGCTCTAAAAAGCAGTTCTTGGTAGTTATGTTGGTACAGCTCTTTTATGGTATAGTTGCCAAGATATGGAATTGTACCACATCTTAATTTTGCTTATTTCTTCATAAAATATGCATTGTTTTTAAATGATAGGGAAGAGAAGATGAGAAGTTTTGTCTTCTCTGTAATGAATGACAGAGTGGCCTAGCAGCTAATGTCCACACCTTGAACGCGCCGGGATCCCATATGGGCGCCGTTTCTAATCCTGGCAGCTCCATTTCCCATCCAGCTCCCTGCCTGTGGCCTGGGAAAGCAGTCGAGCCCAGCCCAAAGCTTTGGGATCCTGCACCCATGTGGGAGACCTGGAGGAGGTTCCTGGCTCCTGCCTCTGGATTGGCACATCACCAGCCGTTGCCTATACATTTACAGTCTTTGTACTGAAACCTGTTGAGTTCTTGTTTACTGTATACACCTGTTATGTAAAAATGGTCATCCTTAAGTAAAAAGAAGCATGGTTAATGGTGCAAAAAATCAGCAATGGCAATATACCCATCACTGATTTGGGAGTGCAATTGCTGCAGGAAATCATTTGGCTGAAAGAATGCATCTATTTTCTATTAAAACAGTAGGTTTTTCAGTGCTTTACAGTATGAAAACACATCTAAGCACTAAGTCAAACAATTGTTACTATAATTCTAGGTGCAAATTCAATCTTGATGACAGAAATGTGAAGTAATAACCATTAACGATTAAGATAGATAATTATGTGGATACATAAAAATGGGCCTTTAATCGACTCATGTTTAACTAGCCTTTGCATAAACAGCTAAAGTCAAGATATTTATATGATTCTAATAAAATCCTTGGAAAGTTCTTACATCTTACAAATTTAACTACATTTAATTAGCTATTGTTCAAACAAAAATGGTGAAGTTATGTGTAATGTATTGTATGTAACTAAATAGAAGTGAAAAATATAATTTACATTATCAAAATTATAACTTATTTTTTAAATAAGACTTATTTTATTTTTATTAGAAAGTCAGACATACAGAGAGGAGGAGAGACAGAGAGGAAAATCTTTCATCTGATGATTCACTCCCCAGGTGGCCATAACTGCTGAAGCTGAATCCAGGAGCCAGGAGCTTCTTCTGGGTCTCCCATGTGGATGCAAGACTTTGGGTTGCCCTCTATTGTTTCACAAGCAGGGAGCTGGGTAAGAAGTGGAGCCACAGGGATTAGAACCAGTAGCCCGGGGCCCGGCGCGGTGGCGCAAGTGGTTAAAGGTCCTCGCCTTGCACGCCCGGGATCCCATATGGGCGCCGGTTCTAATCCCGGCAGCCCCGCTTCCCTTCCAGCTCCCTGCCTGTGGCCTGGGAAAGCAGTCGAGGACGGCCCAAAGCTTTGGGAACCTGCACCCGCGTGGGAGACCCGGAAGAGGCTCCTGGCTTTGGATCGGCTTTGGATCGGCATAGTATCGGCCCGTTGCGGCTCACTTAGGGAGTGAATCATCGGATGGAGGATCTTCCTCTCTGTCTCTCCTCTCTGTATATCCGCCTTTCCAATGAAAAAAAATAATAAAAATAAATCTAAAAAAAAAAAAAAAGAACCAGTAGCCCATATGGGATGCCAAAGTGTGCAAGGCAAGCACTTTTTGCCACTAAGTTAGTTCACTGGGCCCAAAAATTATAATGTGTTAAAATAGAAAAACTCACATTCCTAAAATATACATTTGGCAAACCTTTTTAAGTCACATGATAGTCATCTTGGCTCACCCTTTTCATATTAATAAATAAACAACTCCCATGTCAGTAACTTGCAAACATTTCTGTGGTTTCTTAAAATATTGCCAGAATTATTCTCCACATTAACTGAATCATAACAAGAATGCTTTTGCATTTGTGTATTTTATGTTTGATTGAAAACTTGCAATCCATTCATTTAGTTCCGTTATTGTGTGTTGCCAGGCTTGTTCACTGCATGCAAGCTCTCAGTTCTAAGTTCCTTACTAAAACAAGTCCACACATGATGTGCAGGTGAGAATGTTGGTCATGAAGCCTGACATATGAGCAGAGCAATTGTTTTGAAGGAGTGAGAAAGCAATGAGTGTTTCGCTGTTATAAAACGGGCATGACAAACACTGATAGCACACACTCGGGTGAGAGAAAGGGCATTTAGGATGAATCCCAGAGAAAACGAAACATTACATATGGAACAAAGAGAGGAAGATGTGCAGAGGGGGAAAGAGTACTTAAAAAATACAGCACTCAGTGCTGGAGGAAAGCCTCCCCAGTCAAAGCATAAACATGTAAAAAGATTGGAATTCAAGCTGGAAATTGGAGGTACTCATAGATTATTATTTTTAATTTTTTTAAAGCTAAATGAGCTATGAACTACACATATCCTTGTCTCAATAGTTGAAACTCAAAAGGATGTAGCAAAATTATCAGGCTAGGTTCTTCTAGTAAGTATAATTTAAACATTTCAAATTCGTGTTAATGTAATTATGGTTTCTTCATTGTAGAAGTACAGATTTTATGCCCCAGTGACCTTTCATTTCAGAGACGGTAGAGAAATAGGGGTTTAAAATTGTTGATGATATCAGCTACAATTCAGTTTCATCTCATTTGTGAAAGTATAAGGTTGGGTTACATGCTATTATTATCTAACAATTCATTTCTTTGTTCCATTAAAACAATTATATTTTATCTTCCTAGAGAGAAGAGAAGTGCATCTCTCTGTTTGTGGAGGTAGAATAAGCCTCTTAAGCAATCTTCTATGTTGTCAGATACCATGATCGTTTCAAAACAGAGACTACAGATAAATAAAATTATCAAATTGCATTATGTGCACAGTTTTATAGGCACTGGGATTCTCCCCACCACTCCCTAAACCCTCCTCCCCCCCGCCATGGTGGATTCCTCCACCTTGCTACATTGCCACAGTTCGAGTTCAGTTGAGATTCTTTCATTGCTAGCATATGCCAAGCATAGAGTCCAGTATTTTATTGACCAGATAATTTCAACGGCTTCTTGAGGAGACCATCTCTGGTCTAGAGGTAGAGCTGGCAGAGTATCATCCCGATCAATTAAAAGCCCCAACATAACATCAGCAACAATTTATAACGTTATGGAATTAGTGGACATAGTATTGAGTAACTAACATGTTAAAAAAAATGCAAGTACTTAACCGCATCCTGTGACTTCTTCACTGACATTTCAACTTTAGTTTATATTCAACCAGGTTCTATACACGTTAAAATGGCATTGGATTACGATTCAGCTGTCTCATGTCTGTTTTCATTATAGTATTTAGCTTTTTATAGTATTGAAGCATAATTTTGCTGAACCTGGCTTTTTTTTTTCCCCTGGAACTCTAGACTGACTTATAACTCTAACAAGACATATGTCAACAGTTTAGGTGCAGAACAGTTTTAAGGAGGGGTGTGCAGAGAAATCTTCCATGCCCCAGTGAGGAGTAAATAATCTTTGTGTCCCACCTAGTAAGATATAAGTGAGTCCACACTGACCGCTTCTTGTCTGATTCTAGGCTTTCCTTGTTGTTTTCTCAAAGCCAGAATTTGAACACAGTGGAACTAGTGCCATGATGTAATAGGATAAGCACCCATCTGCAGCACTGGCATCCTACATGGGCATGCCTTGAGCCCTAGCTGCCCCACTTCCAATCCAGCTCCATGCTAAGGTGCCTGGAAAATCAATGGAACAGGATAAAAGTCCTTGGGACCCTGCAGTTTCATGGGAGTCCTTTGTTCCAGGCTTCAGATGGACTCCGCTTTGGCCACTGGGATCATTTGGGTGTGAACAAGCTGGCAGTAGCCTCTCTCTGTATCTCTTTCTTTCTGTAAATTTGCCTTTCAGATAAGAAATTAAAACGAAAGCGTTTGAAAAAATTCAACACACTTTTATGATAAGCAGGCATACAGGATCTGGAGGGACTCACCACCTCCTGCTCTGGCCTGGATCCACCTTCAATGCTGGAACCATTTGAGGTGTAAATAAGAGATGTGGGAATTCTCTCCATCCCTCACCTTGCCTTTAAAATAAATGCATACATATTAATCGATGTACAATTTTGTGTTAAGAATGAAAATTATTCCCAATTAAAAAAGAAGTCTGTTCATCAGGATATACATTTCTTACACATAAGAGCATTGTCAACAAAAGCTAACCTCGTGATCAATATTCATTAGTCATTAGCATGCAGCTAAAAACCAAAAAATTGGAAATTCACTGGAATATAATGTATTAAGGAAAATGGGAATAAGAATTGGTTAGGAAGCAAAACTTTAGACTCAGACATTGCAAAGTGAAATGCTGTTACAACTATTTTGAAAAGCATTTGGCAGTTTCTCAAAAGCACAGAGCAATACTTCGAATGCATGTCTCTGCTTCTACATATATATATATCCAAGAGAAATGAAAACATGTCCACACAAATCAGCCACAGATTTTTTTAGGTTCCAAAATACATTACCTACCATAACATTTGTAAATATCACTTTACTAATTTATACACTGCACGAGACAGTATATTGTTTCATTACATTATAATGATGTAATTACGTTATTAATATATTTTCAAGAGCATTCCTATATTTACAAATGTATTTAATATATTCAAATGAAATAAACATGGAAAATGCTAACAACTACTAAACTCTAAAAATAGTTATGGAGATACTATATACAAATCTTGTACATGGTATTATAGTAAAGTCATAAAATGGTAAAAATGAAGCAGAACAAGTGACTATAAATTGATTATCTAAAAAGTAAAATGAATGTGCAAGATGTGACATATTAATTATGTATGAATAAGCTGCGTGGGCATGGCACAGTGGCTCCCCAGGCCAATCATCCACATGTAACTACTGGTATTCCTTATGGGCAGTGTGTCTAAGCTCCTCCAATTCCAGTCCAGCTCCCTACTTATAGTCTGGGAATGCAGCAAAGAATGGTTCATGTCCTTGGGACACTGCACCAGTGTGGGAAGTCCAGAATAACTCCTGGCTCATAGCTTCGGATATGTTCACCTCTGGCTGTTGCAGCCAATTTGGAAGTGAACCAGTGGATGGATGATCTTTCTTTCCCAATTTTTCTCCTCTTGTCTATAAATCTGTCTTTCCAATAAAAACAAATGAATAAATCTTTTTAAAAATGAGTTGCTAATATGTACTACTACAAGAAGGAAACTGTAAAACAATATGCTTAATCAGCGATTAAAGGCCACATGTTATACAGTTTTATTATCATGGAACATTTTGAATTTTAGATAAAGATAGAAAATAGATCAGGGTTAGCATAGGGTTGGAGAATTTTGGAAGAAAATGAAGACTGGCTGCTAATATATTGCAGTTTGTTTTGTGGTGCTAAAAGTATTGTGATACTAATGGTACCCCAGTATCACTGTAACTACACTAAAATGCTAAATTATAGTATTATCATAATATCTGGGTGTGGCATTTCCAGTCAAGCTATGAAAAGAAAACTAGTGCCCTAAGGAATTAACCTTACATACAGCTTTTTAAACCTTATCTTTAACAGGGTTGCTACGAATGTTTCTACCAACTGAAATTCCAATCAAATATGTATTATATTGGATAAATAGAAATTTGGAGGATAGCTATCTGAGTAGCAAATAAGGTGTACACTAAGGCTTGTGGTTAAAGAATAAGCACTTTTGGGATTAGCCTTGTGATACAGCAGGCTAAGTAATATCATATGAAACCCACATCCTTCGGGGCCCTGATGGCTTCACTTCTGATCCAGCTTCTTGTTAATTCTCCTGGGCAAGTGGAAGAAGATGTTCCACATCTGTGACCTCTGCACTTGATGGAAGACCCAGATGAAGCTCCCTGCCTAGTGCTATTGGCAGCTCCACTAGAAGGAGTGAGCCTGCTGGATCGCTCCCTGCTTGCTTGTTTGAGCTGTGATCTGTCCTCTGGCACACATTGCTACCATTTGACATGTGAAACTTGTCAAAGCTTGCATTATACTGTTAGGATAGTCTCCCTTCAGAACTGTGATCTGATAATCATGTTTACATAATGAAATTAGCATTTTATTATAATGATTGAATAGTAACTACTACTTTGGTTTCAATTTCAATCTTGGGATTTTAACATTATTTCTTACAATTTCAAATTGAAATTCATGCTGGTCTTACACTCGTCCCATCAGTTTGTTGACTCTGCTTTCATATGTATATATTTTGTTCCAACATGAATATTCTAGGATGCGTGTTATACTTTAGGATTAATAACTGTTATTACTTCTGTATCGGTGTGTGTCTTCCATGTGTTAATTTGATATCTAAAGTATCCCTAAATCGCTAGCACAAACTTGGAACAAATTTGGAAATCATAGGATAAATATTCAATTCCTATTGAGTAATGGTTTTGATACAATACATTAGCTTTTTTGAAAATATACATTTCTGATTACTTAAAAAATCTTTATCATAAAAATAGTCAGAAATTAGCATAAAGTTGCTTTTTATTCTCTTCAGGAATGTCAAGCAATCAAACAAATGATTACTTTTCTCAAGTTCTAAAACATTGTAGCCCCTCCATTTTTGGTACCTTTCCATCAAACCTACAGTTTATTCTTCTGTTACTACTTTTCTTCAAATGACATAAAATAAGCCTTTCCACATTATTGTAACATCTCAGTTCTTCATTTTTGCAGGAGAAATAGAACTAAGAAAATGTACAAACTTTGCCCTTTCCAACTCAAGCTTTTGTGTCAGCTTAAAATGTTTGCTTTCTTCTATGTTAAAGTTGTAACAGGTTACTTGTGTAAAATTTTGTGAAATTTCAGTGTTGCAATGAGAAATGAAGCATTAATCTTTACAGGCAAAAAAGGACATAAACCAATTACTGAACATTTTATAAAAGCTTGCTTATAAACAAATGTAATCAAATACCTGAGAATTATAAAAGTTAATTTATATATCAACTGATGTATTAGTATTGATTTCATCATGATGGTATGACAACCTATGCAACCACTACCTATAATTTTATGTCAGTATAAACATACTCATTTTACCTATGCATATTATATTTATTTGAGAAAATAGCTTAAGTGTGCATTAAGTAATGAAATAATTGATTATAGGGTATTTATAACATTCAGTTAAAATAGTACAGGTTTAAATTTGATATTTGCCTAGGATATGATACATGGAAGAATAGCCTATATAATTTTAAAAAACATATAACATATATGCCCTAAATAATTGTTAACATAAATAGTGCTTAACATATAAAATAAATTTTCAGTGTAACATAAAATGCAGAGTCATAGATTACATATGGTAGCTTTCTCTAGCAGAGCTTATAACAGATATAAATAGTAGTAATTTTTAAACAGATTTGTAAATGTAGAGAGTCAGAGGGGTCTTTCATTACCGGGTCACTTTTCTTTTTTTTTTTTTTTCATTAATAAAATTTATTTTGACATTCTTTACATACTTAGAGTAAGAAGGTTCAAGGGCTACAGGAAAGTGGATAATACTAGTATGTTTTCCATATTATTACCTTCATGTTTAAAAGGGGGGTATTAAGGGAGAAGGCCCACCCAATTTCCCACCCTCCCCAAGTCCCGGGTGTAGGGCATGCTCTGAGGTTCTTGCTCAAGTGGTTTTGATATTGCAACAGTTATGAATCGCTGTCAATCTTGCCACTCCAAGCACTATGAGGTCTTTGAAAAATCCACTGATTGACAGTCCATCATAGCTGAGATGGTTGGTTGACCTGTTCTGTCTTCTCTCTTTCCTTCGTTAGGGTTCTGAGTCCAGCATTTAGGTTAGGAAGATCTCCAAAGAAACTTCTTCTTTGTGCTAACAAGTACAGGGCCTGGCACCGTCCATCGCTCCAATCAGCTGGTGGTTGTAATTGCTGGGTTGGTTCTGTTTTCACTCCCGACTTCCACTGGAACCAATGGGTGTTGCGGTCCAGCCTGGTTCTGCCCCGCACATACTTGGCCCTCACCTAAACCAGTGGGAGCTGCAGCCTAGTTGGAGCGACACACAATAACCCCCACCAGGACCGCCCCTACCCTGGTTTGCCAGTAAGTGTAGCAGTAATCCAGTCTGTCCCACACCCCATTTCACCCCAGCCGCTGTTTAGTTTTATGTCCTCCCGTGGAAGTGGTAACCCAAGAGGGATGAGCCCACTATTACCCTCCCAGGCCTCTCCCACTCCCAGATTCCAGTTGATGCTGCCCAAACAAACCTCGCCCTCTTTAATTCTGTTTGCACCAGTAGGAATAATCCGCCGAGCCTGGCTTTTTCCTGATCTAGTCCACATGAGGCGCACAGGTGTGGTAGCTCTGCCTAGTCTGGTCTGCCCCCATCCCAGCCCATGCTCTCCTGCAGAAGTAGCTATCCTGTAAAGGAACCCTCCCTTATTTCCCTGCTGGCTCTGCCTACTTCCTTTCTTGGTCTCTGGCTGGTTGGACGCTGCGGTCCCCTCCGGTACAGGCAACCTCACCTCGGCATTCCATATTGTACACTAGTCTTTGTTGCGACCGACCCTGGGTCGACCCACACTGGTGCCTGGATTTGCCAGT
Organism: Ochotona curzoniae; assembly: GCF_017591425.1. NCBI lineage: Eukaryota > Metazoa > Chordata > Mammalia > Lagomorpha > Ochotonidae > Ochotona > Ochotona curzoniae. The sequence continues at coordinate 36,907,135 of NW_024466502.1, read as the reverse complement.
GGATGACGTGGACAGATTCAGCCTGGTCTTGCCCCCACGTCTGCCAAGTGTATGCCAGTGGGTAGCTTTCCATGGCCTTTTCTGGGCTGTTTCCTATCATGTTTCTTGCGCTGACCTGCCGGGTCTGTGTACTGCCAGAGGAGTTGCCCAGGCTCCTCCATCAGAACCTCTCCCAATGCCAGGTTACATGCTTACCAGTGGGTCCATGAGCCAACCCTACTCAGTCCACCTCCTGTCATAGCAGGAACTGTGGCTTTTCCTGACTGGCCTTCCACCCAATCTGGTTCTTGCTGTTGGATGTTCCAGCCCAGCCATGGTTTGTCCATACCTACGTATGGCTCACACATGGCTCAGTAGGGGTTTGAGACCTTGCCTAGTCTATCACACATCTGCCCTGGTCCTCCAGAACACCAGGGGGAGTCGGGGTCCAGCCCGGTTCGGTGCATCCAATCCCAGTCCACACTTGTGCCAAGGGAGACTACAACTGTATCCAGATCAGAACGCAGCCCCCCTTCCAGGCCACGCGCCTCTTTGTGGGAACCTCAAATATCATTCGTTATTTTATTTATGTCTCATTCACTGAAGCAAGGCTGCTAGGATTAGAACCGGCACCCATATGGGATTCTGGAGCATGTAAGGTGAGGACTTCAGCAGCTAGGCTGCAGCAACGGGCAATAATATATACATTTAAAATTGACTAGATTTTTATTGTGTGCACTTGATGTGTTTATGTATCTGGGTTTGGAAAAATAAGTTTCTATTTCAAAAGATATAAATCACATTATCATTTCTGATATGTAACCAAATACTGAAAATAATAGTATGTTTAAGTGTAAGGTTTGTCTCTTTTCTATCAAAAAATAAAAAAAGAGTCTCAGAGTAAACACGGTAGCATGATTGTTCCATGATGATTTTTGTTAGTTCAGGTTTTATTATTTGCCCAACATGTTTTATTATTGAGCATTGGAACCTTGTAGTCTGGTAGATTTGGGTAATATAATGGAGAAAATCTGAAAGGCTTGACATATCCCAGAGGAAAACATACTGTTTATTTGTAAAGTTTAATATGATTGTTAGTTTTCTGCTTGAGTATGTGAAATATTTTATAGCCCCCAGGGCATATTTGATGAAATAATAAGCTCTGTGTAATAAATTGCAAATTATCAAAGGAAGAGTTGTTATCATGTTGTCTGTTATGCTGATGAGCACACAAATTATTTGTCACTTAAATTTTCTGCATTATTTTGGATGATCAATTAAGTGAATAATAAAATCCAGAAATGCACACAGCTTATAAAATTTTAAGAAACAATATTACGACTCCCAAAATAAAAGCAACGATGAGCACATAACTTCAGAAAAAGAAAACGGACAGTTTTACATAATGTCTTCATTCAAAGGTGCAGTTTGACCAGCACCATAAAAAAATTAAGAAAAATAACTTTTAAAACAATAACTCCCATAATCCTAAACTTGGCAGAAAATTTAACTGATAAAGGCAATTTCTGCCCTGCCCCCACCAGTCATGTGAGCCATTTTTTCCTCTGCTATTTTTCAGTTGCTACTTGAAATAACCTTCGTAGAAGTTCTAAGCAAAAAAGAAGACAATGTGAAAATTATTTGAAATAATTTACTTACAGTTATAATTTCTTTGGAGAAATTCAATTATGATTCACACTGATAGAAAAATATTTCCCTTGGTTCTCATAAATATGCCACATTTTTCTAGAGGGAAAACATTACACACGGCTCCTTAATGCATTTCCGCCATTTATCATTAATTTTTGTTTACGGTCTGTTAGTCAGTTTCAGTTTGTGTCACAGTGCTCATATCCAAGCCAATTCCAATTACTATCCTCACAAATTTTTGAGAAATGATGTCACTGATTTATTAAAGCCAAATTATATTACATCAGATGAGTTAATGCTAGTACCTAATTATGTCAAAATAGTGATCACTTTTTTTGTCATTGTTTGTTCCATCATCTTTTTTTTCTACACTGAATTTTATAACATAGCACATTTTACCTTCCCACATAGGCAACAATTGAAAAAAGTTTTTTTCTTAGCTGCTAACAAATTTTTGTACTTTCATTCTTGTTTTAAAAAACCCTGTTTCTTCAGGTGTCTGACTTCAATTGAATTCAAGCAATGTATAGCCCAGCCACTCCTTGAAGGTGGACTTAAATTATTCTATTTCTATCACACTAATCCCAAATCCCCTGGTGTTGAGTAAAGCTATGCAAAGTTACAGTTTCATATAAGGGAAAGTACATTGAAAACATGCTTGAGTTCATTTCCTTAGTTCATTATAAAGTGCATTCTTCTTTTGAATAACTATTTTGGATTTTGCATAGTAAGACTATGCAATAGCTCTCTTGAGACCATGGAGACAATGAGGAAAGTTACCTGAAAGAATATGTAGAAAAGATAGGAAGCTTGAATTTATTGAAAAAACACCTAACTTTGAAATAAAACGTGAATCCCTATGCTAGTGCAGACAGAAATTCCTGCATTCTCAATTTCTATTAGTTTAGACTGATTTCATTTGCATTTTGTTACTAAAATTGATATAATTTTTATATATAGCAGAATAAAATAACTTCTTGGAGTCACTATATCAGAATGATATTCTACATTATAAAATCCATTAGATTTCAAAATATTTTAAAAAATAATGTATGGTTATGCATAGCACTTTTAAATGTTCATAGAATTCAAGCTCTACAGAAGCCAAAAGATGGCTTCAACACTTGCAATATAAATATCTAATAAAAGCATGAAATTAATGTAAATGAATCTAGAGATTGTTTCTTGAAGAAAAATAATTGAATGTTCATCTTTTATTAAGCATCTCTAAACATGTTTTGTCCAACAGTGCAGACATTGAAATATGTTTATATTTATCTTTAAAGTGGTTGAAATAAAATTAAAACTGTATTTTCTCAATGGCATGGAGACTATTTCAGCTACTGAATAGTCAAATTCTGCCAGTGTCCTTTTCATATAGGGCAACACACACAGCATTTCCAACAACTGGACAGTTCTCTTTGACTGTACTTGTTGAATGTAAGAACCAGCAACTTACGATTTACTGAATATAAACATTATTTATAAATATGATTTTCAGAAACACAACTACACCCACTCCTTTTGTGTTTTCACATTCCGTTGGCAGAATCAATTGGTTCGGATGAAGAAACAGCAACCTGTGAGATAAGGCATAGTGACGATCAGCAACTTGAACAAATGCTTCCTAAATGACATTTTAAACCATTGAGGAAAGAATTTAAAACATTATTTAAACAGAACAGATCTATTGCTTCACTAAATAAAATATATTAAATCTGTTGATTATACATGAACAAAGAGTGAAGCACAGCATTGTTCTTGTAAAGGGCTTGAAGTACAGAGCAGCTTTGAAAAGCACCAACGCCTCAATTCATCACAATGTGGCTTTCAGTATGAGATGATGACGTCATTCATAGTGAAACACCATAACCAAAAAAACAATCAAACAAACAAATACAAGCAAATAAATAAAGAGAAGGGCTTAGAAATGGAGTTGATTCTGGCATTTTCTCACAGACTCATTTGTTACATACATTGAGAACTTTTTATTTCTTCCAAAGGAATTGTTTTCATGCAAGGCTTATTGTTGCCTTTGTTTATTTGTTTCAGATCTTTACCAATTAATGTCCATTAAAAAGAATCACTTTCTTGCACCTGAAATTTTCTATATCTGCAGAATGAAGTTTGATTTGACTGTATATTTTATCATTCTAAGAAAAACATAATTTTTCTGAAATTGACTAACAATCTCAAAATGAATTAAGAAATTCTAAAATGATAAAGTGAGTATATATACCCAGATTCCTGTGATTCTGACATGTAACTTGGCTTAGAGGCTGATTTTAAGATTTGTTTGGGGGCTGGTGTTATGACATAGCAGGTGAAGCTACATCCCCATACTGGGATAGAATTCCATGGGAATGCCAGTTGGAGTCCTGGTCTTTCCTCTTCCCATCCAGTGACCTCCTAAGGGTCTAGGAAAGCAGGGGAGGATGGCCCATATGTTTGAACACTTACACACACGGGACACCTAGAGGAAGCCACTGGCTGCTTGCATCAATTGGTCCCAGCCCTGCCTGATGCAGACTTTTGGGGATTTAGCCAGTATCAATGATTGAATCAATCTCTCTCTCTCTCTCTCTCTCTCTCTCTCTCTCTCTGTATGTTTGTGTGTGGGGGTGACTTTGCCTTTCAAATAAATACAATATAAATCATTTAAATAAATATGTTTTGCATGCAATATGGAATGCAATGTGGCATTGGAAATAGGTATAATGTGATGGAAATATGACAGGGTATGGATTCAGATGTGAAACTATTCAGTCATTCATCCTCACTTGTTAAAAAAGTAGATCAATGCATAATTGGGGACAAATCATGCATTAATACACCAAACATATGCAAATTATGTGACTGTATCTTTATACACCCTCTGGGGTTATCTTCCTGCCACATTATTACATCAATATTACGTAGAACCCGTCTTATCTTAGAACACGAGCAAAAAATAAGCTTCTTTCCTTTGTAGATAGCTTCTCTACCACAAGTCATTTTAATGATGAAAAACTATTCGATAAAGTAAGTTATTATTAAAAATTGTTCAAGAATATTTTTCATTCAAGAATGCATAGTAAAAGTAACAGTATGATTATAGTTTATATTTATTAGAATGGCTAAAAGTATTTTTTAAAAGTCAACTGCAAATGCTGATGGGAGTGAGAAGAATTTAAAAAATCATTCATTGGCAAGAACTAAATTGGCCAGCAAGAATATGATATTTTGGAAAATATTTCAGGAGTTTATTAAGTACTAAAATAAATTTTCATTGCTAAATACAGAAAATTAGTCCCTGGGGGTTTTGTAACTATATATTTAGAATTTACATCACATAAACCAGGTCAATGTGTATCAGCACTTAACAGGTTAATATATGGTTGAACAAAATTCCACCCCAAACTTCAGAAAAATACAGATATGTAAATAAGATTTTTTGTGCTAATGAGAAAATGTTTGTTTTATACTGAAATATAAATTAAATAATATTTAATCAATCATAACTAATTAATATTAAATATATTGAATTAAATATTTGCAGGTAGACTATTACATTTTTGTACATTAGAAACATGTAATATTAAATTTTAAAAAGCAATATTAATAATAACAAAATATATGCTATCTATATTTAATGATAAATAGCTAGAAACAATCCACAAAAACAGAAAATTTGGAGATAAATATCAACTGTTAGAGTTATTATGTCATCTGTTTGATAGATATCATTACATTTAAATTAATGTTTGTATTATATTTTTAAAAGATTATTTGAAAGGAAGAGTTACAGAGAAATGGAGAGAAACAGAAAGAGAAAGAAAGAGACAGAGAAATGGAGACACAGAGACAGGGAGAGAATCTTCCATCTACTAGTTCACTCCTGAAACAGTTACAACAGCTAGGTTGGGTCAGTTAACAGTGAGAGGCCTTTAATTCCAGCCAGGTTTCCCATGGGCATGCTGGGCCCAAGGACTTGCACCATCCTCTGCTACATTCCCAGGTGCATCAAAAGAGAGCACTATAGGAGCTGGTATAGCCGGTATGGGTGATAATGCCCTTAAGTGGTACAGGCTTCACAAGTGGCATGCTACCCTGTTGTACCCCAAGGGAGGTCTCATTCATATTATCCTACTAAAAAGTAAGATTACTATGAACCCAATTTTCTACATATTTATCTTGATTTGTATGCCTTCAGGTTGTGTATTTTCAATTCATCATAGAAACCAATAAAGCAAAAGGACCAAGATTTATTTTAAATATATTGTGGGGCAAAGTCATTCTACAGTTATATGATGACGGGATAATCTTATGAAAGGGACTTTCCGACGTGACAGGTGGATACATTCAGGATGTAGGAGGCTGTTATTATTCCCAGTATGCTTGTGTCTATGATAACAACCTTTTATTAATAAGAGCGCTATTTCTTTTCCCAAATTAGAAATTTCTTGGCCTGCTGTTCAGGGTTTGTTAGAAAAGTTGGCAAAAATAGTGTAGTGTCACTTGTGTTTATTTCTTAAGTACCTTACTAAATAACATTGTTATTCATATTTCTTAAATAATGAATACATATGATTAGCCCATGTGAACAGAGCTTATTCCCTTCAATCTGCAGCAGAAAACATCATAGAGGATTTTGATTTATTTACTATCTGCTAAAAGACATGCAACTTAATATGCAACTACATAGGCATAATTTCCTGCCTACTGATTCTCTGAATAAGAATTGTCTGAAAAAATAACACACACAGTAATATATCATATATGAACTGTACTTTTCAACTGTTCAGCTTGTTCTCTGTGATTTGCATGTCCTTATTTAACATGTTTCTTGTTTCTGTTATTATGCAAGAAATCATGCCTGATTAAGCGAAGACAGTTTGCAAGGCAGGGGGTTTGTATAATTGCAATCACGCTCTGCAGGTTTTTACTTAATTGTCATCTCTTTTGAAAATAGATTAAAGGATTTTTCAGTATCTGCTGCTCACCTGTTTTTTCATTACATTACTTTAAGTTGTCTTCCAGCTATTTGTTAAAACCCTGCCATCAAGAGAATTTGGTAAAGTCAGTTTTTGTTTTGTTTTGTTTTGTTTTTTCACACTACCCGAGCCGCCTATAGGAATCACATCGTTTTGGTCATATTGTATCATGTATGCAGTGAATTCTCTCTCTTTCTTCAAATATCCTTTCATTAGAATAAATAAGCATGAGATGTTCAACTAAAGATGGACTTAAAAGTACTTAGATGATAAATGTCTATGAAAAGTGTTCTTCATATTAAACGGTGGAATCCACTTGAATCAAGATGCTACAAGCCAGACTGACAAAGGTTTGAACAATATTGTATCTTCTTAACATGAAATAATAGGAAATTCATTTTTGAACAAGCATATAATTTCCTTTTTTTAAAGTATGTGGCCATAAATATCAGTTTTAAAGTATGTTATTAACAGTCTTTAAATGTAATTATGCAACTGTGAATATGTAACATAAATTATATAAAGCATTTTTATGAAAATGTGTGATTATGCCATTTCTCTCCCTCTGTCATTCTGTTTTCCAAATAAACCAGGTAAATCAATCAACAAATTTTCTTTAAGATTTATTATTATTTTCACTTGGAAGGCAGATTTTACAGAGAAAAAAGGGGGATAGATAACATCTTCCCCTCCATTCTCTGGTTCCTCCCTAAGTGCCTGCGATCGCCAGAGCTCAGCCAGTCCAAATGAGAACGAGGAGACTGTCTGGGTCTCCCCTGAGGGTTCAGGGTCTCAAGAACCGGCTTTCCTAGGCCATAGCAGAGAGTTTATCAGGATCAGATTAACCAAGACATGCACCAGGGCCCATAGAGGATGCCAACACCCCGGACGGAGGCATAGTGTGCTGCACCACTGTGCCTGTCCTCAATAAATAAATCTTTCACAAATATATGTTTGATAATGAACAACATAACCTGTTTTTTTAATACATAAAATAGTACTTTTGCCATGTATAACATATTGTTTTGAAGTATATGTCCAATGTGGAATTTTGAAAAAAGCTAAATAATTAAAACATGCATTTTCTGGAATTGATAATTTTCTCAGGAACAATCATTATACGCACTTTAAAAACACCCAAGAATACAAAAAATGTGTTAATATTAATCACCATTTTACATGGATTTCTTTTTTTAAAGATTTATTTATTTTTATTGAAAAGGCAGATATACAGAGAGGAAGAGAGACAGTGAGAAAGATCTTCCATACAACGATTCACTCCCCAAGTGACAACAACGGCCGATACTATGCTGAGCCAAAGCCAGAATCCAGGAACTTCTTCCAGGCCTCGAAGGCAGGGTCCCTAGGCTTTGGGCCGTCCTCCACTGCTTTCCCAAACCACAAGCAGGAGGCTGGATGGGAAGTGGAGCTGCTGGGATTAGAATCGGCGCCCATATGGGATCCTGGCGCTCTCAAGGCGAGGACTTGCCACCGGGCTCACATGGATTTCTTAAATTTAACTTTCTTTCTGGAGAGTCAGAGGAGTCTATCGACTCTTCACTTCTGAGGAAATAGCCTGTTATTAGGAGAAGGGATGACAGACACTCTGCCTATTTCACTGGCGAACAGGGCCTTTTTAAATAGCAGTCAAGGTATACCCAGGGGCACATGATGGAAGACTTACACCCAAAGCTGCATCTATAGGGCAATCTGGACCTTGGAAGCTACTAAGAGAAGGATTTAATCCATACAAGAAATTTAAGCGTACCAGGCCCAGTGGTAAGCAGTATTATAAAAATGCAAACAGAGGGTACAAAGGAAAAGCTCTTGAGTCCATATGTTAGAAATTACTAAATGGGGAAAGAGGAGGTATAGTCAGCTGTGACATGAAATTGCCTGTATTGCATGTATGCTTTCCTGCACTTGATAAGAAAAATTAATCCAAAAGGAAAAAAATGTTTCAAAACGATTCCAACCTGACTTTGAGGGAGTGTTTCCCTTCCATGTGTAGGATTTGAACATGAAAGAGACAACCAGGGAATGTGAGTTCCCCTCGATCATGTAGTGAAGTGTTTCTCGAGGATGCCATTGTATTTTCCATCTTCCCCAATGACTTGGGCCTCCAAGAACAAGAGGGATGATATTATATACCCAGTGGTCTGGAGACCGTTGAATGATGGACACCTTGAAATTGGGTCATGTTCATTGTGTAAACTTTTGAGAATTCCAAACTGAGGCACTATTTCAAAATCAGCAACTTTACTATTCCAGGAGTCTTCTCAGTTACTCAGGCGATGATGTCAAAGCCTTTAGTGCAGATACATACCCTGAACAATAGCATTCTGGAGATTTCTTGTTTCATGGATTTGAGTAAAATCTTTGTACTTCAGCGAGAGGAAGCCTTTGAGTTAAGGCAGGATTCTAAAGACAAAGGTCATAGGCTTCCACAACTGCTTTTGCAGATCTAAGGAAGAACTTCCCTCAAATAAGCGCTGAGTCACATAAAGTCTTATCCTTCCCCAGGTGGGAAGCTTGTCACATTTTATGGAAAATGCACAAAGGATGACAATTTATTCCAGATGATATTTCATAGATCCTATTTGCAATAAATAGTGCCTTTCTCTCAAAATAATCATGTGAACATGAAGAATGGGGAAGGTATACTTAGAACCACTGTAAATATTTACCCTTTTATCATTGCTAAGCTTGAGGGCTCTTGTCAGAACTACTAGCTCTGCCAATTGAGCACTGTTGCCAGGAAGAAGTTGAGAGCTCTTGATGGTCTAATTTAATCAATGAATAATTACAGTGTATCTAGCTTGACAGGCTCTTTGTTTCAACAACAGAACACCTATCTTTACAGAGAGCCCAGTCCGGATTTCCTAAAGGGGTCTGTCTCTTTGAGGTCCTCTCTGTCTGCCCAGATCTGTCAAATCAACTACTCAGCATCAAGTTCTGGGCTCTCCATCTCCTTTGAGAGAAAATAAAGTAAAATAAAAAATGAAATATTAAGAGAAGTAAGTCTTGACTGGACTGCAAGGTCCTGCATGAGTAATGTCTGTTACTTTATCTGTTCACCAGAGACTTACTTTTGTGGCTAGCTAACCTGTCACATGATGGGAGAGAGGAGTGTACAGTATTCTGTCTTGTTCTGGGATCAGTTTGGTGACATCAGGGATTAAGAAGATGGTAGCTGCCACTAGTCATGGAAAACTGGCCCTACACTTTTGTCCCTTTAACAGATTCAAGTCACCAAAAGCCTAAAGTTGTACTTCTCTGTTACAGTCTGACTCATTGGGAAGCTTAAAGGCAAGACCTTGAATGAATATGGTTAAGTAGAAAAAAGGCCGGCCAGGCCTATTGAATGTCTATGCCCAGTATCATCTAGGCAGCTTTGCTACTGAGCAGAAACACAGGATGTTTACCTAGACTGAGGAATCTAGATTTGACAGAATCCTGTGATTCTCAGGGCCTCTGAACTGCATAGCAGTTTTAAGAAGTGAAAAGTTGACAGTGAGCTTGATTTGATCGTCTTCCAGTGCCTGACCTGGGTGTCTTCAGATAAGATTTTATTTTACTGTGATTTGAAAGAATGTTGTACAATCTTCCTTATAGGTTTGATGAGTTAAGTCACCTGAAAAATTCTGCAAACATCAGTTCTTTCCTTCTAACAATTTCATTCAGTATTGTCTGTTAACTTTTCTGTTCCTGCTTTAGTTGGCACTTAATTTGGTTTCCACATGACTGTGAATTCTTTGCCTTTCTTCTCACAAATTGATTTTACTTAAATATTATTAGCAGGTCTGTGTCTTTTAATGACTTTCCAGGGATCTATGCAAGCTTGTTATAAGATTCAGTGACATCAAACGTAACCACGAGCACCATGATTCAACGGGCTAATCCTACACCTGCAAGTGCCAACATCACTTACACAATCCATATGAACACTGGTTCATATCCTGGATGCTCCTCTTTCATCTGCCTCCCTGTTTATTGTCTACAAAAGCAGTGTAGTGTGGCTCAACGCCTTGGGACCTTCCACCCACAGGGGAGACTTGAAAGAAGCTCCTGGTGCCAAATTGGCACAGCTTCAACCTGCTGCAACCATTTGAGCAGTGAACAGGAAGACGTAAGATCTTTCTCATGCTCTATCCTTCTCTCTGAAAAATCTTCCTTTTCATTAAAAATAAATAAATCTTTAAAGAAAGAAAGAAATCCAACAGCAAGTATCAATCCCTCCAATGCTTTGTAGGATGTTCTCATCTAAATATTGAGCACTTGACATCTTTTCTTCTAACCACTATCTTACATTATTAAGAGCTGCTTTACCTAGAGCATTTTTATTATTACATACTGAATTATTGGTCTCTGTCACCATTTTTGTTTTCCATTGCTTGATGCATGCTCTAGTCTGTTTTTGAAGGTTTTTTTATGGCCTCTGTGATCAAGCAAAATAAGTATAAAATTAATCTACAAAAGTTCAGCAGCTTGGAAAGTGAATGGATTTGTTTTGTTTGTTTGTTTGATTTTTTTTTAAGATTTATTTATTTTTATTACAAAGTCAGATATACAGAGAGGAGGAGAGACAGAGAGAAAGATCTTCCATTCAATGATTCACTCCCCAAGTGACCACAATGGCCGTTGCTGCGCCGATCCGAAGCCGGGTACCAGGAACTTCATTCCAGGTCTTCCTCACGAGTGCAGGGTCCCAAAGCTTTGGGCCGTCCTCAACTGCTTTCCCAGGCCACAAGCAGGGAGCTGGATGGGAAGTGGAGCTGCTGGGATTAGAACCGGTGCCCATTGGGGATCCCGCCGCATTCAAGGTGAGGCCTTTAGCCACTAGACCATGCCGCTGGGCCCCAGAAGTGATTGGATTTGAGTCTCAACTAATGCCTAATTTAGGAGCCATGACTTTCTAGTTCATCTCATAGACTTGAGACTAGCTCTGAAAAGGTTCCACATATGTCTGAGGCTTGTAGCTCCAGAACATAGTTTTTAATGACCTAACGACTTCAGATCTTGCACCCATGTGGGAGATGTGTTTGGGCATGCTGATTTTCGGCTTAAATCTGGCCCAGCTCCAGATATCGTGACCAATTGAGGACTGAACCAGTGTATGGAAGACTTTCTCTATCTTTTGGTTAGATCTTTGTCTTCATGTCTCCCTCTCTTTGTAAAAGTATAATTTTCTGATTAGATTAAATAAATATTAAGAAAAGAAATTAATAAATGAACAAGAATCAAAATGCCTCAGATGCCTCTGTCCACCTGAGGCATTCCTTAATTTCCTGAGCTGTTGAAGCAAAACATTATAAACCTCACAGCAGAGAGAGATCAGAGAAAAGAAATAGACATTCTGACCCACAGTTCTACTACTAACCAGGTCCTGGAAACCTTGATCCTGTAGATCATGTGGGCAAATATGCAGGCAAGACAGGGGGGTTTGTCCAGCAAGAATAGTCACCCTTACCTGTACCTAGCTTTTATTTTCCCTTCAATCTGGATCTCCTATTTGGATCTACATTGGTTCTGGAAAGGCCTGGCTGTTAAATGTTTAGCTTGCAGCATCTTCGTCAGCACCTCTGTTTAGATAGTTGGGTCCATGCAGCCAAGGTGCCAAGTCTGCATGCTTATATCATATCTTCAGAGCAGTTCCCTGTTCCTGATGCATGCGCCCTATTTAGACTCTGTCTAGCTGTATTTCTCAGACCACCATCTAGTTGGAAATACCACTTTCTCCCTGTAGTTATAACCCTTAGTGCCAGGATGTGTAGGCAAAACAGTTGTGAGCAATGTCAAAAGCGAAGTAAGAGAGGAGAACAGGATTCCATACTCAGCACTGCTCCAATTCAGTCAAACACTGGAAATGAAGGGGGAGATCCCACAAGCTTGCTAGCCCCCATCATGTTACAACCAACATAATGTGTAGGACAAACCATGTCTGGTACAAAACAGTGGGGATTTGATTCCTTTTTATATTATACCTATTTATACCAGGGCATAAAATACCAGACTTTTACATAAGTTGCTTTATTATATAAAGCAATAATGTATTTTGCAAGAAAAGTAATTCAATCAGTTATGGCCTTTGCAACTTGAGATTGATTTTTTTGAAAGGTCCAAGAATCCAACGAAAGCCTCAAAGCAAAGAGACTCATTTTTAAACGTTAAAAACAAAGAATCATCATCAAAGGTACAAGTGAGGCAGTAGTTATTTTGTCTTCCCTTGCTAAAATGACCAAATTCTAGTTTTGTTGAATCCATCCTCCATTGATTGTAAGTGGAGTAGCCAGAGCACAAAATAGCATTTATATTGGATAACCGTGTCACTCACGCTGATTAGCCATTTATGCCATGGTGCTGTTCCCAAAGCATAGCCATCAATTCTGGCTCTACAACTTACTACTATGGATGTATTTAAGAAAGCGTTTATATTTCAGCCCTCTAATGATGTGGATACATATGGGGAAAACACATACATACATACACACATACAGGTATACAAAATAAAGCTTATTTTTGAAATTGTAGCTCATTTCCTAGCATCTAATCATGTCATTGGGTCACTGAGATATTCAGTAATGTAATGAAATGAAGCTAACAGTGTTAGACATATTGTAAATATTTTAGCATTCCTTTTTTAAGAAAGATGTATTTATTGTTGTATGTATTTATTTATCTGGAAAAGCAGATATACAGAGAGGAGGAGAGACAGAGAGGAAGATTTTCATCCAACGATTCACACCCCAAGCATAAACTATGGCTGGAGCTGAGCCAATACAAAGCCAAGAGCTCTTCTGGGCCTCCCACATGGGTGCTGGGGCACAAAGCTTTGGGCCACCCTCGACTGCTTTCCCAGTCCACAAGCAGGGAGCTGGATGGGAAGCAGGGTTGCCAGGATTAGAACCCGTGCCCATTTGGGATCCCAGGCATGCAAGGCAAGGACCTTAACCACTACACTATCACACCGGGCCCCGTTTTAGCATTCTTCATGAAGAATTGTCTCAAAGAATATAACTTTGGAAAGTTTACATGGTTCTTATTGTAAATTATTCTAGCAAATAAATATTTTTCATTTAGTTTTATTTTAGTTCTCACATATATGGGAGCACATATAATGTATGTTTTCTATGTTTTTCTAGGTTTGACTTCTTTCTTTGAGTTGCTTCTGTTTCCAAGAAAGCTAAAATAATGATCTGCATTAACTTCAGCCATAGAAAGATTTAACAAATGAGAATAAAGAGGAGGAATAGGAGGTTGTTCCAGGGTACTGTCAGAAATGTTCAGTGTATAAGTGATAGAAAAAAGTCTCCATGAGACAGTGAAGACAGTTACCTCCTTGCCAAGGGTAGGTGCAGGGTCCAGCCAGAAGCCATCTGAGACCCATCATCTTCCAAGACGAGGCAGAAACAAATTGTTGCATGATTCCCCATCAACAACTTTAGCAGAGAGAATTTCATTCACTCACTGACTTCACCTTCTCTTACTAATGGACTTGAGTCTTAGGTAGCCATTGGCTCCAGGAAGGAAAGCCACAGTATGTTCCTCCCCTTCCCAACTTTCTCAGAAGACCAGATTCAGTTGTCTCTGAAAAGTCATGTAGCCATATATATATATATATATATATATATATATATTCATCTAGAGGAACTGTATAATAGAGACTAACATAGTGAGAGGTGAAGATACATTGCAGTATGCATCTCTATTGCTGAATAAAAGATGGACTTATGATGAAATTTTCAAATATATCTTGACAATAGGATGCTGAACTTTTCTACTATTATCTGTCCTTACAATATCAGACTATACTTAAACAGCAGAATGATAAGACTTGTGACTGTTTTTGGAAGGACTATACTATTGTAATAATATAGGTGAAATCAGTGAAGCGAGGGGCTGTGAATGGAATGATCTCTGAGCTCTGTTACTGTATCACAAAAAAAGTTTTGTAGCTGATATCTTGTGGTGCTCCCCAAAGAAACCAGAAATCAGAGCCAGAGTTAGGACAACTTGTGGGACACACAGCAGACTCCCTGCATCCTGAAACACATTTTAGGGGGTTTCTGGCAAAAGCCTTGAAGCTAAGTTCATTTACTAAAAATAATTTAGGAGTGTTCCCTCGGTTTCTTGGTGTTAAAACTGTCACCTATAAAGATTCTGGATGTGACATAAAACTTTCCCTCCATACTTCCTAACTCATGCTGTTGGTGGTCACAGGCACAAATTTCAGCAGCACTCTTGCCTAATTTGTGGCCTGAACATTTCTCGCATATTTCCCATAATGCAAGGAAGATTGGCATAGGCATTATAATATTTGGAGTAATTCACATTCACTTTCAAGATTTGGTGTGTTCTATCCTTAGTGTCCTGCTTAACCCATTAGACCACTGCTCTCCCCAACACCTGATTTGCACGCTAAGATAAATGGGTAATGACCATCCTATAACCTGCATCACCAGGACTATAATATCAGTACCAATTTTGTAACACCCACTGGGATCTACTCAGTATAGAATAACACAGCTGCATTCCATCTCTCCAGATCCATACCTACAGGTGCGCAATTCTCTTTGGATACTTTGTAAACACCTGCAGTTCTTAGCAGTGTTCAGTTCACGCAGTCCAGTGCTGAAAGTCTGCCAAAGAAGTGTTAGTGGAGAATTTTCCAGATCTTGAGGGGACCTGGGGAACCAACAACAAGAAGTCCGAAGGTCTTGAAGCAGACTCAGAAAGAATGGATCTTTTGGAAGGCACATTGCAGTCAGTTTGTCAAGATCAAGGACAAATAAATAATCCTAAACACATAGTCCTAGTGAAGGACAAATTACACTGTAAGTGAGGAAATATAAGGTACTTCTCAGACAAGCAAAATTGAGAGAGTTAATCACCATCAGAACAATCTTATAAGAAATCATGAAGGGAGTTCTGAATTGAAAGTTAATACTATGAAAACACTTGACTCTAATAAATTCACAAAGGATCAGATGTAATCAACAACCAAACAAGCAAAATGACAGCTGCTAGTTCTTACTTATCAGCACAAAACTCAAATGTACATGTATTCAATTCTGCAAAAAAAAAAAAGCTTTTGGTGGGCAGACTGGTTAAAACCAATGTTTGGCTACTTGCTGGCAAAACAAACTTGCTTCACAGACACGCATAGACTGAAACTGAGGGTCTGAAAACAGACTGAAGGTAAATGGAAACCAAGAATTAACAGTAGTAGCTAGTCGCAAGTCAGACAAAACTGAGTTTCAATCAAAATGTAAAGAGACAAATACATTATACTGATAAAATGATTAATTCAGGAAGATGACATGAAAATGATAAATATATAACGACTGTATTCTATTAACTTCCAACAGCATTAAGAGGCTTGCAGGATTTGCCTTTCAATGCTTTTTTCTTGTGCAAACAACAAACTAACATGAACTCCACTGTCACTTTACTCCTCATGATTCACGCAAATATTCAATCCAAAATCCCTTATCACTCCCCTACCCAAAGGTCCCCTGAACTCGAGTCTCAGGACTGTGGGCAAGCGCTGAGGCCATTGCACTTAGTTACGTTATGGTCCTTGGAGAGAGTACAAGAGGACAGGCAGACTGCTCTGAGGCCAGGGTGGTATCAGAGGGCTGCCAGGCTCTCTCTTTGGCTCAGGCTGGGAGTACTGGAGAAGAGGCATTCTGCAATGAATCTGTTGCAAGCAATTTCCCTTTTCAGCTGAGACTTTTTGTATTCCCTTTTCAGCTGAGATTTTTTTATATCTATTGGGACTTCTCATCCTTTTTAATCTCGCTGGTATCCTATCTCCTCTTTACAGATGATTGTGGGCAGGAGAGGAGTGAGCATTGTTTTGTCTCACACACCTCTCAAGCTAATCCTAGTTCACAGACAAGTCCTGACGGGCCTGTTAATGTTTCTACTTACTCTATGTTACACACAATTACATTTCATTAACTAAGGTTTCACACATTTTATATACAGGCTAAACATTACATCAGCTAATATTTTCAGACATTTCACATCTGGAGGGGATGAGCTATATACAAAAATATTTTTAAGCGAGTTGTATACACAAGAAGATACACAGGAAATTCTACCTAACTTAAAGGTCATGCCAGTCTTCAATACAATTAGAGTGGTTGACTTCAACACCCACTCTCCTCAGGGGACTGCTAGTTCAAACAGCAAAACAACGCCTCAGAGTTAAATTGCACTGTTAACTAAATGGACCTAACAGACCCTTACAAGACATTTCACCTGAAAGCTTGTGAAATATTTTATGACCGTATCTTAGACACAAAATCAAGTCTCAGTAAATTCAGAAAGATTGAAATCATGTCTTGTGTTTAGTTTTTTTAGTAACCTTTTCATAATTATTAATAGGAAGAATTCTACTTATTGCAAATTGCCACATTTTCCTAGCTTGAACTAATTGGACTACTTATAGCTCCTTTATAAGTTTTGCACTTTCTTTCTAAATGCAATGAATTTCACCACAGAAAATTTCAGGAACACAGCTTGTTAGAGCAAATCCATTGAGAAATTCCATATTTGCTCCCAAGTTTATTTTCTCTCCCATTTTGTTTCCTTATGGACTTCTCTACTTCTTCAATAACAAGAAAAATGAATTTGAATAAATAAAAATGCTAGAATGTATACTTAAGGAAATGACTAAGGAAAAACAGATTGTGTGGGTTTTTTTTTTTTTTTTGGTAACATTTATTTTAAGATTGCTTGAAAGTACGAGGTCATAGTCATTACTAATGTTTCCAAGGAGATCCAGATTTTGGGAAAATCTGAAAATTTAATACTCAAGGTAGTTTTGGAAAAGACATGGTTTTGATTTTTTTTTCTGTATAATAATGATGCAAGTATCTACTTGCTATTTATTCATGTTCTCACACCAACCATGACCCGAACTTCCACTGAGTTCTTAAAATACTTTAGTGTAATCAATGTTATTTGGCATACATCTTGATAGCAGGAAAATTGTTTTAGTCCATGTAAGCCAATCTTTTATTTACTCTGTTTGTATAAAGGATGTTTAGTAAATATGTCTTACTTGTAAATGATGTCTGGTAAAATCAAATTTAAGGGTAAACTTAATTACATCCAACAGATGGTGAAGCATAATTGATGATAATATGTCAATATAAACTGGAAGTAACTGTTTCTGTAACTATGTCAACACTAGGAAAAACATAACGACATTATCAAAGCATCAAAACTGAGGACTTTGAAAAGCACTGCAGTTCTTTTCTTATTCATTTCAGCTGTTTTAGTCTTAGGAGATTGTCTTATCCAAACAGTTTTCTGTAGTAAGTGAAGTGTACTTCTATTTTACTTTTTTCTTATTTTAACATTTTAATTCATTTTAAAAATTCAATTTGGTTTGCAAGTACAATAGAGTTTTATTCCCTCACACACTCCCTCCCTCTCACAATACCCTCTCAGCAGGCCACTGCTCTCCCATCTCCCAGTCTTTTGTACCATGTTTTGTATCTGCTAGAGAAATAAAAGAAAGAAGCTGATTTTCCTTGGTGATAACATAAAAGCTATTGTTCTTATGAAAACAATATGGGGCACTAGTACCTGAGCAAGTGAGAAGAAAAAGAGTCTATAACTTTTCCTTCAAATGGTTGTTGTAATGAAGTTTTTCATTTTCTGATGCTGTATGCCAGTGAACACTTCTCATTTGTACATAACTAGATGTGTCTCAGCATTAAACAAACTCTATTGAATGAAAAATAACATTTTAAAGAAAGAAATACCTAGTTATTTTTATGGTTCTAGTTAGTGTATTTTTAAAATTAATGTAAATGAGGACATTGAAAAGCTTATACTTGCAAAATCTATCCACAAATTTGATATTGGATATTTTTATTAACCCTCAAAGGGCTCTGCAGCCAATTTTCCAACCTGTAAATGTCATAGATTTGATATCTACCACAATTGGTTGATTTTTGCCTTTATTTCATTAATAATGATGTTTTTATGATACATTTTCATAGGCTCAGGGATTTCCCCTTGCCATTTCCCCCATCATCTCACCCGATTTCTTCTACAATAGTCTTTAACGGCAGTCAAATTGTAGGACTAGACATGGTAAAAAGTTCAGCATCCTATTGTCAAGTTATATGTGACAGTTTCATTGGAAATCGACCTATTATTCTGGAACTGAGATGCATGCTACAATGTATCTCACTTCCTGTATGCTAGTTCTTGTAGATGAATATAAGCACAAACATGTTCACATTTTAAACATAAATCTTCTTAATTAATCAATTGAAAGGAAAAAGGAGAGCTCACAAACATAATATGATTTACTTGGACATAAAGTAAGATAGCATTCAAAGGAATGTTATGTATGGATCACAATGAACATGGATCCAAAGGGAGGTAAGATGCCCAGAAACTCTTTCTTCCATACATTTAATTGATTTTTGATCAAAGATACTAGAACTCAATTGAAAAAGACTTGATCTTTTAATGCAAATCAAGAAAAAATGCACATATGCAGAATATCCAAAATTAATTAGCAAATACATCATATCTGTGAGTCTAGATCATAAATAACAAAAATGAATGATATATGCAAATGTGAAATGACAGAATTGAAGAAAAAATGTTTTTATGTCATTGGATCATGCAAGAATTAATAAATTATACAAAAATTACAGAGGTGAAGACAAAAGCTGATAGACTGATCAAAATTTTAAAAATAGCTTCTGTTTAAGTTGCTGCTAACAAAATATAAAGAGTAGTAATGTCTCAGTGTCTATAAAGTATGTTGTGATACTGACATGCCTTATTTTGTCTGCAATCTTTTCTGAATGCAATAATGCATTGAATAATTCCTAATGTAAATTTTTATATAGAAAAACTCTTTAAAAATAAGCACATCTTTTCAACTGAACATGATCTATGGAATATTTTCATATCTATATATTTTAAATGGATATCCAAGGGCAGGCATTTGGTTTAGAAACAAAGATGCTGGTTTTGCTCCCCACATCCCTACTCAGGATGCATGTGTTCATAGGTCTGTTTCCAGATACTACTAATATGTTCACTGGGAGGTAATATATGATACTTTGTATCATGATTGGGTCTATGTCATTAATGTGGAGAAGGAGAGTAAATGTTCTGGCTCCAATCGGCCCAGGCACAGCCACTAGTTTACTGAGTGTACCGGTATCCCTTGTCTTTGGGACTGCCTCTCTTACAAATCATTAGGGGGAAAAAAAAAACTACTGTGTAAGCAAAAGTGGTCAGCACAGGTTTTTTGTTTTGTTGTTCGGAAATAAAAGATTAGAACTAATTTGTAATATTTGCAAATTCAAAATCAGGATATTCTTAGGATACATCTAGGTAATTTAATAATAATGGTTTTCTGTTTAAATTATTTTTCTTTTAAATTGTCCAATTACTTTGAACTTTCTTAGATGAACATTTGCCTAATCAGTGATGGAATTTGTGAGTAATAAAGCACTTTTTTATAAAACAATTCAAACATTCGCTGCATGAATTAAGACTTCCCTTTTGTTGCCTGTATCCCATATTACAAACCCTGCTTCAAGTCCTAGAGACTGTGCTTCCAACGCACAAATCTTCAGCGTAGGAGGCAGCAGATGATGGCTAAAGAATCATGTCCTCGCCCCATCACAGGCAGATGGAGTTGTGGACTCCTGGCTCAGCTTGGCCAAGCACTGCAGAAGTAGGCATTTGGGAAGAGAACAAGAATTTGTGAGATTCTCTCTCTCTCTTTTTGCTCTCTCTCTCTCTTGCTCCTTCTCATATATTCTGTCTTTTTGCCTTACAAATAAACAAAGCAACAACAACAAAAAGAAGGAATATATACGGAAATTTGTTGAAAGTCTCCATGGACTAACAAAGTCATTTCTGTTTAACTTTTCACTTTTGAATAAAACAATGTATGCTTTAGTGGAAATCAGTATTTCATATGTCTCTCAAAACTAATGTTTTGTATGTAAAGCACAATTTTATTTTTGCAGATGCATTCTGTATCACTCAGAATATTTAAGACAATGAAAAACAAGTGTCTGAGATCCAGTCAGCTGATGCTGGTGTGTATAGAGATAAGGTCTGGAAAATGAACCTAAAACCAGTAAGTATTCACGATGATTTTGATGGATAGTTACATGATACACAGTAAGAGTGGTAAAAATATTTGAAATATAGAACAAGACATACATTGATCCGTTTGTGCTTCTGTTCTTGTTCCAGTAACACATTTGTGCATATATCAATGTCTCTGCTGGGAAGTAGAGTTGTTTATTTTGTATTTTCTCATATCCTGGACTTAGCTCTTCCCCCATACTTCAACATATTTTATAATCATCTGCTGTAACTCTGTGTTAGTACCATTACCATCAAAATACAATTTAAGTTGATAATAAGTAATTTTTACTTTGGTATGCATATATTTTCTCTGGAATTTTAAGGAATTCAAAACGTCTCTGCAGTTTTCTGTAAAGCATTTAATATTCCTCTGTCCTATTTGTCCTAGTCACATCTCTTGAAACACACCTTAGGAAATATTTGAGTCAGAGCCAGCAGTGTGGCACAGCAAGTTAAGCCACTGCTTCCAATTTTGGTCTCCCAAATAGCTGTCAGTTCGTGTCGGAGCTGCTCAAGTTGTGATTCAGCTTCTGCTAATAATTCTGGAGAACAATCAAACCTGAGCCAATGCTTGAGCCTGTGACACCCAGATGAAGCTCTTTGCCTTCAGCCTGGCTGAGATATGAGTGTTGTGGTCGTTTAAGAAAGTGAACTGGTGGTTGGAAGATCTGATTCTCTCACTCGCTCACTCGCTTTCTCGCTCTCTCTCTCTCCCTTTTAAATACATGAATACATTAGATAGATAGATAGATAGATAGATAGATAGATAGATAGATAGAATCCAAAAAAGAAAGTATTCGGTTAATATTATATAGTCGTCCTCTTTTCCCACCTAACAACTCATCTCTGTCTCCCCCAGTCCGGAATGTTGTCAATTAAAGAATTCTGATTGGGCTCAGCTAAGTTACATGATTATTACAACCTGGGGTTCCAGTACTGGGGTAAATATTCAAGGTTTTGACACCACGGATAGTAGTAAACAGGCCAAAAACAGAACTCACATCCAAACCAAAGTCCAAACATCAAAACACTGCCTAAATATTCCACACAATCTGGCCCTCTAAGTTCATATATGTTATTCTTAGCTGGCAGATTCACAAGCCATGATTAAAGTAGCTAGTTAATAGCTGAAGAGCTGAATGCCAAATTTGAAAAGGGTGAATTCTATGTTATCAGTATCCTTGATGGTTTGATTCATGGGTTGCTTGAGCTTCTATAAGATAATGACTTCCTCTCCAGTGGTTGGCGATATAGCATGAAAATTGAAAGTAGCATCATGGAATTTAGTCTTTGGCATGGTATCTTTCTGACTCACATAAAACTTGTGAGATAAATACATTCATTCCCTGTATTAGAATTTAATGTGATCTAAAGATAGAAAATCTGCTCCATGGTTCTGCTGAATAGAGCACACGTTTAACCAATCCTCCTACCAGTATCTCGGTTCCAATAAGAGGTATCAATTATATCATAAAGCTGTTTAGTCATTCTCTTTTTAAACTGTTTTATAACCCTTGGGATAATTGACTCTTTATATAGTTGTGCTTAATGGGGCTGATAATGTCAGGGTAACAGTGAATTTATAGATATAAAACACATACCTTGTATTTAAGTAAGTAAACTGGGAAGTATGAAGCAGATTACCTAGTTATTATAATTGAGGGTGTCAAAATGTTCATAGAAATTAAAATTCGAGATTCATCTAAGCTTCCTCCTACCGGAGGTTACGAGATTCAGAGAAAATAGGTTAAGATGTTATAGTAATAGGTGATCATTTAAACATAAAATATAAAAAGCTAATTCAGAGAGAAGCAAACAAAAAGTATACTCCAACCAGGAAGTAATCAGACCTACTAATTACTCATAATATGTTGTTACAAATTTTGGTAATTTTATGATACCTTGATACCCATTGTGAAAACAAACAAATTTCCTATACCACCAACAAGACTCAGTCAAACTTGACAGTTTCCATACCAAGTGGTTGAGTGCATTTGGATCTTAGCTGGATCTCTGCCAGCTGGCTGACTCTGCTCTGCTGAGAATGTCTTTAGATGAGCCGTTAAGACATTTCGTTGACGTCTCCTTATCATCTGGAAAAAAAAATGATTGGCTTCTCCATTCACTGTATCTTCCCGTTTTTTAATTTATTTCCTATTGCAACAGTAAATTGAACTGTGCTTTCCTTTATAAGAGCTACAGATTCACCCTAACTACGTTTTTCTTTTAAATAGCGGAGAGTAAATGGTTTCAGAGAGGTGCTCAGAAAAACTAGATCCATAGCAGACAAGAGCCATCAAAGTCACCCAGAACAAACACGTTTCCCACAGGATGGATTGCTCATAGCAAGTCAAACAAAGTGACATTAGTAGGTTAGCAAGTAAAAAATGTATTTTGAGTGGCGTTAGGATCAATATTTTAAAATAGATCTGAAAGGCCTACATGCCACACTCTGGGGTAGAGTTACAGCCCACTACGAAGTTCAGATCCTCCAGATCCTAAGAACCCAGCTTTGGTCTGGCTTAGTCTGACATGTTATACGCATTGGGGGTAGGAAAGCAGAGTGAAGAATTCAATTTCTTATGTCACACAATTTTATGTTTTATTGATAATAAACATTCCCCCTTATATAGTATTGATTCACGTAAAATGGTAAATTCTCACACATTGTAAGCTATCAGTAAGTGGTAAATAACTTAATGTAGCCCCTGTGTGAGATGGAAATGTATAATGTATATGTACCAATGCAGGTTATAATTAGCTATAATTAGTGATATGAAAATAAAAGCATTGCTATATTGTCACTGAATTAAATACATCCATTGTGCATATGATGATATTCATACTGGGATAATATCACATAATTCACAAAACATTAGTGGAAACTATAAGTATGTATTATAGGACATTTATTGATGTTTTAATGATCAAAATCCTACATACTCTTACTATGCTTTTAGAATAGTCAAACAGAATTCAGCAGTTTCTGTCCTCAGTAAAGCAATTTCTTTATGAAAATTACAATACAATTGTTTAAGAGCCTCCAGAAAGTGTTGTAACCGAAGGTAGTAAATAGAAAACCATTCATTTTGCCTATCAAATTTAGTGCGATAGCAAGGGAGAGTGATATTTGAGGCAGAACCTTTATTGTTTTTGTTTTGTAAATTTTTTGGTGTTTATCTGATGGGCACAGCAATAGGGAAAGTGGAAGAGAGAGAGAAACAGATTTTCCATCTACTGATTCACTATTCAAATGGCCGTGATGACAAGGAGTGGGCCAGAAAAAGCCCGGCTCTAGAATTCCATCTAACTCTTCTGCGTGCATAGCCAGGAACCAAGTGTTTCGGTCACTGTCCACTGCCGTCCAAGGTGCACCAACTGGGAGATGGAATAGAAGCAGAGCAGATGGGACTTCATCCAGCACTGCGGATTTGAATGAGGAATGAGATTTCTGCATTTCAGAGGGCAACATAACCTTCTGTGCTAAAATCCAGGACCCAGGGCCTGTATCTTTATTCTTATATATACTTATATCAGTATTACTTTTCTTCTCTCTTTTCTCTTTTCTTCTCTTCTCTTTTCTAGTCTTTGCTTTGCTTCACTTTTTCTTTTTTAAGATTTATTTTTTTTATTGGAAAGTCAGAAATACAGAGAGGAGGAGAGACAGTGAGAAAGATCTTCCGTCCAATGATTCACTCCCCAAGTGACAACAATGACCGATGCTATGCCGATCCAAAGCCAGGAACCAGGAACCTCTTCCGGGTATCCCACATGGGTGTAGGGTCCCAAGGCTTTGGGCTGTCCTCAACTGCTTTCCCAGGCCACAAGCAGGGAGCTGGATGGGAAGTGGAGCTGCCGGGATTTGAACCGGTGCCCATATGGGATCCTGGCGCGTTAAAGGTGAGGACTTTAGCCACTAGGCCATACCACTGGGCCCATCACTTCGTTTTGTTTTTTTTGTTTGTTTGTTTGTTTCTTTGTTTTAAGATTTATATTGGAAAGGCAGATTTACAGAAAGAAGGAGAAACAAAGATCTTCCATCTGCTGGTTCACTCCCCACGGGCCCCAAGGGCCAGAGACAAGCTGATGCAAACCAGGAGCTAGGAACCCGGAATTTCTTCCAGACCTCCCCCATGGCTGCAGGGTCCCAAGACTTAGGGCCATCCCCTACTGCTTCCCCAGGCCACAAGCAGGGAACTGCATGGGGACTGTTACAGCTCAGATACAAACTCGCACCCGTATGTGATCCTGGGCATGCAATGTGAGGATTTAGCTACTGATCCATCATGCAGAACCCCGGTTTTTTTCTTTATTTCTTTCAGGATTTTTTTTTTTCATAAAAGGTTAGAGACTGGGCCCTTGACTATGATTGCATATGACTGGGAAGAAATAATCTTTATTTTCTTTCTCACAGCCCAGCACGGTACTGCTTTTAGCCTAAAAGAACAGGTTTCTGACATTCTCAGCTTCTCAGCATCAGGCAGAACACACTACCTTCTGAAGGTAAGTACAGTCAAGGGGCTGGAGTCCCCTGCCCCTACCCTGTGGCTACCTACTTGACAGAAGCCTTCCCTCTGGACTCCCTCAAGACGATAGTGGATGGCAAGCATGGCCACCGGGACACAAACCAGTGCCCATATGGGACCTCGGCTCATTCAAGGCGAGGACTTCAGCCTCAAGGCACAGAAAAAAATCCTGTCCCTCCCCCCCCAGGATAAAAGTGATGTGTCAACAGAAGCATGTTGCTTCAAAAGTGTATGGGGAAGAATCTATTCTCTTGCCTTTTCTAGCTCTGTAGGCCACCTGCTTTCTCTTGTCAATGGCAGCCTTCCCTACTGAATGCCAACAGGAACTGATGCACTGATTACACCATATTTCTCATTCAAATGATTAGTAATCTTAATTATGCCTGAAGGCTTAGTCCTCTGATTCCATGCACAAAACAAGAAGCATGTTTTACATGAACACAGAATGGCCACTTGTTCTGCTAGCATTGGCATGTGTTTGGAGGGTTATTGCTACTTCTACCGCAGTTCACCCTTTGTTCCTAACATTTGCCTCTGTCACATAAAAGTATATTCACTTTGTTCAAGTGTCCCTGGATACCTGACCCAGTGCTTTGCAAATTCTATGTTAAATATGTCATCGTTGAAGAAAAAATCTTAAAGCTCATCTTCTAAATAAGATACAGGCAACCCCCCCCCCAAAAAAGAAACTATTGAGTCTTCAATTTCTTTTGGCGGGGGAGGGGGATTTTTCCCAACCATGTACATGTGATTGCCAAAATGGCATATTGTTGCTACGTAACCGCAGCACATGATCCGGGTCACAATTTTGCTGCTATTTAGTTTGGCACACTTTCCTACAATTGCCAGTTCCCAATAACTTGTATCTCTTTTCATTATTTTTAAAACTATCTCTCCTCTATTTCTCAGTTGTAATAACAGAAGTATAAACAAAGAGAGACAGACCTCTGCTCTCTGTCTGTCATCATGTTCTAGAACATGAAGAGAACCATCGCCATTAACTGGAAGAGAGTTACATGTAGTGCATGAAAATAGAAATCAAGCGCTCAAGGCTCAAATTGAGGATTCTAATTTTGATGAAACTGGCATAAAGATGTGTTAGATGTTTCAGCTTTTGTTGACAGTCCCTTGTAAAGAATCTGATTTACGCAAGCTCTGTACAATGAAAATTACAAATACCAAACCAACATTTTAAGCATGCTATTGTTCTATGAACTATACAAAATAGGGGAGAATTTTAAATATGTTAGGACTTTTTCGAAGTCAAATGTTTATTAAGCATTGATAAGGTATTTGAGTTTACACTGTCTAGAGAATGGGTCACCTAAAAAACACCATGTGTAGGGCCAGCATAGTGGCATGGTAGGTTAATTCTATGCCTTGACTGCCACCATTCCAAATGGGCACCGGTTCTTGTCCCAGCTTCTCCACTTTTGATTGAGCCTATACCTGTGACATGAGAAAACAGTGGAGAATGCTTCAAGCCTTGGGCCTGTACACATATGTGGGAGACCAAGCAAAAAGTTCATGTCTTTGAATTAGCGCAGCTCCAGCTGTTCTAGCCATTTGGGGAGTGAACTAGGAATGGGATAACCTTCTCTCGCTCTCTCCTTCTCTCTATAAACACCCTTTCAAATAAAAATAAATAAGCTTTTAAATGAGACATCATGTACTTTGATTTTTGAAAATGAATAGTTATTTATTACCACTGTAAAATAGTTTTGTGACCTGATG
The DNA here is from genome assembly GCF_017591425.1 of Ochotona curzoniae. Lineage (NCBI taxonomy): Eukaryota > Metazoa > Chordata > Mammalia > Lagomorpha > Ochotonidae > Ochotona > Ochotona curzoniae. The sequence goes on along the minus strand of NW_024466502.1, from coordinate 36,880,122 downwards.
TAGCTAACGTACCTTCAATTACTTTATGTGTTTGGAAAGCTCAGTTTTTATTCAGGGGCAGAAATGATGTACTAACATATTTAGGAATGTAAATATGGGAGGAATTATTTGCATTGTGGCATCCTATTTAGTTTTACACTTTCAATACAAAAAAAAAATTGACGCTGCAAAAAAAATTTAGAATGTTTACTATGTCCCTTGCTTTGGAATCCTTCTATTATGTACCTGAATCAAAGCGTGTCCTCCAAGGAATAATGCCAAGCTGGACAAATCAAGAAATGCTGCTGGGTGTAAAGTGAGAGACAGGATACACAAATAGAGAAAAAAAAAGTAGCTTTGAAATTATCAAAGAAATTACTTCAATCAAGTGTCTACAGGAGGATATCTCTAAGGAAATTTAAAGGGAACATCATGAGAGAATCAATTAGAAGATGCTTCAAATTCTTAAACTATCAATGACAAATCAAGACAATGTTTGTGAAGTCTGTATTTTCTGGTTTTCTTTCTCCTTCCTGAGCATGTCAAAACTCACAGGTAGTCTTGTTGCAAGGTGAACAGGGGTAAAGATGCAACAAAATAATGACAACCATGCCTTTTTGTTTATATGGAAAAGTGTGTAACATGAAGTGCCACCAAGCAATGAGAATAATTTATTTTTAGACATACAGTTTGACATTTTCATCATTAGAATAAAGTAGAAATTGAATCACAGTACAAATCCTTTTCAGCATTTGAGGAAAATTAGAGGATCTGTTTGAATTGCCATCTAAGAAACCATGAAAATCAATTTGCTCTGTACAAATATGAAAAGACAATGGTAAAATAGTATGTATAATCCTTGGGAACCTGCACCACATAAGAGACCCAAAAGGAGGTCCCGGCTCCTGGCTGTAGATCAGCTCATCTATGGCTTTTGAGGCCACGTGGGGAACTAGCAGATGGAAGATCATTCTCCCTGACTCCTCTCTGATCTGAGTATAAAACAACCCTCATGTAAAATACAGGATATATACACATATATATGTATATGTATATAAAAAAGGATGTACTTATATTCTCATAGATGAACTGTATAATGAAGACTAACATACTGGAAAATGAAGACACATTGCAATAAACAACTCTACCATAAAATAAAAGAAATAAAATAAAAACAACAATAGCACTGTTAATTATGACATGACAATACAAGATTATCCACAATTACCTGGATGTACAATGCTAATATGCACTTAAACAGCAGCATGTTAAACTCGTAACTGCTACTAAAGTACTATACTACTGTAATGATATGGGAGGAAATGATGGGAGGAGATGATTCAAAGGGAGGCAGGGAAAGGGGAGGGGAGAATACCTACACGTACAAAACTGTATAATGGAAAACAATAACAATACAAATATTTTAAAAATCACAGACTCCTATGTTGTGTGAGAAAAATGAAAGCCACAATAATTGTATTATAAATTACTTATAAAATACAGTGGAAAATAATTTTCTGAGAACATGTAATAAATCCATACTTTGATCAATAATTTTTCTAGATTAATTTTGATAAAGTTTAAAACAGATATATGATTATAGACTTTCTGTAATGTTATAGAGGAAATATATGTTGGATTTAATGAATTTATTTGGCAGTTAAAATCATAACATTTGATTTATAAGAGCAAATTTATGGTGCTTCTCTGTAATTTATAGAGATTTCTCAACATAATTTTAAAAATGAACACAAAATTCAGTGTGTTATGTGCTTCAGAAAAAATAAAATTAATAATACTTTTACAATATGTTGTTTTGTAAAAACTAAAAAGGTAAAACTAAACATCAACATCATCATTACAGATATATCAGATATTGACTTTTGATTTATATATTACCTAATTAGAATAAATGCATCTCATAACATGTAAATTGATTAACTCAGAAAAGCATAAAGAAATTAAATAACTAACATCTTGTCATTGAAAAAAATCTGATAAAGTTACATTCACATTATCAACAAACACCAATCACATAAACACACACACACACACACACACACACACACACGCACGCACACACTTGCTAAAATCACTAAAGCAAAGGAAAACATACACATAGCAGTAGAAAAAAAACACACATTCCCATACTCCATAAATATGCAAAATTATTATGTGTCAGTTAAAACATTAAAAATGAATGTGGGAGTGTTAGTTGACACAATAAAATACAGTCTGGGGATTTTATGCTATGTGCTCTGTATCACTAACATCGCAACAGGCAGAGCACACAGATATCTGCCTGTATTAACCATTTATGTGGATATGGAAAAATCATAACGAAAAATGAAGACTATCCACACCTGCAGTTTTAGAAGTGAACAGAATGTGTTGCTATGTGTGAATCTAGATATCCAAGATGTGTTAATGGTTTATATAATAACCCTTTTTTATACTAATGCACCAAAAAGCAATAGTTAATTGGATGTCTTCTAGCATATGCCGATATTTTGTGCATCTTTTTTTCCTGTTAATTCATTTTTACCATTTTAAAAATTGAATTGCTTGTCAAGGGAAGTCAGGTATCTAAGAATAAAGGATAAAGAAAACTGGGTGAATTGATAAAAAGAAGACAAACTAAATATCTTTTTGGGATGGTATAACTGAATATAAATTTAATACTATTTTTCTAAATATTAAATTAGTTGATTTTGGAAGCAATTACCTGGAGTTCTCTTCTTGGTTCTGTACTGGAAAATATATGACCAATCATTTGCACCATCTGCTGTTGACCATCTGTTGAGGGAGGTGAGTGGTCAACTGGAATTATACCTGTTTAAAGAAACACAATTTAAAAATGAAAAACTAGCAAACAAAAGGAAAAGGTGTTCAGTAAACAGTACTTTGGCATAAAGTAAAAAGAATAATGATGCTCCAAAAACTGGCAACATTATGACCTAATATTTAAATTATAAGTAGAAACCATCCCATCATCATGGAAAATCCAACTGACTTATCAACAAGAGATTTTTAGGAAATTTTTATTTTGTTTTTTAAAGATATTACTAATAGATTTTAGGATGGTAAATTCCCTTTGTGTTTATCTAAATGGTATTAAGTTATATATTTTCTCAATTAAACCTTAGGATTTTCACTTTCATCAATTTGTTATACTTTTCATTCTTGTTTTAAATTAAAATATAAAAGATATGTGAAAAGGAGATAATCACAAAGAGTTTACCCGCGTTTCCTGATAATCAGGTCAGTGAAGCCGCCATGTGACTTTCAACTAATATCCTCTTCAGCCTTACCAACACATGCTTCCCTACTTCCCCCGTCAGACAATGGTAACCACAGTTCTAATTTTAACTTTAATGAATATGAAGTAGTGTGTGTGTGTGTGTGTGTGTGTGTGTGTGTGTCTGCATGTGTGTGTGTCTGTGTGTGTCTGTGTGTCTGCGAGTCTGTGTGTGTGTGTCTGTGTGTGTTTGCGTGTGTGTGTGTGTCTGCGTGTGTGTCTGTGTGTCTGTGTGTGTCTGTGTGTGTGTTTGCGTGTGTGTGTGTCTGTGTGTGTGTGTTTGCGTGTGTGTGTGTGTCTGCGTGTGTGTGTGTCTGCGTGTGTGTCTGTGTGTCTGCGTGTGTGTCTGTGTGTCTGCGTGTGTGTCTGTGTGTGTGTGTGTGTGTGTGTGTGTGTGTGTGTGTGTCTGTGTGTGTGTGTGTGTTGTTTTGCTTTGCTTTGCTTTCTTAAATGTTTCTTAAGATGTTCAAGTCACCTTTGCTTTTGGAATTTTTGTAAGGCCAGAGAAGAGTAATATCTGCTTCCTGAGAGAATACATTAAGAAATGCAAAGTTATAGTCAGAAAAGAATCTGAGAAAGCTTGGCAGAGAATCCTCATCCGTAAGCTGATGTCTCCCGTTGCTTATTTTGTCGAACAAAGGAACACTTTGGAGACTTCTGACAGTCATTATGGGCCCACGTAACCATTCTCATTTGATTTTTTAAATTTATATTTGCTTTCTAATCTTTTTTAAAATATTTATTTATTTTTACTTCAAAATCGGATACACAGAGAAGAGGACAGGCTGAGAGGAAGATCTTCTGTCCATTGATTCACTCCCCAAGCGGTCACAACAGCAGGAACTGAGCCGATCTAAAGCTAGGAGCCAGGAGCCTCTTCTGCATCTCCCATGTGGGTACAGGGTTCCAAGCCTGTGCGCCATACTCCACTGTTTTCCCAGGACACAAATAGGAAGCTGGATGGGAAGTAAAACCACCAGGATTAGAAACGGTGCCCATATGGGTTTCTGACATGTTCAAGGAGAAGACTTTAGCCACTCGGCTACCACACTGGGCCCTTGCTTTCTAATCTTAACAAACAAACAAAAACCTTAAAACACCACTTTATTTTTCTTCAATTAATAATTGAGAATGGGAACAGGTGGCTGGTTATGTTTTGAGAATTCTGTGCTTTAGGAATGGACCAGTTTTATCATTTAATAGCAAGAAAATATCTTGAATTTAAAGGAAATTACAAAATAAAGCGCAAATATTTTTACTGTCTCTTACTTCCACTTACCATAAACATATTGAATCCTCTTTTAGTATACAGCAGATTTCCGTAAGTATTCCGATTGTTAGAATTCTTCAGCTGTCTCGGTGCCCTACAACACTTTGTTTCCTTTTTTTTTTCTTTTTGGTTATTATTTCCCACTGAAAAGTGAAGAGAACTAGAAATCATAATTAACTGGATTAGAATATGAAATTACAAAATACATACACCTGTTTTGCATCTGTGATAGATACAATAGTACATCAGTGATTATTTTATTTTTATAATTTCACTGAGTTTGAAACATATACCAAATTAAACAGAAAAGAATGAGAATGATCTTCGCTCCTCGGGTGCCTGCGCAGCAGGATGCTGGTACCCCGGCAGCACCTGCACTAGATCTCAGCCAAAGCACCAGGAAGCAGCCTTTCAGACTCTCTGCCCTAACCCTGCTGCTTTCTTTACCACTCAAATGAAATTTACCCTTAGGTATAAAATGTGAGAAGCAATGAATCCTTGATATCACATCTCGCCTCCTTTATAAACTCTATCAATTACATAGTAATGGTACTTTTGATAAAAACTCTGCATAATGCGTTACCATTAAAAATTTCATACACAATCTTCAAAATGTTACCAAATCACATTATTAGTAGTTTATTTGCATATATCCATTTAAATATGTTCATTTATAAAGTGCTCCTAAGGAAACATAGCATCAATGGAATTACACGTATCATCTTGTTATAAATATATGTTTCTAAAATGCAATGTCATTGAGATTTAGCTTGCAACATGTTCCTTTACTACAAGCAATTTTCTTAGTTCACAGACTTAATTCATAGTAATTTGTCCTTTTGGAAAAAGTAATTCATTTTTATACATTTCCAAAAGTCTGAAAGAGTATTATTCTTTTTTAATTCATATTTTCATTCATACATGATACTTTGTGAATAATATTCAGAATGGATAGTTTTATTATATTTTAAAATTATGAAATATTTTTCATATTCTAATTTAACTAACATACACATTCTTCCCACTCCGAGTTTCCTGCTCCTTATATTCTGATTATTATTTATTCCCTTCATTTCTCTGATACTGCATTTGATTCCAAAGCTGTATCACATTGTGTTAGCAAAGAAATCTTGGTTTCCCTCTGTTGAATCAGAAGTTGGAGAGTCCTAGGATTCTTCTTTTTCATGTCATTAACTTCTTCTAACTGACACTGGATACTCAATGTACAGTTCTTGTGCTGCTGTCTGCACGAAGCACATTATGCTACTGCTCATGGCTGCTCTGGCAGCTTCCCACAAAACACTCAGGCTAGTTTCTTACTTTTTATTGATATTAATTTATTCTGAAATAGTTTTCATCTGCTGCACAAATGCTTCAGTTTTAATTAGAGAGTTGTTAAATCTCCATACTTCAGATCTTTTATAATTTAATATAGCAGCGGAGACAATGACACCAGGAAATTACTGAGCAAACTTGGATATCTATAATAGCAGGTGGCTGCTTGCTTCAACATAGCTCATTTTTTAAAATAATTAAGTACTCAAGCATCAGTAAAATATAAATAAAACAAATCCAATTTCTTTTTTTGAAGATTTATTTATTTTTTGATTACAAAGTCAGATGTACAGAGAGGAGGAGAGACAGAGAGGAAGAGAGACAGTGAGAAAGATCTTCTGTCTGATGATTCACTCCCCAAGTGACCGCAAAAGCCGGTTCTATGCCGATCCAAAGCCAGGATCCAGGAGCGTCTTCCGGGTCTCCCACGTGGGTCCCAAGGCTTTGGGCCATCCTCGACTGCTTTCCCAGGCCACAAGCAGGGAGCTGGATGGGAAGTGGAGCTGCCGGGATTAGAACCTGCGCCATATGAGATCCCGGTGCGTTCAAGGCGAGGACTTTAGCCGCTAAGCCGCACCACTGGGCCCCACATCTAATTTCATATCTGTTTCTCAACTGACTCTTCCCCTTCTCAATTAACAGGAAGTTGTATAAAAGTAATAATCCACAGAAAATATTATTTTCCCCATTGCCTGCTTTGATTTTAACTGCAGTGTAGAATATAGGAAGCATCAGTCTTAAATTGATGGTTCAAATTGCTAATCTTCCACCTACAAGTGCCAGAATCTCATGGGGCAGCAGTTCATCTTCCAGATGCTTCACTTCCAATCCAGCTCTCTTCTTTGGACTGAGAAAGCAGTAGGGGATGGCCCAAAGCCTTTGAATCCTGCATCCATGTGGGAGACCTGGAAGTAGCTCTAGCTCCTGGCTTCAGATCTGCTCAGCTCTGGTTCTCGCTGCCATTTACGGAGTATACTAGCACACAGATCTTTTCTCTGACTTTTTATTTTTCTGTAAATCTGAGTTTCCAATAAAAATGAATAAATCTGAAAAAATATAAGAAACATTATTTGGAGTATGGGAGTATAAGGTAATACATCACTCAGAAGAATTGCATTTATTATGCAGATGTAAAAATTCACGTCAGAGAATTTCAAATTTTTCTTGGCACCAAGGGCAAGGCAGATGATGCAGGGAATTTTAACCAGATATCTGGATTTTAAAAGACTCTAGTGTCAAGAAATGCATGCTTTAAGATTCTTATTTACATATGTGGAATAAATTATTGAATGGATTTTTTATAGCTTATTTATGTTATTTAATCAAATAGTATACAATACCAAATGCAAGGGATATAATAAAAATATGTATCACCATACAACACGTTTTAAATTTTTGAAATGAAATATTAAATATGTATGAATTTGAATTGAATGGCCTTGGAGACTGCTGGAATTCCGGACCCAATGCTTCATTCTTGCACACTACTGTCTTTTCTGACTACTTCGGTCCTTGTATTACAAGCAATGCTACACCAAGTGCCTATTCCATAAGTGTTTCTTGCTTCTCGGAGTCTACAGATATGTGTTGTTGAAACATTCTAACTAACATACATGTAAGGTTGAAGTCATTTTCCTACTGGGATTTCCCACAACAAACTTTTATTCTTTACATTAAAAATAATCTGATATATCCATAATAGAATACATAAAATTATATTATTAAAATGTTTGTATCAGTGTAATGTGTTGAATGGAACTTGACTTTTGAAAAATACATAAAGATTTCCATTTTTAGAAACTATTTATTTGAAATTATTACAGAGGCAGAGAGAGACAGAGAGATCTTCCATTTGCTAATTCACTCCCCAGATGTTCTTGATGCCCATAGCTCTATCAGGTTGAAGTTAGGAGCTTCAGCAAGATGCCCCACATGGGTTGTAAAGGCCCAAATACGTAGGCTATGTTCTGCTGCTTTTCCCAAACCATCAGCAGAAATCTTTGATCAAAAGTGGAGCAGCTAGAGCCTGAACTGGTGTGTGCAGGGATGCTGGACTAAAGTGCCACACCACATTGTCAGCCCCTCCTACAAATGTTTACATACCTGGTTGTGGCATCAAGAATAAGGAGGCATTTGTTACAGTTACGGAGGCTGAGAAGTGGGTCTGGTGGTAACATTTCAGGTCGTTTGGGGCATACTCTGAGGGGGTGGTTCCTAAGAGGGCTGGATTGTTTTAGCTTCAGCTCTATCGAACTGGTGTCTCAGCTTCAGAACTAACAGTGGGATTACAATTACTGAAAGAACTAACACTAAAAAATAATTTCTGGGAATAATATCAAGCATTCATCAATCACTGGTCATTTATGCAGTGATATCATTGCTTAAACATCAGTGTTCAAAATAAGAACATTTTACAGGAAAGCAAATTAGTAAAGTACAACACCAATATATATATGATATCCATTAAATGCAATAAAAACATGAGCAAAATCAACTGTGAAGATTCCTTAAGAGATATTACGTGTTAACAGTTATTTGGTATTTATTTTGTAATTAAAATAATTTGTTTTTAATCAAATGTACACATTATCAATAACTTCATTACATTATCTATGAATGCTTGAATCAATACTATAGCGACATTTGATTATGTGATTGTAACTAAATCCACTGGTTATTCAACGTATTGTCCCAGGATAACTGTGGAAAAGCTGTGCTTTTTCCTAAAGTTAGAAAGTTCAGCTATTCTGAGTGCCATCTGTGACTGAAAATTGTAAAATAATAATAATAACAATAACAATAATAATAATTAAATAGCAAGCAAACTTCAACATTTAGAGTTAATATAAATAAAACTTAGGGAACTAATTTGAAGAAACAAAGAATAAATTAATTTATTACAGGTAGGTGAAAATAAGCTTTATTCGTATTAAATTTATTAACTAAAAGAAAACATTATCTTTAGTATAATTGGCTTCATTTTATACAATATTTAAAAGCAACTGAGTAGCTCTGAAATTGACACTATTAACTAATCAGTTAATTAATTAATTTTTAAAAAGATTTATTTTGTTTTTGTTGGAAAGTCAGATATTTAGAGTGGAGGAGAGATACAGAGGAAGATCTTCCAACCATTGGTTCACTCCTCAGGTGGCTAGAGTTGAATTGATCTGAAGCCAGAAGCAAGGAGCCTCTTCCTTAGGGGTCTCCCACATGGGTGCAGGGTCCCAAGGCTTGGAGCTGTCTTCCACTGCTTTCCTAGACCACAAGAGTAAGCTGGAAGGGAAGTGGAACTGCCAGGGTTGGAATTCCTGCCTGTATGGGATCCCAAGGCTTGCAAGGTAAGCATTTTAGCCCTAGGCTAGCAGGCTGGGCCTAGCAGTATTAACTTTAAGCACAATTTTAATACAATATAGATTGAAATATAATTTGTTTATGAACAATATTATGTTAAGGTTGAGTAGATACATTCACAAAATCATAACTCCTTTTTGTTAAGATTTATTTATTTTTATTGGAAATTTAGATATACAAAGAGGAGAGACAGAGAGAAAGGTTCACTCCTCATGTGGCTGCAATGATGGAGCAGAGCCAATTCGAAGCCAGGAGCCTGGAGTTCTTCTGGGTCTCCCCCACGTGGGTGCAGGGTCCCAAGGCTTTGGGCAGTCCTCAACTGCTTTAACAGGCCACAAGCAGGGAGCTGGACAAGAAGTGGGGCTGCCAGGATTAGAACTGGTGACCATATGGAATCCTGGAGCATTCAGGGTGAGGATTCAGCCACTAGGCCACTGCACTGGACCCCTTCTTCTTTCTCTTCTCCTCCTCCTCCTGCTCTGCCTCCTTTCTTCTTCCTTCTCTGTCCCCTCCCCCTCCTCCCTCCTCCTACTCCTTTTCCTTCTGCTTCTCCTTAATTTGTGTTATAGTTCCATAGGTCTGGGATTTCCCTTATCCCACTTCCAACACCCTTCTGCATGACTGAGTTCCCCCACATTAGTACAATAGTATAGTTCTTCATAACCAGTCATATGTCCATCATTGTGGGCATTGACAAAGGCAATGTTCAGCAACCTATTGTCAAGATACATTTAGCAGCTTCATTGAGAATTTGCATTTGGTCTGGAAGTAGAGATGCACACTGCATTGTATCCTCATATCTGGATATGATAGTCTCAATTACACAGTTACTATACATCCCCTTAAATTAAGACACACACAATCAACAGCAGGGAGCAAAATAGAAATTTAGAATGACATGAAGTTAAATAACATGCTTCAAAATGATTAATTTGTTGCTGAAATGTACAAGAAATCAAGAACTTTCTTGAAAAACAGTGATGCTATTTTATGACCTATGTGTCAGTGAGGAATTTAATATATGAGAAAAAACTGTGTTGAATAAATGAAAACAAAAACAAACAAAAAGGAATTAATACAATGCATAATGTAAATTCGGCTTATCAAAGATTCATTCTGGGCAACACATTATTGATAAAGCCACTTCGTCCTCATGCACTGTGATATGAATGCTGGTTCTCGTTGGTTAGCTTTTATACATATGTATCTGATGTAGCTTCCAGCTTTCATTTAATCACATTTTTGATCTTCAGTGAAAAAGTCAAAATTCTGACCTTAACATCAGGAATTGTATTCCTGGGAGTTTTTCATAGATTCTTTGCAAAAAGGGAGTATACAACTGGCCACAGGAAATAAGTCTAAATTGGAATATATCTTCAAGGCCAAACTCCTGTTATTTTACTTGACTGCAGTCAGCACAACCCTGGTGCCTCATTTAGTGGTGCAACATAACCTACGTGTTGTTTCTAGGTCTCTGAACCACTTCAGAATGGAGAACTCCTTTCATGGTGTAACAGAATTTCAAGCAAACATAACCAATTATGAATGAATATATACATATATAATTTATATAATATATAACATATATAAATAATTATATAAAATGGTATATAAATATATACTATATAATTATATAGAATACGATTATATATTATACATAATATAATGTATAATTATGTAAATTATACATCTAAAATTTATATGATATGAATATAATATATAATATATAAATTATTGTTTTTTCTAATTAATAACTATTTTAAATTTCAAGGATTGTGTAAGACTGAGTTTCACCTTACAAATGTAACTGGTCACAGATATTAACATTAAGAATTATCAAATATCTGTAATGTAACCAGCTAGCTAAAAGCATAAAAAAGGAAGCATAAAGTAATGTTAGAATATTAAGATATTGCTTGTGCATATTTACCAAATATAATTATACTTAGTAAATGTGTCCGCTTTGAACTTATAATTTTATATTCTATTTACAAAGTATTATATGTGATATATGCGCTATTACAGCAACTTATTAAATGAAGTAATTATTTTCTTGTTAATATTCAAGGGTAAAGAGAAAAAAATTAAAATTTAGGATCAAAATGATTTCTTTTAATGTATGAAATTGGACATTTTTGAAGAAATACTTCATTATATGAAGAATTTATTATTTTTAGAAGTAAATAAAAAAACAAAAATAACTCTTTTTACTGGCCAATTTAAGAATAATAATCCTTCATTTGTTCATTTTGAGAGAAACAGCAGGCAGCTTTTCGCAAATGAATTCACAAAGGTCCAAAAACTCTTAAAAGGATTTGTGCAATGCAAGAAAAAGTCAATGCCCAAAGCCTTTGCTTTGGTGAAGAGCCTAGCATGTTTCATTTGCACTACAATTTTAGCAAAGCTATTCAAAGATGTATTGCCTTACAAAAGCTGTAATAATCTGGGAAGTTTTCCAGATTCATTTACAAGAAAGCAAAGAGTTCGATTTGAGCTACATTCTGAAGGACTCTTCTTTATTCTCATTATAACCTAAACATCTTACACTGGACTGTCTGAACTCTTTGTTCGGGAGGCAAAGATGCCTTCATTGTGTACATTCCTTTGTGACACCATACACATTATTCTGTACTGGGTATTCAGGAATCCATTCTTACCCTTCACTGAAGATTCACTCTGTGGATATGCAAGACAGTAGCTCAATTTAAGAACACTATTTTTGTTTTGGGTTTTTTTTTTTTCAGTTGCAACTGTTCAGTTTGTACTCATTGCCATAAAACACAGAACATCTCCCTGACATTTCTAAACTCTACCATATGAAATGCTTATCAGATCTGGCACCCAAGATCAAAGTGTTTATTTGTTTATTAGAGATTTCAACATGGTTCATCTTAACTGCAATTGCAGGAGACAATTCTGAGCACATATTTGTGTTCATAGTCATTAAGTATAACATTTTCCTTAATCATTATAGGTGGATTTCTGTTGCATTTGTCAACTGGATAATAAGGATATACATTAATTCTTTTGAGGAAGTATTTCCTCCACAATATTATCTCACAGCTTTTCTAATTTTCCATTTGTTTAACTTTTCAATAATATTATGACAGGGCTTCCTAGGAGCAGAAAAGTGGAAATCCAGTTAGAAATAAGTGTGTTTACGAAAGATTCTTTATATCTATTTCTTGTTAGTATTTCAATTTTCTAACTGGATATCAACTAAAATTTACAAACAACTCCCCTTCTTTTACAATTGCTTCCTTAATTATTTAACAGTAATTATTTCTCTTACAGTATTTATACTACAGTAAATGTCTCCTAGGAGAGATTTATTGGGTTTATTGGACTCATCTCATTGGACTTTCACAAAAAAATATTAGATTTATATAAATATATCTTGAGAAGCAATTTTCATTCCAAGGTTATGGATGGAAACATTCAGTATTTTTAAGATGACAAAAATTTCAACACAGCGGAAATCCAAAGAAGCTACTTGGAAATATGGTGGAAGCAACTCAAGACCATCATATAGAATATAAGTGCTGTGAGACTGACACAATCAGAATTTTACTCTTGTTATAGATGTATGATAAATATATTATTTATTATAGAAAAGATAGCCAATGAGTCATCACACAATGTAGAAAATGAACCTCTATTAAAGGAGCAAGGCAGTTCGATGGAGTGTATGCGATGCAGATGTGCAGAAGAAATGAATACAGAGTAAGATGAAAGATTTTACACTATACACAATAATTAACACAAAATATATAATATAGTTAAATAGAAAATGAAAGATTATAAAACTTTCATACCACTATTATTAATGACTTAAGCCCATCCCCAATACACATATATCATGCTTTCTATGATTTGTGGTTGCTAATACACAGAGTATAAATATTATAAAATACATAAATAAAATTCACATTCTGAGATTGAATCATTTTATGCAGCCTTCTCTATTCTGAACAACAGGGATTTTTCTACTTTATGACATGCTAATTTCTTCATTTAGTGGAAGACTGTGATTATATTAAAAATATATATGTGCCTCAAACATTTTAAAAATTAAGAAATGAAAGGAGGGAAAGGGGAGAACGGAGTGGGAGATAGCGGAACAACGCTAGGAGGTATCATGTTGTTAAGACTATATACATGAGCTACAAGAAAGCCAGCTCCCTTTGCATAAATAAATACAAGAAAGATTAAAATTAAAACTGGGTGATGATTGATACAAAGATGTTATTTCAGGTAAAACATTCATAATGGTAAAAGAAACCTTTTTTAAAAAAGAGTAAATAACCAAACTTAAAAACAAACAAACAAAAAATAGATCAGGGAACTCACAGAATGATATATAGTGACAATGAACATATATCATTATATAGATGCATGTGTATTTATAATTTGCAACTATGGCTACATATTAAATATGCAATAATGCAATAGTATTGCACTACTATTAGACTGCGCAAAATTTTAGCAAGATAATATATTTATGAGGCAAAATTTATACTCAGAAATGTTAGTCACAGATTTATTACAAAATCCAATGAATAGTTAAAAATGCTCTGTCCCATACTTCATTGTTTCTCTGCTTTAAGGTTTTTAGGCTAATGTAAAGCCATATGTTTATTGTTCTAAAGGTTTATATCAATGAAGGACAGAAGAGAGAAAGGCAAAGGAGAAAGAAAAATATACTCTATCCGCAGATCCATCCCCCAAAATATCACAGCAGTTCGATTTAGACAACAGTCAACAACCAGGAGCAACATCCTGATCTCATTTGGATGGCAGTAACCCAAGTACATGGGTCATCTTTTTGTTGCCTTCCTAAGAATATTAGCATAAATGCAAGACAGGAAGCAAAGCAAGACGGGCTCAGTATCCTCATAAACGTGATGTTGGCATTGGGAGTATTAACATGTCATATTAGTGTGACACATTTGTAACAATAAGTGAGTCACAAACACCCAGCCTACCCTATTTTTAAATCCTGATTTTCTTTATTCCTCTCTCTCGTTCCGGTTTCAAGAATTCGACTCTTTCTGTTCAGACGGGTGATTTTTTTTTTATTAGCTTCCACAAATGAAGAAAAACATGTTGTATTTGTTTTTGTGTGTGTGTCAATCTTACTTCGATGCTTTTTAGCTCTATCAGTTTTACAGCAAATGATACGATTTACTTGCTTTACATGGCTGAGCAGTATTCCAATGAATGCATATACCGCATTTTCTTTAACCATTCATCTGATAATGAACACCTTGCTTATTTCATATTTTATCTATTGAGATCAATGTTGCTATAAAAATGGTGCAACAGGTTTCTGTTGGTGACAATGAATCCGTGTCCTTTGGATATAACCCAGGCAGTGTCATTGTTGAATCACAAAACAAATTAAATCCCAGATTTTTTATATATTTAAAGAAATTGTCAATGCGATAGATTCTCGGGGTCCAACCAAATGCCTGGTTGTTAGTAAAACACAATTTTCATCATTTAATTCTATGCTAATATGATATCACTATAAAAGAAGAGATTTAATGCCATTTATATGCAAAATTTTGAGAATGTAATATGTCCTCCCTTCATTGCATCCTCTCTTGTTTTCTTTCATTTCTTCCATCCTTTTTTCCTTTTTAAAGTTTAACAATATATCTTAATTTACATTGTAGACAAGTGATTCACTATCTACCAAATTAATTGTTCAACAAGTTTAAATAAAATCACTGTATTTCAGCAGAAATATAGGCGATCAATGCATATATTCTAAAAATAAAAATGATAGATTTATATCTAGTTTGATCAGAAAAAAATGATACAACAAACAAAAAGAACATAAAATATCAATATCAAAATAGTGATGAGGCAGTAATTCCAAATTCTGTAGGTATTAGATAAGAAGGAAGGTATAAAAAGTGCATTGGTCATTTGAGCAGCACACCTTAACGAGGCTCATTTCTTTAAATACATGAATTATTGATATTAATAAGAATAAAAATATCAGAACAACCTGACATGCATGTTCAAACTCATTAGGAAAGCAATTTTGTATTAATGGTCCTTTATAACATTCAATTAAAAATACTACTAATTTTATATAGAATCTCCCAGAAGACTGAAGAGGAAGAAAACTCCAAAACAAATCCCATATCTTTGCTGTGATTTGATATGCTAATTAAATACAAACGTCATCTGAAAAAGAGAATAAAA
Source organism: Ochotona curzoniae (assembly GCF_017591425.1). Taxonomy (NCBI): domain Eukaryota; kingdom Metazoa; phylum Chordata; class Mammalia; order Lagomorpha; family Ochotonidae; genus Ochotona; species Ochotona curzoniae. Next base: position 36,864,670 of record NW_024466502.1, on the reverse strand, counting down.
GAAATTAGATACAAATTAGTATTGTAATATTATGAATAAAAGAGTGGGAGGGAAACTTGGGGGACAGAAAGGGGATGTCAATGGGGAATCTACTCCTATAAAAAGATATCAGGAAAAATAATAAAAATAAATTCCTAAAAAGAATTTTCAGACTTTTTGCCCTAGTTCTTGCAAGGCTGATGTTGTTGGCTGCTATTCCCTGCACCTTGCCATGCCACTCGAGAATGATTAAAAAAAAAAAAGAAAAGAAAAACGTCAAGAAAACAGCTAAAAAGATAAGGACCCCCTGAACAAATCAGAGGGCAAGGCCAAGAAGTGGTGCAAAGTGAAAGTTGGGGACAAGCTCAACAACCTGGTTCTGTGTGTCAAAGCCACTTAGGACAAGCTCTGCAAAAAAGGTCCCCAAGCACAAGTTCATTACACCCACTGTGCTCTCAGAGACACTCAAGACCTGTGGGTCCTGGCCAGGGCTGCCCTGCAGGGACTCCTGAGTGAAGGATTGATCAGACTAATGTCAAAGCAGAGCTCAACTATTTTACACCAGAAACACCAAGGGTGGAACTGCGCCTGCTGCTGGTGAAGACGCATCAACCAGTTCAATGAATTGAACCTTTGGAAAAATAAAGACTTTATTTATCTTATTAGAGTTATCATAATATCTACAATTCCTCCCAAATATATCAGGATTTTATTATTTTAAAAGGTGAATAAAATTCAGTTTTGCATTTACATGTATATATATACTTTCTTCAGATTATATTTTTAAAAGAATATTTACTTTTATTTGAAAGGCAGGTGTACTGAAGGAGATAGATAGAGGTGTAGTGAAGGAGAGCCACTGTGAGAGCTGAACTACCGCTTTCCCAGGCCACAAGCAGGGAGCTGGATGGGAAGTGGAGCAGCTGAGACATGAACTGGTGCCCCTATGGGATCCCGGGGAGCGGGGAGCGGGGAGGAGAGGTGCGTGCAAGGCAAAGATTTAGCTACTGCCATTCTCTCTTCTTTATTGACACCTGGAAAGTCTTTAATTGTAAAATTTAGCAATTTTGAGGTATTCCCAATCATTTGTATTGTCTTATTTTCAAATGTTAAATACTTGTTGTTTTAAGTTCCAAATTAATGAAACAATGTGTAAAGCATATTTACATCATTTGATTCTGCTTTGCAACTAATTCTCAAAAAAATGAGCCATATTTGGAGTGTAAATTAGAAAGAGCATAACCCTGCTTATTTAGATTTAGTGTATTATGAATAGACACATTTTTCCTGGAATTTCTTTCAGAATACTTCTTGCTGTATAAATGTAAATATCCACATTCCAGTCTTTTTTTTTTTTTGCCTAAGTAAGCAATATCGATACTTAAATCCGAAGGCTGAGAAATTTTCTATTAGTATCAAATTTGGAAAATTATGAAACAAGTGTACTGACATAATATTTTTTAGAAAAAAGTCAGTGGTTGTCAAAGCAACAATCATAATTTATGATTAATTCCTACATAAACACTTTAAGTATTGTATTTTAATTTCTAATATGATAAAAATTAATATAACCCATTATATAACAGGTATTTAGATTTTGTAATTCTTTTTAAAAGATTGAATGTTTCTATAATCATAATTCTAAGGATGGCTAATATTTTTCATTTACTAGGATTTAATTATTAGCTGAATTAAGCTAATGGCAATATTTTACTGTATAGCATTTGTTGTTACTAGTTTAAATTTAATGATCTCTGTGTTAAACTAAAAACTGTGAGATGAAAATATTTTAAGCACAGCACTTTAGAATATTTCCAGTTCTAAGGTTCAGTAATGCAAATAAAAAGCTGAAAATTCTGTAACATAAAACCTTTGGGTCATCTCTCTCCTGGGTTCAAAACCTAGCCTATCATTAATCACAGTGTGGCAGGAAATAGGAGAGTGGTGATATGGTTGGATATAGACCAATGACTGTCCTGAAAAAAATCTCAAAATTTAAGCCTACTTTTAATACGTCACTTGGAGGGATCTGTCAGTGACACCAAACTATAAAACCATCTATCTGTTTCTAAGATATATACAATGGTACCAAAAAGGGGAAACAGTGAGAACTGCTTGGGGCCCTGTACAAACACTCTATACCTCTTAAAATGCCTGGCATGAGAATATGAAACCGGGACTCTATTCTCATGCATTCCCAGAAGCGTTCTAATTTATCACAACCCTAGCTGTACTTCACCAGCAAAGAAATGTATAAATTTCACCTTGGAGGAATTATCTGAGCTGCTTTTTGTGCATATGTAATGTAGGCATGCATTGTGACTCCACTATTATATTATTATTAATCATGAGCAGTCAGTCCAATGCTTTATTTCTGCTCTTCTACATCTTCCATTCAAAAAAGACCTTTAAAAGTCCTCCTAAAAAGACCGTGAATCCCTTGCGACAAGTGTATCGCTAGTCTTTCTCTGACTCTTTAAAAAGTTCAAATCTTCTCTTGAGAAGAATAAGGTTCTGCCTTGCATATTTTTTGTCCTTTTGCAAAGGTTTCTCATAAGCACGATTATGTACACTGAATTCAATTTGAAAGCTAACACAGCTTTGACCCATCTATGTGTAGATAAGATTGATTATGGATATTAACTATCTATAAATGGATTATAATAAAGAATTCATATTTCTGTACTTTTAAAAATCTACTAAAGTTTATTAAAGAAAAACAAAAAGATATTTATAATGCTTTTTGTTTTCTAATATTATAAGTTTTCTTTTATAAAGATAAATGGTTGATGGATTGATTGATATACTAGAGAATTAGACAGAGAGAGCTTCCATCTCCTGACTGATTCCTCAAAAGAATGCAAGAAAAGTCTGGATTCACGTAAAGCATGCAGTTTTCCCATAACAATTTCAGCGGCGCAAGCAGTTCTGCCCTCTTCCATTGCCTTTACAGGATCTTTTCCAGAAAGGTGATTTGGAAGTATAGCAGTCTGGATTCACACTGGCATTTTGATATGGGATGCTGGCACCCCAAGGTCCATATCCCCACAAAGATAGACTCTATAAAATACTAATTATCAGTTCAATCAAACATGTCTTTCCATATTTATTAAACATGGGCTAAGTGTTACGCATGGTTCGGCTGCTAAACCCTCACCATACATCTACCAGGATCGTATATGGACGAGTTCATGTCCCGGATACTCTCCTTCCATCCGAATGGCTGTTTATGGCCTGGGAAAGCAGAAAAGAATGGCCCAAAGCCCTGGAACTTTTAACCCACATGGCAGACCTAGAAGAAACTCCTGGCTCCTGGCTTTGGATCATTTCAGGTCTAACTGCTACAGCTACTTACTTGGGGAGTAAGTCTTTCTCTCTGTATCTCTTCTCTGTATACCTCCCTTTCTAATAAAAATAAATCAGCCTTTTTTTTACTTATTTATTTAATGACACAGTTTAATAGTTACTGGGGTCTTTCTTGCCCTCTCCCCAAGCTCCCTCCCATCCCCACTCCCTCCTCCAGGCCTACAGTGGGTGTCTTTCATGAATCTTCACACATCCATCATGCTGTCACTGAGGTGCCCCCAACACTGTAGGAGATCCCCAGCCATTTTGTCGCGAGTTCATCCCTGCACTGTATGCACGGGACATACCTCTCACTGTTTCCACCTATAAACATGCTTATTTCTATCACACTTCCACTATGCATGCCCTTATGTACACTCCACTTCAGGGAGAACAAATAATGAAATCTTCATCCCCATGAAATTAACAAACTTCTATCAAGGGTATCAATGTGTCATTAAGGTATTGAAAAAGAATGTCCAACATCTTCCTGTATGAATAGCTGTCAGCATGTGACCGATGTGGCTCTAATGAAAGCACAATTAGGATTAGATCATTGATACTTATGAGCACTAGCAAATACAGTGTTAACAGGGACATTGATAAACTCAGGTGACTGACTACAAGAATTCATTTTTCTTATAGATGATTGGTTAATAGGTTACATCACAGGAGCTTATTATGAAAGGTACAAATACTTAGGAGGTGAAATAAGGTCAACTTCACTAGCAGAATCCTTAGAATTGACATTGTATTCAATTATATCATAGTAAACATGTGATATCTGACCTTTTGGAATTGACTCATTTCCCTTAGCCATTATGCTAGGGGAAATAAGTAAATCTTTAAAATATTTATTAAACAAAATATACAATACCATGAAGTTAAATAACATGTTACTAGATATGACAGTCTCCATTACACAGCTAGTATACGCCCCCTTAAAAGAAAAGCCACAAAACAAAATCAACAGGAAGAAAAAAGGTGCTAATCCTCTTCTCTGTCAAGAGAACATCTTGAAGTATCATTTGTAGGGCAGGTTTGGAAGAGGCAAATTCTTTTAATTTTTCTTTGCTGTGAAAGAATTTTATCTCATTTTCAAAGACAAAAGAAAGCTTTGCTGGATATGTTATCCTGGGTCGACAATTTTTTTCTTTTAGAATCACTCCATTCTCTTCTGGACGGTAGAGTTTCCTGTGAGAAGTCTCCTATGAGTTTAACTGGCATTCCTTTATATGTCAGTTTCTTTTTTTTTTTTTTTTCATGTGCACATTTAAGGAGCTTTTCCTTATGTTCAATGGAAGAGAGCTTGATTCATGTGTCGTGGTGAGGATCGCTTCTGGTCAACCCTGTGCCCCTCTGTGTTTCTCTGTCCATTTAATGTGTCCTTACCCTACTCCACTATCTTGATTCTCGACGATGACCCAACTCTTATCTGGCTCCTGTTTTGGACTGGAACAGCAGAGGAGGATTGCCCAAGGCTTTTGGCCACTTTACTAACACTGGAAAATTTGGAAGAGCTCCTTTCTCCTGGCTTCGGACTGGCTCAACTCAAGCCATTGTGGCCATTTAGGAAGTAAATGAGCAGATGGAAGATCACTCTCTCTCTGCTTCAGTCTGTGTAACTGTGTGTGTATGTGTGTGTGTGTGTGTGTGTGTGTGTGTGTACATACATACATATTTAAGATTTATTTTATTGTTATAGTAAAGTCAGATTTACAGAGAGAAGCAAGACACAGTAAAAGATCTCCCATGAACTGGTTCACTCCCCACGTGGCCCCAATAACCAGAGATCATCTGATACAAAGCCAGGAGCCAGGAAGCTTCTTCTGGGTCTCCCATGTGGGAACAGGGTCCTAAGGCCTTGGGCTATCCCCCACTTCTTTACCAGGCCACAAGCAGAGAGCTGGATCAGAAGTGGAACAGCTAGAATACAAATTGTTGCCCATATGCTATCTCAATTCCTGCAAGGCAAGGACATAGTCACTAGGCTATCATGCTGGACCTATAAAAATAAATTTGTAATAAAGAATGTAAAATTTTGCAACACAAATATATGGGAAGATTACAGAATCATCTTTAGAGTTTAATTCTCTGCTGCTCTCCCTAATCATAATTTGGGAGCTGAATTGGGAGTGGAGCAGCTGGTACATGAGCCACCACTCATATGGGATGTCAGGGGCAGATGGAGACTTAGCCTGCAATGCCACTGTGCCAGCCCCAATAGTTTCCCTTTTTATTGTAACTAACTTTATTTTTAGATTTTGATTTAAATAATAAAAATATAAATATTAGCCAGAACATGGCATGAAGGAAAACATTCTTGGGTCAAATGCTATTCATGAAATTTTTCTTCTGTAATATTTTTCAGATTTGGGTTTTATTGGCTATACAAATAAATCTTTGATTCAGAGTTTAGTGATGTTTATGGACCAGAGCCTAGTAAGAGACACTTTGGTGAAGATTTATGTATTTTTATCAGAAAGAAAGATTTACACAGAGAAGGAGGGGAGAGAAAATCTTCCATTTACCAGTTCACTGTCCAAATGGCTAAAATGGCCAGATCTGGTCTAATCTAAGGCCAAGACCCAGAGCCTTCTCAGGAGTTCCAATTTGCTTGCATGATTCCAAGCTTTTGGGCCATCCTTGTCTGCTTTTCCAGGACACAGCCTGGGAGCTGAATACAAACTGTAGTGGGGGAGGATTAGCCTGTTGAGCCATCATGCTGGCCCCCCAAAATATTTCCTTATATGATAATTTGCTCAGATATTTTATCTAGTAGAGTAAATAAATCTTTTATGATAAAACTGAAGACAAAGTTCTCAAAATAACTGTTAAAAGCCATAAGAAGCAAACATAGAGCCAGGCTTGTGAAAGGAACTTGTCAGATTTACATTTGTAGTGTGTCTTACAAATGCTTCTCTTTTTCATGACAGAAGAATAAATTACCTCAATGTTATTGTGGAAAAAGTCTTTGTAGACACTCAAGCTCTAAATATTTAATGGTGTCTGCTACAGTGCAGCAATGGATCTTCCCTCACTTCAAATTAATTGTCATATAAAACTTCACTTAATCTCCCATTTGTAAAGCAATTTACATGTTTCTATTTTTTTCTTTTGCCAAGATGTTCCTACATTTTTCCTACATCTGTCTGCTTCCTCATTTATGTAAAATGTTATTTAAAATATCACTAACCCTACATGAATATTTGTTATAAATTACTGTTAAACAGACATAGTTTCTATATTTATAAATGTCAAAAGCAATAGCAACAATTTTTGTTATATATATTTTTTAACATTGGCTTCATTTACAGAAGTCAAAGTCATGGCTTGTTCCTTCTGCAAAGTATTTGACAAAAGATGAAGAAAGGAAAATATCAGAGATGTTTAAAAAGTTTACTAAGATTAGAATTACCAAAGCTCTTTGGCAGCATCCATTTTTGAGATTTGTTTTTAAGAACAGCGTATTAAAATAAAATAATTTTTATTGTTTTATTTAAAATCATTAAACAATGTTCTAACCATATAATACTAAAAATAAATATATATTTTTAAAAACTTCTGATATGTGAGAACTGATATCATGGCCATCTAAGTTAAATCTCAGTCTAGAGTGCAGGCATCCCATGTAGACAGAGCTCTGAGTTCTGGTTGCTCTACTTCTGAACATCTCCTTCCTGATAGCCTGGAAAGCAGCCATGAGTATCCCGAGTCCTTGGATCCTTGCATGGTCATGAGAGGTCTGGTAGAAGATCCTGGCTACTGGATTTAGATGTACCCAGTTCCAGTCATTGTAGCTATTTGGGGAGTGAAACAGTAGAGAGCAGATCTCTCTCTCTCTTTTGTTTTTCTCTTTCTCCCCCACCTCATCCTCCTCTCTTTATCACTCTACTTTTCAAATTGTGATAAATAAATAAATATTAAATAAATCTTTAATAAAACTTTTAATACAAGGTATAATAATGTAAAAATTACTGAAGACTATTGAAAAACATACATCCATAAAATATTCACTGGGACTTCAATAGCTTTTAAAAACCTATAATTTTGTTTCCTAATTGAAATGTTTAATTACTGTTTCAAATCTTATTTGATTGGTTCAAATTTAGACATAAAAATTATATAATTGGGGAAGTTTAAAATATTCTGGGATTATGGCAGAGTATAAAAATAAACAGTTAATTTTTTTCTGGACTTTCATGAATAAAATAAATGATAATCGGCATTGAGTATGCTTGTTTGTTTCTCAGCTTTGAGTTTTTTGTGGTGATTGTGCCACTTTCTATGATTGTGCATATTCATTTTCCTTTAGGTAACCCAAGATAATATGATCCAAAAAGAAATTCACTCATCATGGAAATAAAAGATGTTAAAGGAGCAGGAAAAAATCAAGGTCCATTGAATCAATTCTACATGTGGAGAATACAAATTGCTTAAACTGGTTGCATGTTTATGTTAAATATGACATTAGTTCTCCTACGCATCATAAACTAAATTATAGTGTCATATGGTAACAAAGTTAAGTGAATGGTAGGTAGGAATGTTTTCCTAAAGTATTAAAGCTCTATACACATTTTGTGCATGCTAACTAGGAAAAACAAAACTTTAAAATACAGAAAAAAATTACAATGTTCTTAGACTGATATAATCAATGTCATCAAAATGTATATTTTACTGAAATTATTATACTAACTTAATGTGACCCCAATGAAAATACCACCAACATTCTCAGAAATAAAAAATATGATACAAAAATTTATCTGGAAATACAAAATATCTTGGATAGACAAAGGTCTTCTAGAGAATTAAAATAAAGTTGGAGTATTCACATTTCCAAACTTCAAGACATATGCAAAGGAGCCATGCTAAAAATGCTGTGGTAATGGTAGAGAAACAGAACTGAATAGAAATTCCAGGAGTGAGTCCACCCATGTACAGCCACCTAACCTTTGACAAGAGAGTTGACAATAATCCAGGAAAAACGTTTTTGAACAAAGGCTAGCAAATACTGCTGGAACAATTGGATGGTATCCTGCAGATGCAAGAAACACATTTTCTGCTTGTCGCTTAATACACCAATAAGGTCAAAACAGAACAAGGTCCTAAATCTACATCTAGAAACCACTAACTATAAGAGAAAAAAAAATGCAGAAAGCACTCTACAAGCTATTAGCATTGGCATAGACTTCGTAGAAAAGTCACCAAAAGCACAGACTGTTAAAGCAAAACATAAACAAGCTGGACTACATCAAACTAAGAAGCTTCTGTACAGCAAAGGGAACGATCAACAATGTGAATGAGCAACCGGCACAATGGCAGAATATCTTTGCACACTACACAACAGATAGGGGGCTGATATCCAGGACTTACAAAGAGATTCAGATAGAATTCAGTGGCATCGAGACAAACAGCCCTGTGAATAAACGGACAAAAGGAATGTGTAGACATTTTCAAAATTAAAAAAAAATGCTAATAGATATATAAAGAAATGCTCGGGTTCCCTAGCTATTAGGACAATAAAAATAAAAACCACACTAAGGTTCATCCTAACTCCAATAAAATTACCTAATATTCAGAAATCTACTAACAACACCTGCTGGCATAGATTGGAAGGAAAGACACCCTCCTCCACTGTTGGTGGGATATAGACTGTACAACAACTATGGGAATTAGTATGGAAAATCATAAGATGACTGAATTTTCAATTATTATTTTAATGATAAAATCCCATTGATCTTCCGTATGACCCTGCTATCTCATTCCTGGGAATAATCCACAGTGAAATCCGCATATGGGAAAGTGACCTGGAACACTTTATTTTCAGCAGCACAATCCACAATAGTTTAGACATGGTAATAACTCAAATGCCTCTTGAAAGACGAATGGATACTCCATAGAACACTAGTCAGTGCTTAAAAATAGTGAAATGTTACAATTTGCAACAAAATGATCCAAATTTCAAAGTTGAAAGAAGCTCCAACTGGACAATTGAAATGACCCCAACTTAACTGAAATAAGCCAATCCCAAAATGGTGTTTGTCATATGTTAGCTTATATAAGGCAAATTTCATGCAAAATACAAAATAAATATGTGCATAAAGAATATGTGTTTATATATATTCTCATAGATGAACTGTAGAATGGGGACCAGCATATTGGGAAGTGAAGATATGTTGCATTCTGTATCTCTACTCTTGAACAAAGGGAGGACTCTCAATGAAACTGTTAAACATACTTTAACAGTAGGATACTAGGTTTTCTACAATTGTTTATATCTATAATCTCATGATACACATATGTAGCAGAATGTTGAACTTGTGGTTATTGCCAAAAGACTATGTTAATATAATAATATGGTGGGGAAATGATGAGGACAATTGGGAGGGAGAGGGAGATTTTTTTATTAAATCTGATTTATGAAACTAGATCAGGAAAAATTTAAATGTAAATAATTAGGAACAAGAAAGACTATTTTAATAATGATGCCTAATAGTAATGCTGCAGTTTATTCATTGTCATTGCCCAGTTTATGTTGATGACAGGTTTTAGTATACCTCAGTCAGCTTAATTTCCTTAAGAATGTTAATTATAAGAATATTGTGATCACAAAAGATTAAGTTTAATTAAAAACTAATAAACATTAGCTCTCAATCTTACATTCCAAATCTCTTTATCATTTTTAAGAGTTTTGTCTATCTAGTGACAGGGAAAGAAACAGATACAGAACATAAGATTTTTCCTTTGCTGGCTCACTGCGAATTCTCCAGGACCACAAGAGCACAGTCCAAAGTCACAATCCCACAAGTCTGGAAGAAATGTAAGTATCTGAGTTAGCACTGTTAATTCCCATGGTCCGCCTTGGCAGGAAGCAAGAGTAAGGATCCATCAAACCAAGTCTAGTGAAGAATAGTATAGCCAAACTTTTCAAGGAGAACATGAACTCTCATAGTTGCTGTAATGATAAGTAAATCACACCTAAAAGGACTGCAATTCACTGGAACTCAGGCAATTCACAAGAGGGCAAGAACACACACACACACACTTACATATATGTGTATATAAATATATTTGCATATATATATATATGTTTGAAAGTCAAAGTTATGGAGAAAGGAAAAGTCAGAGGGAGCAGATCTTCTACCTTCTGATTCAACCTAAGTTGATCACAACTACTGGGGCTGGATCACACAAAGCCAGGGGTCAGGAGATGCTTCTAGCTCACCCTAGAATTTAGGGGTACACATGTGTGTGCCATCTTCTGATACTTTTTTCAGGACATTAACAGGGAGATGGATTGAAAGTGGAGCCAGGGTATAAATCATTGCCCAGAAAGAATGTCCATATTACTGGTAGCAATTTCTGTTGTTACACTACAACTGGGAACCAGGTCCCAGTCTCACCAGAAAATGCATATCTCATGACAGAATGGAATAAATCTTTTAGAGTAGTAAAGGGAAAATGTGCCAGGCAGTACATCTATCTTTCATATATGAAGGAAAGATTACAGTAGAAGAAAAACAAACACTGACAAATGCCACCAACAGACTCTTGTTATTTAAAAAAAAATGCTAAATAGTGCTGATGTGAGTACCTGATTTAGGCTGGCATGGGTGGGCTCACAAGAGCCTGGGAGATGGCACCGGTGGGGATGTGTGGAGACCTGGAGGCTCTTGCCCAGTCAGGCAAAACAAGCCTGGGGATTTCTGCATATTCTGGATCTCAGGTGTGGTGGCAGGAGAAGGGGAAAGCCACAGGTTAGCATGCTGGCATGATGGGCTGTTGAACCACACTTGAGGAACTGTGAATATGCTTGGTTCTCAGGTGAGAGTTGGGATAGCATCCCAGTCAAGCCTGTGTGCCAGAGGACTAGGTCTAGGGATCCATCTATGAGCTTGGGTTCCTCAAGGGCAGTCAGAGCTTCAGGCCAGCACACTACCCCATCTGAAGATTGAGGTTGGGAAGACCAAGCTTGAGAACATCAGGCTTCAGAACATTAGGCTCTGGAACACCCAGCTGGGGAATTGCATGCTTCCTGGAACAGGGACTATTGATTGCTCAGGGGATGTCTTGGAGGAACGACCATTAAGGGAGTATGCTGCAGATGAGGAATGACTTCTAGGTGGCTTCCATGATAAGATCACTGCTTTCAATATGCCAGGGGACTGAGACCTAGTGGTTTGGAGTAGGGAAGCTGGAGGACCTTTCTGGGTTAGAATAATGCACCTGCACAATGAGAGACCTGAGATGGGCTAACTAACATTAACCATTACTGACCACCATCCATTGGTGCACACTAAATATAAGGTTTGGGGCCTACCTAGTAAGGTTAAATCACAGTACCCACCAATAAGTGTCAGTATTATTAGTCTGGGTCATGACACTGATCAGATACTCGGGGGATACATGGGCTCACTTATGTGGGACAGCCATACCAACTGATTTGCTCATGGACTGGGGGTAGTGACAGGCTAAACTAGACATGATTATGGAACTCACCAACACTCATGGGTATTAGGGTTAGGAACAAGACATGCTGGTCCAGCCTGTAGCACCTGAAGACACACCAAAAATAGGACAGACTGGGCCACAACATCCACCAGTAAACACAAAGGCCATGTCAAAGGGAACAGAGTGTGTCAGGTGAGGCCTACCAGCCAGTACCATAGATAGGATCTGGGTCTGGGGTTAGGGGGAACTTGGGGAACTCCATCTGGTGAGCACATGTTTCAGGTCTGTGTGTTGATCATGCCAAGCACAGCAGCTCCACTTATCAGCAAATGTATGATTTGTTTTCTGGTGCTGGTGGTAGTGATGGGAGTATTGTGCCAATCCTAAACACACTGGCATGTATAGGGACTGGAATGGAGTGATGGATGTGCTGGCTAGGCTATCATACCTAATGATTTGTATGAAATCCATGTATGGGCATAGATTAGGCAGGGTTAGTCTGTAGTATTCTCCAGGGAGAGTTGGTACTAGACAGGGGCAAAGACAGTCAGGCTGACACATCCAATGGCAAAGGACAAGATGGGAGATGGACTATGCCAGGCTGATTCAGAGCAACCACTGGCATGCATGAATCTGTGGCTGGGAGCAGTCCTCGTCAGGGAACTGAGGGGATGCCCAGGTTCAGTTGGAGTTGCATTGTAAGTGCAAGAGCTAGAATGAGGGTGGCAAGTGGGGTGGATATGGCTGCAGTATACATTAGCATGGGTCGGGCGTGTGTCAGACTGGGACTCCAGCACATACTGGTACTCAGGAAAGCCAGGATGGATGCAGGATTGCCAAGGCTAGGTCTTGGCACCAGTTGAGACATTTGAGACATGGGTTCTGGTGTGGACGAAGCAAGGATGTGTTCTAGAACCCAAGAGTAAGAGCCACAATGGGTATGGTCAGTTGGATAAGGCTGTCATTTCTTCCAGGGCAGGAGGTAGGCTAAAACAGATTGGAACAAGGACCCACCTGTATGTGTGAGAGATCTACCATTGGGAGGTAACCTGATAGAGACTAACTTGGGGAACCCCTCAGCCAAGATATAGTCCCTGCAGTTGAGCAGAAGAACCAAGACTGGGAACAGCCCAGAATAAGCTGTTGATCATTATGCATTGGAATGCATATGGGTTAGGTATGGGGGTGACCAGGCTGGGCGAGTTCACAGTACCCATTGGCAAATGTGAGAATCAGAGTGGGAAATAGGACAAACTGGGTTGAGCCACCACACCATCCAGTGGCATTGTGGCATACCAGGCTAAGCCTCTGGGGTTCCCGCATTTCATATGGGTAACCATTGTGTCCTAACTGCTTCACTTCTGATCCAACTTCCTGCTTACATCCTGGGAAAGTAGTAGAGAATAGCTTAAGTCCTTGGACCCCTGCAATCATTTGAAAAACCCGAAAAAAGCTCCTATATTTGGATTGCCCAGCTCCAGGTTTCCTGACAACTTGGGAATATTAACAATCAAATGGGGAATTTCCCTCTCTGTCTCGCTCTCAAATTCTGCTTTTAAAAATCACACACGTTAGTGCCCCACGATGTCGGTGGTCCAGCTTGGTGAAACTGAAAAGCCTGCTCACCGTCTGAGAAGATCAAAATCAGTGCTTTGACAGTGTAGCCTTTTTGATTACTGCTCTGGGTGAGAGTTAAATTCCAAGGTCATTGAGGTTGAAATAATCAAGTTCCTTGGTCACATCGGAAGTTGTTCTCTTTCTTCTTACTGGCTGTTAGATACTTGATTACTTTTCATATGGCCCTTTCTGTACTAAAGTTAGCAAAGCCATTGTTTTTTCATGTTTCGAAACTCTCTACCTTCCCTGTTTAATGAGCTGTGGAATTTTTTAAATTTTCTTTTTAAAATTAATGTCACTGGATTTTATTCATCCTGGTAATATCTTTAGTTTTGATCAACTGGAATATTTCAATGTAATGTTCACAGAAATGAAAAATCAAAATCCTAGAGTGTAAGAGTTTAGAAGAGGAACTTTTTAGAATTGTTAAGCACAACATGTATTTGAGAGACTTAAATAGAGAGTAGGAAGGGTGCAAAATAAAAACTAATAAAGGCAAACACCTGGCTGTGACATTAAGACACAGAATGCTACATACTTTTCCAACCTTCTAATTACAACTATAGAAGTCAAAGTGTAGGCTGGTAACATGTCCTTAGTGCTCAAAATTAACTCTGCTTTATAGTTCCCTTTACTAAAGACTTCAAATCAAATCACTCTAAAATGTGCCATTGTAAAATCAATCATTCATTATGCTCACAGATCCCTTGGGGCTGGAATTCTGACAGGTTGCTGTGGGGACAAATTGTCTCAAAGCTATGACAACCAGGACCTCAGCTGGAATATTTGAAGATCGGGGCTTGAAATCAGTTAAACACTTGTTTGCTCGTGTTTAATGTTTGATGCTGGCTGTCAGCGGGGACACATAGCTGGCATGATTGTGTGTCATCTCTCCATTTGCTCTGGGCTTCCTTACAACATGGCAGCTGGGTTTCAAGGGTAAGCATCCCAAGAGAGAAAGAATTAAATTCAGGTTGCTTTTTAATAAGCTTGCCTTGAGTCTCACTGTATCATATCCACTGTCATGAAAAAACGGACCATCACATTCAGAACAAGAGAGGACAATAATATCCTTTTCTCATTGAAGAGTAACGATTTTATGAAAGTGCATGAGGAATCACAAATATTGCAATGACCAGTTTGGAAAATCAAATTGGTTGCTCTCCTTGTTTTTTCAAAGAAGCAGGAATTTTTGTCATTTATTAAGAATAAAGCTAAAAGTGCATGAACACGATGATTTGATGGTGATGTTTCCAAGAAGCAGTTTTGAAGAGATGAAACTAACCATACCAAAAACATCAAAATCCATGAGATATAGCCTCTGCTGATTTTTGTTGGTGAAGTGTGTCTCTCCTAGACAACAAATAGATGTGTTTTGTTTTTAATCTAGTCTACTCATCTATGACGTTTGGTTGAGCTTAATCCAATTACTTTCAGGGTTAATATGTAAGGGTTGTAATTTGGTCCTCTCATTTTAGGAACGGGTTGTTCATTGATTTAGTCTTCTGCCGTCATTTTACTGGGATGTTCTTTCCATTTGCCTTTGGGTTTGGTAGGTGCTAATCCTCTTCTCTGTCAAGAGAACATCTTGAAGTATCATTTGTAGGGCAGGTTTGGAAGAGGCAAATTCTTTTAATTTTTCTTTGCTGTGGAAGAATTTTATCTCATTTTCAAAGACAAAAGAAAGCTTTGCTGGATATGTTTTCATAGGCCGACAATTATTTTTTCTTTTAGAATCTGGAACATGTCTCTCCATTCTTTTTTGAGTGTAATGTTCCCTGTGAGAGGTCTCCTGTGAGTTTAATTGGCATTCCTTTATATGTCAGTTTCTTTTTTTTCATGTGCACATTTAAGGATCTTTTCCTTATGTTCAATTAAAGAGAGCTTGATGATCATGTGACATGGTGAAGATCGTTTTTGATCAAGCCTGTTGGGAGTTCTGTGCCCCTCCTGGATCGTGTTTCCCAATTCTTTCACTGGATTAGGGAAATGTTTCTTTACTATTTCATTAAATATGTTTGCAAACTCAGCTTCTCTTTTTGCACCTTCTGGGACTCCCATAACTCTTATATTTGGCTCTTAATAGTGTCTTTCAATCCTTAAATACATTTTTGGCCTGATCCATCTCTGCTTCCAGCTTTTTGTTTGTTTCCCCCTGAAGACAGGAATTATCTTCCAGTCCTGAGATTCTTTCTTCTGCTTGTTTCATTCTACTTTGGAGATTCTCCATTGTACTTTTAATTTGCTCTATTGTGTTCTTAATTTCTGATATATCAGCCTTGATCTGCTTTATTGCTTCCTTAAATTTTTTGAACTCTTGTATGTGCTTCTCATTGTTGATTAGAAGCTTTAAAATGAGTTTTATGAATTCTGTGTGCCCCATTTTCTCGATGTCTTCCTCAGTTAACTCTGAGGTTGCATATGGTTTTGCTCCTTTGCAGGGGAGTTTTTGGTAATATTCATTGTGCCTTTGTCTCTTCTTTTGCTCTTGCTCATTGTACTTCTGGTTAGCAGAGTCTTCTCCTTGGGACAGGTTTCAAAGCTGTGTCACCCACAGTCTACAATGTGATTTTACTTATTGCAGTTGGTACACAACTCTTTGCTTGCAGCCACTTGTGCCACAACCTCCAGTGAGTTCCAGGTCTAAGTTCTTATGTCAGATTTCCACCATGGTCTCCACAGCCCCAGCTCCTGGTTCACCACTCTCCACCTACTGTGATACCATGCTGAGGCTGCACCATTGTCTCTGCAGCCTTTCTGCCACTTTCGGTCAGAGCAGATCCCAGGATTAGAGAGACACCAGATGTCCTATATAATTAGGTTGTTAGTGACACTGATTTTGTTGGAAACTGTTGGATGTTAGGTCTGGGTGCCACACGGGCTTATTTTGACCCATAGGTTGCCAGGGTCGATATTATTTTCCTGCAGGACCAGTGCAATCCACAGAACTCAGTGAGTTCTCATGAGCTCAGCGTTGTGTCTGCTGCTTTCCTGTCTGTCAGTCTCCAGGCACCCCTCTGCTGTTGTTCTGTCCTTTCCTATTTCCTGGAATGTGTCCTCTCTGCTTCATCCTGATTAAATGTTTCTCCATCCGTTTAAACGTGTCCTTACCCTATTCTGCCATCTTGATTCTCCAACATGAAATTATTTAAAAGTAGATTAAATTGCATGGGATTTGAGGTTTCATTTACGTAGTTGACCTTGGTACTGATTCAACATGCAACCAGTAAGAAAGAGGAAAAAAACAACAACAACAAAACAAAACTATTCATATTAATTTAGCAGCCTAGAAATTATAGACAAAGGTCTATTGAAAAGATGTATGAATATTTCCCAAAACTCAAACCAGTAGGAAAAAAAGAATACTTAGATACACAGAATACTGGCACAGAGAATCAGAGAGTAAAGAAGAAAGATGGTAAATAGAAAAGAGGAGCAGAAAACAAAACAAAAAATAGTTATTGATTTGTATTTGATTTATATTGATTTGTTATTGATTTGATTTGATTCGTATTCTATCATACTTATTTCAACAGAGGCTAGTTGTCATTATAATTCCCATGTGCTCTGGCAACAAGATTCCCCTACTTTGGCTTTGGGTTTGGAACAATTGAGTTACACCTGACATGTAATGTAGATGGAATACAATTATTCCACAAGTCGCTCTGTTCAGTCTTGCCTGTGCTTTTTCATCAAGTCATGCAATAGCATGGGATAGAGTTTTGTATAGCACTAGAAGAAATGTTTCATTCATATTGAGGTAAATGTATTCATATTTCAATTTTTGTAACACACCACTGAAGAAAATTATCCCTTTTTCTCCAATGTCAGAAGGTCCCCTGATGGAAGAAATAGTGATTTAAGTGTGATTATAAAAATGGATCCTTATTAGACAAAAATACAGTTTTCTACATTATCAAGTTTAGAATCAAAATTATGGTTAGTTTTTCCGGGATCTTGAAATATTATTTTGATTCACCCATAGAATAATGCTTTTTATAATGTGCCACATCGCACCTCATATCAAAATAATGAAATAATCACTTAATTTCTCTCTCATTTCTTCTACTTCAGTGATACACTATTATATATGCATTGGTTTGACTACTGATCTAAAGGCCACTCAAAAATAAGCTTTGTATGTCATTGATTGCATTGCTTTTTCTATTTCTACAGAAAATTTGCGCAAAACTCTCCACCTCTCAATTGTCTCATATACAACATGAAAATAAACAATATTGCCTATTTGAAGTTTGCAAATTATAGTAAGTTCAATAAATATAATAACTAACTTATATTTTACATTTTGGTAATAATCAGCTATTTCTGCTTCATATAATATTTTCTGTAATTTTGCTGCCATAACTATGTTCAAAATAAATGAGCATTTGTAATATATTTTAATAAAAAATTTGAAACACTTAAGAATATGTAGTTTCATCTAACCACAGAAATATAGGCATAAATGAAAAATAAAACATATTGTGTAGGTCTCATTTTAGTTATCAAAGCTATTTCTTTCATTAACAATAACATAGCAAGGACAATCAGATAAATTTGTTGATATTTATGTATTAACTAGGAAGTAAGATATCTCTTTAAAAAAAAACATGCTTCAAGGTACTTATCTGGTTTTAATTATTTGATCCAACTAAGTAACTATGGACATCTTGGTACTGGTCTTCTTCCAAGTAGATCGTCATGAAGATATTATTGCCAAAAACGAGAGTTCAGATCCGATTATCTTCCTTTATCTTACAAGGCATTTTACTTCTGCTAGCTTTAATTAAGTTAAAATCTGTTTCACTTACATTACTGATTAAAACTAATTGAATTTGCTTCTTTATCCTATCAAGAAAGTCTTCTATTGCTTATAACGTGCTTGCCTCAAAATGGAAATTGTCTAGAGAGGAAGTGTATACAATTATAAGACATGAATTTACTTCAGCAGTTTTATCAATGTATCTACAGGATTTATCCTATTCTAAAATATGTTTCATATGCATATCCTAAAGAACATTTTTTTTCCTACACTTAAGCTGTAAGTATCATTTAACTTTGATGGAACTTAATCCTCGTGATTTACTGGGAACTTGGCAATAAGAAAAAGAACATCAGTTAGGGAGGGGTTCAGTTCACACAGTAGCGATCAGCCTGGTTTACATTTCATTCATTTGATTTCATAAATATGGTAATAAGATATGAAAGTAGCTATCATCAATAAATTACTTAAATTATCAAATTATAAAGTATTATGTAAGGCATTAAACACTTTGCCAGTTTTTCAGATCATGTAGCTCAATCTTTACACTGCAGCCAAATTATATGGAGCTCTTTTAATCCAGCAATTCTCAAAACAGAGTAACATTAGGACTAAACACATGTCCCAAACTCAGTGGTCCATGACTCATAGCTGGCTGACGTCAAGACTGCCTCTCACGTTTGTTTTCCTCAGCTTTGTCTAAGGGCGATTATAACCCTGGCAGAAAATATAATTTCCTTATAAATGGGTAAATAATAATAATAATAATGGTAATAATAATAATACTATCTAGTACAGAAATTTGTAAACAGCAGTGGTATAAATTTCATAATTATAGAAGCATATGTTTTTACATATAGTGGTATCTTGGCAGTTTAAAATTGAGCAATCAGTTTTCAGCCTCAAAGGATTCATTACTTGCTGTCATTGGCTATATTACCAAAAGAATGTGAATCTGATTATGTATTTCACATAATGCTGTGCAATTGAGTGCTATGCATTTCTGCATCTATAGTGGTCTTTTTGAAGTAATACAACGATTTCTTTTGAATTAAAATACATTTCCCTAAAGAAAGCTCATTAACAATATCAGTCATCTTTTACTTGATGCAAATACCACATGTTATAATTTTACCTATTCTGTACTCTTTAAAAGAACAAGAAAACCTTATTCTAGTTTTCAAAAATGCTTTATATGTGTCTTTCTAGTGGTGGCTATTTTGAAAGATATCATATTTTTATAGCTTCCTAATGTAGATTTTAGTGTGAAACTTGGAAAAGGAAAAAGTAGTAAGTCAAGTGTATTGATAATTAGATTCATGATTCTCATTTCTCCTATTAAATGGTGTTTGATGTAAGTGGGCTATTCCTAGTATAGGGATAGATGAATCTCAATTATTAGAAATGCGATGTCAATCTGAAAGAGTAATATTATTTCAACCCCCCCCCAAAAAAAAGAAATGCGATGATATCATACAAGTGGTCATAACCAGGGTAGTATGAGGAAAAATTAAGGTTAAATTAGCAAGATGACATCTACGGAGAAATGAAGTAAGGAACAATGACGTTGTGGGTGCAAACTTCATTTTGTTTTAATTTGAGAAATTCAGTACATTTAAAGAAGGTACATTTGTCAGGAGATGATGTTTGGTTTCCATGACAACAGGTTATAGAATGCAACGTCAGAGAAGGACAATTTGTCCGTATTTCACACTTTCATTAAGTGGCAAATATACAAACTACAGAGTCCCCGAGTAGGAATTTTTCAGTATCATTTTCATAAAGTGAGTTTTCTCATATGATTATGTTAAAGTGCCAATTTATGTGTAATAGTTTATTAAAAACCAAAAGATCAAACATGCGGTGTGCTCTTTAAAGAGATAATTATGTAAAGTGCTATTTTGAAAAAATGCTTATTTGCTCAACACTTTGAACATTTAAAATGTTCAAGTGCAAATATTGAAGATAATATTAAAATATAAAGTATTAAACCTGAATAATTTGAATAATTTAAAATAGAACCTATGTCAATGCTGTGCTCCCGATTTACCATCATTTGACCTAAACTACCATTTGGTTTAAAATATTTAAGGTATTTTTAAGCAAAATGGACATTAAGGACATATGTACATAGGTAAAAACAAAATAAAATAAGTAATTTGTAATGGCCACCTACCAAAAAGGAATTATTTTGTCTGTACAGCCTCGTTTTCTGGATTTCTAATTAGAGCCTTACATGAGAGTTGTTGGGTTTGCTGTTTGTGTTACATTTCTCAGAGCCATTGCAGCTAGATGACTCTCTATGGATGAGTGAATGACTGTGAACCTGTGTTGAATTTTAACACCTCCAGTTAGAAGTCATTCTGTGGCGTGAAAGCATCTTTCCTAGGTGGACTTTCTTTAAAGCACTGCCATACATTACAGTCGTCCAAAACCTCCAATTCTGTAGTAGCATTAACTTTTGATATTTGCCGTTGCTTAATATTACACATGAGTGCCAGAATTCAAGTAGCCATGTACATGATAATACCCAATTACAAATTATCACAGTCCTTTTCTTTTCTCCAAACCCCTTCCTAACCATATAATTTATCTCTAACAATTATGATGGAAACATCACATCAAGAAGGTGATATCAAAGAAGCATGGATTCCTGAGAATAGTTACCAATGAGCAAACGTGCTTGGTGGCCTGGAACTTCTGGCTTTATCTTTACATTGGTGTTTCATTGAAAGCTAGTTCGCTTTTGCATAAGAACCACTTCATCCAAAAACACACCAACATAGCAAGAGCACACATAAGAGATTGTAGGTAACCTCAGGCAGAAAGGGGTGAGGGATTGTAATTACCCCTTAAAATCCAACCCTTTGACAGATCGTCTCATCAGAAGTCAATGAATAATTTACAAGACCAGTAGGAGAAACAATTCTTGGAATGCTAAACAGAGTTATATCTATAAGCATATTGTATTCTATCAAGTTACACAGAAACGAAATACACAAACACTGATAACATACTTAAAAATAATTTTGGCCAGGAGACATATTTGCTTTCATATCCATTTGCTGGAGATAGCATTGGCAGGTTAAACCATGTTTACAACACTCACAGCCCACAGCTGAGGCACAGTGTGTGGCTCTTGTGCCCTCGGGTTTCTCACTCAGCTCCTTTAGTGTACTTGTAGAACTAATAAGTGGTAGTCCAAGTTTACTTGAATCATGAACAATTTTTCCCTGAAGATATTGAAAAAACCACATAACTCTGTGTCTTTATTTCGGTGTGTCTGTGATTTATAAAATGGAAAACCATATTTTACCTTATCTGATTTTGAACAGAAATATTAAATTGAATATCTGAATCACATATGCAAATGGAAAATCATGAGATGAAACTGTTCAAAATTTTCTTAAACTTAGTTTGCTAATAAATGGTGGATTTGGAAGGCAACCTTTTCATACTGAGTATATATAAACATGTGAAATTTTTACTTCAAGATAGTATTAGAATAGTTAAACTAAACTCCATGTCTTAAAAGACTTCAGTTGGCTTAGCTGTTTGGTACAGTATTGATGTTGCTTCTTTGGATACCCACATCTCAGAGTTCTACCTTGTCCTCTGGCTCCTGCTGAAGCATATCTGAGAAGCTAATAGGTGCAGACTAAACTATTGGGATTCCTGCCACCCCCAAGGGAAACCCAGATGTAATCTGAGGGCACTTGGCTTCATCCTGGCTCACCTTGTGATTGCTGAATTCCTTGAGGGGGTGAACCTGCAAAATAAAGATTATCTTTCTCATTCTGTCTCTATTCCTTTGTGTTTCAAATAAATTTTAAAAAATGAATAAATATCAAAAAAGATAAAAGTATCTCTGGATTGAGTCAGCATATCCTAAATGTTAATTTATATCATTGTTAAAATAAACACTAAGCCGGCTTTGAGATGGTTTGATGGTTTATAACCCTTAATGACATCATTATATAACTGTTGACCTGAGCATGTGTTCTGTGTACCTGCGCTTTATTTTTGCATTAATGCAGGAGAAAGGCAGAATGGACATTAATAGAGTTATCAAATTTACTGCATGTCTGTAGACACAGGTGCCTCCTTGCCAAATTTCAAGGTAACTCAAGGTTGTCATCTCCATTCCTGTGGCAGAGGTACATATCAGGATTACCTCATAAAGCAGCAATGCCTCCGGAAGGCTTCAGGCATTGTTAAACCAAAGGGAACAGACAGTATGATCAGAAGTTTTAGCAAGAATTTTCTTTAACGTCTTAGTTTTGCTTTTCTCTGCAAACTGGTTTTGTGCCTTTATGTTGTAAATATTGTCTTCTATGTAAATTTAGGATGCAGTCATTGAAAGTACATCCAAGTCATCTAAGATTTCCAATAATAAATCTTCAAAAGCAAAGAAAAGACTTTTCCTAAATTGATTCTGGGTGGATCAATTTGGAAAAGAATTTTCCCAGCCTGGCACAGTTTACATGTTTCCATCAGAACAAATCACTGTGGTCCACCAATCATGAAATAATGATTAGATTATCTGAATTAAATGATTTCTGTGAATGTGTTTGAGAACATTGTGGTGTGACTGAAAGCTCCAGCAGGTCCATGGTGAGAGAATAACAACTGACCAATGCGAGAAATGCAAAGTAAATGCAACCTTATTGCATTTCACAGCCACTTGGGCAATGTCCTCCCACGAAAAACAAATACTTCAAACAAAAGAGAAATTGTGGAGCATCTTGTTTCAAATTAAAATCCAGTAACTATGAAAGCTACTGAGATGTAAAACACGTTAATTTAAGCATATGCTAGTTAAAATAGAGAAAGATGAACATAATGATTAGTGAATCTCTAATATTATATTGCATTATAAAAAATGACAATTAGTACTACCAACTGTATATCTTGAACATTTTTGCAATACCTATATTAACTCTCAAAGTAATGTTGTGTATGGATAATAATTTGATTTTAAACATACTCAGTGAGGCAGATTTTATTATTGTCGTGCAAGGAGAAACTGAAACTTTTCTAATTTTATTAAAGTTCATAACCAGTATAAGTAAGACAAGTTCATAACTAGTATAAGTAAGATTCACAGTGTAATTTGATTTCAAATGCCATGTTCTTAACTAAACAGCACATTACATTTTCATTTCCTTAAAGCAGGAAATGTGCTTTTTAAATGTGTATTCAGAGTGGCTGTGGTTTCATTTGGCATATAGAGTGTGTGAACCTGTGTTTGTTTAATGATTGTATAAATGTCGACACATTTTCTAGCTTGGAAGTCTCATATTTTCCCTTTTGGCATATGCTTACCAAAAGCTTCCTAAGAAGAAAAGTGAGATTTTCAAATTATTTACTTAAAATTGACAGAAGGAGAGGAAATGATTTCCTTCATGTACTAGTAGATTAATCCATTTTATCATTTTAAACACACACTTAGGGCAATATGAGTAATAGGGTTCTTTGCAGAATTCATGTGCTTGAGAAAAAAGAAAGTTGAAAATGAATCAAGCATATAGAAGGTGATAAAAGACAAAGAGTAGTGAATAAGGTCTAGTACAAAAACCTTTCATTTTGATTAGTGGTTGCCTTCATTTAAGAATGCTTAGAGGGCTCAGTGTGACAGCCTAGTCCTAAATCCCGACCTTATATCTGTTGCAATCCCATGTGGACCAGATTCCTGTCCTGGCTGTTGCACTTCACTTTCAGCTCCCCTTCCAGGTTCCTGCTTATGGCCTGGGAAAGTAACAGAAGACTTCCCAAAGCCTTGGCACCCTGCACTCTTTTGGAAGTCCCAGAAGAAGCTCCTGACTTTTGACTTTGGAAAAGTTCAGCTCTGGCCATTGTAGCCACTTGGGGTATGAACAAGTGACAGGAAGATCTTTCTGTCTCTTATTCTATCTATAAAGTTGCCTTTCTAATAAAAATAAAGATTTTTTTAAGAATGCTTAAAAATTACATGAGATTTTTAACTTTGCTTTATGGAAGTTCAGTGAATGATTTTATTTCACCCTACTTCTGAATTGGCAACCAAGTTGGTTACCCATCTTGTTATGTGAATGCAGCAATAGAACATGCATTTTGAAAATAATATTGATTGGGAGAAAATTGCAATGAATTAATACTGAAGCATGCATTTTAAAAACTAAAAAAGGGGGTTGGGGCTTTGGGTTGGGAGCAAAAGCAGCTCCCGACAGTTTGGCGGCTGTAGGGGATGCCCCTGCCAAGCCAGACCCAATGCTGTGGACTCAGACCACAGCCATTGCCAAAAGGCAGTGACCGGGTCCTTGGCTTTGGGTGGCCAGTGCACCAATGGTGCCAGACCCTGCCTGCTGGTCACCTGGGGGCAAACTCTAGGGTTTTTAGGATATGTAATTGCTTCCTAGGAAAACTCATGAATAAGGACAGTGTTAGTGTAGGTGAGAGATGAATTCCAAATGATTCACAGTAACAGGGTCATGAAACTTTCAGGCAAGCATGAGGACTGAGACCTGATGGTTTGGAGGGGAGTGTCCATAAGATCTATAAGGGCCAGACTGATTCACCAGCCCACATGGGAGTCCTGACATGGGCTGTCAGCATAGAGCATCACTGACTGCCACACACTGGTCCACACCAAAGCTATGGATGGGGGCATGTCTGGCAAGGCTAGGTATCAATACCTGACTGGCTGGTGGGATAGTGGACTGGTCACACATGGCAGGTCAATACACTAACCAGCATGTGAGAGAACTTGGATGGGGGTAAACTCTGTGGGGGAAGTGTGGGCCCAACCCTGTAGAAATACAAGTCCCTCAGGTTAGCTCCAAGCTGGGGTGGTGATGGGCTCAGCTAGGTGTGACCATGGCACCTGCCATCATTCACAGGTAAAGAAACCAATAGCAGTCTGGGCAGGTCAAGGCAGCAGCACCCAAAGGCGCATCCTAAAATAAGATATGGGGTGGCAGACCAGGAAGGGCCAAGCAAACCCCAACTCACAAGAAAGGATAGAAATCAGGATGGAGCACACGTCATGTCAAACCAGGCTCTGTCACCGGCTGGTCTGCAAAAGCCAGGGATACTAGGCCACATCATTGAAGGCCAAGATTGAGACACATGGGGGTCTTAGCCAATTGAGTCAGAATAACAACTGGCATGCGCATAATCTAGGGCTGGGAATAGACTCAGTTGGGGAGCTGTGACAGTACACCCTTGTTGGGTTGAGGTTTCTATGGGAGAGTGTGGGGGCCAGAGTGGGGGCTATGTTTTGATATGGATATGGCTGCAATCTCCCTTGGCACAAGTATGAACTAGAGCTGGACACACCAAGCCAGGCTAGATGCCAGCACAATCTAGTGCTCAGGATAACCTGGATAGATGTAGGACTGACTAGGCTGGGTTTCTGTCCCTAATGAGCCATGTGTGAGCAGTGTCTGGGTATGGATAAGCCTTTGGTGGGCTGAAACGTCCAACATCAAGAACTTGAATGGTCTGAAGGCCAGTAATGTGGGCTGACCCATGCAACCACCAATATGCGCAAGATCTGGCATAAGGAGAAGTTCTGATGGAGGAACATGGGAAACTCCTCTGTTGGGACACAGTCCCTACAGTTGAGCACAAAAAGCACAACATGGAGCAACCCAGACCAGGCAGGGGAAAATACCCACCGGCATACATTTGGCGTAAGTGGGTGACAGACCAAGCTGAACACATTCACATCACTAGTTGGTGAATCCAAGCACCAGCATAGAGTGTGGGGCAGGACGGGTTCGATCGCAACACAAACTTGTGCACATTACAGAATGCCAAGGTGTGGTGAGTTGTACCAGATGTGCACATGTGAACCAGGGCGGGAGGGGCAGAGCCAGCAAGGAGATGTGGGCTCCCCTGATGGACAATCACTCCCACTGGAAAGTGTCAGTTGGGATGGGGGCAGACCAGACCAGGCAGGGATACAACACCTGTGGACCTCAGGTGAGCTAGATCAGAGAGGGGCCAGGTTGGGCTGACTGTTCCAATTGGTACAAGCAAAAATTAGAGTAGGTGAGGGTCCGTTGGGCTTTGCCACAGCATCAGCTCACAGAGGCAAACACTGGGAGCTTAATCTGTCAAATTAAACTCCAGAACCACCTGGAGAGGGCACAATCCAGAAATTAGAGTGGCCTAGTAGGGAGTTAGTGAGCACCTCCCTTTTGGATTACCACTTCCACTAGAGAGCATGAAAATCAGGGCAAGGACAGGGGTGGCTAGACAGAATGGCACTCATCAGTATGTGTGTGAACTGGATAGCAGGGCTAGTTGGGTTGAACCAGGCTTCAATGCCCATTGACATATAGGAGAGCTAAATGGGATGTGGGACAGACTGAACAAGTTTGCGGTACATACTGGCAAGCTTGGGAACCAGGGCAGGGGGCAGGCCTGGTGGGGGTTCCCCCATCTATGCTGCAGCTCCCACTGGTGTGCGTGAGGGCCAAGTATGTAGTGGGCAGGATCAGGCTGGACTGCAACAACCATTGGTTCTGGTGGAAGACAGGGCTGGAAACAGAACCAACCCAACAATTGAAACAACCAGTGTGTGCATAAGCTGATTGGGGCAATGGACCATGTCAGACCTTGTACTGGCAAGTACACACAAAAATCAGGTCTGGGATCACCTCAGTTGAAATTTCTTTGGAGATCCCTTCAACTAAACTGCTGATCTCAGAAACCCAACCATGAAAAAACTTTGTCAGCCAGTAGATTTTGAATAAATTTCATCGCGATTGGAACATCGAGATTGGCTGCAATTCAGAACTCTTAAACTATCAAAAGTGCTTGAGCAGGTCCCTTCTAGCGCGCCTCCCACTGGGGATCTGGGATGGGAGGGAGGCTGAGTGGGACTTTTCCTTTGTTTCTCCCCTGACCCCAGATACGGGAGAAAAAATGATATTAGTGTGGAAACATTGGTATTACCCACTTTCCTGTAACACTTCACCCTTTGTACCCTAATCAACTAAGTAAGATTATTAAAAAAATTTTTTAATCCTATCTAACATTTATATAGAAGTCACAGACTGAGCTATTTAATAAACAGTTTAAATTACGGCACATTGAATGGAAAAAACAAACAAGCAAAAGAAATGTGAGTTTTTCATTGCTGGAATTCTTCTGCCCCAGTAGGAAAAAGACACTTTTTATTTCCCTCTATGAAATAAATGATTAGTTAATTAGTATTTCAACTTCCTGGGAGTATTCATATTATATATAATGTAACAATCATATAATTGTCATTATCATTATGTCATATCATGCATATGCCATATCATATTATGTCAGTGTAATTATCATAATTAATTAAAGAAAGCATGTTTTCCCTATGAAAGTAAACATAAGTAAAGAAATATGTATTTTTGAATGCTCTTTTGTAATTCCAGAAATAAAAGGTAAAGGATATCTTGCTGATATAACTTAAAAATTTTTCACATATCGGTAATTGCCACAACATAAATTTACCCACAGACACATTAGAATCTTCAAAGTTCTTTAAATAAAGTTTTACAAAGTAAGTAAACCTTCCTGGCAAACATATTTACTTCAGTTAAGTTACAAACAAGTGTTATTTAACCAAAGAAATTTCAACTAGATATTATATAAATACCACTTAATTCTGAACATGTGAAATCTAAATTAATTCTGTGGTGGGTACTGTTCAATTGTATTTATCAGGTGTATTTTTAATTAAAAAATGAGTATATTGGAATATGTCAGCAATAACTTTGCCACGTACTGCATAAGAAAAATTACATTAGAATTATAATTGATATCATACAGTTTCATTTCATAATTCTAAAATTGCTATGACTATTATGCTTTTGGTGAAATCTATTAAGAATATATTGATATGTGAACATTTATTTTAAGTATGAGTAACAATAGCCTGAAAATCAAGAAGCTGAATTTAGAGGACCAGCACCAGCACATACTAATGACTTTTTGCACCTCATTGAGCCTCATTTTCTTGACCCAGAAAGGAGCAAAATAATACCAGGTTCACAAGAGTTTTCTGAGAATTAAATCGCCAGTGTAGCTGAGTTTGCTGGGTAATTTCTAAGTATGTTATGACTGCAGAGGAATGTATTTGCTCACCAGAAAGCAGAGTATTGTAGTTATTTATTTTTTTCTCTAATTCTAATTTCTCACATCAAAGTGGCTTTTGTTGAATGTTGAATAGAAGCCCACTGGAAGAATAAATTCTAACTGAAGCTTTCCAACAACTGTTTAACACACACAGAACACATATGCATACACACACACACACAAGCACTATTTACAACAAGCCAGCAGTTAACCGTAAAGATTAAAGGGAATGATATTGAGAAAAAGAAAAGGTTACTGCAGAGTGGTTGATCCATTCTGTCAAAATGCCAGATGTCTTTTGCTCTGCTTCTGGATGTTACTAAAACTTCCTTTGAGGCATTTCTCTTTTTCTCTCATTTTCTTTCTCTTTTCTTTTCACAATTAACATGATGTCTGCATTACTCAATTATGAGACAAATGTATTTTCTTGTCTTTCCTCTCCTCCACCACTTTTATAGCAGCCCTAACAGATGCTATCATTAAAACCCTCAATGTGAAATCAAGAACTAAGCATATTCTTTGCTCTTCGTGGTATTCAATTTTCTTTAAAAGATAAGCCATCTGCTTTAACTCTCTTAAAATTTCAAGTTTCTTTGTGCTTACAATCTTGCATTTATCTTAGTAATAAGTAGGTACTGAAATCCTGGGTTTAGAAGCTTAATTGTAAAGTTCTTTGTTGATATTGATGTAAATACTCAGCATCATAACTTGTTCTAATTTTCTGGTAATAATTTTATATTTTAATTATATTCATATAAACAGTAATGATTATGCATATCAGTTTTATCATGTGCAGTCTTAGAAACTTTTATTTCCATTAAAGATATTGTGAAATTATTCTGAAAGCACTAAATAAATATTGTGTTTATGGTACATTAAGGCATAATAATTTTATACAGGCAATTGGAAATAATGGTGATGTTTATTATATTTATATATAAAAATTAGCTACCCTAGACTACTACATTTAACATGCAAAGCAAACAAATTATAGGGGCATGGTGCCTAAAAGTGCATGTCAAATTATTAAAATAAAGGAATATCACTAAATTATTTCAAGATTTAAGATACACAATACTGTTGTTTTATATTTCATGAATGTCACCCTTTTGCAAAATTTGAAACAAAACATGTCATTATATTTTCATATTACTCCTGTGAAATTTCTGTCAAATCATTGCACATTTAGCAAATTCAATGCCATCTTTCCACCCTATACTTCTGTAAGATAGAAATTTGCACACTTATCAATCAGGTGAAACAAATTTTCAGTTATGTTTTCTTGAAGTATCTTGGAATAATCTGTTTCTTCATTTATTTGTAGCTTATAGATTCCATCTTCATGGAAAACATTTGATTGAATCCATTTGAAACTTTAAGATTTTTTTCAGACTTAAAAATTATTTAATTGATGGTTTTCGCTTCCATAGAAGTGCAAACATAAGGATGTAGAGTTTTTGCTAGTTTGCTTCATCCTGCTTGACAAGGCATACCAAAGCTCAGTGCCCCAAGTTGTATCTTATAAAAATGAGGAGACAATGAAAGCATATTGTACACATGTAAATTGCCGGCTACATGCTAGCACAGAATGATGGGGCTGAGACCAGCGCTAAAAGAAAAGAGCACACAAGTAGTGTACCAGATTCGGGGGGCCAGATGTCTCATGCTCAGAAGCACCAAAGCGAATACTCATATCACATATTTATTGATCAGATACCATCAGTAGCATCAGCTGTCGATCACAACCTCCCGGCAGTAGGTTTTACACTATGTTCTATTCCCTTGTAGCTTAAAGAACAACCTCATTCGTTCAGGTGATTGCCGTTTCTTTTCCTGTATAGGTGATTGACACTTTTTTTTCCAATCCTGTAAATTCCAGGCTAAAACAAGATGCGTCCAATTTCTCCTGAGGTAACTTCATAGCCATAGTTTTCCCAGTAGACACAAGCTTTGGATACTGGCATACACTGTGCTGGCTTATCCGTGGCCTACCAGTTACCTCGATGCGCCCTTTCAAATTCCCCAGGCTACAAACATACCGATTAACTTTGTCCCGTCCTACGCAGCTGCTCTTTTTGGCCGAGACCATTGGAAAGATCGTAAGTGTTGCCCTACACCAAATCAATCTGCACAGTTCCTATGCCTCACTGATAACTTCAGACTACTTTTATTCTGGACCAAGCAATGTGAAATAAATTGCTGACAAACTTTAATTACCTTAGTACCAACTGTCAAAAGCCTGCTGCTCCTCTTTCCCTGTCTCTGTCTAGTATATTTCATTCTAATTATAAAATCTGTCCTGTGGGATCACAGTTTTTTCCCTGACACCTAGAAGGAACTCAGAATCATTTTGAGAGCTAAGTATGCCTGGAAGTCATAAGCAGGTTTAGATAACAAGTTGGTATTTTGTCATTTTCTGTGTTATTTATTATTTTGCCCTTATCTCCCTGAGTAAAATAAAGTGCATTGCTTCCAGCCGTTTCACCCACAATAAGAATGGATAAAGCACTTATAATGATATTTCACCTAAATATCATATCAGAATAGACTCAGCATGTTTGCAGGTATTCCAGAGTATTATTATTATTATTATTATATTGGTTTTGTTCAATAACATATAAATGAACTGAAATAGATAAAAATATAAAACACCCATAAACTTTATAGATGCAAATACAGTCATTCCATTTAGTGATTATTTTGATTCTTTCAGAAACAAAAGGTTATTTTTCTACACATACATACTATGTATATAACTTTCTAATAATCTATTATGTACATGTGTTTGGAGAGGAATGTCAGAGGCTTCTCCCAAGTGGCTTTTGCTTACATTTAGAAGGTGCCAAAGAACATCTGTCTACTTGCAAATGAAGAATAATTCAGTTTTTTTATTCCAGCCAGAGTATTTTGTTTTTATCTTTTTTCCATATTACACATACATATAAGGACAGCTGGTTAAGAAAAGCCATTGACCAGCATTCCAAATACTGCTCCTTTTTGAAAAGTGCTTGGCAGATGTTACAGATAATGATCAGAGATGTGGGCTCCTGAACATCCATTGGTGAGACTTCTCTTGGATTTGAAGCTTGTGAATCTCCTAACCGATTGATCCCCAGGCACTGGCACTGTGACCCAGTAACTAGCCCTTCATTAGCCTTCCACCCTGCAGGCTTTCACCTCCATCCAGAAGGGGCAGGTTAATCATCATTACATAGCATATTGACAATGTTACAAAAATCTTTAAATTGACTTGTATTCACCCTTCAGCACTGAACATTCGGTCACCCTGAATGCCAGAGCCTTGTGGCTGGTTGTTTCTATCTCATTTAGCCCATGAGTTTTCCTTTTGCCTTCCAATTTAAATCCTGTAAGGACTCGGGATACAAAGACCTCTCTATGCCTTTCCCCTGTTATTCCTTTGCCTTGTTATCTTAATGGATTGAAGGTTTATCTTCCATCATTCAGAAAGATTGTGTGTTAGAGAAACTGTTTTGTCTTTCAAATTATTCAATAATCTTTATCATTTTCTTGGAATTACAGTCACTCTTCAGAGAAGAGCTGATAAAACTCCTCATTCTTCATTTTAATATAAAATCAATTAAATCTCCTTTCTCCAAAATATAATGCTCATTTAGTGGAATTAACACAAGATGATGTGCTGTGTCAGGGATCACACAGGACCCTAATCTAGAGGTCACGACATGTGAGAGTATATACTATTTTCTTTAAAAAGTCAAATTCATTCTGCCATATAACTGAGACTCCATTTGGGTCATTTGGAAGCAGCTAAAATGTTATTTTTCTTTTGTAAACACATTCACTAAAACAAAGATTTTTGTCTGGCTTTAACATAGACATCCAGCATTCTAAGTAACACATTCACGTTGCTGAAACACCTAGCCTCAAAGAGTTCTTTAGAGGATAGAAGAAGGAGGAGAAGATAACCCCTGTGAAATTACAACTACTGATTAAGGTTTTACATAAGGCATAAATGTATTAAAGTATACTTCTGATATAAATATCGATGTACTTACCATGAATTACTGAACGATCAACAATAATGAAAACTAAAAATGTAATTGTGTGTATGTGCATATAGTTTTAAATCTATATTGTTAAAGTGATTAAATCATAGGTTTGTGAGGATGTTAAGTAAGAGACCCAAAGAAGGCAAATAAAAATGGGAAAGAAAGAGAATACACAAGAAAGAGTTTTTTTCTTTTTCTCCCTCTTCTTCTACCTTTTGTTTTTTAGATTTATTTGTTTATTTAGAAGGGAGAGATAGAGAGAGTGAATCTTCTATTCATTGGTTTACCCTTCAAATGGCCAGAATGGAAAATAATTAGACTGGGCCAATCTGAAGTCAGGAAGCTAGAGTTCAATCTTTATTTCCCAAGAGTGTGTCATGGGGCCATGCACCTGGGTGACCTTCACTACTTTCCAAGCAAGTCCATTAGCAGAGAGCTTTATTCAAAAGCAGAGTATTTAGCCCCATACTCTGATACGGCTTGCAGAATTCCCAAGTTGCAGCTTAACCTTTTGTGCCACAGAACCAACACCAAGATATGATGCATTATACTGGATAATTTTGCAGATAAAGATACACAAGCAAAAAAAAAAAAAAAAGCAAGATATGATGCTAGCAGAGGCGAGTAGGAGTTGTTTCCTAGCACAGTATCAAGATGTCTGCTGAAATCGGATTCTAAGATCATTGTTGCGTAGAATACTTACCACTGTTATTGTGCACAAGTAACTTTACCTAACTGTATACTGTTTCCTTATAAAGTAGACAAACGGCAACACCCTATCTACATAGCAGCCCTACAGGAGTTAATAATATGAAAATCTGAGTTTGTTAAAGGAATTCTGGGCACATGCTACATTTGCTAGGCTATTAGCTCTCCAAACTATGTGAGTCTCAGGTCACTTTTCCTTATACTTTCTTTATGATCAACCTTCTTACCAATATAATTTTCATTTACAGTAAATTATACATACACACAATGTAGTTAACTTTATATCACTATTTCCCATACAGACAATTTTCAAGTTAAAGGTATTTTTTTTGTTTGTTTCATTTTGTTTTCAGCATTTTAGTTGAGTTTTAAAAGTAATGAGAGTGAACTTGTGAACTTGTACTACTTTCTTGGAGAATGATGATTCCTGGGTTGAAACCTGCTTTTTTAAAAGGTTTCTTCCCCCCCCCCACCCCCACATCCTCTAAGATGAATAATAGTTTCTCTAAGGTAACAATTTTACATCTCAAACTTAATGGAACTGTCTCTTTCTTTTGTATTCTTTGTTAAAAGCCTCTATGAAGGAGAATACCTGTCCCTCCACCTGCATTGCCCCTTAACTAAAGAGAAGGCTGCCTGCAGGCAGTGTCTTTGAGTTCCAGGAGGTTGCCTAACTATTTGTTTCCTTTGATTGGATAACCAACTAATCGTTACTTCACTGCACAATGCAATTCTAAAACACCAATGAAAGAAAAGTCTTTCCCTATGGTTAGGGTGGTGAGGAACTGCATTGCTGTTCTATTCTCATAGGTAATATTAATAATATCTCACTGTCACGTCAACATTATTTGGGATATTGCGTGGGCCTTTACATTTTTGCTGTTTGCTCTAAAATTTCTATTTGGTCACATTTAAATTTAAATCCAATAAAAATAGTGGAGAGATTATTTACTTTAATGGACAAAATGGCGATTGGGCTGTGCTGCATGCGGTATTGCTGTGGTTGTGTTGGAGATCTGACTTGGCTACTGTTGCTAGATTCCTGCAAAAGAGCACCCTGGGAAGCAGCAGGTGATGGTGCCAAGTACTTGAGTCAATATTACTCACACAGGGGAAGCTGGAATAAGTTCAGGGCTCTGTGATTTGGCCTCCCTAGCTTTTGAGTCCCCTTGGAAATAAAATAGCTGATTGGATGTATGTTGCAAATGTCACCATTGTATCAAAAAATTACAACAATTAGAGAGCCTGAGTAATATCTTTTACCCTGCTAACTCTGGGCTCTTAAACCAATGTGTTTCTCTAGATCATTTCTGATTTGGTGTTTCCATGATTCCAAAATGAACTATTTAAGTACTGATAAGGCAAATTCCTTCACTGCTATTGCCTTACAACAAAAAGTGGGTTTTGGTGCATCTATGGATGTTTGGTGCTCATTAATTTGTTATTATTAAGCAACAACTGAGATACACTACTTGAAATACACAAGAAAAACAACCAGCCATCTTTAAGAAATATTTTTATAAATGTAAGTATTGTGTAATCGTTCTTAAATATCTTCTTCAATGTTAATACTTAACATGTAATACAACTCAAGGACTGCATATCTCATTGGATAGTACCCAGATGAAAAAGAACCAAGCCAAAGCCAGTGAGATTATTATTATTGTCTTATATGACAAATAAAATCAATGAATGGTTACTTATTTTAAAGAGTTTTTTATTTTGCTTGAAAGAATTATAGAAAGTAAAGATAAAGGAGAGACAGAGGAAGAGGGAAAGAAAAAGAAGAGAGAGAAAGAGAAGGGAAAGAGAAAGAGAATCTTCACTTTGCAGGTTCACTCCCCAAGTAGTCAATAGGACCAGAACTATTAGCAGAAATCAGGGATATGAACCAGCAGTCATATGCAATGCAGGCACCGCAGATGGAAGGTTACCTAGCTATGCCACCACTCGGGCCCCATGGTTGTTTGATTTACATTTCATTTGCATTCGTAAACTTCATCACTTCAAGTCAGGATAAAATTTCCACATGAGCCAATTTGAACTCCTGAATCCAACCTATAATTGCTATGATCTTATTAAAAACAACTGATAAAGACTTATAATCAGCCATGATTTCCCAGAGACAAGACTGAAATAATCCTTTATGTGTTAAAAAGACATCCCACGTTTTCCTACCATTCTTACGCTTATTAAATCATTCTCATTTGTTCACAACCACTTCAAACATTTTTTGCATGGCCTCCTTTTGTATCCTTTCACCGTTTAGTTGTTCTGAACATCATGCCAAATCTCATAAACTATTGATGATGTGTGACATTCAGGTTATTTTTCAAGTATGTGATTCTATCTCTTCCACTGAATTGGTTGAATTATATTTTGTACTGTATCCATGATTATTTTAAAAATGATAATAGGTCTGCCCAGTGAGTTATAATAGAAAGTAATAGGCTTCTCCTGGCTGAGGTATTAGGTCCCTGCTGTGAGAATCAGAGAACTCTCTTCCACTCATCCTGGTAATGAGTAGTATTCAAGAGGATGCACACTGTATCAGCAGGCATCACTGAGCTCCAAAGAACTCCGTCCTCCATTACAATTAGTAGCTATGCAGCATGAACAGGATATACACACATATATACTCACATACACACACTTGTACATGCATACATCTTCTTCAAATTCCGGTGGCAACTTTAAAAAAATGAGTTTGTGAGTAATTCATGTCAGGCCTTTTCTTCTGGTAATAGAACCATGAGTAACATAGCCACTAAATAGCTTTCCAGATTTCATCCATTGAGTGTACTAATTAATATGGAAAATAGCCCTGCAACGAAATAAATTTCCTTTGAACAGCACCTATTTTTGTCATTATTCCCTAAAAGATACAATCTCTCTACTATTTACATATAATTCATATTGTATTAGATACTGTTAATGACATATACTCTGGTTTCTCTTCAGATTGTATAAATCTTTCACCTATAGATACTATTAATGACATAGAATTGGAATAAGATATGCAAACTAATGTAAGTAGTTTAAATACAAATGTCACACCAGATTCTACACAGATTATATCTATATAGATATCTAGATATAGATATAGATATGAAATGGTTAAAAAATATGGGGTAGAAAATCCATAATGCTGGAATAGTGAGATACTACAATGATCTCATAGAAAGATAATGGGGGAGGGGAGCCACATTTCAAGGGGACTCAAAGAAATTTTCAATGAAGAAGTGACAGAAAAGAACAGTGTCTCCAAAATACAGTGAAGACAAACTGCCTGGATGGGTCATAACTGCCAGCCAGCCACGCTTTACATATGTGCAGCTGCTTGATGGCTGAGAAATGCCATCTTTCCGATTTGAAGTAGAAAGGAAGTTGTCATGCACCAGTCAGGGACAGGTCGCAGTGAGGGAGAATTCCACAGTCCCCTTTTGAATTCAGCTTCAGCCTTGCGAACTCAATGGGTCTGAGTAAACTTCACTGCAGCAAATGGGGAAAAAATGCATCCTTCCTTTTCTCCAACCCCCAAAGAAAACTCAGACAGCTCCATTCAGTCCTATGGCTATTCTCTGTTTGACTGATTTACACACACTTACGGTATTTGCAGTTCTTCTGTGCATCATTTTGCTTCTAGCATTTCACTGCTGTGATGCTAACACCTGACTCTCACACTAGGAGATCTGGAAAAAAAACTGCAAAGTATTCAAAAAGACTGGGTCAGTAGGCACTCACTCCCTCAGACCCACTGGAATCTATCCATCCTTCCTGTGGAAGAACCTGCTTGTGCCTCGCCTCCTCGACTGCAACCTGCAGTAGAACCAGACAAGCAAACACATCCCTGTGCACAATTGATCTGTTCACATCACCTTTCTTCTTTTCTGTTCACATGATAAATTTGGCTCTTATCTTTGATATATACTTTATAATACTTATAAAACGCAGACTAAGGAATAGATGGTTTCGACAAACACAAATCTGGGTGAGAGAATGAAGAATTATGACCAAACACAGTGTACTTAGTTTCAATAACTATATCCTGCGTGTCTTCATGGCAGACATTCATGGTTCCTCTAAGAACAGATATCTTGTTTTTAATCCATGCTTGCTGATTGGGGAAAATGAAGCATTTTCTCTTAGGCTGATATGAGAATTATAAAATGGATTTTTAAACAGGTATTATGTCTATTTTGTTAACACTTCAATATTCAGTTACTTCATTTAGCACATTTACTTCTAGTTCAAGAAAGCCTTTTTACATAAAGAGGGAAAAATAATATTGAAACATGAAGGAGTTCTTTTATTCAAAGCAAATATTTATTAGTGTATACATTCTCAATAGGTCCTTATCACTTTAAAACACCCTAGTGACAATATTTTAACATGTTTTAAGAATTTTAAAGAACTTCATCTTAAAGAACTTAAAAGACAAAATTGTTTCCATAGAAATAACATACAAATAGGAAAAACTCAAAATTGAAAATTCCTTAAGAAACAGCTTAGTGAAATTTGTAATATTATAGCTCATGTTGTGAAATCTGGGGCATTTCTAAGATACTATGATCACTTGGAGTACTGAATTATGTCAACAAAAGGATGAGGGAGGAGAATTAAAAATAATTAAATGTTAAAAGAAAATACTTCATCTTAGAAATAATTATAGAAAATGCAATTAAAACATAAATATATTCTGGTGAAAAAAGTTTGAAATGTCTACATTTGAGTGACTCCAAATCATGCAAGGAAATATACTGGAAAAACTGCTTGTCTTTCCAAATTTCCCAAAACAAACTCAACTTTTAGTTTAATTATATTTCAACTTTTAAAAGTGCTTCTATAGAATAGTTAGTTGATAACAACTGAAGAACGTGAAAATTAAAGAATTGTTTTGTGTCTAATAGTTCCTTATTTTCCGTTATTACTATTAGTAAATTTTATTGAAGTTTATGATTACATATTAAGTATAAATTTAATGCATTTTTCTTCTTCTAGCATCCAGTGTTTCTGATGAGAACTCTAATTTGAGTATGAGGATTATTTAGTTATTTGTTAATCCACTTTTTTGATTGGATTTCTAGGCTTGGTTTAATTTTGAGTACACTGCAATAAAACATCCATAATCACAATGGAGGTCTATATGTTTAGATGGTTATATGTGTAATTTTATGTTCTAGAAACTCATTGATGACCTTCAGTAATAGTTTTATCTATTAAGAGCAATGAAATTATCTTGTACTGTATTTCACTAATTTTTTGCTCTTGTCTTTATATTGTTGCTATTGCTGTGCCATGTTTTTATAAAATACCATTTATACTGAGCCAGCAAGAAGCATCTTTTACATAGTTTATCCAAGTTTAAAGAAAGTTCTTGACTACTTACTCTATTGTAAAGAAGTTCATTTAAATGACAATCTTTATCTGAGTAGCTATTGCTTTACATATATAATTAATATACACACACTAAGCAACTAATTTTGAAAAAATATATAAAAATAAATATTTTAAATAGGATATTTCCTGAACTAATGATTTCAGGAAACAATAATTAAAAATGTTGAATGGTAAGATTTGGTGCCCCAACAAGATTCTTAGATCCCTGATTTAAAAGTGAAATCATTTAAAGATGAATTAAAGTGTGGGCCCAACATGACAGCCTGGTGGCTAAAGTCCTAGTCATGCGCCAGAATCCTATATGGGCACCAATTCAAATACCAACAGCCCCACTTCCCATGCAGCCCCCTTCTTGTGGCCTGG
The DNA here is from genome assembly GCF_017591425.1 of Ochotona curzoniae. Classification (NCBI taxonomy): domain Eukaryota; kingdom Metazoa; phylum Chordata; class Mammalia; order Lagomorpha; family Ochotonidae; genus Ochotona; species Ochotona curzoniae. Next base: position 36,825,910 of record NW_024466502.1, on the reverse strand, counting down.
GAAAGCAGTTGAGGAAGAAAGACCCAAAGCCTTGGGACCCTGCACCCTCGTGGGAGACCCAGAAGCAAATTTAAAACACAACAGATAGTTTCAATAATAAAATGTGTGAGGAAGAAGAATGCATTTCACAACTAGAAGACACCATTTGCAAAAAGTCCCAGTCAGAACTTTGGAAGAGGAAGTGAGCAAGCTGAGATTTCAAGAACTAATTCCAAGGACTAAGTGGTGCCATCAAAAAGGAGCTCTTCAAGGCATAGAAAATATAGTTGAATTGAAAGATGCATAGAATGTAACAAAAAGTGAGAACTTCCTCCATATGGATAAAGAAACGGGAATCCAAATACAAGAAAGGTCAGAGAATCCAGCAGTGATGTTAAACAAGACACACCATACCCAAGCTCTCTTCAGTAGAGCATGAAGAAAAGATACTCACATATGCTCATGAGAAATGTCAGATGACTGATGAAAGAACATCATGACAAACTGCTTACTTCTAAGAGGAAGGCCTAGAGGCCAGAAGAGAATCAAGGGGATAGAGATCCTAAAAGAACACATGTACAAAAAGAGAAAAAAGTTGTCAGCAAATGTAAACAGCAAAGATGGCATTTGTATTTGAAAATGAAATAGAAAAATAAGTAATTTTTAAAGGAAAGAAAACAATGAAAGATTTTCCCCAGACCAACCCCACAATTGTTACTAAAAGATGTGCTACAGACAGAAAGAATGACATCTACTATATTCAAAGAAGACAAAAGTGCAGAAAATCTCAATAAAATCACAAAACAAATGTAAATCAAACAAGAAACCCAATGCCAAAATAATGAGACCAAATTAACCCTAAATGCAAATAGATCAAATTCATCCATCAAAAATAGGACCAGTCTATATTTTGGGTCTCACAAACAAAGGTACATGGAATCTGAACGTGGAAAAGAATGCAAAAAGGATATTCCAGGTTATTGGAAAGAAAAAAATGTTTTCTTTTGTAGTCAGTCTAAAATCTTCATGTATACAATATAGAACTAATACAGAGGAAAACTAAGAACCGAGAGGTTTGCCAGTGGAGGTATGCACTGTGAATTTCTGTTTATACTTGTGTTTCCAAATGTTTGACAATTTATTTTCTTTTTTCTTTATTAATGTTATTATTATCTTAATTTTATGATACAGTTCATAGGATTTCCCTTATTCCCTCTCTAAGTCCACTCCCCCCCCATTGAATTCCCCTATATTATAACTACAGTATAGTTCTTCATAAACAGTCATATGTCCAACATTACAGGCATGGACAGTGGCAGAGAGTCCAGCATCCTATTGTCAAGGTACAGTTAACATTTTCATTTTGATTGGTAGTTCATCTTTGATCTGGAAGTAGAGATGCATATTGCATTGTATCCTCACATTTGGATATGATGGTCTCCATTACACAGTGACTATACGTCCCATTAAATGAAAAGCCACAATACAAAATCAACAACAGAATCTATTTTTGTTCCTGTTGTTGATTTTATTCTCCTTATGTTTGTGCTACATTAGTGGTGTGTGTGTGTGTGTGTGTGTGTGTGTGTGTATGAGATATTTTTAAGAATCTGCGGTTTAATCTAACCGCTAAGGGATTCTCGGTTTTGAAACAAACCAAAAGAATACAATTTTATTGGAAAGATGAACATCTAATAGGTGATACTAAGCATCCCAAATCTATGGACCCTCATCTATTGTTTTCCCAGGCCATAAGCAGTTGCTGGATGGGACGTGGAGTAGCCGGGACATGAGCAGATATGAAAATAAAATCTCGACGCTTGCAAGGTAAGTATTTAACCATTGAGTGAATCAGCCAAGTCCACTTTTTCTTAATCTTTAAAATTATTTTGTGACAGTGAAGTACAGAATGAGCACTGCAGAGATATAATCACAACCTTCCAATTCTTTCTGATACTGTATTTATATCTAAATGTAATCTCCGGAACCATTGCTTTTAAAATTCCTGAAACGTTCAATGTTGCCAGTGGTCTCTAAACCATAGCATATAAAATTTATCCTATATTTTCTGAGTAGTCTAAATGATGATTGTACCATTTGAATGGAAAACAATAAAAATTCTCTTGAAGATAGGGTATTGATTCTGAAGTCAAATTCCATTTTTGATGTTACTATTATGTAACTTTTTATAAGGAGAGTATAATCTGTTGGTATAAAATTGACTCGTGTGGATGTCAGGAAATGTCTGGAAGGAGGAAATTCATTTGCCAATCTTGTATCCAGTTAGCATGTTGTGGAAAATTTGATTTCATTCCACAGAAATAATATCTATATTGGCCATACTAGTATCTACTGTTTTATTAATACCATAGTGATATTTTCATGCTACTCATTCGAAATGTTTCAGTGCCAGATAACCAAACACATGGTGGCAAGATCATCAGGTAGATCTAAAATGAAAAAGAAATGCAGTCTCCTAAGATCTGTGCAAATGAGATAGGCTCTAAATACATGCCATCTGTTCTCTTTTTCTATTTCTACTTCTACTCCTTTAAAGTTCAGTTACAAAAGCTAGTTTTCACATAAGGTCCCCAAGTCACATTTTATTAAGCAAAATAATATTATTTTCAGTGAAATTTTGGTAGAATTTTCAGATTATTGGATGCTTGTTGCTATATCTAAAGTTATACATAGATGGTGATAAGAGGAGAAATCACTTAATTCATTATAGCTTTTAATTTATTTCTTAAATTAGTGAATTCAGAGGCAATAAGCCAATATAGCCAAGTGCTTGACTCATACCAACAAGTACATAGAGCCCAAAAGTAAATATAGAAACAAAACAGAAATATTTAGAATTTTAAAAAAATAAGAGAGAAGAAAGGTGGGAAGAGAGAGAACAAAGAAAGGAAAGAAAATGGAAAGAAGAGAAGAAGAAAGGAAGGAAAGCAGGGAAGTGGGAAGAATGAAGGAAGGGCAGGTTGTTGGGAAAGTGGGAATATCACATTTATCGAATTACATTTAAGAACTGTGTTGGATTTTTTCTCTGTGTAAACACAATATTAACATGAACAATAAGGCTTCAAACATAAAAAGAAATTTCAAAATACGTTTAAAGGAGATCCTAATTTGAAATATCCGAAGAGTTCAGTTTATTTATGTAAGACTTTTGTCAATAATTAAAGTGCATTGATTTTGCCACAGGGTAGAGAGACTACAGTTAGCTATTGGTCTACTGTCATTTCCCAAACATTAATTAAGAACAGTAAGGGCTTGCCCCCATAAAACCCATATATTAATAGGAAGCAAAGTTTACAACAATCAGGCAATACCTGGTTAGATGTTTTGAAGATCTTATTGTAGCACACACAAATACAAAATCTTTCCTTATTTTGATTATCAGGGAAAACAATTAATAAGGACATCGTTAATTTTAGGAAGATACTAACTGCCTGAAATATTGAAAACACCCAAGAAATTCTTTGTGCTGTGCTATTTCTCTGGTAGATTACAATATTTATACTGTGTCATTAATAAAAGATTTACCTCTTTGAGATAAATCATGTCTTAGGTCATAAAATTTACTTAGAAGTGTAAATTATATTTGAAAACCTTATGATCATTTTAAAAGCATATAGTGAGCGTATGTGTATATAAAATCAATTCCAGAGCCATCATTATTTTTTATAATGTAAAAATTGATACATATGTACTGAATGAAGTTAGATTCGCAGAGAAATATATTTTCTATGTGAGGACTTACAAGGAATGACTCTTTTAAATCCTTAGGATAAAATCGCCCTAGGTGTTTGCTATTTTGTTTTTCCTTGTTTTGTTTCCACACTTAACAGAATGTAAAAAATATATATATATACTGATTATATTCATCGCTTCTGACAAAAAACAGAATAGGGTAGCTCAGGTCCTTGGTCTTCTGCATCCATATGGGAAAGCTGGAAGAAGCTCTTGGCTACTGGTTTCATTGGCTATATACTATACACAGTGAGAAGGAGATTAAGTGAAAAAGATACTAAGAAATCTGCTTAATTTCTGAAAATTTAGGTGAAAAGTTAAGGCTACATGGCGAATGATGCTTTCTCCTCTTAAGATATTCCCTGAGAGTGTACACGGCATTGTACAGAACTCCCAGGAATATATTAGAGTTTTCAAATTTTCCATTGTCTTCAAGATTCTCTCTTAAATTTTTATACAAGTTTTTGCTTTTCTCAGTGGAAGTCACAGCCTTAGAACGCTGAATTTGCTATTGTTTAGGTCGTATCCAGGGATAAAATACATCTTGTACTAGGCACAGTGCTGGGCTCAGAGTCAAGCCAATTAAATAATACACTCTGAGGACAGAGAATTTCCTGAGGGCTGCAACTTCAGACAGACATTGACTGTTGGTGGATATGGTGCATCTTACAGGACTCTAAAAATACAGTGGATGTTATAGAGCTCCTCTGATGTCTGCAATGCAGCAGTCTTGGGCTTAGAAGTATGCAGGAATGGGAACAACTCCAAGAACAAGGTTATAGAATTTGTCTTTCTGAGTTTTAATAATTTCTATGAAATAGATAAGCTCAGCTGATTCCATGATTGATTAATTTCCAGAACTCTAGTCCAGCTAATTTTTACTTTTTGTTTTTTCTATTTTGCAGTTTGCATTTGTTTGCTTTGTTTTGTTTTTTCCTTCCTTCCTTCCTTTTCACTTTTTCTTTCTTCCTTCCTTCAATTCTTTCTTTTTCTTCCTTTCCTTCTTTCTTTCTTTTTCTTTCTCTCTCTGTCTTCCTTCTTTCTTTCTTTTTTTTCTTTCTCATTCTTTCTTTCTTTTGAGACACTTCACTCAATCATGCTGGAAATCAATTTATCAAGGCTGATGATAAATATTTGAAATAATTTAGCAGAATTCTTTTTGAGTTTAAAGAAATAAAATGTGTGACACATTATTTCTGAACTATACTTTCAGTGACAAGTAGCATGTTTTAGGCAATGCTGTACACTATTTCAAAAACCAACATTTATGTCCAGAAATACTATTTATTGACTAAGATGTGATTTGTTTTGTGTCATGTAAAGCAACACATTTTTCTAGATTATATTCTTCTTGACTGAAACATTATTTGAAAATGTTTAACTGAATATTAGAAGTTTAACAATGTAATGATTTCCGTTTCTAGAATTTTTCTCTTATATTACATCTTCCATTTCAAACATAACACCTTAACAAAACTTGCAGGGAATGCTGGAGCATTCCATGACTTTGGATTTAATCCTAAATACTATCTCTTTAAAAATAGCCAAAGAATTTCTCTAAATTCTCTATTTTACATTTCATACTGTAGAGTGCTGAAGTCCAGCAAATTGTTCATGGGAAGAACACTAGAACTAGTATTCAAAATTTCACATCTGAAGTCTGCAGTTTGCCTAAACATTTCTAATTTCTATTCTGTCGCAGAGTTTTTCCTAAACACTTTTAAAAAGCTATTTGAAAGGCAGAGATGTACAGAGAGTGAAAAAGAGAATGTGAGCAAGTGATGAACACGCCTCTCGTGCACTAGTTCCTTCCCAGGAAGACCACAGCTGTCTCGGATTGTGCGGCGCTGACACTCGAAACCTGACACTGCATCCATGTCTCCACAAACGTGCAGGGAACTAGAGGATGTGGGTGAAACCTATCATTTCAAATATAGCTATTTTGATTTAAAAGTATGGTTGGTCAAAATATGCACATTTTAATATGTAGGAAAGTTTCTGACTATCCATATTTATTCAGGATTAATACGTTATATCAAGAATGGCATGAAGTGAAATCATGCACATATGATCACAAACACTATTTAAACAAGATGAGTTTTTAGAGGATCACAAAGTCAGGGTCACTGTTGTGGAAGAGTAGATAAAGCTGCCGCCGAGAGTCCCGCATTCTCGGGGAGTGTAGGCTAACATGCCAGTGGCTCCACTTCTGAGTCAGCTCCCTGCAACCGGCGTCAAAGCTTAGACTCTGCCTCCATAGGAGATATTTTTTTTTTTCATTGGAAAGTCAGATATAGAGAGAGGAGGAGAGACAGAGAGGAAGATCTTCCTTCTGATGATTCACTCCCCAAGTGAGCACAACAGCTGGAGCTGTGCCGATCCAAATCCAAAGCCAGGAACTTCCTCCAGGTCTCCCACCCAGGTGCAGGGTCCCAAGGCTTTGTGCCATCCTCCATTGCTTTTCCAGGCCACAATCAGGAAGCTGGATGGGAAGTGGAGCTGCCAGGATTAGAACCAGCGCCTATATGGGATCCTGGCATGTTCAAGATGAGGACTTTAGTTGCTAGGCCACCACACTTGACCCATAGGAGAGATTCTTATTAGACTCCTGATTATTGTGACTACACCAGGAATTAATCAGTGGATGGAAAAACTTCCCCCTTTTCTTTCTGTCTCTTAATCCTGATTTTAAAGTAAGTACATAGGGCCTGGTGTGATAGCATAGTGGTTAAAGTCCTCATTTTGCACTAGCTAGGATCCCATATGGGCACTGGTTTTAACCCCGGCAGCTCCACTTCCCATCAAGCTCCCTGCTTGTGGCCTGGGAAAGCAGTTGAGAATGGCACAGAGCACCAGGACCCTGCACTCGTGTGGGAGACCCAGAAGAGCTCCTGGCTCCTGGCTTCAGATTGGCTCAACGCCAGCCATTGCAGTCACTTAGGGAGTGAATCGTTGAATGGAAGATCTTCCTCTCTGTATATCCACCTTTCCAATAAAAACATTACATAAATATTTTTAAAATGAATACATAAATGTAAAAAAATAAAATGTAAAACAATCAATGAGATGTAACATTTAATAGGATCACAGACTGTAATAGGTATTTTCTTAATTATATATTAACTCTTCAATTGGCCTTTTCCTTGTCATAGAAACACATTTAAATAAGTCAAGCATTCTCTGGTCTTTTTATTTTACGTAAGCAATTTTTATTCATTGTAACATTGAGCTATCCCTTTGCAGTCATTCCACTGATAGAGGTTGACATATAACCTTAATACTATGAGAATTTCCTGTATTGAAATAACAGCCATGTTCTATAACGAACCTTTACTGAATAACTATCCACCATATCTTGAGTATTCTAATACTAACCCATTTGATCTAAAATGTTTTAATGTCATTTCCATTTTATTTGCATAATATGAAAGTAGCACACAAAATTATAGATAACTTGCACAATATGGTCAAAGAGTCAATTTTCAAATTAGTAGTTTGAAGTGGTTGTGGACCTCTTTCAAGAATATTCTCTGGGGCCCTGCGCGGTGGTGCAAGTGGTTAAGGTCTTCGCCTTACATGCCCGGGATCCCATGTGGGCGCCGGTTCTATCCAGGGAGCCCTGCTTCCCATCCAGCTCCCTGCCTGTGGCCCGGGAAATCAGTCGAGGACGGCCCAAAGCTTTGGGACCCTGCACCCGCGTGGGAGACCCGAAAGAGGCTCCTAAATAATTACATGTTTACCCAGCATTATTGCATTGTGCCTAGTTTCTGATACTGTCGTTTTCATGAGTCATTTCATATTTTTTCAGGAATATTGATCTTATTTTATATATTTATATATTATTATATGGCATATATTTCAAGCAAAATATAAATATGGACATTTACATGAAATAAATGCATGTGCTTCAGCAATTAGACAATAAATTGGATGAAATATTATTTTACACATTAAAATTTGAAATGTAATTTCAAACAAGACAAAGACCAGCATGTCACACCTTAAAGAAAATCAACACTTTTTATTCTTACTAACCAGATCAGTATTTATATTAGAACTTTTGTTGCTTCTGTAGAAACTAAGCATTAATATAGAGTAGGAAATTTAAGATTACCTTTAAATGTGCATTATGATGTTGGTCCCTACACTACCATATAAATTGAAAAAAAAAATCTGTTAGCCAAACATTCCTGTTTTTTCTAACATATTTTACTCCTATAAGTTGCTTTAAAATAAACAAAAAAGTAATTTAGGTTATTTGAGAATGTCTAGTATTTGCTGCTTTCTTAGAGTTTATCTTCTGATTTTGTAATGACTTCAGCAGCACCAGGATGACAATTATGATGCTACAGAAATGATCGCACACTTTTGAAGAATGGCAGAAATGTCTTCACATCATTGATTTCTAAGAGAAATATACAGAGAGGTATAAACACAACACAATGTGCTATTCACTTATCAACAGGTTGTCAGTATACCATATTCAGATTAATAGGACAATGCTACATTTTAACTTAACATAACATACAGTAAAAATTATTTTCCATCTGTGACAAGGTAATGTGGAATTATGAATGCACTTTGAGAAACAAATATGATTGACAATTACAATAAATACTCCAACATCGTGATTTAGTATGAATAAATTGTTAATTGACAGCAATATTTCCAGGGGCTTGAGATTCTATGCATACACAAATAGTGAAAACAGGAGTGATAACAGTAAAAATTGTATACAGAAATTCTCTTTCTATAGATTCCTTATATTTCACTGAAGTTATGTATAAAAATACTGAGGAAATGAGTATTTGTGAAACATAAACATAAACAAGATTTTCTTGTTTCCATGACTATACAAACTTTTTTTGAAAAAATTATCTGTATTGGAAAGGTAGATTTACAAAGAAAAAAGAGACAGAGAGATCTTCCATCACTGGTCTCCCAGATGGCGGCAACAGCCAGAGCTTTAGCAGACTGCAGCTAGCAGACCGGTGCTTCTCTTGGGCCTCCCCCGTGGGTGCAGGGGCTCAAGAACTTGGGGTGATTTCCACTACCTTCCCAGACCACAAGTAGGGATCTGAGTTGGAAATGAAGTCTCCAGGACTCAAACTGGAGATCTTGCGGGATGTGAGAACTACAGGTGGAGCTTTAGTTTGGCCGCGCTGCTGCAATGTCAGCCCTGACTATCTTTAAACTGAGAAAGTGTCCTAGCTGAACTTCCGTGAATCGTCATAGCTGTGCTGTGGTGGTGAGAATCGATTTAGGAGTCCTGGCTCTTGGTTGATAGATCCTTCTATTACACTACAATACTGGTAAGCATATTTTAGATGATGAGAAATTCCTGGTGGATATTTTTATTAGAACAGATACTTTGGTGCTTTCCAAAATGCATTGGTATATCGTGTCTAACTCCCTACCCAAAAAGTTAAGAATCTCATTACTGCATTGCTGAAGCAAAGACTATTGGGATTTCTATAGTAGATGGAATTTCGTTCTTCTACCAGGGGAAATTTAGTAACCCAAATCTTCATAATCATGTACAATTTACATTAATCTAGAATCCCTTCTCTATGGACATTGACAAAAGTAAATATTGAGAATAGAAAACATTAGTTATCATTGTTCTATAAACTGTGATTGTAAATAATCCTTTGTTAGTGCCAATTTATCTGTAATTTAATATTGTACAAAAGTACACAGAAGTATGAAATACATTGTACATATATTTTACACACAAATACATGCACACACATATATACATATATATGATATGTAATTTCAACTTACAGCTAAACGTGTAGGCCAGAGAGAAGCTAATTACATGGTGCTTGTTTTTTTTAGTACAGTTCTTTGTGTTAGGGTTTGACACTCATATGTAGCTCTGACCTTTAGAAAATTATGAAATCATCCATGCCATGAACAAGGCAGTCGGCAAAAGACAGCGGGAATTGTTAAAATAAACTTCACTGAGGTGGCTGGGAGACCTAGGCTAACCTGAATAAACACCTTTATGTGCTTATAACAAAATAAATCCACTCTGAAGGAGATTTTACCATTTGTGTTTCTCTATTAACCCTCTTAACACCACATTCAACTTAATGTCCAACCAGTGGTTTTGCAAAATAACATTTTTATAACTTATTTCATAAATAGTTAACCTCAGAGCATTGATACTGTACCACAATCTATATCTCAAGTTCACTAATAGTCTCACAAGTTATGTGTGTGTCATGAAACAGTTATATAACAAAGTTACTGAAAATATTTTCCTTAAATTATGTGAAGTCAACTTTCCCTGTTATATTTTAATGAATGATAACAACTAATTTATAAGTTCCACTGTTCTCTGGACATTTCCACTGAGAATAAACTTGATCAGCATAAGCATAGTTTGCCCTCTACCTATTTTAACATACCACTGTTATTCTACTGCGTTTATTAGCATGATTTTCAGTTGTAACCAATGGAGGCAGTTTCAAGAATTAGTAATCATGCTATTCTCCCTCTCTTACAAAACACATCAAACACTAAATCGCTTCTCTAAGTTAGATGATTCTTATAAAAAAGAAAGAGCATTTTAAGAACTGTTGTGGCTTTGAACAAATAGCCATCATCAAAGACTTTTCAAAGCCTATAGAAGATACAAAGAACTTTGCAGTAGAATATAAATTAGTTGTAACAGGCAAAACCCAGGGCACTTGGATAGTCATCTACCAATTTGTATATTCATAGAAACTACAGGTAGAAAACAAAATAAGGACATAGGTAGTATACAGAGTGGGTATCATCTACGAGTGGCTGACAAAGCTCTGGCTGAGGGCTAGTATCAACTGTGGCACTTTGAGCTGAGTCTGACTTGCAGCTCTTGGATCTCTGATGGGGACCAGTGAAGTCAGTGTCCTGGCTGCTCAGTTTTCTAGTATTGAGAACACGCTGATGGACACTAAGTGCATCTCTCTTGCAGGCAGAAGTTGATGGAGATGTCATCAGAGATGCTTACAACCAAGTAAAAATAAAGCATTGAGTGTCCTTCAGGGTGTCCTTCCTGCCAGACGCCATGTCAGGAGGCTCAGCAATGCCTCCAGCCTTCCAATCAGGCCATGCAAACACAATAAAAGGAACCAGATTTCTTGGTATCGGTCATTACGGAAAACCACAGGGCTTATCCATTCACACACTGGAGGAAACTGTTTGTCATCCACTTGCTGTCATGTCTTTGGTTAATGGAATGCTTGTGCCGTGCTCTGTTAATGGTCTTCACATAATTTGTCATGCAAGAAGATAATCTTACATTTTTTATGAAGCCAAACTATTGTCTACGTTTGAAGAATCCTGAAAAGTGTGCTATGAATTTTTATATAATGCTCATTCATAAACTCATCTTAGTGAATTTATTTATACTTAATGAACAAAAAAATGCATGATTTTATTATTATTTTGCCTCATGTCAGTTAACTTTCAGCAATGAATCGTAAAAACAGAAAATCAAGCCGCAAATATTTTTATCTTTTGACCTTTTTGTTATTATAATAATAATAATGACAAAATATCTAAGAATAGTTCCAATTTTTAAAGGAGCATAAACTAAACATTATTTTTCCTACTTGAGATGAGGGGGTTATCATATATTGGAAAATAAAATAGAAAAAATGTTGAGAAAGTAAAGAAGCTGTTGGCATGTGTTGACATAGAACATTCCTAGTTAGTATCTATGATTTTAGAAAATTTTGTGTTAAATTTGTGTACAGTAATCGGTATATTTCTGTGATCTCTGTCACTAAAGTTTCTATCCAAATCTAGAAACCCAAATATCTGTCTCAAATCTAAATTGACAGAAATCACCTTTCTCTGATAAATGTTAACTTAGCACTGACTCAGAATTTAAACTTGATGTAGAAAATTAATGACTAAATAATGTCAGGATTTTATTCCAAGAACAATATTTCAACCCCACATTATATGTGATCACATTTTGAGATGTTATTTTCATTACACATTTATTTAGCCAATAAAACAAACTGAATATTTTAACAATCTCTACATTTGTGGACAACTAAAATTTACAGAAACATCATCAGTACCAAAGGTAAAAGATAAAATAAAAACTCTACTCTTTAAATTGGCCATTCATCCATTGTTGAATTCATACATGTATGTTTGGATTTATAATTTACATGTGCCATGCTGTACAGTGAGACAGGAAATAAAGGGGGTATAAATTCATATCTTATTCTCCAAACTTTAATAGACAGCAAAATACAAAATGTTACGTTGGTATGTCTTTTGTAAGAACTTAGCAACATCTTGACATGTGAGTTTGTTACACACAGGGCCAGTGTCTCCAGGCTCAGAACATTAACAGCTGATTTACAAGATAGTCAAGCAAAGGAAACACTCGCACAAGCCCATAGACCATGGTAATACTACCTACAAACACAAGAAAAATATCTGCTCTGAGTTAATAAAAGGAATACAGTAAATCCTCTGTCAAATCACTAAATAATTGAAGAACTAGCAAAGAAAATTAACAGATTTAGTAAATGTTATGTTTACCAAAATTTCTGATTTTTTAAAACTTGTGTTGAAAAGTCAGATAAGGAGAGGAGAAGAAACAGAGGGGAAGATCTTCCATCCAATGATTCACTTGCCAAGCAGCCCTAATGGCCGGAGCTGAGGCAATTTGAAGCCAGGAGCTAGGAGCCTCTTCCAAATCTCCCACGTGGGTACAGGGTCCCAAAACTTTGAGCCATCCTTGACTGCTTCCTCAGGTCATAAGCAGGGAGCCAGATGAGAAGTGGGGCGGCCAAGATATAAACCGGTGCCCAATGGGATCCTGGTGCATGAAGGGGAGGACTTCAGCTGTCAGGCTACTGTGCCAGGCCTAATTTCTGATTTTTTTTTAATCTTGTAATTTGTGAAAGTAGCTAAATGAGCTTTACTTATTTTTACAAAATTTCTTTTTAAACTATATTATGACATATAATACATTTCCATGCATTATTTTCTCAAAATGATACTTTACATAAGATTCATGAAATGTGATTATTACAATGTTGACATTTTTATATTTGTGTAAAGTTTAACTCTCCTTTTTGATGTAGGCTTAATGTAGAAATAATTGTTATATCTGCAGTTTTATAGACATCACAGCACTTTCAAACATGTATGTGAGATGAAATTATCAGATGAAGCCAAATTGTGATTGCCACATGTGCAGTGTAGGGGACTCCAAATACAAATTTATCTTTTTAAACTATAGACAATGTTGAGAATCTTGTCTGATAAAATTAATAAAATATTGAGTATCTTAAATTGAAATTAATGCCTTGAACTATTTATTGTTAGTTATTAGCCTAATAGGCATTCAAACTTGTATTCTAATAATATCAATTATTTCTAGTTTAAATAAAATTCAAGAACTGTTCTCAGTCACGGTGACAGAAAGCGTGCTCTTCCTCTAGCAAGTAGATGTGTGGTTAGTTAGGTAAGAATCTGTATTACTCCATTATATAAGGGCATATTTTTAATCCATTTATGAATATGAGCGTGCAGTACCTAGTAGCATCCTTAAACAACAAAAAATGACACCTCAAGTACCATGCCAATGCAGCATGATAAAACATTTACATAATACAAAAATGGCTTTGTTTACAATAACACTAGAGATTGATAGTGTTTGTTTCATAAAACACAAACTTATTTTCAACGATTCACCAATGTCTGATTTTGCCACAATGGAGAAAAGTATCCAGATAAATTTTCTAAATGTTGATATGATTTGGGAGTCATCAGATTTTTTATTCTTTTGATTTGGCTAAATGCACTTGGATGTGAGGGAGAGTACGTGTGTGTGAGACAAATAATAGACATGTTGGAGTAGAAAATTGAAAAATTCACTGGACATTCTTACTTATTTTATCGCATATTTATTTTATTGGTCTCAGATACAGAATTCATGTTACATGTCACTATACATGTACTTTTTAAGATTTACTTATTTTTATTACAAAGTCAGATATACAGAGAGGAGAAAAGATAGAAAGAAAGCCGTTCTGTCCGATGATTCACTCCCCAAGTGAGTGCAATGGCCGATGCTGTGCCGATCCAAAGCCAGGAGCCAGGAACTTCCTCCAGGTCTCCCAAGCGGGTGCAGAATACCAAAGCTTTGGGCCATCCTCAGCTCCTTTTCCAGGCCACAAGCAGCCTGGGAAAATTGGATGGGAATTGGGTGGGAAGTGGAGCTGCCGGGATTAGAACCGGTGCCCATAGGGGATCCCAGCATGTTAAAGGCGAGGACTGTAGCTGCTAGGCCACGCCAGCGGCCCTGTACATGTATTTTTATGAACAAGATGTATAGTTGTATACAACAGAAATGATTATGATTAATCTAAACAACATAATTTAGTAAATTACTACCGACTAGCTTATCAAATCAACAATAAATCAGAACTAATCGGTGTCAAAAACAGGAAGGGTTAACTGATGTTCCTCTCTGTCTCTCCTCTCTGTATATCTGCCTTTCCAATAAAAAATAATAATAATAATAATAGTAAATCTTTAAAAAAATATATGAAAATCAATATGAGAAAGCCATCATCACTGCTCGAATTTATCCTAACTAAGCTTTTTGAATAAAGTTGACGTGTGAGTAAAAGACTAAGAAGAACCCGACAGTTACAGTATACCTGGGAAGATTCACTCCTTTCTACATTACGATTACCTTTCGTGAAATTGTAACTTGCTTACAATTCATAGAACCTGAAAGACTATAGTAAGTCTTGAAGATGATGCTTTGTGTAAGACCCCATGGTAGCAGAATATGGAAAGAAGCTATTTTGTTGACCTTAAAGTAGAAATCGTCTATGACCACATTTCTCGTTGTGATTGGGATGACTACAGTTTGCTGCTAATGCAGAAGGTGTGACAATAGTGACGGCTCGAGTAACAGGATTCTTGTTACCACTTTCTGCTTCCATCCAGCCCTGATCAATGTGGGTAAATGGAGGATTTATCTAACGCCCAGACCATCTCCCTGTCTGTCTCTGCTTCTAAAACAAATACAATTTTTTAAAATGTGTACTGAAATACTTAGTACCATACTAAATAACATGGCATCATTTTATAATAGTTCAGTATCCATCACCATTAAAGCAATGACAATTGTAAATGTTTGTATGTGCATTAAAATTAGGCTAGTAAGACAACAGAAAAAACAAAACATGCTTCAAAATGTTCTTCCCTCATTCTGAATTGCAGCTTTAAATCTTCATCCATTTTATAAATCGTACGTGTCTGTCATTATTTTTATAAGCCTTCTCTGGTTTGAGTAACTACTGATCACAACCTTTCTTATTTTCTTAAGATGTACTTGACTCTATGCTACGTTAGTGAACGGCTGTTTAATTAATTGGCTGGGCTTAAGGAGGATCTCCAATGAAGATCAGAAATACAAAATCCTTGCAGTTTTCATTCCTACTGCTCCAGAAAGAGCCATTGAGAGGTAACAGCCTGACATACTTACTGGATGGATATAAACTAAAAAAAAAAAAAAAAAAAAAAATCTCTTAATACTCAAGTAGCTCATCATTGAAGAAAACAAAATTATTATTTTGCTTGTCCCAGGAAAAATAAAAATAAACAAAACTTATGTTACAGTGAAAACATATCCAACACGTCTTTAGCCTATAAAGTTGCTTTAAAATTTCTTTTTATTCATCTTAATACATTTGTTTTTCTTTATTATTAAAGGGTTTGCATAACATAAACTGTTGAACTATTCAATAAAGATTAAATAAAACATTATGAAAATGCATTAAACCTGCAAGTTAAAAGTTAAAGGATAATTAAATAAATCATTTGAGTGAAATGAATAATCATTTTAAAAAATAATAAATTCATTTTATTTTTGATTATGTTTATATAGTTGGGATTGATGCTTGCCCATATGGGCCATCAAATAGGGTGGGGAGGGTCAAGAAATGCGGAAAAATATATGAGTGTCACCAATCTCCTTTTTTTTCTTCCTGTATCTGGAGAAAGTGGGGAGAGAATGGAAGAGGCCCACTCCCAGCAGTACAACTGCATCAGTCCTCAAGAATGGGGTACCACCACGCAATGTCATCACAGGGTCCCTAATGTGGAGTGTGCTTGGAGGATACTACTTAAGTGGTTTTGATAGTAGTATACTTATATGTTTACAAACTGTTTTCTTTCCCTAAATATAAGTGTCAATGGTAGAAGTTTCAAACCATTTTCTTGTGAGGGTTCATACTATTTTGCTTGCCTTAGAAGATGCCCCATATACTTTCTGCTTTCTGTGGTGAGAAATCAAAATGTGTCATTTCGTGTGGTGTAACAGTTTGCGGCTACACGGTAAGCAAAATATTTGTACCTCCATGATTGCCATGTACTTCCATGATTGCCATCAACTCATTTCTGAAGGAAAACATTAGTTATATTAGGGCAAGCTTCAGGACAAAGGTGGACACACAACAGGATGTTTGGAGACATTATGGACTCAATTGTACTGTTGTATGCTTTTAGCTGTGTATCATTGCCTTACGTTGCTAAAGATGCTTTTACCATAACATGATTGATCCATTTGAGGTGTTATATCAGTTACAGGAATCATCTCACATTTACAGAAAAACAATACCCTCAGGAGAATTCTATGAAACATCAGAGAGATAACGGAGTGTCCATACAATGGGGTGAGGCCACAATGAGGTGACCAGAAACATTCTGCTGGGCCCTGCCACTCCTCATAGCCTTGCTAACCAAGGAGCGGTGCTAGTCACACCCTCGCTCCCTGAGTTCCAACTGCATGGCTTGCCGCAAAAAGTGAACCAAAAGATGAAAGCTCTCTCTTTCTTTCTCTTAATCTGTAATTCTTTTTTTTAAGATTTCAAATGTATTTTATTTCTTCAATAATGCAATATATTTTTTTTTTTTATCTTAGGAAGTTTATTCCAGCGGGGCAGGAAAAGGGGAAGGGGAAGGAGGGGGAAGGGAGGTAAGAAGGAGGAGAGGGAGAGCAGGGGAGAGGAACCAAGGAGAGAGCAAGAGCAAGAGAGAGAGCAAGAGAGAGAGAGAGAGAACCGAGTGGGGCAGGAACAGGGGAAGGGGAGGGAAGGGAGGAAGAGCAGGGGAGAGGAACCAAGGAGAGGAAGAGAGAGAGCAAAAAGGGGCGAACCGCACCTGGGGGCCTTTTTTGTCTGCCAGGTGTGGGGGGGCGGGGATTGGGAGGGATTGAGGTCAAGGCCCCAGGGGATTGGTGCCTGCAGGTGAATGCCTGGGGATGATTGGTGAGTGGGCGGGTTTGGGGAAGGGGCTGGGAGATTGGGGGTGGGATTCTCAGGTGGAATGCCAGGTTACATCTGATTGGTGGATGGCTGGACTGGCGCGAATTCCGTGAGCAGTGAGGAAGAAGAAATGGCGCAGGGTCCAGGGTGGGATATGGGAATAAGTCCTTACATTCCTCCCTTTTGTTATATATAAAGGAAGAGGGGCATTGTTCTCTATGGCTTCTAGGAGCTGTTTTCTCTTGGCAGTGGTTGCAGCCTGGTGGAATAGGAGATGGAGGAACACTTCTAGTCCTGCAAAAGAAACTTGTTAATGGTTTGATTAGAAAAAAATTTTTACATTTCAGTGGATGGAATGGAGGGAAGGGTTATTAAGAGTCCCTTGGAAAAGCTGGCTTGAGTTCATTTTCCGTTAGCCAGGCTTTGTTATACTGGATTCTTCATTACTCCTGAACGGTCAATGCAGACAAAGTAGCTTCACCAGGAACCAGAGACCCCGACTGCCTATCATACTATCTAACTCCTCACATTTCCAAACAGGAGTGAACAGGGATAACGGGACGACGACCGCTCTAGCTTCTTCGAGCTGAAAGGGGGCGTTGAGCAACTGTAGCAGTAGGGGGGTTCTAGAGGTTCCTGGTAGAAGGTAGAAGTCATCAGATGTCTGAAGTACTACTGCCTGGCACTTGAAGGCTTCTCTTTCTTGGTCTAGATAACAAAACATATTAGAATTATAATCTTTCCCAACTTAGCAGGTCATATTTTAACTGTTACAGTGCTTTTTCTTGGCATCATTTATGAGTTGGTTTGAATCAATTCATTATTACACCAGCTGGGATGATTACTGATCTCTGCACTCCTTTGGGGTGACTCTGCCAACAGGGGACAGGTTCCATTCCATTCCAATCTGTGTTGCTGTATATGTCCATGCAACAATACAGAACGTGGCTCCACCAGCCCATACATTATTACATTTGTCATGAAAATCAGGTGCACGTTTCTGGTGGCTCTGCCTTGCCATTGCTTGCTGAATGCTTTGAAATTGCAGACGACTTAGCACACTTCTGGCCAAAGGAAACATCGTGGAACAGAAACTGTTTCATGGCAAGTTCGCTGGCGGTACCCTTGCCAATCTGTAATACTTTCAAATAAATGAAACTTTAAAAATAAAATAAATACAGGACCTCAGTTTATCATTTTATCAAAGTGAATGGACCCTTCTTTTCAAGCCGTTTTCTGGTATCCAGGCTTGTTGATTACGTTTTCATTTGATATTAAATGAAGTTTTGTTTTTCAATGATGGGAATGTTAACAAAGTTCAATAGTTTCAATTTAACCCAAGAAATGGGGACATGGAATGGCTCTAACCTTCATTTAAGGTGATCAGAATAGAGTTAAAATATATACATACACTAATATACACATCTATATAAGTATATATAATATATGCATTTATTTTATATACACATCTTCCTCTGGTGACAAGCACACCGTGTAGCCATAAATTGTAATCCATTCCCTTCAATGTCCTGAGTAAGAGACTGTGAGTGTGTTCATCCAGGTGGGAAATCAAACTGACTTCATGACACCATAGTGAAAGAGTGAGAAATGCTACATACTTAGAGTTTTGAAAATATTTTCAAATTTATGTATGCATTTCCAGAAATAGTCATCTCTCTACACATATATTTAAAGCAATTTATTTCAATATAAATCATTTTTCTGTCATTCTGATGTCCTCAGGAAATATTCAAATTTAGATGATGTTGTAATACAGAAAACTAAGGAATCATGATGTTATACTATGACTTCAATTTTGCTTGACATTTATTTCCAGATTTTCAGGTTAAATGGGTGAAACAGTGACTTTTCCTCGTAGCACTTTGTCCTGTCATGTTTAAGTTTATTTATGCAGATACCTGATTGAGAAAACTCTAAGTGTCATCTGTATACTTTATCTTGCCTGTTTAATATCTAGCACATAAATCATGCTGGTAGTAAATTGTGATGACTTGATTTCAATAAACTTCCAGTATCCAAACTTTCCAACAATTTGCAAACTATCATATGTATTCTTCATTACTGTCATGCCAAAGATATGAAAGTGAGCACATTCCTTGTATAGAAATGCCAAGTGTAAATCTAAGCAAAGAGGTCTAATTTGTTAGATTATTCAGGAATAAATATCTGTCTCTGTCATGAGGTTTATTGATTTCTGTTGCTATTCTTTAAGAGAGAGATAATACACATAAGGAAATCATTTTCCTATCTTAAGCACAAGAATGATGTGCAGGTGATATTTTCTTACTGCCAGTTACTAGAGCTATTTTGTCTCAATGCCTTCATAAATATTATTGGATATTTGTACGTGAACTGTTACTGACTCCAGGACACTTACACACAAAGCCGCCACTGCTTCTCACAAAATTTGTTGATGGTCAAGGCTCTTTCCTCTTCACTGTAGACCAAAAACTCTCATATAGCTAAAGAAAATTTATGTCAGGAGAATTGCTTTGTAGAAATCTAGATAATAAGTATCTTTGCTATGCCCACACAATTTCTGCTGCAACTTTTACAATCATTAGATGGTTGGGAGAAAACATCCCTAGGAAATAAATGCAAATGAATGTCCTAAGACATTTTTTTTTTTCTATAAAAACAAGTGTAGGGCCCAGGACCATGGCCTAGCGACTACAGTCTTTGCCTTGAATGTACTGGGATCCCATATGGGCTCTGGTTCTAATCCCAGCAGCTCCAGTTCCCATCCAGCTCTCTGCTTGTGGTCTGGGAAAGCAGTCAAGGACAGCCCAAAACCTAGGAACCCTGCGCCAGCAGGGAGACCTGAAAGAGCTCCTGGCTCCCGCCTTTGGATCTGCTCATCTATAGCGGTTGTGGCAAACTGGGGAATGAATCATCAGATGGAAGATCTTCCTCTCTGTCCTCCTCTCTGTATATATATGACTGTTCAATAAAAATAAACAAATCTAAAAAAAAAAGTGCCGGCATGTTTGACTGCTGAGCCAGAACTGCATAACAGTGTAATCTACTAAAAAAGCTATGACAATTCCAATGGCACACAATGATTAAGAAAACAAAACCTAATATAATTAATTTTTACATCATTGCTATTCATTTACACAATTTTTCTATATTGAGGAAATTGAAATTTTCTCAATGCATTCTATGATTACAATTTTCTCAGTAAGAATATCAATCAATACACTTAGCATTTAGTAATACATATATATAGTTTTATGTATTTACTCTTAAATATATGCATATAATAAATATATAATACATTGATATAATATGATATATAATTATATTAGCATAATATATAATACATATATAATAAAGCACCTGTATAATACTATGTTTAATATATAGTACCACATAAAGTATAATAAAATAAATAGATGTAAGAATAAAAATGTAATCAAACTCACAGGAGGGCACATCAAACATTTTGGAATGTAATGGAGTCTCCAGAAGAGAAATCTCACATGCCTTCTCTGATTTGTCGTATCATATAAAGAATACAAAAGCGTGACACATATTAGTGAAAGTGACATTTTGAGTCTATTATTGCTCATAGGTTTCTCAGAATTTTATCTAGTTATTACTTATTGAATAACTTACAGAGTTGGTTATTAGCCATGAATATTAAGTAAATGAGAAGCATGTCATTGCAAAAATTAAAGGCAAAATAAGAAAAAAGGAGGGAGGTTGGAAGCAAGAGAAGGAGGAAGGCTGGGGTGGGAGGGATTACAATTTCTTACAATTATATGCACATGAAATACATGAAGTTTGTGTTTTTATACTAATGAGAAGATCAGCCTATTTTGGCACAAAATTTTTGAAATTCACATATAGCATTCCTAAGAAATATGTTTTCCATGAACTGGCTGAAGTATTATATGATTAGTACATAAATGATTAGTTGATAAAAACATTAGATTATACCTCCTTAAAATCATTTAACTTCTCATAGTAATAGCTATACAGAATAATCTATTATGGAAAGTAAACATAATATTTCTATGAATATTATTATCAGGATAAAGCTTTTATTTAGATATTAACTTCCAAATAGGAAAATCAGAATTTGCTTATACATTAAGGTTAACAGGCACATTTCAATAATAGTTTTCAGGGCATATTTCAATATTAGTTTTCAGTATTTAAAAAATTATTTGTAAAACATCACAGCATTTCAAACAGTTGTGTATTTAATATGATTATTTATCTTTTTAATGTGATATGACTAGGGACATATATTTATAAAAGTTATACATTTTGAAAGAGTAAAGATGTTATAAACCATATATGTTTAAATGTAGAAAATAGTAATTGATACATTCTAAGGCTTAGGAGCAGTGCATACTGAGACAGCTGTTTATGCTCTGTTTAGGTTGAGATTTACTTATTGTGTACTATGCTTCTCTATTTTTGGTATATTTTTGAAATGTATTTTGTATGATTTATTTTGAAAATTAGATTGCTTTGAGTTCACTCAAAGGTTACATTTTATATAACTCCAAAGTTGTCACTTCAGATTTTCAAATTTTTAAAACTTTCTTACTAGGTAGTAAGAGAATGCTATATAATCCCAAATCAAACGCTATCTTTTTTGTTAGAAATTATGAGAGCTGGAATATCAAGAATTAACTAAGATTTAGAGTACACAGTTTAAGCTATACTCCAAACACATGCTACATTTCATCAATAAAATGTATCTTGAGCTTTAAAATTATCTTCTAGCTTGATCATTAATTTTTAAATTTTGATTTAATGATGTTTCATATACTTAAACTGTTTGCAAATTAATTTCATTGCAAGCAATTGTTAATTACAATTAAGCTATACCATTAATTGTTCTTCCTGGTATGATTGCCATGATTGAATATAGTTTGGAAAAATAAGATTTAATACATTATTGAATCCAATTTTGCTTTTTAAAGGCCAAAGAAAACTTATAATTTTCAAAAATAATCACTAACGATATATTTGAATTTTTTTTTCATTTTTCTAAAACTAAAAATCCCCCTTCTTATGTAAAAAAATGTAGGAGAAGAATTCTAGGTCTGCTGTTTCATGGTAGAGTCACAGTCAGGTGGAGTTTGACAGAGATAAATCAAGTCTGTCATACTGGTTGTATAAGAGAATGAATGAGACAGGATGATTTTAATGTAAGGTTTCTTTCAGATTGTTAATTTATGTTTTAATTATTTATAGTGAACTTTTTATCGATGCCACAAATATAATTGCTTTTTAAACATGCATGTGTTGATGCCATAATTCCTAGTGTGATCACATTCGGAGACAGGATATTTAAAAAGGCAGCTATTTGAAAGTGATAATGGTTGGAATAGAAACTACAACCAGATATCGTTATAACGAGAGCATGAGACACAAAAGTATGTACCTAGAGGAAAAGTCATTTTAGTGACCATCTTTATGGCACAGGAAGACAAGCTATGGCCTCCAGCAAGGCTGTTTCATATCACAGCACTGATTCCAGTCCCTTACTGCTCTGTTCTAGGTCCTACTTCCTGTAATGTGTTTGGGAAAGCAACAGGAGTTGGCATAACTGCTTAGACTCTTGCCATTCATTTTGGAAATCTGGAAGAAGTGCTGGACTTCTGGCTTTCAGCTTGAATCAGCATAACCAGTGTAGACACTTACATGGTGAAATAGCAAAGAGACAATCTCTTTGTGCCCTTCTTCATTACTCTGCCTTTCAAATCATTAAACTTGAAATAAATAAATCCCCATTTAGCAATCAAAGCAGGAAGAATTCCAATCTCCCAGGAACTCTGAGCCCTCAGAATTCTGATTTAGGCTGCCTCATTGGTGACCATGTTCACTGTCGAGAAAGAAAATTAGAGGAAAAAAAAAACTTATGCTTTGCTAAGTTTTACAATTCATTGTGATTTTACAATATATCTCTTTGGGTTCATTTCTAGCCCATCGTTTTGGGGAACATTAGCAATAACATTAAGTTTTCATGAAGTGAAAAGCAGCATTACCTAAAAATGTGGAATGTATGAATGATCCGTGCATAAATTTCATTTCATCTTCACATCAATTTTACTTTTTCAAATTTATTTTTTTATTCATGATAGTGCCTCTGTGGGCACTAAGATCTCCCCCTCTCCTTGCCAACCCCCCACATACCATTATCTCCCTTTTTTTCACAATAGTATGCTTATATTTCCTCACATATTTTATTTTTATAAAAGATTTATTTATTTTTAGATAAGGAGAAACAGAGAAGGATCTTCTGTCAACTAGTTCACTTCCCAAGTGGCCACAATAGTCAGAGCTGAGCTGATCCGAAGCCAGGAACCAGATTCTTGGGTCTCCCACATGATTCAGAGTTCCGAGGCTTGGGACTGTCCTGGACTGCTTTTCCAGGCCACGAGTAGGAAGCCGGATAGGAAGTGGAGCAGCAGGAATATATACGGTGCCTCTACGGGATCCTGGGAGTGCAAGACGAGGATTTTAGCTGCTAGGCTAGTGTACAGGGCACAATTATTTTATGAGGGGTGTGTGTGTGTATGCTTTCAATATGCTTAGGTTTCCAGGATTATTGTTCTTCAACATGCTTAATTATTTGTGTATCACTTTTTATGTCAAAATTTGAAGAAACAGTGGGGGCAAAAATCAAATATCCAAATTTTGGATTGTAAACTACCAATTTATAAAGTCAGCATTAAATCTCACTTCCAATAATACGATATATTTTATAAAATCAAGTAATTATTGCATATACTACCTGAAGTTTTTTCCACAAACAGTAAATGCTAGTAAACTTAATGTATTTTCTTTGATCTTTCTGGTATTTGAAAGTCTCTGTACACTTTGTTTCATCTTGAAAAGTTCATTTTTACCTGGCATCAAATCCTGCCGTAATTTTGGTGTTTTGGATTTCCATTTTCATCTTCAGTGTGATATTCAGTTTCTCACAGTCTGCTGCTGTTGCTCCTGTTTTTCTCCCTTGGTTTTCCTTTTTAACACAGATGCTTACACATCTCATCCTTTTTTCTTCAGTGGTTGGTTTTCTCTCAGCTTCCTGTCTTTCCTATACCTGTTCCATGGTATCTCAGTCCAGCCCATTGCTCTCTCTCTCTCTATGAATAATTTGGCTTCTCTTGTAACTTCTAAGCCCAGGCTCTCACAGTACATTCAGATGAAGTGCAAAGCTCTGTCATGTGCACAGAAGATGGGAATAGTCTGTCCCAACGCGGGCGTATCTAGCCGTGTCTTATTAAGTACACGTTGACAGTTCCACTTGCAGTATCTGCAGATTTGGAAGTACAAAACAGATTACTCCTTTTTCATTTACAATCTGGGAGATACTATGGAAATTAGTTTACTTAACTGAATCTCTTTTTTGCATATGTGTAATTTGACAAAAGTCATAATTGGCGGTTTATTCTACATGTGGAGTATAAATGCAGTACTGATAAATTCACAGAAGGGAGGCTGTTCACTAGAAGCACAATTACCAGCACCATGTAAAATACTAATGTTTATTTCCATACAAACTTTAATGTATAAAATATATTAGAAGGAAGGACTACCCCATGGTCATATGGAAATTGAAAGTAGGTGGCTTTCACTTTTTAGAGTTCTTTGGGATTTATTGTTTATAGAAGTCAAGGAATAACAGATGGAGTGCTAGGTATACTTCATTATCGGCACAATGCTTTTTTTAAGTGGATGATGCCTCTGTGACTTTCCATGAGGCACTAAGCAGTATTCGACTGTATGATATTAGGAATTGTCCCAAGAGAGTTAAACACATTTCTGAATAACCACCTCAAGACTTATGTTTCTTTAAGTTCATTGGAATGGTATAAACCTTACGACATCTAGATTTCAATGCATTGTATTTATAAAATTGTTATAACACGTAATCACAAAAGATAAAGCATCTTTTTTACTCTCACATATGAAAATATGCTACAGTTAAAGTCGGGCACATTTCATGATTTCCTGTCTAAAATCCGCTCTGTTCAGATGATATTATGAATGCTGTTCTCAATTAGAAAGTGCTTAAATCAAAGGGAATATAATAAAATGTGTTCTACTTTTACTGTTTTGTCTAACTTTTGAAAATATAACATACAATCATTACATTTACAGCCTAAGCTAGTGAATGATGCTAAACATTGAAGTAGCCTGCTCTTTTTCTTCAAAATAGGAAGTATTTTACACACTACTCTAAGGTGTGTAATCCCTGAAGCTATATCCAGAGACCAGAACTTATTAGCTTATGAAAACAGTTACGTGTTTGCTCTGTCTGGAAATCACTTAACATCGCAATCAGCACAGTTTTTTTGAGTGACCTCACAGGATGCCAAGCTCAAGTTATATGCGAGTTAATGCACTCATCCTGTTGAGCGTTTACTGAACAGTTTCGTTGCTGAACAGCTTCATTGCTAGTAGATTTATTCACTTGGTTAGGGATGACTAATCGTGCTGTATTTTGAAGAATTCTCCAAGTGGCCAATTCTCATAGCTACAAAAATTGTGCGCACATATTGGAGACATCCTTCTGGTGTGCGTGTACACTGCCTAAATCTGCAAGCTGAATATAAAACTTCAACGTTGCATACCAAATTCAGTTGCAACTGAAAGCATTCCTTTGATGTTTAAGGCTTCCAGAATATGTAGATAACTGAGCAAAAAAAAAAAAAAGTACCTCTTTCCAAATGTTTGCTTTATAAAATAGTTGTAAATGTGCATGCTGAATGGTAACCAGTTTATTATATTATCTTGAATGTTTTCACTTCGGGAACATTGTAAATTAAAAGCAAATTTATTTTAGCAGCATGATATTGCAATATATTTTCTTTTTAAATTATATATTTACGTTTTCATTTTATTTTTCTTGAGGAGATGCTTATATTAGAAATTGAAGTGTGAGAATAAACATAAAAACAAAGTAGGATATATTGCCATTTGCATGGTATAATTTAATAAAACAATATAAAAATGATGTGACATCTGTATTTTTGTATTTATATGATAATATTGCATTTTGCTTTCATAAAATGGTAAAAATTCTATGTTTGATTTGAAATGCATGATTTGTTACTGTTTTAGGCATAGAAATGTGATGCCTACATATACATATTTGTTTATAATTGTGTGTGTGAAGATTTTTCTAGAAATCTCAAAGTATAAAAGTCTATATTCCTAGAAACTGGCGATGGTGTTTAAGTATTAGCCTACTTCCAGTCTCTTGGCTTTTCAGGAAAAGAAATCCTGTTTGAATTGTGAGTTTGTTTTAATGTATTGGATATAACTGATGATTAGATGATAAGTAATAAAAAAATATGAAATCTGGAAGCGTACTGCTGTGTGTGAAAACAATCAAATCATGTGATAATGAAATAACGAGAGCATAAGGAGGCAAGAAAAAAAAACCCGGATATTTATTGAAATCCATTCTCTGAATGACTTTGAATATCCTCTATACTTTACTTGCCAGGAACCTTTGATATAATTTTCATTTCTTGCTCTCTATCAATATTTTCCTTTTCATTTTTTATAATGGGGTTTCAGGAAAACAATACAACTCATGTAAACTATATTATAGGGAAAAAAAACATGAGATAGGTCTAGTGAGACACTGAAGAGGAGACCACAGGCTGAAGGTTACTCTTCAGGGTAGTTTGCAAAGAGAATAGAAAAAGGAACCCAGCAAACGATATGTGTAGAAGCAGTACTTGAATTAACATAGAAATGTAGATTATAGGAACTTGATATTTTAGTTATAAACCCCATAATAAAAAATTTCATATTTGTTTTTGTATTATCTCACTTGCATTGTCTAATTTTACTTGCACTGATTTCATTTGAGGTCTTATTTCTGATTCTAATGTATTGAGGCAAAATCCACTTTTTTACACACGTAAACACATCACATATCAAAGCTCAGTTTCTTATTTATAATATTCACTGTTCATGTATTTCAGTTTTGTACTAAAAAGTTATGTTTTGAATAGAGACATGGATGATGATAGATAAATGCCTGGCTAACAGGTAGAAGCAAAAAGAAAAATATTGATAGAGAGCAAGAAATGAAAGTTATATCAAAGGTTCCTGGCAAGTAAAGTATAGAGGATATTCAAAGTCATTCAGAGAATGAATTTCAATAAATATCTGCATTAATTTGAAAAGCAGCACAGGAAAATTGTTAGTATTCTTAAGTTTTAGTTAATCACCATTTCCAATTTGTGGAGTTGAGTTAATTTAAAATAATTAGAGCCCTACCTCCAGTTTATATTTTGATGCTTCCTAGAACAAGCAATGAAATGACAAAATTTTTTTAAATGATGGAACTTCATTTTTTTTTTCAGAAAACAAATATATAATGCCATCATGTAAAGCTAGTGTCACTTCATATAGTGGCAATCAAGACTAAAATGAAGATGAAACAGCTATCCTGGCTGGAATGAAGATATCAGCTGCATTAAATTAGATTTTTTTGGCACTTAAGCCAAAGACAGTTTTTCCAGTATCTGAATTACCTGGCTCAAATAACTTCATAAATTGGACTGAACACTATTGAGTTTTGGGGTTGTTTTTCTATTCCCTTTGCTTGACACCGAGTTCAGCACTCCATTTCTTCTGTAACTATGATAGAAGCTTTAATAGCAGAGACCACATAAGTAATGTGGAACTGAAATGTTTCAAATTGCATTTGTGTCCCCAATGTCTACTTTAGATTTGTCCCAAGAAAAGCACATACTTTGAAGTAGTTTAAAGGGCTCTACTTCTGAATAGATAATGATTTCTTAAGGTACACGCTTTCGTTTTTAAAAATAAAAGGAAAATAATTTATCTTTGTTCATTGTTAAGTTTGTCTAGAGAATTGTTTATACTGTTCCTCTCAATTTTCATAGTGTTATAATTCATACTTTTACCAAAAAGGACTGTGTATTTGTGATGAAATTACCACTATTTGTTTTAGGGAAACAAAAAGATACCATATGTCAGCAGAATTGTTTTAAAAATATTTAAGTAAGTATGTATTTATTCAGAAAGCAGCAAGATAGAAGCCAAAAGAAAGAATCGCCATCCTCCAGTTCATTAGTCAAATGCCTACCACCAGCAGGAATTGGCTAGGCCAAGGTCAGGTCCTGTAGATGGCAAGGAGCCACGGGCACTTGAGCCATACTTACTGAAACCCAGAGAGAACATTAATAGACCACTAAAATCAGAAGCAGAAAGACTCTTGATTCCAGCCCAGTCTGGACTGTATCCCAAGAAGTATCTCAACAACTGTTTTCAACATTTGCTTTACTTTTATGTTTTGCAATGACAGTGGTAATAGTTCTCTAGATTCAAGTTCATTGGTGTTTGTAAGATAAAAACAAAGGGTGGTATAAAGAGATTTAAAGCAAAATCCTGTAATTACAATATTATTTTAAGTACAAAGAGTAATCAATGGATTATTTTGTTTTTATGCTGTTTCAATATCCATGTTATGTATAATTTGGGCTTCTTATAAGTGGAAGCATGATTCAGTTGCCCCAGCAATTGTTTCCAGTTCTACAATTTGTTCCTGTTCTCTCCGTATGATTGATGCAGACTTCTACCTTACAGTTGCCTCCTGGTGACTACCTCCTATTGAGAAAGCTAGAAACAAGCCAGGATACTGCCTTCCCAGACCCCTGGACTTAAGAACTCTGCAGATGGCCTGCAGTGACTGCCTTTTTAGTCACAGCATGACCTCCCAGAATTCACATCTGCTTGCTCTAAACTCACCAATTTTACAGATTTCTTGGGAAATCTGTTTGAATAATTTCCTGGATCCCAATAAAACTGTTGATTCTCAGCTAGTGCTGTCTTATTCACTGACATTCAATAACCTTGCTCTGTGTTTGGTCCCTATGAGGGCTGTGCTACCACTCATCATTTGAAGCTTTAGAAATCTTGGTTTCTGTTGTGTCTCCTGATCACTGACAAATTGTTCTTCATCTTACAGATTCATCTTAAAGATCCTAAAATAAGCAGAAGCAGATATAAGTAAGTACATTATAAACAGTAAATGTATAATGATGGAAGGGTGGAAGAAAGAAGAATGGTGTTCCTTAAATGATAATGTTGTCTAAAGGATGTCCTTTAAGCTGATTGGCTTAGATGTCCCATATCAGAGTTTATGACCCAGTTCCACGTAGGAGACCAGTGTCCTTCTACTGCTCACTGTAGGAGGTACCATGCATGTCAAGGCCACATACATGGGAAAGTACCATGAGTTCTTGCCATATACCTGGCAAGACTAGATTGATTAGGTGGATTGAGCTCAAAATCCTTTCGCTGTCTCTCTCTCGATTTGTCACTAAATGAATATTAAAATATATAAAAAAGGAAAAATGGTTACTTTACATATATAATGTCAGAAGTTTCTTTGACATGTTATTAAATAATAAGTTTTTAATTAAAAAAATCTCTGAAGATTGAGAATTTCCATTTTGTTAACCTGATACAAACTAAATGACTGCAAACACTGAATAATCATGGGCACCTAATCTATATCAGATGTAGTAGGTCCTCAATGATTTCTTATGGAACAGAATGTATAATAAACAATGTATAATAAAGAAACTAAACTCTGCTTTGTTATGCTGTGCATGTTGGTACAATTAACAACACTATGTCCAAAAACCACAATTTCTAATGTTTAAAATCAGCGCCTCTTAATTTCAATACACTGTGAGTTATTAAAGATTTAACAATTTGAATTCAACCCAAATTTCCAAAGAAAACACAAGATACCTGAGTACCCAATGACATCTTTATTAGATTTTACTTGTTCCTAAATCAATAGAATTCCATTTGAAAGAGAGCCTTTGCTTATCAAGGTATTTAATTGAATCTACATTCCATTAGTTAGGACAATCTAAATGGTTTTATCTATTGATTCATTTTGATTATTTATCAGTTCATTTTCTCCTGAAGTTTGTTGATTTGGTTGTTCCTCAAAGGACTCACTTTGCTTAATTTTTAATTTTCCAAGATATTTTTCAAAAATATCACAATTTGAAACTGTATTTTTTCAAATTAATACACACACACACCTAGTTAGTGATATTCACTGTCAATAATCTCTGCTGTTAAAATAAAAACTCAGTTTTGTTTGAATATATGAAATCAAATTTGATCAATATTCATAAAGCACCTAAAAAGTATTTTCCTAGTATTTCACTAGGAAACGCACGCAAGTTTTTTGTTATTTTTAGATTGCTTTGTTTCTGCCTGTGATTCAAAGGTAGCTCAGCACAAGAAGAAAACATTTTCCTTATGCTGTTGGTCTCCCCAAATGCCAGTGACAGTCTGAAGGCAAGAGTCAAGGGATTATTTCCTGCTTTCCCAAGTTGGTATAAAGAACCTAAGCACGTGTGTCTGCTTACTCTGCAGCCTCCGGTGCCTTCGTATGAAGTTGATTCGAAGATGCAGGAACCAGGTTTAGAAACTGGACTCCAGCTGAGGTGCTTGTGTCACAGAGCATGTCTTAACTTCAACACAGTATCAGCTCCACATTATGCTTTTTTTTTTTTGGCAGAGGGATTCCCTTTTATTACATTCACACTACATCAAAAACCAATCCATCAAAGATTGACTAGTCCACCAATGTTATACAGTGAAGCACGTTAACATATAAACGAAAAAATTATAACTAAAATTTAAACGAAAAAAGTATTGGATAGAGTGAAAACAAGGGCAAATATTTATCCTTGTGGTTAAAACTTCCATTAAGATGTCCACGTTCCAGGCCCAGTGAAGTTGCCCAACAGCTAAAATCCTCACCTTGCATGTGCTAGGATCCCATATGGATGTGGCTTCATTTCCAAGTTGCTCCTCTTTCTTCCAGCTCCCTGCTTGAGGCCTAGGAGAGCAGTCGAGGATGGCCAAGTGCTCCGTCCAGCGCAGCCAGTAATGTGGACAGGGAGAGGGTCTGGGGATGAAGCCCCGACAGGAGACCAGTGATGGTAGAAGTCTCTCTTTATTACTCCTTCACCTCCCCTTATATACCTTTCCCCCAAAGTCCTTTAGCGAAGAGATTGCATACAGCTGAGCCCAGTTCTCAGTCTGAAAATTGAGTCCAGGTGTTTTGCAGGGTCAACAGTTCAGCCTGTGCTTCTGCTGTAGCCACAAGCCCAGTTCCTGTTACTGCTCAGCTTAATAAGCGCTATTAACTCCTTAGCCCCGAACAGCCCAAAGCTTTGGGAGCCTGCATCTGCGTGGGAGACATGGAAGATTCTTCTGGCTCCTGGCTTTGGATCAGCTCAGCTCCTGCTGTTGGCAGCCACTTGGGAAGTGAATCAGCAAATGGAAGTTCTTTGTTTCTCCTTCTCTTTGTAAATCTGATGTTCCAATAAAAACAAATAATAATAATAATAAAGCTGCCCATATTCCACATCAGAGTCTCTGAGTTTGATTCTCAGCTCCAGCTCCTGACTCCAGCTTCCTGCTAATTCAGATCTTAGGCAAAGTGGTAACAGATCAAGTGATTGGATTCCTGCCATGCTCCTGGAAGATGTGCATTGAGTTCCAATTCCTGGCCCAGCCCCAAACCAGCCCTAGCCCTTGTGGGTAATTTGGGGAATTAAACCAGCTGATGGGAGCTGTTGTTTTCTCTGCTCTCTGTCTCTCTCTCCTCCTCCTTCCCCACCCTACTTTTCAAATTAAAAACCTGTTTTAAAAGCAGTAACAATTAAATTTAAAAAAATAAATTAAAAAAAAAGCAGTAACAAGACATAACACCTATGCTATGAAAAAGAAGATTAAGTTGATAAGCTTTGTGGATTATTAATATCCTACAAGGTTTGCATTTATCTCTTCAATTCAGTTAAAGTTCAAACACATTTGGAGGATCTGTCATTGCTTTCTTAAATGATTTTGTCATGAAGTGGCAATAAGTGAGCTTACATGTAATACAATTGACTTTAACAGGGGTCATTATTCCAAATAATATCACATTCACATGTTCTGGTGGAACATTACACAATTGAGTATAGTAATCTATTTAGTAATGAGGGGAACCAGGAAAGTAAATTGGTTACGTTTGTAAGTTCCTCAACATGTCTAAACTCCTACTTCTTATTCCTGGTAAGTAACAAAAAGGAAGAAAGGGTCTCCATCCATCTATTTCCTTCTTGGTCTTACTGCAACTAATAGTCTAAGCTAGAAAAATGGGCAGAAGAAAGCAATGGTTTCTCCTAAACACCAAGAGAAAATAAGTAGAAAATGTACATATGCATAAACACTTGATTATACAAGATTTAAAGTAATGCTATAAATGAAATTGTTGATAAAGAATAAGAAACATCTATTTAATTATCTTAATTATTAATCTTTTCATAATGTCCTGATGCCCTAATTCCCTTATTGGCTAAAATTTACTTTCATAATCTTTAACAAATGAAAAAAAAGATCTTGTCTACAATAATATTTGTCCCCATATATTTCATCTGTCAATTTTACAGTTTCAGACCTGACATTTAGGACTTTGTTCTTTCTTGACGTGCATTTTAAATATGTTAAGAAGTGTGTGTGTGTGTGTGGCGGGGGGGTGGGGAGGCTTGGCCCAGCGTGGTAGCCTTGCTGCTAAAGTCCTGGCCTTGCATGCACTAGGATCCCATATGGGTGCAGATTCTAATCCCAGCAACCCCACTTCCTATCCAGCTCCTTGCTTGTGACCTGGGAAAGCAGTCAAGGATGGCTCAAAACCTTGGGACCCTGCCATCATGTGGGAGATGTGGAGGAGCTCCTGGCTCCTGGCTTTGGATTGGTACAGCTCCAGCTTGGGGAATGAATCAATGAACGGAAGATCTTTCTCTCTATCTCTCCTCGACTCTGTATATATGATTTTCCAACAATAAAAACAAAAAAAAATTTTTTTGGTCTATTTTCACTCCTCTACACATGTAAATCTGCTTTGTCCAGCATCATTTATTAAAAATACTGTCCGTTAACAAATGTATGCTCTGAGTGCCATTGCCAACTCAGTTGGCTGAATGTATGTGGACAGATTTTTCATGTTCTCAGTTCTGCTCTTTGATCCATGTTTCAGTTTAATCCAATAACAGGATGTCACAATTGTTACTGCATTGTAGTATGATTTGAAGTTAGGTACTGTAATGATTTCAAATGTATTATTATCATTACTATTATTGCTGCTATAATTTTGGGTAGGATTGCTGTGGCTCTATGGAGTCTTCAGCAGTTTGATATGAAGTATAGAATTATTTTTTCTAAGCCCTAAAATACTGTCTGCTGTATTTTGAAGAGGATCACATGAAATCTAAAAAATGCTTTAGGTTTGGTGTACATATTAATAATATTGTCCTTTGTGATATTTGAAGAAGGAACAATCTTCCATTATTCCTGCTTTCCTGTGTGAATTCTGAGTGACTTTCTTTGTTAGTGTTGTAATTTTTATTGCATGGAATTTTTACTTATGATTCAATTTGTTCCTCAAGATTTGTAATTCAGTTATTTTTTGTGAATGGAATTTCTTTGATTTCTTCCCTTTTAGCAATTTCATTATTGGTATACAAAAATGATGCTATTTTTTAAGATTTATTTAGTTTTAATGGAAAGTCAAATCTACAGAGCAAAGGAGAGACAGAGACAGATCTTCTATCAACTATTTCACTTGCCAATTGGCTACAATGGTTGAAACTTCACTGATCTGAAGCCAGGAGCCAGGAGCTTCTTCCAGAATTCCCAAATGAGGGCAGGGACGCAAGGCTTTGGGCTTTCCTAGACCACTTTCCCAGGCCACAAGCAGAGAGCTGGATGGGAAGGGGAGCAGCTGGGATAGAAACTAGAACCCATATGAGATGCCAGGCATGCAAGGCAAAGACTTCAGCAACTAGGCTATCATGTCGGACCATGATGTTATCTTTTTTATGAAAGCATAAGTTCTCTTCAAAACAGGAAAACTGCTTAAGAGCTCCACATTTTGTCCTTTCAAGTCTCAATGTATTTATGTTGAAATTTCTGTTAATGAATCTCTTATCACTTTCTTTATTGCTTACAACTTTAAACACTTTCCCTAATAGTTCTTGACCTAGATGATCATATCTTGTATTTTCTGCATAGCCAGAGATTTGAAGGCTTCGTTTAGTAACACATTTTTATTTAATAATTTAAGTTTCTTTCTCTTAAGTTAGAAGTTTTCCCAAGGATTCATGTTACCTGTTTCTGAACATAACCTTCTTCTAAAATAACAAAACAAAATAAAATTTTTAAAAGGCACTAAAACAATGTAACCCAAACAGTGATCTGAAAATTCTACACATGTAAAAACAAAACAAAACAAATCATAACCAAACCCAGTGCTTTTCATTAAGTACTGTAATTATTTTAATGCTATATGTGTATACATGCAAACTAATATTAGAAGTCATAGTTTGTTCAAACTCAGGTAGCAGAGGAGTCAGAGTATTAGCAAAATCCCTGTGCATTCATCTGCATTACAATTTATTTTCATGGAGAATGCTAAGTCCTTGTTCAGAAATGTTAATTATTTTGAAGAAAGCTGACAAGCAAATATGTGATATAGTATTCAATCTAAAAAACTTTTCACAGTGAAAGACATACATGCAATAAAATGTATGGCAAGTCATGATGTCACAGATATTTCTTTCTGCCAAATTTATGGCTCTCGTTTTTTAAAGATTTATTTATTTTTATTGGGAACTCAGATACACAAAGAAGGAGAATTAGAGGGGAAGATCTTCCCTCCAATGATTCATTTCCCAAGTGGCAACAACAGCTGGAGCTGTGCCGATCAGAAGCCAAGAGGCAAGAGCCTCTCCCAGGACTCAGACATGGATGCAGGGTCCCAAGGTTTTGGGCTGTCCTCGACTGCTTTCCCAGGCCACATCAAGGAGCTGGATGGGAAGCTGGCTGCCGGGAAAGGAACCAGAACCGATATGGGATCCCAGTGAGTTCAAGATGACTTTAGCTGCTAGGCTACTGCCCTGAGCCCTAAGACTATTTTTAATATCAAAATTCTTCTGATTAGAGCAATGCCAATGTTCCAATCAGTTGGATCCATGTCTTGTAAATGCAAACAATTAAGAGCACATACAAGGATGCACCTACTTGTTTTAAACACAGATGTTTAAACTGGGCCCGGAGTGGTAGCCTACCAGCTCAATTCATTGCCTTGCACTCACCCATATGGGTGCTGGTTCCTTTTCCAGCAACCTGCTTCCCATCCAGCCCCCTGCTTGTAGCCTGGGAAAGCAATGGATGACGGCCCAAAGCCTTGACACCCTGCACCTGCCCAGGAGACCTGGAAGAGGCTCTGGGCTCCTGGCTTCAGATCAGCTTGTTCCACTCGTTGGGGCCACTTGGGGAGTGAACCATTGCATGGAAGGTCTTCCTCTCTGTGTCTCCTCCTCTCTGTATATCTGCCTTTCCAATAAAAATAAATAAATCTTTTTAAAAAAACCAAAGTTGGTTTCTCTCTCTTTTCAAACCATGCATTAAAATTAAGCCTTATATTGCTTTTTCAGTAGACATACCCAAATTATGATTTCTAAGTTAAGGATATTTTATGATTAAAATGCAAATAATATTTGAATGAAATTATGATAATTTCAGATGAATAAACATATTTAAATGTAAATAATTGCTTATCTAGTTTTCATGTTGTCACTACAAGCAAATAATTTATATTTGCCATGAAACTTTAGTGTTTAACAATTATGCTAATTTAATTTTCCATATTTCTCAATTTTAAAATTTATGATAACAAATGAAGCAGCATATAATTAACTTTCCCTGAAAAATCATCGCTTAAATTCCAATGATAATTTCCCAACTCACTGAAAATAATGCTTGATTATCATGCCCAATTGGTAGAAAATTTAGCTCTAGGTGTTTATTTCCATACAGTAATAATGAGTATACGATGAATATATTTAGGCAGGATTTTCTCCATTACCTTCTCACTTGATCTTCAATACTGAGACAATACACTCCTTTCTGATAATATGATATTGACATATCCTTAAAATAGATCAGTAATCTTTTTATTAAATTACGCTATATATGATGCTAACTTCAAGTCCAAAATGCAACACTGAGATACCCTCAAGTACCCAGATATGTTAAAAATTTTAAAGATAACAGGAGCTATATATATATACACACACACACAGACACATATATATTTCAATGTGAAATAACTGTGAAAATTGGCATTTCTTAAGATAGAAGTCACTTATTTCAAGTCACTTGTTTCAAGGGTGCCCACAGAGTTATGCAAGGAATTGAACCATATTACCTGAATATTGCTTCTGATGTCTGAAAATGATTATTAATAACAAGGACAGACCTATTTGGGAAAGTATCCTATTCTAGTGATTATGCAGTGTCTAATCACATTGGAGAATAATTTAAAATGATACACTGCTTTTCGTTTCTCAGGTGTATGAGTTGTCTTTACTAAAGGTGGCCCAAATACTTTGGAAAACAGAACGCTTTCTTGACTTCCTTCGTTGGAGCATTCATTTTGGATACAGTGTGAATGACACCTAAATAAGAATTGTGCAGTTCTCATCCAAGCAAGTGATTCTAACAATATGGCACAACATAACAATAATCGGTGGATATCTAGATGGTGCATTTTGTATCCCAAGTTTAGCCCCGCCTAAAGTATTGGTCTTCTTTCTTTTCCTTTATGATTTACACACTTGTACCAAATCCTTGCTGATTTTTAAGCCCAGGTTTGAAAGTATATAATAGCAAAATTTTCTATTCTTAAAAGTTTTAAACCATGAGCTTTGGAGCTAGCATGATGCCATAGCAAGCTAATACTCCACTTACTAGCACTGGCATCCCTAATGGGTACTTGTTTCATGTCCTGATATTCCACTCCAAATCCAGCTGTCTGTTTATGACCTGAGAAAGCAGCAAAGCATGCCATGAGTTCGTCGGCCCCTTCATTCATGTCAGATATAGGGAGCAAGTTCCTAGATGCCAACTTCAGATCAGCTCAGCTCCAGCCATTGTGCCCATTTGAGAAATGAACCTGAAGATGGAAGATCTCTCTCTGTCTCTCCTCTACCAGTAAATTTTGCCTTTCAGGTAAAAATAAATTGGAAAACTTAAAGCAATAAAATAAAATAAGTAGATTACAAGTACATTTTTTCTGCTGTTTGAATATGGAATTTCACGGTCACAACAGGTAAGTCTCAGTTGGAAATAGAGGCTGATTTGGAGTCTGAATGTTTGGTATATTCAAAGTATCAGCATCTCAATGTGTCCTGACACTTAAACTCAGTGTTTTATTCTCTGATTATCAAAGATGTATCATGTTTGATGTATTGTCAGGTTGCTAATTCAACCTGGCCAAAAAAAAAAAAAGAAACCTGAACATAAAATGAAGCTCTAAGTTTGATTTTGATCTATCTCACCCTAAAGGTGAAAAGAAATGAAGGATTGTAAAAATCCTGGGATGTCTGAGTTTAGAGTTGAGAATTTAGGACTTTGAGTGTGTCATACATTTTCTTGAAGTTGTCTAATAAAATTAAAAGCAACTAGCCCACCCTGGAGCCCTGAGTTCTGTATGCACTTAATCTTTTCTGAGAAGTGACTCAAATCTCAGACTCTTGTCACTCCATTTGAGGTGACCACAGGTCATAATTTAATTAGCTCTTCTGCCACCAAATGCCACAGGCTGTCACAATCCCATGTCTTAATGCAAAGTTCCTATTCTCTCCCTTCAGCCACAAATAAACCAGGTAACAAACGCTTGCTTCCTATAATATTCCTCAAATTTTCCTGACTATATTAATTCACTTATCAATTTTATATGAATAAATGACCTTAGTTATAAACAACAAATGTATTCCATCTGTAAGTGAATAAGTATTTAAAGTAGATATTAGGTTATTAAAATGTTGTTGAGTACTGAAAATCTTGAGGACTTAAGATCTAGTCTAAGACTAAAAAAAAACAAAAAAACTATCTGCTTGAAACATTAGATATTCCAATATAACAAGTTTATGGTGGTTTCTAACACGTGTGTAGGAAAATCTGGGTTTGTATGTATGGGGGCTGGAGGAGGGTGGCACTGGAATGGTTTCCATAGAAACCATTTAAATCCTAAAGACCACAACATAGTGAAAAGTTTCTTTTTGTGATTGCTGGCACTGTTGGGCTATTTGATTTAGACTGAATTAGTGCAGCAAAGTATCTGCACTGGAAGGTAGCTCTTACTAAAATGTAGATTTAAAAACTGTGGTTGCTATTATCTGTCTAAGGTGCAAGGGAAGTAACTGAAGCAGAAACAGCTGGCAAGGGCAGGACAGTGTCTTTGATAGACCTGAGTCTAATCTGCCTTTTCTGCTGTACTCAATACTGCTCTCATCCAGTACCTATGGTTTCTAAATATGAAACCTCTTCATGAGCATTCAAACCTCATTGCCTATTAAGTGACTACCACAGAATGCATGATTTTGTTAGTATTTTTTCTTCCTTTAATTACAGAGAAGCTTTAGGAAACCTATGTGTCACTTTGATAGCTTGAACTAAAGAAAAAGAAAACATATTTAACAATGCAAAATGCAATAACAAAATAAAATAAGCTCAATAAAAAAGGACACAGGGTAATGTTATTTAATTATGTGTATGAGTATTCTCTTTGTATGTCTTACATCATCTTTTAATTTCATCTACAATTTAATGCACATTGTCATTATTAAACTGAGTATTTGTGAGTTAAAAATTAACTTTCTTTTGGGGAAATCCAAATTTGCATGTATATCACAACTTGTTTTAAAAAATAAGCTCTCTTTTATTTGCTCATTCATAAACTTTTTCAATTTCCCACATATGTTGGTCAGTATTTAATCATTTGCTATGTTTTTATTTATCACAAATGACCCAAGAACCTAAACAGGTACTGTATGTATCGATATGAAAAAATGGAATTAGCCTATAGCAATAAACATCAAGAAGTGGACAGCTAGTCACAATGTGCTACCATTATTTAAAAATGGCAGCAATATCCTATCCCCGGCGGCCCCACTTCCCTTCCAGCTCCCTGCCTGTGGCCCGGGAAAGCAGTCCAGGACAGCCCAAAACTTTGGGACCCTGCACCTATGTGGAAGACCAGGAAGAGGCTCCTGGCTTCGGATCGGCATAGTATCGGCCGTTGCGCTCACTTGGGGAGTGAATTATCGGACGGAAGATCTTCCTCTCTGTATATCCGCCTTTCCAATAAAAAAAATAATAAAAATAAATCTTTTTTTAAAATGGCAGCAATATCAAGAAATAAAAATCTTGTAATTTTTGAATCTGTGATTTTGTCTTACGTTTGTTTAAGCAAAAATTTGCAAAATCTTTTATGTTTCAAGGATTGACCTTTAATCATGATTCCATTCATTTGTCCCTTTGCAATTCTTTCTAACAGTAGTTAATAACTATGATTATCCTCATAATTAAGTGTTTGGATGTAACTGAGCAGAAGAAAGAAGCTTGCATGGATAGAATAGTCTGTGATAGACACTTTTCTGTTTCATTCAGCACAAAACACCAACCTGTTATGGGTGACCACGTAGGCTGGGGATGCTCTCTCATGCTGAAATGGTAACAGCACATCCTAAATGGACATGAAGCCAACCTCAACTTATTGTGTCCTTTAGTGCTAAAATAATAGATGTTTCAAAATCTCCAAGAAAATAAACCAAATGATGAAACTTTCTATAAGGATATCCAGGAACAAAACCAGGATATGAGATGGAACAAATGAATTCTGAATGCAAAATATTTTATACTATATTACAGGGGATACAATGCAAAGATAATTAAAATACACATGATTCTGTTACTTAGAAAAGCTGGGAATTTATGCTACATAGTAATACTAATCAATTTCTGAAAGATCAAATTCACAAGATTATCCACAAGATAACGTAGTACATCTATCTGAGAAATACTTAGAGTAATTAAACTATTTCCAGGAATACAACAGGAATTAAGTATCTATTAGAAAAGGCTGCCACAATTGCTAAACTAGCTAATCCTTGGCTTGAAGGTGTCAGCATTCCATATAGGTAATAGATGATCCCCTGTCCCAGCTGTTCTACACCAGAGGGTCATTGACCCAGGCTGACTTAGTCTACCATTTGTCTTCACAGGAACAACTGTCTCACACTTATAAAGTTGTTACTGTTGGGTGTTACAGCCTAGCCACACCTGATCCACACCCAGATATAGCCATCACATAGCTTATTGGTTGCCAAGACCTAGCCAGTCTGACACCCATCCTGGCTATCACAGGCACCAGTGGGTGCTAGAGTCTAACCCAGTCTGGCACACCGTAGACTCAGTCCACACCCATGTCAAGGGGTATTGAAGTCATGTCTAGTCCATGGCTCTCACGCTCACTAGTGAGAATCACAGCCCAGCCTGGGTGTTCCTTAGATGCCCAACCAAGCCTGTTCCAAGGCATAGATCTTGCCTGTGGCAGTAATTGCTTTGACCCAGATCGGCATGGTCCATCCCCCATCTTGTCCTTTGTCATCAGATGCTGCAGCCTTGCCTGTCCCAGTCTCAACTCCCACTGGCAGGTGCTGCAACCTAGACCTGTCCAGACTGCTCCCATTCCTGGCTCATGCAAAGTAGTAGGTATGATAACCTACCCAGCAAGATCTGCCCTCCAGCCTAGTTTCAGCACATGCATTAAGAGTTAATGTTGGTCTGGTCCTACCCAACTCAGCCCTCTCCAGAACCAACCCATACACTTGCTGATGAGTGGAGTTATCTTTTCCCACCAAAGACCCCACAGCTTGAATCACATGCCCATCAATGTGCGCTATAGCCTACCAGGGAAGTTTCCCATTTCCCCCACCAGACCCACTAGTAGGTACCCAGTCCTAGTTTGATTATGTGCCAGTATTAGTCAGCTGTGATCCATGCTAACTAGCCCAGCTATGATCTCCAACATGGGCTGATTCATCTGTCTGACCTATAGAAGCCCTGCTGCTTCCCTCCTCCAAACTTCTCAGTCTCAATTCCCTTACTTACCTTCAAGTACAGTGGTCTTGTCAATGGGAGTCCCTCAAAAGTCTTTGCTCAAGTATAATATATTCCCTCATCAGACTTCCCTGCCACACGTCTCTTTACCTCCTTCCCTGATCAAGTCAAGGATCACGATAGTGCAGGGATCCCTCAAATCACCCTGCCTGCCTGGTTGTGAGACCCCAGGTCTCTCTATGACCCCCAACCCGGAAGCATCACCCAGGTCCCCCACAAGTTTACAGCCACATGCCCCCACAAGTGTAGAGCAGGGGTTTTTGTGCCCTGCAGACAGCCAGCCTGGATGGTGGCTGCTGCCACAGCACACTGCCCTAAGCTGGGCACAGCCTTCCACATGGCAGCTGCTCTTTGTACTTTAATCTTAAAATAGATAAAGTAAAATGTTTGCTAGCGCCGAGCATTCAGAGCAGACATTTCATAGAGCAGTTGTAGCATCTCTTGGGATACTTGCATTCCATTTCACAATACCTGCCTTTCATTTCAAGTTGTTTTGTTCAGATATGTATCTTTGGACACCGCAGGAGATAACTCAAGTGGTTGGGTTCCTAGTACCCATGTTTGACACCTGACTGAGTCCTGGGACCCTACCTTTCCATGTGGGCCAACCTCACTATGGCAGCTGTTTAATGAGTGAGCCAACAGGCTGAAGATGTCTGTTTTTCATTATCTCTTTTTCTGGCTGTTTACATGTAAAATGTACTGAACATTCAGTCAGTCTTATTAAGTATCCATTTGTGATATTTACAAATGAAATCAAGAATAGGATGGATTCTTATTTTAATAAGAGGGGTAGCATCTTCAGTTATTATGTAGCTTAATGGTGAAATTTCATAAGATTTTGCTCTTTCTTCAAGAATAAGACAAATGCCTTTTATTAATACATTCATTTTAGTTCTCTGAATCCTTAATATAAACTGTGGAATAAGGATTACACAAAAAGAAACTCAGCCACACTCATTCAGTGAGATACTACCTATTCCTTGAAGTCTAAAATCAACATAAAATAATTTATTTAACTAGCAAAATTAGTATGATATGAAAAACCTGATGTGTATACAGGTCTCACCTCCCTTTATTAATTAACTTTGAGCATAACCAGCCTGGATTATGAAGCAAATGTTCATCTCTGTAGCCTCAAAGACAGTTCCAGGGAACATTTCACTAACATAATTATGCAGTAAGTTGAGTGCTTCCAGAAATTTCCATAAGTCTAAAGACGAAAACATGAAGAGATAAAGTAACTGGCATCCATGAATGGATAAGTAAGCCCTTATACCTATCTATGACATACCGTAGAACTGCATGTAATTACATTTGGACAAAGTGCACACCTTCTTCAGCAAACAGCAGTGAGTGCAACTGAGTGGCATGTTTGACCACGTTTATCCTACACAAGAGTGATTCCTTTTACTGACTCTGGCTGACACAACTCCCCCACAACCTACAAAAGTCAATCAGTAAATGAGAGACCAACAATGTGCATAAGTCCCACATGTCCAAACCCTAAATATGAAAAAGCCTGTAATAGCTGCTGGGGGAGAGGGAATCTTAAACTTAATGGTGTCACAGCATAACACTTCAGGTTTGATCTGAAGGCAGACTTTCTGCTCCCCTTCTCCTTTATGTCTCCCGAGAAACATAAAGACAATTTTTCTGTGTGTATCTAATCTTTCCTCATTAGGACACTATGATTTGACCATGTGGACTCCACCTTAAGAACATAATTCAACTTAATCTCATTCAAAAGTCCCTAATTTCAGAAAACATAAATAAAATTAATTGCCATTCTTCATGTACGAAACATCTAAGACATGAGGACTACGATTTAATATTTTTTTTTTTGGAGCAGGGGTGTGGAGCGACACAGAAGTAAATATCCAAATCGTAATAGGCAACATAACACAATACACGCGCAAGACACTATAAACTAAATTGCATGTATGACTGTCAAAAACATGCAATCTGACAGTGCATCCCGAGAGCTATGATTTTTTCAAAACACATCATTCCAAATGCCCTAAATGCCACTCAAGCACCATCATGTTTTGTTTCAGTTGCCTTATTATTTTGTGCAAACAGTAACTATGCAGAATTGATAACTCAGCATTTCTGATCAGTAAGCATATTTAAATGTTTTGCCATATAAACAATAAACTGTCATGAGTTAGGAGCACATGAGACTGTGTTTCCATTTCAGGTGTTTGAAAATATGTACAGTTTCGACAGTTTTAAGTTCTCTGGATAACCACTGCAGTTTATAAACCTTTGACAATTTCAACAGTTTCTAGAATGCTTTTAAAAGAGACACTACTTTTTTCTCCCCCATAGTTATTCAGAAGAAGATAGATAAATATATTTTTATCCCTGCACCTCATTTTCCTTCATTTCCACTTTTTCTCAGGACATTTTAGTAGAATCCTTTAGGGTATCACATGTTGCTTTAGACATTTCATCAACATCGCTTTAAACATATTTCTTCAGAATAGCTGCCTTGATGATGTGAAGTTGTAGTTGTTTTTCATTGTAACTGGAGCAATTTCACAAACTCCTCAGCTTTTGTTTGTTCGTGAAACAGACGTCAGCATGAGGTATTTGATCCTCTGGTAGAATGAATAACAGATGCAGTGGATCTGGACAATGACCTCTTAGGTACCTTGGAGTATTTTGTCTTATTGACTCCCTTAATCGGTCCCCAATTCTTAAGTAATTGATCTTTTCATAAGTTTTTGTTGCCTTTTTCACTTAATAAAATTGAGACAATTTTTTTTTTTGGATATCATATCCACTTCTCAGACAATTCATTGGAAGATTCTGCAAAATATCAAAGGATAGGTCTATATAATGAAGGCATACACAGGAAACGTGTTGGGAGCTTTGCAATCACGTTTAACCTTTCTAACTATCATAAATACAGCTGCTCAGGGCAGGGCATGCGGCAAAGATTTTCTAAGCCTCCACCTCGATATCACTGATAATGATTATTACAACAGTATGTCAGATTTTCAGAGCGATGATTCAATTACGTTTAGTAGAAAAAAAAAAGATTGTGTTATGAAGTAAATTGGATAAGAAAACCACTGTTTTGCAATGCAGTCATAATGATTTCTAACAAAATGATGTGTGTGTGTGTGTGTTTATAAATTCCACTGTGATCATTGTATTCTTGTCAAGTTTCTTGGGTTTGAAATTTTGCAAAGTAAATGTTGTGAAAATAAGGAAAAGCCTGAGATATTTAAGCATAATACGTTTTGTATTCTGGTATGATTATTCAAAGAGCATCTATTTGAGAAAAAGTGACAAACTATGAACAGAAGTTCAGAAACCAATTTACCATGAATCTTACGAAGTTGAAGCTTGAAAACCCTTTTGGTAGCTTATTTCCAAATCTGAGAGGAAGTTGAGCAATATAGTCTTCAGCAGCATTGTGCGATTTTTGTAAATCTCCTACAACTGGATGTAATACT
Organism: Ochotona curzoniae; assembly: GCF_017591425.1. Classification (NCBI taxonomy): domain Eukaryota; kingdom Metazoa; phylum Chordata; class Mammalia; order Lagomorpha; family Ochotonidae; genus Ochotona; species Ochotona curzoniae. Next base: position 36,781,329 of record NW_024466502.1, on the reverse strand, counting down.
TTAAGGTATAATACCTAGATGTTCTTAAGATAATTGTTTTTATACATTCAGTTAGCCAAGCAACTAAACTCTGGTTAAGATGCCCAAATCTCTTACTAGAAGACAGAAGTCAAATTCCCATGTGAGTCTTTGGATTTCAAATTATTACTTATTACTTACAGAAAGCAAGGTGTTAGCTAAAGGAGACAATTTATTTTATCTACGTAGGAGATCTTGATAGCCTTTCCAGGTCCAAGCTTGAGCCTTTACAATCGTGGGTGACATTTGGGTAGTAAGGCAGTGGATGGAGGTGTTAAGCGATTAGTGGAAGCCATTGACTAGGCTTGCTGCAGCTGCTTTCCTGTATTCATGAATGATTTTAAATGCATAACCATGAAGATATCCTGAGGTCCGGTATTTACCCAGAGAGAAACAAAGGAACAATCTTAGGAAAACAGTGATCCATGATTCATACAGCCAAACATGCCAAATACCCATCTCCGAGGGAAAACTCACAACAATGAACAAAACCATACACAAGGAAAACAATCTCACCAAGGCATAAGCCCATTAATCATTCAATAAAAGACTCATTCTCAATGCAAATCTGTATGTATAATATTTTGTGTAAATATTGTTTAAAATTTTTATTCTGCTCACTGTTACCAGAGGATAGTATAAAATGATATTTAATCAAATCATCAGATAAAAATAAACTTTGAATGTGAAATGTGAAGGACTGCAGTTAAACAGTGAAGAATAATAAAACACATTTTGTGTGTGAATAAACAATAGAGCTTTCATGATATGGCCCACTCTGGACATTGTATTCTTCGGGACTCCATATTTCATGTTCCAGAAATTCAAATCTTGTGTGATCAGCAACTACATGTTTTAAGTGTCAGAGGCAGAAAGCATCTTCCTTTGAATTACACCTTTGCCAAGAATCTATAGATTCATCAATATCCATTTAGCCAGGAGAGTTTCTAATAAACAAAGTTCTTGATTTAATTTTCCTGATTTTCTTTCTAAGTTTTTAAAAGGCAATTTTGAGATTATCCTACTCAACCACAGCTAAAAACACCACTTACTGAACAAACATACATACTGAAGAGGTGGCTTTTATTTTTACTTATTTTTGTTCTCTTTTATGATGTGGAAAAAATAAAATAGTTTAATTTTTAATTCCTCATGAAAATATTCTGGGCAGGGATCAGACATTTGGCATAGCAGCTAAAACTCTTGTTAGCATGCTGGTGTCTCAAGTTGAGGAACTAGGATTTTTCTCTGGTTTGTTGCCCTGATTTGAGTTTTCTGCTAACGTGAACCTAGGAGGCAGCAGTGATGGATTAAATGGATAAAAAGAAGTATTTTATATTGGTTTGTCTTAAAGACACTTTTTGAAACAGAATGGGAATATCTTTCATGCTTCAATTGACTTCAATTGACATAATCATCTTTGGAGCCAGCGTGGAAGCCCAGTGTCTAGGGTCTTCACTTTGCATGTGCCAGAATCCCACACAGGTACCGATTCTTGTCCCAAGTGCCCCACTTACCTTCCAGCTCCCTGCTTGTGGCCTGGGAAAGCAAAAGAAAATGGCCCAAAGCCTCAGGACCCTGAACTGGCATTGAAGACCAGGAAGAAGCTCCTGGCTCCTGGTTTTGGATTGGCTCAGGTACCGCTGCTGTGCCCACTTGAGGTAATCCATTGGACAAGCCTCTCTACCTCTCCATCCCTCTGTAAATCTTTCCAATTAAAATAATTAAATGTATTTTAATATCATCATTAAAACAATGTCTGGTATTCTATGCAATATGAGATTTATTTATTTTTTTGTTGGAAAGGCACATTTACAGAGAAGGGGATATGGAGAAAAACATCTTTCTGATGCTTCACTCCCCTCACCACCCCCTCCAAATGATTGCAACAGCTGGAGTTGAGTTGATCCGAGGCTGGGAGCCAGGAGCTTCTGCTGGGTCTCCCACAGTGCAGGGTCCCAAGGCTTTGGGCCATCTTCTGTTGCTTTCCAGGCTACAGACAGGGAGCTAGATGGGAAGTGAAGTATCCGGTTCATAAACTGATGCCCACGTTCATTCCCAGCATGTGCTAGGCAAGGACTTCAGTCACTGACACAATGTGCTAGGCCAAAGATGAAAACTAGTAAGCTGAGTACATCAAAAGCAGAGATTCAGGTTTCCCTAAATATAATGTTGCTAGAGAAATAAAATGAACCCCCATGAGTTATGCTCTGTAAAAACAATAATTATCTTTATCTTTAAGTATGGATAACAGAGATTTAAGGTATTGATGGTAGGGAAAGGAATCTCTAGAAATAATGTCTGTAACACTAGAGGTATTTTGGAACAGAGGAGACAAATCTTTGAAAAATCTCAATTGATCTTTTCATTTCTGTGTGTATTTCCATGTGTTTAAAGTCCAGCAGTTGTCACAGCTCTTTGTACAAAGTATCAGTCATTGTCAAGAATGAGTATGCCATTGTCCCGCAAAGAAATAGAACCCAGCACCTTAACCCAGCATGGCACAGCACCATATTGAATCGATGGATCTGTTCCTCCCGTTGCCTCATACTATTGATTCCTTTATGAGGTTAAAGGAAAAAATTACCAATAATTTCACACACTTTATATAAACAAGAGATATGTAAGCAATTTTCCTGTGCCTTATGAAGTCTGTTGCTGAAGCTTTTTTTCCCCTCAAATTTTGTTTAGAGTAAGAGAGAGAGAGAAAGATACCAATAGGCCGAGAGAGCCCCCACCTGCTGGTACCCTCCTCAAATGTGTGTGTGTGTGTTCAAACTGCCTTCAACACCATCAATGCATAAATACAGAAATAAGACGATGAGAAATAAACATGAGTGGCCTCATTCCTCATTTTCTTTCTGTTTTTTTATGCTTATCAGACAGCTCATCGAATGCGACATTGTTGACAGCAAAGAATATCCGCAAGACCGGGGCATGCAGCCTCTGATGCTCTGTGTTCTTCCTCGGCACTGTTTCTGAGTCACAGCTGCTGCATTCACTTCTTCTCAGGTGCTGCTCGTCAGTAAGAGGCTGTTCATTCATGAACATGTACTGCAATATTTGTGCAGGACTTACCGTTTGGGGAGTGGTCTCTGCTTCAAAACACTCGCAGCCAGAATCCTGACGATGCACTCGTGAAGCCTCTGTGGACGCAGTGATGTACACTGGAGTTCAGCAGTAACTGACCCTCTTCTACTTGCCTGCCTTTTTTGTTGCCCAGAATCCAACCCTTGCTTTCCAAAATCATGTTTATCTACACAATGTGTTCACTTTGGTGTGGATTAACTTGCTACTAAGAATAGTACACAAATATTGCTCTAAACAGTTACAAGTTTGTTTGTCAAATGTCTCAATATTCATTATCTCGAAACTTGGATATATTTAGTAAGCCAGTCCATAGATGAATCTCGGCTTGCTTGTACACAGATTTCCAATGGAGAATTAGCTCAGTGAGCATCTGCATGTCTATTTTGGACCATCTCAAAGGTGCATATGGAACTTGAAAGCAGAAGCTATGTCATCATAGGGTGGAAATGTGTGCTGTTTTTTTTCTCAATTACTAGCTGTGCCACCTTATGGTAGATTTTACTGTTTTATATTTTTCTTCCCTTTTTGGCACTAAGTCATCTCACTTGTGAATTAATAGATCTTGTTTTATAATAATGTTAAATAAATCAGAAAGTGTTTATGAACTATAAATTACCTGAAGTACTCCACAAGAAAATTACATATGAAGAAGATGAGAAAACTTTAGTATATTGGTCAAATGCTGCAATACTTGCGTGCAAAATACTGCAATACTTATTTAGTAAATTTTACCACTAGTGAAAATGATTGAGATTTCATGATGTTAATACTGTATGTAACAGCATCTTACACCAAGTGAAACAGAACAATATATAAAATCGGAAGCAGCAATATCAAAGTTAAAAAAAAAAGTCACTTTATAAAATTATAGGATTTACAAAATGTTGAATTCAATGAAAAGGTTCTGCTATAGTAAAATTTTCATATGTACAAATAAAGACATTGGTATGCAGATTGGGTCCAATTTTAAAATATGTGTGGGTCCAGTGCAGTAGCCTCACATCTATAGTCCTTCCTTGCACATGCCAGGATCGCATATGGATGCCGGTACTAAAACTGGTGGCCCTGCTTTCCATCCAGCTTCCTGCCTGTGGCCTGGGAAAGCAGTCAAGGATGGTTCAAAGTCTTAGGACGTTGCACCCATGTGGGAGACCCAAAAAGGCTCATGACTCCTGTCTTTCTATTGGCTCAGCTCTGGCAATTGTGGCACCTTGGGGAGTGAATCAGTTATTACTTCCTTCCAAAGTTTCAGTTTATTGTGGCTATTAAATAAGCATAATTTAGACAATCAGAGAAAGATATTTCATCAAACAACTGCTTTCTGATATTCTCTTTACTTACAAAATGTATTTATAAGTGTTACAACATATCACAATAGCATTTTATCACTATCCGTTGATAACATATCCTGAAAGTTAGAATCTGAGTCAAACTTCTATCTAGTGTTTATTTTAGTAACCAAAGTATAGCAGTATAATTAGAATTTTATCAGCAGAAAATAATCCAAAACTGACAACCTATGCTCTAATATAATTCAAAATCCCATTATTAGGCTTCATATATTGACAAGATTAGCTTATTGACACTTTACATTAATTTTATATATCCTTACAAAACTTTTCCTTAACAATTCTAATTCTAATTACTGTCTCAAACTACGTATTCATTTTTTGAATAAGTGGCTCAAAATATTATCTTAATATGCAAGGTAATCAGTTGGTTTTTTTTTTACTTTTTTTTTATTTATCTTTTGTTCGTGCTTTATGGATTTAATCTCCTAAAAAAAACTTTTCTTTGAATTTGAGTACTAGAAACTTTTTAAATCACAGTTCACCATAATAAAAAGCAAAATTCTTAAGGAAATGGACAATACATATTTTGCTTTGACTTTTGATTTATTTATTGTTTTATTGGAAAGTCAGATTTACAGAGAGAAGGAGAGACAAAGGTCTTCCATCCCCTGAATCATTTCCCAAGTGGCTGCTGATTTACTCTCCAAGCGGGAACTGAGCTAATCCAAAGCCAGGAGCTTCTTCTGGGTCTCTCATGTGGGTGTAGGGTCCCAAGTCTTTGAGCTGTTCTTGACTGCTTTCCCAGGCCACAGCAGGGAGCTGGATGGGAAGTGGAACAGCTGGAACAGGAACTGGTGCCCATATGGGTGCCCATATGCACATGCCAGGTGAGGAATTTAACCACCAGGTTAATGTGGAGAGCCCTCATAGGAATATTGTGAATGTTTAACAGAGTATTGTGAAAACCCAACCCCAAATAGTATACAGTAAATAGTTTCTGCATTGTCTCATTTATATTCTTTTCTCCTCTCCTTTGTCCAGTGTTTTCCCGTTTGTTATTCACATTCTTTTAAATACCATTAATATTTACAGTTTTATAAAGTGTCAGATATAGTTAGAATATACTTGATACTCCAGCATTACAGTTTTCAGTACTTGAGTTTCAATCTTTTCTTCACTTCTGATTAGTCCAGCTTCTTCCTGAAGTGTACCTTGAAGAGCAGCGGGTGATGGGCGAGTGGGAGCTGGGAAGTAAACTACATATATACATATATATTCTGATGTTATAGTCACATTGGTACCTATGCTTCAGAATTTTCATCATGCTTCTCTGAGGAAACCTATGCAAAACTTAGAGATGATGATTTACCGATGTAATGTCTCAAACTTGAATTATTTCTCATATCCACCTTTTGCTGAGGTTGTTCATTAAAACAAATGTGAAGACATGAAAATTTCCAAGCATATAGCTTGCAAACTTTACTGTTGATAACAGAACACAGACAGTAATAATTCAAGGACTGTATAGTTTTTCAATGTAATTTTTCAAGGCATTTCTTTTTGCTCTTTCTAGAAAATTAGATGGAAAATAGCATAAAGCCTTTTAAGTTACATTAGAAAATTTGTGTTAGTATAAAAAAATCACACAGAATTCAATCGAACATAGTCTATTCTTATATTAATGAAAAAGTGCAAATCATTTAGATTACTGCATTTTAATCAAATCCATATTCCTTGAGTGTAATTAGTTCCTTTTCTGTGAAATGGATAGCAATAATGGAACTTATTTTGTAAAAGGGGGACTAGTAAATTACCCCAACGCCAGAACACACTGAACTTTGAATGTTCTCAAGTTCAAGCTTGAGTCAGAAAACAATACATGCCTGATGAATTGCATTTCTAAAGGTTCTTTTGAATCTTTCATATTATTAAGTTACATCTATTTAGTACTTTGGAAGAAGAGGGACTTTTGTCCTAAGAAACCTTAACTTTGGGAAGCAAAATTGCACTCATCAACATAATCATCGCTTTAGGTCTTTAGCAATTTACTTTTATGTGAGTCACACGTTGTACTTCTGTAATACAAATATTCATTTTCTTGATTCAAAACCCTCCTGATTGCAAATGCCAGTTTGGAAAAATAGTGGGAGACTACACCTCATTATCAAATTGATTGTCCTGAAAAATAATGCTTCCTAACGTCATGAATAGCTAAGATTTCGGCTTTTTGCTTTTCAACAACATTGTACCTCCTGCTGAGGCTGCAGGTTACATGCAGCTCCTGAACTGCGTGTGCCAAGTTTGGACATGGGTATTACTATTCTTGAGAATTCTGTAGGACAGTGCACGTAAGAAGTGAACTTCATGCAAAATAACACTGGATGACTGTACTGTCAAGTGAGAAATCACACTTCTGGAAACTTTTTAAAACATAGATAGTAGTTGCTGATATATATAAATTAGGATAATCTCTGACACAAGTGGTTCTTGGGTGATATTTTCAAGGGGGGGAAGTAGATAGATTTCTTTGTACAACTGTCAGAAAAACTACTGTACCAATTCTGTTCAAATAAATTAAATTCTAGTTAAAGCAAACGTGTAAATATGGAGAAATTTTACAAATTTGGTAGCTCAGAATGTGATATGTAAACGGCTAATATTTGTTGAAAGGAACGTGAAGACATTCTATTCATTGTAAAAGGTAGATAATACACCAGGTTACTTTAAAATATAAGCCAAATGTATTTTAAGGGGCTCCGAAAACACGTGTGTGTGTAGGAGAGGCAGTTGGACCCACCTAAAGCCCAGAGCCAAGAGATTCTTCTGGGTCACCTATGTGATTGCAGGGCCCAAGTACGTGGGCAATCTTCTGACACTTTTCCCATTACCGGGGAGCTGGGTAGGAAGCGGAGTAGTTAGCCAGTACTCAAACTTATGTCTGTATTCGAAAACAGTGTTGCAGGTGGAGGAATGGTTTGTTACACTACAGCACTGGTTCTCGTAACTTTTTCATAAATTCATGAGGAAAAGATTATATGTGATCTCTACTTGCTTGTTTCAAGGCTTATTTAATGACCTTTAAAAAGGCTGCCATATGTTGTTTTCACAATCTTCATATAATTGTAGTTAGAAACAATATATCATGATGAATATTCAGACTAGGGTAAATAGAGATTATTGCATGCTAAAAATATAGCACGCATTCTAATATTATGTAAACAAACCCTTGTCGATAATTTGGAAAAATGATCTAAATATCAACTGAAATTCTGCACTTTGAGGCATATCTTATTGTGTGTTCTGACTACCTGTGTGTACTTCCCCTTTTGGGGGAGCAGGTATTTATTTATTTATTTGAAAGTTAAAGAGACTGACAAAGCTTTTCCATCCATTGAGTCACTCCCTAGATGGTTGGTGAGGACAAAAGCAGTTTCTATATAATTAGACACTTCTAAAATATCTCTGACATAGAATATATTGTTGTGCATATAGCTTTGTGTTTATACTTGCTAATAACATGAAATATCATTATAATATGGCATTGTCATCCTTAAAATTTTGCATATATGTATTTGGGGCCTGGCACAGTAGCTTAATTCACTAATTTTTCCCCATGAGAATGCTGGAATTCCACATAGGCCTCAGTTTGCGTCCCAGTTGCTCCACTTCCAACACAACTCCCTTCTTCTGTTCTTGGGAAAGCAGCAGAGGATGGCCCAAAGCCTTGGGACTGTCCACTTGCATGGAAGACCTGGAAGAAGATCTGCCTTGTGGCTTTGGATCAGCTCAGCTCTGGTCATTATGGCCATCCATGGAGCGAACCAACTTATGTAAGATTTTTCTCTCCTTATTCTTTGTAAATCTACCTTCCTTAAAAAAATCTTTGAATAAATATATTTTACAAAATTATAATACTTAAACACACAAGTACAATTTGTGTCATGGATTTTCTTTGAAAATGTGTGTCTCAGTAGTTAATATCACATATACTGGATAGAATAAAATGAAAATAACTATTTTATATTTATATTTTCATCACAAGTTTACCTTTTCTCCACCATACTAAAAAAATAAAAGCAATTACATAGAAAAACTATTGTTCCTTAAAAGTATAGACAAGGACTATAAATAATAATCCAATCTTAGATGTCAATTTTGCAGTCATTGCATTTTTATACTCTGTACCTTAATTGTCACAATTCGAAGCATGTATATATGATACCTGTATTTGGGACTGGCTTACTTCACTAGACTTAATGTTCTTCAAGTGCATTTATTTTGTTGCAATTGACATATTTTATTTCTTTAGCATGTCTGACTTGAATTACACTTTTAAAACTATTGTATGGGGCCTGGAGCGATGGTCTAGTGGCTAAAGCCCTCGCCTTGAGTGTGACAGGATACCATATGGGCGCCAGTTCTAATCCCGGCAGCTGCGCTTCCCATCCAGCTCCCTGTTTGTGGCCTGGGAAAGCAGTTGAGGATGAACCAAAGCCTTGGGACCCTGTACCTGTGTGAGAGTCATGGAGGAAATTCCTGGCTCCTGGCTCCTGGCTTTGGGTCGACACAGCACTGGCCCTAGCAGTCAGTTGGGGAGTGAATCAGCTGGCTTTGGGTCGACACAGCACTGGCCCTAGCAGTCACTTGGGGAGTGAATCAGCAGACAGAAGATCTTCCTTTCTGTCTCTCCTCTCTGTATATCTGACTTTGCAATAAAACTAATAAATATCTAAAAAAAAAATACTGTATGAAATACCTGGATTTATATATATTACTCATTATATATTTTTTCTTTGATAACTGGAAGTTACCACCTTGCAGTTTTAAATATAATGGAGAAATGAAAATAAAAGGAAAAAATTGCGTACTTAAATGCATATACTTAAAATAGAGAGGTGAAATGTATTGAAGAGAAGGGCCTGAAACTATGGACGAGTATTTAGGCGTGACAAAAAAAAATGGTGAGGAGAGTTTGAAAAGTTAAACTTCAAAGTAGAGTAGATTTGCCAAAGAAGGTTACCATGATGTAAATAAAAACCTCCAGTGTTGACATTATAAACATTTGTTTTTAAGCTTAAAGATTTCCAAGTAAATTTGAATTCTAGCCTTTTCTCAACATTCATGCTTTCATTTTGAGTATTTGTTCCTGCCAAAATAATTACGAAAATATTAGAAAAATCAGTGGATACATTGTTTAATATTTATCAAAATGTGATTAAAGCTAACATACTGAATTAAAACACCTGCACTTGAATATAACATTGTTAATGAAGTAAATTGCTTGTTTTAAACAGGATAACAAGATATATTTTCATTTTCCCTTCTCCTGAGATGTGATCCTTTGTAATTTTCCACATTATTTCATTATGGAGAAAATATAATGTAGAAAAAGATGATACTTCACTTCCTATTCTTTAGGATTATATTTTCTTGAATCTATTGCTTCCAAACCACTTCAAGGAAAAGTAATATCATTAGATTGTTATCACAGTTCTTTGCACTGTGCTGTATGAGCTGAACTTTCTGAACAAAAAGGACTATGCTCCTTAATAAGACAGGACGAGGAAGCTGCAGCCGCTGCCTGTCCCCTCCACAGCGAGATGTGTGTTTGACGGTGTGTGCATGTGTAGATTCTGTATCATTATCAGATACTTGAATGCATTCACACTTCAGAACCTGGAGGAATCATTTGCAGCTAATTTGCTCTATCAGTTTTATAGACTTTGCTGTCTTATTAAATACAGTGTTCCAAAATGGAAACCCTTCATTTTCATCTATTATTTCTATCTGAATTTCCACAATATTTGAATTTCTTCATTGTTGAAGCTTATTAAGTTATGCAGGAAGAACAGTCTATGGATTTAAAATGAGCATTTGGCACAGAATTTAATTGCTCCATTGTTTTGGAATAAGTTCTGGGTAACTGAAATATGCCATTTATCTTCATGATACTAATCTAGCAATAGACCTTACAAATTTAATTTAGGATCATCATGAGTTTTGATTTTCTGATACTAATTGGTTTGCTTGCTGATTTAGAAAAAACAGTGGCATCCCTCCATTGCCTCTCTGAAATTGTCATGGTTGTGACTATAATGTAAAAGATACAGGAGCTAAATATGTATTGGAAATGTTGTGTCAAAGTTGATTGCACAAAATACAACTAAAACTGATAATACAGAGCCTTACTGTATAACGTTGTGCTGGTATTGTTTGGTACTCTGAAAGTACTGCAGAGATGATATTTTATTGTCATAGAATCATTTTAGGAAAGCATGGCAAACACAATTATTGTCTCCATTTTATAGGATGCTAGGGCTCCAAATTAGTCGTAACTTAATTTTTATTGTGGGTCAGAAGAACTCTGATACTAATATGAAAATGCAAGTGCTTGTTCATTGCTAAGATGAATTGAAAGAAAGTGTTGAGACCAGTGTGTGTTTTCACATTGAAAAAATCTTCCCACATTGTCAGCCGTTAGGTAAGTCTAAATGTCACTTGTTAAGCAAGATTGAAACAACATATTGAAAATTATACCATAAGGCTCCACACAACATATCAATGGCTAAACCCTCAACTTTCAGAAGTTCGGATGTGTTATTGGAGCCAACTCATGTGTCAGCAGCGTCTTTCCATTCTTGTCCCTGCTTATGGCCTGGGAAGCAGTAGAAGACGGTCCAGAGCCTTGCGCCATGCAGGAGATCCAGCCTAAGCTGTCTCCTGGTTTCTGATGGGCTCAGCTCCAGATGTTGTGGCCACTTGGGGAGTAAACTAGGAGATGGAAGACCTTTCTTTCTCTTCTTTCCACAAAGCTTATCTGCCTTTCCAATGAAAATAAATCAACCTTAGAAAGAAAGAAAGAAAGAAAGAAAGAAAGAAAGAAAGAAAGAAAGAAAGAAAGAAAGGAAGGAAGGAAGGAAGGAAGGAAGGAAGGAAGGAAGGAAGGAAGGAAGGAAGGAAGGAAGAATAGAAGATGGGTTTTTAAATTGAGCCCAAGCATTTATCCCTTGTGGTAAGTGACAATTTTGAAAAAGTAAAAGGAAATGAGGATAGGAAAGGGTCATTATGGTCAAACGGCACTAATATCCCCCACACCTTTTATTTTATTTCATTTAAATAGTATCAATATTATAATGGAAAGAATTCTTCAAACAATAAAAATAGTCAAATTGTGCTAATTCCTTTAATATTCAGTTCTTTCAAGCCACACAGAACCACATAATCTCATTGACAAATAGAAATGATTCACCAACAAAATATAAACCACAGGGGATGAAGAACAAAATGATTAATGGATGATAGCTTATTTGTTGTTGGAATAGGTAGAGGACCCTCTCAGGCCACCTCTGGCAAACCGCGTAATCCCACCATGCAAACACACACTTTGCTGACATGCAAGACTGAAAGAGAAGGGTAAGGAAGCAAAGCAGGTTCTATTTTATTCCAATTTGCCAGCGCGAGTCAGAGCCTTAATCTGATTGAGGAGTTTTCAGGAAGCACTTGGAAGTTACCCTGGCTGGAAACGTTTAATTCCTCCAGGGCCTTAATCCAATCTCACACACTGAATGAGTTTCCATGACCGGAAATTGAGGGCTATCAAGACCAACATCCTCTGTACTGAAAGGCAGTGGAAAATCACGTCTGTACCAGCAAACCTGCTTGTGAGTCTAGAAGACCATCAGCCTCTCCAGTTGCACTTGAGTAGCTGACAGAGCACTAGTGTTCTAAATGTGTAATGGACTGTGATGGAAAGCAAAAACCTCTGATGAAAGGAGGGAATATAATTCATCATTACCCTTTCTATAATTCTGGATGAGTCTCCATAGCATTGTGACATAAACCAGGAGTTATCAAAAGTATATTCACTACCACAATTTGTGTCTTGTATCCAAAAAGAATGGGGAACATGGACAAGGAAGAATGTGTAAAGAATGTGACATGCTTAAAGAAAACAGAAAAGGGAAATTGAAAAGAACAAACGAGCTGGGAGCATGTCCAGAGTGGTCTTCACGCCGGGCAGTGATGGAACATTGCTCACGGTGTTGACAGGTTGTAAAAGGGGAGACTTCCATGATTCCTATGAAAAACTGATGATTCTGAATGATTATCTTCATGAAAGTTCAAATAAAGACTCAACCTTTGAAAACAGCATACAAAACTTTTTCCAAACATGCATAAAGTTAGTTACTTAGATCAGGTAAACGGCACAAAAAATTATTGATGACATGAACTGGTATATGACATTAAAATACTTGCCAGAATCCTGCTCCTTACTTTTCAGATCCTTTGATACATGCAGTTGATGGGGAGGGACCTTCTGGTTTCTGATGACTTAGGATTTTATCTCTCAACTTACTACTTTTTATCTTTCATTTAAAACTTTATGGATCTTTGATTTTCTCTCTCTTATTAGAATAAAGTACCACACTGAGCAACAACAAATAAAAGCACTATATGCACAATCTATACAAGATAATATTCTTTAAAATTATATACTCCACAAGGAATTTGAAGTTATTACAATTTCACTATACTGATTTACTTAATCCTAAAATGTATTGCCTAATCTCACAGCCTTTCTGATCTTATTATGGACGCCTTGAAGAGAGGCACATTTAAGCTGTATTATAAAATATTGTTATAATATGATGTTGTGCACAGAAGATAAAGCTGCCACTTACGATACTGGCTTCCCAGTGTTGGAGTTTTAATTAGGGTCCCAGATGGTTTGCTGCTGATTTAGTTGTCTCCAAGTGAGCTTAAGAAGTCAGAAGCAGATACTGGACAAATTATTTGGACTCTTGTACCCTATTTCTGAGATGCCAATGCAGTAGCTAGCCTATGGCTATAGTCTTTACCTGGGCCCAGGTGTTGCAGGAATTTAGTTAGCAAATCAGTAACTTGAAGATATTTCTGCCTGTCTCTCACTCTCTCTCTCATTTCTCTCTCTCCCTCTCTCTGTCTTTTCTTTTTCCATCACTCTTTTTTTCAAATAAATATGTCTTTAATAAAATTTAAAATTGTTGAAAATGTCAGTTACATATGTGCATTTTATTGAGGTTTTGGTAAGAGAAAATAGAAGCAATAAATATTTTTGTCTTGATTTTCATGTACTAAACAAAGCTTATTTCTTTCTGAGCTGTAAAGAAGAAATATAAAATATACATAAACAGGCATTATTGTTGCTGAGAACATTTTTTAAATGTGATGAGATATCTGAACAATACACAGAGTCAATATGCTATTCAAATAGTTACTGACATAATTCAACTTCTGTTTCCATGATTGTTTCTTTAAGGCTGGGTAAAACAAATAGTTTATTACTGTCACATAAGCTCTTTAATCGGATGCCTATTTTTCTATAGAATGACGAGGTAATCATTCAACAATATTTTGGAGGACCACTACAGATACATTGATTCTTTTCTCTGTTTTCCCAGGGAGATTCAGTTCCTGTAGTCACCAGCGTCAATAGAGAGACCTACTGGGGAAAAGAGAGGAAAAATTGTTCTGGTTATTATAGCTCTGTTTTCATAAGTGAGAGCTTGCTGTGATCATTTCATGAAGTAAAGTTTCCATTTTGTCAGAAAAAAAAAACAAGTTGAAGATAGGTTGAGAAGATTTAAAAAGAAAATTTCAAGACAATTTTTCTTACTGCCTTTGCACAAACAAAGGTTTTTCTGATTATTGTTTCATCTGGAGGTTATTTCCAGTGATTTGTTCTACAGCTTTCTTCACTTTATCATTTGTGTCTCCAGTTTCAACTCCTGTCTCCTATGCTTCCATGCTGAGAATTCCTCTAGTTTCCCTTTACATCTCAAGGAGATGCTCCGCTGTATTGGGTTTTCCTAAATATGACTGTATCCTGACATTAAATAATGCATTTCATGAGAAGAATTAATTGTATGTTGTTCAGGAACCACAGAAACATTTCCAGGGCGTTGGAGAGAAATGTTATTAGGTTAACATTCATTGTGCATTGTAAGTAAGGCATGCGATTGTTATCTTTTCACATTTAAATTGAAAGCTATATGGAATATTATATGATGCTCTGTTAGAGTTATGTTGCTTAAAATCACCTGTTAGAAGTACGTTGTTATGTACAGATTTTCTCTTACATAACGATAATATTTTTGATCAATTTTTACAAGTGGTATTTCATTTTGTCATCATAAAAACATTTGCACAGTTATAAATGATAACATTATTTTTACTTTGTGTTTAAAAGACAGTTGGAGAACAACATAAAAATAAAGAAGGAAAACAAAGGAAACATATTTATTGATATTACCTCACTATGATAATGCCGAGAAGAGTTAAGTTCAGTGTGTGTGCTGTTCTAACAGCATCGCCAATGCTCTAAGTGCCCTTTGTAGGTTCCACACCAACAATCAGTAAAGTTTGGACAACATTTTGAAAATATGCAATACAGGCTTTGCTGGTAAGATAATTATGATTTACTACCTTTGAAAGAGAAGTCTTTAACATTTATTGATATGAAATAATAGAATATATGGGCCCTCCACGGTAGCCTAGTGACTAAAGTCCTCGCCTTGAATGTGCCAGGATCCCATATGAATGCTGGTTCTAATCCCGGCGATCTCACTTCCCATCCAGCTCCCTGCTTGAGGACTGGGAAAGCAGTCGAGGACGGCCTAAAGGCTTTGGACCCTGAACCTTTGTGAGAGACCCAGAAGAGGCTCCGGGCTCCTGAATTCAGACTGGTGCAGCTCACCATTGCGGCCACTTGAGGAATGAATTAGCGGACGGAAGATTTTTTTCTCTGTCTCTCCTCTTCTCTGTATATCTGACTTTCAAAAAAAAGCTAAATATAATATAATATAATATAATATAATATAATATAATATAATATAAAAAGCATGTCATACTTTCATGACTAAACTTTTCAAACTGTGTATGCAAAATTATTAATCCCCAAATACTTGAAAATAGCACATGTTTTATAAGTTCTTGGAATATGTATAGTAGAAAAAACATTCTCAGGATTTGCAAGCATTTATAAAAAAAAGAAACAAAAACTTCAATTTTCCCTGAACTTTCTATTCTCAAATTGTATAAATATAATTGGTGTCAAATCCAGTGAATATGTGGTTTATGGTAAAAGTTTTAATAATATACTTCATATGTTAAAATAAATAAGTCAAACCTAGAAAGACTATTTCCACATGCTTTCATTAACTGTGGAAGTAAACATACAGAAAGGGTAGGAAATTTGCATGGGTGCCCTAACAGTAGGTATATCAGTATAGATATTTCTTCAATTTCTTCACCGAATTACACCATATAGGTGACAATATCCCTTTCTTTTCCAATGCTCTGATTCCTTACTTTTAGATATTAATATATGTTTCTAAGAAAAATTACAGAACTGTATATTTGCATTATCTAAACTATCTGACGCATTTTAAATATTTTGTGCAATCCCAATTAAAATTCCAGGAACAGTATTCTTAGATTTACAAAAAAATCATAGAAACACAAACACTGTTGAGAGCTAAAGCAATGCTAAACAATAATAGCAAAGCAGAGACTCCAGCATGGTAGTCTAGTGGCTAAAATCTTTCCCATATACACGCCAGTAAACCACATGTATGCTGGTTCATATCTAGTCTAATCTACTTCCCATCCAGCTCCCTGACTGTAGCCTGGGAAAGCAATCAAGCATGGATCAAAACATTAGGACCTTGTTCGTACATTGAAAACCTGGAGGAAGCTCCAGGTTCCTGTCTTTGGATTAGGTCAGCTCATCTCTGCCTGTTGCAGCCCCCTTGGGGATTGAACCAGCAGATGGAAGATCTTCCTCTCTATCTCTCCTTTTCTCTGTAAATTTGACTTTCCAATAAAATATAAATATTTTAAAAAGAGCAAAGATGAAGGTTATCACAGTATCCTATTTGAAGATGAACTAGAAGAGCTTTATAATGGAAACAACAAGATACTGGCACAAAAATGGGTTGAATAAGGTAATATAATAGAAAACTCAGATATACTCCATGTATCTACCACCAATTAATCATTGGCAAATGGATTAAAGTTAATCTCTGGAAAAGGGATAGTATCGTCAGCAAATGTTATTGAAAAATTGTGTTTGCACACATATGAACTAAGACCTTTATCTTACACCCTACACACACACACAACAACAACAACGAACTCCTGATGAATCAATCACCTAATCCTAAAATGTGAAACCATCAAATTGCTATGAAAAAACATGTCAAAGTTTTGTTCTAGGCAAAAAAAAAAAATGAAAACACTCCTGGAGCACAGGCAATAAAAGCAAAAGTAGGTAAGTGGGACTGCATCCGTGTGACAAGCTTGTGCCTAGCAAAGCAGACTCCACAAAGCCAGGTGCAAGCTGCCAGACTAAGATGGCAAAATTGAGAACTATGCATTTACTGAAGGATTAAGATACAGAATATGATGTTGAAGAAACTGAACAATAAAACAGATAGCTCTGTAAACAAATATGCAAAAGCTGAAATACAAAAGAGCAACAGAAAAATGCAAGTTGTTTTTTGAATTGAACCCACTCCCTTGGGAGGTTCAGGATCTTTCTGCATACATTGTTGGATATGTGAATAAAATTGGTAGTTCGTCCTATGTGTGACCACAATTCCCAGCATCTTATTTTTCTCTAACTATACTTTTTCAATAGCTATTGTTCTCCTACTCAAAAATCATGGGTTTTCTATTAGGAAGTTAGCCATTGTCTGCCATACTATGACCATGGATTTCTATTAAATAAGGCTTTAAATACCCAAAAATTCATTCTGTACAATGCTCTTTTCTCTCTTCCCCACATTCTACTAAAATCGATAGTTACTTTGCTCATTACGCATTACCTTCAGAAAGACACAAGTACAGAGTCACTCTTTATCTTCAGTGGAGGGTTCATCCCGTCAGAAGAGTACTAAGGCTTAGTTGATGTAAAATTACACACTTTTCACGTTTAAACTGCCGCTATCCAGGAACACAATGCTTAAATTTTCTTTGAATTGTAGTATTTATAGTTATGATTAAAACTTATGGCATACTAGAATGTAACTCATTTTCAGAAAAATTCAGTACTATTTAAAATTACAAAAGCACTTTTAAAGCTTTTATTGAAATCAAACCCTTTCCAAAAGCTATAGAACTTTTGGATACTAAATAAAGATATGTTTTATATATTGAAGATACATTTAGAAATTATATAGAGGTTTATGCAACAAATTTAGAGGAAAAATTCATAATAATTGCAAAATCCTTTTGTTTCCTAAAAATACATTTAGTTTTTATTAGTGTATCACCTTCAATGAAGTTTGATTTATTTATTTGAAAGGTAGAGTTACGAAGGGAGGACAGCAGGAGAAAGAAAAGAGAGAATGATTCAGAGAAAGAAGGAGAAGTCTTCCACCTGCTAGTTAATTCATCTTATGACCATTGTATGGAAAACATGATCTGAAACTCCTTTTATGTCTCCCGCACATTCCAGAGACCTAAACACCTGGCTTGCCTTCTGAAGCTTTCCCATGTTAAATAAACGAGAGCAGGAAAAATAGTGCAGCAGCTGGAACTTGATCCTGTGCTCACAGCGAATGGTGACATCACGGGCAGCTTACCTTGCTGCTCCACGTTGCTGCCCCTAGACTGTCATCGTCTTGACATGCATGCAATATATAATCAAAGAGAATAAATACTTCAGGATTCAGCAGGCAACACAAATGCCAAAATGGAAGATTAACAAGAAGCTGGGTCCTTGCCACATTTCGTTAAATATCTAAATCAATTTTCAAGACATTTAACATATTTAACTTCAATTCTTTCTCGTATATTAGGGAGTTTTTTTTCTCCCCTCATTGTTCCAAACAAATTGTGGTTTCATTTTGTTGATATTGTGTCAAAATGTTTCATGTGGTATACAAGTTTTCTCAAAAGATGAACAAACCAATATTATATTCTACTCTACTGTATTACAAGTCTTCACATATATTTCTGAAATGTAAACCAACCCTCTTGATCATAGAAATGTAAATGAGTTGACATTCATGTATTTGTTTTTCTTCCCTACAAAAATGATTACAACAAATTATCACTCCTATTTACAATCTCTATTGCTATTCTGTAGCAGAATTAATACATGTTCATTGATTGAAAATATTCATTGAGTGTGTGTACAGAAATCAAAAGACAACATTAACAGTGATATTTTATAAACATGCCACATTGAATCTTTTTCCTTTTGCAAGTATTCAAGTTCCTTTCTCTGATGAAGAATTATATTTGCTCTTTAACTTTGCTATTTGTTGTATACATTCATTGGGCCTCCAACATATGTGTCTTCACTTCCCTGTGGAAATTTTGAGATCCTGACTGTGGATTGTTTTGGTTTCTTTCTTTTTCTTTTTTTTTTTTTTTTACTTTTGTGATTACTATAGTCCATTTTATGCCTCTGTAACAAAATACTTGGAAAATTTGTACAGTGAGAATAATTCAGTAGCAGACATCTCAGAAATAGAATATCTGGAGCAGGGACAGATCATATGTTCCATTTTACAATGAGGATGTACTATTCAAACATCCACTTTCTATTGATTCATTATTGATAATTCATGCATAAGTTTTTTTATGTTCTGCTTTGATTCAGAAGCTTAGATCACAAAATGTCAACAATCAAGCATTGCTGATGTGCTGTTCCTCAGATTCCTGATTCAGCTATTGAAGTTCAAGATGTTCTAAGACCTATATTGCCCCATACCAGTAATTCACAGCTGCACAACTGCCATAAAAAAGTTAAGCTAATAAGCAAAATGTGCCCTGTTTCCATTAGGTCATTCATTTTTAGAAGTCACATATAAATTTGGTTTTTTAAATCATTTTTGATATAGTACACAACATTGATACACATATGCCCCATTACCTTCTGTTTTGGAAATGAACAGTTATGTCTAACTTATCTGATTTGCCTTATCAGCAGTCATTTTATCTGAACAAATAGCAGATTTTGTAATGTGTGAAAAATCAGGATGACAAACATGTTAGACCATAATTTTGCCTACAACACTGCCTATATCAGACAAAAACCAGTTTACTCAATTTCATGTGAGAGTCAATATTTTAGGGACCTAAGTTTAACAACAGAATGGTCATGAATATCTGAAAAATGTCTGAGAAGGTGTGGAGACACATGCTAAAGAATCAGGAGTTCTCTGTTGTTGTCAAGGTAACATGTGATCACTAATTCCTTTCACATTGCTTCTGGATTGTATTACAGATAGTATGCCTGCTATCTTCTACAACTAATGCAAATGGCTTGATGTTGTCCACAGGAGAGTTAATCAATGCATTGGCTACACTGAGGTAGAACTAATTGTCACAGAACATTTTATCATTTCAGCACAGGTTTTGTGTGCTTACATGAAATTACAAGACCACATTGGGAAAAATACATGTTTCCTTACTACAAAAAAAGCAAGAATAAAAAACAAGAAAGTTAAAATCAGAAATTAAATCCAGAAAGGAAAATCCAACAATTAATATTCAGAATAGTTATTCTAGTACATACTGTATTGTCATAATCCATCTGTGTTGTTATAACAAAGTGCCCTAGCATTGATACTTTGGAAAGAAAAGAGACTTATTTAGCTCATCTGGAGGCCAAAAGCATTGAAATAACTCAGTTTCTCATTAGGGACTCATGGTAACAATCATTACACTGAAGAAGCTCACATTATGAGAAGTTATAGCATCATGGATCATGTCACGAGATAGGAAGCAAGGAAGGGTACACAGAGAATCAAACCAGCTTTACAGCAGTCTGAAGGCACAGCAATCACACTGGGGATAACAAGAACTACCTTTTTTCCCAACAGAAAAGTAGTAATTCATTTAATTCATCTTAGTGGCATAGCTGATTCTTATTTATATGTTGCCAGGGAAAGGTAGAGCAAATGAGCTCTTGATTAACTTCAAAAATATCTCAAGTGTGGGTCATGCTGAAGACAGGATAGCAGAATTCCTGACTTGAGTATTTTCCTCTTGATTATCAGGGAGCCAACTGCTTGAGCATCTCTCGGTGCCTTTCAGGCTGCACATTAAGAGGGAAGCCGAATCTGGGATTCAAATCCAGGCACTGCAACATGGCATATTAATTTTAGAATACATACCTTGAAATACTTAAGATAAACATGCATACCTACTTAGTTGATTCTTAAAGTAACCACAGTTTTTGGCTATAATATTTACTTGTGTCCTTTTTGATCTCATAAATGAGAATGAAATTTTGATAAAAACAAGGTCACTGGTTGTAACTTTAAATAAAATCTTACAGACACATTAAAACCATATCATTTTCCTCTTTCTTTTGCAGAAATCACAAAGTAGTTGCCATCACTCAGAATTACAATGCCTACAGACTAGGGGACATGTGGAGAAGGACAAACCACAGTCAGACAAAAGTACAAATTCTAGTGTTCACAATCGGGCAATTATCATTCTCAATAACGTATACTTACAAAGCACTGGAAAATTAGGGGCGATAGGAAAACGCTTGTTGTGGGGTTTGATCAATCCGTGCTAAATAAATATATCAAATAATGCACTGTGTTCCATACAGTCCTTTTCAAAATTCCAATGACATTCCGCAAAGAACTGGCAAAAATGATTGCTACCATTTGTATAGAAGCACGTAAGATTCCATTGGACAAATCTGTTCAAAACAACCAATCAGCAAAAGCAGAGCGTGATGACTCACTACACCTTACTTTAAAACACATTACAGGTCTATCACCATTAAAACTTTTAGACATTTGCGTAAAAGTTGACCTATGAACCAATGCAAAAGAATAATAAGCGCCTACAAAAAACTTCACACACTAAAGCCAATTTATCTTTCACAAATTTATTTTGAACGTGTATTAGTGTAAAAATATCGCTGGGAAAATTATATAAATCCATTCAGAAAAATTACATTATAACCCTAGCCTGCCATATTACAAAATTTTGTCCAAAAACTGGTAAAGGCCTAAATGTGAGGCCTGAAAATAGGAAATTATTCAATAAAAACAGGCAAAACAACACAGGGTATCAGAATAGACAATTTCCTGGATCAGTGTCAAGAAGCACCATAAATAATAACAAAATCATATAGGATTTCATCAAACTAAAGAGCTTTCCATGGTAACAGAAACGATCCACAGCACAAATGAGCAACCAACACAATGGGTAAAAAAAATTTTGGTAAGCTATTGACCGGACCAAAATTTCATATTCTGAATGTATATGAAAAAAAATATTTAAAAAGCCATAATCTAGAAAAAACTGCAAAAAACCCCACAAAAATAGCTGGACTGTATAAACCAACAGGCATACCCACTTGTATATGGATCTAAACAATAAGCAATTTTATAGTTGTTAGACATGTGATGTTGGTTAGCACAAGCTGAGGAAGGAAAGATGAAGATAATTTGATTGGCAGGTGCCAGTTTATAGCAAGATAGTTGTTAAGAAGTTCTAGGATTTTATTAAACATGGAGATTAGAATGGAAATTATTAATGTGCTTCATATTTCTCTATTAAAAATCTAAAAAGAAAGTTTATTTGGCAGGTGTCAGGCACAGTTATCATGACCCCTTTCAGGATGTGACATTTCACATCAGAATACCTGGATACCATTTGTCGCTAGCTTCTGATTCTGGCTTCCTGAAAAGGTGGACTCTAAAACACATCAGTGAAAGCTCAAATGATAGGATTCCTGATCTGATATGGGAAAATTGGTTTAAGTTCCTTTTTCCGGAATATGTGGATCTTTAGCCAGTGTGGGGACCTAAGAAGTCTATTATAGATTGCAAGAGTTCCTCTTTGTCTCTCACAAGCCTTCCACACTGTGCGTTTGTGTGAGTGTGTGTGTATCTGCTTCTTAAATAAATGAATTTTAAAGATATTCTATTCTTTTATATATATGTATATACACACACATATATATAAGAAAAAACAAACTCTATTAAATGAAAGTGGAGGCACTTAAATGAACGTAGTAATTTGGATGTTCATTTGTTTGTCTCCTGTTTTTTGGAAATTAAAAAAGTTTTTTTTCCCCTTTATTATTTATTAGTTAACAACTTGTTTCACTTTGTTTTCGCTCTCAATCTTCTCATCACAGTTTAGATGTAGAAAACATGAAGTGACAGTGTAATTAGGAATATAATGAGGTGCTTTCATTATCCAAATGAGAGAAGGGGTGCTTCAGTTTTATCTCCTGCTCAGTTCTGTAGAGATTCTTCTAGTACCTGCCTTTTTCAGTCAATATTCCATTTAGTCTTGAGATCACTTCTTGCTTGTAATAATCTCCTAATAGGAGAGCGTGCTAGAGTCAGCATAAATAAATCAGTAAACTTGGTGCTGCAGACAAAATAAAATCAAACCCTGCTACCCTGTGTTCGTTATTGTAGCAATAATCAACTCATGTCCATTCAGGTAACATCGTAACACTACATTTTGCCTCCTTTTTGTAAAATTCATAGATTATGGAAAAATTGAGGGTGGCACAAAATGAAATATTATAAACTGCTTATAAAAACCATCAGAAGAAAGAGGTGAAACTGAGGAAAAATTCCCATTGTGGAGATTTAACTTGAGAAATTAACCGCTTGTTCCACACTGAGAGGTAAAATGCAAATAAGCGCACCACAGCTACAGTTACAGAGTTTAAAACAGTTTTTCCGGTCTTTAAATTGATATGATGTAATGTGTGAGAGGACAGGAACAGAGGGCTTTTTTTTTAAGATTTATTTATTTTTCTCCCAAAGTCGGATATACCGGGAGGAGGAGAGACAGAGAGGAAGATGTTCCATCTGATGAGTCACTCCCAAAGGGACCATAACGGCCGAAGTTGCATCAATCCAAGCCAGGAGCCTGGAGCATCTTCCATGTCTCCCATGCAGGTGCAGGGTCCCAAGGCTTTGGGCCGTCCTTGACTGCTTTCCCAGGCCACTGCAGGGAGCTGGATGGGAACTGAGGCTTCTGGGATTAGAACCGTCTCCCATATGGGATCCTGGCATGTTCAAGGAGAGGACCTTGGTCACTAGGCTACCACACCAGGCGTTTTTTTGTTTTTGGTTTCTTTTGTTGTTGTTGTTTTTGTTTTTTTGAACAGGAAGCTTTATATCAGCCTTCAGAAGAGGACATAGATGGCATCGGTGATTAACTGCGACTTGGGATGAGGTCCAGATTTTCCAAGAGTTTGCAATTTATGTTTTAATAATATAATAATGAGAGTTCAGTGGTGGTTTTAAAGGTAGTTCTTCAAAGTCTTGTGTACCTTTTACCTCAAGAAAAGTGGCTCCTCCCTCCCCCCGCCCGAGTGTGTTTGGATAAATTTTCCTGCTTCTGTGCAAAGAAAATGGTGCGTCTGACGCGGTAGCCTGGCAGCTAGGGTCCTCACCTGGGACGCGCTGGCATCCCATTTGCCGCTGATTCTAATCCCGTCAGCCCTGCTTCCCATGCAGCTCCTTCCTTGTGACCTGGGAAAGTGGTCGACGATGGCCCAGGGCCTTGGGACCCTGCACCCGTGTGGGGGACGTGGAGAGGGCACCTGGCTCCTGGCTTCTGATCTGCACAACACCGACTGCTGCATTCACTTGGTGAGTGAATCATCGGAAGGAGGATCTTCCTCTCTGTCTCTCCCTCTCTGTATTTCTGACTTTGCGATAAAAATACAATAAACCTTTTTTTAAAAAGGAAAAAAAGAAATTAAAAAAAAAAAAACGGTGGAAGGCAGGAGACAGCACGTCCGAGAGTGGGATATGCATGACTAGCTCACCTTCGTGTAACTGGATTTGTCTCTCATCCTCTACCTGTTGCTCTGATTCTCAGAATTCTGAGAAAAGCTAGTTGGTGCTGCATTAGGAGGCACTGCAGGCGATAGCAAGCGAGTTTATATGCAGACAACCTTGATGCCTACCAAGGAGCTGGCAATACTGAGCCACGAGAACCAGCTGCGGTTGGGATTTGAGGGCACAGACCAATGGATCCCTCCCCTTCTCTCGGACTTATGTGGATCGGATCATCCTGCATCTCTCATCAGAATAATGAGTGATGATTCTTTTCCATGAATATGTAGCAGTAGTCCTTCTCACAGGATCAGTTAATGAACACAATTTCCAAGCCCTACAAGCCAAGTGAAATAGAAATCTGCATTCCTAAACAAAACATGCCAAGCTTACCAACACTTCAGTGGGTAGCATCAGCTAGGATAAAAGTATTCTCAAAGTACTTTTTATACTTGCACCATGTAAACATGTATGTATTATGTGTGTAAGAAATTTACTCACATGAGCTCATTATTTATGGCAGGCAATCAAGAGTATATTCTAACACACACAAAAAAAATCCTGTAGCTATTAGATATTTAATTCCTTTAAGAAATTTTCTCTTACATCTAATTTAAGTGCCTTTTTCTTGCTAAAATAGGTGTTTATTTCATATCTAATTGTTTTGCTTTCGATAACAAAAAGGTGAATATCAAATTGAATGCTGACAGAAAATAAGCCATCGATTATTTTTCATGCTAGTAAGCTTACTCATTTCGGGGAATAAATGAGAGAAAATATGATTGGTGAAATGGAAAAGCAAGTTACAATTATGCTTACTGATATTAAATAGAGTTAATCCAGAGAAAAATGCAAGCTCTACCTCAAATCATATTTGGTATTACACCACTTAAGTCAGTAAAAAGAAAAAAAAAATGAAGACTAGCTCTGTAGAGTTGTATACAAAGATTTTTATTGTGCTGAGCAGATAAAATAGGCGTTTAATTTGCTTGTCTCAAGATGGATTTGAAAGAGTTCCATCAAAAAGGAAGCACAAAATTTTGCGCAGCCAAAGCTCTTGAAACCTCGTTGTGTGTTGATTTTTTGTCCGTGCCTCGTTTTCATCTGTTCGTGTGAGTCTGTGTTTTCCTTACTGTTTTATGCTTTGTCAGTGCTGTTGAATGCTGATGAGACAACATTTGGTGTAAACATCCTCAGGCAATCATTTTCAGATGATAAATTTAGGATCTGAAAACTTAAACTACTTTTATGGATGCAATTTGGGTCAGGTTGTTCAATTACATATGGTAACTATATGATTCTGAGCCTAGTTACAGAAGAAACAACTGTGCTATGCCCAAGTTAATAGGATTATGGGAAAGTAATCAGAGGTAACAGAAAAGATTTGAGAGAAGTTGCATATGCTCTTACAAATTTTAGGAAAACAATTTTATTTTTAAATTTAACTAGACATAAAATCAAAGTGATATGAAATTATTCTCCAGTGAATACAATGAGTTACTGTAGAAAAGATTAAATTCTACTGATGAAGTACAGGCCTTGTAAATACCACCTATTTAAAGGTGATATCAGCATTAAAGTAAATTATATTGTTTTCTAAATTTGTTTAGAGAAAAATAATATTTTAAGTTCTAGATGGAGAGTCATACCAGAAAAGATAATTTTGACCAATCATGCTAATTTTATATTGAAAATCATAATTAACGTTATATATGCAAAGCTTGATTCTTACTGAAAAAATGATTGATGATTTACCGTTGCAAAAGATGCGCTTATTCCTTTCCATGCACTGTTTTTTCAGTTTGCTTTATTTTCTTATTTTCATTTAATATCTGATTCTAAAATATTCCACTTCACCAACTTTACAGTTTCTTATTTTCCGTTTAAAGCATATACTGACATATAAACAAGAAAATACACATATATCAAAAAAAAAAGAACCACATGCCTTCTAAACATGACCACGAACAATGCTAAAGAAAAACCATTATTGTGACAGTACCCCAGGTTTCTGCACCATTTCCAACTTTTCTATGCCTTGCATAATGTAGAGACAGCAGAGAACATTTTCAAAGAAAGGGAACAATTCAGCGAAGCAAAATTTATAAATGAATATCAGATGACACAACATTCAGAGAATTTATATGCAACCAGTAGCTTACCTTCTATAGTTAAGAGAAAATGTGATATTTGGTATTCTGAATATTTATTTCAGTTTGTGTATTGGTCTGCAATTCAATACATTCATTGCAAATGTGAGTAATTAATTATTTTTTGATGAGTAATTTTTCTTCTTATAAATATTCCATATTTTCTTGATCCAATTATACTTAGTTGGAAATCCAGGTTGATTCCATGTCTTCACTACTGTGATATTGATGTGCAATATACATGGGATGGCACATGTCTCTTTCATAGGCTGATTTCATTTTCTTGGAGTGTTTTCACAAATGTAGATAACGGCATCAGATCTATTCTGAGATTTCTGATCAATTTCCATACTGCTTTTCATGATGGTGTGCCAGTTTGCACTCCTACCAAAACTTGACCACCATTTTTAAATATATGTGGCTATGTGGATAATAGCCATTTTAACTACCATGGTATGTAACTTCATTGTGTATGTGGATCCTGCATTTTCTTAGTGTCAGATACTCCTTCAATTTTTCTGTATGTCTGTTGACAATTGCATTTTGGCATTTGCATAATGCTTGTTTATGTCCTTAACCTATTTTTTAATCAATTTTTTTGTTGCTGTGCAATTTTTAAAATTTCTTACACATTCTGTATATTAATCCTATAGCATATGCATAGCTTGATAGTTTGGAAGTATTTCCTCTCATTCTGGTAGTTGCCTCTTGAGTTGGTGACCATGGTTGTTTATTACTTTATTGTTTTTCTTGTCAGAAGCTACTTTGTTTGACATAGTTCCATTTATCTATTTTGTCTTTTATGTTCCTTGCTTAGAAAAGCTCTTTCCTTATGCCGATATTCGCAAAGTGATCGCTTTATCACCCATTAGTCATTTAATACTTTCAAGTTTTAGGTTGAGACCCTTGGTATACAGTAAGTAGGTTTTCTTATATGGTTAAATTAGGGTTTTTTTTCCAGTTTCTAATGCTGGATATCAGATATTCCCAGCACGGTTTTTTTGAAGAGTTTGATATGTCATCAGGGAATTATTGTAGTTTTTAGTAGATTGGCTATAGATGTAGGATTACTTATTTGATATTATTTTGCCTGTTTCTTTGGTGTTTCCATAAGAATTTTAGGATTTTTTCTTTCTTTCTGGTAGTATTAAAAAAAAAGTATCTCAAAATATTAATTAGGATCACACTGAATCTATAAATTGCCATGGATAATATAGACATCTTATTGATTCATCCATGACCATAGAAGAGTGTTTGATTTTCTGTTGTCTTCTAATTCTTTCATTAATATTTCCCATTTTCATTGTTGAGATCTTTCACATTGTTAACTAAATATCACAATACATTGTATAAAATTGCTTTTGATTTTTGTATGTTGATTCTATGTATCTAAGCTTTCTAAACTGTATTTTCAGCTCTAATTGCCTTTTAATGGAGTAATCTGTTCCCTCTATATAAAGGATAGTTTCATTTGCAAACAAGGATAAGTTGACGCCCTCTTTTACAATATCTAACATTTCAGTTTCTATTTTGACAAACGGTTCTAAGTAAATCTTCCAGAGCAATATTGAAAACTGGTTGTGAGGGTGGCATCCTCGTCTTCCAAAGTTTAGAGGAAATGAAGTCAGATTGTTTATTCAATATAATGCTGACTGATTTGCTTTCATTGTGTCTGGCTATATTCCTCGTAGATACAGTATATATACATACGTAATGCTTCACCCGCAATTCCATTCTTGAAGCACGCAGTGACTGTTGTTTCATAGCAACATACATGGCTCCAGCTTGTTCTTTTTCATCATCCTTCCTCTTGTTGAAAACTACTTATTTTCTACTTCTTTGTAATGATATGAATTAATTCAGAAGTAAACACACTAGGAATGTATTTTTAAAACTTGCTCTTCTTCTTTCATTTTTAACAATAATAATTATTATGCATTGATTACATATAATACATGATATATATATAATATATGATCTTTTGGATAGTTTATTAGGAATTGGGGTCAGTTCTACTTGGAATGGTTTGCTGAATTAAGCAGTGAAGCCTTCTGGGCCTGGGCTGCTTCTTTGTTGGGAAGGCTTCAATTACTAATTTGATCCCTGCCTCAGTTTTAGATTTATTTAGATTTTCTGTTGCCTCCTGATTTAGCTTTGGTAGGTTGTATGAATCCAGGAATTACCTACTTCTTGGAAGTCTTCGGATTTATTGGTGTGTAATTGCTGCCAACGATTTCTGGCTATTTTCTGTGTGGCTGAGACTATTGTTACTATGTTCCCTTTTTTTTGTTTTTAATACTACTACTACTTGCTGCTTTTTTTTTTTTTTCATTCAGTTGGGACAGTTTGGTGTCTGCTCCGTTTGCTTTCTCAAAAAACCAACTCTTTGTCTCTTTGATTTTGGTGGTTTTTTTTAGTCTCTATTTTTTTCCTCTTATTTTGATTGTTTCTTCTTTTTGTTCTGCTTTCTTTGGAGTTATTTGTCTGTTGTTTTAGTAGCTCCTTCAGGTTTTCACTTAGCTCATTGACCTGATGTCTTCCTTGCTTCCGAATGTAGGCACCAATTGCAATACATTTACCGCTTACCACTGCCTTGGCAGTGTCCTACAGGTTTGATACATTTTTTTTTCTTTTTTTTTTCCATTGGTTTCAAGAAATTTTTAATTTCTTCTTTAGTTTCCTCTCTAGCCCATTGTTTGTTCAGTAGCATGTTGTCCATCTTCCAAGAGTTTACACATTTTCTGGTGTATTTTGGTTTGTTGATTTCTAGTTTCACTCCATGGATGTCTGATATGATACATGATATAATTTCAATCATTTTTAAAGTTGCTGAGGTTTGTTTTGTAACCTATCATATAGTAGATCCTGGAGAAACTTCCATGTACAGTGTCTGTAGGATGGAAGGTTCTGTATGTATCTATCAAGTCCATTTGTTCTATTGTCTGTGCAAGATTTGTTACTTTTTTGCTAAATTTCTGTCTCTTTGATCTGTCAATTGATGTTTTGGAGGGTTTGATTGTGTCATTCATTTCCTGTGCAGATTTCTTGGCAGTATTTAGATTTTTTTTCCATATGTCTAATTAATTATGTGTTCTCAAATTGGTTATCTTCCAATTCTGATGTATTTGTTTTTTCTGCAGCTTTCATTCTATTGTTGAGGCTTTCAGTTGTGTTCTTTGGCTCAAGTATTTTGGGTTTATAAAGCCTATGTCTGTAGTGATAGATTGTTTAAATTCCCTGAGTTCTTGCCATCATTTCTTATCGTCCCTGAAGAGTTTTATGATGACATTTTATATTCCCTGTTTGGAAAATTCTGCATATTTTCGTCCTGCAACTCTAAGATATCTAGATATCTAGATAGATAGATAAATAGATTCATTCATATATATATATATGAACATATATATGAGCATATATGAATATATATATATATATTCATTTCTAAGGGAAGCACTAGACTCCTCATTTATATTGCTCCATGTTTTTTTTCTGCTGCCCTTCCCCATGGCCTTTCAGATCTGTTGGCTTTCTTGTTCCTATTTGCAATGTGTGTGCTTCTCTGTGCCTTTGGTCTCTGGTGTTTTGCTGTTGTTTTCTGAGGTGCCTGGGGCCGGGAGGTTGTTGAGGTTCAAGTACACTTACTGTGTACCTGCTTGGGGTGAGTTCCTCTCTGGCTGAGAGTGAGAGTTCCTCTCACGCTAAGAGTGTTCTTCGCTGGGAGTTTCTTCTCCAAGCCTTGGTAGCAGATTCAGTGCAGGCTGACTGAGGCTTCTGCGGTCAGGGAGGCTGCTGGGGCTCAGGGACACCAGCTGTCAGCCTGCTGGAGGAGAGTTCCTTTCTGATTCAGAGTTCCTCTGACTGAAAGAATTTCTCTCTGAGAGCTCTCACTCTCTCAGATGGTTCACTCCCCAGATGTTCCTTCTGGATGTCTCATTCCCCAATGGTGTGTCCTCCTTGGGGTGGGAGTGGGAAGGTTGGGTTTAATCAGGAGCCAATGGGTTTCTCTGCAGGTTTGCCTTTTTTCACCAGTGTTTTTGTTTGTTTGTTTTCATCCCACTGTCACTTTGGGGAGGCTCCTGCTGGGAGTCTCCCTGTCCTATTCAAAACTCACCATCTGTGGCTTATGGTGTCTCCCCAAGCTCACCTGCTTTTACCATCCTGGGCTGTCAGCTGCCTGATGCAACCATTGATGTGTTCAGCAGTTTTACCTTGTAGGCATGGTGCCTGCTTCCCTCAGGTGGACACCAGGGTGTTTTGTTAACCTCATCTAGTGAACCTGCATTTCCAGCTCTCTGCTCCATCTGGTTCTTTCACAAAGATCTCTGCACACTACACCTGCCTTCCCCAGTTGGCCATCTTCCCATGCACACTTTTTAAGGTTGTCTTTTTATTATCAAATGATTATTCATTTTGTCAATGCTTTCTCTTCATCAATTGACATAATCATTTTGGGTTTTACCCTTTATTTAGTTGATGCAACGGGTCATATTTATTAATTTGAAACACCTCTACATTCCTGGGATAAATCCTAATTGATCAGAGTGCTAAATATCTATCCAATGTTCACATATTTGAATTTTTAAAAAGGCCTTCTTTGTTTATTGCAAACATATTTGTTATTTATTTGAAAATATAATGAGAGGAAGAAACCAAAGAGAGAGTGTCTTTCATGCAAATACCTGCTCCTCACTTGGCAGTCTTCCATCCTCTGGTTCCCTCTACCCCAAATGAATACAACAGACAGAGCTGGGTCACACCTAAGCAACAAAGTAAAAAAAAAATCTAGACTGCAACACGACTCAACAGCCAACTTTTTCTGTTTTCCCACGTGTCTTAAAAGATCCCTGGATTGGAAATGGAACATCCAGAACTAGAAATTTTGCCATTATATGATTCCAGTGTGGGAAGCAGCAGCTTCATCAATTATGTCACAACACCAGCCACCCCCTTTTTAAATTCCTAACATTACATTTATTTTCATTAATGCTATTCCATTATTCTCTGTTTTAATGTTTCCAAATTCTTTGTTTCAAAAATCACAATGCAGAGCCTGGTGCTGTAACCTAGCTGCTAAAGGCCTTGCCTTGCATATGTTGGGATTCCATATGGGAGCTGGTTCTAATCCTGGGGGCCCCACTTCCCATCCAGCTCTCTGCTTGTGGCCTGGGAAAGCAGTGGAGGATGATCCAAAGCCTTAGAATCCTGCACCCGCATGGGAGACCTGAAAGAAATTCCTCCTGGCTCCTGGTTTCCAATCTGCTCAGCTCTAGCTATTTGGCCACGGGGGAGGGAATCAGTGGACAAAAAATCTTCCTCTCTGTTTCTCTTCCTTTCTGTATAACTGACTTTGTAATTAAACGAAATACATCTTTTAAAAAAAAAAAAAAGAAAAGAAAATGGTTTCATAAATTGCATGCTTGTCACTAAAATGTGATAAGGAAAATTTTTGTTCGAATGTGAAGGAAAAGATATTTAGAGGCCAAATCAATGTCAATTCATTTTGTGTGTATGTTTCTCTGCCTTACTTGATTAGTACTTTGTAACTCAACATCCAGAGCCTTTGGGAGTTTTGGCCAATCAAAATAGCTTGATTTTCCTAGGGGATATGTTCTGTCAAAATATATTTTGTTCATACTCTTTTCTCAACAAGTTCATCTACAGTATTTTTTCCTATTTAAGTCAAGCTTTATCTCCTTTGACAGAATCTCTGATGTCGAACAAGCATTTTCAAGTATACATTTTGCATAACTGCATGATAAACTGATAAATATTAATTAGCCATTGTAACAGAGAAGTAGATAAAGAACAAGATATGTACAATGTGATCCACCTGTTACAGATTTTGAAATGGATTTAAAATTTGAAGGAATGGGCCTGGCGCGGTGGCTCAAGTGGTTAAGGTCCTCACCTTGCATGCCGGGGATCCCATATGGGCGCCGATTCTATCCCGGCAGCCCCGCTTCCCATCCAGTTCCCTGCCTGTGGCCCGGGAAGGCAGTCGAGGACGGCCCAAAGCTTTGGGAACCTGCACCCGCGTGGGAGACCCGGAAGAGGCTCCTGGCTTCGGATTGGCATAGTATCGGCCGTTGCGGCTCACTTGGAGAGTGAATCATCGGACGGAAGATCTTCCTCTCTGTCTCTCCTCTCTGTATATCCACCTTTCCAATAAAAAAATAAGAAAAATAAATCTTTAAAAAAAATTTGAACAACGGTAATGATAATTAGGTATTAAATGGGTAATCTTTGGAAAAACAATCATTGTGACTAAGATCTGACTCTATTCAATCAGAATGGGATTGTGAGTTTGTGGCACAAAAGTGAAGTTCCTGCTTATGATGCCCATATTCCAACCACAGTGCCAAGGATCTAGTTCCAGCTTCTCTGCTTCTGGCCCAGCTTCTCGCCCATTCACGTGCTTGCATGCTTCAGGTGATGGCTCAGGTACTGAGGTGCCCACAACCCACACAATAATCTGGATGGAGACTGTGGTTCTAGAATTATCTGAGGCACATGGGCATTGAGGAGTCCAAAGCAGATTTTTTTCTTTCTCCCTTTTTTGCACTCTCTGTTATGTTTCTCTTCTTGTCCATTATCTCCACCCCTCCCTCTCTTTCTTTCTCTTTTCATTTCAAATAGAATGAAAATTAGCAAAAATTTAAAAAATGTATAAGATTGAAGATTATTTGAATTTACTTGAAATTAATGTTAGTTATGATTAGCAATGAAAGACATATTTTTGATAAATTTGCAGATGATTGACTTGAAAAAATTGAGGGTAATAATTAGGGGAAAATCTATGAAAAATTCATTGTAATAAAATTACCAATGTTTTTAGTATCATGACTATTCTAATATAAATTATCAGTGAAAATATTAATTATATTTTGTTCAAAAATAATTCAAATTGGAAACTTGAATTCTACAATGGGATTGTTCTGAAAGAAAACAAAGTGCAGTTAAATAGTTAGATCAGTAAAACATGGAAACAATAGAATAAAGAGAAACACGTTAAAGGGTTTTGTGATTCACACACACAAAAAGATTATTCTGAGCTACTTTTATTCCCAATAATGTCAAGAATGTGAATATGTCTTTTTGAAAATAGCAAACATTTCATAGAGTGTTATGGCATAGTGATAAAAATTCAAATTAGCTTGGATAAAAGCAGAGCCTTGTGGGTATAAAACAGACTGAAGTATAACAAACAAAATGTCAATGTATTTAATAGAGTGCCACAGGGATCATGAGAGGGCTGATCTTATTTAACAAATTAATTAATGATCTGAAAGATGGAGAAAACAGTATGTTAATGATATTGGTGGCTGATATAAATGCAATGTTGTGCCAACACCAATTAATAGATTGGAATTACCTTTAAAAGGAAACTAGACAGACCAGTATTGTCACTAATTATAAGAAAATCATCTTCCAACTTGAAGAATTAAAATAAGTAATAAAGTTAATGTTTATATTTAAAAGGGTAGAGGGAAACCAAGAATATAAAATTACATTTAAAGTAAACTCCAGATAATATTATATAGGATTTGGTCATTTCTTCAAGATCCAAATTATTTAAATGTGTAATTTTTTTACAAAAGTTAATGCTGATGCGTGGGTCTTTATAAGTCAAAAATAAATCTACAGAAAATGAAGTTAATAGCACAAATAATTTTGAAGTTTTGTGCATTTTATTTATTTGATTGCAAAGGAGAAAAAAGATGTACAATTCTTTTTAATATAGTTACTGAGATGTTGTAATAAGAATCAAATTGAATGTATTTGCATAAACAAATCAGGTGGTGTCTGCAAAGGTAAAATTTCTCAGAATGTGTTCTTCCAGAAAAATTTTTCTGAAATGTTTTGGTTCTTTGCTTGTTTTTGTTTTGCTAGATTTTCTGGTGATATTCTACATGAATTATTGTGTTGTCTACAAACAAATAGTTATATTCCTTATTTTTAATTGTGACACTTTTAAATTACTTTTCTTGTTTAACTGCTTCAGATACAATTTTGAATTTAATGTTGAATAAAAACCATAAACGTGAACATCTTTGGCTAACTCCAAATGTCAGCAAAAAAGCTACTGAGTACTCCAAGTTCAAATATTGTCAGTTACATTTCAAGGTATTAATAGTTATGGTCATTTATTTTATTAAAATGCTTTGCTTATATGCCTAATTTATTGTCCAAATTTTTTGTTCTGAAAAAATGTTAAGTTTTATTTAGAATATCTTGGTATTTATGCAACTAAAATTTAAAATAAACAAGCAAATTAGATTATTCTCAAATAAGGAGACATTTGTCAATAGGTGAAAGAAGACAGGACTATTAGATCTTTGTGTTATGTGCAAGAGATGCGTTTCTGTGGACACGTTGAGAAAGAGTGAGTATTGGGAAAGCACTCAAGTTTGTTTGGAGACAAGAGAGTGAGAGCATATGGTGGTTATTGTCAGAAAAGTGAAATGTGGCAGAGTGCTGAAGCTTTGAAGAACAAGGTTATATAAACTCGCCTAGACCAAAAGTGATCTAAAGAAATGAAATGTCATTTTTGCCCGTAGAAGATGTTATGTGATGGCACAAATTTAAGTTGCAATAAGCACAGCTTTGTCATTTTTTACAGTCTCACTTAGCTACCTTGATGCAGTGTCAAACACAGAGAGATTTACCCTGAGTGGGTGAAGGATGATAGAGGATCTGGATATTAAGAACATACTCAGTAGGGTTTTGTAGTGATGTGGCATAAATTGTAGGCAACATAAAAGAGAGGAATGATGACAAGATCAGGGAAACTTACTGTAACCTCACTAAATCTTATTTTGTCATTGTGCATGAACGTAGTTGTGCAGTAGAGAACATGTTATGTAATAAATTTGCTAAGTGCTACTCAAAACTAAATCATTTTTCTTTTAGCTTCATAACAACTTGCCATAATTTGCAGTATTTCTAATGCATTTATTCTTAGGTAAAATCATATGGGCGCTCAAAAGGTGTACAATGTTTTCAAGTACTACCTAACATTCCAAACCAGAGGGATGGATCTTTGCTTCAGAAGCCTACGAGATAATTTTCTGCCAAGAAATGTAAAGGATCAGCTCTAGGATGCAGTTCCCAGCATCTCTTACATATCACATATGTCTTAATATGTCTTGCTATTAAGCATACAACATCACACATATTTGTGATGGGCTTAATGGACAGAAGGAAATAAAAGACCAGGTTGGTTCAATGCCTTGGAATTTCTTTACAGTTGGAACTGAGGTACTAGAAATAAGACAGAAACAAGTAGTCTAGGAGAAAAATAGGTAGATAAGATATGGAATTGCTGGGACACAGTGAATTGATAAGTTACAATGCTTACAATATCACCATGGCATAAAAGCAGACAAGAGTTTTGATGTGAAACATTCAAGAACTGGAAATTTATACAGTAATGGTTAATTAACTATAATGCTGTTGAAATCACTAAAAAAAAAAAACCCAGTATCTTTCTTTGTTTACTCTAAAATTTATAAATTGCATGCATTCCATAGATATGTTCGAAACACTTCTCCTTCTCCCCTCATTTTTCTTTCTTCCTCTCTTTCCCATTCCTTTTTTCATCTGTTTTTGCAAAGACAAATAATCAGTCTATAAAGTTCAACAGATAAAAAAGTAGAAACATCACAGTTCCACAGGTGTATAAGCAATTTTTGAAGACAGTATCTACCGTAAGAGAGAGTAATCATGAATTGAATGACTGTGCTTTAAATTAGAAAAAAAAAATCATGCAGAAATTTTATGAATGCAACAAAACAGATGAAAACAAGGAGAGTATAATGTGCTGCCAATCTGGAGATTGAGGTACAGTAAAGATTATTAATTAGAAACAGCACAGACTAGCAGATAATCCTTTCAGACATAAAGAATGCTACAGAGAACAACAGCAGAATGCTAAAGCATTTCCAGAAAACATTTATTTTGCTTATTTGAATTAAAGACAAAGAGAGACTGAGAAACAGAAAGCTATCTTGTACCTACCGATTCACTTCCCAAGGATATGCACCACCCATGACTGAGCTAGGGGGAGATGAGCGTGTGAAACTCCATCCTTCTTTTCCTGGATGGCAGAGTCACAGCACTGGAACCATCTTCCACTGCCTTCTCAGGTCAGGAACCAAATCTGAAACAAAACAGCAACTCCTAAAACCTGAAATTTGACCTGAGACACCATCAATGCAAAGCAATAAAGAAAATATTGAAGACACGTTCCCAAAACTACCTGACAGCATAGAGAGGTTTTATGTTAAGTGTCATGAGGGATTAAGGATTCAGTAAAAGCAGTGCTGGAATGGGAGATGAGTGGCTAATGAGAAAATTTTTAAGGAAATCTACTTGTCTATCAAAATTTACTTGAGAGGATGAGAAAGACAGAAACAGAAAAAGAAAAGTAGAGAGAGGAAGAGACAGAAAAAGAGCTTTTAATCTCTAGTTTATATCCCAAAAGGCCAAAACAGTTTAGTTGGGGTAGTCTAAAGTTAGGGGATGACAATTCAATCCAGGTGCAGCATGTGGGTGAAAATGATACAAGCATTTGACTGTCACCTGGTGCTTTACAGATATCAAATTTCAGGTAAACAGACACAAATGGAGTAACTGGTAGTTGAACAAGATATCTTCACATGAGATGAAGGCACCTGAGTGGCCTTGTAATACTGAGGCAAATAGCCTCCTTCCCCACCTCCATCGTTTTGGGAGGAGCTTCTCAAGACTTCTAAACTGTCTGTGACGACTGCAATAAAAAAAATAAATTAAGGAATTAAACATGATAATTTAAACTGTTTAGTCCCTTAGGGATATGTATTTAGTTTCATGATAAATAGCAGTTGGAACTTCTAACATTACAGAGTAAGATTCGGAGTGCACAGAATTGACTAGAATACTTGGTAGCAATCTAAACCAGTGCAAGTGAGAAGGAAATAGTATTGAACAAAGATAAACATCTGTATGAAATGCACTAATGACCTCCACTGGCTCCACTATAACTGCACTTGAATGATATTTCATTGCTGTCTAGACTTGGAGGAAGAGACAAAGCCCATGTAATTCTGCCTGATCAGGCATTGGTTGCATGGGCATCCCAGTAAGACCTGTGGTCAAACCAGCCATCTTTCCCTTAGGAAACAACTGGCACCATCTGACAGATGACGGTCTTTTTCTGGGAAATCCTAGAAGCTGAGAGTTAAGGCTTCAGTTCAGAAGTGAGATCTGAATGATGTAATGCAACATACAGCACAGGTTATTCAATGGCAATGCTGTACCACCTCTGAATGGTGATCAAAATAAAAGCTAAGAAAACAGAAAACAGAAAAATGAACGTGATGTGTTACACTCAGCAAAACATCTAGAATTCCATGGTTTCTGAAGTTTGCATGATTAATATCAAGTTTGTTAATCTACCAGGTATCACTGCATTTGAGAAAGTATTAGGTGACAACAACTTTAATATCACAATAGAATATATTTTTTCTTAAAAGTTAGATAAATTATTTGAATATAGATTTTGAACTTTACATTATTTGCAAATATGTGTTTCAGTTGCATTTTCATATTAGTATTTATTTGGTTTTGATTTTGTCTGACTCATACGTGGTTTTTATTCATTTGAATTTGTAGTCTATTCATGCTAAATATTTTTGGCAATACTAGAAAGCTGTTAATTTTATTAGTGAATTATAGATGTTAATCGATGGCAGAATAATGGTCCATATACTATTTTAAGTTGCATACTAGAATTTGCATAGTTAATAAAAAGTCACTGGCACCGTGGGCATGATATAACATAAAAGAATATGTTTGACTTGAAGCTAATTTAAATTTGTAAGTGTCCTTGGGTTGCATGTAATTCTGAAGAGTGAGGACATACCATCTAAGGAAATGGGATCAAATTATTTCATTGTGGAAAAAAGATAAAACATTATGTTTTCTTTCCTTTTCATTGTAAATTTAAAATCACAATGATTTATGAATCACTGAAAAATTCCAGAAAAATAATTTCAAGGTTTGATTGGTTTAAAATTATCTATAGATGATGTTAGTAGAGAGCAAATGAAATTGTCCTTTGCAGTGAAATACTTGTCTATCAAGTTTAATTCACTTTCACCTAAACAGGGACCCTTTAATCAATGATGCCTTCTCAACATCTGCTCAATTTGGCTCAGTATAGGTAGGAGTTCTTCACCATCTAACACAACCAAGTTTGCAAAGGAAAAGAAATTCTGTTGACTTTCTTCCATCAAGCCCTTTGTTCCAGGTAAAACTTGCCACGTTTTGTGCCTGTTTTCAGAAATGTACCAGCAGTGCTTTAATAAAGGGGATGCAATAATTATCATTCTCAGCTACCTTAAAAATTGTTTGGGAAGAAAAGAAATATAAAGAGAACTATAAAAGCAAGCAAGGGAAGTTTTGGAAAAGAAAGAACAATTACAAAATGCAATGTAACATCAGATCTCTAGTTTTTTCTCTTAATTGTTTTGAACATAAAAGTACATTAAGGAAAGATATTCCAAGGAGAAATAAAATCTCAAAATACATTCTTCCATTGTCAACCATTTATTAAAAGAATAGATTTAATAAAAAATCTTTATCAATCTGCGTAATAAATTCTGGGAGTTTAGTTGAAATGATCCTTATTGGAAATATTCTGCTCTGTTCATCACTGTGTACTTGTGCTTCT
This sequence comes from Ochotona curzoniae, assembly GCF_017591425.1. Classification (NCBI taxonomy): domain Eukaryota; kingdom Metazoa; phylum Chordata; class Mammalia; order Lagomorpha; family Ochotonidae; genus Ochotona; species Ochotona curzoniae. The sequence goes on along the minus strand of NW_024466502.1, from coordinate 36,742,235 downwards.
CAAACTAGGCAGCACTTGGAGAATGACTAGTGAATAACCATTACATTTTATTGAATAAATAAGTATCCATGTTAATGAGTAAATGACTAGAGTGCTGTCCTTAGCTCATAGAAAACACAGTTATAAAGATCATATGTCACACACACACGCGCAATCACACACGCATTTTCACTCACTCATTTTCCCAAATTAGCAACCAGTCTTCATTAATGATTCTCCAGTGTTGTCCTGCAAAAACTTTGATATGTACAAATGCTGGAAAGTATTCAATTAAAGACACAGTGGTATCCATTATTTTGCCACCTATTTCATCACACTTATGTATCACTCACCTGCAAGAAAGCAATAAATATTCTCCATATTTAATAACACAATATTAATGATAGGAAAGCTATACCCATTTCAATAAACTATAGTATTTAATGGTATGAGATTTTTTATTATCAAAATAGGTCTTTATATTTTCATATTTAAACAATTTCTCCAAATTCTCCTTTTCTACAAAAAAGAAATAGAACTGACCCCATGTGTAAATATTAAGGATGCCTTCTTCCTAACACTAAAATATGTTTAAATGCCAACTCCAGCATTTTCTTGCTTGATGTACAACTAAGCTGAGTCTAATGAAAATGCAGCTTCAGATGTGTCTCTTCTGTAGATGACATGGTAACTCACATCGTGACCGAGAGCACAAAAAAATCATGCTACTAAAGTTGTCGATAATTCCAAATAATATTAAAGAGCTGTGAGTAATCTCATTAACTGACAAAGAATGTCTTTTTAGGACCCAGGACTTAGTACACTGGTGTTTAAAAATAAATTGCAATTATTATATTGTAGAATTTTATATTGTAATATTATATAATAGTGGCATTCTTTCAAGTGCCAACCGTTTTTCAGAGTATCTGTCCCAAGAACTGGGCTGGTGGTTTTACAGCTGGTTTTGCCATCACCAGCAATACTGACATCTCCTGTTACACTCATCTGAGGCGCTAACCAGTAGATAAAAATCATTTTCTATCTCTCCCTGCTCCCCGTGTATGTATCTGTGTGTGTGCCATTCTGCCTTAAACACAGATTTTTAGAAAATATGTGTCCTAAAAATGTTTTTGCTGGATTAAATAAAATAACAACAAGGCACAAAACTCCACATGATGATAAAAGACTAGAATTATATATCACAAATTTGAAACTTTCTATGACAACTTATGGAGAGGCCTAATAAATGCTTCACAAAACCGTGTACAAAATGTGCTCTTGCATCATTCTCTGGGATTGAATAATAGAGACCCAAGAAGATACACATCAGAAGTGAAGTGGAAAGCACAGCTTAAATATGTAAAAATCAATAATCAAGATAAGAAAGAAGCTTTTGGGGAAGAACAGAGAGTTGGAAGTGCTAGGAGTGAATATTTACACATTTTGGAGAAAAGGAGAATTCCTTTGACATCATTCACTCAGAGAGATGGCAGTTGGCATGGGCAGATTTCTCTCCCCGAGGTTATGGTGATGAGGGCATGACAGTAAACCTCCTGATGAGGAATTCTGTCTAGATGAGCTGGCATCCTCGGGTCCTGAATATGGACCACAAAGCTGAAAATAGAAAGCGTTCCCATTTACATGTTAAAATGTGTTTTTCTTCCTACCTCTCTTTGCTGAAATGATAAGCTATGTTATGACCCCTACCTGAAAGTAATAATTCAACAAAATAATTTCAAGTATACTTACTATTGTATATTTATAGAAGATATATTTTTCACGTGATATTTTCTTCAAAATGTTAGAAAAGATGTGGGAGACAGTAGAAAATAATCTAACTCAGAAGTGCTTTAGAGTAACAGCTACTCCACGACCAACCCAGCTACCTGCTGGGAAAATAGTAGAAGACAGCCCAAGTACATCGTTTGCCTGCCACCAGCTTGCGAGATTCCAATGAAGTTCTGACTTACTGACGGAACTCAGTGTAAACCAGCAGACGGAAGATTCTCTCTCTCTCGCTCTCTTTCTGATTTTCAGATAAACCCAAATAAGACTTTTTAAAAAGTTCAAACTTTCTTTGCTGTCCATCACATCGAAACCTGTGTCTTGCCTGTGAGAGTAGAGTCACTGGTCTTGAAAATAAAAATGTCTAGTCAATTGTTAAAATAAATTATTTTAAACATACTCTATTTTGCAAAGTGATTAATATATTTATCCCAGTTTTTTTTCCTCTGAAGAATAGATATTTAATGTATTTCAGTTTTATAACATATTTTATATGACAATAGCTATGTAAGTAATGTTCAATATGACAGAAATACTGGAACATTACAATGGAAAAAGGGGCATTCAGAATAAATGGAAAGGTGTTGGGAAAAAAGGACAAATCTGTGAAAATGACTTTATTGTCAGAAAAACCCAGAAAGAAGGTGTCAGGACTGGAAAGGTGAAGACTCGTACGAGAGCAGAGGATAACTGAAGCAGAATGACAAAGAATGCACACTTAAAGATACATCTCTTTGTATTCAGTCCTCTAATTTTTTCAATAAGGAGTTTTTGTAGTTAGAAAATATTTTTAAAAATTAATGCCAATATATCTATAAAGTAGGCATTTAAGTACTTTTTAATTTTTAAAATTTAGAGTTTCATTGACATCCCTAAAGAAACAAGCATTATTTCTCTTGTTTATGGTTTACAATTATTTTACATACCTGTCAAATGCATTTTTTAACAATTAACAGAAGACACTTAACAGAAGCGTCTGCAGAGCCGAGCACCATTTCATGTGGAGGTAATGTCTGCAGATGCTCTCATTGTCATGGCTACTTTGGAAAAAATGTTTTCAGGGTGTCATCTGCAGACATTAACTTGTGCTGTGGTATTTTCTGCATGCTGACCTCACAACCTGCTTGATATGCATAGCGCTTTGGTCTGTCTTCAGAATTTGTTGCTTGAGAATGCCCTTGTCTCGTGTCCTCTCACTTCAACCAGCCCTAGAGTGGTAAGTGCATTATTCTTGCTGATAGGCTTTCTGAATTTCTTGATAGGCTCTATGAATTTGGATGCTCATTTTTTTAGTACAGATCGGTCCTCCTGAGCACTGAATTACAAAGTGCACTGACTGACATCCTAAGAGCAGCTGTTGCATTTAGATGAATTTTTAAAACACACAAGAATATATATATATATATTCATTTATCTCTACTTTCCTTTATCCTTATGTCTCCTAATGTTGGTATAGGCTAAAACAAAGGTGTTAAAATTAGAAAAAAAAAGAACATTGTATATCCAAATGTGTTAAAATAAAACATATCTTCGGTGTTTAAAGAGTAAATAATTTTGGGTTAATTTAAGTGTGCATTTGGCTAGAAATATTAATTTTAAAATATCTAGAGATTTCTGTCACAGTGATTGCTTCACAAATACCTACATCAGAGTACTGAAAAAAAAATCTGATATGTTATTTTTTGCCTTGAAAATCAAGTCAAACAAGCACTGTCACCACAGAAAGAAGTTGCTTATTGCATTAGATAGCATAAATCTTTAGGTTTGCTGTGGATAAACTATATCCTTATTAAATGTGATTCTTGAGCTCTGATAACCTTGCTAATTCCTATTTTTTTAAATGCAGCCTTTTAGAAGTATGTCCTGTGTTTTTGAAGTGTATCTTCATTTACTTGAAAGACAGCTTCATAAGCGGGAGAGCCAGAGAGAATGATCTCCGATGCCATGGTTCACTTCTCAAATGCCCAAAAGCAATAAATCATTATGTGTTCCATGAGCACCTGCGCGTGGCATCCAGTGTACAGCAACTGTGGAGACCCAGTTCACTGAGACCTGTGGAGGATGTCTGGTCCCATGGAGGGCAGAACAAATTGGACAACTTCCCGGGAAAATATTTGACAGGGAGTATCTGGGTGAAATGAGACTGTAGGGTGGACTATGTTAGCTGAATTCTGGGTGTGTGTTAGAGAAAGCTAAATCAGAAGGAGAGGTCAAGGGCTGGTGACACGGTTTAGCAGGAAAAAAAAAAAAAGAAATGCAACAGTGTGCACACCAGCATCCTGCAGGTCATGAGTGTGCAACCTGGAAGTGCCAGTTCCAATCCAGCTCCCTGTCATTGGCCTGAGAAAAGCAATTAAAAGCAGCCCAGGTCTGTCATCCCCTGCCATCCACATAGGACGCCTTGTCAGAGCTCGCCACTGCTGGCTTCTGCCTACTCAAGTCCTGGTTGTTGCAGCCACGTGCATGATGGAGTGGCAGATGGAAGTCCTCTCTCCTTCCCTGTGTAACTGATTTTCAAAGAGACAAACATTTCTTTAAAAAAATTTAAAAAAAAAAAAAAGGAGGTGGAACCATCTCTAGAGGCAGTGACCAACACTGTTCCACAGCACTGTCCCCCAAGGCTTTTTCTTAATTCAGATTTCCTAAATCACAATACAGAGTCAAAAGTATAGTAACAAGCCCCAGCCTTTACTTAGTAAATAAATTGCATCCTATTTTTAAAAATTAATATTATTTAATTAAAATAAGATGCTTTAAAATGGAGCCGTTTTGAAAGGATAGCAACACTAAGTCAAAATGCATTCTATCTTTCCCTATACAGGGAAAAAATGATTAGAGGATAGAATTTTGGAGGCTTTTATCAAAAAAATCATCTTAAGTGTTTGAGGAGATATTTACACTGATTGAACAGTCCACCATGCATACATGTATGGAAACATCAAATAGATACTGTTTTTCAACTGGAATATTCAGGTAAATAGGGCTTGAGTGTGTTTCCTGTGGACTTCCGTGTGAGAGGTTGGTGATGTGGAGCTGCAGTGTCAAATCTTTAAGAACTAGGGTCTGATGTTATATAATCCATGGGTGGTAATGCCACCAGAAACAATTAATGCACTTCTCATAAGCCACGGTTAGTTGTCCAGAAGAGTTTATCATTAAAGGAGACAGCTAACCTTGCGCACGTTTCTCTTTTACATCATTATAGGATTTCTCCCTGTCACAGCACAACAGTGTCGTGGCACCATCCACTGCTGTGACATGGCTAAACGTGCCCTCCTGCGCCATGCTGTGCCAGCATCATGCCCATGATTTTCATTTAAACCTGAAGTCCTTACAACATTAAAGATGAAGCAAAAATAACACAAGCAGGAAAAAGAAAGAACTTTTAGTAACAAATTAAAAGAGGAGTAGGCATGAACCATCCTTGAGCAAAAAAGAATAAATGAGTAAAAAATGTCACTTACGGAACATTACAGTAGGCAATATGTAGGAAATCTTGATAGAATTTTGTCATTGTTTTCTGCCAACCTAAAGCTATTTGGAAGCATTTTTGAGAAACAATAAATAAAAGCAAATATTTAAACTGAATGATTAATTTAATTCAGTGGAAATTCACATAAGGTTCTGATATGTTTGGGATTAAAGATCCTCTGTCGTTTTATATATCTTGATAACCCAGCTAAGAACACATTTCTCATGAGGAAGTGTAAATATTTGCATAACATTACAATACCACCATTATATATCTTAGCTTATGTTCTTTAAGCAAATATGGCATAAAAAACTTATTTTGTGGTGATAAATTCCCTGAACGAGATGTATTCACAATGTTAAGATTGCAGATATTATACTCTGGGTCTCCTACTTTTGGCCTCAGATTTATTAATTATTACTAAAAGTATGTATAATACCAGGAAATTTTTCATTCTGTGTGTTGCTTTTTTTTTAAAGTTTTGAGAGTGTTGAAGGTAAGGGGACCAGATTTACAAGATGATTGAAGGAATGGGCCCGGCGCGGTGGCACAGTGGTTAAGGTCCTTGCACGCCCAGGATCCCATATGGGCACCCGTGCTAATCCCGCTTCCCATCCAGCTCTCTGTGGCCTGGAAAAGCAGTTGAGGATGGCCCAAAGCCTTAGGACCCTGCACCCGCGTGGGAGACCTGGAAGAGGCTCCTGGCTTCGGATCGGCATAGTATCGGCCGTTGCGGCTCACTTGGGGAGTGAATCATCGGACGGAAGATCTTCCTCTCTGTCTCTCCTCTCTGTATATCCGCCTTTCCAATAAAAAAAAAATAATAAAAATAAATCTTAAAAAAAAAGATGATTGAAGGAATTATATAACGTTACATATAGCATATGAAGATTAGCTTGAGACAACACACTGAATAAATGTTATCTGTTATTATTAAAGGCAAACATCTAATTTCAGACCTCTGTACCAGTGCATGCTATCCTTTTCCTGATAGGGATAAAACCTCCTTTTATTTACTTTTTCTTGACAAAAATTATTACATATGGCAGTGTAAGCAAAGAGCTGAAGATAGTTTCCTATAGAAAACTTTATGGATGGTGGCATTTATGTAAATCTGTCTTGACAAAATATAGAATTGTTTGAGTTACAGAATATTTTACTGAATTATTGTTATAGAGGCTGTTTATTTTTTTTAAAGATTTATTTTTATTGCAAAGTCAGATATACAGAGAGGAGGAGAGACAGACAGAAAGATCTTCCATCCAATAATTCACTCCCCAAGTGAGCGCAATGGCCAGTACTCACCGATCTGAAGCCAGGTGCCAGGCGCTCTTCCGGGTCTCCCACACAGGTGCAGGGTCCCAAGGCTTTGGGCCATCCTCAACTGCTTTTCCAGGCCACAAACAGAGAGCTGGATGGGAAGCGGGATTAGAACCGGCGCCCATATGGGATCCTGGCATCTTCAAGGCGCAGACTTTGCCTCTAGGCAACGCCACCGGGCCCTAAAGGCTGTTTCCTATTGATTTTTAGCCTTATAGATCGTTCTGTCTTCAAATATCTATGTCTGTTTTTATAGCTGACCATTGTGTTTATCAGGTTCTTTCAAAGTACAACTTTTATCTATTAATTTGTAACTATGTAGAATAACCACAAAAAATTACAAGAGAATATAACTCACTGAACAAATAGAACAAATAATTGACTAATTATGTTAGAAGAAATGGGAACAAATTTTGGATAAGAAGCTATTAATTTTATCACAGACATTAAATCAATTCTATTTTATTGATTTTTTTTTTAGTGTTAATGACATAATGCATCTAATTGATGTGGCTTCTTTATATTTCAGAAAGACTTTCACATTCATTTTTGCGGGAAGCCCTCCATAGTTTTACATTCTCACGCATTAAATACAATCTCTATCTTACAACTGATTATTGATGAGATGAAAAAATTTATCAGGGCAATTGTTGAGATTTCTTTTTCAAAATGTAATGTGTTCATTAAAAAGGTGTAAAACAGCATTGTTAGTGGAGCTAAATTAATAAATCCATGAGTTTTCTTTTAAAATTAATTTATGAAGCAAAACAACTGACAAGAAATAAATAAAACCTTATGGTGTGGTTAACTTCAAATATTTACTAGTTCAAAGTTTAATTATTTTTATGAACTTTATTTTCAGTTACATGAAAAGAAGTTACAGAGATAGAAATCATCCAACTGTAGCTTCACTCCCTAGCTAAATGCATTTATAAGAAAATAGGAGCCAGGCCAGGCATGGTAAACCTGTAGCTAAAGTCCTTGCCTAGCATGTGCTAAGCTCCTAATATGTGCACTGGGTCACATTCCAGCTGTTTCACTTCCCTTTCAGCTCCTTGCTTGTGGCCAGGAAAAGCTGTTGAGGTCGGCCCCAAGCCTTGGAACCCAAGGATCTTTCTCTGTCTCTCCTTCTCTCTGTAAATCTGACATTCAAATCACAACATGGATGCAGTGGCCCATGAGGTTGAGTGCTGCTATTTGCAGGCCATTAAGCAGAGTTTAATGGAACAGAGTGAATTTAAATCAGTGTCCATAAGAAACAGTTTTACAATGTCGACCGTTAAAAGAAAAAGTTTCAAATCCAGGCTTCTGCTTTGAATTGCATTTTTCCAAAGTGAAGATTATTACTGCAAAGTGAGTCTAGAGACCTGGGTGTGTTTAATCTTCATGTTCTCAGTAGGACTCCTAAGAGGACAGCAGAAACAATGAAGGTAGTAAAATAACAGGTAAAGTAAACAGTAAAGATAGTGGATGTGGAGTTAGTCTTTTCTGTGTGATGCAATGCAACAAGTGAGAGACAACTGCAGGGTTTCAGATTGAGGTCCTCGCCCTGCACGCCCGATATCCCATATGGGCGCCGGTTCTAATCCTGGTGGCCCCGCTTCCCATCCAGCTCCCTGCCTGTGGCCTGGGAAAGCAGTCAAGGCCTTGGGACCCTGCACCCACGTGGGAAAGCCAGAAGAGGTTCCTGGATCCTGGCTTCGGATCGGCATAGCATCGGCCATTGCACTCACTTGGGGAGTGAATCATTGGACAGAAGATCTTCCTCTCTGTCTCTCCTCTCGGTATATCCGCCTTTCCAATAAAAATAAAATAAATCTTAAAAAAAAAAAAGAAAAGATGTCCAAACCATACCATTAATCCTGAATGTAAATGTATTTTCAGCTGGGCCACTTTCTATAAATAATACAACATCAAATAGAGAGAAAAAAATACTTTTGTCTTAGCAGCAAGGATAGATCATTTAACGAGAATAAATCCGAGAGAACAAGGACTAGTGGAACTTTCTTACCTTAACTGAGTCCTAACCACTAGGATGAAGATTTAAGCAGAAATGCTGTATTACAGTCAGTGATGTAAATTTATCTGCATCTGGGCATGGATAATCTAAAAATCCAGATGCAAACCCAGATAACAGCTGCAAAATTAAGTATGCATTTGAAATTGTAAGTTATTCTACCTTGATATTTTTCATCACTAACAATTTGGATGTACAATTATTTATTCTGAAGGAAAGATATTCATTTTCAAATTTAAAAATCCAACGTAAGGCAGAAAGGTGTTCATAAAGTAATACGTTGCAGATACACAGAATTAAGGCTCTCTTTTCTCCATATATTTATTAGCTTTGGTTTTCTTGTGGTTACAAGGTATGTGCTGCTTTTCCAGCCTTCTACTTTACTTTTATTCTGAAAGAAAAGAAGAAAGATGAGTTCTTTTAGTCAAAAGGTTAGCTTCATTATTTATAAAGGAACACCCTGCCACCATGCACTTCAGTGTATAACCTTTTTGCCCTTGCTGAGTAATATAGCTGCTACTAAGTAGAAAAAAGTAGCTGGAGATTGTGATGAGCAGAACTTTAAAATAACATGTGAGGATCTCACCTACTTGAGTACAAGCTCTGTACAATTTAACTCCTCGGGGTGAGTATGATCAGCAAATATAATGGGCTTTCATTTGCTGAAATGCTTTCTTATGTAAGACTTAAGCGGACTGTAAGGAGTTCCTTTCTTGATTTAGTGCACATAGTTAAGAGCTCACAGGGACGCGCACCAAAGAACCAATGATAGTGGGACCTGGGTTCTAAAAATACAAGAAAATAAACTGTCAATATCCCAGATTAGTTTGGAACAGAATTATGAGATTGGTTAGAATACAACCTGGATAGTTCTTTCATCTCAGTCTATGAGACACCACGAAAGAAAAGGCTGTGGCTTGCCCAGATTTCTGACTGGCAGATAATACATCATGTATTAAAAAAAATATTCATTTTTATTGGAAACTCAGATTTGCAGAGAGCAAGAAAGACAGAAAGATCTTCCATCAGCTGTTTCATTACCCAAATGGCCACAATGACTGGAACTGAGACAATCCTAAACCAGAATGCAGAAGCCTCTTCCGGGTCTCTCACACAGGTGCAGTATCCCAAGGCTTTGGACTGTAAATTGCTATCCCAGGCCACAAGCAGGAAGCTGGATGGGAAGTGGTGCAGCATGAATATGAACTGGCACTCATACGGGATCCCAGCACATGCAAACATAGGATTCAGCCACTAGGAGCTAGGAGCTTCTTCTGGGTCTCCCACAGGACTGCAGGGTCCTAAAGCTCTGGGCCATCCTCTATTGCTTTCCTAGGCACAAGGAGGGATTTGGTTGTGAAGTTGAGCAGCCTAGACACGAACTGTCATCCACATGGGATCCCAGTATGTGCAAGATGAGGATTTAGCCACTGAGTCATTATGTTGTTCCTTCTTCATAAGTAGAAATAGACACAGGGAGTAAAGTGCCCGTGCCCATTAAAATTTTTGAAGAATATTTGATGAATGTGCAAGCATGTGCTGAGTTCAATTACTAGCCATTGTTAATATTTCATTTTATTTGTAATAGCTATTTTAACCTTTTGAATTACATGTTTTCTTTATATTTTTCCTAGTATATTTTCTCCTTTTAAGCTTTCACTACAGCGCACCTCAACCTTTTTAATCCTGTTATTTATCTATTTGTTCTAGTGGCTTTTATTTGACTTGCCTGTTCTCCAAATGTAAATAACACCTGAGGGAATTGTAATGAGTTAAGTGAATGAGTAAATTAATGAGAAAATAATTAAATGAATGATTGAATGGTTACACCAAGCCCCATTATGTACAACATAAAATAGCTAAGCCAGTTGTTGCTAGCTTGGAGAGATAAATTCAATACAGGGCTTGAACGAAGTGCTTGTTCTGTGTTACATCTTTGCCATTGTCTTAGCAATATTCTGAATGGATAAGTATAAATACATTTAGAGGTAGTTTTTAGAGTATAGGTTGAACTTGTTCTATCCTTACGAAATTCAGCAGGCATCCCCTTGACCCTGAAATGGGGCAGGAACATTGGCCCGGTTAACCAAAAGTGCAACTGCAATTCATGTAGTAGTTAATGTAGGGCACAGCCAATTTAATTAATTCAACCACTTGAGTCCTGACGATGAGCCTAGTACATGGGGCTAATCACTATCACTGGGAGCGAATAAGGCACCCCCGCAGGTGGAGCAGCCTCAGCCAGCAGGTGATCTGAGCTGTGTGCTCAGCCTTCACCTTGGGGCGGCAGAGTCAGTGAAGCCATGGAATTTCCTGGCTGTTTAAAGGACTTGCAAACCACTTGGAACCAATCATCCTTATGGATTTATTTTGCTTTGGTTTTTTTTGTTTGGTTTGGTTTTTGTTTGTTTTGGATAAATGTGTTTTGTTTCAGGTGGACTGTCTCACTGAATTCTAGGGGTAGTATTAACAATTTTTTGTTGTCATCTTAAGAAGTAACAGAGAAACGTACTTGTCCTCTTGAGGAATAACAAATAGAACCTTTTAATTGTATTTTATTTACATAAAGTGAACACATTTTGCGTGTTTCTGTCACCAAATACAAATAAAGGATAAAGTATTTTTAAATATCAAAGTAATGAATTTCCAAAATATTTATTTAATCATTTTTCTACACCATACCACTTTTTTTCTTATCGGAGAGACAGAGAGGAGGCACAGAGACAGATAAGGAGAGCGAGTTTCTATCTGCTTAGTTCACTTTAGTGAACTTTAGTGAATTTTTAATTAGTTCACTTTAGTGAACTAAGTAAAGCCAGCTCTATAGCTTGTACTAGCAAGAGTCCAATTGCTTGAGTCATCCCCTACTGATGCCTGGACAGAAAGCTAGAGTCAGGAAACAGAACTAAAACTCAACTCCAGATACCTTGATATGCCCTTTGGATGTATTAAACCATATAACTGAACTGCTGATCTCAGAACTCCAACCATGGAGAGACTATGTCAGCCAGTGGATTCTGAAGAGATTTCATTTCATTGTGCTTCATTGTGCCGAGATCGGAAGCAATTTAGAACTGTTGAACTGCGGTGCAGTGCATTAAGCCCTTACTTGGGAAAACATCATCCTATATCAGTCTGCCTGGTTCAAGTGCTGGCTCTTCTTCCTGCCCATCTTCCTAACAATACAACTGGGAGGCAGCATAAGATAGCTACAGGGCTTGAGCCATGGCCATCCAATGGTCCCTGACTTTGGACTTAGCCCAGCTGTAGCAGGAATAGGCATTTGGAGAATGACCAGCAGGGAAATGAGCTTTCTTGCTCTGGCTTACTTCCTTTGAAAGTGCTACTTTGTCTTCTATGCACTGCTTCTACATTCATGAGTGTTTAAATGTCTCAGTCATTGATCAGTGAGACTCTGTCAAAATCAGGAGAGGGTAGATGTTGCTTTGGAATTATTAATTACCTCTCCATCAATGATTCCTAAGCAAAACTGCCTTCAAATGCATACACTATTACATCTACCAATATTTCCTGATGCTATCCTGTAAAGTCCATACTCTTCTGTAGACACAGCAGGCTATTAAAATTTGCTGTGTCTAAGATATTACCATTGATTTTAGAGTTCTTCTTAGCCTTTTATCACCTTTCCTTCCCATTTTCATCTGGAGTATGTTTTCTCAGTAGAATTTTTGCTTAAACAACCAGTTAAAATAAAGCATACTTTCTACGTTGCCCTTATCCACTCTGTATATCTAATCTATATCACTAAACATGAAATCACCACTCTACCTGCTTGTTAATAGTTACTACATTATAAGAACCCTGGGACAATATTTTTTTAATTTTTCTTGACATTTTTAACAAGAAAAATGACCAGCCATAATTATCTATCAATAAATACTTCAGCTATTTTTTTTCATTTTTTATCAACATAAAGAAAAAATATCAACTGACTGTAACAAATTTTAAAAACATGGTTAGCAACTTGGCAATAAAAATTCTAGTGTAATGAAAGCACCTTTTATTTTCATGATGCTCTGAAATAATTTGCAAAATGGTATAAATGTGGGTGGAGAGATTGCATATTGAAGTAATTATAACTGAGTTTTTTATATTAATTTTCTTATAACTTTATGACTTAGAAACATTCTACCAAATTTTTTTTCTTTAAAAAAGAGCATAGCTGCTGGAGTGCTGGTTCAATTGGCTAATCTTCCACTTCCAAGCTTATATGGTTGCCATTATCTATACTGGCTGATTAGTTCTCAACCTGATCCCTGCTTATGGCCTGGGAAAGCAGCCGAGAATGTCCAAAGCCCTAGGGTTGTGAATCCATGTCAGAGATCTGGAAGAAGCTCCTGGCTGAATCTGAGTTTAGTTCCAGCCGCTGAGGTCATCTGGGGAGAAAATCAGCTGATGGAAGATTTTTCTCTGGCTCTCCTTTTCTCTTAAATCTGCCTTTCTAAGAAAAATAAATAAATCTTAAAAGAGCAACCATACTGGGCCTGGTGTGGTTGCCTACTGGCTAAAGCAATTGCCTTGCATGCTCCAGGATCCCCTATGAACGTCAATTTGTGTCCTGGATACACCACTTTCCTTCTAGTTCTGTGGCCTGGGAAAGCAGTTGAAAATCGCTCATATCCTTGGGACCGTGTACCTGCGTGGGAGACCCGGAGGAAGTTCCTGGCTTCAGATCGGCTCGGCTCTGCAATTTGGGGCCACTTGGGGAATGAATCAGCAGGAGGAAGATCTTCCTCTTTCTTTTCCTCTCGGTGTATCTGACTTTTCAATAAAAATAAATATTTTTTTTAAAAAAAGGAACATGCTATCAGCATCTAACCTGCAGAAAAGAACATATAAATATATAGAAATATAAGTGAATCATGATCAATACTTAGATTATGTCAAGACAAGTATTTACAATAAACCTCGCAGATAGCAATTATTGTTTTTACTAAGCAGAATAGGCTGCTCTGAAACTTAAGTATCTTATATAAATGCAAATTAAAATTTCTATCAAAAGTAACATGTTGAAGCCAATTTTGAGAGATCTGGGGGACATTATTCTGAGTGCTTTTATATAACTCAGATGAATCAATATTTACTTACCTTAAAAATGAGTTGAATTTATTCTATTTAAGATTTTTCTGACTCTCAGATTTTCCAAAACCCAATTTTTAGTATATGATATTCAGCACACCTTTGGCACTTTTATCCCAGTTTTCCTTACATGACTCAAGTACATTCATCTTGGATGCTTCTAATCTTTAAAGATCCCATTAAACCCCACTTCCATAAAGTGCATCTTCATAATCACAAAACCTGAGAAATTGCCTTTATTATGCTCTCATTCACCAAACATCTTTACACATTAATTTCATGTCAGGTGCTGATTTAGATATTTATGAAAGATTTATAAACAAAACAAGTCACTGTCAATGTGCAACTTACATATTGAAATGTCTATATTTGATCTTATCTTTCAAAGTGTTTTGTTATCCTTCCTAGAAAATAAATTAAGGTTTTGTGTTCCTCAGTATTTGTCTTAACAGAAGAAAACCATTTCATTTATAGATATGTTTCTTTATTTGCTTGATTTTGGCCACCGAATACAGGGATGCAGAAGCCTACATATCTTGATTATTTGGAGAAGTAACGTAAACCAATGAACAAGGCTGGCTGGATAGCCTAGTAGCTAAATCCTTGCCTTGCATCCACCAGGATTCCATAGGAGCTCCATTTCATGACCCAGCTGCTCCACTTCATATCCAGCTCCCTGCTTGTGGCCAAAGCAGTAGAGGAGGGCCCAAAGCATTTGAACACTGCACCTGCATGGCAGACCTGGAAAAAATCTCCTGTCTTCTGGTTTCAGATTGGTTCAGTTTTGCCAATTGTGGACAGTTGGAGAGTCAACCAGTGGGTGAGAGTTCTTATTCTTTGTTTCTCCTTCTCTCTAGAGATCTGATTTTCCAATAAGAAAGATAAATCTAAAAAGGAAAAGAAGAAGAAGAAAGAAAACCAGTGTGCAGCAACCCAGATCCAGCTCTCACCAAATCTTAGACAAGTACTGTGTTGCCATTGCATTCCAGCTCAAACTCTCTTTGTCTAATCAACATTTTATCAAACAATTTGCAGGCAATTTATGTAAGCAAGTTTTAGAGTTTTAATATTCACATAACAGAGGACATAAGTATAATACATATTTAGAAGAATCAATGTTAAGCTGCAGATTCTTAAATGCAAGCTGGTTACCCACTGCATGCATGGCAATAAGAACATCACCATTATTAGGGAAGAGTAACAAGAGTCACTGACATGCAAATACACTGCAATTGTTCAAACGGTCATGAGAACTGGACAGGAACAAGACATTCATGGGAATGAAAATGTCCAAAGGTGGAATGTCTCAAAATTTTGAGAAGTATGAGAGATAATATTTAAGAGGATTATGGCATCTGAGAGTTACTGAATCATGCATTTGTTAAAAAAAAAAAAAAGAAAGAAAGAAAGAAAAAAAAGAAAAGAAAAACCTGGGAAGGTTATGGGTATTATATTAGCAATGTAAGGCAATGCAGCAGGAACAGAGAGCCTCCTTAGAATCCAATAAAGAAACTTCCATCCAAGACCTAGGCCAGAGGAAGCTAAAACCCATTCTTTGATGACTCATTTGCTAATCACTTAAGAAAAACCTTCACCAATCCTCATTGCAAAACTGTCTTACTCTCTATGTAAGTACTAATTCTCTGAAAAACTTCAGACATTTATAGAATCAAAATTATTGTAACTATTTTATTAAATTCCTAAATTATACCCCATTTTTTATTATCTCCATTTGTTGAAGTTCTGTCTGCAGAATCTTGTCGCCTACTTCTGTTTGAATATTGCATCTTAAAATAAAAAGTATCTGAAGTCTAACTCATAATTTCCATCCAGAAGCCCTTACTTCACTTTTAAAATTTTACTAAGAGCAGAACAAAATGTCCCTCAGGGCATTATAGAGTCTTGAATGTACATGGGCTAATTTTAATTCTGATTATCTGCAATACCTTCCTTGAGCACTCAAAATATTCCATTACTATTTTTCTCTATAATACTTCTCAAACCATTTTAATGCCGTTGATTATTCTAATTATATTAATATGTCATCATGATTTACAAAAGCAATTAATAGCTAATGCTTATACAATAAAGCTGAAATTAATAGACATTAATCAGGGAATAGTGGGACAATGATGGATAATTCTGGCTACACAAATTTCGCCTTGGATTTCATAAATGATTAATAAAAATTATTCTTTACATATAGCTATTCAAGCAATTTATAAATGCGCCTTGTATTATTTATTCCTTTTGTTTTTATTTGGTTTAAATTTTCCACTTATGAAGTATAGTATATAATCTTAAAAGTACTTGCATTTCTGATGTATACATCGATATTGGAGTGTGTAAATCTCTTAATTGAATAAGAAAGTCCAGGAATTTTTAGCATTTTTATATTGTAATTACATCTTAAATGCAGTTTTAAAAATGTTGGTTGTTTCAAATTTTAAGGTGGTATTTCTATAACTTTTTAATTTGTAAAAGTTCTTCCAATCTTGTGGATATGGGTTCTTCTTCATTTACATAGGCGCACACCCATTTCATGTACATATACATATATGTATAGACATATATTTTGCTTTAAGAAATTTTGTATGCTGTTAACACACCAAATATTCTACATTTCCTTTTCATTTCTTAAATGTTAAATTAATTCAAAATCATCTAGTGCACATGGATTAGGTTAGGGATTAAGATATTTTTCTATACATATGTAATTCACTTTGCAATTATATAAGAGAAACCTTTCCCCCTTGATAGTATGATATGAGTTCTTCCCAATCAAATGGCCATTCACGAATTAATAAAGTGTTTTTGGAATTTCATTGTTTTACTTTATTTTCCTGTGGGCATGAGGGAAAGACAATGGTTTACAGCTTAGACTTCTTTTTTTTTAGGATTTATTTTTATTATTTTTTATTGGAAAGGCGGATATACAGAGAGGAGAGACAGAGAGGAAGATCTTCCGTCCGATGATTCACTCCCCAAGTGAGCGCAACGGCCGATACTATGCCGATCCGAAGCCAGGAGCCTCTTCCAGGTCTCCCACGCGGGTGCAGGGCCCCAAAGCTTTGGGCCGTCCTCGACTGCTTTCCTGGGCCACAGGCAGGGAGCTGGAAGGGAAGCGGGGCTGCCGGGATTAGAACCGGTGCCCATATGGGATCCTGGGCGTGCAAGGCGAGGACCTTAACCACTGCGCCACCGCGCCGGGCCCTACAGCTTAGATTTCTTGTGCTATCATCTGATCTCGTATGTAGGGTGCTCAGACTGGACGGACAGAATGGTGTAGGTATGGTTTCCTCTGCTTCTATTTTCTGGAAGAGATTGTGCAGATTAGTGTGATTTCTTCCCCACATGCCTTTTAGATGAAAGAAGGATTTATATTCACACATTAACTATATTGCTTTCTATGATAATGTGCACAACCAGTCAGATTCTTTGCCAAAATGAGATAGATTCTATTGTGAAAAGAATTTAGGACTATTTTATGGTACATCATTTATATTTTAAATGCACTTATTGATTTGTTAGCCTGGCACTGGCCTAACACCCACCCGCATGTATGATATCTGGGTTTGGGAGTGGGTCAACTGGGAGAACTTGGGATAACTCCACTAGTGTGTCACAACTTTCACTGATGACCACATGGTCCAGGCTTGGGTGTTGGGCAAGTTGGGCAAAGTAGCTCCAATGGCTGGCTAATGTGTGGGCTGGTTATGGAAGGGGGTAGACTAGGCAGGACTGAGCAAACCTTAGCTCACTAGCAAGAACAGAAATCAAGCTGGAGCACAGGTCATGCCAAGCAAGGTTCTTACACCAACTGGTTTGCGTGAGCCAGGCTCGCTAAGGCACAGTGTCTAAGGCAGGGGTTGCGACAGGTGAGGGACTGTGCCAAGCTGAGTCAGAGCAACCACTGGCATGTGCATGACCTATGGCTGGGAACGGGCCTGGCTGGGGAGCTAAGAAGACACCCTGGCTGGGTTGGGGTTCACACTGTGTAAGCAACGAACTGTGCCAGAGCCTGTACTGGCATGCACACACAAGAATCAGGTCTGGGATCACCTCAGTCAAAGTTTCTTTGGAGATCCCTCCAACTGAACTGCTGATCTCAGAATGTCAACCATTAAGAGAAACACAGGTTCCATGGTCTGAACATGGAGTGCATGTGTCAAAGCTGACCCTCAGAGGCTGAGAAAGAGCAATGGACACATATCCAGGTGCAGATGGAGGATACGGCAACCCATTGTAACCTGCAGAGGACACCTGGTACCACAAGAGAGGACAGAGGACTGAACAAATTAATCATCGACCCCAGCCATGTGTTGGCATTGAAAATCTGGACAAAGACTCCAAGGTGAACTATGACAGACAGTGGATTCTGGAGAGATTGCATCATGCTTGGAGTGGCAAGATAGGCAGCAATTCAGAACTGTTAAACTATCAAACACACTTGCGCAGGACCCTTGGAGCATGCCCCACTTCGGGAACCTGGGATGGGTGGGGGGCTGGTTGGGGCTTTTCCCTTTATCTCTGCCCTAACCCCAGATACAGAAAAATAGTATTAACAGTAATAATGAGGAAATAATGGTCTTACCCACTGTCTTGTAGCCCCTGACCCTTTGTGCCCTAATCAACTTTGTAAAGATAATCAAAATGAAATAATTACAAGTCATTCCATTATATAGACTAAGACATTGAAAACTGTCAAATGGATATTGGCATATTAACACCACAAGAAAAGCATAATTTTCAGATTGCTAGAATCCTCACTGACGACCACACAATGAGCATATGTTGATGCCATGTTTAGCACATCAGTGAGAGAACCAGAAAAATTGAAGTTAATTAATTTGATGTGAGGTATTTGTACTTACACAAGTAGTGTGCAAAGGATGCGATAAGAGGTATAAACTTAAGGAATGTGCAGTGTCTGAGAAATGTGAATGCCTGTGGGATAACACACTTGCTTGAAAATATCTCATGGAAGCTTGTAGTACACATGTACCATCTAGGTTGGAGACAAATGATTGAGTACTCACTGCAATAACAATAATCAAAGAACAACCTTTTGTTTTGGAGTTCCATGCAGTCCCATTCCAATGTAGCAGTATGAAGAAAACTATACATGTCAAAGAAAAACTAGATCAGGTATGTTGAATAGACAAGATCAACTTTATTAAATTAAGTACTTTGGGATTAATGACCAAAATGAGCATTTCTAACTAAACTATCATCTGGGACCCAGAAGAAAATTTTTGTGAAATCATACAAGAAATACTCTGCAAATCCCAAAATGAGGAATCAGCAAAAACAGCTACTTTGCTGCAAACCAAGAGATTGATGTTAACTCCACTGAAAGAAAAACAAAACAAAACAAAAAGCAGAGCTTGAAGAGGCACAATGAATTAATGGAAAATTAAGGAGATTGATAAAGTGGTAGTCAGTGTGATAAGGCTTAACTCTTGAGAACTGATAGACTTTAAGCAACTTAATCCTCCCCGCCACTCAGATGCAGGGGCGCTATCTTTTTTTCAGGATAACATTTGAAATGAGTGGATGCCAGTTTCTTCTGAGAGACTTTTTTCGAGCTAAAAGTGGTGAAAGTCTGGGACGAAATTTACACCTCAAAGGAAAAGGTAATTTATAATTACCACTGTTCTAACGAACATGCTTTTTGGTAAAGTGCAATAATCATGGTAATTTTGCCCCAAAGGGAAGACACAATATTTATCAGGATTGTAAGTAAACTTTTCCTTTGCTTCTTGTTTTTAGCTAATGACTAAATGATCCACTAGAAAAGACAATCTGAGACAAAAAAAAAATGCCTTATTCTTAATATATGCAGAAACATGAAAGATCCATAAAAGATTTGATCACAATCATGTCCTATAAAAATCCAGTCACAAAATCCAATACTCTGAATATCTTCTATGATTTGCAGGCACCATTGAAACTAATCTGACAAGCTTTCATGAATTAGCTTCTATTTTTAACAGTTGAAACATATGTCTTCTAATGAATACACAATCAACAGAAAAATAAAGAGCCCTGAGTAAACGCTGCATGCATATGTCAGGGCTCAGGATGCAATGCTCTAAGGTGCCTTGACATGCAGTGTACATTGAGCGGAAGGAAAGTGATTTGGAAATAAGATGTTTCAGCCTCCTCTTGCCCTTTTTCCTCCTGGTATTCTTTCTCCCCAGAAACATGTCACAGAAACTGAAATTCATCTTCTGCAAGGTAAATAATAGACATTTGAAGCTGTCACCCCCAGACTAAGTCAGTAATCCTCAAAATACTATTCTAACCTTTGCAACTTTGTAAGAGCTGCCCATAACAAAATTTTTCTAAACTAGCTTGTCTAATACTGGGTCATAAGACTCTTCTTCCAAAAGGGGTCTTGCACCATACACAAGAGGTTATGAATTTAATACACAGATACCACAATGTGCCCAAAATGACATTTCTTGTTGGACTATCTTCACACTCTATCCATTACATTGTACTCTCTGCCCAATTATTTTTTTGTGACTTTTGGGTCTTCATTGAATCAAAAAATGTTGAAATGTTACACAGAGTGCAGTGGCCTAGTGGCTAAAGCTCTTGCCTTGAACATGCCTGGATCCCAAATGCGTGCCAGTTCTAATCCTGGCAGTTTCACTTCCTCTTCAGCTCCCTGCTAGTGGCCTGGGAAAAGAGTAGAGGACAGCCCAAAGCCTTGGGTCCCTGCATCCATGTGGGAGATCCAGAAGAGGCTCCTGGCTCCTGGCTTCCACTTGGCTCAGGTCTGGCCGTTGTGGTCACTTGGGGAGTGAATCTCCTGAAGAAAGATTTTCCTCTCTTTCTGTCCTCCTGTCTGTATACCTGATTTTGCAATAAAATAAATAAATAAATAAATAAATAAATAAAATAAATCTTTTTTTTAAAAAACATTGAAGTTCTTGTTTTCTGTAATTTGAGAATAGAAAATTTTCCTGGTCTTTGGGTATTGATTTATAAATCACCTGTCCCATGTTTTATATAATTTTAACTAAATTATTTAAAAATATTTATCTCTTTTTAAGCTGTCTTCTCTTATAAAATTGTTAGTTTCAACCCTCTTGAAAAGGAGGAATTTTGTTATATTTTTGGTTCCCACATATAATAATTTTGTTATCCTGAGAAGGTGATAGAAATGGCCAACAAATTGAAATTGATTGTATACAGAGTTGCTTTTCACATTGCTGGAATGCTGTGTTTATCCACACTAAGTGAATGTGTGTATGAGACTGTTGAACAACATGTTGAAACCAAACATCATCCAAAGAGAATTTCACTAAAATTTCAGTCATGGTCTGCCACATTGAGGTGAAGGAGGACAAAATTTTTTCCAAATGTCAATAGTAAGATTATCAAAAATATAGGGCTGCCTGTGATCCCAGAAAGCCATGTGGTTCAAATCCTTGCTACTCTGCTACCAAGCTAGTTCATGGCTAATGTACCTGCAAATATGGTAGAATATGATCCAAGCACTTTAGTTAGATGACACTTAACTTTTCAAACAGTTTGTATAAATATATAACTTAGTATGTAATGATAACAAAATGCGTTATAGTACAAGATGGTTGTTCTTAATTATGTACACACAGTCTATATAATAACAAATTGATTACCTGTACAATGATTGATTACTCTTTTTTATATTTGGTTCATTTATGTTTTTCACCTCAATGAAGACCTCTATTAATTATTTTAAATAATAACACAAGGTATCAAAATGATTGATAGATCTGGAAAATTGTAATTTATGTCATATTATATAAGGAACAAATTAATACATGCATTATAATTGTCAAAGGAATGTCTACCAAAAGTTTAGAATTAGTTAATCGAAACCATGAATTAGTTAATCTAAATAAAAAGCATCCGGTTGATATCTGCATGCATCTTTTATTTTTTCTGATTTTATTTTATGTTAATTTTGAAAGGCACATTTTACAGAGAGAATAGAGACACAAAATGAAATCTCTACCTGCTAGTTCAAACACCAGATTACAATGGCTAAGGTGAGCCATTCCGCAGCCACGAGCCAACTGCTCTCACAGTCTCCGACATGGACAAAAGGGCCCAAGGAATGGTATCCCTTCCCCTGCTTTCCCCGGCCAGAGGCAGCGAGCTGGCTTGCATGTGGAGACATACACTAGTGTACATAAATATTACCTCTACAAATGGAGGATATGATACCATGCTGCCACTGGCATTTCTTTTTAAAGACAATTTAATTAAGTACATATCCTTACATTCTCAGAATTCAAAATGTTTCATTGAAATTGTAACTAGTCCAACTTTTGAACCCAGCAGAGAAACAAGTTCAAAATATAAGAATGTTCATTAGGAAACAACTTCACAGTCTTATGTAATACTAAATTTAAATATGCAATATATTTTGTATTCTATACTCTCAAGAACATTTAGCCCCAATTTAAATAAATTCTTCTAATTAAACTTATTTGTTTAGACATTAATATCTTAAACGAATTACATAAATTTGTAGCCAGATGTAATTGCCTATTTGTCACTCAAGGATTAAAAATTCTTTAAAAATTTTTCCTTATTACATTACTTGAAGATGCAAGCCTTAAATTGATTTGCATGCATTTTTAAAAATTTTTGATGGAAGATTATTCAAAAGCCTGTTTCTATAGAGTGCATGAATGAGGTATTTCAGTGATTAATACAGAAGGGTCTCCCGAATCTGCCCACAGTGATATATCATTGTGCTTGTAAACACAGCGTTACAATCCACTAATCTTGTTAAGTCTCTGTGCAAGAGAAAGCAGTCATTTCTTCTTAACAAATAACAAGCACTGGCAGCATATTCTATCCACTCAAAGTACATATGTGTACATGATCAATTAAAAAAAAATGAAGAGTTGAAAATGTATAATTGCCATGCTTGTTTGCATCTATCATCTTAATTTTTCACATTAATTTAAAGTAATAACTTTCATGGACTTGGGTATCGCCTTCCCTTGATTTTGCATTACTTATATTTCAGGATTCCTCAAACACCAAATACAATAATAAAACTGAAAAAAAAAAACAAATCCATTACTTCACTGTGTTTCAACCGTATTGTTTCTAATAAAATATTTCACGGATGATATCTGGCAATAGGTGGAGTGATATTTAATTTTTATGGCTAGTACAGGCAGGAATTGGGATAGAGAATGGGTGACATTTAATGTCTAGAGTCCAGGAATTTCAGCAAATATTCAGTAATGTTCAATATAGCATTGAAGAGAGCAAACAGAACAACAAAAAAGCACAGCCCAAAATACAAAAATACTGAGATAAAGAAGTTTGTTCTGCTTTGTGTTTTCAATGTTTGCATAGCCTTTGCAACAGAGAATCTGTGAGCTTTTTGTTGTTGTTTTGCCGTCTTTGGGGACTTCATCCAACGTGTAGAGTTCCTAATGGGACACCTGCTGTGATGTGTCAGGTTCTGAGGCTTTCAAACTGCACCCCTAGTTCATCAGGATATTTTAATCAGGATATTTTTCATTTCCTGATCTTTGAAAGACAAACAGACCTTAAACCAACAGGGGATGTAGGGGAATGTCCTTAAGGCTTTGAAATAGAAGATATTCAGACTCTGCATACAAGGACATCTTGGGCAGTTCTGGAGCAGGAAGGGAAGAACAAAACAAAGGATCTCCACATGGTACTAGGTTTATTTGACCTACATTGGATCAGACCAACACAACCAAACGTAAACGTTAATGACAGCTGTGGACCTTAGTCATCTATGATAACTAGCAATGCTAGGATCCCAAAGTGAATATTGCATCATTTTACTTATTATTATTATTATTATTATTATTACGTGAGTTCAGAATTTGCAAAAAGAGAACATAAAAAAAAGAAAGAAAAGAAAAATAAGATAGATATTGAAACAGGGCCCAGCGCTATAGCCTAGTGGCTAAAGACCTTGCTATGAACGCGTACAGATCCCATATAGGTGCTGGTTCTAATACCGGCAGCTCCACTTCCCATCCAGCTCCCTGCTTGTGGCCTGGGAAAGCAGCCAAGGACGGCCCAAAGCCTTGGGACCCTGCACCGGCATGGGAGACCTGGAAGAGTCTCCGGGCTTTTGGCTTCAGATTGCCTCAGCTCCAGCATGGCCACCAAGGGAACGGAAGATCTTCCTGTCTATCTCTCCTCCTCTCTGGATATCTGACTTTTCAATAAAAAAAATAAATCATAAAAAAAGATGGTGAAACAATAGGACTTATTAAATAAGAAAGAGAGAAAAAAAGAAAATATTGCAACAAAAATAGTCTAATCAAAACTATTCTATATTGTAGGAACATAATGGAAGACTAAGTTTTAAAACAATGCAATTCTAAAATTCTAGTACGCTCATGGAACTTGACTGTGATGGAAGTAAATTTGTAAAAATTTTATCTGTCTTGAAATATGGTGATTGTCTTTACAATGTTGACAAGAATCAATGCTATGATAGTATTATGCTATACATTTAAATAAATTTGGTTTTAATAAAAATGCATGGTTATAGACAAAATTGGTAATTGTCATGAACTCTTATTGGAAATTTTAGCATGATGTCTCAATTACTTTAATGAAAAAAGAGCAATGGAAAAAATATAATAATAAGTATTGTATCTTTGTTATATTTTCTTAGTAGGGAAAGCTCAGATTTAATTTGATCTGGACTTTATTTAACAATAAGAAAATACAACATCTTTAACCTATTTGCTAAATGTAATGGTACAGGAATGAATGTGTCACAAAGAAGCTGAAAAACAGGACCCTGAGTATTTTAAATGACCATAAAGTCCCTATGCCGGTGAGTCAGTGTCAACATCTCTAAATTAGGATCCTTTGTGATCTGCACAAACATCTTCATTAGCCTGTAAAATATGATTCAAATAGTGCATTGCGCATACTCCAAGATATACACTCTTGTTAAAAATCTAATCAGAAAAAAATACTATCTCGTTTTCTCATCTGTAGAGCAGATCCTGAATGCAGAAATTAAATCTTAGCTTATCAATGCACCTGACTCCCAATTCTACCAATCAGTGCGCCTCAGATTTTTAACTTACAAATGGACTTAGATGCATGAGTGTTGGTATAAAAATTGTTTAGTAAAAAAGATTAAAAAAAATAAGGACAATTATCAACAATTTTCTAACTTTTCATAGATACCATGCATTGCTTACAATGCTTGAGAAAGATTTATAAGAATTGTAATTAATAAGAAACTCTTATATGAAGAAAATACATTTCATACTGTTCTCATGTTTCTCACAGGGAGGGACAAAGTTGATGGAAATATTTTTGTTGCCGCTCACACACTTTTTCCTCCAGTTTCTGGGAAATGTCACCTAACTTTTAGCGCTCCGTGTCACCACTTCTCTGGAACTTGCTGAGCCCGGCAGCCTTGGAGCATCTTTGACAGGCTGTCAAGCCCAAGGCAAACGCATGTAATCTTCCCTCCTGGTAATTAATAATTAATTAGTGTTCATTAATCTGTAATGAATGTTAGTTTGGAATAATTTAGCCTTAAAAAGAGAAAAGTAAAACGGCATTGTTTCCAAAGCAATCTTGAAATTCAGGGCTTGTACACATCGGAATAACTGGGAGACGAACTGCGAAAACCAGTGCAATTAGAAGCACGTCGGCGTGCATGAAAACACTCACAGACTGATGACAGAACCCTAAATGGTTTCTGTTTAGAAAACTCAAAATTCCTGCTAAAATCTGAAGTCACAAAGCTTCCTTCTCCAAGCACAAAAGCAGCAGCTTTGTTTCCCAGAATGGCAGGTTTTCTTTAAGAATCAGAAGGAAGAGGTTTTCTGCCACACTGAAATGTGATTGCTATTATCCACCCATCAAGGATAGTTTTTTGAGACGTAGTAGTTTTCAGCTTAAAATCAAAAGAAAGAAAGAAAGAAAAAACAAGAAGCAGAAAGAAGAAAAGGGCGCATGGAATCATTTTAATAAACGCAAAATCATTAGGTGCTATTTGTATTCGGCTTTGTTCTACAAATAAGCACAGTGTCACTGGTTGTGATGACAATGTGTTGAGCATTTTCTTGATGGGCAAAAACTGAAACACTTTTTTCTAGAGATTTGAAGAAATGTTGAAAGGAAGGAAAAAAAATTAGTCCTTAAAAGCTATTGAAACTAATGACATTCCCTATTACTGCGGAGAAAATGTTCCTTTTGCTCATATGGAAATCATCTCAATACCTCTTTATGATAAATCTGTGCAAATAACGGTACAAGTAATAGTGTGCATGTCTGCACGTGTATGGGCGAGGGCCTGCAGACACTAACATGTATAGCTACAGATATCTTCTCGGCCAATATAATATTCAGTGCTGCATTGCAAGACATGCTTCTTTCAAGAGGCATTTTAGTAAATGAAAAGCTCATTCATTCATTCAATCGTTAAAGATTTGTATGTTTTAATTGGAAAGGCAGATTTACAAAGAGGAGATGGAGAGAGAAACATCTTCTGTGCACTGGTTCACTCCCTGACTGGCTGTAATTGCTGCAGCTGAATCTGACAGAAGTCAGGAGCCTTGAGCTTCATATGAGGCTCCCAAACAGGTGCAAAGGTCTGAATCTATCAGGCTCCCTTTCATCCGCCTTTCTGTTGCCTTCATGTACGTGTCAGCATGTGCAGAGTGCCATCCTAATACTGAATCTTGCAGGTTCTTAAATGTCTTTTATTTTTTGCATACTGGTCCCTTAAAAAAAATACATTGCATTTTTAAAGGTTGATATAAGTTTGAGGGTACTGTTAGCTTCTTGGTTACATATAGACATTGTTTAATGTTCAATGAGGGTAAATATTTTTATTGCTTATATAAATAAATGATAGAGCCTGGCACAACAGCATAGTCGTTAAAGTCCTCAATTTGCATGAGCCACGATCACATATGGGCACTGGGTCTAATCCCGGCGGCCCCACTTCCCATCACGTTTCCTGCTTGTGGCCTGGGAGAGCAGCTTTAGGACGTCCCAAAGCTTTTGGACCCTGCACCTGTGGGGAAACCTGGAGAAGGCTCCTGGATTCGGACAGGCACAGCTCCAACCGTGGCAGCCACTTGGGGAGTAAACCATCAGACAGAAGATCTTCCTCTCTGTTTCTCCTCCTCTTTGTATATCTGCCTTTGCAATAAAAATAAATAAATCTTTTAAAAAATAGGTAAATTATAACTTCAATATCTATTTTTCCAGTAATGCCTGAATAATGAAAAAATATAATGAATTAGAAAGTTTTGAGGACTGAGAAGCACAAAACATTAATGTATATTTTCTCTGCATCTTTGTTGCCTGTTAACATGATTTGAAACAAGCAGTCTACATTTCTAACAAGTTAAATATATCAAATTAAATATGTAAAACCACAAAAAGACAAATAAGAGATTCATCTGATGCATTTAAAATGAATATTTTAATTGAAGATGACGGAAGCACATGAGTGCCATGTCAACTGCAGATTTTATGTTGTTTGGTTACTATTGTGGCAAAGTAAGTTTTGTAAATAAATATTAGTTTTAAATAGTTTTCATGGTAACACTGAGGTTTGATGAAACTATTTCACGTATAGGCTACCCGACCAAAATTAAGTATTCTAATCTATATTTGCATTGTGTTAGGATATATTGCTTGGGAAATCACTAACAAGTAATTTTTATGATAAAACATGGAACAGAACACATTTCAAGTATAAATCAAAATTGGCAATTCAATTTATATCGATAAGATTAAACACACAAAAAAGTTTCCATCAGGGTTATGTAAACAAGAGCAATAATGGGTCTGCTGCGGTAGCCTAGTGGCCTAAATCCTTGCCTTGCATGCACCAGGATCCCATATGGATACAGATTTGTGTCCCATCTGTTCCACTTCCCATCCAGCTCCCTGCCTGTGGCCTGGGAAAGCAGTTGAGGACGGCCCGAAGCCTTCGGACCTCGGACCCGTGTGGGAGACCAGGCAAAAGCATTATTTGTTATATTTTGAATATGTACTTCTTTTCTACTATGAGTAACTGATAATGGATTTACAGAACAGCTAGTAATATTTATTTATTTGTTTGTCTATTTATTTATAAAATTGTTCTTGGAAACATAGATCATACTTATGGAGATGTGAGACAGAGAGAAATGTCTTGCATCTACTGGTTCACTCCTCAAATGGCCACAATGGCCGGCACTCAGCCAATGTGAACCCAGGAACCCAGAGCTTCCTGTGGCTCTCCCAGGCAGGTGCAGGGTCTCCAGGCTTTGGGTTAGCCTCTCCTGCTTTCCCAGGCCATGAAGCAGGGAACTGGACAGGAAGTGGAGCATCCAGGTCCCGATCAAATGTCCATACAAAATGAGGTTTAAGCTTTGAGCCATTTTGCTGGGCCCTAGCAATATTATTTTGATATCTATTAATCTTTTTTATGAAATTCATGCATATCAATGGAGTATAAACCCATTAGAGTAAGGTATCAAGTGATATCACTATTTACTGACAATTCTATTTTTGTAAGACAGTTTTATCACAGTTGTTGAAGGCTAGAGACAGGGAGACAATCAGACTGTGCTCCGACTTCCATCTGCTGGGGCTTTTTTCCCCACTGCGTGGCTCATCACAGCTGCAACGGACACTGACGCTAGGCTGGGCTGGAGCAGAACTGGAAATGCAACCCGTGCATCCCACAGATGAGGGGGAGCGGTCTGAATCAGTGAACCATTTCATATATATATATATTTTTAAAATTTTCTCAGAGATCACAGCCTATAACAGAAAATATAAACAGTACTAAGGATCCTTTATTGTCTCATATATATATGAGAGAGAGAGAGCGAGCTGATAGTGAAGTGGAGCAACCAGGATACAAACTTGTGCCTATATCGAATGCATGACAAGGATTTAGCCTGGGCTACCATCCCAGGCTCCTCTACTTTTCTCTGTATTTCTGTTACATGCTTAAAAATTGCACACTTAACAAATAAAGTAAATCTTAAAAAAAAAAAAAAGGAAAGAACAGAAAAGAAAATCAAGCCATCATCTGCTGCATCAAGGGATGAATAGTAGGAGCCAGCTGCACCGGAGCTGGAGATGCGAGGTGGGTGATGAGGTCAGAGCTGGGTGATGACGTCACGTGCGAGCAGCTCTCAACGGGAGCTGACGTACTGCCTCACACATCCACTCCTACTGTCACAGTTTTATCTTTGGGAGCGGGAAAGGACAGATGCTACAGATTTTGCTTTTCTGTTAGAAAGCAAAAGGAACACTTGGTTGAGGTTTAAGTGTCTAATCCATAGTGTAAGGCCCAGCCTGGGTGGGTGAGCAGTGGCCCAGGAGGAGGCTGGGAAGGGTGCTGATAAGGCCGTACCAGGAGACAGCTCCCTCCGAGGCCAGCCATGACCTACGGATCCGCCAAGATCCAAGGGAGCCTCGAACACTCTAGAAGGCACATTCCTTGGTCTCCCAAATCCCACCTCTACAGCCCCTCAATTAAAACCCCCCTCATGTGCCCTGGGCATGACTTCCCTGGCCCACTGTCTGTACCGGGCCAGTGAACCTCACCCGGCAGCTCTTCCAACAACAACAACAACAACAACAACAACAAATTTCTTTTTAGCAGAATTGTAGTCTGTGTGGACTTTGGCTCTGAACATGAACTTCAACTTTACACATACTAAGGGTAAGAAATTAATAAATATTGCGGCTTTGTTTTCTTTCCCATGAACTTGTGTGTTTATACCACTTTTTCAAATTCATGTTTAAATTCAAAAGTTGTTTAATACATTTAATATTACTGCAACATTGGATATTTTATGACTAATGTCACTGGTTTACTATAATGAGACAAAGAAATGATAACTTTTAAGGAACTATTAAAATTTCACTTAAATTTTTAAATTATGCACACTGTGCTCATTAGAATGGGCATTAGAATATAATAAAATAATCTTATTTACTGATATACATTTTAAAGGGCTGTATTAATTTAGTTGCTCCAATAGCTCATAGTTATTGCTTTGGTGCAGCATGCGGGATCTGTTATGTAAAGCTACTTGCACCAAAGTTGGCTGCTACTTGAGGCTGGCATGGGTCTTCTGTCCAAATTCTCCAAAGAGATGTATTTCCGATGCAGTCAACATTTCTTGAACAAAAGGAATACATTTAAAATGAGTGGTTTTGAATGAGAATATATCCCACCCAAAAATGTACACTTGTTCAAGTTTTAAACAATAAAATGAGAGGGTCAATATGTCTCAATTGGACCGATCAATATGTCTGTAACAGGAACATTGGATTTGTAACATTTTCCATTATAACTCACATATCTTAAATAATTACAATCATTTTACTTTGTTTTTAAGTGTTTAACTTTGGAAAAATTATAGATTTTCAGAAGTTGCAAAGCAATACCAAAAGCTTTTATTTAACCTTTAGGCCTCTACCACGGAAAGCCTTCACCTACCTAATTATAATGTAGCATCGAATATGAACACTTCATATTCACAATGTAATCAACTTCAGGGTAGACATTGCCTGAGTTTCAGAAATTATTGTGAGTATGTGTGTAAGATTAATGGAACTAGGGCCTGGTGCAATAGCTTAGCTCCTAAAGTCCTTGCCTTGCATGCCCTGGTATCTAATATGGGCACCATTTCACATCCCATCGACCCCACTTCCCATCCAGCTCCCTGTTTGCAGTCTGGGAAAGCAGTCAAGGATTGCTCAAAGCCTTAGGATCCTGAACCCACGTGGGACACCGGAAGAGATTCCTTGCTCCTTGCTTTGGATAGGCAGGCACTTGGGGAGTGAGCCAGTAAGCAGAAGATCCTCCCTGCCTCTCCCCTCTCTGTTTATCTGACTTTCCAATAAAAAACAAATAAGTTTGAAAAAAAAGAAAGATCGATGAAACTAAAACATACAAGAAACACAATTTCACAGAACTTTTGTCTCAAATGATTTGCTAAGAAACATGTCGTTTCTCAAGTAGGACTGTTTGGAACAGAAATTTTGGCACTGTGAGTTAATCAGTTACTTGGGACATACTCATTATAACATTCAACTATTGATTATCTTGCACTTCCTATAGACTTTTAATTCACCTGTGAGTTTGTATTGATACACTTTCAGCTTTGCCAATGAGTTAACAATGGTTTCTATATCTCAGGAGGGCTTATTATTCTCTGAGGTGTTAGATCCTTATGAAACACCGGTTACTTAATAGCAGATTGTCTACAAATCTAATTTTGAAGGTAAATATGAGCTCATTGGCTGAGCTGTCAGCGAATGGCCTGGGAGCGTGGGAAAGGATAGCCCAAGTGCCACGGCCCTCGCACGCATCTTGAGCACAGAGTCCAGACTCTAGGATCTGGAGCTACACAACACTAGCTTTTGGGATCATTTTTAGCAATCAGCCCAGTTGTAGAACATCGTTCTCTGTTTCTCTTTCTCCGTGTAACTCTGACATTCTAATACTAAATAATAAATAAACAGATACACTCATTTTGAAAAGAAAAAATATTGGCTGACATATTTTTCCTGAACGTTTATTAAAAGTTAATAGTCTGTTATCTTTTGAGATGAAGGAATATCATGAAAACCAATACAAATGATTTAATTTCCTCCTTCTAATAATTGGCCATATTTTCTCCTGGGAGATAAGAGGAACGTATTATTTTAATAAAAAGCCAATCTTTTATCCCCATGCATTTCCTGCCATGGCATGTGCATGTAGTTAGGAATTTTTCGTTTTAAGAATGGTTACTGTTGATGATTATTCTTCTCAAGTGCATTAATTTCTATTTTAATATACTGATTATAAATGTATATAGTTATTTTCTGCTTTTTATTCTTTTCTCTGCTTTCAAAAGCAGTCATGCTTCATGTACATGGCTTATATAGATAGACACAGACAGTGGGAACAACAGTACGAGAAATTCTAAACTACGCAGATAATACAGGCATTGCCAAAATCTATGTCTGCTTCTATAATAGCAAACAGGAGACACAGAAGAAAATCATTAATGCCAAAGTCAACTTTCTTTTGTTGATGTTGGAAGGATACGGATATTCGAAATCATAAATAGCCCAATTATTTTGCTTTTTTTTTTTGAAATTGCCTTGAGATTCATTTACTTATTTCTTGATTAACCTGGAAGGCAAAGAGAGGGTGGTAAAGACAAGTGAGAAATTTTCCAAATACTTGTTCATTCATCAAGCGTCCATAATGACGCAGCTTAGGGCAAGCCCATGGTCGCATCCAGAAGCTCCATCTGTATTTCCATGTGGTTCATAAGAAACCATGAACTTGAGCCATTGTGTTGTATTCCCCACAGACATTGGCAAGAAGGTAGTTTAGAAGTGTAGTAACCAAGACTTGAATTGATATTATGAAATTAGTGTGGATATCTGAATCAGTGGTTTAATCTATTAAGAATTTGTTAAGGCAGAGAAACCGGTATTTAAGGGAGGTTCCCTGTGCCTATGGAACTGCATCATTAAATAAAAATATTAATCAATGTTATTAATAATAATACCAAGTATGCATATTAAAAAGATAGCAAGAATCTCTATATATATGTATATATATAGATATAAATTTGTAGACGCAGTACTTAAAAATAGCTAGACCAGAAAATAACAGCAACAAACAGCATGACTTTGAAGAGGGATGAGGGGATAGTTTAATAAGAATGATGAATAATCCACATCACTAGTGAATTAATAGGGAGAAAAATCACATACATGACTTTAAGTGGCGTGAAGGAGCCTGTTGCGGTCCAAATCATTTGGCCTAACCCATTAAACCAAGAGTTTAGCCTAAGTATCACTTAAAATTTTAAGTATAGGTTTAGTGAAAAAGAGTATAGATATGACACATTTATATATAAAATACATCATCATGATCATCGGGAGCACAATAAATATTTTATCTTATATTTTCTTTTAGTGTTTTGTTCAAGACTTGTATTTTCATCTGTGCCATTATTTCTGATTTTAAGTATGCTCATATTACATATGCCATGTAAGCAAAGTTTAATTTATCAGCAGATTATGCTATTGGAAAATGATTTAAATAGACTTATGTATTAATATTGTATTTTATTTCCTGAAAAAGAAAGGAAATTAATTGTCTAAGTCATTATTCATATGCCTTTATATAGCCTGTATGCTAATTACTAAATGAATCTGTCAGAATAACCTCATCGTATTTTCATTTTTGAACTGTAAATGTATTCTTTTATAGTTAGACATAAATACAGGTTCCATGGGACAGTTATGACCTCACTGCACTGACCTATAAATCTACGAGCATCAGACATTGTGAAACTAGCACAATGCGGCTTCTCTAAGATGCGTGCGGAAGTTCTTTATGGAGGCAAGTCCTCATTTACTCTCAATTAGCCAATAAATATTACAGAAGATCATTTTACTTAAGTGTCAATAATTAGCTACCATATATTTATTTCATTTCGTACATGATGCAGATCCTCATACTGCTACTGATAATTCCACTGTACATGTTGGACAAAGTCTGAAGTTTAGACACTGTGTACGAGTGACTAAATCTTGCAGTTTATCAGTGCAAACAATGATTCAGGCATCATAACAACAGAGTCAATCAGAAGAAGTAAATTCAGGGCCAAAAGTTTACATTTAACATCCAATGAATGAACACAGACTGTTCGTTTGATCAGTGCACCTTTCCGTTTTGTCTCTCAGTTTCATTTAGTATTAGGAAAAGGGCATTTAAATGCTCATTGATACTGATTTTTTCTGTATCTCAGAGATATCTTTACATGTTACTGTTTGTATTAAGCAAAGAACCTGATGCACACATGAGTGCATTTGACTGTCTTTACAAAGCAGGAGTTCTCTTCCATGGTCAGAACTGTTCAAACATGAGCATCCTATTCCTAGTGTGAAGATAAAGATTTCCAAACACTTAGCCAGAAGTCAAAGTTTTCCAAGGCTATTGTTTGTTGTGTCTCTTCCTCTACAATTCACATTTTTTTCATTCCTTTTGTGATGTGATTCACAAATATCTGAAAAAGAATTAGAATCCTATTTGGGGGTCCGGTGCTGTGGCCTAGGGGCTAAAGTCCTGGCCTTGAACGCCCGGGATCCCATACAGTCGCTGGTTCTAATCCCAGCAGCCCCGCTTCTCATCCAGCTCCTTGCTTGTGGCCTGGGAAAGCAGTCAAGGACAGCCCAAAGCCTTGGGACCCTACACCTGCATGGCAGACACGGAAGACATTCCTGGCTCCTGGCTTTGGATCGACACAGCACCGGCCATTGCAGCCACTTGGGGAGGGAATCATCAGATGGAAGATCTTCCTTTCTGTCTTTCCTCCTCTCTGTATATCTGACTTTGTAATAATAAATAAATAAATCTTTACAAAAAAAAGAGAATCCTATTTGGATTGAGAATTTACACATTCATTTTTTCCATTAGGAAGTAAGTTTTCTTGGGACCAGCACTGCTATACACAGGTTAAGCCATTCTTCAGGGAACAAACATGACGTGTCAGAATGAAAGTCCTAACTGCTCCACTTTTAATCAGACTCCCTGCTAATGTCGTTAAAAAAGGAAGAAAAAATTAATCACATCCTCGGGGATCTGCCACTTACATACTGAAGGTCAGGTCAGCGCCCCGGCTCCTGGTCTGTCTGCCCCAGACACGTTGTGTCACTCATGGAGACAGGCTTCCCCCCCCCCCCCGCCTCCCCTCCACTCTACCATTCAAAGAGATAAGTAAACATACACACTTGTCTTTACTTTTAAACAGTGTTTCTTACACATGCCAGGCAATGTTACATTTTTTTGTTAGTATGCTTTAAAATCAGAATTATTTTCTATATCTGTGTTCGATGCTATTAGTTTGATTTCCAGGTAGTAAATTTTAAAGGGCAATAATAAGTCTCCAACGAGACTCACAGCCGATCCCCCAGAGGAAACTCTACAGGCCAGAAGAGAATGAACTGACCTGTTCTAGACTCAAAGTGTTTTTGTTTTTTTAAAAAACGTCAACCCCAGACAACATACACAGCCAAATTTTCTTTTGTTTTTGAGAATAAAATAAGTGTTTTCTGCAGCAAAGAAAAGCTGAAAGAAGTTGCCTCTTTCAGATCTTCCCTACAAGTGCTGCTTAAAGATTTTTTTTGACAGAGAAAGGGAACAGAACCTACCAGAAACAAATACAAACATGAAGAGCATCCCACTAAAAAGACAACTGAAGCCAAAATCAAAGAACAGCCCATTGCTAAAATGACAGGACCAAATTACAACTTATCCATATTATCCCTGAATGCAAGAGAATTTGGGAAAGGCATAAGGGAAATCTCACAGTCTGTGGAATTATAACACAAAATAATAAAAAAAAAATTAAAAACAAAAATAAAACATAAAAATAGAATAAAATAGCATACATTTGTTTAAAAAGGAGAAAGTGGGATTGTATAAAAGACTTCATGTTATTTACATATGTGCATAGAGTAGAATAAATTAACAGGTCATTTTTCTTCTAAAATACTAGTTAACAGATTCTTTACTATTTAAAGACTTATTCAGTTTTTCCTGAGAAGTAGATGGACGGAGAGAAAGAGAGTCAGAGAAAGAGATCTTTGTTCAGCTGCTTCACCTCACCCATGGCCACAGCAGCCAGAGCTTAGCCTATCTGAAGCTGGGAGCCAGAAGCTTGCTTGTGGTCTGTCACAGGGATGCAAAGTTAAGTGCTGGAGCCAACTTTCACTGCCTTCCGCCAGTCAACAGAGAGCTGGGTTGGAAATCCAGCAACTGGGACGCGTACCAGCTCCCATGAAGAATAAAAGCACTTGCACGGAGAGTTGACCCAAGGTGCCTGCCCGTCACTCACAAATTTTTCTTTACAAGTTGGGCACATATATGCAGTCATATGCTGAGTAAGTGCTGTGGATTGGGCCTCTCAACCTGTGCCTTCTGTTTGCCTTCACCTTTTGTATGTAGGTCATTTTCAGGACACCAGGCAGTGCAAAGTTAGTAACATAAATGAAATTACATTATTCCACAGCTTAAATCCTAATAAGTGTTCTTTTTCACGGACAGTAAAGATGCTTCATTTACAAAAACCTGTTTTTCCTCCTTCATCCAAAATGCTTTGTCTCATATGTTCTTTCCGAATGACTCCCCATTCTCTGACCTTAAAAGTGGTATTTTCATTTCTGTTTTTGAACAGTGCAGGCATGCATACAAGGGAGGCCTTCATACTCACTTTGTTTTTTTGTTTTTTTATCCCAGAGCCTACGCGTTCAATCAGCTGAGCATGCTTTTACTGAAACATAAACACCTTGTCAGTGTGATCTGATCTGTGCCACTAAGAAAAAAAAATGTATTTAACAGTCCCTTGTCCAAGAAAATGCATCATTTTTTTCCCTTTTATTTTTCTTAGCATATTTCAGTATCATGTGCTTATTTGTGCTTTTAAATTTAAATTTTCTTCAAAAATAATTCAGGCTAAAGAATTTCTGAAATCTTTAAATTTCTCTTCTGTTTGTCATTGCTGCATCCCAACAGTTATGGAAATATGTGAGGTATAGCAGTATTTCAAAATAGATTTTTTTAATGAATGAATTAATGTCAACAAAAATAGAAAATCTGCAAAATGAAGTGACTTTTTATATAGAACTTTTCAGAAGTTTTTAAATATCTGCAAAATTAATTATTTAATATGAATTTGAGACATAATTTTAATCAAATCAGGAACATGAAATAAGTCAATACAATTCCAATAATGATTTTACACATTACCATCACATTAATAATGAAATTCAGGATTATTAGGTAAAATGAAATAACAAAAATCTGAACTGAGTCAGATCATGCTAATCACATCCTTCCCAGCTGGTCATTTGCAGAGCGCTGTGCCTCATCCGTCGGCACATTTACAGTAAACTCCTGTGCTGGTGTTAATGAAAGCCTTCAAATTTGTTTCTGTTAATTTCTTCATTTTAAGATAAAAGCGAACAATCCTTTTGTGAAGGGTAAAATGAAAGAATTGAGCAGGATTGGCTGTCTGTTAGGAACAAGTGTTTCTGTTAATAACTTCTGTGGTAATTTAATAGTTGCAGCAATCAGTTCTTATAAAATATGTGAAAATGATAATAACTTTGGCTGCTAAATTTAAGCACAAAGGTTAAAGGTGGGAGATAATTCAAATTATCCTAACACTAAATTCAAACATCAAGAAAAAAAAACATATTTACATAATTTTATTGCATGGTAGATAATGTTATTATATAGATTGAAAAGTTTCATTTTAATTTGTTATAAAATTAATGAAAATTATGGCATGAGTACAATGCATATAT
Organism: Ochotona curzoniae; assembly: GCF_017591425.1. Lineage (NCBI taxonomy): Eukaryota > Metazoa > Chordata > Mammalia > Lagomorpha > Ochotonidae > Ochotona > Ochotona curzoniae. The sequence continues at coordinate 36,705,183 of NW_024466502.1, read as the reverse complement.
GTGAAGGAAAATGCCATAATTATAGCACTAATATTTAATATAGCAATTAAGTATTGCTTTTTTAGTTTTTCATACTTTCAAGAAGACAAAACAACAGGAAGCAAAAAATTCAGAAGGCAAAAAAACAAAAATATAAAATCTTTGATTTGTTTATATCTATATATTCAAAGTCATGAAGTGTAGGTGTTCTTAAATTTGTAAACGTGCTTAATGAAAATACAAACTACTCCTCAGATTGAAATGACACTCAATACTTCTAGTAACTAATGCAAAACAACCTATGCAGAAGCCGCTGCAGATGTGAAATTCTGCTTTTTTGAAGATTTATTTTTCTTGGAAAGTCAGATATATATAAAGAGAGAAGGGTGTACAAAGATAAAGGTCTTCCAATCATTGCTCCCTCCCCGAGAGGCCTAATAGCCAGAGCTGAGCCTACCTGAAGCCAGGAGTCAGTAGCTTCTTTCAGGTCTCCCATGTGTGTGCAGGGTGCCCAGGGTAAGACCATCCTCTGAGGCCTTCCCAGGCCATAAGCATGGAGCTGGAGGGGAAGTAGGGCGGCTGGGACATGAACCAGCACTCACATGGGATACCAGAGGTTACATGGAGAGGATTTGGCCACTAGGATATTGTGCTAATTCCTGAAATTCTATATTCATTTGTAAATATAACAAATGGGTCACCGTGTGATGTTTCAATGGCTAAATCATCACCTGCAAGCAGTGGCATTCTATATGGAAGCTTGTTCCTGTCCCAGCAGCTCCACTTCCCATCCAGCTCCCTGCCTATGACCTAGGAAAGCAGCCGAGGATGGCCCAAAGCCTTGGGACCCTGCACCCACGTGGGAGACACAGAAGAAGCTCCTGGCTCCTGGCTTTGGATTGAATTAGCTTGATCTGTTGTCGTTATTCCAGATGTGAACCAGCAATAGTTATTTTCCTCTGTATATCCTTCTCTGTGTAAATATGCCTTTGCAATGAAAATAACTATCTCTTTAAAAAATTAATTAAATACACTAAGGGAAACGGCTATCCCATATTTAGTTATAACACATATGCCACTGTGTTGGGATTTCATGGACATGGAGCAACCTGAGGAAGCAGGGTATACATGCAAGTCAGTTTTCCTCAGTATCTACAATAGCTCTACGTTGTTGTTTAATGCACAGAGGCAACTATGTGTTTCTTAGTGTTATTTTCTTTGTATTTTAATTCATTAATAATTGATCCTTTTAAAAATTTATCTTATTTATTTTAAAAATAAAATTACTGATCTGGAAACAGAGAGGGAAGGAGGGTTTGGAAGGGAGAGAAACCTTCTCTCAGTTGGTTCATTCCCCCAGAGGCGACATTGGCAAGAGCAGGACCAGACCAAGTGCATGAACGAGAAGCATCTTCTGTATCTGCGTGTCAGTACAGAAGCTGAAGCACGTGGGGCCATTTTGTTTTCTTTGTCATATTAAGAAGCTGGATCCAATATGCAGCAGTTACTGCCCAGATAGGAAACCAGTGTCCCAGTCAAAGGCCAGCTGCCAAATGATCCATCACTTAGATTATCTTCTGGGTTATGTTGCTGAGATACGATTTTAGTGTAGTTCATCAAAAAAAATGTACCAAAAATATAGGAAGAAGAACTATAATAAATAAAGCTGGCCTTATGTGAATGTACCTTAGAATTCACGTGTGACTGACGTCACTGACAACGCTAAAGCAGTTTGTTCTAACAGTCATAATCTCAACAGACATGCTGAGAAATAAAAAGCAAATGTCAAAATGAACAGTGTTAAAACTCTGAAGCACAAAGGTTTACAGCACAGAAGAAAAGAGGACTCTGAAAAAGGGAACAAAAACAGCAGAAAACCTTGCACCATATTGAATTGCCCAGCACCACATCATTACTGCTCTCAGCAGAAGCCTGAGGTTTGGTAACCCATGTTGGTTGCATTGGATCTTGTTATCTAAGAATTGAGCTTGTCTGCTTTAATCTGTCTTGAGGATGATTAAAGAAATGAATCAAGCTTATTTCACTTGTTTCACTAAACTCAGAGCAGCAAGGCAGCATTTAAAAGGGATAGCGCTTGAAAACATTGTAAAACAACTCACAATCCAACGTTACTTAGAGTTATAGCTAATCATTAATGAAAATAATAGCTTAACAAATCCTTAGAAGGAAAATCTGGGAGGATGTTTCTCTTGGATTTAGAGTGTTCAACGCATAGAGAGAGGATTCTAGAAAGCTAACTGCATGGAAAATGCATGACAAGCCTCGACAAAGAACCTGAAGGCTATAAATTGCTACCTATCTTACATTTAGCTTCAGTAAAATCAGTCAGGGAGCACTAAAAAAGAATTAAACAAAGGTAAGACTTTTGGGAATGTTCTAACCCAAAGCCAAAATTAAAAAGCCTAAGGATGGGTGAAGACTTTTCCTTTTCCTTTCCCTCGGTTCCAATTCTGTCTTTTCCTCTACATATCACCCCCTGCCATTCAATCCTCTTGACTCCGTTCTCTCACAGAGTTAAAGGAATTATTAAAACTCTAACTGGCCACAAGTTAAACAATAAAACCATAGATGACCACACATGACAAAATATAGGCTTGGCCATCGTAAGCAAAGAAAAATGATACAGATAAAAATATATAAACTAACCAAAGAAATAAGGAGCAATCTGATTTTCAGAGACACCATATTCTAATATTTAAATTTTCTTACTTTCAACCAAAAATCAAAAGCATGACAAGTAGTAAGAAATTGTGACACATTCAAATGAGAAATGAACAGAAAATTTTCTTTAATAAACATTTGAAGTTACTGACCTAAATAGGCTCAAAGTACTACCAAAAATAGACAAATGATAGGAAGAAGACTGGTGCCTTGAAAAATAATTGACCTTTATAAATATATGGAAATCACAAAATTGGCTCAAATATAATTTCTCAAGTTAATATTGTTAAAACTCTGAAGCACAAAGGTTTACAGCACAGAAGAAAAGAGGACTCTGAAAAAGGGAACAAAAACAGCAGAAAACCTTGCACCATATTGAATTGCCCAGCACCACATCATTACTGCTCTCAGCAGAAGCCTGAGGTTTGGTAACCCATGTTGGTTGCGTTGGATCTTGTTATCTAAGAATTGAGCTTGTCTGCTTTAATCTGTCTTGAGGATGATTAAAGAAATGAATCAAGCTTATTTCACTTGTTTCACTAAACTCAGAGCAGCAAGGCAGCATTTAAGGGGGTGGTTGTAAAATTCAATAAATGAAATGAGAAACTAAAAACAAGGCTTTAGTATCAGATGTGAATATCCAGAAGAAAAAAAAAGTCAGAAGATATAAAGTTAAGATCATTGAAATTATCTAGCCATAGAAGAATAAATAAATTATAATAGGGGGAAAAAGAATGGAAAGTCTAAGATACATGATGGTTAGCATGTTTAGCAAATTGAGCTAAAAAAAAAATACATCAGATGGAAGAATATGGAAGCAATGCATGACTGATGGGAAGAAAAGTTGTGTATCTCTCTGGAAGCACAATTTTGTGCCTCTTCAAATATTTAGGTATAAAATGTTATAGTCACCAACATTCTAATCTATCTTTTTGTGCCAAAAGATATAACAGGTTTTCACACAGATGCGTTCCCAGTAGCCATAAATCGCAAATGCTCAAATGTTCACTTAGAAATAAAGATAAGCAGATATCATTTGCCCACAGGAAAAATGCATTTACCCATGCAAAGGAGTGATGTGCTGATAGGTTGTAAAACATGGATAATCTGCAGACTCAACGTCACATATTTTATTATCCCATTTATACAAATTATCTAGAAATATATTGCTTCATTAAGAAATAACAGAAAAATCACCAACTGTTGGGACCGGGTGGGTAAGAATAGAGATTATTAATAACATGGGGGCTTCTCTGAAATGACAAAAATATTTGGAGACATATACATGTTCTTAATATAAACATATTATTTTTCAAATGTTTTATGTTGTAGAGATTTTACTGAAACTGAGATTCCTTTTAATTTCATAGGTTAGTTGAATAATTCTTACTAATTCATATTATAATATAATATTTAAATACCACCTGACTAAAAGAGTTCAAATATTCAAAAAACACACAGGTTCTGTTTTTGCTTTCCACTGTTAAACCTTGCAATCAAATACTGCATTAAGGTCTTCAAAGCTCCTAACCAGAATCACTGCTATATTATTTAGCAAATCTGTGAACTTCAAAGATTGGGAAGCAAAAACAGCTGGCCTTGATCCAGACTCACAGTTCAGCTCATTCCCAGGATCCCTAGCATCTAGCCAGTATCACAAGCCTCGCACCACGGCATTTGGGCTGAGTTGCTTAATCCTAGCATTTGGGGGACTTGTTTGATGGATGTTTCTTTAGATCACCTCTCTAGGATATGCTGTACTGAAAGTGCACCGTGCCACACATGCATAGCACCTGCTGTGACTAATTCCTTAACTCACGCTAATTAGCTTCTCTCTGTAGGTCCAGCATACACAGTATTAACCTCAAAGCTAATCCTAATCAATAATTCAGTAAAAGACATGATTTGGGATAATTCCAAGGAAGTAGTTAAGAAGTGCATGGGTAAAATTTTTTTTATCAATATTGTTTTCAATACAATGGAGTGCTGATTATATTTCAGTGTAATAAGATTGTGCCTACTATTTACCATAGCAACATTAAGAATAAAAAGCATGTAATTATTTTGAATTTGAACATCATAACGGGTGAAAAAATAAGGCATACTTTATGTAAGGCTTTGTGTTTTGAATAGGACTAGTAGAACTGACATAGATGTTCCCAAAAACAGAAATTACGAAGTTAAATTTACCTAAATATGTGTGAATATTCACTTAGCCAAGTGGCTAATGTCTTCACCTTGAGCGTGCCAGGATCCCATATGGGCGTCAGTTTTAGTCCTGGCAGCCCCACTATTTAATATAAAATTAACAATATAATCTGTTTTTATTTTATTTGTGGTGATTGGAGATTTCATCAATTCCTTTTCCATCCCCATGCTTGAAGTGTTTCCTCTGTACCTTATTCTGATCATTTCAAGTTTCCAGATTTCATGTTTCTATCTTTAATTAATTTTGTCACTTTTTAACACAAAGTATCAATGTATATTCATCCTACTGCATCTGGAAATCCAATTTGCCAAGAACCATTTACTAAAATAACTATATTTATCCCCCCTCCCCCCTTTTTTTAAAGGGGAAACATGCTGAGAAAGTCGTATTTACTGCCCAGATATAAGCAAAGAAACATTGGGGCTGTTAAACTTGTTTATCATTTAAAATCAAACAATTAAGAAATTATATCACAGCATTCAAACCGTGAACAGCTACACTGTATTATCATTTCAGCAAGTCCTTAGAAAAAAAATCCCTATCAAACATGGTAAGGTGCCAAGCTGGGGCATAACTGCGCGTTTTAAAGTTCAAAACATGGCATTGTCTGTCCTGGGGCTGCCTGCCTTTGATGCCAAGCAGCTGGGACTGGCCTTAACCCAAGTTGCTTTTTCTCCCATGGCCTTCCTACTGTTGGGATTCTCTGCTTGGTGTTAATTTGGGGACTACGTAAGCAATGCTGTGCTTAGTTTTCATTCTACTCTCTTACACTAATTCACTTTTTCCCAAAAGCCCAGTACTTTAGAATTCTTTGGTCACATAGCCCAGAGACCACCTTTTCACTCTTCATTTTTGGATACTCATAGTTACCACTGTGAAAACTTCCTTTCCCTTCAAGGGGAAAGTGCTGTAACAAATTTATCTGGGTATTCAGTGTGAGGGGAGCCTGGGTGATGTCTCCAGGCTGAGATGCAGTAAGAAGGTCAGGAGATGCAGGTCCACACCAGAAAAGGGACACAGAGGGAGTCCTGCAAAATTTCTTTCGTTCTTCCAACTGCACATGTGAAATCACTTTATGCCCTTGTTTGACAAAAGAAACAAACAAACAAAAAAACCAGCCAAAACAAAGACCTTAAGAGGAATTTTCCTTTTTGAAACCAGTGACCTCATGGATTGTGAGGAAGATGGTGTGGGAAGCAGGAGCGAAGCAGCCCACCAAAGCCCCAGCCTCACCCTCCACCGACGCGCAGGTGCAGCCGATGCAGCCCTCAGCCTGCTGCCGCCTGGGCAGGCGAGGCGAATCTGGTGCTTCGGAAGGCCTGGACTCGGTACAAGGGAGGTTCCATTGGCAGGATGGACACTTGCTGCGTGCAATGTAGTCTCGGAAACACTCACCTATTCTGTCTCTGACCCGGGTTTTAGCACCAGTTTCTGTTCAGTTCCAAGGATTAGGATTTAAAGGAACTAGTGTCGGTAGGCAAGTGACATATGCTTTACAGCTGTTGATTTCCTTAATTTTCTTCATAAGCTTCCGCATAACAAGACTAAATTCCCACTCGTTTTTGAAAAGGATTCCTTCCCCCAGCCCTGAGGGCTGCTGGCGACTTTTACTTCCCCATGTTCAGGAGTGCCTTCTTGACCGTCTTGGTTACGGTTGGGATGAGGCGCCTGTGGTCATTCACGCGCTTGGTCACAACTGTCCATCTGCTTCACCTGGGGCTGCTTAGTCCCTGCATCTGTGGAATCTTTGGCTTTGCAGTTGCAGTGCATGGCGCACTGGGTCAGGCGGTCCTGGAACTTTAGTTTGCTCCTCAGTAGGGCTTGGGCCTGAGCCTGGGTCTTAAGGCAGCGTCGGCTGCACTGGTGCACGTGCTGCGGGAGTGCCTGATTGTCCTCGCAGCAGCTGCCGCTGCACTGAAACATCAGGCCTACAGGTGGAGCGTGACTTCCAACGTGGCTAGAGGTCAAGGGGAGTGTACCTGAACATGACCTCTGACATCACCGGAAGATCTAGGAAGATAGACCTGCCATACAGCCAATTACAGCATCCTTGGTGGGCGTGGGGTCTGCCGGAAGGCTCCCTCCGGCCCGCCCCTTCCTTACCCTTTAAAACCTGTAACCTGTGCGTAATAAAGCGGATATCCGCACCAGCTTGTCTCTGGTGGTTCTTCCTGCCGGAGGCCACTGGCTGCCTCACCCTCGGTGACCTCGGGGGCTGCTACAGGTCTAAACGCGGAGAACTGGCACCAGAAAAGGGCCCCCAGAACTTCAAGACAGAAAACCTCAGGACTTCAGAACAGGAACATCAGAACTTACAAACTTCGGGACTTCAGGACCTCAGGTAAAATTGGGTGAGGCCCCAGCCTCGGCTTGTGGGCTGAGAGTTTGCGTCCTACTCAACGGGCTCTTGAGATTTTCCTCCCTAACCAGGAGGCTCTCAGTTTGCGCCTTAGTCGGTGGGTTCTGGGTTTGCGCCTTAACCAGCAGGCACTCAGTTTGAGCCTTAGCCGGTAGGTTCTGGGTTTGCGCCTTAACCAGCAGGCTCTGAGTTTGAGCCTTTACCAGTAGGCTCTCAGTTTGCGCCTTTACCAGGAGGCTCTAGGTTTGCGCCTTTACCAGGAGGCTCTAGGTTTGCGCCTTTACCAGGAGGCTCTAGGTTTGCGCCTTTACCAGAAGGCTCTAGGTTTGCGCCTTTACCAGGAGGCTCTAGGTTTGCGCCTTAGCCAGTAGGTTCTGGGTTTGCGGCTTAACCAGCAGGCTCTGTTTGCGCCTTTACCAGGAGGCTCTAAGTTTGTGCCGTAGCCAGTAGGCTCTGAGGTTGCGCCTTTACCAGGAGGCTCTGACTTTTCACTCCAGTTTGTGGGTTCAGACTTCGCCCAGAGGCGGGCAGCCCCAGTTAGTGCTCTTGAGACTTTTACCCTGCGGTTTGGTTTCTGTGGAGGACGTTTCCTTAGTGTGGAGCTCCTAGCGCAGGTGCTGTTTGCTAATGTGTGGCCCGGAGGCATGGGAATCCTACAGTCTTAGAAGCGCCGAGTCAGGCTGCTGGTTTTGAATTTGAATGGGAGGGAGGTGAGATCCCACCCTTTGGAAGCTGGGCTGCATGCTTTGCTCTGATAGCAATTCTTGGGATGCTGATTTTGTTACCTGGGCCTTCTAATGCCAACAGCTGGCTGCTTTTGATCCGGATTTCTAACACCTGACCCTAAGTTTTTTGTTGCCTGGTCACTTTTTGAATATCTTTGCAAAATGAAGAAAAGATCAAGGAAAAAAACTATTTGACAGAACTTGTTCCCTGGGCTTACAAATTCTACCTTGGAGTGTCTTAAACTGACTTCATCTGCATATCCTCAGCAACTTTAGGGAACTTTAGAATTCAAAGAAGGCATTTGTCTCTTGCAACTATTAATGTTTCGTTTGTGGTATTTTCAAAAACATAAAATTTTGTCGTAAATAATTTGACATAGAATTAAACTTTAACGCACCATTGAATTAGTTCAAGGTATAAGTTAAAACATGTTCATTGTCTACAAAGCATTTTTATATGTTAAAGTGATTCTTGCGTTTTTGGCTGTTTATGAAAATTCTCACTGCCTTTAATTGGTCAAGGTTTTGCATTGGTTTTAAAGGTATTTGATTTCAAGTTAACGAGTCTAATCTATAATGTGTTATGCTGACTTCAACAAAAATATTCTTTCAGATATTTTTAAGGATGCCTTTTTAAGGATGTCTGAAAAGGCATACAAGAATTCAAAGGTTCAAATTCTAGGGCTTCCCTTAGTATTCTTACGAGGCCTCAAGAATGTCAATGGATTTATCTCCTGTTTTGTGGAGACAGTAGATCAGGCTGATTGGATTACATTAAGGTTAATGCCAAATGGAGTAAAATTCTGTCGTGTCAAAATGTTGTGTACATCCATGGAGTTGTGAAGGTTTAACTTTGCGTGCTTCTTATGATTTTAACTTTACAGTTGCATCTGGTTGTTCACTATGTATTCTCAGGATAGCTCTATTACTGGGAAGACTGAAACGCGATTTTTGCGTTGCTGGAGGGATTTCATAGTGGTGACTTTCTCAGGGTCTTGGTTCGAAACTGTTGAATTGATAGTTTTTCACATATTGGTTTCTGGTGAGCACTATTGCTAAGCTTGGTTAAGAATAATTTTAAGTCTCCAAAAGTGTGAGTGCACGCACATGTGTCTCTGGTATAAGTTGTTTAAATATTATCATGTGTCACTGCTTATTGGTCAGAAAACGTTCCAGCTTTTGTGAATTAAGTTTAAAGTGGGTAAATGGATTCATCTGTTTCTCATCAGTTAGCTGGAACCTCAGCTGCAAGCCCAGCACACGTAATTTGCGTATCGCCTTGGGACTGTGGTAGTACTGAGATTCTGCAGCTACGTCGGAAGTTTTCCTATAGGATTGTAAAAGCAGCTAAAACATTTTAAACCATTGCTAAAGTCATTTTGTCCAGCAATAAGATTACTAGTTAACACAGATTTTTTTTGATTTATGCGATTTAAATTACCAATAGGCTGTTTCCAAAATGTTACATCATTGATACATTTATGTTTAAGTTTATTAACCTGTACTCCTGTCTCATAACTGACATGAAGGTCTTTGGGATAAATGTTTTGTAAAGCTATTTTACAGTTTTCATTTCACACTGTCCCTTATACGACAAGTAAGCAACCTGGTAGCTTAGATTCAACCCCCCCCCCCCCCCCCCCCCCCGGCTTAATACTCAATGCAAGGGTATAGTTGAAACAAGACACCAAGATCTTAAGAACTTGTTTGAAAAGCAAATGTGGGGATGTACTATCCCTGGTGAACATCTTAATTTGGCTTTATTCACTCTCTAAATTTTCTTCATATTCCGTGTTCTGGTGAGCCGCCAGCTGAGCATCATTGGAAGCAACTTGCAGGCTCTACGCAGATGCCTTTGTTTCAACGGAGGGACCCCCACCACCCAATAGTGGAGAGGTCCTGACCCCTTGCTAACTGTGGGAAGAGGCTTTGCTGGTGTTTTCCCAGAAACTAAGCCTCAGCCTGTGTGGGTGCCTGCTCCTAAATTCAATCCCTGGACTGGAAGAAGCCCCTCAGGCAAGACAAACTCATAACCTCATCCTGAAAGATCCGGAACCATTAGCAGACAATGGAGGAAGCCAGCCCCCTCCCAACACACACAAAAGGGCCCTACATCTTAATGCTCAAAAGTCAGCAAGAAGATCCAGGCTTTTCCTGGAGTACTCCGAGCCCTCCCTGGAGTTGTTCATGAAATTACACACATGGCAATACAGGGGTAGACTATTACTGAGCATTAACCTCTAAACTTTTTTAAAAAAAAAATTATTGCAAAGTCAAATATACAGAGGAGAGACAGGAAAATCTTCTGTCCCATGATTCACTCCCTATCCACAATGGCTGGAGCTACACTGATCCAAAACAAGGCAAGGGGTCAGAAACTTCTTCCAGATCTCTCATGCAGGTGCAGGGTCCCAAAGTGTTGGGCAATCCTCAACTGCTTTCTCAGGTTACAAGCAGGGAATTGGATGAGGGCAGGGCTGCCAGGATTAGAACCAGCATGCAAATGTGATCCTGGCGCTTTCAAGATGAGGGTTTTAACCACTAGGCCACCTCTAGGCCCTATCTAAATTTTTAAAATCCTATTAGCCAATCCCCAAAGAGCTTCCACATGTTCAAATGTTTGTTATAGTAACAATTCGCTTCTCTGTATCCATTCTTAGCTCCTTGGTACAGCTGTAACTATAGTCTTGAGACTGTTAATTTATAAATAGTTCAGTTCTCACAGTTTTGGAGCATGGAAAATCAAAGCTAAAAAACTAGCAGATTTGCTATTTGGGGAATACAAATTTCTCAGAACTAACTTGATGGCATGTGAAAGGAAGAATGAAATTCATTAGTTTCCTGAAATCCTTTCATAAGGGCACTAATCTTCATGAAGCCAAAGCACTTTTGATACAATAATCTTTCTCTGGACCAATGTCTTGATCTCAGATGAGAGTATATTAAGCTTAAAAATGGGAATTTCGAATGGACAAGTATATTTGTAACAGCAAAAAGTTTCATTGCATCTGTTTATTCTGTCCTTTGTAATCCTGAGGTATTTAGGGTATTTCGTGTCAGTTAAGTAGAGTTACAGGAAAAGTGTTTCCAGTAGAAAATATACTATAAAACTCAATGGTAAATAAAAACATTTGCATATTCAAGAACCATGAGGCTGCTTAAGTGCATCTTCAGTAAAAAGCTGTAGTAGTGATAAGATCAAACTGTTGATGTAGTCTAAGCAGCAAAATGAACGCATGTAGTTTCTGAAATATTCTGACAGTGTCGATGAAGTTCTAGGGGGTTAACTGTGGGATCTGAGATAAGGCATGCATGTGAGGAGAAATTAAAGAAGTAAATACAGAATTGTCAGACTCAATAGCATTATTAGAACAGGTGTAGGGAGAGAGAAATGATAAATAGGTCAACCAGTGTAAGCCAAAGGACCAGGGGGTTTGTTTGATATTGAACTCATATTCTTGGACAACTTAGACTGTTTTGTTCTAAGTGACCAGAGAAAAGGGAGGATGACATGCATGGTCATGTGTCTTCAAGAACCCTCAATGCAGTGGGTAGAAGCACAAGTAAACAATAATAGTTTTAAAACTAAGTAGTTTTACATTATACACCAGTGAAAGACAATAAAATGTGGACTTGTGATTCCCTGATTGTGGATGTGGGGTGATCATTCAAGTGTGCCAATCAAGCTACAGACTGAGTCAGAAGATTGATGGTGTCCCATTAGCAAAAACGGGAATCTGATTGCAAGAGACTGCGTCCTTAGTAATTTTCTCTCAAAAAAAATCAGACTGTAATTTCCTGGGGGGGCTAAAATAGAAATAAATTTTAGTCTTCATTCTTTGTCATTAGTTCCTGAAATATTTGCTACCAGTTAAGGACAAACTATCATATGGACTTTGCGTGGTGAAAGAAGCAGTGAACAGAAGCCATTCCTTTTAAATCTTGACTCCTCCTTCTGGATGATTACCTCTTTAACATAATGCCCAAAGAAGAAAATGCTATACTAGTCACAATTTTTGAAAGTTTGCCAACAGCACTAGAAACATATTTTAAAAACTAATTTAAGTGCTTACTTAGATTTTCATTTCAAGAAATTTTACCTTAATGAATATAATTAGCAGGTAAATTGATCACCAGTCACCAGTTCTCTTTTGATGTGTTTTTGTGAGAATTACCAATGTCTGAGTTAGATATTTGATTCTAATTCCTAGATGAATTCATTTCTCTATACCCTAAGACATAGAAATCAAAAGCATTAGATTTTGCAATGTCCTGTTTTTAAAAATTGGACTTTTCAATGCATTTCCGCAGACTTTTTATCTTCAGATTATTCCTCCTGAATAAAATCATGCATGTATCTTTAAGTCTGCTTAATTTTTATTATGGAATATCAAATTTAGTTTCATATAAGTTAATTAGTAAAGCATTCGATTCTATTTAGTAGAAAAATATATCAGTTGTACTTCAAGAACTTGTTTGGATTATGGGCTCTAAAATACTTTGTAAATTCCTCTCAAACGAGTTGAGACAGCTAAGTGTTAAACATGATTCCGTGTACTATAAAATGTATTAGATTATTAGATTAAGCCATTCAGAATGAATGCTTGACGTGATTTCTATCAAACTTTGGTTTAACACTTCTAACTTTATACTTCAAAGCAGTAATTTTCCTTCTGGTTAAAACATTATAACCCTTTTCTTAGGCATTTTACCATTGTATTATTTACAAAGATGTGACTAGATGTGTGCATTAGATGTAACACATGTAATTCTATCAATACTCATAAAAACATTTCTTTTGAATTTTGTACTGAAATGTCTCAAGCACATAATGATTTTTACACAACTAGCTTGCTAATTTTTTTTCAATGATCTTTCTTCCTTATTTGAAAGACTGGAGTACTGGGAAAGATGAAGTCAGAAAGAGCGAGCGAGAGGTGGGGAGGGCAGGAAGAGAGCAATCTTCCCTCTATTTAAAGATCATTTTCTAAATGGTTAAATAGCCCTAACCAGGATAGTTTTAAGCCAGGAGCCAGCAACTTCAACTGAGTCTTCATTCAGTTGCCATAGCCAAGACTTAAGCCATCCTCTGTTGGTTTTCAAAGCACATGTTTGGGAGCCTAGTTCTAAGTAAAGCAGACAGGACTTGATCCAGTAGCAAATGTGGTGCCAGCCTTGTAGACACCCACTTAAATGCTTGACAAGATGCTTGTGCTTCTCAAATTTATGTAAATAACACATTTGGGAACTGAATCACCTCCCATAAATTTTCACTCTATATCTGAGGCAAGGATAAAGCTATTTTAGTATTAATGTTTTCAATAATAAATATATATATGACTAGCTTCTTGTTGAATAATTTTCCTGTTTAACATCTCATATCTTCTAAATTCTAGCTTCATTTCTTCTATTTTATTCCTTTCATTCAACTATGTACAAGGTGGAAAAATACAGGAATGTGAGGGAAAAAGGCAGGAGGAGGAGGAAAGAGAAAGCAAAAGCAAGCTCCCATGCATTAGTTTGTTGCTGAATGCACACAACTTACCCAGCAGGGCAAAAAACCGAGCTGGGAACAAGGTCCAGCTAATCCAAAAGAAGTGAAAAACTAATCTATTAATCATAAGTGCTTGCTTCCGAATTCTGAGTTAGTGGGAATATAAAAACAGAAATCTAACGTTGCTGTCCTCCTAACTGCTAGGCAAAACACTGGCACCTATTGCATTAATCTCACAACTCTGATATGCCATTTTCAAGGAAGTAGACATAATAAAGTTGACATTTTCAGTTGAAGAATTTTGGTTCAAGACAAATTTAACCTTTGTATAATCCTGATTGAACATTTTCTTTATTATTCCTATTGTTATGTGATTAGAAAAATCTGTCCTTATTCATTTAGTTGGTAATCATTTCATTCAATATTGCCCAAGATACAAGTCAACTTTTTTTTTCTAAGGCAAATACAGAGTTGGAAGGATTTTGAAACTTGCGGAGGTTAAAAACAGTACAAATGAATGCTGCTTTTTTCTGCTGCAATGAGGTTGTTACATTTTAATACAATTATAAAAAACTCATTGTTTTTCATATTGTGTTTCATTAAGACTTAGATCTATTTAACTCATCAAATAACATTTTAATTAACCTTCATCTTTTATATGTAGTGTCTTCTGATTCTATCATCCCACACATTTCTGTACCACAAGCTGTCACCTTGATTCTGTGTATGTCCTCCCCAAAAATTGTATTTCATCTATATTAAAGGTAGAGATACAGAGAAAGAGACATGTTTCATTTGCTGATTCACTCCACAAGCATGTTGTACTAGGCTAAAACCTAATTCTAGAAACTGTGTCCCGTGTCAGTGTCCCCCATGGGATGCAAAGGTCCAGTTACCTGACTCATCTCTTTACTGTTTGGCATTTGCTTTAGCATGGAACTAGAAGTTATCACAGACAGACTGCTTAACAAACAGTACCACAATTCCAGCTTGTATGTCTGTGTATTATTTTCCGGTATCAGTTAATTTGTCAAATTTTTTTAAAGATTTATTTATTTTTATTACAAAGTCAGATATACAGAGAAGAGGAGGAAAGAGAGAGGAAGATCTTCCATCCAATGATTCACTCCCAAGGTGAGCGCAATGGCCGGTACTGCGCCGATCCGGAGCTGGAAACCAGGAACCTCTTCCGGGTCTCCCACATGGGTGCAGGGTCCCAAGATTTTGAGCTGTCCTCGCCTGCTTTCCCAGGCCACAAGCAGGGAGCTGGAAGGGAAGTGGAGCTGCCGGGATTAGAGCCGGCATCCATATGGGATCCTGGAGCCTTCAAGGTGAGGACTTAAGCCTCTAGGCCACGCTGCCAGGCCCAATTTGTCAAATTTTTACTTGGCTTATTTAATATTTTCAATATCCCTTGTATATGCTGCATTGAAGTCCTCCATTTGACAGTGTTTTTTGCATGGATTACGCCATCTGAAGCTTGTCCTTCCATTTTTTAAATAAGCTTTTCCATATTAAAGTTGTAACTTTTATCTTTCATGGGTAATGTTAATGTGATTATATTTTCAAATGCATTACCAAAGTGAAGATTATTTAGATTTTCTACTACTTTTAATTTGTATGTTTTACATTTTCATTTGTGTCAAAATAACTTTTCAATTTTTATACTGTAGATTAGACTAGTACCCAGTTTTTTGGCACAAATTAGTTTGTCCATACAGTTTCTTGAATAATATCATTTGTGCATTGCATTACCTTTGTATATCGAAATCTAGTATACTATAGCAGGATCAGATAACGTTGGCTCAAAGTCCCACATGAAACCTTTAAACATTATACGTACTTGGTGTTACACTGCGTCTGCTAGTGCAATCTTACCCAGAGACAGTCAGGGATAGCATTGTAATATTGTACACCATAAGAAAGGTGTCCACATTTTCACCATTAAGTATTTGATGACATATAATTAGTTTTGTAGATCTTTTTTGTCAAGATTGAGACTGTCCTATGTGTCCAGTGTACTGAGGTTTTGAGCTGTTTTGTATGCTGTTAAAAGTATTTCCCCTCTGTATTCATTTCTAAGGTATGTGGACTTTTCTCTTTGGTTTGCTTATTTGGTATACTATATAGTTTATGAAAGTCTAAGCAATCCTAGACATCTTGAATAAATCACCTGCTCATGTTGTATAATGGCTTATGCACACTACTCTTCAGGTCCCACATCCGGGAGGAGGGGCTGTAATAGCGGGGAGCAGGAATCGGGAATGGAGCCATTGCTGACTTTGGTATGGGATACGCGGGTCCCAGTGCTCACTTCGAACATCTAGATGAAATGCTTCTGTTTATTTGTTAATATAATGTTAGGAGAATGACCTCTCTAATGTAGTGGTGAATTTAAATATCGCCTGAAACTGAGCTCAACCATTAAACATTTATTTTCAATATTATAGGAAACATTAACACACCTACTTTATACATGTGTGCAAACATGCTTATAGGTTTCTGACATAATTGTTTAATTGCAATGAAATTGTAATTTTTTGATACTGCACATATAATAATTACTAAAATTATTAGAATTTAAATCTTGTTAAAGCATTCCAATTATCAGTGCAACTGACAAGCTTCTATGAAAGAGGAGTCATAACCTGTTATTTCATCCAGGATTATTTTTACAAATTTAGCTTTTCAATAGCATATTAGGTGGTATATGGAGTATTTAAATAAACTAACAAAATTTGGTTAGTTTTTTTTTTTCAATTGAATACTTCTCCTGAGAAGTATAAAGCTAATACTATTTAAAAACATCATGTGAAATTTAGCTGCATAATTTGTTGTGTATAAATGGCTTCTATTGTTACATTAAAAATCTCACTCTGGGAAAATATTAAATGGAGAGTAGAGGAAATATTTCCTGGGATAAATGCTTGTAGCCAATATTATAATGCTGGAAGACTTATGCAGTGAAATTGATTTAGTATTCTTCAAGAAATTATGCTAGATTTTCATAGAATATGGGGAATGACTCAGTTTTGACAACAGGATTAAATATTTATAAACATACAAAGAGTTTGGAAAGAAAATGAAAAAAAAATTTAAATTCAACAATCCTATAAACTAAAATTAAAAAGTAAGGAAAGTAAGCTGAATATAATTAAAATACTTTAATTAGAATGTTAAATAATATAGTTATTCCTTTTGAATTAAGATTAATAAACATAATGCAATGAGGAAGTGAGGATGTGATTATAGGATAAATATAAAAATATATTGGAAAGTTGTCATCATAACTCTTATGTAGAAGTTGCTTCTTGTGTATCTTAAAAAGACCACATACAATTACATTTATATACAAAAGGCATATTTATATATAATATAAGTTATTCGTTTTAATGTTGTCAATATGCAAACATTTACTTATCTACTTAAAACAAATCTTACTTCCTGAAGATACCTTTCTCATCTTAGTCATATATTCAACTATTTTGAATAATTTCATTTATTTTTTATTTTTCAATGCTTTATTTTTGGTGATTTTTTACATAGTTGATTAAGGTGGTAAGGGTCAAGGGCTACAGAAAGGTGGGTGAAACCATTATTTGCACATTCTCTTGTTTTCCTTCCTGTATCTAAGGGAAGTGGGGAGGTAAAGGGAGAAGACATATCTATCCTCCCAGCCACCTTCATACTCTGGGATGGTGGACAGCCACCCCATACCACCCAGGTTCCCTGACGTGGGGCATATTCTGAGGGTGCTGCTCAAGAAATTTTGATAGTTCAACAATTCTAAATAACTGCCAATCTCACACCTCAAAGTACAATGACATTGTTAGAGTCCGCTGGTTGACACAGTCTACTGTCGGTTGTCCATTTGCCCACATGGTTACTGCTGGAGTAGTTGATCAATCTGTACTTCCCCCATCCGCTGTTACGATGGAGCGGTGGACAGCATATCCAGGTGCACATGGAGGATATGGCAGTTCATTCCAGTCTGCATAGGACAACTGGTACCACAACAGAGGACAGAACAAATTGATCAACTAATTTGAATGATTTTATTTAAATATGAGTATATGTTTATATATTGAAATTCTTATTGTTGGATAAAGACTTCAATCTTCGCATATAATCAGTCATTGCTTTATCAGCTCACTCCCAAAATGGATATCAGTTATAAATGTCATGGTCATTTTTCAGTGTGACCATCTGTCCACTAAGGGCTTGCATTTGATGAAAAAGTTACTTCACAAAAGTTGGCACACAGCTGCCAGATGGCAACAGCTTGTGAGCACCATGGCCCAAGTTAAATTTAAACAATAGGACTAATAATAAAAATTGGTATATTGGCATTTACAGATTAACTCTTAATGAAGCATGATGATTACAGGTTTTGATAAGTCAGATTGAGTTCTATTCTGAGTTAGACATGTGCTTACAAACCATGATTACTTCTTTGTGCTTTCTTTACCAACTGATTAAGACTAAGAAGTTTGTAAGTTCTGCAAATTCTTATCTATTGCATGTTTTAAAATACTCTGTTCTCAATTACAGATCAGTAAGACTAGTAATGATTTAGAAATATTGGAACACTTTACATTTTATAAAATGTACAGCTTGTAATATGTAATTACCTTAGAGAAAGATGCACATTAATATTTCTATTGTAATGATGAATCTCTAATGGGTATCTCGAAATTCAATGTACCTATTCAGAAAACTAACCATGGTGTTCGTTTTTGACCATGAAAGCATTTGGACATTGTATCGAAGAATGTATTGTCTTCAGTTTAGACATTAGCTTCATTGGCTCCTTGATGACCTCATTTCTATGGTAATCTATGATGTCATGATCACTTTCCCTCACCAGTTAAATTCCGGACCAGTATTATGATTGATACTAATGCAGATCTGCTTTCAATGCTGGCATCTCATATTGAGAGACATTCAAAACATGTTATTCTACATCCATTCCCACTCCCTTTACATGCCAGGGAAAGTTGGTAACAATGTCCCCAGTGCCTGGACACCTGGGTACACACTTGGACAACCCCCATGAGGTCACTGGCTTCTGGTCTTAACCAGACCCAGCAAACACTTGCAGCCATTTGAGCAGTGAATCAGCAGAGAAAAGGTCTTTCAGATCTTGATTTGTTTTTAGTTTCATCTCTTCAAAACATTTTCTCACTGAATTGTCTAATGACTCGTAGATCATACAGTAGCAACATTTTCTTCAAGAAAGCTCTTGATTTTCTTTTCTATAGCAACACATTAGTCATTCAGTAGCATGTTATTTAACTTCATAGCATTGTTACTTTTTTAAAAGTTTATTTTTATTGGAAAGGCATATACAGAGAGGAGGAGAGACAGAAAGGAAGATCTTCTACTTGATAATTGGCTGAGCCAATCTGAAGCCAGGAGCCCGGAGCCTCTTCAGGGTTTCCCATGCGGGTGCAGGGTCCCAGAGCTTTGGGCCATGCTTGACTGCTTTCCCAGGCCAAAAGCAGAGAGCTGGATGTGAAGCAGGACTACCAGCATGTTCAAGGCAGTGATTTTAGCTGCTACTATTGTGCCAGGCACTCATGGCCTTGTAAAGTCTTTTTTTTCTTCCTGTTGATTTTGTTTTAGGATTTTTCATTTAAGGGAAGGTATAGTAACTGTGCAATGGAGACTATCATATCCAGTGGCACGTTATCTAACTTCATGGCATTGTAAATTTCTGCCTTCCTGTTGTGGCTTTTCACTTGGGGATGTATAGTGACTGTAGTGGACACTGACATGTCCAGATGTGAGGATAAATTGTGGTGTGCATCTCTACATCTGGATTGAGGATGAACTCTCAACGAAACTGCTGGATGTGTCGTGACAATGGGATGCTGAACTCTGTCATTGTTCATGCCCTCATTATGGCTGTGTATGAGTAATTATGCTGTTGTAATGATGCGGGAGAATTGAGCTTGTGTGAGGTGGGGGGTGGATTGGAAAGCGAGTTGGGGAAATCCTAGGGCCTATGGCACTGTATCATAAATAACAGTAATAAAAAATAATAAAAATGAAAAAGCACAAGAAAGCAATGAAGAAATATTTTCAGAAGAGATTTTCTTTGTGTCTCATTCTAATTCTGCCTTCCAAATAAATAACTAAATCACTAAATAATAATAGCCACTGATCCACCACCTTTGGCCAAAAATGACTTGTGTCTGACATTTGTCGCAAATTCATTCAAAGATCATTGCTCATGGCTTCAAACTACTTCACACTTGTCTTCAAAAGGCATTTGGGGATTAAATCAGTAGAAAACTTCTCACTGTCTTTCAAACTTAAAAAAAAATTATTAGATTTAAAAGAAATGCAGTGCCTGGCACAGAAGCCTAGTGGTTAAAGTCTCAGTTTGCATCTGCCAGAAAATCATGGGCACTGGTTCTCAGCATATCATTTCACAAAACGTTTTTTTTTTTAATTCAGATACATTTATATATGCATCTCAGCTCCAAGGAATGATTAATATTTACTGTCATTATGAGTAGGTTTTTTGTTCTGTTTTTTCTGGGTTTTTTTGGTAATTTAATTTGATGCAAGATACCGTAATTTTTCTAGTTGGATGGATGGATTTTTTTATAAGCATTTTTAAGCATACCCCAGATTGTTGTAGGAAATGAAACTTGCAAACAGTTTTGTGTTCATATTTCTGAACGCTTCTTTGGGAAGAACGTCTTTAGTCTTGGATGGGGTTTCCTTTGATCCATGTAATGACATTGTACGTGCTGAGGCAGCTGATTGGGACAGATATGTTTTGGGTAGCTCGTTATCTCTATCCTCTATGTAACCTATGCTACCAGAACATCATCACAGCTGCCAAGACAAAACATCTCCAAAAACTGCAACACATTCTTTGAAGTAAAAGCTTGTTTAATAATCGCTGTTCATTAGTCCTGTACCATGGCAAGGCATCATTCTTTCAAATAATCTAACTTGGGTTCCACGATGGGTGTTGGGAATAGCTTCTTTCTTTCGGCTTGTAGGAGCCCCAGCTAATTACTTCTGACTCCCTTTAGTTTGCTCACATACGTGTACCAGTCAGTCCTCTGCTGAATACTTAAGAGATTTGTCTTCAAAACTCCAGTTCTCTTTCTACTCAACTTGGTCTCTGGTATTCAAAGTGTCCTTCAGGTTGCTGCGGATTCCCCAGGCTCTTCATTCCATCTTTGCAATGCTACAGACTGAGTCTGGATCACTCGCTTTTCTCTGCTGTCTAGTGGTTCCTGTATGTCGCGTTTATTGTGACCTCATGAGTGTGACTCTGAACTCTTCTGTAGCAACAATGCATAATGTAGTTTCAAAAATAGAAAATCCAAATGACTCTCAGTAAATTAACATGTAAAACAGAAAATAGCACCTGTGACTGTATCATGTTACATTGGAATGTGGAAATGCAAAACTATAACTCCTGTGTAGTCATTGTTTGATATTAAATATAGTAGCATGCCATAAATAATGATACAATACAGAACTTCACATATTTCAGTGTGCATTTATGATTGCCTTTTTATATATGTATTTTTCATTTTGAAATAGCAAAGTCTAAAAATACCAAAGTGGCCTTAGTTTTGTTTTTGTTTTTCAACACATCCTAACAAATTGAAGTGTGTTTTAGAATCTAACATTTGTAACAATATGGCTATTGCAATAAAAATAAGAAATGGCTATAATTTCACAATTACTTAAAATGCCAGTACGATTACTTCCATTTCCAGTAACAATATAAAGCAATGTCTCTGAAAAGATTTCCTATTGCTGAGAAGTTCACTGGGTATCTCATAATGAACTTAAACTTGGCAAGTTCTTCCTGTAAAAGTAATACTGCTAAGTTTTCTGACATCGTTAGTGACCATTCACTGTCGATGGATTAGGACATATTTTTATTAGTGAACACCATGTACTTCTAAGCTAACAAAGGCACTAAAAAGAAAGCTGAGCTGTTTTCAAAACAAAACATTGATATATGAATGTAGCATGCTGAAAATTAAAATTCTTAAGGATTATAATTCTCAGTAATTTTTAATCTCTGCTACTATGTGTGCTTGATTATCTTATGCTTTATCATCTGAGTACTTCTAAAATCAACTATAAAAATAAAGTCAAATATATTTGGAACAATTAAGTCACAAAAATTTTCATGTAAAGATTTTTAGAAGTGCTACATCAACTAATTTTTCAAATAAGGGTATAATTAGTATTTAGGGATTAATTATATATATTACTACTAAAATAGTAACTATAAAACTTTCTTCATTCAAATTTTAATTATTAATTTATGAATATACTTTAAATATGCAGAATTACTGCAGATGTATGTGTAATATATATGTATGTTCCTGGATAAAATGATATCAGAATACTAAATTAGTATTTGGTTTCTAAGGATAGAGTTCTAAAGTATTTCAGATAGCATTGATGCTGCTCTGTTTGAATAATTGCTGCTTGGTTACTGCTAAGGAGTACAACTTGTATTTAGGGAGCACAGGTTCTGCAATTGTCAGACATGCATTCCCAGTTTTAGATTCTTAGCTCTCAGAATGAGTAGTCCACTAAAATAAGTTTTAAAATCTCAATTTTTAAAAACTAAGGCATATTGATTTTATGCCTTTAATCATTCTGCTTATTTTCTGTTTACTTGAGTTTGTATAGTTGTTACGATTTATTTGTTTTTATTTTAAAGGGAGATTTTACAGAGACAGTGTTCCATCTGTTTCACTCCCAGATGGCCACAATGGCTTCAGCTGAGTTGGTGTGAAGAAGTTAGGAGCTTCTTGCAGGTCTCCCATGTTACAAGTTCCTAACATCCCGAATCATCCTCCAGTGTTTCCCCAGGCCAAATGGAAGAGAGCTAGACTGGAAATGGGGCATTTGGGACACAAAAAAGCACCCATTTGGGAAACTGCATTACAGGAGGAGGCTTAGCTTCTTATGCCCTGGCACTGGATCCAGTCTAGATACTTTGTGTAGAGAAAGGACTATACCTGTGTTAAACCACTATTAAATTGTGCGTGGTGTAAAAAGTGAAACTACTCACTTTAAAAGTGTATATATATATGTATATTTATATATATAAATATATGTATATATATAATATGTATATTTATATATAATATGTATATTTATATAAATATGTATATTTATATATATATAAAAGTGTGTGTATATATATATATATCTCAGACAGTGACAATGAAAAGCAGAAACAATGGGATGGGTAGATGTCATGGAACCAAGACTTGGATCATTAATTGCTGCTTTCTGTACATTAGTAGAAAACTTAGTCAGAAGCGGGACTAACACCTAAGTCCGTACAGTGACATGCAGGTGTCCCGAGTGTCCAAAATTCTAAGCCAGACGCTTCTTCCAAAGAGCTGAGTTTAAATTAGCTCCTAACAGTTAATTCAGTAGAATCATTATCAATTTATTTTTTATTTATTGTTTTTAGGATTTGATGGTGATTTATTTATTTTTAAGCTTTTTTTAATATTTTGACAATCTTTATATAGTTAATTACAGAAAAAGGTTCAGGGGCTACAGGAAAGTGGTTAAGACAATTATTTTTTCCATATTGTTTCCTTCATGTTTAAAGGGGGGTATTAAGGGAGAAGGCCCACACAATTTCCCACCCTCCCCAGGTCCTGGATGTAGGGTATGCTCTGAGGTTCTTGATCAAGTGGTTTGATAGTTCAACAGTTATGAATCGCTGCCAATCTTGCCACTCCAAGCACGATGAGGTCCTTGAATAATCCACTGATTGACGTAGTCCATCGTAGTCTGTTTGCCCCGTATTTCGTTGCCAAGATATAGCTGAGATGGCTGGTTGACCTGTTCTGTCTTCTCTCTTTTCTTGGTTAGGGTTCTGAGTGCAGCATTATGATTGGGGAGATCTCCAAAGAAACTTTGTCGGATGCATTATCAATTTAAGCATTTTTACTTTTTTACTTTATTATCAATTTATGTATTCATGCACGCTATTTCGTTTTTCTGTAAGTAATAGGTATCTCATATTTGAACTTTTTTTTTTGATGTTTGGGAACCAAATCAAAATGACATTTTAAATGTATGTGCTATTTCAAGAGAACATTATTATACACTTAAATCACTTTCATATGCACTTTTACATTTTCCTTTAATTTGCTGTGTGGGTTATGCAGATTGTGGTGAAATTAGTACAATGCTATAATGGCTTTCTTAGATCCCTTGTAGGTAGAAGAGAAGCCTATTATGTTCCCAATAAGCAAACCTATTAGAATGAACTCAGCTGCACTCTATGTGATTCGTAGATTGCAAGCATCAAAACAAAAGTACATTTTCAAGAAAGGACTTATTGAAAGGATTATCACTCTGATATGCAGATTTTACTGTAAATTAATACTTACCACCAAAAAAAGGATGCCTAATGAGAAGCAAGTTACGCTTTCTCTAATAATATTAAAATAGAATTTTACTGGAACTTACTAGTATGAGATTAGACAGACATGTGTAGGCCAAAACATAAGTCTTCATCCTTATTGCAAAAAATAATTTCTATTGTAAACCAAATATCTTTGTGTCATGGACTCTACAGGCCATGTTTATGCTTACATATTTTCAAAGATGTATTTTTTATTGCAAAATTAGATATATAGAGATGAGGGAATACAGAGAGGAAGATATTCTGTCTGATGATTCACTCCCCAAGTGACCACAATGATCAGTGCTGCGCATATCCAAAGACAGGAACCAGGAACCCCCTTTTGTGTCCCTCAGGTGGGTGCAGGGTCCCAAGCTTTGGGCTGACCTTAACTGCTTTCCCAGGCCCTGCTTTTGCACGCCCTGCTTTCCCAGGCCCTGCTTTTGCACGCCCTGCTTTCCCAGGTAGCTGAATGGGAAGTAGAGCTGCTGGGATTAGAAGACTCTTATTTTATTGGAAAATCAGATAAACAGAAAGCAGGAGAGACAGAAGATCTTCCAACCATTGATTCACTCCCCGAGTGACCGCAATGGCTGGAGCTGAGTCAATATAAAGCCAAAATGCAAGACTCTCTTCCGCATCTCTCATACAGGTGCAGGCTCCCAAAGCTTTGGTCTGTTCTCAACTACTTTTTCAGTCCACAATGAAGGCGCTGGATGGAAGCGCAGCTGCTAGGATTGGAACTGGTGTCCCTATTGGATCCTGGAGCATGCCCTGTGAGGACATTAGCAGTTAGGCAACCATGCTGGGCCCCAGTAATCCTCTTTCCATAATTTTGATTTTCATATTTGAGTTACTTGTAGTCAATCCCTATACAAAGACATTAGATCGGCAATTCCAGAAATAATTAGCTTTAAAGTGAACAAGTTTCTACTAATGGAGGAATGTGTCACAAATTCATGCTGTCCCAGTTCTTGCCCTGGAGTTGCCATGTATACTTATCTGTTAAACACTTAGCAACCATCTCAGTTATCAGAGTGACTCTCAGGATATTAGAGCTGGTATCGAATTAACCTTATTTTTGTTAAGGGTCCTAGGGACCAATAACAATGATGCTGACAATCTTATTACTCTGTATTTTTATTGACCATTCTATTTTACTATTGGGTACTTTCCTCATTTACACTAATTCACAAATTTCCACATAAGAATGAAAATGAAAGAAAAAATCAATTATGTAGGATCTGATATCTGTAGTCTAGGCATCTATCCATGTAGAGGTGCTGGATCATACGACTTGCAGATAAAGAAAATATATGCGTAATGTGGTATAAAGGATATCATTGTTGGTAAAATATTGTCCAATAAATGTGAGATTCTGAGTGTTAGAATGTCATAATACAGGGCCTAGCACAGTACCCTAGTGGCTAAATGCCTCACCTTGAATGCGCCAGGATCGCATTAGGCACCAGTTCGTATCCCAGCAGCCCTGTTTCCTAACCAACTCCCTGCTTGTGACTTGGGAAAGAAGTCTTAAGATAGTCCAAAGCTTTGGGCCCTGCACTAGTATGGGAGACCCACAAGAGGCTCCTGGCTTCGGATCAGCACAGCTCCTACTTGTGGAATGAATCATCGGACAGTAGATCTTCCTCTATCTCCTCCCCTCTATGTATGTCTTTCCAATAAAAATAAAATCTGTTTTTTTTAAAGTCATAGTACAAGAAGTACCAGCAGAAGTAGGGAGAGGAGTTATTCAGAAATAAAACATGAATGGGAGGCAGTGATGGCAGACAAAGGGAGACGGTGGCTCATGTACAGATCATGATAGAGCAACTTGTTTTCAAAAAATACTAGTTGCAAAAACAGTATAAGCTCATTTTGAATTTTATTTTATGCTGCCAATTCTAGGCACCGTACTCTGTGTGGGGGGTGAGGCACTGAGGAGAGAATTACTCCAATATATTTCAGGGTTTTAATCCCTGTTGTCCAATCTATAGTCAACAATCAGATTCAAACAACTAATGATCCAAAGATGTTTCCATCAAATATGCACATAGATATCAGGATAATTCAAAAGCTATGGATTCTAAGATACTCTGATCCTCCAACCAGCCAAAGATTGAATGAAAATGAGGAATTTTGGTTCTCACAAACTTTTATATCAATTTCTATCTATATAACTAGAACCTACTACTGTATTTTTTAGTAAAGAATTAATGCCACCTAATGGGAGGACATTCTAGATGTGAAAACAGAAATGCATGCCTAGTTAAAAATCATTAGTGATTTAGTCAGTGCGAGAATTATCAACAGTTTTAAATTTTCTCAGGATTTACTTATAACAAGATTCTGTAATATTACATTGACAATTCCCATTTTATCGCACACTTTCCTCATAGCTTAAATTTAAATTAATTCTCTGCAAGTAATGTACATTTCAAAATTACAAAAAGCCCACATTTTAAGTGTTCATAATATAGTTGAGGTCATCTGGCATTAGGGTATAATAACCACTCTTGTGAATGCCATTGTCATCTTGAAACTTATCAAGCAAAGCAGCCTTTCAGCATATTGTCATTTCAATATTTTTGTCCCTAAGTTGCTATATATTTGCTTTTTAGACATTTTATGGCTAGTCCTACTTCTGTTTTTTCTTTTTTTTGGGGGACTTCCTTTTGCTATTTTAAGAGTTTGTATTTTTATAACTTCCTGTACCCTGGTCCTTTATGAATGAATTCTGCAGTCATGTCATTCAGCTTGTGCAGATGCTGAGACATAGAGTCCTTTTATGTAAGATCTCATTTTCTTTGTGAGGAATATCTCTGACCTGCAAGTCATTATCATAGCAAAGCATGCATTTTCTCCTTTCACATTATTTTTCAAAATTTTCACCTTTGTCCTGTCCATGCATATCTTACATATGACCTCCTTAAAGTCTGAAAATTGCATTTTCTCGAAGCAGATATTCCAGATCTTAAATCACGCTAATTTAATGTACAATTCTGGAAAGCCAATGGGTTCTGTCGATGTTTGCCTAGCATAAGGAACAAGGGCGATTATGTCTTGTGCTCAAGTCCTTGGCAAGGCACATGCTTTAAGCATGTAGATCTGGATAGTTACTTATGGAAGCAATGTAATTGCTCTGACCCAATAGAATATATAATATATGTGTGTGTATTTCATCCTGTAACAATTGACTTGTTGCCACATTTAGTGCTGGCTGCACCTAAATGTTTTCAAGTTCCCTGGACGTTTGAGCCTTACGCTGAGTTGCTCACATTGACTTTAGACATCAGGGATCCAAGATCCTGTACTGAAATTTGGGTCATACAGGCTATCTTAAACAATGTTAAAAATGTTAATGGCTTACTGCTTCGATTTCAATGACTGGCAACATAAATGAACTACCTTGGTATACCAGCTTCAATTACAGTATGTTCTTAAAGTACTTGAACTGATGCATATATGTGCATGTAATTTTATGTATATATATATAGTACGTATATACTTTCTTGGCTTGATGGCTGCAAGCTAAATATCAGTATTTCCACATTTTCCTTATCTTTCTCTCAATCAGATTCACTAAGAGCTATAATTGATACAATAAAAATTTTTTTCTAGCCAATATTTGCATATTTTCAGATACTTAGAAAATATTTCATCATGGGAAGTCCCAAACAGGTCGCTGCTGGTGTTGTGGTTAATTACTACAAAGTCTTGGTTTTTAAGCTGATTTACTTTGGCTGAAGTTGTGATACAGTAGTTACACAATTGAACATGACGTCAGCATCCCCATACGGGTGGGTGCCCCTGCTGCTCCACTTCTATCAAACTCTTGTTTATGTTCTTGCCATAGGATGGATGGCTCAAGATTCTTGGTCCCCTGCACCCACGTGGGAGACCATAAAAAAGCTTCTGGCTCCGGGTTTCTAACCAGTCCAGCTTTGAAAGTTGAGAGCGTTGAGGAGTGTACCAGTAGAAAGATTTCTGCCTTGATACGCTCTGAAAACAAAAATAAGTAAAATAAAATAAAAATAATATAAGCAAAGTAAATAATAACTCAAATATATAAAAAACAAAACAAGGTGTTGTTGCAAATCAAAATGAAGTTTACAGGTTTGAGTAGGGTCTGATATATTCATGACTTTGATCACTAGAATTATTTTTTCCAAGAATAAAAATTCTGTTGGACAGTGAGATTTACAGAGAGGAGAGAACGAAAGATTTTCCATTTACTGGTTCTTTCCCAAGCGGCTACAGCTGGAGGTGTGCCAACCCAGGAGGAACCAGGAGTTTCTTCCTGGGCGCCATGCAAGTATATGTCTAAAGGTTTTGGGCCATCCTGTACTGCCTTCCCAGGCCACAAGCAGGGAGCTGCATGGGAAAAGTTGAGCAGCTGGGACACGTACTGGCACCCATATGGGATCCCGTCTCATGCAGATTTAGCCACTGAGCCATCATGCGGAGTCTTAGAAGTATGCTTAAAAAATTTAAACAAAGATCACACTATGGGTTTTCTGGTAAATAATTCCTCCACAGAAAAGACAGAAGTAAAGGGCTAAACAATATCAATTCTTATAGAAAATCTGATTACAAGAGTGTATCTTTGCAATGTACAGGTTGGTAATGGAATTGAAAGTGGCCACGTGTTTAATTGCTATTGTAGCCATGAAGAAGGGAATCAGATGTCAACCTGTTCCATGATCTGTGCACATCCATAATGAATTGTTCCTTTCAAGAACTACTGAGTACGATATACGTCCGCCATCTGCCTTATTGGGCATGAAGAC
The DNA here is from genome assembly GCF_017591425.1 of Ochotona curzoniae. Lineage (NCBI taxonomy): Eukaryota > Metazoa > Chordata > Mammalia > Lagomorpha > Ochotonidae > Ochotona > Ochotona curzoniae. Next base: position 36,676,516 of record NW_024466502.1, on the reverse strand, counting down.
TCTTAATTCTATCACCTTTAAATGTTACGTTAGTAAAGTGCATTTTTCACCAGGGTTATTTTGAAGCTTTGAAAACCAGTTCCATTGCTTGCTTGTTTGTTCCAAGCAACAGTGACACACTCAGCGGCAAACCTGCTTTTGTTAGGCATTCTAAATATGTTATACATGTCCCCTGCAGAGAATTTCCTGGCTTGATGGCTGCAAGCTAAATCTGTGTATTTGGGGGAGAGTTGTGCTTTTTTATTCTCCAAATTTGAATTTTTGAAAGCCCACAAAAGTGAGTGTGCGCAACTTGAGGCAAATTTTCTTCAAATGCACATATTTGTAATCTATAAAACAAGGTGAGGCTAGCGGGGAAAATGATGTCATGTTACTTTGAGAAGCAGCTTCATGCAATCAATCAAATGGGACTTAGCTACTTGATTTCCTTAATTTTATAAAATATTTATAATCAGAAGTGAATGAGAAGACTATGAAGGCAGGGACATTACTATAGAGTGAAAATGTAAGAGGAAAAAAAAATTGGACTGAATGGAATACTTACAACGACAAAAGCAAACATAACATGGGATGACTTACAAGAGATGCAGGAATGAAGCCACTGGGAATGAATCTCCAGGGGAAACATTTAAATATTTTTATTAATTATACTCTTTTACAAAAGCAGTGATGCTTTAGCCATGGCCATAGGTTGCAAAACTAATTAGCAGTGTTAATTATAAGCATGAGATGTTTATTTCACCTTCAATCTGACATAGCTTCACAAAATATATGAAAATTTAAACGTTATTACAGCAATTTCATTTTTCTAAAAATTAAATATAAATACAAAGAATATCTCAAACATTTTATTTCTTCAGTGACAGATTGTTCATTCAGTACCATGTTATTTGACTTCATGTTGTAAATTTCCTGTTTCTCTCCGCTATGGATTTTCTTCTATGGCTTTTCATTTATGGGGAAGTGTGGTAACTGTTTAATAGATAATGTCACATACAATTGTTAAGATACAATTAAGTGCACATCTCTACTTCTGAATCAAAGATGGATTCCCAGTGAAACTGTTGAGTGTATCTTGACAATAGGATGCCATTGTCCATGCCTGCAGTGTCAGGATACACTGAAATAGCAAAATGATGGAATTAAGACTGAGTTTGAAAGACTACATTATTACAATGACATGTGGGAAATTAGTTGGAGGGGGAGGTTTGGGTAGAGGAGGGAAAACAGAGCTCATGTACATGTATCATGTCAAATGATACATATCTTGTAAAAAAAAACACACATATTAATAGTATATATATTTAATAGCATATATACTTAACAGTATACATGTATTTAGCAGTATAAGGATATATATTTAATAGAACAAGAGGAGAGAAATAAAAGGAGAGGAAGAAAATTTCAATCTACCAGCTCACTCCGAAAATATCTACAAAGACCAGGAGTTCAAAACAAGAAGTATGACCTCAATATAATTCTCTGTCAGGGACCCAGTCACTTGAAACATTACCAACTGCCTGCCAAGGTGTTTATTATTGGCAAAGCACTAGATTCAGATGCTGGGGATAGGTATAGAATTCAGGGATACCCATTTTTGGACATGTGTTTCAAACAACGTCTTAAGGGCTAAGCCAAATGACGTCCCACCTCTACCCTGATCTTACAGAACACCAGAAGGTGTTGCAGTCTGGCCCCAGCTTGGTGCGTCCAGTCCCACTCCACACTTGTGTCAAGTGAGACTACAACTGCATTGTGATGAGAACGCAGCCCCCATTCCAGCCCATGGACCCCTTAGTGGGAACCTTCACGCAGCTAGGGTGTCCCCTTAGCTCCCCAACTGGGCCTGTTCCCAGCCCTGGATCATGCGCATGCCAGTGGTTGCTCTGACTCAGCTTGGCACAGCCCCTCACCTGTCGCGACCCCTGTCTTAGACACTGTGGCTTCGTGTCCCTGGCTCACACAGACCAGTAGGAGCCAGAACCTCGCTGGGCATGTCCTGTGCTCCATCCTGGTTTCTAACTTTACTTGTGGGCTAAGGTTTGCTCAGTCCTGCCTGGTATAACCCATTCCATTACCATTTCACACATTGGCCAGCTGTTGGAGCTACTTTTCCCGGTTTGTCCTACCCCTTGGTCTGGCCCACATGTTCACCAGTGAAACCTAAGACTCACCAGGAAAGATTCCCAAGTTTCTCCACTTGAGCCGCTCCCAGACCTAGTTCTCATTCGTGCCATTGGGCTATAAGCCAGAGCCTGGCATAATCTGGCCTTCCTGTTGGCTCTGCATGAGCTGGTGAACATTGCAGCATGGCCCATCCCACCCAGTATAATATACAGGATGCACGTTTTGGTGCTGCTGCCTTGACGACTTCAGACTGTTGTGGGTTCCTTTACCTGTGATTGATGGCAGGCTCCTTGGACACACCTAGCTTACTCCATCACCACCCCATCTGTTGAACTAACCTGTGTGGCTAGAATTTCCACAGGGTTTGGCCCACACATCCCCCACAGAATCTTCCCCCCATGTGGTTCTCTAGCATGTCTGTTAATGTCATGGTGCTGCCTAATGTGACCAGTGTCTGCTGGGTCAGTTCTGTTTCACACCCTGTTACCCACTTGGACCAATGGGTGTTGTAGTCCAGCTGGATCCTACCTACTGCATGCTTGGTCCTGGTGCAAACCAGTGTGAGCTGCAGCCTAGTTGGGGTGACTCCTCATAACCCCCACTAGGCCTGCTCCCTTCCCTAGTTCCCATGAATGTGAGTATGTACAGCAGGCTTGTTCAGTCTGTCCCACCTCCCATTGAGCTCTGGTACTTATCAATGGGCATTGAAGCCTAGTTGGACCCAACCAACCAACTATCCAGCCCACACACATACTGGCAGGTGCCTTTCTGTCTAGCCACCCCTGCCCCTGTCCTTGTTTTTGTGCTATCCAGTGGGAGAGCTTAACCGTAAGGGTTGGTAACCTACTAGGCCACTCCAAGTTGTGGATTGTGCACTCTCCAGGTGGTTCTGACATTTAACTTCGCAGGATTTGCCCTGGTGCCAGTCTCTGCCATCTGATGTGGCAAAGCTTACCCAACCCTCATTCACTCTAATTTTTTCTTGCAGCAGCCAGAACAGTCAACCCAATCTGGCCCTTCCCCAGTCTCACTTACATGAGTAACACAGGTATTCCCCTTACCTGTCTTAGCCCTTATGTTCGATGCTGTGGCATAGTATCCCTCCTGCTGACCAATTGGTGTAAGAGCCTAGGTTGGAATGACATGTACTCCATCCTGATTTCTATTCTTTTTATGAGTTGGAAGTTTGCTTGGCCCTGCCCAGTCCACCCCCTCTCAGTTGCAGTTCTGCCCCACCCCATATCCTGTTTTAGGATGCACCTTCACTTGGTGCTCCCTTGACCTGCCCAGATTGCCATGGGTTCCTTTACCAGTGAGTGATGGCAGGTGTCTTGGTCACTCCTAGCTTAGCTCCTCACCACCCCAGCTTGGAGATAACATGCGGACTTGTATTTCCACAAGGTTGGACCCACACTTCCTCCCACAGAGTTTTCCCTTGGGCCAAATTCTCTAGTGTGCTGGTTAGTGTCTGATCCCCAGGTCTGGCCCACATGTTCACCAGCGGGATGTATGACTTACCAGGGAAGTTTCCCAAGTTTTTCCACTTGATCAACTCCCTACCAGAGACGGTCCCATACATGCCGTAGGGATTTAGGCCAGTACGTGGCGAAGTCTAGCCAGCTCTTGGCCCTGCATGAGCTGGTGAACGTTGCAGCCTGGCCCACACCGTATTCAGGATGCATATTCGGATACTGCTGCCTTGACCAGTCCAGACTGTTGTGGGTTACTTTACCTGTGATTGATGGCAGGCTCCTTGGTTATACCTAGGTTACTCCATCACCACCCCAACTCTTGAGCTAATCAGTGTGTCTAGAATAGGGTTTGACCCACACATTCCCTACAGAATCTACCCCCAGATATGGTTCTCGAGTGCTAGTTAATTTCATGGCCCTGCTTAATGTGACCGATCTGATCGATCATCAGTCAGGTAAGAGAATATTAGCTGCTCGTCAAGCGCTGAGCCTTAGCTTTTGCATGGACTAGTGTTCAGTGCTCAGCATTAAGTGATTACAAGTGCTTCAAAGGAAGTGTTACTGTCATTGGGAATCTTTGGGATTGATTCACATCTCAGAAGCACACTGGGTTTAGCATTGAGCTACCTAAGCAGCAATTCAAAGAACAAAAACCCCAGAGGTCCCGGCTGGGTGGCCAGCACGCAGAGCCTAGTGCCAAATGCACATGCACTCGGTGGCTGGAATCAGGGATCTGGGCATGAGAAGCCCTGTCCTGAGACCCACCCGCAGGCAGCAGGCTGCAGGAAGTTTAAACCCCCAGGCCCAACTTTGCAACGCTCCCAGTCCGCTTTTCAATGAGGGCGGTGGGTGGGCCCTGGGCCTGCCCAGTCATGGAGACCTCCACCTCGGAACCCAGGGGAGCCTTGGGTCAGCTCACCATATGCACCTAGAGGCTGGTGTCAGGGATCCAGGAAATAATATATTTCTGTGTCTGTGTCCTATTCCTGTTAAAATACACTAACTTATTCCACTGTGATCATAGTGACATAAAAACCTGATATACTCGTCGTATTTAACTTTTTGAGCTTGTGGCTAAGAGATACCCATTAAAACATTACATTCTCGGGCCCGGCACGGTGGCGCAGTGGTTAAGGTCCTTGTCTTGCACGCCCGGGATACCATATGGGCGCTGGTTCTATCCTGGCAGCCCCACTTCCCTTCCAGCTCCCTGCCTGTGGCCCGGGAAAGCAGTCGAGGATGGCCCAAAGCTCTGGGACCCTGGACTCGCGTGGGAGACCCTGAAGAGCCTCCTGGCTTTGGATTGGCATAGCATTGGCCGTTGAGCTCACTTGGGGAGTGAATCATTGGACAGAAGGTCTTCCTCTTTGTCCCTCTTCTCTGTATACCCGCCTTTACAATACAAATAAAATAATAAAAATCTTTAAAAAAAAAAATTACATTCTGTGCCACAAATCTATTGGTAACCTGCTACGAGTTGTCTTCCTTGTTACCTTGGATGATTACTGGTGATGTCCAGTGATGAGAGTTACAACATTCAATGTACTTTGTTATGAAATATTTAAATATGAAAAGCAATATTATTAATCAAAGGCACTGAAAGTATATATCAGCTCCCTGGGAATTATTCATTGTGAAAACTCAACTCCTTCCGTTTTTTGTAAACCTATCCTTCAGCCCTTACAACCATCATACTTACTTGAACAAATTGCACAAAATCATTTTGTACATATTCTTGGATATGAGCTGTGTTTGGAATGTGCCAATCAGTTTTCATACTCAAAGTGAAAGTAATTGCACATAAAATTATGCATAAACCAATTGTGTTGATCAATATATCAATGAAGAAATATTATTTGAAACTAGAAACACTACATGCAAGTTAAAGCAACATTCACTAAGATTTTTCAACTAAAACTTTACTATGGTTTTTAATGTCATGACTTGAAGTAGTGAACAGTCATTATAAAGTAATAACAATTCAGTCTTGTAACAAATGAAACTGAATATCCAATGTCAGCCAAATTTTTCTAAGGCATTAGTTAAGTATTGGTGTGCTAGACTTCAAAAATATTTACACATGTTTATACTAAAAAGTTTTGTAGATAATTTATCTCCCCAAACTATCCTGTAACCACAAAGTTGTCCTTTTTATATACTGTTAGGGCATTAAAAATCCTAGATATTTTAGTGGTAATGTTACAAATATGTTCATTTTAATGTTCTAATTCATGGTTTTTTCATATACATCATATTCCAAGTCACCTTATGCAGTTATTTGTTTTCAAGATACTTTTTTTCTATTTTTTTTCAAATTTTTGATATCAGGAAAGCAAACATCCACTAAAAAATTCCGTTAATGTTTTATTACTTTAAAATGTGTATAAATAAAATATCAGCTTTATTTGAACTGGCTATAGAGATATGTGAGGAGTTTATTGAGTCATATAAATAAAGCAGTGAAAATTAGTTTAAAAAAGCTACAGAACAGAGATAATTTGCAGCAAATACTGATGTCTTCATAATGCAATGACACTTCATATTTCAATAGAAATTTTAAGTAGGGTCTGGCACAGTGTCTCAGTGGTTAAATTCTCACCTTGCAGTTTCCAAGGACTCTGCTGCTTTTCCAGGCTCTGAGCAGAGAGCTGGATTGGAAGTAGAGCACCCAAAAGATAAACTGTTGCACGTATTGTATGCTGGTACTCAAAATGGAGAACTTGCTTGTTGGAGCACTGCATTGGACCTATGAATGTCATTTTAAGTGAAGATTGAAGTTCACCAAGTATTTTCTAGTGTTGAGATATTTAGAATATCATAATCCATATGTACTTAAGGTATGTATATGCAAGTGCACATTCCGATACCCCTGGAGTCAGGTAGGAAATCTCATGTTATGGTTACAAGATAGACCAAAATAGATAGAAGGATTAAAACAGAGGTCAAAAATAAAACACAACGAAACTAGTCAACGCTCACAAGTCTCTTTGTCACCAATTTGTTTGGTTTTTCATTCTTGGTATTTTTTTTCTTTTAGATTTATGTATTTTTATTGCAAGGTCAGATATACAGATAGGACAGATATACAAAGAGGGAGAGCGGAAGATCTTCCGTCAAATGATTCACTCTCCAAGTGGCTGCAACAGCTGTTGCTGCACCAATCCGAAGCCAGGAGCCAGGAACTTCCTCCAGGTCTCCCACACTGGTGCAGGGGCCTAAGGTTTTGGGCCATTCTAGAATTCTTTCCCAGGCCAAAACCAGGGAGCTGGTTGGGAATTGGGAATGTGGGATTAAAACTGGTGCCCATATGGGATTTGGGCAGGTTCAAGGTAAGGACTTTAGACTCTAGGCCACCGCGTGGGGCCCTATTTTTGCTTTTTAGAGTTTTGTCTTGACCCTATCTATATGTCATGTCCCTTGACCTGTGTACACCTGTATAAACGTGAGTTATGCTTCTGTACTGTTCTTTCAGTGGGACAAAGGCCAAGGATTCAGTGATTGGGCTTTCTTAAGGCGTATTGTTTCATGTTCTGATACTGAATCAAGTATTCACATACCCATTGTCCAACCTTTTCGTGTCATAAGGAAAACATAAAATGACAGCTATTTAACAATCATAACTCACTGAATTATTCTCGAATGAAAAAAATTTAGATACCTAAAGTTATGCTGATTGAAAAATAACCAATGGTATATGAAGTTTTGTTGTATCATGTTTTTTAACTTCAATTAGGAAATAGTGAAGTTAGCATGCAGTTTTAACTTTGTCACACAGTTCTGTTCTTTGTTGAGCCCCTCATTGCCTGCTGACTTTGTGCAAGTCAAATAATCTAGTCAGGGCCTGGTGCAGGCCCCAGTGGCTAAAGTCCTCACTTTGCATCTGCCGGGATTCCTTATGGCTGCTGCTTCTAGTCCAGGAGACCCTGCTGGCCATCCAACTCCTTGCTTGTGGCCTGGGAAAGCAGTCAAGGATGGCCCAAAGCTTTGGGACCCTGCACCCACATAGGAGACCCAGAAGAGGTGATAGGCTCCTGGCTTTGGATCAGCAGCTTATCTCTAGTCATTTAGGCCATTCCATTTAGGGAGTGAATCAGCAGATGGAAGATCTTCCTCTCTCTTCCTCTCTGTAAATCTGACTTTCTAATTAAAATCTTTTGAAAAAAGGAAAATAAATGACATATATACTAAAAACTGATTTGAAGTAATGTACTCAAATTGTACACAGAAAGTATAAAACTCAGTATGTCATGAAAGAAAAAATGTGTCAATTTAGATAAACTTAACAGAGGAAGCAATCATGTGATGAATGTTTGCTTTGTTTTTCCTGTAATGTCTTTAAAATAAAAGGTTCAAAGGTCCGATCATCCTGTGTAAAGGACCAGCAAAAACAAAAGTGTAAGCACCACCAGAGCAAAGGTGAAGACACGGGAGGAGAGGAATAGAGAGGAAGGAAGGGTGACGAGGAGAATAAGCAGGAAGGGCGGAGGCTGAATAAGTCTGATTCATTTGATCAAGAACAAAATTTTGTCTTTCCTTATGGTTGTATAACTTCATGAGGTTTTCACTAGAGTAACATTTCAAGAGATGACAATCACATAGCTCCACCCAAAAGTGCATATGAAACGGCTGAATGTGCAGGTTTATCAATAAAGTTCTTTCCCTTTTCCTAAGCTCATTCTGCCCTATAGAAGCACATACGTCTAGGAGGGGAGGAAAGTCAAAGATAGGGAAAACAGCTGATTTTGATGATTATGTTGTTAGATTTGGTTGTTTTTGTCAGATTTTTTTTCTTTAAAATTTTTTAATTGGAAAATCATTCAGAGAGGGGATAGAAACATCCTGTCCGCTGATTCACCCCCCAAGTGGCAGCAATGGCTGGAGCTGAGTTGATTTGAAGCCAGGAGCCAGGAGTTTCCTTTAGTTCTCCCATTTAGGTGAGGCGTTCCAATATCTCAGTGTGGTCTGGATTGCTTTCCCAGGACACGAGGAGGAAGCTGATTGGGAAGTAGAGCAGCAGGGATAAAAACTAACGCCCACGTGGGATCCAGATGCATGCAAGTCAAAGACTTTGACTGCTAGGCTACAATACATTCAATTTTAAGAACCATTTAATCAATCTAGTATTGCTCTTCAAATGATGCATCTGGAGTTCTGAGGGATGGTGGGTAGACGAGAAGATGATCTTTGAGTTTCAATGTGACGTCAGGTCATGAGTAATTGCACAGAATATTGCGAGTCTCATAGAATATTGACAATCTCTAATTGTATCATTTCACTTTAGTATAATGGTTTCATTTGTGTATTAAGGGAAAAATAGAAAAATTGTTCACTCTTCATTACTATGAAATGAAGTTATTTTATTTCTTAAAATTTCAGTGAAGAAGCATAATTCTATCCTTTCCCTTCAGCCTCTTGGCCAAAAGTAAAGGCTAGTAAAAGGACATACAAATTATAATTTGTCACTCCAAGTCTACTCAGTAATCTGATTTTATGTTACTTCCATTTATACATGTTTGAGGAATTAAAGGAAATTATATCATTCAATTAACCTATTAACGCATATCATATACATTTAAGACACTATCATGATATATACAAAATGCAGTGATCTTTGTTAGTCAAGAAATTAAACTTGACTTTTTTATAAAATGGAAATTAGAAGTATTAATTCAAGGAGTTCAAATGAAATGTATGCAACCTAATAAATTACTCAGCAACAGTATGCTCCTGAACAATGAACTGCACATCTTTAGTATTAGAAATGTGTTACACAGCAAGTGTGTGTTCCACGATTACTCAACAAATGTGTGATTTTTTTTTCAGATTGAAATCATACACAGTCATACATAAGCTATTACTATCTTGAGGAATAAATGTAAAGTGTTTAGATAGCTGCAAAATTTCTCTCAACCTTAATGCATTTTATTTTTAAGCTATCATGATTGCAGCGATTTTTTTAAAAAGGCATTTGAAATAGCAAAGTTGTGCTAAGTTCTTAGAAGAGGATACTAAATGTTCGTCTCTGTTTTCACGGAGAATTTATTTTCTTACCCCTCATTTTCCTATTTTCTACCTTAATACATGGAAATGTTCATATGGAAGCACAGGATTCCCACATTTCAATGTTACCGTGTGTTTGTGCTTGTTTTTGGAGAGTTTAGTTGTTCCTCTACAGAAGTTTTAGTGCAACTCAGGAAAACACTTAACAGTGTGAATTAGCCTGACTTAAATGATTGTTGTATGATCATCCATCATTTCACTAAAAATCATCCTTTAAAGCAGAAAGATTATTTCTGTTCAAAACATACATCAAAAAAGCTAGATACTTGATTCTAGCATAAAGGAGGACTAACTCCTTCATAAGTATTACATAAATATAAAATTACTTCTCAATGGAAAAAAAGGCTATCACTTTTGTTTTACATTTAGAAAAGCATATGGATAGTTTAAACAGAAAGCAACTCCAGAGTTGAGAAATTGCACTTTCTAGTTCATATATTGGGTTGCCACTAAAATATATTACCACGTGTGATAGCACTAAGATTTAACAATTCTAGGATCAAGAAAATTTCTACAGAATTGGGAAAATTCCTCATCCCTTCAGTTGAATTTCAAATTTCTTACTATCAGACTACTGTATGTATTGTTCCTGCCTCCCTGTGCCCAGCCCACATGATACAGCAGGTTCGATGTTGAAATACTTACACTTATTGCAGTTATAGGTGCAAAAAAGATTCATTTGTTTGTAGAATTTCACTTGATGTATAATGCAAAAAGAGTAATGAAATTGTTTTAAGAAATTGTCTAATTTATACAAACCTCTCAATTTGTTGAGTATAATTTGGATATATAAGCTGGGACATAATTTGGTATTTGATGTTAAACTTGATTTAAAATTTTAATTTTCCTATTGATACAAGTATCTCTGATCACATTTTGTCATTACTTTTGTAATGTTTTTGTTTCCAGAAAATTATAACAATTGTTATATTTCCATGCAGTACAGTTCTTGCCAACATGTAAGGCAAGAAATCTTGGTATTTACTTCGGTTTTTAACAGCGCAATTCACTGAATTTTCTGTCTTAGCTTTTATTTTTACGTCTGTAGCTTTATATGAAGCCATAGCTTCTTAGGTATAATTCTAGACACACAAATGATGACAGGAAACAAAGTATATCAATATTACTTCATCATAATTAAGAAACAAATCTTTATTCATTAAATTACAACTTCCAGGGAGGTATAACGATAAACACATATCTATGTATCACGTTTTCAATACCATATGCATTGTAAAAGGCTGATATCTGCAATATATAGAGATCTATTGTTAATCAATAAAACTCAATCAGAATAAAAAGGCAAATTACTAAGGTTGTGGAGAACTAGAAAGCTCATAGACATCTGGAGGAGGTGAGTCAGTTTAAATTGTGTCTATGTGATTATTTAATGCTTTATTTCAAGAAAAGCACATTTCTTTAAAGGATTAGGATAAGTTTGAAAATGCTGAGTGCTTATTGAAGAATTAAAATACATAACAATATCACAGTAGTGTTAAAATTTCTCAAATATAATTCAAGAGCAGAACTACAGTTTTCTACAATGTAAATCTATAAAAATGAGCAATTGCAACCATATAATTTTCATGAGAAGGAGCTAAATAACATTCAGTGTTGCTCACTCTACCCAATAGAATTTCAACAGAGCAGCAATATTTAGTGGCATCATACATAATATGCCGTAAAACTAAAACAATTGATTTGTAAGATGAATAGTGAAAATCACTAACACTTTTCAGTTGTTACTCTGCTATTGACAATTAGTTACACGTGTATTACTCTGCTATAGTAACAGATAAAGCTACTCCGTGGTTTTAGCTTACTTTGAATCCCACCATATGTTTTTAAAGATTGATTTATTACAAAGTCAGATATACAGAGAGGAGGAGAGATAGATAGGAAGATCTTCTGTCCTATTATTCACTCCCCAAGTGCGTGCAACGGCTGGTGCTGTGCCAGTGCGGAGCCAGGAGCCAGGAGCCTCCTCCAGATCTCCCACACGGGTACAAGATCCCAAAGCATTGGGCCATCCTTGGCTGCCTCCCCAGGCCACAAGGAGAGAGCTGGACGGGAAGTGGAGCTGCCCGGATTAGAACTGGCGCCCATATGGGATCTGGGTGCATTCAAGGCGAGGACTGTAGCTGCTAGGCCACGCTGCAGGGCCTGAATCCCACCATTTTTAAGATGCCTGTATTATTGGCATCAATTTGACAGAATATTAGATTAGCTCTCTGTTGGAAATATTCCACTTGGTTCTTTTTTCCTCCTTCAAACATTGTAGAAATCTTAGTTGTTATTTCCTTGTGTTCTAAGCGTTCTCCCGATCAGCCTGTTACTAGCGAAACAGCCTAGACATGTCTTTGTCCAGATGCCATCTCCTTGGATGGTGATAATAGGCGAAGACGGTCCAGACCTGCTGCCTCTGGTGTGGGAGCAAAGGCAGATGTTTCCAACACAGCAACAAAACATTACGCAGAGGCTCACGAGTGCTCTCCTACTCGCTGGAACACGCTAACAGTTCCTGCTGCACAGACGCTCTCTAGAAATGTTCCTCCTGCTGCAGTGGCTGGAATAAATCTGACTTGTCTTTCCAAATAAATATCCAGAACAATTTTCCTGCCAGAATTTTATTTGGTTTTATATATGCCCATTGAGTTATAAAAATTCTTCAATAAGCAGCTAGGGCAACTAAGATTCAGTTTTCCTATCAATATACATGAAAGACCTGGATAAAATGGCATAAACAAGAAAAAACAAATGAACAAAACAACAGCAATAGTCTCCGTGGTTTGCTGTGTGTTTGGATTTGTGGATTTCTATTTTTTTTTAAGTACATATTCGTTCCTTCTCTTAATATCACTCAGAGGGAAGAGGAAAAAAAATCTGACATTAAAATGTGTTTTGGTAGGAGGTGGGATAAAGGGAAGTGCTATTGTAAGTGAAAAAGATCTCAGCAGGAAGTGTTAGATGTGTCTGGCTGTACTTCAGTTCTCTTGTAAATCCAAAGACATCTTAATGAGGAATACAGAGTTGAAGTCAGAAACCCAGGAAAGGATTATGAGACATTATCTTGTAGATTGAGGAAAGTGTAACTTCTAAGAACAAATAATCTGCTGGCTGCATGCCTCTCACGTATGTAGTAGGAGAGAATACATTTGCTACAAGAAATGTCTTGGAAACTAATTTAATTAAATTGCAAAGTGAACAGGAAGAAGAAAATGGTGCACAGAAATATTTGAACGAAACAGGGGCAACTATGATTATACCGATTATGTGAGATATTGAACCATTGCTTGATTAGGTATTAGGTTCAGAAATTTGCTAATCTAAGCAAAGCTTGTATCATCAACCCTTCATAAGTATAAGGTTCCTTCTCAGTGTAGTTTTATATTTCAGGAAATGGCATATGGCAGCCAGTTCATGTCCTGGCTATTGCACTTCCCATCCAGCTCCCTCTGTACGGGTTGGGAAATCAGGGAGGATTGCCCAAGACCTTGCGATCCTGCACCCTCAGGGGAGACGTGGAGGAGGCTCATGGCTTTGAATGGGCTCAGTTCTGACCTTTTGTGACTATTTGGGATGTGAACTAGCAATGGAAGATCTTTCTTGCTGTCTTTGTTTATTTTTTATTTTATTTGACAATCTTTACATAATTAGGTTTCATAATTAGGGTAAAAAGGCTACAGGAGAATTTGTAACACAATTAGTTCCATGTTGTTTCCTTCATGTATCTGAGGTAAAAGGGGATTTTAAGCGGGAAGCCCCACCCAGTCTCCCACCTGCCCCAGGTCCTGGAATGTGGGGCATGCTCTGAGGGTCTTGATCAAGTGGTTTTGATAGTTCAACAGTTGTGAATTACTGCCATTCTCGCCACTCCAAGCACGACGAGGTCTTTGAAGAATTCCACTGATTGACATAGTCCATCATGGAGTCTCCATTTGCCCAGATTTTTACTGCCAACATATTAATTGAGGTGGTTGATTGACTTGTTCTTTGTTCTGTCTTTTCTTGGTTAGGGTTCTGAATCTGGCAGTTGGATTGGGGGGATCCCCAAAGAAACTGTCTGAGGTGTTCCCAGTCCAGATTCTTGTATGTGCTAGCAAGCACAGAGCCCAGCACAGTCCATTTCCACGGTCATCAGCTGGTGGTTGCTATTGCTGGGTTGGCTCTGTTTCCAGCCTTGTCTTCCACTGGAACCAATGGGTGTTGAAGTCCAGCCTGGTTCTGCCAGCACCTACTCAGCTGTCACACAAAGCAATGTGGGCAGCAGCCTGGTGAGGGTGACCCACTATAACCTCAACCATGGCCTCCCCCTGCCAGGGTTCCAGTGCTTGCCAGTATGTGCAGCAGACTAGTCCAGTCTGTCCCACATCCCGTTCTGCTCTCGTACATGTCAGTGGGTATTAAAGCCTAGTTCCATCTAACCAGCTCAACTATGCAACCCTCAAGGATGTTGTTGGGTCTCTGTCTAGCCACCCCAGCCCCTGTCCTGGTTTTAGTGCCCTCCATGTGGGCGTGGTAACCCAAGAGGGAGGAGCCCACTATTTCCCTCGCCAGGCCACTCCCACTCCTGGATTATGTACTCTGCCTGTGTACCTCTGCCTGGTCTGCCCCCGACCCATACCAAATGTATGCCAGTGGGACACTTTCCATGGCCTCTTCTGGGCTGTTTCCTTTCATGCTTCTTGTGCTTACCTGCTGGGCCTGTCTCCTGCCAGAGGAGTTTCCTGGAATCCTCCATCAGAACCCCTCTGAATGCCAGATTTTGCGCATACCCGTGGGTCTATGAGCCAGCACTAACTACTCAGTTCACCTCATGTCCTAGCAGGAACAGTGGCTTTTCCTGAATGGCCTTCAACCCATTCTGGTTCTTGCAGTTGGACAAGCCCAGCCACGGCGTGTCCATGCCCATATACAGCTCATACATGGCTCAGTGGTGGTTGAGACCTAGCCTAATCCGTCTCACCTCTACCCTTGTCTTCTAAGTTTCTCCACTTGATCCTCTCCCAGACCTAGTTCTCATACATGCCATTGCATTTTAGGCAAGTGCCTGGTGCAGTCCTTCCTTTTGGCCTTGCATGAGCTGGTGAACATTAGAGCCTGGCCCATCCCACATCCTATTTAAGATGTTCATTTGGCTGCTGCTGCTCTGACCAGTCCAGAATGTTGTCAGTTCTTTAATCTGTGATTGATGGCAGGCTCCTTGGTCACACCTAGTTTAGTCCATCACCACCCCATCTCCTGAACTAACCTGTGTGGCTAGAATCTCCACAGGGTTTAAGCCCCATTCTCCCCGCAGAATCTTCTGCTGATATGATTCTCTACCATGCTTGTTAATGTCATGGCCCTGCCTAATGTGACCAGTCTCTGTAATCCAGTGGGAGCTGCTGCCTAGTTGGGTTGACTTCCCATAACCCCCACCAGGCCTGCTCCCTTCCCTAGGGCCCAAGCATGCCAGTATGTACAGCAGGCTTGTTCAGCCTGACCCACACTATCCAGCCCACACATACTGGCAGGTGCCTTTCTGTCTAGCCACCCCTGCCCCTGTCCTTGTTTTTGTGCTATCCAGTGGAGTGAGGTGCCCACTATCTCCCTACTAGGACACTGCAAGTTCTGGATTGTGCACTCTCCAGGTGGTTCTGGCATTTAACTTAACAGAAGTAGCCTCCAGTGCCAACCTCTGCCATCTGATTTTGTGGCAAGCCCCTCCAAACCTCATTAACTCTAATTTTTGCTTGCAGCAGTTGAAACAGTCAACCCAGTCTGGCCCTTCCCCAATCTCGCTCACATGAGACCCACAGGTGCTCCCCTCACCTGTCTTAGCCTTTATGTTCAATGCTGTGGCATAGTATCCCTGCCTCCTGCTGACCAGTTGGTGTAAGAGCCTAGGTTGGAATGACATGTACTCCATCCTGATTTCTATTCTTTTTGTGAGTTGGAAGTTTGCTTGGCCCTGCCCAGTCCACCCCCTCTCAGTTGCAGTTCTGCCCCACCCCATATCCTGTTTTAGGATGCACCTTCACTTGGTGCTCCCTTGACCTGCCCAGATTGCCATGGGTTCCTTTACCAGTGAGTGATGGCAGGTGTCTTGGTCACTCCTAGCTTAGCCCCTCGTTACCCCAGCTCAGTGGGACTTGTATTTCCACAAGGTCTGGCCCACACTTCCTCCCACAGAGTTTGCCCTTGGACTAAATTCTCTAGTGTGCTGGTTAGTGCCCGATTCCCAGGTCTGGCCCACATGTTCACCAGCAGGATCTATGACTCGCCAGGAAGTTTCCCAAGTTTCTCCACTTGATCAACTCCCTACCAGAGACGGTTCTCATACATGCCATAGGGCTTTAGGCCAGTACCTGATTTCTTTTTTGTGAGTGAAGTTTGCTTGCCCCTGCCTAGTATGCCCTCTTCCAGTTGCAGCTCTGTCCAACCTACATCCTGTTTTAAGATGCACGTTCTGGTGGTGCTGCCTTGACCTGCCCAGATTGCCCTCTGTTCCGTTACCCATAAGTGATGACAGGTCTTTCTGTCTCTTAACTCTCTGTAAATTTTGTCTTTCCAATGAAAACAAAACGAATCATAGAAAAAAAAAAACATGAAACTCAACGACTTCTTAGAATTAGAATCTCTATCAAGAATGGTATACATTCCTTATTTGCCAAATTGTTTTTGACAGGATAAAATCATTGAAATATTTTTCTGTTATTAATAGACTAAATACACATTTTCTTAAATTCTTTGGAAGAACGATCCTATGGAGACTTTTTATTACTTTGTGTTACTTTGGGGGTTTATTATACAAAATTCACAAATAAAAAAAACTAGAGAGCAATATGGAAAGTGATAGTATAGACATTTGAAGGTTTCCTCCTTTCTAGGATATATCTTGTGTGCTTTAATACTGATCTATTAGGTCTTGTGGTTATTTATAGCCTGCTGTATTCGATTAACATGATACAGATAAATTTTCTGCTAATGGTTTAACAGCTACTTGGGCATTCAAAGTGCAGTTTCTTTTTAAATAAATGAAATTTAGCATTGTTCTTTTTTAAGCTTTTTATTTTACAGTAGTGCTTAATGATCATTTAAATTATATTGTGTTTATGAGATTATAGTGAATTAGTCCACAATGTACACACATACTATCTAATGGTAGTAAATGTATCATTTCTTTGTCATTTTTGTGTCAAAGATTCCCAAATCCTGGAAAGATGCAGTGATTTAGGACTATCGATATAATTATCCTACTTTACAATAGGACTTCAGAATTCCTTATGCTTATCTTGCTTTAACTTTTTAAGCATTTTGTATGTAAAGACATAGGGGAAACAATTTAGATATGCTCAAAGGACAAGAAAGCTTAAAGTTATCATAACTTTTTAAGAAAGTTTCCATTGACTTTCGTTTTAAGTTATTACATCTATAGATCTAGATACACATATTCTTGAAATTAAGCAGGGACAAAACAGTTTGATCACTGCAAAATATCTTCTGCTTTACTGTTTTAAAAATACCTTTCTTTTCTACACTCTGGCACTCACTGATAATATAGTTTTTAAATGCTGACTTTTTTAAGGAAGAGAATAAACAGAATCAAAATATAAAATCACTTGATTTAA
Organism: Ochotona curzoniae; assembly: GCF_017591425.1. Taxonomy (NCBI): domain Eukaryota; kingdom Metazoa; phylum Chordata; class Mammalia; order Lagomorpha; family Ochotonidae; genus Ochotona; species Ochotona curzoniae. The sequence goes on along the minus strand of NW_024466502.1, from coordinate 36,659,244 downwards.
CTTGAGATATATATAAATCTCATGTACATATATACACATACACACCATTATTGAGTTGTAATCACTGTTGAAACGTGACAACAATGGTGCCGTAAATAATCATGTGCAGATTTGCATACATTTTCTTGTGGAAAAGAAGACAGCCAAAAATCATCCTCCAACTTATATCTGATTAAAATTATGAAATATATTTCCATAAAGACTGAACCATTTTGTTTTCCCATACACAAATATATGTAGTCCTCACTTAATTTGCCTTACAAATTCTTGTCGGCAGTGTGGACTCTTATATAAGAATTCCCTTATTTACATCTTCATTCATCCTTTGAGGGTGATAATTTCATAGTATTACTTTTTCCTTTAAAAATGTTAATTATGTTATATTAAATCATATACATAAAATCATTAATAATGCTGTTCTTACTTCTCCAGTCATTGCTTTCTAATCCAAACACTGATAAAGTTCAAATTCAAATTTGAAAAGTGTATAATTGTTTTTATTGCCTTTGTTGAATGTAAAAATAAATCCCCTAAAATGTTAGACTTAAAAATTAGTTTGAAATATATATTACTAACTTTTTAATGACTTGCCAAGTTTAACAGGTAACAATGCATATATAAACTTAATCCAAGATTTCTGAATTCCAATTTAATTTCCTTGTCAATGCACTACTTTTAGTTTTCAGTTTTTATGCATCTGTTTTTTACAACTTTTTTGGTATTGGCTTTATGGAAGAAGAAAATATATTCAATGACTTTTCGTTTTGGTTTTGAAACGAAAACAATTAGTGCTAAGAAGAATGAGTCAGAAAATAAATTTATTTAGTGATAAGAAATGAGTCAGAAGACTTAATTTTTTAAAGATTTATTTATTTTTTCTGTTGGAAAGGCAGATATAGAGAGAGTAGCAGAGCGGGGAAGATCTTCTGTGCGATGGTTCACTCCCCAAGCCGCTACAATGGCTGGAGCTGAGCTGATGCAACGAAGCCTGCAGCTTTCTCCTAGCCTCCCACAGAGGTGCAGGGTCCTAAAGCTGTGGGCTGTCCTCGAGTGCTTTGCCAGACCACAAGCAGGGCAGGGAGCTGGATGAGAAGTGGACCTGCTGGGATTAGAACTGGCGTCCATATCGGATCTGCACGAGTTCAGGGAGAGAACTTTAGCTGCTATGCTATTGTACTGGGCCCAGAAAATAAATTGAAGGGAAAATAGTTTTAGAATGTTAGACCACAATCAAAAAATTGCAACATGAATGTACTTTCAATGCAGGAGGAGAAAATCACAAGTGTTGGGTGGCCAAGTAGTTGAAGCAGCTAAATCACAAGTTCAGAGCTTCAGGGCTTAGCCACTGTCCTGCATCTGTAAGCAGAGGCTGCATTGGAAGGGCAGCCGTCCTGGTGTCCCTGGCTGCTCTGTGAGAAGGGAGAGTAGTTGCTTCTGCTCCTGCAGCCCTGGCATGATAGCATTTGCATCTGTAATTCCTGAAGCAACAAATTCTCCTAAGCACGACCGGAAGTCCCTGTGTCCAGTATTACACTGCTTGAGGTTGGCTACTGCCAATGTATAGTCTCTTTAGCATTAATCTAGAACTTGCAGTTGATGTCAGAGTGAACTCAATGCATCCTCAAAGGTGGGGCTGACTACTGGTTATATAAATTCTAGGGTGACGTGGGCTTCTGTGCAGCTCCCGCGTAAAGCCTAAGCTGGATTCCTTTCATTCAGACCTTGTCTGCTTGTGTATAATATCTTGAGGAGCCTACCAACACTGTGTGGGATCCAGTTCAGGTAGTTTTGTGGATGCTGCAATGTTGTGATTTAGAAAGCTGAAGCTTTAATCTGTAGTGTGTCCCCAGGTTACACCGAAGGATCTGGGTTAGGACTCTCGTGTCCTTGGAGTCCTGGTGTGTGAGTTTGTGTTCTGAGTGTCCATTGACATCTGGGCTCCTTTCACCATCCGGGGAAGTCACCATCTAAACCCGTCTTAATCCTGGCTTGCTCAGGCTACTTCATGATTCCTAGAGTAGTGTGTGACAAGCACAAGATCATTTTCAACTTGCATATGTCTTGGTCTAGGCCTTTCATTGCTGTAATGTGTAATTAACTTCATATATCCAGTAGCACTTAAAAGGTCAAGTCTACCGCACATGCTTTCTGGGCCACAAAGAGTTCCACCAGTCAGCGCATCACTCATATTTTCTTGGTGAAAACAGAGGGCTTTTCCTGCTGTGTCTTTGATCATCGGGAATAATGCTCCTGGTGTGACAAACATGGATATGAATGACATGCAACTCAGGAGACTGAACACACATACTTCTGAAAGTGTATATTCGCTTCAAATTAAAACTACCTCCTTAATGATCTGCAGGAGACTGGACAGTTGTGGCACTCGTGGATTATATCACCCCAAGAAGATAGCTCAGAGTTCACAGAGATCTAAAGCTAAACCCATTCCCTGACAATGCACATTCCATTTAAAACTACACTCTGTTGTGATGGATGATATTCTTAGGAAGGAACTGTCACTATTCTTGCCCAGACATCCAAGTAGAGCAATAGTAAATGAAAAAGTGGCAAGGAAGCATGGAGTCTTCAAGCATGGGGACTAGTTACTAAGAAATGCTGCATTGTAGGAAGCTACAAAACTCGTGGATTCCAAATTTGAAGTAATTGTTCCCAGGAAACCTAGTAAGATAGCACAGGATAGGTAGAATTTCCAAGCAATGAGGTAACAGGTGCATAATGTGACTATGAAACATAACAAACAACAGAATCAATGAGAAATATTGAAGTTTATGATTTGGATCAATGAAATAGAAACAGAACTTGAAAAAGATTACAACAATAAGATTTTGAAATAAACTACTACAACAAACATAGTGAATTGATTAAAAATAAACAAAGCTTACTAAACATATACCATTAGCCGGACACTTGTGACATAACGTAACAAAGTGTTTGCACTACAGGTATATCTGAGTTAAAAACAAAGAAGCATAAACGCACTACTTGATAAAATGATACCAGAAATCAAGTCCTAAAAACAGGAATCACAGAGTTATGCTACTAGAGCAGGTGAAAATGATGAAACTTTACACTTGGTAGCAATTATTATCTTAAGTATATAAACAAAAAAGCTGCTACATGAGTTGATCTGGAAATACATAATATGATGCATATTGTTACAAAATCCCAATAGTATTGGATATATTCTTCTAAATATAAAACAATAATATATAATAATCTCAACTAAGGATTTTTTTCCAAGCAACTGACTTCCAAATGAACCTGTAAATTACTACATATTTCTAATTTTGGAGAAATGTCAAATTATTTTGAAAAAAACAAGAAAAAATTAATCATATCTGATATGTGGGTTGTAAATGTCTGTAATTCTATTTTATAATTCTGTGAATACTCTTGCTAACATTACTAAAGTTTTGTATTTATTGAGTCTTCATTTATTTCTTTAGAATTCTCAAGATCAATTACAGATGCCAATAAGTTTAAGTAAAAGAGATCTTAAAAACTTGTAACTTTGGTTACAAATTAGCAAACAAAACCACTATTTAAAATATATCAGTGTCCATGGAAAATACTGCTTCATACCTTAACTTTCCTATATTTCTTGATTTAAGAGGGGGATGGAGATTTGAACAACTAGAACAAGAGTGAGACAGAAAGTGACCTCTTTAATACCACTTGCCTGCAACAGCTTGGATTAGAACAGCTCAACTCAACTTCTTTTTCCCACGTGGGTGGCGGTGGAAACATTTTAAGGGAAATAATCAATATTGAGCTCAGCAGATTTACATTTTAATGTTTGTCTAAATATTAAGGTAATGTACTATGTCTTGATTTTCCAGAATATTTGCTGTTACTGTAAATGCACTGGGAAAGGCTGTGAGACAAATTACATAAATCTATTTCAGGCAAATTAAATGATTTTTCTGAAAAGCAGTTGAAATTTGAGCATATGGTTTCCATAACTTTGTATACTTTTTCTAGATAGGAGGATGTTTGAGATAACGAAACTTGTACCAGATACAAATCTTGGGTTATGAGCATTCTCCAGCACGTGACCTTGGTTAACCACACTCTTTGTACTTCATTTTATTTTTTGTGATTAAATAGCAAGTTTTTAAGTTTTATTTTTTTTCACTTTCTTTACACAAATGGATATTACTTCTATTAAATTTATATAGGTTTTGGAACATGATACTCCCCCCCCCCACACCCACTACCTCATTTACACTCTCCCTTTTCTTTGTACTTAAAAATTTTTTTTATAAATTTCTAATGGCATTATTTAGAGAGAAGTAATATTCTTTGGTTTTGCATGGCCTGCATTTTTAGTTTATTTATAGATAATTGTAAGATTCAATTACATTCAACATGTCTTTACACTCTCTTCTGGTTGCATAGAGGGGATAATAGGGTGATAGTACCATAAATTCGATGTCTCATTCATTTTGTAGGAACCTTTGTACGAGATCATATAGGAAGCGGTGTTGCTAGGCTTTGGTTTTTGTGTTTCCCCAGGGATATTTTAAGGATAGAGAAAAGATGAAAAATGCCACAATATTACTATATTATATTACTATATTATATCTGTCTTTACTACTCTTCCCTGGACACTTTAAGTTCTGAGTTGAATCTCTAAAGCCTAGAATGGTTAATAACATATCAAGACCATTCAGTAAATATTTAGTGAATGAGCTTTCCTTTTGAGGGTCACACCTGCTCTGAATTTGTGTCTATCCTTGTTAGTCTATGAAAGCAATAAATATCTTGGATCCTTCAGATCTGTATCCCTAGGGTAGTGGTGATTGCCCTCTATAAAAATATGTGAGAGAGGGTATAGAAAAACAGTGGGGAAGGAGTAATCAATGACATCTTACAGGACAGCTTGCGTTTCTCAACCTGTTGCAGTTACATTCATTACTAGTTCCTTTACTTCGACTAGATCTCCAGAGGACGTTTCAGGAACATATGATCATGCCTAAACTGCTGACAAATTACTAACACAGAACAGATCGTGAAAAGTGGAAATGAAATGATTTCCCAAAGAAAGTGACCTGTACCATTTCTTAGACCTACCATGTCGTAACACTGGTAAAGACCATAGCGTTGGAGCTGTGAGCACAGCGGAAGGACTGTCAGTGTCAAGCACTGGGAACAGTGAGGAAGGGAGCAAAGAGGAAGGGAAAGGGCAAAATCCCTACATCTACAAAACTGTAAAATGGAAAATTAGAATTACAACAACACAATTGACTTCATGAAAAAGTTTTGTATGTAGTTTTGATATGTCTGTCCAAGATACATGTGATTTAGGTAAATGGAAATATATCTTTAAATGATCTTGAACAATTAAGAATAAATATTTAGCCAGAGTTTAGAACCATGAAATTGAAAAAAAGGATTATATTATAATATAACACATTTATGACATAGAAAAGCCTTTTGTTTTTAACAATATGATACAATCATTCTAATTTTGTAAAAATAATGGTTGTGATTTTTCTGGAACAGGATTATACTGGAGAAATCACTTTTAGAGAGGTTAAATTTTAAGAAAAAATTCCCAAGGGAAACAATGTGAAATTAAACTAAATAACTTTATCCAAATATTATCAGTAGTATGTCAAATTAAAATTTTTCTTCCTTACCAGTCATTTAATATGTATGAAACAAAACAAACACATATTGCAGCATTTGGGCATTTCTTTAAGCTCTTACAGCAGTTGCAAGTGTTGACATGGAAAATGAAAAGCAAAGCACACTAAACATTGCCAAAGGCAATCTGCATATATATACATAATACTGTATTGTGCATTAATAATCAGGACTAAATTTCTGACATAAAAATATTTGAAAAGTTTTTACTTGGTTATGAAAATATTTTTTTATTACATTGCATCATGTGACAGTTTTTGAGGCATTGGGATTCCCCCTCCCCCTGGTTATGAAAAAATTAAGTGTAATGTGTTATATTCGGTTTATAACTGAAATGTCAAAGCAGATACTAAAATATTTTAATCTTTTTAAAGACTGACTTCAGCATTTACTGATACATTTTTATGATGCATTTTAGATCAAGTTTTAATTAATCTCAGCATTATTCTCTAACACGTGTCATTTGCTGCCTTTTTGTTATTGTTATGTCCATATTCTTTGGCACAGTCCAATAGCTCAATGCCGTACCCCTCTTCCTGCAAGCCCCGTGTTCCCATGTGTGTGAGATTTTATCCCAGTTGCTCTGCTGCCCTTCTGAGGCCTGGGAAACTCAAGGATGGCTCAGTACCGTCGTATCTGTAATCTGGATTGCAGACCCAGAAGAAGCTGCTGGCTCCTGGCTTTGGATTGGCTCATTTATTGTCATTGTGGTCACTGGAGAAGTGAACCAGCAGATAATGAGCTTTGAATTCCTGAGTTTGGGTTTCATTCTACCTAAAATAAAAATGATGACTCTGCATTACCAAGAATCATTTAGTTCACTAATGACGCGTTAATGTCCAACGTGATGATTCATTTTGTCTGAGACTGTTCATCTAGAACATTATTTTACAATTTAGGAATCTGTACATCAGGAGAAGTATCTTTAAATGTCTGGACAGAAACTGCTGTTTCATCACTTCAGGCATTATGACTCTATGGCGAATTATACAACATAATGGCCTTATGCTCTGCCAAAATAAATTTTCAAGTGTCTGTTGGATGTTTTAACAGATGCATCTTTCATATATGCAGATTTCAAGTAAAATATTTCATTCAAAATTGGATAGTTTGGTTGTTGGTAAAATGTATCATTTCAGATTTTGAATGATACGGACATGTTTCAAGCTTTTAATAAATGCTCTCCCTGGGCAAAGGGACATCCTGAGTTTAATAGTCACAAGTTATGTGCCAGAAATAGATTGATAATGCAGTTAGCAAAACGTGTGTTGCATCATTGCTTTTTTTGTGAATTATTTCGTGAATTTAAGTAAAATAGTAACATGAAGGAATTTGTAACTGAAATAATTTATTCACGTGTCAATTTGTGTAAAATTTTATAATATCTAGTGCTCTAATAAGTGTATTTTTGAGGTCTACAAAGAATGTGCACCCTTGGTCCTGGTGCGGTGATCTAGTGGCTGAAGTCCTCTCTTTGAATGCACCTTGATCCTACATGGGCGCCGGTTCTAATCCTGGCAGTCCAGCTTCCCATCCAGCTCCCTGCTTGTGGCCTGGGAAGGTAGTTGAGGACAGCCATGTGGAAGACCTTGAAGAGCTTCTGGCTCCTATTCTCAGATAGGTGCAGCTCCAGCCATTGTGGTCACATTGATCGAAAATCTTTCAGTCTGTCCTTCCTCTTTCTATATATCTTACTTTGCAATAAAAAATAAGTCTTGAAAAAAGTAAATTTTCACCATTTTCTTAAAAAAAAATCTTTGAATCCAGTTTTGTTTTTTACTCTGAAATACTAGCAACATGTGTATTTCAGTTCTCAAGTGACAGTAAGGTGGCTTGTTGCTTCCAGAGGGCAGAAAGTAGTTTTGTGTGCTAAGTTCCCAAGCATGCAATGCTTAAGAAATAGCATTTGCAAAATAAAAAAAAAAATGCTGCTTTCGGAAATAGATTCAAGATTCAACTTCTTCAATATTTTTTAATCTTTCACATTTCTTGAAGACACTCAGGAGCGATTGGGTCTTTTCTATTTTATTATTTTTATAGCTAAGTTATATGAAATTGTGCTTCTATACCACAACTACTTTCCACAGGTTATAGGCACTTGGGTTGGTTTTTATCATAATGAATTAAGTTCCCATAAGCATGAGAATACAATTGATTCTAATGTGTCAATTATGGAGGCGTGCTAAACTTTGTCATTAGAAAGGTAATAAACAGTTATTTTCATTGTACAAAATGACAGATTTGTTTGGGTCAATTATTAACATTAATCTCTGGCTGGTTTCTGTAATGAAATGGCATGGCTATTTTTTGTTGCAGTTTCATTTATTTTGAAATCTGGTAATCATGGAAACACTGGCTCTCACAAAATTTACCCATTGTAAATATCTCTTTTACAAATCTTGGTAAATCTTGCACACTCATCGCCAGATTTCAGAATTAAAACTTTTCCTAGCTAAATTGTTCTGCTTTAACCTTTCAGTCTATCCATACATCTCTCACATGGCTCTCACAACCTGTATTTAGTTTCCTTTTTAAAATAATTTTGTATGTTTCAGAAATCTTATACGACTGATATTGTATAAATGCAAAAAATGTATCTCTGTGCCAGTCTTCTCTCAGACAAAGAGTGACTGCTTTGTGTGTGCTTTCGGGCACTGGATCTGTGTGCAGTGGACTCGTTTCATTTTTGAAATGTATTGTGAAGCTTTGACATACTACATATTGCTTGCTAATTTACACTTCCTGGGTATTTAGGATACTTCCCCTTTTACTGATTATAAATAATGGCAGACTTGATGCTCACATGCAGATCTTCATGTGGAAATACTCTCATGATACTTCATGTTTAGCTATAAAGGGAAGAATTAGCTTGGCGGTGAAAGAGTGCATCTCGGGATTTTTTGTCAATGCACGGCAAATTGCTCAAGATTGTGAGAGGCAGAGCAGAGAAATCACATTTAAATATGAAGAGAAAAATTACAGGGTAATGATGTTAATTTGAAAACGTATGTAAGAAACAATTTCAGGCAAATGAAACCTTAGTCCCAGCAGCTAAATTAAGTTGTTGAATCAAGTAGGAAGAAACTGTTTAATTAATGTATATTATAAATTTTGCTCAAAGGAAAGCATGGAAAATAACTGAAGTCACAAATACTGCTTCTAAAATTAGGTGTAAGTATTTTCAAGCTCTACAATTAAAAAAAATCAAGAAATTAATTTCCTTACATAATATTTAATATTTCCTTACATAATATTTATAAAATAGTTAATATTTCCTTTCATAATATTTAATATTTCCTTATATAATGTGATGTATGAAATACATACCATGTGAAATCATAAAAGCTTGATACTGTTATTTATTCAGCATAATACTAATACCATTTCCTGTACTAATAAAATCATATTTTACTTTCTTGAACTAAAATATAGTTCATTGCACATTAGTCAATTGTAGAAAAACCTACAATTTTAAATATGACAATTTGTCTCAATATTCCATGATATTTGATTATTGAAAATATTTAAATATATTGTATGAAGCTATAATTAGCTAACACTGTCAAGAATATTGCAAAGTAATGGGATGGATTGTGCCATTCATTTGAAGATATACATGAACCTTTAAAGGGTAGTGAATAATTGCTTTTTCATAAATATAGCTGAGTTGCAAATTATAAAATTGTCAGCATTGTCTCATTTCAATCACAGAAAAAACAGTACTAAAAAATTATTTTACTAAAAATATTTTTCTAATGGTACAAATAATTTTTCCCAAATATATAAACAAAGGCATCTAAACCTTGTGAATTCACTGATTCAAATGGTTTCTCCTGCATGACCATTTCTTTCAGAGTAATATCAGATTCAGATAATATGCAGCCGCTAATTAAAGCTACTTTTGAATATTCTTAAATAGTTTACCTTTAACCTGTATATTTAAAGCCATTAATAATGTATGGCTGTTGGGGCCTTTTGGGGAGTGAAACAACAGATCAAAGATCTCCTTCTCTTTCTGTCTCTGCAACTGTCTATGTGAAAAGCTGGCTTTCAAATAAAAGTCAATACATTTAAGTAAAAGAAATGTATAGTCTGGGGAGGTACCCTTGACCCAGCTTTAAAAATATCACTTAGGGCTGCTACATGTCGCATCTGAGTGTCTGGGCCAAGCTCTAGCTTGTCTACATTTGTTCAGGTCTACTGCTCATGTGTCTGCTAGGAGGCTCACACATGTAGGGAATAGGAGTAAGTTTCCATCTTCTTGCTTTCGCCTAGCCAGCGCCATGTGCTGTGGGCATTTGGGAATAAACCAAATCTTAGAGACCTCTGCCTGTATCAATGAAAATATATAAAAATGACTTTACATGTGCAGTGTGTTATTTTTTAATTAATATTCCAGGCAATTTTTATCCGGTGACTGTCTCCAAAAGATCTTAAATTTTACGTTATTCATTCTTTCAAAAGTAGTTATTTCCTCATAGTGTAAGAATAAAAATAACATTCAGTGATGTTATGTTTTCATATTTTGTATTTTAAATTTACAAATGCTATTCATACCTTATTTTCTTTCAATAATGCAGGGATACACTTTATTAAGTTAATTCTTGTGAATAATTCATTACGACATACTGGATGTATTCTTCCTCTTGCATTTCAATTTTGATGTGTTTAATTTTATCATTTTTAGTATTATGCAGTAACATCTTTATAACAAACAAAAAACATAGTCCTTTTTATATTTTTGTAATATTGATTTATCTTTATTTTTTCGGAAAGGTAGATTTACAGAGAGAGACAGAGCATCTCTCCACTGGTCCACTCCCCAAGTTGCAGCAAAGACAGGAGCTGAGCTCAAGCCAGGAGCTTCTTCTGGGTCTCCAACGCGGGTCCAGGGGCTTAAGGCTTTGGCCATCCTTAATTGCTCTCCCATGCCACCAGCAGGGAGCTGCACAGGTAGTGTGACTTCAAGACATAAATTGGTGCCCGTACATGATCTCAGTTACCGCAAGGCGAAGAGTTACTCAACCATCGTGCTGGGGCTGGCCATGATCCTTAAGATTGGTTATTTTTTTTTTTAATATTTATTTTTAAAAATAGTCTTAGTTGATTAGGGTACAAAGTGTCAAGGGCTACAGGAAAGTGGGTAATGCCATTGTTTCCATACTAATATCATTTCCCCCCTTGTATCTGCGGTCAGGGGAGAAACAAAGGGAAAAACCCCACCCAGACTCCCACCAATTCCTGGTCCCCGATGTGAGGCAGGATCCAAGGGTCCTGCTCAAGCAGTTCTGATAATTCTTCAGGTCTGAATTGCTGCCAGTCTCACCGTTCCAATCACAGTGAAACCTATTCAGTATCCACTGGCTGACAGTCTCTTCATGGGATCCTGAGATCAGCAGTTCAGTTGGCTTGACGACTTCAGACTGTTGTGGGTTCCTTTACCTGTGATTGATGGCTGGCTCCTTGGTCACACCTAGCTTACTCCATCACCACCCCATCTCTTGAACTAACCTGTGTGGCTAGAATTTCCACAGGGTTTGGCCCACACATCCCCCACAGAATCTTCCCCCCATGTGGTTCTCTAGCATGTCTGTTAATGTCATGGTGCTGCCTAATGTGACCAGTGTCTGCTGGGTCAGTTCTGTTTCACACCCTGTTACCCACTTGGACCAATGGGTGTTGTAGTCCAGCTGGATCCTACCTACTGCGTACTTGGTCCTGGTGCAAACCAGTGTGAGCTGTAGCCTAGTTGGGGTGACTCCTCACCAGGCCTGCTCCCTTCCCTAGTTCCCATGAATGTGAGTATGTACAGCAGGCTTGTTCAGTCTGTCCCACCTCCCATTGAGCTCTGGTACTTATCAATGTCAATGGGCATTGAAGCCTAGTTGGACCCAACCAACCTACTATCCAGCTCCCACACACATACTGGCATGTGTCTTTCTGTCTAGCCACCCCTGCACCTGATCTGGGTTTTGTGTTCTCCAGTGGGAGTGGTTACCCACGAGGGAGGTGCCTACTATTTCCCTACTAGGCCACTTCAAGTTGTGGATTGTGCACTCTCCAGGTGGTTCTGACATTTAACTTCACAGGATTTGCCCGTGCCAGTCTCTGCCATCTGATGTGGCAAAGCCCTACCAACTGTCACCTACTCTAAAATTTTTGAATAATATATTTTTGATTACTAAAGAATTGTATTACTTCTATAAACATTATCAGAGGCAATATTATCTAATTTTAAAGGCACAGAACAAATCAGTAATTAAAATTTCAATGCTATTTTTATGACTTCAAGTTTGATCTAAGTTTTCATTTTTCAACTGTAAGAAATATTGAACTATTTTTATTCTTTACATCTTAATTATAGATAGGCAAAATCTTTAAGAAAAATTTCTAAGTTATAGTTTAACTCAATTAAGAAGTTATAAGAACAATGAGTACTTCAGGGGTTATTATAGGAAAGAATAAACTTTTCTGTGGTTTAAAATTTCTTTGTTTTACAATATTTATATTATATTTATATATTATTCATATAATCTTACAAAATTATTTATATAATACGTTTATTAGATATCGGTACTTTTCGAATTATTGCTAATATCAAATTTGTCATTGCAATACACCTTTTGAAATTGTTGTTTTCTCCAAGCTCAAATTTTCCATACATAAATCAATGATTAAATTTTAATGACTAATTTTAATTTAAAAGATTCATTGAATATAAACTAATTTTAGAGAAAGAATGTGTTGCAATTAGAATATTTCAGTCTATTAACATGTAAAGTCATCAAGGATGTAAAAAGTAACTTCTGAAATCAGTATTACAGATAATTATAAATTAATGTGTCTCTTTCACAGAGGGTAATTACTGCCCTTTATTGATGAAAGTCATAAAAAATGCAAAACTAATTGCTTTGAAAAAGGAATAATTTTTCCTTTTTATTTTATATAATTCTTATGAAACACTGTAAAAATCTCAAGATGAATGATGACAACCGAATATTAGCTATTTATCCTTAAAATAATGTCTTAACACATTCTTCATGATTAATTTTGCTTGTTTAGCATCAATGCAGTATACCTAAATGAATGAGTGATATCATGTTAAGCAATATTTTCAAAATACTAATTTTATCTCAATAAAAATATTTTGCAATGTAGTGTTAGAGGGAGTTAGAGACAGAGAGCAGGTCATATTCCATCCAGTGGCAAACTCTAGATGGACAGAGTAGCAAACACTGCTTAGTTGACTGCAGGTGCCCAAGAGCTGAAAACAGATCTCCCACATGGCACAGGAAGCATCTTTATCTGCTTTCCCAGGCTCATAAATAGGGAGCTATATCAGAGTTAGAAGCATAGCAACCAGCATCTGGTTGAAGTTTCTAGATAAAAATCTGAAATGACAATAATTATAGTTACTAGCCATATATTAAACTTGGAATGGTATGACAGTAACAGTGCTTTAATTTGGGACATTCCCCAATTTAATGGCTATTGTGAGCAAAGCTGACATTACTCCAATTTTCTGCATTAACAAAGGACTACTTTTATATGCTTACAAAATCAGGTGTCTAATGGAGTTAACATTCTTTATGTACAGTGCCATATATATGAAGTGTGTAAGTGATTTACGATTTATTAGACCAAAATGTCATATAATTCCATTGTTTAAGAGTTACAGTCCAACATTTTAAAATAATAGCAACAATTAACTTGTTTGAATCCAAAGTGTGATGAAATTATTTTTATATACTTGGATCATTATAGAATATGCAAATCTCCTTTAATCCTCTAGTATCTACCTTGAATATTTATTAGAATATTTGATACTATTTTGGCTTAGTTGTAATTTTTATAAAAATAAAATCAGTTGCTTTGATTTTCTGAAAAAATACTAATGTTTTAAAGAATACTTGCAAGCAGTTGTATAGTTTTGAAATGTTAGTTTCCTTACTTTGAAAATAGGACTCATGATGACACCTATGTTATGAAGTTGTCATGTGCAAGGTCGTAGAATTATGTTTATCTTGCAGTAACAATATGTGGTTACTTAAGATGACTTTTAAACTTCAAGTATTTTGTGAGCATTGTAGTAGGTATACCAGAGTTACTTAAAAATTGGTTAAATTAAATTTCAATCATTCAGTTTTAATGTCGCTACGTCTGGAATATTTCCCATCACACTCAAAGCTGATTTATATTCTTAAGCAAGAATAACATTGACTGTTCATTAAATTGCTCAATAATTTTTTGTCATTGATTTTGTATTCCCCTGCACCAGTTCATTCAGAAAGTGATCTTACTCAAGATGGTTATTTTAAATTTTCGCCGTAATGACTGAGTGTCTCATTCACAGGACACTTTTTACATTCAATCAGATGTATCAATTTGGCTTCAGCAGAACAGTCAAGATCTGTCATCTCTGCGGGCACAGTAAATGAGCATCAGTGAAAGATCTATTTGGAGATCATCAACCTAGTAAACTCTGTTCCTTACACCAGTGAGCACAGTGCTGCTGTTCCTTGGACAGGAAGCTGCACTGAAAAACACACAGTGAAGCTTTTAAAATGCTCAACATAAAAATAACCCAAAATTTGTGTTTTGAAATTGTTGGGTTAAACGGACTCTGCATTACTGGAATTTTGAGCAAGATATTTGAGATTATTCCAAAGATTTTTGCATTTGGAGCATGGATATGATATGAAATTGGGAGATTTTATAACAGTGGCATATCACAATTAAGCAAAAATATAATACTGTAAATTTCATTGATAAAACAAACATGCAAATCCTAGGCCAGGACTTGCCACCAAGCTGCCACACTGGGCCTGTTGTGAATTTTCTACTTTTGTCTCTGTTTTTGTTTTTTGTTTTTATGGCTCTTCCTTTTGGGGGATGTATGGTAACTGTGCAGTAGACTATGACATGCAGATACAAAGATGCAATGCTGGTTCATCTCGATTTGCAAACCAAAGATGAACTCTCAGTGAGACTGTTGAATGTTTCTGCCAACAGTAGGCTGCACTCCCTGCCATTGTCTGTGCCTACAGTGTCAGGACACATGTAAATAGAAAAATAATGGGCTTGTAGTTTATGGGAAGCATGATGTTATTGTAATGATATGGAGAAAATAAGCGAGAGGTTTGCTGGGAGGAGAGGAAGTTTCAGCCTATGGATCTGTAACATAAAGTAATTAAGTAAAAAGGGGGAGAAGAAGTAGAAGGAGAAAAGGAGAGGGAAGAGCAAGGGCTATGTGACAATGCAAATGCAACATGTATATCATTGGTTTGGAATAAAAACCAAATCATGTAAAATTCTTACCATGACTCATCCATAAGGAGTTAAAGAATTTTTTCTTTTTTTTTGTTTCATACTACAAATTAACGTTTTAAAATGATTCAGCAGAAAAAAAAGAAAATATTTTCAGCTTCCCAATGTTGATCACGGTGTTTGATATACATATATAAGTATCTACAAGAAAAATGTGTAGCAGACCCGCTTGATAATGTTCTAATGCTCTTTCGATTTTACTGCATTTTAATTAATTTTAATTTCTTTCTTTCTTTGAGATTCAAAGATTACTCCTGTATGTTCCTTCACACCCTAACTATCCCTAGCAGTTGAGGCTGTTGCAGGCTTACCCAAGCATCCAGGATTTGTTTAGATCTCCCCACGGTAGAGAGAACACAGGTACTCCAGCCAACATGAATGCTTTCCTGGGTCTCCTTGGCAGGAAGCCAAAATCATGAACCAGAGCGGAAAATGAACCCCCGTTATTTCCATAAAAGACACCAGTATTTTAATCAGCATCTTGAGCACTGGGCTAAATGCCTGCCCTTGATTAGTATTTTAATTGCAATTTATCTCATCTGAAAAAGAACCTGTTGCTGTATACAACTCCATATTTTATCCTTAAATGTAAGTTCATACTTGATAATTAAGCATCTTATTGCTTAATTTCTGAAAAATTGCCAATTGAAGTGGGTGGTTTCCATGTGCTTTAAGTGACTTTCAGGTTTTAATTTTTTCTGATACTTCTTAAAAGATAATTCCGATAGCTTTAATATAGCTTTCTGACACTTTGAAAATTACTGCCATTTTAAAATTTACATGAGTGAAATTGTTCAGAGAATTAGAGTAATTAAGTTACATAAAATCTATTGAGAAAATAAGTTTGGTTTATTCCAGACCTCCTAAAAAGTGACATTCTGGAAAGGCATATTCACTTATTTTTAGGAATTAGTAATCATTTCTGCATGCAAGAGGCAGCACAAAAGCATTTTAGCTTTTTAGGTGCCAAAGTACCAGGAAATCGCATTCATTAGTCTTCAGCATATTAAGAATCTTCAATTCTTTTTGAGTTACTTGTATTGACTCACAGCGGGTGTGTACCCAAATATACATTTCCATCTTACCTTCTGATATTATCCACTATCTAATTCCTTAAGTTTTTAATATTTAATATATATGAATACTTATATATCTATACCAGTTGAGATCACAGAAAGCAGAAGATAATATTCCAAAATGGAAAAATTGTTCTCTGAAGTCACTTGAGATATGAAATAAAATGAAGATTCAACTTCATATGAATTTATTTGTAAGCAAATTCTATTTAAAATTGCAGCAACATAAAGAGATAAGGGTATATTGTACTGACCGTTCTTATGATAAGGAGATGATTAAGGGGTTGGTGCTGCAGCATACTTGGTTGAGCTGCAATCTGCACTCCCTGGCATAAAGTTTGCATCATGCCTGTTTCTCTTGCACTACACCTCTATAATAATATGCCTGGGAAAGCAGGACAAGATAGTCTGAGTGCTTGGGCTCTTGCCATTCATTTTGTGTACTTGATGGAGTCTCAGTCTTTGCAGTTTAGGTCAGGCCCAAGTTACTGAAATGAGATTCTGTATTGAAAGTATCTTATTTTAATATGCCATTATTGGTAATTAGAATAATATCTCTTTAATATTATGAATTAAGCTGTTTATACCAGCAGAAGTTGATAGTTAAGTGTCTCACATTTGAGTTTATCCAACTAATACTACATAACATTTAACAAATATTATAGTCATTTAGCTCTTACTGAAATTCCGTAATTAAATCATATGCTAGTATTTAATGAAATAAAACATTTTCAAAAAAAAAATTCTACAATTGAAACAAACTGTTTTGTAGATATTTATGTTTCAAGCCAAAGTCCTGAAATATGAAAAGGCCCTAGTGGCTAAAGTCCTCACTTTGCATTTTCCAGGATCCCATAGGGGCAAGGGTTCATGTTCCAGGTGCTTCATTTACCATGCAGTTCCTGGCTTGTGGCCAGGGAACACAATCAGATGGCCCAAGGCATTGGGACACTGCTCCTGTGTAAGAGATAGGGAAGAGGCTCCGGGCTCCTGGCTTCGGATTGGCTCATCTCCAGAGCTTTGGGGAATGAGCAGTGAATGCAAGGTGATTCTCTCTGTTTCTCCTTTTCTCTGTAAATCTGTCTTTCCAATAAATTAGGATAGATTGGGTAAATTGAGTGGTATCTGATAAATTTCTGCGGTTTTCTTCAATGTTTTGTATCCTCTATCCTTTTTAAACAAATATTTATTTAAAATTTGAAAGTCACATATGGAATGCTGGCTTCGCTGATGGTAAGTTTACCCGCTATGAAACTATGCAACAATTCAGCACCCTTATGTTTTATCTTGCTGCTTCCTTGATGACACCTTCTGGCAGATACACAGAGAGGAAAGAGAAGTTGTTCTTCCCTATGATGATTCATTCCCTAAACGGCAGCAAGGGCTGGTGCTGAGCCAGTCCGAAGCCAGGAGCCCATAGCCTTTTATGGGCCTCCCACACAGGTACAGGTTCTCAAGGCTTTAGGCCATCCCAGACCACAAGCCAGGGGCTAGATGGGAAGCAGGACCTCCAGGATTAAAACCATTGCATATATGTTATACTGGTACATTCAAAGAGAGGACTTTAAGTGATAAGCTACAGCACCAGGCCTAATACATTTCAAAACAATTAAGTTAGATTCAATTAGCATAGATTCATCAAATGTTCAGATTTCTTAACTCATTAGCTGCCATTTTTACTGTACCTTTGTAAAAGTTTGCATACAGTTACACAATTTTTTAAAAACATTTTTTTATTAGGCAGATTTATGGCCATAATTGTCATAGCTGGCCCAATCAGAATCCTGACAGTTCAAGGTTCCCCAGTTGTGTTCAGTACCCAAGGCTATGGTCCAGCTTCTGCTGCTTTCCCAGGCAGTAAGCAACAGCCAGATTGGAGGTGTCACAGCTGTGGCATGAACCAGCACTTGAATGAGCCACAGATGGAAGCTTAACCTGTTGAAGCAGATATGCCAACCCCACACTTGAACATCATAGAAAATTTTTGATTTTGGAGATTAAGTGTAATAATTCAACACATTTTGAATATTATGAGTAGCCAGTTTTTACAAATAGCTTAGAAATGGTGTTAATAACCAAAAAAAGGAGGAATTAAAGATAATAAAAACAGTAACAAAATTAATCCACTAAAAAAATGGTAAAAATCTGGATGGGTATTTGTGAAAAATATAGAGAAATGATGCATATAAATGGAATATGGTTAGCCATCATGAAAATCAAAGCAAACCAAAATGAAATAGATTCCTTCCAAAGTTGATATGCTGTTACCAAACGGCTGGTGAGAATGTACATAAAGTAAAACATTAACACAACCTTGATCGTAATATGAATTAATAATCAAATTAGGAAAGTCACAATTTCTTTAAAAAATTGATATAGAGGTAATTATAATCCAGCAATCACATTCCTGGCAATATATAGAAGTGTAACAATTTTAACAAAGTGACACTTGTATCATAGTGTTTGCTACAACTATTCACATCTGGTAAAATATATCAGTTAAGCTACTGATTAATAGTTCCATGATTTATATTCACAGAAAGTTATTGCTTCAACAAAGACAGTAAAACACTTGCATTTGCAAGCAAATAGATAGAATTACCTGAAAATGTTTAGAATGGCCTTATCTTATGTTTTTGTTCTTGCCAGTATGTGCAGAATAGTCCAGTGAGTCCCACATTCCATTCAGCCCTTGTACATATAAATGGGCATTGAAGCTTCACTCAACCCACTCAACCCAACTGTCCAGCTAACATTCGAGCTGGAGGATGCCACCACTTGTCTAGCCAGAACCATCCTGCCCTCTAGTTCTCATGCTCATCAGTGGGAGGAGTTGCAGCATATCGAAGTTCCCGCATTCCTTACGGGGCCCACTCCCAGTCTCAGATCTTGCATATTTCAGGTGTACTTGCTAGCTGATGTTGTGGCAATGCGGATCCAACTAGCACATTTTCTGGTTCATTCATGAATCAGTGGACAGTCCGTTAGCCCAGCCTGGGTGTCTCCTGAACCCAGCCTACTTGTAGGCTCTGCCCTGCCTGCTCTACCCACAGTCCTAGTTCTCATGGTCACTGCCATGCATTCCTCCTCCTGGGTCTCACATTTATTAGCATGGCCCAGCCAGGTCTTCACCCAGTTTCACCTCATGCTTGTGTGTGTGCTGTGGTCTAGCCCAGCACAGCCATCCTCCAGTCCTGGCTGTAATGTCACCAGACTGTGTTGTGGCCCAGTCTGTCCCATCTTGCATGGTTTTCAGATCTGCCAGTGGCTGTTATGAACCTGCCCAGTTTGGCTCACTTCCAGGCTTGATCCACCTGTGTGTGGCGGGTACGGTTACCTAGCTTGGTCTCCACTGTTCCAAGCCTTGGTTCTTGTGCTCACCTTATGTGACTCTGTTTTTCAATCCCCTCTATCAGTCCTCCTCCCAGTGGCTGTGTTTGTTCCCACTAGGGGTTCCTTGCCCTAGACTGGCTTAGTCTACCTACTGTCCTGGCAGAAATAGTAGTCTTGCCCAACTGACAAACACCCATTCCAGCTCTTACTCTTTGATTCTACAGCCCAACCACACTTGGTCCATGCCCAGACACAGCTCTCATGTGACTCGGCAGGAGCTGAGTCCTAGCTCAGTCTGTCCTATCCCACCTTGGCCCTCACCAACACTTGTGCACCCAAAATTTTGTCCATTCTCGTGCATCCCAGTCCCAATGCACACCCATGCCAAGGGACAGTCTAGCCATGATAAGGAGTAATTCCAATAACACTGAAGAAGGCTTTTATTGGGTCTCTCCAAACACAATACTGTTTTGGAAAATCACTGAGTTTTGTTTTTCATATATTATGCATGGCTCCTGGTCGGCTATGGCAGTGTTTACTTTGGACAAATAACTACTTTTATATATGTATAAATAATTATTAAAGTCTTAGCAAAGAAATATAGGAATACTGGATTCATTAATTCAAATATGTAAGACACATGAAAAAGTTCAAGAGAAATAGTGATGCTAAATTTCCGTTAGTAAACAGATTTTGAGAGCCATGTATTTTGGAAGCCCTTCATGTAGTTCAAGGAAAATGTACAAAATACAAAAAGCATAAATTTTGAATTTTAGTCCTGAACTTATTGCTCAAATCTTTTTTTCTCACAATTGTTTTTGAAGTACCCAAGTGTAGCATTTATCAACTTTATTACAAGAACGATTGTTGAGCTCATTAGGGCAAACAGAGAGTTGCATTATCACTTCTCTTCGAAGTCAAAGTTATAATAAATATTCCTTTAATAGAACTTTGAAATTGAAAGGATATTTGGAGGTGATCTTTTAATTATTCTTGTTTGTTTAAAAATTGAAAAATCCCAGGGTTTTATAAATGACAAAAGATAGATTAAGTTACTATTTAAAAATGTATGTTCTCACTAGATTTGAATTTAATCAGTATCTGATGAACAGCTTTGTAAAAAAAAATTTCAAGAGCAAATTCACTTGGTCACAGCAAAATAGTGCTATATTCATTGAATGCTGTTGAAACACAATTGAGTACTTTAAAAATGCATTAAGGTCATAATATATAATTTATCAGTTTATTTTTTAATATACAGAAACTATTCTTTACGTTTGAATTTTGAAACATTTCTAAAAACACCTGAATACAAATGTCAAAAGATTTGTTTACACTCAAATACTTATTTATATATTTATTATTTGGAATGGCAGATTTAGAAAGATGCAGAGTCCGAGACAGAAGAACTTTCTTCCACTGGTTCACTCCCAGCTGTCCCCAGGGGCTGGAGCTGTGATGATTGGAAACCAATAGCTGTCTTGACCTGCAGGACATGACACTGAAACTCTGAGGGTGGACTGGACTGCTGGCTGGAGAAACACACATACTTGCTGAAAGAGTGCCAAATTCTCTTTACTCCTCATATATATACCTTCTTCTCTAGAGAAGGAGGGGAAGGAGAGTGGTTTCCTGGGAGTAATGATCTTCATTGAAGCAGGGAAGGAACTAATCATCTATTTTGAAACTGGGGAGGAACTAATTATTTGAACAGGAACAAGTATGGAGGTTCTATTCAGCTTGCTCTACACCGGATGTTCTGGCCTAAAATTCTGTTTGCTGTGGCCCTGCTTGCCCAAGGCGGGCTTTGCAATGCAACAGGCTGTCAGGCATGCCAAGGCTGTGGCTCCTAACAGGCTAGGGTCCGGTGTATTCCCTGAAAGCATGCCACAAAAGGAGCCACATCAGAGCAGGGCTCGATTTCATAGCAGAGTGACATCTAATGGCCCACACAGAGAAAAATACAAGAATTCTGGGTGCTCTGTTACAAAGTTATTTTCAACATGTTTTGAAGATATCTTTTAGGCATAACTCATTTTTCACTTATGTCTGATATATTATACAGAATATGTTTCCTTCTGTTTGTGTCTTATGTTTGGTAATTTTAACTTTTCATGTGTTATAATTTTATGCCAGCGAAGACAATCTGTTAATTTAACTTACCATCCTCCATAGCTACATGTTATGTCTTAGCATTTATAATTTTATAAATAACTTCTCATTAACTATAAGCCACCCCCAAACATTGTAGCTTAAAACGATAAGCGATATCTGACTCATTTCTATGGGTGTGTGACTGGCATAGCACTCTGCTAGCTGGATCCGCTCATAATCTCAGCTGAGCTCAATACAGAAATAAGTATCACATTTGTTAGTATCATATTGGACTAAACAATTGAAGTAATTACGCACCCAAATGTACACAGCATGTTTTAAGAGAATCTTTCGTGTTCATATTCAATTTATCATTATCACCGTACTGTTTTTTATATCTATATTTTCTTATAAAATGAACATGTTAATGACATCTCCATAAGGTTGTAGGAAAACTTCAGTAAAGCAATACTTTATGTGATTAATGGTTAGCAAATATTTTACTTGATATAATATTATGTTCTTGTGAAATACATGTTTTTACAGAGGTAGGCTCATGTTTAAAATTGCTAACTGTATACAATCAGCCTCAGCTGGCACGTACATGGAGCATGAATACATCTTGATCTATAATTAAAGTGGTCTGTTTATTATACAATCTTGTCAAATGCCACCAGTGTTATGCAGCTCTTGGTTAAAAACATAGATTTGATCTTCAGGTCTGGTCATTGACAGTAACAAAAGATTCCCTTGGAAGACCTACTGTGCAAAATGTTTGTTTCCGCACAGTCTTTTTTTTTTTTGTCTTTTTTTTTTTATTATTATTATTTTTTTTTTTTATTGTTCCTTACATTGTATTATGTAGTACAGTTTTATAGGCGCTGGGGATCCCCCCCACCCCTCCCATACCCCTCCCCCCATGGTGGATTCCTCCACCTTGTTGCATAACCATAGTTCAAGTTCAGTTGAGATTCATTGCTTGCAAACACATGCCTAGCATAAAGTTCAGCGTCTTATTGTCCAGATAAGTTCAGTGGCCTCTTGGGGAGACCTTCTATGGTCTGAAGATAGGTCTAACAGAGTAAAGATCCGGTCAGTTAAAAGCCCCAACAAGGCCTCAGTATCAATATACAACATTATGGAATTAATTGACATAGTAATGGGTAGACAATATGTTAAAAATAATGCAAGTTCCATTCTTCGAAACATCTGGGTTGAGACAGTATCAATGACAGGTTCAAAAAATAACCAACAATCAAACAAAAAATTACAGGTTAAATCAAGGCAAACATGTGGTATCTAATCTTTTGGGATTCACTCATTTCCCTTAGCATTATAGTTTCCAGTTGTGCCCATTTAGCCACAAAGAACTGCATTTTGTTTTTTTTAATAGCTGAGTAGTATTCCATGGAGTAGATGAACCAAAGCTTTCTTATCCAATCTTCTGCTGATGGGCATTTCGGTTGCTTCCATGTTTTTGCAATTACTGATTGTGCTGCAATGAACATAGGGATGCATGTTGGTTTGTCGTAAAACAGGTGTTTTGGATATATTCCTAGGAGTGCTATTGCTGGGTCATATGGTATGCAGATTTTGAGTTGTTTGAGTGTTCTCCAGACTGATTTCCATAAAGGCTGTACCAATTTGCAGCTCCACCAGCAGTGGAGTAGGGTTCCCTTTTCCCCGCATCCTCGCCAGCAAGCGTCGTTGGTGTTCTTGTTTATGTGGGCCAATCTTACTGGTGTTAGGTGGTACCTCATCGATGTTTTAATTTGGATTTCCCTTATTGCTAGGGAGCTGGAACATTTTTTCATATGTTTGTTTGCCATTTGGACTTGTTCCTTTGTGAAATGTTTGCCCATTTCCCGTGCCCATTTCTTGAGTGGTTTGTTTGTTTTGGTTTTTTGGTTGTTTTGAAGTTCTTTGTATATCCTGGAAATTAGCCCCCTATCGCCTATATCGTGTGCAAAGATCTTCTCCCACTCTGTGGGTTGCTTTTTTACTTTGTTGATTGTTTCCCTTGCTGTACAGAAGCTTCTTAGTTTGATGAGGTCCCATTTGTTTATTCTGTTCTCAACTGCTATTGCTTTTGGTGTCCTTCTTAGAAAGTCGGAACCTACTCCTAGGTCTTGCAGGGTATTTCCTACATTTTCCTGCAAGAGTTTGAAGGTTTCTGGATGTAGGTTTAGGTCTTTTATCCATGTAGATTGGATCTTAGTGTATGGTGATAGATGTGGGTCTATCTTTTTGTTTCTACAGGCTATCAGCCAGTTGTCCCAACAACATTTACTAAAGAGTCCTTCCCACTTGCTTGAGTTGTCATTGGTCTTTTTGTCAAAGATTAATTGGCTGTATTTGTGTGGGTTCCCTTTTGGTGCTTCTATTCTATTCCATTGATCTTCCTTTCTGTCTTTGTGCCAGTACCAGGCTGTTTTGATAACCACTGCTCTATAGTATGTCCAGAGGTCCGGGATTGTGATTCCCCCTGCTAACTTCTTATTTTTCAGGATGGTTCTAGCTATTCGTGGTTTTTTGTGTTTCCAGATGAACTCTTGAATCATTGTATCCAGTTCCGTGAAGAATGTTTTGGGCAATTTGATTGGAATTGCGTTGAAAATGTATATTGCTTGTGGTAGTATAGACATTTTAATGATATTGATTTTGCCTATCCAGGAGCACGGGATGTTATTCCATCTTTTGAGGTTTTGTTCAATTTCCTTTTTAAATAGTTTGTAGTTTTCTTCGAATAGGTCTCCTACGCTTTTGGTTAAATTTATTCCCAAATACTTCATACTTCTCTCTGCTATTTTGAATGGTATCCTGTTGGTTAGATCTTCTTCCATCTTGGTGTTATTTGCGTACACTATGGCTGTTGATTTTCGTTCATTAATTTTGTACCCCGCCACTCTGCCAAACTCTCGTATAAGTTCTAGCAGTTTCTGTATTGAGTCTCCTGGTTTTTCTATGTACAGGATTATGTCATCTGCATATAGTGAAAGCTTGACTTCTTCGTTTCCTATACGTATGCCTTTGATTTCTTTTTCTTGTCTTATGGCCTCTGCAAGTACCTCTAGGACTATGTTGAATAGCAGTGGTGATAGCGGGCACCCTTGTCTTGTTCCAGATCGCAGTGGGAAGGGTTCTAGCTTTTCTCCATTCAGTATGATACTGGCATTGGGTTTTTCATAAATTGCTTTGATTATGTTGTGGATTTTCCCATCTATGCCTACTTTGGCTAGAGTTTTTAGCATGAAGAGGTGTTGGATTTTGTCGAAAGCTTTTTCTGCATCTATTGAAACTATTATGTGGTTCTTGTTTTGCAGTTTTTGGATGTGGTTTATAACATTTATGGATTTCCGAATGTTGAACCATCCCTGCATTCCAGGGATGAATCCTACTTGATCCGGATGAATGATCTGTCTGATGATTTTTTGAATTCTATTGGCTAGGATTTTGTTGAGAATTTTAGCATCAATGTTCATCAGAGAAATAGGTCTGTAGTTTTCCTTCTCTGATGGTTCTCTGTCCGGTTTTGGGATTAAGGTGATGTTAGCTTCATAGAATGAGTTTGGGAGGGTTGCTTCCTCCTCTATTGTTTTGAAGAGCTTGTAGAGGATTGGGGTTAGTTCTGTTCGGAATGTTTTGTAGAATTCTGTAGTGAAGCCGTCTGGGCCTGGGCTTTTTTTCGTTGGGAGATCTTTGATGACTGTTTCAATCTCTACCTCGGTTATGGGTTTATTTAATTCTGCAGTTGCCTCCGGACTGAGTTTTGGTAAGTGGTGGGAGTCCAAGAACTTTTCTATTTCTTGGTGGTCCTCAAATTTGTGGGAGTACAGTTCTTTGTAGTAATTTCTAATTATTTTCTTAATGATTGCAGTGTCTGTTGTTATGTTGCCTTTTTCATCTTTAATGCTATTGATTCTCACTTTCTCTTGTTTTTTTTTGGTCAATCGGGCCAGTGGAGTGTCTATTTTGTTTATTTTCTCAAAAAACCAACTTTTTGATTTGTTGATTTTATGTATAGTTTTTTTGATTTCTATTTGGTTTATCTCCTCCCTTGTTTTGATGATTTCTTGTTTCTTATTGTGTGTGGGACTCTTCTGCTGCTGTTTTTCCAGATCCTGGAGGTGTGAGGTTAGTTCCTGTATTTGGCGTCTGTCTTGGGCCTTGACATGCGCTCCGATTGCGATGAATCTACCTCGTAGCACTGCTTTGGCGGTGTCCCACAAGTTTTGGAATGTTGTATCAGAGTTTTCATTGGTTTCCATAAATTTTTTGATCTCATCTTTAATTTCTTCTCTGACCCATTGTTCGTTTAATAGCATATTGTTCAATTTCCAAGAGTGCCTATACTTCCTGGGGAGTTTTGAGTTGTTGATTTCCAGTTTCATCCCATGGTGGTCTGAGAGGGTACATGGTATGATACTAATGTTTTGGAAGTTGTTTAGATTCGCTTTATGTCCTATCATGTGGTCGATTCTGGAGAAGGTGCCATGCACCGCTGAGAAGAAGGTATAGTCTGTGGCCTTAGGATAAAAAGTTCTATATATGTCTACTAAGTCCAGTTGTTCTATTGTTTGTGTGAGCTCTGTTGTTTCTTTGTTGAGTTTTTGTTTCGTAGACCGGTCCATTGTTGTTAGAGGTGTGTTGAGATCGCCTACAAGAATTGTGCGGGTGTCTATGTCTTCCCTTAAGTCTGTAAGTAATTGCTTTACGTAAGTAGGTGCATTAAGATTCGGTGCATAAACATTAATGATGGTGATTGCTTCTTGATGGATCATTCCTTTCACCAGTATAAAATGGCCTTCCCTGTCTCTTTTGATGTTAGTTAGAATGAAATCTATCTCGTCTGAAATTAGGATAGCTACCCCAGCTTTTTTTTCTCGTCTATTGGCGTGAAATATCTTTTTCCATCCCTTCACTTTCAGTTTCTTTGCATCCTTTCTGGTTAGATGCGTTTCTTGTAGGCAACAGATGGTTGGGTCTTGTTTGATGATCCATTCTATTAATCTCTGTCTTTTGATTGGTGAATTTAGACCATTTGTGTTGAGAGTTAAAATTGAGAGGTTGCAATTTTGCCCTGCCATGTGATTGTGTTGTGTGTGTGTTGTTGCCTATGTAATTGTCTTGTTGGTGCGGCCTTTAGTTTGGAGACCTTCTTATTTGCCAACTTTGTTTGTGATTTGCCTCCTTTTTGTCCGGGACTAGCGCATTTCTAAGGAGACTTTGCAGAGCTGGTTTTGTGTAGACATATTCTTCTAGTTTTTCTTTGCTATTGAAGTATCTGATTTCGTTCTCATATACAAATGAGATCTTTGCTGGGTAGATTATTTTTGGTTGACAGTTGTTTTGTTTCAGGACTTGGAAGATCTTTGTCCATTCTCTCCTTGCTTGTAGGGTCTCTTCGGAGAAGTCAGCAGTGATTCTGATGGGTTTTCCCCTGTATGTGATCTTTTCTCTACTTCGTACTTGTCTCAGGATTCCTTCTTTGTCTTCATTGGAGTAGAACTTGAGCACCGTGTGTCTGGGTGAAGATCTCTTTGGATCATGTCTGTTGGGAGTTCTCTGTCCATCCTGTATGCGGGGTGGGTTCGCGTTCCAAGTGTTTTGGAAGTTTTCCTGTATAATTTCATCGAGCACTGCTTGCATCCCAGATTCTCTTTCTACTCCCTCGGGGAGGCCGATGATCCGAATATTCAATTTTCTAAGGTAATCCTTCATCTCTTGCATCATTTTATTAGTTTTGCTGAGGTTTGTCTCCAGCTGTTTAATTCGCTGGGCACTTTCATTTTGTGTGTCTTCTGTTTCAGAGATCCTTTCCTCTGCCGCATTTATTCTGTTGATGAGGCTTTCAATCTTATTATCTTGGGCATCCAGTTTGGTTTTGATTTGTTGTATTTCGGTGATTATGCGGTTCTGGAGGTCTTCCAGCTTTATGTCCACGTCTCTGAGAGATTTTAGCATTATTTTCATCAATTCCTTTGTTGGTAACACTTCCATGTCTTCATCTCGTATCGTCGATATTGATAATGGCTTTTGGCCCTTGTTTGGTGGGGTGCTGGCTCTTTCATCTGGAGCACAACTCTTTCTGGTGGTTTTTCCCATTGCGTTGGTGTATTCTGGTGAGGCAAATGGGCCCGTGTGTTGAGGGGCTGTCAGGTGCTTTCCTGTAGAGATTGGAGCCTGTAGGCGTGGTGTTGCCGGGCGTGGTAATTTTCAAGGCACCGTTGGTGCGTTCTCAGGGCCCGGGGCTGTAGAGCACCACCTTGGGGGCCCAGTGGATTCCAGGCACACTCTGGGCACCTCTTCTACAGGTGTGACACCCCAGGGCGTGGCGGGATGGAGGCGCTCTCTGGGTGTGCTCCCTTCACGGGAATCCGCAGGGCGTAGAAGGTTTTATGTGCTTTCTCCCTGCGTTCTCCGTGTCAGGGACTGCAGGGTTTTTCAGAGCCCACCTGGTGCGTCTCCCACACACGGGACTGTGGGTGAGGCACTTTCCAGGCGTGGCTCTTATGCAGTGAATCCACCACTCGTGGTGTGTGGGTGTTCAGAGCCCCTGCTCCCGTGTGGCTCCCCCACACAGGCCCTTAGCGGAGGAGTGGCCCAGGCGCCCTGTTATAATGACTTCACGGCGGCAGGTTCGCACCGTGTCAGTTTGGAGCAGGAGTTCTGTCACCTGACACCTGCGCTACGGAGGTGCTGCTGCTGTAGGCGGGGCGCCCAGCCCGCTCGGTGCGGCGTTCAGAGTCCTGGTGGTTTCAAGCACTCACCAGGCAGGATGTGGGGGACTCCAGACCCTCGCCAGCTACCTCTGCGCACCGAGCCGCACTGGTCCCCTCAGCGCAAGAACATCCGATGCGCCTTCCCGGGGCCCCCTCAGCCACCAACACAACACCACTGTACGTAGTTCCACACAGACCCAACAGTTTCGGCCGTCTGCTCCGCGTTCTGAGGCTGTAGCCTCAGCAGGGGGCAAGAAATGCGGAGGCTGCCACGTCAACCCCCAGCTCACCAAACGTCCGGCCGCTGCAGTCTGCCTCCACCGCTGCCGAAGGCCTCCCGCCGGTGACGATCCCCCTGATCTCCCCGCCTCCGAGCTGGCCGCGTCTCCCGTCAGGCCGTTTTCAAGAGTGACTCAGCAGGTCTGGAGTGGGATGTCGGTTTCTCTGCCTTTGCCCTGCTCCGTTCTCGTTGTTCTTCCGAGTTGTGTGGATCTTTTTGGCTCCACACTGTCCCAGGGAGCTTCACGGACCTCTCCCTGCGGTTCCCTGCTGTTCCTCTTTGCTGCTTCTGTAGCGTTCTATCCCTCTCTCACTAGCTGCTCCCTCACAGTCTTCCTCCTACGTCGGCCATCTTCCTCCCCCTGTTTCCGCACAGTCTTAGCAAAGTCAACTACTTCCGGGAAGTCTGGGAGGCCTGCAGTCATGGACATGGGCCTTGTGTCCAGCTGCATCAGCACATGGTGGTTGCATGCTAAGGTTAGGTGCATTTTGTTTGGAGGAGATTTATCTGAATGTTTTGAAATATCTGTTGGGCTATGTATTGATTTAGTAAGTTAAGCCTCTGCCTGCAGTGGCAGAATCCCAAATAGGCTCATGTCGGCCAAGCTCCATGCTGGTGTGCCTCGGAAAGCAGTGAAAATTAGCCCACATCCGTTAGCCCCAGCACAGATATGAGAGACTCAGAGAACTGCTTCAGAATCATGCTCTTGTCATTGCAGCCATTTGGAGAGTAAGCCCGCCTACGGAGGCTCTCTGTCTCTCGCTCTCTATCTATAACTGGTTTCCAAATGAAAATAAGTAATAATTGATTAATTATATATAAAGTAACTACAGTATATACACACACAAAAGGGTGTAGTAACTTTTGAAATCGCTTTATTGAAAATAGAGGACAACCTTGAAACATTCCCTCTACTCTGATCCAGTACCTAGTACTTTCAAACTTCCCTGTCTTGTTCCACTTAACATTACTCCATTCTTCCCCTGTTTGTTCATGAAAAGGTCTGTACCTGCAGAACTCTCTAGCAGTTTACATGACTCTGATGGACCACCTGACCGATAATAGTGAGGAATACGGCAGAAAAGTAGGCAAGTCACGTTATAAAACAGGCTTCTTAGCAGCATGCTGTATAGTTTAGCCTGCTGCTTGTAACAGTGAAGAGTTCAGGGCTGCGGTGCCATCTCCATTGTTTGTTGTATTTATTGATCATAAGGGAGAATAGGCACTGCACAGGGCCAGAATAGTCAAGAAAAATATTGTTGTAATATTTTAGGAGTTAGCCACAGGTATGGAGTTTTTTAAAAGCTTGGTTAACATAGCTCCCACAAAACAGGAAATGACAAGCAGGAGCAAAAACAAAACCAAAGAGTCTTCCAGCCTCCACATGGGGGCTGGAAGGCCCCAGGACAAGTAACATCCCATGCCTGGATTGCACGCAGCCTCTACATTGCGCACCTCCGGAGCCGGGAGCTCTGGGATTTGGTTTTTATGATTGCTGCTTAGAAAGATCCATGATGAACCCTCAGGGCTTTGGGTACATGAATCAACCCTAAGGATTCCCAATGATGTAAACCTCCCCCGATGAACCTGCACCTAATATAGTCTCAACCCATGTATTTTTAAAATTGTATAACCAAATATATTTTCAAAACCTTTTACTACTCAGAAATTGGGCGGGAGAGCAAAGAAACCTTCCATCTCCTGTGAATGTGTGAGGAAGCCGTGTAGTGTAACCTCTCAGGCACATAACAGGTAACTTGTAGACAATAGATTCAAGACAACATTAGACAACAGTAAAACTACAAAGACTTATAGGGGGAATCAAGAGCTGCCCTGACAACCTATTAACAGGAGGTCATGTGCACAGAGCAGTGGGGGACCACGGAGTGGAGCAGGTGGACAGGAGGAGGCTTGTATCCCAAACCTGGAGTCTCCCGGATCCCCACCAAGAGCTATCAGTACGGGTGCCAAGGACCACATCCCAATTGCCATAGAGACCACGGGGGACTGGAATGCCTTCGGACACCTAGAACTCAGAGGACATCCCCCCCGCCTTTGGACCTACCACATGGGATGGAAGAAGCTGAATCCTTCATCATAGGATCCAACAGGGGTCACACAAGGGTGAGGAACCCACCATGGGGGGAGGGTTAGTAAAGAGGCGAGGGGAATCCCAGTGCCTATATTGAACTGTGTCATATAATACAATAAAGATAAAGAAAAAAATGTAAAAAAAAAAAAAACAAAAACAAAAAAAGCTCCCACATAAGGAGCCACAGCCTATTGAAGTTAGGAGAGGGCATGCAAATGGAGCAGTTCAAGAAACCCCTGTGATACAAGTCAGTGGCTTTGTTTACTTTGTGTAGCACCACATTCTGAGTGTGGGTAGGATTTGGTTTTCTCTGCTACTTCCCCAGGATCCCAAAATAGATTAGACTTCACATGTGCTCTTTATAAATGTTTGTTCAATCTGTTAAAGACAATTTCTCCTAAGTAATTTTAGGTTCTATCAAAATTACTATGCTGAAGGAAAATTTATGTAGTTCAGTATGTTGGAATTAGTTGACATGTATTTAAAAGCAGTCGGTTAGGTACAATGATCTATCCAGCTATTTTTATGCTCTGACAAATATTAAATGGCAGGATATTTTAATGACAGGATTTTTTTGATATTAGATCTCCATAGTTTTAAAAATACTTAATACGTATCTGTGGTAGCACCAGCTGTTTATTCACCTAAGACATTTACATTACTCCAAACTAGTTATAATGGTTTATACTGCATGTTTGTTCTGCTACGATTTTCTTGATGCAAAGCTTTTGTCTTAGTTCAGAGAATAAATCTGACGTTTAAACTTTTCAATATAAAAGAGATGTGAGTGGTGCGTTTTTAAGTTACAGAAGAGATAAATATTATTGAATTAACTTGACCTTATTAAAACTTTAGTACTAATGCTGTTGATTATGAAAATTTCAAAAATAGTGTTCTCCATTACAGATCAAAACAACTGAAGCCCTAGATTCTCTCCCTCTCTCTCCCTCGCCCTCCTCCCCCGCAGCCCAGGAGTGTGTGTGCCTGCGCGCATGTGCATTTGTGTATTTGATTGGAAAGAATTACTCTCTGGAAAGTGATTATAGAGCATAAAGGAAAGCAACTGAAATCTTTCAGTGTTAGCGATTCCAAGTGCTTTGAAAAAAAAATTCTATCTATGGTTAACTCTTTCATGTTCCCAATCCAGCAAGCTGATCTCAACTATGTAATAAGAACATTACATTTCACTGTTTTTGATTTTGTAAGGTTATTTCTGAACTGTAAGAGACCACAACTTCTAAAGAAAAGGATTTTCTGATCATTAACTAATAAATAAATAAACTGGAGGAACCGAATTCATTCACACAGGTTCCTTCCTGGTTCGTTCTTTCTTTCTTTCTTTCTTTCTTTCTTTCTTTCTTTCTTTCTTTCTTTCTTTCTTTCTTTCTTTCTTTCTTTCTTTCTTTCTTTCTTTCTTTCTTTCTTTTTTTTTTTTTTTTTCTATCAATTTATTCTCCACCTTCTGATAAACATCAACATCAGGGAACTTCAGTTTCTCATTTGGCTAAATCTAAAATCTGCAACATCATGCTTAATGACATTAATTTCAGCTTCAGCTACCAAGTCTTCTTTCCTGACACCTTGTTTCCAACGTGTTGCATTTGTTCATTTATTTAATCTACTTGTCAGCTCAGGATATGTGTTGATAAATTAATAGAATCTTTTCCAGTTCAGAACAGTTGTAAAGCTTTCTGATTCAGTAATTCCCCTAAAACAGCACATGCTTAAACATTCCAATTACCAGGATTTTATAGCTATAAAATTTCTGATGCTTTCATTTCTTGTTACTGTCAAAATGATTTAACAACTGATAATAAATTACCTGTATTTCCTATACTTGCATTATAAATTTACACTTAAATGGTATAATAATTGACATGTGACTGTATTACTGCAATAATGTGGGTTCAATCAGTGGAGAAAGTTTTTGGAGGGGAGAAGGAAAAGCCCAGTCCCTATGGAAATTGCATTGTGAAATAATAGTAGTAGTGGTAGTAATAGTAAATATAGGCATGAAATGATAATAAGCTTGCAGAAATTAGATAGTGACTCGTCCTGTCCTTTAATTTGTTTAGCTAGTCTGAAAGGTGTATAAAACTGCATCAGGACTATTGTCTGTTCTATGGAATTATGTATTTGCCTAGAAAGACATTGGAGAATGAGCATTGATCAGAGGCTAATTCATGACTGTATGGTTTTTCAGAAAGTCCATCCATGAGTTTATCATGTGTGTATGCAGTATTCAAAATGCATTGAGTAATTTTATTGGCTAAGATATTTCAGGATCCTGCATGATAGCCTAGTGGGTAAATGCTCGTCTTGCACACATCAGGTTCCCATATGGTTGCCAGTTGTCCTGGCTGCTCCATTTCACATTTTGCTCCCTATTTGTGACTTTGGTCAGCAGTAGAGCATGCATCAAAGCCTTAGGACCTTGCACTAGCATGAGTAACTTGCTCCTAACTTTGGATCGGCTTTGCTCTGAGCATTGCAGCCACTTGGGGAGTGAATCAGCATATGGAACATCTTTCTGTCTCTCCTGTGTATGTATATGCCTATTCAATTAAAAAAAAAAGGTCAGACTTCTGAGTTATTTTGATATGCCAAATTTAAGGAAATATATTCTAACAATCGTTTTATTTTGTTATATAACATGCATGTATGACATGTATGCATATATGTTTATACATCACACACATATATTGAGCAATATCTTAATGAGCCTTGGGTCTGGAATGTGTGATGTCACTTGAGACTCCCATTCCTTGTAAGTATATCCTACATAATTATGTCCGGGCTCTGCTTTGGACTCCATCTTTCTTCTTAGTTATTCCCTGGAGTGTAGCAAGATTTTGATCAAGTAGTTACTTATTCCTGTCACCCGGTAGGAGAACTGGATGAATTCCTGGTTGCATGCTGCTCGTGGATATTTGGAGAAAGAATGCATAAATGGGAGATCTCTACTTGTCTGTTTTAGTATGTGTGTGTCTGCCTGTAAAATAAACATAAATATATATATAGGGATTTCTACATTTTAAAAATGAGCCACCACTTAAAATGCCTACTTAAATGAATTTTAAGTTATACATTTTGACAGTTATACATTTTATCATCACAACTAAGTTGCGGAACATTTTCACTCTAATATTCTTCATGAGTATTAAAATCTATTACTCTTTCCAAATGATATCAGAAAAGTATTGATTTATTTTTCAGTAGTATATATTTCCATTATACAAATAATAGGTGATATTCTGTGATTAGTATCTATTATTTAGCACAGTGTGCTTGAGACTGCTGAATTAGCAGTTTTGTATATTTTTGGACCCATACATCATGTTCAGTTTTAACAATCGTGTACAGCACTGCACAAACATTTTTGTAGAATCATCAAGAGGCACGGATATAGATCTTCCGTTTGGCCACAGCTGAGTCTTAAGTCAATAGTCTGGAACTTCCTCAGGATGTGAGAGGGATTTAAATACTTAGACCAACTTCTAATGTTCTCTTAGGCACATGATCCCGCATGCAACTTTGTGATGCCAACATTGCAGGTTGCAGCTTAACCCATTATGCCAAACTACACATTCCATATGATGTCCAGATTATAGGTGAAGATACTGAAAGTTGAGCATTATAAAAAACTGTTAACTTTTTCCATTCATGAAATGGATTTGACGTTCAAACATGTTATAAAGACAGATTCAGTGGCTTTGTTATTTTATAAAATGTGTGTACATTCTAAGTAAACATAAAGTCTTATTTGGGGCAATTCACTAGCTTATCCACTACATGTTAAAATTACTTGTGTCCTGGCAAAGTGTCTACTTACTGCCATTACGTGCACCAGACACCCTCACATTATCAGGGTAAGATTTCAAATTTAGGAGGCCTACCCAATACAAGAATATTGAATGTCGTCTTTTTTGTACTTTGATTTATAAATTGGCAATAGAAACCTCTCCAACACTCTGTACACCTTTTTCTGCCTAATTTGATATTCTTTGAGCATAAATATTTCTTAAATGCCCAATGATGAGATTTAAATTAGTATTCGTTTATTAGTGGTGTCTTCTGTATTCAAGAAGTAAGATTAATATATCTGTGAATACGTTACACAGGAGTGTATCTCCATTATGTTCCAGCTGCACTGTTTTATAATTTAGATATTTTGCTGTGAAGAATTTCTCAAATGTGGCGCTAAAGAAATCTGTTTCCTCTTTAGTAGTTTTAAAAGTTAATGTTTTGAAATGTGTTCTCCTACTAAAACTCCTGATCTCGAAGCCCAGGTTCTTCGTTCTATCCAAGTTGTGGAATTTGGCCATCTGAGGAGTAAATCAGCACATTTAAGATCTACCATGCTTTCTCTAAGTCTGCTTTTCAAGTCAATATAACTTTAATAAATATATTTTTCATTTTAATGCTTAGGTATATTATAACAAAATTGCCCGTAACTGAATCTATTTGTACATATTTAATGTATTAACTTCCAGGAACATGCTTTAAGTTTAGATTTTATTTTGAATACCTTTTTCAAATCGTTACTTCCTTTTAAGTGAAAGAAATTTTACAATGAAGAAGAGAGGGAGAGGTGGAGTAATCTTCCAGTTGTTAGTTTATTGCACAAGTGGCTGCAGTGGCCAGAGCTTACATGATCCGAAGCCAGGAGAAAGACCCTCTGCTGTGTCGCCCGGCTGAGTGTGAGGACCAAAGGATGCTTGCTTATTTATCTTTCTGGTATAATAAACAGAGTGGTTATTTTCAGTAACGTGATATGCCATAAGCCATCTTTAGTTACCTATAACCTATGTAAAAATAAAACTAATTTATCAATGATAAAATAGAATACACCATCAGACCTTGAAATGTATTCCTTTTCCTATTGTGGCACAGTGGATTAAACAGGTTCCCATAACACCAACATCGTATCTGGGTGATG
Organism: Ochotona curzoniae; assembly: GCF_017591425.1. NCBI lineage: Eukaryota > Metazoa > Chordata > Mammalia > Lagomorpha > Ochotonidae > Ochotona > Ochotona curzoniae. The sequence continues at coordinate 36,623,711 of NW_024466502.1, read as the reverse complement.
TCCTCGTTCTGTGCATCTTGCTTGAGATCCAACTTACTACTATGTTCCTGGGTGGAAAGTTAACTCTGTCAGATCTGTTATTACTTATGGGAAAGACTTGGATGGAGTTCTTGACTTTAAGTTTGGCCTGGCCCAGCCCTGTGTGTTGTGGTCGTTTGGTACTGACCTACCAAATGAATGATTCTTTTTCTCCCTCTCCCCCACTTTATGTCATTTTACATTTCAAAATGTCTAAATTTGCTGCAGACTATATATCTTCATACATTTTCTTTATTCTAGGAGCTTTTAAACCTCCTTCTGCCTTTTTGCTAATTGCATATGATCTTTGTGGGTGTAGATTTCAGTTTGTATCCTGCTTGTGATACATGAAGTGTCTTGCATCTTAAGATAGTTTCTTTTATGAATGTTTGGGATTTTTCCATAATCCAAGTCTGTAGATATCTGTATTGTTCTGATGTGACTGTGTGGAAGGTAGCAACCATAAGTATAATTATTTCTGCATGAATATATTTTAAAATGCATTTAAAATCACAGACGAGTGTCCAGTAACAAAGCCTGGGAAAATTTCATCCACTCATGAAAAAAACTATAAGAATGACAAAAATAAAAACCAACCCTGAATCTAGTGGCTCACTTCTCAGACTTTTCCTTTTCTGTGCTGTATATTCTTCAGTCCACCTTGGATGGAACAGAAAGATCCCAAGTCTAAACATTCATCAAGTCTAAACATGCATCAAGACATAAAGAAGAGGAGCTGAAGTGAAAGTTTGGATGTTATGCACTGCATAGAAATTAAAATTCTGAGTTGAGGACTTTGAGTAGATGCATAGAAGCAGAATAAAGTCCCAGAGCAATCTCAAGAAATATGCAGTAATTAGCACATATAATAAATCTGAGAGTCTTTATGATGCATCATCTTTGCTATTATTCAAATAAAATTTACATTGGTAATTCATTTGCACATTAAGACCTCAAAGTCTTATGTTAATGGTGAATGAATTCAAATTGATAGATTAAGGGAAAATATGTAAATGAGTTGGGAATCTAGTTGGAGGTACTTAAGTCTCTGGTGGGAGCTTCTTTCGGAAGTAATTCCCTTAACAGGTTGATTAAATGCTCCCCATCATCTTGGCACTTCTGGATCCCCACGTAATCCTCTCTTTACATGCCTTCCATCACTGAATAGATACTTACATGAATAAGGTAAATAGTAGTGGGCATGTGAGCCTTCAAAATTTCAATGCAAAATAACTGTCTTTGTCCATAAGTTCTTCTCCCATGTTTTTGTAAAAATAATGAAAAAATATATATGAATTTATTTTATAAGTTAGTGTTCTTGAAGGAATCTTTCTCACTGCCAGGTTTGCTTCAGGTATCGAGGAGCAATAAGACACATGAACAAGGAAGAGTGTGTAAATGCAATTGATGGAAAGAAAACAAAGAATGCAAATTGAAATGTATTTGACAGAATAAAATTGATGATTGAGAGATTAAGATACATTATTTCACTTAAAGATAATGTAAAACATTTCCATGTAAATACATTTATTTAATAAAATAAGCATCTGCTTCTATTTGCAAATGTAAAAGAAATAAAATGTTTGCATATCAAGGTAAGATTTGCAATGTCACATTACTTTAAGCAGCAGAGATCTAATTTGCTAATCGGCTTGTTAGATATCTTTTGACACTGATAAGCTAAATAGAAGAATCAGTTTTTGATCTTCATGTTGACTGCATTTGAAATGTAACAGAAATGCCGAAAGTGTGGCAGATAAATTCTTGTGGAATATTAATTTGTAAAAAGACCTTAAGAATTATAGCATCAAAGAGATGCTGTAGTATTCCAATTTCTAATTCCAGAGGATGATGCTTTTCTCCTGTTTACACTTTGGGTAGGAATTGTGCTTTGATAATATAATATTGGTAAATTCATTGTATAAATAGGTATAATTGTCATAGCACAACAAACCAAGCATTTGAGAGGTCAAGTAATTTGATCTTTCAAATTATTCAAGATTTACGTTGCACGCATTGCATGACATTTGCCAACACCAAATTTCTCTACTGTTACTCGCTGAAATACCTGATAGACACAGTGTTTGCTTTACCTTCTATCATTGGCTTAGAGCACATGCCTTGACAAATTTAGCTCTCATTTTCTATTTTATACTTAAATTAAAATTGAGTATATGTTGTTTCTAACTAGAAACTAAATTTCCTGTTCTTAAAATACTCCATCTTTATTCCTTAAGGTATTTTACTAAACTCTTTGGCAAGGCCCCGTAACATACGCGTATGAAATTCATTAGTAAATATGGCAGATTTATAAAATTAAAAAACTGAAGATTTATAGAAAATTGCAACCATCCACAAGGATCTTTCTTTGTAAAATCTATGAGGAGTTTAGAACTGCTTAAGGGACTTTCATACAATTAAAGGTTTAATTATAGTTTCAGTTTAAATGTTAGGTATGATTATGAGATCCAAGTTTTATTGCATAACTTTGTTTTTAATTCTGCACCTATTTAATTTGCAAACAGTTATAAGATGCATTCACTTGTTATAGTTCCCCTTTTGTGTAAAACCATGCTGTCATCAGTTAGAAAGCCAGAACCTGGGAGGGATTCTCTGATTGAAGCTTCGTATTCAAACTTTAGAGTTACTTATCAGAATCTAGCATTATCACTTATCCCTCTACTGGAAAGATTGTTTTCCCAAATAAAGAGTATAACACTTATCAATTGAACTCACACCAAGTAATTTGGAAAGGAAACAGTCTTACAGGTTTAATTTTTTTTTATTATCATTGTGATGTCAGCTAACAATAAATTATAGAATGTCACCTTAAAAATTTTAAAAGCTAGACAAGGCACAAAATGGATAAAATTTGTGATATCCATCTAAGACCAAATGGGAAGGAATAATCTTTATTTCAGAAGCAGAAGTGTGGCCTCACAAAATGCCCAATATGCATGCTTCTCATTATTATGTAATATGGCAGAAAATTTGAGTTAAAATATTTTAATTATGGTATGCTAAACACAGTAACAGTGAGAGAATTGATCCTGTAGGAATGCAGGTATAGCCAAGCCAGCAGCCACCACAGACTTTTCTGTCCGCATTCTACCATGCTGCAGTTGAAGCGACATCAGCAACATTCCTTGCTGCACTCCCTGATGATGTTGACTGGGAGTGAAATAACTGCGAGACTGATTCCCGCTCTGTGGCATAAAAAGCAAGTGCTCTGCCATTAATGATGGCAACATGTTTTCATCAGGCCAATGTCAAGTTAAAAATATTACAAGACAAACATTTATCTACATCTGTCTAAAAAATACCATAGCCTATCAGAAATTGCATTTTCAGTTCTACATTTCTGTGTGTGTATGGTTTATCTGAAACTGGCTTACTTCTGGTATACAGTATCTTCATCACACATACTACCATAATGCCACTCTGGGTAAAAATTAAAATACAGAAATTGAAGTATAGTTCCTATTCACTGTGCATTATATTTACACTGCAGTAAAGATAAAAATATTCCTAAGTCGGGCCCGGCACGGTGGCGCAGTGGTGGATCCAGTGGCCTTGCACGCCCTGGATCCCATATGGGCACTGGTTCTATCCCGGCAGCCCCGCTTCCCATCCAGCTCCCTGCCTGTGGCCCGGGAAAGCAGTCGAGGATGGCCCAAAGCTTTGGGACCCTGCACTCGCGTGGGAGACCTGGAAGAGGCTCCTGGCTTTGGATTGTCATAGCATGGGCCGTTGTGCTCACTTGGGGAGTGAGTCATCGGACGGAAGATCTTCCTCTCTGTCTCTCCTCTCTGTATATCTGCCTTTCCAATAAAAACGTAATAAAAATAAATCTTTAGAAAAAACATTCCTAATTCGAAATATGGCAAGCCTGGTTCAATCTCTTTTGACACATAGATGCTGATGAAAATCTGAAGCTTAATGACATGACATTGCTTTTGTGTGTCATTGAGAGGAATCACACTACTCCCAATAGTGTACCTAAACCTGTTTCTTCTGTTTAAAAGAAATAAGACACCTGCTATTCACAAGGCAATCAATAATGTAGTTTGTCGGAACTATGAACCGCACTGTACTCAGGACAAGGGGAATAATGAGTAGAAGATCTGTGTATAGGAATAATGCATTAAATTATGCCAGACCCAGAACTTTGCTCAGAGTAGAAAATAAAAAATTGTGAAGAATATATCTGAAATTCCCGAAATTTAGTTCTGTAAGGCACATGATTAGTCATTGAAAAGGCGATTGTGCTCTCACAGTTGTTATGGTATTGATGAATGACAAGTATATGTAAGTTTATTTCTGGAATACAACTATGAGAGCTATGAGAAACAGTCTCAAAATAGGATAAGTATTTGAAAAACAACATTGATTTTAGCCATGTTGATATTAATCAGTTGTAATTTTAATTAAAACTCTCAAAAATCCCAAAATTTATGCAGTAATGAAGAACATATGCTCTAAAGTAGCCGTACAATGTATTCAATAAACCATCTGCATGTGGTAAAACCATAAAGAATACTTTTCTTCTCTTTCCATCCCTTTTTGGCTCCTTTAAGACTTACGGGGTTCCATCTTCTGTAGCGGGCTATATGGAGAGAAACAAAATTTTAGTACTTCTTGTCCTTCCCACAGGAGTACATTTTTTAAAGGCTGTAGAGGAGGGATTTGCTTTCTTTCCAGCTTCCACAATTTATAATAGTGACCACAACAGATCCATGATGCTGGATATTAAATATCCAAGGATATTTAATAGTCATTTCTAAAGTGCTAATGCATGCTTGTATTCTACTCATTTGCATATTGTAATGGATAGTGGTGAATAATTTTTTGTCTGCAACATTAGCATAAAGGCTTCTAAATATAGACGTGGTTAAAATAGCGTCGAATATTCAGGCTTGTTTATAAACAAATATTTGCCAAAAAGAAACATGAAGATACACATTACATTTTTAAAAATTTTCATTTTGTTTATTGTCTTATTTTTATTAGAAATTCAGAGAGTATGAGAAACAGAGAAGATGATCATGAATCCACTAATCCCTCCCCAAGTGGCCCCTAGGCTGGAGTTGAGCCGGTCCAAAGCCAGGAGCGCAGAACCTTCTCTGGGTCACCCACAGGTTTGCAGGGTCCAAACTCCTTGGGCCATCATTTATTGATCTCCCAGGTCACAAGCAGGGAACTGGATGTGAAGCAGGAGGCCAGGGATTGGAACCTCCACCGCTATGCGAATCCAGCGCACACAAGGTGAGGACTCCAACTGCTGGGTTACTGCACTGGGCCCAGCATTACATTTTTAATAGAACAAAAACATATGCTCATAAATGTGGAAAATAATAGGCATGCAGTTTTGTTTTTTTTTTGGTGGGTAAGCCTAGTAGTTTTCCCATATTGTTTCCTTCATGTTTAAAGGGGGGTATTAAGGGAGAAGGCCCACCCAATTTCCCACCCTCCCCAGGTCCCGGATGTAGGGTATGCTCTGAGGTTCTTGCTCAAGTGCTTTTGATATTTCAACAGTTACGAATCGCTGCCAATCTTGCCACTCCAAGCATGATGAGGTCCTTGAAGAATCCACTGATTGACATAGTCCATCATAGCTGAGATGGTTGATTCTGTCTTCTCTCTTTTCTTGGTTAGGGTTCTGAGTGCAGCATTTTGATTGGGGAGATCTCCAAGGAAACTTTGTCTGAGGAACTTTGTTCCTAGACCAAATTCTTGTATGTGCTAGCAAGTACAGGACCCGGCACAGTCCATCACCTCGATCAGCTGGTGGTTGCAGTTGCTGGGTTGGTTCTGTTTTCACTCCCGACTTCCGCTGGAACCAATGGGTGTTGCAGTCCAGCCTGGTTCTGCCCAGCACATACTCGGCCTTCACATAAACAAGTGGGAGCTGCAGCCTAGTTGGAGCAACCTGCAATAACCCCTACCAGGCCTGCCCCCTGACCTGGTTTGCCATTATGTGTAGGAGTAATCCAGTCTGCCCCATACCCCATTCCACCCCAGCCTCTGTTCTAGTTTTATGCCCTCCCATGGAAATGGTAACCCAAGAGGGATGAGCCCACTATTTCTCTCCCAGGCCTCTCCCACTCCCGGCTTATCCACTCTCCAGGTGGTTCTGTGGTTTGACTTGACAGAACTAGCCCCCAGTGCCAGCTTCTTCAATCTAATGCTGTGGCTAAGCCCAAACAACCCTCACCCACTCTAATTTTGTTTGCACCAGAAGGAATATTCACCCCCAGCCTGGCCTTTCCCTGATCTAGTCCACATGAGGTGCACAGGTGTTGTAGCCCTGCCTAGTCTGGTCTGCCTCATCCCAGCCCATGCTCACCAGCAGCAGTAGCTGTTCAGCAAAGGAACCCCACCTTATTCCACTGCTGACTCTGCCCCCCTCCTTTCCTTGTTCTGACACTTGCTGGTTGGGCGCTGAGGTCCCTTCTGGTACAGGCAAGCTCACCTTGGCATTCTGTACTGTGCACTAGGCTTTGTTGCGACCAAACCTGGCTCGACCCACACTGTTCTGGTGTTTAGATTTGCCAGTGGATGATGTGTACAGATTCAGCCTGGTCTTCCCCCGACCCTGCCAATTGTTAGGCAAGCAGTTCTTAACCATATAATTCTAGATGGTGAAATTACAGAGGAGGAAGAGAAACATTTACACAAGTGATTTTTTTCAAATCTATATTTCCTCTTGTTTGACTTTTTTATAAATGTTAGTGTAATATGAAAAAAACGAAAATAAATTATCTACCACATATAAAGGTAGATGATAGATGGAACAATTACTATTTTGTAAGAATTATGAATCAGCATAATTATAAGCTTATGAGACCGCAAGGTGAAAGAATGGCAACAATAACACCATTGAAATCTATAGAATTGGATATTTTATTTTCATAAACGTGAAAGTATTTTGATTGAAAGTATACATGTATGCAGTTTATGTTTATATCAGTCAATACTCCCTAGATCTAAATGTTTGAAATGACATATAAATTATTAGTCACATAAGGACACATTTACCAATTCTAATTAAAATACACTAAGATCTATTTATTGAGTAATGTTTTTCAATTTGAGGACAATTTAAAAATGAAAATTGCTTTTTACTTATTCTGAAGTAGAAATTTCTATTGTGCAACTATGGAATTCATAAGAAGGGTATAGAATGAGTTATTTCTATAGACTAATTACATGAAAATGAAAACAGCACATTAAAAGGTTATTTTTTCTTTTGAAAACTTTTTTCCATTTTTTTTGAAAGGAAGACACAGCGATTATTCATCCTTTGCTAGGAATTTCTGGCTAGAATTTCAATGAATTTCTAGTTTTTCAGTCGCGCCATTTAGTGGAGAAGTATATAAAGACATGAGCGTGGATTTGTGGTTGCCTTGTGATCTTATATATCATTCCCTTTTTAATTTACGAGGAGTTATCTCTGCTGTTTTTAAGTATGTGCACTGTTAACACCCATCTGATCTCTCTGTAGTGTCTGTAAAGTGTGAGAAGGAGAAAAGGATTCAGTGACCATGGGCAGATTAGTGCTGACATGTGCTGGGCCATTGTAGGATTATAGGTTAGCAAGGTCCTGAGAGAGGGAGAGAAGTTATCGAAGGATTGTTATGATCTAACCACAGAAATAAATTTTTTTTGTCATGCTTGGTTTGTTAACATTCAGACATTAGATTCAACACAATCTTAATTGGAGTGAGTAATTGGAAAATGAGTGATTGACTCAAAAGCAGTTTCAGGACCATAGAATTTATAGCGATGCATTTTTTCAATGGTCAATGATGGATCACATATGTTTGGAAGGGTCATGCCATCAGCTTAAAATAGAGGGTAACTGTTTCTATTCAACATTTTTTAGTAAAATTTTGTGTTAAATACATAGATTTTTTTCCCCCCAATTGCCCACAGCATTGTGGAAATTAGCATAGTTTATGCCGGTTATGTCTGTGTAGGAAGAATAGTCTATGTAACAGAGCCTACATGTGTGCGAAGCTAACTTACTAAGTGTAGCTCAGAGTAATGTATGTTGCTACAACAACAGTACTTAAAATGAATTTATCAAAATGTGCTTATCTGATGCATCATTATCTGATGCATAAATATATATATCTATATATATACACACGGAAAAGGAGTATGAAAATCCAAAACATTGACAAGGACGCAAAGCATCAGAACAGTTCAAAGTATCGGATAGGACCTTATTATGAAGTACAAGTAATTAAAAGGAAACACATTTACTAGATCCAAGATTTGACAATAAACCAAAGGGATAGAATTGAATATTTTGACATAGATCTGCATAATTGTTTGTATTTAATTTCAAAATGAATCAGTGCTAAAATGCAATAATAAAGTAATAATTATTGGTGGAATTATCAGTATATTTCCAAATTCCATTCATACTAGAAGGACAATTTTGAGAGTTCTGGAGTTCTAACTCCTTAGAACTTGCAACTGAAATGCTTTAATTCATGAATAAAATGAAAATTCACCTGTATTGTTTTCATCCTACCCAGGCTTTGGGATCTTCCTCACTGAATTTGCAAGGTTTCCAAGGTAATTCCTTCCAGAAATATCCTTATGGATTTACCTGGGAAAGCGCAATCATTCTAATGACACGGAAAGGCATCATTCAGTAGCCATAGAGCACTGATAAAATAATGATGCTCTTCCAGCTTCTGAATAATCCTTAACCCAGAAAAACTGATACATCAAATCAACCTTCACAACAGTTTAGTTGAAAAACACAAAATCATGAAGCAGTATCAGAAATCAAGTCCCAAAATATTGTAATAATTAGTATGGGAAGAATAAGTCTGTAAGCTATCTCTAAGACCCATTACTGTTCCTCAAGACAAAACCACTTCAATCACTGCTTTTGCTTTTGTAAATGAGATCATTCTAGAAAAAATAGATCTCTCTGAAATTAAGAATTCTTGTATGCATACATGTAACACATGTAGAAGATCACTTAGAATGACTTTCCTATAAAGTTAAACAGTTTTACCATATGACCAAGCAATCAAATATGTAAGTTTTTATCCAAATGAATTGGAAATTTTTGCTCATACTAAAATGAATACTCCTAGTTGCTACAATCTGGAAGCATCATGTTGTCCTTCACCAGGAAACTGTTTTTACAATGATACAAATGGGGAAATTTTTATTTATTTTACTCACAAAATGAATGAATTTTAATGCATTTTTAAGTGAAAGAACCCAGTTTCCTTTTATAGCATGATTCCATTCATAGAAAAATACGGAAAAAGTAATTTACAGGCGGAAAAATGATTCAGGGCTGGAATAATGGTTTAACAGGCAGGTACTCTGCCTGACTGATCTACTGTTTCAGCTCTCTGCTTTTGTGCCCTGGGAAATCAGTGAAAGGAGATCCAGGTCCTTGGAATCCTTACCCATGTGGGAGGTTGGTTGTATGCTCCTAACTTCCTGGTCCAGATCAGCGCAGCTCTCACCTTTGCAGCTCATAAAGTAGTGAACCAGCGGATTGAGGGTCTCTCTCTCTCTGGCCTTCTCTCTCTGGCTTTCTCTCTGTTAAAAATGTCTTTCAATTAAAAATAAAGAAATATTATCAAAAAAAAAAAGAAAAAGAGGAGACTTAAAGGACAGGTATAGGAAACTATTTTAGGGCTGTAGATTCATAATGAAAATTCCACCAAAATTTAGAGATGTTTAAAAGGTTAGTTTAATTTTCATAACTATTTTTAAAAGCTAAGTATAATTTACTTAATTCCAGCAAAGCAGACAGACTCATAAACTCACATTGTTACAAATTATGACATTATGCTAGTGATTAAGTCAGGAGTACAAATTTGAAAACATTGCACCTTGAAGTCCTCATGGCAAACATAATGGAATTGTCTACTAACTCTGCTCTTATTATGCACGTTTCTCCAAGTGGATATAGGCCAAGAAAGCTAAAATTACATTATATACACACTAAAAGTCATTAAAAAGTTTATGGAAAATGGAATTGCAAAATGTTTACTCTAATTTTTGGTGCAGTACTATATATTTACAATGGTATAAACATTTTAATTCATGTATAGTTTTTTCAAAAAACTCATTTTCTATAAACACATAAGATCTCATTCAAGTTTCCAATAAATGCTATCAAATATTCTTATATTAATCCTAGGAGAAAGTTTCGGTTATTGAGAAAATAACTATTTTTTAAAAATTTCTGAGATTGGTAATTAAGTCTTACACATATTTACCACAGAAGATATCAGATCATTGAAACACACGAACGGTAACTCCAAAATCTTTCTGCTCATGTGGGCTTGATGGAATGTTGACTATAAATATAGAAAACTTTTCAGAATGTTTGGTAAAATATGATACTTTCATACAGAATCATTCATGTATTAAATATCGTTTTAAAATTGAAGCAAAATAATTAAGGAAGTAATTTTTAGTATTCACACCAGCCACTGTTCCTTGTGTAATGAAACAGTAATAACTAGTGGTAATACAAAACATTTTACATGGTTACTTTTTGTGTTGGGGGTAAAATATCTAACATAAGCTTGGGAACTTAATTATTTTAACACAGAGTCCTCTAAAATTTGTTTAACACCATTAACAGTAAACAATTTGCTTTCAGGGAAAATTAATTAGTATTTTTTTAAAGCAGTTTTAAAGATTTTAATTTATTTGAGAGAGAGAACAAGAAAGAGGGATAATCGTTTACCTTGATTTATTCTGCATGTGTCTGTGATGTCCAGGGCCCTCCAGGCCAGAGCCAAGAACAAGGATGCTCCTTCACATACCCCATCTAGATGGCAGGGGTTGAGGTGCTTGGCCCATTCTCCCCTCTTAGTTGCATGGAGAGGGTTCGAAATGGAGCAGCAGGGACTTGACCTGTGGGGGATGCCACAGTCCCCTTTGGCCTAAAGGCATACCTCTCCAACCTGTGAGAACACCAGCCCCTATAAGTTTAATTATTTGGAATACTGGATACACTGAAAGAGTATGTTGCGTCTTCTGTTGTAAAATCTGTTAAGTTTTTAAAAAGTTTAACATTTTAAAAAAGTTTCTAAACACATGCCTAATTTGAAAATACTCTCCCAATTTAAACAGCAGTGTTTGAAATCTGACTTTATATTTTTCTTCTTCCGTATGGACTTGAATATGTTCAACATTGTGCAAATTAAGGTGGCTTTACATGGATTGGCAGATAGGGGGATTTGTGTCCTAGAAATACCGTTGCACAGATTGCGTCTGTTCATTCATTGTGGGCCTGGGAGTAGAATTTGCTGTTTTGATACAGCAGGTTATGCAGCTCCCGGTGGTGGGTGATGAGGTGTTTGATTTTTAAACGTATATCACACAAACTATTAATAGTAACATCTAAGAAACGTATTTGCAGGTTGTCTTACAATGTGTCAACTCCTCATTGTAATCCCGTAAGGAATACTTTAATTTTTAGAAAGATATATTACAAAATATTATGATATTAAGAATACGTCTTATTCCAATTTGAACATCTTGGACTATATAAACTATAATTTTGATTGTGAAATTGGGAACACTTAAATAAATGCCTAAATTCATAATGTCTCCTGATTCTGCTTCACCCATGCTAATAACGTATCATTATGAAATCATGAATCTTCTCACTCAAATGCATATTGATCACCGAATGACACAATTTCTTTGAGTAGTCACCAAAAATATATGGGATTTATTATGTCATTTATTTCATATTGCACACCTTTATTCTTTTCATCTGCCACTACTTAATACACACATACCTAATAGCTCTTGAACCTACACTGTAGTATAATTCCCCATTAGCTTTTCATGTTTGGTTCACGCCGTAGACTCTCATACCATTGTGAATGTCTCTAAGCTAAAAGTAAAAACGAGGTAGTATGCACATTAGCTGCGTATACATGCATGAGAGAGAATTGAAAAATTCTGTGTTTAATACATCTTTATCTCTACAGTTTTCTTTTGCATCTGTATTAAAGTGTAGTTGATAATTAACAATTACATTTACGTGCACTGGAAGTGGATGATTTGAAGCTTTGTTGTGTGCATTGCTTGAAAGATCAACACAGCCCTGCTGTCACTCATTTGTTGAGTGTATCCTTTCAAGTTGAGAATTTGAAATTTGCCTTCTTTATCCTTTTAAATTCTGTGTTTCGAAAATCGCATACCATTTAAAAATTGTTAAAAGTTCTCAATATTTTCAGTAATATTGTTGAGAAAAAGCCAATTGGCTACCCTAAGCAGAAGCCAAAAAATGCATTTTTATTTTTCTCCCAAGTAGAGAAAATAATGGTATTGTTGAGCACTAAAACCCCTACTATTATTGTACGCCTTATACTGATTGAAATAAGTCAGAATGCGTTGCCAGAATTACCTTGCATCTATTTTCTGTGGATTGACTTGCAGTTATGCATCTACTGTGGACAATAGTCTAAATGCTATCTCATGAGTCTCATTAAGTACTTGTGCTCACAAATCTCTATTACATATACCTGAAGTTAGCATTGTTATGCGATAACATGTTATCATATAGAAGTCTGCTAATCTACATTCGGCCTCCGTGCAGTTGAATAACATGTTACCAGTGCATGGTGCTAGAATCTTCTCAGTATTTCCTGAGATGCAGTCATTCCTTAAGTAGTGAAAACTGCTTCTTTCTCGTTTCATTACGTAACATTCACAATTGACCATGCCTCATTCATTGCTGCCTGCAGTTATTTGCAAAAAATCTTTCATAGAATGAATATTTGCCTGATAATCCATCATTAGAGTCATATACATATTGAAAGTAGCAGGACAACTGATTGTGTAAATGGCATGAATTGATACACACATCTTGCTTTGTGGCTTACTTTTTGTGAAATCATTATTATTCTAATGTTCTTTGAATTTGGGAGCATGTATATGGCCTGGCCAGTTCCTAATGGCAGTGTGTGCCTGCAGTTGATATCAGTGGAGTCCCTGGGAGACAGCAACTGGGTTCTTGATATGCATGTGGAGATCTGATTTGCATCCATGCCTCCCAGGTTCAACATGGCACACTTGGTAATTCTGAGCATCATTTAGGAACAAACCAGTAGATTGCGGACTCTCTTTTTCAAAGAAAAATGTTTGAGATCTGTTAAAACCTTTACTCTCAGTGAAATCAGTCATTTTTCTCAGCTCTATTTCCTGAATCGAAGTTTTTCTGAAAGAAAACAATTGTAACAATGCAATGCGGTTTCTGAAATGTATTCCAAGAAGGTCCCTCATGTTCGTGGAATCTGAGACTACTAGTCGAAGAGAGAGTAAAGACTGTGTGTATGAAAGATGTACACTCCCACCCAAGCCGGCTGCATCACTTTATCCTCTAGAGAACTGCAGGTATCTCCCAAAATCCAAATAAGATAAGCAGAATAGCCATTCAGGAAATCCACGGCCATAGAATATATCCTGAATCAGTGTATTTAGCCACTCCATTTTGGGTAGTTTCTTATATAAATGACATATAAAGCCAATATTCCACTCATGACCATTACTTTAAAGTATAGTGATTAATAGTGATTTTTTTTGTTAATTCTATGCATAGTTGTCCATTTCTCTACTAAAAATTAGCTACAATTCTTTACTTTTCTGATATCCATAGCCTATTTTGCACACTTAACATATTTAAAGGAAACATTCTTATATAAACAATATGTATTCAGGAGAGCAATTACATTCATTTTTTATATCCATTCATAAGTAATAATTTTAAAATCAATATATCACATTGATTTATTTATACTAGACATTAATTCATGTATCATTAATGTGACTTGTGATTAAATCACTGCTCTATGCTCCTGATTTTGGTTGTTATTCATCGAGTTTTATTGAAATTAATTAACCATGAAATCACATATGGATGCCATATTGTAACACTTTTGTCAAGACTGGAAATTTTTTTTTGCCGTGCTTGCTTTGGAAATGGCATAGCTTGCATAATAATTGTCAAATAGTATATCAAATTCCCATTATACAGTTTGATATTTATAAACCTTTCATGTAGCCACTCAACATAACATACTTTTCAAAATGAAGAAGTCCTTTCTGAGTTGACAGTAGAAGGTCCACTTCTAGCTCCCTTTTGGAATTGAAATTATAAAGTATTTATAATACATTTCAGACAATTTAATAGTGCTGTTAAGATTTTATCTTGGACAGCATCCTGTTTTGTCATCAGTTCTTCTCCTGGCTTATTCACTTACTATTCCTGTTCTCTGCTTGGTGCATGGGAAGCCAGTGGAAGATAGCTTAGTTAGTTGGGATGCTACACTCATGCGGGAGACCCTGACGAAGCTCCTGGCTTCTGGTTTCTGATCAGCTCAGTCAGCTCTGACCATTGCAGCCGTTTGTGGTATGAATCAGTGGATGAAAGATATTTTCTCTCTTTCTTCCCACTCTCTCACCGTCTCTATCATTTGTAAATCTGCCATTCAAATAAAAGTAAATAATATTTGCAAAGGAAGAAAAAAACAATCTCAGAGTATTTGTAAGCAATTTAATGAAGATACGTTACTTCTATATTAATGGAATAGATTGAATATCCCTTGTGTTTTTAAATCCGCTGAAGAAGGCTAATGGTTCCTGTGAAAACCTGTATCTGAAGTTTCACACTTTTGTATTGCATGCATGTAGTTAAATTCTTGTAGCAATGAATGACTATGTGGATTGAAGAACATATTACTCTTTAACTCAGTAAAAGTTTGGATTTGACCCAAATAATTGATCCCACACAGTCAGAAACAGCATCTAATTTTGAAATTGTCCATCATTTAGTGAAAGACTGTAAGAATACTGCATTAATAATAGTAGCTAAGTTATTATCAGTAAATAGGGAAGTGGAAATAAGTGCCTTCTCAAATCAAATGATTTTTGAAAAGAGAGGTGTAAATATCATCTCAAGTACTTTCACTCTTTAACCTCTGGTTCCCAAAATAATTATATAGCTCTAGCATCTTCTCTTATTCTTTACAGTATGAAAATTTTATTTGTGCTATTGTTTAAAATGTATACATAATCATTGTGATTCACATATTTCATAAGCATGTATTTATAGATGTTGAAATAATTGCCCTAGAGTTCCCAGACGCTATATTGAACTCAAGTTTCCTAAAATAAGCTATTGCTGCATGCCATGTTTTATGCGAAAACATTGAATGGAAAATGCTGTTTCATTATTCATTAAGCACCCATTTTCACTTGTATGTGAAATATTTTTATTCTGTGCTTTTACTTACTAATTGCACAAAGTTAGTCATTCTGACAGATTAAACCCTGGGGCAAGGGGAGTGGAAAAGTTTTTCCTCACTTGTAAAGTTCACTTGTGGACCCTGGAGAACATTGGAAATAAGGATTGAGTATTTCAAGTACTTGGATATCCTTGAGTCAAAGTTGATAGATAATCATTATTTTAATATACTGCACAAAAATCTCAATATAATATCTATTTGAAAGTACATTTTAAATTACAGTTAAAGTTTAAAGACTTGCTAAGAATGACTTAATATTATAAACAGAAGAGCATTACAGAGTAAAACTGGCAGATACTTGTTTCAAAACTTACCACATTCACCATGGCAAAAATTGAGACGCATGAAAAAACTGAAATAGAGACTTATTTTGCAAATTCTAGCTCCTATTGTGCAAGAAACTGTCTCCAAATAAGTGTGTCACAGTACTTTAGAATTAGAAACAAAGGCATGTAAAGCTGTGTTGTGAATATTTTGGAAAGGTTTTGGTACCCTGTGCCTAATCATAATTTAGTAGAACTAAACGTAACATTTCAGAAGAGTTTACTGCATGATTTTTTAGACAAATCTATGTGTTTTTTTTCCTAGTTAAGCTAAAGATACATATGAGACACTCTCCTGATGTATCAATAATCCTTGTTTCAAGGTACTGATTATAAGAATTTTCTGAGTCATTCTAAGTTTCCCAAAATTTCTTTCGTGTTCCATGGTGGAAATAGAAGTGATTTAGGCCTACATAGGAAGGATCTTAAGACTTAACAACGCATTTATTTGCTTCCTCTGCAAGTGCAATAATAATTTCCAGCATAAGAATTTCATAAGGAATTTCATTCCTTTACCATTTTCATTCTGAAACTAATATAGAAATTATCCTTAACATTAAAATTATAAATCTACTTATCAATATTTTAATATTTTTGTATATTTTGGGAGTTCACTGTGACATTTCAACAATTCACATTGGGAGAGTTGAATTCTAGCTTTGGGCATTAGACTTAAACTATTTTAACAAACTATTGTGTTGTTTTTTGAAACATTTATTTATTCTGAAGTCAATTCCTTTCTTCATCCATTTCTCAAGTACTTCCAGCAGCCAGTGCTAGGGAAGACCAAAGTTAGTGGCAATGACTCATATCCCACTCTCCCGGTCAGCTGCCTCACGGGGCAGGAAATAGTATGGGAAATAGAGTAGCCTGAATTCCAACTGGCACATCAGAGGCATAGTTCCCAAATAATGGCTAAACCTGCTGAGTTGAAGTGTCCACCCAAAAGATGGATCTTCTTACACTTTTCTGCCATGCTTTTTTTCTCTCCTAGCTACTGTACAACTACTCTGATAGCTTTTATAAACAGATTTTTTCATAAAGAATTGCTTCAACTTATATAATATTTTCAAGGAAAGTCTCAAAGTCTTCTTAGTACACATGTGTGAACCTGCACAGGATACATAGTAGCAACAAGTTATTTTCCCACCTGCATGTAATATTCCACAGCGTTGTTGCAATAATTTATAATAAAGATGTTGTTTTTTATGTACCTATTTTGTAAGGTGTTACATTTTTGAGTTAGAGAAACTAAAATCTTAAAAATCTTAAATCTAAAAAAAAAAATCTAAAATCTTAAAAAAAAAAAATCAGAATTCTTTAATCCTCACATTGAAGATGTTATTCTGTGAGCTTGTCCTAGGAGATGCAATTTAGCCTTTGGTAGCAAGATTCCCTGACAGTGCCTCAAGGGAACGTAGTTGCTCTCTTGTCACTCAACTGTTTTGCTGCAGTGGGGACTAAGCCCCAGTGTTTGAACCAGAGATTGCTATAGGCAGCTCTGAGGATTGCCTCAAGCCTAGCCATGGGGCTCCCCGAAAATGGGAATATATTAGAATACTTCTCATATCCTCTACATTTCAGCGAAGTCTTGGCCTGGCTGACAATCCATGAGCAAGTCTTCACTTTTTAACTTTTAGTGTTCATTCAATTTAAAGAGTCAATAAAGTCTTAATGATTTTGAGATGTGGGAATAGCTGAAAATACAGTACAGCTTGAGAAATTACTTTTCCCTAATGTGATATGAACCTTTCATTAAACAAAATGAAATATATTCTATGTTATACTTAAAATGATTTAAGAGATTTTGTAATGATTTGATAGAACACTGAGCACCAATACATTCCCTGTAACAATAAGTGGAACTTATGTATTACTATGGCATGCACAATGACAAATATTCAAATATAATATTAACTCAGTGCTGCCTGTTACTGACATCTTAATAGATATTATGTAAATATTTAATATATAAAGACACAAAGGTGGAGTTTGATTTCTTTGCTATTTTATTTCTAATTTACTTACTTGTTTTACCATGACTTCTTCCAATTTTGGTATAAGTTAACCATTACAAAAGCATATTTTAATCTATGGTATGTTCATATCTGAAGTGATTAAGCTTTCAGATGTATATGTGTTTCTGCATTTACATATATAAGTTTATATATGAAGATATAAATATTGTTAGTATACTTTAAAGATAATTTAAACTAGAATATTAGCACATGAAACATTTTATTTTAAAACTTAGAGCAGTACATGTGATTAGGTGTCATGTTATTTGTCCTAAGGTGATGCCATCTTTCCTATCAGCCAAAACTTTTTACTTTTCATAACATTTCGAAAATGTTATATTTTCTCACATGGGTGAAAAGTCGAAAGGTTTTCATTATAAAACAAATTCTAAGCACAAATTCAAAAGCACATTTAAAGTCATTTTTTTTGAAATTGCAATTTCTTGTACTTTACTTGAGGAAATAATGACTAAGACTATTTCATTGGGGCCACCAGCACTATAACCTAGTAGCTAAAGATCTTGCTTTGCTGGTGCCAGGATCCCCTTTGGATGCATGGTCATATTCCAGCTGCCCCATTCCCTTCCAGCTCCCTGATTGTGGCCTGGGAAAGCAGCTGAGGATAGCCCAAAGCCTAAGGTGGTAGAACCAGTGCAGGAGACCCAGAACAGGTTCCTGGCTCCTGCCAGCTGCTGAGCAGGCACTTGGAGTTTGAGCCAGTGAATGAAAGATCCTTCTGACTCTGCTTCTCTATGTAAATGTGACTTTCCAACAAAAATAAAGAAATCAGCCATCTATCTCTTTGTTCCTTGAAGATTCAGAAAAGCCAGTGCTGTGCTACCTCAACGCCTGGAACCTGGTTTTCTATCCAGGTCCCCCATGTAATTACCTTTTGATCACATGCATGAGCCAGCACATGTTGGCTGCCAAAATACAATTAAGATGCAAACTACATTAAATATAGAACAGCTGGGACTCAATTCATGTGTTGCATTTTGGGATGCAACAGATTTTTACCATTACGTGGGTGAATGTCATATTTTTAAAAGTATTTTATCATGGCCATTACAATGGGTGCTATTTTACTTTTTTCCTGTGGTGCTGTTTTGCGTCCTGAATATTCAACTTCTGGTTTAGTTCTCTGCCAATGGCCGGAGAAAAAAACAGCAGAGGATGGCTGGAGTCCTTTGGCCCTTCCACATGTTAGGCCTTGCTGGCTCCTAGCTTCATATTGTTTGTTCTCTAGACATTGTGTCCAGCTCTATCTCTTTCTTTCTCACTCTCAATCTGTGCATGACTCCTTCTCTGTATGACTTCCTACCAAATAATAACAAAAAAATTTTTTAACACTTTTTCATTTTGTTTGAAAGGCCTAGAGACATTGAGAAGCACTCTGAGAGAAAAGTGTCCCATGCAGAGACTTAATCACAATCCTGAAACCCTTCGCTGTAACCTTACTGTAGAATTTGTCTAAAGCTCACCATTAATATTTATTGAAAAATTATAACACTTTTTAGATATATAATGAAAAGTATTCAAACCTTAATATCTTTTGCTGTGAATCTGAATTCAAGAATAGTATTATTAAAACAAATCCAAGTAATAATAAAATTTAATTAGATATATTTAAACATTTAAAATAAAAACTTAGGACCCGGCGCAGTGGCGCATGTGGTTAAGGTCCTCAACTTGAATGCCCGGGATCCCATATGAGTGCTGGTTCTGTCCCGGCAGCCCCGCTTCCCATCCAGCTCCCTGCCTGTGGCCCGGGAAAGCAGCAGAGGATGGCCCAAAGCTTTGGGACCCTGGACCCGCGTGGGAGACCCGGAAGAGGTTCCTGGCTTTGGATTGGCATAGTATGGGCCATTGCACTCACTTGGTGAGTGGATCATCGGATGGAAGATCTTCCTCTCTGTCTCTCCTCTCTGTATATCTGATTTTCCAATAAATAAATAATAAAAATATATCTATAAAAAATAAAAGAAAAACTTAAAAAATATGTAACATAATATATGTAATATACTTATTAGAATATTCAGGTTATCTATGAATATAAATGTATTTATGCATTAAATATACACCTCATTACAGAAACAATAAGCAACATAATTAATATTTAATGACATTTCTCAAATAGATACTGCATATGACATTTTCAATAAAGGTGTCATTTAATTCAAGTGTTAAGTTAATTTACATTTGAAAGGATTGCACTGGCTAAAATATGAAGGAAAAAATTAGGAGACTTTGCACAGGAATGAATAGCAGGAAACTTAGTTAAAACTAATTCAATAGTTAACTGTAAATTATGGTCAGTGACATAAAAAGAGGTTACTATCAGCATCAATAGCCACTTCTTGTTTATATGTGTGTGTGTGTGTGTGTGCCTCTATAAAGAAAGAAAATAAAGTAACAAACTATGTGTACTGAAGCTGCATACACTGAGGAGGTAGAGATTAAAACTATATTTAAAGATTTCAGTTTTAGGTGACAATTTTCAGATGTGATGGCCCAGAGTTGGACATTTTCTGAAATGATGCAGGAAAATTTGGACAATGTGCATCAGCTATGCACACATGATCTTACCAGTGTGTATGAGAAATAATGTGCACTGTTATTGTGTGTCTCCCTGTTGAGCTTTAAGGCATAATGTGACAGACCAAGACAGAATTCTGAGATACTTTCTCATTTGAGAGAAAAGTACACCAGAATTGAAAACCAAGAAAAATGCTATGAAAGTGGGGGGAAAAAAAAACACTGGGATACAAAAACAAATGAACAAACAAAGCTAGATGCTTATTAGCCTGAAATACTGGTATGGTTAACGATGAATAAATAGTATTGATTTAATCATTTTCCCATCCATCCTTTTAATTAAAATTTCTAAAAAGTAATTATACGGATAATTTGGCTATGTATTGTCAGTTTTACATCTTCTTGTGTTATGGGTTTTAGTTGACACATTAAAAGAAATGCTTAACAAATTTAGTTGTATCACTATTGACATTTCTTATGCTTTAGTTTTTCTAATCAGGGAGAGCTGATCTGAAGCCAGGAGCCCAGAGCTTCGACCAGGTCTTCCAGGTGGATGCAGTAGCTAGGCATTGTGGCCGCTTTTCAGGCAGATTATCTGGAGGTGGAGCAAAGTAGAGCAGCTCGGACTCAAACACTGACCCTGTGTCATACCAGTGCTACAGGGTGACGTTCAACCTGCTAGACCACGTTGCTGGCCCCTATATTTATTTTTGAAGATAATTTGTAGGAATAATCAACAATTTGAAAAGAAAAAATTACTTTTAATTTGGCCTAAATGATTTATTTTTGCTTAATGTGGTTTACCTTCTTTGTATGCCTTGAATATACGTCAACTTTTGTTTTAAAAGTGGAATACACCTACAACGATAGCACAAAATGTCCCTACATATCTATACGAACATTTTTCAAATGCTAGTCGTGAACACGCCACGATTATAAAACATTAGAGAAATAGTGACACAAGACGATGAAATAAACTGTAAACTTTATATGAATCACAATAATTTTGCTGCTATCAGCTTTGTTGTTTTTGCTGTTGCTGCAAGACACAATAATACCACATTATAATTTCGTGGGCATAAAATCTATCACAAATTCTCAGACGTTTGTCATCTTTAAGAACATTAGCATATTGAAGACTACAGGTCAAGTAGATTAGTTATGTAATTTGAAGATGAATTGAATTCTAGAGATGACTAACACAGAGACAAAATGCCTTTTTTTCTAATTTCATTTCTCCTGTACTAATATGGAAGCTACAATGAATGATATAAACAAAAAAATAATTTATTTATTTTGGAGACACAGTTATTCACAGAAGATACAGAGAGAAAGATCTTCACTCCATTTGACCCTTCTCACGTTGCCACAATGGCCAGGGTTGAGACAGTCTAAACCCAGGAGTTGGAGTCTCCCCTGTTTACAATTGTGTAGTGCCCAATGAAATTTAAGATATTTCAATATTTTTAAAAGATTTTTCTTTCCCTATGGTTGTCCAGGTTTATTGATGAGTTTTAACTAAGTGGTGTTCTATGCTTGACTTCTCAATTATGTTTGTTTTCTGCAAAGTTAAAAGTTTGATAAATGCCATTTTAGAAAAACTTGTAAAATTTTCAATGATGCTCTTCTGCGACTACATTTTTCATAATTATTTCAGTTATTATAGTTCATTAAAATAGCCATTGTAGCAAAAATAGAAATACTTAATCAGCAAATGTCTTCAGTGGAAATTTTAAAGTCTCATTTTTGACATTTCCATTCTTGATTTAAATATTTTTGTCAAATTTATGAAATCTTCAAAGACATTTCAAATTTTATTAAACACTATATCATGTTTTTGCATATGTATGGTCTACCCCTTTTTATCAAGAAATACCAATGTAAAAGTATTGGTTTTTCTTATATATATGCTTCAGTAAGAATAATCCACCCTTTGAGTTGCATTTTTCTTTTGATAATACAAAGATAGAAATGGAAGAGAAGAAAATCATTTTCAGCTTTTTATGATAAAAAGTGAGTCTTGCAGATAGTAAATAATTTTTTAAAAAATTTCCTACTGTGGTTCACCAGCAGGACTTAAAATCCTATCAAAATTTTCAAGTTACTACCGCTTTCCAACCGTTACATCTACACAATGTAAAAAACCAAAACCACATTTTCCCGTTTGCATCACTCAATACCCTGCTGAGATTTCTATCAAGAGGACCCTGGAAGTAATCTTTGTGCAATATTCAATTACAAACAGAGCAAGTGGGGGCATGATGCTTACCTCGTTTTTAGCAAGACAAGTTTGCTGGGATGGGCTAGCGCAGATGCTTTGGATTTAGTGAGTCATTTTTTTTTCTAATGATAGATAAATTTAAATGATCATTATTGATGCACATGTAGGTGGATTATATATAAACCGAAGCATTTATAGATGAATATGTGATAATTACTCCAAAAATGATTAAACTTCCAGTTACCTGAAGTTTCCTAAAAAGATGACACACTTGAGTACTTCAAACACATCATTTCCTCATTATTAGAGATGTTATAAAAGTAGCAAACCTAGTCCTGCGTAATAACCTAGAAGTTAAAGCCCTTGCCTTGAATGTACAGTGATTCTCATATGGTCACCTGTTCTTTTACTGGTGGTGCTGTTTCCTATCAAGCTCCCTGCTTGTGGCCTGGGACAGCAGTTGAGGATGGCCTAAAGCCTTGGGACCCTGCAGCTGTGTGGGAGACCCAGAAGAAGCTCCATGCTCTGATTTCGTCCAGCTGCAGCCTGTTGTGGTCTCATGCAGTTTTGTTGGAGTAAAGATCTTCCTTTGTCCTGCTCTCTGTATATGTGGCTTTCAAATAGAAATAAAATAAGTCTTAAATAGAGTTAGCTAATTAATTTTTTGCATGTCACGTTAACTAATATGAATGACATAGTTGGGACATGCATTTGAGATAATAGCTAAAGTGCCATTTGCTAAACATACATAGCCTTTGTGTCTTGATTCAAGTCGTAGTTCAATTCTCAATCCCAGATTCTTGTAAAAAATGTACCCAGCAATATGGCAGGTCACAGTTCAAGTATATGAGCTTATGATACCAAGCTGGGAAACCCAGATCACGTTTGTGTCCCCTGACTGCTGCCTGGCCTATCACTGACTGTTACGATGCATGACAGCATGTTCGTCTCGTCATAGTTTCTAATGTCAACTATCGTATATCAAACTGAAGAGATGTCATCATGTTGGAATCCAGAACTTTCTGGAAATAGGGTGATATATACTCACAATGGTAAAGGCTGACCTTTCTTGACATGTCTCTAGATAATGTTACAATTCTCAGACACCAACTATGAGGAGCAATACAGAACTCAAAATCAAGACTACTATCAGATGAAACCTTTCTGACAAGGAACATATATAAGATTCTGACCCAACTATAATGAAAGAGGTAATAAACCATGTGAAAAATTTTTTTGATTCAGGAATGGACAAAGCTCTTTGTTTTACTTGTTTGTTTTTATTATTTAAAAGGAAAAGACATGTGTATCCTATAATGATTAAGAATTCAGAAACACTGCTTTTAACCAGGGCAGATGGTTACCAAGATGGTTATATTAGTGAGAATGTTTTTATATATATTATATATTTACGTATGTTATATCTATATATCTAACATTTTAATATATTATATATTACATATTTTTGTAATATAACCAAGATGGTTATATTAGAGTATTTTTAAAATTCTGGTTCCATTGTATAGGAAAGAATAATGGTATCTAACTTTTTAATCTTCTTTTATTAGTGAAGTACCACAAGGTGGATTGTGTTTTGTTAATTAGTATCAACAGACAATTACTCTGCATAGTATTGCAGTGGCTTCAAAAGATTATTAGTGCCCTTCCAGTAAAGCAATTTTTCATTCTGTGAATTCATTTAGCAAATTTAGTGTTTCACGAATCAGCAATCTTTGACCTTACAAATAAAATAATTAAGACAGAGACTGTAAATCACCACTCATAATTAGTGTTTTTCTAAAAAACAATAGACCTGAAAATATTTGTCACTTCAAGACTTCCTAATGCATACATATGAGGATGTATATATGTATGTATATATTAATACATATATATAAATTCACTGAGTATGTGTTGAAATATTCCATTATTGCTGCTTAACAGTTTCCAATGTGTGATCAACTTATTGGGCAAAAATATTTTTCTGCAATTTCATTAAGCAGCGTGGGTAATTAATACTTTAAAACCTAAACACTTGAGATTGGAGAGAAGAGAAAAAATGACAGATTGAAACTTTTCTTTAAAGATGTGTGTAACACGTTTATACTTATGAAGAGGTGATAATTCTTAATCACATTTGAATTTTGATGGTTTCTAGGGAATAACCTTGTTTCAGAATGTGAATATAGTCGATAAAAAACATTGAAAATATTTTTGTGAAAGTACATGCTTATCTTCATTTAGATGTATAAAATTTTAGTATGTGATTCCACATAACATACAACCATCAAACCTTTTCTGGATATTAAGTTTTGAAATGTCAAATACAAAAGAAACCTTTAGTTTTGTCATTTATTGACTGCAAAACAAACTCCCAGCATCCCTTTTCTTTGCTTATTAATAATTTAATTTTATTGGGAAGGAAGATCTACAAAGAGAAAAAAAAAGAAGACCTTCCGTCTGCTGGTTTATACAACAAGTTGCTGCAAACAATAGAGCTGAGATTATCCAAAGCCATGGGATGCCCAAGTCTTTGGGTTATCCTCCAGTGCTCATCCAGCCCACAGTCAAGGAGCTGGATGGGAAGTAGAGCAGCTGGCCATGGAGCAGCACCCACATGGAATCCTGGCGCTTGAGAGAGCAGGAGTAGCCACTTGAGCCACAGTGCCAGGCCCGATATCCTTCATTTCATTTTGTAAACATTGTCTTGCTCCATTCAGAAACTCTAGGTCACCCATGTGTTTGGTTCTTGTAATTATGAAGCAGACAGTGTTCAGCACTTGCTTTCAGATGTAGTTGCTATTTTGCCCGTGGGTACATCCTGTGACCCTTAGAGATGCATCATGCCACTGGCCTCTTTGATTGCTGTCCTGATTGTTTTGATTGTTGCCATCTGCTGTACACACAAACATCATCAACATAAAAAGAAAGCCGTAACAGAAAAAAAATATGAAATCACTGCAAACGGAAGTTATTTCTAAATTATAGGCCTTTTTTTTTTTACTGCAACTCACAGATGAAAATATGTTAGAAAATTGAAACAATAAATTAGTTGATACATCAAAAATGTGTAAATTTTAAATATTTTAAATGTTTGCTAATATGAGAATAGCCGTTATTGCAATTAATGTTATGTTTTGTTAGGAAGGGTTTGGTTTTACTTTTATGAAACAAAAAAGGCAACCATTGTAAATAATATTTCAAGGAAAAGAAAGAAAATATACTCAAACTGGGAAAAACAACTTTGCACGTTTTTAAGACTTCTGTCTCTTTATTCATTTCCTAAATATCATGATACTTCAGGTTATGCAAGAATGAATTCCGGAGGAAGCCTGAATTCAGAATATCTATTAAGTATGCTTTAATAGGTAGCAGAAGTTAAACTGCCTGATCCACCAACAGTCACCTCCAACATGTACATTATTACGAAATTGGAACTGGGAGTGTAGTAGTGAGAACTTAGATGCAGGCACTCTTAATTGGTATTTTCTTCTCACTTGATCCCACAGAGTTCTCTTGCTTTAAATTCAGTCCTTCTGATGAGTGATTAGCAACAAAAATCTCTTGCTTTGTATGTTCATCTTTTTGAAATTTAAAACATACATCTACATTTTAAAACACATGAAACTTAATAATTTTGGAAGGAATTTTTGTTTACAGAAGATTGTCAAATTACTTCATATATGCACATTTTCTTTTAATAAAAACACTTGGGCCCAGCAGTGTGGTCTAGCAACTAATGTCCTCTCACCTTGAACGCCCAAGGATCCCATATGGGCACCGGTTCTGATGCTGGCAGCTCCACTTCCCATCCAGCTCCCTGCTTGTGGCCTGGGAAAGCAGTCAAGGATGGCCCAAAGCTTTGGGACCCTGCACTCTTGTGGGAGACCCGGAAGAGGTTCCTGGTTCTTGCCTTTAGATTGGCGCAGCACCAGCCATTATGCTCACTTGGGGAGTGAATCATTGGACGGAAGATTTCCCTCTCTGTCTCTCCTCCTCTCTGTATATCTGACTTTGCAATAAATAAATAAATACATCTTTTAAAAAAAAAACACTGTTTTTCACTTTCCAGATGAATTACCGCTTTGTGATACATCAGTTTTTCAATGTGATATAAAGTATTACATAATAACCATTTTTATTTTTGTGTTTCCATTGGGATACTGCAATTGCCTTATTTCAGTGTTCTGACATTTCACCTTTTATGTAACCTATTCCTATAATACTGAAATATTTTATAAATCAAAGATTAATATGATGACATCCAGACTGTTAAGATCCCCCCCCCCCGCCCTCCAACAACTTTCTGTGGACCAAACTTTCATGTTGATCCCAGGAATCCAGTAACATGGAGAGCATCACTCTTTCATTCCGGAGTTGAACTAATGGCAAATGAGAATCCAAGGCTGGAAGCGGGTTCACCATTCAAATCCATTGATATGGCATATAAACTTCCAAATAATGAGAAAAAGCTCACTCAGTTTTTTCAACATTGTGTTTTTAACTTATATGTTAACATATTTAGCCTGCCCTTTGAGACCTCTTGGGGAGTGAACCAGTAAAATAGAGGATATCTATTTTTTTTTCTTCTCTGTCTCATTCAATCTCTCTCTGTAACCCTACATTACAAAAAAATAAGGTCAGTTTTTAAAAGACGCTATGAACCTACAGAAATTCTGTAAGGTATGTAATATGGCCTGTGTTATATCATTCATATATATTCAGACTTTTTACTAATTTGCTTTCTCTTTTCTTCTTTGTTTCTCAGTACACTAATGGAAACACCTTTCCAGGACATTTATATCCGTATTTTTTTTTTAAAAGATTTATTTGTTCTTGTGGGAAATCCTATTACAGAGAGGCTAAGAGATGCAGAAAAATCTTCCATCCGATGCTTTATTGCAAAACTGGTCATAACAGATGGAGCTGTGTTGATCCATACCAGGAGCCAGGACACTCTTGAGGGTCTCCCTGACGGGTTCAGAGCCCAAAGGATTTCCAGGACACAAGCAGGGAGCAGGATGGGAAGTGAGAAGCAGGACTGCTGGTATATGAGCATGTACACAAAAAGGCATCATTTACCATGCATGTCCAGGACTTTAGTCATTAGGCTACCACTCCAGACCCATAAATTTGGATTTGTTGTTATTACTATTATTATTATTATTTTACTTTCATTTAGAAGAGCAAAAGAGAAAGAGCAAGGATACTCTGTCTCTGTCTCTCTCTCTCTCTCTCTCACACACACACACACACACACACACACACACAGAGGCAGATTCACGTCTTTGGGCTGACTCTTAAAGATAACAGGCAGAGTGCAATTGAGATGAGTATCCCAGGAAGCCATTGTGTCTTCCATGTGGGGACCTTGGATCTGAATTTTTAACCCAACCCCAACTGCTTCCCACGCGGTACAATAACACATGATCAGACTTGAATCAGGCTTTATGAGGGGTACCGGGCCTCAAGCAAAAATAAAACTAAATGGTTGTCTCAATTTTTATAAGCTGTTGAAATGTTTTAACATTCCACTATGTGTAAAAGTCTGAGATAAAACTCATATGCTATGTAGTGTAAATATTGCAATGTGCTGAATTGTCCTAAAATTGTTCATGGAAATATCTATTATTTCTTGGAGGTGCTAATCCCTCTGAACTTAAAATTATACTTTCATGACTTTCTACTTGTTTGCAATTTGTAAAAGACAAAATATTAGCCATCTCATATTTTTAATTGTGCTTAAAGCTGGGGAAATATGTATTACTTTCTTCTTTGCACAGGTTGGTTTTTTTTTTTTTTCGGTTTTTCTTTGTCCGTGACATAGCTCCTCTTGAGCCCAGTATCTCACCCCTGGAAATCGTTAATTAGAAATCAGTGAACTCCCTGGTATATTTCTTCCTTACTTGCTCCTTTTTGCTTCAGTTTGTTCAGTTCTGTTAAATTTTCTGAATGGTATTTTGTAAAATTATTGCAGGCATCCTTATGTTTGACAGTTTCTTAAACTACTATAGGTTTTAAATTTATTTTAGTTTTAAAAAAATAAATTGTTCACATTGCTATTAGATTTTTGCTTTTTTATCAGCCAAAAGTATATTCTTAATACTTAGAAAATGAAAAAAATATGCCTGTGTTAACTCCAAGTAAATTTCTTATAATATGGATAAAATAAAAAAAAAGTCACTTTGAAATCTTATAAATTATAAATTGTTCTTATGAGTGAAGTGGTTTACTATATTTTTATTTTGCAAAACCTTTTCAACAGCTAGGCATACCATACAGAAAAACCTTGTTATATAAAAGAGAGTATAATGGAAATCACTTTTGTCACTTCATAAAATAATACTTCACAAATGATGATGTGAGCGCCTGTCAAAAGTATAGACAACTTACAATGACTCAGTGAATAAAAAGGGAGGAAATGATGTCAGAAGGTGCTCAAAGCCTACTTATGTGACGTCAAATCACTGTACATGAGCTTTCCATTTTGTCATCCACTGGTAGGCAAAATTACACCCCCTCTAACAGAGAAATAATTCTCTAAAATTCCTAAAATCCTTCTGAGGAGCAGAAGCTACAAGTTTCTTTTCTATAAAAACAAATAAAAAGAAAGATTTAATTAGGAGACATTTCTCTGGATCTAGTCTTTCTGATACAGTAACCCCATTTTGTTTCATTTAGTCAAATAGAGCTATGTGTGATTGATAAAATACTTATTTGACAAACCATGAATATTTCACGCATTTTAGCTTTTTAAGGCAAAGTTGAACTGGAGTGCAATTAAAAGAAACAATACAAAGCAACCTGCTGCGATTGGAAAACTTTGAAGGAGCACACCACAGGGCCACAGCATCAGATATATGTAGAAAACGTGAAACATCATCATATTGGCAAGCAAACTCATACAGTAATCTTGAATCCACAATGTAAAATTTATGCATTAAATTTAAGGTAAGAAGGGAAAAAGTATCATAGGGTTAAAATAAGGAGGAGGAGCTGGCAGAGTGCTGCGTAGCCTAATCCTCCATGCTGTGGCATTTGCATTCTGTATGGGCACAAGTTGCTATTGTGGATGCTCTACTTCCGAGGCTCCTGCTCAGATATCCCTGGGAAAGTGAGGTAGAACAGTCCAATTCCTTGGGCCTCTGTACCATGTGGGAGACCCTGAAGAGACTCCTGATTCCTAACTTCAATGAGCTCAGCTCTGGCCTTTACAGCCATTTGGGGAATGTATTAGTAGCTGGGATATATTCTCTCTGTCCACATTTCTGTCTCACTCAAAGTCAGTCTGGTGTATATGTAAGTTATGGTATACATATTGCCTTGTTATTTCAAAAGTATTCATATTCTTATTCTACCTATTTCAAATTAATGTATAGAAACACATGAGTGGATACATATTATTTAATCAGTTTCATACCATTTTTAGCTTCAGTTAGTGACCTAAGAAACTTCTCGTGCCCACACAAATCCTTCACGTTTTTTGCAACTTACTTTTTCCTAATATTTGAGCTTTCTCATTATGTCATGATTTTCGTTGTAGTAAGTACAATATCTTAGATGCCAGTACTACCTGACATCATAACTCCACATATAGAAAAATTCTTAAAAGCAAATTTAGCTATGTTGCATTTTTCCTGGTTAGCATAAAAGCAAAAATGAAGAAAATTCATTTCCTGTTGTTCTTGCAGACACCAAGCTGTCTCAGATACTAACTTAATTATGCATTGTCAAATTATAAATAGCCCCTAATTAACAAGACTCTCCTTCAGTCTCCTTCCACAAAATGAGCAATCAATAATTCTAATAACCGCATTCATGGAAGAAGTAGATGAAAACAGACACTCCAGCTTTATAATAGATTGATGGAAATACTAAAAGGATAATAGAAACAGATCCTTCTAAAAACCACATCCCTATTAAAAAAGTAATAACATTATGCAGATTCTATTGGATTGATATCGCAGTTTTATCTTATTAAAAAAACACAGAAATAATACACATTATTCTGTTGTATGTTAACAGTTTTTATGTGATAATTCATTCAATGCAAGGTAGAACATACTAAAAATTGTCTATTGATGAGACTTAAAGTTTTTAGATGATTTTTAGAAGTCAGAAAGAATAGATATTTCAATCTGCTACAACATTGTATAAATTTAAATTCACTTACTTGGCTACTTGCAAAATAAAAAAGGATAAATAATTAGTCTGGTATTTTTCATCTGCTGGATGAGGTGCATACAGCCACAGTAGCTAGGGACATTGAAGTAAATTGAAGTCCCTTGTACATTGCAGTATGTGAAAATAACTGAAGTATCTATTTATAGATAATGAAGAGAGTTATTAGACAACTTCACATATGCACGTAAAAATAATTAGATAATCTTCTGTTAAATTGGCATATTGCTTACATATTACCTCGGCATATCTTTCTGATACTTTAAACTCTGAATCACTTCTAGATGTAAATAGTTTATTTGTATATTTTTGGAATAATTTGTATATTTGTATAATTTATATTTTATAAATCATATATTATATATTTATATATACTTACATATATTCATTAATATTTACTATATATTGTATATATTTATATTTATATTTTATATATTTATATTATATAATTTGTATATTTGTATAATTTGTATGTTTGTATATTGTGGAATAATTTGTATATTTGTGGAATAATGACAAGAAAAATAGCAGTAGTACATGTTGTGTAAATAAACTTTTTCCAAAACAATTTTAAAAATGCATGAGAAAGAACATAGAATGAGAGATAGAGACAAAGGCATAGATGTCTCTTCCGGCTCACTCCCCAAATTTCCAAAATTATTGAGTCTAAACCTAGAATCAAAAATAATGTCTAGGTCCTACCCATCACTCAGTCACATGACAGGTGTATTTGTCTAAAATAAGTGAAAACGTTTACTCTGGTTTCTTATGAATAGCCTCCTATGTAGCTGCAGTGTCCAAAGCCTTTGGGCTATCTTCTGAAGCTTTCCAGGCCACAGCATGGAGTTTAAGGGGATGCCGAGCAACTGAGACACAAACCAGCACCTATGTTGGATCCTGATGTGTATGAGATGATGCTTTAGTCAGTGAACAACTGTGCCTCTTTTTGAAGAAAAAAAGAATTAAATTGGAAGAATAGGTAAATGTATATTTAAACAGATGAAGAATCATTTTCCACAGTGAAGCAGCGCATATTCTAGTAAATGGTAAAGTACAGGCCATGGAGAGAAGAGCAGGTGGAGACTGATGGATATGGAAAAGCAGTAGAGACAACGGGATGTTGCTGCTGTGGGCAGATATGCAACTGGCAGTCAGTGGGCAACGATCTGATATTCACCAATGGCCCACACTCTTACAGCACCTAGGTGGGAAGAGGTTTTCACTGGGTTACCAACAGCTGAATTTAGCAAAGAACTGTCCATCCTGCTCATTTGTTTGGATTCAACTAAGCAAAATGAGAGAACCATATCTGAAACAAATTGTGCAGGAATAGGTTGGATAATTTCTAAACCCAGTCCCCCACGAGTGCTGCATTAGGTGCCATTTTGTCTAGGGAGGTGAAGGCTATGGGGACATGAATGGACATGTGATAAGTTGGGAGCAAACTCATTTCTGGCTTTGGTGCATTGCACTGACCTTTCATCCTACAGGTTCCAATGGAAATAGGTCTGGATAGCCTCCAGACCAAACAGCCAGCAGAACTCCAGAACTCAGTTAATGACACATCAGATGATATTTTGTTTGGTCTGACAAAGGCTAGGAAACTGAAGGAAAAAGAGTGAGCTGTGGATGTGCTAGGCTGTGAGTGAACTAACTTCCAGGTCTGTAAATTCACTGGTTCCCATTGGGAAAATAATAACATCTTTAGCAACATTTGGGTCAAAATAATTCTGTCTGGCTTTCTGACCAAATTACCATAAAGTTCTACCAATATCAGCACACCTGATCTCTCCGTAATCCTGTTAATTGCCTGAACAGAAAGTGGGAGAAAGTTTGTAGAAACTGGTATAGACTCAGGCTGGGATCACAGGAGGTGGAGAGTCGTGTTCCATGAGTTGGGGCTACATCGACTGTGCTGGAAGACTAACGCATGAACTCATACCTGAATTTTGCTGGAGGATGTGGTACAAGTTACTGCAAACAAAAAATGGTGCAAGATGGGGTAAAATCAAACTATAGACTTGTTGGTGACACAGCTTAAAAACCTGCCCTGAAGAGAAGAATCTGCTCAGCAGTACAATGACCAAGACCAAAAGAAGAGACAGAGGCACAATTAATGTTGGTAAAGACTCCCTGCAAAGGAGCAAAAGCGTTTGCCAACCTCAGAATTAGCTGAAGAACACATCATGGGGGATACAGAATACAGAAAACTCATTATAAATATACAGGGCTTCAAGGAATTTAAAGAAGATTTCTCACAGGAAATAACACAGAAACCAAGTCAAACAGAAGTAATAGAAATAAAATATGCAATAGGCCAAATTAAAAATTCAATGTAAAATATTAATAGTTGAATGAATGAGGCTGAAGAAAGAATCCCAGAATTGGAAGATTCTTCTTTCTACAATGGCAAAACAATTAGAAAGCTGCAAGCCGTGCTGCATCAAGCTAAAACATATATATTCAAGAGTTGAGACAAAAATAAGAGTTATATAGAAGTTTCCAAAGGCACAGAAAGAGAAGCTGAGTTTAAAAAAGTATTTAATGGAATTAGAATTGGAAAAGAATGCAGGAGCTTCACAGAATGTTTTGCAGGGTTGGGCAGAGGTGATTTTTGCGAGGACACATGATAACCAGGCTCTCCTTACTCACACATAAGGAAAAGATCCTTAAATGTGCATGTGAAACAATGAGATATGTAGAAGCATGACAGTCAGACTCACAGCTGACCTCCTGCATGAAACTACAGGTCAGAAGAGATAAGAACAGCATATTTCAGATTCTAAAAACACAATATTGTTGGTACAGGGAAACTTACCCACGAAAGCTCTCCTTTGTTTTTGAAAAGAAAAGAAATTAATCTACAGTAAGGAAAAGCTAGGGCCCTCCATGATAGCCTAGCAGCTAAAGTCCTCACTTCATAGGTGCTAAGATCACATAAAGGTGCCAGTTTGTGTCTTTGAGGCCCCTGCTTCCCACCCAGCTTACTGCTTGTGACCTAGGAAAGTATTCAAGGATAGCCCAAAGTTTGGGACCCTGCTCCGCATTTGAGACCTGATTCCTGCCTTTGGATTGACTCATCTCCAGCGTTGCACCCATTTGGGGAGTGAATCATTGGACAGAAGATCTTGTGTGTCTCTCCTCCTCTCTGTATATCTGAATGCCCAGTAAAAATAAATCATAAAAAAAAGGAAAGCTAAAATATGTGCCTGTTCCAGAGTTGGCTCTACAAATGAAAATGGCACTTACAAAAACCTAAGGCCACTGCGAAGATCATCCCAGTAAAATAACAAGAAAAGACTAACAAAAAAGTTAACAAACCATTGCTAAAATTATAGGACCAAATCACTACCTATTTCATATTAAGCTTGAATGTAAATAACTTAAGCCCATTTATCAAACATCATAGATTAGTAGACTAGATTAAGAAAAAGAAAAACCCATTTCTATCTGTTTCCCACAGGAGACCTATCTCAATGAGTAAGACCAGTGGAAACTGTATCTCATGGATTTTGATGTTTTTTGATTTTACTTTCATTTCTTCGATTTTTCCTCATTAGTTGCTGACGTATAAGTCATACAGTACCATCGTTTTCTTCAGCAACGCATTAGTCACTTAGTAGAAAGTAATTTAACTGCATGGCATCGTAAATTTCTAGTTTTCTTCCAATTGTTGATGTTGTAAAGTGGAACTATGCTATTGTGATAATAACGGGAGGAAATCAATGGGGCAAAGAAGGAATCTGGGGGAAATATAACGGAAATCCCAGAGCCTACGGAACTGTACCATAAAACAATAATAATAAATATGAAAAGAAAAAATTCATTCTGATTTGGCCAGTACTATTTATTCAGATTAAAGTAGCAAAAATAAAGCTTCTGTGATTGAAGTAATACACAATACTTATGGTGATTAAAGACAGAACAATCAGTTTGAATGCATAATTTTTTTATATAAATGTAGAATGCTCAGTATAAATATTACAATCTAATTTCTTAACTTTGTGATGTATTCATGTTTAGGCAGTAGCAATGGTCTTATTAAAACAATTGTTTCAGGCAGGCTGGGTAGCATACTTGCTTAAACCACTTCATATAAGCACCAGTTTAAGTCTCAGATGTTTCACTTCCATTTCAGCCCCTTATTCATGCACCTGGGAAAACAACACTTCAAGGATGTTTGAGATCATATGGGGAGTGAATTAGATGGAAGAACCTTAGCTTTTTTCTCTGTCTTCTCCTATTGCTCTGCGAATCTGCCTTTCAAATAAAGACACAAATAAATAGAAAACATATAAATAGTATTTAAAAGTAATTAATCATAATTTGCTTATTTACTTATATTCTTACATATTATTTTTCACAATAAATAATATACCTTGAATTTATGAAAGTTTAGTTGTTAGAACTCATCTTTAATTCGTCCTTGTAGAACTCCTGTTTAACGAATTTTGTTATGCTTGCTTTGTTGTGGTGGATTTTTCTAACTCATTAAGGCCTATAATCAATCTATTTCTGTTTTTGTTTTTTTTTCTTGAAATCGGCCATTTCCTGCTTGAAATAATCTCCTTTATTTAGTCACTTGCTAAACATTTTGATAACAACCCACATCCACTACTAACAATCTGTTTTCCAGCCACTATCCAGAAAGCTACAGGATCAGTAAACACATTGTATGCTGTTCAAGTTATCACTGGAACAGCCTTCCTTAATGTTTTGGCAATGCATAAGTAGGGCATTCTGTCTGATATCAATATTTTTATTATATGACTACTAATTTAAGCCACATGGCTTATGTTTTTATTTGGCAGCAACCCATTTCAAAGTACACTTACTGAATGCATTAAAGTAATCCCAGTTAATAAAACACAGCAACTGTGAAACTAGCCACCTGTGTCTGAATAAGATGAACTGTTAACTATTTGTGGTAGTTGTTTTATATGATTATTTAAAGCCAGTTTGGTAGTAATAGCAAGGTGCCCATTGTTGAAAACAACGTGACAATCCAAATTTCATTTGCTGAAATTCTTTTAATGATCATGAAAGGTAATCAAGGTAGAAGTTCGGAAGATTCCTCTCCTCTCCCCTTTACTTCCCTCGTCCTTCCCTCCCTCACTGTATGCCTATGTAATTCTGCATTTCCAGTAAGTGAACAAACTAATTAAAAGCAAAACTATACCTGTTTTTGCTAACCCAGCATAAGATTGCAATTAGATTAATCAATGTATTTCTATTTTATGCTATCCTTTTATTTTCTGTCTATTGCCCTTTATTAATGAGGGGGCCAGATACTTGGCCTTTGGATGACTCTCCGATTAGTGTGTCTGCACCCTCTAATACTCCCCCTGCTTCATGACTACAGCTTCCTGTCTATTAGTGTGATAGACATGGCTTTCTTAAGCTGCAGCTTACATTTGGGCCATGTCAGATCTGTGGGGAATGAAACACGAGTTTCCTTCCTCTCTGGTTCCGTCACTCTTGCTTTATGAAAGGAAAGAAACACACAAACACATACACACACACACACCCTTAACAGAAACCCATACGTGATTTACTGGTTTTCTTGTTTTTTTGACAATACTTAGCAGAAAGCGAACCACAGGGGATTCTTTTACTCTATGTAGCAACTGGTAATATATCATTACTGATATGGACAGACATGTTTCTATATGATTGAAGAAATTTATCCATGAAAAATTTGTTTT
This sequence comes from Ochotona curzoniae, assembly GCF_017591425.1. Taxonomy (NCBI): domain Eukaryota; kingdom Metazoa; phylum Chordata; class Mammalia; order Lagomorpha; family Ochotonidae; genus Ochotona; species Ochotona curzoniae. Next base: position 36,587,393 of record NW_024466502.1, on the reverse strand, counting down.
TCAAAATAAATGGCTTGAGTTTATTTATCTGTATCAAATATTCCCTGAATAGTTTTAAATAAATTATTGTGAGTATAAGATCATTAATATTTTAACTATAATATTTGATAGTAACATTGCATGTTGGACATCTTTTTTCGTATTTATGCATCTTTTTAGGACATTAATTGTACTTCATGGTAAACATTTTTGTTTTTTTAAATGTAAACATGAAGAGAATGTTATACATTTCATTAGTCTCCCAATTTTATACCATCACTTCCTTGTTTTCTTCATTAATGTTTGAAGATATAATTTTCACCAACTCTGTAATTACAAGTTTCTTAAAAAATCAGCATTAGAATATACAATTCCCTTGATTTTCAGATGTTATTTCATCCCTGTCACCAAAAAAACCAATGCGATGCAGTCTTCCCTCATATCTCGTCCTTCACTGTAAGATAGAAGGAAGTGCATATGTGGCCTAGAGGTTTAGATGTCAGTTTTAACACCGTGTCCTATTTTGGAGTCCCTCGTTTCATTGTGTGGCTCCAACTCTGGCTTCATCTTATTGCTTGTGTGTGGCTTATAGGCAGCATGAATAGTGAAGGAAGTGACATTCTTGTCACCCATGCTGGAAATTTGGATTGAGTTTGTAATTTTCAGTCTTGGACCATAAACAGTTAGTCTGCCTTCGCAATCATTTGCAAAATGAGGCACCAGGTGGCAATGAGCACACTTTCTCCTCATACCTGTATTTCTAAAATAAATAAAATTTCAAAAACTAAAAAATTTGACATTGCTATAAATCAGATTTTGCATTTCTGAGAATATAATCAGTGAATTTTTAGCTTAAATTTATTTGCTTGCCAATATCTTAGAAAACAAGATACCCCAAATCTTGCAGTATATGATAAAATATGGTAGAATTTTTTTCAATAAATACAAAACTAGGTGAAGAAGGATAGCATATTGAGTTTACACGAGACAGTTTCTTTTCATAGTGATGGATATTTTCATCTCCAGTCAAAATTCCAAAATATTAATCATTATTGTGTCATGAGTTTTCCTTAAAAATAAGATTTGTCCCTCGTAGACTATTCCTTTCTTACTCTTGCTGAACAATACCTCAAAGGTACTGGTATAAAAAGCTCATGTGGAACTAATTATTTTTTCAAAGATAAAGATGTATTTATTTTCATTCAAAAGACAGATACAGAGAAGGCTCTTCTGTCCACCGATTAATTTCCCAACTGTCAGGAGTTGCCAGAGCTGAGCTTATCCATGGATAGGGGTGGATTTAGGGTCACACTGACAATCCATTATGAGAACATGGCATATTCAGACGCATGGAGGAAACTAGAACACACTGAATTTTACAATCACCGTATCTGATTGTACCAGTTTTCAATGTATACATGTTTTGAAGTATTTCCATATACCTTGTACTAATGTACATATAATATATGCTTAGGAAAAATTTGAAAAAGTCTAAAATTGAAATCAATGTTACTGTCACACAGACATTGGGTATTCAGTAAAATAAGCAATAAAATAGAAGTGTACCTGTTCATATGGAATGATTGCTGTAATTTGAGAAAAAGAGAAGAACATAAAGCAGAATGGCAATTGAAAAATGGTGATTAAAAATAAGACCTTGACATTTGTAGAGTTGGAGTGCTTCCTGACAAGTTATACATTGCTCAAGAGCCAAGGGTGATAACAAGGCCGTCAGTGAGCAAACATCAGTGCTACAGCTGAAGCTGAGTTAGATGAATGTGAATGAGGAAATGAGTGCAAAATATGAGGTTATTTTCCTGAGATACAATTGGAGGCCAGTTGAATTATTAAATAGGAAAATTATAATTGATTGGTTTTAGAAAACTATTGTGGTTTGGAAACATAATAGTGTTTTATATCAAAAATGTCCAAATATCTAATCACAAGCTTGTAGAGATAACAGAAGAAATATATAGCTGGACAAATAAAATATTTTCAGTCATTTGATCACAAATTGATCATCAATAAAAATAGTAACTACAAATATATGGAAAATATGAATAAAATCAAAATATGAATCTAAAAGCAAAGAAAGCAAGCAGAGAAGACCAGAATACATATGATATATATATCCCAAACACATGAAATATTTCGATGAGTTTTTCTTCGTGTATTATGTATGATGTGTACGATGTCTTCTTCACACCTCTAATGCGGCTGCCACTAAAAAGTCTACTATAGACTTCAGAAATTTTCCTCAGTAATCATTAATCTCTTATTTTTCTTAAAGATTTATTATTTTAACATGTCAGGAAGACCTACCGAAAGAAGGAGATATGGAGAGAAAAATCATTTGTTGTTTCACTCTCCAAAATGGCACAATCGCAGGAGCTCAGGTCATCTGAAGCCAGAGGACTCTTCCATGTCTCCAAAGCAGGTGCAGGTTCCCGAGGCTTTGGGCCATCCTCTACTGCCTTCCCAGGCCGGAATAAGGGAGACAGATTGGCTTTGAAACAACCTGAATATGTTTCTGTGCCCACATTTACAAAAGAACTGATTAAGTAATCTCATATAAGCAGCACTTCATTTGGCAACATTTTCATTTTTGAATTGAAAATTATATTCTAAAGTCTGTGTTTTCATATTAACCATGTATTTGTGGCACAAGTATAAGTTCAATAATGAGCAGCCACTGAGATGTTTAGATGCTTCTATGTTTTCTAATTTTTCATCTTCCCTCGGAAGTCATTCGGATTATAATGTGTGTGTTCAGTTGTCTACTGGGAACTGCTCAGCCTGGGAGAGGGCACAGCTTGGATATGGCATCTCTGGTGTGTTATTAGGGACTGCAGTTGGTAGGCACGCATTTTATGGTGCAAACTGTTCCATTACATTACTTAGTTCAACCTCCTCATTCCTAATTTTATCTTTCAATTTTTAAGTATGTTCTTTAGACTGCAACTTAGATTATCCAGCATTTAGTCAACATGTGAACTCAAATCAACTGCTATTTTGCAGTTAAAATACATCTACATACACCTATTTTCTTTTAATATCAGAATAATTTGTGGATGAATGTTACATATTACCATGTAATTGTGCTTACGTCGCTGAAATACGCTTTTTTGATAAGTTTTTACAGAAAATCTGTCGTCCCCTCACCACCAAATATCTAAGTGTAAGCTTTAGAGTTTGAAAGGGAACATGCTTTGATGCTGCTTCCTGAAACACTGGCTTTTAATGCTTACATCACAGGTATGCATGCAAATAGCATGACATATTCTGTTCAACGTGTTAGAAAAATCTAAAAATCTACAAATACTGTCTGATGCCACACACACACAAAAATTTTTAGCATTGTTAGGCTAAAAATGATAGAACTCTGGTGTGCAAGCTTCAGTTGGTGAGCTACATTTAGAAGGCAACAAGAGATGGTTCCTTTGTTGAAAGAGTCTGCAACCTGTTCAGTTACCTTGTTTACTAGTCTCAGGGGGCGAATCTTCTGCGCACCTTAAGGGACAGATGGGAGTAATAGGAATGGCATCCTAATAGTTACGTTTGGTACTCAGGTACAGTCCCAGGTAATTGGTGATTTGAGAAACAGTCTTTTTCCAAATCAAAGGTTTAATTAATAGGCACCCTAAAATATCAGTCTTTGTGTCTGTCTATCTATAAGTGTTTTATCTATCTAATATGTATAGCCTGTTCTTAAAAATTCTTGTGACACAACATCTGGGAAATTATTAATTTTATTATGTCAATTGCTTACGTCTAATGAGAATGAAATAGTCAATGTACATGTTGTTTTTACATTGCTCACCAAACAAGATTTGCACAATTGCTTAAATCGATTATATTTAGATATTGTTTCTTTGTCACTTTTTTAGCTGGTCTTCCCCCCCCCCAACTTAAATGTGCTTTGATTGATTTTTCTTCCACAATCCATTTTCAACTCTGATTCAATTACTCGTAATTATTGTGGGAGATCATTACAGCACACAGATCAGTTTAGTAATCCATTTTAAAGACATAGAGCTGTATCAAGATCTTTTTAGGTTGTGCTGGGGGGCCTGGGGCTAATGGAGCCCTTTACAGCATGGCATTTCCTCGGAGGTACCACAGCCATGCGGGTCCATAATACTTGGCACTCACTCCAAGGTCACTGTTGCCAGGTGTTACTGAGTCCTAGGCTTTGGAAAGCTGATGGGCCCATTTGGCTTGAGGCAGCCAGGCATTGAGCTCTAGAGGTTTTAGGGTATATGATTACTGCCTAGGGACATCCATTCATAAGGCCATTGTGAGTGTAGGGAAGGGGTGGTCCTGTGTGACTTCTAGGGAGGAGGTCACAGAACTTGCTGGCAAGTCAGGGGACTGAAACTTTGATGGGTTGGAGGGGACATTCTTAAGATCTTTTTGGTCCAGACCTATTCACCAGCCCAGATTGGAATCCTGAAATGGGCGGCCTCATACCAGGCCACAGGAAAGGTGGAGACTTTAGTTGCTTTTTAGCTATTGTGCTGTGTGCTAGAATGTCTGTTTTTATAAATGATAAAGCACATAGAAGTTAGCGTTTAATACTTCAGACATTTCCAACTTTAATTGGACAATTTCTTAAGTTTGCCAAACTACCAAAAGCATGAATAATGTGAATTTTGTAAAAAATTATATTTCTTGGTAGAGTTGTTTCTTTTGTGCTAAATTCATTTCCTGTTCTGATACTTTGTGATAAACATTTGAAAGCACTGGCTGTAAAAATGCATAATTGTGAATTTATGTTTTTTGCTCCACAATTCAAACTAGCTTGAAGTATGACTTTTAGACATATTATAAATACAGACGGCACCAAAAGCGAAAATAAACCCTCATTTGGCTATTTTTATTTTAAAAGTCTTTTAAAGATGCAAATATGTATTTAATATTTACTAAGCAGAAAACATTCATCTTTTTCTTTTAAATCAACAGCTATAACTCTTAATATATAGAATTCAAATGTTTTTGTTAACCTTATTAAGCTATTTGTGACATTTCTCATGAAGTATCGTCACTTGGATTTAGTACTTCCCCGGTTAATTTCAATGACTTATTAACTTCTTGAAAGTAACAAATTTAGGAATTTAGAAAGAACATTGTTACACTGTGGTGGCATACTAAACTGATTTAGGCTCTATATGTGAGTATAGAGCATCTGCCACGGCAGCTTAGTTCTCTGGTTTTTGGTTACTTGAATTAAAATATTTCAGTGTATAACTAGTAATTGATGGTAAAAATATATTAAGAGCTAAATATGCGTGTTGTTTGTATTTTTTAAAGTTTGTTAGTTTTTTACAGTTAGAGTCACAGACAATGGAAAGTCAAGAGGGAGAGAAAGAAAGAGGGTCTGCAACTCTCTTTGAATTCAAACTTGGCCTAAGACATGGGAGGGAAGGACCGATTTCCTTCATCTATCCTGCCTGCTTCCATTGGTATGAAACTGAATTCATGGGCCGACTTGGCTAAGCTCAGATGCTATAAGACTCTGAGATGTGGGAAATTCTAGTTACCGTGTTAACCAATAGGCAGTTGGCCGTAATCAATGCTTTTCCTTTATGGAATGTATAAAAGGCCCTTTCAACCAATGATAGAAATGCCAAAAAGCTTTATTTGCCAGACAAGGTAGGCTTTTTGCTCTGTACAGTCAGTGATTTTACGTCCTGCTTTGGCAGAGACCGTGCATCTTTGAAGAGCCCCCTGAATCTTCCTTGTGATTAGAATGGCACACTGCTCTATCAGAGAGTTCACTTGCGAGAGCACTGACTTCTAAGGCAATAGATACTTCCTGGAAATCAGGGTTAATGCTAGTCATTACCAAGTTGGGGCCTGATAACACCTGAAATGTTACGCTTGCTTTTGAAAGAGCAGGAAAAAAAAATGCTTAGTATGTACTCTTAGGCACTCAGAAAGGTGTGTGAAATTGGGTCTGAAGATGCTGTATCAAGGAGCCTGGTAGATACATGCTGCTCAATGGAGCCCAACTTCACTAAGAGGTTCAAAGGGCTTTTTGATTCAGAGCTTATTGAAAAGGCATCAGAGAAGGAGTTAAGTTATTAATAGCCTTGTAAATTGTGAGGTATCAAGGTAATTGGGAATAGATGGTGACATCTATCAGATAGAAACAGAAGATCAAGTACAATGACATTATTTTGTACAATGGAACATATGAACAGATTTTTTGTTTTTATTTTTCAAAAAGTTGTTAAACACAATTTTAACCTGAAGCATCAAATTCTTCTTGCTGCATGACAATTAGTTATGCCAAGTTTTTGTAGAACTGTGACACAAGGAAAGACTTACCGGCACATCCCACAGTCTTGTGAGTGCTAGAAAGTGATGTCCTGGCATCTGTTAGTAAGGAAGACTATTATTTTATTTCCTTGGACCTGATTCTCTGAAATATAGTATAATACACTTGTAATAGTTTTGATTAAAGCTGCTTCTAGCAATGTTGAACCTTGAGATTGATGAACTGACTTCTTGGCTACCAGTTTTGGTTTCAGCCCTGCTTGGACCACTGACGGCCTTTGAGGATGTGTAACCTGATAAGCTATATCTTTATAGCTCACCCTGTGTCTTTCAGAAAATAATAATAATAAATGTCCCTGATGACACTTTTTTTTTTGATTGCTGGGTGCTTTGCTGGTCAGAAAAGAAGCCCATATTTTACAGACACTGGGGATGATTAGAGAGGCAAAGGTAACTTTTATGAAGTGGAAAGACATGTAATTTCTTCACAGGACAACAATATTCAAAACAGATGTAAATACATGCTTTTTATATGTTTTCTCTAACAGACTGAAATAGGTATTTTATGATTGTGATATGGCATTGTCCATGTTTTGGATTGTTTATATTTTTGCAGTATTGATGCTATATTGATTATCACTGATCTAGTTTTAAAGGAAAAGTGTGTATTTTATATTCTCAAATTTATATTTCCTTTTGTGCTTGAATGGGAAACATTAGAAAAATAATATTTTGAGAATAAGTTATTATTTATATGTCCATGAATATACTGAAATGAATCATTTCAAGAAATAAATTTATGATGTAATTGATGCTATAATTAAGAAATGTAATGTCCTAATCTTTTGCCATCTCTCCTGTGTTTCTAGATGTGTTAATAACTATTTCTAGAAACATTGTTTTGTCAGAAAAACTATTAAGGGTTAGCTAATTATATAATCTTAATAACCAGTACAGAAGGAAAGAAATATAAGTTCTATTTTTTTGTGTATATTCCAAGAAAAGTCAGTTACTAAAGTCAGTTACTTTTCCACATTCGGTGATTCCATAATTTTGCGCATAATGATAGTTGACATGATTGTTCAGCAAAATATGCATTTAGTGGGAAACATCCATTTAAATTAATGTAAGTTGTCAGTTCACTGTTGTTTTACACTATATTGACATGGCATATGTACTCTGGCATTAGCTACAGCAAGAACTAAAAAAAAAATCCCAATTTGCTTTAAGCAAACAGTGATATTGCTGAGTATCACTGTGTTATTTCAACTGATATACTAATGAATCATTTACAGTATAAAGCCTGTGCTAAAATTGGGTTCCCTAGTGTTTCAAAGCCAATCGTGTCTCTTTCCAGTGCCTGTGGTATACTTCGTAATTAACAACTTCCCCACTAGCAAAGCTATATCACTCTTTAAGACATAAAGAAGGCAACCAACATTCATTATGTAGTCTCCTGATTACTTTAAACATTTTGAAATACTAATATGATGAACACGAACAGTGTAAATTTGTACTGAGTTACTGTTGTGACAAATTCTACATATAAATTGGTCATTACAAGCACTGTTGTGTAGATCTTTCAAAGCAAAGCATGTTAAGCCAACAAGTGGAGATACAATACACTCATGACCACACCCTCATGAACCTATCTAAAGCATTTTTCATTGACACATTCTTTGCATGATAAAATTCTGATTTTTTTTCGTTTTCAATTTCAATTTCAATTTCAATTTTAATAGGAGAAGAATTAAACCTATCCCAATATAGGAACCTATTAAAATAGCAATTCTTTCAAATGACTGTGAATAAAAGGGTTATTTAGAGCAATATATTGTGCAGAGTAGTAGGATAACAGATTGAGAACTTTGTTTTCAAAAATGAACGTATACTGAGTACTTGAGAAGCGAAGGATATCTTTAATATTTGCCAATTTTGCTTGAGCCTAGACAGGGAGTAACAACAGCGGGTGCATTCCAGACTCTCCGAGCTCTCTAAAAGCAGCAATCTTTGTGTATTTGATAGTGGCATAAGTGCTACCGAACTGTAGAATACATTCGGAGTAACAAATTAAGTTTGGGAAAATACAGCACAAAATTTTGTTGAATATTCTTGTTGTAAACTTAGTTCAGAAGAGGATCCCTGGAGCAGTACTGCAGGACGAATATAGCGTTACGATAAAAAGTAAGGAAAAAACAGCCACTTGAACAATTCACCATTTTTTTTCTACTGAAATGTTAAAATACATAATTTTAAAATGTGTAGTCTATGTCATCCATAACAGGAAACAGACAAGAAAAGAAGTACCAGTTCAGGAAAATGGTTAAAGAAGTGCACATCAATGATTATATTAAATGCTGATCTCTGTGGGTGACAGCGCAGGAATAGAGTACTCCAGTTTGTGAAATAAAATAAGTTGACAAAATCTAAGGCTCTTTCAAATTTAGTAACAACATAATGGGTAAGCAGTGAATTAAGTCATTGCTTTCACAAACTGTGGCTATATACTGCACCAGTGCTTTTCATATTTTAATGTGAGAGTCGTATTAGGTTTCCCCAGCTAGTAGTCTGATATTCATTTGGTTGGTGTGGGGCATTACCCTGACAGCTTCACTGCTTTAGGAAATTCTCAGTGATTCCCGTCATTTCCGGATTGATTTTGCATGTGTGTTGAGAGAGACATTCCTCCCTCTCAGGAGTCAATGATGATTCTGAATCTTGTTGGCCAAAGGCCACTCTGAGAATTCAGGAATGTATGTATCTGTTGCAGAGATGTAAGCTGTGAAATAGATAACTGTATACATTTGAACCCTTAGGTCACATTTACCACGTGTGACTTTGGGAAACTTTGTTGGTTTCTTCTTTCACATTTTTAATAAAATGTTAAAGTTATCCCCTATCCAATGCATCTACAGTTACAAATCAAATAACATACATAAATCTCTTGGCAGAATGGCCAGACAAAAAATAAACATTCAATATGTATTCACCACTTGTATTATTTATCTTGACTATATACGTTGGAATGCAATAACTCAACTGATGCAGGAGAACAAAAGAAAAGAAACATGGACAATAAACTTACATCTCACAATTTTCTAGAAAAATCACAAGTTTCCATTGTGATTGTGTCCAGTGTTCTTCCATTATTGTATTGTTGCCCTTCGGATGATCCCTTCCGGATTTCCGCAGCAGGAGGGCAAGTTGACTGAAAGAATTGCATCTGTTTCATCCACTGCTCTCCATACATATGAAGCATCGAGACAGAAACCAGCAAACTAATAACGTTTCCCAACACGTAATTTCTTCTCTCCGCTCCATGAAGAAGCCAAACAAAGTGCAACAAAATTGACCCGATAGGAGCTTGTTCTTCATATTCGTGTCTGCACATATTTCTTCATTTAGAGAAACAAAGTGGTCCTCTTAAAATACCTCCAAGATGTCCAGCAGGTATCAGAATAATATTAGGGTAAGAAAATATAGAAAAGTCACTCTGAGCGCTAGTTATAATTGAAAGGATATTAGTAAATGGTTGAAAGTCAAATGTAGAATTCAGTTAGATTATGCTCTACCTCAGAAAAGGATCAATTATTACTGTCTGCTTTCTTCTTTTTTGCAGTAGTATAGTTTGAAATGTTAACCATTCTTCATCACTATGTTTTGGATATAGAATATCACCCTAAGGCCTGGTGTTACACACTTGGTTTGCACTATGGACAACAGGGAAATATGTGTGTGTGTAAATATTTATTATTTTTGTTGGTAACTCAGATATACAGAGAGAAGGACAGACAGAAAGATCTTCTATATGCTTCTTCACTCCCCAAGCAGCAGCAATGGCAGAAGCTGAGCCTATCGTAAGCCAGGAGCCAGAAACCTCCTCTGAGTCTCTCATGTGGATGACTCAGGTTTCAAGTACCTCGGCCTTCGCCTATTGCTTTTCCAATTCACGAGAAAGAAGCTGGAAAGGAACTGGAGCAGCTGGGAAACAAACTAGTAACTATATGGGATCAAGGTGGAAGCGAGGCGAGGATTTAGCTACTAGACTATCATGCCTAAAAAAGATGGTGTCTTTAGGAGAAGGGAGCTAGTATGAGGTACTGGAGTCATAGTGTATGTCATGTTTTTGCTTGTTTGTAATTTTTGCTTGGTTGTGTTGGGGGCTGATCCAGTGACATAGCAGGCTAACCTTGTTAGCAGCCTCTCGTTGATATGCAGTATATGTCCTATCTGCTCTACCTCCCATCCAGGGCCCTGATTCTGACTAAGGAAGACAATAGAAGATATTCAGAATCCTTGGGCCTCTTGACCCAAATTGCAGCGAGGCTCACAATTTCTTTGTAAATGTTTATTTAAATACAAAATTCCGTTCTTCAAATATCATAATATTAGAATAGTTGTATATATTTTTAATTTGTTCCAAAAGTTTTTAATTATTATGTGATGCTACATAGATATTTTCACTCAGTATCTCTTGTATTGGGAATTTTACGTATTTTATTTTTGAACAGCATATACGTGTAATTTGTAACATAACACTCCTAGTTGATTTAAACAAGACTTATTTAAAAGTTCATGATAAATATGTTTGTAAAAGAAATTTGTATTAGAGCAAAAATTTGAATTGCATATTTCCAAAATTACATGGAAAATTATTATTTTGAAAAAAGTGTGAACAACCCAGCTTCAATGTAATCTTGGTATTTAATGTAATGTGTTGGCAGTTTTTGTTTTATGCTCAACTACTGCAATCTCCAAGAGGTTAATAACTTTATCTGGGAACTGGACAGGATAGTGAAATATCATGTGTGTTAAAATTATTCCAAGCATTTGTGTGAATGAATGAAGGAATGATGTTTGAGGATTTTAAAAAGACTTGTATTTGGGGAGCTTGCCTCTCTGTGTGGTGTTTCCATACTGATGCCAGCATGATTCCATCAGTGGACTCCACTCTAATAACCTCTTGGGATTCAATCATTATTCCAAGAACCCACCCTGAAATACTATCATTTAATTAAGTCTCAATATGAAATCTTGGTATCTAAATTTTCTTGTAGTAGAATGAACAACCACCTTGAGAAAATAGCAATGAGGTGATAGACCCTTGTTTTAAGCATTGTCTGAACATTTTAGGAGTTCAAGAAGTCTTTGTAATAAATTAAATATATGGGAAATAGGGCACACTGCTACAGTTGATAATATTTTATTCTATTAATTCAGGATTTGAGACACATAAGAAAAAACATCTGACAATTTAGCCTTACCTTATTGAACCGTAGATTTAAATTGTACTTGTAGTTTCTGGATATTTCAGTATAATTTTCAACTTTGCTTTAAATTAAATATCTCTGTTACAGATACTGTATCACTGGGTATAATAGCCTTTTTATTTTGAAAAAAAAATCACACTATTATTTGCTCATATTTCTAACCTATCTCATTTCTTTTCTCTTTCAATTGTGAAAGTGTACGGTAATAAGTTATTTTAGTTAAAAGTCTGTTTACACTATTTCTGGATCAGTGTGATTGAGGATCTCCTGGATACGAGTGATAAAAAGGCTACATTGACATTGGCTGGAACTCGGCTGCAGCAGTACTCTGTGTTCTTTATGCACAGTGATGTCTTTGTTCTCCTTCCTGGATATTGCTAATGTTTGCAGAACTGCAATGGATGATGGTAAATTGCATAGATGGAAACTAACTTTTGCCCAGTTTCCATTGCTTGTTTAAACTCTTGTCAGAGAATCCAAGCATCTTAGTCATATTGATGTTGGCATCTATTTCATCCCATAATTTTTAAAAATTATATTCATTTAAAGTTGGTAGGCTTTGAGTATTATGCATAAGTCTTATGACATCTTGTGTTTTGCTGTCCTCCATTTACATTATTCTACAAGGTGGACTTGATGTTTTTCTCATGTCAGTATACGAGACAATGGTGCACATTTGGCGTGTCAGATTCACAGGAGCAGGGAAGATTCATACTGGTGTGCAAATGGAATTCTAGCTGATGTTTCGGTATCTCTCCTCATTGTGTTGGTCTCCCTCCTTCTCTTTAACATGTAGATATGTAGATATGACTTCACATTGCAATATATATCACCTTGAATACTTCTCTTTCTCCTAAGAGACTAAGTTACACTGAATTTTTCATGGCGCAATTGAAATAACGTTTGATTTGCTTTTCATCTTTAACGAATGTGTTTTAACCTGCACTTTGCCCAGGTCTTACGTTATCAAAAATAGGATCATATATAACAGAGTTCTTCAAACTTACATGTTACTATGTTAAAATAGAGGGATGCTTTCCGCACTGTATTGCTATATATTAAAATGGAACTTACATTTTCCTGCGGCTATTTAGAATCGTCATTAATTAATTTGGAATTAGGATTTGAGTAATATTTAATGAATATTAGAGGCATGAATTAGCTAGTAATTGTGTCACTGATAAAGATTTTTGCATTCCTTATGCATTCCATATTGAACTTATGAGACAATTTTGATACGTTACAGGTTTGTGCCACCCACACAAGAATTAGGAACTGAGTTTCTTTTAGGCTCGGTCCTGGGCCAGCACTGTGCACATATGGAAAGTGAATCAACAGATGACAAATTTCTCTCGGTGTGTTTCTCTGTGTCTTTGCCTCTCAAATATACAAAATATATTTTAATTAGCATTTAAGAAAATTTCTGCGTATTTTGCCTGCTAAATCAACAGCTTGGTTTTCCCCACTGTCTTCTTTTTTTAATTATTTATTTTTTTGACTCTCCTTTTTTGACCTGTTTTGTGGGGCATAAGAATTAGATCTGGCACCCATGGGCATGCAAGGTGAGGAACTTAGCTGTTCGGCTACCATACCGGGACCCTCTGCCTATTCCTTTGGTTAATTTTTTGAAAAGTAGGATTATATTAAAACATTTAAAAAAAATAGTTCCAAGTAAGAGTGACTACAAGATGGAAACACACACGCATGATTCTGCATGCACTGGCTAATCACGACAATAGTTCTGAATCCAGGAAATCAGAATTCCCTTTGTGTTTCCTGTGCAGATGGCTTGAGCCCACTCACTTGAGCTGTCAGGACTTGTGAACTGGCCTTCTAAAATGGGATAAGGGCATGTCAAGATGCACTCTTTGTCACAGTGCCTACTCCTGGAAACTTCAGTTATTGACCCTGCCATTTACAAATAATTCAATAAGATCATATATACAAAACAAGTTTTATGAATGTTTTCATAAAGTTCTACTTACTTGGGAGCTAAAGAGAAGGAGTTAGAAAAATTCTGTCTATTAATTTGCTCTCAAATTGCTTGCAATATCAAACTCCTTCCAGTCTTTCCACATTAGGAGCAGGAACCCAACAATTTGAGCTATTATCACAACCTCTCAGAGTCTGAACTAGCAGATACTGTTTGGATCCAGGACTCAAAACCAGGTACTAGTATGGGGTGCAGGTATCCTAACTAGTCTCTTTGAAGCACTAGGCCAATTAACAAACCCATTATTGTTCATGTAAACGTTCATTATGGAAAAGCTCCTTTGTATTGTTCTATGAATAAGGACCCTTATGACTGCTCTGCCTCCTTAAAACAAGGCAGGATAATGTGATTTGTTTTCGTTGATATCATGTTTCCAGTTCGACAGCCTTAATAGATGGAATGATTTTATTTTATTTCTTTCCATTTGTTACATGCAGAGGCTTTCTAGTCTCTTCATACCTGAGGTTCCATTTAAGTCAACACACCAAAAAAAAAAAAAAAAGGCTCTGTGCAGGTGTGAAATGCTAAATGCCAGTGAACAACATTCTTGTTATAGATAACTAGATTTTTTAGGTATACCTGATAACTATGCTACTAACCAGCCTAAAACATTAGAGCATTAGAGCAATGCATATATTATTTGAAAGTCATAATAAATTTGAGGAACCCCTCAAATGTGGTTTTAATCTTGATTTTTATCATGAAATACTGGTATTTGTTTAAATTAAATAATTTGAACTGAATTCTCTAATTCTGTAATGATTCAACTAGAAATCATTATATGAAATGTTGGCTGAATTTTGGGCCAGGAAAATGATGGTGTGAAATGGTAATATAGTAGTGGTTTGAGCCAAAAAAACAGGTTTCAGCTAAAACAGGTTTCAGTTTATTTTACCCATTAGCTTTGAATGGTACATATATATTTGCTAATTTCTCAGTCAAATGCATCATTTTTAGTATTAAAGAGGATGTTGTTCACTGTGGACAACAGACAGCATCAGTTCTAACCAGTATCTGTCCATCCTGAACATTAAGGTGTCATTCCTTAATGAATGTGGATGCCACATTCTTTGCTTACGTTATTTTCCTACAATTGTTTGAACCTGTATATTGACCCTTGAAAATATGCCAGACAGGGCCCGGAGGCATATCCTAGTGGCTTAAGTCCTCGCCTTGAATGCGCCGGGATCCCATATGGGCACTGGTTCTAATCCCAGCAGCTCCACTTCTTATCCAGCTCCCTGCTTGTGTCCTGGGAAAACAGGTGAGGACGGCCTAAAGCTTTGGGACCCTGCACCCGTGTGGGAGACCTGGAAGAGGCTCCTGGATCCTGGCTTCGGATCTGCGCAGCTCGGCCCATTGCAGTCACTTGGGGAGTGAATCATCAGATTTCACCCTGTGTTACTACAATAGTATATTCCAAAATTCTGCTGTTTAAGTATATCATGAAAGTATACGTATAGGCAAAAAGAGAAAATCTAGTATTATGTTGTCGAGGTATATGTTATAGTTTCTTTGGGAGTTCTTTTATTTGGGAGTAGAGATGCACAGTGCAGCGTTTCTTCACTTCTCGTTGTGTCATCTTTGTTATACAGTTAATCCATGAAAATATTTGTATATAAATATATTCCTGGGCCCAATGCGGTAGCCTAGCAGCTAAAGTCCTGACTTTAGGTAAAGTTGACATATTCTGAGAGCCCATATGGATGTCCATCTAATCCAGTTAGCCTTCTTTCCCTTCCAGCTCTCTTCTTGTGGCCTGTGAAAGTTATCTATGTGATGGACCCAGAGGAGGCTCTAGGCTCATGCTTTCAGATGTGTTCAGCCCCGGCTATTGAGGCTGCTTGGGGAGTGAATTAGAGAACGGAAGCTCTTCCTCTGTCTCTCCTCCTCTCTCTCTCTGATTTTCCAATGAAAACAAAATAAACATAAAAAATTATCTATACACCTATTTATTTGTTTTTCGCATGAATATTGCCTTATATCCTGGAGAAGATACAATAGTTGTCCTTTTGGGATGACCAGCTATAAGAACTTTTTTTTATTATTTTTATTTGAACATTTTCATACTTCCATATCCCTTAATTTATAGTCCTGGTCTTGTTCATTATGATATCATATGAAACCACATATTTTTAGTGAAGATCATTGTACTCTATGTTCTAACATAATTAAATCATCTTTTCTTGTGAGTAATGTTTATTTTTGATAATAGACCTAGAACACCTCATAGGCAAGCAGCATAATGCCATGGTCACGTGCAGAGACTTTGTGTGTGCTTTGAAGATCTATCCATGTTTCAACAGACTACAAAGGTTAGTTCCTCCACTCAATGAACTTCTTTTGGGTATGGGCAAAAATGTGTCTCCATTCTGCTAAAATGTCACATGGATTATTGTTGCACATGGATGATTGTGACATAAAAATACAGAGCTAATACAGAGGATACAATTTTGCTGTTTCAGACCAAAGCTTCTGTATCGAGTAGGATACCCAGAAGAAGCTGCTAGCACCTGGCTTTAGAGCAGCCTAGCTCAGGTTTTAGCGGCCCTTTGGTCAATGAAGCAGTGAATGGAAGATTTTGGTAATTATTCCAATCCAACCTTTGATTACATCTCCTGCTTCTAATGAGAATCATTAACTAACGTGAACACACATCTCATCTAGGTATGGATTAATGGTACTTCCAAAACTTGAGAAAGTCAGGATTAATAGATAATTATGCATTAGTGCAATAATTGTCAAAATCAGGCTTGCGGTCAAAAATAGTTCATGGTGAATATGTATAATAAAAGCAGCATGAGTTGCTTCTGTTAAGCGATTACCTGTACAACTCTAAACTATTTAAATATTATAAGTTACATTATCTCATCTACAAAAAAATGAGAGATTTATCTCAGTGTATAAAGTTCTGAATGATATAATTTGTATAAAATATTTAATGCAGTATATAATGTACTGGGATTTAAGGCATTCTGTACACATGAATACAAAAACATGCTATTTTCAAAAACTGCTCATTTGTTTTTAATTTATTTCACGGTAGTCTAAGCTGCCACCTACAAGGCTTGAATCCTTGCTGCTTTGGGTTCCAGCTTGCCTCACTCTTCATCAAGCTCCCCAGTAATCTGAGTGCTCAGGCCCTTGCACCCATGGCAGAGTCCTAGTCATTCTGTGTCCTCTAGTTTCATCCTGTCACTGCCCTACAGCTCCTGAGACCTTTTGGGGAATGGATGAGCAGATAGGGGTGTGTGTGTGTGTCGTGGGGAACTCCCTCCTTTGTAATTACGATTTTCAAATGAACAAATACATCTTAAAAATAAGAAAAAAAATTACTTTTACACAATGCCAGTAATGAGCTCTTCATCGATCCTTAGGCACGTGGGTTTAAAAAGTTTATTGGAACTGGAGTTAAGAGAATATATTTTAGTACTAAAATATTTTGATAACCAAGAATAAATTTTCATAAGGATTTCCTGTGAACATTTTAAAGATTCCTCATATAGTGTCTGTTAAGGATGCTGGAAATCATGTTTTAATCTTACATTCTTTTTGGCAGGGAACTAGACCATCATTTATGAAAATCTCAGAAGCTGTGCAGTTGAAAATCAACTCCAGCACACCAGGAAATTTACAGATCCTAACTACTGTATTACCTTTATTATGGCAACTCTGTGCTTTCACTTGTTAGCACTGGGTGTCTCCTATATTACTAAAAAACTCCTTAAGTATTTCCTTACCCTCCAGGGTTACTGAAAAATTTTGCCCAACCCTAGAATAAAAGGTGTGTTTTTGGCTTGCCAAGTGTGCTCTGTGATGGCTTCCAAGCTGGTCATCTGTACTCCCTCCACCATTCAAAGTCTTTTCAGAAAGTAAGCTGCAGCTTGCTGTTCCTGGAAAGTTCTTAACCTGACAGCCCTAGCTTATGTATGTACTACCTTGGCAAATGCCTATAGAATATATGTTGATTTTTTTAACACAACTCAAAAATTATATCTGCAAAAAATTATGCTGATCTTCCCTCCTGTTCCACTGGTAGCTTGCTATAATATTTATATTTCACTTTCTGTGCTCTCCTTTAATCTAAGAATATTGAATTTACCCACATTGAACTGTATATCTCTTCCGATCTTACATATAGTGGAATGCTCAAGGTGGAAATTTCTGCAGCAAAATCTTGTGCTAATTGGTATTTTTGAACTTAGATAAAGTGGAATGGTAATGTCAATCTTCTCATGTACTTGCTTTGACCAGTGTGAACTCAGTGCTAGAGTTAGGAGGGAGTCAAGTGTAAAGATGCAATGGAAGAGTTAGAGGTACTGCTGATGGATTAGATTGAGGTTGTGAAGAAAAAAGGATGATTAAGAGTAAATCCAGGATTTGTGGTTTGATTATCTGAGGAGATGATATTTATATTTCCTGAGAGGGAGAAAAATAGAATATGAATATATTATATACCACATAAATCCAGAATTTGGTTTAGGCTTATCTTTCATGTAGTTTGTGTTTGTGGTACCAACAAATTTCTTATTCCAATCTTCAAAATATTTTTGATCTCTAGTTTTTCTTTCTCATAAATTTGAGGATTATGTGAAGGACTCTTCGTCCTTTCCCTTTGAGATCTCTCATTCTCTTGCTTCAATATGCATATCAAGCAGTGCACTGCTTGTTAAGCTGTTGATGTGGAGGCTGGGGAAGGCCTGAAATTCTTCACTTATTTTAACTCCCACGTGTGGGGAAAACTGCGGGTTCACGTCTAATCTGTTGAATTTAGGACACATTAGCTCACATTCAATAATGCGCTAGTGTTTTCTATATTAAGGACATGCATGTTCAGTGCTTCACTATTGTGTATAGTTTACAGCTTTTTTTAAATGCAAACAATGATTTTAGTCAGCTGAATTTTCGCCCCACCACCCAGAAAAAGAAAATTGTGATCTAGTGCATTAGTCACACCCCAAAAATCTAGGCTTATGAAGTACTTTGCATGCTGGGGAACCAGAATCTTAGCTCACACTCTATCTCAATGTGCCATATCTCCCTAGTATCCTGATTCTTCAAAACTGAATGATATCCTGGAGTCTGAACTGCTGAGGTTCTTTTTCTCAAAAGAGTTGTGGTCTTAGAGCCTTGTGCTGTAGCTAGTGGCTAAATTCCTCACCTTGCATACCTGGGATCCCATATGGGTTCCGGTTCTAATCCCGGTAGATCCACTTCCCATCCAGCTCCCTGCCTGTGGTCTGGGAAAGCAGTGGAGGACGGCCCAAAGCCTTGGGACCCTGCACCCGAGTGGGAGACCCAATAGAGGCTTCAGGCTTCAGAATAGCTCAATCAAACCATTATGACCACTTTGGGAGTGAATAAATACACTGGAGATGATTCTGTGCCTCTTCTCCTCTCTGTACATCTGACTTTCATGTACACATATATATCAGCTTGCTATTTCTTTTCTCGGCTTCCTGACTCACTGAAGGCAACTGTAACGCTGCACCCCACTATTCCAGTTCAGACACGGTTGTGTTGTGTCTCTTCCCATAGGACATGAGTAATCACTGTCCACACATGAGCTATGGTGTGATTCAAGTTCCCAGAGCAGCTCTGCAAGAACAACAACCAGGGTCAAAGCCACAGCCTGTCTTTGTCAGCGGCTTGGTTGTGCCTCAGAGATTTGCTCAGTTACGGTAACATTAGGTAAACGATATAAAGGTACAAATGATAACATGATAAAACATAAAAAATAAGGTAAATATAAAAACTCAGAACATTTACTAAAATGCAAATGTAAAAATTTCTTTTTTATGGATTGAGCAGAATTTGATTCCTCATTTAATTGGTTGGTAGTAATGCTTGTTGATCAGGTAGAGACAGTCTAATTATTACTAATAATATATTAATAGTACCTAAATTTGCCAATATCTTACTATGCGGTACCTTTTAAACAAATCAGATTTATTGTTAACAATTAAGTGTGGTTTTAGCATGTACAAACCTGTGAGCTCAAATATTATCAAAATGAAAATAATCGATACAAGATCACACGATCTAGTATTCTGAACTTACAGAGCTCACCATGCTTTGTGATAACCAGTCTTTACGGTTTTAGTATAGAAGGACATGATGTAAAAATTAAGAAAAAAATACCATTAGGCTGAACTCAAAACTCACACAGGGCAAATGACCATGTAGAAGCAAGCATGCCCAATCTTGTGTTTAGGCAAGTAAAATCTAGCTGTTGTTAACCAAGCAAATCAAAGAGCAGAATTCTTAAATGTTAAAATATTGTTGACAGAAAAGTGCTAAAGGAAAAAAAATTTATGTTCATTAGTCAGAAGAACTAATATTTTAAAAGTATGAATGCAATCTAATGCAATATGTGAACTGAAAATTTCCGTGTCATTCTCCACATAAATATGCAATAAATCTAAGGTTCAAGTAGGACCACAAAAAGCTCGGAATAGGTGAAGTGATTCTGAGAATGAAAAAAAAAGGTCGGGAATATTTTGCTTCCATATTGAAAACAATACTGCAACACCATAGTGATCAAAACTATAACTCTATCAGAAAAGCCGGTACATTGCCACCCCAGCTTACAAGCTAACCTGCAGGACCTGTATTGCCACATGGCTGGGCCCCAGCTTCCCCCGCAGAATCTACCCCCAGACGAAGTTCTCTTGCATGCTGGTTAGTGACTTGACACTGCCAAATGTGACCAGTCCACTATTCCGTCACCCAGGCAAGTATTTGTACCTAGCCCTGCCAAGCAGGCCCCCATCCATAGCTTTGGTGTTGACTGCTGTGTGGCAGTCAGTGATGCTCTAGGTTAATAATGCTTCTTAGGATTCCTAATTAGGCTGGTGATTCAATCTGACTCAAATAGATCTTCTGGACACTCCCCTTCTAACCATCAGGTTTCAGTCCCCACCCTTGCCCTGTTTTTGGGAATCTCCCAGAGTTCATCTCTCACCTACACTAATTCTGGCCTTATCCATCAGTGCCCCTAGTCACCAGTTACATATCCTGAAATCCCTAGCGTTCGCCACTGGATGTCCAGCATGCAGAGCATGGCTTCATAATTCCCAACATTTGGTCCTGACTCTCAAGGCCCACCCCATTCCCCCATAACCGCAACAGTACAGGGAGCTCCAGCCACCCTCCTCCCCATGGCCCGAACCCCTGAAAGGTAAAGGAATGTAAACCTGAAAGGTGTGCTTGGAAAGACCCCTTTTTAGAACCCTTGGAGATGAAGAATTATGTGAATAGGTTGATTAATAAGAACTAGGTGAGCTGGATGGAAGTGGTATGTTCGGCAGTCATGTTATGTAGAAAGTTGAGAAAACACTTGTATCCTATTTTTTGATTAATACAATAGAAGCATTTTTTGATGTTATCAACATCAAAAATATTATATATTTGAAGAGACAACAACCCTAATTATATATTATACAATATGTGACTAAACATCACATGTCCCCATGGTATGTGCAACTTTCATATCTATCAGTTTTATTGAAAAAATAAAAAGGGCTTGACATGGTAGCCTAGCAGCCATAGTCCTCACCTTGCATCTTCAGGGATCCTATATCTCCTCCACTTCTAATCCTGGCTGCCCAGCTTCCCGTCCAGGTTCCTCCTTGTGGCCTGGAAAGCAGTAAAGGATGACCCAATGCCTTGGGACCCTGCATCTGTGTTGGCTTCAGATCAGCTCAGTTCTGACCATTCCAGGCACTTGTGGAATGAATTATCGGTAGCAAGATCTTCCTCTCTGTCTCTCCACTTTTCTGTATATTTCTGACTTTGCAAGAAAAATAAGTAAATCTTTAAAGAAAAGGAAATCGATTATTCGTATCAACATGTTGTTCCTGGATACATTACCTCAAGCATTGTGAAAATAAATTTCTGCTTTCATAAGTGTCCACTTTGATATGACTACCATAATAAACTGGTCCAATGGACTTCTCATTTTATATGGGCATCCGTTTGCTTTTGCAGCAGCAAAAGACACAGCTGACAAAAGAGAATCTGTGAGAGCCAACAATTTCCAGAAATTATAAAGGAGATTAATACCTCAGGTAATAGCACAGTTGAAACAGGAAAATGGCCAGAAGTAGAAGCCATTTGTTTCCCTCTAGGCAATGAGAAAGTATTGCTTTTTAATTTTTCTATTATATTTGAAGTGAATATGCTTTATTACTGAGTGTTTAAACTTGGAGAGGAAGCAAGATTTAGTGCCTATGCTGAAGACCTATGTCCAACTACATTTGCTATTAACTCACAACCGTGTCCTAGTGCAAGTCATTTTATCATCATTACCATTATATTATCAGCATTATATTTTATGCCTCAGATGAACATGGTTCTCCCTCATTATACTAGTGTGTTCCTCAATGTTCTGGCACATTTCACTAGTCCGTTTGTAAAAGAAGAAACCTTCTGAGGATTTTGCATTTATTTAATAATGTTGATATTGAATAGTCCTCAATAGAAATTTTCTGTTTTCTTGAGACAGACATTCATGTAGTAAGAATTTGAACCGTATGCTTTGATTTTGCTCTCCGTTTTTCATTTACCTAAATACAAGCTTATTAAAGGATTATTCTGAATTATACTCATTCAATATTAATTTATTTTTCTTATTTCATACAGTTTTTTTTTATAAATGAACATTAATGAATTTGTTATATTAACATTAACAGGCTTGTGATTTTACGTTATGGAAGCACTCTTAGGAATATTTTATATCTATTTCTTTTCAAGATACTATTCTTCTGCCATTCACTGTAACGGAGTAAAAGTTTTGTTGGCTTAGAGTATATTCAATTTCATTTGCCTAGAGCAATATTACTAAAACCACTAAATCTGTTTCTGGAATATAATAAAATGACTATTCTACTAATAAATGTCTTTCTGACAGCATCAATAATATAACCTCGTCGATTCAGTAATATTTGAAATTTGCCACACATTTTCCTGGTAGCAGTTATGCAGCTACCTAAGTATAATAGAGAAAAATAGTTTAATATATAATATGTAGAATGTAATACATTCATAATTATAATAATATACAATGCAATACAGATAATACAACTATATAACATTTAAAATAGATAAATGTATCATGAAACTTATGGTATTTTTAAAACATAATTTAAGGATTGTTATATGCCAGTTTTTCATGCTGTCAAAAAGCCATTTAAATTATTAGGATTCCTTCCTTGTTTTTTAATACATAGCAATGGATTTTTTTTCCTGTTTTCAATCTTGAATTTTCTTTTATACCTGAATCCCAGATGGCCTGGACATTGTAACAGGTGGGTTTTCTTTTTTTGGCTTTGTGTTTGTACTAGACTGCTCCTGATAATGCTGCTAATTTTACTACAGCCAAATGGCACCTATAGGTGATATGCAAATCTGGCTGTGCTTGCATCTCCATGCTCCAGGGTCATACTCGTACACATAAAAGATCGTAGTATGATCCGATGTTTTTCCATTTCTTTTCTAAGCTCTGTATGGAACAGCAACAACAACAACAAAACTTCAGATCAGCTACTTTTACTAGAAATGAATGTAACAGGTGCACGTAGCTGCCTGCAATATAGTGAGTCTGTGTCAGAATGAATGCGGCATCAGTGAGCTCCTGCGGCCTGCTCCCTTCTGAGAATGGGTAGCCACTGTGTCAATGAACTTAGAGTAATTTTAGGGAAATCTAGAAGTTCATTTTACTTTTGTTTTCTTAACTGTATCACCTACTTGGTTGTAACACATCTGTGTTATCGTAATTTTTTTTATGTTTTCAGAGTTTCACATGTACATATTTAATAGTGCACATATATAGTTTAGTATTTATTATAACGAATAGGTATTTTTAGCAGCCCTTATACCTAACAGATTTACATCTATAATTTTTTGTTCTCTATTTCTTTCAACATATTAAAGTGACTAATTCCTATTTTCTATAATATCAGTCTTCTAATAATCCTGATACCATAGTGAAGTACTAAGTGCTATCTACTATGGTTCTAAATTACAGAATAATATGTTTGAGAAATTGAAAAATAATGAAAATAATATTTAACAAACAAGCTTCATGTTTTCAATCTTGGAAGTGCTTTGAAATAGTCTAATATATCAGTGCTTGAATGAAAATAAATTATAGCATTCACTTCAGGATTGATGCCTTAATAACTGGAATGTTATCAGGCAAGCATTAATCATATTACAGAATAAGTTTAAATGGATAGTATGCTATTCTAAATGTATTTATATTCTCCACGTGCCATTTTAGAAGTAAAACAAATTTCTCCTTTAGTGTGGGAGAAATACTATTTTATATTAAAATCTTAGGGAATTAATATTTTGTATAGGCAGCTTAATACAAATAAATACAATCAAGTTACATTGCATCATAATACTGAATGAGAAAACCTTAAGGCCTTTACAAAATCCATATGTTATGTGATGTGTTCTGCCAGGAATTTATTTTCCATTGTACATCACTTAATCTCAACTAATTAGATGAGAAACTAAGCCTTACATGTTTTGTAATTTCCCTAAGCTATATATTTATCTGGGATTAAAATAAGAGCGACACTAATAAATGCATTCTGCTCCTGAATCTTGTTGGTCTGGATTTTGCCATTAGAGGAAGTATAAAATCAGTGCTATGAATATAAATTTCATCTTACAACTCAAAACACCCTGAAGCATCAGTAGTAGTAGAATATATCAAGATGTACAAAGAATTATAGTAGGATGCGAGCACTGGCAAAATTAAATGTAATAAAATCACTGCAGAAGTGATTCTGAGGGTTTCAGTATAGTAATAAGTTTTAGTATACTAATGTGGTCTACTACAATGTTTAATATTTTGGCTATCCATGATGTACTAGCATTTTAGTAATACAGATTCAAGATTTACACACTGACATGCTTGCACACACTGTGAGTGTGCCTAATATAAAACACACACAATGTACAGGCAGTGACCAAGGTATAGAACAGCAAGTTCAAATGCTGCTATGCATGTATTTGCACAGGTTTGTATAAAAGCAATTTGCCTAAATACCTTAAAAAATTTATCATACTGAATCTATGCAAAACTTATTTTTCCTCTATTTTTGCTGCATAAGTTATTTTGTATTGTGAAATTTACCAAAACAGAAGAATTTTTATAAATATTTTTCTCATTAAGATGAATTTGAAAGAACTGAAATTTTAAACATTGGAAAATACTCTTCTATTGTGCAAAAATATTTAGTATGCTTTACACTTTACAAAATATTAATTGTTAATAGAGATAAAATTTTATAAATTTCAAAGCTATTTAATGCAGTTTCTAAAAGATGCACGTGTAAGTTGTGTCTGCATCAATTTCAGCATGTTTGCATGTACACAACTATCTACAGAATTATCAAAATATATTTTTAAATTTAATTCCCAATCTTCTCAGGACCCAAATCCTTCTTTATCCTCTAATTTCCTCAAACTCTAAGCCAATAGATTCTTTGTTAAACCCTGTTTCTTTATCATCTAAGGTACAAGGAAATCTGATTTATTTAATTATTTTACACTTCCCATTTTCTGTGGGCAGATTGAACCTCAAGAATTGTCTGTCCTATTATAAGTGAATCTCAGCATTTTTATTTTCTAAGAAGAATATGGTAACTTTGTACACGACAATCTTTATCTAATAAAATTTAAATTATTAAAGTAAATATTTCTGTCTTTCCAGAATCTAGTCCAGTCTTGACAATGTGTTTAGAGATGAGAATCTTTTCACTGCAATGAAGTTTAAGTTGGCTCCTAAGAATAGGCTCCTGGATTAGGATTCTTAAGAAAAACAACAACAAAGTAGACACTGGAGAGCTCATCCAATCTTTGCAGACACAAACATGAGTACACAATGAAAAACTCCCATATATATACACTGAAATGCTCTGAATGAGACTTGCTGTGCAGGAATATTGATTTTGGATTTCAAAGACTGCAAGAGAATAAATATATACTAGAAATACTTTTATATCGTTTCAGTAACCCTACCTCTGTTGTTTTGGTTGTTAATTTGAGCTGACTACTGCAGAATACATACAGATGAGTTACAGATACAAGGTTTGAATAGTAGGGCAACCATGCTGTCTACACCGGACATGCGCTGCAGCTAATAGGTGGTGCTATGAAGGCAAATTCAAGCCCATCTGGCCAACTTCACATGTGTGTATCATTGATAGCCCTTTTCCTGGTGTATGTGACAAAGTTTACTCTCTGTCAAGAACCCTTATCCAAAGGAAAGAGAACTTGGATGGTATTCTGCTATCCTTAACACATCACAGTGTTAGCATTCATATTTAATCACTCACTGTGATGTGTTTTTTTTATTTTAACTACTGTAGCAGTTGGTAATCCTTATCTCTCAAGCTCAACTCAGCAGCTCACGATTTTTTTTTATAAATTCCTAAGCCATCTATGAAATTGTTCTTTTGGCTTTAAAATATATATTAACAAAGCAACCTGTTAATTTTGTGTCTCAAAAATAAACATAATTGGGTGCAGCTCAGTAGACTATCAGCTAAAGTTCTCACCTTGCCTGTGCTGGGATCCCATATGGGCATGGGTTCCAATTGGTGTTGCCCCACTTCTGATCCAGATCCGTGGCCTAAGAAAGCATTCAAGGATGGCCCAAGACCTTGGTACCCTGGAAGACCAGGAAGAGGCTTCTTTCTCTTGGCTTCAGATAGGTTCTGCTTGTGCCATTGTGGTAGCTTGAGGACTAAACCATTGGACAGATCTTCCTCTCTCTCTTTCCTCCTCTTTGTTTTTCTGCCTTTCCAATGTGAGTAAATCTTTAAGAAATAAACAAACATACTCAAAATACATGGTATTGGACTGAGAATGTTAACTGATTTTGATAGTCAAATTTCTCTTGGGGAATGGCAGCATTACATGCATCCAACTATGATGAAAATTTAGAATATATGTATTTAGTGAATGTCTCAAATTAATTAAAGATCATTCTTCAGACGTCTCTTTTCTAAGTTCTGAGACTCCCTTACAGGGATAAGGCATACTTGTTACGGACTCTTCTTTGTTAGTGAAGAGAATGTAGATAGGCCATTTGGTGAATGACCTTGTCATATACTGAAACATGATGATAAAAGGAAGAACCTGATTCATGGACACTTTATGGAATTGTCATATAACCCTTGAAGTATAAATTGTCCACTACTAAATCTTGAATTATAGATTTAAATGTACTTTGAAAATACTTTCATTAGAATCTTTGTCTGAAGATGAGTTTAACATTGTATGTTTCTTTTGTTAAAAAAAAAAAAACAGAAATAGAATACATTCACAGTGTGTGAACTAAATATGTCATTATTTCCCTAAAGGATCCTTTGTAATGGGCTTAATTTCCTGGAATTATAACAATGTCAGAATGCCAGGAGCAATATTTTAGGAAGGCAATGCAGCAAATCTACTTAGTGTACTAATCACGTTGCTCATGACTTCCATCAGTCCTGGTAGTGCCGATCTGATCCAGGTTACTAATTGTGGAATTAGGAAAAAACATCCTTTGCCTCTCAACTGAGAACTGGAGAAATTTTGACTTGATTAAAATGAAACTCTAATATGCATTAGAAAATGTTAAACACTACAAGCCATGTGACAATAGTTTATATAATGCAAAAAATTCCAGTCCTGGATGTAAACTCAAAAGACACGAACCTAGTGCATCAAAAACCTACTGCACTAGCATGTGTTAAGCAAATATGTTCACAACAACCCAACTTGAGAATCGACTAACGTGTCTATTATTAGATGAATGGATAAAGGTAAGATGGCACACATAAAGTTCAATACTATCCAGGTATATATAGAACAAATTTCTGGCATTTATAGCAAAATAGACACAACGGCAAAACATACTGAGTGAAAGAAGATAGGCTGAGAAAGAACTGTGCTGTATGTTCTATGTCCCACATCATCTGTAAGGACAAACCTTGAAAACTAAATAGTTAATCAATCAATACTTCTGTGTTCATTGATCAGAATATACATTGATGAGAATATATATATGTACACACCCATTTATATATCTATTTGTTTTGCATTTACATGAATATTGCCTTATATCAAAAAGGATATATGACATTTGTCTCTTTTAGATTAGCTTATTTCTCTTAACATAAAGATCTCTAAGTGGTACCATTTTGTTTCAAATGGTGCAATTTTATTTTTTAATGGTTGAGTAACATTCCAGGGAATAGATTCACCATTGCTGTCAGTGGACATCAGGATATTTTCCATGTGAATTGTGTTGTTGTAAATACTGACTTTGAATATAATTATATGTATTCTATAGTAAAAAAGATTAAGTACAAAATAGAAAAAACAATTGATGGATAATCTGAAAAGAAAAATTTAGGATAAAATAAAATGTTTATGTTAATTGGTGTGCCACCAGGGATCATTTCGAACCACTTTACTTGCCCTTGGAAACCAACTACAATGACTCGAGTTTGTAAAGCAGCGAAAGTGTAAACATCAGAATTTCTTTAATTGAAAGTAAAAAACATGTGATCCAATTCTAAGATATAAAACATAGATTAAAATGCATAGAATATGCATTTACATAAAAATTGCCCTGTTAGCTGTGATAGCCTAAGCTGAGCTGATCTAAAGTCTACAATTGGATCTTTCCCTGGGTGTTCACACCATCCTCCACAGTTCTGGGCCACAAGCAGGGAGCTTGATGGGAAGTTGAACAGCCAGGACACAAACCTGCACCTGTTTGGGCTACTTGTGCATGCATGGCAAGTATTTCATCACTTGGTCATCTGGCTGGGTCCTGTAAATGCCGTTATTGAACACACCATCAAAACCAGAAATAGATTTAACTATTGATAAATTCCAATAAGATGAGTATGGCAATGAAAGTCTTGTACAAACTTCAGTAATTCTAATAAGACTTTTTTTTATTATGTCTACATAATGAAAGTAAACAATTTAATGTGATAGTTACGCTGTGATTTTTGCATATATACACTCATGTATTATTTAAGGTAATACAACAAGCTGTCAAAAAGAGTGGGATGAAAGTGTATGTTTTGTTTTTCCTCTCTGAAGAAATCAAAACATAACTGCACAGAAATTATTCTTGAGATGTTATTTCATTCTGTGGGGACAAAAATCAATTTTTTCAACCAGTTTTTGTACTGCCTGTACTATTAAAAATATTATAATAGTGGTTAAATAAAATACCCCACTAATGGAAACCAATTACTTTAAGATAGGATTTGCCAGCACTGTGTCCTGTTCTGCCCAATACTGCCTGTATTTACAACCTGTCAAATAGCTTTATAAAAATCATTTTACAAAAGATAGATCAAATTTGAATCCCTTGTAAGGAGGGAGATGCTTGAATTTTAAAGGGAAAGCCTGATGAGTATTTACAGGTCAAAAGTTAGAGTAGTATTTTAGGAATTGTCAATCTCATATTAGTAAATGTATACAGAGGGGTACAGAGTGCTTCAAGAGATGTAACTCATTCAGGAGCTTCAATGCCAGTGATTCAATGTATGATCGTGAAGGAGGATCTATGTGTACAAACTTTTAACCTTGCATTCTGTAAACTCATCTTACTTGTTCTGCTTCACAAGCAATGAGATCTTGCCAAATAAATACTTCTGTATTGAGTTAGGGGTTATGGCTAATGGTATGGTTCATCCTCAGGGATTTGAGTTTCACAGATTTGACTATTGCTTGAAGGCCTTTTGTTCTTTTCTGCAGAAAAGTACACTGGCCTTTTAAAAACGTATTGTACCATGGATGTTAAATTATAAATGAAATATGACCTTCACTCTTTTCTGTGTTTTAAAACTTAGCGTTTTTTTTTTTCTGTCATTTTCCATGACAGAATTTTGTAGGTATAGGGACTTCATTCTTACCTTGTTCTTTTTTCCTCTCTTTTTTTCCCTTCCATTTATTTCCTTCCATATTATTACTCCGGTTTAGTCCTTAAGGAACATCTATTTTAACCTGCCAGTATTTAAATACATAACATAATTTTGATTTTTTGTGGAGAGAAATGTGTGTGTGCAGAATGTATTAAGAGGGAAACAAAGAGGCTTATTTTATGATGGTTTATTTTTTTGTTCAATTGGATTGGATTGTTATTTTTTTTTACATTCCTTTTCTACAGTTTGTAAGTAGAATGGACTACAAGAAATATTCTTAAAGGTGATGGTGTGATGTAGTGGGTTACACTGTGGCCATAAGCAAAGATAACATATATGTTGGTGATGGTATGGGTCTGATTGCTCTGCCTCTGGACCCTTTCTGGTACTATGCCTGGAATGCAGCAAAAGGTAGTGCAAGAGCTTAGTCCATTTGACGCCTGCAGGAATTCCAGAAAAAGCAGATAGTTTCCTGCTGTGCCATGCAACTATGTATATTTATCGTTTTTGAACTAAAAAAAAAAAAAACCTACAAATCATGTAATTTATAAATGAAGTAACCTTTATATCTTACATTTCTACCTGGCTTCATTTTATTTTATTTACTTCCCCAGTTCTGGACATATAGTTCAATACAATGTTGAAAAGAATTGGAGAAAAAAAGAGGTTTTTTTTTTTTTCCCCCTTAGGAAAGCAGATTACAGATGCTTACTTGTAGTAAGTGCAGTAGTTTTAGATTTTAAATGGATTTCCTCCTCAAATGAAAATATTTTTTTTGGTATATATCATATATATATTTATCTTATAAAGGCATTTTTAGAATTTGTTAAAGTGAGAAACAATAAGAAAGATCTTCCACGACTGTCAGAGCTGAGCTGATTCGAAACCAGGAGCCAGCAACCTTCCCTGAGTGCCCCTCGTGTGTTCCTAAGTCTTTTTGCTGTTCTCTATTTCGTTCCTGGGCCACAAGCAGAGAACTTGACGATAAATACAGCCCCCGGATACAAACCAGCTCGCATACCGGCACATGCAAGGCCTAGTTCATTGCGCCAGACCCTCAAATTTTTTTTTCTGTAACTGTGAAAATTTTAATATTCAATATATTTTGAGATTCCTCCAGACTTTTTTCTGAACCTAGTTTCTTATGAATAGAAAAGCAATAGCAAAATTCCAGTTTTACATGATACAGGTTTGTTCATAGTTTTCAACATTTGGAGCATTTCTTTCATACCTCTCTCTTCATATATTTGATGCATATATTATTATTTTAGTATTATTAGGACATTTCAGGGGATGTAAAATCAATGCATCAGCTAATGAATGGAATAATTTCCAATGTTCTCCATATGCAGAAGTTTGAACTATTACCTGGTTTATTAAAATCCTGTCTCACAATTTTGAGACATATATGCATCTATATTTTATATTTGTATGTATATATGTATTTATTTTATCAATACTTGAGAGGAGAGTAGGGAGTGAGAGTTTGAGAGACAATTTAGTTTGTGCACACTGATTTAATGCATACATATTGTACTTCCCTAGATGAATTATGAGTAAGAGTCGGGATAATGAGTAAATGAGTGTACAACTTCGGGTGAGAATGCCTTTTTTCTAATTTGGTTAAATTATGTACTTGATACGTCCAAAGACAGAAAGGAAGAAATATGAAGAGGTGCAGACAGAGAACCCCCGCCTTCTAATTCACTCCTAACACTCCAGACTGGAAAGTGTTAAATTCAGGAGCAGAACAAACCAATCTTCCCTTATGGAAATGCAAGGGCCTTTAGTTATCACTGCATTGTCTCAAGGTCTTCCTTAGCAAGAAGCTTGACTTGGATTCAGGCACCAATTCATGTGCTGTTGTGTGCGACCTGAGATCCTTAGCTGAAGTGCTAGCACACCAGAACCAGGCTTCTGCATCCGTGTTTTAAGAACACTGTGTTTAGCACTTGCTGAAATCTGAATGATCACAATACTGCTATAACCTGTTTTTTTCTTTGCTGTACAAATTCAATGCTTTGCTCAATAATGAAATTTTGCATTAGGTTGGTGCTTCTCAGAAACCCAGAGTCATGATCTTCTCTTATGGAAATAAAATGCTAAGGTCTCACATGCTCAGTTTATTAGCAGTTATATATTTTAATGTGATATACATTTTCATCAAATTTTTGTTTTGAGAAATGTCAACATAGATTGTAATCATTAAATTGGACTAAGAAACCTATAGAAAAAGAAATGAAGTAAGCATTTCAATGCTTTTTTTTCAACCCAAAGAAATATCAATTATTAAGGTTTATCTCTATTATCATTTTAACAGTACCAATTAGGATGAAAATCTGTGTAACTATATTCGGTGATTTAAATATCTCGATACAAAACCGCAAGAAACATGAACTTCTGGTGATATTCTCAACTCCAATTTACTATTCCTCTTTATATAACAGAACATCCACAATTTTCCATATGAGATGCTGAAAATTAGAAGCAATTGCCCAATCTGATGTGTTTTAACATGACACCTTTTGGCAGAAGGGAGATCTAAAGGCTTACATTTGAAATAAAGAAAAATCTTAAGGCAATCAGAGACTCAGGGGAGCTTAGCTGGAGAATACAGTTCTGAAAAAAGTTGGCTCAGAAGCAATGAAACACATCTTGAGTTTTAAATTTGGATTAAGATTTAGACTTAGATCAGACTGCTGCTGCAAAAATTATCCACCGAGTGAATACTACTCTGTGTGTTCCACAGTCCCCACCATCCCACAAAGTGCGGAAAAACACTCCTTTTTTTTAGATGATTGAACTTTCATTTTTTTCACACCTCCTTCATATGCAGCTGGAGTGGCTTTAAGTCTCGGTAATAGGTTTGATTCATTTCTGCTATTCCTAAGATTCACAGAGGGATAAAATATATTAAGAGTTCATATATTGCAAAAAGCACTTCATATTATTATGGTTTTTAAAATTCCCATTTTTAAACTTTGCTTTTGTTTCTCGGAATAACTGCAATCAAGTAAATACATATATATATATATATAATCTCTATAATTTGCTCTTAATGTTTTTTCAATAAATTTAATAGCAATATTTCAATGACTCACATGGTTTCTGTGAAATTACAAGTGAAGTTTAGGCATCTTATAATTATAGATAAAATAATTAATTTAGCTAATTACACATTGCATTTACACATTCTTATGGAAATCAGTACACACAGCAAACATGTGTACATATGGATGCAACTTTAATAAATATGGATTTGATTTGCAGTATGTCTCATTGTATAATGACATGCTTTTTAACCAGTAATGTTTCATATATGCACAAATTTTACTTATGGCACATGTGAATAATTTAAACACAGATGGGGTGCAATCTAAATATAGTAGTGAATAAATTTTAATCTCTCATACTCTTTACTGCTGCAGTCAGCTCAAATTCTACATCCACATAGAACAATAATGAAAAAAAAATCCACATGTGATTATGTCCTAGAAAATTTTTTTTTTTTGCAAAATGACTCCTTAACATTATAATCTTCAAGCACTTTTCAGATTTAAGATTAAGCAGAAAATCTGTCGTAAAAAATAAAAAAAACAGTCATTGCATTGGTGTTCTTACCCAAATACATTCATTCTTAATATGAAAAGTTTGTATCTTCAAGAAATATTCATAATTTATCTTACACAAATTACTGTGACTGCAGACTTGTAGCTAACATTCCAAGTAAACATTAAATTTTAATTCCTAGTTTAACACGAAGAAACAAATGGTGAAAATAAAATTTTGCTGAGAGGGAAGAGATTTTTAGCCACTTTATGTAGTGTCATACTAATGTACTATCATATTAAAAGTCAAATAAATATTTCAATAGGTTAGCATTTATAAGCAAGATTACACTGAGCTATTTTCTGAAATTCTGAATTCTACCCTATCATGACAGGAGAAGCAGTTTTTAAGTCAACTTTCAAAGGTGAGCGAATCCTTGCCTCAAATTTTGTACAAATGTCATAACTGATA
Source organism: Ochotona curzoniae (assembly GCF_017591425.1). Lineage (NCBI taxonomy): Eukaryota > Metazoa > Chordata > Mammalia > Lagomorpha > Ochotonidae > Ochotona > Ochotona curzoniae. The sequence continues at coordinate 36,553,902 of NW_024466502.1, read as the reverse complement.
ATACTAAAGACACAGTAATGAGGCTTACTGACATGCATTCCTTACATCTGAGGCTTAGACCGAGGGAAGATCAGTGGGTCACTCAGTTTAGAAACCATTTAAGAAAACAGGAAGTGGTGACTGGCTTTGGCTTTCATTGTGAAAAGCAGCCTTTTCTCAGTTTCTCAAATCATTTTTAAAAGAGAGGCAAATATTGATCTTCCCTGCATAGCAAGCATAAGACGTGGTACGTCTCATTGCTTCTCATTGCTTTGTCCTTGTTGTTACATGGTCCGACAATTGCTAAAATTCAAGGTGAAGATGAGCCCAACTTGAAGGCTGATGTGAAAGTTCTCATGAAGTTAAGGGTTCAAGATAGGTAACCGTGTTGCTTCCAGAAAAGGGAACTTCTGGGCTCTTATTTCCTTAGTGTTTGACAGAGGGAACCAGGGATGGTGTGGCTTACAGACTTTCAGCAATTTAACATTAAAAAAAAAAAAATGGAGTTTACTACTCTGTGGTAGAAATACATCAGTTACAGATAAAGTATCATTTGTTAATGATGTGAAACTCATCTTTATGTAACTCTGAAGAGCATTGTTTAAAATGGTTGTTGATGCAAAGTGTGTCTCTATGCTGTTTATATAGAGGAAAACAAAAATAATGGCTGGATACTATGCAACATATTTTTAAAATCTTTAGTTGAATTCTGTCTATCACTGTAAGCTCTGTTTTTAACACAGACAATATGTCTGTCTTGTTTGCTGCCAGTCTGCTTGGCATTTTCCATTCTTTTAAGCATCTTTGAGTTTTGTCTTTTAGAATTAAACTTTCAACATTTCAGTTTCTTGCAAGATATCACCATCAAATGGATTTTCACTCTTATCTTTATGGCTTTCTTTCAAAGAAGATGGTAACACCATGTACATTTTTCGTCAACTTCAAATTATTTTTCCTGTCTTTTCATGTCTTTGATAGACCTCCTAATAGGATAAGAAATTGCCTTACCTGATCAATATTCACAGTGACGTTTCTACTTCTTCATGATATGCCAAATCTATCTTGTGGCTCATAAGAGTTTAAAAAAAAAAAGATTGTTATGCACTCTGTATGACTTGATTTTCTGTGTTCATAATTTTCTAAATATAAATAATATGCCATATAGTTTGTTAAGACATCTCCCTTTACATGTTGAAGTTTAATAATAGTATGCTACTGTTTTTAGGAAGTTACCATTTCTCAATTCTTCTGACAAATTTTAGGAAAAAAGGTCAATGATATATTATTCTTTTAGGACCAATTAATATTGACAACTCCAAATTTTTTGTTACGACCGTTTCATCTAAATTGTATTCAATTAAATAACTAGGTTTCTAGTTCCAATGATTTTCAACGTGCAAACAGGTGTCATTGGGTGGTCTATTGCTCTCTTTAAGGAGAATGACGTTGTACAAACACAGAATACAAATCTCCACATATTTATGATTTGCTGAAAAGAACGACTCCATAATATTCTGTCTGAATACTTGGAGAGGGATAGCACCAAAGAGGGACTACTGAATTACATATGTAGTGTTGATTTACCACAGGTTTCTTGTGTATTTAATAATACATGGAAGGAAGACTGTGGCTCAGTTTATTAACAAAACAGATTCTGCCAACCAAAGTACAACATATTTTTCAAAGAAAAATAATTGAAAAATATGTACTATATATGTAAAAAATTATGAATAATATTTTGACAACCACAGGCATAACATGCTTTCAAACAATTAAAGTTTCTTAATAGTTCTCTTTACTATGGATCTTTGCTGCCCATCAATGCAAGGTTTAGCATGAATATTTTGTCTATTACCATGTTCTTGCTTGCTCAGTCTATGCTATTTTCAAATTTCATATGCTGGTATTAAGTAGTGCCTTATTTTTTGCTAACTACACCACATAATAATAAGCTGTAAGTATTATCATTTGATAAAATTTTTGTAAAGATAAGACGCAGTTTGTCTAAAGGTAAAATAAGAAAGGAAAGAGGAAAAATGAAAAGATCGAAGGAGGGAGAATAACAATGTATGACTATCTTCTCAGAATTATATCTATGAAATACACAAAGTATTCTTTATATTATTTACAAATTAAAACATAATACAACCTCTTCATTGTATGTTACAAACAATCCAATATATATGGACAGTTGTATTGGATGAAGATGGTTATGACATAATCATGTTTCAGATAATTTAGGTAGTTAATCAGTGAATATTTCTATTATATTTTTCTGTATAGTAATATCCAATGTTTCCTATCTGTTATGACATCAATCAACTTTGAATCGGTTAACGATCATGGCAGTGAATACTTTAAAAAAGCAATATGAAGCAATCACTTTATCCTCATCTTGACACATTTGATTATCTTTAGACAGGTCTTTCAACAAAAGGATAATTATACAGCCTATACAATTCTATACAAAAGATAATAGTGCATATAGGAATTGAATTCTAAACTCAGAATTCTATAAAATATACTATCAACAGCATCCTTAATAATAATCATTAGAGGGCCCGGCGCAGTGGCGCAAGTGGTTAAGGTCCTCGCCTTTCATGCCCAGGATCCCAAATGGGTGCCAGTTCTAATCCCGGCAGCCCCTCTTCCCATCCAGCTCCCTGCCTGTGGCCTGGGAAAGCAGTCGAGGACAGCCCAAAGCTTTGGGACCCTGCACCCGTGTGGGAGACCTGGAACAAGTTCCTGGCTTTGGATTGGCATAGCATCGACTGTTGCGCTCACTTGGGGAGTGAATCATTGGACGGAAGATCTTCCTCTCTGTGTATCCGCCTTTACAATAAAAAAATAATAAAAATAAATCTTTAAAAAAATAATAATCATTAGAGCCTTAATCAAATTTGTTGAATAATTCTTAATTTTCAGCACAAATTATTATGGGGTCATTATCTGAGAAAAAGTATTTTCAAACTTCATTGGCAATTATAGAGTTAAGTTCATAAAGGGTATATTGCTCTTAATTGTTTCAAGTTTTTTGAAATCCAATTACCTGAGCAAGTTACAAAACCTCTGGGAATATCAAACTAGGTGTTTTCATAAGCTATGGTAAATTCTTTGATACAGCTTCCAGTCACTTTTAAATAACTTGAATCATTTGTAGGAGCTGAAGTAAATACCATTTTTAAAGAATGCTATCATGAGATCAATATCTTTAGAAGTATGCTTAGGACTGTAACAGGATTTTTGTGAGTCAGAGCCCATTATCCAGTGGTAAGTTTCCACATCTACTGACATTATCATTTTCGCTTTATGCATTGTTATGTTTTTACTGTTGTTTATTACGAAATATTGCGTCAGCAATTTGACATGGGAAAAGCTGTATCTTCATTGGATCATTTACAAAAACATGAGGTCTCAATATGATCATTCTGTGTAAGTTCAAACGAATGAGGACATTAAAGTGGAAGGCAGTGGAGTTTCTAATATTGCACACATGCAATATTAATATTAATAAATATGATAAGCCTCCTGTTAGTGTTAGACAAACACTATTACCCTCAATTGTACATTATTAGGATCTTTTTCAAAATGTCTTCACTTCAAAAAATAACCCTCACTCTTTTTGAAAACGCTGTCTGCTGGAAGTGACCAAAGTTTGAATAAATGGTTCAGATGCTGACATTCTATAGAGGCACAGGTGCATTTGATTCCAGCACTTGAGCACAGATTTAACATGAGTGTAGATTTCCGCTAATGCATAGCATGAGATGAACTAATACTCAGCAATTTGCCCTTTTCCACCATGCTTGGAAATCTGAATTGAGTTGACAGTTTTTGACTTTGGTCCCAACACAGTCTCCATCGTTGTGACCTTTTGAATGAAGGCTGCCTGCAGATATATGCCCTCCTTCTCTATGGACGACCCGAAACCTTCATTAATTATGAAGAAATCTTATATTCTCATTTTGTTCAATGAGTTGGTTCTTTACTTTCTTACATGATTAAAAACTGATCATTTTTTCTTTCTAATGATATAAGGTCAGGTAATTGGCCATTCTTAAAGAGATTTATTTAGTTATTTAATAGGAGAATTTAAAAGAGAAAGACAAAGGGACGGATCCTCCAGACACTTGTTCACTTTCAAACAACCACAAAAGCTAAGTGGAAAAGCTTGCTGCTTCTTCTGGGTTTCCTGTGTGAGTTAAAGCACCCAAGAAGGTGGATTATTTGCTTTCCCAGACGATTAGCTGGAAGCTGCACTGCAAATGGAGCAGCTAGGAATCAAACTAGCACCCACCCATAAGGGATGGCAACAATGTAGCTGGTGAATTACCTTACTGTTCACAGAAAAATAGCCTGATCTTTTCTCTTAGATGTTTTCTTGCATTTAAGGACAAGAAGCTATGCTTTCTTCAACAAAGCACCATCTAACTAAAGTCACAGAATTTGTTTTGAAGTATTTTTAGCTTTCTACATCCCAATTCACGTGAGGGCTGAGAGAGATGTTGTTCCTTTCAGGTTTTTGTAACATGTTATATTGTCCTTTTATCACTTAAACAATGGAGATGTTTCATCTTCCATGGGAATTTTTTCCGTATGATGCTTTTCCCACATATGGACCACATATTCAAGTTTTTAAAATCATCCACCAACTAGTATGTATAATGAAATGGAAAATTCTACTAATAAACAATCCGTAACTTGCAAATTTCATATAGTAGCACATATCCTGATGAATTCTTGTACTGTAATACTTCTTTCTCCCTGGACACAAATATTTTAAGGGCCTTCACATTATTAAAATGAATGAAGCCTATTTTTCATATTATGTGATATTGTCAGGTCTTTTGTTCTCTTGCTTTTTTGTATTACTTTCTGTCTTTCCTGTAATACAGAAGTTTTAAGTCTCCTACATGTTTAGCAATTGGTCATATTATGTCAAGAAATGTAAGTGTATGAATAAGATACAACGTTGAATACATTGGTAAACAGATTCTGCTACGATGGGTAGCTGATTACCTGTGCTGCTTTTAATTCTGCAACAGTATAGATTTTTGCCATCAGTATTTTTCATTTTCGGCACCAACAGCGTCAACCTGTTACAAGTCCCATGGCACAGCTGAAGCTGAGATGAAAAGCCTGTTGGCATCTTCCAGAATTGAATTTGGATGAAGCTTAAATAAGATAACTGCAGTGCATTTAAGTTATGGAATCCTCCATAGAGAAAGTAAGAGCTCATCTGATCTGCTCACATTTTGATGATCCAATGTTGTCATAGAATGAACTATGAGAGGTAGGCTAATATAAATATCAACATTTCTTCTTGCTGCTCCAACTGCCTACTCCTTTTGCCCAAATTCATTTATTAAAATTTGTAGTGCATAAACTATATTGCACATAGTTTAAACACATTTGTGATGAATATCCTTTAAACTCTGGGATTACAGTCTGATAACTATATTGTGATAAAAATAAATAATGCTAATATTACAATATTATTTTATTATTACATTGTATTATGTAACACAGTTTGTTAGGCCCTGGGATTCACCCTCTCCCTACCCAAACCCTCCCCCATGGTGGATTCCTCCATCTTGCGTTATTGCCACAGTTCAAGTTCAGTTGAGATTCTTTCATTGCAAGCATATATCAAGCATCGAGTCCAGTATCTTATTGTTCAGATAAGTTTGACAGCTTCTTGTGGAGACCATCTCTGGTCTGAAGGTAGAGCCGGCAGACTGTTTTCCCGACCAATCAAAAGTCCCAACATAACTTGAGCAAAAATCCACCATGTCATGGAATTAGTGCATATAGTATTGAGTAACCAATATGTTATCATGCAGGTGATAGAGTGCTAATCTCCAGAATATACCAAGAACTATAAAACAACCAAAACACCAAAACAAGGCATTCAAGAAATTGACACAGGAAAAGGGCAGACAGTTCACAAAGGGACAAACCCAAATGGCAAACAAACATGAAAAAATTATGAAGTTCCCTGGCAATAAGGAAATTGCAAATTAAGATATCAATGAAGTACCACCTAAAGCCAGTAAGATTGGGACACATAAAAAGAAGAAAAAAAAAGCCACCAACAACACTTGTTGCAAGGATGTGGGGAAAAGGGAACCCTACTCCAGTGCTGGTGGGGCTGCAGGTTGGTACAGCCTCTGTGGAAATCAGTATGGAGAACACTCAAGTCAAAATCTGCATAATTTATGATCCAGCAATAGCACTCCTAGGAATATATAATAAAAATCATATAGATCTGTATCAGATGCTAAAATCAAATGAGCATGTAAAACTGAAAACATTGAATCTGTGTACAAATTGAAACGAAAAGGTGCCTGAACAGCCTTAATATGAACATTAAGAGAGCCTACAGACTATAGTTTTTGTGTCTATTAGTTCCCAAGAGGAAATAGCATATTGAAAATGACACAAAGAACCGATTTTGAGTCATGCTTCATGATGGTACTTAGCTAATGTAGCTGCCAACCTACCATTGATTTCAAAGATCTCTGTGTGCTCACATCGCCTCTACAGAGATGCAGAGCAAAATGAGAAATTGAATTAGAGAGGCTTGACGTGTAATATGCTTGCTTCATCTTTTCTAACTCAGATGAATATAACATTTTCTCAGGTTAAAGATAAAAGAATGTCTTGTACAGCTCTACTGAATCATGTGAAACTATCTTTGAAATTATTCCTTCTGATAAATTATAAAGAAAATGCCGAAATGGGAAATATATGAATTATGCATCACATTCTGGAAAAAGATTTAAGTCTACTCATTGATTTGTTGATTTTAATGGAGGAAACTATTATATCTAATATATATAGTAGATAACATATGGTAGATAATATATTTAATATATATTTAGATATACATTTAGATATTTACACAAATCTCTGAAAAGTCAGTTCTACCCAAGAGAACAACAAAATCTCTCTGTGACACCTCCATTAAAATACTTAAATATCCTTCTTAGGGATATTTATTTTTATTCGTTTAAAAATGGAAATATGAAAGAGAGGGTTTGTAAGAGACAGTAAGAGAAGGAGATGAAGTATGGTGGGCGGGGGAGAGGAAAACCTTTATTCAGCTGGCTAGCTCTCCAAATGCTGCCTGGGCTGAGTCCAGCAGCTGGACTTTGCATCTGGCACTCACGTGTGTGGCAGGATAGCAGGTATTTGAGCTATTACCTGTACCTTTCGGAGGGCACAGCAAATGATGAAATCAGAAGCCTAAGAGGACTCAAACCCCGCACTCCAACGCAGCATGTTCCCTTTCTGTTTAGTATACCTTGCCTGTTTAGTCTCCAACACTGCAGGGTCCTTTCCAAAACTATGTGCCAACTCTAAAGTATTTACAAGATTACTTACAATCAAGTTTAAACCTTTTTTCTAAAGTCCTCTAGGTTTACAGGTATCTTCTGGGAAGTTGTGTATATAGCAAGATTAAGGCAAAAAAATTGAAACCTTCAGCTACAATATGCACCATGTACTATAATAACAATACCTTTCCAGGATTTTAAAACACACGTATGTTCTGTATGTGATTTATTTATTTAGTTAGTTATTTACATATTTCAGATTTATTTGCTTTTTATTGGAAAGAGAAACAGAGAGATGGATAGACAGAGAGGAAGATCCTCCATCCAATGATTCACTCCCCAAGTGGCAACAATGGCTGGAGCATGGACAAACTGAAACCAGGGACCTGAAGCTTCTTTCAGGTCTCTCACACAGGAGCAGGATCCCAATACCTTGGGCTATCCTTCCTTCCTTCCTTCCTTCCTTCCTTCCTTCCTCCCTCCCTCCCTCCCTCCCTCCCTCCCTCCCTTCTGTTAAGTGTACCAGAAACCAGCATAAAGTCCATATAACAAATTCTGCACATTAGTAACTCTTACATAGGACTTAATATGGAGTACATCTGAGTAACCTTTCTACCTTTGCTATCCCACAGAGAAATATGTTCATTCCCGTAGAAACACCATGCTGCCAGATCAGTTAATCACTTGACTGTGGATGTCAACATGTCACTGATTATTTTTCAAGCTTTGTGCGATAAAATGGCAGTTATATTTATAATTTGATGTATGAGACTATGATGGAAGAAATAAATTTTGGAACATGAGAAACATGCATGTTTCCTTTCCACATTAACAAAACCAATAATGGAGTAAATTTCTTTGGAAAGAAAGCTACTGGTAGCTGAGGGTCATTTAAAAAAAATGGTAACTGAGAGTCATTTTTAGAAGTGGTATGTGGTTTTACAGAAATACTGCAAATAGAATGCTCCCAACAATAGTTTTAAAAAAGGCTAATGAGTAATGTAAATTTCTGCATTTCAGGATCTTCTAAATATTATGTTACCGGAAAATTTTTGTATTTTTTTTTTGTGTGTGCAGCATTTTGGGACATGTCTCTCAAACATTGTTTATTTGCACTGTCTTTCTTTAGGTCTTTTTCCATTTTGAATGTGATTATACACCCTGCTAACATAAATAATAATTATGAGTGCTCATTGTAAAAACATGAAAGAAGCAACTTCTTCTTTCATCAATATCCTACATACAACAACATAGACACAGCACTATGGGAGAAGCTCTTAACAAACCAGCCACTTTTCATATGTAATTTTACTTATGGCTTGCAAGATTAAGTGAAAATATGAATTGGAATAAAATGCTAGAAAGGATGATGGTGAAGTGATGGTAATTTTAATTGCTGTTTCTGTAATTTTGATCTATGAAAGTTCTTTTGAAACCATCTGTGGTGGTTGCTAAGAAAAGTAGATTCAGCACACCTACTGAATTCTCATGTCTGGGCATGAGTTTCGGGCATTTGCATCTCAGACAAAAATATTCTCATGTTATGTACAATAACATTTAAGCTTCCCTAAGCTGTGTTGTCTAGGAATGAAGAATATTTGTAAATTGGTTTTTATAACTTCATGTCATCTTCCTCGGTTTTCTTATAGCTTATTGCTTTAGGATAAGCTTAAAATATGAGGAAACAAGGGCGCTAATGTATATTTAAGAATACTCCTGATTTCTACTAAACTCTTACAAGTTAGAACTAATGAAAGACTCATCTCATTTTTTTTTCAAATGTCATGTGGTTCTGGAGTGTATGTGATAAATTATTACCATGTTAAACAAAAACAATAACAGCAACAAAAACAATAGAGCAAAGCATGATATGAAGCACCCGACTTTATTAGATGCAGTGGTTCAGTTAGTGTTGACTTGGCAATTCAGACAAGCTTTATGTCTGGCAAGATAAAAGAAAAAGAATAGTAATATTAATGTTTCCTTATTATCTTTAACAGAAAAAATATATTCCAGGTTAAGGACATATCTATCAAGCCTGGTGCGATGGCTCAGTGGCTAACGTCCTCTCCTTGCACACACCAGGATCTTGTATGGGTGCCAGTGTGTGTCCCAGCTCCTGGCTGGTGGACCGGAGAAGCAATAAAGGATGGCCCAAAGCCTTTGGACACTGTCAGGGGACAAGGAGGAACATTCTGTATCCTGGCTTCAAACAGTGATGCAGGGACTTGCAGAGTGAATCAGCAGATGGAAGATCTTTCTGTGTTTCTCTTTGTAAATTTGCCTTTCCAATACAAAATAAATGTTGTCTTTCAGAAAAGGAGACTTATCTATCTTGTTAGCATCTATCTTAATTATCTCTATCTTTGTCTTTATACTATCTACATCTCTCTCTCTATGTACATCAATTTCCACACAGTGGAACAGTAATTGTAGCCGTGTAAGGACATGTGGCTCATGAAATTAAATATGCCTTTCAAAACTACACACATGTATTTTGAGATTTATCTTTTTCATAGAGAAGTAAGTCTCTAGCATGCAGTCTTAGAAATATTTATTGTTGAATGCTACATATTAAACTCGGAAGTATTAATGATCATGACGTATATTTTATCTGCTGGGAAAAAAGGGAAAGGAATTATATACTCAGCAGGAAACAGGAAGACAAGGTATGCATTTGTCACTCAGTCTTATAAGGAGCCCAATTATACTTACAGTACACACCTAAAGAACAGAGCTTGTGACTATCACTTAGCACTCTACTTCTAAAAATGACTGACACTCTGATTACTAGTTACTGGTGATTCTGCCAGAAGACCTGCTTATGAAAAACAGGACTTCTAGGATGACAATAGAACTGACCTGTCTGTGATTGTCAGGTATTAAAAACATGAAAAAGAATTAAGTAGAGTTGTAAAGACAAAGCTCTACTTCAGTCAAATCATAGCAATTTGCAGAATTTTTAGAAAGGGAATGTGCCTTTGCTGAATCTCGCCACAGGAGTCATTTTTGCACTTCGTGAAATAGGGCTTCTACTAAAACCATCTTACCTCACAGATAAATGGAAGTCACTTCATTGAGGTTATGAAAGGGAGGATGGACTTTTATTGTAATTTCTGTTTCTTCATTGTTTTATTCAGTTATAAGTGTGAAAGTGGATAAAGTAGGACCGGTTCGTGACAAACAACATAGTACTCTTCACAATGGAGTTAGAGTCACACCGCGGTAAAAATAACTAGTTACACTTTTGAGTCTCTGTACTAGAAGGAATGTACTAGAATTGCTGCAGTCCATGCTAGCGCCATCTATTGGTGAGGCTCCTGCCTGTGGCAGTAGCATAATATTTGGGACCCATTTGAATACTGGCTGCTTTATTTCTGATACAGCTCTTGGCTTATGGTCTGGAAAGGCAACAGAGTGGTCCCTATACCCGTGTGGGTAATTTGGAAGAAACCTCTGCCTCCTGCCTTCTGTCTTCGCTTTAGCTCCCCGTGGTTGTTGTGGCAGCTTTGGAAGTGAACCAACTGATGGAAGATCTTTCCATTTCTGTCTAAATCTACCCTCAAGTAAAATAATAACTAAGATAAATTTTCAAGATAGAATTACACTAGTTCAAGATATTCTGGTCACAAAAGAAAGGTTGATTATCATTATGAGTTGAGAAATAAAATTGCTCAAGTTGTTTATCTCTTCAAGTGATGATGTGACAATATTATGGTTGCTTTTCTAGCATAACACCAAAATAATCGAATTATGATGCTGTCAAACACAGCACACATGTAATTTTTTCAGTTGCATAAATACATGAAGTGTAAAATCTAAGGCACTTTGAAAAATACTGTTTCAGAAAATGAGTTGTAAAGAGAATTTTACCTTTATATAAGAATTAAGAATCAGAAAATTTGTTTCGTAAAATTAATATATCACATTTAATGCAGCTATATGCTAGAAACCAGCATATTTTCTAACTTTTCACATTTTCTATAAAAAGAATAAATAAAAACTAACATATAACTTGATGAATATGATAATTTTTAAGTCCCAGCTCTGAAGAATTTCTTATGTTTTCTTCGTTTCCATCTGGGTAATGAAGTTCAGTATCTGTCAGTTTTGATTCATTTCAATCAAGTTAAAAACAAATGCTAAAATACAATATTTTACAAATTTTAATATATTCAACAGTATTTCAAGCATGTTTTTAAAAGGGTGTGTTTTTCACCTCTGTGACCTTAAGTAATTATTTCCTTATACTTATGGAACAGATTGGAATCTTGATTTTCAACATAATTTTTTTTTATATTATGAATTTACAAATTTGAAAGACCGACCCATGAAAATGCAGAGAGAGACAAAAATAAATACTTATCTTGGTTTATTCCCAAATGTCTGCAAAATTCAGGGCTCAGTCCACCTGATGCCAGGAAGAAAGAACTCCATGTGGATCTACTCCATGGGCTTCAAGAAACTGAGAACGTGGTCCATTGTCCACTCTTCTGCAGCCTTGTCTGCAAAAAGATGAATAGAGGGCAGAGTAGCCAGCAGTTGAAGGAGTGGTCTCTTAAGACATGCAGGTTTTAACCTTGAGACCAAATGGCACCTCATCCCACATGCCACACTTTGAAGGAGCAAAGAGTGACTTTTCACTAGAAAGTTGTCAAGTTCTGGGAGGCAACAATAACAAGTGTTACAAGATAACTGTCTAGATCATGTTTCCTTGAAATCATATGCATCATTGGCACTTCCCACTGTGTAGCAAAAACGAGTTATTAGCCGTCCAGTTAAGCACTTGGTTAACTGCTCAGGTTTTTTTTTGATAATTTTGTTTCCATAGATTTTGTAATTACTTTATTTGTATCGTATATTTGTGTGAAGAGAAAGAATATTTCTCAGTCATTTATGTCCATTGATGAAATTAGTATAATGTATAAAATGTTTGATGTATATGAAGTGATAAAACTGGTTCCAATGGCAGCAGTTTATTTCTGAATAAAATGTTCATTTTATTATAACAAATGAAACTTACATGGAAAACAAAATTTTTATTCCACAAAAATGGATCTACTGTGTGCTACACACAATTACTAACTGCAAATTACCTATCCAACTTGCAGGCCCCTTGATTGATTCTAATCTAATAAGCAAGCTATTATGACTACTGTGAGTTTTTTTATAAGGTTTATTTTATACATTTGAATGGCAGAGCTAGAGTTGATTGTGGGGAAGAGGGAAATATACAAAGATTTTCCATATGCTGTTTCATTCTCTCTTCTGAGGCACTTGCTGATAATTGTTGAAGCAAAAGCCAGGTTTCTGGGCCTGGATTTTGATTCCTACATGGGTAACAGGTGCCCAAGCAGGAGTGTCATCTGTAACTGCTTTCCATGCACATGGAATGTTAGCCATCACAAGCAGTGCTTTAACTTGCTGTCCTGTAATGCCAGCTCCAGCGTCCCATGATCTTTATTGGCTTTTAGACATCATGAATACCAGAATAAATGTTAGAATACCATGCAAACAATTGATCTCAAAATATGTGGAGAAATATTTCTGAAACCTACATTGCTGAGTGATTTCAGATATAATGGTAGATTTTGTGTGTGTGTGCAATACAATGTAGGAATTCAACAGTTGTATAAACAAGTTTATTTTTAAATGCCCAATTTAGTCATTATCAAAGACAGACAAACACATGGTATGTTAAAACTATGCTTATTAGCACTTGATTGATTATCCTCCTAAAAGAGAAACAAAGAAGCAAACAAACAAAAACAGTTTGAAAGAAGGAGAGGCAGGTATTTTGTAAACCCCTTGATTTGGTTCCCTAAACTGGATGCGCGAATGCCATATCTGAAGGCCTGCAGTCATACCCCAGCTCATCCAGACCCAGTTTCCTGCTGATGTGGATTCTGGGAGACAGTACCATAGCCCCAGTACTGTAAATGCTCCCACTAATGTGGATTGAGTTTCAGGTTCCTGGATTTTGTTTAGCCCGTCTCTGGTTATTAAAGTATATCAAGAGTGAACCAGCTGATGGATTATTTCATTTCCTGTGTAGATATGCTTTTTTTTTTTTGTACACTGGCAGCCTGTTACAGCGAAATCACTCTGGTTTCCTTAAACACATGAAATAGAAAATGTATTTTACTTTTTCTCAATTATACATGACTATCTTTTTTTTTTTTAATAACATGAAACTTTTTCAGTGGCAATTCTCTCTATTCTTCCTATTATTTTAACTAAAAATCTCAGTGGATTCTTTTTCTTAAGTATATGAAAGCCAAGTTTCTATCCTGTCATCTCCATGTGAATATTTATACTTAAAGGTTTCTCTTATACTCAGGTTCAACAAGTGAAAATAAGATCATTTTAGAGGTGGCAGCATATTCAGTAGTTGTTAAAATGCCTAAAGTCAAGTATTTAGTACCTAGTCTGTCATTTACTAAAATCAAGAGAATAAGTACACTGTCCTCATAAGATTGTTGTTAAAACCACATGATTTAATGTGTGGAAAGCACTTAGAATGGTACTTCTCAAAAATGAATATTCAAGTATTTTAGGCAAAATAGTGAGCATGCATTGTGTCTAGGATTTCCTGACTCAGTCCGTCATTCTGTTTTGCTTTCTTTTTGATACATCTTTGTAATATTGGGGAAATAACTGACCTGGTTTTGCCTTAGTTTATTGAATTTAAAATGAAAATAATAATACTTCATATTCCTTAGCGATGAATGCTAAATCTTAACGTACATAAAACACTTAGTCTTTATGCTAGAATTTTCAGGATATTTTTCAGTAACTATTTTCTTTATTTCCCTGTGTTCTGTCAATGGCTGAGATGACGGTTCACCTTCATTTTACACACAGTTGTCATCAAGCATTTTGCTTATATTCCTTTCTACTCATTCAGGTGCATTAAAAATATCCACTTCCTTTTTCTTTATGATTTAATTGTATTTGAATTACAATGAAATTTAGGATATTGCTATCCTTCCCAATAGGTTTTTCTTCAGACCTTGAATTCTAAACCTTTGTAGTGCCATCCACCTCGATCATTGCTATATTATCCTGTGAAGTGCCCCGTATATAGTCTGGCCCTTATTTTCTTTACAGCTTGAGAATAGTTCCCTAGTGCCCATTGACTCATAAAAAGTTCAAGGTTTATAGCTGCAAATAAAGATTTCTTTCATGCAATAGCAGCATATATTGCTTTTCAAATGTGAACCTTTCCCGCAATTTTTTATTCATTTTAAAATATTCATACTCTGAAGCCTGAGAGCAAATCTAACCATCTTTCCACACTGTTCTTTCACCATCTCAAATATCAGCTTCCTCCAGGACCCTTTTCAGCATATTTCTAGAAGGATGAAACAGAGTCTCCACCTCTGTAATTTATTTGTATGACTTGCATCAGTTCCTTACATAAGAACTCAATGGGTATGTGTTCTGTTTTCCTTCAGTAAAATGTAATCATGCATGCTGCTCATTTTGTTGTTCAATAAATCTGCAATAAGGGAATGTGTGAACAAAATAAGCAAATTCATTATGATTTATTAAGAAATTTCAAGGAAAATTCTAGCCATCTGTTAGCTCATGATTCCATTAGGTTAGCTTTTTTTCAGGTAACAGTATTTAAAATACATACACATTAAAGTAGTAAAATATCTGAGTGTCAATCGTATACACATCAGAGCTATTTTGCTGGAGATAAGATTTCTATCAGCTTATGTCAATCAGGATATAGGGAAATGTTACAGTTACATGTGAGAATTTGCTGTTGGTCACCATATTTGAGATGTATTTTTCCTAAGAATGTGGAAATCATTCAGGATTTTAAATTTCGTATATATTAGATTCTGAAGTGGTGGACTACCTGATTTTAAACTACAATGTATTCATAGATTGCTGTAGCTTTAAAGCTTTTATTCATCTTTAGGATAATTTAAATGTAGCCAGCAATACATTATGATTCTTATTATTTTCCCAATTGATTTTATCATTAATGTAACCTCAACTTGATTACAGCTTTTGAGGCATGTATTCCATCAGCATTGTCTATTTTGCTGAGGTTCTTATTTAAACTGACCCTGCCGTTCTTTCACCAGTTCTATAATCGGAAAATTTATTTATTGTTACATTTTTAACACAATATATAGTGTTGTGAATAGAACTTACAAATTAAATAATTAAACACCTGTGTGTGTGTGTGTGTGTGTGTAAATATGGAACCATCCGGCTTTCTTCCAAGTATTTTTGGACATTTGAGCAATAGCACTGAACATGGAAAGTGTTCCATAATTTCACATGTCAGTTTCTTTGATTCCTATTTGTGTATTATTTCCAAAGAAAGATTCACTTTATATATGCTAAGAAAAGTTTTCCGCGAGAGTCCCGATATCAGAAAGTATTCATTTGCTTTGCTTCAGATTTGGAGTTAGGAGTAAAGCTGACTTTCAGATCAAGCAAATGGTATGCTATCTATCTATCTATCTGGCTTCTGGCCTTTTAACATGCTCCTGCACTTACTACTAGAACCCTACTCTTCACAGTATAATATTATCAAATATAAATTTTCTTTAATATCATGCTTTTTTTTAGTTTTCTTTGTTTTTCAACAAAATGAAAATGCCAGGATGTAAAGGAATTTGATTATAAAGTATCACTAAAAAGCTGGAACCTGGAAAAAATTCAAAAATGAAATGTTCAACTTCTTTTGGGAGTATAAAAATTTAAGCCATGCAGTTTAATTTAAACTACCAGAATAAAGTAAATTGATATACCAACATAGCAAAATAATCCAGTAAAACTTAGACATTTAAGCTAAGGAAAAGAGTAGGAATGTTTTCAGAATATTCAAAATATTCATATTTTCAACCAAGAGTAGACATAAAATGAAGGTAAATTTCATAAGATTTCCATCAATCTTAAAACCTGTGGAAATACGAGATTAAATAAAAATTAGGAAAGGTGACAGAATTATGTTGACAAACCTAGTCAAAGAAAAGAAAAACTCAGAGAATATAATCAAACAAAATGATTTTCCTCATGATTTTAATGCAACTCGAAGGCTGATTGATTTATACAGATGAAAGTGTGAGTATGAGCTTCAGAATGGTATTAGATCTAGTTGTATTTTCTGTTCATGTAACCTTCGAAATTTGCTTTTTAAGGAAAGTACAATCCTCAATGTTTTCACATACAAATCATGTTAAACTAGTGTAATCCCATCTGGTTAGTGTGATGGTTGAAAAGATTTACAATAGAAACTTTAGGATAGTGGGAGTGGATTCTTTGCTAACAGCCTCTTGCGGGTTAGGCTTTTGTTGCTGAGGATAGGACATCTCTTGACCAGCCGATGTGTTTTCATCCCAAATCACCTTGCTAGATTGATATTCAGGCTTTTGCACTTTTCAAGTAGCTGTGCTGCTAATATACATGCTGTGGAACAAGCAGCTCATGGTTCATGTTACTGGAAACCTGCCACCCACTCATTCAGCCTTCCAGTGGCTTCAGTTAAGCTCAACCTTTGTGTTAAGGGTATGTGGAAAGTGAACCAGTCTCTGCATCTCTCTTTTTGCCTGTAAAATAAAACGACACTACGATTAGAATAAATAAGCATTAAGCATTACTTATGCTTTATAAGTATTTCATTGGAAGGTGACTTTGAGGTCTTGGAACTGTGAACTGTTCGGATACTACCACAAAATCTTTTGGTGCAGTACAGCCAGGGCAAGCAGAAAAAAGATTGATGTTATGTTGCCTTATTTTGACTCAGTACTCCACTTTTTTCTTCACTCATCTTTCCCCCACATCAACTACCCCAGACCCAACACTCTTATAGATCATTTTGCTAATTCTTGCTTACAATAAAATATCCATCTCCTCGTGCATTTATCCATGAGGGGAATGAAAAACAGATTTTATATTCAGTAACAAAGTGGTAGATACGTTGACTTTCATTTCTAACTTATTGAGATCTCCAATAACTGGTACCTCAGCTTGCCCATTCAAACTCCTATATATAATGCGTGATACATAATAAATACATCTTAATGCTAAAACTTAAACCAAGAAAAATCAGAAAGGGAAAGTTTATGTACAAAATAAGTCTGTAACAAATATTGATATCTACTACCTTCCTTTACCCTTGCTAATGAAATGCAGGTGCCCACCTCAGTGTGGAATCCTATCAGGAGAATCCGGAAAGAGCACACGTTCTTTAACTTTGTATTATTTTGCACTGGCTCAGGTAGTAGGACAGTCACCTCCAAAGCAGTGTATCTTCCGATGAATTAGTGATTAAAACTAATGTGGATATGGGATGTTCCATTACTACTAGATTTCAACTACTTTACCTGTTAATTAGAACATTTCTTTCTCTATGAAGCATACACTTAGATTCAGAATCAGATATCCAAGGTTCAAATGTTTTGACATACCCAATCAACATTGCCATCAAAGCATCATTGTAATATAGTCCTCTTAGAAAGCATTTATCCATACATATACAAACGACAGTTAAAGAATGAAAAAATCATTTTACATTGTTTGAATGAATCCTATCACACTAATTATAGTAGACTCCATTTTCCCACTTTAGAAAAACAAAGAAATAGAGACCAGGAAGGTCTACTGAGGATCTTAATTTGAATGTCGATTATGAGCATTATCAGTGGACCGAAAAGACCATTTTTCTTAATGCTGTCAGAGGCATGTGGGTCACAACATAACATCTATTCCTACAAGGATGTTTTTGATTTTGTTTTTCACCACTATTGTGATGAATTTTGATTTTTGTCTTATGTTTGTTAACTTCCTGTTGATGCAGATTTTTTATTCTCACTCTGTGTGGACTATGCTCCCTGCCTCTGTGTCTTAGGGGATATAAAATGGAAGTGTAATACGGACTGATATCTTCAGGTATGCAGACAAAGTGGTGTATGTCTCTATGCATACAGACCAGAGATGGACTCCCAGTGCAAGGATTGAACACATCCTAACAGTAAGATAATGGACTCTGACAATGTACACGCCTACGTTGTTGGGAAACACTTCAATAACTGCATGATGGACTTGTGACAGTTCTTGAAGGATATTTAATCAAATCATTGGGTCGGGGAGGACCTTGGCAAAGGGCACAGGCAACACCAGAGCCTGTACGTGTATATCATAAGACAAAATAAAATATTTTACATATGCAAAAGACAAGAACTGGATCCTGGCTCCAGTAAATCATATAAATATTAGTTTCCTCTCCATAACATTGTATGAGTGTAATTGAAAATATTTACTTTATCTTGCCATTTGATATGATTATTGATAAAATTAACTCTTAAAAAATGTAAGTCCCAAAGATACATTTCTAGAATTTCTAATAAATAGCAAATTGTGTTTCTCTTGACATTTATTTTGAACGGAAATGTTAGTCTAATAAATCATACACTTTTTCACAAGGCCAATGTGTAACTGTGACACACACAATGCATGCTCTCTGAGAACAGCAGATTGCATTTAATTCAGTCGCAGGATGGGTATTGTGCTACAGGGGGGTAAGTTGTTTGTGATGTTTATACATTCCTGACTAAAGTGTCAATTTTGTGTACAAATTACTCCATTGGGACCCACGCAGTGGCATAGCAGGCTAATCTTGGCCTGGGAGCCTGCCCCCAGGTGGGAGAGCTGGAAGATGCTTCTCGCTCCCAGCTTAGAATCCGTCCAGCTCTGACTATCTCAACCATTTGGAGAGTGATACAACAGATGGAATAAATCTCTCTCTGCCTCTCGTTCTCTAACTCTCTGCAACTCTTTGAAGTAGAATAAATTTTTAAAAATAACGAAAGAAACAAGCTAGTCCATGTTACGTCTACCTGTTAGTGTATGTGGGATGCTTGTGTTGCTGCCAGTTATTTGCCGAGCTGCCTTGAGCTCTGGGCTCCTGGTTTTGGCTCCTAGCTACGTTAGGCAGTGGAAAATAAATCATGTGAATCAGAGATCTCTATCTTCCCCTACCTCATTTGCACATACTGTCTTTCAAATAGATTGAAAGAAATATATGCTAACCAAAATATATATTATCTGAAGCATACAGACCATCATTTAAATACAAAATTTATTTTATATGTAACTATTGCTGTAGTATCCAAAGAGTCTTCACATGGGGCCAGCCTTGCTCTGGCCTTTATAGTCATGGGGTGTTAACCTGTGGATGGAAGAACTCTGTCTTTCTGCTCTGAAACTCTGCTTTTCAAACAAAAGCAAAATAAATCTTTTTAAAAAATGATCATGTAATTCAACATGCTGATCTGATATCACAATCGACAAAATTCCATTAGAATTTTAGGGTACTTTTCCATGACAGATAAATTCACTTATAATACTGTATTATTAAGTAAATCTAAGTGTGCATTTACATGAATTATTCATTTTATTTAGATTGCAGTATGACTTTCTACAGAAAACCTATGTGCCTTTTAAGGATGGTAATCGGAAAAAAGAATATGTGGCACTATTGGAAAGGATATATTAAGTAAAAAAGACATTAAATGTAATATGCAAATTACTATGATGATTTCTCAAAGAAAAACGTGAATAAAAATAATGAAATAGATGCATACAGAACAAACAGCCATTAGGCTGATGGAATTAATGAGTTTTTTCTGTTTTCTGATATTCATTAATGTCCAATTATTTCTAAACAAAAATTGCAGTCCATTTCTACTTTGCAAATTCCACTCAATAGCCAAGTGAAAATATCAAATCCTTTATCTAAAGTGAATCTAAAACAGTTTCACTGATTGTCATTTGCTATTTTAGAATTGCATTCTGTCATTCTAGTTCACATGTATTTTTTTTTCTGTCATGACAGTTTCCAATGTTCTCAGCATTATATACAGAAACTTCTATCATAGGTTATGAACTAAGTTAATTATGATAAAATGGATCACAGATTGGGATTACATGTGTATTACTGTCTTTGCCTCATTTAACTCTTCTTTAAAATAAAGATGATGAAAATAAGTGTAAAATAGATTACTGGCAGGATTAAAAAGAATAAAAACCAAAAACGTAAATATAATACTTAAAGAATAAAAAAGAAATACTCAGATACGAAATGCATGTTCTTAATTTTCACCTAATAACTTTACTCATTGGAAAGTAAAATGATACTTGTTTATTTCTTTTTCTATTTTAATCAATATCAATATTTTACATAACTCTTAATCTTTTATGTAGATACCATAATTAATCTAATTTGTATTTATGGATGGTTAAGTTATTGCAAAGGTAAGGTGAATATTTTACCTGTGCTGAAATAATTAAGAATAAGGAATGTTTGACAAAAATGATTTAACTGTAAAATTAAACACATTTTTCTGTTATTTTTGCATTAGTAAATTCTGAATCAAGATTATATAATTCTGTTTTTCCTTATCATTCAATATATATTTCTTTTTGTTTAAATTTCTTTTTATTATTTTTCCTGATGCAGTTTTATCGGTATAGAAAGTCCCCTCATTTCCTCCCTGCCCTCATTCCCATTTTTCCCTTCCACTATTTCTCCCCATATCATTATAGTATAGTGTGTTGGTAACAGCTGCAAGTTCAACATTATGCTGTTAAGTGCATCATGGCATTTTAGGTAAAGACAATGACAGAAAATGTAGTATCACATTGATAAGGTACATTTATGCATTCAATTGGGAGTCTTCCTTCAACCTGGGAGTAGAGATATCTACTGTGGTATACCTGTACATTCTGTGATGCTGTGCAGTTCATCAGTGAGAATATATGTTTACACATGTTCAGCTGTATATTTATTTCTTTTGTATTTTTGTATAAATGTTGCCTTATATCAGAGAGGACATTTATTTCCATGAATTGAACTCCTCTAGCCTTGTTATGCAAAGTAAATGGTAGTTTTTTGAAGATATACTTAACACAACATCGTACTGCCTAGTTTTTATTCCTATCAAGAGTCCACAAATATTCTGATTTAGTCACATCTTCACAATGTCTGTTTTCTGTTTTTCTGAACTAACCTATCCAATGGGGTTAAGTTTCTCATTGTGACTTTGTTTTGGATGGTTTTGAACATTATGAAGTGTTATTATTTGCACAGGTGTCTTTTTCTGTATAATGCTTACTCAGTATCGTCCATCTTCATAGTGGTCTGCTTTTCTTATTCTTGAATTTTGAGAATTCATTATGTAGTTTTTATACTAATCCTCTACAAGATATAACTATGAAAAAGTGCCCTTGTTTTGTAGTTTACCTTTGTACTGTTTTTATAATATCATTTGATGCATAAAAAGATTTTAATTTCCATGTACATGAACTTGCCTATTTTTGCTGCCTTAAGTTCCATTGTCTTATTTTAATTTTGAATGTATGAATGTGATATATGGAGGATGTCTTGTGCACAGCAGATGGTTGAATCAAGGTTTTCATACTTCATTTTCAAATATTCCTGTTCCTCATGACATCGGAATATACACCGACTGTTGGTTATTCTATGACACCAACAGTGAAAATGTTTTCAGGTGTGTTTCTTTATTGGGGCAATAATTCCTCATAAGCAGTAGTTAATTTCCTTATTTCTTCAGAGCATTCAGTGAAACCCCTCTACTAATGCAGTAATTGGACTAGAATTTTTTTCTTTTTTTTAGCAATCTCCTTCACTTTCAGTATTACCTAATAAATTGTATTGTTGGTAGGTGTATAAAATTTCATAGTTTAGAATGAAGATAAAGCTGGTATAAAAGCTCAAGAGAACATTCAGCTTTAAGAGAATCATTGAAGTTGAACCTTACTAAGGAGCATAGAGTTACTGAGATTCAGAATTATTGTTTCAGTCAACATTAACAATAAAATCAAATTATTCAATTAATTAAGCAGAAGTAATAATTTTCCAATGATATAAAATGCATTCTAAACAGACCCAGGAAGAAATGCATCCTCACTAATCCCCTGTTTCATTATCAACACATTACATAGAAAAATATACCCTCATGAGAATGGAGAAGATAGGACTTGAGAAAAAACAAAGTGTTCTCTGTGGGAGCAGTTGTGTCAAACCAGGTTATAGCCATTTGCCCACAAAGCTGGCATCTCATGTAGGTGCTGGTGTGTTTTTATTATGCTCCATTTCCAATCCACTTCCCTGCTACTAAGTTGGAAAAGGCAGAACAGGATAGTTCACATGCTTGGGTCCCTGCCATCCATTTTGGAGACTCACATGGAGATCCTGGCTCCTGGATTAATCCTGGCCCACTAGTAGCATTTATAGTGGTGTGGGAAGAGAATGAGCAGATGGGGGATTTGTTCTTCCCTCTCCCTCTAATTATCTCTACCTTTCTTATTTACTATAACTATTACTTTCAAATGAATAAATAAATCTTACCAAAAGAATGAGTGTGCTTGATAGTGCAATTCAAAAGATACAACATCAAGTTATAACAACCTTATACATGTATTTCTGCCACAGTAGTATACTTTGCTGCATTAAAAATACTCAACAAACATTAATATGGCAAGATAGTCTCAACCTAAACAGGATTTGAGTGAATAAAATCTTCATGACAAACTAAGCATTTCTCAACGGAGTTTGTCCTTGAACATTATATTAGTTTATGATTTTACCTGCACTATACAGGTAATTGAAATATTTGTTTTCTGAAACAGTCTTAATGTCTTTTCCACTCAAAGAAAACCAGCTAAACGTCTTTAAACACTTGAATATGTTAAGACTTTAATAGCACATAATGAGTTGTGTCATTTGTTCCTCCTGCACAATTAGGAAATAAGTTTGCGAAGATCTATATCTTGGGATGCCATCCAGAATTACACACATTATCTCCTTTGTTTACATGGAGAGATAGCAGTCCTGATTGTCACTCAGTGTAAACAAGGATTTGAAATCTAACCATTGTCCCATATAATTGTGCAAAGTGGGTTATCCAAAGGTGGAACAGGAAGAGCAACTGTTCAACTAAAGAGGGATAATTACGGTAAGGCAAGGGATGGGCTGTAAAATCATAGGGACACCATGTCATGTCTCTGATGGCAATTGAAGCTTTGAAAATAATCTCCTTTTACATTGTAGAGCACAATGTAGTATTCAGATTCTTCAGCTTAATACAATGGACTAAATTGAGCCCTTAGTTGACAGGCTCTTCCACCTCACTGCCAGATGGCAAGCTCTCTAGGGACAGGTGATCTGAGGCTGTGAATAGGCCCAGCTGGAGAGCTAGGAGAGTACAACTTTGCTGGGTTGAGCTTCACACTGGTGAGTGCAGGAGCCGGAGTTGGGGCTGCGTTCTTGTCCGGATATGGCTGCAGTGTCCCTTGGCACAAGTGTGGACTAGGCTGTGCTCACTTAGCCGGGCTAGACTCCATCACTATCTGGTGCTCTGGAGAACCAGGGTGGATATAGAATGGATTAGGATAGGTCTCTGCCCTGACTCAGCCATGTGTTGGAAGTGTCTGGGTATGGACGAGCCGTGGTTTGGCTGAAACAGCCAAGAATAAGAAACAGAATGGGATGAAGGCCAGTTACGAAAGGCCACTGTTACTGCCAGCACAGGAGATGGACTAAGTAGGGCTGTCCCATTGGACCCACTTGTATGCACAAGATCTTTCTCAGGGAGAGAACCTTGGGAAACTCCTTTGTTGGGACACAGTCCCTGCAGCTGACTGCAAAGACCCCAGTAAGGAACAGCCCAGACTAGGGCAGAAAAAGGTACCCACCAGCATACATTTGGCATAGATCAAGGGCACACCAGGCTGAACCAGTTCGCATCAGCCGCTGACAAATCTGAGCACGAGAACAGAGTGTGGATCAGGCCAGGTCCAGTTGCAACACACACCAGTGCACATTACAGCTGTGTTTGGATGCCTGCTAGCTTGGGCAAAGCTGTAATCCTTACTAGCATCAGCTGAAATTGGGGTTGGGCCGGGCAAATGCCAAGGTGATGTGGACCATGCCAGACTGGGTCGAAGCACCCAACCGGCACACGTGAAAAGCAGGGAGGGATGGGGCAAAACCGGCAGGAGAATGCAGATGGTTCCCTTTCTGGACAGCCATTCCCACTGGAGATAGTGAGTTGTGATGGGGCAGACAAGACCAAGCAGGGATGCAACACCTGTGGGCATCATACAAGCCAGATCAGCGAAAAGCCAGGCTGGCCTGACTGATCCTACTGGTATAAGCATCAAATAGAATGGGTGAGGGTTAGTTGGGCTCCACCTAAACTGCTGATCTCAGAACCCAAGCCTTGAAGAGATTATTTCTTCCCATGGATTCAGAAGATATTTCCTTGTGCTTGGAATGGCGAGGTTGGCAGCAATTTAGAAGTGTTGAACTAACCAAACCACTTGAGCAGGACCCTCAGAGCATGCCCCTCATCATGAACTTGATACAGAAAAAACTAATAATATCAATTGGAAACAATGGTCTTACATGTTTTTCTGTAGCGCTTGACCCTTTGTGCTGTTATCAACTATGTAAAGATTATTAAAAGGAAAAATGAATTTCAGAAATATTTATACTCACTAAACTTTCTAAAGTAGTAGGTTTCTAGTGTTTGAATCCAATAAGTTCAATACCCATTTTAAAACCACAAGGTTTATCCCAGCCGATACAAGTCTCCTCCTCAAGTCAGCTTATGTTAATACCTTAATATTATGAGACTTATTTGATCAAATTGAATATAGAAAGGTGATGTGTGTTTAAAGCAGTCATTTCCGTAATAAATACCCATGTCTCTTCTTGCATTTTTTAAACATGTCAAAACAGAAACGACCATAAAATCTCAAGATGCTGAAATTAAGAAATTATCTGCTTATATCCATTATCTAATTATTTAGCAGAGTAGCATGTGGGGAAAAGTGACATTTGCCCAGGATTTTAGCCACTTGGGACATCTACGTCCTATGCTGGACTATCTGACTTCAAACCTTGATGTCTCTCAAATTTCCAGCTTCTCATTATTGCTATCTTGGGAGGAAAATGTAATGATTTATGTATTGGATCCTTGTCAACTTTGTGGGAAATCCAAATTGAATTCCTGCTGGCTCTTGGCTTCAGCATGGTGTAGTGCGTGGTACAGTGGGACTTTTGCGTTAAATCAGAGCATTGAAAAAATTCCTTTGTTATACCTCTTTCTGTTCTGTCTCCTTATCACAAACCTATACTATTCAAAGAGATGAATATACATAAATTGTCATACAAATGCTCGTTGGCTAAAGATTTCGTATATACATATATACATTTTTCTGTCTGTAGGTACCACTACCCATATCCACTCCTGTTTCTAGTGGCATCTGGATTGTTTCCATGTCTTTACTACTGCATATTGTGCTACTGAAAATATAGGAATGTAGATCTCTTTCTCACACATAGGTTTCATTTAATTTGGACATATTCCCAGGAGTTCAATATATTAGATCAATTTTTAGTTGTTTAAGTGCTTTCCATACTGACTTGCATAGTAACTGCACTAGCCTACGACAATATCCTTAATTTTTTCAGCATGGTTAAATCTCCAGAGTTTATAAAATAGGTTTTAACATCCGTTACTTATTTTCCCGAGACACAGAGGGACTCTTCATCCATTGTTGTACTCCTCAAATGCCCTCAATATGCCACTGCTGAGTCAAGCAGAAACCAAAATTCCATAACACAAGTTGGAGCTCAGATGTGAATGGCAGAAATAAGTGCAATTCAGCCATTACTGCTCCTTTTCAAGGTTCAACATGGAAGATAGCTGGATGTAGAAGTTTGCACCAGGGTTGTGTAACATGGGATGGAGACATCCCAAGCAACTTTTAACTGGCAACCAAAATGCCTGCCCTCTCTGAGTTGTTTTTTGGTAATCTTCCATTTATTACCGTACTGTATTATTATTTGAGTACTTAATGCTTTCCAGAATACTGCAATACATTGTTTTTTATACTGCTTTTATCCACTTTATGAACACGATATCATTGTCTTCGCAATTCACTTAAGGAATTTAAGATTCCAATCAATTTTCTTAAAAACCTAATTCCTGATTATGAAAAATTAAACTTTGCACTCTGTTCGATAAAATAATGTTACTTAGGGTTAGTGGAATGTATAGAATTCAACCTAAGCAAAAGTTTGGCTAAAGTATAAATGTCTTGTGCTAAGCAATTGTACTTATTTTCTCTGCTGATACACAACACACACAGGGTTTTGATGTATAGTCTTGTTTGTCACAGATGCTGCAAATTCTGAGTCCCAGTATTATCCTACAAGAGGGTTGTCTCTGACTTTCAGCATAAAAGATCTAGGGAAAAAAAACCTATCTTTTGGAGTCAATTAGAAAGAAAATAATAATTCCAAAAAAAGGGATTATTTGTATACCACAAGAGTATTGGACAATTTCCATAGATGACATTTTGTTTCCTGGGGTATTGGGAAGATGGTGCAATTAAAAACTTACCGAATGCTACTAAATACACAGTTCTCATGACAAAATAACAATTGTAAATAATTATTCTAAAACATCAAAAGTACTTAGATGGAGAAATGTTTGCAAATTTTAGCAGTGGATATGTCTCTCCCAAACTGACATTAGTTTCCAATAAGCCCTGGTTTTAGTACCATATAGTGATGCATGATCATAAGATGAAGAGAATGGTGTTTTGCACCACTTGTAAACACTATGTCAAAAAAACACATGACATGACCGTTGCTATTTAACTGATAAGAATGGCACTAGAAGGACATAAAATCATAAAAGGACATAAAATTATTTTCCAGCAATTTCTGACTTTGAAATCTCAAGAGAGGTGCCTTAAGGTCACTGAATGGCACGTAAGCAAGATCCAAGTTGGTTTACCAGTCATCTCTTCTCTCTCTCTCTCTCTTTCTCCCTCTCTCCCTCTCTCGCACGCTCTCTCTCTCTCTCTCTCTCTCTCTCTCTCTCTCTCTCTCTCTATGTATATATATATATATATATATATAAAGACAAAAGCTGAAAGGATAAGTAAAAAAATCAGAAGACATTCTATTTTTGCAACATACTTTTTTCTAACTTGTAGTAGGCTCTGGCTCTTAAAAGTTCAAAACTACGCTTTTCGCCTTTGCATCACTTTCCAATGAAATCATCTAATTTAATTTCCTCGCAGGGTATTCTGACAAGACTGGGGTCTATTATAAAAGACATAAAGTAGAAATATTTGTTATGTGGCTTGTTCTCTTTTCCTGTTAAAGCTGCTCTAATGGGCTAACTGAAAGTAATGCCTGCACAAGCATCCCCGAGGCACGATTGCCCCTTTGCTTTCTTGAAAACCACTATTCTCTTGTTAGTTTCATTAATTTTGCTGTCTTGGTTCTCTCTTCATTTTACTGTAACTTACTCATTTATATAGTGTGTGTGAGCAGGTGTGTGTGTATATCTTTATGTCCATTTTGCTTTGTTCTCTTGATTGTTTTTTGCTTTAAAAAATTATTTCTGGTTAGCATTGTTTTTTTTCATGCTTGCTTCTTGAATTTCCTTCTGGCATTTCTCATTTTTTTTATTTCCCTTCTATTGTGTCTCTTGAGCTTCCTTCCTCATTGTATGACATATGATTTTTTTATCTCCTAAATTTTCATTTTAAAATTGTCCTTCGGTTTTGGCATATTTGAGGTATCATGACTCATTTATCTTTAAAAGATATGTTACCAACAATATCCTCTTATTAGTTTGTGTAACTTGGGACTCGCACTCATTGTTATCAAAAAGGAAGAAGAGAAAATGAAATCTAAATTGTTACTGCTCTATGTTTATTTGTCCACACATTTCCATCATTTCATCATGGTTAACCGTTTCTCCACTCAAGTAAGGGGAATATTGCTGTACTTTAAATAACACATGTAATAAATTCAACAGATTGCCTTTTAAAAAAATGAAATGGAATTGCTGCCTTCATAAGAACAGGTACATGATAAAATTATCCATACCAACACATCCATGTGCATGAAATTGTGAAGGATTGAGCCTATTACAAAATATTCAAGTACCTGTTGAAATTGGGAAAACTAACATTTTGATTATTCTGTTTATTTTTATTTTGAATGATTGCTTTAAACCTCTTCATTTGAGTTTGCAGCAGGTCACTACAGTCAAATTCAAAAATATATTTTCTATAGATGATAAAGCACGCAAAAGTCTTATTAATTTAAATCATGAATTAAGATTTATTGCTATTGGGCCTGGCGCGGTGGCATAGTGGTTAAGGTTCTCGCATTGCACGCCCGGGCTCCCATATGGGCCCCAGTTCTTATCCCGGTGGCCCCGCTTCCCATCCAGCTCCCTGCCTGTGGCCTGGGAAAGCAGTGAAGGACAGCCCAAAGCTTTGGGACCCTGCACCCGCGTGGGAGACCTGGTAGAGCCCCTGGCTCCTGACTTCGGATTGGCTCAGCTCCAGTTATTGTGGCCGCTTGGGGTGTGAACCATTGGATTGCAGATCTTCCTCTGTGTTTCTCCTCCTCTCTGTATATATGCCTTTCCAATAAAATAAATAAGTCTGTTAAAAAAAAAAAGCAAGAAAATGGTGTAGCCATGACACAAATGGTGACCCATGCAGTATGCTGGTATTTGTGTGCAATGGGTAGGGTTGTTGAGCTGCCGCGCCTTCCATGATAGCAAGTTTTAATTTTGTATTTTCTTTTGATTTTGTGTAATGAATTGAACTTAATTTGCATTTGAAATTATGTTTCACAATATGATGATGAAAAAGATTGGCTGTCAGAGTAGACAACGTGATAAATCTAATTATAAAGAAGTAAGCAATTTATTTATCTTTGATTTGTAGCACAGGGATTGTGACTGTTGGAGTAATGCTTGAAAATGTGTTTAGCAATGAAATATTTCTCTGTCAAGAGAACAATTTAAGTATTGTTTGTGGGGTAGGTATGGAAGAGGCATATTCTTTTAACTTTACTGTGGAGGAATTGAATTTGACTTTTAAAGACAAAGGAAAGTTTTGCTGGGTATATTATCCTTGGCTGACACTGTTTTTGCTTATAGAAGCTGGAATACATCGCTTCATTTTCTTCTGGATTGTAAACTTTCATCTGAGAGGTCTCCTGTGAGTTTAATTGGCATTCCATTATATGCCAGTTGATTTTTTTTTTTCCACACGCACATTTAAGGATCTTGTCCTTATGTTCGTTTGAAGAGAGATGGATTATCTTGTGTCTTGGTGAGATCGCTTTTGATCAAGCCTATTGGGAGTTCTGTGTCCCTCCTGAATGTTGTTTCCCAATTAAATCTCCAAATTGGGCAAATTTATTTTGGAGATATTTACATTTTCACTGAAGCACCAGTTTCATAAGAGACCACTGTGTCACTATGTTTGGAATTGCTACATTAGAACAAATAATTGTAAACAAGCAAACAACAAAACAGCAAGTTTATTCTCTTACAATCTCTATGACAAAGTTTTCCTCATGCTCTCAGTAGTTTCTATTTCTTAGTACTTTAACTATTTAAGTACAAAGTATTATTTACAAAAATCGGGTAGGGAAATATTTGCAAAAAATAAAGTTTCATCCCTATTTTATTACAGGATTCAAAGTAATGCTAAATTTATTTTGCTATAAAACCACGTTTTGTTGATGTAAAAATAAGGTAACATGTAATGGATTCCTGTCCTAAAGCACGAGCTTTGTATAAACATTAATATTATGTTAGTATTGAAAAATAATTTAAAGTCACATAATCTGAAAGAAAATGTGCATTTGTATACTGGTAAATACTAGGCTACAAAATCCTGTAAAAGCAAATAGTGTAATATATTTGAATAATGATAGTAACTGGAAAGCGAGGCATAATGTACAATAAATTTGAATGAACTTCTGTATGGAACATGCAGACAAGGTAAATGTGAGAAAAAATTCATAAAAATCTAGCAGCAAAATATAATAAATTTTAAAGAAATCCTGTGCAGTTAGCATTAGTACATGAAGACAAATATTTCTGTTTTTTCAAAATGTATTGCGAATGCATAAAAGAAAATGTATTTGAAGGAATTCTAATGAGGTGAACATCCATTCAGTTAAAGCACAGATTACTAAATCTTAGATTCCTAATTTTAGGACAAAATTTACAGATTAATATTTACTAGTTATTAGTGATAACGAAACCCATTGTTTTAGGATAATTATAAGCAAAAACAGTCAAGGTTTTACCCATGATTTTCAGTATATATTTTTGCAATCTAAGAAATCACTGCAGCCAAGCCAAGTGAATGGATCATTAGTTTCTGAAAAAACACAGCCTGTGAATTTCAGTTCACAGTGAGAGGTGTCAAACAAATTACTTGTAAGTACTCTATTCCAAAACTATTCCCTCTTTTGCTTAGTTATGCAGTATTGAACAACGGGTCTGAGAACTATGAATGCTCAATCAGATTCTATATAAACAATTACGTTAGTGGCAAAGAACCATATATTGAAGCAACCTGCTTGTTTCTTTGTTCCTCATTGGGCATTCTATTTTCTATGACAAATGACATCCTTAAACTGGGATTCATGATTTTGTTTTTATTGACATATTTATGTGCATTTTAAAGTTGTATTGATTTGAAAGAGCTATGAAGACAATGGAAAAAACAGGACAGCGGTTTCATCCACTGGTTCACTCACCAGAGAGTTTTGACGGGGGGCTTGACCAGGTCAAAGCCATGAGCCAAGTGATTCTTTCAAGTTTCCCTTATGGGTGGCAGGGGCCTAAGCAATCTTCCATTGCTTTTCCTAAGCCATTAGCAGAATTCTGAATCGGAAGAGTCCCAAGTTTTGTGACAACACTTCACTTGGGGGTTATTATGGTCTAGAGTACTACATTGAACCCCCTCATTTATATATTTCTTTAATTCCTTAAATGTTGATTTTAGATTGCCCTCTTGTGTTTTATGTGAGCAACAGGAAACAACAAAGATTTAAGGTAGCAACTGTGTTTACATTCTCATAGAAGAAAGGATTATAAACCCTATGTGTGTCCAGAACTACGTCAGCCCTGTTTGCGAGGCCCTGGAGGATGGTGGTAAAAATTTGGATACTCAGGGACACTCAATGGATTGGAGGGATATTTCCATTCCTTTTCTTTTTTGTCTTTTATGTTACACTTAAGATCTATGAAAAAGTCACTCCACTGACATCTTTCAGTTTGCCCACGTATTTATTTCTCTACTTCATTTTTTGTGCCATGTACATCCTTCATTTGTTTCTGTACCTTTAATGTTTAAATAGAAGAGATCCTATACCTGCTTTCTGTTGGTTTATTCCACACATAATAAATGGAATAACCTTCTTCAATTGATACTGTCAGAATTGACAACTCTTAAATAAATATAGTCAGTCCTATCATTGTGAAATGTCTCCCCAGTTTTCCCCTCCTTTTGATATTTCTTCTTACAGACTGCCAGCTGTCACGAGTCGAGTCTGTGTTCTGCTAACGTTTTGCTCTGACAGTGCCCTGAACAGTGGTTATATTCATGAAAAGTGGCTTGGTATATAGTCAATCCAAGAGAATATTAACTGTACTTCCCTCTAAAATTGGTGAGAAAGAGTCATGTTTAGTTCAGGTTCTTCCCACATGGCTTCAGTTCTCACCAAGAGTGCCAAAGTGTAAATTTGATTCAAAATACTCACATGATTATTAATCACTAAGCTGATAAAAGATGAAATGGTGTGTTACATATTTCAAATGTCTCACTGCTTATAGGCTAAAAAATCATAATAGGACACATGTTATATTGTGAAAAAGTCATGCCTTTCTCAGATCTTGAGTCCCGGGCAGTGTTCAGCAGATGGCTATAGCTGATTCATCAGTGATAAGGAAGGGGCAAGCAAAAACTGCCAAGTTATCTTAACACAGTGAATTCTTTTTCTATGAGTATTTAATGAGTAGTTGCTATATACTGCATGCAGATTAAAAATTATGGGATATGAGGGGAAAAAAGAGCATTTATAACAGTAATTGTAATTAAGCTAGAGTTATAAAGATTAAACATCTGTGAATAAATGAGAAAACATGAGATGATTGGGCTGCATAGAGAAACTTCATGGAATATCAAAATCTGAATTTCTTTTGTAAAATATAAGAAAGGGTACTCAGAGATGTGGAAGGAGACTTTTTTAGTATCCTCATGGAGGACTTTATAGAAGATTCTGGAGGACACTTATAGAAACATATTTTCCAATAAACATACTAAAATAAAGTATCCAATAAATGTTTTTTTCTCAAAATTTAGCTATCTTGCTTTATAGCAGATTATGTATTAATTTGTCATATTCATTTCTTACTAAAAATGAGTATTTTAGTGATTACATTAAAGTGAAGTAGCTCCAACTTCATGAGAAATAAAAGTAAAATGTATGCATTAAATAACATCATATAACTCTACTAACCGTTTAATTACATTTACATATGATAAAAAAAACAATAGTTGCCAGCTTTATGCTGCAATAAATTAACCCAGAATTAAGATATCCCCAACTCATATTAGAGCGGGTGTTAATATTCATTATCATGCTCTTATTAAAAATAAATAAATAAACAAGATTTATTAACTTATTTGGAAATTGGAGTTACATAGAAACAGAGAGAGCCCTCTCTCTATCAGCTGTTTCTCTTCCTAATGACCACAATGGCTGCGTCTATGCCGGCATGAAGCCAGGAGCCAGACACCAGGAGCTTCATCCAGGTCTCCTAAATGTGCAGTGTCCAGGCGCTTGCGATATTTTCCATTGCCTTCCCAAGCACGGCAGCAGGGACCTGGATGGGAAGTGGAGTAGCCAGATCGTAATGCAGCTATGGATATGCCTTCATTGCGCATGGTAGCCTCACCCACCACACCACAACACCAGAGTTTGTTCTGCTGATCCACGTTCCTACTTTGTGTCCTGGGTCTCAACAGAAGGTGATTCAAGCACAGGGAGCTGAGGATTTCTGGACTGATTGGACAGCTCAAGAATGGAATACACAAGCAATGTTCCCAATACCTGTACATTTCATTTTCAGATTTACGTGTTAAGGTCACAAAATGGAAGCAGTCGACTTTATGTCTTCATTTTTTATTCTCTAAGCAAAAGAAATATTTTGATAGTATTTCTTTTTAAAAACCTGATACCTGCTGTTTTGATTCAATGTAAAATTAAAATTAATTTTTCCCCAAGAAATATCTAACTTTTTGCAGGTATCCCGCATGGGTGCAGGGTCCCAAAGCTTTGGGCCATCCTAGACTGCTTTCCCAGGCCACAAGCAGGGAGCTGGATGGGAAGTGGAGCTGCTGGGATTAGATTTGGCACCCATATGATATCCCAGGGATGCATTCAAGATGAGGACTTTAGTTGCTACGCCATTGTGCCCGGCCCCAGGATTGGATTTCTTATAGGATTGGAAAGCAGGACCTTTCTTCAAACAGGGTACATGTCTTTAATAACTGCATAATTGACAACCCTGTAGTTCCAGAAAATAGATTGTGATTTTTGAGAATGTTGGCCCATGTTTGCAGCATTTATTTATTATGGAAATTGACTGGAGAACTACATAGTGCTTATGCATACTAAGAAGGTATTATCATATTAATTTTCTCTGTTTTTTTTTTTCCCTTTAAGAATGCTCATTTCATCTCCATCCCCTCGTGTACTTAGTTAATATGATGTTTTATTCTCCTTTCAGAATGTGGGAGCTCAATCCTGTGGGGGTAATATCTCAAACGGCAGAATGCATTTAGCCTATTCATGGAATGCTGACATATGTATTAGAATTTCTTTTGCAAGAACTGTCTAGAGTTGTAGAAATGTGCCATTGACAGCAAAGAGTGAAGAGACAAACACAGATTTTTGAGTGGACATTTACTCCTTCCTTTCTGTAGGAACTCTACTGAAATGAATACCACTGGCTTCTCCATCCATCTCAGCCACAGCGCCTATTTTCTACTTTAATTCCATATTAATCCATCATCCTGTTGACTGTATAATAGAAGATTCTGTCACAGTGAGGTGAAGCTTCAGTCACAGTTAATGAGTGTTTTGAAACACAAGTTCCTGTGCTTAGTCTTCAGAAGGCATGCTTACTTACCCCCATATCACTCTGCCTACATTTCATGAACAATACCATTCACATTTTGTCCAGATTTTTACTTCAGCGGTTTTACCTCAATGATATTAAGTGCATGAAACATGGTGTGAAATCATTACTGCCATCCATCTGCCTTTTACAAAACTGAAACACTATTAGTTTGAGCAGTAATTCTCCATTCCCATTTTCCCCAATCTTAGTAAACATTAACTGTATCCGCTTTCTCTAAGAACCTGACTCTTGTAAGTACTTACATATCACAACACACATTTATTCCCTCATGCTGAGTTAAAACTTACGCAGAATATCCTCAAAGTTGGTTCATGCTGCAGCCAATACCAGCGTTTGCTTTGCTGTTAAGGCTGAACAATCTCCAGTCACATGCACAACCATATGTTGTTATTTTTCTCAATGGTATTTTTATCATTGATTTACCTGTAGAAAAACATCTGTATTATTTCCACTTTGGACTATTGTAAATAATGTACTTAGGTGTATGTGTTACCTACATGAGACTTTAGTTTTGCTTGATCTACATACATACTCAGAAAAGAGCCTTCTAAAATTAAACTTATTTTTAATTTAAAAAAATGCAAATAACCACACCAGTCTGCATGTCCAACCGCAGTATACAAGGGCACAAATGTAAATTGTTGGAGGAGGCAATCCAACAAAAATCTGTCATTAAAAGCCTAAAAAAAAGAAAATAGGAAATACAGAAACTGAATTTTATTACATTTAAAATATTTTGTTTGAGAGGATACCACAGGAAAGAAAAAGATTACAGGATAAATATTTTTGCAAATAATATGCTCAGTATGGATCTAGTTTCCAGAGGCTATTGGACACTCCCACATTTCAAGGAGAGTTTAGCAAATAATCTGTCCAATAGCACAGTGAGTTGCCCCCAAAGCCACCCCCTGCAGTGCAAGCTTCACTTTTCATGTCCCAACTGTGGCTCTTCTAATCCAGCTCCTTGCAAATGCACCTGGCAAGCAGGCTGAGGAAATACCAGGAACCTGGACTCCTGTACCCATGTGAGACGCCTGAAAAGCTCTAGAATCCTGGTGGAGTCCTGACCATGTCATCAACTCACGAGTCTTTTGTTTGGTGTCCATTTTTCAGTTGGTGGTGATGACATTTACAATAGATCATCAAATCTCTTCATGATTTTAAGCACATAATACATTATAATTATTAAATATCATCAAGCATTATGTCATCTGTACAGTATGACAGTTAATCTTTTGTGCGTTGTTTCTGCAAGTCTGCTTCTGTCCTGTTTCACTGTTTGTTTTTCCCTCTTTCCACTCTTTCAAGTACTCTTTGTCGCAAAGTTCTTTTTCCCCTTTGAACATGTTATTATGAAAATAACAGATCTAAGAAAGCACAGAATCCACAGTCTCTCAATCAGAAATGGTACATAATCCCAACAGTCAAGGAATCACTGTTCCCTAGAAAAGTATGTTTTGGCTATTTTATGCTTTGCTCATCTGGAATTCTTCATTCCTGATGAAGGATGGAGTCCACTGGAGACACAGAGATGATTACACTAAAAAAAGGCAGAGCCCCAACCCGGACTTTTTGCGCCTCTGAATTAACAGAAGGTGCTTGGCATGTCAGCGCTAGTATCTCAACAGTGTTTAGCGTTCTTTAGGGCATCCATTTTTAGGCTGAGTCTGTTACCTCTCTCTCTGGGGAAAGGGTTTTATGCTTCCATCTGTATACAGGACAGTCCTATCATTTTAAACCCAAATATGACCATACTCTTTCATCTTTATTTTCTTTATTTGTATCTTTAGTATCGATTATTGATATTTAAGTATGAATGTCAAGATGGTGAGGGGGAGATTAAGTTTGTCGGTTTCATAGAGCTATGATGCTCACAGGCTTGGCCAAGCATATTTATATTGTCCACATTAATGTATTTACTTGTAATTAACATCTAGTCAGATTGTTTGTATCAATGTATTTTTATTTTAGATGTATTTAACATATAAATCATTGTGCTTTGTGTAAAATAAATGACTCTCTATTTTATAAATGACTTCCAATAAGCTGCAGGTATTAAAAAAACGATTTCGGTGACTAATTTTCTGCTCTTCTAACTTGTATCTCAAACATTTTGTTGTATGTTTTATATACAATTTATAGACTCTCCATTGTATTCAGTGGGAAAAGGAGGTACACATCTCTCTAGTCGAACATGTCAGCAAAATAAATTACAGTGCACTATTTTAATATTATATCATTAGCTTTTCATATAATCTATTAGAGCAAGTGAAAATGATTTTGTCCCTTTTCCGGAGGATCGCAATTCCATTTCACCTGTTACTCTTTTCTTCCAGAGTCTGCAAATCTCAACACTTGCTCTAATTTTTGGAAAAGAAACAAACTTGTTCTAAGCATTTAATCAGTATCCAGTTTTTTTCAGTTTTAAAAATTTTCAGTCATATACCAGCAACCCCTGCATATACCAAAGAGTTTAGGATGTATTTCTCATAATTTGGATGGATGGATGCCATGTGATATAGTCTTTATCTCTAGTGTGATACATGATTGTATTTCTTTTACTGTATTATATATTTTTTATGAGATTTTGTCTTGAACTTTCTACTTTGTTCTAGCACATATCCTTATGATCCAGAAATATTTATTAAACTCTAAATCTAAATTGCTTCTATTTCAATATTGATATAAATTACTTTCATTGGCAGAGTTGTTTTATTTCCTTAATGATATTTTTAAGCAGTGATAATCCAATAGTTTTTGAATAAAGTGAAACAGCTGAAGGTTTTTGTGGTCACTCAACAGAAAATGACCTGCACTGAAACAATGGTCTCTTAGTTATCTGTTTGTTTTGGGAGTTATTCCCAAACATGCAGTTATCTCTGAACTCTAGGCTTCATTGAAAAATCTGCTTATTTGTTTGGGTGTTTGGGTTTATCAGGATTTCAATTTTTTGGGGGGGTAAGATTTATTTATTTTTATTAAGGAATCAGGAAGCAATGAATTAATTTGTAAAAATACTTCACAGAGTGTCTTGCTATATGGCCACTTCTTGATATTCAGTCTACCTGTTTGGTGAAAGCTATATCCAGGAGACTTCGATCATTGGGAGTGAAATATGATCTTCTTATTGAGAGGAACGACATGGTCATAAAAGTTTAACTACTTATTAATAAAGAAGAGCTGGAGCTAAAACAAAAAGCCTGTCAAGAATGATTACTGAGGACCATATATTAATCTTTTTATTTTGTTTTCTTTGTACACTGTGGACTTGAAAGTGTCTCATGTTACTCAGAAATCTGATGAGTTTCCCCATCAGGTTTCAATATTAATTTTTTGAAACTGTTTCAAACCTTATTGCAATGAGTACCGGGTGAAGTTCAAAATTACCCTCTCACATTTTTTAGGCTCTTGAATTTAAGCTTTTCTTGTTTTTATTTTGTTAGATACATTTATTTTGATTTGAAAGGCAGATTTATAGAGTGATGAAAAGACTGAGAGAGATATTTCATTTACTGGCTCATTAGCAAAATGGCATAAGAACCAGAGCTGGACTGAACTGAAGCCAGTAGCCAGGACATAGGAGCTTCCTCCAGGTGTCTCACATGATTGCAGGGGCACACAGATTTGAGGTATCCTCTGCTGCTTTCCCAGGCCAGTAGTAAGAAGGTGAATCAGAAGTGTAGCAGCTGGGACTCTTTCTAGCACACCTAGGGGCTAATGGTGCTGAAGGATGGGGATTAGGCTGCATCCGTCCTCTGTACTTGCTGTTCCAACTCAAACTAGAGAAAAGTAAAATTGCTGCAATAAAAAAGGAGTATTACTAAAGGAAATCACTATAAGCACAACCAAATGCTGACAGGAAAACAGGAAGAGGAAATCAATTTGTCAAATTCTAGGAAGCCAGAATTTGAAGGACTGATATTATAAAGAAAATACAGAGTTTGCTGAAACATGGGAATCAAGAGCTGTTAGCTACACATACCCATGCAATGGAGAACAGTTGGAAAGCATCTGAAAATCAATGATGTGAAATAATTTGAATGAAGACATTTGTGAAATATATGTTCTGATGATTTTTTCTTGGAATCTCTTCGGCTTTCTTGGCAAATACTTGTTAGTACTCTGGCATTTTCAGCAAAAGGTATTGGATTTCCCTCTAATGGTGGATCAATGTAAGTTGTTTTGTTGGTTTCCTACCTATTTTTCATCATAAGTCCTGTTTGGACAGGCACATTCTTTAAGAAAAAGATAGGATTTTTAATTTTCCCCAAAACTCCTATAATTCCATCAAGGACAGATCTTTTATGCAAACTAAAGCTATCATATCTAAAAAATCAGTAAAACATGTCTGTGGAGTCAGAGAGGTCGGATTTATTTGGTAGTCATGTGTGTGCATTGAAGAAATGAGATTGGAGTGTAAGGGCAGATTCAATCTTTGCGCTCCACACTTTGTCCTATAATAATCCATGGGTGATTTAGCACTCAAGGAAATAACATTAAAGGGTAAATTGTAGATATTATATCAGGGAAATAACTTATTGGAAGTACAAGCTATGATCATGCGTAAACAATTCACTTTGGGAAGAGAGAATTTGGAGAAAAGACAACCAATCATAGAACCATTAGAAGTACAAGGGATACAAGATTGTACGAAAACCTATTTGTGATTCATTTCCATTTTTTTTATCTTTACGATTTATGGTCACATAGCTTATAACATGTCCAGGTTACTCACACTCTACGAATAAAATACAGGTCTTCCACACTTTTTTTTTTTTTTAATTCTCATGGTCCTGCTCTTTGCTGAAACTTAATTTTATGAGTTGCCGGATCGTCTATTGAGATGTTCAGTGAAGTCAGTTATCAGATCCTGGTAAACCTCATCACTGCTGATTGCAAAACTGTCACTTCTGGGCGGCTTAAACCATCGGATGATTAAATATTGGCCTGCCAGGATACAGGGACCCACTGAGCTCACACTGATTAATGGGCCAAGGTGTTGGCAGCTGCAGTCCACATTTAAAGCCCCACATTGTGAGGTTAGCTCCCTCTGTGCTGGGTTTGTGGAGGACATGGCACATGAGACTCATTTGTCCTACCATCTCCATACCCAATCCTGACCCCTCGCCCTCTGTTCTCCAGTCACTGTA
This sequence comes from Ochotona curzoniae, assembly GCF_017591425.1. Lineage (NCBI taxonomy): Eukaryota > Metazoa > Chordata > Mammalia > Lagomorpha > Ochotonidae > Ochotona > Ochotona curzoniae. The sequence continues at coordinate 36,514,332 of NW_024466502.1, read as the reverse complement.
CACTCACAGCCAAAGGGAGCGTCACTGGACTAAGGATTACTGGTCCCAATACACCAAGGATGGAAGGCCTATGAAATGGGCAAGCCTGTGACTCCTACCCCTGTCATCCAAATCAAACGAGAATAGCTTTCCCACACATCTATTGATTGTATCGCTATCAATCCTCTCTTACAGATGTGGATACATGATAAGGTATTTCAGCACATAGCAGATTTGGGCGCTGATATAATCATCTCATGTGAGAAGGAGATCTGCCAGAATAGAGGGGTGCGCAGTCTTAAGCCACATTTAAATCAGCTCATGATACGGAGGGATTCTGATGGGCACAGAGGCTGTGTCCAGCCATTGATCGCTAAGAGCCTAAGTGATGATCCTCTGAAAGGACCTACTTGGAGGCATGAGTGCCATGACTACCACAGATGATAAGCCTTTTTTGGAGGACTCATTACATAACAGCTTTGAGGATCCTGTTTTTCAATGGCCACTGTCTACACCATGCCTGCCCCCAGTAAGATACAGTGACTTGGTGAATCGACCTGTTTTAATGGAACAATGGCATCTGCCTTGAGGAAACAACAACAACAAATACAGTTACATAATTAGTACAACAGTGGGATGCTAACCATATAGACCCCTCCATTTTTTTGTTATTAACAAGATAACCAGTAATGCCTTTCTGCTTCTACATAATTTAAGAACCTTAATGCCCACATGAAGAAAACATGCACCAACCATCCTGTCTTGCCCTGGGCAACAGCGCTCCCTGCTGGCCATGCCATCCATATTTAGGACATTAAAGTCTTTAGCATTCCCTTACACCCTGATAGGGAATGCTTTCCCTTTATTTTGCCCATAACTAATAGTGTAGTTCCTGTGCAATGGTTTCAGTGGCCAGTGCTCACACAGGAAATGAAAAATAGCCCTACTATTTGTCAGATCTATGTGTTTCATGTGTTAAAAACCCTATCGTTCATTTCTGACTTGTCTGTCGTTCATTATCTGGATTAGGTCTTATTACCCCATCAAAATTGTTGTGATTTTCAGAGTGGCCCCCAAAAATGTTCAGCATATTTCTCAGTTTGCTTGTTTGAGTTTGTAATCGCATTCTGCCTCCCGTAGGGCACTTACAGTGGAGGCTGAACATGCTCTTGCCCTGAGCAATCTGGCCGTTGGTTGGAAGGAAAGATGGAAGGAAAGAAGGAAGGAAGGACAACTAGGTTGTGAACTGACTGTAGTTAAGTATGCCTTAAAAACAGATTGCCTCAACAGTTTGTGCATGCTGGTCTGGCAGGTCACCTCAATTTTTGCAGTTGCTGGCCTCTTACTATGTTTTACACCTCACTCCAGAGCCCTGCAGTTTAATTACTGATGGCATATACTGTGCATAGCTGATTCCTCAGCTTCGTTACTCATGTTGCAAATTGGATTACTCTTGCCAATTGGATGTATTGATTGCTTCAACCGAAGAGTTACTTAAAGCATGTCATTCTCCCTTCTTTACACAAGACAGAAGAGCTCTCGCAGACCTCCCTCGCCCTTTGAACTCCCTTGGTTCGTGTGTGGAGGCCATAATGCACCCCACCATTTTAGCTAGTGAGGGTATGGCATGCAAGCACTACTTGCAGTTTTGTCAGTCAGTGTGTACCCTTGCTGTCCTGTATCCTGAAGTAACCAATCAGCAGCACTAGCAACTTGTTTCTCAATGTGCAAAATGTGCCTGTTTCTGCCCCTAAGAGGCTTCCAATCCCTGGGTATCAATTCCCTAATATTCCCTAATATCTCTAAAGAATGACTACAAATTACCCTTCAAAATGTAAATCAAAGTAATTGATGTATTTTACCTGTGGGGGATTTCTGCATTTTACATGCTTTACCTCCTTTTTCTTTTTATTTATACATTTTAAATATTAATTTTTTGCTTATGAGACTGGAAGAGAGAAAGCCCCAACACATGGACGTAATGTTTACATGTTCACATAGGATGGGTTTGGGCATTTGGCTGAAGAGATTTCAACCAAACTCCAAGAATTCAATGCATGTCCTCTAAGGAGCAGTGATCCAATGACTGCACTGTCAACTCGGCCCCAGGATTTGCATGTGCAGGAAGCTTGATTCAGGGTCCAGAGTTGGTTATCCAAACCAGGAACTCCAATGTGAGACCAACACTTTCTCACAGCCAACACCACTGCGAAGCTAAGTACCTTAAGATGTATAGACTGCATTATTTTCCATTATATCAACACAGATGATAGATGGACCATCCAGAATGAAAGAACGAAAGAAAACTTATGTTACAATTGCAAAGTCAGTAATGCCACTATTTCTTTTTCCCTGCAACTATTCATTATTCTGTTTGAACTTCTTGGTCTATCACATTGGACTTTGTGTCTTCTATTTAAGTATGTGCACAAGTATGCATTCATTTTCATGAAGAGTCATTCTGCAAACATAAGAAAGCATTGGAATATGAATGTACTCATTATGCTTTTAAGAAGTTAGTGTTTCTACATGTCCATATGTTTCTACTTCTGTAATTTTGACTTTTCTGTGTGTTCAATTCCCACCTTTTGTATTGCACACTGAAAAGTATTTAGCATACTTCCTCTAACTGTTCTATAATATAATAAGGGAAATAAGTGGGGGAAGGGAACTTAATAGGGAGAGAGGAGAAATCACAGAATCTATGGAACTGTATCTTCAAATTTTAAACATAAAAATAAAGTAAAATGAAATTGCTAAATAATGCATGCACAAGAAACTAATTTAATTTATATAAAACTTTCTTCAGTTAAAGTATTTCCTTAAATGAATTGTGTTACAAAATATTCTCACTGAAGCCTTCAAAATCAACATTTAATTTAATTTTATCTAAATATTCATTAAAATTGCCATATTATAATCAGTTTAATGAATTTCAATAATTACATTTCTATATAGTCTTAGCCTGACTTGAAACACTATATTAACAATTATCACATTTAGGCCATCATGGGAATACTTTTGTCAAATGAGAATTCCTTTGAATAATTCCTGTAATACGCATGTGGAGTTGGTGTGGTAATGCTGTAAATTATCCTGTTCTTTTTCTGTTTTTCATATAAGATATTTCCTGTTTTTACCATTCCTCCAAGAAAGATAATAAATATGCAGATTTTATTTGCTTGATGTAGATTTCATACAGCCATAAATATTAGATGAATCTTTGTACTGATACATTATAGTTTTCTAACATGATAAAGTGACTATCATAAAACTACCAATATTCTAGCACAAACTTGAAACCACAGACTCAGAATCACTTTAGAGCGCCCATGTTTGAGAGCCATTCTATTTTATCAACTCTATCATTTAACATCATGCTTATCTCCACGTCATTGTCTACACTAGCACATGACGTTTTCTCCAATTTGTCTTTTCCTAGAGTTGTTTTCTTACACTGTAGCTGTCACAATTCAGAGTTGCAAGTAGTTATTCATTCTTTCCACATTGCAGTACACACTTTCAGTCTCCATTCATACCTCTATGCTACACAAATTTCATCCTGTTTGTAGTTTCGCAATGTTTTAAAATGATTTATTTATTTTGGTTGAAATGTTAAATTTACAGATAGAGAGGTAAAGAGATAACTTTCATCTGCTGGTTCACTCCCCAAAGGACCACAAGTACCAAAGCTTGGCTGGTTTGAAAACTGTATCGCAGTCTTCTTCGGGGGCTATCATGTTTGTGCAGGGACCCAGGATTTGAGCTGTGGGAGCTTTATTTGAAGTGCAGCAGATTAGACTCAAACTGGAGCTCATTTCGGATGTCAACCAAAGAGCAGGGATGGTATGTCACCGACCTCGTTCTTGGGAATTAATTAAAAAAATATTCTTCTAAATATTTGTGGGAAATACTCAAAAAAAAGGTAATGCACAGGACCTGATGCGGTGGTCAAGAGGCTAAAGTCCTCGCCTTTCACAATCCCATGTGAGTGCTGGCTGTAATCCATAAAGTCCCACTTACGATCCAGCCCCCTGCTTCTGGCATAGAATATCAGTAAAGGTCAAGCCTTGGGATGCTGTAACCATGTGAGAGACCCAGAAGACCCAGTTCCAGCTGCCTTCTTGTGGCCTCCCAATGCAATCCATGCGACCACCTCAAGAGTCTCTGGATTCATGGCTTTGTATCAGCTCAGCTCCAGACTTGTGGCCACTTGGGGAGTGAATCAGCGAACAGCAGCTCCTTTTCTCTGTCTCTCCTCCTCTCTGTATATATGACTTTCCAATAAAAATAAATAAATCTTAAAAAAAAATTAGTATTCTTTCATTTGGAAGATCTGGAAGTATGTTGATCCCTTATTCAAGACAGTAGCAGTAAAGAAGCTTCCATTTTGTTTCTTAAAACTCAAAATTCTTGTGACTTTTACCGACTGGTTCACATCCAGCTCTGTTCTCCCTCATGTTGTACTTGGTTTCGTTCAATCAAAATCATTACTTAATTTTAAAATGGATCCATAAGTTTCTATTGTTTGTGCAGATAGTAATTCATTGTGTTTTGTTTATATAACATCTGTACATGTTTAAATACAGGACTGTTCAGGTCAATATTGACCATTAAAATTTTCGTTGACTAAATAATTGGGCAATTATTTAAAGAATTTATTTATAATTAAAATTGACATTAAAATCTATACAAATTATTTTAGTTGACTACAAGCATCGATTCTAGCAAAGTAAATAAAATATGATGAGCAGCTCAATGCTTTTTTATATTATCACATGACATGTGCTTAGTAAAACTGATCTATATCCCTATAAAGGCAGTTCATACTTAGAAGTAAGAAAAATTAGGAGCAAAGTGAGAAGCAGTGTTTAAAATTAGAGAACTTGTTTTTTATTTACTTATTTTAATTCTTTTTTTTTTTCATGATATAGTTCTTCAGATTAAGGTATTTCCTATTCTCCTTTTTCTCCTATCTCCCCTAATGTTTTTCCCTACATTGTAACAGTAGTTTAGTTCCTCAGCAACAGTCAAAACTTCTTAGCAGAAGTTACAGGGTCCTGCTTGGGTGCCTAGCAGCTGAAGTCCTTGCCTTGAGCATGCCAGGATCCCACATTGGTGCCAGTTGTTATCCCTGCATCTCCGCTTCCTATCCAGCTCCCTACTGTGGCCTGGGAATGCAGTAGGGGATGAGCCCAAGCCTTCGGACCCTGCACCAGTGTGGGAGACCTGGAGGAAGTTTCTGGCTCCTGGCTTTGGATCAGCGCAGCTCTGGGATGTTGCCATCACTTGGGGAATGAATCATTGGATGGATGATCTTCCTCTCTGTCTCTCTTCCTCTCTATATGTCTGACTCTGCAACAAAAATAAATAAATCTTTAAAAAAAAAAAGAGAGAAGTTATAGAATCTAAAAGGCATGGTTGTAATGATCATTCCATTCAAGTATCTATGTATCTATCTGTCTATCTGTCTATCTCACTTTCTTTATAGTCCCAAAACTAAACATCTGAAACCAGGACTATATACAATTTTACAAGCTAAATACAAACTTGTTTGTAAAGTGAATTACTTTTTGTCCCACCAACAAATCTTGCTTTTTTTTTTTTTAGATTTATTTTTATTATTTTTTCATTGGAAAGGCGGATATACAGAGAGGAGAGACAGAGAGGAAGATCTTCCGTCCGATGATTCACTCCCCAAGTGAGCGCAACGGGCCAATACTATGCCGATCCGAAGCCAGGAGCCTCTTCCGGGTCTCCCACGCGGGTGCAGGTTCCCAAAGCTTTGGGCCGTCCTCGACTGCTTTCCCAGGCCACAGGCAGGGAGCTGGAAGGGAAGTGGGGCTGCCGGGATTAGAACCAGTGCCCATATGGGATCCCGGGCGTGCAAGGCGAGGACTTAACCACTTGTGCCACCGCGCCGGGCCCAAATCTTGCTTTTTCTTGTTATTCTTGTTGTTGTCGTCTTCTTCCTCTTCTTATTCTTTCTCTTCTTATTCTTCTTTACATTCTCTCATTTTTTTCTTTCTCACGCTCTCTTTTTTTGACCCCTTCTGGATGACAGTTTCTACATTGCCCAATTTGTTTAATATTACATTTCACATTACACTTAATATGATATCTTTCAGATCATTAGAGGCTGGGGAACTTTTCCATGCATGTTTTGTTCATGTATAAATATTTCTGAATTTCTGGTCTTTAGGTTTATTTGAATGGATGTACTCAATGTGTTGAATATTTTTTTTGACTGATAGGAATAAGCATTTGAGATTTTCTTGGCATAGCATGGCCAAGGGGGAAAAAAATGTGATTAAAGAATGTGAAAGGATGTTTGAGGCTCTGCCAACCAAAGAAAATTAGTTCCTGTTGTCATTAACATTAAAACATAAATAAATAAAATGTTTATCAGATTGACTCTATACCCGGATCCAGAGGCAATTTTACTTTGGTGTTTCAAACATCCTCTCCTAATGACCGGATGGAAATGGAGAGAGATTCTGATTATGTGACAAACTGGAAAAATTAATAAGTACCAATTTTCTTTCTGTGTAGTTAATTAAATGAATTGGTGCAGTTTGATAGTCATTATGCCCACTGATCCTGCACATCATTTCTTTGTGACATTGTTTCTACATCGCAGTGGATTGGGTGCATCATGATGGGGAGGGTTCAATGGTTAGCACGTAACAAACGACATTCAAACAAATCACTGAATCTCTTACTCATTCTTTCAGGGAGTAGGAAAAGAAATAATCAATATGGAATCACAGATTTTGGGAACACTCTGGCTCATGTTATATCAGTGTCCCATTGCGTCCCATTTCCTGTTGTGTACTGTTTCATTTCATTTTCAATAGTGAACAATACAGCATTTTTGTGTTTTATAAATTCATCTCAATCCGAGACTTTTGTCTAAACTGCCTGAAGCATTACAATATTTTGTAGTTAGTGATCTTTCTATTAAAAGGTTGTTCCTTACATAATCAGACTAGTTTATTAATCATATAATTCTGACAGATGTTCACAGTTTTGTCCCCAATGCCCTACTCCCTGTTGATTTGCTTTTGGATAGATGTCTTTTGAGACCTAAGATCTGGGTTAATTTCAGGGTATGCCTCATCACTATAACTACTCAGGAATATATCCAAAAACCTGACTGTACCAATTTGGTAAGCTTGGCTGTTTATGAATGCCATTTCTCATCTCACCTTCTTGCTGTAAACTGTAACTGATATTTCTGGAGGAAAAAAACTGTTAGAAATATCCTATTATGGCTTGCTTCTAAATAAACAAGACACTGCTTGCTTACATTATTACTTAGAACTGTTTTGTCTCTAATAAGCTAAAAACCCATCATTCACTGCTGGAATTGTAGAATCTGTTTCAGTGATACCATTTCTGAATACCAGGAATGAGTAACAGTAACAACAAAGCTTTGCAAAAATGGTTGTATTTTCCTTCATTAATCTTTAATTATCTATTGTTTGAGTCTCTCAGAGAATATACTCTTCAGAGTAATTACAGGTGTCATGTCACAGCTACTTTGATATATCCGTCTTCTTGAGATTTTAGGTTGTCATTACAGTAAATCCATAGCATCTGAATCTTTTTGAATTCCCATCCCTACTGAATTCAAGATTTTGATTTTGATAAGCATACTCTAAAATGTTAGGATTCCTTGCAATTACCTTAGCTGTTATGTTAAATCAAGAAACTGTATTTCAATATCTCTCTTGAGTTTCAAATGCATTCATTCTAAATGGTTTTCAGACCATGAAAAGTCATTTTCCGTAGTTTCTCTGTGTCTCCAGATGTGAGGTAACAAACCCTCTTTTTGTTTGTTTGTTTGTTTGTTTGCTGTTGCCATTATCAATAGACTTGTACTTGCACTTCTTCATCCTGTTGAGGTCAGTCTGTAATTTCAGGTTTATCAGTAATGGGAATTGTCATGATGGGATGCTAGGAGAATAGGTTTCGCTTCCCTCTCAAGTTTTCCTGTTGTGAAATACATATGTCAAGTTTTTTCAGATATGATATAGTGAGATATTTTAATTACCAAGAGTTGTGAGTATTTCAGATATTGGAAATCTTATTTTAAGATTTTTAAAATTAGTTTTATTGGCAAGGCAGTTATACAGGGAGCAGGAAAGAGAGGAAGATCTTCCATCCTATGTTTCAGTCCCTGAGTGGCATGTCTGAATCCAGGAACGCATTGCCTTTTCTGGGTCTCCCAAGCGTTTGCCGGGTCCCAAGTCTTTGGACAGCCCTGCGCTGCTTTCCCAGGCCACAATCAGCGAGCTGGAATGGAAGCAGTACCGCCAGGATTAGAACTACTCTCATATTGGATCCTGGCACATGTAAGGTGAGGAACTTAGCCACTAGGCTATTGTGCCTTACCCAGATATTCAAATTTTTAAACTTTTTAAAAAAATTTTGGTCCTGAATATTTCTGAATTTATTATGACAGTGTCTCAATGTCTGAATGCTGCCAAATCCCACTCTGAATTGATATTAGAAAATACAAATGCCAACTGCTCAACTTCAATTCAGCTTCAACTCTGCAACATGGAAAGCATTAAAGCTCAGTTATTGTGAAAATTATTAACTCTGATGCTACAGGATAGAAAGAAACTTATTTTTCCACTGTCATGCTCCCTTGGTATGTAATAATGATTTACAGAGTTTAAAAATATGAGATGTCAGATTGTGTAGGCTAGCTCATACCCTTAAATGAAACACACTCACAGCTCACTCCTTAGTCCTTAGTATTCACACACATTGGGGCCCAGCAGTTATTCTATCCCTCATGGGAATGGCTTCAAAATATTCAAACACAGGTGTTACTATAACTTATTATGAAAAGATTGTATTACTTATTGTGCTTTTACAAAAGCAAATTCATTAAGATACAATAACTTGAACACAACAGCAAAGTTTATTTTGATACGATTTTAGGAGATCCCTACACTGTTCACATATGGATTCTTGTATTCCTGAGCAACTGTATGATGAGTGTAACATCATTTGTCTGAAGCTTTTATTAGGGCAGGATGCAACCTCACTCACATATCTGATAATGTGGATTTTTAATGTTTCAGCTGTTTACACATAGCTCTTTGCAATACTACTTTTTCTTCCTTGATTCCGTCCCTCCCTCCTTTCCTTCCCCTCCCCTCCCCTTCCCTCCCTTCTTGCTTCCTTTTCTTTCCTTTTCCTTTCCTTTCCTTTTTCTCTCTCTCTTTCCCTCCCTCCCTCCCAAATCTGAAAGCTGATTTTCCTAACAGGGAACAAGTTAAAATTTGAGCACAGATGCTTCAGTGCTGTTTATTGACCAGACTCAAGAGAAACAGGGTTGTCTGGGTCGTATATTAGTGCTAGTGTTCATGGGTAGGGCGATATAGAAAGACTCATTTTCATCTTGTTTTGTCAAAACACTTCAACCTACTTTAAAAATAAAACGTTTTTTAAATTACCATTAAGATGGTATATATGTTTCATGTATTTACCTTTTCACAAACAAATGCCGTAATTTTATTTTATTTATCTTATTTTTTAAATTTTTAAAATTTTTTTCATTTATTTATTTTGCTTTCTCTATTATGGCTTTCTGTTGAATAATGACATATAATTGTGGTCTTTTCATTAATGTAACTTGAAAAGAAAATTTAATGTTTTATAACTTTTTTCTATAATATAGTAGGGATAATATTTCTACTACACAAAATTTTATGTTAAATAAATTAATGTAAAATTATTAGCAAATCTTTCCCAGGCTAACTAGCATACACATATACTATTAGTGTTTTTTTAATAATAAATTTTGTTAATATTACCACCATGTAAGGATATGGAGGGAACATATTCTGTGGGAATTACCAAATCCCAAAAAGATATAATACATATCAATAGAACTAATATTTATAAGTGAAATAAAATTGAACTACTGTATTGTGGGAAACAGGTAAATCAGTCATGATATTTTGTACCAAATTAAACATTGTAATTGGATTTTCCGAGAAATTGTCTCAATTATCCAACTGATTTCCTCAATTTAATACTAGCATCAAACAGTAGCAATATCAGTTCAATAATTTAAATATTGTAGAATACAAAACATTACCGGTATTTCGCAAAGACAGTTATCTTTACAATGCTTCAGTAAATCATTTATTCCCCAACGAACACTAGACAAAATACATATGAAAACGTGTTTTAGTTATTAGATTTTCAATTTAGGTAGAGCACATCATTTCTATCACCCACACATACAATCATTCCTTGATTTAATATGCATTGTAAGAGAGCCATCAAGGGAAATGGTTGATATTAGAATGTGAAACTGCATGAAAGGAGATAGATCCTAAGGAATCAACTGCACTTGTATCTCCTTTTCAACCCATGGGATTAACTCAAATGAGAAATTGTAAAAAGAGAGTTTGAATATTTTGTATTATTAAAGAATAATACAGCATATGTTTTTTTCTCATGTTATTGGAAAGTCAGATATACAGAGGAAAGAGACAAAGCGAACGATCTTCCCTCTGCTGGCTTCGTGGCTGTATTGAATGGAACTGAGCTAATCTGAAACCAGGAGCCAGGAGCTTCTTTCAGGTTTCCCACGTGGGTGCAGGATCCAAAGGTTTTGTGTTGTCCTCAACTGCTTTTCCAGGCCACAAGTCGGGAGCTGGATGGGAAGCGTAGCCGCAGGGATTATAACTGGCCCCCGTGTTGGATCTGTCATGCCCAAGATGAGGACTTTAACCACTAGACCACCACGCCGGGCCCATTGTGTGACAATTTTTCTACTAATAAGCCTCAAGTGGTGTAATGTCTCTTACCCATACTTATTTAGCCATAATGTAGTCACATACCACATCCACACAATTAGAAAATAGTCTCTAGCTATGCATTCAGATAGAGACAAAGAAGATCGGTGGGTTTTTAGAGTGTTTTGTTAGATAAATGTTTTGTAAATATTTGTAGAAACAATATACAACAGCATAAGCATATCTAGGAAAGTCCATAGTCAACATAGATAAGTTTTATACAATAGTTGCATCCTCTGCTATTTCTTCAAATTGTAAAATGGTTTAAAATTTAGTTTGCAATGTTACCTGTAATCAGATCAAACATACTACAGTTTTAACAAATTGTAAATGGCAGCTGGCTTTATGGATTATCTGCTAAGTTCATGGCCTGTGACGCTGGAACTCTGTAAGGACACTGAGTTCATGTCTTGGTTGTTCTACTTCCTGTCCACCTCCCTGCTAACGGCCTAGGAAAGCACTAAGCTGCCCAGCTGTGGAGTCCCTGCTTCTGCACACAAATGTGAGGGACGCTCTTGGCTTCTGTCTTGGGCATGGTGCTACCCTAGCCATTAGGGCCATCAGGGAGTGAACCGATGATGGAAGATTCTCTTTCACATCATTCCCTTTCTTTCTTCCAAAGTCTCCGCAGCTATTACTTTCAAATAACTAAATAAATATAGTTAAATAACAACCATAATTAAGAACATATTCTGAATTTCACCTTGATTCTCAGTTCTTCAACAGGCTGAGTAAATAATAATTTTTCAAATAAGAATATAAAATACTAAGATTTTCTTTGCAGTGCCACACTGCTAAAACTGGGAGACCCTTTGACACAGAAGTCAATCTCTTCTCATAATAAATGTGCTCTTCTCAAATCATGTTGCATCACTTGTCATCCGCCATTGGCAAAAGCGCACGAACCAACTTCTTTAGACAGCCTCAGTTAATGACCTCAGAAAAGGAAAGAAGTTCTCTGACTTTCTAAACTACAGTGAGAATCAGAATGGTTTATCAGAAGTATTTTGTTGTATCATTATAAGCAGGGAAAGTATGTCTTCACAATATGTTATAGTGTGTTTAGAAATTACGAGAATATTTGTCATACTTGGTGTTTCACACTGAGTACCAGTTTTAACAGGAACTGAGAAGCAGATGTCCTGCGATATCTGTTTTTTTGTACTCTGAATTATTTTTATTTCTTGTGGAAAATGAAACATCAAAATCTTAATGACGCGCCTCCTAGTCCCTATCTTTTGCATCTCTCTCTAATAAAGAGTAGAAAATAACCTCTTCCCAGAATTATTGTGCCAGTTACCAAGAAAATCTACTCCTTCCTGTACACAGATCTCTCTTCGACTAATACCCACAAATGATGAAGAAATCAGAGACCATCAACACATGTATATCTTTGAAAAATTTGTGATTCTTATTTTCCATTTTTACAGTTTGGTAGATAAAGAGCTTGTATCCTCACTTCCCTTTTCTCCCTCTCTCCTTAAACTGCTCATCATTCAATAATGAAGGACTTGTAATATAAAAGGTCATGGTGCAAGCGATGTGCATTAAGCAGTGATGTGTACATCGGGAGGCTCAATGGATTGAATGATGTCATGAAATGTGATTTATGAAATATTAATGTATTATAGAATCTTGAATTGAAAATAAATTTAAAGATCTAATTTAAAATTTAAAGGATAATATAGAATAAAACGTGTATATCTGTTTTGTTGCTTTAGTTAGATCTTTTTTTCTTTCACAAGTTAAAATGAAAATGGAGATATTTGAGTCCTTTTTTAATGCAAAGAATAATGAACACAAAAATCCCAAGTGCTCTTGCCTGAGACTGCCACAGCACACCGTGGGGAGAGCGCCTGGTCTATATACTTCATTTTAACACACGGGACTGCAATGTTATGTACGTGATGACTGAGTCGGTAAAACTGGCTCATGTTCTTCATGAGAATTTCATTGACTGAAGCTGACTTTCTTCTATTGCAGTCATTTTTGCTGTACAGCTCCACGCTATCCTCCCTCAGGTTATGGAGCAGAAAGTTTCGCCATTAATGCAACTTACTACCACCGCCTTTGTAATCAAGCACCTGTACTCCTATTTCCATTTTGCTGTTTCACTGAAAATATCAACATGGGTGAGAATAGGAAATATCATTTTGTTACTGGGGTTATAGTAGTTTTGATTTCATGGACCTGCTCAACATATTTCTGGTTTCCTTTGAGGGTCCATAAATTCCCCTTAGAAAAATTTAATGAAAAGCCACATAAAAATCCAATCTATAAAAGGAAAATAAAATATCTATTCTATCGTATAGAAAGCCACCTTTTTCATAGTAGCCAAATTAGAGTACCAAGTATAAGGGAAAAAAAACAACTTTGATAGTAGGAGAAAACAAAAAGGTTTTTTTTTTTTTTTCACAGCATCTTTTTTTTGGATTCCAAATAAGCAATTTATGAAACAAAAGACATTTCATGGCTAAACATTCAATTTTCCTTACAAGCAGCATAGCAAACAACACATTCCAAGTTTCAATTTCATTCCGATTATAGATGTGCAATTGTAAGTTTGAAACATTGCATGTATTTCATTTATCCGTAAGCTTCTTTTCATAAGAAAAAGGAATAGCATAAAGTATATTTCTCATAAAATGGAAGCTCTGTAGAAATAAACCATACTTCTGGATATATACCAAATAATTTGTATAATTCTGTTTAACTTTCCTGAAAAAAGTTGCCTCAGTAAATATTACAAATATTGAAATGATTCTACAAATAATACTTCAAAGTCTCATTTCTGTCTTGAATTAATGTTAATATTCATTGCAATATAATTAAAAATGTTGATTTAGAGTATAAAGTTGATTATCAATTAAAGCACTTCCTTGCTGTATGTTATATGATCTGTCACTGGAGGATAAATACTTTGAAGGACAAGATGTAAATTTTAGTTACTAATTAACGTTGCTTATTGAACTTAAACCTTAAGCATTCATGGATTTGTTTACAAAGTGACATTTCTCTGAAATTATTTACGCAGGTATTTACATGTAATTTATTTTATTTAATATATTTATTTTTATTTGTAATACTACTAATTAAGACAGAATTCTCTCTTAAGTATGCATAAATGGTGCTTATCTGAATAATATTCAAATGTAGAAAAGATGATATTTTATTATGCTATGAAACTAAACTAATTTTCTTTGATTTCTAGGGTAGAAAAATTCATAATCTTATTTTACAGTTTCAATTAGAACTCTAATTGATGCCAAATCCATTTGCTATCTTGTCTAAAAGATATGAAGAGAATGCAAAATATTTTAAATAAAATTTTGAAATATAATCATCAATTCTATCTAATTGAAATTTTAAGGAATAATAAGGGAAATAATTAGCACTTAAGAACATTTTTATTACATTTCTTTTTCTGGGTAATTGTTGCAGTGCCGTGAGATTTCTTTGGAGGATGAAATTCAGAAATCTGTGCAATCGGCCATTAATAATAAGTAATCTCATTATAATTTTTATAATTCTGAATTATATAATTCTAGAATTATACTTCTAAAATAATAATTTCTATAATTATGATTTCTATAATATAAACACATTTGACATCATTTGTCATATTTTGATTCTGTTCATGCAATCGCTCTGTGGTTTTTGTATTATGTACTGATTCACCATTGACAGAAAGAAGATCATGGTTCATGTAAATTCTTCCATTTGAAAGCCAAATTACATGGAAACGATTTGAAACACAGAGCTCATCTGATGAGTTTCTTCTGTTGTCAGATGAATGAGGAAACAAAGACTTCATGCTCAGGGTGTTTACATCAAATGTTAACAGATTAAGAAAAAAATAATTAATTAAATAATAATTAAATAAATAATAATTAATTAAATAATAATTAATTTTCATCAGAAAGAGTAGGGAACATTGAGGTAGATTATAATGGAGAAGTGCACTTTAGCATGAGAAGCTAAAAGACAGAATTAGAGAGATGACCTGTAGCGGAGGAGGTAGTGCTGAAGTGAGATGTGAATAGAATTTGTGATAAATTAGGCACGGGGGTTCTTAATGTCAGAGAAGTTTTATCTACATGTCAGTTTAGAAAAATACGAGAATTCGCTGATTAAAAGGGGGATTGAAGTTTATCAAATTTCTCTTTTGGAATTCAAAGAAACATGGGCCTGTGGAGTGACATCGCAAGCTAAACCCTTCATCTCTGGCACCAGCATCCCGTATTAGTGCCTGTTCAAGCCCTGGCTGCTTAACTTTGAATCAAGCTCTCTGCTTATGGCCAGGAAAAGCTGCCATAAGACTAAAAACCTTGAGTCTCTGTACCCACAGGGAAGACCTATAAGAAGTTCCTGGTTCCCAGCTCCAGATCAGCTCAGCTCCAGATGTTGCAATTGTTTGGAAATGGAAGATCTCTCTCTCTCTTTCCCCATCTCTGTAACAGTTATTTTAAAAGGCATTTTTAATTATTTTTTTCTTGGTCAGGTTGCTCTTCAGAGGGAAGGAGATACAAAGAAAAAGATGTCCCATCGGCTGGCTCACTCTCCAAATGGTTGTAATAGCCAGAGCTGAGCCTATGCCAAGCCTGGAGCCAGAGGGTCTCCTACATGGATAGGGTCACAAGGCCTCGACTGTTCTCAGCTTCTTTCCCAGGGATATTATCAGGGAGCTGATTGAACCAGATCCCACATGGGGTGCCTGCATTTAAAGGTGAAGTGGCTATAGAGTTGTGGCTTAAGTCCTCTCCCTGAAGTCGCCAGGATTCAGTATTCCATATGGGTGTCAGTTCTAATCCCGGCAGCCTCACTTCCCATCCAGCTCCCTGCTTCTGGCCTGGGAAAGCAGTTCAGGATGGCCCAAAGCCTTGAGACCCTGCGCCCATGCGTGAGACCCAGAAGAAGCTCAAGGCTCCTAGCTTCGGATTGGCTCAGCTCCAATGGTTATGGCCTCTTGGGGAGTGAACCAGCACATGAAAGATCTTCTCTGCCTCTCCTCCTCTCTGTATATATGCCTTTCCAATAAAAATACATAAATCTTTTTTTAAAAAAAAAGAATAAATGATAAGAGGAAAGACTTCTTAGATCTTCAGGCACCAAAATCTGAGCCTAAAAGAGACCACGTTGCAGGAGCAGCCTTAAGAGTCTGTTGTGGTTGAAATACAAATGGAAAGAATAAAGTCCTCTCATGTCTTCCCCAGAGAAGTAAATTAAATGGATTTCCGAGATGAGGCAGTTATTTAAAACACTACTCTGAGAGTTTTTGCTAGCACAGTAGAGCGTAAGTTATTTTAGAGTAATGAATGAAATGCATATTACCAAAAAAAAAAAAACCCAAAAAAGTAACCCTATGCTGCATGAATCTATATAAGGGGAAAACATGTGCATATAAGCATGTAATGTGCAATTTTAATACAAGACAGCAAAATTGGTAAGACTTTGTTCTGCAATGTGAGGCTTGTTATGGCTAATTTTACATATAACCTTGTTTAGATAAGGAATACCGCAAAGCAGATAAAACCTATTTTTTCTTAGTGTGTCTATGAGAACAGTATCAGAATGAAGTAGTTTTGAAATTAGTCAAGTAAAGATCCGTTGTCAACAGTATTGGCAGTAGTAACGCAGGCAGCCCCATGCTTGGGTACTATACATCAATGAAGTTGGGGGAATCTTTTGGAGTTAGCAACAGCTCCTTAAAATAACAGTGCCTCTAATTTGGGATGAGATAGAATCATGTCACTATTTTTCCAGAGTGATGTTGGAATATCAGGGATCTTTTCAGTCTATATACCATGTAAACAGTTTGCTATGTGAAATGTCTCTCTCTTTTTTTCTGTCTTTGGGTGTGTGTATCTCCCTCTCGTGTATACACACACAGAGAGACATGCATGTGCATAGACATATATACAAATATGTGTCCACGTACATACATCTACCCTAGGTGTCATGTTTGCAGTGCTTCTCAAAAGAATGGTTGCCAATATAATAATAAACATCTTCGCTAAGATGAAAAAGCTTATTTATATAGTTTTTGGTGGTTGAGCATTTGGAACAATGCAATATTTCAACGAAGATAAGTGAAAAGCTGATAGAGGACATTTTAGTGGTGAAAAATCAGATCACGACTTCCGGTTATTCTGCTTTTATTCAAATGATTCAGGCTTTGTGTTTGCTCGCCTTTGCTTTTTGCCATTGTGATATACGTCCAATTACTAGGATTAGCAGCCTTTACTGAAACGTCAGTGTGATACACTTAGGTGATTTTGAATATGATAAAATAATACAGTCTGTGGGAAACATTGTCTGGAAATAATGGCATTTTCTGGGGAAAGTACGATACAGAAAATGCTGAAATGATACATGTTGAAAGTGAGCACCTAGCTAAATAACAAAAGTAATTCTGACTTTCATCATACATTTATTGACATCATATCTATACCCATGATAATTTAGATTTTTTTCAGATATTACACAAATACATTACTAGAAATACTTTTGCAGAAACATTTTTTAATCAACCTAGTATAGAACAGTATTTTATATATCTCCTTTATTCTTGACAACATTCCCCTTAAATGATTTGTGAACAAGTTTTTACTTTTAGTAATTTTCTGATATTTATTCTATAACATTTTACTTCTATATTGAATCTCACTTCACATTTACTTACATTTACCATATTAACTTCTGCTATAAAGTAAAAACTTGAACTCTATTTTCTTAGGGAGAAATTAATAGTGAAGTCTGCAAAATAAGATGTTCTAAAAAAAAAAGAAAACTTAAAATAGAAATTTTACATTTTATGTCACTTTGTAACAAGAACAGCTGAACCAGGCCAGTTACAACACACAGTCAGGGTACAGGGTGCTGAGGCAAACATACATGAGCTAATTGCCACACTGGACACCTGCTAGCTAATCATCTAATCTGGCTGAAGCTTAAGATTTGAAACTGCAAAGAGATCTAACAGGATCACAGAATACAGTTCTTAGACCTTATAAAGACAGAAAATGTGGAACTTATGTACAATAATGTTTAGCATTAAGAAAATCTAAAATCTGGAAAGAGCTGAACCCTGGCAAGGCAAGGGTAAAGCCCGGAAGGCAAGATGCTCTTCTGCACAGGTAGTTCTTCTCAGTCTCGGTTTCAAGGACACCAAGTTCCTACACAGGAGGAAAATTTCAAGACATTAGTACCTCGAACCCCAGTACTAAAGTATAGAAGATAGGTCCGGTATAGAAGACAGGAACTGCAATATTGTAGCAGAACTAGATGAGAAAACCTCCACATTTGGAAAAATGATACAGCTAGATAACTATCTAGGTTACTAGTAATTTGAGAAAATAAAATAAAAGTCTCAAATTAATAGCATCCGTTTTGGTAGTCTTGACAGTTTATGGGAATCTTACATGAAGCTTTCCTGGGAGGATGTGAAAGCCATAAAGAATTCTGTTAGCACACGCTGAGGGACTGGAAGTCCTTACTCATGTTTCTGAGGTTAAAAACCCGCTTGACATTTTATACTTTTGGTGGTGGAAACCTTAGGATAATGGATGAATCCTATTTATCCTGGATGGTGAAGATTAATGAAATGGCATCTTAGAAACAGAAGGTCAGTGAATATCGTTTATAACTGCACAAGCTTCATCACTTCCACCTGTAGAAATACTTACTATAAACGTTTAGTTTCCTGCATTGCACAAAGAAAAGGCAATAAGCAAAAGGAGTGAGAAAGTTCTAAAACAATATCCCAATCTATTCTTTATTCAAACTGAATTCCAGTTTAATAATTTACACACGTTAAGAGAATGAACACCAGAAATAAAACCCCACTAATGTTGTATCAGATATGGGTGATTACTATTACACATATAGGTGATTTTTGGCTATTTCTTAAAGGGAAAATATAAAATTAGCTCTTGGACTTACATAATTTAATCATGAATCAACATTTAGAGGATGCAATTCTTTTCATAAAAATTTCAATAAATATGCATATTCAGATATCCGCTTAGACTTTTTAAGAATCTACCTGAAAGTATGCACGGTTCTGTTATTCATTGTTCTGAAAAATCGCACCCTAAAAAAGATCTCAAATGATAAGAGTCTAAATGATCTAATTTAACTTTGATTGTATATTGGAAATATTTGGAGACAAGATTTTCAACATTCTGAAATTATAAATACTATAAGGTAGAAATCATTGAATAAATCATAAATACTCAAAATGCTCAAAATATATTGTGTACACCTATGTGAATGTTATCTAGGTTCTATGTGTGACCTCTCCTTTCGCCCAAACAATAAAAACAGCGACAAGAAGGCTACATTTCCTGTTATATGTCCAGATTGTGTTCATAACCTCATGTTCTTGGAAGTTCCCTAAACAGGAAACACAGCACTTATATATCTTATTCCAGGATGAGTTCTTGCTTTTCTCTTAGCTTCAGTGGTAAGCATATTGCAGCAATTGGTTTCTATACAAGGCATTGGAAGGACCTGTTTGCCTAGCTAAGTTGTTTGCTACTAGACAGGGTGCAGCTTTTACGACCACGGAGATAGATTGAAACTGGAAACGCAAGGACAAAAAACACAAAGTGATGCTAATTTTAATTGTCAACCCTGTAGGAGATGGCTTCACCCTCTAAGCCACAATGCTGATCTTGGCATCCTGCATTTAATACTACATGTTTTCTCTACTTTATTAAATAAAAATAAGAGCAGCATTAACGTTTATGAAAAGCTATTTAATGAAAGTGCATGAATAATTTTGTCATTATCACTTTCCCTCAAATATAGGAATCTCCTTAGTACCTCATTGATATCCTCTTAGTGTATCCCTGTTAGCATTCTCCCAAGTCATTTTATAGAATAGGCATACATATTCTGTAAAATCTTCTTAGGCTTACATTGTAAAGCAGGACAAGTGCAATGGGCATGGCTTGAAGGAAGAAGCTTCATTCAGGTGTCATCTGGGTGTCCCAGGAACTGCAGAACATGAGTTTCTAGACCACCATCTGTTGCTTTCACCAAACCACCAGAAGAAATCAGGATTGGAAATAGAGTTGCCCGCACTCCTATCAGTGCAAATACAGGATATGGATATCACAGGAGTGGCTTTTAACATATCTGCTGAAGTTCACCTTTCAGAATTTCACTCCTTTTTGGGGGGCCAGGGCAGGGTACCAAGGCTTGAATCATCCTTTGCTGATTTCTCATGCCACAAACAGGGAGCTGGGTCAAATGTGGAGGAACTGGAATGTGAACCAGCACCCATATAGGAACCCAGCACTTGCAAGTTGAGGATTTATCCACTGAGGCATCACATTAAGCCCAGGAAATGTGACATTTTCAGTTTTTAGCTATGTGGATCATATGAATGATTCATTTTTGTAGCTCCATTTCTTCTTCCTCCTTCTGTGCTGTTTCATTGTAAAATTAGTTTTTTTATATAACAGGTTCACAAACAGATTTATAATTCTTGACTTTAGCATTGCATTTTTTATCAGATTAAATAAGTTTCACCAATGTAATATTTCTATGGCATTTGAAAGTTTGTCTTGTGCTAGCCATGACTCGATTTCTTTACTTCTTCATGTTTATTTTCTATCATCCAAGAAAAATGAAATTCACATATTATTTTAACAGCTACTATTAAGTTGAAATGGTTAATAAGAAAAATATATTGTTTTTCTAAATGAAAGACACATAGATCATCGGAACAGAAGAGTGTGGCCAAAGATGAAGTAAACTAAGCTTCAGTAATGGTACAAAATGATTTACACAAGAGAAGGGAAAGAAACAATCTCATTAAAAAGTGGGCAAGGTATCTGAGCAGATACTTCAACAAATAAGATTCGCAGCTGGCAAATAAACACATGAACAGATGCTCAATAACATTCATCATTAGGGGAGTGCAGATTGAAACAACAATGAAATTTCACTTCCTACCTAGTCGACTGAATATAACTCTCATTTGCACTGAAGTTGCTTAAGGCTAGAGATACTGTGGGAGATATTTTGGCAGCATCCTCCTAAACTAAACATAATTGTATTATGCAATACAGATGTCATGCGTCTTGTTACTCACTGATTAAAATAGAAATGGTGTCCACCCCAAAATAAATACACAATTTAAATAGGTTGATTTATAATTTTCAAAAGACTTGACTGTTATTTCTCAAGAGGTAAATGTGATATACAAACACACACACACACACACAAACATACATGTGTTTACATATAGTGGTTCATCCTGGCAGTGAAGTGCTATTCAGGCATGGAAAAAACATGTATGAACCCTTAATGCATATTACTAAATGAAATAACCTAATTTGAATGGACTGTTTACCATATTATTTCATGTACATGATGTTCTAGAAACGACATATGAGTTTCATTACATGTCAACTGGTGATGGTAGAGTGTAAATTTTAAGTAGATAAATCCAATTTTATTCAGAGTGATAAAACGTCAATTAACATCTGGTGTTGCACATTTAGAACTTTACACCCCAAAGACCAATGAATGGCTCAATTAATCAATGTTTACTTATTTTTATTTGAAAAAGAGAGATGGGGAGGGAAGGATAGAGGGGGAGAGAGAGATTGAGGAAACGAATATCTTCCACTCACTTGTTCACATCCCTGAAACCTGCAGCAGTGAGATAGTCAGGAACAGGCCAGCTAGATACCAGAATGCAATAACTTGATGTAGGCTTCCTGTGTGGGTGATAGTGAGTCAGGAAGCTTAGCTATCATTGTTTCCTGAATGAGTGAGCATTAGCAGGAAACTAGAATCAGAAGTGGAGCTGAGATTTGAATCTGACGCTCCTATAATGGATGAGGGCATTGGAATGGACAGATGCATTTATGCATGAAAAAGATTACCAGGTGTGGGCAAACTTAAAGAATTACCTAAGATGTTACATAATTACATGAAAGAATGCAGACTGAAAATCTAATACATCCAATAAAAATGTTAAAACCAACCTGAATCAAAAAGCTATGAAAATAAATGCTAATTGAACTCGGCATTGCATGGAATCTGAGAATAAAGGCCAGTGGAATTGAATTTAAGAGTAGAAGCTGGTAATTCTGGAACCAGGAAACAGTGGTAGTTGACAGAAATCAGAATTTTTACTGCTGAAGCAGGAGATAAAATACAAGAAATGAGAAAGCATGATCCAAACAACATACAGAACTGGAAACCTTGTTAAACTTATCTTTATGTTAATATAGATATAAATGATCAAACATAGAATATTATGTAATATATTTGCAGGCACACAGATATCATCATAATAGATTCTGAATCAGAGCCTCACTGAGAAAGGAAGGAAGTACATGGTAGCACTGTAGTTAGCCACAGATTGAGACACTCCCATTCCATAGGTTAGGACTCAGCCCCACTACCAATGACATTTTTGTTTGATATCATTGCTGGAAGCCAACAGGAGTGGTTCAAGTGTTTGCTACCTGACATGCTCGAGGAAAATCTGAATGTAGTTTCTGGCTCCTGACTCTGGTTTGTCTGTCTGTCTCTCTCTCTTTCTCTCACTTTCTTTCTCCCCCTCACTCTCCTTCCCTCCCTTCATGTAAGTGTGTGTGAGTGTATATATGAAGTCAAAAGACTCTCCTATTAGTATATTATCAACGGGTAAATGGCTCTGGCAAGTCTGCTACTGCAGGCTAATTGATCTACTTACATGGGATCAGTAAAAGAAACCATGAAAAAATTTGACTGAGATGCTAAAACTGGGAAGGATTCTTAAACTGAAACCTGAGTAAAGGACAATATAACCCAGGGAATCTCTCTAAAAATTTGGGATCAAGAAATGTTTTGTGATGCTGAAACCACAGGGCAGAGAGACTTTGCCAATAACTTGCACACGCATTAGGTAATATTGTCGAGCTTCACAGCAATTAATACAGCAAACACAAGGTGAATTGAATATTACAAATAAGGATATGATGATTTTTTATGTCACCAACTTGCTGTTTCTAAGAATCCAAGTTTTATCAGAAGTGAACATTCAGATTTTAAAAATGGTATTATTGGGCTGGAAAAGGATTCAGGGCCATGCGAGCCAAATATGAGAAAAATATATATCTAATGAAAATCGGCTAGATATATCTTACTGTGCATATTAGCAGGAAGCATAAATCAGAAACACACTTGTGGTTTCAATAGAGATACTTGATTTGAGACCCTCTGTCCCCAGCTCACCATGTTTCCCTGGTCTCTGTTCCATTAATTTCTTATTCACATCTTTACTGTTTATCAACAGTAAATTCAATTGTGACAAAAGTGTAAAATCTATTTCCATGTATTGAGTATTCTAACCATGAGATTAATCTCTCTTAAATATCAATCTTCCATCTCCAATAAAATCTGCTCCCTGTTTTGATGCATTTCTCTAGAATATAGTGCAATCAATCCATTAGAACAAACTAACATAGCTCAAATTTGTCCCTAAGTTCAATACATGTAGTGCCAGTGAGGCTAACTTATACTTTCCTATCAAAATTCACTTTTTCACTTTTCCTTAAGTTCTTTTTCAGTTGTAAAATTGTGTTTTCTCTTAATAGTTCAAAGAAGCTTGATTATAGTAAAATTTCATTAGTATTTAGCAAATCAGTTTATTCAAAACTGTTCCTTTAACTAATAGACTTTATCTTCTTTATGTTCTTAAGAAAAACTTACATGAAAATTTACATGTTTAGAAATATTTCATCATGCTTGTAGAATCATTCATCAAATAATTATTATAAAATGAAATGAAGTTTTTCTCTCTCAGTTAAATCTCAGAAATGACAATCGAGTCGATTTTAAATACTTACAATTTGTGAGATGTTACATTGGTATGTTTATTCTATGATGTTAATAATCCTTCTAAAACTTTATCTTAATTGTTAGGAAGCAAATAATCAACATCTCTTCTCTTTGTGTCATTCTTCTAGTTTAGTGTTAGAATGGCTTCTTCCGTTCACATGAAAATAGAAATATTTAAACTTTTACTCATGATCTTCCATATTATTACACCGTTTTGAACAAACACTGAAATGTCAGAACAAGTTATGAAAATCCACGCCTGGCACATTTAAATGTGAGTAAGTTTTATACAGGTGATCTAATATATTTTTTCAATTTTTTTTTTTTTTAGTTTAGTGACATATCAATAGCAGAATAAGCCAAACAACTCTTAAATCATCTATATTTTAACAACCCAATACATGGCTTCTATAACTATTAAATTCATACTGATAGTGATGAACCAGGAAAATATTAAAAATGGAGCTATCTTAAAATGATTTCCTGAAGTTTAATTTTTTTTTAGTATTTTGAGGTGAAAACTTGAATTATTTCATTGCCATTTTAAATGCTTGTGGAAGTTACTAGCTATTTATGAATTTTTGAAGTTATTTTCTTCATTCCTGTTAATTGCTTATGACAGCCAAGAGTTAAAATGTGGATATTTTGTTCTATAATGTAGGGGAACAGCTGCAACACTGTCTGTTTCTGCTGCTCTCTTGACAATGTGTCTCCTAATGCCCTAAAAACAGCTCCGCCCTGCGTGTCTGCTACTTCACACTTCCCAGCTCCAAGGATTGGCCTTCTGAAATATTCAAAAGCTGCACTGACAAAAATCCTTTTCCACTCATTGCAAAAAGGCAGCAAGGTACTTTTCCAGTGAAGACCAAAATATAAAAACAACAACAAAAATTGACAGCCAAGATCGCCCTCATTTCTTGAGAACATAACCTGAAAATTTAACATATTGAGATGTACCAACACTATTCACATGCTAATTATTCAAAGAACATTACCCAAGAAATTGTGAACCAAATACATCACAAAAAATCAAAAAGAGTATTGAAAAGTTGAACCAGGGAATTAGTAAACTTAATTGTGTCATAGTTAGCACCATCTTTACCAAATTTATGAAAATTCTCTGAACTCATCTTACTCATACTTTGGGAACTTTTACACTTCCTTCATATTTTAAGAAATTCTACCATACACAAATCTAAAGCTTGGATACTGGTGTTTTGCATCTATTAGTGAGCGCCGGTAATATATAAAATATTTAGAACAGGGTAATCATTTCAGTTGTTAAATTAAGTGCTGTGATCTCTGAGATCAGTTGATCAGATAAAGAATTGATCTTACTGGAAGATGAAATAGTCTCAGGAAATTAAGTAGCAAATTGTTCAGAAATAATATGTGTATCAAGTATGATTTATGTAAAGGACTAAAGATAATGGGTGCTGGTTTGTTCCAAAACTGTGTTGTCCTGTGTTATGTTTACAAATGTAAGAATGCATTTGTTTTTGGATCAAATCCTATCAAGATACATTAAGTTTATATGAACAATACATATACAAATATATGTGTGTGTATATATATGTGTGTGTATATATATATAAATGAACAAGAAAAAATCACATAAAAACTCTTGCAAAAATGAGGAAGCAATCAGATTTCTCCTTAATCATTTATGTAATGTAGATTTGCCATAAATTATGTTTAAGATCAATATGATTTTTAAAAGCATATTGTTTTTTAAAATATATTATACTTAATTGGTTCCCATATATTTTTTAATTTGTCTTTGCATTTAAGCTTTATGTCCATTGGATTCTCAGTTTTAATCAACATTTTACACTTTTCTTTGAAAGCAGTGCTGAAACTGATAAAATTATTATGAAACTGTTACACTAATAAAAGTTTATCTCTTTTCTTCAATATGTACATCACATCTAATCATCAATAAATCATTTTATTTGTCTTTGATTTAATTTTTGTTTGTTTCATTGCTATGGTGTTAGTACTTGATATTTCATCTGCTTTTGTTATGAACATTTTAATTAATTTTTCTCCATATGTTTATTTCACTGTACAACGTGCCTTACACTTCATTAACTTGAATCACTGTGTTATGCTATATTTATTTGATAAATTCTGGGAAATGTATGTCTTATGCACATTAATTTTTGTTTCTATTGAATAATTATGAATCACCCCAAAATTCTGAATCTGTCAAATGTGATTTAACATTGAAACTTGTGTTATTTAAAATGAAAAACATTTTTTTTAAATCAAGAATTTTTGTTTCATTTGTTTTGATTTTTAACTTGAGACTCCAAGGGAGCCCCTGTGGTTATCCCCACTTAGTCATAACTAGCAGAGCTGAAACCAGGGACCTGGGATCCTACCAGGATCACCAGCCAGGCTGATAAGTGGAGTCATTGGAGTCCTTTCTGCTGCGTGCTAGGGCACAGCGACCGGAAGCCGGGGTCAGGACCAAAGGAGGACTTGGTCGAAGCATTCGAAAGTGTATTGGTGCATCTTAGCTCCTATAACACGTATCTGCTTCAGAGTGAATATTTCAATTACTTTCTATACATTTACATTGAATCTAAACAAATCTTAGCGTTTCAAGGACAAACACAATTAATCAGTTTAGGTCCGTAATTTTTCCTCATAAAATATTTTTATATAAAATTTTGTATCATTCCATGATGTTGGTAATAAATAGTAATTAATAACTGTAACACTGGGTACAATAATAAACCTCAAGTTTTTAATATACACTGATTCTATGATCTTTCTTTCTCTTTCTGTCTACCTATCTGTCTTTCTAAAACTGATCAGGGAAAGTTATGTGTCCTATCAATTGGTGAAATTAAGGGGATTTAAATAAATCTACGCGTTTTAACAGGAGACAGCTGCAATGAAAGTAGAATATTGAATTATTAAAAATTTTAAGTTAGTGTTATATGGAAGACAAATGTCTTAGTTTGTAAAAGGAGAATATTGAACACAAGGAAGCAATAATTGAACCTAGCACGGTAGCCTAGCAGCTAAAGTCATCAACTTCCAAGTGGCAAGATCCCATATAGGTGCTGGTTGGTGTTGCGACTGCTCCACTTCCCCTCCAACTCCCTGCTTGTGGCCTGGAAAGGCAGTAGAGAATGGCCCAAAGCCTTGGGATCCTGCACCTACATGTGATAAGTGGAAGAATGTCTTGGCTCCTGGCTTCTGATCGGCTAAGCTCTGGCTGTTGTGTCCACTTTGGCAGTTCAACACTAGATGGAAAATATTTCTCTGTTCCCCAATCTATCTTTAAATCTGACTACCCAATAATAAATAATAAATAAGTAAATAAATGCATATTTAAAAAATATGCTCCTAGCGCAATAGCATAGTGGTTAAAGTCCTCGCTTTGAACACGCCAGGATCCCATATGGGCACCAGTTCTAATCCCTGCACCCCGCTTCCCATCCAGTTCCCCGCATGTGGCCTGGGAAAGCAGTCCAGGACAGCCCAAAGCCTTGGGACCCTGCACCCATATGGGAGACCCAGAAGTGCTCCTGGCTCCTTGTTTTGGATTGGCTCAGCTCCAGCCATTGTGGCCACTTGGGGAGTGAATCATCAGGCAAAAGATCTTGCTCTCTATCTCTCTTCTCTGTATATCCACCTTTCCAATAAAAAATGAGTAAAATTAAAAAGAAAAAGAAAAATTTTATGTTTGAACGAAGAGACTTTATTACCTCCCAGCTTTCGCTCTTCCACTACTCCCTGGCGTGAAGTGAGAATGACGTCTCAGGAAATACAACTGCATAGTTAAGGATGCAGGAGATGATACCTCACAGCAGTGTAATCCAGCAACCTTGTCAGTGTGGGTTATTTCTAGACCAAGAGGCAAGATCTGCTACAGATGCACTGTTGCTAAAGTAACCACGTATGCACAATTGCTTGTGAGTTGTGGGAATGGGTTTTATCTGTTTAGAGACAAATGAAGCTTCAAATTATACACAAAGATTCAGTCGCGATTTACTTCTTTTCATCGATTAGCTTAAATATATGCTGACAAATTATTTTTACCTCTTGCTGCATAAACAATATGGACGTGGAAGTATTAAGAAAAGACTTGCTGTTATCTGTCATCCTTATTAATGTACTGTCTAATCAGTTTTCAATGCATGATACCTTGTTATTAACCCTCATCGCCATGCTTGTGGTAGACTTGCAAACCTTAATGCTCCTACCTAATACAGATTGTGTGCGTTCTTATCAACATTCCCATTCCTTTCATCCATCCACTTTTGATAGTCATTTTTTTGCTTCTATGAATATTATTCTTGCTATTATATTTAAAATGTTTTAATGAACATTCAACTGGTTTACATTGTCGTGGGCTACAGCACAACATTTCAAGGTACAGTTCTATCCATTTCCCTGTAAGTGTGAGTATGACTTATGGCACTTTGATTTAACCATTTTAGTTACTTTCTTATGGTACCTATATATACTTTACTTTCTTCCTTCATATGCATTCATGAAGGATATCCAGGTTGATTCCATATTTGGCTACTGTGCATAGTGATGAAACAGACATGGAAGTGTGGATACCCCTTTCCCATGTTGACTTTAATATCTTTGTTCTATACCTAATAGTGAAACTGCTCAGTCACATTGCAGATTTGGCTTTATTTCATGAAAAATGTATCTACCGTTTTCGAAATTGTTGTGTTAATGTAATTGATATTAAAATATATTATTACTCCAATACTTGCATGCCTCACTGAGACTTCTAGACATTTGCCTTTTGAGTAATAGCGTGTGAAGTAATATTTCATTGTTAGTTATTTCATTAGTTCATTTTTATTTGTTTGTAAATTTTCATTTTCATGAAGTAAACTCATAGATCCAGCCATTTCATTATTCTTGTGGATATTTGTTCTTAAAATAAATTTCCTTATGGATATTTTATGTGTTTTGTTTGCTCTAGAGAAATAGTTTTCTTGAAAAGTCGTATTTGTGGGATACTGAATTTATTTATTTACTTGTTTATTGTTTATTTATTTACTTATTTATTGTTT
Organism: Ochotona curzoniae; assembly: GCF_017591425.1. Lineage (NCBI taxonomy): Eukaryota > Metazoa > Chordata > Mammalia > Lagomorpha > Ochotonidae > Ochotona > Ochotona curzoniae. Next base: position 36,485,627 of record NW_024466502.1, on the reverse strand, counting down.
TTAATGTGGGTATAAATGTCAAATGATAATTTACATGCATATAGTGGTTAGTTTTATTGTGAAGGTAAAAAGCGCATATTTAATATGTATCTTTATTAGACAACTGTAGAACAACCACTCCTGTGATGTAAGCATTTGAGCCACGATGTGCTGTCTGTGATTCACATTAGCAGGAAACTGATATGTGAATGGGGACAGAACTCACATCTAAGCACTTTGATGTGGAATATGAACCTCAGCCACTGGCTTAACTGTTGCAGCATATGCCCTGTCCGATCATTTCATACTGTTGACTTCTGTAATGTAGAAGTGATGTTTATTCTCTGCTCTTGTTCATCTTTTAATTTTATTTCCTTATCCCTTGTGTCCCAAGGTATACACAGTCAGGACACTAGAGTCAAGGACAAGCAGAGTGTGGCATCTGACAGCTACAATATCTTAATCTGGACAACAAATAGTGACCCTGCTTTTGATTTTGCTTCCTATTTCTTTGTGTATTTGAGTTACCACCTCTTGAGAACCTACATTCAGGCCCAGTGGAGAAAGTTGCAGTTATATTCTGAGAGAGGGAATGTGTGACTGCTTATGACAAATGTTTCTTATAATTTCCATCATCACATTATAATGTATGTACAGTTTGAAAATTTAATGACAAATAAAGGATTTATATTAGGGTTTTAAACCTAATGTGAGCCTGCTTACATTTATTATATCTCTCAGGAGATATTCCTGTTCATTTTCTAATATTTTACAAGCATGGCATTTTCCTGGAAATCTCCTTAGCAGTAACAAATTTATTCATAATTTATACCAAAATTAATACTCTGGGTCATTGAATATCATTTTTTTTTTTTGCAGGAAAGCAAAGTAAGGCAGAGTGTTGTAATAGGTAAAGACCCTACAATAATTTCCCTCTAATTCTTGAAAAACAAACTTGGAATCATTACTTCATCAAATGCCTTCTATCTATGCTTCATTCTTTGTTTTTCCACTTTGAATCGAATGTTGTCCTCAGAGTAAGTTATGAATACATAAATGAGAGTTTAAAATATTTTAGCAATAATTTAATTTGTGTTCAGGAATACTTCTCAGACCTGCTGGAAATAGTCTCTTAAAATTTTATGTTTGTATTTAAGCATCATATTCTTAATATTTCAAATCCCAGGTCCTTCCAATCTTGTTTAAATTATTTATACAACTTACCTTATAATATTGTTGTACACAAAATTATATCCTTAAAAATTCATAATCCTAATTACCAGTATATTTAGAATTAGAGCCACAAGAATGTTAAGTAGAGCCCAGAGCAGTGACTCAATGACTAAAGCCTTACCTTGCCAACACTGCGATCCCATTCATGTTCCGGTTCATTTCCTGACTGCTCTGCTTCTTCCCATCCAGCTCGGTAATTGTGGCCGAAAAAGCAGTAGATGATGTCCTGAAGTCTCTGCAACCCCATGGGAGACCCAGAAGAGGTTTCTGGCTTCTGGGTTTAGTATGGCTTTTTATCAATGGCCCTCACTACCATTTTGGGAGTAAACCATTGAATAAAAGATGTTTCTGCCTGCCCTTCTCTCAGTTAATCTATTCTGCTTTCTTAATAAAATAAATAAATGTTTAAAAAAAGGAAAGTAAGTAAATTGGGAAAGTATACAGTCAGTTTTTTACATTATTCATAGCAACACTAACATGTTAGTGACTGAATATTTGTTTCGCCTCAAGATTCAGATATCAATGCAGACAATTAATAAAATGAATAACTGTATAAAACCATCTAAGAGAGTATGCACCCCATTCAACACAAAGTGTGGACACAATCGAGTTAGACTATCGTCAGTGTGGAAAATATTTTTCACTAGAACTTAAGCATATTCATACTCTGATCTTTTCCTTGTGCGTATTGAAGAGTTCTCCATCATCAAGTGTGGTGGAAACACCTACTGGGAGTTTTGAGGCCCTTCTGTGTTCTGTTTCCCAGCTCTCCCTCCAGATTAGGGAAGTTCTCCTTTATTATTTCATTAAATATATGTCTATATCCAGCTTCTCCTTCTGCACCTTCTGGAACTCCCATAACGCTTGTATTTGACCTTTTCATACTGTCTCTTAATTCTTGAAAACTTTTTATAGCTTGAACCGGCTCTGCCTCAAGCCTTCTAATTGTTTGCCCATTGTGGCACAAAATATCTTCCAATTGTGATATTCTTTCTTCTGCCGCCTGCATTCTTTTATGGAGACTTTGCACTGAATTTTTAATTTGGTGTATTGACTTTTTTTGTTTCTATATCCTGTGTGACATATTCCTTAAATTCCTTGAACTCCTGTATGTGTTTCTCGTTGTGGATAAACATCTTCATAATGAATTTTCTGATTTTCGTGTCACCCTTTTTCTTGATGTAGTCCTCAGTTAACTTATAGTTTGGCAGCGGCTTTTGCTTCTTTGCAGGGAATTCTTCAGTAGTATTCAGTGTGTCTCTGACTTCCTTTACTCTTGGTCATTGTATTTGTGGCTAGCAGATTTTTCTCCTTCAGACAAGTTCCTAAGCTGTGTCACCCAAATGTCTGCAGTTCAATTTTCCATATTGCAATTTGTACCTAGTTTTTTCTTTGCAGTCTCTTGTGTTAGACTTCTACCACAGTCTCTGTAGCCCCAGCTGCTTGTTCACCACTCTCTAACTCCTGTGATCCTGTGCTGAGGCAAATACTATTTTCACCAATAACATTGCAAACAATCAAGCATCATATAATGGCTCTTTTTAACTATGTGTTTTGATGCAAACAGGAACACACAGATGAAGAAACACACATGTATTCTCACATAAACCAAATTAAATTTCTGGTTGCAAAAAGTCATAACATTTAAATGTATTGTTCCAGATTCTCTTCAAAATAGTGTAACCTTTGGTATCATAATGAAGAAACTAAGTACTATAAAATTTTATGTGAGGACAAAGTGACTGCTGATTTATTTGGGGCTCGACATTGTTTACAGACTGGATTTACTATGAAATGCCTCCTTAACAACAATCATGATTGTAATACTATGTGAGTTAACAAAGCTATATAGCCTTCAATCATTGGAACTGAATGAACTGTCTCTAGTTGAATAGATCTGTTTGAGGAGATTAAAATAGCTGTGAACATGTAACATTTTATTGGTAAGGGAGAAGCAAGAAAGAATTACACCTGTAAAATCACCTGTCTTTCAACTGAAATTACTGAACTGCACAAAGGCAATTTTACTAAAAGTTGGCAAAATTGAAAAACCGCCTATTTGTACCAGTAAATTTCAGTTATGCTACACACTTCCAATTCTCTTACAGGCCTGTCCTTCGTGGGACACTCTGTTTTCCTGGGAACAGGTCAGTCTTCTCTGTGGATATGACACTTTTGTCACTTTGAAACATAAACATCTAAGGTTTTAGAAAATGCACAGAGTCAGCAATTGCAAATATGTAATTTTGTTTTTGTTCCTTCAGTGTTGCCAAACTGCTTCAAGTAGAAGATAGTAATTTATGACTGCATGCCTGTTTAAATTCTCTTTTTTCATTCAGCCCGCAGCTTTGAGATTGCTTAATTTAAAAACTGGAGTTCAGTGTATATGGTTTCCTAATTAATTGCTAATCCCTAGTTCTCGTAATTTTACTCTGAAAATTTGTCATAGTTTCAGAGGAAAGAAAAAACCTTTTGTATGTCATTTTTCCTTCTTAATCATTTATTCTTGGTTTTGTGGCTGTGTTTTCTTATGTCATCAGATCCTCCTCTGTCCATCATTTCCTCTTCCTACTGGCTTCTCATTTGGAGCTAAGAACTGGTCTCTGAAACTGCAAGAATGCTGTTCTTATACTGCCAGTAATTTCTTCCTAATTTCTATTTATACTCTTTTATTTATATTCTCTTACCTCTTTCCCAAAATTGATACAGCAAATACTGTACAGCAGTTAGACCTTTGTCTAGCACCTTGGTCATGTTAAGATTACACTTTGTTATACTAAGGACACAGAATGTGTTAAGAATTCATAATGTTTGAAAAATTCATTGTTAAACGGTGAGTTAAGGTCCCTTGCATGCCTTTACATCTCCCACCTCCCCTTTTTTTCCTCCATATTCTAGCTTTCTGCCATATCACCAAAGACCAAGAACGATTTTGATAAATGCCAGTTCCTTGATATTTGTCTTTTTTTTCCTCCAGTCAATATATTTCTACTCTTTGTAATTCACCTATTCTGCTACAGAGGACAAAACGAACACTTCAGTTTCAAACAAAATATATTTAATTATGTCATAGTTTGCTCACTCTCCTGGAGCATGGCATGCTTTGGTCAATCTCACTTATTTCATAGCTTAAAACAAAAAATGTTCCTGATTTCTGTGACTTCTTGGACTTTTCATGATATAATTCTCATAATGAATGAGATAGAATTATCTCTTCGAAATATTGCTATTATTTCAGGGATCAAATTTAGTACATCTTTCTCACTTTCACAAAATTGCCTTAATGGATTTTATACCCTTCAAAGTTAATGAATATCAAAAATTAATGAATCCTAGATCTCTTTATTATCTTAATTAGCATGCAAACAGAGTTCAAATACTTCTATATTAATATCTTAGAATTTCAGTAGCGTCATATTGAAATGCTTCCTTTATTCCTCAGAGCTTTTTCTTCAGGGATCATATGAATTCTCAGGTGATCATATAAATTTTCATCCCACAACAATGTAAAAAATTGGCAGTCATTCTTGATGGCCATGTCTGTTTCATACAGATGCACTGTTTGTGAATATACTGACATTGGTGAATTCATCAACAGATGGAAGAGTCAGGTTAATTAAACATATAGTGTAGTCACTAGGGCAACTTACTAAAATTCACAGCAACACAATGACTAAATTAAAACATACATGGCTCACTACATTTCTAAATAATGAAATAGATGATAAACATAGTTTCTAAATTTTTATTAAAAATCACACTGATGGGAAGCATCAGTGTTTTGAGTTTGTTCAAAAATGGAAAATCTCAAGGTAACAGACCATTATTTTGTAACTTTCATTTGCACAAAATAATAAAGTCTGTAACAGAATCTTGTATGTAACTTTTTCTAATCAATGTGCGTGCGTAAGATAAAACCAATTAGAAATGAGAATAAATGCGCTTGTGCTAATGTAATGTCCTAATTACAAACACTGCTGATAGAGGTAACCACTTGTCTGATGCTAATCTCCTGACCCCGAGCCCTGCCTTAACATTGATGAAATTTCTCTGTAAATTTTCTGTTGTCTGCTCTTTAGATGGGAAGTCTCATTTTCTTGGCTTCAAAGTTTCTGCATCTGCTTTATGCTCTAGTGTTACAATGTGATCTTAATCTTTAATTTTAATTGTAAACTTAATCTGTTGCATTATGTAATGGACTCCATTACTTAGCATAAATTGTTGCTGCTTTTTATACTAATACTGGCATTAAATAGAATTATGATGGACAAGTAACTAGTCACTGAACACTTCATTATGCGAATGCAGCACAGAAGTGCTTACTTCTAAACTTCATTGTGATCAGAATGATGAATGTAGGAAATCCTTGAAAGGACTAATGGTAACAGGAATGTTTCTGAGAAAACAGACTTAAAACTGAATATTTTGATGGGAATGTTCCCCTTGCCTTAAAGCATCTATTTTATACAGTGCTTTTGATTTAGCAACTGTAGATCTAAGAAGCAATGGAGGTTTTAATTTTCATTATCACTATTGATTTTTCTTTTACAAGCTTGCATCATTTTATTATGTGTTAGTGATTTGTAAACGGCATTATTAAGGTAATATTTATGAATTTTTTTAATTGCTTACATAGCACAAAAGAGGGAGTATGCTTCAATAAGTATTTAAAAATTACTGCTTGCTTGAATATTAGAACTTGAATCCATCTTTGATGACATTTTCCGGGTGCAGGGTCCAGGTTATGAAAACAACATACTCCTCAATGAAATCCATGTCTTTCCCAAGCCAAGAGAGAAACTGACCACTGGATTGCAACCAGAAATATGTACTAATGATCAAAGTACATTCATAATTATTAAAACTTTTTTTCACTTACTAGTGATTGAACTGTTTATGACTTACACTAGTGAGTCATAGATTTATTATTAAGATTAAAAGAGATTTTCCGCTTAGATCTTTAAAGAAGACAAAGAATCATTTATTTTTGGTTTATACATTACAGAGTGTAGGTTAATCAAGTGGGTATCCCTTTTGACTTTATATAGACCATCAACAAGATCATAGTTTTACTTTCGATTTTTTTCTTCATGGAAAATTTAATGCTGAGATAGTTTTTAGCTACCTGAAATTTTAATCTTATTTGAGACATTTGGATGATTTTGAATAACATGTAAAATTCAGTGAAGTTTAATGTAAATAGATCAGAAAATATCCTCGTAGGCACTTGCTTGTAAAATATATCATGTAGTTCTGATAATTAGAAATAGCGTACCAATTTACACTGGTTAGATTGCTGAATTCCGTATCAGAATTCTGTATCACACACACATACATTCCAGAACTTATTTGAACTGCAAATCTAAACTATTTTCCTGAAAGATAGGGAAAATTGTTAAGATTAAGCATATTTTACAAGAAGTTCAAGTAAGCAGTCCGTCCTGAGGTTATCTGATTTAATTATACTCTAAAGACTAGGTGAAGGGCTTGATTAATTAAACCAAGAAGATAGTGCTTATTTAAGTAATTATTGCCTGTTGGCACATTACTCTTAGAAAACTTCAATATTTTTTAAGAGTTGCAAATTATCCTCATGATAAATTAAATCACACAGATTGATTCTGAAACCGTTACACAGTCAGAACAATGAAGCCATAATGATGTTTGGAGATAGAAAAATACACAACAGCAATTTTAAAAATTATAATAAGGTATTTGTTTTCCTCTTAATGATGTGTAATTCATATTACATGTGATAGTGCCTTGGATTTTCAATTCTCTTTTTATAAGGGTTATTTAAAATTAATAACTATTAATAATTTGAACAATTCTAATAATTCAAATATTTCTAACAATGTTTGCTTTATTTGAAAATGCTGCAATAATTCACAGAAATATAAAATTATGCTTTTCAGATTTTCCAGTGGAAAGAAATAAATCCTTTAAAAAAATTACATTTTTCAATGCTTGATAGTAGGCATCCATCTTAAAGTCGCACTGTAATTATGCCCAACCCTATAAAATTCTTAAATTTCTCGTTTAAAATACTGTGCTCTCATTCATTCACAAATTTAAATTTAGTTGTTGATAAAATCCTGTATAATTACCTTAAATAAGATTATTCTCCAAAGGATTTTGACATGTTAATAAATGTATCAAACCACATTAAAATAAGTAATACTAAATATATCTAGTCTACCTCTTAAAAGTAGAAACAATACTAACATTTACTGAATCATAAAAATTTGATTTATAATACATTTAGTATAGACAAATCATGTAATGCAAAATATATCACACAGTTCTGATAATTAGAAGTATTTATGGGTATTGTTCTGTGAAGATGTCATATGCCAAGTAGAAAACTACAGATGAGCTAGTAGGCACCACAATTGGAAACAAAGAAAAGTAGAATAGGTAGAAACTGTGATTCCCTAATTCAATCAGCATTTACCACACGCCTCTTATAAAATAATATATTGTATGTCCTAAAGGTGTAAGCAATTATGTGCTACTCACATTTTTGGACAAAGAATGCATACCGATTGACACTGGTAAGATTGCTGAATTCTGTGTCAGTGTCTCTTTCAATAGCTACCACCTATGTAAAGGTGCATTCTGAGACACAGGAAGTAATGACACAAATACATCAGTCTCTGCTACCTAAATAGATTTGAATTGAGTTCCTAACTTTTGGTTTCAGGCTCACCTGTTGCAAACAATTGGGGAGCTGTGTCAGAGAATAGAAATATCTGCTTTTCTCATTATGCTATTCAATGCTTTAAAATTATAGTGAGTAATATGTCTCTCTTTTTTTTTTTCTGTTTTAAGTTCAGTGAATTGATTCAACCTTGAGTTTCTTCAACAAGTTTTCTCTGTGCTTTAAGTGTGAGTATATACATAGGAAACCAAGCAAATGGCTATTAGGTGCCTGCCATTGCAGCAACATACCACAAACTCAGTAACTTAAATAACAAATATATTGCCATGTATTTGGAGAGATGTAAAACTCGAAATCATTTTCAAAAATTACATCCAAGGTGTTGACAGCATCACATTATTTCCAGATGCTCAAGTGGAGAATTTTTTCTCAGGTTTCCTTGCTTTTAGGGAAATACAAATGAAAACAACATAGAGGGTCATCTAAATCCAGTGAAATTGGCCTAAGTCCAGTGAGATTGGTGTGGATGTGGGAAGAGAGGAACCCTCCTTCGTTGGTGGTGGGAATGTAAGCTACTACAATGACTATGGGAGTCAATATGGAGAGTATTAAGAGAACTGAAAATTGACCTTCTGTATGACCTAGATAACCCATTTCTGGGAATGTGTCCAAAGGAAATGAAATTTGCATGTGAGAAAGGGGCCTGTAGTCCTATATTCACAGCAACACAATCTACAATAGCAAAGACATGGAAACAGCACAGATTTGCCTCAAAAGAGAAGTAGATAAATAAATCGTGGTACATGCACTCCATGGAATACTGCTTATCTATTAAAAACAATGAAGTTCTACCATTTGCACCAATCCCAAATGGACATATATCACATGTTCTTTCTGATATAAGGCAACCTCTATGCAAAATACACGAACAACAGCTCTTTCAATACTGATCTTACTGCATCTCAGTAGGTGGAGGAAGATTGATATTCTTGTTTTTATTCTCATTCATTAAAGGAAGCTTTTACAAATTTATTATTATTAATAATTCCCTTAGGTCACGCAGTAGCATCATTTGCTTCAAGCAGGCTCTTGCAGATCATGGAGGAGGAAAGCAAAATCCCAGAGCTTACAAAATTGTGTTATAAAATAATAAAAATAATTTAAAAATTAAATAAATCTTTTTTTATTGTTATTAACATTGTATTATGTGATACAGTTTTATAGGCACTGGGGATTCCCGCCATCCCTCCCATACCCCTCCCCCCACGGTGGATTCCTCCACCTTGCTGCATAACCACAGTTCAAGTTCAGTTGAGATTCCTTCATTGCAAGCATATACCTAGCATAAAGTCCAGCGTCTTATTGTCCAGATAAGTTCAGTGGCCTCTTGGGGAGACCTTCTCTGGTCTGAAGGTAGGGCTAACAGAGTAAAGTTCCGGTCAGTTAAAAGCCCCAACAAAACCTCAGTATCAATATACAACATTATGGAATTAATTGACATAGTATTGGGTAAACAATATGTTAAAAATAATGCAAGTTCCATTCTTCGAAACATCTGGGTTGAGACAGTATCAATGACAGGTTCAAAAAATAACAAACAACCAAACAAAAATTACAGGTTAAATCAAGGCAAACATGTGGTATCTAACCTTTAAATAAATCTTAAGGGCAAAACAAAGCAAGAGTGAAAACAAAAAGTCCTACAAGACACCACAAGTCATAATGCATAGAAACCTATCAGAATTAATGACTGAAAAGGGACTCGAAGGTGGTATTATGCATGCTGGTAACGTTGTTCTGTTCGTATAAAAGGGGATAAAATGTACGTCTTCAGTTTGAGGGGAATTTTACCTATCTGTATATTTATAATATGTGTTGTTTTCTTTATTAATATCTTACATTAAAAATTTAATATAACCAACGTAAAATAAATGCACCTTTTTGGTACTTCAGGTGAATTGGATTTACTGAATTCAAAATTTCTTGTAAAAATACTCCTTTTTGTTGCCTACTCTCAAAATTTCAATCGAATTTTTTCATACAGTTCTCAATGACTATATAATCTCACAATTTATAACTGCTTCTGCATAGTCTTTCAAAACTAACGAAGATGTCTCGTTTTTTATTAAAAAAATATGTTGTCTATTTTTAGAGGCAAAAAGACAAATATAAAAGAGACAGGGTTCACATTCACTGATTGATTCTAATCACCTACATGGTTAATATTGGATCTAATGCAGCCTGAAGTTGATTAGGCAAATCAGATACTTCCGGAGGTTCCTAGGAACTGGATTCTCTCGCCAGCAGACCCACCTTCCAAGGTCTGTGCTGAAAAGAAACTACAGTCAGGACTAAAGTCAGAAACTAGCCCAAGGTGCTTCAATACAGAAAATGTACACTCCCTTCCTTTGAGGAAAGATACATAAATTATTTTGGTAAAATTAAAATAAGACCTAGAAATAAAACTGCTGCTTTTGCTTGGACAAGAAAAATAGAGTATCAATCGTTTGTTTTTGGTCATTGCTTGTTTTAACACAATTAAAGAGTACTTTGGTTATTCTGACTGCATGAAAAGCAGCACGTGCATCTGCTGTACTTTCTTTTTAGTTGAAAATGTCACACTTGTTCATAGAGGATATAACTTAAAATCACCTTGAAATAAATTCATCTGCCTCCACAATCTCTTGTTATCCATGAATTAATTCAAATGAGGTTTGTGTAGTCATCATTGTCAGGAGCAAGCATGAACTAGCTTGATTCCAGCAATTAACTCAAGAACACAGTGAAACCACGTGTTTTAAGTATTTGTTTTGTCAGGGTAAATGTTGCAAAATAATACACTTTCAATCTTTATAATATTCTCAAATGTAATGCTTCGTTTTGGGTCAGTAATCACAGTTCAGATAGTTTTATTTCCATAACCTATAAATAGCATTTTAAAGTTTTGCTACTACATAAAGCAATAAAAACTTCATATTATTTGTTTGTAAATGATAATCAACACAGAATATGTTGCCTGTCCTGTCCTGCTAACCTCACATTTTTATCAATTTCACACTCCCTATCATCTCTACTCTAACATATCCTGTCAGTATTTATCACTTGATATAATCATCTATAATTTATTCAATCTTCTTGTTCAGTTAAATCCTTGTCATAATAGAAGATTTATTATTACTTCATGATACAGTTCCATAGGTTCTGGGATTTCAAAATCTCCTCTCCAAGTCTATTCCCTCACCCATTAATTCCTCCTCCAGTATCAAAATGGGTGGTCCTTCATGAACTGGCATTAGCTCATCATAGTGCTGTTTCAGGGTTTCCCGACATTGTAGTCATGGACAATGTCCAAAAGTCCACCGTCCTGCTGTTAGAATATTTTCACCTGTTTCACTGGGAGTCCATGTCTTGTTTGGATACAGACAGACATACTGCACTGTGTCTCAACATCTAAACATGTCTATCTCCACAACACATCTGTTCATCCCCTTAAATACAGAGTCAGAAAACACAGCCCACAGCAGGGAGAAAAACAGAAAATTTTCATCAACATGAAATTAAATAACATGCTACAGAATTTTCTATCTGTTGCTAAAGTGATAAAAAAGAAAATTTTAAAAATTATGCTCTTGTTTTTATTGTAATTTCTTCAGAGACACGTGGGTCATGCAATAGCATCAATATCTATGAGATGCAGCAACAACTGTTCAAATGGATATTGAAAACCGGAAGCACTTAGGAGCATTCAAAAAATACTTTATGGATTATCAGTTAAAGCATCACAAGGACTTATTGAAAAATAATTAACTGACTAGAAAGAGTGAAAAGTAAAATTCACACCAAAAATAATCAGATTTGAGACAAAAAAAAACAACAAAAACAAAACAAAACAAAAAGAAACACACTTCAAATTGAAACAAGAAAGAGACATTACCTAAGAAATTGAGTAAAATAACCCCTCAGCCATATTAACAATGCGGATTATGAGGGGGCAATGGCTTTAAATTAGAGATGAACGAGAAATTACGCCAATTTTCTGCCGTTTATACATTGCTTGGCACTGTTATCATGGACGATAGTAGAGATTGCAAATTTTTTGTTGTGTAGGTATATTTAGAAGTTTCCTTGGGAGTTTAAATTTGTTATTAGAGATGCCTTCTGTTGATTTTCCTTGATTCTTGGCAGTCTACTCTCCATAACATTCTTGATTTGCAAGATTACATATGTGTGTTTATTCTCTCTCTCTCTCTCTGTTTTGTTCTGCATTTTCTTTGAAAATTGTCTTATGTTAGAGTGAACATATGCCATATGTCTTTTAGGTACTGCCTGATTTCACTTAAAAATGGTCTCTAGTGGGGCTCATTTAGTTGCAAATAATAGAATTTCATTCATTTTAATATCTGAGTAGTATTTCATAGAGTATATGTCCCTGCTTCTCTATACAGCCCTCTTTTAATGGGCATCTAGGTTGTTTCCATGGTTTTGTGATTGTTGATTTTACTGCATTGAATGCAGGGTTACAAGCTGCTTTATCATGTATCAGATTCTTTGGATGTATCCACAGGGCTGGGATTTCCTGATCATATGGTAGGTGAGTTTTCAGTGGCCTGAAAGTGTCCATACTGACCTCCATGGGGCTTCACCAGCGTACAATCTCGCAAGCAGTAGAATAGGGTTCTTTTCCCCCACGTCTTTGCCAGCAAGTAGTGTTGGTTGTGTTCTGTGTGGGGCCATTTTCCATGGAGGTCAGTGGAACCTCTGTATTGCTTGAATTTGAATTTACCTTATTGCTAGGGAGCCTGAGTATTTTTTCATATGTCTGTTAGACATTTCATATATTGGTTAGACTTTGAAGTACCTGCTGATTTCCTTCACCCATTTCCTCACTGTTTTGTTTGCTTTGCTATGGTTATCCTAGTATCCTTTGTATATTCTGGGTGTTAGTACTCTGTCTGTTGTGTAGTGTGCAAAGATTTCCTTCCAAAATGTTTTTTTTTTTTTTACTTTATTGATTGTTTCTGAGTATGATGCAGTCCCATTTGCTTATTTTTGTCTTGAATGCCTTTGCTTTTGATGATTTTTTTCAACATCTTTGAGCCTTTCTCTTGAGAAGTATTTCCTATGTTTTCTTCTAATTGTTGGATAATTTCTGGGTGTATGTGCTGATCCTTTATTTATTTACATTGGATCTTTTTGAGCTGCTATCCAGTTGTCCCAACAGCATTTGTTGAAGAGACTCCCTTTGTGCCCTGGGCTGGTTTCTGTTTTCCTCTTTAAGATTAGATGACTGCACATGGTTGGGCTCCCTTCTGATGTTTTCTTTCTGTTCCATTGATCGTCCTCATTGTTTCTGTACCAATATCAGGCTGTTTTGATTAAGAAAACCCTATAATATACCCCAAGGTCTAAGATTGTGATCTCTCCAGATAAATTCTTATTGTTCAGGATATTTTTGCCTATTCATGGTGTTTTTTGTTTCCAGATGAAATTTTGTACCATTTTTTTCAGCTCTGTATGAATAATGTTCTTAGAATTTTGATTGGAATTGCTTTGAATTTATATATTGCTTTTGGTGACATGAATATTTAGATGATATTACTCTTCCCAACCATCAGAATGTTATATTTCTCTACTTCTGAAAGTTTTCTTCTATTTCTTTTTTTAATGTTCTGTGATGTTTTGTATCTTCTCTGATACTTTGAAAGGTACCATACCGATTAGTTTTTCTGTAGCCTTGGAGTTGTTTCCAAACATTAGTGCTGTTGATTTGTGTTTATATGTTTTGTGCCCTGCCACTTTACCAAACTCTTGTATAAAATCTAATAGTCCATCCCTTTTTCTACATAAACCATTTTCTCTCTCTCTCTTTCAAAGATTTATTTCTTATTTGTATTGGAAAGTCAGATATACAGAAAGGAGGAGGGGCAGAGAGGAAGATATTTCATCCACTTAGTCACTCCCCAAGTGGCCGCAACAGCCAGCGCTGAGATGAATCAGAGCCAGGAGCTTCCTTCTGGTCTCCCATGCATGTGCAGGGTCCCAAGGCTGGGGGCCATCCTTGACTGCTTCCACATGCCATAAGTTGGGAGCTGTAGGTGAGGCAGGGCCACCCAGATATGAACCAGTGCCCATAGGGAATTGTAGCATGTGCAATGTGAGTTCAGACAATAGGCTAATGCACCAGGTCCAAATTCTAACTGCTTCTTTGTTGAGTCTTTTAGTTTTCTGTGTATACAATCACGTTCGCTGCAAACAGAGATAGCTTAAATTCCTCTTCTCCAATTTGAATTCCATTAATTTCTTTTTCTTATCTAATTGCTCCTGCAAGTACTTCCAATTTTAAATAACAGTTGCAATAATGGTCATCCTTGCCTATTTCTATATCTTAGTGAGAAAGCTTCCAGTCATCCCCATTCATTAGGATGTGGGCTTTGGGTTTTTCATAAATGTTCTGATTATCCTATGGAATGTTCCTTCAAGGCCTATTCTGCTTGGAGTTTTTAGAATGAAGCGGTGTTCCATTTCATCAAATGTTTTCTCTTTGTCTATTGAGACTCTCATATGTTTTTGGTTTTCAGTTTTGATGACGTGGTGTATCACATTTTTAGATCTGCACATGTTAAACCACCACTGCATGCCAGGCATAAATCCCCCTGGTTCAGATATCTGTCTGATATATTGCTGTATTCTCCTTGCTAGTGATTTCTTGAAAGTAAGTGTCAGTATTCATCAAGGATATCAGTCTACCAATTTGTTTCTTTGTTGTGACTGCCTGGTTTTAATATTAAAGTGATATTGGCCTTGTACAAAGAATTTGGAAGGATTGCCTCCATTTCTGTTTTTTTGAATCATTTATTAAGAATTGGAGTTGGGCCTGGCATGATAGCATGGTGGCTAAAGGCCTCGCCTTGAGCATGCCAGGATCACCGGTGTTTGTTGCCTTGGGTTGAAAAGTTGTATGTTTACTTACTAGGCAGAGCAATAAAGATGGGCTGAGGGGGATCATCCAAGTTCTATTTCACTCCCCAATAGCTGTGACAGCGGGCACGACTCAGGTTAAAACCAACACTCTGGAACTCCATCTTGGTCCTCCACATGTATGCGTGGGTGCCAACTGTTTGGGCTATCTTTCACTGCCTTCCTATACTTATCAGCTGAGAGTTCTATCAGAAGTAGAGCAGCTCAGATTCCACCCGCACTCCCATGTGAGATGCCATTGCTGTAAGGTAAGCGACAGCCTAACTGATGTGTAAAAACACTGCCACCTTCTGTATTAACTTTTGGTGACCATTAGCCAAGACATTTTTAAATTCAATCAAAAGAAAAAAAAGTTTAGGCTCAAATAGAAGGAAAAGTTGTTACTTGCATAGGGATCAACACTATTATTATGATACTTTAGAAGACAGAAGAGTCTAGATTCAATTCTGTTTCACAGTTGAGAATGACACTTCCTTGTGCTGCAATTTCTCCCACTATGAGAGCAGTAATATTAATAATAATACCTCCTAAGAAAATGCGGAGGATTGAGTCAGTTTTACAGCAGATCTCCCACAGACTAGTAGTAAATTAGATATTTAGGTAACTAGATTATCTGTGTTAATGCTACTGTATGAATTCATGTGGGTTACACATGACCAGGAGAATGAAGAGGTAGTGATTAACACATCTTTGGTAATTGTGCTTTGCCAGTCTGTTATAATCTGCTTATCTACACTGCCTGCTGCTTTCTCCTGCCAACTCTCATCAGTGTCCCATCAGGGTACAGCTCTGTGGAATACACAACCTGCTGCTGACTAGGCTTCTGGACTCCCAGGATACAGACTCCCACTGCTTGCTACTCTGTGGGATGCCATGGCATCCTGGGATCTTAGAGGCCATGGCACAAAGGGGAGAATCGCAGTGCCCACCCACCCTGCATGTTTGTAGAGAATTCATTGAAATGTTTTTTCTGACTTTCCTTTTCTACTTGGAAATGTATATTGCATTCAAAAAACTCTCTACCGATAAGAACTATGAGAATTACCCTTGACAGATTCTTAATCTCTTTGAAATAAAGATTTCAGTGTTCCCATTCATTTCAATTGACACTGTTTCTGTCTTTAGGTGGTGATTTTAAATAGGCTTCTCAAGTGTTTGCATTGGAGGTAGAGAAAAACGGGATAATTTTCTGTTCTACTCCATTGTTCATCTGCCAGTCTCTGTCAAATTGTTGGAGAATGTAGAGGAGGAAATTATTCACACTGTATGGAAAATGGGCTTCACTGTCAAATTAATTACCCAGATATAAACTTTTTACTTACAAATGGTTTTCTGCATCCAATTAATTAATTATGCTCACTTTAGTCTGCAATATGTCAAGAAAATAAAGGACTAGAAAACAATGGCCGAGGAAATTAGTCAGAACAAATTCTTATCCTTGAACACAGTTTACATGGCGGGAGTGTTATTAGATTTTTCTGTAACAAGATATTGATGATTAGATATATAAATATAATGCCCTTAAACACATGAAGGACAATATACATAAATACAATTACTCTAATATTTAATTGTATAAATTCTCATCAATGCATTGTTGTTTTATCGCCAGGCATTTTTATGTAGTAAAGACAGGTAAGTGAAAATGCAAGCATGATGTTCTCTTCACCAAGAAATCTTATCATAAATGATTACTGTATTTCCAAAGTAGGAATTTCTAACAGTTAGTAAGCTGAGATGTGTATTCACATATATGTGTGTGCATTCATTTCTCTGGAAGAACTATTATAAATGTAAATGTGTATGCACATATTATGTAAACATAAATACTTTTAAAGCTGTCACATAAAAAAACATTGGATGAAACCTTAGCCTCCGATATTCATGTGATCTAATAAATATAGTCACGCAAAGAGAATTTAGTAAAATGTATAGCTACTTCTAAAATTGAATGCCATGTCATTTGTTAAAATTCTTGCGACATTAAAGGAGACATTTGGCCTCGCTTAGCTACCATCCTTTCTTATTTTCAAACCTATGAGGAGATTCTTCTACACTTCTGATACTATTGGAGGAGCTAAATGTGAAAATGAAATATAAAATACGTGTAGCAACAACTGTTGGATACTTCATGAATAATTCAGCCCTTGTTTAACTATACCTTTTGCCTAATATGACTTTGTATTGCACTGTTTTCTATAATTACATCCATTGTTACATGGTTTTAGAAAAAGATCTAGTAGTATAAAATACCCGTATTGATATTACGTGAAAATAATCAATATAAAATAATTTTAGTTTTTAAATTTCAGTATGAATTATATTCTGGTGTCAGGAATAAAAAGCACAAATTCTCAGAGCAATTATGAAAACACCAAAAGAGTTTCAAAAGTCAGACAAGGTATCCAAGAAAGTGTTTACTTACTGTGTGAAATTAATTGAAAATGAGGGCAAATGATTCACATGTCACATCTCCCCCTCCATAGTTGCACTCAAAATTCTATTCATATTGCATAGGAAAAGTCTTGGCTAAACGCACTTCAGATTTTCCGACCGTGCTTCCCATGACAGGGTTAAGTTGCCCTTCTCCCAGCATGGAAATGTTGGACCATATGGTACTCTGCTCCTCTACTGTGAAGACGGGCTCCCACAGTTTCCCAGAAAATTGCGTCTCTAGGAGATCAAACATGAAACATAACAATTTAATATGTTGAACTTATAGAAAAGAAGAAAAAAAATAAAATGACAACAAAAAATAAAGATAAAAAATGTATTTTGCAATACTTTTGTTCAGCTTTCAATGCAATCTTCCAAACAACCCTCTTATCCACAAAGGTGATTTTTGCAAGCAAAGAAATTATATACTTAAAATACATACTAGTGCTTTTGAATAAAATTAATATATTAAAATATATTTGCTTCATCAATGGCTTTAGTTTAGAGTGAGCAAAATATAGTGAATTACAGCAGAAAAAAAATGAAAAAAAGTTTTGAGTGTTAATGTTGGAGTAACAACAGGATATTTTCTTAAAGGAACAAGGTGAATATGATAGATTCTAAAATGTTCAAACAATAAATATTTTATAGGTTATTATGTTGTCCAATTTAATGACAACTTAAAGGTTTTCTTCTTCCTAAATATGTAATTCTTGCTGTATGCATCTTATACTTAGCACAAAAAATTAAATAAGTTTTAGGCTTATTATTTCCCTCATGGCAGATAGAGAAATAATGAGGTTAGAACGGTCCGTAAAAATATCCCAGCCCTGGAGACTCCCGGATCCTCAAAAAGGACTATGAGCACGGGCACCAAGGGCTATAACCCAACTGCCAAGGAGACCACGGGGAATTGGACTGCCCTTGTAGGCCAAGAGCTCTGAGGTCATCCACTCCCTTTCAGATCTTACACATGGGGTGGAAGATGCCCAGATCCTTCCTCACAGGATCTAATGTCATCGGAACAACAGCCAGGAGCCCTGAGCAGTTCGCAGAAACAGAAGAACAGTAAACGTCCTTCGGGCCATGGGATAGGATCTTTCTCTGGTCCTTACTTGGTTCCAACTTTGGATCCCCACCTTCTCTTGCAATGACCATCAGGGTCGCTCCAGGGCCCCCCAAAATTATATCAGATAGGCAGAGAGCAATAAGGAAAGCTTAGAACAGCCAGGAAGCATTCAGCTTGGACTCCCATATACCTTATTAGATAGGACACAAAGCTTAGGTACTCTTCACGAAGGTATTGAAGATTTCTCTGCACATCCCTCCTAAAACTGTTTTGCTGTCACCTCAGTATGTGAAAGAAGAGTATCCTAAATGAACTTCATTGTATCTGTTGTACATATATGATGATCTTTATGAATTTTCAATCATATCATGTAATTTTCATTCCAATCCACTGCTTACTCTTGGAAAATCCCACACTTAGGGCTGGAAAGTAATGTAGCAAGATGTTTTATAGCTATCCCTGACACCTCAGCTGATTCTCCCCTCCCCATATTCAACAATGTTCAAGCCACATATATTTTATTTCCCTTCATAGAAGAGCAAAGCCTTTTTCCAAGTTCAGTAACTGTGCACTCGTTTCTGTCTGGTCATGTTTGCCTAAGCTATGTGTGTCTGCATAGTTTATATACAAGTATTAAGTCTTCATCATGGATTCCAGTGTGTCATTTGTGCTCTATCAGGCAATGTACTTTTCAATCATGATTTAAAGGAATTGAAATTAATTGCTACTAAAGCAGAAAATCTTTTCAAAACCCCATACCTATAATTACTATTGTAGACCCTATTCTCAAAGCAGACTGAAAGAGATTTGCTCAATTGCTAGAAAATTCCTTTTAACAGCATGCCATCATACAAATCTGCCTTATAATTTCACCACATGTTCATAATATGCTCACTTCTTCAATTATTCTTTTCAACTTATTTTTTTAATTGTTCAGTTTCAAAGTCACAAATAAAATAACAATGATTTGCTGCACTTATGAATTCTATTCAGAAACCACTGTGTCTTCATAGTTCAATCCAATTCATTTTCCATCAGTTGTTGATATTTCTTTATTAAGTTATGACTCTGCATAGCCACAAGATCACTTGTTGAACCCACATCAGTTATGAAAGAATTGAGTGTATGCTACAATCTGGATTAATTATGTAGTAACATTATGTTGTTTTGTATTTTTATGTGAAAGAGTTCATTTCCTCCATTGTCTGTACATTATCATACTGCTGGGTAGAAAAGGGTATCTGAAGTTCAGAGAAATGTTCTAGTTGATGTCATTCATTTATATTATTTTCATCAAATACATTTTCAGGATGATGATACTCAGAAAGAATTTAAATAGTTTTATTTCATTCTTCAGAAAATATTAACACATTCACTGAAAATGTTTTTAATCTCTATAACATGCATGATAGTGCTTTGAAAATGTGTGCAAAAATAGGGCCTGGTGCGATAGTTTAGCAGTCAAAGTCCTCACCTTGAGTGTGCCAGGATCCCATATGGGCGCCGGTTCTATTCCCTGTGACCCAGCTTCCCATCCAGCTCCCTGACTGTGGCCTGGGCAAGCAGTCCAGGACTGGCCAAAGGCTTGAGACCCTGCACCCGCCTGGGAGACCAGGAAGAGCTCCTTGCTTCTGGCTTCAGACTGGCTCAGCTCCAGCCATTGTGGCCACTTGGGAAGTGAACCATTGAATGGAGTATCTTCCTCTCTGTCTCCCCTCTCTGTATATCTGACTTTCCAATAAAAATAAATACCTTTTTGAAAAGCTGCAAAAATAGAATTAAAGCATTATTTTAGAAAGCAATTAGAAATCAATGAATACCCCTTCACTTACATCCATTTTCATGAATTTTAAATTATCAGAGGAAATTGATTAGTGGAAAAAATACTTCCTAGAACTAATAATCTTCTTTGAAATAAATTATTAAATTGATTTTCCTGCATGTGTGTTATCCAATTTTTCTTAATGTATTTTTTTAAAGATTCATTGATTTTTTTATTTATTTATTGGAAAGTCAGATATACAGAGAGGAGGAGAGACAGAGAGGAAGATCTTCCGCCCAATGATTCACTCCCCAAGTGAGCTCAACGGCCCATGCTATGCCGATCTGAAGCCAGGATCCAGAAACTTGTTTCAGGTCTCCCACACGGGTGCATGGTCCCAAAACGTTGGGCCGTCCTAGTCTGATCTTCCAGGCTTCAAGCAGGGAGCTGGATGGGAAGTGGAGCTGCTGGGATTAGGACAGGCGCCCATATGGGATCCCATCGGGTGCAATGCGAAGGAGCTGGATTGGAAGTGGGGCCACTGGAAGATGAACTGGATAGGGTTTCAGTCGCTGATCTGCTCTGCTGGGTCCTAAGACACATATTTTAAAGTTCACAGGAATATTTTGAATGTTGTTCGGATGTATGAGAAGTCTATCGCATGTTGTGCTGGTTCACTGTACGTGGTGGGTAAAGTATCAGATCATGAAAGTAATCGTCCAATTAGTGAATGAAAAATCACCCATTTCTGAAGGTCTAAAAGTAAAATATCTTGAGAAGAGTGACCAATCGTTTTAAATGCAATTATGATATAAAGTAATATCATAAGGTAATAATATAAAGTAATGTGGATATTAAACATTGGTGCAGCAGCATCAAGGTAAAGAGATATTGCTAAGCTCGATTCTGTTGAATACAAAGAAGTAAAAATCCTAGAGAAAACAGCAAACAGTACATTATAAAAAACTGGGTCTCAGCGCCGTGGCCTAGTGGCTGAAGTGCTCTCCTTAAATGCACCACGATCCCATGTGGGCACTGGTTCTATCCCAGCAGCTTCACTTTCCATCCAGCCATTGCGGCCACTTGGGGAGTGAATCAGTAGAGGTAAGGTCTTCTCTGTCTCTCCTCCTCTCTGTATATCTGATTTTCCAACAAAAAATAAACAAGTACTTAAATAAATAATATTTAAAAATATGTATCTTAGAATGTATACTAACAAAATAATTGAACCTTAAAAAGAACAACCTGATTTGCTGTAAGTTCTGAACAAGCATCTGTTGAACAAACGAATCACTCCTTGTAATTTGTCTGATTTACTTTTGTTTACCCTACCTCAAGAACCGGCGAATAAACTCAACCCAGTTCATAAGCAAAAATGTATACATGCTTTCAGTGTCATTGTGTCTTAAGTCCCTTGTTCAGTTGGCCATTCCTATGCTTAGTTTTGCCTTTAAAATGGATCCAGTTTTGTAACTCCTTGACTGAAATTCTCCCTAACTTTGTAGGTGTCTGGAGCTCAGTTTCTTGCCTTGAAAAACATACTTCAGAGAAATACTATGTGTTGAAAAGATCAAAAGCATACAAAACAACCTGGATTTAAAAATCATCAGGTTAGATTCAGCAATTAAAACAGCAGTAATGATTTTGCTGTTTCTGCAGAGGCACACACTCACCTTCATGAAATAACTCCAGATCTTTACAGTTGCTGCAAAATGGTTTTGAACTGATATTTCTTTGCCTAATCCTGCTGAAGAAAAATGATTCACTAAAAAGCATTATTGAAAACAGGAAATCAGAATTTATAGTTCATCTACAGTACTTCTGGGAGAAAAAGGAAAGACTTGCCTAAGGACATGATCTGGGAAATCGGAAATGGAGCTCACAAAAGGAAAATAAGATCAGCAGTTCAGCAAATTATAAAACTCCTCCTTATACTAAATAGAATCTTCAAAAAATAGCAGTGCATGTTAAAAATGTATAGATTTTAAGGAAACTAAATTCCTTTTCAAATAGACAATAATTGTGCATCTAGGAATAGATACTTATATGATAAAGGTGAGTATATTTATCGATTTAGGGAACCAGGAGGCTCATCCAAATCTTTTACCTGGGCACCAGTTCACCTGGGTACCAGGACTTCAACAGCTGGAGGACTTTACTCAGGCAGTTAGCAGGGAACTGAATCGATATAAGACGCACTCAGACTCCAGTTGGGGTCAGTATAGGATGCTGGTGTTATTCAGGTGACTTTGCATTCTAGATCATGTCGCTGGTCACACAAAATCTGACTCTGAATAATATGGAACAGATTTTGTTCAGTCTAGAACACTTCTAATAATATGCTAATTTGAAACCCTGAAGTAAACTTCTTGATTTCCTGAGAAATATTGAGTTAGAAAGGCTGGGATTTATCAGTAAACACATCAGAGCAAATAACCAAAATTCAAGGAATCGGTTCCCTGCTTCTAGAAAGGTATGTGGGAAAGAACAGCACCTGACAACATTGACATATCCCAATCCCCCCCTGGCCTACTAAGATCTCATGTAGAATCCTTCCGGAAGGAAATCACTCTGAGAACTATTCCCAGTAATTAAAGTATCAGCTTCAAGCAATGCCTTTGTAATTCATCTACAGGGCATGCCCTACTAGCAATGCGTGGAGGTCTGTTTTGATTTTATAATGTCTTAAAGTCATTTCAAGATCCCATGTAATTTTCACATTCTTCATACATAAAAAATTAGATGATCTTTTTTATTTAACTTTGAATAACTACAAATTCAAGTGATTTCTTTTTCGGTATATGCAAATTTTTTCTACCAGGATTTTGATAATACATTTCAGTATCACTAAAATGTCACATGTCATTCAAGTGAAAAAGCATAATAAATGGCCATTATACTAGGCTGGTATATTTCTGTTTAATAACAATTTTTGTCTGTGTCTGCATGTGTTTGTGTGTATACACATACACACATATATATATCTCACATGTATCTAACAATAATATTTATTTGCAAAATGCATTAGTAATTTTTTCAGAATCATTCCAAGATTTCAGATATGTTTTATTTATAGATAGATCTCAGAATTGTGATGTAAATAAATGCTCATCATTTTGTATCATTATTATATGCCACTAAAGGAAGTACATTTTCGTATCATTTTCCTGACACAATAAAATTGTGCGTATCAGTAGGAGGCAATATGATTGTTTGGATATGAATATGTATTGTGCAATGTGCAAGCTCAAGTAAATATATCAATATCCTTAGCCTTCAACATTTTGCATTGTGAAGACATCACAAATGCTTTCTTTTAACTTTCTCTGTTTAGAAAGCTATGCAAAACCTTACTGCTATTACTATTGTTATTATCCTGCTGTGCAATGAAAATGAAATCTTCTTAATCTATCTACCTGTAATTTGCCAAACATAAATCAAACGTACCCATCTTTCTCTGCCGTTTAAGGTATAATTTGAAAGATGATAAAAAAAAATAAAACACTTATCAACAATACTCTAAAACTAAGAAGCTTGAGCTGGTGTTAAGAATATGCCCACAAGGGCCCTGCACGATGGCAAAGTGGTTAAGGTCCTCGCATTGCATGCACAGGATCCCATATGGGCACTGGTTGTAATCCTGGCAGCCCTGCTTCCCATCCAGCTCCCTGCTTGTGGCCTGGGAAAGCAGTCGAGGACGGCTCAAAGCTTTGGGACCCTGCACCTGTGTGGGAGACCTGGAAGAGTCTCCCAGCTTTGGATTGGCATAGCACTGGCCATTGTGCTCACTTGGGGAGTGAATCATCGGACGGAAGATCTTCCTCTCTAACTCTCCTCTCTGTTATCCGCCTTTCCAAAAAAAAAAAAAAATAGAAACATCTGGAGAGTGAGACAGTAGATGGAAGATGTTGCTGTCTCCCTATTTCTCTGTAACTCAGTGCCCATTGACATGTATGAGAGCTAAATGGGATGTGGGACCGATGGAGCAAGTCTGCAGTACATACTGGCAAGCATGGGAACCTAGGGTAGGGGGCAGACCTGGTGGGTGCTATAAGGGGTCGCACCAACTAGGTGCAGTTCCCACTGGTTTGCAGGAGGGCTGAGTATGAAGAGGGCAGGATTGGGCTGGACTGCAACAACCATTGGTTCGCATGGAAGACAGGGCTGGAATCAGAACTGACCCAGCAATTGCAACGACCAGAATGTGATAAGCTGATTGGTGTGACCGATTGTGCAGGACGCTGTACTGGCAAATACACGCAAGAATCAGGTCTGGGATCATCTCAGATGAAGTTTCTTTGGAGATTCCTCCAATTGAACTGTTGGTCTCAGAACCCCAACCTTGAAGAGACTATGTCAGCCAGTGGTTTCTGAAGAGATTTCATCGTGTGTGGAATGACAAAATTGGCAGTTATTCAGACTTGTTGAACTCTCAAGACTGCTTAAGCCAGACCCTTGGAGCATGCCCCATATCACGGACCTGGGATGGGTGCGAGGCTGGGTGGGGCTTCTGCCTTTAATTCTCCCTTTACCGCAGATACAGAAAACAAAATGATGTTAGTGTGAAAATAATTGTCTTACCCATTTTCCTGTAATCCTTGATCCTTTGTGCCCTAAGAATTATGTAAGATTATCAAAATAAAATAAAATATATATGTATATATTAAAAACAAAAAGAATAGCCAGGACAAAGTTAGCACTCCAATAGGGCGTGGCAGTATCCAATGCTATGGCGAAACCCATCGTGTAACAAGGCTAACTCATACTTGCATTTTTCCTGTAAGAATTCAATGTGATTATTCTATATGAGGTACTATATATGGTACATATCAAACACAGATAATTCATTATAATGGTTATTGGGTAAACAATGGCAACATTATGCTTAACAGCTATATTGAGGAATCACACATTTTTTACTTAAACATTGTTAAAATATTTTAGGTGAATACTTAATATCACAAAAGTCAAGGCATAAATTAAGCCATTAACTTTTTATATAAGCAAGAAATGAATCTCTGATTAGCTTGTTAAAATCAAATTTGCCCTGATTTCTGCTTTTTCAAGGAATCAGAAAAGACAAGATTCAAAAGTTAGACATGACCATACGGAAGGTTAATAAATATTAAAATAAAACTTCAGTGTACACATGTAGCAGGTGGCTTGATTTTTTTAATTTTAAAAAATTCCTATTGATCAATAATGAATCAGAAAGAATTTTGATTCTACATCCGTAAAACTATAAAGTCTCCCTAAATATGTGGCAGAATTTTGAAAACTGAGTTAACATTTATTTGCATGAAATGCAAATTATTGTAAAGGGACATTATCAACAGTATCTAGGAACACCTTACCATGAGGGCAGTGTTCCTGTCCTCGTGCTAGTTGCAACATTATATCTGTTTTTCAAATCAGTGTTAAAATATTATTTTCAATATCAGCCTTGACTAGATATCTTGACCTACAAAATAAAATTCTCTCTGCAAATGGCTATCCATAGATAGATAGATAGATAGATAGATAGATAGTATATATCATAGGTATAATTTTTTTAAGGTTTACTTATTTTTATTGGAAAGGCAGATATACAGAAAAAAGGAGAAATAGAGAAGAAGATCATCCATCTTACGGTTTACTCCCCAGCGACCACAACAGCTCGAATTGAGCCAATCTGAAGCCAGGAACCAGGAGCCTCTGCTAGGTCTCACACTCCCGAAGCACCTGCAATAGCTGCAGCTGAGCCAATGTGTTGCCAGGAGCAAGGAGCATCTTCTGGGTCTGTCACGTGGGTGCAGGGTCCCAAAGCCCTTTGCCATCCTCAGCTGCTTTCCCAGGCCACAAGCAGGGAATTGAATGGGAAGTAGAGCTGCCGGGATTAGAACCAGTGTCTCTATGGGGTCCTGGTATGTTCAAGGCGAGGACTTTAACCACTATGCCATTGCATTGGGCCCAGTATAATGTTTCTGTTGCCAAGTTACTGTTTTTTCCCTTGTTGGTTACTATATTATTTAAACAATCACTATGGAATTTAAATGTATCCATTAGAGAATTATGGTATATATATCCTTGAATATTGCCCAATCAAATAAAATATTTGAAGATTAGAACATAATTTATTTCTGTATATCCTCATGATGTGTGTTTTGTAACTTAGATTTTACATTTCCAAGATTTGTTATAATGAACTCTTTCAATTAGCAATTATAATTATACATACATCTATTTTGGTGGGTCTGTTATTTGTAATAAAGCATATAAGTTATGTATGTATATACATTTAGGTACTTATTTATTTCTGGTATACTTTGGGGTACATAATGTGTACTTCTTGCCCCAATCCTGAATGGATCATTTGCGCAAAGAAATCTTTTAATAAAATGTAATATTACTATAAAAATATATTTGCCTCATGTTAACATTATCTTTTCCACTGGAAATATAGCTTCTATGATTTTGTGGACTTATGGAAATATCGAAGTATGATAACCCATTTTATGTACATATTGGTATAAATATTTTTACATATCTAAGTAACTGTTAATCTACACACGAGTTATACTTACGGGACGACCCTAATTTATTGGCAGCTGGATCATTTTTCTTTCTTTCATGACACATCTTAGTAGGCTCTGGCTTCCGCCCGTCCCACTCCCTGATTCCGTTCCCCAGCGTTGACTTCACCAATATTTTTATGTTGGTGATTTTTCTAGAAGGTCATTGCCTGTGTCTATATCTTTTACAGTATTTCCTAAGTTTTCGTTGAATCACTTGATGGTTTCTGGGTGTATGTTTAGATCTTTTATCAATTTAGATTTCATTTTTTTGTATCTTGAAATATAGTTATCTTGTTTGTTACTTCTATAAGCTGCTATTTGTCCCAATAGGATTTGTTGAAGAGACCTTCTTTCTTCTTTGGGTTGTTATTTTTCTGTAGAAGATTAGATAGTTGTACTTGTGTGGGCTCCCTCTTTTTCTATTCTGCTCCATCTGTACAGTTAGCGTGCCCTATAATATTGTCTAAAGTCTGTGATTATAATTCTGGCTATTCACAATCACTTATGTTTCGATATAAACTTTTGTATCACTTTTTTCCAGCTCTGTGGAGAATCTTCTTGGTATTCTGGTTGGTATCATATTAAATTTGTATATTGGTTTGGTAATATGGACATTTTCATGATATTGACTGCCCATCCAGAAGCATATTTCTCAATTTTTTTAAACTCTCCTTCCATTACTTTTTTTTCCAGTGTTTGAAAGTTTTCCTCATAAAGATTATCCACATTTTTCGTTCGGTTTATTCTGAGGTTCTTCAGTGTGTTGTCTGTTATTTTGAATGGTACCATACTGTTTACTTCTTGTCCCTGGGCTACTGACTGCAGCCTTGTGTTTCCATCAGCTCTGCTTCGTGCAGCTCCGTTTCTCTCGAGTGGCCTCCAGGGACCTTCAGTCACCCAGATTGGTGACTTTGTTTTTCCAGTTTTGTGCTCCACTTGACCTGTTTCATGGTTCTCTCTGCACTGTAGGCTACACCTTCGAAACAGAATTGGCCATCTTTTCTCCTGCTCTATCAGCTGAATCATTTTCATCTCTACTCCTTGTTTATCTTTAAGTGGTAACTGTAATAGTGAGAAAATAATCTCTTAGCAACTGCTATTCATTTAATAATTCAGTTACAGCACACATTCCTATGCATATTGGAATTGCTCTTCCTATGTCATATGCATTGGGCACAATTTAGTCAACTAGATTCAGTGCTTATATTCAAGTAGTTCTTTTCATTTGGTCTTTTGGATTCTGCTCATTTGCAATGTCAATTTTATCAGCACCACTTGCCCAAACTACATCGCTGAAATGTGTGGATATACTTGTAACATCATAATATTGTCATTCAGAGTTCCAAGGTTCTAAAACTTCCTGATTTTTAAAAATTTCACATGTCCCACTTCAGTTTATATAGTTCTTCCAGTGTTGATAAAAGTATAAACTTAAGATTTGATATTAAATATTATATTATCCTAGAATACTACACCTTCCTAAAAATGTCTCAATGCTTCAATTATTCTTTTATGCCTAGACTAAATGAACACTTGGCAAAATTTGATCATTTACTATAGTCAAGATGGCTAATAATATCTCCCCACAATTTACTCATGCTGTATAATTGAGAGTTTGTTCCATCTGACTGAAAGTTCCCCTTCATCTGTTTTCAAATCCAGTGACCCATCATTCTCATCTCTGATTCTATTTTAATATTATTGTATTTGATGTGAAACTAAATTAATTCATTAGTCTTCAATCACTAGCTTAGCTTTGTTTGCATGCTGTTGCAGCTTTGAGATTTTTGAACATGTTTGGCATTATACTATATGATATTAAGTTATGATAATTTTTGCACATCTAGCTTTTTAACAGTGTCTATTGACTATTCCAAAATTTGCCTCAGAGCCTTAATATAAGACATTTCATATTGTGATGTCCATCCTAGCAATAGTGGCTTAAATCTTTAACATTAGTTTTCATACACATGATATGAATTCTGATATTTTCCACACAAAGTATCCTGTAAGTTTGTGACAATAACCAGTAAAAACAGAGTCCTGTGTTAAGATAAAATGTGAAATGTTAAGGACTTCACTTCAGCTGGCCTGAAAAAAATTTTCTCCGTTTATTCACAATTTTATCTGCTTGTTTTTATTCAACAAGAAGTACATGAAATGTCAAATAGATCCAGGATTTTCCCCCTCATGGAAGCATTCCAACTATCACCAGTAACATACCCATAAGCAAGCAACAACCACAGTTTCTCATTAGTCTAGGGAGGTTTCAGATTTTTGGAAGTTTCTCTTATTACTATGGAATAGAGTTTACTTTCCTTGTGACAGATTGTACGTGCATACAATATAGTTAAGTACATTGCACACGCTCGCATCTTTATCTCTTACAACCCTTAGACCTTTACTTTCATGTGACTAGAGAACCAATGCATTGTGTCTGATACAAAGTGACACTTGATCGCACCCACTCCTCATCCCCTGGAATCCCATACTTCCAAAAAGCCAAGTATAATTTATAGTGAGAAGCCAGTCAAGTCAAGTTGTAATGCAGTACAGAAAAGATCCCAGAGACCCAACGGCATAGTCACAAAGACATGTATTAGTAAAATCAAAAGCGATGTCCTGGAGAAGGGAGAGAGAAATTTGCAGTTTTGGTTATAAATTTTCTTATTCTAGCCATCCAGGATGTAGGCCCATAAAATTTAATCTCACTTTTAAAGAGAGAAAATGCCAGAATTTTGTGCAGAATTCTGCATGTTCTGCTAGCTGAAAGCCTCGTGGGAATCAAACTACGGGGTGTCAGATTGTTTTTTTTTTTTTTTCTAGATAAAATAAAATCTCTGACAGTGTTAGTTGCTCATTGAAGACCATTATGAAATTATCACTAACATTTTGATTGCTATATCTGTTTTACTTGCTATAAGTCACACTAAGTTGTGAGAGAGAGAGAGAGAGAGAGAGTGTGTGTGTGTGTGTGTGTGTGTGTGTGTGTGTGTATCCCAAGTCAAGCTTACTCAGGGACTGGTTCATGCTTAACTTTTCGCTAACTTCATGTGCCCAGGCATTTCATCATTATCCCAGGGCTTCTTCCTCTTCCAGTGACAGGGGGGTCAGAAAAAAGGATTGTTG
Organism: Ochotona curzoniae; assembly: GCF_017591425.1. Lineage (NCBI taxonomy): Eukaryota > Metazoa > Chordata > Mammalia > Lagomorpha > Ochotonidae > Ochotona > Ochotona curzoniae. The sequence goes on along the minus strand of NW_024466502.1, from coordinate 36,455,826 downwards.
AGCTGTGTTCTTGTGAGAATAAAATCAAAAATTCTACAAAGCATCCAGCAATTCTTCCTCGTCATCTTATTGACCAGAAGAATGGCATCTATCCCATTTCTGAGCAGGTCTTTTTGCTGAATTGTTGACCGGTTTAGACTAAGGCCCGTGACACAAGGACTTTTCCCCAACTCAGGCACATGGTCAGTTGGTATTTATTGTAAGTTAGGAATAAAAATCTACTTTCTTTACATCATTTCAATTCATCTTAACTAAGTTAACTTTCTTGTCCGTTGCCACTGAAACTGCTTGCTGTTTTACTTATTTTAAAATCTGTTGCTTTCTTTTCTCACATTATCATATGGTACAATATGCTGTCAAATAATTGTCCCGAATAAATTAGAGCACATTTTCTCTATATATAGTTGTATGTCGCAGTACATCTCTTTGGAATATGAGAGAAGCCTTGACATTTACTATACTAAAGTGAAGTTTGTCAGTGTACTTTTAAGTTACAAGTAGGTCCTGAATGTGATCCTTTGTTTTATATCTGTGGTCTGTGTTCTGTATCTCTTTGGCATGATGTTACAAATAGAAGAGACTTGACAAACGTGTATTAATTATTTAAATAACCAATTGTTAATAGTCTAACATGACTTTGTGGCTTATATTTTATATGTGTTCCTGAAAACTACTTGTATAATAAAAAGCCTTAGGAAGTTAAAAATTCTTCATTTTTGTCTACGTTGAACAATTAAATTATTTATGAATTCTTCATTCCAGAGTTTATTCTTCACTAGTATCTTTTACCTAAAGTATATTTTTTATTTATTTATTTTGACATTCCTATAATAATAATTCCATAAAAGTATAAGTTTTATAATGAAAGAGAAAATCTCCTACATATAAGTTAAAATCAAGATTACTACTTTAGGGCTGGGCATGGTACCCTAACAGCTAAAATCTTCAGCCTGAATGTGCCGGTTTTAATCCTGGCAGGCCTGCTTCCCATCCAGCTCCCTGCATTATAAAGCTTGTTTGTTCACTTATAGAGATTATGAAAATCCTGCAGATACAACAACAGACGAAAGCTTTTGACCTGAGACCCCAGAACAGACCTTTGCAGGAGGAATCATGGCTTTTGTCCCCAACATCACCCATCTCTGCTATAATCCTTTCTCCCTAATAGCAGTTGGTATTACCCCTAACAGGTAGATTAGGGCTGGGTTTTGGGCACTTCCCAGCATCTCAAGATGGAGATCAGGAGACACAATGGAATGAAGCAACTGACTTCCATGAAGCATGTTGTTTTATAGGCTAGTTCTTTAAAAAAAAAAAAAAAAAAAAAAAACCTCTCCTTGTGAAGTTTTTATTGAACTAGCTAATGAGAATTTTACACGTTTTGCACGTTTGGGGTAAGAGTGGCAAGTATCAGGTTTTCTGCTGTTTTTATTGAAACACAATTGGAAACCTTGCTTTTACCCAATTAACCAGTCAAAATTCCCTTCACAGCTCATCTTTTGGAGTAATCTGAGACCCTCTCCTATGTTTAACCTCTAGAGAATCCATACTTCATGAAGCCCTCTGAGAGCGTCTAAGAACTTTTCCCTTAATTAATTACTTCTGTTTTTAACACTCATTCTTATTTGTGATCAAGAATCTTTGTGGTAGTGAAACAAAAAATCTGGACAATTAGAATCACAGATTCCTGCAATGATGTTAGAAAGGTGCATCTAATGGGAATTCTTTAAATCATGAGCCCTCTGCCTTCATGGGTGGGACAATCACACAGTGATTTTTCAGACATGCAATTTCTTGTCATTTTCCGCCACCTGACTATGACACAGCAAGTGATCACTTGATGTTGGTGTTTTAAATGAGGACTTCATGACTTTCATAAAGATGAAAAACACTTGCTCACTTTTTTGGCTATTCTATTGTAACAAAATAAGCAAGATCGAGGCATTAACAATCATATATGTTAAAATAGAAAAGGTTCAAATACACTCCCGGTTCTTAGGCCTGGTACAATGTGTCTTTGTCCTTTAACCTGTCAGTAATTTTCTTTACCAATGAGGTAATTACCTTACTCCTCTGTTACTTTCGTGGTTATTTCTTGATTGTCCTGTAGCAACAAACACGATGCTTATCGAGTCATTGCCATGTTGAAGAGCTGTATGTCAATGATGTTGCTGAACCTCCTTTGTGGCTATATTATTATATCACTTTGCAAGTGACTTGATGTATATAACAGCTCTGGAGTCTCCACAGCGCAAGCTTTCAGTTGTTCATGCCTATATTTTATCAGTTAAAAGCAGACATACATTTGAGCAAATAAATCAGTCAGAAGTTGTTATAAAAGAGATATATTCTCTAGATTCCTTGTGTGTTTCTTTCTGTGAAAAAAGACGCAAATTAAAGAAAGCGACAATATTATTTACTTAATTAATGTTAGTAATAAAAAAAACACTCTCACATTCATGTTATAGCTGCTCCACTTCTGATCCAGCTCCCTGCCTGTGGCCTGGGAAAACAATAGAGGATGGCTCGAGTTCTTTTTTTTTTTTTTTTTTTTTTTTATGATACAGTTCCATAGGCTCTTGGACCCAAAATCAATTAGGTAATATTGCATTCATTTCTGAAGGTAAAAAATGTTTCGATCAAAAATGAAGCATTTCTGATCGTAGCACAAAAAAATTCATGTAATACTAAAATGAACTGCTACAGAAATTCAATTTAAATGGACTGCTTAATATTTCTTGATAAAATAGTTATTAACCTATGCTTATTGATATATTTTACAAATGCAATGTGTTATTTTATGGATAGAATTACCTATATTGAAATGGTTTTAATCGGTAATATATATGTAATAAAATTTAATGGTGTTGTACAAACATAGGAAAAACAGAATTTAGTAACAATGAAGTGATCATATTTAAGATTATGATTGAAAATATCCTTATCAGGTCAGCGCAGTGTCCCAACAAACTAATCCTCCAACGTGTCAGAGCAAAATCTTTTGGGCACTGATGGATGTCCCCAGTGCCCATCTGCTGATCCAAATTCCTGCTTAATACCTGAAAAGCAGCAGAAGCGGGCCCAGGTCCTTCAGACCCTGCAGCCATGTGGGAGACCCAGAAGAGGCTCCTGGCAGTGGACCAGTTCAGCCCTGACTGTTGTAGCCATTTGGGGAGTAAACCTGTGAAAGGAATTCTTCGTCTCTTTATCTTTCCTTCTATCTTTTTCTCAAAATAGATCTTTGAAGTAAGGGGGAACGCCAAAAATCAAGGAAATGGTATCTTTATCTACATAAAAATAAATGTGCATATAAAAGGGGCCAAGAACAAGAAAAATGTTACAAAGGCAGTTTTGAAATCCACATACATTGGACTTCCATGTCACTCTGAAGCTTAACCTGAACCCGGGCTGTGTCAAGATTTTTTTCTGGAAAAGCTTTCCTCAGTTGTATCAGCTGCCAATCAAGCAAAGAGAGGGAGAGAGAGAGAGAACGGAGGGAGAGAACAGGAGATAGAGAATGAAAAAGAAAGGAATGGAGGTAAAATAGAACTCATATATTTGATTAAAATAATGTACATCAAATATTAGGAAAAGTAGTCATTGTTCATGTAACTGGTATTTGTGAAACATTAATATTAAGCTTATAATTAAGTGGGAAAACACTATCACATTATGATAAATCCCCAAAACTTGCAAATTCTGTGCAACTGGGTAGGAAATCATAATAATATGCAGGGTCATTATTCAAGTAAACACAAAACAATTCAGACAATAATGTAATTCCAAAAGTTTAAGTATCAAAATACCTGTATCATGCATACATACCCAAGTGCGTGTACAGATTTCTGGCAGAACTGAGATGTGAGTGGCTTGTACTGGTGAGATAATCATTGCATGATTGATTATGCCTCTGCATACACACGTCTGATGGGTGTAAAAGTGATAGTATCTTTAACTGCAAATGCAATACCTGATTGATGTTGTTCTGAAGTTTGGTAACCTTTTAAAAGAGACAGCTATTTCACATTAATCCTGCATTGTTACCCCTCGGAATTCCCATTTTCATTCATTTGCATGTAGTTAGTTATTAGAGATTAAGCCATCAGTTCTTAACAACTGGGGTAAACCACTGAACTGTTTTTATATAGTCAAATATGTGTATATACATATATATATAACATATATAATAAAAAAAACTAGAATGTCTGGACTCGCTAGATTCACAATGTTCATTACAATAAGAATGTTCTTTGGAAGAAAGAAATTTAAGTATGGCATTCTACAATAGCTTTGAGTTCACAGTTACCTACAAAATGCCAAAAACCTTAGCACCACATTTGAATAACATAAGCTTCACACTTGCATTAGTTCAGGCACACAGTTAGAATTCATTAACAAATGTGAACAGACATCTATAATACTGATATTATATGCAGCCATACAAATGTATTCAATAGTATCAGAATAACAAACCTAAATTATACAGGTAAACTACTTAACCACAATGATTAGTATACAATTTCAGGCATTGAGGTTATTTTTAAGAAAATTTTATGCAAATATATTTGAGTCAAGAATTAACAGCTAAGCAAACATGCAAAAATTTCGAATAATTGCTCACATAAACGTTAATCTGACACAAAACTCCTTTGTTATTTCCTTTACTTGTCAGACACGGCGACCTATGCTAAGCAGAAACCACTAATGTACTTGTATATTGCAAAGGGCATCTTCATTACAATTTTAAATGATGGGAATTAAAATGGATACAAACAGTAAGTTACACATGGAAATTATTTTTCTGAACATTTATCTTTATAGCTGAGTTTGCCCATTTTCACCTCTGTATACATCCATTGATTTAGCATGATAAAAAAACTTTGCTACTTTTCTCCTTCCAACCTCGTCCTCATTTAGCCTCAACCTGTACACATGCTTTAGAAAGTCACTGACCTCTGTGTTTTCATTATTAGTCTTCATTCCATGTAATTTCAGGTAAATGGAGTCATAAGGGAAATAGTCACGTTGTCAATTCCTTTTTTTTTTCAAAATTATTTTTTACTCTTCATAAATATTTTGAGATATAACCATGCTTTCTTATGTACAAATAGTCTTTTTATTGCTTATGGTTATACCATTGGATTAAATTTTTCAAAACTTATTTGTCTGTTCTGAAATGGTGCATTTTGGAGAGATTTTAAGTTTTAGAAACAGCTACAACATAAACAGTTGAGTAAGGGGCCTGGTGAGGTAGCCTAGTGCCCAAAGTCCTCCTGTTTCACGTATTGGGATCTCACATGAATGTCAACTTGTATCCAGGCTGTTCAGCTTCCTTTTCTGCTGGAGAAGCAGTCGAGGATGACCCAAAGCCTTGGGATGCTGCACCCATGTGGGAGACCTGGAGGATGCTCCTGGCTCCTCGTTTCAGCTCAGCTGCTGCTGTTGTGAATCAGCAGATGGAAGGTCTTTGTCTCTTCTTCTCTCTCTGTGAATCTGACTTTCTAATAAAACAGTAAGTTAAAAAAAAATGTTGAGTAAAATTATTTGGTTACCATATGTTTTGTCTTAATTGCATGTATAGCTATTATTTGGTTTCAAATATTTGGGGTTTGAATTGGCATTATGATGAGTTAAGCTTCCACTTGTGATGTCAGCATCTGATTAGCAGGATTTTGAGAACAAATTGTGATGCTGCTCATCCAGCTCCATGCGAATGTGCTGCGGAATAATGGAAGAAGGCCTAAGTGTTTAGGCACCTGCACCCCAGGTGAGACATGCATGGAGGTCACTGCTCCTGGCTTTGGGCTTAGTACATCATCTCTCACTGGGGCCATTTAGAAAATTAACCAAAAGAGCATCTCTCTCTCTCTCTATCTCTCTCTCTCACACACATACACACTGTATTTAAAATAAATAAATGCTCAAAATTTAAGAATTCTTCCAATAAATTTGTTTTGTTGATTTTCAGTTGAGAGCCATGCAATCATTGAAATATGTTAAAGGACTAGACTCCTTAATAAGAACTATAGATAAATATTTTGAAAACAATCACTACTTTTCAAATCATGCTGTGATCATTAGCTAATAGCAATACTAGTCAACTACAGACAGTAGTACTTATTTGGAAGGCCAGTTCAATATTCATATATGCTAATATATGCTATCGTAACTAGCAAAAAAAATACATATAAATAGAAATTTTCACCATTTAAAATTTTTGGCCAGCTTAACCTCCATTCACAGTAGAATATCAAATTCAATGCAGCATTTAATCCATGTTTGATTATTAAATAGAATATATAATGAAATATTTAGGGCAAAAAGTTTCCTCTGATGAGTTCTTTTCTTTGACTTCATGGTTTTAAAGAAAAAAGAATATTGCAGTAAACTAATTATTGCCAAAATAAGGACTTAGATACATATCTACTCTTCTCATCAATGCACCACAATCTTAATAACAGAGGGAAGTTGAAAATGGAAATGTCTAGATGCAGGACAACACCTACAATGATTCTCAACAGAGCTAGTGCAAAACGAGCTGTCAACATCATTTTGTGGAAAAACTATTACACTAGAATAGTTGATGAGTTAATATTAAATTTCTGATAATATTTTTACAATATAAGATGATGTCACTATACTGAAATGTATGGGTGTTGCAACTGAAGTTATTTGTAATTCTATCTGTAGAAATTATATCCTTAACCATACTTACATATTATTTAATTTGGTTATCAAATACACCATATAAACAGATCTTTTAGATTTGAAGAAGCTTTGCAAATATAGGTGCATGTGTGTATATATGTCAGTAAATGAAACATTTTCAAATCTTAGTACATAAATATTTTTCAAGCACCGTTAGTGTAATTAAATTGCATTTGCAAAATGCAGTAGCTTACACTTAAATATGATCTCATAGACAAGGACCCCATTCTGACCAATGCTTAGCATGCTTTTTCTCACTTGAGCAGAGGATTTGTGTCTCTAGGATCATGTCACAAATAAACCTTCCATGCAGGGTTCTTTGTAAAACGTGAAGTAACATATTATTTGAGTTTATAATTGCTTGATAATGTGGCTTGTATATTAATGTTTCATTATTAAATTTCTCATTTGATAAGAGCTGCAAAAACTTCATTCTTATGTGTTTCAAAAGATCAAATGTCATTTATATTTTACAAAATAATTATTTTTGGTCATCATAAGTGGTTTAAATAGATTATAATATTTTTAAGGCACAAAAATATCTTACCTCTTTTCTTACTTTTAAAATTAAAAATCTCCATTTTTTCATTTGGGTGTGTTTGTGAGCATGTGTGTTAGACAAACTTACTGCAGTTCTATCTTATTATAATAACAGTTATAATTTTGGACAAAGACAATTTGTCATTGGACCAGTGACAACATATTATTACATTTATCATTATATATATTTCCCTCCCTATTAGTTTTACACCAAATAGCGCAATATATCTTCTAGAAATAAGCATAGTGAAAATGTCATTTCCATGGATTTTTCTCATGAAACATAGTTCACTTTACTATTTGCAATTTATCAGCATCTGAGAAAACCATGCAATGCAAGGTACTAACATAGGATTAAATTTAATGGAAGTCATTGAATATGGGCATTGATTGGGGGTATATTACATAGGAAATCTATAGGTGAGAAAAAAAGGTTATTGCTTGTACAGATATTTCTATAAATTACCCTATTAGTATTTAAGAGAAAAATATTGAAAAATTAATACAGCTAGTTACATGTTGTAATAAAAGTATGTCTTTGAAAATTTTATTCCGAATAATGTAAACATGAGCTTGTGAGTAAATCAAATTCAGAGTCAGTTTGTGTTTTAAGTATAGCACATGTAAGAGAATATCATGAGGACATTGTAATATGTTCCCAATGAGGTAATATCAACTCACTTGGAGGAAGGCTAATCCTGATAATGATTCCATCATCACCAGGAAAACAAGCTATAGTTCTCGGAATCACATCTCATTCCCAACCAATGATGAGGAGATAATAGGGTTGTGTATCATTTTTTCAGACTGAATAGAATTTTTCTTGATAATCAATCATCTGAATTAATGAACAGGTTCCTTCACCCCCAGTTACAAGCATGAATCATTTTCAAGCAGAAGCTTAATGAAGAAAAGAATAAGTAAAATTTTACTTGGAATGAAGTAATGAAGAAAGGGTCAAAATACGACATCAGTGCTGTCCTTATTAGATTAACTTGAATAAAGGAAGACTAAATAATTTAAAATAACAGAAAAATTGTATTATTCAAGCCATTAGCCAATCGTGCCTTATGAATTCTAATTACTAATATTTCATTTATCATTTTCAGAGGTAATTGTGCCTACATCTTCTAGACTTCCTGTCCTGATCTGTCATCCAATGATCATAGTGCTGGTATTAGAATACAATAAATGATCACCATTATTATTTATAAGCTTTACAAAAATGCTACATTTATGTCTTTTATTACTTAATCAAATTCATCAATCACATTATTTGATCAAAGTTTGTCTAATCATGATACTCATTGCTACTTAAAATTTGAATTAATTATGTTAATTAACATGATAAAGGATTAAAGATCGAATAATGTTATTTTAATATTAGTTTAAAATTTATAACTTCTATTAATACCTTACAATCCATTTCACCATTCTTGGAGGTAAATGTGCTAATATCTACCTGTCATTTAAAAAAATTGGTGAAGAAGATGAGACTTACTGAAATGGTATAGCTTTTATAAATGATCATTTTTGATCCATTAATGACAATGTAAGAATCTCAACTCTACTCATAATATTTTGACTAAGATGTTTTTGTCCCTCTAAATTACAAATGATGCCATAAGCTTGATGCTTTTCTCATTGAGAATCACATTAGAAGTACAAGAAAAGACCTTTAGTAAAAGCTGTCAACGTTGAGCTTTAGGAAGGCCAAATACTTCAATAGTCACACTTGATCTAAACAAGAACAATTCAAATTGTTACTTTGATCAAATGTTACAACCACTGCGTATTCATTGCTCTAAATATTTTACCACATATTATCACTTATGTATGATATTATGTGACATTATGATCAAACACAATTTGAAATAAGGTATTTGAGATTTACACAAGTTATAGCTTGCTGAAATTCTTGGTACCATAACCTATAGCCCTGCAGTGTTATCTGAGCTGTAAATTGTGATGACTGATGTCTACAAGGTTGGTGTTGATGATTATATGATAAAATCGTCATTGAATGTAACACTGCGGAAAAACAATGCTAATGAATTTTAAAATAATGATAGTGATGGTTATTGAAAGGATTTGAATTTATCAAGAGTGTGCTACTCTCTACTATCTCTCCCTCTCTGTCTCTTTCTCTCTACATATATGTATGTGAAGGTAACAGTTTGCTCTTGTCATGGGATTACTTCTTACTTCTTAAATGATGGTGATGAAATTACTTGGGCTATGTAACGCATTACTTTAAAAATGAAAAACAAATCCTCATTGCTGCATGGTGAGGTTGCTATCAGAATTTGAATACATTATTTCACTTAATCCTCACTACCTCCAAACGAGATGACTTTTTAGATAATTGAAGAATTAAATCTTGAAAAATTTAGCTGAAAATCCATCAGTTGTTTCACACGAATGAATTTTAATTCATGCTTTGATTTCGCTTAAGCATAGTTTTTATTTTTTCACTATGTCATGTAGCTTACCTAACAACAGATTTAATATGACTCCATATCACTGATTATGTTCGTAAAATCTTTGAATGTAATTTGAATGCTGATACTTTTTAGTCAAGTGTAGAAATATGGAAATTATTCTTCCAGAAAGCAGCATGTAACCAACTCAAGCGATATCAATGAGCTTTTAGAAACTGTACACAAAAGTCTTTTCACAAAATGGTTGCTTTTTCCCAATACCCACATCTGGCTATCTCATAGCCTTTTTAAATAGAGAAATATGATTTTCACAATTATGGGTTTACAAAGCAAAGTGGTCATGAACTCTTCCACATTTCCAATTTGGGTAGCCAGACACAGATCCTTTGGCAGTTGGCCCAGTGAATCATGTCACAAATACAATATTGGTTGAAAAAACTGAGTGCCAAACTAGACCCCAAATGTTCTATTTCAATCTAGCAGATTCTATTGTATCTGATTTTAGTCAAACCAGTAGGTTGGCTGACTGCCATATTTCTCAGTCATCCATGGTTGGAGGAAAAAAAAAATTTTAGAGAAGTCTATGGGCATAATTATATATTATAATTACATATTGAATTAATTGTGTACCATTGATACTTAATGAAATAATTTTTTAAAGTATCTTGCTGAGTCTTACATCTAGACAGGACTGAAAAATGTTTTACATTTTCAGTAATTACTTTACAATCAGTTGATACTGGGAAACACAATAACTGGCAATTGTTAATTGGTTTATTTTTAATAGGTTGACAAAATGACAAAAGGTAGTGAAAGTAAGTTGCTTTTAAAATATTTTATACTATGACCAGGAACACTGAAATCAAGAGTAAAAAAGATGACTTACTTACAGTCTCCAGGTACAATCTAAATATGCAGTATAATCAAACTGAACAGACGCTTGTTAGATGAGAAAACACAAACACTTGCATTGTCAGTGTATGCATAATAATTTGTTATAAACATTAGCGTTTCCAATCTCAAACATGAATTATATTATACATCTCTGCAGCTCTACCTCCAGATTTGGAAGAAGAATGCATCAAATGCATAAATAGAAGCAGTACAATTCCAACATTTTAATAATTCTTGCTTTATTTAATTTAAAACTATTCAAATTATATGTAGCAATACATATGCATGAATTTATTTTACTATTTAACAAATGGAGTAATGTCAGAAACAGAACATCTATTATATTTCTGATATTAAGAAAAATACTGGTTTGAAAATTAGAATATTACAAAGATGATTTAAAGGCTGACAAGGGAATGATAGAGAAAATATAATGTACAGTTATGTAGATGAGAGCAACATTTAAGAAAGAAGCATCAGTCAATACAGTGGTTAGTTAGAGGTTTGACTTTCTCCTATTTTTTTAGGTGTATCCTGACATTGCAGGTATAGACAGTGGTAGAAAGTCGGGTATCCTGTTGTCAGGATATGTTTAACAGTTTCATTGGGAGTCTTCGTTTTAATCAAGAGTAGAGATGCATAATGCAAGCTGTCTTCAATCCCTGCTATGCCCGCGTTCATTATACAGTTCATCTATGAGAGTATGCATATACTTGTGTGCCTATATATCTGTTTTTTTGTATTTTGCATTAAGGTTGCCTTATATCAGAGAGAGTATATGTTAGTTGTACTGCTGGCACTACTTCACTGAGAATGATAGACTGAGAATGATAGTTTCCATTTAGGACTTTTTTTTTTTTTTGCAAAAGTTTGAAATGTATTATTTTAATGGCTGTGTAGTGTTCCATGAATAGGTGTATCACCATTTCTTTGCCCATTGTTCTTTTGATGGGCATCTGGGTTGTTTCACTTCTTTACATATTTTGTACAAGTAAAAACAGAAAATTCACTACCACCAGATCTGTCTCACAAGAAAACCCACTAAGCACCTATGACATTTTGTATATACTTAGAAGAAAATTATAATGTATATGGCCCCACAAAGGACCCAAAATAGCCAAAGCAGTCCTAAATAAGGAAAACTAAGCACCAGGCATGACAAACCTGACTTCAAAGCATGAGGGAAATTGAAGACAGAGAATGACTAACTTTGTGAGTGTGCAGGAAGAGTAGCATTTTGAATGTAAGTTAGTTCAGCCATTGCAGGAAATAGCATGGAGATTTCTTCAAAAGCTATGGACTTGCCATAGGATGCAGCAATTTTGATACTGGATATATGCCAAAAAATATGAGCATGTTTTATCAAAGATACACCTGCATTACCATGTTTAGAATTCCAGTATTCACAAGAGCTAAACTTCAAAACCAACCAAAATGTTTACATTTAGAAAGATAGATAAAACCTGTTATACTCCCCCTGCCATGGATGCACACAGGAATGATATGAAGCTTTGGATGGGCTGAGCTCCAGCCATTGCAGTCATTTTGGGGTGTGAACCAGGAGATGAAAAATCTTCCTGTACGCCCTTCTGTCTGTAGATCTGTATTTCTAATTAAAATAAATAATTTGTGAAAAAAATAAAGCTTACAATTTAAAATGAGTGAAAAGAATTGTCAAAATATGCCAAATATGAATATTATAAAGAATAAAAGTAGTGACAATATAATTCATTTTAGGTGTTGTGGTCCATCGGGCTTCATGTGTTTGGAATGAGAAAATATCTTGAGATATTTGATTTCTCTGACTTACATCCAGTTTAAGTTTATAAAGACAATATATGTGACAATAGTAATAGATTTTACTTACTATGTGAATGTATTCATTTACGTTTAATTTTACACCCACAAGGTACAACAATTCTGCCATTGGAATATCTTCCCGTTTTCATCGGCGCAGCTCTGGGCCATTGTCGTCACTTGGGGAGTTGAATCAAGGGATGGAAGATCTTATTCTCTGTCTCTCTTCCTCTCTGTATATCTAACATTACAGTAAAAATACATCTAAAAGGAAAGAAAAAGAAATATTAGAAGCATATTACCTTGAGAGAACAATACACAGATGTGAGTAAATTCAGTATTTTCACATACATATAATTTTAAATAAATTTACAACAAGGATCCAGTGCAGTAACCTAATGGCTAAAGTCCTTACCTTGCATGTGCTGGGATCCCATATGAACACCAGTTTGTGTCCCGGATGCTCAACTTTCCTACCAGTTCCCTGCTTGTGGTCTGGGAGAGAAGTCAGGGATAGCCCAAAGCCTTGCGACCCTACACCCACTTGGGAAGATAGAAGAAACTACTGGTTTCAGATCATGTTAGCTCCAGCCGTTGCAGCCAGTTGGGGAGTGGATCAGTGGATGCAAGATCTTTCTGTATCTCCTTCTCTACATAAACCAGGATCTTTCTATAAAAAATAAGACAAAATATAGTTATAACTATCATCTGTAATATTTAAATGAGTCCTGTAATTTTGTTCCTCTACTACAAGGTTCCATTGCTTGTGTTATTTAGATCTCTATGACATTTTATTTGTGCTTTAAAATGTTTTAATTGTTTTTAATAGGTTCAGTACTAGTTGTAGATTCAAATCTAGAAATGCCATGATGTACCCTTTCTCTCACTTTTCCTCTCTCTTTCCCTATTCCTTGCTGTAGTAACAAATTGATTGTGAAACCTTGCCAGAGTAGAGCCAAAGACAGGTGCAATACCTCCAAGAATGCTCTGGGAGAAATTGGTTTGGAAATCAGGTTACATTTCTGCTTCTCTCTCACACTTGCTAACTTTGTCTCTATCTCCGTGTGTGTGTGTGTGTGTGTGTGTGTGTGTGTGTGTGTGTAACTTCCTTTCAGACAAACAAATCTTCAAAAAAAATAAATCTTCCTGGAACTATCTTGATGAATCTCTGAGAGAATAATCTTTTAAAATATACAAGGATAATTCAAAATGAAAGTTCTGATAAAGATAAATAATTGAAAAGCAGTTACATTAAAACACTAGAGGAGTACATACAAGAATAAACGATTAAGATAACTTTAGAACTTGCAGTAAGCCAAGACAACATGACAGTATTCATAAAATCCTAAAAGAATATCACCGTCAAATCCTAATTCTTAATTCTTAAAAGGCATTGTTAAAGAGTGAGGTGGAAATAAAAGGATTTGAAAATGATGAATATCACTGTGAATATTTTGGCAATAAATTTGCTTTTCAGAAAATGCTACAACTGTAGTCCCTTGTGTTACCTAAAGCTATCTTGAGAAATAAAAATAAAATGGGAAGAAAAAAATAATTTTAGACTACAAGATCCAGTACAAGGCAGTAGTTATCTAACCAAACTGTTACTGGTATGTAAACAGCAAATATCAATGGAACAAAACTGAAACCCCAGAAATGAGCCCACAAATGTACAGCCAACTAATATTTGACAAGATAACCGAAAATAATCCAGGAAAATGATTGTTTTCTTCAACAAATGCTATTGGGACAGTTGGATATCAGCTTGCAGAAGGAAGATGCAAGGCTCCTACACCTCTGCACCCCAACACATCTCTCACCTTATAGAAAAATCAGCTCTGTGGCCCAGTGCGGTAGCACAGTGGCTATCGTCATTGTCTTGCATAAGGCAGGTCACCAGTTCTTGCCCAACTGCCCCACTTCACATTCAGCTTCCCACTTTAGGCCTAGGGAAACAGTAGAGGATGGCCCAAAGTTTTGGGACCATGCACTCACATGGGAGACCTAGAAAAGGCTCCGGACTTCTTGGTTTGTAACAGCTCAGCTCAGGCCATTGACTTCTAGTTGGGGAGAGAATCGAAGGGATGGAAGTTCTTCCTCTCTGTCTTGACTCTTCTCTGTAAATATGCTTTTCTAATACAAAGGACTATTAAAAAAAAAAGCCCTAAATGAATCGAGAACTAAAATCTTAATTCAGAAACCATCAAACTATTAAAATATAAATAGCAGCCTACAAGATATAGGAATAGTCTTAGAAAGTCTCCAACAGCACAAGCAGTCAAAGCCAAGTTACTCAGATGGGAATACAGCCAAAGGAATGAACAACAAAGTGAAGAGGCAACCAACAGAATGGGAGACAATCTTTAGACATTATAAGAGATAGGGGACTGATATCCAGTATTTACAAAGGGCTTCACAAGTTCAACAGAAACAAAACAAACTTTTAAAATTATTTTAGGATATGGGAGAAGGAAATGAGCAGATATTTTCCAAAAGGACAAATTAAAATAGACAGTAAGCATATGGAAAGAAAGAAACAAAAGTAACTCTAGCAATTTAGATATTAGGAAAATGCACATAAAAGCCACATTGAGATTCCACCTAATTCCAGAGACATTGGCTGGCCTACACACAGAAATCAACTACCAAAAACCACTCACATGCGTGTGGAAGAAGCTGTTCTCTGCTGTTGGAGGGAGTGAAGGCTAGTGCAGCCCCTATGGCAGTCAGTATGCTGAATGTTCAGACAGTTGAAATTGATCTTCCATGTGACCTAGCTACCCTACTCCTAGTAATCTATCCAGAGGGAGGAGATCTGTTGATGAGAAAGTGGCCTGCAACCCTATAGTTGCAAATCACAATCTGTGATAGCCAAGAATGGAAGCAACCCAGATGCACATCAGAAGAACAATGGGCAAAGAAATCGTGGTATGTCTACCCATGGAATGGTACACAACCATTAACATAATACAATTCGACCTTTTGCAAAAATGGTCCCAAATGGAAACTCTCATGCACAGTGAAGTAATGCCAGCAGTACAACTAACATACACTCTCTCTGATATAAGGCAACCTTAGTGCAAAATACAAAACAGATATATAGGTATATAAGTATGTACATACTCTCATAGGTGATCTGTATAATGGAGGCTAGCATACCAGGAATTGAAGATAGGTTCCATTATACATTTGTACTCCTGATTAAAATGAAAACTCCCAATGAAACTGTTATACATATTCTGACAACAGGATACCAGACTTTCTATCGTTGTCTATACCTGCAATGTGAGGATATACTTAAAAATAGAACTTTGGACTTGTGACTATACTTTTGAAATATTATGAAGAAAACTATTGCTGGGATGAGGAGGTATCAATGGTAAATAAAGGAGGAAACCCTCTAGCTACTAAATGTATTGAGTTCAGGGCATCACTGAGGCAATGACAATACCCTGGTGGCTGACTTGCAGCAAACCTCAACTTAGGGCACCACCTAGTGCTGAAGCAGTGCAAATGTCCGGTGGTTAAATGACAATATGAGCATTGCTTAGAATTTATCCAAGGCTGGTCACAAATTAATCAAGATTGTGAGGAATGGGAAAATAAAAGTTTTCAGTGCTAACACAACATCATCCTCTAAAATGAGCTAAGTACTCCCACAGACTCGTAAGTTGCTGAGCAAATCAAAGCATTGGGTGCCAACTATGTAGAATCTGACATTGTCAAAGGCTCAGCTGAAAACGCGAAACAACTATTGTAAGGAAATGTAATGTGTATTAAGAGAACACAGACATGATTTAGTAGTTCCACAAACATTTTGAATAGTGTGCTTATTTGAGAAGTAGAGAAAAAGTGTTCCCTTGCACTGGTTCACTTCTTCAGATCCCCAGGATGGCCAGGGCGAGGTCAATTGAAGCTTGGGGTAAAGGACTGCATCCAGGCTTTCCATGTGGGTGGAAGGAAAGCAGTTTCTCGAGCCATTAGTGAAGCCGTTCAGAGTCTGCATCAGAAACTAGCTGGCAACGGTGTTGGGGCTATGTACAAATTCGGTACTCTGATACAGGCTGTGGTGTCTTCCTAAGCATTCTAACTACTAGAATAAATGACAAACCCTGAAACAGAAAGTTTACAAAGATAGGGAAGGAATTTTTTTTAAAAATAAAACAGAAATCTTTCATTTGGAAATTGTACCCTGTGCAATGAAAACATGTTAAATGTAGCAGTGGTAGAAAAATCAAGCAGAAAAATCAATGAACACCAAGAAAGGGTGTTCGAAAGTTTCCTAGGGGAGAAAAAGAAGAAAAAAAACAAGGAACATTGCACAGGAAAAATAATACAGAAATGGTTGGGACGGCCTGACAAAGGAAAATATCCAAGAGATCAGAATCTGTGAGGGATTTGGGACTGTTGAAGGTTTTAGAAAGCATATTCAAAAACGTAAGAGAGGGACCCTTCCAAAATCTAGAGAAAGATACAAATGCTCAGATACAGGAAAGGCAAGGTCAACAGATTTCACTCAATCAAATTTAGCCCAGGTAGATATTATAATTAGGCTCTGAAAAAGTGAAAAATAAAATGAATCTGAAAACACACAAAAAGTAAATAAATATTATAAAACCCCAGTTTGCCTGACTGCAGACATTCCAAGAAAGTCCTGTGGAAGGGGGAATATGAACAGATTTCCACAGAACTAAATGGCAAAAAAAATCCTAACCAGAAATACCATTCACTGTAAAACTATCTTAAAGATATTCCTTAAAAAAGCTGAGAAAATTGATCATCACCAGAGCTGTCGCAAAAGAAATAATAAAGTGAGTTTCCCAAACTGAAAGGGATACTAACTATAAGAAAATAACAGGAAGATAAAAACTTACTGTTCTGAAAACAATACAAATTCACAATGTTCTAATACACTAGATGTGATTTACATATCTCACTGGTACCCTAGCATGAAAATGAAAAAATAAAGCAATAGAAATAATGTTAGGATAGAAGCATTAAAGAAGGATATAAATCAGGTTATCAAAAAATTGAAAGTATGGGAAGACATGGAAACCAAGTGTGAAGTTCTTTATTTCCAAATAGTTAGGAAAGTGATATGGAAATACACCAAATTTTGGGGAAAAGACACAGAAACATAGAGAATAAATAGGGAGTGAACTCACAGCCAATCTCATTTTGTTAGAGATCAATTCAAACAAGTGGTCATGCAATGACCTTGTGTCAGAGGCCCAGTCCTCCAACACGCTGGGCTTTGGGATGTTGCTAAGGGAGGAGGAATTCCACGAAAAGGGAGGAGTGAATGGTGTCCGGAGACAGCTTTTCATGGGTCTTTCTGCTTTGCTAAGTTTTGCTTCCTGGGGATATTAAAATGGAGAGGGTTTCGGATTAGGCTAGATTGGTCTTGAAATACAACACAAGAACCTGACGAAAGATGCTCTATTTACTATTCCATTGGCATAAGACATAAACTGGCATTTTTGCTTCATTTACCCCTGACTCTGAGTATAGATACAGGATGGGGCTCTGGTTTCTTTGTGGCTGCTTCCTGCTGATAGGAGGGGTCAGTATGGGGATACCCGTGGATCACATGGACTGGAAGGGAGGAGTCTGGTTTTGCTCCTGTGTGATGGATCAGGATAGTGTTGATTTAGGATGGTGATGATTTGAGTATAGCAATCATTCATTCCTGGAAGAACTCTTGAAATGCATGAAGTATACATGTTAACAATAGAATCACTATTATTATATAGTGAAGAAATGATAATAAAGAAATTGACCATGATGGTTAAGACAGCAAAAATAAGATGGAGTTATTTTGGGAAAACATTTTGTGTTTTTTTATGACAAAGGGTGAAACAGAAAAGAAAGACTATAACTCCTTTTTCAGTTGATGGAAAGACAGATTTCCACAGCTTGATTATGGCAGAGGGGAAAAAAAGGGCCCCTGATGTATCAGTGTACTGACAAGGAGCTGAGGGATGGAGTGGTCCTGGGCTGCCACATTCTCTCCCTCAACTTCTGTCAGTGGGTGACAGATGTGGCTTCTTTGAACTGAGTACTAGTAAAGTAGGGGCCTGTGGTCATGCCAGTTTGAGCAGAAGGTGGCCTCCAGGGGGCCATAGCTCCCGCCAAAAGGAGCTGTTTCCCCCGGAGGTATTATGTGGGTAATTCCATTGTTTGATATCTGAAGGAAACATATCTAACAAGATTAAATACACAAGATCCCAGAGTACAGAGTCATTAGAGGACCAGGAAACTACCGTAAGTTTTCAGTTGAAAGGGAAATAGAAATTTTCCGGACAGTTTTAATAGGTGGATATTAAGACCTGGCCAATTAAGGGAAGTTGTATGTCACAAAATAAGCATGCAAAATGGTATTTTTTATACATTCATAATAACCTTGCTGAAAGAGAAAAAAAATTCACAATAGCTGCACACATCAAATGTTTAGAAATATACCTAATCTAAGAATCAAAAGTAAACTATTTATACAATAAAAAAATAAAACATTTATTACAGAAATGAGGGTGCAAAAACGGAAAGAAATTTCCTGTTCATGCTTTACAAGATTTGATATTAAAATATCATTTCCACTAAGGGTGTAAATGATGAAAAACACAAGACTAGAATTGTAGTTACATGTTTTAAAATTTTTTCACATGCACTTTAGAGAGATGCAGTATTTGACAATTTTTGCACATCATGTATGAACTAATGCTGCTATATTGGAAGTTAAGTTATGTTTGTGCAGCATATCATTGATTCAAATTTATAATTGCGTTAGTAAAACACACAGTCCTACGTTTTGACAACTGGTAAGTAAGAATCAGCATACTTGTACACAACACAAAACATAAGAAAGCGTGTGTCTTTCTTTTCACATATCCTTTTCACTTAGTATTTGCTGGAAGCATCATAAAGAAATTGAAACATCCACAGAGAAAATGAGAGGGGACAATCCTTTCTAGTTCAATCAGTTTTAAATAATTAGATATTCATTTCGGTGCTTTGCATCTCATTGTATGTATTAAAAGAGTAGATTTACATTTATTCAACTTCAAATTTTTATCAGAGGTCTTTGCTCAGGCAAGTTATTTTCAGGGCAAAGCAACTATGCCCCACTGGAGGTTTGTTAGGAAATCAGTGATTTTGACAACGCTAACACAAAACATTTAAAACTCAATAGGCAGTTATCAACATTTTGCCTTCGGCAAATTTGGCAACAGTTTTCTCTTTGGGATATGGTAGCAACGCCGGTCAAAAAACAATGTATAAAAGAGTAAAAAAGGAATGTTATATTACAGCTGGAGAAAATAAAACCACCAGTGAGCAACAAGTATACTACTATCATTTTTCTTCTCCTACTTCTATTGCAGCTTATAATCCTATAAAATAGTCTGTTTATTTTTTAAAATCTTGCTATTGATGATGTGTACATAGTTGCTCAGGGTAGGAAGGGTCGAGGATCAAAGGAAAGTGGGTGAGATCATTGTTTAAACATTTTCTGTTTCTTCTTCACATATATGATGAAAGGGGGGATACAAGAGAAGAAATCTCTCCTGTCCTCCCAACTGCTGCATTATCCGGGGGATGGGAAACTGCCACCTGATGTCATCCCAGGCCTTCCAGCATGGAGCATTTTCATGTATTTTCAATAGTTCTGAGATGCTGCTGATAGCATTGCTCCAAAGATGAGGAAATCTTTCCAGGATTGATTGGCTGGCATAGTTCACCTCTGAATCTTTCATTGCAGTAGTTGATTAATTTGTTTTGCCCTCTATCTTCAGGAAGTCAATGGGTGTTGCGGGTGAGCCCAGCTCTGCCTAACACATCCTCAGCCTGCACATACCACAAGAGGAGCTACTGCCCAGTCAGAGCGACCCCCCCACCCAAATTCCCACTGGACTAGCCCTGCCAGCTCTGGTTCCTACGACTGCCAGCACGTTCAGTGAACTGGTGCAGTCTGCCCCACAGCCCATCTAGATCTCGTTTACATCATTGAAATTTAACTCAATCCAATAGTTTCCACCCTCTAGCACACACTCCTGCCAGCAGATGCCACCGTTTGTCCAGTCAGACCTGCCCCCAGTCTCAGTTGTCATGCTCAACATTAGAAATTGCAGTCCTCAGAGGAATCCACAACCTCTGTACTGGACCCACTCCTGGTCCCATATCTTCCACTTTCAGGTGGTTCAACTTACCCCAGTCCCAGCACTTACTGATGTTACCAATGCACCTGCCCTTATTCTGGCTTATGTCTGTACGTGTGGATACAATTGGCTACCCTAGCCTGACTCCCTGCAACCCAGTTCACGTGTAGGCAAACAGATGTAGCCTTGGCCAGCCTGATCTGTCCCAAGTTCCATCTCTCATACTCGCCAGCATGAACGTGGCCTAGCAGTGGAGTCCCCTTTACTCCCTTACCAGGTTCAATTCCCCTGGTCCTGGTGTGCTGGTGGGAGTTGTGGCCCATCTCACCTCAGCAATTGCTGGTTTGTGCTATAGTCTAACCTGGCCAGGTGTAACCCTATCCCAGCTCACACTGGTTGGATCTGCTCACAGTCAGCCCTTGGTCGATCCTTAATATGAACTGGCTGGTGATGCGGCCAGACCCAGCCAGTCGGCCCCCCATCTTGATTCTCGGATCTGCCAGTGGGTGTTATGAACTGGTCCAGCCTGGCTTACCCCCATACCTGAGCCACACATATGTCAGCAGGTACTGTAACCTGGTCTACTCCAGGCTGCTCCTTGCTTTGGTTCTTGTGCTCATCTGCAGGGATTGTGTCTTGAAAAAGGAATTCCCCAAACTCCTCTCTTGGGTCTCTTCTCAGTGGCAAATCTCATGCACACTGCTGGGTCCTTGGTCCAGGCTGAGTTAGTTCACTTCTGGCAATGGCCAAAACAGTAGCCTTGCCCAACTCGCCCATACCCAATCCGGTTCTTACTGTTGGGTGTTAAAGCCCAGGCACACCTAGTCCTCTACCTGACACAGCTCTCATATGGCCCAGTGCGAACAGAAACCTAGCCTAACACCTGTCCTACACCCACTCTGGCTCTCACAAGCACCAGTGGATGTTGAGTCTAGCCCAGTCTGGCATGCCCCAGAGCCAGCCAATGCCCATGCTGAGGGACACTGTAGCCATGTGCAGCCCATTCCACCACCCCCATTCCACCTCTCACACTCACAAGTAGGATGGTATAGTCAAGCAGGGGCCCGTTAGCTCCCCTACCAGGCCTGTTCCCCACTCCAGATCTTCTCTGACTCAGTTATGCATACCCCATCTTTTGTCTTGACCTTTACCATTGGATGCTTCAGCCTGGCCTGATCTGCTCCGTCCATGTTCCAACTCTTGCTGGTGAGTGATACAGTCTGGCACTACCCAGTCTGCTCTGATTCCCGACTCATGCAAACCAGTAGGTGTGATAGCTTAGCTGAGCATGCTCCACATTGCAGCCTGGCACCTGCATTGCCAGTGAGCTAAGGTTGGCCTGGCCTGGCCTGGTCCACTGCCTTCCAAAACCATCCCACTTGCATGTGTATAGGTGGAGTTACCCTGCTGCTCTAACACCCAGACCTTAATCACATGCTCATGAATGGGAACAATGGCCCATCAGGGGAGTTTCCCTAGTTTTCCCCACCAGACCCAATCCCAGACCCAGATCTCACCCATGCTGGTGTGTGGTAGGCCTTTAACAGTCATTGTCTAGCCCTGCCGTCCTACATATGTATGAGCAGTGGATGTTGTGGCCTGGCTAGCCCCACACCATGTTGCTGGGTGTGCCTGCAGGTGCTGCAATCTAGACCAACCAAGTCTATACCTAACTCCAGCAACCATTAGTGTTGAGGGGTTCCATGGTCATGCCGAACTTAGCCTGTCAGTGCCTCCAGTTCCAAGCAAACCAACTGAAATTACAAATCACAGGGTGGGCCAACACATACCCCACAGAATTTGCCACCAGATCCAATTCTCTTGAATGCTGGTTAGTGCCATGGCCCAGTGTAGCATTACCTGTCCCCTGTTTCTGTTCTCATTGACTAGTGCTATGATCTAGCCTTGCCAGATAGGTCCCCTGCTCTAGCTATATTGTACACCAGTGAGTGGTATTTGGCATTGCTCAATACTAACTACCCCAGTTCTGCTATCCCTCTAGGGCTAGTGTTTCAGTCTGGACCTTAAAGGTCCTTACATTTCCGCCCTCAGGATTCCATCACTGAGTAGCCCAGGTGCAAGAGGTGCTTGGTGAAGCCCACAAACATTCAGCCCTAGCCCTGCCGTCTGGGAAGGTAGAGCTGGGGCTATCTTGCCCCGTTAGGCTCCAAGCAAGTGGCAGGCCAATCAGCTCAGATCTTCAGATGCAAGCCCCGCCCCTGGGACAAACTGACTCACCTGGCTCCAAGCACAGGAGAAGTCTATGGGCCCAAATCTCCACCCAAGCCCTGTCTGAAGACAAACTGACCCACTGTCTCCAATCTGTGGCCGGAAGAGGCGCAGACCTGATCTGACAAACTGATCAGCTCAGGCTTCCAAGCTAATCTATTTTAAAATCACTCTATTCAATGAGTCGAATTGGTGATGGAGAGGATATTCATTAAAATAAATAAATTTAAAACTATGCATGCATGTGTAAATAGACATATGTATATATTAATTAACTAAATAAATAACTATATATGTTTGTATATACATACGCACACACATATATATTTGGATTTTCTCTGCGTGGAATTGGTGACTTTTTGAATAGGTGACATTTTTTACAGATAGGTTTATATGTTCTCTGATACCCAACACACCTTTTAATTCACTTTTGTAAACAGTTTGAAGAACTTTAGATACTATTAATAGCTTTATAGTCATTATGATTAGATTTAATGCATTGGCAGTGTGAACAGATGTGGTTAATGGCATTTAACTTTTTTATATTGTCTCTGTGAATCAAAATTACAAGTATTTTCTTTCATGAAACCATTTTTAGTCACCAGCTTTAATCTTTAAACGTACTTCTATACTGACAACAGGATGAAGAGTTTCAAAATTTATGTCCCTGAAAATCCTTGCTTCTCACATAGAGAGAAAATAATTTTGAGCATACTCACATTGCTTTGAAAACTGACCACTTTCACCCCAGAAGGCTGAGTTTTCTCTTCTCTGTTTGTTGTTGTTTGTTTACTTTGTTTGTGTGTTGATTTTGCATTCAGCATGAAAGGACAGATGGGAAAAATAAAAGACACTAAAGCTAATTCATATTTACTCTTTTCCATTTTACCAGTGCTTCAAAGATATGTTTATTTATTGTTTGAAAGGCAGCTTTACAGAGAAAAGAGATAGAGAAGGTCTTCCATCTGCTGATTCACTCACCCAACGCCCACAACAGGAGAGGTGAGCTGATCTGAAGCTGGCAGCCAGGAGCTACTGTTGGATGTCCCACACAGGTGCAGGAACCCAAGGCCTTGAGAGCTAGTCTCTGCTGCTTTCCCTGCTTGAAGTAGATGCAAGAATCACAAAATTATTGAAAATCTTTTATGTGTTCTTTAACATTGCTGCTCCAAATTTCAAACTCATTCTGAATTAAGTAAGCAGGTGTATAACATGATCACACATATACTTCTTCAGAGTGTTTATTTATAATATTTTAGAAAGTGAAAAAAATATGTCATGTACAGACTGACAAAGGTTTTCTAATACAGTATTTTCTGTGAAAAAGTGTATATATATTACTACTTCCTGTTTATAAACATGACACATGAAAATAAATCATAAGTCACAAAGATAACAAAATAAGAACACCAAGAAGCAAAGTGAAAATAAATGTTTGATGTGTGCATATCACAGGTTTTACACAATTTCATTAACATATAAATAGCTCACATATATAATCTTCTATGTGTTAATTCTGATAAATGCAACAGTAAAAATTAAGATTAATAGAGTTTTCTCTGCAAAGTTTGCTGTAAGTTTTATCTACAGGGCTTTTCAGCATGTTTATGGTAAAGTCTAAAACAATGTGTACATTCTATCAGTGATTTATAGTATCAGCTTCCTTGTGTTTTAATACACTGCCAACTGCATCCAATTGCTTTTTTATTGTATTGAGGTTTAGATTTTTACATTTTCTGATTTTAATAATCGAGCAAACATAGAATAAAAGTATTTTGAATATTAGCGTATGTTAATTTCATATATGTGAATATTAATAGGCATGAAGCTGAATTCTACAGCCAGTCTGCTGGTCTATCTTCTTTTATTACTAATATCATTACTTATGTAATTTTAACTCATTAAATTATTCTTTTATTAATTTCTTGAACATTTAGTAAGTATCTTTTTTCATTGGCTGTTGAATTAAAAATGATAGTTTATTACTAATGGCATGATAAAACCAAGTTGTTTGTATTGTACAACACACAAGAGATTGGGGACCAGTTGGTTTCTAAACAAAAAAAAAAAATTGAAGAAAAAAATGTAAACTGAAATTGATCCTTGAGAGATAAATTAAAGTCCGATTGAAGTAGGTATAGATGGAAAATCTGAGGAAACAGATATCTTTTCAATAATACGGAAGTTGTCAGGGTGTCTGTGAAATTTGATATACCTTGATATCCGAGAATAATGCATGTTGGTGCGATACAGTATAACTTCCAATGGATAGTCCAAGTTCACGTTCCTTTAATAATCCTGATAATGCCCAGTCGTTTTGATGTCATTTCATTTATATTACTGTCTTCTGATTTCTCATTGCATTGAACTCAGCCTTAGCAAAATCCATCTTTATGTTTACTGCCATGGATATTAAATGTTTTAAAAGTGTCCTACCAGGACTAGACACAATGGCTCATTTGATTAATCTTCCCCCTGAAGAACCAGCATGCCTTGTGGGCTCAGGTGTCTGTCCTGGCTGCTCCACTTATCATCCAGCTCTGTATTTGTGACCTGGGAAAGTATAGGGAAATGTCCCAAAGCCTTGTGACCATGCACCTTCATGGAACACCCAAAGGAAGCTCCTGAATTTATTGGTTCATATGTGGACTATAATAGCCACTGTGGGAGTGAACCAGTGGACCGAAGACCTTTATCTGTCTCCTTCTCTGTAGATCCCTTGTTTCCAATAAAAATAATCAAATGTTGTAAAAGAAAATAAACAAAACCCAAAAGTGCCTTATAGAAGTGTTTACGTAAATTGCTATTGTTTCTTCACTGAATATTATATATTTGCTAACAAGAAAAAGCATGGAGGTAGGAATTTTCTTTCCTGGAACTTTCTTTTCTGGAACTTTCTTTTCTGCAGGCTACTTAGCCAGAGTTTATTTATTCTGTAGTACAGGGTTGTACCTATAGAGCAAACAATTCCTCAGCAAAAAGTTACGATTAAAGATATGTATGCATTGAAAAGGCACTATGGGACAGTCTTATTCCTTTGATAATTGTGATAAATTAAAATTTGCTGGGGTCCATGCAGTAGGTGTAGATGACACAAAGGTGGGAAGAGAACAGCTCCCCTGCTTGGCAGGGCCTGGGGAGCTTCCACTTGTTTGGCAGGGCTCGGCGGATTTCTCTGACCACCTTGACGCAGTGTCACCCCCTTTCACGTGGAAGCTCAACCACCGCACTAAGAATTTTGTAATCTATTGAAGCATTGCTTGCCCCTGTGAGATGGCTTTTGCAACCAACATGAGCTTGAGAGTCAATGTTATTGATAATGTCTTGGTGAGTGGGCCTTTAACTGCACATAGGAACGCAATTAAGCCCATGCAGTTTCCAGACACCTTATTGTGTGCCTACCCAGTGCTCTGAAATCTGGCACAAACATTTAGCATGCTTTCTGGGAAATGGCTTGATAAGAATTTTGCAAACTAGTAGAAGTGATGAGAGTATGGGCTGAAACTGCTATGACAAGAACATAGCTACTGTGACCCTAAAGGCTATCCTGCTATGGCAAAAAATATAGTTACCGTGACCTTAAAGATTAGCCTGTCCTTGCAACTCTTTAGAACATAGAAAATGTAGTTGCTTTAGCTGCTTTCATAATTTTCAACTAGAGGAAATATAGGGTGATTTTACTAACATCATAAAAATAGACTTTCGATTATTGTTTGATTGTTTATGAGGCTGTAGAACCTGCAGCTGTAGAGGGATTTAATGTTTGAAACTTTTTGTCTTAGATCTTTATGTTTTTTCTCTTTGGATGTATTTCCCCATTAAGTGATGGATAAGTTGTAGAATAATTATTGTAGTAGGAGTGTATTACTGAATAAGATGTGTTGTCTACTGAGAAATCCTTAGCTGCAACATCAGAATGGATAATGCCCTGTCTTAAGGTGAAACAATTTGTAGAATTATCTTTGGAAACATTCACTCGTCCATTGTAGAGCCGAAACTTAAATGGAGTTAAACATGGCTCACTGCTAATTGCAATTCTTTCCGCCATTATAACTCTTGCTTTACTTGTTTAGTTAACAAACTGTGAGCTTGCAGGCCTCATGGCCTTTAGTGCCAATGGCCCCTAATTCCCATAAACCAAGACTCCAGACTTACTAACCCATACATAATTCAAGGTAAGGGTCTGGTTGTCACAGGTGTGCCAAGGATAGAACCCAGACTTGAGGAGAGCAGGTGGGGGCTGGCAAGCCGGGATAAGCAAGGAATGTGGAATCCTTCCTCACTCACCTCTCAAGCTGTTGTAAGTTGTGCCCCCCTTGAAGCTACGTCAAACTGCCCTGAAAAAAAAGAAAACGTGTACTGCTTCTGTATAAATAAAGCTGACAGCTTTTCTGCATTGTCCACAATGATGTTGGAATTGTAGTGGTCCGTTATTGCTATCCCTATACATGTAAAAATTCACGTTACATCATGTTAACAGCAGCACATCTGTTGATTTCCTTCCTCTATAACAAACTAAAAAACCGAAAGTATACTCATTTTCCAGTTAGTGAGTGCAAGTAGTCGTTAACTTAGTTTGTTAAATCTTAAAATGTCTTAATCCCATATAAATATAGAAACTGATTATATCAAATGAAAGATGTTGTGGTGTAAAAGTGGAGTCTGGTCACTTTTCAGAATAAGACTTTAAGAAAAAGATATCTGCTTTGATTTCTATTACAATTTAGTATTTCTAAATGCATCTTATATAAACATTCCTCTGAAAAGCAGCAATAAATCTCTTAGACATCCCTAGCCCAATTTACAGTGACAAAATTTTTGTCACAAAAGTATCACTGATAAATTACATTAAAAATAAATAAGCTGAGCCTTATTAAATGGCTTGGCTGGTTTTTTTCTATAGCAAAATGTTGCTAGTTGAGTTTGTCAGGAATTAGATCATCATGCATTTTTATTTTTTTTTTTTTTTTTTTTTTTTTTTAAGATTTATTTTTATTATTTTGTTATTGGAAAGGCGGATATACAGAGAGGAGAGACAGAGAGGAAGATCTTCCATCCGATGATTCACTCCCCAAGTGAGCGCAACGGGTCGATACTACGCCGATCCGAAGCCAGGAGCCTCTTCCGGGTCTCCCACGCGGGTGCAGGATCCCAAAGCTTTGGGCCGTCCTCGACTGCTTTCCCAGGACACAAGCAGGGAGCTGGAAGGGAAGTGGGGCTGCCGGGATTAGAACCGGCGCCCATATGGGATCCCGGGCGTGCAAGGCGAGGACTTAACCACTTGCGCCACCGCGCCGGGCCCCATCATGCATTTTTAAAGACGCACAGATGAATATACCAATCACTTGAGAGTGACTGGCACATCCATACCCATATGATAGTGGCTTGCTACACTATTACAATTCTATTCTTAATCAGGTTTATATATTCAATATTAATAATAGATGAAGATTGTTAATTCATTTCTGTTGTTAAGTCCTATTTGTACTTCTGCAGGAACATTATTAAAACTACATAAGACTTATTTCTCATATATATGCTACTGTTCTCTTAAAAATTTCTATATGACTACCATCCCCAAATCATTATGAATAAATTATTCATTTGTTAACTGTCAGACACAGTTTTTTCATTGCTTTGAAGGTGACTTCACTAATGATACACTTATCATTACCGAAGGAATACATACATTTTACTAATCTGTTGAAAGAGATTTTACATACCTTGCATGCTAATCTCTAATGAAAGGATGATAAATTTAACTCTTTTTAAGTCTACTTTGGCAAATGCATGGTTTCTCATTGTAGACACACAATTCTCAGCATCAGCGTGCACTCCTGCATGTGGATTCACAACCACAATGACTACACAGGGAAGATATTCTGTCAGTTTGCTCATAATATGAGGGTAAAAATTTCTAATTTTTTCCGATATGCATGACTGTTTTCAGGTCATAATTTAGAAAAAGTATATTTTGTTTTCAAACAGTATTTCTCTACTGAAAAACGTACCAATAAAATGTTTTTTGTGACTTCAATGTTTGATTAAACAGAATCGCACATCTTTTGTGTGTATTCTGTCGATATGAAAATCCACTTTTAATTTCAGGGCCAGCATCAGGTATGGAGGGTAGTGTCACTGACTTGTGATGCCAACATCCGGTTTAAGTGCTGGATCAACTCCCTGTTGCTGCAGTTCCTATCCAGCTCCCTGATAATACACCTGACTTAGCAAAATGACCCAATCCCTCTGGCTCCTGGACACACATGGGATAGCTGGAAGAAACTCCTGACTCCAGTGTGGTCCACTCTCAGACACTGAAGATGTTTGGGAAGTGAATCAGTGGATAGAAGCTTTTCCCTATGTCTCTTGCTCTGTCTCTGTCTCTCTCTCTCTCTCTCTCCCCAAACCTCCTTGAAATCGTACCTTTCAAACAGGGCAAATAATTTTTTAGAAATTTCATTTTCTACAGTCATGTTTTCCAGTTGCCAGTTCCAAGAGCCAGAAATAACAGAAAAAGCTATTACTATTAAATTAGTAAATTAGTAAATTTGATTTTGTTAAACAAGATATAGTGCAGGAAAAATCCTAATAAATAAAACAAAAACAAGTGAAGCTTCTTATTGATTCACTCTTCATTAAACAAACAATTACTGAGAACCCTTTATATATTGTGCTGTACACTGCTAAGGAATAATAGGAAATTATTTAAAATGAAACCTCATTTCTTTATGGAATTCACATGGAATATATACATATTCTCTATATGTTCACTAAAGGGAAAAATAAATACACATTTTAGCAATGATTTCTACCTAAGGTCTCTGGGAAAAATAATTTTAAATAGAAGTTTTAGGAATAGGAAAAGTCATTCAAGTATACTAGAAGGAAATAATATTCCACAAAGAGTTAATATTGGTTATTAATATTCAGTTTATTAATTTGCGTACTGCTAGGGTCCATGCGGTGGGTGTGGAGGACACAAAGGTGTATGGAGATCTGGTCCATTGTTGAAACACTTGTGATGAAAGTTCATGGAAACTAATGTAAATTCCTTTTTGATTTTTTGTTTGGTGTATTTTTCCATAGCACACAACATCCCGCTTCAGCTGTTCGGTTAATTATATTTTTTGGTAATAAGACAGCACATATAGAAAATATTATGTCAAGTTGAGAAAATGAGTTCTGAGTCACTAATGTGCAGTCTAAAGTTATAATAACAGGATGTCCAGTTAGTCCCTGTTTACTGCCTTGCTTCTCAGCGATGAAATGAGATTTCTGAACACCACTAGAGAAGAGTAACTGCAACTCCAGGTAGAGTCTGCTTTGACACAGAGTCTCATACATCTTTCTGTTGGATTTCCATCTGAGTATTAGTATTTCTGTTTATATACTGGACTTCCATCCATACTACAGGGTAGTTACATTGTTAGATTCAAAATAACCTGGCACTAAGGCTCAGCCCACTAACCTAGTGGCTAAAGTCCTCGACTTGCGTGCACCAGCATCCCTCTGGGTTCAGGTGCATGTCCCGTCTTCTCCCCTTCCCTCCCAGCTGCCTGACTGTGATCTGGGAAAGCATTCAAGGACAGCCCAACAACTTGGGACCCTGCACCCACATGGGAGCCCTGGAAGAAGCTCTTGTCTACTGCCTTAGAATCAGCATAGCTCCGGGTCATGGCAGTCACTTGAGCAGTGAAGTAATAGACACAAGATCTTCCTCTCTCTTCTCTTCTCTTCTCTTTGTATCTCACTTTCCAATCAAAATAAATAAAAAATAAAGTAAATAATCTGGCACTGGCACAAAAATAGACATGCAGTTTCGCGGAACAGAAGAGTATCTCAGAAATCAATCCACGCGTCTACAATGAACCAACCTGGGGATGATCAAACTGAAGGCAATCCAGAGATCAGAGCAGTCTCTGCCACAAATGGCATTGCGAAAATTAAACGTATGTGTGCAGTAGTATGAAAACAAGATCCCCACCTTACATCCTGTACAGAAGTAACTGTCTCTCGTAGGCTGCAGCTCCTAGGTTTAGAAACCTGACTCACTGAGTCAATTTTAATATATAGTGTAAGATAGGGATTTTGTTTAGTACTTCTGCCTGAGTAGAACCAACTTCCCCAACACCACTTGCTGGAGAAACTGCTTTTTCTTCAAGGAGTGATTTTAGCATGTTGATCAAAGATTAGCTCTTAGCAAACATAAAGAGTAATTTGTGGGGTTTCTATTTTTTTCCATTGGTTTACATGACTGCTTTTGGAGACAATATCACAATGTTTTCATTATAACTGCCCCCAAAGAATATCATGAAATCAGCATTGTGATGCCTCCATAGTTATTGTGATTGTTTAAGATTTTTTTATTTGGGCCTGACAAGATAACCTAGCGGCTAGATCTTTGCCTTAGAAGCCGGGGATCACATACTCGCACCGGTACATATCCTGGCTGCTCCAATTCCTTTCCCGCTACCTGGTTGTGGCCTGGGGAAGCAGTGAAGGATGGCCCAGAGCGAGGGAGACATGGAAGAAAACTCGTGGCTCCTGACCAGCTCAGATCAGGCCATTGCAGCCACTTGGGCAGTGAACCAGCAGAAGGAAGCTCTTTCTCTCTGTATCTCCTTCTCTCTGTATATCTGCCTTTCCAATAAAAATAAATAAATCTTAACAAAAGGAAAGGTTATTTCAGTCTTGTGCTTCCATGGGAATTTTTAGCATCTAATTTCCTTCTTCATCTAGGAATAATGTACTTGGTTTTGTGGTATTGTTTGCATAAAACTTATAAATTGATTTGGATAGTACATAAATTTCGATCGTATTAATTCTTCCAATGCACAAACGAGGGATATTTTTATGCTTGTGTGTCTTCCTTTTGTAATTTAATGATTTGGCATATGAATTAT
Organism: Ochotona curzoniae; assembly: GCF_017591425.1. Lineage (NCBI taxonomy): Eukaryota > Metazoa > Chordata > Mammalia > Lagomorpha > Ochotonidae > Ochotona > Ochotona curzoniae. The sequence continues at coordinate 36,424,158 of NW_024466502.1, read as the reverse complement.
GAGGATTTCTCTCTTCCTCGGTTAAATTTGTTGTAAGGTATTTAGAATATTTGTACTTAATATTAATGAAACTGCTCTTACAATTGCTTTCTCAACTTCGGCATTTTTGTGTATAAAAATGCTATTGATTTTTGTGCATTGATTTTTTATACTACAACTTTGCTAAACTCCCTTAGGAGTTTTGAAAGGTTCTTAGTGAGCTCCTCTGGTATCCCACTTAAACGATCATGCCTTCTTTCTAATTTGCAACTTTTAAATGTATTTTTCTTGCCTAATCACTCTAGCAATAACTTACAAAGCTATATTGAGTAGTAATAGTGAAAGTAGTCATGCTTGTCTGGTTCCAGATTTTACTGAAAATGCTTCCTACTTTTCCTACTTTTCCCCACTTCAGCATGATTCTATTTGCTTGTTTGTTATCTATGGCTTAGTGTGTTGCTGTAAGTTGTTCCTACATAACATTTTAAGGATTTGTATCATGAAAATATGCTATAATTCATCAAATGCTTTCTCTGCATCTATTGAGATACTTATTTTTTTTTTCTCCATGTTGCCAATGTCATAGGTCATGTTTGTTCATGTGCATGTATCAAACCATCTCTGCATCCCTGGCATAAACATCACTTATCCTGGTTACTTTTTAATATGTTCTTAGGCCATATTAACTAATATTTTAATAAGGATTTTCAAATCTGTGATCATCAGCTACTTAGTTCTGGAGTTTTCATTTTCATTACATCTTTTTGTGATTTTAGAATCAAGGTGGTGTTGTCTTCATAAAAGAAATCGAAAGCATTCCCAAATTCAATTCAGTTTGATTTATGTGTTTAATTGCTTTGAGTAGGTTGAGGATAATTGAAATAAGTTTTCTTTAACAGTTTAGTGGAATTGAGCAGTGAAGCCATCTAGTCCTAGATTCATTTTTCCGCGTGTATGATGGCCATTTGTATATAAACCTTTAGACAAACAAAAAATAATGTCATTGTAATTAGCATAAGAATATACTTGTTAAAAATCGAATTGTGTGTAACCCCTCTCAAGTTATGAAGTGTTTGAAATGCTAGTTAATGTAATGTTACCTTGTATAGTAACTTCCCCCTTAGATTAAGCAGTATTAACTGACACCTTAGAAATCAACCAGGAGTGTGTACTGTATACTAACTACAACTTGGTAACCACTGTTCAGTCTGTCTGCATTCTTCCCTCCCCTTTAGTATCTACTAATCTTGCCTTGTTTTGATGAAATCAATATATTAAGATTCCACATGCAATTGAGATGTGGTATTTGTAGACTCTGTGTTACAAACTACTCTTCTAGAAGAGTATAAAAAATGGAATAAAGATGAAAAATTGAGATTTGTGAGGAAGTATGAGAAAGAATTCATGAAAAACAGTAAAAATACATATGAATAGAGCAAACACGTGTTTTCTCTGAGCAGGCAAGATGAAAGTGAAACTCAAATTCCCTATTAGTGTCTAGTAATGACCTTCATGATGATATCTCTGGGAAGCTTAATATTTTTAAATATGTTGTATTAGCTGCCTCCAACAAAAGGCTTTTGTTTGCTGCCCTAGCCTTTTTTTATTATTATTATTCAGTTAGGACATGAAGAGTAGTATCTCTGTCAGAGCGCTAGGCTATTTCAATAAGAAAGAATTTTATTATAGATATCATCTGGAACACATATTTGTTAAATTTTAATAACATCCCTTCACACTTGCTTAATAATTTACCTGTAAAAATGGTGCTGTGACATTTTCAATGTTTGCATTATCATGAACTCTCACATGGGCATGTATTCCAATTTTGAAAAAAAAAAAAACCTCTCTCACAACATTTTGACATTTGCCAGAATTGAGTAACTTAGAAACTATGCTTTAAAAAAAGGTATGCCTTATTAAGAGTTCTTCTAAAATCAGTTTTTCTTCAAAAGCAAAATTTAGCATCTCTATAGTTCAACTTGCACTCCTACCTGTAGATATTTAATAACCTGTTCTTAAACATATTTGCAAAAATCATTTTACTTTCTGTTCCTGCATAATTAAATAGTCAAACTTTAAATTCCTTAACATTTAGGGTTGACCAACATTGATAGCCTATAAACAGATGAACAAATATTTGAAAATATTTGTTGAAAAATGTTATAAAACAAAAGATAAAATCAGTTATCTGTAGCCACTGGAATGAGTGACTTTCTTATATGGCCGCAGTGGTGGGGGTTAGGACAGGACGAGGCCAAAAGCTGGGATCTTCATCCTGCATATCCATTTTACATGGTGGGGGTATAGACAGGTACACCACCTTCTGCTGCTTTCTCAGAAGCACTGTTAGAGAGCTAGATTGGAGGCAGAGCAGTTGGAACTTGATGCCAGCAAAGTGAATGCAACAAAATAGACCCTTGGAAAGATTGCTCAACTCTGGAGCAATGAACCGAACAATGTCTCAAAACTATGAGCATCACTCCGGTAACAGCACTGAAGCACTCTTCCCCACATTCATGTCTCTAAGGCGTAACTGAATAACTGTTCCACATGCCTGGGTGCTGATGAGGTTTGACAACCAAGGGTGGCCCCCTCTGTTTCCTCTTGTGAGGACTCAAGAAAAACAAACAAACAAACAAAGCATTTGTCCCACCTGCCTTCCCCCATATCTCTTTCATCCCAACTCCAATTGCAGACCCACATGGCAGTACATCACTCTCAACTGTGTAAACAATATTAAAAATAAGCTCAAATAAATGAAATTAGTATTTTTTTTAAATGAAGCACTGATGACATATTTCCAAGTAGACCAAGAGAATGTATTATTGAATTGGAATTGGAAGCTAGGAAAACGTAAGTACTTTGGCAGAGAGAAGAGGTGTATAGCCATTGGGGGTCCTGTCAGCCGTGTCATTATGATCAGAATCCTGGAATGACTCGATGATCCTCACGTCCTAATTTATTGCCCTGTGCACCCTATTTTGTGAATGAATCTCATAATATTTGTAAAGAATGCAATTCAATGACAATGTTGGGATATTTCTGTATTAATGATTTGAACAATTAAGCTTAGTCTCATTGGTTATGATGTAATACATGTGGAATATGCACAATTTGGACTTCATTTTAAATGTTTTGAAAAATGTCCAAAAGACTTTTGCATCTGTTTTAGAGAAAAAAATACACAATTCCATTGCCAAAAACTATTTAAATAGTCCTTTAAACTGATTTGAGCAATAGACTTGGTGTAAATATATTAATAAAGGAAAATCAGTGAAGGTTTTATTATTATATTATTGGCGATGTGAATGCCACAGCTAGTACTACAGTAATAAATATAAGTCAGCTTTTAAATGCAGTTGGTCAATCATAATGATTGATTATAGGTCAAAGAAGAGTTTTATTGGTATTCTGCTAATGTCGGAATATTGATGTAAGTTACTAATGAGTAATATGTATTATAATTTCTTTAATTACAATATGTGGCTTGATTTTAGAGTGTAAAGAAAATAACCATCATCAGTGAACAAAATTAATAAAGCATAAACAAAATTGTTACAGAAGTTTACCTTCATGTTTTGCTAAATTACACATCTTGTAACTAAAATTTCTTTGGGATGGTAAATGTATATGCTTAATTAACTTGATTTGCTTGGCATTCTGTTAAATTTCATGTTCCTGCTGAATTAATACTTCAGAAATCAGAGTATAGAGGTAAATCTTATAATACAATGCAGATATAACATAGGATTTATTATAATGATCATTATTAGTTGTGATATGATTAAATGAAAGCAGAAGTACTGCTGAATCTTATTTTTTGAACAATGATTGATATACAGCAAAGTCCAGTCCACCTATGTCCATGTAAAAACCATAAAAGTACGTTAAAATACAAAAATTTAAAATCACAATAAAATATGTGATGGTGTTAACAACATCAACAAAAATATATAAAAGCTGAAATGAATCACACAATCATTTTTTTAAACCGTTGTGATTGCTCTAGGTTATTTTCTATGCATATGAATTAATATTTCTGTGAGTTAATTAAAAATAGTAAGCAGATCTTGTGCTTGAAGCACAAGATTAGATGCTGAGAACACTCTGTGGAAAAGTAACAATAAATTCAGACATAATACTATACTGAAGAGTTTATACAGAAGAATTGGGAAAACAAAATAAATTAATAAACTTGTATTTGCATATTGCAATGGGGCTGAAAGCATATAAAGCTGGGTTTGATGAGACAGAAAGACAGTTTTATTTTACGGAGAAGAGCATCAGCTAAGGCCTCACAGAGAAAGCAACATTTGAAATGGATTCTTGAATAATTTCCAAAACGCAATCAATACAATGTTTCCAATTAAAAGTACAGAATACATAAAGTTAGAGGAGGTCACATTCTTACTAGAATCTTAAGCCAACTTCAATTATCTATTTAAGTGCTGATGGGACTGTACTGATATATATATATTCCCCAACATCACTTGCAAGTTAGTTCACAATAAAGAAAGCTAAGTATATCTTAGCTTAGCTAAACTTTCTACTTCGGAACTGAAAATGTCAACCTGGTAGAAGTGACATACGTTGTCCTTGTTTGTTTTCTGCAGATTTAAAAGAAACATCTTAGAGTAGATAATTTATAAATAGTAGTTGTTTATTTATTTCATATCTCTTTAGCTTGAAATGTCCAAGAGAATCATGATAGCATTGACTGATAAAACTCACCTTATTACACAGAACATTATAGAGTGTCATATGACTGCACAGATGAAACATGCCAGCTCTGATCTCATTCCTTCTCTAATAATACTAATTATTGTAACCCCATTATCATGACTTTTTGCAATCCTAATTATCTCCCAAAGGTTCAACTTCCAACTATCGTATGAATGTGAGGATTAAAGCTCAGTACGTGAACTTTTGAGGCACATGTTGAAACCATAGCACCTGCAATGATTACTGTATTCACATATTTATTTATTAGTAGTGAAGGTACAACCTTTAACCTCTTCAAAGATGCCACCAATTTGTGTAGTATGAGCTTTCCCCTTGATCTTATGGTCTTCCATGTTTCAGAATGATTTGTCATCAATGCAAGTCAATAGTAAAGGAATAGCATAAAAACTCATCCTAAAGATCATGTATCTTGTCTAAAAAATAAAACTAGTTTCACTATGATCTTTGATACATCAGACACATTAAAATGTTAATATGATTATAAACAATCACATGGGTTCTTACTTTTCCTGCTTTATAAAATTCACCTCTCTTGAGTCTTTTAAGTGGCACATCCATTTTAAAAAGTTGGAAACTATATAATTTTATGCCACTTATTAAAATATCATTTATTTTAATAATATTATTCAATATAATATTCATGCATCTAATTTAGGCTACAAATACATGCCATGTATTTGTATGTAATGCCATGCTCTTAAATAGTGAAGAAATGCAATCGAAGAAATTAAAATAATTATACCCAAATTAGGGAACAAAAACTAGTCCTATAACCTAAAATACAGGAAGTAGATTTATTTGAGAAAATGCCTCTCACTTAGCTGCAGGTAACTGCATAAATTGCCTTGTAGCTAGGCAAATGTTACACTACTTGGATAAAGTAGCCCGTAGCTGGTTGGAATTCTGGGCCTGGTTCATTCTAACTCTGTGTTAATTAAGCTAGTGAAACATGTAGTTCCTTGTTCTTTAAATATTAAATCTGCAAGAAGGTGGGGGAGGCAGTTATACCACCTCCAACTTGCAGGTTACCTGGGCTGGGATAGGGACTATGAGCACTTTTGATGTGGGCAGAATTGTAGCAAAAAGTTTCAGCTGTCGGGTCACTGTCACTAACAGAGCCCACAGGAGCTGGGGCTGGTGTGGGCCAGACCAGGAGTTTTAGACAATTCCCAGGACCAGAACACTGCACTCACTAGATAAAATAAGTGCCAAGGCTGGTGGTGGTTTGGGCTGGGAAGCCTATAAGGCCTGTTGGGGCAGGCCACCACACCTGCTGGCTTATGAAAAGCCAGACTTAGGAAATGGAGGTTGTGGGAATTTGGCAAGCAAGCCTGAATTCTGTCCCTCCCTGGACCAGGCCGCAGCATCTGTTCTGGGGTTGTGCATCATTGATGGCCTCAATCACCGCAGGATCTGTTACATCAGAGATCAGAACCCATGGATATGTGGTCTTGCACGAAGACAGAGGTTTCATGATTAGAGTCCAAATATTGCTATTTATGCAAAGAAGCCGACAACATCCCAGGGTAATATGTGTGCGTGTGGGATTAGCCATTTGCACTGAGTCACAGTTCTCAAGCTTGTGAAAAAGATCTATTAGATGACACAGAAAGAGAGCTTTGAACCCATGGCAGCAAATCCCTATGTTCTTTGGGTAGTAAAATGTAACTGCAGATTTGATGAATCTGCACCCTTCAGCAACCTTTACACTCAGAGCCAAAAAAGTCTCTGTGAAGGGTAGGGGGGCAATAATGTGGGAAGAGCAGGTAGTTAGCTTAGGGCCATGAGTTGGAAGAAATACTCCCAGTGTTTTGTAAATAATGATTAATTCTTTATTGAGATTGCATTATAAGTTGCAACTTTGGGTAAATGGGAATTCTGTGAAATCAAGGCAAGGAGCACACAATGTGATGAGAAAACTGTTTAAAATCAATTGCTTACTTTGTTAGTAAAAGAAAAAAATTTTTATTTTTAACATCATTAAATATATAAAACGTTAACATCATTTATAAATTGATTCTAACTATGTAGCATATGTTAAATATGTCACATAAGTAATAAGCATCTTTTAAACCAAATGTACTTCTTTGAGCCCTTTTCAAAAAATGCATCACACATTTGTCATCTCAATTGTAGTAGTACTAATTTCAAACGAAAAGGAAAATTTACCTTACTGTTATTGGTAAGAAAAACAGAAGAAATTGGTACTTAATATAAATAATGCTCTTACACGTTCCTCAGAAAGATAGCATTCAGGAAAATACATGTGAATAGCCCATATTCCATGTATGAAAACTGTGTGGTATCTCACATTCAGTCTTTGGAACCTCTTGAGTTACCGTGACCTCTGCACATTGCAAATATCCAGTCAGAGCCTGTGATTTCAGTGAATTTGATCCAATGGTCTTCCAGTTCAATTTCATGGGATTTAAAATTGGTGCAGATCACCAGTGAGGGAGAGTGTTCTCATTCATATTCAAATTGATTAAAGATATTTTAAGGATGAAGATTTCCTTAGTAACAAAGATAATTCTGTCACATTTCCTATTCTCAACAAAATGACAACATAACTGGAGGCTGATAGTGTTCTATTCATACCCAAACAGAAAGTTTAACAAATCAAACATAGCACAGGAAAAAAAAATATTGGAAGTGAGTGTTGTGTGTTCATGTATTTAGGTATTGCTGTCGGTGGTGATTGGAAAGATGCAGCAAAATGCAAGGAAATTTAGGCAGAAATCAGGGGAATGCCGTGAACTGACACAGTGTCATTTGCTTATTCTTTCTTTTGTTTTGCTTTGTTTTTAATTCCCAAATTTGTCTCTCTGGTCGCCAGTCAGAGCAAGAAAATAAATACTGAGGTTACAGCAATAGCATATCACCATGAATCCCAAATTGGAATGGATTATGATATAGGGGGGAAAAAAAGAATTTTAAACAAAAGGACTACAATAGTATGAATCATACTAAAAAAAAAGTCAGCATTCAAGATATTGACTTTTGGAAGGTGTTCCTGATTACTGGTAACGCCCGAGAGTGTAGCAGGGTGTGGTTGAATTTAGGCTGGTTGCACTGTGGTGATCAGGCTCCTCCTCACAGGATCCAGTAGCACCATCAACGCTCAGCACCTTGTCTATGAACATGAGTATATGATGGCTGCCAGTCGCACATCCCCCACTCTACATGCTGACTATATATTTTGGCATAAAGTTGTTTCAGCCCTAGAGGGGTTTGGGGGAAGAGATAATTTATTTCTTGAACTGCAGAAAAAATACTATAGGCTAGTTAATTTGATACAGTGACCAATTCATGAAGAATTTTTAATTATAACAGCAAAATATTTTTTCTTAGGTTTATCTAGCAAAAGTATAAATATGAAATTCATGCTTTTTTACCTATACAATGGGGATAGAAAAATTGAAAATTTATTCATTCTGTTTTTCCATTTGTTTTATCTGTCAGAGAACTACATTTGTAGGCAAATTATTTAACTGTAAATTTCAAGGAGAAACATGAACATGTTAAAAAAAACACACACATTTGTGTGATTGAAGAACATACTGTCATATGTCAGTGAAAACTACATAAATGCTATTTTAGCCAATTCGAGTAAACAGTTAAAAATTATACTTAAAGTGTAAGTCATAAGTAAATTGGTGTGGGAACAAAAAAGCTCTGAAGGCTGTCCACGTAGGGAATTCACACCCATTTACAGACATCCCCTCCATTAACATAGCAGGTAACCAAAACTCGGGGGAATGCTAAGAGATTTTTGGTGATGCTTGCTTGGAGAAAGAAGCAGCATATATTCTGCAAATTATTCCCACCCAATCACTTCCTCCTCATTTGAGCAAAGTATACATATATAGTTTTAGATGTGTTTATTTGAAAGATTTGCACAAAGAAGGAGAGAAACAGAAAGATAGATCTACCACTTCTGGTTGAATCTCCAAATGATTGCAATAGCCAGAACAAAACCAAGATGAAGCCAAGACCCAGGAGCTTCTTATGGTTCTCTCATGTGGCTGAAGAGGCCCAGGAGCATGAGCCATCCTCTGATGCATTTCCAGGCCATTAGCAGTGATCTGGATTGGAAGTGGAGCATCTGGGACATGGACTGGTTCCCATATTAGATGATGGCACTGCAAGATGGAGGATTAGTCAACTGAGCCACTGCACCAGCCCAAGGAATAATTTATTTTTATACTTAAATATGCATGTGCATATTTGAAACACAGACAAACCAGAGTGAAGAGGTGGAGAGAAACAGAGAAAGGCAAGGACATAAGATCTCTCTTCCTTTGTTTCATTCCACCAATGGATTCAATGACCTGGGATGGACCAGGCAAAACCCTGGAGCCTAAAACTCCACTGTGGTTATCCTACAGTAGCAATCCCACATGGTAGCAATGGCTCAAGCGGTCAAGCTATCCTCCACTGCTTTCCCAGGTAGATTAACACTGAGTTACACCGGAAGCACAGCAACTGGAACTGGAACTATGCTCACATTAATTCCCTTGTCCAAACAGTAGCTTAATGCACTGCAACAGAATGATGGCCCTTGGGGTTGGGAGGGTACACCATCCAAGCAAACAAAACCTTCACCCTCCAGACCCAGACCCAGGTACATAAGCCCTAATAAATGTTAGATAATGTATCACCCTTTGCACGCTAATGCCACACCAACAATTATTGAGTAAAATTTTTGTATAATAGAGCAAAAATCTCTAAAACACATAAGCTGTCTAGGGCAATGTTAGCTACAATACACAGAAAACTTTAAATGCGAGAATGAGCAGACATAGAAAAAATAACCTCTGGTGTTGAAGACATGTTCAAAACACATATGTGTCATCATGGGAATATCTTATTAAAGAATCTATGTCTAAAAGAATAGTTTGGAAAACAACCAAGTATGTCAAAATTAGCTTTATTTTTATACTGGTTTGACATAATCATCCATAAAAAAATGTGTGCAACTGTACTGCTTGAGAAGTAGAAAAAAAAAAAAAGGATATGAAGTGGTTACATTTCAAATCTACTCCACACTGGTTGTAATATATTCTGATTATTATTTCTAGTGTGAATGACAGTTCTCTACACTGATACAGACGGTGGACAAATTTGAAGAGTCAAATAATGTAATAATATTCAAATCCATTTGAGTTATATTTTTTGAACAAGGAAAACATACTTTATTTGAGAAAGTAAAGCTTAGGAAATATGCATTGGTGTTAAAAATCTTGCAATTATATATTATATATGTGGTACTGGAGGTTAGAAGTGTGCATAAGTAATTGAGACACATCGTTTCAATCATGAAAGAAATGAATTATAATTAATCAACGTCATCAAAAAAATAAGCACACTATTTTTTAAAGATTAATTTATTTTTATTGGAAAACCAGATTTACAAAGAAGGAGAGACAGTGAGGAAAGATCTGGCATCTGTTGATTTGCTCCCCAAATGGTCACAAAGCTAGAGCTCAGTCGATTTGAAGCCAGGACCCAGGAGCTTCTTATAGGTCTCCCATGCGGGTATAGGATCCCAAGGCTTTGGACCATCCTCTACTGCTTTCCCAGGCCACAAGCAGGGAGCTGGATGGGAAGTGGGGCCACTGGGATTAGAACAGGCACCCATATGGGATCCCAGCGTGTGCCAGGCTAGGGTGTTAACCACTGGGCTACCATGCAGGGCCCTAAGAGCGCTATTTTAAATTGTCTTACTACATACAGGAACTCTAACATAGATTTTTCCGTATTAGTAAATATATATTAATTCATCCTCATCAGATCAAATAATACATAGTATCACTAATTGCATCAGAGGTGAATTAATTTTTCAATCAATATCTTACAATAAATTTATTAAAAAAATGCAGGTTCTTATTTAATTAATGCTAGAAAAACTAAACTAACAAAGGTTTCACACAATTCTATTTTAGTTAGAATAATATATAAAATGCATTTAAACCATATTATATAAGTAAAATGTAAGTAAGTCAAAAATGTTATAAATTTGGAACCTAATCTAATAACACTGAAGTTGCAATTTGTATTGTTTTATACCTTAAAAAAAATACCCTCCTTAGAAGGCCAGCTTAGTATTAAATAGTAAGGAGTATGGGCGCCAGTTCGGATCCAGCTGCTCCACTTCTGTTCCAGCTCTCTGCTGGTGGCCTGGGACAGCTCTCTGCTGGTGGCCTGGGACAGGCAGCGCAGGTCAGAGTGCTTTATTTCTTGCTACTCATGTGGCAAATGCAGAAGAATCTCTCAGGTCCTGGTTTTGTCTCAGCTCAGCCCTGGCTGTGGCAGTCGCCTGTAGGGAGAATCAGCGGATGAAGCATCTCTTACTCTGTATCTCTGTCTGTGTTGTAAAGACGTGTTTACAAATGCTTTCCCTCTCTGAAAGAAGCCTTGCTGCATTCCCTCAATCATCCTTCAGATAACAAACAGGAGCTGGAGAACAGCAAAAGTTATTCTTCCATACAAGGTTTCCCTTTCCCGTTATCTTCCACTAACTTCTAAAATTTCATAACATAAGATTAACAGACGATATCTTAATTTGCATTTGAATATAAAGAACTCTATAATTTCAGAGAAAATTATGAAAATGCTTTGTAGCTGATATTTATAGAAAAGACTGTGAAACAAAAAATTTGGTTTAGGTGTACAAGAGAACAATGTATTGCCAGAACAAACAATGTGAAAAAGACTTGCAGTCCATCAATACATAATTAATCGATATATATATATATATATTATATATGTATGCACGTATGGGTGTATATTTAAAACTGTTGTAGCACTACCAAAATAGATGCAGAAGGGTTTGTGTGCAGAGACAAAAGAGTATCCTGGATCCAACAAATGGAAACCTATTCATTTACTCCTGTGGGCTACTTATCTAACTCTTAACTCCTTCTGATGAGTTAGAAAAGCACGAGGCTAGTATTCATCTATGAGTTAAGTTTAGCAATACTGTGGAAAAATACAGCACATGTTAGTTTTGTTCTAAAAACACACCCTAAAGCAATTATTAGATAACAAGTTTTAATGCCATTTTAGAATAAAAGCCAATGAAAATTTAACTTTATTTCACACAAAACAATTTTAGTAATTTCACAAAAACTTTTTAGAAGGGCATTACTTAATTCATGCTTTTTATATTGCACAACATCTGTGTAAATGCCAACATTCCCAAACTGCTTTTAAACACTTTGTTAAAAAAATAAACATCCAAACTACATAAACAAATTGAGCCTATTTATAATTTCTGTTTACTATGACTTTTAGCCTCATTTATAATTTATGTACATCTAGCCACTCTGCCGCATGTAATAACAATTCCTTTCGTCATGCCTGTGAGTCTTGTGTCTAAAAGAGAAAAACAAAACAAAGCAGAACCTGACCATATGTCATAATGTGTTTATAGATGACATAGAACCCAATGGTCAAGGTCCCACATCGACCAAAAAAGGTATGTCACATATATGGGCCTGTATTAGTGGGGCAAAAATATAATCCTCTTGTAGGAGACGTGGGAGAAAATGGAAATGAATATTGTTACTAGTAATGAGGTCTATAATATGTGTAAATAGAAGTTATACATTAACACCGTATATTACTAACACAATCTTATTAATTCTGGCAATATCCTTAATTGCAGATTTGCTTATGAGAATTTAATGGAATTTTTAATGGAATCATAAGAGATAGGCAATTCTTCATGGTTGTCAACAACTAATATAAATGGATGATACACAGGTAATCAATGGTGATGCATGCAGAAAATAATTTCCTAAAACTTTAATTTCAAATTTTATTGAATTTTAAGTAAATAATTACTAACCATAAAAGCTAGCATTAGAAAATATAAATTTTGAGGGTGAGGGTTGTATACAACTTTGAAGGCAATTTACATGAGGTTTCAAAAACCATTAATATTTTTGAAAAAACATTTATTATAATGGTTCACTGCTACAATGACCAATACATTTTCTTTCAAAAAAATCACAGATACGGGATATTTTCATTCTTAAGTTAGTCACACAGTACTGGATGTTGTTGCACAGTGCGTTACGTTGTGGCTCGCAAAGCCAGTATCTACAATCAGAGCAACTGTTTGGAATCTTGACTGCTTCACGGAAGGTCGAGCTGATGCACGTGCTGTAAGGGTGTCAGGTGTCGGCATCCAATCACTTTGGTCCCTACACCCCAACTGGGAAGTTAGGGAGGATTTCAGAAGCCTGTACAGCTGGTACAGCCGCAGTCATTGTGTGTGTTAGGGGTGTGAATCAGAAGATAGAGGATCTCTCTTTCTGTCTCTCAATTACTCTACCATTTAAAATAGATATCTTTAAAAACACATTTATTACCAAAGAAAACAGGAAAATTGCTTAAAGGAAGTAAATATTACATGACACCGATAGAATGTGTAGGAGGTAAAGATTTGAAAAAAAATATTTTGTTGATAGGAAACTCTGATTTAAGAAAAGCCAAAGAAAAGCAAGCATGATGTGACACACAATTGATATTTCTTAAAGAAATATCATAGAAAGTACTACTGTAGAAAGTTCATATTTCATCAGATACTTCCAACTTTGACCAAGTCGAGCTGCTTTGTTACCTAGACTGTGAATTATAAGGAAATTCAGGGCCTTAATTGGAGGATAGGAAAGTAAAACACACACACATAGATTTTATGTAAAATGTTTACGCAATAAAAACATTTGTACCCTACATGCAGAGGGGGCGGAGAGTGTATGCCATAAAGTACAGCATAGGAACTACTCCTTTATACCGAAAACCAGTGATTCATCATATTTTAAAAAGATTTATTTATTTGAAAGTCAGAAGAGAAGAATACGTGGAAAGAGAGAGAATGGGAGGGAGGGAAAGACAGTGTACAATCTACTAATTCAGGTCCAAATGATTGCAAAGGCTAAAACCAGTTAGATTAAAAGGCCAGGGGCTTAGTCTAAGTTTCCCACTGAGTGCAGAGGCACTTAGGCCATTATTTGCTGCTTTCTCAAGTTATTGCCAGGGAGTTAGAGGAGAAGTGGAGCAGCCAGGACTCAAATCAGTGACGTGTGAGGGATGACATGACGAGCAGCGGCTCTGTCCACTGACCACAGCTCCCAAATGAGGCATTTTAACTGGCCAATAAAGTCTTAGGTTTTTTCTAAAAATACATCACAACTGTTTCCTTGGGGGAAAAGAGAGATTAGATATTAAAAGAAACAGAAACAAAAACAAAGAAACAAACAAAAAAAACGAAAACACCTTGGGACTTACAGAAGAATGTTCTCCCTAGCTCTTTGCTGCCTGTCTCGTAACTTCCCTTTACGTGAGCTCTGCTGCCCACATCAGACGCTAGATGATGGCACCACCCAACATGCACTAATTTAGTTTTGCAAGTGGTTTAGAATTTAAGTCAGACTGCAATAAATCAATCAGCACATACTTGTCTAATCACCAGATTGCCCACGTCTAAGTGCTACATTTTCATGAAATGCTAAGTGTCCAAAATAAACTGTAAATAATGATAGCCTCTTTGAGTTACATTTTACTCTTCTCTTGGACCTTACAATCACATCAGAAACCAGGAAGACGCTCTTGGCTCCTGGCTTCAGATTGGCTCAGCTCAGGCCATTGCAGCCACATCAGGAGTGAACCAGCAGATAGAAGATCTTTTTCTTTGTTGCTACTTCTCACTATAAATCTGCCTTATGCATAAAAATTAATAATTTTTTAAAGTGAGAGTGAAAAGGAGGGAGAGATGGAGGGGGAGAGAGATGATAGAGGAATAATAGAATGGAATGAAGAATTAAAAAAAAAGGTATACTGACTTATGAATGTGAAACTAATAGGAGTTTTTCAGCTTGCAGTAGGAAATGTAATCTAAATTATACTTTCCCATCCTCGTCTCTTTTAAAAATATATATTTATTTTACTTTTACTGGAAAGTCAGATATACAGAGAAGACACAGAGGAGAAACAAACAGGGAAGATATTCCTTCTGCTGATTCACTCCCCAATTGACCGCAATAGCGCAAAGCTGCATTGATCTGAAGCCAGAAGCCTGGAGCCTCTTCTGGGTATCCCATGAGGCTGCAGGGACCCACGACCAAAAGCAGGGACTGGATGGGAAACAGGACAAGGGTCAGAGTCCATATTGGATCCCAGAGCATGCAAGCCAAGGACTTGAGCCTCTAAACTACTTGGCCAGGCTCTCCCATCCTATTCTTAACAATCACAACTAGGGATATTATTTTCAATGCACATTTAAAAAATTTATTTATCTTTAATTGAAAGTCAGACATACAGAGGGGAGGAGAGACAGATAAGAAGGTCTTCTGTCTGATGGTTCACTCCCCAAGTGACTGCAGATCTCCCATTCATGTGCACGGTTCCAAAGACTTGGGCCATCCTTGGATGCTTCTCCAGGCCACTAGCAGGGGTCAGAAAGGGAAGTAGAGCTGCAGGGATCAAAACCGGTGCCAACTAGTATGTGCAAGGTGTGGACCCCCGCCACCAGGCTCCCATTCCAGGCCCCAATTCACGTTTTTAATCTCCAGGTTTAAAGAAGGAAACCACTTCAGCCATGCTGCAGATAAACTGCATTTTAAAAACTCATTTATCCTACAATGGCCCCTGGAGAAATAAATATTAGCTACTAAAACAGGTAATTTTAAAAACTTGCAAAGTGTTCATATTAGAGTTCAGAATGAAATCGATGTCACCTGCTATTTTTAGTTGGAAGACAAAGTCAAAGGGAAAAAGTGTTCGCTCAAGGATAGCACCATGAGCAATTTCCAAAGAACTAAAAGACCAATTTTCATTTTTTTGTCATGAAAATATTGCCATGTTTTGCTTCATAATTAGGTCATATGTGAAGCCATACCAGAGTAAAAAATAATTCAGGAATTTGATTAGAAAATGTACCTTTCAGCCATCTTGCTCCCAGCTTATCTAACCTGACACTTGCAGCCATCTGCCATGCATATTGAGGCACTGAAATGGCTTTTATTAAAATGAATTTCGTGTTGTCAGTTTGTTTCCAAAACTCAGTCTTGGCTACAAGGGACATACTTCTTGAATTTCACCATCCATTTTCACATTATTTAATTATCTGAATATTCAGTTTCTAGTTTTCAGTAGAAAAAAGTTTTTTTAGATTTATTTATTTTTATTGGAAAGGTGGATATACAGAGAGGAGGAGAGACAAACAGGAAGAACTTCCATCTTATGGTTCACTCCCCAAGTGACCGCAATGGCTAGAGCTGAGCTAGTCTGAAGCTAGGAGCCAGGAGCTCTGCTGGGTCTCCCATGCGGGTGCAGGGTCCCAAGGCTTTGAGCCATCCTCGACTGCTTTCCCAGGCCACAGGCATGGAGCTGGATGGGAAGCGGGGTCACCAGGACTAGAACCAGTGCCCATGTGGGGTCCTGGCATGTGCAACGGAAGGACTTTAACAACTATGCTATCGCGCCAGGCCCATTCAGTAGAAAAATTTTCATGGAAAAAATTTCTGTAGTCCAGAAAGGGTTGAAACACACATACTGTCGCAGTGAAATCAACAGACAACACAACAATCTGGTTCTAAAAAGAAACATATTTCTTTCATGTGTGGCAGATAATACAGAATTAGAAATGATACAGAAATTAAAACAGCCAATTTCTGATCTGATTGCTGTTTTTAACTCTTATTTATACTATGAAATTGTCACCTTTATATTTTTTTACTGGTTGATTTTTATAATTAGTGGTGCATTAAAATTATGTTTATCAGGCCTGGCGCTGTAGCCTAATGGCTTAAGTCCTCATCTTGCAAGCACCTGACTCCCAGTTGGGCACAGATTCATGTCAAGGCAGTCCCACTTCCCATCCAGTTCCCTGCTTCTGACCTGGGAGTGCAATAGAAGGCAGTCCAAAGCCTTGGGACCCTGCACCCGTGTTGTAGACACAGAAGGAGCTCCTGGCTCCTGAATTCGGATCAACTCAGCTGTGGCCCTTGCAGCCCTTAGGTAGTAAATCAAAGGATGGAATATCGTCCTCTCTGTCTCTCCTTCTCCCTGTAACCCTTTCTAATAAAAATAAATAAATCTTAAAAAATATTGGGTTTGGCACAGTAGCATAATTGCTAACATCCTCACCTTGCATGCGTCGTGATCCCAGGTGGGCTCAGGTTCTAGTCCAGGCGGCTCCTCTTCCCATCCAGCTCCTTGCTGTGCCCTGGGACGGTGGTCTAGGACGGCGCAAAGCCTTGGGACTTTGTTCCCACGTGGAGTCCTGGAGGAGGCTCCGGACTCCAGCTTCTGTGGCACTTGGAGAGTGAGACACAGGACAGAATATTTTGCTCTGTCTCCCTCTGTCCATCTCTGCATACCTAACTTTCTAATAAAAATAGACATTTAAAATATTGTATTACTAAAAATTAAAAGAAAACAAGAAAGGAAGGAAAGAAGGGACTGAGGAAGACAGGGTAGAGAGAGGGAAATACACTGTAATTGTATCTATGAAATATATAAAATTTGATCTCTGTATTTTAATACAATAAATAAATTGTAGTAGTTTATTACTTTTCTATTAAGTAGTTTTTTTAAAGATTTATTTATTTTTATTTTTATTACAAAGTCAGATATACAGAGAGGAGGAGAGACAGAGAGGAAGATCTTCCGTCCAATGATTCACTCCCCAAGTGACCACAATAGCTGGTGCTGCGCCAATCCGAAGCCAGGATCCAGGAACTTCTTCCGGGTCTCCCACACAGGTACAGGGTCCCAGGGCTTTGGGCTATCCTCGACTGCTTTCCCAGGCCACAAGCTGGGAGCTGGATGGGAAGCAGGGCTGCTGGGATTAGAACTGATGCCCATATGGGATCCCGGTGAGTTCAAGGCCAAGATTTTAGCCGCTAGGCCACACTGCCAGGCCCTATTATGTAGTTTTAAATATGTAGAAATATTTCAGAAATGTTATTGAAAGATATAATTCAAAAGAATAGCATTTTGATAAAACTTCAAAGCATTATTTTAAATTAAGTAAAATTTACTGTAAAATCAGCATAAGTTTTATTGCATAAGATGGATGTTCCAAATAATTGTTCTAATTATCAAATATCTTCTGTTTCCTTCCATTATTTATGTTAACTTGAATATCAGTACTCTCATTCCATGGATTGGAGGTATTTTGAGAAATATTTTTTTTTCCAACTATCCAACACATATATAATCAACTGAAAATACTGTTCTTCAGTAAAAGAAAGGAGCATATAGAATCTGCATTGCTTTCTGCTTAATCAAAATCAAATCATATTATATTCTAATAATTACTTAAATAACTAACAAAAATAACATCTGACTCAACTCTAATGATCAATTTATTTAATAATATTTTAAAAGACAATAAATATTAGGCTTTGAAGAAAACTTAAAAGTGTTAGTATTTCTATATTCAAGGAATTTCCTTATCAATCACTACAGTGATTTGGAAATCCTTATGTTTCTTATCAATCAACCAAACAACTTAAAATGAGTCACAGTGCTGAAATAAATAAAAATTGTCACAGTTTTACCAAAAAATGTAAGCAACTTGTTAAGCAGTCACTGAAATAAAATGCACTAATGGTTGGCAGTTCGTAACTGGCATTCGTCAGTACACTTCTCGCCGTTCGTGTCTTTCTCAGGCTGTTTAAGCATGGTTTTGCTGTCCAGAAATTGAACAATTTTGCCACTATCTTACCACTACCAAAAAGTACATTCAACTTTAACTCCTCAGCTTGAACTGTGTGAAAAGTGACTTTTTTGGTTATCTTTTGGTATTGGAAGATAAATCATGATGCTAGGCCTGAAAAGATTACTCGAGTGAGCACCTTTATGATTGTGAGGAATTTTTTTATTAACAGCACTATTTCACACTACTCACACAATAATCCTTAAAGGAGAGCAATAAGGATATAAATCATTAACTGCTTGGCAAAAAAACCCAAATATACACACCCAGACACAAACACATTCAAAAAATTGGTTTGTTAAAACTTGGAAAGCAAAAGAGTATTAGTGAGAGCATAAAATAGAAGCTAGAGGCAAAAAACATGGCAGAATGGAATAAGACAGGAAGGAGATAGCCTGGTATAAATGAAGAGGGAGATAAAATTAATGATGGGTTTTTAGTAGCCAATATACTGAACCTATAATTTAAACTCATCCTTAGGGAAAATGGGAGAATGTGATCCAGATACTTGAAGAGTCATACAGACCAGACTAATTGCAGTTTTTAAAACCTGATAAGAAAATAAAGTATATCAAGCATTTGAAATGCAAAATGACACAGCGAAAATATAATTTGTTACATTATAATAAAATAATTTATAAGTATAGATGAATGTCAGAAAGCCATGCAATATAGAAAGAATGATGCTAGAAAAATACAGAGCAGCTCAGTATACAAATACAGTCTCCATTCATGCAGCACTTTTATGAAATAATTATGGATGAGAGGAAAACACACACATCTATCCAGAAATAGCACATTGACTTCTTTTTAGGCAAAAATATGATTACTATGTTTTTTTTTTTTTGATTTATTTATTTGTTTTATTAGAAAGTCAGATATACAGAAAGGAGGAGAGACAGAGAGGAAGATCTTCCATCCAATGATTCACTCCCCAAGTGGCTGCAACGGCCAGTGCTGCGCCACCCGGAGCTGGGAATCAGGAACCTCTTCCAGGTCTCCCACATGGATGCAGGGTCCGAAAGATCTGGGCTGTTCTCTACTGCTTTCCCAGGCCACAAGCAGGGAGCTGGATGGGAAGTGGAGCAGCTGGGATTAGAACCGACGCCCATATGGGATCCCAGTGCGTTCAAGGCGAGGACTTTAGCCACTAGGCCACGCCGCCAGGCCCAGATTACTATGTTTTTTAAATTAAATGCCCCTCCTAAGTGCTAATAATGAAAACCAACATATAAAATATAGGGTATTGTTTAATATAAATTCACAAGTGGTAAAAATTACATGAATCTATTTTGTGCTAAAACTTTGATCATAAGATAACTGAAGTAACAATGTAAGAAACAGTCAACTTGAAAGGAATGGAGCTAACTTGAGTGACAGAAGCATCAAGGCTGTGTAAAGTAAAGCACTTACGTGTAAAATACGAAATCTCGTCTCAGAAGAAATACAGGAAATATTAAAAGAAGAGGTAAACAGTAATATCACTGTCAGTTGCCAGAAGAAAAATATGAACAAACAAGTGTAAAATGATGTGTGATTTGAGAAATTATATCTAAATCGTATAAGATGATCAAACATATATAGAAGATTCCATTTGATCTCAAAAGTATAGTATTAGAAACCAATCGGGTGAGACATCTTTAATTTGTCATGGGAGTATTATATTCTGAAAGTTACGTCTACGAACTACAGGGAATGTATTCTGTTTGAATTAACATCATCTTGCTATAACATTGAGTGTCTAATATTTAATAATTTTTTCATTAAATTAAAATAAATATGATTTGCTCATTATTTAACACTGGAAATCAAAAGACACACAACTCAATTAGCTAAGAGTTGAAGAAACCAAACACAAAGAAAAAGCATTAGATACATTTTGACTCAATAACAGCTAAAACAGTAATCTGATATTTGTAGGGGGTAGTTCCTTAAAGTTTGATTTTAACACCTAAATTTCATAAAGCTTTATTTTAACTTCTAAATGTGAAAGATAAAAATGCAATCCTATACAAATTTGAAAATAACAAATAATAACAAGAAAGCATAGCTTTCTGAACTTACACAAGGGAGAAAAACTCATTCTAACATGTTTTTTTTTTTTTTTTAGAAATTTTGAAAATACATGCAAAATCAAATATTCAAGTATTCAGTAACTCAACAATAACACTTTTTAGAATTATGGAAAAATGAGAAGAGGAAAAATAGAGGCTAGAATGAGTGAAAATAGGGAGATAGAGAAAAGCAAAAGTTCCTGCACAGAGATTTACACAATATGTTCAAACTAACTTAACTCCTGTGAGTATTCAGCAAAGCATGACAAAGCCCATGTTCTGTCACAAGAAATCGATCCATTCATACAACTAGGTGCTACCCAACAATAATTAGGACAGCCTTTTTACAGAAAATTTTTAATAATGCCGAATCTATTGCTTTAAACAAAAAATTCAGATAACTATTAACACATACTGTGAAATTTTCTTTATAATAACTTTTAGAATGGGCACATATTCTATAGAATAGAAACAAGAACAATGATTGTTTTAGTAAATGTGGAAATCGATGGTTCTTTCTGGGTTGAGAAAAATATTGTATGTATTGATAGGCATGTAGATTAGATAAGTATGTGCTTTTGACAAATGAGAACCAATGTACATCTTAGGATCTGTAGCTTTCATTGATTTGATTATACTTTAGGAAAAGCTTATAAAGACACAATTTAGAATAGCAGAATATCAAAGAATTTAGGAACATGTAAGTATCTATAATGTCTGTATCAAAGATAAAAGACGTAACTAAATAGAAAGCTTGACCACCTTAACTGTAAAATGTGCTAATAAATTCAGTGTAATAGAAAAACATCAATTTGAGAACATTGAAATGGCTTGAAGTTATATGGAAAAATAATAGAAATTGGCTGATTAATTCTATTTAAGAAAAATAAAAAGAAAGCAAAGCTTAAGCAGAACAGGAGGAACAACAATCAACAGAACTTACCCTGACAAGTGATAGGAATCTATAGCTGTTTCCTAACTTAGGGTTGATACAGTAACTGAAAACAATTTACCAGGACAGAATAGAGGCTTGGAACAGATCAGCTATACATCTGTCTGTCTTTATTCCTGTAATTTAACTGGAAAACTATGAAAAATTTGGAGGGTGCTTAGTTAGAAAAATTGAATTACTATAGGGAGAAATCATTGTGATGCCCAGGATGCTAAAAATACCTCCTTATTATTTCAAATCCAAGTGCCATCATTAATGGAGAAAAAAGTTCTATGTACAAAACAACTGAAAGTTGCTCTCTACTAGTAAATTACCAAAAAAACCCCACAGGTTAACAGAAAAAAATGTGATTTTTCTGCAATATACAGAACAAAAACGTTAATTGCAACACAAAAATCAATCAAAAAATGTCAGAAATGGAAAAACAAAACAAGCAACAACAACAAGAAAAACTATGTACAAACAAGGAATGTAATAGCAAACCTGAAAAACTCTGATTTGGCAATGTAGGGAACATGAGATGGCAAACTCAACAAAAACAGATGGAAACTAATTCCCCAATTTAGTAGTTACAAAACTGCAATTGTAAAGCAACATGTTACTCATTACCTGGCTTCACTGAGGAGGATTTGAAAGGTGCCAGCTTTTGGGGTCAGGCATGTTGAATGCAAGAGCCAAGAGTTATAACACTTGTGCATTTAATAAAGCCATACTTGAGATTGTTAGATATAATTGGGACAAATGTCTCAACTAACCTAACAAAACAGTATTTGAAATATGTGAATTCAAAAAATAGTTTTCTGTACTCCAAAGGATTCTTTAAAAAGGGTGTAAATTGAAAGGTTTGTTTATTTAGTGCTAAAGCTTTTTAAGATTATCCACTGTATTTTTGTTTTAGGCATCTCTGTGTGTGTGTGTGTGTGTGTTGGAGACCCCTCATAGGAATCTAATTCAAGATATTTCTACGCACAAGTGAATTTATGTTTTGTTTTCTGTGAACGTTTGAAGGTCCCTTCACATATGTTTGATGATGCTTAGGACATGCTAGTTGATTGTAATTGGAAGTCAGAGATCACTCAGAATTGAAACATTTGCAACAAAAAATAAGAAAATGGTCATGGATATACACTACTGTATTAAAGGCAGCTATTGTGAGCAAACAGTACTAAATAAGCATAGAGTGTGTTCCTTTTTGTACATTCCTTTAAGAATATTCAGAAAAAAACATGAATTCTTATTGAAAAATCATTTGTTATCAAAAATGAATTGGTGCAGATCAAGTCGGGATTGCAGTGCTGGGGGCAGGAATCCGAGGACCTTCATCTGACAGACTATTTGTTCTCTGAAGGAGGAGGCAAGGTCATCTCCTGAGAATCACACAGGTAGAGAAGTGACGAGAATGGAAAAGTTTGACTCTAGAAACAAGTCAAAACAAATGGAATACTAAAATTTTCAGCTAGTATTGGGGTCCAGCTGAGGTCAGTGACTATGAATTTATATTGCTAACAATCTTCGCACTGTGTGATTTTTCTCCAGCTGTTTTTAGCTGCCCTGTAGGAGGCCTGGAGAAGGCTGATAGACAATCAGTCATAAAAGGAAAGTAAGAAATACATTCATTTATTCAGGTAAATAAATTGGGGTTTTTTTTTCTTTCTGAAAAAAATATCAGGCAGCGCTTATATTTGCTGTTGAAGTAAGCAGAGAGTTTAATATATGGTGTTATTAAGTGACAGGGTTTGAGACAAACAAACTTAAAGAATCTTAAGATATGGTTGGAAATCCAATGACACGGTCATAGGTAGTGATTGTTGAGAAGTTGTGCTTTGACCAAGAAGAATTTCTGATATTAAACAGGCAGGATAGCTTTACGTCCTTGCCTTGAGAACGATTGTCTTTGTGAATCGAGGCCACTTCTCAAGACTTTTAACATCAGGCGCATGATTATATGTGTATATTATATGTGTGTGTACATATATTCTCCTAGGTGAACTGTATAATGGAGACTAGCATACCTGCAAATGAATTTTCACTGCAGCAGCTATCTCTACTCCCAAGAAAAAGATGAAATCTCAGCAGAACAGCTAAATACACCTAGAAAATACCGTACAAGATTGTCTACCTTTGTACTTAAATAGCAGAATGTTAAACCTTAACTGTTACTGAAACACCATAATATTATAATAGTAAGGGGGACGGATGGGAGGGAGTAAAACAGTGGGGACATAGCAGGGAATTCCTATACCTAAAAAACCAGTGTTATGGAAATATATGACACATGATAGAAAAGAAAATAAAATAATAATATCAAATTTTCTAATAAAATAAAATTACCTGAAAGAAATTATTCATTTTTTACATCTATCTCCACTGAAGACATAGGCAGATGATTCTAATTCAAATTTCACAAATTAAGTAAGATTATTAGATGAAGATAATACTCTGTAAAAATAATTTGCAACATTTCTGCAGTTGTTGCTTTGGTGTAATTGTTTTGTAAATAGCATAATTGAATACAGAAAGAGTTTTATTTTGGAACATTCAAGAACTCTTTAAATAAGCACTTCTCATTTTGTGTTTCTTTCATGGCACAGAAATAGAATGTGTGCACCTGTGCTTGAGACAGACAGTGCCATGTAACTGATCTTGGCAAAAGGATCAAGCAGCAGAAAGGACAGTCATCTTTTCCCAAACAACATATGCAATTACCAGAAGAAATTCATTTATATTTGTTATGATGACCACACAAGCATGTACTGAAATGAGCATAAAATGTGGGAATCAACTTCCATGAAAAATAACTAAAATATGCACTAGACTGTGGATGAGCAAGACAGGAAAGAAGATACAAAAACAATAAACACAAATAATGAAAACACTGATTTATACCATTAAAACAGAAAGTGATTGAGCCCTGCATGGTAGCCTAGCAGATAAGATCCTCACAAGCATGCATCAGTTTCCCATAAGAGCTCTGGTTCTAATCCTGATGGTTCTGTGTCCATCGAGCTCCCCGCCTGTGGCCTGGGACAAGGTTGGCCCAAAGCCTTGGGACCCTTCATTCACATGGGAGACTCAAAAGAAGCTCCTGGCTCATGGCTTCAGATCAGCGCAGTTCCGGCCATTGTGGTCATTTGGGGAGTGAAACACTTGGGGATTAAAACAGCAGACAGAAGATATTTATCTCTGTCTCTCCTCCCCTCTGTATATCTGTCCTTGCAATAATAAATAAATAAATAAATACTTCTGTGCAAACAATTGAAGCTTTATGTTTACACAAAACACATTGCTTTTTTTACCATAACCATTCCTTCATAAAATGTTATTAAGAACTCCAAAAGTAATAAAATTGAAACATGCGTAACAGTAAATTGGTGTAATTTCAAAAGGAGATCAAGAATGGTACATTTTCTGAGGAAGTATTTGCTTATTTGTATGGATTGACTAGTATAGCTGTGTAACTCAATATGATTTTTGTAATTTTCCAAATTCTGATCACTTAGTAGATAATTTACAGTCTTTAGATTCATTAATGTCTGTGGTGAAACAGTAGGTCTTAAACTACTATCATCAATCAGAAAAATGCCACTTGTTTTAAGTTTATTTCAATTTGTTTTTAATTGAAAAATAAATGAAAAATCCTATATGTTTATGGTGCATAGCATGATTATTTGCTATTTGTGTTAGTGCGGACTGATTAAATCAGTAAATGTATTCATCATGGTGACATTTATTTTGTTACCTTTTGTGGTAATAAAATCTTAAAATCTGTTAGAAAATTTCAAGTCTATATGATCAGTTATATAACTTTATGCTATAGATTTGTTTTAAATAGTTTTCAACATTCTTTTAGACATAAAGCATGCCACAATTAGTACCTCTTATAAGCAGAAGTTTGTTGTTGTTAATTTCTTATTTTTATAAATATCTGACCATCAGATTGAATGTCCCCATTACTTAACTTTCCATGAATAAAGTAATTAAGTATTCTGGCACATGATTTAGCAGTTTTATCTATTTAACCATGAATTGATACACTATCAAGCACAACTATTCATATTCGTATTTCAGTGTAACATAGTGAAATATCACGGTAATTCAGAAAAAAAGACTTTGTGTCCTCAATGTCTCGCATCAAAGACAGGGACAGCTTTGGGAGAGGCTGTTCTTGCATGGACAGATGGTTGTATGTGAACTCATCCAGGACATGGCAGCAGATGTACATCCTCAGGTCACCCTACGCCAGATTAGCAAACTCGCAAACACTAACTCAGATCTTAGCTATATGACTTATTTTGTTTTCAGTAAAACCGGATAACTTCAATAACAATATTTGAATCTATATTCTATAGAAGGCACACAATACCAAAGGCTAAATTTTTCAATGAAACAATGTGTTTTTCCTTCAAACGTAAAAATTGATCAAAATCAAATGAGCTATGTGCTATTTTTCACTAAATCATAAATTTCACTACTTTGAACAAAGTACCACTGTAAGTGAGCCTTTACTTAAATCTAAAAGACATAATTACATTGTTTGCAAAGAACAATAAGTATGCCAGATCAAGTAATTTAAGAAATCATATGATGCCTTCTGTGTTATTTTCTCACTGAGAAAACCTACTAAAGACACATTAACAAAGGTAAATCAAGGCAAGTTGTATCCTACATATTAGTAGCAGCTATTTTTTCCACTGTACTAGTTGAAGAAACCACTAAAGGCACTTGAAGAAATGCATAAAAACAGATTTCATATTAATTCTAAAATAATATAACATTTTTCTATAAGGTTTATACATAAAAGAATGTAACAGTCATCAGAATTGATATAGAAATTGCCAATTCTCTAGTTAAAAACTTTTCAATGTCCAGGAACCAGTTTTTCTGATAGTAAAGAGATTTATTAATTAGCATATATTAATAGAAAATAATTAAAATGAGTTACTGCTATTTTACGATGCATTTGATGGTTAAAATATAAGAAAAGTTGTATTCCAAGGAATGAACAAATATTCCAAAATATGCATGTGTTTTACATGAGTATAATGAAGAAAATAAACTTATTAAGGGAATGGAAGTTAACTCAAGAAATTGTGTAAGTAAAATTATTTTATTTTGCCATATAATCGGTAAGTAAATACTGTTTAAATTATGATTTTGACAGAAGTGATTTGGGGAGTCACATAATATGGAATTCTTTGTCAAGAATGAAAATAGGAACCCACAATGTGTTGTAGTCGTTCAAATTGCCACCTGCAGTTTTTGTCCCTGCTGCCCCACTTTCCATCCAGCTCCCTGCTAGCTGCCTGGAAAAGCAACGGATGATGTCTCAAGGTGCTGCTACCCTGATAGGCCTGTGGGAGACCTGGAAGACCTCCAGAGTCTTAGCATCTGATTGGCCTACCTCTAGCAACTGTGGCCACACAGAGAGAGAGTCAGGGAACAGTAAGATCTCTCTGTGTGTCTCCTTCTTTCTCTGTACCTCTCTTTTTCAAAGAAAATAATATAAACCTTTAAAACTACATTAATAAAAAAAGAACCGTAAAAAGATGTGTACATTTAGAAATTCTAGCAGTGATATGAATTTTTAAACTTTATAAATTTCTATGAAATGTGTATGCTAATTATAACACAGATGTGTAATACATGTGAAAACATAATAGCACTTCAAAATTGAAACAAGCAATCTGAAAAAGTCCAGCCTTAACCAAGAACTATTGGTAGTTTTCTAGCATAGCTTTGATTCAACGTTATTCATCTATGTTGCCAACTCTTTGGCTTGACTTTTCGTTGCCCAGCTTCAAAATATATATTTCAAAAATTTTTTTTTAATTTTATGTTATTAAATTTGGTATGGTTTTGTCTCCTCTGCCTACCACAGAACCTGAAGTATGGTAGCTGTTCACTAAGCCTTAATTGAATAAACAAAGCTTGAATTCGAAGAAAAAACAGTGATGTGTCAAAGTTGACATGTATTTGGCTTGGATCATACAATGTGTTACAGAATTAGGGAAACATAATCTAAAGGCAACCATATAAAGCAAATGTTTCAATATAATTATTTTAGATATGAGGATATGTTCCAAAATATAAAAATTGGGTCCAGCACCATGACTCAACCGTTAATTCTCCACCTGCAAGTGTTAGCATTCCATATGAGTGCCATGAGGCCTTTAAGATCTTTGTTCCACAGATCATAAAGGACAATAAACAAATACCCTGAACATCTACAGAATAACAATAGAAAAATAAACAAATTGCATAGCCATGCTTTTTTTTTTATTCCATCTTAGAAACAGTACACTGAGTTTATGGATGAGGAAGTGTATTTCCTTTCAGTGTCTAACCCTACTGGTAGACAAAGACTTAGGCACTAGGAAGATTCTGTCTTATTATTTCTCTGTCAGTGAGAGGCAGAAAAACAACAAACCTGTGGCAAATACACCTTGTCCTGAAGAAGAAAATGAACTGATTTCATTCTCTCACCAGGGCTATTTGTGCTAGATATGGATAATAGTCATGGGTGGTCTGATCTGAGCTTTTCCTATTTTACTTGAGAAATAGCTTTTCACACTCAGGGTAGTTCACTCCTACTTAGCTCTGAAAATGAGATATCCATGCAATTGTGACAAAACTGAAATCACCTTCTTTTTAACTTCATCAAATCTCTTTATAAAGAGAACATATCTTTCTGAAATAAACCACAAAATGTAGATACGTACATGATAATTTGATCATCATTTCCTATCAACCTGTCTTCCAGTTTTTATTTTCAGAATTTGAATGAAATCTTCTAAGTAGTTAATGCTAAATTTTCATTGCAATAATTTTTAATATGCTTCACATGTGTCAAAATGGTTTTATTTTTGTAATATTCAGCTAGGCTAATTATTCACATACATTCTAGGTCTAATTGGACTTCTCCATGTGAAATAATAAAGGATATCCCTAGCACCCATATATCTAGCAGCAATCATTAGATTCATGATTAGTCATTTTTTAGTGTGGTAGGCTGGATCTAACAAACAACAAATATGGTGAAATTGATTAAATCTGCATGACTGTGCTGTGCCTGTTTGTTGCATAGAGCAGTTATTGTTTGACATTATAATAAGAATTACAGCCACACTGGAGTCAACTGTTTCTCTGATTTGTTTGAATCATGGAATCTGTTCTAATTCACTAGCTGCTTCTAATGGGGAGAAAGATATCAACTATAAAGTGTTGAATAACATATTTTACTGGGGCGATGTATATATAAATGGGTGTATGTAGGTATAAAATATTTCATAGTTAAAGTGATTATTTTGAATATTTCTGTTCTGTAGTAATGCAGTGAATGGAATTTTTTATATAGGAGAAAGAAATGCATTTCCCTTTGATATCTAATGTTGATATTCTTTCTGGGAAGAAGACATGACTGTGAAAATGTGGAAGAAACATCTCCAAACCTACGTCTTTCAGGATTCCTCTATGAAATTTGACATGGTTGCTTAGGCTCTGCTGACTTGAAGGAAATTTGGTTTGTACTGCAAAGTTGTTTCCTAGCCAAAATTTCAAAGTGAATGGTTTGGACATCTCAAAATTATGATTAGTGTCCAAATAAATTATAAATAAGAAACCGATCTGTATTTACTTTATGATATTTTGGTAAGTATTTAAATCAAAGATAAAAATATTTATAATTCTTATACTCCTAAGGTTGTTACTTCGAAGATTGTATTCAGACAAGATTCGCAATCTTTCAAGATTATACATATACATCATATTTCTCCCAGGTTTTGCACAATATATTTCCTTTAGGAATGCTTAATTCTGCTTATGCTTAATAGTCATTTTCATGTGTTTATTCTGTTTTTTTTAATACATAGTTAAGCTCTCACCCAATGCCCTTGAAAATAAGTGGAAACTCTTTATAGTAACAAATCCTAAATATTCAGCTACATATAAATGTATGTTTTGTGGTATCACAGAATAATGATATCTAATTTAACTTACAATCTAGCAGCTCGTTTTATAGGCTTTATATCATATTGTTTTTCCAACAAATCCACCACATTGATTGCATGAATTTTTTTTTCATATAACCATTATTTTTAATTTCCACAGATTCTTTGGAATTTGGATTAATCCTGTACTGGTATAAAATATACTTTCATTTCTTTACTTTGCAGTCTATGATGTATATTTAACTAGATAGCCCTATTCTAAATATTTCAGTAAAATATTATAAAAATAATCATACTCTTTTCTTCAAGTCCTTAAAGATTGCCTCATTCTGGATGTAGCATCAAGATATTGACTATGTTATGTATTCTGTTAGCTAACAATATCATCTACAGTGACAATATAGGGTTTTTTTAATATTTATTTTTATTGGAATCGTGGATATACAGAAAAGAGGAGAGACAGAGAGGAAGAACTTTCGTTTGATGGTTCACTCCCCAAGCGGCCGCAATGGCTGGAACTGAGTCAATCCCAAGTCAGGAGCCAGGAGCTCTTCCAGGTCTCCCACGCGGGTGCAGGGTCCCAAGGCTTTGGGCTGTCCTCAACTGCTTTCCCAGGCCACAAGCAGGGAGCTGGGTGGGAAGCTGGGCCGCCGGCATTAGAACTGGCGCCCATATGGGATCCCAGTGCGATTACAAGGCAAGGACTTTATAAGCTACGCTATTTCACATGGCCGACAATACAGGTTTACGTCATTCATTATTTATATTCATGAATTCAGCCACATTAATTTATGTTATATAAAAGTTATATAATACATTATAAAAACACTCCACTAAAATAAAAACAAATGTTGTCCCTTTTAATCTGGCAATTAGTTTAATTTATGAAGAACTTTTGCTCATACATACATTCATTTATTATGCATGATGCATTTTTTCAGCTAGGTATTAAATTAAATGCATATTTATAAGCTTGGGCATGTGTTGTTTTCCTTACTCAATGAGGCACTGCATTTCTAAGTTCCTAAATGTTTACAACCAATAAATCCCATTTTGTTTCATGGGTACATTTGCATGAAACTTTGAGTGTTCCAGTAATTATTTTCATAAAGATTGTAAATCAATGTTTACAAGTTTTTATCTACCACCCTATATCTTTTATAAAGAGATTTAAAGTGGTACTTAATTTTCAACTTAAGATGCATGACAATAAATCAGGATTAATGCATATTTTCATGTGTTAAAGAAGGCAGGAGTTCCCAAAATTATGTACCATAATGAAACAACAAATTGCAGTGGAATAATTTTGGAATCAAAACATTTCAAGAGAATACATTGGAGAGCCTTCATTTAACCAGTCTAGGAAAATATTGCAAGAGGCAATGTAACGGACAGAGGGTATGGGATAGATAAGGCTTCTCAGGCTGGATTATGGCATCCAGACCATAATGATGCACTACCTAGGCATGACTTGGTAATGACACAGTGCAACTGAGGGAAAAGTGATAGCTGCTTTTATGTTTTCACAATTGTGATAGAAATAATATCCCAGGATAATAATTGCCCCCAGATCTTTGTTTACTATTTTATTTATTCATTTATTTCGTTTTACTATTCTCTTTCACATTTCATATCATCACTCAGGAATGAAAGCAATAGAAAATAAATGACACAAATCTTGCAAAACGAAAGATTTTCAAACATGTGTAATATACTTTCACTAAGTCAGTTGACAATGTATTTTAGTAATCGCAAGTACTGACTAGGACTACTTAATTTTAAATGATAATATTCAGGCTTACATTTCTCTCCTGAGCAGCAGATTTTTGGATGTAAAATTGTCAACTCTTTGCATTAATTGCTTTTATCTTTTATTTTATTATGGCAACTGAATTGTAAACAATGTACACTTGATTAGAAATATTGGAACCTTGATTTTTAACTTGTGCTCTCTGCACTGCTATACTTCTTTAACAAGCTTTTACATGTACAGCTTTTCAGCTGCTTCTTAAACACACAATGCAATTATGCATTTAAGTAAAAAAGTAAACCTTATGTCCGACCTAACTATATAAACAAATGAGTACATTTCCAGTATAGTTATGGAGACAAAATGTCCTTTACACTGAAGTGCTGGGTTGTAAAATTTTAACAAATTATGAAGCACTGAAAAAATGCATTTTTAATGCAGTGCTTCCACTGTCATATTTTGGAAAGATATTGTTGATCTTGACGCATTTTTACTGTTAGTGTTAATCCAGCCCCAATGTGCTTTGTTTTGTTTTGTTTTGTTTTGTTTTCTGCCGAAGAGTTTACCACAGTGGTAGTTCAAGTTCCACATGAAATGAGCTATTCTTTGGCTAGTAATAAAATCTCCAAGAAATATATTTTAAATTAAAAAAAAATGTATAATACTGGAAAATTACACAGATGACTTTTTCCTACATCTACATTAGTGGTTAAATTGTACTAAATTGAAAGGACCATGTTTCTTACAAGTATGGGGTGAGAATATAACTTAGATACGAGACGAGTTAATATGAGCTAAGGAAAAATGCTCAAGTTTCATGTTAAATAACAGCTTGCTTTCTAGGTTGTCCAAGGGAGACGGAAGCTTCGCCCACTAAATTTATTTCAAAATACAAATGTCAGTATTTGAAGAAAAAGGAAAGGGAAATAAAAAACTGCAGCAGGCAAATGAGGGGAGCTATGTGAATAAAAACAAGGGAATAGCTTCAAAAATTTGAACCTACAAAATATTCTTTGTTATTAACATTTACAAGTGTGGTTCATGTAATTGGTTCTAGTCAATTATGTCTTTTTTCCAGTGGTACAGAAAGCCTTGAAAAAGTCTCTAGTAGCTGTTGGCAATATAGCCACAGTTCTGAATATCATCCTGTTAATTTACATGGTCAATTTTGTGGACTGAAACCTATTGTATGATCTAAAACGTATGGTTTGGAAAAAAAGAAACATTTCCATGCTTAAAAAGCAAAGCCTTGTAGTTCTGTTTTTGTAGTGGTGGCTCTTTGTTTTTTAAACTACCTTTGAATCATTTTAGAGTATGTGCTAGAATAATAATAATAATAACAGTTACCCAAACTTTATAAAAAGATCAATTTACATAAATTGTCATTGGAGTGAATGTTATAGTTAAGATTGAGTGAATTTTAAAGATAGTATAGAAATTTGAGTATTGCAGATAATATTTTAAACTTGAAGCCCGTATTTAAATATTTGTTGCCATTGTAGCATTTTTGCTTTGCTGTCCCTCTTTTCCACTTCGCACATTGTTTTCTTTATTTTTCCCATTGTTATGTCATCATGTCCCTGGCTTTGTGAAGATCTGTTTAGACAAAAATATTCCCCATTTGGTTTATAAAAATGAAGACAGGGGGGCTACCTTGTTGAAATTGCAGCTCACCAAATGTGTCTTTGTCCCATATTCTCACTTGATCAGAGTGCAATCCCATTTATCACATTTATAAAGTATTTTCAATAAGATATGAAGTTGCAACTCCTTTTCATTCCCCTTTTCTTGTTAACATTCCAGAATTTGTACTAAAAGCAAATTTTTATGGTACAGATATTGAGAGGACAAAAAATGGAGACAATACAAAAAATGCTGAGATATTGGTAACTAGGCTCTAAGAACTAGATGTCGATGCAATAAAGCACAGTCTTATTAAGGACTGAATTTATTACCATATCAAAATTATAGGGTCCACTCATAAAAATGATTTATTAGAATGCATACACTTTTTACTGTGTTAACTGAAAATGGAAGCTACACACGGCATTTAATTAAGAACATGTAATCAAGCAATACATAATATGAATGGTCAGAAAGTTTTACTTCCAGGTGTGAGGGAAATGAAGAAATACAATCATTATAGCAAGAGAAAAAGAAAAAAGAAAGAAAAGAGAAAGAGATCTCACAAATACTAGTTCACTCCTAAAAAGACTCCGCCATGACTGGGCCAGACCAAATCCAGCAGTCAGAAACTCCTCCACATCTCCCATGTGCAAGATAGAGGCGCACACACCTGAATCCTCATCTCCTGCCTCCCAAGATTAGAACTACAAAGCTGCTGAAACTCAGACTGAGCACCCTGATCTGGGAAATGGGCATCTCCCAAATTAGCATACCACATGCATCATAACGATCAGCCCAGATTATACCAATTTTTCAATTTTCAATTTAGAGTTGCTTCTAAGACATACATGCATTTATTCTAAATTTTAGTCATTTTGATAAGAAATACCTAATTTAGTCATGACTGAATTTTAATCATCTTGAGAAGAAATACTTAATTTACTATGGATTTTATATGGATTAAATATTATTTTATTTTATATGGATTAAATATTATTTCTTCCAACCATTTGTCATGTGCATGTCAATGAAATACTGCTTTAAACCCAGGAAATGAGTACTAAAGGAGGCTTGTTTTTTAGAAGCCAACATACATAATGACACACAAAGTGCTTTTAAGATTTTGCCCTTATTGCCGCTTTTAAGTTAAATACTAATTGTAAAATAGTAGTCATTTTTAAGACCTGTGCTCCACAGTCTTTTTATAAAGTACTCTAATTTCTCTAAACTGCTTTGCAAGAAAAACAAGTAAACAAAACAGCTAAGAAAAAAATCCCATTTTTTGAGTGAGCAGAGTTGACTAAGCAAGTGACAAAAAGTACATCTTTCTCTATAATGGCTAAACTCAAAGCTAACACTCCCAAGGGCAGCCAAACTCAGACTGTATCCTTGTCCTTTGTTGAAAATTCAACTTATTGGCAATATGTTTTTTATATTGACAAATATGTCTTATGTGTCTTTCCAATAGACCTAAGTTCTCTTTCTTCGACCTCTCAAAAAACTCGTAATCCCTATCTTTGAATTATATAATGACTTTTCATATCATAACATATAAAGAAAAAGTGAAAATGAGCTAATTAGTATAGCAGCATGCAGATTGACTAACTCATCAGAGACATTAGCAGGTTCCTCTGATGGAGACTCAAAATGTATAAAATATTCCAGTAACTGAATTGTCATACAGGATCAACATTGTTTTGCTACTTCATATTACTTAGAAGAAAACAAGTAAGTTTCAGCTGTTATATATATCTGAAATCTGATTAAGATGGTTATGTAGTAAGATAAACTATGCTTTGTAGAATTATTACATCTTCAAAGAAAAACAGAGTGGTTGGTAAAATAAAATTTGTACAACTTACCAGAATTTATGAAAGTTGTGTGGTCATTGAGCCAAGTAAAAGCTCAAAAATTAGCACAGCCATGAGGAACCTGAAGTACACAAAGCTACAAAATGTAATGAGTAATCCTGGAATACAGAAATGATATACAGGGAAAATGCAAAGGAATTTGAACAAATAAGTTTATTAGTTAACAATAGTTCCTCAACACATATTCATCAATTTTAACAAATAGATCACACAATAATAAATGTTAATGGCGAGGAAATTCCATGTGCTGTATAAGGAAACTATACTGTTTATTTTCACTTTTTGGCAATGCTACTAATATTTGATTTATATCCCATAAGATTTATAAATTTAAAGTCTATAAGTCAATGGCAAAGAGAGAAAGATGCTTCGAAGATGTGAACTCTATGCAAATTAGGGGAATTTATTAGTACCCAGAAAACACATGATTTGAAAAATAAATTACATCTGAATTTCAAAATTTCTCATAACAAAGAAAGCATTTATTTTAATATTATTTTCCACAAATTTTTAAAAATATATATGTACATAGCAATCACAATCCATTTGAGATCACTCCATCATCTGTAAAAAAAGTTTCAGACTTTAATCTGTCCCCCACTATTTTCCAATCTACTCTAATCATAAGCAGCAATAGTCTATTTTGTGTTCCTATAAATATCCCTATTCTGGACATTTCTTTTGAGTGCGCTAACGTAATGCTCATATGTTACCTCTTGTAACTGAATTTTTTCTACCTAGAATCTTTTAAGACTTCACTTATTTTGTGACATATATCAGTAATTTATTCCTTTTGGTTATGCAATAATATTCAATCATATGAATGCACCATATTTTGTTTATATATTCATTAGCAATGACACTTCTGTGCTTTCCAGCTTTTATACTGTTATGAAGGATCTATTGGAAATAGCAGACTGATTTTGGTGTGGATACACTTTCCAAATTTTTTGGTTTTCTTTATCCTTTATTAACTAATCGACATAATCCATTTGTTATTTGTGTTATAGTATACCTACATATGTTTATACATTTATATACCAGTATATTGTTCTTAATCAATTTGATATTGTGCATTGGTTGTAAATATTAATGTATAGTGACGCGTGCAACTTGGTAGAGAGATGACATATCATTGTCTTACCTTCTTGTTAGTAAGAGCTGAGAAGCTCCAGAGATGATGGATTTGCTAGATGTCTATATCCAAATGAGATTTATAAATTTTAAAGAAGATCTTTCAGACATATCTGTCATATCTACTTCCTTTTAGTGTTATCCTAATTATAAGCATTTAAAAAGAAGATATTGTATCAAATGATTCATATACCCATCAGAAATGTTAATTTCCTTGTTCATGATTCTGACATATGTGCCATATACTTTAGAACATTTCTGATGAAAATGTTAAAAAATGTATAATTTCCCCCCACCTTCTTATTTTTACTAACACCACTGAAACATACTATTACTCTGTTGAAAAAAAATTCCATATATGCCCACAGCATACAACCCTCGGAATTGTGCTAGCACACTGGAAGATACTAGCAGGAAATCTCTGTTTATATCCTGCTAATTGATCCATCCTAAATCTCTCATAGGATTACTAGTGAAGAATTTTCTCTGCCCAAACCTCCGTCCAGATTGAAAGAGACATCCCAAGGCCATGCTCTACCGAGGCTGGATGAGTCTTTCACAAGGTCACATTCCTGTAATATTTCATAGGCGATGTTCCTGCTGTGACCTCTTAATAGAACAGAAAGACTTGCTACTATTACAATACTCTATTATTAGGAATAACTGTTATTATATTTGCTCAAAATTACCGTGAAACAATTCATTTAAATTTTTTGCTAATGCAAAGGAATTAATAATTTTTTTATTGTAAGTGCTACAGCACGCTTAATTGTGATTTGGCAAACATTACAGTATATGCTTCTATAAAAAAGCTTCCCAAGATTAATATCTAATTAAAGAAATACCTAAAGCACTTTTCTCCAAATACAGTGTTAATGTTTGCATAAAATTAAAGATACAATACATTATTAATGAATGTAATTCATTTTACTTTAATAAGTTAAGTAGTAATTTTCTGTTTTCACCTATGGTGAATAAGCCGGTATCCTACACATATGAGAATAACAATCCCTTTGTCATTTTTCTAATAAAATGTAAGATGAGCAAAATAACTTTAGTAATAGATATATGTATATTATATACATATATGCATATTAATATACTTTGAACACTTTTATAACACTGACTCTTATAAATTGAACTATTTAGAAAGTGCTGAAGACATTTTGCCCTCATGTTGCGTTTCTATTGGAAACACTAGAGGGGCGACTATCAGAGCATGGAAATTTCAGTATAAGTGAAAATTTGTAGAAATGGAAGGTGAGACTGATTACAATGAAGAATTTGAGTTTTCTGGAGTAAAAAAAAAAAAAAAGGCCAGAATAAGAGGGGGAAAAGCTCATACTTTAAGGAAAGCTTGAATCTGTCACTCCTCCTTTTGTATATCTGACTTTCCAATAAAAATAAAGAAATCTTTAAGAGAGAGAGAGAGTTGCAGTATAACATGAAGCTCAGCTTAGCTAAGGGCAATACAAATTACATTACTAACAAACTAAACTGTCTGATGTAACAAAATAAAAACAGGGAGAATTGGAAGTATCAGAAATTGAGTTACTAACACATAGAAATATAGAGGATTCTAAATAGACCTTCAATTGCTAGGAAATGGGAAATCAAATATATCTCCTATCCAGGTAATCACATGTAATTAAAGAATATCTATGCATTTTTAACATATAACAAGGTCTTGTTACCCTAGCAAGAGCAAGGTGCATTGACTCCATAAAGCACATGTCTGAAAACATACCTGACATAGTTAGAAGAAATAATACTAAAATAAATGTATAATTTTATGTGATTTCTTTTTGATTTGAAGAATAGAAAAGCACTTAGAGCTGACAAGCTGCTGTAAACACGACAATGTAAGAATGAAGCAACCAACAGAATGGGAGCAAGTCTTTCCATACTACGCAACCAAGAGAGGGATTATATCTAGGATTTACAAATAGCTTCAGAGACTCAAAGACAAAAAAAAAGTGGAGAAATGGGCAAAAAATAATATGGATAGACATTTTTCAAAAAAGCAAAATCAAATTATATATATATACACACACACACACACACATATATATATAATTTGAAAAAGTGTTCAGGCTCCCTAGCTGTCCGGGAAATGACTAGGAAAGTCACATTGAGGTTCAGCCTAACTCTGGTGAGACTGAGCTCCATTCAGGACTCAACTAACATCTGTTGGTGTGGATGTGGGAAGAAAGTTACTCTCCTTCACTACTGGTGGGAGTGAATGCTTGTACAAATTCTATGTACGTCAGCATGAAGAGTACTGAGGACTGAAAATTAACGTGCTGCATGACCTAGCCATCACCACACCAAACCAAGTAGGTGATATAGACAAGTGGCAAAAATAAAATAATACAACAAAAGTAAAATAAAATGAAATGAATTAAAATCTAAAATAAAAAATGGAAGGCAAAATTTGCTTGAAGCAGCGCACAATAATTAATCTTGAAGACTTATTATAATTTAGGAATTACCTGTGAGCAAAGACTTGGGGACAAATGCAATAATATGCTGTTTCCAACAGTCTTGCCTAAAGGAAAAACAACTTCCTAATGAAGCAGAGCAGAACGTAGATGTAAATAAACAAACGATCCTTGGACTATTTTAAGAGATGTAAATAGCAAGCCATTATAGACATTTAATAATTCTGGCAAGAATTTTGAATATTTTGAAAAGGATGTGCTCTATAGATGTTGACAAAAGAAAGTTGGTGTTGTCCAAAATGAATGGAAATTTCCAGAAGGAAGATAATTCTTATTGGATATCCTAAAAATTCAACGAGCAATGACAACTGTCCAGAAGCATTCTTGACACCCTTATTTTCTTTTCAAACCCAAGACTCCAACTTTGTCACCTTGAGTAACTTAAGTAGACAGAATAAGAAACATAATGGTAAATAAATTAGACACCAACTTCACACACTTGCTTGGAAAACACAGAGCCAAGATTCCTTGATGTATCTGCTTGGAAGTGGGAAGTTCTTGGGAAGTTTTTATCAGGACACCAACTTCATTACTCTGGGATCCACCCTTATCTCAATCACCACCAAAAGCCTCATTTTTTTTTTTCTCTAACATTGGTGATTACTTTCCATAACTAGATTTTAAAGACATAACTTTCTACTTTACAAAAAAATATTACAAAGGAGAGAATGTTCTGATTATTAAGTTGTACCCAATGAATTGCCTCAATTTCATTCTTCAAAACAGTGCAAATTTACTTTTCCATGCATGTGGAGGTGGACAGCTTCAGCATAGGTCACATTAAATTCAAAACCAGAGTGCTGGGATGGCCTCCTCCAGTTCTTCAGGGCAAAATCTCTTGCTCCTCCCTGTGTTTTCAGAGTTCACAGTGTCACACCATTCCCATCATTGTTGACAATCTTACCATTGTCAGCAAAGGTTCCACTCCTTTAAGCATCCACATGATAAAAACTGCTTTTGGGGGCGTTAATGCAGGCTATTTCTCCTATCTCAAAACCTTTATTTTTTAATCAGTTTTGCAGGTTCTCCATTGGTTGCCATGATAACTTACTGGGTTAAGATGTGAATTTGTTAGTGAGCCCTTACTCAGTCTACCTCATGATTAAAAGAAAAAAAAAAAAGACATTGTTTTTGTTAGCATTCATTACTCTTAAAAAGAAAAAAAAAATCTTTTCTCTAAAAGCAAAGCAGCAGAACTAGGCTGACATAGTTTTCCCATTCCATGGTTCATACAGTCTGGATTCAGCCAGGCCAAAAGTAGTAGCCTCAAACTCCATCTGGGTCTCTCAGGAAGGATTGCAAAAGACCAAGCACTTACAGATTCACAGGAAGCTGGATGGAAAGCGGACCAGAAGGGTTCACGGTGAACATCTGGAAGTACTTGATTTGAAAGGACCAGACACATAAAATATCATCCAATTAAATGACATATGCAGACATATGAATTTATATGTTATTAATAGAACTTATAGAGAACACAAGGAAAAATAAACAATAAAATAATACAATGTATTCATTCAAATTACCTTATTATTCTATCTGGTAGATGCCTTAAATTTACTATGTATTACACACAAAGTTGTGAAAAATTTTGGTAGCTTATTACAGTACTTTTCAAATATGATCCTAACAGAATTAAGAAAATATCTGATACTGAGTTAATACATGAAGGTTCCATTATATCCCTTTAAACTGGAAGATTTAGTTTACCTTCCTAAAGTCCTAAAACAAAGCAGCAATTGTACTGAGGGCTGTTTATCTCTGGATTCATAGCTCATCTTTAGCACCATCAAAATATCCATGACATGAAAAGTATCTTCCCTTCTCTTTGTATTTCATTCCAGTCCTTTTGTTCACTGATATTTGTTCATTCTTAGCTATCCAGGACAAAACAATTTTAAACTTAATGCCTTCATGAAAGATTTGAAAGTAATTCACCATGATATAAAACAGATTTAATTTTTTTAAACTGGTTACCTATTCAAATGCTGAAATTTTAATCTCTCCAGACTCACTTGTGCCCATGTTTATATTGCAGAGTAATTATTATAGTCCTAAAGTTCAGTTGAATATTAATATAATTAATTAAAAGGAGTGATAAAGCCTTAGATTAAATCTTTTTATTCAAACCTTTTAGTATATATTCTTTTAAAAGGTGTGTTATTGACTTATTGCAAGCCAGAGTGATAGAGAAATAATATCCATATGCAGGTTCACTGATAAAATGGACACAATATCTGAAGCTAGGCCAAGAATTCCCTCCAGGTCTCCTGAATGTGTGGCAGGGTCCCAAGCATGTGGGCCATTATCTCTGCTTTACCAGACACATTAGCAGGGAGCTGAATCAGGTGCAGTGAAAGCGTGATTCAAAGGGATGCTTTAATATGGGGTGCCAGCATTAGCGGACCCCTCTTAAACCCATTGTGTCTCAATGTCACACACCTTTCAGAATACGTTAGATTTTTAACTTTATACCATCTGAAAACTTGTGAGAACTGCCACCAAGTAATTAAAATATCTTTCAAGGAAGTACCGTGAAATTGGGACAATCCAAGTAAAAATATGCTCAATATGTTTAGGGCTATAATTAACATTAATATTAAAAGCAGCAGCAGATTGAACACATCATCAATTAACCTCATGCCTCACAATAAGTTTTTGACAACATGATCTGTGAATTTATTTTATGGTTATGATCTTTGTGAAGAAAGGATGGCTAGTTATATAATCAGAGTACTGGTTTCAGCAATGATTTTTATGAAACCAACATGTTTTATAGAATGATGACACTCTATCATATGTCAAATATTTTGCTTTGTTATTAAGATCCTCTATCTTTAATTGTACTAGAGGGAAGAGATCATGGCCCTGAGTGTTATTTTAATAAATGCACTTATTTTACTTTGATAATATATTCACACAAATAGAGCTCTGGCTCACAGATAGACATTTTTCTTGTAAAATGCTACTTAATATTTAACATATTTAAACATTTATTCTATGTCGCTAACCATACAAGATCTTAGGAAATAAATTAAAAAGAAGGCACAACACTTGCAAGCAAATAGTTTATAATTTAAATGAAAGTTTGTCCTCTTAGATACTAAAATTTCTTCTTCAGCATTTTTTTTGCTGTACTGCTTTTAAAAAATGTTTAATATTTATTTTTCATAATACAATTCCATAGGTTCAGGGATTTACTGTTCCCTCAATGTCTTCTCCTGTATTATTATAATATAGTCCTTCAGCAACATTCATAAGTTCATCATTCTTATATTTGAATATATGATGACATTGTAGGTATAGACAATGGGACACAGTCCAGCATTCCACTGTCAAGATATGTTTAAGTTTCATTAAGAGTTATCTTGTATTTAGGAGTAGAGATGCATAATGCACTGTAACTTCATTTCTCTGTATTCTAATCTCCCTTGTACAGTTCGTCTATGTGAATATATGTATATACATTATATAGACATATAGAGAGAGACATATATATATATATCTTGTATATGGCATGAAGGTTGCCTCATACAGAGAGAACATGTGATTTTTGTCCTTTTGGTATTTGCTTATTTCTCTGAGCATAATGTTCTTTAGTTTGGACCATTAACTCAGACAGCATCTGTTTTGAAAACAAATCCTGTCCGAACAACAAATGCATCAGTTAACAAAAGTGAGCAACCATAACAAATGTTGAACAGTTTTTTTTTTTTTTTTTTGAGGAGGCTAATGAGAATCTCTTGGGATTGCAGAGATTAACAGAAGGATAAAGAGTCTATGTTACATTAATTAATTAATTTTGGCAAATAGTTTTTGAAAGTCTCCCATTCTTCAGTAAATATCCTTCCCACTGGTGATTGAACTGTGAAATAGAGAACCTCAGTTATAATTTTATTGAATTTAGAATAATAAACTGTTATAAGTATAACCATAGTAGTACAAAGAACATAAAATACTAGTACTAGCAATATTCACCAAATTATAATGAGATGTAGAACTATATGCTTTTTATAAGGATTCTAGTAGTTGCATCACTCAGGCACAGGCTCTGTCGTAGACTTTTTAGGACATACTTTATAGATATCATACACATTCCATCCTCAAAGAACTGTAACCTGAGATGGGTTGCATTGTGATGTTACTGCTAAGGAGGAAAAAGACTTCCAGGCTATGATGAATTGTGAAGGACCCGTGACAAGTCCACCCAAAAGCCTGGTCTCAAATCTCAGCTATCTCCAGAGTTTGTGTAATTAGCTTTATAATTCAGGGATATTTCCCAAGTAAGAGATGCTGTTCACAATTGGCTAGACCTGGAGAACAACAAATTAATTGATGTCACATTTTAATTGTATATATGTGTATCTGGAATTTTTTACATGTTATTTTAATTAAACTTTAGGTATGCAAATGACTATTATGTAAATAACTCATTGTTATAGCATTTCAAAATTTCTATTTAGCAATAAAACCTAATTATTTAAAATATTAGAAGATACTATATTATATGAATTTACTGGATATCTGGACAATGCCACATTAGATGTTTAATAGGACAACATTATATTTTGATTTTTAAATGCTGTACCAAATTATCTATTATTTTTAATTTTAATGCTTTTTATTTTAAAAATGTCCATTGTTATATTGTTATTTCATTGTACATTTTCATCATAATGTCAAATCACAGTAATACAAGTAAATGTTAAGCATTTAACATTTCCTTATAATAAATAAATGCACAATCTTCTAGTTTCTAATAGAGAACTATACAGAACATTATCTATATACACTCATTCTTAATCATTCTTAATCCTATCTAACTATAGCCAAGTAACCATGAAACATCTTTTAAATCCCTTTTCAATTAAATTTTTAAATTACCTTACAATTTACTATTAAAATGATTTTATAATTATTCATAAAAAATTATTCCCACTCT
This sequence comes from Ochotona curzoniae, assembly GCF_017591425.1. Lineage (NCBI taxonomy): Eukaryota > Metazoa > Chordata > Mammalia > Lagomorpha > Ochotonidae > Ochotona > Ochotona curzoniae. The sequence continues at coordinate 36,380,925 of NW_024466502.1, read as the reverse complement.
CTACTTCCCTATTACATTCAATTGTTTTCCCTATTTTAACTATTATTCCCAAACTCTAGGTTGTTAGTATATTTGATGTAGGAATGGGTCATGGTCATTAGTGAGGACAGTTTTACATTAAGAATGAATCAATCCAGATATATTCAAATGTGGAGACAGAGAGCAGTATGTCGCTATGCATACAGAACAATGATGGACTCTCAGTGAAATTGCTGAAGTTGTCCTGACGGTAAGATGCTGGACTCTCCAACTCTGTCCGTGCCTACATTGTCGGGAGACATTTCAAGGGCAGGCGGGATAACAATCAAGAGGGGAGGGAACTTGAGTAGGTGGACAGGAAATGCAAATGCCTATTCAACTGTATCATAAGACAAAACAATTAAAAAGAGAGTATCAATTCAAAGATGCAGAAAAGCAGGAATGTGTTGATTCCAAGTATTTATGTTTGGCTGGACAATGGCATGAGGAGTAAGGTGGGATATGGGATGAAGAGGGAGAGATAAAGAGAAAACTAAGATAGAGCGATGTGCTTTCTACCCTAAAGCATGTTCGCGCGTGTCTTAGCTTCTTTCAGCACACTTTAACTTTCAATGTTATAACTATTCAAATCACTTTTCATTGTTTGTTTACAATGTTTTAAACATGCATATTTTGATAATCAAAGCTATCCAATCTTCTCATCCCTTCATTCCTTTATTTTCTAAATTATTTCTATATAATCTAAAAGCTAAATGAATGAGACCATCTAGCACTGATTATACTCACTTATTTCTGAATTAACTCATCATATTTTAAAAGAATTGCACTTAGAAATAAAAACACATATTTGATAGAATAGAATAGCAATGATTTCATTTGTTTGAGTAATTATGTGTGACCATATCTAGAATGGTAATTTCAAGAAACAGTCATTGTTCCCAGCAGTATCTGATGAATATTTCATGAGCTATTGGAAATGCAATTTTCAGGCTTTCACAGGTAGTTTGGAAACCCACATAAATTGATGAGTCCTCATATTAGAATTACAGCTCAGTTGGTGTTACTTCCAGTCTCATCACAAGTTGAACCAGCTGCTTTATGGGAGAGTCCAGTGGGTTTCCACACCGCAGGGTCATTTAAAACTGTTTATGTTGCTATCAAGTCTCATTAGCATAAGCATATTTCATGATGCAACACTTTCATCTGCATTCAAGCTGTCCTTGACATAAAGCACAGGGTATAATTGATAGGTCACTTGAGACAATCATCCTCTAATAACACTGATGGAGATAATCATAGATATCATATCAGGAAATTTAAAAAACGATTATATGCTAAATCTAAATATTGAGAAATACAAAAATAGCAAAAATAGATTTATTTAAAGTGAAAGTAATTTATTCTAGAAAATGCATATATATTTAATTGTCTCCTTCAAAAGTACAGCCTTGTTCATTGTTACTCTTACTAGTGGCATTCAATGGCAGTGGGACAACAAGGTAAAGGATTCACTGATCAATGAATACCCTTGTTGGTAAGACCTTTATTTACAAGCATAAAGAAGGGATAAGTGGGAAAGATAACTCATTGAAATCCAACACCTATAATAATAATGTTTTAATTTCCCTGTTTACAACCTGTTTGGGGAACAATTTTAATGATTTTACATTTGTTAACTCATTGTTCTAATAATTCCCAAAACTAAACATCATTGAAATTGTACTCTGAATAATGAAATTGAAGCCGAGGCAGAGTATGAAATTGTTCCATTGCTTTGAGGAATCTATGAACAGGTACTACAATGCAATCGCTTGATCTCTATCATGACAAAAGCCACTTACTAGGTATTCTGTATACAAAAAGTTCTTCCAACATTTTTTTTTTAATTGGTCATTTTTAGCCTTTTAAAACAAAGGAAACAACTGAGACTGGAAGAACACTCTTAAATAACCCAGTCCATGGAACCAAAGAGTGGACAAAATAAAGTTCCGCTCTCTCCTGACTATGGCCCATACCACTCAGTGCCAAGTTCCCCAAAAAAGAATTGCTCACTTGAAAACATTAACAATCACAATACCTTAAAAAAATTGAAAGGATTTTGGAGCCTTTAAATGCAAATTTATGTCATTATTTTATTTTTGATGTCATAAACTTTACTGTGATAATTATCTTTAGCTTATGATCTAGTCTTTGTCCTATGTTTTTAATGATTCATTAAGACATCAATCATTACTAGGTACCATGAACTATGAACTGCTTGAAATCCTATGAATTCTATTTTGTTATGGTGGCAACAATTACAAAAATGCTCAAGATCTAATGACATATTTTGTTATTGAGCATTTATTTACAAAATGATCGCTTATCTTAGGGACAGTAGTCAAACCATTGATTCTTCTCAGTTTTACAATTTTTTAAAAATGATGACTAGATTCATTTTTTAAGAAATAGTTAAGGGGCCAGAATGATGGCTCAACTGGCTAGTCCTCAATTTAAAACCATTGGCATCTCATGTGTGTTTCATTTCTCAGGTGTTTCACTTCCCATGCAGCTCCCTGTCTGTGGCCTGGGAAAGCAGTGGAGAATGATCCCAGTCCTTGAGAATCTGCACCCATGTGGGAGACCTAGGAGAAGCTCATTGCTCCTGGCTTTGGATTGCCTTAGCTCTGGGCATTGTAGTCATTTGGAAAGTGAAATAGCAGATGGAAGTCTTTTCTCTCTCTGTAAACCTGCCTTTCCCATAAAAATAAACACATCTTGGGAAAAAAAATTTTATGATAATTAAAAGATAAAGGGTGTCAATGATGTGAACCAGCCCCTGCTGTTTCCCCAGGCCAATAGCAGGGAGCTGGATCAGAATTAGACCAGCTGAGACATGAAATGGCACTCTATATGGAATGAAGACACCTCAAGGAGGGGATTAGCTTTATACACTACCACACCAGCATCCTGCTTTTCTTTTCCTAATACAGCTGTAAAATATGCATGGCTTTTATTGTTGAATATAGTGGCACATTGATATGCATGAAACATCCAAAATCATAATGAAGGAAGAGATAAGTCTTGGGGTAATATGTGTTTCACAATATGTTTATTGTAACTCCATTAATTATTTTAAAAAAGGAGTTCTCTTAATAAAACATCATAGTACATTTAGCAAATGTTAACTTAGTTCTCATATACTAAAATGTGCCCAAGTTGGCAAAGATAAAATAATTGTGTTACAATCTATGAGTTCATGGTTTTCATATTCAAGAGTAAGATAGTCAACAACAGTATATTATCAGTTAAGGCAGTGGGCTATCATATTCCACCAGGAAATGCCTGGGTTTTCCTTCCAGCTACAAACTCACTGAATGCTATGGGAAGCAGCAATAATGGCTCACATATTTGGATCCCTGCTGCCACTCACATTGGGCCTGTTCCTGTTTCTGCCTTTGGTCAAGTTCAAGCCTGGCCAATTGTGGTTATTTGGAGAATGATAAAGCAGATCGTTTTCACTCTCCATTCTTGTCTCATCTCTCACCACTCCCACACTCCTTCTACCTCTACCTTTCTGAAATTAATAAATAATTCCTCCTGAATGAAGGAAATGTGTAACTCGTTTTGAAGGGCTACTTGGCTGAAATCAAAATGAAGCAATAGGAAATTTCAAGAGCATGTAGCACTTCAAATAAGCATATTTGTGGAGTGAGATAGGTAGCTAACTGAGTTATGTCCTCTGCTTGGTGGGAGCCAATCATCCTGGCTTCCCAGACTTTTCTACGAGGACATATCAGATGGATCAACAGTCCTCCTCCCTTCCCCTTCCAGCTTCATCATCTATTCCTCTTCATGCAATAAGTTGTTTGGCTAATGAACTGGAAAGAAGGCCCCCTTTGCAAGAAGTGTGCAAAGAACAGTAGTCTCTAACCTGATATTTTCAGTCAGAAAAACAGCCTGCAGTTTTCCATTTCCAGTGACTGAGTGACTTGATCCAATCCTAGAAATGTTCCCATACCCATTTGATTGCCTATCTGATCCTAATACTTTTCTCTATCTCTTTGCATGTTTATAAAAACCAGGAATGAAGCTGAAATTTGGTCTTCATCTGTATGATTTCTCTTTGCATCTCAACTTACTCAAAGCAAGGATAGAAAGCAGTATTATATAGGGACTCACCGAAGCTTCAATGTTCATGTTCAATGTGTTCTTTCTTTTAATATCTTTTTTTTTAAAAAAAAAAAGATTATTTATTTTCATTGGAAAAACAGATATACAAAGAACATGAGAGCCTGGGATAAAGATTTTCCATCTGCTGGTTCACATCCCAAATGGTCCTAAATGCTAGAGTTGATCTTATCTGAAGTCAGCAGATAGGAGCTTCTTCTGGATCTTGTACGTGTGTGCAAGATCCCAAAAGTTTGGACTATCCTCTGTTGCTTTCCTAGAACACAACCTGGGAGCTGAATGGGAAGTGGAGCAGCCAGGACATGAACCAGTGCCCATATGTAATCCTGGCGCTTTGCTAAGATAGACTATTAGCCAATTGGACCATCAAAAGGGGCCCTGCACTATGTTCTTTTAGGTATTTCCTTAAATACGTAATTTAATTTTGATGACTAATTCAAGAACCAAAGTCATGGTTCAAATGCAGTTTGCAACCTGACAGCAAGAACCATGCATAACAGAATCTCTGATTTCCTAACTGATGAAAGAATGCATCCACATTGTGTGGATTGATGGAATGCAGAACAAATGCACTTTTCAGTGAAAAATAGCTGTGAATATTTACAGTACGGCTCTGGTGTTCATTGCATTTTATCATCTATGGAAGCTGCTTTAGCACAGTATCACAAACTGCTTCTCCTCAACAATATTTACAATCTCACACTTGTCAATGATGGCGTCTGAGATCAAGATGTCAGCATAGCCTGTTCTCTTTCAGGCAGCCTGCATGTTGCTGTGCGCTTACATGAGCTCTTCACTGTGCACACGAAGGGAGCCACCAAGCTCTCTAGGGTCTGTATTTACACCATTACTTCATTATATCCTACCCCTGACCTTTTGATCTCATCTGACTTATTTCACACTTGGGAGGACATGAATCCACAACACTAATCCTTAAACTATAAAGGAGTAATGATTATTATACATTCTGTGCAAGCTTCTGCACTGTCTTTGCAGTGTTTAATCCTATTTTGTAATTACCATTTCAGAAAGAGTAAAATTAATTTCATAATTTCACCCAGTTACCTAGTGAAAGAATTATGCTATATATCCGTAATTAAATGTTGATCCACTTCACTGTTCTTTTTCAGGCATTATGGTTGAGATTTTTTTGTATGTTTTTGGAACCTTGTTTTAGTGAGACTCAAAGATATAGACTATGCCTATGTGAGTGAGAAGGAACATAAAAAATGAATCAAAATTAGTGTGGATGTTGGTTAGTCCCTGTAATGGTAAATCCAATATTTCATTCATACACTACTTTTAAAGTCTATGCCGTTCATCAGAAACAAAAAATATTTATTGTAGTGGGAACTAAAATGAACACAAGGTTAACATGCTAAGACCCCAAGAGGAAGTTAATGCTTTGTGTTACACTACAGATTCTAAGGTGTAAATAGAGAACATTTGCGCATACCCTACTGCCAGGGTATTGTCACAGAGATGAACATTTGGAGTAAAAATAACCTGAATTTGTGTAAGTCATCAGTACAATCAAAGCTGCCAATACAGCATAAAAGTCGAGATCCTGTAAATATTTCCAAGTTTTCCAAATTCTGTGCTACTATTGCATATAAAAGCTATGCGTACTTATCTTAGCAAATTAATAAGTTAATTTGTGCATATACTTATTTAATTACTTATGATTAGTCCTACAACCGTTGCATGAGTAGATGAATCCTACAAATATCTAATTAAGCTTAGGGATTCATTTTATCACGAACAATAACAAATATGTTTTTACTTTCAGGCTATAATACTAATTCACATAAAGTTGAATTCTACTGCTATTTTCTGTTAGTTTGTTTCTATTCCCTCTAGCATCACTACGTTTCACTAGTTATTACTGGATTCATTTATAATTCAATTTACTAAAAGGAGATAATCTCTAGTTTGTTTTTATTAATATTTTGGCAAACATATGTCTCCCTAAGAGAGACCTTTTCATGACCTGGCAGAAATGGCATGCTATCAATTAGAAGTATAATTTTGAAGTAGATTGGATAGCAGCAACAGCTGGAGAATAGTTCTTAGATAAACAATTTCCAAACTTGTACCAATGGGAGGTAAGAAAACTAGAAAACAAGTGTGTTTCATTCTTTTTAGCTTGCTTCCCAGTGTGGAGTACAGAGATCCGTAGAATATGCTATTTTGACAACACTTGCACAATTTTTCATTAAAAAACAGTGTCTGTAGGTAAGCTGGGAAATATTACAATGAATTATTTTAAAGTTTTCTTCTTTGGGAAAACAATATTAAAGTCAATATTGATGTACTCTTCCACTGTATTTCTTATCACAATGCTCCTGAAAGTTGCCTGTGGTTTATCATGCACTGTGCTCTCTGCCCCACTGCCTTTTTCTATTTTAGCAGAACACCACTTCTGTCCATAGATCTTCAACCAGAACAAAAGTCTAGCCTGAAACAGCTTGAGTAGAATTCAGATTGTAGAAGCAGAAGGTATTGGGAACTTCTAAAGCATTTGCACAACAAAAATGCACATTCCAAATTGGAAATTTCTGTAAGATAAGATAAAGGTCGTTGTGTTCTTTTATTGATGCCTTATGAAATGCAATTTTTATACTCTCATATCTCCTGTAATAGAAAATATGACCAGGAGCTACACATAACACCAGCATTTGAAACCATTACAGGCCTTTGCAAAGTGTATTATGCCTTGGTGATACATTCTGAAGAAATCCACAAGCATATAAATCTAACTAATGCCCTTAAACTACACCTTTGGGTGAGATTTCAAGTTTTCAGAATCTGAATGTTTCTTAGCAGGTTAGAATTTTAGAACCAGTGGCTATTTCTCAAATGAATGTTTGACCTCTCCCCAGATGGGAAGCAGAGAATAAGAGAACAGCATAAAGATGGAAAAGCTATTTTTATAATAAAAGCATGTTGTAATATTAAAGAACATATCATCTATACAAACAAACATGCAAGCATTTTCATAGTATGGAACACGTATTAAACCTCTTTATCAATCTTTCTCCTTTTTGCCTTGATTAACTTCTCCAAATATTGCCTTCTCCACATTAAATATATATTAAGTCATCTTCTTATTCTCCTGGGTTTTATGCTATTGACATATCAAAGGTGTTTAACAAATATAAAAAAATTAAGATAGCATTTTATTACTACAGTTCTCAAAACATGCTTGATATCCATTTGCAAGTTTTTGCCACATCTTAGTAATTTTATATTTTCTGTACACTTAACACATGCTAGGTAGTTGTGAGTAAAAAAAGAAACTGACTTTTTTGAGCTTTTCTTTGTGTTTAAGTTGTTTACTTAATCTGTTCTCAATATAAAAGTTATTATCATCACTGTAACGATTAAATGATAAACAGAATTCTCTTGCTTTTCAAGTTTGTTCATGAACAATTATATATAGACACATTTATGTAAATGTGTAATCAATACAAATTTTATTAATAAGACAAGGTGTTAGATTATTTAAGCTGGAGATGTGCTAACAACTGTAATAAAACACCTTAAAAGCTCACTTAATGAAATTTCTTTACTACAGAAAAACTGGTAAGCCCTTATACTACGGATCACTGCTTTTCATACATAACTGAAAGGTGTAAGCAGTTTCAAATTGGAAAGGTAAAAATAGAAAAATGATTAACAAGGCTATATAAAAATAGTACTCATATGGCTATGACCAGAAAAGGAAATCAATTTCTAAAAGATCATTAAAAGATTCTTCCATGGCATTATTCAATTATTTATACAATACTAATTTTCTTTTAAATATATGTATATATATATGTATATGCAATAACATATTATTAATTGACTAAGTATATGAACATACTTCAAAACATTTACAAAAACTATAATAAAATGTGCTCTCATAATATATTTGATGACCCCTCATATTTATCTTTATCAACATTATTATATAGAATACATACATTTAAAAATTATTCTTGATTAATTCTTGTGATATATTTTAGGTTTATGCTTAAATGAAAATGTCTTTAGATATAGATACATAAAATATTTTGAAACTAGCAAAATAAACAATATGAATGAATTCATAAGATGACAAATAGATGTGATTTCAAAATAACAAATTTGTTCAATTAAAATATCTGCTGTTAATTTTCATAATCTAAGACTTAAACTTATTGAAGCACCGGAAGATGGTGTGGTTGTTTGTGTCCCCTGCACACATGTGAGAGAACCAGAAGAAGCTCTTGGCTCCCAATCATTTAGAATCTGAAGTCGCCAACAAATGGAAACTAGCTCTCTCTGTCTCTCTCTCTCACTGTTCTTTTGAAATAAATAAAAGAAAAAATTAAAGAGAAATGGAAGTAAAGAATTTTGTATGTTTTCCCTATCAAGAAATATTAAATGCTTGAAGAACTAAATATATGCACCTAACATCACAAAGTATATCAAATATGTACAATTTGTATGTCAGTTTTTTTAAAAGTTAGAAATAGAAAAAACCCAACAGGAATAAACAGCATTTTAATGAAGAAATTAAAAAATTGTCATCCTTTGGATACTCTTGAGATTTATTTAGTTAGTTAACACTCAGACTTACAGAAAAGAAGGGAGAGAAAGAGGCAGAGCGCTCCTCCAACCGTTCTTTCACTCCCTAAGAAGCTGTGATTATCAGCTCTGAGCCATTCAGAAGTCTGAGTCAGGAACCTCATCAGACTCTCCCACGTGGGTGGAAGGCGCCCATACATTTGGATCATCTTCTACTCCTATTCCCTGGCCGTTAGCAGGGAGCTGGGCCAGAAGAAAAGCTATCAGGACATGAACAGACGCATCGAGGAGGTGCTGGCACACAGACAGTAGCTCTAACCACTATTCCACAATGTGGATCCCTCTTTCCTACTAACCAACAAAAGTTTTCCATGGTTAACTTGAATGTGAACATGGTGGTTGAGTGGCATTTTCTTGATTTTTAGAAGGAAATGCTTTTCAAGTGAAAGGAATACTAAGATAGAAACTCAATGACTGCAGGAAATAAAATGAAGAATCATGATAAATCTCACCACTTACAGATTATGAGAAATGTTCCGATGAGTGATACAGACACAGAATAACACCCGGGGTGGTAAACTGGGGAGATGACAAATGTTTGCCGAGAACTTTTTCCAAGTTCTTCAAAAACAGTTGTAAGCCCTTCTTATTTTCTTCACATTACAATGTTTCATGACTTTATTTCCAGGTCTTATAAAGTGAATTTTTTGTGTATTGCCATCTGTTCAATTTATACAGAAGAAAATTATTTACAAATCTATCATTTGAAGAAGCTTGTTGAGGCATTTTTAATCCAATTGGTCTTGCAAGATAGTTCAATTCATTTTGTCCTCAAAATGTATTTAGTCTTAAATATTAATTTTGGGTTTCTAATACATTCAGTATTAGATTCATTCAGTATTACTAATTTTTCTCATGGTTAATATATATTTTAAGTACAGTTCAGCTGAACATACACACTGATCGAAAATAGGAAATGAGACTAAATTATTTGCATCTTCAGGACCTTTATATAGAAATATATATTCTTATTTTTAAAAAAGTAAGTCTTATTTGTTAAAAAGACAATGTAGGTCCCAGTGTGGGGATTTGGAGGCTAAAGTCCGCACCTTGTACATGCTGGGATCGCATATGGCTGCCATATGGGCGACGGCTTGGGGAGTGAATCAGCAGATGGCAGATCTTCCTCTCCGTCTCTTCTCTTCTCTGTATATCTGACTTTCCAATAAAATTAGATAAATCTTTTTAAAAGGACCATATAATACTCAATTATATATATTTTTAAATAGAACATATTTCTGACGTATTTTCAATAATGGAGAATAGAGGTCAGCTTGTGTTATTAAAAGCTGGCTCTTGCATTATTAGTATTTCATATTGGTCACTGATTCAAGTCCGGCTGCTCCATTTCCGATTCACCCTCCTTCTAATGAGCTGACAAAACCAGCAGAGGCATTCCAGGTGTGTGGCCTTGGCCAGATGTGAGAGACCCAGATGAGGCTCCTTACTCCTGATTTCAACCTGGCTCAGCCCTGTATATCTCAGCCATCTAGACAGCGAATAGATTTTCTCTCTCTCTCTCTCTCCCTCCATTTTTCCCTCCCTCAATAACTCTGAATTTCAAAGGAATATACAAATCTTTTTAAAAATGTGAAGAATTGATTTGAATTTTTAATTCATTTTATACTACCTTGAAAACTCACATGGTTTGGGAGTTATTTTTGTACACTTTTTAAAAAGATTTGTTACTTGAATCAGTGACCATATGAGATACTGTGAGATACTAGTAAGACAAGAGCCCACTCCCAATGCAGCTCCCTGCCTGTGGCCTGGGAAAGCAAAGATTTAGGACCCTGCACCCTAGAGGCAGACCTGGAAGAGGCGCCGGGCTCCTGGTTTTGGATGGGTGCAGCACCAGCTGATACTGCCACTTGGGGAGTGAATTAACAGATGGAAGATCTTCCTCCATGTCTCTCCTCCTCTCTGCATATCTGACTTTCCAATAAATAATAATAATAATATTTACTAAAAGTAAGAGAGAGAAAGAGAAAGCTTCCATCTGGTTCAGTGCCTCAATACCCACAACAGATGGGGCTGGAAAAGTTGAAGACAAAGCTCGAAATTGAACCCAGCTCTCCCATGTGGTTGACAGCAACTCAAGCACTTGAAGCATAGTCTGTTACCTCTCAAAGAGCACAATTTCAGGATGCAGACATTTTCATTGGGACAAGAATTGAAACCCACACACTTCAGTATGATTTGTAGGCTGTCTGAGTGGTGTCCTAGTGGCTACCTCTGATACCCACGACATTATCATCTTTGTACTTATTTTTAGTATGGAGTTCAAATGATGTAATTTATGCCTTCGGTTTTTTTTTTTTAGATGATAATAACCACATTTTAGTGAAATAACTATCTTGATGATCGCGTTACCAAATGATGAAGACTGTCCCTAAATTGATGCCTGGTCTTGAGATATTTCTGTTTTTCATATTACAAATTTTCTTTATTTCAATTTCAGTTCTGTTCTGCTGATACTGTGCAGTCAGGTCATGAGCCGTCAGCCGCAGCTGTTAGCTTTATCAAGAACAGCACCTCAGACATTGCAGCATGTTTTTTAAAAGTTTTAATTCCATTTATACAAAATTGGTTTGAATATCTCCTACTTAGTAAAATAGACGTGCCTGAAGCTCTAAGCCCTCCTAATCCTCTCATGTCACCTTGAGGGAGTCGCCCAACTTCAGTCTGCTCTGGATTCCATATCCTCTGATAAAACGTAGATAATGAAGTTCACATACCATCTATAAAGATAAGGTAGCAAGTAATTGTGTGACATTTAGCAAATGTAAAGTGTTGAAGAAATATATAAAAAAAAATAAGTCCTTTACTCTCATTTTGGCTTACTTATGAAGGAGTCCTTCCAGCATATTGCCATAGCAGATTCAACACAACAGCATTGGTTCACCAGCTGATACTCAGGTTTGTAGCAATATGAAGTATTTTCTTCACATAGATTTAGGCCTATGTGAAAGGGAAATAAAAGAAGAATTTGGTAGAAAAATAACTTTTTTCCTCTAACTTGAAGGGAACATAGTAGCTTAAGCTTCCTGGTATGCTTATCTTTGATACAAAGCTAAAAAAATGCACAGCTATTGTTTACATATTAATACTCTGCAATAATAAGAAATAAGTTTGTATTCTTACAGTCCTCAGTTTAAAGCACTACATCATTCCCTGGTTTTGTAAACTTCAATAGGATAGCACTCTGAGATTCAGTTTCATCATCTGTCAATTGAAAACAAAGATGCTTTATTGCGATCTTTGTGACTTAAAAATAACAACAGCGGGCCCTGTGCTATGGCCTATGTGTAAAGGTTCAGTCTGCATCTCATACAGGCTCAGGAGCTGTCTGGCAGCTCCATGCCCGATCCAGTTCCTTGCCAATGAACTTGGACAAGCAGCAGTAAATGACCAAGTGTTCAGGCCTGTGTATCGGTGTAAGAACCCTGGAATTAGCTCTTGACCCAGCATTGGCTATCTTGGCTATCTGTGAAGTGGACAAGTGTGTGGAAGATCTCTGACTTTCAAGTAAATAAACCATAAAACCACCTGATACATTTGGTTTTGATGCTGTAAATGTGGTTTTTTCTATTCCTGTTGGTAAACACACAACACGCAAGAATATTAAATAACAAGACAGAACATATACTAGATATGTAATAAATTATATACATATATATATGTGTGTGTGTATTTCATATATACTGCAGTGTCTTGTGCATGTTCTAAATAAGTTAATGGCTTCCAATTTCAGTAACTCAAATTTTTATTCAGCTTCCTTTATCTTCCAAAAAGTGGTCATCATTAATTCCTATTGCTTTAAAGCACACTTGTCTGAATCTAACTTTTTAAAAGATTGATTTATTTTTATTGGAAAGGCTGATAATAGAGAGAAGGAGAAACGGAGATAAAAATCAGCAATCTGCTGGTCCACTCCCCAAATGGCTGAGCAGAGCTGATCTGAAGCCAGGAGCCAGGAACTTCCTCCTGGCCTCCCACATGGGTGCAAGATACCAAGGCTTTGGGACATCCTCCTCTGCTTTCTTAGACCACAGCCAGGGACCTGCAAGGGAAGCACAGCAACCAGGACAGGAACCGGTGCCCATAAGGGACCCTGGCGCATGCAAGGTGAGGATTTAACCTTCAACTTATTGTGCCGGGACCCTGAATCTAACTTGATGTTAATATATGCACTTTCCATTTGAGAAACACACACACACACACACGCACGAGTCTGCACTTTTATCCAAATGGATGGAAAATTTAGATTTTTTCTGTTAGGGGGAATACATTTAAAATTTTCCAAGATTTATTGATATACAGTTGACAAAACTTAAATCTATGCTGTATGAGGTTTTTAAACATTTATGTGTTTTCATGATACTCAGATTCTACCTAAATAATATAACCATCACCTCAAACAGTTATAATTTCTTTTGTAGCATAAACAGTTAAAATATAATCGCTTTGCAAATATCAAATATGTTATTTTAATTTTAATGTTTAATATTTTTGCAAAATGTCTTTTTTTAAATCTCCCTCTCTTTCTGTTGCTCCCCACCCTGCACTTGCAATCCTAATCGTGATATTTTGCTGAGGCATTTATTCAGTGATCGCCTAATCACCCTCTTCTTTTTCTTCTTCCTTGAAAAGAAATAGATTTCTCACGGCTTAGTTCTAAAGCATGCAAAACATCATAAATACACAGCATTCTTTGCCCTTGGAAAAGTGGAAGGGCTTAAGCAGATGTGTCTAGGATAAAAACATATCTAAAGAATTCTAAATATGCTTTACAACAAATCTCTGAGAGTAATGTATTGCATTATAATGTACTTACACAGAAGAAGTGAAATTCATAAAGTGGTTGTCAGCCAGTTCTCCAGAGAATGACTTATGCTTCCAGGAAAATTTACCTGTGAAATCTGAGAACATAACATAAAAGGATGACTTCCCAATACTGAGCCTCTTTACAAATTTTAATTACATAGCATAAAAATAAAAATGCTTAGTATCCACTTTAAGATTTGGGACCATGCAGTGCTCATGATTCATGTTGCTGGGAGTGATAGGTGCATCTCTGTGAATCACGAAACAGTTATCATGAATAACCACCACTGCTGCCATGGAATTCATAATCTATCTGGGTATCTTAACACAAAATGTAGGGAAGATGTTTGTGAAAAAGTTAATGTTAGGGTCTGCGCCATGGCAAAGCAGGCTGGTACCTAAAGTACTGGCACTCAGCCTGGACACTGGTTCATGTTATGGCATTTAATCTAGTTTATGGTTGAGAATCAGAATCTGTAAAGGACAAAATTCATATCTACACACTCTACTCTTTTTCTAGGGAAATAGCATGATCTTAATCTCTATTATGAATGCACATGACCTCTGTAATTAATGCATCTGACTGTTAATTCATCCCAACTCTGTCCCATTAAAGAATGGCACTTTCACTGCTGTGGTAATCATATGCTTCCCTCATACTGAGTTCACAGCTCTCCTTGTTAAGTTTGTAGGCTGTTTGTTAAGATTTGTTAAAGGAAGATTTGCCAAGAAAAAGGAGACACAATGATCTTCCCTTCATTGTTTTATTCCCCCAAATGGCCACAATACCAGTGGTGAGCTGAGCCAACACAAAGCCAGGTCCAGGAAAATGCTGTGAATCTCACGTTTGGATGCAAGGGCCTAGGGACTTGACCCATCCTCCTCTGGTTTCCCAGGACACAGAGAGCTGGATTGGAAGTGGAGCCATCCGGGACATGGAATGCAGCTGTTGAACGTGCAGAATTAGCCTATTGAGCCTTGTTGTCAGCCCCTAAATTTATATTATTTTAAACTCAGTCTTGGCACCTCAGCATCCTATATCAGAGTACATGAGTTTGAGATCATGTCTATTCCTTTAGTTCAAACTTCAAATTAATGTATTCCTAAGGCAGCTGGTAGTGATTAGCCCAAGTGCTTAGGTCCTTACCACCCACATCGATCAGAAACCTGCTTGGAATTCCAGGATCCAAGTTCAGGTTGGCTGTCAGAAGCATTAGAGAAGAGATGCTATATATATATGTACATACATACATATATATAGTATATATATATAATGCAAGTGTATAATGTGTATAACATAAAACATTAAAAATATTTCTTGGCTTGTTATAAAAGTCATCATCTTCTTAAAAATGGTACTATTAATCGGGTCTCTAAAGAAGATAATCTGATAAGATTGTATTGCAGCCAGGGAGTCTATTATCTGTACCTTTAATTAAGGATAAAAGAAGGGGCCCAGTGCCGTGGCCTAGTGGCTAAAACCTTTGCCTTCCAAGTGCTAGCATCCCTTATGGGCACTGGTTCATGTCCCAGCTGCTCCACTTCCCAGACAGCTCCCCGCTTGTGGTCTGGGAAAGCAGTAGAGGATGGCCCAAAGCTTTGGGACCCTGCACCTGTGTGGGAGACTCGGAAGAAACTCCTGGCTTCCTGACTTCAAATTGACTCAGCTCTGGTCATTGCAGCCACTTGGAGAGTGGACCAGCAGACAAAAGATGCTTCTCTGTGTCTCTTCTTCTCTGTGTCAATCTGCCTTTTCAATGAAAATAATAAATCTTTTAAAAAATAGGAAAAGAATAAAAGAATTGTGTAAAAAGGAACAATAGGAAATGAAGCAAAAGACAGTTAAGTAATAATATAGAGCACAGACAATTAGAATATATTTTTATATTTTTGTACTACTTTCTGAATACACAAAGTTATTTTTTTTCTTTTTAAAATTTTAACTATTTCTGAAAGGCTAAGTTACATGCAGAGAGAAGGAGAAACACATCATATGGGAAAGAGAGAGAAATGGAAAGAGAGGATCTTCCTTCTGCTGGTTCACTTCCCAAATGGCCACAACAGGCAGAGCTGGGCTGATCCAAAGCCAGGAGTCAGACGCCTCCTCCAGATCTCCCATGGTATTCAGGGGCCCAAGTATTTGGCCCATCCTTTCCTGCTTTCTGAGGCCATAAGCAGGGAGCTAGATCAGAAATTGAACAGACAATATTCAATCCAGTCAGTGTATGTATGTGATGCTGATGCTATAGGTGGAAGTTTAACCTACTACACCACAGCGCTGCCCCCAAGGTCAATTGATTTGATTCAATATATATTATTTATACTTTGTGTGTCAGTAACCTTTGTAGTCACTAGATCTGTGCAAATATTACTGAGTATAATCAAGAGAATCTTCCTGCTTAACTCCAGCAGGGAGAGAGAAAATCAAATAGAATGTTAAAATAAAATATGTGATGAAAAAAAAAAAGGAAGACAGGCAAGAAGAATATAAAATATGCAATAAAGGGCTTCAATTTTACATAATATTCAGAAAAAGTCTAACATTAAATGATGTTAGAATGAAGACAAAAACTGTCAGGAGGCAAGTCATGGAGTAAGAGAAGAACAGGGGTTGGCATGGTGGTATGGCAAACATCCTTCACCCATGGTTCAGGCATCCCACATGGATGCCAGTTTGCATCCTGGATGCTCTACCTTCCATCCAGTTCCTTAATAATGGCCTAGGAAAACAGATGGAGGTGGACCAAATTCTCAGGCCCCTGAAACTCCATGGGAGACTTGGAAGAAGCTCCTAGCTCCTGGTTTCAAACAAGCCCAACTCTGACCATTGCAGACATGTGGGGAATGAACCAATGATTGGAAAGTCTGTCTCTCTCGCTTTCTCTCCCTCCCTCTGACTTTCACATAAAATAAATATTTTTAGAAAAATCATAGCAACAGCTATGTTTGATTTAAAATTATAACAGAAGGAATAATAAATCACAAAGCTCAAAATATCTATTTTAGGAAGATTCGAAAAGTCAGTGTAGCTTGACATTTTACAAAAGGAAAAGTAATGCAAAAAAAAAAAAATGTTAGAAACAAAGCTTTACTTAAGCACCCAAAACAGTGAGATTTTTGTTTATTATATTGAGAAAGACAGTAAGAGGTACAAATTTATTGAGAGTATAAAATGAGATTGGACATGATAGAATTTTAAAATATTTGGACATCCAGTTGCTTTTTACCAGACCAATTTACATGTCCCAAACATGTCAAACTTAATGTTTTCAGAAGATAAACCAATGAATTCTGAAAAAAATTCCAGTGACTTGTTGAACATTAGTAATGTGAACAGCACCACTTTCAGTCATCTAAATCCATTTCGAATTCTCTCTGTTCTCATTATCAGGTCAAATGCATTCCCAGAGTGCTAAAAAGATATGCTCTTCTTACCTTCTCTACTTTCACATTTTTTAAAATTATGATCTCAAATGTCTTATCTCAATCTCATTTCACTCACACAGATTTCTTCAGAAAATAACCAGAGGGGCCTGGTGCAGTAGTCTAGTGGCTAAAGTCCTCACATTTCTTGCGCCAGGATTCTACATGCCGCCAGTTCATAATCTGGGTGCTCTACTTCCCTTCCAACTCCCTGTTTGTGGCCTGGGAAAGCAATTGAGGATGGCCCAAACCTTGGGACCCTACACCCATATGGGAGACCTAGCTTGTGGCTTTGGATCTGATCAGCTCCAGCAATTGATACCAATCCAGGAGTGAATCTGTGGATGCACAATATTTCTATGTCTCTCTTCTCTGTATATCTGACCGTACATTAAAACAATATATAAATCTTAAAAAAAAATAATGAAGTAACCAGAGATACCTCAGTAAAATTTAAATTAGTCATTTTCACCATTCTTTCTTTATGGTTGTCTTTTTAGTATTTAACTAATACATATCTCAGAATGCTATGCTAGAGTTTTCATGACATTGCAGCTCATTTCTGTCACTGCTCCATCTCTGGGTACTTGAAGCCAGCCCTACTGAATAACAGCAGCAAACTAATATACTCACAGATCACTCTTGTTTGAGTCTGTATTTGTTTCTGTACCATCAAACCATATACCGTAACTCTTGTCAGTCCTAATTTAACATGAAGCACTCCTAAAAAAGTTGGTAAAGGCTTTTTTCAACTTTTCGTTATTTATTTGCTTGTCTTTATTTAATGGCTGTTAATTCTTAGCAATCCTGTGCTTGGTACTGGAAATGTGAAATAAGTACTATAATGTACTAGTTCCTATCTGGGACTTCTTGGATTAGTGCCACATTCAGTGTGTTAAATATAATTACCACTGTGCAAAAATGATTGAACAGTAAGACCAAAAGGTGTCTCTGCATCCAGAATGAAAGTTTACCAAAAGCAAACTGTAGCGGACTTCACCATGTCCCAGTTAAAACTAAACGGATGAGTAGGAGTAAGTCAAAATGTCAGTATGCAGAGCAACATTCCGGGCAAACAAATAATCAAAATTAAAGCGAGACATTATGAGAATATTTGATTCATGAATATAAATAATTTAGCTTGCTGTGTTATAGCTTGTATGTGATTAGAAATAATAAAATACAAGCATGGAGAGTTAAACATGTTCATATAATTACAAATTAATATCAAGGAATAAGGATACACTAGTGTTGGTGGAACAGAGCAAAAGAATATGTAAGATTCATCACCCATATATTTTTATGCCTGGGCCCCAGCTGCTCTATTTCCAATTTAGCTGCCTACACATGGTCTGGAAAAAGCAATAAAACATGGATCTGGGGTTTGGCTTTGCCCATCCATGTGGAAGACCCAGATGAAGCTCTTTGACCATGGCTTTAGCCTTTCACATAATTGAAGAAATATTTTACAAATATTCATTCCTTATTTTAGTGTTTCTTATACAACTCTACACTCTGTGTGTCTACCAGGCTACTATTAGGTTATAGGGGTTAGGTAAGTGTGCGTGTATCACAAGAACATTAAATCATTAAGCTTGTTATGAAATATAAATAGCTTTTGAAAAGCAAATGCTTTAAAAAGTGCTTATATTATAACGGATGTATTTCATAAGCTTTTTATTTTGACATTACTAAATTATATATGACAATTCAGCAGAAGATTGGATAAGAAAGCTTTGGTTCATCTACTCCATGGAATACTACTCAGCTATTAAAAAAAACAAATTGCAGTTCTTTGTGGCTAAATGGGCACAACTGGAAACTATAATGCTAAGGGAAATGAGTGAATCCCAAAAGATTAGATACCACATGTTTGCCTTGATTTAACCTGTAATTTTTTGTTTGGTTGTTTGTTATTTTTTGAACCTGTCTTTGATACTGTCTCAACCCAGTTGTTTCGAAGAATGGAACTCGCATTATTCTTAACATATTGTTTACCCATTACTATGTCAATTAATTCCATAATGTTGTATATTGATACTGAGGCCTTGTTGGGGCTTTTAACTGACCGGATCTTTACTCTGTTAGACCTATCTTCAGACCATAGAAGGTCTCCCCAAGAGGCCACTGAACTTATCTGGACAATAAGACGCTGAACTTTATGCTAGGCATGTGTTTTCAAGCAATGAATCTCAACTGAACTTGAACTATGGTTATGCAACAAGGTGGAGGAATCCACCATGGGGGGAGGGGTACGGGGAGGGGTGGGGGGAGTCCCCAGCGCCTATAAAACTGTACTACATAATACAGTGTAAGCAACAATAAAAAAAAAAAAAAAAAAAAAAAAAAAAGACAGTTGTAACATGTTTGAAACGTGTCATGAATTCTCGCAAAGCTCTTTCACCGATGAGAATTTGGATGAGGATGCTAGTACATACTCCAGATGATTGTACATGTGCCCTTCATATGTCAAGTCAATAAGAAAGCTCAGTATTCATCAAACGGAACATAAGAAGCAGACAAAGAAAAGGAGGGAAACATCTTCATACTGTTGACTCCTAAGACTGAATGTGACTATTTTAAAGATACAGAAAGTGCAAAAACATTCATTGCATAGTTTCATAATCAGTCTCTCCGGTAAAGGCGTGTCAAAAGATTCATGAAATAAGGCATGAGTGGGCATTTGACACATCAGTTAAGACACCACTAAGGTCGCATGGATCCCAAAACCAACTGCCCAAGTTTGACTTCTAGCTCTGCCCCTAATCAAATATCAGGTTCATGCTAATAAGCACGTGGGAGGCAACAGATAATAATTCATGTGGTGGGGTGCTTACCACACACAAAAAGACCTGGATTGAGTTCCTGGATCCCAGCTACTGCTTGGCCAAATTTTGGATGTCACAGCTTTTGAGAGTGAATCTGTGCTTGAGAGATCATTGTTTTTCTCTATTCCCACTCCTTTCAAATAAGCTAAGTAAATTGTTGAAAGGAAGGTAACTTTTAGAAATCTAAAAACAAATATTAATAATCTTCTTATATCTTTTATTATGTTATTGAATGCTTTGGAATTGCTACTATATAATACAATGATGAACCTGAACCAGAAGTGGAACAGCTGGAATACAAAGTAAATGTTGTATTAAAACATGTAAAAACATCTAAATATATAAAATAAAAAAACTGAGATAAAAAGATATCAGATGTTAGCTAAAATGTAAACTAGCCAAAGTTTCCTATAATGCTTATCATTTGCACAATTATTCTACATACTGGAATTTTTCCATACCTTTTTGAAAAGCATTAGTGTATTTCTGAATCTGTATGCACTTGTATATCCACCTATATCATCATTTATGTAACTATTTTGAAAAGTTATTTGACAGTTCTTCATTTTAAGGTTTATCCCAAAATTAAATATGGCCTTGGGTTCACTAAAAAAAAACATGCATTATTATTCATAGCAGCATTGTTCCAATGTTACTTAATCAAATGTCAGTTGTAGCAGTCAGAGCTCTTCAGAAAGAGAACAGAATGAGAAAATGTAGGAAGAACAATTACTGGAGAAATGAATTCACATGACTCATGAGGCAGGCAAGATCCCAGCAGACCCTCTGAAAGCTGGAAACCAAGCAAAGCTAGTAGCATGGCTTTTATTCAAAGTCCACAAATCTCAATATCAAGAAAGTTTATGTATATCCCTCTCTGTTTTAAGCCCAAGGCATAAGTACTCAGGAAAATTTGCATAAGGCTGAATGAGTAAAAATTATCCACACTTTGACATGCTGATGTACATGGCCAGGAGAAGGACTCCTCGGTGGGGGAAGGGGGAATAGCACGTTCTTCCTCAGCCTTGGTATTATCCAGGGTTCAGGATGATCGGAAGGTGTCCATGCATATTTCCCCAAGTCAGCTCCTGGTCTCCTGCAGAATAACACCCTAAAGACACACCCAGAGACAATCCTTTGCAAGGCATCCACATGTTTCTTATTTGTGGAGATAATCTCATCCACCTTGGGTGACTCCATTCATGGTTGTACAACACAGGGCAATGATTGTGACACCAATCAAATGGCCTAGGAAACCTAACTTATGTATTATTTGACTCTCTACAGAAAAAAAAATTGTCATCTCCGAACAGATCATTAATATGTAGATCAAAGACACGGGACATATCACGTAGGTAGAATGTTTTGTTACTTTTGTGTGTATATGAAGCCAAACAAAACTAACCAGATGGAATTGTTTAATTTTACTTTCAAGTCAAAATTAACTAAACGTAATCAATTCTCCATAAAATTATAATTATCACATTCAGTAAAATTTTAAATGCAATGAAGCATTTTTAAGGACCCTTTAGGAGAACATGTAACACATATGTAAATTTTGTCTGGTTGTTTATTTGATTCCTTGTACTACCTGGAGAGACTGTGTGCCTTCTTAAACACACCAGGTAAGACACACGCTTTCTTCAGTGGAAATTGACATTAGTGGTGAATGCCAACTCGTTGTCACTGGAGACTTAACACATGAAATTGTCCTTTTATTTATTCCTAACATGTCTATAGCAGCATTTTTTCTTTTATTAGCATATGGAAAATTAAGTCATCAGACACTTTGAGGTAAAATGTAGACTCAGCAAACTTTAAACGGAATTCCAATTCACACAGAATAAACCTTCCAACAGAATCCTGGAAATATAAAACTTTTCTCATTTGCCATCTGGTGCCTAGGAAAAAAATTAAATGTGTGTTGATTTGATGGAAATTCATAAATAAAGCTAAGGTAAAATAGAAGACAATTATAATTGTAAGAAAAATAATGTGTCACTTACAAATAAAGCTTTTATTTTAATTTTCACCAACTAGTAAACTAGCTTAGCTATTATATTTAATTTTGCATAATTAATTAATTTAAAATTTATTTGTTGTTCATTTTCACCTTTTATGCCCATTTCTACTGTATCATTTCACAAAACCAAAATATTTCTTATTCTTTTCCTCTTTCATCTTTGAAGAAAATGGTCACATTTTTCTCTGCCATAAAAGAAATATTTTGTCCTTCACAAGTTGAATGAAATAGAAGTACATATCATCTTTGTGCTTTCCAACAAGGGCAACATCCTTACAAGTACTTTTTTTCCCTAATTACATACAACTGTTTTTGTTTTTCTTTGTAAGAAAAGAAAAAAAAAAGCTAACATTTTCTTAAGCTGAAGTTCTTTTGTGACATTGACTAACTCAACTCTTTCAGGCTGCTTGGTAAATATCTAATTTACTTCCACTACTTCAATAAAAATTAGTGAGAAATTACTACCTGTTCAGCACAGACTAACAAGATTAGACCTTCATTACATCCTTAGTTGGACAGGGGTGATTTTACTTTCGAGTTACACGCAAAACAGGACAACACAACACTATGAGACCAAGAAGCAGTGTAAATGTTACATAACTGTCTCCAGTGATTTGGAGTAACTTACAAAATATTATTTTTGCATAGATTATTTTTAACATGAAGTATTTCAGTACATTTGTAATAAATACAGAGGTTGCTATGGACTGAATTTTTGTGCTATTCTAAATGCATATGCTCACATCTATCCAGTGGTATATTTTTGGGAGGAATGGGCCATAGGAATAGATTAAGCTAGGAAGACAGAATCTCAATGAATCAAATTAGTATCCTTTACACAATATATTGAAAGTGACCTTGACTTTAGTTATGCGAGGACACAGTGGGAGGAAGCCATTTCCAAAACAGGAGGCAGGCATTCACCAGACATGGAATTTTTCTGGCCTATGGATCTTGGATTGCCATCATCCAGAACAGTCAGAAATAAATTTCTGTTGTTTATCATCCACACAGTTTGTGGTATTTTCACTATACATATGCAAAAACTCAGTATTTTAAGATCTCACTCGAAGAACTGAACATCCTTCTATGACTCTAGAATATAAAATAAAATGGTATGGAAATGGAGATTATGTAATATGATTACATGGGACAGGTTGAGATATGCTTTATTTTGAAATAATGAAAAGCCAAAGTCAAATATACAATTTGAGGTGAAATGTTGATGAAGACCATGGTAGGATTAGATAAAGGTGGTGACTTGATCCAATTGCAGTGCCTGGAGCATAAGCCTGGGGTAGGGGGATGACATGATTCAGGCTGGGCCATGGAAGCTATCACTCACCAGAGTTGGATCTGTGACACCGGCATGCTTTCTGTGCTCTTCCTGCTCCATGGCCATGCCTTAGTTCTTGCTCGACTCTTGGTAATTGTCACTTCCAGTTGTCAGGCTAATGGAGCTGGATCGGTTTGGACTGTGAAATCCCAGATACAATACAAAACCTTCTTTCTGACTAAGAGATTCTCTAAGTGTGATTTCTTTAGCAACAAAAAGCTAACTGATATTAAGGAGTAGACTTTACTATTTACATCTGAGGATGTGGAGAGCTTTCTCCAAGTTAGTGTAGTCAAAAAGGTTGCTAATTGTAGGAGGAGCTTGCTGGAGACATCCGAGATGTTGTACTATAAGCATTACATGTGATCTGGGTGCGAATGCTGGTAGCAAATGTGGATGCCATGCCTGTGACGTTTCTGGTGTTCAGAATTAAACCTTGCTTCACTGGGACAAGGAACCCAATTACTTCGTCGCCCTCTCTCCAGACTTTGTGGGAGCTCAGGCTGCAGCATGGACGGCATTCGCTGAGGTTTAAGTCAACTTTACAGCGAAAATCAGACCCAGAAAGGGCTAAAAACAAAACAAAAAAAAAGAAGAAAAATTCTTAGCCTGGTCATATAAGGAATAAAAATGGACTCAGGACAGGAGGGATGTGTGTAGAGAATCTTCTTGCCAGAGATTACTGGGCATGTCAGGAGAAAGACTACCCAAAGGCACTTGAAAGAATTTCCAGTCTCTCCTATTGAAACCTTATCAGGAGTCTTCTTTTAAGTGTTTGTGTGTCAGGAATAGAGTTCATGTAGTGCATTTATATACTTCAAGAATGCAGTAATGCTTCTTATTGTCCCTCTGTGGTAGTTCTTTTAATTTTTACAATGGCAGAATTTCAGCTTACTCTGTAATCAAGTCAGTACTCCAGTAATTAAAGAATTGAGCACGAGCCCAGCACGGGAGCCTAGTGGCTAAAGTCCTTGCCTTGAACACGCCGGGATCTCATATGGGTGCTGGTTCTAATCCCGGCAGCTCCACTTCCCATCCAGCTTCCTGCTTGTGGCCTGGGAAAGCAGTCGAGGGTGGGCCAAAACCTTGGGACCCTGTACCCATGTGGGAGACCTGGAAGAAGCTTTTGGCTCCTGGCTTTGGATCGGCACAGCGCCCATTGGGGTCACTTGGGGAGTGAATTGATGGATAGAAGATATCTTCTCTGTCTCTCCTCCTCTCTGTATATCTGCCTTTCCAATTAAAAAGAAAAAAAAAATCTCAGGATCACTAGGCATCAACAAAATGCGAATAAACCCTACAATGAATGAGATGAGAGAAAGCATTAAATTTAAATATTACTCTTCAGTAGACATAAAAATAATGAAATCCTGCATGCATTTTGTTACAAATCTCCCATGCAGGTGCAGAGTCCCAAAGCTTTGGGCCATCCTCGACTGCTATCCCAGGCCACAAGCAGGGAGCTGGGTGGGAAATGGGGCTGCCGGAATTAGAAATGGCGTCCATATGGGATCATGGTGTATTCAAGGTAAGGAGTTTAACCACTATGCAATCGTTCCAGGCCCTTTTCTCCTTTCTTTCTTTGTTTTTTTGGATTCTGAGATTCTTTTATGTTACCATTGGTCATTGTATTTCATCTTTTGGAAAAAGTCTGTTCATATTCTTAGCTCACTTCTTAATAGGATTGTTTCTTTTGTTTGTTAGTTTCTTGATCTCCTTATATATTCTGGATATTAGTCCTTTATTAGATGTATGAGTGACAAATATTTGGTTCCATTTTATTAGTTGGCTCTTTCCTGGGTATCTTTTGCAGTGCAGAAGCTTCTTGGCTTGATGTAGTTTTATCTATTTCTATTTCTACTCCCTGTGCTTCTGGTGTCTTTTGGAAAGTGTCATGCAGTGTTTCCTGTTTTCCTGTAGTAATTGGAAGGCTTCAATAGTTAGATTAAAATTCTTAACACATTGTGAATTGATTCTAACATAGGTGTAAGGCAAAAGTCTTGTTTCATATTTCAACACACAGAGATTCAGTTTTTACCAACACTGTTTTTTAAAGAGACCATCCATTTTCCAGGGAGAAAATTTAGCCTGTTTGTTAAATATGAGTTGGTTTCAGATCTGTGGATTTCAATCTGTTTCATAGGTTCACATGTACATTTTCATGTCATTACCAGGCTGGTTTGATTACAACTGCCCTGTTACATACCATGACATCTGATATTCTGGTGACTGGTTTTGTTTGCAATAACTTTGGCTGTGTAATAACTCTCCTATTTCCATCTGTACTTTAGGGTCATTTTTTTTTCTAGGCTCTAGAAGAATGCTCTTGATATTACGTATTTGAATCACTTTGTGTATTATTTCAATAAGCATAGTGATTTCTAGATCTTCCAAGCAGAACCTTTTCATGGAATAAGCTAAGGACGACTAATCACAGCCTCTCTAAACGCTGGTTTGCTGGCAAAGTCCTGAAAGCTCACCATTGCTCTTTTTCTTAAAAACATTTATTTATCTTTATTGCAAAGCCAGATATACTGAGAGGAGGAGAGACAGAGAGGAAGATCTTCCGTCCGATGTTTTACTCCCCAAGTGAGCCCAACAGTCGGTGCTGCACCGATTTGAAGCCAGGAGCCAGGGTAAAAAATGAGCTGCAAGAGCAAGTGTTTCTCTTGTAAGACAATAATGTGAACTTGAAAAATTTCTATTGCTTAGTAAGATCATAGTTGCCACAATGTCACATCACAATGTATGGTGCTGTGATACTGAAGTAAACAAGTCTACCAAATCCTGGTTGTTTCAGTGTGTCACTTAGTTAAAAATCCATGTTTAGGAACAATATAATCACATGATGAAGCAAAGTGATGAAGGTTAGAATTTCATCACTTGCTTAATGCGGTAGTTTTCTGCTCATCCCCCAGGGTTCTGAATTTTTGTGAATCAACAAATTTTTATTCTGTGAAACAGGCCAAGTGAAGAATTAACAATTGAAAAAAAAAACCCAGCAGTTGTAGAGGGTAATTATTGTGCAAGAAAGAGTCAGATGCGCCCACAGTTAATAGTCATTCAAAAGAAACTGCTTAAGCAGTGGTAAGAAGAGAAACCTGAATGTGATAATTCTGTTTAATGACTAATGCCTTCCAGGAAAAGATCTGGATTGCACCAAATCCACATGTTAATTAGACCTTCTTGAATGCTAAAAGAATTGCATTTGCTGTTTTAGGTCGAGTGGACACACATGTGGGTGTATATTCTTGGACGTGTACACACACACACACACACACGCTGAAGTCAGTGCTGATTGTTGTTCTTTTTATGTAATGAAACATTCACACATTGGCTTAACTTCCAGACTGTTTTACATTTTCACACTTTATACCTGAGAACAACTATCTGAATTTCTCAGAACAGTCCTTTCATATTTTTTAAGATTAGTTTTAGTTTTCATCTTCTTTGGAAAGATTCTAGTCTTCTCTCTCCCTCTCTCCTTCACTCTATCTCTCTAACTCTCTCTCTCTCACACACACACACTTATTGATCATCTAAAGTTCATAATAGTGATTACGTCCTTTAGGATTTCTCTAACTTCTCTCAGCATCTACCTTAATCTTTGTTTGTTTGTTTGATTTTTCATGATACATTTCTATAGGTTCAGGGATGTAACGGCTTCCCATTTCCCCTTAGAATCACTGCTTATTCACTACGTATTTTTTGAGTAGGATGCATAATAAGTACTTGTTTTAAAGAATTAAGAAAAATCCTTATTATTCAACACTGCACTAAATTGTGCTCACAAATAACCACGAAGTAAGCCCATTTCTTAAATGTCTAACATTGTTTTTGAGTTAATTGTAACAGTTGATGTGTTTAAGAAATTGAATAATTAAGAATGTTATACTTGTTGAAGATAAAACATTAGTTATTTTATTTAAGTGATTTGTTATTCATGAATTATTTAATGGAGATTTGGCCTTTTTTACTGTTAATTTTTACTATGAAATAATTTTAGAAAATACCTTTAGGGTTAGATTGAGATTTGAAAAAGTATAAGCGTTTTGGGCTAACATAATCATGATTCACATGTTTGTAGGCTCTTTGCCTACTAGCAAATCTGCCAGGTGGGACACATGCAACGGGCACTAATTTCCAGGTTTACCATTCTATCTGCTCCCAATTCCAGACTCCTATTTCCTGGAAGGCAGCAGTGCAAGCTAAAGTGGTTGGGTCCCTGCCATGTACACAACATGCCGGATTGAGGTACCAGCTTTGGCTGTTACAGGCATTTGTGGAGCAAGCCGATAGCTAAAAACTCCTTGTCTGAGCTCTGTTTCTCCCTGAATTTCAAGTACAAAAATAAAAATAAATAAATAATAAATAAGCAAACAAGTAAAAAAATAAAATAAAAATGAAAAGTGGAGAAAGCAAGTAGTTACACAAAGAGTAATTCACCAAGATGTACATATAAATCCCACAGCCAATTATATATAAATAGTAACACTCAGTGTTTTGCATTTTATTCTTGGCATAAGTTATTGTTTGTGTTCAAATCTGTGGCTATAGAAATTCCTTGCTAATTTGTGAAATTCTCAGTAATAGTATAATGTTTAGGATGTATTTCCTAGTCCTTTTGGAAAGAATATGTTTAAAGATTTATGTGCTTATTTTCAAAGTCAAAATTACAGAGTGGTAGAGCCAGAGGAGGAGGGGTCTTTCATCCTCTGATTTACTTCCCAGTGGCTTGCATTAGCTAGTGCTGGACCCAGTGGAAGCCTCTAGCCAGCATCTCCATTTGGATCTGCCAGCTGAATGGCAGACATTCCAACACGTGGGTCTCCTGCATTTTTCCCAAGCCATTAACAGGGAGCTGGATCATAAATGGAACAGTCAGTATAGGAAGCAGCAACCATATGGATGCTGGAAATGCAGTCAGCAAGCTTTATTCGTTATGCCACAACACTACCCCTGGAAGAATCTATTTTTTTATTTCCTCCATATTGCTATAGTAGTACAGCTTATAACCAGCCATAATTCATCATTGCAGTCATGAACCATTCTGAGTGTCCAGCATCTTATTGTCCAGATAAATTCAACAGTTTCATTGGGAGACCATCCCTGGTCTGAAAGTAGAGCAGGCAGAATATCAACCCCTTTATTGAAAAGCCACAACACAAATTCAACAACAGGAGGAAACATGGAAATTTACAACATTGTGAAGTTAATCAACATGGTATTGAGTGACCAATGTGTCAGAAAATGCAAATTCTTAACTACATCCTGTAACTTCTTCTTTGACATCTCACTTTTAGTTTATGCATAACCGACTGCTATAAATGTTAAAATGGTTATAGGGTACTGTTCAGCTGTCTCGTGTGTGTTTTCATATCTATATTTAGCAGCTTATAGTATTCAAGCATGATTTTTACTGAACTTCACAAAATTTAGGATAGATCAAATAGGCTTATAACTCAAACAAGCCATATGTTGACAATTGAGGAGCAGAACAGTTTTAGGAGGGGTGTGCAGAGAAATCTTCAATATCCTAATGAAGAGTAACTGATCTTTGTGTTCTACCTAGTAAGGTATATGGGAGTCCAAGCTGACTTTTTCTTGTCTGTTCTAAGCTTTCATTATTGGTCTATCTCTGTCTATCTGATCTAAATTTGGGGGCTCCAGAGCAACCCTGATGGTCATTGCAAGAGAGGGTGAGGATCCAAAGTTGGAACTAAGTAAGGACGAGAGGAAGCTCCTCTCCTCTGTCCTGAAAGAAGTTTGCTGTTCTTCTGTTTCTGAGGACCGCTCAGGGCTCCTGGCTCTTGTTCCAATGACATTAGACCCTGTGAGGTGGTATAGTAGAAGCAGAGCTCCTTTCCAAGAATAAGTTTTTTTTTAAGATTTTTGAAATTCTTACTTCAAGGTCAGATTTACTGGGGAAGAGAGAAAGAGAGAAACAGAGACAGGAAGATAGATGTTAGCCACTGGTATCACTGCTCCCCACCCACCCCACCCACCAGTGGCTGCAATGGCCAGAGCTGACCTGATCTGAACTCAGCAGACATGAATTTTTTGATCTCCATAGTGAGTGCTAGGGCCCAAGGTCCTCATGCATCCCTGCTGCTTCCCCAGGCCATTAGCAGGGAGTTGGGTCAAAAATGGAGAATCCAGAGCTTGAAGTGGGTCCTGTCAGGATGCTGGCTACAGCCAGATCAGCCTGGCATATATTCATGCTGGCCCAAATGTTTTGCTTAGAATTTCTTTGGATTCATTTAAGTGTAAGTAAATGAATTGTGCTACCTCGATTTTCAGTTTTATCAAGTCACAAGCACAAATTAATAATTGCTTGCTCACACCATTGTCCAAAATAATATTGAGACAGCTTGATTGCATTTGCATGTAAACCAAATAATTATTTTTACAGATAACTTTGACCTGCTAAAAAATTACTTTTATTATATTCCATATCCAATATAGGTCTTTACATGTTTTTCAGTATAGCCTTCTTATTGTTCCACTTATTTGTAAGATGTCTTCTAAGAAAGTGTGTGTAACCTTTATACATTTATAAATAATAAACTAATGTTATATGCAGAGACAATTAAACATTAATTCTTACTTCCTTTTTTTCTCTTGTCCAACTGCTCTTGTTCTGCCGTCCAATAACATATTAGTCAATCAGATGTTAAACATTTATTGAGTTGTGGTTTTTCTTCTCTTAGCTTATTGAAAGTTTTCATCAAGAAATGTTGGTCAATTCTGTCAAAAACACTTTCTGTGATCAATTAAGATGATCCTGTAGGATCTTCTTCATTCTCTTAGTGCAGTATATCGTAATGAGTGAGTTTTATATGTCTGCTGTGATGTTTTGGTCAGTTATAGGTTTTGAAGATCTCACAAGAATATATATGTATGTAAGTATATATATACATATATTATATATAATATAATATTATATATTTAGTTCTGAGGCTGGTATTATGTCATATCAACATAAGATGCCACCTGTGATGACAATATCTCCTTTGGGCACAGATTTAGTTACTGGATGCTCTGTATCCAATCCAGCTCCCGACTAATGATTACTGCTGTGAGCTGACTGATGTTATACCCAAATGAGTTGCAGACAGATTCTGAGAATCTAGGGATGCTTATTCAGAGGCTGGCAGACTGTCCGGCACTACCGCAAGAGAAAGAGGGTAGAAAACACTTCTGGCCATTGTCAGGAGTTTTTAAGCTTGCTTTGGTGCATAATCATCATCCAATAAATTGAGATGGTGCTCATTATGATTATCCAATGATTTAAGTGACAAGCAGTACAAAGCATCCAATTAACGAGGCAACGATCGCTCCCCCCAAAAAAGTGAGTGTGGTTTGCTGCACTTACAGAAGACAGTTTTAAGTTAGCCATTTTCTTTTTCTTTTGAAGATTTATTTATTTTTTTCGGCAAGGCAGATTTAGAGAGAAAAGACAGAGAAACAGATCTTCTGTAGGCTGGCTCACTCCCCAAGTGGACTCAATGACTGGAGCTGAGCTGAGCAGAATCCATGATCCGGGAGCTTCTTCCATGTAGTTCCCAAAGCTTTGAGCCATCCTCTACTGCTTTCCTGGATGGGAAGTGGAGCAACCAGGACATGAACTGGCACCCAAATTGATCCCAGCAGTTTCAACATGAGAATGTAGCCCTTTAGCCATTTTCTAAGTAGGCAGCAGATGCCTTTTCACATCCTGGTTCCTAGTATGTGATTGCCACCATTGTTAATTTCTGAGATATCACATGCAAGGGAAAAGGGTACAAGATGACACAAGTATCTTGGCTCCTACATCCACATTGATTTGGTCTGGCCTAGCTCTTGACCATTAGGGCCATTTGGGTCAATTGGGGAGTGAAGATATATATTTATTTATTTATATATTTATATATTTATCTGTGTGTGGCTGCTCCTTTGTTTCTGTCTGAAAATAAACTTTCCAAGTAAATAAATCTAAATGCATATATATATATATGTTATTGTCCTTTAGATTCAATATCCTTGCAATTATCTTTAACCTTTTTTTCCTTTTATTTCCATAGTGCAGTAACCATTTTATAAAATCTGAGAGTGTCTTCAACTTTTTTGAGAAACAGTAAAATTTAAATAAAAAGGAACCATGTCTTCCTGTAAAGTCAATGATCATTAGAAAATATTATTTACTGGCATAAAATATGCTTTAAAGATTTTTAAGCCTCCCATGAGATGATTTAACTTAAAAAACAAATTTCACTTTATTTCATAGATCTCCTTAAAAGCAACACATAGATATGGAAATTAAGTTAACACTGCATAAAATGCTTAGTTTTATTACTGAATATTCAGTAAACATTTTGACATAAAATATATAGCAAAGCAATTATTTCATGCTTGAATAAAACATATTCCTTGCTAAACAAAAGCCATATGCATTTTTTCTGCCATTTGATATCCATAATATAACAAACAATTGAAAATGAAGAAAGGTACCATTTTATCCATGAAACTTTTGATTACTGTATTCAAAAATATACTATTGCATACCTAGACATACTACACATTTTCTTAATTTCTTAAGGCTTGTCACGTTTATTTTTTACATTTTTAAAATGGGGAACAGTTATGCAGTTAACTAGGCTAATCCTCCCCCTTCGGCTGCCAGCATCCCATATTGGCGCCCATTGATGTCCTGCCTGCTCTACTTCCCCTCCAGCTCTCTGCTTGTGTCCTGCAAAGCAGCAGAGGATGGGTCAAAGTCTTGGGACTCTTCACGTGCATGGGAGACCCAGAAGAGGCTCAAGGCTTCAGATTGGCTCAACTCCTACCACTACAGCCGTTTGAGGAGTGAACCAGGGGAAGGAAGATCTTTCTCTATCTCTCCTCTGTAAGTCCACCTTTCCCACAGAAATATTTTAAGTGAAGGTTTCTGAATGAAGAAAGGAAGAAAGAAATAAAGAAAGAAAGAAAGAAAGAAAATTGTCTTCCCTATTTAGATTCTTGTCCAGATAAGGAGGGGTCCAAAAAAAAAACCAAAAAACAAACAAACAAAATAAACACTTTAAAACCCAAGACTGCAACAAGGTGGAGGAATCCACCATGGGGGGAGGGCGCCTATGAAACCGTGTCACATAATGCGACATAATTAATAACAATAATAATAATAATAATAATAATTTGTTTCCTCCCCCTCTCTTCTTTTAAGAGGCACCCTATCTCCCATCCCTTTTCCTGGAGGTGCGTTCCCATCCCCTCTTCTTTCCATGTTCACCTGGTCAGTTCATGTAAGATTTCTTTCTCTCCAACTGATTCCAAGCTTTTATTTCTATACTAAGCTGAGGAAAGAAGCCACTGAACTTTTCCAGTAGCAACGCATATTTATGTACTACAATGTGGTATATTGTATTTATATTTATGCAGTACATATTTATATTTATGTTTATGAACACATTTATACTTATGAATATAAAATATTTTTATAAATAAATACATATTTATGTACTACAATGTAGTACATTCAATATATGTATGCAACATATTCTGATCAAATCTAGATAATCAACATTTCCACTTCCTTGGTGCTGCTTTGTAACTGGTGCACTGGAGTTCTCTTCCACTTGTTCATGTACGTTCATTGTAAACTACAATAATCCAAATATGCCATGAAATGAGGCAGATATATATATCTGATCGCAAGTTTCTGCCTGTGCACGTGCTGGGAGGCAGCAGATGATGGTATTTCTAGCCTGCCACACTGGCTTCAGACACTTCAGTGGAGTTGGTGTCTCATGGTTTCAGCTGAGCACACACTTGGTTGTTGCATTCATGTGTGATGTGGTATGGAAAATCTCTCCCAGGCTCTTTGCTGCTTTTTAAATAAAATAAAAATAAATTAGGGCCCTTACAATGGTTCAACAGGCAAATCCTCCAACTGCAAGCCCTGGGAATTCCATATTTCACCAGCTCATATGTCCCAGCTTCTCTGCTTCTGATCCAATCCCCTGCTTATGGCCTGGAAACTCAGAAGAGAGTGGCTCAATCTCTTGAGCCCCTTCACCCTCATGGGAGATCTGTCACCTGGCTTTGGGTGAACTCAATTCCAGAAGTTGTGGCCATTTGGAAAGTAAAACAATGAATGGCAGATGTTTCTCTTGCATTCTCTCTGTGAACCTGGCTGTTAAATAAAAATAAATACACCTTTAAATAAAAAAAAAAGGAAAAGGAAATTTTTTTTTAAAAACATTTGAAAGATCATCCAGGTAGGTTCAGATCTTTCACAGACAAGCATTCATCCAAATGTGAACTTACATTTCAAATGAGATTGAATTGAATTTAACATGACTTATGTTAAGCAAAACAAAAACAAAAAAAAGGTATTGCCTCTGTTATCTACTCTTTAAAGGGAAAAGTTTGTTCTATTGAAATTTTTCTTTTAAAATTGGATTGTAAAAGGATCCAATCCATATTCATGGGTATAATGTAGAAAACTCTATTTTTACCACTTTGCTTTCTTATTGCTGAAATGAAGAAAATTCATCAGAAATCCACAAATATTCTTGAATATGATAGTTCTTCAGTACCAAGAGAAAAACAAAAACAAAAACAAACAAACAAACTAACTAAAAACCTGTCTACTTGAACCATCTGCCATGAGGATACTGGATTCTGCTACAGTCACAAACCCAGGATCTACTCGCAGAGGTATCATTCTTATCTCACCCATGCTCCAAAAAATGAAATAAATGTCATCTCCAAAAGTGCAAGACACTTTGAGGTTTATGATGGTTGTTACTTTCATGAAGATAAGGGACTGTAAACGAAAATGGGGTGGGAAGTATTTTACACATTTAGAAACATCTTCCTTCCTCCCATTTTGCTTTAAATGGATTTTGCAGGATTCCGTGGCCTAGGATATATGACCTAGGAGCCCATCCTCCACTGGCATCACTGATGGCCTCTTCGTCTCAGTCTTCACACACAGTATGTCAGGCTTCACCAGCTACACAAAGATCAGCAAAGGGAAAAGCCCATCAGGGAATCTGTCTACAAAGCATATTTTATGAATAGGTTTAAATGACTAATAATCTATCATGATGAGTTTGTTCCTTCCCTTGAGAGATTGTACCATATTCTGCCAGACATCACTATAAGAATATGTATTATTTACATGGTGATGCTATATAGCCAAGAGTAAAGTCAAAGGAAGAAAAAATAAATTTCAACTCTGTTAACTCTAAAATAGCTGGGGTTCTGTGCAAAATCTTTCCTCCTCCAAAAAACTGCATTTTCATCTTTTCTTGTCGTAAAAAACAAACAAACAAAAAATCTTGATTAAATCTCCTATTAAAAAAGTCACATTTTAATTAATTTCTAATTTGATCAAGTATTAATTAATATTAATTAATTTTTAAAGGTTGACTTTAGTTTTTACTTGAAAGGCAAAATCACAGATAGAAGGAGAGACAGAGAAGAACAAAATCATATATTCACTTTGGTTACAGCATCAGAGCTGGACTCATCCCAAGCCAGGTGCTGGATATTCTTCCAAGTTTACCAGAAAGGTGCAGGGTACCAAGGTCTTGAGCCATCCTCTTCTCTTTTCCCTGGTCATAAGCAGAGTTGTTCCAGAAGTGGAGAAGCAGGGACATTGACTGGTGTCCACATATATTTTTCGAATGTTTTCTCAAGAAGAGGGTGCTTTATTAATATGCCTAAATTTTGGCTTTCAATTTTTCTCTTCCTGTGTTTAGTTCTTTTCATTATAATTAATATTCGTAGGGATTAAAGTGATAAGGATATTGCTGCTGATGCTACTGAAGACAGTGTGATAATAATTAGGATGATTCACCTAGTGGTTGATGGAACCTGACCAACGATTCCATCGCATCCTGTCTCTATTCTTATTCTTGATTTCTGGGCGGGCATTGTGGAACGGCAGTTCAAGCAGCTGCCTTCAATGCCAGCACCCCAGCTCAGAGAACCATTTACATTGCCACCTGCTGTAGCTTCTTGCTGATATACTTGTGAAGGAAACAGATAGTCCAAGAGCTGGGCCCTTCTCATTCATGAGCAAGACTTTGGTGGAGTTTCAGGTTCTCAGCTTCAGCTGTTGTGACCATTTGGGGAATGAAACAGTGGATGGAAGCTCTTTCAAATCTCTTTCTATTGCTCGGCTTTCATAATATCAAATAAATCTTTTAAGAAATAATCATTGATTTTTTTTTATGATTTCAACATTTTAAACATTCATATTTTAAATGTTCAGTTATATTAATTATACTTTACATTTCCCGAAATGTCCCTAAATCTAAAATATGGAACTAATGTGCGATCCAGCAAATTTTAGTATTTTAGCGACAGAAATTATTATTTTTAATGACATGAATTATTAATGTCTCATTTTTCACTATGTGGACCATACATAGGCTAAACACAGAAAGATCTATTATAAAAATATTTTTTGTAATATAAGTATGTTTCTAAACTTCAATTTTTTAAAACTCAGATTGATATTTAGGTGATTTCATTCAAAAACAAGACTTTTAACAATGTCATATTTTATTAACACTGATTATTTTATTAGAATATTCATCATATAGACATAAAACATGCTCATTACAGGTATAGCCTTTCAAATGAAACTATAAATACATTAAGTACATTGATATTTTAAAAAGTCAATAAATTTCTATTTTAACAAAATTTACCATACATATTAAGATGAGTCTGAGGAAATAGAAATCAATTTTAGTTGTAACATTTTCTAGTGCAATAACTTTCAGGACATTACTTAACCTCTGTCTGCCTCATTTTCCTTAGTTAAGTGAAATAATAACAGTAACCACCATGCAAATGTTTTGGAAACAATTGATACCACCCGTCAGCAATGTGCACCTCTCAATTGCACTTCATTTATTGCTTAGACAGCCTTGTTGAAAAAATGCTTAATAAGAATTTTAAACAAACGATTCAAATATGTTGTGGAGATAAAAACATTCACAAAAGAGCTAGTCACATTATTATTTATTGCACACCTTGAATATTATATATTTATTTAGTTAGTCATTTATTCATCCAAGCATTCTTTACTTACTTAAAACTACACTTTTAAATTCACACATTTGCAATAAGACTAAGCAGAAAATTGATTATGACTTTTTACATTCAGGTCATGATGAAGTGAGACTTAAATTGCACAACTACACAGAGAGCTATACTTTATTGTCAGGAGATGGACACAGGTAGTGAAAATTAAAAATTTAACATATGTGTCCACATTTGTGGAAAAAAAAAATTTATGATGACCAATTAACACTCCTATACCTCGATACAATCGAAAGAGAAGCCTAATTGGTTTTTCTTGATGACACAATGAGACTCATTCTGACGCAGGACACGTCATCACCTTGGTAGCGTTCATCTGAAGACTTGTAAACAAGTACAATTAACAGATGTTTGGAAAAATAGTCAACTAGTTTATTTTTTATTTAAAGATTTATTTATTTTTATTACAAAGTCAGATGTACAGAGGGAGGAGAGACAGAGAGGAAGATCTTCCCAGGCAGCCACAATGGCCAGAGCTGAGCCAATCAGAACCAGAAGCCAGGAGCCTCTTCCAGGTCTCCGTGTGGTTGTAGCTTCCCAAAGCTCTGGGTCGTCCTTGACTGCTTTGCCAGGCCCCAGGCAGGGAGCTGGGTGGGAAGTGGGGCCCCTGGACACAAATCGAACCAGTGCCCCTCACCTGGATCAAGTCTGGTTCTCAGGCTCTACCTGCATCGACTATCTTGGGCATTTAGGGAGTGAATCAGAAAACGGAAGATCATTTTACCTACCATTCTTTTTATCTGTATGCCAACCAAATAAAAGTAAATAAATGATTGAAAAATGAGATCTCACATTTTTATTTTAAACTTGGTGCACCACAGTATTTTAATAATGATATAAATTTTTACAATTTAAAATACTCATCTGAATTATGAGGTATTAATAAATCAATATACACATTCAATATGTGAAGATCAAATAAGATTTTTTAGCATTTTGATCTTTATCCTTTAAAATAAATTTCAACTGATAATAATAATTCATTGCTACAATTAATACTATGTAATGAATATAACATTTCCCTCTATTATGATTTTATTGATTGGAGATTTCTAGCTCTTCTCTTCTATGTGTACAGAATACATAATAAGTTACCATAAAAGATAGTCTTCCTACCATGTTGTGTAACACTGGACACTTTTTTCTTCCTACTAACTCTAGTTGGTAACTGTTATCAAACCAGATAAATTCTCTCCTGGCAATTCCAAGACTCTAATAATCACCATTATATGACAACAAAAAGAAAAATACTGCATGTTCTTCTCATATCTGAAAGCAAAAAAAAAAAAATACTTGTTCTGAGTTTATTTAAAAGACGTGCTTTACTTTAAAATCAGCATTGGATTTATTGGGAGGTCATAAACAAAAACAGTTATCACATATCTTATTTTCAGTTTTCTCTGTTACTGTAGTAGGACACTAATTTATTGATTACTTTTCATGATTGTGATTTTGCTTTGTAACTTAACTTAATTGATAAAGCCATGCTTACATTAATTTTCTCCTATGTTGTCCTGTAAGTAGTAGCTGCATGGGTGAAGTACATTATTACAATGAGGAAAGATAGGATTATGTCATCAAATATCTTAGAGGTATTAACAAAGAGAAAAGTGGATCTATGTGACATATATTCATTTGTTGACAAATTATTATTGTGTATCTGCTCATTATTTAAAATAATTGTGAATAGAAAAGGTATTTAAATACCCATGAGTACGGAGTAAGAATAACATGAAATGTATCAGAGCCTTCCAAGTGGCCATATTAGCCTTGCCTTTCATTGGAGCAAATGTAGGTTCCTGGAGGGATAGCAAAAAAATAAATTCTTGGAAAGCAGGGAATTCATGCTCCCACAACAGACGGAAGAATCCAGCTGATCATTTTTAATTACATGTTGAGAATTTGTATTTCACTTGATTAATTGCTGGAACTGCACTTATTGTATAAATATTTTCTAGAATTTATTCCCTGTCTGTACCCTTACTCACAACACAATGCTGAGTTCGTGAGTTTTGAATAGCAAAGGAAGAGAAAGAGAAAGGAAAAAAAAAAAAGAGGAACAATAAGAAGTGTCTGAAAATCTAACTTAACTGAACATAGGAATTTTGTTTATGTAACATTTATATATATATATAAATTATATATAAACTAGTTTATCTATTTATCTATATAGTTTATATATATACAGTATACATATATTGCATATTATATATAGCAATGGAGGTACTTATATTTGACATTGTTATGTCTACTAAACAAGTATCTATCATTATGACAATTAATAGTAAATAAAAGTTATTTTAAGTTATTCATATTGGTATCATATGTTCAAATATTAAAAATAACATGAAAGTAAGACAGCATGACTAATTGTATTGTACCAAAGCCAGCTACTAAAGTATCTCAATAATTAAAGACTTCATAGAAAAGATGCAAAATTATACTACTGACTGTAATTGCTAGTTCATATTGAAGTGTACCAATACATGTATAAAGTGCATAAATAAATTAAAAATATTAAATAATTTAACACATTTTTACTTTCTAACATGGATATAGAAACCTTAAATTACCCAAATAAACTAAAGACACTTTGTGTTGTCAATATTTTTAAGAGAGCAGAGTATCTCAACATGCTTAGGAAACTCTGGGCATTCAGATTAAATACAAGTTCTTTTTAATGATTAGTTTACTTTTATTTTAAAGCTAAAGGCAACTTGCAGTAGTATCATGGGGGGGCGGGGTATTGCAGGTTATGGTGATAATTATGCAATACAAGTGTGAGCTGGGCTGATGTAATGCTGGAAGAGTGGTTCCTTAGATCAATGTGAGTTGTAATGTCTCTAAGGAATTCAGTACTAACAGCTGTAGTCCTGGAGCTACAGAGCATGAATGGTTCTCCTTCAGGTTCCATAGAAAATCCATAGGATTTACCAGGGATTGTGCACTTGAAATTGTGTTTCTACAGTAGTGGAGTGGAGTCAAAGCCTTCCCAGATCCCACAGGACAAGTGAGGAGTTTTTAGGATTTATAAAACAGTCGCAGTTCCCAAGCACCAGGATGCGGTAGAGAACTTGCTCAGGTCTCCTGTTTCTCATGTAAGTTATGCTAGAGATTGAGCAATAGTGGAATGCAGACGGGGCCCCACTCAGGTTCCATGGGGAGTACCCGCTGACTGTGAATTTTAGCTGTAACAGTTTTAGTCCCAGAGCTGCAGGACTCAAAGAATATCTTACCTACATACCACAGGCTGATCACAGATTAGCCTATAAATTATGCACAGGCAGGGATAAGCCTGAGTTAAGTAGGATGCAGAGAAGGCCTTTCCCTGGCTCCAAGTGATGAGAGTGGGCATCTCCTGGGATTTATAGCACAGTTAAAGTTTCAGAACTTCAGAAGGAAGTGGGATCCTTACCCAAGTCCCAGGTAGGCTATTTCCCTTTACATTTGATATTGTGGACTAGCAGATGCAGGTCTGGAACAGATAAAAGCTCTCATAGGGGAGCGCCATGCTCCCTAAGACTCATAAAATCAACAGTCTTGGTCTCAGATGCAAGGTGCAATGAGGTCCTTAGCTACCTCTCTAGAGTTGAGTTACAATTACACTGAGGATTTTGGATTGATTGATGCCAGCGTTGAATAAGGCATATAGGACCTCCAGATTCCACCAGTGATTGCAAGTTACTCCTGCAATTATAACATCAAGATGCACAATCCTTTATATATTCTGGAGATTAGCCCTCTGTCACCTACGTAGGGCGCAAGAAATGGGCACGGGAAATGGGCAGACAGTTCACAAAGGAACAAACCCAAATGGCAAACAAACATATGAAAAAATGCTCAAGTTCCCTGGCAATAAGGGAAATCCAAATCAAGACATCAATGAGGTACCACCTAACGCCAGTAAGACTGGCCCACATAAAAAAAAACAAAACAAACAAAAAAAACAAATAAAAACACCAACGACACTTGCTGACGAGGATGCGGGGAAAAGGGAACCCTACTCCACTGCTGGTGGGGCTGCAGGTTGGTACGGCCTCTATGGAAATCAGTATGGAGAACACTCAAACAACTCAAAATCTGCATACCACATGATCTATCAATAGCACTCCTAGGAATATTTCCAAAAACACCTGTTTCACGAGAAACCAACATGCACCCCTATGTTCATAGCAGCACAATCAGTAATTGCAAAAACATGGAAGCAACCGAAATGCCCATCAGCAGAAGACTGGATAAGAAAGCTTTGGTTCATCTACTCCATGGAATACTACTCAGCTATTAAAAAACAAGATGCAGTTCTTTGTGGCCAAATGGGCCCAACTGGAAACCATAATGCTAAGGGAAATGAGCCAATCCAACAATCCAGCAACTGTGAGGTACAGAGGAGACTGCGTTCTGCCCTGGGTAATGGTCTGGATTTGTCTCTGGCTGAATCTGGGAAGAGAACATCATGCTTGTTTGGTCCTAATAGAGGCTGACAACGGAAGATGTGATCTGGGGCTTTCGGATCAGAGGAAATAGCTTCAACCCCAGTCAGGGTTCTGGACAGGATTTAAACCCATCAGAAAACTCTTAGTGCTGTTGATCTGCATATGATGGATGCCCAGAGCTCTCCATTTATACTTTCCTGATAAGAACATCCAAAACTTCCACTCCCAGGAGGGATCCAGAATGAGAGTTCCAAGGGGTTTTATTCCACTCAGTGCTCCCTGCCCCAGTCTCTCTGTGCTGTTTAACATTCTTTTTATTGACATTGTCCCTTGTTCAGCCTCCTAGAAACATGGTCTTTCCTTCATTCTGATTCTTCTCTGTGGTGGAGGGGACTGCAAGACCTTTGGATTCAGTTGTCTTCCACATTAGTTTTCTTGGAAGCACTAACTCTAGAATTATTAATTGATGTTTCAAAATAAGTGCTCACAAATTACACAGAGAGAGAAGGCACACACCTGCTTACAGCAAGAGGTCTGAGTATTTTAAAATTAATGCACTTTGTACATATCCAGGAAGTGACAATTATGCAACGTTTCAAAAAGTATTTCACATAAATATTTTTACCTGGATACTTAGAAATTATTTGAAGAGAATTTGAAGAATATATATGTGTGTGCATATATATGCAGAGAGAGAGAGAAAGAGAGAGAGAGAAGATATTTAACTGTCTTAATTTCCTCATTTTAATGTTTTGCACCAAATGTGCCAAACAAATACATTGGCAGTTTATGCACACTATTTGCAAAACATACTAGAATAAATAAAAATATTGAGTCAAAAATGAGCTGGTCATATGAAATAAAATTTTCAACATTTATTTTATTTTTATAAACATTCCACTCAAAAGCTATTTTTTCAGCATTTCAATCTAAATTATTTGCAGTTTATGTTGTATCTAGATTTTTCCATCTGGGCAGTTCAAGGGCCTTTTCATCAAGTTTTCAAAGAATAATCAGCATGATTTTCAGCAGCCTCTTTATAATTAAGCTGTGTATATATATTTTCATGACCTACCTGATATAGTATCTAAGTTCAGAGGAAAAATTTGATATAAAATTATAATTGCTTATAAGCATACAAAATATCTTCAGAAAAAAATCATCATTTTTTAATAAATAGCTAAATAAAATGTGTTCAAGCTTTTCTGACATAGTTGAAATTTCTTCTTTCACATAACTAACCAAAATAGCAGATGTAATTATAGTGATCCTCTCAGAAAAAACACAATTTCAGAAAATGGTTTTAAGCACATGGGTTTCCATCTGTTACCTGCTCCACTTTTAAAGTGCAAAGCCCATACTGGGGTAGAGTCAGAGACAGTCGGAACGTGAGCCACTCCCATGTCTGCCAGTTCCACCAGCAGGTAGGTTCCTCTGCCGTCATCTGTCCTGATCATCCTTTCTTCATGTTAAATACAAGTTGCTGTAACACTTGACACGATTAGCTTCATTATACATAAGTTTCTATGAGACATGGCTTCAATTTTCTAGGATGCTTTTATTCAATATAAATGTATTATCTGTAACATTGATGTACCTTACTTGCACAGCTCAATTTAGCATACGGTTTCTTAAATTTAGCATCTTAAAATTTAGGGTCTTAGGAGATGTTTTGGGTTTTCAAAGCTCTTTAAAGGTTTTGCTGATTTGACATATGATTATTTATATTCAGAATTAGCAATCAAATCACTAAATTTATGAATTTGACTTTAATTTTAAAATAGCAAAGAATTCATGCATATAATATATCCTGTATTTTAATGGAAACCATTTTTTGTATGTGTGAAACAGAAAAATGTGAGAAGAAAGCCTTCTTTTGCATTGTTACATGTCTCTCTTTAATGTCTCAGACACTGTATTG
The DNA here is from genome assembly GCF_017591425.1 of Ochotona curzoniae. NCBI lineage: Eukaryota > Metazoa > Chordata > Mammalia > Lagomorpha > Ochotonidae > Ochotona > Ochotona curzoniae. The sequence continues at coordinate 36,338,270 of NW_024466502.1, read as the reverse complement.
TCATACACACTCTGAGGACAGCCTATTATCAAAATATCCCGGATGTAGCCTTGGGAAAATTGACAAAACTAGGTTAGTGTTGCAAACGTCATTTTGAATTGATGAATTATTTGGACGTTGTGTCTGGAAATCTCTGGTATCCATTACACACTTAATTGCAGTATATCCAACCTTTTTTTAAAATGCAACATCCCCCAAAATCTCTGGAGAAAATGAGATATAAACATAAATAGAGGAAGGTCAGAGCCTAGAAAGAGGGCTTGAAAATAATGGGGATATATATATTAATATGCATATGTATATTATTGACATGAGATGCTTTGTTTGATCTTTATCATTTATAATATTGAAGTCAAATTAGAAAAATTGAAAATACAGAATTATATGTAATGAGCTGCTTTTTACATTATGATAATCTCAGCAACACAAAACAATATTGACTGTACAAGATTATCCTTCTTATGGGTTTGAGTCCATTTCTCTTCCACTCAATTATGTCTCCTTTCAGAACGCTGCAACCAAGGAAGGACCATCAAAATGCTGAGCCCAAACTTGAATGATTGTTTCCCTCTTGCTTAAAAATAATCCATTCTAAATTTCAGAGGGCACAGAAGCTGAGACACAATCGTCACTTAGAACTTGAAATCATGCACTTCAATATTTTTTTTATTAGTCATCATTATACCTGTTTTATGTACTAGCACTTTATGCAAAAATAAAATGTAAACTTACTTTTGTAAACTGTCAGGACATATAAATGACATAATACAAAAGAAAATCAGTATTGTACACAAAACTTCATATGATTCTGCAGAAAATAATCAGTACAGATATAACTCCTGATTTTTAAAATACAAAACTGAAAATAAGTTCTGTGGTGCATGTGTATTGAAAAGAATATACTACATTTAAAAAAATTTTGACTGCTGCTTTATACACAGTATATTTCTAAAGAAAGGAAGCTATTAGTTGTGCTATGTGAGAGATAAGAAACAGGAAGAGAACAAACAATTGTGTGTTAGATATCATTTTAGGCTATGAGTTGGCATACATCTTAGATTATTCTAATGACATCTGAAGTTTAAATTAAATAAGAAATATATGGTTTCATGTTATGTTAAAAGTATGAAATCAATTTAAATACCTTAAAACACATAAAAATGTAAAAAGTTATTCTATGGTGACAATTGCCTATTAAACAAATGTTTTGCTTTACAAATGTACCCAGAACAATTTCAAAATAGATTAGGTGAAGTCAAATATAAAAATATTGCACAATGCTTCCTCACACAATAAAAATAGGAGAAAGGAGAGCATTAAGAACTTGCTGCTTTATTTTCAGAGGTAATAGATTTCGACATTGCTGTGTAACATGTACTACATCTCTGAGATAAACTCACCCAGTGTATTGCAGGGCGGGTACAAACTCTAATATTCACCCCAGTGTGCTCTGGCTGTACAAGCCCTGAGGTCATTATGGACACTGGAGACAGTTCCCAGGAATATTTTACTTCTGTTTAACAAGGGGACTTCAAAAACATTGTAGAGATAAAAGGAATTAAAAGAAACTCATGTTGGTACAAAAATTTTAAAAATATTCATAACACATTTTTAACACTTCTTGAGGATTCCTCATACAACTCGACTCCAGAGAAAAGTGTGTGCCTTTAAAATGGAAAATGGTGTTTCAGGGATCCTTTCAGCAGAAAGTGTAAGAACACTTGATACTCAGGCGTTTTCAAAGGGTATTTCTGCAGGAAATAAGGGCAGCTCTTGTCTGATTATCAATCTGCTGTACCTCATTTAACCCTGAATGGGAGGCCAGGTGAAGACAGTTACCTGAATGTACAGCAAGGTTAGAAAACATTTGGTAAGAAACTGCAATTCTTTTTGGCTTAGAATAGAAAGGAATCCTTTTGTTATTTGGTTAAATCTACCTTGAGCTCCCCGAAAGTCATACAGTACATCACAACAAAAAGTACATCAATAAATCAAAAAGGAAACTTTTGTAAGAAAACACCAAACATACCTGTAAAATGAACTTTGCTAGTGTCTAACTTTGGAATCATTTTTCCCCTGATATGTGTCTAACTCCTAAGTATAATTATTTCTGTTTTCCCTGCATTGATTAACACTACAGCTTGGGGACAGTTCACACTTTGGTGAATATAATCGAAATTGAATATCATTTTGCTATCTCCTAGGCTTGGGAACTTAGAACAAATTGCAGGAATAATATCATCATTTTAGACTTCACATTTGTTCACTAGTCTTTTATTCTTTTCCATATATTTCACATATGCTACACCATATTTTTAGCAGCAGCAGTGCAGGTAACATATACTTACAACAGGTGTTCATGAATAAAACCCACTAAAAAGGTAACAGCTCTTACATTTTGTAGAAGAGTTCTCAGGGTTGAGTTTTCCAAGCAGTTCTGTAGTTTGTTCACTACAGCAACTGAACAGTGCAAACACATCGAAGCCAAGTGACGATGGAAATATGGCTGCCTGTCAGATGCTAGCAATGAATTCATTTACACATAATACCTATAGTATGTCATCCTTATAGTTACATATATTACACTAGTAACATTATTTTCATAAAATGTGAGACTGATAAAAGTGCAAAAGCTGGTAAAAATAAAGGTAAAGTCTTTTCACTGGCACTCTTAAAATAATTTTATTCACTGACTTTATCAGCAGGTTTCAGTTAATTGTTGAAGAACTCTGTTACAACTCATGTGAAAGCAAACATTTTCCATGGGGATGTATTGACTTTCAGAGGAACTATAAATAACAGCAATAAAAACATTCTCAAATTGCCTTTCTAAATTACCTACTTTAATTATATTATCCTGCTTTCACTGTTTTTTTAAAGTGAAACAAGATCTTAGCATATAGTGAAACCTTAATAAACCATGCTACAAACATCTCCAGTAAAGGATTTGAATCCTAGAAGGATTGCTTTTCATTAGTCTCCAAAAGCCCAAACTTGCGTACCATGTAATAGTTCTTCAATGAAGTCTTAAAACATGAGCTGAAAGTATAACAGATTCACAGTAATTAACAAAAAGTAACCAATTCTATTATTAGAGAAAATGAGTTCAGAGCCAACTTACCAAACTTAACATAGATTGATTAGGAAGGAAGTTATGGGTCCAACATTGTGGTATACCTGGTAAAGCTATCGCCTTTGATATTGGCATCCCATATGGGTACTATCTCAATTCCCAGCTACTCCACTTACTTGCCAGATCCTTACAAGTGGCCTAGGAAAAGGCAGTAAAAGATGGGGCAAGTGTTCAAAGCCACACCACTCATATGGAGACCTGGACGAAATTCCTGCTTCACTTTGGCCTGTCTGAGGCCTGACCATGACAGCCTTCTGAGCCTGTACTTGGACTTTCAAGTATTTTATTAAAATAAAGAAGTATTTATTTCTCTATTCCTCTTTTTTTGAAACACCTATGATTACTATAGTTTTAATTAACCTTGGAAAGAAGTTATGAGAAGATTTTTCTATTTTCATATATTAAAGTGACAAGTAAATTTTCATTAGAGAAAAGCATTCAGCAAGCCTGAATGAAACTCAAGTATTTGGAGACAAATACTAATAAAATTTCACAGTCAAAAGCAATATTGATTGATGACTTACACATTTCATATCAGTGTTGTTAATGACATTATTAAATACTTAGAATATTTCCAGATATATACAATTATGATATATATAAGAGCAAAGTGCAGACTGTATTTTCTTTTTCACCATCGAAAATGTGAAATCCTTTGGTTATTTTTCTTCACCTAAAGTTATATTGTGCTGAATCCAATTTGTTTCCAAACAGTCTTCAAGGACTCCTCTCTTGCCAGAATTCCCACCGTGTCTTCAATATCTAAATTTTATGATTAATACCCTCTCCTACGCTGATTGCTTTTGACTATATGTGAAGATTTATAGAATTTAGTTAGTTCTCTTCCAGATTGATTATGTGTAGCTCCCTGTGGAAGGAAAGGACACCTATGCCAACAATTAGAGGTGGGGGAGAATCTTCATTGTCATTATGTTTTCAAGACAACCACACTTGGACATGGTATATGCCACATTCCTCATTACTTTGTTCCAGAGAGCTTCTTGAACCTGAATTCAAAGGCAGTTCTGCCATATCCCCCTCGCATACGGCAAACCTTTGGCTTTCTTGTGTAAGGCACATGCTCCTGGAGGTTCACTCCATGAATGCCCATGGGAATGTGGACAAGGCACTCTTAGGTCAGCACTGTGTTGATAGCAATAGGACCATTGCCTTTTTTCATCTGGTTTTTACAGAGCAGGCAATCTGCAGGAATGATGCTAGCAAACAAATGTCCAGATAGTCTTAAGTAGATTAGTATTTCCCATTTTAGCTTTTAAACCTAATGGAAAATAATCACTTTCTATGAAGCTGCTCATTTGCCATTACCTATCAGAGTGATGATGGGTCTTTGTTGGTCTCCGATAATATTACTACCCACTAATTTTGTAAACATAAATATGAAAGGAAATATCTGTGTCTTAAAATATTATGTGAGATGCATTGTCCATATTTATACATTCCATTAATTTTCAACCAGCTAACACCACTTTCATTGAAAATTTTCTACTTGATTGAGAGATCTGTGTACATCAAGAAATTTCTTTTTGAAATATTTATTTCTTCAATTTGAATTAGGGAGAATTAGAGAGATATCTTTGCTCTGCTGGTTCACACTTCACGTTGCCGTAATGGGCAGATCTGAGCCAAGGCAAAACCAGGAACCCCAAGTTTCATCTAGGTCTCCAAGGAGCCACTCCACAGGTAATATTCTGATAGTTTTCTGTGCTATTTTCAGTGAGCCAAATTGAGAATGAAGCAGACAGAACATTAACCTGGACCCATAAGGGATGCCAGTATCCGAGGCAGTAGCTGTGCTAGAAACACCACAATGCAAGCCCGAAGACATTTTTTACAATCTACTCAATATCATGGACTCCAAATTATGTAACTCTTGTATCTCTAACATTTTTCTCTGAAATATGTTTATTACCTTTCTAGACATGCCTTATTATCATGTAAAATCCCCTTTTAAAAATATTTTCAGGTATTTATTATTTTGTTGGACAGGCAGATTTACAGAAAGAAGGAGAGGCAAAAAGATTTTCCATCCTCTGTTTTGACTTAGCAAATGGCAGCAACAGCCAGAGCTGAACCAATCTGCAGGAATCAGGTACTTCTTCCAGATTATCCATGCAGGTGCGGGTGCAGGGTCTCAAGGCATTAGGCCATTTTCACCTGCTTTCCTAATCCATAAGCTGGGGGGTGGATGGGAAGTAGAGCAATTGGGACAGCTTTACTTGCAGGTGGAGGATTAGCCATCTGGGCCATCATGCATGCCCCAGAAAAAATCCCTTTTATAACATTGTATCAGATCATTTCAGGTCTCTTCCATCATAATCACTCAGGTACTTTCATCATTCCTACTCTTGGGCATCATTAATATTTACATCCCATGGTCTATTCTACATTTTATAGAAAAATGATGCATGCATTATAGGTTTTTAATATATATTAATGAATGATAAATTTGCTATTAGCACCAAAGAAAAATGATCAAAGAACAAAAAGACATATTTCTCTAAAAATGCTTAAAGATAGGAAAATGCATGAAAAATACATATAAAATACAAAACATTATGACAACAAAATAATTTGGGAATACTTACTATACTATAAATATATTAATATTTACTTATAGAGTTTTTAATCTTGGAATTTATAATGTATATGTATATTTCGTATGTGCTGAGAAGTAAGAATTGCATAATTTTTATTATTATGATGCATTTCAATGCTAATATCTTTAAAAATACGACAGTTTTATTCCTTCTTTCTCCCCTATAATATGATAAATCTTAGACATGATTCCATGTGACTCCTCTGAAGCCTTCCTGTTACCCTCAGTATAACACAAATGCAGAAGTTTTTCAAACATGATCTCTTTCTTTCTTAGAAATAAATATTAATATTATTAATCATGTTGTGCTTCCAACCAACACAATACTTTCTCTGCTCTCTGTTTCAAATAAATATGGACATATTGTTATTCTGTGACTAATGAAGTAACTTTCTATGAACTAGGAGGATTACAGTTTTGCCTATTTCCTGCTTTTTCTTTCCGCTATTCATAAAAATAGCACATGTTGACGGTGACACTGCTAACCTTCTCGCATTAAAATTGAGTTTAAGGATAGAAATAGCATTTTATAAATATGGGGCTGATGATAGAAGAAATTTAGGTCTTTTTAAATTAAGCAAACTGATAGCATTCAGAAGGAATACTATAATTGAGTTGAATGCCATCAGCTGTCACTTAGAATTAATTCCCACTTTCTCAAGCATCTTTGTATATTGCAAAGATTAGGAGCTGACAACCACATTTCACAGATACGATTTTAGGATTATGTATCAAAAATTAAGTTTAAAAATTGGATGAATGTACATGAAATTTGGAAAGTGTCAACCTAAACCATTTGAGTTTTTTGCTCTAACATAAAAGTGTCTTCAGACTGTTGAACTTTCTTTTTTATGTCAAACTTAGTGTGTCTGGATTTCTCAATGCTGTGCCAAGACATTACTTATTGCTGCATTTAAAAAACTCCACCTTGGGCCCGCCGGCCTGGCCTAGCGGCTGAAGTCCTCACCTTGCTTGTGCCAGGATCCCATATGGGTGCCCGGTTGTAATCCCAGTAGCTCCACTTCCCATCCAGCTCCCTGCTTGTGGCCTGGGAAAGCAGCCGAGGATGGCCCAAAGCTTTGGTACCCTGCACCCATGTGGGATACCCAGAAGTGGCTCCTGGCTCCTGGCTTCGGACTGGCATAGCATCGGCCCTGCTCTCACTTGGGGAGTGAATCATCAGACGGAAGATCTTCCTCTCTCTCTCTCTCCTCCTCTCTATATATCTGACTTTCCAATAAATAAATACATCTAAAAAAAAAAACACAAAAAACAAAAAAACCCTCCACCTTTGGACCTTTCACAGTAGTAGCCTAGTAGCTAAAGTCCTTGCCTTGCACACACCAGAATCCCATGTTGGCTCTAGTTCATGTCTCAGAGACCTTGCTTCCCATCCAGCTCCCTGCTTTTCGCCTGCAAAACAGTCAAGGACGGTCCAGAGCAGTGGTTGCCTGCACTCAAGTGGGAGACCCAGAAGAGGCTCCTAGCTCCTGGCTTTGGATTGGCCCAGCTCTGGCTATTGCAGACACTTGGAGAATGAATCGGTGGACAGAAGATCTCCCCTCTGTCTCTCATCCTCTCTATTTGCCTTTCCAATAAAAAATAAATAATAGTTTTAAACACTCTACCTTAGAGTCTCTCTTACACATTGGATTTACAGTCTTTGCTGTTATTTAGCAAATCCTGGTTACTCAGCAATCTGTTCTGATTTTCTGGTATTCTTAAATAAAACAACCCACACATCTTTCAAGATCACCAAACTATTCATCCTATAAGTGATGTTACTTACATCATTCCCCATTTGTATTTCTGGCTTTGTAATCAAGATAAATAAAATAAAAACCAAATCAGTCATTCCTTTCCTATCCCTCTCTCCTTTGCCTACAGTTTTCCAGTCACACTGATTGCTGTGACGTATTTCCCAATCTTATCAAAAACATCCGCCAATATAAAACCTTTAATAACTGCGTTTTCTTTATGTACTCAGATATTCACTTAGCTGGATTACCTGCTTATCCTGTTGTCAAGACTCACGTTTTCATCTAGACTGCCTAGATCAACCTGCTATGTTAATCTCCTGTTCCTATTTTCTAAAACTCATGTATCTTACTCTATCTTTTCTTTATTTTGCCGTTTTGTTTTACTACATCTGGGTAGAAAGTGGAGCAGTCAGGACATGAACCAGCATACCACACAGAATACCAATATCACAGGTAATGTCTTCCACTGTGCCACCACATTGAAGTCAAATTACTTTAATGTTTTGTTCAAGGAAATATACAGCTTCAAAATGTACAACAATGATCCATTAATAAAAGACCCAAGGAATCAAAAAGATGAATAAGTAAATAGAGAAGCAAATAAATCCAAATCGTGAATGAAAATGTTATACATGTACAATCAAATGATTTTCAACAAGGTGTCAAGAATATATAATACAGTAAGAACAACCTGTTAAACTAATTTTAGGCGAATTTAACAAATGCTTGCAAAAGTTAAAATTCTTTCTGAGCCGTATGCAATGCTTCAGTTGTATTACATAATGTGAGTTGACTCCTCTCATTCTGAATTCTTAAACTACTAAATATTTCTCTATAATGCAAAAGTTGATGTTCAGCTCTTTGGTCTGTGATTAATATCCTTCATCATACATTTCTCTATACTTTCCAGTTTGTATTGTTAATGTTCCTTCATTAAAATCTGATTGTATAATCCTTTCTCTCTGGCCAGAACTTTTAAAAAGTTGAACACGTGAGCTTCCTCAGTATTCTTTAATAAATATGCACACACAGTTTTTTAAAATTTATTTATTTGAAAGCCAAGTGACAGAGAAGAAGAGAAATGAGAGAGAGACAGGGAGCAGTGGAGCAGGGAGAGAAAGAGGGGCAAGAGAATCATGCATCTGATGATTTACTCCTCAAATGCGACTGTGATTAAGAACCCCAGGAACTCTATTCAAGTCTGTGTAGACAAAGGTACCCACGAAGTTGAGCCTACATCAGTTGCTTTACTGGGTACATTACAAGGAGGCTGGATTAGAAATGGGTTAGCCAAGCCTCCAGCTGCCTGCAACACAGTTATCCCAAAAAGTTTTATTCCATGTAGTATTTTGCTTCATGATCTACAGAACAGCATATTTCCATTTATCAACTTGATAATGTGAGTTGATATTTGATAATACTAACTTTTCTATATTTTCTTCCTTTAGTTTTTTGTCAACCCATTTGACAGAACTGCTGGATTATGAAACATATGCAACTTTTTTTTTAAAGAGTCACTCATTTTCCTTTCTTCTTTTCCTGTGTTCCAGTTCTTGTCTTTATTTTTTTCTATCGTCCACAGTAATACACTACTTGTAAAAAAAAATAATAAAATATCCATACATGAAACTACAACCAAAAGTTCTTTATTTCTTTGGTTAGTAATTAGTCGGTGTTAAGATAGCTATGATTCATGAATTAAATACTTCACAAAAGAGAATATCATTAATAATACCATTTTATGTACACTAAAGAATACTAAAAGAATTTAATATTATTTTCATTTTCTGTTTTTTTTTTTTTCAAAATATTTCCTGAAAAATCATGTTGGAGAAAAAAATGACTTTGCTGGGTTATTTTGTTACTCAACATAAATAAAATTAGGTAAAACAGCCAAAAGTATCAACGACTTCACTTTTCTGTGGCATATATTTAAAGATGTTTAGTTCTAAGTCAATATTATAACTTATTATAAATATATCACAAACCTATAGTATAAGCATCTCTTGTGTCACAGGTTCACAACATTGATTCAAGTCATATTTGTTTATCAGATAGTAGAGACTTTAAAGTTACATAACAAAGATGTTCATACATATATCCTTTAGTTAAGGACCACATTCTTGCTGTAAAGTTTCACTTTTCTTCTAAGTGGAATGATTCCTCTATATTTCAGTTACTGCAAGTATTCATTGGAATTATAGTGTTCAATAAGGGCATGTTGTGTTATGCCTCTCATTCACTTTTTGAATGAATGAAAGCAAAGATACACTCAAAATTTTCAAAACTACCCCAAATATATTTGTTCTCATTAGTCATGTTTTCTTACAATCGTGACATCTACAATAAGTACAGTTTTTCTGTAAATTTCCTTCTAGCTATAGCAGCTTAGTAAAGACGCATTTTTAAAGTTATTTTAGGGTCTTATTTTTTGAGCCTTTTATACTCCAAACATGTATGCGAGCTAGTAGACAAGCAATACCTCTCAGAAAAACCAATAGGATATATAACAAAACATTTGGCTAAAATAGATCAAACAAAATGTTTTGTTTGTTAATGATATACTCTAAACATCTATATTTTGTATCTGTTCACCATCCTTCCTAGTGGCACTAACAAAGAATTACTAGTTTGAAGTTTCATTCAGAAAATGAACAACATGTTTTCTTACAGAGCAAAAACTGTTATCTATATATGTAATCTATCTTCACAGTGAAATTTTAATGCATTAGATAATGTGATCCTAAATTGCTGATGGCTTCATTTTCAGCTAATTTTTACTGTTTGGTTTTTGCTTATAATCAAGAAACTATTTTGAAATGTGCCAATTTAGCCTCCCTTCCATTTTTTTAGAAAACCTTCAATTTAAACCTATGTATTCATCCACCTTGATAGCTCCTGCACAAAAAAGATGGCTGATTCACTTCCTTAGTAATTAAGAATCTGTCACTTATTTTTATATTACCATATTAAGGATTAAGAGGATATTAAAAAATGCATTGTAGCTATCATACACCTGTTATGCATTTCCCTACCTTTGAAAGTATTCACTGGACTGAGGTCTGTCACCTCTCTTGAATATTACCAATAATACCATACACTTTTAAATTATGAGTAAGGTGGGCTATGTAAAAATACTTAGCAAAGATAAAAAAATATGTCATACATACAAAATTTTTATCTATTTCTTTGTTTTCCATTTTTTATCCCCAGGTCATCTAAAACAACTAGCAAAATACATTTTTTACTAATGTCTCTGTTTCACATATATTTTATATTTTTGTTATTTTATCTAAAATAGTCCATTCAATGTAGGATATCATTTGCTTCTGCTAGAAGGTAGTTTTATAAGTTACAGAGCATTTCCATAACATTCATTTTTAATTTTATTATATAAATGACTGTTGTAATGCACTTTTGCAGCTTAATGTCATCACTTTTCATATTTTGCTTTTTCATCTAATTGCAAGGAAAATCAGGAAATGAACTAAAATGCTATCTTTCAGAGGTTCTGCTGCAAATTAGTAGTCAAAGAATTAAAATCTATAACTTCAGAAATACAATGTACATTTTAGCAAATTTTGTAACAATTACACAAGAGTGGTGGAAAAGACAAAATGACTCAAAGAGCAACAGATAAGTAAATGATGCCAGTATCACTTGTTTGCTGAGATCTAACTCCTAGCACTGCAGACTGCAGGATAAGCTGCCCCTCTCTGTCAATCAGGATGATGGAAGTGGATCCTCTCAGAGTGGTTTTTCTGACCAGAGTCTCTTGGGAGATCTTCTTACTTATCTGTGAGACCTACAGATGCCAAGAAAACATATTGTCTGGAAGTGTATCCTGACGCAGAGGGCTGATTTAGCCTTTCTGACTTTAGCTCAAAGCCTATTCTGAGGCTCCCTTTGGGTGAGTTTCTGCCATGGGGAATCAGAATTGAAGAAAACAAATAACAAGAGAAATTCAAGCTTTTTTTTTTTTTAGTTATCTAACCATTGTTCTGCAGACAGTTTGGTTGAGGTTAAGAATATCTAAGCAATAAACCTTTCCCACTCCACCTCCTGAAAAAAAAAATACTACTGGTACTTATTTTAAGGAAAGGAAGAAATAAGAGAGAATAATTCATATCAAGACCATATCTTTTTTAGATATCTTTAAGGTAACAACATAATAACATCAATACAAATAAAAGTTGCTGCTTCATATTTGCATGAAAATATGGAATGAGATTATCACAGAAAAACATCTAGTTCCTTACAGATTATGATTCACATTTGAGAAGACAAATTATAAATGAGAAAGTGAAAGTGTTGTCTTAAGACTTTAGATGTATGCAAATGTAAGATTAACACTATCATATGAAACTCATAAGAAAAAATAAAATTCAATTACCAAAAGCAACCAAAGTCATCTACTAAAAGGACTGACATGTGCTAATAAAAGCAGGAGGTTTTCCCCGTCAGTCTCAAGTTTTCATAGAAGGGTGATATCAAGACATGCAGTGTCCTCACTGGCTTTTTTGTGATGGAGGGATTCATTTAACTTGGACCCACAATAAGCACTTATTTAAACTCATACCGCAGTTCAAGAACAAAGAGATTAGAGTTCTCAGAGAAAAATGAAAGCTGAAGTTGCACTGGAGAGATAAAGTTTTTTTAGTCACTATAAACAGGAATTGGAAAAAAAACCTGAGAAGAATTGTTTCATTATGTACACTGTTACATAGGAATGTGTGAAGGCATATACAGCATCAACAAAATCCTCACCAGAACTCTGGCAAAAGGAAGCGACAATCCTTTCCCAAATAGTTCGGAATCTAGAAAAAAGTACCAACTGAAGAGAAATGCAGTTCAGTCCAAATCCATGGCAATTTCTTCAAATAAAATTAGCTGAAGTCTGATCAACTTCTCTCCACATTGAACTTTTACTGTTTATTTGATATATTCTTGTATAATTGTGTGAGCTCTCATTTCTCTAGATAGCTTTCAAATGCTTCCATTGTCTTCCTCAAAATCTCAAAATAATTATTCAGTGAATGAATGAATATATGTATTAATGAATAGTAGATTGCAAGCCAGTGCCACTTTTAACTTCTTTTTTTCCATTAACTCATCTGTACCTGGTTTGGCAGCCTTAATGTGGAATTTATTAATTTTAATTTGGTACCTGAACAGCTTCAAATTTAAGCTTTTCTTCATTTTGTAAATAGGAAGTTTTTCTTTTTTTCCTCGAAGCAAAATTTTTCATTAACTGCATACCAAAAAATAATCAACTTCCTCTCTATAGCACCCTACACCCAATATATCATACTTCTGCAATTTTCTCCTTGGTTCTTAAGTTTTTCAACCCCTTATGTGTTTGTACTTCCATCAAGTTTGTGTTAACTGCACTTCTTTTCATTTTTCTTCTTAAACAGTTTTGTGGGTCATCAAACTAATTTCCTTAACTGAAATATACCCAGATTTTGCAAGCAATTTGGCACTCTCAAACTGTGCTTTCTTACACCGTGTCTGTTCCAACACTTATTTAACCAGCCAATTTCTCATAGAATGAATCAGACCTCATTAAAAAATCATTGAAGTTTTCGTTGCCTTATCTCCAAATTTATTTTCCAATTTGCCCCCTTTACTTAAGCTAGACATTCACATTTGGTAATCACCATATGCTATGTTGAAGTGTTTCCTCTCTTAGTAATTTAGCCAGTTTTAAGATTTTATCTCTAAAGATCATTCTAATTGCAATCTGGAGAAAAGATTCATGAGCAGTAATACTGACAGTAAGACAACTATTCACCAGGCAAACTTGGCACTAGGGGAAAGAGCTCAACCAAGTTTGCAATGGTAAATAAGGGTAAAAACTGAGGACAAAAATTAATGTTATCTTTATCGTGATTTTTTTCTAAATCTATAGTTTCATCTAATTGACTTTCTAGATACGACGTATTTTTCTTTAGAGTTCACCAAATAAATTGTGAGTACTCTAATTCCAATAACTTTTTGAAAAAAGCATGGGAGTAAACTTTTTTTCACCTCCATTCTGCAAGTTCCCTTCACTCCTCCCCTTCTTCCTTCCTTCCTTCTTTCTTTCCTTCCTTCCTTCCTTCTTTCCTTCTTTCCTTCCTTCCTTCCTGCCTTCCTTCCTTCCTTCCTTCCTTCCTTCCTTCCTCCTTCCCTGTCTCTCTCTCTTTCTTTCATTTTTTTCTTTTTCGTGATAGAGTTCCATGAACTCGGGGATTTCGCCTCCACTTTCTCCATCCCACCCCCAGCACACTCATGTTCCCTATATTGTTACAGTAGTATAATTCTTAAACAACAGTCGTAAGTCCATCATTCTATTTAAGTATATCATGACATAGTAGGTGGAGACAATGGTAGAAAGTCCCACTTCCCAGTGTTAAGATTTCTTTAAAAGTTCCATTAGGAGACCCTCTTCTCTTTGAAAGTAGAGATGCATACTGTAGTTTATCCTCACTTTCGGCCTGCTAGTCTCTATCATACAGATGAATATATGTATATACCTGTTTACTTATATATTTATTTGTTTTGTATTTTGCATGAAGCTTACTTTATATCAGAGAGCACATATGATATTTGTCCTTTTGGGATTGACTTCTTTCACTGAACATAGTGGTCTCTAGTGGGGACATTTTTTGTTAAAAACAGTGAACTTTTATTATTAATGGCTGAGTAGTATTCCACAGAGTAGATGTACAAGTTTCTTTATCCATTCCTACTCTGATTTCTATGACTTCAGCTTTGTAGATTATTCTGCTGTAAATATAGGATTGTAGATAGATCTCTTTATTATATATAAATTTAATATTCTTTGGATGTATTCCCAGAAGTGGTATAGCTCAGTTACATGGTAGATCAGTTTTCAATTTTCTTAACACTCTGCATCCTGACTTCCACAGTATTGCAATATCCTATATCCCACAAACAGTGAGGTGGGTTACCTTTCTCGTCACGCATGCACAGCAGCAGATGTTATTAGTAGATTTCCGCATTTAGCCCAATCTTACTGAAGTTAAGTTGAATCACAATATGGTTTCATTTGTATTTAATCTGATAGCCAAGAAGCTGAGCATTTTTTCACTTGTCTATTAGTTAATCTCCCTATTTAGCTAACAGCATAGACACTATTTTAAATGGAGATATCTTGGGATATTTTTTGTTTATTAAAAGACCCTTTGCATTTTACTGTACCTTGAAAATTATGCAAATGTCCTTATTTCTACCTCATTGGGCTACTGTAGGAACTGAATAAAGCTGTACCAATAAACTGGTCAGCATACTGTCCAACAGATGGTAATCCCCCAATAAATATGGACAGCCAGCTTTACTAGCGTTATTGTTGTTGTTACTGCTGTCAATCTTACAGCTTACTCAGCAGCACCAATTACACTGTGCTTATTATTCTTTCTTCAACACAGCACTTTTATTATATGTTGAATTATACACTGGAAAATGTTTTAAACCACCCAGCTTAAGTGTATTTCCTAGGAGTTTAGTATTTGTTAAAAAAAAAAAAGCTCATTAAATTCATTTAGAAAATTTCTTGCATAGCAAATCTATTTTATCCATAACTATTTGTTGGAAAAAAATCAAGTGAAGAAATACTTTTGAAAATCATATAAAATAACTTCTGCTTTTTATGTTGCTCTCATCGAGTATATATTAGGTATCTTACCATTTAATTTTAAATATGGTTCTATTTATTTACCACAACTTGAACAAGGATTGCTAATTGAGGGTACTTTTAAGTATTGTTACACAGAATACATGGCATATCCACTTAAAGCTAGGAAAATTCAAATTTTACAAATTTGAAATGGACACATAATAGAACAATAAGCTCGTGATGCAATTAAATGTCTTTTGGAAAATCAAATTTAAGAAGAGGTTTTATGACATTGTCTAGCTATCGGATATTTTTATCTTCAATGTTAAAACACTCTGGAAAGTAAGTCATAAGCTGATAGATTTCTATGTGTTGTAACTCTATAAATGATGTAAGAAAATGTACATAGCCACTAAACATTCACAGGCTCATAATAAAATGAAGCTCATAATAGCTGTTGCACAAAATTATTGTGGAGATTAAATGAGATTGAAACATGTTAGATATGCTGAAAAATGATTATAGTTTATTACTGTAATTGGTTTAATATTGATGTTATTATTATATTCATGATGTTCCATTTAAGAGGAAAAGGCTAGGGAAACAGAAAGGAAATTTTCACATCATGCAACTGGTTTGAATCTCTGTAACATGCTTGAGAAAAGAGAATATGACATTTATTACAGACAACTTATCATTGCTTGGTATGGTACTATTGGAATAAATTTAAAAAAACAATAAAATAGTTGCCATTAGCTAAAGTGTCATATATTTATCATTAATTAATCTTCACAGCTGCACGATGAAATAGCATGATTATGCGTCAAAAAAGGAAAGGTCCAAGAATTTTCTGATTTCAAAAGGCAATTAAAGACATGCCAGAGTGAAGAGAAGCTATGCTCAAGTTATCAATGAATTGAATTTTGGGTGAATTCTAAAGAAACATGGTACATCTGTGATCATAATTAATTTTGTTTGTAATAGAATTTGAATAAAAATTATTTTATATACCAGAGTTTATGTTAAGAATGCTAAATTTATGACATAATTAAAAGCTAATAAAATAAAATGGTAGGATGGAAATGAAAATGCTAAGCTTCCTAGTTTCAATATTTATTTTTCAAAATAAATGGGATATTTTTACTTAACATAAATAAAAAATGAGAAACAAACTCTAAGTTAATCAATGTACATGTATGTAAATATGATTATATTGAGTGTACTAAGCATAAACATTCAAAGAATATGCTTGTTTTTTTCAAGGAGTCGATACTTGTAAATAGGGGTAGATACTTTACAATTAGGATTCCTGGACCCAGGTGGCTAAAATCCTCACCTTGAACAGGCCAGGATTACATATGGGCACTGGTTTATGTACCATCTACTTCCCTTCCCTTCCAGCTTCCTGTTTGTGACTGGGAAGGTTGTGCTTAAAGGCTCAAAGCCCTGCATCCACGTGAGTCCCAGAAGGGGCTCCTGGCTCCTGACTCCTGGCTTTGGATCAGCGCAGCTCCAGTAATTCAGGTTACTTGGAGAGTGAACCAGCAGGTGGAAGATCTTTCTCTCTGCCTTTCCTTCTCTCTGTGTGTCTGTCTTTTCAATAAAAATTAATAAATCTTTAAAAAAGAATTATGGTTCCTATAAAAACCAGCATTGACATCATTACCTGTGTTCAAGTGAACGTGTGTGTGTGTGTGAAAGATCATTGAATTCCATATCAATTCTAAGCAATTTTATCAATGTTGAATATTTGAATAATGTCTCCCCCTACTATTTCTAAGTAAGAAGCATAGTGTTAACTTCACTAAAGGAACATAGGATGCTGAATTTCCAAAGGCAAAAGAGCAACTGTACTATTAGCAAATTTCCACTCTGTATGAAATGCTTATTCAGTCGTTCAGTAACAATGAAGTTCATTTTCTTGTGAAGAAAAATGGATGCAAGATGAGGTTTTGATGGAACACTGTACATAGCTCTATAAAGGCAAAGCTACATAATGTATTTTCAGAGAAGTCTATGAATGCACAAACATCTTAATACCCTCAGTTGAGAATTTGTCAATGCTGTATTTTTAAAGTCACTTTTGCTTTGACTTGCTGTTTTGAAGATAATCACAAAATGCATTCATTACTATTCATTACTAATCTGAACAATGCCAACGATATCTGAGCAGAATTATTCTGCTATATGTTGTCTAATCATGTAAGTAATAAAAAATAGTTGTACTAGCTAGCTTGTGAACAGATTTAAAAATCTTACATTTCATTTCTTCCTGAAGCAAATTCTAATTGATGAAAAGTACTGGTGGTAGCTTTCCATCTCTACTGAAGCGAGGAATATTAATTTTCCATACAGATGTGTATTCAAACCAATTAAAATATGATGATGGAACCTAATTGACTGTATAAATCAACTGTAAATTTTTACTTTTCAATGGAAATAACTCCTTGATATTTGTTCTAAAACAATATAAATTTCCTAAACTTTTTAGATGGGAGTTTTCAGTATATTTAATAGCCAGCATTCTGCCTGAGTTAGAGACTGAAAGCAATTGCAGCAGTGAGGTCAAGACTAAGTGAACACCAAGATCCAGAAATTCCATCAGGTCTTTCCAAAGGGAAGGGACCCAAAGACTTGAGCCAGCTGCATTCGCAAGGAACTGGATATGAAGTACAAGAGTACAGGTATAGGTTGCTAGTGTCTGAAAAAGCGGCTTAACCACGTGGGACCATCTATTTGAATATAGAGTAATTTCATTCTTAATGGCTGAGTAATATTCCATGGAGTACATGTACCGCAGTTTCTTTAATCACTCCTCTTTGGATGGGCATCTGGATTGTTTCCATGTCTTTGCTATTATAGATTGTCCAGCTATAAATATAAGAAATATAAGATTACATTGCTCCTCTCAAATGCAGTTTCCATTTCCTTAGGATATATTCCTAGAAGTGGGATAGCTGGGTCATATGGCAGGTTTACTCAGTGAAGTAAGTCAATATATGATATTTCAACATATGGTATTTTTACTTATGGTACCAAAACCCCAGGCAGTTAGTGAAAATTGTACTTAAAGCATCGATCTTGATGTTTTCCTGTGATAACTTATGCAATAGACTATCCTCTCTGATGCAAAGCAATGCACATCCCCACTAGCTTACCTATTACAAAGGGAAAAAACACAGCACAGTGGCCTGGGCTTCTAAACTAAGATATTCAGTACATTAGGTGTTTTACATACACATTTAACCTGCAGTATTTTCAACTTTGAGTTTTCAACCCAAATCTCAGTCGTAAATTGAACAGCATGTTATTAAGTAGAATATTCTGTCCTAATTGTTAAATGCATGAAAATGAGTAACATATTTTCCTTAGGAGAAAAAAAAAAGACAGATACAATTTTGACTCAAGTTCAGTCTGGCAAACCTTAAAAAAGAATAGACAGCATACTGTGTAGATTTCATCATGTGACTTGATTGTGAATATGCTACCTTTTTAATCTCACTTGGACAAGTAGAAGAAACACTAAATGCTAAAAACATTTTAACTTGGTAGGCAGTTCTCTTCATCTTACTCTTGGATTTAACCCCAGAATACCACTGCAAAACAGCACATATTTGATTCAATATTTAAATAGTCTAAGGGAAAAGACACCATGTCTTTGCTCAAAGTCATGTGTAATTTTGAGTTTAACACCATTTATTTCTGGATGGCATCCACTGCTATTTTTAGTACTATTAACACTCATATAGCATTAATATAAAATTGTAATGACATAGTTGTCTTAGCAAAGAGTTACTGAAAAAGCTTTGATAACTACAACAGAATATCAAATTTTGAGAAAGTATTTTCCAAAATTTTTATGTGCTTGCATATTAAACTACTGCATCTCCCAGTATGCATTTTTTTAAAAAATCCTTACAATTTTTCTTGTTTTTCACAACGCAGTCCATCGGCACAGTCTCCCCCCCCACACACTTTACCTTTCCCCCCATACTGTCTTGACAATTTAAAATAGTCTAGTCCTTCATTATGAGTCACAAGTCCAAAATTCTGCAATTTAGGTGTAACATGTCATTGTACATATAGGCAATGGTAGAAACTCTACTATTCAATTATGAAGGTATATTTTAGAGTTTTAGTTGAACTTCTTTATTTTGGGATTAGAGATGCATACTGCAATTCACAATTTTTTTTTAATTTTTTTGAAGATTTATTTATTTTTATTGGAAATGCAGATTTACAGAGAAAAGGAGACACAGAAGCATCTTTTCTGCCCAAATTGTGTTGATCCGAAAGTAGAAGCCAAGGTCTCCCACATCGGTGCAGGCTCCCATGGCTTTCCCATGTCATTAACATGTACCTGAATACCAAGTGGAAGTGGAGCAACTAGGACATGAAGCCATTTGGGATGCCCATATGAACTGGCAGTGTTTGTGGGTGAAGAATTAGCCAGTTAAGTATTTGCATATGTACTTCTTGAAGAACATTTTCTAATACAATTTTTTAGCCAATAAATAATGACTATCCCATGTTAAAGGGTTATAAGTAAATGTAAAGGGTTATACTATACTTATATCATTAAGGGTGATAAGTAAATCATTAAGATATCAGTTTTAAAAATATGTATAAGGCAAAATTATCTATTTGGTATACTTAGGCAAACATTTTTCCTAAAATGTGAAAATGTTTGTAACCATTTGTGGTTCCACTAGTTGGTTTCTAAGACACCAGAAGACACCTGCTGGAAAAAAAAAAAAAAAAGTAGAAATTGAAAACTAATCTTAGAACTTGTCATTACCTTTATTTCATAGCATGTATAAGACTAATGGAAATCTGATTACACTGCTATATTGCCCTCCTATATCATAGTGCAATTTTAATGTCAGTGGATAACTCTTTGTCCCCAAAATAAAATGCCCATTAAAAATGTCTTCAATTTCAGGACCTGGCGCATTAGCCTAGTAGCTAAAGTCCTCACCTTGAACGCACTGGGATCCCATATAGGCATAGGTTCTAATCCCAGCGGCCTGGCTTCCCATCCACCTCCTTGCTTGTGGCACTTATGTCAGTTCCGGCAGCTAGGGGAGTGAATCAGCAGATGGAAAAATCTTCCTCTTCAGCCACTCACTAGGCTACCACTCTGGGTGCAATAAGGGAACTATCTTTAAACTCAAGTGAGGCAATTTTTGTTCTCATATATACATTTATTTTGCCATATTTTCACTTTCAATCTCCAATTTCCCATTTGAATTATTAATCTGTAACAAAATGAACTATATATGTATATGAGTATATATACATATAATTACATGTATATATATAGTTTGTTTTATTATGTATTATAGATATGTAATTCATTTTATTATGTTCCATTTGAAACTTAATGTCTGTTACTAAAAAAAAAGGAAGAAAAAACCAGATTCTGAATAAAGTACTAAACAGATCCAATTTCTTCCAGAAACTCTTTCTGAGCCATATTAATTTTGACTGTTCTCTTCTAAGAGCACCTCACTCATCCACTGAAAATTTCTGGCTAATACTTCAAAAAAGGCATGAAAGTTCACCGTTACTTTGATCTGCAGGCAAAGAATCATGACATTGTGAGACACATGGGTGATATTGTTCCATATGTAATTCTGATAAACTGAATCAAAGAGCTGTTCGGCCTTGGTCGAAATGTAGACAGATTGGAAGGACTTCAGAGAAAAATTCCAAATAACGAAGGATATCAAACAGCATTGTAAGTGTAGATTAAAACGGGAATCAAAAATCCAAACAGAAATGATCCAGTTAGAACTTGGAAATTACATGAAAATACTCATAAACATAATTTGAATGCTATAGAAAAGAATATTTCTTGTGGTATTGAAAGATATAAACACCATTAAAATATCTAAAATTTTAATTGGTGATTATTTTTTAATAGGCTTTGAAGGTGAGTGACTCAAGTCTTGCAAATAAATATTGTATTAAAAAGAACATGCATATTTTTACTTACCAGTTGCATATAGATTTGAAAAGCCTCAATTATCTTGAAATGTGTTTTAAAATCAACAACTACTTCACACTGAATGTATTAGAAAAAAAATGTGTTGTTAGAGCAACAAAATAAAGCTAGTAAACAGTAATTTCTACGATAATTATCCTAATGTACCAAACACATTGAATCACTATTCTGCAAAATTAAATAAGTTCTATTTTATGCATGCTTTCAGAAAAAAATTGAGCAAATAAGAATAGTAATTTTGCAAGTTCTCTCAGCTTATGAATCCTCTAGGAATCGACCATTGTAGGTTTTGGTGTTTGTGCTCGGACAAGCCTTTCTGAAAATATTACAGTTTTCCCAATACTCATATCTTCAATTATACGTCTTTGTCTACCGATATGGTAGACATTAGGAATGTGTGGCTACTGAGAACTATAAATATCTATTTTAACTTGTTCAAAATGTGAGGTGAACAGTGGATTTTCATAACTGAAAAGATAGAAAAATGTCACTAATGTTTAAATATCTGCTGAATTTTTGAACTTAAAATATTTTGGATGTGTTGGGATAAAGTATAATACTAAAATTAATTGTTCTTGTTCTCTTTACTTTTATAACATAGCCATAGAACATTCTAAAATTTTAAATTCTTACATGTTAGTTATCTTTGTGACTAACATGATGGTCCTGTTGGGCAGAATTCTTTAGACGAATCTCATTGTCTTTCGCATTACAAGAACATATAATTTGGATCTTATTAGTTTTTGTGACTTATTTCTAAAACCCAAAAATCGTAAAAACCTTTAAAAAATCTAGAATAATAAAAGTTATTAAGAAACATAATATTTTAAGTTGATCAGGGTTGATGCATATATATGTATATATATATATATATATATATTAGAATTCAAATTTTATAACAGTGCATACAGGTAAAAAAACATTCTGTACCTTTATAACTAAAAATGTTCTCAAGGTGTAGATAAACAAACACAATTAAATAGTGTCAAGTACAATTTTAATAATTACATGATTGATAAATATTTGCATTGTACATATTTCCAGACAACATGAGATTTATCTATAATATAGACTGAATGTTCATACACTGGGCTTTGCAGAAGGACAACTTAATTAGCCTTAATTATCAAGGACAGCCTAATCTGTCTGGCATTGGATACTTGCCTAGTGGGCTGTTGACCTCAGGAGCATAACCCCAGCTGGGATATCCTGTCACACCACCATCTGCTTCTGATCTTGCCAAGCTCTCCCTGCCCTTTGTGCTCCATTTGCTCAAATATTTCTGCTTTGCTTATGTGTTTTGGATCATCTTAGACAAAGTCATAAAGCGAGTAATGTCTCTCTTTGGTATCTCCTCTCAATATTCTGGCCATCTCTATGACCCATTTTCTAGATACCCTACCACCATTCAAGTGTTAAACCACAATAAACCACATGTACTGTCTCAGAAATCCAGCGGACTGCTTCAGGAACCAACTATTTGAGTCAATTTCTACCATCAAACATTAAACTGTTAAATATATCTTGATAATAAAATGTTGGACTTTTAAAAAAAGATTTATTTTATTCTATTGGAAAGGTGGATATACAGAGAGGAGGAGAAACGGAGTGGAAGATCTTCACTCTGATGGTTCACGTCCCAGTGAGCACAAAAGCTGGAGCTGAGCCAATTCAAAACCAGGAGCCAGGAGCTCTTCTGGGTCTCCCATGTGGGTGCAGGGTCCCAAAGATTTGGGCCGTCCCAGGCCCCAAAGATTTGGGCTGTCTTAGGCCATAAGCAGGGAGCTGGGTGGGAAGCAGGGCTGCCGGGATTAGAACCGACAACCATATGGGATCCTGGCGTGTGTGCAAGGCAAGGACTTAAACCACTATGCTATCGTGCAGGGCCCCTCTCTACCTTTTAATGTCTCCTTCAATTTATTATTTTGATGTTTTGTAATTTTCATCATAGAATTCTTCCACATCTTCGGTTATGTTAATTCCAAGGTGTTAAGTGTTCTCTTTGTTATTTTAAAGTGGGTTTTACTGACAAGTTCTTTCTAAGCCAAAGAGATTTTTGTGTATACTAGCGCCATTGATAGCAGTTTCCCAGCAGCTGCATACTCTGGAAGCCAACAGTAACGGATCAAGTCATTGGATCCATGTAACCCAGGCCAGGTCTCCACCACGTCATTCGGAATACACAACTGCATCAATTTGGAGAATCATGCAGGAATGTGTGCTTTCCTTCTTCTCTCTCTCTCTTTTTAAATCTCTCTTGAAACCATTCATTCATTCTTTCTCCTAACTATCCTCTCACCCTTCTCTCTCTCTCTTTCAAAAAACATTTAGTTTTGTTAAATGCTACAGTGAATTTTACAGATTTCTGTAAAAATACATCTCTGTGTCTGGGATATTATAGGAATAAGTATGCGTGCAGGGCAAAGTCAGTAATTTCATCATCTATATAATGTCCAAAGAAGTTTTTTTGGTTATTCCTGACTTTTACATGGTCGGTAATCAACTTTGAGTATCACTATTGAGCACCTCTGCTGCACAGCAGCACATTGTACAACAGAAGTTTTTAAATAAAAGAATATATGCCTCAAAAAACCAACTGTTAACAACTATTTACATCATTGAGGGGTTAATTGACATGGTTTTGAGTAACCAATGTGTTAGAAGATGCAAGTTCTTAACCACAAACTGTGACTACTTCATTGACATTTCAATTTTTAAGTTTATGCACATCTGGCTGCTGTCCACCTTAAAATGGTTATAGGGTACTGTTTCAGCTGTCTCGGGCTTGTTTTCATTTTGTAATTAACAGCTTGTAGTATTGAAGCCTGATTTAACTGAACTTGGTGAGGTTTAAGATAGTCCAAACAGGCTTATAACTCTAACAAGACATTTGTCAACAATAGAGGTGTGGAACAGTTTTAGGTGGAGTGTGCAGAGAAATCTTCACCTCCCCAGTGAGAGGTAACTAATCTTTGTGACCTGTCTAGTTAGGTATGTGTAAGTCCAAGCTGACCTATTCTTGTCTGCTCTAAGCTTTCTTTTATTTTCTCTATCTAATCTGATTTTTTCGGGGGGAGGGAGGCTGGGCGGAGAGGGCCCCCAGAGCAACCCTGATGGTCATTGCAAGAGAGGGTGGGGATCTTAAGTTGAAACTAATTAAGGACCAGCGGTAGCTCCCCTCCTGGGATCCAAAGGAGGTTTCTTCTGTTTCTGAGGACTGCTCAGGACTCCCAGCTGTTATTCCGAGGTCATGAGATCCTGTGAGGAAGGACCTGGGCTTCTTCCGTCCCATGTGGGAGATCTGATAGGGAATGAATGACTTCAGAGTTCTTGGCCTGCGAGGGCACTCCAGTTCCCCGTGGCCTCCTTGGCTGTTGGGACACAGTCGTTGGTGTCCATGCTGATAGTCCTTAGTGAGGATCTGGGAGTCTCCAGGGTTAGGGTACAAGCCTCCTCCTGTCCTGCTCTAACCTGGGGGTCCAGAGTGACTAAAAAAAATCTCTGAATAGAGAAAGTGTCAGATACTCTAGCTCTTAGCAATCAGAACACGAAAATGTCGTAGATGTGAGTAGGAGTTTATAATACACTAAAAGGCAACATACTGAAATTCACAAATAAGATGTGTTTGTTAGCACATCAGGCATCCTGATAAAGCAGACAGTACTACAAACCAGGTAGCTTGGAGCACAAAAACAGATTTTCTGGCTCCTCTGGGGACTAGAAGGACAAAGTTAATGTGGTAGAAGGATTGGTTGCTTCTGAGTCATGAAGAAAGAAACTGATCCAGGTCTGTTTTGCTGCTTGGAGGATGGCCGTTGTTTTCCATGAATCTTCCCTCTGCCTGTGTCTGCATCCAGAGTTCTTGTTTGTTTGTTTTTTTAATATATATTTAATATGTATTTATTTTTAGCCAGAGAGAAAAGAAAAATAGAGAGATCTTCCATGCCCTGATTCACTCCCTAAATAATTGCAATGACCCAGAGCTGAGCTGATCCAAAGCTGGGAGACTGGAGCATCTTCCCAGTCTCCCATATGCATGCAGGGTCCCAGGGACTGAGGCATCCTCACTCTGTCATGTCATAAGAAGATAATTGGATTGGAAGTGTAACAGTTAGGACTCAATCTGGCACCTATATGGAATGTCAGCACTACCCGGCAGAGGATTAGCCCCATAGGCCACTGTAAGAGACCCCAGCTTGCTTGCTTGCTTGCTTGCTTTTGTTAAGATGCCATTCATGTTGGATTACAGCCTGCGTTTGGGACCACACATATGCAATTTTAGAAGTAAGCTTGAACATGATTTTACAAAGTTAAGGATACTTACAAAGACATTGAGGAGTACATACATTTATACGCAGGTATGTGTCAGCACCTGCTGACAGAGAAGAGCAGGATTGTGCATGCCGGCATATACACTGAAACATACACACATAAGGATGTTAGTGAGAATGTTTTGATTCTACTGATTTTTATTGTATTTGCTCAAGTTCAGTATGTGTGGAGAAGTTAGTGCTAGAAGCATTCTGTGTAAATCCTATGAAAACATGAAACCAGGTGTCCAACAGAAGCAGTCATATTCCTAATAAAATCAAATGTTTCCTGCAGTTTGCTATAATTATCATTAATAGATATCATAGAATCTGAAAAATGAATGTTTTACTTATTTCCTTGAAAGAAAATTATTTTTGTTTGTTTTGTTTCCAATACAAGGATGATCCTTACAAGTTCATTTTTTGTTTACAAATTCTTAATTGGCATTTCCACGTCCTCCAGACACGTCTTAAGATGCATGCATAAACAGTGTTTTTGAAATCTGCAAACTGATGCTTCCCATTATAAAAGGGTGGCAATTCTGAGTTATTTTCAGCTATTTTTAAAAGTTCTTACACTGTTAGACTTTGATAATAAAGGGGAACATTTTATGTATCAAATTGAGACTATAAGGGCAGGAGTCAAGAAGACTTCTCATTGCCCTAGCATGTTGCTCCCTATTCAGCATCCTTGTAATGTAACTGGCAGAAGGACCAGGTACTAAAACTCCTGCCACCCACTGGGAGACCTGCGTGGAGTTCCATGTTCCTGGCTTTGTTCCGGCCCCATGTAGCTGCTTGTGGCATTTGGGAATTGAATCAATGGATGAAAAACCTCTATCTCTCTCCGCCCACTTTTTCTCTCTCCCCCCTGTTCCTCTGTCCTTCACACAGATAAATATAAATGTAAATCCTCAGAAATGATTACGTAAACCATGGATCAAATTAGTACTTTGACTCTAACTTAGACATGCTCTATCTAGCTGTATGCATTTGAAATTGAAAATGGTAAGATCACTATTCTTTTTTTTTTTAAGATTTAATTTTTTTTTTTATTGGAAAGGCAGATATACAAGAGAAATGGAGAGACAGAGAGGGCAATCTTCCATCTGATGTTCAACTCCCCAAGCGGTGGCAACGGCCTGAGCTGAGCCAATCTGAAGCCAGGTGCCAGGAGCTTCCTCTGGGTCTCCCACACGGGTGCAGGGTCCCAAGTCTGGGCCGTCCTTGACTACTTCCACGCCACAAACAGGGCATATGGGATAATCAAGGTGAGGACTTCAACCACTACGCTATTGCATCTTGTCCAAGATCACTATTCTTCTTCCTCCTCCTCCTTCTTCTTCGGTTTGTTTTTCCCAGAAAGACAGATTTACAGAGATAGGGAGTGATAGAGAATGATTTCCTTCTGATAATTCACTCCCCCAATGGCAGTATCAGGCAAAGGTGACGCAATCTGTACGCAGGAGCCAGGAGATTCTTCCAGATCTCTCGAGGGGCACAGGATCCCAAGCTTTTGGGTCATCTCTGTCACTTCCACAGGCCACAAACAGGGAGCTGGATGGGAAGTGGAGCAGCCAGGACATGAATCAGTGCTAATCCTTAGCTTGTAGTGCTTTACCAGCACTTGCAAAGTAAGGATTTAGCCATTTGGCCATTGCACTGGACCCGATAGGATTACTATTCTTAAACGTTGTTGGAATTCATCATGTTTGGTTTCTACTTGAATTCAAAATAATGTAAAGTGCTTCCACATGTAAATCATTAAAAACAGAGTGACTTGGCCTTCATAATAATGGGCATTTATCATATTATGACTAGGTACTTATGTTATTTACCTACGGTTCTACAAATTATTTGAAGGCAAAAGTCAGATATCCTCTCTGTTTATATGGTGCAGTGATTGAGCTAACTACTTTCAAAAATAAATATTTATAGAATCAATGGAATTTGAAGTCACTTCTGACTTTAATACAGGGAGGAAAAAATATCTATATCTTTATCTGTATATGTATCTCTCTCTATATATAGGTATATAGGTATATAGATATAGATATAGATATAGATACAGATATAGACATAGATATAGATATAGATGCCAGAGATGCACAAAAACAGAAAATAAGAAAAGAAAGAGAGATCAATTCTACTTTCTTTGTTATTCAGTCTAGAGACCAGGCTAACTTTACTGTCACTATATTATTTTTCAAAGCAATTGAAAGTTGAAACTATAAGTGAAGTTTTAAGTGTATGATTTAGAAAAACACTTTTCTGTGAAATACATTTCAATTATTTGAAATGTCACTGTGCTGTATATATTACTTTGAAAATTTAAGAACTGCAAAAACTAGTAAAAATGTGTGCCAAATCTGACACAGCAGAAAGATATTCCTCAAAGTTTTGTTCAGTTTCATTCAGTATGTGGGACAGAAACATGAATATTGCACATTTTTATCTTTTGAAAAAGAAGAGATGAAGACAAGTCTTCCGTGGAAACCTGAACTTACAGCAGCATTACATGCAATTTCCAGGGGTTCTTGCTGATGTGATTAAGAAATAAAGTCTCACAGGTGCACTTTGTAGTACATTGTGAACAGAGGAGACTCGATCAAACCAAGTTTTTGCATGGCTTCATTGTCAGGGCCACTTTCAGGATACCACGAGAAAATGTGAGTGAAAACTTTTAAATTAGTATGTAGTAATTTTGTCAGATGTTCTTTCTACTTTCTTCCCAGTCTAATTCTGTAATACTCAATTAAAGGATCTGTATTTTTAAACACGAATATACCCGGCTTCCTGCTACCACCTACCTAGTTCTGTGTGTTGTTCTCCATATGTGTGTGTGTGGAGAAGCACTGAGTTCTTTCTTCCCAATGATTCAGAAGTTATGATTTAAATAGCTTCAATATACTAGAAAATAAACTCAAAGGTATTTTCTGAGACAAAGTAAGTTCATGGTTTTTAAAATTAGCAGAAGTGATATAAAAATCTTATTCACTCTCTGTTCCTCATTGAATAACTGCTATGTAACAGTTCATGATGTCATTGATTGGAATACAGCAACAGACAAAGGCAAACAAACAACAACAACAAAAATTACCTAACTTTATTATGGCCGTAGTCTGGGAATGGTGGAAAGAAAGGCAAATTAGAGGTGAAATGTGTGTGTGTGTGTGTGTGTGTGTGTGTGTGGTAGTTAGCAGTCTCCTTGAGAAAACAAAAAGCACAAAAATGGAATAAGACAGAGGATGTGGAATATGCCATCTTTTAATATGATGAGAACAAATGGCCTCAATTATGTGGCATGTGATTAATAGTCTGCAAAGGATGAGGGGATGTCATGCTAGTTTCTGCAACAAAACTGTTCTAGTTTAGGCCTCAGCAGGTGCCAATGCACATAGGCATGGGTTTATTTAATAAACAATAAATTGGCTGCATAGCTCCAACAAATATGTGAGTAGCTAATGGAAAATGTGTTCAGAGAGATAACAAACAAACAGATTCTCTAGGGTTAGATCACTATAAGGATTTTCTCTTCATTTTAATAAGATGAAAAATTATTGTAGGATGTCCCTTCCTGGGTCCTGTGTTGGGAACAGCCTGTTGCAAAATAAGGGTGTAACATGCACACTGTAATCCTACAGGTGAGAGCTGAGTATTACTTGATGAAAATGGATGAAATGGTGAGTGGTCATATTTTAACCCATATTTAAGACAAATCCATCGGAATATGATGTTTGAATACAAGTGTATTATGATGAAAAGCAACATGTGAAGGTTCACTCACTCCAAGGAATTGGGCATGAGTGTTTGGAAAGCATGAATTGCACCATCCGCAATCAAAGCCTGTGGAAATGATAAACCTGCATGGAAATCAAATGCCTGGTCAAGGAAACATTACGTTGATGACTAGAGACACTCAGCAGGTCATTATCAATTTCACAATGGCATTTAGTGACCTTGCAGTGAATGAAAACACCAACTGAGTGAATGCTGCAGAAGAAAACAGGTAACAGCAGCACTTCAATATTGAGTAGTTGAGAAAATAGGGAGGAAAAAGAGAAATAGGACCATTGGTTCATGAAAAGGATCAATGCATCTTTTTAATCGTTAAATTACATGTATTTTACATAATATCTCTTATGTAAGACAGAATTATTATAAAACACTTAATCTATGTATTATTTTGTTGTTTATTATATATCAAATACTATATATTGAAAATATAATCAGATTTGATTATGGACTTACATTCTGAGAGTCACAGGAGATTTTATCCCTGTGTGAACAGTATTGATAGTATCTTACTGACGCAACATGACGATTTTATATGATCCAGAAACATGGTAAGCATGAGATATGTAAGGCTGCTGCTGATGTCATGTGCATGTGGTTTTGCAGTAAGCTTTCAATAAAGGAGGTGCATACTCTGAAACAACAAGAAAAATATATTACAATAAATACACAAACCAATCACATAGTCACTTGCTAATTTTATCAAGAATAAACTGTATATATATATGATACATGAAATGTTATGCATGCTTTCTTTATACTAATAAAAACTATATATGCCTACATATAGTTATATATACTTATATAATAGAATGTTTCATGTTGAGGATCATATACAAAAGAATTACAAACATGAAGAGTGATGCTGTTGTCTCTGAGAGGTTTTTTGTTTTTTTGTCACAGAGAGACAGGGGCTATTATTTCCATCCAATCTGTCTTTGATTAAGATCAGTATTGTGTTGCAGGTTTAATAGATTTAGCCCATCTCTTTCCCAATGTCTCTAGGGCAAGCTGGGTTTAGTGCAGGTCATTATGCTGATGGAAATATGTCACATGTAAGCTGAGAAAATTGACCAGCTCAACTTTCCAGTCTTCCATGTAACCATTTCGGCATAAGGAAGAAAAAAAAATAAACAACACAGGCAACAACAAACAGGCATTAGCCTCGCTTCCTCTAGCTTCCAATCCAGCACATCAGCCCCATTCTCATTGTAAATTTATAAAGTCTATGCCCCCTACTGACAGTCTCTACCTGGAAGAGGACAGCTCAGCCTGCAATGCCATAAGCTCTGGCACTGGAAATGTGATGCATACAAGTTTCTGTAAGAAAGGAATGTTCTTCCTTTCATTTTTTTTCTTAAAGGAAACACACACACACACACACGTACACACGCACACTTTTGTGACCGATGTGGTGACACAGCGAGCTAACCCTCTGCTTGCTGCACTGACAGCCCATAGCCACAGTGGTTGTTACTGTTCCGGCTGTTCCACTTGCGATCCAGCTTTGCGTTTCTGGCTTGGAAAAAAGTGGAGGATGGCCCAAGTCTGTGGACCCCAAACCAATGTGGGAGACCCAGGGGAAGCTTCTGGCGCAACCATTTGGGCAGTGAATCAAAGCATGGAAGATCTCTTTCTGTCTCTCCTTCTCTATGTAAATATACCTTTAAAAACCAATAACGTAATTCTTCTTAGTTTTTATTCTTTCTTCTGCTTCAGGACTGATTTTTTCTTGCTAGCTAATAAATCAACTTTGCACATAGAAGTCTCACTATCCTTCATCTTTATTCACATTTTATGTTAACTGCACTTTTGATAAAAGAATGAAATAATAAGATCCTCAGAATAAATAGTTGGCAAAGATTCAGCTCAGATGAGGGGATGGGACACTTGCAATTCCCAGTCTAAGATGTTAATCATGCGTTTTTATTTTTTGTTTATTTTATTTGCTTCTTTTTTTTAAAACATTTTTCACTATATATCTCGTAAAAGCAGTTGTGATGGGTGATTTTCCAATTGTCCTTGCATTAACTCCTTAGCAGAAAGATAAAAAATACTTAATTTTCCTTAAGAAACATTTTGTCTAATTTCCAAACAAAAAAGCTTGGGTAAAATGACGAACAGTTTGAACATCACTCAAAAAGCTGATTAGAGTATTCATACACCTAATCAGAAACACCTATGATGACAGCACGAGGATGACACGTAGCATTCTCTGGGGCCTGTTTTGGCAGACTTTTGCTATAGAATTTCTTCTTTGTCCTTTTTAGGTTTATTTATTTTTATCAAAAAATGCAGATCAGATATGCGGAGAGAAGGACAGACAGACTTCCCATCCACTAATCACTCCCCAAATGGCAACAGCGGCTGGAGCCGATCAGAAGTCAGAAGCGAAAAGCTAGGAGCCTCCTCTTGTTCTCCAAAGCAGGTGTAGGGCACCAAGGCTTGGAGCTTTCTCAGGCCACAAACAGGGAGCTGGATGGGAAGCGGGGCCACCGGGATTAGAACTGGCACCCATATGTGATCCCGGCACAATCCAGGGTAAGACTTTAACCACTGCGCTATTGTGCCGGGCCCAAGAGCAAGTTTTCTTGCACAAAGCAATAAAGGATCCCCCATTTGAAGATTGGGCATCCCATGATCGCAGCAGAGCTAGTCCCTTTTGTGTTATTTCCTTCTCCCTACCTTTACCCGTGATGTCCTAGCCCTTTGCCCAGTGCGTCTAATAGGGATTGTATTTGAATTGGCCTCCCTCCCTCCCACCCCATCCAATCCTGTCCAGGCCTCTTTCCAAACGTCCAGAAGGGGATGGTAATTAGATTCCAAAGAGGAACGGAGTTTCTAGAATGGAATTCGCTGCCAGTTCACCCTTTTTCTTCTGACTCTGCCTCACGGTCCCTCAACCCCAATACCTTCAGTCATGAAAAAAAAAAAAAGATGAAGAAATAATTAGTGTCTCTACAAACATCTCTGCATTACCTCTGAGATAGCAGAATTTCCCTGGTAAAGAACATTGGGATCACTTCAGCAAGTTCATGTTTCTTCCATAATAAGTTACAATTTCATGTCGATGTAAAGAGCTGTGAGGAGTGGGAGATATATGAAGATCTGTCAAACAAACCAACTTCTTGTCATAGCTTTGTCCTGAGGTCTTTACTTTTTAGTTACCAATTCTCTCCAACAGTTTTTTCATGTGTATGTTTGTGATTATCTTGTTTTCAGAAAATAAGTACCAATGTTACTCTTGCAGAAATTATCAACTGTAAAATGCAGAATATGCATGATGAAATAAAGGGGACATGAAGATTTTATTGATGTTCATACTATGAAACAGTATTTTCGGACCTGGCGCGGTGGCTAGCAACTAAAGCCCTTGCCTTGAGAGTTCCGGGATCCCATATGGGTGCCGGTTCTAATCCTGGCAGCTCCTCTTCTCATCCAGCTCCCTGCTTGTGGCCTGGGAGAGCTATCGAGGACAGCCAAGGCCTTGAGACCCTGTACCCACGGGGGAGACCTGGGAGAATTCCTGGCTCCTGGCTTCGGATTGGCGCAGTACCTGCCATTGCGCTCACTTGGGGAGTGATTTATCAGACGGAAGATCTTCCTCTCTGTTTCTTCTCCTCTCTGTATATCTGACTTTGCAATAAAAAAGAAAAAAAATCTTTAAAAAAAGAGGAAACAATATTTTTATTGAAATAAGTTTATATCACCACTTCTTTTAAAAAAAAGTCCCTAAACATGAATAGTAAAGGCAAGTTAGACAAGATTAGAAAAATGTTTTTTCTTCACCCTTAGACATCAGAAATTAAGTCTAAGATGAAAACTAAAGACGAAAGTCTGGACAATATTGTAGCAATTATCACCATGTGAAGATGAAATAAACCAGATAATTAATTTGGGTGTGTACTTCTGTTTATAGTCCCAGAAAATCTTTGGCCATCATCCTGATTGAAGGAAGGCAGACGTTATTAATAAAAATATAAAGAAAAGTTCCTTGAGCTGTGACCTGTATAGGAGATAATTGATAGTTTAATTGACTAAACTTACAGGTTTTAAATATGTTTTTGAAACAAACTATAGATCATTTCTCTAATATTTATTACTGGAAAACTGATGCTCAGACAGGCTAAGGGACTTCTCCAAGCATATAGATATTAATCATAGAACAAGATTATAGTCTTCAAATAGTGTGTGTTTGCAGCACACAACACTCTTTATTCAATAGCACACACATGAGACTTCCCAAGAGTGACAAATGTTTCCTTAATACAAATAAATATTCAGACAGATGCTTGGCAAATATAGACTTGAAAAAACCCCACAAAATTAGAACAGGGATAAAAATTTATAAATATTTGCAGTAGTTACAAAGAAAAGACAGAAAATAAAGTACCGAGCTGGCACTGTGCTGCACCGGATTAAGCTGCTGCCTGTGACAACAGCATGCCTAATGAAGTGCTGATTTTAGTGCCAGATGCTTTACATTCAATCTAGTTCCTTGCTAACAGGCAGGGCAAAGCTCTTCAGTCCCTGTGGGAGACTTGAATTGAGTTCTCGGCTTTAGACCACTTGCTGGGCTACCTTGCTGTTGGTGGGATTTAGAGAGTGAACCAGGGATGAAGAATGGATCCTCTTTCTCTGTTACCCTGCCTTTCAAATGAACATTTACTTTTAGATTTTATTTATTTTTATTGAAAAGACAAATTGTATACAAAGGGAAGGAGATATATAGAGAAAGAGCCATTTGCTGGTTCACTGCCCCAGTGGCTGTAACAGCAGGAGCTGAGCTGAAGCCAGGAGCCAGGAGTCCCCTCCATGTCTCCCACATCGGTCCAGGGACCCAAGAGTTTGGGCTGTCCTTGATAGCTTTCCCAGGCCACAGGCAGAGAGCTAGAAGGGAGTGAAGCTGCCAAGACATGAAATGGTACCCCATGTGATCCCAGCACATCCAATGTGAGGACTTTAGCCACGAGGCTACCACACCAAACTCACAATTTTTTTTTTTTTACTAAAACTATTTTCTTCCTGTATAATTCATTGCAAAAACAAAAATATACAAAAAAATAACAATGGTTTGTAATCATAATTTACCAAGGAAATCTAACAGAAATAGGCACGTTAATTTCACCAGTTTCCATGTTCAGGGTACATCATAAATCTCTCTCATGGAAGCAATTGGCACTACTCAGAATCATATCAAGAATTTGCTCACCTGTAGCATTTTCATAATTGTTTTCAGTTCCATCAGGGGTGTGTAGTTCTTTTCCATGTCAAATGGTCTAAACCAAGCTTCATACAGACAGATTTCCATTTTTTTTTAGTGAATATAATAACCATTTTCACAATTTCCATGATTGAAGACAAACTTCTGCCAAGGGCAGTCTCTTTGCTAATGGTGCTTTCATGTTTTGAACAGCAACTTTTTATGGTACAGGTTTGAAAATGGTAGATACCTGTCACATGCACTGTTTATAATACTTCACCCACAAGGGCAGAACTAATTACAGCTAACAGGCAAGAAAACACAGCGATTACAAAGTTGGGCCCTGGATTTGGACTGTTGAAAGAACCTCTGCTTGCTACTGGCTGTTCAACACCAGTAAGTTAATTAGTTACAAGCCTTCTGCTCTCTGCTCTGTGAGAGGAACCTACTATGTGCATTATAAAGTCTTCAGAAAATGTCCCAGAAAAAGATGATACCTGGATACAGATTAACATTATTGCATCATTTTCCCCATATAAATGCTACCTGCTCTATGTCTCTTTTTCACATGTTTTGTTTCATTCTGGGAGAACTACTTAGAAATACATTGTATACATGTAGCTTTTAATTTTAAAATCTTCACATTTTTCTAAACTAGCGAAGTATTTGAAAATAACTATAGATTTATTATTTTTATTATTTTTTTATTGGAAAGGCGGATATACAGAGAGGAGAGACAGAGAGGAAGATCTTCCGTCCGATGATTCACTCCCCAAGTGAGCACAACAGTCGATGCGAAGCCAGGAGCCTCTTCCGGGTCTCCCACGCGGGTGCAGGGTCCCAAAGCTTTGGGCCGTCCTCGACTGCTTTCCCAGGCCACAGGCAGGGAGCTGGGAGGGAAACGGGGCTGCCGGGATTAGAACCGGCGCCCATATGGGATCCCGGGCATGCAAGGCAAGCACCTTTAACCACTTGCGCCACCGCGCCTAATTGTGATAAAACAGATGTTTCCGCTACTAGACATATTCAAGTAAAGAGATTAAATTTCAGATATGATCTCTGTTACTTTTTAAAAGTAATTCTGTCCAAATGACTAGTGGGGCACTAGAGGAAAAAAAAGAGTGGCAAAGTTTGACAGAATCATATAACTAATAAGTGAATACATAATTTCTGAATTTCTATACAAACTAATATTAGCATATTTTGAGATAAGATTCATCCTATCTCCATAAATTTCCCCTTTGCTACTAGTTGACATTTCATTTAAATCCATCTGTGTATTTAAATATCTTTAATGTTACCTTTATATTTACTTAATCGCATAATAATTTAGTAATGAAAATAACATGAATAATGAGAAAGGTATGCCATTTCTCACACAGATTTATTCTTACCTAACTTTTCAATTCAGCATCTGCTTTATTTTTAAGCAAATTTTCTTTTGCAAGGGAGTATCATTTAGCAATTGATTTGTATGGAAGTTAATATCTATTTTGAAGAGATTTTTCTATAATATAAGACCAAAACTTAAGATAAAATGATAAAAAAAATTAAACTCATAAAGTTAAATACTGGTATGTCTTAGCAGAAGGTCACAGAGTTTCACTGAGGTGTCAAGATCGAGATGGATGCACATGCAGTGCATGGTCAAATCAAGCAGAGAGAAAGAAACAGGAGCTTGCTTGGCCTAGGTCCAGCTCCTGAGGGGAAAACAGATGCTACATAGATAGAATCCTAGGTGATCAGTCCCTGCCTTATCTTCTCCGTGGACTCCAGTTCCTTCAAAATACTAGGTATGCTTTTCAGTATTCTGTGAATCTTTACTTGACTCTCCAGGATGTTTAATTATACTTTACCTTCATGATGACATCATTCACTGACTTTGTTATCATGACATTTTGTTATTCCTAATCATAATCTGAATGTTGACTGATAAATTTCATCACATTGTAAACTTCTCAAGTACGAACAATACATTCTATCCATTTTATATTAGTTTGTGATGTCATAGTTTTTACTATGTAGTATCCACTAAATACATCCTTTGTGAAATCCAATAAATAATTTTAAATGTTGTTAAGTATGTATTTCAAAGGGCTGGGACTGTGAAACAATGGGTCAAATGTCTGCTTCCATGACAACAACCTATAAGAGCACTGGTTTAAGTGCCAGCTGTTCCACTTACCCGCCATCTCCCTGCTAATCTACCTGAGGAAGCAATGGAGATGGCCAAAGTGTCTGGACCTTGCTATCACTGTGAAGGACATGAGTGGAGTCCTAGTCTCCTAGCTTTGGCCTAACGAAGTCCTGGCTACTGCAGTCATTTAAGGAGTGAACCAAGAGATGAAAGTTTTTACTCTGTCTCTTCTCTCTGTAACTCTATCTTCCACAAAAGTAAGTTTAGAATATTCCTCATGTGTTTTTTTTTTTGTCTTCACATAAGAAAGATACTCAACACTGGAGTTTCATTTCTGCAGGTTTTCCTTGTTTATGCTCTGTATCTCAGTTTCGACACTATTCCTCTTGTTAAACATAATCTCAGTGCCTCCTTCACAGATACAGGATTCATTAATGCTTTTACAATACACAATAACTTTCTATGAATTCTTAAGACTCCCTTAATATCTCTCTTTCTGTGGTCTTTTAAAGTGCTGTGGATGAGAAGAGAAAAATAGTTTGCCTCCTATAGGCAAATAATCCAAAACCCTAGTTATCTTGTTATTACTTTGATGATTAAGCACACTTATTACAAAACTAAAAAACTTAAGTTTTAAAGCACAGTAGCTGACTTAAAAAATTATGTGTATTACTCCTCTAGAAAAATCATTAAATTGTTCTTTTTTGACACAGTACCAAGTGTTAAAATAAAGAAAAATTTTCCCATCAGTTTCACCCTTTTACTCCTATCTTTCAGTTGTTAAGACTTTATATGGTTCTAGAGACCAATTATGTAACAATTTTGAGCTGAGTCTCGAAACAAATACCTGAATTTATTACTAGAGAAAAAGAAAGGAGAAGAGACTTTATTTCTCAGACTCAATTGACTGAGCACACAGGAAAGTTTATGGGTGATATTATAACCTGTAAATATAACACAAAAAGTAAACTATTGGGTAGTGAGGAATACCTATAGTCACAAGACCGATGTGTTCACATCCCTGCAGAACATGTAAAGGGGAGGCCATCTCTAGTGTCTTCCCATCATTATTTCCAGGGAGCTGGATTGTCACTTGAGATGCCAGAATTCCAGTAAGTTCTGCAACATGAATTGTTGGTGTTACAAGCATCATTAATGCCACCCCTATTATCTTCCTTTCACAAATAAAATGTGTTTGAAACCTGTTGCTTCAATGGTTCAGCTTGTATCTAGGGCAAGGATTTACACAGAGTGAACTCTAAAGAATACTGCACGTTGTACACTGCATCCGATCATGAGAAACATTTAGATGGGAACAATTTACTTTGGAGGCACAAAATCCACAACTAAATCCACAACTGATCTAGTATGCACTTAACATGATGAATAATAGCTGCTGCTTTTCTGGATGATTAAGACACAAGTACTGAACAAATCAGCACATCATAATGACTAATATTTATAATAAATCTCTAAATCATAGCAAAAATCTGAGAAAATGAATATGTTCCAATATTTAATATAACTGACTTCAGTCCGCTTACTCCCTATTGCAAATTTTCTTAATGATGTAAATGAACACTTAAGAATATATTGACTTAATATACAGAATGTAAATAACCTTCAAGTCCCTTGTTAGATAAAGTTTCTACCACTGAACATACGTCCATTAAATTGCCAAAATCTACAATATAGATCAATGAAAGGGGGAAGCATTTAGGATATAAATGTTAAAGGAAAAAAGTACAGAAGTGTAAGAATTTGAACACTATTAAAAACAAAATTGTAAAGACAGTTATCTCCCTGAAGATTAAATGTAATGGACAAAAAAAACAATCCTTTTTTTCCATAAATGGTTAAACTGAATAGATTGGAATCAGCTTATGCAAAAAATTATTGCTCAGACAGAATGGAAAAACTTGACCTCTGTGCTATGCATCTTTCAAAGTCTTGGTAACCGAATTCTGAGATGATTCTGATCACACTGTTGATCCAGGGGGTGAAAGACCTGTGTTTGCCTATCTTTCTCTTCATCTGTTTCTCTGTCCTTCAAATTACTACAATAAACACATTTAAAGCATAAAAAAGCTGTGTTATTTAGAAATGAAGAGAACTAATTATTTGTTAAAAGCAGTAGGATAGCCCTACTCAAAACACAGCCTACTAAGGATAATAGCTAGGAAAGTTTCTAAACAACCTGAAAATTAAATTTAAAAATCAAATACTAAAGTAGCAAGATAATAGATATATGTTATTCAGCATCTTCTTTAAAATGCCATTTTAGGGTAAAACCAAATACCAACGTTTCTTTTGTTTATGAATAGATCCAGCTTTCTAATTTGCCTTATCGTCCTAATTAAGTTTAAAAATGAATTAGCATGAAACAAAGAATCAATGACAGAACTTAAAATTATATGTCACTTGATTCTAAAGAAATTTTAGATGGTCTTTGAAAATTATTTACTCAGTTTAACTAGGAAAAAGGATATAATCAATTTTATAATTAAAATCTAAATTAAAATGCAA
This sequence comes from Ochotona curzoniae, assembly GCF_017591425.1. Taxonomy (NCBI): domain Eukaryota; kingdom Metazoa; phylum Chordata; class Mammalia; order Lagomorpha; family Ochotonidae; genus Ochotona; species Ochotona curzoniae. The sequence goes on along the minus strand of NW_024466502.1, from coordinate 36,299,161 downwards.
ATTACTTATATAATTTTCTGTCATGACACAGGGTGTCCTTAATCTTTAAACAGTATACTAATATGGCATTGCATATCATTAATATATTATATTAACATATAATATATATTAACATATAATTAATATATATTAATATATATATTAACATTAATATATACATTAATATATACATTAATATATATTAACATATAATATATTATATGATGCATGTTATATTAATATATGACATACATAATATGAAAATATAAGTGTTGAGCATATGGGAAAGAAATACAGAAAGGAAGGAAGGAAGGAAGTTAGGAAAGAAGGGAAGAAGGAAGGAAGAGAGACAGAGAAAGAAACCTATTTATCTGGAAGGTAGAGTTACAGAGTGAAGAAGAAAGAGTAAAAATTTTATCAGTTGGTTCACTCCTTAAATGGTCCCTGGCATAGATGTCCACCAGCCTACAGACAAGCTATCTCACAGCACTGCCAAGCTACATCCATACATGTTGGAGTTGCAGCATTTTCTATAAGGTATGAGCAATTACTTCAGTTTAGTTCTTAATTGCTAAATTGTTGCTGCATCTCAGGCTAAAGTTCAGGGGTGAGTCTGTAAATAGTAGAACCAGAGTTTAAGATGAGAAATTATTTTTTCTTTAGCCATTTGCTGTCTTTCAATTTCACATCTGGTTATCTGGCCTATCTGAGGCAAGTCCTTAACAGAAGACTGGCTTTTATGAAATATGAATTTAAGATGGTGGTGCCTTTGTAACAGTTTCTATGCCAAGAACTACAAGAGTTCTAGCGGTCTTTATGTAACACTCAGCCTAATCAATAAGCAGTAAGCTATGGAACATTTTAGAAGATCATGATCCAAATGTGAATTACTTTTAAGAAAAACAGTGAGATTTTTCTCTTTTTTAGTTCTTTAGAGAATATTAAGATAAGAAATTCATTTCTTCACTACTAGAAGTGGAGACCAAAAGATATTATTAAACATTTATTTAGAGTCTTACCAATTAATAACAATTTTGCTAAAATGCAATGAATTAGCTAAGAAAATTATAATTAAAAACATTAAAGCATGATGCTCTACAAATATGAGAAGAGAGAGATTAATATTCATAAAATCATAACAATACAAAGTGTCAAGAATAATAATGAGATGTTTAGCAAAAGTTTCTGATGAAAATATCACATCAGGGAAAATGTTTTATATACCAATATCTCAACTTGGAATTGCGCTATATTTCATTTACTGCTACCAATTTCAAGTCTATACCAAAGATTTAATTTTCACACATAGAAACTTAAATCCAACTACTTCTCACTTATCTCTGCTATCTTAAAACTTCCTATAAGACAAGTGCTACCTGGCACATGGACTCTATTAGACTATAATGGATATCTTTGATTTATGATTTTACTCCCTCTATTGATGCTTATTTAGCATAATGTTCACTGAAATATCAGTGTCTAACACTAGCCCAAATTATGGACCCAGGTTATTATGCAATTATTAAATAGTTGACAGTACATGAGGCTTCTAAATAGCTGATTTTACTTTCCTGCATGTGTCAAGACATACACCTTCTAAGTTATATTTTTATACGTGATTCCACAATTTTAGAAAAGAACATTGATTTTTAACAACAATCTCTTGCCTGTGTACTATTGGGTAGATACTACTCAGTGTGATGAGAAATCAAGTAATGAATAACAGATGGTCAGGCACATCAAGAATCTCTGATCTGCACACTATACTTTGAGTAGGCCTGTTTTGATAAAGTTATGTCCTTTCTAATCTATTCCACATTCATCACAGCAAGAAGCAAGATGAAGGGAATGAGACAGCTGGGGCTGGCCTAGAAGAAAATAAGGTAAAATTTATCTTATCAACTTCCTACTGTTCACACTCTGGATCCACTTATCTCTGCTTTCCTAGGAGATCAGTCTTGTCTGTTAATAATCATTGTATCAACATTTTATGCAGAATTCATGCAACTGGTCCTACTAAGTCACATAAAAAAATTAACTCTCCATGTTAAAGGTGAAGCTCAGAAACCAAGGCGAGGGAGAGACAGAGAGAGAAAGAGAAAGAATATCTTTTATTGTTTTGTTTAATCCCTAAGTAGCTGTATGGACCACAGCTTAACCAGAACAAAGCAATGACTCTGGGGCCCAAGCACTTGGGCCAATTTCTGCTGCTATTCCCAGCAAAATTAGCAGAGAGCTGGATTGGAAGTGGTACAGCCAGTACACGATGCTGGCATCACAGTTGGGGGCTTTACCTGCCAGATCACCATGTTGCCCCTCCCTCTTCATGTTACAGTCAATCATTGCTCATTCCAATTCTCTGTTAGAGTATTATTTTTGCCGTAGTAGACACTAATATAAGAAAAGAAATATAAGCAACTTGTTTAGCATGATAAAATGCCTATCACACAAAATCAATGAATATGTAAGATACTAATATGAAAATAAAATTGCCTGCTTATGTACACACAAATAATTAACACAATCAATGCGATATATCAGCATCATATTAGCATTCAACTTTTGTTGAATGGCTGAGTTACATAGAGAGGGAGAGACACAGAGAAAGAGAGGAAAAAGAGATCTCCCATCTGCTTGTTCACGCCACAAAAGACTGCAGGAGCTGGGACTATACCAGGCTAAAGCATGAAGCCAAGAGCTTCCTCGAGGTGTCCTATAAAGCTCAGGGTCCTGAGTATTTGGACCATCTTCCAGCAGCTCAAGTCATTTTCCCATGTCGTTAACAGGACCAGGTCTCAAACCAGTACCCATATGGGAAACCAGCATCACAGGCAATGGCTACAATGCTGGCCTTACTTTTGCACTTAATATCTCCACAATAGTAGGCAAACTAAACTTTCACAACTTCAGTTCCTACTTCTGAAATGAATATGCACAGCAAACTAATTTATGGACTAACAGATCTAATTTACGAATCTGAGGTAATAAAATCCTGGCAGAATACCTGGAGCACAGTAGAGCAAAATAAACATAATTCCCCATTTTTGAAGGAAAAGCAGCTATCTAATCTGCCAAATTCATAAATGTTTCCATTTATGTCAATGTTATAAACCTGTGTCTATGGTACATTATCAAATGACACATTAAAACATTCATAACAGGGCCTAGCGCCATGGCCTAGCAGTTAAAGTCCTCGATTTGAGAGTTCCGGGATCCCTTATGGGCGCCGGTTCTATCCCGGCAGCTCCTCTTCCCATCCAGCTTCCTGCTTGTGGCCCGGGAAAGCAGTGGAGGACAGCCCAAAGCCTTGGGACCCTGCACCCGTGTGGGAGACCCGGAAGAGTTTCCTGGTTCCAGGCTTCGGATCAGCGCAGCACTGGTTGTTGCGTTGTGGTCACTTGGGCAGTGAATCATCGGACGGAAGATCTTCCTCTCTGTCTCTCCTCCTCTCTGCATATCTGACTTTGTAATAAAAATAAGTAAATCTTAAAAAGAAAGAAACCATCCATTAAAAAAAGAATCATTCATAATAGGCCTCTTGGCCAGCCTGCATGGTGGTTCCTGGGTTTGTGAGCTCCAGGGGTAGGGGATCAGTGGCGATTGGGTTACCTGGCTCAGCTTTTTGGGCCCCCCAGTGAAGGGGCACTGGGTTTGTGAACCTCAGAGGTAGGGGATCTGGCAGGGCTCTGGTTGCCTGGCCTAGGTCCCTGAACTTACCTGCAAGAATATGCCTTCCTCAGTGAAAATGGTTGATCAGTGGACACAGACCCAGACACACATGGAGAATATGGCAGTCCATTTGTTATCATAGCAGGAGAAGGAAAACAGAACAAATTAGACAACTTCCTCAGCCAAATGATGATGGCAAAATCTGGGTGAATGGAGACTTGAGGTTGACTTTGTCAGTCAGTGGACATTGGGAGGGCTGCATCATCTTTGGATTGGTGAAATCTATCCAAACCACTTGAGCAGAACCCTCAGAACATGCACACACCAGGACCATGGCTCTTATCGGATGGTAGTTCCACATCCTTGGGTATTGCGACATTTGGGAAGCCAGCTGTGGCTTCCATCTTTATTCCTTCCCTTCTCCCAAAAATAAGAAGAAATAGCAATTTTGAAAACAATGATTTCACTCACTTTTCCCTAACCCATGATCCTTCCCTTCCAGATCAACCATGTAATAATCATAATGAAAAATAAGAAAAAATTCACAATACTTCTAATTTACAAATTGATTTAAAAAAATGTATGTACTGAACTGCCACCTCTTTTTAAGAAATCACATGAGGAAGTTGGGAAAATATTGTCATCATGACATTGATAACAATGAGACTAAGAAGCTTCAGTGACTTGCTTAGGGTCATAGTATAATTAAAAGCACGAATCATTGTAGCTCGCTTATGACGTAGACTCACTTATGTGCACCTGTGCCACACTGTGCTGACAGCATTGGGATTGGGACCCCTCCCTCCACAGCTTTCCATCTCCACATGCTCTCCATCTGGCTGACTCTAGCTGGAACAGCACCATTTCCTCCCTGCTCTTGAGTAACTCACATTTTTACTACAGGTTTTCTTTATGTTTTAAATTTTCTGTAGTTGAGGTTTTCTCTGATCATATATTTTATGAAAGATGATCTTTCTTAAGGGGTTCCTATAAATTAATGTTGCTTCGGGTTTAGAATATAAGATAGTCACATAGCAGATAAAAGTAAGAAATAAGTGTCGTCCCATGCTTTTGATTAAGATTTTACCACTTGATGTCATTCGGATCAATAATATCGTAGAGAAAACTGGCTTCAAGGCCTTTTCAGAAATTGTCCACATAACTCATAAAGAACAAAAAAGATAAGCTTTTGTTATTTCTTATCTCTGGATATTAACCCCTACATGTAACACTTAAATTTATAGCAAACAGTGAGGACAGGTTGTTGAGCTGCAGTGGGATCAGCTGCCATCTGTGACACTCGTGTCCCATGGAGAATTCCGATTAGAGCTGTGACTGCTCTGCTTCTGATGCATCTTCCTGATGTGTGCCTGGAAAAGTAGTGGACAATGATTCAAGTACTTGTGTCCTTACAACCCCAGTGGAAAACCAAGATGGACTTTCAAGATGGACTGCTGGTTTTGGCCTGGCCCAGGCTTATCTATCATAACCATTTGGCGTGTAAACCAGTAGAGAGAAGATTTCTCTGTGTGAGTGACCCCCTCTTTATAGCCTTCCTCTCTCTGCTGCTTTATAAAAAAGTAAATAAATAAATAATAAGCAAACATTTTAAAAACAGTTATAGAAGTTTCATATTAGATTATTCCAGGTAAAACTTTTTGAACAATTTAATGGAAAGTAGTACTTGCAACATAAAATATATTTTTTTCATAATCAATCAATTCTCTCTACATTTGCAGCCAGAATAACATATGAGCTCCAGATCCTCAACTCGCTTAAAATTCTTGTAAGATTTGCTAAACCTATTGCTTACAGTAGTGTTTCTCATCCATGCCTGAACATTTTAATAGCTGCAGGAGATTTTTTGGAATAATGATGCCTGAGTTTATACCCCCAGAGGTTCTGAATTGCTGGGCCTGGATACAACCTTGGCATCCAAATTTAAACATGTAGCCAAGGCTGAAAATCCCTTCCCTAGAGATTAGATTAATTCATTTGGTTTAAGGGAGGGCCTGGAGGCACTGTATTTTTATTGCTGTCTTGTTTTTAACTTACAGGTGATTATGCTGTAGTCAGAATTGAGAAACATTAGCCGTGAACAAAATAGAAATCCCTTAGTACAGAATAAGATACATACTTTGTCTCCTTCCAGGTGTTTTCAAATTGTCTTCCTGTTCAAGGATTCCTCCTTTACTCCAAGTTTTGGTCATTATGCATCGCTTAGAATTTTTGTTTCCATTTCCTATAACAGAAGAACTCGAAATAGGTGGCTTTAAAAATAGAAATGCTACGTTTTGGTCCACTTTAAAAAAGTATGTATCAATGACTCTACAATATTATCAGAATTCTAACACGACCCTTTATTTCACACATCAGCGGATAGAATTTAATCATATGGACAAACCCAACCACAAGAGAGGCTAACCTCATCACTTTTGCAATCAAAATCAGTACTGTAAAATGAAGGGCAATTAGAAAATAGATATTGGTTTGCAACAAGCTCTACGTACTAAACTACATGAATTGTCCCCATACACACCATGCTACTTCTTTTCAAGTCCCAGCTCAACCGTCAGATCCCTAGTAACACTTTGTGTATAACTGATTAATTAATGGCTTCCCCATGCAGATTAAATCCTACCATCTAAGGAACTGCTTTACAGTTGCTTATATAAAATTCCCTCCCACTGGAAATATCAGCTCCTTGAAGGCAACACTAATGTTTTATGTTATTGTTTGTTTTTTTAAGGTTTGTGTAGTTTCTTGAAAGCCAGAGTATTATAGAGGAAAGAGAGACAGAGAGAACTTCCATCCACTATCTCACCCCCATATGGGTGCAACAACCAGGGTTATGCTATGCTGAAACAAGGAGACTGCAACTCCACCCAGGTCTCTCGGGTAGGTTACAGTGGCCAGAGTACTCTGTCATCCTTGTCATTCCACTTTCATTAATAGGAATTAATAACTCAGACTCAGTACTCATATGGGACAATGGCATTACAAGCAGCTCAAGCACTGTGCCACAACACCAATGCCAAAGACAGACATTTGATATGAGTACTTTGAACATATGAAAATAATATGTGTGAATACCTTATACTGCATCTCAACTACAGACTCTACAACTTATTTTCCTAAATAAAATTCACAAGATTTCATGTTTCAGTTTACCTCAATACAAATGCACATTGAAGCAAAATAAAATAGTGCCTATTTGAAAAGTTACTATGCGAGTCAGATGAAGCATCCAATGCAGTACCCGACACATATTAAGTGCTATAGAAACAATAGCTTTCTTATAAATTATTTCATTTGTATAAGGTAAGCAGAGGCCAGCCCACTGGCTTAGCACACTAAATCCTTGCCTGCAGCACTAGTATCCCATATGTGTCTTGTTTGTTTCCCTACTGTTCCACTTGACCTGGGAAAGCAGCAGAGGAAGGGACAAGACTTGTAAGAAGCTTCTGGGCTCCAGTTTCAGACCAGCCCAGCTCTGACCTTGGGAGTGAACCAGTGGATGGAAGACCTCTCTCTGTGTCTCTTCCTCTCTCACTGTAACTCTAAGGTTCAAGTAAAATCAATAAATCTTTATGTAATGCACACAAATGTCATGTGCCTCACAATAAAATTTCAGGGACATAATGATACTTTCCACCCTACTCCCCTCCCACCCACCTTCCCACTCATCCTCCTAGTTCCTTATTTATGTTTAATTTTTACAATGACTTCAATTTTTGAAATTTTTATTGTTACAATTTTCACTTCACAGTCACAGGCTTAGCATCCTATTCGGTAAAGTATTCGGCAAATACCAAGTAGGGGGTTAAAGAAACAGAACATTGTTTCTAAAGAGTCTAGACAAAGGGTATAAAGAATAATCAAATCTTGAAATGTCAACCTTGCTCCTATAGACCACATTGCTGCTCATTGTGTTAGCTAACACTGTGGGAAAACTTACAATATTTGTGGGGGTTTTGGGGACTGTCTTATTTCACTAAGTATAATTATATGTCTGATTGCATGCATTTCATTGCAAAACAATTCCTTCTTATGGTAGGAAGATTTTTTTCCATATTTCGACTGAATAGTATTCCATAGTGTATATATATATATATATATATACACATTTTCATTATCTGGTCATCAGCTAATGGACATCTGAGTTGATTTCATATCTTAGCTATTATGAGTTGAGCTGCTATACAAATAATTATTATATACTGATTTGATTTTGTCTGGGTAAATTCCCAGGGATATCCCATTATAGGAGATGGCTGGCTCATGTGGTAGGTCTGTTTTCTGATTCCAGAGGGATCGCCAGTAGTTAGCATTCTCTCAAACAGTGGAATAGTATACCTTTTCCCCCACTTCCTAACCAGTATTTATTGTTTTCTTATTTCTTATGATATCCATTCTAACTGGAGAGAGATAAAGCCTCATTGTGGTTTTTAGGTGCATTTTCCTGATTTCTTATAATTCTAAGCATTTATTCATACGTCTGTTGTCCATTTGCATTTCATCATTTGAAAAATAATTCCATATTTATTGAATTAATGCATCATCCATGTAAAGGTACTTAGAAAGTTCATAGAAAACAGAATTAAAAATTTGAGTTTAGAGCCAAGTATATAGCCTAATGGCTAACATAATCTTATCCTTTATCAAAATACCTGGGCTCAATACCCACCTCCTGAATTCAGGGCCCTGTTATGCAGATCCTGGGAGACAGTGGTGACAGTTTAAGTAAGTACCTATCACCAGATAAGAGACCTGGATTGAGATACTGGTTCCTTGCTTTGGTCCCAGCCCAGCCTTAGCTCTTCTGAATATTTGTGGAATGGACAAGCTCTTAGAGTGCTGTTTTTTTTTTTCCCCTCTGTTTCTCTGCTTCCAAATGTAAATGCATTTTTAAAAGTATTTAAGTTGGAAGGAAATAAAAACAATTTGAGGATGAGCATTTGGCCCAGTAGTTAGGGTCTTTGGGGGACGCTAACATACGAAAGTGCCTGTTTCAAATTCTAGCTTCTCTAGTTCGAATCCAGCTTCCTGTGCAGATGCATTCTGGGAAGCAACAACTGAGGCATCAGGAACTTGCTTTCTTAAAATTTGTATTAGAGTCTGAGATTGAATTCTAGAATACTGACTTCGGCCTGGACCAGCCCCATCTTTTGAAGTATTTGGGAATTGACACATAAAGCTGTTACATGATTTCTGTGTGTGGATCTGTATATGTAGCCAGCTGGATAACATTTTTCAAAGTGTTATCTATCTATCTATCTATCTATCTATCTATCTATCTATCTATCTTCTCTATTACCATTTAAAATTATAATGATTGCAAAATTTGAAATTCTTTATATTTATTTATTCACCACATACCAAAGCAACGGCTTTAAAATAAACTCAAGCTGTGAATTCCATCTTCAATGGTTTTGAAGTTCCCTGGTCTGTACATATAATTAATGAAAAACTTCATGTCATAAAAGCATGAGACACGATGTTTGCAATCAAGTAAGGATAGAATTGAAATGAAAATGTGAACATTTTTTTGTGACAATCCCATAAAGTACACTACAAATTGGGCAGTTCAGAAGAAGCAGCATTCAAAGACAGAATAAAGACAGGAAGTCCATTAAGTAGATACATTTAATCTAGACTTTAAAGGATTCACAGAGTATATGCCCCCCAAAACATGGAAGATCTTTGTAAACAAAATTACAAAATATTGAAAAAAGAAATAGAATACATTAAAAGATAGAGAAATACACTCTGTTCCTGGATGGGCAGATCAGTATCAACAAAATGTACAAATTACCAAAAGCAATGTACAAATTCAATGCAATTCCATTCACTATCCCAAGAACATGACTTGCAGAATTGGAAAAATGATACAAAGGTGCATTTGGAAGCACAATAGACCACAAATAGCCCAAACTATCCTGAAGAATAAGAACTTAGCTGGAGGGATCACACTCCAGACTTTAGGATATATTACAGGGTGGTACTAATCAAAACAGCCTGGTATTAGTACAGAAACAGAGAATAAGATAAAGGAAGCAAAATAGAAACATCAAAAGGGAACCCACAAGTGTGCTAATCTTCGAAAAGAACACAGAGAACAACCCAAGGAAGAAAGATCTCTTCAACAAATGCTGTTGGGGCAATTGGATAGCAACCTAAAGCAGTAAGAAACAAACCCCACTTTCACCATACACTAAGATCAAATCTAAATGGATGAAGGATTTAAACCTACACCCAGAAACCATCAAACTATTAGAAGAAAATAAGAAATATTCTACAAGAAATAAGCACAAGCATACTTCCTTAAAAAAAGTATCAAAAGCAATGGCAGTCAATACCACAATAAACAAATGGCACTACATCAAACTAAGAAGCTTCTGCACAGCAAAGGAAACAATCAGTAAAAAAGCAACCAACAGAGTGGGAGAAAATGTTCGTAAACTGCAGAACAGATAGGGATAATATCCAGAAAATACAAAGAACTCAAGAAAAACCATAACAACAACAAGCCAGTCAAGAAACTTTTCAAAGAAATAAATCCAAATGGCTAACAGACATACAAAAAAAAAAAAAAGCACAAGCTCCCTAGCAATAACAGAAATTCAAATAAAAACAATACTGATGATCCTCTTAAAACCAGTGAGAATGGCCTACATACAGAAAATTACCAACAACACCTGCTGGCGAAGATGTGGGAAAAAGGAACTCTACTTCACTGCTGATGGGATTGCAGCTTGGTATAGTCACTATGGAAGTCCATATGAAGAATACTCAGGCAACTGAAAATTCACCTAGCATACGACCAAGCGATTCTATTCCTGGGGATATATCCGAAGGATCTGATACACAAGAAAGCAATTTGCAGCCCTGTATTCATTGCAGCAATCAACAACTGAAAAATGTGGAAACAACCTAGATGCCCGTTGACTGAGGACTGCATAAAGCAACTATGATACTTTTACTCTATGAAATACCACTCAGCCATTAAAAAGAATGAAACTCTATTGTTTGCATCTTAATGGGCCCAAATCAAGAACATTATGGTAAATAAAATGAGCTGATCCCAAAAGGAGAGATACAATATATTAACTGTAAAATAAGACAACTTCCATTAAAAAAATATGAAAATAATAAATAAGAATAAACACACCCATGTAACCCCACAAATGACGGATGTCATAGAAATCAGACTGTCAGGAATCAAGGAAAAAATCTACAGAATGCACTCTTCTAAGGAATGGAGGTAGCTTCCCAATGAAACTTGTAAATATAGCTAGACAACAAAAAATTACAGTCCCTAGTATTGCCTATGCCAAATTGTCATGACCCATGTAAAGGACAAAACGTAGGGACCATTTCTCTTTTATCTCTAGTTCTACCTGGTCGCTCCCTCATGTTGCTCGTTGTTACTATGACTGAGGGGCTGCATTATTCCTATTCTCAGAGAATGGCTCTTTATTGTTTCAATTGCAGGATTTTTTTTCTCTCAAATCCAATTATTTTTGCATTTTACTTTTTCACACGTCTTAGTCATTTGTGTCTTTTTCAGTAAGTCCTTGTGACTCACAAATAGATCATCCATGAAGGACATTTTGATTGTTTATAAACACCTGATGTTGTAAATGTCCCTTTCGACACTGTTTTTGATACATCTCATGGGCATTGATATCCTTGTTTTTATTGACATTTCTTCAGCACCACATGGGTCATGCAGTAGCATCAATTTCTACAAAAAGGGGTTTTATTTATTTATTTTTTTTATCAATTTAGTGACACATTCATAATTCTGTAGCATGTTGCTTAACTTGATGTTGATGTAAATTTTCTGTTTTTCACCCTGGTTTGTAGACTGTTTTCTGACTCTGCATTTAAGGGGTTGTATGACAGAAGTGTAACGCAGGCTGACAGGTCCAGATGTGGAGACAATGCAACATGCATCTCTGCATTGAGACCAAAGATGGAATGCCAGTGAAACAGTTGAACATATCCTGACAAGAGGAAGCTAGACTCTCTGACATGGTCCATGCCTACAATGAGGTAAAAGTCTTCAATAGTGAAATGATGGAATAATTACTATTCATGAAGCACCATCCACTGTAATAATAGAGGGGGGAAATCAGTAGTGATTGCAGAGGGGACTTGTGAAGGAAGATGGAAAGTCCCAGAACCTACTGAACTGTATTATAAAAAGTAATAAAAAAATTTAAAAGAGCAGATGGACCATGAGTATGGACAATTTTTCCTAACATGCAGGAAAGCACAAAACATAGCAGATGCATTTCCAACAAAGTGTTATCTCCTTCATGTAGAAAAATCTGAGAAATACAGCTGAGCTACAGTGTTTCCTCAAAACAGATTATGCAAGAGCTGGGAGAAGGAAGACATCCACTTAGCAACATGTTTGCATTCAGACTTTCAATTGACATGCTGTGGCATTTCTTACTTCAAGATAATGAAGCTGGAAAATGTTTCTTTCTCCCTGTGGCTGAATCTCCGAAGATTTATTTACATTGATCCGGAAATTCATATTGACGCTCCAGATCAACGTAAATAATGTGGGAGGAGTTCCTACTTAAGTTACCTTAGTTTGAAAATATGTTTTTCTTTAAACTCAAGCTTCAGAATTTCATCTTACTCTAGTATGTAAAAGGAACTACACTTTTTTCAGGAAGGATTTTCATTTATTTCTTCCCCAGTCTCCCTGCTTATATATAATAATATATAGAATTACCTGTAATAATATAATGATACATTATATATTAAAATATATGGTTTATATAATATATACATCTGTATATTAAAATGATACATTCAAATATACATAAATATATTTTTCATTGATTTTCTTTATCAGTAAAGAGGGACAAATAAGTACTCTTAACTGTAATTTTCAATAAATTTTCAGAGGGAAGATTAATTTTATTTTTATTGGAAAGGCAGACATACAGAGATGAGGAGACACAGAGAGAAAGATCTTCCATCCATTGATTCACTCCCTAACTGGCCACAATGGCCATAGCTGAGCTGATCTGAAACCAGGAACCAGAAGTCTTTTCCTGGTCTTCTGCCTGGGTACAGGTCTCAAAGTTTGGGCCATCCTCTACTGCTTTCCCAAGACACAAGCAGGGAGCTGGATGGGAAGCAGGGCCGCCTGGACATGAACGAGCACCCAAATATGATCCTGGCCCATGCAAGACACTTTAGCTAGTAGGCTACTGTGCCAGGCCCTAGTAAAGTTATCTTTGCCAAAGGACAGGAAAGTTCCATCTCGCTTAGAAAAATTATAAAACAAATACTTTGGTTTTACTTTTGACTGTCTTTGAGAGAAACAGATGTAAATGTAAGCATACTACCTCAGCAATTCATGTCAATTTTATTATTGCTGATTTAATACATTGTATAGTTGGCAATATATTATTTAACAATTGCAGTCTGGATATCTTACGTCGGATGATTTTTCCTTATGGAGATCATGGTGTGCAAAAAGACTAAGGAATAATTGTTATGTATTATTATTTATGGCAGAGTAACACAAAGTCAATATTATAATTTTTGAAATAATTTCATACAGAATCATGATGCTGGCTGCCATATAATCTTCATATCCTCAATGGAAAATTACTGTAATGAAATTTTAGTTGAACTAAATAGATTGTATGTTCGTATCAGAAAGCTTAAGTCAGTTATTTAATTAAAAATTCAGTCCTGGCCCATAAAGGAGTATTCAGAGCTTCAAATATTTTGCCTCGGGTCCTCTCTCAGGTCTTGTTCCTGGAAAGCACTTCCAGCTCCTCATTTGCAACTAACTGCTACCGAAGTTTTAGACTGTCAACAGGCATCTTGTGTCAAAGACACACTGGACATTGCAGCCTAGAGAATTTTCTCCCTTTTCTGGATTTTAGACCGTTTAATCACAACTTAGCATTTCAATTTTTTTATATCATTGTCCTTAAATAGTTGCAGGTATATCAATCTTCTCTGCCCTTAAAAGAGTAGTTTTTAAACAAGGATCATATATTCCATTACTGTAAAATAAACCAGAGAGAAATACAAGCTTTTGTTTCATTGGTTGATCTTTCTGAGGAAGTTTGTGTAACATTCGATACACTGGGGAAAAAGGTATTTTCTGAAGATGATTGTAGGGAATGGAGAGATCATGCCTGTACTGAAACCTGAGAAACTTGTACTCAACTCTAGGCATTACGTTGATATATTTGAAGGCCTTTTCAGCGCTCTCTCTCCATCACTTCTTTCTTTCCCTCATTACTCACTTCCTTGCATTCTTTTTGTTTGTTTGTTTAAGTCTTTATCCTTGTGGTACATTTCTGAGCATTTAATAAGCCCACATCTCTATCAAAGTGGCAGACTTGAGTGGCTGCACTTGCAATTCCAGCTTGCGGCTCAATAAGATCCTGGAAAACAATGAGGGCAGCTCAAGTGATTGGATCCTTGCACAGATGTTGGAGAGAGGGATTTAGTTGCTGGTACCTGGTTGCTACCTCTGAGCTTGGATCGGTTTCAAAGTTTCACAAGCACCTAGGGAAATGAACTACCAGAAGGATTTGGGGTGTGTGAGTGCATGTGTGTGTGTGTGTGTGTGTGTGTGTGTGTGTGTGTATGTGTGTGTTCCTCTTTCCTCAAATAAAAATAATTAATTAAAAATTAAATGTAAAGAAATCATTCTAAGAAAAATGACTTCATTCTTGGTAATATATCATGCCAATAATGGCATATTTAACAAGACTGTACTAAGTATGTGTTCCTAAGGAGAATTTTGTTGCACAGTCTTCAATTTCCACCAGAAGTCTTAAGGATGGAATATCACAACAGTGGTATCTTGATTTTGGATTTTTCTTACTCCCATTTGAGCTGCTTAAAATAAAACAAATAAACTGTGTAATGTCTAAATAACACAAAGTGCTGCTCATAGTTCTGGATGCTGAGAATTCTGAGAGAATTTCTGAGGTTTAGTCCCGTGAGGTCTAATTTACTGTTCATAGATACTGTCTGTTCATATAGTTCTCACATATTTAAAGGTGAAAGGAAAGTATTTTGCACCTATTTTATAAAGTCATTTACTTAACCATCCCCAAAGGCTTACCTACAAATTTCATTTATTAACAATTAGATTATGGGGACTAAAGTACATAACTAACAGAACTTTAATATAATAAATTTATAGTGTTTTAGCCACCAGATTTAATACTAAATTGTCACAACAGCAATAGAAAACTAATATTCCAACGTTCCACATTTCTTGACTATTTGTTCTCCTAAATGAACATTTGCATCTTTATGCTTACTGAAACCAATATTGCTTTTAAAAAATAGACTCAAGTATTGTTTTTATTTCCTTGTGAAGAATAGGAAACTTTATATTACAGATTAGTGAAATTCTTAAAAAGTTAGCTATTTTTCCTTTAGAACACAATATGATTTTATTAAGGCAGTTCATAGTAATCAACTGATCTTTTTTATTTAGGAATAATGTTTTATTTTTAATTTTATTGCTCATATCATCAGTTTACTTTTATTTTGAGTAATATGTTCTTATATACTACATTATCTTATGTTAAACAGTTTAACACTTTTGCATGCTAACATTCAAAGCCATAAATTTATGAATTTTTTCACCTTCTCTACTAGTGTCTTAGTGGATATTAGGTTGCTCTAATTTCATTAAATAATAACATTTATATTTTATCCTTTCATCTGATTAGGTTTGCTGGTATTTCTAGTAATAATTTAAAATCCAGGATAAAGCTAAATTAGGATTCTTTGATGTTTCCCTGAGAATAATAATGCTATTTCTAGAGTTTCAAAATTAAGTATGATACTCTCTAACCACCTATGCACTTGTAAATTATATTAAAGTTAGATATTTTAATTAGGTTATTTCCATTTTATTTTAAGACAGAAATACAGAAGTGAAAAGAGATTTTCAATGCCTGTTCATTCTTCTAAATGTCTGCAATGTCCAGGGATGACCCCAACCAAAGTCAGGAGGCCAGGACTGTTTCCAAGTCTTTCACATATGCAGCTCCTCCCTGACTGTGCAGCAGTGAGATGCCAGAATCATAGGCAAATCATCTAGGATGTGGGTATCCCGGGTGACAACAAAGCAACCGCACCAAAGGTCCCCTGGGAAATTATTACTTCAAGAAAGCATAATTCATGTACTTACTGATATATTTATTTCTACTAATATGAAGTTACCTTGTAGTACTCACCACGAGAGTAAAGGGCATTTGGCTTCTTCCTGCCATGATTCCTCTCTCTCCTCTTCTAATTCATGGTGTTACATTTTCTCTGTGTAGATTTGCTTTCAGCATTACAACATCCATATTCAATTTTGAGAACATTGGTTATCACAGCTTTTAGCTTTGCAGCTACGTTTACCTGAGAGAAAAATGATTTAAATTGTTTTTTCATGGAAAATCTTTCCAAATCTCAAGTTTACTTTTCGTTTATGCTATATGGATGCTTATTATCAAGTGATGTTTTCTTTTTCCCATTTCAATGAATCAGTCTTGACTGCAAAATGTTTAGAAGTCTTCTGCATAAAGCCTACATTTTTCTTGTTTTCTGCATACATTGACTTGACTAGCTGTAAATGTTTTTGGAGTATTTCTTACTGTCCTCACATGTAAACATGTGGTCATGTCTTCAGTTATTGCTGCAGAATAATCTGGTTAACCACTTTAATTCCCAAATGGTAACCTGCACTTTATGTATCACTGTCCATAAGATTGTTTCTGAATTTGACGTTCAACTGATTATCTTGATGCTGTTGATCCTTTGCTAGGATAATGATGTGCTATTTCTTTTTGTAGATTCAGAATTTCCCTCACCCTAGAAAAGTTTTTTTTTTATTTTTTGTTATATCTTTTGCTTGTTGCTCTCTAATTCCATATTTTTTCTTTTTTTTTCTCAAATTATTTCTTTCGCCAGACTAAACCTTAAAAGATGTCCCACCTGGTGTCAAACACCAACAATACTTAACGAAAATGAAAAAATGTCCACATTTTAGAGGTGTTAGTCATTATTTTGTGGAGGCAAATGGTTGAAACTTTATTATTTCCTCAAATCATTCATTTATGCAGTCACCCCTAATTTCTTATGGAAGCAAAAGAGCTAAATTTACCTTGTTATTCTTCTGTGGGAGCTTAAATATGCAAATTGCACATGATATGATGATCCGTCAATCTAACAAATACATTTTCTGGCTTTGTAGAAATGTAACTATTGCACCCGCTACATTTTATGAATAGCCCAAAAGTGCGGTCACATGCTGCTACCACTAGGGTGTATACCAATGACGCAGTAGGTCCAAGTGCATGAAGCATGCATTCAGGAAAACTCCAAGAGTGTTTCAGCTTGTGGGGAAAATAAAAATGCATGAGACTGGGGAAAATACTTTTTTAGAAAGTAAAGAGAGAAAACAAATTTCAAGGTGCAGAAGCAAACTCCCATTAATACACAACTGTGCATAATATATTTATACATTCCATTTTATTATCTATGATTCAGTCTGAGGAATGAAGCACATCAATGAGTGACTGATGTTTAGTAGCCTACTGGAACTATTGTGAAGATATCATCCTGTCAATTCCTAAATTTCAGGCAAGGCTAGTTCACGTGCAGCACTTTTACACTGAGGAAATGTAATGGAAGGTTCAGTCTGGGGGCAAATCAATGCGAATCTGGTCATTAGCTTAAAAACACAATGAGATTAACATCTCAAGAGAGGATGGCATTAGTGCAATTCCAGTCTGTGATTATGAGGAAACTAAGAAACCTAGCCCTAACTTCCTGTCTACATAGAAGGAGCTGGAGCGTTTAAAGATCCCCATTGCATCTGTATTAGGAACCGATAGTTTACATATTTTTCTAACATTTATTTTATGATGGGACCCTTTTGTGAAAATCTGAATTGAGGGATGCTTCCCTTTTAAGATTAGCAAGAATTAGCCAACTGAAACTTTTCATCTTTATTGTTTGTGTGTCACATTACGAACACATTGCTCAGTTGTCATTTTCTGAAATTTGCTTTTGTTTGGATTCACCAAAACAAAATTTAAAGGACAATTGTCTCTTTTCTATTGGCAAAATGATTTGCCATGGGATAAAGTTTTAATTTTGAGAAAATATGCTTCATGAACAATTAATTTGTTGTGTAGAAAGTTTCTAGTTTTTATTATTTCCAATAGCAAATATAAGCTGACATTTATGAACACATAAAATACAAACTGACCAGTGTGCAAAGACAATTGGAGTTTTACATTAAAGAAATCCATAACCACATTGCCCATTCTGCTTGTGTTTATAATACAAGGGGACTTAAAAATTCTTGTAGCATAGTGGAATTATAAGATTTGCTTATTTTGAAGCAAAAAATTTAAATCTACATTTTTTTCATAATTACATTTTTTATGAACTTAAACTATCCTCATGCTTTCTTAAATACTCATTGCTTCTGTTTTCAGTAGTTCAGATTTCTCAGAGACATGTATATCAAATATTTTATTACTACAAGTGTAAAACTTAAAATGCAACTCCAGAGTAAATTGTACATTTAAATAATTGAATATGTAGCCTTTAAATTAACTTAGAAAATAGAACTAGACTAGGACAGTTTTACTGTCAGCCTGAGGGTCGTTTGGCCTTTTAGTGATTCAAACTTAGTGATAGCTTAGGTAGTATAGCTATCAAGCCAGCTCACAGGGGATGTTACTTTACAGACCCTTCATTGATTTATGCCATTAGACTCGAGGTTAAAAAAAAAAGTGGAAAGAAGCAGGAGTCGGTAGAGAGAGAGTCTTGACAGTGAGCATGTAATCATATCTAGAACTAGACTAAGTTAACAGAATTGTCTTACTGGCTTCTAAGTGTCCAACCTTTTAAGTTACACCTACACTAGTCTTTGATTATGCATTTCTGTGGGAAGACTGTGAGTTCAAACGGCCAATTTCTAGAGTGCAGATATTCTTTGAAGAAGCTACAATCATAGTTTTGAATATCTATAGCAATTCAGGATATTGTCCGCAATAGCACACTTACTGAAGAGTGTGGATCCACTATTGGACATCTTGATTCTCTCCAAGGTCCTTGAAGTAAGCTGTTAATAAGATAATTACAACTCCTCAGTGTTGGTCTTGGAAAAGATTCAAATTACCTGGAATTCAACCTTTAGATGTGTGCAATCTAGTCTGTCTATTCATGATCAGGCTTGGTGTCATTGCAAGGTAATACTCTTCCAACTGTGCCAGCATCCCATATAGGCACAATTTGAGTCCTGGTTGCTTTAGTTTGTATCCAGCTTCCTGGTTGTGACCTGGGAAAGCAGCTGGGGGTGGCCCAAGTGTGTGAAACTGAACATCCACTTAGGAAATCTGGGGAACCTTCTGGATCTTGGCTTTGAATGAATGGGTCTTGGGGAATGAATCTCTCTTTTTCTGTGTTTCCTTCTCTTTCTGTATCTCTGCCTTCCAAATAAACACATATTACAAAAAATTCTTTCATCTTTCTGATGCTTAACTAATATTTATATGAATCTTGCAGTATTTTCTTGTAACATAACACAATGTCCTATCCCCTAAGTGTTCCCATCCTTTCTTAAGCCTAGAGTTAACACACTCCTTCAGTTACTATTACAAATGGATTGATATGTACCAAAAGGACCCCTGCGGATATCTGAGTGCTAAATATATTACTTCCTGATTATATTGTATAACAGCAGGCTTACCTCCTAATAATTACCACAATTAGCACTGATAAAGTGATGATTTTTTTAACCGTCTTCTTTCTTTTGTAAAGTTCAAAAGGCAGTCATGAAAATGAACCAAACTACAGGAACCATAGAGGCTTTGTTCATTTGACTTGACTTAGCAATTTTGTGATATAGACAGACTTAGTGCTAATCTCAAATAATTCCATTTTCCCTCACAGAATATATGCAAATAAAAATGGATTGGTTCAAGCAGAGGAATGTTAGAATTATTCCCTCAAGAGGAAGTGGGGGAAAAAGTGTCTTAGTAAGGTTTGCTAAGATAGCTTCAGAATGGAGATGCCTGTTAGGAGCACAGCTGTGCTCTTGGAAAAGGGTAGCCTGAATCCCCAACAGTGAAGTCCTCCAGAAAATGTTAATACTTGATTCCCGCTACATTTTGGGAATGATATATATTTCTCACATTCGACCTGATAGGCAAATATTTCATAATTGCTTATGATACAGTCTAAAATATCATACCATAATAGAAGCTGGCCTGAAGCTGGACTTGGTACCAAGCACTAGTCTTATCTTTTTTTCTTTTCCCCTAAAGAGGTTTTTCCCCCATTGGGACACAGAATTTCTAATCTTGCACATACATATGCAAGAAGGAAGCCACTGTTCCTCCAGGGACTATTAGAATGAGGTTGAATTTGGCCACACACATTTTTGCATGTGGAATTCAGATTCATGAATTACTTCATTAGATAGACATCCCTATATAAATTTCTGTAGTTCAGTGCATTTTGGAAGATGGTTCTCAGTCTTTCGGCAGTATCAGATCTGAGTTATCAGTTCAGTTTTGGCATTAGTACAGTATTCCCAAACTTATACCGATCCAACAAATTCTAAGTTATGTTATTTGACCACACACTACACTATTTCTCCAGTATATATTTCCAGTATTTTTTCATCTTAAGTTTGAAAATGAGCATCCTTTTAACAAAGGTATCTTGCTTTCCTCACACATCAACTCTTGGTAACCACCATTCTACTCTACTTGGTTGTGGGCTAACATTTTTTTTTTAATTTTTTTCCACCTTTAAGTAACATCATACTGTTCTTACATTTCTGTATCTGGTTTATTTTGTTTTCTTTATATTTTCATAGATGTTGTTAATGCTCATACATACTGGTGTTGCTGCTCTGTAGCAGAATTCATTATCTGTTAACCTAGTAGCTGTGATTGTAACAGGATTTTCAAGGGTAAAAACATAGAAAACCACTTACGGTTTTCTCAAGTATGTTCAGTTATTTGCCTTTGCTTTCTTCTTCCAAACTGAGCTTTTTGTGTGGATGTTACATAACAGTGGTCTCTTCTCCACAACTCTATAAATGCTAATGTTATAGATACTCTCCTGGAGAACCAGAAGCACCCCTGAATTGTAAGTAACAATCATCTACAGCATTGCTATAACTACACAGCATTGCTAGACATGTAGCATTGCTACACATATAGCATTTGTACTTAACTATTTTTTTCAAGGATATTTATATAGCCACAGCCACTACAAAAGAAGACATGGCCTTCCTCAAATCCAGCTGGCAGATTTATTGACTTTCCAGAATAGTCAAGATAATATGCCTCCTTGAAAAAAAAAAAGGTTGAGTCAATTGCAGGAACTTCCAGATTTAAGATTAAGATGTTCTGATCTCAGGATTATTCCGATGTGAAACAAAACCACTGTGTAGGTAAAATCCATCTATGCTTCGATTTGGTTTGTTTCATAGGATTTCAACATTTTCTACAGCACAGAAACACAGCATGTTAAACAGCATGCATGTATTATCGCCAATTTTCTGCGGATCAGAAGCCCAGGAGCAGATCAGCTCCCCCATCTGTGTAGGGTTTCAATTCTGAAATCAAGGGGCTGTTCAGTGTGTATTCTTATCTGGATGCTGGACAGGGAAGGAATGTGTTTCCAGTATCATTTAGGTCACTTGTAGTTACTTTGGCCTTCTGATTCTGGAGCTCAGGCTTTGCATACAGGCAGTTGCAGGTTATTTCCCATTGATAACTCCTAAAAGCCACCTGCAATTGCTTGGCAATGAAGGACTATACAAGAGACCTCCATTGTCGCTATTCCTTCAAGTCCACAGGATGAATCTTCAGACCAGATTATCTGAAGCAGTCTCTTCTACTCCATGATTCAAAAAAAAAAATCTTCTTTGTCAAACAATGTAACCTAACCATAAAAGGATCTTCTCATCACCTTTGTCATACTCTGCTTATAAAATACATTTCAGGCCTAGTGCAATAGCCTACTGGCCAAATTATTGCCCTGAATGTGCCGAGATAACCATATGGGCACCAGTCTGTGTCTCAGCTCTTCCACTTCCCATCCAGCTCCCTGCTTGTGGCATGGGGTGGCAGTAGAGGATGGCCCAATACATTGGGACCCTGCATCTGTGGGAGAAACCTATAAGAAACTCATGGCTCCTAGATTCAGATCAGCTCAGCTCTGGCCATTGCTGCCACTTAGGGAGTGAATCAGCAGATGAAAAATCTTTCTTTCTGCCTCTCCTTCTCTCTATTAATCTGCCTTTCCAAAATAAATAAATAAATAAGTAAATAAGTAAATCTTAAAAAAAAAAAGAAAAAGACATTTCATAGACTCCTGCCACACCTGAGAAATGTGATGATACAGATGCATAAAAAATGAGAAATAAAGAGGTCATTTAATGATTTTTTCAGTCCAAACATTACAGGGGTCATAAGGAGAATTAATACAGAAGCTGAAACTCTTACTGCTTACTATGCTGTAACAAAGGTACACCTTTGACACAGAAGTCCAATATCTTCTACCAGCATCTATGAATTAGGATTAGGACACCGACTAGTTTACAAGTATAGTAGTCTCAGATGGATTATGGTTCTTAGCATGATCTTTACTTTCATCCGCCGCTGGTTATCAACAGTCTCCTGAGAGTTGGAATTATTTTGCTGTGACTCATTTTCCTCTCAATAGGTATAATCTAGAAAAGATTCTTATAAATTGATAAATGCTTCCATCCACATAGAGACACTGGGAAGCTTTGTACTTCTAAATGCAAGTATATGCAGTTGGAAGCTCATGCTTCATTTTCCAATCCTTGTCTATGTAAAGGTTCTTCAATATTTGGCTTTAGTGTTTAAGCCAATCCACCTGGAGTATATTGATATACCAGTTTACTTAAATTGAATCTTTTAGACCCCTAGAGTACAACAAAAATGAATGTGGGAAAGGTAATAAATATACCAGAACTCAGCCATGAAATTTATAGCCAGTGACCTGAAAGAATGTAATCACTTCTTTCCAAACTTGAAAGATTCTGACATCATTTTTCAAAGTTTAACAATGTATAATATCCTGCTAGAAACTATGAATACACCATCAGAGTGATTTTGAAATGCATATTGCTTTAAGAAATGTGCTAAAATGACCTACTTTCCCACAGACTACTTAATAATATGAGTTCAAAGATCACCAGCTGAATTGCCCATAAAGGTTCTATTATGTCATTTTATATGTGTATTGCTGCTAGGAACTCAAGATCATCATAAGAAATTACATAGTTCAAAAGAAGACACAGAAAAGTTCAGTAGTAAAATAAGGCAGCGTTGCACTGTGCAGCCATTTAAACAGCTAATAGAGTATTGACACCTCTTTCTCAGCTTTACTTAAGCGCTTTCTTGTCTTACAGCCAAAATAACACATTATGTCACACTGATATAATTTTAAAATATTTTTTGTGGGTATAATTTCAAAATCTTTCAATCTGCTTTCCTAAAGTCTCTTTCTGTGAGCATAGCAGACTTTGACATAGTACTCACTCATTTTTATTATACTACAGTAAAGAGAAAAGCCATTTCTGCCCTGCTTGCTGGAAGAAAATCCCTGCAGGACATAAGGGAAAAGCAAAAGTGAATCCTTTACAGATACCTGTCCTGCTTGAGTTTAACTCAACTCTAGATACTCCCCATAGGAGAATGTGGGCATTGCATCTGATTTTCATATGACTCTTTTTTTTTTTCATGTTTATGTGCTTATTTAAAAGGCAGAGTCCAGATCAGGCCAAAGCCATAAGCCAAGAATTCCATTAGTGACAGGGATTCAAGCACTCAGGTTAACCTCAACTCTTCTTCCAAGCATATCAGCAGGGTACT
The DNA here is from genome assembly GCF_017591425.1 of Ochotona curzoniae. Lineage (NCBI taxonomy): Eukaryota > Metazoa > Chordata > Mammalia > Lagomorpha > Ochotonidae > Ochotona > Ochotona curzoniae. The sequence goes on along the minus strand of NW_024466502.1, from coordinate 36,275,576 downwards.
GGATCAGAGTACAGCAATCTGTCACGGGATGTTGGTTTCAACAATGACTCGACCCTCTGTGCCACACTCTGGCCTCAATACTTCTTTTTTCTTTACTGTCCTTTTTTGTTTATTTGTGTGTTTGTTTTTTCATGATACAGTTTCAGAGATTCAGGGATTTCTCCTTCCACCCTCTCCATTACCCCTTCCCACAACAATTCTCTAAGCAATAAATTTGGGTACACCCACAAAATAAATTTTTCTCTGCCTTTTCACAAAAATGGAAAATATCAGGGACCAGCACCGTGGCCTAGCAGCTAAAGTCCTCAACTTGAATGCGCCGGGATCCCATATGGGTGCCGGTTCTAATCCCAGCAGCTCCACTTCCCACCCAGCTCCCTGCTTGTGGCCTGGGAAAGCAGTCCAGGACAGCCCAAAGCCTTGGGACCCTGCACCCGCGTGGGAGACCTGGAGGAGTTTCCTGGTTCCTGGCTTTGGACTGGCACAACACCGGCCGTTGTAGTCACTTAGGGAGTGAATCATTGGACGGAAGATCTTCTCTCTGTCTCTCCTCCTTTATGTATATCTGACTTTACAATAAGAATAAATTTAAAAAATCTTTTTTTTAAAAAAAAAATTAGATTTTCCTAGCCACTAGTTTCATTGAAACACTAAATCCATTCAAGTCATCTTCTAACAGAATCTTCAAAGGCTTTCCAGCCTATATGTGTAATGTTTCCCAGTTTCAGACTATAGGAATAGCATCTGGTCAGCTTGTAAGAAATAAACTTTTAGGCCATGCCCATAGATACATTATAGTTCTGAATATTTTTCATAATCTGTAACCATGTTTGTTTACTAGTATTGCATTACCTGCTTCTAAAGAAGTATGTTAAATGTTTAATGACAAATTGTTATGAAAGAGAGCAAAGGGAAAGGAAGGGAATGGGAGGGTAACAGAAGGTTAAGAAAGAGACGGGCAGGGCAGAGAAGATCAAGGCAGGGCAAGGTGGGGAAGGGCAGGGTAGAGCAGGGCAGGGAAGGGAAGGGAAGGAAAAGGAAGGGAATGGAAGGGGAGGAAAGGAAAGAGAAGGGGATAATAGCTGAGGGGAGGGAGGGGTGGGGCAGGAAGGAAAGGGAAGACAACAAAGAAATTTCTTGACTAGTTCTACTTGCGAATCTTCAACTTGTGTCTTCATCTTCAAATCTTCAACTTGGTCTCCATTCAGCTAACAAGTACATGGAGACAGCAGTGGAAAGAGATGTAGACAACAGATTCTCACAAGCTAATAATAGAGCTCCACACGGCGGTGTCTAGATATCTGCACATCATTTGCCTCTCCTTACTTACATGATAATCTTTGCTGCTAGTACCTGGGCTTTGCTTGTTCCATCTCCCTGGACTGTAAAGTTCTCCTTTCTGTATGCTTGATTTATTTGCATCTAGCTTCATTCATTATCTTCAGGGAGATACAGTTCAAATGACAACCAGAGATATTTCCGGAGTTCGGAGTAACATCTCCCTTGTAGCACTTGCCACATCATATTTCAGTTAGTTATTGAAATGTATACTTTAACCTTTACCTGGACCATCAGAGATTTTATCTCATTATTCTAAAATGTATTTTGTTATAAATTGACAAACTGCATGGGTTATATTTTGGGAGTAGAAAGTGATTTCATCATTTATGCTTTTCATTTGAAACAACTAATTAATATAATAGCTAAGTAACATGAGAATAATGTCAAATCCCTTTATTTCCCCGAATCTTCTTGTTGACATCTATAAAATGTCAACCTTCCAACTGTAGTGTTGTCTGTTTTTATATTTTCCTAATTATTAATTACCAAAGATGAGCAGATTGCTTTCATGAAACATTTAGGAGAACATAAAGACAGAGATGAAATATTGTGTTTGTTTTTCCAACATCCTGCAAATAACAAACCATAACAGTGGAAAAATTAGAAGTTTTCTTCAGAAGCTTATCACTGGATATCCTATGCTAACAGGCTGAATAACTGTTCCACAAATCTATTATGGCTTCCGACATGGATAACTAGAATTCACACTGCAGCCTCCTTTGAACATGCCTATGTTTTGGACCACTAGAATAAGAACAGAAGAGATTTGTACCACCTTTTATTCCACCACAAACCCTTTTCAGTGTGGTTCTTCATTTCCTTGGTACATGGATTTTCAATTTCATAGAGCACACTGTCATGAAAAGCTAAGAGGCAAAAATAATAACATGAAAAAGTGATGAAAAGTAGGGACCTAGGTAGACAAAAGTAATCACTTATTTAGGCTTTCCCATAAATAAAAGTGAGTATTTTGATCGAGAATCAAATAACCATTTAGGGCAGCATCTTACATGACTTTTCAGGATTCACAGAAGCTGTATGGTTCTGGTAGTCTAACTTGGTAAACTCTATGTCCCTAGTAAACATGGCAGCAGTCTATATTACCATGTCACCACAGGAGGGGCACTAGCTGTAGCAGTTGGGGACCAAATGAACAGATGGGGATGCTTTTCTCTTTCTCTCCCCTTTTCTTCTGCTTTTCAAACAAGTAAATAGATCTTAAAAATAAGTGAATAAAATCCCACTACAGGCCAGAGTTCTGTTTCAATATATCAGTAACTCCAGTTAATTCTAAATTAATATTTTTTCAAAAATAACTCAATATATCATAATAACTGGAATTTCTGATGAGTTGCAAAATAATTTGACTATTTTAATTAATTAACTTTTCTTTCCTTCAGGAAAATTAGATCTTTTTCTATTGACACTTTCATTCACATTCTGAGAAATTGGAAATTCCTGAAAGCAATCCTTCAGGAGTTTATTTCTTAAGTTCAAACACATTAAATATGAAACCTTATTCCCATGTAACATTTATATCTAGGGAAAATGAATATATATTCATGATAAGCATTCTATTTTTACCCATTGAGTACTGTATTATTTATAAAATGAAACCTACTGCGAGTAAAATACAAACATTTAAAATGAACAATTCATAAATATGTGTATATGTATTTTTTTCACTATCTTTTTTTGTGATTGACCAAGTAAAGAAGTAAAGGAGTATGCTATACAGAAAACCAAGGTGTAAGACGAAAAGTAATCCAATTAAATAAAAATTTATGAAACACACATGTATAATATGTGGATTGAAAATGATACATTTCAGGTGCTCAATTAACTCTAAACAGAACAACTGCAAAAAGGATTCATACTGGTACATATCATAATAAAAGCACTGATAAGTAAATAACAATCAAGCAGATAAAACCTTGGAAATAGCAAGAGAAAATAACTCAAGATGTGTAATGTTCCTACAATGTTATCAGACCATCACTAGGAACAATAGAGACCAGAATACAAAAATGCTACATCCAGGAAAACTAAGTTAAACTCTGGGTAAAATAAATTACAAAAAGACAAGTGTGAGAGAATTTTGTGCTGGAAGATTCACTTTGAAAAACTACTAAAGGTGGTTCTTTAGGCATAAAGCATGAAAATACAGACCAAAATTCAAATCTACGTGAAACAATTAACTAAAGGAAATTCTGTTTAACTATATCCAGGTATGTTATATGTAATTAGAGATGACAGCTTAAATGCATATAAATTTACCTCACTCATCTTAACCTGTTTAAGAGGCAGTTGTGTAAAACTGTAGTGTTGGTCCTGTTAACATATAGAAATGTAATATATTTAGCACAGGAGCTCAAAGGAGGTATGTAGAAATAAAACAGTTTTGGAATAAGGAGCTGGCAGCAGATGGTAACTAAATCCTCAGGAAGAAAGGAAGACATTCAAAAAAATGAAAAATAATGTTTAATATAACAGATAATATAAATATATACTTTATTTTTCGTCTTTAAAAACATGAAAGTTTTAGAACTAATATCCAAAACAATATGTCAGTGGGTTAATAGCATATATAGGTACATTTTGTATAATTATAATAGTGCAAAAAAGAGAGGATAGAGCTTTATGCTAGGAATTATAATTTATTATAAAGCTGATATAAATGCCAATAAATTCATATTTTTGACTATTTTAATATATTTAACAGCCACTGAAGTTGCAACTCAAATTGGCACAGTAAAGACTCAAAAGAATTCAAATGCTACATTAGGAAACATTCACCTCATGCTAAAGAAATAAATGAAGGAAAATAGAAAACTAGCATCTGCTTGACAAAGCAGAAAACATGAGCAGCAAATTTAAGTACAACTATCAATAGTAAAATTAAATGTTACTATAGGCAATTATAATGCATTGTATATTTTGAAAGATAGATGAAAGAAGTCAATGTTATCACTGAAAACAAAAGCAAAATATCAATTTTTGAAGAAGTAGATAATACCTTCCTGGAGTTGTACATTTCACCCTACATCAAATCATTTGTCGCACAATAATATGTAAAATTTTTATTTGTTATTTTTTAAGATATTCAATGTAACGAACAAATGCAATACTATGGTAATTGACATGTCATATCACAGCATTTAACAAATAGAAAAAGAAAACATGAATGTATTAAGCAATCTGATTAAGCAACAGTGGTTGTCAGACTGGATTTAACAAAAGAAAGAGCCAGTATAGTCTTTATGCAAGAGAGACACTCCTTTGAGGCAAAGGCACAAGAAGGAAGCAAACAATGAAAAAACATCATGTAAGCAGCAAGGATAAGAAACCTAAAGTACCTATTCTAATTCAGAAGGAAAAAAAAAAAAACCAAAAAACTGACTTCAAAACCAAAATTTTGCTGGAGCTAGGTAATACCACATTTTATAATAAACGTTAATTCATCAGTATGAAATGAAAATCACAGACATACCTGTACATGACCAAAACATTGACTATTTGCTTTTGACAAGAGGAAATTAAAAAGTAGGTAGTATCCCAGTAATCATTTTAAAAATGAATTCATGTTTACTCACTGTCTGGATTAATGATTGTTAAAAAGGCAACAATGTGTTAATAAAATTTACTTAACTATTCTTCATTTTGCTTAAACTTTTTTTCTCTTAATATCTCTGTGTTAAATGATGTTTAATAATTTCAGATTATGGGGTAACGTTTATTTAAATAGTCGATAGCTTCATCCTTAACACTGAATATAAAGAAGTAATCTTGTCTGGGGTTTACAAACATTTGAAGAAGAAGCAATCTTTATTGAGCTTGAATGATCAACAGTTCATCAGGCAAAAAGAGAGATAAGATTTTTCACAGCATCTACTTTTTGAATTGTATAGTAACCAAGATGTCATATATTTAATTAGGTGGAATAATGAGACAGCACTGTGATGACACTCATGGCAAATATTGTCTGATGAATTTTTGTAAGAGAAAAGAAGAAAAACTTAACATGTATCATGTTTAGAAAAACATTTTTAAAATATGTATATATCATGGCGGTTAGGTAATTAATGTCAGGTCTCACAACAAAGTTAGAAATCTCCATGACTTATCACACAGAGATCTCCCTGTCTCAGCGGAACACATATTTCTTACTTACGGAAGAAAAGACTTCTTCCATTATGACAATATGTTAATCACACTAAGTGTTTTCCAAAATCGTCATGAAGGGAGATAAACGAAGGAGCCACAGGTCACATATTTTACTCTCTAACAATTAAGAGGTACATTACACTTGAAATGGGCCAGTAACCAAATTTGCCACATAGCTTTATCTTACAAAAAAAAAGCTGAAAAATCTTCCAACTACGTGAAATAAACTTGCTAACTCAATCTCCCAGTGCAACTAATTTAAAAACTGTTCCTAACGGCTTAGATTGTTTGCCAAACAATTACTGTAATTCTCTCTTTCCAGTATCTCCGACCTGCTTGAAATGTAACATCATGGTTCTCCATCAAAAGGTGGAAATGATCTCCCTATCTCTTAAATTTAAATTATCTCTGTGACTTCCTTTGAAGACAGGGATGAGGGAGAATGTCTTGTACTGGTTCGGAATCGAATCCTCCATCACTTTACATTTGCTCTTGGCAGCTTGTGCACCAGCTCGGACTGGACTTGTGGATGGTGAGGGGCACTGCAGGCCAGCCACTGCAAGCTAACTATACACGCAGGAGTGAAACCACTCCAGCTGAGTCACGCCAACCCGTGGCCGGGTTACTGCAGCGTGTGAGCCAGTCCAGCCAGGATTTGATGAACTGACCCCCATCATGTGGGGACAAAGAAACAAAATCGAAAGTAACAAAAACATTCCATGCACCTGAAGACAAAAAAAAAAAAAGGCTACAAAGAAGAAAGTACTTCTTTCCTAGAAAAAAACATTTCTTTGTCGCTTCTCTGTGCTTTGAGATAAATATAAATCTTTTTTTAAAAAAAAATGCTAAGTAAACCTCTAGGCAGTTTTAACACCCTAGAATGCTTTTCTTGAGGACCTAGCAGCCATGTCCTTGAAATGGAACCATGCCTCAAAGCTGAGATGGAGGGTAGGAACCTAACTAGGTCAACTTTCACTGCCAGCTCCAAGTAGGAAAGTTCTGCCCTTGACTAAGGAAGGTGAGCTAACAGGCCAATTAGACAGTGAATGTACAACAAATCATTAGCGGCTCACGGTGTTCTTTCCAATCTCTCTTTTTTGAGCACTTTATGTAATTTATCCAGAAGGAATGCAGTCTTGTGTAATGTGTTGTATTCATTCTGTCTACACAATCTTTTTTTTTTTTTAGCAGATTGTCTGTGATCCAGAACTTCATCTGGTTTAATGTATATATTATATATATATTTTAATGTATTTTGTGAAGATGAATGTACGCGTTGACATGTGTCTTAATTCTTTTGTTCCCGTAGTTCACAGAGCTATCCATATGATTCTAGAACCATGAACAGTAACAAATGGTGGTTGTCTAAATTGTAAATATTGGATTATTTTGCACAAAAGAAAGTAATTTCTGGACAAGTTTAGAAATACTATATCTTAACTCACGCACACAGTAATAAAGACAAGAAACCTTGATAAACTTATCACATGATTTCAAAATATATCTTTTAAAGATCTTCTTTTTTTAAAAAATTTTTATTACAAAGTCAGATATACAGAGAGGAGAAAAGAGAGGAAGATCTTCCATCCGATGATTCACTCCCCAAGTGAGCGCAATGGCCGGTGCTGTGACAATTCGATGCCAGAAGCCAGGAGATAGGAACCTCCTCCAAGTCCCAAGGCTTTGGGCCATCCTCAACTGCTTTCCCAGGCCACAAGCAGGGAGCTGGATGGGAAGCGGAGCTGCTGGGATTAGAATCAGCACCCATATGGGATCCCAATGCGTTCAAGTTGAGGACTTTAGCTGCTAGGCCATGGTGCTGGGCCCTTGATGTTGAAATATTAACAGCTAGTTGAAACTATTGTTTTATCAGTAACCCAAAACACATCTTGCTTGTATATTTTCTAAGCAAACCAACAAATTCTATTTCACTCATCTCTGTATACCATTTGATAAATATTACAACCTGTACTCTAACTACTCACTATATTTGTATTGGATTAAAAAAATGTTCAAGGTGAACAAGAATATCTGAGAACACTACCTTATGCTATAAGATCTTCACAATATTTGTGCTGGTTTCTAGTCTTCAAGGTATACAGCGCCTGAGAAACAGCTCAAAACATACGCGGATAGCAGTGAAAAGAAAATGAGGAACATAATTTATCACATTTTAAACATTTACCATTCTATAATCTGAATATTTCACACTCATGTCAATTTTCTCTTTTATTTTCCTTTTCTTAGTATTTAAAAAAATAAGAGAAGAAAATTCATGAATATTAAGTTTATTAAATGAAAGATTTAGAAAATACAAATTGTTTTAATTTTTGTGCTGTGTGATATGCTGCCATAAGCACTAATTACCCTGTTGTTATAGATTAAATATCAAGTAACAAAAGAAGTCAATGCACAATGTTATATATTTTGTTTACTTTTACATAATCAATTTATATTTTTTACAGTCAATCTGACCTTATTAATGTGCTGTAGGAATTCACAAATTATGTTTAAGACATTGAAACAATGGCATCGAAAGCAAGCCTAGCATACCGTTAGTTTGTTTATGTTGGACAAATAGTAAAAAGGAAAACTTTGCATGAGTTGAACATCAAGAGGCATTTGAAGTATAAAAATATTTCTCTGTGTTTTCTGTAGTTGAAAATAAGTTGGAAGCATATTTCTACTGGGAAAAAAAAAACTAAGTTTTATTATATAAGGCTATGCAACAAAGCAACGTCCCAAGTAGCATTTTATCCCAAGATTTTCTAAACCACGAGATAGCGTTTAAGCAAAACTATGAGACAACATTCTGCTTTCTCAGGTGTCCATAAAAATTTTATTTAAAATAAGTTGGTCAATTATAATAAATTAAAACATGTTATTGCTAGGCTTTCTGAGCTCTATTCCCTTGATTGAGAAAGTCAATGTGATGATCTGTCTACACACACAGATGGGCACTGACATACAAGGGTTCAGTATATTAGTTTTAACTTCATGTTCATGTAAAGAAATGCATGTCATGATCCTGGCACAGTAGCCTAGTGGCTAAAGTCCTTGCCTTGCTTGTGCCAGGATCCCATGTGGGCCCTGCTTCTAAACCCCTTCGGCCCCACTTCCCATGCAGCTCCCTGCTTGTGGCCTGGGAAAGCAGTGAAGGTTGGCCCAAAGCCTTGGGACCCTGCAGTCACTTGGGAGACCCAGAAGAGGCTCCTAGTTACTGGCTCCAGATCGACACAGCCCCAGCTGTTGCAGCAGCTTGGAAAGTGAATCAACAGACATGGATCTCCCTATCTGTCTCTTGTCCTCTCTGTATACCTGACTTTCCAATGAAAGATAAAATAAATCTTTAAAAAAATCAATAGGTTGTTATGTGTGGATTAGTATCTGGGATCACTTTCTGTTTCATTGGTCTTGTCTTTATGACACTGTCATATTGCTTTGGTTACAGTAGTTCTGTGCTATGATTGAAATCTGGTGTTGTGACATCTCCTGCTTTGCTATATTGTTGAAGATTATACTGGCTATTTGAAGTCTCTTATGTTTCCCCATAAATTTTAGGATTGTGTTTTTCTAGTTTTATGGAGTATGCCATTGATAATTTAAAGGCAGTTGGGTTTTATCTATGTCAATCTCTTGCACACTACGCTACTACTCATTTTTTCTACCTACAGAATATAGGTAAAGAAAATCCTTCCAACCCCATTCACATTCCCACTAATCGAAGCAAGGAATTGCATTTTATTGATGACAAAATTGAGGACAATCTTCTGAGTGGACACACAATACAGCTTAACAGTGGTAATGGTATGTAAGGGTAGCATTCATTAAGATAACATCCTCACTCATCCTAGTTTAACTGCTACTCCACAAACTTTTAGGAAGCTGATCAAAGTGGATGAGAAGTATTTGCTTTTGCCAAATCTGAGGAAATAATGACCTGAACTGCATAGTATTTACTCCTCCAAAAGTTGGAGAAGGAACTAAGGGGAGAAAAGAAGGCATTATATGCAAATAGGCTAAATATATTAACATGAATGTATTCTAGATTATGCTATTGTTCCCGACGAATAACTCCCTGCTTTGTTCCATTCCAAACCATTGCTATATGAATCAAGTGCTTTCTGAGGGAAGAATGTTCCCCTCTCCATACACATTATACATCACTGTGCAACTTACATTGAAAAATAAAATTTGGATGTAGTAGAACTAACATTACAAGCTAGTTGTAATGCACAGCTTCTTAAGAACTTTTTATCAAAAAAAAAAAAAAAAGCAGATACTTCAGTTTGAGCAGTGGGATGAAGAACAGAAGGCAAAGAAAAACATAGTCACCTGAAACTGACAGGCAGAGAAGTCAGCCTCTGTCTTCCTTTTTTACCTATCTTGGGGAGTTTAAATCACCTGTAAATAACCATGAAACATGAGTATTAGGCCTTGTGGTTTCGATAGGAGGAGACAAAGCCTCCGTGCCATCTGCACTGTATTTGTCTCTTGAGATAACTGATAGCACTGACTTATTACAATTGAGGAAAAAGTTATTCCTGAGAAAAATAACTTCCTAATAAATGCTAAGCTGTAAAAACTGGAATAAAAGCCACAGAAGACATTTACAATCACCTATTGAAACAATAAAGTTCAAGTAAGATCATTAACCATCTGAGATTTCTGTAGGAAAAAATCATGACAAAGAATAATAAGACATTACTAAAGAATCAGAGGACTACACGGAGCAATTGTGTGTTCAAGGAAAATCTGAAAATAGAAACTAGCTAAGACACAAAGTACGTTAAGGAAACAGTCAACAGCCAACATTCTAAATCTGGATTTATATGCCACTGATGAAGACAACGAGGTCTGTCAAAATTCAAGGGTCTTTATTCATTTATTTGGGAGGCATAATTTTGGAACCCACTTCAATAAAAAAATTAAGCATCACCGAGAAATTTAGCAATTAACTTGCTAAAACATCTTTACAAAAATGCATTGTTGGATACTAGGTTTGTGTCTAACACTTTTGATACAAAACACTTTTGATACATTTGTTAGTGGAAAGGTATTTGTATCATAGGATTCTATACTATGATTGGAATAAGCAGGTCAAGTCTGTTAATCTCAGAAATAATCAAGTAAGGTCAAATGAAGAAAAAAATTAACCTGCAAACTGTCTCTTACAAAATATAATGAACAAAAATTAAAATCAAGTATGCTTGTCTTCTGTATGAATTTTATATTGCTGCACTGCCAAGAATAAATGTTTCTCTGAACATTTTGTATATTGAAAGTGTAGATTATAGAATAAAATCTAGATATTGATAAGGCTATATTTCTCTCAGAAGATTGAAAGCTGAGATAAGAAATTTTTTGTTGATTTAGGTTATGGACAAAAGTCAGTTTCTTATTAGTGATTGATGGAGTTTCCAAACTTCTGTTGGCCTCCTTTGCTTCTGGATCTGTGTCTCCCTCCCTTTACCTTCCAAATCAATAAGAGAATGTTGATTCCTTATCAGGCTTGCTCCTTTTGCTCCAAGGCTTTGGGAAGGGCTTTTATCTTTTAAGAAATCTTGCAATACATTGAGTTCTACTTAGAAAACTAAATTTAATCTCACAGCCATGAAGGGTGTAACTTTAATGTGTAAGTTTAATTATGCCTCCAAATTCCTTTGCCTTGTAATTAACCTCTCCAATGGTTAGGTGAATAGCACACAGACATCTCTGGAGGACATCCTTTTGCCTGTGATCCCTGCTAAAATTCAAAAACAGAATTAGTAAATTACAGTAAGAAAGGAAATGGACACAATTAAGGCAATCTTTATATCCGTTTCTGTCCTTAGTCCTGTGTGAGAACTTTGGGCAGTCCTTACCAAAATCCAAGGACACTTTCCACAGAACTAGAATGAAAAATTATAAAATACACATGGAACCACAGAAGGTCCCAAATAACTAGAGCAATCTCAATCAAAAAGTATGGAGCATTAGACAGCATACCAACCAATATCAAACTTTAATACACTGAGGAAGCAATCAAAACAGTTGGGTTCAAACATAGACACAGACACAGGTTGGAAGAAAGCAGAGTACACAGAATTAAAGCCAAACATATATGGCCATGTAGTTTTCAACTAGGGCAGCCAGAAGGAACTATGGGAAGAGGAAAATGGTCATCTTTTCAATAATGATGATGTTGGAAATATAAGCTCTCAATATGTAAAATAATTATATTGGACCTTATTCATACACAAAAGCAAGTGCAACATAGATAAAAGGCTTCAAAGTGAGTCATGAAAACCTAAAATTCATTGAGGAAAGCAGGAAACAGATCTGGAAGCAGCAACATGCTGCCAAAAGAGACCTGCAGGTACATTTGGTAGTTACCTCTTTTATTTTTACTTGCATCTCTGAAAAGTAAAGAACAAAATATCCTTACATAGGACTTCAACTACTTTATCTTACCTTACGTAACTGTCACTGAATATTTCATTTTGGAAGTTTATTATCCTGCTCTAGCAACCAAAAAAAAAAAAAAGGTGTGGTATTCATTTCATGTTTTGTTATTGAAGAAGCATCGACATTAGCTTAATATCATTTTGACCAAGATTGTCTGTATTTGGACATCTAATGGGAATATAAACATTTTTAATTTTTTAAGATTTATTTATTTATTTTATTTGAAAGGCATATTTACAGAGAGAAGGACCTTCCAGCCACTAGTTCACTCCAAGTGGCTGCAAAAGCCAGAGCTGAACCATTCTGAAGCCAGGAGCCTCTCCCAGGCCTCCCACATATTTGCAAGCTCCCAAGGCCTTGAGCAATCCTCTACTGCTTTCCCAGGTCGTAAGTGGAGAGCTGGATGAGGAGTGGAACAGCTGGGACACCAAACAGCGCGCATTTTGGATTCTGGTGTGTGAGAGGTAAGGATTTAGCCACTAGGCCACCATCCCAGGCCCAACATTTTAATTTTTATCTTATGTGTTCTCATGCTTGCCAACAAATTTAAGGAAGCTGTGAAGGATTGATAATTTACATCTACAATACCTTTAATTAGATAAAAATTTAGTTTTCATATTCTACATCTTTATAGAGTAAGATGACCAGACACCTTAGGATGTTTTCCAATAACTTTCAACTTCCATTGGTTTCTCACATAGTTAATAATTATAACTAAAACCCCTCACTAGAAATAGCACAAGTGTTTCACAATTTCCGGGGTCACAGAATTTAATTTTCAAATGTAGGTAAAACACCAAAACATACCAAATTATTAGGTTTACAGAAACAGCATAAACAGAATTGAGCAGCAAAACAATTAGGTGAGCCATCACTGTTCAACTTCCCATATCAACGGAAAATAATTTTAAAGTCAGTGAAAAGTAGGAACAAATTTCAAATACCATTTTTCTATTCTAATAGTGAAAGAGAAAACCTAATTAATTCAGACTTGCTGCTGAATGATCACAGAGAGATCCTGAGCAGTCTGTTAACAAATGCCCCGCCTTGTAAAGCATGTCAGGGTGAGCTATACTCAACATGCAGCAGCTCGGGAAATTCATGAAGAAAGCCATGAGCATGGGGCCTTGGCAACACCGGAAATCACTCCTACTCTGCTCTTCAGAGTGGAACAGACAATGAACAAATGGAAACAGAATTCATGAAATTGTGAATTACACCAAGCAAAAACTCCAGTGCCTAACTACCTCTGAAGTAAGAACCAAAGAATTTAAAATCAAACCTGGAGCAAATAGTACACATGAAACGTGTATATTTCCAGAAATGTCAAAATGAGAAAATGGTTAATATCAGCAATGTTTCTGTCAGCGCCAATGTTTGGCTCAGTGGATGAAAAGTCCAAGGAGGAGATTTTTGTCACTTACTGAGTGGCTGGTTGCAGTCCCTCCTTGGCTTCCAATCTAGCTTTCTGATGATTCCCACTCTGGGAAACGATGGATGATTGATTGTCCAAGCCCCTGTCACCCACACAAAGAGACTCCAGTGGAATTCCAGGCTCTTGGCTTCAGCCTGGTATCAGCCCAAGTTACAACATCTCGGGAGTGAATGAGAAGATAGAAGCAGCACTTTCTCTGTCTCTCTACCTTTTAAATAAAATCAAGCTATTCAAATTGTGCTTTATGAATGTAGGGTTACAGGTCACTATGTTTTATGCAGATTTCACTTCCTTTGGACATATTCCCAGAAATGGGATAGCTGGGTAATATGGTATATCAATTTGCAGTGTCTTAGTACTCCCCATACGGAGTTTCATAGTGGCGGTACTAGCCTCCACTCCCACAAACAGTGAAGTAGGGCACCTTTCTTTCTGCATTTATGCCAGCAGGTGGTATTTGCATTTTTGAATGTAGGGCTAATTTCACTGCAGTTAGATAGAAACTAATGGTGTTATTTATTTGTATTTCCCTGATAGTTAAGGACCTGAGCACTTTTTCAAATTGTATTAACCATTTAAATTTGCTCTTCTGAAAAATACCTGCTCAAATTAATTTTTTTCTTAAAGTTTTATTTATTTTATTGAGAAGGTTGATTTACAGAGAAAAAAAGACAAGGAGAAAGATTATCCATTCACTGATTCACTCCCCAAGTGGCTGCAGTGGCTCCAAAGCTAGGAGCCAGGACCCTCTTCCGGGTCTCCCACGTGGGTGCAGGGCCCCAAAGCTTTGGGCCGTCCTCGACTGCTTTCCCGGGCCACAGGCAGGGAGCTGGTTGGAAAGTGGGGCAGCTGGGATTAGAACCGGCGCCCACATGGGATCCTCATGGTTGAAGGGGAAGATTTAGCTACTGGATTATCATACCAGATCCCATCTATTCCACAGAATATTTACACCAGATGTATTTGAATTGATGTTCAATATTCAAATTAGTTTGCATAAATATCAAATATAAAAAAGACTTCTTTTGGAAATAGTGTGATTATTTTACTTCATTCCTGAATAAATAAAACATATGTAAATCTTATTCAGTAACAAAATCATGGTATCCAAATTTTCAACCTGTAATTTATTGAAAATTTCAGTATTTTGATGTTTCTACATTAGAAATACTATAGCATTGGGCCTGGTGTTATACCCTAGTGGCTAAAGTCCTCGCCTTGCACACACCAGGATCCCGTAGGGGCACCAGTTCTAATCCCTGCAAATCAACTTCCCATCCAGCTCCCTGTGTGTGGACTGGGAAAGCAGCAGAAGACAGCCCAAAGCCTTGAGATCCTGCACCCTGTGGGAGACCTGGAACAGGCTCCTGGATCCCGGCTTCAGATCAGCTCACCTCCTGCCATTGTGGCCACATGGGGAGTGAATCAGAAAATGGAAGATCTTCTCTGTCCCTCCTTCTCTATGTATTTCCGACTTTCAGTAAAAAAGAAATAAATATTTTTTAAAAAGAAATGTTATAACATCTGTAATCAGGGAGCATGAAGCTGTGGAAATTAAAATAACCCCATGAAAAACAAAAATAGAATTCTGATGAAAATAGGAGACTGTGGGGCTGGCTTTGTAACTCCTAAATCCTCACCTTGAAAACACCTACATCCCATATGGGCACCTGTTTGTTTCCCTGCTTGTGGCCTGGGAAAGCAGCAGAGGACGGCCCAAACCCTTAGGACCCTGCATCCATGTGGAAGACTTGAAAGAAGTTCCTGGCTCCTTACCTCAGATTGGCTCAGCTCCAGCCATTGTGGCCATTGGGGGAGTGAACCAACAGATGGAACATCTTTTTTATCTGTCTCTCTCTTTCTCTCTGTAGGTCTGATCTGCCTTTCCAATAAAAACAATTAAAGCTAAGAAAATGAAAATAAAAAAATGTTAGCTAAAGGACTGGGAGACAATGTATGGTTCCTAGAACTGTATGTACTGCAGAAAATGCACAATTTTTGATGCGTATCAAGAATGTAGTTTTTGGCTAGAATACCGAGATCATTCTTGGGAGCTTGACTGAGTTTCTTATCACAGAAATGACCTATGTTAATATTCCAGATTATAGCTTTTACACATGGACATACATTGCTTATTCAAACACCTAACGTGTAATTGTAGGTAGCATGAAAAGGAATAGTGGAGTCAGAAGACTTAGGTATCAGTATCTGTTTCATTATTTATGAGGTTGTTATCTTTCAGCATTTCTCTACACCCTCCCTGGATATGCCTAGGAGCACACTATTAATACATCATTTGCAAGCAATCCTTGACATAAGAATTTTCTTCTAGGGAACCCAACCCACAGCACCTACAAAATGATATTATTGAAATATTATGTTTTTATAGACCTATTTAGAAATATATAGGCTTCTCAACTATAGGACTGTATAATAAACAACTCATTCCAGATGACTAACTAAATGTGTGGCTTCATACTTTTGGCCTGAAAATTGCAACACGTGCTGGTACATTTGCTTGAATTTGTTCTTTGGGTATTCATCAGTCCTCTGCTTAAAGGTCTTAGTTCTACTACTTAAAGAGACATTTTGAAAGAACGTAAGATTATAATGTGCAATGCTATTTCCAGGCACAGTTATGACTATCTAAGAGTTAATTACGTAATAATGCGTAGCATTATATGCACGTATTTCTCTGACTGTGGATTCATAGTCTGACTTTTATTTTAAATAAATAACTATAGTGATGATTGTTTACATACAAAAGTGACATGTGTTATGAAAGGTAAGTGAAGGGCATAAAAAAAGAAGTTGTAATTCAAGTTAGAATGTCAGGCAAGGGTCTGCTAAGCGGAGATTGAAGGGATCGTCAAACTGCAGGAGAAGAGGGAAGCACAAAGTGTTGCTTTGGGTGGAAGGAAATTGGTGAACACAAAGTAAAAAAACAGTAATCTTTGAATGAATATAAAGTTTCTACCTTAAATATATCTCCTACTTCTTGACGACTTTTCTCTGGATATGAGTGAAATAACGGAATACTTAGCAAGTAAATCCAGTTAGCACACTTTTTTTCTCTGTTTCCTCATTTGCACATTGGTGTGACTTAGAATACATATATTCACACATCTATCTAACTATATAGTTCTGAGCTTTGTGAATTTAAACTAGAACTTTCCCAATTATTCTTATTATAATTCATAAAACAATATAATAAAATGCAAAAACAGTACAAGTGTTATTTTGAGGCTTATGAAAAACTTTCATATTTTGTTAACACCTTCGTAAATATAAGATTTAAAACTGAAAAAAAAACCCCTATATCTTTTATAACTTGGAACAGGAGTTACACTATAAGGAAAGAAAATTAAGCCTGTTAAATTGCCTAGTACTCACAATTTTGATAAAATGTGGATAGCAAAATTACATAAATTTGCATAACCT
Organism: Ochotona curzoniae; assembly: GCF_017591425.1. NCBI lineage: Eukaryota > Metazoa > Chordata > Mammalia > Lagomorpha > Ochotonidae > Ochotona > Ochotona curzoniae. The sequence continues at coordinate 36,258,748 of NW_024466502.1, read as the reverse complement.
CCGATAATTATAATAAAGGTGAGTATAGACAGAACTTTCACAAGTCACACAGTAATAAATAAATTAAGAACCCTATAAGGCCCTACCATTGATTTGTAAGTACGTACTAAATATTCCAAAATAAAATTATTTGAGAAATAATCTTTCTGATACCATATACACTCATTTTCCAATGTCCAGACACATACTTTATTTCTTTGTTTAAGATTTTATTAATGGGGCCCAGCGTCGTGGCCTAGCAGCTAAATTCCTCGCCTGGAACACTCCAGGATCCCATATAGGCTCTGGTTCTAATCCCGGCAGCTCCACTTCCCATACAGCTCCCTGCTTGTGGCCTGGGAAAAGCAGTTGAAGACAGCCCAATGCTTTGGAGCCCTGCACCCACGTGGGAGACCTGGAGGAGGTTCCTGGCTCCTGGCTCCTGGCTCCGAATCGGCACAGCACCGGCTGTTGTGCTCACTTGGGGAGTGAATCATTGGATGGAAGATCTTCCTCTCTGTCTCTCCTCCTCTCTGTTTATCTGATTTTGTAATACAAGTAAATAAATCTTTATACAATTTTTCTTAATGAGGGTCAGTGTGGCAGAAGTCATTGATTTCAACACCAGCATCCAAATTCAGGCACCAGTTCAAATTCCACGTTTCCATTTCTGATCCAACTCTCTACTTTTAGCCTGGGAAAGCAACAAAGAGTGACTCAAGTACTTGGGCGCCAGCCACCCACATAGGAGATCCAGAAGAAGCTCCAGGATCATGACTACTATGGTCATTTGGGGAGTGAATTAGTCGGTAAGAGATTCTCTCTCTCTCCCTCTCAAGTAAATATATTTTATGTATTCATTCTCTATATATGTAAATATATGTTATATATTTATAGAATTATACAGAGAGAGGGAGAGGCAGAGTGAGATCTTTCTTCTGATGGTTCAATCCCCAGATGGAAGCCAGGTGCCAGGAACTTCATCAGAGTCTCCCATAGAGGTGGCGGAGGCCCACACTCTAGGGGTAATTTGTGTTGATTTCCCTAGGCCCTTAGCTGCGAGCTGCATCAGAAAGTGGAAGCGCCAAGACATGAGCCAACAGCCACATGCTATGCCTGGGTTGCACACAATGACTTTACCAACTATCCCACAATCCCTCCCTCTGTTTAAATAACCACAAAGTATACAGAGCCCTAAAATTTCTGATCTTGTTCTATAAATCTCTTTTGTCCTACTTAGATTTTGTTTAATGCTCCTCCTTCTAGAAACTGTAGCGGTCAGTTTGGATTTGATGCACAAGCAGATAAAGTTTATTTCATGGTGACTGCCAATCTTTACACTTTGCTGTTTATCATTCCAATTAAACCAAGTAGTGAAGGTGGTCTCGAGCTCTACTCAAGTACCTAACTTGAGTTTTGAAACTTACACCTTACAGTTTCCAGTCAAACAAATAAAACTAAAAATTTCTGGATGGTAAGGTGAGTAGGAAGATGTCCCAAAACTCTGCTCCTGGACAGCACTTTATTTCCACAAGTTTACAAAGGTGAGAGAGACAAGCTAACCTTCAGAAAAGAGCATGCTTGCACTCATAAATTCAAAAATTATTTATTCTCAGGGACAATACCTTCTGAAACTCACCACATGACATTTATCCCTTTAACTGCCCTCTTCAATCTGACTGACTTCTAAAGAGACCAAATTTATGTGGTTTCATGCAAGGTCTTTTGAAAATAAATCTTAAGAATAGACTAGTATATAAATTGCATAGAAAATGTCAGCCCTGAAGAGTGATCAGACCCTGAGTGAAGGGAATAATAAAGGGCATGAAGGCTAAATTTTGACATAACCCCAGTGCCGTTACCCACTTCCATCTTTCATTCTTCAAAGCCTCTTTCATATGTCGAATTATAGATAATGAATTAGTATATGAAATAATACTCATCTCAGTGATCATTATTAATACTTGAGTCTAAGTATCTCAAATCACTCCCAGCTATAATTATTCCATTCCTGGAGATTGCTGAATCTCTCTCTAGTTAATTCAGTGGTAACTTACTATCAGTCTAACTTAAGGAACTCAACTTTGGATGCTTAAAGCTCCAAGGCTTTCATTATTTCAGGAGTAACTTCTTTATCTTCTGTGATACAACAGTATTTAAAGACACTTGTTCAAAATAAAAATTGGCTTCAGCATATGAATAAGTAATTCATGTTTCACATTTACCGCATGATATCAAATTATATCTTAACTGAATTTTTAATTGTTTCCCATAAAAAAAAAGTATGTACTTAGAGTGACAGCTTAAGCATATACAAATGTTCATGTTTCTCAGCTTACAGTGGAGTTACTTCCAGATAAGGCCATCCTTTCATGACAATACTCTAAGTGAAAAATGCAGGTAATACACTAAACATACCAAATATCAACCTTAGCTGCCTGGAATGTAGAGAGTGTCGTTTGCTTATGCTTACAGTCATGTGCCTGACTGAGAGCTGTGGCTCATTGCTACTTTAGAGATAAGATTATCTCACTATATACCACTAACCTGAGAAAATACAAAAATTTGTGATATGTATTTCTTTTTTTTTTTTTTTTGAGGATTCATTTTTTTTTTTATTGGCAAGTCAGATATACAAAGAAGAGGAGAGAAAGAGAGGAAGATCTTCCTTCCGTTCATTGATTCTCTCCTCAAGTGACCGCAATGTCTGGTACTGAGCCAATCCAAAGCCAAGAGCCTGGAGCCTCCTCTGGGTCTCCCATATGGGTGCAGGGTCCCAAAGCATTGGGCCATCCTCAACTGCTTTCCCAGGCCACAAGCAGGGAGCTGGATGGGAAGTGGAGCTGCCGAGATTAGAACCAGGGCCCATATAGGATTCTGGCACAAGCAAGGCAAGGACTTTAGCCACGAGGCTACTGTGCTAGGCCCACAACATGCATTTCTTTACATGAATATGAAGTTAAAACTAATATATTGAACCCTTATATGTCAGTGGCTATCTGTGTGTGTAGACAGATCATCACATTAACTTTCTCAATCAAGGAAATAGAGCTCAAAAAGCCTTAGCAATAGCCTGTTTTAATTCCGTATAATTGCCCAAATTTGGTGGCTGTCAGAGACTAAGTTGTTTGATCCATTCTCCTTAAGTTAGCAGTGTAATTTCCCTCTTGCATTATCTCAAATTTCTGTTCTCCTTTTCATGTATGAGATCATAAGCCACCTTCCATTCTACTGAATAGTAGTTAAACTACATGCATATGTTTCTCTTCAGTGTACAAGGTCCACAACACTTCACATGATTTGTTATTATTAAAATGTTGGTATCATTTTAGAACAATGAATACATAATGAAAGTAACTAACACATTGGTTTGGATTTGAAGAAAACCATTTCCATATACGTTTTCCCACAAAATCACACAGTAAGTGACAAGGCAAAAATCAATATGCTTAACTGTCAATTGACTCTTTTGATTTATTCTACCTACGTTGTGTTGATGTGTCTATCAAAAAAATCTGTCATATTTGTAACTACAAATATGGAAAATTATATACAATTTGGATGGATTTAACTTTGGGGAAGTTTGATGCTTTTAACTTGTTACATAAAATTATATAAGCTCAGATATGTGTTGGCTACCACACAAGTGATTTATTACACATTCTCAAATATATTTTTGCATCTTAGTGGGCTTGTGTCATTGTTATTTTGTGGTACCCTAAAGGGTAAACAAAGGATCTCAGAATTATTCCAATCTATGGAGGACATTACATTTTCATCTTTACCCAAAATGTGAGAACAATATATCACATAACCATGATTTCTTCGAACAGCTACGTAAATACTAAGTTTACAGCTGTGAATCACATTTAAAGGCATGGATTCAATATATAATTTATAATGCTGCTCTTTAAATTTTGCCTAAATTGAATTTCCTTAACTGGTTCTCAAGAAAGCTGTTGAGAGTTTAACACTAGAAGCTCTTCAATATTGCTGACAGCATCTGAAAGGGTGGGTTCTATCCTTGAGTAAGTTTTAATATTCAGATACTCATACTGAAAAATATCAAAACAAAACTTCCATCTTCAGTTTTCTCATATCAGCAACTGAATTAGCAATTTATTTTGAAATTCTTTTTTATGACATGGATAATTTATCCAGACCCTGAAACAAAGACAGAATTGGTTTTATTTGTAACTTAGAGAATACAGCATGGTTAGAAATGGATATTGTAGCATTTTCATGAGTTTTGGAGTAATCAGAAATGTACAAATAGTCCTCTAGAGTTCCAAGAAATAAAACCATTTTGTTGCATTGTATAAAGTTTCTATAACCTCTGAAACTTAAGAGGGGTTATATTTTTTCTCACAAATGAGCTCTTACTATACCATTTCTTAAAAATATAGTATTAAAATAACCACCTCTTTGAACTTACAAGACTATTTTGCTAAGCTTATTTTTTGAAATACTTTTGAAGCCAAGAATAGAGGGCCTATAATTATCCTGTCATGTTTTGTTATCTGTATGCATTTTCTTAAAATTCTACCTACAAATCTTCAAAATTTTAGGAAAACACTCTTAGTGTCGACTATTTTTGTCTTCCATTTGGCAACAGGGGAAGATGACAGAAAATATATGGGTGTTAGAACAATGAAATAACAGGAATACATGAACTTTGGAGGTGGTTGTTTTCTACAAAATATTAAGATGTTGGTTTATATTACTTTCTACCTGCATCAGAGTTGGTAGTTCATAAACTATATGCAAATATATAATTTCCTGTAATCTTTGAACAAGCGGATAGCTTATTCAATATTATTTGCTGCTGTTTAATACAAGAGAAAGAGACCCTCACAGAAATTAATTAAATTAAAGTCATCACAATGGGGGGATGGTAAGGGAGTAGAATGCCTCTATACCTGTGTCACTGTATTTTAAAATAATAATAGTAATACTAACAATAATAATAATAATAATAGACATGCATGATTTCCAGATTTCATTTTAATAGGCACCATATTTTAAAATACTTGCATCAGTGCTGGTACCATGGATTAAGCCTCTACCTGTAGTGCCAGCATCCCATATGGGCAACTGGTTTGAGTCCCAGGTGCTCTACTTGTGATACATTTCCTTGTTTATAGCCTGGGAAAACAGCAAAGGATGGCTCAGGTGTTTGGGCTTCTGCAACCAAGTCAAAGACCTGAAAGAAACTTGGCTTCTGGCTTCTGACAAGCCCAGCTCTGGCCACTGCAGCCATTGATGAGATTGTACCAATGCATGGAAGATCTCTGTCTCTCCAACTCTCAATAAAAGTTTAAAAGTCATTAATATTTAAGTAAACATGTAAATGCTAGAAAACAATCACACAAACACACATGTTTAAATGGAACTCCCCCCATAAGACATATTGATAACCAAGATAAAATATATTGACCATGTTTTTGAACCAAATTAAGCTTTTTTTCTTCTGATAATTTTTGAAATAAAAGTAAATTGTAGAAAACCTAATTTGTAAGTACAAACTGTGCTTAATAAATATTTTAATCGCCTATTGTTTTATAATAAGCCACTTTAGAATGTCTCAAGGAACTAATGTTATGGCACAATAGGTCAGAACTCTGTAATGCTGATATTTCATATGAGCACTGGTTTAAGTCCTGGTTGCTCTGCTTCATGTTCAGTTCCCTGCTGATGCACTGGAAATGTGGTGAAAGAAGGCCCAAATGCTTGGACTCCTGCACTCAGATGGGAGATCCAGAAGAAGTTCCAGTCCTGATGTTGGCCTGGCCAGCTCCTCCCATTGTGATCATTTGTGGAGTGAACAAGCAAAGAGAAGATTTCCTCTCTATCTTTTCTCTTCTCTCTGTAACTCTGCCTTTCAAATTAAAACTAATAATGATAGAAAAATAAAAAGTATAGCTTGAGATGATATCCAATTTCTTAAGATGTTATGAATTGAATGGGATCTTCTGGATGGCTCTTCAGCTCCATGAGATATTAACTGAAGTCACTCAATACACTCAGCAGGAGGCCAGGCTAGGGTAAAGATTGAAACTTTTTGTACACGTATTTGACCCCATGTTGTGCCACAGGACATTGCCGATGCCAGTTTTGTATTTTCTCACAGTACAATATTCTCGGAGAAACTGCTGTTTTTACAAGAGGTCCATCTTTTCTAAAAACACTTGTAAAAACTGTCAGATGCTTTCGTGAATATTAGCATACATAATTGAAACAGTTCCAATTTTTCCTGTGTTACTATTTTAAAAGGCTTATTTATTTGAAAAACAAAATGAGAGAGACAGAGAGAGATCTAGGTTCAGTCTGCTAACTCTCTCCCAAAATGGTTACAAACGTCAGGGCCAGCTCAGGCCAAGGAATCAGAAGATTCATTCCTGTCTCCAATGTAGGTGCAGAAGCCCCAGTGCTTTGGCGGGGAACTGGATTGGAAGTGATGTAGTAAGGACCTGACCCAGTGATCATACGTGATATGAGAATGACCACACATGACATGAGAATCATAGTCATATTATCCTGATATATTACAGTGCTGCTTCTAACTTTAGTGAAAATAATTATGGTTCACAATCAAAAGTAAAAATTAAGGTTCAAATTGATGAGAGAAGGCAAAGATTGACACTAGGCAGTTGTGGTCATTATCTACCATACCAAGTAGGTATAAAGCAAAGTTAAAAAAATTAAAAACATTAATTTCCACAGCTAACTATTTGAACTTTAAAACTTAGAAGATACCATTTGAAGTTTATTATTGATCACAAAATTGAAGAAGTCCTTACTGAAATAAAAAGCTAGAATACAAGTTTATGTTTAGATCTACTCCAGTTAATAATGTGTTCCCTAATTTGTTAGTCTTCTTAAAAATGAAATGTCTTCTATTTCAGGGCCCTAGTATTTACAATTTTGCACTCAAGGGTTGACAGTCATTAAGTCTCCTCTAGGATTTTCCATATCCCATTTTGGAGCATTTGGTTCAAGTATAAGCTTTGCTCCCAGTTCTAGTTTCCTATTAATGCCCTCGGGAGGGAGGCAGCAGATAATGGCCCACGTCTTTGAGTTCCTGCCCTGGGAGAAGTGCACTGGCTCTTAGCCTCCTGAATTTGTCTCGGCCCAGACCTGAACTCAGCAGGTGTACGGGAGTGAGGTCTAAGATTTGATGCCCTCCGCACATTTGTCTTTCACTCTGTCTAGATCTTTCTCTATATGGCTGCCTTTCAAACAAAAATTAAAAATTAGATTTTAATGTGGTTGGGGAATTTTAAGAAATAAAGAAATGCATTTCTGTTCTCCCCTAAAAGGTTGGCAATGAAAGTTCAGCTCTGTCAATAGAAATCTAGTAATTTATTCATGTGACTCTCACTTTGTCTTCTAACAAGTTGTAAAATGCTTTATGGATTTCAGTTCCATCTCGATAAGCAAATAAGAACTCATATATTGGCCTTCTCTGATAAAAAAAAATTTGTAGTAATTTTCTCCACAGTTCAATATGTAAGTTGTCTGTGGGATGAACTTTGATATGAACATATTACAACACCGGCTCTTAACCTTCCTGTTCTGAATAGTCAGTAAATGTTTGCAATTATTGCAAATGTATGCATGTATGCATTTTTCTGGAAGGAGGAATCTTTTTAGTTTTTGTTCACAAAGCATCTGGAGAGCCCCCAAACTTTGTATGTCTTCCTTTCTAGAATCAGAAAACTACAATTGAATCGTGATTTGAAGAAGTCTTTTTGTCTATCTTTAAGTAACCATCTCATTTTTGTTTAGTTAGGAATATTAGCTAATTTATTCCACCTCAGAAATCATATGTATATGTATATATATTTTTTACAGTTATACTATTAGTTGTTTGTAGGAGTCAGGGTTTTAAATTATAATTTGTCTCACATAGAATCTGAATAACATTAAACACTTCTCTTCTCATTTGTAAATATATATTTTATGATTTAAAAAATATCATGTCATTTTTCCTCCCCTAAAAAAATATAAATCACTTATATAATGATTTCCAATTGTCCAGTAAAAAAAAAAAAAAGAAAAAGAAGGATAAAATTTCTACTTTTCAGGACCAGGTGTGGTAGCCTAGTGGCTAAAGACCTCGCCTTGCATGCACTGGGATCCCATGTAGACACTGGTTCATGTTGCAGCTACCCCAATTCCTATCTAGCTGCTTGTGGCCTCGGAAAGCAGTAGAGAATGGCCCAAGACCTTGGGACAATGCACCTGTGTGGGAGACACACAAGAAGCTCCTGGCTCCTGGCTTCGGATTGGGCCTTTACAGTTTTTGTGGGAATGAATTGGCAGATGGAGTACCTTTTTCTTTGCATCTCTTCTCTGTATATCTACCTTTCCAATAAAAAAAAAATTAAATCACACTTTTTTTCTCTCTTGTTGTTAGATCTATCAAGGCAATATTACTTACTGAATAAAGCTATAAGACTTATATGACTTTCTTACATGAGTTTTCAGAACTGTTAAAAAACAAACAAACAAAAACAAACAAACAAAAATCTTCTGTGGCTACAGGGCTGTGTGAACCAGACCTCTTGTTAATCTGTTCCAGGGATAAAGCAAATGTATAACTCTATTACTTATCACAAAAGACAGCTGAGGATTGATTGAATAATAACTATAGCCACCTTAATTTTAAAATTATATAATGTATTCATTATCACACTAACACTCTGTTATGTCTGGTACATAGAATCAGCTCATGAAGAGACAAGGTGAGATTCAGGTCAGTCTGTCTCGTGAGTCAGAACTTACAGCTGCGCTGCTATGCAGCCTTTCTGTATTTGGAAATGAGTCTCTCTGCCTCCCTCCACCAACCTCTCTCTAATACGCAGTCTTTCATTAGCCTCCTAAGAGTTCTGAAGAAGCTTTTCATTGTGCTCTTGGGAATACATTTTGGCTCGCATGATGCTAGGTTGCATGAAGAGTGATTAGTTGTCAGCCTAGAAGGCCCTTTCGAAGTGTGGGATAAACTCCAATAACGTAAAAACAAATTCTGTTTCAAAGCTAGAAATATTTATTCAAAGCTCTCTGGATAAAATGACTCTGTCTTAATCATAAATGTTCATAGAATTTCCTCTATCTGTCTTTTAAAAGATTGATTTGTTTTTCTTGTAAAGGCAGATGTATACAGAGAGGAAGATTTTACAACACAGTAGGCAGAGCTGAGCTTATCTGAAGCTAGGAGCCAGAAACGTCCTCTGGGTCTCCTAAGTGAATGCAGGGTCCAAAGGTTTTGGCCCATCTTCTACTGCTTTCCCAGGCCACAAGCAGGGAACTGGATGCAAAGCAGAGTCATCAGGATACAAACTAGAGCCAGTATGGGATTCTAGCATATGCAAGGTGAGGATTTAACCACTAGGCTATTGCACTGGGCCCAGAATCTCTTAAGTGGTATCCTATTAACAATATACCAAGCTTTAAAAAAATTAAGTGTATAATTTTTATGCATTGCTTTTGTGTAAAAATTCTTACATGAGCTTCCTTTTAGCTGTATTACTTTAAGTAGTTAGAAGGTTATTATAAAGATTTTCTGTGAAAGTGAAGAGTTTGGTATATGTGCTAGATCAGTTCAATAAGTTGTCGCCCTAAGATGAGGCTGACTGGCGACACAATGTGTCCCAGACCTATAGGCAGCCACATGAGAGAGGATGCTCGGATGCTCTGTCACCCTACCAGAACACACCCCAGAACAGCATGTTTCAATGCTGAGCAACTTACCAGAGAGGCATGGCCTGCTTTAATTGAGTAGAGCCACAGCTTCACTGGATTTTCACATCTTCCCACTTATTAATGGGTTAGCAACCATAACGAGATACAAGAGACATTAAAAAAGAAAAAAAAAGGCCCCTAACACATCAGAACTTTATAAAAGGAATGCTCACTCAATATGCACTTACTGCTATAAGCTTCTGAGAGCAGAGCTTGATGGATTTCTCCCTTGGGCACCACTCCTGGCAAGCAGGAAGGAGTCCGATTCCCTGAAGAGGTGACTTCTTCTGGGCTCACCCCTCCTCACTGTACACGTAATAATCCTTCATCACCATGAGATATAGAGCTAAGTCAACGTTACTATCATAACACCACAAAATCACCAAAGGAACTAAGATGGTAAAACAAGAGAGACTCTTTTATGAATTAAATTGGATATAACTTGCTTTGTTGAAGGTGAGAAAGATAACAATGGTGAGGATGGCAGGGATATGATGCAGAGAGCAGCTGGCATTTGTCAAGATCATCCTGTAGGCCATGCCCTCTGGGTAACTCATCCTCTAAATACTTAAAACAGTACAAGTGATTACAGTTTCCATTACAGGGGGAAAGGCTGGTATAACTAAAGAATTTATCTGGAATTGTACTCAGGCAAACTGGCTTAATCGTTTTTGCCACATTTGGCTTGTAACTGAGGCAAAATCTGGGTTTCTCTCAGGTAGAAATTGCATGTGGTGTTAGACTATAGATTGAAATTCTTCATCAGAAATTCAATTATATTCTTTCAGATAATAGGCAAATTAAAAACCAACAGTAATTAACAATTGATCGAGTTGAATGGTCTCATCTCTAACAAAGGATAGAAAAGCCAGAACCGAACAGTCTTCATATTATAATTATACATTTTGTTTTTGAACACAGATTTTTTTTTCAATTTATATGTTGTTAATTTGTTTCAGCTTTGCTACAATCATGGTCTCCAAAGTGTTTATATAATATAGAAGATACTCTTCCAAGTCTAGCTTGGACTTCTAGTTCAGCAAAATTTAGCATTATCCAAATTGAGCGCTGGGAGACTCAACACATTGCTTTTCATTAGGAGATGTTTGGTGGGATGAGGGGGAAGCACTGCATACAGAACAGGTGCTATATCTTTGATTTCCTCCTTTTATTAATTTGAGTTTTGTAATTTTGATTTAAAGTCACATATGCCTTGGAGTAATTACGTACAGAAATAACTATTGCATCTCAAACTATAATTAGTAGATTAGCCCTTTTAAAATTAATTAATTAACTTATTTATTTGAAAGATGAATTTATGAGAGAGTTTGATATCTTCCATCTGTTCCTTCAGTCTTCCAATGGCTGCAGTGCCCGGGCCAGGCTGGGTCAAAGCCAGGAGCCAATACTCTACCTAGATTTCCCAAAAGGTTGGCAGAGGCACTCAAGAATTTCAACCATCTTCCACTACTTTTCTCTGAATATTATCAGGGAGCGGGACCTGAAATAGAGCGGCCAGGACTCAGCCAGTGTTATACAGCATGCAGGCATTGCAGGAAACAGCTTAACCCTCCATACCACCAATACTGGCCCCTAGGTGCTGCCATTTTTTGAATATTGCTGGTCCTCTCCAAAAATCGTGTTGGAGTTCCATCTCTGTTGTGAGATACTAAGCAGGGTGGAAATTTAATCTGACTATGGCGTTTAGACATGGGGCCTTTGGGAAGTGACTATGCTTAGATGAGTTCATTAGAATGGCACTCCTGTGATGTCATTGACTTTGTCAGCAGGATGGGAGAAGGTGAGCAGAGACCAGGGGCTAGACACACAAGGTGCATCCTCGTATTTGCCATCTGATGCTCTGCACCTGAGTACTCTAACAGCAAAAAGCCTATCACCAGGTGCAACCATCGATCCTGAACCTCTAGAAACATTAGTCAAAATAAGCCTCTGTTTGGATAATCATCCCCTCTGTAACAGTGTGCTATTATAAACAGGAAATGAATTAGTGCAAACATTTTAACATGTTATTTCAATATTATACACAAGTCTTTATGCTCAATATATATTACCTTTTAAAAACCAAAATATCAGTTGGAGCAGTGATTGCTTAGTTCTATTTTTCTTTAATAATGACTTCTGAAAGCAAAATTTATGTAAAACTACACTGATAAATGTTATTTTAAAACCATTTTCTTGTCTCCAATCTTCCATGGAGTATGCTTATTTAAAAAAAAGTATGAACAAAAAACAAAAAGTCTGTACAAATAGATTTGGAAAGCTTTCATTTAGGTAAATCAGAAAATGCAAATATAGATTTGTCATACCTGAAGAAGGACTTAGCTTTGCTCTCTGATGCCTTTCACTTATTTCTAGTTGCTACGGCTTCCTGCCTATCATATTCATGACAAGCATTCAAAGCAGGAATACTCTAGAAGGACTGCTTGTCTGAGAACACAACCTACTACTTGGGACCTTTATTTCTGGCTCACTGATATTATTCACTTAAACAGAGTGAATGGTCAAGTAAGCAATACTTATCTTCACTTTGGCTTTGTCAGTGTCAGGACACTTTAACCCGACATGTTTATTTTATAAAGAAGGCTTTCTTTCTGTGTTCAGTATGCATTATCAAATCAGTGACTCCTAGTGGTCAATCGAGATCATAACAGCACTCCTCCCACGGCCATTGAAAAAGGCGCGTGGTGAGCTCCATTTGGGACTCACAAGATGTTGCTTACCTGATCATTTCTTGAATCATTTTCCTGTTTACTTTAAAATTAGAGTGTTCACCTTTGTCTCAGAAAAAAAAGGTAGCGCCGACATTGTGGGAAAGCAGGTAAAGCCACTAGGAGTACACACATCCCATATCGGTTCATGTTCTGGTTGCTCTACTTCCAATTCAGCTCCCCGTTAATGTCTTGGGAAAGCAGGAGACAGCTCAAGTATGTAAGCCCCTGAAACCCACGTGGGAGGCCCACGAAAAACACCTAGAACACCCAGTTCCTTGTAGCATCCTGGCCCAGCCCTGTCCGTTGTGGCCATCTCGAAGAATGAGTCAGCACATGAAAGATTTCCCTTATGTTTCTGTCCCTCTCTCTGTGTAATTCTGACTTTGAAATAATTACATGCTTTTAAAATAGTTTTGAAACCCTGTGATAATACATTAATTACAAATCACATGTGGAATTTAAGTGAAACGTAAACTCAATTTTAACATTTGGATATCTGTGATACATAATAGTTTCTAAGGTAAAAATAAAATATATGTGATATATACTTCATAATACTATTCACAAAAGTATTGTTTTAAAAATAACCTTTGTGCTATCAAGCACATTTAAAAATTTTCACTGGTCACCTGACTGTAAATAGTGTTTCTTTAACCTTTCTCCAAAGGACATAATATTTTCTTCTGGAAAAGGCAAATAGGCAGATCCATCTTTAATTATTGTACCTTTCATTATGATCTATCATAAATGAAATTGTCTTTGCTTTTATTAATCTATCATTATTGCCTAGTGACATTTCTAGAATACACTTGATGCACTCTATGTTAATAACACATAGAAATAATCCATGAATATATCAAGATCATCTCTCGTTGCAGGGCAATCGATGTACCAATGACCGAGTTACCTCAAAGTGCAATGGGAATATGATATGGGAAGCTCTGCAGCACTTCCCAGCCTCCAAGAACTCCAGGGAATGGACCAAGACCTATTTTAGTGTTTTACTTTGTTTTGTTTTTCATTTTATTTTGCTTTCTCCTACCCCAAAGTGTCCTTTTCTTTCAATCTCTCACAAAGATGCTGATTTCACAAGTATGTGTTAGTGGATTTCCTGTTTGTTGGTCTCTAAATTAGAGTGTATTTTATGAGATATCCAGAAAATAAATAAATCTATTCACATTTTCTTCAAAATGTGTAATTTATATAGCTAATATCTCTTGTTAAGTTGGCAGAGCTATTTAACTTCTCAAGCGTCAGTTTCCTTTTTGGGGGTCTTTAACCCCATCTCTGACGGGACTCAGAGGATTGAGTGAAGAAACGGTTAATCAAAAGGAAAGAAATATGTATGAAATATTATTAGAAAAAATAAAGGAGGCTGGCCTGATACCTTGTTTAGACCAACCCACCCACCTGCAAATGCCATCGTCCCCATATGGTCATTGATCAAATGTCCCAGTTGCTCCACTTCCCATTGAGCTCCCTTCTTAGGGCATCAAAAGGCAGCACAGAATGGCGCAAAGCCTTTGGACCCTGCACCGGCATGGGAGACCCAGAAGAAGCTCCTGGCTACTGGCTTCCAATATGCTCAGCTCCAGCCATTGCAGCCATTTTGGAAGTGAACCAGCAGATCTAAGGTTCTCTCTCTCTCTTGCTTTCTCTCTTTCCCTGTCCTTCTCTCTGTAAATCTTTCTTTGCAATAAAAATGGATACATTTTAAAAATCAGACAAAATTTGGTTCATCTTCTCATAGGTAGAAAATATTGATGATGAAATTATACAATTTTTGCAAAGTTTAAATAATTTTATATATAAATTAGAAGTTACTAGGCAAATTGCACTTCAGTTATTACTTCAGATTTTTATTGTAGAAATATTAGGATTCTCATATATGCTGTTATGAATAAATAGAAAGTGATAGTATTGCAATCTGAAGCTGATATTCCCATCAATTAATTGATATTGAAAAAATTATCAAATAGCTTAACAATTCATAATTCACACTTCTCAGTGGAAGTCAATATTATGTTTGTATTGTAACACAGATAACATTATTAGCAGAATAATTGAGCCAAATGACTCATGACTAAAACTGATTACCACAGGCTCCATGCTGATATCATAGACCTCACATTCTTTCTTTTTTTACTCTTCTTGTAATATTACATGTCTTCAATGGTTTAATGTGCATGCTTTTGTACCTGCTTCTGTGTGTGGGTGTGTATGTGTGTGTGTGTACCTATGGCTTTGATTTTACAATACATTTCTCCTGAATGATAAGTCTTAAAGTCTTAAATAATTTACTCTTTCAAAGGAGAATCTACAAACAAGGGATACTGTTCGAATGCATTTATTTACAACTAGCTAATGTGCAATTTGTTGCTTGTCAAAACATTGGGAAACATGTTCTTGTTCCATGTAAAATATAATTAGCCAATCCTTTCATAGGATGTGCAAACAGAAGAGGCCTTACCAAATGGGGACTCTACAATGTAAATTTATACTCTGTTTTAAGAAGGGATTAGGAAAATTGCATCTCCTATTTAAATGAAATAAGCTAGAAATAAAAATGGAATAATATAACATATTCTCTTTAATCCTGACTGTGTCATTTCTGAGTTCGTGATAGACAGCACTAATAAAACTTGCAAAAAAATTTTGAAATCAAATAATGAAGCACAATTAATCCTGCATATATATAGCTGGATCAAAACCAATATGCTAGCTTTTTTGGGGAGAGGGTTTCATCATTTATTTGTATAATGTGAAATAAAAATCAGTGTACTCTAAAATCACAGGATGGAAATCTCATGGATGATTTATATATAATTTTATCGATGTATACTGTTTTTGGCTCCCTTATTTTTAATAATCTTGTCTTCTCTTATGTTTCTGGTATCAGTGACACAAACTGTGCCAAAACTAGATTCCAAGTCACATTACAATCACCGTAAGTGATCAGATTTTGAATTGTAATTTGAACCACCCTCACCATATTCCTGAATCATAAAGCAAGTAAGCAAGCCACAAAATTATTATTAAAAACAATTTTGAAACAGAATGGACAAAAATTTTGGTTTTGAAATATACGAGGAATTTTACAATGAAGTAGAACCAGCTCTTACTTTGAATATATCATTTTCTTCCTTTTTATTAAGCTTAAGAAAAATCAATTTCATCACCATCTACGTGAGTGGGAGTTTCCTTTAGGCTACTGCTTCTCCTTAGCATTGTTTTTCTCATAATCAGATTCTCCTTCTTCTTTGTTCTTTCCCTCAGTGTTCTTCCTTCTGTGTACTAAATTAAGTTATGCCTATGGCTGCCTGTTAGGCAATTGATCTATACCTAACGTTACAGATTTCCTTTATTCTGGGGCAGGTGCAGTGGCACAGTAAGCTAATCCTCTACCTGAAAGCATCAGCATTTCATATCTTGGCTACTTCTCTGCAGGTCTAGTTGTCTGTTAATGGCCTAAAAGGACTGCAGAGGGTGGTTCGAGTTAAAGATCCATTAATTTATATCGGAACAGCAGATTCACAGAAACAAAGAGAGACAGAAAGATTTTTCATCTCCTGGTTCACTCCCCAAATGCCTACAGTAGCCAGAGCTGAGCCAATCAGAAGCCAGTAGCCAAGAGCTACTTCTGGGTTTCTCACGTGGGTGCAGGGTCTCATGGCTTTGGGCCATCTTCTAACTGCTTTCCCAGGTCACAAGTAGGGTGCTGGATGCAAAGTGAAGCAGCCAGGACATGAACCAGCATCCAAGTGGGACCCTGGTACTTGAAGGGGAAGGATCAGCCAGCTGGGCCATTGTGCCATGGTCAATAAATATCTTTTTAAATTTTTTCCTCCATTCTTATGTTTCTGCATCATCTTACCCAAAGGGAACCAACATGCTGCAACTATCCTAGTGTATCTATTTCCTTGTGGACCTGTTAGCTATCAGGCAAATGTGAGTAGGCATGAAACAGAATTTGAGATAAAACACAGCCATCTATTTGTCATATATTAAGTCATTTCGCCATGTGAACTTCAATTTCATTTTAAAATAGTGCCAATGACATTTACTACATAGGCAGTGAAAATACAGTAATGTGAAAATGTGAATGATAGTAGAGTGAGAATACAGGCTAAAAAAATCAATCACATTGTATTTTAGACTTATTAGTTCCAAACTGCTTGCAATGCCTGTAAGCCTCAGTTAATGCCCCTGCAGATGGGTATAACATTTGTATCTGACTCAT
Source organism: Ochotona curzoniae (assembly GCF_017591425.1). Classification (NCBI taxonomy): domain Eukaryota; kingdom Metazoa; phylum Chordata; class Mammalia; order Lagomorpha; family Ochotonidae; genus Ochotona; species Ochotona curzoniae. Next base: position 36,242,053 of record NW_024466502.1, on the reverse strand, counting down.
GGAATAATGTCATTACATAAAATCTGTAAATTGTCTATCTTTATCACCATGCTTAGCGCATGGTGTTTGCTAAACACTAGTTTTTGTTACTAAGCGTAAAAATCAGCCAAATGTTTTATTTATTTGCTAAATATTTTTTTGAAAATGTATTATGCTGAAAGGAGGGAGAGAAGCTAGGGAGAATGAGATGGATACGTTATTTATCTTGTATTACAAATAATTTTAGTCAGGACACACATTAGTGAATCAAATAAATTAGGTACTTCCTCTAACCAGATTTAAATCAGCTATTTTTTTGAAGTCTTGATGATATTACAACACATGTTTTGACATCTACGATTCAGCTTTAAATACTAATTTTTTTAACAAAACGCAATGATCCTTTCATAAAATGTTCTGCTATTAAGAATAAGAAAGGGAACTCTCCAAAGAAGCCTGCATTTACAGACTGAAAATTTACACATCTCATATATATTATTTCATTCCTGCCTATGTGCTTGATATGCATTTGTTAATGATCATTTTATAAACTTCTCCAGGAAATAAGTGATCATAGCTAAATTTAAAGGAGAGACATCAACATGTAGCTCTCCTCACAGAAGACTCTGGAAATATGCAAGAAAAGCAGTAAAAACCGTCACTGAAACCATACCTCAGTCCGTCAAGTAGTGATCTTTGATGAATCTGGATCGGGGAGGAATACAGCCAATGTGACAGAGAAAGGTGATTTGGGATCACCATTAAAGTAAGGCACACTGTAGAAATCTGAAGTAGCTGTGATTACCAGGTGCGTCTCCAGAATGAAGAAGCAACATTGGAAAGTTGGATATTGGGTGAAAGCGGAGGACTCTGGTTCCCTTGTCACTTAGAAAGCACTTGGCAACATGGAAATTTATGAAAAAGAAAAAAGAATACCTCTACTTGATGACCCAAGTAGAAAGAATGTGATACTCTTTTGTCACCACCATTTTTGATGACCAGTTCCTCTAAAGATAGTCTTTATATAAAAGAAATGATGTGCAGCCATTGGTGGTATAGAATTAGTTGAACGAGATAATATGAAGAATAGTAATGGGAACAAAATAATATAAAGAGAAAGAATAGTAATGGTGCTTCTGTAAGTTAATATACCTCAAGCTACTCAATGACACTGACCATCCTGCCATCACCTTGGGTTCTTTATATTTTTAAAATATATTATAATAAAAAGTAACGTAAATGAGACTTTAACAAAACCAAAATGTTTCTCTCAAATAGCTTCTTGCATCTGAGGCAATGTTTCATGTTGTGAGATGTAAAATGGTTACCCAGTAGAGCAATAATACAGCTGAAATCCCAAATATTCGCAGCTTGTGTGAATTGGTGGTGAGTTACTAAAAGCTTGATTTTAACTGTGGTGTATCAATTCAGTTTTAGAGAAAATACATTTAAGTGTGACATTTAGGAAATATGATTTTAGACTTTGCCAAAAATCAAACACTAAAAAGCAAGAATTCTATTGAGGAAAAGCAAGGAACATTCAACAAAACAGTCCATTTTTCATGGTCTGTCTCTCTAAAGATAGCAAGAAAGACAAAAGCCAATCTTGACAGAAAACTTCAGTCTTTAATTTTAGCACTGGTAAATTTTCCACATCTCCTTGCATAGCCCTTCAGGCCACAGCAATGACAATCATCTCTGTTTTGATAATTTTGTGCTAAGCTCAGAGTCTCAGAAGGGAGTTCAGTACCTAGGTCTCAGCCTCCTTGGGACTAAAATAGACCAGGGAATAACTTCTCCCTGTTTCTCCACATGCAGTTTGCTAACTCAGTTCTTCAAATACCCATAAGGAAGAACTTGGAAAAGATTACTGAAGTCACAGTGGCACCAGATCCCTAAATATTGAGTTTTGGTTTTGAAATTTAATGAAATCTGAGAAATACAAGGTCAAGTTGAGAAAGGAGTTACACACCAGGACAAAACTGTTTCAAGATACTTTGTTAAACAATAAAGGAGACCCATGTACCTGTTATCAAGTAGTCATGAAATAACATTACAAGACTGGTAACTGTCACCTATAATATTGACATCGCATATTGACACCTCACTACTGTTCTTCTCTCTTTTTTCCTTATCTAGCCACTCTTTCTCTTTAAATATATATAAATATATATATTTGAAAAACATAAGCACTTCATATGAAAATATATAGTGTATATATTTAAAATATATAAATACATTTTAAAAGGTCCTACATAAAAATATATTATATATATTTTAAGTATCCTATAAAGAGAACTAATTTCGTATGTTTCACAGGTGTTATTCTAAGAGGATAGCAATGCTTTGCTCCCTCTTTCCCTCTTTCCTTCCCTCAGCTCCCCTTTTTCTTTGTTTGTTTGCTTTAATGTTTGCAAAACTACAATTTTAACCCAATGTGTAATCACAGCTTTAATGTACCACTGACCATAATATTCAACAAATGAAAAGCAGAAAGAATACAGTTCTACATAAATACAAATTCCTTTAAAACAGTATATTTAGGGAAAACATTATCGAGGAGATGACATCTCTGTGGATAGCTGAACGCAGTGATGGAGTGAGCCACGGGGATTTGTGGAGGAAGAGTGTCTATACCAGACCCACAGTAAAACCAAAAGGAAATGAAAAGTAGGAAGGTATTTGAAGCAAAAAGTTAACGGCTTTGTAAGATACTATGTAACCTAACCTTCATAAATGTGGCACAGATATACCTATCAACCTTAGACCAGCAGAGGACTAGCAGGACTTGCTCTGAAAGGGGGATGCATGATGTTGTAGGCTTTTAATAGTGATTAAAAGAAAAATGGAAAAGCTCTGATCTAACATTCAGAATTCAGGTACAGCATCAAGAAAATGTTTCTTGATTAAACATTGTAAATGACAACAACACAATACAAACATGCAAGCGTATTCTTACGTGTTTCCAGAAAAGAGAACTAGTACATTATTACTAGTTTAAGCCTGGCAGAACTGACAGCTTACTAATCTGATCTCATGCACAAGTGCATGTGCCTACTATGATCACCCTCCAGGAGTAAACTGATATAAGCATAAATATATTATCAGACTGTGCACTGTAGCGGCTTAAGCCAGAACTATAAGAGGTATATAGGAAATAGATGAGTCATATACAAGAGGACATTACTGTTAGCATTAAATAACCAGCAGTGATAAGGAGCAGCTATGATAAGAAGACACAAAAGATTTTCTACCAGCATAGAATTTCAACTACTTAGGGAGTGTGGGATTCCTAGAAATAGTGGTATCTGAAAGATTAGTTGAATAACAGGCATTCTTCTCATGATTAACTTCTGTGGATCCTTCAATTCTCAGTTCTCTTGCCAATATCTCCAGGAGTCATTGCCACTCTATCTTCCAATCAGTATCAACAACTTCTTGTTCCATTATAACATTTCCTTGTTTGTAAAAATCGGTACATATCATAGTTGTATATGTACTTGGATCTCTTTTACATTTTTCACATTATCTTTTTACACTACTATATTATATATAACAAAGATTGGATACTAAATCTATTTAGATTAAAAAATACCTAAACAAATATTATTTGGATGAATTGAGAAAGCAGCAACTTGAATAGAAAGTCAAAGAACGTGTGAGAAAATTATGAAGAAATTGTGAAAAGCCATAGAGGAAACCATTCATTCCTGAAACTGTAAGAAACTCTGTTTAAGTGAAGTAGGTATTGAGATAGCAGAAAGCAGGCAGCATAGCTATAAAGTTTAAATATGAGTGTTAAACAATCACAGTGTGGCTCTCTGGTACTGTGATTAGGATGTAATGACAGAAGTATCTTATTTCAATGATTTTTCTATATCCTGTCAACTTTCCATTAGTGTGAAACTCAGGAGACAGCAGACAAAATGGTTCAGATAACTGAGTCCCTGAAACCCAAATGAAAAATCTAGATTAATTTCCTGGTTCCTGATTTTGACCTGGCCCAAACTTTAGACTGAAAATAATAAATCTCATCTCTCTCTTTCCTCCCTCTTTCTCAAATTAAAAAAAAAAATTCTAAAAAGTACAACACCACTTAGCTTGAGGGATGAAGGATAGGTTTGAGGAAGAAAATCCAGAAACTGAGAAAACAAGCTCATTGATAATGATGTATCATAGGTATGGCTGAGCTGATGGAACTCAAGTGTCAGATGATGTAAAGTGAATCTAATCTGTTAGAATTCAGAAGTTATAATTCCTCAGAATTCATCAATAGCAGTTTAAAAAAACTAAATTAAATTAAATTTGTAAGTTATGAATGGAAACATAACCAATACACTTTCCAATTTATATAAAAAAGAAAGAAAAATATTTGCAGATTTACTCTATCCCTAATTTAGAATTTCCACATCTAAAAGAAACCAGATGATTAGGCATTATGCCAGCTAGTGGAACTGCTGCTTGGGACATTGGCATCCATTTTCAGAGTGCCTTAGATCAAGATACAGTTTCTGCTTCAAAGTCCAGCATCTTACTAATGCACACCTTCAGAAGCCCAGCATGATGGCTCAAAGGCAAAGGCCCCACCTTGCAAGTGCCCAGATCCTGTTTGGGAGTGGGTTCCTGTCCTGACTGCTCCACTAACTATCCAGTTCCCTGCTTGTGGCCTGGGAAAGCAGTGGAGGATGACCCAAAGCCTTAGACTCCTACACCCATATAGAAGACCCAGAAGAAATTCCTGGCTCCTGGATTCAGATTGGCTCATCAACGGCCAGTGCCGATGTTTTGGGAATGAAATGTGTCTTTTGTATTCTTCAGAATCGGCCATTCACTATCAAAACAAAATTTCACCAAAAATTAAGAAAATAGCATGTATTTGTTCTATGTAACATACTGAACTGCCTACTAATGAGACAAAAGTATCCTGAAGAAATCTTTATTATAGATGTGCTTATAGAAAAGACATTTTGGTTTCTAATGATTTATATTGCTGACCTGAACTAATCCAAATTAATACTTTGTGCCTTATGAAGAGCACTGTCTTTTCAGTATGGGTAGAGAAAATAAAAAAAAAAACTTTCAGTTAAAGTATTTTCCATTTATTGTTCTACTTTTACATGAGATTTAAAATTTGCCCAACCAAAACCGGATCTTTAATTACATTATTAGATTGGCAGGTTAAACATGTTATTGTAAAGGCTTCCCTGGAAGACCTTGGGTGCAGTCAATGATGAGAAATGTCTTGCAGAGGTTTACTTAAAGCAAATATTACATCGATGGTTATCTAAAATCTAATCAAATGCCCTAAAAAGAGGGCATTCAAAACACGTTCATGGGTAAGATAAGACAAAACGCATCCTTTTTAGAGGGGAAAAGATCATGTTTTCCATGACTTTTATGCAAATATTTTCTAATTCTTATATTTAACAGCAAAAGAATTATAAGGAAAGAGTTTGCTAATTATAAAAAAATGCATTTTCTTATCTTTGTTCCATTAATTTCTTCTTACATTATTCTAAGGAGACACAGAATGTAATCTCTTCCTTATCATCATATATAGTGCAGATTATCAAGGACTTAAGTTTGTATGGCTCTTCATAAAGAAAATAGACCCAGAACTGATCCCACTATACTTCCCAGGTACTTCAAGAAACTTAGCAAAACTGGACAGAACTCCTGTGCTTAACTCTGCTCTGAAAACATTTTCGAGTTTCAAGACGGATCCTGCTTTCTTTGAGAGTACAACTGTGTTCATGATGAAACATTTTCGAAAATGTCCTAGCAGGGAGAAAAGCATTATACTTCAAAGTGATCAAAACAGTGAGAAACCACAGGATGGCAAATACACTGCAGCACAATAGAACAAGCTAAACCTGCAGATCAGGCATGCATTGAGGTGTAGAAAGCCTCAGAAAGCTAATAGAAAGTTTCACTGCACCAGTGGCTATCATTCAGTCCAACAAAAGCAATCTGCTGAATAATGGGAATAACATTAAGGAAAAGTTATAATTACATGGGTGGATACCTCACCCTACAAATTCTGCAGCACTGTCTAGTTCTTACGTGATGCAGATGAAATGCATTGAGGAGGAATGTCGTCCTCAGAAATTAGTATATAATAAGAAGTAAAAAAGTCACAATGCAACAGTACCAAAATATTCATTATTCCAGTGCCTCCATAGCTGGCATGTGAGTTGGAAATTTTAACAGCCTTAAGCACTAATATTAAGAGGTGTCATTAAGTGCTTGTTTCTTCAGCCCATTCTTTGTAATAATGAGAAATACATATATTTACATCTGTGGGGAAATATTGAAAACTGCACTGATGGTAAAATTATTTTTAAAAAATAGATTTAATTCTTGTTCCAAAATATTCAAATTATTGTTAGAATTAGCCTCTTTTTCTGCTTGACATATGACAAGAAATTAATATATATCATTAAATTTATATGGGAGCTAAGTTGAACAATTATTTCTTGCTGTTCATAGAACAAAACTGTCATCCTCTCAGCTTATCAACATTTCACAATGACTTTTTTCTCTTTCCTCAATGAAGTCAGAAACAATCACAACAGCTTCATAATGGCTTTATGACCCAGACAATGTATACTAATCTAGAGTTCCATTTTTCCTAACATTAATATATATTCAAATAACAATAGACAAGAAGGGGTTGACATCATGGCATACAAAGGGTGACAGCCCATATGGGTGTAAGTTTATGTTCTCTATGTTGCACTCGCAGTTCGGTTTCCTGCTAGTGCACTTGAGAGAAGCAGCAGAAGGTAACACAAATGTGTGGACCCCTGACACTCATGGGGAGACCCTGAGGAAGCCACTGGATCCTGGCTTCTGCCTGGCTCGTCCTTGGCTGTTGCAGTCTCTTAGAGAATGAACCATTCTCTATCTCTCTCTTTCAAATAAGCAAATCTCTTAGCAGTAAATAAGTAAATACAACAATAACAATCAGGATTGTTATTGTAGGATTTACATTTTAATTGAGCTTATTTTTAATAAAGCAAACCTTAAGCCGACGTTCATTAGCTGTTTTCTTGTAAGAATATATTCAATGTTCATTCTAACTGAGAAAATATATTTTGAGAACAATGTGTGCTTTAGGCTATTAACTTTTTTGCTGTTTTCATAAACTCTATCTTGGATAACTAGCCTGCAATCAACATTTATTATTTCTTTTTCACTCATTATTTCATGAACAATTTGACCCTTCATTTTCAGTTTTTAATCTCTGGGAAGAGCACCTTTGCATATATCTCCAGGTGACTGAGGTTAAAGTAACTCTTTTTTTGTGACTTCATCTGCTTGTTCTCCCCCAAACATGTATTATTTACTTTCTTTTTCCTCAGTTTCAGATTTCTCTCTTTTAACTTGCTGACAGACACAGACTCGATCTTTTCAGACAACACTCTCCACATTTTAACTCTCTCTTGTTGAATGAGAAAGAGACAGACTGAGATAGCATGCGTTGATTCACACGCCAAACAGATCAAGACCAGGAACGAGGACAGGAATGCAGGTCTCTTATGCAGGTAACAGAGGCCTTGCTCTGCCAGATGAGCCATTCGCAGGCTGGAATAAGGAATCAGGACTTGAACCATTGCCCTCTGATGTGTCTTCACTGTCAGGGAAACCAAATCTAAATCTATCAAACTTTCCTCCTTAATTCGCAAACCCTTTTTCAAGTCCGTGTCCAAACATGACTTCCAATCTCACATTTTCCTCAGTGATTACCAAATCACTGTTGTTTTTTTTTAGCTAATTCCCATAATCTCGTTATCAAGTGAGTAGTCCACCTTCAGAGGCATATCCCAGGCTCTGCATTTTCTTATGAACCTATAGGACTCTTCTCCTCATTGATGTTATTATCGCAGTCATTTAAATTTTAATTTGGCATGGTCAACAATTCTTCCGAACTTTCAACCCTAATTCATAGCACTTTAACTGTTTAGTGCTCTTATCTTTGTCCTGCATTTCATAATAGCTTCTGAAATTGATTCCACTGTCTAAATGATGTTTTTGTGATTTTCTCAACATTTTCTTTTTAAAGCTAAATCTGAAGGTGTAACAACTACATCTAAAAAACAAATTCAGTGCTAAGTGAAGAGGAAATTTCCCAGACTGCCATCCATAATGACATCTAACATTGCAGCTTTATCTTTTTTTTTTCTTTTTAACATTTTTATTTATTGGAAAGTCAGATGTACAGAAAGGAAGAGAGACAGAAAGATCTTCCATTTGCTGGTTCACGCCCAAATGACCACAATGGAAGGACCTGAGCCAATCTGAAGCCAGGAGATTCTTCCAGGCCAGGTCTCCCATGCAGATGCAGGGTCACAAAGTTTGATCCATTATAGATTGCTTTCCCAGGTCATAAGCAGGGAGCTGAATGGGAAACAGGTCTGCTGGGATTAGAACTGGTGCTCATATGGGATCCTGGAGTGTGCAAGGTGAGGACTTTAGCCACTCGGCTATCATGTAGGACCCTGCAGCTTTATCTCAAAATATTCATCCAAAGCCCCATGTTTTTTTTTAGCACACTTACTACACTAAAACTGTCCTCTTCACTAGCTTTTCATTTTTTGAAAACCACCCAGTTCATGCGTATCTCTGTGGAAGTTGTTCCCAAGGTTTATTTTTCAAGGTTAAGCTCACTAGCATTGCTGAGGAAAGCACGGCAGGAAAAAAAATATCATAAAATGAAACTCCTCCATTCTGGTCTTTTTAAAACACTTTGTAAATATCTGATTTATAACTTCAGTAAAATAATAATATTAGGATAGATGTATCTCCCATACCTTACTAAATTGTAACCTTCTCAAAGGCTGTTGGGCTCTTGGAGTTCTTGTCATTTATTAAAAACTGACAATAGAAATTCAATAAATATTTTAATTGTACAGATGAATTAATGCACTATCATAACACAGTATTCAGTTTCACCACTTCTCCCTGTTGAGTGTTTGGGGTGACAAGGATCGTACTGACATTAGCATGAATTTGATAACATATAAACTCACTTAAATAATTACAATACACACTGTAATACTCAAGAATAGTATTCACTGGAAACTTGGGGAAAATCATATTTTTGTTTTCAGTATGTCAAGAAAAATAAGAAAATGTTCATATTTAAATACAATATAGCCAACTTCTGTAATTTAAAACACTTTATAGCATATAAAACATAAAACATTTTATAACTGCCTAGAAGTGTAAATTTGCTTCATCATGCATATATTGCCATATTCACTAGCTGGAATTTTAGATACGTTCCCTGAAAGAGCATAACTGTCATTGTAAGGTACACCGCATGGCAATTCTACCTACAGGCATCTATTCTGATATCACATGTTTCCGTGATGCATTGTTCTCTTTTGCTTTTCTTGTGTAATTATTCAGCATTTCAGCCTGTGATTCTGAGGTGTTTTTAAATGTCAGGGTGTGAACATGCGTCTGTATATTAGCAGTCTGCATTTATTACACAATTGTTGATCACGCTGTCATTCCACAAGGGCACACTACGTTAATATTTCCCTGTTTCAGTTAAGTGAGAAAAAAATGTATCATGCAAAGTGAAAAATTGGCAGCTAAGAGGCAAACCCTGCTAAATGTCAGTTGACAAAACCACGAGAGTCTGCACATGGGGAACTATGTATTTTTACTTTATAACAGAAGATTAGCTGGAAGAACAACAGGGACAAAACTAACCATCTTCTGGTTTTTGGGAAGCAAGTTTCTGTGGGAGGGCAAACAATGATTGCATACAATTTTTCCATATGCAATTTAAGGACTGCTATCTATGTTTTCATAATATAAAGCAATAATTGACAAATTATCTGCAATAATGCATGTTAGAATAAATTTTGATATCTAGAAGAAAGTATAAAATATGTCATAAAGGGCCTGCATTGTGGCAGGGCAGATAAAGCTTGGAATGCAATAACAGCATCTCAAATAAGGACTAGTTTCAATGCTGGCTATTCTACTACTGATCCAGCTTTCTTCTAATGTGTCTGGAAATCAGCAGAAGATGGTCCAAACACTTGGTCACCTTCACCATATAGGAGACTAAAGAAACTCCTGGGTCCACACTTCAACCCAGACCAGCCCTGGCCACTAAGCTCTTTGGAAAGTGAATCAACAGATTTCTCTGTCTCTCTCTTTTCTCTCTCTCTCTCTGTCCCCTTTCTCTCTCTCTTTTTTCTCTTTGCTTTTTAAGTAAATATTAATTAAAGCCACCACAGCTCAAAAATATTTTTTAAAACTACATCTTTACTAAACTAAATAATACAAATTTTAAAAATTACATGTCACATTTATTGTATTAAATATTATAAATAACATGAAAAAACAATGTTTGTCGGAGGAAGGATGTATATATGCTTTTTACAAGCATTGTGCTATTTCATTTAAGGTGTATTTATTTATTTGAATGACCTTTTTTATCAACATGAAATAACTTCAGATAGTTACTTAAAATCTATTATTAATTTTCTCTGGTTATTCAATCCTTTGGTTGTAATTTTAGTGTCTGCTGAGTTTATGAAATACACTGAGTTTTTAAAAACATTTTTACTTATTTTTTAAAGGAAAGGTGTATGTACAAAGAGAAGGAGAAATAGAAGATCTTCCTTCCGCTGACTCATTCCCTAAGTGGCCGCAACAGCTGGAACTCAGACGATCCAAAGCCAGTGGCTGCCTCAGGATCTCCAACAGGGGCTCAAGGTTGACGCTTTGAGCCATCTTCGACTGATTTCCCAGGTCACAAGTAGGGACCTGGGCGGGAAGTGTAGCAGTCTGGGCAGGAACGGTACTTCCTGGTACTTGCAAGGTAAGGCTTTAGCAATGTAGAAATTTAGCAATTTCTTGGGCCCAATAAACCTTATTTTGATTTATATCTTAATTTCAAAATATTTTCTGATAGTATTTACAATCAATAAAGTCACTGAATTTTTTTAATCTTAGCTTTATATCTACATATTTGCCATCTTTCTTCAAGTCAGCTAGAATTTTGAAATTTTAAAACTATTTTACGAATTCTACTTAGTTTCCATTTTGCTGACATAATTCTTTTGTTTTTATTTTTTATTATGTCTCCCCTTTTATTTTTATCTCCTGCTTTTGCTTTGTATTGTGACTTCTTCTTTATGAATACTTAATCCTGGTCCTTCTCTTCATCAAAGAAGTTGACTTCTTAAGTGTTTTGCCATAAATATAGGAAAGTTACCGAATATTTATCTAACTAATTTACATTAGAAATTCCTTTAAATTATATAAAGATTACAACCCTTTACAAAAGAAATAAGTTCCTAGCCTTCATTTATTCAGTTAGTATTTTTTTGGTATAAATAATTAAATTTATAAAAGGTCAATGAGCAAATAGTAGGAAAGAACAAGGCTGGGAAATAAGTTTTTATTTCAAATGTGTTAGAATATCTCACACAGTGTGTTGCTAAATATTTCTACTTGGTGATCTATTTTCACTAATGTCCTTTGCCAAATGGTAAGTCCTAAGAAACATTTTTATGAGACCAGTGCCATGGAGTAATAATCTAGGCCTCCTCCTACGGCACCAGCATGACATACAGATGTCACTTCATCTGTTCCACTTCTGATACAGCTCCCTACTTAGAGCCTGGAAAAACAGCAATGGATTGCTCAAGTCCTTGGGCTCCTGCACCTGTGTGGGAGACTAGGAAGAATTCCCTGGTTGCTAGCTTTGGATCAGCTCAGATCTGGACATTGTGGTCATTTGGGGAGTAAATAGCAGATGATAGATTTCTCTCTGTCTTCCCTTTTGTTTCTCTGTAGCACTGCCTTTCAAGTTAAAAAAAAATCATTAAAAATATTTTCATGCAGAATATTCTTTATTTTCCATATATTTAAATGTTGTTTCTGCTGAATTCTCTGTTTTCTTCTCCCACAAAGCAAATGAGCTCTTTTTTTCTAGTTTTCTAATCTTTTATTATTATTATTATTATCATCATTTTATGATAGAGTTCCATAGGCCCCTGGGATTTCCCTTATTCCCTTCCCAATTCCTCCCCTACCCCCCATCGAGTTCCCCTGTAATATTACTAAAGTATAGTTCTTCATATACAGTCATATGTAGCAAATGATCTCTCACACCTTCCCTACCCATCAGTGATTTGAAACACCAATTCATTAATGCAAGCATGAATTCTGACACGGTATCTTGCTTCTATAGTTACTGATTTTTTTTTTAATCTCCTGGACAAGAGGAAATTCAATGTATCATTTTACTATTTTTTTCTGATAAAATATATTTTACTGCATGCTTCCTTGAGCATCACTGGTAACAAAGGGTAGGACATTTCAAAAATATGTCATTGTTATTTACACTAACATTCTTATGTTCTATCTCTAGGTTTTAATTAAAATACCTTATTTTTCATTTTTCCTTATTTGTAATATTCTTGTTAGAGATAACATTTCAGTGTCTGCTCAATGTTTAATGAATAAAAGGCTATCCAAACTTGGATCAAGACCAGCAAAAGAATGGGTTATCTGCTCCTTGGTTGCTGTTTAATTTTCCTTTGTGAATTTAAACTTACACAACTTATAAAGATATTCATACTATTATTTTAATAATAATTTTCACTTCAAAACAAATAAAATTTCTTTCCAGGCAAAATTCTCTTCCTTGGACCCTTTGAATCACTCGCAGAATTCACTGTAATTTCATACTCCTGTAAGTGTAATAATTTTTGTCTGATTGAAAAAGGATGCAGTAATGATACGAAAATTAAGTTCACAAAGCAAGAAGATTCTCACCTTACATGCTGTACACAGTGGAGATTTCTTGATGTGAAGTCATAAAATCATTTGTTATCTGAATTGCTTTATGCAAAGCTATGACTTGAGCTAAGCATCCTCTTACAAAGTTGCTTATACCAAAAACTTGGAACGTCTCATTTACATGCCTCCTTACTACTGTGTAATCTCTTGTATCTTCTGCAACAAGTGCATGGACTCAGTATAGTATGCTATTTCTGTATTTCAGTCTTTAAAAATAAAATGGCTCATGTTGAATAGAATACATGCACAATTATATTTTCTTATGGCATCATAACTATTTTAAGATGTGGTTCACAAATTTTTCTATTTACCTAAAAATCTTCAATATCATCACTCAGCCAGGATTCTCCAGGATTTTCTTAGGGTCATCACTGTATGATTTAAATGAATTTGCAATCCCTTATCCTTAATTCGAATGTAATTCATCTTCACATCACCGGCACTTAGTATGCAAAGGGAAACTGTTAAATGGACCAGCGAGTTTCAGGAGTTGTGTGCTACAAGCTCTCTACTTTACCATCTGTTGCTATTTGCTGAAAGAGTATACTAGCTGAAACCTGGATCAAGTTCCTGTTTAGTTACTTAATGGTGAAGGGTCTTCATACATATTTATATTCAGTTAAAAAGTTTAAATCTTCTTATGCCTTACAGAGTTGTTTGAAAATTAAATTATGGTACGTAAGTCATAAAGCAAGTGCAAAGTAATTGTTAGCCATTACTATTATCCGTAAGTGTTAGCAAGATGGTAATAGTCTTCTAAAGAGCAGTATTCATAGAACTACTTTGCAGTGAATTGTCATTAGAATAAGATTTAGCATTTTACCTGTTGGTAACCCAGTCCCAGTAATTAAATTCAATTGAATTTATGAAAGAACCAATGACACAATCATATGACTTGGCCATAAGGAAGATTCAAAACTCTTGATGCCTTGTAGTGCTAAAACACAGTAGCTCCTTAAAACATATTAATATGTTCACGTAATTCTAAGGAGACTATGTGGATTTCAGTGTCTTTATCAGTTTTTTCTGACTATTTGGTTTGTTTCTCTGGGGTATCATTCTACCTTTATTTTTGTATGTGCCTTTTAAAAAGAAAAAGAAATGTTTGAGGGGCTGGAGCAATAGCGTACTGGTTAAAGTCATCGCCTTGCATGCCTGGAATCCCATATGGGCGCCGGTTCTATTCCTGGCAGCCCTGATTCCCAACCAGCATCCTGCTTGCGGCCCGAGACTGCAACTGAGGATGGCCCAAAGCCTTGGGACTCTGCGCTCACACAGGAGACCCGGAAGAAGCTCCTGGCTCCTGGCTTCAGATTGACTCAGCTCCAGCTGTTTCGGCCACTTGGGGAGTGAATCATCAGAGGGAAAATCTTCCTCTCTGTCTCTCCTCCTCTCTGTATGTCTGACTTTCCAATAAAAATAAATAAATCTTTTTTTTTTTTTTTGTAAAAGAAAGAAATGTTTGAAAGGCAAAGTTACAGAGAGATGGAGAGACAAATGACAAGATTACCCATCTACTCTTCACTTTCCAAATGTCCACGAAAGCAGGGCCTTGGGTAGGCTGAAGCCAGCAGCCAGAAGCTTCTTTCCGCCTAATGAATTGGGCCATCTTCCACTTCTTTCCTAGGCACATTAACAGGGAGCTGTAGCAGAAGTGGTGCAAGTGGGGCCCAGCATGGTAGCTTAGCGGCTAAACTCCTCACCTTGCATGTGCCATAATCCCATATGGGCTCCTATTCTAATCCTGGCAGCCCTGCTTCCCATCCAGCTCCCTGTTTGTGACCTGGTAAAGCAGTCAAGAATGACCAAAATCCTTGGAACCCTGCACCTGCATAGGAGACCCAGAGTAGGTTCTGGGTTCCTGGCTTTGGATTGGCTCAGCCACGGCTGTCAAGTCCGCCTAGGGAGTGAATCTTTGAAAGCCTGCAACTCCATTTCTGTCCAGTATAGAAGGTCTATGTCAGAACCTTCTAGAACCTCACACACAAAGGTTTGACTTCAACCCAAATCCTAGCATGCATGGCCTATACAAATCCTTGCCAGTCCCAGGAAAATCTGGAGCTTTTTCTTTTCTGTGCAAATCAAAATATATCCTAAGCAGTTTCCCTCTTGTTTAGAAACATGAAAATTGGTTGAGCAAATTCTGTATCCCAAATTCTCTTTTTTTTTTTAAAGCTTAGGGCCCGGCACGATTGCATAGTGGTTAAGGTCCTCACCTTGAATGTGTTGGGATCCCATATGGGCACTGGTTCTAATCCTGGCAACTCCACTTTCCATCCAGCTCCCTGCTTGTGGGCTGGGAAATCATTCGAGGACGGCCCAGAGCATTGGGACCCTGCACCCACTTGGGAGACCCGGAAAGAAGTTCCTGGCTTCTGGCATCGGATTGGCACAGCCCTGGTCATTGCGGTCACTTGAGGAGTGAATCATCAGACAGAAAATCTTCCTCTCTGTCTCTCCTCCTCTCTGTACATCTGCCTTTCCAGTACAAATAAATAAATCATAACAAAAAAGTTTAAACTCTTGATGTTACTTTCATCTGAGTTCTCCTTAGAGGCACTGAACACAAAAGTGTCATTTACGTGTAGCAGCTTCTTTTTTATCTTTAAGTGGAACTCACTGAATGTCCTTGTGGGAACAGTACCAAACAAATTAGGACTGTCTCTGAACGTCTGAGGAAGGATTGTCCAAGGATATTAACAGTAGTATTTGAGGAGTATTCCACTAAAAAGAAAAAATGAAACACTGGAATGTGGCTCTAACAGGATTCAACTTTTTTTTTTTTTCCGTTTAAGTCTAGGATTGTTTACAATGAGATGTCTTCAGGTATTTTGTAATATAGTGTGAGGGTTTGGTATACTTGTGTAAAGTAGAATAACTACCTCATTAATAACTCTGAGATCATGTACCATTCCATATCCCCTTTTGTCTTTACAAAATAGAGACCTGGGGTACCACAGGGAGAATGAGGAGCCAAGGATTATAACAGATGTCCTCCAATGCCATCTATGGAATACTGAAAACCAGATTCCATAATGACACAACTTTTCAAAGGTAGTGGTCATATTGGGGAAATTAGCACAAAGTAAGTGGCTCTAGAGTTAATTAAGAAATTCACATTCTCACCTTCAATGTCAGTCATCTCCTGGAACGTTAAGCAGGAGAAGCTCATTTCCTATGCCTCATGAGTCATCATCTGGGGCCATGAGTGAAGTGAGCATCCTTTCTTCCAGAGGGGGAGGCAGTCAGTCTCCCAGTGAACACACTTCCTGTCTTGAGGACATGGCCCACTTATCATCCCTCACAAAATGCTTCTTGTGCCAATCCTGATTTTCCTATCTAAAACATTTTATTTCCACAGCATAATGCCCATCCTGTGATGACACTCGAGTTTCTCACTATTTATCACAGCCACTGCTGTCCTTGCAAGCTTGATGCCTGGTATGCTTTCCGTACTGGAATTCCCATTCTTCCTCAGCTCCATCTTCATTATTAAACACTTGAAATGTTTCTACTGTGATGTTCAGGGTTTTCATGCTAAAATTTTGGATCTGTGTTCATTGCTGCGAATCTTTACTTCCCTTCTGGTAACTTTAATCAGGTACATCTGTTGGGTCTGAAAACCTCCTACAACACTTCACCCAGGTTACTGAACTGCCAGAGAATCGGCGTAGTTTTAGTTTCAGTCAAGATGAACTGTTCTTTTCAGTGGTACAGCGAGTAGATAAAATAACATATAAATCATCCTAAATCAGATAAAAGACCAGAGTCAGTGCCTGAACCTTCAGTGAAACAAGCAGTGTTATTCCAAGTTTTTTCTTACACTGAACTGAGTCAGATAAAGTAATAATGAGTGTGTTCTAAATGTCCTAACATCTCTAGTTGCCACTTCTCTTGGAGGACAGAATATATTGACGTTGGGCTATAGGGAGCTCAGGGGGAGAAGTGCTAATCAGCTTGCTGTCTGGTAAAGGGGGACAGGAGGTGTGGAGAGGAGAGTGATATGAAGTAAAGAAAATCATGTTCCAAGAGCCTTTGTGGGGTTTAGTGTCTTTTGAGGATAATCCTGGCATTATGAGTTTGCTCACCTTGAGATAGTTGACGGTAATCTAGTAGTGGCTGATCCACTATATCTATGGCTTGTTTCTTTGTCTTTGAGAGAACAGCCGCATAACACACTACTCTTTCCCAAGAGTACAGTGTTCATGTACTGCCACGCAGCCTTGTTCCCAAAGGAATTTCAGATCATTTCTGTTCCTCCTTGCGAAACAAATCAAGTTGTAAGAAAGTATTGGAGTTGAGAGAATTAAGAATATGTCAGTTACTGAGCACACATGGAGGTAGAGATGCCATTGACTGAAAGTCTTTTCATAACCCAGAAAAACAAGGATAGCAAGAGCGTATGCTTAAACATGTGACTGAACCACTGACATTGGATACGTTCTGACATTCCAAGATCTTTTCTTGGCACTGCAAAGAGGGATTTCCTGTTTTGTTTTGTTTTGTTTTGTTTTGTTTTACTGTTTCAATCTGCTTCGGGGCTCGCTGTAGAGTGATTCTAGATCTAAGGTGTTCTCCAATACTTAAAAAAATTGTTTAGCACCCAAGAATCATGAAGATTTTTTTTTTTTTTACCACTGCACTTAAGGTATCTGGGCTCTGGGGTTCCTAGCGGTGCCAAGGTTCCATTAAACGAAAGGAGATAATTGATCCTTGCCTGAGATACAAATTCAATATCTCCTGAGTTAATTGCATTGTTTGTGAGGGAATAGCTCACTGAACTATATACCAAAAAACATGCAGAAATCATATCTTTACAAAGAAATTCACGATCATGCTATACCACAGATCTGACAAGTTTTGGTAAAATTAGTTGAAAATCAGCCTTCATATTTTTAGAAAAATTTAAGTTAATCCAAAGTTTTCTAGAATTAAAAAGCATTTTAATTTTTGTTTACAGAACTTGAAATGGTATATTAACCACCTGCAGAGGCAGATTTCTTAAACTAGTACTCTTGTTAGAAACAAGAAAGATTTTAACCTAGATTTTCTACAAAAGCCGCAATTTTATGATATTTAATCTACAATCCTGCTCCTTTTTTTCTTGCACAATGGAATATCACAAATATGTGATTTTTAGAGTAGGATTAAGCATTTAAATTTTTTCGGTTCAATTATGGTACCATGCTGTATGGATATAGGCATGTGTAGCAATTTAGAATTGATGAATACAGTTTTTATTTTTGTTGTTGCTTGGCATTTGTTTTATGTCCCTATTTGAAGGAACTACGGCATTAAGGAAATGTAAGCACTGTGTTTCAGATATAGGTGGCACCCAATGAGTGACAGTTAATATTACTACAGATGTTGTGTTTGTTTTCCTATCCACTTTTTACCTACCCTATATTCTATATCTCTCATGCTTTAAATTTTGGCAGAGTTTTGTTCCTCCACACAATGTAGACATAACTAATTTGTAACACCCTAAATTGATGAATGAAACAGTTACATACAGTAGCTACAGGAGCCTCTCAATTGACCACATTAAAAAAAAAAAGGATGTTTGAAAATGCTTTTGTGAAAACAATGGTCTTTGTAGCCAGTTTGTCAAAACAATGAAACGTTATAAAGGGAAGCCTGGTGTTGCAGGCAAAAATAATGACATTAGGGAAATTTCATGTCAGGGTCTTTCCAAACAAGTTTTTCCTTTTTTGGAACAACTGAGTTAAATTTAACTAAAATAGTAAGTCCAAGTAAACTCTCACTTTTTACGTAGGCATTTTTTTTTTTACCTAATAGGCATATTGTTTGCCTAATAAACACTTTGATAAGGTAAAATTGTCTGTGAAAATCTTTGCATAAAATGAGTGTAATTGCTTCTCACAAATGGTTTGTGCATGAATGATTTCAACTTGATTTTCTTAGATACATGGTAAGAGGTCTGTGAACAGTTTCTCTGCATTGTGCTGAAACACGAAATGTTACACACACACACATACTCCTGTAGAGTCAAATTTATTCAATTCCATTTCTGAAGTGAGATCGTTGAAGGCTCTATTATCCCAGATTTGCATTCAAATCAACACAGGTGAATTATATTTCTTGACGTGTTCTATATGACTAACTAGTCAGGCACACGCTATCCTCCACTAAGGGCTTCTCACAAAAGCTAAAGGCTATCCTAGTACCTCCACAGGAAAAAGGAAAATCAATGTTGAAAATTGGTTATAGGTAAGATCAGGTTAATCTTACTTACTTATAAATGGAAAAGCTCCCCAAGGTAGGTTGTTGCTAGCATTTTCAGCTAGGCTGCTAGCACTCTTGCAAAGTGGATGTCACAATTCAATCTGAAATGTCTCTGCTGATTCTGCATTGTTATATGTAGGACTAGTACAGGCGCTGCGTTAGCCTAGCAGTGTTGCGAAGACAAAGTATTAATCAACCACTGGGTAGCTAACCTCACTTTAGACCTCCTAAGGAGTCTGAAAATATTTTCTGCAGAGCAATTCTAATGCCTCTGGCAGTCAAAGGGTTTGGTATGTTAAACACAACTGCAATTTCCATGAGTGAGGGGAGAGAGACTCTGGAATGCTTTATGAAGCAACATGTAGCTTCCAAAAAGGTGTGGATTCTGTTGTTTGTTTCTGCATTTATTCTACCTGACAGAATCCTACCTATGTCATACGGCTTTAAAATCATAAAACTCAAAATGGATTTCTTTCTTTCTTTCTTTCTTTCTTTCTTTCTTTCTTTCTTTCTTTCTTTCTTTCTTTCTCTGGAGGGGGAATACAGGCAGACTGGATATATAAAAACTGATCTGAAAAAACAACCAAATGTATGATGATTTGCCAATTAATTTGTGATTAAATTGGCCTTGAACTCGGATCAAAGCTAGGGGATCAGAAAAATGAATAGGCTTACTTCTATGTCTACCACATCTAATCTGTTTTAGATTTCCCAAAACAATACATCCAATTTCAATACCATTTAATCATTTCCACTCATAGACACAATTCCTCAACTTCAACTGAAATTGAAACCTAAGGAAACTTGAATAGCTGCATAAAATTTGAATAGTTAATTGAAGTATTTTATCTAAGGCAAGTTTGAAAATGCAATAAATCATCCAACAACATTTTAAGCAATTTTTACTTATACTTGATTATTGTTTCCTAATTTAAGGAATTTAAGGTGTGAAACTAGAGTGAAGAAAAGAAAGAGGAAGAGCTTATTTCTCTTTTATAGAGAAAATAATCTCAATGAAATGAAAATGTACCAAAATAGAATTATCTTCCCATTTATTTTCCATTATTTGCTTTTCAAAATGCCTACAGATATTAAAAATTAAGAAATATTATGATTATAATATATTATGTAACAAAAATTTAGAAATGAGAGAAATGTACAATATGACATGATGTCTGAACATATGAAAACATACAGTATGTCATACAGTGTAACATTTAGAAGTCTGCTTTAATTGAAATAATCATAAAAATTGACTTTGAACAGAAAGTTATTTTAAATGTATCTTTTGTCCATAAAAGCTGCATTCAACACTATAATAATACCGATTATTAATGTCTTACAAGTCAATTCCACAAGTTTAAATCACATAGAATTTGTAGCATTATGAAAACACGAAATACAAAAAATTCTATTCTATATTGAGGAATTTAGGGCTTTTCTTCAATCTTCTCTCTCTTTTATGGTGAATCATTATTTCCATAAATGTTGACATTTGTGATCATTAACATAAGTTTTGATATTGTACTTAGTATTAAGTTCTTATAATACTAATTTCTTTTTAAAATACTTATTTTTAAAGTCAGTTGCATTGGGAGTGTTTCACGTAACTGACTTTTAAATCTTGACAATGGGATGCTGGACTCTCTGCCATTGTCTATGCCCACAATGATGGACATATGACTGTTTACGAAGAGCTGCGCTATAGTAATAATATAGGGGAACTCTGTGAGGAGGGGTTGGAGAAGAGACTTGGGGAGGGGGAAAGGGGTATATCCTATGGCCTGTGGAACTATATTATAAAATGATCACCATCATAATAATAAGAAGAAAAAGTTAAAAAAAAAAAGTCAGTTACGGAGAGAGGAAGACCCAGAGAAAGAGGTCTCCCACCTGCTGTGTCACACCCAAAGTGGCCACAAGTATCAGGCCAAAGCCAGGAGCCAGGAGTTTTATCAGGATCTGAATCCGGGATAGCAGATGGGTTCTCACAGGCACAGTAGTAAGCGACCTGTATCAGAAGAGGAGCAGCCAGGACAGTGACTGGTGGCCATATGGGATGTCACAAGTTATGTCTATAGCCACTTTTTTGACACTGTGTTGGTCTCAGTGTCTTTTATTAAAAAAAAAAAAAGCTAACTCTGAAGTAAAGTCTATTTGCTTTCTTTTACCTCCTCTTCCTCTCCCCTCTTCAAACTCCTTTTGGTTTTGAGTTTATTCCCCCGTTTTCCTCTTCTCCTTCTCCTTCATTTTTCCTGAAGAATTCTTTTTAAGAAACTAGCTTCTGCAGGTTTTAAATGCATCTCTTTTCACTTGGTAAAACAAATATGAAATATTTCTTTTATACTCACTTTGCTGAGGAATGCCCAACCTCGACTAAAAAAAAAATGTATGTGTACTTGAAAAATATAAACATAAGACACTGTGTTCTGTTCTAAATCTGTCCATACCTTTTGTAAGTTTTGTGTGATCAAGAAGGATTTTATTTTGCATGTGGATGCAACTGCTGCAGACGCAAAGTTTGGCAAATCATTTTTATTCTTATTCTAGTCTAGGTAACCTGGCTTTGCTTCTGGATGCCTTTCTAATTTTCAGCCTCCTTAGTGTCCCAAGGTCTCATCTGATCATACTCAAGAATGCTGCATCTTCAAATTACTTTTGCTGGTTTTATTCAGTGGAAGGTTTCCATAGCATGATCTATATCCGGTTTTCACTCAAGAAACTTCCCTAGTATGGTTGTTGTAATTAAATTAATAATAGAACTCATCAGTGCCTTCATAGTTCATTTCATTGTATTTTTAAACTTCACAAAATTCTAAATATCTGATTTTTCCTTTAAATTTGTTTTTAAAAATTAACAAACCTAATTGCTATGTGTATGTGTATATGTGTGTGTAAGTATGTGTGTGCATTTTCACTTGTGTGTTTTGGTTACGGGGCCACCAGTATCCAAAAATGTTAAAAGCTGTATAGTCTTGGCAAGTTTTTCAAAACTCAGTCCGTCTCAGTTCTTTCATTTGTGAACTGGAGATGCTAAGAATATAATTCACAATTTTTAAAAGTTTGATGAGTCATGAGTATATTCTGTGTGTAGAACACTATTTCATCTAGTATTAAATATCATTAAACACATATATAATATGTGTGTATATAACACTGTGGTTATATAAGGATACGTTATACATATAGATACATAGATATGTATATATAGAGATTTATATAGAGACCTATCTATAAATATATCGATACGTGGTATCAAGAAGCTGTGTTTTAGTCTTCAAAATATAGCATTCAGTTCATAAATTGATTTTCATACTTTAAAAGTTAAGTAATTTCACCTGCTTTATTTTCTCTTTTTAAATAATTTTTAAAGATATTTATTTATTTTGAAGGAAGATTTACAGAGAAAGTGAGACTTACACAGAAAGATCCAGAGTGAGTTGTGCCTTGTGCTAGTTAACTTCTCAAGCAGCTGCAACAGCCAGGACTGAGCCAAGCTGACGCCAAGAGTCAGGAGTTTCTTCCTGGCCTCCGATTTGAGTGGTAGGGGCCAAGGCAGCAAGGTTATATTCTGCTGTTTTCTCAGGTGACTCGTCAAGGAATTGGATTGCAAAATGGGCAACTGGGACCAGAGCCAGCACTCACACAGGATTATAGTTTCATAGCTGGCAACTTAATCCTCTGTGCTATGATGTCAACCTATGTGCTCTCTCCTTTGTTGTAGTTATCTATTTGATTTTTATATAATATCTTATTAATATTATTTTCAAAATAAGCTTTCTGATTTTATACTAATGTATTATTTTTGTATGTCTGTTATTCTGTATGTCTTTGGTAGTCATTGTTTTCAAATCATTTTTCTAAAACGACTGTTGTTTCACATGAATTGACAGTTTTCCTTTTTGGTTTTGTGAATCTGTTTCCAAAAGAGGATTCTTCCCTGGAAAGAAAGACTTATTATGGGCATCGTGTAAAGGGATGATGAGGGGACAGGGGCGCCCTACAGAATAAATGTAGTATAATTCCCCAAGTGCAGAGGACTTACTATGACAGTTCCATAAGTAATATTACTGGCAATTATGATCTTCCATTTTTAAAACGCTCCCCTGAGAAGCTAGAACTATTTTTTTTTTCTTTTGGTCCCTGACATTCACATTTGAAGCTCCCCGCAGAATGTTTACCATTAATTTAAAGAGTAGGTCTTAGTTTAAATCTCAGCTGCAACACTTACTGACTGTGCTTTGCATGTACAGCAAAGTGATGAAAGAGAGTAAGCTCGAGCTGACTCAGATGTTGTAATTAAAGCTCTGTAATAAATTACCTTGATGCCTTCTTCTTCTCATATTCTTCTCTTTGGATTTAGTGACCCAGAGCTTAGAGTTTCTCTCATGTCTCTTAGGAGGGAAACTTTTGGCAGGTGCTAATTATGTTCCTGTTTCATCTTTTTAAATTCAAACTCACTTTATTTTTCCCATCCAAAAAATGTCTGGCCAACTGCTTTGTGGATAGTTAAATGTATTTTCAGCATGTTATGGTTGTAGCTTTTGAAGAAAATTATTATTATATTATTATATGTTTTTATTTGGAAGATAGAAGGAGACAGCTGAATCACCTCTCCAAATAACTCATAAAATGGTAATTCCCTAATGTTAATGGCTTTTATCAGAAAAATTCAGTGCAATTTTTATACATTATTTATATATGCACATATTCCTCACTGGTCTTGATTTATTTCACCCCCACTGGCAGATAGAAGAAACTGTAGATGCATTTTCATGACAGATAACTTCCAGCATACACTCTTCCTAAGCTCTCTGTAATAGGATAAGACCTGAGTGACTGTAGTTTTGCTTGCAAATACTTATATTTATGATAAGAATTTATAATTAAAGTGTATCAATCAAAAACAAAATTTCAACAATATATTACTAGTTTATTTCTCTTTTGTATGCTCATTTCTTGAATATTTTCTGGCAGTGTCAGAATTATATATTACATAATATTTTGTTTTTCCATAAAATATTTTCAATGCTTTGTCTGCACTAATGTACATCTGAGGGATTTTTCAAAATATTGTAGAGTACCTGGCACTATGATACAACCAATTAAACTGCTGCTTGAAATTCCAGAATTGGGATGTATACTGATTTGAGTTGTGGTTATTCTCTTTCTGATCCAAGTGTCTGCTAATGTGACTAGGAAAACAGCAGATGAAGCTTCGAGTCCTTGGATCTCTGCCCCCCACATGGGACACTCACATGGGGTGCCAGGGTCCTGCTTTTTATAGGCTTAGATCCAACATGTATAGCCATTTGTAGAGTGAACTTTACTACTCAAATAAATAAGGGCATTTTAAAAACATCACAGAAAATGATTATGAGAAAAAAAGAACTATAAATTTCTAAATTTGCTATACCAAAATACATATCCTTTAACTCTACTTTTTCATGAACGTTTAACCCTGGCATTGTCCCTATGCACAATATCCTTACCTGGTATATTCGTGAGTCCAGTAAGGACCATGGAAAATTCCAATTTCAAAAGACTTATTTATTTATCTATTCATTTATGAGAGAGAGAGAGAAAGAGAAAGAGAGAGAGAGAGAGAGAGAGAGAGAGATCTTCCAAAAGGTCACAATAGCCAGGTCTGGGACAGGAAAAGCTAGGAACCTGGAACTCCATCCTCGTCTTCCAAACTGGTAACTGGCATTTTCCACTGGCACATACAGAAAGCCAGATTGAAAGTGAAGTAACCTCCTGCACCAGCAAGCAGGGGTGGTGACCCACCATTTTCCTGCACTGATAAGCTGACCAGGGGGTTGTGGGTGGCCCATGTGAGCCTGAGGATGTAGGCTTGGGTGGGGGGAGAACTAGGGGCACAGCACCAGTGGGCATGTGGGGACCTGGGAGCTCACCCCTAGGCAGGTGGGGCAAACCTAGGGATTGCCCCATATGCTTGGTACTGGGAGTTAGGGGAAAGGAGAGCATCAGGTCAACATGCTGCCTGGACTAAGCCTGGAAAACATCAATGGACCTGTATCTTGGGTGTATGCAGGGATAAGGCACCAGAGAGCACATGGGTCAGGAACTTGGGACTCTGGTGGGCAGGGTGCTCTGGATCACCACTGGGCCTCCAAAGGCTGGGTTGGAGAACCCATGCATTCTTGGGCACAAGGACTGTGGATTGATTAGGGAAAGGAGCAAGGGTTATGAGTAGGGAAGACCACCATAGGAGTATCTTGCAGGTGAGTAATGAATCCTGAGGGACTCCCAACGACAAATGCCACTGTACTTGCAGGTAAAGTGAGGGGACTGAGACCTAGTGGTTTGGAGGGGAGAGACTGGAAGACTTTTGTAGATCAGACTGATGCACCAGCCCACATGAGAAACCTGAGCTGGGCTTGTTAGCATGGAACATTGCTGACCAGGACATACCAGACAACACAAAAGCTAGGGATGGGGGACTGTCTGACAGGGCTAGATCCCAGTACCTGACTGAATGGGCCAGGTTGGTACAGGGGGCCAGGTTGTGGTTCCCACTGGTGAGCGCAAGGGCCGAAGTTGGGACTGTTGTCTGATCTGGACATAGCTGTAGTATTCCTTGGCACAGGTGTGAACTGGTCTGGGATGCAACAGACTGGATACTCACTGGTTCTAGTGGGTATAGGATAGGCTGGGCTAGGCCTTTGTCCCTACTGAGTCTCTCGTGTCTGGATGTGGACCAGACTTGGCTGGGTCATAGCACCCAAAAGTAAGAACCAGAATGGTTAAGGGGCCATCAGGAAAGGCCACTATTCCTGTTAGGACAGGAGGTGGACTAAGTAAGGCTGGCCCATTGACCTCATGGTGGGCATGAGATCTGGCATTAAGAGAGGTTCTGATGAAGGAGCTTGGGAAACTCTGCTGCAGATGAGTGCAAGAAGCAAGATAGGGAGCAACCCAGAACAGGCCAGGTAATAGTACCTACCATCATACATTTGGCTCAGGTCTTCAATGATCCAGGGTGGGCCAGTTCATATCACCTGCTGGCAAATTCAAGAATAAGAATGGTATGTGGGTTATGCCAGCTTGGGACGCAAAATCAGCCAGGACTGCGGGTTGGCTGGGCTAGGCTAGGTTATACCCCACCAGCATGAGCTGAAACTGTGGGTGGGCTGGGCCGGGACAAGCTACAGCACCCACTTTCAAATGCCAAGGTGAGGCAGACCATGTCAGACTGGGCCACAGCACACAGCCAGCACACATGTGGGATCTGAGAGGGCAGGTGCAAACCTGACAGGGGATTGGGGGAGCTCCCCTTCTGCACCATTACTCCCACTGGTGAGCATGAGAGCTAGGATTGAGAACAGACAGGCTGGGTAGAGTTACAACACCTATGGCCTGTATGTGAGCTGGACAGGGAGAAAGCCAGGCTGGGCTGACTGTACCTATGGTGCATGCATAAGCCAGAATGAGTGTGGGTTGATTGGGCTTTGCTACAGCATCAGCCAACAGAAGTTGGCACAGAGGGAAAATTCTGTCAAGCTAAACTGCAAAAATTACCAGAAGAGTGTAAGATCCAGGAATGGAAGTGGGCCCATTAGGGAAACAGTGGGTCCCAGCCTCTTGGGGTGCCACTCTCATTGGTGAGCATGAGAACCAGGACTAGGGGCAATTATAACTAGACAGTATCAATGTGGACTGGATAGTGGGGCTGGTTGGGGTGAAGTAGGCTTAAATGCCCATTGATATGTATAAGAGCTAAATGGGATGTGAGACAGACTGGACCAGTCTGCTCTACATACTGGCAACTATGGTAATCAGGGCAGGGGGCAGGCCTGGTGGAGGTTTGGGGGGTTACTCCAACTAGGCTACAGCTCCTGCTGGATTATGCAGACTGATTGTGTGATAGACAGGGTCAGGATGGGCTGCAACACCCATTGGTTTGCGTAGAAGTCAAGGCTAAAGACAGAACTGACCCAGCAATTACAATTACTAGTGTGTGTATAGGCTGATTTGGGCAATGAACTGTGTTGGGTCTTGTATTCGTAAGCACACATAAGAATCAGGTCTGGGATCACCTCAGATGAAGTTCCTTTGGGGATCCTCCCAGCTGAACCGCTGGACTCAAAACCCCATCCATGAAGAGAATTGCAGGTTGCATGGTATGACCATGAGTGCATGTGTCAGAGTTGGGCCTCTTCAGTGAATTAGACAGAGCAGTGGATAGTATTCCGGGTGTACATGGAGGATATGGCAGTACATTGAAGCCTGTTGAGGACACCTGGTACCATGATAGAGGACAGAGGACAGAACAAATTAATCAACTACCCCAGCCAGGCATTGGCATTGATTACTTGGGCAAATGGAGTCTCTATGTTTGACTATGTCAGCCAGTGGAGTCTAGAGAGATTTAAACATGATTGGTGTGGCAAGACTGACAGTAATTCAAAACCACTAAACTATCAAAACCACTTGCGGGGACCCTTGGAACATGCCCCACACTGGGGATCCTTGGATGATTGGAAGGCGGGGTGTGGCTTCTCCCTTTATCTCATCCCTCTCCCTAGGTAGAGCAAGGAAAAAAGAAAATGTGGAAACAATGATCTCACCCACTTCCCTCTATCTCTTGACCCTCCGCACCCTAATCAACTATGTAAAAATCATCAAAAATAAAAATTTTAAAAAGCAGAGTAGCAAGGACTCCAACTGCCACTCTGAAAGAACATCATAAGCAGCAACTTAATAGGCCTTAAGTAGGATGCCAACCACAGTTATTCCAATTCTATCAGCAGCTGTTGACATAGTGGAGTTTGTGTCATATGTAATTTAGGTTTTTCTCATGGAAATATAAGAAGCATGCAGTAACAATAACATGCCTTTGTGTGATGTAAAATAAAGAGAAATTTCCTTAAAACATATGATATTCTTTAATCTTACTCATTTTTTAGATTTATTCATCTTTAAAAGGCAAGTTTTACAGAGCTAAGAGAGATAGAAAGAGAAAGCCTACTCCCTTCCCCTGGCTTAGTCCACAAATGGCCACAATGCCAGAGCTGTTCTGATCTGAAGCTGGGAGCCAAGCTAGTCTCTCACATGGGTGCAGGATCCCAAGGCCTTGGACATTCCTCCACTGTTTCCCCAGGACAGAAGCAGAGTTGTATTGGAGAGGAACAAAGACAGGAACAGTTGCCCAGATGGGATGTCAGTGCCACAGGCATAAGATTAGCCTGTAAGGCCACTACGCTGGCTCCCAGACATATGTTATTTTTTTTTTTAAATGGTAACTCTGAACTATTCACACTGAAGGAAATCCATCATGTTAACAGAGCGTATACAAGTGATTCCAACTAAATATTTTGCACTTTGTAACAATTTGATACCAAGGCTAAAAACTAAGGTAGTTTAAGCTTGAATCTTACCTTTTGTGTATTTCCTCAATACTTTCAAACTATGGAAACATACATGAGGATGGAATAAAAATGTTAATATGCTTAATTTTACAGAAAATTCAAATTGATAATGTTTATCCTTTTGGTGGAAAGGGAAAAAAGGAGTAACCGTCTTGTTCATTTGCTGAGATGGAGGAATGATTAATTGATTGCTTAATATTTAAGCTGTTCTTTCATGTGCATGAAATTAACTCCTCTGTTGATAGGGTGGCTGTCATGCATTATGCTTAGACAGCTTAAATAAAGAATTATTTCATTAAAGAAACCAGAGTATCATCATTGTTATTTGTTATTCATACAAATTATGCTACTGATTGTCATGCCATATTTTATGAAGCTTAACTGAAGTTCTTTAAAATTAAGCAATAGTTTTGAGGCAATAATTCTGTGGCATCCCATTTGCAAGAGAGGGGTTGCTTTTAGAAGATGTATTTTAGTCCACAGTTACAATTTATTTTTTTATATGATAATTATTATAATTTATGAATGATGAACTTTGTAAGTGATATTAACAACTGCTGCCTGACTAGCTGAAGCCAATCAAGAGGCCATAACCACAGTTCTTCTCTTGATTTACTGTGTGCTAAGACAATTATTCTTGAATTCTCTTATTTTCAAAAAACTGTTACAGAAGAGGGAACAGAATACAGCTAAAGACACGAAAATAAGTTGGACAATATAATTCACTTTTCATTAAGGGATTATTATTTTTTAAAAACATTGCACTAGCTTCTGTAGGGCACAAATAGATAAGCGCCTTTGTTTTCCAAGTCTTAATAATTTGGGCCTGAAGACAGATGAAGAAACAATTAAAGAAAAGTGAAAACATGGGAAAAAAATAAAGTGTGTGTAAGAAATTATAAACACAATTGAGAGATTTTACTTAAGAATTAAATCATTTGAAAAATTAATAAACATACTTATGAGTATTTTAGAGAAAACAAAACTTTCGTTATTTTCAAATCGTGACATTGTCACTTACCAGTTATTGTTCAGAAGTATGTAATTCAAAGCTTATTTGATTTCAACAAAACTACATCGCTTATTTGAGATCCTACTTCCTTTTCCATAAACTGGGTAACACAGATGTGCCTTGATAGTAATATTAGCACTAATGTGCATTTTCCAAATCAATGATTTGACCAAGATAAAGGCTAAGAGACTTCTCCATGAGTGCACAGCTGTAAAGTCTCAACCCCAGATTTGATGAAAGCTCGTCTCCCAGAGTCTACGCTCCAGTCAGTGCATCCAGAGAAGAGACCAGCTGAGGAAAGCAAGAAGGACTGTCACAGCAAGCAGTGAGTGTCAGTATTTTAAAATCACTTTACTCACTTTTGCAGTTTAAAGTTTTTATTGGAATACTACACTTATCTATCATAAAATAAGCAGCAGGTAGCATGGTATCACTTTAGTGAAGCCATAGAAATAATTTGAAAGGAAAAAAATATTAGATGAGGATCTTGTTTTTTTTTTTCCACAAAAATAAACTTTAGAAAGTGTGAAATTACACAGCTGAAATATCATGAGGCAAAGATTTTGAAGGTGATCTTTCTGTCTTTATCCTGACTGAAACCTGTTTTTGATATGAAAGATCCTGGAGAAACATCAGGCAGACCAACTCCGGCCATCAAGGTTCTGCATATTTCTTTTTATGTAACCATTCTGGGACAATGATCTAGGCAGGGGCACTTTGCATTAGATGAGCCAGTATATCTCAAAGCATTCTCTTTCCATATCCTGTCATATAAAGGCAGTCAAGAAGTTTTCTTTTTTGCATTACAGCTTATTGTGCACTTTTTAAGAAAATGTCAAGAACATACTATTTAATTATTTCTGAAAATAACACACTTTAGATGCAATATAACATCATACTTTCGTGAAGTCACGGAGCACTAGAACATCATATTGGGTAAACTGGCTTTACTGAGTACGTTTGAGAATGGTTTGAAAAGAACAAAATTGGTTTCAGAGCAAAAGAATATTTTATATAGGTCATTTTTGATCCATTAGTATTCCAGCACTTGATCCCACTTTTCTTAGATATCATGACCTTTTTGTTTCTTATTCACCATATGTGCTGAATTTAATATATTATGTTTTAATCCAAACTCATTAAACTACACAATTAGCTGCATATTTAATGTTTTTTTCTTACTTTTTCCCAAAATGGTTTTCAAAGATTTACACATTAAAAGTAAATGAAATGTCCTTGAGGAAGGCTCAGTAACCGGGATTTAGTAAATATTATAAAAACAATAGTTTCTTCATCAGTATGTGGGACCACTTTCAAAAAGCTTGAGGAATATAAATTAAATGTTCTCTGGGAGAAATGGAAAAGGTTAAAATTCATCATTTTAACTGATAGGCTTTCAAAGGGAAAAAAGCAATGCAAAGAATACTAAACACTGTTTCAAGCTTAACACCTTCCCCAATATATTTTCTAAGGAGAAAAATGCTTAATTATTTCTATAATAAATTTGACTTTATGATATTTTTACATTTAATTTCCTTAGTTTTATGTATTTCTTTTTTTAAGTTTTACTTATTTGAAAAGCAGAGTGACTGTGAAAGCAAGGGGACAGAAAGATAATTTGATGGACTCCTCAGATGACTGGGGGTAGGACTGGGTCAAGGCAAATCCACAAGCCAGAGACTCCATTCAGATTCCCCATTTGGAAGACAGGGACACAAGCAGTTGCGTAGCCATCATCACCTGCTTTTCATGCACATTAGCAGAAAGCTGTATCCTAAGAGGAGGTGAGATTTATCCCAGGCATGCTGGTAGGATGCAGACAGCAACTTAGTTTATTGAACCACAACAATGTACATCTGAGTTGTAAAACTGTTGACAGGATCAGGGTCACACCATGATGTAATGGATTGAGCTGTCGCCTATAAAACTGGCATCCCATAGGGACATCCCTGCTGCTTCACTTCTGATTTAGATTCCTGATCATGAACTTGGGAAAGCAGTGTGAGATGACAGGGACAGATGCAGAAAGATTTATATTCACTTATTACTCTCCACATTTTCAGTTATGGCTAGATAACACGGAAGCCAGGAGCCAGGAGCACAGTTGAGATCCCCTACGTAGCAGTCACCCAGGAGCCTGAGCAATAACCTGATGCTCTTCAGGGTACACAACACCAGGAACAATCAAGACCACAACCAGGACTCAAATTGAACAATCAGATTTGAGAAGCAGATGTGTTAATCAGTATCTTAAATACAGTGCTAAAATCTAGCCTAACTTTTTCAAATTTTCTTTTTTTAAAAAATTTTTTATGATTAGGTTCACAAATTCCCCTCCCCCTTCCAATCTTAACCAGGGGGTGGTTTAGCCCTGCCATGCAGGCATGATTAACATTTTGAAATATATAAATTTGATACACTACATCAAAAAATGAAGAAAGAAGTCATATACTAGTCTCAATAGATGCAGAGAAAGCATTTGATAAAATCCTACACTACTTCATGCTAAACACTCAGAGAAGCATAGAAGGAAACATTCTACAACATAATCAAGGCAATTTATGAAAAATCCAATGACACCATCATAGTGAATGGGGAATATCTGAACCTTTCCCACTATAATCTGGAACTAGACAAGGATGTCCACTATCACCACTGCTATTTAACATAGTCCTGGAAGTTCTCACCGGCAGTATTAGACAAGAAAAGGAAATTATATAAATTCAAATCAGAAAAGTGGGACTCAGACAATCGCTGTTTGCAGACAAAATTCTACAGAAAGAAGTACCAAAAGACGCAATAAAGAGACTACTAGAGCTAATACAACAGGTAGCAGGGACAAAATAAATGAATGCGAATCAGTGGCTCTAGTGTATGCAAACAACTGCAGTCAATTCATTCCCTTTCAAAACAACAGAGAAGTCAATTAAATACCTTGGAATAAACTTAACTAAAGAAGAGGGAGACCTCCATAAGGAAAATTTCAAAGCATTGAAACGTAAGACTTTGAAAATGGTGAAATATATCATGTTCCTGGCGGGATAGGGTAAACATCATCAAAATGTCCACAATACCAAAAGTAATGCATAGATTCCACATGATTTCAATGATTTCTAAGTCAGTGTTACATAGGTACACAAAAAAATTGAATTGATTTAAAAGTAAAAGATACGAAATAAAGCAGAGGAAGATGGCTCAAGTCCTTGGGCCCTTGCGATCACTTGGGAGAATAGGAGGAAGATCCTGGCTTGGCTCGGCTCAGCTTTGACCTATATAGTTACTTGGGGTGTCAGCAGACAGATGTCTCTCTACTGTCTTTCCTCTCTGCAAACTCAGCTTTTCAATAAACAAACAAATAAATAAATAAATCCCTTAAAAGATACTAATAAATTTTAACTAACTAGCTTTATACAGTTGGTATTGAAAAGGCAAAATTAATCACAGCATGTGCCACTCTGAGTACTGGATGCTTTATGCATACAACCATGTATTTTTAAAGTTCTGTTTTTATTACTATCATACCTATTTAATCCCATGTTGCTAATGAAATCTAGGGTGTGGGTGACATCTGCTTTTCAGGCCATTTACTTTTACTTTGTTTATAGATCATAACCAAAATCAAAGGCGCATTGCCCTAACATTGAATGTTTTCTGTTATGAGGCCAGCCGACCTGGAAAAATATGTTGTTCTTTAGTTGCAACTGAAAAAAACAGAAACGTCTGAATCTGTACAACTGAAATCACCGAGTTTTGGTTGTTTTTAAATCAGTTACCTGTGTAAGTTATTACTGTCTCTCTCAGATTCTTAAAAAACTTCTTTCATACATGTCATTCTAGGTTGAATGTTTGTAATTTATTCAATGCATTTAATTTGAATAATTCATACAGGAAAAGGTACATCAAAAGTTCATGGAAAACAAAATTAAAAGCTTGCCTTGGTGCAATTTGAAATGCATTTTGAAATTCATGTACATGAGTGCTTTCCTCAAAAGTCACAGAGAATGCCTAGTGTTAATATGTATGTATGTGTGTATATTTGTATATAGACATACACACATATGTACATATATAGACATATACACATATATACACACCTATTTTTTTAAAAACCACCAAAATAAAATATTTAACTACCTTTTCCCATGAATGTTTTGAAGAACCAATACTTTATTTCACAGAAATGAATTGTAGCACTTACTGTGAGGACACTCCAGATATTAAGACGTCCTACAAGAAATCCCAACTTTCATTACATTCTCTGCAAATGAAAATATTATTTGAACTCATAGGTCAGTTTTCCTTTAGCATTAAGTTTGATTAATGATCCCTGTTCATAGCAGTGGTGTGAGTTAGGTTTATGATTCCCACAGGGCTGTTGAGCCTTTAGATTTGCACATACACCTTTTACCATTAGTTGGCCTCTGAAAGTGTGACTGAACATTCCACAACAGCTTATAAATCATGACAATTAACAACTTTCAAACTGCCCATCCAGAGCAACTGGCTTGACATGCCATCTGTTATTTTCCCTTTAAAACCCTCTAGTCTGTTGAATCTAGGGCAGCCATTTAACATTTAGAATGATGTCCCTTTTTTAAGGTGTGTGATGGTTGATGAAGACAAGCTTTTGTTTTAATTATCAACAAATTCTGTGATGCGATATAATTTGTGCAGTGCTAACGGCCCTTTCTAAATAAAAAGAATACAGCTAAAACAGTAATTAATGTCAAAGACTAGTCAAAAAGGCTCTACTTAATTAAAAAGTTCTAATCTTTGATTAAACCTCATCACAAATTCTCTTGATTGCAAACTGTTTCTTCAAAAGGTAATGTAATTGGGAACATAGTCTATTGTCTCTACTAAATGACATCTGCAAATTATATAAAATTACTATGGTGTGCCCCAAAAGCTAAAAATTAATCCTAAGTCACATATTTATTTTAGCTGTTCTCTTTTTAACAGTAAAATTGGAAACCTTATTTTTTATCAAATTTTATATAAGCTAAAAAACAGAAAGATGAAACAATTCACTTACAAATTTCAAATCCACGTATGTCAGCATATTTAAGATTGACTATGTCTCTTGAAGTTAAATTAAAAAATAACTAATAAAAAATGTTATTCTTGTAAAAAGGCTGTAAGAAATATGAAGCATCGAGTCAACTCATCATTGTACTTATTTTTATAAATATTTCAAAATCTATTTTTTGACTCCACATTTACCTTTTCAAACTTCATGTTCTAAAACACATTTTTACTGCATATTGCAAACACTGAAAATTCAGTTTTCTTTTGTATAATGCCTTACATTATGCTTATTACCTTTGTGGCCACAGGTTCTGATTTCACAATAAGACTCACATGCTTCAGCATAAATGTTTTTATTTGATGTAGGTTATTAAAAATTAAAAAGCAAAAACCCCCAGAAACATGTTAGTACATCACTAGAAAAACTTCATGTCATCCATTTCTTCAGTTTGCTGGCAAACAACTACACTATATTCAATACGGCAACAAGATACTCATTCAAATTTGATAAGGCTGGTTGCAAAATTGATATTTTATACAAAGTGGTTTTGATCTACTTTAATCCATGCTGACATGTTTTACTATCCATATCCAACCAATTCTATGGCATTCTTTTGTATGACCAGTCTAATCTATGTCATTTTTAAGTATCACTGCTGTGTGCAAAGAATGATTTAAGAAAAGGTAGAAAGCGTACAATCATGTATTGACCTCTATTGATTGTACTTATAAGATATTTAATGTTATTATTTGCAATGTCCATAAAAGTAAAAGATGAAATATATTTTATTATGCTGATTAAAACACAGACAGAATAACGAACATTTTAATGGTACTTGTGTTTGCTAACAACAATTTGGTATC
This sequence comes from Ochotona curzoniae, assembly GCF_017591425.1. Classification (NCBI taxonomy): domain Eukaryota; kingdom Metazoa; phylum Chordata; class Mammalia; order Lagomorpha; family Ochotonidae; genus Ochotona; species Ochotona curzoniae. The sequence continues at coordinate 36,206,698 of NW_024466502.1, read as the reverse complement.
TTTCAAATCATCCACAATACTATGATCAAATTAATGACTGAAGAAATAAGCATGTATTCTTGAGTCTATATAATGGACACTAACACACAAGGAAGTGAAAATGATGCTTATAGTATCAACTTCTTCCTAATAAAACAGTTAAATATACCTTGATAGTATACTAGATTTCCTACCTTTGTCTGCTCCTACAATGAATCATGTATGTTGTATATTATACAATATCATGTAAGTGTATTGTGATACACTTAAATAGTAGAATGTTAAACTTGTAACTATTACTAAAGGATGGAACTATGTGTAAAAAATATGGAGGGAAATCAGAAGAGAGACAAACCAAGAAGGTGGCATAGGAGCACCAGGGAAGAATTCCATACCTACAACACTGTATCATGGAAAGTAATACAAAAAATAAACAAAATGTAAATAAATAAAATGTAATTAAGTACTTGCTTGACATGCACATCACTATGGCATTAAGTCATTTTTATGTATATTGTTTAGTAAAAGTTCTCTAAAATTTACTGGTATCAGTGAAAGGTGAAATTATCTTCATAGGATAATTGAAACAATGCAAGTGTAAAAACATCATAAAATGATCCTCAAATTGATTCCTTCAAGTATTTAATATGATTTCAAACTGATAATCATCCACTTCAAATGAAAATACAAATAGAAATGCTTTTTGAATTTTGATGACTTGCAAATTTTACAGATTATTATAATCTTTTTACATACAGTCATGTAGTAAATTTCCTAAGTCTAAAGATAATTTTTATAATGAGAGGGTTAAAGGAAAATTTCCACCAGACCAATTGAGCTAGCAATGGAAAGTAAAGTATGGCTCCCTTAGCTCAACCTGTATCCAGATAGCCCATTACTCAAGGGACTACAAGGAATATGAAGAAATAAAACCCTCACATGGGCTATATATTAACTTCAACTTCTCTAGCACAGTATTGTACCTTATTTAGGTTTTCCTAATGGCTATTTTTTTTTAAGATTTATTTATTTATTGGAAAGTCAGATATACAGAGAGGAGGAGAGACAGAGAGGAAGATCTTCTGTCTGATGAGCACAAGGGCCGATGCTATGCAGATCCAAAGCCAGGATCCAGGAACTTCTTCCTGGTCTCCCACATGGGTGCAGGGTCCCAAAGCTTTGGGCCATCCTCGACTGCTTTCCCGGGCCACAAGCAGGGAACTGGATGGGAAGAGGGGTCGCCGGGATTAGAACTGGCGCCCATATGGGATCCTGGCGTGTTCCAGGCGAGGACTTTAGCCGCTAGGCCATGCCGCCGGGCCCATTGTAATGGCTATTTTTAAATGGAAGCAGATATGGAAGAAGGACAGAAAGGAAAGAACATATAGCTGTAAATCCTGCTTAAATTAAGTGCTAAGAGGCAGGAATTTGGTACAACACTAGTGATTCTTTGCAATATTCATATCGAAGCATCTGGGCTTGAGTCATGACTACCCTTTCCCATACCAGCTTCTTGCCGATTCACATCCTGGGAGGCAGCGAGTAGTTGGCTGCATGATCTACACGTGGGAAACACAGTTTGAATTGTGGATTTCCACCCTCGGGCTGGCCAAACCCTTGTTATTGTGACGCTTGGAGAAGTTAACCAGCGAATCCAAAATCTCTGTCTTCGTCTCTCCCTTGTCTAGTTGTCTTTCAAATAAATAAACATTTTAAAATATTTTAAAGGAAAGCGAAGGACAAAAGGAATAGAAATACGGCCAAAAGCTTTGGGACCCTGCACCCGCGTGGGAGACCCGGAAGAGGCTCCTGGCTTGGGACCAGCATAGCATCGGCCGTTGCGCTCACTTGGGGAGTGAATCATTGGACGGAAGATCTTCCTCTCTGTCTCTCCTCTCTGTATATCCGCCTTTCCAATAAAAAAATAATAAAATAAAATCTTTTAAAAATATATTACATCATTTTTACACTAAAGAACACTTTAACAGTAATCCTGATACTGATTAGGAAAGAATGCATTGTTATAATGAGTCAATATAACGAAACCCTACATACTCATTCAAAAACACCATCTTTTGGCAAGGATATATATGGCTAATAATTGATTACTTGAAGAAAAATGACATCTGCAAAACCCCAATTAGCATGATCTCGATTATCCAACAGTGGAGTATTTCAGTTTTACTGAAACTATGACTAAAACACATTTTGAAAATCAACGTTAATATTATTTTTTATAAAAGACAAATTTTAAATAATATTACTTTTAAAACAAATCTAAATGCTTTAATCACTTTCAAATTCTTTTTAAAAATGTAGATATTTCACAGCTCAGCAGTGTCCTGACATTAAATATATCAGGTACAGTGTATACTGTACCTCTCAATGTATCTATTTTATTCTGATTTCCTTATTTGTGATGGCAAAAAAAGAATATCAAGTATTTTATTAAATGTAAGATTTTTTAATAACAAGTTTTCATTACATTTTAAGAAAACATTAATGGTTTGGATTATGTAAAATACTATTATTAATTTGATTGTTTTGGTAATAAAAGAGTCGAATTTCACATGATGAAGCTAACTGAATCTGTATGAAATAGTTATCAAAGTCATTTACAGAAGTTGCCTTTTGGATCAAGCTGCAGAAAGTCACATGTAGACCTGTCCTCTATATAATGAACCAGTGTGTCAATTTCCTCACACCAAAATCATACAACAGGCAGCAGAACACTGCTGCTAATTGGTGTATTTTTTCTTTGAAAAGTGAAAATTCTAACCTTTTACTTGACAGATGTTTGGGTAAAATGCCACATAACATTTTGAGAGCTTATCTATGCTCTTTACAGTTATGTTTATGCTGCCTCACATTCAAGAGGCAAACAAGTGAAAAAGTAAACAAAAGTAGAAATATGACCTCATAAGCCATTTGCAATAAACATGTAAAATCAAAGAAAGTTAATCTCAGATATGTAACATATTTGATGAACCAGTCAAATAAAATATCAGCTAAGAAAAGCACATTTGTTACCATTTGGAACATATAAGAACAAATGGCATTTGCAATTGTAAGTAAATAACATTTATGACAACAAATTCATAATTTTTAAATGTTCACTCTATTTATTTTCATTACAATTTAACTATAAATATCTCATACTCTAATAATGATGGCAGCTGCTTTTTAGAGCTAGCAAAGTTTTTCCAAATATAATCTGATTCACACAAATGTGAGAGGGAGAAACCCCAGATTTTTATAATATTTTTGAGATGAGAAAATTCAGTTTCTGAAAGGTCAGTTGACTTTCCTACAGGATCATTTGAGAATAGAGCTTTTTACTGATAACATTTTCCACATAATTAATGATACATATTACCCCGAAGAGTCCACCACCACCACTCATCCTAAGATTTTATAAGAACGTATGTACAATGAAGATGGTCAGTGATACTATGCGCTTTATGATGTATGCTGATCTTGTTTCAAAATGTATTGTTGAGCAAATTCATTTGTAAATGCTTCCACTGAAGATTCTTATGAAGTCCACATAAGCCAGTTAGTTTGGCTTATGTTAGTTTATACAGTACTGGTGTCACAGACAGCTTTAATCAATAAGAATAATGATAAATGAATCCAACTGAACAAATGTGAAGGTATAATGAAGTAATCCACATTTGTCAAAGGGGGGAAAATGTCCCGCTATTGTGGCACTGATCTAAGTGATTCAATTTCAAAAATTAATCCTATCTTGGATTTCACATATACAATAGTATTGAAGTATGATAGCTTATTATACTTAAAGAATTTAGTCAGAATTTTTTTAAAAGGCAGGTAACTTTTTTTTGAAATGTTACGGTATCTCAAAGTCAGTGAGTTCTTCTTTTATTTATCCATATGTTAAATTCTGTCTCACTGATATTTCCTCAACATTACATCATAGTTAAAAATGTTAGTTAAGTATCTATACTAAAGATGCTAATATTCTGCCTAGGGACAAATTATTTAATATGAATGTTAATGGTGGAAAAAAGCAAAGAATGTAGTATAAGCAATCAACTATTTTGGAACTCCTGAATTTTGGAAAGTTGATTGATATCTGTGGGAAATAAACCTTGCCTGATGGTAAGAAGAATGAAAACAAACATAAATTCAATAATACTTCTATTAGTGATAGTAAACTGATGGCAACTAAGGGCATTAGTGTTGGAAATTGTTTTATCAGGTTATTTATATTTTTTTAACATAAGGGATGCTGGCAACATTAACTTTTATATCACAGCTCCAGCTAACTCAAAAAACCTTTGTTTACCTTTTCTGGAAACAAATTGACTTTCTTTTCCCCATCTGATTTATTTGTTTAGAATTTCTGCCATTTATAACCATATTGTGAGAATGGGTATCCTGTACCTCTCAATGTATTTCCTTTACTCTGATTTCCTTATTGTTTCACTCAATCCATTTCTCTAAGTAGTAGAAAAATAGCTGAGCTTTTTCCGGCATTTCTCTATGTCTTCTCTACTGCTATCATGTTATCGATTGACTCATTACGCATTTCACAGCACTTTCATTCACAGCCATCTATTCAAGTTTAATGGTATCACTCCCTCCGAGAATCATTATGAGACCACAAGCTTCATTTTTTTAAAAACAATTTTCTTGTTTATGCATTAATTCTACTTCACAGAAATATAAAGCAAGATTTTTTCAATGTGATCTTGGAAAGCTTACCTGCAGCACCTGTTATGCAGTGTGACACACACACCCTGGTCATCCTTTCAAAGAGAGATCGCTAAGGCTTAAGACAGACCCTCTAGGATATCTCAGACTTGTACTAAACCCAGACAGAAGTAGGGGCTTAGTGCTCCAGCACACTTCCCAAAACTGCTACTACTACTTTAAAAAGGGGGGAAAAATACTTAATCACCTCTTCTGAAGGCCTATCTTTTGTTTGTTTCTCCTCTATTCAGATGTGTTTAATTGTGCAGAATGTTTTGTGATTTTTGTATTTCCTGTTTCTTGCTTATTTTTATTTGAAAGGCAGAATTACAGATATGCAAAGAGAGAAAGAGAAATCTTTTTTCCTACTTCAAGCCCCAGATCCCTACTGGGGCTGGGCTAGACTGATGTGAAGAGCTTAGAAATCTGTCTTGGTCTCCTGTGTGAGTGCAGGGGCCCAAGCACTTGGGCCACCCTTTGCTGCCTACCTAAGCACATTAGCAGGGAGTTGGGTGGAAAGCACTGGAGAACAGAACCAGCATCCATATGGGATTCTGGTATCACAGGTAATGGCTTTACCTGATGTGTCACAGTGCTCTCCCACCCATTCTAACTTAAAAAATAACAATAAAATTAATTCACTTGAGGTGTAGAAAGGCAAATAAACACATAAAAGAAAAGATAGAGAAAATAGTTCACTGTCTATGCTCACAAAGGTTGGGTGTGGGCCACAGCTCCCATAAAGGAAACAGCAAGCCAATGCTTTCAGCCAGCATCAGAGATGCAGCCAGCCTCATGGTCTAAATCAGCAGCTAGCTTGAACTAGGAGCCAGGAGCAGGAACTGAGCCCACAGAGTGTGAAGTGGGATCTGGGTTTATTAACCTTGAAGCTAAATGTCGCCTCCCATGGAACTATTCTTGAGGACATGACTCTAGAGTCTGGGGCATTAAGACTTGACTTTGCTTCAATCTTGATCCATTTCACCTCCTTCTATAAACTGTCTTTCATTATTCAAATATGCTATTTGCTCTTTGATAATAAGCATGCTTCTTTGCTTTCCTTCATTTTTGTAGTAATAATTCCAGTAGCAATTCAACAATATTTGAGACAAAATAAGAGTAAATGTAACTACATGTCACAGATGGCCTTTAAAACAATGTTTTTAGAGTTTGCTTCATTTTAAATAGCTTCTTCTTTCAGCTATATAGGCACCAAGAACCAACTATTTAGGTTTGATTCTCCCAAGCAATTTCATTATTGGTCAGCTTAACTCACATGGGGAACTATATGCTGTGCTATCCAAGCAGTTACAGTTCTACTTTGGGATCTATGGTTCACAAGGAATTCCATGGGTTGTTTATTCATGAATGCCCTTTAACAAATATTACATATTTCAAGTATATGTAAGTACCGTGGAAATGGATTTGGGTTTTAAATATATGTAACATGTTCTTAGGAGAGTCTACGATTCCATAACTGAATTAGCACATTCATAATATAGTTGGTTAATTTATATTTGTTGAAATGGCTGAACCATAAAATAAACTTTTAAGTCCTTATCATTTTCATGTCCTTCTTAGCTATTTCTTGTTCACATCAGCAGTGCCCTTTACCTGTAACTAGAACAAAATTATATTGTCCATCTTCCCTCAGTCACAGAAAGATCTCTATATCTTAGTAGACACATTGGCGATAAACCTGAGTTGTAAAGCGAGAAGACTGCACCTGCTATATTTCACGCTTTTCTGCTGATTATGATCTATTTACCTCACAGTTGTTACAATCTAGTAAGCTTCTCACTGCAAATGAAGGCTGCGGTAATAAGTATAGGAAGATTATTTTCTTTTATAAATGCACTTCTCAAAAAATTAAATCAATTATTTTAAGTATAGTTCATCATACAACTTCCTCCCAGCTCTCTCAAATTTCATTTTTTGAGGTTTATTTATTTACTTGTGTATCATTTAAAAGGTTGCTTGAGTTGGAGAGAAAGAGATAGAGAGATCACTCAGGTAGCTACTAGAATACTCCTCAAGTAGTGGTGAGGGTCAGGGCTGGGCCATCCTAAAACCAAAAGTTAACATCCCCAGGTAGGTCACGCAGGACCCACGGGAGTGGCATGGATCCAACCAATTAGTGAAATTGTCAACTGTTCTTTCCCAATGCTGTGCATTAACAAAAAATCAGGTCAGTAGCATTGAGAGGCCAAGACTCAAACCAGACACTGCAATGAAGCTGCCTCAGGTGGCAGCTTAATTTACTGTGCCACAATACCTGCCCTTCCTAAAACTTTTAATAATAAAAGAGCAAGGCCACTTGTTTGACACTTTTTCTAAGCAGAAGTACCTTTATGTATTTATAGCCTAGTGTACTAGTCAAGCAAGTAAAATTCCAATATTAAGTTTGTGAATATATTTGTATAAGCTAAATTTATGGATAACCATCAAATTTACGAGAAATGGTTCTGTAACATTCAGCCTATTTTAGAATGGGTTCTTGCCACAAAAAGGCTTTTTAATTAGAACTGTTTTATGGATGTATTTTCAGAATATTATTAAGTTATATCTACATAAATGTTTGAACAATGTAACAAATTTGAATTCCTTCCTTTTTTGTACCATTCTCTAATTCTTTTGTAATGATCATTTAATTAGGAGAAGAAAAATAGAGCACCCCAATTCATCTACATTTTGCAGTCAATGTTTCCGAAAGTCAGTGTATATGATTCTAGGAAATATTATTCAATATTTAAATATTCATCCATCTCAATTGCTTTTAAAAATATTACTCTTATATTTATCACATGTTGGACTTTCACTTAAAAAATCCATTGGGGAGGAAAAAAAACCCTATCGCCCATGCTACTACTTAATTTCTCTAACATTTAAGTAAAATACTACAAATCATGCTATATCTATTTTGGTATTGCTATTTGCAAATGATTCTTCTTTACCTGCCTATTTTTCTATGACTTTCTAGAAACAGGTGATAATTACTCAGAAAATTGTGGATAGTCGTCAAGAATCTGAGATTAGACATCAGATTTCTGAAGCTTCATAAATCAGTCAAACCAGGTAATTTAAAAAAGCTTACATTCTAGTGATTCCTTTTGTTTAACATTGCGGACGATCTCAGCAATATCACTCAAGTAAGAGCAGAGACGACTGTAATAGATGGGTATTTGTTTATGTGTGTTTTAAGGGCAAAACCTATACAAAGGTGCTTTATCTAAAACAAAAGTGTGCTATTTCCAGGGCAACAGACAATAGCTGTTTAACAGTGCCTGGTTTTTCAATTGTTCTATTCCGAGAGTTTTTAAAAGATGAAAGAAAATAATATGCCTAGCTCACAGTGAAGAGGAATTTACATAAGTGAAACATAATTATCCAAGAAAGACCTTGTCTCTGAAGCTTGGGAGGGTTAATGATTATGATGATAATTAAAATCCGAAGGATTTGTAGAGCACATATTTGTTTTCTGAAGAGCTCAGCGTACTTTCCGTATATTCTTCCCAGATCTCTGCATGATAGCTATGTAACAGTGTGCGTGAATACCTTAGAACAATGGCAACACATGTATGACTTGTTATAACCATAAGTGATTATAAGCTTTGGATTTCTGCCTCACCTAAAAGGCAGGACCTCCTGTGACACAGCTTTTGAAACATCTTTTCAGGCCATTCTTGTAAAACTGACTCTGAGGAAAGAGTGCCACCTACTGAAGCAAATTCCTGGGTTCTATCCAAGGGCTGGTCTCCCAGCTATAGCATTGTCCTAACATGTTTAAGCATAAGATGTCATGGATTACTGTATCATGATAAAAAAAATTATATCAACTCTGCTTCAATTTACAGCTAAATTATGTTAATGACTCAGAAATCACATATATAAATAAATATTTCGTTCATCAAATCTACAGTTGTTTTAAAAGTAATGTACAAAGATTAAGCAAACCTAATAGTCCTATTAATTTTCCAAATGCCAGAATGTCTCTATTGTCAACATGACCACAAGGGGGAGGTGGTGTGTAACTTCTGATGGGGCAGGAGAATTGAAGTTCTATAATTAATTGAACCAATTTTTTTTCTGATTAAGTTAGGAAAAATTCAAATATTGCATTTTGTATTTATGAAGCTCAAGGTAATATCTATTAAAAGTACATTTTATTTAAGGCAATTTAACTCCCCTTGTACCTTAACAAATATATTTGAAACATTGTAGCATATTTGGGAGCTGCCTCCCCATGGTCTACCAATATCCACAAACACAATTCATTTTAACTACACTAAATAGCTTTTAATTATAAAATATAAATATAAAAATATTTAGTTATATTTTACATTTCTCTCAACACTTCCTAATATAGGAATTGTTCATTACTGTCAATGTATGTTTTCTTCTTAATTACAGGTTTAGAAATATATCAGCACTCATGAATTTATTGATTTAGTAAAGTTAAAAATCATCTCTTAAAGTTATAGACTACACCTTTTTGTTAGGTCCATCCTGGATTTACTCTGAGTTTTCACTGGTAACATATGTTCATGTGCTTGGAGAGGGCACAAATAGACCCATGTCATCATAATATCTGCATGACAGAGAAGATTAGTACATAGCATTTTCTGCCTTGAATATTTTTCACATACCAGCATTTTATCATTTAATAAAATCTATAAAATGTAGTTATGCTTAGATACATTTTAGATACCAAGTCTAAAATACAGTTTATAGAAATGTTTCATAATTCTTTACTGTTATGAAAATCTATTTATTAAAACATTTAAGTTCTAAGGTATTTCTCTTAAAATGTTAAATCATGTAAATAATTTGCATTACTTATTATTGTTTATTTTTGTTATTAAGAAGAAACATGTTACAGCAATTGTCTGGTTAGTGATGTGGATTTCTCAGTTGGTAAAAGGTTAAACTTTGACAGTCATTCCTCAGTGGCTAGGAATTAGAGATAACCACAAATACATCTCAAATATGAGACCAATCAGGGGAGCTAGTCCTGAAGGGAATATTATCATTCATTTCACATTTAAATATGATTGTGAAGAATAATTCTAATATCAGTAATTCAGGTATTGTTTTTCTAGAGAACCTCACTAGCAAATAGAAGTGCATAAAGTCAGATAAGTAAAGATGGTAGAAATGATGGGGGAAAAAAGAGGTAATGGAAACAAGCATTATTTTTCATGCAAACCAATAGTCATTGCATTGAAACATTAGCAACAGAAATATCTCCTAAGAATTGTATTTTATGGAATGAAAAAATATACCAAGCTGCTAAAGAATGTAAGAACTGCTATATCATGACTGCGTACACGAGCTCTCAGACTCCTCAACTACAATTAGTCAACAGAATAATCTTAAAGACTGTCTTTAAAATGGCTAAATCACATCAAGTTCTATTAAATTATACGTTGAAGAATTTTAATCAGTAAAGATGTCGTGAATGGTAATGCAGAAGTATCAGTCATGCTTCATGAGTCTATAAAAACACTCCAGTGCTTCTTTGTGTGAAGCTAATGTAAGCCATTTGACCTATGAAACTGACGGAGACCTGCACGTTTTCTTAAGTAAGCAGAGACCATTTTGATACATTTTCCAAATGCTTTTTCTGAATAATTGTGCATACATATAGTGCAGATAATCATGTAAACACTCCGGATGTTCAGCATACATGTATGAAGCAGAGAAAAAAATTTTAGCTTACCATGGGGACTAATATCTTTATTTGAAATAATGATTATAAATCAGGAAAATCTCACATTTTTCTCTTCAGGAAAAATGTGAGATCCTTATGTAGAACATCGCCTTATCCTGGCCTGTTCGGTGCAATGGCAACTGCCCATGGCTTTCTCCACTATGAAAACCAGTACAGTTTTTGAGCTGTATGATAGTGATATTCTGTTTTCTTTTAAAACTATGCTTAATATTTTAAATGTTGTTAAAAAAAGACGCTCCTCAATAACTAAATTTTAAATAGAAAAAAAGCCTGTAGAAGATAGGATTTGTGACATGCTTAAAAATTAGGAGTGGCCATAAGGTCTGGTTAAGGGAAAGGCCAACAGTTGGAACTAAGATATCAATTGATTCAGCCTGATTTTAAAAATAAAACAGCTGTCATACAGAAGAATACAAATTACTTAAATCTCATTTTTAAAAACACCATTACAATAAAATACACAAAATATTATCCAATAAGTTTTTTTTCCCCCCTCAACATCCTGTGGTATTGACCTTATGTTTGGCAGTTCTTTTTCCAAACACTAGGGGGAGGTATGACATAATAACTCTGGAGGGGTGGGGAGCGATCAGGACAATTTTCCTACAACTGGGTTTCTAATTAGACACCTTCCTCATCTCTGCTCAACTGCAAAATACTTTAGCTCATTAATGCTAACCAATAAACCGTAACATCCTTTTCTAGGAAAATTTGAACTTCCCTGTTCTTTTGTCCTATGGAAGCATCCCCGAAGGATACGCAGTGCAACACAAAATGCAGTATAAATGATTAATAAATCTGTGTATAATCACCACTCTTAAATTATCTGTTGCATGTAAGGCCTCAAAGCCTCAGCTCACGAGTCCATGTCTTTCGACAGAATCTACCCCAAGGAGACATGACCCTGCAGCTGCATCTGGTGGTGTGGCTAACCACTCAAACAAAACAACCACGACTTCTACAAAGTTCTACCTTCCTTGCTTAATACAGTCTATGCATGATAAACTATCTACTTGGAAAATACAGACATTTCAGGATCTTAACGTCTAGCTGTAAAGAGCTTCTCTTTGAATTTTTAAAGCGCAAAGCCTCCCAAGGGACATTTTGGATCCAGATCAAACTGCAAATTCAGACTATAGGTTATCTTATTGAAACCGGGAAATAAATAGCTCCTTTACTCGAATCTTTAAGCAATTATCCCAACAACAATCTTCAGAACTTCCTTGTAATTGGTCTGGATTTGATTTTCTTTGGATCGTGAATGATTCATGTTACAGACTTGTACGTTAGTCATTCACAATTCATAAATGGCAACTTAACTTCAGTATTTATGAATTGCAATCAATACTCTCGCAATCAAAAACTCACCTTTTCTATTTCAATGCTTCAATTTTCTTTCTCCACTTATTTATTTTTCTGTTGATGTTTTTAACTCTTTCCCAGAATGGCTGGATCGCCAGCCTGTTGTGTTCACTTGGGTTGGTTTGGAGAGAGTGTCGTGTGTGAATGAATTACAAACAGAAGTTGGAGAACATCAGCTGGGAATTCTGGTGGTGGTGGTGGGGTGTGTGTGTGTGTGTGTGTGTGTGTGTGGAGAGAGAGAGAGAGAGAGAGAGAGAATTACAAATCACGAATCCTAGAGATCTGTCAATCTGCTTTCATGTTTTACAGGTCACTGCGAAGGAGCTACAGAAAATGTGATGTTTCAAGGGCTATTTTGCCTTAAGGAGATAAAAATCAAACCGCCCTGAGGAACTCTGAGGTTGGAGTTGCCCGAAACAGCAGAACTGTTGCGTGTGCACGTGTTTGCCTTACCTTGACCCCGGGCTGAGGCGGAGAGGGGCACGGAGCGAGGAGAGGCCCCCTCAGCGCCAGGTGGGCTGCCCTTCTGCCAAGTGCCAGGGCGCAGGCTGCCTGGGGACCGGGCGGCCTCTCTCTCAACGGGCGCCTGCGTCTCTCCTGAAACACTTTCATAAGCCAGTGAGTCGCCTCGCGTGGGCGCCTGGGGACGACGGCTATTTCTCTGAGGAAAGTTCGGTGTTGACTGGCGTCCCTCGCGGCGTGTTGGCACCGACCGCGCGGGCAGCAGCGGGCCTAGCGAGCCTCCCCCCCGGAACTCCCACATTCTGCAGCAGCGCACCGGGAAACGCGGCCAGCCCGGGCCGAGCTGCACGCACACCGCTCCTCGCTCGCTCGCTCGCTCGCTCCTCGCAGTCGGGGGTCAGGGCGTGTGCCACACACCGCAGCTCCCACCTGCCGCCAGCCTCGTGTGTGTGTGTGTGTGTGTGTGTGTGTGTGTGTCGGTACATCCCTGTGCCGCTGGTTTATTATCAGGGTTCTGCGTTCTCTTTCCCGGGTGGGGAGGCCGGCGGCAGGGCCGTTCCCGGGACTGGGAGGGCCCAGGAAGGCGAGCAGCCAGGACAACCCCGGGCTCCGCCAGCCCCGGCCGGTCGCCCATCTAACCGAGCTAATCAATGGCTCGGAGGCGCCGCCGTCTCTGGCTCCGCCCCCCGCCGGGCTCTTCGCCACCTCCCATTGGGCGTGGGCCGAGGAGGCGGGGCCTGGCTCCTCGCGCGGATTGGCTGGCAGGGAATCAGTATCAATGTTTAAGCGGCGGCGTGAGGTGAATAGAGTCAGTCAGCGAGAGACGCTGAGGAGAAAGCCGGGCCGGGAAGCCGGGCGGCGGCGGCGAGGGCGGCTGGGGAGGCGCTTCTCCAACTGTTGAATTGAATTTTCACCTTTCATCCCCCTCCGCTGCTCGGCTGGCGGAGATGGATTTATTTGCTTTGAAATCCGCACGTTCTTCACAGGCTTTGGGGTGATTCTGACAGGCACCAGATTGAAAGAGACCACCCGTGACAGAAAAAGAAGAATTAAATTTTTTTTTTCACAAAAAAAAAAAACCCTCCACAGCAGACTGCACAATAACTATGCCCACCGACCCTGGACTTTTTGACTAGAAAATATTGAGAGAGAGAGAGAGAGAGGGAGATCGTGACTGTGGTGCAGGACTAAGCTGTGAGGAATTTCTGGAAGCCTGCTTTTTCTTTTTTTTTTTCCCCCAAGACTCTGGCCCTCTGAGGTACCTCCCGCCTAACCAGAAGGACAGATTTTTTTCATAAGTAAATAAATAAATAGATAAATAAATACACCTAGCAGAGCAGACGCCTTGCTTTTCCAGAGCCTCGGACTCCGGCAGAAAGAGGTAGAGTAAAAGTGCTGCTGGATTCCTCTCTCCCTCCTTTGGTCTCGCTTTTTTTCTTTTTTTCTTTTTTTTTTTTTTTTAAACCCCAACACGTAAACCTTTTTTTTTTTTTCCCCTTCTGTAGGGTGAGTCAGAGAAAGCGTTAGGAAGAAGCCGCAACTAGGGTCTGTGGAGAACCGTGAGGCGAGAGTGAACACGATTCGTTCCGGCGACCGCAGCACCTGCATTTCTGGATGTGTCATTCCCGGGAACAGCCGAACTGACCGCAGCGGCGCGGGGTCCGGCGCGGCGGGGCGGCCGCAGCTCCGCACACCCCCGGCCGCCCGAGTGGCCCAGGGAGCCCGAGCCGGGGCGAGACTGCAGGGACGCACCACCCAGCCGCAGCCCGCTCCTGCAACTGAAACATTTTTTTTTTTTTTTGAAAAAAAAAAAATTGAAGAAGAGAAGGAAAACCTGCACGTTGTTGGTTTCCAAGAGTCATCACTTTTCGTTCCTGGCCAAGGTTTTCCTTTCTTGATGAAGAGGACTGGGAGGCTCGACCGTTGGAAGGAGAAGCTGAATAGAAAGAAAAGAGAGGCACTCGACAGCTCGGCCTTATGAATGCAGAGACTGTTTCCCTTCTAGCGAGAGACTGAGAGAGAGAGAGAGAGTGTGTGTGTGTGTGTGTGTGCACGCGCGCCCGCGCGCCCCCGAGGACTGCGAGGGTGGCTCCCCCTTCCTTTTATTCCGCCCCCTCCCCCTTCAGATCTGCACGTCCAACCATGAGTTGCCTGTTGATTTCCTTTTGCCTGGGAAGAATAGCAAACTGGAATTAAACTGCTTGCAGAGAAGTCCCGGCAGGCGGGGAGAGGATGGGGTGGTAGCGGCGGTTGCTGGCTCGGCGTAGGGAACGTAGGGCAATCGCGGTGTGTTCCGCGAAGAGGGGAGGAGAGAGAGAGCTCTAATTCCCTCCTCCCAACAGACTCACACCACAAATGCTGATCAGGCTGTGGCTTTCTTGATTTGGGGGTGGGGGGGTGAGCCTTTTCCGAGGAAGAGAGGGCGGAGCCTGCAGGGGGAGGAAACTACAAATCGGGACAGTTCTTTGCGCTGCATTTCCTCTCCTCTATTTGGCTGCTGGGAAGAGAGAGAGAGAGAAAGAGAGAGAGAGAGAGAGAGAGAGAGAGAGAACGCTTGGCTGGGAGATGCAGTCCACCGCCGCCGCCGCCGCCTCAGCCAGCAATGCAAGATTAGATCTCTAAATGCAGCAAAACACTGCCTGAAAACAGAGCAGCCTGCGCAGCGAGCAGACATTTCACGGTGCGCCGGAGAAGATTCTGAAATAATCTGTGACTCTCGCGTCCCCACCAATTTCATCCCGGTAGACGGGTAACAAGTAAGGATTTCACTTTCCGATCTGCCTGGAGACACACCTCCCCTCTCCCTCCCCCGCCCGATGGGAAGCCTGCTCCGTAGGCTGGCGGCGGCGGTGGATTTGCGGCTCCCTAGCGGGAGACGGGGAAACCTCCGGATTCTTCCGCTCGTTATCAACCCTCCCAGGCGTGATTTCCTCCTTCTCGCCGGCCTCCTCGCTCAAGTTTGAACCCCCCCCCGAAGTCCGAACGGCAGGGACAAAGCCCCGGGCTCGCCCCCAGCCGCAGGGAGCCGCCGCCTTGCTCCCAAGCCCCTGCAGCTAGCTTCGCTGCACCCGCTGCTCTCGCCCGGTGCGGATGCTGTAGATCAACAGGTTCGGGGGGAACTTGAGCGGAATCCGGAGAGACTGCCCAGTGCCGCAGCCCGGGTGCGGAAGAACCGAACGACCCACAGACTTGGGACTCTCAGCTCCCGCGCTCGCCGAGGAGCCCGGAGCCCCAGCCTGGCGCGCACCCGCCAGCTCTGCCCTCCAGTCCGGCTGCTCCTGCCCCCACCCCGCCGGTCTGGGATGTACCTATCCATCTGTTGCTGTTTCCTCCTCTGGGCCCCCGCCCTGACGCTCAAAAACCTCAACTACTCGGTCCCGGAGGAGCAAGGGGCCGGCACGGTCATCGGTAACATCGGCAAGGATGCTCGCCTGCAGCCGGGGCTCCCACCGGCCGAGCGCGGCGGCGGCGGCGGCGGGCGCAGCAAGTCCGGCAGCTACCGGGTGTTGGAGAACTCGGCGCCGCACCTGCTGGACGTGGACGCGGACAGCGGACTCCTGTACACCAAGCAGCGGATCGACCGCGAGTCCCTGTGCCGCCACAACGCCAAATGCCAGCTGTCCCTGGAGGTGTTCGCCAACGACAAGGAGATCTGCATGATCAAGGTAGAGGTCCAGGACATCAACGACAACGCTCCCTCCTTCCCGTCCGACCAGATCGAAATGGACATTTCCGAGAACGCGGCCCCCGGCACCCGCTTCCCGCTCACCAGCGCGCACGACCCCGATGCGGGCGAAAACGGCCTCCGCACCTACCTGCTCACCCGCGACGACCACGGCCTCTTCGCCCTGGACGTCAAGTCCCGTGGCGACGGCACCAAGTTCCCGGAACTGGTCATTCAGAAGGCGCTGGACCGAGAGCAGCAAAACCACCACACGTTGGTGCTGACCGCCCTGGACGGCGGCGAACCGCCGCGCTCGGCCACGGTGCAGATCAACGTGAAGGTGATCGACTCCAACGACAACAGCCCGGTCTTCGAGGCTCCCTCCTACCTGGTGGAGCTGCCCGAGAACGCTCCGCTGGGCACGGTGGTCATCGACCTGAACGCCACCGACGCGGACGAGGGGCCCAACGGCGAGGTGCTCTACTCCTTCAGCAGCTACGTGCCCGACCGCGTCCGGGAACTCTTCTCCATCGACCCCAAGACCGGCCTCATCCGCGTCAAGGGCAACCTGGACTATGAGGAGAACGGCATGTTGGAGATCGACGTGCAGGCCCGAGACCTGGGGCCCAACCCCATCCCGGCCCACTGCAAAGTCACGGTCAAGCTCGTCGACCGCAACGACAACGCGCCGTCCATCGGTTTCGTCTCCGTACGCCAGGGGGCGCTCAGCGAGGCCGCCCCGCCCGGCACGGTCATCGCCCTGGTGCGGGTCACCGACCGGGACTCGGGCAAGAACGGGCAGCTGCAGTGTCGGGTCCTGGGGGGAGGAGGGCCGGGCGGCGGCGGCGGGGGCCTGGGCGGGCCCGGGGGCTCGGTCCCCTTCAAGCTGGAGGAGAACTATGACAACTTCTACACGGTGGTGACGGACCGGCCGCTGGACCGGGAGACCCAGGACGAGTACAACGTGACGATCGTGGCGCGGGACGGGGGCTCGCCTCCCCTCAACTCCACTAAGTCGTTCTCGGTCAAGATCCTGGACGAGAACGACAACCCGCCGCGCTTCACCAAGGGGCTCTACGTGCTGCAGGTGCACGAGAACAACATCCCCGGCGAGTACCTGGGCTCCGTGCTGGCCCAGGACCCCGACCTGGGTCAGAACGGAACCGTGTCCTATTCCATCCTGCCCTCACACATCGGCGACGTGTCCATCTACACCTACGTCTCCGTGAACCCCACCAACGGGGCCATCTACGCCCTGCGCTCCTTTAACTACGAACAGACCAAGGCTTTCGAGTTCAAGGTGCTCGCCAAGGACTCGGGGGCGCCGGCGCACCTGGAGAGCAACGCCACGGTGAGGGTGACCGTGCTGGACGTGAACGACAACGCTCCGGTGATCGTGCTGCCCACTCTGCAGAACGACACCGCCGAGCTGCAGGTGCCGCGCAACGCCGGCCTGGGCTACCTGGTGAGCACCGTGCGAGCCCTGGACAGCGACTTTGGCGAGAGCGGGCGCCTCACCTACGAGATCGTGGACGGCAACGACGACCACCTGTTTGAGATCGATCCGTCGAGCGGCGAGATCCGCACGCTGCACCCCTTCTGGGAAGACGTGACGCCCGTGGCGGAGCTGGTGGTGAAGGTGACGGATCACGGCAAGCCCACCCTGTCGGCCGTGGCCAAGCTCATCATCCGCTCGGTGAGCGGCTCCCTGCCCGAGGGCGTGCCCCGGGTGAACGGCGAGCGGCACCCCTGGGACGTGTCGCTGCCGCTCATCGTGACCCTGAGCACCATCTCCATCATCCTCCTGGCGGCCATGATCACCATCGCCGTCAAGTGCAAGCGCGAGAACAAGGAGATCCGCACTTACAACTGCCGCATCGCCGAGTACAGCCACCCGCAGCTGGGCGGGGGCAAGGGCAAGAAGAAGAAGATTAACAAAAACGATATCATGCTGGTGCAGAGCGAAGTGGAGGAGAGGAACGCCATGAACGTCATGAACGTGGTGAGCAGCCCCTCCCTGGCCACCTCCCCCATGTACTTCGACTACCAGACCCGCCTGCCCCTCAGCTCGCCCCGGTCCGAGGTGATGTACCTCAAACCGGCCTCCAACAACCTGACTGTCCCGCAGGGGCACGCAGGCTGCCACACCAGCTTCACCGGACAAGGGACTAATGCGAGCGAGACCCCTGCCACTCGGATGTCCATAATTCAGGTAGGACACTTTTAGTGTAGCTGGGACTTCACTTTTTTTTTTTCCCCCCCTCCTGGTTTTGGAGCTGTCCTGAAATCTTCTTCACAGGACAAGCCACACTATCACAGCAGTGACGGGGATGTGGGAGTGGGGAAAAGTTTGGAAAATGAACTGGTTTACACTTCTGACAGTGTGTATACAGTATATTCCGCATATAGTCCTTCCCGTGTAAATGAGCAAAGATCCAGTCCAAAGATGTAAATGTCTTACTTCTGTTCAAGTTTTAAAGTTTATTTTTTATGGGTTTATAAACAGCAGCGATAGCATTCATTTTGTTTCTTCGGGATTTGTCCACCTTTCTTTTCCATAACAAACAGTTCTTAGATTTTTTTAAAAGCTTTAATTATTACATAATTTCAATGCCAGTTAAAAACAGGCCAAAAATGAATGACATGTATACTCAAACTTAAGTAGTGAACTTCTAGAAGTAGAAAATAGCAGCCAATCAGAATTCTATGACTTAAATCAATTTCAATTGAATTCTCAACCCCTCAAAAAGTCAATTTTATATCTCAAAAGTGCTTCAAAGAACCTCAGTCTCATGTATTCTTCAGCTGAAACTGCAGCATCATGCGTTGGTTCAGCTGAAGCTTTTGAAGTGTGAGTTATAATTTGAAACATCTACAGAAGTGTGAATAAATGCAGTCGTGGGGTCATGATCATCAGCTATGCAGAGAAAGTTGCTGTTTTCTGTTTTCTGTTTGTTTGTTTGTTTGTTTTTGCTTTGTTTGTTTTTTTTTACCTGGTTTTGGGATTCACTGGGAAATGAGGAGAGCACACCTCTGGGTCATAGGCTTATTTTATGCAATTGAAAATGAGAAGCAAAGTACTCTGAACCCCTGATTGTGTTTCCCTTGCATACTGTATATTTTCAGTATATCTAGGTGATATTTAACATGAGCTATATAGTATGATACATAATTACCATAATGGCAAAAACTAAAGACAAAGCGTTAGGATTGGCGTTAACATGGGGGGTGGGGACTGTTTTGTCTTTAGTCACTGTCTAATGTAGCCACTATTGAGTTGTGATGGAGGAAAACTTAATTCTTGCTTATTATGAATGTGTGTTGCTACAAATTACTCTGGATGAGCAGTGCTTGAAATGCAAAATTGAACTTAACTAAAACTGACACTTCAGGAGGAAAATTAGTTTCGGGTAAATGAAAATAATTTGTTATAATTTTATGCTTTGAAAGGCAAATAACTTTTAATGACACTTGAATCTGTAATGTTTTTATTGTTAAAATGGAGTCGTAAAAATTCATAATATTATCTTTTGTAACATAGGTGCTTACTTACACTACTATCTAGCAAAACATATTTCCTATGAAATTATAATGTCCCTAGCAAAAGCTTGATACTACAAATCTTGGCTAAAGTATCAAATATTAAATCTCACTTCTGTAGAACTTACTGGATATCCTTACTCATGTTTTTGAAGTGTACATGAGCCTGAAAAGATTCATTGAAAGTTTTTCTTTGTGTAAAATTGGGATTTCTGGTAGCGTCTGTTTAGAAAGAGATATGCTAAAACATAAATCCACAAACCTGATGCATTTTATATAAAAAAACAAGTATTATCTATCCTTTTTGTGATTCTACGACTGAATATAAAAAGATGTCACAGAAGGTTGGTGTTTAGTCTTCCACTTTAGTTGCTATGAATTGAATTCTCTGCTAGTTTCTGGTAAAAATGAAGCTGATACTGTAGTGTTTTCAACAAGCCTTGCTTTTGGTCAAGGTAGTCAGGAACAATCTTGGATTGAAACATCCAGAAGGTTTTGAGAGGTTGCTGGTGCTTATATGCTGTATCTATCGATACATTTCTTTCCATGATGTTCTTCTTGAAGGTAGCCATTGCCTAGGGTCTTTGTTGGTCATGCATCTCCTTAGCAGTAAATCTTAAAGGAAAACACACATATACACAGGTTAAATCAAAAACACAAGACCAACCATCATAGTATTCTTCTAAAATTGTAACCCATACAAAAAGACACAAACTGAGGTTATTTCTAAGTTTTTGAAACTCTTTGCAAAGTGGATCAGTTTTCTATATTTTTATGCTATTTTTTTAAATTTCTCTAAGGAGTGCTGTGTAATTTGCTAATGTACTGATTTCCTTTTATATTGATCAGATTTACCCTAGAATATATCCTGGAGAAGAGAGTATATTAACTACTATGACTTTCTTCACCTAGTGTGCTTCAAACACAGTGTGCTGAGGTGAAATACTTAAAGCACTCAAGTATCCCATAGTCTTGTTCTAGGTGCCTTTATTTGTGTATATATTTCATACAGTCTGTTAGGGAACCACACTGGTAATCCACACATACTTCTGAAGGCAGACTTTTGATCCAAAATGGGTACTTGTTTTAACAAATTTAGTTCATCGTAATTTTCTGGAATCTTGTGTGGTTTTTAGAAGATTCACAATATATTCTGATTATTGAAGGGTAAGCAATTTCAAATTTTTTTTTTATAATATGCTGTTACTTTGCAGTGATGAGAAATTTTAGAATTTTATTAAGTAAAAAGCTCACATTACAGTTTAGGTTGAGATATCTTTACAATTCAAAGCATTTCTGTGCATCCTGGTTCTAAGAAAAAGTTTATATTTGCAGGTTTATAGTGATGAGAGTATTTTTGCTGAACTTGGGTGCAGAACAATGGTACAAGCTGGTGCAGAGTCAGTGCTTTGTGAGGAGAAATTTTGCTTTAGGTATTTTTCAAATTCCTCAAGCGAACTAAAGCCAGTGAGTGTTTAAATAGCAAATAAGTGAGTAAGATGTCCACCATAGTGTGATTCATAATGTGAGAGTTATAATAAAATAGTTTACTCATATAAAGTGATAGAACTAATTTAATAAACATGCAATTTGTAATACATAAGGCAAACAGACTGTCACACAAATTTGTAAAAAGATTTCTAGAAGTAATTTTGTTTAAGTTGTCTCACGTATTAATATGAAATCTAAATTTGAGCAGAGATCCCTGTTAATACCCGAGAATAACTTCCTACTATGGTTTATCCAAATTAGTTGTTAAGACTCAGGGTAACTTTTCAACAGGTGTTTGCAAACAAGGTCTCTGGGAAAAGGGTGAGAAAGCCAAGGACTTCCTAGTAATAGGACTTTTCAATTTGTTTAAACATGTTTTGCTTCTTTTGTAGCACTAAGACATACTTTCAAAGACAATATATTGAGCCAGCAGTAAAAGTTTTGTGTTAAAGTTGCATAAGGAATACATTCTTACTTAGTAAGTCCTAAAGATTCACACTGAAATTGGCCTTAAAACTTTTATATCAAAAAGGGAAAATTCCTTGAACTTAGTTATGTGACCTTTTCAATAAAGGAAAACCAATCTCATGGTAAATTCATAGAATCAATACAAATAGATAAAATTAAGATTTAAAAAAGATGTAGAGGATCAAGTATAAACAATGAACTATGTGTATCAGAAAGGTGTGAGAAGAAAAATGCCTTCAATAGCAAAAAGATCTACTTCTTGCCTTCATCCCCATTTCTTTAACAAAAGAGGCCCTAGAGAGACTCATTCAGGGTATTCCCCAAATCATGATCTTCAGTACTCTAGTGGATTAATGAAGTTAGTTACAAACACAAAATATGAGAAGAATTTCATCATTTGTAATTTTTTATATAGCTTGCTGTAATTTTTATTCTTAGGGATCACTAATTACTTTCATTGGTTAGTTTCTGTATATTTCATTGACATCTCTATTTATAGGGATTTTGGTGAGCTGCATCAGAAGAGAATGTCTTTTTCTTACTACATGTCTTCTGGAGTGTTGATTACTTATTTTTGTTAAATATTTTGAAAAGTAATTTCTAGTCTATTATTATGAGTATACAATCATCAAATATTTTCTATTTTATTATACATTAACTGTAATACAAAGAAAGTAAATAAAACTAATTACTATTTAGACCTTCTTTGAAGAAGATTTAAACGCAAAAGGTATTACTTTTATCTTTATTTTTACTCTTGTTTATTTTTCCTACATCTATGAGAATTTTAGCTTCTCTGCAAATCTGTTTGAATTTCTCCATTTTTACCATAAATGACACCCTAGAAGGTATGAACTAGAAACGTACATGAACTAGAAACTACAGGATTTCTTTTTAATACTAGTTGATGTAGCTTTCTACATTATAACTTTTTATTCATTAGTTCTTGGTTTACAATAAAATAAATGCCAGCAAAGTGACAATCACTGAGACTGGAAATTGTAGGAGTAAGATAATTGTTCGTTTTACTTGGGTTGTACAGGTAAAGCTTTGTAATTTTAGTAAATATTATATGCAACTCTGCACCATCAGTTTTGGGATTTTATTCTTGGCATCTTTTTAGAAATAATTATGAGGTGCTTTTGAAATATCATGTAAGAAAAATGTTTTTGAAAATTCTAACTTAAGTACTTGAGCATAGCTCAAGTAAATAGTCAAGAAAAAAAATGCATTTCCTAAAACAAGTAGCATCCTTTGACTGTATTTTTAAGCTTCCCTCACCATATTTTATAGAAAAGTTTCTCCATATATTCACACCATTATATCTGTTATTCACTTTTTCATTATATAGGTACAAATTCTAATGTATAACATTAAACAATTTATTTTTTGTCAGAATAATTATTATTTAAATGATCCCAGCTTTATCTCTACTAAGGACAACTATATTCATTTTAAGAGTGAAAACCTTCAAGATCTTCAAATAAATATTTAATAGTAATTAAGAATGCAACATACTTTTCATATTTAAGTCGTTTACAAGATTTTAAGAGTTCAAGTTTTCTGTTACTGCTATTGTTTAAGTAATATACTGTGGTAGAATTATATCTTTAAGCACAAAGGCATAAATTAAACATATTTATAATTTTTAAAGTTAATACAATTTTCTGTGTGGCTATTAAGATCAATCTGCCTATATTTACGTTAAACAAATAAAACTTTTTGAAGCACTTTAGTATGTGTGCAAATGTATATATGTATTTATATTTTCACTGTGATGTAATACTCATGCAAGCACAAATATTAGTGAATTTTTCATTTTTAGCTGAAAAGTACCTGTTGAAGGAAGTGGCTCAAATTTCTCCCTTGAAAATATGTTAAAATTTGAAAATGTCATGGTTTAATTTTGGTCAATTTGAAGTACGTTAAAATAGAACCAATCCTTTTAAAGAAGAGAGGGTATTAAGAACTTTAGTTGGCATTAGTTTTGAACTGAGGTACCTCAAGGGAAAAAAAAATTTCATTTATTCAAATCTCTTGTTTGGGATGATCAAAGGATTGCTGAAAGTGTTATGATAATATATGCTGTAAGCCTGATGATGAAACAGTCAGAGGAGAAAGCCAGTTAGGAAGTTAAACTTAACTCCCTAATGCTGAAAGTCTTGCAATACACTCAATAGCAGGTAAATTCTTGCAAATGCACCTGTTAATTATGATATTAGTCATTGCTCTCGAATGTATTCCCTTTGGTGATGCTTCTGTTTAACAAATCCCATAGGGCATTATCGTGTAGTTATATTTTAGTAAAGTTATTAGGGAAACAATATTTTTTGTATTGAATTCCTTCAACCAGTGGTGTTGGAGAATGGCATGAAGTTCATTTTGCCTATCATTTTGAAGAGAGTTTGACTTTTGCCACCCACCTACCAACACTTACAAAGTTCATCAGACCTACACTAATCTATTGTCAACCTACTTTAGTAAAGGAGACTTTGACAAGAGTTTTCTTCAGTAGCATTCAGTGTTTTATAGTTAGTCATAGCTTTCACTACTAGCTTTGACAGTGATGTATTGCTATCCTTTGGTCTACTGAAATAAATCATCGATAATAAAGAAGTGTTTAATGACATCAACATCTCTGCTGTGACTAAGCAGAAATTTTCCTTTATTTTTGTTGCTACAGAAGTAAAACCTCAAGATTTTTAAAGTAAGGGAAAAAATCTCTAATAAAATTGAGTTGCAAAATTTTAGCTGTGTGAGTAAGATTTGTTATCTACTTCTGAATAATCAGTTACTCCAGTGGTAGATAATATACATTGTTTTAGACAATATGTAAGAGAATTTACTGATAGAATTTGTCTGTTCTGGTTCTGGTAACATTCGGATTACTGCATTTGTAGGACTTGCCCTGAAGCTACCTCAAGCAGTTTTATTGTAGAGTAATTGTACTTAGCAATCATTAAAGACCTAGCATGACCATGCTTAGCATGATTGGCAAGTTTACATATATTTATTGAATAAAAATAAGATGGCTAAACAGCATATTTATGGGAAAATGAATCACAACAATAAAAGACCATTTAAGTTAACAAGCTTTGTGATCAAAGGATAAATACAGGTTGGATAAATGAGACTTTAAATGTAACTAATCTACATAATTAGAATTTGGTCTGATTGGAGGAATGGAATATATTAAAATAATGTAATGGCATTAGAAACAAATTTTATTTCATTCAATCTTACATATTTAAATATATATTTTATTTGTATTTACATTGATAAAATAATCTCATTATTCATATTTCCATTGTGTGAATAATATGCAAGGTAAATATAATTTTATGCCTGTCTAATTTGAATATATGCTGTCTGAGCAATATTTAATAATGTTTTTAATTTGTATTATATTTGATTGAGTTTAATTAGTGGAATGCGTTAAAGGGACCATTTAAAATACAATTTCTTACTCTCATTATCAGCCAAAAACAGCTGATAGTTGGAAAACTAAAGCAGATAAATTCCAAGTTTTAAAGCTATACACTCATAATTCTTTTGTAGATATTTGTTATTTTTAAGAAACCCTGACTATGTGATTGTAAATTGTATTCATACTTCATGCAGATTACTACTTCAGGCTTTAAAATAGCAAATACAACTTACAATCTGACTAAATGATTTCTTTCCTATGATTGTACTGCTTTAGATATATTTTCTTAAGCCTTTGGAACATGATACTTTAAAATGAAATTAGGCATAAGGTATAATTTAATCTATTTCTTTATATTATTTCTACCTGAAACCTTAATAATTCTTGCTGGTCAATGATCTGATTATATATATCCATTAAAACAACATGTTCTTCAATTTAATCAAACTGAATGTGTAATATGTACATTTGAGATTGCAGTTACATCTTAAATGTCAACAATTTGCTTTTATAAAATGGAACTGTGATAGGCATTTTATTGCAGGCAGAAACAGTTAAAGGGATCAAAATATTTTTATTGTTACAATATGGTTTCAGTTTATAAGTTCTTAAATTTATGTTTGCTGAATATTTAAATTAATTTTAAAAGCATAAAATCATATTTTCTACCCTTAATATACGTGTCTAATAACAATATCCAGTGTAAATATCTTTGCCAAAAGATGTTTGTTTTATTTTTCACACAGAATTTTATAGCTGAGTACACTGAAGTTATTTTATGACTGAATATTTGATATATTTTTGGTATTATTTACACATACAAGACCAATTACGTAAGTCATGCTCAATTCCGAAAGCAATTCACCTTCGATTTTCATGAGAACTATTTAAACACATATGTAAAATGGTAGTGGTTCACATTTCAATCAATGAAAGAATTAGAATGAGAAATAAAATACTAAAAATTTACTAAGAAAAATGTAGGTTTTAAGAATTTTGGGAAAGAAAGAAATCACCTTCAAAAACTAGATATTTTTCAAGTAAAATCTGATATTGCTTAATGAAACAATTTTATATAAATACCAGTCTTTCAAACTTTCTACATACTCTTAAAAAGATTTCTTTGGATTTTCACAGTAACATTCATAATTCGGAGAATTGTATTAGCTTAGCTTTTTGGGACACAATATTTCTTCTGTTTATTTTGCTTTTGCAGTTTTCTATTTATTTTAAAGCAGAGTCAGAAATTTGTGAGTTTTTAAAGAAATGTGCATTGACACCTACATGACATACTATGCATGAAATGCATTTATAATTTTATAAAACAGTGAAAGCATCTTCGTGTTACAACCCAAGTACACATTTGAAAAGATACTTACTGAGGATATTTATGAAAATAATACACATTTTAAAACTGATGTTTAGATTGAAAAATAATTGTCTATAGCTATGTAGCTTTAAGTGCTGTCAGGTGCAATTATTTGAAATGTCTTCAGTTCTTGACCTTAGGGAAGCTAGTGTTCCTCATGGATGAGAATAAAAGTGAAAATCAGGGAAATACAGTATCTAAATCTGACTCAAAGAAATTTTCGAGATTCTGCCATTAGCCGACTCTACATTGTGACCCTGATATTAGATACAGCAATACCACCAAGTGGAAGTAACGTGCGGGGGTAGAGGAAAACGGAAAAGGACAAGTAATACTTCTAAGGAGACTTTCTTTTTCCTTTTGATTTTCAGCAATAGGCTTTCCACGATTTTTTATAATCAAGACAATTACATAGTAATTTGGATTAGAATGCAAGCCCAGTTCCCCATCTGAAAACCCAATTTGTTACCACCTGTGGCTATTTCTATTAAAAAGAAGAAGAAGAAGAAAGAAAGAAAGAAACATAATTACTACGAGTCTCAGCAGTCTTAGAGTAAATTTTTGCAATTACACTACCTCCCTTGGACAGATGTGTGAAAATGGCAGATTAATTCCTGCCAGTTTCTTTCTGTTTCTTGTGCATTTTTAGGTTTGGTGTTGGCTACTTATTAAAGTGATCCTGTTTGCTCTGGTTAAAGGTTATGTCATTGTTTCTATAGTAAGTCTGTAGAAAGAAAAATCCACAAGCCAGTCATTAAATTTTGCCCTAGGCAAAAAGTTGACATATAGTGTCTCAGCAAAGAAGCAGATTTTTTTTTTTTCATTATGCTCCTCTGTTACCTGGTTAAGGTTGATATAAACGGTACAAAATCATTTGGCATTGTAGATAAGGAAGGAGTTAGACTAGCAAGTAAAATGAAAGGAAGAGGTTATGTAAAAATAATACCTAATTCAGTATAGCAGTGTAAATATTTTCTGTTCAAAGTTTATCTCAAAACTAAAGATTTTTAAAGCCAGTAATATGTGTATGCACTGTAGTACAGATGGAGTCACTGCTTAGAATAATCACATTCTACATCAAAGTGTTTGGTTCCTGGCTCTGTTTCTAACCCAGGTTCCTGTTAATATGCACACTGGAAGGCATCAGACTTAAACTGAAATGCTTAGGTCAGTACTACCCACATAGCGAGGTCTGATTCAAGTTCCTAGTCCTTGCTTTGGCCTGACCCAACCCTGGATGTTGTAGGCAGCTTTTAACTCTGCCTTTTAAACAGACAAAAGCAAACAAAAATAAAAAAAAATTAGCATTAGACGAAACCATTATAGAAGGGAAAAATTATAAAAATTTTACAATTAACTGGCTAACAGGGAATTTAGCACTCTACTAATTTCATTTTATTCCACATATATGCAAATTAATGTGTGTATAAAATATAGATGTGATGCATATGCTTTGTTTTGAATAAGGATGTGATTAATTTAGAGACCATATAATGGAATAGATTATGTTTGAACAATGTAACAATGTAAAGTTTCTCAATCAGTGTTTTAACTCTTTATTAAATTATTTTGTTTCAAGGAAGTGTGTATAACAAAACACATTGATGAAATTCTGCACAGTAGACACTTCAATAAATATATAAATTGTTTAAGAAGAAACTGACATTTCTATAGTTAAGCTGTTTTCAAGATCACTAATCAGTTGTGTGTTAGAGTTGAAATCCAACACAGATGTAAGCTAGAGCAAGCTCTAACACATGCATTTGTAAATAAGAAGTCTGAATATACAGAAATAATGCCTTAGTGGAAAATAATTTATTTCAATATGGTTTATTTTGACATTTTTTTGTAGTTCCCACTTTTTAAGTGAAAATGATGAAAATTCCTTTTTAATTCTTTTGATGCCATTACAGATTCATGGATAAAATCTGGCATTTGAGGGTTGTAAGCATAACAACACGAATAGTATGTCCAGAAAACCATGTGCTGATCAGAGTTATCTTTGCATCATGTGTCCCCCTTCCTTGGATAGCATATACAGTGTTCAATTCAGATGTTGTATCTATTTATCAAGTCTTTAAGGGTCACCTAGTGCCAATTTTATTTGAAAGGTAGATTTACAGAGATAAGGAGAGAGAGAAAGATCTTCCATCCGATAGTTCACACTCCAAATGGCCGCACAACTTAGAGCTGAGCTGATCTGAAGCCAGGAAACAGGAGCTGCTTCCAGCTCTCCCAAGAGGATACAGGGTCCCAAGGCTTTGGGCAGTCCTCCACTGCCTTCCCAGGACACAGGCAGGAAGTTAGAAGGGAAGTGGAGGAGCCGGGACATGAACCGGTGCCCGTTTGGGATTCTGGTGTCTGAAAGGTGAGGATTTACCTACTATGTTATTGCACCAGACCTGAAAATGTAATTTTAAAATGTTTAGGATTCATTATCAGTATTCACAAGCAAGAGAGACTTTCTGTGAGATCAAACCAAGGTTAATAATCATTATATAAGATTAGTTTCTAATTAAAGTGTTCTCAATATAGATGTGTATATCCACATTTGTCTAAACATCATAGTTCAAATCAATCTATAAATTCACCTTAACATATTTAGTATTGTTTGGGGGAAAAAAGGCACATCAGCAATCAACACTGCTCAGTGCAGCTGCAAGGAATGCAGCATATGCTTTGGCATAAGGTTACTGCAGGAAGACTGCTCCAGGAACACATGTTTTCTCAGATATCTTCAACCATAGAACCTATATTAATCTGTTTGTCCACAATTTCTTTATATGTGTGACTTAGTTTTTACTACACACACGTGTTCATTTAAATAGTATGGCTTAGAATTGGGTTTGAATGCAATTTCCAAAAATTGTAGAAGTCTGAATATTAATGTTTACATCTTCAGTCCACTAGTCTTCACATTGAAACATATATTAAAAATTATTGGATGGGTGTTTGGCACAACATGCATCTCAAATCAGGGATTTGGGATTTGGTTCCAGGTTCTTCATCCTGCTTCCTTCCAAAGCATACGATGGAAGCAAACATATACTGGCTGGAGTACTTGGGTTCCTGGCACTCATGTGGACAACCCATACAGGAGTGTCTGGCTCTAGAATTCAACCTACATTTATAGAGTGAATCAGAGGTTGGAAGCTCTCTGTTGCTTTTCTTTTCAAGTAAAATGAAAATAAATCATAAATTAATTTCAAAACATGTATATGTGAGTCCCTCTAAAAGGTCTTGGAGATGAAATTAAAAGAAATTAATTTTGAAATGCATGCACATATAGAGCCTTCGAAAAGTATATGGCCCAATGTGTATTATGAAAAAAAATGCATGCACTTACAAATAATTTGCACCAAAATAAACTTATCTGTTAATTTGAGTTTTCACAGACTTTTTAGTGTGTGACCTCATGTCATTTGCATAAAAATGTTGAAAACATCTTGAAACATAAGGGAAATATCATACACAACCCAAAATGTGCAGGGAATCAAAGGGATGGAATTATTTATGTCTTATACTGCCCTGTTTTCACTTTGTTCTCTTCCTTGCTATCTTCTCTCTAATATGTAACATCCAAGTCAAATATGCACTTTTCAGTAAGATATTTATGACCTTTTATATTTACATCTTATGTAAAAATATTTTTTTAAAGCCCATGTGTATGTTAAAGAAGAATCATGGCATTAATGCTTAGCTACATGTGCATTTCTGCCTAAAATCCTTCAGTTGATTCTAACATAGTAGGAATCTGTTGAAATAAGTAATAATATGTTCAGAATTTAAAAAATATACTTAATAGACCAGAAATTTTTATTAGCTATTTAAAATGAAATATTCATTCAATCTCCTCTAACTAGGTTCGACTATGAATTTTAAGAAGAAGCAATAAAATAGATCTTTACGTGATTCCTTCGCTTCATTCTTCAGGCATGCGTGTGCTCTGATAAGATATAGTGGATATACAATTTTTTTATTAATATATATAATTTTATATATATAGATTATATATATATATAATTTAAGGTGTATATATATGAAAGGAAAAATTAGATAGAAGCAGAGACAGTGAGAGAAGCAAATCTTTTACCTGCTGATTCACTCTCCTAATGGCCTCAATGACTGATTAGAAGCTGAGAGCCTGGATATTCTTCTGGATGTCTTATGGTTGCAGGGACCCAACAACTTAAGCCATCTTCTGCTGCTTTCCTAGGCCATAAGCAGAGAGCTGGATTGAAAGTGGAATCACCAACACTAGAACTAGGCAGTTGTATGGGGTTCTGGTGCTAAAGAGAAGCTTAGGCTATTTAACCACAACACCAGCATTAGGTACAATTCTCATTCTGCCACTGCTGAAAACAGTGTTTTCTTTCTTTCTTTTGTAATAAGAACTCCTCAATATACTTTTTCTCTATGTTAATACCTGCAAATCAGGGTTAGCATATGTGTCAGCTCCTCAAATTTCCTAAGAACCCCTGAACTTAAACTTGACATTTGTTTTCACTCATTCTTTAACCTGAGAAGTCTGATTATACACAATACATGATATCTTGGTTTTTGTTTTACTGGACACAAGTATGAGATGAATAAACCTGTATTAGTATCCCTAGGTGATGTGGATATCAATAATTGTAAGGTAGAAATATCATTTCACTTGTTTCACGGTAATAAACCTGTTATCTTGTTAGAGCATTAAGGGTAGAGTCAACACGTGGAGCAATAGAGTCTGTGTGAATACACTCAAATTCAATCTTCAGATTTCATTTCACCCATTTGCTCCAAGGAAATATAATCAGAAATTGGATCCATTGATCTTTAGCTGCTATTTTAAACCAGTTTTAAAATTTGGGTTTTCAAGCTTGTTGATGAAGTCAATTTGCTAAGAGCCATACTCAGTGTATTTTTAAGTCAATTACTATTTTTAGTTTTGCAAAATCTGAAAAATAAAATGAGACTTAATGGGCTAATGTATATTTGATAGAGACTTGAACCTAGTTATTTAATCCTTAGCATAGTCAAAAGCAACTCATGTTCAACTTCATTGAAGTTTCTATTTAGTAGCGAACTCCTCAAGTTTTTACTATTATTTTATGCGTAGGCTCTAGGTTGTCATTGGTTATTCTCTGGATCCAAAAGTCTCTAAAAGCATGCTTTACAGCATCCAGTTACACTAATTAGGTATCATAGCGTAAGAAAAGATCAATACAGCTTTTTAGTATTTCAGATGGTTGTCAAATTTTGAAATCATGGACACCCGCCACATCTTTTATCAAGCAAATACAGTGCCATTGAACCTTTCTTGGATATTTCTTGTGTCTTTACTTAGAAGAATGATGTATGAGAAAATTATGTACTCAGTATAAGAAATAACTTATTTAAATTGATCAAGATTTCTCGTCAGCATTTGTGCATTGCTCTGCTCACTGAAATTTTTGTGTCTTGGAAAAGTGTCATGATTCGACAGGTGTTTCTTCAGCCTTTTAGATCAGATTTCTGAAATATTTATATAACAGTGAGCCAGATGTACATGGCTTAACCTTATAATCCCATTTCACGGCTTTTCTAAATATTTAGAAACTTGTTACATGTGAAGCTGATTGTTTTGGCAGCATATCTCCATTAATGGGATTTAGATATTTCTTATTTGCAAGCCAGTGCTGTTAATCTAATCTGTTGCATTAAATCAACAGAGAAGTTGAAAAAGGAGAATCTATCCAAAGTGTAATTGACAGGGATACTTTCTTATGGCCTTTAAATCTTGTTTTTATTGACTCCATAATATCAGAATATTTCTAGTACAGTGAATAATGTATACTTTTTGGATATTATGCTAGCTCTGATTTTGATGAGAAGTGGTTACTGCTCACATTTCTTCTATTTCTATCATAATTTTAGTATAAGCCATACAAGATCATGCGTCTGTTCTTTAGTGGTACTCCATTCAGCATCATCTTAATTGCAAAGCTTACTATAATTTGACATGTGAAATTATTTCAAATGCGCTCATTTTTTAAATGAATAGAGGCAAAACCGAGTAATGTAATAATGTGTCAAGATTTTCATTATGCTTATTTATTGGTTCTGCAATAATAGGAAAAAAAGCTTATTGTTATGCTTTCAGCTTCAGCTACTTATGCGCTGTAGTATTGGGTGCACCATTTTATATTTGTAATATTTTGTCTTCTGAAGATACAAAACATAAGATTAGGATCTTTAAACTAGTTTAGGAAGAAAAGACTATATATATATTATGCAAATATAGCTGGGTCTGTCTGACTATACTTGAAAAAAAAAAAAAACTTATACACCTCCAGAAGAAGGAGGAAACCCATTTTTCCAAGGTATATGTGACAACCTGAAATCTTTTGGCGGGGTAGAAGGGAGGTTTAGGGAAGCACACAATCAAAGAGAACAACTATTTTTTTCATTTCTTAGGGAAAATTATGTGCTTTGCTACTTATATTCATGTTTATACAAATCTATATTTAATGCATAGATGAGAAGGTAATATAATCAAGTATTAGAATTGAGAAGCTTATAAAGAAGAATTTTTGAAGCATTGGTGAGATGTACATATTAGAGATTTTGAATACTGGATGTTTTACATAATGATAGAGATGCCAGAACGAAGCTATTCCACTGAAATGTTGTGCCTCTGATCCTTTGTTGTTGAGATTCAGGTGCTGCTAGTCAAGTATGTTCTGGATTTCAACTACCCTATGATTTAACCAGGAATTTGTGCTTAGCCTCCAGGGGTGCATCACTGGCATTTGACTTCAGGGCCTGTTACCCTTCTCTTGTTTGACTTTCAGTGATTCAGTAATTACCCTACCCCCCTAAAAAAAGTTTCTCTTAAGTAAAATGACAATGAATTCCACAAAATCCTGATATGCAGGAATTCATGTTTTGTGTCAAAATATTTTCAAGTTGTTTCCAGTATGATACAAGATTTTGAGTTTCTTTTTTGTATTTTAAAATTTTAACTACATTGTTTGCCTTTTTAAGTGGAATTCTCAGTTTAAAAATTGTACTAAAAAAGTGATGTGTACCAATGTGTGCTCTATAATAAGAAGTCATTATATAATTATGCACTAAAAACTAAGAAAGTTGCATTTACATATATTAATTGCCTGTAACTTACTCCTCAGAGATAATTATTGCCAGCCACTTGTTGTGTGGTTCTATAATTCCTTCTCTTCAGCCATACTGTCTAAAGGACTGAGGTTTGATTTCAGTTAAAATGATTTATAAGCTTGGTTTATTCTACTTAGTGTGTTAATATCTTTCAATTAGGACAAATATATTTTTCAAACTTTCATTGTAACCATGACAGCCCTTACAGACAACATCCGAAGGCAAGGATTTTGATTAATGGCTTGTAGCCTGTGTGTCTTGTCTTCATTTATGTGCAAAAGCACACATTTAAATATGTATACATGACTAGAGATTTTACAATAAATGTTTTGTATAGATATATATTTTTTAAAGATTTAACTTTTATTGGAAAGTCAGATTTACAGAAAGAGAGAGAGAGAGAGAGAGAGACAGGGAGGTCTTTCAGTGTCTGGATCACTCCCCAAGTGGCCACAACAGTCAGAACTGAGCTGATCCTAAGAGAGGAGCCAAAAACTTCTTCCGGATCCCCCAAACAGGTTCAGAGTCCCAAGACTTTGCAGCAAACAAATAAGTAATAATTTAAAAAGCTTACACTGGGCAACAAATAGAGTACTTTCTATAAAATAATTTTTGTAGGATAACAATAATTATTAAAAATAGATATTTGTGATTGCATCTGCTTTCATTCACATTTCTTTTCCTATAAGGAAATTAAACTACAGTAGTCTTTTCCATATAGTAGCCAGTGATGAATACAGAACTATGGTCATCTTACTCAGGGGTTAGGTTTCTTGCTCATAAAAGCATGTGGGATGTCTTGATGGGCATACATTTATCATACTGAGCAATCTACAGAGTATGAGGACATCATTTAGCATGAATAACTACTGCTATGAAGTACTGCAGCTTAGTTCTAAGAGTACAGATGAATTTGGAGAATTCTTTAAAGCTTCCATAATTCCAGCCACAAAATATTCTTCTGGGACCTATATATTGTAGAGTGCCATAGGGTCTTTCAAGTAAAAGTCAACAAAGTTTTAAGAGCTTCTCTGGATTGATATAAACAATATCCGCATTTTTGAGATACCAAAGGCAAACCCAGGATTCTCACACTTAATCAGGGAAGTGACTTTCAGTTTTTAATCTATTCAAAATTATTTGGGCATCCTTTTGGTTTTCATTAGTTTTAATCTAATTCAGAGCTGACCAGTTGCAAGAACAAAGCCGATTTGCAATGTATGATCTGACATTAGAAATTTTGTGGGGAATGTTGATTAACAAGCATTGTTAGAATAAGAGTAATAAATCTGTGAAATACATGTGACAGTGATAAATAGAAAAGAAAATCTAATACACACAAAAGCTAGCTGAATCATATATTACTTAAAAAATAGAACACAATGGGAAACGTTCAAGTTAGGAACTCACTTTGGAGACTCTAAAAAGGCCTTTCATGAGCTCCATAGGCCTCAGTTTCCCAATCCATAAAAAAACACTAATTACAGTCATTCTCTAAATGAAGTTGAAAAGTGATAGCTCCATAAAATAAGTAAAAAAATCCTTTGGTGCAATAGAACAAATTCTGGATATAAGAATGAATTCTTTGAAGAAATCAAGTCCTGAAGAGCAATGGTGCTGGGAAGCGAAGGGTATTTACTCGCATCCGAAGTACACTCCAGGGGAATTTGTAATATACTTCAAGAAACTTCGTGTGTCTAAGTGCATTTTGTTTTCAGGTGTTCCCATGGTGGTACTGTTTCTGCAGTTTTAAGAAGTTTGAAATTCAATATAAGCATGCTGCAAATCACCTAACACTGAAATTCACCTAAAAAATAGGAAGAGCTTGCCAACTGTATGCTTTTTTATATGTATACCCCATGAGAAAAGCTTAAATCTCACAGACGAAGAAATCACTTTTTTCTTTTTTCTCTGACAATAACATAGGATATGTGTAGAAATTCCTCATTAATATTTTATCTGTATGCATAATAAGAGTACAAATTTTAATTCTGTGATTAAAAATTGAGACTTGCACTTTTTAAGCAAGGTATAAACAACTTTCTCTGTCAAGGGCCAGATAGTAAATATTTTAGGGTTTGTGGGCCATGCAGTCTCTCAAGCATGAAGACAGCCATTAGGTGACATATAAATGACTGACATGGCTGAATTCCAAGAGAACTTCACTTTCAAAATCAGTGGGCCACAGGCCAAGCACTATTCTGAGGCATTCCTTTAAAGAATACTTCTTAGGTTTTTGATTTTCTGTTTATTTTTTTCATTCAAGTGTGTTTAAGGAAAAAAAAAAAACTGCATCGTGTAGTTTTTAAAGAATTCTTAACAAATCCAAAATGATTCTTATTTTTATGTGTCCCTACTACAAGCCTATGCTACAAACAAGGGAGGCTTATCGTCTTAATTAAGATTTTTTTCTTTTATTGGAAGAGAAAAAAAGTTAGAATTAAAAGATTTAAGCCAATAAACACCCTGGATGCTTAAACTAGACATTAGTAATACTATGATAAAGAGGAGAGATATTTTAATTAAATGTATGTTGGTAATAGTAGAGACACGTTACTTTATTTTAACTGGGGATATAGATATCTACCTAGAATAGAATTTTTCCACTGAATCAAATGTTTTAAATATGACTATTATTCTTGTCATTTACTTCTTATTTATTTACTTTCTTCAGAAAGTAAATGATACATATTTTGGTAATTTAACACTTAAAATTTTATTAACCATAACCTTTCCTTCAAATTTAAGAATATATTTTCTTTTGTAATAGTTGTTTCTTAAGCAGAGCATGTGTAACTGTGTGTCCTAAATCTCAATACTAATTGCCTCAAGTTACTACTATGTTTTAAAATCAGAAATTCAAATCCAATGTGTCAATTTTGGTGGGATTTAAAATTTTCTGTCATTTTTTTTTTTTTCCTTTCTGGGAGCAGCATATGAAATCACCTCTGAAGCCCATGTAAAAGCTTGAGGATTTCATAATGCCTCCCAAGGATTTGATAATAGTTGGTTAATTGATTTACTGTTTATAAGTGCAGATCTATTATCTATGTCAGTCAGGACAGAAAGGGAAAAATTACAAACGTGTTTTAGCTGTACATTTCACTTTGGATTTCCATTTTCCTGTTAGGAATTAGCATGTGCATGTAAAGGTAATGACTTGAATGACTGAGCTAAAATCAGATAGAAACTTGAAGCTATAAGAAATGTTCTATTTTATTTCATTTGCTAAATATACTAAATATAATTTCTTAGCTAAGTAATAATTGACATTATCTTCAGAAGAGTGATTTAATATTTTGAGTTGCAAGACTGATGAGCTTTGTTTAACAATATCATTGCATTCAGAAAGTATTAATTTTAGTGGGTGGTGAATAAGCTGATGAAATATAACATATATGTAGTTGGTTCATCTTTAAATATTTGGGGGGAAAGATACATAATGGCGGATAATTTCTTTTGTGCTTATAAGGTGAGTATTCAAAAATATCTGTTTTTTTTAAGTTTTATGAGTATAACGATGGTGAGTTATCATGCTGATAAGGCTAGTGAATGCATTAGAATATTTGATAATAACTGGCCATTACTACCTTTTATGTTATTAGTCAAAGAAAAAAATCCAGTTATTACATTACTATATAAGGTTCAGCATATTAAGATAATTTAAGATGAAAGTATAGAAAAGTAAAAGTGCAGATTCTTTGAAGAGTCATCTGTTATTAGCTTTGATAATGTACTATTTCTCTTAATCATAACTTTTATAAGTATTTCCAAGAGAATTTACATTCCTCTTAGAGGTGCTTAAACATTACCTTTGAGGCCGATGCAAAAGCTTAGGGGTTGCAAAATGCACTGAAAGCATTTATTACATTCATTTCTAATCAACTTATTTCCAAAAATGTTAGGTTTGTTTATTATTTTTCTTCTCTGTGTCACATAAGAAGTACTAAAAATGACTGGTGCTGGCAGTCTCTGGTAGGATACATTGTTTTACTATGAATTGAGTATACCGTGGCAGTTCTATCAAAGTAACTTAGCTGCAGCTTCTCTGTTTTAGAAATGTTGACAATAGCTCCTCTGTGTCTCTGAGTAATTGAGAAGAATGAATAATAAACATTAATAATAGTGTCTTGTAGATTCTAATACAAGAGTGCATGCACCAAATCTCCAAGAGTAGAAGGCACACAATGCCAATGACATTATGAAATGCATTCGGATTTAGTGTAGCTTAGTTTCAAAATATTTCCCTAACAGCTAAATTTATTAGACTAAAAACCAGTTTGAATATAAGCACTTCATGTTGTACTTTTTTGGTTTATTATGAAGCTTCTTAACCTGACCAAATATGAATAACTCAATAGTCATAGTGATAGTTGTAAAAAAAAAAATCATCAATTTGTCTCTTCTCTCTTTTTTTCTCTTTACATATTGAAATATTGGAAGCAGGTATTTTGAAATTGTAATGCATTTTCATTGGTCACATTTAAACCTTGAGTTTTTATTCCTGGGGGCCCAATTGTAGAGAATCCAGCTGTAGAGTTTCTTTCCAGTCGGGAAACCCTTCAGTATTATTAATAGAGATGGAAAGAGAAGATGGGAGAATAAAAAGGAGAGGGGTCTCCTGAGATGAAAATTCTAGCTGAGAAGTAGCACAAGGCAAGAAAGAAAAGGATTTTGAATTTCCCCTGCCACCACCATTGGAATCAAAAGGAAAGTCTGGGTATTGGCTAGAGCTGAGATGCGCAGCAGACCACACTGCAGGGAATGGGGGAATTGAGGATGTTGGTGTTAGCAATAATCAAGTAGATTTTGATTTCCTTCCTAAGACACAAACTCATTGCACAACACTGTACCCTTGTTAAGGAGAAAGCAGATCCAGCATGCAGCAGCACCTCAGTGGTTTGTAGTATTCAATATTCAACAGATATGTAAAGGGAGTTGTAATTCATTAGTTACCTAGTGAACTTTAACAGATATAGCACTCAACTTGCCTTTGGATTATCTCAATTTTTTCTTGTTCTTGTCAAAGAAGATTTTCTTCAAGATTCATAAATTATATTATTAAAATTTTGAAACAAGTTTTTAATGTTATCGGTGTCATTTATAAAATAATTAACATGTACAAGAGATTTTAATATATAGCCATATCATTTATACAATAGTCCCAATCAACCATGTTATCAAAATTCAGAACTCTTACATGATGCAGTTGCTCTGTCATTTTTAATTTAAAGGAATACTGTTTTTTGCTCAATGTAGTAAGGCTATCCTATGCTTTTATTGTACTTTTAGTAACAAAACACAAATGCCAAACATTCTATACTTGTATAAAATGTGTTATTTTGAAAACCACTGATAAATACAGTTGTTGCCATATTTCATGCACTTTAAGAATTCGAAAGCCATAGATGCTGTCAGATAACTTTATAAGTGGTGGCTTAAAATGCTGTTGCTACTTCAGCAATGCAGAAAGCACTGCACCGTCTATTCTGTTGAAGGTAGCGCTTTCGGAAGCAATGCCTGTGTGAAAAGGCTTAAAGTGAATGATTTCCCTCTTAACACTCCTTTGTGTTAAGTCTGCTGCAAAAAGAATGCTTGTTACCAGTGCAAAGGCAGTGCCTTTGAATGCATAGAAAAGTTCAACTTGTT
The DNA here is from genome assembly GCF_017591425.1 of Ochotona curzoniae. Lineage (NCBI taxonomy): Eukaryota > Metazoa > Chordata > Mammalia > Lagomorpha > Ochotonidae > Ochotona > Ochotona curzoniae. Next base: position 36,167,703 of record NW_024466502.1, on the reverse strand, counting down.
TAGTTTTCTGTTCAATGACACCTATGTATGAAATCAAGCTTCTGTCTGTAGTTGGAAGAGACGTTTCAAAATTCCACTCTTCAGTTCCTCAACACTGAACATCCAAGTTTAACCGAATTTAGGAGTACAATTTAACACCTTATCTAGCATCATTTACTTTTCAACAGCACACTGTTTCCCCAACACCTGCAAGCAGATTCGTTTTTGAAAGATAAAATGATTTCTTCAGGGACTACAAAGAGGCCGCCTTACTTTCATTTTCTCTCAAGAATTTGTGTTCTAGACAAATACCTCTAGAATTAAAGTTCTCTTCATCATTGTAACTAGTTTTTAAATATTTTTGATGTATCTATTTACCCTCTAATACATTATAAATCTATAAAGGTAGTGTAGGCACAAATATATAGCCTATATAGATGTATACAATAATAAACTTCATATTACAAACAGTTATTGAGGCAAACCCTTCTGGAACCTGGAGTGGAAGGTGAGTTTTCTGTCTCAAGTGTCTAACCTGCTGCCAGGTTTATTTAATGTATTTTGAATGTAAAAGAGAGCCATTTTATTTATGGAAGTTTCTTTTGGATCTTCTTAGTGTCTTCCATTTACCTCCTTGGGGTCTAAGATTAAGGTGAAACCAAAAAAAAAAAAATTAAGGTACAAATTCTGAAGATGCCTTTCTTTACATTCTGCATTTACACTCCGAAAAAATGAGGTGATCCTTGATGGTTCATGGAAAATGCCTGGTATAATGAAAGCGTGAATTGATTTCAAAAATTTTTTTCAATGAAATCAATGTTTTCAATTCAAGTTTTCCATGATCTTTGAGCTACATTTTTGATATTTCTAATAAATTTCTCAGGTTATTGTCATTTGATTTAATTAACTCTATCATCCTTATATTTTTCATTTATAATTTTTCTCCCAGGTATGAGTTTATTGCATGCCTTGTAATTGCTGATTGGATCTCAAATATTTTGAACTTTACCATGTCAAATATTGGTTTTTTGTTTCCTATTTTCCGAACTAAATGCATATGTAAAAGATGAATTTACTTACTAGGCTGAACAGTACACTCCGTCCCACAGGTCTGCTCTATGAAAAAGAAAGAGAGAAAGGCAGGAAGACCTCAAGAGTGCTGAAAGATTGATTCTTTCCTACACCAATCACTCTGGATATGCCAGATTGGTCTTGGTGTGTCAAATTTGTACCCTGCATAGGAAATTTTCTTTCATGTGGCTCTTCAAAGGATCACATAATACCAAATAATTAATTCTAGGAATATATTTTATTTATTTTGTTACCAGAGTTTGATCTCAATATCACATATCAAATTCAATTCATTGTGTATAATGACCGTAGAATTTTATTAATGCTCATATTAATTTTATTAATGCTATTATTCTTTCTTCCTTTTGCAGGGTTATATATATACATAGTATCTTGAAACTTGTTGCTTAGAATTCATTACAAATAAGACTAAAATAACGAGGCCTTTGTTTTTTCATCCAACAGGTACCCCGTTTTATAGACATCCACATATCATTTTAGAGCTTATGATACTTTTATCCAGTTTCATCATTTTGTGATCATTGCAGTGTCTAACATAGGTTTTTAAAACTTAGAGTGTAAATTTACAATATAACTGAGTTTTCTTACATTTTCTTACTTTAGCATACAACTGTGTGTTTTAGCTACTATTATCCTAATTTTAACTTTAAAGTTATAAAACATTGCTTTCAATGTTTTCTAAACATTTTTCTACATCTTAGATATTAATTACTTTAAATTACATGTCTTTTTAGTCTTTACAAAGAAATACCATATATCAATTACAAATGAAGAATCAATCTTAGGAATTATTTTCTAAATTTAAACACTTTCCCTTTCGGAATGTGGATTCCAGTTTTTTATAATCTGTTATTTTTATTTCCTGTGTTAAGAAGGAATCTATTCTTCTGCAAGAAATTTTTAAAAATATTTTAATTACTTTTATTGTAAAGTCAGATATACAGAGAGGAGGAAAGACAGAGAGGAAGATCTTCCGTGCATTGATTCACTCCCCAAAGTGGCTGCAATGGCCAGAGCTGCGCACATCTGGAGCCAGGAACTCAGAGACTCTTCCCAGTCTCCCATGTGAGTGCAGGGTCCCAAGATTTTGGACCATTCCTGGACTGCTTTCCCAGGCCACAAGCAGTGAGCTGGATGGGAAGTGGGGCCACTAGGCTACTGCGCTGGGTCCTCAACCTGAAATCTTTATGCTACCTATTAATGGCTGAAGAAACATCTATACACAGGAAAATCTTTAACAGAAATGAAATTTGAGTTAAATTACTCACATTGAAGATGATTGCCTTACAAAACTATAGTTGTATTTGTTGATGTAAAGCATCTCTATATTCCTACTCTATTTGTATTTTATATAACTGAAGATGAGCTTTAATGGAGGATTTGGAAGCTGCTGCATATTATTTTAAGAGACAAGTTCATAATTAGTGCTTGCTAAGACTATTTAATAAAATCTACATTTTTACAATTATTTTCTTTTTTTTAAAGATTTATTTTTATTAGTTTTTGATTAGAAAGGTGGATATACAGAGAGGAGAGACAGAGAGGAAGATCTTCCATCCGATGATTCACTCCCCAAGTGAGCGCAACGGGTCGATGCTATGCCGATCCGAAGCCAGGAGCCTCTTCCGGGTCTCCCACGCGGGTGCAGGTTCCCAAAGCGTTGGGCCGTCCTCCACTGCTTTCCCAGGCCACAAGCAGGGAGCTGGAAGGGAAGTGGGGCTGCCGGGATTAGAACCGGCGCCCATATGGGATCCCGGGCGTGCAAGGCGAGGACCTTAACCACTTGCGCCACCGCGCCGGGCCCTACAATTATTTTCTATGAGGCAAAATAATTCTGAGCATATATAAAGTGTAGATGATAATGTTAGGCACACAGGCACACTGTTATTACTGTTATTAAATTAATATACAGTATGATCAATACTTTTGGAGTGTATAGATTTTTTTTTAAGACTTTATTTGTAATGGAAAGACAGATTTACAGAAAGAAGGCAAAGCAGAGAGAAAGACTTCCATTCACTAGTTCACTCCTCAAATGGCCACAAAGTTTGGAGCTTAGCTGATCTGAAGCCAGGAGCCTTCTCTAGGTTTCTCCAAGCGGATGCAGGACCCCAAGCCTTTGGCTTACCCTCCACTGTTTCTCCAGGCCACAGGCAGGAAGCTGAATGGGAAGTGGAGCAGTTGCAACAGGAAACAGCGTTTGAGCTGTTTCACCAAGACAGGAGTGTATAGATTTCTTCACATGTGTAGATTCAGGAAACAAACAAGATTCTCAAAAGCTCCATCACCTTAGAAGGTTTCTTTATGCTCCTTTATTAACACATTTATTCAGTTGTAGGCATGAGCACAACTCTATCTTAAACCATTCTTATGAAGTTTTCAAGCATGCAATCTTGGCATCTTGGCCTTGTTTATTAATGTGTTCTTGAGATTCATCCATGCAGTTGCATCAGCATTTCATTCCTTTATTGCTAACCAGTAATTCATTGTGAATAGGCACTAAATCTATTGAAAGACATTTAAGCTAAGAAAGCTTTAGTCAAGTAAAAAATTCTAAGTATTCCTGTACAAGTTCTTGTGTGCATAGAATTATGAGTTTTTAAGGTAAGGGCCTAAGAAATCGGATTGTTGAGCCACATAATTTTTGTTTGATTTTATAGGTAACAGCCAAATTGCTTTCCAGAATGGTTGTGACCATTTGATTTCTGATGCAGATGAGTTGAAATTCAGTTGTTCTTCATCCTTGTCAGCCATTAGTCTTGCTAACTGAAAAGACTTTATCTAATCTAGTGGATGTCTGGTAATATTTGACTGACTATAATTTGTATTTCCTCAATTTCTAAATACAGAAAATACTTCCTTATATTGTATATGCCACTAATGTATTTTAAATGAAGTATCTGTTCAAATTATCTCTTTTCCTTACTGTTTAGTTTTTTCCCTTATTTATTGTTTAGAATTTGTATACATATTTATTCTGTTTGAAGGGCAGAGACACATGTAATGAAAGGGACAAACAGACGTACACATCTTCCATCCACTGACTCACGCCCCATGTGCCCTTAGCAGACAGGGTTCGACCACGCCAAAGCTAAGATAAAGATCCGAGAGCTCAGTCTGGGTTTTGTACGTGAGTGTCAAGGACACAAGTAAAACCATTTTCTGCTGCTTCCAAGAGCACACGTTAGCAGGAAGCTGGAATCAGAAGCAGAACCAGGGATCTAATGGTGTGGCTTGGCTAGCAGAGTCACAGCCTTTAATGTTAGCATCCTGTGTGAATAATAGTCTGTGTCCTGGTGGCTCCACTTGTGATTTCTCACTCTGTGAATAATCTGGGAAAAGCAGCAAAAATGGCCCCAGTGTTGGCATCTCTGCCACCTACAAGGACCCAATCTAAGTCTAACTGTTTTGGCAATTTGGGAAGTAAAATAGCAAATTTATTTCTCCCTCTCTCTCTCTGGAATTATGATTTACAAAATAAACAAATAAATAGGCATTAAAAACAGAAAAGAATAAGGCATGCCAGTATGTGATGTGGGCTTACAAAGCAGCGTATTAACCATTATGATGAAGACCCACCCCTTCTCACTGTTTAACTTAGAGGACCTTACATTTACTGCGCACTCTATTATAGGTATTTTCTCCAAGGCTGTAGTTTGATTTTAAATTATGTTGAAAATTTCATTTTTTAAAAACCAGTAACCACTATTTTCAGTCCAATATTTTTTCATTCCTCTATGGATCATGCTTTAGCAAGAAGTCTAAGGGCTCTGCTTAATGTCAGGTTACAATGATTTTATGTTAGGTTTCCTTAAAAATTTTATAATTTTACACTTTGTATTAATCCAAAAACCCATATTTAGATGTAGGTCATGGAGCATTTCTACTGAATGATCAATTAAACTGTTGTTTGTGTAGGTCTACTTCTGGATATTCTGTTTATTTCCCTCTTTTATAGGTCCATTCGTTTGGCACTACTCCCTTTATGAATATGTATTCTATAATAAGTTTTTAATTAAACCGTGCTGTAGTAGGTCCTTTTGACTTGATTCTGTTTCTCATTTTTTTTTGTTTACCATGATTTATTTATATTTTAATGTAAATTTAAGAAATCTTGTATTTGCCTCTATAGAATATCCTGCTTGGGATTTAAATGGAATGGTATGGCATGCATGAATTATCTGGGAACATTGACATCTTTCTTATTCTGAATTTTGTACTCTGCAAATACTCTGGATTTAAAAAGTATTTCATCATTCAGCATATCTTTTCTACTTTTTTTTTTTTGTATTTACTAAGCATTTGATCTTTGGGTGCTGTTATAAACACATCATTTTGAAGTTTAACTTTTCCAATAGCGTATTCTAGAATGCAGAGATGTGATTGATTTTGTGTGATGAGCTGGAATGTAACGATTTTGCTGAATTCAGTTTTAATTACCTCTCAGAAGTGTCTTTTTACAAAGCGGTATTATCTGTAACTATAATAATGTTGTTTGCAAATCATTTTTCTTCTCTTCTTAATTGTACACTTTTAACTTATATTTTATTCTGCCTGATTGAACTTGATAAGGTTTTTAGGACAGTGATGAGTAGGAATTGTGAGAGTGAAACTCCTTGCCTGGAGAAAAGTTTCCATCTGTCATCGTTAAGCATGATGGTGGCTATAGCTCTACTCTTCTTTTTGTAGATACTTTTGATCCAGTTGATGAAGTTCCTCTCATTCTCAGTTTGCAGAACATTATTTTTAATACAATTAATAAAATTTGCTTATTTGGTGAGGTTTTTTTTTTTTCAATTTTTAATCGTAAAAAAAAATTCTCCTTTGACTCAATTCTACTTTCAGGTCAACTTTTTATGGCACATTCAAGCAGCCATTTAAAATCTACTTCAACAAACAAAGAGCTTTCCTAATTTCAACCAATATAGTTCACTATCACAAGGTGCTTTTGGGGGAACTTTCTAGGGGGCACATTGTTTTGAAATCATCATTTGTGTTATTGAATTCTAGTAGAGTGTACAAGTTGTACAGGGTGTCACAGTCTATTTATTTAATAGTGCTGACAAAGTTTGAACACCATTTGTAAATATATTTTAGTCTCCTGGTTAATGACAGAAAAATGAATCAAGGCAAATAATGAATAAAAATCATATCCTGGAGACTTTATTCACTTCAAATGTTAGTTTACCTGGTTACTAAATTTGTTTCTTTGTTCCCTGAACAAAATTTTATTATCATTAACAAGTAAACTTTTGTAAAAAAAAAATAGAAAAATAAAAATAGGACACAATTGGTTTTATGTCAGTTCAGATCTGTTTTTATAATTAGCAAGTAACACTTTAAAATTAAAACTTCAAAAATAATTTTGCTTCACTTATTCTTAGATATTGAAAGAATAAATGAATATAACTTAATTTTTCATAATGTCTTATTAGCATTCATGTATATATCCTCTAGTTCAAATTACCTTATTTTTTATCATAAAACTACGTATTCCTGAAATAATAGTTAAAAGTGACTATGTTTAAATTAAGTTTCAAGATAAAACACTGTAGCAATTTGTAAGAAAGAAGGAAATATTTTCAAAAGCTATAAATATGTATATATAAAATTATTCTGCAGAGAGTTGAAAACTTAAAAGAATATACCCTAATAATTATTCTTTTTCTGTGACTTAAAACTTAGGAGTTGTAAATGTAGAAACTAGAATTCAGCTTTTAGAATACAGTGTTGTAAATTATCTAAAAGTACTACACTCTCCAAGTTAAATGATGCTGGGATATGCTTTTCCTCTTTTTAATTTTTTTTATTCAAATAATGTTATTTGGTATCCATATTTTTAAATCGAGTTTTGAGATGCCCTTGTAGCTTCTATAATGAACATGTTACTTTCTATATTTAACTTGTATGGTTTTAATACTGAATTAGTTACCTTTTTGTTAAAAGGCAAATGGTTACTTTCATTATGGTAATTATATTCCCACTCTCAGAATTTCCCATTCCTAATCCTCTTTAATGGATAAGTTCAGACATTATAATAAACTTTCGATACTTTTTTACTTAAATTGCAAACCTTTAAATTGCACTTCCTGAAATTCTGCAATCATATGCAACATTTCTCTCTTTCTTCCTTTTATTTTTTTTTAAATTAATTTTTATTTGCTTCTCTTGGCTTCTCACCTGGTTTCCTTCCCTTTCCATATATTTTTGTTTCTGCTTTTTTTTTTTACTCTGCATTTTCATGTGCTTTTTCATCTGTTTTTGTTTCTCTGTGCTTTCTCTTTTTCTTTGCCTAAATCCCTGTATTTCTCCTTACTTCTTGCTTTCTTACTTTCTTCAAAACAAGGTTTGGTAGCAGCAGCAATCAGACATTCTCATTCTTTCTAGGTTCACATTCACACAAGGAAACAGATGCAGCTATCACCCTTATTAGTTCTTCATTCAATTGGGGGTGTATTTTATTTCTTCATGTGTTTCTCATTGTTTTGCAATTGTTTAGCTTTTTAATACATTGTAGCGTTATTTATACTATTATTATTAAAACAGAAGAGAAAAGTGTTTCCATTTATTTCTGTCTGTAATCAAATAGGCCTTCTACTTGATTAAAATCACAAAACTCTTTAGGATGATGAATAAGTTTCTATTTTCACATTGCATTTTATCTTTTTTCTTTCTCTCCAAGATTTTATTTTCCTCAAATGTTCTGACACTTCTTCTAAGCTTTTAACTGACACCAATAATTGATTAGATTTTTTTTTTTTTTAAATCAATTCGAAGGGCTAGCTAGAGTCTGTTCAATTTGTGAAGTTTCCAAGTAGTCATTGTCTTAAAATTAGTGACATTTTCTGGAAAACATTTTCACTATGGAGTTTAAGCTTCACTATTAGTTATATAAGCAGGTCAAGCTATTATTTAAATTGATAATTTATCATTAAAGTCACAAAAACTAGTACAACATGATAATGAAAATATCCTTGCCACCTAATAGTTAAAAGTGAGAAATTAATCTGCTCCCCTCCCCTTGATATTTATACGTAGTTTAAAGAGAATCCTTTGGACAAAAAGCATATACAGAAAGATTACAGATTGAGAAATTTTTGGTGGTTTCCTTACATCTAAACTCCTAGTAAACACTCAAGCTTAACATAAGGCTTGAAATATTTGCCTTAATATGTTTTTTTTTTCAATAGTTCACAAAGCCAAATAAATTATCATATAGAAAGAAACAGAATACTCTTACTTTAAACTAGCCTTGTTGATATAGAAAGCACATATTGAACTACATTAAGCCTTACCTTGGGCCCTCTGCTTCCTGTGTTACTGATACTTGTGTGCTGGACGGTGTTGTACGGACCCATAGCTGCTTCAGAGCATAATGGTGTGATATGAAGTGATGAGAAAACAGGCGAAGCTTTGTCACTGAGTCAGCTGCAAGAGAAAGAAATGTGTATGAATGTACAGTATAGGCAGATCTATGAAAGATCCAGTCTCTTTCTCCCAAAAGACTCTGTTCTGTGATACAAGGAGAATTCAGTTCTTTTTGGCAGACGTCCACACCAGTTTGGAAGCAGTATAAACAAGCAGAAAAACAAGAAGCCTAGTTCCTGAACGTCTTTACTCTGCATGTTCTAAGTAACACTTTCCCTTCCTAATTTTTATTTTGGTTTTCTTTCAATATCCAGAAAGAATTACATTTTTCCTCTACTGAATTCTTTGAATATTATTTCAGTAATCGGGATATAGTTAACCATGAATGACAGAGATGAGTTCATCCATATGTGACATCTTTGTATCAGTTACTGGCAAAGTTTGAAGGAAAGGCCCCGTATCTGTTAATTGAGGAGTGAATGCCTTCATGTGATATTATATCAGTAAGGACATAGAATCCCAGCAGATTAGGTAATTATGCTTAAAAATGAGTATTATTAAATAATTCACATTTTTAATACGAAGAAATGAGGTCATTTTTCTGCTCCTCCCACAAATATTCAATCTTTATATCTAAGTAATGAAACAACACAGTACTATCCATCCTGGTGCTAACAGAGAATGCCAGTTCTGACAGGCTCATTGTTTACTTTAACAGGTAATTTGTGGACCGGAATCATTTAATTGTTCTGAGTACATAATTACATGTCAGCAATTTCCAATTTAATTAAAATGTACAAATCTGAAGATTAAGGGAATTTTTGAATTATTAATCATTTTTCCACTAGGAAATCTTGTTGCTCTGCAGGAGATTTGTCCAGTGTACAACTATACGTATTTTTTTTCCTTCTCTTTCACAGACAGACAATTTTCCCGCAGAGCCCAATTACATGGGCAGCAGGCAGCAGTTTGTTCAAAGGTAAGGCCGATTAAATAACTTTCTCAGCTTCCCCATTTGCATTCCTGTCAAAATTGCTTTGCAAGAGACTACACTTCAGATTCAAACTAGTAGAGACAACACTTTCTCTTCTTTGTCTTTATATGTATTTCAGTAGCTCGACGTTTAAGGACCCAGAAAGAGCCAGCCTGAGAGACAGTGGGCACGGGGACAGTGATCAGGCTGACAGTGACCAAGACACTAACAAAGGCTCCTGCTGTGACATGTCTGTTAGGGAGGCGCTCAAGATGAAAACTTCTTCAACTAAAAGCCAACCACTTGAACAAGGTGAGTGATGTCTTCGAATGCTTACAACATGTAAAGCTTAAGCAGCCATTATAAACCTGTTAGTAGGAGCATTGCAGTTTATCACCGGGGAATGGATCCTTGATAATGAATCAGAGAAACAGAAAATCCTGTGATTGTCCCCCAAAGAAAAAAGCACATATTCAATATCACCGTTGTAACCAAAAAGTGAAGGCCATGGTTATCAGACTTTAATCCTCTTAAAATGAGAACTTGACCTACTTGTTCTAATTTTGTGATCAACTCCTGAACTTTTCTATTTTGAGCTGAATTCACGACAAAAATATGAGACACATTAGCTACATATGTACGCTACAACATACTAATTTACATTTAAGAAATTCAATACATTTTTTGGTAAAATGATAAGTTCAATGGAAATATATAATTATAACCAGTAATTATTTTTCTTTGGGATTTTAGCTTCAAAATGCTCCTCTTTAAAAATATAAGACAATAATTCTGTATTTCTTTGAATGGCAGAATTACAGAGCAGTTGAGACCTTTAGTCTGATGGTTTACTCGCCTAACGGCTGCAATAGCCAGGGCTGGGTTAGATGATGACAGAACTGAAGGTGTTCCATGTGGGTGGAGGGCCCAAGGACATGGGCCATTTTCTGCTGGTTTCCCAGGCGCCTTAGCAGAGAGCTGATTTGCCAACAGGAGCAGCAGGAAGATAAACTAGCTCCTGTGTGGAATGCTGACACTGGAAGCAGTGGCTTAACTCAGCCTCAGTGAAGCCCCGAAGCTGACTTTCAAGAGCATTAACTAATGTCTAAGTTAGAGTTTTGGCTCCTTCCTTTGATTTATATCTAAGTCTTCATGAATACCAAATACAAAAATGTTTACACTAACATAGTAACCATTTTAATACAGATTTATTAAAAACTTTATCTCTGATTTATTTATTCATTTGGCATTTTATTAGTTATAGTTTAGCATATTAAACACTGAAATATTTGCTGATGATTCATCTGAAAGATAAGCTATTTTTACATGGAAGACCTAAAAGACCTAGAAATAGGGCATTTTTTTTTTTAAGATGTATCTATCTGAAAGGCAAAATACCAAGAGGAGGAAAGAGTCATAAAGAGAAAGTCATAGTTGGGAGTAGAGGATACAGGGAAAGAGAGGGAGGAGAGAGCTTCAATTTGTTGGTTCACTCCCTATATGCCTGCCACAACCAAAAGCAAAGCCTGGGTAGGCCAAAAGCAGTAGCCAGAAACTTTATCTGGGCCTCCCACAGCAGCATCAGGGACTCAAATGCTTGAGCAGTCATCCACTGTGCTCCCAGAACATCAGGATGAAGCCGGAGAGGAAGTCAAAACCAGTTAGGCACAGGTATTCTAAACTGCCGCTCAATATGCTTTGCCACCAATAATAATTTGCCTTAGTAAATAGGTTTTTATATTCCACTGTAAAAAATGAAAAGATACGTTGTAAAAATTAGACTTTAAAATTACAGATGTATTAGGATAGTTGACATAAGTCTTCAAAATACTCATCACTTTTAAATGCATTTAGGTTTTATTATTTCATACTTTTAAAAATGAGAAACTTAGAAATTTCGACTACACACAGTTAGCTTCTGAGTTATTTGTTGACTGAAAATTCCTAGAATATAAGATTTTCTGCAGTTCAGAATATACTTCTCATACTTACAGCAGCAGATACATTATTATTAATATTTGAAATTTAATGCAAAAATACATATAAGCCAATATACAAGTACAAACATTTTTAAATTGAAAAGAAATAAATATGTATTCAATATAAAAATATATGTTAATTTTCCTTCATTGAATATATATCACTAAGTTTATTTTAAAATTGACTTCATTATGAACATTGTGAAGTACGAATTACAGACCAATCAACTTATTTTCCTTATATTTTACCATGGTAACTTTCTTTGTAGCAATGCAATGCTGTGTTTGAAATTATTTTTAGCAGAAGCAATTTACAAATGTATTCAATATTTACAATTATTACAAATATATATGTTTACTTGACATGATCTAAATGGGTATTATGTGCTGTGACCCTGTGCTACTATGATATATCAGAATTTTTAGCAGCATTTTAACTTGTTTGCTGAATCATAATAGAAGGAAACACAGCATAAGATATGTCCATCTGTGTATATGACACATCCAGTGATTGGTAGGTAGTTCATTGCCTAGTGTTTGAAAGACTGCATAAGATAATTTGCATGTGTCATCTTTATGAAGACTATTCATAAGAAAAAACAAACTGAAGCAAAAATCCTCTTGTTCACATTAACTCTTTAATTCAAATCCATGTACCAACTTAGTGATAAATTTGATTTCAGGGCATCATTTTCTGCTATAGAAAAATCAAACTTTATCTCATTTATTATGCCTGAAATGTAGTTCAAGTTGAAAAGCCCTATTTATAAACCTGATACCAGAAGTAATGTCTTAAGAATGTGGTCTTCACACTTAAGAAAAAGCAAAAATTGGGATATATTTTAGTTAACATAATGTATAATGTATTTCTAGTTTAAGAGTATGAAATGCCTATCAAGCAAGTAGTTTTAATGTATCTATTGGGAAATATGAGGAAATTTTCATGAATCTAGCTACATTTAAGTAATCTGTGAATCATGTAGGAGTACAGATTCACTTTACCTTATTTAAAACATGCTTTTAAAAATTAGCTAAAATGATATTTTATTTATTCACTGACCCACTGGTTTTATTTACTTACTTATTAAATATCTGCTAAATTATTTGAAGCTATAATAGTGTTAGACTGATCAAGGTTTCAAAAATACATTTGACTTGAAACCTGCCTTCAAATAATTATATGCTGCTAGTAGAGATGAAAGATCTCTTTGTCTACGTCTGTGTCTCTGTTAGTCTTTTTTTTCTCTCTCTCATCATTTACACCCCTCATCTCTTTCCCTATTTACCTCTCGATATACATCTCATCTATCCTTGTATCATTCTCCATTATCTATGCCATTTATCTATTTTAGATCTAGCTATGTATTCTTGTTTATATCCATCTGTCTATCCATCCAACTTCAGAGGCAGGACTTGAATTTATTGAATTCTTACCACTTACTATAATCAGTGCAGACTTACTTCGAACATTTACCTATCTAACCTGAAAAAAAAAAATCTAAGCAATTTGTGTCTATCTTTCATGTAACAGAACTGATCTTTTCGGAAATGTGTTAGTCAACACAACAGTTGGAGTTTACTCTTACCACAGGCAAAACGTGTGACTTTTGTGTGTATCTTTGATTCAACATAGAAGAATTTGCTCAAATAATCATTCTGATCCATTGATATAATGTGATAGCAAATAAGTATGGAAGAGTAAGTTAAGAACTGTTTTAAAACTGCAAGTCAAGGGGCAGAAGTTGAATATAGCTCAGGCACATGACCAAACAGCTATTCACACTTTGCTAACATTTAAAGTAAGTTGTTTTTAAACCATGTATAGGCAGGTGGGACACTTAATAAATACAAGGTAACTTTTTAATGTTCTACAGTTATAAATAGTGAAGTCAGCTTCAGAAGCATTTTTGTTTTGTTTTGTTTTGGTAATACCTTCAAAACCTGCCCTTTTAGCCTATATGTTACACTAGTCACACAATTTTTTTTGTTAAATCAGAAGCACTTTTAAGCTGTTTAAGTAGCTATTGTCTGGGTCAGTGTATTCTGTGAGTTTCCCTGAGAAACATTCTAAGAGGTGAATGTACACAAATGTAAAGAAATTTCTTTCTAGATGACTGATAATAAAAGCTGCACATCATACAGACCCTGCATGTTAAACCCAAAGTTTCCTATTCTAAAATTGATTTTAAAATGTAATACACAAAGCTTCTGTAAGGAAAAGAAAAATACAGGTAAATAAAAATAAATCTATCATCTTTTTTTTTTACTAGGAAATTGTAGTGGTTGAACAATTTTCAATGAAAACTCAGCAGCATATAGCAGTTCATATTGTAATGTTTAGGTAGATTATATTCCTATGTAAATTATCTTATTTTACAATGTTTAAAGTTTAAGTTGAGATATTTCTTTCAAAATGGAAGTTCCAAAACCAATCACATATTTAATGCCATCCTCTTTGCTAAGAATGATTTTCTTTTGGAAGAGACTAGGCTCTTTCCAGATGTTATTTGATTAGCTCAAATGTTAAATTGTTTCTCCTTTGTTGAGTTATTTTTTTCCCCAAGTGTTCTGTTCCTGGTTTCTGTGCAGTTTGACTGCTATCAGCTTAACAATCCCGAATACTTAAGAATATTATCCAAAAATGTTTGGAGGAATTCAACATTTAAACAAAGGTGTTATATATGTTACTATACCTAAAAATAACCATCGGGATATTATGCAAACATATCGTCTTGTTGAAAGAAGTTATTTCAGTTTGTTTTATTGCATTGAAAAAATTCTTAAAGTATGTTCTTATTTTTCGTGATTGCATTTTTTGCTCTGCTTCTCTATTTGCTAACTAGATTTTTTTCCATATTCTGTTTATATGTTCATTGCATAAAATAGGTTTGTTGGTAGGCAGTTGGATACATAAAGTAATCTAAATATAGATGAAAGATACACTTATATTTTATATCAAAGCTTTTTAATTTATAAACATATGCAGGAATTTGACACAGTAAGAAAATATGATTTAAAATGACAACTACTCAAATATATCTGTTATTTCTCCTGTAAAGAGTCATATACAGCTTAAAAATCACAAAACTCTTCTAGAAATTTTTGAAATTATGTTATCTCTTATGCCTCAGAATTTAATTCACACTGTGATTTCTTTAAAGAAAGACTTTAATTTTTACTTCTCTCCTCTAGGTGCTCTGCAAGTTATTTTGATTGTTGATAGTAACACTTAAAGGTTTCATAAGCATTAATCAAAATTCAATCATCTCAATTGATTCATAAATGATAAATATGAAGTCTTCATAAATGCTTATCAGCAGTTTCTTGGCACTCCTTATTGATAACCAAATGATACTTCCTAATTGTCCAGGGCAATCAATCTTTTGATATTTTTATAATTGATTGAAACCAAGTCCTTGAATTCTGATGCCAGTGGAACAAAATCATTTCTCTTAGTTCTGTTGATGGCTTCTCTTTAGGATAGCAGGAGGAATGTCACAAATTCTAACGCCAGCTCTGGATAGCCAGCTGTCAGTTCCTCACCCTGTAATGAGATTCAGAATTTTTTCTGTTTTCCCAGGATTTGTTCTGTTCAATTTCTTTGAATTTTATTGCTGCTCTTCTAATTTATAGTCAATTTTCTAGTCAGTTTTGTGGCTATCTTGTCTTTCTATTGTTAGGAAATCTGAGTTCTTAAATTGTATTCTGAATTTAAAATATTTGACAACAGAATCTGATTAAAATCTAATTTTAAAAGTTCAGAAAAAAACTTGAAAATAATAGAAACATAAAATTCTCTTGGTTTTTCATGGTTGATCCTAGTTTTAAAATTAAATGACTTCCTTACGGACTGCCTTTCCTCTCCCAAAAGGACATTTAGAAAATGATAGAAAAACGATTATTAATTTTTATTAATTTTCTTTCATTCATATTTGAATTTTTTGGATGCTGTAACCAAAATTAATTTAGGCTGGTTTAAAATAACTGCAGTATTTGTTATGCCATTTCACAAATTAGAGAAACCTTTGAGCCTTACTTCTTTAAATCCCCTTCCCTAACTCACCATGCAATGACTGTAGTTTCATGTTATTTCTAATCATGTCTGGAAACACTTCAAGGGATATTCAACAACCCATAATTTACTGTATGGGGGGGGGGGACTATGAGGAAAACTGTGTTAAGGAAATAGAAGAACAAAAACGTTTGCTCTCCCAGAAAGTGTAGATATTCAGATATGGGTGGTTTTTCAGATTGTAATTTTATATCTTGAAACCTCTTTTGTGTCCTATTTTACTGCAGCTCTGATAGTTCCAAAGCAGTCCCTTTCCCAGTCCTCTGCCGACAGCCAGCAGCACAATCCAGTAGCACATTAACGAGAACAAGGTGGTGACTGCATCCATCCTTGTTAGTAACCTTCTGTCCATCTCTGAAAATAATTTTAAAGAAAATAATGCTATGAGCTTATTAAAAGTAACTTTGCCTTCTAAATGAAATGGAAAATCCCTTGCATTTACGGGAGACAAAAAGGGACTACTGAAAATTCATTTCCAGAAAAACAAATCATTTACACATTTTTAAAGGCACACAACTTTTAATTTACATAGGTGGCATTTAAGACATTGTGTGATGTTTCCACAACTTCCTGTTACTTTTCAAATTCTGGAAGTCTTGATTTAACTGGATTCAGCCAGGAGCACCTTTATCTCGATATTCTAGCCTCCTGTGTTCTCTTTTAGGACATTCACAGACTCATCTAACTAATATTTTACAAGACAAAGTATTCCCTGAATTTTGATCCATTTTAGCTCATCTTTTCTTATCAAACATCGAGGCTGCCCCACAGTTCACTCAACTTTAAAGGTTTGGTGACATCTCTTTTTCTTTTGTGTAATCATTTGCTTTTCCGGCCCAACAGCTGGTATCATGAAAACAGAGATTTTATCATCCTCGCCTTTGTTGCTCGGTGTAAAGCCATGTAGTAAGCGTTTCGTGATTTACTGCAGATTAAATCTGATTTTGAGCTTCTTATCTTGCTTTAACTAACACAGCAATGACTTTTGCTATAACACTCCAGTTAGGGAATATCCCAAGAATATTTTCCAAAGGCTAAATAAGATCTCCTCTGAACCCCAATACAAAGATTTTTACCTTTATAATTTCTGTAAATAATATTATTTGCTATTATTAAGTACTACTTTATAAAGTAGGAAAATGCGTAAATTATAATTTAAAGTTATTATCAGTTACTTTGTTAAGTACCATAAAATAATTTTAATGTAATAACTCTAAAACATTCTCCAGAAATGTTGATGATATATCATTTGGTAGGCTATTTTAGTATTGGAAGGTATAGTTCTCTTGATAGCTGCAATACAAAATATTACAGCCAGAAGATTCCTTTAGGTACAACTCTTCATTTATAGGCAATAAAAGCAAAAAAAAGCTTATGTCATCTTCCACGATAGAGTTCTCCATTCTAAATGTTAAGTCGTTTCTTGCCTTTCTTCCAAGCCTCCAAAGTTTGCCTGTGATAGCACCATTTATTTCATTATGAATCTGAAGATTAAAGGAGTCATATTTGAGTACTTGATTGCTGATTCATTAACATGTACAAGCACGGAATTAAAATTCTAAAAGGCCAATAGAATGTACCACTCATGATGGAGTCATTTACATTACTTCATTGTTTATTACCAAGCACTAAAAAATATGAATTTGTTTAATATCTGCACAATATGTTCAGTTCTTCTAATTGCTGGTATTTGATATTTCCTTTCATTACCTAAAGACTGCTGCTTGCAGAAGAGATTTTTGTTCATTCACTTATTCATGTACCCATTCTTTCTGCAACACATGACAGTGCCGGTGGACTCAAAGATGACCTAAGGCACAAATGAGTGTACAGGAAGCTCACAGACTAGTAAGTGCATTTGACATATTTACCATGGAGTCAGCGCAGTGAGAAATGCATACACAGGATTAAATGGAGTCATAAGAATGAAAATCCAGACCAGATTTAAGGGATCAAGTGAGACTGCTGGAATAGGAGAGATATGAGTGTATGCTTTGCGAGCTTAGCAGAAGCTAGCTGGGAGGAAGAGGATGAAAGCATTCCCAGAGTCACAGATGAAATATGGGAAGTCATATGTGCTGGACAAGGGGCAGGGTGACTAGAAAGCTACTGATATGAAGTTTACAAATCATTGCTGCAGATGTTCAGGAAGTAACAATTCAGACTTTATTTTAAAAAGAAAATTTTCTGACAATGTTTACAGAGATAGGGATTCAGCTGAAAGGCTGAAGAAGTAGCTAAGGCAGGATAAAATGAAATCTAGAGTAGTAAAGGGAAAGCAAGAATGTATTAATAAAAAAATTGAAAACTTATTCTGGTAGATGCCACAATTTTCTAATTTTAATGACTTGCTTAATATTTCATTTGAAGTTGATTTTAGTGTAGAAAGGATTTCTAAAAGAAAGGGAAAGTATTTGCTGCTCAAATAATTGGGATACCATTAGAATTATTTGTCATAAGTTTAAAATTGCCTTTTTTTTTTTTAAGAAAAAAGTTACAGAAAGAAGGAGAGACAGAAAGATTTTTCATCCAGTGGTTCACTTCCCAAATGGTCTCTGGCTGGAGCTGAGCCCATCAGAAGCTAGGAGCCTAAAGATTCTTCCAAGGTCTCCCACCTGGATGCAGCAGCTCAAGAACTTGAGATATTCCCCGCTGCTTCCCCAGAACATAAGAAGGGAGCTGGAGCAGATGTGGAGTAGCTGGGACACAAACTGGACCCTACATAGCATGCTGGCACTACAGGCAGAGAGTGTGCCACTGCATATTAATTTTCTGCAAGCAATCAACGCTTTTTAACACATAGAGCTGACTGAATTTTATGGGTCATTTGAAACTTTATCATTGAGACTTGTTAATATAAAAATTCAATAAAACAATTTCATTTAATCATTTCTTTGATAGAGTCTTCAGAGTATAGTAAGGGAGTTTAAAACTATATGTTTCTGATTACCAGGAATATGACTGATGTAAATACATAGATAGTTCAACATAATCAGGGTGACCTCACCATAAGGAAATTTTTGAATAATAAGAAAACATAGTTAGAATTTAGACAACCATGTCAGAAAATTCTAAGCCTTCTATGAAGTATTATTAGGAGAAGCACCTAACAACTGTAGTACTGCAATCACAGAAGGCATAATGTAAAAATTTGGAAGCTACTGACATAGAATGATACATAAATCAAGCACATGGATGAGAATGAGTTTCAAGAGTAAAGAGGAACTAGGTAAAGATCCTATAGGAGAGTTAGAAGTTGGAAGTTGAAAGAGCTTGATAATAATGCAACCCTCCCAGAGAAGTGCTCCTTGACCTCTGTGGGAACCCATAATTTTTTTTTTTTTCAGAGCTCTTGAGGAATATTTATTGTATGGGTTTTCTGGGCTTTAAGTTTTTCCAAGTGTAAGAAAATCCCTGAATAATTGTTTCTTACATTCTAGTTTTATTGACTGTTTCATTTCTTTTTTTCTTTTTTTTTATTGTTAATAACATTGTATTATGTGATACAGTTTTATAGGTACTGGGATTCCCCCCACCCCTCCCACAACCCTACTCCCATGGTGGATTCCTCCACCTTGCTGCATAATCACAGTTGAAGTTCAATTGGGATTCATTCATTGCAAGAATATACCTAGCATAAAGTCCAGCATCTTATTGTCCAGATAAGTTCAACGGTTTCTAGGGGAGACCTTCTCTAGTCTGAAGGTAGAGCTAACAGAGTAAAGTCCCGGTCAGTTAAAAGCCCCTACAAAACATCAGCAACAATTTACAATGTTATGAAATTGATTGACATAGTATTGAGTAAACAATATGTTAAAAGTAATGCAATTTCAATTTTTCACAACACATGCATTGAGACAGGATCAATGACAGGTTCAAAAACAAATAAACCAACAAACAAATAAAATTACTGGTTAAATTAAGGCAAACATGTGGTATCTAACCTTTTGGGATTCACTCATTTCCCTTAGCATTATAGTTTCCAGTTGGGCCCATTTAGCCACAAAGAACTGCAATTTGTTTTTTTTTTTTTTCTAATAGCTGAGTAATATTCCATGGAGTAGATGAACCAAAGTTTTCTTATCCAATCTTCTGTTGATGGGCATTTCGGTTGCTTCCATGTTCTGGCAATTACTGATTGTGCTGCTATGAACATAGGGGTGCATGTTGGTTTGTTGTGAAACAGGTGTTTTGGATATATTCCTAGGAGTGCTATTGCTGGGTCATATGGTATGCTGATTTTGAGTTGTTTAAGTGTTCTCCATACTGATTTCCATAAAGGCTGTACCAACCTGCAGCCCCACCAGCAGTGGAGTAGGGGGAACCCAAAATTTGAACACCTCTAGATGATCTATTCAACTAAAACCTTGAGATTTTTGGATTTCCTTTGCAACCAAAAATGATTGTAGCCAAATTAAGTCCATCTGTTTATTAGTTTAAGCTCCTTTTGATTAAAACACAGTGATAATAAGCAGACTCTACGGCTCACAAACTGGTTTTGAAGACAATCCTGAATATGTTGGTGTGGTTCACTGATGTAGATGTGTAATTTCTCAAGCTTCCTGTTTTGAAGGAAGAACCATCACAGTTTGAGTTTTTAATTCTTTGTATAGTGACTATTAAACGTATGAAATTATTTCAGTTTCTAGGTTGAATATTTATTCAATGAATATTTATTGGGTTTCTGGTAAGTGCTTGGCATTATTTCAGTGTAAGAATTAAACAGTAAGTGAAACAAATGTTGCCATTCAGATGGAACCTATATTCCAATGAAGTTATGTTTCACTAGTGTAACTTCTTGGGAATCAAGAAAAATATTTTTAAGGCACTTATAGTTTACTAATAGAAATAAAGCATCTAAAGTAAAATAACATAAATTGCATACTATCATGTTGTTTGGGAAAGAATCTGAGTTGATTTTCAAAAAGTAGCTTGGAATACTGATTGTTGCTAAATGAAGGTTTAATGTAAGACAACTTTTTTTTTCAAATTTCATTTTATGACACAGTTTCATAGGCTCTAGGATTCCAGTCAGGAGATTAAGCCAAATAAATCCATAAATTGGGAGATTATTTAAATAAAAAAAAAGATAACATATGAGCTTGGCTTAGTGGATAAATTGCATTTTTATTTTGAAAGAAAGAGGAAGCTCAATAAAAAGCATGAATACAACTCATGGAATATGGAAAGCTCACATAGTTCTTTAGGGATAAATAACAGTTCTTTTTTTAGGTTCAAGAGGATGGGCAGAAAGAAGATGAGTTAACAATCCAAACAAAAGCAGGATAGATGGTGAAGGAGGGGGCAGGCTGGAGTTGGCACTGAGGCTTAGCGTTTTATGCTGCTGTCTGAAGTGCCAGCGTCTTGAATGTGTATTGATTAGGGTCCCAGTTTCTCCTGTTCCAATTAAACTTTCTGCTAATGAGTTTGGAAAAGCACTGAAGGATGGTCCAACTGCTTAGGCCCTTGTACCCTCTGGGAGACCTGAATCAAGCTTTTAGAACTTGGCTTCAGCCTGGCCCACACTTAGCCTTTGTAGTCATGTGGTGAATGAGTCAGTAGGAGGAGAACTTCTGTTTGTCTCTCTGTCTCTTGCTATGTTTCTCACTCCACCTTTTCTTTAAAGAACCCAAGAAACTCAGGCTGAAAGGACTGTATGTAGAATCAGGGAAATACCAAGATACTCGACTATGAGTTACACATCCTTCAAAACCAGATGAGTCCAAAGTTTTGTATTTGTTGTTTGTAAGATGTGGTAAATAAAGACCTGCATTGTGAAATAATAGGTTCAAAGTGTTGCACTGCTGACAAACTGTACTGCAGTGCTGCTTGCTGACCACTTATTTCCTATTCAGCTTGCTGCCACTGTCCCTGCAAAGACAATGGATGATGGCTCAGGTACTAGCACCACTTCAATCTATGTGGAAGACAAGGATGAAGCTCCTGGTTCCTGGCTTCTGCCTAGTTGAGATTTGGCTCATGAAGCCATTTAAGAAATTAAGCAGAAAGTGAAAGAATCTCTTCCTCCCTTTTTCACCATTCCCTTTCTGTTGTTTTGCCTTTCAATCAGCAAATAAAGGAAGAAATTTAAGAAAAGTCAAGAAACAATAACCTGTAATGCATCAAACTGAATATAATTACATTTAAACTAACTCCTTTTTTTATATTTCAATCATTGTCATTGATTTTAAAACATTTATTTATTTGAAAGGAAAAGTAACTTTGTGATAGGGAATAACAACAAGAGCCAGATCTTCCATCTACTAGTTGATATCTCAGAACAGCCATGAATGGGCTAGACAGAAGCCAGCAGTCAAAAATCCTACCTGGATCTCTCATGTGGGTGGCAAGATATCAAAGGACTTGGACTATCATCTACTGCCTCCCAGCAGCATTGGGAGGATATTGGAAGTGTGGAGCAGCTAGGTCTAAAAGGCACTCCAATACAGGGTGTCTCATGTGGTACTTAAAATTTTATGTCACAATACACACTCGTTTCATGATGTTTAACTTGAGTTGCATTTTAGAACTTTTCGTACCTAAAATATTGAGAATAAGTCTTTCTAGTGATAAATCATATCAAATGACACCACACACACACACACACACACAAACACACATGCACATATTTACCACTGAAAGACACTATTTATTCTAAAATCTTTGAAATCCTAACAGAACTGAGCAGTTGGGATTTTGTCTCAGACTGAATAAAGAAAAAGAATAGCTCATCAGCACTGCAAGAGTTTTGAGATATTTACTTTGAGAAGTTATAAAGCAACCTTAGCAAATGTGAATGTTAAATCATAGCATGCTCATTTTTAAAAATATTTATTATATTTTTATTGGAAAGTCAGATCTTCAGAGAGAAGAATAGACATCTGTTAGTTCACTCTCCAAGTGACCGCGATGATCAGAGCTGAGCTGATTCAAAGCCAGGAGCCAGGAGCCAGGAGCCTCTTTGGGGTCTCCTATGTGGGTGTAGGGTCCCAAGACTTTGGGCCATCCTTGACTGCTTTCCCAGGCCACAAGCAGGGAACTGGATGGGAAGCGGGCTGCTGGGATTGGAACCAGTGCCTAAATGGGATCCTGGTGTATGCAAGGTGAGGACTTTAGACATTAGGATACTACGTTGGGCACAGCATGATCATTTTGAGTAATCCTTTTAAGGTTCTCAGGGCAGTAATACATGTGCCTAATGTATGGTATTTGGCTTATTCTTGAAACAAATCTATATTTTATACAAGTTGATTTGTCTGCCCTTAACTTTTATTTTCTTTGAGTTTCCTAAAATTTATAGTGAGGGTATGGAATATATTTTTTTCCTTTTTTGTCCTAAGTGATTTGTTTCCCAGTTTTGATTACTGACTTTATTATATAATATAGAATAGAATCTAAGTTTTCACTCTGACAAACCAAAAGTTTCAGAAAATCTTAGAAAATTTTAATGATTATAAAACAGCTTTTTAATGTACAAAAGCAACTCATTGTACAACTAACCATAATCTAGTCTTATTAAGTGAATGTTATGATATGTATAAGATAAAATTATTTCTCATATAGAAAATAATAATTTCTGGAACTGGATGAGCTTTTGAGGGTCTAGAAAATGGAACAAATTGTGAATTTAGGATGTAAAGATGGAATGACAGTATTGTTGAAGAATTAGAGATGTGACATGTTATTGCATAATCCAGTAGTAGCAAAAGAGGAGAAATGTTTTTGTTGGGAGCTGAGCGTAAAGTTAAAATTATCTACTGGACTCTGAACTTGATTAGATCATGAATGATCTTTAAAGAAATGTTAATGAATTAAATTTGATTTCATAGGCAGTTGAAAACTTTTATTTGGGTCTCCTAAGCAAGTTTTTGATTTAGGATGATTAAAAGATAATAGACCACAGGAGGGATAGGAGTAAAAAGGACCCACTGGCCCAACTGGTCATTTGTCAAGTTCACAAAGGCAGTGAAGTGGCTAATATTTTCTAACTTTTGATACATAGTGATTTTTATAATTTGATTGCTATAACTGAGATTTTTACTCAAATTATTCCAAACATTAAACAACTCAGAAAAAAGATTGTGCAATTCATAATGCAGTCTTTATTTGTTGACTAATCAAAGTTTTTTTTTTTTGTCCTTTCTGTCTGTGTTCACAGCAGAGTTGAAACCCATACCTTAAAATGCTTTATGCTGAAGTCCTTAAAATATTAAAGATACAGAAGACATTGTATGGGGTTAGAATATTCAATCAGATAACTAAAAATTGCTAGTAATACTAGGAAATTGTACATTTAACAAAAAACACTAAGCACTTGTTATTAAGGAAATGCACCAATTATTTTTCAGTAGAGTGAAGGTATGACTATTATGACCTTTAACAGATCAGAAATCTGTGTCCTGGAAAAATGCCGATGCTCTGGGCAGTGCTGTAGTTGTCTGTCTGTGATGCGTCTGTGCTCTTTCCATGGTCATCCTTTTTGCGTGTATCTGTTTTTTAATAATGATATTAGGAGGAGAATTTGCAGGACGGTTACACTTGTACATGCACTTGAATACACGATGTGAAGAGTCAGTCGGTGGTTTTCCTGTCTGCAGCTGCAAGGTCCACCTCTGAAGATGCAATCTTGTGATCCTACCTTCTACTTCTCTTTTCAGTCTTTCTGTCTTCCTCACTATACCTTTTGAGTTTCTACTGTTGGCATTGCTCAGTTTACTTGGAATCTCTTCAGTTCCTTTGCCTTGGGTGTTTCTCTCCAGCCTGTGCTGCTGCTTTAATATTTTCTCGGGTAGACTTGCATGTTCTTTTCATTATCAGCAACTAACAAAGCAGTGATCCTCTTTACATCTGAATTCAATGTTATTCCTCCAAGTTAAACCCTTTAGTGACCTTCTAACTTTGACCCACAAGCCTGCTGTCACTCCCACTGGCTTGCCCTACGCTAGTCTTGATGTTCTTTCAGTACAGGTCTGTATGCTGAGATCTTCCTCCAGAGGCCTGCATATTGTATGTGAGAAGGAAAAAATTTAGTTACATTGTATATATATACTAGTTTTCATTTTTATGTACTCTGGACAAATTAGTTATCATTTATATAAACATAAATAAAAAGTAAAATCATGGCTAAAGAGAAGATTTTAGAAAACCTGAAGTCACTATATAACAGTTAGAGGCTTTTTGAGCTGATTAATGACATTTTACTGAATTTATCTTAAAGCTTTAGTGAAGTCAGTCTTTGTGGTCAGACACAGGTCTCACATGTACTATCTCTTTGAAGAAATGAGTGATGTTTTCTTGTGTGAACCATCTCACTTAACATAGATGATTTTCACTATTTTTTGTAAGACCGGCATTATCACTTCCATTTTAAGTAGAGAAAGTGACACTTTCAAGGTCACCAAGATGTTATGTGTGTGAATCAGATTTTCTCATTGGGGCAGCTAGTTCTATGCTTCATGGGTATTTTAATGATTTTACTGGACCAATATCTCATGTAAAACATAACGAAATCCTAGCCAGTCTGAAATATAGGTGATGCTTAGGAAGGAATCATAAGGTTGATTAAATACAAACACAAGCTTTAAATTCTTCCTGATAAAATGTAAAAAAGTATAGTAATATTTTTCAGAGTTAGGCATACCCACAGGTTTCAACACTATTACTGGGCTATAGACTAGAATTGGTTTGGCTAACATAATGTATAGAGAAAGAAAAGGACCTGAAAATAAAAAGAATAATGTAAAAAGTGGACACAGTTCATTTTGAATGAAGTTACTACAGAACCTCAAAACAAATGTACTATCCAGAGAAAGATGGATAAATTATGGCTAGCCTTTAAATGTTCAAAACTCATATTGCACTATAAAAATACGCAAACGTGAGAGGAAGTGGAAAGCTGACACATTCAGGAAAATAGTAAATCCAGTCTATACAATGAGAAAAAAATCAATATTAGAACCTTATGCTGATAAAGATTCCACAAGACTCAGCAGTGACATTTAGTGTTACTGGACTCAAAAATATTTGAAATGAAATAATAAGATTTAAATACTCACTTAAGAGGGTTTATTGGTTTGTGAAATACTAATTAAGTTAACCATGTTAGTGTACTGGTTTTAAAAACAGTTTTAATAAGTCTTTTTTTAATTCTACAGCAATACAAATGCAACAAAAGTAACGGCAGATAAACCATTTGTCAAAAGGAATAAGAAATCATTACTAAAAAATGAAAGAGTAGCAAGGTATTCACTTATATAGTAATTTGTAAAAAGAGGCATAAGTTTCTTTTCAGGGTGTGATGTGAGATCCCCTTGAGTTTAAACTTTAAGAAGAACATATATTTAAAATGATAAAGGTTGAAGAGGTAACTCCTTGGAGGACAGAGTTTTCCTAGGTTTCTTTCTTGCATTTCACCGAAGACATGAGGACCATGTTTTCTGTACACATTTTCTCTCTGTGACAATGAGACTTAAAATACCTAGGCTACACAAAACCTCAGAGGTTAAGAAATAAATCTCTTGGATTTTTTTATGAGGTGCATATTTTTGTATCTGTTTACTAAGTATTTTCTGATTTATATTCACATGCATTTGCATAACAATATATGCTTTTGTGATTACAGTTATATGTATTTATCCTGAAATTTTAGTTAAGTATATTCTATTTTTTAATTCCACTTAACCTGTAGCCACCAGAATAGTGTTAACTTCTTAAATATATTTTAATTGTGCTGAGAAATTATACCAGGTTTTGGGGGACTTGTCCTTGAAAGCACAAAATGTATAAACAGAACGTAATGCATTTTCACAAGACTTATGAGCACAAGAATATGTAAAACCTGTAATTTGTCTGCCTAATTATTTCTAAGTTCACAATACATTTCTAAGTTGACAATACTTTATTAACCACTGTTTTAAATATTTAATGTAGTAAAGGGTACAACCATTTTCAAGCCAATTGTAAGTTATTTGCTTTACATTATAAGTGCATAATATATTTTATGAATAGAGATTAAGTAGTTGCTTAATTGTTAGAACTATGGATTTGTAAATGGAAATATGCACATTCATTTTCATATATTTTTCACTCAGTGTCACCAGTACATTTGAAAATTCTGATACATTTGTTAGTATCATCAGTGAGAGATAAACTATCATTTTCTTCAAACATAACCAATTTTTCACTGATGTCAGTTCAAAAATGACAAACTATTCAAATTCACTTTAATAATACAGTGTAGTCATTAATTCTACCTTGGAATGAGCTGTCTGCATCATGAATGGCATTAAAAAATAAGTTCGATTTTTATTTGCTTTGATTCAACTCACACTAAAATTCAAATTGAGTCAATAATATGTTGCTATATAAATCCTTATTAAAATCTTCAAAGATGAATAAATATGATAGATAGTAATTGGCGTGTTAACTATGATTTGCTTCAAAACTTTTTATGGGAGACTAAAAGCAGTTTTTCATCTTTGTATAGTAAGTAACCCCTTATAATTATATTTATACTTTTAATATTTTTGATGCATTAACAATATTGACTAAGGTAATAATCTGTCTACTAAACTATGGTGATGTATGTAGCATTTCTGATTATTCATAGAGACTATTCATAGAGATTATTCTTTTCATCTGCTCAAATAGAGTCTGCATTAACTGTTTCAACAATAAGGTACAGAGTTGAGATCTATCACAAAATAAACCAAAGTTCTCATCTCGTGGAGCCTGTTTTAACTTAGTGAATGGTATGCACTGCTTTTGAAACTGATCTAATTTGATGTTCTAATAACAAACTGAGAAAAACTTTCCATCCATCATGTGAATATCTATGAAAGTATGATAATTGACTATACAAATCCAATAGAGTAAAAATTTAGTGTAGCTCAGGTGTGGAGAGTTGAAGGATGGGCATTTTATTTCTATAGTGTAAATGCAAACAACTGAGCAGTGAGATATTGCTGGAATGCCCAAACAGATAAAGGAAATGAAGGAAAAATGAAGTACATCTAAATAAGTATGGTATCTAGTCAACAATACAGGAGTCAACATTAATTTTGTCAGTAGTTCCAGCTTGATCTGAGATACTTGAAACTTTCGCAGCATCTTTTTAATTTTTCTATTAATCTAATGCAATGCAGTTTCTTTCTTTTTTATTTTTTTATTTTTTTTTTTTTTTGCGTTAAGAACTAAGTGGTCAGGGTGGCACAACTGGCCACTGAATAGGCACTAGCATCTCATTTCAGAATGCTGCTTCAAATCCTGGCTGCTCTGCTTCAGATCCACTTCCTTGTTTAACATTCATGGGAATTCCTGCCATTCACCTGCTAGACCAAGGGAGAATTTCTATCTTTCAGTCTGCTCACCTTGGCCTGGCATCGTCCTAGTTCCTGTGGCCATTTGCGGGGATGAAACAATGAATGCAAGGTCTCACTGCCTTGCTCTCTCTCTCTCTCTGTCTTTCTCTGACACTCTGTTTCAAAACAAAACAAAACAAACAAAAAAAACTACAAACAAATCTTTGAAAAATTGTTAAGATCTGGCAAAACAAAAAACATGCAGACTAATGTGAACATTTGCAGTAATCAGTAGATAAGCTGCAGGCAGGAGCTATTACAAGTAATGTAGTCACGTAGGATTTTTTTTCTATGATGTCATACATTGTCAATTACCTGTATGTAAAATGATAATCTCAAAATTCATGTGGTGATTGTTGTGAATGTAAAGAAAAACTAGGGTAGTCTGAAAATAAATAATTACCAATGGTTGGCAGTACATTTTGTTTAAAATGTATAAGTGAGACAAAATCTGAGTGATTTATGGAAAACATTTATGACATAATAACCTGATTTAGAACAGGAAAATAAAATGTATTTTATACTTTAAAAGTTGTTGTACCTAGAGAAAAAGAGGATATATTTTCCTTTAAAAGGCTAAGTATAAGTTTAACTATTTCCTCTAAGAATGTTGTAGGAGCTAAGTAGTTTGAAAGTTCCGGCAATGAACAGAAATTTGGGGAAAATTTTTAGCTTAAAAATTTTCAGTAGTGTATTTCATAAAATCTTATTATCATTATGATCCTTTTTATTGGAAATAGTGTCATTTTCACATAAACACAAAATGAGGAAGCTTTTTATTGTATATTAATACAACTAAGGGTTGTTACTAATTAAAATGAAATTTTTAGCTATCATACTAATTTTAATGTGTATACAGAATATTTATTAATGATGAGAAAGCCTAAAATAGTACATTGTTTCAATGTCAAACTTATACAATTTTGCGTAGTTAATCCTTATTTTCAACATTTGTACTTTTCATTATTGAATTTGTTTGGCATTTCATCATCAGAATAGGACATTAGCTGAGGCACTTTTAGAGAAATATAATTGATTGGAATTAACTAATTTGAAAGTGACCCATAAAACACCAGAAAAGGCTTAAAAGAAAGAGAAATGGAACTTATTCCCAAGTGTGTGGGACAATTCTCTTGATGTCAATAGAGATTCCTAGAATGTTTTTGAAGGTAATTTAACTTGTTGAAATCAGAAGTAACTATTAGATTAAACACCATCTCAATTAGATATAAATTTGCATTTTATAGGCTTGGTTGGCTCCTTGGGGTCATTCTTATTAAAGAAGCAACTCTTCATTAAAACAAAAAAATTTAAAATTACATTACAAAAGAATAGCTATGAATTAGTCTCCGGGGCAGGGAAGAAGGAGGAGGGAAAAAGTCATTACTGATTTCTATAGTGCTTTTCAATTGGGTTCAGTAAAGCATAATTATAGTATTGCAATCAAACTGGATGAAAACGACCACCAATCCAGCCATGAATATTGTAAAAGAACAATTGAATTTTTGTCCCTGCATATTGACCATAACGAAGTGTCCTCACATCATTCTTTGAGCAATGAGTTACAGACATCTTACACAATTTTTTCTCTGATAGGAAAGTGTAATTTAAATATTAATCCAGGCCAATTTCAACTTCTTCGAGATTTTAGAGTTTGTCAGCTCTTTTGGATAACGTTGTGGATGGTTTGGTAATTTTGATTCGGGTGGGGGGACTTATCCTCTGTAAGTTTAGTATAGTGCTCTTTCTTTTTGGTGGTGATCTTTATGCAATTAGGTATTTATTTATGTAAGAGAAAAAGCAAATATCATGATTATTTTTATAAGCCTAATCTTTCATTTTAATTTAGTTTTTATTTGTGCAAGTGTGTTCTATTTAAGTGCTTCATGACCTTAGCGTGTGAGTTAAGGTTATGGAAGTCTCTTATTTTGTATCATCAAATGTACAACAACAGACAAAACTGTCTATCTCATCGTAATAAATTCTGTCATCAGTAGACTCAATTTTAATATTGACTCAGTAGTAATAACATTTTCATATCTTTTACTTTGAAAGCTGCTTAACTTGGTCATACCACAAATACCTTGCCTTACCGTTTTTAGAGGGCCAAATTAGATTATTCTAACTTGTGTTGCCACTTTTACATTAACAAATACACAAAATTGGAAATTGTGATGTTTGCCATTTCAAGTTTGATTTGACAGCGTCTACTGAAATTCTACCTATTGTTTTCTTGATGTAAAAAAGTGATGATTTCCCCAAGGATAATATGTATAACCAATAATTTTTTTAGAGATGAAATTAATTTGGTGTTTTACAAAAATTTCAGTATTTAGCTGTTACAGTCATGACAGATAAGTAAGCAATGAAAACCATTATTGATTTAACTGTTATTTTGTTGTTGTTTCTTTTTTCTTTTTAAACTGAGTGTCTGCAGTAAGTTATATTGGAACAAGCAAAGACAGGGATCTTCATCAAGAAAATGTCATTTAAATCAAGACTCGCAGGTAGTGAGGGAGGGCAGTCTTGAAAGTAATGACATATACAAAGCCAGGAGCTCTTTCCACGGACGGAAAATGACAAGTGCTTTTCCATTTGTCTTGTGTGTGACATAAAAAGTAGATAGGCCGATATAGCTTAGGTACGGGAGAAGATGAGCTTGAGGTAGCAGAAGGTGTCAGGTAAGGGAGATGGGCGGGTGGAGGGAGAGGTTGAATTAGTAGGAGATATCAGATTAACAAGGGGAAAGGTGGAAGATGAATTATACACCATGTTGTAGCTTCCTTTGAGTGTGTGTGTGTCACAGTTGCATACACGTCGTTTTTTTTTTTTTAAGATTTATTAATCTGAAAGGCAGAGTTACAGAGAATAAAGATGCGTGAGGAAAAGAGAGATAAGAACAATTTATCCACTGACTCACTCTCTAAAACCTTCAGTGGAGGGGCTGTACTAGGTTGATGGAAGGATCAATATTGATCTCCCACTGGGTGGCAGAGTCCCAAGTACTTGAACCATCTTCTATCACCATTCCAGACTTATTAATAGGGAGCTGGTTCATAAGTGGAGCAACTGCGACTCATATGGAATGCCAGTGTGACAGGTGGTAGTTTAACGTTTTGTGCAACTTGGCCAAGTTCTACATCCAAATATTTGATTTGTGTGTTTCACTTAATATTGCATATTGTTCAAATCGCTGGTCCTATATTTATGCAGGATCAATAGTCTGATTCAACTTATAAGAATGGTAGTTGAGCAATTATTTTTTGATGCATGCCTCTCATTTGGAAATGGTACATTATACATCTTTTAGAATTAATTGTATAAGTGATATTATTCTAAATGCTTGTAGATAATATACTGCTGAATATATATATTATGATATTCTGTAATGATTGTGATCAGATATAATGCAATAACAAAAACATTGTTTCAAAGAATGTAGGTAGGTTTAGATTCTTCATAAAAACTAAAAATCCATTATGGAATTTAATTAAAATTAATGAGCTATATATTTCTGAAAATACTCTCATGTAATATCAGTCAGCATCAAATAAGGAAATCTTTTTAGGAAGAATAGTTGTATCTTCATATTTTATATTTAATTAAGTTTATGAAATCATTTGTGGCAAACTAATTACTTCGGTCTTGATCTGTACACTTAGGGTTTTGCTATACTATTGGCATTGTATGAGCAATAATATTTACAGAAATTGATTTTCAGAATTATTTGTTTTAATGTAATAAAGATTTAGAGTATTCTAATCAGAAGTTCTCTAATTAAAATACAAAGAGATTGTTTAATATTGTGTAAAAGGGTTCATATTCTAGATACAGCAATTTAGAAAACTTAAAATTATGAACATAATATTCACAACTGAATATACTTTATTCTTTCATATTGTGCTTCTGAAGCGATTGTGAAAGATGGACATGAGCATAATAAAAATTTTAAATAAGTGAAATATTAAAAATGTAACCATAATAAAAGAATGTGATTTCTGAAAGAAACTAAAAACTTTCATGGAAACTATGGTGCAACAAACAATTTCTGCAAGTTCTTGATAGCATAATTTACATGTATAATATAAACCATGTGGTTTTTGCCTTGTGCCAAGTATAATTTTCCCTATAATCTAACCACAGTATTTTCACTAATTGTATTACTTTAACTAGGTATGCTGTGTGCCCTTCAAATGACAGTATAACTGTATAACCTTTGAAAATGGAATCTCTTGTGGTTTTTAAATGCAGTATCAACGTTTTGGCAGAACCATTTTGCAGACGTTTAAGTTACATGTCTTTGAGTTAAAAATTACATCCTCAGAAAATTGTCAGCAATCCACTTTTTTTTGTTCACCTATTCTTGCTCATTGAAAGCATATTAAAATATTACTTCTTTGGTGGCAATTTTATAATTTATTAGTGAAAAGTATTTCTGAGTCATATGTGGAGCAATATTGAAAAATAATTATTTTAAACAAAATTCTGTTAGAATTTGAATAAATATACAAGACACAAATAAATTAATTCATTTTAAGTGAACTTTATTCACACATTAATTCATAAGCATTTTCACAGAATGTAGTTACTGTATTTAGCAGTGTGATCATGTAATTTATTATATAAAATGTCTAATTTATATGGAGGGAAGAAATATTTTTAATACTGTCACTGAAAGTTTCACATCAATGTGAATTTATGGCAATCTTCATATAGAAATATTATTCAAAATAATGGCAAAATGGATTAGACAAATCAGATATAAATAAATGGAGAGATTAAAATGAAAAGTTAAACCAAGTATCATTTTATTTGATTCTCTCATAATTATTTTTTAATGTCAAAGCTTTTAACATTTGCATTTTAATTTTTAAAAAGATTTCAAGCTATTTCTGTTACAGATAGATGTGCACACATCAATTAAAAGTTTAATAGCTTTAGAAATAGCTTTGCACATTTCCCTTGCGTATATAGAAGGAAGAATAAGGAAGTTAAAAGGAATCCATAAGAAAACATTATTTATATTATAATTCACAGATAAAATGGCCTGTAGTACAATGCTAGTTGCTAGTAATGTGTAAGCATGTTTTCTTTACGTATTTTATCTCCTTATACTAAATAAAAAGCAAAATTACACCAACTGATAAAGTTACTTTCTTTTTGAATTAAGGGACAATCTGTATTTGAATGCATATCAGACCGTGTCTTTCTATTTTGAAATGATACTAGAACTTATTAATTTTTAATACAAGTAAACCAATTTAAGGTGACTTATGGTTTAATAAATGCCAGTGAGAACAGGAAGTTAAAAGGCCTATAAAATTCAGGAACATGATTTGAACTTGATAATGCTTCATTTTGCAGGTGGTGAACATTTTCTCAATATTTCTTTTCATTTTTTGTTTTCTGCTATGCAGACATTGATTTTCTGCATTTACATGTTTTGAATAGCAGTTCTATATTTATTACTAAATTATCTGTAATATTATATAGAAATAAATGAGAGCTCTTAGCTTTATCAGTCATGTCAAAGAAACATTCTGCCAATTTTCATTTCCATATGTCAATAGTTATTTCATGGTTACTTGTCTCTGCAGCCATTTATTTTAAAATTTTACTTTTTCTCCTACAATGTTTTGAGATTATGAGACAGAGGGTAATCTTATTAGCTTGAGACATTTAACACTTTTGTATTAAAATGACTTAAGTGAACCAAATTAGTTTTATTGCTTTATAATTTATCCAATATATGAGCTATATCTGCAAATTTATACTTAAATATTTCATGTTTTATTGTAGCATCTCTAAAAGTAAAAATCTGAAAAACAATATTAGATAACAGAATCCAGAAAAAGGAAAGCACAAACTTGCGTCTTAATATTCAACTATTTTAAAGATTTTAATATTTTCTTTTTACTCTTTTTGTTGTTTATAGCTATTTATTTTCAACCCTTTAAAGAAGGAAGAATGATTGCTGATTGATTTTACCTTGTCAATTTTAAAAAGTAAATCTCATTTTCAAGCTTGTTATTTAAATAAAAAATTGTGTATTACATACAATATGTTATCTGATTTACATTTTGAAATTATTTAAAAATTTTCTTAATATGAAGAGAATAAGCTTCTCGCATGTTGTAGTTGCAATTCCAAGAGTTACATCTGCCTCCCTCCTCTCTCTCCCTCAATCAACCTCCTTCTTTGTTGTCTTTTTTCTTTAATTATTGCAAAGTCATACCTTTAATCCTCTCTGTAGTCACAGACTTAATACAACACTAATCACAATACTCAACAAATCAAAAAATACGAAGATCAGCATTACACAGGAGTTTATACAAGACCTAAAAATGGCACTTATGATCAAATTATCTGTTGACTGTTTTCACTATGATTGCTACATTATAGCAGCTGCCTTTTTTACTGTGAAGAATTATGTCAGCACCTGTATGCTTATCATAGGGGTCAATTGCTACAATCCAACATGTGAAAAGACTTTGAGAATTAAGGGAATTCTCATATATAGTCTTTCTTACGAAAAGTGCATGTCCAGAAAGTATCAGAAACATTACTTACTTCAGTTTTGAATAGAAAATTTCAAACTTCAAAATATATATTGCATGAAATCATTCATTGTTGAATAATACTACTTGCATTCTTTAAAGGAAACTGTGTAATGTTAAATTCTGTCCTTTTTACACTCTGCCGAAGTGAAGACCTTGTCATGAAACCAGGATCTAATTATTGTAAAAGCAACATTTTTGTTGTAAATTGAAACCAGTTATAATATGTCATGGTATAATGGTTTTATTTTAATAATCTATTTTCCTTTAGTCTTTGGAGAGATCCTATGTAGGACATTGCCAGTTGTGTCATTCCACAGTATATTAATCAAGGATCTGAATTAGAAAGTCAAACCCTGTGTGTCCAAAGAGCTAGGTCAGGATGTTTCTGTAATTCCCAGATGAGAAGTGAAAAGATATTGCCCTTTTGTGTTATATAGATTACAGTGTTTTGTACTGCCATTAACTATTTAATGGCTGTTTAATATAACCATTAAGTAGGGCACCCATTTAATCCAGCAAAACTAAAAGTTTCCCTTACCTAATTGAATAGAATTTTATTGGAAATGTTACCTAAAAGAAATGAAAAAAAAAATGTTTTTTCCTCTTTATAAATAAGTGAGAAACAATCATATGGACAATGAAAGATTAAATAACCTTTTCTATTTTAGAGTATCTGGTATAAAGCAATGGCTTCAAGTATGTTGATCACTGATATTAAAAACATATTCAAAAAAGGAGGTAGATTATCATGTTTGCATCGTTTGTAAGTCACTGCTTCCCATTTAGCAATTCCAGCTTAACTCCTTTCTTTTGAGACAGTGGCCAAATTAGAATTGTCTTACAAAGTTAAATAAATGTTATCTATTTTACCTAAATTATCAAGTTTTTAAAATTTACAGTCTCACAATCACTTTTTCTTCCACATAACAAGCTTTCCTGACTCACCATTTATTTTGAGAATTTTCGGCAGGTTTAAGCATTATTGGCCAATGTAATGGAATATATATATCTGCCAATTATTGTGTCCCTACTTTATACCTAGCTCTTTCTCTCTCTGTGTGTGTGTGTGTGTGTGTGTGTGTGTGTGTGTGTGTGTGTGGTGTGTGGGTGTATCATATCTGTCCTACAAACATTGCTATAATTTAGATGCTGTTCCCATGCTGCTAAGATAGAATTCTCAAATTGTATTATTGTAACTTTAAGTTATATTGTCGTTTCTAGCTTGATTTAGTTCATTATACATAGCACAAGTTCCTATAACTCCTTGAGTTCAATATCTGCTTTTGCAACTCAAAACTAGCAAACGCTTCCTTTTCTTTAGAGATTAAGTTCAAGTGTTTTGGTATATGTGAATATCATGCAGTATTCTTTGCAAGAAACAAGATCTTCACATTTTATGTTTAACTGCTGCTTTATCAGTTACTTTTAGATGTCAGCCAGCAGCACTCATTAAAAATACTGGCTATCTTAGTTTAAAAAGTAAAAACTACAGATGGTATAAAATATTTAAATGCTCATTTTAACAATTTTTTTATAGATATTCAGAAAGGATATCCTCTGACAGTTAAGCACCATTTATGATGTTTGTCTCCCTGTTAGAGTACATGGGCTTAATTCATGATTCCAGTTTCTGAGCCTAACTTCCTTATTATGGGTACCTGGCAGAGCCTGTACGGATGGTTTTCCTATTTGGATTTCTACCACCTCAATGGAAAATCTGGACCATATTCCTGTCTTCATCCTCCAGGATTCAGCAAGGCCCCCAGCCATTGCTAGTATCTGCAGAGTGGATGAGGAGATAGGCTCACTTTATTTCTGTTTGCATCGATTTCTCCATCTCATTGTATCTCAAGCAGATACCTACCTACCTACCTACCTACATACATGCATTTAAAATTCTATAGTTGAAAAGGATTTACGTCCTCATATAAATTAATTCTATTTTGAACCTAACATTTTAAGAAGAAAATGATATTTGGAGAGAAATATGATAAAAGGAATTGGCAGAAAATATCAGTGTGACTCCAGACAGACTGATTTAACAAAATAAAATGCAGATACATATTATTTGACCAGGTTAAAACAAATTTAAAAAAGTAACCAGACTATTCTTAAATATTTTAGAATGAATTTCTTACTGCTTAAAGTGTATTCAGTTCACATATCAAAGGTTTGAGATCAGAAGGAAAAAAACTAAGTAGTTCTATTTTACAAACAAGATATAAGATTATTTTTCACATTTTGAGCATTAACAATGGAGATTAAAAGTGATAAATTGAAATGCACAGAGACAAACCTTGTCTCCTTGTAAATGGCAGTGAAACTTCTAGAATTTTTTGTCAGTGTAATTAGAAAAAAATGAGTCAATTATCAAGGTTGGGAGTGCTTCATCTGCTTAAATTCCTCCTACATTCATGGCTGATTGACACTCTCAACAAATTGATAATTGCCCACTTGGTTTGTTTTAAATAATTCTTAAAATTTTTGGATTTTTAAGTAGACTTGAAGAAACCATTATGAAATGCTTGCATCAAGTGAGATTACTTGCTTTTTTAAGGTAAGGAAGTCATCATTTATGGAAGCAGTTTTCTAGCCACTGGGGCACATATTTAAATTTTCAGATAGTTCCGTTTGATTTATCAATTCAAAACCATGAATTCAGGGCCTGGTGTGATGGCTCAGTGGCTGAAATCCTCACCTTGCATGCACAGGGATCCCAATTGGGAGCTGGCTTATGTCCAGGCTGTTCCACTTGACATCCAGCTCCCTGCTTTGGGGCTGGGAAGGCAGCACAAGATGTTCCAAAACCTTAGGATCCTACACCTACATGGGAGACCCAGAGGACACTCCTGGCTCCTGGCTTTGGATCAGCTCTGCTGTGATCATTGTGGCCACTTTGGGAGTGAACCAGCAGATGTCTATCCTTCTCTCTGTAGCTCTTACTTTCCAATGAAAATAAAATAAACCTTGAAAACAAAACAAAATATGAATTCAGGCTATTTTCCCACTTTCTATCAGAGTAGCTTTATTCATTAATAATGTAAAGAACCTAAACTAGAAATTTTGCTCCTGAGTTGTGCTTCTGACTCTTCCCACCTAGTACCATAGTAGAATGGCTTTGAAATCTGCCTGATCAGACTTTCAGATCTGAAGAACTCAAATGAACTGGCTCCTTCATGTGAGGTAGAATGTCTCTTTCTCTTTCTCTCTCTCTCTCTCTCTCTCTCTCTCTTTTAAACTGAAGTGGTATCTAGCACCTGTAGAATACCAGAATAAAATACCAACTAACACTGTTATGTCAAAAATTGAAAAAGGAGAAAAGTAATTAGAACCACCTTGAAATCTTTCCCCCTACTCTGATTCATTTATATGTAAACAGAGCTCCATTTTGACAAATGTTTAGCTTGGGGCACAGATTGAAGTATTAGAGGTAATGGCAGATTTATTAGATTAACGTTGTCAAGATCTCTTACTGTCCTAAATAATTACTAGCTCTGGTGTACCTGAATGCTTTTGGCTTGTATTATTTTAATGTTGAGTATATCCTTATAGGCATCTATGTTGTGTTAAAGAGATATTATTAAATTAACACCACTACTTAGTTATGTTTCATTGAATTTTTTTTAAAGTTTCTGTGTATGAAATAATTTGGATGTGTTTTTCTTCCCCGTATAAAAAAAATGGGCATTGCTATTACTTTAGTGAGCGTTAAGAAACTACTCTCATCCATCTTTATAATTTTAATTATTGATTTGTCATTCTTTGATTTTCCAAGTCAGCCCCAGAAGAATCCCCTCATCAAATTTGCACATTCTGTTTCTCCCTTCTGTTTTGTAGGATTAATTTGCACTGTCTACTTGAGTTTTCCTTCTGTATTGAATGTCTTTTTATGCTTCTTGCATTTGTGTGTTGCTTACTAATGTTTTATAACAGATTTTTCCACAAGGCAGGTATTTATTGCTGCATTAGGTCTTAATTTGGATTAAAGTGTTTAGAATTTCTAAAATGTTATAAAGACTTTGTTAGCATGGCTTATTTTTGTTAATGATTATGCAGACTGTTTTCCACAAAAATAGTAGATTTTCTTTGTGAATGGACAGAATCTTACTTGCAATTAGTATAGAATCATGTTTCAATTCCATTTTGCATAAACACTTTGAAGTACCCTTGCACATTATTTTTTCTACTTTTAGTACTTCAAAATCTGTATTTTAAATTTTATTTGAAAGACAAATATATAGTGAAAGAGGTAAACAGGGAGGGAATTCTTTGGTCCACTGGTTCACTCCCAGGAGTGAGCTATGATGCAGGAACTCCGTCCATGTCTGTTACATGCTTGGCAAGGGCCCGGGTCCTTGGGTTATCTCCCCATGCTTTTGCAGGCACATTTTCAGGGATTGTAAGTGGATCTGCCAAGACTGTGATACAGGATGCCAAGGGTGGCTTTACCTGCTTTATCAACATGCCAGCTTCTCAAATTTTATATTATTTTTGAGAAAAATAGTTGTAAGATGTAGAACTCAAATTTGGATTAATTTTTTGGTGACTTTTCAGAACAAAGGATGCTAAATTGGATCTTCCTACTTCTCATGTATATAGTGTTTATGTCTTGGTTTACTCAGAAAATTTGTTTAGTACTATTGTTTAGATATAATTATTTTAACTATTTATTTATTTGTTTTAAAGGCAGATTGAGAGAGAGAGAGAGAGAGAAATCTTTCATCCTCTGAATTACTTCCTGTATGTTCCTCATAGATGGAGTTGGGCTATCTGAGCCCAGGTGCCAGAAGCCTCCTCCAGGTCTCCCCCATGGCTGGCAGCAACCCAAGCTCTTGCTTTCCTTGGTGTGTTAGCAAGTAGCTAGATTAGAAGTGGAGCTAATGGGACCCAAGCCAGTGCCTTAAGGAATGTTGGCACTTGAGGTAGCAGATTTTCCTGTGATAGCATGACACTAGACTTAGGTACAATTATTAATATTGGACATCTTTATTTTCAAAATTGCCTTGCTTTATACGATATTACATGTAACTAATTTGTTATTGCTAAGAAATTAATCCAAATATGTGTAAGTACATTTATAGATGTGTATAGTGTACAGACAGTCTAGACTTGATAGCAAGCACTTCAAGAAATGCAATTCTTTCTGCAGTGTTCCTTGAAGAGGTAAATAAGAGGTACTGTTGGGTACCATTTCTTTCAGGGTCAATAAACAAAATGCAAATACTCAGTAGAAGGTCAAGCTAAAAATAAATCTTCCTTATTATGCTCTCCCACTATTACATTCTATTAGAAAAGAATGCTTTGACAAAAATTTGGCCTACTAGAAAAAAACATCAACTACCCAGAAAAGCTAGCATCAGCTTTTAGAATGTATCAAATTACTTTGTAACAGCACTACTTTACATTTTTCCCCTGCCTAACTTTGTTTGGTCCTTAAGTTGTAAAAGTGGCTGTAAGGGCTAGAGTTTATATGGTAAATATCAAACATGCATTTTAATCTCCAAACTACTTCTAATTAGTGTTTGGCTCTGGCCAAATCTCTCTGAGATTTCCCAGATTTTTTTCTGGAAAAGTGTCACTAATATTTGATGAAAATCCATATAATTTTTCTTTGTATTCTACAGTTTGAATTTTATTAGAAAAGTCATGTTAACTGTTTTTCATCTCAGTTATATTTAGGAAAATATTCCATGTCTATTTTTTTAAAAGATTTATTTATTTTTATTGGAAAGGCAGATATACAGAGAAGAGGAGAGACGGAGAGGAACATCTACACGATGGTTCACTCCCCAAGATGCCGCAGTGGCTGGAGCTGAGCCAATCCAAAGCCAGGAGCCAATTCCAGCTCTCCCACATGAGTGCAGGGTCCCAAAGCTTTGGGCCGTCCTTGACTGCTTTCCCAGGCCACAAGCAGGGAGCTGGATGGGAAGCGGGGCTGCTGGGATTAGAACTGGTGCCTGTGTGGGATCCTGGTGCATTCAAGGCGAGGACTTTAACCACTATGCTATCACACCAGGCCCCCATTTGTATTTTCATATTTGATTTTGTTTAACCTGAATAGAGTTCCCATTTACAGAATCATGTGGATAGATAATAAAGATTCTGAAATTTTGAGTTCATTTGTTGTAAAAATGATCTAAAGAGAATGTAATTTATTAAAATGATTTTCATTTTATTTGTAAGTTAAAGACCACTACCAAAATATTACTCATATTGTTCATGACTTACTTAAACTGAGTATTTTATTAAGCATTTTAAAAGCAAAAGAAATAATACATTTATATGTTTTACATTGTAA
This sequence comes from Ochotona curzoniae, assembly GCF_017591425.1. NCBI lineage: Eukaryota > Metazoa > Chordata > Mammalia > Lagomorpha > Ochotonidae > Ochotona > Ochotona curzoniae. The sequence continues at coordinate 36,127,023 of NW_024466502.1, read as the reverse complement.
TGCTACAATGTAAGAGAGGTTTTTAAGAAATTTTGGATGAAAGCACTGAAATGTTGTATGCTGCCCATAAAATGTGCAAACATCATATGTTCGTCAGGTTTTTTTTTTAAAATAAAAGAAAAATCTTAATGGGAAATGTGAATTATGAAAATACAAAACCTGATTCTCAATAATTTTTTAAAGTCTTTTGTTTTTTTTAAGGCTTGAATCTAATGTTTAATTATGTATTTGATAGAGTGAGAGAGGGGAAGACAGAGAGGGATTCCAGCTGCTGGATCACTACTAAAAATGATTACAATGGCTCCCCAGTGCCACGCAAAGGTAGCGTGGAGGACCGTGATTCTGACCTCCCACTTGGCTGGAGTAACCGTTATTACTGCTTCCTAGGTTCCTCATTAGCAGAAAGATGAACTAAGGATCCAGTGGCAGGACCCAAACCAAGGCTCTCTGATGTGGAATAAGAGTGTTGCAGCTAATTTCTTAATTGCTAGCCTGAAGATGACCCTACATTATTTTAATTCCATCTTTTCTTTGAACTTTCTGAAGTAACCTTTAAAGCCCTGCAAATAAGTGGCTTTGACTTGCAAAGGTCTCTTTATAGAAATGGAGTCTGTGCCATGTATATATTTTTTTACTTCCTTTGAGCTCCTAATCCTTTTTTCATATTATAATCTACTTTCTGTATTCTGAGTTTTCTCATGGACTATCGAGTGTTTCACAAGTATGTATGCCTGTAAACCTCACCTTGTGAGGTCATCACCATTTTACACATGAGAGACTAAAAGCATAAAACTTGAGAAAGCTGACCTAGAACCATGCAGCGGAACTTTAGATGCAGCTACGGAGAGTTACTAAATTTAAGCTCTGTGCAGTAAGCAAGTGCATGTGACAAGTCTTGCAATTGCTGACTTACAAATGACGTACATGGACCCACAGAAGGACAGTACTTTTTGACTCTTGCTATCTTTGCCACAATTCTGACTTTGCTGCTGAGAGGAAATTTGAAAACTGGTGGAGAGGAAATAGCTGCAAGAAACTTCACATTCAAGGACGCTGGAGGTTGCAAGATCACACTAGCCTTATTTCATTTTGCCAAGGAAGGAAGGAAGGAAGGAAGGAAGGAAAGAAAGAAAAAAAAGGTATGGGGTGTGTGTATGCACCTGTGCATATATGTGTCTTTCAAAAGAGAGACAGGGCTAGAGAAACTGTCATCCTGCCAGTTGCTTGGGCCAATTATTTAACAGCAAGGAACTCAATCCAGGTCTCCCACATTTGTGACAATTCTTGTTCCAACTCTTGTTCTAATCACTAAAACCATCCCAAACTCCATGAAAGATTTACATTGTCAGGAATCCAGTCTCAGGAAGCAGAGCTGAGAATGTAATCCTGGAACACTGAACACAGATAAAGGCATCTTAACCAGACTCCATCATGGAGCTAAACACTCAACACCTGCTTCCACTTTCCTATTACCTGTTAGTTTTCATTAAAATTTTCCAATGAGTGCAGGAAGTGGGCTTTTGTAAGTATTGTCCTGCTCTTTTTAAAAGTACTCTTCACTAAATTATATCAATTTATAAAAGGTGTCTTTTCTAAAATGACAAGGTATTTTATTTATTAAGTTGAATGATTCTGGATATAACTGTTAAAAAAACATTTATTTGAATGTTAGAGCTACAGAGAGAGGGAGGGACAGAAAGAGAGATATTCTATCTGCTGATTCACTCTCTAAGTGGCAGCAAATGAGCAGAGCTTACTGAAGCCAGGAGCCAGAAGTTTCTTCCAAGTCTTCCACATGGGTGCTGGGACCCAAGCCATTGGACCATCCTCTGCTGTTTTCCCAAGTACATTAGCGGGGAGTTGGATTCAAAAAGGAACAGCCAGTTCTGTAACCATCACCCATAAAATATGCTGACACTTGAGGAAGAGGCTTAACTTGCTGGGCTACAATGCCAGCACATCTATATAACAAAATCAACTTATTTATTTATTTATTTAGGCCCTCTGTTTGTTAGATAGGAGCTTGACATTTAGAAACTCTTCCATGAAGGAAAAAATGACTTTAATCTTCAGGAGTAGTTAATAGGCCAACATATTATTCCTCAATTGAATAATAGATAAGGGCTAATACATAAAGGTGTGTTTGAAGCAGTGTCATTCAAATAGAGGAAAGAAAGGAGAGTAAAGAACTTCACAGAGAAAAAAATCGGCTTCATTCATTATAGTCTTGTGCCTGGAATGGGAACCTGTTCTTTTCTTTCTTCCTTTCTAAAGATTTTGCAAATTTTGTTAACTAACTAAAAATCTATTTCACTAAAACCTTTCCATGTAGAAAAATGTGTTTGCAATTCAGAGTAAAGGTAAGATAAACTTCAAGAAATTATCACAAAAATTTAATTTGTGTTTAAGGAAAACTCAGTAGTTTTATTACTTAGTCTGCCAGTGATGTTTGCTTACTTCATTGCATTTTAGATATTCATAGATAAATTTTCAGATAGAGTTTATTCCTGATGTGATTGGATATTTTTGTATTCTTCACTACCATTCCCCTGGTTACAAGGCTAAAACGAGTGAGAATTTAACTGCATAGTTTTGTAGTCTCTGAAATTTAATCACAACTCAGTCTGTACCTGTCAGTGTGCCATTTTGTTTTGACATCAAAGTGAAATGGTTTAAATGATTTCTCTTTTCTTTATAGCCATTGTCAAGGATAATGATGATTACATAGCTTATTATGTCTTCATGACTTTTTGGTGGGAATTGCACATAATAAGTTTTTTTCACTAAGGTAGTCTGTTAGATTTCAGAAATGCTATAGAAAACCAAACACTTCTCAAGCTATTTTCTGCTTTGATTGTATTTTTGATAATATTTTAAACTGTCTTGTAAAATGTAATCGGTGTCTTTGGATCACAATAATAATTGATAGACAAAAATAGGATCATTTTTTATTTTAACAACTCTTCCTTATTGTGAAAGATGGCTTAGTAACTCAAATCCCTATCAAAAACACTGAAACCTAAAATTTGGGTATAATACTTGGAAAGCGCTGTTTAAAATAAAGCGACAGCGAGTAATTTTCTATACTACAGTAAAGCATGTGTTGATTTTTTACTTAACGGAACTGAAATAAAACACAGCAGATACATTTTGTTGTGAGCAATATCGCTAAACAACAAATGCTATTTTCTCAATTTGTGTCTAGGATACTATTGTCAGTTTTGAAACACCTTTAGGCTCAGTGTTTTTGAAATATATTCTAACTTGATAAATATTACAAACATATGCATATATGTGCACACTCAAACACACGCTTCAAAAAGTTCATCGAAAATTGAATTACAAAATAAATTTATTTTGCTGAAGAAATTCATTCATATATATAACCGACGTATTGATTTGAAAGGTGAATGATACAGAGAAGGAAAGACAAAACCAAACAGATTTTCCTTCCACTGGTTCGCTCCCCAGGTGATAGCAATATTTGGGGGTGGACTGTGTTGACATCAGAAACCAGGATCTACATGCAGGCCTCCCATGGAGGAAGAGGTGCGTGGGCCATCTGCAGCCTTTTGGGTCACCTGGGCAGGGAGCTGGACTGGAAGCAGAGCAGCAGACTCTCCAACAAGCCAAGGTTAATCTGGCTGAGTCATAATACCAACCCTTCCAAAGGGCATATCTGAAGATCTGTGCCAGCTCTGATACTGGGTACTAGATGTTTATGCCACAGGGAGATGCGTTATCTGATGCACCACAACACTGGCCCCACTGTTCTTAATATCTATTTCTCCACGAATTTTTTGAAGGCCACTTATGTGTATATGTGCGTGTTTGCACTTATGATTTCATCTACTAAAAAACACCCATTGTGAAACTGACTCAATTTGTTTGTTAATCTATTCAGTATTTACTCTTCGTTTTTACAGCTGTTTTTTCTTTCAGAGACAATCATGTCTTAGATAAGAAAAATATATCATAATGTTAATATATAGGGATATAGACTCCAAAAGAAACATTTGTGTGTACTGAGCTTAAAAAGAAATTCCTTTGCTAATAATGTATATAATTATTGATAATAATTCTGCTGGAATCCATCATCATATTTATTAAAGCAGATTCCTACACATCTACCTCATTTTTCCATGTAAATTACTTTATACTGTTTCAATATACATATTTCTAATATATAAGTTCTTATTTTTCAGTAAAATGACAGCAGTTATTGTTATATGATTTGGGATTGTGTTGGGGCACATTTATTTGAATCATGTGTTTAATATCCATGTTATTTCTGATGAAGAAATATATGATGCCATACAGAGATATATTTTCTCCTATTATTAATCAAAATACTTATACACATTATGTATGTTTATCCAGTCATCATTTTTGATTCACTAGTATATATGAAAAATGTAAGAAAATTTACCCTTGAGGTTGATATGAGAAATGTGATATACTGTACGTAAAAATCAAGCGTAACACAAATTGACATGAGAGGCCTCCACTGATTTAGAAAATAAGACAAATGAGCTAGTAATCTCCAATTGCATTGTAAGGAAATATTCCACAGGTGCTCCTCAGTTTGTAGTAGTGTTGCATCCTTTCTCATCTGCTGGTTCATACCCCAGATGGATGGCTGAGCTGGAGCCAGGATCTCAAAATCCAACTAGAATATTTTCTTTCTTTCTTTTTTTCCTTTCTTTTCTTTTCTTTTCTTTTCTTTTCTCTTCTCTTCTCTTCTCTTCTCTTCTCTTCTCTTCTCTTCTCTTCTCTTCTCTTCTTTTCTTTTCTTTTCTTTCTTTCCCACATGGGTGATTAGAATCTGACTGCATAAATAATTACCACTCCTCCTTTTTTTTTAACATTTATTATTATTATTATTATTATTATTATTCTTGGAAAGGCGGATATACAGAGAGGAGAGACAGAGAGGAAGTTCTTCCATCCGATGATTCACTCCCCAAGTGAGCATAACGGCCGGTGCTATGCCAATCTGAAGCCAGGAGCCTCTTCTGGGTTTCCCACGCGGGTCCAGGGTCCCAGAGCCTTGGGCCATCCTCGACTGCTTTCCTGGGCCACAGGCAGGGAGCTGGAAGGGAAGTGGGGCTGCCGGGATAGAACCAGTGCCCATATGGGATCCCGGGGCGTGCAAGGCGAGGACCTTAACCACTTGCGCCACCACGCTGGGCCCTTCCACTCCTTCTAAGCACGTGGTTAATGTCTGCCCATTGAAACTGCATTTCAGACATAGAACCTTTGGGACATCAACCCTTATCAACACGATGATTGGTAGAGCACAAATCCTTAACTGTCTTGGGTAGGTGATTGATCTGGGTCTGAGATCATCTCTGCCAAGCATTGGCAGAGAAGAATTAGCCTGGAAAAAAATAAAAACTTATAATTTGAAGTACAATTTCTACTGAGTACATGTTGCTCTTTGATCACCATAAAGCCAAAGAATGTTTAAACTCTACCATTTTAAGTCAGAGATCACATGCACTTCAACGTGTATGATATGGTTTGGAACAGTTGCATGTATGTCTCCTGGATTACTTTAGTGAAATTTTCGAGTTAGAGAGCAGAAGCATTGTTATTTTTCTTTTTTCGCTTATTTCTTGGCATGTGAACTTAATGCATTTTGCCTTTGTTTTAAACTCTTTTTTTCAGATTCTGCTTGCTAGTTTCCTCCATTGCCATTGTCATCAGCTCTTATTTTCTCTTGCTCTCTGGATGCTGTGTGTTTTGAAGTTTGGTTTTTGACAGCACGCATTAGTTTCCTGGGGTTGCTGAAACAAAGCAGTGCTATCTAGGTGTCTTAAAATCACAGACTCGATTCTCTCACAGTTCTAGAGACTGTGGAGCTGTACTCTTTGGTGGCTCCGGAGGATGGTCCCTAAAGCCCTTTCCTAGCTTTTGATGATTACCAGCATTCTTGCACATAAATTCCAGTCTCTGCCTCCACTTTCCTGTGATGTTCTCCATGCTTGACTGTCTCTTTGTGTCCTATTTTCTCACAAGGACAAGGTCTTTGGATTAGGGCCAGCTCTAATCCAGTATGACCTCATTTTAAGTAATCATATTTGCAAACACCTCTTTTCCACATTAAGGTCATATTTGGAAATTATGGGTGCACATGAACTTGTGGGACACATGAAGTCCACAACAAATAGTCTTTTTTCTCTCCAACTAGATGAGACATATTCGTTTAATTAAGGCAGTTTTTCCTTTAGGTGATTTGGTTGTGTTTAAGAAATGTGAAACTTTTGAATATATATATATATATATCTCACATTAGATATTGATTACTAAGCCTGGACTATCATACAATGAATATGAAGTACTGCTTACATCTTAAAAATGTGAGAAAAGCTCAATTGGTTAAAGCATTGAAAATTTAAGAGAATTACATCATATACAAAAAAGGCAGATCTGGTAAAAAAAAAAAAAAAGGATAAATGAAGGCCATAGATGCTAAACTATGTTTTATGTGTAGTTGGCAAGAACTATCATTCCTACAGAATTTTAAAATGAGCATGATAACAATGTGACTTAGAGATTATATCCTCTTCCACTACACAAACCTTCTGTATGTTCTACGCCTTCTTTTTTGGCTAAATATCACAATAGGCATAATTTAAGCATGTGCATGAAGCAGACTTATTTTCAGGTTTTTCCATCTGTTGTGGGAATACACTTTAAGAACAGGGAAGAAATATACACAAATTAAACTTGAAGCCAGGGAGGAAGGAAAAATCAAGCAAACATCTGCAATACAACAGTGAAAAAAACAGCTGAGTTGCCCGTTGCTAACTATTCGACCTGTTTTACATGGAAATCCTGCATAGTAACATTTCAGGGAGGAACAACAACAGATGTTAAATAAAGGTTGAAAATAAGAAAATGAGACTATTTTAAAAACAGTTACTCTTGCTCACCAACAGGCATTTTTTGGCAGGATTATTTAGGAGCAATTGATTTTTCATATTCACTGTACATTTCAATAACATTAATGCAAAACAGAATGTTCTTTCCTTTTTGTCCTGGTGTAAGAAGTATATCAGTTATGCATACCCATAATACACCGACGTTGAATGTTCATTAAAAATACAGCATTTTCTCCTTTTTTGAATTGATATTGCATACTACCAAATAAAAAAAAATGTTGCAGAAATTATGTATGGAGAGAAAGAGGCAGAGGGAGAAAGACTGTTGAAGCTGATGTGTTGTCATAAAAAGCAAAATTACTAATATTTTGCTGTTCTCAATTCTATAGCAACATACATTGCGTAACTAACATTAAAATGCAGTAATACACACACACACATATATATTGCAGTAACATATATATTACACATATATGTAAATGTATACATATTAATGTATCAGTCCTTCAGGGTATTGTAGAATAGACAATTTGTGATTTTAATTGTGGTGATGTGTTTGTTTACAGCTCCTACCCACTTTTATAGAAAATGATTTATTTAAGATGAAGGAAATGTATTGTTATCAGAAGACTATTTTTTCCCATTGATATTGGTTTTCTTATAGAGTTATTTGCATTGTTTTTATCTTATCTGAACTGAGCTATCCCTGCCCCCTTCTGCCAAGAGTAATTTTATCCCAGTAAGACTAAGCCTTATGTATCATGGGAAGTGTCTACAACCATATTTTCAGGAGTTGAAAAACATAAGGCATTTAAAAATAAAATTGACGGTAGTAAAGAGGAATCCATGATGCAGTTGGCCCTTTTATCTCCACTTGGTTTTCTATTTGTTAACTAAAAATATTTTATTTTTCAAGCATTCCCGACTTTGCTTTCCTTTGCTATCCTCACCCTACACACCATCACAAGTAGACTTCAATCTGTTGATCTGCTTCCTCCAGGTGAGCAATTTCTTCGTGTGCTAGCTTTCTTCTCTGTGATTCTCTTGTTAGACAATGGCACTCTTGACTATACAGTTGCTCGGCAGAACTTGTAGACTACTTTTGTAAAGGACAAAAATGTAGTAAGTCATTTTGATTCATTATTTCTGCAGTCATGCTGTTCATATTGCAGGAAAAGCGATGCAGTTATGTGGTTTTAAACAAAAGCCTAAATATTCATTTAATTTGAGGTTTTTCATATTTATTATTATTAAGTGGGTCTGTGTTGGACAATTCTTCATGAGTTGTGTAAAACATTCTGCCACTTACACTAATTTCACTTTGAAGATAATATGAGAAATGATAAGGAGAGTGATGGAATGGAGAGTGGACTGGTTTAGAAAAGAGGCACTTGATGATAGAAGTTGTAGGGGGAGAGCAAGCTGCTTGGTTGTTGGAGTCTCTAGAACTGTCTCAGCTGAGAAATTGGGCCTCAAATTCTTCTTTCTGATTGGACAGCCAATCCTACATTGTATTAGATAAGAGTTACTTTGTAGAAATATATGAAAGGCTGATTTACACTTTATTCTTAAAGTTCTCTACATAATACCTTGTGAAACTTTCTAAAGGGAGGGCAGCGCCAACTTTCTATAAAAGTCAATAGCTACTGAAGCCCAATGGTAAAATAAAATTTTACCGTTATACTTGAATCTCTAAGTATGTCCTGGATATGATTTTGATAATCTGGGGAGGGACATTAAGATTTGAAATAACTGAATGAAATGAAAAGTAGGAACTAGTAACTCTATATCAGAAAAAGGTTAGCTCACCATATCCTATTTTTCAATGTGTATTTTCATATTGTCAGTGTCTTTGAATCATCCGAATGCTTTTGAGATGTTTGATTGATTTAGTTTACTACTTATATGAGGAAACTTAAAGAAAATAATTGTGCCTGATTGTTGTTATGTGCAAAGTATATAGTTGTATATTACAGCATCTAAGAGACATTATGCTTGTGTTACTTTGCTCATACCAGGAGAGAAGAGATATATCACTTCTTGTGTGGAAATGAATGGATATGGTGAAAAAAGTAGAAGAAAAGAACTTAGGAAAGTTACAGTTGTCTGTTTTTTGGGAGAATGAGAAGCTTGAGAGCAATATCTGTTCATGTGCACATTACACAAAAATTTAACTTGTTTTTGTTAAATAAATACTCTCACATAGACTATTTCACATTAAATCTTTTTTTTAAAGATTTATTTATTTTTATTTCAAAGTGAGATATACAGAAAGAAGGAGAGTCAGAGAAAGATCTGTCTGATGATTCACTCCCCTAGTGACTGCAACGGCCGGTTCTGTGCCGATCCGAAGCCGGGAGCCAGGAGCTCTTCCAGGTCTCCCACGCGGGTGCAGGGTCACAAGGCTTTGGGCCGTCCTAGACTGCTTTCCTGGGCCACAAGCAGGGAGCTGGAAGGGAAGCAGGGCTGATTGAATTAGAACTAGCGTCCATATGGGATCCTGGCACGTTCAAGGTGAGGACTTAGCCACTAGGCCAGCACGCTGGGCCCATCACATCAAATCTTAATCAATTAAGAAGAATAGTTACATTTTTAAGTTCTTCAAAAATTGAATTTTAAAATTTCACATATTGCATATGCTAATACAGTGTTTTAATTTTTCAACATAAATTTTGTGCATTATTTCATATGATCTTAAATATGTTTGTCTTGATCTGCCATACATGTTTGCCTCTCTTGTAACAAAGTGTTCACCGGTATGTCAACACATATGAGCACTTGTGCTTGTTTAAGTTCATTAATTGATTGAACAATCAAAAATATGGAGACAGGTAGAAGAATGTCACCCATTGGCTCATTTCCTAATTGCCTTCGACAAGGCTCGGCTGGGCAGAAGTCGGGATCCCATAACATGATCCCCAGTACTCTAGGACAGTGGCAGTCACTGCTGACTCCTAGGACTTGAATTAACAGGAAGTTACAATCAGTAGCCAGAATTAGAAATCCAACACGGTCACTCGGATGCAGGATGCAACATCATAACTGGTCTACTTCTACACCCTTGCTTAGCCATGGTCATTTACCATCTTGAAACACGGCACTAGCTAACAACTGTGTCTGAGTGCCAGGCAAAACAGAAGATGTTAGCAGGTAGATTAAATCTTGCTTTTACGTTCAATAAATAATTCTAGGAATCTTTTGCCTTTAGTCTCAGACATTTCCATTCATTCCCATTGGATATCAGACTTTTGTTTTTCTATCACATGTACAAAGGTGCATTTCCTAAGTTCATGCAAACTTGTTTTTTAGTTGCAGTTCTTTTGTAACAATTATGTCATGTAATTGATGTAATTCTGTCATCACCAGACTTTTCTTTTATCACTTAAAATAACCAGATAATTAAGTTAGTGAAACTACCATACATTTTCTGTCATCACATATGTTGTAATAAACTCTTTGATTCAGAATATAACTATTAACAATTATTAATTTTGTCCTACACTTTGGCACATGCACGACCATTGTAATAGAATTATATTATACATAATATAATCATTTTATGTGTTAGAAAATAACATGAATAATTATATCTTCCAATATTTGCTTAAATCATTATCTCCCAAATTGATGCTTTTTATGGATATTATTCTTGTGTTATATAAATAGTAAGAGACCAATGCATTATCAATTTAAGAATGTTTCTTTAAATGTATTCTATTATTCAGTGGATACTGGGTTTTAGTTCTGGACAATTTTAAATCTAAGAAGTAACTGGTATGAATCTGCTAAATTGTTTCCTGCAAGTTCAATATTAGCTTGATATACAAATTCAAGTTGCTCTCTCATTTGTTTGGATTTTGTGATGTCAACTATGTGTCTGATAGAAGTTGCTGCTTCTCTAATTGACAGTGTTTCAAAAGGAATTTTAAGTTCAGCCAGAATATTGCTGCCATGTTCTTAAAACATTATAAAAAAAATTTGTTGTGAAAGCAAATATACAAATTTGACATGTTGGATTTTAAGTTTACTTTCGTCTTAACAACAAAACTACCCACAGAATTTATTCAGGACCGATTATGGGAGGGCTTTGAACATCAAACTGAGTAGTTCATATTACGTCTCTTTTCAACTGTGACCAAAGGAATTGTTAAACAGCTTCTTGAAAATAGCTTTGGTAGCAACAGGATTCTAAATTTCAGCACATGTACTTTTAGAGGGAAAATGTCAAACGTAGCCTGCTTGAATCACAGAAGGTTGCCTTGATAGGTTCTCCTTGTTGTTCCTGTATGAAATTTTTAGACTGGGATTAGATTACAAGATTTTTTTTTCTTTCTCTGTTATTATTATTCTTGAGTTTTGCCAATTATTGGTTGATCAACAATTAAACCACAAAATATATGACCTACTTAAAAAAATTTATTGGAGAAAGAGAATGAGAAAGAAAGAAAGAGAGAGAGAAAGAGAGAGATAGATAGAGAGAGAGAGAGAGAGAGAGAGAGAAAGTTACCATCTGCTGGTTAGTTCTCCAAATGGCCACAACAGCCAGTCCTAAGCAACTAGGAGCTTCATCCGAGTCTCCCATGTGGTGACAGGGGCATGAAGACATGGGAACATCTTCCACTGCATTTTTTAGCACATTAACAGAGAATTAGATCATAAGTGAAGCACTGGGGACTGTAACCTGTATCCATACAGGATGCCTGTGTTGCAGGCAATCTTTAAATTTGTCACTCCAAAATAAACCACCCCAAATTATTATAAACATCACTCTAGGCACCTTCTTCCATATAGGCTGTTATATGTAAGGAAAAGTTACAATGCTTTTTAAAAAATATTTATTTTTGTTAAGGCATATTCACAGAGACAAGGAGAGACAAAGATCTTCCATCTGCTGGTTTACTTCCTAGTGGCTGCAATAGCTCCAGCTGAGCCAATTCAAAGCCAGGAGCCTCCTCTGGGTCTTCCATGTGGGTGGGGGCAGGAACCCAAGGCTTGGGGACATATTCTACTGCTTTCATGGGCCTCAAAATGGGAACTGGAAGGGAAGTGGAACAACTAGGATATGAACCAGTGACCATATGGGATCTTGGCACATCCAACGTGAGGATTTAGCCATTGAGTCATTGTGTCAGTTTCAGTTTTCAACACTTTAAAACTATATTTAAGTGTGTGTGTAATTCAGAGCTGGCCTTTCCAGGTGACTCTTCTGACCCTTAGTTTGATGCAATACCAAGATAACCCAGGCTGCTGAATCTCCGTTCTGTGTCTGAGATTCCTGAACACATTTCCCAGTTTCTTCATTGCATAAGCATTTAAACAATTATAACTTGAAACAATTGGCATGTCACTGCCAGGGAAAGCCATTACAGGAATGGTTTCTGTATATTTACTCTGGATCATGGATATGGAATGCATTGATTTTGCTTTAATTCTTGAGATGACCCAGTTATCCTGGATGAAAAAGATAAAAATCACGATATCCCATTAAACATACAGCACATTTGCAAATAATGTAAAACTGGCTTTAGAGGAGTAATTCTAAGAATAGCTTTTTATTTGAAATATCAGTGATCTTTCCTTTTCTTCTCTCTTTTTCTCTCTTTAGATAGATACATATTATGTAGAGTAACAGTAGTATTAATAATATTGATTTCAGTAGGTTGGTAGTAAGGGCCTTTGTTGGAGCTAGATCAAGATCAAATTTATATGATTTTATATACTTTATTGTACAGTTAGTTTTCAATTTGAATAGCTCTCTCAAAAATATTATACTTCATAGGATGCATTTTTCTACAAATTCAAATATTTATTGTCATGAATATGTAGAAATGTGTGTTAGTGTATACTTGTATACATCTTAAATGAAAACATTAAGCTTTGGTTTGCTATTAAAATTTTCGTCTTCAAATTGTTTCTAGGTAAGTGATTTTAGTGGGAGCCATTTATGGAGAAGTACAGTTTCATAGATATTCCTACCATTTTAAATCTTAAAGTATAACTTTATTCCTTCAAACATGTTATTTTTGAAAATGCTGATATTCTGTAAGATAATTTACCTTGCGTCTACCCAACGCAAGGTAAAATTAGAAACTTTATTTCTACCCCTGAGTGAAATTCTGTGGGTTTCACAATTGGTTTTTGAAGTCTGGAATACTATTGTAAATATTAGTATATTAAAATTTATTAAAAATCTTTCTGTGCAATTGGATACTCCTGTATCCTACCTATTGGTAGGCATTAATTACTAAATAAGAAGGAGAGAATTGGTTGTTCTGAATGTACTGCAGTCTATTTTCTGGGAATGCTGAAAAATGACATTCATTTTGTTTACTTGTTTCTAGCAATCAAAAAGAATAACGTGTTAGAAATAAGATGAACTATGGAAATTAAACTGGTAAATAGATGTATATACCAACAGAGGTCAACAGCAGACATGAGAGAAAAACACTATTAAGACTATCTTGCTCGCTTCTTCCAAAGAGTTTGGCTTAATAGCATGTCTTTATTGACCTCCCTTCCAGGATTACCACTTTGCTAGGAAGAGGTCTTGCATCTTAGATGAATTCCTGCATGTCATCAAAGATGCTGCCATTATCAGAGGTGGGGTTAGCCCAGAGTCAATAAAGTCACTATAAAGACAACATCCTCCCTGAAGAAGAGGAATAGTAACAGATTTAAGTGGTCTTTGGTCCGAAAACCCCAATATCATTTAAGTTGCTAGATTTTTAAATTTTACTAACTACTGCATGATGCCAGAACATAGTTTACACTGCATATAGATCAGGTTCTCTTTGAAGCTTTATTACCCTTTCAATACGCTAATATGAAGGACTTTTAATTAATTCATATGTTAATAATACATGTCAGATTAAGTATGATATACATATGCGATTAACATAAAAAGGGTATAAGCATCTCATTTGATGCAATGACACAGTAGAAAAAAAAGGACAAAGAATCCTAGGAGATAAGAAACCGAACAGGTGCTGAGGTATTCGTTTTCAGGGTACTCATTGTTTCCTATAATTTAAAATTGTAAAGTGGTGACCTCTTAAATGTAGTTTTGGCATTCAATATTCAAGAAAAATGTCACTGGCTTAAAAAATCTTCTAAAGGTTGACTATTTTGAGTCCACGATTAAGTGGCATCTACTCATGTATCAATCAGGATCTCTTTCCCTTGAAATTTAAAGTAGTAGTCAATATGAATAAGAAATTTTGGATTTTTATTTACATATGATATTTAATAGATACACTATTATGTAAATTGAAGTATATATCATAGCAACGGAATGCCATTATAGACAATATTATATAGTCCCTGGTATCACTCTGAAAAAAAAAAGACATTGCAGACTCACGCATAGGTGATCCTGAATTGAAACTTTGTAAGGAATGATTATTCCTATTATGGATATTAAATAATGCATAATACCTTTCAAACTTAACCTTCTTTTACATCAATCACAGCACTTTTTGCAGTCTGAGGATTTTATGTTTGTGTTCTGTGTTTATAAGTGGCAGAACACTAAATACTGTAACTTGGTATGCAGCTACTCCACAGTTATACAAATGAGACAAATTGATTGTAAAAAATAACAAGGCTTATAGAGGAGTCCTAGAGTATAAAATTCAATGGTAAAGTGAAGTCATCTTCAGTCAAAATAACACTGCTTATTTGGGGAAAATTTCGGGAATTTCTTTATTTTATTTATTTTATTGATAGGGAGTTTTGATTTGTAAACATCACTGAGATTCAACCTCTGCCTTATTTTTGTCATTCTCTGCTTTGTTGAAGTACTTCTCATTTATTTCCTAAATACAGAAAAGTTCTCTATTATTCACAACTTTTCCTTTTATGGTCCTTTCAATTTTCTTTAATCTTTCAGATATATGATCATATGCAATATCATGGCAGGTTAATAAAAACAGAAATGAAGGAAAGAGGAACCAAAAGACAAAATATAGAAAAAAAAATGTTTTTCAAATTCAGTTGTAAAAGGCGGGATTTAGGGTGGTAAATAAAAATGCCAATTGAAATTTTTATGTAGTGTAGGAAAGTTAGGATGGGATTCAAACTGAAAGACAAATTGTGGGCTGTAATGCCAGCATCAGTGAATCATGGTCGGACCTTATCGGAATTTGCGCATCAGGATCCAAACTTTAGAATATCTGTTTTCAGTATTAATGTTTATTTGAAAATTCTTTACATTTTATCACCGATTTTTTAAATCTGTAAATGTCCAATTTTCTATCCAAGCATCCAAAAAACATGTAAGAATAAGTTATTAAATTAGAGCCTGATTTTTTGCCATGTTGTTTGTTTATTCATTCAGAAATGTTCCATTTTCTTCTGATCGTAGCTGTTTTCCCTGATATTGTTATTTCATTTTGGGTTTATAGCACCAAGTCTTGACATCTACAGCTGGTATCTCATTCTACTGTGAAATGCACCTCCCTGTCTGATATTTGTTTCTCTTTTTAATCCCTCCACTTGAGCACCCTCCCCTACTTTCCAAATTGTTGGAATTCTAATAATAATTTAAATAATCCATAAAGCACCCACCTCTTGCATAGTCTTTCATAACGTTGCAATGTATGCTTTTCTTTGGATCTTTGTTGCTTAACATTCATGTGATATAGTTCAAGTGTAACTGCATATGAAATTTCTTCTGTGCTGTCTTCAAAACTGGTTTCTAAGTTTCCACTGCAAGTTTTAATAAACTTCTTGATGAACAGATACAATGTTACAAGTTGAAAAACGATAAACCTGCTAATACCTAAGCTTATTTACCATAATCCTCTGCCTGACAGAGTGCCTGTCATACAACATTCTCTTAAAGATGCTTCTTTTCATCAATTCTAATACCTAGGTACAAAGGAGGTAATTAATGCATTTTTTTTTACATGTGAATTACTGAGTAAAAGCTCTTAAAGTAACTGCTAAATTACACACATGTATTATTCCCATAGAATTTAAGCTGTTATTACTCTGTGGAGACCCTGATTTGTATTGCTTTTCCTTGAGAGGGTCTGTCAAAGTCATTTTTCACAAAGAAAACAAACACCTTTCTCCATTGGAATAGGATTGAGCATTAGAGCCAGTTCTCTTCAGGATACAGGGAGAAGACAGCTCTATTTAGCCGCGCTTTCACTTCCAAGCATCTGTTGCTGCCCTCAGGTGATGCTTGTGCCTACGGAATAGGACTGAGGAAGGGGATCAACTAAATTTTAAATGTTAGTCTCAGAGCAATATGCCATGGGGCACAATTATGTGGGCTCTAAATTTCCTGTGAATGCTTTAGATTCGTATTGTTTTATATTCCTAAGACTTTTGTATCAAATTCCCTCATACTTAATATAAATATAATTTCAGTGTCTCTTAAATTTTCTTCAACTCACAGCTCTATTTATGTGTTGTCAGTAAAATACCAGAAAATTCCACGCTGGTAGATGTTTTACTATGTCCAAAGGGTTGCACTTAAAACTATCCCTGAAGGTGTGCAGCTGCTTTGAATAGTAAGTGAAAATGCTCCCAATAGTTCCAAATACCCAGCTGTGATTGGATTCACCGTAACATGAAACAGGCCAGTGGTTTCTGGTGTCTGAATGCAGCCGTGGTAATAGGTTCAGAAACATTGTGCAATGCAGGTGCACGCTAGAGAATCAGTACTTCAAGGCAGCCATGGTTTGATTATTTGATGATGATATAATAACTTCTCCTTCAAAAATGTTCTATCTGCCTATCAAAAACAGGTAGAACAACATTTCACAATGAAAGTAATATCTGAAAACTTGGTTGGCATTGAATTCACCTTCATTTATATATATTCATATGTATTTAATTATGCATATCATTTAATTTTTGTTATATGATCTGTGCTTATAAATTATGGTTCCTTGTAGCTGATCATTAGGAAAGAAGTCCAAAACTGTGTTCTTAAGAAACAGAGGAATTGTAGCAGAATACATACCTCTTGTGATATGAACAAATAAAAGCAGTGAAGTACATCTTACATCCTGTGTCTGCATGTCAGTTATAGTACTTGATTAGTACAACAACAAAAAATACCTGTGCTTCTATGGGTTACATGAGAAATTCACTGAAATAGAAGAATTATGACTTAATAACGCTATTGATTCTCTCATGTCATATGTTTTCTTTCCTAAATCTGTTTTTACTTGCATAATGAATACAGAACACATTCAAAAAGAGTGCTTAAGCAAAACCTGCTTGTTATTGTGAAGGATTATAGGGGGAAAATCTGCCTATGTTGGGACTGTACAATAGAATGCCCCCTTGGTTTCAATTTTGATACCCGAAGAAAGCGTATTGAGATAGTTTGTCTTTCCTGCAATATTAGCAATGATATTGAAAGTGATTTTTTTTTTTACTTCTTTCCTGGGCAGAATGAACAAAGTCAGAAGGTGTATTTTTAACTTTTAGACAGTAAATGCGGCATAGAAGTCACAAATGGAATTAATGAGCATAGCTTGTTAAGATGCCATTTGTATGACATGAGTCATCCTGCACCATAGCTAGTATAACAGTTTATAGAATGGCAAGAGGAAAAAAGTGAATAATCAATCATCACAAAAAAAAGAAGCCACCATTCATGTTAGAGACATGTCACTTCAAGATGTTGTCAGTTATGCAAACTTACTGGGAGAAAAATCCATTTTACTTGATGTTTACTGCACTGTATTCTGGCAAGATTTCTATTTTAGCATTGATATTCTTGATAATGTTAGAATATATTGAGATAAATCATAATTTGTTGAATACATAGAAATGTGTGCAAGTGTTGTGTCTAGTTGCACATGTGTTGATGAAAGAAATATACTTATAAGAGGTTGTTATACCACTGAAACCACTCAGTGGAAAGCTGCTGCGGAAGAGCTAGCATTGAAAGGTCCTGGTTTCTTGGTCGCCAGGAAGAGACATCTGTTAGATCCCACAGAATTAACCTGCAGGCCCCTAGTGCCACACAGAAGCACAAATGGATTCCTACGGTCTACATTTTCTCCTTTTTTTTAAAAGATTTATTTTATTTTTATTGGAAAGGCAGATATACAAAGAGGTTGAGAGGCAGAGAGGAAGATCTTCCATCTGATGGTTCACTCCCCAAGCAGCTGCAATAGTTGGAGCTGAGCCAATCCGAAGCCAGGAGCCAGGAGCTTCTTCTGGGTCTCCCACACGGGTGCAGGGGCCCAAGGTTTTGGGCCGTCCTTGACTGCTTTCCCAAGGCCACAAGCAGGGAGTTGGATGGGGCCACCGGGATTAGAACCGACACCCATATGGGATCCCGGGTGCATTCAAGGCAAGGACTTTAGCCACTAGGCTATTGCGCTGGGCCTGCTGTCTACATTTTCAAACAGCTAGCTAGGTATTGTAAAAGCTTATGTGCGTGAAAGGAGGTAATTCACAAAATATAAAAAAATGAGAACAAAAATTTGACCTCGCTTTATAGAACTGTCTACTTGGAAACAGCTCTTTAATTAGGATGCTGTTGAAAGAAGCATCCGACCTGTGGTACTATTAGAATACTACTGTTCCTGCTCAATCCTGTTTATGAAAAAATATAAAAAAATTGTTGTGACAATCATGAAACACAAAATATTTTCTCTTAACTACTCTTCTCCCATGGTCACATCACCTCAGAACGTCTCCATTGATGCCCTTGATTTATGCAACTTGGATTTGGAATTTCCATGCAAAAGGCTTTTGCACTATTAAAACAGCAAATCAGAAGCAAATGCCACATATGATTCTGAAACTTTTAGATGAAACTACATGCTTTTTTCTCAGGCACAAATATGTGAGTCCTGAGGCAACAGGTAAGTGTGAAACTAAGAGGCAAAAATCTCACAAACCTTTCGCTAAGCTGAGGTTACGGCTAGACTTAGCCTTAGTTTTAGTTGCCTTCACTTTCTTTTTGGGTGGCGTTTTAAAATGTTTTGAAGACTGAATAAATAAGTTTAATCTTCTCATTCATGACACATACCTTCCTGGGAACAAAACACAATAAAGAGGTAGAGGCACTCTAAGAAAATTGAAGATGTATCCTTTTTTGTTTCCTCCACAAAATCGAATGGTACAAGCTTCCTCTGAATTTTCCAAGGTACATATTTTTTACGTAACCACAATTAACTTCTGTTCATTCTTCCTGAGTTAAGAAATGTTTTCCTTCAAATGTAAGTCTTTCACGTGGTCAATTTTGACATCCTCACTGATTGAAATGCTTTTACATGTCTAATGATGTGTTAACGTTATTGTTAAAATCACACTATACAAGTTAAATTTTGGTAAATTTTGAGGAAGACTAGTAAAATACAATAATTTAAGTGCAGCTAATTTTCTGTTTTACTTAAGCATATTGTTACTCAGGTAGATAGAATTTAGGAAAACTTCTTTGGCAGGTTAGTTTCTGTCAAAATGTATTTTCACACAAATTGATACCCTGCTTGATATCCAAAAGCTTGAGTAGTTTAATTTCTTAGAGGAAAGGAGAAATTTCAGGTAAATTAGCAATTTAGAATTTGCATATTGCGAGTGTCTTTATGTCCAAATCAATTCTAATTACATAAAATTCTGAAATCAGAACTAAAGCTCTTGATCTAACCACATATTTTATGTCCATAATTGTAGCACAAGATAAAAAAATGCTATTTATTGGTAATTTTAAGTCTAAATTTATACTGCATATGCACATAAATATGTGTATTTTTATTTACTTATTTTAAAACATTACTTGAAAAGCAAAGTGAAAGAGTTTCCATTTTCTGGCTTCCTCCACATATGCCCACAGTCTTCAGGGTTGGGTCTGGCTAAAGTCAGGATTCCTGAACTAAATCTCTATCTGGGTGGAGGAATAAGACAGGCTGCCACTTTTTTTATTATTATTAAAATAGCAAAATATTATCTTATTTACTAAATGGAATTCCTTTTACTAAATGTAGAAATTTTCTTTTAAGCCACCAGTATTTTTCTTGTGGAAAATATTAGGAATTAATATTCTGAAATTCACTAGCTAACATGTTAAGATTTAGAGGAGGCAATATTTAGGAAAAAGCTCAGTGTTACGACATACATACCAAAATCCTGTGCGTGTGTGTGTGTGTGTGTGTGTGGCTGATTGTGAAGCTGATCTGCAAGTACTATAATGATTTGATTACATGATTAGCAATGATATTGCATGAATTAAGATGCAAAATTGAGCTAATTGTGGTTATTTTATGGTTTTTTTTCTTTTTGGAGTGTGTATAATAATGTAACTAGTGAGGAAGATAATTATTAATACTAAAGACATGTTCCATGTCACTTCATTGCAGCATGATAGTTCACATAATTTTACATTCAAAACATTAGCTACTCTAAGCCTTCCTCCTATTTCTAACTTCCAACTATTGAATAGTTCCCTGTTTGCAGTGTAAACATACAGCTCTCTTAGCTTCTCACTTGCATACCACTGGATTTCTTTCCATCTTTCTTGACAAGGGGAGACTTTTGTGAAAGGGTGATGATGTTGTGTTCAGGAAAGGTTGAAAACAAAATCAGAAGGGAAAAGTAAATATTGGGTCAATTATTGTGTTTTCATTGTTTCTGTCCACGTTTTCTGAACTTGTTTTATGACACAAGTCTCTAATCTGTGCAAGTACTTACTATCCTCAGCATTTGCTTCCTTTTTCATTGGCATGGCTTACGGTTCGATGCAGCCATTCCCATGTCCAGTGTCCCTAAGATACGCTTAGACTGTCTACCTTTACAACAATGGAGCAAGAGAAAATGTACCGTTATTTATCAACACACCTCAATTATTAAGAGGTCTCTAAATGTCTAGTAGAAGGTATGACTAGCACAATTCCTCCCGATGAAACTTACCTTGTCTTCAACGCCCGTTTTATGGCAGTGTCTAACCCCTTTTTCTATTTCTCCTCCGTCCTCTGTCTTTTTCTGTCTATCCTCTTTCTCTGCCTTCACCGCATCAGTCCCCCAATGTCTTTTCGTTTCCTTTCCCTGTTCTGTTTCCCTTTCCATCGTGTCTCCCTTCTTTCTACCATATTCATTTTGTCTTTTTGTGTATAGTCACTTGTGGTACATTACTTGTATCTTGTTTTCTGCGTCTACCTATCCATCTATCTATTTATATGCCTTTAGAAATGATCCCACTGTCCATAAATTCTCACTTGACTCTTAGTTTGTAGTTCACTTTGTGCTCATAGGTTTTGCTGTTTGTACAAAGTATCCATTCGATTTTCTTCACTATCTCTGAACTGCTGCTGTCAAAATTACAGTCTAATCACAAGGTGAACAGCTTCTAATGTTTCATAATCAATACTCAAAATTTCCTTCCTTGGGCGTGACATACAGGAGTCAAGTTCAAGCCTGTGTAGTTTCAGCTGCAAAGTGCAAACAATCATTTTATGTTGGTAGTTTCAAATTCAAGGTCAATTCACACTTTCGTACATCTGCATTATTCTGTCTCTTGCCTCTTAAATTCATTTTGAATTCATTCAGTGCTGACTATCCAAGCAGTTGAAATGGAAGCCAGTCAATATTGGAAAATAAAATGATGTTGGCATATTTGAAAGGAAGTACCTTGGTTGTAAATGAATTAAAGGAAAAAATGTGGCTTTAACAGATAAAAGCATTATCCAGTGAAATAGGTTGTGAAGTCTTCTACTGTGATATTGATAGATAAAAATGGTGGGAAGAAATGATATTGCTATGCCTAATGCCTAACAACAGATATAGATTTAGGTAATTGTGATTATCATGAAGAATAGATTAAACAATTTATGTCTGAGTGAATTTTTCTGGCTTTGTTTTTTCTTCTAGTCTCAGCTGTAATGTGAATGTTTTTAAAAAATCTTCTTAGAAGATATTTTATGCCTCTCTGCCCTTGCTGTTGTTTTTGTCATACAACAATGTTTCAAATCTTAGCCTTTCTGTCTGTGGTACATGGCTCACTCTGAGACTATTTTTTAGCATTCATGTCAGTTATATATGCTCAGTGGTGACTATTTCATATACTTAAAGGGAGATATTTATTTTACAAATGGGAAAAATAAGATGGAAACCAAATTTATGTCTAATATTATGTAAGTGTACAAGACATATACTCTGAACTACTACAGCAACTTTGAGATGTTAAGACAGTTTTTATTACTTCCTAGAAAAGTTTCATAAAAAATTATTTAATTAGAAAACCATGTGAGATAAAACAGGTGTGTGGTTTTGATCAGGAATTATATTTATGGGTTTTAAATAAAACACATTTATGATTAAAAGGCAATTAAGTAAATATAGTGATGATTTTAAACTTGGTACTCTTTGTTGTAAATATCTTCCATGGGGAGTTTTTTTTTTTTCCTTTGAACAGATACTGTAATATTGTAGGGATCATCTATCTTAACTAAAAGACAATCTCAAGAAGTCCTAAATGCATAAGGAATTCTGTTCTTTAAATTGTGAATATCTTCTGCTGAAAGTCTCAGATTTTATAGTGATCATTAAATGTAATGAGAACAAATGTTTGGAGAGGTAAGATGCAACAGGGGAGATGAGATTTAATGTCACACTTTAAAATGCTGGAGCCAATGAAAGTATTTAAGTATTGTCATAATGAAGGAATTTTCTTTTGCATTTCCTTGTTCAGCATGTAGGCTGTCTGGATGTGAATTGATGAAGGAGAAATGTAAAAAACTGTAGTGAATGAATTATTATTTAAAATAGAAAATTTGTCACTTATTCTGGACTATTCCTGTTGAGTGAATCCATTTTCACTTACTTACACAAAGAACAAAAGTAAGCTGATGTGAAGATGACTGATTACATGATCATATGCATATCTCATAAAAGTGTAGCGTGCACTTCTTAACAATCACATTCATAATACATTTTGATAGAAAAGTCTATTTGCCATTCTCCATAGGAAAAGTTGGCTTTTTATGGAAAACCTTTATTTCACGACTGTCACCCCCCTCCAAAAATTACAAGCAAATAGAAAAAAATTCATTTTTTTAAAAAAGTGCATAGGACTTGCTGTGAAAGATTTCAATCCAATTTTACCCTATTATTTGATTTTAAAAAAATCTTGGTAATCCTTTTGAAGTGCACTGTTTCCAGGATGGGGTACAGAGAACAGAAACTTTACTGATATCCCCAGGAGTTCAGATGACAGTGAGCTCTATTCTATTGAGAATTATTCTTCAATGGCCTTTTTTTTTTTTGCTTCTTCCTAGGCTATGGGAATTCGTTAATAACTAGAGAATAGATAAAATAAATCTATTGTCTCAACCAGCAGGTTTATGCAACTATCATGAAATGTTTTAATTATTGTTTTATTTTCCTTTTTAATTAAGAGTGCAGAGGTCAAATAAGCCCACTGAGAGTTGATCACAGCCTCTGTCGAAATTTAAAAGAAAATAATGATTGGATTTGCTGTTTTCTTTTTTTGTCTTACAGAACCAGAAGAGTGTGTTAATTGCACAGATGAATGCCGAGTGCTTGGTCATTCTGACAGGTGTTGGATGCCACAGTTCCCTGCAGCCAATCAGGCTGAAAATGCTGATTACCGCACAAATCTCTTTGTACCCACCGTGGAAGCTAATGTTGAGACTGAGACTTACGAAACTGTGAATCCCACTGGGAAAAAGACTTTTTGTACATTTGGAAAAGACAAGCGAGAGCACACTATTCTCATTGCCAATGTTAAACCTTATTTAAAAGCCAAACGTGCCCTGAGCCCTCTCCTCCAAGAGGTCCCTTCAGCATCAAGCAGCCCAACCAAGGCATGCATCGAGCCTTGCGCCTCGACAAAAGGCTCCTTGGATGGTTGTGAAGCAAAAGCAGGAGCCCTCGCCGAAGCAAGCAGTCAATATTTACCCACTGACAGTCAGTACCTGTCTCCCAGTAAGCAACCGAGAGACCCTTCCTTCCTGGCTTCTGAGCAGATGGCGAGGGTCTTGGCAGATGTGCATTCCCGAGCAAGCCGGGATTCCTCGGAGATGGGCACTGTTCTTGAGCAGCTGGACCATCCCAACAGGGATCTGGGCAGAGAGTCGGTGGATGCAGAAGAAGTTGTGCGAGAAATTGATAAGCTTTTGCAGGACTGCCGGGGAAATGACCCTGTGGCTGTGAGAAAGTGAGAAACAAAGAAGCATTGGCATTTTCTCGTGTCTTCTGCTGATTTATAAATGATCCCTCCTGGTGACAGCCCATTTTACAGGGAAGAAGAAAAACCAATGCTGCTTTAAGGCTTTTAGTGAACATCTGAAGTGCCCACAAGTATGTCCTTTTCACTGCTGTTTCTTTTTCAGAGGTAACAATGGGTTTGTTTTGACCAAACTTAAAATAGGACAGAACTAATGATGTTTAAAGAAAGAAGAGAGAGAGGAAAAGGAGAGAAGAACAAGGAAAGAAGACCAAGAAGGAGGAAGCAAGTCACCTTTTGACAATCTGTAGGAAGGTGTGCAGTGTGAGAATCAAAGTATTTCTGATCACTCTCAAGACTGTCCTCCGTGATTTACGCTGACTTAACTGTTTACCTATAAACCCCGTACAATGCAGGGTCAGAATTCGTGATCTGTGGTGGATTTTAGCAGTCATCACAGGCTTCTACTGAGAGTCCCGAAGAGACCTTGCAGTAGTCCAAGCTACACCAAACATTAACACATTTGTGGTAAACATTTCTGTATAAAGTTACCTGCCACACATATAAACATGAAGAACATTTCATGTCATTAAACAAAAATAAAAATGAAAAACACACAAAAAAACCCTTGATCATTTGTAAGATGCCTCATTCCGTATAAAAGTTAAATGTAAAAAGATATAGTCCATTTTGTCCTGCACACACGTAGACTAATTCATTTCATTAAAAGAAAAAGAAGAAAAAAATTTAAGATTTAAAATGCCTATGTAGCGTTTTAGTGTCCAACAAAAATATGAATCATGATAAGTGTGTTTTAAATTTGACATAGAAAAGCCCTGAAAAGTAGTTACCATTGAGTGATTTAGCGTGATTAATGCATTTTATTCATTTGTGGACACTAAAATAGCTCAGGAAAGTAAAAATGTCTTAGACATACACCAATCACATAACCATTTAAATGTGCAAATGTAAGAAGATTCAATGTGTTTACATCAAATGACATATTTTTATTGATTTATTGCAGATTCCGTGCATATGAGCCAAATTGTTGAGTGTATAAGAGCTATATTGTGTATTTTATTAAATTAATATATAGTTGTGTTGCAAAAAATATTTGGGCTTATATTGTAAATGGCAAGTGTTGCCTCGGTAGCTGTCGAACTCTATGAGTTTTGTTTTTTCCTGCTTCCTTTTCCCCATGGAGTGTGGGAAGCAGTGCCTCAGAGCAGAGTCTCTTGTTTAATGTATAGTCTACCAAGTACTACAGTACATAATCTGTTCAAAATGTGTTTGAGTGAGCTGATGAAGCTAAGGTAAAAAAAAAAAAAATACATCCATTAGTCACAGTTATGTGCAAGTCCTTGTACAAGCTTTTATTAAAGTCATGCTAAATCACAAGAATGACATTTGTACCAATTTCTGAAACTTCATGTTTCTTCTATTTTTTTTTTCAATTTTGATTATAATCTTTGCCTATGTAGATATCATACCAGGTTGGTTCTCAAAAGTATCTTAAGTGGTTCAAATGTGTGCTCTCATTCTCTTTTCAAATCATGAAACTGCTTTAATGCATGTCTGGTACCAGCACTAGTTATTTGCATTGTATGGTGTCTTTCAAGAGATCTGGGTCTTAACAAAATGTTTTTCTTTTATCGCAGTGCTCCTCTGCTTTTTCTTATGGGTGTCCTTTGAGAACAATACACCTCCTATTCTTCCATTTGCTTGCACCTTTTCTTGTGACATTTAGCACATTTCAAACTTACTTCCATATGAGGCTAAGAAACCTCAAATTTCAGGAATTGGGAAAAATTAAATTAGCACTTGCAGAAGTAGCAGCAGATGGGAAAATGCCTTGATTGACATTTTCCTTCAGCGTTTAAAAGTTTTGGCATTTTACAGCTTCATGACAAACAGTTTTGAGCCCATACCTTCGAATATGTGGTGCTGAGTTAAATAAAGGCTGTTTGTGCACTGGAGCAGAAAAATGCATTATTTGCAAACTGGTGGAGAATTCTGTGCCTTCTTTTCTGGCCACCAAGCCAGTGTAGAAACAGCATACATGTTGTAAAATCCTTATATTTAAAACAAAAGCAAAAGCAAAAACAAACACTGAATCAAATTAAGTTTTGTAATTTTAAACCTCAAAAAATTCTACTGAAAATATTTCTGTCCAATGCTGTCAGGATTTTAGACTGTACCTCGTTGGCAAAATTGCTTTGAGAGGGAAGCGTGGACAACTCCCATCAGCCTTATTCTCTTGAGAACTATATTTGGTTCCTAGTTACAGCCTTTCCAAAGCTCTACTCTTGATTTTTATTATTCGTAAATGTTTGAATTAGAAAAGAAGGGATCTTGTACTTGTGAAACCTAACTGACTATATTTTGGACAATTTATGTAATTGAAATGTGTTGTCTCTGTTATATGATGTTGCTTTTGCCAGGAGACTACAGGCTGATTTGGCTTGATAGTGGAAATTTAATGGAAAACTGATTTCCATTTAGTCTTACTGAATGTTGCCTCTCTCTTACTAGCCAGACAACTACTCAGTAAAATGTAGAAGTATGTACATCAAGTCCAGAAAGAGAGTGGAGTTTATTTTTAAACATGCTTAACTCTGAGTAACTAGTTGTTCGGTTTACTGTATGTTTCTGAAGACATTGAAACAGTACGATTTGATTCTAAGATTTGGTTGTGCCAAGGTGTGAGAGATTTCCTTGAGGCTCTCTGCCACCAGTGGTTTACTAGCCCTCGCTACTTAACCCGTCTTCTGTGTTTAGTAGTGATTATTTATTTACAAGTTGGTGATAATTCAGCAGCCAGGACACTAAGCCTTTATAGTTGAGGGAATCTTGCTTTTAATTCATTTGGCTGGCAACTGCCTGTATCACAGACCTCTGGTGCTTGGCTTTCAAGGAAGCCGATGAGATGCCAAAATCACACCTTTTGGGAGCACTTCCTCTAACGGATGACCCATGATCAAACTGATATTTGCATGGGTTTCAGCATAATTTAGAATAAGAAATAAAAACCTTGATTAATATCTTTCAAATGCTAACTGCTCTGGAAAAATATTGCATACATTCAAAGGGAATAATTTCATACTACTTTGTTAGGTCCTTCCATAACTGAAGACAAGCACAGAAAATGAGCTTTTTGCTGATGAACTAAAAATAAAAATAATTAACAAAACTTTTAATTAAATATTAGTGATAAAAAGTTTTAAATCAAAGTTAAACGTAGTGAGAACCAGTGTTAGTTGTTACCGATACCAAAGTAAACATTAAAGAGACATATCATGCAATTTCAATGAATGCTTTCATACTGTTTCTTAACCCGACATCCTTATCCTTATTATGGGCAGAATACAAAAATTTGTTAACTTCTTTATAAATTTAATGAATTCCTAGCTGGGAAATTGACTTGTTTTCTTTATCCAAATTAGCTGAGATCTTGTAAGACATTACTTAATTTAAAAAAATGGCATCCTAAAAACAAGTCAGGAAGGAATGTAGAAATATGCTTTACTAGAACGGGGTTAAAAGCTGTTTGCTGTCTAATGGAGTAGAAGTTGCTGAGGTCAAGAAAAAGATTGAGGTCTGGCATAATATATGCCCACTCATTATTTTCTAATTGTCTTCTTTTGACAACAGACAGCATAAATTCAAATGAGAGTTTTGACTATCAAGATGTGTTGATTAGGAACATAATTGAATGAAACCTGATTGCAGTCTGACTTTCCTGGCCCTAGTGTTTTTCAGGTTAGCTCCGTCCACGTATCATCCCCATCACTCCATAAGGTTCCTAGCTGCACCAAGTGATTGGTGAACAAGGACAACAACAACAAAAGCAGCATACATTGTATGGATTTATCTCAATGCTATTGTTTAATGGCTGTGTTTAATGTGACCTATCTGGAAAATGAGGACTCCGAATAAAAAGCTATTACTAATAGTGGTGTTGCCTTCCCTTGAATTCATTAATATAAGCACAATGTGTTACATACTGCATGCCACAGGGATGCTGATCCTAGTTGTTTTGGAAAAGCAAATGTGGCACATAAACGTTTTTGCTACTGATCTGTTTTTAGTAAAATAAGATGTTAAAGATTTACTTAACAATGATGTAGTAATTAATATCTCAATATGAGTACAGAAATATTCTTTCAGGTGCCTTGGGTAAGTTGGCTCTTCAGATAATTAACATGGCATCACAATCTAATGATTTGTAACTTCTAATATTTACAGTTGGTATAAAGATGATTTGGTGCAAGATCCCAAAGGATTTAAAATGATCAATTTATAATCCCTCACATAGTTTTTCATATGAGATTGAAGCCTGGATTTATGAGTGACATTTTAAAGTTAACACATGTTGGTTAGAGCAATCCAAGATACTAAATGTCTCTTGCCATTGGCTTATCAAAACAAGGCCCCATCATTGGGTGATGATCTGGTGGGAGAAATGGCTGTGTAAGTTTAAACCTTTGTATGCATTTGTTTTTACGAATTGGATTGAACTGGTTGCATTTTTCCTCATTTAACCCACCTATGTTATTTTCCGGTTATCTTACTCACAATGGTGGCATATCCTAATTTATAAGCCAACACAATATTCTGTTTGTTTCAGCTTTTCTAAATATGAGTTTCTTTAAACAAAATACATAAAGCAGTACATGACTTTTCCCAGTTTAGAAGATCATGTGGGTTAAACTTAGTCATATAGATTAATAACTCTGCTTATTCTTTTGTTCAGTTATTTATTGCTTTCCCCCTTTTAAATTAAGTATCGTTAAAAATGGTATGTGCTAAATAAAGATCTTAAGATACAATGAAAAACTAAGGTTTACACATTGCCCCAAAAAACTAATAATTAATGCTTTGGTGATAAAAGTATATGCCTACCGTGTTGTAAATTGATTCATGTGTGAAGGTAGACTAAGCTGTGAATGAGTTGTCTGAAACATTTGATGTATCTTGAAGGAGCACTGAGGCATTCAGGTGAGGAGGTCTAGTTGGCCATGTTACACATAGAAGGAAATTATAAATGGAACATACATCACAGACTAAATAGACCAACTAGTCAATGCATCATTTTCAAACTAGAAAAAAAAAATCTATTGGTGATTAAATTATCAGTATTAAAACAAGGTGTAGCTTTATTTCCTATCTTTGCATTATCAGAAAGAGATACCAAAAGCTAAAAATTTTATTACACTGCTTTAAATAACAATAATTTTCTTATATTCAAGAGTTAATTAAAGGGGGGAAGATGTTAGTAAGCTTTCATAAATCATCTGGCACATACATTGATTTATCATAAGTGCCTCAAAATAGATGCTCTAGTTTTGGAATTTAAAGTGAAACATTCACTTTGAGACAAATGATTTGTTATTTATTCTACTATCCTTTTGTGCATCAAATTATTTAGTAAGTTCAAATCTGTTAATGTTACTCTTAAAAGTCTGTTCTCTTGAACTTCGTGAGTCAAATACTTCACCGTATTTTAAAATTTATACTCTTTATATAGATTTACACCTTTTATATAGATTATCACTGCTTTTGCTGCTAAAAATTGAAGCATTTTCATCTTTGTAATAATGTTGAATGTAAAGATTTACAGTGTTATCCTGGCCAACTAGCTGGACAATTTCACAGATCTACATTTTAAGATATTTACTTATTGATTGATTTAAAAGCAGCATGAGAGAGACAACAAAAGAGATAGAAAAAGGGAAAGAGAGAGTGAAAAAGAGATTTTTTTTCATCCACTGTTTGACTTCTGAGATAAATCACAGCCAGAGTTGTGTCAAGTATAGGTCAAATGTCAGAAATCCATCCTGGTTTCCTGTTTGAATGACAGAAGTTCCTTACCAACTGTCATGTCAGGAATAATGGCAGTGGTGGCTTAATTTGCTGCACAACAATACAAGCTCCTCAGAGGCTAAATTAACACTGATAAATTCTGACTGTAGTCACTATTGAATTGACACAGCACTTTTACAGATTCACAAAGATTTATAGAATTAATGACTTATGTTCAGAAAGTATTTAGACTTTTTAAGGGCACTAAGAAAGAAGCCAGACACAGATTTATAAGTAAAAACTCAACCTGTTGTAGATTTTCTGAATCTTACAATCTTTCACATTTATCTCTCTAGTATCTTCAATTTATCATATGAAAATATTTTAAGGAATAAAATAGTTTCCCTATTAAATGCAAAGTCATATGTTGGCTTTAGGTGATATCATCGTTTTATAGCTTAGTGTAAAATCATTTGAAAAACAGAGATGATCCCCAAGGAAGTGAAATGGCATCATAAGAATTTGTCTCTTAAAAATGCTTTCAATTTGCAAAATGTTTCAGAACTTCAGAGGTATCCTATTGGAGAAATATCCTCAAATGTTAGTGTTTCCTAGATAAATTTTGTCCATTCTCAAGTGGAAATAATCACGTTCACTTTATTTATGTTGGGAGGTTTTGCTTTCCTAAGATAAAACAATTGACTATCTTCTTGGAGATTATTGTGGAAACTCTACATTAGAAGGATATTTAAATATTTAATCCATATATGTGGTTCAATGTGTATATTTGAAGATGTGGGAGTCTATCAATTCCTAAAAAGGAGGAGGGGAATTGAAACATCAATCGTGTGCAAGACAAACTGCACATTTGAAAACTTGAACTTGCTTCATCCACACTGGATAATCTCGGATTATTGACATCCTCAATTCAGCATTGAAATAGCCATCAAATTCATTTTCAGATGGTTAACCAAAAGTGAAGTGAGTCTAATTCTATTTGAATTTAACCTGCTAAATATTTGTTCAATATCTTTTCCTATGACTTAGAAAAAAAAAATAACCTTCTCAAAAGGTTCAGCAGTAAATCTGTGCCATGCCATTTTAACTCCAATTGATTGTTTTGTGTTTCAGAATTCTAAGTTCAAACAGAATGAATGCTACATTCCAGTTACTGGATTGATCTGCTCAATATCTCAGCATTACATCTTAAACAGTAGCAAATCATATTCTGTTATTGCTTTTTCTCATAGATATAGTTTAAAGACTACCTTAAATATAATTTTGCTTTTAGATAACATTTTTGGACTTCTTTTTCATACTTTACCTTTAAAAATCAAATTTTAGTCTGCATCTCTTTGTTCATATTATCAAACATTCCATGATGTTGGATAATATCTTCCCATGCAAATATTCTCTTATTATCTTATCATTCTCTTATCATCTTCTCTCAATATCAAATACATATTACATAATATTTCTTATCCATGTGTTGCTCCACTAAAATAACCACTTTATGCTCATGTTATAATTTACTTAAAGAAGAAGTGGTAATGACTTACTTAATAATTATGTAGACATTATCCAAATTATTTTTGAAAGCTTCTAGAAAAACAAAATTAATTTTAGATGTAACCTATTTGTAATGTGAAACTGACAGTGTAGATAATGAAGTGTAACAGGAGACACACAAAATAATAAATAGTGGAGATGGAGAATCTTAAATACATCTTTGTGCATGGGTGCTTCGCTATTTCATTGAAACACTGTTGTTATAAAGTCAATTTTAGTCTACTTCCAACAGTTCCTACTAAAAAATTATCATCATTTAAATTATCATCATGTGAAACGTTTGACTTTGATTAAATGTAACAAAAAAACCCTTTATTTTGATATTATGTCCTTATGATTTTGCAACCTGTTTTGCTCCTCAAAACATCTTTGAAATATTTTAAAATATTAGAAGTACTTCATCATTTCTTTCTTTGAACAACTACAAAAATCTACTGATTTTATAATCCAGAGGAGGAAAGCAAATAAGTAAACAGATCAGGCGTGACATCTCTGATGCCGTTCTTTCCCGAAATCAGGACAAATTCAGTTAAACACTTCATTTGTTGGACACACATTGCATATTTTGACAAGGTGACGTATATTGATAAGAACAAAGCTGTTGCTGCCTCTGTTTAGACAGTATCTTGAAATAATAGTGTATTATTTATAGTTCCTGACATTGCACAATTATGGGGTTAAATTTTAAGGGACAAGTTCTGATACAGTGGTTAAGGCACCAGTAGGGACATACACGTTTCCTGTCAGTGCCTGGGTTAAGTCCAATCATTATTCCCAGTTAGCTTCCTGCTCATCACACGGGTAGGAGTGGATTGAGCAGTTCAGTCACTGCCACCCGCTGGAGAGGCCTGACCTGAGGTCCTGGCTTCTGGCTTTGGTCTGGCATAATCTGATATGCTGTGGAGTGAATCAGCAGATACTAATCTTTGTATAACTTCTTTACTGCTTCCCTCACTCTCTTTTATCTTACGACGACTACTACTACTACTACTAATGATGATGTCAAACACAGATGATTCTAAATCTAAGGATGGGGAAACTTCAGAATGTACGTAATAAACCTGTACTATGAAAACATGCGGATGGGGCGGGCATGGGGTAGCAGTTCAGGTTCCCATACAGCACATCAGAATGCCTAGTTCTGAGTTCTGGCCCTGTTCCTGATTCGAGCTTCCTCTTCATTTGCACCCTGGAATTCAGTAGATAGTTTAGGTAGTTTGGTCTCTGTCACTGCTTCCTAGAAATCTAGATTCATGCCTGGCTCCTGTCTTTAGTCTAGCTAAGTCTGAGCTATTGTGGTGTCTGAGAAGTGTTGCAAGGAAGAGGTAAATGAAAGATTACTGTTTGTGTCTCTCCTCTCTGTCTCTCTGTCTCTGTCTCTCTGGCATCTTTTTGCTTCTGAAATACATTGAAATAATTCCTTGAAAAAATGAGTATCAACATTTTATTCCAAAATAAGCCTCTCCTAATTCTCTTCTTCACAAACTTTATGAATTACCCTTGCATAAGCTGCAGTGAAAAAAGAAAGATACAGAGAGAGACAGAGAGAGAGCGTGAAAGAAGGACAAAGTAGAAAACAGAAATCAACAAAGCTGAGGAAATCGGAAGTGAGAGGAGGAAATCAATAACAACTTTCCCAGAAGAGACAGCGATGTTTGAATTGAGCATTTCAGGTGAGACAGGGTTTTGGCAGCAGAGATGTTCAGGAAATACGTTCAGGGAGAAGAGACAGGTGGCACGTACAAACAGGTTTAAACTCAGGAAATTTTCAATCAGAAAATTAGAATTGTAAAGTTAATTTGACTTCATGGGGGTGGGGTGTGTGTACTGCATGAAGAGATGCCATCCTAATATCTATCCTAAGAAAGAAGCCTGGGACACTTGAATTCACTTCCCTAGCTTGGAAAGCTCTGTAAACAGCTTGCCAAGTTGAATGTGAATTCAGGAAAATAACACCAGGACAGCTTGCTGCTGCCTCGAGAGCCATTCTTTGCAACTCGCTGCCTAATAGCACCTTGTTCCTGGGTCAGGTCCAACCGTCCGGAGGCAATGCCAACGTTGCTGAATCTTGCAATTTTCAGCTCCAAGCCATCACTAGAGTGTTTATGTGCAAGCTTATAACTTCCCTGAAATACTTCTTCCTTTGAAATTTGTAACCATGCTTGAAGCTTTGAGAAGCAAACAGACAGAAGAGAAGGGGAAAATCAATGGCATCATTACTGATTTTCATTCTTGAAAATGTAACTTTTTTATTATTCTGAATTCTCTGAGCATCTCTTGGAACTTGCTATGTGAGAATCTGTTACAAAATATCATTTTAATGCTAATCATTCTTGTGGCACTCTCCTGGGCCCTTGAAACTGGCAGAGGTATCTCATTTTACTACTTCCACGATAGTATCTACCTAGAAATTTAATTTTTAAAAATATTTAGATCCTGATATAAGAGCCTGAGATGAACTGTTCACGACTTGATTGCTGACACTCGGCAGAAGGATGCCCTTATCTTCGGCCTCTGGTGATCAAAGGCTAAGGTTGCTGCTGAACATCCTGCAAAACACAAAATAGTCACTCAAGGAAAGATTTAGCCTTTGAAAAAATGCCCATAGTGCTGGACTTAGAAATATTGAGGACAGAAAGAGAATAGTTAAAAACAAGTGTGAAAAACACCAGGGCTTGCTTATTTTATATCCATCTTTAGAGATATCTTCTGGAAATTATTCTAAATATTTCATTACAAAGGACTTATCTTGACCTTGTTGTTGAGGTTTTCATCACTAGATATTGGCAGGTCCAAAGTTTTCCTGCAGCTGAGAATATGATTTCTGACTTTAGTCAGTGCCAACAATCTTCATATTGGAAGAATTTTCATAGGACGAAAAAGATGTTTGGAAGGATGGCTTATTCCTTTTGGTGGAAATGAAGGCCAACTCCCTGAGATGGGACATGTGAAACAGAGTTCACCAGCTGTAAACGAAGGAAGAAAGAGTGTGCCTTTGGGACTGTGTCAAAGATTAAACCTTCTGTCACCTTATGGGCAATTGGCATGATCAATTTATTCCCCAAACTGAAGACATCTGTCCTTGGTGTATATGTCACCCCTCTCCCTATCATGACACTGAGTTTGTGGAGACCAAATTAAGGAAAGGTGACACCAGGACGTACGTGACAGATCAAGAAATGATAATATTCAAGCAGAGGCGAGATGACCTTATGTGTGCCTGAATACTATAAAAAAAGTATTTCTGCTGTTCTCTTATGCATCTTTGAACAGTAAATACCGATTTTAAGTCTTTCAAAGTAAGACATGGATTGCCAATAAAGGTTGATTTTCTAAATGAGATTGAGAAGAAGGTGGGTGCAAATGGTTTCTTCAAAGTTTTATTTTTCTTGACACCTATTCTGTTTTACGTGTATGTGTTGCAGGGTAGAGGGTGTTAGTGCACATTGTGAAATTGAAATGACTCTAGTTTTAAAATAATAATGGTAATGTGTTTAAAATAGTGAGAAGAACACCAGGGGCTAAGTTGAGAGTCTATGCATTGCCAGCACAATTAATATAAATAACAATTACAGCAGCCAATCCACCACAGAGATTTTATTTTATTAAGTTAATATATGTTAATTGTGTTAGAATTCAAGTTATCACACATCATAGTGAATAACAGTGTTGCCACCAGAACAGGAAATTTTGAACTTCATGAAGAAGAAGCAGTGGTCGATGAAGATGAAGACAATGACTAAGATGAAGAAGAAAAGGAAGGAGAATAGCTACTACAACAACCAAAGCAGGGGCAACACGGACTCAGCAGCCTTGGATATGACCTGTAGAGGGGACATGTCCTTCCATAGGACAACGCACAGTTAGATGTTAAAAGGTAGACATAGAAGGACATTTAGAAAAGGTTTGGCTCAGTGTTCAAGGTGATTGAGTTGCCTCTTTGGACACACACATTCCGTAATAAAGTGCCTGATGTAACTCCCAGCTCCATTCAATCCCAGCTTCCCACTACAGCAAGTCCTGGGAAGTGGCCTGTGGTGGCTCAAGTAGTCGCATCCCCAGCACTGATGTGAGATAACTGGATTAAACTCCTGATTTCTGCTTTTGGCCTGATACCACCTTAGCTATTGTGGGCATCTGGGAAGTAACCAGCATGTGAGATCTGTCTATCTCTTTGCTTTCCTCATTAAAAAGTTCTGTAAAAGATAAGACTTGACAAATTCTTGGGAATGGGATTTAAATATCATGTTTTCCATGAACTTTTGGAGACAGCTAGTATCTTTCTATTTTAATTCTTTCTACATTAAAAGCACACTTGTGATATACTGTTACTTCTCAAGCTGATATACTTCCTAATGTTCTATTTCCATATTGGAACTTGCATTTTATTTTACAACAAATGTTATGACTCCATCTAGATTTTTAAAAATAGAAACCAAAACTAAGAAAGAAAGTAGAAATCATTGAAAGAGAATGAAAATTGGAAATGTCCCATCACCCATCCACATTTGGCAGCATGGAATCTGGCAGCCAGGATAGGGCATAGCAAACTTTCCTCACATACAATCATACTGGTTTTCAATTGTCTCCAACTTCCTGCTGTCCTCCTTCTGTCTCTTTTACTCTGTGTGTGTGAGTGTGTGTATGTGTGTGTTTAGATGAGTGTGTATATGTGTGTGTGTGTTATGGATATACTTACTTTTTCAGTTAAAAAAAGTTTATTTTCACAGGTCAAAAAAAGTTATGGAAAATTCACTGTGAGGGTTTATTTTGATAAATGCTAATGAGAAATAATGAGTCACATGCAGACCTAGAATAATCTAACTAGTGGCAGTAAGGCTCCTATTTACCTGACTTTTACTGGCTTCAGACAGAGGTTCCAAACTAGAGATCAGAGCTCAAGATAATAAAATATCATTATGACTCTTGCATCCCCATTTCAAGGTTCAAATCTTAAGGTGACAGCTGCCATTTAAAGGTGACTCGTTGCAGTCATTTAGAGTTCCTGTACAAATACTTAGGAGTTTGTTTCTGAAGGAACATTGACAAGTCAGACTTCCCAACAGCTTTGGATCCTGTCATCAAACTTAAACACATCTGTGTATTACCTTATTGCATAAAACTAATGATATAATGAGGATTCCAAGGTGTTGATTTAAAAAGATATTAATTAGCAAAATTATTATAAAATAAAAAACGTAGGTGAAACTTATTCAACATGTTATTTCTTAATTTATGGTCAAACTTCTGAGTTTTTTTTAAACTGAATTTTGCACTTATGTTGTTGTTGAGGAGAGTTCTTAAGTGTTTCATAGGTAAAAGCATTAAGAAGAAAACTGACGATATCAACACTGGAAGGATCTAATTAAAACAAAGTCAGTTTTCTCTTTGAAAACTTTTACCACTGCACAATACAGGTTCCTATTTGAATAGCATTGGAAATCGTTTCAAAGAGGAAGTGGGTGATGCTAGTTAACGTCACCGGTTGTACAGATGAACTACCTGAATTAGAATCACAGCACTCACCATGCACTCTAGCTATGTGACCTCACGTTGGGAGTGAGTAAGATAGAGTCACTGAGCCAATTCCAACCTCGGTTTGTTTTTGTAAGTGAAGATTTATTGGAAGTCAGCCATGCTCCTTTGTTTACCTATTGTTTCCAGCCAAAGAGTTGAATTGTTAGAATAAAATTGTGTGTTCCACAAAGCCAAAAGTACCATCTGGCACTATATAGACGAGATTTGCAAGCCCTGTGTTAAGCAACTACTGTATATTTAGTGTCTTGAGCTGTAAAATGTGTGTGATCCGAACAACTCCTGAGATAATTATAAGGAATGAACGAGGTAATACACATATATGAAAACCTTAGAACCAATTGGACACATTATAAGCTCTTAATATTATCCATCATTGCAGATAGAATCTTTTCAGGTGTGAACCTACCCATACATTAACACAATGTGCGCATCTGAGATCTTGTTGAAAGTCTTTATTCTAAAATAAAGCAAAACAAAACAACAACAACAAAAAAGAAAACTACAGACAAACAAAAACACAACCACCCTAATAACAAAACCATTCAGGGTTGACTCAGTTAGCTGTAGTCTCCCACTCATTATGAAAAACCATATTCCTTGCACAGTTACAACTAGTAAGTCACTTAAGCATGACTACTATTTCACCAGAAACCTGGAGCCCTTTACCTTGTTTGCCATGAGTTTGTGGGAGTCTGTAGTCCATGGTCAAATGCTTCTCAGTAAAGTTAAGCAAGTGGCAGCTGGCACCATACAGCTCTGTTATAATGAAAACATGAGGTGGCTGCCATTACACAGTCCTGCACTAATGAGAACAGTAGGAGGCGAACATTACAATGGTCTAATGAAAACAGGAAATGGCTGGCATTAAACTGGTATAATAAAACAGGAGGTGGCTAGCATAACACTGGTAGAATAAATAAATTAAAAGATGTCAGGCCTCCCTGTTTTTTTATCTCCGTTGTGTGTGACCACAGTACTCACATTTTAGAGCAGATTCACTCAAAGTCAAACCAGTGTTGGATGAAAACACTATTTGTCATACTACACTTCCAAGTGTCTTTTGTTTCCATTTGTATTCCCCCCAGGCCAAAGCAAGCATGTTGTAAAATAACAATAAAATGTGCAATGAGTTATTTTTTTCACCCTTAATTCCATAAAAAGCAACAAAGCAACATGATTTTCAACTCAAAAGACTGGCTAGAATAAAATGGAACAATTCAGAATTTCTAATTTTATCTTTGCCTTTTCCCTTTAGATATCCAATTGTGACTATTCAGAGTTGCATAAAACACTACAAATGAACACAAAAAGGAAAAAAGTTGTAGAAAAAAAGTGAAACAGAAACTCAATAATCAATGGATTTTTTTCTGTAAAAAAAGGTTTCTTACATATTGAGTTTTTAAAAAAAATATGAGTGTATATAGCAGGCTGTTGTGTTTAGTATTTAGACAGCTTTTCAAGAAATCTATGCTCTATTGATTATACACATGGAACTAGCTGTATTTGATTCACTCTGTCCCTTCTCTTCCCTACCCCCTTTCTCTCTTTGATTTGGGTAGAAAATTGAAAACATCAGCACAGTTCAAGCTTGGGTCATTCATCCTCTAGCATTCAGGGTCTCTGTGTTAGTTGCCTCATTTTTTGAATAAAATGAAAATACATTCATACACAATTGTGACTTCATCACAGGAATAATGCGGACTTTAAAAAAAAGATTTATTTATTTTTATTGGAAAGTCAGATATACAGAGAGAAGAGACAAGGAAGAAGATCTGCCATCCGATGATTCACTCCCCAGGTGGCCGCCATGGCTGGAGATGAGCTCATCCAGAGCCAGGAGCAAGAAGCCTCTTCCGAGTGTCCCACACAGGTGCAGGCTCCCAAAGCTTCGACTGCTTTCTGAGGGCACAAACAGGCAGCTGTATGGGAAGCCGGGGGGCTGGGATTAGAAGTGTCACGAGCAAGATGAGGCCTTTGGCTGAGAGGATACTGCACATATTTTAAAGAAACATCCTGCTTCTTCTGCAGGCCTTGGTGTCCAAAAAAGAGGAAGTCTTTTAGCAAGTTATCCAGAAGAGAAAACCATATGATACAAATAAGTTAGAAATATTGATGATCAGGTGAAACACTTGCTTTTAAAAATAATCCATTCATTTATTGGAAAGGCAGAGTGACATAGGAAGAAAGAATGAAGAAGAGAAAGATCTTTTTTGCTGACTGATTCACTCCTCACATAGCTGCAATAGACAGGCTAGCTAGCCAGTCGGGAGCCAGAAGACACAAACCTCTTGAGTCTCTTCCAAGTGATTGGCAGGGACCCAGGTATTTAAGGAGAGACCATTTGCTCTCTCCTGTGCCTCAGCAAGACACTAGATCAAAAGCTGAGGACCCCATACTCAACTTGGACTTAAAGACAGGATGCATGTGTCCCAAGCAGTGGCTTAACACAGCACCATAATGTCTGCCCAGATAAAATGTTTTAATATAAACGGTGGTGTTTGGGCTCAAATCGCTAATCCTCCCCCTCCAAGTGTTAGCGTTCCATCTGGGTGCTGATTCATGTCCTGATACTACACTTCCCATCCAGCTCCCTGCCTGCAGCCTGGGCAAGCATAGTGGGATGGTCCAATCCCCTGGGACCCTGTGCCCATGTGGGAGACCTGGAAGAAGCTCCTGGCTGCTGGTCTCAGATAGGCTTGGCTTCAGCCCTTGTGGCCATTGGAAGAGTAAGACAGTGGATGGAAGATCTTTCCTTTTTTCTCTCTGGAAATCTGCCTTTCCAATAAAATTAAAGAAATCTTAAACAAACAACAACAAAAAACAAGTTTTAATACATTTTAATTTGGTGACTTTTTTGTTTCATAATTTTTAGTGTTAACAAAGTCTTCTAGGCTAACATAATAAACAAAGCCCATTTCACCACTACTATCCAATAAAGAAGCAAGAAACTGAGGAGAAAAATAATTATACAATTCCTTTCTTATTTCTCTAGCTAAATTACATCAATTCTTTTCTTCTTGAATCTGCCTTGATTAAAAATCATAACTGATATGAAACAGTTGAAACTCATGGATGCCAAAAAGTTAAACAAATGAGTAATAATTATGGACAACAAAAGGTTAATTAACTTTCCTTTTTTTTAAAATTGAAAATATAATGTAAAAAAAAGACACAGTAGTTCTGTCACATTTTAAAGGCAGAAGTAAATCAATGAAGCACTGAATACTAAATACATGTCTTGCATGAAAGCTGGTGCTGGGCTTGCAAGGGACTCACTGACATGGCTTAATCGAGACACAATGTGATGTGTGCCATGCATTCGAAATCAGCATCTGGCCCAGGGCCACTAAATTTGGCATCCCAAGAACTGATTCTATCCTGTGCCAGTTTCTGCCCCTGCAGAAACAAGACTCACTGAATTCTGAATCACAGTCTCGAATTTGCCCTGCAACAGAATCTCTTTGAATTGTGGAACCAGGAAACTTGCAAGTGAATGTAAAAAATCATTACAGAATACAGAACTTTGCAGATAAAAGATGTTTGCAGATTGTGAAATATTTTCAGTTAATCAATTGTGATAGCGAATTGCTAATAGCAAGCACAATGTATTTAAAACTACTTTTTCCTCACAGAAACCGAGAGTAACTTACAAGCTGTCCACACTGTCAAACTAAATGTAATAATGATAACAATAATATATGAAAGTTTATGAGTTCACCAGGTCATAAATTTACTTTACAGACCTCATCACAGTGTAAGGAGATATTTTTATTAGTTAACTTTGTGGAAGAAATGACATTTTGCCCTATATTCCAATCAATCAATTGTGTCAATGTCTGACATCTTTATTATATTATTAAATACCTCAGTCAATACTACCCAGTGTGATTGAGTTTTGCCATGTATTGCAGTTGTTAAAACTATGGATTTTTTGCTTTCAGAGTCAGATCAACAAGCAACAATATTGTTTTAATAAAAATTTTAGCATGTATGTATAGCTGCTACACCTATTACTGATTTAAACTAATGAGCTGACCTTTCCCCGACTGTGCTCAAAATCACTTCTCCTCGTGTTCCACTGAAATTACTGCCTTAAGCATCTGAGTGTACGTGCCAGCTTTGTGTGGCATCTGCAGTTCATGAAACCGGCACCTGGAAGTGACAAAGGGCTCATGAGGTGGCAAATGCCAGAGAAGTT
Organism: Ochotona curzoniae; assembly: GCF_017591425.1. Lineage (NCBI taxonomy): Eukaryota > Metazoa > Chordata > Mammalia > Lagomorpha > Ochotonidae > Ochotona > Ochotona curzoniae. The sequence goes on along the minus strand of NW_024466502.1, from coordinate 36,085,874 downwards.
GAAAAGACTTCCTTGGAACTGAAAAGGAGGGAAGGAAGGAAAAGACCACATAGAAGAAGACAAAGAAGTAAAAGAAGCTGTATTTTGGATTCTTAAAAAAAAAATCTCTAAAAGAAAATGCTTAGCAAGTTTTTCTGAAGGCCAATACAATGATTTTTAAAAATGAGTAGAAAAGATGCTAACGGAAGAAATTTCAAAGAAATAAATTGCAAGTGTTTTGTTTCCTTTCTTCCAAAGCTCATTAGAAGAAATTTAAGGGCCTGTGTAAAACAACGCCATAGGATTAAACGTCCACTGGTAAAATCTCATTTGTTAAAAAAGAAATCAGTATTTATTCTGAACAACACACCTTAATCTCCAATGTCTCCCTAAGTTTGCAAAGTTAACCATTTTGTTGTGATTTTCAACCTGAAGTAAATGTTTTTTAAATTGGATCATAAACGATTAAAATTTTCCAGATACATCAGTTGTACCATTAACATACCAGAACTGTTAGCATTTATCATAGAGAAATTTTGTTAACAGTCTACACTGGTATAATTCACATGTGAATTACTTTGCCTTCAATCTACCTGAAAATGAGAAGACAAAGTGAAAGTTAACTAATTGAAATTGAAAAATGCAACTTAAGAAAGCATTCATTTATTATTCTATTTTTAAGTAAAAACTGTCAAGCCACATCTGCAATGCCCTGTCATCGTTGCTGCACCACATAAACTGTACTCACACAGGGCAACAGCAAATGTATACATCACAACAAGAGTAGTTTGGTTTAAACAGTATTGTTAGGAAGCTATTTCTTCTACCTTATGTAATGAGTTCCCATCATATTTTTATAAGAAAATTAGTTAAAGTAGATCTCACAGATGACTTGCAGAAGCACATTCATGTTCATTTAACGCAGTGTCTCTGAGAGCGGGCTGAAGTGGGACCTGGGAGCACCATTTGTCAGAGCTCTTCAGAGAAACATACCCAGATACAGCATAATGTTACTGCTATCAATAGTGAACTCCATACAACAGTGTGCCTGTTGGGTTGTATCTTTTGGTGTCATATAACCACCTTCTATGGGGATGCATTTCATGATGTTCACACAACAAAATCACTTCACAGCATATTTTCAAGTTCATCTCCATCATTGACACATGACTGTATATAAACACAAATAAGCATATAGAATGAAGTATATTTGCTAAATTTTTCATTATATAGGCAGAAAAGATGACGTGCGTTTCATAGACACAATTCTAAGATGACCATGCTTAACACCTTCTCTCTCCTCCTAAAATCTATTGCTTCCTTTTTCTCTAGTTTCTGAAAAACATAAATTTCAATCTATTCCATGATCACTTAATGAATCACTAGCCATAGCATTCAACCAGTAAAAAGGAGAACAACCACAATTCCACAGGAACATGAAAGGCTAAAAGCAACAATCAAATCACAGTAATTCAATTGATAAAGAAAAATTGCACATTTATGGCATGGGATTAGATATTTTGGAACATATACATTGTGGAATCGCTAAATTGACCTAATATATTCCTTATCTCATATCCAAAGAATCAAGTATGAGAAGTAGACCTAATGAAATATTGAACGTAATTCACATTTGAAGTTCACACATATTTTTAGCAAGAGTTTTGTGGTCTAGGAGGCTAAGCTTTTGCTTGTGATCCCAGTTATCCATATGAGAATCTGTTAGAGGACTGGTTGTTCCTCTTCTAAGCCTGATTCCTGGTATGACATCTCGGCAGGCATCAGAAGATGGCCCAAGAGGTTGGGCCCTTGTTAGTCAAATAGAAGACCAGATGGAGCTCCACTCCTGCCTGGCTATTATGGCCATTTGGGGAGTGAACTAGCAGATGGAATCATTCTCTCTCTCTCTCTCGCTGGCTCTCACTTTCTATCTTTATCTGCCTTTCAAATAAACCAATCTTCAAATTTCTGTTAACATTAATTCAAGTTTAAAAATAGACATGATTATGTACATGTTTCTACAAAGCTAGTAGTAGGTTTTGAAATAATTATCTTGGGAAAAAATCCTTGAAATCACCCAAATGATCTCTGTTACGGCTTTCACACTCATTTCTATCAAGCAAGAAACAGCATTTGGACATACTGCATATTGGGAAAAGAAGAGAGGATAATTACATCGCTACGACAAACCATAGGTCCACCCTTTATCTGACAGAAGCTGATAATGTGACCGACTCCTCATTTAAAAACCCACTGACAGACCCAACAGAATACTTTTCGACAATGTAATGTCAATAAGTAGAAAGACCACATGTTGTCTTTCTTAAAAAGTTGTATTCTTTGGCTGTTTTTTAATTTCTTGGCTTAAACTTTTTTCAGGAAAGTATGCCTATTCAATCTCACCACTCTTTCATTTCAGAGGTCTTAAGGAATACTGGCTAAATCTGAAACAGCCCACAACATACTAGTAAGTGATTGAGGCTTAGCCAATCTGTCACTAGGAAGGCAATTGGGGACAAGATTGTCCATGTGCTGGTGCGCAGTTAATCCACTAGATTCTCATGAAGGACACAAGTGGAGTACTATAAGAATGAAGAAAATCTTTTAGAGCTATTTTTCATGTTTACCATTCTAATGTCCAAAGGGAGTATAGGATGAGTAAAATAATCGGTGTTTGGCACCAGAAATACATTTTTAGTATGCATTTAGTATTCAAATTACATATGAAAGAAAATGGTAGTTACCTTTATATGTCCATTTCTTATTTTAATCATAAATCAATAATTATTTGCCTATTATCTCTTTCCTAGTGACACTGTTTCTCTGGATAACCCCCACTAATACAATATTGCGAAGGTATTTCATAATATGTAACCATATTGCTGTATCAGAATACTGTCATTGTCTTGGGCTGATTTGTTTAAAGCTGGTTTTGAGTTTTACAACAGTTGAGAACCATGTCGTAACATGTAACGTGGATGAATTTTATGCCCAAGGCACACAGAAGTTTACTTTCCCCATTGTAAAGGATAAGTAGAAGCTTCTGTAGTGAAAGGAGGGATTTAGAAATGGATGAAAATAACAAAATTCTCGAAAATAGAATCATTGCACACTAAACCTGAAAGACTGTGGCTTGTTTAGAACATTTTATTAATAAGAACCTTCCTACTAGAATCATTAATTGCTGTCAAAAACTGTCATCTGATTGAGTGATTTCTTGGCAAATATGTTGTAGAGAATACTTTTTTCAATATTACTTTAGAACATCCTAACAGTTTTAGAAGAAATTATATCTAAAAATCTAGCTATTGTAACAAATTGTATTATTAACTTAGTTAATTTTCTATAAGGATAAATGCAGGAGTAAATGTGACATCAACGCATTTCTAATTTTAACTAAAAAATGAAATTTGCCAATGATATGCAAATGGCAATACAATATGTTAAGACTCAAATTATCTATACTGAATTTCAGATGATGAGTGGCTGTTCTTATTTTTAAAATAAGCTTATTACTTTTTTTTTTGTTTCAAAGGCAGAGCTACAGAGAGAGAGAGGAAAAAGAAAGAGATCTTCCATCTGGTGGTTCACTCTCCAAATGAGCACAACCTGGAGCCAGGTCTCCCACAGGGGGCAAGGGCCCAAGCACTCGGGCGATCTTCTGCTGCTTTCCCAGCCATGTTAGCAGGGAGTTAGGCAGAAGCACAACAGCTGGAACTTGACCCAGTGTCCCTCTGGCATGTTGATGCTGCAGGCAGTGGCACCGCATACTGTCATAGCTCCACCTTAAATGGCTATGTTTCACTGAACCCAAACTGCTGCTAAATATGACAGAATGCTCTGTTCAGGGACGGACTGCTGGTGGTTTCAACTTTGGTGTATGTCGTGAATTTAACTACTCACCTCTTCCTGATCTACTGCATCACATTGGTTAGTAGACACATCCTCATTTCTTTTGACCATAGTATTTACATATTCATTCTCTTTCCTTTCCTCTTTTTTTTTTTTTTAAGATTTATTTATTTTTATTGGAAAGGCAGATATACAAAGAGGAGGATGGTTCATTCCCCAAGTGAGCTCAACGGCCGGTGCTGCACCGAACCAAAGCCAGGAGCCAGGAACTTCTTCCAGGTCTCCCACATGAGTGCAGGGTCCCAAGGCTTTGGGCTATCCTCGGCTGCTTTCCCAGGCCCCAAGCAGGGAGCTGTATGGGAAGCAGGGCTGCCGGGATTAGAACCAGCGACCATGTGGGAGGCGAGGACTTTAACTGCTATGCTATTGTGCCTGGGCCCTTCCCTTTCCTCTTTTGTAACTTTTTTTTAAAAATTTGATTGTTAGACTTACAGAATGATAATGAGAGAGATAGACAAAGAGAGAGAAAGGGAGAGAGACTTCCATCCATTGATTCCTTCCTCAATTGAATGCAGGCTCTAAAGCCAGAATACAGGAACATGGGCAGCAAAATGACTTAGAGAAGAAGTGGCACCCATATGGCATGTTACCATCGCAGGTGGTCTCTTTACTTGATATGTGACAGTGCCAGCTGTTACAACACCGTCTCGATTGCACTGTAAGGATTATAGTGTTCTTTAGTTTCAAACATACAAACTAAAAATGTTTGCTGTTCCAAATGTAAAAATTACACTCTAGAGGTTTTAGAGAAAATATCTAGAGATATTTTCCAAATAAAATAAGAGGCTGGTTTGAGAGAAACCAAAGTAGAATGCGCTTATGAACTTTCTTTTTTTTACCATAAAATTGTGTTCAAAACCTTTCTGTTTTCCTCATAAATTTTCCTGTGTAATAAAATAAAGCTAAAGATGTGATTGGAAGGTCCATTAAAATATGACATATTTAATTATATGAATATAAGTGAAGTCTGAAACTAGATAAGAATGCCCATTTTCACTAGTGCTGTTAAAATATTATTAGAAGTTCTTGCTAGAACTATTAGACAAATATATATATATACACATACACACAGCAATTCAAATAAAAAACTTTAAATTAAGATTATCCATTTTTGCAGATGACCTGATTCTATACATAGGAGAACCAAAAGAATCAAGTTATTATTGGAAGTCATTAGAAAGTTTGGCAAGGCAGCACTGGTACAAAAATAATGAACAAAAATTGATGACCCTCAAATACACGAATAACTTTGTGGCCAAAAAAGAACTTGTCACTAGAGCCCCCAACCCTCTCCTTTAAAATACTGACGGAGAACATTACATACCTTGAAATCCACATAAGCAAAGACAAGGAAGCTTCTATGATGAAAATTACAAAACATTGAAAAAGAAAGAGAGGGCAACAATGAAAGAAGGAGAAATCTACAATGTTTCTGAATCAGCAGGATCAACATCATCAACATGTTTATATTACTGAGAGTCATATAGAGATTCTACAAAATACCAGCGACATTCTTCTCAGAAATATACACCTAGAAACACAAGAGACCATAAATAGACAAAGCTATCCTGAGGAATAAAAATAAAATGGGAGAAATCACAGTTTCAGACCTCAAGACATACTACAGGACAGTGATAATCCAAACAGTCTGGTACTGGTATAGAAACAGACAGGATCACTGGATCATGAGATAATATGAGAAACTAGCCCACACATGTACAGCTAACTAATCTTCAGTAAGAGAACTGAAAATAACCCAGGAAAAAAGGCTGGTCTCTTCAGCAAATACTGTAGGGACAGTTGGTTAGCAGCATGCACGAGTAGGAAATAAGGCACCCACCTGATACCTTATACAAACACCAGCTCTAAATTTAGCAAGGACCTACATTTGTACCCAGTATTCCTCATCAAACGGTTAGAGAAAAACATAGCAAGCACTCTGCAGATATAAACATTAGTAAAATTTTCTTAGAAAATTCACAAAAAGCACAGGCAGTCAAAACAGAAAATGAACAAATGGAACTACAGCAAACTAAGAAGCTTCTGCACAGCAAAGGAAACAAACAGTGAAGGAGCAAACAAAAGAATGGAAGAAAATCTATGCACAGTATATAGAAGATAGGTAACTAATATCCAGGATTGACAGGGTTTTGGAAACTCAATGACAGCAAAAGAACCTTGACAAAAACTAGGATTCCACTTAACCCCAGAGAGAATGGCCTACACGCAGAAAATCAACAATGTCTGCTCGCAAGGATGTGGGGGGAAAAGGCAACCTACCCCGCTACTACCATGTGTATGTAGAATATTCATGCAACTAGAAATTCTACCCACCATATGGCCCGGCAATCCCACTCCTTGGAATATATCCAAAAGAGCTAACAAATACATATGAGAAAGTGAGCTGCATCCCTGTATTCACTGGTGCACAATCAACACCTGCAAAAACATGCAATTTTTAAGAATTTTTATTTCCTTTATTGTAGTGCCTTATCTATTTTATTTGTGAAAATAAAACCAAACATACAATATGAAAACAAAACTTAAGTAAATCATGCCACTTTATTCTCTTAATGATCACATTTTTCCTGATAACATTTGTTTAAATTCATAGCACACAATCTAAATAGTAGTTTAACATTATTATATGACATGTACACATATTCTTAAAGATTATCACAGCGAGGAATAATGTATTATTAAAATGCATTGTAATTCTGTATTAATAGCAGCACAATTTGCAATAGTGAAGACATGGAAACAACTCAGATGCCCATTAAAACAGGAATGAACAAAGAAAGTATGCTATATCTACTTTATGGAATACTACTTAGCCATTAAGAAAAAATGAAATTCAACCATTTGCAGCAAAATGATTCCAGCAGAGACTATTATGTTCACTGAAACAAGCCAATCCTCAAAGGAAAAATGCCATATATTCACTCTGATATAAGGTAACCTTCATGCAAAATAGATCAGTAGGTAAGCATGTATATGCATATACTTATTTAGAAGATCTACATAATGGAGGCAAGTATGCCACGAAGTGGATTTACAGTGCAGTATGCACCTCTTACTTCTAATAAGTCAATAGAATGCTGAACTTTGTAACATACTCTATACCTACAGTGTCAAGAAACACTTAAATAGCAGAGTAATGGACTTGTAACTGTTACAGAACGACCAAACTTTTGCAAAAATGTAGCAGAAAACTCTGGAGGACAAGGAGTGAACAAGTAAATCCCTGAGTCTATGTAACTGTATCATGAAAAATAAAAAAATCTATCAATACTTAAATTTATATTTAATAAGGTGAATAAAAGTGATATTTATACTTTGTTAATAACTCAATAGAAAACATTTAATCAATGTCATCCATGACATAACATGAGAATGTGTTTAGGGAAAATGATCATCCTCCAAAGACTGGTGAGATAAAGCATGCTTTAGCAAGTCTGCAACGTGTTGTAACTTGGCACTGTTCCTAACAAGGAAGCAAGAAAGGGCAATGGAATGTTTCATTCTCACCTTGATGAGCCCTTAAAATGTAATTTTCTGTTTCTCTCAATTACTATATATTCCACAAGTGTTGACTAATTTTGGCTTAAAGCAGCCTCATAGTCAAATGATGATGAATGAATTTAATGACCTGTTCTGTTTTAACAGGAATCTAGTGTTAAAGAAAAATAAGATATTTAGACTAATCTGCAAGACTCCCTCTTGAAGTTTTAATAAACTGCCAAAACAATGTGCTAAAACTACAGTGAAAGAGTTATTCCAAGAAGACAGATTTTTTTTTTCCCAAGGAAATAAGTGATTTGCTTCAAAAGGAAGTGATAATTTGCCATGTTTTCCAAATGTGTTATTTGTTTTAATTATCTAGCTTCTAGAAGGTTCTACCTTGCATTATCAAGAAACTTAGCAACTATCAATTCAATGTCCTCAGGTGTGGTAAGCACTTCACAATTATATTGTAACAGTGCTTTTTCTGAAGTTATATCTTATGTGCTTGTGTATGTCACAATATATTGTGTAAATGTGTTTATTGGATGTTTGTCGACATGGTGGCCAAAATCAAAGCAAAACAAAGCAAGAAATTAACTAAAAAAAATTGGCAGGGATGATGATACATATGGATGTGGGTGGCTGTGTTTGAACAACATATCTGGTATCCTTAAGGGAACGTTTCAAGAGAAAAAAAATATTTATAACAAACTAGTGCATTGTGTTACAGTGTGTGAGAGTTTCAACTACATATTTGTATGCTATTAAAACTATAACCTATGTCTTTGTTGGCACGGTGCCCTTAGGTCTTATTTGTGAGACGGAATTTCAGCATAACAACTCACTCTCCTTTTACACTGCATACGTCAAGCAAGCATCAGATTTTGTTCCTCGTGTGTAGAATAGTTTCAAAATAGTGAGTATTGCTTATGCAAGTGAAACAACATGAATATTCATATACAATTACTTCACTGGGTTTATTACATGGGCTAGATGTAATCAAACAGAAAAAAATATGTAAGAACTAGATAACAAGTCCTAAGACACTCAATTCTTACTCTGTTTGTTCTGCCTTAAAAGTCCTACTTAAAACTTCAGAGCTATAGTTAGATATCATTTATTGAAAACACAGGTTTCAAATCGGAGGGTTATTTGTGCAAATCTACTTTAAATTCATGCAAATTGCATGGGTTTGGGAAACTTTAAGTTATCTGTGTCACTTTTTTCCTTATGTGTGATTAGATTTGCTTTATTGCATTATCATGAAGGTAAAAATGATAATGTAGGGACTGGTGCTGTGGCACAGTTGATTAAGCTATCCTGCCGTGTTGACATTCCATATAGGTGGTGGTTTGAATCTCAGCTGTCACACCTCCTATCCACTTCCTTGCCAATGCTCTTGGAAAAGCAGTAGTAGATAACACAATTGCTTGAATCCCTGTCACCTATGTGGCAGACCTGGCTGAAGTTCCTGGCTCCTCAGTTTGACTTTGCCCAGCCCTAATCAGTGAGACCACCTGGGGAGTGAAACAGTGGGTATATCTGCCCCTCTCTGTCTCTCTTACTGCCTTTCCATCTCTCTGTAACTCTGCTTTTCAAATAAATAAGTATATACTTTTAAAAGACAATTTTTATGTATAATATGAAAGTAATACCTGGATCATATCCATTTCTTTCTAAAAAGACTTATTGGATGATTTTGAAACTCAGAATTATAGAGATAGGAAGAGAGGAGAGAGAGAGAGAGGAAGAGAGAGAAAGAGAGCAAAAGAATATTCCATTTTTTAGTTCACTCTCAAGATATACCATGATGACCAGAACTGGGCTGGGCCAATACTAGTAGCCTGGAGCCTCATCTGGTAACCAAAGTAGGTGGGAGGGGCTCAAATACTTGGGTCTCATTCTGCTGCTTTTCCCAGGTCATTAGCAGAAAGTTGAATTGGAAGAGGATCAGGACTTGAAATGGTAACTGTATAGGATACCCACACTACCAGTGATGGTTTAATCCAGTCATTCCTTTTTAAATGATACTGCAAATTATTAAGAAACTCCTGTAATATTATGATTACTTGCAAACATAAAATATGTATTAGGCTTTGAGAAAACAACTTAGATCTTGGGTAAAATAAATGATTAATCTTATAAATACAGTAAGCATATGAACATATAAAAATATTAAGGAGAGCAAGACAATACACATTTTTTGCTGTAATTACATTAATGCATTTCCAAAATTTATTTATTTACTTTCTAGTTATTTGAAAAGTTGAGGAACAGAGAGGCACAGAAGAGACAAGCACAGAAATAGCTTCTATTCACTGATTCATTCTCCCAGTGTTCAAAACAGCTGGAAGTGTGCCAGTTTGAAGTGGGGAGTCATAGTATTCAACTCATGCCTCTTTATTGGGTGCCAGCATGTCAATTTCATTAGATATCATTTGCTATCTTTCAGGGTTAAAATTAACTAGAAGATGGAGAAGGGAATTGAACCAGGCATTCTAAGCAACAAACTGACCAATGCACCAAATGTCCTGCCTAATGTATTTTACTGTAATTAAAAATTTACTTTGTTATTTGTTGTCATTAAGTACTTTTAAAGGATGAGAAAAAATGAAGAAAAATAAGAAACTGAAAATAGTCACAGAGAATTTTGAAATATTTGTTTTTGTTTTTGTTATATTTTCCTAGGAAATTAGCGAGTGCTTCTTGTTATAAAGTATATTTTTAAAATTAAACCTTCTTGAGATCAAATGGATAGTAAAATGGAAAAAAATGTTGAGGAAGGGAATAAGAAAAGCCAAGACATACATGCTTGATACTACACAAAGCATCTAGATTAGGCTGCACATCCTTGTGCCCTGGTATACAGAAGACATGGAGCAAGTAGAATTAGATGTTCAGAATGTCCTAGACGTGTGTGAACTTGAATGCTGTACTATAAATTTACAATCATACAAAGGGATAATAAAAAACAGCTTTTGAATTGGTCTATCAGAAACACAGTGTGTGACAATGTAACACCTTCTTGGAGCAATTATCTTTATAGTAAATTGCATCAGGTTCAATGGTTCTTTTCTGTTACCAAAGATATAAATGAATAAAAGTAAATAAACACACACACACACACACATATATATATACACACAGACTTTGAAATGTAGAACTGATCTGTATAATAATGAAATAGTAATAAACTCAATAAGAAACATAAGTAAACTCTTAAGAAATAACAACTTTTGAAACAAATCAAGATAGATTTGAACAAATAGAAAAACATATCATGGTCTGTACAGCAACATCTCAGCTTCATAAAAATTACACTTTTTCCAAGTTAGCATTTAGATACAGCTCAATATCAATGGTTTGCAAAAAATTTTTTTCTGCTTTATTTGAAAGAGAAAGAGAGAGAGAGAGAGAAATTGAGAGAGGCCTTGCATCTTTCATTCACTGGTCACTCTTGAAAAGTCTATTACGGTTCTCACTGGACCAAGCTGAAGCCAGGAGCTCAGATTGCAACCTTGGTCTTGCATAAAGTTCCTTTAGTCTGAGGCCTCACAGGGTGCACATAGTCAGCAAGTTGAAACTGGAAGTCAAGTAGCAACATGAACCTGGTCACACTGGTGGGAACTATGAGCATTCTCAGCGGTATCTTAGCCACTGTGTCAAACTCTTGCCCTGATACCACTGATTTTTGTTTTTGTAATAATTAAGTATTTAACTGCATATGTGTGTGTGTGTATATATATATATACGTATATATATATATATGTATGTGTGTGTGTGTGTGTGTATGTGTCTATGGAGCCATCTTAGCTTTGTTCATTCAAAGAATCTAGACACAATGATTTATTGATTCATTGAAACCTGTATCTTGGTTTCAAACCTTTCTCCTAAGCAAAGAAATTAAGATGTGTGTAAAGAATGAGTCAAATTTATTACATAAAAAGCCAGGTTCAAATGGGATCATGGAAAAGGACCTAGACCCTTTTGATTTGAATCTAGTTGTCAATGCTTAAGGCCATTTGATCTTCCAGAGAAGTAATGATTTTCTTTTTATTTTTGTGTCATATTTAAGAAAAAAATACATGGGATTATGATATTGAAAAATTAAATACAAAATGAAAAATAATTAATATTTCATGTAACCACTACACCAACTTTAAAAATTGACCATTTAAAAATAACTAAATATTAACTTGCCTTTAAAAAAAAAGACTGATTTTCATTTTCCAACACAATATCAAGGAAGCATTTATAAAGAGAAGCATGCTAGCAAATACAGAAGAATTGTAGTATTAGAAAAATAATTTTACCATCTGCAATGGTGTGAAATATGCAAGTAAAAAGTAAAAATCATTAATGGGCAGTACCACAATGAAATTATAATTTCACATTTTGAATGTTACTTGTAAAGTGAGAAAATTCGCAACAGAGATTTGTGCTCACAACTTTAATTGAGTGATCAAACTTGGCATCACTGACAGTGAGATAAACTTACCTCAAGCGTCCCCTGATGCATTCAGTACTATGGCCATAGATTTATGTACAACATATTACTACTAAAAACTGCTCTTGTAACTTAAATCAAAATCTTCGAATGAAAACCAAATGTTCGGGAAAGAGGACCAGATAAAAAGAAGTCAAAAGGGAAACCAGCAGATAAACCTAGCATGTGGTCAATCTTAAACAAATAATTTATTCTCTTTAAAATGCAATGTCCTATTTTTAACAAAATATAGTGAGACTGTTCTGTCAAAAAGAGGCCAAGATAACATGGTGTAATGCATTTGTTTTAGAAATGTATTTGCATTGAAGGTGAAATCTAATGTGTCTATAACTTGTCTGAATGGCTCAAGCTGGTTGATAAATGATAGGTAGATGATTACATAGATAGCAGACAGGCAGACATTAAATCAAAGGAGAAATCCTGGCATGAATGGCCAATGTATGGTGTATATTTCAAAGTACTGTAGCCACTCCACACCAAAGTCTGATCTTGCGGGCTGAGGACTTCCATGACAATCTTTCACTGAGCACCCAGAGAGCTCCCTGGTTAATGCATTAGAAGGCACAAAAGAGAATGCACAGTTGAGCAGAAGAGCTCTCCAAAACTTTTGCCTTATAATCTGTTTCACATTGAACTTGAGATTAAGGATTGTGTGACTTTGAATTTTGTTGAATAACAGTATCAGAAATACTTTCACTGATTTCTTTCTTCTTTCATTAAAACAAGCATAACTCATAGGAACATTCATCAAAGGCTTCTTAACAATTTTGGACTTTAATATATTATGGCCTTATACACTACAGAAAGCATTACATAGAACAACTGAACGTAGAAATAGCTCTGGCTCCTCAGGATACCCTTCTTCAATAAGAGAATACAAGTTAGCTGATTATAATTTTGCAATAATTACTTCATCTCCACTTTGTGTAGACAGAGCTAGCATTAACATTTATGGAGTGTGAAATCAAGCAAACTGGAACTAATTGAAGTATTAGTCAATACTCTACTCAAGTTGAATAAAACAAGATTAATATGAGTCAGGTAGTAATTTGGATACACATGTCATTCCAGATAATCTCATTCTAAATATAATCAATGTATACCATAAAATAATATGTGAAGCAGATACATCTATTCAGCTCTTTATTTTCCCTTGCTCCTTCCTTATCTTATTTTCTTCTCTCCGTTTCCATTTTCTTCACTCATTTTTTTTCTATAAACTCACCACTTTAGATGTATCCATCATTTGTCTAACACTCTACAGACATTTAGTCGTATGTGTGCATACGGATTATCTAAGAACTTTGAAAGACCATCTACTTATAGCACTGTAAGAAAGCAGTACAGTGCATATAAATATGGCTTTTGTGTCTGAAAGAATTGTGTTAAATTTTAGCTATTTCTTTTGACAACTTATTATCTGCTATCTAAAGACAGCAATGCCTATTTCAGCTGAATAAATAATTAGAATAAAACACATAATAATAGGGATCCGACACAGTAGCCTAGTGTAATGTCTTTCATGCACCAGGATCCCATATTGGCACTGGTTTGTGTCCTGGTTGTTTCACTACCCTTTTAGCTTGCTGCTTGTGGCGTGGAAATCCAGTGGAAAATGGTCCAAAGCCTTGTGATCCCTCACTGATGTGGGAGACTCTTAACAAGCGCCTAGTTCCTGGCTCAGGATTGGCTCATTTCTCGCCACTGCGCCCATTTGGGTAGTGGATCATCAGCAGATGAAAGACCTTTTTTTCTGCCTCTCCTTCTTTCTGTGAATCTCCAATAAAGATAAATCCAACAAAAATCTCCAATAAATTCCAATAAGAATATCCAATAGAATATAAATCTTAAAAAAAAATCACTTAGTAATAATCAAACCATTGAGACAAGTCAGAAAGTACCATGCTGGAAAAGTTAAGCAGTATACCAAAAACTGAATCAGAGCATGTGATTGTAAACCTACAAAAATATCCTTTGATACAATACTTCATTTTCCTATTTTTCTTTCTTGTTAAGTCCTAATCAGGTCAATCTGGAGATTATCAGCATGGGATTAATTTATCCAGGATAACACTGAGCACTGCCATTTCAGATCATTATGGCTTGAGAAAGAGGTGGAGATAATGGCATATAGTGGGCAGAGACCATAGATACTTTCTCTGGTGGACATGACAGTGGCACGTGACAAGTAACTATCCAGTGTATAAAGTCAATGAAAGAGGTTTAAGGAAAAAATGAGCTATTCTTATTATGTTTAGAATTTATAATGGCCAACCTTTCGCATTAATCAATACTTCAATGTTTGTTGATGACCACCTTGCGTTAGACTAAGCTCTGAGCATGCATTTTACAGTATAAGGCATAGCCCTTTTCCTCATGATAATTGATTTTGTCTTTATCATTTTATACTCTTTTCGTAGGTTTTTGGTGATCATTTCAGAACTTTCAGCCATCCATTTGTTGTCTCTGATATCTTCACTATTTTTTTTCTGAAAAATCCCCACAAAACACATTGGACTGCGTCATACACTTAATTATTTACATACTGGTTCACGTGTTCTTGTTGTTTTAAATATACATCAATTCCATCTGCACCATAAACTCTGGATGGGAATCACAGAGAGGAAAGAGACATTTGATCAGACAGTAAAAACCGCATACCACTAAGGTGAAATAAACACAGTGATTTCTGAGTTTCTTGAGTGTTTCAAGATAAAATTTGACCAGTGGTGTCTCCATAATCTCCGATTTCAACCTAGGAAGACAACTAGCTTCTTATATTTTTCTGAGCACTGTACAGTTTACCTAATGTAGCTGAACAGAAAACTAGGACCTCTGAGTAACGTTTAGGTATTAAAATGAAATACATCTATTCTTTTGTTGTTCATCAAGGAAGAGATTACATGAAGTGACTTGGCACCTGCTTTTACTCTACTTCCCTCACCATGACTGAATCAACACCCAGTTTCTGACTAGGGGAACTTAGCAAACTGTGTCTATACTATTTTACTTTCTACTTTAAATTTCTCCCTATTTGAAGTGGTCTTTACACTTACAGAAGTCTCTTCTGTAAGTATTTCTCTCTCTCTCTCTCTCTGCTTGTGTCTGTGTTTCTGTGTGTGTGCATGCACATATAGAGGAGCTGATAGGAAAAAAAAGTTGGCAGAAAGAACGTATTCTAAGTATCTCTAGCTTTTTTTCAACACTTGTATTTCCATATTGGATATATAAGGTTGAAAATACCACTTTTAAAAGGATCTGTTCTGGTATTCTACCTTTAAGCAAATGAGGAAAACTCAAAGTACTCAGCGGTACAGAAAAAAACCTGCATCTTCAAATTCTCCATAACAGCCCCTTACAGCACCTGTAGCAGTATGAGATGCTTTACTGTAGCTACTCAGACACTTTTTAGCAATGTCCCTCCCCAATTGTTTTCTGTGTTTTAAGTCAAATTTTTTGTATAGCTGAAACTTTCAGTTTTTCTTTCTCTGTAGATAGTTCCTTCTCTAAAAACTATGTTTCTTTATACTGGGAATTACACACATGTTATTTCATATCTAATGAAATTGAGAATTTTGAATCTCAAACAAAAATATGTTTAATTCCTTGTGTTCTAAAACTGTAAATTTCTAAAATCAAGGTTCTTTAACTGTACAATAACTGTGAGCACACTGTGGCAACACAAAAATCAACTATATGTGTTTATATATGAGTATATATAGTTATTATATTTTATATAATTAAATACTTATATATACATACAATAAATTACATTTCAAGGAGAGTCTGTCCTATGAACTAAGAAATATATTAATTTAATGTGCACATAGCAATTTAAGCAACACTGTAGTTTCTTTGTAAATATATGCTATGTAAATAAAGTTGAATATAGCTGAAGGGGCAATATAAAAATAGTTTTCCTATATGAATATGTACTTTATGGTTATTCCGTATTCTATATTCTCGCTGCATCTATATAATGGTGTCATAAATATTTCAGTACTAATTTGAATCTGTTCTTCTCTTTGTGCAAGCAATTTCATTTTCCTTTGCTTCCTGGAATAGAACCAATTGCCCATCTTTGCACCTCCAAACAAAAGCTATCCAATCTCCCACAATTTTTCACCTGATGCTAGTAATAAGCATGCAGAAAAATGGAGTCTCTGTTAATGTCATCATTTGCATAGCTATTAGTATTCCAGTGCCTCGCATTAGAGATTGAGAGAAAAAGTAACACCGAACTTTATTCAATCAAGAAACAATCAGTGTCAAAAGCCCAAAGTCCAAATCTACCTTTTTAATTATAGTTTCTTTCCATATGGAATTGTACATGAGGTGCAAAGGTTTATTTGTCAGTAAAAACAAGAAGAGCTTGCACCATATAGGAGAAATACACAACAGAACTGTGCTTGAATACAGGAATAGAAATTATTTGTTTGTTTCTCCAGAGAATCCTTGGTCCTGCACACTCCTGAAACCACGTAGTCTGTGGGTGTTCTCTGAGGGAGAATTGTCTATTTTACTGCTAGATTAGGTCAAGGCTGCCGTTGCAATCTGGTATCACTTTAACAGAGAGGCAATTTCACACAATTAATTTCCTCCTTTAAAGGAAGTAATAAAAGACAGGCAATTGGAACCCTTGCAATTTATAACTAATATCCTTTAGTAACTAGTGCACAAATCTGCAAACACAAATAGCCCCCTTTGTGTGCATTTAAACACACAAGTACACATTCAATTTGTAAATGACAATGGGTTTTTCACAGATTTATTG
Source organism: Ochotona curzoniae (assembly GCF_017591425.1). NCBI lineage: Eukaryota > Metazoa > Chordata > Mammalia > Lagomorpha > Ochotonidae > Ochotona > Ochotona curzoniae. The sequence goes on along the minus strand of NW_024466502.1, from coordinate 36,069,198 downwards.
TGAACCTTCCAAAAAATAAAGCAATTCTGTAAAAGCGTAAGGCACTCACTGACTCATGGATTCTAGATTCCTCTAAGGGCACTTCTGTGCACCTTGGGGATTTCAGAATGTGGTTGTGATATATGAAGGTAGGAAAAGGACCAGAATACAGGAAAGTAGCATAGTGTGAAGACAGACTCTCATGCCTAATTCAGAAAGCTTGGCAAACATTGTATACATTGATTTTAGAACTGTTTTCTATTTTTTAGACTTTTTTTTAAACGTTAAAAGGCTGTGTAAAGTGCTGTAAAGTATACCATAAGCTCTCTCTTTTTGCTTCCTTGTGTGGACGTACTTTGCTTTTTGGACATCCCCTTACTGTCAATACTTACATCTGTTGTTTAAAAAGCTATTCGTGGTGCAATTGCTTTTTAAATGCAAACCCATATGTGTGATCTCTAGAGGAACTGGTAAATTTCACCAAATAGGCATTCCTAAATTACATGCCATCTGTAGCTACTGAAGAGAGAACTGAACCTGCTCAGCTGTGATTTTTGCACCAATGTTTCCATCATTTTGATTGGCCCTAGGGAAATCATCGGCTTTTGGCATATACTTTTCTAACCCCCAACAGGTTATTATGGTCTGCTTGAGTTGCATTGGCTCAACGAATATTTTATATATTTTTTTGGCACATAGTAGAGCCCATTTGGCTTTTTGAATTGATTTCCTAACCACATTCTGCCATGATGAGTTAAATTATTTTTTAAGCTTTCGCTAGTGAGGACATGGCGAATGTAAGCTTACTGCATAAATTGAGTTATTTAAGCTGTTGATTGAAATACAAGTAACCTCCTAATTTGTATACTTTAACAGTTGAGCAACCATAACAAAAAGTATAACATTATACAACTGAGATTAAAAGATAATGATACGGAAATTACAAGGCATAGAGTAAATTTCTAGTACATACTTTTATCAATCTTCAATGGCAAAGGAAGAGAAGAAACCCGTGTGGGACACCCAGATAAAATTCCACATTTCAGGCTTTGGTTGGACTGAGTCAGCTTTCGTGGCCATTTGGGGAGTGAACCAGTGGATGGAAGGTTCTTTTCTTTCTCTCCCTTTCTCTTTCTCCTTGTGTGTATATTTGTGTGCGTGTATATTTGTGTTTGTCTCACCCACGTAGACTATGCATTTTAGTAAAAAATGAAAGATAAAACTTTTAAAAACAAAGAACAAAGAATATTTTTTCCAATTACATAGTTTCTTACACACATAAGTTATGCTTTCATCAAAAGGAATTTTAAGATCATATTTATTAAGCTATGGATAGATGCTTTTCAAAGCATTCCACTGGTAATGCTGATCCTCCAGCTAGTATCATTTTAGCCTGTAAAACAATCCAAATTTGATGTAAGAATATTATCTTATAGGATTAGTTTCCCTTGGTTTTAACTATACATAATGGTTTTTTTTCTTTTTTTTTTGTAAATACAGACACGTAAACAAAGTCAGGAGATGATCAAGATGAAGTTTAGCATCATGTGTCACAACTCTAAGAAGGACACGTGTAACGCTTTCCCACTCTTTGTCTCCGTCAGTTCCAATGATTCGTATTTGGCTCAATCTTCAGCGACTGTTGCATATTTACAGAGTGCAGAGAAGTCTGCAGAATGAAGAGGCAATGGTACTGGGAGCCTCAACTACAGCAGGCTGAGAAACGGCAGCACCAGCCACGTATTCCATATACTGTTGGAGACCTACACTTGTCATCGCTATGGTAGGGTAGTGATGAAGAATGAAATAAAAGAACAGGAAGAAATGACAGATATCAGCACCAAGGGCTAGGATAAATGCAGGCAAGAGTTTCAACACCAATTAACAGCTCACCACTTGTTTGAAGTCTTTTTGAAGTTCCTTTGTCTAACCTTCCCCTCGAAACTTCCCGTTTTCAAAGGATATTATCCAGTATAAGCTCAGATATATAGCTGGGTAGGATTATATTAGAATAATAGTATGTGAAGAATAATCTTCAGAATAAAAAATTTCAACTCTGCTCTAAAAAAATTGGCCCTGATAGCAATGCCAAGAATGCTTAGCAAAATCGTCTCTGATCTAGATTCACATTCTTGTTCTCATGTTTATCTGTAATGACACAGCTATACTAATTATGGTACTTCTCTTAGGATTTATTTGGTGGGGGAAAGTTCTTAGAAATATTCCTGAAGGGTCCAGCACCGTGGCCTAGTGGCTAAAGTCCTCGCCTTGAATGTGCCAGGATCCCATATGGGCGTTGGTTCTAATCCTGGCAGCTCCACTTCCCATCCAGGTCCCTGCTTGTGGCCTGGGAACGCAGCTGAGGACGGCCCAAAGCCTTGGGACCCTGCACTCGTGTGGGAGACCTGGAGGAAGTTACTGGCTCCTGGCTTTGGACTGGCACAGCACCTGCTGTGGCACTCACTTGGGGAGTGAATCATTGGATGGAAGATCTTCCTCTCTGCCTCTCCTCTTCTCTGTATTTCTGACTTTGTAATGAAAGTAAAATAAATCTTTTTTTTTTTTAAAATAGGACCTCTTCTAAATTTGAGAGACCATTTAGTTTAAAGATTTAACCAAATGCTTGAAAGAATTAGGTAAAGAAAGATCTATTCAGTTCCATTGATCTTAAAAAAAAAATAGTAAGAAAGCCTGACTGTGTTCCCTTTCTCATCAGTTGATAAAGGCAAGGAGGTATAAGCAGATGATGTTATACACATGTATTTTTTATGACTGGATCAGCACATCAGCCAATGTGTGTGTGTGTGTGTGTGTGTGTGTGTGTGTGTGTGTGTGTGTGAGTGTATGTATACTCACATGAATATTGGTTAGATACTTCTTTATGGGATTGACTTTTATGGTTGAATAAACATAATAACACTAAAAACATATTGAATATAAATATATATAAGACATAAATCTGCACAAATTTTGTTATATAAATACATAAAAGACAGACATATTTGGAAAAAGTTACTGAGTGGTAATTAGGTAGTGTTATTATATGTAAGGAGAAATTTTGCTTTGCATTTTTGTATACATTTTCCTTGGTAAGAATAAAAAAGACAAACATGTCCCTTGAGACAGAAGCAACAGGAAGTAATAGAAGCAAAACATTTCTATTTTATGAAAGGAGAATCTGAAAGCATTATTTTGTTATATGGAAAATTGAAAAGACACCGGGGTGTAAGTGAACACAAAGAATATCAAGAACAATTGTATTATGAAGGATTTCACGATGCATTATCATTCGAATGTTTCTTACTTTTGTTTTATGTGTTTATTTCTGTGTTAGTCTCTCTCTCACTCTCTGTGGCATTCATTTCCTTTTGTTGGCCATATCAGATAGAATTAGATTTGTATAACATAGTGTGTACAGACAGAAAGATACATACATAATATATTCTCCCTGCCTTTCACTTTCTAAATACTGTTCCCCAGAGAGATTCTCTGCCTTGTGTCCAAAGTCTAGTGTCAAGATGGATAATCCTTAACTCACTGCTCAGTCTGATCTCTGTGACTGCACTGGGCCTTGAACTTTTCATGGGAAGGGGGGAGGGGAGCTCAGGAATCACAATATTCTTCCAAAGGCATCTGTGGCTCGCCCTGGCTCCACAGTCGTGAAACTAATGTATTGATGACTGAAGCTCATTTTAAGTTTTATTTTCTCGTTCTTTCATTTTTTAAGGTCTAGAATAACAAACCACCTCAATAATCAGTGACTCACGTTTTATTTATACTTATACTGAAATAGGACCTGAAATCAAGCATTTTATTTTTGTTAAAAATCTAAAAGTGTATTAAAATATTTCCAGAAACATCTCTAAGTCAATCAATTTTAAATGAAGTTTTTTGGTTACTCCCTTGTTTAATGCATATCTGAATTAGGAATATTTTGAGCTGCTTGAAGCACGAGTGTTAGTAATTTTTGTTTACTTTTTAATCCTTTCTCATTTGAAAAGCAGAGTGACTCACAGAGTGAGAATAAGACATGTTTCATCTTCTCATTCATTGCTCCAGCTCTTCCTGGCTACAGGAGGAGCCTGTACCCACAACAGACCCAGAAAAGGCTCCTGGCTTCGGATGGGCATAGCATTGGCCATTGCGCTCACTTGGGGAGTGAATCATTGGACTGAAGATCTTGCTCTCTGTCTCTCCTCTCTGTATATCCGCCTTTCCAATAAAAATAAAAGAAATCTTAAAAAAAAAAAGAAGTAGAAGTGGAGAAATATAGCCAGTGCACTCACAAGAGACACTGACATTAAAGTCAGCAGCTTAATTTATCACACCAAACTGTTGGATTGTATCTCTCTTTCCCTCTCAATAATATCTGAAACTAGTCACTTTCCAAAATGTTAGTTATTCCTTTGAAAAATTGAGATGGATTGAAAGAGAGACATCTTCCATCACCTCGTGCATTCTTTCAATGTTCACACTGGGGACCAGGCCATGACAAAGTCAGGATCTGGAAACTCTATCTGGGTCTCTCATAGAGTAATAGGGACTCAATTACTGAAACTGTCACCTGCTCCTGCCAGGGTATACATTAGCAAGAAGCTGGAATCGGGATGCCCATGAGTAATCGTAACGATTGTGTCAAACACCTGCTCAGTTTTGTTTCAGTACATGTGCTGTTTCTGTTCTTTAATTTATGTTTTGACTATTTTAAAGCATTATCTTAAGATGATGCACTTGTGCCTGAACTTTAAAGGGATTTGTACATACCTTAAGGATTGGACAAAAAAAAAATTGTGTGCATGTGTGCATTGCATGCTTCACTTTCTTTAAATGTTGTTTAGTTTTCTGGGGCTTTCACTAGCTGTAAGCAGAAGGTTCCCAAAGCATTGTAAGGTATATAAGCTCTTTCACATTGACATTCACAGACTCATGTCCCACAGTTTCCAATTAAGTATATTTCAATCCAGTCTTATTACACTTCTGAAAGTGATATTTTCCCGAACACTGTATCCTACATTGTTATTTTGACCTTTTTATTCAGTGAAACCAAGGGGGATGCTGTCTGGTCATGTCTATCATTACATCCCAGACCACAGCATAGTTGCTTGGTATAAAGAAAATGCCTGATCTATCACAGAAAATTCTCATCATAAATATCTGTGAAATGAATGAAAGCAGCACAATAGTCCTGGAATGTTCCTCTTCCCAGAAGTACTGAAGACACATGCTCTCTTTGCTCAATGTTACTTGCTTTAAAAATCTATTATGAATTATATGTTTTACAAAAATCACTGATGTTTTTCTGTTTGTGATAATATTCTGAGTTCTTTAGCACAAGGGTCACAAAATATAATAAAAACATTAGTTAGTGACGTAAGTAAAAGGTTTGGGAATATGGGTGAAATCTCAACATACATAGTTAATAGAATCGACACAGACTAAGCAAAGGAATGCATTAACAAAAGAATGACATTCCAGGAGAATTCCATTGCTTTTAACACTTATCAATTTTTTTTTCATTTTGTAATCAGTGCATTTTTCTTTATTTTTTTTTAGTTTTTAACAGATTCAATATGATTTATAAATACACATCTAAGAACAAGCTGTTCCATTCATTCTTCCCATCCTCCATTCTCCTTTGTTTTTATTTTGTTTTTTTATGATGATGTATGCATAGTTGGGAAGGACGAACGCCCACATGGACCACTGATTAGGATGGGAAGAATTGAGGATTGGAGGAAATTTGATGAAACAATTGTTTCCAATTTTTTTTTCTGTCTCAAGGAAAGAAGGAAAGAATGGAAGAGGGTTGCTCCCGGTAGCCTAACCACATCAGCATCTGGGGATGTGGGACAACTACTCAGTGTAATGCTAGGGTCCCCAGTGTGGAGCATGTTCTGCCCAAATGGTTTTGGGAGCTCTGAGGTATTGTTGATTCATTGGTCCAGGTTTGAGGAAATCCTTCCAAGGTCCATTGACTGACATAGTCAACCTTAGAGGTTTCACTTACCCAGATACTTTTTGTCAAAGCTTGGCTGAGAGAGTTGTTCAATTTGCTCTGCCATCCACAATACAGGATAGCCTCTGTGGGTCTCAATGATCTGTCATGTTCCCCCATGTGCATCTGGGTATGCCATCTACTGTACAGGCTTCAGCAACTAAGGAAGCCCAGTTCTGACACATGCACTCCATGGTCAGGCCGCTCATCCTGTGCTTTTTCCCTGTGTTTGAAGTATTGAGACCATCAGTTCAGTTGATGTTGTTGGTGTGTGCGCGGGTGTGTGTGGCATAGAGTGGTTCTCCAAAGAAACCTCGCCAGAAGTGACTCCAGACCTGCTTCAATTGTGCCAGCCAGTGCAGGGTCCAGCTTAGTCTGCAGCCAGTTCAGCCTACACACAGTACCGTTGGTTGTAGTTGTTCAGTCACTTCTGTCTCCAGCCCCTTCTCATAGGCAACCCAATGGATGCTGTGAGTCAGCCCAACACTGTCTACCACATACTTGGCCCTCACATCCACCAGCAGGAACTATAGCCTAGTTGGAGTGACCCCTCAAAACTCCCACCAGGCCCTCCTCCATCCTTGGCACGTGTAGCAGATTGGTCCAATTGGTCCCACACCTCATTGGTTTTTGTGCACATCAATGGGTGCTACAGTGTAGCTCAGCCTGACTAACTCCACTATCCAGCCCACACTTAGGCTGGCAGGTGCTACTGCTTGTTCAGCCAGGCTTACCCCCAGCCCTGGTTCAAATGCTCAATGGTAGGAAGTTCAGCCCTTCAGGTTTCTGTACTAGGCCCATTCATAGTCTTGGCTATCACACTTTACAGGTGGTACTGCAATCTAGCCTGACAGGATTGTTCCCTGTGTCAGCACATTCCAGCTGATGCTGCAGTAAGTTTGACCAGCTTGTGCTTACTCTGGCTCCTGCATATAGTGTTGGATACAGTCAGCCCAGCCTGACTCTCCCCCTAACTCAGCTCATATGCAGGCCAATGGGTGTTGTAGTTCTGCATAGCCTGGTCTGCCCCAAGTCCCAGCTCTCACACTCATCAGCAGAAGCAGTGGTCCAGCAGGAGAGCACCTACAGTCCTCCTTCCAGGCTCACCACCCTCTCCCCAGCTTGCTGGGGGTTTTACTTGTGATGGTGGATCCTATGGTCCAGTTTGCCATGACCTGCCTCACTTCAGCATTCATTGGTGGGTGCTGGAGCCTGGCTCAGCCTGAACAGCCCCAGTCTAGGTGTTAATGTGAACTTGCTGGTGTTGTAGCCTAATCCAGCCTGTCCCACACCCTGGCTTGGGTCTCATATTTGGCCCAGCCTGAACTACCCCCACAGGTATGCTGGTGGGTACTCTAACCTGGCATCAGCTGGGCTGTTCCCAGCTTCAGGTCTTGTGTTCACCTGTAGGGACTGCATCCTGGCAGAGGAGTTTCCCAAATCCCTCTATCAAATCACTTCCCAGCTGCAGATCTCCTGCATACCAGTGGGTTCTTGGGCCAGCCAGACTTGGCCCACCTCCTATCCTGGCAGGCACAGCAGCCTTGCCTAACCAGCCCACACCCAATCTGGCTCTTGTTGTTGGGTGTTACAGCCAAGTCCTGTCTGGCCCACCTCCAAACCCAACTTTTGTGTGGCTCAGCGAATATGAGACTTATTCCATCCTAGCCTACTAGCCCATGAGCACTAGCAGATACTGGAGCCCAGCGCAGTCTGGCACACCATAGACCCAGTACACCCATGGTGAGGGATACTACAGCCATGTCAAGTCCAGATTGCTGCCTCCTGTTTTGGTTCTCGCATTCACCAGTGGGAACCTCAGCCCAACCAGTGTGTTTCCTCAATTCCCCAACCAGGCCTGCACCTAGCCACAGATCTTGTATGTGTACGTGGTTACTCTGACCCAGCCTGGCATAGCTCATTCCCTATGTTTGCGTTTGCCTTCAGATGCTGTAGCCTGGCCTAGCCCAGCGTGCTCCTAATCCCAACTCTTGCTGATGCGTGCTGCAGCCCAACCATGTCCAGCCAGCCCTCATCCCTGGCTTTCATGCAAACTGGTAGGTATGAGAGCCTAGCCTAGAAAATCCCACATCCCATCCTGGCTCCTGCACTTTCCAGTGTGTAACTATTTTGCCTAACTCTTCCTAGTCTACTGCCCCACAGCCAACCGACATACCTGTCAACAATTGGAGTAACCTTGCTGGCTTGACTGACACCCTGCCCTGACTCACATGCTCACCAGTAGGAGTTACAGTCCCTAGGGGAGTTCCCCAAGTTCCCCTACCAGGCTGACGCTAAGACCTAGATCTCACATATGCCAAAAAGGGGTACTCTGTGCCAGGCAGGGCGTGTTAGGCCCTTTCCTGGCATAGTGCACCCCCCAAGTCTCAACTTTTGTGAGTGTTGATGGGCAATGCAGTCTGACCTTCTCCATTCTTAATTTTGAATGTGTATGTGGTGCTGTAGTCTAGATCAGCCTGGCCTGTTCCAAATCCCAGTGATCATGAGTGTCAGAAAGTTCCATGATAATACAATCCCCAGCTCTTGAGCAAACCGGTGGGTACTACAGTCCCACAGGGAAAAGTCCACAATTCTCCTCGGAGTCTGTCCCAGACTTGGTTCTTTTATGTGATGGTTAGTGTCATGCCCAGTCTAACATGACCAATCCCCTGCTCTGACACTTAGTAGTGAGAACTGTGGTCTAACCCTGCCAAAGTAGACCCCCACCTGCCACCAGCTCTAGCTTTTGTGTGCATTGGTGGATGGTTGCCAGTGTTAACTGGCTCAGCTCTCTTCTCCAGCATGGACAAGTGCATTGGTCTGGTCCAGAAAGATACTTCATTTCTCTTCCTCGGTACCTCTGTGTCTCAGCCCCATTGTTTACTTGCAAGTACAGTGGCCTTACTGGCAGAATTCCCCTAGAAGTCATTCCTCACACGTGGCATAGTTCCTTAGTGGTTCCCCCTCCCACATATCCTTATTCCCTTCCCTGATCATTCCACAGTCACCTTGCCTGTGAGCTTGTGGGTTTCCAAGCAAGGTCTTCTTGTGGCATAATAGGCTGTATCTCCACTTGCAGTGCCAGCATCCCATATTGGCATAGATTCTTTTCTTGTCTACCCTAGTTCTCATTCATCCACCTATATATCTTCCTGGGAAAGCAGAAAAAGTTGACACAAGTCCTTGGACCCCTGCACCCAATGTGGGAGATGTGAAAGAAGCTTATGGCTTCAAACCAGCCCAGCTCTGGCCACTGACGTCATCTGGGGAGTGAACCAGTGAATGGAAGATTCGTGTCTCCCCTTTTCTTATTTTAACTCTGACTTTAAAATAAAAATGAACTTTAAAATGTTAAAAATAGATAGAACATGTTAGATCAGCTTACTTTGAAAGATTTATTATTTATTTGAAATAGTTACAGAGAGTCAGGGAGAAACTGGGAGAAATGGGGAAAGGAAGGGAAGGCGGAATGGGGAAAGAAAAGAGGAAAAAGAAAGAAAGATCTTCCACCCACTTCTTCACTCTCAAATGGCCAGGCTGAAACTAGAAGCCAGAAGTTTCAACCTCTGCAACTTAAGTGTTGGCTGTTCCTAAGAACACCTTCATCCTTTCCTTTCCCTTGAGACATTTTCTAAATATTTTTGGTCACTATAGATGGACAGACCTCACTTTCAGCTACCTTTTCATTAAACTCCTCGTAGCATTACAATAGGAAGAGGAGACAGCCTTTGGTACAGTGGTGAAGTCATTTACCATACCTGCAGCCTATCATGAGGTGTCTGGGGTTCAGTCCTGATTGCATGTCTTTTCCAGTACCCTCTGAGAGGCAATGAGTGATGACTTAAGTACTTGAGAAAGCACCAGAATACAGCCCAAGTACTTTGGCCTCTGTGCCCATTTGGAAGACATGGATGAAACTCCTGGATCCTGGCATCAGCCTTGTCCAACCCTGGAGGCTGCAGCCATTTGGGGGTTGAGCCAGAAGAAGATAGAAAATTTCTCTCTTTCTGTGCCCCTCCTCTCTGCAACTCCACCTTTCAACTAAATAAATCTTTAAAAATATACCAAATCCCCTATTGAGAAATAAGGAATTTACCTATGGGCTTTATTGATTATCATTTCACATTATAGAGTAGATTTCACATTAGTAGAATAACACTAGAATTTAATATTGATGAGAATTTATATATATATATATTTCTAGTCTGCATTTCATCCTATTTTATTTCTGCAACAAACTTGAATCAAGATAAATAATATCTGAAGATCAATAATGTCTTAGTGTATAGTATTTTAAATATCCTTGATGAACTAATCTGGCAGTAAAAGAAAGCACCTTAATAAAAGTCACCTTAAATTAATGCCATACAATGATTATATTAATTATTATTTGTTTATGCTGTATACTAGGTAATTACAAATATTCAAATGTCATTTAGGAGGCACTCTGGCAAATCACTTCATGAAAATACTTTAGCTTTTCATAGTTGTTTAGTGTTTCACTTCTGCTTCTCATCAGTAATCTTTATACTTAAAATATTCTCATGAGATGCAAAGACAACTTGTTATATTACTCATGTGAGTGGCAATAAAGCAGAAACAAAATGAAGCTTCATACGTGAGTGAGAGTCCTACAGACACTTGAGAAAAAAGGTGCTGCTCTTATGACTTTGTTCTTAAGATGTTTAGCTTTCATTTAAATGTAAGTTGACACACAAGTTAAAATATAGTTTTTAAAAGCAAATGTTTGTGAAACTTATGTCCAATTATGTTACATAAATGTGGTGTTTATTTAAAAATATTTTGTTTAAATGTTGTAATATTTTGCGATATCTGTACATCTTAAGAAAGTATAGCGCAATATATTAATTCATATAAAAAATAGAAGGAAAATCCAGCAAGTGAGCAGTCCCAGGTGATGAAAGAACCAAGGCAGGAAGCAGCCCAGAGCAGGTCAGGAAACAATATATACTGGAATAGTTGTGGGCCAGGTCTGGAGGTGGGTCAGATCTGGAGGAGAGTAAGGTCTAGAGGTGGGCCAGGCTTGGCCAGTTCATGACATCCACTGGAAGATCTGAGAACCAGGATGGGGTACAAGACAGGCTGGGTCAGGCCACAACACCAGCAAGTTCACATTAGGACCAGCGCTGGGGGCTGGCTGGGCCAGGCTAGATTGCAATACTCACCAGCATGAGCTGGAATGAGATGCAGACCAAGCCAGGCCTGGCTACAGCATTAGCCTGAAAATTTTGACATGTGATGTGTTATGCCAAACTGGGCTACAGCACCCATCAGTGCATGTGAGACCCGGGCATGGGAGTGGTGAGCCTGGTGAGGAGGCCATGGGGGCTCCCCTGCTGCGTGTCTGCTCCCTCTGGTAAGCACGGCAAATTGGGACTGGGGGCAGACCAGTATGTGCAGCTCTGATACGTATCAATGGACTTTGGAGCTTAGTTCAACCCAACCGACTCCATTATCCAGCCCACACTCAGGCCTGTCAGTGCTATTGCCTATCTAACCAGTCCCTTCCCCAACCCTGGTTATCATGTTAACCAGTGGGAGTTGCACCCCATCAGAGAGGTGCCCACAGTTTCCCTACCGGATCACTCCCATTCCTGGATCTTGCATTCTTCGTGGTTGTGCATTCTACCTGACAGGATTTTCCCCCAGCACCAGCACTTGCCAGCAGGTCCCGCAGCACAGCCAAACCAGCTTGCATTACTCTGGAAAATGCATGCACCAGTTGATATAGTTGGTTAGTCCAGCCTGGCTCTCCCCCAGCCCAATTTACATGCGGTCAACAGGTGTTTTAGGCCTGCTCAGCATTTGGTCAAGCCTAGGCTAGCCCATAACCACCATGAACTCTTAAACAAACCAGTGGACATAGTTCCACAGGAGTGGGTACACATATTCCCCACAGACTCTTATTATCATAAACAGCTGAAAGATGATTAATCTGAGGCAAGTAAAATATTATTTGTGCTGGCAGTTGTTTTCTTTAAGAGTTTAGAACATACTATTCTCCTAGCTGTTGACCTGTGCCATTTTGGTTGAAAAATCTGTTAAGCTGAGGGATGCTCTTTCATAAGTGACTGTACTTTTTTATTGCAAAGTTTAGAATTGTTTCCATATATTACAGTCCTAAGCCTTTCTAATGTGAGATAGTGAGGATCTTTTCTGGTCATGTCTATCTGGGCTCTTGTAAATCTCCTCTACGTGGATTTTCACATATTTCTCCAACTGGAGAAATTTTCCATTATTATGCCACTGAATAAACTTTCAAACTGCCTTCATCCTCTGGAATCCTTATACTTTGAATGCGTGTCCATTAAAAAGTGTTAAAGGTTCTACCATTTGTAATCTCATTTTTGGTCTTAATGGAATATTTCAAAAAAACTTGTCTTCAAAATCAAATATTCTTGCTCTGGTTTAGTGAAATAAGGTTTAGAAGTTTTGAACTGTAGGTTTTATTAAAGTTTAATTTATCGAGTGATTCATTTCCAAGCTTACTATTTGGTTATTTTTTAAATCTCTATCACCACGATGCTTTCTCATTTACATCATGTATTATTTTCCTGATTTCAGATTCAAGTATTTGTCAATTTTCTCTTGTGTCTACTTGAGCTTCCTAATAATCATTATCTGACATCTCAGTTTGGCATCTTACGCACCTCCTTGTCTCTGGAGTTACTTACAAAGGCATTATTGTGCTTCTTTGAGTGTACAATTTTGCCTTGCTTTTTCATACTTATTATGTTTATATACCTGCAGCTAGTAGAATAATTGTTTCTACTTGTTTTAATGAGTAGCTTTTGTGGTGAAGATTTTTTTCTTTTTCATTTTTTTTCTCAAAAGGTATCCTCAGGTATCAGTTTGATGGACTATTTTGACTTAATTTACATTGGATGGACTAATACCGTGTTCCTGAATTCGTAATTTATCTTCCAGCGAAATGAATAAGTAGTGGCAGTGAGGACATAGGGTGCTTCTCTCAGATCAACAACGGTCTATGGGTCTCAGTGGTAGCCCCAAAAGAAGGGTACAGTTTTGCAAAGGCACTGGTTCTCAGTCGATTGTGGCTGCGGTTGTAGGAGCACCAGACTGGAGTCTTGCTAAGGATATTCAGGGACTTGTATTGGCAGGGATACAGTTAAGGTCACAGCACTGGCTCTAATTGTGGCAGTCATACACAAGACCCTGCAGTTTTAGAACCTTGGCTTCTATATGGTATTTTGTAACCTACTCAACACTTTCTTCACCTGAGCAGATCATTAGGGTAAGACTAGAGTGACAAACTTACATCTATTTATGTTAAAATGCCAATATGCTCCCAAAGTCCGCTTTGCTATGGGATGCCTGCCGTGAGATAGGCTTGAGGTCCCTGGCTGCTGTAATTAACTACAGGTGATGTTGGTCACATTATAGGTCTAGTTGATGGAGGCCAAGGGTCTCCATTTGTGGTTGGGACAAGTCCAAAGACTCAATAAAAGGCAGACACTGACTTGGGCACAGCAACCTCTAATATCTACCTAGGGATGAATTTTTTTTTAACTTAAAAAAAAGAAAACAGATAAAAAATATGTAAAGAAAACAGATTTTATGTTTTTCCATATGCTATTTTAATAGCAAAATGATGGCCCCCATCACCCCTTCCTCTTCTGCTCTCTCTATCACTCCTCAAAACTTCTTGCTTCCTTCCCCATTTTCCTTTTAACTTTCACAACACACTTGCAATTTTCTAAGTCACAAGCTTAACCCTCCACTAAAGAATTTAAAACACAGAAAATAGAAAACCCCCAGTGATAATTTTTACCACATGCAAGATACACCCCTTGCTTTGCTTGGTGTCCTCTCCAATAAATGAAATCTTGATCCTTGATGTCTGCGACAGAGTTGGATGAGAAATGGTGACAGCTGTCCCTTAGCTGCCCAGAATGACCAAATTGGCTGTACTTGGATCTTTCAGCTACAGGGTCCTGCACTAAGCCTGTGCAAGGCTGGTGGTGACACATTGCTTCATCGCTCCCCGGGGTGCAGGTTTCCACCTGATAACAGGGCAGAAGTGGAGGCTGTTTCCGTGAACCCTGGCCAAGGATTGAAGTCTTTAAATGCTTACCTGGTGCCGGATCTCAATGCAGGTAGTTTAGGTCTAGGCTCTCCAGATACTTTTCTAATCATGCTTTTGGCATAAATATCATAAAGTAAAGTCTTCTGGCAGAAGCGTGCTCAAGATCCCATGGATCGTTCATGCTGTCAGTTAAGTGAGTCTCATTAGAATCTCACTGTCACTAAGTCTTGCACAATCTCAGGGTGGATTCCAGGCCTGACCAGGACTAGTAATGATACAATCAAAGTGATTCAGTTGAGCTGAAGCCAGCATCGACCTTCAAGCAGAAATTCACTCACCCACCATACTTTCCAGAGGCTGAAGACTTATTTATGGCTGAGCAATACTCCATTGTGCATACACCATGTTTTCTTTATTTATTCATCCATTGATAAACACAGTTCTTTTTGCTTCTTGACTATTGTGAAAATATAAAGATCATGCAAAATAGAAAGACACTGCAAAATTCTTCTTAACTAAATGAGACCAGAATTGTGGCAACTCTAAGTAATCCTGTATTAGGTCCTGGAAGTATATACAGAGGCTATTGTTACTATAATGAACTAAATTAAAACAGAGCTTGTATCTCGGATGACAGTGTGAAATCAATGTTACTTTCTTGATTTGATGGTTGTATTATGGTTATTTGAGGGAATATATTTTAAGAAAAATACTGAAATACTAAGATTAGGCTAAGTTGTTAAGAATCGGGCAAATGGTGAAATTCCTACCCCACTGAATAGCTCATTATTTTTTTTTTTACTTCATAATAACACATATTAGAAAGTAACTTTTTGAATATTTAAATGACATTCCACTTATTTGAATTAAGTTGCCAAAAAATGGTGCAACAAGTATGTGAATATTTTTGTCTATTATTTTTCGCTTTTAAAGAGTTTTGCTTTGGAATTAGAATTGTGCTATAGCAGATAAAGTTGCTACGCACAACACCGATTTCCTATGTTGGTGCAGGTTCATGACTCAACTGCTTAACTTTTGGTTCAGCATCCTAGTACTTGCCTGGGAAAAACACAGAAGACTCAAGCGTTTGGGCCCTTCCACCAGTCCGGAAGACTTGAATGAAGCCTCTGGCTGCTGGTTTAAACTGGTTCCGTACTCACCACTGTGTCCATTTTAGAGAGACTCAGCACATGGATGATTTCTTTGTGTCCCTCCTTCTCAGTACATCTGACCTTCAAAGAAATAAACATTTTAAAAATAAATCATACTTTAAAAAAATAATAAACACTTAATATCCATGAAAGTTTATTTCTGGAAATTGACAGATGAACTCTTATTGCAGGCAACATACGTCAATACCATAGTATCTTATTTTTAATTTTCATACTACAATAAATTAAATAAAAATATGCATTGGAATGCACATATTTTCTCAACTCTGGAATATGGAATATGTATGAAAGACATTCAAATTAATGCCATTTACTATGTTAATGTTAATAGCACATTTTAACAAGTAACTAAAAAACCACTTGCAAAGTGCTGACCTAGAAACAGGCCTCTAAAAGTCATTTACTATGGATTTTTTACAGAATTAAACACTCCTCTCTTCAATACTTTCATCAATTTCTGGTCAGATCCATTTCAAATATTGTATCCTGATCCTCTAAAACTTGATTAAGCTAAACATGTTCTGTCCAATACTGAATTCGGCTGTTTGCAAAATGGGTGCTCTGAAGCACATCCAGCAGCAAACTTGAGTGGTTTAAGATTACCATGTTAGTATCAAAACTTAGTTTGATCACTTTGCAGAAGCTGGGCTGACAGACTTTCTGCATGGACTACTACGTGCATGATTTGTTTTC
The DNA here is from genome assembly GCF_017591425.1 of Ochotona curzoniae. Classification (NCBI taxonomy): domain Eukaryota; kingdom Metazoa; phylum Chordata; class Mammalia; order Lagomorpha; family Ochotonidae; genus Ochotona; species Ochotona curzoniae. Next base: position 36,053,291 of record NW_024466502.1, on the reverse strand, counting down.
CCAAGAGAAATTTCATTGGTCTTCTTACATATTTGGTTTTTATAAATAAAAATGAGTTCTTTTTTATTGTGAACTACTTGCATATAGGCCTTTATGAATATATTTCAAAATTATGTAGTATTGAGGTTGAATATAATTCCATGTATGCCTGCCCACCTCATTTTGACACTATGGCTGTTCTTATTTGTGTAATTATGGAATGGCAGTGTTAATCTTTTGAGAGTAAACATTTAGCATAAATTATATATTATTATGGCTTTTATCTTTTGGCAACTTGCTTGTTTCCTTAATCAGAATAACACTAACCATAGTGAGATCGCTCTGTTTTCTTTTTGCACTGTTGTTGAATTTTATACTTTTCCATCTGTTGGTGGCTTCATAGCTTTTATCCGATCCTAATATGAAGAATGGCAGTTAGACGGAGTTACCACAGGATTCTCAAAATGCACATTAACCACACAACGAGACGGCAGGCAGTGGTCGTTTCTCTCAGGTGACGGTGACTTGTTTTAGAGGAAGCGCCACCTGGCAAAGCCTGTTTCTATGTAAGCCTAGAGTAAACAGAGAAATCGATTTGAAAAGCATTGTATCACACAGCACCATTTCCACAATCATATTAGAATAATCATATCTTCTTGTCAGAAACCTTGTTCCCACACTCAGTCTCAGAACACAGAGGATGTGGATTTGTAACTAGTCCAGGAGCTCAAATATTGACATCCAGGAGGAGCGAGAAGAAGAGAAACAAAAGCTCACTAGTATCATTTGGGTAAAAGTGACTTACAAATAGAAACAGAATTATGGGAAGGCAGCATTTTATGTAAACAAGTTGCTAATTCATGAAAATTAAACAACTCTCTAGGAGAATTTGTGGAACTGAAATATTTTGACCCTGCTTCTAATTTTGTAATTCTGTAAAGTTTTTGATGAATATGCTGTGTTGCTTTTACAATACTTTTTCTGTGATCTTTGATATTTATTTTTAATAGGAAATAAAATATTTTATTATGAATTAACATTTCCCATGGCGCAGCGCGGTAGCCTAGCAGCTGAAGTCCTCACCTTGCACATGCCAGGATCCCATACGGGTGCTGTTTCTAATCCTGGTGGTTCCACTTCCCATCCAGCTCCCTGCTTGTGGCCTGGGAAAGCAGTCAAGCATGGCACAAAGCCTTGGGACTCTACACCCTGTGAGAAACCCAGAGGAGGCTCCAGGTTCCTGGCTTCGAATCGGCACAGCTCCAGTTGATGCGGCCGCTTGGAAAGTGAATCAGCAGAAGGAATATCTTTCACTCTGTCTCTTCTCTCTGTATATCTCTGTATATCTGACTTTCCAATAAAAATAAATAGAAAAATTTTCCCCAAGAAATATAAAATTTTTAATATATTTTGTTCATTGCTTATTCTTTTGTGTGTGCATTCTGTACTTTCCTTAACTAGGTACAATTTTGGCTTTTATGTTGACCTGAACATACTTTAGATAGGTTTTAATTTTATAGCTTATTAAATTGCACATTCACAACGACAAATCCTCTGACTCACATACACATAAGCTCGGGTTGGAAAGCTCACTGCTACTCCTCCTCATGGCTACCTTTGTCACAGATACAGCACGCATATGCTGTCTATAACGTAGTCTTGCTTTCCACTCTCATCCTTCTCAAAAATGTGTCTTTATACACCTGCAACAATCTTTTCTATTCTTTACAGATCTCATTTAAAAATAAGAAAATTATCAATTTTTGTATAATCAGGTTTTCTTATTTGTTTGAAAAAAAATTAGATCTCATTTCAGGCACTTGTTCAGCGGAGCACAGACCTCTGGTATTTTTTCTCGTTCCCCTGATGCTTCTGCCTCTTTCTGATTCTGTTCCTCAAGCCCTCTGTGAGAATAAGAAGGAAATGAGCTCATTTGATTTTTGTTTTAGGAATGACTTTCTTTTCAGTTCAGTAAATTGCTCAGGACAAGGATAAGAAACTCTGCCTACTGACCTTTTGCTCCTTTCATATCTGAAAAAATGTCTTATTTTTTAAATCATCTTCAATTTTCATTTGCTGCCTTTCCTTTTGTGTTTTTTCTTTCACATCTCAAACTTCAAAATAATTTATATATTGATAGATTCTGCATAATCTTCCCTTTCCCACAAACTTTTCTCCCCTCTTTTCCTCTTCTTTCTCCTTCCCACTTCTCCGCTCCCCTCTCCTCCCCTCCCCTCCCTCCTCTCCCCTCCCCTCTCCTCCCCTCCTCTCCCCTCTCCTCCTCTCCCCTCTCCTCCCCTCCCCTCCCTTCTCCTCTCCTCCCCTCCCCTCCCCTCCCCTCCCCTCCCCTTCTCCTCTCCTCTCCTCTCCTCTCTTTTTCTGCCATTCCCTCTTCTCTCTTTCCCTGTACTCTATCCTTCCTCTCCTCCCCTCTCCTCTGCTCCTCCTCTCTTCTCTCCTTTTTCCTATGCTTGGTGTTGGGTGTGACAGACTTTTTCCTGGTCTGATGTGGCCTCTTTACTGGGATGAATCAATAGAAATGTAAAAAACTCGATCCCTTGTAGTCCTTCTTTGTTCTTATCTAAACTTGTAAAAGAAATTGTACAAACAGTATTCACTAATCATACATTATCAGCTTTGTATTAAATACCTACTTGACTTAATGCTTGTAATTTGTCTAAAGTTCAGAAACTATACACTTTTCTGACTCTTAGCAAAATGTGTTTGATAATTTCCCCTTCTGCTTTTGTCTTCCGGGGTGTATAGAGAGCTGATGAATATATCACCAACTAAATCCCCGCAGGTGAAGCTCTCTAAGTCATTCTCTAATCTCTCTTATAAACATTGTTGTGAAATGTGATAAAAACATGCTTTTCTTAAAACATCTACTTTCTTAGTGTTATCTGTTTATACAGAGATTATTTCTTCAGTTAGAAAACTTGTACAGCAATTATCTACATGATCGTGCTTGAATTCATTTTTACAATGCTTAAAAGTGCTTAAGTTACGGTTGATCTTGAGCCGAGGGTCTCTACCACCTTCAGTATCAGATGGATCAATGTTGCTTACCCCAAGGTCCACAAACTCAGAGATTTATAATATTTAAACTGTTTAAACGCTGTGATATTTTTAAGGAAACCAAGACAAAGCAAACAAACTTTGAGTTTTAAACTAAAATGTTTTTGATTTTGCTTAAGACAAACAAAAAATGACATATTTACTATTTATCCACTACTTATGTGCCAAAGACAGTCATAATACAATGACATGGTATTTACATAATCTTCAAAACAAATCAGTGAGTTACTATATTTTTAGATGAAAAACTCAGAAAAATAGTTCATATTATTTGTTCAGGTTCATTTCAGGAATAAAAAGACATGAATCTGAACCCAAGCTGTCAAGTTCAGGCTTTTATTGACTGTATCTCATCTGGATGCCTCCATCTGAAATCATTCTATCCATCTATAGCATTGTATTTCTCAGTGATTATCAATCAAGAGCATATTTTTAAATGAATGGAAATACATACACACACATACACATAATCAGTCAAAAACACAGCAAAAGTAAACAATACTGTCAAAGAACTGCCTGGCTGGAAAGTTTCGCCTACATTTCATTTTGATACTTTTCAATGTTTTCTCCAGGAACTGAACATACACACTTCTACCCTCGTGTGTTTAGGTTTAACATTATTACAATACCAACTTCAATCTTCATATGTCAAACAATTAAGGCAAAATCTTTCTAGATACATTATGTCCACCTTACATAGCACATTTTTGCAATAAGAAGATATTTGTCTTCTAAGACATTTATGGAAAAATAAGACATTGTCTCTCATATTTTTCTGCATTTATTTTTTTGTTTACCTCAAACAATTGTATTCACCTAGTTTCTATGCTTTTACAAACAGTCAAATGCTTGTTGGTTGTCCCCTTTTTTCATAATAGATGGTAATTTTCATAAAACTTCATCTTTAAAAATAGAGTCTAATTAGAGCAGCCTATAATGTTAGAATATATTCTTAAAATGTTCTCAGAGAACATAATGCACAATATTTAATGAGTAAAGTAATAATGCAGTCGTACCATCAATCTTCCCCATTCGTTATTTTTAGGGTTTTAGATATTGGTTCTCCTATAATATTGCTGATGAGAATGCAGGGTAATTTGCTTTCTAGTTACACATGAGTAAGCGGCCAGACCTAACTGTTGTCCTGCTTACTAAAGTGATCTAGCTTATTCCTGTTAAGCATGAATGAGGCAGCCCCAGTTAATTGGGCAATTAAAATTAAGGAACATGCAGCACAAAGAGTGATTCCATATTCAACTCAGCATAAAATATTGTTAATTCAACATTAAAATGAACTTACATACATAATAGGCTTTATATTGGTCCTTGTTGGATCTAAGGCTAATTTTTTAGAATTCTTTTTGAAGCTTTATGGATACCTGGGACAGTATTATGTTTCTGCTGCTTTTATGACTAAAATTGCTACTTTTTCCAGATATTTTAATCAGCTTTTATAACATAGATATAGAAAATGTTTAAATTTAAAAACCCTATTGGTGAAAATGAATATTCTCAAGAGGAAAGCATACAAGTTGACTAAAACACATCAATATTCCCATGAAATGTTTCTTTTATTTGAATTGTGTTTTCCTCATAGGATATTTAAAGTATGCATTTATAGTAAACTCATACTTTAAATTACATACATATCATTCTGTATATTTAAATAATGTACATATAAAATACATACAGATTGATCTATATTAATTTATACAATATTTTATAGTTATGTCACTTTAGGAAAATAGTTTGTTTTTTAGTCAATTTTAGGAAATATCTGTAACTTTTTTCATTCTATTTTTGTTTTTATTATATACTTCCAATTACTTCCCATCTGCTTCCAGCAAGAATTTCACTTTGGATCTTCTGATATCTTATCCAAAGTTGGAGATTTGTCCATGTGTAGCAAGCAGTTGTAGTGATTCTATATTCCTCTGTTCTTTGCAATGTGCACCTGATGTCTTCCTAAGCAGCCATTTCAATGCACCATAGATACAGCCTTTGGCTTCTTGGGATCATGTAATTTAAAGTGATCATATCTTGATCTGTGATGGTATTGTGTGTCTGCTTCTTGTTAGAGTCAAATTGTTCTATGCAAAATATTTTAGCATAGTTATTTAAGAATGCTACTTTGCTTAGGGTTCAATGTCAATGTAAAAAATGAATCAAGGTCAATGAAGAAAGAAGGCTTACCATTTGCTTCTAAGTTTGACTTTGCTATTTCTGAACTTTCCTAAATATGAAGATGATGATTGAATTGTTGAAAGGATAGCAATTACAATCAGCACGTGCGTTCATGCAATTTTGCTTTATGCACACCCATAATCCATATTTATCTGAACATAAGTATCATGTTTTGTGGCTTGCTTTAGCCTATGAAACCATTTCTGTGGCGCTGTTTCATTCTGTCATTGCCATTACTGAAAAACCAATGCAGCAAATACGTAGAGGACAACATTGTCTACATTGCCAAGAATGTAGAATACATTAAATAATTTTTTAAACAAAACAATGTAAACCAATAAAGTTTGGACAGTTGTGGAAAGTATCCACTTCAGTATTATATTATGTAATGAAGAAGTTTGGAGCCAAGACTTGCTCACCACACATATTTTAGGACTATCATCTATTGACCAAGCTAGTTTACTAAGTGGAAGTTTGTGCTTTTTCATGAATATCACTTACTATTATTGATTCATTCTTGTTAATTTGCTCTCTATCTTAGCATAACGTACTATCCCCAGAATTCAAAGGGAAAATGTGTTCCAAGGCAGAGTTAAAAATAAAAGCAATGTTTTTGATTATCGCTCTCCTCTACCCACATTTACTTTGTTTCTAATATCAGCACAGTCTTAACGTGAGGCAAGAGTTAAGATCCAAAGTTTGTTATAAAAAGCGTGTGATGGGCAGATCAAAATCATCAGGGTTATATGTCAGGGAAGAGTTCAGAAATGTAAAACCTCAAGCCTCATACTAACCCAACAGACTGGAATTTGCAATTTTGGCCCCTGGTGCTTTACATAGACAGAAACATTTAAGAAGCACTTGTTTTAAAAATCTGTGATTTGCCACCAGCTCAACAATATCATGATGCAAAAATACTGGCTTTTAGGTGCCAAGAAAATGCTAACAGCTGATGTACAAAAAATACATTATAGGGATCTGAAGCATGCCTGCAAGACAGGAGTAGATATGCAGACCTTTTACGACTTCACAGGTTTGGGTCTTAATCCTATGATGATACATATAAGGATTTCTTGGGGGAAGTTTACTCAATTATATATTTCAGTTATAGTACTTTGCTTATATCAAGAGCTAATAACAATTTTCTCAAAACATACAATTTTTAATTATATTGTTCTATTTCTGATTATCGAAGTTAGTAAAAATCCATTATGTAAAAGAACATGAATCTTAAAAATATATGAAATGAGTCTAATATCATTTTATTTTATTGATTTAAAACACTAGAAAGTTTATACCAAGTTTTTTTCTCAGACAGCTGAATTTACAATAATTTTTGTTCATGTATTCCTTTTTAAAGATTGATTTATTTTTATTGGAATGTTATATATACAGAGAGGAATATCTTCCTTCCACTGATTCATTTCCAAATTGTCCACAATCTCCAGAACTGAGTCCATCCCAAGCTAGGAGCCAGGAGCCTCCTCCAGGTCTCCCACAGGGGCATAGGGACTCAAGCCTTTACTGCTTTCCCAACCCACAAGCACAGAGCTGGGGGGAAATGGGGCTGTGGGGACAACAACCAGTGACCACATGGGATCCTGGTGTGTGCAAGGCAAGGACTTCATCTGCTAGGCTACCGCGCTGGGCTCTGTTCATATATTCTACTTGGTAGACTCTCTTGAAGTGTTGGAGTTATGATTCAGTCAGTTAATCAAAGGCTTGTTTGAATCACTGCCTTTGTGCTTCCAGTCCACCTCCTTGCTAATGTGCTTGAGAAGGCAGTGAAAAATGGCCTGAGTGCTCGCACACTGCTACTCATTTGATCATGAGTAGAGTTCCTGGCTTCTGGCTTTGGCATGGACCAGCCACAAATGTTGCAATCATTGGGAAGTAAATCAGTGTGGTGAAAACCCCAGCTCCCCTTCAAACAAACAAACAAACAAATAAACAAAAAATAAAAACAGATTAAATAATAGTACTTCTATTTAAATAATCATACCGTTCCTTTCGGGCGGAGAGTTTATGTAAGTCAGGTGGAGATACCAAATTGCCTTACCTTCACAAATATAATTCGGGTTTCTTTCAACTTTCTGTGAAGCTAAGAAATGCACCAATAAAGAAAAAAAAAAACGAAATAAAACAGAACAAAACAAAACGAAACACCTCTAGGGGTTAGGAATGTTTGTTTAATAAAAGTTGTAAAATGAATTCCAGTCCTTGGAAACAAACTGTCTTATAAATACAAACTATGGTAATGAAACTGCTCTGCTTCTTAAATTTCCGATCTTTTCTTGTGGAGAAAAGGGAAGTTGGACTTTCTTCACCTGATTTCCAAATTGTTGTGAGTTCTGCTATTTTTTGTAGTGTTTCATGATGAGTCTGGCTGTTTCCTGTCCAGTACTAGTCTTTGAAATTCTGCAAGTGATTCTACAGGACATCAAAGAAATTAAAGACAGGAAAGTTCTTTGTATTTCTAAAAGTGCCTTATGGAACTATAAAGTAACTGAGACTACAGGGATAATCTGAGTCAATTATATTGAATTCATATAGGGTGATTATGCAGTGCTCAGCTCCTCCCACTACCAGCTGTTCTTAATGAGTCCTGATTCCTTAGTTCAACTGATGCCCCCTACAATGCTGACTCTGTCTCCAGCAAGTCTCCTTAATCATTGTTCACTCCTTCGGATCAAACACCCTTATCACTTGCCTTTCTACTTTTGGCTTCCTTTCGGTCATATTTGATTTCTTTACATTAAATACTAATGATTTCTTTATTCCTTTGCCAGGACCTTACATGAAATGTAAAATTCAGAATGCCTACTGACATTCTTTAAATAATAAAGTGGTAGTTCAGAGAAGTGTGTAGCTTCACTGCTATTCACTAGATTGCTAGAGCTGTAAAAATTTCAATGAAGGGACATTAATATTCGCATTCTATAATTATCTCTGGAGTCTTTCATCTGTGATACTGTTTTTACTTTCCTATCCTATAAGCCATTTGTGGTTGAGTGTGATTTAACTACTAAATGAAATAAAATAATTTGTGCCCATCTTATCTTAGTGTCTAATTTCAGACTCAGTTGACAATAAAACCAACACTGTCATCTTCTGAGACCATATTCATACATCTCCAAAGCAGTCCCCCAAAAAGCAAATATATATTTTCTGATTTTTTGATATTTGCAAGTTGCTATAGAATACAAAATATGGAGTCCAGGATGTTAGACTACTGGCTAAAGTTCTCGCCTTGTAAGCACTGGACTCCCACACTGGCCCCTGCTTATATCCCAGCTGCTCCACTTACCTTCCAGCTCATAATGTTTGGCATAGGAGAGCAGGGGAGAACAGCCCAAAGCCTTGGGATCCTGTACCTGCACAGGAGACCTGGAAGAATCTCCTGTCTCCTGGCTTTGAATCTGCTCAGTTATGGGCATTGTGGCCACTTGGGGAGTAAACTAGCTGATGGAAGATCTTTCTGTTTCTCTGGTTTTTTAGAAATATGACTTTCTTATAAAAAATCCATAAATCTTTTTAAAAGAAATACAAAACATGAACATGAATGAAATGAATTCTTTTTTATGAGTGATTATTTTAGTGTTTATATATATATATATATATATACTCCTGTGAAATTTTGTTCCTCTTATTGTATCTTCATTGAATATTGCTGTTAGTATTGAACAAAACCTGTGATTATAGAGTGTGTTGGACTTATGTCTTTCCAAAAATTAAAAAAGAAATAGGAAGGAAGGAAGAGGATTGAGGGAGAGTGAGAGAGGAGAGAGCAAAGCATGGTTAACTTCTTGAAACTATATTTATGAAATACATGAAACCTATTTCATTTATATAAATAAAATTTTAAAAAAGACAAAAATGCTTATTACCTAGAGTAAACCAGATGATAATTAGTTACTTTATCTGAGAAAACTCTTTTACTGATCAAGCAATACTGAAGTTTTGCATTGTAGAGAGTCTATGAATTGCTTAATGTTTAAAATATGCATTGTAGAGAGGCAATTGGTGGAGCAGTTAAATGACTTAGGATGTTTAAATTCCACATCAGAGAGCATGGGTTTAAGCTCTGTTCTAAGTTTCAGCTTCTGGCTAATGTGTACCTTCGAAGGCAGCTGGTTGTGGCCCAAGAAATTGGGTCCCTGCCACCTATGTGGAGACCTGCATTTAGTTCCAAACTCCTGGTTTCAACTAGACTCAGCTGGCTGTTGTTGGCAGAGTAAGGAATGAACCAATGCATGGAAGATCTGTATCTGTCAGCTTCTCTCTCTTTGCCTTTAAAATGAATACAATATGAATAAATATTCAAGTTAGAGATCATATTCCCTATAAAATGGTTCTTTCAAGAGGTGTTGAAGAAGATGTTTGGTGCAGTGGTTGATACTGCATGGGGCAGTATTTAGGTTCAAGTCCAATTTCAACCCCCGTTTCCAGCTCCTTGCTAGTACTTGTAGGAGGAAGCAGGTGATGGATCCAGTAATGGGGGATCTGCCACTTACATGAGAGACCTGGACTGAGTTTCTTACTCAAGACATCAACCTGGACCGGACACGTCGGAAGTAAACTGGCATATAGGAAAGTCTCTCTCTAACAAATACCATCTCTCTCTTTTTCTCTCTCTCTGCCTTTCAAATAAAATTCAAACATTAAAATACACAAATAAAACTTACAAGTAAATTTCATCATGAAAATGCTTGTTATAAAAACTGTGTATCGATTTTTAAAATTTGGTACCAAAATCAATGTTGTAATTCGATTTTCTACGAAATTTTGAGGATAGCTTATTCATCTAGAAAATAGATACTACTATAATTGAGAAATCATAATATGGCAGGTGAACAGATTTTTACATTGTGTTGTATGCATCACCTTTTGAGTCATTTCATCATAAAATTTCTTAAACGAGTGAATTACATATATCTAATGGACAATACTTGTGATTTAAAAATTTTAAAGATGCTTAAATGGTAATGATTAGTATAAAGGAAATATTGGTTAAAAAAAAAAAAACATGAGGTCCAAAGCGTAAAGGTTTCCAAGTAAATGCTGAGTAGAATTACAGGGGGAAAATATAAGTACATATTTTGCATAGTAAGTTCACAAAGTTTAAAAGCCAATTTCAGTTTTTGCAGGCATTGAACACGCTGCATAACTCAACAGAACATGATTCCATTTCCTCTTCTGTGAAATGAGAGAGTTGATCCAAGTGCCTTCCAACTTTAAAATGCAAAGGCTTTGACCTCTTATGTTCCCAAGTAAAATATAGAATAATATGAACTGCGTCTTGTGCATGTCTTCCCCGTGTTGGGACACGCCTAGTTCTCTGAATCACTTTGTCATGGATGCTGTCACCATCTTTTCTTCATCTCACTCCCCCTCCAGATTCGATCTCATGTGCTTTACTATCCCTATTTTTCCTCATTATACAATGCTCACAAAAACAAGCCCATCTGCTGCTGTCTTTGTGATTTTTCTTCCATTCGCCTAGATTGCATTTATTTTCCTTTTTGATATGTAGAGGAAAAAAAGGGCCTCCATTTCCCTCATTTTATGAATGTATATACAATGTTCACATTGGATGATCCACAGATGATCTTTCCATCCAGAGTTAGGCAGCATGTACACTGGTGACTCCGAGCCCTGGGGATACAGATGACTTTTGGTATGCTCAATCCTTTGGCAACTCGCAATGTGCACTTACAGTTTGTGGGAAAGCAAAGGAGGGATGTAGCTAAAAGAAAGTCATCTGGAACTCTGAGTAGTTTTCTGATAGCTGATTTAAGATTCTTCATTGTACCTTATGACAGCCTGGTTTGCATCTTCATGGGAACCATCCAGGGGAAGCTAGTCATTAACAGAAGGGCTGAATGACCCTGCCAGGCTTAACACAGATTCCTCACACCCAGAGACTGAACATGAATTTGTTCCTAATGATCCCAACAGCTATCTGGAGTGTGTGACACATATAAGGTTCCCAAAAATGTATCAGAAGAATAACATGGTTTTTGAAGATAGTAGCGATGTAATCAGTGAATTCAAATAAGGAAGAGCTTGGTCTGCAGATTCAAGTTTCAGAGGTTGGGGAATGACTCTGAACTAAATCATGCAACTTAGGGTTACAAACAAGGCAACCCCTACATCATTACGGAGTTCAATCAAGTTCTGGGCTTCAAACTTCAAAGTCTGAGTGCCCTTTCTGTTTGGGACACTGAAAAGAGAATATATAAGGATATATTTGGAATCATAATATTTTGGGCTGGGCAGCTATTCTGGTTTTCCTCTAGTTTTATCCTCACTATGGCAAACTGCTCCAGGGAAAATACCTGCAGCTTTTGGGTGACCATACAGTTCACCAATTCAGTGCCAAAGCATATTATGACAACATTGGGTAGAGTGACAAAGACCTCTTTCAAGGTCACTGTGATGTTAAAAATTAAATTAAATTAAATTAAATTAAATTAAATTAAATTAAATTAAATTAAAAGTGCATCACCAGTACACATGTATTACACTATAGTAGCCATCTGATATGTTTTAAAAGAAACACAAAGAGGGTCTGGTGTGTTAGCCTAATAGCTCTATCCTCTCTTTGCATCCATCAGGATTTCATATGGGCACCAGTTCATGTCCCGGCTGTTTCACATCCCTTTGGATTTCCTCCTTATGGCCTGGGAAAGCAGTAGAGAGAATGTGTTCTGAAGCCCTGGAACCCTGAACCCACTTGGGAAACCTAGATGAAGCTCCTGGCTCCGGGCTTCAGATCAGCATAGCTTCTGATATTGCAGCCACTTGGGAAATGAACCTGCAGATGGAAGATCTTTCTCTCTGCATCTCCTTCTCTCAATATATACGCACTTCAAATAAAAATAAATAAATCTTTTAAAAGAACAAAAACAAAAACTAACTGCTAATCTATATATTTGGTTTTACTTGAAAGTTAGAATCATGAAAAAAAGAGTCGAACAAATCATTCAATCTGATTCATTCTCCACGTGTCTGGGAGACACGGGCGCGGCTGGGACTGAAGTCGGGAGCCTGGAACTCGGAACGAGTGTCCTGCATGGATAGCAGGGTCCCAGGCATGTGTATCCTCTTCTGCACTCACAGACACGTGGGGGTGGGGAAGCACTGGGTCAGAAGTGGAGCATCTGGGACCCCCACAATGATTCATACAAGATGCTTGTCATACAGCAGTGGTCTGTGTCACAGTGCTGCCCTGAAAACCACTCTTCTTAACACAAACTGTCATGTGCACGTGGCCTAGCCCTATGGTATGTGATTTCATGCTGGCTTTCTTCAATACTAAATTTATTTTATAGGTTAGAATACAAAGTGCAGCAATGCCAGCAAGCATTTAGTATATTGTAAATGAAAGAAGAAAGATAAAAATTGGACTTGGATGTGCCCATTTTTACTGTAAATTATGATTTTAAAACTAACAGTAAGTAGCATTTCTGGCCTCTAAGTATTTAGTACCGTGTGTATATTATTTGCTCTGCAGTGTTAGAGATGCATGCTTTGGTCCTTCCCAAGCCATGCTCTATCACGTCTGTTTCCTACTTAATAGGGTAAAATCTGCTGTCCTTTAATATGTTCCCATGCTGGGTGTAAGATCTGGATCTGCCGATCATTGTGTTAAGGACAGACTAATTAATTTGCTTCTACTTTTTCTCTTACTTTCATTTCTTTTTTTTTTTTTCTTTCTCTGGAAGCATCACATCCTGGTGCTGTATTTTTATGACAGCTTTAACAACTTACACTGTGGAATAACACATTAATGAAATGAGAATTTTTTTTATGTTTTTTACGCAACAAAAAGGTGAAATAAACCAGAGTTGCTGTTTGAAAGTAAATATGCATTTTAAAGTTCATAGACGGCAAATCCAAGTTCTAACATTTGTAATACTCAGCAGGCATGCACTGCGCTTAGCTCTTTCCGGAGACCGGGTTAAACAGTGAACAATAAGAGAATGAACATACATTTTCTAACATTAAATAGGAAAACTATCAGGAAAAATGATGATTTCAAGATTTTAGGAAAAGACATTGAGTGGAATATGAGACAGGATTTTCAATGTTTGCAATGCACTCACTTGTGCTTCTGCACAGTAGTTTGCCAGTGATTCAGAGTGGTCGTTTTTGCCACGTCATTCAATGCTCATTAATAAAGACCTATCCTTAGTCTCTTGTCATCTTTGCCGCTTCACTCAAAAGTTTCTGCTGAAATGGAAACCAAGAACATGTGCATGATATGGATTTCATGAGACGTTGATCCCATTAAACCAGCCCTACAGTGGCAGCTTACTCATGAAAGAGGGCACATTTACAAGAAGTCTAACAGATCAAAACCTTTATTATTCTTCCTAGATTATAAAAAATCCCATAGAGACAAGTATTAGTTGTGGAATCTGAGTATTCATGCTGAAGTGAAATAAAGCCTTGAGTCTGAAACTAATTAGGCTAAAACATTTTAGGTCAGCCTTAAATCCTTTCCTTACATAGAGCTTAAGAAAATGACACAAGCACATTAGTCTTCCTATTCTTGTCTAATACTGAAACTGGGGTTGATTTTTCAATAGAAAAGAGGCTAAATATGAAAAAAAAGATAGAATAACAGAAAGCTTAACTGAAAACCATAGAAAGTGTAAGATAGTCATATTATGTTGGTAATCTAAATTCTTCCTTTTTAGTGTTAAATAATGAGGGCAATGATCTCTTAGTGTACTACCTTAGCAATCGTTTAATTATTTTGTTTAACATTAGACCTAATTTCCTACCATTAAGTATGCATGTTAATTGAAAGTAATTTCAAACAATCAACCAAAGGCGTTTCTTCTATGACATTCTATAATACGTGCAATTTTGTGTTTAATTTAGTAAAACAGTAGTCTTAAAACTATCAAATTGGGATTCATGGTTAAGAAATTTATCTTATAGCGTGAATTGGCATTCGTGCACACATTCCACAGAAACAAATAGCAAATGATGAAAATAATTTTATATTTTTGAAACCATTTATGGAGCTCTTGTTGTCTATGCTTTTTATTCTATTTTATTTATTAAAATGTGTTGATTGATATTCAAGATGAGGAGGTTGACAATCACTAGTATAGGTAGGGTACTTGAGGATTTTGCCTTTCTGAAAAATAAAATGCAACAGGATAGAGTTTAACGAAAGAAAAGCATGCTCAGGAATGAAGCCTGAGCCCGACTCTGCACAAGGGTGAGCGGAAGTAACGATGCACAGCTAGGAATGAACTTCAGTGTGTCCCCACGACAGTGATGAGACTCCTGAGGGCGTATTTGGAGAAGAGCATTATAAAGACAGAAAAACAGTTTGTAATTTGTTGTTACGAGAAAAGGAAAAAAAGCTTCACACCTTGGATGAGACAAATTAGAGAGCAAGTTGGGTATTTTGATCATTACAAATGTGTTGATTATAGGCCTGGTGCTGTAATCTAGTGGCTAAAATCTTCTCCTTGCACACACCAGTATCCCACATTGGCACCGGTTCTAATCCTGGAAGCCCTCTTCCCATCCAGCTCCCTGCTTGTGGCCTGGGAAAGCAGTCAAGGACACCCCAAAGCCTTGGGACCGTGCACCCACATGGGAGATCCAGGGGAGGCTCCTGGTTCCTTGCTGTGGATTGGTGCAGCTCTGACTGTTGCAGTCACTTGATGAGTGAACAAGGCATGGAAGATCTTCCTCTCTGTCTCTCTTCTTTTCTGCATATCTGGCTTTCTAGTACAAATTAAAAGAAATCTTTTTAAAAAGAAATGTATGAAGAAATGATAAAGAAGAATATAGCATGATAAATATATACTGGGTGAATTATGCAGAAATAAAGGAAAAAGGAAATAAACATCCCCACTGAGAAATTAATCCTAAAGTTACCTCATGAGCCATTTCAAGATTGCCAATTCTATATACCATCCTCCAATTTTATATGGAAAAAAATGTAGAAGATTTGTGAACGTAAGCCTTGAATCATTAAAAACACAAATGCTCTGGAGGCAGGATGAAATCGTGAAGAAAGAACTCAATATTGATACCATGGACTATGGAAGCCAGAAAAGCTCTCCAGAGCATAAAGGATAGTCAATTGGATTGATTCCAAATCAATTATTATCAAACTTCTAGGTGACAAGGTGGTCCAAGTATCACATGACTTTGCCTAGGGTTGTAAAGTCCTGACTGAATTCCTAAGAGTGCAGAACAGAATCAG
The DNA here is from genome assembly GCF_017591425.1 of Ochotona curzoniae. Classification (NCBI taxonomy): domain Eukaryota; kingdom Metazoa; phylum Chordata; class Mammalia; order Lagomorpha; family Ochotonidae; genus Ochotona; species Ochotona curzoniae. The sequence goes on along the minus strand of NW_024466502.1, from coordinate 36,037,810 downwards.
AATCTCTGGGGATAATTGTTTAAAATTCTAATAGTTTGATGTTCAGCTCAGATCTACTTGACACAACATTTTGAAAGCCACAGAGGAATTTGCATTAATGATAAATACCCTTGGCAAAGTGTAAAGCTGCTGAAGTTGAAAGACAGTGATCAAATATCCTTCTTTTATATTTCCGTTGAACTGATCCTATTCTAACTGTGCATGGCCATAATCTAATCAACTAAGGTAAATTGGGAATCTGAGTTTTCTTGATATTATCAAAAATATTGCTTTTTGTATTTAGGAATATCTGGCCGATGTGTGGCTCTGTATTCCCATAGATTTGTGACGTAGATTATGTAGTCAATGAAAGTAGGTCAGACAATCCAAGCGACCGACTCTTTTTGGAAAAGAGAGGAAATGGCCCTAATCTTCCAATGGTCATTTATATTGTTGGCAGGCTCCAGGATAACTTTCATTGACTAGTAGTACCTTTTATAAAGAACATGTATGAACTATAGCTATTCTCACTGTTTACATCATTCGAGTGTTTAAATACAGGCTCTTTTGAGTTAATATATGATTGGATCAAGACTACCATTTCCTGGCTCTGTGAACCCTGGGGAAGTGGTTTTGAACTCATCGGACCATGGTCTCTTTGTAACATGGTGAAATAAATATTAAAAACACATTGTCATGAAGATTAAACAAGCTAATGAAATGAAAGTATCAAAAACAAGGTGTGTCACCTTACAAGTTCTCAATATGTTGATGTGTTTCCTCCTTTTTTGTTTTAATAGAAAAACAGCCTTGGGGGAAGTCATTATTCATAAACAGCCTGCTGTATATTCAGACAATTTCAGTTACAGCAGAAAGAGTGTGAAATGTGGAGCATTTAAAAGAGGTCAATGAAATCCGAAGAATCAGTAACGCTTGGATACATGCTCCTCTGTACAGAGAATTGTCTGCTTCAATATTTCACATTTAGGCAAGGCTGAAAATTGAATAGACCTCACATTTTGTCCAGGTGTCTTGTTCTGCTGTGTATTTTTCTCCAATGTCTTTTATTTTTTTTCCAACTGTTTTTCTTCTTTCTACAACTTTTTTTTTTTCTTTCTTTACTGGGTAACTTGTGCTTTCCTTGGATTTCCAGAAATCCAGTGAGACAAAAAAGAGTCTTTTGAGTTTCAGAATATGTTTTTGCTTCATGAGTGTTTGATATTTTATTGAAATCTCAAACTAAGCTTTTATCGCCAAAGAAAAGAAACTAGCTTTGAAAAGTTAAAATTAAACTTCTATTCCATTAAAACAGTCAGGTTATACAAACTAATTAAGTTCTTCAGGCAACAATAAACAATACAATTAGCTGATCTTTTTATTTTACTTTTCGAGATTCTGTTTCAGAATAATTTTACATTTCCGAAGTAGAAATTGCAATGTGGTAAAATGATTTTCCATATACTCTCATACTGCTTCTCAATGATGTCTCAAACTAAAATGCTTGTATAATCAATGAATCAATGTCCCTTATTTTTCCAAGCCGGAAATCTATATCCTTCTTCATTCTCTCAGTTTCCAGTAACCAACATTCTGTGTTCATAATGAGCTTTGCGGTTGCTATTGTGTTTTTCTTTTATGCTGTTTTTTTTTTCTTAAAATTCAGCTATCACCTACCTACTAGATGGAAGGGGCATACAGTATTTTTCTGTGTCTCACTTATTTTACTCAATATGACATCTTTCAGGAATGTCCATTTTGCTCTAAAGGACAGAGTTTAATTATTTTTACCATTAGTTAGTATTCCATGGGCCTAGCAGAAAGGTTCATTGGCTAAATCCTCAGCTTGAAAGCACTGGAATCCTAAATGGGCACCAGTTTGTGTCCTGTCTGCTCCACCTCCTGCCCAGCTCTTTCATAAGGCCTGCAAAAGCAGTAGAGGATGGCGCAAATCCTGCACTGGTGTGGAAGTCTCAGAAGAAGCTCCTGGTTCCCGGCTTTGAATCTGCTCATTACCAGCCATCGCGGCTATTAGGGGGAGTGAACCAGCGGATGGAAGATTTTTCTTCGTGTCTCTCCTTATCTCTGTATATCTGATCTGCCTTTCCAATGAAAAGAAAATGAATCTTATGAAAAAGAAAAACAATAACTTTCCACCATGTATATCTGTTATATCTTCTTTATCCGTTTATCAGATAAATGGATACTTTCATTGATTTCATGTTTTGGCTATTGTGAATAATGTTTTTTAAAAAATGAAAGTGCATGCCTTTTTTATGTAGTAAGTGAGCATTCTTTGGAGAAATCTGGTATAGTCACTCTATTATATGACAACTCCATTATTATATTATTATTATATATTCTATTATATGATGCTGGTTTTCAGAGTAACTTCAGTATTTATATTCTCATTAACAGTATATAAAAGCTTTCCTTTCTTAATGTCTTATAGAGCACTTATTACTCTTAGTTTTTCTGTCTTTTCTTCCTTTTTAAAAAAGATCTTTATTGGAAATGTGGAGTTGCAAAAAGAGAGAGATGTCCATTGCTAATTCATTCCCCATATGTCCACAATGGCCAGGGCTGGGCTAGGTCAAAGGCTGAGGACAGGAACCAGGATCATCTGCTGACAGGGATCCAAGGATTGGAACCACGCTCTAACGTCTTCCAGGCACATTAACACAGAGTTGAAACTGAACCGGGACAGCTGGAACTGGAACTGGAGCTCAAATAGTAATATAGTTTGCTAGTAGTCTATGTTGTTGGCATACCTCAGTACTTTTTTTTTTCTTTTTTTTTTATAGCGGTCATTCTGACAGGGGTAAGGTGATCTCTCATGGTAGCTTTGACTTGTTGATCCCTTGATTTTTTGTGATACTAAAAATGTGGAGTGTAAATTGGTATATCCATTGTGGAAACAGTGTGGATTTTCATGAAAAATTAAAACACAATTACTATATGATCTTGCAATTCTGCTACTCTCTCTGTGTATCGCTCTAAGAAATTGTGCAGAGTAGATAGGCACAAACTTATGTTTATTCTAGCAGTATTCATAGTTGCTTAGTACTTACTATGACTCATTGGCCTTAGTAGAACAAGTGTGTGAATTGATGCTAACTTAAAATGGTGAAGATCTAAAGAGCAATTTGAAATACTGATTGTTGGCACCAAATTAACTAAAGTGAGTACAGTGGTCCTCTCTTTGATTTTGGTCTTAAGAAATCCGTTTCCTTTTTGAAAACGAGTCTCTTAAACTCACAGGACTAACAACAGCATAACCTCAATGACTCCAACCTCAATGTATGAGACGCTTGTTTGCCAGACAACATGTCTCCTACGGATAAATGTTTTGATAAAATCAGATAGGCACTTGATTCAAAAGAGATTTATCAAATTACACATTTACAGCAATATAAATTACTACTGGTCAGAGTTGTCAATATGCCTCTTCTGACCACAGATTTTTAACCTGGAAGATATATGGAATAAGGTCAAGCACTGTACTAGTTTCCATATTTGAACTCCTAGAGATCATTATGTACAGCAATGTGTACCATAACAGTTATGCATGACTAAATATGCATGTGCAAAGCATAGCAGAGTCATAAGAAATTTAGTAATTATGTCAAATCAATACATTTTTTTCTAACCCATGGAAAAGAAGGCTAAGAGAAAATATAACGCTTATTTTCAAACATTTATGAGGCTTTCATGCCCAAGAGGAGTCTGATGTGTCTATTCCTTTTGCTACTTTAGAGGAAAATAAAAATTGGGATGCACTGGAGACCAAAAACTTAGATAAATATTAATCATCTCCTTTAAATGAAAAGCATATAGTAAAGGTGTGGCCACTCTTCTGAATCAATCAAAGATCCTAGAACATTAAAGCTAATTTTGTTAATGTTTATTAGGAACGTTAGAGAAAACATTTTAATGGTGACAAAACTACTTAATACTTCTCTACTTCGTGAACCAATGCATGCAATTATAAATGAAGCAACAATCTTAACAAAATTTTAAAATAATGTTATTGTTTGCTTCTCGGGTCATAGTTTCTCCCTGTCTATGATTCTGTTTTTGATTACATTATTCTTTGTTTCAATACTACTTCCTAAATAGTGTGAATTCACAAAGACTTTCTTTTTGCTCAGCATCATAGCTCATGTGCTGGGAGGTCACGTGGGAGCAAATGTCAGAGTGGTTAGGCTATTTAAAGACCTGTGCACTTTAAAACAAATTTTACTGATTCATGATCACTAAGCTAATAAAAAAATACCTGTAAGTCTTATGATGGATTTTGAAGGTAATAAACTTCAAATGGTAATAAGAGCAAGAAAATATATTGCAAATGAGCTGAGGAGGGAATCTCACAGATAAAGAAACTCATGCTGAATTCTCATTTAAAGATAAAAAGAGGGAGAGTAGATGCACCAAGAAATTCAGTTATGTTCTTCCAGAAAACTGTTGGTTATTTGTCTTCATAGAAACGGAGTGCACAAAATTAACAGTAAAGTGGATAGTTCAAAATTATTTGTTATTTAGTTGCTAATGAGTAAACAGTACTGTTTAATAACATCTGGTTTCTCTAAAAAGCCTATTTTTTTCTTTCCTAAAATAAGTCATTGAATTCAAAGCTGGCAGAAACTTCAGCTAAAAAATCTTGGCCAAATTTTGAGTGTTATAAATAATGTGAAAAATTAGACAGCCGAATATGGTAACATCATCAGGGCACACATCACAGCCCTGCCCTCGCTTCAATAGGAAAAAGTGCTGCAAGTCGTAACTGTGTTTATTCTGGATATCTATGAACATCAAAATATTTTAATGTAGTACAAAAACTTAAATGGCAAAAAAGATCACAAATTGAGCTCCAACTAGTGCAATTCAATTCTGATATTAAATGATAATTTTTGAATTGATCATGTAAGGATGTGAAAACTGCTGACTGGGGAAGTAACCCTAAATATAGTAGGTGACCTAATTTGTGACACATCTTTTATGATGGTGCCCATCTGGAAAATATTTGAAGTCCATGATAATGCACTTAATTTGTAACTTTCTTATTCCAGTGCCTGGGACATCATAACATTCAATACAGCTTTATTCTTGTATATATAACATATTCCCCGATAATACATCTGGCATTGTTAGGATTTGACACACTGAGTAGATGAAAGCAATGCATGACCTGAATCAGAACAATTACACTGGTGACACAATAGGAAAGAGAGAGATTTGGTTTATGTAGATGCCTTGCATTTGGATGCAAGTAAGATTATAATAGGGATCAGTGACATTTTTTCACAATGGACAAGATTTTAAAATTATAAGTTTTTCAGGGCATATGTTATAAACACCTAACCTGGTAGAAGTAACAGAAAAGTCAGATATAACACATAAATGAATTACTATGATGTAATAACATTTTTAAATAAAAAAGTAATGACCATATTTGAGACAAAGTCTATCTGTGATTTATATGACACTATTCAGTGTTAACTCCAAACATTTATGTAGTCAGGAATGCTCTCTGTCCTTGGGAAAAGGTAATGTACTTTAGAGTTTTGACCCCAAGTTGAAGTATGGAAATCAGCTGTCCTGAAATCTACAGTCCGCATTTGCAAAAGCCAAGAATGTGTTGAAGAGAACATTATACAGTGCTGCCTTGCCTTTAAGTATTAACAGCCAACATCACAGAGTCGAGGTACAGAAATGAATCCATAAAACATGTCAGGGAAAAATACATGGTGAAACAAGAGGGTGGGATTCTCCTTCTCATTCTCATTCTTATTCTCATTCTTATTCCTTATAGTATGTGAGAGCTCAATCTTGCGGTTGAGCACAACTCAAGACATGTGAATAGCATTTAGGTGTGGTTGGCTCCCAAAATGGTTTCCCTGCACAACCTCTTCTCATGGGGTAAACTTTCAGGTTCATTAAGAATTAAAAGGGGAATCTCACCAAAGGTTTCTCAGTGGCCTCTCCTCTCCATTACTGGTATGTAGGTAATCGAAGCTGCACAATTGAGAAGATGAAATAGTGTGCATATTTTTGACACAAGAAAGTTGTTGTGGGATTCAGGACACCCATTATTAGATGACATCCCGGTAAAAACCTGGAACATTCTCGTAAAGTAGTTATCCACAAATTCAAAATGCTCTCCTAAAACTTAGACTGTCACATTAATGAAACCTAGTTGATAACTGACCGAAAGAGAAAGAGAGAGACAGAGAGACTAACAATCTAGACCAGTTATCAGAAGAAACTGTTTTAATCTACAGGTAGCTGAGCTACTTGAATTGTCAAGCTAGTATTGCAGCTTCTGGGCTAATTTAAACTGAAAAGTAGAAATCAAGAATTAAAATATTTTAAAGCTCTCTTGATGTAATTATTTAAATATGACTTATGAAATCTACAAAATGTAAATTATATATGTCAGTAGGAGTCACCCAAACTTTATCATCCCATAATTTCAACAAAGGATGTCAGAATGCTACAGCAAAATGGAAATCACAGCATTCCCAGGAAAATATTATCTGCTACTTTTGAACTCAGAGTCAGTGAAGATATTTCAGGTGTCATTATTTTAAGGGTTTCAGAAAGGTGCTAACTGAAGATTTCTAACTGGCAATACCTTTCCAGCTCATGGGAAAAGTTACAATCAGATATATTGTTTTGAATGCAATGACTTCTACAGTTTGTGCAATTAATTATTGTGCAAATATTGCTATTTACATGATTTATTTTATTAACTACCACAATATTATACCATGGAAGGAGACTCATTCTCACATTTTCTAACAACCTAAAACAATCAGAATTTGATTGTGTTATTTCTTGAAAAATTAAATATATCTTTAAAAATTGGGTCTACAAATTAGAAAACATTTTACTGTAAAAAGTATGCTATAGGATGGACTCAGTCATATATTCATTTTTCTAGACACTGAACAAAATGCCACTGGAGATGAGGCATTTCTCTAAATAAATAAAATTGGTGACTGAAAGAACCAGATTATATGTCGCTTCTTAGCTTTGAATCCAGGGCCATCTTTTCTGACATGGTGTCTCATTTCTTCCAGGTCTTCTTCCTTATAAATGCAGAAAACAAAATAAAACAAAACAACAAAAACTGCTGAAATAGAGTGGGCAAATAACTTATCACCAACCACTCACTATTCATATTACAAAATACGAAATGAAAAGCAAGAGAAACTTTTGGTTAAGTATTTAGGATACAGTGATTTTTTTTTTTTTATTGGAAAGGCAGATACACAGAGAGGAGGAGACACAGAGAGGATTATCTTTGCTCCTTTGCTTCAGTCCCCAAGTGGCTGAAATGGTCAGAGCTGGGCTAATCCAATGCAAGGAGCCCAAAGCATCTTCCGGGTTTCCCAAACGGGTTCAAGGACCCAAGGATTTGGTCCTTCATCAGCTGCTTTCCCAGGCCACAAGCAGGGAGCTGGATGGCAAGTGGGGCTGCTGGGATTAGAACCGGCACCCATATGGGATCCTGGCACGTTCAAGGCTAGGACTTTAGCCACTAGGCCATTGTGCTTGGCCTGGAGACAGTAATTTTTTTAATGAATGCTGTCATTTATATACTTCAAAGGGTAACTATGAAAATCCCAACTTTGCAGTTTTCAATGTTGCTAAAGCATTGATCTGCTTTGAAAACACAATTATTGTAGAGTCTTCATATCTATTCTTAGAACATCCTCATAGGATTGAAAAGTCTCTATTGTTTTTTATTCTGTTTCTAATTTTACATCACATTTATATTTCCTAATTACCAGCATGTCAGAGTTTCCGAAATTCTGAATTTTACAGAAACATTGTATGTTTTGACTAATGCTGAAAATTTCCTTTGTAGTTATATTGATGTTAGGACCTTATATCATTTTATATATGCATTTAACATCATAACCTGTTCACACATTATAACTTCTTCAGAAATTCCATTTAAAAATGGCTTCAAAATCGTAACTGATGGCTTACAAACCTCTAGTGTCAACATCTCTTTTCTCGTTATCTTTTTACTTAGCAACATTTATGTCATATCATTTTAAATTTATGCAATGCATTAAATATATTTATTATGTATTTAATATGGTAATATTTTGGATATTTGGTAATATAAAATAATTCACCATATATTTTGTGACTTCCTATAAATAATACGGCTAATAGACTACTGGTTTGAAATTATTATGAAACCACCAAAACCACAATTTCAGATTTATTTTCTTTTTTAACGTTTAATTATTTTTATTGCAAAGGCAGATATACACAGTGGAAGAGAAACAGAGGAAGATCTTCCATCCGATGATTCACTCTCCAAGTGACTGCAACGGCTGGAGTTGAGCCGATTCAAAGCACGGTTGCAGGTTTCCCAAAGCTTTGGGGTGTCCTCAACTGTTTTCCCAGGCCACAGGCAGGGTGCTGGATGAGAAGCGGGGCCGCTGGGATTAGAACCGGCTCCCATATGGGATCCTGGTGCATGTGACGCGAGGACTTTAACCACTACGCTATTGTGCTGAGCCCAATTTCAGATTCGGTAATCTCATGGTTAATGGTAAACTGCAGATAGATACCGGTATCCTTATAAGAGTCAACTCCCTCAAAATTATTATAATGAAAATCCACTTAATAACAATAACAGACTCAGTATTGTAAGCAAAGTATTGCCATAGGTTCAGGAATATCCATCTTAGCAAGCTCCAATTTTTAAGAATTTATGAGTTTCTTCTAAGTTTTATTATTGACTCTGCGATTCTTAAGCCTTTTAAAGACTGTAACATCAGTCATACTACCCCTTCTTTCATTTTTGATGTATAAATAATACATACCACTTACACATTTGTCTATTCAAATTTGGAGACTTTTCACCCCAGCATGAACCCACAGGGATGTGATCACCTTGTAAGAATTGAAACAGATTTCAACCCATAATTTGGTTCAAATGTCAAGACTGATACTGCCACTCAAGTACTAAAAGAATATGAACAGATTGATTTCTCATATAATCATCTATTCTGGGGATAGCGGAACATGTTTGCAAGACGGCCTGAAGATGGCTTGAGACAGCAGAGAAAGAACACTGAATGACAGCCTAGAGTTTCATTGTCATTCAGGGATGTCAGTTCTTACACAGAGGCCAGGGCTTGTTTGCCTTGAATTTCCAGTGGACATGAGAAGAGAAAATGCTTGAGTTTTCCATTTTGATCTGGATATGGAATGAACGGAGAGGAGAGAATGGTGAAGCTTGAAAGGGCCAACAGTCAAATGTCAAGAACAGATTCAAACTATCTCGTCCACTGTTCCCGGAGGATACAGAGAGGAAAGGGCACTGGGCACACTTTCACTTTCAAGAGAGATAATCACTGCCCGATTAAAAGTGAAATGACTATGACAGGGTAGAGAAGAAAACAGGATTTTGTTTTTATCACAGATGAAGTGAAGGAGCTTTCCAAGAAAATCACAAATTAATAAGTACATGAAAGTATATAAATAAAAGTACACTATGGATGTCTTATGCCTTATTTTTTTTTCAAATAGACCTGGTTTATTCATATTGTTTCAATAAAATAGTTACTAACAAAGTTGCATTTTTTTCTTTTTTTATTATTGTTTTTCATGATACCGATGTATACGTATAGAGATTCCCCCTCAGCCTCCTCTTTCTTTCTCCTCTGGTTCTCCTCTCCCATCCTTTTCCCCACATGTTATTACAGTAGTATAGTTCCATAGAAGTAGTTATATTTTGCTGTAAGTCTGTCATGCCATTGTAGACATAGGAAAAGGTAGAAACATCTAGTATTATATTGTCAATGCATATTTAAACACATGTTTAGATTGAAATAATTCATCAGGTAGTCATCCCACGTAGGGAACATTGAGAAGCAATAGACACAAATAGATGATTGCAGTTGGCAAGAATTTATGCAGAAAATGATCTAAAGCCTGTATATTTTAATCTCACTTTGACTCAGGAAGAAGTTGCGGCTAAGTGATGTCAAGTAACTTTCAAAAACAGCTCAGCAAGAAAAAAGCAAAACTGACATGTAGTTCATGATTAACCTGAGTCTGAAGTCCTAGGGAAATAGAGAAATGCAATGACATGGGAGTAAGGTGGAACAATTTTCGGTGTAAAATACTGCTGAGATCAAATGGGATGAAATCTTTAAATGCATTTGTGTTCATTGATCATATTTAAGAAGAAAGAATCAATGACTTTACAGTGTTTAAAAATATTTAAGTCTGTACAAAGTGATTAACAAATAATATGATTAAGGTTTATTAGAAACAACCGCAAATTTCCCATCGCACAGATCTGAAGCTTAGAACTCTTGCCTAGAAGCAGAGTAGATTTGAAAGCAAGATTTTTGCTTATGAGTGAATGGAATCCTGGGCTGATTTGAAGACACAGGAAAATCAAGGGACTGAGAGAGATTAGAAAAATGGAAAGAAAGGGTATGGTCACAGCATGACTTGAGAGATGTGTAAAAACATGCAGGTGAAGGAAAATACTGACATGATTACTATAGCAAGCCAGTGTCCTTAGAGAGTTTTGTTAGAACATAAAAGCAATGAATGACAATGAAGCTCTGTTTGGGTTTACAGTGAATTGCCTTGTTCTTACGATAATGTGGAAAGGATACTTCTATTTTAAATTGAGAACTTGCTGTCAAAATCTGACCAAGGGCAAAGCCATTAGTCTAGTTGATCCGCTAGGTGAAATGATCAAGAGAGTTAGCCCAATGCTAGCATCCAGGAAGCTTGGGTACCTGGAAAAGAATTAATTGGTGACCTGGCACTAATTGGAGAGTAGCACAGCCAAGATCAGTAAATAGCTGATTTTCTAGAATGCGTCTATCTTCCCAATTAGCATTTCTAAATCTTTGTTCCTAGACACTGATTTCCTGTTGTTCCGCAATGAATGGAACCAAATCTTTGGTGCATTTTTGAACAAAGAAAGATTACGCTCTACTGGCAAGTGGGATTTTTGTTTAATATTTATACAATTTGAAATACATGCATTGAAACAATTAATCCAATCCTGCAAGTGCTCAGACTATTAACCTATTTTGTGAAAAACATTTTTGTGTAATGCAAAGATTATTCTATAAGGATCATCATTTTTTACTTTTTTGTATCCATAATTATATTCGATGATGCAATTGTTTTGACCCAAGAAACACATCTTATCATTATGTGCATCAAACTGTTAATAACTATGCATGGAATTTTATTTGAAGTCATTTTTTAGATATTTAGTAAGTTATAAATATTTACATGTGTGTATTTATTGTTTATGTATATTCATAAATGTTATCATAAAGTTGCATGTGGAAGATCAATGTCTTTCTAGATAGTGTTTATCTGAAAAAGTGTCCTCAGGGCAACGCTGCTCAGGAGATTGTTAAGCCGTCTGCTGGTGTGCACATACCTCATATCACAGTATGTAATTTGACATCTGGCTGCTCCTCTTTTGACACAGGTTCCTGCTACTGCACCTGGGAAGTGCTACCTCAGCCTCCTGGCTTCCTGCCAGCCACTTAGGAGACGCAAATGAAGAACCTTGATCACCTGGCTGTTGCAGGCATTTTGGACAGGGACCAGCAGTTTTAAGATCTCTTTCTCTCTCTTCATCTTTCCCTGTCTGTCATTGTGTCTTTTGAAAAAAAAAAAAAAACAAAACATGTGAAATACACAGTCATCTTTTCAACTCAGTGGTCTCTTCACTTTAGGTTTAGCATAGAATAAAGCATAAAATGACAAGTTGCCATAAAAAAGAAACATGATAGCTTGTAATTTATTCAGTGTCATAACTACATAGTCATTTCAATTCAATGAGCTACAATACTTCTGAGCAAATATTAGAAAGTTAGAAATCTATTCTGATGTAAGTAAAATTTATAGGTAATCTATTAAGTAAAAAAATACTTACTGTATTACTGGCTGAGTTCTAATGATAAACATGCAGCTGATTTCCTCCTTTATAGAATTCTCAGTCTGGTGTGAGAGACAGGTATGGAAACAACCACAATATAATAAAATGTGATCAATGTTTTTTATTAACCTAACCACTAGGATGAAGTGATCTAGAATTATAAAGGCTGGATGGAGAGGTTCATTCTATGGCTCACAGCCAGTGAATTTTGGCAAGGCCCTCATAGAAATGCTGACATTTAAAGTAGCCTAAAAAAATCATTAGGTTTCTGTCAGGCTGTGGAGGGGACATATGAGAGAAAACAACAATACATTGGCAAATGATGCAATGTGAGCTCTTTGGGAATCAACAAACTAGTCCCATTTCTCATCCAGTTGCTAACTCTTAACAGTGCCTGCCTTAAATAACCATGTATCCTGCAGACACGGTGGGCTGCTGAGGAGGAGAATCTAAGCAGCTCACTAGAAGGATTAGTCTCTCATCTATGGTTCCAATTTTGTAAATGTTCCTACTTGCAAGTATCTCATTTTTTTATTAATTTATTTTTATTGCAATGTCAGATATACACAGAGGAAGAGAGACAGAGTGGAAGATCTTCCATCCAATGATTCATTCCCCAGGGACTGCAATGGCTGGAGCTGAGTCAATCCGAAGCCAGGAGCTTCTTCTGGATCTCCCAAGCAGGTGCAGGGGCCCAAGGCTTTGAGCCGTCCTCGGCTGCTTTCCCAGATCACAGGCAGGGAGCTGGATGGGAAGCGGGACTAACTGGGATCTTATATGGGATCCTGTTGAGTACAAGGTGAGGACTTAATCCGCTAGGCTACCTCACTGGGCTGCACAGGGCTTACTTCACAACCTGAGGGAGTGAAGTAAAGATACACATCTTCCTTAATGAATAACACAAAACCAACTGCACAAAGATTCTTAACACCTGAGTCGTCATGTCATCCACTGGATCACGCATGACTATATAGTTGTGGTATGAATAAACAACAAGATGAGTTTATTTACTAGGTAGATTTGTGTATGTTTAGCCATATCATCCTATGCTGATTTAGAGACTATGGTCACATCAAGCTGCTTAGGTCCCTGCACCCACCTGGAAGATACAGAAGCTTTTTCCTGGTCTACCACGTGGGTGCTAGGGCCAAAGACCTTGGGCTGTGTTCTGCCACCTTTTTAGGTTGAGAGCAGTGGAGCAGCAGGAATTGGAACCACATCTGTCTCAGGTGACGCCTGTGGGTGAAGGGTCATCTTTCCATGCTAACATGCGCCTCCACCCATCATGACCTTAAATATTGCCTATAGATGTGAGGTCTGATAACAACTGTGCAATTCTCTATCCTAAATGTTTGACTCTGTTTTCCAGATCCCACATATACATGAATAATGAGCATGGTAGTACAGATGTTTGTACATGGTAGTGTTTTAATGTGGAGGTAATTGAAAATGTGAAAATAGAATTAAACTGCAGTTTTATTTCAATATGTAGGTTTTTGAAGTTTGTGCATAGATTCTTATATATATATATATGTATATATATACCCATAACCTTTTAAATACTGCTAATATGCATATATCTCAAAACAGATTTCACTGTCAACTTTCTTTTAATCTCATTTTGCCATGGACTTCTTGAAGTACACTTGTATGCCTAGAAGAAACACTGTCAAGTGATAAGCTGTTGGAAACAAGAACAAATAAGTGAGACTTGTGAGACTTGTGGCTGCAAAGGCCGACATGGCGCACGCGGACAGGCTTGACCGGCCTTCGGGATGCTAGCCAGGCCGGAAGGCAGGCAGTCTGGGCAGTTCTTTGCAGCTCAGAGTTGGCCCTGGGAGAGTGAAGATAAAGGTATTGTCTGGCTGAGAAGCTGTTTTACTGAGAACACCCAGATGTCTCCTTGCTTACGTACACAAGGGATTGTTTAGGCTGCCCTGACCATAACCCCTGAGCCGTGGAATTAAAAAAAATATAATAAAATAAAATAAGGAAGGAGAGCAGATCCAGACAGTTTGGGATCAGACCTGCCAGTCTGCAGGCTCCTGACCCTTATATTTTTTCTGCCTGAACCTGAGGAACCCTGGGGCTAGAAGCAGACCAGACTAGCACCATTTCACAGCTTTTTTCCCAGCATGTATACACAACAGGATGGAAAGTCCCTTGCAACAAATATTTGCCAGCAGACAACAGCATTTAGGTTTCCACAGAAACAAACTTAAAAAGTTCCCCTTAGACTGCCCCTGCTTTCACAGCAGCTGATGTGCAACCCCTGCAGGTACGCTTTTGGCGACCACCTGTTAAAGAATGCCAGGGTTGAGAGACCTGGGCAGATTGGACTCTGCCACCAGTTCTTCCCCATCATGGGGACTTTCTCCTTTTCTTACTTAAAACAGCACCAGTAACTACTACTACAACTTCATTTATTTAAAAATATTACTAGCAAAAAATTCCTCTATTATTGCTGTTTCTGTTGTTTTTGACCTTGAAATCATCATCAAAACTAGGATATAAAATTGGACTCATCAGCTTTCCTGCAACAAACATGCTTCTGAATTGTTTTTTCATCCACTGACACACGGGGTGACAGGATATACACAGATGGCAAAATGCAACACTCACAGAGCCGAGGAGAGCTGGTGAAACCCCCCCATCCCTCCTCCAAAAAATTAATAAGGGGAGCCTCCTGTGCTCTCGGAACCTTCCAGTCAGGGTTACTATGCAACAGTCCTTGTTTGTGGAGCAGCTGACTTAAATGAAAACCAGCGAAGCCATGATACTATAGGAATCACTGGGCAAATTCATGGTTATTAGATTCAAATGGGGTAAAGTTGAGAAAAAATATATTGCAGAGAAGCCAGCATTGTGACATAGCAAGTAAAGCCACTGCTGGCAATGCTAGCATCCCATTATACCCATATCTTAGTATCCTAGTTTCCCTCTTTGATTTTCTCTTTTTTTGGAGTAAAAATATCACTGTCTGAAAAAAAATATTATCTTGTGCAATGTCAAGCCTGTTTTGTTCAATAGATCCATCCAAAATAGAAAAAAAAAGGTGGTCAGAGTTCTATTTTCATAATCTTCAGGATATATTTTATGAAACTGAAAAAACTTTGTAATTTTTACCTTAACAGTAATTTAATGACCAAGCATGATGGCCTCATTGCTTAATCCACTCTTTTCAAATGCAAGGATCCCATATGGGTGCCAATTTGCGTCCCAGCTGCTTCACTTCCCTTCCAGCTCCCTGACTGGGAAGCAGCAGAGAACCTCTCAAAGCCTTGGGACCCTGCACTGCTGTGGGGGACCCTGCACTGCTGTCGGAGACCCAGAAAAAGCTATGGGCTCCTAGCTTCAGATTAGCTCAGCTCTGGCCATCATGGCCATTTTGGGGAGTGAACTGGAGGCTAGAAGACTGTTCTCTTTGTCTCTCCTTCTCCATGGAAATCTTTCAAATAAAAATAAAGAAATGGTTAAAAATAACAATTTAAATAATTAGATAAAGCTCATTTTATTCTGTGCATCAGTCCAGTCAAAAAAAAAATAGTCCATTGAATTTTCTTTGACAGAAAAAATTACTCAAAATGGTAACTTTACATGCCTAATACCTCAGTCTCTTTATTCACCTATGTGTACTTACTAGGCATAAATTAATTAAAAATAAATGAGATATTTTCAACTACAAACGTAGTTTTTAAAATTTTCTATAAAATGACTATTTGGGTTTATCAGCAATTATGTTTTAACTGTTCAAGTTTTATAAATAACTCAGAAATGGAGCAAGAACAGAAGACAGACCCATTTTGACTTTCTATCTGCATAACAGCAAGCGGGCCTCCATTTCCCTCATCCCTGTTAGCACAGCTTGCCTTACCTGGACTCCTCTGCTCTGCCTGGACACACGCACACTGGACTATCTGTATAGATATCATCCATCAGACTGGGCTCTTGTTGCTGTCCCAAGGGACCAGTGGAAGCTCTACCCTCTGCAGCCACACCGCTCCTGAGCTCTCCCAACGCCATCAGCTCCCTCCCCAGTGTCTTGGCACCTGAGTCATGCACCACTTGCTACCCAATTTCTGCTTCCCAGCAGCCTAGCTTTATCCCAAACCCACAAGCCCCTTCCCGCTGTTCTTTCCTACATTATTACAATATAATCCTTCAACAGATATATTTAAGAAGTTAAATGATGGAGTAAAAAGATATTAAGTCCTACAATGTTAAAGAGAAGAGTAGTCTCAAAATATAAAAGGCTGCTACTTCACCTTGTAGTTCCAGCACATCATATGGGCATCGTTTCTGTGCCTGCTGCTCATTTCTGACCCAGCTCTCTGCTTATGGCCTGGGAGAGTAGTGGTCAATGAACAAGTGTTTGAACTGCTGCATCCATGTGGAAGACCCAGAAGAATCTCCTGGCTCCAGGCCTCAGACTTGCCCAGCTCTGGGTGCTGCAAACATTTGGGGAGTGAACCAGTGGATGGATGATCTCTCTGTGTCTCATTTCCTATCTTTAACTCTGCCTTTCAAGTAAGTAAATCTTTTTAAAAAGAAACTTTTTCTCAGAAATTATTTTGTCTTAGGATAAAATAACTGCAGACTGGGAAAGACTAAATACATAACTGTTCAAAGAAGTTGCAAAGTTGTGAGCAAATCACAGGTTTGTGAAAAATAAAAATGTGTAGAAACTTTTATTTGATAAAATGAAACTAAGATTAAAACATAGTCTTCTTACAAAAACTAATTTTTGTTGTAATTTCTTTTATTTTCCAGTTACGGATAGTGATAAAATGTAAAAAATGTGGGGCAGGTACTGTGGCATAGTAGATTCAGCCAATAACTACAGTGCTCATTTCCCTTAAAGGCATTGGTTCGAGTTCCGGCTGCTCCACTCCTGTTCCAGGTCCCTACTAAATGCCTGCAAAGGAAGCAGAGGATGGCATATGCATCCATATGGGAGATCCAGAAGAAGCTCCTGGCTCCCAGCTTTAGCTCATCTTAACTTTGGCTGTTGTGGCCATTTGGGGAGTAAACCAGCAGTTGGAAGATCTATGTCTCCTCTCTCTGTATCTGCCTTTGGAATATAAATAAATAAATCTTAAGATAAATACTTATATATTTTTTTTCTGACAGTTTTAATTATAATAAACTCTACCAACAGTTGGCTGAGGAACACTTTTGGAATCTCCTTTTTGCCTAAGTCTGGCTAAAATTATAATTATTGAAATGGACCCACAGTCATCAAACACTTCTCCCCATACATGAAACTAGATCAGCAACCAAGTCAAATCTGATCTGGCAATAAAGGACACTTCTGTGTTGTTGTACGACCTCTTCAGCATATTCTGCTATGTGTGTCATGAACTTTAATGTACCAAATACTTGGATCACTTACATGATGACAGCTGATGCTAAGTAAATTTACACAACAATAATATTTCTAAAAATCTTGGCTAATTAATTGTTCACTATAAACCAATGCATAGCCAAATTATTAAACATTTTTTATCTTTCCTCAGTTTATAGTCCTTGCACTCTATCTGATTTCCATGTAGCTCTCTTTAACACTATGGAGACTGTGCAGTAAAAGCATTACTTATCCTTTTATTGTTATCATTTTGACCTTGAGGCTTCCAGCTAGATCCCTACAACTTTTCTTTTGTTGTTGTTGTTTTAAATGAGGCTTTCAATTGGGAGAAATGATAACTGCAATACAGCTTTTGTTTTAAGACAAAATGCTCAACGCCATCACAGTCCCAGAGGCGCGATAGATGATGCCCCTGAGGAAATCTGTATTCTGCCAAGCACCCCTAGACTGACCCTTAGAAGAATGCCTGCTGCCGTCCCTCCATGATACTCACTTTGCACATGCAGCGACTAGTGGGGTCACTCCCCCCATATCCTTAACAAAGTTGGGGTCCATTCTTCTGGATAGGGGAATGTGATGCATTAGACTGGCTAAGAGCTATGACTGGTCTCTGTTGGAGTCACAAAAAGGAAATTCCCTTTGAAAGTGTACAAAATGCATACTTCACCCAACACACTGCCTTGAGCGATGCAGGAGTGCCTCTCCAACTCTGAGTTTTTGGTTTGCCAGTGAATGCATACGCCATGGCTAGATCTTCCTGGCCAGTTTATCAGCCTCTGCTGGGGTTCCCACCGGTCTTGTTTTACTCATTCCTTGTCTCTGACTGTGCTTTGCATAGTCTAAAATATTGGAATGTCTTAACAAAGACCCATCATAGGCAGCAACTGGTGTTCTTTTTAAAACAGCTTTTAAAACAAAGAAAAGGAGGAGAGGTTGGGGTGAAACAGGCTAGACTTGTGGCTGCACGGGCTGACTCAAGCATTCAGAAGGCGGCAGCTGTATGGAACAAGACATTCCCAAAGGCAGCCGGTCTAGGCAGTTCTTTGCAGCTCACAGAGTCCACCTTGGGAAAATTAAGATAAGAAAAAAATGCGTTGTCTGGCAGAGAAGCTGTTTGGCTGAAAACAGCCAGACAGCCTCTTGCTTACGTACATTGGAGATTATTCAGGCTACCATGACCCAAATCTCTGAGTCATGTCAAGAACATAAAAGCATGCAAACTGGTGCACCTGGGGATCAGACGTTTTCCAGCTGAACGTGCGTGGAAGAAATGTTTGTCCACCAGCACACAGGGGTGATTGAAAATACCCGACACATACCAGTATGGCCATCAATTTCTTTAAAAAGCTCCATTGTGTTTTTATAATGGCTGCATCAGTTTATGAGTCAAGCTCAGAAAGTTCATTGAAACTGGAATTAACAATTTATGTTGATGCAAAACTATTGAAATCTCTACTTAGTTTTTAAATGATATACATTTTCCATAAACTTTTGAAAACTTTTACTTGAGAAGAAGGGAAAGAGAAAGATCCCTCCAGTTCCACTTTCCAAATGTCCACAGTGGCTAGGAATGGCAGAAGTGAAGTTGGGAACCAGGAACTTAAATCCAGAGCTTCCAGAAAGGTGACAGGGACCTAGATCACTCAGATCATCGCCAGTGCCTCCCAATGTCTTCATTAGCAGGAAGTTGGAATTGGAACTAAACCTGGGAATATAGTTCAAGCACTCAAATGTGGGCCTGTTAATTGCAGAGTTAAATGGCCTTATGAACTTCTTGAAGCTTCCTCGTACATTCCCAACACCAGTATAGCAGTTTGTTTTTCTCAACACCCCACAAGCATTTTTCTTTCTCCTGCTTGATCATAACTACCGTTAATGGTATGAAATGACGTATTTACTCATGATTATTAAATCTGTGGTTATAAAGCCAAACACTAATGAAAAGTAGCTCAGTGTTCTTTCTTCTAAGCATAACATTGTACCCTGACTTGACTGATTTATGGTGTATATTTGTCCTGAACTATTTCTCTGGGTTCCATAGAAGCATAGATTGTATTATCTATTATTAAAATAAAATAAAATAAAATAAAATGGGAAAAAGAACTCTTGAAAGAAAAAATACATATTTTAAAAATTGGAAAACTTTTTTTTCCAAATAAAAAAAAAAGGGGGTTTAAACTTCATAGGTTAGGGCCCGGCGCGGTGGCACAGTGGTTGGGGTCCTCGCCTTGCATGCCCGGGATCCCATATGGGTGCCAGTTCTAGTCCCGGCAGCTCCGCTTCCCATCCAGCTCCCTGCCTGTGGCCCAGCAAAGCAGTCGAGGACGGCCCAAAGCTTTGGGACCCTGCACCCACGTGGGAGACCCGGAAGAGGCTCTTGGCTTTGGATCAGCATAGCATCAGCCGTTGCGCTCACTTGGGGAGTGAATCATTGGATGGACGATCTTCCTCTCTGTCTCTCCTCCCTGTATATCCGCCTTTCCAATAAAAATTTAAAAAAAAATAAATCTTAAAACAGAATCTAGTCCAAGTTATTACATAGTTCCGTCTTGCTTTCATAAAGAAGAGAGAATTATCAGAATGATTTCATTGATGTGTCTTAATGCCTTTACCAATTTCCAATCTAACCCTAGTTCCTGAGGTTCTGTTTTTCAAGTAATAAGGGAATGTAGAGATTAACTTTCAAATAAACAAAAAGAACCAGATACAGTAGAAGAACTAGTAGGCTATTTTCTAGTAAATATCAAGAGGAAGAAGAAGTGACAGAAGTGGCAATTCAAATAAAGGAGGTGAAAGTACAAAATTTTAGAAATTTCTAAAGCAGAAAAGGCATCAGGTCTTTTAATGTGACTGAATATGGGTATTGGATAAAGAAGGTGAATGTCGAGCTCAGAGAGTAAGTGAGGCTCAGAAAGAAAGGGCTTGAGGCAGAGCAGAAGCAGCTGGAGTGGAGGTTTATAAAGCAGCATTTTTGTTTTTTGCATGGTCATTAAAATCAAAGTCAGATCACTCAAGCCTCACCAGGAGAGATATATTACTGTTAACGGAATTTAAAGAGGGGCCAGCAAGACAGATTTCACCTTGAAAATGAAAACAAAACACTTAATGAATGCGAACTAAGAAATAATTCCTTAAAAGGAAAATGCATTGTTGAAAAAGCAAATAAAATAAAGACAATGGGGCCAACATGATGGCTTAACTGGCTAACCTTCAGCCTGCAAGTGCCAGTACCCATGGGGCATTTGCTCTTGTCCTGGCTGCTTCTGCTTGCGAACTGTTAAACTCAATTCCTTGGGACCCTGCACCTACATAGGAGACTCAGGAGAAGCTCCTGGCTCTTGGCATGGGATAGGCAAAAGTACAGCTGTTGTGGCCATTCGGGGATGAACCAGCAGATGGGAAATGATTCTTCATCACTCTGTGTAAATTTTGCCTTTCCAATAAAAATAAATAAATAATAATAAAAAAAGACCAAACAAAGTTAAACAAAATGTATCCTGCTCTAATTGCATTATTCACGGTCAATACATCCTTAGATGTTTAACTAGTCGTCAGGGGCTAACATTATTACGTTCTTTGCTGTTATTTAAGTTAGCTAAACAGACACAAAAGAATCACAAATATTGAAGGAGTCACATAAGAAGTTTTGAAACATGTGCACATTGTGTAATGTGCAATCAAGCACAACTGTTTCCTTAAGTATTTAACATGTTCTCAGAAACAGTTATGGAAATAATACACAGATCTTCCTGGTGAGAATCTCATTTCATCATCTGATTCTAGAGCACTGAGTATTTACAAACACTATGCAACTCAGACAACATTTGACAGATTGATATCACTAAGGAAAAATGATAGTGACATTGATATATTTAAGATCTTTCAAAATAGCATCTCTAATTTTTAACTTCATTTTGGTTTTTAAAATTTACCTGTGCATTTCATTGCTCACTATTCATTAGCCTTGTGTCATCTCATCCTGCTTTTCTGTGTCTCCTCTGGTCACTCCCAAAATTGTCTTTAAGGGCTTAGCAGACGCCTGCGTGACTCCTGTGTTTCTCCTATACACAGAAATTGTTTAAAATAGCATAAATTATTTCTGTGATTTTGGTTCTTGACATATTTTCTGATGTTAGTTTCCAACTGTAAAAATGATGATATGCTAATATTTTTAATAAATGATATTAATGGCCTTTCTAATTTAGGTAGTTCAAATGAAAATCTTAGGAAAATGGGATACAAAATCTGTTATTGCACTAGATATATAATGCACTATCTTAATTACTAGTGATGGAATACCTTACCTGGCTTGTTAATTTAAGCAGATTTCTTTCCTTTTGATAAAGTATGAATGTTGTATTTAATACATACTACACTATCATGTGTGCAGCAATGGAGAAATATTTATTTGTTTCTAAAAGCTATAATTTTATCTGACTGAATAGATTTAGTGTTAGATGCCTGGGACAATTCCAGGAGTTTTCTTTACAATAGAATAAGAATATGCATGTTGTGCTTTATTTTGGCAGGTGCATGAGGCTGACTGTAATAAATTAGCATATTAAAGAATACTCATATACTTGTAGTAGCTGAAGAGTGCAATTTGTGGTATTCAAGATAAAGTATAATCAAAATGTGTCACTGAGATAATTTTCCCCAAATGATCTCTTGCTAACTACCCTAAAACACAATAATATTAGTTTTTTCTATTAATTTGCATTCCTGATTATTGTGTCCGCTCCTGACAGACTTCAGGTAAGGTAGGAAATTATATCTATAATGCCATATTAAATACCACAAACCATTTTTCCTTTGTAAAGGTTGAGGCATTTTTCATCAGTTTTCAGAAATGTATCATCTTTCAATGTTTACATATTGTTTCATTAGGAAATATATTTAATGTTCCTAAGGATGCATTCAATTGCTTTTGTAACATTAAGAATCTATTCATCCAAACACATTATTTTCATGTTTCATTTGAAGGAAATATGACATTTGACATAATTTTAGTTGCAATTAAATTTCATAGCATTCTTCAAGAGAGGTTTCAGTTTCTTCTGCTTAGCAACTTGTCCATTCTAGAATTTTCCAATGGCCAATACTTTGAAAAGCTCAAAAAGAAATAGAGAGTGCTAGTCTGTCTTGCTTATGACACTAAATTACATTCAAGTGGTGAAATTTAAAGAAATTATAAACTCTGTACTTCACAAACACTGGACATTTTGCACCCAAGCTAAAGTAAATATCTATTTCAAATCTATTTCCATTTTGCAAGTAGTAAAATAATTTTGGAAATAAAAAATAGATTTTTTTGTAATTTTTTAGCTTATTAAGACTTAGCTGAATGTGTTAATACTGTAGGAAATTGTGACGAATGGATATCTCAATATTTAGCACGTTATTCGTGTTCTTTTTTCTTGACAGGTACTATATTGGGCAAAGCTTCTTTTTTTCTCCTAAAGATTTCAATTTCTTCATTCCCTAACTGGATAAAGCTGCAATTTTGCAAGCATTTGCTATCCAAAGCTCACACGGTACGAACAAGATAGAGCATGTGTTTCTTAGTGAAATGTAGCCCATTGTCTCTCTGGGCTCTCCCACTGTGTGCGTTTGGAAATGTTCCATGTGTAACAAAAGTCCTCAAGTGCACACACTCCCATATACTATCTGAAGAAAACCGCTGAATCTTAACAAAGGGGTAATGAAAAAGAAAATATGCATTTCATGAAATCCATAGACATATGATCAATTAAATTCCCTATAGTAAAAATGGAATATGGAAGTGTTTAAATTTCTTGCCATTCCTTCTGAAAATTAGTGAATCATTTTGCATAGCTGAAGTATCTGGTAGGCAGAAATGGTTTATTCCATTTGGGGAAAATATTGTCTCAGGAACTGGATCTGCTTTGTCTGTCTCTTCCTGTTTCTTTTCTATTGATCTTGAAAAGAAGCCATCTTAACAGTTATAATTGCATTTGCTGTGTGTGTGTGTGTGTGTGTGTGTGTGTGTGTGTGTGTGTTTGCTTTCGATATAATCTCTGAAGGCTGTAATACCAAAAAGGCTTAGCTAAAAACACAAATAAACTTTTAAAAATATTTTTGAACAAACTTCTAATTTTTTTCAAAAAATACAATTTGCTGGTGCTATTCCAAAATGCAGAAAATTTCGAAGATATTCCGAACTGTATCTGTCTGTCCCAGTATGCCAAATTCTGTACATTATAATGGTTCATTATAAAGACCATTTAAAATCTGTATCCTAGCATTTCATAGTATAACCTCTAATCAAAGTGTGAAACAATCGCCGTAGCAGTTACCATTTAGATTATGTGTTATTAGCTCTGGCTGTGAAGTACTATATTTGACTAGTTGGAATTTCACTAGTGATTTCAGTAAGCAGGCACAATTGGTTCAGTAGCCAATTGCCATCTTTTCTCTTTTGAAACAGAAGTGGCAATGAAAACCAGTGCAATAAATTACACATGAATGATTTCTGCTGTGCAAAAATATTCTCATTTTTGTCCTAGGTTTAAACTGACAAGTTCTCTCTACTAACTCTTTGCCTATGATCAGTTATATAGTTTTGATCAATTTTATCCGCATGTGAAAAATCCTTTTAAGAATATGACCAACAGTTCTCATTCATTACTAAATAAATTATTGATAAATTGAAGTGTTGAATAAAGTACAGCTATGGTGGTAAGAGATTTACAATAAAAACAATAAGGATTTTAAGTGAATGTTCCTCTTGACTTCACAGAGCTTTATAATTTTAAGAATGGAGAGCAAGGAAAACTAGGGCCATAAAGTGATCCTTCCAGCCTTTCAATCTTCTTGGCTTACCTAGCAGATTAGAGGAAAGAAAACAAAGGACAAATATTAGTAAAAAATTAAATACGTGGGCCCAGCGCGATGGCGCAGTGGTTAAGGTCCTCGCCTTGCACGCCCAGGATCCCATATGGGCGCCGGTTCCCGGCAGCCCCACTTCCCTTCCAGCTCCCTGCCTGTGGCCCGGGAAAGCAGCAGAGGACGGCCCAAAGCTTTGGGAACCTGCACCCACGTGGGAGACCAGGAAGAGCTCCTGGCTTCAAATCGGCATAGTATCGGCCGTTGCTGTCACTTGGGGAGTGAATCATTGGACGGAAGATCTTCCTCTCTGTCTCTCCTCTCTGTATATCCGCCTTTCCAAAAAAAAAAAAAAAAATCTTTAAAAAAAATACGTAAAAGCACTTTGAAACAATATATTGGGATATGTGAAATACAGTCAGATATTTTTCTGGTAATTAAAGTAAGAAGATTCTTTGTACTAGCTAATGTATATTTTTTTCTTTAGGAAAAACAATACATTTTCTCTTTTTGGGGAATTATCTTCCTGAATTTATGACATGTATAGTTAAGGATTATTATGCTCTGTATTCTCATTTCTTTTTGTTTTAAAATCTTTGACGTAAACATTTTAGAAGACATATAAAATTACAATATTTGCTTGTTATTATGTGATATTTTGAAACATGGACACATTTCCAGGAGTCATGGACTCTCATCTCTCAAGCAGGTGGTAAGAGCTCAAGTGCTGGCACCATCTTCCACTGACAGAGGGTTTACATAGCATCACGATGCAGAATATGGGTCTAATTTAAAAAAAATATATAGGGATGGATGGATTTATACACAAATGATTATAAGGTAACTCAATTTTCTAAAATAAAAATGTAAATTTTACTGTACTACCATGACACAGGGGAGATGATCCAATATCATTGCATAATAAAGCACAGAATGCATTTGAATATCCACTTTGTGAATGGTGAGTGGAATTTTTTAATCAAAAGAGGGAATAATCCAATCAAATAAACATGGTTAGAATCTAGCACACCATTGACGATAAGTGGTTAGATCATTAGCAAGCAAAATTATGCTGTCATGGAGAGAGTGGATAAAAATTGAAAATATTAGAGGAAGGAACAGTAGTTTAAATGATCCTAAGAATCATTTAGAAATGAGTACAAATTGTCTTTTTTGTGACTGTGGCAAACGAAGTAGGAAAGAGAGGAGAAATTTTGATGAGACATGTAAAATGGAAGGACTTATTGCCTAATGTGCTGAAAAAGCAAACAGTATGGATAAGGATTTAACGTATCCTAGTAAGCACTTGATGAGTGATCCTAGAGACAGGGAATAAGATGGGCTGTTTGTGAAAGAGGATGCTGTATTCCCTTTTGGACATTTGAAAGACTGATTGACAAAGAGGGGACACACACACAAAGAAAGCAACAGTGAGAGCGAGTGAGAGAGAGAGAGAGAGCGATCGATCTTGCATCTACTGGTTCACTCCCCAAATGCCCACAGTGTCCAGGGCTGAGCCAGTCTGAAGCCAGGATCCAGCAGCTTCTTGCAGTCTCCTATGTGATGCAGGAAGCCAAAGACTTGGGCCATCTTCCTTTGCTTTCCCAGGCCATAAGCAAGAAGCTGGATCAGAACTGGAGTAGTTGGGACATGAACCTGCACCCAGTATCACAGTTGGAAGATTATTGTGCTGTACCACCGCACCAGCCTTGAGTTTGAGGTTGTTAATGTGAGCATCTTGTGATAACTGAAACTTAAAAGATAACACACATAACATCGAAACTTAGGATTTAGCAAAGCAGAGATTAAGAGGTCTTACTCCTTGAGAGTGGCATATTCAAAATGGAACAGATTTCCCTTGGTGTGGGCAAGTTGTCTGCTACATCCCACTTAGCACATCGCAACTCCGATGATGCTTGCCTCCATCAGCAATGAGGGTAGAAAAATGATGGCAAAGATCTAGAGGGATTTAGCAGAAATGAAATCCTGAGGCAAACTTTAATTACAAATAAAAAGCATGATAGTTATTTCCTGATCTCATCTTTCCTCAATTTCTGTACTTGTCACATGAGAATAAAATTATTATGTACTTCAAAGAGTTGTCATGTGGGTGAGATAAGATAATTTATGTAAGACTTAGAATAATGTCTATAAATGTTTAAAAATATTAAATATTATTTTCATTAACTAGGGAAAGCTTCAAAGATTAGAATCAACATAAGTAATACAGATTTACATTGGTAAGGTAAGAGTTGCCTCCAATGGTTGCGGGACGATTCTTGTTAGCAGCCACAAAGTGGAGAGCCTGCAAATTCCTCAACATAAAGGAGAAGATTCAATGAATTTTACTTGAATGGCAAATTTACAGAGTGATGCAAAGGGAGAGAAAGATCTTTGGGGCATATTTTGCTAATTTTCCAGGTATATTATTAAGTAGCTGAATCAGAAGAGGAGCTGAAAGCCCTTGAATTCATGCCTCTAGGCTTGCTGGCGCTGCAGGGAGCAGTCCTAACCGCTATGCCATAGCTCCGCCCCCTAAATGCACTTTAAATAGTCACAATTTATAAGACCAAATAAGTCTGAGTTTAGATGAAAAAAAATATTTTATATTGAATGAATTCTATACTAAATGTTAAAAATATCTGACTGCTCCTTAAGACCAGATGTAGCTATTTTGTTTTTGATTTATTTTTAAAGATTTCTTTTTGTATTTGAAGAGCAGAGTTGCAGAACAAGGAGACACACAAAGAGCAAGGGAGAGAGAGGGGGAACCGGAGAAAGAGATCTCCCATTCACTGGTTCACCCCTCAAGTGGGTATAAGGGCTTGTGCTAGGTCAGGTCAAAACTAGGAGCCATGAGGATCAGCTGATCTCCTAGATGGGTGGCAGAGGCCCAAGTACATGACTCATCCTTTGTTGCTTTCCCAATTCATTTACAGGGAGCTGGATGGGAAGTCGAGCAGCTGGGATGTGAACTGACACCTATAGGGGATGTTGGCATTGCAGGCAAATGCTTTGCCTGCTATGTCACAATGCTGGCCCCACTGGACTTCAATTTTCTTTTTTCTTTTGTGATTGAATGACTGCTTTGTGTTGCTTGTTCAGTAATTATCATAAAGAGTTAGACATTTGCTAGTTTCAGCATGTGTCAAGATTTCTTCCCTTAGCTGGATTGTAGGTTTAAAACTATACTTTTTGCAATATCTAATCAATCATTCTCTCCAATTTTCTACTAATTTATAGAAAACAATTTTTTACAAACTAATTTCAGTAAACTAGCAATACTGAGCACAAAGCTTGAGTCTTGGTACTGTATCTGAAAATAAAAATGGAAAAGATCACAAAGGCGAAATAATTGGGGAAGGAAATGCATATGTTCAGGACATATTTCATGTCCCTTTTCTAAACTTTAGCCTTATATCGGAATTTAGCTTTGCAGTGGAGTTTCTTACTTTGTGATTTGGGAGAAAAAAAAAAGGAGCAAAGCAACTTTAATCCATTTATTTTAGTTAATCTGCTATAAATCTTTTTGCTTGTAAGGATAACAGACATTAGAATATTACTGAATCAAAATAAAGCTTCCCTTGTTAAACTATTAAAAAATCATTAGACAGGGTATAAGAATTGAAGGAAAGGTGGTTAGTTCCTCCCAGATGAGAATGATGAAGACAAATGGAAGAATTTATTTTAAATTTGAAATTCTATCAAATATTCTGCTTTGAAGAGAGCAGTGACTTCTAGAACTAGATAATTTGGACATTAGAAAGAATTTCATGCAGAGAAATATTGTTCTTGTTCAAAATGGAAATATTCTTAGCTTTTTACAGGTTGACTTCTGCTCAAAAGTGAACTATAATGTTGGTAGTATGGCAAACTGTAAGTTACTATAATTACAAGTTTAGGAGTCATATTCACATGATTGAATCTGGTCACCAGAATTTAAACAATTCTTAAAATGTATTAATGTCTTTCTAATAAACTGGTTTGATTGACAAAAAATGTTATAACGGAACCCCTAAACTCACGATCTAAAGGGTCACACTCATTCTTCCCTAGCCATGGCTTTAGCTATACTATTTGCATTTCTCCATTGCCAACAGTTCTGCTCATATTCTCTTTAGAGTTATAATGCTGGTGTCTGCAAAGAATGGCAATATCTGTATTCCTAACCTTCTAGAACATAATAAAGGAGCAAATACTTCTGCACAAAGCCTTTTTGAGCTATTTAATTTACTTTTGACAGAAAGAGACTGACACTGAACACTCTACAAAGAACAAAAGCAATTTTTCATACCATGAAATGCAAATGTTAATTCAGTCATTACTAGGTATACAATCATTACAAATTCAGGAAAATCTTATTCAATTTTATTCTATCTTTTCCTTAAAGGTATGGTGTGGCCTAGCTGAAAGATATTTTAAGAATAAGCCTATTTTTTTTTTTTAAGAAAGATCATTGTAAAAGTTTAACATTATATGGGTGACAAAGAAAAATGTCAATCACAATTAAACCCATGGTAAAGGTTAATCTTTCATCTCCCTGACAACTTTCTTTTCCATTATCTGCTCAATATCCTCCTACTGTTCAGAAAGAGCAGTATTTTCAGTTAAATTGACTTTAAAATAAACCAAATAATATTGACCAAAATACCTATTTTGTTTTTATAAGACACCCAATAATGTTTATTTCAAATATACTAAATAAAATGCATATTATTCTCATTAACAAGTTTTTCATTTTAACATGTAAACATACTGCATGAAATATATTATTTTGAAGTCAATTTGTCTTTATTTTTTTTAAAGTTGTATAGAGCATGCTTGAGGTATACAAAATAATACATATCATTAATAAAAGGTTATTATAATGATGCAACTTAACATATTTGTAATCTCACACAATTACAGAATTCTTTTCTATTCTTGTGGTAAGAGTAAATAACAACTACCTGTTTGCTAACACCTAGCGTAACTGCTGTGCTGTGCTGTACTGATGCTTGAAGTCTTGTTGTTTAGCCTCTGTGTCTGCTGCTGTGGCTGCCACTCTGCCCTCACCTCCACTCTGCATTTTCCTCAACTCTCACACCTGTAACTCTTATTACGTTCTTTCTCTATAGTTTAGTAATCTTCATCTGGACTCCACACATGACTGATACCTGCAATTCTTTTTCCTTCTATCTCAAGTTTGTTTCATTGATAGTATCCTGTACAGCCACCCATGTCTAATAAAAGACAAAATATGGTTTTTAAAGCTGAATCATATTTCTCTCTATACTCATTTACTCCAGCACACATACATATTGACATTTACATATCCATCTTTAAAAACTGGAAAATAAATTAAAAAGTAAATTTATTTTTGAGTACAGATATTGAAGTCTGTGCAAAGATGACCTCCCAGAATTTCCATGCAAAACATGTGTTGTTAAAATATAACTTATGGGCCCGGTGCGGCAGCCTAGCGGCTAAAGTCCGCCCTGGATCCCATATGGGAGCTGGTTCTAATCCAGGCAGCTCCACTTCCCATCCAGCTCCCTGCTTGTGGCCTGGGAATGCGGTTGAGGATGGCCCAAAGCCTTGGGACCCTGCACCCATGTGGGAGACCAGGAAGTTCCTGGCTCCTGGCTTCAGATCAGCACAGCATCATCCGTGGCACTCACTTGTGCAGTGAATCATTGGACGGAAGATCTTCCTCTCTGTCTCTCCTCCTCTCTGTATATTTGACTTTGTAATAAAAGTAAAAAAAATCTTTTAAAAAATATATAACTTATAGATTTCAATAATTTCACACAAAACGACTAATCTTTCAACTGCATTCCCCACTCACCTTTTGTGGTACCCTTGTGTATGCTTCACAGTTTCTTGTTAGGTTTGGAGTTACGCAAAGTTGTTGGAGAAAGAGAGTCTCTTATTCCAGACACAGGTTTGCAGGGTGACATTCCCTCATGGGAGATGGCTTGGGGTCACCTCCACCCAAAGGGTCACCATGTGAGGAAACTAGTCACCTGGAATACACAGAACTTAGATTTTGTATTTCTTATGCATGGGGAATTGGAGAAAATGAGAAAAGGCAGCAGCTTCTAACATGTGTGTGACTTGGGAAGCAGGGTACTCAGCACGGAGGGGGTTGATATTTGCACAGTGAGACAAGCTCCGTGATCCCAGCAGGGCATTCCAGACATTCCTGCATGGGAGTGTTAACTTGAGATAAGCAGTGCTTTCTGCACATGTCCAGCAGGGAAGCCAACATGGAGTCACTCCTGCTTTGCCAGGCCAACTTTCTGCTCTGCCCAGCCTAGCACTTCTCTTTATTCATATTTATTAAATTTTATTAGAAAGTTAGAGTGACAGAGGTGGGAGAGCAGAGACAGGAAGGTCTTTTCCCACTCTGGTTCACTTCTCAAACGTCGTATATTAACTGTAGCTGGGCGGGCCAATTCCAGAATACTGAAATTCCATCTGGATGGGAACAAGATTTAAGATTTTGAGTTACAATTTGAGCAATCTCTCAGATTGCTGCATTATCAGGAAACTGGATAAGGAGCAGAGTGGCTGAGACTTGAACAGTGTTCTCAGGTATAGAATATAGGTGTTCCAAGCAGTGGTTCAATCAACCGCACCACAGCTCCTTCTCTATAATCCTCCCTTTGTCACAGTTATGTAACTTTATAATGTGATGATTTCATCCTTTTTCGATATTGGTCCAGAAGCAAAGTTGCTAGGCCATGTAGTAGTTCTATATTTAATATTGTAGATACATCCATACATTTTTCCCATAATGATTACACACCCATGTACACAACCATCAACAATATAGAGTACATTTTCTACACACCTCCATGAACATTTGATATATTTGTCTTTCTAAAGATTTGTTTGTTTTTATTTGAAAGGAAAACTTGACAAAGAAGAAAGGAGAGAAAGAAGTCTTCCATCCCCTGATGCACTCCCCAAATGACCACATGGCCAGAGTTGAGCTGATCTGAAGCAGAGAGCTAGGATCATTTCTCAGGTGTTCCATATTCGTTTCTCAGGTGTGCCATATGCATGCAGTGTCCCAAAGACTTGAAACAACTTCCATTATTTTTCGAAGTCGTAAGCAGAGAGCTGAATCAGAAGTGAAGAAGTGGGGACACAAATGGTTACCTATATGGGATGCCGGCCTGTAGAGTGGAGAATTAGCCTGAGATGCTGCCACACCAGCCCCTATCTTCTGTCTTTCCAATAATAGTCACCCTGGTGACTATGCATGCAGAGTCATGCATATGACATAGCATGCATGATTTATATTCTCATGATGTTTAATTATGCCGAGCAGCTTTTAAACTTCTTCACAACTTTTATGTATTCTTTGGACAAATATCAATACAAACACTCTGCTCACTCTTCACTTTGATTATGTCTCCATTCTGCTGAGTAGTTTTTTTTAATAAAAGAATCATTTAATCCCTCGTCACACATGGAGTTTTCAGATTACGCCCCATCTACACACCACTGCTTCATTTGCTGTGCTGAATTTTAATAGTTTGACACGGCTCCACATTTTTTTTTTTGCTTTTGTTATCTGAGCTTTGCTTGTTAGACTCAAAAAAGTCATTACTAAGAACCAGTACCCAAGAGTATTCTTTGTTCTCCCCAAGGACTTTTCTAATCTTTGGTCTTACATTCAAATATTTTATACATTATAAGTTGATATTTTGTTCATGTTGTAAGACAAGGTCTAAATTAAACCTTTGGTGCGAGGAAATCTACTCTTGTTTGCATCAGTTACTAAATGTCTTTTTTATTATTGTTTCCTCTTGATGACCCAGTCAAAAATTAGTGGATGACATATTTGATTTCTAAAATTGCACCTTCTTTGGGAGCAATATTTTAACAGGAACTCAATACAAGAGAGAATTTTCTGATCTTGACATGAGCCCTGGATTTAATGTTATAGCATCATATGCAATTTTACTGAAATAAGCTCTGGGTTCATGATTGAATCATGAAATGATACACCATTCATTATACCATAAACATAAACTCTCCTAGGAAACAGCTTTGGCATTTGCCACATTGTATATTTGAGACAGATCATCCACATTGACCTGTACTTTTAATTCAAACCTAGAACCAGTGAAGCTACCTGGCTCTTAAACTAGAATATACCATGGATTGATAGTTTTCCCAAATCCATCTTGTCAAGTTATTACCCTATTTCACTTTTCTAGCCTGAATTATTCGATGTATTTAAAACTGAACTTGCTGTTTTCCCCATTTAAATTATTCTTTCTGACCTCTCTATTTCAATTAGTGACATTTACCAGGATAAGAAAGTAGAAGTCAGCATTTCAATGTCCCCAAGAAGAGCAGTAGCCAGGCCCTGTTTGGCCTCCCTGTATCAAATTTTCATTTTTATTATTTATTGGTCTCCCTAGCAGCAATCATTTCCAAGACCTCATAACTTGAAGTAGTTACTCCAAGTACCCATCAATTTAACCACCTCATCCACTTTCTAAAATGTATCCTACACTGGTTATCACCTGCATGGCATGACTCTGATTATAGCTCATACTTCCTGAACTGCTTTAATGATGCTGTGTATTTTCCTATGCACATCATTCAGATGCTCATTTTTATCGGCACAAAATTGTGCAGAATCAACTCTAATAACTTCTAATATTATATTCATATTTCAGAGGCAGAGCAAGAGAGAGGGAGAGTAAACTCACATCTATTGGTTCAGTCTTCAAATGCTGACTCCACTGCTTAGGCTAGAGTCGAGCACCAAGAACTCAGTCTAGATTTCTTCCATGCTTGGCAGGTATATAATAATTTGAGCCACCAACTGCTATCTCACAATGTCAGAATTATCAAAGCAGAGATCAGAAACGGAGCTGGTATCTAACCCAAGTAATGTGATTTGCAACATGGAAATCTTAACCCAGTTACACAAATCATCATGTGTTGACTTCTAATAAGATGCATTAGAAGCAATGAAACTGTATCCAAACTGGCGCTCCGAATGGGATGTGAGTGTTCCAAACCGTGGCTTGAACTGCTGCACCACAACATCCTCCTCCAATTTCAGAAACTCATTCATTGATCAAAGGGCACCTATATTGATTCTATAACTTGATTCTTTCTGTTATTATTTTACAAATCTTACAAATATAAATGATTCCATGAATTTCATAGATATAATTCTAAACAGATAGCCACATTTTATAATTTGGCTCTCATAAATAACTACCATTACACACAGAATAACTTTTTAAGGCTTATTTCAAGTTCCTACAACATATGCCCAGAAGTAAAATTGCTGCATCATTAGAATCCCAAGTTCAGGGCCCAGCGTGATAGCCTAGTGGTTAAAGTCCTCATCTTGTATGTACCAGGATCCCATATGGGTGCCGGTTCTAATCCTGGCAGCTCTGCTTCCCATCCAGCTCCCTGCTTGTGGCCTGGGAAAGCTGTTGAGGATGGCCCAAAAGCCTTGGGACCCTGCACCCATATGGAAGACCAGGAAGAGCTCCTGGCTTCAAATCGGCACAGTACCGGCTGTTATGCTCACTTAGGAAGTGAATCATCGGATGGAAGAGCTTCCTCTCTGTCTCTCCTCCTCTATGTATATCTGACTTTCCAATAGAAATAGATAATCTTTTTTTTTAAAAAAAGGCATCCCCTGTTTATTTTTGAGACCTCTTCATATTGTTTTTTCTTATAGTTCTACTAATCTGTCTTCTCATCAATAGAAATGAAGGTTGCCTTTTCTCTACATCTTAGTACTTACTTACTGTATCTGTGTGATGATAGCCTTTCTGTCGGATGTGAGGTGACGTTAGTGAACTTTTACATCTAACTTCTATTTCCTTAATGAATAGTGAACATCTTCGTTTATGTTAAATGTCCATTTACAGGTCTTCCTTTTGAAATGTATGTTCACTTTCCCTGTTCTTAAGTGGGTTATTTACTCTCTTTCTATTGAGATATCTGTCCTCATTACGTATATTTAGGTCGTGACTTGTGATAAGATGTGTGCATTATAAATAGTGTCTCTCATTTCTTTACTTGGCTAGCTATCTTTTTCAGGCAAAAGATTTTGATATTTTGAGTTTCCTTTATTCTATCTTTGCCTGTGTTGAATTTTACTTGGTTCTGCATTTTTGGTACTTATATCAGGTTTAATCAACACTTATTTTTATGAATCTCTTTCTTAAAGTTTATTCTAATGTCTTAAATGAACTCGCAAAAATTCTCAATTGAGTATGGAATAAAACCCAAGGACCTAGCACGGTAGCCTGGTGGCTAAAGCACTTGCCTTCCAAGCACTAGAATCCCATATGGGTGCCAGTTCATGTCCTGGCTGCTTCACTTCCCATCCAGCTCCCTTCTTGTGCCCTGGGAAAGCAGTGGAGGATGGCCCAACGCTTTCAGACTCTGTATCCAAATGAGAGACCCAGAAGAAGCTCTTGGCTCCTGGTTCAAATTGGCTCAACTCCAGTCATTGCAGCCTCTTGGGGAATGAACCAGCAGATGGAAGATCTTTCTCTGTCTCTCTTTCTTTCTGTAAATCTGCCTTTTCTAAATAAATAAATAAATAAATGAATGAATAAATCTTAAAAAAATAGAGGAATAACACTCAAATAGCATAAATAGAATACAAAAATTTTCAATCTGATTGCAAATGATTTTATAGCTTTAGCATCAATGTGCTATATTGCTCAAAATTTGATTTTCCCTTCTTTTCATGATCTCCTCCACTCTAATGAACTTTTTCAAAAGACTCATTTATTTTTATTGGAAAGTCAGATTTACAGAGAGAAGATGCAGAGAAAAAGATCTTCTATCTCCTGGTTCACTTCCCATGTGACCGCAATGGCTGTAACTAAGCCGATCTGAAGTCAGGAGCCAGGAATTTCTGGTTCTGCTATGTGGGTACAGGATCCCACAGCTTTGGGCCTGTTCTAAACTGCTTTCCCAAGCTGCAAGCAGGGAGCCAGATGGGAAGTGGAGCAGCCGGGACAGGAGTTGATGTCCATAGGAGATCCTGGTACATGTAAGTCGAGGGCTTCAGCCAGTAGGCTACCATGCCAGGCCCTGTAATTCATTTTACCTCTGTCTTGCTTTCATGCATTATTTCCTACAATATTTACCTTTTTACATCATGCCACTTCCTTTCATTTATTGTCCACACAGCCACGTCCTCATTAAACTTAAAAACTCAGTTGATTATTTGATTCAAAGTCTTCAAAAGGTAATCATCTTTACTCATTGAAACCATAGCCTTTTATAAACTTCCAAAGCCTCAAGAATAGTTGCAAAGCCATCTTTCTTCTGTTTAAGTGTATCATGACATTGTAGGTATTGACAACGGTAGAAGGTGCAGCTTTCATTTGTTGAAGGACTATATTATTGTGATAATATGGAGGAAATCAGTGGGGAGGGAATGTGGATAGACAGTGTGAAAAGAAAAATCCATAAACCTTAGGGAACTGTATCTTGAAAGGCAAAACAAAACAAACACGTCCAAAGCTTGACTATTCAACTCTGTAATCTTTCTGGCATCATCCTCTACCAGCCTTCCAGCACTTCTTCCGCAGACTTCAGAACACTCACATTAATTGACAGAATAGCCCAGACACCTGCATTGCAAGTATTTGTGTCTCTCTCGCACCTTTGCTGCCAGATTCTAAATTTTTTGAGAGTGGAGAAAATATATTGTCCACTTGGCATCTAGCAAAATGTTCCATAAATGTTTAAATATTTAGACAAATTAGTGGTGAATAACGCAATAATTATATGTTGAGTCATAAAATGACAGAACACTCAGTTGATTGTGAGCACAACATAGGATTTTATTTTACTAGAACTCAAAAGAGTTGAAATAGATCCCTATTGATGATGGCCGTTAATGGAATAGATCTGTTAGAGGCAATATTGTAATAGGAAGATGCAAATTCAAACAAGAATGCTGGAATCTTACCAATGAAGTACCACTTATAATTGCCTGGATTATGTGGTCGTGCAGTTGTCAGGGAAAATCCTTCCTTTACAGAGCATGACAAGGAGTGCATTTGCTGCAATTCTCTGTGATCCAGAAGTAGACAATACAGCTTAGTAGATTAAAGAAGACAAGTAATTACTCACAGTTAAGCAAACAGTAATTGTATCAGCATGATAATGCCATTCCTCTTATATTCAGGACTTACAGGGTGGACTCAGGACTTATAGCATTGACCCAGATGGAAATGAAGCACCCAACTGCAGAGCACCACACTTGAGAAATCCAGGGCTAAGTTTGAACATCTGTTGGAAACAGCAAACAAACCGCTAATCATTTCCCTGTGCATCAAATCCATTTGTTGTTGATGGTGCTCTGGTAGCACTGGCCTAAGTACTTGGATAAGTGGCTACTAGATCTGACTATTTGCGGGCTGAAAAGCCTCGTAGGATGGCAGGCACCAGAGCAAATCTCACAGACGCTTAGGACCCATGCTGGATTTTTGGAATAGCACTTAGAATTATCTGCTTTCTTGAGGCCTCCTCATTATCTGGTGTGAGACCCCAGGCTTAGTCTCTTCATTCAACAAGAGGGTTGCAAGGATGGTACATCCATTAGCGAATCTCAGAATATCTGTCCCTGAACTGGTCCTGACTTTGGAATCAAAAAAAAACTATATTGAAGCCATCAGTTTCCAGTTAATTTCATAGGAGCCATTTTGTCATCTAGATTAATTATTTAACCTATTGCTCCCCCCATTTTCCCCTGCTTTTATTATATTTTCATATTTTTCTCATTGTGACTATAGTCTACAGTGACATGGTATTTATTTATTTTAAATAAAGTTTAAAACTCACTTGAAGTTTCAACTGCAGTAATGACTGTGTGCCACAAGCTGAAAGCAGAAGAAAAGCTTCCATATGGACTGCTAGTAAAACTAACTAATTTCCTGCTAGACATTCTATTTCTTGCTTTTCACTCTGTGGAACAAAGATCAGGCATGTCTCTAGGTCTCATTTTTATATTGATATCATTCTCCAAGATAGTTTACTCCTAAATGCTTTTAAAAGATGAATATTTTGTAGTGTTCAGAGGAGAAACCTTCCATTTCCGGCCTGTGAGTTGTTTTCAGCTGCTACTGTAAAAGTCTGTGGCAGTTCTCACACACGATGTCATTGCACAGCGTTCTCTGCCATAGCATGCCCCATAGTTAAAACAAATGCCATTTTAAAGCTTATAACTAATCTGAGCCAGAAAACATAAAATAATGCCTTAAATAGTGTTCCTACTCGAAGTCAATATTTTCCAGTTTTTGTGATCGGTCTAGGAAGCACGTTACACATTCTTCAGGAAGTTTTTAAGGAAGCACGCACAGAATAGACTTGGTTAGTTTATACTCTGTTCTTATATAAAACAATAGATGCTTTTTACTTGGGTGCCTGGTGCAACCACTAAGTTTTTGCTTGTGACACAAACGTCCTACAACTAAATGCCTGGATGGAGTTAGGGCGAAGACCCTCGGTATGCAGCTTCCTGGATACACACCACAGGAGGCAGTCGCTAATGGCTCAACGTAGGTCTCCACCACCCAACTGTGAAAACTAAATGGAGTTTCAGGTTTCTGATTGGAGCCTGGCTCCGGCCTGAATGTTTCAGGCTTTTGAGGGAGTAAACAGTGCATGGATTATTTGTCCTTCTGTCTTCTGCCCTTCAAATACAGAATAAAAATAAGGAAATGGTTTAAAAACTCTTGCAAATCAAGCCTCTTGTATTCTTCAATTATCATCAATAGCAAATGCATGGAATGATATAATATTGAAGAAGGAAAGAAAGAAATGAGAAAAGAGAGCTACATTTATAAATGCTGCTTCTCTGGTTTTAGGACATAAATGTTATATTTAATCCTACAATGCATTCATGGAATTATGAAAATGTTAAGAGCATGTGGACTGATGTAAAGCTCATTCTCTTTTGTGCATTTAGTTCTAAGTGGCAGACTTTTTGTTTAAATTTGCATGTATTTGGAAATTTTAGACATATAAATTTACATGAAAAGAAGTCTCATGGCTCATTCATTGAAGAGGATGTGATTTGTCACAGGAATCTTTAAACCATAGTTCCTTAGTCATTCAAGCATCTGGTTTCCAGCTTCTATGTCTCTGCTGTGTTTGTGTAACTTGGGTGTTAAGGCCATTTAATTGACTGCATGTGTGCTGCCATGTCTAGTACATTGAGGGATAAATGGGCTCTAATCAGCTGGATTCTTCCAGTGTGCTAATGACTTCCTGGGAATAAGTTAACTCCTGGGGTACTGCACTCATTCTCTCTGATCACTAGAGGACCATTTAGAAAATTGCTGCTGCAATGGGCTCAATGATACCCCAGCGTTCTGAGAAAGTTAATTGCAACTTCTTAGGTTCTAACTTATTCCTATGACCTGACTGAAAACAGGAATTCAGGCAATTTCACTAGCCTCCAAGCATTGACTCGATGATGTATTAAGTGCTCTGAAAGTCTCAGAGCCTCTATGTAAATGAATGCGGTTTCCCAGTTTTGCTTTCCCTTTTCCTCTTGGGAGTGTCCAACCCCTTCAGAGGTAGAGGAGATGAAATTTTTCTTCTACTTATCTCAGCCTTTGGAGAAGCTGCCTTCTCCGCTAAGGTCAAAAAAAAAAAAAAAAAAAAAGAAAGAAAGAAAGAAATTGATTTACTTTGCCATTATGACACAAAGATGTTGCTCCAGCTTTGGAAAAGTTGTCACTGTGCATGAGTTTTAAGGCTATAATGGGAACACCTTGTTTTTTGCCTTTGTTTCTCAAATTTCCTTGAAGCAGTTTAAGCTTGTTTTTATACACGGAGTAACGGTGCTTACACTCTGTTTCACATCAGCACCTTTGTCCAGCAGGATGCAATCAGTAGAAGATGCAGTGACACAAGTGACACACAGAGGAGGCTGGACTCTTACTGCTGCAATGATGAGGAGGGAAATATTGGTGGTGGGGAGACGGAGGAGAGAGCGAGAGAAGGTGGAGGGGTGAAATCCCTAGACCTACAAAACTGTGTTGTAAAATACTAATAATAAAATGGTAAACAAACAGAAAACCAGAAAGGGGTAAGAGTCAAGTAAGAAGGGGAAAAAAAAAAAACAAATCATGGTTACTATTGTCTTTCTTGAATGACATCATGACCTTTAGACAGTGTTAATGAGAGTTTTCTATTTTTAAATAAGTACTTTCCCAAGCCTAACATTATGGCTCAGTAACTAAATCCTCACCTTGCATGCACCAGAATCCCATATAGGCACTTTTTCGTATCACAGCTACACCGCTTCCCATCCAGCTCCCTCCTTGTGACCTAAGGGAGTTGTAGAGGGTGGCCCAAAGCCTTGTAACTCTGCACCCACATGGGAGAGCTGGAAGAATCTCCTGGTTCCTGGCTTCAGATTGGCTCGGCTCTGGCTGTTGCAGTCACTTGGTTAGTGACCCAGTGGATAGAACATCGTTCTCTGTGTCTCACCTCTCTGTAAATTGGCCTTTCCAACCATCAATCAATCAATACATCTTTAAACAGATATTTTCCCTTGTCAGACAATATTAAGATTGTGGAACCAAATTTACTGACAAAGATTGCAGTTGTTAGGACCCAAGGAGGTGGAGAGGGAAAGTAAATGTACATATTTTAGAATATCAGTCAGGGAAAGGAGAAGCTTTGAAGACACAAATTGCTTGATCACCCACTGAAAATCCCAAAAGTGGGCAGGCCTAGGGATCACTGAGAAACATATTGTTCACAATTATATTTATGAGACGTTTTTAATAAAATAATTAAATATGAATTCATGCATACATTTAAAATGTAATATGTATTATTTTCCAGGAACATTGGATCATATACATTAATATTTATCCTGTTGCTGGAACATGTGAGCGCTTAGCCAGAAGCAGAATTAACAAACAAGATTGTCTACCTATAAAATGGTATAAAATGCTGAAGTTATTTCAAACAGTGTTCAGGACTCTATCCTTCTCACCTATCCATACCCAGGAAGTAATTTTAAAATACATCTTAAAGTTTGTATTTAGTGTTGATGATTTTCAGATTTTTATTTACAGCCTTTTTTTCATTAAATGTATACCCTTTGAAAGTCATTTTTGGGGCCGATGTTATGATGCAGCTGGTGGAGTTGTTGCCTTGGATGTTGACATCCCATGTGGGTGCTGGTTAGTGTTCTAGCTGTTCCCCTATTGATTAAGCTCCCTGCTAAGAGCCAAGAAAAGCAAAGGAAAATGGCCTAAATTTGGGCCACTCTCACGTATGAGAGAAACCTGGAGGAAGCCCCTGGTTCCTGTCTTTGGTCTATTCAAGTCATGGCTATTTCAGCCATTTGGAGGTGTAAATCAGCAGATAGAATAGAGCTGTGTCTCTCTCTCGCTGTTTGCAATTCCTTCAGGATAATAAAAGCAAATTAAAAAGTATAATATTTTAAAAATCGTTTAACTTTCCTGATTAAAATACACTGAGGGCCCAGTAAAATGGCTCAATAGCTAAATTCTCATCTTGCAAGCACTGGGATTCCATATAGATGCTGGTTTGTGTCCCAGCTGCTCCATTTCCCTTCCAATTCCCTGCTTGTGGCTTGGGAAAACAATAGATTATAGCCAAAATCCTTGGGACCCTGAACCATGTGGGAGACCAGAGGAAGCTCCTGGTTCCTGGCTTCAGAGCAGCTCAGCTCCTGGCTGTTTCCGCCACTTGGGACTGAACCAGCAGATAAAAAAATCTTTCTCTCTGTTTTTCCTTCTCTGAAAAAATCCTATCTGTCTTTCCAATAGACGTAAAGAAATCTTA
The DNA here is from genome assembly GCF_017591425.1 of Ochotona curzoniae. Classification (NCBI taxonomy): domain Eukaryota; kingdom Metazoa; phylum Chordata; class Mammalia; order Lagomorpha; family Ochotonidae; genus Ochotona; species Ochotona curzoniae. The sequence goes on along the minus strand of NW_024466502.1, from coordinate 35,996,837 downwards.
AAACAAAATAATAGAATTGCATTTTAAAAGAATAGATCTATTGTTACATTTCTTATTTCTGTCAAGACTGGCTTTTTTCTTAAGATCAGTGTTTAAAAAAAAATTCCCTTGCTTTCTAAGCAAGCAGTTAACAGAGATTATATCTCAATACATCACAATATACCTGTGGGTGGAAAAAGAAACAAATAGCATTCTTTGCACTGATCCCAAACTCGGTCTTTCCTTGAATTACTGAAACATGACAATGACCTTCAAATCATACAGAAAACAGATAGTCACAGAAAAATACAGGGTGCAATGTTCTCACTACCATGGTGGCAAGCTTTTTCTCAGTGAAGTTGGCTGTCCTTTTTGTTTCCTAAGTGGCATGAGAGACGGTATATTTATGAGGAAATAGGTACACAGTTTTCTTAGAAGTACTGTTACAGACCAATCTGAATTTCATTTATGCTTTAGAATTCCCCAGCTAGATTTAGGCTCTTATACCTAAACAAACAAACAAAAAATAACAAAAAAGAGGAGAACAGAAAGAAAATATAGCATTCACCATGTTTCTACCTGATTATTATGTTTCAAAAGTCCTTCGTTGTCTGTTAGAGAAAACTGTGACAATCAGGATGAGAAATCATTTTCTTTGTTTGGCCACCCTCAATATATACCTGAAATCATGTACAGTGTTGTTCATTGGGAACATTATGACATTTCCATGTGAATTGTTTTCTGAGTAAAGGACTGTTTTATTATGAAAAGGGTTATTGCCAGGGCTAGCAATATTAATGCATAATGTCATATTGTGGTTGTTTGGACATTATTGTGAAGGCTGCTTACAGCTGCCCCAAGTGCTTATTGTTGGCTGTGAATTAATCTACTGTTCTAATGTGACATGTTCCATAAAATGACATGGATCACTGGCTGGTTCAAGGTCTCTGCTACAGCAATATGTGGTAAATAATCCTTCCCAGGCTAAAATTTTCCTAAAATAAATGGAGTATTGACTAAAATTCTATTTACTTTCATACGATCACGGCATTTAACATGTATGAAAGCTTTCTCTTAGTGATCCCTCCCACACTGGGAAGAACTCTGCTTTATTGAACTCCGAAGAAATATTGTCTCTAGATAAAACAACCACATGGAACTTCTACAGAAGTCAGTCAAATGTTTTCGTATCTTCTCTTGCATCTCAATAGGTTCATGGGAATGTATGAAGGTACGTAAGCTAGGTTTCTACTTATCAGTTAAACAAAATCAATACAGGATTGTGATTCTGTCTGCAGCATGAACAAAGCCACAGGTTCTCAATACTGAATTTGTTTAAAACATCGTGCTTATAGTTTGATCCCTCCAAAATTATTTCAGCAGAAGACACTGGTCTAGACAGGATGCTATAAAAAGTAAATAGATTGAGTTTCATGTGCCCAACTCTGAGAGCAGCTTGGCTGTTAGTTTTGTTTTAGACTAATGTTTTACTTATGGTTTCGTTTAAACAATAGTTTTGGGGGAGGGGACTTCAGTGCAGAGGTTAGACTAGGGCACCAGTGTCCCCATTAGAAGGCCTGAGTTCCAGACTTGCAGTCCCACGTGGAACCTGAATGGCAGCAGATGGTGGCTAAGGGTTTAGAGCCTTGCTCTCAGGAAAGCTGGATGGAATTCCCAGTTCTAGCTGCAGCCTGAGCCAGCTGTGGCTGTCCTGACAATTGTAGGGCAAGGTAGCAGGTGAAAGATTTCTTACTCTCTTTTTATCCCTCTTGTTCTTTCTCTGTTTTTCCATCTGTGTTTCCTTTGTGCCCTAATCAACTATGTAAATAGTAATAAAATCTTAATAAAAATAAAATAATAATTAAAAAAGAATAAAGACAAGATTGCTTACAGGAAAAAAAGACAGTTCCTATTAACTGATTCACTGTTCAGTTTGCTCCTCCAGCCGAAGCCTTGAGCCTGAAATGCAGAGCTGTTTTTGTGAGTTACAGTGGCTCAGCTGCTTGCATTTCCACTTGCTGCATCCCATGTTGAAGCTTGGAAGGAAGCTGAACTGGAGGAAGAGAAACAGGACGTAGGCAATCTGAGATACAAGCATCCAAGTGGCACATTAACTCAGTATGACATTTTTCTCTGTTTTAAGTTTTTTTTCCATTTTATTTTAAAGAAAGAGAGAGAGAAAGAAAGAGAACAAAGAGAGTGCCTTCTTTTGTGTATTTACTCTCCAGACGTCTATAACAACCAGGGGTGTACCAGGGAGAACTCGGCCTGGAGCTGAGGTGCCCTCCTGTTTCGTGCCTCCCCGAGGTTTGTATTAAAACGATGCTGAGCTAGGAAATGGAGACAGGCCTGAAAGCTGCTCATGCTGGTGAGATATGTAGGTGTCACTAGCTGCAACTTTACCTCTGTGCCAAATGTCTGCTCCTTTATAACATCACAACACGAGAGACAGTGGAGTCTGATCAATATCTCACTTTTAGTTAGGAAAACTGAATGACAAATTTCGAAAGCCCTTTGTGCATGCTATCTATTATATGCCAATGATTGGTTACTAATGAAGTTGCACCATGCGGCAATCATTTGTAGGATTTCAACTGTGTAGGCTGACATTGTGATGAAGCAAGATAAGCTGCCGTCTAAAATGCTGGCATTTTATTAGAGAGCCAGTTCGAGTCCTGCTTACTCAAGCATCAGTCTAGCTCTCTGTGGGAGCAGTGGAAGATGCCCCAACCACTGATGTGGGAGATCTGGAAGAATCTCCTGGGACAGGCCCAATCTCAGGCACTGCGATTATGAAAGCCATCTTGAAAATGAATCAGCAGCTGCTGGGTGTCTCTTTGTCTCTCATTGTGTAACTGTCATTCAAATGAATAACTATTTTATTATTTATTATTATTTACTTTAAAGGCAGATTTACAGAGAGAAGAGAGGCAGAGAGATCTTCCACCCAGTTTTTCACTCCCCAAATGGATACAATGGCCAGAGCTGGGCCTGTCTGAAACCAGGTGCCTGCAGTTTCTTCTGGTCTCTCACACGGTACAGGATCTCAAGGACTTGGGCCATCTTTCACTGCTTTACTGGGTTCATGAGCAGGGAGTTGGATCAGAAGTGGAGCCGCCAGGAATCAAACTGATGCCCATATGGAATACTATATCTGTGGGCAGAGGCTTAACTTAAATTGTTGACTAAATAAGATCCATCAAGTTATCACACTCATTTTCTTAAATCAGCTATATACGTCTTTATGCACATTATGTACCCTTTGGTCCCCTGTTTTCATATTTATGATTTATGAATCATACTGTTAACCTCAAGTTTGCCTTTGTGATTGCAGGGAAGCAATGCTTATAAAGAAAGAAACACTGTACCTGGCACAGAAAATAAGTGTACAAAACATTTTATTGTTGTTAATGATATTGTGGTTGGCTTTTATAAACTTGCCAGTAAATTATCCCCTAATTATTATTTGAGGGATATTAAAAGATTTTAAGCAAATAGGAATGAAAACATGACTTTGAAAAGATCTGGTTTTACTCGCTGGCTCCCTCCCTTTCCCTGAAACTTCTACTGAGATCATAGCAAATCCTTCTGAGTCATTATGATCTCATAGGAATCTATGAGACACGTCCATTGAAATTTCTCTGAAATCTTAATGCAGGCATTGAAATCACAATCCTGTGTTCTGAAGCCATCGTGGTGTATCGTGTCAATGCATACTAAGGGATTCCTAGTGCACAGACCATTGACATGATAGACCATAATGGCTCTTTCAGAGCTGCTATGGTCCACTGTGTCAATGCATGCTGAGGGAGCCTTTAATGCACTGACCCACGCTGCACAGACAGCTTCTCCATGATGTGGAGGGGGGTATTCTTAAGAAGATTTTTATGAAAAGCCAATTGCATTCATTTTTAATAAGTCTCACCGTGGCACAGCGATTAATGTGTATCACGATGCTTAAGGCTCAGGTTTTATTTAAGAATATGTGGCAGTTATCATCTTCCCATGTAAGACAGCTTACTTCCAGAAGTAGCTGTCTGTATCAAGGACAAGAGCACCTTCTGGGATTCACTGATACATGCTCCAGTGTTTGCTCCCAACCTCATCATCTCAGAATCATTGCCCAACACTAATGAAAGCTACAGAATTTCCTCATTATTTCGAAATGACAAATCTCTGCTTGCAATTTCTTATTGGATTTATGGATCAGAAAATAGAGTGTTTTCTATTCTAAACGGAAAAGAGAAGTTCAGATTTGTTTGGAAGAATCAATATAAGCATCAACTTTAAAGTACAAAATATAGTCATTTTACAGCCTTTATTATTCATCCATGACTATTTGAATCTTTTCTTCATTGACAAAGTAACTTGGTGTTTTATTGCCCCAATGATCTCTTGTGTAGTCCTGAGTTAATTTGTGTTTTGTAAATATGTTAATTAATAAAAACAGGTAATCCAATTTATAAGACAATTCTAAAATTAAATGTATGATAAATATTGAAAATTTTCTAAAAATACATTGCAGCATTTAACCCTTCCTTATTCTTTCAGTCAGAAAAAAAAATGGATAAAAGCTTTCCAACAAATTCTACTGCAGTTTTTAAAGCCAATGCATACGACTTTCTCTTCTTTCCCTTTATCTTACTTTACCAGGCAGTTGGACTATTTTTAAAATCTCTTTTCATTCTCAGCTGAATGTCAGATCAGACTTTGTAGAGTACTAATTGATAACAGCAATTACTTAAGTTTGACGGTGTTATTAACGCTCCAGAGAATATAACACTATCATAAAAATAAAGTGTTGAAATACAGTTCCTTAAACATTTCAAATAAATTAGTGGCAAATGAAAGATGTTTTCAAGAAAGCTCCACTTTAACCCTTGGTATAACGTTCATTTATTTGTTTTTTGAAAGATTGACTGTGACTATGTACACTTGTGGGCCAGAACCATGAGAAATAAGAGGCAGATTTATAATAAAGATGAAAAGAACAGCTCACATTATGTGTTAATTATCCTCTACGCGGTAAGCCAGGTCCATCATATCCCCTTCTTTGCTCTGCTCTGTGTCCCAAATGATTGCAGGTTGAGAGTCTCAGTACTTTGTCTTCCTTGACTATTGGTATCCAGTTAGTTGCTGCTAATGGGAAGCACAAGCAAGGCATTGCATGCAATGAGAAGGCAGTTAGCTGCACCTTCCTCTGCTACCACCTACTTATGCTTAGCTGGCTTGCAGTGGCTGATTTGGTCTAACGCTGGGGTATCAACAATTTCAGTTCTTAGACAGCAAGAATTATATTTGGCCTATCAGGGAGCATGTTCTTGCTATTGGTAGTCCCTGAAATTCTCTACTTGTATTGTTGATTCCTTTACAATGGAACATCATTAAACTTTTATTTTCAACACTTTACTTAGGATTATCTTTCCTACTGAAACTATTATTTATGGAGTAAATAATCAAGATTGTTTCTAAGAAACAGACTATTGGGATGGGTTTCTGGGGCTGGCTTTGTGGTAAAGCAGGTAAAAACATTGCCAGTGATGTCACCATACTTTATAGGCACTACCAAACCAGCTGCTCCATCTCCCATCTAGCTCCTTGCCAATAGTCTGGGAAAATCAGTGAAAGACGGACCAAGTGTCTGGGACCCTGTCACCCATGTGGGAGACCCAGATGAAACTCTTGGCTCCAGTCTCTACATAGCCCAACTCCGACTAGCATAGCTGTTTGGGGAATAAGTCAGCAGAGGAAGCATCTCTCTTTCTCTCTCCCTATTCCTCCTCTTGTCTTTCAAATTATTTAAAAAAAAATGAAGATGGGATCAGTGTAGTGGCATACACTACACTAATTCTCTGTTCTGTGGGGCCAGCATCCCATATGAGTGCTGGTTTGTGTCCCAACTTGTCCACTTCCTATCCAGCTTTTTGCTGTTCCCTGGAAAAGCATCAGAGGATGACTCCGGTCCTTGGCTTCCTTTACCATGTGGGAAGCTAGGAAGATGCTCTGAGTTCCCAGCTTTGGATTAGCTCTGGTTTTGCACCATTTGGGGAGTGACCCTGCAGACTGAAGACCTTTTGTTTGTCCCTCCTTTACTCTCAGTAGCATCTTTTCAAATTAAAAAAAAAAAAAACAGGTACTAAAAACATGAAGATGGTTATCTGGACTGGGTTCCTTACACCTTCAATGGACACAGAAATGACTGCCTTACTTGTGGGAGACTAGTGGAATATGTTTTGTCTTGTGTACGTCTAACACTCAGTTTCATTCAAGACTTTGTGGGAAACAATGCTGAAATTTATCCACATGATTCAAATAGAGTTATCAATTGGGGAAAATTAAGTAGTATATAGGATCTAGAAATTCCTAAAATGTAGTCACTTAACTATCCTGCAGCAATTTTCATCACTTCCAGCTTGTCCACAATGAGAATACATTGTTGGATACTGAATTACAGAAGCGGTGCTTGAGTTAGGCAGCATTGGTAGGTTATGTAATGTTCATGTGAGTGCAAAACAAACTCCAAATTGTGCTTCTGTAAATGAGTAGCGATCTGATAATGTCTTCAGTAGTTATCTCAAGTCTTATCTTCATGCAACCATAAAATAATCTGAAGTTAGGATTAGAATAAAACCCCAGTTGTGTGTTCTGTAGTTATAACTGCACTTTTGAAAATATCTAGCAGACATAAAATATGTACATATTCACTGGGTACCATGTCATGTATTGATAATCTGGTATAATGTCAGTGCAACCTCTTTGAAATGCCCCGCTCACCAAGTTTTCTGTGATGGTATGAGAGAACTTACTGCAAAGGAAAAGAATCCCAGGGCATGAACTAGTGATTTCAGGCTGAGTCTCGGCAGGTCTTTACCTATACATTCTGAAATTTTATTGTATGTGTAAGATGCTCTCTCTCTCTCTCACTCCCAATTTTTAAAGAGAAATAACTCCTCTGCAAAAAGTTCTTCCAAATCACTATTACAAGACCCACAATAATCACACTTAATTACTTCTAAGCCCATAATGAAAGTTAAAGGTCAGCACATCTCGGAAAGAATCTCAAAGTATTTTCTGGGAAGAAATAGCTTCTGAGCAAAGAGCAAGCACTTGCCAACATTATGGCAGTAGTCAAGAGATTATGTGCAGCAATAAACTCTATGGGAGAGTATTAAAGGTGGTATTCAACTGGTAAATTTATTCCATATCATTATAATCCCCAGGACTTTCACATTTATTTGGATAGTTTGACGACCACTGACTGGATTCACAATCTGCTCCTTGTCCACTGGTAAAGGTGTCCTGAAAAATAACTTAGAGTTGGGAGTAGATAATCTAGTGGTGAGAATACCTTTGCCCCACATGACAATGCATGTGTTTGAATCTTGGCTCTGGCTGCTGACTCCAACTTGCTGTCAACAGAGATGCTAGGAGCTGGCATCGATGCCTCATATGCTTGAATTTCCATCCAGTAGATCTGAATTGTATTCCCAGCTGCCGGGTATCTCCCCAGCTCAGTTTCAGTCATTGTCTTTCTTTGGAGAGGGAACAAAGGGAATCAGCTCTGTTTTTAAATTTAAGAAAATCTACATAGCAAAATTAAGACTCAGGAATATTTTTTTTTAAAAAATTTACTAATTATTTTATTGGAAAGTCAAATTTAGAGAGAAAGAGATACAGAGAGAAAGATCTTCCTCCCACTGGTTCATTCCCCAAATGGCCACAACTATCTGAGCTAAGCCAATGTGAAGCCAGGAGCCAGGAGCTTCTTCTTGGTCCCCCGAATGGGTGCAAGGTCTCAAGGCTTTGGGCCATTTTCTACTGCTTTCCCAGGCCACTAGCAGGAGATTGGAAGAGAAGTGCAGCAGCCAACATGTGAATGGCCACCCATATAGGATCCTGACACGAGCATGAAGTGGAGACTCGGAATATTCTTTCAGGGTTCTGCAAAACTTGCAGACACTTGGGAAGGAGGTGTCATTCTCCTTTAAGGAGCATGCCATTCTGACTTCATCACAAGCAATGTTCTGAGATCCTGACTATAGTCCAGAAATAATTTTTTCCAGAATATTAAGGTATATACTAGTGAGAGATATGCTAGGGTCTTCTGAGTAATTCATTCTATCTTGATTCAATTCTGCAAGATAGTGGCATGATAGTCGGATATATTTTCATGATATTTTCTCTTGGTTGCAATTATTGACTCCCTTAGGGAGGAAAGCCCAATAGCAGCATCAGTGTCAAAGTGGAAGCACTTACTACACTGAGTCATGAATGAAGTATTTTGACAAAAAAGCTTTTATCAATGACTACAAGACACCACGGTCCTTCACAATGCAGTTTAAAGGGCTCCAACAGCTAACGGAAAGCCAGAATTAAAACAGAGATGTATTTGAATGCATGAGTTTTTGGGGGTGTCGGGGTGAGGAGTGAGGGTGTGCCATCGACACAATGGTTAAGATGCTTTCTGGAATTGCACTTGGGGTGCCTGGTTTAAGTCCTAGCTTCATGTATTCCAGGCCAGATTCCTGCAAATATTGTGGGAACGAACAAATGACGACTCAAGCAATTGGTTCTCTGCACCCACAAGGGATTCCATTACTGCATCCAAGGCTTCTGGCTTCTGCGGAGCCCAGCCCGGGCTTATGTGTACAACTGGGGAAATGATCCAACAGATGCATAATTTCTGTCTTTTAAAAAAAAAGAATAAATAAAATACAATAATTTTTAACATCCATGCATCACATTTTCCCACAATATACGTTTTCCATGAACCTTTTGAAGATCTCTCCTGAGGGGGCAACTTGTTAAGTTGCTAATTGATGCACACAATGAGAATAACTCATGGTTTAAGCAGAGTCACCATACAGGTATTCAAGAACTGCTACTGAATTTTTAGCTGGTTTATCGACCTACACTCTTTCGGTTGAAATGTAGGCTAAATTCCTCTAAGGAAGGTTCCCTCCAATTCAGGAACAACTATATATTGAAAAATATTCCTCTGTTACATTCCAAGAATTACTGAATGGTTATGTTTCTAAGATGAATGTACAAGGACAGTAAGGAAATTGCTGGATTTTGAAGAGGTACAGACAGCACCTCTGAGTGGGTGTAATGCTCGAAGAAATCAAAGCATGCTTGTGACTATCCCAAAAAGGAGCGTGGGGTGAGAATATATAAATACATTCTTGCCATGGCCCTAGATTCCAGTGAGTCCTTGGGACTCAAGATCAAATCCTCAATACCAACAAAACAATACATTAAAAAAACAGCAAAATATTAACAAGGTAACTGCAGATATTGATGACAACAAAATAGACTTGAAACATGTCTCATTGGTGGTTTTTATTAAATTTGCTACGTGGTTGATAAAAACAACAAAATGAGTCTTAGAAAATGGCTGTGACATATAATCATCATGATTCACTCTACGATGATAATTACAGTTTCTTCTTTCAGGTGTGAAATGTATAATGGGCGCTATCAGTGCCTCCTGCAAGTTCTCTTTCCAAGCCTGTGCATCAGAGTTTTTGTATTATAACTTCTTCTTTCCAGAGGGTTGTCTTCTATAGGTTGCACATCACTTTGACTTCCTGGGAATTGTTACCCCTCTGCTCATCACAGGGTATAAAATCATGGTAGTGAAAAAGCTTAGCCTGCTTCCCCCAGCAGTTGAAACGGCTCTGTCTTGTACATAATGATCCAGGCACCAAGTGGAATTCAGACTGAAGGTGGATTCTGGCTGAGACGATCGCTGTGTAACTCATGTTCTCACTCCATCTTATTTACCTTACTCCTTTTCCTCCAAGAGTACCTACTTAATTAATTGCATGCTCTTGAATTCTTATCTCAGGCTCTGCGTTTAGGGGACTTTCCTTAAAACAATTTGTTTAACTGGCAAATATAGCCTGTGCCTCTTACATAGCAAAGGATTTTCTTAATTCCGATCAATAAAGGCCATTGAAAGCAGTTCATCTCTGTCTTCTAGGAAAAGTACACCTGTACTGTTTTACCTGTTAATGGAGTTCACAGGGAATTTCAGTAGCCAGGGAAAACATAATGCTGACTCTCACTGGAAAAGGTTATTTTTATGCAAGAAGTACAATAGTCTCATTTTTACTAAAGTGACTTTTTTTCTTCTATCCCATCACACAAATGTAGAGAGTCTGGTATGATAGTGAAATGCCTATTAAATTCTTGATTACATTGCCAACCAGGGAAAATCTCTGTAAGGAAAAGATGCTATCCTAGAATATTCATTATAACTCTGAAATTAAAATGACGATGCAGTATGTCCTTCATGGGCAGCGACAGAAGCCCTTGAGGCAAAGGATAGAGATTGGTCCCGCTTTCCCATGTAGTTGTAGCATGACGCTGTAAAAATTTTATGCTTTTCTCTGCATTTATGTGAGACATATATGTCACTACTCTGGAGATCTTGGGAAAGAATGCTTCCACTAAGGGGCGAATTTATGTACAGTGAAATGGAAGCTGAAATTATCTCTGATCAGTTTTGGCTTTTTATGCTGCTACTTTACATGTGGAAAAGCGGGCTGTTGATAGAAGACAGGCATAAAGAATCTCAACTGTCACATGGAAATTTGGTGGTTGCTGTAAGAGTGGTAAAAAATAGTTGCCCTTTGAAATCAGAATTATTGGGCACGTTTTAATACATGTCGTAAACTCCCACGCACCCATCTGATTTTGGTGGCATGTTCCCATTTCATCTGCTGGCTTCACTTAGCTCTTTCTTATAATTCCAGACTATCACAATTCCATCTCATACTATGTATTCTTAGAGTTCATTACTTTATCTGCCATCTCTCCTTTCCTTTTCCTTCTATTTTTCCTCTTCCTTTAGGCTATCTTGTAGCTTTTCTTTTTATTTAGTGATTTGCTCTAATGTATCAATTGATGTCCATCTACAATGATTTATTAGCATAAATCAAGCCTGGTCATGGAATAATTGGTTCCATTTGGATACTCATACAATTAAGATTGAGGTATACAGTCACCAGTAAGAAGCATGCACAATGTTAAAAACAAAAGCAGAAATAAAATCAAGGTCACTGAGATCTGTTTACCAAAGACATATCAGTAAAACCATGCAAGTCCATATTTATAAAGTTTTTTGAAATTTTTTATTTCTCTTTTACTATGGGCCAATTTAAACAATAAAGAACAGCTTTCCAGACTAACAATTATACCAAGTACTAACAATCAAATAAGTTTAGGAAACACTAAACAAGATATTGTTGTTCAAAGATTTATAAATTGAGCATATTAATATTTGATAGGTATTTTTAGTTTTTGAAGTTTCTTAAAGCAATCATTTGTTTATATAGACAAAAGATGTGTGGTAAGCATTCTATATGTGAGGATACATATTCTCCTATGCCCACAACTTCATTCCGTGTTACACCATAGGGTTAAGCACAATGTGTGTGTAAACACAATTAAACTTGGAGCACTTTGAGAAGGGAAACTCACCATCTGAATGGTCTTTTCAATATACACATTATTCATAATAATACTATACTTATTGTTGAAATAAATCCACATGGGACAGAAAAACTAGACTGGAAAATAATAAATCATAAAAGATATTGTTGCTTTCTTAAAGGGCACAACAACGACAAAAATAAGTTGTCTCTCAAGAGGTTAGTGTTTTGATATGAACACAAACTGTTTTGGAATCATTCAGAGATGATCATATGTGTAGGGTTAGTGAGAGACTGAAGCTATTTCAGAGAAAATGAAAGAGTCATTGTAATATGTCTTCCTTACTACAGAGCTGAAAACACAGTTCTCAGGCTCATTATTGGCTGAAACTAGGTTTTCATGTAAGCATCCTTTGAAACTGCCTCCTAGCTCAAAATAGTTCTCAGCATTTCTAATCCATCAGCTGTAATAGGCATTAATGATGGTATGGAATACATAGTTCTTACTTAAAATAAAGGTTTTAGTAAGTATATTAAAGAAACAACATGAACTTGTCAATATAAATACATTTTGACAAAACAAAAATGATAAATTACTTAAGGTGTTCCAATAATTGGCACTTATATCTGAACTTGGGTAAACGGAAGAAGTGAAATATGACAAACATCTTTAATCCCACTGCATTTTTTTTTTCTGAGACTCACCACCTTACCCAATTCATGTCCTCTCCTTTGTCAGTTTTATCATCGTCTATTCTAATCTCTTTCAGGTTTTTTTCTCATTTGCCTTTTAAACAGCTTTTGGTTTTTCTTCCTCTTTTCTGTTTCCTATCTCTCAGTCTCTTTTGCTCATTTCCTGAACTTTCTCAATCATTAGTTTTTTATACTTTGGTCAAACTCAGTCAGTTGAGTGATCATGATGCCTCTCTGAGTCTTGGTTATGGGAAGCAGGAGTCAAGTGTTAGAGATGGGGATCAAATCTAACTCTACCACCACCAAGACTATCAGTTATTTCATTCTCTTGTGGATTAAAATTTTATAAATGTAGAACACAATGCTTCAGCAAGTGTTGAGATCATTGTGTTTATTTACAGCCTGTAATTTTACTCTTTTAACTTATAAGCTCACAATAGCACAACCAGAAAAATAACAACTGGAAAGAAAATAACCAGAAGAAGGAAGCAGAAGAAGCAGAATAAGAACAGGAAACCAGAAATTAAAATTGAGATGGTAGACAAACAGCGATACACCATAGATATTTTGGATGAAGAGAACTTTCCACATGTAGTTTCATGGAACTTCAGTTTCTTGTGCCCAGGTTGTAGAACAATAGGCCATGTCTGGAATTGGGCCAAACACAGTGCCATGTCACAATGAAAATTCTGCTCTTCCTCTGAATTTTCTAAACTGGAGGTTGATGTCAGACTGATTTGATTTTTTTACTTCAATCATAACTTTTGAGGGGCGTGCATCAGCTTTTGTCAGCTGCTTTGGTATTTGCTTCTACATCAAAGCGCTAGCTTTGAGTCAGTTTACCTGGCACACAGTATTTTACACCCAAGTATGTCTGTCCTGCCGCAGTGTGGGAGACCTGGGTGGAATTCATGGTTCCTGGCTCTGTCCTGACATATCTCTGGCTATGTGCAAAATTATGGTGTGAACAACTAGATGGTAGGTATCTGTTTTCCTTCTCTATATGTTACTCTTTCAGATAAAAAAAATTAAGTTTTACAAACCATTCACTTGTCTTTTCTATTTTAATTGTTTAATTGATCTTCACTCAATTGCTAAGTAATCCCTATAAATCTAATAAGTTAAGGCTCTAAATAAGATGATGTCAAATATTCCTTTCATACAGATAAGATGAATAAGATTCTCATTATTTTAAAATTACTGGTATAGGCATGAAGCACATAATCTCTTAATATGTAGACATAAAGCTAGGTAACCTATTACATATTGTAATGCGTTAATTTATCTTCAACATTAAATACTTCAAATTATCTAATGCACCCAGAATTCCCCTTCATTTAATCTAAAAATATTACTACTAAGGGCAAAATGTGGTAGAATGAGTTAAGCCACACCTTCAGTACCTGTGAGTACCATTTCCTTCCTGGCTGTTCCACTTACTATCCATTTCCCAGATGGTGTGCCTGGAGAAGACAGCCAGCTCTGTTGGAGATCATGAATTTTTGAGAAATAAGCTAGCAGCTAGGAGTATGTTTTTTCGTTTTCTCTCCGTTCCTCTCTTTCTCTCAGTCTATTTACTTTCTGCCTCTAAAACGTATAAATTGTAAGGTTTCAAGAAGTGTAACTAATCATGAGGTAAAAGACAAAACAAATGAAGCGAGAACTGAAGCAATGTCAAGTGATGCTCCTATCTCCTAGAAGAAGCTGCTATTTCAATACCACCTATTTGGCAGAACATCTGCTGCACTTCAACAAGATCACTGGTTGACTGAAGATAGCTGTTTCTTTCCTTTGATCTTAGTGGAAATTTTTGAATTGGTTAGATTCACAAATAGATTGAAAACTCAGGTGCATTTCTTCATTTACATATCAACTTTGCACATTTAGTATTCTAATATTGTATTTTTATCTTCATGGAAATATGGAAAAGAAAGTTATGATTGCCTTGTAGGTGCATCATTGGGTTATTATCAATACAATATTTTATCAAGTTTATTTGTAGCTTGTGTATCTAACACATGTCTACTGTTACATTCTTTTAAAAAATTTATCACCTCGTCAATGTTGACGTTTGAAAAAAAGATTTGTTCAGTTATTTGAAAAGGAGAGTGAAAGAAAAAAGAGAACGAATGAAGGAGATGCTAAGTCCGGTGGTTCTCTCTTCATATAGCCATAATAGTCAGGATTAGGTCAGGCTAATCCTGAAGCCAGCTTGAGTGTCCCACATGCATTACAGGGTCTTGGTTATCTGAGCCATCAGCTGCTACTTCCAAGGTCCATCAACTAAGAGCAGGTTTGGAAGAATGCAATCTGAAGTCTAGCAAAGTGGGTATTGCAAGCTCTGCTTAACCTGCAGGACAAATTCCTATTTATGACTTTTTCTTTTCATAATTTCTTGCTCAGTTACTCTTGTATTATATATAGCTGTTTTTAAGAATTTCTCTTTTTGATATTTTATCAGGGGTTGCCTGACACATTTCAAACTTTGTTCTCACCAAGGTTGGTTAAGAAAGGTCATTGCCAATGTCCTCTCTAATCAGAAAAAATGAGGGAGCAAGCACAGCTAAACAAAGTGAGGTGATGAACAGAAAAGTGCAATTGTAAAGGAGACCTTTTGACCCAGGCAAACAGGAAAACTGCATGCTCCTTCAATCAAATTTATAGCTTTTATAATCTATCAGAAATGTATCTCAAATCTATCTCAAATGTAAAATCTGGATTTTCCATCATGGCTCATCTTCACCTAACACAGATGAAAACTTCTAACAAAAACTCAGTCTGGAATATATTTGACTAATGGGGAGAAGAATTAAAAAGGCTGTAATTTAATAGAAAGTGACTGCCATCAACTGCAATGATTGTTGTGTACATTAATTTCATTCACTAAATAAGTCAATAAAATTCATTTTCATGCAGCACAGTTTGAGTGGGAAGAGAATGAATAATATTGAACTACCGATTTAAAAGAAGCAAACAGTTTTCAGACTCATGAACACCTCATCCTTGTAAAACCCGAACGCTAACTTTTTAAAGTATGCTTGAGGAGACATGCTTTCATTTTAAAATGGTGAGAACATTACCTGTGGTTAAGAATCGACATTTCTTTTAATGTTACAATTCCACGTACTCCAAGAAGTGATTCATGGAGACACTCAGGATGCACTTGGAGAGTAGGAGCAATTTCCTCCTACTATTTGGAACATTTAATACACAGCTTGAGTTGGGTGGAGGACTCAGACATTTTATGAACAGGCATAACATACAATATGCATTTTTTGTTTGTGTCATAATACCAGTCAGGAGCTCACAGAGCTCACAAGCTCCTTTATAAAGAGATGAATGACTCTTGTATTGTAATTGCAAACAAAGCTGCAGATGCAATTCAAAATTCTTTTTATGCTTGCAAATATGATGCTCATTGTTCCTTGTTTCAGAAGCAACCTTAATTTGCACTGAAAATGCTAGTAATGTCATATTTTTATAAGTCTATGTATCTTTGAACATAGGTCTTTTTCTCAAGTCGGCAAATGGTGTTGCAGAGTTAGTGTTTACTGAATTCATGAGGACAGCACTATTTCTACCTCTGTAATTAAGGTACAGTGCTTATACCTTTCCCATAAAAATATTCACTCCAGAGCATCATCTCACAGGCACGTGCTTAACTTACAGCTGTCAAAAAAGCTCTTGGGCACACTCTACTTATGTGTTCAACATATTTAAAAAATATCTTCCTAAGAGTAACACTTTTTCTTCAGAGTTTTAAAGATAAATATTTAAATGATCAATATCAGAAACCTTATGGATTATAGTTCTGGTATATTGAAAAGAAAAAATAATTTATCTTTTTAATTTCTTAAGTGTCCTTAGATTACAATGAAGGGACTTCCAAAATAAAATTAAGCATTACTGTTAAAAATTTTTCAGAGACCTCATATTATGGTTCTTATTTTTAATATTTTCTTTTTTCAGATTTATTTTCATTTTAAAGTCAGATATTCAGAGAGGAGGAGAGAAAGAGTGGAAGATCTCCTATCTGCTGATTTACTTCCCAAGTGGTCTCCATTGGCTGGAGCTGAGCTGAGTGGAAGCCAGGGGCAGGGAAATTCTTCCATGTCTCCCACTAGGGTGAAGGATCCCAAGACTTTGGATTGTTCTTGACTGCTTTCCCAGGCCACAGAGGGAGCTGGATGGAGAGCGGGGCTGTGGGAAAGGAACCAGCACTCACAATGGGAACCTGGCGTTTGCAATGTGAGGGTCTTACCTGCTAGGCTACCACAACAGGCTCAATTTTTTATAATTTCTAAGTATGCTAGAGATTTATACTATTGAATTGGCCAAAATAATGTGTAATATGTGCATATTTTGTTGATCATTTATAATATTCCAAGCATTAATCTTATTTCTTTAACAATGCTAGCAAGATTAGTAATCATAATAACCTTATATAGTATAGTACCTATTATTATTACTTCTAATTTAAATATGAATAAACTGATAAACTGCTGCTTGCAGACCTACCACGAGTGGTGACAGAATCAGTCTTAGGTCTTAGGCTGTTGGAATTCAGAAATTTTACTACTGTAGAAAAATTTAGCTATATTACTACTATTGATCAATCTAATGGATTAATTTTTGTTACTTAGGTGTTTGGTTTTCAGTTATTTATAATTTTTCTTATATATTTTGATTAAATATGACTGATTCATATGGTTTCATGTGTTGATCATATTTGACTATAGAAATAAGAAAGTTAGGCTACATGTTCAGAGTTTTCTAATGTATCTATTTTAAAAAAGGCAAATTGCTTATTTTAAATGTAAGTCAGAAATACAGGAAAATAGAGAGAGGGAAAGGTTTGGTATCCATTGGTTTCCTCTCCAAATTACTGCTACAGCCAGAGCTGATCTAATCCAAAGCTGGGAGCCAGGAACTTGTCCTATGGAGAAGGGTGGAATGATTTAAAAAATAGGAAGTAAAGCAGAAATTATTTTATACATCTTATTTCTGGATGAATCCAAGTTAAACTACTAAAGATTTTGTGGAAAATTACTTTTAGAAGTCCTGTGATGCAGAAGAAAATGGCAGAATATGGCTGCCTGCATTTTGGCCCAGCATGGGTAAGTATTTGCCTGCAAGGCCTGCATTAATTAGGATCACTGCTTTGACACCTGCTGCTCCAATTCAGATCCAGCTCCCTGGTAATGATCTTGGAAACCCAGTAGAAGGTGGCCTGAGAGTTAGTGCCCTTGCCACCCATGTTGGATATAAAGATGCCATTTCTGGCTGCTGAGTTCAACTCTGGTCATTGTGGTCACTTGTGAAGTGAATCCAATGGACGGAACACATTTCTCTCTCTTCCCTCCTTTATCCGTAACTCTGACTCTTAATAAATATATTTATTTTCTCTTTTTTTAAGGAAAGAGAAAATTGAAAGTGCTGGCAGACTGAGGAAAAGTGGAAGATCCTGGGAATAACACCTAGGATCCTTGGAATTTGCATTGTTTCTAAAGCTTGACTTTTTCAAAAGTATTTTCTGCTACATGAGATTCCTTGAAGAATGCGAAATTGTGCATTTGTCCGTTCTAAGTCAGAGACCTTGTGTTGGATCATCTGCTCACAAATGATGCTGTAATTATAGGATCATTTATGATAGTCTTCAAATCCAGTGCCTTTTCTCTTTGTTTCAACTTGTTATCCTAACTTTTGCTGCAAGAAAATGTACAGAGAGTAGGGTATAGCAATATTCTAGTCTTCTTAGAAATTTGCATGTAGGAATGCAAGTAAATGCATATTCACCATGTGCATGGTTCATGGAGTGACGAGGACAATATGAGCCTCAGAGGAAATGATTGTTTTACAACAACGAACTCATGCATTCCAAATTGCTCAACACCTGGGCTTGAAGTAAGTCCACAATCCCTTTGGCTAATGCTACTGCTATAGTATTGGCAAGAAAAATGACAGTTTGAAGGGCCATTCACAAAGTCATACAGCATGTTATTTTTTTGTAATGTGACTTTTTTCAGCATTGGCATCACTGCAACAAAGAAATTGGCCATATCTTCCTGGTTCTGCATCTGGTTAGATGGCGTAATGAGAACAGAGACTCTGCACTTACTTTATGGCTTTTAATTTTCATTATTTTTGTCTGTGCAAGTATATTTTGCTGAGAACATGTAAAACACTGCATATTAACTGGCGTAGGATTCATGTCCCTCATTAAACTACAGCATTATTCATATCTTTATATTTTTTCTCTTGCCATTTTCTTCATTGCACACTACCTGGCTTTTGTCTCATATAAAACTATAGATTTCAGCGCACACAAAATAAAATCTGATTACATTGTGTCTATGCACAAGCAGATTTTAAATTGATTTGTTGGCTATGTTGAATAAAAATGATTTTAACGTACATGAAATATATATTTTCCTTTTCTTCACATTGCTATATATGCATAGATGTTGACACACGTGAAACACACTGTTCTGAGGCTCTGAACTGTACTTTTCCTTCGCTTCTCCCTCACAGTGTACAGACACTGTATTTAAGGTTTATTTTAGACGCCTTCAATTGCAGCTACACACATTACTTTTGTAGATACTGCAAAAAAACTGAATTGAATCAGCTAATCACATGTCTGCAGAAAAAGCACAAAGAGTACAATCATTGTTCTTCTGAAACCTTAGAAAAAGTCTGACAGCCTGCTCTGTAGCCATTCATATCACTTTTTTTTTTTAAAACAAGCCCTGTCTTTAATCTGTTATTTGGTTTCAAACCTCCTTTTGATTCATTATTCACTTTGAAATTCAACCTTTGTTCAGACTTGCACTATAGCTATATATTTTAAAATTGCACCCAGGTTCAGTTAGATGGAGCCTCACCAGAACAACATTTTCTTAATCTACCAAATCATGGAAATAAACAGACGACCAGTCCCCGAAACCTCCCTCAGCTTTCAGCAGTCACAAGAGACATAGTGATTTAGATGTAAGCCATTAGAAAAAGAAAAAGAAAAGATGTTCTTCTTGTTAGCCACATACAGTAATAATACAACCAACAGCTAGCCAAACATTTAAATATGCCCAAGTGTTCCTTTAAGTAATATTAAAATTCTGGACATCTGTGGTTATATTTCAATGCCTGCGTGTGCCATAGGTGGTGTGTAATAAAAGACATTTTTCTTTATTGCCTGAAAAGTGTTTGAGAAGTAATAGAAAATGTTACAAGAGACCAACAAAATACCATTGTTAGCACCAGCAAAGAGACCTACTGCCTGAACTTTCCATTCTTTAGAAATGCTGGACAAGGAAAAGAGTTCTATGTTAAGTGGTGGCTCTGGCCAACCACAGTTAAGGTTCTCCTTGCCATTAGCTTGCGTTAAAATCTTCCTAAGGAGTTTTAAGAATACATTAGTCTGCCTTGATTTTTTTTATGAGTGAAAATGCAAAGACAAAAATATTTCTAGGGGAAAATTTCTTCCTCACAGAAAAAAGAAATGAAGAAAATGTTCATTTTGCAACAGTATGGAAAGTTACTTTGCAGTTTGAAAGCAGGTTTCTTTCTTGAATGAATTTAGCTCTTTCTAATAATTTAATCTAAGTAATTTGTTTGATAAAATATTATGGCTAATATGCCTGAAAGACAGCAAATATGATCTAAACACTTGGGCCCCTGCCACTCACATGGGAGCCCTAGACCTAGACCTGGCTCACAGCTTCATTCTGGTCCATTCGTGACTGTTGTGGCCATTTGGGGAATGATAGATAGAATATTTCTTTATTTATATACACACACCTATATATACATATATATACCTATATGTATCTATCTTCCCTTGTTCCTGTCATTCTGTACTTCAAAATAAAATAAACAAATATTTTAAAACCTGTAATTTACAAAGAATTGTTAAGGATTATTAAGGATTCTGAGTCAATACATTCCAATGATATGGTTAGAAGTGTCTTTTTGATTCCTGGAAGGCACTTAATATTACTTGCATGGTCTCCTTAATCAAAGGACAATTTCCACCACAAGGATTTCAGAATAAGAATTACAGGTCCTCATTAAACTTTAGCTGCCTAACTTCTGTTGAGCTATGTCGATAATTCACTTATATTCATGCTGAAATCACAATACTTCATATTGTTTTATTTTCAAAATATTTGCTGTGTTTATTGGTTTGTGATTCACCTTTCCAATGAAACTTCAGAAATTCTAAAACTTTTGTAAGTTTCAAATTTACTAGCATTTTATTAAGTCTAATTTTGTGAGTTTACATTGAGTTGAAATTAAATTCAGAGCCTATTTATAGTGCATGCTTTTTAATATGCATTATTAATTGATGACTTGGTTGAATAATATTTATTGTGAAAATATTTACTGTGTTTTTTTCTTCTACTTTCAATCTCCCTGTAGGATATCCTGCTTTCAAAGTGGCTTTATACAGTTAATTAAAAATATTTTAGTCAACATATATATGGGGTATGATGACATTTCAAAACAAATATAAAATGCGTAATGATCATATTAGAATATATTTCTCCTCCAACATTTATTGTTTCTTGATGTTGATAACGTTACAGTCTGTTAAGTCTGAGATATACAATCAATTGCTGTCTGCCAGTTACCCTGTTATGTATGTAATTACCCTGAGTCTGTCTCCATCATTCCCACAGTCTTCTCCAGCCTCTGCTCTCCACTTCTGTGAGACAGCATTTTTGGCGCCCTCATAGAGATAACAACTTTTGCCATTTATCTGCCTGTGCTAGTCTAGATATATACCCAGTATTCTTTAGATACATACTGAAGACTTTTCCTCAGAGTTTTTAATTGATCGCTTGTAATGAAAGCCTAAGTGAATGCTCTGGCTATATTTCCGAGATAAAAAATATGCAATTTTAGTAAAGATTTATTTTTTTATTGGAAAGGTGGATATACAGAGAGGAGAGACAGAGAGGAAGATCTTCCGTCCGATGATTCACTCCCCAAGTGAGCGCAACGGCCGATGCTATGCCAGTCTGAAGCCAGGAGCCTCTTCCGGGTCTAACGCACGGGTGCAGGGTCCCAAAGCCTTGGGCCGTCCTCGACTGCTTTCCCGGGCCACAGGCAGGGAGCTGGAAGGGAAGCGGGGCTGCAGGGATTAGAACTAGCGCCCATATGGGATCCCGGGCGTGCAAGGCGAGGACCTTAACCACTGCGCCACCGCGCTGGGCCCAAAATATGCAATTTTAAAACAGTCAAAAGGGATTATAATACCATTAATGAGAAGCATGCCATAGTGTGTTTTTTCTCTAATTTCACATTTTTCTTTTCTACCACGCTGAACAACTAATTACAACACCACTCGTGTTAGACTCTCCACTTCGCGTGTGCCAGTCTTGCAACGCATCCATCATGCTGTCTTTACAGGTTATGTTGTTTTACGTTTTCAGATTGCATCATCTTTGATATTCATGTGTAATATGATTGCTTCAAAGAAGTCTTCTTCAACCCCCATTGCTAGACTTCTGTTTTAATTTCACTTGCATCTGATTGCTGCCCCTTTTCTTGCTCTCTCGCCTTCCCCACTGAGCACAGAATCAAAGGATTCCACTTATTAGCAAACAGACCTTTATCCCACCAGAATGGAGACACATTGGTTACAAAATTTCTGAAGGAATTCATTTATTTGCATTAAGCAAAAGAGAAGGTTTACATAACTCAAAAACAACCAGGATTACAAGTATTAAAGGGAAATATTTTGTCAACTAAAGAGACAATAGTGACGATTGCATAGTGAGTCAAGGGAATACTAAATACTGAAATACATAAAAATGGGACTTTATGTGTTGTAACTTTGTTGGTGTATGATTGTTGCTATAACTTTACATGTTATTCAATGAATACCTTTCTTCCAAATGACCTTAAATTCTCAAATAATGGGACCATCTCTCATTAACTTATACTTTCAAAACTGATTACTTTATGTAGTCATTTTTAAGGGTTATGCAAACAAGAATCATCTCATGTTGTGGAGTGTTTTGTTCCTACTGTGACTCTTCCTCTGTATAATGCATGGATTTTATGGTTCAGCCAGACTCTGGTCTCCATCAGAAAACATTTGATATTTTCTATCTCCACAGTCTTCTGATTTCCACATATATGGGCTGTATCAATCACTGATGACAATTATGGATCAACCTTGTGTTAGTATATAAATAAATGAATTTCCATTCATAAAAGCCAAGTGAGTATCCCCAGTTTCTGGAAGCAGAGCTAAGGTGGGACTGACAGATGAACAAACAGAAAGCCCCAACATGGCTAGCACGCATTATGGTTTCTCCGTTGCATTGTCACAAGTAATTCTGTCTTGGGTAGGAGCAATGCTGTTATCTAGAAATTAGACAGAGATGGTGTTACACAATTTTTAAAAATAAAATTCAGTCAACATTCTTATAATTTCAAATGCTGAAGACATGGATACCACAGGTGGAAATTTAGGAGTGTTTCCTTTTGTATGAAAAGTCTAAAAAACAAGAATGATTGTAATATTGTTTTATCAATCATTTGATACATTTGTCCATCATTTCACGATTTAAGATTAGTTAAATTTGCATATCATATGAGTCATTTTTCCCTCTAGTTCAGACTGTTTTCGTTCCAAAAATTTTAATATATAGTTTAGACTCAACCGTGAAGAGTATTTATTTGTCAAAATCTGTATGTCTGAGGAATAAATCTTTGCCAAAATAATCACATATACAATATACAACCTGGAACTAAAAAGCTATTTCATTATGGATAGAAAGTAAAAGAAAAGTAAAAATAAAATATTAGTACTTTAAATACTAATAAACAATGACATGAATGGTTGCTAAATATAGGATTGTATTCACTTGACAAGAGATTATGTATTAGCTTTTAAAATCTGTCTTAACCATTGTATTAAAATGAAAAAGGCATATAAAGAACTTATGGAGAACTTATAGGACTCAGCAAAGCCGAGCGTTCCCACCATCATCTGTCATGTGAAGTGTGAGCAGTATATGGCTTTTTCCTTGACAACTTATGTCACCTGCGGGAGGAAGGCATTGTGTTAATGGAACTTTTTTCCACACGGATTCATAGTGTCAAAACTCCTGCATAAAAGTATAATGCAAAAGCGTTTTAAATAATTACAGCCATTTAAATCTTTATTTCAAAAGAACACGAAACTATAATATTTTCTTAAAATGGTGACGCTTAGAGATGTTTTTCTGTCTTTACATACTTCAAAAATGAGCATGAATCATGGCAAGATGTTTAACTTTGTTGGAGAAGTGTACTAGCTAAGTTCATCTGCAAATCTGGAATTCTCTATGGAATAAGTATTTTTGGTTTAAATATTTTTTTCATGGATTGCATGGTAACATACACTTCTCTGTCAAACATCGCGATGAATTAATGAGGAAAGGATAAACAAAGTCCTTCTTTTCTATGATATTTATCAATTATAATCTTATATCTGTGTTAGAATTTCTACAAAGTATGAATGATAATATTTCTACAATAAATCTTATATTTAGGATTGTAATAATATTTATGATTATAATGATTAAAAGATGATTGACTTTTTCATAGCCTGTGATACAAAGATTGATAACCTGAATTTCAATTTCCAGTAATAGAAGGTCAGATTATTCAGAAGTTTTCTCCTTCCGACAAAAGTGATAACACAGGATGAAATATACTCCTTTTATACTATCAGGACATAGCAAGACAATGGAAAAATATCATAAGGAATGTAATCTTCAAATAAATTCTAAATTGAGTTTTCCCTGAAGACATATGCAGGATTTTGAGTCTCAGAAAGAAAATTTAAATGTACAAATGGGTGAAGACAATTGAAATCAAAGCATAGGACAAATGAAAGCATTGAGTTGAAAGAAAAATAGCAAAACTTTTGCCAAGATATACTGGGATCTCAAAAAACAAAACAAACAAAACGAAACAATAATGTGTAAAATCAAGATAGCCTTCTCCACACATTTTGGCTAGGACAAACCAGGAAATCGTCAACAAATGTTAAATTGGCTGGAGGAAGTCTGTTAGGTTATTATCGATAACAGATACATAGCAGGAACAAGCACTCATATAATTTGAAGGAAAGAACACTTCAATCTGACCTCAAATTACTGTCACAGGTAACATTTAAAGCTCAATTTCCATCACATAGTCAATGGTAATTGAATATAAAATTCAAGTAAAATCTATAGATCTCATCTGGTTCTTACCACCAGTAAGAGCTACAGAAAAGAACAGGAAAATGAGAGCTCATCAGAAACGATTTGAGCCATTTGGTCAGCAAACACAAAACCCTTAATTTGATGGGTCAAGAAATGTTTATAAAGCAACAAGAATTGAAGTTATATATGAGGAAGATATAACTGTACAAAGATCAGGGCAAATTTCAGAAAGAAACCTTGAAATTTTTTGAGTGAACCTAGAGTTTACTGAGAAAAGTTTGAAAAAAGGTAAGGGAAATTTAGGAGTGGGTGTGATGGTGGAGCAGGTGAAGTTGCTGCCTGTAATATTGTGACAATATATGATAGACCATGCTCTACTTCTGATCTTGCTCCTTACAAATGGCCTGAGAAAAACAGGAGAAAAAGGACCAAGTGTTCAAGCCCCTGTCATCCACCTAAGTCCTGGTAAACTCCTAGATCCAGTTTTGCCCTTGCTAAACCCCAGCCCTTGGAGCCATTAAAGGAGTGAGTGTAAGATTTCCTCTATCCCTTATACTGTTTCTCTCTCTCTCCCTTGCCCTCTCTATAACTCTGACTTTAGAATAAATACTTTTTTGAAGACTATTTATTTTTATTGGCAAGGCAGGTTTACAGAGAGAAGGACAGACAAAAATTTATTCCATCAGTTGGTTCGCTCCCCCAATGGTGGCAATAGCCAGAGCTGAACCAATGCAAACCCAAAGTCAAGAGCTTCTTTCATTATCTTCCATGTGGGTGCAGAGTCCTAAGGCTTTGTCTCATGCTCCGCCACTTTCCCAGGCCACAAGCAGGGAACTGTTTGGGAAGTTCTGCAGGTAACACATAAATTGACACTGATGTAAAGATAATAAGATGCAAGTGCTTTCAGAGAAAGATTAGTCAAATGTGCCATAGCACTGGACTCACTAAATAAACTATATTTTTAAAAGCAAATATAATATTAGAACAGGAAAATTTTCAAAGGCACTGAAAAAGTTCCAGGACAATGTTGCCTTTTCAAAATGATTTGCAAACAGGTAAAAATGATCCTCCTCTTTGTAAGTTTCCAGTGATCTTAATTTTGTGGACTAAACCACGAGTTTGCCATGTTTTAGTTTCTGTATCATCACAATTTAAAGTTCCCCTTTATATCAAATCTCCCTAATAGTAGGGCAATCTGTTACATACTAATGAAGTCACATTCACATAGTAATCTAACAATTAAAGTGGGGCTAATAGAATTTGAGGGGAATTTTTTTTTATCTCTGCTAATAATGCAAGTAAATAAAATATGACTGTGTAATAGATTACCACTCCCATCAATTCAGTTTTTCAAAAGAGAATCAAGTACCAGATGTAGTTCTCTTTTAGAAAAGGGACATACAGTTCTGTGTAACCCAGTGGTAGACTAATGGACTATAATAAGATACTTGAAAATAATTTATTTGAACCTTGAAGAGCAGTTAAGAGAGTACTTAGATCTTTCCCTTTAATACTGATTTTTCCCCAACCTATTAGGCCCACGGAAATTCAAAGAACAAAGTAGAGATGAGGATGAATTCCATTCCAATTCACTCCTTCAAATATTCCATAATAAATAGATTAATGTGAATGTGAAAGTCGAATGAAGTCAATACTATTAATTCATGGAAAGTATAATTACAATCAGGTCGATTCTCACACAGGGGTATCATTTATTCTACCATAGAAAAGAAATGTAAGACAATTAACACTTTCCAAATTAGCTTGATAGGAAAAAACTTCACAATAGAGTAATCCATTACATACTAATGAAGTTACATTCCATAAAGGAGTTCCTCCAAGGAATTTCCTTTTGAAATAATATTTATGTACAGTTTAGCAGAGGTGAGCATTGATTGCTTATCTCAATTGCAAATTTAACAAGTTCCCTGAAGGAAAAAACATGCAAACTGTTTGACTGAATTGTTGTGGGTGGTTTAAAATTATGATGAAAAGCAATGTAAAAATAGAAACCATGTGGATTTCTTTATTTTGCTTGAAGGAAATGCTACAAATTTATTTTTCTCTATAAAAAGTCAATGAAATTAGAATTTACATTTTGGCTTCAAAGCAGCAAAGATGGAGAGGGAATTGAGTTAATCAGCTTGTTATATCTACTAGGTCTAGATTGTTCATTTTAACTCAGCCACTGAACATGACTGCTGATTCTATGACAGAAAGTACTTGACAAGAGAGTTAAATGAGAAAAATTGACACAAAATAATGTGAGATGTTAGCACGATGAATGAATTACACTGAGAAAAGTCAATAGAAATTTAGTCACAATGGGTATAGCAAAACCAGAAGCCAATATAAATAAATAGAAGCTTACAATGTCAACTCTGACCCCAGACACTTACATCAGAATTCAGTTTAGTAGTTATTCAAAGCTGTGACAATGTTTCATTCATTCCTCTATATGTTAGTAAATACATTCAAGTTACATATTGATTCTGAGAAAAATTCCTAATTCTAATCAGCAAGGAATTGTCAGTATAAATAAGAAGATATAACATAAACATGCAAGCTAATACTTTTAGAATTATAAATATTCATTGAGGACATTGGAAAGAGTTCAGTGATAAATACATGAGAGGATAATTATTTAATAGGAAGCAATATATGCCATTTTACAAGAAACATGAAGTTTAGAAGCAGACAACTATGTAATGAACCAAAATAATGACTCCCTGGCAGTATAAACTCTTTGTGCTGCCACAGGAAATGACATGGCGTATTTTGAGTTCAATGTGATTGGAATATAGAGGAACAGAAACACATAACTTAAAGTGTTATATAAAATTGATTTAGATTGTGTGGTAGGGGACTCTCCACTGCACTTTTAATTTACTCCACTGTATTCTTAATTTATGATATATCAGTTTTCATTTGATTCACTTCCTGTGAGACATATTTCTTAAATTCCTTGAACTCCTGCATTATGTGCTTCTTGTTGTTGATAAGAAGCTGTATAACAAGTGTTTTGAATTTTGTATCCTCCATTTTCTCGATGTCTTCCTCGGTTAACTCTGAGGTTGGCAAAGGCTTTTGCTCCTTTGCAGGGGAGTCTTCAATAATATTCATTGTGCCTTTGTCTCTTCTTTTGCTCTTGGTCATTGTACTTCTGGTTAGCAGTCTTCTCCATGGAGCAGGTTAAGAAGCTGTGTCACCCACAGGTCTACAATTTGACTTTACTTATTATGGTTGATACATGACTATTTGTTTGCAGTCACTTGAGCACTCCCTCCAGTGAGTTCCAGGTCTAGGTTCTTATGTTAGACTTGTACCATGGTCTCTGTAGCCCCAGCTCCTGCCTCATCACCCTCTGATGGCTGCTGAAGGCCAGAGGAGGGTGAAGTTTGCTTCCAACCAAACTGGAACAGCTGGCAATCCACAGGTGGCCGCCCTGAGGTTGTTTTCCCTTCCCCTAACCTCCTCTGTTAAAAAGTCCCTTCCCCTTCTCTTCCATGCTCTTCTTCCCCTGCAGCCCTTTCTTTCACATTTGTCTTTCTTTTGCACAGGGAAGGGAAGCCCGTGAGTGTGGTTCCCTGAAATAAAAGCCATCTAAATTCTTTTCATATATTTGGCTGAAGTATTCTTTCCTTGGTGAGTGGTGTATCTAACATTTTGGCAAGCAGCGAATCTAACACTCTCCATCTCCTCTGATGGTGTGCTAAGGGGGCACTCTTGTCTGTACAACCTTTCTCCCATTTCCAGTGTGAGCAGTTCTGAGGATTAGGGGGACACCAAATGTCCTATATAGCTAGGTTGTTGGTGGTGCTGATCTTGCCAAAACATGTACACCATTAGGTCTGAGGCCCACATGGACCTATTTTGACCCTTACAATGCCAAAGTCAGTATTATTTTTCTGTGGACTAGTGCAATACATTGAGTTCAGTGAGTTCACTCTCAGCTAAGAGCACCAAACCAAAGGCTAATGTGAAGAACATCCTGGTTAAACAAACAAACAGACAAAAAAAACCAACCTATCCATTTGTTGCCTACATGAGATAAATCTCATTAACAATGATAAGTGGAAACAACATCTCATGGATTTTGCCTTTTTTTTACAAATTTTTTTTAGTTTCATCTTTTCAAAAACTCTCACTAAATTCTTCATTGATATATAGATTATATAGTAGCATCATTTTCTTCAAGAAGTTTCTTGATTTTCCTTTTCATTTCTTCAGTGATACATCAGTCATTCAGTAGCATGTTATTTAACTACATGGTGTTTTTAATTCATTTTTCCTGTTGTAAATTTTGATTTTTTTTTCCTGTTGTTAAATTTGTATTTTGGCTTTTTATTTAAGGGGATGTATAGTGACTATGTAATGGAGACCAACTTATCCAGATGTGAAGATACAATGCAGTATGCATCTCTACTTCCAGATCAAAGGTGGACTCCCAATGAAACTGTTAACTATATCTTGGCAATAGGATGCTGGACTCTGCCATTGTCCATGCCCACCATGATGGACATATCACTGTTTATGAAGAACTATACTGTAGTAACAATATAAGGGAACTTGGGAGGGGGACTTGAGAAGAGGATAAGGGAAATCCCAGGGCTTATGGAACTGCACCATAAAATAAAGATGATGATGATAATGATAAGATAATAATACAGGAGAATCAACATTTTAAAAAAAGAATGTGTGGTAGGGCTTTGTGTTATACTCTAGTGTCTAAAAGTCTCAGCTTGCATGCGTCTAGATCCCATATAGGTACCAGTTCCAATTCCAATGGCCCCACTTCCTATCCAGCTCCCCGCTTGTGGCCTGAGATAGCAGTCAACGATGACTTGGAACCCTGCACCTGTGTGGGAGCCTTCGTAAGATGCTCCAGGCTCCTGGCTTCATATCGTTGCAACTTCAGCTGTTGTGGTCATTTGGGGAGTGAATCAGTGAATGGAAGATGTCTCTCTCTGTCTCTTCTCCTTTCTGTACATATATATTTAAAAAAAAATTTAAAAAACCTGTGTGGTAGGGCCAGAGTTTACAGCCCATTTGTAAGAAATTAGATCTTTATTAAGGTTCCATGAGGTGTCAAGTGCAGAATGTGTTGAGGAAGAACGGGGCTTGATTTCTACATTATTATTATTATGATGATGATGAGAAGGCAAAGGCTGCATGAAGTGTAAAGATTGTTACCAGTTTAGAATGCAGAAGACATGAGAAGTGGCAGCGGGGGATGGGGATGGAGGAATAAGAAATTGTGGCAAGGGCTCAACAAGAGGATTTGACTTATAAAGCACTAGAGAGGAAGACAGGGAAGTGAACATACAACTTATTTGATGACTGCATTTACAAAACTTTCTGGTTATTTTGGATAAAGGAAAATAAGGAGAGAAATGGATAAAGACAACCTCTAGAGTTTTGCCCTTGAGAAACTCTGTAAG
This sequence comes from Ochotona curzoniae, assembly GCF_017591425.1. Classification (NCBI taxonomy): domain Eukaryota; kingdom Metazoa; phylum Chordata; class Mammalia; order Lagomorpha; family Ochotonidae; genus Ochotona; species Ochotona curzoniae. The sequence continues at coordinate 35,967,080 of NW_024466502.1, read as the reverse complement.
AATGACTGTCTCATTTAATGAGATCAGAAACACATTCAGGCATCTGTGGATGAGAAAAATACCATGTCTACCATGAATTTTGAGATCCAAATATAAATTAAGAAGGTTGGCATTAACAATTGACAGTGAAGACATATAAGAAGAAATTTAGCAGACGTTATAGTCACAAGAATGGATTGAGGAGAGAAAAGAGCAAGAGACCGAGGACTAAGCCCTGGAGACTGCAGCATGAAGCTGTCATGAAGGTTATTGGAAAGGTTATTAGGAAAAACCAAGAAAAGATCGATGTTCTCAAAGTTAAGCCTAGAGATGTTTCTTAGCACAAAGAAATGCTCACCTGTGATAAACTGAACTTGGCAAAAGTAAAATTGCTGTAATAAGAAGGAGCTAAATTTTAGAATACTGAGGAAGTAAAAATAGGTGAGAAGGTTGAGTTTATATACATTGTTCCTTCCTTTTTCAAAGTTTATATTACTTTTTATTTGAAAGGCAAAGTTACAGACAGGAGAGAGAGAGAATCCTCCATTCCCTGATTGATTTCCTGAGTAGCCCACAAAGCTGGACCTGAGTTGATCCAATGCTAGAAGTCAGGAGCCAGGAACTTCCTCCAGATCTTCTAAGTGGCTCCAAGAACCAAAGGACTTGGACCGTTCTCCACTGTTTTACCAGGCCATAAGCAGAGAGCTGGATCAAAAGTGGTGTGTGCAGGACATGAAATGGCCATGTTGGATGTTGGCTTTGCAGGTAAAATACTATGTAAACAAAACAAAACAAAAACCAAAAACCCAATCTGCTATACAACAACACCCATGTCTGCTTGTTCCTTTTTAAAGCTGATCTATATAAGTAAACATAGCAGTAGCTGGAAACAATTTTGGTAAAAATGAGTGCATTTCCTTTAGAATATGAAACACCAAGTTATAGTTGTTTGTGGCTAAGAATATTCTATAGAAGGGAGAGGAAAATGTCTTAGCAAAACACAAGAATGACTGAGAAATCTGGGGACATATTTATAGACGGTTCAAGGGCAAAGAATCCAAAACGAATATTATAAAATAAGAAATAATACAATTTCAATAAAGCACACAAGATGAATGCATGAATGCATATTTAATTAAGAAACTAAAGAAATTCTAAGGTGTTAATTTCTATATTCTCAATTAATTGGAAGCAAGTTTGTCTTTTGAAAGTTATTAGGCAACCTGGGTGACAGAAATGCAATGCTAAGGAGAAATAATAAAAGGTAACAGAAGTCGGCATAAATGCTTGTGTATTACCAGAGAATCTAGAAAGTTTTCCTAGCATTTAGAACTATAAATTTAACTTAGGTTTGTGATTACTTAGTTGCTCCACTTGCAATTCAGCTCCCTGCTAATGACCTAGAAAGGCAAATGAGGATGCTCCGATGCCGTGGGAACGCTGCAGCCATGTGAAGGACCTGGAAAAAGCAGTTGACTGCCAACTTTGGACGAGACAGCCTAGCTGAGAGCATTGTCATGATTTGGGTCGTGAACATGCAGACCAGCAGGTGGAAGATCCGTCTCTTTTGCTTCTTCTTCTATCTGTAACTCTGACTTTTTAAATAAATAAACATTTTTAAAAATAAAAATCATTATCTACTATTGCAATGTGCCACATCATGCTAATGGTTGATTACTTAGATTCATGTCTCACTTTGTTAAACAAGAAAAGAAGTTGATCTGACTGATTGGTGCTGCTACATGCTCGCCAGCTGCCATTGGCCAAGAGCACAGTGAGTTATTGATTGTGAAGCACATTGTTCAGAGTGAACCTGGATAGTAATTCAGAAAACAAAATTCAACAATCATTAAGAAACTATTTCAGGTGGGTTTTTTGTTGTTGTTTTGTTTTTATTTTTGTTTTTGTAGTTCTTTAGCTCCTATTCCAGCATGTTCCAATGTGGCCTTGCTATGATTGTGTTTTCCTAGGTAATGACTTTCTGGAGGAACTTCTCTCCTCATCTGTTTTTATATCATGCCACCGTGTTTCCTCCACTCCCGAAGGCGTTAGATTCTGAAGTTCACCTCTTCCAAAGGGAGACTCTGTGGGAGCATTTTTAAAAAGTCTATGAAAAATGACATAAAAATAACACAATGCCATCAGTCAGCATAAAAAGGAAAGGTGAAAACAGACATAATAACTTCTGGATTTTTTTTTAAAGATTTATTTACTTTTTATTGGAAAGGTGGATATACAGAGAGGAGTGACAGAGAGATCTTGCATCCCATTGTTCATTCCCCAAGGGGCCACAAGGTTGGAGCTGAGCCAATCTGAAGCCAGGAGCCTCCTCTGGGTTCCCACACAGGTGCAGGGTCCATGTGGTGATGGTGCCCATTGACCGAGGCACGGGCATTGGGTCCGACCTGGCCCGGGTCCTCTCAGCAAAAGGGTCGCCACCACTGTGGAGGGCTGCTGTCACCTAGCTGCCAAGGAAATATTTTCTCATAATTACACTTACATTAAACCAACAATTATGCTTATTTTTTTCCCCAAAATGTCATCTTTCACTAAAGCAGAAAATGTGTGTATGCATGCACACACCTACATAGAATCACAAAACTGCAATACTAAATGCATTATTAAAGTTAAATTGAACAGAACATAGATACATTATTTGTAGATATGTACATGAGGTTTTAGGAATTTTGAGCTAAAATTAAATCCAAGTGAGTGATCGAATTGAAGTTACCAGTGTTATTTCCTTTAAAATTTTAAGGAAAAAAAGCTCTGTTTTCAACAGGTATTCAAGGGGATGTTGGAATATCTAATTATGCCATAAGTAGGTATATTTTAATCGAACTTTGTCAAAAGAATAGAGAAGTTGGGAGTGTGTAGTGGAGTTGCATGCTGATCCTCTTCGTGCAGAGGGCAGCATCCCATAAACTTGCCAGTTCCTGTCTCAACTGCTACACTTTCAATTCCTTTCTCTGATTATTGCCTGGGAAGGCAAAGGAGCCTTAGCAACCATGTGAGTGGCTGGGAAGAAGCTCTTTGCTCCTAGCTTTGGATCAGCTCAGTGCTGGCTGCTGTGGCCATTTTGGGAGTGAAATAGTCGATAGAACATTTCTCTTTCTGTAAAAACTTTACCTTTCAAATAAAAATAAATAGATCTTAAAAAAAACACATAACAACCTTTAACACTCCAATCAGTCAGTTTTCTGTGCATAAGCATGACAAAGAAGATAATTGCTGAGAATAACACATAAGATTCTTCATATCCCCAAATAAAATTTTATATATTGTTATATATAAAGCATATTGAAAGAAATTCTAAACATCAGATGCAATAATTTTGACTCACATTGTTCAAATATTTTGGAATTTTGACACATTTCCTATAATGGGGAAAATGCAAAACATTAGAAACATATTAAAATATTTTGTACTTTGGTTAAGACACATTTTCCGAGTCACGGATTTGACAATACTCATCAGATTTTCAGACTTTTATTAGTTATAATGATAAGGTACTAAGGTTATACGAGAATGCAAAAACATAATGAATGCAAGTGCATCAGAATTAGGATGAATAACATGTACAAACAGCTTAGGGATCCAAATCCTAAACAAGAGTTCAATCTCCTCAGGTGGAGCCAATTTATATGAAAGAACATTATAACTGAGTATAGGGTATAATTCAAAATTATATTGATATGTAAATACTTGGCTATGTGCTGTAACTGTGGAATCATTACTAATCGTACAAATCAGAATTAAAATATATCAATAGGATTTTTGGAAATAATGTGGTAAGGTTATCAGTCAGAAACATAAGCTACTTTCAAAATTACCCATTCATATCCTTTGCCCATTTCTTAACTGGATTGTTGGATTTTTTTATTATTAGATTTCTTGAATTTTTTTTACAGATCTTGTGTAATAATCTTCTATCAGCTGCATAGATTGCACATCATTTTCCCCATTCTGTCAGTTGCTTCTTCACTTTCTTGTGGGTTTTCATTTCAGGGCAGAAGCTTCTTAGCTTGATGTAATCCCGTTTGTCTGTTTTTTGCTGTTTTTTTTTTTCCAAAAAGTCTTTGTCTTTGCCAATGTCCTACACAGTTTCCCTGATGCTTTATTTTTCAAACACATAAATGATTTTTCCAACACCATTTGATGAAAAGACTGTCCTTTAGCCCTGGATTGATTTAGGCTTTGTTGGTTTGTCAAAAGTTGATTGGTTCTACATGTGTGGGTTAATTTCTAGGTTTTCCTATTCAGTTTAATTGATCCACATTTCTATTTTTTGTGCCGGTCACAGTCTGCTTTAATTACAACTGCCCTGTAGTATGAACTGAACTTTGGTATTGTGATGCCTCAGGCTTTGTTTTTATTGCTAAAGATTGCTTTAGCTATTTGTGGTCTCTTTTGTTTCCATATGAAGGTTAGTATCATTTTGTCTAAATCTGTGAATATCATAGGTATTTTGATTACAATCCCATCGATTCTGTAGATGCCTTTCAATAGTATGGACACTTCGATGATATTAGTTGTATTATTCCACCAACATGGCAGATGTTTCTATATTGGGTGTCTCCTGTCTCTTTGGTGTTTTGTAATGTCCATTGTACATATCACTAACATTCTTACTATTTTTTTTTTTTTTGCTATTGTGACTACAACTGATCTTACAAGCATTTTCTCAGCAATGAACTTATAAGGTATCATATTTCTTTCTTTTTGGTTTCAATTTTACTTCTTCACTAAATGTAATTATTTCTTTGTTATTTCTTTTTATTAACTTTGGATTTTATTTGTTGTTGTATTTCTAGATCCTTTGAATGCATCTAAATATTGTTTATTTGATGCCTTCCTGGCTTTTTAATAAGAGACTAATTACTGTAAACTTTACTCTTAATATTACTTTGACTGTCTATACATTTTTGTTTGTTTTTCTGTCATTCACTTATTTCCAGGAGTTTTAAAATTTTTCCTTTTTTTTCTTCCATGACGTTGTTCAGTTAATACTTCACCGTGCAGTCTCCATTTGTTTGCGTATGTTCTAGAATTTCAGTGGTTTATTCCCAGCTTCATTCTATGATAGGCAGAAAAAATTAATGTTTAAAAAATTAGATGAGGCTTCTTTATGTCCTAGCATATTGCCTATCCTAGAGGCAGTTCCATACACTAATACAAAAAAATGTGTAATCTGTAACTGTGTGGTGGAATGTTCTGTAGATATGTTAGGTCCATTTGGTCCATATTATAGGTTAGCTCTGCTGCTTCTTTGTTGATTTTTCTGTCTCGTTGATCTGTCCATTGATTAAAGTAGGATGTTGAAGATGCCCATTATTACTGTATTGCATTCTATGTCTCCCTTTAGAAGCATTAACGCTTGTTTTAAATAACCAGTTGCTCTGGTGGGTGCTAGGTTCATACACATTTACCAGGACACAAACCAACACTAGTAACGGGATGCTGGAACTGCAGGTGCTTAACTTGCTCTAATACAAAGCTGACACCTTCCAAAACTTTGTTCACTTGAGGAAATTTTTATCCTGACGTTGGATGAAAATTCATAAAACCCCATATCTTTTTCTGTTAAACAACAAATAACCTACTGTTTTTTCATTTTACTTACTTTTAATTCAGTATACATAACTCTCTATATAGATATTATCAGGTTTCTAACTATCTCAGGTTCTTGAAATCAGAATATCAGGTAAATTTACCTCAGCATTGGTACACCTGACTTATTGTAATTACCACTTTCCGAAAGTGACAAATACAACAAAATACTAAAAAAATCTTAATGTTGACATATTGACTGGATAATAAGAGAAAGTATTTCTAAATATCTCTTGTTAGACAAAAAAAAATATTCTAATATTTAATGCCTATTCCTCCAAATTATTCCATATCTTTTATTATATCCAAACTAATTAATCCTAAGACAGTAGTTTCTAGAAGAGAATACATATAAATATATTTTATAAATCATTTATTTTGTGTGTATAGGCAAATATGCAACAAAGTGATGGGACTTAGCTGATTTTATGTGATACAGAAAAAAAAAAAACATTTGAGATTGTGTGGGATTCAAGATACAGGCATTTCTATAAGCCCCCCGTTGTTGAAAGAAATTAATGCCCATTTTGCAGAAATGAGTTAAGACTCACTGGACAGGAGTAGCTACTGAAGATGTTATTGTTTTTTTCTGTTTGTGTGTTTGTTTTCATGACGGGAAGGAACCCCAGGTGTTTGGCTTCTTCTGCACATGCTGCTTGCCATTCTAGTATGCAATTCTGTCACAGAGGCCATTCATGTCTTGTCAGGTGACATACGATCTTCCTCAAGTGTTTTTTCCTGATCTTGAACTTCCTCTCCTCCAGACTGTGAGCTAAATTAACTTTTTCCTTTATGAAGCCCCAAGTCCAAAGTTGTGCTTTTTATAACAACACAAAATGTACAGAAAATATGCAAATACAAATAAATGCAGAATCTGACTCATAAGATTTTCAGCTTACCAGGTTGCACAATTGCCTGCATCTGTGTGGTTACTTCCAAAGGACACCTCTAAGTCCCTCTAGTAAACCTCCCTTACTTTCCTATTGATGCCTGGATTTCTGGCATGAGTGATTTATTAATGTAGATTAAGACTCTCATACAGTGCAAGAGTTAAAGCCATTATAGTATAATGCTAAACTGTTTTAGAGTAAATTTTGCTTGTGGCAGACAGCGGTAATGAAGAAACACGGCATCCTGTGGAACTGAGATGAAAGGACAAAGAGACTAGGATGCACAATATGGGAATGTGGGATGAATGATAATGGACAGCAGACTTTATCTGTGAAACTGTTTTTCCCCAGAATCAATTCTTGTCAGAGAAATGAGTAAAATGGTGACACTTTGAAATCCATGAATTGCCAAGTACTGTCAAGTGTATTATTACTGCAAGCCTAATATCTGAGCATATTCACCCCCAGGCATCAACTAATCTTTGCTTAAATGTACCATAGTCCATTCTGCCAGTATGCAAAATGGAATGAAGAAGCACAGGAAATGGTCTCAGTAAATTAAACTGAATTGTCATCTACATTTAGCCTCTGCCATGGCATCGTGATTCACATTGTCATGGCAACTAATATTGGAAAAAGAGAAAGAATCCAAGCAGACATTCTTCTTTGGTTTGATTAAATGTGAGACATTCTGGAGAAGGAAAAGGTTTAGTGAAGTTGATACAGCTTTCACAATCAACTTTGCTTTTAATAATTTAGTCTCTTAGAGAATTATGTTTTAATGAAGTAAATATTACTCACATTTACAGACTAGCCATCTAAGAGTTATTTTTTCCTTGAGATGAATATTTGCTATTCTCTAGCACTTTCCCCAGTATATGAGTTAGACTTTTAAGACACAAAGACAAATCAGGCAAAGTTGACCTTAGGAAATTGACTAAATTATAAGCAACAGTTATATTCACTCCTCACGTGAGTGCAATGTGATGTGTACCCTACACTTGACATGTACATTTCTAAGAAAATGAAAAAGGAAAAAAATCAATTTCTATTTGTGAAAAGAAGCAGTCTCAGAGAACGTAAAAGTTTTAAAGAATTTTGAAAAGTGAAACTTTTTAAAAGTGATAGATCATTTAAATACATGCTTATGAACTTGATACAAACACGCACACAGTGTGTTGCTTGAATGCACACTGGCTTGGGAAGAAGAGTAAACAGCAGAAATTTGTAAAGTATCAAATTGTAGATTCTCTTCTGTAGCTCTATGCATGAGTTACCAAGATTTACCAAAATATGCTTTAGAAATACCATGAAGTAAGTAGTTCTCATTACTGAGTACTAGTACACTGTAAAGATAGGGTGGCCATGAAGTATTAGTCAAATGTATAGTCAAGACATCATTGATAATTGTAATTTAAAGGTGTGTAAAATTATTTTCTATGTTTTTCCAGGCTCTATAGCTAGCTGTTTGTAAACTGAAAAGAGAATATTAATGAAAAAAAGTCATCTATTGGATTAGATTTCCTTAGGAAGATGTTGAAGAGAAGTGAGCACATGCATTTCTTTTTTAAGTTTTTTAAAATTTTTATTGGAAAGTCAGATTTACAGAGAGAAGGTAAGACAGAGAGAAAGATGTTCAGTCTACTAGTTCACTCCCCACATTTCTGCAATGGCTACAGTTGAGCCAAGATAGAGCCAGGAGCCAGGAGCTAGGAGCTTCCTCTGGGTCTCCCACATAGGTCCACGGTCCCAAGGCTTTGGACCATGCTCTACTGCTTTCCCAGATCACAAGCAGGGAGCTGAATGTGAAGAGAAGCATGTAAAAAATGTGATACACTCTTCAAACTAATATGACACCTTTTTTCACATTTGGTTCTCCCTTCTTGTCTGTGCGTAAATGAGAAGACAGAGTTACTAAGATGGTAAGTTGATTGCCCCCTTAATGAGAAACCCCCCAAATGCATCAACTCTGCACAATATCAGATACATCAGCACGATGAACTATACTAGAAGAGTAGTAGATTTTTAAATTTAAAACAATTAGTCAATTAAGTGCTGTTTTCACTTCAAGCAGACTTCAGTATTAATAAATTTAAAGGAAAATGGTATTGAAATTTATGCCATAAGAATTTTTTTCTCCTCTTCTGGAGAAGTAGGAAAAAATGGGCACTTTTAAACCAAAAAGCAACAGAAATGTAATCTGACCAATTGTGTGTGTGTGTGTGTGTGTGTGTGTGTGTGTGTGTGTGTGTGATATACTGTCTTAACAAAGTAAAGAATTTTAGGAAAGAACAGTAGAACGCTTTTTTTAAAAAGCCGAAGATAAGTACAAACAGAAGCAAGTGGTAATAATATCGATGAATGGTTGACACAATATTGCAGGGGTTGCTTTTAGCAGCTGTAGTAAAGCAATGTTCTTAGATGATAAAAGATTTGTGTCAAATCTATAACATTGGAAAGATATGAATAGAGAGTAGCATGCAGAATTTATGGTTTCATCCCAGAGCAAAAGATTTTTGACTAGTGGACAATGTTTATCTGGCCAAAAATAGGTTGTTCAAAGACTTTGGGAGGAACAGAGAAACTTTGCTATGACTTTGGAGATTTGGATTATTTTTCCAGTTTAAGTGACAGACTTGAAAAGGGAAGGTCCTTAGATGAACCATGATTAAAGAGTTCTCCTAGTGAGATAATAAGCAAAAAAGGAAAGGATGTTTGAGACTTGGTTAGCTAGCAAAACACAAGAATATAAGAACAGTTTACGTATCTCAGGTTTTGTATCTTAAACTTACTTTAAGGAATACATTTAGTGCACATAGATTCCAAAGTGCGATCTCTTTTTTTGCAATGTTTTTCTGTGAAGCCAAAAGAGAAAACTGTTGATCAGATATTTTCACTGATTCTTTTTTCATGAAATATGCTTATTTAAAAAGGAGATCAACCTTTACCATATGGGTGAAAAAGAACATAAGAATTGAATACATTCTGAAGAAAATAAAAACTAATAGATACCTGCCTTTCACTTAAGCATTTCCAAAGCATTATTTTTCCTTTTCAGTGATTTCATAATTTCTATATTTTTGCATATTGCAAACTTCAGTAACGTGTGTATTCTACTAATGATTTTACATTAATTTTTATACATGTTTCTCTTACTAAGTACCCTGTGCTGTAGCATGTATTTCTCTTATGTCTTCTTTCATAAAATAGAATAATGATGTTATTAATGATTTTCATAAATCTTTAATTTATGTGCTTTCCCATCTTCTAAGTCCAAACAAATAATGCGTTCAGCTGAACTGCTAAATTTTCTTTCAGTTTCTTGTTGAGTTCTGATGACAGTGCAAAAACTGTTGTTTGGCATATGATATACATGAGCAAAGCTTATTTAAATTCTCCCAGTGAGATGTTGATCAAAGGGTACAAACAGTCAGCTGTAAGATGAAGATTTCTGGGAATTTAAAGCACAGCATCAGTGGTGATGGATGTGTTAATTAAATTGATTGTGATATGCATTTCCCAGTGTAAGTGAACATCAAGATCATCATGATGCACGATGAAAATACACAGTCAAAACCTGTCAATTAAATGTACAAAACAAAAAAGAAATATAAGTAAACTTTACATGTTAAAAAAAAATCAAATTTCTTGAGGAAAATAAAGGATAAAAAAGCCACACTCTTCAGAAGTCAGGATGGTCAGATGGTTGCAGTGGATTTTACAAGCTACCCTAAGAGAAATTTTCTAAGTTGTAGTGTTACAAATCATTCTTACATATCCCAACAATTTTACAATATATGCAATTTTGGCTAGATTTACAGACATCTCAAAATGCTGTGGAGTGTTTCTGTAAATATAGTACTTAAATAATTACTTCATGTGTAGTACACACGTCATCATATTCATTTGCCATTTTGTGGTGGCTTGTCCTTTCTACATTTTATTATTCATTTATGATAGCTATTATAGACCTTTCAGATTCTATCTTGCTCTCCTGAGGAATATTTATGGCTATTATAAGGCTCTTATGAGAAGACTCAAAGATAGTTAGTGCAAAAAATCCTGTGAAATGCTACATTAGTATAGGATTGACTAGCAGTAAAAGAACTCATGTTGTTTCACAGTCTCCCTTGATGAAGATTAAAAGGCAAGCTACTCCTAGTGAGATTTCCTTCTACCCAAGAGAACCAAGTTATTTTTGACATCGAGGTTTAAAGCATAAATTAATACAGCTTTGCAAATAAGAGCTCTTTGGAAAAGGTCACCACAAAGAGCACAAGAAAGAATTGAGGCTGTGCAATACATACAATCAGATTCGTGAATGCAGTTTATAACTCTATTGAAGAAAGCACACAGAAGTAACTAATGGAAAGATGCGAGATGCATGAAAAACAGATGATAATTTCTTAGCCAGCAGGCAGTACAGATTGCAGTGTCTCACCAAGTGGCATTGTCATGCATCTTAGAATGTACGCATCTCAAGTGAAGGGTACCGAATGTTTCCTTTCCTTACGTACCTTAGATAGCTAGATCAGTGGGGCAAATAATGAATGATAAAATGATATTTGATAAATCCAAACAGTAACTCTACTGCAGGTGTTCATTAATTTATTATTATTACTTTATCCTGAAGAGGAATGTCTTTTTTTTTCTCCCTCCCTCCCTTCCTTTTTCCCTTCCCTTCCCTTCTCTTCCCTTCCTTTTTCTTTCCCTTTATGTTTCTTTCAAATTTTTCTCATTTCTTTCTTCTATTTTTTTTTTTTTTGATGTAAGGACAGGAAGAAAGGTGGAGAGACAGTAGGAGAGAAAGTGAGCGACAGGGTGATGGGGCAGGCATTGTAGCATAACAGTTTATGACACTGTCTGCAGTTCTGGCAACACATACAGGCACAGGCTGCTGCTCCACTTCTGATTCAGCTCCCTGTTAATATTCCTAGAAAATCAGTGAAAAATGGTACAAGTGCTTGGGGCTTTGCACCCATGATGGAAGAACTGGAATTAGGTCCTGGTTCCTGATTTTGGTTTGGTATAGCCCATGGCCTTCTGGATATTTGAGGAGTGATGCAGCAGCCTCAACATCTCTTTATTCCCCACCCATCCCCCATCCCCCCTTCAGCCTTTTCTGTAGCTCTGCTCTACAAATAACTAAAATACATCTTAAAGAATGGATGGAGTCAGAGAGATCTGTGTGTCGATATCTCCAAATCTTCAGAACAGATGGGACTAGACTAGGCTGCTGAAGCCAGGAGCCAGGAGCTCCTTGTAGTTCTCCCTTGAGAGTGGTTGAAACTCCACGATATGAAGCAGGTGGGTCATCGCATGCTGGCTCTGAGAAACATGAACAGGCGATTGTACAGGAAGCAGAGACAGGATTCGTTCAAGGCATGCTGATATGAGATTCAGCACAGGTTCCTAGAACCGGCATAACTCACAGAGCTACCATGTGGCCCTTGATTACTGTTTTTGATTTAGCAAATCTATCTATGATAATAAAATTCTATAAATTGTAGTCCACAGTAAAATGTTAACCATTCAAAATACATCTTTGGTATACTGTGTTAACTAGTCATTTTTAAGATATTATAATCAACATCTTAAAAGTTATATATACTGCATCTTATTTTTTCTAAATTATTATTATTCATTATAACACCTGAAAATTAGGAAAATAATTTCATTTTAGAAAAAAATCTAAGTCATTTATGCTACTCATTGTGTGCTATGATCATTCAGGCCAACTATTCTAATTTTGGTTGAGAATCTTAAGGAAGCAGATTGAAATATGGCCTAGTTTTCTCTAAAGTAAAGACAAATTTTCTTTGAGGTTTTCCCATCCACTATTTTCTTTTGAATGATTACAGAGGTGAGATGAGGTTTGTTTTGGAGTCTTTTACATAATTTGATGTCAGATGGTAACGAGTGTCATATTATTGCCAAAAATATGTCAACTATCATCACTATTTTACCTTTATTAAAAGCAACTCATACATTATTCACATAGACATTTAAGATACTAAAAAGAAAAAAAAACCAAGAATTTAAGATTTTTAAAGGAGATTTTTGTTTGAACTCCAGCCCAAATGCTTAATAGGTATATAATCTTACGTTCATATTTGTCTAGTACTCATGATATGACACAAAATTTTTAAAAATATAATTTCATAGAGCTAATGTGAATTAATTGCAATGCACAGTATAGCTACAAAAAAGAATAAAAATCCTTTAGTATGTGTTCTCAAGCAGGAATAAATGCTCTAGATTTGTAGATATTTATTGCTTTTGACGTGGGATCTTTTGCCGATATCTACAGTAAAACCTTCCCAGTCCCTGTGAAAAAGAACATGATCTTGGTCAGGACATGAAGCCAGATGAGTCAGCCAGTCTGTTGCTGATCGGTCATGGCATTTTGAACAAACCAGTCTGACTACTTTAAGAATGTAGATACTGTCCAATCCCCTTAAATATTGTGAAGACATCATAAAACGATACATTTATAAACCATTCTAACACTATCCAGGTTCTGTACATACATGAAGTACAGTTGTAGCCATGGCACAGCAGGGATTATGTCTTTCAAGTTGCTTTATACATTGTTTGTTTCCTTCCTCTCATTTTGAATTCTTCCCTATACGCTCACATCTTTTGGGCTGTGTCTTAGTTCCCCAGTGTTTTTAACCCTACAATCTCTACTACATTAACAATATCCTCAAGGCTTGTGAAGAAACAGAAATAATTGACCCTTCAGAGACTGTATTATTGTGCAGTTTAAAAGGCCAAAAAACAAAAATTTAAATCAGACCGAAAACATACTTCCTGTGTGATGAAATCAGTATAGAATCTAATATGTCTCTTTCTTCCCCATTACATTTCTGTCAATGCCTGCTGACAATTATTAGTAATCTAATTACTGTTAACTAATTAAATAATTAACTAAGTCATTTAGACCCAAGAAAGTATGGCCTCTTAACGTTCTTAGGATGCAGTAATGTCTTTATTTTCTTCTATCTGATGTGTGGGGACAATACAAGACACAGGTGGTGCTTTGGAATTTCATTTTAACTCAGCACAAGGCTTGTATGCTTGCTCTAGTAATGGGCTCACTGGCCAGGTATCCAACAGCTTCGTCAGTCTTCTTAGTTGTATTAGCTACCTGTAAATGCATGTCTCTGCAAGATGAAATGATCTGGGACCAATTAATTGAAAATGAAAAAAAAAAAGTAGAAAATGCCCTTGGGAGCGATTAACAAAACTAGCTATGCATCAATTGCAGATGGCCAGAGACACGGCTTGCCAAATGGAGTTGGCTACACACAAAGGAGAACATATTGTTCAAGCAGCAGGACTTGTGAACGATGTAGAAATTTCAGCAAAATGGGCATGAACAATTACAAGACTGTATAAATGCAACAAGGGTGAGGTAGTTATTTACTGCTTTGTTATTGTTGATTTGTTTATCATCTGTCTATCCATCCATCCAAGCATCTGTCCATCATCTATCTAAATAACTGTCTTGCTCTCTCTCTCAAACACATACATGTGTATGCACACACACACACACACACACACACACACACACACACACAAGGAACACTAAACTTCACAAACCTAAAGTCACAAATCTTCAAGCTCTCTGCATTCTTTAGGCTTTAACTATCCTAGAAAGTGATTCACTTCAGAGTTATAGGTAAATTTCATGTGCATTTTTTACTTTTCCTTGTTCTAGATACATGATTAAAAAAATTTCCCTGCTTGCTATTACTATCAACTAGGATTTTTGTCAGTAATACATTACTAGTTCGAAGACAAAGCAGCATTTTACCTGGGAAAGCTCATTGCCATATTTTAAGTAACTTTCTTACCTCTAATGGATAGGATAAGAATCAATCTCCTGACTTCATAAATTAAAATATAATTTTAAGAAGTACGGAAATTGTATTTATGACAATTCTAGATTCCTTGGGCTTGCATAGGAATAAGCAAGCCAGGATAACCAGCTTCCACCTGCTTTTACCTCCATAACTTCACTGAAGGCTTTTTGACAGTTCTCTTTTTCTTTCACATACACTGGTTTCATAAATTAATGAATAGCACTCTAATGATCACATAAACTTTATAGTTGAATATTCAATTTGCTTTTAAAAAGTCAGCAAGACAGAAAATCTTGATTGTAAGTAAATTTTTTAATAGAAAATAAAATCGGTATACACTACTGTATATTCATTCTTTTCCACTTAAAATCTGACTCCAATTTCCCCTGGCTATTTACTAATTAGGCCTCAGCTATAAGATTTCCTTGTTCATCACAGTTGCCAAATAGCTTCTGTTACTCAATTATCTTGTTGCATTTAGCCAATGTTTGTTAATATAATAAATGCCGATGTGTTCCAAAACAATAGTTATTAAGATAATCAATGTTATTGCAGTGACTCTGTTATTTGAAAATAGCATGAACCTCTCTCTCTCTATCTCTGCTTGTCTCTCTCTTTAACTCTTCCAAATAAAATTAAATAAACCTGGGCCTCCTGCAGTAGCCTAGTGTCTAAAGTTCCCACCTTGCATATGCTGGGATCCCATATGGGCACTGGTTTGTGTCCTAGTGATGCCGCTTGTTATCCAGCTCCCTGCTTTTCTCCTGGGAAATCAGTCGAGTATGTTTTTTTAGATTTTCTTATAATTAGAGAATTTTGTGGGTGTGTGATTTAACTTTGTTAAGGTTTCTTTTATTGAAAAAATATATGATCTGTCTTGTTATAAATTCCTAAGGACTTGAAAAGACATTCAACCTGCTCTTGTTGAATGCAGTATCCTATAGCTGTGATTAAGGCCAGTTGTATGATGATATGCAACTGTACATCTTTGCTGATTGTTTGACTAATTGGTTATCACTTGCTGAAAAACATGTATCGACGTATCCAATTTGTGAATTTGTCTCTTTATCCCTTTGGCACTATAGATTTTTTAACGCATTCTTCATCTATGAATATGTATGTTTATTATGTGTAGAGAGAGGAGGGAGGAGGAAAACAGATGTGGTGGGGGCAATTCTGCGAAGAGCCACAATAGGTCAGGCCAAAATTCTGGAGCCAGGGACTCTATCCTAGTCTTCCCCATGGATGGTAGCATCCCAGATATGTGGGGGAGCATCTGCTTGTTTCCCAGAAACATTAGTAAGAAGTGGATGGAAGTCAGGATGACCAGCATTTGAACTGACATGTATGCGATGCTAACATTCCTAAATGTGAATTAACACTCTTGCCATAATACAAACCTCCATGTGATAATCTTTTCTTTAATTCATTTTCAGTCTGGATGAATAACTGTATTTGAATTGATTATCATAAGTATTATTATTATTATTTTGTAGACGAGACGGAATAAGTCTTCTTTTTTTTTTTTTTTTTAGTCTGTACTTTTTTTCTCCAGGTTTGCATAGTGATAATGGTGAGTGAGGAAAAACAAATTCTTTCATGTTTTCCTATTCTAATTCTTTCCCCCAGATCGTATATGTATTTTTAGCTAAAAGGCAAGACAATAAAAAGACATCCGTACATGGCAGTAGGTGTTTGACTTTAGCAATGCTCAGTTATTCCAAGATCTCTGCAGCATACAATTAGTAGTCAATCCGTAGTAGTTGTAGAATATTTTCTACAGGTCAGAAGCATTACGTTACTACTGAAATTAAGTGGGGCTTAAATCATACAGATATTGATTGCCTTTTAGCAGAAAGCAAAGAAAATCAACTTTGATAACTGGACAATGTCAAGAACCCAGACTTTCCCGAGTGTAGCCTCCTTCTTGTTTGTAACTGCCAACTGACTGCTTTAGCCAAATCAAGTCCATTCTTACTGCATTCAAAGAGAGAAAGTAAACGTTGTGAAGCACAACTACTTATCTCATATGCCTCTGTGCTTTGAGAACAAAAGTCTCTGCCAAAACATCGCTAGCTGAATTTCCATGGCGCATAATGCCTAATTAACCCGAAATGAACTGAATTCCTGCCGCAAAAAACAGGAGGTGTGGGGAATGCCTCTAAGGAAAATAAATGCTAGGCGGTAGACTTGGGAACAAATGTTTTTCAAAAGTCAAACTCTGAACTTGCAACATTTGTGATAATCAAGATCCCCCACAGCGCTTGCCAGAACAAATACTGCGTATCCTCACCTCCACGTGAGAACTATACTTCGCAAAGCAAACAACTCGATTCACAGACAGAATATTGATTTCCAGAGGTTAGTGGAGGTAGGAGAGATGTAAGGAGTTATAATTAAAAGCTGGAAATTTTGTTTGGCTCAATAACTTTGAAAAAGATACTAGTATGCCGGGTTGTATAGGAAATAGGACAAAGGGTATTTGCTTCCTCGCTATTTTTGTTTTGTACATTTATGACTGTTGTCCCTGCAGTCTTAAAGTCTTTGCGACGCTGTAATAAATGGCACCTGGTGTGCCACCACTAGAATTCTTGATCTGCTGGCCATCAGGTCTGAGGGCTACCTGGATCTGAGCCTTGTTGCTGGTGTAGTTCTGGCTGCTGGTGGGGTTCAGATCGCCATTTGCTGAATGCCGCTGGGGTGTCAGTCACTGCAACACCACACCATTGTGCTGTTGCTTTTCTGTGTCTGTAAGTCTCCCAGTACCCCTCTGCTGTTGTTCTGTCCACTTCTGTTTCCTGGAATGTGCCTTCTCTGCTTCACACTGGCTAATATTTCTCCATCTATTTAAATTTGTCTTTACCCTATTCTGCCATCTTGAATCTACAAGCTAATTTAATTATAATAAGGTAGTAATGGCAGGTTAATTACATGCAACTTTGTGGCTAAAACATATTTATTTAGATTAAGAAGTAGTAAATGATCTTATAATTTATTTAAAATTTTATTTCAAATATATTTTAAATTATTTAAAATTTATTCTACTCAACTGCTGTTGAAAATAACACCTTTAAAATTTAGCATCAGAATCTTTCTTTATCAATTTATTTAGTCATCTGCAAGCTTACTTGTTATTTTTAATCATAAAGATTACTGGTCAACACACAATTAAAATCAGGTGAGCTGGAATTAAGATCATTAGATTGAGTGTACAAGGCAGCTTTCCCAATGCTAATCAATTTATATCTAAACTTATTCCATACATTCAAATATCACAAATTGAATTCATTGCATTTGAAGCAATTTTTAAGGGTATTGCTTTAAAAAGAAAAGAAAAAAGGCTTAATTTACCTTTGACATAATGCAATGAGAAAATTGTTATTGTCTTATTTGTGTCAAGAAACTCCGGAGTAAAGAAATTAAGTTTTTCGGGCCCGGCGCGGTGGCGCAAGTGGTTAAAGGTCCTCGCCTTGCACGCCCGGGATCCCATATGGGCGCCGGTTCTAATCCCGGCAGCCCCGCTTCCCTTCCAGCTCCCTGCCTGTGGCCTGGGAAAGCAGTCGAGGACGGCCCAACGCTTTGGGAACCTGCACCCGTGTGGGAGACCCGGAAGAGGCTCCTGGCTTCGGATCGGCATAGCATCGGCCCGTTGCGCTCACTTGGGGAGTGAATCATCGGACGGAAGATCTTCCTCTCTGTCTCTCCTCTCTGTATATCCGCCTTTCCAATGAAAAAATAATAAAAATAAATCTTTAAAAAAAAAAAAAGAAATTAAGTTTTTCAAAAACAGAAAACTGGAAATCAACCAACCCCAGGCTATTTGTCCTCAATTATTATGTTTTTAATCATAAGAAATTACTTGTCTGCATTATTTTAGTAATAACTTGGTAATATGTTTACAGGGTACAAAATGCTGTGATGCTTTATAGCATGGCATATGGTTGATTTTCTTCTAGTAGTTTTAGAATTGCTGCTCTGACATTTGAATCTTTAATTCATTCTGAGTTGATTTTTGCATCTGGTGTGCGTTCATATTCATTTTTCTCTATGTAGATTTCTTTTTTCCTTCAGCACTGTTTATCACTGCTAAAGGCTTCAGCTCCAAGAATTCAGAATTTGAATAGAAGAGAGATGTGCTCAGAAGGAAAAATTTTAGGAAGTTGTATCATGCAGAGAGAGATAATTTGTAGAATGCAAGGCTCCAACTGCATTCCAGGAATCATTGTGGCGCAGGGAACCACCTAGCCACAGAGGGAAACAACCGGAGCTGAGCTGACCTGAAACCAGAAGCCAGTAGCCTAACCAGGAGCCTCTTCATATTCTCCCATGAGGGTGCAGGCTCCCAAGTCTTTGGGCCATTTTCTACTGTTCTTCCAGGGCCACAAGAATGGAGCGCTGGAGCATCTGGGGTATGAACCAATGTTCATATGGAATCCCAATGCATACAAGTTGGAGACTTCAGCCACTAGGCTACTGCACCAGGTCTGAGGTCAGGGTTTTTTTTAAAGATTTATTTTTATTATTATTTTTTTTTTATTGGAAAGGCGGATATACAGAGAGGAGAGACAGAGAGGAAGATCTTCTGTCCGATGATTCACTCCTCAAGTGTGCACAACGGCCGGTGCTATGCCGATCCGAAGCCTGGAGCCTCTTCCGGGTCTCCCACGCGGGTGCAGGGTCCCAAAGCTCTGGGCTGTCCTCGACTGCTTTGCTGGGCCACAGGCAGGGAGCTGGAAGGGAAGTGGGGCTGCCGGGAATAGAACCGGCGCCCATATGGGATCCCGGGCGTGCAAGGTGAGGACCTAAACCACTGCGCCACTGCACCGGGCTCCAGAGGTCAGGGTTTTTAAGCTCCTATTGAAGTGCAATGGCCAAGAATTTTATTTAATTATTCATTTTCCCCCTCAAATCCTCAGTCATTAGATCATTTTTTGATTAGCATGCAATAAAAACAATTGGCAACCAATCAAATTAGGTACCACACAACACAAAGCATCTAATCAACTTAAATTCTGATTATACCTTAAGCCAATCAGCTAGCATGCCTATATATGAACGCACATAGCTGCTGTGGTTCTCTATGCTCAGAACATAGTCTAGGAACATAAATGGAGTCACATTTTCCCAGTGCTCTGGAGTAATATTACCTGGCTTAACTCTGTTATAGCCGTTGATACAGACTGAATTTGGAAACTATAGTTAACTTAAATGTGTGAAAGAGCATACTGAACTCTAAGCCTAAGGAACATTTTGTAAATTTGGAGAAGGCAAATCAACTTTGTAAATTTGCAACTGTTTAAAAAAATATACTGCAAGAGTCATCATGAGAGCAATTTTGAAACTTCTCAGGCACCTTGATATCTGAAAAAATTGCCTCCACAAAATGAAAAGCACCTGGCCTTGGGGTTGTGAAACTTCGTTGGTGAGGTGAAGCAAAGACTGTGAGACGAGCTGATAGAGGTAGAGAGGCGTATGAGGAAGAACTTCTGCAGGTCATTAAAAAGGAAGGTCTCTAATTCTGAGCTTCTGTCCTCCTCTGTGAGCATTCATAAACAGTCTTAGAGCTGTCTGGATCTGATTACTTCCATTGTGTAAAAGTTCGCTCAACCTAGAAGACAAAGGATCTTGTTTATTCATTGTCCTGATCTATCTAGACAATAATTTTCAATCTTATTCATAGTGTAATGATTTAACATTATGAGTATTGTCATATAATTATATTCCAGTACTATTGTGTAAAAACCGAGGGGTTTTTGAAATGTATAGTCTTTGATTCAAGTTTATTTGCGTGAAAAATATCAGTAACAATTGCATCTTCCTTAGAGATTTTTGTGTTTAATTAACTTATTTGAAAAGCAGACAGACACAGAAAAGGCAGGCAGGTGGAATGAAATCTCACATACACTGGTTCATTAGCTAACTGCCCAGCGTAGCCAGGTGTGGCTTGGAAACTAAGAGGCAAGAATTAATGCAAACCTCACAAGTGAGTGGCAGATAACCAAATATTTTAGCTATTACTTACTGCTTCTCAAGGTGCATATTCATAGGCAGCGGGAACTGGAAGCAAGGCAGACATGGACACTTTGGTGTGGAATATAGGCATCTTAACTGAAATGTTAACCTCCACCAAACACCTGGCCTGTGATGGGTACTATACTAGACTCATATTTTGTATTATAACTTGGACTGGACTTGCTTTGATTTATGCTGATATATAACAACGTGGCTTTGATTCTTTTTTTCTAATCTTCTTCCCATCCAATACTCCCATTCTTACATTTAGTTCATTACAGTATATATTATGCATATATAGATGTTTTTGTTTTATTGGTTACAATGAACATGATGACCATAATAGTTACATATTATAATGGATTTTCTTACATTACAAATAAAACCTTAGTCTGGAGAAATAAAAACAATTGATGTTTTATCTGGTTTAGGAGTGCATGAATTCTTTACATTTTATGGTTTGATTGTTATTTGGATTCTATAGTATCAAAATGAACAAACTCAATACAATGTTTCCTTCTCGTTTTAAATTTATTTTGCTGCATAATGTAGCCATTTCACACCACAGTTTTCCCAACTATATGCACAATCTTTGAACCAAACATGTTTTTACACTTAAATATTATTGGTGTACAGCCTTGATGGAGAAGTATTAAAGATAAGACTGTGTGTGGAATGTGGGGAAGTGTTCCTTTGATGGGTTATCAGGAGAATGGGGTGTGTGTGAACCTGACCAGGAATGAGTCACAGGAACCATCTCCGCCTGGCTTACCCAGATAGGATAGAGATGAATATTTTGAACTAGTAGTAAAACAAAGATTGACAATTGTTCACATGTTCAGATAACATCCCCAAATCCAGCTAACATTTTATTCTCAAGAGTTTTGTCAGTGGAGGTGTTAATATAACATGAAATCCTTCTTACAGTGTGTGAGAAGATGTAGGTGTTCTGTATTTTTAAACTGGATACCAAAAAATAACTTGAGAGTACTGCTAAAATATGAGCAATTAATTTCTGAAATTACAAAGACAGTGGACACAAGAAAGGTTAGGAACGTTCCTATGAATCTGCAACTACACAGAGAAACCACTGGCATACCTCAGGAAAAGTAAATCAAATTCTGCAAGTGTGTTTTGTTTCTTCACTATCAATCACAGTTTTTATTGTTTCTTCTAATTTCTTGTTTTATAGGCGATACATAGGTATTATGCTATGTTCTATTCCATTAAAAACAAATACTGATGATTTGATTTAGTAAGGACAATTTTTTAAGTGATAGACACAGTGAATATTATGGCACATGATGTCTAATTGTGTATCCTTTGACTCTCCTGGGACTACTGTAACAATATAACAATAACACACTAGACAAGGATATGGCAGAAAACTAAGAGAAAATACATGAAAAGTTGCAACCATGAAATGGCATACTTATGTTGAAATGTCTGGTAAGACAGAGGAGTATAAGTGTAGTATAGTTCAAACATCATCAATAATTATTGTGATGTGTTTATATCAGAGTAGATGGGTTTTAACATGAGACTGAGAGGGAAGAACATTTTTGAAACAATATAATTTTTTTAGACAATTTGTATTTATTTATACATGTATGATATTATAATTTTATAATAACATACAAAAACAAAGTGACGCACAGTTAGCATGTAGGAATGTGTATCTCTGATAGGAAGAGTGTTGGACAGATGTTGAGGACCAAAATTAAAAAAAATATAAGTTGCTTTTATGCATTTATATCCCCTTTCCTTGGCACTGAAACAGATTCTTCCAGAAATCGTAGAGAAATGAAAGACCTAATTAAAAAGGAACATACTGTGATGTTGTTTATAAAGATAATGATATACTCAGTACAATTACACTGAAGTGAGGAACTGAAAAAATAAAGAATGCTGTGCTAGTTTATTTTCTATAACTATAATTAAATATCTGAGGCTGGGTAATTTTAGAAGGAAATAAGATTCATTTAGCTCAAAGTTGTGAAGATTTCAGGGCATGGCACCAGCATTAGCTCTGTCTGGTAGAAACCTGATGACAAATGGCATCACAATAGCATGCCTCTGTGTGTGTGTGTGTGTGTGACAGAGAGAGAGAGAGAGAGAGAGAGAGAAAGAGAGAGAGAGAGAGAGAGAGAGAGAGAGAGAGAGAGAATGTGGAATTTGATAAAGGAGTCTCAACTAGAAACAGGAATTCTTCGAGCAATTCATAGTTTTGACTCTTACAACAACTCCAGTAAAATAATTCAGAGGTCCAAGAGAGAATAATGCTTGTGTGGCTTATATCCTAGATATCTGTGATCTTTCACACTGATTTTCAGCCGCTGCAAAGGCAAAACCACAGCCAATACCTGGGACTTCCAATTTCCTAAAGGTTAGGAAGCAGATTCCTTCACCTGCGATGGGTTCTTCCTGTATGTCAACATGCTGCTTGTCTGAAGAAGTTTTTGATCACCAAATAAATAGAACTGCTGTTTAAGGAAGGTAAAAATTTGGGGACAAAAATCACAGTATGTCAATAAAAACAACCTCATATATTTCCATTGAACAATTTATTTTAATTTGTCTTAATCTGCAAGATTTATACCCAACACACATAATAACATCTTAATCAAAATGAGAAAAAACTTACTAATTTAGTTTGTATTAAAATAATTTAAGAACTTTAATGTGTGATATGAAATTTGAAAAAACATTATTAAATGTATTTGTATATCCATCATTTAAACAAATATTTCTTTAACACATGATAATTTCCTGAGATTTCATTCCAATATATATGAAAACTTCTAAATGTCATTTTTGTATGAAAGCAATTGTCATTTATTTTTGACCACTTTGATTAAGTTCAATGTATGTTCCTATGAAAATAACAGAAGTCTTACCTGAATGTAGAATTGCCCTTATTGTGTTTATCTTCGTGTTTTGACTTACTATTATAAGACAAAAGTTGTGTGACAGCAGAGTTTAAGGTAAATATATCTAAGCATTTGTAGAATGTATATGGTGATCATATGCTTACTCACTTTTCATATGCTTCAAATTTGCTGTTTTTACATTATTATAAGGTGATGGGAAACAGCAATCTGATAAAGCTGCCCAGGGGGCAGTCTCTGGATACTCTGGTACAGCAGTGTGGGCTCTGATTCGCACTTACTTTGGGAATGTGTTTTACTACTACATTCACACATCACTGAAATAATGTCCTGGAATTAAAATCGTTGATATTTTCCTTTGCCTTAAAACAACACCAGTTAATATTTATAGTGCAGCAAAAATATATACCTGGCAAATCTAGACTCAAGACTACTATTTTGGTCCTTTTCACCGACTCTGAATAACTTCACTTACCAGAAATTCAAGCTGTTTTTCCTTTTTTTTTTTTTTTAAATTTACTTTCATCTCATTTGAAATGTAATGAGAGAGAAATAATTCTCTCATCCCCTGATTCACTGCTCAACTGCCCATAATAGCCAAAGATAGACCAGGCTGGAGTCAAAACCAGGATACTGGATCTGTAACCCATGGGTGTGGCTGGGACCCAAATACTTGAGACATCCATCTTCTGTTGCTTTCTTCGTAAGCATGACATTCAAACTCTTACTGACCAGGTTAAGATACTAAATGAAATAACGGCCAGATACGTGTT
This sequence comes from Ochotona curzoniae, assembly GCF_017591425.1. Classification (NCBI taxonomy): domain Eukaryota; kingdom Metazoa; phylum Chordata; class Mammalia; order Lagomorpha; family Ochotonidae; genus Ochotona; species Ochotona curzoniae. The sequence continues at coordinate 35,943,060 of NW_024466502.1, read as the reverse complement.
TATATCATTTATCAGTTACTCACCAAAGTTTAATATAAGACTTAACATGGTTTTCTCTTATTCAATGTTTTTGGAAAATAAGTTAGTGCATAAGAAAAATCTCTCTTGGAAGCATCTATGAGAACATGTGATATCCATCATGTTAGCTCACATATAGTAGGTTCAGCAGTAAACATTTGATAAAAGAAGAAAAAAGATTAAAGGGTGTGAGCCCAACTCAGGGAGAAATAACTGAAAAGAAAAGAAGATAAAGGGAAAAAAGGAAGGAAGAGATGCAGGGGAAAACAATAGAGGACTATGACATTTGCTTTGAATTTGAGCAGTGTACACTGTGAAAGCAGGTGCTCTTTGTCCATACCATCTCTATGTAGACTAAAATTAAGATGCAAATGTTGAGGCCTTCTCGGTGGCATAGCATGCTAAATCTCAGGCTGCCAACACCAGCATCACATATGGGTTCTGGCTTAAAGACATTTATATTTTACTTGAAAAAGTTACAGAAGGAAAGTTCCAGCTGCTCCACCTCCAGTTCTAGCTCTCTGCTTATGATCTAGCAGAGAAACAGAGGATGGCCCAAGTCTTTGGGACCCGATTCGCACATGGGAGACCTGGAAAAAGCTCCTGGCTCCAGACTTCAGACTAGCTCAGCTCTGGCCATAGCAATGGGGAATGCAACAGGAGGTGGAAGACCTCTATCTTTCTGTATTTCCCTCTCTTTGTGACTCTAAATTTCCAACTAAAGCAAATAAATATTATCAAAAATCAAATTATAAGAAATCGTGTATTTTTGTTACATTCTTAACCCCAATTTCTGCCTCTCATATTTCCTATGATGTTCTTATGTTCTGCTGTAAATCAGAAAGAAGGAAGGCTGTCAGAGTGTTGGTATTTATGGGACATGACAGCAGTAGCTGCTTTCATTAGGAATCCCTAATTAGTCTTGATGTGAATTACTTTTTTACTAATGTGCGAGCACTGAGTTTCAGTGAGTTGAATCATTTTAGAATTAAAATTATGATCCATTTTATGACGTTTACAAGTGTTTACAAAGACTTTCTACTTGTCTTTCTGAAGTGGTTTCTTAAACAATAGATCTTGACTGGAACAGGTTCTGCTGAAATGTAAACTAATGCAATTAATTGCACATCTCAACTGTCTTGGGCGAGGCATTGCACTGCACGTTTAAAAAATGTGATGGGAAGAAAGTTTCTGATAAAATCATTGCCCCATGATAATGGGCTTAGCAAGTTAATCCTTCAACCACAGTGCTGGCATCCCATATAGGTGACAATTTGTGTCCCAGCAGCTCTACTTCTGATCCGGTTTCCTGCTTATGGCCAGTAACCAGGAAGCGAACTGGTACATGGAATATCTCTCACTCTCTTTCTGTAACTCTTTCAAGTAAACAATAGACATCTTTAAAACTGATAGTAAATGAATAATACAAAAGATGATAGCAGATGAAAAAGCTAAAAGCAAATCTAGACTTAACCTCCATGGACCTTTTATTATAATGAGAAGGAAAGAATAGAACAGGACCGGCAGTGACTGCTCCCTTCCCAACAACCTGTGTTCTGTGGGGTGATCCTCGCCTTCCTGCTTTTCTACATAAACAGTATTGTCCTGTTTGTCTGGTGAAACAAAAAACCTTTAGCTATGAAATCTGTGGTTGATAGAGTTAGAGCAGTGATAGTTCAAAGAAGCCCCATTATGCAGGCATGTTCTAAAAAGCAAAATAAGGTGTTTTTTTTCCATATCACAGAAGTCCAAAAAGAGATTAATTAAAGTTAGTGGGAGGAAAAAAGCACACTTCTTGTTATTGTGTTTGTGACATTTTTTCCCTACCCTCTGCTGACAAAGCCTTTCCTCTTCACAATATTTTCTTTGATAAAACAAGTGTCTTCAAGTAAAATTCAAAACATTACAACATTTCTGAATAAATCTCAATGCTGAACCCATATTTAAAGAATTATAAAAGAAATGATAATATAATTTCTGTCACCACTGCATGTCATTTTCTGCTTTCTCATCCAGTTTTAATTTCAGCACAGTCATTCGTCCACAGGCTTTATCTTCATTTTAAAAGTAAATCAACAGAGAAGGAGAGACAGAAAGATCTTTCATCTGCTAGTTTATTCCCCAAGGAGCTGCAATAGCTGAAGCTGAGCTAATCCAACGGCAGAAGTCAGGAGCTCCTGGATCTCCCACCTGGGAGCAGGGTCCCAAGGCTTTGTGCCATCTTCCATTGCTTTCCCAGTTCACAACCAGGGAGATGAAAGGGAAGTGCAGCATTTGGGACATGAACCCACAGCCATATGGGATCCAGACATATGTAAGGGAAGGACTTAGCCACTGAACCATCACACTGGGCCCCAGGGTTGGTTTTAACATTTGTTTTTAACATTTAACAGCACTTCTTCTCAGTGAAAACACTCACAATTTCAGTCTTCTATTTTTACGCACAGTTTAACATTTTTTCCTGGTGTCTTGCACCATGTGCCATTTACTCACCTCAAGTTTCCCTTGGAGCAATTCAAGCATGTATTAAAATGGTTTGGATGTCACTGGGTTTCTCCAGCAGCATGAGCTAATTTACATAAGCTTTCTCAGGAGTCTCTTAAGTCCTTGGTGAGTGCTACGATGCCCGGGTGATAGGATGCCTGGACAGCAGTGTGTTCTTTGTGTGCAGACATTTGGCTTGACTCAGGATCCCTTTAGAAAAATCTGAACTTTTAACTTTTTGTTTCTATGAGGAGGAGAAAAAAATTCTAAATCAAAGTTCCATAGAGTGTGCTTTCAGTTTCTATTTTAACAGACAGTAAAAGCTAGAAAACAGAACTGTTTGATGCCTTGTTGGGTGGGATGGCTGTGGAGAAGGGAGACAGTAGTAAAAGAGGAAATCCAGGAATCCTCTGTGCTGAATGAGGTTATATCGCAGTGCCATATTCTCCACACAGCTGACCAGATGGACTTCCTTACTTACCGCTTTTCTCTTCCACTTCGTTCCTTCCTCATCACATTGGCTAATTTGCCTGCTTGAAAAAACGCAAGTTGCTAGACAAATGATATGACCTCGTGGGAAGGAAATGCAGAGGTTAGACTGCATTTTGAAATATGGTTTATATTACCAAGTGATGTGCAACCCGTGGGAGTAATGAGTCAGGAAAATGTGCTGGTTTTGTGAAGTTGTAAGAGTTCAAAGTAGATATGGTACTTTGCCTACTTATCTTCTCATATACTCATCTTATAGCTTGGTTTCATATAATTGCTCAAATCCAGGCTTCATCTTCCTCTTAGAGTACTAAGAGATTTGAAAAACACTTTACATTTTTATACTTGATATTTTCAGTTTGCATCTGTGATGACTTTTATAAAACTATAAAGATGCCTCAGATCACACAGGTGTTTATTTTACCTAAAATTATCCAGCAGTGCCACAGGCCTTCCTGCCAGCCAAACAACACAGGTTAAAATTATGGATCAGCCACATTTTAGTTTACTGCCACACTGAACCCTATCAATACTATCAAGTTCCTTGTGTTTTTAGGAGAGAACTGGTAGTTCACTGTATTTGGAAAGGATAAAACAAAAATCCCTTTGATTTCCTCTTAATTTCCTAGGAAGAAGTTAAACTAGACTATTTATAGAACTGAATAAAATGTAATAATATTTTTAAATTATGTTTTCATTTTATTTGGAAGTCAGAGAAAGAGCATTTGGTCTCTAACACCCAATAATTTGTGGCATGTTGCCAAACTGATAGAACAGGACAAGTCCTGGATTGGAACTTGACATAAAATTTGAAACTTACAAAAATCCAATCACTGTATATGTGACTTACATGAAGTCATTTTTTTATTCACAGACTACAATATTAATTTTTAGTATACACTCTTCAACTTTTTTTTCCTGCAAGACAGAACAGGTACATTCAGTAGAATAAGCTGTGGATGGCATTTCCCATATCCTTCCAAACAATCTCTCCGTGCACTCATGATCACGCACGCAACAGATTGGGATTTTTCACAACTTAGGTAACTTGTGGTGGCATGCAGAGACAATCAAGTAGTCTATTTTACACACTTACACATCAGCCATTCTCATTGCTAATGAGAAATGAAGTTGCAATTTTCTTTAAAAAAAGATGCTTATGGCTCCTGCCTTGTGGCTCCACACAGTATTCCAACACCCCGTATGAGCGCAAATTTTAGAGTCACTTACTGCACTTCCAATCCAGCTCCTTACTCTTGCTTGAGGAAAGTTGAGGGAAAAGGCCCATGGGCTTGGCCCCTGCTGCTCTCATGGAAGGCCTAAAAGAAGCTCCTGGCTACAGCACGCCCCAAGCACTGGCTATCTAGCGTGGAATTTGTAAATACACATCTCGCTGTGTACCTCTCCCTATCTGTCACTCCATATTCATTTGAAAGACAAACTGACAGAGAGAGTGGGAGGGAAAGAGAGAGAGAGAGTGAGAGAAGGAGAAAGAGAGAGACTCTTCCCCAGCTTTTAGACTCGCCAAATGGCTACAATAGCCATTGATGGGTCAGAATGAAACCAGAAGCCAGAGTCTCCAAATGGGACTCCCATGTGAATGGTAAGGATGCACTTGGGTCATTACCCAGTGCTCTCTACCGAATGTGTTACCAGGAAGTTAAATAGGTAGCAAAGCAGTCAGTACTTAAATCAGCACTCCAAAATAAGATTCTGATGTGACAGCATAGCAGTGGCTTAGTCTATTACATCAAAAAGCTGGTCCAAAGATGCAGTTTTCCACCAGAGGAAAAAAAAAGGCTGATACTTGAAAAGAAACTTAACAATACAAGACATTTTATGAATTCATCCTAACTCATGATAGCTTATTTAGGGGAAGCAAGTGCTCTGAACCACCTTGCTTCAAGGGAAAAGTATTTAATGGTAACTACGAGTCTTACATCAGTGCACACAGAGCTGAGTTACTATGAGGTATGAAGAAAGAGAGCAATCAACACTGTTTTAGACAAAGTCTCAGTATTTATGATCTTATCTTTGCAAACAGTTGCTTTTCTTCTAAGCCTTCTTAATGTATTATGAATGTAAGCTCATTGTTCCTTTCATTTTTCATTTAGTAATGAATTCAGTAATTTATTTTAAATTTCTACCCACTTTGAGAAATTATTTTGATGAGATGAAAAAGAATGGTATAAATATATTTAATAAAATGTGTCTATTCAAAAATAAGTAATCCGTAAATGTTCTATTACATGAATATAGTGACAAGAATAAAACATGCAGTGAATTATTTCAGGTGGATTTAAAATTATTTTATTTCACTGAGAAGGGAGATGATGTGTTTTGTGGAGGAGGACTGGCAAAATGAGCCCCCACAAGCAAGTTGAGAAGTTATGTAACAGGAGCAAGTGTTATTATGTGAGGAGAACAATAAGTATAAAGTCTAAAAAGCATAGGATGTGGAATTTAAAAATTAATCAACATAAAAGGATATCCAATGTAGGTTTTCATCAATGTTATCTGTGATTCAATTCCACTCTAGAAAAACATGTTCAACACAATTAAGAAAAAACATGGTAGGGAATGCATACACAAGAAGCTGGAAAACCATTGGAACCGTTGTGAAGATAGTATCCAACAGAGCAATGTTGAAACAAAGGGTTTCGAGGAAAGAAATTAAGTAAGAATAACTGCACACATCTGGCTAATATTTGGCACTCATCACTGAGGAAGAAACAGAGGAGTAAAAAGTGATTGCGACATATTCAATTTCAATGGAGAACCAAAAATATTTCACTAGCATTGAATATACAAATCAACAAGTAACACGGAACTCATTTTTTGGTGGCTTATGCAGTATTATGAAGTTAATATTAAATGCATTAAATAACACTATATCTAGACTTTGTGAAGTTGCATATGTAATCATCAGTACTTCAATATTCTTAAAATTCATAAAAAATTGTGTCAATTGAAACATAATATGGTATGACTGATACTTAAACAAAATAAATACAGGATATAAATCCTGCTTTAAAATGCTCTTGGTATAATTGGAAGACAAAAATAAAACTGCAAATTTTACTACAAAATTTTGTTTATAGGACAGTTGTTGGTGCTAGAGTTGAGCTGCCACTTGAGAGAAGTGCATCCTCTATCAGAACCTTTGAATCCTGATGACTCAGCTTGCAGTCCAGCACCCTGGTCATGCACACCTCGGAAGGCAGCAGTGCAACGCTGGGTCCCTGCCTCCTATTGCATGGACGTGAATTCCTGCTGGGTTTCTGGCTTCAGGCCAATATCCACCTCGCAAACTACCACATCATTAAATACTGAAAATAAAAAAACACATGATCTACAAAGATAGAATGAATTCCATAACAACTATGACCATTCAAGTACACATAATTAAGTAATATTTTAGTTTTTATTACTTATGATAAAGCAGATTAAATCTCAACCTCTAGTAAACTGCTTGCTTCCATCTTTATAGGAAAATAACTGATAATAAAATTGATTGGCTTCATTGGTCTTGGCATGATAATAGGAAATATGAAGATGGTTTGACATAAATGTTAGTGAAACTTAATGATAAAATAGTTCTGCGCAACGTCTATCAGGGCCAACGCCAATCTGGATCTATTTTATTAATCTGTTAGTCTTTTTTAATAAAATTTCATGAAGAAGAGAATGAAAGAATGAGCATTACTCTTGACAGAGCTGGAATAAACAGTGACCTCATATTCTAAAGGAACGTTACTACTCGAGGCAGGATCCCCATGATTTGAGTGTAATTACAAAATTTTGGCCAAAGTGCTTCTTTCATTTTATCAAAAGATTCATGTTTTTTTGGCTGGCCTGACCTAAAGTGGCTGAGTGAGCAGTAAATGTATTTTGCAATGTCTCCTAGAAGCAACTCGATATTATTGAATTAAGTAAGTGCATACTTTTGATCAGTTCATAGCTGAAACTAGTGCAAAAGTTATTTTTATACTTTTCAATCAATATTATCATAATGTCAATATAGATGTCTGCATGGACAAACAATAGGTAAATATGATCGCATTTCAAATGTGTTACCATTGGATTGAAAGAGGGAGCAGATTAAACATTGCACAATTATATTTAAATTCACCTATAACTGCCACAATAAGAATATTATTTTTTTTTTACTTCATGGTATACTGAAGAGTAGAGGAAATTCTTCGATGTTATAAATTTGTTATGTTGTGAGAGAAACACTAATATGCATTTGTTTGAAACATCTGTGTGGGTTCCTGATTGTTTTTCACATACAGTAAGCTTGTCAATAAAAATAATCATTGAGAAAAAAATCCCAGAAATTCAGGTTTGAATATAATTGTACATAATTCAACGTGTTAGATTTAATAATGTCTCAGATAATGAAATACTTTAACTTATACTAGGAGGACAGAAAAAGTAAAAGAAAGCTTTACATGCAAGGCTTTATTTTTGACAAATTATTCTTTAAAGTATTATTTATTTACAAAGCAGAGTTACAGAGAGAGAAAGGAAAAACCAAGGGCCATCTTTCATCTGCTGGTTCGTTCCTCAGAAAACTGCAATGGCCAGAATGCAGCCAGGCAGACCAATGCTGAGCCAGAAGCCAGGGGCTTTTCCCAAACACTGGCCATCCTCTCCTGTTACCCTCGGCACATTAGCAAGGAACAGAATTGAGATAGAATCTTCCCTCTGTTGGTTCACTCCCCAAACAGCTGCAATGGCCAGAGTTTTGCCAATTTGAGAACAGGAGTCAGACTCCTCCTCTGGATCTTTCACGTGAGGTCAGGGGTCAAAGGACTCAGACTCTAATTTGCTGCTTTCCCAAGCCATCAACAGGGAGCTGGATTGGAAGTGGAGCCACCAAGACCCTAACTGGAGCCCACATAGGATTCTGGGGCTGCAGGTAGAAATCTAGGATGCTCAGGCATGGCACTGACCCCTAAATTTCTCTTGATAATGCTTTTCCCTTTAATGTTTGTCCAATTTTACATATTTGTATTTCTTATTCATTCATTTATTTAAGCTTATTTGCAAATTAATAATTTTTATAATGATATTTAGATAGTAGTGATATTTAAACATTAATTACTAGCCACATATCTGAGCCCAGGAAATAGAATTTAACCATTAACACCAATGGAGTTAGTATTAATTTTACAAATACAGAAGTAGAATTTGGAGAGAATGGCTATCTTTTTAAATTTAATGATGATGAGACAATAAAATTTTGGTCAAGTTTAAAGCTGTGCTTTTTGTAGTAGGCTTCAAGATGTCAACTTTTTCAAGGAAAGCTATCAGAATGGAACAGAATAAATCAAATTATTATATTATCCTTTCTTTTGATCTCTCTGGATCTTGCTGAAGTTTATCTGTGTTCAATCACCTATGGTCAGAAAAAAAAAACACTCAAAATTTAAGAGCTGTGGGAACAATAAATGGATTTGTTTTTATTATATTTTAGGTGTGAAATTGTTCATTTTAATGAGATCAGATTAAATCAGTGAAACAAACTAGATTACAAAACATCTTAATTTAATTATAAACGTGATTATCCAGGACATTTGTGGGAAAACAAAAAGAAAAGCTTATTTACACTCTTCAGTTTGCATCAGATGAATGAAATGTTCAAAGTGATAAAGTAATAAAAGAATTGCTTAAAATTTCTGCCAAATAAGTGATTACTTATGGAGTTCTAAATCATTCATTAAATTTATTTGCTTTGTTATGGAAGTTTTGTCCTTATTTATTAAGCTAAGCAGATAAGCAATGAACCAATGCATGAATGAAATTTTGAAAACCATTTATCATGAATTATTTGTACACCAAATTGCATTCCTAAGTTACTAACTTACATTATGATCTAATGTTTAATGAAATATGTTGTAGGAAACACTAATTTCAATACACATTTAATATTTTCATTTTTCTCAAGTATGACCTTATTAGATTATGAAGCACTAACAGTGTAACCAATGGAGGAGTGTGTGTTTTAGCTTTGGAAATAATATGTCTTACATGTTGTTTATTATTATTTTACAATGCTTTTTTCTATTGCTTAAAAATATTCTATTTATTTGAAAGGTTGGGCATCAGAGAAGGTGGTTCATTCCCCCATGGTTTTAGCAGTCCAAGCAGCTACACATATTACTATTTCTAAATCTAGTTAATCTGATTAAATTGATTTGAGGATCTTAGCTAATATAGATAGATTATGTAGACAGATAGATAAATGTACATGTAGTCTGGAATTCACCAGGAATAAATTTTGATTGTGCTGGAAATAAAGCTATCTATGTGCTTGAAATAGGATTTTTATTTCTTTATTACACAGTTGGAATATTAGAATTTTGTTTACTCTTGTTAATACATTTATTTGGGATCTTATAAGAGATTTATAAGACCAGAACTTTTGGTTCTTTGGAGCATAAAATAACTGATGTCTCCCAGAAAATAATTTATCTTTGATTATTAAGACTGATAATACAGCACTCCTTTGAACATCATATATTATATAGACTACTATATTGATTATTTCAGATTTAATGAAGTCAGGAAAAACTTTACACAGAAAAGTAAAAGAAATAGCCAATATTGTTACCCAGTAATGTTACTCATAACTCAAAGGTAATGAACGTTAGAACTGCAGTGCCTGACTGACACAATCAACTCAATTGGCATTCCTTCTAATTTAATAGTAAAATGTAAATTCTGATGTTTTATTCAACTTTCTCTCTTTCTCCATTCTTAAGTATTTAAGCAAAAGTCTCATCTGTGTGAAATCTTATGTTTAACATATTGATTCTCAAATGAGAGATAAAATACATAATTTCTTCTTTTCATGTTAAAATTGTCAAAACCTTTCAGCCAGGTACTTGGAAATAATTAAATCTAACCTATCCTATTTTTGAGAATCATAGTGAGTATAATGGGGAGTGTGTTTTATTAAAAAAAAGGCTATGCTTCACATTGGATTCACTGTATAAAGTTTCAAAGAAATGCTATGAAGAACAAGGATAAGCCACACTTACCATTGTGAGGTGATTGCTATAGGCTAAAATAGCCAAATGCAAAATGCTAAGTATCATATCATTGACCAGTCATGGTATAGATTGGCTAGAATCATGCAGCTCCACTTTTCTGACAGTTGACAATATCAAAATTCAGCAGTGAAGTGGAATTCTTTGATTGCATTTGAACTCTTAAGAAATTCATTCCCCATGTCTTCATAGGAAGCAGAACAAATCTGAAGACAAAAAATTCTACAATTCTGCCGCTTCCATACTCTAATGATTTGTAGTGTATGTATAAGCAATTTTTGAAGTTCCAGTAAAATCAATTTTTTATCTGTATCTTTGTGTATATTTAAAATCTTCCCAGAAACAACTCAAAAAACATATATAATGCTTAGGCAAATAAAAAGCTAAAAATTACAGTAAACCACCAAGTTGAACTTAACAATTTAAAAGTTTTATGGGGCCCGGTGGCGTGGCTTAGCGGCTAAAGTCCTCACCTTGAACAAGCCGGGATCCCATATGGGCGCCAGTTCTAATTCCAGCAGCTCCACTTCCGATCCAGTTCCCTGCTTGTGGCCTGGGAAAGCAGTCGAGGATGGCCCAGTGCTTTGGGACCCTGCACCTGTGTGGGAGACCCGGAAGAAGTTCCTGGATCCTGGCTTTAGACCGGCATAGTATTATTGACCTTTGTGCTCACTTGGGGAGTGAATCATCGGACGGAAGATCTTCCTCTCTGTCTCTCCTCCTCTCTATATATCTGCCTTTCCAATAAATAAATAAATCTTTAAAAAAAAGTTTTATGGTACAGTATAGTTTCCGGTTAAACAGATTTTTAGAATGTTGCATGTTGGGGGGCTGGCACTATGCCATAGTGTGCTAAGTTGTTCTTCCTGGGGTACATGCGTTCTGTAGGGTTCAGGCTCAAGTTCTGGCTGCTCTACTTCATATTCAGCTCCCTGATAATACACTGGATAATCAGCCTAAAATGTCCCAGGTGCTTGATCCCTGCACCCATGTGGGAGACTCCTGGATGTCAGGACACAGCTCGAGTCAGTCCCTTTGAAGAGTGAATCCACAAACGGGAGATCTTTCTCTCTGTTTTCCTCTCTCTATAACTCTGCTTTTCAGACAAAAATAAATTACATCTTTTTTCTTAAAGTCGCATTATTGCATAATTTCATAAAACTAATTATTCTAAAACTGTACAGTTTTTATGTAAATGTATTATTATTCACACCATTGCTTCTTTGTGTTAGTTACTAAATCACTGATTTTAGAATATTAAAAATGCACTCTGATGGCAGAAAGATCAAGATACTTTTCACTTATTTCTCAAAATGTCATTCATTATGGGGAACATGCATTATAACTTACTCAAGACAGACATGGCCTTGGAATTTCACCTTACAAAATTTTAAAAATCTTCAGTGCAGTATTTCATAACAAATTTCCTTGATTCAGTTAATTCATTTGCGGATTATATCACAATAGACATCAGTAAAATGATCAACTGAAGTCTCGTGAACTTCCGTGGTTAAGTTTACAAGCATGTTTTCCTTGCCAGCTTACATTTTTCTTAATATTTGTTCTTTCATTTTATCTTAGTTCTAAGCAGCTTTCTATATTATCACTGTTTTTCTAATGAAATAGAAAGATTATATAATTTTACATTGTCTTTGTAGCACTCTAAAGTGTATTAAAATTGAAAATTAACTTTATATATAATATGTAAATATTTAATGCATACTTAAAACCAGGAAAGTTACTTGAAATTTCTAATAACATGTTTAAAATATCTTTTTCATTATTTCCTATGTGTTTGGTCCTGTCAAATCCACACACACACACACACACACACACACACACACAAACACAAACACACACTTAATTTTATGATACAGAATGTTTGTTTTTGACATGTGCTTTGAATTAGTGTGTTAAATCTGTTGTGCTTTTTAAACAAAGTATATCTACATCTCATAAGTCAGCATAAATATAGTATACCCTGGTGTGAAACTGTCATGATATAGCTCATTTTAGCTAAAATAAGGTTGCACATTCATCTTCTATACTTACGTATTATCTCCTATTGGTGCAATTCTAAAAAGCAATCTAGTTATATTCACAAATGGGAAAATTAGATCCCAAAGAAGCAATATGTTATGTTCCTACTCTTATCACAGAATATGATGTCTTCTCATGAAGTGAAGATCGAGACCTAAGTGTCTCTCAACTCAGCATTTAAACACCAGTAAGACAGAGTCCATGGGGTTCTAATTCACATTGTGGGACGGCTCTTCTTCTCATTCACCCTTCCTAGCGTAAATCCTGCACTCGCCTTTTACATTCAACACAGGCATTCTCTCCCATACAGACAAAAGCTGCTGTGCTCTTTTCTTTAAGCCCCAGAACACAGACTATGTATGCTTTGTAGACTGTAAACAATGATGTTATGAAAGGTCCATTATTTGTAAATTGCATGTTCATTTTAATTAGTCCAAATATTTTAATTTTTCCTAATATTCCTCTTTAGGCTTATCTATTTTATTTTCTTATCTATTTATTTGAAAGGCAGAGTTAAAGAAAGGAGAGGAGATAGTGAGTGAGAGATATTTCGTATCTACAAATCAGTTATCCGAATGCATACAACTGGAGCTCAGGCAGCGTTAAACCAAGAGACTGGAAATCCAACCGGAACTCCCATAGGGGTGTCAGAAATCTAAGCACTAAGGGCCTTTTGTTGCCTTTCTGGAACGTTAGCAGAAGGAAGGATCAGACGGGCAAGTAGGCTAGGGCCTCAAAACTGGTCACTCTGATATGGAAGGCTTGTTCTGAAGTTGTGATTCAATCAGCTGTGTCACATTTTTAAAAACATTCCATTTAGTTTCCAATATTTTGGATTTTCCTAGCTATCTTTCAGTTATACTGATTTCTAGTTTAACTTCATTTTGACTTGGAAGCAGTTCTGGTACAGTTTCTATTCTGCTGAAACCAGACCTTGAATAATATCTATTCTAATAAATTTACTGAGATGTGCTCTGTCTTGGTGTCTGTTCCGTGAAAATATTAAAAAAAAAATTGTGTAAACTGCCACTCTTGGATAAAGTTGTCTATAGGTGTCCATTATATATATTTGATTGATGCTGCTGTTGAGTACAAATAAATGCTAATATTCTACCAATGAACGTTGCTTATTTATGGTATAGAATACTAAAATCAACTGCGTGTACAGATGCATCTATTTTTGCTTGCAGTTTCCACTAGTTTCTGCTGCATTCATGCTTTTTGATACGCTCTTCTGAGGTACAAACATGCTAAATATTGTTATATTTTTTGCTCTAAATTTTGTCGTGTCTGAAATCGAAAAGCTACTACCATGTTCTTTTCAGTGTCAGCTTTACTTTTAATGTTAATGTGTAGTTATATTTCTTTTTTTTTAAAAGATTTATTTATTTTTATGGCAAAGTCAGATATATAGAGAAGGAGAGACAGAGAGAAAGATCTTCCATCCAATGATGCACTCCCCAAGTGACCGCAACGGCCGATGCTATGCCGATCCGAAGCCAGGAGCCAGGAGCTCTTCTGGGTCTCACATGTGGGTGCAGGGTTCCATGGGGTTGGGCCGTCCTCGACTGCTTTCCCAGGCAACAAGCAGGGAGCTGGAAGAGAAGCGGGGCTGCCAGGATTAGAACCGGCGACCATAGGGATCGGGGCACGTTCAAGGTGAGGACTTCAGGGACTTGGCCACTGTGCTGGGCCCAATATATGGTTATATTTCGAGTGTGTTTCTTGTAGACAACATATGTATTTGCCTCTTTTTAATAGAAGCATTCTGACAATCTCTTTTGTGTATTTAAATGACTTTTAAACTGATATGTTCCTATTTTTTGGAATTCTGTATTTTTCTTAGTTTTTTTGGTGATCCTTTTATGTGACAGATTTTTTTCTCTATTTTTGATTATATATTGTACTTCTTTTTTCCCCTCATTTTAAAGTGATTGTCCTGAAGTTTTCAAGATGCATTAACAGCTAATCCAAACATATTCAACTAATACTAGGCTTCTTCATAGATAATGAAAGAATCTTATAACAAAAATATCTCAATTCCTACCTCTCACCTCTTATATAACTGCTTCTTTCACTTATTCCTAGTTTGTATAAGCACATAAAAGTAGAAATAGGGGTCAGCACTGTGGCAGTTTCTGCCTGCAGGGTCAGCATCCCATATGGGCTCAAGTTCAGAGCCAGTTGGTGCAGGCCTAATCCAACTTTCTGCTTGAGGCCTGGGGGACCAAGTGAGGATGCTTCATGTCCTTGGGTCCCTGCACCCACGTGGAAAACTGAAAAAGCTCTTGGCTCCTGGCTTCAGCCTGGCCCAGAACCACCTGTTAGCTGTCATTAGGAAGTAAACCAGCAGATGCAAGGTCTCCCTATCTCTCCTCCTCTTTCTGAAACTCTGTCTTTCAAATAAAATATTAAAACTGTGATGCAGACATAAGCAAGTGCATTGCTGTTAATATTATTCTGAACAAACTTATCCTGTTCGATGAATTAAGAAGAATAAAAATACACTGTTATTACATCATAGGTCGGTTTCAGTTTCAGAACTCTTTACCAAAATACAACTTTGTGACCCCCCGCCCAAAAATTAGTCTCGCCCCAATTTTTTTTTTTTTTCAAAACACAGGCCCATTTCTTGGGGCAAACCTATTCCAGGGCTCCCTGCTCTTCACAAAGAGAGCTGTCCCAGGGGCTCTCACCACCTTCTCCAGGATTAGTCACATTACCACAATGTCCCAAACTCTAAAACAAAAAATATTTCAATACAAAACTATTGCCAAAAAAGATTTGTCTCAATTTTTATATTCTTAAGAAAATGTTAGGTTCTGTTTCAGTCCTATAAGATAATTTCACAGGGTACAAAAATCAAAGTCGATAGTTTATTTTTCTCTTAGAAATAGGAATGTTTCTTTCCACCATTTTCTTATTTTCCTGTATTCATACTAATTTTTTCTGTTTGATATGTTATTTTCATGCTGCTGCTTCTCATATTTATTTTTAATGACTTTTTCCCTTTTCCATTTCCTGAGACCTGAATATGATGTTCTCAGGTGTCGTGTTTGCCTTCGTATGACCATTATTTATTTGGTATTCACAGAACTTACTGAATCTCTGCTTAGGGACTAGATGTTGCAATAAACATCTAAATATTGTCTTGGTAAAATGTGGTGGGAGGCGAAGCATTTCTGCAGGTCTCTGAATTAGCTTCCGTCTTTGGACTAGTTGAGCCACTGGGCTGTGAATCTCACTGGTACTTATCAGTTGCTCGTTTTATTTCTGTTGAGATGAACAGAAAAGCTGGAAAGTACTGAAGCTGTTATGTTAACTTCTCCCAGGTAAGTGCAGCTCTGATAAAATCCACATCAGGTTAGGATATAGTAAACTATGTCCTCCTGCAGTTCTAGTTTAAAACAGAAGGCTGAGTTTTGTTTCCAACTGGTTCATTTTCTCTTTTTCCTTATTTTCATATGTCATCTTGAGTTATAGTATCCTATTATTTGCAAATTGGGATTGCATTTGTCCTGTCTGTCCAATTTGGAGCACCATGGTTTGTCTTGCTTTCTATCTTGAAAAATTCTTGTTTGAGTCGGATTATTATTATTGCTTTTTTTTTTTTTTTGAAATAACAACTTTTAAGCTCCTGAAATGCTGGAGTAACTCAAAGAAAGGACTGATGTGAAGGTGGTGGGTGCTCTGTGAATGGCAAGGAATGGCACTCCACTCTGTGGAGTGGCAAGGAACTTAAAAGTCTGGAGAATGACTTGGCACTTCTATGGAGATGAGAAGTAAATGTATATTTAATTGTGTCACAGCTGATGAGGACTTATCTTTTACAACAGAGAAAATCAGGAATAATAAGATGCACTTTGCAAAGGAATTGATCATCTTAAGGGGTCATCATTGGACACTCTCAGCAGGAAGTGTCCTATTCAGTTGAGAAATTTCTGTTAGGACTTTTAATGATTGGTTGCTTTTGAGGGGCTGTCCTAAAGAGGTTTTTGTAGCACAATGTCAACCACCAAACCTGAATTGTGATGGCATTTCTCATATGCCAGAGAATTTATATTGTCAGAGCTCATATTGATCTATTCCATCTGGTTTAACTTGATACAGCACTTGGTATATTTGCTGATAATTCTAACTGCATTGCTGGAGAACTGAGAGATTGTTCACTGCACACTGCAGCAAAGGCTGTGATGTGTGAATGCAGCGGAATTGACATGACTAGCTTATGATTCCAAATGTGTTGACAATAGGTCATTGCGATGATTATCTGATGTAGACACAGTAAATTCAGTCTGAATTCCACATCAAAATCTCTGTACTATAGTCAGTTACACTGATGACGTGGCATTTCAGACTACACCATTTATTAAAGACATGCTATTGTGTATTTTTGTGTTTCCTGTTGCTATGGCTCATTAAAATTTAAATTTCCATTAAATGAGATTCTGTTTAACAGATTACCCTGTGGGTTCCTCCTTACCCAATCACCTTAAAAAAAATCTTTATTTTCAGCTTCATTCAGCTATTATTATCAAACAGACACTCCTACTTTTTTTTATACACATTTTACTTTTATGTTTGGGAGCAGTTAATTTCACCATATATAGCTGATTTTAAAATAACCACATTTCATTAAAACTATAGTAGTATGATATTCTTAATTATTGACTTAACAAAGGTATAAGAAAGGTTTGAAAAAGAATGCATTTACAGCAACACTAATACTCAAAAAATGCCCTTCTCTTTTTTCCTTTGTCATTTGAATTCCTGCATGTAAGAGTGAACATGCAGTATTAGTCTTTCTGTGTCTAACTTACTCCAATTACCCATTTTGACATGAATGGTAAAACCTTATTCTGTTTTCTATCTTAGCAGCTTCTACCACATAGCCATATTTGTATATTTACAATGATCTATGTATATGTCTATGTATTACCTGCTTACTTATGTAATAGCTCATACTACTGTCCTCTAGCTTGACATATGTCATCTTTAGTTATAATATCCTATTATTTGCAATTAGGTATGAGTATGCTCCATGTAGACATTTTTGTATGACCCAAATTACATATAATTATTTAACTAAGAAGCCTTTTTAGAATAAAAGTTTGGGTTTTTTTAGCTCCTTACCTACTTTAAGACATCTAACCATATAACTAAATGGCATACTGAAGATTGTGTTAGTAGTTGTTTTATAATTTTAATCATGATATTTTAATATTTCTCTCTGTAAAATAAATGTTAAAATTTATTGTCTACTGCATCTTATTTCAAATGCATTTTTTATGTTTCCTTATCTGCATGATATACTCATTTATTTACTTACTGCATAAAAAGTTTGGAACTTATGACAATGTAAATAACATTTCATGTTCTTGGTGAGAAGTTTACTTATTTTTCCTGCAACTTTGTTTTATCCCAAGGTAATGCAGATCCTATTTGACTTACAATAGGTTGATGTGGTTATTCTTAATAAATTCACAAGAAAATAAAAATACTGTAACTCAAAATAGATTTATTCACCCAAACCAGTGAATATAACACATTAAAAACAGTGTGCTGTAGAGTTATTGAACATTTTCCCTTGTGGGAAAGTGGTTTTGTGGAAGCTGTGGTTTGTTATCACGTCCCCATATGGTGAGAAAATATTGTACCTATGTACAAAATAATATAATATGCTAATACAATATAAAACTAATGCAATCATATAATGAACATTTTGAACTGGCACTGCCGAATAAAAATCATGAGCAAAACATTATTTTAATCAGCACATGTTGTCTTCCTATCCTTATGTATCATTTTTGTATATTATGTTGCTCATCTAAGAATGCTTCTTATGTTTTACTGGGAAGATCTTTCCTAAATTCAGCAAAGATTCCTGACCTCTTGTGACAATTAGTGCTAAAATAATTAATCTGAAGGTAATTATTGTCACATTAATTTGCAAAGCAACTTAAATTGTATGTGGCAATCAGTTTCCAAGGTGTTTATCTTTAGCTCAAATAACTACACATTAATGATAAATCAATGTAGTCATCTATGAATATGTTTTGCCACTCTTTCATCTCATTGGCTTGAGAGACCATTTTGCATCTAATTAAGAGCTCAAAGGAAGCATTACCATATTTCTCTATAGTTCTTGAAGGCATTTAGAAAATTAACTAACCCAATGTCATTTTGATTTTCAATGTAACATTTTAAAGACATCATGGGAAACATATTCATGTGTTGCAGTAGATTTAAAACTTTCTACTGAAAATTTTACATATTCATTCTGTTGTTCTTAGGAACTTCCTCAGACCTTAACTGGTTGAGCCAACTTTGTGTTTACTATACCAGTATGCCAGCAGTGGTGCCTATTACATTTTTTAAGGATGCGTGGGGAACACTATGCAGCACTATGCACAGCTTTGCAGCATGGGAGGGAGATGCCAGGCTGGGATGTACTTCCCCATGCTCCACACATGCCTCACCAGTGCCACCAAGCATGCATTGAAAGCTGAGGAATGGGGATTTCTACAGACCCACATAGAGGAAAAGGAGCTGAGAAGAGCTGGTATAAAGGGTGGAGCTGGAGTGCGTGTCTGGGTCAAGCCAAGACACTCAAACTCATGGAAGGCCTGGACTGGGCTAAATGACATCTCTTGTAGTTTACTGGTAAACAAAGAAGCTGGGACTGGGAGCATGCCTGGCAGAGGTAGGCCTCAGTGCTCACCTGTAAGTTTCAGGGCAGAGGATAAATCATGTGAGGATGGGCTGCAGTACCCAGTGGAAGGCAAGAGAACTGACTATTGGCATATTTTTTAGGGGATTAGTGGGCTCTATGGGACTGCAGCCCCTGACAGTTTGTGAGAGCTGGGATGGTAACAGGCTGAAACAGGCTGGACCATGAAACTCATTGACACTACCAGAAGCTGGGGCTGGGAAGAGACCAGGCTGGCCCAAGCTTCAACATGTATCAGCA
Organism: Ochotona curzoniae; assembly: GCF_017591425.1. Taxonomy (NCBI): domain Eukaryota; kingdom Metazoa; phylum Chordata; class Mammalia; order Lagomorpha; family Ochotonidae; genus Ochotona; species Ochotona curzoniae. The sequence continues at coordinate 35,924,001 of NW_024466502.1, read as the reverse complement.
CATACACATGCAAGGATATAGCGCCTACCCATTAACATGTGTGAGATCTGGGATTGGGAGAGGACCTGGTAGGGAACTTGGGAACTCTCCTGTTAGGGTACAGTTCACACATTAAGGAGCCTAAGAGCCCTTCTGTCCTGTTTCAGGCATGAATGTGGGTTGAATCTGGGGACAAGCCAGGCTGGACCATAACACAGTCGTACAAGGAAGCATGAAAGTGAGGACATGGTGTGGACTTTGCTCTGCTAAGCTGTAGATCCTGCTAGTGAGAGCTGAATCTGGGGGCACACTGGGCATGGCAGGGCTGCCGTATTTTCTGACGAGTGCCGAGACTGGGGATGGCCATGCCAGGCTGGGATGAAGCACCCACTGGCATTCACAATAACTGGGATTGGGGACAGGCCTGATAGAGGAAGTTTGTGGTCTATTTTGTTAGGCTAAAGCTGCAAGGATGAGTGTAATAAGACTTGGCTGGGCATGACGGCAGCATCTGTAGGGAAGCATGTGGGTTCGTTCTAGGGGTGGGCTAGGCTGGGCTAATCTGTAGCATCTGTTCACATGTGAGAGCCAAAATATGTGGACTGGCCAGTCTAGGCCTTAGCAGTCCCCGGCAAGCACAAGACTTAAAGCTAGGTGTTAGCTTTGTAGGGGAACTGTAGAACTCCTCTTAGCTCACAGCTCCTGCTGGTAAGCATAAGAGCCAGGGCTGGAAGCAGCCCAGGCTGGACAAGGTAGCATCATCCATAGTATGCCTGTGGGCCAGCCTTGGGCTGGTCAGACTGAACTAAGCCATAGCATACATGTGTACATCTGAGAGCTGATGGGACGTGGGTTTGGCCAGGCTGCGCTGTAACATGATGGCATGCACAAAAATCCAGGATTGGGTGTGCCCTGATTGAGGTTATTGGGCACTGCTTCAGCTAGGCCATAGCACCTGCTGGCTGGTATACATGAATCCCAGATCCACATTGGACTGTATTGGGCTAAACCACAACATCCATACATTCATGTGAAAGGTGGGGCTGGGAGTAGAACTGACTAGGCAGCTGTATCCACTGACACGTATATTGGCTGATGGAGGTGACAGAATGTACTTGATGTTGCGCTAGCTGGCACACATAAGAGTCAAGTCTGAGGTCGCCCCAAGTAAGATTTCCTTGGGGGACTCCCCAGCTAGACTGCTAGACTTAAACTCTAGCCACAAGGAAAATCACAGGATATGTGGTCTGACCTTGGAATGCATACATTGGAACAGGGTCATGGTTGCTGATGCCCATGCAGTTCATATAGAAAGCATGACAGCCAGTCCATCTAAGCCAGAAAACATGTCAAGTGCCTCATCAGAGGACAGAGGGCAGAAAAAGCTCAACAACTCTCCTGGCCAAGCTTTGCAGCAAATATCTGGGTCTGTTGATGTGCTAATGTGGACATGTTTAGCCAGTAGACCTTGGAAAGATTTTCTCAACCCTAGAACAACGAAACTGACAACAGCCCAGAGCTATAAAAGCCTGTGAAGTAACACCTTTGGAACATTCTTCAGTGTCTCTAAAGCATAATCAAATGACTGTCCCATTCCTGGGTGCTGAAATAGTTTGACAGCAAGCTGTGGCTCCTCCCTACTCTCCTTCCCTCTTTCTGTGGACACAGAAGAAAAGGGGACTGAGCTGTTTGCCCCATTCATCTTCCTTCATGCTTTGACCCTCCCCACCCAAAGTGGAAGCCCACCAAACCTGTATCCCTCTCAATTATACAAACAATATTAAAGAAAAAAAAATTTTTAAATCTCAATGTTGAACCCATGACTCATACATAGTACTGATAAGATATGCTTCACAAAAATATTTTAGAACAAATGGAAAGAAACATGGGTTTTACTATATGCATTTTATGACAATTGTTTTAAACTTTATAGAGATTATTTGATGGCAGAATTACAAAGAAAGAGACAGAGAGAGACAGAGAGAGATCTCTCATCTATTGATTCATTTGCTAAATGAATGCAACCGACATAGCTTCTTAAGGACTTTCACACAGTGCAAAGACCCCAGGACTTAGGCCATCTTCCACTATTTTCCCAGGAACATTAGCAGGAGGTGGGATCATAACTGGAGCAGCCAGACTCAAATCAGAATCATTGTTGGATTCTGGCATTGCAGGTGGTGGCTTTATCTGGTATGCCAAAATGCCATACCACTGCTTCATTCTTAATATTAAAAACAAATAAACAGAAAAATGTCTAAAATGCTGTTAATCAAGTATTTTGAGGGAAAAAACATAGATCTGAAATACTTGTTACTCTAGAAATGATATAATCAAAGTATACTCTCATTTATTATTTCTTAGAAGCATTTATGCATTTTATGTATTTTATGCATTTTAACCATATCTGATATATTATGGAAAATTAGGCCTCTGGGTAACCTCCGACATCACGTAACATCAGTTTGTATCTTGTTTTCATTCACAGATTTATTTTGTATATTGGCATAAAACTTTTTCTTTTTACTATTTTAAGGCTTATAAAGCTGCATAATTTCTCTTTAATCATTATTAAACTTGAATTTCCTTATAAAAATTAACTAAAAGAGTAAAGAAAAGTGAGAAAATAATCACTAGCGCAGCTTTTATGTCATTTTCTGTTTAACAATAGAGAATACTTCATTGAATATCTACTGAATACCCATCTTCCCAAGTATGTAAGTTGAAAAACGTGGGACTTTTTTTTTCTGGTAAATCCTATATCAGCATTTGCAATTTGTACATCTTGTCATATATTTATATTCAGAATGCATCATTGCTTTGAATGGGCAATTCTGTGTGTGGATTGATGGTTGGGTATGGTAAATAGCTCCAAAGAGAACTCAGATACAAAATAGCTTGTGGAAAAATGCCTTTTCTAAAACATTAATCCATCTGCTCAAATTAAGCCAATATATGTCTCAAGAAAATAAACTACAGGTAAATAAAACTGAGTGATGAAATAATGTCTGTATTCTCTCTGGGATAAATGTGTTCTCCATATAAAAGCATCACTGAATTTTTATTTTTGCTCTACTCTAAAAGGTGTTTTAGAGATTATCCCATTTAAACTTCCTATCTTGAAACAAACAAATCAGTTGCGATAAAAGTCTGTCCAAATTATTTCAACTTTGCCTTGTTCTTTAAATGGACCATAAATATGCAAATATATTGATACACATTCTCTATGAATGTTAGAAGTGATCAGCAGTTCAACTTACACTCTATTCTACTCTTCATAAAGAGTGAGGCAGTGGCACCCACAGAGAGAGCAGGTGGTACTAAAAAAGTGCGAAGCATGAGTGTGGGACATTTGTAAGAATCTGCTATTCTTTTCCTATTTTCCAGGTCACTGACATCAAATAAGTGAAGTCATTGTTTCAACTTCTGAAACTCCTTTGAAAAAAGTTTGTAAAAGTTGAAATCATGTATAGTTTATGGTTTTCAAATCTGGGTGTTTTGTACTGTGTTGCATAATTAAAGCTAAAAGCCATAAGACATTTCCCTCAAATACATGAATTTCAGAGGTGGATAATTTGAACTAAACAGTAAGGTTTGTGTGTTTCAATGACACTTAAAAGTATTCTCACAAGAGGGCAAGGGGCCATTTTCTACAGATGTTTTTCCTCTTTTCTTGATATTTGGAACCCAGATCATGATTTAAGACTGTAGCTGTCCAATATCACATTAAACTCCGATTTAATTCGTATCTTTGCGGCCATTTTCTCAACAGCACAGCCCAGGTTCCCTTCTGGGCATTTCTTTCCCATTCAGGTTTCCAATTTTCACAGTTGATTGTATGCATATGCAGATGTGGCAGTGAAGCTGATTAGATAGTGAGCGTATGGATGCAAGAGCCATCTCAAAATCACGTTGGTGTGCTGTATGTGCCCACGGAGGTCACTTTGACATATTAGGAATTCCAAAAACTAAGATTGCGGCTGCTCAAGCTGTTTTCCAATGCAAAACATTCTCCACAAATGTACAATAATATCCTGGGGGTCCTAGCCAATATGCTACCCTTCAACAACATGGGCTGTAATGTCCTAAGACAAATTTTCTTATAGCACTTACCTAACAACCTTAGAATTACCCAGAATGGTATTTCCTTTCATTGTAGCGCATATGGCAGGAAATGGACCTTGTAAATCATATTCTCATCTCTTCACTGTGTGGAAATCAGGGATAACTGGATGTTAGAAAAATTTTGTGTGGTTTCTGACTAAGCCTTTTGAGTACTTTTTGTGCTATTTCAAAGTAATTTAACTCTAGGGAGGGACAAGAAGCAACAGTCATCAGGCTAGGATCAAAATTAATAGGCTCTGTATTGATCAGACACAACTCTTCACTCCACGTTCTTACGAGAGTCAGAAGCAACGTTTCTTCACTCCTATCTGTGATTGTCATTTGGGACCATCACACAAAGTTGTGCAAGTTGCAAAAGTATTAGCTATCATATTCAGCCCATCCAAAAGGGCAGAACGTTGCGCTAGGTAATTGAAAGCAATGTAGCCTGTCCCAGTTTTGATTCTAAATTTAAAAAAAAAATGTGAAATGATTCAATAAAAGGCTAAATACAAATAAAAACAAACTTATTATCCTGCCACAGGAAACTGCCACAGCAGTTATTAACTGCCACCTCAGTTTCCACTATGTATTAAGCTTACTGTTTATGTTTGAATATACATAAACTTAAGAAAGATAAAGTGAGTCTTAAGGTTATAAACCTGTAATACTAATGATTTTGGTCACTTATTTTTTTAAATGTTTGTTTTTATGCTCTTGTAACAGCAGGATTTACATTTTTTGATGTGGTATGTATACACTTATATAATTAGTTGTAATGGATATTTTGTTTAATGGCTTATATTTTGATCAAGTGTTTATTTTTGTGTTTAATAATAAAGATACATGGACAAATAATGTTTCATTGATCTTATATTTCCTGACATGATTCTTTTCTCAAAATCTTTGAAAAGATGTATTTTCAATACTCAGATATACAATTATAATCTTAAGTTACCACAATACATTTTACCCAGTGAATAAAAATATTAACTGAAAAAGGGACATGTGAAAGACTACAAGAATATTTAGAATAAATGACTTAGTTTGGGAATAAAAACCAAAATTCTATTCAGGACTTACTTTATGTAACAATAGTGTTGATTTTCCTTAGTATGGATGTTAAAATTTCTTCTATACCCTTAAAAACATGCTATGATATTCCTTTGACTAAGTAGAATCTGAATGCTTTAATTTGTATTTGCTTTGTTTATTCACTGTTCATGTATGATTTAGAGAATTTTAATCTGTATCATACTTTCTGATGAAATACATCTGGTTAAAAGCTGTATAACTTAGGTAAACATACTAGATAGTGAAACCAGTTGAAAGTTTAAAAAAAAAAAGAATCTGAAACCTATTTTAGCTACAAAGCAATCTTAATTCCTTTATCTTTGTGCCTTCTTCATGCTTATTAGCAACTTCAAAACTCTACTCAAGTAGTCAGTATCAAATATACCTCTGAAACGTCATTGGTTTTCTCCTTGAGCCTCAGAAATGTTAACTCCTAAAATATTTTCCACCCATCTGTCTGTAATCTCCTATTTCCCACTCTAACCTCAAGTACCCCCATTCATTCCTTTGATTATGATTTTCAATGTTATTGAACCATCAGAAATTGAAAGAATTCTTACTTAAACTGAAAGGGGTATATGAAAGAAACGGAGGGAGGGATAAACAATTAAAAACTACCAAGTTTCCATCAGTTTTTACTTCCTGTGCAATGATAGCACAAGGTTTGGTGACAATGGAAAAATCTGTCTGGAGACCAAGAACTGAAGAGACTCTTACTTTGGATCACTTTGGAAACAGATGCTGAGGAAATGATTCAAATTCAAGTAGTTTATTTAAAAGAAATTTCTAGGAAATACTGTTAGATGATGAGAAAATGAACCCATGAATGATACAACCTAGCAAATAATTTCTTATCCAGCAAGTTACCTACTTAAATGAAAACATATAATGAAAACCTGGAAATTGATCTTACTAAGAATTTTTGGTGGTACTCATGTGTGAAATATGAGCAGTGGTGTTATCTCACCTGGTAAAGGAAATAGCTAGGATATTAACAGATCGCACAGTCAGGCTAGTTAAGGAAGAGGACTGTTCCTTCAGGATGTTAATTACTATCGATTATGGCTTACTTGCCAATGACAAAGTGAATTCCAGTTATCAAAGGAAGTCCAAGCTTGGCAGCTGAACTTTGAAAAAAGAGAAGATATCTGTGAGGCAAAAACAGCATCTGCCACATTTGAAGAAAAAAATAAATAAATAACTTCAAAAAGTACGAAAATTAATTTAAAAAAATTGACAAAATTCCAAGAACATGAAAAAAATACCTTTAAATCTTAGAATCAATGGTAAATTTGAAAAAAATACAACGTTGCAGTTAGTTTGTAGATAAATTTGTTATTAATGACTTTCCATGAAATTATTTAGAGTGAAGATGGGGTTGATACTTATACATAATCTAATGTGTTTATAGTTTTCTTCTTTCAGTTATTATTGTTAATTGATATTCCAAACATTTCTATGGCTCATCAAGATCTAATTTTCTGATAATATTGGCTGTGTGGGTTGATTACATTTATGTGGGTTGTAATGGCCAATATGAGTGATGGGGATATACTTGCAAAAACTTTAATTGCTACAGATTTGTTGTAAGAAAATTCAACACAGAAGATGACAATTTTGTTTTCATTCAGTAGTAATTAGACATCAGGATTTTATGCTATTTTTTAACTTACATGATTTATTTTAATATTTTATAATACAGTTCCATAGGCTCTGGGATTTCTTCAACCTGTCCCAAATCCTCCTATCTCCACTGATTTCCCCTATATTATTGCAACAGTATAGTTCTTCATAAACAGTCATAACACCAACATTCTGCTATTTAAGTGTATCTTGATATTGCAGGTATAGACAATAGCAGAGTCCAGCATCCTATTGTCAAGTTAATATGTACCAGTTTCATTGGGAGTTCATCTTTGATTTAAATTAGAGATGCACAATGCATTGTATCTTCATATCTGAATATGATAAGTCTGTATTACACAGTTACTATACATCCCCTTAAGTGAAAAGCCATGAAACAAGATCAACAAGAGGAAGAAAAACAGAAAATTTACAACTATGGAAAGTTAAATAACATTCTACTAGATGACCAATGTGTCAGTGAAGAAATGAAAAAGAAAATAATAAATCTTCCTGAAAAAAATGATGCTACCACATGATCTATGTGTCAGTGAAGACATTAATAATAATAAAAAAACTTTCTGAAGAAATAGAAACAAAAATAAATGTTCCTGTGCTATAAATTCACACTCACCCATGCTGTATACAGATTCGAGTCCAATCTCTCTCATTGCAATCACCGTGGTAATCCTTACACATCTCATATGAGACCTTAATAAAATCTTCACTTTAAGTATTACTGTATTCTGTTTACTAACATGGTTATGCTGCCATGACTTGAATAAAGCAGAATGGGTAGTATGGAGATAAAGCGGTTTTCATGCTATAATCAGAAGTTATAGACAGAATGTATTCAAAAGACAAAAATCCAGAGTCAGGAAAACGAGTCCTAGAGCAAGAGACCATTGTGGTATATGTGGGTGGTGATAAGTTAGTTCATTTGAGAGGCAAACTGGTGCAAACAGTTACGCATGCCCTTTCTGAAACATCAGAATCCAAATAGCTTAGGAGAGCCTGTGCAATTATTCATTTGTGGTTATTCTAGGGGAAGAATTTCACACTAATTGCTAACACACCTATGTAATGAATTTCCTGACATGCAAAGTGTTGAAACTATTGCCCCTTCTTCAGTGAAACATAGTGATTGCCCAAGGGAATCAGAGTACTTATTACTGAGGCAGAGCTGTGTGCCAAGCTATTTGGAGAGCGCTTGTACAACAAAACATCTACCTGCCCTTTGACTGATTTAAGGCTGTGTGAGCATTCTATTTACCTAATATATGAGAAAAAAAAATGTGTAAGGGAAAACCTGTATAAATTGAATTGGAGTTCAAACCAAGATGTAGTTGTCAATTATAATAAGACGGCGAGTGCTGGCTGACCTTAGCTTGCAGTGACAAGCAGATTTTACAGTGATTATAGAAGACATGAAAAAACAAATCATTATCTTTCACAAATATCAGCTCGTAGTGTGAGTGCAGATCAAGATTTCTGAATAGCAGAGAAAAAAGGTGCATGCTAATAAATATCACTTTCTGATGATCTTTGTCGGCATCGGTAATGATTGACAACTAAATAGCAAGCATATTAAATCATCTATCGCCTTATTTTATAACATAAAAAGACAAACTACCATGTCTTTTTTTGTCCAAAACAGGAAAAATATATCATTTAAAGTAGATTGTTTTTCTGTTTTTTTTCCACTATAATTCCCCAGAGAACTTTATAATCTTTCCAACTCCAAGATAATATCATTGCAAATCCAACTACTCAGCAAGAGTACTCAGAAATGTAATGTGGTATTGGCAAGAGCTAAGGATAAGTTGTCAAATTCAGCAATAGGGAGAAAAATTCATTAACTCCTCTAGAATAGCAAAAAAAAAAAGTATCTGATTTGAGTCAAGGAAAACAGATATGTCAAGAAGACTCCTTGCCTCTAAACAGAAGAGGATTCATTATTCTTAAATCATAGCTGTGTTTTGCCTAAAATTTTGAGATCTAGCTTGTCAGTTATGTTTCCTAAACTATATTCTTAGCTAAGTTTTAGAGAAAAACATCAGAAGTTGCACTGTATATATTCAAGTGTTAACTTTGAAGGAAAAAAAAATCTTGTATTTTCAAAGTATCCTGGAAGAGAGAGATGGAAGAAATAAAGGAAATTTGGCTTGAAAAATAGGAGAATCACTGTGTGTGATTAATTAACTGAAAAATGCAATATGTTAATGTAGGATATCAACAGTAAAGAAGCTTAATGTGGAGTATATGAGAATTAATAGTACAAATCCAAAATTTTTGTTGTGAAAATTTAAAGTTATCAACAATTTAAAATTTTTGTAAGTATTTTTCTACTTTAAGTTCTTTTTATGCTACATTTCCAAATATTTATGTGTGCATATTTGAAACTGGAAATGTCACATGCCCTTTTAGTCAGAAAGTTCAAACAATTGTGAAGCTATCTTCCAATATTTGAAAAGCTACAATCTTTGATTATGTTCATGGTAATTCAGACTACAACACAATACCTAAACTATGTGCTAGAAAACAAATGTGTTCCACATAATTCTTTCAAATACATTATTATTAGAGAATTAAGGAGTATAATTAAAATACAGTTAAATTTTCCCACTTAATACTTAATTTCCCACCTAATATCTCAGTGAGGGGCTGAGAATAAAAACCAAACTAGAGGGCAGGAGTCATTCAAACAGTATGGTGCTGGTCCAGGAAGAAAGAAGAAGGAAGCAGAATGGAAAATTCAGAATGCAATCCAAGGAAAAGTTTGCTGTCTTTAATAGATGCTACTGGGACAACACGGTAACAGCCGGCAGAAGTGAGAAGTAAGCCACCCACCTGTCTCCTTATCTAATAACCAGCTTTAAGTGGGTCAAGGACCTAAATCAACATCCCCAAACTTCAAAATATTATAAGAAAACAAAGGAAACACTATGTAAGATACAGACACTGGTAAAGACCTCTTGATAAAGTCACAAAAACACAGGCAATCAAAGCCAAAATAAGCAAACAGGACTGCATCTAAATAACAAGCTTCTTTTTTTTTAAATATTTATTTATTTTTCTTGGAAAGGCAGATTTACAAAGAGAAGGAGTTACAGAGAGAAAGATCTTTTGTCCACTGTTTTACTTCCCAAATGGTCTCAACAGATGGTACTGAGCAGATCCGAAGCTAGGAGCCTCCCCCACATTTCCTACCAGGATGAAGCCAGGACATAAACCGGTGTCAACATGGAATTCTGGTGTGTGCATGACAAAGCAAGGCATTAGCCACTGAGCTATTGCCAGACCCACCAAGAAGCTTCTGTTCAGCAAAGGAAATGATCAACAAAATGAAGAACCAACCAACAAATTGGGAGAAAACCTTGGCACACTACACAAAAAATGGGAGAATAGTATCCAGAATTTTCAAAGAGCTTCTGAAATTCAACAACAGCAGAAGAAACAACCTGTGTGTGTGGGGGGGGGTGGGGGTGGGTGAAGGAAATAGCCAATGTTTTTTGAAAGAGTAATTTCCATTTGCTATTATGGCAACCAGCATAACATGAACATGGTTGCAGAGAGTGCATTAGTAGGAAGCTGGATAAAAACAGAGTGTCCAGGGCCAGCATTACTGGCGTACCAGTACCTGTATTGCTCGAGGTTGTTTCACATCCCAGCTGCTCCATTTTCAACTCAGCTCCTTAATAATTCACCTGGGATGGACAGGAGTAGGCTTGTATCCCAACCCAAGGACTCAGATCCTCTCCAAGGACTATCAGTATGGGCATCAAGGACTACATCCCAACGACAAGGAGAACAAGGGGAATTGGAGTGCCTTCGGAGGCTGAGAACTCCAAGGTCACCCAGCCCCATTTGGATCTACCACATGGGATGGAAGAGGCCCAAATCCTTCCTCACAGGACCCAAGGTCATTGGAACAACAGTCAGGAGCCCTGAGAGATCTGCAGAAACAGAAGAACAGCAAACTTCCTTTGGGACTAGGGAGAGGAGCTTCTTCTGGTCCTTACTTAGTTCCTGCTTTGGATCCCCACTCTCTCTTACAATGACCATCAGGATCGCCCCGGAGCACCCCCCCCCAAAAAAAAATAGAATAGATAGCCAGAGAAATACAAGAAAAGCTTAGAACCAAACAGGAAATGATCAGCATGGATCCACATATACCTAGATAGGACACAAAGATTAGTTACTTCTCACCAGGGTATGGAAGATTCCTATGCACACCTCTCCTAAAACTGTTCTGCACCTCAGCTGTTGACAAAGGCCTTGTTAGATTTATAAGCCAGTTAAAACTATCCTAAAATCTACTAAATTCAGCAAAATTATGTGTTAACACAATAAACAGCTAAATACTAAAATGAAAATAGACACGAGACAGCTAAATAGTACCCTGTAGCCACTTTAAGGTGTACAGCAGCAGGGGCTGTACAAACAAAAACTGAAGGGTCAATGAAGTAATCACAGGATGTGGTTAAGAACTTGGACTGTTATAACATATTGATTACTCAATACCATGTTAATTAATTCCATAATGTTGTAAATTGTTGATGTTGTGCTGGGGCTTCTAATTGATCAGGATGATATTCTGCCAACTCTATCTTCAGACCAGAGAAGGTCTCCCCAAGAAACTGTTGAATTTATCTGGACAATAAGATGCTGGACTCTGCTTGGCATATGTTTGCAATGAAAGAATCTTGACTTAATTTGAACTGTAATACTGCAACTAGGTGGAGGAATCCACCAAGGGGGGAAGGATAAAGGGAGGGAATGGGGGAATCCCAGAATATATGAATCTGTGTCACATAATGCAATGTAATTAATAAAAAAAAAAATGAAAAAAAAATTCACCCGGGAAAAGAGCGAAAGATGTCCCAAGTGCTGGTCCTCTATCACTCACGGAAGAGATTTCAGAAGAAGCTCCTGATTTTGGCCTGGCCTAATCCTGGCCATTCTGGAGTGAAGTTCACAGCACAATCTCACAAATATTGCCATAAATGTAATCTTCAATTTAGAGGAAAGAAATATAAAATATAGTCAAATCACATGAAATAATTTATAAATTTCTCTTGTAAGCAATGAGTTTAAATAAAGCTGTAGCAGTTTTATACATGTATTGACATTGTATTGTACACTGTTTATAAATAACATAATCAGGAATACAGAGGTCATATATTAATGTCTTTTGTTCTATAGTAAATGTTTCATATTGCATAGAATTTGCTGAAGGAAAGGCATATTGCGTTGATTTTGGTAGACATGACTGCTTTCAATGTACACTGAAAGGCTTAAATTTATAAATTATACATACCATTTTTAGATGTATTTATTTGAAAAGAAAGGTCCAGCACCATGATATATATATCATATATATATATATATATATATATATATATATATATATATATAGTTCAAGTCACCACCTGGGCCACTAACAGCCCATATGAGTTCCAGTTCAACTTCTTGCTGTTCCATTTCCAATTCACCTCCCTGACAGTAGCCTGGAAAAGCAGAAAATGATTCCACAAATGTTGGGGAAACTACACCCATGTGGGAGACATGGAGGGAATTCCTGGCATTAAACCGGCCCAATTCCAGCTGTTGTGGCCATATTAGGAGTGACGTATCTGATGGAAGGGAACCCCCTCTTTCTCTCTCTCTCTCTCTCTGGATATCCTTCTGTCTCTGTAAATCTTTCCAACAAAAATCAATAACTCTTAAACAGAAAAGAAAGACAAAATTATAAAGTGAGATGGAAGGGCAGAAAAAGAAAACTTTTATCTGCTGATTCATTCTGAAAATGCCTGCAAAAGCATGGGTTGCTGAATCCAACAACCAGATCTTCCATCCATGTCTCCCAGGTGGCTGTCAGGGACTAAGTAAATGAGCTATCATAGACTGCTCCTTGGGATATGTATTAGCCGGGAGCTGGATCAGGACTCAAATATAAATGCAGACATAAGACTCAAATACACTCAAATTGTCAATTTAATCAATCTGTATGGTGGGGGTGGGGCTTGCTTTTTTTTAGTCTTAGAAAAATGGAAAAAACAAATCCTTTATGGTGCTTTTATGGTCATTCATGTGACTGTATTTCACCATAGCCTGGGGATATTCACTGTCTGTCTGAGAAATTATGGAAACTGTGCTTCCAATGCCACATTAGCTATGTCTCACAAACTTTGGATTCATGCACACAGATGTTTTCTTGAATTACTGAAGGATATCTAAAAATTCTCAACAAGTAAGCTCATGCCTAAATCAGAGCTATCTTGTGAGATTTCTTAGGTATTTATCTGTTTTAGATAAGCCAGAACTACAGTGAGAGAGGAAGTGACAGAGATAAAGGAATCTGTCCTGTGCTGGTTCATTCCCAGAATGGCTGCAATAGCCAGCCCTGGGTTATTCCAAAGCCACAAACCCCGAGCTCCATTGAGAGTTCTTACGTAGGTGACAGCAGAACCCATGCACATGGGTCTTCCTAGGCCCATTGGTAGAGTGGAATCAGAATGGATCAGTTAGGCTTGAACCAAGACTCTCACTGACAGGAACGCCTGTGTCCTAAGCAGCATCCCAGTCCTCTGCATCACAACACTGGACACATGTCAATTTTTAAAATGAATTCTATTGTTAGCCTGTAATCTTATTTTTAAAGACGAGAGAAATGATGGGTGCAAATATCATGGATAAACGATAAAGTGTCGTGGGCAGTGTCACACTCTGTGCCTTGAATTTGAAAGCACGTGCTTTTTTTTTTCCCAAGTACATAAGACTTTGTATGAGAAAAATATACAAAAATTAAGACTTTGTGTCCTTCACTCTATGAATTAATGCTTTAGAAAGAATCCTCAGCAAAAATAGATGATATGCTCCCAGCACAGTAAACTCAGTGACAAGTAAAATCGCAAGTTGTTATAGAATACAGACTATCTGCTTTGGCGGTAATCCTCTTTATTGCTTTACGGAAAAATTATAATGTCAAGGTCTTTGGTGGCTGTAGGGCATTGATTGCCAAACCAAACCATTCTTCCAAATACAAGGGAACAAGTATAGCAAACTGCTATAAGCTATTTTTCAGGCAAAAGGATTAGATTTGTCTCTCCGATGGGTCTGACTTGTGGTATAGATTTCCAATGAGTTGATGTTTTCCCAATTAATGGGTAACTTTCTAAGAGTTCCTAGTTTCCAAGGGTTGAAAATATCCCCGCTTGGTGAAATGAAGCTCTTCATCTTACACAAGAAATTTTCTCTTAAAATCCTGCCCAACAGATTCTGAAACATTAACGTTCATGCCCAATATTTGCTGTTATTTTCATTGTTTTTCTGCAGGAATTTTTTGCTTCAAGATTCTTATAATAATTTATAACATTTGAACAAGTTTTATAAACCCATTACATGTATTAATGCTTCTATTTCTCAACAGCAATTAAATGCTCTGACTAGTATTATTGCAGTCAATTAGAGATGTAGAAACATATGTTGGTTTGTTCAAGTTTGCAAAGCCAATGAAACAGCAAATCTAAACCAGAAAGTACCCAGGTTTTTTTTTTTTTTTTTTTTTTTTGTAACACAGAATAGCTATCCCACACTGCCATACAGTAACCAATAAAATCTAAACAAAAAAAGAAGGAAATAGTATGAGTTCAAAATTCCAATTTAATGTGTCTATGTTCTATTTTCCTTATTCTTGAGCTTATAGGAACATATTCAAGTATCCCAAACCACAGGTAGGGGTCATTTTTCTTTAAGATATCTGTAACAAAGAAAAATGTGGCTGAATATATTTGCACATTTCAATGCAATGCATACATGGAGAAGGCCACGCTCATTTGTTCTATGTAGAGCCTAGAAGCAGCTGTGAACATGAAGATGACCCAGGGATTCTCTCACTCTACATTTACAGAGAAAAGACATGCGATTACTTCCTATTCATATGCTATGCTTCGGATGCTATTCAAAGAAAATGAAGGGTATATGTATAATTTTGTAAAACTGATAAGATAGTACTATTCGATTCAGTCTTGAAATAGAATTTCTATTTGTTTCTCTAAAAAGATCACCATTATTTATATAAATAACACAAAAGTGCCTCTGCTATTTGGCTTTGTTTGAGAATTTCCATATCACTTAGATTTAGGGAATACCACTTAGTGTAAAAAAGCAATTTTAAGGTTATTGTATAAGTGACAAAAACATTAACCTGACAAGATATGCTTGAGGGACCCAAGATGCAGCTGCACAAATCTGTTTGGCTCTCTCATCCATAGTTTCAAAGAGCTTGGTATAATTAACACAGTTCAGGAGCATGTCTTGATTCTCCATCAGAATGTAAATCTGAGAATGATATGGATCTGCACAGGAGATGAGAACTACTGTTCTTGAGATAATAACTTGTACACCACTTCCTAATGCACAAAGAGGTTACAGATATGCCATCACTCAGGCTTTATTAGGGAGTTAACATATGTTTTACAGCAGTTACAAATGCTAGAAAAATATATATCATAACATTAACTAAAATGAAATGGTTTATTTTCATTCTGAAATTTGTAGTCTCCATTTTTCTTAACAGCTGTATTAAATAATCAGTCCTGTGGTTGTTTGAGTATATGCATACGGATAAATGAATGTACCATAACCTAAACAATAAGAAGGCTCATTAGGTCAGTAGGTTCTGCATTATCTTAAAAAAAATCTAAATTTATCTAAAAGGTTTCTAGAACCTAATTACTGACAGGAGTGTGTGTGTGTGTGTGTGTGTGTGCGTGCGCGTGTGCGTGTGTGTGTGTGTGTGTGTGTTTGCACATTACACAGTGGCAACACAAAGAAGCTGTATTACCGTGAAATTGGAGTGCTCCAGTGAACCACATCTATGTAAAATGAAAACCAAGGCCATTATTAAATCAAATCAATCTGACTTATTTGTTTATTTTCACTTTGTTCTGGAGCTTACCAAAAATAAGTTTAAAAATCAGCATTTTAAAACATTATATCTTGAAAAAGTTTTAATTATCTAATACATGAGAGATGTTTTTAGATAATATTTTGATATTAAAATAAGTTTTATACTGATTTTTGATTTTAAAAAGCTAAAAACAAATTAATAAATATATGTTCTGGCATCTGTATAATACATTTGTAACTTTCTATGCATATAATACGTAAGAACAAGGATGTAGGACTAAACATATTTTCTAAAGCTCCATGATTTGATTTAACTTTTTTAGGTACATTGTCTACAGTGAATTTACTGGTAAGCTTGCTCACATCTGTTGCTCTCTCATTTAGGAGAATTGATAAAAACATTTAAATTGAGAAACATGTGACAAATCAACTTTTTCTCAATGTGCTACACTTGGCAGAACTCTGTTCCAAGAAAATGCTCCTACGGTTTTAAAAAACTATGTTGACGACTCATTTATCCCATATGCCTCTTATTTTAATTTAACCATAGACAAAGTATTTTAAGCTTTCAAGATCATTTTAGGGTACTATAGCAGTACTTCTTTATATCAATAGTATTTCAAAAATAAATTATGAGAAACGTAGTGGCTAAGCTGGTATTCACAGCATATTGAATAAAAATCAAAGTCTCATTATCATATCACATGAAAAGAAGATATGAGCCCCAAAGTAGAAATGGTGCTTTTGAATTTGAAACTGTACTCTATAGACCATATATCAAAGCATATTGAAAAGGAGAAATCTACTAGAAAGAATAAGAAATGAAGTCTGTGCAGAAGTTAAGCTTTCTTGCAAGTTGTCAAAGGGAAGTCCAGCAGTATTGAAGTAAGTGGAGTAGGCGAAAAGTACGAGGAGCCCATAGAGTTGTACTCCGAGTGCAGAACTCATGAAGAGATGAGCTTCAGCCAATACGTGTGCCAACCAATGACCTATTCCATTCGTCAGGAATGTCTTGCTAAACAATGAAGGCAAATTCTGAGAAACTCAACAGTGAGCTAAGTCATTTTGCGCTTAGATTTTTCTAGAAATCCTTCAACTTGTTGCACACTACTAACAAAAGTAACAATAGGTCGGCAGATTACAAACATACTTTGATTTATCCTGAAGCCATATACTAGATTTGAAATGAATAAAGAGCAGATGATATTTCTTAAAGTTAGAGCATGAAAATTAGGTACAACAAAATTAGGATATAAATATTGTTCATCCTTTAAAATTTTATTTTTATTAAAACATTCAAATTGTAAGTGATATGTTAATCATTTATATTTTGATTTAGTGGAGAAAAAGGGTCATCTCACCTAGTCATGAAATTGAATGATTTAAAATGAATTCATTACATATGAGCACTAATAACAAAGATCAATCTCAAAAAGAAGACCAACTTTAAACATATTTTTAATGCAATGTGAAGCATATTTCTTCTATCATATCTTAAAATATCATTTGACTAATATACATATTTTGCCCTTTAGGTCATACCAATTAACTCACACCTGGTTAACAACAGTGATAATAATTCTAATAGAATGTTGATTACAATACATGTCTAAGTCACATCTAAAATTTAACTGTGTTCATAATTGTGTAACCTCTTGAAAATCATTTCAAAAACGCTTACCAGACAGTCTCACTCACAAAATTTTATGATTACCAAAGACGTGCTTCTAGATCATCAATATTATTCAAAAATCTGAATTTCCTCTATGGTAAAGCCAATTTTTTCCCTAAAAGATTCAAATGAAAAACAGTTGAAAAGAAATAGTTTGCATTGCCACCTGTAATAAGTCCCAGAGGATTACTGCTGCCTCCTCATTTCTAGACTATATGGGTTAATTTGGCTAAGAGCTTGAATTTTCCAAATAACTTGATTGTAATAAAAATTCCAGTTATAGGTATGACCTAAGAATTTGTGAAAAGTGAAGAAGAGTGAACGGATGAAGGTAGATCATCTTAATATCAATTTTGAACTTTGCTGTCACCAACATATTCCCTTCCCCTTCTTTTAAAAAGAGCTCTATAGCTTGTGGATTAAATGTAGTTATGTTACTAACTTTTAGCTTAGATTAGGGTTTGATGTTTAAAACACCAACTAAGTGACCTTGGAAAATTATAAAAAGTCTCATTGTAGTAAGAAACCATAATTATTTTTTAATCTACATTTTTTTTTTCAGGAATCAAATATGTGTAGGTACATTGAAAAGCTAGGGGGCTTGCCTACCCATCCTAACCACCCTTCTTTTTTTTTTTTAAATGAAAATAAAGGGTCTCTTGGGAACTAAGCCACCTGAGGAAGATTATTGTTTATACACAAGTGTAGTTTTAAACAGTGTCTAGGCTTTGCAAACAGCCTGGAATCTTGCTGCATCATAGACTTCAAAGATTTTTCTCCTTCAATCTTCTACAATTTTCAGTTAGGATGTTAGCAGAATGCATCAGGAAGCGGCATTATTTTTACATCATGTGCACATTTTATGCATCTTCGAGAAGTCACAATTTTGTCTGAATTCCTTTCGATTTCTGCAGCACACAAAACTATAAGCTCCTTCAACACTGCCCAGCAGTAGTCAACCTCAAGGCTAATAACATCCATAATAGGAACCATTGTTTTCTCCTATATCATTACAATAGTACACCCCCTTATAACGAGTCCACCATTCTGCTATTTAAGTGTATCATGACAGTGTAGGCATAGACAATGGTATAAAGTCAGCAATGCTTTACAATCAATATGGGAAGGTTCAAGACAAGGAGAGATTTAAAAGCAAGGAAAAAAAAGCTTCGTGCTTCCTAAAGCCTCCAAAAACTTGATCAGTATTCATAAATGAATAAATATGCAACCTAAACTATTTAAATTTAAGAAAACATTTTAAAATACTGATTCCATGGAAAATATATTATCTGATAAAGAGTTTAAAGATTTATTTATTTTTATTGGAAAGATAGATATTCAGAGAGGTAGAGAGACAGGAAGATCTTCTGTCTGCTGATTGGTTCCTCAAGTGGCAGCAACACCTGGAGCTGAGCCGATCTGAAGCCAGGAGCCAGGAGCCTCTTCTGGGTCTCCCATGGGGGTGCAGGATCCAAGGCTTTGGGCAGTCCATCACTGCTTTCCTAGGCCACAGGCAGGGAGCTGAATGAAAGTGGGGGCACTGAGATTAGAACTGTCATCCATCTGGGACCCCAGTGTGTACAAGGCAAGTACTGCAGCCACTAGGCCACCATACAGGGTTCCTGATGTGAAAATTTTAAATAACTTTTCCTTAATACCTGATTCACCATATATTGCCTGCTCTTGGAGTTTCCAAAATTAAAATTCACTTCAAAAGTCCTCGGTCTGCTACATAGTTCAGCTCAGTGATCCCTTGCGTTGTACCTTATGTGCAGGAGGGGTTCAATAAGCAGGGACTCTTGTGATACATTAATGTTAGCGCAGTCAGAACTAAGCATAACCCACAAGCTTGGCTTCATTGATTTCAATCAAGAGCATTTCAATTTTAGCTGCAGATCTCTGGGATACATTATGTAGTTAAAGAAATATTTTCCTGCAGGGTGTGATCTCTCCCGATAATCTTCTGGTTTTGAATATCTCAACCTATCTTCCCATTTGGTCCACACTCGCTCAAAAATGAGAAATTATGGACCAACTAGTTTTTCTTTAAAAGTGTCATATCTTTGAATCATACTAAGCACACAATCTATTCAGTAATTCTTAATCGGGGCACTTCAATTAATTTACTCTTCAAAAACAAAAACAGATAACCCATTAAGAAAGGAAATGTTTACATGCATTTTTTGTAAGAAACTTAAAGGGATCACCAGGCCTTGGGCCTGGGAGGAAAAGAAATTATTCTGACAAATAATATGTATATGACACAAGTTTAGCATATATTTTATTCTAATTGCATTTTATTATCTAGCTACAAAGCTGCTTGAGTTTCATATCCAGAATAATTGGTGAACTATCTCTGTAAATTATATTGTCTTTGAGAAAAAAACACAAATATTATTCTTTGATTTTAAACTTTCATCTAAGTATGTACATGTTATCTCTTTATATATATTTAATTTTTGAAATCCATAATCAAAAGCATCAATTAGTATTACCTGTTTTTGATTCATTATTTCCTCTACAATGTCAGCATCCTTGGATAATGAAATTATTTTGGACTCAGTTATGAGGTTTGGACTCTCCAACAGACAATTGTGAGATGTACTCACCTAGTGACTGGATGCTTACATTTGCTTCCAAAGCCTATGAATGGCTGACATCTCTCATTTTATTTATATGCAATCAATTATCATTATAAACCATCAGTTATTTTCACTTTTATTTATTTATATTACAACTTCCCAGGGAAATTGCTGTTGCATTATATACTTCTACCTTTTGAGGTTGTCCACATTTAAATTCATTTCAAAAGACACCCTATCTGATGTTGATTTAGTGCAACCAACTGCTGCTATGCTTCCTTGCAGAGGGCTTTAAATATTTAGGGGTGCAATAAGAGAAAACATTTGTGATACATAAACGTGTTTCCAATCATTATCACAGGATGAAGCTAGTTAGTATGGTTAATGTGGCATACAAGTTATCTCTTCTATGACTAGTAAAATATGAAATGTGTGTAATAAGTCTCAAAAAGATATAGTCAAGACACAACTTTAAAAAATCTAAATGGAAACTGAAAAAAATGTTAATTTTATTCCAGCTTTTTTAAGCTGTAGAGTATTACTTTGCAGAGCTCATTTGGAAGAACATTTTACGTTACAACCTTCTTGGCAACAACTCTGACTATGCTAACAATTATGTGTTTGAGTTGTCTTTAAGCATTTTCCCCTTAAAATAACAAACAAAAACATACATTTCTAAATATGAAAACATGTATGTATAACTAAGTGTAAATATATTACAGATAAAACTACAAAATCATGGGGCCTGCAACAATAGTGTAATGGCTAAAGTCCTCGTCTTAGATGTGCCACGATCCTACATGGGCACTGATTCTAATCCTGACAGCCGTGCTCCCCATCCAGCTCCCTGCGTTGACCTGGGAAACCAGTCCAGGATGCTCAAAGCCTTGGGACCCTACACCCTGCGTGGCAGATCCAAAAGAATCTCCTTTCTCCTGGCTTCAGTTCGGTGCAGCTCCAGCCATTGCAACCACTTGTGGAGTGAATCAGCAAACAAAAGATCTTCCCCTCTGTCTCTCCTCCTCTCTGAATATCTGCTTTTCCAATAAAAATAAATAAATCTTTTTAAAAAATCTGCTGTGCAAAAATCACTGTTTGGATAATAAACAAGCCACAGTTAAGAAAATATCTCCCAGCACACATGTATGTGGCAAAAGACTTGTACCTAGAATATATAAATATCTTTGAAAAATCAACAATTAAAAATCAACCTATTTTTTTAAGTGAACAAATGTATGAAAAAAAAAACAGTCACAGGTGACAAATGAGCACATATAAAGAATCTCAATATCATTAGTCACTGAGGAAGATACAAATGCAAATTATGATGAAATACAACTGCCTACCCATGGAGTGGTTAGAATTAAAAAAGATTGATGATATCAGATTCTTTCAAGGATAGGACCAACCATAATTCTCACATATTGCTGGTAAGAATGCAATATGTCAAAGTCACTTTGGAAAACATTTTTGGCAATTGCTTACGAAGTTAAACATGTACTTACCAAATGACCCAGCAATTTCACTCAAGGGCAATGAAAATTTATGTTTATGTAAAAATTGAACACTCATGTTAAGAGCACCTTTATTTATAATATCTCCAAGCTGAAGGTAACCCAGGTGTCCTTCATTGTTGAATAGATAAGCAAACTCTGATAGCTATTCAGCATTAGAATAGACTTTAGTGTTAAACACATCAGGTATAAATCTCAAATACATAAAGGAAGCAAGGTTCAAGAGACATACTCATGGACTGTATACTTCTACTGGTACAAAATTCCGAAGTAATATTATAGACGGAGGAATGAATTACTACATGTCAGTAGGTGGGGGCAGGAGGAGGTATGTCCTGACAGGCATCACATAAGAATTTCCTGAAGTGAAGAAATTAACTTATATATCATGTGTATTAAAATCATAAAACAATTGGTGTCAAATTTACAATACTGAATACAAAAAGAATTAGTCCTACTTTATGTAAAGGAAGAACAAGAGACATCATAATATAATGTGTGTTGGTAATAACTATATTTAAACACAAATCCACATTCAATACACAGTAACTAAGGACACATTCTAAATCTTTGGTTTTAAGTGAGAGTGCGCATTATAGTATTTTTAAAAACATTACTGAAATTGTAGTTTCACAGCCTGTCCCACCATTTATTGAAATTCTAATAAAATATTTTAATCTAGTTATAATATCTACCCATCATTCTTTCTGTGGAGAAATACTGAATTCTAATTTAGGATGTTTTGGCTAATTGCTGTTCTACTAGGAGAAAGTCCCTGCTGGTTTTGAGGATCACAGTCTTGGTTAGAAAATATAACATACAAATGTCAGAGTGCTTCATGTTCTTTATGTCTATATATTGTTCACTTTCTGAGTCAGCCAACTTTCAAATATTCACAATGACACACCATCGGGAAACCTAGGACATGGGGCTGACAGAGTATGAGGGTACAATCTTGAGATTGGAAATTGGTATTCCTCAGGTGGTGGTGGTGTGTGAGGAGGGGGGAACCGAGAGAAATAGAGAAAGTGATACGGAAAGAAGGTCTGCTCAGTCATTTTAATCAGCATGAAGTACAAAATACAATGTAGCTGTTGCTATGGTTTAGGTATGTGCAGTCGAAGAGGAAACAATTCTAAATATAGTTGATAGCAAAGAAATGTATTCAAGCCTGTATTAAAATTACAGAGTAGCTTCTAATGCAGATACATCCAAAGAATGCTACAATGTGAATAGTTCCAGTTTATATTCCATGAGTATATTTTATTAAACTCTTCTGCTCTAGGTTGCAGGATGATTTAACAGAATATAACCAGTTTCAACTTTCTGCAAGCCAGTATTACTCATTTATAATTATCCACGGAATTCTAAATTAGTAAAAGTTGGTAGCAAATATTGTTAGAAGTGAATGTAAAGCACTTCTATTTGAACAACACAATTATATACATTTGTGTGTGTTAATAAATGTTTTACGAATATTGATGAGTAGAACTTTTTGGATTTTTGACACATTACTGTGTTCAATGTACTCCTTTCAGTAACTACTTAGAATTTTTAAAAATATATTGTGAAAGATCTGTGCTTGACTAAGTGATAATACCAATTATCTGAGAACACTGAGTAGCTGTTATAAGACAGATGTATTCAATTCTGGGGAGTCAATGGTAAAGAATGTAGGCTCATCTGAGGCTGCAGCAGCTAGCGCACAATGCCGAACTTGGTGATAATGCTCCATCGAAGGAAAACCACAGGCCCTAAACCATGGAGCTTCAAAAAAAAAGTGGAACCAAATTATTCATCAAGGATTAGAAAAAATGAAAAGCTATATGAAATAATAAATCCAGAAAGAAAAAGAAAAAAAATTTTCAAACATATTTAATTATCCCTGTGAACCATAACCTAATGGAAGAACTTTTTTCTCAACAATTTATTTTATTTGAAAATCAAGTTAAAAACACACACACACACACACACACACACACACACACACACACACACACACACACCAGAAACAAATCCACCTACTGGCTCACTCTCTACCTGGCTGCGAATTCCCACACTAGATTATGCTGAGAGAGGATCCAGGAGCTTCCTCAAGGTCTCTCACATGAGCTGCTGGGGAGCAGGCACTTAGGCCATGCTCCACTGCTTTTTCCAGACCATTAGCTAAAAACTGGATCAGAAGTGCAACAGCCACGACTCAAAAGAGTGCATGCATAACATGCTGCTGTCACAGCTGGATGATTCATCCACTATGCCACAATGCCCTCTCAGAAGAATCTTGATGTTTGATGATAGTTAACAGTATTCTTCTATGTTTATTCTCATATAATTTGTAACATTGTCCTTCAAAGTATCTGGTATCTGATACATTGGGTTTTTTTTTGCCTTTTTATGACTCTTATGTCTGATTTCTTTAAAACCTGATCCTGTTACATCAATAGATAGATGTAAGTTTTTCCTATATGATTTCTCTATTCTGGATAATTCCTGTAATTATAGCCTCAAAAGTACTTGATTTTCGGTCACACTTGATCTAATATCAAAAATTTTGGATTATTTAATCACCACAAATCATGTGGAAAAAGTATATATTTTTTTCTGTATTACAAGTGCAACATTATATCCAAGTATTACAATTTAAATATATCTTTGTATAAATGTTATCTCCATGGTGGCAAACATGTCTTCACTTTGTAGATTTGTGTGATCCTCTGCTTTGTTGCTGGATTTTGAATGTGTCCAACCATGGTCTTCACATGATTCTAAAATATATACCTGTTATTTTCATTTTACTTAATGCTAAAGTCACAATGCATTTTTTTAATATAATGGATATAATAATTTCAGCTGAAATGGGCTTGCTTTAATATATCATTTTCTTCCTATTTTAGCTTTCCTGTCTCTGGTATTTATTATTATTATTATTGTTACACTTGGAGGCCTCAAATGCTAATTCTAGTTACAGACTTAGTTTAACGTATTTGACCTATTTGGCTCTCTTGCTTTTAGTTTTAGTTCCTGGGTAGACGTGTGAAAAACAGTGAGGAAGATTATTCAACTTCAAATCTGTCACTTGATTTCCTGAAATAATCACACCTGTTATTTTAGTATCTTGGTGAAAATGGGACAGGGTTTTCCATTTCTAGGCAAGAATGCATAGGATCACAGGATGGCAAAACACACTAACAAATAACCCAATTCCTGATCGTGCAGGAGAATTTGGTTTACTGCTCAGACATACCAGGGAAAAAAGAGCCAAAGCTAAACATTGTTGGGAATCACACCACCATAAAAGTTTGTTTCTTATTTGTCATGATGTATGGAAGAAGTAATACAGCATCTAGGTGGAAAACAAAACAAGTGTTGATATACTTTCAAAGAACTTTAATGGATTATAGTGTTATAGAACCTATAAGTGGTACTGGGTGATAACTAATTGACCAGACCTCAGTTGGCTCAGTGAGTTTTCAAGACAAGTTATATTATGCAATGAAAACATTGGATTTTCTACAACACACCAAAACTTCTAAATTGCTAACCTTTAGCAAATACATGGCTCAGAACTTTGTTTCTTTCAGTGTTTTTCTTTTTTTTTTCTGTATTTTATTTATTTTGCTGTTATTGCTGCTGGATGGCTCTTAAGACTTAATTATGTTTGACATAAATCACAGAAATCTGGAGTTGAATGGGATGCTGTAATTAGGCTTATCCTCAAATAGGCTTCTTCAACATACAGACGATAAAATGAAGACCTAAACTGTTACAGGTTTCAGCCATATTCAGCAGGATAACCAATAAAAATTAAATGACTCTGAAATGAAGAAGTAACTTGTTAAATTTTCCAGATGAATTGACTTCAATTAAAACAAGTAAGATAATTTTTATCTTTAGGACTTATATACAGAGTTCATTGGAAATAACAATAACAACAATAATAATAACATTCATTTTACATGGAAATCCAAAGTTTCAGAAAGAGAAGAGACAAAGTGAGAGTTCTTCCAACTGCTGGCTCACTCCTCAAACAGCAGCAATGGGCAGAGCAGGGCCAGTCCAAGTGGTTGTATGGGCCCAAAGACATAGGCCATCCTCTGCTGCTTTGCCAGGACATGAACTGGCAGTTGGATCAGGAAGTGGAGCAGTAAGGACGTGAATGAAGTCCATACAGGATGCTGGTGCCTGCAGGAGATGGATTATCCTATTTTATAGCCACACTAACCTTTATTTAGGGAACTCGAGTGGATCTTTATGAATATAAACATAGAGGCATGAAATGTCTATATAAATAAAATATAATTTTTGAGTTGAGAAATGTACATATTAATTGTTTCATTTTTGCAACTTGGCAAAAGCATTGTCAACATATTCCCAGGCATACTTAATTATTTTTGAATCTTAATAGAATCTTTCAATGATCAGAGTGCCGGATATATTGACCTCTCTTTTCCATAAATTTGAGGATTATGCATTCAGGAATAGAAAAATTAAAGAGCTAAGGCTCTGGAAACACTTTTATATGTTCTTGATCTTAAAATATGAATTTTTGCATTAAGATGTGTGGAAACAAGTTTACTATTCTTGCATGCTGTAAATCTTTAACTCACACCTCTAAGTAAGTAGCGAATGAAACAATAAAATAGGACATTTATTTTTACCTTTTATCCCTACATTCTCCACGATTGCAATTATTTTCTCTTTGTTTATTATTCAGAGATATTAATAGGTCTTTAAAATAAATGCTTCTGGCAAAAGCATTTCACTTTCAGGAAGATATCCAATATCTGTGAGATGCAGCCAATTGCAATCAAACTTGATTATAAAAAGATTTAAATTGGTAGAGACCTATGAGCAATCTGGCTTGTAGATATGTGACATAGGAAAATGACCCACAGAAGCATACTTGCTGCCATTTTCAAGGAAAAGAAAAGCACTTCCGAGTCTTGGAAAGGCAAACCAGCCAAGATAAGAAAATAACAAATGATTTGTGAGTCTTAAATTCTCAAACGTCACATTCTTAAACAAGAAAATTGAATATCCAGTAAATACTTAGAGCACTTACATATGCATGAGCTGCTCTGCTACATGCTCCAAAGCATGGAGAAAACAATAATGTACAATGCAATTTTTGAAAAAAAAAAACTATAATCAAGAGGTAGGGTGAGTCCAATCTGAGCAAACTTGATTTTTTTGTTTCAAAAAAGCAGAAGAAATTAAACACTGTTCAATAGATAAAAGCAAAGTACTATACATGTTGGGTTCTAACTATAAATTTTGAAAATACATCTAATTAATTCTTTCCTCATGCTATATCCCATCTGCTCTGCCTGTGGTCTAATGCAGAGTCTAATATGAGGAAGAGCTGATGATGGTAGTCAGAGATACTGAGAGTAATATTCAGTAAGACCAGAATAGTAATCTTCAGAAAGATAACAACATATTAAAATGTATAGTGGTGGATTTAAGTAGGGTTGGGCATACATGGAAGTCTGAACTACAGAGAGAACACAGAGCATCAGGCTAGGACATATAAAGGCATGAGTGGCCCAGAGGATTCCTATTGATTCCTGCTTCAACAGTTTTGTACAAATCATTCTCATTTCTTCAACTTAGGTTTCACTATGAATAAGAGTCAAAAATTCACTCGGATGTATTGAGCACCTCCCAAACAGGGGGCTCCTTGTCAAACATTGAAAAATCCAGATTTCATAAGGGGTAATTTCTTTTTTTTAGGAGGTATAGATGACAACATAATATCTAGATGAAATACTCTGTTCTAATATCAAAAACAAAAATGAAGGATTGTATTTAATTAAAACATTCAAAGTCTACTGCATGTTAGATTTACAGAACCACTAAGATATAAGAGCTTTCAAGTACAACACAAAATAAAACGAAGCAAACAAATCTTCATTTAAGCTGCTTTTTCATAAATTCTGGAAACATAATTGACAACTCTGTTTTTCTTTCTCTGGAGAGTATGATTATGGTTCATTTACTAAATAAAGAGTCATCATTTATTTACCCTTCTTTAGATTGTATATTCCTCATTGTATCCCATAGGATCTAATACAGTACTCTGCCCATGTTTAAGTAGGCACATGTAAAACCTAGTGAAAAGCACAGATATATAAGGAAAGCATGTAGAAATGTCACAAATACTTATTCTTTAAAAAATAAAAAGCTGAAAATGGCAGAATGGCTCTGACATCCCACCGTGTCTGTGAGTTGTGAGGAAGAAAGAAATGTCTTAATGTAGATCTGGACATTCTTCAGTTAGAAACTCTTTAAAAAAGATTATTTATTTATATTACAAAGTCAGATATACAAAAAGAGAAGAGACAGGAAGATCTTCCGTCTGATGATTCACTCCCCAAGTGAGCACAACGGTCGGTGTTGTGCTGATCTGGAGTCAGGAGCCAGGAGCCAGGAACTTCCTCTAGGTCTCCCACACAGGTTCAGGGTCCCAAGGCATTGGGCCGCCCTTGACTGCTTTCCCAGACCACAAGCAGGGAGCTGGATGGGAAGCAGGGCTGCAGGGATTAGAACCGGTGCCCATATGGGATCCTAGCACGTTCTAGGCGAGGACTTTAGCTGCTAGGCCACGGTGCCGGGCCCAGTTAGAAATTCTTGAAACCTACTTTATGCTTTAGACATCTGAATTAGGGATTGGAAGACAAACCTGGCCATTGATTGGACATGATTCTTCTTACCAATTTAATAAAGCTAGCAATATGTATGTCCTCAGTGAGTCGTAACAAATTCACTCTAAAAGAACACTTAATGAACTCTTAATGAAGAAAAGCACCTGCCTTTCCACGATGTCCCTCCTCAGAGAATCCGTAGACATTTATTATTCTGTGGGATGGTGCAATTTTCAGATACTGAGGATGTGTTTGCAAGCACACTATGATTTTCAAAGAAAATATTTAACGAATTGAAATATGGGATAATCATATAGACCCCATCAACCCTACCCATTGCCCTGTCCCATATACGAAGAAAAACATCACACAAAACAAAGGAAAAACTTTTACTTTTCTCAGGAGAAGCTACAGTAAATAATGTTCTTTGAGGCAGATGAATAAGATTGAGTTAAACTAGTTTCAGGCTTTTAAAAGGATTTATTTGTAAAATACAATGTAGTGTAATTATCCTCATGCAACAGATGATAAGATTAAACCTTAGGTATTTCAAATGTCTCAACGAAGACATACAATGTGTCAGTAGTCGTGGTCATTTTCAAACAAGTCACGATTCCATTTTCTAGCTGTTTATCTTAATCCACTCCATCTTAGACAATGTTTTATTGACACTGAAATTTAACTTTCCTATATTCCATTTCATATTTTTTCAAAAACTAAAGCATTCAGAAATATCTAATTTTATTTAAAAAAATAACAAAAACAGCAATCAGTGGGGCAGCTATTTGCTGCAGTAATTAAGGCACTCACATCCTATATTGGAGTTCCTAACAGCCGGCTGTGAATGTAGGCTGAGCGGCAGCGTGTGTGGGCGGAAGACCTCCAGGTCTAACTTCAACGTGCTACGGCGCAGCGGGGTCACAGGCTGCCTTTGACACCAGCACCCCACTTCAGAATGTGGGTTCGAGTCACTGCTTGTCTTCTTCCATTCCAGCTTCCTCCTAAGGGGCCTGACAGAGCAGCACAAGATAGCCCACCTAGTTGGGACATGGACACCATGTCAAAGAGACATATTCAGCTCCAAATTCCTGCGACCATTTAGAATGTGAGCTAGCAGAAAGACGAGAGAGCTTTTTCTCTGTACTTCTCCTTCTCCATCTCTCACTCTGCCTTTAACATAAATTTTAAAAGCTAATAAATAGTTAAAATTTTTAAAACCACCTTTATTTATAGCATGTCTCCTTTATGTTTTACATGGAGCATATGCCGTGTTGTCTTGCTTCGTTTTATCTTTGATATTTTGACTTTTACTTTATACTCAGTTTAACATACTTTATTTTTCATTACCTTTACCATTTTTATGAATATGAAGAGACCAAGTTTTACATATTTCATAGGTAAAGTCCTGAGAAGTTGCCCTTACACCCATCTTAGCATCCCTTCTTCCCCAAAGTTCCCTCCTTCTTTTCCTTTCTCTTCACTTCTTGCAAAATATGATTTAAATTCCTTTCATAATCACAGGTTTAATACATAATCAGTAATAATATTCAACAAATGTATAGCCCACAGTTCCCTATAAAAAGAGGTCCATCTCAACAATATGCATTTTTTATACTCTGTATTGTTTACCACATAACAGAAAAAACCTCATATTTTTCTTATGGGATTATTTTATTATATGTTATATTTTAATTATTAATATCTTATTGATTGGTAATATGTGTATGAAACACACACATAGTTACCAAACACAACATCTTTAATATAAAAGAAGAAAACACAAAGAATCAATTAAAAATTCTCAAACTTCTTTGTTAGTGCTAAGTTCATTTATTTTGACTAGGGCAGTTTAATTTTAATAACCGGTTTAATCAGCCTTAATGTTTAGTCACTCCAGGGAACAATGTAGAGAAATCCAGAAAAAAACTTAAGGCTAAAAAAGGTCTTTCCTGTTAAAAGCTTCTGTTTACTTAATGATAGAATTTTTTTCAGATTGTCAATCAAAACATTTGCTGAACATCTTTTTTATCTACAAAGCTATGAGAACTAACACTAAATATATATATACATATATATTTTTAAAAGATTTATTAATTTTTGTTGAAATGTCAGATATACAGAGAGGGGGAGAAACAGAGAGGAAGATCTTCCTTCTGATAGTTCACTCGCCAAGTGACTGCAACGGCTGGAGCTGAGCCAGTCTGAAGCCAGGAGCTCTTCTGGGTCTCCCACACAGGTGCAGAGTCCCAAGGCTTTGGGCCGTCCTTGACTGCTTTCCCAGGCCACAAGCAGGGAGCTGGATGGGAAGCCGAACTGCCAGGATTAGAACCGGTGCTCATATGGGATCCTGGTGTGTGCAAGACGAGGACTTTAACCACTATTCTATTGTGCTGGGCCCTAACACTAAAAACATTTTTAAGATTTTGTTTTTTCATGAGCTAAAAAAACCAAAAAATTATGGGGAGCCCAGCACAGTAGCCTAGAAGCTTAAGTCCTAGCCTTGCACGTGCCCGGATTCCATAGCGGCACCGGTTCATGTGCCTCAGCTCCGGCTTCCCATTCAGTTCCCTGTTTGCAGCCTGGGAAAGCAGTCGAGGATGGCCCAAACCCTTGGAACTCTGCATCTTTGGGAGACCCAGAAGAGGCTCCTGCCTCCTGGCTTCAGCTCAGCTCTGTCCGGGCCACTGTGCTCACTTGGGGAGTGAAGCAGTGAGTGGAAGAGCTTCCTCTCTGTCTCTCCTCCTCTTTATATAAACGACTTTCAAAATAAAAACTTTTAAAAATTATAGATACCTGCAAAAGTTTATAGTTTTTCATTTTCTTTCATTCAAGCTTTGACAGCTCCTAGGTGCATTGCTGAAATTTACCTTGCCATATTGGGTTTGAGGAGGGTTCCAGGTCCCTACTGGTTCTAAGACATTTACATGCTGTCTTCTTTGAATGACAAAATAAAGTGTAAAACAATAATAAAGGATCATTATTGACAAAACCAGAAAAATAAATTTAATTGTACTTTCTCAAAGTATAAATTGTCAACAGTGCAGAAATTAAATTTTAAAAAAAATACAAAATGCTCCTTCACAACAAGAATGTTATTTCTGAGGGTTAAATCATGGTTTTTTGGAATATACAGAGAAGCAGGTAGATTTCCACATGTTAATAAAAAAAATATTTTTATCTTCTCTAGTTGCTAATAAAACGTACCTGCAAATAGACTTGCCATACATGTAAGACTCCATTAAAAGTAAAGTAAATGGATGGGGCCTATCTGAGGGTAGATGGACCAGGTTTAGAAGAATTTTACATTCACTGACACTTCTAATTGTGGTCAGTGTAGAAGATATCATTTCACTTCAGTTTCATTTCCATCAGGTCCTCTGTGGTGGCGGTAGAATAAAAGTGACTGTGGACATTCTCAGAATCTATTGAAGGGAATTTTAACTGGAAAGACTTTCATTTTAATGTGGTATTTATGGGGGGATCCAGTTGTTTTCTTATGTTGATACGAGCCCCAATATAGCAATTTTCCAGGAGATCTACCCTGCTCTGCATTTGTTTAAAATGCATGTCTATCAACTCAGAAGCCAATGACTCAAGTGGGTATGTTTTATTTCAATAGTATTGGATATACAACTATATGGGAATTGAAACTGGGCCACTTCCTGCCACCATCCTATGCAACCAGCCTAGTCCTGGCTCATCCCTGCCACTGTGAACACAGCCGTGCAGGAGGCTCACCACGGACGGTGCCGTGGGACTGTGTCTGCACCCTCCAACCTGTTTTTAGGAGCCCTGTGGCATCCTCTAACTCTGTCTCCAACCCTTGCCACACGTTGAGCATCAGCTGGAGCCTGGGAAACACTGACGTCCAGTGGGTGGATATAATCATGGGCAGCCTGAAGGACAACAGCAGTTCTGTGCCTCCACACCACGTGGTTGAGGGGTGGGTGTGTGGCACCTGGGCCTGGATAAAGATGCTCTTTCTGGAGTGCTGGGGAAAAACAAAAACAAAAACAAAAAACGATGCAATGAAGCAAATGAAGCAAGACAAAGTTTTTGATATCTGCAATACAAAGTCCATCTGCAAAAAATTCTTTCAGTTTCCAGACCAACAGAATTATACTAAGATGATTTTAATACTCAATGAACTATAATTCACTCCTACCATAAATATACTAAATAAAGTTATATGGATAATTGCAAATGCACCACACAATAAGATTATTTTACTTGTGTGTGAAATTAATGGGAGTTATGCTGACATAAACAAGCTAAGTACAACAAAATATAAAAAACTACTTCAAAAGTTTGCAGAAGCATATATAGTTCCTTAAATTGCCTGATAATACAACTGATAAAAAATGATTTCTGATGTCTGAAATAAGAAGATAATT
Source organism: Ochotona curzoniae (assembly GCF_017591425.1). Classification (NCBI taxonomy): domain Eukaryota; kingdom Metazoa; phylum Chordata; class Mammalia; order Lagomorpha; family Ochotonidae; genus Ochotona; species Ochotona curzoniae. The sequence continues at coordinate 35,891,502 of NW_024466502.1, read as the reverse complement.
TTATATAGCTCATCTCAAACATCACCTTCATTCTGGTGATGGACATAGTTAGACTCATTAAATAGTTTCACATTGAATGTGCACAGTTTTTGTAAACCAGCTATATACTTTAATAAGGTGTGTTTTGGGGGTGTTTAATGTTGTACTACTACTGTATATAGAACATCAGCTTAAGTTGCTACTTGTGACATTGATTTTCCTTATCAGAGCCCTGTTTGAAATATTTGTTTTTCATTTTAATGGAGGTGTTTGTTTATTTTTACTATTTCAATTATTATTAGTATCATTTTTATGATACAGTTCCATAGGCCTTGAAATTTCCCTTGACCCTCCTCAAATTCCCTTCCCACAGCATAGGATAGTTCTTCAGAAACAGTCATATGTCCATCAGTGTGGGCATGGATAATGGCAGAGTCCAGCATCCTATTATCAAAACTTCATTAACAGTTTCATTGGGAGTCCATCTTTGCTCTGAATATAGAGATGTGTACTGTATTGTATCTTCCCATCTGGATATGAGAGTCTCTATTACACAGATGCTGTACATCCTCTTAAATGAAAACCGCAATACAAAATCAACAACAGGAAGAAAAGAAGAAATTAAAAACAACATGAAGTAAATAACATGGTATTGAATGATTAATGTGTCACTGAAGAAATGTAAAAGAAAATCAAGAACCTTCTTGAAGAAAATGACACTAGTGTATGATCCATGAGTCAGGGATGAAGAATCTAATGAGAAAGTGTTTGACTGATCCCCTTCACATTCAGTTTTTGTTTATGCAAATGGGAAAACAACTGAAGATGGTCAAACTACTGGGCTCCCTGCCACCCTTGCAGGAGAGCCAGATGGAGTTCCAAGCGCCTGGCTTAACCCTGCTGCAACCCTGGCTGCCGTGGCCTTTGCAGTAATTACATGTACTTATCATTGTACAATCAAATTTAGGTGTTTTATATTTTATATGGAAAAATTCTTATGCATTTTATGTACTATTAATGTATATAATATATGTCTCATATGTTTCAAAGAATCTGAGAAATGCATTGCTAGGCAATTTTGTGGTGTATAAACACCACAATGTCTTTAAACACACTTAGATCGTGTAGCTAACTCCATACCTAAGTTAGACTGAATATATTTCGGATTTAACCTATTACTCCCAGAACAGTGATGAACAAAACACCATGAGATTAAATCAAGCAAAGAGAAAATGATGTTATCAACAGATGGGTAAACGTGAGGTGTATGAGGTGTAAACATGAGGGTAACACAGAATCCTGCCTTGCAATAAATCAGCAAATCATATAAAAATAGAAGAACACAGTGAAAAATAGAAATTGTAACATAGCAAATACAGAAACCAATAACATATTTGCTTTTTTGTAAGTTTCAATTATTATATACTATACACAACTGTATCCACTATTTTTCTTACCACAATTTTTTATGATTGTCAGGACAACAGGTTTGTTTACACAATGATACTATCACTGTATACATAAGTGGGATATTTATGGTTACATCATACTCTTACAAGGCTAGTGTCATGTGTGTGGTCTGTCATTGATCAAAATAGCCTCCTGAGGTGCCAAACTATACCATATACTGTTACAGTATTTCCAAATGCAACTCTAGAAACACTGCACATTTAGAAAAGGAAAAGGTTGGTCTCTAACCCTTATCATTACAGTTCAATATGAAATAGGTTTTCATGAATGAATTGATTTGTTATTGGTGAAAAACAAACTAAGAAAAATAATTATACAGGAGTAAAATTCTCAGAGGAAAGATATTTGGCTGATAGATACACCTTTAGCGAAAGTATGAGATTAATTTAATTAAAATACTTCAACTCAAAACAATTTAACTCAAAATTCACGAGGGTGAGAACAACTCAGCTCCAAAAAGAAAATATGAATTCCTCTTAACAAGCTAATGATTACTTAAAGATCTCGAGAGGCACGCTCAGGTCAACATATGTATATCCAGAAATGCTGAATCAGGCTGAAAATATTCCTAATGTGCATCTCACTTACTGTATCCTAATCCAAATGAGAGAATTGTCGACTTCAATATAAAATTCACATGGATTGTGAATAAACTTTAGTTTCCTATTTAAGCCAAAACTACTGTTTATTTTCCTCTAAGAAAGAAACATTCAGGCCTGTTGCAGTGGCCTAACTGTAAAAGTCCTCACCTTGCACACACTGGATTCCATATGAATACTGGTTCTAATCTTGGTGCCCTGCTTCCCATTCAGCTCTCTACTTATGGCCTGAGAATGAAGTTGAGGATGGCCCAAAGCCTTGGGACCCTGGACCCACGGGAGAGAACCAGAATGAAGCTCATGGCTTCAGATTGGCGCACCTCCAGCTGTTGTGGCCCCTTGGAGAATGAATCAGCAGATGGAAGATCTTCCTCTCTTTCTCTCCCCTTTGTTTATCTACCTTTCCAATAAAAATAAATAAATCTTTAAAAAATTGTTTAAAAAGAAAGCATTCAGAGAGTGTAAAATACAAATAGAAATAGTAAATTGATGCCAAAAAACTTGTTGATAAAATACATTAGACATGATTCTACATATTGAAAATGTTTATGGTAAATTCATCATAAGTTTAATTGCTTGGAAAAACACCAACTAAATTAGAATATACATATGGAAAATATGATCTTACAAACAACTCATATCTACAACAGTATGCATTGCCTGATTGTCAATCTGTTAATGGGATTCGATAGTCTCTTTTCATTTATTTGTTATTTGTGAATATACAGATAAAGCTAATTATTTTCTCCTTTCTTTTTGCAAAATAAAACAGAGTGCTAGCTTTGTGTCATATGAATAAATATTACTTTCTTAAAAGTGAGTGAAGCATGTTAAATATTTACACATCAAAAGCTACAAACATTGCTGGAATTTTTGATGACACCAGTAACTTAAAAGGAAATGATTAGAGAACATTTAAAAAAAGAAAAAAAAAAAAGGAATCTTGGGGCTGGCACTGTGGTCTTTACAGGCTAATCTTCCACCTGTAGCTCCAGCATCCTAGAAGATTTGTGTTCTGGCAGCTGCACATGTGAGAGCCGGAAAGAAGCTCCTGGCTTCAGATGGGTTCAGCTCCAACCACTGCAGCAATTTGAGAGGCAAACGAGTAATGGAAAATCTCTTTTCTTATTCTTTCTCTCTCTGGAAAATCTTTCAGATAACATAAATCAATCTTAACAATGAATCCTAATTTTTACTCTACAAAATAAATTAAATTGGGAAAATATACTTAACAAATTCTTAAATGATTCTCTCCATCATATTCTTACTATTAAAATTTTGATAATTAGTTAATTATATTTTATTGAAATAGAATATAAATGCATAAATACCCAATCCTGAAATGTTTCAATACATTGTATTAGGTTATTTTCTTGCTAGACATACTTACACCTACACACCATGGCGGATTGTCATATACATAAGAAATATTTTTAAATTATTATTTTTAAATTATTATTGCCACTTGATGCAATAATAAATCTGGCCTTCGGTGCCCCAAAAGAATTCTAGCCTTTGCAATGGACTAAACTCGGAACCTTTGGAGCTTCTAAATTGACAAGGGTATTCTTGCATACTTAGGATTATATATACTTTGTAGTTTATGCACACAAGTTAATTCACATGATCCCATAAAGTCACTTATATTGGTCATATCTGGGGAAAAAATAAAAATAACAGAGTTCAACACATTGCTAATGACCAAAGTAAGATGAGCATCGCCAGACGGATAATTCTGCAGGTACTCTCACCTGTCACAGTGGAGAGAAGGTAACAGCCCCTTCATAAACGGTCTGTTTGGGCCCTATGCATCTTTTTCTTTGGTTCTTTTTAAATTCCGTATTTTCCTCTGTAATAAAAATAGTTATAGGTTCAGTGTCTTTCACTTAATACTGTAGTCCTGTCTAATGAAATATCAAATATGAATACGGCTTTAGGAAAACAGCAAGGTTAACAGTGGGCACTAGAAACCTTCTGTACAGTGTGCAGTCTGAAGTATGGCTCCTAGAATTACATTTGATTAGCTCTCTATCTCTCAAATTAAGATGCCACAGGAACATTCTTACTTATTTAAATGTATTATAATAAAGACAGAGGAATTGAACCATGAATCTGGTTCTGAATTTCAATTTATCTATGGAAAGCCGGTAGTCTCTGCAAAATAATTCATTATCTGATGAATATCTAAAACAAGGTATTTGATTACATTTTACTGAAAATCTTACCATATAAAAATGTCCAGATTCAAAATTATATGTAAGCACCTAATTAATAAGATCTTTATTAATTAATAATACTTGATCAATAGCTTGAAAAGTCTTAGCACTTAAGAATTTTATGTGGAGGGCCCGGCGCCCAGGATCCCATATGGGCGCCGATTCTAATCCGGGCGGCCCCGCTTCCCATCCAGCTCCCTGCCTGTGGCCTGGGAAAGCAGTCAACGAAGGCCCAAGTCAAGGACAGCCCAAGGCTTTGGGACCCTGCACCCGCGTGGGAGACCCAGAGGAGGCTCCTGGCTTCGGACCGGCATAGCATCGGCCGTTGTTCTCACTTAGGGAGTGAATCATAGGATGGAAGATCTTCCTCTCTCTCTCTGTTCTCTGTATATCCGCCTTTCCAATACAAATAAAGTAAAGCTTTTAAAAAAAGAATTTTATGTGGAAATTCATCTTTTATTTGGGAGTAGAGATGCATATTGCACTGTATCTTCACTTCTCATAAAAGCCCTAATGATGACTAAATTCCAGTAACATCAAACAACTATATTTACTTTTATTTACTTTTAAGAAATGACATATGAGTAGGCAATAATTTAAAATGTATTTTAATGTTAAATACGGGGCATTTCCTGCATAGTCAGTGATATTCTAACTATGTTAGTGTGAAATGTCAAGACTTAGCCTACTTGGATGCATAGGACTTTAAAGGGATTCTGTATTGGTCCTCGATGTAAAACATGTGAGATACAATTTTAAAACACTGAAAAGTAAGAAGATCTTCCATTCTGCTTTTCACCTTTGAACTCAAGTCTGACATGCTTTCCAACTTGATCAAGCAGGATGCTCACTTTCATTTTTGCATGATGCAATTTTCCATTTTCCAGTGGCACTCTCACTCTGATATGATCTTACGATATTTGTAGTGGGAGAGGGACAAATTGCTGAGATAGAAAACATTGCAGAACTGGGCCACACTACGTGACCCAGGACCAAACTAGAGTCTGACTGCCTTTTTCCTCAACTTGATGACATGAACTGTAATTGTGATGAAAAGACATGGTATATTTACTGATGGAGAACTGTTGTTTAGTTTTAAACTACTTAGATGTTATACAAAACGATTCAGGATTCACAACAAAAGAGCAGAAATTTGCTGGCTTACATATGAATAATAAAACTATTAAATCAATCACCATAATGTATAAGGTTTTTGATTTCTAATATGAGACAAAATATACTAAGCATAAATACTTTTATGAACAGATAAATTATTTTATGAAGTTAAGAAATGCTTGAATGTAATGAAAGTGGCCTTTTTTATTTTAACATGTGAAATAGAATGTTTCCTTGTAAAGCTATATTTCACAAATATCAACAGTATGCTGAAGCATTAATGATTTTTGCTGGTTATGATGAGTATTTTAAAAATTGTGCCAAGCATGGCAGGAACAAGAGCAGATGGACTTAAGATGATGCAAAACGTCTGGCTAAGCTCTTGGACACATTCACGAATAATCAAACATCCTCAAAAAAATTTGAAATATGTTCTGGTAAGAGATGTGGGAAAATGCCAGGATTACAGAGAACAACGAGGATTTTATGAGAAAAAAATATTAGGAGAAAATTATCACAATCTTCTCCCTGGCACATTTTAATTTTTAAATTCATTTCTATATACTATGACAATACAACACATAGTAAAATCTAAAATGAAACAAAATAGGAGAGGACTAATAAAAAAAAAGACAACAAGACACTCCAGCAATAATCCTTTCATTAAGAAGTGTCGCTTACACTGTTAAATCAAATGTACATTTTTCCCACTAAAAATTCACACTGAATTAGAGATTTTTTTTTAATTTGTCTCTAAAGGGTGGTCTGTCGTTTCGCTTTAGCACACTGTGCTTTCCTTATTTTGTGTGATGATTTTCTTCACAGCCCTGGGAGCTTATTTTCACATACTGATTTTGTATGTATTTTCATTCTATTTTCTGTTTACTTAGTTCAGTGTTTTGAGTCCCTTTTATTTTTTAAGTAAATGGTAGATAATCAGCTATTTTATCTTATTTTTCCACACAAGCAATTAGGTTATTTCACACACACAAATTCTCATAACAATGAACATATTCCATGAAGTTTTATGGCAGTATAACTTGATAAATGTGCATTCCTATAAAATCTAATAATGTATTTTCTTTTTCCCCATAGAGCAATATGAAATCACTGAAGACAATTAAGTATTAAATATTGAGAAGAAGCATACTGACTCTCTTAGTATATAAGATTAAAATATGTGTAAGAATGCAGTGGTCATTTTGAGACATGATTGTCATCTTTAAGCCCTGATTATACTTAAATGAAACTGCGATCTTCCTAATTTTTGCTTAATCAAATTTGTTATTTGCGCTGAATTAAGGCTGCAAATATTGAATATAGTAAAATTAGGCCTTTAGAAACTGATGATGAGAGAAGAAGGGAGGGGGATTCTCTTGGAACTGCACCTCTTAAATCCACAAAATATGTTTTCTTTCTATTAATAAAATATATGAAAAATGTGATATGGATGAAACTCTTCCATAGTTTACTCATTAATGTTTGATACAATAAATTGTCTTCAAAAAACTTTGAGTCTCCTGGCATCAATATTAAAGAAAAAAGTGGCAACCTGACTTCATTAACACATTGCTTGAGGAAATCAAGCTATTTGGAGTTGTTAAACTATTTGAAATGCAGCCTTAAGAACAGATTTGAAAACAGGAAGTCAAAGCAATAGGGACTTATTTTTTTTTTCCAAATTTTCCAAATGTTTTCATAAGAACACTATCAACTTCCAGTGAGATTTCCAGGTCATATTTTTTCACTGGAAAAGCATTACAAAGCTCAGAGGAAAAGCAAATTTTTGATGGAGAAAATAATTTTAATTATTGCTCTGTTTGAAAATGAATAAGTTTGGGACTTGAAACTCTTATAAATCACAGTGTTTTGGTCTTTATGAAGATGAATTCAGAATGTAATGTGATTTTAAAAATTTGATTCCTTGTGACTTATAATATCCTGAGTTAATTTTGCAGAAACACTGTCCCTGTTAATATTTTAACTAATCAGAATTTTAATCAATAACCTACATTTTTAGTAAACATTTAGTAAAACATTTTTTAATGAAATTAGTATAGTGGAATGTATTTTTACTATTCTTAAATTTTAATTTTTCCTATATACCCGCAACAACAAAGACAGAAATGTCAATATTTATATTTAGAAAGTAATTCCCTACCTTTCCAAAGACATAAATTAAAAAAAATTCACTCAAGATATTTGAATATTTATTATCTTTGTTCTGATATAAATAAGAGCCAATAACACAATCTTGAAACCAGAAGAGACTATTTGGTGCAATTAGGTTTTCACAGAATTCCACAAAGGAATTTCTGATGATAATGAGATGGCAAACTCTTAATCTTTTAGATGAGAAAAGTGCTTAGTATTTCTTCTTAAAAATGAAATATCTCAGCTGAGGGGAAAGAAGCAAGCACAAAATAAATGAAACTTAAAAACCTTCATTACCACTGGAATATTGACATACTTCCAAGGAGATAGTGACAGCCAAAACAGGGTTGTCATTAGATTCTAGCTTCCTGGAATTACACCTCCTGTTTAATAAAGCCAGAAGGAAATGGGTCACTCCCGTAGAGTGAGGATCTTACTAGAAGGATATTATCTCATTCCCTGATATTGTTGCCCGCTATTTATCTTGGAACCCTGACGGTGCAGGCTGTTTTCCCTTGTAACTGAGATAGTCTACAACTAGCCTGTGCCTAACTGATAATGCATTCACAAGGAAGCCATTACCTGTAGTGGTAGCTATAGATGGGATGCTAACAGCATTACTGGACATGCGAGCTCCCTGCTCAGTGGTTCTTCCAAGAAATCCTTGCTTGTAACTGTCCTCAGCTTCCTTGTTCTCAGGAGGTGTCTCACCTTCATGAGTCCCCAGGATTGGACCTGTAGTATTGTTCAAATTGGAAATGTTTCTCAATCCATCTGTCACTTATTATCCAAAACAAAAAAAGCCGATCAATTATCATAGGTTATCTAAAATTGATTCTTTTCATTAAGAACACTATGACACACGATCTTTGTAACCATGACATGGACCCAAGAAAAGTAATTCATTTAAGGCATGTTTTATTCTGTGAAGATTTTTAAAAATAATCAATATGAATATATTGTTTGAAACCGGCACTATTAGGTCTGTAATTTTATCACATTTTATACACAAGCCCCTACTCCACTTTGAGCAGAAGGTAAAAATAAATATAGATCAGTCATCTCATGAGGTATAATCATTGTAAAAACCAGGTATAAAACAGAATAATGTCAGTGTCCCGTTTCACAGATGGATACCCATTCAGTAGAGTAACTAATTTCTAAGTGTAGAGCATAAATAGTACCGAAACTTCAAACTCCAAGTTTAGTGTTATTTACCACTCCACACACTACTTCACATCACTTTATGCGAAGAACAAGTGAAGGGCTTAGAATATGTTACTATCAAATAAGTCACAGAGTTCACAGGGATTGTTTTAGGCACTTCATCAACAAATGTAGAACAGTTTCAAGGGTTAGGGAAAATCTGATAACTTCTCTGACACAATCAGTTGAAACCTAGGATATTTTCTTCCAAATATTTATGTGATATTTTTAAGAAAACTTTTAGAAATTTCACTGTTGTTTAAAATATCCTTCCTGGGGTCATGAGGTGGCATAGCATGCTAAATGTCCACCTGCAATTTTGCATCCCATGTGGACACATGTTCCTGTCCCTCCAACTCCAATTCTGAGTCAGAATTGGACTCTATTAACAGCCTGGGAAAAGCCTTGAAGGAAGGTCCAAGTTCTTGGGAGCCTACACATGGGAGACACAGAACATGCTCCTGGATCTTAGCTTTGGATCAGTTCAGCTCTGGCCTTTGTGGTCACTTTAGGAGCAAAGCAGCAGGAAATCTGATGTAAATCTGTAAATCTACCTTTCAAATAAAGATCAATAAATAAAAATAAAAGTAAAGACCCTTCCTGCATTGTCTTTTACCAGGACATCTGTTTTGGATAAATGTGGGTGGTTCAAGAACTTACCCTGCTTTAAGTTGTTCTTTCCATATGAACGTTGGGCTATGGACCTATTCAGTACATCAGAGATGGATAGCTGGGTACTTATGGAAGCTGACATGGGGAAATATTTAGCTGCATTTGCTAATTTTTTAAATTAATTTGTATTGGCAAGCGCTGAAGCAATAAAACTTTTAAAATTCTTTTTAATTTTATATTCAAGAAACCTTCCCAGTCAATCGTCAACAGATGTAAGGAGAAATGAAGGGTGTGACGGTGTCTACGTGAACCAGAATTTTATTTGGATTTAAGAGGTCAATTATTCAGCTGGTATTTCTATTTGAATAAGCTTACACAGGGAAATGTAGGGATAAGTTGAATTTATGGTGATGAGCAGTGGGGCAGGTGGGGTCAGCAGGAGCACAATGATCCATGGTGGTGAGAAGCCAACGGGTCCCAAAGGCTAATGGATCAAAAGCAGCTGATAGCATTATGCATCCAGCACCATGCTCCTAAGACCTTGCTCACTGTGTGGAAGGTGACTACGTGGCTGGATGAAAATCCATAGCGGATGGCACATGCTGACTCTCCTAAAGAAACACTGGATTTTTTGGACAAAGAAAAGTTCAGTGAATTCTGGAGAAAAAGTATTAAACGTATCAGAATTTTTTTTGTTGTTGTTCTAAAGAATATACAATCTAATCATACTATATTGTGTCTGGTCATATTGTATTTTTCACAATATTTATTGTGGTGTGATTCACAAACTATCTGAGTGTTCTTTTCTCTCTTTTTTCTTTGATGCTTCTTGATCAAATTATTGCAAACAATGACACACTTATTGGACCCTACATGGTGACATTAAAAGAGAGTCAAATTCAGCTTTGTATGAGGAAGATGAACACTAACAAGGGGCAGAACAAACAAATGAAAAACTTCATTTTCTGCCTCCTTGAGTCATCTCCATCTTCATTCTATGTGTCCTCTCTTCTGAGTTGACCCAGGCCTTCTCCCTCCCTTCTTGCTTATCACTATTATGATGTCCAAACAGCAGGCCAGTGGAAAGAGACAGGAAGATGGTCAAACAGTAGTCACATTATATCAACTTTCCTTACTGATGTAATAACATAAAGAAGCTCTGTAAGATGTATAATTTTTGACCTGAACACTTGCTTAACCACTGCATGATGTTGATCTCTTTGCTTCTACCCTGTGGTAAGCTCTAGTTCCAGAAAAGAACTTTCTTTTTCTGTGTCTCTTCTGTTTTTAACCTCTGTTTAGCTAAGCAATTCAGGCAAAATAAATAAACAAACAAACAAACAACAACAAACAGGGCAGAGTATCACTGGAGAGCATATTTTGAGCATTTGTTTTTTATGCTTTCATAGTCATGTTTAAAAGGAATTAAGGAACAATAATTTTGAGGGCTGCATTTTGATTACTCTATGACCCTTACAGGTCCAACTTTGATTAAACTTAAAGTGGCAGAAAATTATCTGCCACAAGAATATGTAAAACAAGAGTGGAAGTGGATGAGGACATATGTGCTTGTATGTTGTAGATGTTAATATAGGTGTTGGATCCCAAATACCTGTCAGATTTTGGTACCTTGGTATGTTTGTGTTAAGAGGTACTAATATCATTAACTGTCATTTCAACTAGTGGAGCCTGAGATAACTGGGAATTCCCATAAGGAAGCACTCCTGGAGCTTTTAAATTGTGAAGGGCGCATGCACTTACTGAAGTATGACTCAGAAGACATAAATACCATTTGATTATTAAAATTTGTATTCTATACCCTAGTTCAAAATATTAATACATGCAATCCCCAAATCCTAAACACTCAATATTTTTTCTTTATTTGAATTCAAATCAAATATAATCTTGCCACCTTGAAACAAGCTCCAGCATAAAAGAGACTTCAGTGATGAGAAAGCAAAAACTTGCATTAAAGACAAAGAAGTAAATAAACATAACCTTGAGTATTTTTACATTTTTATATCTTATGAGGAAATTCAGGATTTTTAGAAATAGAGTGTGAAAGAATGAGAGAGAAGACAGCCACAGGGCACTCCATGTCCCCCCTACACACAAAAACCAAGTATGATCAAGGTCATCAAATGAGATCAATCTGATTAGCAATTCTTCCTGCAAAGAATGAGTCATTAAGGCAGGTACAACATTACAGTTTCATTTATCGATCTTGCATTGATTTTAAATGTAATAATTCTAGGCTTAAATTATTTTATTATATTAGTTTCTGTTAAAAGTTATATACGTTGATGAGTATCATATGAAGAAAAGCATAAAACTACTAGGAATTCAACCTAATATATAAGTTAATTCTTTCAAAGAATCAACTGAATTTTCTAAAAAGATGTTATCTGACACAAGAAAAATATCTTGGAGTAAAGCTGGCCAATCAGGGTAGGAAGGTGTAGCTGAGAGTGCAAAGAGAGCAGTGAGACAAAGTTAGGTGGAGCACAGAGCTGGTGACTGAAGCTCTTCTGGGAGAAGCAGACCTGTTCAAAGAACAGCTGTTGAAAATGCATGAGGTTACAGCCAGCAGCCCAGAAGCAAGGCAAGCCGAGGAGAGATATGGCAGAACAGCCCAACCCACAAAGAAAACTGATGAATATGGAGCCATGACAAAGGGAACTCCAAATGGGAGCACTGTCCCCCGCCCAACAAATGAGACAGTGTGACCAAAAGTTATAGGACGAAACTCTGGTGAGGGGAGACAAGGCTGAGTAAAAGCTCACAGGCCCACCTGATGGATTGTATCCAGATCAGGCAGAGACTCCACTAGGGAGCCAGCCATTGGAGATTGAGCTCCTGGAGGGCAATTTGGCTGAGAGCAGGGACATAGTGAAGGCATTCATTACCCACCCAAAACCCAGAGGGCTTGTACCTTAAACCTCCTGGAGAAATACTGGAGCCAACCAGGAGAGTCAGGGATGAGGTGCCAACCAGGAGAGGCAGGGATGAGGTTGGGATCAACGGCATGAATCTGAGAGTGAAACACACAGAAAGCTCAGACTCATTCGCTTGGGTGAGCATAAGACTCATCACCAGAAGTGTAAGGATCTTCAGGGGCACACACACCTGTAGCAGGAGCCATGTTGTGGTGTGTTTGAGCAGCCCCAGTAACACTACAGCTGGGAAACCACTGGCAGCGCTAACTTTCCAAGCAGGGCAGCAGTCTTAGCAGACATCAGCAATAAATCCACAGACCCCATTTGCTCCGCAGACTAAGGGCTGGGCTAGACAGAGAGGAATGCCACACAAGTGGATACGGACGAGAACCAAAGCAGCACTGACTGGCGAAGCTAAGGCCCAAGCATCCATACCCACAAACTTGGAAGCCACAAGTACAACATAGACAACAACTGGCTTGGAAAGAAAACTTACAGATCTGAAAGGCCATAAAAGGCACGAACAAACAAACAAACAAAACAGTAAATAAGTAATATAAATGAGGAAATCAAAAATGAGCAGATGACCATCTCAAATTTCGAGTTACAGGATAACATTGAGAATCTCTCAGACAAGAAATACGAAAAAAAAAATCATTATAAAACTTTTCAGAGACAATGAGAAAAAAGGCAAGAATTCAAGGAAGTTAAGGAAAATGTCACAACAGATACACAAACAATAAAACAGACACAAACTGAAATACTTGAACTGAAGCATGCAATAGAGCAAAATTAAAGAAAAAAAAAGTGAAAGAAAGCCTTAACAATAGAATGAGGCAGAAGAAAGGATATTAGAACTGGAAAATAACCTATTGGAGGGCATACAATTCATCAGACATATGGAAGGGAATCAGAATAAAGCTAAGGAAATAATCCAAGAACTGAATGACAGCAGTAGAAGATTGAATACCAGAAGTATATGACTTCCTGAAGGTGTGGAAAGAGAAGCATGAATGCAGGAAGTATTCAACGAAATTATAAAAGAGAACTTCCTTAAGGTTGGGAAAGTAAGGGGAAGCCAAATATCCCTAATATTCAGGGATATGAATTTAGTGTAGTGATTAAAACACTGATTAAGGTCCTTGTGTCCCAGAGCAGAGTGCGTAGATTCACTACGCAGTTGTGCACCTGACTATATCAGTCTGCTAATGCAGACTCTTTGTGGCTCAAATAATTAGTATTTGGCCAGTGCTCAGCCCCAGACACTATAGTTTTTCAAAAGTAAATATATAATATATGAAAAAAATGTTCTCTCTCCCTCTTTCTTCTCAACAATAATTAAACATCTTGAAAAAGACCAAATCAACAACACAAGCATACTTAAACATATGGAGGTAACATTAAATGTTTCTAAAGCCTTTCTACTCTAATTATTTTTTGTAAAGAACAACAGGATTTTTACTGCTTCCGGTAATTTTTATCTATACTCTTATATCAATGTCAAGCGATTATAACATGTTATGAGCTTTAATATGCAGATTCATTAATTTTGACAACATGTACTGACTATGATGGTAAAAAGAACATTAGCTGACTTGTTAGAGAATCCTTTATCACTCTCAGATTTTATTAAATTTATATTTAATACGTTAGTTGTTTTATCTTCATAAATGTTGCTTATTGTTCAAATACTACTCTAATTTTTCACATACCCTTTCATTTAAATTAAATAATACTTTTGCTTATTATTTCACATCTGAGTAATTGTCTTATATTTTTTATTAAATCAAATATGGAAAGACCTTTCATTACAATCTATTACTTACATTTCCCCCATAGGCAGCTGTTTGACTCCCTTCTTTGGTGTGCATTTTAACTTTTTTTATTTGTCACCCAACTTGTAGTACTTGTTCTTAAACCACATTGTGCACAATATATCACCACAAAATTCAGGGATGTGCTAGAGTTTTATGGGAAGTTTGGAAGGGTAAGGACAGTTTTCCGATTTGAGCCAACTAGAAGAATATTCGTTGGGCATTCTTGTGTGTTTTGGGCAAATCGTTTGGTCAACTCAGACATGGATGATCTGAGATGACCATAATAACGTGTCTATTGGTTGGCAGGCTGTGATTCAAGTCACCTTATTTGGATGTCATGCTCATTTGTTTTGATTTTGTTGTTGTTGTTTGTTTAGTTTTGTTTTATTGGTTTTGTTTATGGTTTTTATACATTAGAATAATACATTTGTTTTTATTTTTATTTTGAGAGGCAGGCATAGAGACAGGGCAAGAGAGAAACAAAAAGAAAAAAAAGAGAGAAAGAGGTGGAGTAAAATCTTTCATCTTTTGGTTCACTCCTCCACTGCCCATTGTAGCCTGATGATTGAGCCTCAGCCAGGGTTAAGCCATGAGCTGGTCATTTCATCTAGTTCATTCCCATCAGTGGCAAAGGTCCATGTTTTTAATCCATCCCCTACTTCCTCACTGATGCACATTACTGGGAATTTGAAATCCAAATTAGAGCCAGGACGAAAAACTAGGCACATTGCCATGTGATACAGAAATCCCGTGTAGAGTTTCAACTGTTGCACCAAACTCTAGGCCCTCCATATATTTTTCCAACTGTTGGTAGGATAGCTAAGTTTTGTTTATGCTGTGGTACCATGTTAGAGCATAGTACAAGAAAATACTCCAGTATGCATTAACTTATGATATCTACGTTTCTCTTCTTTTTGATAAATTCAAATTGGAGAAAATAACATATTCACAGAATTCATATTATTCACCCATAGTTTCTCTGTATCTATCTATGCATTTGTTTGCTTACAAATACATGTAAATAACTTATAATTCACCAAGAACTATAATACAGTTGTTTTCCCTTTAATGCTAGCATAACTAGAAGTGGTACTTTTAATATTCTCGAATAATTGATGCAGTCAAAGTTGTTAATCGGGATGTCTAATTTAACAAGTGGAATTTGAAGTCATCCTTGAGTCTGTTTTTCTTCCCCAGTATGCTTCCTGCCTTAATTACATTGAGTCTCTAATTTTCTTTAAGAATTCTCTTAGCCATTATGTATCTCCAATCACTTCCTTATTTTATGTTTCAACTCCTTAATTTTCATTTAGACAATGCTTATCAGCCTATGATGAAGTACAGCCTCCTATAAATCTAGGATTTTTCTTTGTTCTAAAGCAGTGTGTCTTTTCTCCATGTTCTCAGATTGTGTTTTTTTTTTTTTTTCATAACTCTGGCTTTTTCTTCAGAGTCCTGACAACTAAAATATACCCTTTGTCTTCTCTACTATACCAAATTAATTTGATATTGTAAGCCACAAGAATTCATTTTCATGGAACTTTCTGATGTTTTAGCTTTGCTATATTTCCTTCTTTTATACATATATTGAATCTTCAGTAATCAATATGTCTTTTTACAAATCATTTATAAACTGAATAATCACTTTCTGTTCTAGAAGAAAATCTTTCTATTTCTCAGAAAGAAATTTAAACATGTATAATAATTACAATGGTTTCCTTATTTATTTCATTGTTCAGCAGTATAAAATTAATTATAGAAAATTATGGGAAATTGTGCTCAAGTAAAAGTTACAAATAGGCTTGTATTTTTTTTTTTATAGTTTCACATTTTTTTTTATTGTTGCTTACATTGTATTATGTAGTACAGTTTTATAGGCGCTGGGGATTCCCCCCACCCCTCCCATACCCCTCCCCCCATGGTGGATTCCTCCACCTTGTTGCATAACCATAGTTCAAGTTCAGTTGAGATTCATTGCTTGCAAACACTTGCCTAGCATAAAGTTCAGCATCTTATTGTCCAGATAAGTTCAGTGGCCTCTTGGGGAGACCTTCTATGGTCTGAAGATAGGTCTAACAGAGTAAAGATCCGGTCAGTTAAAAGCCCCAACAAGGCCTCAGTATCAATATACAACATTATGGAATTAATTGACATAGTATTGGGTAAACAATATGTTAAAAATAATGCAAGTTCCCTTCTTCGAAACATCTGGGTTGAGACAGTACCAATGACATGTTCAAAAAATAACAAACAACCTAACAAAAAATTACAGGTTAAATCAAGGCAAACATGTGGTATCTAATCTTTTGGGATTCGCTCATTTCCCTTAGCATTATAGTTTCCAGTTGTGCCCATTTAGCCACAAAGAACTGCATTTTGTTTTTTTTAATAGCTGAGTAGTATTCCATGGAGTAGATGAACCAAAGCTTTCTTATCCAATCTTCTGCTGATGGGCATTTCGGTTGCTTCCATGTTTTTGCAATTACTGATTGTGCTGCAATGAACATAGGGATGCATGTTGGTTTGTCGTAAAACAGGTGTTTTGGATATATTCCTAGGAGTGCTATTGCTGGGTCATATGGTATGCAGATTTTGAGTTGTTTGAGTGTTCTCCAGACTGATTTCCATAAAGGCTGTACCAATTTGCAGCTCCACCAGCAGTGGAGTAGGGTTCCCTTTTCCCCGCATCCTCGCCAGCAAGCGTCGTTGGTGTTCTTGTTTATGTGGGCCAATCTTACTGGTGTTAGGTGGTACCTCATCGATGTTTTAATTTGGATTTCCCTTATTGCTAGGGAGCTGGAACATTTTTTCATATGTTTGCTTGCCATTTGGACTTGTTCCTTTGTGAAATGTTTGCCCATTTCCCGTGCCCATTTCTTGAGTGGTTTGTTTGCTTTGGTTTTTTGGTTGTTTTGAAGTTCTTTGTATATCCTGGAAATTAGCCCCCTATCGCCTATATCGTGTGCAAAGATCTTCTCCCACTCTGTGGGTTGCTTTTTTACTTTGTTGATTGTTTCCCTTGCTGTACAGAAGCTTCTTAGTTTGATGAGGTCCCATTTGTTTATTCTGTTCTCAACTGCTATTGCTTTTGGTGTCCTTCTTAGAAAGTCGGGACCTACTCCTAGATCTTGCAGGGTATTTCCTACATTTTCTTGCAAGAGTTTGAAGGTTTCTGGATGTAGGTTTAGGTCTTTTATCCATGTAGATTGGATCTTAGTGTATGGTGATAGATGTGGGTCTATCTTTTTGTTTCTACAGGCTATCAGCCAGTTGTCCCAACAACATTTACTAAAGAGGCCTTCCCACTTGCTTGAGCTGTCATTGGTCTTTTTGTCAAAGATTAATTGGCTGTATTTGTGTGGGTTCCCTTTTGGTGCTTCTATTCTATTCCATTGATCTTCCTTTCTGTCTTTGTGCCAGTACCAGGCTGTTTTGATAACCACTGCTCTATAGTATGTCCAGAGGTCCGGGATTGTGATTCCCCCTGCTAACTTCTTATTTTTCAGGATGGTTCTAGCTATTCGTGGTTTTTTGTGTTTCCAGATGAACTTTTGAATCATTGTATCCAGTTCCGTAAAGAATGTTTTGGGCAATTTGATTGGAATTGCATTGAAAATGTATATTGCTTGTGGTAGTATAGACATTTTAATGATATTGATTTTGCCTATCCAGGAGCACGGGATGTTATTCCATCTTTTGAGGTTTTGTTCAATTTCCTTTTTAAATAGCTTGTAGTTTTCTTCGAATAGGTCTCCTACACTTTTGGTTAGATTTATTCCCAAATACTTCATACTTCTCTCTGCTATTTTGAATGGTATCCTGTTGGTTAGATCTTCTTCCATCTTGGTGTTATTTGCGTACACTATGGCTGTTGATTTTCGTTCGTTAATTTTGTACCCCGCCACTCTGCCAAACTCTCGTATAAGTTCTAGCAGTTTCTGTATTGAGTCTCCTGGTTTTTCTATGTATAGGATTATGTCATCTGCATATAGTGAAAGCTTGACTTCTTCGTTTCCTATACGTATGACTTTGATTTCTTTTTCTTGTCTTATGGCCTCTGCAAGTACCTCTAAGACTATGTTGAATAGCAGTGGTGATAGCGGGCACCCTTGTCTTGTTCCAGATCTCAGTGGGAAGGGTTCTAGCTTTTCTCCATTCAGTATGATACTGGCGTTGGGTTTTTCATAAATTGCTTGTATATATTATATGAAGGTTTTTAAGAATCTATTGGGAATGTGCTTGATTGTATATGTATTCCAAGTGTTTTGAGTAAAGGATTCATAATAACTTAGTATAACATATCTGAACAGAGTTCAGTTTGAAACACAAAGCATAATACAATTTAAAAAGTTTCCATGAGAGCAACATAAATTCTTCAAAAATTTAAGTAAGAACGAACGTCAAATTTTTGTTAAAATTTAGGGGAAGAGATGTGGAATTTTAAAATGTATTTCCATTTATTTTTATTTAAAAGGTAGAGGTTCAGAGAGGAGTGCCGCAAGGGAGAGTTCTTTCATGCAGTATTTAATTCCTTAAGTAGTCAGGATGATCGGACCTGAGCTATTGCAAAGCGAGAAGTCGGTCGGTAGCATCCTCAGGGTCACTCTGATTTGCGCAGGGGCCCCAAAACTTGGGGCCATCTATGCTGCTTTCCAAAACCAGAATGAAGGAAGTGAATCAGTAATGGAGCAGTTAGGGCATGGACAGTGTCCATATGGAATGCTGGCGTTCCAGGCTGAGGTTTAACCCAATATGCTTTGGTGCTGGCCTCAGAGAGGTTTTTTTTTTTGTTTTTTTTTTTTTAATATTTTCAGAAAGTTTGCTGTTAGGATGACAAATGACAGCTGTGTTGACAAATGATAGCTGTGTTGATAATATTAAAGTTGAGTGCCACGTATCAATTTGCAAGGGGAAAAAATAGCCTTTTATAACAAAAGAGAACTGACAATTAATAGCAAAAACAATAGGTGATAAAACCAACATGCAATTGAGTCAGCCTTATTTATTTATCTATCTACTAATACTTGTTTTTTTTTTATAATGCTGACTGAAAAATTCAAAACTATAACCTCTCTGTTCAGTAGGTGTCAAACTTACGGCACAGAGATCTTTTGCAGAGAAGAAAATATACTTAAGCACGATGGAGCATGATTCTGAGAATGTGCTTAGCATTATAGCAAGAAATAAATTATGGCATTACTGGGATGATCATGAAAAAAATCCCAAATTCAAATTTCTCTGTAATCCCAAATTCACAGCAAAACTTAGGAGGTAAAAGTGATTCAATCAAAGCAAGATGGAAAGATTGGGAGGCAGCATTAAGGCATAGCAAGAAGGCTACCGTGTGCTACCCCTGCATTGCGTAAAGAATGCTCTACCAGCTCCTGGCTAATAGGCAGTGAAAGGGAGCAAGGATGATGCAAACGTTCTGGTACCTTCTACTCATGCAGGAGACCGGATGACTCTCCTGAGTCCCAGCTTTGACCAGGCCCAGCGCTGATTGTTGCTGGCACTGGGGAGTGAATCAGTGGATCGGGGACCTCTAGTCATCTCACTCTTCTCTTTGTAACTCTGACTTTCAAATAAATAAATCAATATTTCAAAACAAACAGGCTGATGGAGAGTGGAAGTCATGGCGATGTTTGGGGGATGTGCAAGCAGTTTGGTGGGTGGCCTTCTGTGAGGCCAGTGAATCACAGCATCTGGTAATCAAAAAATCTTTGGAGAAAGTTAGCAAAAAAAAAAAAAAGTGCTGGGAAGCTTCAACAGTGCCCATTCTTATTACTCTAATTAAAAAAAGGGTAGTTGTATGATGTGAATATTAATGGGAAATAATTAAATATCTGTTCAACTGTCTTGATTTGCCTACTGAATAATCCTTGCTTCCTATATTGTAGTGTCTTTTAAGGACATCTATTTTTCTTCAGTTTATAATGCCAAAAAATGGTTAAATTTACAGCATCTTCGGTTTTTTAGGGATAAACAAAACAACTGGTACAAAGACTTATAAAAAAATCTCTAAAATGTGATGGAGTTATGTTGAGTAAGCTTTCTAATATCTGTTTTAGTTGCATTCCTTAAAAAAATTTTCATATGTTTTCATGTGTGGAAGTTTGCATGTCATTATAAACCAAAAGCACAAGCTATATAAATAAAATAGATCACCAGGAACTGATATATTGAGTTGATTTTCAAAACTGGGTCCTGTGGAGAGTTGCTAAAATTAGCTTCTGCATTTATCTAAAAATCAAAAAAATCTATACAAGTTATTTAAACAAGTCATTCTTGCATTAGAGGAATATAGAAAGAAAAAAGTCACGCTGAGGCAAAACTAAATTAGAGAAATGGAGCATAAGAAAGGTAGGATATCACATGATAAGATATATATAGTAAATGATTGTGAGTTTAGAGATAGATCCAATTAAAACTATAGTTAAGTCTCTGCCCAATCCCACCTGTTACAAGTAGGAGAACGAGGGTTAGAATAACTATATTCTGTTTAAAAGGGACGTCAAAACCAATATGACAGATGAAAATTATTTGAAATTCAGGAAAATGTATGTTGTTCTTAATTTCCAGGTCAATTGCCTTAAGACCTAAAGAGACCTCAATCTACTCGGAAAACATTTTTTAATTGTCATTCTGTCTTAGAAAATTCTGCTTCACTTCCAGTTTTCTGGGTGTATACTCCCATGGCTTGCTTTCTTATTCTAGAATTTATAGTTAAATCATCACAAGAGGCACTGCAATTGCAGCAGCGCCAACCAACCAACATTATAACATAATAAAAACCCTTGTCTGAGGGAGAAAACTGACCTGCCTCTGGTGCTACAATTATGTTTTCCTCTTTAAGAGGTCCACAATTCTACAGACACACTATAGCAGATTTAGACCATAGGCCATAGAACATGCATTATAAATGCAGTTTTGGATTGATGCAATCCAAAGTTATACTGCTCATTTTATCTAACTATAGGAGCTCAGGCAAAAATAATTTTCTCAGCATAAATATTCTTGCATGGAAATTTTTAAAATGATGATACCAGACATATAGAGAAATTGCGAAGCTGTAAAATGTGAAAATAAAATGTGTCTTAAGCAAGGAGGACAAAGTGCGCCTAAATTGTCTTTGAGGAGTTAACAGTGTAACCACCCAGCCACTGGGGAAGCTGCTGTGTGATCATTTCCTGCTGTTAGACTTCATCAGGCATCTCCCTTCACTAAAACCACCACCTCAAGCATAAACTAGATCATATCCTTCCCAAAGTAATCGTCAAATAATGAATGACAATATGAGGTGTAAACGCTGGAAAAATTATAGTTTTAGCTATGCCATGTCATAATTCATTAATAATTGAAGAAGATTGGATCAGCTGATTTATCACTTAAATCTGTATCTGTAAAGGAGAAAGATGCAAAATAGATCACTAACCAGTGTTACAAATATGTGCAAAATGCCTACTCCAGAAATCATACTATACAGACCTATACCATTTTTTGAAGTGGAAAGCATTCAGATTTTTTATTATGATGATTGTACGTACTAACCAATCAAATGGAAAATGTGAATGAAATCCTGTTTAGTGTTGCTAGGTGTTTCTCTCAATAAAAATGATATAAGGATAATGATTGAACTACCATTATATGAACACATCACAGTGCTTTCCCCATTACTCAGCATACAATTTTGCTAAAATATAATTATAGTAATTAATTATTATGATACTAAGTGCTTTACAGTTTACAACGTGTACTCTTCCTATTACATTTTCAACCTTCACAATAACAGTGGGAAAAAAATCTATATTCAAAACTGTGCCTCCAAAGAAGTTAAACTATCAGTAGAGATTAACTTGGTAATTGAACTTTAAAATTAAAATCAGATAATTGACTATTAAATTAATATCATATTTTACAGTAGGCAGATGCTGTCTCATGTACTAACTCTGTCTTAGATGTAAAGCGTACACTTTTTTATATCTGAGAATCACTAACAAAGAATTGATCATCTCAGTCTATGTAAGCATGGCTGAGAATTGACCTAGTTTTCTAAGTGTTTTTTTTTCAAAGAAAAAAAGACGGATACCAGATATGTATGTCTGAATAAATCCACCTCATTTTTATGTCCTCATGTTAATTTCTATGTCTTCTAATAACATTTTGATATGTAAAATAATTATGTATCTAACAGCTAAGAATTTAGGACATGAACATAATCACAACGGAAGACTCACTTTTCTGAGTCTTCCCCACATTTGACTATTTCCTCGGTACTAAATCAATTGTACTACTACGTCAGCAAAAATTCCTGACAGTGTTTACTGCATTATGTGCTTGCTTGCCAATGAGCTACTTGCGTCTTTTAATCAAAGCCTTGAAATTAAATAAGTCTTTTTCAGTAGTTCTACTGGTTATCAGTGACACATAAAAGCTATTTTTATAGGTACAATTGAAGATTTGATCTATGGATGACTTATGAAATGATCATAGAATCTAGATAATTAACATATCTGTTATCTCTATATAAGTGTGTGTATTAGAGAGACTTAAATTCGATTTATCCTCTTATTTAATTAAGATCTATCCTCTTAGCTAATCATAAGTAAGCAAGCACAGAAACACAAATGCTGAATGATCTCAATTTTATGTGGTGTCTAAAATAGTCAAATTTATAAAAGTAGAACAGGTGGTGATTGTCAGGTCCTATAGGAAGGGACAAGGAGATGCAGCTATGTGAAGTTGATCATTTCCTCTCTGTATCTCCTCCTCTCCATACTTCTGACTTTTCAATAAAAATAAATAAAATCCTAAAAAAAAATGGTTAAGCCATTTTTATTGGAAACCTAGATCAGATTTATGGAGAAAAGAAAAGACAAAAATATTCAACTGCTGGTTCATTCTGTCAAACAGCTGCAACAGCCGGAGCTGAGACAATCTGAAGCCAGGAGCCAAGAGTTTCTTCTCAGTCTTTCATGTGGGTGCAGTGTCTCAAAGCTTTGGGCCATCCTAGACTGCTTTCCCAGGTCACAAGCAAGGAGCTGGATGGGAAGCGGAGCAGCTGGGACATTGAACAGCACCTGTATGGGATCCTGGCATTTTCAAGGTGAGGATTTAGTCATTGAACAATCATGCCAGGCCCACATTAATCTATTTTTTTTTAATATTCAGCTGCCTCAAAGATATCTAGTAAAAAAAAAAAAAGGAATTAGCTTTCCTATTTTTATATGCTATATGGTTGTCTAAATCCACTTAGGATATCCTGTTTTCACAGAACCATATTGTCCAATTGGATACTGATTTCTTGAATCTTCAAAGCACATTTTTGCATGATTCATCACATGAGTCTGCAACTCTAAAGAATACAGAGTGAATTCTTAGTAATAGCTCTAGATTATTGCACATGTAAAATTCTACAAACTCTGCAATACCTAAAGGTAGAATTGCTTATAAAATTCTAAAGAAAATTAGCATGATACCTAAGTGATAGCTCCTGTCTTGATAGTCTCTGCAATGAAGATCGTAGATATTCCTAGATTAACAAATGAATAACAACAATAAAGTCTGAGTGAAATCCAGTCAGCTAATAGAGAAGCAAAGAAAAAAAAAAAAAGTCAATCCTGGACTTGGTGCAATGACTCAATTGGCTAATCCTCTGTCTTGCAAATGCTAGGATTCCAATATGGGCACCGGTTGTTGTCTCAGCTGTTCTACTTCCCAAACAGCTCTCTGCTTAATGTGGCACAAACTCTTGGAACCCAGAAGGAGCTCCTGGCTCCTGGCCTCAGATCAGCTCAGATCACTGGGGGAGTGAACAAATGGATGGATGGAAGATCTTTCTCTCTGTTTCTCCTTTTTTGTATAAATCTGCCTTTCCAATAAAAATAAATAAATCTTTAACAAAAAAGTTAATTCTGGCAAAAAGCTATGGTGTCAGTATGCTTGAGCAAGTCATCAATCCATTGATTTCTGTAAGTCATTCATTCTCCAAACACAAACGCTACATAAGAGAAAGCAGAAGCAAGATGAAAAGCACTGAGTATGTGGAAATATGAAAGGTATTTTCGCCATTTCACAGCAAACATATTTTTGAAACATAAAAAATATTTAATATGGAGCATAAAATTTACAAATCATGGTAGATACAGAGTTAAGTTTTTCATTTGACAAGAGTTAGGTCTACATAAACTTGGTTTGGATGAAATGTTTCTGTTTCCCGGTTCACTGAATTTGTTTCTGGGTTGCTTCTTTGTATTCAAGCATAATTAAATGCAGTGATTTTTCTGTACAATTCAGATGACAATATGATTTATTTTTGCAAAGGACACTGTATCCATTTCTTCCTTCCTCATTTATCTTTCTTACTAATGTCTACTTAAAATGTTGATCTGTATATTCATATATGTAGTTTATTTGATAGATAGTTGTAAATACTGTCTTCATTGACTTCTACCATCTGCATGACAATATACCCTTTTCCTCTGTTTAAAGTGATTGTATTGAATAGCTCATTATGTGATCTTAATTACCCCTTTTCAAGCAAAATGAAATTTATGTGTATGTATTCAATACATACAAATGGATTGGAGTTAATATGGCAAAATATTTAAGATTGCCAAATTGTTTGTGAAGGTAATTTTGGACTAATTTGTTTATAAAGGTATCTTCTTAGCAGTAGGCTTTTTGATGACAGAAATATTGCTTCTGCCTTGCTATAATGTATATGTTTTCTCTTTTTTCATGATTTAAAAAATTACTTATTTTTCATGATACTGTTCCTTAGGCTCAGGGATTGGTCGCATGAAGTGTATGAAAACAGAAAGAAGTGTGATAAAAATGAATCAGAGCCACAATCAATCTCTCTTATAACAAATTGGATGTTTGGGAAACGATTGCGTCCAATAAATGTGTTTGGCGAACCCGTGTTATTATTTTTAAATGAATTATCATGAATTCCACCTGAATGTAATAATTTCCTATTTCTGATTTGTCTTCATTTATTTACCAAAGAGTTCAAAAGGATTTAAGGCATCTTACAGAAATATGTATGCTAAAACAGAATAAATCCCTGTACTCTTTGTTTATAAATTCTCTAGAGCTTGAGCTTTTCTACCAAAAGTAATCCCGTTATCAAGATCACATAACTATTCATAAAACACAGGGCCTCTAGAAAATTGTCTTTCTTGGATCACTAAATAATTATTTTGAGGATTACATGCTTCTATAATTCTTAGTCCATTGGAATTTAAGGATTGATGGGCTCAGAATCTGCTGAGGATTTAAGAGCTTTTCAAGGAAATGATTTATATAAATACAGGGTTTTATATTACAATATTCTCCTTTTCTACTGCCCTGTCAAGGTAGGGCTCTCTCCGAGAGCAGCTTATGTGGCATTTACTCCATAAGCTGCTGATTATGTTCTTCTGTGTCTGCAGGCTCTGTTTCTCACAGATGGCACCTGCTGTACCCGAACTTCCTGCTAGACTGATCTGCTAGAAATCAAGAATCCATACCTGGTTACTTCTTTCCGGGTTCCAGATGTCATCATATTTAATCGTGGTTATATTTACTTGATAAACCAAGTTGATGAAATTTTATTTTTGTCATTTTCATTTCTGTGACTCCATTTACAACTTGATACAAAGTGAGTTTGGTGTTTACAAGTGAAAAAAGCAAAATAAATTGGCAAATCACAATAATTTTCCAGTGAACTAAAACAAACTTGAAAATAAAAATTATCCTCAATTACTAGCAAATTTAAGACAAGGAAATGTGTGAATTTCTTAATGTACTCAACTCTGATAATTTTGATATTCTCTCTTGTACTTTTTCTATATGGCTTTTGTTAATATATACAATTAAATTACTGAACTATTATTCATTTTTTTCACTATAATTTTACTATCTAAATTCCATATGGTATGCAGCAGTATTCCACAACAGCAGTTATTAATGTGTCCACACAACATGTTAAATATAAGAAAGCTTCAAAAAGACTGAAACACTTGAATCAAAAATAAGTTTAATTTGGTGGATAGCATTAAAATTCATATGCAATATGGTCATTTAAAATGTAATGAAAAATGTGTCCTCTGTAAGTTGTGTGTGAGTCTTCCACATCTTTCCTCATGCTAATGAGATATTAACGAACAGAACAGATTCAATGTTACAACTTGGAATGGTTAGAATTCTAACAATACAATATTCCCTCCTTTCTTTTTTCCTTTTCCCTCCCTCATTTATTTTTGCAATTCTTACCTTTCTTCTTTTCTGGCTTCCTACCTTTCTTTCTTTATTTGCTTCTTTATTTTTGCAATAACTATTTTTAAATTTATATGACACTCAGTGGATAAATGCTCCCTTAAACGAGAGCTTGATAATTAAACCACAGCACTTTGGAGGAAAAATTAAATTATTTTCTGTCAAAATAAGATAGTTTGCATGACTTTTTTTTTTAATTTGCCATTTGTTGTTACATTTTCCAGAACATTTTGGGATATAAAATGGAAATCCCTAAGTAGGGAAAATGCAATGAGAGTGTAAGGAAATTACGTGTAACTCCACAAACTAGGGTGGGAGGCATGGAAGCATTGTAACATAAAGTGCTGTGAGAGAATACATGAAATCTTCATGCTGCACAAGGTGTTTGAGGTGAGCTCCTTGTTACTCTGGTTTAGCCTGTGTTACATCTGCAGACAATGGCCTTATTCACGTGCCAGAGACCAATATTACTTTAATGTTGCCCTGCCTGAATTAACCTTAGTCAAGTTTCTTCCTGCATAGAGTAAAAGCAGTTACTTTAGAAAACTTGCAATTCTTTCCTTTGTATTTCTGACATAAAGACTTTCTCCATACTTCTTTTCAGTTTTTACAGTTCACCAATATTCTCCTGGGACTATCTTTTTTATCTTTACCTTCTCTGTGGGCAGGTAAGATCCTATTTTTAATGAGATTGGTTAATAAACACTGATGCCTTAAACTTCTTAATGACCGCCTCCCCTTCGTATGTCCTCCATTACTTATCCATTTGTTTGCCTCAGCTCTTCAACATTCTCCTACTTTTTTTTTCTTTCTCATAGAGTTGAAATCATTTATCTGTTTCCTACTGAAAATCTTTTTTTTTTTAAAGATTTATTTTTATTATTTTTTTATTGGAAAGGCGGATATACAGAGAGGAGAGACAGAGAGGAAGATCTTCCGTCCGATGATTCACTCCCCAAGTGAGCGCAACAGGCCGATACTATGCCGATCCGAAGCCAGGAGCCTCTTCCGGGTCTCCCACGCGGGTGCAGGTTCCCAAAGCTTTGGGCTGTCCTCGACTGCTTTCCCAGGCCACAGGCAGGGAGCTGGAAGGGAAGCGGGGCTGCCGGGATTAGAACCGGCGCCCATATGGGATCCCGGGTGTGCAAGGCGAGGACCTTTAACCACTTGCGCCACCGCGCCGGGCCCTCCTACTGAAAATCTTGACATCTACCACAATAGTCCTTGATGCTGACTAAACTTTCAGAGCAATTTTGCTTTCAACACCAATTTGGGATAAATGACATGAGTAATGTTGTAGGTAAAGCTCAATAATTGCAAACACAATTTCAGTTAACTATGACTGTATCTTAGAGATGCTACAGGCTGAATTGCCTTGTAAGAATGCAATAGCAGGTCTGGCACAGTAGCCAAATAGGCTAGTCATCCACCCTGTGGTGCCAGCATGCCATTTGGTTGTTTGGTGGAATCCAGGCTCCTGCTTGTCGAAGAGAAAACAGCTGAGGATGACTCACATCCTTGGGAACCTGCATCTGCATGGGAAACGTGGAAGATGTACCTGTTTCCCAGCTTGGAACCTTTGTGGCCATTTGGAGAGTGAACTAGCAAATGAAAGTGCCCCTTCTCTCTATGTCTTATCTCTTCTGACTGTAAAATCTGCCTTTCAGAAAACTTTTAAACGGAATGAAATAGTAATTATCCAGTTAAGAAATAAAGAAAGTTCTTCTCATCTACATAGATCTACTCGAGACGCTTAATTTTCTGTGTTTCAGAGAAGCAGACTGTCACAGGTGCAAGTTTGGCCCGTGATTTCTTGTAGAGCAGTAGAAACTCCTGCATTTTTAAAAAATGATACAATTCCATAAGCTCTCGGGTCTCCTTCATCCCCTCCTAAAACTCCTTCCTCCTGACTCATTTTCCCTATATTATTATAGTGGTATAGACCTTCAAAAACATTCATAACAAAACATTCTCCTACTTAAGTGTATCCTGACACTGGAGGTATGGACAATGACAGACAGTGCAGCATCCTATTGTCAAGATGTACTTAACAGCTTCTTTGTGAGTCCATCTTTGATTTGGAAGTAGAGATGCATACTGCATTGCATCATTATCTGGATATGATAGCCTCTATTACACAGTTTCTATACATTCCCTTAAATGAAAGGCCATAAAACAAAATCAACAACAGGAATAGTTAAAAAAATTTACAACACCATGAAGTTAAATAAAATGCTACTAAATGACCGATGGATCATTGAAGAAATGAAAATGCAAATAAAAAACCTTCTTGGAGAAAATGATGTTACCATATGACCTATGAGTAACTCTCACCTTTTTGTAGCTGTTGTGTGTTAAATCATTACAATGTGGAAGCGGACTGGCTACAGACATCTCCAGAAAACAGTGGCAATTACATGTGCTGGAGTGCTGGCCAGTGTTAACTCCAAGGCACACTCTCTATATCATTTCAGAATCTCAGTTTTTCTGTTTTATGAAGTGGCACCCATATGGGATCCAAGCACATTCAAGGCGAAGACTTTAGCATTTAGGCTATTGTGCCGGGTCCAAAAATTAAGCTTATTAAAAGTGTTTAGGGTAGGGTGGGGTAGGGCATAGCATAGTGCTGTAATAGGCTAATCCTATACCTGCCAGTGCGAGTAATCTTATATGGGTACAGGGTCATTTCCTGGTTGTTTCACTTCCAATCCAGCTCCCTGCTTATGGTCCGGGGAAGTAGTGGAAGATGACCCAAAGCTTTAATCCTCTGCACTCATATGGGAGACTTGGAAAAATCTCCTGGCTCCTAGCTTCGGACTAGGTCAGCTCTGGCTGTTGAAGCCATTTGAAGAATAAACCTGTGAATGGAAGACATCTCTCTGCCCCATCTCTTTTACTCTGACTTTCCAAGTGAAAGATATAGATCTTTTTAAAAAAATATTGAAGTTGGGGCTGATGCCTTGGCTTAGTGAATTAAGCCTCTATCTACAGTAATAGCAAAGAATATTTGTGCCAGTATGAATCATTACTGCTCCACTTCCAATCCAGCTTCTGTTAATGGCTTGGGAAAGCAGCTGAGTCCAAGTACTTGGGCCTCTCTCACTTGGGACATTCAGAGACTTTCCTGGCTTTGGACTGGTCCAGTTCCAGCCATTGAAGTCATTTCCAAAGTAACCCAGTGGAGAAAGAACTCTCTCTGTAACTCTGCTATTCAAATAAATAAATCTTTAAAAAATCAATCAAATTATGTTCATATATTATTTAATGTTTATGTGTTTTGTACGTTTTTGAACACCTAAGTATTTCCCAGATGTCCTGTGTTAAAATTCACATGATATTTATCTGTACCTTTGCCACACACAATATGATATGGAATCTAGCTTTAAGTATAACATGTCTTTGGTTTACCTTTTTTAAAATTTTTGATATGTCTTTTTTAGAATCAAAATCAAAACACCCATCTAGGGCTTCTGATGGGATTTGAGCTTTCAAACTGCTTCTAGAATCAATGAAAGCACTATAAAGATTTCCTTTATTTGACTTCCAGTGTGTCATTGATTTTTTTTTTTAGGTTGTCTATTTTAAAATGAACTAAACAGAGATTGTAGAATGACTTAATCAATACACTGTTACTCTTCATGAGTTTGGTTGATGATCTACTGACTTTATCGGGTTATTGGTTGATCATTCACCAGTTAAGTTTGTGACTGGTAACACTAAGCTGAAGCCCCAAATCTTGCTAATTTGGGTTCTGATCAAGGCTCCAACTCCACAGTGACCTCCTCTCCCATGATTTCAGTTCTCACAGAGATCCTGTTGCTGCCGTTTCCGTTTAATTAACATGAGAACTCTTGGCCTTAGGAAAACCTAGCCTCCTTCTTTGAGTAACTATGATTCAAAGAACCATCAAGTGAAGTGGCAACTCAATTTAATGGGGATTACATTTTCTCTTAGTATGTAATGAAAGGTAAGTAGAATTACACTTGACTGCTATGGAAATATTTAGTTTCAAATAGATGAAAAATAAAGTAATTTGAGGGTCAGTGAAGGGCATCTCATAACAAAGTTTTTGGAATCATTTGTAAATGACGGTATCAGCCTGGTTTGCTTGTGTGATTATCATTGATTGTGTGACTCAAGTTGGAACTCTTCACGCTATAGGATTCTATTAACTTTAAAAGTTGTATTATGAGAAAAATAAATAGTTGTAAATAGCTTAATCAAATGCAGATGGACAAATGTTAAGTATATATTAATACAATTTGTTTGCTTATGCAACTGAACTTATATTTGGAGATTAATTGCATTAGCACAATTCCTATAGAGAGAAATAGAGGCTTGGGATAGTTAATTCTTTGACAAAATTTATAAAGAAAATATGGAATTCAAAAACAGGAAGAGTTGAACCCTTTATCTCTATGCTGTCCACTTAATAGGCCCGTCAACAGAAAGTTTTGAAGAGTTGTTTCAGTATTGGTACTGGCCAAGTTGTACTTTTAAAAATTATTATTGTTTTTTGATACAATTTATTTGGTGCTGGACTCTCCCTACTCCTCGCCCATGCTCCCAGCCCCCCACCCCCAAAGTTCACTTTTGTAGAAGTTGCTTTCTCCCTTATTGTAATCCAAATAGATGGATCACATCACACTTGTCATGAACCTGAAAAATTTCTACTACCTTTAAATTACTGCAAAACCTAAGTAGAGAGTAATAACCCACTTCCTTCTTTACTCTTTCACAAAGATATATGTATTTTTTTGTTTTGATTTGGTTTGGGTTTCTTTCTTTCTTTCCTTCTTTTTTTTTTAATGTGTTCTGGAGCTGTTTGTTCTAATCTTGCTTGTTTAAAAATCTTCTTCATTTTTCTATTTTGGTTCATAAGTTTTGCTTGATGAGATCCCTTATTCAAACTCAATACACACCCTTAATGCTTATCCTCTGATCATCTTTGGAGTCCAGCTTTATAGACCTTCCCAATGTGAGTGAGTGAAAAAAATAATGAGAAAAAATGAGAGACTCAACTACCTTTCACACATCATGAAAAAAAAAATGACCTCTTTGGGTCAGTTTCATCCAACAACGATTGCCTAAGAAATTAATCAACGACTACTGCATGTAGGCAGTTAGTCAATGTAAGGCTTCTGGGACATAGATTTGCCTGTTGGTATTGTTACTCCCTTTTCCAACTTACTGTTTCATACGCTTTTGGATATGCAAGAGCCATGTCTCTCAGGCATGTACTATTAGATCCGCCATTGCTTTCTTTGGTGACTCATCGATGCCTTATGTAGCTCTTTTAGAAGGAGAGCAGTGTGACACTACACTGGCTATTCTGGCTATACCCACTCAGGTCCCTTCTATATGCAAGCAATAAACTATGATACATGGCGGCTGCATTTTATTTTAAAAGCAACCTCATAATCCAGTTTCCAGAATACCTTTACATCCCAATATTTAAATTAATTGGAACAAGAAATTGTTTCTGATTCTTTAAACAGTGGTCTTTGTTTTTCCAAGGCTTGAGTTTTAGTAATTTATTTTTATAACTGCCTCTTTATCATCTATAAAGCACATTTTTAAAACAAGTGAAGAATCTCTCCGTGGAAGACTTTCCTGCAGAGTTGCCATTTGTTGTTTCACATTCTCAGAGCTATTTTTACACATGCCATAACTCCACTAACATTGCTTGTTCAAACTCCAACCCTTATATTTAATTTAAAATTTCTTGACCACAAAAACTACAGTTTATTGGCTTTTGTATCTCAATATCTAGCGTAGGTCCTGTTACACAGAAATAACTCCATACTTGACCCTTTTCTTCCCATATGTAGCAGAGCAGATATAATTTCTAAGTTTATTTCTTAGTTTCAAAAAATACTTATGGGTTGCTTTTTATCATTGAATTCTCCAAATATCTTATATATCTTGATTATTAACTGAGAATCCTATTTAAACTTTGCAGATATTTTTCTCACTCCCTAAGTCATCTTTATGTACTGTAGAAGATACAGTGTGATAGAACACCATTTGTCCGCTTTTGCTTCTTTTGTTTGTGCTGTTGTTTTGACATAACAACAAGCAAGGAAAAACACTGCCTAAGCCATAGACATGGACTTTTCTTCCTTGTCTGCTTCTAATCATTTCACAGCTTCAAGTCTTATGTTTCAGGCTTCTTATTTTTAAAGATTTATGCCATTATTTGAAAGAGCTACAGAGAGAGAGGATGAGGGAAGACATAGGTAGGGCAGTGGGAAAGATTTTCCACCTGCTAGTTCACTTTCACAAGTGGCCACAATGGCCAAGGCTGGGCTAGCTCCAAGCCAGGAGTGAGGAGCTTTTTCCAATTCTCCCATTTGGGTGGCAGAGGTCCAAATGCTTAGGCTGTTTTCCACTATATTCTCAGGTTCATTCAGGGAGCTGGACTGAAAGTGTAGCAACCTGGGCGGCATGTGCTCAATGTCACAGGAAGAGCTTTGTTTGCTGTGCCAAAACCCTGCCACCGACATTGACGTCTTTAATCTTTTTCTTTTTTCTTACCAAAAATTATGTAGCCTTGCATGTTGATTCCAGATAAACCAATATCATTGCTGCGTTTGTCACCATGTGGTATTTGATACCAATATCTGATTTTCAGTGGCTGTAAGATTTATCTTTATTTCTGACATACTCAGTTAGATCAAGTGATCAAGAGCTGATCTTACTCCTGATGCAATGTTATTGTTGTAACGAATGCTTTTCCAGTTATGTTTAAAGAAAACTGGCTTTAAAACACAGAAAAGTATTTTGAACACCACAAAAGTGAAAGAACTTACATTTAAAAGATTTGACATGAAAATGATCAATGACCAATATTATAAAGTTGAAATCTGTATCTCAAGAGGCTGTCACCTCACTCACTGTGCAAGCAACAGATATCCACACGATGCTTCATAGTACCCATGAAATCTCTGGTTGAAACAAGACCTGAAACAGACATCCTCATGCAGCTAGTGGATAGATCCAGTAAGAATGAGAAGCTGTGTTTTGAGATCTTTTCATTAACATTCTACTCTGGTTAATAAACAAAAGCACACTGGACTGTACACTGCAGATTAGGTGAGTCAGTCTATAATACCCCCATTTCAAATACAGCTTTTCAGGCAGAGTTAATATAAAGAAAGCTTGATCTTTGCTGATATTTTATCCTTAGATTGCAGATAATTTGAGATGATAAGAAAAAAATTTCGGTTGAGAGATGACATCAGATTAATATTTTCATTGCAAGTTGAGAATTGTATTTGGTAATATTTTGGTGCTGGTTGATTAAGCTGATGTAAAAAGAAAGAAAAGCATTTAAGAAAGTATTGGTGAGGTAATGGCTTAGATTTTGGTTAACCTAAGAAGGCTGAACAATAAAATTGACTCTTTTCTTTATGAAAGTGCTTGTTTAATTAAAATTAGAACAGAATAAGATGGTAAAATTTTAAAGCTACTTCTTATTTTATTTGTGTGCATAAATATTAATCACAATTTTTAAGGTTAAACATATCACCACGGGTAAGAAAAGCTGTATATGGAAGTGCAATTTTGTTCACCATTTACATGACATGGCAATAATAAAGCACCTTAGGCAAAAAAAAAAATCTAACAAAATAAACAAATAAATTTTATCAGAATTAGTAGTCACTATTCTTTAAGAATCACTATTAGGTAACCCATATTACCACAGACTCAAGCATTTCCATTTCTGCACAGCCAGAAAAAAAAAATAATTAGCTTAGGACCAACACTGTGGCATAAAATGTAAATTGTTCACTTATAGCTCCAGTATCCGATATAAATGTAGCTTGATCCACTTTTCATGTGGCACCCTGTTTTAGGGCCTGAAAAGTAGTGAAGGCGGCTCAAACCCTTGCGTCATTCACCTGCAAGGAAGACACTGAAGAACCTTTTGGCTCCTGGCAGCAAAGCCGGCTCCAGCTCTGGCCACTGGGGCCATTTGGGGAGTGAAGCAGCAAATAAAAGATTGCTCTCTTTCTGTGTTTCTTCTCTCTCTGTAAATCTGCCTTTCATATAAAGATAAAGAATCTTTAAAGAAAACAGCAATAGAGTGCTCATAACCTATCAGTATTGCAAATTGTACCATAAAACCAAATCTGGCCTAATAGAAAAAAGAAAAGTTAAGGGGGGATCTGATGTAAGAAATCCGGATATTATTCTATAACTTCAGGGATCATAAAATTAACAATAAAATGGAAGGAAAAAAAGTAAAAAATAAAAATAAAAAAATGCAACTGAAAAGAAAATATCTAGAACATTTATTTTATGATGACATGGTCTGTAGAGTCTTATACAGTAGGAAATGCAAAAATACTGTCTTTTGCTCACATTGCAATTGTTTTAACACATGTGCATTTCTGTCCTTCACATGTATGTGTGCACTTATATATTTGAAAAAGTTAGAATGCAAATTGCTAGCTAGTAATAACACATATTATCCAATTATATACCCTGCTTTTTCTACCACACTTTTTTTCACACTGATGGCAGTACTCAGGCTTTTGTAGAAAACTGTCATTATCTCCCTCACAGTCAAATATTAAGAAATTAGAATTATAATAACTATGATGGCAGTTACCATTCTGTTGTAATAACTGTACCATCTTTTTGTTGTTAATAGAGCAACAATATTATTATATGAATGAGTTATGATGTACTTTTATTTTTAATAACTCTTTTTATTCACTTTTCTAGAATTATTTAGAATTAAAATGAAATATAATAGAAAAGGTAGAATAAGGAAATAATTAAGAATCGATCCATGTCATCTAAAGTTCTATATTATGTTTAATACAGAAACATTCAAAGTAAAACCACTTATTATTCTTGATGAGCTATTCTAACTAGCCATCTACATAAATCAGAGATGTAGCTTGCCTTACAGCTAATTCAGAAAGTGTTGGATTGTGACATCTGATGGATATTGCCAAATGAAAAATTTGTAAATTAAAAGCAATTTATTATAGCTTAGATAAATCTTTAAGTCTGTGTCTGTGATGCAACAATGAGTTAAAACCCATTGAATTTATGAAAAGAAAGCTAGAGGTTCTTTGCTTATCTCTGTCCTTCGGGGGTCATTTGGAGAGTGAATCAGTGGATGGACAAATTTTCTCTCTCCTCTCTGTAAAGCTGTCTTTTCAATAAGAATAAACATTTCAAGATAAAATAAACTCTTCATAAAATTATGCATAGGATGAATTGTTCTTTCATTTAGATATTGACCTACTCTCGAAAATGTAGGTAGCTATAAAGTAAACTCATGTGATCATCATGGTAGAAATATGGTCCAAGATCAAATACTCAAAGTTTTTGATGAGTATGAGAGCTGGTTCGAGCTATAAGTGACCAGAATTCAGAATATAAACATGGATGATATATTTGAACATGTAAGCATGACAAATACACTTCTTCAGGCAAAGGTAGACATGTTTGTACTGAAAGCTTACATGGGGAATGATTTTACATGAATCATTTTTAACATTTTTATTGGTAAGTTGAAAGTACCACAGTTGCATATTGAACCAAATAAAATTCTGAAAAGGACAAACAAAATCCAGGAAATAGCATAATGGCAAAATAGTCTCTTTCCATCGTGGGTCTAAATGGGGGTTTGAGAAGGAAT
Source organism: Ochotona curzoniae (assembly GCF_017591425.1). Classification (NCBI taxonomy): domain Eukaryota; kingdom Metazoa; phylum Chordata; class Mammalia; order Lagomorpha; family Ochotonidae; genus Ochotona; species Ochotona curzoniae. The sequence goes on along the minus strand of NW_024466502.1, from coordinate 35,855,478 downwards.
TGTTATGCAACAATGCAATACTGCCCCTAGCCTCAGGTTGCAAGGTGATGATAAATGAAAACCATTTGACATGGAAGCAGACAGAAAGGACTACATAGGTGGGGAAGGTGTGGCTTTCAAACCCATGACCCTGAATTATCTGCCTAACACTGATTCGCTCTTCAAATTATTGCAATCGATGTAGCAGTTCAGGGTTGAAGCTTAAAGCTTGAAGTTCCATCTGTGTCTCTGATGTGGGAGCAGGGTTCTACATGCCTGAGCCATCTTTCTCTGCATTAGCAAATATCAGAGAACTGAATCAGAAGCTGAGTAGCCAGGAATTGAACTAACCCTCTGATATGGGATGCATGTATTGTAAGCAAAGGCTTAATTTGCGGCCCATAACACTGGCCCCATAAAATTTGTATGATTCTATATTTTCCCTCAACATGCTAATAGACTTTGAATGCCCTAGAAGGACGTTTCTTTCATGGAATGACAAGAAGCAGTATAAGATGAAACCGTCAGACATCAGCTATAAGTAACATATCTTGTGTCTGGACCTGACATTGTACATAGAGTGAATATTTTATTATGTCAAAATAAATGTTATGCCTATGTTCTTTATTTCTGAAGATCAAGATAAAGTCATCTAATACCAAGTATTTTGCCTAGTCTCATATGTGGCTTCAGGAACCCAAGTACATGAGCATCTTTTGTTGCTTTCCCAGGAGCATCAGCAGGGAACTGGATCAAGAGTGGAGCTGTCTGGACATGAATTTATGACAGATGGGATGCTAGCATCACACCTATCACACTTATAACACTAACTTTCAAATAACTAAATTTGGGGTAAGGCACTGTGGCATAATGGTTAAATTATTAGCATCTCACATAGGTGCTTGTGTCCCAGCTGCTCCACTTCCCACGCAGATCCCTGCTAATGTTCCTGCGAAAACAACAGGAAATGACCAAAGTCCTGGGACCTAAACCTTTAAGTTATTCCATGGAACTAAGAAATCATTTACCCCCAACTGAGACAAGTTCAATAACCCTCATAATTCTCTCTCTCTCTTTCTCTCTCTCTCTCTCTCACCCTGTTTGTCCTGCTTCTGTAACTCTATTATCCAATAGAAAGTGGTTGGAAAATCCTTATCAGAAATGCTAGAAATAAAAATATTTCATACTTGAGAATTCTTCAGAACTGAGAATGTTTGCATATAATTATGAAACAGCATGGTGATGAGACCCAAATCATTAAATATTTTGCTTGCACTTCATACACATCACCCAGAGGTTATTTATATAATATTTGAGTACACCTGCATTTTGTATAACCCATGACATGATATTGCATATGGAATTTTGCAGTTAGAGCCTTTTTTGTAGGTACTCTCAAAAATCTGGAATTTTGGACTATTGGAGTTTTGAATTTTTGGATTAGAAACATTCAACCTACATCAGAAATCCTTGTGATTGATTTCTATATAGCCCATATTTAAACCATTATGTTTTAGAAATTGATACTGAATCAATGACTGGTCAACTGGAAAAAATGAGTCAGTATCCATTATACCTAATCCTAGAATAAAGGAATTTACATATTTTATTAAATGGCTTATATGGTAAGGGATAATCAGGCTGTTCATGTCCAAACAAAAGGCTGTCTGAAGGGTGGTCGCCTGCTACCCCAAACTGTCATACAGGGACTGAAGAGAACCAATGGCAGAACAAAACTCACATGTACTACAAGCAATGGCTCATCACATGTGAAGGTCTGGCTAACAGTCATTGAGAGGACAAAGGCACATACCACCCCAAGCATCCAACATGACTCCCAGAGACTCACATGGAAAGACCACCAGGCAGCTGTGTTTCTCCTGTCGCCAAAAGCTGTCTGAGCAGAAAGTCACTGTGGGCACTGGTGGGAGAACCACAGTGATACAGGAAGTGAGAGGAACAATCTGCTCACTAAGGCAATTGTTACTGCAGTTTCCCAAAGTCACTTCATTCATCACCACCCGTGGGAGAATGACATGCCTTGCAGTTTTAACTTCCCTGACATTTCTAAGATCCAAAACAGGTTTTGATCGAGTTAAATGTAATGTTGGCAGAAAGCAATTTGTGTCTAGAACCAGAGGGGAGGTATCTAAAGTAAATAGGTATGAATGTAATGACATGCATACACACAAGACTACATGAATGTACTATTTTCCTCTTTGTCTCACTCACGTGTTTTCATCTTTATGAAGCGCCACATCTTGCTTTATGCATAAACTGGGGTCATGTACCAGATGCAGGCGAGTAAAAATGTTGAGCATATTTTTTGCATATTTTATCTTCCTAAAGCTCATTGGCATACAGTCAGTCTGAAAGAAAAACATATGGAATAAATGAATAATTGTAGATTTGTTCTCAAATGACTCACATAAGCAAGGCCACACAATGTAGCTTTCTTCATGCTATTTTAGAATTTATTGCCAATACTGAAAAAAAGTTTGCTTTTAATTCTGAAGTAATCGCTTTGTAAATTAAAAAATAGCACACTATTTTTAAAAGCACCATTGAAAAATATGTATTATGCTAGAAATAAATTGTTCATGTTTTTTTTTGTTTTCTGTATTTCACATTTATTCCTCTTTTATTCTATTTTTAAATTTTTATTTTATTATTGTATGAAACACCTCCATAGGCTTTGGGATTTCCCCTCTCACCCTCATCAAATGCCCTCAAAACAAACACTGATATCCCCTATATTATTACAATAGTATAATCTTTCATAAACAGTCTACCATTCTACTCTTTAAGTATATCCATACGCCCATCATTTGAATGTGGAAATGAGGTGACATCAAATAAAATTTAGGCATTTGTATCAGGAAAAGAGTTCAAACATTGAATGCCTCCCATCAAATGGCACTATGCTACCCTATTGTTGAGTGTGAAGTAGCTTTCGCCATTATTGCTGATTTATAAAGACAAAATGAAAGAGAAAGATAAGCTGAATGCTACCCATGTGGAAGGAATGAGGAGGTTTCCGATGTGATTCAGGGGAGTGGTGAAGGAGAATGAAGAACTGCAGCAGGAGTTAAACAAGAGTGGTTCTGTTATGAGTGAGGAATGGTGCCAGCTTCAGACTCAAGCAGAACTGGTAGGTGTGGATGATGGCAGACAGTTCAGCATCCTATTGTCAAGGTATATTGAAAAGTTTCATTAAGAGTCCATCTTTGATTTGGAAGTAAAGATGCATACTGCATGGTACCTTCACATCTGGATATGATGTCCCCTATTATCCAGTTACTGTAAATCCTCTTAAATGAAAAGCCATAAAACAAAATCAATAACAAGAAGAAAAATAGAAAATCTACAACACCATGTAGTTAGATAGCATGCTACTGAATGACCAATGTGTCACTGAAGACATGAAAAAATATCAAAAATCTTCTTAAAGAAAATGATGCTACTAAATTGCTCTTTAAGTTCTCCAGGATGTATACACTTTTGGAAATACACCGTTGCTAAATGGAATGTTTAACATTGTAGCTATTTAAGTGCATATGTCTTAAGTGCTATGACTCACATGTTTTTAGGTAGCAATTACGAGGATGGAAATATGTGCATTGAGTTTTACTCCCATTAATTTTGTGTTTCAACTCTCCTTCCTCCCTACTTAAGAAAACAAAAATATTTTAGTCATACTCAGTATCCCAAATGGATCCAAGAAAACTTAAAACATATTTCAGTTGCTAAAGTAGATGAAGATGGCTCTGCAGCTACCCAGGAACGTGTTGTTGTTGTTGTTGCTGTTGTTGCTATTGGGAGTACTTCCACTACCGTCAAGTATTCCCCGAAAGGTTACACTCTTTTTTTCTTCTTCTCACCTCCATTTGTAGAAGATAGCAAGGTAAAAAGATCTCAAAGGCCGGTGGCTTCCACCATCCCTCATCACACAGGTGCAATTAACTATTCATCTTATAAAAATGCAATCGCACTCATTGCTGTGACATTAGAAAGACAATTCAATGGATTATCAGAGGGTAACTATGTTAGTTTACCATCTCCAATTTTTCTCAAGAGGAAATGATCATTTACAATCATTATCTCTTGAAAAGCCTCACAAACAAGTTTTTAATCATGGATATGCATCCGATTCATAATACCATATATAAAAATTTTATTATCATGAACTTTATTATTTTTCATTTTATGGTTCCTTCATTCTACCTTATAGTTCAATCCCTCATACATGGTCATCAAGTACACAAAAATGCCTGTGAATCCATATATGCATTTTAACTTATATTTTATTTCATATTTTTCTGTTTTGTTTCTTTGTGCATGTGAATTTATAATGCAGTATAAATAGAAAATTTTAAGCATTTTACATATGTGTAACTCATTTCCACACATATTGAAATTATTGATGCAAGTTTATTTTCTTCCCAATCAATTCTGTGATTCTTCTTGATAATGTTGATACCCTTTCTGGCTCCAGAGCCATGGCAAGTTAAGCCTATGCCTGAAGAGCCAGCATCTGCTATGGCCACTGATTCATTTCCTGGAATCTCCACTCTTGATCCAGCTCCCTGATTATGACTTGGGAAAGCAGCTCAAGCCATTGGGTCCCTACATCTGTGTGGGAGACTCAAGGAGGTTTCTGGCTCCTGGCTTCAGAGCGTTTCAACGAAGGCTGTTGCAGTCCTTTAGGGAGTGAACTCTTTACAGACTGTGTTCTTTATACGTATTCAGAATGTCATATATAACAAAAAGATCTATTTATACGCTTATATTTATCCTTTCCATATTTATATAAGGTAGTTGCATTATTTTTGCAATGCAGATTTTCTACAGTATTCTTAGAAACCATTAACTTAGTTGAAATTATCTGTTCTTCAAGTGATCTGAAGCCGCACTGACGTCACAGCTCACGGTCAGTGGTCCCTCTAGAAGGTAATCCCTCATCCACTTCCTAAGTCTTTAATGATTCTTGTCAACTTCTCCACTTATGCATACATTTCTCAGTTTTTGAGTGAATTCAGTTTACACAGATTTTCAAAAGTTGTGCCAGAAATTGTACAGAATAATGGAGTTTTTATTCTTGTATTCCTGTCCTTGTGTATCTCTCTAAATTTCTTTTAATTGTCATTTTCATTTGCTATATGAAAGTTGGTATAGGAAACAAATAAATGTCCATTCCTACATTTATGCCACTCATATTTTGTTATGAAGTAGTTGAGCTTTTAATTTGGAAAGGCTTTATATCTAGCTGCTTAATAGTATACCAGTCACATTTGACTATTGTGCTGGAAATACACCTACTGAAATTGAAAAACAAAAACTTTAACTTCAATTTATCTAAATTCAAACACCTACATCTGTTCTGTAGTTGGAATATTGCATAGTCCATGTACAAATATAGAGAATATGCCAGTGAATAGACAAAAACATAAAACGTTGTGGAAGCTTACATTGGAAAATGGGAAGAAATCTAAATTAATACAGTTAAATAGTCTGAAATACTGATAGTCGTTGCTATAAAGACGAGCATACTAAAGTGAGATTGCAGAAAAAATATCAGAAATTGGAGACAACGCTAGTTCCTGAAAGATGTCTCATAGAAGATGAGCTTTGAGTAGATACCTGACTTTGGAAGTGTAGGCCTTGTAAGACACTGTGCTCTGAGCAGAGAAAAATAAATGCAAGGTCCTCAGAGTGAGAATTTATAGGTGAACCACAGACCGAAAGAATCAGAAAGCAAGAACAGCAGGGGGTAGAATTATATAGAATTTCATAAGGTATTGAAAAGACATCAAACTTCTCTCTGGATGAGATGAGAAGTCAAAAAACAACTAGTGAAAGACTAGCATTTTCACTAAACTTATCCATCTACAGGCTGGATAATGTTATGGAGGACAAGGGTAGTTGCACAGAAAGGAGGTTTTCGTTACGTTCTTGTCTAGAAATGATGGAGAGTAGAGGTATTACTACATTCTTGGAAATGTACTAATGAAGCACATTAAATCTTTTCTCTTTATACTTAAGTAAATAAGTAAATGTTGGGTAAGCAGGTAGATATAATAGTGAGAATTAGAGAATGTGAAAGATATATTTAAGGTCTAGCACGGTGGCCTAGTGGCTTAAGTCCTCACCTGTACACACCAGGATCCCATGTGGGTGATGGGTGCCGGTTCTAATCCCGGCAGCTCCACCTCCCAGGCTTGTGGTCTGGGAAAGCAGTCGAGAACGGCCCAATGCCTTGGGACCCTACATCCGCATGGGAGGAAGTTCCTGTTTCTGGCTTCAGATTGCCACAGCACAGGACATTGAGCTCACTTGTGGAGTGAATCATCGGCCTTTCCTCCTCTCAATATATCTGACATTGCAATAAAAATAAATAAATCTTTTTTTAAAAAAAGATGTATTTAACAATTGTCAAATATTAACACACTTATTGGGATGAAGTTTGATGATGGCAATATTCTCACCTTGCATTACACCCTAGCCACCTAATCATGTGTTAGGGTAAAGTAACATATATATATATGTTATATATATATATATAAAAACAAACAATGTAAACAATCAGCAATGGCTACAACTGGAAACAAAATAATCAAATACTTGCACATAGAGTGTTAATAATCATGGCTATGATTTTATACTAAAAATTTGTAAACAATCAGAAACAACTACATCATGAAACAAAGTAATCTGATCACAAGTTTGATAATCAATAACCAGGCCTAATTTGGACAAGTTTTGTGGACAACTTGAAAATGTTAAATAGTGTTATTGACAGCGGGGTGTACTCCAATTTTCAAAGTTTAGCAGAAGGTTGGCCGAGTTTTAAATTGAAGGAAATGTTTTCTCAAAAGATATCATAGCCAGCTTCAATCTGGTAAAAACATGTGGTGGTAACATTGTGCAAAGTATTGATGTTTATGCAATAAATGGAGTCCAAGTTCAATATTAGATCAAATATACATGCTTCCTGCCTCATCAGTGTTTAACAAGATATAATAGTTGTGGATTATAATGAAAAATGTTTAGTTGAGCAAGATTTCATATGCATTGCAATAGAATTAGTAGCTGATTATATTGGATGAGTTGGAATATACATATCTGTGCAGACTAAATTGGTATGATTCAAGGTAACAGCCAATACTCAACAAAAACACTTGTGGATTACACATCATAAGGTCATGACCAATTAGAAGTATAGGTGCACCCAAATATATTTATCTATGGAGACCTTTTCATTTTTTCTGCAAAATCTGTGTCTAATTCACATTCCATTTAAAGGAGAGAATAGTTAGTGCCATTAGTTCATTATTAGGAACAATTACTTTAAGTCATATGTAGATTGGTAAAATTTAAATATAAAGCTTTTTAACTTATCATATTGAATAATCAAGACTATTTAAGTACTTGGCTTTAAAATCTTAAGACATTCCTGGACAGGGATGTGCAAAAATAAAATGACTTTGTGGACTGTGTATGTACCCATTATGACGGTTTGTTTCATATTGGAAACAGTTCGTAGGTCCCTATTCTGGATTATGTGTACCTGAAATATTTATTTAATCATTTTTGGACCTATTAATTTGCTTTTCAAATAAAACTGGAATCATTACCTGGCCACTTAGTGAAAAAAAAAATGGGTTATAGCAGGGAACAAAAAAACCACTAATTTTAAATAATCTTCAATCTAAATTATATTCACATACTTTCATGTGCCACATAATTAACAAAAAGGACCATAAAATAATAATCACTATAAACAATGCTAACTACCATATATTTCATCAAAATGAAAGAACTCAGGACAATTTTTAAAACGGTACTAAATATCTCTTTTGTACTATGCCAAATTGCGGACCCTTCCTGAATTGAGAAATAAATATGCAGGTGACAAACAACTGTTGACAAACATCTAGCTTTTTGAAAAAAAAAAACTAGAAGTGATCACAAAATGTTGATTGCTTAACTTGAGTGTGATTAGAAGCAGAAAATACAAAAAGTACTTTGAATCAATTTTTCTTTTAAAGGTTATTTGCCTCCAGATACAAACACACAAAAAAATTGTGGAAACAATGGTCTTACTCACTTTACTGTAACCCTTGACCCTTTGTGCCCTAATCAACTATGTAAAGATTATCAAAATAAAAGAAAAAAATGGTATTGAAGGGACCAAAAAAAGGGGGTGGGAGGGTTATTCGTGGATCCGGCGCTGTGGCTTAGCGGCTAAAGTCCTCATTTTGAATACACCAGGATCCCTTATGGGCACTGGTTCTAATCCTGGCAGCCCCATTTGCCATCGAGTTCCCTGCTTGTGGCCTGGAAAAGCAGTTGAGGAAGCCCAAGGCCTTGGGACCCTACACTCACATGGGAGATCCAGAAGAGGCTCCAGGCTCCTGGCTTTGGATCAGCTCAGCTCCAGCCATTATGACCACTTGGGGAGTGAATCATCTGATGCAAGATCGTCCTCTCTGTCTCTTCTCATGTATGTATGTGAAAATAAATCAATCTTAAAAAAGGCTGTTCACCATCTTATAATGAATGCATAATTTAAATAAACTATCACATTATTAACAAATAGTCTAAAATGCCATTTTATTAAGTTAGTATAATATTTACTTGGAAGTATGCTGCTGTTCGTCTATAATTCTAGTTATCCCTCTGTCATTTAAGATTCTTTAGATCCAGGATTTTCCAAATTATGTTGAAATCAGCTTTTCTGCATTTACATATTTTTTATCTACTCTGTAGTGATGAATTGTGAAGTCTTTCCCATGTTCTCATTTAACGGTTCACACAGTGTATTGAAGACGCTGCAACTGAAGGAATTACTATCGAGTGCCGTCATTGTCCGTATCCAAGTTAAACGGGGCAGTGAGTTATCATAAGGACACTGAAAACTGCATCTACTAAACAAATTGCTTCACCACCATGCCTACAAATATATGCAATATTTAGTATTTTAATATAATGATGTCGACCCTAATTCATGTGTTTCCCAATTTGAGTATATTTGTTTAACAGATTCTAAGAAAATGAACAACAAAAAAGCTTTGTTGAATAGGATGTTGTGAATAATGCCAGTATTGCTAGAATTCAAGCAAGTAAACATTTAAATATGTTTATATGCTTGTTCCTTTGTGTTTATACAAATAGTTACATGAAGAGAAAGAGATCACGTATCTTTCCTGAGGCTGTTTTTAAATTGAATGTCAGTATACACAAAAAGCTTAAAATTTGTTAGAGACACGGGAATCTGCATAGGTGTTGAAGTCATTTTCAAAATTTACAAAATATGATGATATAGTAAAAATAACCAGCAGAAAGCTAAAGTGAAAAGTTAAGGTTGAAATTGATGACTTGTAATATTTCCAACCATCGCAAGTTGACTTGGCTAAATGATCATACAGGATGTGTTAACTATAAGCTGTGTATTTATTTGCATGTGGTTCACACATGTTGTCCACCCTGATTTTTATTCCTTCAGAAACTAGTAGAAAACCCTTCTTGTATTAGGTGCAGAATAAATATTTGTTGAGTTAATACATTAAATTCCATATATTTAGATTCAATTTTGTAGGATTTGTGCAATTATGAAAGAAGTTTAAATATTTAATACATAGCTAAAGGGATATACACATAGGATGTTAACATTTAAATATAATAATATGTATGTATATGGCTTGAAATTACAGTATAATATGTGCTGCCAGTGGGTTCAAGAGGCTAATCCTCTACCTTCGAAAGTCAGCATCTGATATGGGCACCATATCATATCCCAGTTGTTCCAGTTCCCATCAACTCCCCACTCGCGACCTGGGAAAGCAGCAGTGGATGACCCAAAGCCTTGGGACCCTGCAACTACAAGGTAGATGCAGAATTGGCTCCTGGCATCAAATGAGTTGAGCTCTGACAGTTGTGGAGATTTGGGGAGTGAACAAGCAAATGGAAGATTGTTCTCTCTTTGTCTCTCCCTCTATCTGTAAATCTGCCTTTCCAATAAATAAATAAATAAATAAATAAATATTTTTTTAAAAATTTGAGCATAGTAACATAGCTCATTTTTCCTGATATTAGTAATTTATTGTTGTTGTTGATGTTGTTGCTGTTGTTATTTTCTATGATATGGTTTTGTAGGTACAGGGATTTTCTCTTTCGCCTCTCCTCTTCCTCCCTCCATATTCCTTCTACCACTATTTTCCCCATATTATTCCAACAGTATAGTCCTTTACAACAGTCACAAATCCAACATTCTGTTTAAGAATGTCATGACATTGTACACATAGAAAATGGTAGAAAGTCTACTATCATATTATCAAGGTATGTTTAACAGCTTCGTTGGAATAAAGATGAATATTACAACATAAAGATGAATATTACAACATATCTTCCCTTTCCATTGTGCCAGTTCACATTATCTAGTATATCCATGTCAATAGATGTATATACATGTTTGCTATATGTATCAATTGATGTTGTATTTTGCATAAATGTTTTCCTGTATCTAAAAGAACATATAATGTTTGTAATTTGGGAATTGACTTATTTCACTGATTGTAATGGTCTCTACTTTGTACCTTTTTGTTGCAAATGGTAGAATTTTATTATTTTTGACGGTTGAGCAGCATTCCATGGAGTAGAGGTACCACTGTTTCTTTAGCAAGTCTGAGTAATTTTCTTGACAATAATTTCTTTAATATCTTACAAATATTTTGATAAAAATTGTATTTTTCTTTAAGTGTTTTACTCTAATAGCATATTTTATTAGTCATTTCAGAGAAATTGATAAATCTCTAAACATTTTTACATGTTAAGGAAGTAGATTGAGATTAAAGCTCTTATAAAAATCTGGGTGACTTCTGTATTTTTAAAACCCGCGATTCTCCAAAACATTTTTCCTACAATTAATTTTTTGAAGACATAATAAATACTAAATTACGTCCTTGAGGCTGTGCCAAAATAAGCTTCTCCCATGTCTCCCATTGCAAGAGCTCTCCCAGTCCTTCTGGGTGGATTATTGCTGCTTTCCTCAGTGGATGCACCTAACTTGCATCATTTCATGTGTGAAGCTTCTTCATGTCCAGGAATATTTATTTATTAAATGTACTGTGTCAACCGTCTGCACATATATCAGATATGTGTTTACTGAATTCCGGTGGTATGTGGCTACAGGCAGCTAGAGGGAGTCAGCAAAGACAAGGAACTTATGAACTTACAGAATGCAAAAAAGAAAACGACAACCCTAAAGCACTGTGTGCCTTAGTATACAGTCATTACAATGTTTTTTTTTAAATTTCTGTTCTGTTTTGAATATAACAGACAGTTATATATTTTGCCTTAGTAGAATATAGGAGTGCATAGGGGATCTAGGAGAAGCTTGAAGTTCTGAAACCTAAACCGAGTCTGAGATCTAAACAACACACAGAAGATTTACCTGTATAAGAGGCAGTTATAAAGGTAGTAGCAGTTAGCACATCTATTAACCTCTTCTTTTCTTTTATTTTTATATAATTAAATATCATTATTTGTGTTACACTATATTATCTTACATAACAATGTATGCTTAATATTTCAAGTTTTTAGCACTGGCATTGTAACCAGCAACCGCCATGCCAGCATTTCCCATCTGGGCAATAGTCTGAGTCCCGGCTGCTCTACTTTCCATCTAGTTGTCTGTTACTGTGCCTGGGGAAGATCGTCCAAGTGCTTGGGCCCCTAAAATTACTCCTGGCTCCTAGTGGTAGATTGGCAGATGTGGCCCCTATGTGGCCTTTTCTCTGTGAATTTTCCTTTCAAACAAAAACAATTTTATAAAATATTTTCAATTTCTGTGTCTTGAGATGTAACATTTATTTAGGTTTGTAAAATACGGGTTGAGGCGGGGGTCTTCTTTTCTCATGTTACCTGTAGGCTAGCACGTGCTGTATTATTAGTGATAAGATACCTACTCTACCACACACTGCAATACACTTCACTAAAATGCAACCTTTTCTATAGAAGTCATCAGATAAAACCCAATGTCGCCCTCATCTTTGTATAGCATTCTTCCTACCTACTAACCTGCCACCAGATTTTGCCTTTTCATAAGGACACCACTCATATTGGATTAGGATCTAATGACACTAATTATCTCATTTTTATCTTGATTATCTACATAAGATCCCATCTCTTAATAAGCTCATATTTTACATGGCTTTAAAATAGAATAAACTCTTTGGGGTGATTATAAGTATAACATTTCTGAGATAAAGGTTTCCATACAAAATGCTGTGTTGGAGCCTCCTCACACTCATGGAATTATTTGTAAGGGTCACCTGATTGCATAATGGTCAGCAGGTGAGTAAGCTAGTATAAGCTGAGTGGGCTTCAAAATACTACTAGAATTTACATTAAAAATTAGTGATGGAAGTAGATAAAATTGTTAAAGATAATGACAGAGTAAGAAAACCAGGTGAATTACTTAATGAATCGATTGAACATATAGATCTATCTACAAATAAATCAATGAAGAGAATGCAAAGACAGAGGACCAAAAACAATAAAAAAGAATCAAAGAGTTTAGGATTCTTCAAAAGGGTCTAGCTTGTTATGGCAAAAAGCAGTTAAAGAAAACCAAACTAAAAAGTATCAGATTTTTTTCTTTTGGCAATTGTCACTTATTGGTAAAAAAAAAAAAAAAAAAAAAGTACTGAAATACTTGGAGTAGAAGGATGGTGGGATAAAAGCCTAACCATAGGATCATAGCAGATTTTTTTTTTTTTTTGCTAGAAACTTAGGGTGTAATCATTTAACCACTTAGCAGTTGAAAAGACTCTAGATAAGAACTGCAGGAAATAGTTCTTGTCTTCTCAATATTCTTCCTATTTCTTTTAAAGTTTTTTTTTTGGGGGGGGGGAGGATTGAGGGGAGGTCCAACACAATTGCTATGTGGCTAAATCCTCATGTTGCATGCACCGGGAGCCTGTATGGACACGAGTTTGGGTCCTGGCGTCTCTGCTTCCCTCCCAGTTCCCTGCTTGTGGCCTGGGAAAGCAGTAGAAGATGTTTCAAGACCTTGGGACCTTACACCCAAATTGCAAACCTAGAAGAAGTTCCTGGATACTGGCTTTGGATTAGCTCAGCTCTGTCTGTTGCAGCCACTTGGAGAGTAAACCAGTGCATGGAAGATCTTTCTTTCTGTATCTCCTTCTCTCTGTGGATTTGCCTTTGCAATAAAAATAAATAAATCTCTTTTTAAAAGTGTTGTATAATTAATTAAATGTAGCCAGCACATGTTTTGGGGAGAAATATGAAATGCTACTATGAAATTCTTATCAAAAACTAGTTTAAAAATCTTAGATATGATTGCTACCAAACACAGTTTAGGAGGAACTATGTAACTTCTGGACTTCACCTACACATATTTCTTATTGCCAGCTCAGCATAAAAGAGGCATTGTTATACAGTGGAGAAAAAAACAAAAAACACTTGTGTTTTCTGTTTAGAAACCAGGCTGTGATATTGTCTTTAGATTAATTTTTTTGCAGAACCCCATCCCAATCAGTTTGCTTGTACGGCCGAACTTTCACTACTTTTATGCTTCACTCAATTAAAAACATGCTTTCTTAAGGATTTATTTTAATTATTTGTTTCTTTTTAAGTTGAAAGGCAGAGCTGCACAGAGGGAAGAATAGTAAGAGAGGGAATACCTGGAACTGAACTGAACTTAAACTGGAAGACAATAGATTCTTCCTTGTCTCCCAAGGGACAAATGAATGCAGAAGCCCAGGGCTTGACTCATTCTCCTTTGCTTTCCCAGACCATAAACAAGGAGCTGGATTAGTGGAGCAAGTGGGACTCAAATGGTCTTCCCCATGGAAATGCCAGCACCAAGGGCATGGCCTACTATACCACAGTGCTCCCCATCTCCATCCCCACCCCCCAAAAATATGTGTTTTGTGTGATGATCTGAAATGCTCTTTTATTGTGTGTATGTCTTCTTCCAGATTCTGTTGATATGGTGTAAGAGTGCTTTCTTGTAACTTTAGTCTATATACAGACCAACCTGTATCCATAGGCCCAACAGTCCATTCATATCTCCTGATTAAGGCAGAACCTATTTATTTTTTCATTTAAAATATGCTAGAACGTAATTCTAAATTTTTCATTTTCAGTGTGATCACAGGTACAAAAATATTGCTTATATATTAATTTGTGATTTGTATCATATATAGCAATATGATTTTCTTGACTGCTCAACTAATTTAAATGTTAAATTGAAGACGAGTTTGAAGTGTTATAATACATGACAGAACTGAGTACCAGATAATCAATTTGGCTATAAGTTTGTTGATCAATTAGTTACTTGAGGAAATGAGTTAAATGATATATTTCATTAAATGATGCTTAATCTACACTAATGAAGCTAATTTTTTGTCATTTTGGGTAAAAATGGAACAATTTTTCTTTCAATCAAAAAATAAATGTCTGATTACTTGGTAGGGTTCACAAAGTTATCCACTAATCTAATTATTATTTCAGCTTGAGACAGTTCATCCAAGACATTTATGAAACATCTACCCTGTGTCAGACACTGTGATACTGGTATGATTAAAATACTAAGCAACACTGACAAGGACCTGCCATGTTGGAGTTCACATGTCAGTGAGAATGACAGATAATAAAATAAACAAATGATTCAATCATAGTTAACAGGAGTGAAATCTACTCTAGATTCAACAACGCACGCTGAACTTCAAGAACCCTGCCAAACTCACACTCAGAAAAAGAATCTTCCAGGCATGGAAAAGGAGGAAGAAATCCTTTAAGACATCAATCGCATGTACTGGGAGTTGTGCTCAGATTTAACATAAATCAGAATGATGAGGGAACATGTTGGAACCCAGTTCAAGAGTTATTTTTCTTGGAAGTGCTCAGAAACCACACTTTGAAAATCACTAAGTTAGACAAATACAGAAAACAATTATATGGTTTCTCTTATGGTTTCTTATTTTGAAACGTATTAATTTGAGAGCCAGTGAAACACAGAGAAACATCCCATTTTCTGGGTCACTACTCAACTCACCAGCAGCTGGGAACTCAATCTGGGTTTTTATATGAAAAGCAGGAAGGGAACTATTTGCCCTATTGCAGACTGCCTCCCAGGGTGGATGCTACCTGAAAGCTGGAGCTGGAGGCAAGATAAGATTCAAATGGAGACATTTCGTTATTCAATGCTGGCAGAGGCATATAGGTTAGAAAAACAAAGTTGGTGCCATGTACCATGAACAAGTTGAGGTACATAATGTTCAACATGAAAGTTTCAAGAAAGAAAATTCTATTGTTTCTTAGCTTTGACTGTTAGTTGCTGGGTACCTAAGAGATCCGTGTGTTAAAAGCTTGACTCAGAGTGGCACTGTTGGGAGACAGTTGGAGCTTACAGTGTTGCATTACTTAGGAAGTGGATCCAATGGGAGAAATTTGGGTCACTAAAGGCGCATCTTTGGAATATAGTTTTAGTGAGAGGGTAGATAATACAAACCTGAATGGGCTGAGTTGCTCACTTTCACTCTTTCAAACTCTCTCTCTGTCTCTCTCCCTTAGTGGATCACAGTGTAATCTTTCCTTTGCACTCGTTGTGCCGGCCACTGAATGGTAATACGCCAGAGAAGTTGGGTCATCTGATCTTGCTCTGTGAACCTCTGAAGCTGTGAATGGAAATAAACTTCCTTCCTACATAAGCCTCTTCTCCCAGATTATTGTTGGCAGTGACAGAAAAACTGACTACTATAATTGTAATGGAATTTATTCAAGCTTAATACTCTGAAAAATATTTTAAAAATCATGTGATATGATAAACATAGTAGTGCTTCATCACAAGTTTATACTTCATCACACTGTTTATACATGTTACATACTATTATGCTTTATACTTTAAATATATACAGATCTTTTGAAAAAAGATCGATGTTGATAATACATGGAGGATGTCTATTATCTGGAAAAGACTGAGACTAAGTCTGCAAATGGAAACCACATAGTTAAAAAGACTCACATGGACCATAATAAGAAATCTGAATTCATTTTAAATACAGTGAGAAGATATAGAAGAAGGGTTTTCAGCCAGGGAGTATTATGATCTGATTTACATTTTAAAAGTGTCTCTCTGGTTGCTATTAATAAAACCTACTTTGGTAGTGAAAGAAAGGAAATAGACTTGTATAAGGTCATTGTTGTAATCCAGATGACACAAAATAATGTTTTATAGAAGAAATGGATTTGCTGCAAGAACAAATATAGATATTGAGCAAAAAGAGAAAGCAAGGATGACTTATATTTTGGGATGAATATCAGGGTGCCATTATTAATAGGTAGAGGATTCAGAGAAAATACAGAGCATTGATCTTATATTGTATATATAAGATATATATCAGCAGCTATATATACATTATATATATATATATACACATACATACATAACTTATATATAGTGTTGCTAGGCCTTGACACTTAATGTGATCATGACAGCAATGCATTCTAGACAATTTTTAGGGAGTAAAAAGTGGAAAGGAGCTAGCAACTATGCCAGATCATGGGGTTACTATAGAAATTTAATTTAAGACACGCAAGACTTAACAATGTATTTTTAAATCAATATTTGAGAGAAAGAAGCAAAATCAAGCTGGACAGGTTGGCATTTGATAGGATGAAGGTCATTATTTTTCCTGAAATTTAGACTCAAATTATGTTACCAAATGGTGTTAAGTTCACTGGTAGAACTGAGATCGAATCTATCAATGTGGTTGGAATTTTCCCAGTGGAACGTAATACATGTCTATCAGCTGAGTGGAGGAGCAAGAGAAAATGTTTAAAGTCATTAGCTTAAACAGGAAGTAGGGATTTTTTTCTTTTTAATTTTTACTTTTAGTGTCTAAAATGATCGTGTGAATAGTGGGATGTCTAGATGGTAAATTTAAATTGAATACACATAGTCAATATTCAGTTTACCAGCAATTGCAAATATCAAGATAATGAACCAAAGAGGATGATAGTTTGCCTGAAGATGGGGGAGAAAGAAATTGAAATGTTTGAAAAGGAGTGAGTACAGTATTATAACACAGAGTGTGAACTGACAAGAGAGTGTGAGCTGACAGGCAGGGGATTCTTCCAAACCAAGAAATAATAAATAATAAAAGAGAAATCAAGAATGGGAAGTGTACAGGCAGTCAAACAGTTATCACAACATATGCATAGAGTTACTGAGCTTGGGAATATGCCTTCGATACAAACATAATCTGCAAGCAATTAGCTTTTTTGCTTGAAAACACATTGCATCCTCTTTCTTTCTAAGTGCTGTCAAAATGTACTGGCTAGCAACTAAAATGTAACATATAAAACATGATGCAAGGAGATGGATATTGTACAAAGACAGGTGGACAGAAACAGCATGAAAAATAAGAGAGGAGGCATCATTCCACATTGATATCTTTTTATTCATAAATAAATGCATATATATTGTTCTAAGTTCACATGCACTACGTATTTACCATTTTAACTACTTCAGGTATATCTTACCTTTTCCTATAGTATAGAAGAACCAGGAATTAACACTGAAATTACATTTTCAAGTTAGAGGTATCTACTCATTATGTAAGATTTACTATGATGGATGGGGTTATGACATAGCAACTTAAGCCACCCTCTGCAATGTCAGCATCTATGTGGTGCCTGTTTGTGTCCCAGCTGCTCTACTTCAGATCCAGCTGCCCATGAAGGCAACAGAAGTTGGCCTATGTGCTTGGGAACCTTAAACCATGTGGGAGACCCAGATGAAGCTCCCAGATTCTGGTTTCATCACAGGTCATCAATGAACAATGCAATAGTTTGGGGAGTGAGACAGCAAGTGGAAAAATCTGAATATGTTTTTGAATATGTTCATCAATGCTTTAAAGCACTAAAGCCGGTATTGCAGAAACTCATTTATTTATCTGAAACCTCTGTTATGATGTATGATTGAGAGACACTAACATAAGATTAGAAAAGTGTAGTAGTATTATAATTTCAAATTTTGTAATATTTGAAGACGTTGTTTCATAAGAACATGTGCATACATTTATGACATGATCTGAGTGTATACACCCTACACACCTCACTGCAATTATCTTTAGGATGTGTAATTTCAATGTTATTGTTCCCTGTTTTCTTTGCAATTTTCTATTTTCTGTAATGAAAATATATGAGGAAACTTCAACAAGTTCATGGAGCAAGGAATTAGATACTTGCTTTGTGCGAAACACTTTAAAATCCATGATACATACTACACATAATGGTTTTAAGAATGCTGGTGAAAAATGCATGTGATGAATAATGTACAAATGGACTCTGCACAAATATTTTGAGTTTAACTTCTCCATTTTTCTCTTAAAGTGCCATCAAGTTACCCCAATAATTTTATGTGTTTATATTTAAAACTGAGAAAGAAGGTGTTTGAGCAATGGCCTACTTCTTCCTTTCATATATGACAGTATTTTTTTCACTTCCGTTTGATCTCCGTAGATGGCATTCAACACTTAACCATCCACGGCATGTAAACAGCTTGGATATCAATGTTGAAAATTTCCGAATAATTTAAAAGTACTAAATGGTTGGGAATCTTTTCTGTCAGAAAGAAGTATATTTGAGTGGGCAATTCTCTTTTATAAGGAATGCTTTAAATTTCTTGTTCCTTGATAGGGTTTATATTGATATATTTGTTACTGTTTAGGAAAGATGAAAAGAAACCACAAACACTGAGACAAAGCAATAGATAACCCAAAAGGATTCTTGTCCACAAAAAGGAAGAAATAATAATAAAACACATCTCTGTCACTTCTAAATAATCATGGAGTAGGATGGTAGACCATATAAATAAAATTCCCCTTTATTTGATTTTTTGTTATTTACCCTTAACTTTTCTGAACATAGGAACATTAGAATGAAAAATAATGCAACACCAAATACTGGTACTGGTTGGTCAGAAAGTAAGTTAGGACCAGCTATTTAGAGAAACATTTTTTTTTCTTTTTAAATATTTTATTGTTATTTGCAAATGATTTTTAGCAAGGAGGAGAGAGATATCTTCCATCTACTGGTTCACTGCCCCAAATGGCCACAATGGCCAGAGCTGAGTTGATCCAAAGCAGGAGTAACATGCCTCTTCCCAGCCTCCTGCAGAGGTGCAGGGTCATGAAAATTTTATCCATCCTCCACAGGTTTCCCAGGTCATAAACTGGGAGATGGAAGGGAAGTAGAATACCTGAGACATGAACCAGCAGACATTTAAGACGCTAGCTCTTGCTGGCAGAGGATTAGCCATTTGAGCCATCACACTGGCCCTTCAGTAGTTTTCTTCTAAAACATCCATTCAACTGGCACATGGCCCAATATTTTCAGGCTTACAATGTATTTTAGAGACCTGAAATTAACAATTACTCAGAAGCTATGTATAGTGCCTATTTAATAATTTTAGCATGTATCATATATATAGTTTTAAAACCAGGTGCAAGGAATAAAAAAATGCATTTTTATGATTATTGCAATGATATGAAAATCAAGTAACTTAACTTTTCACAGATAAGAAGTCGAATGGTGGAGATGAAACAAAGTTCTGACGCTGTTTCTATCAATACTTACTGCTTCTAATCACATCCACCAGAGTAAAACAAGTGCTATTTCTTTTGACAATCAACCTTGATAGTTAAGATACTGAAAAAAAATTTACCATTTTTAGCAAATTTCATTATGTGTTTATAGTAATAGTTAACAGAAGCAAAAAAAAAAAAAAAACTGGATTACCAAATGACCAAAAACGCTAAAAAAAAAAAAAAAAAAAGAAAAAATTTAAAAAGTACCTCTGCTGCTGTAAGAAAATTTGGCAAGGCCAGAAAATGCAGAACACTGCGATTGAAAACAGCCTAATTTAGAATCACGCTGAAAGATTACCCAAGTGTTCTCAACTCAACCTATCTGATATAGCCATGCTTTGATGTATATGTAATTTCCAGGGTAGGTGATGCTGAGAAACTATCTTTGAGAGCTCTTCAGACTCAGGAAGTCACTCAGGGAGGGGCAGTCCATATTTCCGTAAGGTTTAGTAAATCCTATGAGCCACTAGATCACTGAATAGATCGTATTGCCCTAACATTTCTAGCATCTTTGACCAACACAAAACTACGAAGAAAATTTTGAAAAATGGTCAGAGATGTAGTGACTACGTTGATAAGTCACCTGTCATTAATAGGAGGAATCGTATAGCTAAATAACACACCGAATATGAAGTCGGTAAATATGTTTGTAGTCCCCATTCCCTACAGGAATCATCGAAGTCACAGCAAAGCTTCACAAAGACACAGCATTCATACGAATTTTAAAAGAACTTGATTCCTCTAGCCTCATAGAGTACCGTGGACTCTCAGGAAGGACTGTGGTGAGAATTTAATAGCAACATTATTATGATTATTATACTTATCCTGAAGTTCTTAAGTAGAACATTGAATAAAGCACATCTGATGGAACATTTACTGCTCCAGCAATTTTACTGGAACACTGAGGTCTCCTTTTAAAGGGCCTTCAAAATGGAGCTTATGAAAAGATGAGTTCAAGGAAATGTCATTCTTTCAAAATGCATTTTCTTAAGTTGCCATTTTATAAGTAAATTAGTTTTACTCACTTGCTCTTTCCCCTTACATTTTACGCGAAAAACTGTAAACCTGTATGCTAATGATCACCAGTTACATAAATGGCGAAATGAGAGACCATTGTGTGATGGATGGATAGCAGCACTAGCAGCTGATAAATAGTGTCAGCCATTATACCCTATTTGCTGTTCCCAAAATGTGACCTCCTAAGAGGTCCTTCGGAAAAATCTTATCATCTGGGAGGTTAATCACATGCTAAAAGCATGTAGAAAAACCAAATTTTGGCACTAACTAAAGATTTTTATGTTGTAAAATTCTCAGAAGCATTATAAATTCAAGTCTAAATTACACAGGACTGTGAATTACTGTTATCGTATCTGCTGAATTTTAAAAACTGATACCATTTCAATGTGTTAGAGGCAACGATTCTTGCATTTTTAAATCATTTTCTTATCTATCAATTTGCATGGATTTGTTAATTCTTAGCAAAACCGATTTACCCAAAAGATATCGTTTATTCTCCTGGCAACCTCTTCACAGACTTCCTTGGCAATGAGCATTAAAGCATTCCTGTATTTACTACAGTGAAGTGCTGAGTTAAGCAAAAATACAAATACTAAACAAAGGTACATATTTACATTTTCTAAAGTCAGTGTAAACATTATTTTTAAAGACAGTAATGTTCAGTAGTTAATAGTAAACAAAAAGACAAGCTCCTGTTGAAGCTGAAAATATTTAGCAGTTTGTCTAAGAGATTGCTACAAGAGAGAGAAATTAAAACATTTTGAAAGAATGAGTATGAGAAAGTGATCTACAGCCAAATATTTACTGCAACACAATCAACAACAGTGAAGACATGAAAACAGCCCAGATGCCCAATGAAAGAGCAGTAGATAATGAAACTGCGTTATATTGACTCCACAAAATACTTCTCAGCGATCATGAAGCACAAACTTCCACCACTTACAACCAAAGGGTACTTAACAAAATTAAGCTCAGGGAAATGAGTCAGTCTCAAAAGGACAAATACCATATGTTCTTTCTGATGCTACAAGGCAGCATTTATACAAAATAAATACATAGGTAACAAACACATATCTAGGTAAACAAGTACAGACATATATTCACATAGATGAACTGTATAATGAAGACTGGCATACTGGGATGAGAAGATAGATTGCAGTATGCGTGTGTACTCCCAAAGGAAAGGTGGACTCATGATGAAACTATTAAAGGTACCTTGACACTATGTACTAGCTTTGGCCGTGATAGATTTTAATAGCACAATGTTGGAAATGTGACTGTTGCTGAAGGATTCTATCATTGTAACAGTATGGGAGGAACTGATGGAGATGGAGAATGCGGAGGAAAGAAGGGGAGATGGATGGGAAAATCCCTACACCTGTAAAACCACAGCATGGAAAATAATAATGACATTTTTAAAAGATGAAAGCAAAGGAGTTAGATGAAAAGATGAGGAGACAGTAACTGAAAATACATTGACTTCAATTTCTTCTCTTGTACCAGGTAAAGATATGTGAAATTAAATGGCTCTGTCGACATTTCCAAGATGAGTGACACTGTTAGTCCTCAGAAAGGTAGCTGAGTGCTTTCCTTGTTTACCGAAAGCAATCAGAAACTGAAATATTGACTACTGTAAAAGATTTACCAGTTCTGATGTACCTATTTTAGATATAAAAATCTATGCTCAATATCAAATGACTAATATTTTATTGATTCAAGAACACAAAAAGAAAGTTGAAGAAACCAAAACAGTAATTAAAAAAAATTCCAACAGAAAGGCATATTATTAAGATGTGGCACAGAAATACAGAGAGCAGAATTAGAACCTTAAAACTCCCTAAACATTTAGAACCCAATTTTCAAGGGACATTATGTGTTCAGCAAGTTTAAATGACTCGTAAATTTTAGTCAAAACAAGTTAACAAGCAAACCAGAAATGGACCAGAATCAAACTAGTCTCCATACGACCTAACAGAGCTGTGAGTGCTGGGGGAGGCGTTACTGCTGATCCCACAGCTGCAGCCCTAACCAGTTACTTTTAATCACCCTTGCAGTCTCTGTAATACAAAGTTCTGGGAAATATGCGTCGTTGAACCAATGCTGTAATGATATACTATGAATTTTCAAGTGCATTATCAGGTGGATTTCCTCTGCTTATCCATCAGATATTTTTTAAGGTTAATATAAAAACATCTCTAAGAAAAATATTAGGCATTGCTAGGAAGAGTATCATTTCTCTGAACACATGTCTGTAAAGGGTGAAAATGCTCAGAAGAGGTAATGGAAAGATCGAAGCTGACAGAGAGGTACGTGAGATGTAGCTGTCAGAGGAAGTGAAACACAAGTGAAAACAACGCCACAGCGTTGGAGTTGGAACTCTTACCGAAGCTAAGAGAAAATTCCAAAGTTCTCGTGTAAAGGAAACCTGACAATCACAAAGCGTCTCTATTACAGAAATCATGAATGGTTTTCTCTTGACTTTCAGCTAACTTTAATATTACTCAGTGACCCCTTAAGTTTTCTGATCACTCTGTAAACACATGTATACCTGAAATAACATTTTATTGCAAAGCATATGAGAAAATAAACACCAATGTCTACTGAGCTGTTGATAAAGCAATAACACCGTCAGATCTGTAGATGGATAGATTTCCTTTTATATAAATGCTAAGTGGTAATATCGCCTTGAAAAGAATTTATCCCAGTTCATCAGCAATAATGCACGCTCAATCTAGCATAAGTAAATGTGGATAAATATGGAATGTATCACTACTGCAACCTGTGAACAGTGCAAGCAAAAGCTTCCCTGCAGCATAAGTGTCTGTGTTTAGTCTTCTTTGTGTTTAATTTTAAACATAAACTATTTCAGCCATATTTTATTGCTTAAAATATTTTATAGCTTAGTATTCTATTTGTCATTACAAAGAATTGTTACAGCTTGATTGAAGTAATGCTAAACAAATAGGAAAAAAACATTTCAAAATGCAAACATTCTACCTGCTGAAGAAAAAAATGTATCTTAATGTGAATACATAGGTTAAATATGCAAATGTAAAGAAATTCCACATCATAGAAATCATGTGCCAAATCTCATCCCGTGATATTTCTTAGCAACTGCTAAGAACTCCTTTAGAGAAACTCCTTTAGAGAAAAAAAGGAGTTATTTGAAAAATAAGAGGAGTTGATGATTTATGAGTACATTATTGTTTTATTTCTTCATTAACAGTTATAGACTCTGTATATTAGCTGCAGATAGATATTTGATGATTAGAAAACGTTTTGAGAATATTGAGGTGATATTTAAGTGCCGAATAACAATAAGCACATGTTATGAAAATAAAACCCTGGTTGGTGACTTCAGCATATTTAGCTTGCTATTGTAATCTGTGTAAAAGCCTTTATTAGATAATGTGATGTGCTGCTTGTGATGAAGTTAAGTTATGTTGGCATCAGAGTCTATTCAAAGAAATTTTTCTGAGAAAATCTTCAACCATTGAAAAACCAGAAAACACTATCTCCAAATAAGTCACAGACGTTATACTCACTTACTCTTAAATAAAATATTATAGATAATGATGATTTTTTCAACTACACACAAGAACATTTTTATGAAGAGAATTTATATGCGTGTTATAAATGTAATCTAAACACCTGCTCCGATAACCTCTTGATATCCTGAGATATGACAAAATTGACAGAAGCAGATACAATATTAGAAGAGAGTGATATAAAAAAGAACTTGCACAGGAGAAATTGAGATCAAAGAATTATTTGTGATCTCAGTTATTGTAGATAATGAAACAGAGTGATAATTTAATTTCTTCGAGCTTTCTTGTAAATAATTTCAGATTGTCAGCAAAGTGCTGCTTAAAGTTACCTTTAAGAAATATATATTTAATGCTTTGCACCTCAATACTGCATGTCAAACCCATCTGTAACTTTCATAATCATTCAAATGAGAGATAAACAATGTATGACTGAAATTTTGAATATACGTGACTTACAAATTTCACTAAATATAGAGTATTCAGTTTCACATATTAGATATAAAGTTGAATAGGTTAAATAAAAATCTTTCATTCTCTACTATAGGAAAAATAAGTGAATTGTGAGTCACTATAATTCCATGTATAACGGAAGGGAATGTAGTTGACTCTATAAAATTATGCAATTAATAGACAAATTACATTTCTCTTAAGATATTTAAATAACCATTGGATGAAAGTATGTGTAAAGAAAAATTCAAAATGACTAATTCCCAATAATTATCATCACTGATAATGACAGAACAAAACCGATGCACGCATGTATTTTGGGGTCCAATGCTAAACAAGTGAGGTAGGCATCTCTACTTGCTCTTTTGCCCTGCTACAACACACTAGGAAGGTTACATATTTGCTTCTTTTAAGATACATTTGTGAAAGGCAAAGTCATATAAAAAGGACTGGGAGAGAGAGAGAGAAAGAGACATACTTTACCTACTGGCTCACTTCCCAATTGCTTACAATGGCCTGTGGTAGACCAGGCCAAAACCAGGAGCTTGAAGGCTCATGTGGGGCTCCGTGTAGGTTCAGGAGCCCAAGCATTTGGGCCATATTCAGCTGCCTTCCCAGAAGCAATAGCAGGGAGCTAGGTTGCTAATGAAGTACCCTGGTCTTGAATGGGCACCCACGTTGATGCCAGCATCGCAAGCAGATGATTGACTAGCTATTCCACAGTGCCAGGCCCAGATTTATATATTTCAATGACTCTAGATTTCTACAACTGCTGAAGAATGAAATGACAACTTGAATACTTTTATCTTCAAATTTATCTTATTTATCTATTAATTTATATGAAGCATTCATGCTACAATAATAAATATCTATGGCCAATGTGTGTCATGTACAATTTTTCAGTATTGTGGGTACAGATCATAAGTCCAAAGAATTATAACCTCCAAGATCTACTGCTAATTTCTTATCACACTGCTAAATAGTGCCTGTATTGTCATATGTATTCTTTCTATTTATTTTTCTTCCAGAGATATGTGGGGAGGGAGCCAGGTCTATGAGCCCCAGGGACAGGGGTTCTGGCAGGGCCTGGATCACCTGGACTGGGTCTTTAGGCCCACTTGCATGGTGGATGCAGGGTCCATGGGCCCTTGGTTTTGGGTGTCTAGCACGGCCACTGGCGGCCTAGGATACCAATGGTGCCAAATGAATCCCACTGGTTACTCAGTGGTGCATTTATCGGGGCTTGGTATGTGGCCTTGTAGGGGGGTCTGAGGGATAGCACAGGTGGGAGCAATGAGGGAACTTGAGGGTTCACATCCAGGATTGAGTCAGAACTGGGCCTCAGTAGAAAAGACGAAGAGTGGGTGGCAGGCCCAGGTGCACATGGAGAAGATGTCAGCTCTTTGGGGGCCTGCAGAGGACATCTGGGACCACAGAAGAAGGACAGAACAAATTGGACAACTACCCCAGGCAAGCATTGATAGCAAATATCTGGGTAAGTGGAGACTTTTATGTCAACCAGTGGGCCTTGGAAGGATTTCCTCATCCTTGGATTGGCGAGATTGACAGCATTTCAGAACTACTAAAACCACTTCAAGCAGAACCTTCAGAATATACTCACATCAGGGACCCTGATTGATACCAGGTGGTCATTCCCCATTCATGGGTCCTAGGGCAATTGGGAGGCTGGGTGTGGCTGCTCCCCTTATTCTTTTCCCCAAGATAAAGGAAGAAGAAAAAGAAAAATTGAAAAAATATCATCTCACCCTTTTTCCCTAACCCTCAATCTTTCCCACCCTGATCAATCACATAAACATTACAAAAAATAATTTAAAAAAATTTAAAAAAAAATTTGTGACAATCCAATATTAGCAAACTTTTTCAGACATTGGGTAGGCAGCCATATTACATAGAAAACTATATTGTTGTAGAACTAAAACTTAGTTCAATTCTATCTTAATGAATGCTTTTTTCCCTTTTACTGTGCTTCATCTTTGTTTAGATTGCATAATAAAATATATCATTAAGTTTTCCTGTTACTTCCCTAGAAGTCACAAGAAATAATGTCTCCATTTATAAAATGTTAATTAAATGTAACCATTTAAACAAATGAATAGCAATCCAAGACCAAAGCAGCAAAAACAAATTGCTTATCACTAATATTCCATTAAATGTATTCTGTGAACTAAATTTCACAGAAAAAAAAATCTCAAGCAAATTTCCTAACTGTTCAGTCTTTGCTAAATGCTAAGTTTCATCTTTGAACATTAAGCAAATTCAAACTAGTGTGAATCTACGTAGTTTGTTATCTCCCCCCTCAGACTAGGGTAGAACACTAGCACTGGGAAAGTAGCACGTGCTTGTCTAATTCTCCCATGTCAAGTTTGAAACAAAGAAAATCCAGAAGGGTAAATGTAAGGCTTTACTGTATAACTATGGATTTAATCTATCCATGTTTTTCACTGTGTGAAATTTATCTCACCTACCATTTCTATTGCTTAGAATTGTTTCCATTCATTATTGGGAAATCCTCCTCCCTTGAGATAATTCAGAAACAACGGAAAATCCCAAGAATCAAGAGATACCTGTCTTAGCCTCAGTTTCTCATGAGATCACCCAAATTCTCACAAAGGCATTGCTTTAGACTGCCCCTTTCCAGGCAAAGTCGGTTCCTCTCCTCCAAGCTCATGACTGCCCCAGAGTACCTTACACACACACACACACACACACACACACACACACACACACACACACACACTGGCCACTAAGCTCAGCCCTTGCTGGTCATTATGAAAGAAGTCATTTCCCATTCTTCTGATCATATGCACTCACATATGGAGTGTTGAAGCAGGAATCAGGCATCTCTGTGTATCCCACACAAGTACAGGTTTAATCTCTTTGAGTATTATTTCCAAGCCCTCTTCATGTGATTGAATGAGTAGGTAGCATGCTTTCTCCCCTGGTGCTGTGGTGCATACAGAATGCAAGGTAAATCTGTAATTATCTCCTAAGAAGGAAGTAGGGAAAGAACTAACCTTACCAGAACACATTTATGTTTACTTCTGTATCATCCCACATGAGTTAGTGTACGATGCCAGTAAAATATCTGAAGCATATTTCTTCCTGAGGAAAAGACGCAACGAGCTTCCTTGGGGTAGTGCAGAGTACCACGTGGCGACATGGAGGAAGCGTATGTGCTTCTCTCTACGTCTTTGCTTCTGCTACTGCAATCCTATCTTGGGACTTCCACCATGATGACCATGAGTTATAAGATTACATAGTTGCTCAAGTTTTATACTATTTACACATATTCATGCATATGAACTAATATCTCATATATACATTATATATGTACACACAATGTACAATGTACTATGAAAAGTTTCCATGAATAATTAATGTAAATTTTAGTAACAAATTCAGCTCTACAAACTAAGTCTAGGTTTCAAGGTATTGTAGTGGACTCAGCTGAGTTTCGGTAGTAGATGAATGAAACAGGCACAGTAGCGATCCGTGCATGTTGGTCATCTCGGAAGTTTACAAGTGTATCAATGGGATTTCAACACTTTAAAGTATTTTGCTAATTTTTATGCTCTCAAGATTTTCAAACATAAATGATAAAACACAATTTTAGAAGCTTAAAATTTATTTATTTATTTTTTTTTTTGGCTTAAATGTGTTGAATCAAACTACTCTTCAACTGATTGTATAACATGCCTAAAAAATTGTGTTAATTTTAAAGGCTTCACTATTTTCCTTTAAAGCTGTTCTGCTAACCATTCTTTTCCTTATTTCAAACCACAGTCAAGCATTAGGGAAACTATAATCTCAGTCTGAATCTCCCTATATCATCTTCTTCTTTACTTATTCTCCATTGCCCCTTTTAGCTTATTTTTCTGACACTGAACACAATGAGCATCAGTGCTTATAAAATGTAACAACCACAATTCAACGATTCTTCTTATAAATCGTTGTATACAAGAGTATCACAATTTAGAATCAATGCATTTGCCAAATAACAGCCTAAATGAATAAACACTTTTGAAGCAAATTTATATCATTTTCAGATTACATGTTATTAAGTATCATATATCAAATAATAACTTGTATGTATCATGCTATATCTCATGTTTAGGCATGCTGACTGCTTTTTATCATTTGGATCTACACTTTAATATAAAGAATTAGAGATATTCTCATTATACAAAAATCCATAGCACTTTTATTCTAATGTTATCAAGGAAACAAATAAAAGTGCTTTGTATTCCTCGCCTTGAATGCATCAAAATCCCAAATGGGCACCAGTTCTAATTCAGCAGCCCCACTTCCCATCCAGTTCCCCGATTGTGACCTGGGAAAGCAGTCAAGGACGGCCCAAGGCCTTTGGACTCTGAACCTGTGGGGGAGACCTGGAAGAGGTTCCTGGCTCCTGGTTTAGGCTCGGCTCAGCTTTGACCATTGTGACTGCTTAGGGAATGAATCATCAGACAGAAAATCTTTCTCTCTGTCTCTCCTCCTCTGTGCATATCTGACTTTGCAATGAAAATAAATGAATCTTTAAAAAATAGTTAGCAGGGATAGACACTGTAACACAGAGGGTTAAGCCAGTGTTTGGAATGCCTGCATTCTATATAATACTACCAGTTTGAATGCCAGCTGCACTGCCTTTGTTCTAACTCTCTGCAAATCACCTGGGAAGAAGGTGGTTATGGCTCAAGTGTTTGAGATTCTGCCTCCCATGTGGGAGGAAAGGACAGAGCTCGGCTCCTTCATTCAATCTGGCAGAACCCCAACTCTTGCAGCCATTTGTGTAGTAAATCACTCTCCCGTATAAAATCTCTCTCTTTCTATCTCCATTTAAATAAAAAATAAATATTTTAAAAGAAATATTAGAAAACACACATAAGGCAAAAAGAAGAAAATTAAAATAGAATCCCATTACTTTCACACAACAAATATACAAGATAATTAATCTATTGATAATCTCAATAACATAAAAATATTTCATTTTTAAAGGTAATTACTGTATTTGAAAGTTGAATTACAGAGAAAGGGAGTGATGAACGGGGGAAAGATGGAGAGAGACATCTTTCATCCACTGATTATCCTCAAATGACTGCAAGGGTCAGAGCTAGGCCAGTACAAGGCCAAGTGCAAAGAACTTCTTCCTGTTTTCCCACAAGGGTTCAGGGACGCAAAGAACTGGCCTTCTTCCACTACTTTCCCAGGTCATAAGCTGGGAGCTGGATCGGAGGCACAGCAGTGGGAACTAGAGCTGGTGCCCATCTGAGATGCTGGCACCACAGGCAGAAAATTAGCCCAATGTTTTCATTTTTTTTTAAGTCCCAGTTTTATAACCAAAGTATCTTATTGCCACTTAGATTTAGATAATTTATTTCAATAATGCTTTGCTCATTTTCTTATCTAAAGAAAGAAGCATGCCTTCCATAACACCCTGAATATACAGTAAATTCTGTTCCAATGGATTGGAATGCAGTTAGAGACCTAGGACAGCAGAGTAAGACCTTGTTTTCAGGCCCCTTGAAAATCACCATTGGCGTTACAGATGTAAATAAGCACAGAAACAGTAAAACAGAGCAAGTAGAACAAGTTACACATTTAAATCTCTGCTGTGGATTTGTGATTTGAGTCAGACAAAGACCCTTGGTCCTCCAGACCTCTGTTACCTTTTATGGACTTACTGAGAAATGGAGTGATTTGATTACCCCTTGATCCAGCAGGTAGACTGTTACTCTCTGAAGGCTCAACCCCAAGCCAAAGTCTTGAACACTCCTCAGTCCTGATGAAGCTGAGTTGTTGCCCAAAACAAGGAAAGAAACTGGTCCTGGTACTTAGACAAACTCCTTAAGTCCTCGTAGCAACATCATATCTCCCAAGCCTTTGCTCTGAACATAATTTGATGCATCTTTCTCCCATTCAATGCAAAAATGATGCGGACCACTCTATAGTAAGGAATTTGACTAATCAGTTTGCTACTCAGTGCTTCTTTCTTTGAAATCCCGTTGGAATCTTAGCTTTAGACACTTTGGAGCACTCCCTTGCCACCACTTTGGGGGTTACTCAAGCCACAATTTCAACCTATATGAAATGGATTAGCATGATATAAAGCCATTAATAGGTCAGAAGCCTTCAGTGAAGCCAAGAGTTAGAAAAGCATCTTCAATATAATAATATTATAAAATGTTTTAGTGGGGTATCACTTGACAGAGTAAAACAAGGTAAATCTTTTGAGTATTTGATTCAAGCGAGATCAGAACAGCTGATTCAGTAAAATAGATTTAATTCAAAAGAAAGTTGTGTGTCAAATTTGTGACCCATTTGAGACATTAATTCAGTAAGTAGTCTTTGATTTGGTTAGCTGCGATCAGTGCTGACAATAATATTTTGTAGGTTGCTGCCTTATGGCTTTCCACTAGATAAAGGTAAATGAGAGTGAAAGAGTTTTCATTAGATATATTTAAGCTCCATTTGCAGGATAAAAAAAAGTTTTCTGTATTTGGCATAGAGCAATAATTTCTGGTGTTGATAGTGCTTTAGTGATTTAATATTTATGCTCTACCTACTTAATTTAATTTTATACCCAGTCATTGTAAGTTCATTCACATTCTCACCTGCTAAACTCTGACATAATGAGATGAGCCTTTACTAGTCTTATGTGCCTGTAGAGGAATGATTAAGATGATTTTGGTCTCATGATTTGATCCATTGTGCAAGGAAACTCAAGTAATAGTGGGAATTCCTCAGATGTACAACAGATAATTTAGAGTTGGAAGGAAAGGGCTAGTTGTTTCCTAATCTTAGATACCAAAACAGGGAGAGGTTGGCATAAATGAAAAAATGTGAGCATCAACTGAGCCAAGATGATTGTGGCTGGAGTTCAGATAGCAGCACTGATGACAGAACAGCAAATCATAAATGGCCACCAAGCAAATACCACTCACATAGGATATGACTGATGGAAATACTTAGATGGTCTAGAAAAAAATGACTTCAAGGACTGTGAACAGTAAAATAAAAAGATATTTCTTCACATAATTGCTAATTTTTCTCCAATTTACTTTTTAACATATTCACAAATTTAAATAAAAAGAGTTATACCTCAACACATTTATAAAGCACAAACTATTTGACAATAATGGGCTATTCAATAAATATATCAAAGGAGATTATTAAAAGGTGAAACCTGGAAGGAAGGAAGGAAGGAAGGAAGGAAGGAAGGAAGGAAGGAAAGAAGGAAGGAAAGAAGGTAGGGAGGGAGTCTTGTATTCCCCGGTTCACTCCCCAGATGCTCACAAAACCCAAGTGCCTGGGGCAGTCCAAAACCAAGAGGCAGGAACTCCATTCAGGTCTCCCAAACGGGTGGCATTAACTTAACTATTTGAGCAAAAGCCTGCTACCACCCAGGATGTACACCAGCAGGAAGCTGAGTAGGAAGTGAAATCAGCGCTCAAGCCCAGGCAGTCAGATTTGAGTGTGCATATTCTGAGGGATTACTTGGACACACTGTAGTGTAAAACCTGCCAGAACCAATTATATTTATGTTCTTGGGTTTTTGTTTCTTCTACCTTGAACAGTTACAGTTAATGACAAGAGCAATTAAGGATTAAGGGCAGTAATGAGTTTCCTAAAAATATGAATTTGAAAGGAATGATAAAAAATTCAGGATGCTGAAGACATATGAACTGGGAGGGGGTGCAGGAATGTAATTTAGTGGTAAGATGTTTATATCCCACATATATAGACGCCTGACTCCAGCAGCCTGCTAATGTGGTACGAGAGATGGTGGTGATGGCTCAAGTGACTAAGTTGCTGCCACCCATGATAACACCTGAATTGACTCCCTTGTTTTAGATCAGGTCAGCCCATGGCCTGCTAGTTCTGGACATTAGGATGTGAACAGATGAATGAGAGTGCATTCTCTCTCTCTCTCTCTCTCTCTCATACACATATAAATAACTAAAAAGTAACTAAACAAAATGTGTAAAATGTTTAAGAAAGTATAGAAAGTCTTTTATTTTTTTCCAGAGGGATGATGGTGATGGAGGGTGTGGAACTAGTGAAAAGGTTTAAATATAATTAGTATGATTGCTTATTTGTATCATTTAAAGTATACTACTACAAAGAGAGTAGAATATAGATATAACATCTTTTAAAGATTTATTTATTTACATTCAAAAGGAGGATTTAGAAAAGGAGAGCCTGGGGGAGGGAGAGAGATCTCCCATCCACTGGTCCACTTCCCAAATGGCTGCAATGGCCAGAACTGAGTCAGGTGTGGCACACGTGTGCAGAGGCCCAAGGCTAAGACCCATCCTCTGATGCTTTACCAGGTTATAAGTAGGGAGCTAAATAAGAAGTAGAGCAGCCAGGGAACAACCTGGCACAATATGAGATGCTGATGATGCGTGAGGATTAGCATCCTATGCCACTGCAGCAGCACCATAGAGCTGCTGTTTTTTTCTGTTGTTTTAAAAACTACTTATTATTTTATTTTGGTAATCTTTACATAGTTGATTAAGGCACAAAGGGTCAAGGGCTACGGGAAAGTAGGTAAGATCATTGTTTTCACATTTTTTTTTCTGTATGTGTGCTAAGACAAGAGATAAAGGAAGAAGCTCCAACCAGCCTCCTACCCATCCCAGGGTCCCTGGCATGGAGCATGCTCCAAGGGCA
The DNA here is from genome assembly GCF_017591425.1 of Ochotona curzoniae. Taxonomy (NCBI): domain Eukaryota; kingdom Metazoa; phylum Chordata; class Mammalia; order Lagomorpha; family Ochotonidae; genus Ochotona; species Ochotona curzoniae. The sequence goes on along the minus strand of NW_024466502.1, from coordinate 35,822,114 downwards.
CTGCTCAAGTGGTTTGATAGTTCAACAGTTCTGAATTGCTGCCAACCTCGCTATTCCAAGCACGATGAGGTCGCTCCAGAATCCACTGGCTGATATAGTCCACCTTAGAACCTCCAATAGCCTAGATTTTCACTGCCAACACATGACTTGGGTAGTTGATTCATTTGTCTGTTCTCCATCCTCTGTTGTGGCACCAGGTGTCCTCTGCAGGTTCCAATGGACTGCCATATACTCCATGTACACTTTGATTTGCTGTCTACAGTTCCATCTGAGCCTCTGAAGAGGCTCAGCTTTGACACATGCACTCCATGGCCAGACCATGGAAACTACACTTCTCCTCATGGTTGGGGTTCTGAGATCAACTGTTCAGTTGGAGGGAACCCCAAAGAAACTTCATCTGAGGTGATCCCAGGCCTGATTCTTATGTGTGTATGTCAGTGTAGGGTCTGGCACAACCCATCGCGGCAGTCAGCTTAGGCATAGATTGCTACTTGCAATTGCTGAGTCAATTCTGTTTCCAGCCCTATCTTCCACACAAACCAATGGGTGGTTCAGTCCAGCCTGATTCTGCCCACCTCACACTCGGCCCTCACATAAACCAGTGTGGTAGCTTCAGCCTAGGCGACTCCCAAAAAACCCCACCAGGCCTGCCTCTACCCTGGTTCTTGTGTTTGTCGGTATGTAAGCAGATTAGTCCAATCTGTCCCACATTCCATTCAGCTCTCCTACGTGTCAATGGGCATTGAAGCCTAGTTCAACCCAACCAGGCCCACTATCCAGGCCAGACACATGTTGATGGTTGCCATTCAGTACAGCCATGTCTTCCCCAGTCCTGGTTTTCATGCTCTCCAGTGGGAGTGGTAACCCAAGAGGAAGGTACCCACTATCTCCCTATTGGGCCCATTCCCACTCCTGGATCATGCACTTTCCAGGTGGTTCTGCAGTTAACTTGATAGAATTAGCCCCTAGTGCCAGCATCTGCCAGCTAATGAGTTGCAGCAAATCCCAACCAACACTCACTCACTCGTGATTTATGTTTGCACCGATAGGGACAGTCAACCATGCCTGACTTTTCCCTGATCCAGCTCACATGAGGCCTGCAGGTGTTGTAGCCCTGCTTAATCTGGTCGGCCCCCATTCCAACTCATGCTGTAGTGGGAGTAATATTCCAGCAGGGGAGCCGTTCACATTCCCCTACACTAGCTTTACCCCTGTCCCCAGGGTCTTGCATATGCTGGTTGGGCATCATGGCCTGCTGACATGGCCCGCTTCACCTCAGCTTTTACCAGTGGGTGTTGTAGCCTGGTCCGGCCCAGCCCACCTCAATTCTAGCTCAGGTTGGTGGGGTCCAAAGCTTAGCCCAGCCAAGCCAGCACCCAGTTCAAGCCCTCATGTGTACTGGTGTGTTTTGCAACCGAATCTGGCCCTACCCACACTCCATTCTGGTGCTCAGATTCACCTGCGGGTAATGTGAACTGGCCATGCCTGGTTTGCCCCCTGCCTGCACCACCCCTTGGCCTGGTCTGGGCTGCTCCTTATTGCGGTTTTTGCACTCATCTGCATGGTCTGTGTCCTGACAGAGGAGTTTCCCAAGCTTCTCTATCAGAACCATTCCCAATGCCAGATCTTACACACACTGATGGGTCCATGGGCCAGCCCTACTCAGTCTACCTTCTGATCTAGCAGGGACAATGGCCTTTCCTGATTAGCCTTCAGTCCTTTCCAGTTATTATTGTTGGGTATTACTTCCCACTCTAACCTGGTCCACACACAGACAAAGCTCATACTCGGCTCATCAGGGGCAAAAATCTATCCTAACCCGTCCTACACCTACCCTGGTGTTCATGAGCACCAGAGAGATCTGGGGTCTAGCCCAGTCTGGCACACCCAGCCCCAGTGCACATTTGTCCAAGGTGCACGACAGTCATATCCAGACCAGAACACAGCTCTCATTACAGCCTCGTACTTACCAGTAGGAACTACAACCCAGTCAGTGCGTCCCCTTAGCTAGGTATATTCCCAGCTATACATCCTGCACGTGGCAGTAGTTGTTCAGACCCAGCTTGGTCTAGTCCCTCACTGTCATGACATTTGTGTTTGGATGCTGTAGCCTGGCCTGACCCTGCCTAAACCAAGTCCCACCACTTGCAGGCGGGTGCTGGAACCTGGCCCTGCTCTGTCTGCTCCCCTCCCAGTCTCATGCAACCTGGTAGGTGTGACAGCCCAGCAGAGCTTGACCTGTGCTCCAGTCTGGTTTCTGCCCTTGCTGGTGAGATAAGGTTGGCTCAGCCCTGCCCAGTTGCTCATCTTCAAAGCCAACCCACACATTAGCAAATAGTTGGAGTTACCATGCTTAGGCTGCCCAACACCCAGGCCTGAAACACATGCTCACCAGCGGGAGCTGTGAGGCCCAATACGTTCCCCAAGTTCCCAGGTTCTCCCACTCAGTCCACTCCCTGAGCCAGAGCTCACGTGCTCCAGCAAGTCATACAGTGACATTTTAAATGAACTCTGCAATAATGTACATAAATGTGCCACTAAATAAAGAGATAACAAAATTTAAAGGGCGAAAGAACACTGCTCAAAAAGCATAAAGACAACAGCTATAAAGAAATCTGGTTCTAATATGTCAATTTCTTCATAGATATTCATTTCCTAACTGCTCCACTTTTCAATTAAACTCCCAGCTAATGCGCTTGGGACAAACACTGAAGATGGGTCACGTGCTATCTGTCACTCATGTGCGAGACGAGGTTGGAGTTCCTGCTGCCTACTGTTTTCCGATTCCAGCTCTAGCCATTATTAGCATCTGGGAAGTGCAACAGCAGATGCAAAATTTCCATGTGTGTCTCCCCTTCTCTCTGTAACTCCAATTTTCAAATAAGCAGATAATTCTCTTAAAATATAGATTTCTGAGAGCATTAGATTGACCAAAACTTAGTCACAAAGACATAAAAAACTTGAACAGACCAACAACCATGGCTGAGACTGAATCAAAGGGAAGCCCAGAATCAAATAGCTTTGCTATGAATTCTAGCACACTTTTTAAAGAGTTAATCCTTTTTTTCTAATAGTTGAAAGGAATAGAATCCTACCAAACTCCTTCTTTGAGGTCAGCATCACCTTAATTCCAATATCAGAAGAAGATGCCACAAAGAAAGCGAACTATGGATTGATATCCCTGGTGAACAGAGGCATAAAAATATTCAACAAAATACTAGTTAATCAAACCAGCAACTCACCAAAAAGTTCATTTACCCAGGCCAAGTGGGATTTAGTTCAGTGATACAGGGATGGTTCCACATATGCAAATCGATAAACTTGACATGTCACATTAACAAATTGAGGAGTAAAAACAATATTATTATATCTGTAGATTTGGAGAAAGCATTATATAAAATGTAATAGCTTTTCATGATAAAAGCCTTAAGAAAATGAGTACAGAAGGACAAGTCTTAACACAATCAAAGCAATATATAAATCCCACAGAGAGCATTATATTTAATGGAGAAAAAACAGGCAGCATTTCCACTAATATCCAAATGAAATTTTGAAAACTGAGAGTATTGCAGTTGTAGATATACTGCACTTAAAACTAAAGGATAGAGTTCAGCACCGTATGGGTATGGTTGCACTTTCACATCCCATCCAGCTCACTGTTTGTGGCCTGGGAAAGCAGTTCAGGATGGCCCAAAGTTTTGGAACCCTGCATATGCCTGGGAGACATGGAAGAAGTTCCTGGTTCCTAACTTTGAATCAGCTCAGCTCCAGCCATTGCAGCCACTTAGACAGTGAACAAGCAGATGGGAGATGGCAGGATTAAAAAAATAATGTGTATTTTTCAGAACAATCAAAGCCACTTTAGCAGAACCCTTGGAGCATGCTCCACATTGAGGATCCTGGGATGACATCAGATGGCCATTCCTCACCCCTGGGTACCAATGTGGTTGGGAGGCTGGACGCAACTTCCCCACTTCCCCCAGATTTGAGGAAGAAAAAGAAAATTTGGATATAGGGAGTGCCAGGTCAGGGACAGGTAGATGAAACTGTAAGCCAGGGATAAATGCCTCAGGGGATTGGTGGAACACATGGTTTGAACCTGAAGGTTAGTAAACTTACTAATGCACTTGGGCCTTAAGGGGCTGGGACCTTGGAGATTTAAGGTAGTAGTGGGTACACAGACATTCAAGGCTTTCAAGGTGGTCCCGGGCCAGGATGGTGGTTTCAGTCTTAGAGTCACTGATCGAGTCATTCTTTACAGGCTCACTCTCCAAGTGACTGCAACGTCCAGAGCTGAGCTGATCTGATGCCAGAAGTCAGGAGCTTCTTCCTGGCCTCCCACACAGGTGTAGGGTCCCAAGGCTTTGAGCCATTTTCCATTGGTTCCCCCAGGCCACGGGCAGGGAGCTGGATGGGAAGTGGAACAGCTGGGACAAGAACTGGAGACCATATGGGATCCCTGTGGTTGCCAGGTGAGGATTTAGGCATTGAGCTATCACACTAGGCCCTATTGCTCCACTTCTGATCCAGCTTCCTACTAGTCTTCTGGGATAGCATTAGAAAATGATCCAGGGCCACGTGGCTGGCTCGTAAGAAGTTCTGGGCTGCCAATTTTGAACTGTTGAGCTCTTTCTACAGCAGCCATTTGGGGAGTTAACCAGCAGAGGAAAGATTCTCCCTGTCTGTAACTCTGATTTTCAAGTACATGTATAAATCTTTAAAAAGAAATAATTTATCTATCAAGAAACCCAAATTTTTTTCAAAATTTAAAATAGTGAATTACATAATACATATAAAATATATACAATATATAGATCTAGTATATTATATATCTAACATAATATCTAATATCCTTAACAAGATTTTCATGTCACAATCAAGTGAAATATTAGAAAACAGAATATTCAAAAACGCTAAAACACAATAAATATTTAGGAAAATATGATATATATATGAAATATGCATCTCATCAGCTGAATATGTGTATTTTCTTTGCATGATCATCCCAAGAGAGTTGGTTTGATAGTCATAGAGTTGAACAAATGCATATAGGCACATGTGGGTACATTGTGGTGAAGAGACAGAAAAACAGACCCCATATAAATATAATATGGTTGAATTTGCCTGCTCTGGAATGTATGGATGAGTTAACTTGTCTCTCCTTGTCTCTGTAAAATCTGACTTTCCAACAAAAATATGCACATCTTTAAAAAAGTAACCAAACTGTCCAATAAAAACTGTCCAACTATAACTATCCTTTTAATTGGTAAGTGAAAAAGTAGGCATCCCATACAGTCCACAATTTGAAACCCAGCTGCTCCACTTCTGATTCCGTTTCTTGCTAATGCTCTGGGCAGCGCAGGGTGGCCCAAATGCTTTCACTCCTGTACCTACCTGCTACACCAGGTAGAAGCTCCTGGCATCCTGTTTTTGACCAACCCAGCTTTGGTTATTACTGCCATACGGGAAATGATCTAGCAGATGAAAAAGCTGTCTTTTTTTTGTCTCTCCTTCTCTGTAATTCTGGCTTTTGAATAAAAATAGAACAAGCAAAAATGTTATGTCATGAGTACAGGTACTCAAATTTAACCTATGTTCACAATTTGCTTAATTTTTGTCATTAGCAATCAGAATGAAAGTTAAACTCAAAAACTAAAATGTCTTTCAGCACAGCAATTCTGATTAAACCAGGGAATTTGTACTAATAGCAAGCACATTTTCAAAGTTGTATTCCCCACCTCCAAGTCAGGAGTCAATAAAAACTATTACAAGTAGTTTTCTATGTAACATAGCTTATAGACATTCATTGGCAAAGGTGTGCTGTTCAGTACACCTAACCCCGTGCAGAGAAACACATTTGGCCTTCACATGTATTAAGGGAATTGACATATATTAAACATATGAAAATGTGGGAGATATTATAATACAAGAATTATCATGAGTGGCATATAAAAAATATAAAGCTGTCCCACTCCTAGGGCGATATCAATAATCACTGTTGTTCTTAACCAGAGTCATGTGAGGAGTGATACTTTCTCATCTAATGAGGATACATTCCAAGGTATTTTAAGATATTTCAGAAGTTAACAATTGGTAATTTACATAAAAATAATTTTAGGGCAGAATTGCAAAGTGTGTTTTATATCCTGCTTGCACAAGTCTTTATTAGTTGCATAATTCTAAAACTAGAACCACATATATGCTTCAACCTTTTATTATTATAATCATATGGGACACACTTGATTTTTTTCCCCATACACATAGTTGCTACATTTCTGTTCTTTGAAAGCTGAAATACAGTTAAATATAACTAGAAACAAACATTTTAATGCAATCACAAGAAATGCTAATGTGTTTATGTAAATAATGTATGTGTCAAAGCTTCTGATTTTACATCTAGCAAAGCTCCAATTTATTGAAAATAAATTGTGTACAGACCATCTGTAACTACACAAATTTCTATGTCTTATATTTAGTTCTCTGAATTCTGATTAAAAAAATGGAAGGGGTGTACCTTCAATTCATAAAATTGCTCAGTAATAGTAAAGGTCATGTGTCTATATTTAACTATTTCTTTTACCTTGTGATTCATGGATAAATTGAATGCACAAATATTTAGAATTTGGAGTCAGTATTATATCTCAGAGACTTAAACTGCCACTTGTAATGGCAACATTACAGGTGATCAAGTCAATTTCAGTCTCAGTTCTTCTGCTTCCAGCCCTTTTGCTTGTAAATATATCTGACAGTGGTCATTTCTATGTAACTTAGAAGCTCGTGGTATGAACATTTTATATCTTGAAGCTGTATTTATCTTAGTTTTCATAACAGGTTTCACATTCAAATGCAATGGGTATAAATTAGATCTTCACACTGTGAATTAAAAAAAAATCTTCATGTAACACAGAAGTAAATATTTCTTTACTCTCAAAAATCATTCAGACTCGTTTAATCAAGCATGGTTTCTTTCTCATCTCTCTACACTGCAAGCCCTGTTCACTTTCAGTTAATACCTGTATCACTACCTTTTCCAATCTGATAAGTTCAGTGTAAGAAGGAAGAGGAGGAGGAAGGGAAAGAAAAGAGGAAAGAGAAGACAACCTCTCTTAGGAGACAGCATGTGTTGCTGTCTCTACTTGCCTTTCATAAGCAAGTCATTTATTCTGCATACTGAAACTGAGTTTCATTCTAGCCTGTTACTCTATTTTCAAGATGAAGTATTCTAGATTCAATATGCTCATAAACCTACTACTGAGCAAATACTTAACCATATCTCTTCTCTAAACATCTACAAGGTCTGTAAGTGTGGACATCGCTAAGAGTTCAGAATCCCTGTATTGCTCAAGGGGTAATTCCATAACTGATACACAGAAATCCATCATTAAAACATGCCAAATCATGAAACAAATAGAAATCAAAATAGTGTTACTGTTAGATTAAAAATTATCAGTTAAATGTGTTATATTTTTTTAGCTATCTCTTTCCTAAAATAGTTGGTGAACTAAAGGATAAGGAGAAATATTCTATATAGCTATGCAATATAAATATAAAATTAGATGTTTCATATTTAATGATTATGACAGTGTCTACACAAAGCAGACTATTACATAACTGAAGCATGATAAAATTTTAATAATAAAAAATTGCATACACCACTATAAAAAATGAGCAAACAAAAGAAAACATTAATTCCAAACAGCCACATTAATTTGTATTGGCAAAGCATAAAATGCCCTCTAGCAGCTCCTCTGAATTGACAGATGTGTCCCTGATTTGTGTGGAACATTTCTATAAAGTAGGACATGCAAGTCCTATTTTAAATTGCTTTGTCATAGACCCTGGAGCTGTCATAATTTTTAGTTACTCTAGTTTCTTCAGCTCTAAATGTGAGAAGCAAGTCCTATCATTCATACAACATACAACCATACAGTTACCATGATAGTAGAGTCTTGTTAGCTAAAACCCTAGATGTTGCCAACAGTCATTCCGTATGTACAAGGCTATAGCTTTGTAATATCGTCTGTTAGGCACCTTATCTAAGAAGTTGAGACAAACATACTTACTACGCATGAAATGATTGAGTTAGTAAATATTGCTTGACCTGCAGTACAAGGACAAGGAGGAGGAAGGGAAAGAAAAGAGGAGAAACAACATCTCTTAGGAGACAGCTGTGTTGCCATCTCTACTTGCCTTTCATAAGCAAGTCATTTACTCTGCAGCCTGAAATTGAGTTTCAGTGCAATTAAAATACACACTTTAATTACATAAAAAGTAAAATGGGTATGCAGAGGAAGAACCTATACATTTTATCAAAGACTCTTATGAGGCATTTTTTTTAACTATGCTGATTGTAGTTACAGAAAAGTACTATAAATGCAACACTTGATAGTAGACATGCAGTATAGAAACTGGTTGACAATACAAAAGAAAGTTGCACTTTGCTTAAAATTCTTGTGCAAAGAACTAGTCAATGACAATTTCTAATAGGTTGCCACAGAATGTATACTTACTCTAGTTTATTATATCTATTTCTTAATTGGCTACTGAAAGAAAAATCTTATTATTGAATATGTGGGTAGCACAAATTGTGAGAATATTGAAAATATTGCTGAAATGGAAATAGCACTATCTTAAAAACCTAGGATGTGGGGCTTGACATGGTAGTCTAGTGGCTAAAGTACTCGCCTTGTATGCTCCAGGATCCCATATGGGTGTCGATTCATGTCCCTGGCAGTCCCACTTCCCTTCCAGCTCCCTGCTTGTGGCCCGGGAAAGCAGTGAAGGACAGTCCAAACACTTGGGACCCTGCACCCACATGGGAGGCCTGGAGGAATCTCCAGCCTCCTGGCTTTGGACTGGCTCTTGTGCATCTGTTCTGTACACTTGGTGAGTGAATCAGCAGATGGAAAATCTATCCCTCTGTCTCTCCTTGTCTCTGTGAAACATGACCTTCCAATAAAATAAGTACATCTTAAAAAAACAATAACTCCTAGGATATCTAGGATATTGCCTGGGACTAAGGAAGATGTGGTTAATTGAGTTTGAATATTGTGGCTTCAGTGCTACAATGCTAATCGTGATCAACTGGAAGAAAAATAAGATGGCTGAAAACATCTGATTTCAACTTTTATAGCTAAATTACTACGGGTTGGTTAGGTGAGATTAACAATGTGTCACTACAGGTGAAGCCTCTGCTTGTGCCATCAGAATGCAAGGTCGAATCCTGGTTACTCCACTTCCAGCTTCCTGGAAAGCCTGTGGAAGATATGCCATGTACTTAGAGCTAAGCACTCATACAGAGCATAAGGATGATTTCCTGACTCCTGTCTTTCTCGTTGTCCTTTATCAGCCTAGATGTTGGTGGTCGATTGCGGAGTTAATGAACAGATGGAAACTGGCTTTGTTCTGTCTTTCATCCTTTCCCTCTCTCACTGTATTGCTCTCTCGAATTAATTAACTAATCAATTATTTTCTCATTTTTGCATTGTGCACATTTTTTTCTACATGTTGACTTACAATATTCTTAGCAAGGAATATAATGTTTTCATCCTATTCTACACTTCCATGTTGTGTATCTATATAATTTAGCTTCATCAAGCTACATTTTGAATTGTCACTATTTCATAAGTTTTGAGACAGGATTAAATAAGGTCAAAAAATAATGAGGGACTAATCAAAACTGCACATTCTCAGGTCAAGTTGGTAATAGGTAATAGTCTTCAAAACTATGTCAACCAAATATTATTAAATGAGCTGAGTATTTCTAACAGGAAGAATGGAAGATTAAATAGAAACATGACAACTGCTTTCAAATATTTGAAAGGCTATTATGTGCCTGAGGTGACTTGTTAAGTGTTGTTATAAAATGTAGTGTCGACAGAGGACACAAAGAGAATTAGTTAAGATGTTGATCAGTATAAGAAAGGTGTAAGGAAAGAGATTTTTATCTGTTTTATTCACAAGTATCTTTTAGCTTTACAGCAAACTCTAACCCATGAAAGTAGCTCAAATATTTTGAATACATTAATGAATGAATAGATAATAAAGAATGAACATTTACTCTGTTGAGACACAGAATGAAGTTTTCCTGTGGACAGTAAATGAGATCCGCAATACATAAGTATAACCAGTCTCAGGGAAGTGTGAAAAAAAAATGAAGAGGCGTCTGTCACTACACTTCATCTTACCTAAAAGTCGGAGAAGCAATAGATTTTTGTCTTATAACTATAATTAACAGGACCCCCGTGTGGTAGCCTAGAGGTTAAAGTCCAGCATCCCATATGGGTGATGTCCCATATGGATGTCCTGTCCCAGCTGCTCTGCTTCCCATCTGGGTCTCTGCTTGTGGCCTGGAAAAGCCTTGGAATCCTGTGCCTATGTCGGAGACCTGGAAGATACTCCTGGCTCCTGGCTTTAGAATGTCTCCTGGCTTTGGAATGACTCAGCTACAGCCATTGCGGCCATTTGGGGAGTGAACCAGCAGATGGAGGATCTTTCTCTTCATCTCTTCTTCTTTCCATTAATCTGATCTTCTTTCCAATAAAAATAAATTTTAAAGATGTATTTGTTTTTATTACAAAGTCAGATATACAGAGAGGAGGAGAGACAGAGAGGAAAATCTTCTGTCTAATGAGTCACTCCCCAAGTGACCGCAACCACCAGTGCTGCAGCAATCTGAAGCCAGGAGCCAGAAGCTTCCTCCAGGTCTCCCACGCAGGTGCAGGATCCCAAAGCCTTGGGCCGTCCTTGACTGCTTTCCCAGGCCACATGCAGGGAGCTGGATGGAAAGTAAAGCTGCTGCAATTAGAACTGGCACCCATATGGGATCCCAGCACATTCAAGGAAAGATTTTGACTGCTAGGCCACCACGCTGGGCCTGCCAATACAAATAAATTTTAAAAAATTAGTGCTATACATAAAATAGTTGGACACAAGGTTATAAATAATCTTATTAGTAATTAACATATTTGAATGTATTTTTGTGTGTAGCAATTTCATGATTCTAAGATCAATTTTACTTCCATAGATAAATTTAGATTAAAAGGAACTCAATAATATTTCAGAAATGAGAATCCAACTCTCTATAGTAAAGTAAGAGCTAAATAACCATTACCTAGGAGAAAATACCTATATAGAGAAGGAAACTTAACTTAATGCAATGGTATTTTTTCCCCTTTTTTTTTAAAAACATTTACCTTTTTATTTATTTGAAAGGCAGGAGGAGAGACAGAAATAAATTTCTTTCCCCTGGTTTTCTCCCCAAATGTCTGCATCAGCCAGGGTTGGTCCAAATTGACGCCAAGAGCCAAGAATGTCCTCCAGATCCAACATGTGTGTACAGGAGCCCAAGTATTTGTGCCAGCTTCGGCTGCTTTGCAAGGCCATTTGAAGGTAAGGAGGTTTATCAGCCAGGATGGGAACTGTCACCCAGACGGCGTGCTAGCATTTAGGTTGTTTCTTCCTCTTCTTTTCTTTTTTCGTAAGATATGCCTGTGTAGATGGATGCCATTTTCTATCATTCTCTATTTTACACATGGTAGTAATATAATTAGGTAATATCCATTGAACATATTATAAATATTCCAAATGTTATAGATACCATGAAAGCTACAATATATACCAGTATAAGATGATTTAATAATCTTTATGACAAGAGAAAATAAAAAAAAATCCTGAAGATTGGATAGGTAAAATAACTTGAAACCATTTACCAACTGCGAATTCTGAGGATCGATACATTTTTAATCATTTATTTATTCATTTATTTATTGATCTTTGCATAAGTATCTTTTTAATTTTTTAAAAATGTTTCATGGATGCAGTTCTTAAGCTAAGGGATTTCCATTGTAAGCTAGCTAAAATGTGAATAAAATGGGTTTCTTCAACTTTAGTACATAGCCATCCTTAATCCTCAATGCTGCAATTAAATTCAACACGAACCAATTCTGGGTGAATTTGGAAGACAAAACCATTTTCATTTTACAATCATTCCATATGTTCTAAGTTTTATTACTAGGAACTGAATTATTTTTTGATGACATGTATCAAGAAACTCGGTACACAGCTTCACTCTATGTTAGAATTAGTATGTGTCTGTGGAGTATCAAGACATTCTCCTTTGAAAAAGACATACCTTTAAACATTTTATTTATTACCGTTGGCAGTGAGATCTGTAGCCAACTGCCTGCAGTGTCCTTTTGTTTCATTTATAATGTGACAGAAAGGACAATGGGGAGCCTGGGCAGGCTCCCACATTTCAGGATCCTGTGCCATGCAGTTTTTCTGCTGCCATTTTAGGGAAAGGGACTTACGACAATATTTGTGACAGCAGATGTGATTTTTATGTGGTGCCAGCATTTTTTCCTCTGTAAAGCTAATACCTACAGTTGGTATTAAAATGTTAAGAGTAGCCTGTCAATATAGAATACACCATTCCTAAAATTCCTTCTGCTATTGTGAGGAAAATAGTTCAGCATTAGAATGAAAAAAAAAGTAGGCATATCATATTTAGGTGGCAGTACTTAGAAAGCAACACATTTATTTATAGCAAATCCAGTGAAATTCCATACCAATGCATGTAGCAAACACAGCTGGATAATAACTAATGACTCCATTCTCTCTATAAGGATTTTTCTTTTTTTTTTTTCTGGCAGGAATGAAAATGTCTATCTTTTGTGTTTCAGTTTCTATCAATTCAGCAATTATTTGTTGTACGTATTCAGTAGCAGTCCCTGTGCTGGGAATGGGCACTATTAGGGATCTGATGGTCATACAACCTACTCTCACGGGAGGATAAAATTCATATTCTAGAATAAAATCTTGATATCTGGAAATATACGATATGATGCAAAATGTAATATCAAGTGTGATTATTACAACAACATTTTGAAAAGAGAATCTCTCAAAATCAGCTTATTTGTTTGACTTTGCCTTTTGAAGTAGGAATAGAATTTAACAGAAGTATGCAGAACTGGAAAAGTGAGAAATAGATTCAGATATGGGATTATAGAGAGACAACTGCTTATTTGGTTAATTCAGAAAAAAACTGTGAATGTTATGTGTGAATCAAGGTGACAATGGAAGAGTAAGTTTGAATGTAAGACTGCATTGTATTATTTAATAGTCAACTGCTATTGTTATAGCAGGTGACATAGCATCATTGCATTTGAGAAAATGACAGTAATAACTGACTAGGGCATTAGCAGTCTGACAATGAAGGCAAGCATTGACATCACTTTACATTAGTTTATATATCGACTCCCTTACCTTGTGTTGGTTCTGAGAAGCTTAATCTACTGTTTTCCTTCTTCTGTGTTTTGAAAAGTGAAGAGAGTGATCCATCCATCTTTGATGTACATAACAAATCAAATTCAGGGGCTGTCTACATACTCCAATTGACAGCTATTATAAAGTCCCTTATATGTAAAATGTTTTATCATTCACACACAACCTATGCATTCATTTATGTATTTTAAATCAAATCCATAATACTTATATTAACTAATACAAGTGTTATGAACATAATTGTTATAGTAGGTTACTTAGTATATAATGGCAAGAAATATGTTTGCACATGTTTTGTATTCATAGAATTTCTTCTTCCTTCAATATTTTCTGTCTGTAATTGGTTGAAACCATGCCTGTGGAACCAAGAATTTGACATCCAACTAGATAATCTGATTTCAATATTATCAGCAAAATAAAATATAGTGTGTTAAAAGAATTAACCCACAATTAAACAATAGAAATACTCCAAAAAGGCTGACTTCAACCAATGTTTATTAATACTTTACCCTATATCTATATACATTTAAAATTATGCACATAGAAATACTTGGGATAGAGAGAGGGTGTGAGGGCAGGTAACTGAAAAGACCTAAAGTCACAGATGGAAAAGGCCAAGAAACTCATAGATAAAGAGAATTCACAGAGACATCAAACCTATGGTAGCTTAGACACCCACACACAAACACTATCCATTTCGGAAAGTGTGAAGCAGGCTAGGTGACACCTCTGAGAAAGAGAAGACCATGGGTTGGGTGTTCATTAAGTATGAGAAAGCATGTTCAATTTCACTACCAGTAACAAAGTCACAGATTGCACAATACATTGCATTCCCTGGAATCAAAGTTTTGATACAAGAACGTGATTGACATGTTAATAAAAATAATTCATAATTTAATTATCATCTGTATTAATTTTATACTTGGAAAATGTTATTTGTAAAGAAGAGAGAGAGAGAGAGACATCTTCAAAGTGAGAAAGATCCACCTTCACTCTGCTGGTCCAATTCCTCAGTGCTTGCAACAGGCAGTATGAAAATGGGTCATTTGAAACTAAGGAGTCGAACTCAATCTCCATTTTCTGTATGCATGGGAGGGATGCAGGTATTTGAGCCATCGTCTCCTGCTTCCTGGCATGTGTAATCCGTAAAAAACTGAAATTTTAACTCAGGAAGTGTCCCAAGCAGTAATGTTAATCACCTCCCTGAATGTCCCCTATCTATTTTTCTTCATCACTTTTAAAAGTAATAATAAAATATCAATAAATATTATACAGGGTTTCACTTAGAGTAAAATGAAAAAGAAGCAAACTCACTTGTATATGACACACACAGAGATTATCTATCCATCTATCTATCCACATATCTATCCATCTATCCATCTATCCACATATCTATCTTCCTTGCATCCACGTGGCGCATATAATATTTAGACATAAACAACCCCATTGTCTTTAAAATGTTTCCACTACTTTGAAAGGTTCCGAAATTTAGAATGATTTCAATACGTTATTGTCTCTACTTGCCGCTAGAGCATATGGAGACAACATTCGTTTTTTCAAAAATAGGTTGATGAAAGACTGTAGGCAGCTTGGAAGAGAAGTATCAGTATGTTGAATCCTAATGAATAATAAAAATCAGTCAGATTGGTGGAGGGAGATAATTTGGGGGTAAATGAAGCTATAGCCCAGAGACAGAAGGGATCATGGAATGTAACGCAGTGTAAGTGGCTTCCTGTCAATCCATCAGTAAGTTACGCACTCCCAGACCCAGTGCTGTCTTTTGCAAATGAAACAGCGACAAATAATGTAGATGGTAGTCAGGTTCTCAAGTGATACCATGCTATACTCCTATATTTCTATGGAAGAGGGCCACGCTGCTCCAGGAATATGGGTGTTGGCACCTACTTCAACTTCACAGTGGACATTGTTAGCTAAATAACTTCTTACCAAAAGAAACTACCAACATTGATAGAAAGAATAAACAGGATTTTAACAGAAATAATGTCCAAGGAGACAAAACCAGGTATGGGAAACCCTGGGGTCGGGGGGAAGGGTGAGCGGGGAGATGTAATTCATGAATTAAAGAGCATTGGGGAGAACAGAATACTAAAAATTATAAAGATGATAATTTATCATCTAATTCTATACCGTAACTTTGAGATAATAGTGTTAATTTACATTATAGTCAAAGGGTGACTGGCTCCAGTAAATAAAGATTTCAGCAATTTAAAAAATAAAGCACCATAGTCGAGCAGGAAAATATATATATACTAAATATACACAATAGTCAAGAAAAAAATGTTAAACTTCCATTAAAGTAAACTTTAAAATAGTCACAAAATCATCACAGGTATAGTCATATGTAATTTGCATCCACTTGATAACTATTTAAAACAAAATTTGGTGGGAACAGTGCTGTTCTGTGGTGTCTGCTAACATGTTCAGGAAAACAAGAGGATAGCCCAAATACTTGGGTCTTGCACCAACTTGGCAGATCTAGAAAAAGCTACTGAGTCCTGCTGTCAGTCTGGGCCAGTCCCAAGGCGTTGTGGCCACTTCTGGTGTGACCAGCACCTGGAAGATCTCTTCCTTTCTCTCTCACTTTCACATAATAAGTAAATCTTTAAAAAAAATTAAAACCACCATATTTGTCACAAAACTGATACACATTTCACTCACACATTTTTTTTTAATTTCAGTGCCTACATTTAACCTATTTTAAAAATATGTCGTTTTTAATTTTTTCCTGTATTTTCTAATTTTCCCATATTCCTATATTTTAAGCCTATGTCTTATATTTCCTATTTTTTTCCATATTTCAAACACAATTAAGATCAATTACATGATTCTAGTTTAGTTATTGGGAGGGTCATAAATCAGCTCAAACTCATCTCGTGGTCATACAAATTTTACAAATTTCATAATCGTAATTTCATTCAATTGGCTGCATAGTTTTTCTTAATTATCAAATTGCAAGTATATCTATGACTCCAATATTTTGACTTTTAAAAATCAACTTTCATGCTGGAGCAGTAGCTTAGTGGCTAAAGTCCTCACCTTGCACACACCAGAATTCCATATGGACACCAGTTTGTGTCCTGGCTGCTCCACTTCTCATCCATGCTTGTGGCCTAGGATGGCAGTCATGGATGGCAAGGTCCCAATGTCAGGTTGGGGCCCTGTACCTGTGTGGGAGACCCAGAGGAGGCTCCTGGATCCTGGCTTTGGATTGGCTCAGCTCTCACGGTTGTGACGGTTTGAGGACTGAACCAGCAGACGAAGGATCCTTCTCTGTCTCTCCTTTTTTTTTTTCTGTAAATCTAACTTTTCAATTAAAAAGTAATTCTTTAAAAGATAAACTATTCATGTTCAATAGGGATAGACCAGAGCACATAATAATGTGCAGCACATGTTATGATTTGATAGATTTGATAAATATGGCTTTATGTATCTTCCTGAATTGAGTTTACTAATGTTATGTGAGTATGGGATTTGTATATTGCATGATAAAGAACACAACCACAGAGCTAACCTCTAAAATGTAGGCTTTGCTTGTGCTTTCATTGTGCTTTGCACACTTATGAAAAGTTAATAAACCATTAAGACACCTAATGTAAATGCTATGTGAGATTATGAACTGGAAAAATAACATTTAAGTATAGCAACTTTAATTAAAGATAAGTTCAATATTGCTTGATTTATAGTAACAAAAATCATGTTAACATATATTTTTAAAGGGGGATATTTGGTGTAGTTTATCTGGGATTTATCTGCGCTCTCCTCTCAGTTTTTCTGTTAACTCACAACGGTCTAAAAATAAATTTAATTTTTAAGAAAGTAAAAAAAAATAAGTCACGCATGATTTGTTGATATTTTAGAATTGAATTAAACATTCTGCACATATATTTGCTGCATTTTAAAGCATTCCGTTTTAACACATCATTGCTTTTACTTGAAAATGAAGAAGTGTTGCTTTGAATTCTAGAAGTTTATGTGTTTTCATGTTTTATTATAATATGCTTAAAGGGGATTGCAAGTCTCATTGATAAAACCGCCTGTGAGAAAAAGCAAAAATTTAGCAATAAGGCAAAAGAAATAAATAAACACATGTAGCTTTTGAAAAGCAAACAGCATTTTAAAATATTCTGTTAAAACACAATTCTATTTTTAGAGGAAAAACATGGCAGAGAATGGAATTGTTTAGCATTAAAATATTTGCTCTAAATCAAGAATATTTAATTTTTAATAATGCCTATAATAGCAGGAATCCAGCCTCTTGCATTGTTTCTGAGATGCTGTTATTTCACCATTAGTTTGAAAAGTGGAGTTCAGAGGGAGTTCACTCGGAGCTTGCACATCTCCTGGCAGATGCAGAGCTGGCATAGGGAGCCACTGGGGACTCTGCTTCACAGTCAGTGTGAGCATGCTTAGAACAAATTGGAATTTTTTATTTCATGTCCTACCGCTAGCAACCCTATCTGTTGGAATATATGATCAGATTACAGAAAGACGTCACGATAACCTACATTCAATCTAAAATAAACAGATAGCCAAAACCATGTTAAAAATGTCAATTTTGTTGCTTTTAAGAGCCAGATGGGGGTTTTATTTTGATATATCAAATGTTGCTGAACAACATAAGCTGTTTCTGGTTCTTTATATCAATGAAGGGCAAACTTACGTTGTTCCTTCATTTCAAGAGGATATCTTCTATGAAATCTCTTCTTCAGATGCCAGTATCTCTATGGACAAGAGGTCAGGAAGAATTGCAACAAAATATATGTTGAAAAAATCTCCAGGGAAAAGTTATGACTCCTAAATGGAATTTTTAAATCTTAGACATGGTAGTCATGCTTTTGTATACAGTGGTTGCATTTTATTTTTTGTAATAGTAAAGTCCCGCTTGACATCCTATTCTTTTCAATTATTGTTCTTTTTATTACTATTTGAGGCCAGTAACTTTACAATCCACTCTAAACTCATCTTTAATAAGAGTTTACAGTTGAACACACCCGAGTTGCACTCTATTTATTACATCCAGGCTTCAGAAAGGCCAACACAGCTTCCTACAACTTCCCTTCTGCCCATAAAGATGAAGCAAGTGAGATATATCGTGTTGCCTTTTCAAAACTGATGTACGTGGCTCACTTTTATGTATAGCTGACAATGTCACCTTTAAGTAGACTTCCATATCATTTAGAAATTTGACAGCACAGCATGCAATTTATTAAAAACTGTAGAATATTTTAGGAAATCTGACAGATCCAGCTTTTTCACTAATTGTGACATGTTTCTGGATGTGTAATGAAGCAGCAGGTTTATATATTTCTCCTTAAAAGCATACACTTACAATAGAAATAGAAAAAATTATTAAAATCATTATTACACCAAAGATGACCATAACAGCGTGATATAGTTAATAAAACTTAATTAACCGTGCAACGTGCTACCTATTCTTGAGCAGTTTTCTTTCATACATGATAAATCTTTTCCGTATTTCAAACTAGGTAGAGAAATTAATCTTACTGTTCAAAACAAGGAGATATGTGTTAGCATTTAAGAATTATATGGCATAAGAGTGAAGGAATTGCCGGTGCCTGCTCTTTATTTTTTTCTTTCTTTTTCTTTTTTTTTTTTTTTAAGTTAAAGGGGTTGACTATATTCTAAATTGACAGCTGCGAGGTGCTTCTGTTTGGGCTGTTGGAAGCCAGTTCAGCACTGCATTTCTTGAGAGTGTATCAAACTAACAGCATTATGTAGTTTCATTGACAGAGGCACACTCATGCAAAGCAAGATGGATGAGATGTCGGTTTGCTCTATCATGGGATCTCCATTTAGTGACCCAGATGAAGTCTGAGAGAACTTGTCACACAAGCATGACAGGGCCAGATACAACTTTAAATGAAGCTCCAAATCTCATATAGACTTGAAGTCATTGCTAGAGCACAAAATTTATCATAAAACACTTGTCAGCACCGAGTTCATTAAGGTAAAGGATGAGAGTGCGTTATCTGAACACCATTGGGCTCTCCTGTGGTATTCCGATCTTCAGATGCAAGAGTGACATTTTGTTTTATGTCTTCCCTTAAGAACGTTAAAAATCATTTCATTAGGCTTGTACTTATTTCTTATCTGAATTTTTAAATTTCTTGTAGCATTTTGTCTCCATTTTTCCCCTTTGTGAAATTGTGAGGTGTGCTGGGGATGTCAATGCACAGTCACCTGAGACTGTACTGGACTTGAGGTGAGGTGTCACACTTCTCATTGAACATCTGTAACACTTAAGGTGAAAGGCAACACTCCTATCCACTGCTTCTGAGCCTGCACACAAGAAAGCCCATGGCTGCCGTTGCATTTTATTTTATTCAGGGTAAAGCAATCAATAAAATATTCACAATCACTAGAATATCTTGGGTTTGATGAAATCCCGTAGGGACAGTGACATACAGGAATTATTTCTCAGATGCAAGTCTGATGCTTTAGAACATATCCTCCTTATAAAAAAAAATTGGCAAAATGTGTGTATATATATTTCTTCCTCAAAGATCTTTTCAAGAATTTTCAGTTTGTGTTTTCCCACTTCCGCAAAACTTTTGAGGCTATTAGTGGCACAGATCCTGTGCTCCTCATTTTACAGTTGAGAAAAACAAAGTAAAGTGGAAGTCTAGTCATTTTGCCATTATTTGGAAAGTACAAAATCAGTGACTGATTTACGTTGTACCCCGAAGACCAGTATATATTAACCTGAGGGGTTGGCATGGTAACTCAGTTAACTAAACATGTACTTTCAAGCACAGGCATCCCATATGGGCATCAGTTTGTGCCATGGCTGCGCTGCTTCTCCTTCACTCTCTGCTCGTGCCCGGAAAGGTGGTAGAGGATGACGCAAAGCCTTGGAACCCTGTGCCTCTATTGGAGACCGGGAGAAGGCTCCTGGCTCCTGGCTTCAGTTGAGCTTGGTTCCAGCATTTGCAGCCATTTGAGGAGTGAACTAGCACATAGATCTCTCCGTCCTTCTCTATGTTTTTTGATGAAAATATATTTTAAGTATATATATATACTGTGCAAATATCAAATGACGCGTCCAGAGTACGGACACTCCATCCAGTCCTCTTTCACTGTAGGACTTGGACCTCAAGTTCTAGGGACTCTGCCAGGTGTCAGGCCTCAGTGCATGGCCTTCGAGGTTGCTATTCCTCTTGTGTAGCCAGTATCTAATGGATGTTCTTTACAGGAAACACCAGGGCTTGGAAATTGATCTTAACTCACAATGTCTCTGAAAGATCACCTCAGCTTTTGAATTTACTGCTAGGCAAACTGAGGTTCCAGCTGAGCAGTTATTGAAGAATATCTTCTGCTTTGACCTGATTCATCTGGAATAATTCCCTTCTTTATAAGTTTTAATCCTAAGAGCATCCCAGAATCAACTTTCTGAACCCACCTTTTTATGTTAGGGTCTGACCTGTGACATAATATTTTAGAGTATATTAGCAGAAAAAATTTTAACTTCTCAACTTTTTGGTCAGTGTCTCTTGTACATTAAAATAATTTATTCTTTTCCATTTTATTTAAATAGTTTGCAACATAAAATTATGAAATATCTTCATATTTAAGATGATAGTAAAATTAATTTGCATGTAGGCAAATGATAATGTTTGCTTTATATCCTTTTGAATGGTGATGACGACTTCTGTAATAATATTAAGAGAGCATTTGAAACAAGCTCTAGTAACCATAGTAGGGACACGGATTATCACTGAGGCTTCACTCTGAAACTGTGGATGTGGACCCCCATTCTTGTGTGTGATCCCCAAAACCTTCTGTCTGAGTTCCTTCTGTCTGAGACATAACTAAAAGCTTAGTGAAGCACAATGCTATTCCTGTTATGTTACATTAGCGTAATTTAGTATTATTACTGTGAAGTAAGCTAGCATAGAGATTTTAAACAGAATTTATTTAATTCAAAGTTTGAATCCAGAGTCTAATTTAGCTGACACCTGCATATAGAGTGGGAGATGGGATGAAAGAGTTGGACCGGGTGTGTATAATGTATGTGTGTGTGTGAGAGAAAACCTAGGCTTTCGCACCCACATTCTTACTTTCAGCACTACTTAAAAAGAACTCTCTGATTAGGACAGGCACCCAGGATAATCATCTTTTCATTAAGTCAGAGTCAATTGATCAGAGACTTAATTAAAACACCAGAATCCATTAACTGATGGCATGTGCTGTTGGTAAGAAGCAAGTTAATTGTACCACCACATTTGAACATAGGGGCTATTACAGATGTGGGACATTGAAAATTATCTTGGAATTCTGCCAACCACATGCGATAAAATTATGTTTATCACAATACAAGTAAAAATTTTTCTTTCAAATTATAACATGTTGAGGTAGACAAATATGAAAATTCACAATAAAGGTGTGCATTTTAGTTAATGTAGAATCGCAGCATCAACTTCTTGATGCAATGGCAATGCAATCAAGCTATTGGTCAAGGATTTTTTTTTACCTAAATCTGTAACTTTCTTTTTCAGTTCTTAGTGTGTTTCTACTCCCATTTATGACAATAGTTCAAAGTTCTGCTTCCTGAATAACACATACTCTGAATAACATTTTACTCCTGAGTTTCAAACTTGTCTAAAGCTTTTGTTTTGTTTTAATTTTTTGTTATCCAGATGTCAAATTACTTTTCCTAATTGGTAGTTTTGAGTCACTCAGAAATACTGGCAAAGTTTATTTTCCTGTTTTACATTTTTTAAAAAGTTGTCATGTTACTATCAAAGCAGATCTACAGATAGAAGGAGAGCGATACAGAGAGAAAGATCTTCCATCTGCTGGTTTGCTCCCCAAGGGGAAACCAGGAACCAGGATTCAAGAGCTTCTTCTGGGTTTTCCAAGCATGTGCAGTGTCCCAAGTATTTGGACAATCCACTACTGCTTTCCCAGGCCACAAGCAGAGAACTGAATGGGAAGTGGAGCAGCTGACACATGAACCGGCACCCACATGGGATCCTAGAGATGCAAGGCTAGGATTTAGCCACAAGGCTGCTTCATGAGGCCCAAAATTAATTTTCCTCAAAATGATAATATATGTGAACTTACAATTCACTACATAAAACTACGTGCTTCTGGTGACACACTGCAGTGTTGGTGAACTTTTCAGTGCTTCATTGTTTTTAGAATCAGCCACCAGACATAACTTGTCCAACAGAAAATTTGGATTTGTTTCTTCTGTTATCTACCTTCAAAGGAACCTTCTTTGATATCCACTACTCTAAGATGCATAAGGGAAAATTGTAGCTGCCTTGAATTTAACACACACTATAAAGCCATTCCTCATTGAACTGCACCTCTTAGCATAGTCACCACATGGCACACTGGCCAAGACATGCTTAACTAATACTGATCCACACACAGGTAAGCAGGAGAATAGTAACATATGTGTAAACCACTTAATTCTGCAGCAGTGTGTTATGCAACATCATGGCAGAAGTGTTTTGATGAAACATTGTGTGTGTATTTATATATATATGTTCATGTAGTATATTAAATGGATCATAATATGAAATATGAGTACTTAATAACTGCACATTTGTTGTTCTTGTCCTAATACCATTTGATATTATTTTTATTAATTAATGTGTTAAATATGTCAGTCTGTTGACTATTCATTTTCTTTCAAGTTTCTGTGGACCCCTTTAAGATCTATTGTTTTGCTGAATGTTTCTAATTGATGCATTTTATGTTTGTTCATTAGGGCTGAGTTTCCTCCTATGTTTGTGGTTAACCATGGTATTTAGACTGATATCATTTTCTATATTTATTCTCTAGTAGACACTATTGCAATGTGCATTCTTTGGTCACTCATCAAATATTTGTTGAGAGCATATTGTGGACAAGACCTCATGCCAAATTCAGTGCTATCACATACTCTTCATCGAGAACAGAACTGCTCTGCTCATAATCTTATATTTAGTGATCCCAGATTCACCTTTACAGTAAAACCTAGATTATTAATGTCTGCAATGAAACATCTTTGAACATCATGCATATTCCACATTGTATTTATTATATTAGTGTAATAAAGATACACAAATTTAAAAAGGTTGTTAGCCACATGGTAATAATAATGTAATAAAATAGCAAGATAATTCAATAGTGACTAAGGATATGGAAAATATCATGGATGCTGCATATCCTTTTATTTTGTTACTTAATTTGTATGTATTTTTCCATTTAATTCTTATAAATCTTATGATGTTATTTTTGTAAGTATAACCCATGACAAATAAAGTTGTATAGGTACACAAAAGAGGCTGCTTAGTCAGATCAAATTCTATCCTAGGATAATGAAAACAACAACAAAATTGCATGAGCATCCATATACAAAATACATAAAATACAAAACAGGTAACGTAGCATATTGGTCAACAAAGTCATATGTTAGAAGAAGATTGCATTGAAGTTTCCATTTTTTTTTCTGTTGAGAAGAATTAAGTCTTTATGTAAAATCTTTATGTAAAAGATTAACAAGTTGTAAAGCTTTTAGGATATGACTTGGAAAACAAAGAATGTTCTGAATGAATGGCAATAGGTACTATTCCTCAGTGGCTTCACAAATTGATAGAGTGAATTAACAGACATTATAAGGTTACCACACTGGCCAAGTGAGTTCACTTGTATATGAAGGAAAATTAACCAACCACACAAATGGTTGTCAACCCAATGACATTTTGGAGTAGCAACCCATTAGTTCTCTCTGTCTCTCTTTTTATCCATAAGTCTGATCTGCCTTTCCAATATAAATAAATAAATATTTAAAAAGAAAAACAGGAAATGAAAGAATCCATAAAAGAATGTCTGTTTCCCCAGGAATTTCTATATTAGTGAAGAAGACATTCACTGAAAATCACATAATTATGAATTTTCAAAGCCGTAATCATGGTGGTTCAACAGGGAGACCCTGTAATTGCCGTTGGCCACTGAGCAGAATCAGAACAGCCAAAGAAGTGCCATGCTTCCAGGAGACTGAGCAGTGTGTTTTTTAAGGAAGTATTAGGAGGTTGAAGGAAGAACAAACACACTGCAGCTGCTACATGGCCAGAATGATGTCATCTTGGTGGGAAGTAGTAAGCAGAAAATTGCAGTGACCACTGCCATTGCTTAGACAAGCAGTCCAATTGTAGCAGATTCTACACCTTCACTGGCTTCAAATCTAATCTGGCAAACTGACCAGGTTCCTAAGCAGCCACTTTGGTCCACCCCGCTCCCCCCCAGCAAAAAAATAATCATAGTAATTCACATTAATTCGATCCAACTCTAAAACTCCAGAGCCAGCTTGCTGTGAAATAGTAGCTGCTACCTTCTGTCTTAGGAGAGAAGAAAGCAGCTCTATCAGAGTCAGAGCTGGGTAATCTGCAAGCCAGAGCAGGTACCATGCGTTCTTCATGTACCTGATTCTTGGACACAAGCCCGAGCACTATCCTTGATCCAAGGAAGTTCATCTGTGGCTTTTGGGACTTGGTGCTAGCAGTGGATTTCCCATAAGCTCAGACGTCTAGACCTGTGGAAGTTGTGTTCTGCCACTTTTGGCACATAGTGCTAGGTAGTTAAGGCACAAGACCCCACCTTACCATTCTGTGCCAGATAGGAAGATGGGGAGGTTTCATCCTGCACCCTGCAGTGCTCTCTCTCTCTCTCTTTATCCTTTCACTGTAACTCTGTGTTTCAAATAAATAAATACTTCTCTTTTTTTTGTTTCAAAATGACCCAAGTACTCAATCTAACTTTACTGCTTTGCTGGGCATATTAGCAGGGAGCTAGATTGGATGTGGAGTGGCCAAGACATGCACTGGAGCCCATATGTCATGGTGACATTTGCAGGTGGAGTCGTAACACACTGTGCTATAAGAAAGCTTCTATTTTTTAATTTTTTTTTCATTTTAAAAGTATCCTTTGGAAATTTCCTAGAAAACTTGTAACTGATTAGAAAGAGAAACTTACAGAGAATATAAAGTTTTAGCCCAAGAAGAAACTACTGCTTTGGATATTGCAGCTTCAAGAAGGTATAAATGATACTGTGTAACTCTTAATTAACAGAATTTATTTTAAAATTTTTCTTCATGCCTTTATTCATGGCAATATATCTAAGAAATCAAATGTATCTCAATATATTATTTCATTCATGTATTTCATTTTATCTCATCATGTGAATAAAGCCTTAAGATTCTTAGTTAGATGAACAGAGGCTTCATAAGAGGTGAATTTAAAATGACTCTTCTATTCATATTGTACCATTATTCCTAATAATATTAGAAATTATCACCATATTACTCAATGGCAGCATACAATTCTTTTTTTTTTTCTGTGACATTATAGAGTTTATTAACATTTCCATTTTTTCCTACATATTTTTTGCTGCCAACAATTTTAGATCATGCATTTGTAACATCTCTTCCAGGACTGTTGCCTGCATGTCATTATCATCTTGTGTCCTTGTCCCCAGTAAATGGTTTCCTATGGGAGCCACATGACTGTCAAAGCTGCCTAAAGTCTTTCCATGAGTCAAATAATTAGCCACAGAAACCATTCAGTTCTAAAGGGAATTCGGATTAACTGTATTTGTTATGCATCCTTCTTTGTGAGAATGAATTTACTGTAAATTAAGTCAAACTGCTTGCACTTGGTCTTAATGTTGTGCCTTCCTTCACTTTGAATTGTAGAGGTCTGAGCAGCCAGAAAGGTCTTACCTGAACTCAGTTTCGTCCTAATGCAGTGAGGCTTGTACTCAAAACTATGCTAAATTTAACTGCTGATACAATTTTTAAAGCCACAAATCACATCAGACTAACTTATAGACTCATTATGAATATCATTATACTTATTATGATGTGAAATTACATAATCTTGATGCAGAATTATATGTAAATTTACAAATATGAATGGTTTTTGTTTCTCTTCCCTACAGTGTAAATTTCCATCCAAATCTCTATTTTGCCCTATCCCCCTTACAATTGTTGCTGGATTCCTAGCATTTGGTCACATCTTTCAGTACCAATGGATTGCAGGCAATTTTGTTTACCTTCCTTTATTCCATTCTCCATTTACCTGAATCTCAAACCTATGCCTCCTCTCTATTCTCTGTGCACTACACACTTCACTGCTTGAGGTTTGTATCCCCACTTTGCTGTTTGGGTCCAGATATCGTGAGTGTGACTCTCTTTTATTTGCTAGCTTCCTTGTTCTGGATAAACTCTATGTATGATGCATTCTGATGTCAAGTATAAGGCTTTCTAGCTCTTCCTTGTGTTGTAAAAAACATTGTTTCTGTAGCCCACAAGAACACCTATTTCTTAGCTAGGAAACAGGGAACTGCTATGTAGTTCCAAAAGGAAGACAGTTTTCATCAAGAAACTAAAACAATAACAACAAAAATGCTTTATTTGTAAGCTCTCTGTTTCTTTAAACTAAAATAACCAGATATCAAAGGTCTTGGCTGCCAGGCAACAGGAGAAACTCTATCAGCATTTTCATTTTTAACACATTACTGCCCACTAAATATGTGTTGCATAATTATAATGCAAGTTCTACAAAAAGGGGTAATGACAATTACACAGGAATAAAATAGATAAAACTATGACACAAGTAAGAGGTGATGAACTTGCCCTTCAATTTTCTGCTATATTCTCAGTAACTCTTTTCGTTTGGCTTCCACAAGATCTTTTTGTCTTAGGTGATTCTACAACAGGAAAAATGCTGATTATCTCAAAATCCACCAAAAAAGTTTAACTAGCCAAAAAGTAATGTTCAGGGAGAGAGCAGAGGGATTAATGGCTAATGTCTACCACGACAGAGTGTCTCATGGACACCTTATTTCCTATCTTAATTATTTTTTCCTGAACTTTGGGAGCACTCTGTCTTCTGTGGTTTTGAGAGGCAGGGTGGCTCATTTCCAGAACTTTTGAAATGAATAATGCCTTTGGGAACCTGATTTGGTTATAGTCAATTTCTGAACATAACCAACAAGAGCTAGTAGGAAGATTCATCATATATATATACATATATATATATACATAATATTAGATATTTTTGTTTTGTTTTATTATTGCAGCTGGAAGAGGAACCACTCAACATGGTATCTGTTTCATGAGCCCAAGCTGAGGGGCAATGATGATGGTTTGTAATAGAAGCCTCAACTGGGCTTTAATAGTTATAAAGACTAAAACAGCTAAAATAACCCATAAAGGATAAAAAGTATGATTGTCTCAACAGATACAGAGAGATCATTTATCTGAAAAAATGAAACACCATTTCATGCTAAACGTCATGAGCAAGATCAGCATAAAGGAAACATTCTACAATACAATGCAAGAAATATATGAAAAACCCAAAATCAGTATTGTACTGAATGGGAAAAGACAGGAAAAATTCCAAATCAGATCTGCAACTAGGTAAGGATGTTCACTTTAATCACTGCTATCCAACATAGGCTTGGAAGTGCTTGCTAGAGACTTTAGGCAAAAAAAAAATTTTTTTTAAAAATCAAATTAGGAATGAGGAATTAAAATTATCTTTGTTTGCAAATGCCTTGATTCTATACATAGGGGAACCAACAGACTCAATCCAGAGACTGTTGGAACTATTCTCTGGTAAGAACTAGTAAAAGAGTTTGGCAAGGTAGCAAGTTACAAATTAATGAGCACAAATCAATGGCCCTGATATAAACAAATTAATACATGCCTAAGATAAGATCTTGTAGGGCTTGGTCCGGTGGCCTAGCGGATAAAGTATTCCCCTTGCACTCACCAGGATCCCAGATGGGTGTTGGTCCTAATCTCAGTAGCCCTGCTTTCCATCCAGCTCCTTACAGGATGCACTCACCAAGATATAGGTGTAATGAAAGACTTAGAAAAGTCACTAAAAGTACAGTCGAAATAAAAATAGACCAATGGGAACACACCAAACTAAGAAGTCTCTTTACAATAAAGGAAGTAATCAACAAAGAAAAGAAGCAACAAAGAGAAGAAAATCTTTGCACAATACATAACAGATAAGAACTAATATCCAGGGTTTACAAAAAGCTTCAGAAACTCAGCCACAGGAAAACAAAAATACCTGTGAAGAAATGGGTAAAGAAATGCAGGCATTTCTCCTAAGAACAAATGCCATGTAAGAGTCTCTCTAATATTAGTGAGATTAGACTACATTTGGAAAGCTATGAACAATCCCTGCTGGTGTGGATGTGGTGAGAAAGGTACCCTGCTCCACTGTTGGTGAAAATACAGGCTGGTGCAGCCACTGTGGAACTCAGAATACAGTGCTAAGACTACTGAGAACTGATTTACTATATGACCTAGCTATCCCACTTCTGGCTAAATATCTAAAGGAAGTGAAACCTTCATATGAGAAAGTAACCTGAAACCATATGTTTATAGTAGTACAATCAACCACAGTGAAGATATGGAAACAACCCAAATGCCTGTGAAAAGAGGATTGGTTCAAAATAATTGTAGAACATCTACTCTATAGAATACTACTCAGCCATTTAGAAAGAATGAAATTCTACCATTTGCAACAAAATGATCCCCACTAGATACTATTATACTCAGTGGAATAAGTGAACCCTCAATGGACAAATATCATATGCTGTCTTTGTATGATGGAGATAGAACCCTGCAGAGTGAAGGTAGGTTGCAAATGCATCTCTACTCCCAAATAAAATTACTCCTAAGTGAAACTGTCAAACGTAACTTTACAATGAGAATGCTAGACTTTCTACCACTGCCGATACTTACAACACCATGATACAAATAAATAACAGATTGTTGAACATACAACAGGGTTATACTATTATAGTATAGAAGGGTTATAGAAGGGTTATACTATTATAATATGGGGCAAAACAGTGAGTGGGTAAGTGAGAGGGAAAGGAGGGCAGGATCTGTGAACCTATGGAACTGTATATTGAAAAGTAATACTATAAACACACACACAAACACACACACCAGAGATAGTCATTCTCAATAACATGACATAGAATATTTGTATTCTATTGGCTTATCTCTCTGTGCAAAAATCTCTCTCTCATACACTTACACGCACATACATATACATACCTAAGTAAATATTTTTCTATGCTAAAATATTTTTATAGTAAAACATTCCTCATATAAATGCATTCTCTTCTACTTTTGTAATTAATTATCCATGCTTCTTTTTTATCCTATTTGGAGTCTTTCTTCCAAATATTTGTGATAAATTGTTCCTGATAAATAGGATATTAAATTCAGAATATTTGCACAAAAGTCATTATTTTTTTGCTGAGAATGTTTCCACATGCAGATTGCTGACACGTGCATATGCAAAATTGTGTTATCTTGTGCAAACATAAACTTAGCTTCAAAAAGAGAACAATTGATTATTGCAATAATTGTTTAGGTTTTAAGTTTTCCACAAATCTTAGTAAAGAATTGCTTTTTCAGTCCTGGCGTGGTAGCCTAGTGGCTAAAGTCTTCATTTTGCAAGCCCGGGATCTCATATGGGTACCACCAGCTCATGTCCCGATGGACCCACATCCCATCCAGCTCCCTGCTTATGGCCTGGGAAAGCAGTCGAGGATGGCACATGAGGGGAACCCTGCACCCGTGTGGGAGACATGGAGGAAGTTCCTGGCTCCTGGCTTCAGATCAGCATGGCTATGCGATTACTCAATCAATGGACGGAAGATCTTCCTCTCTCTTTCTCCTGCTCTGTGTATCTGACTTTCCAATAAAAATAAGTAAATCATTAAAGAAAGAATTGCTTTTTTCTTATTTGTCAAGGATATTAAAATAATTTTAAACTAGTAATTTATTCACATTTATTTAATAATCATCACTATTCTCGCATTCACGTTTTTACATTTTTTCCTCATTTGTTCATTTTGTCTAGTAAATGCAATACAGCTATAAAAAAAATTGTGCTCTATTTGTGCAAGTATGGCAATTTGAATCTGTGTGTTCCTGACGTGAGCCAGTATAAGAAAAAATCTTCTTTTGAGGAAGGAGATATTGAAGTTCTCTGGAAGGAAACCTAGTGAATCATAAATCTGTATGCTGATGTAATACAGTGAACTACTTCCCTTAGGCTACAAACTAAGATACGATATAAATTGTGTTATTACTAAGATATCTTTTAACTGTCTCCAAGAGACTTTGTGAAGACAAAAGTAGTTTACATTTTTATGATCACTAAAGAAGTAGTGTCATATTTTTATTTGATCACAACTATAATTGGATTTATCAAAGTAAACTAAATTTGCTTGAACACTTCATGATAAATTTGATTTGTTTTAATTTTTGTAATTAAGTTTAGCATGACTGACTCTATTCTCTCTGGAGAATACAATAAGAAGTATAAAACTCAAACCAGTATCACTTAATAAACTGAAAAGCATCTTATTTTCACAATAACTTTTAGGCAAGAATAACTAATTTATGACAATGCTACCTAGAATTCTAGATAGTAACTTTCCGATTCCTTTTTTTTAATAGATAAATATACCTTGAAGTGCCAATGTGAATGAATATGAGAAAAATAAAATGAGATCCGTTTTAATGGTTAAGTGGAAGTACATCACAGTATGCAACCCTACGTGTGAATGAAAGATGGACTCGCAATGAAACCGTTAAATACATCTTGACACCAGAATGCTGAACTTTAAACCATTTTCTATACCTACAATGTAAGGATAGCTTTAAATAGCAGAGTGAGGGCTTGTGACTGTTGCTGAGGGACTAAACGGTTGCTGCAATATAAGGGAAAACAGTAGGAGTGAGCAGGGCCAGGGTGGATGAGGAAATCCCTGAGCCTAAGGAACTGTATCATGAAAAATCATGAGTTAAGAAAGATAAATGGAGCCCATTGCAGTAGCCTAGTGCTTAAAATCCTCACCTTGAAAAAGTGCCAGGATCCCATATGGGCATCAGTTCATGTCCTGGTGGCCCCACTTCCCATCCAGCTACCTGCTTGTGGCCTGGGAAAAAAGTTGATCAAGGCCCAAAGCCTTGGGTTCCTGTACCTCCCCCCCACCCCCCGGGATATCTGGAAGAGGCTCCTGGCTGTAGATTGACTCTGTTCCAGCTGTTGCAGCAACTCAGGGAGTAATTCAGCAGATGAATGATCTTTGTCTTTCCTATTCTCTGTATATCTGACTTTCCAATATAAATACATAAATCTTTAAATAGTAGATAAGTGAATCAAATCTATACATAACTTGATCTTAATGAATTGGAAGAGTGGGATATGTTTAAGTAATGTTTTTTCAATTTTTGAAAGCAATACGATCTATTAATTCACTCTCTTCTTGACAGTTTACCTGTGGTATAGCTGTAAGGTAAAAGCAAATGTCTTTGAAACTTGGACATGGGAAGTATTTTAAAAAAAAAAGCACAAAGATATTTCACAGAAAGAAAAGTAATAATATGAAGCCAACTCAACCGCATAAACTAATGTACAAAAATATATGGAAAAAGAGGAACACGTTTCAGCTTAACTGAAGAAGCCAAAAGGAAATTGGTGTATGTAGCAAGAGGAGCATCCAGGAAAGCCAGATGTGAAGCTTGTAGAACAGATACCAGAATGCCTTAAATCTCACCCACTTTCTAAATTAAAACAAACCCCACATTATTTAAACTTCATGGCATAGCACTGACCTCAGTAGGTTTTATTCCTTGCTCACTCTAACACTAAATAAATCTGAAAACGTCAAAGAAGGAAAAATAACTTAGCATGGATATAATATTCTTGTCTGTGGCCACTTTAGATTTGGGTTTATTGCTAGAAAATTTCTGAAGAAAGTTGATATGTAAATTTGTGGCTTTGCAGAATCAAGTTCCACAGTGAATATTTAGAAACATCCGTTGTTTGGGCTAATAGCATTGTCAATGACAACTGTTACCAAAGCAGGTAGAACAAATCCTGTGAATCTAAAAACCTAACATTAAGTCAGTCTCAAGGCTAAGAGGAAACGAAAAAGAGAAACTTAAAATCACAAGAAATACAGACAAATTTAAAATTTTGACCTTCTAGGTCCACATTTCCTTCAGGATCTTCAGCATTAGAATTGCTCGCTGTCATTTGCCATATTTGAATATTATCTTCTGATTAGAACAATTGAACCAGGTTCCATTACTATTCCAAAGAAAATCAGATATCATAGCATTGTGACCACAATAAACATACAATTCTAGTGGTCTGTGTCTTGCATTTTAGGGAACAGGTTTTCTCAAACTTTACTTAAATCCCAGACATGGAGTCGGCAGTCAGTACCACTGGAAGCCAAATTTGGCTCATTGTAAAGTGATCATTGAACCAGGAATGTTTCATCTTTATGTGCTTCAAAGCCATTCAATGTAAGTCAGATTTCTCAGATCTCATAAAGCAACAGTCTGGTCAGCTAATCCTGTGACTAGTGTGAATTCACCATATGGATGGAAAGACAGGTTGCTCATTTCAGCAGTACGAGCACCACAGAGTGGCTTGACTTGAAAGTACTATTTAATCATAACAATTTCTGATTATCAGAAACTGACCCAACACAGATATCCTTGGAGCAGATGGCAGGAAAAGTTTTCTACTACGCCGATACGCCCTGTATAGATGGTTTTCACTTCCACTACTTATCCTTTCTTTGAAAGAGCTTAGATGTCCCAGAGGCAGATGGTGTGGTCTTTGGTAGCAATAACAGCTCTCTGGGATTCTGAGAAAGTCTGCAACTTCAACCTGATATGCAGAGACATATATCTGGGTCTTATTCTTCAGAAGCATCTAGTTTACAAGCATGTTTTGGGTAGTCAATGCCACTGGGTGTACTCTCTTGCAAAGATTCTGGAAGATAAGGGGGTTGCTGATATCTTCATCATGATTGCATTTGAATCCATATTTCACTTTCTCCACTAGCTCAATCAAAGTCTTCCAATTCCCCCTTTACACCACTGCAGTGTGATGTATCAAACTAAGCATTATCACGAGGGAGTTGTCACAAGGTGGTTCTGTGGATTCAACATATGTGTCCCCAGGACAAGCAGAAGAATGCTGATCTTTCCCTCTAATCTGGTTACATTTGGAAGTTACTGGGAGGTTAGGTCGGGCCACTTCAGTGCATAGGTCATTACCAAATCACAAAGAAAAATATGCTCTTTCTCCTTATTTTATATCCATCATTGACCATGCTCCATTCCATGATGTCTGCAAATTCAGCTTCCTTGTCAGTTACGTGAGCAGGCAAGATGGGAGGGGGAAGATGCATCCCAGAGTTGAGCCTTGCATGAGAGAGTATACGCAGGCTATGGGTGTTCCACATACTCCAGTTCTTTCCTGAAGCCCCTGTGTGAGGGCTGACTCCATATTAGTACATTGATTAAATTACAACTGAGTAATCCAATGAACTTGCACAACTATTGCTTGTCTTAAGGAGAATGGAAAACAGAAGCAATTGCAGTCATGTGTCCTCAACAGGGATACATTTTGAGGCAGTGCATTTTGGTGTGCATTCATTTGTATAGTTTCATACCAAAAATTATAAAGACATCAGAAAATAGCATGACCTATGAGATTATAGTTGGCCATGCCACACATCCTTAGCCATAACTTTTTATGCTTTTCTTCTCCAATCACTTTACACAGCACAATTACTCTACCACTCATTTTGACTCATTTGTCTGAAAATCACCACCACAGTCCACATAGGTACTTGTATTCTTCCCATCACTCTTTTCTCTAATGCCTTTCTATGATGTGTAGAACAGCTTGATTTGCAGTAAAATATCTGCAACAAAGTTGGGCAGAGGAACACGGGCAGTCAGAATCCTCTTGCATAGCCAAATCACAGAGGCCATTAGTACCAGATGCTCCGTATCAGAGAATCTTTTAATTGAGAGAAAAGTGAGATTTCCATTTCATACCCAAGAATATGAAATCTCTTAATATTGTCATCTAAAAACGAAGAGTAAGTGTTTTATATTCTACCTTGAGAGCCCAAAGTACTCTCTGTACTGAGGTCAATGAGGCAGAATTGAGAACATGAGAGTTTATAACTTCTCTAGAGGAAGAGCAAACTGTAAAGCAAGCCAGAAACAAAAATGCTAAGATGCTTATTCCGTCTTTTACTTTCATTACCCTATTAAAATCTAGAATTTAAGATTTCTATGAAAGAGTGACATATGGAAGGTAAATAGTTACAAAGAAAAATAATGAGTGATTAGGGAAATATAATTATGGACATATTAGTTTGAATAGAATATGCTATGATAAAATAATAAACAAGCTGCAGGTTTCAATAAATTAGCAAAAAATGACTGCTTATTCATGTGTAATCCAATGTATTATGGCTAACTCCTGGATGTCATATTTTTATGGTGCTGATTCAGAGATTCAGGTAATTCTATCAAAGCTGTACATAAGTGAAACACAATAAAGGCCAAAATGAGAATACGTTTTAACTATATTATGTATATATATTTATAAAATCATAAAATTTGCTTTAAAATGTGTATAAACAATATTTGAGACATTTGCTGAAGTAGCAATAATGATTTTAAATGAAGAAATTGTTTCAGTTTGTTTGATTTTTTTAGTCCTTCAGCCCATGTAATCATAGACAAACACACACATGTAATTAGAATATGCCTGTAATCATTTAGTAATACACATGTATTAATACAAGCCCACACACACCTATGGAAATGAAACAGAACATTCTTGCTTTCAAATTTATTAAATACAAATGTGAACAAACACTGCTGAAGCTTACTTGGCTGTATTTAGGAAAATGACCTTTTTAGGCACATAGTGGTTTCCACATATTGCAATTTTTGCAAACAATGAGCTACCCAATTAATGGATTTCTTCTGCTAGTATCTATAAATGCCTCTGCTGTGCCAAACACTAGCAAGCAGTGAAGAATTACAATAGAGAAAACAGGTTCCTATAGAATTTATGTTCTTGGGGATGAAAGACATAAAATAGATAAGAAAAATAAGTAAGATATATAGGATGGTAAAAAGTGCTAATGAAAGAGGTAACACAGAAACTCAGAGATGGTAGAGGAAGAGAATTTACTGTTAAATAGGCTGATGCAGGAAGGCTCTTTCCATTAAATTGATTTCTGAGTAAAGAATTTAAGACTATGAGGAAGTCAGCATTGTAGATACCTCTGGGGAGACCATTCCAGACAGAGGCAAACAAACAAACAAAAAAAAATCATGAAGCAGAACACATGTGAATATTACAGGAATAGTAAAAAAAAAAAATCCAATAAGGTCAATGAACACAGACTCAGGAGAAAGATTTCAGCAGTTGGACAGTGCAGGCAAATGAATGGCAACATACTGAGATCCT
Organism: Ochotona curzoniae; assembly: GCF_017591425.1. Lineage (NCBI taxonomy): Eukaryota > Metazoa > Chordata > Mammalia > Lagomorpha > Ochotonidae > Ochotona > Ochotona curzoniae. The sequence goes on along the minus strand of NW_024466502.1, from coordinate 35,786,450 downwards.
GCATGCTATGGCAAAAAAAAAAAAAAAAAAGTCATTCTGAGATGGAAAGTTCATGAAGCTGTTAAAAGCAGAGAAAGAAATGACATATACCCCCCTCTAAGCCACTCTGGGTGTGTGTGGAAGTATATATTAACGAAGGTAAAGAACAGAAGAAAGGAGACTATTCTGGAGCAGGAATCCAGATAGGACAGGATTCTGTCAGACAGAGTAGTAATAAGGGAGACAAGGGGAACTAGTGATGTTATGAAATCATTTTAAAGGCTAAAGTGCAGTGCGTTAAACCATCACCTGTGAGACACACGTTCCATATTGAACAGCCAGTTGAATCCTATATAGGTCCCTGCTACTGGGAAGTCTGTGTGAGAGCCAAGTATTGTGGGAGACATGGAAAGAGCTCCAGGCTCTTGATTTCAAAACCATTTGGGGAGTAAGCCAGCAAATGAAAGATGCCATTCTGTATCCATAACTCTCTATCTCCCTCCATCATTTTGTTTCAAATAAATAAAATAAATCCATACATATATTTTGAAGTCACAGTCAATCAGGTTTCCTGACATTGGAGTATGAAAGATTTATTTGTGTGAAAGAAGGGAATTATTCACACAGAAAGAAAACGGATCACAGATTTTAACTGAAAAATCGGAGTTATTTGTTACATATTGTTTGCTGGCATCAGGAAATAACCAACTAAAAAGTTTCTATAAAAAGTGCAATAGGAAAACATTGTCTGAGGCTAAAATGATAGTGTGAGTCAACATTTGCACAGAACTTGCTGTACACCATGCACTGCTTGGTCTACCATACATACAGATTCTTTAACTTACATGAAATATCCATTATTGGTACTATGATTTCAACATTCACATTGAGGAAACTGGGACACAAAAGAAGTTAAGAATTTGTTATCAGGACAGAGATCTAGTTGACTCCAAGAGTGAATGTAATTGTGTCCGCTATTCCTGCTTACTCCCACACTTGATAACCTAGTGTACTATACCTAACATTCAAGACTGAAAATGGTTCAAGGGAGAATGAACTAATTTCTAAAGCTTGAGCCTCATGATATTCAGAATTGAGATTGAAGAAAGTCAATGCAAGAAGGAATAATTCCCAAGCTTCTTATAAGAAGGAAAACAAGTCAACTGTCTTAGCAGCAGAGACAGTATTTCAAGAAGGGTGTGATCAATTATGTCAAAAGATGCTGATAGGCCAAATAAGAAAGGCTGTGCATTGATTTTTGCATGTAGTGGAATGCAGGATATCAGGAAACCTGACAAGTTCAGATCTAGTGAAAGCACAATAGAACTTCAGGGTGAGTGCTATTAAAGGCAGGGAAAAGAGAGAACTCTTGGAAGAATTATTTTGTAAATTAGAAAGCATATAGCTGGGGAAAAAAAGGCAGTAGAGTAAAAAACAATTTTTGTGTCCGTGCTTTCTTGCTTTTAGGTTAGCAATAACAGTGTAGCATTCTTATAAGCTCTTAAGGTAGAACATATAAGCACAGATACATGTTTGAAGATGTCACAGAGGAATGACTAGAGAAAGAATATACTAGTGGCATCCACTGTAAAATTGGCCAGCATTTAAAGTCAACTTAATTCCTAATAGGAACAATACAAATTAATACTAATCAATGTTGCCACATAGCATCTAACAGGCCCAAATTCAAACTTTTGACAGTCCATTATTGAGGAAGATCTTTCTTACTTTGCCAGGGATCATAAACAGTGAATCCCTGATATACAAGAAACTCACGGTGTCCAGGAGAATGATATATTCCTGATAGATTCATTTAGTTTTTTTTTATTTGATCCAACAAGCCCACTTCTATAAGATATCATCAACAATATTAAAAGGCCCATATACAAGGTTATTTATTATGACACTATTTGCAATTACAAATTATAGGCATGCATGCAGAACTAGTTGAATAACCCCTGGTCCCTTCACATCCACAAATATTCAGTAAACATTGCAAAGACTCCTGAAATGTAAGGACAGCTATACAGTGAGTGGGAATAATCCATGAAATGGAATACAAAATTGAGGGGGCAAAGTGCAGGAAAACAAATAGTGAATGTTCCTTTTGCTGTAAAACATGGAAGACAAATGTGTAAATCCGTGTTCCCTCAAATACACATATATATTTTTTAAGTAAAATGCTGGAAGGGTAAATAAAAATGTATACCACTGTTTATTGAAGTGACACAAAAATGAAAGGTTGGGTTAGTAGACCTAGAATTCAGAAACTCTGCAATAAGTCTTTGTATATATTATTGACTTCAACCATTTATGCATGTTTTATACACCTGAATTATCAAACCAGACAGACACTTATGAAAAATAATGTTAATGCAATATGCTGCAAAGTTTGAATTTTTCAAAAGATATTAGTTAAAAATATCTTAATGAAATTTTAATTTGCATTTCTATTATTATGGCAAAACTGATCAGCCTTTTACATACCTAAGAATCTTTGATTTCAAAAAACACGCTCTAATCATTTGCTCTTTTATCCATTTCTTTGTCATGTGACAATCTTCTTGAATTTTAGGATTCCTTTTCCTATTAGGTGTCTGTCATACAAAACCTCGGAAATGTTTTCTTCTTGTTCGATTTATAACTTTATCCTTTGTGGTTATGCAAAAGGATCCTGTGGTGCCATGCATTTCAAGCATGTCTACACTGAGCCTAAGAAACTGCATCGTGAAAAATAAAGGATCTGTTTTGTTTTGTTTTTTAGAAAAAGCATTTTTTAAGGGACCAACAACATTGGTTAAGCTGCAGCTTGTGATACTGCCATAGCATATAATTCCAGCTGCAGCCAGGCCTCTTCTCCACTTTCAATCCAGTTCCTTGCCAATGTGCCTACAAAAGCAACAGATCTCACAAGGGTGTGACATTAGAATGGGGCACGTGGATGCTATTCCAGGCACCTGGGTTCTGTCTTGTCAACCCCTTGCCATTAGGTCCATTTGGGTTAGAAGACTTGGGATAAAAGGCATTACTCTCTGTCTCTTTCTCACTCTCTCCATTTGCCTTTCAAAAAAAAAAGTTCTAAATACATTTTTAAAACTTCTCAATTTATTTTCATCCACTTGAAAAGCAGCATGGGGTTGGGGTAAGGGGGTCGAGGGGAATTTCCCATCTGCTCAATCAGTTTCTAAATGTCTCTAACAGACAGGCCTGGACTAGGCCAGAGCTAGGATCCCACAGCTGCATCTAGGCAGGCGCCTAGTGCCATCAACTACTGCACCTACAGAAGGGAACCATCTGATAAGCAGAAAGCTGAGCCAAAAACAAATACTTTGATATGAAATGCAGGTATCAAGCCTTGGTAAGCCCTGGGTGCCTCAAAGCCTACCCTGCAAACTTTTTTTGCTTTTGTTGCTTAAGTATTTTGAATCACACCTGTCTCCTAATCCAGGATCAGTGCCAAGTAGTTTATATTTTATTCTATGTTCTCTTTCTTTTTCTTCACTCTCTCTGCCTCCCTGCCTTCTCCATCCCTCCCCTCTCTTTATTCCTTCCTCTCCCTTCTTTCTTTTCTTTCTCTTTCTTTCTTTCTTTCTTTCTTTCTTTTTCTTTCTTTCTTTCTTTCTTTCTTTCTCTCTCTCTCTTTCTTTTTCTTTCTTTCTTTCTTTCTTTCTTTCTCTCTTTCTTTCTTTCTTTCTTTCTTTCTTTCTTTCTTTCTTTCTTTCTTTCTTTCTTTCTTTCTTTCTTTCTTTCTTTCTTTCTTCCTTCCTTCCTTCCTTCCTTCCTTCCTTCCTTCCTTCCTTCCTTCCTTCCTTTAGCCACTAGGCCATTGTGCTGGACCCTGTAAATTGATTTTATTAAAGACAGTTTTTTTTATTGTTATTATATCTAGATAGGCATATAATAAGGGAATTTATCTGGAAAGTTCAAGAATAATTTTATGGGTCTGGCTGGTGTGGTGCCTTACATGTGCAGGGTCCCATATCGTCACTTGTTCATGTGCTGGAGGTCCCACTTCTCATCCAGCTCCCTGCTTGTGACCTGGGAAAACAGTTGATGATGGCCCAAAGCCTTGGACCCTGCACCCCCGTGAGAGACATGTAGGAGGTTCATGGCTCCTGGTTTTGGGTTGGCTCATCTCCAACAATTGTGGCCACTTGGGGAGTGAATCAATGGATGGAAAATTTTCCTCTCTGTCTCTCCTCCTCTCTGTATATCTAACTTTCTAATGAAAAAACAAATGTTAGAAAGAATAATTTTATTACTTTATTCTTATAGATACCCAAGCAAGTGAACTGGATAGTAAACTAAGTTTCTGTAATATTTCTTAAATATTTTGATAATTAATTAATTATGATTGATTAATATCACATTCTCTTGAGATTAAATGTTCCAACACAATGTGGGTGTTTTAGAACAAAATTCTCATGGTAAAATTTTGAGAAAAAATCTTATATTTTGTAATACTCCCAGAAATGTAAAATTAATTGAAAAATGAAATTATTAAGCTTACTGCCAAGATTTTAAGTAGCTTTTCCTCCCTAAAAAGCCCCCTAACATTGGCTGTAATGCCTGGCGTTAAGGGATAAATCACAATATCATATTACTACCATTGTGTTTTAGTAGGAAGATCAGTATAATATACTTAAATAATTTAAATATTGACTGTATTTTTAAATCTCTGAGAATAAAATTTCTGAACATCATGATACTTTACATATGATAGCCAGTCCATTTTTTTAAAGCTATGAGCATCTCTCAAAAAGTGAGGAATATCATATTTCTCATGCATTCTTTGCTTCATGTTGACACAAGTATAATTTTTAAAAAGGGGACAACCCAAAGCTCTGCATATATGATTTGAAGACTCAGGAAAAATAATTATAGATAGAAGGGATATAACTTCTCAGTGCTTAATATCTTTAAAATGTAATCCATATACAGACATTTGATTACTTCATAAAATTATGTAGAATTAACATAGGAGGTAAATTACCTGTTAACTATCATATTTGTTTTATCTTGTCCCTAAGAAACATTAATATCTTCATAAAATGGAAATATGGTATGCGTGCATGCGTGTTTCAATATTTTTAAAGCCAGCAAAATGAAACCTGAAGGCCATGTTTCCACTTCCATGCTTTTGCATTTGGAAAATGGCGGCATTAGCAATGATGACTCATTTAGGTCTCAAAATAATAATGAATACTATTTATTGAAATACCTTGACCAGATAAAGGCCATGATATTACTCAAAAGAATAAACAAATAATGTAAACAATAAACACAAAGATATCAAAGTAAAATACTCTTTTTTTCAGGATTTTTTCAAATAACCACAATTCATGAGAGAACGTTTTTCGCAAATAAGTTTTAACTAATAACATTTGAAAAGAGGTGATTTGATTAAGTGTAGAGTCATGACCTATGATGCCACTGAAAAAAGCTTGAAGGAATATCATCAAGTACAACAATCGTAATCTATCTCTTATAACCCTTGCATTACTAGAAATGATGCAATTATTCCCAATAGAAATGACACAAGAGACAATACTTGAAGGAATTCTGCAAATACCATTAAATGTGAAGCTCATCAAGCATTTAAAATGAGCATCAGTTTATGTGAAGTCAAATGACTTTGAGGAAGTTAAGAGTACGTGTAGGATTTGAAATATTTTGTAGGACAGCTGATGCTATTTTTGAAATAAATTCATAGCATCTAAAACTTGGTAAGCTCCTGATTAAAGCAAATTTGTTGCAAGTAGGAGTTTTGGAAAGTATCTGATAAAACTGCCTTTGGCTCTGTATTGTGCGGGGTTGTGCCCCTTGTGGAATTCCACTCCCTGATGCCAGAGAAAAATAGGAACAGCCTTCTACAGTAAGAATTGTTTGTCTGTTCTTACCTGTCTGGAAGATACATGAAGGCCTGACACCATGCACGTGTCTTTATTTTTTTGAACTTGGATCTTGCAGTGTGTAGAAAACCTTCAACAGGCATGCCTTAAATTCACAGGTAAGGCAAATGAAAACTTGCAGTCACCTGGGGCTAAATTGCAACTGAAGCGTACAATACAACATCGAAAGCCTCGGAGGAAAAATCTGAGGAGAGACTTTCTTCAGAAAATTAGGGCATTCAAAAATATTTGTTTATTCTGGAGAATATTGAAAGTCACATACATACCCGGGGCATGATGCATGCACACAAAAATACAAGAAAACCCTGAAACTTTGACTAATGTCTAGTGAAAGCAAGCAGGGAAGGTGATAGCAAAATTGCATATTACTTTGCTAGGTCTTGCTGCTATTCTGGAAAGAGGTACAACAAGATTGGCAGAATTTTTGTTTGTTTTGATTTAGTTCTTACTTTTTCCTTTGCTTTCTCATTTCAATTTCTGGTTTTAGTGCTTAAGTCAATCTCTGTTAAAATCACTAAACACAAAAGAACAGTGATTTCACAGAACATGTATAACAGAAAAAGCATTTTCCCAAAAATGTATATGTAAGTTCCTAAACAAGTATGCATTGATAATCACATGAATGAACAACAGTAAACTCCGAGAAAGGGGAAGATTTTTATTTTCAAAGTTAATATATTCAAAATGTAGTTTGAAAGAGGCAAAAATAAACAAAATCAAACGTTAAAAGAAATAAAAACAATGTTGCCCATTATTCCATATCTTGTTTTTATAAATTTGAATCTAATAAATGAGCAAACAGACTAATCCATAAGATGGAGGCACTACGTAATCCTTCCAAAAATGTAACTGTTAGGAGCAATTGTGTGAAAACAAAACGTTGCCATTCTAGATTAAAGCTGTATAAAACGATGTGTCAGCTCACTGCACTGAGTGATTCTTGATGTGACAGAATTTAAACGGACACTACTATTCACCACTCTTTTGCCAAGTTATGGAGTTTAATTCCTTTCTCTTGAGCTTAGCTTGGACTTCTGAGTGACTATAAACACTTAATTTTAGCAGAAGGGAGACAAGGCCAGTTCTGAATCAAAGCTTGAAAAAGACAGAAAGCACGCCCTTTGCTTTAGTACCCCAATTGCAATAACGTAAGAAAGCCCAGGTTAGCTTCCTAAAATGGGTATTTCCAGCCTCAGCCAAACATTTAGTTAACTCTAGCCATACTATCTTGTGTCTTCAGCTTGTGTCATGTGTAGCAAACGGATCAATTAACTGAGATTTGCCCAAACTGGGAACAAACAGAGTCAAGAAGAATCATTGTTTTAAGCAACAGTATGGTTTTGCTTTAATGCAGTAAGAGATAGAACTTGTTAACGCTCCTATCAAACAAGTAGCATCCATCAGCGATAATTGTATAATACTAAGCTAACTAACACAAATAATGAGAATATGAAAAAATATCTATAATTTAAATTTGGGTTTATTTTAATTAGCATGGTGGATATACAAGAGAATATCCTTGTTCATAAGGTTGTTTTATTTAAAGATTTAGGATTACAAAGTTTTATCCATGTATCATTTCCAAATTGATTTCAAAAATCATCTTCCAAAAGAAAACAAGTATACATATTAGTATGATCATAGAAAAGAATAAATGTGCAAAATGCTAAAATTTTGCACATATACAAAACTAAGTATATATTATGAGGATATGAATTATAGTATTCAACTACATGAAGTTTTGGATAGCTCCCAACTCCATTGTACCTAGATTTAAAATAACTAGCATGCCACAAAATTATAATCTCTGATTTGAATCTCAAAACATCATTATGATTAGAACTAGAGTAGAATCATTTTAAACTGAAGCATCACATCAGTTTTCACTTAATGACAGAGTTGAGAATTCAACATAAAAATATTTTTTAAAATACCTATTAAAGTACTTTGGTAAATATCTATACTTTTATACACAAGTCACAAACTTTCACCTCATGTTATCCATGGTATTTGCAATAGTGTCAACAAGATTTACAGCACAATGCAGAATCAGAACCAAAAAGTTATGCTTGTACTTAATCCTAACTATATTATTACCATTTTATGTCTTTACAATGATAATTTGAACTTTTCAAACAATTTTTCTCATCTGTTAATGGTAGTTTAAAAAAAATCTGTTTTCTCTCATACAGTATTGGGATGTTAAGTGAGGTTATATATATGGCAGTACATAATTTATCAATGGAAAAAGCATTAAATTAATACTTTTGACATTCAGGATTTTCTTTTCTCTTTTGTAGCAAAAAGAGGGATTTGCGGTGGGTTTTTGATTTAACTCTTAGGATGCCTACGTTCCCTGTCAGAATGCCTTCAAAACCTTTCTCTGCTTCAGCTTCTAGCTTACTACTGGTATCTGGGCAGGAAGCAGGCCCTGGTGTGCACAGCTGGGTCCTTGCCATCCACGCGGGAGGCCCAGTGGTATCTCTGGCTTCTCATTTTGATCTACTTCATGTATGGCTGTTGCGGACATTTGGGGACTAAACCAAAGAATACGAGATCTCTCTTTCTGCCTTTCAAACAAATGATGACATATTAAACTGGAAAAAATTGAAATTTGAAATTCAGATATGTAAATAACTACTAAAATGAGAGTAAATATTTCCAAAATTATGTTATGGAATTTGAAATAACTTATGATACAGGCTGAATCCAACAATGTGATATTTCCTTGCGTGCTTGGTATAGTTGAGTGGCAGATTATTGATCTTCAGTGCAATAACTTCTATATTTTCATGTCTAAGAAAAATACAATATTGACCTCATTGCAAATTAGATCGAGAGCCTTGGTATGTAAATATGAACAAATTTACTTCAAAAGAAGACAGCAGTATTTACTCTTCATTTGTATATGCAATATCTATAATATAATTTGCAATAGGAAGAAAGCAAGCCATGAATACTAGTGTGTGTGCACTTTCTCACGTATGCACACTGTAGATATGTACACACCATTGTGTGTGATTGTGTATTGCAGTAAGTAAGCAGGTTTCCCTCAGTATCTGTGAGTTGCATCTGGAAGTGATAAAAGCAGACAATTGGGGAAAAATAACTTGGGTATTTTAGATTCCTAAGCGAAAGTGAGGCTGAAAGAACCACTTACAACAAAGAAAGCGAAGTTAAGAACTAATTAGTAAGAATAACCCACAATCATTTACAACTTAAGGATAATTTGCAGACCTGAAAATCTTACAAATCTTACAAAAAAAATGTTCACTATGCCAAAGATTTTCCTTCAAAAGAAAAAAAAGCTGTTAAATGGGAGTCATTCAGTATCACATACAGAATCCAATTACTTAAAAATAATTTAAGACAAGTCCATAGTAAGATTAGTTTCTAGAGATTTTAGTTAATCAAACGATCCAGCGTCCTTTATCTGTTGATCATCATTGAGATAGTTTCTCCTGGTGTATAAATGATTCATTTGAAGGAGGTTAAGTGCTTTGGGAAAACTTTATTAACTTTTCCAAGGGCCAAGGGTATCATTTAACAAATGGTTACTGCCTATTCCCATCAAAAACGGCCCATTACACCCAAGTCATGTATCACATGTCAGGTAAATACAGTTCTTATTTTGTTGATTGAATCAGCAAGATTAAGAACCTCTCCCCCAAAAAAGGATAAAAAGAAGCAATAAGAAAGTAGGACCAAAAATGAATCTGCAGCCACCCTGCAGTGCTTCCTAAGTCATTAGCTCACCATCCCTTCACATTAACAGACTGCACTTCAGAGCAGGACCGTAATTCACAGCGTTTATCACTTCACAAAGAGAGTCAAAGCAGTAAGAAATGTGCTCTTCATTGTCGATCAGAGAAGCCAATTACAACTTCTAGTAAATCCCTGTCTATCTCAGTCAAGTGCAAGGCAAGCAAAAAAGTCACTTCTCCAGGGTCTGCTTTTTCAGCAAGATTTGACAACTTATAAAGAATAATCTGAAATGGATGATCGTGATCATTACGTGTCTATCATACGAGTGTGAAATGGATATACTGCGTACATACTCCAACGATGGGAAAGACAGTTTACGGATATTGGATTAAAGCAATCATATAACCTCATCGGCAGATTTTCCAGAAAACTTTGTCTTTAAACTTATACATTAAAAAAAAATGCAGTTTCAGGATTGTTTCATATATTTTACTTCCTATAATATAATTATCAAAAATGTAATGAAATTATTCTTAGCAGAGCCTCTTTAAAAATTTTTAAAAGATTTATTTATTTATTTTTACTGGAGAGTCAGACATATAGAAAAGAGAAGAGATAGAGAGGAAGATGTAGCTAAACAAAGTAACAATGGGAAGGCAAAATCTGGTAAAAAAAAAAAAAACATAGAACATACTTAACTGTTTGAAATTTCTATTCTAGTCAAATCCCCCTCAAAATCATTGCAATGGCAACTGGTTTTCTGATTTTATTCATGACAAATTGATTAGGTGATGATCTGAAGATAGATGTTGTAGTTCATGAATCAAGTTGGTGTCATGAAATTCCCTGATTAATGTTAATAGAAAACAATGGTCCTTTTAATACACTGGAATAAGTAACATATAACACTATGCAGAAATTCGCTTCACCAAAACAAAAGCAATTCTCTCTCTCTCTCTCCCTGTCTCCCTCATTATACACATAAATACACACGGAGCATTATGTACATTATGTTATATATAAATGTGTGTATATAATATATATACGTATATGCATATATAATGCACATATATATTTATATATATATATATGCATTTAAGCCCTTTAGAATTTATTAGCAATTTCTTGCAAGTAAAATTAAGTATAATTTCTTGCAGGAAATAATTTCAAAACACAAAAGCAAAACTTAACTGTATTTAAAGCTTTAGAACTATCAATTTATGAACAAAGAATGTTAATGAACAGAAACTTGCGAATAAAATGATCAAGTGTCAAAATATAGAAAATTTCAACAGACAAGTAAAATTGTCTGTTTTCAATAAGTGATGGCAAAGAACATCAAATGTAACCAGGCATCTTGTTTCAAACTTCCTTCAAGGAAAAGGAAATGCAATCGAAAACCAGATAAACAATTTGGAAGTAGGCAGTGTGAATGAACATCAGCTCATTACTTAAAACATTAAGAAGTTGTTGTGAATTATGTTGCGATTATGATGCAATCTGTTAATTTGCTAAAGAAACTTTCAGTGAAATGATCAATAAATCCAATTAGGATTTTCTTTAAAATATTCCCCCAAAATTCTAACAATAAGAAAAATTTGCAGTTGGGCGATAGAACAAAAGACAACAAAATATTCAAGCTGGCTAATGGATTTAAGGGGATTAATTTTATTACACATTCTACTTCTGAGAATTTTCGTAATAATGTTATGCAAAGCAAAAGCTCAACAAAATGCTCAAATGATTCTCAAAGAGAAAGGATTCATGGCACAGGAGATAAACTTAACACTTTCTAATTAGCTTCCTTAGAAAGATTCTCAAAGATGTTTAGTCTGTAAATGAATAGTTAGCAATAAGGGGACAAATATAAATGCAGGAATAATGGATTCAAGAGAAGAGCTGAAAGATAAAATGAAAACATATGCAGAATGCAATACAAACATACACATGCCCCCTACTCAAAAAAGGAAGAGCTAAGATTATAAAAGATCAAGTTGAGCAATTATCATGTCTATCATATTTGATGCAATGATGACAGAAAAAAATGTGCAATAAATATTGTTGCTTGTCTGCTCAAATGACTTTTCTGTTATTTTTAACCAATTAATCAAAATGTGACAGAAAAGATTATTTGAGTCAGTAAGAGACAGATTTAAGTTATTGGCAAAAAAAAAAAAAAGGGTAAAAGGTAAATGTGAAGAAAAACTAGAAGCCAAAGAAGAGACATGAGGTTTCAAATAAAAAAGATAAAGATCATAATAGGACCATAAATTATGACAAACGGAATAGTTTATCGCCAAAAAAATATTACGTTATAAGCAATCAGAGATACTTTCACGTATGAATCTGGAATTGCAAATCTAGACAAATTCTTCAAATTTGGGAAACAAAATTAAATCCTTCTCACTTGTACAAGCAAGTACACATGCATAAGAAAGTTACTTCCTGCGAATTCTTGATAAAACATGTGAAAATGTATTTCAGGAAATGAAAAAGATATTCAAGGAAGTGTAAAAATGGACTAACTTAGAAGTACAATGACAAGAAATCCTGAGGTGACAGTCGGATAGCAAGAAATTGCTGGAAATAAATTCTCCCAAGTTAGTCCAGAGTATCACATAACTCTGAAAAAGCAGCTCCACAAATCCTGATTAGGACAGGAGGTCACTGTCAATGACATGCTGAGCAAAGCCTCTGTCCTCAGCACACACACACACACACACACACACACACACACCCTCCAGACCGTGAGAAAGAACCACAAAGATTAAAAGTCCTAATATGAAGGCTAAAGTGAATGTTCTTGTAACTTAAGGAATTCTTCAAATGCAGTAAAAACACCATGTATGTCATTAATTCCCATTTGTGCCCTTCCCAATCTATGCCCTTCCTTGTCTCTCTCTATTCTTGTTTTGTAATTCCGAAACTTTATGGACTGCATCATCCGAATTTTGTTTTGCAGATTGATTTCCAGTTCCCAATGGAATGTGGAAGGCGAGAGGAAAGAGGTTGTCTGTTTCTCCTCCACAGACTCGATTCTAAGAGCTTAGACTTGCTGAAGGACCTACACTTCCTACCAAGATAGTCCCTGCCACACTGTTCACCTGCTTAGCTCCAGTTCCAAACCAAGTGTTTGGCTTCAGCAACACTATGTCCACCTGTTCTCCCTGCAGGCCTTGGAGAGCAACCACTTCCACTGGTGTCTTGGAGTCTCAACACACCTTCACGCTTCTCTGATTTTGGCCAATTCTCTTGACAGTCTCTGTGTTAAAAGACTCTTTCCCTATTGCATAATGTAATCTTGCTGAATCACTGACTGGTACAAGGATTAGTGTCAGGGTGGCCTCAAGAAAGAGTTTTTCAAGGTGAAATTTAATCCCTGCATTTTTCATATATTTTATGAACCCACAATGACTTTCTGGCTAGAAAATTTAATCTACTATAACATTTTGAGATATAAAATCACAACTGAGAGGTTCTATTTAGCTAATGAGCACATGTTTGCTCTAAAAACTGAACTTATGAAGACCATAGAGTTAGTAGCTCTGACTGTTAAAAAGTGTATAATTTTTAAGTGACTTGAAGGCCTTTATTTTCCAAAGAAAGGGTAGAGATGTAGAAAGTTTCCATGCCAGTTATTAGAAAAATCAAAACAAAACAAGCAAATAACACTGCATTTTAGAAATAAGAAGACAAGTATGTTTGAAATCAACTCCTGAAGCTGATTGTGAGCATAACAAAACAGCACTGACATTTCAAAGTACATCGTACTTATATCCATATGCTGTTAAGATATTAATGTTGAAGGACTGAAGCTCTGACATACTTGGGGCAGTTAATCAGACACAGATGGAACTGAATCCACATATGTATTGAAAGTTGCATGTGTTATGGGGCAGGCATTATGACTTAGTGGATAAAGCTGTCTTCCACAGCACCAAACATCCCATACAATTCTTAACTGATGAGTCTTAACTGCTCCACTTCAGCTCTTTGCTCGTGGTCTAGGAAAATCACCAAAGAACAGGCCCAGACAGTAGAGCCTCTGCCATCCATTCACATACAAATTCCTGGCTACTCCCATCAACTTGGCTGAACCCTAATCATTGTGACCACCAGGAAAGGGAATCAGTGGATGAGAAATTATCTGCTTTCCTCTCCTCTTCTCTCTCTTGCTCTCCTTTTCTCTCCTCTCACCCCCTCTTCTTCCCCTCTCCTTCTCTCCTCTACTTTCTACTTTCCTCTCCTCTTCTCTATCCCTTCTTCTCTCTCTCTTTCTCCTTTTCTCTCTCTCTCTTTCTCTCTTTCCCCCTACTCCATCTGTAGAAACAACTTTCAAGTAAATAAATAAATGTTTCAAAAATTTTCTGCAATAGTGATATCATTTATTTATGCAGTTGAAAAGAATCAAGATAATAAAGGCAAAATAGTGTGATGTCTGTTGGAGACTAGGTGTGAAAGGATCTAGGAAAATTGGCCAAATTCCAAGCAGGAGGAATAGATTAGAAGTCTGTTGTGTTGCATTGCAATTATAGCTAAGAAGAATATGTTGCATATTTATGAATTGTTAAGAATACATTTTGAAAATATTCTCAGTATATTAAAAAGGAAATATATATGGGAATAGACATGTTAACTAACTTGATTTAGGTATTTCATAGTGAGTATAGATTTCAAAAGATCATGTGGTCCAATGTTAATACAGCTTTGTTTGATTTAAAAGTAAATCAACTTTAAAAAGAAAATGTTGTGGCTCTTTTAGTTGCTTTCCCTATTTGAAGAAATCAGTACATACACCATAATGTTTAGAGAGAACCAGTTGAATCAGGGTTCCAATATCCATGCCCTACTAGAAAATGAGAGAGAGGTAGAGTGTTACAGTCTCTTTCATGGGATACTTTTTTATCTGGTGAACAGTCTGATGCTTTTCTGTTTGATTCATGACAAAGGTGGAAACCTGTATGTACTGGAATTCAAACTAGCCACTCTGGTGTGTGTCCAGTTAAATGCTACATGAAGATGTCTCAGGAGCCTTACTTTGTGTTCTCCATGGCATCCCCCCATATAGTCCAGCCTTGGATATCCCCTGGTTCTTCAGAAGGAAATGGCAGATTTACTATACAACCACCACCATTGCAAGCACATGTCTCGATTTTCCTTATAGATCCTGGATGAGAGGGCAGATTTCATTCTTGAGTCCTGTGAAGCAATAGCGAAATCATGAAGTAACAGTGCCAGTGGTGTTGGCCATGCAGGGGAGCCCAGGATTGCCCAAGTTAACTGAAGCACCACTCACTGCACAGGGTGGAGATGGGCAGCCAGTTAAAGTACAAGATCTGGAATGCCTTAAAGAGAAATTGTGAAAATAAGGAGCTTATACTGATTTTATACCAATGGGATAGATCTATTCATTAGAATTCCTGCTGCATGTCTACTAGAAAGCAATATGAATTGATGTTGCCCATCAAGAAGCTTAGGACCAAGTGACCAAGAATCAGCCCTGCTTCTGGGAAACAGCACAGTGTATCTCACCATATGGCTTCACAATATTCTAGATAAGCTTCACTTAGCTGCAGTTAAATCCTCAGACCTAGAAGCATGTGACACTGACATCTTTGATAGACATATGGCTTCTAACAAAATAATTTCAGTCTTGGAGATAACAAACAACAGAAAAGTGCAAGACTGAAAGAGTTAAAGGGAGAGAGAGAGATTCCAGGGCTTCTTCCAACCCACAAGACAAGAAAGCCACTAACCTACAGACATAGGATGATGAACCTCCAGCATTACAAATTCCAACAGATGAAGTCCAAAGGGCCAGCGCCAATTCAAGATATGTTTGATATTAGATTAATTCCAGATAACTTTAATGATGAAGTTATCAGTCTTGTGTAGAATCTATTACTTCAAAAAAGTTTACAAGGATAGTTAGATATGATTTTTCTAGCACTTCTATTATAGGAATGCATAAAACACCTATAAGTCAACTCAAAGTGCAGACAGTGGAGATTTCATTTGTCAACATGGAAAAGTTATAATGATTGAGAGGGGAAGGTCAAAGGTGATTATAGCTTCTGGTCAATCAACATCTCCATCAGGGTCAGTGCCAGTCAAATGTGAAAGGAGACTTCATCTTCCATCAGACATTTCAACACTGTCACATGTTACAAAAATAAGGACTGACGTAATTAAGACACTATAAGAAAGAAAATACAAGATTAGGATTTTAATCCCACAACACTAACCCCAAACTTTCCTTAAGGAATTAATGATGTATGGGTTTAAAAGTGAAAAAACATGTTGTCCTTTATTTGCAGACAAGCTTTGTCAGCACCTATTGTATTTCATGCGTAGATAAATATTTTTCCTTTAAAAATTAAAACACCTTCTTGGGAAGCATTTATTCACATTGTTTACCTGTTTTTCTTAAAAGCTATTTTATGGCATCTCTTTTTGCTAAGGCCACTGATGGATGTTAATCATCATGGTCAACATAAAAACCGTTATGTTAGTTCTGAGAAGAGAAAGTCCATTCTAAGAATGCCAGGATCCAGACCATTGCTTCATCAAGGTTCTAGCATGAGCAGTGGTTTTACAATCAATAAATCTGGAAAGATTAAATATAATATTATATGGTATAATTACATAGGAATTAGTATTAATGGTTAAGCATGTGGGACTGACTCTAAAAGATTGTTTAGATAATTGAAGCAGAAGTACAGATTCAAAAGTAGCCCTCCAGGCAATGAGTTTGACATGCCAGAGATCAGAGTTGCCAGAACTCATTTCAATGGACCAGGTATTGTTTTTTTATTATTATTTCCTTTTGGACATAAAGCATTAGAGACTGTGATATGGAAATTTTCTGTCTGTTTTCCAGGGCTTAATGGAAGGTAGAATTAAGTTGTCAGAATTATCAGCTGGGCTAGCTATATCTGTAGAGTATGGGGCAAAAAGTTATATGCTATGTTGAAACACTTTTGTGTATGTCAGTAGTCAAACCATAAATCTTTCAGAACTAGGAATTTAAATTATAAAGATAATTCATGGATTCCTTATCATCTCTGAATTATAACCCCCATTTAAGAGTTCTTGGGTGCAGATATGCTCACTCTCAGTAATAATGTGGGAAGCTAATATAAAAAATGTTAATCTTTATAATATTAAAAACTTGGTTTTTCAAATTTTATTAATATAATGTAAACAAATCCCGTACGTTGTATATGCACATAATTAAAAGCACATTGGAATCATGAGAATACCAAGTCGTTATAGAGCTGTCAGAGGTGTTGTCAAAGTATCTTCGGGGAGATGTGGCATCAGAATAAATTGTGGGATGTAGTGACCAAAGAACCTTTATAGGTATCCGGGTTGTTATTGAATAGAAACCCTCCTGTCTTAAAAACATTCTGTCAGAATAGAGGGACTCCAAGCAATCTGTTAAATTGCAGGCAAATGTATTGCGAAAGTAAACATACGGCTTCCTGTTTCATCAATGACAATTTCTCTTTCTCTCTTTTTTCCTTCCTTTTCATTCCCATAATATATAAGGCTAAGCAAGTCTAGATTATTTCCTCATATTACAACCATCCAAGACAGCTTGGTTCAGAAATTCCCCAAGAAAAAACACCTTCTTGCAGATGATCTGTTTCTATGAGCTTGTCCTCTACTGTTGTAATTTTCCTCTTGTCAAAGACCTGCAGACTCTCATAAACTGAGAACATAAATTTCAGTCATATATATATTTGAAGAAGCAATTTAATAACATTTCAATAAATCAAAGGCATTCAAGAATACAAACTAATTATATATATATATGCAAGTATGTATATGGGCAGTATTTTATAACAACAGAAAAGAAAATATCAAAAATAACCATCTATCTGTCATATGTCTCATTGAATAAATAATTAAGGTATATTCAGTGAAACAAATTTTACAGTAGTCCAAATGAAAAATATAGGAAGAACACATCATGGTAAACTAATAGCACTTTGAATAAAAACACACTTTATGCTTGCATTTTTCATGCATATTTTAATATAGATGTGCTAATTATTCTTTATTCATTCATGTATTTGAAAGGTTCAAAATATGCTAATTAAACTGATAATTCTGAGCAACAGGAACATTTGTGCATGTAGAAAAGAGGCAGTAAAGACAGAAGCACTGCCTGTTTTTTTGTTTGTTTGTTTTTATCAGTAACATTGTCTGTTTTTTTAAATCACCACAAGTGATGGGTGCTATGGCACAGCACATTAAACCTCCTCTTAGATGCCTGCATTCATTAAGAGTGCTTCCTCAAGTTCTGGTTGCTCTTCTTCTGACCCATCTTCCTGGTATTATGCCTGGAGCGGTACTGGATAAATAGCAGAGCCCCTGACATCAACATGAGATTCTTGTATGGAGACTTATACTGCTAACTTTGGCTTGGCTTACCTCTGGCTATTAAGGATAATTCAGGATGAATCAATGTGTAGCAGACATCTCCCATTTTCTACCTCCCTCTTTCTGTGTCTGTCAAATTAACTGATATACATATATATACACATATATATATAGCATGAGTGTGTGTGTGTGTGTTATTAGCTTGATTAGTAAATCATGTCTTTTGTGCCTTGGTTTTACCTTCCTATGTTTGTATTTTAATTGCGGAAAAAATATTTTAAAAAATATATATATACATAGATAGTATACTTTTATTCACTATGAGCACAGTGCTGTACAGCAGACACTAAGAGATTTTAGTAATTAAGCAGCAACTCTTCAGGTCGCTTTCTGATCTTAATGGTTTGATTAATTCAGATAAATGTTATAAGTAGAATTTGTCCTCCTATAATTGATCTGTTTCACTCATCATATGGCTTAAAATATCAATCATGTTGCAATAAATGGCATGTACTGTCTGTTTTATGAATAAATAACATTCCACTTTTGTATACGCCACATTTTATTTTGATGTTAGTTACGGCATATTCATACATAAACTAGGTTGCAATAATTTCTTTCTACTTTGCATTTTTTGAATGCTTTTCTTGTCCCAAGCATCAATTTCTTTTTCTACATATATGTAGAAGATCATGAGAATTTTTTCATCGCTCTTTTTATTGCTGGTTAATTCTTTTATCAGTTTCGACAATGCTTACTTTATACATTAATTTACTATTTTGTATTATTTTCTAAACAATATTCATTATAGATATTTGCATTCATATCTTATTTAAAAGGTAGATTTACAGAAATTTTAATTTAACTTTATTTCTTTATATAAGAATTATGAAAAAAATAAAGTCAAATTACAATAGCCACTCACTTCTAGAACAGAACTTTGGGCAGAGATGGGGGGAAAGTGAAGAGTTACTTTTTATTTTTTTTTCTGTTTAAGATAATTAAACTTTCAAAGTAATAATCATAAATGTCCTCCATCATAATTTAAAATCTCAAGGCAAAATAATTTGATCAAAAAATTTAAGTTCCTGAGATTTTGTTAATTCTAAATATTTTGCTAAAAGTAAAAAGAAAATTTATCACTGTATATTATCGTTTATGATTCCATTATATGTTCCCATCAGTGCAACATTCATGAGTGTTTCTCCACACTGTTGCCCACAGCTGATTTTTCACTCATGTTATTTCTTGGTAGCTCATTGTGATTTCATCTGCCTTTCTGTAATGTATTTTGCTTTAGATCCAGTGTCTGCCCTTCCACAGGTACTGGCTGTAAAAAAGGAATCTGAACAACAAGATCCTCTTATGTCGTTTGAACAGAGTATTTGCCAAGCAGATAAGTATTTATCAATTCCTATGAGCACAAAATCTCAAAATTAAGCTTGCAGCTCTCTGACATGTTGATTCCATTAGGCTTTCGTTTAAGAGCCACATACATTGAAATGTGTAAGAAGGAAAAGAAAAAGAACGAAGAAGAGTGAGATCTTGTGTGTGTATGTGTACACAACCATGTGTGCTGTTTCAAAGGAAGCCAGACTTTTGAGCAACTGGATCTATTCACTAGAGAAACACAAAGAAGTTCAAGTCTCAGTGGAGTTGTTCCAACTTTGGGTAAGTGGATCAAAGTATTTTTCTCGCCCCCATCACATGGCACCAAGACTAACCTGGCTTGTGTTTACAAAGCTACCTGTGATTTTCAGGCCTGCCCACAAGCAATTCAAAAGATTGTGCTTGGCAGGCTTCAGCGGAGAGAACGGCTTTGCCCATGAGCTCGGCACGCAGCCAGCGTTGCGCAGACTCTCAGGGAGACAGATGCACTGGAGGGACACGGGCCCTCTGGCCAAGCCTGTGCTCTCAGATACTGACGTTTTTAGAACTCTTGATTTGAAATCTTGGCCCTAGGCTCTCTTAAGGCATATCTGCTCAAATGTCCTTATGGGAGTTGGGGGTCTTAAAGATATTTCCCTCCTGGTTTACTCAGAAGCTGTTAAGTTTCCCCTTTAGTAATTCCTCTATCCCCAACCTCTCCTGGTTTTTAAGATGCATAAAATTGCCAGAACCTTTTGTTTAGGTTTCTCTCAACAATGAGAAAAACCTCAGCCACTGCTAACCCATCTGATACTCACTATGGTGAGCCTTTTCCAAAAGTAAAAGTAGAATGGGGGACATTTTAGTTTTCGATGATTTCAGTTGCTTACTTATGTCTTCTCACTCACTCTTTCTCAAGGCTCGTTGTTTCAATTAGCTACTCACAGTTCCAAAGTGTTTGTGTGTGTGTGTGTGTGTGAGAGAGAGAGAGAGAGAGAGAGACAGCCCTCTAGATGAGTTCCTAACACATTGATATTGGCAGATGAGGGGGGAGACGCTATTAAACCCATCTTTCTCCTGGCCTTTCTCTTTGTTTCTTTTCTCTATACTCAATCCCCTTAAGAGAACATTCATATTATTTTTCATTTGCCCTGCACATTATTAACCTCTGATCTCTATCTTAACTCTCTAATTTGCAGGGTAACTTTGAACTATTTTGGTCAAATTCCCAGTTTGTTGCCATTTGATATCTTCCCTGAAATTTTTTTATACCTTATTTCCGCTATCTTCCCTCTGGTGTAGAAAACATGTTATCTTATTTCTAAATAATTTATATCTTCCTACATAATAACCCCCAGTCATAATCAACAATAGTCTGACAATCCAAAAACCGAAATGATCCTTATATGATTCTGTAATAAAACAGATCCTTGTACAATATGGGTTCTTCTAAGAAAATGTTCTTCACTATATTTCTACATTTCCTGCAGAAATGCAGTCTTCCACCTGGAATTTAAAAACTCCTAAGCAATTTTTATGTTTTCTTTTTCTTATAATTATCCATTATATGCAGCTAAGATTCTGGCAAAACACATAGTTGATGATCTATTTATTCTTAATCCCTAATAATTGAACTTAAAACTGGGCTTTTAGATATGGATCCAATACAACTTTCTTTATAAGTATTTTCTGTTTCAAGATGAAATCCCATAGAAAGTTGTATATCTCTTATAAAATTTACAATGAAATTATATTTATTCTTTTATACTGCTATTTGATTTTAAGGCCTTTGAGAACAGAAACTGAATCTGATCTTTCAGCTCTCGTCATAGGTAAACATAATACTTATAATGATAAATGTGCCTCTGTGTGTATGTTTAATAGAAAGTTTTAACAATAAGAGAAATATATTACTTGGCAGAAATATTGATAATAGTTTAGTTCAAATGTCATTTTCTTAAGTAACATAGCTGAAGTTTTTAACTAGAAAGAAGATACAAATAACTTGCAAAGTCTTAAGGAAAGCAATAATTACAGAATTCAAAATTGTAAAATACATTAATATATAAATTAAAGTTCACAGTGAATCCAAGGGATATCATTTGTAGTTTTACATTTTTCCTGTATTAAATCACCTAAATTTCAAAGTGACTTATTTTTAAAAAGTCAAATAATGAATGTAGGTATAGCTACCAATAATCTTAAGACTCCAGCAGATGGTATGTAATTTATGGTTATGTGAACAGGCAGCCATGTCTTCAACAGAATAATGATACTCTATAAAATCACAGCACCGAAAGGCCTGGATGGAGGCTCGGTGTATCAGAGAATAAAAGCCTTTATGACTGCTAATCTCTAACAGAGTATAGATAACCAGAGACTGGGCATGAAGGTGGACATTGTGGTTGTCTCTAAGTTGGACACTGAAAGGACTTCTATGGAGTATGAAGATTAGTGTGCAAATAAATATGATCTGGCTCAAAAGTCTCCAATTGTGTTTTCAATGGCTTTGTCTTTTCCAGTTCTTTCTCCTCTGGTCCAGCTGTTCTCTTCCCTCCTTCTTTGTTCTGAGCTCCTCCCCCAATTAGCAAGAGGTCATTGGACAACAGACAACCTAGGCAAATCAGGGTGGAGCGTTTACGGTTTCCCAGGAAACCTTTCATGTCCTATGATTTCAGGAGAAGCTTTTCTTCGGGCTGTTTTAAAAGACAAATTGAAATCTGCTCTCTCTCTATGTCAGAAGCTTGAAGCAATATTTACAACAGGTCATTCAAAATTTCATTAAGTGCTAGATAATAAGGTTTTAGTAAGTAGCAAAAATCTCCTAAAAGTTTGTGAAAATTAATCACTTCAGTTTATTTGGTACAAAACTTTTGAAATCAATATTTTTTTTCACAAAATGCAATTTCTATTAACATTTTTAAAATCCCTCAAGTGTAGATTGAGATGAGAAAGAAGGCATTAACAGAAGGATAACTAACTGAAATATTCTCATTATAGTAACAATTTTGGAATGGAAACAATCTTTCACAAAGAAAAGTTAATTAAAATTAAATGCAGAATTTATCTACCCATGGAATATAGTATATTCATATCCCTAGACATCTTCCAAACCAATTCAAAATATCTTTCAAATCTATGCCAGATTATTGAGAAATAGGTGATTAGTATTTCTAGACAGTAAATATTTAGAGAATTTTTCAAATTCTGATGAATAATGCTGAGTGCAAACTTCAATAAAAATATTTTTGATTCAACATCCATACACATGTGCCTCTGTACTTCTATCACTCTGCCTTTCAATAATTTTATACACATAGATTTTTTTTAAAGCCCAGATTAATTGTGAAAATGATTTTCAACAGTGTTTTCAGCTTAAGCACACTACTAAGGCACCGTTTAACATATATACATATGGCAAGAAAGCATCTATTATATGTTAAGTCCATGTTCTTTTTCTTATTAGACACAAAAGTTAATCAGATGACTGAACAAAACACATTATGTTTTCAGGTAACTGAATAATCACATAATAAACCAGATTTATTTTGTAAACTGGGAGCCAGACATGTGAATTCTAGTCACCAACACGTAGTCTTAGTTTTATTTGACTACCACTGTGATTGGTATTCCATCAAATTACTTTCTACTCATCTTTTCATTTGTCAGTTGCATATAGTGCACACATCTAGTTCTATAACTCTACTTTTATACAAGACACTCACATAGCAGGGACGAAGTCTTAATATATTGAACACTTTTTTTAGTATGTATAACTGTTCTATGACATTTCTGTATTTTAAAATTAACAGTCTATTTTGATTTACTGTTTGTTTCTATTAGTGACACTGGTAACACCACTTGTGATATAAATTGTCTTTTGCCTTAAGTGAAAGCTGCAATATCTATCATCTATCTATCTATCTATCTATCTATCTATCTATCTATCTATCTTTCTTCTGGTTCTTCATTTCTAGCCAAAGATGTTGATTTCATCACAATAGAGAAATAACTACAAATTTCTTAGTTTATGCCTCATTTATCTTAGTAACGTACACAATAACTAGTTTAATATATGGCAACTCCAGATGCTCGATCAACATTTGCTTAATAAATGAAAGAAATTAATTTAATTGGTTAAAAGAGCTAAAAAACAAGCAATGAGATTTTTGAATTGCATATTAACTATGAATATCTCAAGTCTCCTCATTGGAGTATTATTTTAATGGTGTTAATTTTAAATATCTATAGTATTTATAAGTTAATTTTAATTGCCAGGAAGTCATTTAATAAGTACTTTTAAAAATCATTTATATCTGTTCTTAAAACAATGAGAAATAGAAGAAAATAATTCTATTAAGCAAATATTACATGTCAAATTACAAAACAGGGATGGATGCTTTGCACAGAGTTTAAGAAGTAGTTTGTGGGCCCTGCACAGTGGCCTAGTGGCTACAGTCCTCTTGTTGAATGTGCCAGGATCTAATCTAATTAGAACATGCTAGTTCTAATCACTGCAGCCTTGCTTCCCATCCAGCTCCCTGCATGTGGCCTGGGAAAGCAGTCAAGGACGGCCCAAAGCTTTGGGACCTTGCACCCATGTGGGAGACCTGGAAGAAGTTCCTGGCTCCTGGCTTCAGATCGGCTCAGCTCTGGCCATTGCGGTCACTTGGGGAGTGAATCAGTGGACGTAAGATCTTCCTCTCTATTTCTCCTATTCTCTATATCTAACTTTGCATTAAAAATAAATAACTCTTAAAAAAAAAAAGTAGTTTGTGTGGTGATGGAGGAATATAGGTAGATGGTGTGACTGATCCGTGGCTAAACTCTTGCCTTGAAAGCAGCAGGAAAGCAAATGAGATCTGTCATATGGGTGCCGTTTTGTATCCTGGTTACTCCACTTCCCATCCAGCTCCCTGCTTGTGGCCTGGGAAAGCAGTGGAGAATGGTACCTGCACCCACATGAGAGCTGGGCCCAGCTCTGGTCGTGGTGGCCACTTGTGGAATAAATCAGCAGAAATATTATATTTCTCTCTGTATTTTCTTTTCTCTGTTAATCTGCCTTTCCAATAAAAATAAGTAATCTTATGAAAAAATATATTGATTGGGATACCCAAATCCCATACGAGAGTACCTGATCTGGCTCCTCCTCTTCAGATCCACTTCCTGCAAATCTGCACTCTGGTAATCAGCAGATAATGCCTGCTAGATTTAGTTCCAGCCAGCTCTACAAGACATCCTTATTAAGTTCTAAGTCACTGGCTTCAGACTGGCTCAGCCCTGGAAGGTGTGGGTATTTGGGTAGTAAACCAGCCAATGGAAAATCTCTTTTGTTAGTTCCCCTGCTTAAAAAAAACAAGTCAAAATAAATATTTTAATGTTCAAGTCTGTGAAACTTCCACCAAATAAAACTCTCTGAGGGTTCCAGATACTTCCACAGATGCCGGTGAAATTGTCCAAATCTTTTCATTTAAACTGTGTGCTTTGGAACACTTCTGGGAGTGGAACTAAGAGAACACTGTAGTAACGTTGCGTATAAAATCCTAACTGGGGGGTGAGGTTGTGGGTCAATGATCAAGAAAGATCATCCATTGTTTGATACTCTAAGGTGTCAGCTGGGATGTTTACCCATCTGTGTGCAAGCATACATGCACATGTAATACATACATGCTGAAGAGGAGGAGGAAGACAAAAGGCAAGCTTTGGAAATTCAGGAGGCTCCAGATGAGCTGGTTAACAACTCCATCGCTGAAGCTCTTTAGCTCCTCTTTAAATGCTGTTCAAAAAGGATTCTTTCTTACAAAGCAATTCTTGGTGCCTTTGCGTAGATACAGTAAGAAAGAAAAAAAAAAATATGCCCAAAAGACAATTAGGACACGTGAAGAAAATGAGTTACTCTAGGATTATGAGTTGGTTCCAAAGAATTTGCTATACTCTGGAATAAATTATAGCTGACACAGTCCTGCTTTTATAAAGTACTAAAAAGATATATAGTTTTGAGAAATAGAAAATAAAGTGAAGAACAAAATTTACAATGTAGCTAATCTCAAGAAGGAAAGATCAATACAAATAAAAATGCAAACACTGTAGAAATGCTTATCTAACTAAGTAGAATAAATAGTTGTCTAAAATATATTAGGGAAGCAATTTACATAATAGAGCATATATATCTGAAAACATTTTATGTCATTCTTTATAGATTTATTTATTTTTAATTATTTGAAAGGCAAAGAGCAAGGGAAAGACGGAGAAAAAATGTTCCATCTGCCAGTTCACCCTGGTCACAACGACCTGGGTTAAGCTAAGCAGGAGCCGGAAGCCTGGGATGCCGTCCAGGTCTCTCATGTGGGTGCAGAGGCCCAAGTACTGAAGCAATCTTCTATTGCTTTGCCAGATGCATTTGCGGGAGGCTAGATCGAAAGCAGAGCAGCCGGAACTCAAACCAGAATCTATAAGGGATGCATGGACCATAGGCGGTGGTTTAACACACTGTGCCACAATGCTGGCTCCATGAGAACATGATAGACATGATACGTAAAATATGAGATAGTAGAAATTATAAAGGAAAACTTACAGTAGTGAGTTTAATAAATATATATATATGCATCTATGGATAAAAGGATATAAATACACACACAAGTGTCATTGAAAAGCTCTGAAATATAAAGCTCTTAGAGGTGAAATTTAGAAATATGTATTATCTGGAAAAACGAAGCCTTATTTTTCTTGTAAATAAAATCAGAACATGATTTTCAGTATGATCTCAATTGTGCTACAATTGCTAATCAACATCTAGAGTTCATTTGAATCTATTCTCTTTTTAAAGTGCGTATTCTTAGATGAAGTTCAGATGAACCAACCCAACTTTTCAGTTTTCCCTGTCACTTAAAAACATGGAGCGAATGTAATATTATTTGGACAAATAAGTTTAAACATACAATTGCTATTGTAATGCATAATCTTTTAAAAGGTACACTTCCTCTTAAGCATCTGAGAACTTTTGAATTTCTCCTTCCAAGTGATTTTATATGAGTCTTTTGTGTTTACATTCTGCATCTAGTACAAGTTGTAAGAGATATTGTTCAACAAGTTAAACTATAGTGATATTTCTTGCTCTTAATTTTCCCATATGGTAATATGAAATAATCAAGAATGAGGACATGTCACTCTGCTGGAGGCAGGTTCACCAGGTGTAAAGGGAGGAAATTAATTATATTTTAATTTTTAGTACTCTAGCGTGTGAGGGCAATTTAAGCAATTAACGCAAAATGGAATCAAAATAAATAGAATAAAACAAAATAAAAAGGTAAATTTACTTTGATATGAAAATTTCAAAATGTGTGCACATTCTAGTCCATAATAATGATGTTGCGTACTGTTTCAAAGGTCCTCTCCTGTGTGTCTTAATCGAATTGGTAGGACCCTAGTTAAAATATACTGTCATATGTTTAAGGTTTAAATACAGATGTTCTCCCCAATTGGGAAAGATTTTTCTGCGTTTTTTTCCCTTTAATTGGTTTTCATTTTGCTTTTGTCTCAGAAAAATTTACTTTATTCTCAGCAATATTTGAATTTCAAGCCTGGCGTAACGACCTAGTGGCTAAGTCCTTGCTTGCATGCACCAGGATCCTATACGGGCTCTGGTTACTATCCTGGCTGATCCACTTCCCAATCAACTCTCTGCTTGTGGCCTGGGAAAGCAGTTAAGCACGAACAAAAACCTTGAGGCCCTGCAGCTCTGTGGGAGATCTGGAAGAAACTCCTGGCTCCTGGCTTCAGATTGGCTCAGCGTGGCCTTTGCAGGAAGTTGGGGAGTAAGTCAGGAAGGTCTTCCTCTCTATAAATAAAAGATCTCCTCTCTGTAAATAAATAAAGGGAAAAAATGTGCCTGTCCAATGAAAAAGAAAACAAAAAAGGTATTGATTTCTTCAAATCATGCTTTGCTCATTTAATAAGTGTCTATAGCTCTATGGCAACATTCATTTTATTTTTTATACTTCACTTTTATTTTACCTATTATTACATTAACATTTTAGTTTTCTTAATTTATTTACTTTACATTCACTTTATTTATTTTAAAGGTTAAGTGGGAAGAGAGGACTTTAGGAATCTGTTATTTGCTGTTTTATTCTCCAAATACCCACATCAGTTGGACCTTAGCCAGAAATTGGGAGTGACCCTGGTCTTCCATGAGGAGGGCAGAGATGTGGATTCTGAACCTGTCAAGGCTACCTTCGTAGACTCTGAATATGGAAGCAAGGACAGTCACTCCAATTCAAGAAGTAGGCACCCCAAATAGCACCTAAAATACTGTACTGAATGCCGAGCATTACCTAATGTTCAACAAAAAACATACTTTAACATGTTCGCTTGCTTCTGTCAAGCCCTTGTGGACATGATTTTGTATGGAAAAGATCACAAAGAACTCCTAGAGAGAGTAACAGTACTGAACACGCCAGGATCCTTCACAGTGAGGATTCCTCCATACTGCCATTCCTTTCACCTTCCCCAGCCATTTCATCAAAACGGGTGGACGTAGTTTTTCAAGGTTTTTGATGTCATTACATGATCATTTGAAACAAAGAAGAAATAAATGAACATGTATACCTGAATGTCATTTAAACCTTTCAAAGCCTTAATTCATATTAGCAAAACCCAGAGTCGTGTTTTGCTTAAAACGTATTCCAGCAAAACTGGAAATGTTGATATTTCTTTGCATTATTTAAAGGATGTGCATTGTAGAAGGGCTGTAACATTCAAAGTAACACTCCTTTATAGACATTGTGGTCCTAACCTTTTTCCTCTCTCATCTCCTTGTTAGTCAATACATTTCACTCACCTCTAGCCCACAATGCTCAATGTCTTCTATATTTCCCCCATTTCCTTCCCCATCTGTATTGGTTCTTGCTCTTCAGTTGCTGACTTCTACAGCGTTACAGCAATCCAGAGAGGTCTGCGGTGGTAACTGGCAGGACGCCGCTGAGAAGGAAAGGCAGGGAGACAGACTGCACAGGTGAAGAAAGGAAGGAACCATAGAAGCCGGACATAAAAAGTTCAGAAACTCTCAGAAACAATTAGGTTTGGCTCATCACTTCTATTACTTTTCTGATATTATTTTGCTTCATGAAATACTGGCAATATTTTAGTTTAAAACTCCTAGACAAAACTCACAATAAAATCTTTAACATCTTGGTGAACAAAACATGGTGTTAACTATAGGTTCTTAAAGGCCTAAGGAGGATAATAATAAGTGTAGGATTTCTTTTCTTCTCTTTCAAAAGCTGTAACTAAATAAATGAAAAATAGAAAACTATTTCATTGGTACTTCAAGTTGCAATGTTATTGCTATATATACAGTTCATTTTCTTTTAACTATCCTGTGTGAATTCCATAAACATCACAATTTGACCATTATAAATTTTGTGTAAAAACTGTGATCTCATTAATAATGGTAACTTTTTATTTAGTAATGAAAGCCTAAAATACTTAATAAAACTTTTAAAATTTATTCTAACAAGGGAAATTCAGGCACATTATCAGGGATCGCAGTTCAGACTTGAACCCACATTCTAACGTTGGATTCTAGTGTTGCAAGCATCACCAACATGCCATAACATCATCCCCCCAAAATTATTGTTCTTTTCTTCATATTATCCTGTCCATTAAGAATCTTCACATAGAATTTTAAAGTAACAAACTTTCCTTTGTGAATTTTATAGTTAAAAGCCACAAGTTGCATGTTGAAAATATTAAAATTCTCTGAACACTCATAGTGTGTTTTTTTCCTTGTGACATTTTAAATGCTTTCCCTTTATAGTTTCTCAGAGGAAATACTAATTGTCTGTAATGAGATATGACTTGGTATCTGGAACTACTGAAGTACTTTCTACCAACTTTATTCATGCGTGTACCATTATATATTTCATAATAAAAGCCTGTTGGTAGTAAAAATAATCATATTTTTAAAAACAGTATCAAAGCAAAAGTATGCTTTCTTAAGTATGAAAAACATCTCATAGATACAGAAACACAAAATTTTGCCATTTTCATTAATCACTTTCCTGACACTTAAGAAACTTTAATTATAACAGAGTTGGCTATATCTCAAGACTCACCAATGCCATTTGGATGAAAAATTCATTAAAGACAGTTCTAAAATGTCACTTGCTTTGAAACTTCTATCCATATGCTGTGGAGTTAGCAGAGAAAAGCAATTTCAAAATACCTACTGTAAGAACTTTCAAAAATATAATTTTATTGCCAATTTTACTGTACTTTCAATGTTCCTATTCCTATAATATATAATTACACTGTGATTAAAAATCTTTATTTATCAATTATTTCCTACAAAATATATGTATAATCTTAGGTTATTTGTGCAAACTATGAACATACTAGCATAGTCTTCAAATACATTAGATTTCATTTCTATCAAAAAGTTGAACCACTTCATTACAACACATGAAGTGATAAAAGGGTTTACAAGAAAGTTGGTCAGAAGTAACCTGTATAGAATGGGGTTGGATACAGTAAAATCACCACTTGAGAGGCCCAAATTCCTTATTCTGGCGGCTGGTTATTATTCTCACGCCTCGCTCCTGATAAAGCATGCTTCACACATATACACTGAGAGATGACAGGTGATGGCTTTGTTACCTGGGTCTCTCACACGCTTGTGGGAGATTTGGAGTGAGTTCTGATCCCCTAGCATTAACCTGGCCAAGCTCTGCTTATTCTATACATTTAGAAAGTGAAATAAAGTTTGGAGCATCGATTTCTCTCTCTCTCTCTCTCTCTCTCTCTCTGTTTCGTTTACTTGGAATTCAAAGCTAGAGAGAGAGAGGGAGGTAGGGTGAGGAAAGAGAGTGAGAGAACGAGAGTGAGAGACAGAGAGAGAGAGGTCTTCCATCTGCTGGTGCACTTCCCAAATGACCATAGCGGCCAGAGCTGGGCCAGTCTGAAGTCAGGAGCTAAAAGGTTCCTCTGGGTCTTTCGTGAGTACAGGGGCCCAAGCACCTGGGCCATCATCTGCTGCCTTCACAGGGCCATTAGGAGGAAGCTGGATCAGAAGTATAAGCACTGGAACTTAAACTGTTGCTCACACGGGATGCTACCAGTGCAGGCGGTCTTAACTTGCTATACCCCAGCACCAGCCCAAGTCTCTCTACTTTACAAAATTACAATAATAATAATAATAATAACAAACATATTTAAAGAAGCAATGTGTATAGGTGCAGACATACTGAAATTTACCTATTGAAGGGAAAATGGAACTTTTGAAATATAGCTTGCTTCAAACATGATTTTTGAACATATTATATTAATTTTCTAACTAGTTTTGTATTCCTCCTTTGGAAAGCACTAATAACATCTGAAAGTTCCCAGGGAAAAAAAAGTATCTTTTTAGTTCTATAGTTGCATCATTCAAAGCACTATTTCCTGCCTTTTGCAATTTGTAGAAATTTAAGACTTTCGTGTCTATATGAGGTCTTGTTTTCTATCTACTGCTTAGGGTAATCTATCTCTTACATAACACCTTTCATTTTCAGTCTACTTTTTATGTAAGTATCATTTCCAGCTACTCCATTAACCTTGATCCCTTCTAATCTGTCACCAGGCAGAGTTCCAAGGAGTTTTTTCCAATGGTATATTTCTTCTGTGTCTAATGTGACACATAATCACATTTTATATTGGCTAGACAAAATCTCTATTTTGTATTTATTCAATTTTCAAGGATGTCTATGAAAGTGAGTTATTATAAGTAAACATGTTTATTAGTTATCTGAATATTAATAATTAGTTAATATTAAACATTAACTAATTATTACCAAAATATACTATACCCATATTGGTCTCAAATTTTTGCATCAAAATACTTGATAGGAAATCAAATAAAAGCTTTCTGGAACATAAGCATAATTGCCCGTCAATGGCAGACACATGAATGAAGTGCAATGGAGATCAAATTAATTAAATGGGACCTAGAACGGTGGCCTAGTAGCTAAGGTCCTCTTCCTGCAAATGCCCACATGGCATGCCCCTCAGTTCTTCATAAGCAAAGGTAAGTTTGGGCCCGATGCAGTGGACTAGCGACCAAAGTCCTCATTTTGAATATACCAGAATCCCATATGGGCATCAGTTCTAATCCCATCAGTCCCACTTCCCATTCAGCTCCCTGCTTGTGGCCTGGGAAAGCAGTCAAGGACAACCCAAAGCCTTGGGACCTTGCCCCCAAATAGGAGACCCTGAGGAGGCTCTGGGCTCCTGAGTTCAGATCAGCTCAGCTCCAGACATTGTGGCCACTTGGACAGTGAATCACTGGGCAAAAGATATTTCTCTATTTCCTTCTCTCTATATATCTGATTTTCTAATAAAAATAAATAAAAACCTAAAAGAAAAAAAGGAATTAATTAAATGTCAGTGAATAGGAATAAGGATTGCCTGATTTGTAATCATTAAATGTATGCAGAAAAATATTAAATATTTATCAACTTTGCTCTTTTTTATTTTATTTTCTTCTAGGCCAAAGGGAAAAGAATTTTCTAAGTTTTTATTATAAGAAATTATTCTAGGGCTAAGCACCATGGTTCAATTGGCTAATTCTCTCCTTGCACGCAACAGAATCCATATGGGTGCCAGTTCATATCAGTGTTGCTCCATTTCCCTTCCAGCTCCCTACTTATGGCCTGGGAAAGCAGTAGAAGAAGGCCCAAACCTTAGGACACTACACTTACTGGGGAGACCCCAAGTAGGTTCCTGGCTCCTGGCTCCTGGCTCCTGGTTCGGCTCCTGGCTCCTGGCTCCTGCCTCCTGGCTCCTGCCTCCTGCCTCCTGCCTCCTGGTTTCAGGGTGCAGCCATCTGGAGAGTGAGCCAGCAGATAGATCTTTCTATCTCTCATTCTCTGTGGAGATTTGCCTTTCTAATAAAAATAAATAAACCTGTAAAAATACAGAACAGCTGCAAAAAAAGAAATCATTGTAACCTAAAATCACTAGCATGTTTATACATGTATATATGCATGCATATGTAATATCCTTAGCATGTTTATACATGTATATATGCATACATATGTAATATCCATGAATGCTTTATGTATACATACACTTAATTGTAATTTCAAATGATTGAAATTTTGTTTTTCCAATTATAAATAAAAATGCTTTTCAGAGAGTATGAGTATGAGTGATAGGTTAAGTGAGCTATATTTCTACAGGTTAAGGACATATTGAGTTCTCTTTCTTCTTCAGATTCAGATTTTGAGTTCTCTCAAAAACTTTTGGTGAGCAGGTTATGAATACTTCAAAAGCAAAACAGCATGAAGTGCTATCCTTGCCATCAGATTTCTATGTGTCGATACTTCCTAGCAAAGGATAATGTACCTAGAACATACACGAAGCACTTACAAATGTTCTTAAAGAAGAGAATTAATAGATACATGTTTTGGTGCAAAACAATTAAAAATGGATACACCCATGTATATTATTAGAATGTCATCCAGCGTGATACTCAGAGACAAGAGCATCCATTTTTGCTATAGGTTGCATCTGTCTTAGCTTAGCATCCAACAGAGAAGAGCTGCCTGTGGGCCAATACTGTGGGATAACAAGTTAAGC
Organism: Ochotona curzoniae; assembly: GCF_017591425.1. NCBI lineage: Eukaryota > Metazoa > Chordata > Mammalia > Lagomorpha > Ochotonidae > Ochotona > Ochotona curzoniae. Next base: position 35,753,484 of record NW_024466502.1, on the reverse strand, counting down.
CGCCCCTTTTGACAACAGCATCCCATACCCGTGGCCTGATCCTGTCACAATCGTCCAAATTTCAACAAAACTCCCTACTGACAGAAGATGGCCCAAGAACTAGGGTATCTGCCATCAGTGCAGTAGAACCAGAGGAAGCTGCCGGTCCTGGATAGCCTGGAGTTGCCTCAACTGCTGTGCCCATTAGAAGAGCGTACTGGTGGATCTCAGAAGCGCTAGCTCTCACTCTGTTACTCTCTCTGTATCTCTCACTCTCTTCCAAATAAATAAATTAAATCCTTAGAAAGAGAGCTTACTTCAAAATAATTGTTTATAGAAAATATTTTACTCTTACAACATAGTTTAATTTTACTTTAGAAGTTAAAAAAAAAATGAATCGATGCCTAAATAAAACATGGGGAATTATTTTCTCACAAAACAAAGGACATTAAAATTAAAATGTAATTTAAGCATTTTTGGTATATGGATAATTTATGCATTCCATAATGCAACAAAACAGCTTTCCATATATTAGTATATACTTATCAAGAGAAAAAATAAGAGTATTGTCTCTGATAGATACACATTTTCAGATATATTATCATTACAGTTAACTTGTCCTGGCAATGATTGTAATATTTCTGTGATTAAACATTAGTAAACTGAAATGTACAAAAGAAGAGGAGTGTGTGTGTGCGCGCGTATATTTAAGATTTATTTATTTGGGTCCAGCGCAGTAGCCTAGTGGCAAAATCCTCACCTTGCCTGCACCACTATCCCATATGGATGCCTGTTCTAATCCCAGCGGCCCTGCTTTCCATCCAGCTCTGTGCCTGTGGCCTGGGAAAGCAGTTCAGGGTGGTCCAAAGCCTTGGGACCCTGTAGGAAACCCAGAGGAAGCTCCTGGCTCTGGATTGGCTCAGCTCCTGTTATTGCAGCCACTTTGTGAATAAATCAGCGGACAGACAATTTTTCTGTCTTTTCTCCTTTCTATATATCTGACTTTCCGATAAAAATAAATTGATCTTTAAAAAAAAGATGAGTTATTTGAGAGTTAGACAGAAGGCGAGACCGAGATCTCCCACTTGCCCCCTCGCTCCCCAGGTGTGCTCCGATGGCCAGTGCTGGGCCTGGGTGAAACGAGCAGACAGCAAGTCTGTCTGCAGCTCCCACGCGGGTGACACTTGGAACATCCTCCACAGTTCCCACGGCATCCGTAGGAAACTAGGTCCAAAATGGAGAAGCCGGGACTCCCTCTGACTCCATCTGAAACGCGGGCACCGCAGGTGGTGGGGACCTAAGACCCCACAGTCCTGGTCCTTCAACAATGCATGTGTTCTGATTCTTGTTTCAGACACATTTGATTAAAATGCCTACGCTTGTCTGATTTTAGCTTTCGTTTCTCAACTGTTCTGAAGTTTGTTTTGCAACTTAAACTCTGTCTTGGAAATGTATCAATGCATGACTATACTTTGTCTGAGGAACTCCAACTTTTCGAGCTCAGAATTCTGAGGACATTTGGTCCAACAGTTAAGGAACCAGTTAAGACATTTCCTCTCCCACGTACCTTCTACCATATATCTGGGTTAGATATCAGCAGCAATCCTGAAGCTAACTTTCCACACTTGTAGAACTTGGCATGTAGAAGTGACGGCTCAAGTCACTGAATCGATGGCACCAGTGTAGGAGAGCTGGGTTGTCTTTCTGACTAGCAGTTACCGTAACCTGAGACTGTAATAAGCATCGGTGTGGTTCAAGCATATGTAAGTTCTCTCCACAAGCCTATTTCTGTGTGCTTTTAATACTTTTGAATTGAGCTGCTTTTTTTCTCTGTAGAGAAACAGCAGTATTGTGTTTGTGGTGGAATGATGACAATGCATTTAACAAAGAACTTTGTAACTCTCTAGTGCACAGATTCATGTGGGGGGAGGGAATTCATTATGATACCTTTACCAAAACACATAATTCCTTGAGGTAGATTCCAATTTGCATTTTATTATATAGAAAATGAGGTAAAATAATTTAAGAAAACATGTCTTTAGACATAGTTGAATGTTCTGCTGTCAAGTACACATAATTAGAACACACATTGTTTCTTCCTTAAATCCCAAAATTATATTATGTAGAAAAAAATGACGTTAACATTACTCATATGAAGTTCCTTTAAATTTTGAGTGAAGAAAAACTGCTTCTTAATTGTAAATTTCACCAATTAAAAACCCTCTACAATAAAGGTACATAAAATACTGATTATCTTGTCTAGTTGAATTCAATAAAATAATCAGTTACTGAAAAAGAGTTAGTGACCCAAAATAGGAGATATAACTTCCTCAAAGTACTTGTATAGCCAAAACATAAGTTGGGCCCTGGAACAATACAATTCGATTGTGTCTTGGTTTAAATCATATTTTAATATCAACAAAAACATGAAGATACATTATGATATCAGAATTTGTAAAACTTTGTTTTCAAAGTGCTGTCTCATTCATTCTAAACAGAAAAACATTTTATTTTGATCTGTGAAATGATCACATGGTTTATTTAAAACAACAAACCACAAAATCATTTTGAATTCCAAAGTTTAACTATTATAACATTATTTATGAGCAATGCAATTTTCTTCACGTAATCTCATAAAGAATTATACATTGTTATTATACTTAGTAATTATGTTGCAAAAATATAATTACACATTATAATGCATTTTCAGTATTACAAGTAATTAAACTAAAAACAATTACTCTATGAATAATTCATATTTTATTTAAAATATTTTTAGAAAATCAGCTGATATCAAAACATGTTAGAAACTTTACAAAGAACAAAGAACTAAGGGTTCTACTAAAACCTCAGCTTTTTAAATAGATGTGCAGAGGAAATCAAATGTGTGTGTATGTGTGATTGTGTGTCAACATAATCACATATTAAGAATGGCTCTGGTTAACCGCAATGGGCATCTTACTTCCACACCGACATGCTGAACCTGAGAATGCTCTGGAACGAGAGAGAGGATCACAGGTAGGAAATACAAACAAGTTACAGTAATGCTCAAAGACCTACAAATAGACAGTGGCTTTTGTCTCATACAGAACAAATAGTTCCAATTCTCATTAGATCTGATCTTACAGACTACTCTTCAAATTAAATGATTTAACTATAAAGATCATCCAGACACTTTGCCACTTGGATTACTTTTTTATATATCTACTTTTATAACTCAGCTATATTCCTCATGACCACTTTTGAAAACTTGGCGTTATTTAGTAATAGGAATGTACTCCAAATAAATTTTGGCTGGATTGGATAAATTTTCCAGAACATCTGTTAAAAAAAAAAAAAGTATTTTGCGGTCTAGTGTGATAGCCTAGTGGCTAAAATGCTTGCCTTGCATATGCTGGGATACCATGTGGGCACCAATTCCTTTCCGGTCTGCTCCACTTTCTATCCAGCTCCCTGTTTGTGTCCTGGGAAAGCAGTTGAGGGCAGTCCAAAGCATTGGAACTCTGTAGCCACATGGGAGACCTGGAGGATATTCCTGGCTCCTGGCTTTGGATCAGCTCAGTTCTGGCCATCGCAGTTGCTTAGGGAGTAAACCAGCAGATGAAAGATCTTTCTCTCAGTCTCTCCTCAAAATATATCCCCCTTTCCAATGAATAAATAATTGATTTAAATATTTTTAAGTCTCTTTGGAGTACTCTGATATATATCTCATGTTCCAGGTAATATGTTATACAAAAGTCATTTTTATTTCTATAAAATAAGTTAAGAATGGTTGGTATTGTGGAAGTGTGCGTTAAGCTTCTGATTGTTATGCTGGCAACCCATATGTGCCCCATTTCCCATCAGCAAGCCCACCTACTGTCCTTTAATTCAGATCCCTGCCAATGTGTCTTGAAAGCAGTGGCAGATGCCCTAATACTGGGACCAGGGCCATCCACCTAGGAGACCTGAACCAAGTTCCTGGATCTTAACTTCAATCTGTGTCAGCCTGGAGCACTTGAGCCATCTTCCAGTACTGTCCAAAGAACATTAAGAGGGAGTTGGATTGGAAATGGAGCAACCTGGTCTTGAACTAGCACCCATATGGGATGCCAGCACCACATGCTGCACTTAACAAGCTGTGGCACATTTAAAAACTGTCCCTTCTCTTTTAAAGCAAATCTGAGAAAATCCACATGAAATTGAGCTTTTGGTCACTTTTACAGTATACAACTTTAAATACATGCAAGCATTATATAATGATCACCTTTGTCTGCATTATCTTCCCTTACCCGATAAAGAAACCTCTTTTGTCCAAACTTCCTCTTTCACCCATCCCATAGCAACCACTGGTATACTTTCTGTCTCTGTAGAGTTGTTTTCTCTGGTGGCCTTTTGGATCTGACTTCTCTCATTAGGCATGCTTTTACAAGCTGAACTTTCCAATGTTTAAATATGCCATGACATGGTAAATATAAGAAATGGTTGGGAACATAACATCAGAAGGTATAGCCACAAGTATCAATGGGAGTTCTACCATGATTCAGGAGTAGAAACATATAATATACATATATGTGAACTGCACACGGAATATTAGCGTACTGGGAAGTAATGTTTGTGTAGAGAGCTGGTTTTTCAAATGAGGACACCTTGTTTAGAAAGAATAAATTACTGGTGCAAGCATCCTACAAGTACTAAGAGTATTTGAATCTATGTGATCCAATACAAAAAAAGGATCAATATTTTAACTGCTTTATTATGGAATACCTCAAGTTGTTTTAAACATTCATGAAAATTACTGTAAAATGCCCAAATTACTTAGCTTGGATCATCAAAGAAGACCACACTGTAGCTACATTGTTCTAAATAGATTATTTGTCTGTAGAGATTATAGTGCACATATAGACAGGTGATGGGAAAATAGATAAATATATACCAATAATATATCCCTTAATGAATGCTTCTTACACACCAAATGTATTCAAGCACAGTAGTTTGACTAAAATAAATGCTACCTTTAGAGATGCCATGCCTCCATGAACTTTTCATGATATACCCATTGACTTTCAGTCCATTATATTAACCTCTGAGGTATTAGCATATGTTTTTTGTTGTTTGCTTTTATCTATGCTTCTTGACTCAAATCTGCCTTCCAAAAGCAAATCCTAGAAACTAAAGTTCCTCAAAATGAGTCATAGAAACTCCTACACTCGCTGTTTTTCTCTGCCATTCCTAGTCTAATAAATGAGAACCACCTCCTCATTTCGGAAAGGGTCCTCTGTCATTCTCTGATGCAAAAAGTGCTGCACAAAGGCCAAAACAGCAGCCAGAGAGGTCTTCTTCAGTGTCCCCACCCAATTTATTAGGAACCAGGTAGATATAATAATGTTTGCATGAAAACTCAAAACCACAGAATTTGGAGAGCGTCCAGATAGCTAAATACCACACGAGATTCATGAAGGCTGGTGTGCCCAGAGAGAAGTGAGCTGTGAGTCTCCTCTCCCACACTTCACCTTGTGCAACCAACCTTTCATCTAAATCCTCGCGATACCCTTTACCAAAAAAAAAAAAAGGGGAGTAGGGGACATGTAACCAAATGCTTACCTGCGTTTTGTGAGCCACCACTCAGCAAACTTATTAAGCCCAAGGTGGTTACTGTGGGAACCCTGAGTCAGAATTGGGCTGTCAAAGACATAGTGAAATGCCTGTGGCTTAAACCTATCATTTAATGTGGTGAGGAGGGGAGCAGCCTTCTTGACTGAGCCTTCTATTTGTGTTAGTTTCAGAGCTGATTTGGAGCAGTAGACAGCCTACTGTGGTATCTACTGCATAAATTCATCCTCTCTAATTAATAGGAAGAAATACCCACACGTTAAGAGGTCCTAGAAATGTTGAGTTGATCATAGTATAAAAACAGAGGGAATGGGTTTTTGTTTGTTTGACAACACCTAAGTCCTGAATATTAGCTATGATCAATTAAAGATATAATTCAATAGGTGTCCATGCTTTTAGAATCTGAATTAACAACATTAATTCTAAAGTAAATCCGTTGTACTCCAGTGAAGATTCATAGGTCTACCACAATTTTTATACATCCTTTTTTTTTAGATTGATTTATTTTTATGAAATGGCACTGAGCCCAACCACAAATTTTAGAATGGCCATTCCTGGAAATTCAAATTCAGTTCAAGTAAAACTTATTTATATGTTTTTAAACTGAGGTTTTTTTATACCCACCCCTTGAGTTTTCTTTTAAAAAAATATTTATTTTTCATTTCTTTTAAAGTCAGACACATATTTGGGACAAACATTGATAAATCTCTTCATTATGCTGATTCCCTCCCCAAATGCCCGGAGCAGCTTTAGCCAGACCAGGTCCAAAGCAAGGAATCCCAAACTCTGTTGGCATTTCCCACATAGGTAGTAGGAATCCAACTTCCCAGCCATCCCCTGTTGCCTTCCTGGTGTGTATTAGCAGCAAGCTGGGTTAGAGATTGATGAGAGATGTTCTGAGTTTTGACAAGGGATTAGACATGAGCAAAATGTACCCACAAACTAAACAAAACCACATATACACTATCAAAACATCCTCTGTTTCAGTTATTCAGCAATGTCTTCACGTAGCAGTCCAGCTTTCATGAACGAAACTTTTACCCAAATTTATCTACATAATCTTGAATCCAAGTGCAAGGTGAAAAAATGAGTCCCCTTATTTAAACAGCATCAAGCCTTTCAAGATGAAAACCATAGAGCTTTCAGACAGGTGTGCAGGATATACATACATAAAGTTGATCTTGGGTTTAGTTAACATCACCATGGTTACCTTAAGCATTTTGCTAGAAATATGACCTGCAGCAGGTTTTAAATACTGTACTTTAAATAGCTACTTGTTGCTGAGCTAGTTTACTGGATAGTAACCAACAGCTGAAAAATGACTTATGTCAATATAGGAGAGAGCTTGAGAGAAAGAAAGAGATTGATTTACATGACCAATCAGCTCATTTTATCCCTAAATTCATGTTTCTAATTGAAATACATGGAGGGGAAATGAAAATATACTTAACTATTAACTACCGTACTCACTCGCTCTCTCTCTCTCACTCTCTCTCTCTTCCTCTCTCTCTCTCTCTCTATATATATATATATGTATACACACACACATACAGTTATGTACTATCCATGGTTATTAATTTTCATATACTTCAAAGGGATAAAAAGAAAAAGAACACTTCTATCTGCTGGTTTAAACTTCAAATGTTTAGGGCTTGCCCAGGCTGAAACAAGGAATCCTCAAGATTTTCCATGACTCCCAAATTAATGGCTTGGGCCTAAGCACTTCATCCATCATGTTTTGCCTTCCAGGATGCATCAGCAGGAAGCTGGATTAGAGAAGCAGCCCAAAGTTGGACTGGCATTGTGATCTAAGTGAGTGCTTCCCAAATAGCATTTTAACCGACATTGCCACAATACCTGTAGTTTCAGTATCCTGATTTTCTATTTTGCATATGATATGCCAACTTTGGTGTGTTTTAAATTTCATTTCATCTTTCAAACTTCATTATATTTGTTACTAGTAACTGAGCATTCCCTTAATTCCTTGACAATATTATCTTTATTTCTAGAGTATTTATAACATGCTTACCCCTGCATTATGCAATTATAGGTGAAAAGCTGAATTGATAACAGATCATATATGTTGAATCCTACTTAGATTTAATGTAGCCCCAAGTCCCAGGTAGAAATACTTTGAATCCCTAAGCCCGGGAGAACCTCTACGTGCCCAGAATTTTTTTTTTCTCTTCTTTTAGAATCTCCCCATGCTCCAATTAGATTTATTCTGCAACACACTGGCCCATACCGGTGGGTCAGTGCCAGTTGATTTAATCTTATCTCTCTCTACCTCCCTACTACCCTACCCTCCAAAAAAAAAAAAGTTACACTCAAAGAATGACATTTATGTGATTCCTAATCCTGGCCATAGTAACATTACTGAAACTTATCCACCTTTCACTATAAGCAATAACTGGCCAAACTATATGTAAAGGAAAATGTTTTCAAATATTCACTCCTCAACAGTACAGGGCTGGAATCTCTGACAGAAGAAAACAAATTAAATGAATGTACTTGGGCCCAAAGTGCAGGCCAAGGGAGACTGTTGAGAATGCTATAGCAGTGAAGGAACCTCCCCCCAGGAACCTGCCCTTCCCTCAGACCTTTTCTGTTGTCACACGTGCCAGGCCAGTGATGTTGGGGCTTTCAGATTCTTTTATTACATCTGTACTTTTATTTTTCACTTGAAGCCAAAAGTATTTCTTTCAAATGAGTTGCCATGCGATATTATGGCAGTCCAATACCTGTGCAGAAATTTATTTCTCCATATCTTTGAAATCAGAGAAGAGTATCTTTTTGCTCAAACATTTCTCTTCACTTTATGTTGAAAATCTTCAAAATCCTCTGACCTTTTCTAGGAAAAAACAAACAAACAAAAAGAACAAATCATGACACCATCATCATTGTGTATGATTATCCAAACCACTGCCATGTGGAAAGACAAACGAACATTGATTTTAACCAGATAGTACCTTCACAACAAAATGCCACCTCAAATTTCTAAGCTTTTCTGGGAAGCCTGTATAATGAATGGGATTCCATTTTTGTTGTCTTTCACACTTCTAGAATGATAAAAGCCAAATGTCACTGTTTAGTTTGTGCATAGCCACTACCTATTACAGTTCTGCTGAAATCGTTTATACATTAGTCCTTCTGTTTGTCTTTCTAGATGCATACGTTCTTTTCTTTTCTGTAATTGCACTTTGGGTTCATTTTGGTTATTGGTGTATTTACCCTTCTACATTTTCATGACTCAATTAAAAAAAAAAAGACATCATTATTACCAAAAAGGCAGATTTACAGAGAGAAGTAAAACCATAAAGATCTTCAATCCACTGGCTTACTCTACAAATGATCAGAATAACTGGAGCTTAGAAAGGCAGCTGGGAGCCTCCTCTGGGCCTCCCTTTCAGGGGCAGGGTCCCGGGGTGGAGCAGCCAGGATACAAACTGGCACCCATGTGCGATCCCTGCACTTGCAAAGGGAGGAGTCACCAAATAAGTCTTTGCACTGGATTCATGACTAAATTTTTGTGCCCAGAAATCCATCTAGATGTCTTCTAGATTTTCCAATTTGTTGGTAACTGGTTGTGTGAAGCTTTTTTTTTTTTAATATATATTATTCCTTCATTTGCAATTCTTGATTTGGAACACTCAGACTAATTTGATGATTTTATATGTTGCCATTATTTATCATCTGCCTTCAATCTACATCTCTGATGAATCTACTGTTGTGGAAGCATTTACAATTCATGATCAAAGCAACTGTGAAACTCATCAGTTTATGAGCCTTAGGACAGGCATCATTACCATCACCATCGTCAACATCAATATTGTTTTAGGTCGTGTACTTTCGTATCGCTAAATAACCATTGTTTGTCTGAAATTAGGAACTCCTTGAAGAAGCTGCTGTGAGCACTCAAATTTCAACAAGGATAAAACTAAGGCTTGGGGTGATAGGATCAATATTTAAATGTAGGCAATGTAAGAAGAATGTTTTTGTTACTATGTTATCATAACCACAAAAATGTTATTCACAAATTGTAACAACTCATCTCTAATTACTGATGTGTCACTCTTACTGCATTTCAATGTTAACAATGTGATTCATGCGTGGTTTGCCAAGATTTTAGCAACTCCTCTTCATTAGTGCCTTAAACGAGTTATGTTTCAGTTATTGACATTAGCCATATCACCTAACCTTTAAATTTAACAGGCCATGGCCACTAGAGAACGGGAGCAAAGTTAGACTATGCCATTAATCCTGTATTTTGGCAGAGTGTTTGATGTTATTGTGCTCATTTCATAGAAACAATACATGTTAAACATGTGGCTGCTTTACATAGTATAATGTCCATTTGCCCAGCTCTTTCCAGCTTCAATACAAGCCACTCCATTACAAGCAAATTACACTGTTTGACAGCACGCTTATTACAGTTTTTGCATAAAGGCTAACATGGAGACATTTCATACAAACGTTTGAAAATACTCAGATCTTTAGAGAGATTTAAAGCAAACTGTACCAATTGGAAACATTTTTCTTCATTTCTCTAACAGCATTGAAGTAATTTTTTCACATTTGGGATTAACATAAACAATAGAAATTTGCTTCAAAATGTGAAATACATTGGGAAAGCAATCATTTTAAGGTGGAAAATGCCCAAAGTGCATGTTGAGTGGCATAGATGTGGGCAAAATGGACACATGAATGCCATTGGAAGGAAAATGTCAAGCAGAGAATAATGGAGGTAAAGTGGGATTCTGGTGGCTGCTTATGCCTTGACAGGCTTTGCTGAGCCTAGAAATTTTCTTGAATATATAAGCAGAGTTTGTGAAATGCTGAAAATGTATATTTTGGGGGCCCAGCATGGTTGCCGGTGACTCAATGCTCGCCTTGCATCTGCTGGAATCCCATATAGGTGCCTATTCATCTCCAGGCTGCTCCACTTCCCATCCACTCTCTGCTTGTGGTCTTGGAAAGAAGAAAAACATGACACAAGACTTTGGGACCTGTACCTGCATGGGAGACCCAGAAGAACTTCCTGGCTTCTGGCTTAGGATCAGCACGGCTCCAGCCATTGCAGCCACTTGGGAAGTGAATCAGCAGATTGAAGATCTTTCTCTCTGTATATTTGTTTTCCCAATAATAAATAAATAAATAAATAAATAAATAAATAAATCTTTTAAAAGTAAGAAAGTATTGATTTTTAAAAGCACAAACTTAATGAGTGTGGTTACCCCTAGAAGATGATTACTCAGAAATGCATGATGGTTTAATTTAATTCTGCGAGATCATAGCTACTTTTAAAAAGGGAGAGGAGGAACCAATCAGATCTACAGGCAGAATGAGGCTGGTTTAAAAGGAGACAATTTCTCACTGGCACCGTAACTGACATTCATTTTATGGTTAGGTCTTCCGAGAGAAAGGTTATTTCTCTGTTGGAATAAAGGGACTGTCTCTTCCACTGAAAGTTCATTAAGTCTACTGAAGTGTACTGGAAGCAGGAAGATTCACAGGAAAACAAAACATGTCCATTTATGAAGTACACGTATACATAGAAGCCATGCAAAATAAAAAAAAAAAGATGAAATTCAAGGCAGGGTAAGATGGTTGAAACATAAATGGTCTCTTTACAAGTAAAAAGATATTGGAGAGAACTGGAGGCAATTTTAGAACAACAATAAGTGTTAGAACAATACTTAGAACAACTAGAACAAGTTACAGAGACAATAATTGTGAGTCTGCTTCTGAAATCTTCCAATTACCTTCCGTTCAAAGTCACAGCATGCCAAAGCATCATTCTTTGGATATCATTTTACAGACCTCAACACCTGCATTATCTAAAGACACATTGCACAATAATATCACTTTCATAAACAGTATCAAGGCAAAATGCTATATAGTAAAAGCTACAGGCCAGGTTAAGTATGCTTCTGAGCTTGTGGTCTCACCTGCTATATTTCCATAGCTCTAGTTTATTTTGCTTTTTTCAAATTTTGGTTTCTGTGAACTGTCACTATTCTCAGCTTTAAGCATTCATGCAAGAATCTGAACTCTGTCATACTGTAAAGCAAATTAAACAGCCAAACAAAAGTAGCCAAATGAAAGCATCTAAGTGAAAGAGAGAGAGGTACATGGGACAGAAAATAGTCTGAATGTGAAGCTTTTTGTTGACTTTATCTCAGTTCCTCCATCTGTTTATTGGTACAGAAATTCGGTGTTTGGATTATAGGTGTTAAATTAGTAGGATAATCCATTGAATTCAAGTGTGTTTTTGTTTTGTTTTAATTATATCTCATGGCAAACTTCTGTTTATTAGTCTGGATGGAGCAAAAGGGACTCCATGATGATCACCCTATCAAATGGACACTCCTATCTCAGAACGTTTGGAATGTGATGCTGGGATCTGACCTTGTCTTGGCCATGATGAGCACCCTGCATTCCACGTCACACCAAGGGGTTTCCAGCTTCTCCCATCTGCCATTCATAAAATGTATAAAACCCCAGTGGTGTATACCCTAGGTCGCCATTTTCCTCACACAAGTCTTCCCAATGTGGAAGTGGCCCTGGACCATCTGGTGTGAGGGAACAGTCTGTCAGATTCTCTGCCCTGGCTAACCCTTTGCCTGGAATAAGAGCCTCTCCCTCAGGTGAGTCAGAGTGCCTCCAAACCTATCACCATTTAACAATGTATGTCTGTGGATCCTGAAGGCAGGCTATGAACATGGAGTCATTAACACAATACAAGTAAATTTCATTGTGACAGCAGCATAGTTCTCTTGTGTTTCATTGTAATACCTATGATCAGCAGTCTACAGGCTCGGCACATTTTTGTTTTTGCTTTTGCTTTGTAAGTTGATATTTCTATTAATTTCCCTTTTTCTCCCAGTGGAATATAGTAATATGTTTTGTCTAATATTTCTTCCTCTCTCCTTGCTACATTTTCTATTGTTGGAGCATCATTTTATACTAATTCCATATACTGAATCATTAAATTGGATCAATTATTTTGTAAAATTTTAAGATGCTAATTTAAAGAGAAAACTAGCATTGCCCTTCGAAAGCTTGGTCGTGTGTCTCATTTTGTTCTCAGTAGTTAACAGGTGTGAATTGCTTCTTCACCAGCATAAATTTCCTGCTGTGCAGCCCTTTGTTCACTTCATGCTGCTTTCCTGCTCTATTATGACTACAAAAATACTTGATTCTCCATTAATGTGATTTTAAATGCTTTACTGCTTTGAATAATGCTTATTTCTAAGGCTCTTCCTGAAATAAAAATGAATAGAGTAAGGAAGCAAACACTGATTTGTTGTATATAGACTATTGTGTACGTACACAATGTATAAATAAATTTTATGTAATTATACATTTGAGTTGTGAGTGAGTGCATTTTCTTTGTTATAATCAATTATGTGTGCCTATATGCATGTGCGCACTCATTGACTAGGATGTTTGATTTGTCGCTGTGGAACACTATACTCCTGAAAATGTTGAGTTCATGGTGATGCAGAGCTGCGGCCTATCAATACACACAACCTGGACTCATCACCCAAATTCCATCACCATCTGAGACAGGTCGAGACGGCTGATGGCCCAGGACTCCCGTCCCCTCAAATAGCTAAGTGTCACTTCCAATCATGCACCAGACACCAGTGATGCCTTCCTGGAGGTCATCAGTTGCTTTTTGGTTTCATCCTAAGCACTACCTTTTTTGTTTAAAGATTCCATCAGGTCCCACCCTGACAACTCTAGCCTAGGTAGGAGCCATTCTTTCTTAAGATTCCCTGAGACTACATTTGAGTGTATAATATTTATTTGCCTTTTGATAAATTCTGTTCTCCTACTCATATCTGTCTACATTTCCTGACTGTATTCTTATACACAGGGAGACAGGAGTCTAGACAAAGGCTATTTGGGCTTTTTTCTTTGCCTAGTTAGGCCTGCCAATCCCCACAACAGAATAATAACAATAATAAAATAATAATAATAAAACAAGGACAATAATGCATTTTTTATTTCTGTCTGTCATGAAAACATGTACACATATTCATTATTCTCTGAATAATTTTTATGACAACTAGCTATACAATACTTCATTCATTGTACTAGATATTATAAAAAATGTAACCTACACGCTAGTATAAAGCCATTTTGTGTAAAGGACTTGACCATTCATGGATTTTGCTTAGGGAATGGAGTGATCCTAAAACTAATCTCCCATGAACACCACTGGACATCTGCATCTCATTAACTCCCCTCTCTTACAAGCTTAGAAATCAAATATTTTCTTTTCAATTTTTGAAATATCTGAAAAGTATAGTGGCAGGCAGGCAGATAATGCCAAAACAAAGCAAAACAAAACAAACAAAAAACCCACAAAATTCTACACTATGTATTGCCAAAGGACCAATTTCACATAAGAGTTGATACAAGGAAATTATGTTGATTCAAAAGACCTTCTTCTTTTGAGGAAAAGCAGACATTATTTCCTCAAAAAGAAAAAAAAAAGAGGCAGTGGGCTTCCCCCTTTCTCACATTAGCAAAGTTTAAATGAGAAAAGGAGTTGGGAGTGGATGTTTCATGGGCCTAACTGACTGTCAAGCAGAGCACCAACATTAGTTCTGATAATAATCTTGCAACTGGTTAGGTAGTGTTCCCCTTAATGTAAGACTTAACTGTTTACAAGGGGGCTCTTAAATTGCAGATTACCAGTACCTTTGGCATTTGGGTGAGTGATCCTAAATTCCTGCTTTATCTGAGGTCTGGCTTCCCTGCTGTGTTTGGACTTCTTAAACAAGCATTGTTTATCTGTTGAGTTAAATGGAAGCCTGATTAGTCACAAAGACAGCAGTCAGCTCTTTGTTAAGTAGAAAGTGAAAAAAGATAAGAAAATGTATCCACTCTATTTATGGTTACAAAAGCAAGGGTCTTTATCCTCTGTTTGACTTACCTAGTACACTAAACAGTCAGGGTTAGATCAGATCAAAACCAGGAGCCTGAACTAAGTCTGCTTCCGATGATAAGTGCCTGAGTCTGAGTTATTATTGTCTGCTATTTTCCCAGAACACTAATGAGAAGCAACAACCAAGGCTACAGCCAAGATGTAGGCCCAGTCACTCCAACATGGGATGCAGATATCCCTTTAAATACCTCTGCTAAGCTCTTTCATGTTAAAACACTTTCTCTCCTCAAGAATTTTGTGTCATGGCTAGGAAGGCTGACATACACAAGCAAGGAAGTGTAAGTGATGCGAAGGATGCTTGTTAATTGAAAGTGAGAGAGAAGAGCATGCAAAAGCTCAGCGAGCGGTGGCAAGGCATGCCCAAAAGAGATTCTTTTTCTAAAGGTTCTTCTATGTTTTTACAGATTGATTTTTCCTTGATGAATTACTATGTATGCTGATTTAAAAAAAAAAAAAAGAAAAAACTATGTGCCATTTAGAAAGCAGCTTTTTGCATACATACACTAATAATGTGAATTTAAAGTACTCCTCGGAACCACTCAAAAGTCAGAACCTCAGTAACTCATTTTGCTTAGAGAAGGCCATGGAGTGCTTAAACATGTCTGTAGTGGTTGGGGCCTGCTGTTGACATAACTTCCTTCCATTTAGTCCTGTGATTGCAGAATTCTTCCATCAGGCCCCTACCTCTCTGTCTCCTGTCTCTACCACAAGGATGAGGTCTGGTTAAAAAGAGGGCTCCCAAAAGTCTAACTAAAGTTTGGTCAAGGAGAGAGATTTTTATCATATCTAAGGAGGTGCAGAAAATACCATCCCTCACCAACACGGGGGGTTATAGAGCAATATGCAACTCATGATGGTGTTTCTGAAACATTGGTGGTAAGGATAGCAACAAATGCCATTCTACCTGAAGCCTGAATGACAGTGATAGAACTACAGGGATAGCCCATGTAAAGGCAGGTATAGGATGGGGTTATCATGTGGTCTAAGTAGAATAGGCAGAAACTGGGAGTTTACAGAGTGACAACAGTAAATAGCATAAAAAATAACACATATCAAGAAATAAAGCAGATTGGAGCTATCTTGAGGTGTACAGACATTTAAAACAGCGAAACAATCTTAAATTTAAATCTCAGATCCTCTCCATCAAAGCAGGATTATGAGACAATGATAAGATACATTATTAAGCTGACCTTATTTGTCCTCACCAGCTGTTGTAGCCTGCAGATTTTCAGATACTGAAAAAAACAATTCAGAACAAATACAACTATAAGTGCATGCATAATAAAAATGTGAATGAAATAAAAATAAGCTCATCTTTTATGTATCTTACCAACTTCTACTTATCAGAATCTAAATTGTGAATGATTAAGGTGATGAAGTTGTCACAGACAATGGCAAATGCAAGTGACAGACTTAAAGATTACACAGCATGCAAGGCAAATAAATAATTATAATGCAATGTGCTCCTTCTTCAAGCAGTTATTCAGCACTTCCACCTGTGGTGTACATTCCAGCTGATCATTTGAGGACAGTGCAGCAGACACCTCTTTACATTTGCTCACTCTTCTCTCACAGAGGCTTTCTTTGTGTGACCAGAAGAAGGCGCAGCCATATCCAGCTATCAGAAATCTCGTTGTCAATGTCTGGATGCCCTTTGGCAGACAAATGCTGAGAACAGATTTCAAGTATTTGACAGAGGGACTCTTTCTTTTGGGATACAAAGAAACTTGTAATTGACTAGAGTAGAATGGAGTAAGTGAACCTACCTCTGCTGCAGAGTCAGAGCCATCATGTGGAGGGTCTTCCTTGTCCTAGGCCCTGCTCCTGTTGTTCGGAGATCCTGAAAATCACTTCAATTTCATTCTCCACAGCTCATTCCAATGTTCATATGAGAGCCAACATGCAAGACTTTCGCTGCATCTCTATCCATGTGTGTATGCACTTGTATGTCCCATGTAAGAGTACTGTAAGATACTACAATTGGTAGTTATGAAATACAATGAAAAATTCTGCATTTTATATTAAATCATTTAGCACTCTCTTATGCTGTGATTTATTATTTTAATTTATTTCCATTGTTATGCAAGGCATTAGATAAAAACCACATTGTTGAAGCATAACAGAACATAACTAGGAAGGAACTGCCTACATAGCATTTTCATGGAAGTAAAACATTACACTTCAATAAATATCAAGCCACTATATCATCTGTTCACAATCAAGTAATAACTCACGAAATTTATATGATCCCCATGCAGAGGAGAATACCATCTATATACAAAACATGTGCTATTTTGTTCACAAATTTGGAAGATTTCAATCTAACGAGTGAGACATTGCATCTCACAAAATGAAAAAAGTTAACTCTTAACTTTGCTCTGGAGTTCTGTAGAGAACTTATGCTACTAGTTCTCCTAAATTGGAGATTCAATTTTGCCATTTCTAAGATCCTTTTTAGAAGGATGCATGTTTTGTCCTCATGATTTAAAATTCCATTTCATATTTTTCATCCCTTAAGGTTAGGTAGAATATTTATATTCAGAATCACATAGCCATAACTACATGATTTTTAACCTGAAGCTTTCAGGAATTTTAATCTTCAGATAATTTGTTCTTACAATCTGAACCAATATTTTAACTAACTAACTACAGTAAATAATAAAAAAGAATATACTTTTTTTTTTTTTTACAATTTGGAAATATATTAGCAACACATCATTTGTAACCGATAAACTAATCATTGTCTTCATAATGATTATAGATCACAATGAAGTCAAAAATTGGAATTTTGGAAATGTGTCAGAAGAATATTTAAATATATATATATGTAAATGTTAAATTCATCATGTTATAATCAATGGTTCTTTTTAAAGATTTTTTAATATATATTTCAAAGGCAGATTTGCAGAAAAAAAAAAGAGAGAGAATAATCTTTCATCTGCTGTTTTACTCTTTAAGTGGCTGTAACAATGAGAGCTGAGCCAAGCTCAAACCAGGAGCCAAAAAATCCGTCCAGGTGTGTAGCACATGAGTGCAGGAGCCCAGGAATCTATGACATTCTCTGCTGCCTTCCACAGCCATAAGCAGGGAGAAAACAGTTGCAGGAATCTTGAACTATAATAATAATACAAACCAAATTAAGTTTTAGCTATTGTAATGGTCCTCTATATTTTAGATAGGAGCAACTTCAAACTAACACTCTCAGTTTTGAATATGTCCTCTTTTCAATGGAGGATAAACGAGAATAGTACTGAACCAAGTTACGTAAAGGTGAAAACAAACCTGCTACTAATTTTTATGAACCAAAATTTAAGCAGAGCACCAAAAACGGTCCAGATTGATCAAATATTATAAAAATACACACAAAATACCTACACAATGTCTGTGATTTACTCAAAGAGCATCCACTAATCCTCTTTAAAATCATGGCTATGAAGCAGTCACAGGATGTGGTTAAGAACTTGCATTTTCTAACATATTGGTCACTCAGTACCATGTCAACTAACTCCATAGTGTTGCAAACTGTGGTTGATGTTATGTTGTGGCTTTTCATTGGGCAGGATAATATTCTGCCAGCTCTGCTTTCAGCCCAGAGATGGTCTCCCCAAGAAACCGTTGAATTTATCTGAACAGTAAGATGCTGGACTCTATGCATGGTACATGCTTTCAATGAAAAAATCATGCCTGGATTTGAACTGTAATACTGCAACAAGGTGGAGGAATCCAAAATGGGGGGAGGGCAAGTGGAGGGGTTGGGGGAATCCCAGAGCCTATGAAACTGTGTCATAAAATGAAATAAAATATTTTTTTAAAGATTTATTTTTATTATTTTTTTTATTGGAAAGGCGGATAAACAGAGAGGAGAGACAGAGAGGAAGATCTTCCGTCCGATGATTCACTCCCCAAGTGAGCGCAACGGGCCGATGCTATGCCAATCCGAAGCCAGGAGCCTCTTCCGGGTCTCCCACGTGGGTGCAGGTTCCCAAATCTTTGGGCCGTCCTCAACTGCTTTCCCGGGCCACATGCAGGGAGCTGGAAGGGAAGCGGGGCTGCCAGGAACCGGCGCCCATATGGGATCCTGGGCGTGCAAGGCGAGGACTTAACCACTTGCGCCACCGCGCCGGGCCCGTAATAAAATATTTAAAAAATGTTTATTAATATAAAGAAAAAAACACGGGTATAAGATTGAGTAGCACTTTTTGTTAAGTATTTATTTTAAATTTTTTAGTGTTATGGTACAATTTTGTAGGAACTGGAATTCTCCCAAAAATCTCCCAACTCCTGACAGATTTTCCCCATGCTGAATAATAGCATTTTGATCGCTTCATTTGGGGACTTTATGAGCTATCTCAAAATGCCCAGCGTGCATAATTTACTCATTTGAAACCTGTACACTGATCTTCAGGAGACAAACTATGTTTAAAAAGTAATGAGGGTCTAGACATTATAAATATTATGATGACATGCATTTGTCTCTGTTTTAAAATATTTATTTATTTATTTGAGAGGCAAAAATCTAAAGAAATGGAGAGGGAGAAGTTGAGGGAGAGAGAGAGAATCTTCCCTTTGCTGCAATGGCTGCAGTGGCTGGGCCAGGACAAAGCCAGCAGCCTGTGACTCCATTCACATCTCCTACGTGGGTGGTTGAGGTGTAAAGTTCTTTCCTAGGAATGTTATCAGGGAGCTGTATCAGAAATGGAACAGCCAGAACTTGAACTGGCTCCATACCAGGATGCCAGTGTGGTAGTTTTAGTTTATCTACAATTCCACAACAGTCTTTTAAGTTTCTCTTAAGACACATTTAATGTGAGCCTGGCTCAGTAGCCTTCTGGTTAAAGTCCTCGCCTTGCACGTGCCGGCATCCCATATGGATGCCGGTTCTAAATCTGATTCCCATCCAGCCTCCTATCCAGCTCCCCATTTGTAGCCTGGGAAAGCAGTAGAAGATGGCCCAAAGCCTTGAGACCATGCAACTGCATGGGAGACAGGAAAGAAACTCCTGACTCCTGATTTTGGATCAGCTCAGCATCTTGGAAGTGAATCAGTGCATGAAAGATCTTCTTTTCTGTCTCTCCTCCTCTCTGTATATCTGATTTTCCAATAAAAATAAATAAATCTTTAATAAAAGAAAGAAACATTTCATGTATTTTGGAATTTTTAAGTGAGCCCCAAATATTATGAAAAGGGGATATTTTAGTAGATCTCAACGTATTTTCTATAAGTCTGTTTATTTTCCGGAGCTGGTAATTCAAATAGTCCTGATATCACATGCTACTTCAACTGGAAATGTTAATCATATCTCTATTCTTTAGGAACTGGAACACACAGACCACAAAATTCCTGCTATGATGATGATTTATTAAATGCTGAACCTTTTCTTTTTCATTGCCATGTATTTCTTTGGAAAAGCAACTCTTGAATGGGAAGACAAACCATATGACAACTAGTAATTTGTAAACAAAAAAAGGACCTGCTTCACTGATCCGTTGCATTAGCACAGTCTCGGAGGCTCATAATAAGAACATCTGTCAAGCAAAATACAGACATGCATCTCCGGGTTACATATGCACACAGGTTCTCATGCAAAAAACCAAGAAGCACCAAACCGCATAAACAAGGAATGTGTAGGAATCACACATATGCACAACATAGGCAACGTGCAATGGATCACTACATTTATATATTTACAAAAAAGAATAAGCATTAAACCTTTAATAATTTAATATTTGTATGAATTGAATAAGGAATAAAGAAGCCAATAAATTTAGATGAAGTTACAATTATTGCATCCTTTTTCCCAGTCCTCATAAAATGCTTTTTGTTTGAAATAAACACCATATTAAATAAGTGGTAAGTTCCTTACCCAAGATAGTACAAGATTTCATAGATGCATAAGCATATTGCATACACACAGATACAATAATGAACATGATTAATCTGTGCACATCAAAACATAGTGTGCAGGATGCAATAAATTCAACAGATATTTGCCACATGTATACATAGATGGATAAATACACTGATTGGATGAAATTTTGCATATAAAAGTATGGACCTGACACGATATGTCAAATATATACTATTTATAGGTGAAAGAAAATTGGTAAACACACAGTTGAATTACATCACCAATTCTTCTTCCTGAAACAATCTTGTCTCTCACTAACTCTAAGTGTCTCTTGATTATTTTTATTCTTTTACAGTAGCTCTCAAGCAGGCCATTTATTTTATTTGTTATATCCTCATTAAGAGTCTTAATATTTTCATATCATGAAAAAACTTATCAGGAGTCTCCCCACTTCCAAATTATCCAAATCGATAAACCACTATCCTGCACAAAAAGTCAGTTTACTACTGTTCTACAACTCCTGTATCAATGGATTATCTTACTGACTCCCTGTTCGTACAATCAGCTTTCTTCAAGGTGTAGCTGTGCACTGCCTTCCCAGTGCATTTACATTTATAACTCTAGGAGTGCCGCTAGGTAAATCTACTTACTATACTTACACTCTGCCACTTGCATGGTTCTGTGCCATTCTCTGTGCTCTCCATTCTTCCACCCATCTGATCCGGCCCCAGGATACAATGTTTATCACATGAAGATTTCTTTCAACATTCCTTTGTTCTGAGTAGTCTAATACTCTTTTTATACTGTATTTTTCAAAAACGTATTTAACAATGTAAAAACTACTACCAGAAAATGTCTAACAACGTTTGGAAGCACTGATAGAAAATCATTGCAACAGTTTCAGTGACACTTTAGGCAGGAATCAACACAATGGAGCCTTGCTTAGGGAAACCGTGCTGCACAAAATATCCAGTTGAACTGCTGTGTTGACTTATTGTGGAAAGTGCACATATCTACAACCATTTCATACCATACATTTATGGTACATGTGATCTTATTGTGTTAACCTTAAAGATACCCCAATTGTGCAACATATTTCCTTCATGAGTCATTTCTAAGAATTTTAGGATACCGTAAGTATGATAACCTTATTTCTGAAACCCTATTATTTTTTTCCCCCAGGTCATTTCGCTACATGTTTCCAACTCATTTTATCATGGGATGTAATACATTGCTCTATACCATTATACCAATTTCCTATAGTTGCTGTAACTAATTGAAACAAAAATGGAAGCCAAAAGTAGCAGAACTTTGTTTTCTTACTGTTACCATGACCAGAAATTTAAGAGTTGTCTCTATGGGGGTAATCTCAAGGTATCGAATGGACTGCATTTCTTTAGAGGGAGGCTTTGGGGTAAAACCCATTTCCCTGCTTTTTGTTTTTGAAGCTCCCAAAGTGTGCAATTATGTCTTGACAACTTACTCCCTTTCATCTTTAAATCCAGTGATGGTCATCCAAGGCATTCTGATTTTGATGCTTTTGTCTGTAACTACATGAGCTATGCCAAGCTTCACAGTCACTCTACCACCACATCAGCTGAGAAGTAACATAAATTCCCCTTTGCCTTGTGTGGCTTGTTCAGATTCTGGGGATTAGGATCTGGACATCTCTGGAGACCCATTAATCTGCGTGTAACAGATGCTTTAAAGCATTTTGGGACTAATGTACAACACAAGTTAAAATAACTGTAAAATGCAAGTGAAAACAATTATAGTGTTCATTTAGTCACATAATTTATCTTATTTAAATTATATTAAATGAGCTAATTGTACCTCTGTAATTCTGCAGGTAAAGAACCATAAATATTTACCAAGAGAATACTGGATATTATAAACTTCAGTTGAGTCAAGTGCTTCAACCATGTGGTAAAAATAATTTTCTATGTGCTGTATAACTGCATTTTCCCTTTCCCCTTTTAATATAATCACAGTACCACCCAATGTAAAAACTAAATTCACTGGAAAATACAAGCCATTGCTCATGACTTGTACATGACTGATTCATACACTAAAGTTCAAATTCTGGAATTTCTGGAAATCGGGAGAACTAGAGTAATTTTTAAAGGAAACAAAATTCTCCATGGAGATGAAGATTCACTATTTTTTCTCTCTCAACCTGTGGTGGACTGTACCTAAAGGGATGTATAATGTAAATATGTTCATAGGTTGAAACAGAAGACGTATGACCCCATGCAAGCAGTACAAGGATGGACTCACAGCGAAATGGCAGATAATCCTCAACATTGTTGGGAGTCACCTCAATGCAGTATGGTGCAGACTTCTGAGAGTACGTGAAACACACCTATTTTAAGACTGGAGGGGAGAGCCATGGGGAGGGGACTCGAGGAGGGAGAGGGTAGACCCCAGTGCCTATTAAATAGTGTCATAAATTTAAAAAATAAATAAAAATAATCTCAAATGAAAAAAATAAACAAAATTCTCAACTCTCTTAGTGTAATAATAATAAAATGTTTAAGTTATACACTTGGCATCAGTAAATTGTGCATGTAAAAATGCTATTTTATTTATTATTGGGATTTATTTGATTTTGAACTTTGATTTTATTTTTATCATTTTCTTTTTTTTGGCAAGTATGAATGGGCTTTATTGGTCACCATGCAAAGTGTAGGAGTGGATTATGGCAGCTCCTGCTGCTGGGGAGGCGTCCGTACACTCCATCTCTGCCCTCCCTGAACTTTGATTTTAAATAAAATAACAAGGTTAAAATATTATAGTCAGTTTGCAATCTTCTACAACAATTTGAATGAAACAGAATAAAAATACCTCATGATTCAGGATTTATATGTTTGCTAGTGTTATTTGTAAAATGTATCATATAAACAGTTTTTAAAATTATTGAAACTTAATATCCTCAGTTTTTATACTGTCAGTAAAATTGTATATTAGGAATCCAGAATGAAAAACATGACATAATAGATTGCACAGAGCAGAGCTTCTCAAAGGTGACTGTCTTTAGAATTTCTGAGGACATTTAAAAATCTCAATACCAAAGTCATACCTCAAAAAAATTATATAAAAGTCAGACTCCTGGTCTCAGATCAAATAAACAAAATGACAACCAGATTCCAATTCATCAGCAGAAATAAGAATTCCAACAGCTATCGAGAAAATACATAGACAAATCTTTGTATACTAATTGGTTTTCTTCATTCGCCTCAGCAGTATTGCCAGACATTCTAAATCTCAAATTTGTCATTATTCTCATGGTAACAGATTGGTATTCCCAGCACTCATTTTGATGTTTTGAATAGCACCCCTTTCATTCCCAAATCATGCCTAAAGATTCAGTCTCCAAATTCACCATATAAGGGGGACAGCAATTAATGCAGTGATTAAGGCATTACTGGGAAAGCTCACACTTCGTCACGAGAGTGTCTAGGTTGCTATTCTTTCTCCACTCTCATTTCGGCTTCCTGCCCAGGCACACTGCGGCAGACAGCAGATTCTGAGTCCTGGTTTCAGCCTGTCACGGCCCCAGGTGCTGCAGGCATTTAAAAGAGTGAGCCTGCATGAAGAAAACTTCTCTGCTTCTTCTGTGTAATCTCTCTGTATCTAAAATAAGATGAAAATACAATTATTTTATGCCTTAACAAGTTTATCAGATAGTCCTACATACTTACACATGCAAGACATAGATATAGCTATAGATACAGATAAAAATCAAAAATGTATAATTACAGAGGTAAATAAACTCAAGGAGAGATAATGGCATTTTTAATCATGGAAGTTGACATCTCTACCCAGTGTTTGTTGAGAACTCTGTACATATCACCTATTTCTTTTTCAGTGTGGGAATCATTACTATTATAATGGAAGTTATATTTAATTTCAGGGAATGAATAAATTGCAGTAAAGAGATTGCAAGACACATGGCTTTTAGATCTGGGAATTGGGATCATGAACCAAATCAGTCCCAACTCAGTTTGTGCTCCTCACCAAACCACCTCTCAGAGACCCAGTGACAACATGACCAAGCTGTTAGAAACACTCTCCCCGGGGGTATTTACACACACGATGCTCTCTTTCTGCTAAAGAGGCAGCCTTTCGCCAGAGCAGGGAGAAACACAATATTCCCCAAACGCTAAGAGGCAGCTGCAGAAGCATTTCGTAAACATATGGTATTTGTATAATTAATGTTTAAGTAGAGAATTAGCTTACAGTTACAGAATTGCAGTTACCAAACCTGCAATTTCCAGAGCCGAATTCATGAGCTACTTTTTTTCTCTCTAAAACCACCTTTCCTCTTTTGTCTTTTCCAATGCACAAAATCCAGCTGTTCAATTCATCCTTTAGAAAGTGACCCTGACCAACCCTCTCCTTTTCCTCAGATTCACATAACATGTCCTTTAGACAACTCCTTCTACTTCTCTTGGCACTACTTTAGAACTCCCAACACTGTGATGATGGCTGTCTAACCACTCCGTCAGATTAGACCTCTCCCATTTTCCTGACACACAACACTTCCAAAGTAGAAATCATAACACGCCTTCATTTTGCTTAAAATACTTACATAAAGTTCGGGTCAAAATAGTGCAGTCACATCCTAAACAAATTCCAGTGTCCTCATCTATCCTTATAAATAAATCCTGAGCACCTTTTCCATCTCAAGTTACTGAAACTAAAGAAAATTACCTGCAATTTGTTACTTCCTAGAATTTTTGTTTATATTCCTTTATCAGGACACCTTACATTACATTTTCTTAGGTTTAATATCAGTCTCTACATAATTTGATGGCACATTTATAACTTAAAAGTTTAATACTCCAATTTCTTTCTAAAATAGAATAAATATGTGTGTACTTTTCAGCAAATTCTAAGTCAACTGCCACAATCATGGCAACTTTCAGGGAATGGATAACTAACATTAGATTAGAAAAGAAGTGAATGCAACCATACCTTATCATAAAGGTTTAAGCCTCGGGAGTGGGCAGTTTGCTTACTGTCATGAGAATAACTGGAGTACCTTGCCATATGGGAGAGCTTGGGTACAGTTCAGGGATTCTCTTGATTGCAAGATTCTAATATAATGCACACCCCAGGTGGCAGCAGATGAAGGTTCAAGTACTTGAATTACCACTGTTCATATGAGAAATCCTGGCCAAACTCTGTCTGTTGTGAGCATTTTGGGAGCGAATTAGCAGATGAAAAGTGTCTTTCTCTTTTTCTATCTCTCTTTCTCTCAACCTTAATGAATAGATCAATCAGTAAACCTTTTTTAAAGTTTTTTTTTAGAATATAATTAGGAAACAGTGTATTACAATTAGCATTAGACACATTTCTCCCTATTTTTTCTCTTTACATTTTTCATAAATGATGCTGATATGTTTTATAAAATGTCATTCTTCCACTTAAACACAATAGTCTCCTCTTGCCTGAAGATTCCAAGGTTTAAGTTACTCACAGTCAATTAGCATCTGAAATTTTGAAATGGAAAACCATCTGTAAATTTCAAATGATGACTAATTCTAACTGTAACGATAGAATTCCATGCCATTCTGCTGCATTCCACTGTCTTGCACATTAAGTGAATGATCACTTTGTACAATGTATTCATACTGTCTATGCTACCTGCACATCAGTTCCAAACATCAAGCTTTTCAGATTGACACTTGTGGTTTACAATGTTTGTGTATAAGTAACTCTTATTTAAATTAATAATGGCCCCAAAGTACAAAGACTGTGACGCTGACAACACAAATATGTCACAGACAAGTCATGAAATATTTTCATTAATTAAAATGACAAAACTGCAGCAAGCTACTTAAGAGACTGCGAGAAATTACATTCATACAAATTCATCAAAGTACATTGCTATATTTGTTCTGTTGTATTATTAATTACTGTTGTTAATCTGTATTATGCCTAATTTGTAATTTGAATTTTGTCATTGGTTTATATACACTGCTCAGAAGAAGAAAAAAAGCACAGCATAGATACAAGATTCAAGAATAACCCCAATTTCCAGTATCTTCCAGGAATCATATGACACATTTGCTATATGGACTTCAATTATTCATTTTTCATGGTAATAGTAATGATAAACCTGTTATGATCTCAATTATTGGTTATATCTTCATAATTTTTATGGAAGGCAAACAGAATTAGGTATTGAAATCATTCTAAAATATATAGAGAGAATTTGTTATAATAATAAAATGAAACCCAATAAATGACCCAGGAGTCATTATATTTTTGATAAATGTGAAGACAGCAGAATGTCTCACATGGAAATACAGTGATTTATATATATGGGGCAATTGAAAAACTTAATCATTCAGTGAGCATTACTATGATTAGCTTTGAAGTTTATGTATAAGCAGTTTGCAAATATCACTTATAATACCAAATTTTTAAAATGTTGTCATTTAATCTATAAATAAGAATTTTAACTATTACAGAATACGGGAAATTACAAGAATCTTGAACAACTGAGCAGCTGTGTTTCTTTTGACCAGGATAGTTCACACCCTAAAGAGGAAAAAGGTTCCTAAGTCTGTGCTGTCATCAACAATGTGAATCGTTACATTTCTACTCCTGTTTACTTCTAGAAATGAGACTGTTCTTTCTCTTTTTAAAAGTTTATAGATTCAGGGTAGACAGGAAAAAATAAAACTGAGATCTTCCATCTACTGCTTCATTTTCCAAATATCCAGAATAATGGGGGCTGGGCCTGACCAAAGCCTGAAACCCATCATGCAAATCTGGTCTCCCATGTGGGTGCAGGTCATTGACAGGGCTGGATCAGAGCCATCGATAGAAACTGAATCAGGAATCAGGCTAAAGACAGAGAGATCAGGCCATTGACAGAGAGCTGGATCAGAGCAATCTGTCCAGAACATATGCCCATAGGCATATCAGTGCTTAAAGGGGGAGGATTAGCTTGTTGAGTCAAGGCACTATCGACTGCATGTTTTTAACAGCAAACTTTGCTAAGTCTTTTCTGTTTTAAATATTGAAAACAGAATTATTTTTATTTGCATAAATAGAAAATAAAGTGTGAGCAAAGCTATGTCTATAGAGTGTCTGAGACCTTAGTTAAGCTATTGGATAGTAGAACTGACAATCTCACTTGAAATAGATAAGAGGAATTACATAGAAGATGGCATTAAAAAGCAATAAAGAGATGCTGAAAAACTATCAAACAGCTTCATTCATTCATTCTTCAATGAATTCATCCACTCATACCAAATGATAAGCTATACATGAACACTTTTGTTGCTGATCCTTTGTTGGGGGATGAGTGAAAATAATTCTAAAATCCATCAGTTGCATTTTTTGAGTCTACGATGAGAAAGTACAGGTAATAATGGGAGAAATATACTTAGAGAATAGTGAAAACACATGTGTGTTCAAATTCACAGGAAAGGCTGAACACTTCTGAGGTTCAAAGAACAGAGGTGGATGCTGAAAACCAAAGTCTAAAAATGTTTCATTTCAAAACCAAGAATAAATGAGAGAACACTGAAGACAAATAGAGTGTACTTTCTTCAACTCTGAGTTTTAAGAATAAGCAGATAGGTTTTTCCTTCAGAATACATGAAGCAAGTTCTTACAGTTTTGAAATGACTGAAATTCATGAAAGTACATAAAGTATAATTATAGTATCATCATTTAACTTCAGAAATGAAGTGACTCACTGGACAGCAGAAACAGGCTAGCGATTGTGAGACCAGCAGTTACTCACAATAGAGGAACCCCAGTTTGGATGGTAGAACAGAAACAGAATGAAGGCACTGTCCTTCCCTTTGAGTAATTGCCTTTGTTACTAATAGAACAAAACTGCCTCCTGTTATCCTGAAGTAGCAATACAATATGTGACTGCCTCTGACTAAATCAAAGAGGGATAGTTAGAGGATATACAACCGTTTGATGCATTGACTTCGGCAACAGCATTGTGTCAAAGGAAACCAATAAATAGTTTTTTTTGAAGGGTAAGGGTACATATAATTACACTTAACTGTAAAGATAAAATAGCCAGTTCTCATTCTGCTACACCTTAGCTTTCAAGCTTGCATGTATAAATATGGAACAGAGTCAAGTAGTTTATGCAAGTGTCAGAGTTTCCTAACGGATGGGTTTTACTTATTTATAAATCATAACATATGAGGGGGACATAATGTAATATCTAGGCTAGGAAATTGTATGGCCATAAGAACTCTCACCTGACTTAGGAAATAAATAACTCTAGAGAGCCATATATGGCCAAAGGAATTCACAGCTTTCCTTCCTCTGTAAATAATTTGAACATTTAACCTTGTATTGTTGACCTATTCTGCTGGTGTATGTCATTTATTTGTATCATGTAGTGAGATAGCAAATATAAGAACTATATCTTAAGTACTTTCCCAACTCTATCTCAAAGCACCTTGTATCTAGCTCAAGTATTATTATTGATAACTACACTATTCAGATGTGATTTTGACCTTGCATGTCTTAGCTACATCATGACCTTCTATCTACATTTTCTGGATTTCCTTCTTCCCATCCCAGAATATCTGCCCAATTACGTTCAAGGTATCCATATTCAGCATTGCAGATTTAAACGTGTACATGCAGATACTATGGTAAAAGCCCTCACTTCCATGCTTCAGTGAGTAAAAAAGTGAATAGACAATGTTTAAAGTACAAAAAGGATAGCTGTCTCCTCACCTTAACAACTCAGGATTTAACAGATTGTGAAAAATGGGTATGTGAATAACAGGGAAGAGATTTCAGACAATAGCATGAAAAAACATAAAAATGAATGAAAGGAGTGAGTTTGTCTCACAGTGAATTCCTCTCAAGTATACACTAGGGTAGACATATTTGACAAGGAAAAGAGTTCTCATTTTTGAAGAAACTTTGGAGTCTGACACACATTATGTCCCAGTTTCACTGGCTCCCAGCAAGGAAACTAAAGAGTGCAGTGCATTTCTGTGATGTCGTGTAAGAGGTCCACAAGACTGTTACAGTTTACTATAAAAATAAACAGGATTCTTATTATAAAATATGCCTTATGTAGTTCCTGTATATATAACTCAATGAAAATGAGATTTGTTAACCATCGAAACATCCACAGTGTAAGAGGTGAAGCGGTTAGATTTGTATCTGATGGAATTTTTCCTTACTTAGTATATTTTCAAGAGTGAAACCATCCCAGGGATATTGTGAATTCAGGAAAATGAGCTAGGGTAGCATTAGTAGAATGAGAATGAAGAGAGAGTTGGGAAAATATTTGGAACAAGCAACAACTTCAAATTCATATACAGGGAATAACACTGCACCATTGCTTTGGGAGTTGTTTTTATTTCGATGTCCCATAAGGAGCTGCATGTCTGTTTGCATGCAGGGTCTAGGGTAAACCTAGACCAATAAACTGGGAGTAGCAGAATTTCAAACTTTGCTAACAAAGTAGCATTAAAAGTATGAAACTTGGAGAGTGAGAATAAAAATTGATTTAGAAGGAAGTGACTTGAATTTTTCTTATCTTGTATATTTCAATTTTTATTTGGTGCAGTAAATGAAATAAAAATGTTTAGGGACATTTGGAAATACTGACTCGGCATGTCAGAGTTGATTCAGAGGTCATATGCACAAAGGTGATGCTTGGTGCTTTGGTAGAGAATGGAATCACAGAAGGTAAAGCTTTACAGATAGCCTAGAAGCACTCCTAGGACAGAGCTGTTATCAAGACTGACATGCAGGCAGTTCAAAGGATGAAGATCAGGAAAGAGAAAGGTGTTTCAGTGAAGAATGTTATAAGTTTACTTAAGAAAAAATAATAGTTTGAAGAAGGAACTATAATTTTTCAAATTTTTATTTACTCATCTTAATGGAATGACAAAAGCAATCACATAGAACTGTGCCAGACCAGAATATATTTAAGTGGTTAAAATATCCAAGCAAAACATGCTATGTAGTAATCTGACCCAAGGTTGCGGATAAGAAGTGCGCATATATACAGCATAAAACTAAACAAATTGCCTATAAGCATGTTTACACATTGTTAGAATAACTCCTTTTTGAAGTTGTGCTTTGCCTGAGTTCAGAATCTGGCTGTGTACTAATTCTTTAACTTTAGAAAACTGACTTATTCCTTTGTGCCTAAATGGCCCCATCTGTAAAATATGTATAATAGCAATGTCCGGCACATAGGCCTGTTGTGATGCTTAAACAAATGGTGTATGTCAGTCTGTAAGCACAAAGCAAATTGTAGGTACAGCTAGCGATAATTCAAGGTTGCACACAGCCTGGTATTTGGAACACAAATAATGACACTTAGTTAAAAGTCTAGAGATATAGAAAAAGAATTTAAAGAACAAAATGTGAGAGAGGGAATAACAGTCATCCGTCCACAAAAGACTTTGCCAAAACCTGCTTTGTTCATCTTCCCCAAAGAAAGATTGTTCATTTTCTTTTTCATGGCCTAAATTGTTGATTTAGTTCCATTTACTAGCAAGCACTGTTACTGGGCTTTAAAGACAAATTGGCTTCAATAAGCGACCTGTTTCACTGGCTGCCCTGCGTGAGGCAAATTGCTAGATGGACTTTGAGCCTCTTATACACAAGTTCTTTTTCACTTCAATATTCTGTTTCTTTTTCATCAGTTGAGGAAGGACAGGGCAAGAAGACAGAATAATCACAAAGCATGATTTTGGGGGAATACATAGCATATCCTAGATGTCTTCCCTGAGCCAGGTACTCTAAATTAACTTTATTAAAACTCTACATGGATAAAAATTAGACACACACATGCTTAGTAATATATAGCCATGCAGTTGTCATTTAGTTCTTTGTATATTGCATTTACATTGGGTTGTTCTCCAATGATAATTTTTAAATTGTTTAATGCTTCAACATAGTGCCATCTGATCCTATGAATATTCTAACCAACTAGTCTCATTTTACTCAAACTCGCATTTTTCTTGAGATTTTATCACAAGTTGAAAGAAGGAGATGAAAATGTAGGTGGGTGTTTTGGTTGGTTATTTGTGAAGAGGAATGGAAGGTGGGACTTTTCTTTTGATATTGGCTGCACTTTATCAGATTTAGCTCCAGTCCCTAGATCTGTTTCATGTCTGTTTCACATAACAATCTACATAAAGCGTGTTCTTTTCATAATGGTAAATTCACAAGAGTAAGAGTAGAATTGTGTGATGAATCTTAAAAAATGAATTTGGGAATCTATCACAAAGAATCAAGAATTATATACATGACAGGATTATTTAAAAGATTTGAACAGCCCCAAGAAACTGTCTGATAATTGCTTGGATGAAAGAGCACTACAACAGAAATGTGTAGCCTTGCTCAAGAGTGCTAGGTTATTCCAGAGAAGACATGCAAAACAAAGCAGAATATTAGTAACTGCAGCTGTCAAATGGAGACAGGTTTTTTCATTGATGAAGATCCTTCCTGACCCAATGCAAAATCCTTGAAAACATCTCTGGCATCAAAATATTCCTTCTTCAGACAAAAATATCTACCTAACAGACACATCCACTTGGATTTCTAAAGCGTTTCAAATTCAACCTGATGAAGGAATCATTATTAATATTTTCACTGTAGCATCATCGGTTCTTGAAGCTTTGGAGGCTTTCTCTACACGGTTGAAAGTAATTGATGATAATTAGTTTTTCAAGCTCAGAAATTTTGTGCTGTGCATTGCTTTCTGCTTCATGTCTCTCATCTATATCCTTTCTTCTTATTTTGTTTCAAACGCTGCACTGATTATCTCTGTATCTCTACCTGTTTCTCCTACGTTTGATGACCAATCTATCAATAGGCCTATTTTGCAACATACCACCGATGTTTACATTTTGCTTTCCTCAGGAAATCACTTTTGAAGTCTATCATCGTTTCTTACATGTATTAGCACAATAGCTTCTAACACGACTCCTTGCATTACTTTCCCACTATTCTCAGTATAGCAGAAATAAGAGTCATTTAAAGAGGTAAGATCTATCATTCTACTTTGTTCAAAACCTGAAGGGGCTTCTTGTCTTACCGAGTGTAAAAGCCACAATCCATAAAAATGACCAATGAATCAGCCAGATGTGTGCAAAGTAATGCTGCCAGAAATGCACAACACAACTTGATAGCATTACTATCTAGTTTACTTGATTTACTTCCCTTTGCTTTAGTTCATTGTGTAGAAGGATCAAAAGTGTGACTTGTCTATGGTTGTCACATACTCTTTTTTAATTACGGCAAGTGGCCTACACAAACATGTACCTTTCAAGAGAGTAGATGCACGAGGGTGAGAATCAAGTCATGTATGTTAAAGGTGAAATTTGAGAGTCTAAAATAGCATTCCACTGATCAATTCAGATCATTGCACTGACAAAGGGCATGGCAGCCAAGATGAGTAAAGAATTAGATATAATTCTGCAATAAATCACAGCTTGCAAATACATATGTGACCAAGACAACCCTTTCCTCTCATCTTTTATGTTCCTCCTCATTCAGTGTATTTCAGACACGTTAGTATCTTTTTTATTATTTTATAAACCAGGTAGGCTCGGTCTGTAGGCAATAAATAATTGCTTTCAGCTTTCAACCTGTGATATTCTTCCTGCAAATGCCCACATGGCATGCCCCTCAATTCTTCATAAAAAAAAAATGATTTATCTGAAAGTTAGAGTCATAGGAAAACAGGGAGAGATGGAGTGTCAGAGACAGAGACACATGTTTTCAATCTGCTAGTTCATAACTCACATGGCCAGGGCTGGGCCAAGCTGGAACCAGGAGCTCCATTCAGATCTCCCATATGGATAATAGGGATTCAAATACCTGAGTCCTCTTCCACTGCTGTCCCCACAGCATCAGCAGGGAGCTAGGTTGGAGTGGAGCAGCTGGGCCATTACCCACCACCCATCCCATATGAGATTCTAGCATCTCGGGTAGTGGCTTTTACCTACTGAACCACAATGCCAGCCTCATCGTCCCTCATTATCTTCAACTCTTTACCCATGCTAGCTAAAGCTCTGTATTTTCTGAAAATTTTTGCACTTTGTATTTTGTTTTTTGACTGGTTTAGTAATGGCATCAGCATATTTCAAAAGCTTTGGTTAAATTTTTATTGGAGCTATGAATGAAGCTGCCTATCAGAGAGCACCTCTGTAAGAAGCAGCTGTTCTTCCTGCTATAGATGAAATGACATTCAACCTAAGCAAGATTTTATCCTCTGATGGATATTTCTCTAAACTATGACATTCTATTTGTCTCCTTTGCTTAAACTCTGACCACTCATTCATGGATTTTCCCACTGTAGATGTTTTAATTTGTTTAGGTTTCATTATTTGTTCATACAAAACAAATATTTCAAACAGCCTTGGCTTCCAGTGAGTGATACCTTTGCCACATCTATCCATTGTCTCACAGTTTTATCTCCTAGAATCCTAAGTGAAATAAAATAACGGAAGTTCTTTTTGTCTGTTTTCTGGCTAGCCTCCTAATCTAGAAGCAGGGTAAGGCAGTGTATTCTTTAAAGGATACCTTTCTTCTATGAACCCTGTACACAATCATACATTTAAAAAATATTACTGTGGTTCTGGTGTGTTACTACATACACTTTCACCAAATGTAACTTCAGCTATTCAAATACCATATTAGGATTAACTCACACACACACACATGGGCTTGACTTTAGAAAACGAAGCAAAGCAAAGTCTTTGGATACAAAATAAAAAGTTAATTGTGCAGTTAATTTAAGGTAAAAATAACTTATGTTAACTGCAAATTATAATTCTGGTAAAACATTGGTTAAACCACTAAGCCATATTTCATTAAAATAGACACACAGTCCTAATAAAATTATGAGTGAAAATTTAATTCTTGTTGATGAAGCAAAATATTCATTGTATTTGCTTGTTTGTTTTAGCAGAAGTCAGATCAGCAAGTTAGCCTTATTCCCTATTGGAAATGTATTTTCTATAACAAGAGATAAGAAGCATGATCAAGTCTAAGGAAAGGCGAAAGTTCGTTTCATCAAATAAGTATCTTTTAAAATTACCAAGAATAGGGCCTGGCACCGTGGCCTAGCAGCTAAAGTCCTCGCCTTGAACGCACCAGGATCCCATATGGGCGCCAGTTCTAATCCCGGCAGCTCCACTACCCATCCAGCTCCCTGTCTGTGGCCCGGGAAAGCAGTCGAGGATGGCCCAAAGCTTTGGGACCATGCACCCATGTGCAGGAGACCTGGAAGAGGTTTCCTGGTTCCCGGCTTCGGATCAGCGCAGCATAGGCCATTGTGCTCCCTTGGGGAGTGAATCATCGGATGGAAGATCTTCCTCTCTGTCTCTCCTTCTCTCTATATATCTGACTTTGTAATGAAAAATAAAATAAACCTTAAAAAAATACCAAGAATAAAATTGCATTTATAGTAGTTCTTCAAAGTTGTTTACTGTAGTGAGAGTGTTTATTTCAGTTTTTTAGTGGTTAGCTTTCTGAAACAATGCAACAGTTAATTAGAATTACATAAACCTTCCTTTTGAGTCTTTCATACTCTACACTGTTTTATTTCTACCTATTCCTTTTTTGTTGCACTGATAAAATCAGTGTTCTGTTAGAGGAATGGAGTCTCCCAAACTTATATTAAATTTATAATATCCAAATCCCTTTTTAAATTTCATCTATTGTCTAATATTCAGATAATGTCCACTTAATTATTGCTTGAGGATTACTTTATCAGTTTCTTACTTAACAATATCAAATGTAATTCATTTAATACAGAAAATGTCCATGTCTCCAACTGTTATTCAAAAACTAAGTTAAGGAGGTTAGCTCAGAGGCTCAATTGGCTAATCCTACCTACAAAACCCAAGATCCCAAACAGGCTTCAGTTTGTGTCTGGGCTGCTCTGCTTCCCATCCAGCTCCTTGTTTGTAGCCTAGGGAAGCAAGAGCAAATCATCTAAAG
This sequence comes from Ochotona curzoniae, assembly GCF_017591425.1. Taxonomy (NCBI): domain Eukaryota; kingdom Metazoa; phylum Chordata; class Mammalia; order Lagomorpha; family Ochotonidae; genus Ochotona; species Ochotona curzoniae. Next base: position 35,718,130 of record NW_024466502.1, on the reverse strand, counting down.
TCCTGGGACCCTGCATGCACTTGGGAGACCCAGAGGAGGCTCCTGGTTCCTAGCTTTGGAGTGGCTTAACTCCGGCACTGCAGGTAACTGGGGAGTAAACCACCACATGGAAGAACTTTCTGTCTGTCCTCTCTGTGAAGTCTACCTTTCCAATAAAATTAAATAAACCTCAAAAAGAAAGTTAATGTATGAATGTGGTAGCTTCATTGCAATCAGCAAATATTTATTATTTATTTTTCCCTTGTAATTTTTACAAATTATGTTCATTGTTTAAAAACTTAAATGCCTTCAAGAATATTTATCCAGCAATGAAAGCAACATTTACCACCTTATAAACATCTGATATTTTGTTTCCTGATTCTGTGTAATGATACTGATAGCTACTAGGCAGTCACAGGTAAAGAAAGAGAAAGGAGAGATGACAAAGAAAACTAGGATTGAAAAAGAGAGAAAAGAAGTTGGCCTCTAGACATAAATGGAGGTGAGCAAGAAAAGGAAAACCTTACCTTGTCTTTATAGAATAGTTACTGGTAGTAGATTTTTAACATACAGGCTCTTTTTGGAATGCATGAGTTGTGGAATATTTTAGTCAAATTGAAGCATGCTGCTTCAAAGTCAGGCTAAAAATGGCCCTGTGATTCAGAGGTTCTTTAGTGCTAAAGGAAAGGAGGTTAAAAAAAAAGCCGGGGGGGAAGGAAAATGAGTCAAAGTCAATTAGAAACATTATCAGAAAACAGTTAAAAACAAATGGTGAAGTGTGCCTTCCTGACAGGGTAAAACGGTTGAGTAAGGGTATTAGAGTGAAATAAATTGCTCACACATTATTATGATATGCATAACTTAAGAAAAAGTTCTGCCAACTGGTTTTTTAGTCAATCTGTCCACAAAAGTAAGACAGAGTTGATGAAATTTTATTTTTATCATGGTAAAGCTGAGTTACCATGAATCTAATAGTATTATCTCATCAGCAAGACATTTGTTAGACCTGAAATCACAACTCCATCTCTGCTAATCTGCCAGAAAGTTTACACCAAAAATCATCTGAGAAATAAAATTAGTGCACCAATTTGAAATTTTAATTTGCCAGAGTAAATCAAGTAATGGAACTAATGCTGCCAAACACTTATAGCAAATTTGCCAGAACTAAGTATTTGATTTTGCTCTAGAAAATTGAACTCTTATTAGAGTGTTAGTGATGGAGACAGGGGAATCCAGGAAACAGGATCCAGCAGAGTGCAGCTACTTGACGACACTGCATCAGCCAAACTCCCGGGCGATGGCAAGCCTGTTAACGCAGTCTGTCACCTGCACATGCAACGTGAGTCACTCCGACTTTGAGTGGTTCACAAGGAGCACGTTAGCTTCACCTTGTTAGTGTGTCTGCAAACAAAATAAAAAATAAAAACCTTAATGATGACCCTAATCCCTGCTTCCTTACTGACCCATATCCTTTGCTGAAGAGTTATTTTTCTTTTTTTTTCTTCCATATTAATTCATACAGAAACAAATTCAGGAAAGTATTCCACTTAAAAGCATAAAAAAATCTAGATGCCACCTTTTCTTTACAATCATTTTTATTGTTATTATTATTATTACTACTATTATTATACAGTTCCAAAGGTTCAGGGTTTTCCCCTTCCTCTCTTTCCATCCCCCAACCCCAACGTTGTTTCCCCCTATATAATTTCAATAGTATACATCTTGAGCAACAGTCAGAAGTCTAACATTATGCTATTTCAATGTGTCATGATACTATAGGTATAGACAATGGTAGAAAGTCCAGCATCCTATTGCCAAGATATAGCTAACAGTTTCATTGTGAATGAATCTTTTTTTAGATTTACTTTGTTGTTGTTGTTGGAAAGTCAGATAATAGACAGGAGGAGAGACAGAGAGAAAGATTTTCCGTTCATTGATTCACCCCGCAAGTGGCTGCAACAGCCAGAGCTGAACCCATCTAAAGCCAGGAATCAGGAGCTTCTTCCAATTTTCCCACATGGGTCCAGGGTCCCAAGGCTTTGGGCCATCCTCAACTGCTTTCCCAGACCACAAGGAGGGAGCTGCATGGGAAGTGGGGCAACTGGGACATGAACCATTTCCCATGTGTGATCCTGGCACATGGGTATGTTTAGGACTTTAGCTGCTAGGCTACCATGATAGGTCCAGGAAGGCATCTTTTATTAGAGAGTAGAGTTGCCTGCTGCACTGTAAAGAAACTGTGATACATCTATTCCAATAGAGTAATATTGAGCCATTTAATAAAATGGCATTCTCCCATTTGCAACAAAATGGTCCCAACTAGAGACCATTATGCTGCATGAAATAAGCCAATCCTAAAAAGACAACTATCATTTCTTCTCAACCTTCATCAAATATACAATATCAAAAGACATCAGGATATATATATTTATATATACACACACACCTATATTATAATGGAGACCAGCATACTGTGAAGTGGAGATGCCACCTATTCTTTAGACGTTTCTTTCAAGACAAGTTTCCGCTGCTGCCGTTAGGAGGGAGGGAAAGAAGAGGCATTGTGTCTCATTTCCATAAACTAAGATTTTTCTCAAAAGTCTCAATAGTGTTTCCAAGACACGGTTCCTCACATCCATCTGGGACACAAAATAATTTTCTTGATATATCAAGAGACCTAAATTTTGAAAAGCTAAACATATGAACATGATTTCATCAACAAAAGACTTTAACAAGGAAATTTGCATACATTTGTAAGTGTGCATAAATTCTATAGAACTTGTCCAATTCTTATGTAACTTATCTTTACTTGTTTTTTTCTATTTTTGTTTGCTAAAAATAATTTTACATATATGTAAATGAGATATAGTATGATGTTATATTCATGTACACAATATGGAATAATCAAATGAGGTTTGTTTACATATATGTCACCTAAAACATTTATCATTCTTTAGAGGGTTGAACACTTAAAATAAGCCATTTTACCTATTCTGAAATATATAATATATTCCTATTAACTGTAGCAAATCACATTGTTGAAAAAGCTGAAGCTATAGTTAATAGAATGGACTAGCCAAAGCATTGATCTTTTCCATTATGTTTTAGGCCTGTGATTACTAAAATATCTGTCAAAATACTCCAGAACTAGATAGACCCATATCATAACATCCAGAAATCTTAAGATTTTTCCCAACCTGTCTCTAACCCACACAGAAAAAGTAGCCTGTCTACCACCACCACTTTAAATATTTATTATTCTTTCCCTTTTCTCTTCATACATCTTTCTCTTGTTACTTCAAGTCATTTTGCCTGGAATTGTTATTGTATTATTGTGTGTCACTTTCAATTGTGAATAACTCCTTGAAGATGCTGCTTTTTATGCTTCCTGTCAGCCACAATGACCTAACATCTCTTTACATTCCTATCTATACAATCTAAATGCAATTGGAATTGACCATTAGATTTTGTGTATTCAGTGCATGGCAGCCTGTTACAAATCCTGTGCAAGGAAAAGGGCTTATATTCCAAGAATTCTGCCAATCATTTAAGTCACAAATGGAACTTCTAGATATAGCTCATTTTAAAGCAGTTTGTGATGCATCATAGACTATATCTTCATGATTACAAAGGGTGAGAAAATCTTATTTTGAGATGAAAACATGTCATCCAATGTTCTATGATTCAGTAATGTTCATGGTAGCAATAATAGCATTACCATTCAGTGAAACAATGACAATAATAGCTTTGTTTTATTCTTCGCATCTTGAGATGACTCATTCAATTCACAGAACAGATAATAAATACTTGTAAAACACATTAGTCTATTAATAAGAAGTGTTTTATATATATATATGCACAATAATCATATAAAGATGCCCATGCTAGGTTTTTGAGTTAATGAATAATGAACTACTTTAAGAAATGACCTGAATCATAATTTTGCAAATTAGCTTTAGAGGTTTCTCTTTTTTAAAAATTTCTTATAAGAAAGGGCAAAACTAAAAATTAGTTTTGTTCTCAAGTGCAACATAGTAAAAATTGAATTTTTGCACTTTGGAAATGTGGACATAATTGTTATAGAAAATGGCATTACTATGGTAATTATACGCTAAAACAGCATCTTCTATGGTTTTCTTTTTGTTTGTTTGCTTTTGCTTCACCATGTGTAATTAATAACCTCAAAAACATGTAATGAGTCTGTGATTAGTGGTCAGTACCAGGGGTTGGGAGAAGGGAGGCATTTGGCCAACAGGCAGGGTAAGGTCCACAAAGTCATGTGATTTGCCACTTTTGAGGCAACTACAGGCAGAACCAGAAATTCAATAAATCTACAGCAGTCTAATTCTTAAGCTGGTCATTTTGCATGGCCAGCAGTTGATGCTGTAAATATCCAAGTGGCCTCTGGCAGAAAAATAGTTCCTCATCCTGCAACATGAATTGAACCCAATCATTAAATCTTTGTATGCTTTTTTAAGTGTTCTGGCAGAAGCAAAGTTGAAAAGGACATCTTCAAGAAATTTATTATCAGGATACGGAGCAAGAGAAGATAAATTCCTTAACATAGTAATGTGAACTATTGGCATCAAAGAAGTACTATTTATAATTTGCATCACATTGGAAAACTCTTTTCCCTTTCCCTTAAACAGATCCCTTACTGTCCAAACATGAACTCCTATTCTCTCTTCCTCTCATCTTTCTGTTTCTTTACTGCTTAAACTGATCTGGTTACTTTGTTGGGAAGCAATAGGCTTCTCTGCGATATTATTAGGCTTAAGTAGCCTTCCCTTTGGCAGATGGAATGAGAGTCAAAGACAAAGGATTATTCCACTAAATACCATCACTTCATTACTCAGTAATAATTCTAATTAAACAGCCAAGAGTGAAACTTCTGATCAGGAACGCCTGGAACTCTTTCACCAATTACTGCTTGGATGTTTTTTGTAAAGTTTTCTTTGTATATATGTTTTTAGATTTTATTTAGAAATGGAATAAATGAATATAATAAAGTTAAGAATATATTTGCAAATATATATGATACAACAAATACAATAATGATGAATATAGTATCTATTTAACAAGGTTATAAAATTGAGAGAAATAATTAAATTCTCAGTACACTTTTGTTATATAAATGGCAATTCAATGAAAACTTTTTTTTATCATTTTGTTATTGTTATTTTGGCCTTGGCCATAAATTTATTTTTTAAAATTTTATTATTATGGAGAGGACATATTTCATGTATTTCATAGGTAGAGTTTATCCAGGGTATGTTAGAATCCCTTTAGTCCAAAGGAAATCACTGATTGCTTATGCAGTAAGTTTTTATAAGTTCTTTAGAATAAGAATCTTTATTTTGAGCAAGGATTAAAGTAAAGCATTCCAAGTTGAACACCAAAAGTGCAACTTAATTTTACATACTCACCTTGTAAAAATTTAAAGTGATTAATAGCCTGAGCCTATCAGACCTTTTATCATAAAGCTAATAATCCCAAACTTTTTCTAATATTGCTACTCTATACCAATGCAAATTACTTTTTCCTTTTCTAGCATGCCATTAGGACTCAAAACAGAGTAAATAATGATCATCATTCTCTACATTCTTTGCCAATAATGCACCGTAAGGGTATATTAATTTAGGATATACACAACTGCATTTTTGTAACACATGCATCCCACTGAGTCTCATAGTGACTATAGTACTTGTCTACCACCACGTATAAAATCAACACAAAACTAAGCAGCTAGAGGTCTGGCGCAGTGGCCTAGTGGCTAAAGTCCTTGCTGTAAACACACCGAGATCCCATATGGGCCATTGGTTCTAGTCCTGGCAGCCTCATCCAGCTCCCTGCTTGTGGCCTGGGAAAGCAGTCGAGGACGGCCCAAAGCCTTGGGACGCTGCACCCCTGTAGGAGATCCAGAGGAAGCTCCTAGGTTCACATTGGCGCAGCACCAGCCATTGCGGTCATTTGGGGAGTGAATCAACAGGCCAAAGACCTTCTCTCTGTCTCTCCTCCTCTCTGTATATCTAACTTTCCAATAAAAATAAAATAAATCTTAAAAAAAAAAAACCCTAAGCAGCTAGAAGCAGCATTCATTTTAAATAATATTTTTGTACAGTGAAACTTTTGTTTATCATAGTAGACAGTTGTGGAGCTTAAGAATTGAGTAGAGACTTGCCTAGGTGATTTATCTCAAGATCTCTGGTGAAGCCGTTCAGCAACTGGCCGTTCAAGTGTTCATCCTTTTTAGTTTCTTTCTGGCTATTCATTGGACAGAAACTTCAGGCCCTGTTTTGTGCGCCTTTCTGTAAAATTATCCCATGATGTGGCAACTGACTTACCCCAGAAAAACAAACTAAACCAAAAATATCTGAGACACAGCCAGCACCTGAGACCGAAGGCCTATTGTTAACAAAAACACGTTATATGGAAACAGTTCACTGTCACTTCAACCATATAATGGTAATTAGAGGTAAGTCATTAAGTCTAACTGGCTTTCATAGTGAGAAAATTAAGTTCTCCTAAATGGAAGAGCATCTAATAATGTGTGCATGTATTTTAAAACACCATAGCAACAGTATTTCATTCATAAGTTTCTCTTTGGTAAATAATTAAAATGCTTTTTTTTTTTCATGTATCTTGGTCTGGGTTTTGAGACATTCTATATTTATATGCTCACCTATTCTCTTTCCTCAGTAACAAACTATTTCCATATTTTATAATCATATTGAGCTTTGTTATCAAAATTATATATGAAATTCTAAAATCAAAGCTAATCACGGCACTGTGACATGACATTAATCAGCTGGTGCAAGGAGAATCATTATTATTTAGAAATTTACTTTACATCATTTCATTATCATTTTCAAAAGATATGATATATGACAAAATATTGATCAAATGTACAAATATTGTGTTTATTGGCTATTCTTTTAATTTGGGTTAAAAATTATTATAAAATAAGAGTTGTGATGTAACTCCCTTTTCCATACTAAGTGGATGATTTTATTTTTCTTATAAGGTACCTGCATTCAGTTCTGAAATTCACTTTTCTATCCGATCAGTTTCAACATACAGTTTCATTTTTCCGTGACTTGTTACACACCCTCAGTCTGGATGTGGATTATTTGACTACTCTCTTCAAAACTGAAATGTAGTATCTGACAGAGTTAGGGGTTCAAACTCAAGGATTTTTTAATAAGGCTTCATGGGTTACATATGATCAGTTCTTCAATTTTTCTTCAGGTTATTCAAAACAAATGATTCTTGGTTTTTAATTATCTCAAAGTGACAAATGATCACACGGACATCAGACAAGCAAGGAAGTAGAAACAAATAAAAATTGTTACATGTTGTTTTCCACTGTATTGAGAGTCTCATCAGAGGGATAATAAGAATTTTTAAAAATATGTTTATTTTACTAATTTATGATACGTTTCCATAGGCTCTAGGATTTTCCTTTCCCCTTCCCCAAATTCTATCCCCCGCTCCATCCCCCACTGATTCCTCCTATATAATTGCAATAGTATATTCCTTTATAAATAGTCATAAGTCCATCATTCTACTATCTAAGTGTATCCTGACATTATAGGTACAGACAATGGCAGAGAGTCCAGTAACCTATTTTCAAAATATATGTAACAGTTTCAATGGGAGTCTATTATATTTGAAAGTAGCAATGCATACTGCATTGTATCCTCACATCTGGATCTGATACTGTCTATTACACTTGTAGATTATGACTTTTCACTTCTAGTCAGTGTAAAATTTAGCCTATTTGGAAACACATAAGAGATTCAATCTGTTTTAAAAATCAAACATGAATTCCCTCAGCCCCCAATTGAGGCCAAAAGTGCAGCTTCCAATGAATAAGTGCACAGAAAAATATTATAAATATCTTTACAGCAATAAATTCAAACACCCTTAGCGTGTACACACACACAAATACCAAAACCATTCTGTGATTATCAGGATACTTTTGATGCTTTCATTAACTGTCCATCTTAAAATATCATTTTTAAATATCATTTAAAAATTAGACATTTAGTTAACATTTGTAGTCTATCTCTATAACAAAATCTTACCACACTAGTGTTATATTTCTGAATCACCCTCAGTACTAGATATCATCAATGAATAGTAAAAAGCAACAAATAATCATACATACACAAAATACAAATATCAAATGAATCTATCCAAATCAAAATGACAATAAAAAGTAGCAATTTAAATTTATACCTCTTCTCTCTCTCTCTCTTTCTCTCTCTCTCTCTCTCTCTCTCAAGAACCCTTAAGCACATTCTAGGATAGAAATAAATTCATATTGTAATGTTGAGGAAAGTTTGAAAAATGCAACATGGATATTTAAATTTTTCTCACTAATTTTAGGCACCAGAATTATTCACTTTATTAGAAATTAGGTGTTGCCCTGTATAAAAGCTTTAAAAATCATGTCTTCTGATCTAATGAGTTACCTTTTATTATTTAAGCCTTCTCCAAATATCTTATTTTCTATCTGGTTTTCTATAATGATAACATCTTCCAGTACAGGGAGATTTGTGTGTGTGTGTGTGGACTAATAAGCAAAATGATTAAAAAAAAGAAAAGCAGCCCAGTAACCCTAACCCTACAGAACAGGAAATTGCTTATTAAAATGGTCCAGGAAATAGTTTTCACAAAAGAAATTTAATGGATGTCATAAAAAGCTAATGATAACACAAGACCAGCAATTCCAATGGAGATGCAATATTTTCTGGGAATAAGATATAGTTATTTCCTGTAATACCTATTGGGAATTACATTGGCGGTGTCTGTCTCCCAGAAACAGGAAACATGGAAAAGTGAGCTTTAAGATGAAAACTTGTCTGAGCAGAAAAAGTTGAGAGTTGAAGCCTGTGTTTGCAGCCTAGAATCTGGAAAACAAATTAATCTGACTGCTCTTGTGTTTGAGAATTCAAATTTGGTAGAGAACGAAAGTTATCATTCTCTCAACAATTGCTCTCTTGTGAATGAACAACTTTCATTCTCATTTAACATTGTGTGATTATTTATAGCAATTACCTCTGGAAATATCATTTCCTCTCTCCCCATTACAGGCTCCTGAGCGCACAGAAGGTAGTGTTCAGGCTAGTCCCCAGTGCTAATGACCATGCTGGGCAGATGACACGTACTAGTGAAAATATTTATCAAATGAATAATCAATATCAATTGTCTGTACACAAAGCAATAGATATGTAAGAGGTGCTGAATTCAGTAAGATGAACTATTAAGCATTTTTATTTTTAATAAATGTATTTTCCATAGCTGGTTTATACACACTTTTCATAAAAATGTCAAAAACATGAAAAGTTGGACAAACAGTAAAGTCTAAACTGGATATTTTGACATGTTTTTGATAAAAGATATTAAATGAAAAATAGACAAAATTTTTGTGTAAAACAGCTGATGAGTCATTTGAACCTTCTTTGAGAACACTACCTCTTCATTTTATATATAGAAGCAAAAACTACTTCATGGATAGTGTGCAAACCAATACATCAGGCAAAAGAAATTCTTGGTTAAGAGCTTTACAGGAAACATCAGCAAGGATGTTTTTTTCCTTCCTTCCTTCCTTCCTTTCTTCCTTTCTTTCTTCCTTCCTTCCTTCCTTCCTTCCTTCCTTCCTTCCTTCCTTCCTTCCCAGATGTAGGTGCTCAGCTCCCTGCCTGTGGCCTTGGAAAGCAATAGAGGTTTGCTCAATGGTTGGTATCATGTACACCCATTTGGAAGACCTGGAGGAAGTTCATGGCTCCTGGTTTCGGATTGGCGCAGCACCAGTCATTGTGGTCATTTGGGGAGTGAATCAACAGACAAAAGATCTCTCTGTCTCTCTTCCTCTCTGTTTATCTGACTTTTCACTGAAAATACATAAACCTTTTTTTTAAGTGTCATATAAATTACTTAGTGTACAATAACTGTTGTCATTAATATTTACTTACAAATAAATAACAATGTAAATAATATTTCCTCATCTTCTTCAGAGAGCATCAGGCTTTTACCATGTCGACGAGATGTGATTAAACTAATTAAGTCAATCAGATTATGAATATGTAGCATCAAAGGTGGTGTCACTCCACCTACAGCTGCTACTTGTTAAATTGTCATCCCGCCAATACTTTCTTTTGAGCACAAAACAAGAATCTGTTTTTGGCTTTAGTTCCTTTCCAACAATATAATCTTGATTACGCTATCAACTTTATTTTTTTCTTTTTAAAGTTAGACTGAATGTTTCAATGCAATTGGGAATGAATCACCTTTGGAATTAGTCATCAAAAAATAGATATTATAAGCTCTTTAAAGAATAGTGTTAAATATATAGCAGCTTGTGATACCACCCACCTTGTTGTTAGTAAAGCTAGAAAGACGTTTAAAAAGCACAGGCAATAAACACCACCTGCTTATAAAGTACAAGGATCCTGACATTTGCATTTCTGTTTACATTTCATGTCTGATATTCACATTGAATTATGTTGGTATCTGGAAACAGATTGACTCTTATTATAGCATATCAGCTGCAAAAATGTAAAAAAGTCAGATATTATCAACATATTTTCACACACTACCAAAACACCTGTAAAATTAAATGCAACAATAAGAATGTTAAAGTCAGTTAAGTGGCAATGATAGAACTATAGATTATTTCTTTAAACACAAGTTTTGAAGCAAATAACAAATATGTTTCTGTAATAAATAGCAGGAACCACCATTTTAAAAATGCCCTGTGCAAGTAAACCTGAAACATGGTTTAACAATAAAATTTGATTGCAATATATAATTTTATGCCTTTTAAGCATTTATCCTGTTTGCTTGAAAGAGAGACTGACAGAGAAACAGAGATTGTGCTTCCTCTGGTTCATACTGCAAAAGATGGCAAGGATCCTAGTACTTGGACCATTTTTGTTGCCTTCCAGGCACATTATCAAGGAGCTGCATCAGAAGCAGAGAAGCTGGGGACTCACGCTAGCCTTCCAGTGTGGTAAGATACTTGTCACAGGTGGCAGTTTAAGCCTCAGAGCCATTTGGGTTAAAAGCCTATGAACTAAAGGGGGGAAAGTCAATAAACTGAACTGAGAGAAAACCTTCATAATTTGGATACAGAAAGGGATATCTTTGTACAGAAAGCACATGGAACTGCTAAACAGACACAGGTAAAAAGGATCTTCAGCCCAAATACATCGATCACATATTCAATACTAAAACACAAACATTCTAAAAGGAACCCCAACTAGATTGTAAGATGCTGACTCATCAGAAACCCTACAGGCTAAGAGAGAATTTAGACATGCTAGAACTTTTTTTTTTTTATAAAGTCAGAGAGGAGGAGAGACAGAGAGGAAGATCTTCCATCCGATGGTTCACTCCCCACCTGCTCACAAAGGCCGGTGCTGGGCCGATCTGAAGCCGGGAACCACAAACCTCTTCAGGGTCTCCCATGCAGGTTGCAGGGTCCCAAAGCTTTGGGCCGTCCTCAACTGCTTTCCCAGGTCACAAGCAGGGAGCTGGATGGGAAGTGGAGCTGCTGGGATCAGAACCAGCACCCATATGGGATCCTGGGGCGTTCAAGATGAAGACTTTAGCTGCTAGGCCACGGTGCCTGGCCCAGCATCCTAGGTCTTAAAGATGCAAACTACACCATGCAAAGCTCTCATTAACAAATGAAGGTGAAATAAGATGTTTCAAAATAAACAGAAATTAATTTTATCACAATTTGTATAGCCCTATATATGATGATTAAGGATGTGCTACAAACATGAAGAGAATAACAATCATTATTATGAAAAAAAAAAAAGAGTAAAGGCAGAAAATCTCCTTGGAGGGTTAGCGCTTAGGATCAAATGGCTAATCCTTTAGCTCCAAGCCTCAACATTTCGCATGGGGTTCCACTTCCCATCCAGATCCCTGTGATTGGTCCAGGAAAGCAGTGGAGGATGACCCAAAGCCATGAGACCCTGCATTTACATTGAAGATCTTGAATAAGCTCCTGGCTCCTGGGTTTGGATCAGCTCAACTCCAGCCATTGTGGACGTTTGAGGAGTGAAACAGAGGATGAAAGATCTTTCTATCCCTCTTTCTGTAAATCTGCCTTAAAAAAAAAATGAATATTAAAGACACAAAGGGGAATTTCCTAGATAAGGTGCAAGGAAATTCAATCCTAGAAAAGAAATATTTATGGAAAAATGGTGGATCCAAATCATTCTTCCTCAGTAGTAATGAGCAAGCATAGTGATCTTAATCTTGGGAAAAATAGACTTTAACACAAAAACTTGTAAAAGAGAAATAGAAGAATATTATGTAATCATTAAGGGATCAATTCAAAGGAAGTTGTGGCTGTAATAAATGAAGATATACCTAAGGCCAAGTATCTGACTACTTGAGACAAATGTGAAGGGTGCTAAAGGGAGATGCAATAGTTAACACATCACATTCATCAATGGATGATCAACTAAACAGAAAATCAGCCAAAGAAACAATAGAGTTAATGCATACTCTGGACCCAAAGGATTTAACTTATCTACAGAAATCTTCATCCCACAGTTTCAGAAAACACATTCCTTTCATTATTACATGGATTTTCTCTAGGATACATAATGTGCCTGAACAAAAGGTAGCCTCGGCAAATAATATACCATGTTTCTCTTCTTACCAAGTGGAATGAATATGGAAACATAACTTAAGAAATTCTAGAAAAAATACAAACACATGGAAATGGAACAACATTGAAAGCATCATATAAATGATATATCAAGGATCTAAAACAACAAAACATAATAATAAATTAGTGAAAAGAATAAAAAATGAAACAAAAAATATACGAAAGATCTCTGAAATGAAGTCTTGATTCTTTAAAAAAAAAAAAAAGCTATGCCTTTGGAAGACACAAATCAATAAAATCAGGGCATCCAAAAGGTGATACAGCAATGGGAAACAGTTATAGAAAAAATTATCAAATATTACTACAAACAGCCGTATGCCAAAAATTGAAAAATTTGGAAGAAATGGATAGTTTTTTGAACAAATGCAATCCAGAAAAATCGAATCGTGGTGACACAGAAAACCTAAACAGATCAACAAATCAGATGGAAATTGAATCAAGAAAGAAAATCACAATATTGGAAATCTTCTTGCTGAATTCTACCAAACTTCTCAAGGGTGATTAATTTTAATTCTTCTCAAAAATATTCAAAACTGTTGGAGAGGAGGAAATCCTTGGTATAAGCATCATGTAAATCCCCAAACCAGAAGAAGACACAACAAATGTGTTATATTTCAGTTTTTTTTTCATGAACATAGATGCGAAATCCTCAACAAAATGCTAGATAATGTAATCCAACAACACAGTTGAAGGATGATTCACTCTGACCAAGTGGTATTTATCCCTGGGATGCAGGGATGGTACAGCATATGCACATCAGTAAATGTCCTACATTACATTAACAAAATTAAAAATAAAACCCATGTGAACAATTCAACATATATAGATAAAACATTTGCTAAAATAGAAAAAAATACAATATTTTTTTGGGCCTGTCACAATAGCTTAGCGGCTAAAGTCCTCATCTTGCACACACTGAGATCCCATATGAGCAATGATTCTAAACCCAGTGACTGCTCTTCTCATCTAGCTCCCTGTTTGTGCTCTGGGGAAACAGTCTAGGGCAGCCCAAATCCCTGAGACCCTGTACCTACATGGGAAACATGGAAGAGGCTCCGGGCTCCTGGCTTTGGATCGGCTCAGCTCCAACCTTCGCAGCTTCTTTGGGAGTGAATCAATGGATGGAACATTTTTTTTTCTGTCTCTTCTCCTCTCTGTATCTTTGGCTTTGCAATAAAAATAAATACATTTTAAAAAACCAGAATATCCTTTCATGGTACAAATTTTAAGCAGATTAAGCATGGTAGGAATATTCTTCAATGTAATTGTAATAATACATGACAAGCTAACAGCAAGCATCATATTGAACAGTAAAAAACTGGAAGCATTTTCACTAAGATCTGGAACCAGAATGATATCTGCTTTCATTTCTGTTACTAAATATGGCTGTGAAAGTTTTAACTGTAGCCATTTGGCAAGAAAAGAAGTGAAATGGATACAAATTGGAAAATAAGAAGTCAAAATATTCCTCTTCGCTGAAGACAAGATTCACTATATAGGAGTGACAAAAATTTTCACTAAGAAATCACTGGAATTCATCATGAAGTTTAGTAGAGTTGCAAGATGTAATAACACAAAACTCAAATGTCTTCTCAAACACAAGAATTTTGATGGCTAAGAAAAAAGTTATAATATCAGCCACATTCATAGTAGCTGCCAAAAAGCTTAAATGTCTTGGATAAATATAACCAAAAAGATGAATGATATCTCCAAAGAAAACTGCAAAGCATTAAAAAAAAAAAGAAATGGAACAAAAAAAATGAAAGATATTGTCCATGTTTGCTAATTGAAATAATTAATATAATCAAAATGTCCCTACTACCAAAAACAATTTGCAGATTCAATGTGATCTCTACCAAAATAAAAACTATATTCTTCCCAGATCTAGAAACAAACTGACCCTATAATCTATATATAAACATAAGAAAAGGGTCCAGTATCATGGTTCAATGGCTAAATCCTCACCTTGCATGCAGAGCCCATATGGGTGCAGGTTCATGTCCCAGCTTCTACACTTCATATCCAACTCCCTGCTTGTGGCGTGGGAAAGCACGAGAGGATGGCCCGAAGCCTTGGGACTCTACACCCATGTGGAATCCCCAGAAGAATCTCCTGGCTTTGAATTGGCTCACCTCCACTCCCCAGTTAGAATAAATTTCATAAATGAGAAAAAAAAATGAATGCTGCCGAGAAAGTAGGGGAAAAGATACCTAATCCACTGTCAACAGGAATGTAAACTAATACAACTAGTATGGAAGACAGTGTGCAGATTCCTCAATGATCTGAAAATACATGTGACTTAGTCATTCCACTGCTGAGAATTACCCAAATGAAATGAAATCAGCATATGAGAGAGTTATTTGTTCCTCCTCTCCCATACTTATATTAGCTGAATTCATTGTAGCTAAGTTATAAAACCAACCCAGAAGTCCATTAACTGAAGAATGGATAAACAAGCTATAGACTGTGTGACACCACTCAGCTTTGGAAAGTGAAATCCTATCTTTGGCAACCAAATGGATGTAACGGAAAACCACTATGCTTATTAAAATAAACCAGTGTTTATAAAAAAGCATGTTTTCCCTGATTTATGATAGCTAACTATACAGCATCAAAACTTAATATATGTATTAGTAAAATTGAAATTTTATAATTTGGTTATTTTTTATAGTCCTTGCCTATACTCCTAAGGAACAGTGTCTTTCTTTTCTTTTCTTTCTCTCTCTTTCTTTCTTTCTTTCTTTCTTTCTTTCTTCCTTCCTTCTTTCCTTCCTTCCTTCCTTCCTTCCTTCCTTCCTTCCTTCCTTCCTTCCTTTCTTTCTTTCTTTCTTTCTTTCTTTCTTTCTTTCTTTCTTTCTTTCTTTCTTTCTCTCTCTCTCTCTCTCTCTTTCTTTCTTTCTTTCTTTCTTTCTTTCTTTCTTTCTTTCTTTCTCTCTCTTTCTTTCTTTCTTTCCCACTTACTACTTGTTGAATTATTCAACTGGAGGACGATGGTTGTGATTACAAAATAAATTGAACTGTCACTGTAAAATTAAAACAAAAATATAAGAAGTAGGAGGAAGGGTACGAGAATAAGAGGGGACAGGGAGGCAGGATTTTCCTAAGTCTATTTCTCTGAAACATGTGAAATTTGTTCACCTTACGTAAATAAACCACTTTTTAGAAATTTTAATGTCATTCCTTTTTTTCTGCTTGAAAAAGCGTCATGTGTGTCTGTTTTGCTCCGCATCTTACACTGTCCTGGAAAACCACCATGCACAATGAATTTTAGGTTCTAATGGCTGTGTTTTATTTAGAGATACTACTAATTTATAAAACTAGTCTACTATACTGGAAAATTTAGCTGTATTCAGAAACCTTTGCTCATAGGAATATTCAACTTTTTAGTTTTTACGTCATTATATATCTATCTGATAATTTCCTCAGGGAAAATTTATAATCCTCGTGGAACTATTCAGCTGCTTCGATGAAAAACATTACAAAATGTTTTTTGGTTCTATCAATTACTTTCCCAAAATGCATACCCTCTCCTTGATATTTAAATTTCCACTTCTAGGAATGGGCATTGTGACATAGCAGGTTAAGCTGTTGCCTGGCATGCTGCCATATGTGAGTGCCTGGATCACACTCTTCGGCTTTTAATCCACCTTCCAGCCAATGTGTACCCTGAGCTGCAAAAGATTATGGCTCAAGTACTTGTGTCTCATCCATTAACATGGGAGTCTGGAGGGAGTTCCTTGCTCCTGGTTTAGTACTTGCAAGATGCCCATACCTTTCCTATTTTGACAAAGAGACACAAAAGAATCTGGCTTTATGTAATTTCAAACTACTTTATTCAAATATAAAATAAAATTATATGTGCTTTCCTGAGTTTGTTAATTCTGTGGCAGCAGTGGCTGTGCCTTACAGATGATACAGCATTGGCAATCCTACTGTCCCCAATGCTGCCTGAGTCTCTTGAAATACTCATCCCTTGCTTTTTCTCTTATACTTTGGCAAAGAATTTTAACTGACAGTCAAATATTGGAAAACATTATTCACAGAATCAAATGGATAGATATACCTATAAAAAGCAATGTCTAATAGTGGGAGGGGATTGTGGTGAGAAAGGAAGAGGAGGGAGAGGGATAAACTATGCTGATAAAACACTATCATGGAAAAAATAAATATAATGTAAAAAATAGAGCATCTAATGCTCTGGCTTTATTTTCTCATAAAGATAATTAACAAATAATAAAAGCTAAAAACACACAATGTGCTTGAATTTTTAAAAATGTGCCTTCAGTTCCAAAGAGGTGAAATGAAACCAGAAGTTATATGAAAAATAAAATGTAATTACCAAAAAATGAATACCAGCAAATTAAATAATCTACATATTTCTCTCAATAAATTAAAATATACTGGTGTAATAGAAGTTCATTACATTGTTCTGGTTTTTCCTATATCCAAATAAAGAAAACCGGGCTACATGGTAGAATTAGGTACTAATTAATGTGATCATTGATACCAAATTCAGTATCTTAAGCATTTTATAGTTAGTATATTTTATGTGATAAAATAACTACTAAAATAAAGAAATGAGATTGCTTATGAACACACTTTTCAGCTGCCTGGGTATTTCCTTATCATATGATCCCTTAGTTATATGGTAACCCGAATTCCCCAATAGACTAATATGCCTCATGAACTATACAATGTTTTATATCATCATCAGCATCATTATTATAAAGGCAGACTTAGAGAAACAAGGAGAGACAGAAAGATCTTCCATTTGATATTTTACATCCCAAGAGGTTGCAATGGCTGCAGCTGAGCCAATCTGAATCCAGGAGCCCAGAGGATGTTGTAGGTTTCCCTGGTGAGCACAGGCACCCAAAGCTTTGGGCCAACCTCTGTTGCATTCCCAGGCCACAACAGAGAGCTGGATGGGACGTGGAGGAGCTGGAATATGAACTGGTGTTCTTATGGAATCCCCTCACTTGTAAGGTGAGGATACAGCATGCTGAGCCCACCATGCTCATTCTTATACAGTTGCTTAGATATTTTTTTAAACTCAAACCAATTTTCCAAAACAGGTTGCAAACTGTTCTTATTTTATCAATCTCAATAGTTTACAGAAGCTTTAACAAGTCTTCACAAATATTTAGCGCTGATTATTTTATAAGGGCATAATTATTATCAATATGCTCAGTCTTACTAGCAACCATAATTACATTCTGCTCCAAATAAATAATTTAATATACTTCAATTCATTGACTCATCAAAACAAGCATGGGAGACAAGGCTTTTGCTCTGCTTATCTTTCCTTCAAAGTTGGACCAAACGATGTGGAATTATTTACCCTCATTCTCGTGGTCATCAACGCTGAATTCAGCATCTTTTCTACTTAGCTAAACCCAATTCTATCAAGTTTACTATTTATCCATTAAAATATTGCATGTTACAACTTTCTGTTACTGAATCAGCTTTATGTAATCATTATATGTGTAAAATGAAGCAATATATGTAGTTGCGTTTAATGCTTTAACCTAAGAACTGGCGCCACAATCTTTCTCCAGCACTATTTTTTATTCTGATACTATCTACAAAGTTGAAATAATTAGGTGTGACATGAGCTATCTAATGTACAGAGAAGTCTTGTCATATTCATCTGACTTGAAATTGATCTTGTAAATTGATGATTACTCCTTTTTGAAAGCCACTGTTTCACAGTTGACATCTGTATGATTAATGACATCAATATGATTTATTGTTTTATCAATATGATGTACACAATGAATTGATGCAGTCAATTGAACAAAAAGCATCAAGCACTTTTGAAAAATCAACTATACCAACCAATTGACTGCACTATTAGCTTTTCAAAGAGCTACTTTGAAACAATGTAGGATACAATTAAATTTGAAGTTACTTACAACTCATAAACTCTCTTCAAAAGGTTTTATTCTTAGTTGAAAGGCAGATTTCAACAACAGAGGAGAGATAGTGAGGTGTTCCACCTACTGGTTCCCTCCACTTAATAGCTACAATGGCCAGAACTAATCTTAACTGAAGCCAGGAGCCATGAGCTTCTTCAGGAGCAGGGGCCAGAGACACAGGCCATCTGCTGCTTTCCAAGGCAATAAACAGGGATCTGGATTGACAGTGAAACAACCAGAACACCAACTGTTGCCCATAATGGATGCTGGTGTTACTACACTTGCCCCCAAATATATATCTTCCAATACACAACCCATATTTCATTTACTGGCTATTACCCATGTGTTGTTATCTATTCATCACAATATTAGTTTGTTTAGTTATACTTATCCTTCAAATGGATTCACTTATAAATTTATCTATATAAATTACCGGTATCGGGCCTGACAGAGTAGCCTAGTAGCTAAGCTAAGGTCCTCACCTAAAGCAAACACTGGGATCCCATATGGGCACCAGCTCTAATCCCAGCAGCTCCGTTTTCCATCCAGCTCCATGCCTGTGGCCTGGGAAGGCAGTTAAGGATGGCCCAAAGCCTTAGGACCCTTCACCCATGTGGGAGACCCAAAAGAGATTCCTGGCTCCTGGGGAGTGAATCAGCAGACTGAAGATCTTCCTCTCTGTCTCTTCTCTCTGACTTTGCGATAAAAATAAAATAAATCTTTAAAAAATGTAGGGCCCGGCACCGTGGCCTAGTGGCTAAAGTCTTCACCTTAAACGCGCCAGGAACCCATATGGGCGCCGGTTCTAATCCCGGCAGCTCCACTTCCCATCCAGCTCCCTGCTTGTGGCCTGGGAAAGCAGTTGAGGACGGCCCAAAGCCTTGGGACCTTGCACCAACGTGGGAGACCCGGAAAAAGTTCCTGGCTCCTGGCTTCAGATCGGCATAGCATCGGCCATTGCGCTCACTTGGGGAGTGAATCATCTGACGGAAGATCTTCCTCTCTGTCTCTCCTCCTCTCTGTATATCTGACTTTCCAATAAATAAATAAATCTTTAAAAAATTAATTACCAGTATCATCTAATAAAAGTGATGCTCTATGTTATAGCCTTTCTTTGCAAGGTCAAATTATGATTCACCTAAATTTGCCCAAGAGTCTACTCTGTTATAACTTCACTGGGTCTACATCTCATGATCTTACACTAGGTTTATTCAAAAACTGCAGCAATGTGAACCATTTCCTGGGCACTGTTTACTTACTAACCTAGATATTTCTGTTCCTGGAGTGGCTGATGCAAAGGATTTGTTAAAAGAGCAAGCAAAGAAAGATTCAATGTGACAGACAGAACAACTTCAGCACCTGAATCACATGTGGGAGCTGGTTCTAGTCCTGGCTGCTCCATTTCTAAACTAGCTCCCCATTTTTGGCCTGGGACTATATTGGAGGATGATGGCTGCTTTTGGCTTCAGCCTGTCTGAACTCTGACCATTGAGGCTGTGGCAGGTTGAAAGATTATGGAGTGAATGTATCCCACAGGCACCAATCAGATGACACGGATCCTCCAACCCTAGGGAGGAACCAGGTGCTGTGAAAAGAGCCCCAAGGAAAGAGAGCCCAATGAAAGGAGGAAGCAGGTCCTGGGAACTGAGCCCCGAGAAAAGATGGAACTAATGTCCAAAAAGTTAAACTGTAACTATAGGATTGCTCATCTAACCTGCTTTTCATAGCTTCCATACCCTTGCTTGTTTGCTTGCCAGTGTAAATGCCACCAGGCTGTGGGGTTTTTCCTTTAAAAACTCACTACAGACATCTCTCGGGGCGCTCTCTCTCAGACCTGTTCTGAGTGGCGGTAGTGGCTGACTGGTTAATAAAGACTTTCCCTATTCTAATTGGCTTCAGTGGTCTTTAATACAGCGCACCCCATTACAAGGCCATCTGGGGAGTGAACCAGCAGATAGAACATCTGTGTCTCTTTGTAAATCTGCCTTTCATATAATGAGTAAATCTTTACCCACATACACAAACAATAACAACACACACACACACAAAAAAAAACCCCTACCGATAATTACTAGGTTGTCTGCCCATTTTTTCCTACTGTTTTTTGAAAAAAATCTGAAATTCATTGTTAGATTACTGCTACATAGATTCAAATAACCTCACCTGTGTTCAGAAATTTCCTGTGAGGCTCAACATGTCCTTTAGTGATTAGAACCGGTTTCAACATTTGAACCTTGATTGTTCAACATGCCTACCTGTCATTTTAGTGCTTCTTTTTTACGGAATACTATTGGTAACGCCATCTACTGTATGATTAATTTTGCCACACAAAAAGTGCAAAAGATACTAAATAGTGAATAGTTCACCTAAACCTTACTGTATTGCCTTGTTGGCCCAAAGGATTGTGGTGTCATCTGTTGAAATTTCACTTAGTGATAATTCTGTTATATGGATGACAACTACATATATAATCAAAATGTTTGAGAATATCCAAGATTCCCTTTGTAAACATGTGCGTTCTACAAAAATGTAAGAATGATGCAAAAGTATTTGTTTTTTTAACTCAGAGAAAGCTAGTTTGTGCATCAGCAGAACAAAAATCATTGAAACTTATCTTAGAAGTGATTATTCTGTACCAAAAAAAAAAAAAGCTCCTAAAGTAGAGTTGTAAGATTTTAATATCTTCCCCCCCAAAATTAACTCATGAACAGTACAAAGAGAGGAGCTGGCATGATAACTTAGTGGCTGACATCCTCATCTTCTACCATCCAGGATCCCATATGGGTACCAGTTCCCACCCACTTCCCATCCAGCTCTCTGCTTGTGGTCTGGGAAAGTAATCAAGGATGATCCAAAGCCTTGGGACTCTACCCCCATATGGGAGACCTGGAAGAAGCTCCTGGATTTGGATTGGCTTAGCTCTGCCTACTGCAGCCATTTGGGGAGTTAACCAGATGATGGAAGATCTTTCTGTCTCCTCTTCTCTCTGTAAAATCTGCCTTTCCAATAAAAATAATTTTTTTTTCAAAAAAAATGTATAAAGAGAATAAAGAATTCAAGGAGAAGTTGCAAAACCAAACATTCAAGTAACACCATACTTACTCTTTTAGGATGGTAAGGACTGCTAATATTATAGGTTTGTAGTTTCATGCAGTTAAAAACAAATTGCACATCTCAGGAGTAGGTATTGTTAGATATTGATATATAATTCACACTGTCTCCTATTCCCTAGTGTATACCTTTTGTTTTTGTCCTACTGTGTCTTGTCTCATGGAGACAGAATTCTTATGATGTTCTGAAAACCGACACAAAAGAAACAAGCTAATTTCACTTGTAGTTTCTGCCTTCTTTGTAAATTCAGTCATCACTTTGTTTCTGATTCAGATGATACTTAAATTCATATGGCTATAATCATGGCAAAGACAATCCTGGAGAGTGCCAAAATTTAAAACCAAATGCATTGCGGTATCCAGAAAAGCACTGTCATTACATTACTGATTTTCTGTAAAGACTCAGGGTTTCCAGTTGTTACACTTACTGCAGTGCACTACTCGTTTAACAGAAATTCAGTAAGGTGTACTGAATACACTTTTTTTTTTCTACCTAGATGCAGAATGTATACAGTGACCTCATCCCAAAAGTGTAATGTTAAGCACAATCTAGATGCCCGAAATAATAACAAATGTAGTTTGATCTTCTAGGTACTATTGTGCTTAAAATCAAAATGTCCATTCCTCTTACACAATCTTTTTTAAAATGTATGCTGAAGGTTAGATACAGTGAAGATAAACTTCAAAGCAAACGTATTAATCACTACAAAGATTTTTAAATAACTTAGGTTAAGCAACACAATGATCTGTCAGATTATCTGCAAATTGACCTCTTTCCCTGGTGTAGCTTCTTTTGGAAGACCATGTTCTTATTCATGAAAAAGAAACTTTAATGACTTGCTTTAACTATTCAATAAAATATAGGTCTCAAAACAAATGTTTCAAAGGAATGTTACAATAAATCAGAAAAGAAAGTGACATTTTTATATTTTAAAGAACATTGGGGTATGTGTTGTAGCACATAAAGTTAAACTGCTACCTGCAGTGCTAGCATCCCATATGGGTACTGGTTCAAGTCCTAGCTGCTTCACTTCCAATCCAGCTCCCCCCTGCTAATTGCCAGAAAAGGAGCAGGTAGCTTAAGTGCTTGGATTCCAGCACCTACCTGGGACCCCAAAAGTGCCTTGCTTGTCAGCTTTTGCCTGACCCAGTCAGTCCTAAGTTAAACTATGGAGCACAGTTAACCTTAATGATACATCTATTACAATAAATGTACCATTGTAGGATAAGAAATCAATAATAGAGAAATTGTGTGCAGCATTATGTAGGGTACATGGAAACTCCTTGTACTGTCAGCTTAGCTTTTTCTTTAAACTCTAACACCACTCTAAAAGCATGCTCTATTACTAAAAAAAAACACAATACTGATTTTATAGCATAGTATGTATGAATTTCATTTTCTTCATATAATATCACAATTTGGAGAACTGGTATGTTATCATTAGTTTTCAACATTTCTTAAAATAATTGTGAAACATGTCATTATTTTTGTTTGAGTTCTTAAATTTTTTAGCATTAAATGGATCATAAATTTTATATAAACCCTATCTAAAATATGTTAGTGAATTGAATGTAATTTATCATGAAGTATACAGATGAACTCATTACACAGATCATAAATAAATATGCTTATTGTTTGATTATGTGTAAATTGTATGTGAACATTTTCTTAAAAATTAGAAAATATTACTGAAATGTTTCCTATTCATTATTGAAAAACTCATTTTTTGAAATATGTAAAAATATGCTAATATATTATTCCTATTATCTCACATATATCCATGATATTAAATAGAATCAGTGATGATGTTTACAGCATACTTGATTTGCTGTGAGAATCAGAGTGTCATATCTTGGAAATCAGCACATGCATTGCCTATGTATCTGATAGTACTAAACCTTGCTTCAGATCATCTCATTTCTGATAATGTTTCTCATGTCTTTTGAATGTCTGCTTCTATCCCAACCTGGATTTTGTTATTCTAATTAGTTCCTGATAACTAATATGTTCTTAAACAGTATGCATTTTTTGCTTTGGCAAAAATACAAAAACTGCAATTTTATTGCTTTTGCTATCTTTTCTTAGTTAAAAAAATCATACATATCTATGAAGTGCAGGGAATACTGAGGGTTGCAACCCTTATTGTAGCTACACTGAAACTAGTCCGGCAGATACACTATGCAAATGTGGTTTATCATCAAAATCGTGTAAACACTTTTGAGGAAACACAGATTTTGTGTGCTGTCCATGACCAAATGAAATGGAATCTAGAATAGCATCTTTTGATTCCACTGTTTGAAAATATGTCATAAAATGATATTTGTGTGAATACTGCCCCAATGATTAGGAGGATTTTTTTCTGCTATGATTGTTTCTTGCTTACACACATCTTTATTTTAGAACCAATAACTACTTTCTGAACGTGCTAATTTAGGCATAATCCATTTTGTTATTTCATTGGTGTAATTCATTATTGATTATTATGACACGTGGCTGCTCAAATCTTTGTAATGTTAAATATGTAGACAAGTCCATTAAGCCACATCTTCTAGGCCTTACAGGGTCCACAAGACCAGCACAAAGAGGCTGAACTATCTCAGCAGTGTTCATCTTAGGACAACCCATTATCTCAAACTCCCAATTAGCAATGAGGTTGTTTTCAGCTAATTGATGCAAAAATGTGGCATTTTTTAAAATGCAATGCATTCTTCATTCTTCTCCAACAAACCTCTTAAATTCATACTTGCTTTCTCTAACTTGTATGATTCATCACCAAGCGTTCAAAGGCTCCCAAAGCAGCTTCTTCATAGAATCAAGAACAGAGACATCAAATAATGAGTGATAAACCGTGACCTGCTTCTTCTGGCCCCAAGTTAACTCATTTCCAGCCAGAGTTTCAGAATGTTGTTCTGCAAGGTTCTAACAAAAAGTGCTATACAGGATGCAACTACCTTGCTGAAATTCTGACAGAACAATCCCACTAAACCCAATTGAGAAGTAAATTAGAAGTGTTCAGAAGAACTTTAATTAATAAACTTACAGCATGGGAAAAGGAAACTATGATATCTCTCACGTGTATGTGAATGTCAGGCCAGTTCTCTAGCACATAAAATGATATAATGGACCTCATACTGCATTAAATACGTTGACCAATTTTTATTCTCAGAAAAGACTTGTAAGTTAATTTGGCTTATTTATTGATTTTTTTGTCTGGTTGTTTGATCAATATAATGAGAAAACAAAGTTTGAATAGATGCTATAGTAACTAACTTGTTTACTTCATATATAGCCTGGATACATAAAAAATATTCTAATTTAAACCAAAAAACTCACCTGATTTTTAAGGAAAGAGTCATTTGATTTCTTAAATGCATATGGAATTCATTCTTGAAATAGATAATCTAACATGACAAGCATATTAATTTTTGGTATAAACATTTATAAACTTCTAATAATCTATATAGTGGTGGTACATTAAGCAATATTGGATAATTAAAAAGAACTGAATATGAAGGGGACAAAAGAAGGAAAAAGAAAAAGCAAGCGCAGAAATCAAATACGTAATGGGCCACAAAACCCATAGGTGCAATACGTAATGGCCATGGTGTCAGCATCTCCAATCCCTCCATTCCAATGAACAGAAAAGCCAATCACATTCTCTCTCCCGAAGCGATCCCAAGCAGAATACACGGAGCAATAGCTGTAAAATGCAGTCCCAACAGACTTATTCCAACATGCAAATTAACAGCATTGAAAGGCAATGTACAGTAATCAGGTCCCATTTAGTATTGTAACATCAGCTGGGACACAATAGCTGTCTGTGTATCCTGTAGACACTTTATATTGGTAATAGCCACCACATGAGTAATTAAGCACTTTAAACAAGTCAGCCATTTAAGCTGTCCTATAAGTTAGAACTGAAAAGCAAAGCTGGAACAAAGAGCAATAACAAGAAGCCATTAGCCTTGATAACACTGGTTCACCCAAAAGCATATGTTCCCCCAAATGAGAGCAGATTGCAGGTCTCACCTGCACTTCAGACATTTGCTTTATTACTGTTACCACTCTTAAGTAACCGAATGCTTAGTACATTTCATGTAACTAAAAATAGCAAGAGTGGTGGTTATCTTTAATAGTAAAGAAAATAGTTATTTAGTAAATACTTTCATGTTTGGTGGATGTATCTCAGTGAGTAACCAACATTTTTATGAGTGCCCAGCTGATGTCCACTGATGCTTTATAAGCAATAAGGTCGATGTTCTAGAAGTCTATGCTTTCCAGCACAACCACACGGATGGGCTTTGGAGAACTGTTGCATGGGGAGGAGAGAGATGCATTCTTATAATTTGGTCCTTTCTTCCATACATGGAAAAATTAAAGTGAAGATGTAGATAAAAGGAAATGTAAGATTCATTTAAAGACAAAGGAAAAGTGCACACTCAGATACGAATGGGAATAACCCCAGGAAAAATAATGAGTTCTGCCATTTAGAAGATTCTGAATTCCTCTTTTATGGAATACGGGTATTACTCAGGAAAGAGGCAAAATGAATATTCAAATGAGTCAATTTGGGATGAAATCACAGCACAAAGACTGTCACGATGTCTGGTGCATGTGTGGCTACAGAGCATCTACTGGAATCTAGGAAGTGTGTTGCCATCTGCTGTGTAAGGAACCCGGGCCACAGGTGCATGATACTTGCTGGGTGTACTGAGCCTGCAGCAACCCTGTCAGCACAAAAGGTGGTCAGGCTTGTGTAAGGTAGCAGTCAACTCATCCTGGCTACCTTCTTGTCTGTATTACTTCATTCCCTCAGAAATTTCCATCCCTTAATATTCAAGGGATGTAGGAGTGCATTTCTGTAACTTCTTTATATAGCTCCACATCAGCAGCTCTGTTAACTAAGAAATGCAACTCCCTTGCTCACCGAATCATAAACTTTGAAGAGCTAGAGGTCTACCATTGATCAATAGCAATGGCTGAAATTCTTGTCTAACCATCCCTTTGCATGAAGTTGATGAATCTGATAAGAAGCAAGTTAGAGAGGATAACTGCTGTTGGGCTCACACACACACACACACACACACACACACACACACACACGAGGAATGAGGCTAAAAGCCATGGTACAAAAAGAATATGCTTTATGATAGAACTTAGTGTGTAGTGGGAAGGTTTCACTTACCAGATTCATGGAATCATTTCCTTTGATCATGCATCATGATATCTTTTTTTTCCATGAGTGCACTATTGTTAATATAAGTGTAATAGGCTTTATTAATTACTATGCATACCATCATATCCTGCCACAGATTAAACTAGGGCTACTGACTAGTTGACTAACACCTAAGCTAGGGAGTTGAAAGAAGTGTGACGTTGCTCAAGAAGGAGGCCAAGGGTCCAGGCTAAGTTATTAAAGGCAACAGCCAGACTTTCTAAAGCACCTTCATGTTACATAGCAAAACTTTCTTTCATTACAATATAAAAGTTTGCCAGGGCTTTTCCTGTCAAATGGCAGGACGTTTTTGCATGGAGTTTGCAAGATTCTGGATCATCTTTCCATAGGATGGAGATGCTGTCGGGGCAGAGACTGAGTACTCTGAGTTGGGGGCACAAGTTGAGGCACACGTGGTGGTCTGAAAAATTTTAATGATGTCTTGTGCATGTGTGGCTGAGGAAAAAGAAAAAAATAAAAGCATGTCAGCTAAAAAGTGCAGCAGACTTAACAGCTCTCTTTAGTGAAAACTATGTCCAAAATGATAATTCTACTTACCTTTTAGCCTTTTGAAGACACACTTGAGTTGTCAATTGGCTCACAGAGTATTCAGCATTATTCTCCGTGTGAGCTGGTGAAGATGGAAGGCCCAGAGAGGTGTGCTTCTTGACAAATGCACCTCGCTCGGAATTAAATTGTAATTTAATTGTAATTGGGCTGCTAAACTGTACCTGTAATACTCTTTCTTTCCCATTTAACCTGCAGTGGTCAAAGTAGAATCCATTTCTCCAAGTTTTTAATGCAGCCAGATCTCTTGGTGCTTCACTATGACTGTTTAGAATATACCAGTCACTTTCAGATTCTCATCAATTAGAACGTTGTCAGCTTTACCTACAACATCCAGTATCACCTGGAACTCCAGGCAGTGTGATTTGGGGAGCTGTGTGAATTTTCAGTTACTGTCAGTCCTCAGATAAAGAGATGAAAACTGGAAAACTACCTCTCTCTTCAGAGTTAAGGGCAATTCCACTTTCAGTGTCCCTGTATGAACACTGAGGGCAGGAGCCAGACAGGCTTTCCAGGTAGAACACCTCTTGTATTAGTATAATAGGATGCCATATCCAGATCTTTCTTTCCTGGGCCTTTCATCCATGAATAACTCTTGGATTATCTCCAAAATCTCAAGGTGTTCATTAAAATGACTGATACCATATGAATCTCTTTGAACCATTGTTCTGTAATTTGGAATACCACGGGTTTTGTCTAAATAGTGTTTAAGTAGCAATGTGTGTGATCTGCCACAAATTGTCTTTTCCCGTGTGTGTTAAGACAGGGACTAAGAGGAAAATTGCACATTTCCAAGTAAATTAAGCATGCTAGGTACTTTATACCACCATCTAGAAATGTTCTGATGTCATCAGTAAAATATCCTATCTCCTGAAGAATTTAATAAAAGTGTTTCAAAGCGATGAAGCTAACAAAAAAAATCAAAATCCATGAGATATAGTTGCAACAGGAACTTCAATCCATTTACTGTGCCTGTGGCAAAAGAGGTCTGACTATCAAGTGGCACTTTCAATCTGAGCTCTCATTTTATAGTCATAGGCAGTGTTAGGGGAAAGATTTGCTACCTCTTCTTCAAGGTCTGGTTATCAAACCATGACCAACTTTTGGCTACACATTCTAGTGAAAAGTTTTATGGTGTAATGGGTTGGATTTCTCATCTGGAAGAAAACAGAGTAGAAATGAGTGAAGGTGAACAAATGAGGCCTCCCTGCCCATTCCCAAAAGAACAAGGACACAAAGGTTTCCTCTTGGGGAAGAACTCGCCTTTCTCTCTTCTTCTGTACCTTCACCCTTAATGAGCGTTACACATTGACGCTGTCTCTAAGCCTGCTCCCAGGAACCTTCCTCATGTGGCAGCACTTCCACTTCTGCTCTATGACATGAACTGGTGGCACTTAGTAAAGTCATGGCTGCAGGCCCATTCTCTGTCATCTATTTCCAAGAACTGCAATTAACTCTGTTGCATTAGGAGGAACTGTCCATTGAAAGTGGTGTTCAACAATTTAAACTGCCGGTGGTTTTTCTTTCATTGAAGTCACAGTGGTGTCTGATAAAGTCTCACCAGAAGCATTCATCCCCTGTATAGGTTGTACAATCAGTAGAACATTGGGATCAACAATATACAAAGACTGAGTTCTGTATCAATTTATGGTCTGACAATGCATTTTATACATACAAATTAGCCTAAATAGCTTCTTTTTTTTTACTTTTTATAAGAGTTATATCTTTAGAGATTTCCAGGAATTTAGTTGGAAATCTCAAAATAAAAAAACTGAATTTAATAAACACAGCACAGAATACAAGACACCTTCCTTATCACATATAAAAATGTTCATGTTTAATTATAGAGAAAACATTTCTTAGTGAAAACCTACGGTATAAACATCTTCTCAATATTAATTCTTCAAATCCATGAGTACCGAATGTTTTCCATTTTGTGTGTCTTTGACTTCTTTCATCAGTTTTGTAGTTTTAATATAAAGATCTTTCACTTCTTTGACTTCGCTAATCACTCGATGTTTTACTTTGTAGCCATTATGCATTGATTTTCTTGCTTGATTTCTTCTTCAGGAGATCACTATTAGTGTATAAAGGTGTTGATTTTGTGCGTGGCCTTTGTATCTTTTAAAATTACTGAATTGCTTCATTATTTTTAGCAGGATTTTATTAGAGTGGTCCTGTTTTTCCGTGTGCAACATCATGTTATTTGCAGACATGAATACTTACATTCTCCTTTTCAGTTTCGAAACCCTTCAGCTCTATTGCCACATTGCTTAAAACTATTAAATCGGAGCTTAACAATAATGTTAGTTATCTTCATGAACCTCATCACAAGTATTTTCACAGAAGAATCACAACTGTGGATGACAAGATACTAAATTAACCATGATAAGAATTATAACAAGTCAGTAATTCACCAGGAGATTTTGTTGTTTTGGTTGCGTGTAACATTTTAGGGAGTGCAGTATGATTTCCCACTTCAGCCCAAGCCTCCATGCATCTGGGTCTGAAATGGGAGGGCCTGTAACAGCTCACCAAGCAACGGACAGTGTCCCAGGGTCAGTCCGTAGTGACCCTATTCCTCCACTCCTCAAAGCAATCAATCACTAGAACTTTCAAAAGTTAGACAAATTTTAAAATGTATAGCACAACAGCAACTGAAGACAAAACAGAAAAAAACTAAAACAACAACAACAAAAAAGAAAACTCAGGTACAGGACTGCAGACGCTGGGCTCTGAAGACAGAATCTGGACTCGCAAATGCCTGGAGCTGACTCGGTGGCCCTCCTCGCCCTGCATGGCTTATTCACCTTAGCCTTTCCCTGTATTTCTTTTCCAAGATAGGGGTAGAGGGGAGTGACTGTGGTGCCATCAGCAGAAAGTGGTGCCAAAAGCTCTATAAAGGACCTGTAAACCCCCACAACAGTCT
Organism: Ochotona curzoniae; assembly: GCF_017591425.1. Taxonomy (NCBI): domain Eukaryota; kingdom Metazoa; phylum Chordata; class Mammalia; order Lagomorpha; family Ochotonidae; genus Ochotona; species Ochotona curzoniae. The sequence goes on along the minus strand of NW_024466502.1, from coordinate 35,687,717 downwards.
AGAGGCAAGTCAGTCAGTCACTGGAGGAGCCTGTGAAGGGCTTGCCTGAGGTAACACAAGGCAGGTTACAGCACTTGCCTTTCTGGGAGGCATAAGGCCTCCCCATTGAAACACGAACACATTAGTCAGGCCCATAGAGATGTTTGTCCCTTGGTGTTCTATTCCCCACAGACTCAGAATTGTTCTGAAACAAAGAAGTGCTGCTACTTAATTAAAACAAGCCAATAACAAGGATCCAAAAAAGAAATAGGAAGAAAGGGTAAAATGGACTGGAAATAAGCAGAAAGTTCCATGTGCAAGAGACAGGATTTTGGACAAGCAGCAAATGCTGCTTGAGTCCTCCTGGCTTTCAGTTCCTGCTCCTGCCTTCTTTTGGCTGGCTCCTCATATTTGCTGTGAGCAGGGATTTTAATCCCACATGTGGATGAATTCAAGAAGACATAGTTTAAAGGGGACCTGGAATGTAAGATTTGTTTAAAGGCAAAAGGATAGTACACAAACAGGAGTGGGAGCAATCTCAGCAAAAACGACTGTTGCAACTGCAAGGATTTCAGTCATCCTTTCATAGCGAAGGAAGGTTGCCCACCAAAGAAGGAGTGTCTGGTGTGTGCTGGTCTCCAGGAGTTTCGTCTGCTTAATCAAAGGATGCAGAGCATGTGTTGGTATCCAGCAAGGATCATGGCAACTGCTGCATGATGGGAAATGAGGCTCAAGTGTATGATGGGGGTGAGTGTGCAGAACTGCAGCCATATTGGGCCAGCGGAAAAGGGGTGTTGGGTATATACTGTCAGACCTCAACAATTCTTGCCACCTCCCTGCCTACATCACAATCAGACTTAATGTGATTGAGCTTCTGGGTACGGAATTGGATAAAATGAAGGAGATAAAGCTTTTGTCTAATTATTAAAACACAATGTAGAAACAATTGTATTAATTTATTTTTAATTATTTGAATAGCAGGGTAAAAGAGGAGAAAGTTATCTTGCACTGGTCCACTCACACAGGTCCATGATAACTAATTTGGCCAGGCCACAGCCAGGAGCTGGGAGCTCTATATAGTTCATCCACATGGGAGTCAAAAGACCAAAATAATTTAGCTGTGTCATCTGCTCCCTCTTGGGGCATGCATTAGCAGGAAATCTAATCTGAGGACAGAGTAGAACTTGGTCCTAACAACTTGTATGCAATGTGGACATTTGAAATAGCATTTTAACGTGCTGTGTCACCGTGCCCACTCCCGAAGATCACAGTTAAAACATCTGTGGCAGTGAAGTGCTTTCACTAAACAACCGCATTTTCTAGTTTCTCCCTAATGTTAAAGCTATACACCCTTTACTGCAATGAAAATCAAGGTCAACTGCATCATGGGTAAAGATAACTAAATTGTTTATCCTAAGTCTTCATTCCTCAAGGCAAAATATCTCAAATCCCATTTGACTTTCTGCATAATTCTGTTTTTAAAGAGCTGTGATATGTTGTCTGTCCTCAGAACCCTTTCTAATGTATGCGTGTCTTTGAACTTCACTGATATTTTAGCATGGCCTTTGCCTCACAGCAATCCTGCCAGGTCACCGGGGTCAGTGTGCGCTAATATTTTCCAACCATGTATAGATTGGGAGACAAGGGAGCTGCTGGGAGAGTGGGGTCAGGTCAGGGTGCCAGCAGGGATACTGACTCACCTGGACATGAGATCTGGGTCAAGAGTGTATGCCAGTGGAGTCTTCGGAGGCTTCAGACCAGCTAGAAATGATACAGGAGACTTTCTTACAGAGACTTCTAAGCTACCCCCAAGGGAGTAAAACTTTCACCAACTATTGTATGGATGTTCAACTTAAAGAATCCTGTGACCCAGAGGACTTCTCAGATGTCAACCATCACAAAAATTATTTAACATACCCTTAACCTTGTTCTTAAACATTCAGCCTCCTGCTAGGCAACCAGAAATTTAGCTTTGAAGATTGTATTTGAAATGCATCACAGCTGGAGATATTTTAGGTGTCTTTCTAAAGCAGCAAGAAAATGCTCATTAATTTCTGTGCCTCTAATGTCCTCTTTAGCTGTTTGATGAGTCAGGCTGAAAGTAAAAGCAGTCGTTTTCACATTATTTCACTTCACTCAATTACCTTAAACTTCAAGACCTACTATTTTCTCCCTGTCAATATGTGGTCCAAACCATTTGAGCAAAAGATTTTAAGACAAATAGTCTCCTTTCATCTGACTCTGGATTTCCTAATGCTATGCCATATTAAGGCAGGAAAGAAAACAGGGCAGAGGGAAATTATCAGAACCGATGATTTAGAGAAGAGATATTTGAGGGTAATGCTAAGAGCGAATTAAGAAAAACAGCAAGATTCCAAGGGAAAAAAAGCCGACGATAGCCAGCAAGAAGCGATTTGTGCCTAACTGAGCACTGGGAACTGAAGGGAAATGCTCAGAGCACAGGTTTTAATGAAAAGGAGACCCAGGATAGCAACAGGGTAGAAAACGTGGCTTGAAGTGTTTGGAATGATTGGAAATTCAAAGTGAACAGGATTGCCTGACATATCAGGGATATTATGCCACAACCATGAATATCAGGATTAAGAGCATCTTTTTTTCTGTTTTGTTGTTACTGTAGCAGTGGGATCAGCTGTCAAATTTGCCCAAGTTTCCACTTTGGAATGAGAAGATCTCATTGCTCTGTGATGGGATAAATTCTCAGTGCACATGTCGCCTGAGATGGGGCCAAGAACTGCCCAAGGCAATCCGTTTATAATTTTTCCAGTAAACCAAGAGAAACTGCATGCTGTTGCTAATTTGTAGACATCAATACAGCTGGAGAAAGGCTCAAAAAGTCTTTTATTGTATCAATTAAGTGTACTTAATATATATACATACTTCTTTATCTAGATTCCATATTTTCAAAAGCTCTTGTCATATTAGTTGTGAATACGAAATATCTAATGAGAAAAGAATTAGTAAAATTATGCATAAGGAAATAAAATGATCCCATAGCATGAGATTGTATTGTGGTTAGAAATACTTCCCTCCTTCACAGGAAAATAAAAATTAAACTGATTGTGCAATAGAAACTCTAAAGGCATTGCTCAGCATTAGATTAAAACCTGCTATCCCACTTGACTCATTTTCTAAGATAATTAAATTAGATTCCAAGCAATTGATCTAAACATTTTTAGTGAAAATAATTGGACATTCCCTTCTCTTTTGTTTCCAATTATTTCAGTGCATAATTTTATTTTTCTGCATTATATCTAATTTTGTTCTAAACATAAAAATTTAATCATACCTGTGTCTTTCTACTGATGGGAGGGAGAAATTGTAGAACACGATAGTTTTTCTTTTATAAGACAATTTCTATCTTCTTAATCAACACAGGGCATCTTAATTAGACTAGATGGGATCATTACTTTATGCTGAAAGCTGTGTTAAAAGCTATGATCTCTATTAGTCCATAAAGATTACTAGGCAGCATGTTAGTTCCTAATAAACCAAGGTAATTTGAGAAAATTAAAGCAAAATTTTAATGCACCATGCTTCAATTTTCATTGTATAGTAAAAATATTAAAATCTAATGACTAGGAAATCAAGCCTTGTTGTGTCATTTCTTCATGATGACATATACTACTTTTGTGAAATATTGATCTTGCTCATTTTCTTAATTCATTGAATCACACTGCAATGAAACTTTATCGGCTTTCAAGAAAGACTGTGATTATGAGACTGCAATCCCTTTTAACTTTTTGCAGAAGTGATGCTTTGAAATCACAGGAACACAGTCGTCTCCAATATGAAAATACAGAACATTTCTCTTGAGAGGGAAGAGAGGTTAGTCCGAAGTTCTGGTCAAGAGTCAGCATCGTTTCCTTCTCCCAGGTTTGAAGCAAATTACTAAAGTGGGGATTTCATTCATACTAGAAACAAAACAGTTTTGCAACTCAATATTATTTATCCTGTAAAAATAGTTATTTGTATGAAATAATTTTATCTGATAGTCATTACTTAAATACTTAGGTATCCATTAGAAGCTAGTTTGTTAGATAGGTATTTTCATCAGAGTTTTGAAGAATTCAGACATGGATTGATTTGAAATTTCAACTCCTTACAAGGGTATACAAGTCTTTAATGTTTCCTACCTTAAATGATCCTGTTCTCAATTGCCTTATTATCAGCCCTTATTCAATTCTGAGAGCTCAAATTCTCCACTCATACTATTCGTCTTCCAGAATCTGCTCTATAAAAGGAATTTTGTCTGTTTTTACCAAACAGAACTGACATGCATGTGGTTTTCTGATATTTTGTCAGAATGATGAAAGCTACACATTAATTCAGATTTTGAACCAAACTGAACAACTTTGCAAATAAACAATCCAAAATTAAGCCTTTGAGTTAAAACCTGTTCATTGATAGAAAAATATATATGATTATATACATGTAAGTCAAAATACACACACACATACACACACATACACACACACACACATTTTTAAGTCTAACTGTCACTCCAGGTCACCTAAGAAAGGTAGAGCTAAACTACAGTAGAAGTTCAAAAATAAGTAGGGATAGGCAAGTATGCTAATTGTTAAACTTGATAGTCTGAATAATCCCCAAATCTGTATGCTAAAACTTAACAGCCAGTATAATAGGTATTAAAGGGTGGGGACTTTAAGAGCCAATGCCAAGGGTTCTGAGCCATCTTGGATGGGATTTGACATCACAAAAGTGGGTTTGAGAAAGAGGGCTCACTCTCATTTTTCTTCTGTCCTGTGAGAACAAAGTGTCTGTCCCTTTGGAATGCACAGCAATCTGAAATGATACCTTGGATGAAGACAGCAGTGGTTGCCAACCCTAGCAGCTACTTAATCTTAGATATCCTGCACTTCTAAATCAGGGGAAATAAATTTTTTATATAAATTACTGTAGATATTTTATCATATCAACACAAAAATGTTTATGTTCTTATTTAATTCTCCATGATTATCTTAGACATGTTAGTGTAAAAAGTAAACAAAGAAATAAAACTATGGCACATTTTACATGTTCTGGTAAAAAAAAACACATATGTGCACTCGTGCTGTATGTACAAATAGAGAAACAAATAAATTAAATTTAAAATATTATAAACATAAATAGGTCCACAGTAACTACTATGAAAATCATTTGAAATTGAGCCTTATAAAAATTACCAAAAATATAGGTGTGCGCTTCTCTCGGAGTTTCTGTGTGTAAGGAACATTAGTTTTCTATTGTTAACCTATTCATTATGATTTTTCCTCATTTCACCATCTCTTTCAGGCATTACCTAAACTCTTCTGCTTTACTAGACTAACACATCAAGACTATTGGATTTGGCATTGTGGGTTAAGCACTACCTGCAATTCCAGCATCCTCTATGAGTGTAGATGCAAGTGTTGCTTTGCTCGATCTGTGATTCAGTTCCAACATATTGGGGAAGGCCACGAGCCAGACCAAGCACTTGGGCCCATGCTGCAGGTACAGGAGCGTTCTTAGCTCCAGGCCATCTCTTTATCTCTCTCTCTCTATAAATTTCTCTCAAGTAAATAAGAATTGATTTTAAATAAAAATTAATTCTAAAAATCTAGAGTGTAGGGGCCAAGTACAATCACTCAGTGGCTAAATCCTCACCTTGAACATGCCAGGTTCCCATATAGGTGCTGGTCCCTGTCCAGGCTATTCCATTTCCCATCCAGCTCTATGCCTGTGGCCTGGGAAGGTAGTAGAGGATGGGCTAAAGCTTGGGACCCTGCACTCAGGCAGGAGACTCAAGGTTTCTAGCTCCTGGCTTCAGATGGGCTCAGCTCTGACCATTGTCCAGCAGATGGAAGGTATTTCTGTTTCTCCTTCTCTCTCTAAATCTGCCTTTCTAATAAAAAAATAAATCTTAAAAAAAAAAACCCTCTAGATTGACCTTCTATACCTTCTCTCTACAAGCTTATATAACTTCGCAATTAAAAAGTTGAGTAGATTTCTTTCTAGATGAATGAAATACAAGTCATAATTCTTGATTATTTAATCATTAACATTCACAATCAATTCACACACTTAAATTCCAGCAAGAGATGATTACTTGTAGTTACTTGCTTAGTTATTTGTCTTTACTTATTTCCAATCCCTTTCAGGGTTGGAAAACATCGTTTTGTCGATATGCGTGGATTTAATGTGCCTTTTCTAGAATAATTCTTCAAAAATGTTCTTTTCCCAAGATCCTAAGCATACTAAGTAACATCTTACTGTTCTGCCTAATCCTCACTTCTAGAAGAGGAAGAGGAAATTTGACATAGAAAACATGATTAACGCTAGTTAACCTAATTTAATTACCAATGCTTGGTTAAGTATAAACGTACCTAGAAATGTACTTTTTGGCTGGATGCCAAATTCATGCTTGCTAAAATTACCATTCAAATGGAAACCAGGTGGAAGACATATATCACTAAACTATGCACTCTGATGTCGAAGAATACATTTGATCTACATAAACATAAAAATTGTTAACATTAGTAATTTCTTAGCATAGTAGTAAGTAGTTGATTGCTTTTAAAAACATTTTGACATCATAATGGAGGTGCAACAATTTCTCAGTTCTTTTAACTGCTAGGATGCTTCTGTCTCCCCTGTCCTGAATATGTACACTTTTAAACAGATGCTGATTTTCAACTTTGGTGGATTGTAAAATAGACTATGCTTTTGGTGAGCTCCGCTCAGAAAGAACACTGCTCACGGTGATGTCAGAATTCTGCCCTTTTTGTAGTGTCTGATTTACAGAAAGGATAATTTTTTCAATTAAGGTCATATTCATAGAGCAATTCCCCCACAGAAAAATATTATCTAGCTATTATTCTAGTCTCCAAAAGAATTGCATGTCCTTTACCTAATTTATTAAGCTGAGGTGTTGTTTTTAGTATTTGCATAAATTGTAAGCCTGTTGTTCATTAAAGATTTGTCTAAACTGCCAGCTTTCTTTTAAGTATTCCCAAATCCTTTCAAGATTATTATTAATGTTTTGATACACAAAATTATCAATGATTTATGTCATAATTAGTTGTGACAACATTTTAGTACTTTATTGTAAAATATACATTTAGATTTCAACTAATTGATTGAATCTCAGCAGTGGGAATTTTTAGTCTATCATGTATTTTCACATTTATTTAAATTACACATTCAGATGTTACAATACATTTGTTTGATGACCAGCATTGCGTTATTAGTTAAATGATGAATTCTGCTTGAAGTGTAACATTGATTCTGCACGTGTTCAAGTAGGAAGGCAAAGGCTAAGAACAAAGTTAGACAATTAGAGTTGCCTATCAACATTGCCAGAATCTCCATCTCAAAGATAATTCAGTCACTGTCTAAGGAAGTACACCCCATGTGGCTTAGATTAAGGTTTGAAGCAGCAAAAAGTGAGACATTGGAAGAACATTTGCTCCAACAGAACTCTTACTCTTCCAGAATATTTCATCTTCTCTCTTCAATTACTTCTTATGCAGCAAAACACTTACTAAATTGTTCCAAAAGTCATTCTCTACTTTATGTGTGTATTTATGCACATTTTTGTTTTTTACCATTTCCCTGTTCATTTCTGCCAAATTATTTTATTTCTCATAAAAAATTCAAATCTCTGAAGTCATCCAAACCACTTTTTTTAAAACTTAATACTGTTTCAAGAAGTCGCTTTATTTTCTGCCTTTATCAAACTTATTGATAAAAAAACTTTTATTTGCTGTCTTGAGGTTATCATCACCGAATAATTTTTAGTAATCTGAAGTTAACTTTCCAGTCCTGAAGGCTGACTCTTTCTTTTACAAATTGTCCCACACATCTATAGATTTGTAATTTCACATACATGTGGTTATTATCTTCATACCAAGTGTTTTTGATTGAGTATTTGGATATTTATTGCTTTCAGATGCTATCCTCTTAGCCAATAATGCCATGTTCTAGCATATCCATCTTTACTTTATTCCATATTCATGATGTTGGCTTTCCACATCTCTGTCTCTTGGTCCGTCCTTCACACATCAAATGCACATGTACACATGTTCATATACATGTATGCACATGTATCTAATCAGCATTCTTTTAACAAGTGTTGTTAAACTATACAAAATCACAACATCGTAATTTTTTAGTCTAAAAACATCTTAATTCAATTTCTTCAGGCAGTACATGTATAATTCACTCCTGTTTATATCAATGTGTTATACTGTGTTCTACATACCTGATTCATTTAACTCTCTTTCTATGGATTAGAATTCACTTGACTTCCTTGGTCTTAATTTGTCACTACTAGCAATACTTCCACAAATATCTGTGCATCTATTTCTTTAGATTTGGATGTTTTCATTTTGAGTAATATAATGAACAACTTGTGCTATAATCAATAGCAACTGCAATTGACTCTGATAATCAGAGAATGAAGAATCAACTTTATGTAATAAATATTTTAACATTTTTAAAAAGCATTTAACAGAACTCTTGTTTTTCATTCTCATGTTTCTAAGATGTATTTACTAAAACGTTAATTTATAATTTATTTTTAATTTTACTGAGTGTTTTATGTTAAATTCCTCATCTTCCACAATTAAATGCTTATGGGTTAAACCATTTTTTTCTTTAATATTTGTTTACTTGAGAGTCAATGTTACAGAAAAGGGAATTGGAAAAAGATGAATGGAGAGAGCATTGGTTCACTCCACAGATGGCTGCAGTGGAAGATTATAGCATAAACCATCACTGCAAGTGGCTGAATTTCAAGCTATCCCACCAATGCTTGCCACAAATCATTCTTTCTTTATTCTGTTCAATTCAAGTATTACTCTTGCTATTTGCTTAATTTTTGGATTTTCTATGATTTGCGAACTGTTTACTTCATGAATCTACATGTCTATTCGAGCAAAATATCCAAATTCATTTGTTTAGCATATCTATAATAGTAACTTAACAACATTCAGTAAGGAGACCCTCCCCCATTTTCTTTTTCCATGTGTCTGTTGGAATTGACACAACTTTTACCATTTCCTAGTCAGAATGAATATGCTTATGACATCAAAATACGCATTTTAAGAATAGGAATTTTCTATTGTGTGTTATCCTCTTACTTTCAATACTGCATGAGATTAATGTCACAGACTCTCCTCCTGCTTCAGATTACACTTCCTCTGGCTTCACTATCTGCTTGTTCCTAATAATGGACTGGAAAAAAAAAAAGCACTGCTGTTTATTTTTTCTACCCTGTATACTAAAATACATTCTAGTATTTATTGATTGAAGGAATGGTTTTTCTAATTGTTTGATAGGAAGATAGAAAAACACAGTAAGATAGAGAGCTCTCATCCCCTGCTTCACTAGCCCCTATAAGACTTTGCACATAAAAATCGGGGTTGAGCCACAACAAAGCCAAGAGCCAGAAATGCAATGCAAGAGTCCATGTGGGTGACAGAGGCCCAGCTTGTGCCTGGTTACCTGTTGCTTCTTGGAGTGTATATTAATAAAAACCTGGAAACAGGAGTGTAGACTGTAACCCAAGCGAGACAATAGACATTTTAGGCACTCTAAGATGCTTCAGAACTGTTAACTCACACATATGCCCCAAGTGTGGGACTTCTTACCATTACCTTTTGAATTTTAAAGACGTACTGATATTTACAAGTAAAAATCAGAAGTGCCCTCTTGAGAATGCGATTTAGGAGGTGACCTCAGAAGTTTAATGGCTCAATGTTTCAAATCATGGCAGAAGTGCTTCTGATTCCCAGTTCTGAATTTTCTAGACATTTAGAAGCCACGGCAGAATAGTTCTCTGCTAAACAGATCTTTCAAACGGGGGCACACTTGGCTGATATGCAGACTTTGTGCTTTGTCTTTTTGAGAGACAGACAAACTACTTCCGATTCTTTTAAATTTTGTTTTCCTACATAACATCCAGAAATGGTATGTTGCTCATAACGAAAACTCTGTGCAATAGACATTCAATAGACACGGTCTCAAGACAGGAGGAAGATAAAGCATCCTGAAGGAACTGGCTATTTGTGCTTAATGGCAGCAGGAAAGGGCAATATGTACTGCAATAGGAGAATTCTGGAGTCCTTGACTGCAATCAACAGCAGGAATGTTTCACATTGCATGTAAAAGCCACTGGCCTAGCGACTAAACTCCTTGTCTCGCAAGAGCCAGGATCCCATGTGGGTGCAGATTCTAATCCTGGTGGCCCTGTTTTCCATCCAGTTCTTTGCTTGTGGCCTGGGAAAGCAGTTGAGGATGCTCCAAGGCTTTGGAATCGTGCACCAGTGTGGGAGACCCAGAGGAGGCTCCTGAGTCCCAGCTTCAGATTGACACAGAATTGGCTGTTGTGATCACTTGGGCAGTGAACAATCAGATGGAAGATCTTCCTCTCTATCTCTCCTCTGTGTATCTGACTTTGTAATAAAAATAAATAAATCTTAAAAAAAACCGATTTATTAAAGATATTAAAGGTGGAGAAAAACTTCCTGCTGAAGCAAGAGGAGGTTTTCAAGAGAGGACTACCCTCCAAAAATCTTGACAAGTTGTGTCTTTTAAGCACAAGTTTTAGACAGAAACACGAATAACAACTATTGCAACAATAAACTAGAAGCTGGCAGCCTCCTCATTGTCAGGATAAGCTGAAATCTCGGGCGCCATCTCCCTGTTTTTCATAAAAATGATCAATGGAGGTTGCCACCTGAATTTGGTCAAAGATGACTTGGGAGGAGCCCTTTGCTGTCCCCCAGAGGGACTGCCTAACTGCCTTGGAACTCAGGAAGGTGGAAGTCACGTTCCAAGAGGAGCTTCACATAGTGCCCAGCTGATGGTTTTATGGTAATGACATTGATTTAGGCAAGCAGCCAGTGCAGCCAAGAGTTTGGAAGCCACACTTCCTCCACTTATGTGACACTTTCTCACCACCTGTCAGTTAAACGACTCCTGTCCAGTGAGTACCTCAAGCCCCTTAAAAACCCATGCTTAAGAAAAGCACACACAGGCTCCCCCTCTTCTCTCCCTCTGGACAGACTGGGAGAGAGAAGGTAGCGATCAATCTCACCATTCCCCTTGCCCATTCTCCCTGAACATGGGCCACATGGGTCTGAATTCCTCACATTCTGCATAAAATTTACCACTTCTTAAAAGCATGTTGGTGCCCTTCCTTAAAATACTACTTAATTAATTGGCAAGAACCTAGGAAGTAAATGTTAGGCCCTATCCTACATCGCACTATTGCACAAGGAGCCAGGAACAATATGCCTTTCTAAACAAATAAAATGGAGAAGCAAGATTTTACAGTTTCAAAAGAAACTTTTACCAGGTACCTAAAACCCTAACTATCCTTACAGCCTGATCTTAGAAATTCATATATGTAGGAATTAATACAATGAGTTTGTGAGTTGAGAAACGAACACACAAGCACAATGGCTCACTGGCTAAATACTCATCTTGCATGCACCAGGATCCCATATGGGTACTAGTTCCTGTCCCAGTTGCTCCACTTCCACCTAGTTCCCTGCTTTGTGTCATGGGAAAACAGAAGATGGCCCATAACCTTGGTGACCCAGAGGAAGTTCCTGGTTCCAGGCTTCAAACCAGCTCAGCTCTGGCAGTTGCAGCCACTTGAATCAGCAGATGAAAGAAGGGGGAAAAAAAAAAAAGAAAGAAAGAAAAGGAAACAAGAGTCAAGTTTAGTTTAGGATCTGAAAACGGAAACATGAGTGTAAGTCAGTTTAAATTTTTCTCTTTTTCGTATTTGCCAGAATCTGCACTCAGAGATATTGAGTAGGTAAGAACAGTTATAATTTATATTGTCCTTGTTAGCCAACACATTTTCAATGCTATTCTGAATTAAGTGAAGCTGAAATGTTTAAATCCTCTTGTTATATTTTTTAAAGATAGGAACACTGCAATGGATCTCTTTTGGACATCTGTCTACTTATCCCTCACTCTGGGATTTGATTCCTGCGGGACAGCCCCTTCACCAGGAAATAGAGACATACGTGTGTGAGAAGATAATCTACAAACTTGGAAAATTTATATGGATATTGCTTTGAGTCCTTTGGGTGCAAGCTAGAGAGCCAGTATTTCAACAAGGCTCTCTGATTTCAATCTTTATGTTGAGGTTCTGGGACAATACAGTCTAGTGGTGATATTTCATGGCTGGAGCAAAATCGATGGAATTTTTATCATGGGCAGAAGTGAAAACAAAATAGATTAATTCATAGTGATATTTCTCAGTTACTACTAGTGCACGGTATATAATACAAACTAGATGTTAGTCCTTCAAAACATTACCTGAGCTACTTCAAGAAAGCAAATCAACAAACAAAAGCACATGTAACCAGAGTTCCAAAAAGATAAGCCTTGCAAAAAAAAAAATACCCTCATTGGGACAAAAACTAATTCTAATTACTCTTCTTTTCAAATGAGACCTCAAAATAATAGCACTTTTCATTTCTTCTCCTCTCACTTCCCAAAACAATGCTTAGGTGTTTCTGATATTATTGATTGCTCTTAGTAATAGAAAATGTATAAAATTATCCTTGCGGTGTATTATTTCTGTATCAGAAATCTTATTTTATATTTAACAGTGATCTCTCCATTTAACTTCTGCTTTCATTACAACATTTAATTAATTTTTATTGTTGACCCGAGTTTAAAAACCCACCTGATGAAATCAGGGAAATAGGTGGGATTGGAATGATAATTATTTAGGTGTCTTTAGTATGACGTTTTGGGAAGAACTGATGCCCTTTCTAAACAGGAAGTTATTAAATTAGGGGAAGAAAAGCTCTTAACAATTATATTTACATTTATTCCAAAATAAAGTTACAGCACACTTCCAATTCCTTTCTAAGAAGAATTAACTTATTTTTTTCTTTTGCTACTGGGTCAATAATGGAGTATGCTTGCATTAACAAAACTCATATTTTCTGTACAAATATAAAACAGGAGCTAGAAGACACCAATTTGAAAGTAATAACAGGAAAAAGCAAATCCTACCTACTTTAATTATGTTAACGCTCATTGTATATGTTTGTGGAAAGATCATGCCCCACTAATATGTGTAGTTATGGCTTAATCAAATGTTCTTTAAAAATATTTAAGGTGATGGTAATATAAAAATATTTAAGGTGATGCTAATACTATCCCATTTGATTTCATCATCACACATTGCGTGCACATATGAAGTCATTACCATATCCCATACATATGTGAAATTCAAATAAGAAAAACAATTAAAATGTTTTAACTCACTTTGAAATCCTAGAAACAGTTTCACAAGAGTTTCCACTGGGGAAGAGAGGTTGAGTACAAAGTAACTGCAAGTCAGAGGAGACTGGGCAGTGGAGAAAAGCTCCAGTTCAGACTGAAATGTGAACTTACAGTTTCTATTAAGCCATCTTTCCTCACAGCTTCATGATGCAAAATTCTCTCTTCCATAAAAAGACTGTTTTATCTATGAAGAATAAATATCATTGTGTTCACATGCAACATCTACAAATAACTGAACAACTTACACTCTGATTGCAATTGTGTCCCCATCAACATGACTGGGTATACACAAACTGTCAAATATGCACAACAGTTTAATCATGGAAGTTCTCTGGATTCCAATAAAACAGATTTCAAATGATAATGATATTTTTAAAGTTATTAAAACAACCAATACAATTATAAATTAGAATATGTTTTTTTTAAGTATTCACTTTTATCTTGGAGATAGTCCTAAGTGGAAGGTTTCTATTATATCAATATATTGTTTAAAATCTAAACATAAAAATAGAACAAAAAACATTGGGAATGGGACAGTGGCAAAGCAATCTAATCACCTTCCAGGAAGTGTGAACAATCTGTATGGAATCCAGTTTGTGTCCCGACTGCTCCAGTTCTGATCCACCTCTCTGCTTATAGTCTGGGAAAGCAGAGAGGATGGTCCAAGGTCTTGGGCCGCTGCACCTAAATGGGAAACTGAGCAAAAGCTCCTGGCTCTCAACTTTGGATCAGCTCAGCTGATCCATTGTAGCCATTTGGGGAGCATACAAGTGGATAGAAGACCACTGCCTCTGTGCTTCCTTCTCTCTCTGTAAAAATCTGCCTTTCAAATAAAAAGAAAAGAAATCTTAAAATAATAATGTAATTAGGCAAAAAGTATTCACATATCCTTCATAAGTTTGCCTGATTCACCTTTGCAGAATCTGGTCAAAGTGATCTGTCATCCATCATCTCTGAAAACAGTTTCTTTTTTTGTGTGTGTCACAATTTCCAAGAAATGGGACTGCACAAGGCCAGTGCTTTCATAATATTAGAACAGAGATGATAAATTTTATTTCAGGGACCTAAATAGTACAGAGGAATAGATGTGTAACTCTACATAACAATATGCAATTTAAAAAAAAGGAAACGGATGGAACCGTATCCATCTCTGCTTACAGGTTTGGTGTACTTTCCTCTGATCTCAAAGGGAGGTAATTGGGTTCAAAACACCATGACAGGGCGTGTCCAGGAATCCTGTGTGTAGAGCTGAGCACTCACACGGGGGGCTGAGGCTGACTTGTGGGGTGGTGGAAGCCTATCTGTGACCCCCAAGGAAATATGCAGGTAGAGTTTCTCAACTTTGGAGAAGGACTCATGAAATGGTCATATTAATTGGGAACTGGGTTTGAGGTTATAAGCAGGACCCCGGTAATGGGCCAAGGCACTGGTGCATGGGTAGGCAGTCCGGGCGTCTCATGGGTCCTATGTAGGCTGTTCCCACAGGGCACCAAAGCACCAGTCAGGGAGTGGCAGACCGGGAGATTGATGCTGGAGCCATAGACTGGTCACACGCTCAGCATACCATCAGTGCTGTATCAAATGTGTAGGTACTGCAGGGGGTGGGGAGACGGGTACCACACTGATGGTCTTTGGTAAGTCTGATGCCAGTGTCCTTGGCAGGCTGCACTAGTGTTTTGCCACAGTGCCAATCTGGGAACTACAACCGGGGGCAAGATACCAGGATTCTAGTCAGGCCCCACCTGTAGTGTACCTCCACACAAATGCTAAAATATTACCTTCTTGCCACACTGTACAGAATATGTGTGTATCCTCATTTTTGTTTGTGTAAACACATGCACATACCCCAGCATTTCAAGCTAAAATTCGCTGATGTTAAGGCATTATGTTAGTATAATTCCATCATAACATGATAATAAAGCAGCAGGGCAGGTTGCAACATTGACATATAACCTTTGACCATCTCCACCCTCCCCACAATGGACCATTCCTGGGCTGCTCAGCAGAAAGCTCAACAATGGAGTTTCATTGAAAATTCTGGAAATTAAAAACTGCTTTTGAGCAAAGCTGGGTATGCCACCTTGCCCTTCCCAAGTACCCGCTACCGTAGCCCTCAGGGTGACCAAGGAAATGACTTAGAAAGAAAATTGACATATTTTCTAATAGCATTCTTCTCTCCCCTCAACTGTAAAGAATCCAGACATTGTCTAAGGGAAAAAAATAAAAATGGTGGGCAGAGCTCAGATTAGGTATGTTAGTCTGCTTTTTGTTACCTTTACAGAATTACCTGACAGGAACTTCTTTAAACAGGAAAGTTTTATTTCAGTTTGTAATTGGAGGTTATAGGATCAGGAAGCCCCACTGTCTGGCAATTGATGCAGGCTGCTCCTTGGAGGTGTGGAAGCACAATTATGTGGTAAAGCAGGGGGAGCATTGAACCTGGTGTGAACCCCAACTCAGTGAAGCCTGCAGCAAGATGTGCCATCCAAAGGCATGCTCCTGGGACCCAAGGACCTCCCTGGGGTCTGCTTTGATTGCCGAGATGCCAACATTAGATCAAATGTCCATTCATAACCAATCATTAACATTAAGACCCCAGAGTTTAAATGATCTGTAAGGTTTGGGGAAGACTCATCTCACTATATCTTTAACAGGTAGTAAAAGGCCCTGCTAACTTCTCCTCTTTAGTGCCAGTCTGCGAGGCATCATGATGTTCTGGTTCAAAATGGGAAATACTTCAAACTGAATAAGAAATGAAATATTTGTATTATTTTAGGCTGGATTTTCTTATATTACTCATATACAAATATAAATAATCTGTATAAAAAAGTCTACTGAAAAGAATACTTGTTTAATGAATGTGTGCTTAAAATGTATTGACAGGTTATTTTTCATGTGTAAAGGACTCACAAACAGAAGTAAACACGTTAATATTCAAGTGAAAACTCACTGGAGAAATGGCATATGAACATTCAGAATTTAGAATCGTCAAGAGAAAAATAAAGCAACTCAAAATAAAATAATGGCACATCATTTTAAACACAATTGAAAATGTTCCTAATTGATAGTTTTGTGTAGAAAAGAAAAATAGTTAGAAATAATTATTAAGATACATCTATTTTTAAAATGCCAATTTGTGTTTTGCCATTTAATTAACACATTTTCACATGAGTATTTTTGTTTGTTTTTACATATCTTTGTCATTTTAATTATGCATTAAACTTTATTTTATCTCAGTATTACTTATTCTTTTGTATTTTTTCCCATTTTTTTCTGCATTGAAATTTCAGGTGAAGTTAGAATCCCCCAATTTTTCTATCTGTGCAAATCATTTTAAAACTGAGTTCAGATTTTTTTTTTTAAATCTGTAATGTGTTAACTTTGTTAAAATAAAGAGAAATAACAAATGATCTCCTGTCAGGCTAAACAAATTAGTTGATAGGTGTATTATTCCCAAGGAAATTCTGTTAAGATGAACAGTTCAATTGTAAACCTGTGCTCTTAAATACATATCAGGGACACAAGTGTGTTTTGATATTCCAATGCTCATTATGTGTGTGTGACAAATGTGAAAATATAATAGGTGTTCAAAATAATAAACACTAGGGTGAAATACACATTTTCCAAGGCTCAGTTGGCTAATGACCAACTTTATTTCTTGATTGCTTTATTGCTTGAACACAATAAAGAATTCATGGTGTATAGCCCAGAGAAGAAATGTAAGGTGAATTTTTTTAATTATGTACTTTAAAGAGTTGCTAATTTTAAGATCTGTCTCCTTAGTTAGCTTCACTCTATAGTCTTTTTTTTTTTTTTTTGGCAACATGTCTCACTTGTTCTTTTGTTATGCTGTTCTCATGTTTAATTTTTTTTTTTTTTTAGTTTTTATTTTTCTTGACACAGTTCCATCAGCTCTTGGCTTTCCTCTCCCGCCCTCCCACTCCTCCTCCCTGACACTGCTTTCTCCCAGATTGTTACAATAGTATTGTCTTCATTCTGTTCTCTTCTTTTTTTCAATTTTACAAGCCTTGTATAATTTTATCACATGGCATAATGATTTGGTATAACTTTTCTATTTAAATAAGATAGTAAGATCACTCCTTGGTAGCTTTACTTTCCAAAACAGTTCAGATTAGGAAAAGTAACAGAAAATAAGTTTAATAAACACAAATGATATTTCATTGATGGAACTGAGAAGATAGTCTTGAAATGAGCCAATAATCTCTATACAGGTTGGTTTTTCCTCAACTCTGCTAAGTCTACACAGTAAACAATCATCACACCCTTCCTACTCTATAAACCAGGCATTTCAGAAGTCACCCTTGCCAGCTCTCTTACTATATCAAATCTAACTCCAAGTGGTATTGATTTTTATCTCCCAAATGTCTCACATAATTTCACTTCTAGCCATCTTCATTAACCCAACCTTTGTCTAAGCTGTATGTTTCTCCATTTTGAAGGAATAAACAGATTCAGACCCTTTACAAGAATCAAAGAACATCCCCAGAACTTCAAGGAATGTTTTGAACCCACAAACCGTTGTGAGAAGTGGAAAGAGCCAGTATACTCAATCTGTTATACCTAATCTTTTTCAGGCCTGCTCAAATACCATAACCTTGCAGTACAATGCCCATTTTTAAAGATACAATCAGAGGATATATATTTCAGGTCATAATTTGCTAAATCAAAACTAAGCTTTTCATTTTGTGCCCATTTAATGAAAACAAATAAATCTTAGCGAAGAAGGTTTTTGTTGTTTTGTTTTTCTTAAAAATCCAATTAAGAGAGTGTGAAGACTTCTAAGATAATTTAACAACATACAAAATAGTTTTCTAGTAGCAAGTAGTTTGGAAACATTTCTAATTGTTTGCCAAAGATTCTCTTATCCAAGTGATTAAAAAATGTTTTATTTGCTGCAATGCTCTCAATCCTGTGGCCAGGTGTAACAATCTGTAACATTTCATGGGTGAATCATGTGTTAGCCTCATACAGTTCCTTCTAGGACTGAGAACTGTGATGGTCTAATATAATATGACAGGGTTCAGATAATATATCAGCATATATCGTTTACTAAGTACACTTTTAGAATTGTGATTGTGTGTGGTTCTTTTTTTTTTCCTGAGCTACACAGTTGTTCTTTAAGAAAGATATACAGGGCCCGGCGCGGTGGCGCGAGTGGTTAAGGTCCTCGCCTTGCACGCCCAGGATCCCATATGGTCGCCGGTTCTATCCCAGCAGCCCCGCTTCCCTTCCAGCTCCCTGCCTGTGGCCTGGGAAAGCAGTCGAGGACGGCCCAAAGCTTTGGGAACCTGCACCCGCGTGGGAGACCCGGAAGAGGCTCCTGGCTTCTGATTGGCATAGCATGGGCCATTGCGCTCACTTGGGGAGTGAATCATTGGACGGAAGATCTTCCTCTCTGTCTCTCCTTTCTGTATATATCCGCCTTTCCAATAAAAAAAAAAAAAGATACACAGAGTGGCACAAGTTATTATAGCGCCTTCATATTTACATGTGAAGAAACTAAGAGGAAAGAGTGTCTTAACTTGACCTATAACTGATAGGAAAATGTTTAAATGATTGAATGAGCGAAGGCTTACCTGATAAAACTAGGTGCAGAAAATTATTGGACGTTATAAAGAAGTATTTAGTCTATAAAACCTAAAATAACAAAAAATAAATATGACTAGAACTAATAAAATACATTTTGAAGTAGGCTTTATTGCAATTATTTAGTCTTGATTAGTGTCCACATGTAGTACATTCTAGATGCCACAGACTCAGTTAATAAAACATTCAAATCGGGTGTGGAAATCTTGAATATATCTATGGACTATGGATTTCTTTTATTGGATATCTAAGCTCAATATTACTTTTCAGACAGTTAATGGCATTATTTCATAATTAAGTCGCAGACCAAAAAAAACTAGGAAAATACTTGGCAAAATGATAGGCAAATTAATAATTTTTTTTCAATAAGCTTGATTTTTCTTTAATAAAACCTATAAAGCTTGTGTCAGATCTCATGGACATGGACGAATAATGAACATTTTTATTATGCAAATTATTAAGCTAAAAGTGCAGGCAACTGCAGAGTAAAAAAAAAATATGCAGTGCAACATTTATACAAATAAAGGATAATTTCTCAGGAAAAAAAAGACAAATTTTTACCAAGTAAAAATTGGCATGATATTTGAATTGTGCTAAAGGTTGTATAGAAAAATTTTCTAAGATAGTATGAGTATTAAAATGACATTAAATTAGCACATTATTCGTGAACAATTCTTTGGGGCTTCTAAGCATAATTTTATAGCTTGCTTTTAGAATCTGTGGGAATTTGGTAAGACCTAAAACTGGAAAGAGATTTGGAGCAAGATGAAGAAACTTTGACTGCTATGCTAAAATTTATGATGATTTAGCCTACGGCAGGGATCGAAACGCGAGGCCTGCAGCAGTCACCTAGCAGCTAAAGTCCTTGCCTTGAATGCGCCAAGATCCCATATTGGCGCTGGTACTAATCCCCTGGCAGCTCCATTTCCCATCCATCTCCCTGCTTGTGGCCTGGGAAAGCAGTCCAGGACGGCCCAAAGCCTTGGGACCCCGCACCCACGTGGGAGACTTGCAGGAAGTTCTTGGCTCTTGGCTTCGGATTGGCACAGCTCCAGCTTTTGCAGCCACTTGGGGAGTGAATCATCGGATGGAAGATCTTTTTCTCTGTCTCTCCTCCTCTCTGTATATCTGACTTTCTAATAAAAAAAAATCAATCTTTAAAAAAAAAAAAGAAAAGAAAAATGGCTGTGACTTGTCTAACGGTGCATTGAAATGCATTTCAGGCACCTTGGTAAGCTTAGTGATGCGTTTGACCAGCACCACCATGCACTGAGAAGTGAAGGGCAGAGAACTGGTTCACGCCAGGTCTGATTTTATATATATACACAAAGGTCTGAATTAGGTGGTAAAAGTCATGCAATGCCATTGTTTTCTTCCCAAAGTCATACAGGTGCTAGCTATCAGAAGCCTAGAGATGACCCTCCGGGGTGGGTTTGGATTGGGGCGTGGATAGGACACCAGCAGCCGCTGCCACACTGCTTTCAGAAGACAAGCACGTGTGTGAGGTGTCTTCTTCGGGTCCCCCTTCCTTGGCATGGAATGTATTTGTTGTGACAAAACAAAGAAAAAGAAATTGCTTCTGAAGTCCGTTAGTTTTCTCAAATATTTCTAATTTTGATAAACTGTTTTCTTCAGTTTCTAGTCTTCCGCTCAAGTTCAGCAGGAACAGGACACATTTGATCTCATTTTATAAAGCCCTAACAAGTAATTGAAAGCTGGGTTTATAGCATGGGAATATTTAGAATATAGAAAAGTAGATTCTTTTATGGTATAGCTTTTTGTAATCATCACACATACTCAACATATTTTTGTACATATTGCTTTATCAAAATATAACTTTCATTCATCAAAATATACTTTTATATTCTAATTCCAGTTACTTCCTTGCAAGGTTTCCAAATAATTGACAAAATTTCATGTGGAAGGATTGATGATCCAGTGTTAACAAGGACATATCTTTAAAACGGAGAAAAAGACAAACTTTAAAAAACTCTGACAGCTTGTTATTGCATCAGAAATGATGCCAGAAAAAAATGCAAAAGCAAACAAATTGTTACTTGGATTTCATTTTTTTAACTTGTACTAATTACAGTGTTTATGATAACTCCAATGTAAAATGTAAAAATTATTCTTGATTTACTTTCAAGCTAAAGATAGAAATGACATCTACAAACTTGAACATCTTCTATTTTCTGCCTTACCTCAAGTAGATGTAAATGTTTCATGGAAGCCCCATCAGTCGGGTATTTTTATCTTTAACTCACACATCCGTCCTACTCCTCTGCACTCCCTCCCTCTTGATGTGCCTTACAGGGTTATCTCCCACACAAAATTACAAGTTTCATTAAAGACAACGGTTGTCTTTTTGAAGTTTGGGTATCAGCCCACCTCATCAACACCCCCACGTCACTGCCCTAACAAGATGCTTTGCATGAAAGCTTCTTGTGTGTATGTTACTCTTAACGTGAAGAATAAAATCTGAACGTTTCAAATACAGTGAAAGGGTTTCCGAGGGTTTGTTTTGTCATCTTCATTTTGCTCCTGAAATTTTTGAAAAGCATACAACGGTTTGTCAAGCCACTAAGCATTAACTCCAGGAGTCTTTATTATAATCATTGCTATCATATCTATCATATAACTAGAGAGCAAAAAAAAAAAATGAGTGTTCCAGGTAAAAGATGAAACATTTGCTAGCACTCACTCTCTACTGAGTTATTGGAATGATCACACCGTGTGATATCAAAGGCCTGAAGTGATCTTTTACTTGGAATACTAACATTTCTTGCAATCAATTTTTTGTTTTGTTTTGTTTTTTACAAGAATCATTTGACCACACAAAAGAATCCTATATTGTATATAACCATGACTAGAAATCTAAAAATCAAGGAGGGCCAGCTAAACCTCAAACTACCTAAGAAAATAATAGTAATGAGAACTAACATTAAATGTTTACTTTGTGTTTCTGCTTTTTAAGCATAGGATGCGTATTTAGTCCTTCATTAAGCTCTCCGGATTTGTGATACTGAGTCTATAATCCTGTCTGTTTCACTGGTTCCTTTGGCCTCTGAGGTTCTTTAACGTGACTGAGCTGCTCAGCTGGGATGAATAGAGCAGAGGTCAGCCCAGATGATCTGAGGGCAGTCTGTCACTCAGACTGCCACACTGTTCCCAAGAAAGACAGACACGTCGGATCACGTAGATGGAAAATTTCATGCCTAAATTTCTGTTGCACCTGAGAAAAAGAAACCTTTTGTCTGTGTGTGTGTGTGTGTGTTTAAAACAAATGTCAAGTTGTATATAGCTCATAATTCTGTGATTAAAAATTGCATTGCCCTCGCAACTTGAGTTTCTTGTTACTGAACTCAAATGTGTTGTTGTATTAAATCAGGGATAACGACTTTGTGTGTACAGGCTAAACTGGGCTCTTGGATGAACTCCAACAGCCCCGGGACTTTAAGTTCTGGGAGACTCTGGTACCCCATCTTGCCGGTAGGTAGCTTTAGCCTTTTGTGAATGTTGCCTTACTGACCATTGGCTCATTGCAAGGCTTCGCATCCAAGCAGGCTATTGCCAAATTTCTAAGGAGAATATAATGAGAAAAATAGTTACTGTTTGAAAGTTTTTCATGTGTATCTCTACAGAAAAATTTATCTTTGCTCCTCCTGATTCTTTTCTTTTCCTCTCACATTCCTCTACCTTATTGTCTCCTTACTCTCTTCCTTCACTGCCTTTATGTCTTTATTTATAAATTCTCCATTTTTAGTATATTGATATCTTAGTTTCTTCATATTTCATTACAGCTCGATGTGTTTGTTATTTCAAGAAGTAAATTGGAGCCCGGTGCAATAGGGTAGCTGTTAAAGTCCTCACCTTGAACTGCCGGGATCCCATTTGGGCACCAGTTCTAATCCAGGCGGCCCCACTTCCCATCCGGCTCTCTGCATGTGGCCTGGGAAAGCAGTGGAGGACGGCCCACAGCCTTGGGACGCTGCACCCACATGGGAGACCTGGAAGAACCTCCTGACTCCTGGCTTCGGATTGGCTCAGCTCCAGTTGTTGCAGCCGCTTGGGGAGTGAATCATCGGATGGAAAATCTTCCTCTCTGTCTCTCCTCCTCTCTGTATATCTGCCTTTCTGTATATCAATAAGTCTTTTTTTTTTAAAGAAGCAAATGGAATATTTTGTATTCATCTCTAAAAGTAGGAGTTAGTACATGTAGTCCTTGATTGCTTAAATTCCATGAAATTAGTCCTTGAGGTATAAAAATGCTTTTAATGTCTAAATATTTACAGCATTTTCCAAACACACTTGATGCAAAACAGGTTTTGTATTTACTCATGTTAACATCAAATTTTTAAATCCTTTCCAAGGTTTTTTCCAAAAAGACTGTGACAACTGACCCGATCCTGTGTGCAATCATTTAAGGTATTTAATGTTTTACAGTCATCCATAGTGGATCGAAGAACAGGAATAATCTATTATTATTCTTGGCTTCTGTAAATCAGAAAGTCAGAAAAAGCAAAAAGGAATCTTTTGTTTCTCCATCTTATGAATGGGCCTCAACAGGCTGATTGAAGGCTGTAAGGTAACCTTCGGAGAGCTCATTTACTTGAAGGGCAGGTGCCTTATGCTGGCTGGACTGTATCAACTCTTCTATACCCTGGACTCTCCAAAATGCCTGCTGTATTGTCTCTTGAGCTTCTGTTCAGTGTGATGCCTGAATTCAATGACACAATGTCAAGAGGAACCAAATGCCACAAATGACACCACCTCATAGGGCACCTGGCATCCCTTCCAGTGTGCACTCTTGGTTCAGGCAGCCTCAAACGGAACCTAGGTTCAAGAAAAGTGTCCCTTGAAGAGAAATGGTAAGATGCCATAGGACTTTGTTGCAGCAGAGTTTCTTTTTGCCATTCTGGGGAAGTATAATCTGCCAGAGAATTCCATGTTCTCTGCTTATACAGTAAATTGTGGCCAGCGACATGTTATACATTTTTTCCCTTTTATGTTCAGAGTTTTTGCTTGAATTTTATTTTCTTTGAATTGAACTGTGTGTCTCAAATATTCTCCATAGGAAAATTATGAATTGCCTTTGAAGCAGAAAAAGTGAAAGAAAAAAAATCGCAAAAAGGGTGGGTATCTTTTGCTCTTCTTTAATCTGAAGGAAAATAAAAAAACAAGGAAACTAAGGCCAAAGCCAACAAGAAAAATCATCTTACCTTCACCCTCTCTCTACCTTCTACCTCACCATTATCATGCACTGGAGAGGGAGAGGCAGGTTTTTCATTCTCTGGTTCATTTTCAGATGACTGCAACAGCTGAGGCTGAGCTAGGTTAAAACTAAGCATACAAAACTTCTTTCATGTCCCCAGATGGGTTCACAGACCCAAGTGTTAGGGGGATCCTCCGATGCTTTTCCATGTGCATTAACAGGGAGCTGGATTACAAGTGGAGTGAAGAGGAATTGAACCCGTGCCTAAACAGATTGCCAGTGCTACAGAGAGCAGCTTAATGTGCTACACTCAAGATCTATCTATTTTGAAATTCTGAGTTACAGACAGAAAAAGAAAACATTCCATCTGTGGGTTCAGCCCCAAAGGGTCTCAACAGGCAACACTGAGCTAGACCCAAACCAGAAACAAAGGGCTTCATTCAGGACTCACCTGTGGGTGGCAGAGTGCCCTAACATGCGAGCCATCTTCTGCTGCTTTCCCCAGGCCATTAGCAGGAAAGCAGATTGGAACTGGAGCTTCTAGGAATTGCACTCAAATCCGATGCAGCTGTTGCAGGTGTCAGCTTTACCAGCCAGCCGTGCCACAACACCGACCCATAACCACACGTCTGATTTTTCTTCGCATACACTCCCTAGTATGGGAAACAGTACAGGATTAACATTCTTTAGATCCAGGAAAAGACTTTAAATGAGTTTTCCAGGTTGTAAGACAACCTCAAAGAACACATAAGTATTCTACGTTTCTTTCACCTTGCTGAGGAGAAAAGCTTTCACTTAGATTTAAACAAGAAGCGACCTCCCACATAATTGTCCAAAATATATTGCCTAGGGTGAGAGCATATAAGCATATTTTCCCAAATTCTAAATACAGATAATCCCAAGAGCACAGTCCATCTTCCGCAATCACAATTCCATTTCTTGTGCTAAGAATGCCACCAACATTGAAAAGTGTGATTTTCAATCTCAAGATGGATAGACACAAAATATCTTGGAGTTTGGGCACCAGCCATGTGGCTAGGTAGCTGAGTACCCATCCCAACAACCTTTGCGTTTTGGCACAAGGCAAAGCACCTCACAGTGGAGTAGGGGCTTAGATGAATTTCATTGCTTCAAACTGACAAACTGCTTAAACTAGTTCTCACCTCCAAAGCTGTTCTTGCTGAGAGGGTGGTACCATTGGATCACTAATTAGCATAATCACTATTAGTGGCACTATTGCTTTGAAACTATTTCTAAGCTCAACAGTTATTTTCAGGTTCTGTGTTCCCCATCTTCTGCCCACTTGATTGGTTTTAAATTGCAACTGTCGACTACAGCTTTCTATAGCTCTTACTCAAGACTGCTCCAAGTCTCAACTTTCCCTTTTCATTCAAACAGCTAAATTGGAAGGGTGTAGTGCTTGATTTATATTTAGATGTATATTTGAAATGAAGAGTTAAAAAGGTAAAAACTGCCCAGCTGCAGGAAACATTATTGCAAGTTCTTTAGAAACCATTATGTAGACTCACCCAAATGGCTGTTCTACAAATGTACATTATATATTTGGCCTTTTAGCTGTGAGCATTTCATTGGAGTTTGTACTATTTTACTTTTCTTTGTTATTGTCAGTATTTAATGGTAATCATTTAATATCATAAAGCTGGACATGTTTCTCTACATTAGAATTATAATGCCATGTACAGAAAAATGAGTGGGGATGGAAGAAAATATAGAACATTTTGATTGCGAAAGAGTGCATCAACATTAGTTTGAAGCAATAATAGAGTGAACTGGTTTAAACAATGAGTGTATTTATGATTTTAAGGACGTGGACGTGCATATGAATGAACTACCAGATTCAGGGTTGATCTGTGAAGAATGCTGAGATGTCACCAGCAATCTAAAAACCGTCCCCTCTATCACATACTGCCCCCCATATTCAGGTCTAGTTCTCTTCTTGTGGTTAAAAAAAAAATGACGAATATCAGAAAGCTGCTGGGTTACTGCCTACCTTTTTATATTTAGCGAAAAATGAGTAAGCAAGAGGAGAGAGATGTGGGAGAAGCAAGGTGGAAGAAAAGAGAAGGGAGAGAGATGAGGAGGGTGAACAGGAGGAAAGACCTCCTTGAAAATCACTCGGAACAGACTAGTAACTTTCAAGGAGTACATCGGTAATTGTGCGCTGATGAGCTCGGTCAGCTGCTCCAACCAATCACCGATCGAAGTGACAGCAAATCATGATTGGAATAGTCTCCGAAAAGGACCTTGCGAATTAACTCAGCTTCTCTGGACTCTTGTGGATTTCACACGCCACAGTGAATCCCTGAACAATCTTAGAATTCTGTTAGAAAGAAAAAGGAAAGAATAGCAATCTCAGAGTGCAGTCACCAGTGCCTGTTCTGCCCAGATAGGGGTTTACAGCAAAAAAACAAAAACTGACCACAAGCAACAAAATTCGACCTTTTATAAAAGGTTTAGCTCATACTTAACTTACGAATATTTGTTTGGAAATTATCCAAATAAAATTCCGAGTTATAAAAGAAAATTCAATAAAGTGGTAAAGCAAGTATATGTTAAAATACTGCAGAAAACATTCTTATTTTTCCCTTTTGCTTTCACTTGAGGCCCATGGAGAAGCTGGTAATTTATTATTTTTATTGAAGGAAAATATGAGAACATTTTCTTTGCCTCCTGAAAGAATTGCAACTACTATTTTCCAGTTTTCCATTACATGAAATATAAACCCAATATCGGCAAAGCACAGATGTATTAATTCACTTAAGCCATACTTAGTAAATGCCCACCATGGCCACAGTGTTTGGAAAATGTGTGCCTTGGAAACGACATAAATGTGGTAGACAAAGTTTTGATTCTGACATTGTTTATGACATAATCAAAATGATATGACAAACACATAAATAATTCCAAGACAATTAATTTGAAAACAAGAGCCATTACAGTGGTACAGACAGAGTAATTGGAAATGAGTCTCTCCCTGGAAGATTACCTGTTTGGTGAATTTTTAGAGAAAGTCTCAGTTTCAACACATTGCAGAAGTTATTCCTGGTTCTCCTTTGTCATTGCTTACCTCAGTATCAGCAGCTTTCTCACTCTTATATGCTCCTTCACCTTTCTAGGAGTCACAATAAAAGTATATTTGCAAATAAAAACTTACTTAGTCCTTTGCCTCTAGGAAAGTTAAAAGCTGAGGCAATAGCTAAAATGCTACCGATAGGCTTTGGTTTCCAAGAGAGTCCTCATTCCTACCCTAACTCTAAACTCCTAGTAAAAACAGAACAAAACAAAAAACACCAGTTTTTACTGTGCAGTGAGATTGCCATTTTCAGAATCAGCTAACCATATCTTCTTTAACCAATTACTATCTCAGATAGCTCAAAATTTAGATGACACTAACTTAAAATTTGTTTTGAACTTAATTCATAAATGGTACCTTTACATGAAGCTTTGAACTTTTGTGAGCAATCATGATGCATAGTTCCAGAATAAAATTGTCAGTGGAGAAGCAAAAAAATAGTGTGATAGCAAATGTAGCATTTTTTTTTTCAATTACTTCAAATTGAGATCATTTTAGATATTGGCATGATAATTTTATTTGAAGTATTGTAAAATCACAGAACAGGGAAGACTGATTTGATTTGTAGTACCAATTCTACCACTAACTCGTTGAATTACATTAATTTTATTTGTTTCTTTGGAATTGTGTCATTTGCAAAATGAGAGGGTTGAACTACTCAAATCCTAGTAATGCTCTTTCAGGTCTAAGTTTTGTAGTAGAATACAAAACCATTGTAACATATAAAACTATACACAAAAAGTATATTCCCATTATTATTCATCTAAGAAGAGAGTTTTGCATATCTGTAAGGATATAAATATTTACTTAGGATTAAGTCACAGTTTTACATCCTTTCCAATGTGTCAGATACCAGGAATGTTGCCTATATTCTTCTGTTAAATTCTTTAAGTAACCCTTTCAATGTAGATATAATAACCTCATATGAAAACATGAGGAACATTAAAGCATGAAGGTGAAATTATTTGACCCAGGTCATGCAACAGATAGTGGAGTTGGGCTGAGGAGCTATGTGTTTCTATGCTGGTTAGCTTACAGTCACACATACTATATAATTTAATGAAAAGGATATATTGTGTATGCAACACTTTTCCATGGACATTTCTAAAACGTGTGTGTTTGAGAATCTTGTATTTATAAAATACGGAAAATAGATAATCCACTAACAATTTAACAGCTTCTGATTGCCAGAGCAACTTAAGTAGGGTAGGATTGGACTGTGTGGATTAATGAGTCTCTGACTTGCTTTGTAGACAGAACAGAGGAATTTCTCCTGTCTGTGGCCCCTGAGAATGCTTTGAAGTGCTCTGTTGGGTATAATGGAGAAAATCTGGCCATAGTTTCCATTTATATAAAGAGAGTTTTTATTTTAAAAGCACTTTTGCATGCATTATGTAAATACTCAGTAATGAATATTTAATCCAAAGGCTTCTGAGCCTCATCTATATTTTTATGGGGCATAATTTAAGCCACTTTTAGTCTCCCAATATCTCTGCCCTCTGAAGAACCCCAATCATGACAGCCTGTTAACAACCAGATTGAATAAATGTCCAATATCAATTCACCTTGCATACAAATAAAGCACTTCATTCCAAAATACAATTCATCATAGACAGTTTTGCTTTTTCAGAGTCAGTGGGCTGTACAATGGAAATGACGCACTATAGCACACATGGAACAGCCTACTCAGTAGGGCCAAAATTGCACAAGATTAAAATTAAAACAATAAACTTCAGGCGGGATGTATCTTCATTACTAAAGCATTGGGTCATTTACTTTAACAATGCTAACTTACTCTCACTCACACATTCCCTTTAATTAGTAAAGGAAGTAATATGCAAGAACACACCTCATGGTGTCCATTACTTTGGAGAGATGTTTTCTTTGCGCTAAAAATAATCTGCCCACTATTACCCTCTCAGAAGAATGAGAAGGTACTTCAACAGAAAAATGTCAGACAAATGGTAGAATAAAATGAGAATTATTCTGGTATTAGTATAAAGCACAGGTGGTATATATGTCACATGTGACATCATCCAAAAAAATGCTTACAAAGAGCAGTACTGTAATTCAGCAGTATAATCCTCTGTTAGTGGTGCTGGCATCTCATCTGGACTGCTTCGTTTCTGGATTGTTTCACTTCTGATTTAGCTTTGTGCTTATGGCCTGGGAAAGGAGTGAAGGATGACTCAAGTGCTTGAACCCCTGTTCCCACACTCCTGTGAAGTTGCTGAATCCTGCTTTGGATTGGCTCAGCTCTGGGCATTGCCATCATTGACAAGAGAGCCAGTTTCTCTCTCTCTCTCTCTGTCTCTCTCTGTCTCTCTCCCACCTTCCCTCCCTCCTTCCTTCCTTCTCTCTGCAAATTTGTATTTCAAATACAAAAATGAATGACTTTTTCAAAAATTAGCATAAAAAGCAATTACATAAAGTAATATTATCCTCTGTCCAGATTGTGAAAAATAATCCGAAGAGCAATAGCCAGTAATTTCTTCTAAATAAGATAATCATTCTATTTTAATAACTTATTATTCAATCTTCATATAATACCTGAAGTATATCTCTCTCTCTGTCTGTCTGTCTCTCTCTTTCTCTCTCACCTGCTTTCTTTCATTTTTGTTCTCTCTTCTTCTTCTTTCCTTCTCACTCCACCCTATGTATCCCTCTGCACATCAAGCAAGCAAATAAATGTCTTAAAGTGGATATTTTCAGTGGAGGATTTGTTAGGTGTAATCATAGAGCAAGTTTATCTTATCACAGTTATGTTTATTGAGGATTAAAGTCCTCTTCTAGCTGCTGGATGACAACAATGACAGAGTCCCATAATGTTTCTGTTTACACATGTAAAGAAAATTCTCCATGATCATGCCAAGTTAGCAAAACTTGGAATGTGCAATCTAATTTAACCTTTACTAAACTCTTTCCAATAACACCTGCCCTCTACAGGAAGCCCGAGTCCATGACTTGAGCTGAGTTGCCATTTTCTCTGCTGCTTCTCTTTCAGTTCCCAACCCAATTTTGTGGCTCCTGTAATATTAGAGTAAGGAGTAGACAAAACTAGTAAGAGGGAACAGGAGAGGACTGAATGTTCACTATTGAAAGATGGCTTTGTCGTCAACGGGTCTTAGAAGTTATTTAAAATTGATGTGCAGGACAAGAGTCTTCTTCCAATTCCACTACCATTTGCTTTTAGTCTCCCAATGCACTTGGGAAGCATACGAATTGTTACACAAGAATCCAAAACCTGGAATTATTCTACTGATTGGCAGTCATTACAAGGCCAGAGATATATGCTTTAAAAATGTGATTTGCCATGGAAGATTGAAATAAATGCAAAAACTACTTATACAAATCCTATCAATACATAATATTTGGTAGGTAGATCAAGGATAGGTATTGGTAACAAATTTAATCCTTGGGCCCCAGCACAGGTGTCCTAGCGGTTAAAGTCCTTGACTTGAACATGCTAGGATCCAGTATGGGAACTGGTTCTAATCCAGCCAGTCCCGCTTCCTATCCAGCTCCCTGATTGTGGCCTGGGAAAGCAGTCAAGGTTGGCCCAAAGCCTTAAGACCCTTCATCCATGTAAGAAACCCTGAAGAGTCTCAAGGCTTCTGGCTTTGGATTGACTCAGCTCCAGCCATTGCAGCCACTTGGGGGTGAATCAATGAATGAAAGATCTTCCTCTCTGTCTCTCCTCTCTGTACATCTGACTTTGCAATAAAAATAAATAAAAGCAATTTTAAAATTTAACCATTATTCTAAGCTCTGTGTTAATAATGTGTAACTAGACCCTTCTTATAAATGATTCCAAATCCCAACAAAATCCATGCATTTCAATTTCTCCTAAGTTTCCAAAAAAGCCTTCTCAACTTGCTCCTGCCTCTATGTATACTTAAGCACAAATTTTAAGTTTGAAATAAGAAATTACGAATGTATTCTTCCCAACATATGTGTATGTTTCACATCAAATCCAGTCCACATGGCATCAGTTTTATACTCTGTCAGCTCGCAAAGAAACAATGAGGCAAACTTCAAGGGAGTACTGCTGTATTTACATCATGAGATGAAGAATTGGTTATAATCATTTCGACATCAAAGGCTGAATTTTCATTATTAAAATTGTGAGTGGTGAGAATATCATATTGATTATTTCTGTTTTATTAGTCTTAGTGGAAGTTGGAAAAGGTTAAGGTATTCTGTGTAAGGAGCTGTGCTGTTCAGAATGTACTTCTGAAAATAGCCAAGGTTGCTCACCTCTGAGAAAAGTAAGAGGAAACTGCACAACTTCGGAGAGACATCCGAGAAGAAATCACTTCTTGGCTAACACTAAAAATAAACAGGTACACAAACTGAAAATCTGTACCACTATTGTGTTTTCTTCTGTTGGAAAAATAAACTTCAACGCTCTTACCGGCAAGGCGTTTGTGGATTGAAGTAATACATTCACATCCCCAAATTTCCAGAAAGAGGCAAACAAGTCTACGATCCAAATTAAATCACATAACTTACTTTTCAGGCTGTGTTTTGAAAGGCAGAAGTTTATTGCTCCATTCCCCAATTTCCAGTTTCTGGACAGATCTATATGATTATGTTCTCTGGATAAAATCACCAGCCCTAGATTATTAGGATCATCACTCTGGCACTGAAAGAAGAATAAAGCACTGCCCATTCTGCTGGAGTCCCTAATGGCATCTTCTATTCCATAATTGCAAGGTTAGCTAACCATTCCTCACTTCTGGCTTGCCATCTCCACTCAGATCAAGCTGATAGAAGCAGAAATTACTATTAATGGAATACTATGCTTGATTTTTCTTCCTAAAAATGTTATTGTATTGACTTATTTGTTTGTATTTTCTAATTTTATATTTATTTACAGCTATTCATTTATGTTTAAAATAATCATTATAATTTATTATAATCTGATTCTTTAAAATTAAACTATGTAGTAATGTGCTATAAGCTATATTTACATTATTTATATTTACTTACAATTGTAACATTTTTAGTTATTTATTTTACTTCCACTTTATTTCAAAAGCAGAAAGATAAGAGAGTTTCCAATCTGGTGATTCATTCCCAAAACGTCCACAATAGCTGAAACTAC
The DNA here is from genome assembly GCF_017591425.1 of Ochotona curzoniae. Taxonomy (NCBI): domain Eukaryota; kingdom Metazoa; phylum Chordata; class Mammalia; order Lagomorpha; family Ochotonidae; genus Ochotona; species Ochotona curzoniae. Next base: position 35,655,401 of record NW_024466502.1, on the reverse strand, counting down.
ACCAATATCAACATGCAAGTGTGGAATTTAATCTAGGCCTCGTTTAGGCCTGGCAGGGACCCAGCTACTATGCCATCACCTGCTGCCTCTATGATATTTTAAATTGGATCAAAAGAAGACGGGCTGGGACTGGAATCAGATGCTACAATACGAAATGCTAGAATTCCAAGCAGCAACTTCGCTACTATACTAAATGCCTGCCTCCATATATAAACTGAAGTACAGTTGTTGTTGTTTTTAAGTCAGGATGCTGCTAACACAGCAGAGAGTATTATTTATAATTATCATTGGTATGCAACAAAAGGTCATAATAGAGAAGTTAAATATCTTCCTCAAGTCATTACAGCATGTCATCAAAGAAGTCAAGGTGAAAATAAAGGATATATTGACTGAAATATTCTTATATGCTCTATGATACTCTATTCCAAGTGATTCTATATAATTATGATAATATATGGAAGTTATGAATATGATACCAACCACATAGCCAAGAAACAGAATCCCTATTTCTGTATCATGGGAGTAATTTTCCTTTTTGTTGTATAGTCAGTTTAGAAACAGGCTCCCAGAACTGCTATATCATTTTCCAAAACAGCTTATGCTTATCTAATTATGGCCCACTGTGAAAATAAATGTGTGTTCATATACCCCCCCCACACACACACAAATTCTCACACACATATACACACACAGAGATGCATATGTAATTGGTTATCTACTCCTGGAAAACACTATTGCCGGCACCAAGAGTATAAATACGACTAAGATAGGATTCCTTCTGCTAAGAGCTTTGTGGTTTAGCTCTGATGACATGATGGATTACAACACAACAGAGTGAGTGCTGTGAAAAAAAAGCAGATGAAATAAAACTGGATGGTGCAGACACAGAATGATTTCACCCTTTGTCTGTAGGAATTGGAGAATGAAGTGGCATTTTTGCACAGCTGAACTTTTCACCAAGTTGTAACTTACGGCACATTCATTGCTCCATTTTGGACTTACTCAAGTCATGTATTCATTTAAACCGCGGTGCCAGTAAGCCTTCTTGACTCTTTGCAGGCATCTAATAAACATGTCTGGAGTGACTAAGCAAACAAACGGTACTGTGGTCTGGTGCTGTGAATATACAAGGATCAAAATGATCTCATTAGTAATGTCTAAGTAAGAGCCAAGTATATGTAAACAATAAAAACAACAAAATACAGAATTGCATAAGCTCTGTAAGTATAGTTACACAGTAGTCAGTGTCCTTTTTTAAAAGCCCATGGGGTCTGATTGAATTGGCAAAGTCATATTAAAATGTGCAACCCCTCCTTTTACTGTCTTAATTCTCCTTCTCTGCTGTATAATCAATGATATAGTGAGCTTATTGTTATTCAGATAGGTACCAAAAATTAATGTTTGGAATCAGAGTCATTTCTCAAATGAGATTGAAAGAGGTTTGCCACGGCCATTACCTCACCAGCATTTAGCGACTCTTCTGAAGGACACTAAAGTAAGGAAGAGACGAATCAGATTGAGGGAGAACGGAGATAAAAGAAAGGCCAAAGAAAAGGAATTTTTTTCATTATGCTGTGGACTTTAATGGATCTCTGTTGTCAGTCTAATTTGTAAAGATCAATGGCTTCTGTTAAACTGCAGTCCAGGCTTTCCGATCTCCTTTTAATTCATCTACTCAGCACATGCTTTCCATTTTGAAAGATAAGAGCATGAAGGAGTTTTCGGATGCTTTTACTGTTCCTTTTTTTAAAAAAAATTTTTTTGAGCTATCAACTAACATAAAATGTATATGTTAATAAAAACTTCTTATCAAAGAGTAAGATGCAAAAGCTATCAGTTGAAATGTGGTCAATATATAAACTACAGTTTATTAGAGTATGTTTATGTTCAGTTAACAAGTTGCCAAAAATGCGGAGAAGGAAAATTGAGAAGTGAAGTCAAATTTTCAGAAATTTCCTAATCTGCGCCTATTGAAAAATGGACTGAATTTGCGCCATTTGCCCAGATAATTCTTTTCAAAATGTAAACTATTTTTTGTGCAAACGTATTTTTTGTGTAAACATACAATTTTTGTGCAAACATATTTTAGGTGTTTTATGGGATATGTTAGACAGAATACATGGTGTAAAAAGTATTCCCCTCCTTTTGTTTTATTTATTCCTATCTATTTATCTAACATATTTGATTTATCTCTGGTACAGTGAGAGAATGAGCTCATTGTTCACCAACTATTCAAAATAAAATGTCATATTAAAATACTTATACTTTAATATTGTAAGAATATAATTTTAATAAATGTATAATTTGTTTATCATATTTCAAATGGCTCTTAACTTATGATAGTTTCAACTTAAAAATTTTCAGCTTTACCAAGTTGCAAGAGTGATATTCAGTCAGTAGAAACTAAACAAAAAAGTAAACGGCCATTTCCCTTCAATACACTGTGTTGGCAGCTTTGTTTGAATACATGTCTCCAATAATTTATACAAAATATTAAGCACTTTGCTATTAAATAGGCTTTGTGTTAGATAATTTTGCCAATAAGCTAGTGTAATTGTATTGAGAATATTTAAGGTAGTATAGGCTAAATGAAGAAATTCAACAAATCTTTGTCTCATCAGTATCATATTTTCAACTTAAATTTTTTTGTTAGAATGGAGCCAAAGCATTAGCCCATAATCATCTTCATTTAAATAAAAATATATTAACTTACATGATAACTACAAGTGTTTAATGTAGCAGCACGTAAGTGCAAAAAAACCTATATTTATCTTTATCACTCTATTTTTCTAGAAAATATCTCTTTATTCCAATGAAATAACAAATTAATGCCATATTATTGAAAACCCTTAGAATGTTGAAAATATTTTAATATTTTATCACAGATACCAAATCTATTGAGATAGGTTTGTCACGTGAAAGTCATACTTCTAACATTGACCGAGACTGTAGGCAATCTGCAAACATCCACAAAAGAATCAATTATCTTTTGCTTATTGTACAATGAAGATCAATGAAATTGAAAAATATTCTAAAAAGTTTTTTTTTTTAAGATTTACTATATTTTTTTTTATTGGAATGGCAGATATTACAAAGATAAACATCTTCTCTCCACTGGTTCGCTCCCCAAGTGGCCTCAAACAGCCAGAGATGCACCTATCTGAAGTCAGGAGCCTCTTCTGGGTCTTCCAGTGGGTGCAGGGTCCTAGGGCTTTGGGCCTTCTTCAACTCTTGCCACAAGCCACAAGCAGGGAGCCGAATGGGAAGTGGTACCTAAGTCGAATCCTGCCTGTTGCAAGGTGAGGATTTAGGCACTAAGCTATTGAACTGGGCCTCTAAAGAGTTCTTAATAATATTTTTGAAAGCAAATGATTTCCTGTTTAAAACTAAAATGATTGGCAGAAAGATTCTACTTCACTGATATTTTAGTTAACTGAGGTTTGATATGTCTTACTTTCAAATAATTTGGAAGACTGAGGCAAAAGACAGGGCAGATGATAAACTCAACCACCATTTCTTGAGTCAAGCACTCCTAGGTTATATACACTTGGGTAGTGATACAGTAAATTACCTTAACAGAGAAGGGTATCCACAAGAAAACGTAGGCTCTCAAACTTTTTATTTTCCTACAAACTTGTCTTTGAGCTGAACAAGCCGAAGAGAGGGCAGCATCAGGCTATCGGCCCAATGTCTATCCTTCGGAGCCACATTTACTCCTTCATCTCGGGAGCTCATTGGAAGGCCTGTGTCCAAAGAGCAAAGGTCTCCAAGACAGCACACCCAAATCAAAGCTCTAGTGGGATATAGGCTCCTTCATCTTTTACCTTTCATTTCCCTTTCTATTCCTCATCAATTCTCTGACTTCTTTAAATACACATCATGGCTTAAATTTATATAAAGATCATAAAAAATGAGAAAAGAATCTTAAACAAAAAAACCTTTGAAGAACAGTAATACATGACTTTAAAGTACAAGAGAAGTTGTAATGTGAACTTTCAAACAAATAGTGATCTTTAGGCGAAAAAAATGACAAAAAAAAAATATGGCCTTGTAAAACAAGTTCACAGCTCAGATAAGAGACATGGTGCTTCAAGTAATTACAAGACAAAAGGAGAAGATGAAATCAGTCTATAACTACTAAGAAGAACACTAAAGGCTGAAACAAAAGTTATGACAGGGATGAAAGTACATTTTGTGTTCTAAAGACACAGCAAATATGACCAACAACACAATCAGGAAGAGAGGAGGAGATCAGAGGAATGAAGAGAGATGATGATTATATGTACGTCAGAAGGAAGGACAGACAAGAAGATCATGAAATTGAACCGTGCAGGATACTGACAGGAGTATAAAGCAAATTTAAAATAGTTCCAAAGCATCTAAGGACAAAAAAAAAAATGTTATTTAACTGCAGTGAGGAATTAGACATGGAGTTTGGTTCAGCAATTATAAAGCCTCCTGGGAGACCTGCATCCGTTATCTGAATGCCTAGTTCAAGCTCCACATCCTCCACTGCCTGTACAGCTTCCAGCCTTTGCACTTCATACAAAGGAGCAGATGATACCTCAGCTTGTTTGGAGTCTGCCACCCAGGTGGTAGATCTGAGATGAGTTCCCCACTCCTGGATTCTGCCTGTCTGAGCCCTGGCTTTTGTGCACATTTGGGAAGTGAACAAGGAAATGGACTATTTCTGTCGCTCTCTCTGTCTCCATTCATTTTCAAATAAAATTAAAATAAATAAAAAACAAATTGTAAATGAAAATTTATTTTTCAAGAAAGTCTTGAAGCAGGATTATTCTGGTGAAATTATTGAATTTCAAGAGTAATGAAGGTATAGTGTTTTGGGCCTGGTGGCATGGCCTAGCAGCTAAAGTCCTCACCTTGACCACACCAGGATCCCATATAGGTGCCGGTTCTAATCCCAGCGGCCCCATTTCCCATCCAGTTCCCTGCTTGTGTCCTAGGAAAGCAGTCTAGGACGGCCCAAAGCTTTGGGACCCTGCACCCATGTGGGAGACCTGGAAGAAATTCCGGGTTCCTGGCTTCGGATCGGCGCAGTACCAGCCATTTCAGTCGCTTGGGGAGTGAATCATCGGTTGGAAGATCTTCCTCTCTGTCTCTCCTCCTCTCTGTTTATCTGACTTTGTAATAAAAATAAATAAATAAATATTTTAAAAAAGAAAGTAGAGTGGTTTTTAATATGTATGGCCAACTAGAAATGTACAAAGATTAAAAATTACATAGTCTTCCATAAGTGCAATCAGTAAGAGAAGTTAATAAAGATACACCTCAGTAGTTTCTAGGTGAGAAAATATGGTTCACCTTGTGCTAAACAAAGTAATAAGCAAAAGAATTTTTCTTAAGATGCAACATCAGGTTAAAAAATCCCAGAGGAGTAGAAAAGGCGTGGAGGTACCCGGCGAAGATTTTGAAAGATGTAAATGAGAGGATAACCCAAGAAAGATCAGCCACTAAAGAGATTATCTAATAAAATAACTCAGGAATGGAGAAGCTGTGTTTAAAATGACTCATAAAGTGACCCACTGAAGCAATTCAATTATAAAGTAGAGCTTAAAGTGATTGGAAGCATGTTTAATAGAATCAAATGTAAATGAACAATGAAGGAGCAGTGATATAAAATGTGGTGAAGATTATTTCTCTAGTTTTTGAAGCAAGGAGTCAATAATTATAACTTGAAATGTGCAATTAACAGAACATGATGATAGTGACACCATTTGCGCTAGTTTTCTTAATTTTTGAGAATGCTTTTAAGTACCATATTTTAGGCCGTGCCGATGAATGGATAAACATTTAAATTAAATTTAGCAATTGCTTTTCTTATACTTCAGTGGTGATAGTTATTGTATTTTATTTAAATTAGCAATGTTTTTAAAAAATTCAAGTGTAATAGTTTAATATTTCAGAAAATCATGATCTCTTTTTCAGTGAACACATTTGTAAGAAATATATTCACCAATTTATTAAGGGGAATTTAAGAGTAATGATTAGTATATATCATTATTCTTTTTACTCTTTTTCTGTTCCTTATATTTTCTCATATTTTTATAATAATTGTATTAGTGTTTACAAAAATTTTCAAAAATATCAGAATAAACTGATTCTAAACTAAATTAATTCTAAACTAATTATCATTGATATAAAATGACTCAAGTGTTGAAGACACAAATTCCTGCTCTCTGAATATACATGAAAGTTTTTTAGAACAGGCTTTCTCAGAAGTTGTTTTGGACAAATCAAACAAACAAACAGAAATTTATTGAGTTATTGTTTTTTTGTTTTAACTGATGTATTTAATATGATATTAGAACTCGAACTGCAAACAGACTCATAGGCATACATGCCTTATACATATGGCTTTCTTTAATGCTCCCTGCGTGATACTCTCAGTATTTACTCCCCCAAAACTTCTCAATCTCCCAGCCTCACCAAGGAAAAGCCATAATTGATCATTTTTCTTCATCTTACCACCCGCATTTTCCAAATGATGACGGTCACATTAAGCTAACATGTAAAGAAAATTGGGCCTTCGCATGTTCCATCTCATCAATCTAGAGCTAGGATTTTCGAGTCTGAGTTGTTCTAGTGAATGAAGCTCTTCAGGATACATTAAGCCATAAAGGGATAGTAGTGCATTTCATTCCTGGACTTAGGATTACAAATGGAAGACTCCTGATTGAATGGTCGGGTTGGATGTCAGGATTCTTCCTCCCTACTTCTGATTTCAAGTAGAGATGCATCTATTAGGAAAACTCTTTGGTACCTCTTCTTTCTCCTCCTAAATTCCCTCTGAGAAAGACTGCTATGTGCTCAGCAAGATCAGAATAGGAATATAGTTTAAGCCCCTTCTTCTGTTTCTGTGTCTGAGAAACTGTCAGTAAAGAATCCTTTGCTTTTCAGAGAGGCTTCTGGCACTGCAAGCGGGTAGGGAAGACATTCCAGCTACTCCAGTACTGCTGGTTGAATAAGATGATGTGACTCTGGTGTTCAATAGTGGTATAGAACCCCAAATAAAATCTTGAATGTTATACCAAGATGACATGCCATAGTTTAGTTATTACCTTTATTTTGTCTATTATAGTGTTAAAATAGTGACAGACACTCAATAGTGTCTCAGAGTGGATGAAATATGGCATCTTGACCTTCTTTCATCTTTTCAGACTCTTCCTTTGAAATGAATGCCAACTTTTTTTGTTAATATTTTCTCCTTTATAGACACAGATCTGTAGATCTATAGAATTAAGAATACTTGAAGTATAATTTGATTAAATAAAATAAAAAATGTTAAGATTTAAGTTTCCTTTTATGATATTTTACTTTGAAGGAATAACCAACTCTCTAGGAGTTAAAGGATTCTATACATTAAAAAGAAAAAACAGCATCGAGTTAACTTTTCAGGTATTCTAATGTTTAATATTGCCAGGAATAGCAGAATTTGGGGATATCTAGAAAAGCCGTGTGATAAGAGAAGTCTCTATCTTTTTAGGGGAAATTTTATTTAACGCTTCACAATCAATTAGCTTAAAAGTACATTCAAAAGGCTGAAATACCACTACATATCAATTCTGATGTCATTTGTAATCCTTACCAGTGACATGTTAATTTTTTTTTTTTTAGAGAAAGGAACATAAATGGTGTTCAGTGATATCTTATTTGAGAATTTCATGGGAAAGAAGTATAGCTTCTTCATGATCATGTTCCTAGCAATTTAGTACTGGCTACACTCCAATACTAAATCCTAACCCTTAAACCATGTCAATTATGCTCCCAGTCCTAGGTAAAGTGTAAGTCCTATGGAGGTGCCTATGTGAAATTTGACACTTTTTAAATCAATATTAATATTCAAATACTTTTTCCATCATAGTCATTGTAGAGATTTTATTAACAATGAATCCTTCCAAATACACTAAACATTCCTTAAACTGAGCAGTAAAGTACACCAGCTTCAATTCTGAAATTTCTAGTAATCTTTTCTTTCTTATTTCAGATTATCTCACATAAGGAAAATGTCTTTAAACAAGGAGCAATAATATAAAATCTGATAGAACATTCCTTGAGCACTGTGAAAAATCAAGTTGAAGACATTGCCTGCGACACCAGTACCCATGTGAGCACTACTTCTAGTTCCCAGGGTCCCATCTCCACACCAGCTCACAGTTCTTGTTCTGTGCATCAGCAGAGGATGGTTAGAGGGATTGGCCCTAATGACACACATGAGAGACACAAGCGCAGCCCTAGTTTTTGGCGAATGGGATATTCTCTTTTTTCTCTCTCTGTTGCACTTGCTCTCCCTCTCACTCTTTGTATTTCTCTCTATTTCTTTTTCTCTCCATCTCTTACTCCACCATCCATAGAAATAGATATATATTTTTCTAAAAAAAAGTTTGAGCCTTTATTATGCCAACCTAAGGGGAAGGAGACAAAAACTGTAAAAGTATTTTGAAAATACCTCAGCCACTAAAGAAGTACTCAAAAAGTGAGAGAAATTTTTACTAAAACCTGGAAAGGTTGATAGTCCGGTGAGTTAACAGAAAAAAAAAAATCCCATATGTTTTTAATTCCCTGCTAGGTCATAGATGTTTCAAATGGCAAAGAACAGTATGTTGTTTCTGAAGATGCTTGATTCTTCCAGTATAACAATGTTGTTAGCATAGTGAATCTGGATGACTCTCCCTCCCCTTTTTTCTCTTCTGTTGGATGAATGTGCACATGAATTGTCCTCAGTAAGATCTGCTATTTGTATAAGAAATTCATGTAACAATTCACATGGACGAACAGCTTCGAGATTTCTTGGAAATGATTTCATTATATTCGGAGTTCAGCTAGATTTTATCAATTTTGAAATTCTTATTGATCATTGGGGCATCTTCTCACGTGTGAAATTACCTTTAATGTTCTTTTTACTGTTCTGCTATTCTCAATTAAATTTTATCATTTTTTACTGTTTTTTCAAACTTCACATGGTCTTAACAAATGTGTTTCATTAGCTTTTTGAAAACTTTCACAAATTTTCATGACTAAAATAGAAAAACTCAGTTTATTACAAAAATTTTGAAACTCACGCAGGGACTTTTATAGCATTTCTTTTACTCTGACTTTTGTTTTCATACTTCAAGGAAAATCTTCCTGCCAGAGCTGTAACTTTAATGAATTCTGCTGCATGAAATCTTTTCCTTGTTGTGCATGTCTTTCAGATTGTAACTATCAAATTTTTAAATAACCCTAGGTTATGTAGATAAATACTAATATAGTGCACAAATTTTATTCTTTTACTTACCTAGTTTAGAATTACTAGCCATCTTGAGTGGCTGTGGAATTAATGATTGCTTTTCCAGTTATGCATAATTTTCTGAAGAGTTAATCAATTGCCATCATAGAAGCAATGATCAGTGCTTTATAAACTATGCAACTACATTGCTTTGGTAATGATTTAAGCAACTATTAAATGGCAGAGACTTTCTGTAGTGCTGATCCACTTCTATTCTTCTATTTTTTATTCTTGTACCAAAATGCAGTTTATTAGCAATATTTTCATACTATTATATATTACCAATTTGAAATTTTTATTTTGATTATCCTTAAACTAAGCATTTTTCATTTCTGTTTTTAAAGGGCTATTTGATTTAAACATAGGGACAACAAGAGAGAGATAAACAGTCTTATTCCCTTGCTCATTTTTCAGATAGTTTCAAAAGCTGGAACTGGTTGGATCCGAGTCAGTTCCCAAGTGGCCTCCATCACATCTCAGACACAGGTGTAAGGACTCAACACTTGGTCCATCCTAGGCTTCTTTCTCAGGTGTACCAACAGGGAGCTGGATCAGAAATGGAGCAGCCCGGACTCCAACCAGTGCCTGGACTCCACCCAGTGACGTGTGTGTGTGTGTGTGTGTGTGTGTGTGTGTGTGCCCATACAGACATAGTGGCTTTATCCACTATGTCACAACATCAGCTCCAAACATTTTTTTTATCACTTTTACTGATATAACAGTTTTATTTTTGTAAAGATTTTTTAAAAATTTTATTTAAAGGCAAAATTACAGAAAAAGAAAGACAGGGAGAGAGACAGTGAGAACCTTCTATATGCTGATTTACTCCTCAAATGGTCACATCAGTTTAGGCCTAAGGGAAGCAAGGAAGTAGGAGCTTCATCCAGGGCTCCCACATTGATAGCACAGTCTCAGAACCTCAGCTATCTTTGCTGCTTTCCTGGGCACATTAGCAGGGAGCTGGATCAGAAAAGGAGTAGATAGATCTCAAACTGTTGCCCATAAACAATACTGGCTTTGCCAGCAGCAGCTTAACTCACTCACCACAGCACCAGTTTCACAGCTTATCTTCATTATGTCCATATTAGCTCAATATATGCTATTTTAAAACAAGAACAGAAGTATTTTCCATTTCCTGATATTCTAATATCAGTCATTTACTTACTTTATTTTGTGGATAATAGTAGAAATCTCTAAGTGTTGGTACAGCACAACTGCAAATTATTGCTCATATCTAAACAAAATCTTGCAGTGTTTTAAAACTAACTGAGAGCTTGCTGCAGGCTAATCATGATACTATTGGTCTAGCAGAAATTTTCCTTCAGGTTTTTAGTTGGCTTTGTGTTTTTACCATTCTTTAATCTTGTTTTAACAGTCATTTTTTTTTTTTAATTTGGAAAGACAGAGCAAGAGGCCAGGGATTGATGGGACTGTGTGTCTCTCTGTGTGTGTGTGTGTGTGAGAGAGAGAGAGAGAGAGCTCTCAAATAGCTACAAACACCCATCAACAGCCATCTGATCAGTTTTCATAATTGTTCCTTTTTCACCAGAAAAAAATATATTTATACATGTATATATGGCATCTTTGTGCATTGTTCTATGTGAGTCAATCAGACCAAATATATTCATGATATTATGCTAATATATTCTTTCTCAATTAATTGAATATGACTATTTCATAGCCGTTGAGCATAATGTTAATTTTTTCAGTAAAATTATAGACTTTTTTGTTTTTCAACAACAGGGATGGTAAGGGTGTGAAAAGGAGTGAATTATTGTTCATTGTTGATGAAACTGTAAATTAGTACACTCATTAGGAAAAACAATACCCACAAACATTAAATACAGAACTATCACATCGTTCAGCAATCTACTTAGCATATGTTGCGGACATGTGAAATCAGTACATCCAAGAGATATGTGCATTTTTATCATTCCCCACAGCAAAGTTGTGGGAAAAACCTCAGTGTTCATCTACTGACAAATGGAGAAAAGAAATGTGATCTATATGATGAAATACTGTTTGGACTTTTCAAAAGGACATTCTGTCATTACAGATAGTATGGATAAATATGAAAAAATTTACAGATAGTGAAATTAACCAGGCACAAAAAGATACTTGTCACATTAACTCATTTATATATGCAGTGTTAAAAAAAATGAAATTCATTGGAACAGAGAAAATAGGTAGTCACAAGAGGCTAAGGAACAATGAAATGTTTTCCAAAAATACTAAATTTCAGCTGGACAGAAGAAGTAAGATCAAGAGATATATTATACCTCATGGTACTTACAGTTAATAATGATATAGTGTAAACATGAAAATTTCTAAGATTAGATTTATCACACAATTAAAAATGGCATACAGGTGGTGCACATGTTAAATTGTTTGATTTAGGTATCATCTATCTATTTGTCTACCTATGTGTTGTAGATATAAATATATATGTGTCTATATGTTTTACTAAAGACAATAAATTTATTTTACTTGTTAATGAAAATAAAACAATACAAAAGGAAAGATAAATGTTTGCTTGTATTTTTGTTATTTTTCTAAATTTTGAGATCTAAGAGATAAACATGTATTCTGTATATGAGGGTTTTATTTGATATGTGTTTATATATATATATACACACACACACACACACACACATCTATATATATCTTTTCTCCAGCCACTACTTTGTGTTACTATGCTTGAGTAAAAATTGAAAGAGACAACCAAGCGGTTCTGCTCTATTTCAGAAAAAGTTTCCAATCAACACCAATAATGTGCTGACAAATAACTAGGGATGGTGACACATTTGGGTCAATAGTAAAAAGGAACAAAGGATTGCGGTGCTACAATTTATCTCCAACAACAGTACAGCACAATGGCTAAGACAAACAATACTGATGCTGTTTCAGAACTGGTACTGCTCACCAATTCAGACATCTTCTCCAAAGTAGCAACTTAGATGACATAGCTGCATTTTGAATAAACTTGTGTTTATATTACACTTACTATGAAACGTTACATAGCCTATGGACTGCCTGTTTTCTTAAAAGGATATTTGATTAGCTCCACTTTTAACTTTTGAGGCGTTTTTGTCATATGTTAAGAAAATTTATTAGTTTATACCTTTACACGTAGTTATTTATATTTAATGTTGTGTGTATACTATACATGTATTCTATCCCATAAATGGAAGTCATTATGGATGATACTTTTCTGTTGTATATTCTATAATTTTCCAAGCATACCATTTTCTACCTAAAGTAACCAAAATGGTTACTTTAACTATGTATTAAAATTTACACATATACAATAAATTGCTGTCTGCTTTTTAAAAATAATTTGTGTTGGGGAAGTGTTATTTTTTTGTGATTGTGGTAAGCAGATGTCAAATTGAATGAAGACAGCTGTTGGGATTTGACAGGGCTAGCTGTGACTTGCAGAAATCGATGCGGCAGAATTGATACCACATACAACAGTCATGTTCATGGGTTTTTTGTTTGTTGTTTTGTTTGTTTGTTTTTGTTTAACTTATTTTGGTCCTTCAAACTCCCTGTTACCATTATTTTGATTTTCATTACACATGTTTTCAGTGTATTTTTTCAGTACATTTAAGATGCATTTATATTTTGTTTTTAATCTTGTTGATTATGTAAACTATTTAGTTTTATTTTGTTCATTTGGAAGCCGGAGTTAGAGAAAAAGAGAGAGACATAGAGACAGAGAGAGAGAGAGAGAGAGAGAGAGAAAGAGATTGACCTTCCACATGTTGTTCCTCTACACAGATGGCCCCATCAGCCAGCGCTGAACTATTCCAAAGTCAGAAGCCAGGAACTTCCTCTCGGGAATTGAGGGGCTTTTTGAAGCACATTAGCAGGGAGCTGGATGGAAAGTGTAGCAGCTGTAGCTCAAGCCCAAGCCCATATAGGATGCCAGTGCTACAGGCAGAGGTTCTACCCATGACATCACAGCTCTAGCCCCAAACTATTGATTTTTATAGTTCTTATAAATTGTGATATTTTGAAAATGATTAGTTAGTACTATTATTTTGTAATAATTACACAATTATATATATACATATAGTATTTATGATGCCACCCTCAAATTTAAAAAGTATATTTACACTCTTCTTTGTTGTTATGCTCTTGCACTGATCAGTAAATATAGGATAATGTTGTACGATGTAGTGAGAACAGACTTTTTTGGTCTGTTTTTTTTAAATTTGTCATTTTTGGTTTTTATAAAGATTTTTTTTTAAGTTTTATTTATTTTTACTTGGAAGGCAAATTTACAGAGAGCAAGAGGACAGAAAACAAAGATCTTCCATCCATCTGTTCATTCTTCAAGTGGCTGCAACAGCTGGAACTGAGCTGATCTGAAGCCAGGAGCCAGGAGCTCTTTTGGATGTCTCACACACAGGCAGAAACTCAAGGCTTTGCACCATCCTCTATAGCTCTCCTAGGCCATAAGCAGAGTGGGAAGTGGAACCGCTGGGATTTGAACTGGCACTTCTATGGGATGCTGGTGCTTGAAGATGGAGGGTTAACCACTGCGGTGGCAACCCCGAAAGATTTATTGTGTGAGATTTTCATCCACAGCTCCATCTGCAGCAGGGGCAAGCAGCTTCACCCGAGTCTTGCATGTAGGTGACTGGAACCCAACTACATGGGACAGCATTCACTGCTTTGGAAAGGCAGCTGGCAGAGTGCTGGAGTAGAAGCTGACAAAATCAGAGCCAGTATGGAATGCCCACATGGCAGGTGACCACTTTCCCTATGGTACCTAAATGCTAGCTCCATGTTTTCATTTTTGGTTTTTCCTAAACACTCAGCATCTCTCCATCAAAAATTTTCTAACTGAAAGCTTTTCTGGACATGTTCTTAATAAGACTGTAGAAGTCTGTATCCCATTTTAATAAGGAATTTTTATGAATGACTTCTCAATTTTGATGGGTATTTTTCTTTGTGAACAAAAAAAGATAATAGGATTTCTTTATTCTGATAATATGAATTTGTATTGATTTTTCAAGTCATTGGATATGATGAACCAATCCTGCAAGATATGATATCACTTTTATAAGATGAATGTGATTTAAGAATATTTTAAGAATGTTTACATTCATGTTCATAGTAAATTAAAAAATAGGAGTGTTAAACCAGGATTATTTCTCTCTTAAATCTTAAAGAATTTCACCAATGAAGTAATTTACTGCTTGAAATTTATGGGAGGGAAATTTCTTAATTATTATTTCAGTTTATTCAAAGCACACAGGAATAGGTTTTTCAATGCCTTTGTGTTACCATTTTGTTACGTTATTTAAAATTTACTCAAAGTTGTTGAATGGTTTGTTTCAGGAATATTCTTTTATCTTTAAAGATCTTTTTAAATTTGAAAGCCAGACTGTACAGAAAGCATAGAAACAGAGAGGTCTTCCGTCTGCTAGTTTATTCCCCAGTGGCTGCAAAAGCCAGAGCTGAGTAGAACTAAAGCCAGGAGCCAGGAGCTTCTTCTAGGTCTCCCAAATGAGTACAGTTTAGGACGTGGTCCATCCCCTGCTGTATACATAAATTTGGAAAACCATCTCTGTTCAAATCACTACAAGCAGTCCATTACTCTTTAAAAACAAAACAAAAAGCAACTTACATATTTGCCACTTGCACACATTTTGTTCTTCATAAAGTCTGAATTCAACTTCATGTGTATATGTATATATGAATTTGATTGGAGAACTTTATATTTCAAGTGAAAATTTTAGTAGGTTGTTTACAAGTGCTAACTTTGTGATCATAGAATTGATTTTTCTTCATTTTTCTGATTTTTATGTAAGATTTCTGTGTATATAATACTCAAGGCTGATTTCAAATTTTAAAGTGTCTTTTCACTTTTTTCTCACATGCTTTTTAGTAATTTTTGAATTGACAAAATTGTATGTTTTTACTGTATGCAGTGTATAATTTCAAAGTATACATACACTGTGGAATGCTTTAAATTTGATAATTAGTATATGCCTTACCTTGCATATCACTCTGGTGAGAATACATTTCATCCAATCCTTTGGCATTTTTGTAGAATACAAAGTAATATCAACTATATTTACCATGTCAAAAATCTATAGTCAATGTATTATATATTTATAAAGTATAAGTTATTATATTTTGAATTTGCTTTTCCTGTTGAAATAAATTTTTTTACCTCTGTCCAGCATCTCCCCAACCATCTCAGTCCCTGGTAACCACAATTTTATTCAGAAAGATGGATGTTGCATGGCTTTATCCACAAAGAAAAAATAAGTAGTACATAATATTCCTGATGAGGAGTCAGTACTGAAGTATATATGAGTCATCCGAATTATTTATGTATGCATGTATATTATATGCATGTATGTATTTATGGTGTCTTGGTAATTTCTTCACGGCATGCTTTTATGTCTCCCTTTGTATTTATTCTCTTATTCTCTTTGGACATTGTTGACTCTTGTAGATCTATACATTACTGCTTGCGCCAAATCTGGAATATTCAACATCTTACTTAACAAATATTTCATGCATCCACCTTTCTCTTCGGTCTGCAATTTACTGGCCATGGGCTTATAGACTGCTCAGCCTCTATCCCTTTATTTTTCAACTTTCGTTCTCCCGGGGCATTAGTTTGAACAGTTTCTACTACAATAGGAATTTTTTGTAAAAACTAGTTTTACTTTATTTATTTGAGGGGGAGGGAAGCAGTAATGGTTGGAGTAAAAGAGAGAGACACAGAGAGAGAGAGAGATGCACATGAAGTGATACAAAGAGAGAGAAAGAGCAAGCTCCTCTGCTGGTTAACTCACCAAACGATGCCCGAAACGGCTGAAGTGAGGCTGGGGTCTGAAATTGGTAACAGCATCCGATTGCATCTGATTATAGAATTAGAGTTGCTGGAGTCATCAACTACTTCAGCATCCTCATTGAGAACAGGCTTAAATCTGGCACACAAATAGATAATTGATCCCACATCCTAGAATGTGGAATCAAAGCATCTTATCTGGCATCTTAATCATGAGGCCAAGCATACTCATTTGGGTTGAACATTGTGGTGCAGTAGCTAAGTCTCTGCTTAAGATGCCTTTATCCCATGTAGTGGTGCTTAGGGTTAAGTACCACCTCCACCTCTGATCCACTTTCCAACAAATCCACATCCCAGTAGGGAACAGATGATGGCTAAGTATTTGGGTCCCGGGAAACCCAGTGAAATTCTGAATCTGGATTCAATCTACCCTATCTCCTACTGAAGTGGATATTTGGGGAGTGAATCCCTGCAAGGAAGATAGATTTATCTCTCTCTTTCTCTGCCCCTGTACCTCTCTTTCAATTAAATAAGAAGATATACCTTTTGCAAATATGAAGGAAATGAGCACCACACACCTATTTGTAAAGGAGTTCAATAACAAAAAACGACTCCACCTCAGTTAATTCATTATTTGAAATTAGTTTCAACACTTTACTTTAAAAATCACTGTGCTTTTTAGACAAGTGCTTGAAAGTTTTTTGTTTGTTTGTTTGTTTGTTTTAGACTGTCTTAATTGCCTGCTCTTTTTACAGTCTCCCCACCCGCGTTCTTCCTCAGGAATACCATTGTAAGTCTCTCAACTGAAAACCTGAGATATTAACTAGTACTCTTCTTGTTAAATCCTGAATTACAAAATTTAATTTCGCATTTCCATGAGACTGATAAGAGTTCTACAGTTGAACCTCTTAGTTTCTGCTTTTTGATGGCTTTCTGGTTCTTTCATATTATTTAGCATAGCAATCAATACTATCAGAAGAAAAGCAATAGATGATATCGGGTTCATCTTAATAGGCTCCTTTTCATGCTGGGAGCTTTAATTTTTTTGTCTGCTTAATCTCTGGTTATTTGATTGCTTTACAATGTTCTCTGAAGAACAACAATATTTGAGGAACAAGCTTTTAGCCTAGTGATTAAAGCACTTCTACCTCACATCAGAATATCCGCGATTGATCCTCATTCCAGCTTCTAGCAGTGTGGTCCTGCGGGATGAGCAGTGACGGTTCAGGTCATCCTGTCCCTGACACCAATCTGTCACTCTGTGTCCCGTCTCTGTGTCTCTCTCCTTTGCTCTTCAACTAAAATAAATAAAACAGATTTTAAAAGAAAAGACAAAAAGTATGTGATACTTAATAATTTTTTAAATTCTGTTCCAAAGCTTATGGATGGAGAAGGCTCCATCGCATCTGGAAGTGAAAATGAGACACTTTTCTAGCAATATCAATGGGTTACATAGTTTCCAAATGCAAATATATTATCATGCTCCTTACTGTATACCTCATTGAAGGAATGAATTATTTAAATGCTACTCTCATAATTGATGAATCTAAATTTAATCTATAATGAGTTGGCAACAGGAGAATGGCTCGCAAATCTGAATATTGAAGAATGATATTATTTAAAAAGTTAAAATTGTGATCATACAATTACCAACTCTTCCTAGATCATTACTGCTTCTTAATCTCATACAGTCCAGCTTTTATGCTGGATTTTTCAGAAACATTTTTTAAAATTAATTCCACTTAAATCTTTCAAACCATTCACACATTTTAACAAGTATAATTTCTGTTTAAGAGATCATATGTATATAAATTATGATATAAATTAAAAATATACTAGGAGGTATATTGAGAAAATATAGTAGTTTTTCGACTAGAAAAATATCTTAAAATGGCCATAATTGAAAACATGCACTTAAAATTTTTGATCTTGAAACTTTGTTGCAATAAATTAATTTTTACTACTTTGGGGCTTCCTGGAAGAATGCCAAGGACTATAATCCTTGTTATGGAAATGTTAAATTAAAATACTGTCATACTATTTAAATCACAATTAGTCTCTTTGTTCTATCCTGGTAACAAACAGCCACATATATCCTTTGTTTTGATTGGCTCTTTGTGATAATTAGATCATGTAAGTGGTAATCCACATTTTTTTTCAAAATCCTTCAAGTCCATAAAAGAACATTTTAATTAGGTAGTTTTATTGATCAGTCAAAGCAATATTTTAGACAGTAAGTAAAATGCTAATTCATTTCCTGAACTGATCCATCCTCTCAATTTTTATTTACTTGAATTGTCAAGACTATTGAAAAAATGAAGGTTTGTTACAGGACTGCTATTAATTCAGTCTGATTACCACTGAATATCATAATCAGTTTCATATTTTAGCATGAATACCATATAATTTTGCAGCTTGGGAAACAACATTTGGTTTTTACATCTTTATCAACATCAATCTATGGCATCAAGTTACTTATTAAAAGCACAATTTGGTTTATATTCAGCACATACAATATGAGTTTCTCATCTCTCTATTTAAGATAATTTGACTTTCGAGGGGAACCAACATTTTGGTAGCACATGATTCATAATGAAAAATCAGCAGCTATATTTCAGTATGAATTTTCAACCATGGAGAAGCAAAATGTGTGCAATTTCTACTTTGAAATAATAAAGTCCACCTGTACTCACATCAGGAGGCATACTATTTAAGTATTTTCTCTATGGCAGATAACAATTTTAATATTTCTCTCTATCTTCAGGAAGAAGCTAGAGAGCCTGGCTTTCCATACATGGCAATCATCTTCTTTAACTGGCAGCATTTGTGATAGAATAAACTCCATTAACTTGTTCTATTAATGCCCTGTGCAGTCAGCAAGATCAATGCTGCAGAGAATGGTGAAATGACTACCAGACTTTCTCAGAGCCCTGCTGAGTGCTTTCTGCCACCCTGAATATGTAATTATTGCTCACGCAAACAGGTAGAATTTGATATTCTGTTGCTCAGGAAATCCCTAGAAATCGAAGGAGATTCTTAATGGAAGGAATAAAATGATGGTTTTCTCTCTTTCTTTGTGGTTCATTTATTATATCTTGCTGTAGATCTGTTATCAGTAAAATAAAATTATAGAGCAAATTTGAAGCTTTTTCTTTGTCTTATTGGCCATGACTCAACAAATTGACACAACCTAAAGAATTCTCAGTTCAGATGCCTGTCTAGGTCCATCAGTTCTTTGTCAAAAGCAGAATGTAAGATGAGAAAAAAAAAATCAAGGCCTATATGAGCTAGTGAAGCCATCATATCTGAAGCTGCTTTACTGAATATGAGTAAAGTAGAAACAGATCTTAAACCATTAAGATAATCTAAGCTGCATGTTTTGAAACTGGTGTCTTGTCCCGTAGATGGCCCAGCTGCTAGTACTTATCTGAAGAGAGGTATTCTTTTGATAATAACTTGTACAACAAGGGACATTAGCCACTTCAGAAGTATAAATGAGATTTTTTTTCTTAGCCTCTCCATGCATTTTGGGCTCCCTGCTTTCTCCCCTCTACAATTCTTCTCCACCTTCCCCATTTGAGATGAAAGCTAGCTTCAGAGCTGGCCAACCGCATGAACCTGTCAGTATCAACCCTGACTACATGACATTTTAGCGTAACAAAATATAGGACACATGAAGCTAAGCAATCACAAATGAAATAATTGAAAGGAAGAATCAGAACTGATGTATCATGAGAAGTATGAAAAAACAAAACATTAAAATTAAAACCAAGCCAGTTTTTGCTAGCAAGAATAATTTTTTTTCAGATTGAATATAAGTAAAAAGAGAAGTATTTTTCATAACAATGAACTCTATATTCAACCGTGTGTTGGAAAAGAATTCCTTTTGTAATACAGCAGTGTCTCTTCCCCTCTTATATTTAAAGGTCTCTCTTCATTTCCATTATAAATCCCCCGATTGAGTGTTTTTCAGCTTTACTACAAAAATTCACTGCAGACAGAAATCTTAAATGCAATATATTATTCTTGTGGTGGATTTTCAAGGCTATTAACATTTCTCATTTGTCCATTTGTGCATTAATAGGCCTATATAACTTGTTAAAATGCTCTGGTTATGAGGAATTATTTATATTTCCTTACTGAAACTCTTTTCCCCGAAATAAAATTAAACAATTAAATGATATGATATTCTCTTCTGAAACGGTAATTTTATGTTTATAAGTTATTCATTGCCAGGAAGTGACAGAAATTACATTTCAGCCCACAAAATCACTGAATCTTAGAATGGTCATGAACTGAAAAGACATTTAATTTGGTCAGGATATGGTAATTTTGCTCGGGAATAAGTAAAACATATGAGCCTACTTTGCAACATGGTTAGAGATATTTCCTTACATTTTATTCATGATGAAGTCCAAGCTTTTGTCCACGCACAGTGGATAAAGGGCATTCTTTCCCTTAAGGTAAGTCCAAATGTCATAATGTAGATTACATTTGGCACCAAAGAGAGTTCACGTTGGACTTCCATTTCACTCTACAATACCAAATTGCTTAACATCCCTAATATTTTTTCTTAGATTATTTTAGAAATCTATTTTTGAGAAGCAATATGAATTAAAGTCTAAAACACAATAAGTTGGTTAATTAGGCCTATCTAAACTCTTAAGTAGTAGCATATTTAGTAATAGAATATTAAGATTTTAAAAATTTTTTTCAGTTTTTGATTTGAGTAGAAAATCAATACTCATTGGTTGCATGTAAAAAGATTATTCTAAATACCGAGCATGTGAGCATAAATAAAAAACATTCTCCTGTCCTTTGAGTAACACACACTCTAACAGAGGAGAAATACAAATATCACCCATGTGAATTGTAACACATCCGTGTCAGGTGTCCATATTTGGCATTGTGAGAACACAGAATAGGTATTTGTTATCACATGTAGAGGTCAGGGAGTCATCTCCATAAACAATGCATGTCGCTTATTTTGCCGAGTATTTAGGATAAGAAAATAATTTGCCAAAACCTTTTATGTTTACTAAGTTATTTCCAACATGCAATAATGAAAAGCATATTGACATACTCTAAGCAAGAAAAAGATTACAAATATTGCAAATTACATCAATAAAAAGATTGAAGAAAAATAAAACAAGAAATGCAATATTGGGCCTGGCGCGGTGGCGCAGTGCTTAAGGTCCTCGTCTTGCACACCAGGGATCCCATATGGGTGCCGGTTCTATCCCAGCAGCCCCGCTTCCCTTCCAGCTCCCTGCCTGTGGCCCGGGAAAGCAGTCGAGGATGGCCCAAAGCCTTGGGACCCTGGACCCACATGGGAGACCCGGAAGAGGCTCACTGGCTTCAGATCGGCATAGCATCGGCCATTGCGCTCACTTGAGGAGTGAATCATCGGACGGAAGATCTTCCTCTCTGTCTCTCCTCTCTGTATATCCGCCTTTCCAATGAAAAAATAATAAAAATAAATCTTTAAAGAAATTTAAAAAAAGAAATGCAATATTAAGAAAGAAGATTATAACAGAGGGTTAGATGAATCCTAAATTGTGTGTAAGTTTGAAATTTTTAAATACCATATATTACGCTGTTGGGCCTGATGTGGTATCCTAGCAGCTAAAATGCTCACCTTGCACACAGATGTTGGGATCCCAGGAAATCCTTTGTTTTCAAAAATATTACTAAGAACTCTTAAGAGGCCTAGTTCAATAGCTTAGTGCCTAAATTCTCACCTTGCAACTGGTAGGATCTGACATAGGTGCCATTTCCCATCTAGCTCCTTGCTTGTGGTCTGGGAAAACAGTCGAGGACTGCCCAAAGCCTTGGACCCTGCATCCACGTGGGAGACCCAGAAGAGGCTCCTGGCTCCTTCCTGGCTTTGGATCAATGAGGTGGGCATTACGAAAGACACCAAGAAAGTAAAATTAGTAATAGAACAAATTGTGTTCAGGGTTAGATAAATTTTAAGCATGGAAAGTTGCAAGCAGAGGTTAATATCATAAAATGCAGAAGAAGCAGTTCAATTAAATACTGAAGTTTCTGTGTAAGTTGTCATTAAAGAGGTCAAAAGTGAAGCTGATTCATTGGAATTGTTGAAGATAGCAGCATTGTTACGGTAGGTTAACGACTGAATGAGAAGTGAAAATATCAATCATAAAATGCCAAGAACATGGGGTCATATCTAATTTATTTTTACTAATGTTGATAGGTTTATTACAAACACAAAATGGAGATCTTCCACAGCCATGTGTTGACAGGCAAAGATGAACTGATTCATCACTAAAGCTTAGAGAAGTGGAATTGAAAAGGAAGAAAATTCACTGAGCCAGAGCTAGAGGGGAATATAATATTTAGAAATTGTATTTCCTTGTAGATACATGAATTGATTAACATATATATATATATATATATATATACAGTTTCCAGTGTTCAAAATGAAGATTGAAATAAAAAGGATATTTTGTGGAGAGGCACATTTTGAACATAAAATAACAGATGGCAGTTTAAATGTTGTCTAATGTTGTGCACATGATAGAGAGTAGACATGTTGTAGTGTTATCTGCGGAGCCTGTAGAGAAGGAAGTGGAGTTCACTGTGCCATAGATGAGAGTTCACAGCTTTGAAGGGATGTTTCCAAACTATAGCAGGGCAAGTGTTAATATTACCTTTCTACACTAATATAGAAGACAATCTTCTGATATTTGACTAAAGACTGTAAAGATGAAACATCATAAGAATGAAAGAATTTTTGGCGCTAGAAAAGAAAAGCAATAGATATTCAATACTGAAGTTCAATCTAAGACTAAAAACACCAGTTTATAATATCCATAACAACTTCAAACACTAGATATTCCAAAGATGACCTGGGCCAGGCCCTTAGGCATGCTTATGAGGTGGGTGCTGGGTCCATGAGCGCCAGGGAGCTGTGGTTCTGGTGGGGCTTGTGTTTCCTAGCCTGAGTCCTTAGGCACCTGTGGAAACTGGCCCTTCTCAGTGGAAAAGTTGGAGCAATATGGCAAGCCCTGATACACGTGGAGTATACCTCAGCCCATTTGGGCCTACAGAGGACTACTGACACCATAGCAGAGGAATGATAAGAGAATAAATTGTACAACTACTCAAGACAAACAATGACAGTAAAAATTTGGGCAGATGGAGACCCTAAGATTGACTATGTCAACCAATGTACCTTAGGAGGATTTCTTCATTCTAAGTTAGGCAAGATCAACAGCATTTCAGAACTATCCAAACCATTTGGGTAGAACCCTTGGAATCTGTGCCACATCAGGACCCTGGGTTGATATCAGGAGGCCATGACTCATCCCTGGGTGACGCAATGGGAAATGGTAATGGGTAAGAGGCTGGTATGGCTTCTCGCCTTATCATTCCCCAGAATTAGGAAGAAATAGAAAGTTTGGAAACAATGATCACACCTAATTTTCTGTAACCCTCAATCCTTCCCACCCTGAATAACTATGCAAAAATCACCAAAAATAAAAATTTTAAATTAAAAAATGGGGATATACTAGTGGGTAAAACACATGTTAGTGAGCTAAGGCTATAAATGAATATGATGATTAATTAGATTAGAAATCAATATTAACATTAACATGCGTTAAGATGTATGTGTGATTTGGTGAATAATCATACCCCACAGAGAGAGTCATTCAGTGGTTTAAAGTATTCATGGGTGAAAGTTATTGGAACTAAATAGATTAACTTCTCTTTCAAGTTAAGATGTTATTAAAGATTCTCCACAAAGGCATTGCAAGTACCTAGAATAGCAGCATAGCTTAAAATAGAAAAGAAGACTTATCAGATGCAAAGTGTTTGTGGTAAGCTAGATCAATTACTGCTTATGATGACAAACAATTCAGTGGAGCTTGCAGAATAATCCAATAATCTGAGCTTCAAAGTGGAAATAGTTTCTAAATGAGAGGTGAGCACAAAGGACAGAATAGAGATCAAAAGTGCATCAAAGTAAAACTCTGTACAGATATACTTAAACATTAGATAATTTCGGTTAGGTAATAGGACAAATTTAAGAATCTAATTACAATAATAATCAACATTGTAATTAATTTCAAATTATATTTCACTGCTTTAACTTGAAAGTTGACTGAATGTGCACCTTTCTTTTATAAAATCCATGTATTATTTATGACAGAAGGTTTAGAAAATGTGTGTATTAATGAGGCTCTCACAAAATACCAAGTGCTCAGAAGAACTTACCAGACACTAAGTACGTGAAATCTTCTACGCGTGGTACTTTAAACAGTGTCTTCAGCATTATTTTATTTCCAATTTGCAATCTTTTTTTTTGCTGAGAATTTCTTACTGGCAATTGCAGGTATGTGAAGTGGAGTGGAGCCTTGTTCTTTCCCGTAAGGTCACAATAGCCTATTTATAAGTAAAGTTCAAGAATAATATGATATTTTACATAAAGGATAAAGACAGTGTATTTCTCAGTAGTGGAAACAGAAACCACATCTTGTTATCATATTTTCCAGCAAGCCTCAAAGAGGGCCCTTTCAATGACCAGCACTCTGACATTGTTTTGATGAGAAATAAGTGGAGTGACAGTCTCCTATTCTCAGTCATTCTAAAGGGCATTGATAAGAGACAGAGCAGTGTCTGAATGGTCTCAATTCCTGCTGGATTTGCCTTAGGGAATAAGGATAATTATAATGAT
Organism: Ochotona curzoniae; assembly: GCF_017591425.1. Classification (NCBI taxonomy): domain Eukaryota; kingdom Metazoa; phylum Chordata; class Mammalia; order Lagomorpha; family Ochotonidae; genus Ochotona; species Ochotona curzoniae. The sequence goes on along the minus strand of NW_024466502.1, from coordinate 35,630,597 downwards.
GAGCTGTGTCATTATTATTTTAATTTATTGAGTGCTAATGGTGCACTCAACAGAGTAGTAAATAAGGAAGGAAGGGAAATGGTCCTTTCTCCAGCCTCAAGACAGAGAAAGAAAACAATAACAAAGACATAAAAAATGGAGGGCAAGTTCAAACTTTATTGTTAAGTGAGGTACTATGGAAAAATAGGCATAGAACATGATGTATTTTTAAATGTTATTAATATAAAGGAAACAAATTTCATGCATTTCATAGATACAATTGTAACAATTACATGAACCAGAATTCCATATGGGCACCAGTTCATGTCCTGGCTAATCTACTTCGCATCTAGCTCTCTGGTTTTGACCCAGGAAAACAGTAGAGGATGAGCCAAAGCCTTTGGACATTACACCCTGGAAGAAGCTCCTGGCCAAGCTTCAGATTTGTTCAACTCTGACTGCTGTGGCCCCTTGTGGAGAGAATCAGCAGATGGAAGATTATTCTCTCTGTATCTTCATCTCTGTGTAAATCTTCCTTTCCAAAGAAACAAAATAAATCTTAATATATAAAGAAAATCATTCAAGATTAGTTGTGAAAGAAGGCTACATTGTGATAAAAAAAAATAGCACTCTGTCTTGATGTGTAGTTCTCTGCTTAGGAGCCCTTTTTTAATTAGAGAAAGTGATCTACAGGCCCTAAAGAAACTAAGATTGCTAGCTTATCTAGAGAAAGATAAACTATGCCAAGGACCTTCATAACGGGCCTTTAGGAATCAAAAACTAATTTTTCAAAGGAAGCTAGTCCTCAGGTTGATATCAGAGGAAGGATTCAGAAGACAGATTAGCTTGCTATTAGCTGCAATGGAGAACTTTCCTTCAGAGGCAGCCAGACCAAGGAAGGGGTGTGCCAGTCTTGTGAGCAGTGGTCATGTTGAGGACAGGAGGGTCAGCAATGGAAGACCCTAATTACTTCCCGGCCTCATACCAGTGATTTCAATGTCCCATTCATGTCCTATGTAGTGTCTTCATTCCATCATTTGCCAATTTAATGAGCATATACCATAGTTTACACTGATTACCCATGCTATTATTCTTCTCATCCCTGGTGGATGGCAAATTTCCATCTACAGTTGCCTGAAATCACTTGTGGATCCCAATAAGATAATCAGTCTCTGATCCATAAAATAACAAATCTTAGTTTATAGTGCTTAGTATGGACTATATAGATGTCCCAAATAAATCTTTACATGACCAATGCTAAGATTCAAAACAGCTAACCGGTCTGAGAAAAAAGCTATAGTATGACATTTAAGAAGGCAGGATCTGGAGTCTGATGGAGCTCAGTTTGTATTCTGCTTTCCAGTCCTTACTTGTTCCTTATTACCTACCCTCAAAATCATCATTATAACACATTAACTAGACAATAACTGAGCACATTATGATTACTCTTTAAAAAATTAGAAAGAGTCTTTATTTAATTCTGTCAACAACAGAATTGGACAGTTATTAAATATTTACAAGCTGCAGTCTAGATTGTGCCAACAGAAAACAGCACTGTAATTCAAATGCAGCAGCTCCACTTGGCAGGCTCTGGACTGTCTGGATTGCAAGATTTGATGGTAACACCCTCAAAGGCATAAGGATCGAGGAAAAGGGGCTAGGCTTATAGTTGGGGCATACCATTAATTAAGATAATTATTTGTGTGATAAGGAACTGGTGGAAAGCATAGCCATGATTTGCGGTTAGCAGAAGTTATCACTGGCATGACTTGAATATCTCTACAGCTCTAACAGTTTTATGGCAAAATATTTTTTATTGTGATTTCACAGCAATCATGTAGAAGCATTCCTTTGAAAGATTATTGGACATATGCTCTGTTGAATAATGTCCTCAGATGAAGACATTCTCCCTTGGCACTTCCCTCTAGCTCATTTCTTACCCCTTTGCACAGGGTAGCATAAATTAAAATGCGCTATGATAAGGCCAGGCATCAGATTGGAACTAGCCATATTTTATTGACTCTAAGACAAAGATTTTTACATGTTAATATTTATGAAATCTGACTGTATCCCACAATTGATGGTGTATATAATTTAAAGGCAGGGTATTTGGGGAGCACATTAAAAACTTTATATATTACACTGGATGGCATCTTGGATTTAATGAAATACTGTGGCGTCTGGTTAGTAAATAGAGAAACCATAGCTCTAAGATCATGTACAAAAGTTCATGATGAAGAGTCTGGAAAAGAAAATTATTACTAATAATATACATATGACAATGCTAAAGAATAACAGGAATATATATTTTGGAACGTGAGCCATAGGTCTTACATAAATGGTTTGTTATCACATATCAGTGTAATAATTGTTTTAACTTTCCTGAGCCAATTCCTAGTTCACAGATTAGAGTTATAATGTCAACAAGCTATTATATTTATTGGCATATGTATACATAGGCCCTCAAACACTCATTATGTATTAAAATACAAAATTCAAATATAAATTATTATTATGACACTATTTTTAGATTTGTGTGTTTTAATTACATATTTTATTTTCAGTGTAAATTTAACCATAATGAGAAGGTATAAATATTTTCCATATACTTCCTGAACCCACACATGGGTAAGTCCAATATTATCAACATCATCTAATGAAATGATACATTTGTCACAACTGATGAATATGCATTGACATATTGCACTACCCAAAGTTCATAGTTTCTATTACAGTTCTTTATACCATCCTTTGTTTATGAGGGCATAGGGGAAATGGTTGTGATTCCATTTGCTTTCCTATTCTTTATTCCGTTATTTCTAATATCTCATGGACATGTCCTCTTGCAACAATGATTACATAGGCTTTAAATCATATAACCATATATATATGTGTTGCTTTTGTCTAAATTCAAGTATAACAACTGTAACCAAACAATTCCCAAGCAAATATTTTCTTTGTTGAGAGCAAGGTTACCTGAACTGAACTTTGTTTAATTGATTTACTCAATGGAGGCACTAAGAATAGATTTGTAAGGTCCAAATTAGTCTGAAACTAGTTAAGGAGCTGAGGGATGGAATACTGCCACAATTAAGCCATGTCTGTCAAAGCATTTCCACTGAAGAACTCTTTCAAATAAGCTCTATTTCTGGCTCCCAGAACTTTAGTGCATTTGAATGACAATTGCTCATTGCATCACAAGTGCAAAGGAATTTATGTCATATTCTGTAAGCATCATAATATTAACAGGAATAACCAATATTCATGGAAGGGGAAAAATAAATGATTTCAGTAATTATAAAAAGAACATTGAGCTATTAAAATTAGCCAGATCTTTAAAAAAATTCAACCCAGCAGAACTAATGTTATTAAAAATAGCAAGATCATAACAAGCAGTCATTAGAATCTGCATATGAGAGTGAGAATGTTCTTAATTACAAATTACATTTACAAAATTATTTTGAAGCTGTAAATCAGTACAACAAAGAATAACATGTTTAAAGAGTAAAGTGTTTTAGGACATTTTCAAATGCAAATGATGGAAGCAACAATAGCAAAAATAAAGGTTTTCCTTCTTTTTTGAGTCAAATATTTTATTTGAATCAAATATTGTGACAGAAATTGCAAAAGTTTTCAAAATCCCCTGTCATTTAACTTAATCTAGGATATTCTTTTCTAGAAACCCCAAATGTCTGCATTGTCATCCTGAGATACAAGTAGATGAAACTGAATTTAAGTTTCCAGAAATGTGGACTTAAAGTTCTGCTATCAGTCATGCTTTTAATATTGATTTATCAAATTTATTGATTTATCCAGCTAGCTAGCTAGTAGCTATCTACCGACCTATTGATTGATTGACTTCCTGGAAGCTATTATGCAAAATGTCTGGAAAACATGGATGTGTAGAAGCTTTTGTTGTTGTTGTTTTCTGGCTGACGACAGGAACCAGAAACTCATGTTGAATTATCCACATGACTGATGGGAACACAACTGTTTGAACCATTGCTTGCTCCATACCAAGGTATACATCATCAGGAAGCTGGAAACATGAGTGGAGCCAAAATTTGAACGTAGGCATTACAATATGTGATGCAAGTAATCCAAGTATTATCTTAACTACTTTACCAAATTCCCACTGTTGGTGAAAATATTCTGAGGCTTTTCATTCTACAAAGACATAACTTTTCTGTACTCTTTTCACTAAGCAGGACCAAAAAAAAAAATCCTAAATACTATATACAAAAATAAGATTAATATTAATGTTATGTAAGTATTTTTAAAATAAGTACTTCTGAGGAAAATAATCTTAGTAGGTGGAGTCTATGGGACTTAGTTAAATCATGAGGATAGTAATGTCCTAAATTGCTCTTTTGAAAGAGACTCAAGGACCTAGAGTAGTCTCTCATGCAGATAATGACCAAACTGAAGAACACATCTTGAATTATGTTGGGCTTTCACCAGATAGGAATCCTGGCAGTGTTTCGACCATAGATTTCTGAGCTTCCAGAAATATGAGAAATACATTTTTATTGTTAATAAGATATGAAACCAATGATAATTTTGTCATGGCAGCCTAAATAAGCTGATAAGGCATGTTTCCATAAGGTTTCATTCCATATATCATGGGCTGGGACAATCCTAAACTGAATTCAAAAAGAAAAAGAAAAAACAGCCATTGTAATTTGGATATATTCCTCAAAATCATGTATTTGTTTAATGTTTATTCTTCAATGTGGTATTGTAGGAAGTGGGGGTTAATGAGAAGCAATTGTGTCATCAATATGGAGGTTTTATATATTGATGAGACAGGGTGAGATTCTATTTTTGTTTGTTTATTTGGAATGTTTTGGCTTGCCCTTATTAGGGCAACATCTCCATATTTAGGGAGCAGCCAAAAGATTCTTGCTCAGTGTGAACGTTATGCCTAGGTTTCAGAACCATGAGCTGAATAAATGTATTTATAAATTACCTTGTCTATAGTGTCCTGTTAAGACAACTAACAAACATCAACAGAAATAATGCAAATCCTAGAATTACATAACAAAAAATAAAATACTTATTTTAAAAATGCTTACATAACTAGTATGAATAGGCTTAAACCAAAAGGAGGGGGGAAAGCTTTAGTAAATACATGAAAGATATTGGAGATCACTCAAACAGCCATTTTAGTACTAAACTTGACCATACTGAGTCCATTTCAAAAAGAAATGCAATTCTTAGGGAGGGAAAAAAAAACCCAAGAGCATGGAATTGAAAACAGGCGCACACAAGAAGAAGTCAATAGACTTAAACAGAAAATTGGGCTTACCTAATTTATCTTCTGAAGAAAATTGACTAATAACAAGCTGATCAGAGCCTCAAGGGCATTTTAAGAGCATCAGGAAATAGAAGAGTGAATATGGGGCCAACTACAGGCTTGCAGCTGGGTTAGATTATCCCCGGACAAGGCTCAAGTCTGGAGGGAGACCCGGGCCTATGAGCCACCATGCGCTCAGAGCCAGGTGGGTTGGTGTACCCCAGGGATGGGGCTTGGGTGTAGAGGGATGCATGAGCTGATTGGCTGGAGATGCTCAGATCCGAAAGGGGCCTGCTAGCCTTGGCTCTGAGCTCCTAGGTGGCAGGGTTCGGGCTGGGTGGCCTGAGCCTGTCACACAGTAGCATTAGCTTCTGGACCACCCAGGGGTGGGATTTTCAGGGTGGAACGCATAGGCTTTTAAGATTCAAACTTACACAGCAGCCCTCAAGGAATAGCAAATCCGGAGTAGTTAGTATTGACCAATCCCAAATACTAAAGCTAGGGCTGAGGGTCTACTTGGCAGTGCTAGATCACAGTACTTGCCAATGAGAGTCAAAACAGTGGATGGGTAATGCTGGGTTGGGCCATGGCACTAAACAACATGTGAAAGAACTGTGTCTGGAGAAGATTCTGTGGGAGATGTGTGGCCCACATATTTGACCTGCAATTTCAACTGGTTTGCTTGGAGCTGGGTGTGGTGACAGACTGACCCAGGCACTGACACTCGTGGGTACTTGGGTTGGATATAGGCTGGGTTGGTCCAAGCTGCAGCATCCAGAGACACACTCAACAATATGGTGGGTCAGACCACAACGTCCACCGCTCATACATATGTAGGTCAGAGGGTGTGGCTGATGACTGGTAAAAGCCTAACACCCATTGGCATGGATGAGTTATGGGTCTGGTAGTGGGTCTGTTGGGGAAACTAGTCAAATTCCCCTGATGGGCTATTATTCCTGCTCATGAACATGTGACTCAGGCATGGATGATGGTCAGACTGGGCATTGTTTCTCCACCTGTCTGCATGTGTGTGGGGTAGTTTTGGAAGGAGATGAACCAGGCCGGGCCAGACCAACCTTAGCTCACCAGCAAGTGTGGGAGCCAGACTGGAATGTGAGGCATGCCTGGCTAGGCTACCACACCTGCTGGTTTGCATGAGTCATGAATGGGAGGGAACTGGGCATGGCCAGGCTATAGCACACACCAGTGAGAGTTGGGACTGGGTGTTGGCTGGGACAGGCCAGGCTGTAACATTCAATGGCAAAGGTGAAGACAGTGGATGGACTATGCAGAACTGGGTCAGACCAACCACTGGAGTGAGGGACAGGCCTTGTTGGGGAGCTTATGGGATGCCCCGGCAAGGTTGTAGGATGAAAAATCTCTCTATCCATTTTTTTCTCCCTTTCTATTCAAATAAATATTTAAAATTATAAAATAAAAATATTTAATTGACATACAATAATTGTGTGGATTTACATGTGGGATGATATTTTGACACATTTGTTCATTGCATATTGATCAAAGCAGACAATTTGCATACCCATCCTTTCAGTATGTATCTCTTCTTTGTGCTGAGAACTTTAAAATTCTCTCTAGTTATTTTGAAATACAGAATTAATTATTATTAGCTATAATAACTCTATAAGAATTCATGAATCATCTTAAATAAACCTAGTTTAGTAAACACAAGCATTAGACAATAAAAAGTTGAAATCAACATCATTAGTCAGAAGAGAAATGCAAATTAAAGCTACAGTGAGACATCACTTCATAAACAGTAGAAGAGCAAAAATCATAAAATGCAGAAATAATAAATGTTAATGAGATTGTCAAAGAATTTAAAATTCTCAGGCAAATTTTCTGGAAATTCAAATGGTACAGCAATTTTATAAAGCCATTTGTTGGTTTCTCAGAATTTTAAATATAAATACCATATCTACCGCCAATTCATATTCACTACTACATATATTCACAAAATTTATAAAAGAATTATATTCATGTTAATTCTTACACACATCACCATTGTCACATTACTTATAGCAGACAAAATCTAAACTAAGCTAACTACTCATGTAATGAATATGTAAAAAATATGTGGTGTGATAGAGCGCAGTGGATTATGATTTGGCAATGACATACTGGAGTAAAATGTGTCAACACAGAACTACCATTGGTATCTTCTAAAGTGTAGATGAAGGTTTGATAAGCAAAAGAAACCAGTAAAAATTCCTGATGTTAGGATTTCATGAAATATCCAACCCACATAGGCATTCCAGTAAAAACATAAACAAAGCACACTATCATGGTGTGTTATATTAATATAATATAATAATGCCATCACATATTTCATAATGATAGATATAATCTAATCTAGATATAATCTGATCTAAAATCGCCAATGGAGATAAATCACTGCCTTATATATTAAAATGTATTAATATAATAGTCACTAAGTTGTAAAATCTGACATGTTGGACCAATGTTGTTGAAGTGGTCACCATATGTGATTTTAACATTTGCCATCCCAAAGATTTTGGCAACCTGTGCACAATAAATTTATGTTACATTATTTGAAGAACATTGATATGATTGTACTCTTCTCATGTAAAAATCATAGTACTATAGATGCTGTCAGTCATTTCCAAACATAACCTCAAACATTTTTTTTAATTCTTTCCCTCAAAATCTTTAGCTAGTAATATACTCTTTTTATGTAAAATTCTTTGTTTCTTCCTTATGATTACTTTCAATACCTTATTGTATGATAATTCTAATTTGTATAAATGAAATAGTTATGTTTCTAAGTTACATTTCTATTTAAAATAATGGGAGTAGAAAATTTGCCTTAGATATAATTTTATTTATTTATATCCATATGTATAATAACGTAAAATGATTCTGAGAACATTAGGAGCATTTATTATTTGATATAATTTGTTGCTTTGTTTCTAAGAAAACTGAATGAGAATTTTGTTTAACTGTGTCTTTCCTTAGTCTCCATAATATCACTCACATGTAGCCCCTTACAGCCATAGGAGTCTTGCACACTTCTCTAGCTACATTTTACCATTCTTTGCTCATTTTATGACACACATTGTTGTTCTATGCTGATTTACTCATTCTCATCTCCAAATTCAACACATAATATCTTATTTGGAATGCAAATCATCTCTCTTGCAATTTCAAGTCATTCCTGTAGTAACCATTTTTTTCTCAAAAAATCATTTTTTTTTTTAAATTGGTAAGGCAAATTTAGAGAGAAGAAAAAAAAAAAAAAAGAGTTTCCATTTGCTGATTACGCCCCAGATGGCCACAATGGCTGGAACTGAGCTGATCTAAAGCTAGGAGTTCCTTTTGGATCTCCCATGTAGGTACAGGGGCCCAAGGCTTTGTGCCATCCTCTATTGCTTTCCCAGACCACAAGGATTGGAATTAATATGGAGCAGCTGGGACTCAAACTCGAACCAGAACCGATATGTGATCTGTAGCATGCAAGGCAAGGATGTTAGTCACTAAGGTACAGCATAAGCTCGTGTAATTACATTTTCTTCATCAAGTTCTACAAATTGTTCAACTTGATTCCAATCCTCAATATCAAAGAGTCTGGCTCCAGTTCTATCCTATAATCTCTAAATAAACTAGCTCCTAGCAATTAAAAATGAAATGGCTTTGATTATTGTTAATACATGTCCTTATTTAATTTGGAATTTACTATTTCTAGAATTCTCACGTAGATATACTTGTTCATATAGTATCCAATACTTAGAAAAACTGGCAAGCGTGTCATATGAGAGAAGTTCAGAAAAAGAAAGAACAATAATTCTCTAAGACCCACTATGGAATGATATTGAAGGTTATCTGTGCACTTAAGAGTGATTCTTAGAATTTTCATGGAAAGGAAATGTCATAACCTATAGTCCATTCTTATCTTCTGTAATAAAAAAGGCAATGAATGGCACAACTTTTTGATATCTCTTATAAATTTTAAACATCTTAAAATTGCATAGTATTATTCCCATAAAAAATTCCAAGAAATAAGAAAGGCAGAAATATCAATCCGGAAACCTATCGAGTACATTCTAGGAGTTGTAACATTTTATTTTTTGCGGTATTTTTAAAGTATAAATTTTCCTTTTCTTTTGAGCATTTCCTTTGGGCTTACCTGCCTCCCATATTTATTTGTTTTAGCAATTGCCTCATAAATAGCTTGGTTGGCACAATGCCATACCAATAAAATATCACATTATCATTGTCAATGTGATGATCATTTTAGATTAACATTCAAACTTTTCAAGTTCAGGAAACAGATCTGTCTCTTCATCTCATGCTTCTGAAATTTGGTTTCTAGACAATTTGAGCAAGATGTTTTTTAAATAAAGCATAATACAAGGAGGAAAAGAACAGCTTTCTAAATCTCAGCATGAGATGATATCAAAGGGTATCTATGAATTTGGGAATGAGTTTTGGAGGTTTCCCTGAATAAGAATATCATAACTTATAACTCAAACAGAGGAATGTGATTACTATGAAAAGGTAAATAAAATGCATCTAGATCCCAGGTCTACCAAGATGAAATATGTTTGTCCCTGGAAGGAATTTAATCCACTCTGAACTATATCTGACTCTCCCTTCTTGCCTTTTGTCTTTTTTTTTTTTTGTCAATTCTTAAAGGTCTTAGAGAAAAAGTTTGTTTCCCATGTTCACCTTAGCACCTGAAAGTCCTATATCTTGCACAAAACTCTTGGATCCATGATATCAACATCTTAACAGAAAATGATGGAATGTATTCTGAGATTTGGCATAGTGTTGGGATTACAATTGAAAGTGTGACATGTTGACCTAGCCAAACCTAAAGAGGTGTCGACATAGTCATTCATACCTCCCACAGAACACACTCAGCACACTCAGTATTTCACACATTGTTATAAGGAGTAAATGAAATTATTTACTATAAGATCAAAAAAGGTATTTTCCATATCTTTTTTGAAAAAAATCTATTTCTGTCATATAAAAAAATGTACAGGAATTCATCAATGTTAGAATTCTGTCTAATCCACCACGTACAACAAGAAGAGAGGAAGCAGGTTGGTAAGAATTTTTGAAATTATATTGTGCTTGCTTTGGTCCCCAGATAAGAGAGGTGTTCACATTTCCTCCAAGGTCATTTCACTTAAGTGAATTGTTGCTTGCACATTATGCTTCCTATCTTCTTCCCAGGCTGTTGTAAGAATTAATGAGATACTCAGCCCAGTTCACATATTTCTCCACACCTCTGTGAATCTCCTCCACACCCCAAGGAGTACTTTATAGGCATCCTTTACTGGATTTCAGTATGCTCAATTAAGGAAAATTTAATTAAAATTTATTTCAAAAATAACATCAAACTCCCAAATGCTTTCAAACTTACAAATGTTCCTCTCTGTAAAACACATATTAATTAGAGATCCCAGCTACATTTGGTGTCCTTAAGATTTCTTGAACTATTTAACCAAGTTCTTCCCCCTTTAATTTTTTTTTAAATAAGTGTAACTGGAGAAAATCTCCACAAAATTAATATGCATCTTGTACCCTGCTCATTGCTTCTGTACATAGAGTTATTCCAATTAGTTGGAACTCTGCACACTGATGAAATTAAGCAGTTACAGACAGGAATACTAATCTGGCCTTTCACCTCTACTTTTCTTATTAATTCAAAGTTAAATCATCATAATACTTAAAGATCATTGGATTTTTCAAGATAACATCAGTGTTTTGTAACTATTCATAGATTTTTGTATCCTAATAGTTTCACGAGATTTCCAAAAAGAAAAAAAAAAAGGAATGGAAATGAAACACTCAATTTAATTGGGTTAAAGGGAAATAAGAGAGAGAAGGCCAAGAAAAATGAAAATGAAAAACATGCAAATGCTGACTTGGACCCTAAGGGTTGAATGAATTTGCTGATTCCTGAAACAAATAGTTGGTGTGTTGTAGCAGACTGAATTGGTTCTGTACTCAGAACACCTTTGTAATGCTCAAATATACACTCTGTTACAAACCAGCTGTGTGGTTTTGGGCAAATCACTTAAACTGTGCTTCTTAGAGTTCTCCTTGTCATGAAGAGGAAACTACAGAGACTTTATAGTCTCTTCTAGCCTTACTTCCCAGGTCATCTTTGTGATATACTCATTGTGCATTATCTGTGAATGGTTCTGTATCTCAAAAATCATATATGACATCACATGTAAGTGTTGATGACAGGCTTGTAACATGTTGACATTTCATATTCAGTTTTAAGTGTTAAGTCAGGACTTGAATACAGGTTTGCTAAACTATCACAATTAAAACATCCAAAATCAAAACATACAATTAACCATAGAGCAAGCATGTTGGCTGGGCTGTTCCAGCTGCTCCATTTTATATCCAGCTCCTTGCTTGTAATCTGGGAAAACAGCACGGGATAGTTCAAGATTTTGATTTTTTAAAAAATTTTTGACCTTTGTTTTATGTTTAGAATTAATTTTAAAATCTTGCTCAACTTTAGAAGATGCAGACAGTTCATTTTCTTTCCCAGGTAAATATCTGTTACTCTACTAGAGCTTCCAGGGTAAGAAGGTAAAGGTTTGGGGATCTGCCTCACTGACTACAAAAAGGCAAAGACTCAAGATACCTTTCATATTGTGGTGAACTTCTCAACTGCTTACATGAATAGAAAGCAATTAGCTGTATCTTCATCTAATATTTGTAGTATTATATACATGAAAACATACTCTGTTCCATAATTTAATTAATTATAGCTGGTTGTCTCTGAATCAGATTCTGGTCTCAAGAGTTCTATAGCATGGTTCCTGACAATATAATGATTTTTCTTAAGTATTTGGATAAGTGCAAATACACAGATTTGAATTTAACCCAAGACAAATTAGTGCAAAGATAATACTAACTCAAAAAATCTGCCAAATAAAATTAAAGAATGAAAGGGAAAAAAATAAAGAAAGCAAAAAAAGAGAGGAGATGGAGAGAGGAAAGGGAAAGCAGAAGGGAGGAGAGAGGGGAAGGGAAGGATAAAGGAGGGAAAAGGCAGAAAAAGGGGAAAAAAAGAAAAATTCTGCTACTATGTTCCATAAAGTCGGTCTCTTGAAATCACTGTTTCAGCAGGTCACTGAGCTCAATACCACGGTTAAATAGTTTTATGGCTCTTAATAACATTTGTTGTATGCAAGCATAGATAGTGACAAGGGAATCAAACCTTCTGCCTCACTGCATTTTGTTTTTCTTTGTGAGTTATGAAAAACAAAGCGATGTACTGAAAGCCACAAGGTATCAGAAGCAATTTAAAGATATAACAATCGGAGTCAAGCACGATAGCCTAGTGACTAAAACCCTCACCTTTATGTGTCAGGTTTCCATATGGCTATATGTTGGTGTCATGGCTTCTCCACTTCCCACCTAGCTCTCTGCCTGTGGCCTAGGAAAGCTATGCAGGATGGCCCAAAGCCTTGGGACCCTGCACCTAAGTGGGAGAACTGGAAGAAGCCCCTAGTTTCAGATAAGATCAATTTTTGCCATTGTGAAAGACCTGTCTTTCTGTCTCTCCCTCTTGCTCCATAAACCTGTCTCTCCAATAAAAATAAATAAATCTTAAAAAAAAAATCAAGATAGTCATGACCATTTTTGTTAAGATTCTAAGAAAAATGTTGTATCTGTATTTGTTCTGTTGTGTCTTCCTTCAATTTAAGAAACAAATGCTGATGTGTGCAACTGAAGGATTGTAATCATCTATGCCAAAAATACAGAGAAAATTCTTTTAAATAACTTCGGTTTAGTTCTTTTGCTTGCTTGTTTTTCTTTACAAAGTACTCCCCAATGTAAAAAATGTGAAGAAACTCAGATTAGAAATAAAATAGTTTTTTTTTTAATTTTATTATTTGGCATACCTCATTTATGAGGAAATTAATACTCAAAAAAGCATTAGGACAATTTTGATTTTTAATAAAAGACTGTTTAAAGCAAACAGATATTTTAACAGGGACTCTAAGGAATTTTAGTATGACTTTGAGACCTATTTATGTCAAAATATATTCTTACATATTATGAAAGACAATAATTATAGATTATTTATTAAAGAAATTTTGATGAGGAATGAGATTTAATTGACAAAGTTTCATTTGATTATTGATTGAAATAATTTATTTTTCCAAAACTAGTAACTAACAAAGCTGATTTTAAAAATCAGCTTCCATTACTGTAAAGAAGAAAGTATGGAAGATGAATTTGCCCTTTAAAAGAAAAGAACTATTTTTCTTGTGTGTGTATCATAGCTGGAATGCACTGTGAATTTATTTGCCACATTCATTGTAAGTTTAGACAAATGGAGCTCAAAGAATAAGCAAATCTAGATTGGAAAACCTTTTGGTCTAAGACACATTGTGCATTCTCTTGACACTTAAGGTCAGAAATGAAAAGAAGCAAAAAAAAAAAGTCTGTGAAGAGTGTTAATTTATAATAGAAATAAAGGATATTTGAGTGCTGCACAAATTGACAGGAATTTTTGATTTGTTGAATTGAGGTTATTAATTGCCTTCTTTAGATAATTAAAGCATTTGGTACTCAAAATAATTGGATTCATTGAAAATAAAAGATTAAAAGTTGACAGTAGTTTCATTCTGACTATTAAACTCTATTCCAATAAGTAAAAGATTCTCTATTTAAATAAATCAATTGCATTATTAAATATAATTATTTTGGCTTTATCACATTAATAAAGCATGGTTGTTTCCATATTCAAGGGAAAGTTTAGGAAATGACGTAAGTACAAAAACTTAGAAATATGTGTTAGCTTAAGGTCATGTTTTGATATGCCTTCTGTTGGCACTGATTAGATAATGATTCAATCTACAATAAATAATTATTGTAATTTATTTATAAAACTTCACTTGGATACAATTACATCCTAAGTATCATACACTCACTCATCAAAATAGTTGTTTAGGGACTGCCATGTTTGCCCAATGGCTAAATCATCACCTTCTGAGAACCAGGATTCCATTTGGATGCCAGTTTGTTTCCTGGCTGTACCACTTCCCATCCAATTTTCTATTTCCTGAGAAAGCGATACAAGATGAACCAAAACTTTGGGACCCTGTACCCTCATGGGAAACCCAGAAGAAACTCCTGGGTTCAGATTGGTTCAGCTCTGGTCCTTGCAGATACTTGGGGAGTGAACCAGCCAAAGGGATATTTCTCTGTTTTTCCTTCTTTTTGTAAATCTGATTTGCCTGATCAATAAAATAAATACAAAATAAATACATCTTTGAAAAAAATTGCTTAAAATACCATCCAATAAGCATTGTCATATTTCCAAATAATCTTCATTTCTAAAATAATACTCAGTTATTTATATTAAGTCAGTGAATTTTATTATCAGTTCATTTTAGACTGGTTGTGTAGCTTAAACATTAGATTTCATTCTTTAAAAAAGTGTCACTAGCTTTAAAGAACATGTTCCAGCAATGTAAAACAAAGCACTGAGGCTGGCACTGTGGCATAGTTTATGGAGCCTCCCCTGTGCCAGCATCCAGTACAGGTGCTGGTTCCAGTTTGGTTCATGATTTGTTTGCTTGAAAGTCAGAATTACAGAAAGACAAGTATAGATAGTATGCTTCCACTTGCTGATTCACTCCTCAGATGGCTACACTGGTTGGGATCAGAGAGGCTAAATCCAGGAGCCAGAGGCAGCAAATGGATGTGCAACATGGATTACAGAGGCCCAAGCACTTGTCAGCTGTCCCCCAGACCACTATCATACAGCTGTATCAGATGTGGAGTAGCCAGGAATTTAACTGGTTTCCATATGGGGTTTCAATATTGCAGGTGACAACTTCATGGCATCCCATATTCTAGATTCTTAACTTTAAACTTCATAATTTTAGTTTTAAGCTTCATAAATTTTCAACTCTATATGCATCAGGCCAATCAACTGATCTTACTTCTCTCATGTAAAGGTAAGGATAAGTATATCTGCCCACCTATTATCATATCTTGTTTTGAAGATCAAGCCACATTAATTCTCATAAAAGTACCTTGAGAAGGATAGCATTGCTTGTGATACCTGCATCCCAAACAGGCAGTGTGTCTTAACTGCTCCACTTCCAATCCAGCTCCTTGCTAATGGCCTGGGAAAAGCAGTGGAGGAAGGCCTAAGTGGCTGGAACCCTGCCACCTCCATGGGACACCTGAATGACGCTCCTGTGTTCTGACTTCCATTTGTCAAGCCCCAACCTTTGTGACCTTCTGACAAATGAATCAGTTGATGGAAGACTACTTTCTGTTGCTCTTTTGGTAACTCTTTTGAATAAGTAAATAGACCTTTAAAAAATACAATTCACAATAGAAATTCTGCTACTTTTTTGAATATAAGAAGGAATTTAAATAAGAGAAATGCTGTAAGTATCACAAATAAAAAGGGCATAAAATAACAGAAAACCGTTTAGCATGCAACTCAAAGAGTACAAACTACAAGTCTTTTTTTTTTTTTTTGTATTTCCAATTTATTCTTCTATCTTCTGTCACTCAGACTGTTGTCTAAGAAAGCTGTTTCAAATCTTTTTCTTCTTCTCTGTGTCTTTTCAAAGACAATCTGGATAGACTTACTTTGGGATATTTCCTTGACTGGTTTTTCGAAGACCATCATTGGCTAAAAATTAAATAATTAAAGTGCTTTGAAACCCCTCTCTCTGGTGTCTCCATCTACTATGTCTTCGTTTGACCCCTTTGCTTTTCCCTGGCTATCCACCACAAGATGAGCTGACTCATCTTGTGCAAATAGTGTTCATATCTCTAAAGATAAATGTTCTCAACCAAGCCTGCCACTTAGAATGCATACTACAGAAATTTTGCCATTCAAAACAATGTTCCAAAGAAAGTTCAAATTGGTACTTCATTTCAGGGAAGAGGGCCTTTATCAGCCATAATCTCAACCTCATTTCTTTTCACAGTGATTTAAGAGAAGAGTTATGAATTCGGTTTTTAACATGTTGTTAGAATTTATTTTAATAAGACTCCTTGCTTCAATACTTAAGATTTTATACATGTAAAATTGCATTAAATACATCACACTACAAGTGGTTTCGTGTTTTATAATTTATTTTAAAATACGTGGAAAACAAAGTGAAATATCTCCGTATATTATAATGATTTACTATTTCAATTTCGTGTTCTCTTGAAATTTAGTACCTAATATGTTCATGTGATTGATTCCCTAATCCTTCCTTTTTAATGTTCCTGTGCAAATCAGGTTAACTATTTCATAAATCTGTATTTCATGGGCAAAAATCAATCATGCTTATTGCTATCAACCCCCAAAGGATGATACCAATGAAACTTTGAGTCCATCTGTTTTTGATAACTTTATTGAGGTATAATGTCTATGCAGTAAAATTCCCTAATTTTAAGCAATTTAATGATTTTGGTAAATTAATAGAGCTCTGCAACCACCCATGAAATGCAATCTTACGACATTTCTGTGTCCAGCCCCCTTTTCAATTATTCAGAGCTTTTATTTCTAATCTCAAGGAACTTCTAATCTATTTTGGCTTTGTAAATTTGTCTTCTGTGAACACTTGCTGCAAGTGGTATCATATGTATATTTGTATACATATTATGTGTTGTATCTTTCCTTCCATCTGGTTTCTTTGATTTGACAAGATGCTTCTAAGTTAACCCAAGTTTGTTTATATATCAAGATTTCATTAATTTTTGTTTATTATGTCTTCATGTAAATATGTGTTGTAATTTTTTTTATTATTGTGAACAATGCTGTAATGAACATGATGTGCATTTTTAGTGTGGACTCTTGATTACACATCTTTTAGGTGGGTACCTAGAAGTAGAACTGCTATAATCCATGATAGCTATATTTAACTTTTCAAGAAACTCTCAATTCTTCTTCCAGTTTGGCTGTGGCATTTTTTAAATTGCTGTCATCAATGCATACATTTAAAAGTCTTGTATTCTCATTTACTCGTGTACGTTTTATGAAAGAAAATCTTGTGGGTGTGAGCTTGTATTGAATTGTACTTTAAATTTCCATTTCTCTGTCAGATATTATTAATATCATTAAAAATGACCAACGTATCCTTTAACTGATTTTTTTTTTTTTTGCGGAAACAAGTTATCTCTCTTTTTATTACTCAGGTATAAAAATTGCTTTCATTTCACGATCCAAGCTTTATTTTATTAGATACATCATTTATGAATATTCTAATCTGTTAATTTAATTTTCATTTCCTTAATGAGGAGTTTGAGACTAGTCTTGTGCTTTCTCAGGTTAAGCCATCGCATGCATTGTCACCTTCCAGCATGGGCGGCAGCTCATTTCACACTGCTCCACTTCCCATCTCTTAGACTCGCGTTTTGGGGAAAATATTTGTTACTATGTCTTTGGATCTCAAAATATTTACATATAAAAATAATATCCATAGATGTACATATATGTATAAATACATATTCATACGTTTTATGTATTTATATGTACTTATATATTTAATATCTATATTAACATATTTAAAGTAGATTTTCCTTAATATACTATTTATGTTGTAATCATATATCTTAAAGAAACAATTGGAAAGTGTAAAAATATATTAACATTTTTTGTAGCCTTATTTATGCAAGAGGAAATTTGAAAGCAGCTTCAAATGCTTTCAAGATGGGAATTAAAAATGTGGGGGTTGGCATCATAGTACAGCAGATGAAGTCACTGCCTATGATATCAACAGCTTATGTGGGTGATTGCTTAAGAATTGGCTGCTCCACTTTTTTTTTTAACATTTCTTTTTTGTTTGTTTGTTTTATTGCAAAGTCAGATATACAACAAGAGGAGAGAAAGAGGAAAATGTTCTATCTGATGATACAGTCCCCAAGTGACCGCAATGGCCAGAGCTGAGCCAATCCAAAGCCAGGAGCAAGGAACTTCTTCCAGGTCTCCCATGCAGGTGCAGGGTCCCAAGGCTTTGGACCATGCTAGACTGCTTTCCCAGAGCACAAGCAGGGAACTGGATGGGAAATGGGGCTGCTGGGATTAGAACTGACGACCATATGGGATCCTGATGGGTTCAAGGCAAGGACTTTAACCACTGCTAGGCCACTGCACTGAGCCTGCTGCTCCACTTCTGATTCAGCTTCCAGCTAGTGTGCCAGGGAAAGCACCCAGAAGAAGCTCTGGGATTGTGGCTACAGGATGGCACAGCCATGGCATTCTGGCCATTTGAGGAGTGAAGCAGTAGAATGAATAACTCTGTAACTCTGTTATTCAAATAAATAAAAATAACCCTTCAGTATATAATAAAATATAAGCACTCTGGCACCAAGGCATAGTAAGCGAAGCTTCCATCTTTGGCACCAGTTCAAGTCCCAGATATTCCATTTCCAATCCAGCCCTCTGTCTTTGGCCTGGAAAGCAAGGAAAGTTATTTCAAGTCCTTGGGCCCTTTCAAACATGTCAGCTACATGGAAGAAGCTTCTGGCTCCTGGGTTTGGATTAGCTCAACTCCAGCTATTGTGGCCATCTGGAGAGTGAACCAGAGGATGAAAGATCTCTCTATTTCTTTCTGTCTTTTTCTCTGTGACTCAGTCTTCTGAATAAAAAGCAAAATAATTTTAAAAGAATCAAGAAAAAAGTGACATTAATAAGTTGCTAAAGTCAGGAATTCAATTAACATTCATATTTTTATCTTTAAATGCTGCTGCTTAGGAAAATTCTGAATATAAAGTAGAAAAAGGTAAAGACAATTTCAACTAATAAGTCTTAATAAAATTGAGACTATTAGCATAATTCTCAGTTTTTTTGAAATGGTTTTAGTATATCTTTTCCCTGAAAGTTTATTATACTGAATGCAAACAACAGAAACACTTTCACTTCCTTTTCTTGCAAGAGCATGTAATCAAATGGAGATTATTGTTGTTATTCTATTCTTCATTTGGTAGCTTTGACTTTAAAGGTAGACCAATTTTTTCAGGTAGATATAAATATGACTCTGCATAAATCTCTCAGGGAAGTCTCTATGCAGCAAACCAAAGTTTAACATTTAAAAAATTGGGAGGGTTAGGGAAGGGGCTGGGGGGAATCCCAGAGCCTATGAAACTGTGTCATCAAATGAAATAAATTGAAAAACAAATTTTTTAAAATTCTCCTTCTGGGGCCCAATGCAGTTGCCTAGTGGCCAAAGTCCTCGTCTTGAACCCACCGGGATCCCATATGGGAGCCGGTTCTAATCCCTGCAGCTCCACTTCCCATCCAGCTCCCTGCTTGTGGCCTGGGAAAGCAGTGGAGGACAGCCCAAAGCCTTGGGACCCTGCAACCGCATGGGAGACCTGGGCAAAGCTCCAGGCTTGGATTCTACTCTACACTGGCCATTGCGGGAGTGAATCATCAGATGGAAGATCTTCCTCTCTGTCTCTCCTCCTCTCTATTTATCTGCCCTTCCAATAAAAAGAATAAAAAGAAACAAAACTGAAAAAAAAAAGGCCTCTTGTCTATCTCTTGTCTATATAATTTTGGTCACCTTACCCACAGTTCTGCTATGAATTTCAGTTGCCATTCAGCTTCTTTTCTAAGTTACAATCCTTGACTTTTCGCTTTGTCAGCAGGTCTTTCTCACAAGAATATCTGTGAAAATATCCCTGTCTTCTTTCCAGTCAACAAAAAGGCTTTTAGTGTGATGCAAAAGTCAGATTTGTGGATAAATATTTTCTTTGATTTGGCTGAAAACCAAACTATCTGATGACTCTAGTAAAATACTGCAAAGATACAAAAACATTAACTCATAAGGGAAAAGAATGCAAGCTTAGAATCAAATTTCTTCTAAACCCTCACATAGAAAAGAGTGAATAAAGCACATTTCATAGAAATCCACAAATGGATAAAGATTGTAGAGAGACCAGTGTGGCCAAGGTTCTGAGTACACAGGCAAGCTGTGCTTGCTGAACCACACCAAGCTTCAGTTTCCCATTGAAAGCCACGAGCGGTAACTTGTGACTACTACATCAGATATCTGCAACACTGCTGTATGTGTGGACCAGGCCTGATAAATGTCATAGAATAGCTGTTGACTTCAATATCCTTGTGAGAAGATGATAAAAGTAACTACACTGGGTATCTTCCCACCAAGCTTAGAGGCTTTGATTATTTGATGTCTGTGTGCATAACTTTCTTTTTTCAAACACTACTTTAAAATGAGTTTAAAGTCTTACTCTAAGACAGAATGTGTTTAAATACTTCATATGCATTGTCTCATTTTTTTTTCCAATGAAAATCTGTCAGACAGATTAAATTTCCATCTAAGCAACCCAAAACTGAAAAAGGTTATGTGAGGTCAAGGATAGGGTGACAAAGCCAGTCTGGCTGGTGTTAATGTATTTACTCTCAGAAACTAAGTCATAAACGTCAACGCAAAACTTAAAAGGAGAAAAAAAAAAGTCTGCTTATGTACGTAGCTTCTCTAGATCTTTGCTTACAAGTTGTTTCTAACCATAGTTTAAAAATCCATCTATACCTTCTCTAAGCAATTTAAAACATATCAATTTAGTTTCAAAATAATTTTGATGAATCTCAATAAGTTAAAATAATAAAAGATGATTCTAGCACTTTCCATAGTCTGCATCTGGTATGAACTTTGGTGTTGATAAATAAGATGTGAATAGACAGGCCTGACTGTTAAGAGAACAAATGGTTTGTTTCATTCACTGTCATGATTACACACACATGCATTCTCATTTTTTTCAGCAAGATAAAATCTAGCTGTTGTATCTTGTCTTAAAGATTTGAATTACTTTATTTTTTACATCTTAATTTGTGGGACTAGCATATTGGCAGAGGGAGCTAATATTCTGTCTTAAGCCCTGACATCCCATGTGGGTGCCAGTTTGAGTCCTAGATGCTCCACTTCTGATCTAGTTCCTGGTTAACAGTCTGGGAAGTAGAATAGGATGGCCAAGTTGTTGGAACCCTGCACCCACATGGCAAAGCTGGAAGGAGTTCCTGGCTTGCAACTTTGGATCAGCCCAGCTCTGACCAGTGTGACCATTTAGGGAATAAAACACTGTAAATCAAGATGTCCTACCATTTTCTTCATTCATTCACTCCTAACCCCAAGCAGTATTAACATTGGCAGTACTGAAGAATGACTGAAATAAAACAGTTAAATTTTTAAAGATTTATTTTTATTGGAAAGCAGATATAAGGAGAGGAGGAAATACAGAGAGGAGGACCTTCCATCCACTGATTCACTCCCCAAGCGGCCGCAGTGGCCAGAGCTGAACTGATTTGAAGCCAGGAGCTCTTCCAGGTCTGCCATGCAGGTGTAGAGTCCCAACACTTTGTGCCATCCTCGACTGCCTTTCCAGGCCACAAGCAAGAAGCTTGATGGGAAATGGGATTGCTGGGGCATGAACCAGTGTCCCTATGAGAGCCCAGCACATTCAAGGTGAGGATTTTAGCCACTATGCTACTGCTCTGGGCCCAAAGCAGTACATTTTATAAACACAAAGCTTTCAGCTATCTAACTTCTTCTTTCTTCCATATTTTACATATACATGATGCCTTGGGTACTACTTTTGGACATTGTTTCCTGAAAAGGCAAATTTTTACAGAAAGAGGAAAGACAGAGAGCTTCCATCTGGTTCACTTGCCAAATAGTTGCAACTGCTAGAGATGAGCTGATCCAAAGCCAGGGGTCTCTTCCAGGTCACACTTATTGGTGTAAGATCTCAAGGACTTGAACCAATTTCTGCCACCTTCCCAGGCCATTAGTAGGCAGCTGGATTAGAAATGGAGCAGCCAGGACATGAACCAGCGCCCATATGAGATGCTGATGCTTTAAAGAGGAGGCTAAGTTCGCTGGGTCTCTGTGCTGATCCTGGGATAGTATTTCCTGCTACTCTTTCCACTGAACTAAACAATTTTATCATGTCAATGATTTTCTTACCATCCTCAGGTCAACAACTCCAGATTGACTATTTTCACTGAGATATGTTCTAATTTCCTACTTTCCTGCTACTTCTACTTGGACAGTGGGAGGAACCTAACATTTTGAATTTAACTTGTACAGATTCCTTATCATAACTGGCACTTTCCTCACTGTCTAATTTTCTCTCCATGCTTTTCTCCAATACCTTTATAGTCCTTGTACTGTACCATAAAACATAGACCACTCCAAAAATTTCTTTCATCTAAATAGAACCTGCATACGTGGTCATCAGTGCCTCAAGGCTTACAAATCATAAGGATACGTCAGTGCTCTAGCCACCAAGAAAAAAGAGAGAGAGAGAGAAAGAGAAGAAAAGAAGGAAGAAAAAAGAAAGGAAAGCAACCAAATTGTGCATGAAATAAAATCATGTTAATGCAACTAAAGACTCTCTATAGTACTTCAAGTTTGAATCTGTTAGATCCTGCTTAACGTCTGTTAAATCTAGCTTGTTATGTATAACAATGCTAGAATGCTACAGACTGAGTTATTAACAACAGAGTTGTTGTTTCATGGCGGTTTAATAGCAAGCTGCTAGCACCTGCTGGTACTGGTGAGAACATTCTTGCTCATCCTGACAACAAAAGTCTTCACTTGTGTGTGAGAGATCTGCCAAATCAGAACTGTATTCCTGTGTTTAGAAACCCACGAATCCTATGATGGACAGTTCATTCTTAAGACATCTAACTAAATTTGCTTTCAAAATATTTTTCCAAATATCATCAATAAGTCAATTTGGGGATTAAGTTTCTAACATACAAACTTTTGGAGGATACATTCAAAGCATAGTAATATCACACTTCACTTTCATTCACCACTCAACATTATTGAAAGCTCCAATATTACCATCATATTCAGTTGTTGGATAAGTCATGTTTGAAAAAAAAAGTCAGTAGAGTTGAAAAAACTCTTATTACTTTATAATTTAATGAAATGCTTATCTAAAATGTGAATGCGGTTGACCATTTTACCTAACAGCTGAAACAGCGTAATAAACCTCCTGCCAGAGTGCCTGACCATGCTTCCAGATACATTTTCTTGCTAATATTCACTCTTGGGAGAGAAAGTAAATGGCTCACCCACATTGGGGGCATTAATTGGCGTCTTAGCCCTTAGCTTTGGTTTGTCCTAGTTCTGGCAAGATGGGCACATGAGGAGTGAAACAGCAAATCAAAGAAAGAAGTCTCTCTCACTCTATTGCTCTGTTATTCTCTGCCTCTCAAATAAATAAGTACTTATCATGTGAGATTGCTAGACTCCTAAGCACACCAGTATAATGAAACACTCTGAGCTATTTGATATAAATCAGAAGCATTTCGTTGTTTTTTAGTCTAGAATATAACATTCAAATACCAACATGTTATTAGGTGTGCTTCTTCCATTGTCACTCTCCATTCCAGTGGTCTTCTGATCATCGTTGGCATTGCTTACCTACACTGCTTCGCCCTCTCTTTCTTATACATGGTATGTACACTTCGTGTCTGTTTATTCTCCTGTGTAGAAATGAATACCAATGGATTAAATTCTTCCTGTCCTATTCTGGTATAACTTTATGTTAATGTTGTTGCATCTGTAAAGACCCTATTAGATATTGGATGCCAGGAATTCAACATAAATTTTGCAGGAACACAGTTAAACCTACTACATTAGGGAAATTGAAATGCAATATAAAGACCTGTTTTAGAACTAATGATTTTGGGAAAAAAATTGTATTCATTCACTTTCATTTTATTTGAAAGAGACACACAGAGAAAAGCATATATCTTCTGCCCACTTATTTCCTTCCCAAATACCCCCTTAACACGCTTTGAAAGGGCACGCAAATCATATGCTCCAACATGAGATTCATGCACACTGAGTGACATGTTAACTACTATTGCTCTAAACACCTGCCAAAGAGTTGCCTCTTTAGAGCTTCCTCTATAGAAGGGTGGCATTGCTAGGAGATAGCCCTCTGATGGTATCAGGAGGTGAAGCCTTTGGGGGTTGAGTTGTACCAATAGATCCTTCACTAAGAGATTATCCTTCACATAAGACACCACAGATAATGTCCTTGTGTACTTTCCATGTGAGGACATAATAAGAAAGTATCATCTGTACATTGAGAAGAAAACCTTTACCAGGAAAGTGAATCTCCTATTGCCTTTATCTTGGACTTCTGCTTCACAACCAGATAGAATGTGTAAAAATATGCTGTGTCAAACTACGAAGTGACTACTGTCAGCCATATACTGTCTTTAACACACTCACCTAAAATCTTACTGATTTATAACACATTTGAAATTAGCAACAACATCAACAACAACAAAATCCTTAGAATTTGAATCCAGATAAATAATCAAGAATGCACATGGAAGACACATCAGTCTAGAGTCTGGAGCTCCTGCTGATCTGTCACATTGTAGAAAATACCTACTATTGGAAACTTTTCCTATATCCTATCTCCCTCCGTAACTAAAATTTAAGCTAACTTCCTGCGATGTAGCTTCAGTTATTTTCATTATTCCAGAAAGTTCCTTGCTAGATATTTCTTACCTGTTTTATGTAGCTTGATCCTCCTATCTGACCTTGTTTCAGAAGTAGTTGCTTTAAAAGCTTTGTGTTCTCACTCCATTTGTCACTAAAAACTTTTTCCTCTGACAAAACTGTGCTAAATTCTCTTCCTCTGGGACTGTGTTGTTTGTGTTAAATAAGGTAAAGCCTCAAGCAATGCTGTGTTTGTGCTCCAGGAAGTCTCACTGGGAAACACTGGCTTTTTCCCCGTGTGTGACTAAGGGACACGCCAGGCCCTGGACATTTGTTCTTTTCAGTCTTGTCCTAGGTCACAGAATTGCACGACATTCTCTCCCCTTACAGCTCCTTTTGACACAGAATCTGTAGGCTTTCCACTTTAAAATCTGATAGAAGCTTTCAAGATTGTATCCCTACATGGGCATTTCTGGCTTCCAGTACAAATACTTGTCTCCTTTATTGTACAATATTTTTCTCATTAACCTAATGTGACTCCAGCTGATGTTTAAAATAGCAAGGTTGCAAAATTGAACTTTAACATACTCTGGAAGCATCTGATCCTCTTACTCCTAATTTCATGATAAGGAGTCAAATTCCTGCTCTAGCTGAATCTTCCTCCACAACATGCAGGGGAAAGTAGTTTGAGATTTCAGTTAAGATACAAAAGATAGGCTATTTTCCACCAATTCTTAACGCTGATCAAGTTCCTAACGCAAGAGAAAAATCAAACACATTGCAGATACGTGGATACGGATGCAGACTTCGGATTTTCAGATGAAGTACTGTTATTTCTGTTTTTTAATAAGCCAAGAGATCTCTTAGGCATGTTAGTACTCGCTGCTCAGAACAGTATCCTCAAAACAGTAGCTGCCGCCTGTCCTGCTTCTCTTCAGAATCCCACATATTATTTTGTAAATAAAATGAAAATATGTTTGAAAAATAATTTCCATATCCAAATGATCTTGGAGCTATACAGTTGCTGTCTTCAAGAAGACAAGACATATATGAGAGGCAAACATCATTTGGTTTTTGGTATTTTGTTGTATGCATTTCAAGTTGTGTAATCTAAATTTCAAACTGCTTGCAGAGTTTTACACAAATTGTTGGGGAAACCTTGGGATGTCATTTGAAATTTTAGTGTTAATTTCCTTATTTATAAAAATAAAGAAAAAGCTTAATGAACAATAGTGATTAAATAGTGTGAGTTGTATCTAGAATTTTTTGAGATTAAGCTTCTGAGTTATTTGTTATTATGCACAGAAATAATATTCTTCCATTATAAAACTGAGCTGGAAAGAAATGAAGCTAAAGATTCATCAACATTTAAGGTAACTTTAAAATAATTTTCCCAATATTTCTGCTTTTTTTCCCTCTTAATTCTTGTCTTCCTTCTTACCAGGAACATATACAGCAGTCAATTGTTCTGCAATTACTCACGCCAAATTTTGTTCATTTTTACACCCAAATCACAATACCAGTATGCACCTCCAAATATAGACTTTTGAATAATACTGGTTTTGCTTTGTGATAATAAAACAAAATTAGTAGTAAATTTGCTTAAATAGGCTATCAATTCAATGACAAAGTTCACAATTTTTAAGCAACAATGAAGTTAAATATACCATTCAGTAGCATTAGCTTAACGGTAGTGTTTTGGAAATAAAAACAATCAAATGAAAAACATAGAATTAGTAAAAATCACCATTGCAAATGGATAGGTAAGTAGATAGATAGATAGATAGATAGATAGATAGATAGATAGATAAATGAAAGATGGACACAGATAATGGATTATGTGTAGGAAATATGTCCTATGAATATACTGGAAAAAATGATGGAAGTTATGTGATAGTATTGTGTTTATCAAAGACAGAACAAATCAATCAACAACCTTAGCTGTCTGTTGGCAGCAAAATACTCGGCAAATGGAGACTCTAGAAGGGACTGTGTCAATCAATGGATTCTTCAACGACCACAGCATGCTTGGAGTGGCGAGACTGGTAGCGATCCATGAATGGTGAACTATTGGAACCACTTGATCGAGTATCTCAGAGCATGCCCCACATCCGGGACTTAGGGTGGGTGAGAAACTGGGTGGGGCTTCTTCCTCTATATCCCCCTTTACCTCAGATACATGAAGGAAGCGGTATGGAAGTGATGGTCTTGCCCACTTCCCTGTACCCCTTGAACCTTTTTTACCCTAATTAAATATGTAAGGATTGTCAAAATATTAAAAAAAAAAATTGATACTAGAGGAGATATCACTTGTTCTCTGAGAAGGAAAAGTGGTAAGGGACAGATTAAAGACACAAGGAAGGCTGAGTATGTAGTGCAGTGGGCTAAGCTACTGCTCAGGATGGGTGCTTTTCAATAATGAGTGCCTGGGATGAACTGTTGGTCCCACTTCCTACTGAGTTTCCTGCTAATGTCATTCTGGGAGGCAGCGAGTGATGGCTCAAGTACTTAGGTCTCTTGCATCCAGTAGAGGCTGTTGTGGGCACTTGGGGGCTGATGGAAGATCTCACTCTGTCTTGTGTGCTCATGATGCCTTTCAAATACATAAATAAACTTTAAACACAAAAGGAAAAAAAAGAAAATTTTATTTTATTTTATTTTAAATTTATTTATATTTGTATTGGAAAGGCAGATATACAGAAAGCAGGAGAGACAGAGAGGAAAATCTTCCATCTGATGGTTCACACCCCAAGGGGCTGGAGCTGAGCCAATCCGAAGCCAGGAGCCAGGAACTCTTCCGGATCTGCCACACCCATATGGAATCCTGGCACTGCAAGATGAGGAGGTTAACCACCACACTATCATGCTGGGCCCAGAAAATTTTATTCTTAAATAAGTCATGATAACTTCATAATAAAAATGAACTTAACATTTACAACACAAAACTTTATGACACCTAACGAAATCTACACTCTTGAAAAGGGGAACCAAATAATAGTTACAAAGAGTTCATCTCAGGGCCCAGAGCGGTGGCCTAGCAGCTAAAGCCCTCGCCTTGAACATGCCAGGGATCCCATATGGGCGCTGGTTCTAATCCCAGCAGCCCCACTTTCCATCCAGCTCCCTGCTTGTGGCCTGGAAAAGCAGTTGAGGATGGCGCAACCTTGGGACCCTGCACCCGCGTGGGAGACCCGGAAGAGGCTCCTGGCTTTGGATCCGCATAGCATTGGCCATTGTGTTCACTTGGGGAGTGAATCATCGGACGGAAGATCTTCCTCTCTGTCTCTCCTCCTCTCTGTATATCTGACTTTCCAATAAATAAATGAATCTTTAAAAAAAAATCAAAACATTTTAAGGAGATTTTTTTCATTAGTGTTTATGTATTTGATAATCATTTCCTTTTCTTCTTGCCTTATAACTAGGGAGAAGGGAAAATGAACTCAGCTACCAGTGATTCGTAATTTATAGAAATTCATTTTTTAAAGAACTGAGCCCTACCAGTTATTAATTATTAGAAGATTTACAGTACACTTAAGAATGATGTATAGCTATGACTGCTAGAAAAGAATGGACCCTATGCTAGCAGCATAAAATAAGTGTTGCATTTATACATAAGGAAAGAGGACTTAACTCCGTCATTATTATTGCCACTTTTAACAGCAATACCACTTTACAACAGCCATCATAATTATTGTCACAGGCTGGGAGGTTGTGGGAGGGCAAGAACATTTTTTATAGATTAATAATTTCTTGAGGTCATGGAATACAAAATGCGTTTCTTCTCTATAGGGAAGAGGAGGAGGCAACGGAGCTACCTGTGATTCAATCTGAGAAGCCCGGGTTTATGTATGAAGATCTTAACCAGGAAATGAGATTGAGTCGCTTTAAAACTCATCAAGTTCAACCACAGTAAATACTGCTTGGTGGCAATGAAATCTTAATTGGTATTTGCCTCCTGTTAAACAATTCTAGTGCGTAAGAGACCCTGAAATAGTATTTGCTTCTCATGAAATGTTCTTTTCTTAACTCCTCTTTATCTTATATTTTGGAAAAAAAAAATTGCCATTGCCCTGTATTTATCTGCCATAATTTCACTTCCTATTAAAGACCGTTTTCTGGAATACAGCATAAAAATTTCTCAGAGGTAAATCACCATAGTTTTTACTACACTGAAGATATTTCCAGCAAAAGACCACACTGAAGTGAATTATGTCTATTTTTAGAAACATAATGTCAGATATGACTTTGTGAAGATGTTTCTAGAATAATGTCATGACCTTTATACTTAATTATGGTGTAAGATAAATTGAAATCAGAATTTTTTTGCAGACACAACCCTAATTTTTAACAGAATTTAGACTTACACTTAATTCATTCACATTCGTATGTTTAATTTTTATTTCAAAATATTAATATATTGAATGTTATTTTATTAAAAATGATTAGCTATGGTTTTTATTCTCTGTGGATTTATAAACTCTTCGGGGACAATAAATATTAACAGGAAAAATAAAAATACATCTGCATTCCAAAAAGAAAAAAACTATTTTAAAAAATTCGAAAGCGCATTGAACCAATTAAGTTTCAAAGTAAAATTTTTGCAGCCAAGTGAGTTTTTTTGCTACTTTATGTAAAAGGATCAGGGGTATACTATTCAAACACATTAATATCACTCAGTACATTTTTATTAATAAAAGGGGCATAAGGAATATTGGGAAAATTGATGTAAATTAGGAATGCTTCCAATAACACAGAACATGAGACTAGCTTATTAAGCTGAAACATCATAGTATGTCAATCATAGTCACCTTGTCTGTTTCAGGAGATCTGAGAATATTACAGTTCTCTGTTCTTTTCTATTTCGGGTGTTTATACAGATACTGATACTGAAGGTATTCCTTTTCTTATACTTAATTCCAGTGGTTCAAAAGGTTGTGTGTGGTAAAGATAGGGTTAGATCATTGTCACAGAGTAAATCAGAAAGTAGTAGGAATCTGGAAAACAATATTGAATTCAGATAAAAATGATTTCAGTTCTCTGTCAATCTTCAAACAAGGTAAATAGAATTTTTGCTAACTAATTTCTTAAAGCTTTATTTATTTTTAATGGAAAGGCAGATATACAGAGAGGAGAAGAGACAGAAAGGAAGATCTTCTGTCCAATGGTTCACTTCCCAAGTGGCCACAACAGTTGGAGCTAGGCCCATTTGAAACCAGGAGCCCAGAGCCTCCTCTGGGTCTCACATACAGGTGCAAGATCCCCAAGCTTTGGGTCGTGCTCGACTGCTTTTCTAGGCCACAACCAGGGAGATGGTTGGGAAGCAGTGCTGCCAGGATTAGAACTGGCACCCATATGGGATCCTGGTGCATGCAAGGCGAGGACTTTAACTGCTATGTCACCACACTGGGCCCAAACTAATAGAATTCTTAAAAATCACACAAAAACAGAGTTGTATTTATTTCTAGTTAACATCAGTTTGAAGTTTGTATATAGCAGTTGTGAGACGCTAATGGTCCAAGCTCAATCAGTGGGTGCCCCATTTGTTTGGGCATCTGATATGCCAGACATTGTCAACAGTGGAACACGCACGGGGGATTCACATGATGAGCCATAAGGCAGAGTGAAAATTGCTGAGCCTAACACAGGCTTCTTCTTCTTCGCTATAATATTTATTCATTTTTTATTGGAAAGACAGATTTACAGAGAGAAGGAGAAGCAGTGAATGATCATCCACTGGTTCACTTCGCCAAATGGCCACAATGGCCAAACTGAGCGCATCTAAAGCCAGGAGCCGGGAGCCTCTTCTGGGTCTCCCATAGGGGGTGTATGGTCCAAGGTTTTGGGCCATCCTCTACTGCTTTTCCAAGCCACAAGCAGGGAGCTGAATGGGAAGTGGAACAGCCTGGAAGTGAACCGACATGCATATGGGATCCTGAGTTTGCAAGGTGAGGATTTAGCCATTAAGCCACTGCACTGGGCCCCTGACACAGACTTTTACAACCAGAATTGCTATCCGCAGACATGTTCTCAGCAATGCCTTAAGACTCATCTGCCAAATACCACAACTGAATTGTTTTCACTCTCTTAGTGTCATCAAGTCATGATTTGAGATTCAACTGCAAGAATTCAGGATCTATGTGCTATTCAAACAATAGTAGCATCCATCTAGCATCAACAATTATTAATCTTTCAACTTTTCATCACAGATGTGAGCTTGGGAACTAATGAAGCTTTGACACTGTAAAAGATCTATTTAAGTGAAACATTCATGTGTTATTCATCTTACTTTAATGGCACTTTCTTTGAAAATCCCAGCACATTTTTTCCTGTTGTGTATTATGAAACTGGATGTCAGCCATTTTAACATGGTTAACATCCTTTCATCAATGACTTCCAGGCTCCTTACCCACAATTCTAAAAAGGTGTCTTTTATGAAGACTATAATAAAAGCAACTGGTGGAAATAGAACCAATTGTATTTGTTCCAGAATATTGGCAGATGGAGCGTTGTTTCTAATTTTTCATGTTAGTAGCAGCATTATGCTATCATTGTGATAGGCAGCACAAGTCTCATTCGTTTGTGGCGATGGCTGTGAGATTCCCTCCTGGTGACACTACCACTACTTGTTGCTTTGACAGATGAATCACTCTCCTGCAGTCTCGTGACTCATACATTGCTATGGACCTTATGGCAAATCCTCATTTCAAGAACCTTTTCTGTTTAGTCAACCAATCTCCCTCAAGACGACATGCGTGGCTCCTACAGCATGAGCAGGGTTAAGCATCCTGTGTCTCAGTGAATGAGAACATAGTTGGCATCTCTTGTATGCCTTTCTTTACTTGGATTTTTCCTGGCAGACTCCTGCACTCACTTAAGCCAGGGAAGAATAAGCAGCAGATCCTATGTCACTTGTACATCAACCTCTGTTGATCCCACATTGCTCATTTCTAAGGACTGCCGGATACAAAAACCTCAAGTTACTGCAATGCCATAACTCATCTGGCTTCCTAATAGACTCAGAGACGTCAGGTTCATCCTCGTGGAGGAAATCCCCATGTCTGCTCTAACGTTTAACTTTAGAAAATCTATTTCTCCTTTCTAGTCTTACGTAATTTACTTGCAGCAGAACGCTGGAAGAATTTAACTACCTTTTGATGTATGCTGCATGATTTTATTCACATCATTCTTTGAGATAGATGGGTTTTTAACCTGTATTGTCCTTGGATTCAGACTTTAGCTGCATTCCCCAAATGCATTTATATACAGACGTGTGCTTTACCTGGGGAAAAAAAATAAACTATTAACCTTAATCTATATACAAATCGTGGGGAAAATAGAGTTGTACTAAGAAGCTAAAACAGTCCTTTGCACCTCACTCAGTACCCCACTGCTATGCAAAATATTTAGCAGCATGAAAACAACTTAATAGTCATAGAGTCACTGGTCCCATCATTTCAACCCCTGGGTGCATCCATCCTAAATTTGTTTATATAATCGATGTTTCTGTAGTATTCTCAGTATGAAAGAGAAATCAAAATGCATGCCTAACATAATGCTGTCAATATTTATGACACCATGTAAATCTAACCCACATTGTTGGAGAAAACTCAGATTCTGTTATAACCCAATAGCTCTTAAATAATAAAGTTTACTTCGGGTGATTAATCATCAGAATCTTGCTTACACATCTCTAACCTGATCTTCTAAATCATATCACATCTTCTTTTCATTTCGTAAGAATCTAGATGATCTGTATACCTTTCTTTGATTTATGATTTTGAAGTCGAGCTTGTGAAGGGCTCAGTTAACATAGAAATCAATAAAGCTGGTGCTGAAAGGGCCCTGTGTAAGTGTATTTCCTTTTTTCACCCGCAGCATAACCCAGCTCACAGTTTTCTGGTATGAACATTACTTTCAAGTTAGCACACAAGCGTTATTCATATTAAAATCTAAACTGGCCATTAGTTTGTATGTTTATTAATTTTTATTAAATAAAAATTATAATTTATCAATGACTACTTCTTATTATTTTATCCTAAACATAGACCGAAACCTACCCTTAAGGAATTAAAACACAATTTTAAAATTACACATTGAAATTAATAATCTATAGATCAAGTTATCCTTTTCTACATCACTTAGCTTCTGGGTGCTCTAAACAAGTCTGTACATATTGAATACCACATTCTGTCTAACATTTTTGTAGTGTGTTTCATCATATTATCTACTACCGCATGCAGTAACTGACCTGGCTTATGAAAAGAAGTAGTACAACAGTATAGCATAGCATAGTCATTCTCAATTGACCAAGAAAAGGAAAAAGGATGCATAAATTTAATTAATTGAAAGCAGCAAACTACTTTAGATGCTGCACACTCATCCCATGTGGGCATCTACACTGCTACATTTCTGATTCAGCTCTCTGTTAATGTGCCTGGGAAAGCAGCAGAGGATGGGCCAAGTGCTTGGGCTCCTGCACTTGCTGGGGCCAACTGGTAACTCCTGCCTCCTGCCTTCTGCCTGGCACCATCCTAGCCATTGTGGCCATCTGGGGAATAAGCCAAAAGATGGAAAATCTGTATCTCTCTGTTTCTCCCTTTTTCTCTGTAACTCTGATTTTCAGAAAATAAATAAAAAAAAAAAAAGAACAACAACAACAACAACAACAAAACCGAAAAGAAAAGATAAAGAACTGTTAAGGACCTTTTCAAAAGATGTAGAGTGATACTCCTAAATTTAAAAAGTTGAATATACTTGTATGGACGAAGAAAGTGTAATGCCCCAAATATTTGTAAAGCCTTATTTATTTGACTTGAAAGAGTTACAAAGAGAGGGGGAGATGCACAGAGAGAAATAGGGAGATCAAGAGAGCGAGAGGCAGTTCTTCCTTACACTGAATCACTACTGTAAATGGCCACAAAGGCTACAGCTGGGCTGATCTGAAGCTGGTAGCCAAGCTCTCCTTCCAGGCCTCCCACATGGAATGGGGTAGAAGGCATTCAGGCATGCTCCATTGCTCTCCCATGCTTTAGCAGGAAGCTGGAATGAAGTGGAATAGTCGGGACTAGAACTTGTGCCTTTATCAGATGCAAGCACAACATGCCAAGGATCAACACACTACACTGCCCCTCACAAATATTTTTTTTAATTTTTTATTGTTAATAACATTGTATTATGTGATACAGTTTTATAGCTGCTTGGATTTCCCCCGCTCCTCCCACAACCCTCCCCCCATGGTGCATAGCCACAGTTCAAGTTCAGTTGAGATTCCTTCATTGCAAGCACATACCCAGCATTGAGTCTAGCATCTTATTGTCCTGATAACATTTAACGGCTTCTTGGGGAGGCCTTCCCTGGTCTGAAGGCAAAGCTAACAGAGTAAAATCCCGGTCAGTTAAAAGCCCCAACAAAACATCAGCAACAATATATAGTGTTATGGAATTGATTGACATAGTGTTGAATAAACAATGTGTTAAAAATAACACAAATACTTTTGAATGAAAAAATATCCCTTTTCAAAATAAGTTATATAGGGGCCTGGTAGCATGGCCTAGCGGCTAAAGTCCTCGCCTTGAACACGCCGGGGTTCTGTGTAGGCACTGGTTCTAGTCCTGGCAGCTCCATTTCTAATCCAGCTCCCTGCTTGTGGCCTGGGAAAGCAGTTGAGGACAACCCAAAGCCTTGGGACTCTGCACCCATGTGAGAGACCTGGAAGAGCTCTTGGCTGCTGGCGTTGGATCTGCATAGCATCAGCTGTTGCGGTCACTTGGGGAGTAAAACATCGGATGGAAGATCTTCCTCTCTATATACCTGACTTTACAATAAAAAATTTTTTTTAAATTAAGTATTTTTTAAAAAAGCTATTTAAGTGTCTGTAACATGTACTGCTTAAATTACTTAAAACCCTCACTGTGGATAACTTAAAATGTCTTAAAATAAATTGATTATAGTGCAGGCTATGTCTATCTCATTGTGTGTGTGTGTGTGTGATAAATACAATTTCCTGTAATTAGAGTTTATAGCATAATAACCTCATAAAAGGCAAAAGCTTACAAACCCATTTTCTATGACTTTCTTACAAATAATAAATATTCTTATTTCTGATACTTTCTTATATTTTAGTTGTTAGTTTCTTTAAAATTCTAAGTTTTTAACAAACACACCAAACTAAGGATCCAAGCTCTGACTCCTGGAAACCCCGGGGGCTGATGCACTTAGCACTGAATGCTCTCCCAGGGTACTGAATCTTTCCTGATCATTGGTATTTCTCCAGAGTCTTTTATGGGGTGAATAAACGGCCAATCTGTGCTTAATTCCACTCTTTAGAGATTCGTATAGCCAAGATTTTTCTTAAATTGCCCATGTGCGAAGACGCTTTTCCTAATGCTACAGGTATGAAAACAGACAGGAGACCTCAGAATCTTCGAATTTGCATAGATGTTATAGGACTTCTGAGAAAGAAACTACTGCAGATTGCATCCTTTGGTTTTGTCTCATAAATCTCAATTACATGCGTACACAATATTCACGTAATTGTATTCACTAAACTGGCATTCGTTTTGGTTTGAATTTGCACTTACTTTTCATTTCTTAATTTATTCCCCTATCTATGGAATAGATATTTATTTTTCAACTATTCTGCTTTACACTAACCTTTGTCTTCATGGGGCTGATACACAAGAATGAGAAAATCCTTATGGATTATTGTTATTATTTTATTAGTATTGCTGATTTGGTCAGGATCGTTTTCACTCTAAACAACATATTAAACACAAATATCATTCAACTTCTTTTAGAATTTATGGGCCCAGCTGAAGTTCTCACTTTGCACATGTCAGGATCTCATATGAGTGCCTCTTCTAATACTTCCTGCTCCAGTTCCCCTCAAAAGCAGTCAAAGACAGCCCAAAGCCTTCGCACCCTAATGGCAGACCCTGAAGAGGCTCCGGGCTCCTGGCTTTAGATTGATTCAGTTCTTACCATTGCTGCCCTGCCGCTTGGTGACTGAACCAACAGATGGAAGATCTTGCTCTCTGTCTCTCCTCCTTGCCATAGATCTGCCTTTCCAATAAAAATAAATAAATCTTCAAAAAGGATTTACGCAATATTCACTCATATTTAGTATTTAATTAAAATAATTAGTGTATGTTTTATAATTTAATAACTATCATATAAAATATTTGTATTTACTCTGAGGTAAATAGGGATATAAAAGCAAGAGATACAGCCAGGTGGAAGCCAGTATTCATCACTGAGTAGTTATTTCACTTTTTGATTATGCCTCATTTAGTAATATAATTATATATCCAATTGAATTGCCGAAGCTTTGATAACTCAAGGATACACTTTGCATCATTTGTTTATGGCTATATTGTTTTGGTATAGATTCTAAAATGTTTTTTTAAGATTCTTTTTTTTTTATTGGAGGCAGATATACAGAGAGAATATCATTCTCTACTTCTTTTCCCAGGCCACAAGCAGGGACGTTGATGAGAAGTGGAACAGCTGGAACATGAACCTGTGCCTATAATGGAATCCTGGTGGGTGCAAGGAGAGAATACAGTAACTAGGCTATCCCTCCGGGCCAACATTCTAAAATTTATCAATGTTGTAGCTAGTAATAATCGCAGACTATACTCTTTTCTTATTTGATAAATAATTCCAGAGAGCACTTTTGTATAGGTTTTTTATGACCCCATATCATAGATCAAATTGCTTAAGTTATCTTCCAATAAATATATCAGTCAGAATTATTTATACCCTGTGCTAGATATGGTGGGGCAGATGATTTAAGACAGAGTTAATAGGGTCCTGTGTGAAAGTCTAATGGCTAGAATTTCTGCTTTACATGCACCAGGTTCCTATATGAGTTTTGGTTCAAATCCTGGGTGCTCGACTTCCCCTCCAGCTCCCTGCTTTTAGCCTAGAAAAGCAGTTGAGGATGGCCTAAAGCCTTGGGTCCCTGTATCCATGTAGAAGACCTAGAAAAATTCCTGGCTCCTGGCTTCTGATCAGCTTAGCTCTGGCCATTGCAACCACTTGGGAAGTGAACCAGTAGATGGAAGATCTTTGTATTTCCCTCTCTCTGTAAATCTGATTTTCCAATAAAAATAAGTAAATCTTTAAAATAATAATAAAAATGAAAGAGTTAACAGGCTTGTATTGAAGAACAGTTTTTTTGGAAGAGCAGCAAAGTAATTATGCCAACATCCAGTACATACATTCTCATGAGTGCTGTCATATTCAACATGTGAGGTGTCAGAGTAATCATTTGCCATGGATGCCTCGGATGAAGGAGTCACTTAGTTCTGCATAATGGACTGCCCAGCAACTGACTTCAGCAGTGATTCATTGTAGGTTTCAATGCTAAAACATCTGCTATATTGCTAAGTCCTATAAGTACCCAGTGGATTTTTATCATCATTCTGCTTATGAGTCAAACAGGTTAAGGAAATAAAAATCAGATGGAAAATAATCATTTGTTATAATATTGTTTGAAATTAATTAGTATATAATGTATACTAATTAACACATATAACCTATGCTATATATTATACATAATTGTTTTCAAGATGTTTTATAATTAGTACAAGATATATTTTGTATATTTTATATCTAACTATATCTAGATAGATAGATACGCATCACTGAATTTATAAGATATGGCTGAATGGTACATTTTCCGGACAAGCTTTAATAATAACTATTATTATGATCCAAGTGTGTTGAGTCATTATATATTTTATATGTTTTACACTTAGTGGTATTTTAACTAATGATTCTTTTTATATTCAAGTGGAAAATAGCACATGTTTACATAATAAACACATACAAAAGGTTTAATTTTAAATGCATCAGACTCCATTTTATTTGAAATTTAAAACATTCTGTGCAATTTGTGTGTTTGCGCGGCATTATTCTCATAGCTCCTTAAGACATTCTGTAATTTCTACATATTAAATATAAATCACTGGGCAATAAAGACAAATAGTTCTTCATTTTTTTCTTTCTTTTCCTAGTTACATTTTAAGTATTATTTCCCATTATTCAGTTTCATAGGTATAGGGCTGCTCTCTTTTTCCTATCTTCCCTTCACCCCTGCTTCCTCTCCCCTCCCCAATGTTCCCTGGATTTTAAAATAATATAGGGCTTGAGCTGCAGTCACAATTCCAACATTCTGCTATATACATATATCGTGACTTTGTAAGTACAGGCAATTGTAGAGAATCTAGTACCTTGTTGTCGAAGAAGACTTAGTTTCATTGGCAGTCCTTCTTTTATTTGGGAGTGGAAATGCACAATATTGTTGTTCTTTGTTGCCTAGGACTCTATTCTTCATTACACCATACATTTATGAGAATATATGAATATTCTTGTTTACCTCAATACATTTCTGTCTTGTGTTTTGCATGAGGGTTGTCTCATACCAGAACAAGCATATTTGTCCTTTAGGAATGGCTTATTTCACTAAGCATAAAGTCTCCAGGTGGGATTGTTTCTCTTGCAAATGACAGAATTCCATTCTCTTTAATGGCTAAGTAGTATACAGAGTAGAGCTACCGTTGTTTCTTTACTCATTCATCTTTTCAGAGACATCTAGTTTGCTTTCTTTGACTTTATGTCGATTATGCTGCTCTGAATATAGAAATGCAGGTTACCTTCTCATATGTAAGTTTCACTGCTTTTGGACATATTCCCTGGAGCAGGAGTGCTGGGTCATATGGTAGATGAATATTCAGTTGTCTGAACACAATCCTTGCTGAATTTCATAACGCCTGCACAAATCTACAATCCCTTCAGTGGTGGAGTAGCAAATTTTTTTCCTACACTTCTTCACTTACAGGTGTTATTAGAAGACTTTTATAGGTTAAGTCAGCCTCACTGGAGTTAAACAGAATCTCAATGTGATTTTATTTTGCACTTCTTTTATTACTAGGGAACCGGAGAATTTTTTCATGTCTGTTAGCCATTTGAATTTGTTCTTTTGAAAAAAGATTTGCCATTTCCTTTGCCCACTTCTTCACAGGATTGTTCATTTTGCTGTTGTTGAGTCTCTGAAGCTCTTTATAAATCCTCGATATTAGTCCCTAATCTGTTGCATGATATGCAAAGATTTTTCTCCCATTCTGTTGGTTGCCACTAAGCTTTGTTGTTGACAATTTCTTTTGCTATAAAGAAGCTTCTTAGTTTGATGTGATCCCATTTCTTTATTTTGAATTTGATTGCCTATTTTTTTGGTGACTTTTCTAAGAAATCTCTACATTCTACAAGTTTTATATACATATCTATGTTTTCTTGTAATCGTTTGGTAGATTTAGGTCCTTATTCCATTTATATTTAATCTTTATACACAGTGAAAGATGTGGAGGCAGAATCTTGCTTCTCATTTCTACATGTGTCTATCCGATTTTCCCAAGAATATCTGTTGAAGAAACTAACAGTGGGGATGTTGGGATTAGAACCGGCACCTATACGGGATCCTGGTGTGTCCAAGGTGAGGACTTTAACCTCTAGGCTACCATACCAGGTCCATTATTATTGCCAATTTTTAAATCACATTTTCTTCCCTGTCTGTGCCTCATCTCAAAAAATATATTAATAACATTGTACTGGGCCATAGCAATGAATATACATTCACATTGCCTTGATTACATCTGTGAAGTTTCTCTTTCCAAATTAGTTTAAACTTACATTTGGGGGATTAAGACTCAGGTAATTTTGAGGGCACAGAGTTCAATTTCTAACAATTGTTAAACAGAGAATGGACTCCTCTTGCTTTGACCTCTTTTTCACTCTAGTGCCACAAAGAATGCTATGATGTTTCTCCCTGTTTCCATTCCCCTGATCTATCCCCCGGGATAAGCACAATCTGAGGGTGCTGCCTCCCCTGTTTTCTTTATCATTACATTCCCTGTGAGATTTGAATTTCCAAACTGAGGAACACTATTTTTTTTACTCGTTGGAAAGATATTAAGATTCTCATGAATGTAGTTTTTTGGGTTTAGAAACAGAATAAGGCCAAAAAATTGCATTCATCCTTTCTTCCATTAAAAAAGATAATCTAAAGAATAACCACTTACTACCACTTTCTCTGCTTTCAGATCATTGTAATAATGTCAGAAACTTCAATGGCTCAAAGAATTGTGGGAATAGAAGCTCACATTGATTACAGATCAGTGATGTCTGATCAGTGATGCATCAGCCAAGCCCCACCTCTCCCATTCTAGAGAGAAGGAATTTGTGTTCCAACTCTTTGTAATAGATTTAGGGTAGGATTGCCTTCTGTTTACTTCCTGCCTGGAGCCATATGGTCAGTCCCTGGTGAAATTTAATTATAAACTTTGCCTTATCGTCACAAAACCAATCACAACCTTGCCCTTGCTTAAATGTGTCCCTCTTCAACAGAATTAGGAAGAAACGCATAGCTGCATAAAGTGCCTCAAGCCAGGAAGGTCTATATTAATCATTCCTCTGTACCCTGGTATATATGTATGTGTTAAAGTACAAGGTCCTAGGTTAAATGCACACATTACTTAAGAAAAGTAATGATGAACTCTCCCTGGCATTTTACCTGACCAGAAGGATGATTTCAACTAACTTAGCCTAAACATGAGGGATCATGCTTTAGTCTGTCAGTAAGTCCAGGAATAGGAGATACTCCTGATTATTCATTATAATAAAGTCTAAAATGGGACACATTGCTACAGCGATGTATAGTGAAGGATTTCATGTTCTGTGTTCATAGGTTTCATAATAAATATTAAATTAGCTTGGTGGAAACACAGGATTGCATGAGCCTCAGAGATAGATTGACATAAATGTTCAGTTCTATTTCTTGGTGGCAGAGACATTTGGGGCACAATGATAGAGGCAGTACAAGAAAAGTAGTTATCATCGGCTGAACTCATTTACATCGACTTTTAAACTCTGAATCCCAGTGCTATAGATTGAATACCTGTGCCTCTCTTTCTTGAAAATTTGTGAAATGAAGCATAAGCACCTCCTTCTTCAGTGTGATTGCAGTTTGGGGTGCAACCTTGAGAGGTGATGAAGACATGAAGGTGAAATCTTCCATAATGGAATTATTTCCCCCAGGAAAAGAAACAAGATAGTTTTTTGTGCATTTCCTTTTATAAAGACACAACAATGGGAGAACAACTATGATGAGAAAGCAGGTCTTTACTTAACATTGAGTCTATCAGGACTTTGATTTTGGACTTCACTGCTTTAGAAATAACCACCTGCTGTTTAAGACATCCTATTTGTGTATCTATGGCATTTTGACTTAAGCAGGCCAAATGAAGTGAGATATCATCTCTAACTAATTCCTTCAAAATCCTATCAAGAAATATGATTCCTTCTGGAAATAAAAATCCTCAAGTGAGTTTACTCCAGGGGGTCAGTGCTAGGAATATGCTACAGATAAAGTAAAAATTGAACATAGTAATTGTAATCCAAAAGACTACTTG
This sequence comes from Ochotona curzoniae, assembly GCF_017591425.1. NCBI lineage: Eukaryota > Metazoa > Chordata > Mammalia > Lagomorpha > Ochotonidae > Ochotona > Ochotona curzoniae. Next base: position 35,589,384 of record NW_024466502.1, on the reverse strand, counting down.
GTCTAACTCTAGAAACAATGAAAAATCCTCCATCTTGTCCACGTGCCAAAAGTTGAAGATGTGGCATCAACTAACTCAAAACTAATTTAATATATTTCAAAGGAGACATTTCAGTTTCGGAATCCAGCAATACTGATATTTTAGATTTTATATGCCAAAGCCTAGTAAAGTTAAAAAAATCAGAGAAAAAAAATTTCCTCCCCAATAAAAATGAGCTAAAATAAATATGAACTGAACATATTTTTAAACTACTTTTTATCTAAATGGAAGAATTTGATATTCCCAGTTATGTTGACTTTAATAAAATGTTTTGGGAAAAAAAGCATAAGTAACCTATATGCAGTACAGAAATTGTATTATCTACTGATGTCTACAAAATAAATACAGCAGTTTAGTAAGGTTTAGAAACGAAAGGTTACACGTATCCTGAAATTTCTTATTAGTAAATATTGCTCCTCTCTTCAAATTAAACTTCACTCTGACTTCTCTCACCATAGTATGTTTGCCTACATATAAAATCAATATACAATCGGTGCCACTTCATACCAACTTCTTTTTATCATTATTTTGTTGTTGAGATACAACTATGTAACCATATTGCATTTATCTGTGATTAAAGAGACTGAAAGTTTTTGTATGTTTATTGACCATTGCTTGTTAAATATTGCTTTTTTGAGATGTTGGTTAAGTTTTCATGTCTATTAATTTGTACTATTCTGGAAGTCATTTATGGAATTTCTGTGGAGATGAATGACTTATTTCAGCAATTGTTGCATCAGCACATCAGACACTATTTTCCCCTCATTCTGGCGTAAGAGAAAGAGCACACTCTCATTTTATGGCACATTTCAAAATGGCTACAACATGTGGGAATAGGCTAAGGCCAAAAGCAAGAAGCTCAGAATTCAATTCAGGTCTCCTATGAGTGGCAAGGAACCCAGTCTCTTGGGCCCTCACCACTGCCTCCAGGGTCTCAGTTGGTGGGAAACTGGAGTTAGGGAAGAGGAGCCAAAACTGAAAGCCAAGAATTGAACCTATATACTCCATTGGAAGACACTGGTATCTTAACCACTAAGCTAAATGCCTGCTCCAGAGACATTTCATGTATTACAGAAAAGAAACCCTAAAATATGGAACTAAGGACTAATACACGTGCTTTTCATTTGTCAGTTTCCCTTTCTGAGAAAGGAGAGGAACCCAATCATGTTATTGAAAACAAATTGCCTTTGAGAAGAGGAAGGGAAGGTATCTGGGTTTTACTCTTTGGAATGTAAGTATTTATTTATGCTACTGAGCAGGAGGAAAACAAGGAGAAAGAGGAAATGGAGGTGAAGAAGCTAAGACAAACACGCTTCAGGTTTTGCCTTACTTTAAAATGCGGATACATATTTTCAGGCTGTTAAATTTCTCTGGAGTTTCCACTGTCCATTCTCTCATCCTTTTACTTTCAAGGGCTGCTCGACAGCCCTAGTAGCAGTTTACTTTGCTCAGGAAGCCTTTACTTTCTGAACCTGAAAGTATTCATATTGGTATTTTTAATCTGTCTTTTCAAATGTCTCACTCAGATGAATTTTTAGAATTCCTTGTGTATTTGGATTCAAGTTTTTGACACTTTTTGTTCTATAGCAAACACATGTAATTTTTTTAACCATTTATATTTTCATGGCTTAATCTCCACATCTGTGTGCTGATTTCCAGCTTACTAAAGCTCCCAAATGCTATGTGTATTAGATTAATTATTACATTTACCGTTTACCACAATGTCAGTGACAATGTTTCTTATTTAATTCTGGACTTCCTATTGTACTCTTTTCTTTATGATTTGATGATGTAATTTTTTTCCATTTTGTCACCTGTTTTCTTTAACATATTAACCAAAGTTAATTTAACAATAGTATCTACTACTTTTAACTGACAAATCATCCATGAGACTTCTTCTTGGTTTCATTTCAAGATCATTTCTGTCACTACATTGTATAATTTTCACATGAAAATTTTAGATGTCTGATAGGATGCTTTTCCATAGAGGATTTAATTTTGGGGGGAACAAGTTATATTAACACTAGGCAAATTTATATCTTAATTCAGTCGCATTGCATGTTATTGGCTGTTGGGAACTTCTAGGCACTTCAATAACTTACTCCTAGCATCTAACCATTTAATATTCTATTTTGAAATTTGGGGAATCTAAGTTTTCATTTTTACTAGAAAAATCTGAAATTCATTTTTTACACAGAATTATTAGAACTCTTATGTGGAAAGCAAACTAAAACCTAGATGATAAATAAGCACACAACCATACAAATATTGATATGAAAGATAAATGAAAAAAGATCATTTAGGATTTAGACATTCAATTAAATAAATCTTGTTTTATAAAAGACATGTTGAACAGCAGCACATTTTATTGGTTGTCTCTTAATGATTTAATGTCAAATAAAAGTTATCTTTACTTCCAGCTCCCAGAAATAATAGTTATCTCTGATGGGATTTTCAGCTTTGAAATATACACTGAACAATCTCAATAGATTACTTTGTTTATAAACTAACTTTTGCTTTCTTAAAAATAATATTTTGGGAGACTTAATATCCTGATCATCAAAAACTGCTCTTCCAACATGTCTACTCTTGCAAAAATTACTCTGGGGGGAAAGTATGCAAACACACTGATTTGATACATTTCTATTTATCAATTTTTTTAAAAGATTCATTCATCTCTATTGCAAAATCAGATTGACTTGCAGAGAGGAGAGACAGAGAGAAGCATCTTCCTCCCGCTGGTTCACTGCCTAAGCAGATACAATGGCTGCAGCCAGGAGTTTCCTCCGGGTCTCCCACATGGGTGCAGGGTCCCAAGGCCTTAGGCTGTCTGCTGTTGCTTTTCCCATGCTACAAGCAGGGAGCTGGAAAGGAAATGGAGTAGCTGAAATACAAACTGGCACCCATATGGGATCCTGGTACATGCAAGGTGAGGACTTTAGCCAGGAGATTACCGCCCAGTGCCCTATTCATCAATTTTTTCCTGGGAGATTTCAAGTGAGAACTAGATATTCCAGTCCCCAAATCAGAAAATTCCTATTAACAACAACATAGAATAATGATATAATAACATCACAATATGGTAAGCAAAAATAAAAGTGGTTATCAATAAGCTACTCAAAGTAAAATTAGGCTAATTTTCATTACAGAATTATTTACTCTTTGGTGTCAGGTTGCATATTTAAATTGTCCAGAAAGGTGAATAAAGTTGATTAAAACGGCAAGGCATTGGGAGAACAACCGCTTGGGGATTGAATTTTGACTTCACTCTCACCATGTACATGGCTTTGGAGTTGTGTTTTCATATGTAAATTATGATGTCAGCATTATCTGCCATTTAGCTTGTAAAATGACTAAAGTGAAACATCCAAAAAGTGCCCATTCGAATCCATGGATCATACTAAATTCTGTGTAAATGTTATCTTTTACACATTGTGTAAGTTTTATATGCCTAGTTTGGAATCAGTATATTAGGTCTAGAATTTGAAGTATTTACTACAAAGTTAAGCACTTTTTTCACTTTTTAAAACAAATGTCTTTAATATGTTATTAAAAAGTTTAGATATAAATAAAATATTTTATTGCGATAAAACATTCAATAAATATTTGCAACCTTAACTTGTAAAAATGTGGTGTGGTTATCCTGGTTTCCAGTGCCTGGTCCTCCGGAGATCTCATGGGAAGTCGGTAAACATGTGGCTCAACCCCACTAGAGTTTCAGGGAGCTCAACAATTAGATAAATCAGGTTCACATTTAACTACAGGGTACAATTCATCAAATGCATTTCCAAAAGGGAACATCTGAAAGACTAAACCCAAAATCTATCACCTTTATCAGGCTAATGATTAATCAACAAGTCCATTACTTCCCTTGCAAAAAGGATATTCTAAACAGAAAACGCAGTTTTGGCGTAGAAATTCAAAAGTGATTGTTTCCATCAACCCATATATCCAGGAGCTTGAAAATGACACAGGAGACTAGTTTTTCAGTTTACTCAAATAACAATCTTTTCTAGAGCAGAGACCTACACTGCTTAGTACCAGGTTCAGCCGTCTTCATGTATTTTCTACCAACTTGCTCAGGCTTGTTTGTTTAGGTTCACGGTGAACCTAAACTGGGAAGGCTCAAGTTCGACTGAGGAATGATGAAGGCTACATTAATAATTGAAAAATTCTAAACAAAGAGTTAAAAGCAAGTTTATATTTTAATCCACTCTTTTCTAAGTCATTTTGTTGCGTTCATTTTTTTTTTCTTCCTTCAGTTGCATTAAGAAAATTATCCTAAGCCAATACTAAAGCATTCGAACCCCTATTCAGGGAGAGGGAGTCACAGAAGTGGTGAAGAGAAGGAAATAAATGCTTTGCCTTCTTTAATTCTGGATAGGGTGCTCTTTATTGGATTGTATTTCCAATTTCTCTCACAAGTAAGGGTAATAACTTACCTTCTTTAAAAAGAAATTACAAGGACAAGCATATAAACAATTATTTTTGCTTGATGCTTCAAACTACTTGTTTTTGCAAGGTCATTTAATCAGGTGATTTTTATTTTTGATTGTGTACTTCAGATGAAAATCTTCCCCTGGATATCTGAAAGCAACAGTCTTCACCCCTCTCTGAGTTAAATGTTTGGGGTGTCATGGTGGTAAAAGAAAAGCAGGTGTCAATTCCTCAACAACCAGCCCCTGAGAAAAGCAAGGATTACTTAGCCTCTGTTTTCTAATAAAGTGCCAGTATAGACAAGAACTTAATATGTACAACAGATGGAGGATTAGTCTGCTATACTATTACAACAGGTGCAGGGATATGCTTGGTCTAAAGTGCCATTATGCAATTTTTCTACAGTGCAAAATCAAGAATATAGTTACAGGAACTTATGCTTCTAGCACAACACTAAGCAATGCAATTTATGGGCCACTGCTAGATCACAAATACTGTGCACTATCCCTCCATTGTCAGAGAAAAAATCTCCAGCTTTGAGGACTCAATGTATCTCCTCCAGTTTGCTAAATGCATTGTAAGCTTTATTACTTAACTATCAGCATAGATCTAAAAAGTAATACTTTTCCCACTTTACTGATAAAGTGAAGCTCAAAAACATTAAATTTTTTTTATCATTATGCATAGCCTATATTCCTACTCAGGATAATTTGAGTTCAATGCTTAAGATTCTGGCAACAGAACTGCTTTAATAAATATAAATGTATGTAGAAACATATTTTTAGATTGATGTACCACACAATCTTCTAGAGGCATTGCTAGTATCTTTTTTTAAAAAAAAATTATATTGATATTGTAGCTGATAAGGCTGCCTGAAATGCTGACATCCCGTATGGCACTGTCTCAAGTCCTGGCTGCTCCACTTCTGATTCAGCTCTCTACTAATGCACCTAGAACAGAAGATGACCCTAGAACCTGGGCTCCTGGCATCCATTTGGGAGACAGAGGTGAAGATCCTGGATTCTGGATTTGGCCTGGTTCAACCCTTGTCATGTGACCTTTTAGGGAGTGAACTAGCAGATTAAGGATTTCTCTTTCTGTAACTGCCTTTCAAATAACTAAATAAATTCTTTAAAAAGAGAGAAAAAAAAGCATTGTGGCAAGGACACTTGACATATTGTTATCCAAATTTTAGTGCACAGTTTCGTCTTAGCTACAAATGCTTTGGAGAAAATATACAGAATATATCCATGTTGGATTGCAGCGATTGGCTGTTAGTAACTCATTTCCTCTTCCCCTTATCTGGCATCACTCTGTGTTCAACACTCTGCTTCAGTGAGCCCAGCCATTCCAGATTCATCATGCAACTGGAATCTTGCAGCATAAAGAAATTTCAACAAGTTCCTGGAAAATGCATATTATAAAAAAAACCAGACTGGATATAAATGTATTTTCCATCAAGAAAAAAATTAGTAATCTTTTAGTGACACTTTGCCACAGATGTTTTAAAGTGTCTTTGAATGTGTTCTTCGAGGAATGGCCTATTTCATTTGTCATGTTTCCCATCAGTTTCATCTATGTCATGCCCTAAGGTAAGATTTATTTCTTTTTCTTTTCTTTTCTTTTCTTTTCTTTTCTTTTCTTTTCTTTTCTTTTCTTTTCTTTTCTTTTCTTTTCTTTTTTTGCTAAATTTAAATTTTGAATTTTTGAATTTTATGGTATAATTTTTGTACAGACTGGGATTCTCCCTCCGAAAGAAAAATGTCCACCCCCTGACTGGTTTTCCCCATGTTGCTACTCTATAAGGAGTCGTGATTCCATCAGTCTGTTATAAGTGTGCCCTAACATTGCTGGTGCAGACAATGTCAGACAGTCCAGCATCCCATTGTCTACACATTTCCAACAGTTTCATTGGGAGTCCATCTTTGATTTGGAAGCAGGGATGCATATTGCATTGTAACTCCACATCTGGATATGGTATTCTCTATTACTGCATCACTATACATTTCCTCAAATGAGAAGCCATGAAGTAAGATCAATAAGCAGTACGAATTAGAACAACAGCAATAGCAACAACAACAACAAAATTACAGAACCATGTAGATTTCTTTCTTTTTGAAGGCTGAATGTTATGGCACTATATGTATAGGCCTCATTTTGATTGTTCATCTATCCATGGACATTTAGGTTTTTGTTTTTTTAATGATCAAAAGCACAATGAACATGAAATGTTAGTATCTCTTTTTAGTGTTTCTTGTTGTGGTTATTATTTTTCATGATAGTTTTTGTAGGTATAGGGATTCACCCCTCTACCTCTCTTTTCTCCAACTCCATTCTTTCCTTCTGTTATTTTCCCCTCTATTATTACAATAGTATTATCCTTTGGAACAATACTGTAGTCTTTCACATGTCTAACATTTTGCCATTTAAGTGGGTCATAATATTGCCTGTATAGCCAATGTATTAAGTCCAACATCCTATTGTCATGGTATATTTAAATTTCCTTGGGAGTCCTCTTTTTATTCCGAGGTAGAAATGCATAGTGCAACACATCTTTATTTCCCAGTATGCTTGTCTTCATTATATAGAAAATATATGTATTTGTTCTCTGGGATTGATTTATTTCTCTTAGCATAGTAGTCTCCAGTTGGGACCATTGTGTTGCAAATGACAGAATTCCATTCTGTGAATGACTAGTAGTAGTACTCCATGAAGTAGATTACCACAGCTTCTTTATCTAATTTTTCTTTTGAGAGACATCTGGCTTGTTTCCATGTCTTCATTATTCCGGATTATGCTGCTATAAATATAGGGTTGCAGGTCACTTTAGCACAAGTATATTTTGCTTTCTTTAAATATATTCCCAGGAATGAGATAACCAAGTCACGAAACAGATCAATTTTCAGATGTCTTGGCAGTCTCCATATTGATTCCCATAATGCTGCATCAGTCTATACTCCCACCAACAATGGAGTCAGGTAACTTTTCCCCACATTTATGTCAATAGATGTTGTCCATAAAGTTCTGCATGTAGGCCACTCTCATTGAAGTTAAGTGGAAGTATTGGAAGTCCTTGCACTAGATCCTCATTGTGGCTTTGATTTAACGTTTCCAGATGATTGCCTGTAATGTGATCTTTTCATTTACCTGTTAGTCACTAACCAATTCTTTGGGAAAGTATCTACTCAACACTCCATCCTATCTCTTCTTTTGCTTTCCTGGTTTTTAGAAATTGGCCTTAGTATACACAAAGAACTCCAAGGCTGAGAAAGAACTAGTCAGGCCAGTCCCTTTTAAAATAGCAAAGAAGAACCTTATAAAGAAGAACTAATTATATATTTTGGAATTTAACCCTTTCCCTGATATTTGCCTTGTAAATATTTTGTTTCGTTCTATGAGTTTCCTTTTCCCTGTCCTAAATCTTTCCTTTTCTGTGAAACAGAAAAAGAAAACACACATGAAATTTTAGTGTAATCTTATCTGCTCAGAACACAGAATTAAGAAAACATGAATTTGGAACTGGAGACATCCACATGTTTTGTGAAGAAAACTCCTTATACTTCATTAAACTTCTTCCAGAAACACTATATGAAATGTTTAACACTCTTACAGAATTTTGGAAATTAGCGAAAGAAGAAGCTAGGATAAAATCCCTATATCAAAGCTATAAAAGAAGATAGGAATATGTGACAGGTCTTGTAGGCAACATCTGTTTTAGTTTTGTAAAATATATTTTCCATGTGAAACTATTCAGGAAGAAGCTAGCAACATTTCTTTTTTAAAGTTAATTATCCACATAATACATTACTAATGTCTACCATGTGAGGAAAAAGACCACCTAGCATAGATATTTGGTAATTCCTTTTATCTCAGTGGATTGCTTTAGCGATATATTGCATTTTAAATTTCACTCCACTGCTATGATTTGAATGTTTATCTCCCCACCCACATTTATATGTTGAAACCTATTCCACAATGCAATAGTTAAAACCTACTCCCCATGCACCTTTAAAAAGCGGTTAGATTGTGAAAACTCTGCTAAGTAATCTCACCAATGCTCTTGTAAAACCTGAGGGATCTGGTTTGTTTTCATCTAACCTGAAGGACACAGTGTAAAGGTTCTCTCGATAAGGCAGAATACAACCTCACCAGAATTGAACAGTATCTCCTCCATGGGCTTAGAATTCCACTCTAAAACTGCGAGGTAAATTAAAATCTATTGTCTGAAAGCTATCCTCTGTGTGTGTGTGTGTTTAACAGAACTCAGACTAAGAACTTGATTTATACATATCAGCCCCTAGACTGTTGAATGTACAAAAAAAATTAAGTTGAGGTGATTGTATATTGTAGTTCAGCAAGAGGAGAAGGAAGTTAAGGGAGCTCCAGTCCCCTTTTTTGCTGCTGCTGTTATTGTTTTGCTCAATGCCATAGATACAGGACAACAACAACAAAAATGGAGGAAAAGATAATTTACATGGATATTAACCAGGTAGTCTTTTTTTTTTTTACATTATTTATGGGAATAGACACAGTAGTGTCCCCTAATTTTGGAGGAGCCAATAATATGTCTCCCAGTGAAATTAAGAGCATGTACTCTTCTGCATTTTAATTTTCTATCACTGAGAGACACTTGAATCAGACCCAATAGCAATTTGGAATGAAAGCAATCTTTAAAAACAACCTGTTATCCTTCTCAAAGATAGCATGATTATGTAATTTTCTTGAGCAGAACAAAATCTTTTCTAAAACAATATGAATGTTCTAATTACTCACTCATATTGGTTCAGAGATGATGACAATTTTAACATTGGATTCTTCTGCAGAATACACAGATTAGGAATTTATTTTCCTATTGAAAATGTGAAAAGTCAGTTTACTGACTTATACTCTTCCCTTGATGTCCAAATATTTGCGGTAATGTGGAATGATTCTCCACATTTATTATTAACTGCTTTTAATAATTATATGGAATTTTAGGCTTGCCATTGTGCTTAGAACTTACAGGTATCATGTATAAAACTTTTAGATAAGTCGGTATTCAGACCACATACCAGAAAAATTAACCAAATGAGGGAAGCCTGCCAGTGCAATTTGCCATGGTCTTTCTTCAAAACACATATGAGTTATTGCTGCCATGTCAGGCATACATAATCTATCCAGATCATTAAAACTGCTGCAGTTAGCAATGCTGACTGATTTTCCAAGTGCCATGATGTCCCACACCGCACAACCACCATGACTGTGGGTATAAGCCTACTATAGAGGCGATTGTAGAGGTCAGAGGACATCTAACATGCTTCATCATTCTCTGGAGATTTGCACAAATTCTTCTGCAAGGTTAGCCAACAGCAAATATAAGATTAATGAACAAATATGCATTAAGATAAATTTTACATGGAGAGTCCAAAAAAATCAGTTCCAGAAGATCTAATATAATGTGACAAGTTCATTCTGTCTATACAAATCTGATCTGGGCAAATTAGTTCTTCTAGGCTTGCGTAATATCATTGGCTTCTTTGTTAGAAAATGGTTATCTTTGATATGATGCATTTTCCGCAGCAGGACTGAATAGATCATAGAAAACTATCACCTGTAATTTGATATTGGCAGCATTTAAAAATGTATAAAAATAGCTAATACTGGGAGACCCCATGGGTCAGAAATTTCCACAAAGAGATTTGCAAGTAGTTTTAATTAAATAGTTACAGAAAAAGTAGAAAGTTCAAAAATAGGAAAAAAAGGAAAAATGCAAGATAGATGTCATACAAATGTAATTTAAATACATGGAAAGCAAGGAGAAATACATGCTTTCCATGTATTTGAGGATACGCTTAACAATGTTAATTTTTAGATATTAGTGGTATCCCAGTCTCAGATTAACCAAGGGAATATTTGCCTGGCATCTTCCTCACAACCTTAACTTTCAGAGAAGGAACAGAAGCAAACAAATAGCCAGATGGGTGGCCAGATGTGTGTGTTATCTTCTCACGTCCTCTTTCAAACAGGATAGTTCTACCTTTATGTGTAATTTAATGAGATTTCTACAAGTTACTCCATGTGAACTGGTACTTTCAAAATGATACTTCTGTTGCCTTTTAAAATGTTTCCTTCCTAAAAGAACAAATTTGTGAAAGGAATAACCAGCTAAAACCTAGGCAGTTTTTGCCTTCTCCATCTGACAGTCTTGTATGTGTTCAGTCTGCATTCCACCAGCCAGAGGGAACAGTTTTTTTTTTAACTTATTTTATTTTTATTGGAAAGTCAGATATACAGAGGAGAGACAGAGAGGAAGATCTTCCATCTGCTGATTCACTCCCCACGCAGCCTCAACAGCTGGAGCTGAGCCAATCTAAAGCCAGGAGCCTCTTCTGGATCTGCCACGCGAGTGCAGGTTCCCAAGGCTTTGGGAAGTCCTCAAGTGCTTTCCCAGGTCACAAGCAGGGAGCTGGATAGGAAGCAGGGCTGCCAGGGATAGAACCAGTGCCCATATGAATTTCTGGTTGTGTAAAGCGAGGACTTTAGCTGCTAGGCTAGAGAGCTGGGCACAGAAACAGAACTCCAATTGTTGATTTTGTATGGGTTCCATTTACCTGCAAACTTTTCCCTGGTCTGTCTCTGTACTCCTTAGAGCCTCAGTGCAAGGTTCTTTTTTTTCTTCCAGCACACCTGCACTCTGTATCTTTAGCATTCTTGCACAGCCCATCTTCCATAGCATTACTTCCATAGTCTCTCTATGGAATACTCTGCTGAATATCATCACAGTCTTTGTCCAACGAAGTCTGCGGTCTGAAATCCACAGGCATTCGTGCAGCACATCTGAAATTCCCAAGTCCAGTGTAAGCCACAAACTTTGAAAACAAAAACAAAGAAACCAAAAACACCACCTGCCACTGATGGTTTCAGCTCTTGGCAAATGTTGCCTTACATGCACGATGCTCTAACACAGTTCGTTCTCAAAATATTTTGTTTCTGCTTGAGGCAAGTATCCTCATTGTGGGGGATTTGGTGAATAAATTAGTAAATGATATTTCTCTCTTTCTTCCTTTCTTGTGTCATAAATTAAAAAAATAAATAAAAAGTCCAATGCATACATAATCGACATTAAATGCTAACCCTAATCTGTGCACTTATTTTTTTTTTGACTGCATTTAGAAATGGTATATAATCATTTAGATAATTCTCTTGGTGCAAACTTTGCCACTTTCTTCATTGTCTGGTTTTGGCAATAATTCTAACACAACTAATTGATTATAAATTCAAGGGGAAGGGTGCCACATGATTACAAATAAATGTTACTTGAGTTCACCAGAGAAACAATTTACCATGAATTTTTATCATGTAACTTCATAAAATCTTTATAATTTTAAAAATATATATTAACTTAATTTCATTCATAACAAAGACTAACACTGAGAAGAAATAGATATTAATCAAAATACAAAAGAGTTATACAATTGGGAGAAGAGGGCAATAAAAAAGGGTCTGAAGCTAAGAGAGTGGCAGGAACAAAATTTTTAGTTATGTGAAACGTGAAATCTGAAAAAGAACAATGTGGTTGAGCTACAGCGAGCAAGCTTCTTACACTAAGTGAGGCTAGGGATAATTGATGGGTCTTGCAAGCCATTCGGGGTTACTTTAGGGAACTTTCTGTTACTCCAAGAAAAGGAGAATTTTTTCAAGTGTTCTAAGCTTTAAAAATGACATGTTGATTTGCCTTCTAAAAAATTCATTTTGATTGACAGCAGAGGCCAGACGTAGTGGACGTGGAGGGGGTGACTACAAATATAACAGTTCAGAGCTGTTTGGCACAAATGCTTGATTGTAATAGATGGATATGCAAGATCAAGTGAATGGATATGTGAAAATATGATAGGAATAGATGAAGTACTGGGTATATTAAGGATGAAGACTGGAAATAATGGAACAGGAATGATGGAAGAACTGAGCAGCACCAATGCCTGCTAAAGAGAACTTGAGTGGTGGAGAAATGCTAAGATCCCTTTGGGATTTTTGTAACAGATACCCAAATGCATTTTAGTTCATGGGACTGAAGCTATCAGGAAATCTAAGTTGCATTTATATAAGATAATAGGAATCATGAAATAAATTTCCAATCAGAATGGAAAAACTATCTTCATCTGTAAAATTAGGACAATAATATCACTGGTTCTATTATTTAATGTTAAGCATGACACTGTTTCCTGATCTTTAACATTAGACATAACACACAGCACATAGGACATACTCAATAAATGTTACTTATTATTATCAGTGCTTTATTACTATTTCTAGTATTGGGGGGGGCCTAGCACTATATTTATTTTAGCAGAAATGAGATGAGTCCAGCAAGAAAATAAATCATTGGATATTGTTTGCTAGAGATGCAAGAATAAAAGAGAGACTCTGAGAAAGGCAGCCTCATCTGATGCAAGAAAATCTCAGCTGAAAGATCAAATGCTTCCTTTTAAATAATATGCTCACTCGAGCACAGAGAAAGCTTGAAACCTGAAAAAGGTGAAACAATACTATGCCTGAGAGATCCTGTCAAAGCAGACATTTGTGGTGAACTCTACTTAGTCAGGTTACGAAGTGAAAACTCTGACTAATGCACATCTCAAAGCCCAAACCCGACCTCTCATCCACACTGCCTGGTCCTACATGACCTTTCAGTCTCTTCTGTAAATTGTGAAGAGACTACTTCTCCAACAATGTCAGCAGCCCAAGCATGCCTTGCTCTGTCTTTACTTACAGGTCTTTTCTTGACATTGCCTTAGTCAGGATCGCTGTGTGTGTTTTTCTGCTCATCTCCTATGTCAGGCAACCACAACAGTGCATGGAACAGAGTTTAATCATATACTTCACTCGACTTTTATTTATAAATTCATCAAGTGCCCGTTCATCAAACATTTATCAAAAGCCAACCATGGTATGTTCAGATATGTTTATAGATTCTAGTAGCCCAGAAAGCCAACTCTCAAGAATAATTCTTCTAATGATCAGGTACAGAGGTGAGTAGAATTTTAAAAAGGAATAGAATAATTAAGTATGGGAAAATAATGATCCTTAATGACTAGTATTGATATTCACTAATGATCATAAAATGAGTCAAAATGATTGGAGTACAGAAAGTGGTAGGTGTGTATTTTAGCTTCAGTAATATAAACAATCCTCATTTGAAGTTCTAGGGTCCAGGATTTCAGGAAGAATAAATACTACATTCAAAATTCCTGGGGCCAGCAGTTGTTTAATGGTTAAGACCATGCCTGAGACACTCCCAACTCATATTGAGTGCAAAGTCTTGGCTCTCCTTCTGATTCCAGCTTCCTGCAGATGCACACCATGAAATACAGCAGTTAATGGATGAATTATTTGGGTCAGTGACACTCATAATGAAGGCTTGGATTGAGTTTAACTATCTCTGATGGAACCTGGTTCAGCTGTGGCTGTCTTGTGCATTTGGTGAGTAAATTTACAAACAGATCTTGTTGTGTGGTTCTCTTTACATCTCTCTTCCTTTCAATTCAATTAAAAAATTCAAAATTTAAAATTAGAAATTTTAAGCTGTAAATGCTAACAATATTGGAACATCTCATAAATAGTAGAAAGACCGGTGCCAATGGCATTAGCCAAAATGGTAGAGAATGAAATGGGAGAAGTAGGCAAGGGTCATAACACACAATTATATGCCCATGCTGTGGGGTGTGCTATTTCCTCTGCATTCAGTGGAAAACATCACAGAGTTTGTAAAAGAAGAATTACATGGCTTGATTCATGTTTCACAATTGCTGTTTTGGGTTTTCTGTGTTGAACAGTCAAGAGGAACTTAAAGAAGACAATTTGGTTGTTACTTCAGAAGAAAAATCAGGTGATTTGGGCTATAGTGGCACAGCTGAAGAAACAGACAATTGGATATTGGATTCAAGACACACCTTTGTTGGACAAAGGAAAGCTACTAGATTCATGGGATCACTTACAAAAACCCAAGTTTGTGACAGTAAGATGTGTCAGTGCACAGAGACTGGCTGAGAACAAAGAAGCAGATGTAATGGCATAGTTAACTTAAGTCTTTGAAGCACCTTCATGTTTTTATGATTTTTAAATGCTTAATAAATTATGTAACCCAAATATGCAAATATAAATTTCTAGGCATTCCTACAACATGATTATAGAACTTGATAGTCTAATTATAAATCTTATTTCCTGTGGAAGAGTTTCTTTTTTGTGCAGAGTCCATTTTTATGTGGAGAAGGGATTGTTGTAAAGAGGTTTATGCGTCAGCTCTGCTGGAAAATATATTAGTACTACTACTACCAGCACTAGTACTATTACTACTAAAATAAATGTATTCTTAATTTGCCTCTTCAAATGTTTGATTCAATGAAAGCGCAAATCCTGTTGATCTGAAAGATATTACCTACTTCAGGACTTCTTATTTTCCATAGTAGAGATGATTTAATGAAAAATGTATACTGAAGAAGTCAGCAGATGCATTTTGGTTGTAATGGGGATATGACATGTCAAAAATGTTTCATTAACTGGTTATGTGATCAGATGCATACAATATGACTCATTTCCAAATGTATAGAGTCTCAATGCTTCTTCGTATTATGTGCTTCAAAGATAATCATGCATATTGTATATAGACTATTCTAGAAGAAACTAGATTTGAAATACAATTCCCAATATCTTAGTTCTTAAATGTGAAATTGAACCAGTAAGTGATTTAAACACTTGCCGTAAGCATCACATGTGCTAAATGGCACAAACTTTGTATATTGGATACTTACTTTTTGTGTTGAACTATGTCATTCTTGCCAACAGTAAAATGCCTGCTTTGATCTCAGAACAATGGCTCAATTGGCCAAATCCTCACCTTGCACACAACCAGGATTCCACCAGGGCTCCGGTTCATGCCCAAGCTGCTCTACTTCCCATCCAGCTCCCTGTTTGTGCCCTGGGAAAGCAGAAAGGAGGGCCCAAGTCCTTAGAACCCTGTACCCACATAGGAGACTTGGAAGAAACCTCTGGCTCCTGGCATCAAATCAGCTTAACTTTGTCTTTTCAGGCCACTTGATAAGTGAAACTGTGGAAGGAACATCTTTCTCTCCTCTGTAAACATGCTTTTCTAATAAAAATAAATATATTTTTAAAAAGCCTTTTTCAAATTTCATATTTCATAACCAAATCCTGATACCATATCTTTAAATATCAGCGAGTGTAGGTACAGGTATTTTTGGATTTAAATGAATGTGACAATCCTTAAAGAACATGTGGGAATTATAAAGTAGCTAATATAAAAATAGATCATAATGTATATATTTCTAAAAATGTTATATTCTCAATCCGTTTTAAGTATGTATGAAACTGTTGACAATTCAGTTAAGGTTTATTTTTGATTGGCATACAATAATTATAAATGTCTATGAGATACAGTATGATGTTCTCATTGTATAATGATCAAATCTGTCATTAGCATATTTAAATATTTGCTACTGGAAGTAGCTTTCATTTAATGTTTAGATAAATCTTAGGTAAATTTTCACAAAACCATAAAATCAGTAGTATTTGAGAATTGCTTAAATGCAAGAGACTGGCCTTTGCACTCAGACTTTATTAATGGAGCTCAACAGAATGCAGACACTCACTTGCATGCACACACGTTCAGAGCTCCAGGGCTGCGGGATGATGCCTTTCAGTAGTTGCATTATTATGCAAAGCATAGTAATGGCTAGCTTTAACACACCGTGTGTCCTCAGCTGGTTGTCATGCTTCTCTTTAGTGATGTATCTGGTTACAGTGTGTTGGGTGTCTCACAAATGTTATTGATGATTTAAGCAACGTGGCTCACTGGCTTTTTTAATAACTCCTGTGGAAGAAGAGGTAATAATACCGGACAATACTGTCATCTGTCATATAATATTTCAGCATGTTCCCATTAAGAAAGAACCACTCAGCAGTTTTTCCAGGTGCAACTTATCAGCTACAAATACCTCCTTATTTTGTCTTACTCTGTGTCAACATAAATGAATAGTGATTTTACAAGTTAATTTCTTTTACCATCCAATGCTTTCTCTAAGAGTATGTAATGGATTCATGCACAGATGTGAGCCATCTCTTGGGTTATCTATAACAGCGGTTTTATTTGAAGCATTTGTTTTGTAAGTTAGAAAGACGTAAGATGATCTAACAATAACCTAAGTACAATCAGAGCTTACCTGTCCTCATGTGTTAATACTATGTAGTACTGAGTATCTGCAACGTCAGGATACATTTAAACAGAATAATGAAGGACTTGCCACTGATGTTGGGATACTAGACAGCTGTTACAATGCAACAGAAAACAGTGAGGTGGAGGTGAGAATGGGGGAGGGTGGAAGGAAAAATCCCTGAGCCTAAGGAACTGTGTCATGAAAAGATAAGGATATTTTTTTTTAAAGGGCAGATAAGTTGGTGTATTATGCTGCTGGAAAGGAGCCCTTTAGGGTCTCAGGATGTGGTAAATCTTTTCATGATCATAGCAGTAAGACCATCAGCACATGAAGAAAACTGCCCGAATCTGTCTCCCTTCTTAAGCTGAAGACAAGAGATAGCTACTTCCGAACATACATTGTTGATTGTGTTCTCAATATAATTGGCCAGTAATGGCATCTTATCAATTTAGATGCTGCTACCAATTTTATCATTACTATCAGTAACAGTAAACGCAGAAAATAGATAATTTCAAAATAAATTTACAATTTCAAAATAAATACATATTTGACATTTCTACTATGAGCAGGTGAAGTTTAATCTCTCCTCATGAAATATTGTATACCTTAATGCCTTTTACATAGCAAATACGGTTGGACAACAGTTGCTGTAGGCCTTTGAGATTGTCGTACATCATAGTTTCCTTCAAGTTCCCTCTCTCTCATGTGGAACAGATTTATTTGGAACTGTGAACTACATGTAAGAACTCATTGAAGATATGACAGGCAAAGCCATTGCCTGTGATGCTGGAACCCCACAGATGCTGGTTCAAACCCCAGCTGCTCCACTTTCAATCCAGCTCCCTGTTAATGTTCTGATAAAAGCAGCAGAACATACCCAAAACTTTTGGGCTCTTGCCACCCACCTGGAAAAGCTCCTGGCTCCTGGCTTCAGCCAGACCTGATGTGGTCACTTGGGCACTGTACCAGTAGATGGAGGACCTCTCTCTCTTTCTCTCTCTCTCTCTGTCTGTGTGTGTGTGTGTATCTATGAATTTAAAGTAAATGAATAAATCTTTGAAAAATAGAAATGTCACTGTTCCAACCTCCTGTGATGTAATGTTTCCAGGCTGTGTTCTGTACCAACTGCCAACTCTACATAGTTCCAGCCCTAAGACTGGTCTGCCACTGTAAGAGAAATCGTTCTACTTATTACATTTCTCTGTCTCAATGTTTCAGTAACGTGCTTTTCTTGTCCTTATTAAAACAGTTTTGCCCATAAAATGCAATTATTTATTTTTGCGTCTCAGTACTACATACTTAATAGTTCTGCATGTAACAGATGAAGATGTATGAAGGGTAAAAGACAGCAGACTATCCCACATCACAGGAATGGGTAAAAGTGTGTGGCCTTTGCAAAACAGCATGGTTCAGAGTCTCCGTGAACACATGTAGGCACTAGACACCAGAAAATTAACCATATCATCACGTCGTTTATGCTGCAAAACTAATAAAAGTGTGTCAGTTTAGGATATGGAGCACACTTGCCACCTGCACAGCCATCACATCGCAGTAATGGAGTTCTACTTAGCAAGCACCACACTGTACAAAGCACACAATAAATGCTGATGCCACAGGGTCCTCATAC
This sequence comes from Ochotona curzoniae, assembly GCF_017591425.1. Lineage (NCBI taxonomy): Eukaryota > Metazoa > Chordata > Mammalia > Lagomorpha > Ochotonidae > Ochotona > Ochotona curzoniae. The sequence continues at coordinate 35,571,072 of NW_024466502.1, read as the reverse complement.
ATGGAAGACACTTAAAGGATTACCCATTCTGAGAGGGAGAGCTCGAGCACCTGAGTCACAGGCTCCGAGGGTATGAAATGACATAAATATTCTAGACTGCATTCCAACATTCTCCCCACCGTCCAACTAGGCAGAAACTGCCTGCACTAGCTGACACAGCCTCCAAAACATTATCAAATTATTCTGATTTTCATCAGCAACGTTTTGTTAATTGATTAATTAACAGGCATAGCACATTGACGAATTTGTTCTGTTTGTTCCTAAAAGCAATTATTAAACATTGCACCGAGACCACATCAAGCAATGATACTCATTCTGCAGTTTTACTTCAGGAAAATTTCATATGAAAGAACTTTCCATAGCTTTTCTCGCCTCTTAATTAAAACTAAACACCTCCCAGTCTTACAATTGGGTTCAGTTATGGAGTCATTACCTCACCACAAAATTGATCATGTGTGGCAGAAAGTTGTTTGCCAGAGATTTGTTCTCAAGTTCTTAAGTTCCTGCATTCTTCCCCAATTTGCTTCTGCAACTTTATAAGTACAGAAAAAGTGAGACCATATTAAGCTCAGAAGGATGGCCAGTCTCCCACAAGAAACTTGAACTTAATGGACTTTAGAGGAAAGTTAGGTGCGAATGTTTCGCCTGGCAAGTTAAGACCCTGGTCAGCGCACCTGCACCCCACGCCACAGTACCTGGGCTCAATCAGTGGCTGCTGCTGCTGACTCTAGCTTCCTGGTAACATGGACCCTGGAAGGAAGCATGTGAAAGCTCGAGCAATTGGGTCCCTGTGCTCTTCATGTGACACCCAGATCAATTTCCACAAAGTTGACTACTTCACCTGGCACAACACTAACCTTTATGCATATTTTTGGGAGTAAACCAGTGGATGGAACCATTTGGTGTTTCCATCTCTGCACCTTACAAATAAATGCAACTTCCTTTTAAATTGTGAGCTAATTTGTGGAAGTCAGTAGTTCAAGAAAACATTTACAATGATTATTTTCACTTTACCCCTCCACTGGAACTTCCATTGTTCTGTCTTCATCTGGGGACTTTTGAGCGCTCCCCTCCACTTCTGTTTTCCTAGTATGCCTCTAAGCACAAAATTTTCAAAATCCAACTGTTTGGGGATGAGAAAAGAAAACGCAGATTTTTGTCCACTCCTCATGTTCTCTGAAATATGTGACAAGCCCTGCAGGGAATAACATTTTGGATGCCAAACTCTCATTACCACATTAATTGCCTCTGTCATGACAGTTTGGGTCTGAGCAAATGGCTGGAAACCTGCTGTGCTCCTCAAGAGAGCAGCGCAGGCCAAGGGAAAGTGGGTCTGGAGTTCCCCAGCAGACAGCTGAAAGGTGCCGCTATCAGAGCATGCTCTGATTTCATCTTTACCTCTCCAGTCGCACTCAAATCGGTGGGGGAGTGGCTGTCAAAACTCTTTGTCTCTAAAAACATATGGAAAAATATTCATGCAAACAAAGTTAAAATAAGGTTAAACGCAATTTCTTCAGCAGGGCATTTTCACAATAAATGATTGTCCAATTGACTGTATGTCAAATCAACAAAAGGTGAAAGGGGTGGGTGGAGGGTCTGAAGATAAAAGCTCCAAATGGGCTTTCAGCCTCTCTTCATCTGAAGCTGAATGAACACGGAGTAATCAGAGCAGCTCAGGAGAGGGCAATTTGAACAGAGTGTACAGTAAACAACCATCCCAAGTCAGGGCAAAAGGCAAAAAAAAAAAAAAAAAAATCAACACTCCCCCTTAGTATAATTATCTTAAAATATTCTTTTTAATTAATGTAATTACTCATTTAATTACTGAAATTCAGGTTAAAGATAAAAAGTACCGTGCTATTAAAGTGATTATTTTCTATTTTCTTTCTTTAAGCCCCACAGGAAAATCAAGTGCAGCTTTTCTCTCCCACTCCTTTCAACTTCAGTAGCATTTCCATATTGAAGTCATTAAAAGCTGGAGAGGGGGCATTGCCCAAGAAGTGCGTGAATAGACGGTATGTCAAAAGTCTTCCTGAACATCAACAGTAGTTTCACAAGTGCGAGTCACAAATGCAACCCAAGGGATTGGATATCAACGATACGACTATTACTACACAAAGAAGAGTGTTAAGTATAAACTGGTGTAAGCTTTTATAAGATGATGTTAAAATAAGGTCATTGAGTGGGTCTTTAGTGGTTGAGATGTTGGCATCTCACATCATTATATGTACATTTCATTCCTGACTCTGCCTCCTGACTCCAGCTTGCTGCTAATTTGCTCCTTGGACAGTAAGGGAAATTGAAATGGTCAGGTACCGGCCATGCATGGAGGAGACCTGGATCCTGGTCTTAGTCAGGTCTAGTCGTGTTTCTTCCAAACATCTAGAGAGTGAACCAGCAGATGGGAGTGCCATTCAAATAAAAACATATAAATAATAAATCGTATAAAATCAATACAGGAGGAAAGCCTTTGTCCTATATAGATGCAACATTTACTCATTGTCTAGTATTGAACTAAAAATTACCCTTCGATACTAACGATGCCCCAGATATAGTTTAGATAAGAGATAAACAAACTTTTCGTGTCTTACATGAAAGTCCAAAGAAAGGGAAGAGTTTTGTTCTAAGAAAACAGATTTAAGTTCTATTGATTTTTTTTTTTCTGCTACCTGAACAAATTATTTCTTTCTCTGGGTGGTTGAAACTGGGCCATTGGTACTTGTGTTGGTCAGCGTCAGGAAAATGAAAAGAGCAGATGCAACTGAAGTTTGCCAACATGCAGATTTGAAGGTGCCCACATTTTTATAGCTTGGGGGCAAAATCTAAACACCTAGAGAAAACAAGCAAAACTGGATAATACAGCCTTTTAAGTCAGTAGCCGTGTATTTACATCTTCCATGCCACTGTGATGACTCTAGTATTTAACAAGATCTAAAAATTAGACAATAAAACTCAAGATCGTCAAATCAAACAATACAAAGTTCCAAAGGTGTGCCAATGTATTTTGAAATATTTATTTTATGGAATACTAGAGCTTCAGGAAATGATGTCGCTACCTCCTTAAGTTTACTTGGAATTCACAGATATTGGCTAAAATCCAGATTTTTTTTGTTTGTTTCTTTACCCCTCAGTTTCCTTAGTCCCTCACTTGGCCAGATTACTCAGTGTTATGTGTATGACATATGCATTTTCTTCATTTTTATCTTCCTGATACATTAAAAGATATTTTGTCTCATTAACCGATTTTAAGTTGAAAACATATACATGAACCTATGCATTCTACCCTTTTATTTTCAAGATTTAAGTGATATTATTTCAGGTGAACCTCTGTGATACTGCACTGGGTTTGGGTTTTGTTTGTTATATAATCTGCAGCCTGGTCACTTGTTGCTGTTGTTTTTTTAATAGAGGAATAATGATCATTTACTTTTGTTGATAAGACTGTTTCATCTTAGTTTTAGCACACTGTTTTATGTCTACAGTCTTATCTTCCTTTTAAAGTGTATTACATCTGTTATTTGCTTTCTCATGCTTTGTTGTCCTTGAGATGACTTTTACATGATGCCTCCATGAAATGCCCTTAGTTTCTTCCTATGGGATTTAATAAAATTATGACTTCTTCTTCCTTTCCCATGTTTCTTCTCTATTGACAGAATAGGTCCATGGTGTACTTTTGCTTGGAGTCCATTTTTACACATCAAATTCACTTGCAATTCTATTATTTCATTGCCAGGTTTATGTTACAGAGTTGGATTATTACCTCTAACATGATACAGTTTATAGATTTTTATTTTCCTGTCTCTATCCTCTATCCAATATTTGTGAGTTTCAAAATTTTGTTTATAGTGTAATTCACTGCTTGTTCCCATAGTGTTAAATTTTCATATATTAAATGCTTGCTATTGCAGCGTTCGCTAAATTTTCAACCACCAATTTTTGGCAGACCATATTCATTATTCTGCAAGAAATTCTTGAAAAAAAATCTATCTGTCCAAAGCTTTTATAATTAAAAGTTCTTGATTGTATATAAAATCTTTGGCTTAACATTTATTTTCTTGATAAATCCCAGTATAATTTTGTGTTGCAAAATGGTTTAGATATGCCTTAAAAAGCTTACTTTATTCTATTGCTCCTTATAATAACTTGGTTTTTTGCTCTGTTCCAAAATATTATTTTACATTTAAATTCTAAAAATATTACTAATATACATTTTAATATTGTCCATTATATTAATTTTTGTTCTGGAATGTAATACAACTCAATATGTAAATTGCAAGACATGTATTCTAGTGGTATGGGGCATTCTTCTTAAAGTATCTTTCAAATCTCTCATTTTCTAACACCTTCTGAATTCCTGCACTATTTGTACGTGATTGTTTTCCATTAACTCTTCATGTGTATCCTGAATAATTCTTACCGTATTTACAAATGGCCTCTTCTCTTGTACCTTATTTGATTGCTTTTTTTTTAATATTTATTTGTTTGTTTAAAAGTAAGAGTCACACAGAGAGATACAGAGAGCTAGAGAGAGAGAGAGACAGAGAGAACAAAGAAAGTGAAAGGCCCTCCATCTGCTGGTTCACTCCACAGCTGGATGAAACAGCCAAGGGTGCAGAAACCAGTCAGGAGCTGAAAGTTCCCTTTGGCATGGCAGGGGCCCAAACACTTAGATTACCTGCTTCTGCTGTTTCTTAGCATTTAGCAAAAAGCTCGTTTAGAGGTGGAGCTGCTGGGACATGAACTGGTGCCCATATGGGGTGTCAGTCCTCCAAGCAGCAGCTTTACCCACTACATCGCGATGCTGCCCCCTCTTGTTTCTCTTGTTCATTTTAAATATTTTTTTTTCTTCTAAAAATTATTTACATAAATTAACTGATTTTACAATAAAGATCTAGGAACATAGTGACAACTTCATCCCCTCCCCACACCATGCTCCTCTGCACTCCCCTCTTACCCCGCCCCCCACCTTCTTCCTTTTTTCTTTTCCCCTTCCAATGGCACACTGTCACTTCACTTTGAAGTCACAGGTTTATTGCTTCACTATGTAAGTATATCAACATATAGCAAACAGAAAATTAAGTAAAAACATACTATAACTCAGGAGAATAGACAAGGGCTATAAAACATATTTGTATCTTTAAGGTAGAGTTCCAGAGAAGGAAAGACAGACATATTTCTATCCACTGATTTACTCTTGAAATGGCTGGGCTTGGGTCTAGCAGAAGCCGGGAGGTAGGAACTCCATTTGGTCTTTCATATTGATGGCAGTTCAAGTATTTATGTCATCTTCTACTGCTTCCCAGGCACACTAGCAAAATGCTGCATTGGGATCTATTTTGAGATGGTAAGAAATGATGGCTTCAAAGATTATCTTTCAAGATTCCTAACTCAAATATTTTTGTTGCCTGCACAATTATTTTATTAAAACAGGATGCCATGTACATTTCATTTTATCTTTTTGAAGACAACTAGGTTCAGATGGCCATGTCCCTCTCCGTGTCCTCTTGGCAGCTAACCCTACTGAGTACCGTGATTACAACCAACCCTTGTTAAAGTTCAGCAATCCACATGTGACACATTTAACTTTGCTAGAACTTCTAAGATTTACTACAGAAGACCATCACCAGCTTTCTTCCCCACTAACTTTACCATAAACAGAACTTACATATATCTGTTATGCTACATTTCCTCACCAAGGAAATCAAACTATTAAATTGTAAGCTCAACACTCAAACATGCAATTTAGGATGAGTATCTGACTTTTGAGAAACAATTTTTAAAGTTTTTTCTTGGCTCTTCTGTTGATTGGCCACTCAGTGCACCACTATAAAACTCTTTACAACGTTCTGCGGCACTACAGCCTGCACAGCTTTGATCATTAGCAGATTATTTGCCTTCTGTTGACATCAAGGCATTGATTCAATGAAAGGATAATTTGCTGGTGTTTTTTTTCCTTTATGTAAAAAATATTTCAAGGGACAAATAAAAGAGAATCATTTTTTTTCTCTTTTTTAAAGTTATTTTTGATACAATTTAGTTGGCACTCGGGTCAGCATTCATACCAACATGATCTCAGTTTCAAAAAAGCAAACCAAATGCAGGTGTTCACACATCAAGCAGAAGCAGAAAAGGCACAAGTACTCAAATACTCAGATTCTGAAGTTCTAATTCAATTCACTGCTGTAAAATATGTTTTCGTTATTCCTGCTGATGAGCAATACACAGCTAGGGATCATTATTACTTTGATTTTTCTTGTTTCCACCTAATGTTAATCAGAATTTCAGTCATATTGCACAAATAATAGTTTTTTATGAAGCTAGTTGTTGGAAAATTCCTTTTTTTTAATTACTTCCTGGTTGTGTCTTGGAGATCAGAGTTCATATATACTAGGGTGGTCACACTCTTTACTTTTGCAGGCAACCTTTGGGACTGCCATGCCAACCTGATCATTAGGTATTCAAATTTAGCTGATCTTTGTCACCATTAATGAATGATTGGTACAATTTGTGTTCAGTTAATTGCTAGAAAAAAAATCAAATGTTCCTCTAAGCTTTAGATTATCTAAATATCTGTCTATAAACACACACACACATATATGTTTATACACATAGAGAGAGACAGGTTTGCATCACATATATGCATACAGAGCAATAAATATAGTGTTTACATATACACATATTTAAAACATTATATAATTGCCATGCTTAGAATTTTTCAGTTGAGAAGGAAGAAAACAGATTAGTAAACACTGAGATGAGTGAGCTAAGGGTGCCTTGGGTGATATGAATCCTGTTCTCTCTTCTCACTTATAAACAAACCCGGAGTTAAGAGAAACAAAGGGAAAATAAGATACCAACACATATAAGCAAATTGCTCATCAGATGATATCATCTGGTACAACATAGAGCTGTTAGTACATGAACAAAATAACACAACACATATTATATAGTCAACATTCTGCACACAAATCTTCCCTAAACATTGCTGAAAGCATTGCACAGCCATTTTAAATTCCAGAGGCTACATCTTCTCTCTGGCAAATTCTGTAGTCTTAACAAAGGCTTATACAGAAAAATCATAATTTCTAAAACTCTGGGACCATAACATGAAAAAAATACAAATGATCATGAGTTTGTGGTTGAATCCACAGATTTCTGCTTTATCTGCTGTGGGTTTAGATCACTCAAGTTTCCCATTGTTTAAACCAGTTCAGTCAGAGGCTGCAGAGATTCCTATTCACCAACCAGTATCTATCAGTGAGTAGCAATCTACGTGCTCAGCTTTAAAAAATCTGGTGTTCTAATGAATGTGTGACAGAGGGTGCATGGCAAGATTATTGAATAGTTCACCCCTGGGTCTCTTTTCTTCCTTGGGTTTTTTCTACCCCCAATAATAAATTCTAAGGAAGCTAAGATAGGCAATCTTTACACCATGTTTTTCACACTTTTTAATGGGATAGTACATGGTTTCTAAGTCAGTAGAGTTCCCAAGAAACTTTAAAGAATCTGTTAGCTACTTCCTATACCCAGGCCTGTTTATGCAAATACAGTTTAGAATCAACAACTAAAAATTTGGTGAATCCTCACTCCTATTAAAATTGAGGATCCTTTTGGGTAATATTCAGTTAACGGGACCATCTATTTAGAATTCACATGGTTCTTCCAGCCAAGAAAATCCATGAAGGAATCATGAAAACTCTGACCCCGGGAGGCTTGTTGCAGTGGGTGCCAAGGTCACAACAGAGATGGCCCAATAGAACCATCTTTTATACGAGCTACAGAAGACAAATCCATGCTTCCACTAGCAGCTTACTGAGATCACCAGGTCTGTATCAGTAGATAAAAACAAACCAAATAATCATTTGAGGAGTGGAAAATAATTAAAGACAAATAGGTACTCAAAAGGCAATAGGCGAAATAACCTTCACAAAACAGAGCCACAATATCTAAGATGATCCCTGTTGCTGAAATGGTTTCTCCTGCTCTGGGAAAGCTAGCTTCAAATTCCCTCACAAAGCAGCAAAACAACAACAAAATACCTGTTAGTCTAGAACACACTGTATTCAAATAAAAATAAATACTTCCCTTTTCATCTTTGCCAATTCTAATTGGGAAACATTTAGAGACTGAAGAATGCTTAAACATTTTAGAAAAGTACAGATGTTCCTTTTCCTTGCTAGACATACTGGGAGTACTATGTATTCTAATTTTACAAATCCCACAGGCAGCTGATTTATTATTATATGAACCATAAAAGAGCTGTCCTTTTTCACATAACTACTCAGACTTAACCCATGAGACAAACTATTTCCCACAACAAGGATTGGGTGAAATGATACTTGATTAATCTTAATGAAGCACATACAATGATAAATATCTACGTTCTCAAGCTGTTTTATCTAGAGGCTTTAAGAGGTTTCATTTTCTTTCTAGTTTTCCAGACAAAACAAGGCATTGAGATGACTTAAGAAGGCTTGAAAATGGATGCCTGCTGCCCTGGCAATCTGTATGCCAGTGTGGTCCTAACTGCTCTATTTTCAAACTAGCTTCCTGCTAATGAATCGGGGAAATCAGTGAACAGCCACCAGAATGCAAGATTATTCTTCTTCTTTACACACTTTAGAACTGTGCTAGATATAAGCAAGATCAGCAAAATATTTCCTTCATCTTAAATGTAAATCAGTCTTCCCTGAATCCAGAATTATTTTCCAAACACCAATTAAGGGCACGCTTTTTTTTTTAATTTCTAAAACAGGAAAGGAATTTTAATATTCCTATACAGTGACTGATGGTAAACCCAGTTCACATTTCCAAAAGCTCTTTGTGAATAATATCATCTTTAAGACTTACAGAATGCCTAAGGATGCCTTGTGGAGCTTCTCCAAAAGTCCAGCTCCCTCTGTCCTCCTCAAAAAATTCTAATAAAGCATTAATATGCTAAAATAATCAAAGGAGGATGTCAGTCTTCAATTATTTAAACTGATCCAAGATAAAGGAAGGACTTTAATTAAAGGCTGTAAAGTCTGATAGTCTTGGACAAGCATTTGGCATTGTCACTAAGGCACCATTTGGAGTATCCATACCCAGTATTAGAGTTTTGAGTCTCAGTGCCACGTCTAGTTCCAGCTTCCTGATAATAACCCCTTGAGGCATAAGAGGTGATGGCTTAAGTGGTGGGGTTTTGCCACCAATAAGGAAGACCCAGACCACGCTCCTGCCCAGTCCTATTGCGGGCATTTGGGGAGTAAGTCAGTGGATATACATGACATCTTTCTCTGTCTCAACCCCAATAAATAAATAATAAAAATCATAATTAAAGGTTTTGTAATTACAAAAAATTTCAAGCTCAATTAAATTTGTGCATTGTAAATTCATTGTACATCCACCCAATTAACAGGTCTATAAAAAAGATGTTTATTTCGTTATGTGGTGAATGATTCTTAAAAACTGGAAAACACAAAATCTGAAAAACAGACAAAACAAAATATAAAACTCTAGATACAAAATGTTGTAATGAATTATATGACTATAGATCAGTGGAGTAATAAACAAAAAGGTTTTTAGTGTTAAAAAACAAAGAGTTTAGATTTGAGTCAAAGATTATGACAACAGCAGACAATTATCAATCATCTAATTGAAGGTGCATGCATAGAATCAAAACTATACATTACTAGGCATGCCTGTGTCATTATGAGAAGAAAGACGTACTTCAAAATGACTGAACTGAAATGGAACTGATTTTCATTGTGTCTGTCAAAAATGAAGTATAGATCAACTCTATGAAATGAAATGGCAGTTGATTCAAATGGTACTATGGTTACATGCAAAACAAATATTGAGATTCCATGTAATCTGCTTGCAAACTAGATAGGCAGACACTGAAAGGAAAATCTGTAATAGGAAATACAGTGAAATAGTACAGAAACTGAGTATTTAATGCATTAAAATGTGAGCATCTCAGTGGAATAGAAGAGTAAATCATATGAAATGATTTATTTTCAGAAAGAAAGTTAGAGTTTATATGCATTTACTTTCAACTTGGAAGAAACCTGAACACATTTTAGATCAAGAAACTAGGTTTTTGCTAACAACTGAGGTTAATAACTTACTACTATTCTTTCATTTTGTTGTTATACCCTAATTTCAAGTCTATAAAAGCATAATATACGTTGTTCTGCTTAATTTTCTTGTAGCTGTTGAAGTTCAGCAAGCCTTTGCATCGCCAATATAAGCTTTAAACAGCATTGTATGAATAAATACAATAGAATCTGTGGAGTGTTATACTTTGTTTCAAAACTCAGAATCAACTTGTATAAAAACTTCTTGGTTTGGCTATATTAAAATGCATTTTATTATCTGCTCAAAATACAGGAAAATTTAGAATAAAATGATATTACAACGAGGACTAGCACAGTAGCCTAGTCCCTGGAGTACTTACCTTGCACAAACAGCAATCCCATATGGATGCCAATTCTCATCCTGGCATCCTCACTTCTCATCTAGTACTTTGCTTGTGGTACAGGAAGGCAGTTGAGGATGACCCAAAGTATTGGCACCCTGCACCCACATTGGAGACCTGGAAGAGACTCCTGGCTCCTGGCTTCTGACCAGTGCAGCTTTGGCCGTTGTGGATGCTTGAGGAGTGAATCATCAGAAGTGAGATTTTCCTTTTTGTGTCTCCTACTCTCTTAATATTTGATTTTCCAATAAAAAAGAAGTCTTTTCTTTAAAAAGACATTGCAATAGAAAAGATAATACCAAGACAACCCAAACATTGTTTTTGCTATGTTTATATGCATTACTTTCTTTCCCTGTGACATGGCATATGCAATGAAAATAAATATAAAAATAGAAATTCATGCAATTAACAAAGTGCCTGGTACCAATGTGTAGGCTGAAATGTACATTGGATAAATGGTAAAGCAACACTATTAGCTGAATTAACTTTCTAACTGAATTCAAAGGAAAAAAAGAAAAAGAAAATAGCAAGAGAATAAATGCTGAATTTTCTTCCATGCAGGAAAAATAAATGAGTAGATCAAAAATAATACTAAAATGCCAATTTGAATAAATAGTAGGTCAATAAAACAATTTAAATTGAATGAGAAAAAATGTCTTACAATGCTTAGCATATACAAGTAATAGCATCTTAGTTATACATATGGTCCTAACAAAAATGTAGAAGTGAAGAAATGGAAATCTAGTCCAAAGTTAGTAATAGGGAGAAGTGATGTGGAAAGAAGGAAAAAAAAAAAGAAAGAAAGAAACCTTTTCTGACAGCAGGGATTTGAAATGAAAGTACCACACAGCAAGCACAGCTCTCTTTCTACTATGTTAGACTGCTCTAGGAAATTCCAGGAGACAGGCATCCCTGAGGAGCCAGAGTTGCAACACAAACATGAAACACTTGAGCACTTGAGTGTATGTCATTCCTCCAGGAAAGGCTCTAGCTCTCCATCTGCAATTGTTGTAACTTGAATCCTTCTTAAAGAACAGTTCAGCTTTTCCCACCTGTAACACTTTCTGCAGAACTTTCCACATATTTGTGTCACTGTGTGTTTTGTTATGGTGACCTCCAGCTCCCTGTTTTTACTTGTCTATATGATTGGCTGTTCATCCCAATAGAAACTCCCTACAAACAGGAAATCTAGCACCTATTATCATGTACCCCAGCACAGTAATTTGATTAACGGTTACTCAATAGCAACTATCTATACATGTATAATGATAGACATACAGAAAAGCATGGTTCATAAAAGAAATGTGTTCTTGGTTATGCAAACATAGTTATTCAGAACAGGATTTCTCAAAATTTAAAGTAAAATGCATCCAAATGAAAAAAAACTTAACCTTCTGAACTTAATCTGCAGGCACGGATCCCTGGGTTTTAAAATTATATCAAGTTCCTCAGCAGCATTTGAGTTACCCGGGGTTTGTAAACTACTATGGGGACGAAGAGCCTGCAGATGTGGAATTTTCATAGATTTCAATCCTGGATACTCACTCCTTCAATTACATATCATTATTTTACTCTTATTTATTATGTTTCATTTTCTCCATAAAATGTGAGCTAATTCACTGCTTTGCCATTCTAATATAAATTCTCCCATAGCTGAAGACTGAAACATGATAAAGTCCATTTTTTTGGTATGTAAACAGAGGAAATTATATTGATAAATATTAGGTAAACTTGATGTGTTTGTTTGGTGGTTGCTTTTGTGTGTTCTTCTCTGTCATCAATAGGTGGCATTCAGGACTATATGCGCTGACCAATGATTTGGGGAAGTTGAAGCCCTTTCGGTGTTGCTGAACCCCCGGAACAAGACTGTATTATTTGTTCTACAAACATCACAGTGAACAAAGGCAAAAGATGTGCACTGCAAAGTAAGGAGCTTTTCATTTGAGTAAGAAAACCTTTGCTATCCATGAAAAATTGTTCAGAATGCCACTGACCACTGAGAACTTGACACAATTCAATTCAGTTCATTTTATTTAGACTTTTTTTTTTTAAATTAGATAACCACAAAGGATGGAGTGAGGATGAGATTTAATTTTTTTTAATCACATAACTCCCACAGAACTGTGATTTGTACACTGGATGAGGCACTTCAAAGCCCACAATCTCTTTGCTCTACAATATTGTATTTCCATAGAAGATCAAAAGATTTAAAACTACTCTTTAATGCCAGAGAGAAAGGTTTAATAATTGTATCCAAGAAAGATTGTAAGTTTGGTTTCTTAAGTTGCAGTGTGCTTCCCATTCTTTAATTTCTGATCAAAACTCTCCATTGTTCACTTTTAATTATTACATTTCTTCACTGAATAAACTAATAACATGCGTGGTAAATTTAAAAATAAGAAAGATGACAAAACACTCCAAACAATACCAAACAGAATACTGTATAAGCTCAGTTTCTTTCCCACAATGAACAACCAGCTCTCCATACCTTGTTGTCAGAGGCAGCGACTGTCTTTCAGACATATGCAGTGCTCATTTTAGGTAGTTATAATTCTGTGTGTGCATGTGTGTGTGTGTGTACACATGCATCTTTGTGCACTATTCTTTTTTTGCCTGCTCATAGAACTAAAAATTAAAAAGGATACACTCTCATTATCTTTTGTACAAAGGGTTCACCTGCTGCCACCTCTACAAAGAAATTCAAAGACCACCCTGCAGGGATAAGCTGCTGCCTACCATACTGGCCAACAGAGAGGAAGATCTTCCGTCCAATGATTCACTCCTCAAGCGGCCACAATGATTGGAGCTGAGCCAATCTGAAGCCAGGAGCCTGGAGCTTCTTCCAGGTCTCCCACGTGCAGGGTCTCAAGGTTTTGGGCAGTCCTCGACTGCCTTGCCAGGCCACAAGCAGGGAACTGAATGGAAAGTGGGGCTGCCAGGACTAGAACCACCTCCCATATGGGATCCCAGGCATACAAGGTGAGGACTTTAACCACTATGCTATCGCGCTGGGCCCTCCAGTTTTCTTTTAATTGCCCCAATAAGAATTTGATTCGAAGCAATGAAATGCAAAATACACATACACAAATAAAACCATATGTTTTACTTTGAGTCATTAAAATTCCCCTCTCTTTAATAACTACAGATCACGATACTACTTTCTCCTCTACACAGACATAAATCCACTGATTAAGTTTTTAAATTTAGGTGTAACTGGTCTAGGTTACAAAAAAGAAAGTTGCCAAAAATGGAAGGATTGCTTCAAATGGAAATATTTAAGAACATTAAAATATTGATTTGATCTCAAAAGATTAATCTTGGACAAGGAGCCAGGTTTGATGTAGTGCTTGCAGCACTGTTTGTAATGTTCACAGCCAGAATTGCACTGCTTGATTTCATGTGCACCCAGAAAGGTGGTAAATGACAACCCTGGCAGCCAGGTCCCTGGAACTTACGTGGAAGACCTGCATTGCATTCCTGTTTCCTGTCTTCAGCTTAATCTAGCCTCGCTGGCATGAGTTAGAGAACCAGCACCTAGTAGTTCTGATTTACTTGTTTGTCTTACTGTATCTTTGATCTTCAAAGAAATGAAAACAATCACAAATTTAAAACCAAGGAACAAGATCTGACGTAAGTTGCCACCTGTGACATTGCCCTGCTTTGTTGGTGCTAGTTTGATCCCAGCGGCAACACTACCCATCCAGTTCCCTGCTAATGTTCTAGAAAATCATAATTATGTGTTAGATATTATTCATTACTTTTTGGTTGAGCATAATGAGTCCATAATCAGAGTAATTCTTTAATTTAAATTTTAATTCAATATTTAAATATTACTTATATTTTAGAAATGATTACATTTTTGGTTTTCTCAGATGTAAGTATAGCTCACCAGAAAATAACTTTCATTTAAAAAAGAATTACCAAATTTCATTGAGTTATACTATCAGAGCAATACTAGCATTTAAGCAATACTGGCAATAGTATGCACACTTTTCTGCTCTTGACCCAGAGGAATTCATCACATATTATTTAGGCAGTGATTCTTGCCTTTTTGGACATTGATTATATAAGCCATAGATGGCAACTGTCCTCACTTAAATTAATTAGGTAGGCTTATGCTATTAAGTAAATTGAAATTTTTAGAAAAATCTACTTTCATTTCAGGTATTTTAATTTATTGCTTAATTCTATTTACTAATATGTTGTTTTAGAATTTACTAATATGTATTTATACTTTATTTTTTTTATGGATTTTCCTTCTGTGTTTGGCATGTTTTCTCTGTGTTTCAGTGTTTTGCTCTCTTTACGTAAAGTTTTAAAGGTGTTTCTTTTAATGTACCAGATGCTTAAGTGTGATTAGATTTGTCTGTCTTATTAATCTTTGATATAAATCTACTACAAATATATTTATTTCTATTCTTTTGTTGTTGTTGTTTTTTCTTTGAAAATGGTGTAAGATTGGGACCTAAATCCCTTTGGTGGTAAATGGACAATAAGTGTATGTTTTCAAGTTTCAGAAACTTAACTAACGGAACAGCTTTATGGTAAAAAGTCCCATGCTTTCCAGTTTATAATTTTAAGTCTTTTTGCATTCAATGGAATACCAAATTTTCTTACGAGCCATTTAACTTCCTTTGTGTTTGTAATTACTTGTCAGTTTCACTTCCAAACTTGCAAATCTATTGTTTTTGCAGTTGGTTTGATGGCTAGTAATATATTCTCATATTGCCAGTCTCATTTATTTGTTTTGAGAGAGAAACAGGGGAAGAGAAGACAGTGACCTCTCCGGTTTCTGCCACACTCCCCAAAGAGCCACAACTGAGGCTGGTAGGCCAGGGCTGGGATTACAGGTGAGAGCTCCTACATAGGTGTCAGGACACCCACTCATTCAGCTGTCACTGCTGCCTCCCGAGCCTGCACTGGCAGATTTTCCATTGGGAAGCATAGCCCACTGTTTGTTTGCTTGTTTGTTTTTTCTGGAATGTGCACCTTTGAGTGTGACCATGTACCATTCCTTCCTACACAGACCCCTCACTAAAGCAGTGTGACCACACCTCACAATCCCATAGTGAAGATGTGGCAGTAAGAGCCTTGCAGCAGAAATCCTGCTCCATTTCCTGTGATTCCAAGTGAACTGCTTACATTTTTGCTCTGGTTATTAGATCATCTACAAAATTTTTCTACATGATGTGATCTTTCTGCATAAGTGTATGTGAATTATGATTACTCCCATTAATGAAAAGAGATTGGTTAATTCTGAAGTAGTGTAAAATAGAATAAATACTCCAAATAGTTAGCACTTATTTGAATAATCAATCAGACAGCCACACTGCAGAATGTCCACTACAACTGCTTAAGTTGACTCTCTTTACAGCTTCGCTAAGAGTTCATTAACTAGAATAAAGAATATCAGACATAATTTTTCACCAGTGATGGGAGTGGCCTTTGGGTTTATAAATTGGCTATGCATGGTTTTCCGATAGTCCCACAAATTAATGACTGATACTCATGATTGTCAAGTAGAACCACGGGCTCCACTTAATACTTCCATTCATTCCTATGGTCTTTCAAGTTGTGTCAGTTACGTCCACTGATTGTGCCTAAATAGCTGATGTAACAAATAAAGCATCATCATTATAACTTCCTCCAATTAACCTTCTGAAGGTACATATCAGAGTTAGGTTTGTGGACTTCATTGAATTTACAAAGAAGGGTTGTAGTAAGTGTGGAAGGCATGATGGAGATTCGACCGAAAATCAAAAATGGAACTGTTGATATAGTAATCTCATTCTGAACATACACGCAAAATAATTAAAATCAGTATTTCAAAGAGGTAGCTATATTCCTACATTCATAGCAGCATTGTTTGCGGTAGGCGAGATATGGTGACACAGTATGTACACCGTAACAGTTAAACATTTAAAGAAATGCAAGAAACATGCCATGAAATATTTGGCCTTATAAAAATTCTGTCATTTAAAAAAACACAGATAAAACACTAAGTTATTATGTTAAGTTAAATATGCCAATCACAGAAACAAACATCACACGATCCCACTTGTGTGCCCTATCTAAAATCATCGAACTCACAGAAGTAAAGGATATAATGTAATTGCCAGGGCCTGGAGGAAGAGGAAAATGGGCATTGTGGTTGAGGGGATATCAAGTTCCAATCATGCTAGAAGAATAAATTTCAGAGATCCTCAGTGTGACCTATTATTAATAGCTACAATATATTGGATTTCATGCCTCTAATTTCATTTAAAACAGAAGATCTTACATGAACTATTCTTCTTTTTTTCTGCTTCTCTATTCCTCATCCCTCCCCCAACACAGATACGATGACATTGGAATGCACAGAAACTTTAAAGATATTGGGTATGTATATCACCTTGATTGTAGTAATGACATCATAAGTGGTTTTCCCCCAAACTCAAGATATACACATTAAGTATGTCCATATTATTTATAACTTCAATACAGACAGCTATGTAATTGCAAAACAAATACATTTTTAACAAAATTAAAGAGTTACAAATCAGCTTTGTGCCCATATTACATATTATGTCTTTGTGGACATAAACTTATTCATTAGGTAGCTTTTATCTGGTAGTAGAATTATTTATATTCTGTGCCTGTTCACCTACTTTTATTCATAAGAGCTTGCAATCTATGACTGTTACGATGAAACAAATTGCTATAGTCAGTCCAAAATCTCTTTCATGTTCTAATAACATCCCTATCAGTTTATCCTGCTGTTTTAAGTCCTGCTAAATACAGGTCCTTATTACAAGGTGATGTTAAGATACTTTGGTTTATGCCATTTCCCCCAACAAATGATTATCCTTCTATCTATTGCCATTCTCTTGCTGTTGAAATTCCAGAGCACACCCAGTACATATGCCCATATCACAATCGCCACAAATAAAGCAACACTTCTTTTCTTAAAGATTTATTTGTTTATTCTTCCTGGAAAGGCAGATTTACAGAGAAGAGAAAGATCTCCCGCCTGCTGGTTCACTCCCCAAGTGGACCCAGTGACCATAACTGAGCCAATCCAAAGCCAGGAGCCAAGAGTTTTCTTCCAGGTCTTCCTGGTGGGTACAGGGTCTCAAGGCTTTGAGTCATCCTCCACTGCTTTCCCAGGCTACAAAACAGGGAGCTGGCTGGGACGTGGATTAGCTGAAACACGAAGAGGTGCCTATATGAGATCCTGGCTCATGCAAGGCAAGGACTTTAGCAACACTTCTTTTTTTCCCCCTTCCTCCCATCCTTTCAACTCTCTCTGAGCTAGTTTAGCAGGTGGCAGGACTCGTTTAGAAAACTGGTGATCATTTTCTCTGATTCTGATTCTGGAAAGCTAAAGTCAACAAATACTCAACATAGTATTGTGGCATCTGAAAATACTTGCTAGAATATGAAAATGAAAGACTTTAGAGATGAAGTTCTCTAGGTAATACTAATACTAATAAGCCCAGAGTCATCACAAAGTAGGATCTGATTCTTCATCCATTCTAAGTTCTCTGTTTCCTCTGATATGGTTTTGGAAGGAATATTATTCCTCTGCCTCACCCAGAATTCTTGACCAGACTTGTACCTTACAAAGAGAAGATTGGTATGAAGTATCAGGAAATGGTGTTTTTACAACTTGCATGCAATCTGGATCACTCAAAAAGAAATCCTTACACCAGACTATTTCACAAGAAAGGACATTTAGAAAATTTCTTTCTGCTCAATATTTAATTAACATATCCTATATGTGGTTAGCATTTTCTCCCATTAGCTTATATATATTTTACAATGACAATCAATGTATTTATTTCTCTAATCAATATACCTTAATAATTACTCTAGTTTTTAAAAAAGATTTATTTACTTTTATTGCCATGTCAGACATACAGAGAGAAGGAGAGACTGAGAGAAAGATCCTCCGTCCAATAACCCACTCCTCAAGTGACCGCAATCAATCCGAAGTCTGCAGCCAGGAGCTCCTCTGGGTATCCCACGTGGGTGCAGGGTCCCAAGGCCTCGGGCCATCCTCGACTGCTTTCCCAGGCCACAAGCCGGGAACTGCATGGGAAGTGGAGCTGCCGGGACCAGAACCGGAGAACATATGGAATCCGGCGTGTTCAAGGAGAGGACCCTAGCCCCTAGGCCACCGCGCTGGGCCCAGTTTCTGTTTTCTAATCTTTTTCAGAAGTATAATTATACACATATAAAATATATTTGCATCCTGGATCATATCATTATAATATTAACACAATGAATTATACAATGTCAATGGAAGTTACTTATAAATGAAATCATGTCCAGCAGGCACTGAATCACAGCAGAGAAAAACAAAAGCTTTCATGAAAAAAGTTCTACTTCTGGTTCTAGCAGTTACTTGTCAGGTATCCATGGACGTCTGAGCAATGACCATAACTGTGGTAATTAGTGAAAATAAAATGTAGTGCCAGCTATCACCTTTTGTTGAATGTACAGAATGTTTACAAATGTGGCATGCTCTCCTCTGTAACTGTTAAGGACCTAAATACATGCAACATGGCCTCCTCTGTGATTGCTAATGAACTGAATGTCTGCTTCTCTATCACAGAATGTTATAATTGAGTGCAACTTTTGAGAGACACTTTTGATTCATTTATGGTTATGAATAGAAAAACCACTGAGTAACTAAATGGGGAAAATCAGACAAGCAAAAACAACGCACTCATACTGTGAGAAACCTTGGAGCAGATGCGGTAAAAAGGATGTGTTTAACACAGCGAGCAGGTTACCTTGAAGGAACAATTACTTCACAGTAAATGAAACTCAACAGTGAAAAAAAAAAATGTAACAACAGCCGAAGAAATGACAAAAATAGAAAAGCTACACTATTAACCAATCCTGATGCAAAGGATAAATTTTAGGGAAAATCTTCCCAGACTTGAGTTAAAAATCACTTTCCTCCTCTTAACAGGGACAAGAATGTTCCGTTATAGACCTAGTGTTCTATTTTGACTGCTTCATAAAATAGAGATGTGTTTCTTTCACATTTGGGTCATTTTAAGTTTCAATAACACAGAATTGCAATAATAGGATCTATGGAAAATAGTCAATATGACTAGAATTCTAGGTTTGCTTTTATTTTGTTATACTGGGCAGAGCAGAAGTGCCTCCCTGCCTAAGTCAAGCCAACACTCCCACCCAGGAATGCTTGGAATGCTGAAACACCCTAACCTTGTCTCTTCACAGAAGGTCGGCACCACTGGGATGAGTACCCTGAACTCTACCGTGCATGGACAAACCTGGAGCTGCTGCCTCCTCCCATTCCCTGTTACTCAGGTGTACAAAAGCCCAGTGCTGTATGCCATGGGTGGTCATTTCCCTCAAACAGTCACCCAGCCATGTGGAAGTGCTCCTAAGTTGTCTCCCACCAGGGAGACTCCATCAGTCTCTCCTCTGATTAAAAAAAAAAAAATCTGTTTCCTGAGCTAAAAGCCTCCTTGTTACTCTGAATCACCTTTAAATCAAACAGTTCCTTTTGGTTTCATGATGTTTGTAGAAAAGGGAAAGAAATAGCAGAACAGCTCTCCTGACTTTGCAGATGACTATCAAATGCTCTAGTATAGTCATATGCCTACTGAAGACAATAAATGTCTACAAAATATAAAAGGGCAATTCACACCTTTCTTGGAATGTAGTGAATGTTATTTTAGTCTGCCACACCTTTCCATAATATTAATGTTTTTAAACACCCATAATTAAAGTATACATTTTCTAAATGAATTCAAATTTTGAGAAATATGTTAAGAAACACTAAATATTTTCAATAAGTATTGAAAGTATGAAATTTTCCCTATTTCCAAGTATAGAGACTGGCTTTTTTTTTTTCCTAAACTTGACTAAAATTTAATTTTCCTTGAGTTTAATACATCAGCCCCCTTTCCTTGGAGAACTTAATCTAGTAAAGTAGCCCTTTCAAGGTTTGTTTTATAAACTTTTTAAAAGCTTTTTGACATTTGCATACACACAAATTCTTTTCTCAAGGAACTTGACAGCCCCCTCTTTGAAACATAAAATCCCACTCAGCAAAGCACCTCTATCTCTAAGATTTCTGTATGAGGTAGAAACCTAAATGTTTGAGTTTCTATACATGGTAAAAGTTGCAAATATGTCTTCTTTGGAAGATATAAAGAATGTTACTATTCATTTGGGTAAGGCTAATTGCTATGCACAAATAGTAAGGAATTCACCCTGATTTCAGAACTTAGTAATCCTCCTGCTTCAAGATTGGCAGTGATATATGCTGTTGCACCATTTTCTGTTACTTTGTTCAAGACAGTAGCAAGGAGCTGGATCAGAATTTGGGATGCTAGTGTTAGGTTTAACTGTTATGCTATAATGCCAGCTACTCATCATATTGTTTAATCTAGAAGTATTTTATCCCTTGAAGGTTGAAAAGAAAAACCATGTCCTCAGATTGACATGGCAGCATGGCAGATAAAGCCATTGCCTGTAATGTTGCATTCCATATGGGAGCTGTTCAACCTCCTAACTAGCTCCCTTCTAATGATCTGGGACAAGCAGAGGATCATGCCGGAAGGGTCTGGGACTCCACCACCCACAAAGGAGATCCAGATGGTGCTCCTGGCTCCTGTCTTTTGTCTGGCCTAGTCTCGGCCATTGAGGCCATCTGTGGAGTGTATCAGCAGATGGACGATGTCTCTCTGTATATTTCCCACTTTCTGTAGCGGTTTGAATAACCAAATGAATCTATAAAAATTAACATGTTCGCAATACTGTCCTCATAGCTAAAACACTACCAGTGATTCGTTAAAGTTGTCAAATGACCAATATTCAAATTTTCATGTCTTTTTAAAAAATGTGTATTCAATCAAAATCTAATGTTTATATGTTGAAATTGGTTATTATCATTTTAACCTGTTATAATTTACAGTATCTTTCCCTTATTCCCTTCTTTAAGACATCTAGTGGCCCTCACCCATTCCCGGGGACTGATATGGTTACACTGATGGAAGCGGCCCTCTCCATTCTCTTGCCACTTGCACCTATTACAGGAAAAAAATGGAGACTGAAAGTAGTTGTCTCATTCAATTTTCCCCATTCCTCGATCCTCCTTCCCCACACCCTAATTGGTAGTCCACATGGGCATGCATCCCTCTAAAAGGTGAAATGAAATGAGTTTATATTTATACATGTGTGTGTGTCTGTATGAATATATATATATATACATATATACACATATAACCTGTATAACCTGTTACCTAGAAGTTTTTGTTTGTTTGTTTATTTTTAAGATTTATTTAGTTGGACCCGGTGTAGTAGCCTGGAGGATAAAGTCCTGGTTTTGCAGGAAGCAGGACCACATATGGGTGCCAGTTCGTATCCTGGCTGCTGCACTTCCCATTCAGCTCCCTGCCTCTGTGGGCTGGGAAAGCAGTCAAGGATGGTTCAAAGCCTTGGGACCTTGTGCCTATATGAGTGACTTGGAAGAAGAAGCTCCTGGTTCATGGTTTCAGATCAGCTCAGCTCTGGCCAATGTTTCCACTTGGCGAATAAACTAGAGGATGGAACATCTTTCTCTCTGTATCTCCTTCTCTTTATAGATCTGGAGAGAGAGAATATATTCCATGTGCTTGTTCACTAAGGGCCACAATGGTGAGAGACGAACTGAAGCCCAGAATCTCTTCTGAATCTCCCACACAGGTGCAGGGGCCCAAGCACTTTGGCCATCCTCTGCTACTTTTCCAGGTTATAAGCAGGAAACTGTATCAGAAGTGGAGCAGCTGGGACGTAAACTGGTGAACATATGGATGCTGCCAACACAGAGTAAAGGATTAACGTGTTGATCCACTGTGTCAGCTCTTTCAGGTCATTCTTTGCTTGAACTCAACACCAAATAATTCTTGTATTTTACTATCATAACTTATGCATTGTAACTGAAAGGTGATTTGTCTCTAGGTTATAGAGGAAAACTGCTGTTACCTCTAAGTACCTTTTGGTTACTAGCTTCCTGATTGAAAAGGGAAAGGTAGCAAATTATTTCTGCTTTTCTAGATGGGAACTGCTCAGGGGAAGTATGAACAGGACAGTTAGGAACCTGGTGAAACAGTCAGTCAGTTTTAGCAACAAATCAATAAAGGCAAATTATTTGCAGCTGCTCAGAGTACCTCTTGATTTTGCCATTTAAGATTACAGCATAAGAAACTGCTACAAAAGAGTCCACGATTCTCGCCAGTTAATCCCAAATGAGGTAATCACTTCACTTGCACCCTCGGATGCTATCTGACTAAAGCATTGAAAGGAATGTCCTGATATGTATCATTGATTGAAGTCAGCTTCCCAAAACTCATTGCTCCATACCTTGAAATCTTTTTTTTAACATACTAAGGCAAGAGAAATAAAATCAAGATAGAAAGCAGTTAATTAAAAGACCTATAGACAGTATGTCATTCAGTTTTTGAGAAAACAGTTGTACAAACACCATCAGTTCAGAATTTCATGCTGAATATCTTGGAAGACTCAGCCAATTAGTGTGAGTGTGTGTGTGTGTGTGTGTGTGTGAGAGAGAGAGAGAGAGAGAGAGAGAGAGAGAGAGAGAGAAAGGGGTGGAGAAAGAAAGAGACACAATTTAATTAGAAAACTAATAGTTTAAGGAAGAAGACAGAATGGTGCAGGTTGCAGGTACTGAATCAGAATCTCTAACAAGTTTACATGTGTGGATAAATCTATGTTCCCCAACATCAAGTGAACT
Source organism: Ochotona curzoniae (assembly GCF_017591425.1). Classification (NCBI taxonomy): domain Eukaryota; kingdom Metazoa; phylum Chordata; class Mammalia; order Lagomorpha; family Ochotonidae; genus Ochotona; species Ochotona curzoniae. The sequence continues at coordinate 35,547,856 of NW_024466502.1, read as the reverse complement.
AATTTTCCCGAAATGTGTACTTATTACGTTATAAGTATTTTGAGATTTTAAAGGTTCAGTCATCAAAATAAACAAACAAACAATAAACCTTACAATGCCATATATTTAGTAACAGAGAACATGACAATAAGTGTCAGGAGCTGTGTACTCTAGCCACACTGACGCCATGTCAGGAGCCGTGTTCTGTAGCCACACTGAAGCCATTTTGAATATAGAACTATTGGCCAGTGGAAAACCCCCCGGCTGGCTAGATGCTTGGGAAAGAAGTTATGAAACTAATCACATGCTTAGCTTCAATTGTTTCTAACAACTGTTTTAGAATGTGATTTATGCTGTAACTGCCGACATCTTGTTACTGATTACCTATCCTATTGTCGATATGTTGTTGGTTACTATGGTTGATATGGTGGCTGCTCAAGGACAATCGGTCTTGAGACCATGGCTTGCATCCCAGTTTCTCCTTTCCTCCTTGAGCCTTAGTTACTGAAGAATATAAAAACCCTCAATTAAAATCAATAAACCGACAGCTGTCTTGCTGTCCATTCTTCGTGTCTCTTTTCCCCCATTCTCTCTTAGGTCGGTTGCGACCCCCCATTGACTGTCCTGCTGGATGGGACAAATAAGTACTGAACTAAATATGCCATTAAAAGATCAAATATCTGAGCCTGATAATGATGACTATGTGTACATAAGCAAGTAGTTTGATTTCTTTGGCTATGCGCTTTTTTTTTTTCTGTGAATTGGAGAGTTATTTCAAATCTCCCTCTACCTAGAAGGGATGTAGTAAATAGTAAACAGTGAAATATATGTAATTTACCTATTCTAATGTTTGTCATAATCAATAATTAGAAATACATTTGGTTTTACTGGAAAGTCAGATTTTTCAGAGGAGAGACAGAGAAAGGTCTTTCATCCATTGGTTAGCTTCAAAAATGGCTACAATGACCAGAGCTGAGCTGATCTGAATCCAGGGGTAAGGAGCTTCTTCTAGGTTTCCCACATGGCTACAGGGTCCCAAGGCTTTGGGCCATCTTCTACTACTTTCCCAGGCCAGAAGCAGGTAGCTGGATGGGAACTGCAGCAACTGGGATCCTGGGGAGCACAAAGTGAGGATTTAGCTACTGAGCCATCTCACTGGACTCTAGTTTAATGATTCTTATGAAACAGTGTCAGTGACTCCTAGCTGAGGCGAACCTGTCACTAATACTGCAGCTTTAGTCACAATATTTGAAATTTAAAAATGGAATCTGATCTTATTTTTCATTAATATTCTTATCTTCAGAAATCTGTGGCTTCTCAACCAAAGGTCCATTTCAATGCTAATTATAGGTTTCTTATGATGGGGAGTCATTTTTCCTTGTGTTTCCCCTGTGTACTTTCAAATGCATGAAATCAGTTTTGAAATTGGAGTTCTGCTTCTGTTTCAACCCGTTACAAACTACTGTTGGTTCTCTGCTCTGCATATTAAATTACAGGACTGTTCATCATGTCTTGCTGAGTTGGAATATATGTATTTGTTGAGGGAAATATAAACTATCACCAACATTGTCTAATATATAATAGGTCTTTCTTAAATGTTTATTATTTGTGAAAATGGTGATAATGGTCCAATTTGTGATTTTGTGTGTGTGTGCCTACACCAATCATCTTGGAGCTGTTTAGCAGTTTTATGTAAAATTCTCCTCCTGTTTATCTTGAAAATATACAGCTGGTTTCCATTATCTCAGACATGGCTCTTTGGAAAGTGGGTTTTGTATTATTGCTCATTTGTTTCTTTCTCTGCCCACTCATCTGCTTTCCTGGCTGCGACTTTTGTTCCCCTCATTTGTCTAAGTAAGTATTGTCCTTGGCTGTTTCCTTTTCATCATTTCTATTGTTTCTTGCTTTCTGGTCACTTTGTCTGATGGCATCTGTGCAACACTTCACACTCATTAATATCCTCCATGAGCTGCTTAATAACAGAGAAACCCTGTTGTGTCTGTGCAGTTAAGGGAAAAAAAAAAAAAACCTGTCCCAGCTTTTTATAAAAGCCTGTTCCTCAGATTATTCTCGACTTGGGAAATTGTCAGAAGTTAATGACAGGGAAATAAAGGCAGATGCAACTGCTCCAAAATCCTTTGGAATGCATGTGTGTACATGCAAGTGTGTGTATCCAAGTCCACATGCCCATAGATAGAGATTTTGCTCACTGAAGTAAAAGCAAAAATGCTGCCAAAACATAATCAGGAGAGTTGGACCAACTGGCCATACTCCTTATATTATAAAACAATTGTTTTTAAAATGCCCCAAATGGATATTATCGGATAAAAACTTTAAATGAGCTTAATTATGCAACCAAGACCTATACTCTGCACTATATATCATACATGTGCTCTTTCAAGTAAAATGCTGCAGGTATCAATTTATTAGTAATGATCATTTCAATGATAATAAGAATATTCTAAAAGAGTTATTTAGATGTATTCCAATGCTTAATTCCTAGGTGAGGTTGAAAATGGTAATTAAATGTGACATTGTACAACATGCCCAACTTATCTAACTACTCCTTGACCTAAAAATCTGCTTTATCTTGTGATACAGGTTAGAGATCCCTTTTTGCGTGTCTAATGCTGCTGAGGGCTCTTTTATTCTGGACTATTCTACAGCAAAGGTTATTTAAAATCAAGAGCTCACACACTATGGGGTTTCTGCATTAGTTATCACTTGTGTCTAGTAAAAAGCTATAAAAGATCATTTACAGTTCAATCAAGGTCTTTGCTAATGCAGTGGCTGTTAGGTACATGAAGAACATGTCAGCTAATATTAAGAATGACATAAAGACTGTATTCACCCAAAACTTGAAGTCAAAGCGCAAAGCATAAAATAAAATCCTTTCATATGGAAATTAAACTTCACATTGGCAATCCTGGTAGGATGCCAGGGCCTTGACTTCACCCACCACTTCCCCGGGGTTAACTGGAGTTTGAAAGCAGCTCTGGGTTCACTCTAGTTTTCCTTCTAAAATGATAGCTTTCTTGTTCAGACTCTATTTCTTAAATTTTTTATCTTGAAAGTGCCAGGTTATTTTGAAATTCCTAATTAGTTCCCTTTCCCTCTCTCTTTCTGTCTTTATTTTGGTGCTACAACAAACAAATTGAATTGGGTGATTTATAAACAAGTGAGATGAATTGGGTTCATGGATGTAAGACTAAGAAATTTGGGATAGGAGGCTTGGTGCGCTGCTTCAACCCATAGAGCAAAGTGGAAGGGCTAGCAAGCATTTGTAGAATTGTACAAATGAAAGCTTGTTTTATGATAATCCAGTCATATGTGGCCTAATCCTGGACCACAAAGTAAGTGCTCATTTTTGTAACTTTGGCAACCAAGCCTCAACATGAGTTTTGGTGGGCTTCAGGTAATATTCAGATAATGGTACAGCCTGGTTTTTTTACTTCATTTTCCCAATTCTTTTGGAGAATAATGAAACATAGCTGTCCCTACACTGCTAATGACAAGACTACGTATGAGATATTTTATTATTGGAAAAATAAAAAATGATTCCAACACATCTTGAATGCTTTCACACACACACAAAAAACACAGTTAAATATATACCACAGATTCCATTGGTTCCAATATCAAGCAGGGCAAATGTACTTAGTTCCAAGGATACTCCATATCTCACAATTGGAAGTGGTTGCTTAGGAACCAGCTCCCTATCCACCCTAGAAATGCTTGTCCTACAAAGAATGATTGAGGCTAATTAGCTCCATTAATTCTCATCTCTAGAGGGTGAACACAGGGACAGAGGGGGAATCTGTCTTTCTAAACTTTGGCCTGTCTTTGGTAAATATCATATACAACATTCACTGGACTTTTGTTCTCTGGTATTTTTTACAAATCAACTCATCTTCCCCATAAAATGCTTACGTAGAGGTCTTTTTGAGTTCATTTGTCATAGACATTTTAGTTTTAATCATCCCAAATGAATATGATGGAAGACAAGATTAAAAATGAATGCCATTTGTATTCCCTATAAATTTATTCTTATTATGTAGGCAAATTGTCCTATGCCCAACAGGGAAAACATAATGGATTAAAAGAATGTTGTGTTCTGTTGACAGTTTCCACAAATGTATAACTCTCTCCACCCTGCTATACACACATATATGTCACATTTCTTATGATAACATTTAATATAAAATAGGCCAAAGTGGTCCAAATGATCAACGTGAGCATAGATTTAGTTTACCCTGGAATACATAGGAAACATCCTTAATGAAGTACCTGGTGGAATCAGTTTTACAGACAAAATACAGTGACAGAAAGCCTTGGGGATTTTCTGCAGGTTGGCAGTCAGCATAGTGGCTATACAAATTGTAGTATTCTCACAAATTTTCCAATGACTGTATAAGCATGGAGATTTCAACTTGCTGTGTTTCAAAGTTTCAGTGTTAGGTGCACACATATTTATAATTGTTACATGCTGTTAATTAGTTTAATACTTTAATGACCTTTGTTTTAACTCTAGTTTTTTCTGATGTAGCTATGGTTGCTCACAGATGAGATCCAGGCCAGCTGTACCTCCCACCACACTGAAGGTTATCCTTTCTGAATGCTCAGTGCCGACCCCAGCAGTGGTAGTAAGGTAATGAAGACCATCACCAGACTTTAGAGATGAGATGCTGTAAGGCTTCTCCATGGGAAGGTACATTATGGCTGCATCATGCTTCCAGTTCGGAGGTGTGTTACATTCCGATTGTTTTTCTTCTTCTCTCAGTACTTGGAGTGTATGATCCTGTAAGGATTCCAGCTGAAGAATTCTGTAGGTCCTAGTGAAACTCCTTTATATATGTTATTGCTTCTTTCTTTCCTTGTGTTCTTTTCAGGATTCTCTTTTTCAATGGTTTTCGACAATTTGCTTGCATCATGTACTACTATATTCTTGTCTGGATAGAATATGAGGCTTTTGACCTTCCTACATCTAGTTATTTTCATATTTTCACAAACTAGGAACGTTTTCTGAAACTGTTCTTTTTTCTTTTTGGGAAATTTTTTAAAAAACATTTATTTCTTTTTATTTGAAAGGCAGATTTACACTCAGAGATACACTTTACTCCTCAAATGCTTGCAATGGCTAGAACTGAACTGATTTAAAGCCAGGAACCAGGAGCCTTCCCCTTGCATCTCCAAGGTGATCCAAGGGGCCCAAGGACCGAGGCCATCCCCTACTCCTATCCCAAGCCATAAACAGGCAACTAGATTGAAAGTGGAGCATCTGGGATGTGAACTGGTGCCCATATGGGATGCCGGTGCTAGTATGTGGAGAATTAACCTGTTCAACCATTGCACCAGCTCCAGGAATTACTTTGTAAAACAAACCATCTCCCTTGTTTCGATGTTATCTTGCTCACCTTCTTGCATTCCCATAACTTAAACATTTTCTTTTTGTTTGTTTTTCTTTCTCATAAAATAAAGCTTTCTACATTACTGTAAGCTTTTTACATTACTTTTCACATTTTTTTCCTCCATCTGATTTGTGTTTTCAAATATGCTGGCTTTGAATACATATACTTTCTTCTGTTGAGAAGTTCTAATGCTGACTCTGATGCTGATACCCTGATAGCTCACTTTACTCACAGTATTTTCTAGCTCCAGAACTTCTGATTTATTTTCTAATAACTTCAATATCTGAGTAATCTTTCATTTTGGTAATTTATTATTTCCTCATTTCACTGACTTGCTTATACTTTTTAAGGTGCTTAGCTTATTTTAATAACATAATTGAATTATTTCTCAAGCAGCTTTTTAAAGTTATTTTTTAATATAAGAGGTAGAGAGAGGGCGTGAGAGAGAGCAAGCAAACTGTATCTTTTGGTTCATCCCCAAATACGTGTAATTACCAGGACCGGGCTAGTTAAAACTGGGAGCAAAATATTCAATCCAAGTCTTAAGTCAGTGTCAGGAATTTAGCAGCTTGAAACATTACTGCTGCTTCCTAAAGTCTGCATTAGCAGAAGCTAGCTCTAGGAACTAGACCCAGAAAGTGATCCCAGGAATTTTAATATGGGATACAAACATTCTAATTGCCATTCTCACTAGTAGGTCAATTGCCTACTCCAGTTTAAGTTTTGTTTTTTTCCTCCTTTATTTGTGGTCAGTTACTGAAATAGTATGGTGTTCTTTCCATGGTATTATATCTCCTAGTATTTTTATGTTTCTTTTTGCTATAATGAGCTATATGAATTTGAAGTAGACACTTCTTCCAGTACTTGTAGAAACTGTGTCTTTGAAAGGCTTTTCGGTAGGCATCCCATGCAAGGATTCAGGGTAGAGTATCTTACCTTGTCTGTAGCTTGTCTTGCTGCTACAGCAGCCTTAGAATATGATCACGGCAATTTGGTGCTGTAGGAGCCAGCATGGAGGAGGATGTCGTAGGTACAAGCCCGATACTACCTAGTCTTGGATTCTCTGTTTGTATATGAGGTCCTGGCACCTCGAGTGCTTTCTCAAGCCACAAACAGGGAGCTGGGTGGGACGTGGAGCTGCCAGGATTAGAATCAGCGCCCATATGGGATGCTGGTGCATTCAAGGTGAGGACTTTAGGCACTCCATTTCTATAGCGTGGGAAAGCAGTGAAGGATGGCCCAAAGCTTTGGATCCCTGCACCCACCTGGGAGACCCTGAATAAACTCGTTGCTCCAGTCTTCAGATACACTCAAATCTGACCATTGCAACCACTTGGGAAGTGAACCAGAGGAGAAAAACCTTTCTCTGTGTTTGTCCTTTTTGCAAATCCGCCTTTTTATAAAAATTAAAATATAATTAATTAATTAAATTTCTATAAAGATAAATAAAATGTTTTAAAAATAAAAATAAAACAAAAAATGAGCTTATTGTGATTAAACTGCATTTTGCATTCACTTGTAATTAACGCTAATAAATACATTTAGATCATTTCTTAAAAAGAAAATTTGAAAACATTTCTATGGAAATAAGGAAATATGAGCTAAAGGAATACCTATTTCTGTAAGACAAACATATTTATTCAGAGGATTAGCAAAGACAATTCTTGGTATTTTGTGAAATGTGAATTTAGTAACAGTATAGTTAGGAGTTCTTCATTAAAAATAAGACATTATGCGTGAATATGAGCATTAATGACTTGAATGGGAGGCTTTACACTGAACTTTCTGGTAGCTCATCTGTATGAATCATTTGCATGCCTTGTTCAGAGTCCTAAAATGAAGTGCAAGAGAAACAGCGTGATGAGTCACAACGAGTTTGGCTGCCAATCACAGGGCGGCATTTTCTTTTCTGTCATCAGATATTGAGGCCATAGAACATGCATTAATCATAGAATGATTTCATGTGCTTTTAAGGTGTGTTTGTCCTAAAAGGTTATGAAAACAAAAATATTTGCTGAAATAATGTCTTTCCCATAAGCCACCTGAGAGCCTTGTGTTTAAGCAAATGAAAAAAAAATAAAGTTTTTTTATTATTATTAAATAGAACCCTAGCTTTTAAGCTGCCAAGTAAAACTATCATGATTTCCTAAAAGGTCAACAAATATGGGAAGAGATACAAGCAAACAAACTAAAATCAGAAAAACAGCTAAGGAAACTACTTTTAGAAAACAGGTAACTAACTTGTGGATCAATACTAGGTAAGCACAAAGTGATGTGCCCTTTTATGCTTTAATGAATTTTAAGTAACTTAATTGTTACATATCTATTATAAAAGGAACAAGGATTGCTTGGAGAAATGCTCATTTTTGGCTGAAACAGGAATGATGCACAGCAACTAAACTCGAAACACTAACATGTCAAAAAAAAAGTTAAAAAAATAAAGGCATGTGGTAAGCTAAAAGAACGGAGGAGCCAATTAGAATAAATCCCAGTGGCCAAAACTGGGACAATTTGATCAACGAAAGAAATGACCTAGTGTTAGTTGACAGCACAAAACATAAAATAATACTCGCATGTTCACACAGGTATAAATACATAAATATGGATACATCTTCCTTACAAAAAGTGTCAAATAATGTCGGTGCTGGAAGAACATAGTCAGTAGCTTCCAAATAATGGAGTAGAAAATGAAAAATAATATCACCATGCCAATAGAGAAATCCAATAGATGGTATCTAACAACTGGCCGATATATCATCAGTGGAGTTATGTGGATGTCATGATATGAGGTAAACACCAGAAACACCAGAGGTAGGAGAATTCTGTAAAATACTTGTTGCAGTTTCTAAAACTATGAAATTTCTTTTTTTTTTTCCCCCTCCGGGCCCGCCGCCACCACCACCCAACTATGAAATTTCTTGCTGAGTTGTTACTTTAAGCAAAAGTCTGAGAATCTGAGAGGCATGCAGTCTAAAGAGGCTTGACCGTAACATGGTGCAATGTGACAGCATGATTTGGGTCCTGGAGGAAAGGAGAGCATTAATGGAAACAATAGTGTAACCTGAAGGAAGTCAGGAGGTTAGTTGACAGGAATGTGTCCGCTAGTTTGTCAGTTAGTTCTTAGTTTGACAAATGGAAATCTGAAACTAGGTGAGGTATATACAGAAAACTTGTATACACATTCATAATGTTCCTGTAAATATAATATTATTCAGAATGGAAGGTTTCTTAAAATAAATACATAACCAACTTGTTGAAATTTGCATTCTAAATGCCAACCAATGAAGCTTTTCTTTTTCATTATTATTGCATTGAGAAATCTGAAATGCTTTTTCTCTTGTTGCTGTTACTTTTCCTCGTGGTTTCTCCGTGCCGCAGTCTTAATTTTCTTTAAGTTAGAAGTTATCTCCATGTTACCTGGTCTGTGAGATGTGGTCAGTTTACACACTTACTTTCTTAGGTTTATTCAATGCCTACAAAAACTCATATTGTCTAACTTAATCGCATGATGATAATCTAGCACACAGTGGAAAAAACTTTATTTCAGTTTGATTTAATGAACGAAAAGTCCCAAGATAGTGAATGATTTATTTAGGATAAAATGTTTAAATACATTGAAATTTTAAAATTGATGACGTTGATAAAATTAATATTCGACTAAGGATGCCTTATCCATAAACGCAGCCTTGATTTAGCTTGTGGGTAGGGAAGAGGATGCTAATGATCACAAATAATCACCAAAAGATCAGTTTGTAGATTATTTACTGCAGAAATTGTGAGGATGTTGTGCCATGTATATGAATCAACAATGAAACATATGGCGTGTAGCAAAAGGAATCCTTGATCCAATTGCTACATGTGTGAAAATTATTAAGAACTCAGGCTTGAAACGATATGAATCCAGCTTATTTCTAGCTGCATCTTTGTGGTTTAGTTTTAATACAATTCAGGATTCAGGGTATGGTTATGAACATACAATTAGCACCTCATACAGATTCCTTAACAACCACAGAGTGTAGTTCAACATCAGATTGCTAGACCACCCACTCTCAAGTAAGACAGAAAATGGATACGAGGTTTACATACACAGAAGAGAAAGATAATTTCCCATTTGTTTTATCCAAACCTAAGCCACAAAATTTTGCACCCCTCCCCACTTTCTAATTTCTCTTTGAAGGAAAAGAAAACAGAGAATGGTCTTCATCATGTTTGAAAAATGTATTGTCCTTGTCATCATATTTACTCAAAATTTTTAAGTTTAATGGATGGGTTTTTAATTAAAGGACAGGAAAGTAATGAAGTTAGTAATGCATTTATCTTGTCCCACCAGAAATAATACCAACTTGGCATCTTGGGAGTTTTGCCCCCAACCTAGCTGCTTGCAGGTCCCCACAAGAAGAGGAAAAAAAAGTCTGTATGCTCAGTGAAATGAGCCAATCACAAAAGGATGGATACCATATGCTTTCTTTGATAAAAGCAACCATCATGCAAAATATAAAACAAATAGGTATATAAGTAAACAAGTACACACATATATTCTCATAGAGCAACTGTATAACAGAGACTCCCAGGAAGCGAACATACATTGCAGTATGCATCTCTAATCCCAGATAAAAAGAGGACAATCAATGGATCAGTTAAATAAATTTTGACAGTATGATATCGCACTTTGTACTTTTGCCTACACTTGCAATGTAATGGTACACTTAAATAGCAGAATATTACACTTGTAAATGTTACTAAAGGCCTGTACTATTGTGATAATATAGGGGGAAATGGTGGGAGGGGTTAATGAGGAAAAAGGAAGGGGATATAAATTTATATCATGGCAAATAATATTAACAATTAAAAAAAACTACAGACCATTTTGTTTTTGAATCCATGACATAGAATAGTTGTGGATTCCATTACATATTAATAAAAAAGATATGGCTCAAAAAGAAGTTATGGCATTTTTAAAATATATATACATATATAAATAAATATATAAATAAATTCTGTTTATTGTGTATCTGAGACATTATGTGTTTGTGGTCCTCTGTGTGTTCCTGAAATCTCAGCAAAGTTATAGTAGTGAGGAAGAGGGTAAACAAAACAAAATTTAATCTGTTGGTAGGTAAGGGAATAACTGATTTCCATATCAAGAACTACCACCCTGCTGAAATGGGATGTTTTGGAGTTTATATGGAGTCTATGTGGAAGGAGAAGTTATTCAGGAGAAAGCACAATGGAGACACACATCCCTGGTGTCAGGTGTTGAAGCTTGTACATTCCTTCTCTGTGTCAGCCTCGAGGTCCACGGGTGGTGAGGTTATACCTAGCTTGACCAGGTTATGGGGTAGGGAACAACACAACGGGGGTGAGCAGGAAATGAGCAACTCCAAACACCAGCAAGATGTTGTGCCTGTTCAGCATTACATGGTGTGATGGTCAAGTGTGCTTCATTCAACCTGAAGGTTATACTCAGACAGGAGCTACTTCCTGAAACAGGCCTGGGACTTTCCTAAATAAAATGTTTCCAGACAATACCGCTGACCAACGCATTATGTGTTGGAGAGATTCCTGATTTCATGAATCTGATGGCGAAAATCTTACAGGGAAGTCTGAACTACATCCATCAATGCAGTGAGTTAAGTTGGAATTGATTAGGATACTGGCACCTAACGGTATCTAGTATCTACATCAATGACTCTGTTCGTGAGTTGAGTTTCATGACGATAACAGTGAAACAAACAAACAAAAAATGTGTTAAAAATGCCTCACACCATGAAATTATTCTCTCTTCCCCCATTCCTTATGCTCTGATAATCTCATTTATCTTTTGGTCTTGCAATCTAAAAGAAATAAAAGGATGGCAGTAAAATGTTACAATACTGAAGCAGAACTCCTTTCAAGAGAATACGTTCATACCACATTCCCTTTGCCAGAAAAGTCCACTCCTCTAGTATCGCTCTGCTATCAGCCAGACAGAACTATCATCTCTCTGGTGTCTATACTTGTCAAGAAACAATTATATTATTCTGTTTGTTCTCACTGTATTCACGAATCTATTTTAATGCACATTATATAGTTAAAAATGCACTTCTCTCCCATTAGAAAGTGAGCTGATTGCCTTCATGACTCCTAGGTTATTAATCTAATTTTCCACCGGAGCTTACAAAATTCAGTGAACATAGTTGTGATCATTAATGATTTTGGTATAAATGGCATTTGTAATAAAAATGCATATATTCCTACTTATTGGTCTCCACATCCAAAAACTTATTGGCCACTTCTGGCAATTACATGTGTCAAGTATTTAGTTACATTCTACCTGAAGTATTCACAAGAGGCGATTTGTCTTTCAGGAAGTTTTTAGTTGCACATTTGCCACAGTTAATATTCCAGTGCCAACAACCAATACCCTGCCATATGACTGAGTGTGGCATCTGTAGAAAGAAAATGCTTGCAGATTGTGGAGCAAAAGTGTAAATGATGTATATACTATTACTTGGAATTTTTCTCTAAAAATGACATATAATTGCAATCCTGTCATTTCTAAGTATAGACACTTGGTAAATGGTTTCACATCAGAATATACCCCTGCCACTACCCTGCAATAGTTGCAAACAGTACAAAATAATAACATGAAATTGAAACATGTAACTGCTTAAGACAGATATAACAGGAATTGTGACATTCCTGCCTCTGAGTGCATCAGAAAGTGCAAAATGTATTGTTCTGTTGCATGCTGCAGAGTTTGTTTTTACAGTGCAATCCACAGTCATAATGAAAGTGAATGGAATATTTAAACACAGATGCGCATCTTGAGACCACTTCCCGAATTCTCAGAGAGAACAACAAGGAAGCACATTAAGAGAAAAAGTGTTTATAACCTGAACTTAAAACTACTGAAAAGACTAAGAAACTATAGGACTGGAAAATTGACAGAAAAATGAAAAGAGAATTCCCCTTCTACTCCATATACTAGGCAAAGGATTTGGTATGTATTACTTCCCCACTGGACAAAGTAATTTTGCTTCATTATAATACCCAAACTATTAAATATATTTTATCAATTTTGCAATGAATGTACTATATCATAGTCAATGTTGAACTAATATGCATCAATCCTACAAAGTAGTTTAATATTGCATTTCATCTTCCTAGCTATTGTGTACATTTACCTAAAGGATCTACATTTTCTATCTTCTTCTTCTTTTTGTATCAACACTCCTGAATCCATACAGGATTTCTATACCCTCTTTAAATTCTAGTGAACTTCTCATAAAGGGAAAAACAATAATGAGATGGTATAAATTAATATTTGTGCAAAGGTGTAAGCATACCAATTCCAGATAACCACACAGTTGTTTATCTGGTTATTAATAAATGGCCACATAATCTAGCTTTTCATGTTCCATGAACAAGGTTAATCTAAATCATTTTCTGTCCAAATACTTTCTAGGTATTTTTGCATGATGTTTAGTCTCTATGTCATTTATAACCTACATGTTTGTATAAGGTTTTTAGTCTCCTAGGGTCCTCATTGACTTTGTATTAAGAGCCAACAGATGGAATCACAGCAGAGGCATGTATAATGAGAGAGTGGGACAACATGATGCTAGAGTTCTTTATTCAGAAAAAAGAATTATCTGTTAATGTGATATGCTCAAAAGCCTGTGGATAATGTGTGACATTTTTTCTGTTGAATATTTAAAATGGTTGTGTTAAACGAAACAGAATACTTTCCCAAAAACAAGTATGGAGTTACTGTTATCCTTCATAAACCAAGATAGCCTTCTCATTGTATCAATGAGTTGTGAACCAATGAACCACATTTAGATGCACTTCTTTGTCCTCAAAAATAAGTCAGGAAGGCAGAGTTGATAAATAATTAAGGATAAATATGTGTTAGGCTGGAGGAAGACTTATCTATGTATGAGATTATTTGTCAAAAGAAAAGAAATGAATATTTAAGCACATGAGCAGAACAAAAAGACATTATGAACTTTCCATAGTAGAAATGTAAACAATACTGGTGCAATGGAATTGTGCTGCCAAATATTAGACACATGTCATCTGCTTTCAGGGAATATCAAAAAATAACAAGAATGGGCCCAGCATGATGGTTTGGTGGCTAAATCCTTGCCTTGCATCTGCCCAGATCGCATATGGACACAGGTTCATGCCCCAGCTGCTCCACTTCCCTTCCAACTCCCTGTTTGTGGCCTGGGAAAGTAGTCGAGGATGGTCCAAAGCTTTGGGACCTTTGGCCCAAGTGGGAGACCCAGAAAAGGATTCTGGCTCCTAGCTTCAGATAGGTTCAGCTCTGGCAGTTGTGGCTGCTTGGAGAGTGAACTTGCAGATGGAAGATCTTTCTGTCTCTCCTTCTTTCTGTAAATCTGTCTTCCCAATAAAAAATGAATACATCTTTGAAGAAGTATTAACAGCCTGATACAACGGCTTAGCAGCTAGGCCACTAGGATTCCATATAAGCACCGGTTCTAATCCCAGCAGCCCTGCTTTCCGTCTGGTTCCCTGCTTGTGGCCTGGGAAAGTAGTCGAGGATGGCCCAAAGCCTTTGGGCCTTACGCCTGTGTGTGAGACCACGAAGAAGCTCCTGGCTCCTGGCTTTGTATCAGCTCAGCTCCAGCTGTTGTGTCTTTCCTTCTCTTTCTATCTCTCCTCCTCAGTGTCTATCTGATTTTGCAATAAAAATAAATAAATAATTTTTTAAAATTAACAAGAGCATATTTAACTAAAGGCCATATAAAACAATGGTTAAGCTATATAAAATGTCTTGTTAGTTGCATTCAAGTACAAAGAGCTGATCTGTGCAAATCTGTGAGAATCTTTTCCTTTACATTCCATCATTCTTCAGTAACTTAAACATTTTGTCAACTCATTGTATCTATAATCAATAATATAATGTCTGAAAAATAGGTTACTATGACATAATTAGTCATCTCACATACAACATGTTGTCAGAATTACCTAAATATGGTAATATAAATCAAAAAATAAATCCCTAATGATAGAGTGGAAAATGCCACAAAAAATGAATAAGAAAACTATTTAAGGGTATTGTCTTTTAGATAAAATTCAAGCTCTAAAATTTAATTATATTTTAGCATTCTTTAAATTCTTTGATACTCTGGTAATACACAAAAGACATAAAAGTTATAATTTTTAAATAAGACTTGAAAATCATCTCTTCTGCTGCTTGAAAAATGCCCACCTTCACACATACACACACACACACTCTAACAAATTATTCTCTTGTCAAGATCTGTGGTTTAATCACAAATTACATAGGAGCTGCTCTTATGTATACCGTGGTAATAAGGAAAAATATCACCTAGTATAAAACTCAATGTAATAACTTCATTCCTTTCCTCATCTGCCTTATTTATGCGATTAATTAATATGTAATCCCACATTCTAGGCTTATGTTCTAGTTTCTAAGAAATTGAATTAAGACCTTATTTTCTTGTGACATAAGAATTTACTTGTTCAGTGATATACAGCGGCTAACACATAAAGCATCAACACTGATTTATACTTTCTAAAAGAAACAGACAACTCCAACTATTTCAATGACTTTTGCCTAATGCTTTTTGAACAGTGTATCAAGTATTCAAGTAAAGTGATATCCTTAACTGACTGTTCTATTTAGAGGTAAAGGCATAAAACAGGTATATTCTAGTAAATTTGAGTATTTATCTTTATTAACAGATTTCACTTTAGGGAATAAACATGCACGCAGCTAAAATCTTCTCTGACATCTGCATATATAAATGCACAGAGGAAAATATGTGTATACTTCAGCCCCTTGCAGAGCAGAAATAATTATGTACATGTGTATTTACATATGGATATTAATTATAAATTATAAATATAGATAAATTCCAAATCAGAGATGAGTGCTATTGATAGATTAATGAACTAGTCATAAATAAAGACCCAAGACACGTGATGTAGAGAACTCCACGTAGAATAAAACACACTTAATAATATTTAAATAATTGATATTTTATTCTGGATGGTGTACAGCTGCAAATTTAAATTAGTTTCAACGACTTGAACACTTCTTTTTAAAAAGACCCTCACCAGGGAGGCATCAAAAACCTGTCTCCCAAGGGAAAGATGTTGTGTTGTTTGGCTTTGCTTTGTCATTAGAAACTTACAGAGGAAGAATTTTAACAGATCGGAGAAAAAGAAATATAAGTTGTTTCTTGGCATGCTTTCTCTGCAACTACAAGATCTTTTTTCCCCTATGATCAGTGTTTGTACCTTGTAGAATTATGACTTGCATGTTGCCTTTCCAAAATGGGTCAGACAATCACCCTTTAGTTGTCTAGTGTTACCATGACCAGGCACTCTTTAATTTTCAAATTGGATTTGGATTTGTTCCAGAGACGTCTTAAGGAAATTGCTTTCTGACTATAGCTGGCTTACGTTGTTCATGCTGTTTGGAACTGATGCTGGGACCACCTCAGAGTGTTGAAATACAAATTTTGTGTCATTTGCCAGATGGTCAGTTTCAGGGTAGAAATGATTTTATTAATCCATTAAAGACATTTGGTTATTTATTTATTTATTTATTTATTATTGGAAAGGCAGATATACAGAGAGAAGGAGATACAGAGCGAAAGATCTCCTGTTCACTAATTTACTCTCCCAAATGGCTGCAACTGCTAGAGATGAGTATGTCTGATGCTAGGTGCCAGGAGCTTCTTTAGGGCCTGCCACACAGGTGCGGGATTCTAAGGCCTGGAGCCATCCTCTACTGCTTTCTCAAGCCACAAGCAAGGAGTTGGATCGGAAGTGGAGCAGTCAGAATAAAAACTGGCTCTGCATGTGATCCCAGCAGATGCAAGGCAAGGATTTAGCCTCAAGGCTATCATGTAATACTTATTTTATATATTTCAAAACTCTGTTTATAAGTTTTAATGAATTAAATTAAAAGTTAATAACTACGAACCTGACTCCAAAACATAATCTTGAATTTTCTTTCAGCTTCTTAATTTTTATACTCTTAAGCATTGCTTTGATTGCTTTTTGTGCATGTGGTTTTTGTTTTTATGTTTCCAAACAGTAGGCATTTGAGAGCTAAAGAAATTTTGAAATTACAATCCATTAATGCAATAAACATAAATCATCTACCTAGAATGATAAATTTTTTTCTGTTTAGATATTTTAGTTGACATATAATTCTTTCATTTGAGAATTTCTAATAATAAAATAAGAAATAAATTTATCTTTTAGTCCTTAACCAAAAAGGTACCTAGCACTATGGGATTTTGTACCATCTTAGGTCGACAAGAGTCATTAATCATCATCCTCAAGCAATTTTTAAATAGGTTAAAAACAATGGATATTGTTTTGAATTTCACCTAGTTCTAGAATCCTCTGACAATCCACTTATCTTCCCAACAAATACACTTTGGACTATCAAATTGAAAATTAAGTTTGGGCAGGTCAAGTCAGCAGCACCTGAATGTGCAACCTAAAACAGGATGTGGGGTAGGCTGAGCTGCAACTGGAAGGGGGCAGATTAGGCAGGGCTGAGCAAACCTTAACAAGGAAGAACAGAAATCAGGATGCAGCAGGTCATGCCGACCTAGGCTGTTACACCAACTGATCTGCATGAGTCAGGGATACTAGGACAGAGCAACGAAGGCAAAGGCCAAGACAGGTGAGGGGCTATGCAAAGCTGGGTCAGAGAAACCATTGGCATGTACACAATATATGGTTGGAAACAGGCCTGATTGGGGCCCTAAGAAGACACCCTAACTGGGTTGGGGTTCCCATTGGTGAGTGCAGGGGCTGGAGTGGGGGCTGCGTTCTGGTCTGGACATGGCTGTAGTCTCTCTTGGCACAAGTGTGGACTAGGACTGGACGCACCAGGACAGGCTAGACTCCAGCACCATCTGATGGTCTGTAGGACCAGGGTAGATGTATGATGGACTAGGCTAGGTCTCTGCCCATATTGAGCCACGTGTGAGCAGGTGGTGAATTAAGTGGGGCTGACTCATGGGCCCACTGCTATGTGTGAGATCTGGCAATGGGAGAGATTCTGATGGAGGAGCATGGGCAACTCCTCTGGCAGGACACAGTCCATGCAGGTGAGTACAAGAACCCTGACAGGGAGCAGCCCAGGCCAGGCCAGGGAAAGGTGCCCACCAGCAGACATTTGGCATAATTCGGAGGCAGACCAGGCTGAACCTGTTCACATCAGACACTGGTGAATTCAAGCACCAGAACAGAATGTGTGTCGAGCCAGGTGTGGTCGCAACACATATCAGTGCACATTATGGCTGGGGTTGGATGCCTGGTGGGCTGGGCTGGGCTATAACCGTCACTGGTGTCAGCTGGAATTAGGAGTGGGCCGGGCCGGGCCAGGCTACAGAACCCACTGGCAAATGCCAAGGTGATATGGGCCATACCAGATTGGGCCGCAGCACCCAGCCAGCACTAGTGAGAACCAGGGAGGGAA
The DNA here is from genome assembly GCF_017591425.1 of Ochotona curzoniae. Classification (NCBI taxonomy): domain Eukaryota; kingdom Metazoa; phylum Chordata; class Mammalia; order Lagomorpha; family Ochotonidae; genus Ochotona; species Ochotona curzoniae. The sequence continues at coordinate 35,529,988 of NW_024466502.1, read as the reverse complement.
GGGGCTAACCTGGTAGGAGGAATGTGGAGGGCTCACGTTCTGAGCAGCCACTCCCACTGGAGAGCGTGAGCTGGGATCGGGGCAGACCAGACCAGGAAGGGCTACAACACCTGTGGGCCTCATGTGAGCTGGATCAGGAACAAGCCAGGCTCAGCTGATTGTTCCTACTGGTGCAAGCATAAATTAGACTGGGTGAGGGCTGGTTGGGCTTTGCCGCAGCATCAGCTGGCAGAGTCTGGCACAAGGGGCTATTTCTGTCAAATTAAACTGCAGAACCACCTGTAGAGTACATAATCCAGGAGTGGGATTGGCCTAATAGGGAGATAGTGGATGGCTCCCTCTTGAGTTGCCACTCCCACTGGAGAGCATGAAAATCAGGACTTGGCAGACAGAACAGCACCCACCAGTATGTGTGTAGGCTGGATAATAGGGCAGGTTGAGTTGCACTAGGCTTCAATGCCCATTGACATGTGCAAGAACTGAATGGGATGTGGGACAGACTGAACAAGTCTGCAGTACATACTGGCAAGCATGGGAACCAGGGTAGGGGGCAGGCCTGGTGGGGGTTAAGGGGAGTCAACCTGACTACCTACGGCTCACACTAGTTTGTATGAGGGCTGAGTATGAAGTGGGCAGGATCTGGCTGGACTGCAATACACATTAGTTCAGCCTGATAGAGCTGGAAGCAGAACTGACCCAGCAATGGCAACCACAAGCATATGCATGAGCTGATTGGGGCAACAGACTGTGCCGGACCCTGTACTGGCAAGCACACACAAAAATCAGGTCTGGGATCACCTCAGATGACATTTCTCTGGGGATCCCTCCAACTGAACTGCTGATCTCAGAACCTCAACCGTGAAGACACTATGTCAGCCAGTGGATTCTGAAGAGATTTCATTGCGCATGGAGCGGCAAGATTAGCAGCAATTCACAACTGTTGAACTATCAAAACTACCTGAGCAGGACCCTCAGAGCGTGCCCCACGTCAGGGACCTGGGATGTGTGGGAGACGGGGTGGGGCTTTTCCCTTTATCTCTTCCCTTATTCCAGATATAGAAAAAAATAATAGTATTAATGTGGAAGCAATGACCTTACCGAAAGAAAGAAGAAAGGAAGAAAGGAAGGAAGGAAGGGAGGAAGGAAGGAAGAGAGAGAGAAAGAAAGAAAGAAAGAAAGAAAGAAAGAAAGAAAGAAAGAAAGAAAGAAAGAAAGAAAGAAAGAAAGAAAGAAAGAGAAAGAAAGAAAAAGAAAGAAAGAAAGAAAGAGAAAGAAAGAAAAAGAAAGAAAGAAAGAAAGAGAAAGAAAGAAAGAAAGAAAGAAAGAAAGAAAGAAAGAAAGAAAGAAAGAAAGAAAGAAAGAAAGAAAGAAAGAAAGAAAGAAAGAAAGAAAAGAAAGAGAGAAAGAAAAGAAAGAGAGAAAGAAAGAAAGATGCACTGGAAGCTAGGAGCCAGGAGCTTCATCTGGATCTCCCACATGGTTGCAGGGACCCAAGGACTTGGACCCTCCTCCACTGCTTTGTCAGACACATTAACAGAGAGTTGGATGGGAAATGAAGCAGGAACAACTGCAACCAGTGCCCAGATGGCATGCCGGCATTGCAGGAAACTGTTTAACCAGGTAGTCCAACTCAATGACCCAAACAGTGGTTTTTCTACTAACAATTTGTTAAGGTCTTTTTTACACTGGATGAGTATACATCTGATTAAAAAGTAATTTGCATGTATGTCATGATAAAAATTAAAAGAAAAATTAAAAATTGGAGGAGGGATGATTAACCGGAGGATAAGGAACATGATCTTAGACTGCAAGTATAAAACACATGAAATCTGTTCCCTTAAATACCTAATTCAAGATTCCTAACAAGATTAACTCTTACTGATTTTATCACTGATTAGCCATCTTTCTAAAAAAATCACATAGAAGTGACTATATGCATTGCTGCATGTTAGTGCCAGGATGAATGTAACTTATAGTAATACATAGGCACTCTATAGAGAATAGAGAAGCTAATAGGATTCCGACACACACACAAAAGGATTAGGAATGAAAGGCGATTTTTCTGACTTGATCATTTTATGTTGAATATAGCCATTGTTGAAATATGGCAATGAACCCCATAAAATGTTTAGGTATTACACCTGAGTCAAAAAAATCTTAAATGAGGGCCTGACACGGTAGCCTATTGACAAAACCCTTTGCCTTGCATGCACCAGGATCTGACATGGGTGCGGATTTGTGTCCCAGCTTCCCCATTTCCCTTCAGCTCCCTGCTTGTGGCCTGGGAGAGCAGACCAGGATGGCCTAAAGCCTTAGGACCCTGCACCCGCGCAGGAGACCTAGAGGAGGTTCCTGGCTCCTGGCTTTGGATTAGCTCAACTCCAGCCATTGCAGCCACTTGGGAGTGAACCAAAGAACAGAAGACCTTTTTCTCTGTATCACGTTCTCTGTAAATCTGCCTTTCCAATAAAAATAAATCAAAATTAAAAAATCTTAGATGAATGACAAAATATATAATAAAATGGGGGCTAAACATGCCAAAATAAAATGAGACATTTGACTTTTAAAATAAATAATTTATCTACATGTAATATTCTGAGTGTGAATGTTACTACTTCACTGAGATGGTTGCTCTAATGCTTATTTTTAAATAATTTGAGTTAACTGCAGGTTGAAGATTCAACAATATGAGTAATTGCTATTCTTCATAAATATACCACTTTTCCATTGTCAGACAGTGTTTGGATAGTTGCCAAGACTGTTGCTCTCAACATCTACAATTAATGACTTGAAGTAAGATCATAGATTTTAAAGTAAACTTGTAATAATAAAACTAAAATTATTAAAATCTTTGATAATAGCAAAATTAATGTAATAATTATTTCTAACTAAAAATCATTCTAGGTTGACTTCCTTTGGCTACTTAACATTCTTCTTGCCACCTTTATTTCTCTCCTTGTATCTGTGTTAAAAATTGTCATTCAAATCTTGCTTAAAAGAGGAAACAGGAGAATATCATTAAGAAATTCAATCAGGTAAAATGTGCAAGAATTACATAAATCACTGGAAAACAGAGCGCAAGCTGATCTCTAGTGAGATTCAGGATCATTAGCATTTAGTACTAACGTAGTAGTTTCCCTTTTTATGATGTTTCAGCCTCCATCCCTCATCAATATATTAAAAATGTTATCAGGACTACCCACTGGGAAAGCATTCACTGCCAGAAACCAATGGCCTATTCCTGGGTGGATGCCTGTGTGGCTACTCCCTGCCCTCTTTCTTTTTTTTCCATGCCTAGGCCTATCCCCCAGGAGGGCTCATACAGTGGCTCTTGTGAAAATGATAGTCTTTCTACTCTTAATTCAGCTGCCATGGAGTTATCATTCAAGAAGATGGTCTACCACATAGGTTCCAGGAGCTAATTGGTACACACATTTTATTACATCCCACTACTTTCATTATTTGTCAGATAATCTCTTGATTTGACATTTAGAGAATACTAAAATTGATTGGCCATCAGAAACAGTAATGCTCAACTTCAAAGTGTTTGTACTTGGAAAATTAGTGATTCTTACTCCAAATTCCAATCCTGCCTTAAGACAAATCAAAACATTCTTTCTTTATCCTGGCTCTTCAGTTTTCTTCAAAAGGAAATGACTTGCTCAAAAATCAACTTTTTATTTTCTTTATTATGTAGAATAACATATAGAGTGACTTTTATGCTGCTGTCACATATGTGGGAAACAGATTGAGTTCTGAGCTCTTGGCTTCAACCCAAGCGGAGCTGAAGTCTAACAGTCTAACTGCTGTAGAAATATGGGGAGGAGACCAGTGAATGGGAGACTTCCGTGTTTCTCTTCTTGTCTTTGTGCATTTCATACGATCAAGTTACATTTAAAAAGGAAATACTAAAGGCAACCAAAAAGCATTTAAAGTAAGTGAATATCAGTTCATAATTCATTTGTTCATTCAGCAATTAGCTACTGAACTCATTCCAGGATTCATTCATTCATTTAGCATTCATTCATTCAGAATTGCCTGATTCCTGTAAATTAGGTGAGAGAAAGGAGGAGGATCTGTCTGAAGGTGTTTCCACAGTTAAATAGTTAAGAAAAGAAAATCATGAAAACAAATACAAAGCTAAATGATGAAACATAATAAAATTACTAAGGTCATATTGTAAATAAAGCACTCTTGTTTCTACGTTAAAAGAATTTAATTAAGGGACTATGCTGGACCAGTATATTTATAAAATTATATTGTTTTTTATAGACCAATAAGAGCTGGATAACATTATCCACAGAGATAAATAAGGAGATGCAGAGAGAAGTGAATATCCCCAGGATCATGCAGCTATAATGATATATGCTATGCGGAATCGGAACAATGTCAATCTAATTGTAGGATCTTTATTCTTATACTAATTTATTATGAGAAAACATGAAAGTACATTAAAAGAAGTAGACGTGTTATTGTAAATTTGGAAAGGAAGAAAAACAAGCTTTAAATATATTGCTATTTGTTCAAATGGTATTCTGTGGTTCCATAAAGCATGTGTTAATATTACCTGGCCTGATCTGAGCTGCTCCCTATTTTTGGTTCTTGTCTTCAACTGCAGAGACTTTGTCCCGACAGAGGAGTTCCCTAAGCTCCTCCATTAGAACCTCTCCCAATGTCAGATCTCGCGCACACCAGGGGGCCATGAGCCAGCCATACTTCGTGTATCTCCTGTCCTAGCAGCAACAGTGGCCTTTCCTGGCTGGCCATCACTCATTCTGGATCTTACTGTTGGGTGTTATAGCCCAGCCAAGCCTGGTACACACCCAGACACAGCTCATACATGCCTCAGCAGGGGCAGCGTGTCCTACATCCACTCTAGTTTTCATGATCACCAGTGGGTACTGGAATAGAGCCCAGTCTGGCACACCACAGACCCAGTTCACACCCATGCTGAGGGACACTACAACCATGTCCAGACTAGATCACATCCCCACTCCAGTCCTCATGCTAACCAGGGAACCACAACCCAGACAGTGTTCCCCTTATCTCCCCAACCAGGCTTGTTCGCAGCCCCAGGTCTCTAGCATGCCAGTGGTTGCTCTGACCCAGCTTAGCATAGCCCCTCACCCATCTTGGTCTTTTTTTTCAGATGCTGCAACCTGCCCTAACCCAGCCAGTTCTCAGTCCCAACTCTCACTGGTAAGTTCTGCAATCTGGTCCTGCTCAGTCTGCTCCCATGTTTGGTTCATACAAACCAGTCGGTGTGATAGCTGAGCCCAGGATGACTTGCACTGCAACCTGACTTCTGCACTTACCAGTGGGCTCAGGATAGCTCAGCCCTGCCCAGTCCTTCCCCTTCGAAAATCAACCCACAGACTTGCCAATCACTGGAGCTACCTCGCCTGGACTGCCCAATATCCAGGACTAAATCAAGTGTTCGCCAGTGGGAACTTTGGTCCACTAGGGGAGTTTTCCAAGTTCCTCTGCTTGGCCGGCTCCCAGACCCAGATCTTACACATGCCAGCAGATGCTAGGCCCTTACCCACCATAGCTTATCCCCTCTGTCCTGGCCTTTGTATGAGCTGATGGATATTGTGGCCTGGCCCACCCCACACCCCATTTTAGAGTGCCCACATAGATGCTGCCACCTGGCTCTGCCCAGCCTGTTCCCAGCTACCAATGTGTGTCAGTGGGTTCCATTTTCATTCTTAGCTCAGCCCATCACCACCCGAACTCTTAAGTTAACCAGCAGGACTTGTAATTTCACAGAGTGAGGCTCACGTATCTTCCACAGACTCTACCTGGTGCCTGGTTCTCTTATGTGCTGGTTAGTGTCATGGTCCAACCTAATGTGACCTGTTCCCAGTTACAACATTCACTGTCAGGTACTGGGATCTGGCTCTGATAGACAGGGCCCTCCATTGTGGTAAAATTATCACAACCTGATAAGTTTTTCCTAATCTATCTATGCATATTTCACATGCATATTCCTGAAAATAGAGCCACTATTTTTTTTTTTCATTTAACAGGTCAAATTGATTCAATAAACATTTATTGATTGCCTAGCAGCAAAAGTCCCAGCCTTGAATGCACTGGGATCCCATATGGGTGCCAGTTTTAATCCCGACAGTCCCGCTTCCCATCCAGCTCCCTGTTTGCAGCCTGACAAAGCAGTTGAGGATGGCCCAAAGAGTTGGGACCCTAAATCTATATAAGAGACTCAGAAAGAGGCTCCTGGCTCCTGGCCTCGGATGGGCTCAGCTCCAACCGGTGTGGCCGCGTGGGGAGTCAATCATCGAGTGGAAGATCTTCGTCTCTGTCTTTCCTCTTCTTTGTGTATCTGACTTTGCAATAAAAATAAATAAATCCATAAAAAATTTATTGATCAATCCTTGTGTGTTATAGCTATTTTTAGAGCCTATTTACACTATGGTAAATAAGTTAGGCAAGTTCCTTTTCCTCATGGAGGGTGTGCTTCATTTTACTAAACACATTGTGAGCAATTATGATAAGATAGCATATTTTTTTGTGCAATATAGCAACATCCTTTCGCTAGCACACTATCTGCCATCTCATCCACCATGATTTAAGCTTGTAATTCCTCCCTCCTCTGCATCCTCATTGTATTTTTCCATGCTTAGCAACAGTACATTTTCAGGTTTATTGAAACTGTTTTTTATGTCTTATTTTTTTCCCACCACACAGGAAATTAGTTTCTTCAACATTGTGTATGAGGTTATTAACATCAAGTGTCCATTATATGTTGAATAAAGTAATAACATGAGCACAGTTCCAGGAAGAATTGCAGCTTTGCTAAATTATTACTGAATGCAAATCCTGACACATATAGGGTTAAGTTTGTGGTACAGAGGCCATGCTGCTTTCTTCTCAAAACAGCTGTAGGATTCCCGAGGCTGCTTAGGTACAATTTAATGACCATGTTTGCATTTATTTTTATATTTACCTACTGTTTCATTTTTCAAACCTGAAACCTGTTTTTGGTAAAATGGATTTGGAAAAGCATTTCACATCTCAAGTTCAAACAGTAATTCTGACGAAGAGCTTGATGAATTATCTGGCAAATGAAATAGCATCAGTACAGAGACTATATATGCAGTTTAGCCAGGTTCTCAAGCTATAAACAGGAAAAACATGCCTTCCCAGGCATAAATCAGTATGCCATTGTAGCACAAATTCTTCTCTAGATGCCTTCTCACCTCACAAATTCGAATTATCTTTCAGATTCAGTATACCAACACTGCATTAGAGTTCAGGATTCTATGAAGAGTTATTTAAACTATGTATTGCCAAAAACTAATCCTGGATTTAAAAAAAATGTATCACAATAAACTTCAATATTTTAATTCAGTTTTTCACAAACTTTTCAAAGTCCCATGATACAGATAGTATTATACTTACACAGGTTTTACAAGACTTGTAAGGAGGCACAAGTAAAATCTACTGTTAATTTAGGTTTTCTCTCCGCATTTGGTGGCACGATGGCCTAGTGGTTAAATCTTCATCTTGCTTCCCCCAGGATCCCATATGAGTGCAGGTTTGTGTTTGAGTTATGGCTACTCCACTTCCCACACAGTTTCCTCTTTGTGGCCTGGGAAATCAGTAGAGAATGGCCCAGAACCTAGGGAACCTGCGCATGTGTGGGAGACCCAGAAGAAGTTCCTGCCTCCTGGCTTTGCATTGGCTCAGCTCTGGCCATTCCACCCACTTGGAGAGTGAACCAATGGATGGAAAATTTCTCTCTATATCTCCTTCTCTTTGTATACCTGCCTTTCCAATAAATACTATATAATTACAAAAAAAAATACATTGATATCTCTTACACGTGTAGCTAGAATGAGATAATTGAATTCTCAAATTGGCAGATGATTGTACAAAGCAAACCTTTAGAATCACCAAAAAAGAACATTTTGTTTGAATCATTTCAGCAACATATAAATCCATAGCTCAAGTGTCTATTTTTATTTTAAGATTTATTTGTTTTCTTGAAAGAGCTACAGAGAGAGTGGGAGAGTGAGAAAAACAGAGAAGAGAGAGAGAAAAAGAGAGAGAGAGAAAGATCTTCCATCTGCCAACTTACTTCCCAAATCCACAAATGGCCACAACGGTCAGAGCTGAGCTGGTCTGAAGGTGGGACCAGGAGCTTCTTCTCCCGCACGCATGATGCAGGGACGGAAGGTCTTAGCCGCCCTCTGCTGCAGGCCATGAGCCGGGAGCTGAATCACAAGAGGAACAGCCAAGAATCGAACCAGTGCCCACTTACTATGAGCCTGACATGACACCATGCCAGTGCCCAAGTTTCAGCCTTACACTAACAAATGAATACGCTGTTTGTTTGAAAAATGTGGTGGTGAGAAGCAACCCTGATCCTTTTGATTTTTGTTTGTTTGTTTATTTGTTTTTTCCCATGGAGGGACTGATGACCTAGCCTTCCTGGAAAGGAAAATAGACAGAGAGGAAGATCCTCCATCTGGTGATTCACTCCCCAAGCACGTTCAAGGCGAGGACTTTAACCACTAGGCTACAGCACCGGGCCCAACTCAGTATCTTCTAACAGTCTACACATTTGTGTATGTATGTAGGTTTCTTCCCTTCATTGTAAAAACTTTATACAGAGATATTAATAGTAAATGTCTCATTGCTTTGTTTTTCATTTTGTATTTACATTTTTGCTGTGCTCAGGAATCCTCTGAAAATATAGCAAGGTTTCCACCTATCTATCTATCTATCTATCTATCTATCATCTATCATCTGCCATTCACATAATTGAAAAGAATTTGCTATTTTTTCTGCTCATTCCAGAGAAAATACCACCACACGTTGCTGCTCCTTCCTGACATTCTAAAACATGAATGATTGGCTTTCAGCTTTTTGGTTAAGATTAAGTATGATATCTGTTCCTACCAGTTTAAAAGCGAATGAAAGAAGTGATTCCTGTGAAAGCGACTTAGGAACTCCTTGCCAGCAGAGGCTCTCCAGTCTGACCACCTGCAGGAATCACGTTGTCTCTGTCATACACTATTACAGTTCATCTGTAATTGCTCTTTGTTGATTAATTCCTTGATCATGATGGCTTACTGAACAAAAACTTGTACTTCAAAGACAGTCCACCTGCTTAGAAGAGTTAGGAAAAAACGACAGCAGATTATTTGGATGATAAAGTTTGCATGCTCCACTCTTCCTCAGAGTTTCTGTACTCCGAAGAAGTAACACCTGCTGTAACCCCACATTTCCCACAAGGGAAACACGAGCCCCTACAGGAGGCCTCATGCATCTTTACAGTTCTATGATATCTATATTTTATAGAGTGGAAATGTCCCTACATTTTAAAAACATGGTCTCTAGTGGTAAAGGCTTTGTTCATTTTGTCTTCAGTTTCATACCAACTTTCTACCATCATTGTAGAAGGAAGTGTTTCTTTCTTAGGCTTGGAAAAATAAAAGTGCTCCATCATTTTTAAAAGTTCTACCTGATATTGATATTTAGCATAGGTACTAACAGCTTGATCCTTTGGGAAAATTCAAGAAAACTGCATCTTTGTCAAGGCACATCCACAGGTTGCTGGAGTGAGAGCAGCTACCTATCTGAACTCATCATTAGCCATGAAGCTGGTAACCCACTTCTGCAAACTGGCAGATTGAGTAGGGAGTCTGAAGAGCAAAGTGGCAGCATTTCCTTTATCTGTGCTCCAGAGCAAAGAGCATGGTCTGCCTTTTTTTGCCCCAGTATTTCTGTGGTGCAGCAGTGACAAATCATAATAGAATGAAAATGAAAGACAGATAGCTAATCATGAAAAGTCTTTCTGAAGTTCCAACAAAGATGAGTTTAGAGCAGCGGACTTATCTCGGGATTGTTGGTGTGGCTGCACACATACATGTAGGCTCACATAACTTCATTGATTTTGGTCATCACTTGCTATCATCTTCCAAGTACAATCCTTCTTAAAATAACAATCAACTTATTATTACCTGGCCTTTATCTTTCACGTACATAAATATAGTGCATCGATACATTTTCTGTGTTAAAGCATTCTTTTCCACCTCCCGATTCAGTGGTTAGCTCAACCTGTTAGTATTTTGTCGGGGGGGAAAGTTTTATGTATTATAGATAGTTATATGAGCACGTGTGTATACGTAACACAGGAAACAAGGTTTTTAAAAGGCACAGAAATGAGTCCAGTTTGCTCGCTTGCTTGTTTTCTAATAAAATGCAGGTAAGCAAATTTTTATTGTAACGTTTTCTCCAGTTTGGGGGACAACAAAATATAAAATATAGACACCAAAATTTGAAATGTACTCATTCCAAATGGGAAACTGAAAATACTTCTTTTCAGCCAGCTGAATACATAATTATCATATCATACATGAGGCAGTAGGTGTCCAAGACAAACATAAATTTGAGGGTAGATGTTTTACATTCAAGCATACATTCTTTCTAAGGACTTTGGATTGAACCGCCATTCTCCTAATAACCTAGCCATCGATTTCTAACATTCACAGTTGTTTATTTATTTTTTTCAAAAAGCTATTTATTTGCTTATGTTTTTTGCAAAGTTATTTATTTATGTTTTCCCAAAGTTATTTATTTACTTAAGTTTCCCCCAAGCTTATCTCTAGCAATGAAAGTAAGAGCATAATTTTCTAAGGTAGCAAGACATAGAATTTAGTCCTTGCTTATATTGGTTTGCAGAATTAAAACAAACAAACAAAAATAAAAACTTTCATTACAGCAAGTGTAACGATTCCTTCTATCCCAACACAAGGTAGAGGCGTGCATTGGTGTCGTCTCAGGAATACCATTTGCTACCACCTCTTCATCATGTTGTGGCTCCTGTGTGCCCCTCTCTCATCTGTGCATCTATTCCTCTGTCTTTCCTTTGCCCAGCCATAGCTGCAAAGGTTTTTGTCAGTTACTTAAATATGCCCAGTCCCGTTTTTGTCACAGGATCACTGAATTTTTCTTCCTTTTTCCTGCTTCTATCTAATCCTTTTCCCATATATTGGCACAGCTGACTCCGTATTTCATATATTTTAGGATTGAGGATTACTGAGAACACCAATAAACCAGACCCTTGTTGGGGCACAAGCTGTTCTGTTATATTTCTTGAAGTGATTCTTTTCTCTGTGCTATAACATGAGTATTTTTGTGTTCTTGATTATTTTTCTTCACTAGATTGTAAGAGAATTGTGCTTGAGTTGAAAGTGGGGTATACCATTGGTTAAAACGGGGTCAGCATATTAATGCATATTTCAAAGTTTATTCATTAATTGAAATATTGCAGGGATAAATAAAATCGAAAGTTGAGAACTGGCATTCTGGTGCTGCAATTTAAGCCACTACCTGTGATAGTGGAATCCCACATGAGCATTGGTTCAAGTCCCAGCTGCTCTGCTTTCAATTCAATGTCCTGATAATGTGACTGAGAAAGCAGATTGGGCATTTGAATCCTGCCAGCCACATGGGGCACACAGACTCAGTCCTAGGCTCTTAGCATTGTTATGGCTTATCCTTGACCGGCACAGCCATTAGGAAATGAGCAGGGAACGTAAGATCTATTTTCTGTGAATCAGAATCTTTATTAAGAGAGAGAATCTCTCATTCTCTCTTAATAAATCTGCCTTTCAAAGAAACAAACAGGTCTTCACATTAAAAGAAAAACAAAAGTAGGTAAACATTGGTAAATTTGAATCATTTGTTTCATAAGATTTGAAATTCAAAATCATAAATCATTAGAGTCCATCAGTGAAAATTACACTCCTACTAAAGCAATATGAAGATTTCTCCAGTATGATAACATTGCAGTTTGTGCATTTATTGTCTGACTTACTACCTATAGGTTTTTAAAGCTTTCATCAGTACAGACGTATATAAACTAGTCTTTTTTATAAATTGCTTGGTAAATAAGGCATTATCATAATTATCCCCCAGATCACTATATGTTTGAATCCATGAGCTTTTTTAATAAAAAGTAGAAATTTAAAAATATTTTTAAAATATAAATCTCACATTAGTATAACCTAACCCACTTTAAAAAATAGAAAACAAATTCAGGGGCAAAAGCATAGCTTTTTAAATTCACAAAATGAATCATTTTGGGCTGGTAGACACACACAATGCAAGAGTAACTTTGCCAGATCTTATATACATCCTGCCAGATCACACCACTGTGCAATAAGGACATTAGAAAAGCACTGGTGAGAGCTGAAATGATGGCGGCTTCTAATTCAGTTGTGGCTGATGAGCTAAATGAACTGACACTACTTGTAAGAGAAGGATTGCAAGAATAACAATAGCCAATTTCCTGTGCAGCCTCTACAACAATTTCTGTAGCAGAGGAAATTGGTTGAAAGTTCCTCTCTGCATTTTCAAATGCCCTTTGTTCAGTACTTCTTAAGAGCAGTTTCCCATAGCATATTTTTATTTTCTGAAAAGTGTTAATAACAGGAGGATCTCTGGCAAAGCTGCAGTAGTTTCCTCTGCAGTAAATTCAGGTTTGATGAGCATGGGCAGGTTTTTGATCCCTTGCACCCATGCTTCAATAATCTAAAGGTTTCTGGGAGAAGCTCGGGCGGGGCAGGCAGTGTGCCTAGGCCAATCAATTCTAACTCTGATTCTGTAGGGTGTCTATAGCCCAGGAGTGGGAATTGGAAGTGAAAGCAAGGTAGTGAAGATGGGGAATTTGATCCCACTTAACCTTCTGGTTAATCTACCGTGAACCAGTGCTAGATAGAGGTTAAGACAGATTCTTTTGAATTCTCTCTCCACTGGCTGGAACCAGACATACATTCAGTATTTTGAGAGGTTTAGAGTTACTTTAATTTCTTATCGTGGAAAAAGATGCAAAATACCATCACCAAATTTTATTATTCTTTAAAAAAAGACTTACTACTCTGACAAATCTGTAACTAATGATTTAATTACTTCATTAGGTAGCATAATTAGAAATTACTTGAAGTATAAAGAGTGCCTGGTAAAGAAATGCTTAATTTACTAAATAATTTCGATTCAAATGATTATTAAGTTAAAATCAGAAGTTACTGAAAACCTCAAGTAATGGTTTTTACCATTGCCGCATGATAGAATAATTGCTCAATTAGCAATTAGCTACAAACAGCAGTGCCCTTTATTTTTACTTAAAATAACTAAGCCAATTTCTACACTTCAGAGATGATTATTAATTAGATGGGGGGATAAGAAAAACACTGTACCTTGTTAGTACAACCTACAGTAGTCTTGTTTATTCTTAAGAATTAGATACAGAAATAAAAGCATGGTTAGAAGGTAGAATTTCTAATTTAGTCTTGATTGTTCTGAACAATGTTATTAAACTAAATGAGGTTTTTTTTTTTATAATTTAGGAGACACAGGATACTGTTTATATCCTCCCATCTTTTAAAATTGTTAACATTTTGTGATTAAAGATGATTATATTTCTTTAAATGCATGTTAAGTTTTTATATACTCAGCTTTACTCTTACATAATAAGTCAATAGTAATTCATCCAGTCTTTCCCCTTGGTTTCTTTTGTGGGGACCAGGGGAAGGTAGGGATAGCTTCTATCATGGTCCATACTGTATCCCTAAAAGTTCATTTTTCTTCTTGCAACTCACTTGTCATGTTTTCATCTTTTGAGTTTCCTCATGTACAGTTGCTTTGGGTTTTGCACATTTGCATTGTTTCTCTGGCAAAAAAAACACTATAAAATAAAAGGTTTGCAGGTAGGGAAATATGAGCCTCACTGGTTCAAGTCATGGCTTTGTTCTTTACTAGTTGCGGATCATGGGACAACTAACTTAAACCATATCAAACTTTTTTTTTTCCATTCTGGTATAAGCATCATTGTATCTCTCTTATCAGGAGGTTTAGAGCTTAGATAAAATTGCATGTGATGTTATCATGTACATAATATTTCATATTGTCACTCTTTCTCTCAGCTCCAAACATATCTTCCAAGTTCTGGAAGGATTCAAGCAGGCACAGGAGTACTATAAACCTGGGTTATTGTAGAAGGATTTTATGCACTGAAAGACAGAATTCTCTTCTCATGTTATATGACATTTCCTCTTCATCTACGTTAATGTGTTTTCAAACCAAATTAATAATATTACTTGGAGGTTGAAACCAAGGCAAGTGAATAAATTTTTCTAGTAGCACAAAATGTAAGATAAAGCAAATGAATAAATTAAATATATGTCTCTCTCGGGAGTGGGGGGAGCCCCAGAGCAGAGCAGTCCTACAGGAGGAAGCTTGTATCCCAACCCTGGAGACTCTCAGATCCTCACCAAGGACTATTAGTACGGACACCAAGGTCTATATCCCAACTGCCAAGGAGACCATGGGGAATTGGATTGCCCTTGTAGGCCAAGAACTCTGAGGTCATCCACTCCCTTTTGAATCTTCCACATGGGATGGATGGTGCCCAGATCCTTCCTCACAGGATCTAACGTCATTGGAACAATAGCCGGGAGCCCTAAGCAGACTTCAGAAACAGAAAAACAGTAAACTCCCTTCTGAACTCAGGAGGGGAGTTTTCTATGGTCCTTACTTAGTTCCAACTTTGGATCCCCACCCTTTCTTGTAATGACCATCAGGATTGCTCCGGAGCACCCCTCCCAAAAATATTAGATTAGATAGACAGAGAATAACAAGGAAAGTTTAGAACCAGACAGGAAACGATCAGTTTGGACTCACATATACTTTACTTGGTAAGACACAAAGATTAGTTACTCCTCACTAAGGTACTGAAAATTTCTCTGCACACCCCTCCTAAAACTCTTCTGCACCTCAACTGTTGACATATGCCTTGTTAGAGTTGTAAGCCAGTTAGAACTATCCTAAAATTCACCAAGTTCAGTAAAAATTATGCTTCAATACTATAAATTCCTAATATAAAAATTAAAATAGACACAACACAGTTGAATAGTACCCTATAGCCATTTTAAGGTGTATAGCAGCCAGTTGTGTATAAACTAAAATTGAAATGTCAATGAAGTAGTCACAGGACGTGGTTTAGAACTTGCATTTTCTAACATATTGGTTACTCAATACCATGTCAGTTAACAACATAGTGTTGTAAATTGTTGTTGATGTCATGTTGTGGCTTTTCATTGGAGGGGATGATATTCTGCCAGTTTGACTTTCAGACCAGAGAAACTGCTGATTTTATTTGGACAATAAAATGCTGGACTCTATGCATGGTACATGCTTGCAGTGAAGGAATCATGACTGGATTTGAGCTGTACTACTTCGACAAGGTGGAGGAATCCACCATGGGGGGGGGAGATGGGGGAATCCCAGAGCCTATGAAACTGTGTCATAAAATGAAATGTAATTAAATTGCTGTTTTCACTATGATGTCCATTCCCAAATTTTTGCTTAAACTACATCTAATTGATTTTCTGAATTACCATGAGTAGATAGGAATACAAATTTCATATGTGTCATTCATTTATGACTTAATATTTCAGATATGTATATATGTATGTATATATATACATATTTCACTAAATATTTTCCATACATGTTCACAGTGTCATGCAAGCGTTGGATTGGGCATTGGGAAAAATGAATATAGATTTGTCTAACTTTTGTGTGCATATATTTTAGAATATTAGATATGTAAAATAAGCCTATGAATTCATTATATTGTCAAAGGCTGCATTGTAACAATAGCTGTAACACTGATATTAAGGTTTTCAAAATATTACTTTGTAAAATAACTGCTTGTGGCACACTTTCTGTATGCTTTTTTTGCTTGTTTACGTGCTTGGAATATATATTTTATTAATTCTTAAAAATGAATTGACAAGGAAAGTACTATGATCCTTGTTTTACTGGAAAGGAAATATAATCATCATTAGAGAATTAATCTTGTGCAACATTAGAGACTTCAGCCCAGTATACTGACTCCAAGTACTAAGTTAATGCAATGCCCGGAAGTACTGAAGCCTCTCCAGTCAAACGTTTATCTTTTATGCAAAGCTGACTATCCTGAGAAAACTGAGTGCCTAAAATCCTACCCTCCATCATTAACCTTTCACCATCACATGCCTCCATCACTTTTACCTGAAGTATGTTTTCCTAGATGTAGCACTGTGGATACTCAGCCTTCACATGTTTTCCACATGATTTCAGTGAAGTGTTTCTGAAGGCTTTCCTTAATGAGCATATAGTTTTAACATATGTATTTATTCATTTTTAAAATACGTTATGCAGTGTTATACACCTGATATTCAGCTTTCCTACTTATCTACCAAGGCACAATTTGAATTCTTCCATTTGTAGCACACTTATATTTTTCCATTTATACTTCTGTAATCTGTGCCCCAGGGGGAAAACTGGAATCACAACTCATGCTGTCAGTTCACCAGGGCTTCAGGTCTTTGGGTGTTGTTCAGCACACATCCTCCCATGGATGCGGTGTGCAGCAGGAAAGCGTGGCCCTCCAGGCACCATCCTGTCATGATAGGGTCTTTTACTCTTGACCGTGACTGGCAGATCCACAGCAGGAACATCTTTACCTGTCTGGGTCAGACAGGAGGTTTCAGCATTTTAATATGAGAGACAAAGTCGGAGAATCATGTGAATTTAGACATGATTATTGTTAACTGATAGATGTCTTCGATGCAGTTATCCAAAGGAATCCAGGCCCCTATTTTTCAGCTACTTTATTGCATATCTTTTTTTTTTGACTTCCATGAAATTTACATATTTTCTTCCTCGCCTACTTAATCTTGTATCTAATGAATTGCAATTTCCTGCTGCTTGGCATTAAAAGCATGTTGCCTCATACATGACATAGTTTGGCGACAAGAGAGACATTTCTGTAGATGAGACACAGTTATAATGGAAAGAAAGCTCTATTGGAAGATTTATGTGTGTGTATCACTTTACTACAGGAAAAAATTAGCATGAACTTTAAGATCTTATAACAGTATAATTTTTAATTAAAAAGAACTTTATTGAGTTGCAATTGATCTTTCATAAGTTTCTACAATTTTTAAAAAAGTAAATGGATAGCATTTCTTAGTGAATTTATAAAATATTGAAAATATTTATTTCCAAATATTTGCCAAGTAATGGGTTTAGTAAATGATGACTGATCCATATTGACCTAATTGATACTTTCAGTAGCCAGCTCTGAGACTATGTAATAATAGTAGCAAGAACGAAAATGTTGTCAATCTTTTATCTCTATGGCAATATTGAAAGTAGAAGGATTCTCATAATTATTTTTACATATTTCAAAGTGTCAGTGAGAATAGAAGAGTATAGCTTTCCCTTCCTAGAGCTATTCGTTTATTTATGCAAATATAATATCCCTCTGCATATCATGATAACATGTCCAAAGTGCCTTTTGGTTAACACATGATTGTCACTTTGGGGTCTGGGAGATTATCTGTGGGCATTCCTTGTTCAGTTTGTCTCACTTTACAGTGAGAGTATTATAATTTTTATCCAACAACAGCTAGAGATGATCTGTTGCATTGCCTACTCTCAAGATAGTGGAAATTCGTGGACCATGAAGGAATGCCACATCTCAAAGAAGTGTCTGATTTCTATTCATCGCTGTGAACTCTGAGAGGGAACCAACCAACAGTGGAACACTTTACGTGATATTTCCGACTCCACATGCTTCAAAATGTCTTCTTTCTGGCCCTTCTTACAGAAAAGTTTGGGAATTTCGAAAAATGTGAGACTCTCAATAATTTGGCATATGTAAGTTAACCAAACCACCCAAGGAGATTTTGTTTAATCTTTAACATATTGCTTTCCTTGATATCAAGTTACAACAACTAGTATTTCGCTTGCGAAACTAGATTTGGAGAGAATTAGCCGAGTTAAGAAGTGTCTTCAGGCTTACATATAATTTCATGAACATTTAAAAATAATTTTTAACTCATTTTAATAATACTATGATTGTCTTCCTAAGGCCAGTCTCAGCCAAGGTAAATCCATAGGTAATAAAACCATGCAAAATTTATAGATTGATAAAAGAATGCAATTAACGCTGTGAAGTAACAGAGGAAATATAAACCACTGTGGCTCTAGTAAAAACAGCTTATAGTTACAAACTGTTTCTTTCTTAAAGAAAATCACGTTTTGGACTTTTTATTTCAAGGAAAATGAGTATCAATGTCATTTGAAGTTTGGTGAACCCAAGTAATTAAGGCCCAGATGCTCTGATTGACCCTCTGTCAAACGGTCCAGATCGTCAACACGTGTTTACAGAAACACTGATCAGGAAGGTTCACCACCCCAGGTTTTTAATATCTACAATTGTCAATCACTACCAGCAGAGACTCAGCATCAATGACCCTTGTGAAGCAGAATTAGCTCTGACAGATTTGATTGTGGTGAAATATCCCAAGCTCTGCCATAATCACTATTATGAGAATTTACTTCTCTAATCTTCAAAATGTGTTAAACACAGCAACAGTATCAATTCTATTTAATGTTTCCTTCACTGTCCATAATGAAAAGAAACCTGGGAAACCATGCTCTGATTTAGAGGTGAAATGGCCTGTTATTCATCTAAATACTATCTCTACTCATCAAATGATTCAACAGTAGAAATGAATGTGAGATGTATAGTAGCATAAAGCAAAATCAAATCCTTTCCATATCTATTTTTTCAAATGTATTGGTTTATTCTTGGAAAAGCAGATGTATAGAGAAAAGAGACAGACAGAAAGAAAGATCTTATTATTTCCTTTTTTTTTTGAAAGGTAGATATACAGAGAGAGAGGAAAAGGCAGAAAGATCTTCCATCATCTGGTTCACCCCCCAGTGGCCACAATGGCTGGAGCACATCTGAAGTCATAAGTCAAAAGTTTCATCCGGGTCTCCAATGAGGGTAGGGTGATCCAAGGCTTTGAGTTGCCCTCGACGACTTTCCCAGGCCTCCAGCAGGGAGCAGGATAGGAAGCGGAGCAGGTGGAGCATGAACCAGTGCCAATGTGGATCCTAGCGCATACTATCACGCTGTGTCCTCCCTATCTATTTTGATCATGTGTACATTACAGATCACTTATCTTTCTGAGTTTCAGGTGTTACCAAATTGTTTTAAGGACATTTAATTGTTAATATTTGCTTAGCACTTACTCAGAATACATTTTTAATGGCACTAATTTTCAAAACATTGTTATTGGGGTGATAATATAGTTAGCAATATTTATCAGCGAGAAGCCTGAAGAATAAACAGATGAAATAAATTTGATCTTACAGAAGAAAGATGATATTACCTTTGTGAATAAAATGAAATAATGCATGTGAACACTGAGCAAGATGCATAACACAGAGTAGTGGTTAATAGATTACATTATCACTAACGATAGGTAATATCATTCAATACCACTTGCAACAAAATGGTCTCAACCAGGGACCATTATGCTCAGTGAAATAAGGCAAATCCAAAAGGTGAAATATGACATTTGCTCTCTAATATACAACAAACTTAATGCAAAACACAAAGTAAATAGTTATATAGATACACAGGTATATACATGTATTTTCATAGATTAACTGTATAATGGAGACTAGCATACCAGGAAGTGAGGATACATTGCAGTATGCATGTGTACTCCCAAATAAAAGGATGACTCCCTATGAAACTATTCAATATATCTTGGCAATGGCATATTATATTTTCTACCATTGTCTATACATACAATGTCATGACACAATAAAATGTTGGACTATATCTGAATGGCTGTATTATTATAATAATATGAAGAAAAATGGTTGGGAGAGGGAGATTGTGAAAGGAGGAAGTTGTAGCAGAGGGGGAAATCTCTATACCTACAAAACCAAATCATGGGAAATAATAATAGCAATAAAAAATCTTAAAAAACTGATAAAATGTTATTTCCCAAAACAGGAAATAAATTTTTCTTTAGCATGAATTTTATTTAATTCCACTTAGTCCTTACTCCATGTGGATAATGATATGGGTTTAAGAAAATACAAAAATAGGGGAAATTTATGGGATTTTATCTCAGTACATAGGATGGACTTGAACTTCACAAATTATTTTCTTTCTCAAAGTGCCTCCCACATATTGCCATGCAATGATCCATTTAGCTGAATTTTTTTATCCAAGTATCTGAAGATACAAAAGGAAATTAAGTCATAACACCCCATAATTTGTCAAATATGTATATTTGTTGTATACCCTCTGTATGCAACCCTTGTACTCTCAAATGACATTCCATGATGGACAAGACAAATTAGGGTCTTTGAAATTGATAAAAAAAAAACAGAACTCTACAAATATGATCATTGTATTAACTACTAAGAATTCTAAAGGTAAGAGAAAAAGAGAAACAGAGAGAAAGAGAATGTTCTTGGATACACTCACAAATGATTTTTAGAGATCAGGAAGCCAATTATGGAAAGAAAGCTCTCCCCTGCCCATCCATAATCTCTCCCTCTCACCACAACCTTCTCTTGATAAATTCATGTTTCTTCTATGTCTTACTTTTATTTCCACACAGTGCATCCATTTTCCAGGCTGTTTCCAAAATAAATATTCTGAAATGACAGAAACATGAAAAGCACTTGAACATCACATGATTTTCCAAGCATTTTTAAGATTCCTGTGGGAATGTTACTCTTGTTTGTACCGTCAGAAGTGTTCGGTTACTTTTAATAGTTATTACTAAGTTGGTTTCTAAGACAGCTACAAAAGGTCATCTCTCCAGCAATAACTAATAATCACAGTATCTTAATGGCACCATTGGTAGTGACAGGGATAAACTCTAGTTTTTTCCAAACTTTGGTCTGTTAACCAGCACATATTGTTTTGTTTTATACTTCCTTGAATTCACTACATTTGAATATCTCTAATGTTTCTAAGAAATTTAGATTTAATATGCAAAATAACCACTAGTTTGTCTTCATCTGTATTTTGTGGTTTTTTATTCCTTTCTTATCTTAAAGTTCTTATAATATTTAATATGAATCACATTTCCTATCATCCTTAAATCTGTTGTTTCTCTACTAACACGGTTAATGCAATATTCTCCATGTAAATCTCAATTTTTTATTATGGACAAATATGATTTAGGTGATTCTCAAACCTAATTGTAATCAATTGGGTGTTCCTATAGTTATATTTAATATTTTAAACATAGCATTATATGTTGAAGCTTTTACATTTGTGACATTATAATTATGACATTTGCATTTAAATATAATTCATCTGGTACTAACACTGTTTACAATATAATGTGTATTGTGTGATGTTTAAATCCCCTTCATTTGAATCAGCATCATTTATTGAATAATGAATCCTATTACCAATGACTGAAAACATCGTTATACACTAAAACCCCATATGAAAATGATTCACTTTTAGACTATTTATGACACATTGCTTGAGAAGATTGACTAGTGCATTTTAAAAAACTTTTTTCTCCATTTATTATAATTATAATTATTATTGCAATTACTATTTTATGATACAGTTTCATAGGTTCTGAAATTTCCCTTATCCCCCTCCTCAAATCATCTTTGCACACATACTGATTTCCCCTATGTTAATACTATAGTATAGTTCTTCATAAACGACATAAGTCTATCATTGCAAACAAGGGCAATGGCAAAGAGTACAGCATCCAGTTGCCAAGATATATTGAACAGTTTCATTGGGAGTTTATCTTTGATCTGAATTTAGAGATACATAATACATTGTATTCTCACAGTTGGATATGATGGTCTCCATAACAAAGTTACTCTACATTCTCTTAAGTGAAAAACCAAAAAGCAAAATTAACAACAAGAAAAAAATAGAAATTTATAATGCCATGAAGTTAAATAATCTGCTACTAAATTACTTATGTTTCGCTGAAGAAATAAGTAAGAAACCCAGGAAGCTTCTTGAAGAAAATGATGCTACTGTATGACCTATGAGTCAGTGAAGAATTTAATATGAATAATCTGTTTTGAAGAAATGAAAGACAAAAATATCAAATTCCATGAGATATAGTTTCCACTGATCTTTGTTGGTGAGATGTGTCTCCTGTAGGCAACGGATAGATGAGTTTTTTTTTGTTTGTTTGTTTTTTGTTTTTGTTTTTGTTTTTTGATCCAGTCTACTAATCTATGATGTTTGACTGAGGGTTTTAAGGCATTTACATTCAGGGTTAATATGGATGGGTGTAATTTAATCCTGTCATTTTAGTGATGAATTGTTTCTTGTTTAATTTAGTTTTTTTTGTTGTTGTTATTTTACTGCGATGTTCTTCATATTTGCCTTTGTTTTTGGTGAGTACTATTCCTTTTCTCTGCGATGAAAACATTTTTAAGTATCATTTGCAGGGTAGGTTTGGAAGAGGTGTTCGAACTTTTCTTTGCTCTGGAAGGATTTTATTTCATTTTCAAAAATAAAGGAAATCTTTGTTTGGTATGTTATTCTGGGCCAATATTTTTTCTTCATCTTAGAATCTGGAATATGTCACTCCATTCTCTTCCAGCTTGTAGAGTTTCCTCTCAGAGGTCAGCTCTGAGTCTGATTGTCATTCCTTTAGAAGCCAATCGATTTCTTTTCACGTGCACATTTAAGAATCTTTTTCTTATGTTCAACTGTAGAGAGCTTGGTGATCATAGGTCATGGTGAAGATCGCTTTTGGTCAACTCAATTAGAAGCTTTGGTCCTCACTTTTATTCTGTTTGCTAATTCTTTCTCTGGATTAGGGAAACTTGCTTTATTATTTCATTAAATATATTTTTAAACCCAGCTTCTATTTCTGTGCCTTCTGGGACTCCCATAACTCTTATAATTGGTCTTTTAATAGTGTCCCTTGATTATTGAACACTTTTCTCAGTTTGACACAGTTCCTCTTCCAGCTTTTGATTGTTTCACCATTGAGGCAACAAATATCTTTCGGTTCTGAGATTTTTTTCTTCTGCCCCATTCATTCTACTGTTAAGACTTTTCATGGAATTTTTAATTTGCTCCATTGTGTCCTTCATTTCCAATAATTCTGCTTGATTTTTTCAATGTTGCTATTTCCTGTGTGATATATTCCTTAAATTCTTTGAACTCCTATATGTGCTTCTCTTTGTTGATCAGAATTTTATGAAAAGTGTTTTGAATTTTGTATCTCCCATTTCCTCGATATATTCCTCAGTCAACTCTGAGGTTGGAAAAGGTTTTTGCTCCTATGCAGGGAAGTGAGTTAGCTCCCAGCTCATTGCTTGCACAACTCACTATTGTCCTGCCAATCCCACAGCCTTTGATTCCCTACACAAAATGTGCCTAATGTGCCACTGATGGAGTTCTGGATCTGCTGAACACAAGGTCTGGGGGATACCTGGACCTGTTTTGGATGGACCTATAGGATGCCATGATGGTGCAATGCATTGAGCCAAAAATAAGACTATTCCTAGCTTAATGCATGTACAATTCTGTCCCACAGCCTTTACCTCCCTACACAAAATGGCACCCATTGCAGCTCTAGAGGGGATATGGGCTGTGAAGTCATCCCTGTTTCTGTACTGCCTGTTTGAATATACTGTTGTCTCTATTCTTGGTCAAACTAAACAAATTAGCGGTATCGGCAGCTCTTGACCTAGGTTCACCTCCTGGGCTTCCAGTGAACTGTTCCCACCTGGCTGCTAGTGGGCTCTGGCTGCTGGTGGAGCTCAGTTCACTACCTATTGAATACCACTAAGGTGTCTGGTCATTGCAACACCAGAATGTCATTTCTGTTGCTTTTTCATCTCTGTCAGGCATCAAGCCATCAGCCTATTATTTTCTATTTCCTGGAATGTGCCCTCTCTGCCTCACCCTGGATAACGATTCTCCATCTGTTTAAACATCCTTACCACATCCCGTCATCTTGACTCTCCAAGCAGTACATTTTTTAGGATCACAATGAGAAAGGAAATGATGGCATTTAATAAAATTGGATACAAATATAGTCACAAAATACAGTATACTTTCTTCCAAAATTAATTATAAATAAAGGAGTTAATTTAGTTAAAATGTCATTTGTGTTACATGTGGATGAAATGTGGACAGTTAGGAAAATACTCATTTAATTTGGTGTTTAAAAACGTTCTTTCTTTTTTTTTTTTAATTTAAAGGCATAGTTGCAGAAAGAGGGAGAGGAAGAGGGATCTTCCTTTTAATGGTTCACTCTCCAAATGGCTGGCCATGCTGGGCCAAGCCAAAGCCACGGGCCAGGACTACAACCATATTTCCCACATGTGTTAGCAGCCTAAATAGTTGTACTAATTTAAATTGCTTCCCCAGATGCATTATCAGGGAACTGGATTGGGAAGTTAACTAGCCAAGATTTGAACGGGTGCTTGTAACGTGGCTAGCGTCCCAGGTGGTGGCATTATCTGCTATGCCAAAGCCACATCCTCAGATAATTTATTTTAAAGAGTCAATACAGGAGTCCAAGCAAAGGAGATGGTGAAGGCTAATTCAAAATATTTAGGGAATTTCAGTAGTTATTTGTTATCTCGGTAGTCATTTATAATCTAGGATACTTTTGATAGCTCAAATATCATTGGTGCTGCAGTACAGCAAGCTGAACCACAAAGAACAGTATATCATAAATTCCAGTTTTCTATGATACCCTAGGAATAGAGTTTGCAATAGATCAAAAATGCTAGTTACCTGATATTTAATCAAAAAATTTTTGTGTTCAAGCACTGCTTGTTGATGATATTTCTAATTTGTATTCATCACCTTTCCTGAGATGGTTAAGTTCAGTTTATTGAAGGTAATTGAATCTTTCATGATTCAGAATCCAGCAATGCCTCAGGGACATCATTCTAAGCATCAATCCTCATTTTATGGGCATAGATCAGACTTAAACTCTTGTGAATATAAGTAAAACTCTGGAAATTGCATTTTCCAAAACCCTGATACCAATATCTAGTTTACTATTTCATTTTTTATTTGACTTTCTTCTTAAAAGGTGGAGGTGTAGCAGTATTTAGTCAAACTTATGGTTTGGGTTTATTTAATGCTTCTGCAACAACTAACTAATATTCACAATGCAACAGATGATCCAATATTTTATTAAGAGATTTTTTTCCTATTTTTGGTGTCAGATTGGTTCTTTTATGACAAGATTTGTAATCTGAAAACCTTAGGGATGGTATAGATGGGAACATGGAATTTAAGACTCTAGTAGAGTGATACTAAGTAAGGTGAATTGTGCTCAAAATAACCAGAGAAATTTGTGCTTTACCTTACACCAATTAATCACTCCTAACTTCAGTTCACAGGGAAATTTATTACAGTAAGGATGAAGTTTCAGATTCAGCTATAGATGTTCAATGAGCTACACTAAAATAAACTAAAACAAAAACTTGTTAAACTCTAAGTTACTTTAAATCCAAATGCAGAATAGGCGATCTTTACACCTGCCATCACTTTGCTCAGACATTTCTTTTCCAGTCATGATAGACAGTTCTCAACCCTATCCCGTCCGTTAGCACAATATCAGAAAGAAGTCAGGAAAGACAATTCTTTATTAAGGAGAAAGGTCTCTGGTTCTCACAGACTTTCACTGATGGCGCAGTGGGCAAAGCAGTGATCCTCAATTTAGACTACCCTGACTGCTCACATGAAGAAGGGGACCAGCTATATCATCGTTCTTCAGATTCATGAAGAGAAAATGAGAGATACAGAGAAAAACAGAGACAGATGCTGAGAGTGAGATCAAAGTAAGAGCTGTTGAGACGTGAGAGGGAGCAAGCCAAATTACTTTATCACTCGGCATTTTTTTTTTAAAGTTCCAAGAGAAAAAGGCCACCTATTCCCCAATATATAGTACCCCTCATGTTTATGATACACCACAAGAAAAGCTTTGTTTAATTAGTCTGCTTTGATGGATCCAATTAGCACTTTCCTATGGTGATGGTAGAGTGCGGTGGTGATGGGTATTGTGATAATTGGGGCAGAAGAAAGGCTAGAAAATGTTAACTAATTTCCCTTTAAAAATCAATTGTATATAGTTTGTGAAAATACAATCCTTCTCAATCTCCAAGAAGATGCAGAGTATTTGGAAAGACAAACACAGAGCAATAATGGTGAGAGCGACAACATGGTGAACCAAAGTTATCACAGAGATCCAAGGAAGATCAGATGCCTTAGTAAGATTAATCACAGGCTTTATTAGAATAATGCAAATGCTGAGTTCTTAGAGATTCAAGGCTGCACATCCTAAGTTACTTTGCTCTAGTTAATGCTTCTTTACTGTATCTTATAGAAATGGATACTTCTATCTATACAAATGGATACTTTCTATCCAAGAAGTATTTAACCGATAAAGGTACATGGTACATTAAGGCTTACTAGAGGCTTGGGTGGGGGTAGGCATCAGATCATTGTTGGCCAAAAAAGGTTACAATATTTCAGACAGATAAAAGGAATAAGTTCAAGAGCTGTATTTTACAACATAATGAGATTATGGATAATATCAACATTTCATATTCTTTGACACTTCTAGTAAAGTGGACTCTACCACCACATGTAATCACCACAAAAATTATGTGTATATGAGGTGACACTTACGCCAATTAATTAGCCATTACACAAGTATACATAGTTTAAAACAATGAATGTAATAAATACATATTTTGTCAATTTTAAAGCAAACAAATAAATAAATAAAAGTAACAGGCCACAGAAGTGAAGTATACAAATATGGAAATGGTAAAAGAAAATATTTAAAAGCAAGCCAGAAAATGACATCAATGTATAAGAATATTGAATTAAAAGAGGTGGACAAAAAAATTCCAGAAAAGGTGAAAGTGGACATGGCCTGAAGCAATTCTTGTTCCTGACAAAGTAGAGACTGGTGTGAGCATATTTAAGTTTAGATTTCCTCAAAAACCTATGAAGACTTAACATCACCCTAACTCAGCAACTTTTCTGCAAGTGAAGTCAGTTGCTGATGCTAAGTGAGTGTTAGCAAGGCCCATCTGCCCTTTTTTTTTTTTTTTTCTCTGAGCCTAGACTATTGATTAACTCCAGCCCCAGGTCAGAACACAGCATGGATTTCCCAAAACTGTGTCTTGATCACAGAGGAATTACAAAGGAGCAACCACTGCCTCATGGTCTATGAGGACATGGAGCCCAATGCTTGAATCTGTACTATGTGTTCAAGTTTGACCTTTCCTCATTTTTTAAATAATGTTTTCTTTTCTCAGCATCAACAGTTTAGTTGGAATATAAAAATAGTATGTTCACAAAGTAGAAAACTATAATTTTTGATATTTTAATTACTGTTTCTCATGATACAGTTGTGCAGGTCTAGGCATTCCCCCTTCTGCCTCCCCTTCTTCCCTTTCCATGATCCACACTCTACCATTTTTGCCTATATTATGACAGCAGAGTCTTTCAGCAATAGTCACAAGTCACAAGTATATAAAAACTAGTATCAAATTATCAAGGCATATTTAACAGTTTCCTTGGGAGTCTTCCTTTTATTTAGGAGTACAGATGCAGACCGCAGTATATCTTCTCTGTATGGTAGTCTCCATTACACAGCTCACCTATGACATTATATGTATGTACTTGTTCACCTATATATGCACTGTTTTTTGTATTTGGATGAAGGCTGTCTTATATCAGAGATAACATGTTTTTGGTTCTTTTGGCATGTGCTTATTTTCATTGAGCATAATGGTCTCTAGTTGAAACTGTTTTATTGCAAATGGTAGTGTTTCATTATTTTATATGGCTGAGTAGCACTCCTTAAAGCAAATAGACCACATTTCTTTGCCCATTCCTCTTTTGTTGGGCATCTGGGCTGTTTCCGTGTATTCACTATTGTGGATTGTGCTGTTGTAAATATAGTTTCAGGTCACTTTCTCGTATGCAAATATCACTTCCTTTGGATATATTTTCAGGAGTAGGGTAGCTGGGCCATATGGTAGATAAGTTTTCAGTTGTATCAGCACAGCTCATACTGATTTCCATACTGGTTGCACTACATTCCTACCAACAGTGAAATAGGGTACCTTTCTCCCCACATTGGTGCTAATAGTTGTTTTTAGCAGAGTTCAGAGTATAGGCCAATCTCACTTGTGTTGGGTGGAGACTCAATATGGTTTTTATTTTATTTCTCTGATATCTAGGGAACCTGAGTATTTTTCCATGTCTGTTAACCATTGAATTTATTCTTTTGAAAAATAGCTGCTCATTTTCTTTGTTTATTTCTTCACATACTTGTTTTACTGTTGTTGAGTTTCTGAAGCTCTTTGTAAATCCTATCTGCTGTATAGTGTGCAATGATTTACTCTCATTCAATTGGTTGCTTCTTCACTCTGTTGATAGTTTCCTTTGTATAAGCTGAGAGATGGGGTCTTGCTTCTTACTTCTCTTAGCTGATATCCACTTGTCCCAACAGCATTTGTTGAAGGACCAGAATTTTTCCTTAGGTTATTTTCAGTTGTCTTGTTGAAGATCAGTTTGCTGTACACGTATTTCAGAACATTCCGTCTATGCCAATCTTGCTTATGATTTTAATGTGAAATGCTGTGTGATTTTATCAAATGCCTTCTGTACATCTGTTACGATAATCATGTGATATTTATTCTTCAATGTGTTGATGTGGCCTCTCACATTTATTGATTTGTGTTAAATCATCCTTGTATGCCAGTGATAGATTCTTCATGGTCCAGGTGAGTGATTTTTGTGATGTACCATTGGGTTATACTGACTACTATTTTATTGAAGATTTTTATATCTATGTTGGGTTTTTAATTACCTCGTGATTCAGTTTTTATAATACTATGTGTCCCTAAAACTCCCCATCTTTTCTGGGTCTTTTGATATGTGGGCATATAGTTGCTTGTACTAGTCTCTAGTTATTCTGTGTGTGTCCTGGGTATCCATTTTTACATTTAAGTTTTTATCTCTGATTTCATTGATTCCTGCTTTCTGTTTATTATTATTATTGTTGTTCTAATGGTTTTATCTATTTTGTTTGTCTTAACCTTGGTTCCTCCAAATCCAGGAGACAGAACAGCTTTCCAGGTCTCCCTTTGGAGTGTAGGCACCCCAAGACTTGAGCAATTCTCCACTGCTTTCCCAGGTCATAAGCAGGGAGCAGGATAGAAAGTGCTTATGTAGGAGCCTGAAAAATGTTGTAAGACTATGAAGAAAGAATTTACAGAAACAAACCTCTGTCCCTTCTCCCTTTAAGGTAATCTGTTTCCATTGAGCTTTAATTATTTGCTAACAAAGTGCTACAAAAGCTTAAACTAACATGCTTTCTAATTCTGTGAGAAAAAGGAATTGAAGTTAATGTAACTGACATATTTTAGGATTTTTTTTTTCTCATCCATCACTCTCCATTTACTCCTTTGTTTAATTATCTCTGTATTGATTAATCCCACAGCTGACTCCATACCTTTTCTTCAGAACAGTGTAGGAAGAATTACTTTTTTTTAAAAAAGAGTTATTTATTTTTATTGGAAAGGCAGATATATAGAGAGGAGGAGAGACAGAGAGGAGGATCTTTCACCTAATGATTCACTTCCAAATTTACCGCAACGGCCAGTGCTGCGCTGATTTGAAGCCAGGAGCCAGGAACTTCCTCCAGGTCTCCCACATGGGTGCAGGGTCCCAAGGCTTTGGGCTGTCCTCGACTGCTTTCCCAGGCCACGGGCAGGATGCTGGATGGGAAGCAGGGTTACCGGTATTAGCGCATGCAAGGTGAGGACTTTAACCACTATGCTATAGCGCCTGGTCCGAAGAATTACTTTTGAAGCAGACAATGGTGTCCCTGATGTTTGCTCCCCTCGCAGTGTTTTCGAATACATTTATGTATAAACATGTCTTTGTTTCCACAATAGGGAGTCAGTTCCACTTCACTCATCACATCACTGCATGTAATTTTTGCCTTGCATGTAGTAAACTTGAGTTTTATATGCATTTTATAGTCTGCTTTACCAAAGAAAATAATCTAAGAAATTCCTTAGCCAATGTTTTTTGAATGTAAAAAAACTATAAGCCACAAGCTTGAGGTGCCTGGACTTCTGCTTTAACAGTTTTATATGCGTTTGTCTCGTGGCATTATAGTTCTTTACTTTTTGTCCTTTGATTGATTTAGGGAAGAGAGAGAGGGAGGGAGGGAAGGAGAAAACTAGAGAGAGAGAAAAAAAGAGAGAGAGAAGGAAATTTCCCAGATTTCTGCCTTACTCCTCTACTATCTATAGCAGCAAGACTGGGATAAAGAAGCCAGAAACCATCTGGGTGTGCAAGCTTGCTTGCGTCTCACCACCTGTCTGCACCAGGCTGGAACCAGGAGTATAGCCGGGACTCAAATCCAAACATTGCTCTATGGGATATTGTGCACCAAGAGGTATCTCAGCCACTGCAATGAACATCTACCCCTGCGCTTGCTTCCAGATACTCGGATTACAGAGTCTAAGGGAATTACATAAGCCGAAAGTTTTCACGTTTTTAATCATCTTGTGTTTCCTGTTTATGATAATTATGTCATATAGAGTACAACTTTTCTCTCTTAAAAAATGATAACATGATTTTATCAAGAAACCTCTGATGTGTCTCTTTAAATCGTATCCTCAAAAAACCCAATTACTTCTAATAATATGCTGTCATTATACTCTGCAACATCTAGACTAACATTGTTTAGATTCATTCTAATTTTAATGTCCTTCTTAAAATATAACAGTATAGCTGAATAATGATACTTAAATGTATTCTGTTTGTCATCCATATCAAAAAATTAATACATTTAAATTTGTTTTGAAATGTTTTTAGAATGGTCATGATATTTCCTAGTACTTATACTTTTATTTTCTAAGTAGTCATAAAACAGTTACTTAAAAATTCTCCCTCCGTTTTCCCCATGGCTATATATAACATCTGTATTCATACGTGACTTGCATTGCCTAATCTGAGAAGGGTTATGCTTGTTTTCCAAGATATCAACCCACGTTTTCTACAATAGTATTTGAAGAAAAACACCTGCTATTGATTAAATATATCTCATTTATTTAGGGAAAAGATCAAACACTTAGCAGGTAAAAACACTTGGTTTAAAAGAGGAGAATAGGATGTCCATCCTTTACTTTGACAATAAATTCAGTGTGATATTGGATGCCATATTTATCTTATGAAACTACTCTTTTTGGAAACCTGTGGTTGGAATGGTGCTCACCAAATGCACAATGTGCAACAGGCCTTGTAAGCCATAAAGTGCTAGAGATAATGTTCAGATGTAAAATAGTGAATGAAATTATTCTTCAAGTTCCACAGAATGATCTTTACACTCTCCTAAAACCCTAGATCTTTTTTTTTAACTTTCACGCAAGGAATTTTCCATATTGACAGCTTATATAATTTTCAATATATTATACTTGCAGTGCTTGTTGTTAAATAACAAAGAAATAATTCTGCCTAGAGTGAAAAGCAAAAGAAGACTACTAAACTTCTTTTTAACTTCTAGTTTGTAAGATATTGACTCTGAGGAGGACTCCCCATCACCCCCAATAATCCCAAAACATGTTATTAGATTCTCTGTGCCTTGCTCCCAGTTTCCGCCAACTTTTTGAAGAGTCTCCATCTATATGTACTTCATATTTTTACACCAAAATAATAATCTCTTAATTCTCCTTTTACATAAATTCTCTGAAGTTTCCTTATATTTTGTACTCATGGATTGGAAGACGCAATGCAGTTAAAATGTCCAATGTTATCTGTTTCACTTGCTGAGTTGTATATTTGGCTCAGCTCCAGCTGTTGCAGCTTAGGGGGTGAACCATCGGAGGGAAGATTTTCCTTTCTGTCTGTATATCTGCATTTCCAATAAAAATAAGTAAATCTGGGCCTGGTACAATAGCGTAGTGGTTAAAGTCCTCACCTTGCACACCCGGGATCCCATGTGGGCGCCAGTTCTAGTCCTGGCAGACCTGATCCACATCCGGCTACCTGCTTGTGGCCCGGGAAAGCAGTCTAGGATGGCCCAAAGCCTTGGGAGCCTGTACCCCCGTGGGAGACCTGAAAGAGCTCCTGGCTCCTGGCTTTGGATTGGTGCAGCACTGGCCATTGCAGTCACTTGGGGAGTGAACCATCAGACAGAAGATCTTCCTCTCTGTCTCTCCTCCTCTCTGTATATCCTCCTTTCCAATAAAAATAAATAAATCTTTTAAATAAATAAATAATCCTTTTTAAAAAGTAGATTATTCCTCGTTAAAAAGATTCCTCCCTCAGCAGGTATTTTGTTACAGTAATAACACTGATTAATACATTGTTTCCTAGCCGTGCACTTTGATGTTGATTTTGACATTAATTCTGGCAGGTTATTTCAAGTATTTTAAGTATTATTTTAAGTATTTTAAGTATCATTATTTCAAGTATTTCTACTATTCTAATCTTTCTGCCCCTTGTGGTATTTCAAATATAAACACACTTTCTGATATTCTTTTTTTTTTTTAGGTTTATTCTGAAATGCGCATCATCAAAAAGGAAGTGAGAGAGAGGGAGAAGAGGAAGACCGACCGGTTTACTCTGCAAAAGGGATGAATGTCAGGGTTCAGATGGGACAAAGCCAGGAGCTAGGAACTCCATGCAGATTTCCCAGCTGGGTGTAGGGGTTGGAGCACTTAGCTCATCACCTGCTACCGTCCCTGATGCCTAAGTGGTAAGCTGGATTAGAAGTAGAGTAGCTGGATATTGAAGCAATACTCTCCTATGGAATTCTGGCATTGTAAATTGCAGTTTAAAAAGCTGTGCCATGGGTCTCAACCTATGGTCCAGCAGGTAAAGTTGCTGCCTGCAGAACAAGCATGCCATCTGGGAGGTAGTTTCAGTCCAGCTCCACTTTTGATCTGTGTCCCTGTTAACATGCCTGTGAACAAAGTGGAAAATGGCTCAAATGCTAGAGATCCTGTCCCCCATACAGGAGACACAGATGAAGCTCCTGACACCAGGCTTCAACTTGACCCAGTCCTGGTGAATTGTCCACTTGGGTAGTGACCCAGTAGATTAATGATCATTTTCTTTCTCTGCCACTCTTTTTCTCCATAACTCTGCTTTTCAAATAAATAAATGAATAAATTTGTCCAAAAAAAAAAAAAGAAAAAAAAACCTGTTACACTGCTTTCCTCTTTCGGGAAATTTCTATTCATATACCTACAAAAATAATTATTCTTTTCTTGGCTAAATTCTATCTACTTAACCCATCAGAGACATTCTATATTTCTATTTTAATATCTTTTATTTTTAGCATATCTTTTTGAGTGTTTCATAGAGTGTCTGTTCCTTTATATGTTGTGTACATATAATCTGCATTTTCCATTTCTTTTTTTTTAAGATTTATTTTATTTTTATTGGCAACTCAGATATACAGATAGAAGAGACAGAGAGGAAGATCTTCCGTCCGATGATTCACTCCGCAAGTGACCTCAGTGACTGGAGCTGAGCCGATATGAAGCCAGGAGCCAGGAGCTTCTTCCAGGTCTCCCACATGGGTGCAGGGTCCCAAGGCTTTGGGCCATCCTCAACGGCTTTCCCAGGCCACAAACACAGAGCTGGAAGGGGATCAGGGCTGCCACGACACGAACCAGCGCCCATACAGGTTCCCTGTGTTTTCAAAGTGGAAACTTTAGCCTCTAGAGTACCGAGCACCAGGCTCCATTTTTCATTTCTTTATGTGTTAACAATACATATTGAAACAATCTTGCTTGATGGTTCTAGGTGTCTTATCTGAGTCCTAGCAATCAAAAAATTAAAGGTGGGTTTCCTCTAAGTGCCATATATTGGAAATGGAGAAGCCTACTTAAAAAGGTCATAGAAAGTAAAATTAGATGTCTTTAAAATAAAGGCAACATCATTCTTGTATGGATTTTATCATTTTTGCACCTTTAATTTCATTATAATATCATCAATGTCTCACCCGATTATTTGCAGTTTTATCACCTAAAACATTCTAATTATACTGTTTAACATTCTAATTTCCACTGTTACAGGGGAAAGGTGTAGAAAAGAGTGCTTTTTAGAATCCGTTCATTTTTTATGATTACAGCTAAGCTTGCTGGTGCCCAGGTTTCCAGCTTGTGACCATATTAAACACGCTTTTATCAGTGCATATTTTTTTTCCTCACCTTATGAAACAGGAAGGCTAGAAAGGTCCCATTTGGGAGGAATAGCCTTTCTTTGGATGAGATCAGGATCTGCTAAATATCTTATCCTGTGGAAAAAGGGCATTTGCTGTGGGGAATAATGCTGAAAATGTGCTGGGGTTCCTAGAAGCAAAACTCACGAAATTTCAAAACTCTCATAACGCTTTCCCGCAGGGATTTCCCGTTCCTACAGTAGCACACATTCCAATTCCATCAATTTTTCAATTCACCTTGTGGGTACTTTATTCCTTTTATGGATGTAGTAGGATTTTCTCCAATAAGAAGATCTAAACTATTCACGATATTCATTTTTCAAATTCCCGTGGGAAGGTGTCCTGTAACTTCATTTACTTATTTGATCCTTGCTGTGAGGATAAGGGTGACAACGTCCAAATTTATGATATGTTACACTAAAACTGGAACTCCTGTGCTGCCTATTTTGTAATTTCATTTTTTAACTTTTACCATCGTCTTACTTTAATAAGAGTTATGAATAAGTCTTTCATTATCCTGGTCATAAGCGAGTAATACCTAACACATACCATGGTTTGCAAGTAGAGTAACCTCAAATAATATTTACAAAAAAAAAAAAAACACTTAAAATCATGTAATCAATGTTTGACTGAGAAAAGTGGGTGGTTAACTGTAAGTTTAAGTTTTTACCCTATATATTTAGTGTTTGCCTTAAACTTTTCTTTTTAAGGTCTTATTTCAGACTCATGATAAGGCTCTAGGTTCCTATTTAAAATTATTTATTATGTACTAAAACTATTTTGGTTTTGTTGCCTTGGGCTGCTTAGCTTGGTTGGTTGGGGCAAAATATTAATGAAGCCAAGGTGAAAGGTTCAATCCCCAAGTGAATCAATTAGCTTTCCAAATTCCACTGCCACAGATTACCCTCCTACAATCTCCAATTAGGAATTTAGTGAATGGGTATCCTTGTTCATTCATGTGGTAGAATTAAAGAGTATGACAAAATGACTTAGGGCAAAAAGGACTCAATATGCACATTGCCTGATGAAGAGAACATCCATTTCTTGATTTTCTTATTATATGGCATGTAACATTTATTGATTTTCAGACCTGTAATTAATTTTCAACTATCCCTATAAGCAATAGTGGACCAGAATATGAAAAGACCAAAAAATCCTGTGCGTATGTATGTGTGTGTATGCTCAAGTACAGTTGCTAGATAAGCGTACACGTTATAGGGATATATAATAAAGGAGTGTCTGTTAAGGATCTGTCAAAAGAAGTACCATTCACAACTTTCAATGTATAATTTATGAGAAGTCAGAACAGATATTAAACAGCAATAGGTGTGCTAGAATCATATATTCTTTTTGTATTTTTGCAAAAACAGTTCTTATAAAACAGATTTTTTTATAAAGCAGAGTCCATAATCTTAAATTTATTTTCCATTTTTGCTGCCTTTTTACAAGAAATGAAATTGACAAGCAGAATATCAACATAATCTACTACTTTACTAAGTATGCTATTTATAATCTCTAATGATTAGCTTTTCCTTAACCTCTCCCTCTCAACTCCTCAGATACTTCTGTAAACATCTCCAATTTGCTGATGCTTTATACTGCCATGACATGCAGCTCCTGTTTTTTTCACCCTTGGCTAATCACATTATCTTAAAACCAACTGAAACGTTGGACTACATTATGCTACGGAAAATATGTTTAAGATGACCATGCAAGGTAGAGCAAGGGGGGCAGAGCAAACTGAACAATTACCCCAACCTAGTGATGATGGCAAATATCTGGATGAATGGAGATTCTAAGTTCAACTTTGTCAGCCGGTGGACCTTGGCAGCATTTCAGAACTATCCAAACACTTGAGGACCCTCGGACCATGCACCGCATTGGGGACCCTGGTTTGATACCAGAGGGCTGTTCCCCATTCCTGTGAGTTGGGGCAGCTGGAAGGTTGGATGTGGCTTTACCCCATCACCCTCTTACCCAGATACAGGGAGAAGAAAACCAAAGGTTTAAAATAATAGTCTCACCCACTTTCCCCTAATCCTCAATCCTTCCCACGCTTATCAACTATGTACACATTATCAAAAATGTGGTGAGAGAAGTTAAAATATGGTAAGAGTTATAAACAAACAAAAAAGTAAAATCGATTTCTACTTTCAAAATCCAGGGTCTTGGCATTCAGTAGCCTAGAGACTGAAGTCCTCATCTTGAAGGCTCCAGGATCCCATATGGACACCAGTTCTAATCCTGGCAGCCCACTTCCCATCCAGCTCCCTGCTTGTGGCCTGGGAAAGCAGTTGAGGATGGCCCAAAGCCATCCCAGCCATGTGGAAGACCTGGAAGAAGCTCCTGGTTCCTGGCTTCATATCAGCTCAGCTCCAGCCACTGAGGTCACTTGCGGAGTGAATCATCAGATGGAAGATCTTCCTCTCTGTCTCTCCTCCTCTCTGCATATTTGACTTTGCAATAAAAATAAATAAATCTTTAAAAAAAAAAGTCCAGGAGATTATTTCAGTACTCCTCTTACTCTACCACATCAGCCCTCTGATATTATTAGCTGCTTTCTGTGGACGCTTTCTCTGTTAACTTTAAAGGCATGCTCTTTCCAACATACTTGCTCTTTTAATTAACCTTTCTTTTTCAATTTTGCTGGCCCCAATGTTTCTGTCTGTCCCTTATACAGTTGTTTTTTATTATAGAATTTTTGACGTTGAATTTCTCTACCTGGTAAAGGAGATTTCCAAAAAGTCCCAAGCTCTTTCTTATTGTCAAATCCTGAAACTGCTGGTTTCTGAATGTCTTCATTAATACTACCTCCCTCTAAGCCCATAAAGTGGACACCTCCAGCAGTGTTTTCAGAGTTTATAATTCTTACCATCATACCAGCATATATCAGTTCTTAGATCATCTTTGTTAAGTCTCTTTAACATTTCATGTGCTATGGTTCTCTTGAATATTATCTTGGTGTAAACCCTGATATAGCCTGATTTGAGACAATGCACTCATGAAGAGTTCTGTTCCCCCCTTGCATGCCTGCACAATCCATTTGGCTGTTGCTGCCAGACCGATTTTTCTGAAATGCAAATCTAATCACCCTCACTCCTGATTAAAATCCTTTAATGAATCCTTGTTTAGCACTGGGTAGATAAAAACTCCTTGATATCATGCATAAAATCTCATTGGATCTGGTCTTTCCCCTTTAACTCCACAATCTTTCTTCACATTGCTTTCTTTACCCACACCAGATCCTTTACATTTTCCTATTGGGGCAGGATATTTCAGGTACATGAATGTTTTTATCTCCCCATTTACTTTCTGAACACATGACATCCATTTCCAACACACATGCACAGATGCACATCCCACACTTACATATATTCAAATTGTTTAGTCAGTAGTCATTATAACAGCAAATGAACAAGATTACCTTTCATCTATTGGCTCATTCCTGCAAATATTGCGAGTAACTAACCAGACCAGACTAAAGCCAGGAGTCAAGATACTGATAAGCAAGAATACATGAGAAGAGTGTACTACAATCGTAATTCATAGAAAACTACTACGTCTGCATTGCTTCTTATTCTTTTTTTTTTAAGATTTATTTTTATTATTTTTTATTGGAAAGGCTGATATACAGAGAGGAGACACAGAGAGGAAGATCTTCCATCCGATGATTCACTCCCCAAGTGAGCAGCAACGGGTCTATACCATGCCGATCCGAAGCCAGGAGCCTCTTCTGGGTCTCCCACGCGGGTGCAGGGTCCCAAAGCTTTGGACCGTCCTCGACTGCTTTCCTGGGCTACAGGCAGGGAGCTGGATGGGAAGTGGGGCTGCCGGGATAGAACCAGCGCCCATACGGGATCCCGGGCGTGCAAGGCGAGGACCTTAACCACTTGCGCCACCGCGCCGGGCCCTGCTTCTTATTCTTAGTATCTTAGAATGATGATATTAAAGAGAAAGAAGATAAATATAATCACAGACTGAGCAAACTATTTTAGTGTCAAGTGTTTGGCACAGAGGTTAAATCACCCCTTGAGATACACACGGACATCCTGTGTTTCGGGGTGTGGTTCAAGTTTCTACTGCTCTTATTCAAACCCAGTTTCAACAAAAGCACACCTTGGGAGGCAGAAGACTTGTGTTCCGGTCACTCGTGTGGGAGGTAAAGATATAGTTCTCAACTCCTGGTTTGAGGTTGGCCCAGTTTCAGCTGTTGTGAGTTTGAGGAGTGAACCTCTAAATGGCTTTCTCTTTTATCCTTCTTTCTGCCTGTTTTTTTCAAATTAAAATTAAAATTAAAATTTTAAGTGTTGTTCTTGAGTTACACACAAGCTGTGCATCAACCTTATGAAATGTAATAACAGACAAAGAAAATATTTGTATGTGCCCAAATATTTTTATCAATTCTAAATTCTCATTTTGGTCTTTTCTACCTGCAAGAGGAATTAGTCAAAGCTCTGAATATAAAGAAAAAAATGAGCAAGTGAAATGAAACCTATTCAATAATGTGTGTCAGATTATGAATAGTACAGATAAATAAAATACAATATTTCTACCTGATATGAGCTACAGAACCATCCCTTTGCCGACAGCGTTTACCCAGCTTCCTGTCTTTGATCTGTTGTGCATCTTCCGATCTAGATAGACATACAGCTAGACTGACCTCAGAAGGGAAAATAAACTACCATCTACGCTGATAAATTAAACACTTTGCCATGTATTTGTCAATAGGTTGGAATGCTCTCACAAAGCAGTCTGCTTTGTCAGCAAGTAGTAGTTTATTGCCATTCCCTTCTAATTTCCCCATGGGCAAGTGCAAGTTTGAGATTACAAAACGAACCCATCAGGTGTCAGATTGTCCATCTTCTTCTTCAGCTATCGCCTTTGTCCTCATTAACTTGCACACCTGTCTATGGGAGAAATGTTGCCTTGTCTCTCCAAAGTGCAGTATGTGAATGATTTTTTAAAGAAATATTACCCATGGAGATACCTGCAGAAAGTTGCCTTTATTACTTTATATTATATTTTATCAACATTACCCATTGGATGAAAACTGCAGGAAAGATACCTGCCTCACAGGAGATAGTGTACCTAAAAAAGGTGCATTTTGCTTTAACCTGATATTTTTCATCTGAATGTGGCTCAAAGTAAACACACAGAATAAAACGATATTGACTTGCATGAGGTAAGAGACAAAGAAGGTCCTTGTGTGGTGGCTATGTAGATAGGGCCGGAAGCTCTTGCAGAGGTTTATAAATAGAGAATGCAATGTTTAGGGAAGGACTCAACAGTTTAAAGATTTGACTCTGTTCAAATAACCACTAAAAGCCTGTCATGCAGGATTTAATGTTTGTTTTCAAGACGCAGTAAACATAGGTGTTCCATTATGAATCCAATTCAGCTGTCTAAATCATATTGCTTTCTAATATCCAGTTGGTCAGTCGATAAAACAAATGTATTGAAGACAAAATTGAATGGGACAGATGAGAGAAAGAGCACATACACTCCTCCTATACAGCAGAATTCTCATAATAGCATATAGAAGACACAAAGGATTTTTTAAAATGCAAAATGAGCCCACGGCAATGCATGAACAAGTTTTATGTGTTCTCTGTATATTTCATTTTATCTAAAGCTATTTTCAAAAATGTGGTTACTTTTTTTAAACAACTACCATAGATATACATTGGAAGGAAATTGTATTAAAACATATTCTAAATAAGAAATGGCCTCAATATTTTAGTTTGCATATAAAATCTTTAGTGTGTTTGTATACACATGATTGTTTCATGGAGCATTTTGACTGGCATAAAGGTGTATTTTGTAGAAGCAAACTTTTTGGCATCAGGAACAGCAGAATTCAGTCATGCCCATGGTGTTTTTAAATTGTCACCTTGGGCAAATAATTTAATGTCCTATGTTTAAACTTTTTTCTTTATATTTTATTGCAATCATAATATTGCTATCAAGGTAGTGTTTAAGAATTAATTAGATTAAGATATGTAGAAATACTTCGCATAATATCTGAAATTTTAAAAAAAGCCAAAATTGACTTTCACGAAACACATTTTTTTAAATGTGGTATTAGCCAAAAGGTTTAATACCGGGAAATTATTTGACGGCTATGAAGATTATAGTAACTATTGAACCTTACAGCTTTGAAGCTCTATTGATCTCTTACACAGTTTCATTCACCTCTGACACATGTTTGATTTTAAATTCTAGCAGCCAAAAATATCCAAAGAGGAGCAAAATAATCATTGTCAAGTTAATGTTAATTCTGAAACATGGGTTTTTATGGAAGGGATTGTATCAAAATCTCAAAGGGAAAAACTCTGTAAGGCATTGTTGGAAAGAAGACACATAGAGTATTTACTATTTAAGTGGAAGAACTCCAGTTAGTTTACCTAATGGTTTTTTGGCAGTTTCTGATCAATTTAACTTACATCTCATAGATTTTTAAATGAAGAAAAAGCCTCAGCTTTCCCAGTATTTAACCAGCTCTTTGAATAACTATTCAGATAAATTCTGTAAAATTAAAAAAAAAAAGAAAGAAGGAAGGAAGGGAGGGATGGAGGGAGGGAGGGATGGAGGGAGGCAGGGATGGAGGGAGGCAGGGAGGGAGGGAGGGATGGAGGGAGGGAGGAGAAAAGAAGAAAGAAGAAAAATGAAATGGTGTACAATCTACAATATTCTCTGTGCTTGTTCTTCCGATAAGATGCGGAAAACTACAGACAAGTTTATGTTTGTGACTGTACAGTTCCACAAAGACAATGTACTCAATGATTCTGCTGCAAAATTGTAATCAAAATAGAAAAGTCAAATAATATAACATTTTGAATAACGTGCTCTGTGTTTAGATATGTATATATAATTCAGTAAAATTATTTTAATGTGCAGGATTAAAAAGGTAAAGACACTAAATACACACATTCAAAGACAAAGAAAGAGAGATCATTCATCTACATTTTTCAAATGCCCCACAACAGCTGGGATGAGAGCAGATAAAAGCTAGCAGCTAGGAACCCCATATGATGCTGCCCTGTAGGTGGCAGTGACATAATACATGGTCCATCGCTTGCCGCTTCCTTGCAAAGTTGACAGGAAGGCTGATTAAAATCAGAGGCGGGACTTGATACTAGGCATTACAGTATGTGATGTGGAATGCAAGTTTTCCAGTGGCTTTACTGTGCCACAGTAGTATATTACAATAAGTTTTGCTTTACTACACAACATGCATTCCACAGTAAACCATTCCTCCCCCTTTGCCAAGTTTTATCAGTCATTTCTCAGTCTTTCCTGTTTTCTGATCCTTTCATGATAGCATTTAGGTTACGAGTATATCCTTTCGATTCTCATCCAAACGGTTTCATAGTGAATGAAGAAACCCTGAACTCTGTAGTGAAATTGATTTACTAGCACTAACTACAATATCAAAATCCTATAGTATCTTGCTAAAATGTAAGGACAAATGCTACTGGCTGAGTCACCAGTCCTAAATAATGATCTCACTTGTTTTTCTATGGGAACTTTTGAAATTGCTTGATAGTGTTTTCAGTTGTTTGTTTTTGAAAATTCTTGTATCTTCTGGTTCACTCTCCAAATGGCCACAATGGCAGGAGCTGAGCCAACGTGAAGCAGGGTGCCAGATGATTCATCTGAGTTTCTCACATGAGTGTAGAAGGCCACAGACCTCTGCTGCTTTCCCAGGCCACAAGTAGGGAGCTGGATGGGAAGTGGAGCAGCAGGGCTTGCACTGGCACCCACACAGGATGTTGGCGCTTGCAGAAGGGGTTAGTTAGATGAACCACAGTGTTTGCCCCTGACTAATGTTTTGAAGACAAAGCACCGCCTTATTCATTTATTGAACAAAACCAACATTGTTAAATACAGTCTTACTGATTTGTAAAGATTCCGTACAATGCTACATCATGGCACAGAACCAGGCACCACTGAATGTTCGACCAGTACTTTGCAGTTAACATTCAATGAAATATTTCAATTACATATAAATTTTATATGTAATTGTGATGTTGTAGGTATGTGATGAATCTGGACATGTCTTTCTCTATGGCACAGAAATAAACAAAATATCTATGCTAAACCATGCACTACCTACAGAGTAGGTCATATTAAAATCAAATGAGTTTTTATCACTTTCCAACTGAATCCATTACTCCATTCAGGTAGGCCAAATTGCTATCCTGACAGAGATTGATTACCAATTAACTGTAAGATAAGCCAACAAAAATGAGAGTTGGGAAATGTTTTGAATTTCACCGAGACATCTCTATTAAATACAGAGGTCTGTGGCATAAATACTCCCAAGTAAATTGTTTTTCAAAAAAGTTACAGATGCCACATGAGGTGGTAATGATATTTGGGCCAAACAGGAAATCTAAGTAGCTCCTTAGTAAAACTAAAAATGACCTTGTAAATAGCCTCCATAAACCACCTGATAAAACTCGGGTTCTCTGATATTCCAAACATGATATCATATGGGGTTGGGTTGCAATGGGGCAGATGCAACTAGGTGAGCAACCATCCTTCAAATATTAATTTCCAAAATATTCAAATGTTACAATCCACCCCATCCTCCCGATTTCCTAAATATGAAATAACTGCCTATTCCCCACTGTCTAACTTTATGTGTCAAATTTCAAGCTGGGATTGGCCATACTAACTTCCATAGCACTCCAAATTTTATTACGTCTGTGGCAGTCCTCAGATAACAAATATTTCTCTATTACATTGAGCAAAGTTAGTGAAGAGCATAATGATTAAATGTTTCCAACACTTAATTTGTTTTAAGTTTTCCCACATGTGGCTTAGTAGACGGCTTCTGAAATGGCAGTTCCAGAACTGATTCCCCAAATCCCAGGAGAAGGTTAGCACAGCATCTGCAGTCTAAATTACGTTGGCTCTACCAGCTCCATGCCCTTTACAAAATGATTGTCTGATGTGAGGCTACTTGGTTTTTTATCAAATAAGTACTTCCGTTTCTGGAACCTTTCAAAATGGCATTAGGTTTCCTGGATTTAAAAGAGCCCCATCCATTGAAATTCCGTGTTTGTTCTAATTTTAAAAAGCCTGTGATTTTGTTTTCAGTTCTTGGAAAAATTAAAACAGAAGCTCAGAATATCTGTATTCAAGGTAATTC
Source organism: Ochotona curzoniae (assembly GCF_017591425.1). Lineage (NCBI taxonomy): Eukaryota > Metazoa > Chordata > Mammalia > Lagomorpha > Ochotonidae > Ochotona > Ochotona curzoniae. Next base: position 35,486,698 of record NW_024466502.1, on the reverse strand, counting down.
TGAAAAGCCAGATAGAGATGATTAAATGTTGGAAAGTATTCACCCAACAAAAACTGCTGGCAATGCCTCCAAAATGACTTTCCCCTCCTACTTGCCCATCGGATGCAAATCAAATCTCTTGGCCGTAGGGGAATGATCATAAAATGTAATCAAAGTTTCCAAATCGAAAGGTACACTAAATGGTTCAGTAGGCTGCTGCATCAATGCTATAAAGCATCATGACTACTAACATAGGTCATGGTTCAGGAAAACAAGATGAAAACCTTTTGCTTTTAAAAGAAATTTTGTCAAGTCCCTGGCAAAGAATGACAACTATATTTACATGGCCTACAACCTCAAGGAACTTCAAGCAATTTCCAGACTTTTTAAAAATGTAATTAAACTCTAGAATGTTCTTGTTACATGTGTTCGAAGCCTGGCTAAAAGTAACATCATAACATTTTTCAAAATGAAAAATGTGAAGTGTTAGAACACATAGTGGCTTATATCAAGGGTATAAGCCACTTTACCATAGATTTTGAAATATTATTTTATTTCTTCCTTAAAGAAAATTCAGAATATTTTGAGCACTGACAAAAAGGGGCATTAAATGTTCTATGGAACAAAGGTACAGTCAGTACTGTGAAAATCAATTGCTAGTATACTTGAAGAGAGCATCAACTCCGAATTACCAATCACATAAAAGATTACAACAATGGAGGCCCGGCTTGTAAGCTTAGTGACTAAAGTCCTTGCCTTGAACATACCTAGGATCCCGTATGGGTGCCAATTCTAATCCTGGCAGGCCCTGCTTCAGGTCCAGAGCCCTGTTTGTGGCTGGGAAAGTAGTAGAGGATGGCCTAAAGCCTTGGGATCCTGCACTGCTGGCTTCGGATCAGCTCAGCTCCAGCCATTGTGGCTAATTGGAGAGTGAATCACTGGATGAAAAATCTTCCTCTCTGTCTCACCTCAAATCTGTATATCTGTCTTTCCAATAAAAATAAATAAATCTTAAAAATTACAACAACAAAGCTTTCAAATCTCTTGGTGCTTTAAATGAGTATTCATCAGACTCTGGTGCTATTAATTTGAAATTTCTATCTGAATGATTTTATATCATTTAAATTGTGTGTGTGTGTGTTTTGAAAAGGGAGTTTTTATTAAATGTACTTACCATATATTTTCTGTAGCTATATTCTCTCTTCCTTCCCCCAAATAGAGAAGTAATTTTGCTGCAAGCACCTGTGTTCCATCTGGGAGCCATTCATGTTCCGGCTGCTCTGGGGCTGCAGGTTCCTGACTTCAGATCCGCTCAACTCTGATCATTGTGGCCATTTGTGGGGTGAACCAGTGTATGGAAGATTTTCCTCTCTGTCTCCCCTTCTCTCTGTAAATCTACTTTCCCAATAAAAATCAATAAATCTCTTTAAAAATAAGGAAGCATTGTTTAATGTAGCAATGAGGCCGACTGCAGGTTTTTTTAATTTAATTTTGTTTTGTTATTATTCTCAAGAAGAAAATTGTAAATGAAATCCCATGGCTAGTCTTTTATCTTTTGTCACTCTAAGCTAAGAATCGAATTTTTTTATTGAATACCAAAGCAAATCAGTAACATACTAAAACGTAAAGAAAAATGAGTAAACAAGTGAGTTATTCTCAAGAAAACCATGCAGAAAAATATCAAATAAATTACAGTATAGTTTTAAGTAATGAGGAAAAAATAGATAATTCTATTATGGTTTAAAACATGTCTTCTTTTACCCCCCTTCCCACCCTGTCCTATGTTGAACCCTTAACTCCATGCTTCACTTTATTGAGTTACAGCATCTTCAAAGGAGAGAATTAGTGTTAAATAAAATCGCAGGAGTAGAGAGAGCCCTAGTGTGAAAAGTCTGGTGTCCACAGAAGATGAGAAATTGATTCCAGGAAATACTACGGTACTTTTTAAAATTTTAAACAGTTATCTAAAAGAAAACAAAAAGGTGCTTACATGATACAGCAACAAAGTGGTTGTCTGTGAGTCAGGGAAAGAGGCCTCATCCAGAAAAGAACCTCCACGACACGGATACTGTACTTCTAGCTTTCAAAAGGACAAAGAAAAAACAAATTTTTGTTATTTACAAAACCTATCTCTGTGATATTCTGTCAATGCAATGCAGGCAGACTAAAATACATCGATAAGTATTTTATGAAAACATAGAATAAGTAATAAAGGATGTATTCGTACGATACAAAGCTACATGAAAGACCTACTCTGTGGCACAGTTAAGTTAAAGCCACTCTTTGCACTTTTTGCAGATTTCCAGTTCAAGCTCTGGCTATTCCACTGCTGATCCAGAATTCTTACCAAGGAAGCAGAAAGTGTATGATGTAGTCGGGCCATCTGCAGCCACGTGGGAGATCTACATGGTGCTTCTGACTTTTGGGTTCAGCCCTTCCCAGAACTAGTCATACTGATCATTTGGTGAGTGAGACCACAAATATCTGCCACTCCACCTTTCAAATCAGTGAACTGAAAGTATGGCGCTGCAAGACTTCAAAAAATAATAAATAAGGATGGAAGAGGGTTGATGGGGAATAAAGCAGGAGGGAGAGCGGAGTGGGAAGTCCCACTCGTCCCCTAAACATGTATTGTGAAATACATGAAATTGGATCACCTCATATAAACAAAGCAATACAGTTTCGAAAACCCTGCAAACATTCAGATGATTGAAAGATAATAATTAAAAGATATATTAAGAAGTCTATTTGGAATAATACTTTCTTGCAAAAGTTTATGCTTGCTATACTGAAAGTAAGTAATTACCACAATTTTTAACAAAACGACATTGCTTGTTCTTTCTTGTCTTGTTCTAATTTAACCTCACACATAATTCTACATTATCCTCTCAATATTTTTACACCAAAACCTTCATCTGAATCAAAACTTTATTTCTTTAAGTTCAAGTAACGCCCTCCTCTTTTCTGCCTTTACAAGTGAAACATTGGTAAAGAAGTCTTTTATTTCTGAAAAATAAGCCTGTAAACTATCTTGACAAAATAGTACTAATAATGGTAAGTTTATATGTCTGTCAGTGCACTGTATATTCATCTGTGTTATTACCTAAAGTAATATAATGATGCAAATATCTTTGATCAGACTTCAAAATGAAAGCAAAGTCAAATTCCTAGAATCTCAGTGGCTTACCAAAATTATTCATTGATTATATATGATCACTGGAAGATTGACTTTATATCTCAGGTGTTGCATCTGGATGAAAGTCAGTGTTGCCTTAGGTCATCCAGCGTATTCCTTTCCATGAGTGAAACTGGTTTGCAAATGAGCACATGCAACCTGTTTATGGTTAACAGCAGGGCTTATATCAGAATATCTTGGAAATGTATTTGTACTGTTCCAAAAAATTTAGCAAAGTAGAAAAATGGAAACTGCGGCATCTGTCTCAGCAAATGCACACAGGGAACCCAAGCCTACCTGACTCTATGGACATCATTTAAGTATCAAAAACCTTGATGCAACTCTATCACCTAGACTGGATTTATTCATACGAATCAATCACCCCTTTCTTGATTAAGTTTATTTCAGTGTTGTTTACATGACTTAAAAGCTAGATTATTCAGTAAGTTTTTTTAAAAAAAAAACAGCTATCTAAATGAAAGCATTCAGACATGGCTATGTTAATGCATGCATGTGTTTTGGCGTTATGGGGGAATTCTGAAGCACGGCTTCAGGGACAGCTCCTCAAAGCTGAGTCAGGAAAAGTGTTTGCTTCAGGAGGAGATGTTACCTGACATGTAGACCCATCGAAGAAACATACAGACATAAGAGAACATGAACATAAGATGATCTAGAGCCACATAAAAACATCATCATAAAAAATCATCACCATAGGAAAATTTCAATCACAAAGATGAAATGTGAAGAAAAATACCTAAAAAACACTTCTGATGATGCTGTTGTTACTGTTGTTAAGAGACTGAGCAACCATTACAATGTAGGAGAAAACAGGGAGTGGAGAGTATAGGAGGAAGTGAAAGAGAAATCCCGAGCCTACGGAACTATATCATGAAAAATAAATCAAAATAATGCATCACGAGAAAAAAGAGTGGATTTCAAAATTCTACCAAAGTACTTTATATATACGCTTATTTTTAGTGAATCTTTTTAACTACTGTTGTAGATATATAAACATTAACATCAATATACACACATTTTTAGTAAAGACTTATTTTCAACTTCAAAAAGTAGATTGAGAAGGGCATTCAAGAAAGGAAATAATTGTCAAAAGTTTAGTGTACTAATGTCCAAAAGAAACTGCCATTTTTCGTTAAAAATATAGGATTGGGCCCGGGGCGGTGGCGCAGTAGTTAAGGTCCTCACCTTGCAGGCCCGGGATCCCATATGGGCGTCGGTTCTATCCCAGCAGCCCCGCTTCCCTTCCAGCTCCCTGCCTGTGGCCCAGGAAAGCAGTCGAGGACGGCCCAAAGCTTTGGGACCCTGCACCCGCGTGGGAGACCCAGAAGAGGCTCCTGGCTTCGGATTGGCATAGCATTGGCCGTTGTGCTCACTTGGGGAGTGAATCATCGGATGGAAGATCTTCCTCTCTGTCTCTCCTCTCTGTATATCAGCCTTTCCAATAAAAAAAATAATAATAAAAATAAATCTTTAAAAAAATATATAGGCGTGATAGATTGTTTTGACATCTTGAGGAATTTAAACTTACCAATGTGTTGGGAAACGTGATAGGAAAGCAGCTCAATTCAAACTCATGGTTTCCAATACTTATTTATACCAAAACAGAAGTCAGCTTTCCATTGAGGGAGAACGATGACTGAAAGCTACTTGGTTTTGTTTATTTTTTCCACATAATAAATTAGGGAGAATATCTAACCTACCTACGAAAACAAGCCATTTTTGAGAACTTTATTTGGGCCATGTTCATACACACACAATAATATGCTAATTTTAAATGAGTCTCAGCTTTTCACTTAAACATGCCAGCAGGAAATCTACTTGGCAAGACTTTCTTAGACATTTTGCCAATTACTGTATGTACTTGAAAACAACAAAACTACTTTCTATAAAAAGCATCACATAATTCAGACTTTTCAATGATCCAGAATGGGTTCTACCTCAATTACTGTGAATGCATAAAATTTTACTATATTCTTCCCACATCAATTTTGAATCTTACTGTCATCTCAGGAAGGAATTTGGAAAACATTAAATAGGAGCTGCTGAATGTTGTAATGACTTTTTTCTCTTGCCTTCCAGTACTAATGCTTGGCAAATCTAAATGGTCCCTGCTTCTAAGGTTTGCTTGTTTATCTGATAGACATAGTTACAGAGAGAGAGAAAGAGAGCCAGAGAAAGGGAGGGAGAGAGAGAGAGAGAGAGAAAGAAAGAAAGAGATCTATCCATTGGTTCACTGCCCAAATAGCTGCAGTAGTCAGATCTGGCCCAGGAAGAAGCCAGGAGCCAGAAACACCTTCCAGGTCCCCACATCCCCATGGGTGTAGAAGCCCAAGCAGTAGGGCCATCTTCCTGTTTCTCCAGGTATTTTAGTAGGGAGTTAGATGGAAAGTGAGCGTACTTGAGTCTGACACTGACAACCATAAAGAAAGAAGCTAATACACAGAAGGGCTAAATAACCTTTAATTATTGCCTTTAGAACCACTATAGACAACTGGGAGCGTCAGGATGCAAGCTGAGGCATATCTGGCTCTAATCCAGTGCCCGAGAGCATGGAGACAACAAATCTCTTCCATGTTCCTGTACATATCAATTATTATTGAAGCATTACCAGGGCCACTTGTTTATGCTTTGTTTATACTTGCTTTTGGATCACAAAGGCAGAGTTGGGCACTACAGAGGTCATTAGGCCCAGCAAAGGTAAAATTATTTCCTATCTGGCCTTTGGTAAAAAGAATTTACCAGCCCCTGCTCTGGAGCTTTTTATCAACAAGCTGCCCCTCTCTGACATTCAACATTAATATCAAGACAAATTTTGCATTTGTTGTCAGCTCCAGAATGGTCAAAGTCATCAACTACAAAGAATCTGGGATGTTTAGAATACAAAACAGCACTTCAGAAAAATCTCCAAATACTTATAAGAAGTTTATGCATTTGAAGAAATGAATGCAACCTAGAGTAATGTAAAGCATCTATTTTGCCTTTGTTTGGTATGTGGTCTTCCAAGCATGGTTACACCTTTCATTGACTGAAGAAATCATTAGAAACATAAGCTATGTAGCACTCAATAAATGGTAAAGTGTAACTGTCTAAAATATATCTAGAATATTGTTTATATTTCACAACAGGTAAAATATCCACAATTCTAACTGTTCTTTTCTAAATGCTAGATGAGCGAAACGTGATGTAAACGAGATGGAAACTGGAAAGGAACTCTAAGAAACAGGAATGTTCAGAAAGGTAATTTAGAAGGCTGCAAAATGTATGCAGTATGGATCAAGGCTTTATACTTTCAAGGAAAAAGTCATTTCACAAGTTTAAACAAGAAAGTCAGTAAAAATGGTTCAAAACACACTTAAGGAAAGAAATGAAATGTCTCATGTCCTATAGAGTAAACAGGTTTTATGCTTAATTTCATGTGTTACTAGAGACCCTTGTTTCATTTCCAATAAATCATTAACCTACAGGGATTTTATTTCTTTTTCAGATGTTATATCTATTCTTGGATTATTTTATCTGTGAATATATGAAAAAATTATCAGAATCTGGTAAGCTTCATTATTGATCTGCTAAAGACAGAAAACAGCACTGATGCAACACAAGCAACTGTTTTCTCAAGCCAGAATTGATTGAGAGTGTCCCCTGTATAAAAATAAAATGCATTTCTGTGGATGCACTGACACTTCACCATCTGTCCAACATCTTAGATTTACTCTCCCAGATAACTTCATATTTCACCCTGCAGTCCCTAAAGAAACATCACTTTAAACGGGGCCACATGGAGAAATGCACTTCAATAACATCTGAAGGTCTTGCATTTAGCTGCAAGGCCCTCTCACCTAAATGACTGATGTGCCTAGAGAGAGTCTCCATCTGAAGTTATGGAAATGGGGAGGAGCAAATGCAAGGGAAGGAATGTATAAAAAATAAAATGATGGCAGCAAAAGACACGGGGATTTACAGATAGAGCCAAAACATACTGGCAGCCATCTATCAGTCTGCCTTGATGAAATAGGTATTGGAAATTAACTTGGGAACCCTATGAATTACATTCAATCCATGCTCTGGGCTAAGCACTTGTCAATTTCAGCTGCTATTGCAACCTATTACTTACAGACTACATGGCTGGCAAGCTAATAGCACTGGATAGTGTTAAAGAAAATAGGAGAGTGAACTGAGTGCAGCAAGGCTGCTTGTCAGTGACAGAGCACGCCTTTCTGAAGTCCACAGTGAACACTCCAAACCCTGACTGCTCACTTGTTCCTAGGCGAGCACTTAACCTTGCGCATCATCATTTTGTCTATGAAGAAGAGTCCTCCTGAAAGATTAGTCACCAATCAGCCGGGTGCCCAGGAGATTTTGCTAGTGTTTTCAAGTTCTGTGGAAAAATTTTTGAGTTGTCAATTGCTTCCATGGTTGCATTCTGTCTGAACTCAAGCACACGCCATATCTGACTATTTTGTTTTAAACAAACCACGACCAGTTTTTGTGCCTTATTTTATCTTAAATTTTAATCATAAGTTGACTGCCTATATTCCAAGGAAATGTAAAATTTTTTGTTGCCTAACAGATAATCGATTTATGCAATAAGACGAATATCTCTACTTCTCGTAGTTTCTATATCCACGAGTGTCTGCGATTTTATAAACACCAAGAAAGATACAGCAGTACAAGAAAGCATTTCTTTAAGATGAACTCCTTCACTGCTCCTGAACTATATTGTATTCTTCAACCGATAAGCTTGTCTAACATTGAGATATTTTAATAAGCAAGCACATTCAGAGTAAATGTCAGCCAGAGTGATCTTCTGACTAACAGATGCTAGTGGGTATAGAGAGGAGGGAGGGACGTAAAAGCACAGAAAAATCAAGCAAGGCCAAATTAGAACAAATGTTTGTCAAGTAAAAAGGGCAGCTCTTCATCTGATGGAAGGGATTTAATTAGAAAAGTCACAGGGAGAAGCTGTCTCAAAAGTGCCTGTCCCACTCTCTTCAGATAAGCTAATGAACCTCATTGAACTTTGCGGAGAAATGCTGAAGCAGTAACACAAAGAAGGAAGAATTCACCAAGTGTGCGGCTGTGCCTCTTGCATTTAAGAGGGTCAATTGCTTATGCCACTCCAGGTCATACTACAGAAGCGCAGTGGCAATTTACCTTCCGACTCTCCACTCTCTTTCCGAGCAGCAAAATGGAAAAATGGATCAGAGGAAAGTAGGATTTAAATATGTTGCTTTCTTATAAGAATAAGATGAATGCTATTGTGAAACAGTAAATTACAGAATATAAATCACATGTTTTTTAGAGCAAATCACTCCGAAAATATATGATCTACACAGATTCCTTTTCTTCAGGTAATATTTTCATAATCAACAATAGTCACAGTGAAAAATCTGTTAGAGTAGCTTTCTTTATTAGTCAAAGGCATCTTCCATGTATAAATGAATGCCCCAAGCAGAATGTTTTAATTATTATTGGGTAAAAAGGACAAAGCTTTCATGGGAAGCTACATACGGAAAAGGAAAACAAATTTACAAATCACACTGAAAGAACACAATTCTAGACTCTTCTGATTGCTTAAAGCTTCAGCGCTTCTGTTTGTCAGCCTTATTTTCCTCACTGGCTTGCTTTTTGCAAAGAATCCATGTCTGGCATTGAACTCCTTTAGTGAGTAATAAAGCACATTTGGAATTGAGAAACATGTGGAATTAAGTTGCAAAATCCTTATCACAGAGCTTTTGGGATTCAGATTTTCTACCAAATCCCTGTAAAAAAGTTTCTTTTCTTATCTGACACAGGCAAATGCAAGTGCTACAAATTATATTAATCAAAGCATCCCCTAATCCACTTGACATCTCAAGATAGGAATCTAAAAGAAAAAATTTCATTGTAATAGGTGACAAATAAAAATCTTGACATTAACAGGCACTTCTGTCATTTCTCAATGTCTGTAAAATTCTTAGACACAGATACACATGCACGCCATTAAAGAATCATAGAAAGAAACTGGATTTATAAACTTTATATTCTTTGTTCTAGTGAAGAAATCTTAATCTGTTCAAATACAAAGATTCTATGACTGTAAATCACAGAATATATAACACTTAAATACATAAATACATGTTTTGCCTCTGGTAGGGAGGGAGGTGTAGGAAGAGGGGATTGCTGTTTAATTTTATAGTGTCTGTTCATAATTTGACCATTGGAATTCATCCCATAAGGAATTGCCCTTAACTGCTGACCTTTATTCTAGCCACCAAGAATAAAAATTTGATGCACTTTTTGTATCTATGAGAAAACACCAGAAAACTTATGAAAACTGAGTTAAAGAAAAGATTATCAGGCCCAGCGTGACAACTTAGCAGCTAAATTCCTTGCCTTGAACCTGCCTGGATTCGTCATGGGTGCTGGTTCTAACCCCAGCAGCTCTGCTTCACATCCAGCTGCCTTCTTGTGGCCTGGCACATCCCAAGGCATTGGGACTCTACACCCATGTGAGAGACCCAGAAAAGGCTCTTAGCTCCTGGGTTCAGATCAACTCAGCTCTGGCAGTTGCAGTTTCTTGGGGTGTCAATCAATGGATGAAGGATCTTCCTCTCTGTGTCCCCTCTCTGTTTATCTGACTTTCCAATAAAGATAAAAATAAGTCTTAGAAAAAAAGACTTATGCTTCCAAAGGGAAAAAAATATGGAAATGCATGCATAGTTCTTCACAATGTTCATTTTCTATGGCTTTTGAATTACCCTCTAGCATCTTTGATATCTTGATTAATGCTTGCATGGCTGTAATGTTAGAAAACTACCCCCACTTGCAGGGAAATTGTTTTTCAACATTGTAGGTCAGTAGTTCTAAATCAGGAGTTATTTTGGCCCACTATGGACTTTGACAATGACTAGAGACATTTTTGATCTTCACAACAACAGGGAAGGCACAATTGACATCTAATGTGTGGAGGGCAGAGGGGCTGCTAACACGTCTGCAGTGCACAAGAACAAAGCCCCCAAAATGAATTTATAGCCTAAAATGTCAATAGCATCAGTTTGAGAAACCGTACAATCTAGCACATTAAAGTTGGACATGTTTATGAGCTTTTCACTTCCAGGGTAACTCTGCAGTTTTGTGTGCATTTGTTTCTATGGCAGCCAAAATATTTTACTTCCAACCTGTTTACCTCTTTCTGCACTTGCCAACATAGTCTTGAGCCTAAAAGCTCACTGGCGCTGAGAAGACTATGTGTGTTTCTTTCTGAAAGCCTGAAGGCAGTTATAGAGAAATACGAGTGTAATGAGATATGGAACAGGGATGTGTCTGGGAAGTGAAGATTGGGGGAATAATGAACAAAGATCACCTTTTTATGTTCCTTCTCCTAGCATTGTCATAGAGTTGTCATGTGATTCAAAGAAGGTGAATGAACACCTATTCTTTTTTTTTTTCATTTATTTGATTTCATTTTATGACACAGTTTCATAGGCTTTGGGATTCCCCTAACTCCTCCCCATGCCCTCCCCCATGATGGATTCCTCTATGTTTTTGCAGTATTACAGTTCATATCCAGTCATAGTTCTTTCATTGTGAGCATGTACCATGCATAGTGTCCAGCATCTTATTGTCCAGATAAATTCAACAGTTTCCTTGGGAGACCATCCCTGGTCTGAAAGTCAAGCTGGCAGAATATCATCCCCTCCAATGAAAAGCCACAACATGACATCAACAACAATTTACAACATTATGGAGATAATAGACATGGTATTGAGTGACCAATATGTTAGAAAATGCAAGTTCTTAACAATGTCCTGTGACTACTTCATTGACATTTCAATTTTAGTTTGTACACAACCAGCTGTTGTACGCCTAAAAATGGCTATAGGGTACTATTCAGCTGTCTTGTGTTTATTTTCATTTTTATATTTAGCTGTTTATACTATTGAAGCATAATTTTTACTGAACTTGGCAAATTTTAGGATAGTCCAATCTGGCTTATAACTCTAACAAGGCATATGTTAACAACTGAGGCACACCTCAAAGTTTCTTTGGGGATCTCCCCAATTGAAATGGCAGACTCAGAACACTTACCAAGAAAAGACAGAAAACAGAACAGGTCAATAAACCACCTCAGCTATATGTTGGCAGCAAAGTAATGGACAAATGGAGACTCTATCCTGGACTATGTCAATCAGTGACTTCTTCAACGACCTCATTGTTCTTGGAGTGGCGAGATTGGCAGTGATTCATAACTGGTGAACTATCAAAACCATTTGAGCAAGTATCTCAGAGCTTGTCCCACATCTGGGACCTGGGGTGGGTGAGAGATTGAGTGGGGCTTCTCCGTCAATATCCCTTTTATCTCAGATATATGAAGGAAGCAATATGGAAATAATAGTCTTACCCACTTTCCTATAGCCCTTGTACCTTTTACCCTAATTAACTATGTGAAGACTGTCAAAAATAATAAAAATAATAAAAAGAAATTGAAGCACAAAACAGTTTTAGGAGGGGTGTGCAGAGAAATCTTCAATACCTTAGCGAGGAATAACTAATTTTTGTGTCCTTTCTAGTAAGGTATATGTGAGTCCAAGCTGTCCATTTCCAGTCTGGATGAACATCTATTCTTACCTTATCTTGGAATATTTGCCATTCTCCAGTGAGCATCAATCCCAAGTTCTTGTGCTAGGCTTCCACCCTACTCTATGCAGACCCAACTCCTGGCTCACCACTCCCGACACCCTATGATCCTGTGCTGTGGCCACACTGTTGCCTGCACAGCCTTTCTCCCACTCCAGTTTGAAAAACATCCAGGACTAAGGAGACACCAGCTGTCCTAAATCACTGAGTCATCATCAGTCCTGGATGGAGTAGTACAAGTGACTGCAAAAGATCTGGTACCAAATGAAATCAGTAAAATCAACCTGTAGGCCAGTGGCCAGCACAGCTCAGAAACCAGCACTGGGGAAAGGAATCTGCTAAACAGAATAACAATGGGAAGAGTGAAAGAAGACAAGGAGGTGCAATGAATATCACTCATGTGTCCCCTGCAAAAAAAGCAAAAGTCTTTGTCAACAGAGTTAACTGAGGCAGACGTTGGAAACGGAGTATAAAAAATTGTAAAAATTTGTTAGAAAGCTTAGCAACATTGAGCAGCACAAAAGGGAGTTCAAGGCTATTAAGGAACGGGTCACCCAGGAAACATCCTCACAAACAAAATCAAGCCAAATTATTAGAAATGAAGGACAGAAAAAAGAAGGAAGGGCAAATGTTCGAAGTAATGACAAGTTGAAAAGCATGCACGTTCAGCTACCTATCACGTTTATTTAATGTAGAATTTTTGGGAAATTTAATTCACCCTTTGTTAAACACTAATATGTTTAAGTGACTAGATTATTATTCTATAGAACAGAAAGACTAGCCCAATAGTTATTGTATCTACAAACTAAAATTACCAGCCCCCCCAAAGCATTTTTTTTTTTTTTTGCTAATTTAAGTCCGTGAATATGTGTGCTCATTGGTAATAGTTATTCTTGCTTTTTTCTATCAGCCTTTTCTCAGTTCATGGCTGAAGGTAATCACGAAATAATTTACTGGATCTTGGTATTAGAAGGTGACTTAAAAACCACCTAATTGAAACTTCTTGGTGAATGACTTTTATTTAAATGGCTTTTGATGGATGTATAGTGAGTCTTATTGGAAATTTCTAAGGATAGGCGCTCACTCCAGATTAAATGAATTTTAGGATTAGAAATAAATTGATTAGGTAATTTGTCTAACAACTGTCAAATTCTTAAATCCTTTCTAACGCCTTTGACACTAAATTCAGTCATCTAGTAACTCATGGAATATTTGAATGTGCTTATTTTGAGCTCTTTGTTCACCATTAGATCATTATTTGAAGAAAGGGTCCATCATGTCATTCTGTTTCAAATATACAAGTGTTAGATTCTGGGAATATAATAATCAAATAAAAGATATTTTCTACCCTAGAATAGGAGAGGTGAACAGGGAATTCTGTCTTATATTATACTGGCAAATGTTTTGATTGTGCCTTTACAGTTCAATATGGAAAAGTATAAATCTTATTAAAAATATAGATGCTTAGCCTTATAGTTAGGCTGAGTGATTCCTATAGCAGAGTACCTGAGATTCTATATGTGTTTGTATTTTTTAAATTGCTTATTTTTTATTTATTTAAAAGGCAGAGAGAAATACACAGAAAGAGAGAGAAAGAGAGAGAAATAATTTTCTATTACTGCTTTACCACCCCCTCCACAAATGCTCACAAGATTCAGATCAGGATTAGGCCAGTTCTGAGCCATGAATTCCACCCTGATTTCCCAAATGGGTGACAGACACTCAAGAATTTGAGCCATCAACTCTGCCTACCCAAGCCCCTTAGCAGGAAAGTGGATCAGAAGCAAAATAGCTAGGACTCAAACTGAGCTATCCAATATGGGATCCGAGTCTCTCACATTCCACAGTGGCTCCACCTGCTGTACCATATACCCATTCTGAATACCTGAGTTTGAAAGCAACTAAAATTGCTGGTAGTCTTTCTGTTTCTAGGTAAAACTCTCTAGTTCCCTTTCACTATTGTTCATCACAATGTTGTGTCGGTTTTCCTTCCCCTTCCCTACCCCACTGTCCGCTTCTTCCTGTTTCTCCTGCTTCTCCGCCTCCCCTTCCTCCTTCTTCTTACAATGACCTATAATATGTGTTCTCATTTCAAGTCAGGCCTGAAGGATAACTGCCACAACCTCACTACACTAGCTTTTAGAACTTATACCAAACTCATATTTCCCCTCTCTTTTTACTTAAAAAAAATTAAGTTAAAAGCAAATTTAACAAGCATGTGCTATTTTCTGCATTTCAATCCCTTATACGTTGTATTTCAGATTATTTTCACATTAGTCACCTTTTAATCACATTAAACTCACTGTCATTCAAAAATTCAGCCTTATTTTTTACACACTGTGATTGAAAGGTATTTCTCTCCCTTACCATACATTTGTGTTACTTTATAAGACAGTTACTTGATGCTGAGGCATTTAAAATTTTTACAAAGATTTTTTTCTTAGATCAGGAAAAATGAGTCTCCTGGTGTCAAGCATTAATCCTACTTTTCTTTGGAGTAGGATCAACTATATCTGTCTGTCTGGCCACTTGACACTGAAAATAATAGAAGCTAACATTTTTTTAAGCACTCTGATAAGTGCTTTCTCCGAATTATCTCATCCTATCTTCCATTATGTCATTGTATCTATGGGTTATCTCTTGAAAAAGCTTCAACTTGAGCAGATTCTGCAACTATGTAAGGGTCCACTACTAAGTTTTAAAGCAGAGATTTACAATGCCTCTTTTAATTCTCTAAGACTCCTGTAAATAGAGCCACATGTCTATCTGTAGGCTTTCATTCTTTTGCTCATTAAATATTTACTGAATATATAAGGGTGAAATAAACCACAATATGTCTCCATATCTTGCACATAAAGAACAAAAATATTAAAAAAGAAATATAATGTGAAGTAATAGCATGCTAATCACTCTATGTGAAAAGTAGAGGAAGAGTTTTCTAACCTGAGCTAGAATTGAGATAATGATGTTTCCTTGGTTGCAGTATCCTCTGATTTGTGTTTTAATATATGACAATTGCCTTTGAAATGGAGAGGTTGAGGTACATTAAGTTACATCCATGCAAAAGCTGCAGAAGCCAGTTCCTGTTTTTAGTGAATGGCCTTTTTTTCAATATCATAAAACCAGTTAACATAAAGAAGCACAACTGGAGAAGCAAGCATACTCCAAGTCATAAAATACCTTATATGCCATGCTAAGGAGGTTGGACTTTATCATGAAAGCTATGGGAGTCATTATAAGGTTCTGAAGCAAGGAAAAGACATGATTAGATTTGCATTTTAGAAAGCTCACTCTGTCAGGGACGTAAATAATGAATTAGAAGAAAGTAAAACTTAGTAGGAAGGAATCCAGCCAGGAGGCTTTTACAGGAAGCCAAACACAAGAGTTTGAGGGCGTAAATTAAAGAAGAAAGAGTGACAGCATTAAAACTAGACAGATTCATAAGCCAAGGGTTGGTCTGTAGATAGAATTGACATGATTTGTTGGCAAAAGAAAAAGAAATGCTGCAAGAAAAGTCAAAGACAGTTCTCCATTTCTGGACAATGCCCTGTCACCAACTGCAAATGTCAACAAACAGGAAGAAATGAGTTTAGATGATAAGTGTAAATTTTCTTCTTGAATATCTTGAGTTAATCTGCTTGTGGGAAATGTGAATGACCTTGGTGGAAAGCAAAAGATGTTCACTTGGAGCCCAAATTGTTATTCAAGGTGATGGGATATTAGGTAGTAGTTGAACATATGACTACTGAATAGGATTTTCATCTTGAGTATATTGGATGGTTAAAAAGGAAAGTGAAAATGCAAGGGGGATGACACAACCAAAGGACTAACACATAAGCCAGCAATGAAAGCAATAATGAATATATTTGCTAAAGTCGAAGTTTGAAACCATTTCGATATAAAACAAAACATGAATACAAAAGACAGCAACCATATTACTACAAAGGTAGCGTCTTTTTGACTGGACGTTTATTGGAGGGCTAAATGTACTTTGATTATACCATGGAATAATTGGAAAGTTAATTTAACACATTATGAGTTAGGTGGGAAAAGATAGGCAAAGGGTGCCAGAGTCCAGCTCCAGCTGAATTCGGAATTCATGAGGGGTGCTTGAATGAGGCACAAAGAGGAGCAAAATGGACCACTACAATTC
The DNA here is from genome assembly GCF_017591425.1 of Ochotona curzoniae. Classification (NCBI taxonomy): domain Eukaryota; kingdom Metazoa; phylum Chordata; class Mammalia; order Lagomorpha; family Ochotonidae; genus Ochotona; species Ochotona curzoniae. Next base: position 35,470,757 of record NW_024466502.1, on the reverse strand, counting down.
CAGGATCATAACAGATAATGTGAGAAGGAAGTGAAACTCTGGCACAGTCTTTTTATGTCATGATCAAGTGGGTATTTCCAAGGATAATTCTGCCATTTGTTTCACCTTAAAGCAGGATGTTATCCATCCTGACCCTGTGGTCACGAAGTTCTCAATAGACGGTACGCATCAATCAGTAACACATTGCTACTACAATCCTCATTCTACAACTTAATCTTGAATCAGTTAAGGGAGGACATGCATCACAGAAGGAAGGAGCTAAACATCAAGGATGCTCAATGGAAGCAGCAGAGATAGAGATAGAGACAGTATGAATTGTAAAAGGCCCTTTTGCTAAAACAGTATCAGCAACATCAACTTCCAAGCTCACATTGGTAGTAAACACCAACTCCACAGTGGCAGACAATGGCCAAATAGATTACAGAAATCTCAGCAGGGTTGTCCGGTGTGTCCATGCAAAGGGAGGTGGAGCTGCATTCAGGTGGTTGTAGAGACATCCGCCGGGACCTGCCATGCAGCGGGAAATTCCTTGTGGCCCTGCCAGCAATGGAACAAAACTCTTCACACCTTCATGCCGCCACACCCCTCCCCCCCATATCCACTGCATGGACCCCAGCAGCAGGGGTTTTTGGCAGGTGCATTTTTGTTTTTCTTGTTTCATTTTGCTTTGTAATAACAATATATGAGAATGGACTTGGGTGGCATGAAAGCCAACAAGCATGTATGAGGATAACTAAAACAACGGGAGCATTCTCTCAACAAAGATCTCAGTTTTTCCTGTTTTTCTTTGTCTTGAGAGTCAGTGGTGGTGGTTTTCTGAACACTTGAAGGGGAAATGGTAAACATTTGATACATCTTTTTGTAGGAACAAAGCTCACCTAGGCCATTGGAAGTTTTCCAGCTGAGATCAGTAACCAGCAGATAATTCTAATCTCAATTTGTTTTCTTTTTTATCTGATTTCCAACAGTCCTCAGAAATGCCAGGAAAAGAGAAGGCACAAAATCGGCAGAAAGTTGAACTGATTAACAAGTGGCCCCATGTGTATGTGGGAAAGAGTGAGGAAAAGAGGAAATGTGAATGAATAGAACAGTTGATTTATTCATTCAATATATGTTTATTGCCAACTAGATGCGTGCTGTGTACAAGGCCAGCTCTTGGGGATAATGGTGAATGAGGTCAACATGTTGTTTGCCATTTGCGAGCCTCATGTGACTGCACCTCGATGTCACTCTTTTGCTAACATTTATGTTCTTATTCAGAAAACATAATCAGAGGATCACAGCTGATGTGATATGCTGGCTTTTTGTGTCTAGCTACCATATCTGATTTTCATACTTTCATTCTATTCTCTTTTCAATACTTAATAGCATCACTATCACCCAAATAAATACACAAAAGTGTTTATATCTCTGTTATTATATTCAAATTTAGGATAATCACATAGTTGCACCAGTTTTTGCTAAGTTGTTCTACATTTGTACATTGTAAGAACAAAAATATTGCCATTTTTATTTTTGTGTCATTAGAGTCAGTCTTTTTTTTAAGGTTTTATTTATTTTTATTGCAAAATCATATATACAGAGTGGAGGAGAGACAGAGAGGAAGATATTCCCTCTGATGATTCACTCCCCAAATGACCACAACGGCCAGTGCTATGCCGATCCAAAACCAGGAGCCAGGAATTTCCTGCAGGTCTCCCACAAGGGTGCAGGGTCCCAAGGATTTGGACCATCCTTGATTGTTTTCCCAGGCCAGAAGCAGGGAGCTGGATGGGAAGTGGAGCTGCCAGGATTAGGACTGGCGCCCATATGAGATCCCAGCACGTTTAGCTGCTAGGCCACCCTAGAGACAATATTAAAAATATCCATACAATACTATATACTGTTGGAGTGTGTAATTTATTCTCTTTCACCTTGATTTTTTATAGTCACAAGTCAAAAATCCAAACATGTCCATAAATGACAACACTCAATAAACTGTTGATGCCAATAGCATTATTGTTGATATTGTTATGACTATGGGTTCTGATAATCACTCTTCATATTTGTTGGTGCTCTCATAAAATATTTTATATTTTAAGTATTAATATCGTGCTGAAAATCCTAAGGAGTTTTACAAATACCTTAATCACAAATGGAATAAGATAATTCCATCTGCTATATTATAATCATTTATCTTCTCAAAGCTATATAAATGAGTCAAACATTTGATAACTTTCAATTAATGAGGTTACAAAAAGACACCTCTGTTACTTAAGTAAAAATTTTTAGTTTAAAAATCAATTTCTCATTCACATATTGAAATGTAGGAAATGCCTTATGGAACTAATAGACAAAAAGAGTTAGATTTTTTTTTTTTTTGCAAAAACACTGAAAACAGGATACATGTAAGCAGTATTCATATACATGGCAATTGTGAATTCCAGATGCTAGCCAAGTAGTCCTTCAACTGGCATGCCAGAAATACCTGGGTGTGCCATGTCTTCCAGGAAAGGATGAGTACAATTGAGAATATCTTTAAATTTTTAATATGATTTAGCATAGATATATTAGTACATTAGTCAGGCTGCCTTTGAAAATTAGTTGTGATTTTATCTTTAAGCATTAAAAATATATGATAGAAATAATAGTTCAATATTAATAAGACAACAAATGCTCCTTATTCTATGGCAAAAACAGGTAACTATCATTTAGATCATTTCAAAGTTCCAGCCAGAATTTTTTTTTTAAATCATCTAATGATATATGCCCTTAGAAATAGCCTTTTTGAAATCTTGAATCAGGAGACTGAAGGTATTTTTCAAAGGCTTCCATCTGGGCTAGGCCATGCAAAAGGACTTAACAAAGCAGTTAATGGATAAAGTTGTAGGTGTTACTAGTTTACCACACACAGTACAATTTACACATGGGGAGCAGTTGAATGTTATATTTAATATACTGCTTAGTTATGCTAGTAATACATATTCATTTTTCAGTTTTCATCAAGTACAATGTATTACACTATGAGTTCCATACACTTTCATGTAATTTTAAAAACATCCCCTCAGCTTAAACATTGTCTTGTGCCCCTCCTAGAGATGAAGAATCAGAGAGAGCAGGAAGGGAGTTAGCTTTTAATAATCACAGAGCCACAATATGCAAGAGCCGAATGCTCTTCAACTCCTGTGCTTGCTACATCTATGAAATAATATCTGTCAATTTTATCTTAAATTTTTCAACACTGGCTTTCATAATTTGAGGAGAATTAGGGATAAATAAGCAGTAGAAGCTAGAAACTGGTTTCAAATCTGTATATGATATGTAAGCTTAGGTGGCTACTTTGAACTTTAAAGTCAGTGTGTTCAATTCAGAACTGCTGCAACTGCTATCAATAAATGAAACCTGTTTCATAACAACATGGAATCTGGAAGATGGTCATATCTCATAAACACATCTCAGTAAATGTTGGTATCCATCAGCATCAGCATCTTCATTCTTGTCATCATCATGCTCACGGTTTCCACACATGGCACAGGAATTAATTCTCTATTTTGTGATTGTCTATTGTTTGTCTCTTAATAAAATGTCATCAGAAGGTCTTTCCTTCACTTTATCACTTATTATACATAATATTGGCAAAGTCATATAATGTCATATAAATGTTTTTCCTCATTCAGAAAACAGGACAGAGGAAAGCAAAAATTACCTCAATTTTATCACTGGTTGGTTGACTAGGAAACCATATGTGTGAAGTAATTTGTAAGTTAGACTAGGAAAACATAAAAATTCAGAACAGGCGTTAAAAAATCAGTGGCTGTTATAAACTTCATTTCCAATTCATAAACTTCAGGTTGGTTAACATGTTTGTCTCAGAATTCTTATCTTAAGTAGTGTTTTAAGAACAATTAACAGATTATCAAAGTTGCGCTTAGGATAAATTGTATTAGCAGTCTCTTTAGTCTCTAATTTTAAATTATATACATATATAAATTCATATTTATTTTTCTTACCTGACTCCTAAATGCATTCAATTGAGTAAGCATATGTCTATTGATCTGCATAACTACAGTTTAAAAATACAGTTGTCATAATTATAATATTTTAGTATTTTTGAGTCCAAACTATGACTAAATATTCTAAAGAAATATTTGCTTAATTCTATTCTTCTCAGTTATTTATGATAAAATTATAAATCAAATTTCTAAATTTCATTTAAACTTCAGGCTAAAAATCACATAATCCACAGAGCAACTCTTGACTAATGCTCATGCATATAAAATTATTTGCATATTTCATTGATATATCTTTATGTAGCTTATCACAATCACTTTATTCACCACTTCTTAGCCACATCTTTAGAGTCACACAAGATATATCACTTCCGATTTAACAGACATCCAATCATTATGGATTTGCATTATTTTGTATCATTGTTCACCCAATCTGAAAGGAAATAATGAAGCATCAAAATCAGTAAGGACACATCTTTAAAATATAGTTCTTATATCTTCCAACCTATTTCTACAGACAACGAATTTGAGACAAAATTAAGCAGCATTATCAGTCTTTCACTATATGACTCTAAGAAGGTTTACTTTAATCGAAAATTTAAGGATTTCATGAATTTTCATATTATGTTATTGAAAATTATAATCTAACCCCTCTAGTTCCCAGACATGTGATTTCACAACACACTGAACATATTTGAAATATAATGAGTAAACATATAAATGAGTCTCATGAAGACAAAAGCCAGCATCTTTCTTCTCACCTAGCAGGAACATAACAAATATCATTTTCTCTACTGTCAACCCATACATCTTCACAGGTTTCAGACTCGCTGATGAGCTACAGAATAAATATTTAGTGTAATCCTAAAATGGTGGCCAAGAGTAGATGTGATGCCATGACCTGTGTAGCAAGAACCAGGATAAAGAGGGGAAATTAGCATGGAACAGGAAAAAGAGGCAGAGACACAGGTAAGACTTAAAAGGACAGTGCTAGGGAGGTGTCGGATGGAGAGCACAGAGGGGATCTCTCCAAAAGAAAGAGACCTCTGAGCTCTTCCCAGTGGCTTTTATTCTCTTAAGGTATCAAATTTCTTTATCTCTGTAACAATAATTTTAGATCATATCCCCATTCCAGCTGCGGACCAGTCATTGAGACTCACATGACCAATACTAGCATATGCTGGCTTTGCCCATTGGCCACTGCTGACTTTGTCTGCAGAACAACCTGATAGAGTTTGTTCCCTCAACACTCAGCGCAAGCCTTCCTCCCTTCTTTTCAGGTTGCTGATGTCTTTCCAGGCAGTCTCTGGCAACGTAACTCATATAGTCACACACCCTCCTCAGCTTTTGCATATTTCATTCACCTGCAGCTTAATCATTTGCTGGTGTCCACTTTCCAATGTACAATCCATGTAATGAAAAACCAGAGTTTCCTGCTCTTGGGAAGAATCAAACAGAAAAATATCAACATGCATTATTCATGAAATTCACATACTGATCATATAAGTTGGACACTATCCCAGTTTCACAGGTCAGAATACTAAGATCCATTTCCATTTGCTTAAGGGCAGTATGAAAAGAATTCAGGTATGTATGTATTTCGAACTCTATTTTCTTTTCACTAGCTTCTTCCGACTGTGATTTTCTTCTCTAGGATAGGATTATAAAGTCTCCAGATGCCATATTCAAGGGAAAATCAACTAGGAAAAGCAAACAACTATTGGGATATTTTTAGGGAAAGATAGATTAAGGAGAAGGGCTTCTGCCTCCTTCAAGAATACTGGTTTATGGCTAACTTTTCTCATTGCACTGTCTTTAATTATGAACAAATGCCTAATTTCTGTCCACAATCAGCATTTTACTGGATTGCAAACCACTTCTGCAAGTCTCCATAAAAAGGTTCAAACTTAGAATTTGTCTCCAGCTAGCTTGATTTTTCCTTTTCATAAAGACCAATTGATGATAAATGAAGAACGTGATTCTGGCTAAAAAGAAAAAGGAATCATTAAAAAAAACACACAAAATAATGGTAATCGCAGCAAGACAAGTGTTTTCTCTCTAATAGTTAATTATTTGAAAGCTATCAAAATTTAAATTTGATAAGATTGAGTGGGAATATAAAATATTAAATCCTATTTACATGCATAAGATAGTAGTATTCTTAAAAGATTTCATGAATTTTACCTGTTTCATGTACAATATTGTAAGAGTTGCAAATTTAGAAATAAGAAAGCAAGACCTTTATTCGTTACATAAAGAAATTTTAAAATAATGATGCTTTATTATTTACACTGAATATGTTCTGAGGATTAATTGCATGTGCATAAAGTAGCCCGAGTTCTTCTACAAAACAGTAGTTACAAATAATGTTTTGGTTAAAAAAAAGAATCAACTCGCAGAATAAATATTATTAAAGATAATTCTATAGATTGTATTCACTCTTATTTATGATATTTATGCCTATGCAAGTATGCACATATTTAATCTTTTTCCTATGCATATGATTATTCATATATGCTCCATTTTCTGTATTTGCTTGCTGATAAAACAAGCATTCTGCAAGTAAATATTGTAGCTTTTGTGCCTATTCAAGGAAATTTCCTCTTAAATTGTCAGGACATTGTGCTTTAAAGCACAAATTTCAGATTTTCTTGAAAAGAAAAAGCAACTTCACAGTGCACAAAATGACTTGGAGTAATATGGGTGTTTTTTTTTTTTCCACTGTATTCTTAATTAAGAAAGATTGACACCTGTGAAGGTTTCAAGCCAAATAAAAACCGCAGATTTTAATTAGCTTTCCTAATGGTTATGTTTTCCTGCTAGAAGACATTTGCAAATCTACAAATTTCTCAGGGAGAGTAGCAGATGACAAATAATATTAGTAATTATGTTTATTACTTCTGTAAGTGTCACAATATGCCCTTGTGCTAGAATGGCACTAAACTAAATAATTAAGTAGGTTACAGTAGCTTGTGGCATCTTGTCCTCCACCTTTTAACCTGTCTTTCTAGCTGTCTTCATTGTACCCCCAACTGCCATCTCCACCCTTGACCTATGGTCCTGTGCGCACATGCTGCCGTGTACGCTGAGCTTCTCACTGCCTTGCCCCCTCGATGGCAATTTTTCACAGATAGTGACCCAGTCAATGAGTCTCTAACCTTTCTCAAAAAACGTAGCAATACTGATTCCAATTATTATTCACTGGAGGCTTAGAATATCACTAAAATAACATACTAAGAAGAAGTAAGATATTAATGATAGTAAGAAATTAATAAAGAAATTAATAAAGCCAATATTAATTAGAGATGGTTAAATAAAATATGTGTTTACTCAAAACAATTGATTTTTGAATGAGTGAGTTGTCATTTGAAACATTCTAATAACAGGCAAGTGTATGGTTGAAATTCACAAATAATTTTTAAAAAGCAAATCAAGTGCAATTTAGTTTCAAATCGTTAAACAACTGAAAGTGACTTTAGAATATATTGTACGTCTGAGTGGCATGCTTTTACCTACAGAATTGTTTTTTTCTATTTTTGATAATTTTATCTATCTAGCTATCTATCTATTTATGTATTTAAAAAACAGACAGAGGAGGAAAGGAAGTGAGTACAGTATGCAAGAGAAAATCAGAGAAAAAGTTTCTCCATTACCGGTTCTTTCTCAAAACAAATGCAACAAGCAGGTTTGTGCCAGACCAAATACAGGAGTCAAAAACTCTGTCCTTGTCTCCTATTTGGATGTCAGAGTCCATGCACTTTTGTCACCTTCTATTGGCCATCCAAGGCTAATTAACAGGAAACTGGATTATAAGGAAGATAGTGGAGACGGGGATTGTTTGTCTGGTACCCATCCTAATCCACAGTAACACACCTATTTCTGTTGTTCTTCTCTTAATAGTCTCTCAGAAGCACAAATGGCACCGTTTGGTAGCGATATATCCAAGAAGGATGTGTAAAAGCTATTATTTGAATGGATAGGTTTATTAGATAATTCTCAATGAAACATTGAAAAGATTCTGTTTTATACCTGTGTCAACATTATAAAATCTTATAGTTCTTTTCTTTCAATATGACAACTTATGTTTTAACAGCACAAAAAATCAAGACTCCTTATCCTACCTCTGTATCTAGAATAACAATTAAGTTTACCTACAAAGTTTTCCAAATTTGTCTTTGCACTGTCTTAAACTGCTCAATTAGAGATTTGCCTCTCTACATATATATAAGCAACAATGTAAAAATACACTTAGGAACGAAGACACATTCATCTCCACAAAAAGGGATAGAGTGATACAGTATCATTTTATTTTCACACATTTTTCTTCATAATGTGTGAAGCAAAAGAAATACCACAGTAACTGATGAGATTATGTGGTGGGAAAGGTGGTTTTGACAGGAAGCAACAAAGAATGGGGTGAAGTGTTTCCAGCCAAGGGATGTGCTGCAACTTTAGGTATGTTTGTGGAAGTCCTCATTGAAAGTGTGCAACCACCTAAAGAAGATGATAAAAGAGCCAGGCGAATCACCAGAGTGATTTTCCAGTGGGGGAAAAAAAATAGAGACAGTCTGAGGCAGGATAAGGACTGACAAGAGCAGGAAGCTGGTACAGCTGAGCAGGTAGCAAGTACAGCAAGAGAAGGTCTGAGGGCTCTAAGCAGAGGGGAGGACTCCTGGAAGCTTTGCTAAGCTTGCACTTGAGTTCATACTGACCTAGACAAAGTCAGAAGCATTAGAAAAAAATACAAACACATTTTTTAAATTTAAAAAACAATATTGCCATTGTGCTTTTTAAATCAAGGAAGGGGAGAAAAGAAAATTTGGCAATATTTCCAGTAAGAGACTGTAGTGGTTTGGATTATCATAAATGAATTTAAAATCTGTTAAAGGTAAACAGTAGCTCTGTGGGCCTTACCCTGGGCCAGTGAGAGATTAAACTGCTGTCAACTACGATAGATAACGGTTAGCTTAGTGGCGCTTTATTTTAGTTTCCAGTTTGGGACACGTCAGTTCGAGATATTTTATTAATCATCCAGATGGGAGATACAAATGGAACAATTTATTTCAGAAATACAAAACTGTGTTAAATATATGTATTTGTTCAAGTTACACGCAAGAGTAAAATGCCATGGGAATAATTTCAAATTAGAACACATCCTCTGTTTCCTTAAATAACATTGAAAGTTTTGTTATAAAACTCTGCTTGTTGGGGCTGTTGTGCTGCAGCGGGGTCTCTGCAGCCCTGGAACCTTCACTGGATTCTGGTTCAAGTCCTGACTCCTCCATTTCCAATCCAGCTCCCTATGTATGTACCTGAGAAAGCAGCAGAACAGGGTTCAAGTGTTTGGGCCTTGCACCCACACGGGTCATCCAGAAGACTCTCTGGCCCTTGGCTTGGGCCTGGCCCAGCCCTAGCTATTGGGGTCATTTGGGAAGTGAGCCAGTCCCCAAAGGAGCCCCTCCTTTCTCTTAATCTCTGGAACACTGCCTTTCAAATAAACACAAATCAACCGAAAATCAAAATCTACTGTTTTAGTCCTCAGAATGTCAATAATTGTAAATCAGTTCAATGAGCTAAGCAATTTTTGTTTCAATCCACATCTCATATCTTTGGTTTGTATTCAAGTATTCTCTATCAAATTGATAGCAGTTTATCTTTTTCAGAGATAGCCAATATGTTTTCGAACATATGCACACAAGGAACTATATTGAAAGCACAGTCTTACATGTGTTCTGCATCTTGGCTGTCTTTTTCATTTAAGTGTATGTATTATCACAATATTTTCTCCTGTTAGTTTTGGCTTTTTAATTTTATCAATTATTATTAGTTAAAGCAAATTGATGTAAGAAAACTGACTTGCTTTTTAAATTTCTGTATTTATTCACTGATTATCCAATAACATGAAAAATACCAATAAAAATAAAAACAATTGTCTGACCCAGTTTTATACTTACCTGTGTATAACTGAATAACACTTGAAAATATATAGCAATGTCACACCCACTTTGTTATTCTTGAAAGTTTTTTTTTAATTCAGTAATTTTAAAAGCCTATTCTATATGGTCACTTGTGTCATCTTATCAAGAAAGAGGTTATCTCAAGAAAATTTTGAATTATTAAATGTAATAACCTATTTAATAAATTAATGAACACAAGAGAATAATGTTTGAAGTAAATGAGAAAGCAAGACAAAGGTGTTGGTGAATTTATAGTCACCAACTAGTGACAACATCACATGATAAATCAAGAAAAAAATTGGCAAAAAGTTCTAATGAAAACTTTTAATCATTTCTGTTAGAATATTTAAAATATTTGAGCAGTAAGGATCAGATTTTAACTTCTCAGTTTTTACCTCCTCATAAAAATGACTAGCAAGAATAGATAACACAGAAAAACATTCGTCATTAGCTTACCAGAAATTATTTATAAAGACATACTACAATGATATACACAGGTTTTATGCCTTTTCTACAAACTTGAAATAAAAGTTATACATTTACTGGTTATTACTCCATTTTCAATCACACTTTATAATCAGAGCTCATGCTGGAGACAAGTTTGCAATGGTTTGCAGAGTTACCTTGAAAGATATTTGTACTTTGTTGTTTTTATAAAAAATGAAAGTAACACTGAAAGAATGTATTGTACATGATACATTGATATATTTCGCATTCCTTGAAAATGTGGGAGATATCCTCTATATTTAGCTGCTTTAGCTTTGAACCTTTTACATTGCAATACAAAATGTAATTTTGAAGGAAGACTGTGTCTTAAGTCTTCCTGAAGACTTGGCTGTGTTTTCCTTTCACTGGCTGCCCCAGAATTAAATACGCCAGCAGAGGAGACATACTGCTTGCTACCACTTAAAGTTCTCACTGCCCGTAGGCACAATCACCCAGCAGCCCTATAGAGAGGAGAGCTGTACATTTATTTGAAAAGTCTGCAAATGAGATTGATGCAATAATAAATACCTCTAAGAAAGAAGCTGGAGAAAACAGCGGAAACAAATGTACTCATATTATCACCTCAGTACCCAATGTAGTTCACTCCATGATGAAAACGGAGGAAAAATATTTTGTGCCAAATTGCAAAATTCTTGAATGGCAGCAGACTAGTGATCTATATGCTTGATCTGGGATAGAGATACGAGATATGTGACACATGTCTATTAATTCAGCTGCCATTGTGTGTGCGTCCTCTGAAATAGCCAACACGACACACTACGTGCTACCCTTTACAAGACTGACTGCCTCTCTGTGAGCACACCTACACAATCTACGGACAGATGCTGTGAATACTGCTGTGATCTCTAATACCAGTTACATGTTGAGTAAATGCATTTGGGTTTGGAAGCATCGAATTATTGGGCCATTTGCTATATTTCTAATGTGGAAGGCTCCAGGGAATCTATAAATACTCTAAACTCATACTTGCCGTGGAGAAATGTTACTCATCACTGAATTATTACTTGGCCTCTGAAAATCATTGTCATCATTTGGCTCCCTTGGAGAGATAATTTGCCTCATATGGACAAGCACTTTCCTCCCAAGAGGGAGTGAGTTCCACTGCCATGTGCCTCACAGGATCAGAAATACTTTTAATTGTTTCTTTAGCACTGATAGCTTCTTTCAACTGGTGAGAGGACTAATCATCTTATGCAAATATCAATCCAATGAAATAATATGATGTTTGTATTCAAAGCAATTAGATTGCCACTTCAATCTCTGCTCTGTGCTCATAAATTGCAATAAGAAACTGGAAAACATTATTTGTGAGTTTTTTGCACTTCTAATTAGAGCATATTCAGCAATTTTTTGGAGATTTTGAAGATCAACATATTAAATATGAGACGAAACATAGAGTTTCATAATTGTCTTTGCTTGATACCTTAATTTGTGAAGATGGATGTAAATACACACAATTTTAACTCGTGATTAATAAAGCCAAAACCTTTTGTTATTCAATAACTGAATAGATATAAAAATGCAAGGATCAAGCATCTATATTCCTTCATCACCCAGTTCTTCCTGATCTAGTCAGGAAGCAGTGCCAAGCTCCTGGATTACTGCTCACACACACATCATTAATGAACACGAGAGCACAGAACTGGACACACACCCTCATGCACTAGCGCATGCATTCGTAGAATCTGAGATACTTTATTGTGGGCAATTCAGAGCCTTCCCTGCGGTCTGTTTTTTCATTGTGATGTAAAATGTGATCTCTAAATCACTCTGGCCCTCCACCTTGTGCCACATTATGCATCCCAAAATGAAGACAGCAGGACTGTGGCCATCCCCTAAGAACAATGTTCTCATTTCAGGAAGCAGACGCCAAGCAACAGGAGTCCTGAAGCAGCATCTGACTTCAGCTTGTCAAGCTGTACAAGCTGTTGTTTTCCAGGCCTCCTCACTGTCCTGGGGACTGCCTGATTGTCCTCTTGAAGCTTTCACCATTGATTCCTCTTTCCTTACTGTGATGCACTTTCTGGGAGATATAGGGGCTGGCGCTGATTGTTCTAATGAGGGTAATGTACACGGCTCTTACAAAGATGTGTGGGGAGCAGCGAGGAAGCATCAGGGAGGCCGGAATGACTTGTTTAATCAGCCTTTTCAAGTAATCATGCTGCACGCCGGGTTCCCTAGAGGGGTTTGCAGTGATGTGCTGCTGTTGAACGCTGTCAAATTTTGCATTATATGGCCCAGGATTTAGGAGAGAAGGGACCACTATGCTTTCATAATGTTTTCCCTAAAAAGGAAAGGGTCTTTTGTATGTGTGATGCTTCTCAAAAAAAGCGACGCTAGTCCCTAGGGACCTGTTCACTATATCTCATTGTGGGTGACTCATCCAGTACTATATGAATTCTGTATTAGTCACAAGCACTGTTTTTTCTTTCTGTGATTTTTTGGAGAGGCAGTATTACAGGGAGAAAAAGACTAAAATAAGAGATGGAGATAGTAACGATTCCCTTAACGCAAGTTACAGTACAAGTGAAGATACACTGCTGCAATTGAGATGCAGATTCCAGTCCTGTTTTATTTATCTTGAAGCATTACAGATGCACTCGAAAGACAAGCCATCAGTCAGTAATGACAGGGAACATGAAAATGTATAAGAATAAATTGTGCTTTAATTTTTCTTGACTAACTATAGACATTTATCATTACTGACACACATAGGGTAACACCGGGTGCTTCCCCCCCGCCCTGCTTCTATTTGGTAATCTGAAATATTTTATTATTTGTCTTAAACCCAGTTACAAAGCAACAGTCCTGGCTGTTATAAAAAAGCAATGTGTCTTTGACCAACATTGGTGAAATCCACTGCAATTAAAGTTATAGCAAAAGTTTATGCAGAGAGAGGATAATGTTTTGTTAAAGAGTATTTGAAGTCCTCCTTCTTGTGATACCTAATTACTGATGTCACGCTTGCAAAACTGTCATTTGAACACACTCAACACTCTAATGGGCAGCTCCTCCAGGACTAATGCATTTTAATTGATAGCGTTTAGCTTGGCTTCGGGTTTCTTTCTGATGAGAAGCTATGCCCTTCTGCTCCTCAGCCCCTAAATGAGCTGGCACTCCGCTGGGGGACTCACAGTGCAGATGGTCAACAAAAGGTGAAAATTGCCAGGATTCCAGCTATCAGCCTCTTTTCAATCAAGACCAAATCTGAATGACTAATCAGCTTCCTTCTGCCCCTACACTGCTTCTTATGCTTAACCCAAGCTGTTTTCGTTTGAACTTAATGCTATTCTTTCTTTGTCAAATGGCTTTATCAAGCCCCATTTGATTTGAAACATACCTTTCCTAACTAGCAAATCAAGGCTGGGCCATTCCAGTCCCTCATCACTGGTAGTTCATCTCAAATACAAATTGTTCTTTCCTTGGAGAGAAAGCAATGGAGCCTGGATATATTTTTTCTCTGGTATCATCTAAAATGGGAAGGAAAGGTACTTGAACACAATAGAACTAAATGACAAATCACGTGTGCTTCCCATGAATCAGGGCAGTGCATTCTCCAAAGAATTGTTATCAATGTTATTATGTTTAGTTCTTTACAAATAGCGCATTTGGACTGCAGAGTTTCCTGAGCAGGGTGTCCTTAGTTGTTCTTTGATAAGAAGTCAGGTACACAGGAAAGAATAAATGAAACAAAGTATGCCTTTACTGCATTGGCCTTAACAATGCTTCTATCACTTTTCTGTGTTACTAAAGTAACTATTTTAAAAATTATTTGCAAAGGTTTAACACATAAGGTGCAATTGTAAAGAAAGCCTTCATAAAACAGCCTATAAGTCCCAGCCCCACGTTCCTCAAAATATCTGAGGAGTAGGAGAGGGGATGCTACAGTAACGGACAGGGTCAGTCCCTGGTTTAAAGGGAAATAGAGGCTGGGCTACATTTTGCAGGCCAATTAGCAAGACTCTGTGTTAGATTTAAAGGCAACAAGCTTAAGGTCTGCAGTATTGCCAAATGGAAAAAGTGTCATTAAGTTCTAAAGAAATCCTGTTAATTTTGGTGATAGTCCTCTTTATTTGGGGGGAAAAAAGAAAACAAAAAATCCCACAAAACAACACTCCCGTCAATCATGATTCTAGTGCTGGTTTCTAGGCAACTGCAACAGCTGAAAGAGGGAAAAAAAGAAAGAAAAAGAAGGTATGCTTTGGAAGATTTGTAGCATGTTTGCGTGTGCATGTGTGAATACAGTATATGTTTTTGCCTGTCAATCAGCTTCTCCCTCTTTCTTTCTTGCACTATATGCTCTGCAGTGAGCTATTTTTCAATCTCAGCTTTAAATTAAAGAACAAAATCTACTCAGTACAATTTCCATGTGCTGCTATTTAGTATGTTCTAAGACGTTCTACTTTAATAATGTGTTATTAAGATGGTAAACATAATGTTTATTTGGGATAGATATTCTTAGATATATGATGACCCAGCTTTTCTTATAGTAAAGATTGAAAATCAAAGCAACAAAAAACAGTATTGTGAAATTTGGCAAAGACATACAACACAATTCAACAGCGATTTAGATAACAATATCAGATGTGATACTGCGATATTGCTATTGTGGAGGTGCACACAATATCTGCTGGCTATGGTGTCTAATAGCTACATCGTTGTCACTTTGCATTTTGCATTAACTTCTTTAGTTATCGCAACAGCATTTCAAGACAAATTATTCTTGTATGTTGGCGTTTGAATAATTAAGACAAAATAATTAGCTCAATTTCTATAACTTCTAGAGGCATATTTTACTCATTTGTGGCCCCTTAATGAATCTGAGATTAATGTTATCAGCTTCAGAATGAACACAGGAGGGTCTTATTAGAAGGGCTAACAAGAGTTAACAAAAGAGCTATCTGTTTATCTTGCTACTATATAAAGAAAACAGTACTAGGGGAATTGCAAACCTATCACCTAGGATCATTTACACGCCTACGTTCTAGCTGCAGAGTTTTTCATAAAATCCAACGGATTTTCCCTTTCCAGATCACTGCTCCCCAGTCAATGCCAAAATATTAATACATTATGGAAATTAATATTTCATTTTATTTATAAGGAATTCTATACTTAAACACTAATAACCTAATAAACATCATGCTTACGTTGATCATATTCCTTGATGAATGTGTGTAAAAACTTTGTAATGTGTGTATTTTTGAAATCGGACTTTCTTTTATAGCATACCTGCAAATAATGCAGACATAGCCAAAGAACAAAGCAAGATCACGTCATTGCCCCAGAAAGTGTCTGGAACCAATAATCATTAAATCAATATTTTTGAATAAACAAACTATTCTACACAATTTTACATTTGTCACAAATGGAGAATTCTTGCCAGACACAATTCTATAGTTTGTGTTAAGTCTAGGGATACTAGATGAAAATGACGAGCTATGGAAAAGTTCATGCAGACAACTCTAAGTACAGAGATATTGTGATTTACCTACAATATTTTGAATGTTCTGGAAGTTCGTTATGTATAATTAGAGTTATGTGTAGTGAGAGTGTGAAAGGAGTGTCAGCGGGGCCAAGCCAGAAAGATGAATTTAAGTGGGACAGGCAAGACCTTCGGTGAGATGCCAGAATGCAGCTTTCACTTCACAATCTTTTCCATTCACAAATACAATGTCGTGAAAAAACTGCCTTGAACCACGGGAAACACAGAACCCAACAAACACGTATTCTGAGCACAATCGTGTTTCAGTGCTGAAAGATGATTCTTTTCTCAGACCTTTTGTACAACAAAAATGTTCTGAATCAGGCATAGCAATGTCTTTCAATTCCCTTATGCTCAATAAGAGAAAGATATGTATTTATATTTAAAAAATGAGTGAAGACAAGATGATTTTAGAAAAAAAAAATCACTTTCCGATCATTCTCAAATGTATCCCCAAGTTAAGCACCATATATTCTGAAGAGTTATGGCTACTATTATCTTCTTGAATGTCATATTCCTTTATGTCCAAAATACCCCTTATGTAATCTTATATGATTTTTTTTTCTGATGCATTTTGGAGTTCATAACATAGTAATCTGAATGAAAGCCTCAGAAGTAAAAGTTTTGTCTTTCTCTTGCCTCCCTGTCTTTTCCTTCTCATTCCAACTTTCCATTATCTTTTTTGTTACAGTTGGCTGGAACCAAAATTGTTTGAGCCACCCTATTTGACCACAAGTCATAGGACCTTTGTTCTAGAGAAGACTGTGGCCTATACCAGGCAGGAAGGAACACCACGCAGAAGCCAAGGAAAATTAAACAAGTGTGTTCCCTAACAGACTGCCCCCCTCAGACTGTTGCAAATAGATCACATCTTCATTGTCCAATCAAGTTCACCAAACCAAAGCACAACATCAACTATGTTCTACTTTCTCCTTGGGTCTTGGAGTTTGTCACACCACCCAAATTATGATTTTTAAGGATCCGTAATGCTTTTCTCTTGCTGGCCAGTCTTTCATTAAAGCGGTGCCAAGCCTCACCTTTTAGGATGGGTAGGCATGGGATCACAGTATTTTCTGCCCGTGTGGTCTCTCTCAGTGGCTGGCAACTGGCAACTAATTTCATAATACTCATGATGAACTACACAAAGCTCAGTAAAAACATACTTTGATTATAATTATTGTACTGTTATTTCTGAAATTGGTTTTGGATAAATAAGAACCTCCTTGTAAGTAACTTGTGAAATAGCATTGAGTTTGATAAGCCTGTTTGAATTAAATTTGCTTAATATGTCAACACCCATAATTACAGAAGGATTCATGTTAAGAAACGAGGAAGTAAGTAATCAAATAAACAATGAAACTGCTGTTATTTTAGAGATATCCTATTACAGAGCACACTTGAAGAAGCAGGTTGACTCCAAAGTTCTGATGTGACTGTCATGCCCAGCATTAAGTCACTAAAAGTAAAAACAAAAAAATCTCTATCCCAAAGCAGCAAATCATTTTGATTGTTTGCATGCCTTTAGGTCCTGCATTTAAGTGTAAGACAATATGTATAAGGATAGGACAAAATGAAACTCAGGTGCTTGATACAACCATCAAATCATCCCTCAGAACGTCTGTATCCCTTATCAGAGTCTGAATTTGAGCTGCAGCTCCTGTTGGGTAGCAGGAATGTAGCAAAGAAAGTATTAAGTAGTGCATCCCTTAGTACTGCATCCCTGTTATCCACATGAAAATCTGAGCTATATTCCTGCTCCAGGCTTTGTCTGGTCCTACCTGGGCTGATTTATTTGGCGAATAGACCAGTAGATGCAAAGTCTCTCTGTCTCACTAGCCCTCCCACACACCATCTCTGTGTCTTTTTGCCATTCAAATAAGTGAAATGGGCTCCTTTTTTTTTCTCTTAAAGGGAAAAGCGAGAAGATTATTTCAGCATATTTTTTTTATCCCTTTGGAAAAGGGAATGATTTTGTCGTAGCAATTATAAAATCCCAATATCATATCTATATGTACCCCCTACCAGGAAATCCACTAGAAAATATGGTTTGATCTTGTTCCCCCGGTTAGCTAATGGCGCAGAAAATTTTTCAAAATGAAATATTTAAATTATTGCTACTAAAATGTAACTATTATAAAGTATATTACCAAGGTTGCCTATCAAAAATAGAAACAGTATTATTAGCCATCCAATAATTATTTATGCTCTAGTCCCATTATAGAAAAAGTAAGTTAAAATATAGGTAGGTTAAGGACATTTTTACAGTTTACAAGGAAAATTTTCAATCTACAGATAGATGGAAAAAACACATTATCACTATAAATTCAGTCTATATTTATAATAACAACATCTAGTGGAGAAAAAGATTGGAACAATAACTACAGTATATTATCTAAACTATTGCATTTTAAATGAATAATTATCAGAAGCAAAGAAACAAAAAAAGTGGGACACCATTTAGTAAAAAAAACTAAGTTATTGTCTGGCTCCACATGCTTCAAAACTTGGAGTTTGTTGAAATAAGGTCAAAAACGCTATTACAAATATTTGTAAAGAACTAAAATATATTAGGGATTAAAAGAAGGATCAGTGCAACACAGAGTTAGGCTGCCTCTCGCAGCTCAGGCAACCAGCTCGTATCAGAGCGCAGTACTGCGTCACAGCTGCTCTGATTCTGATTTAACTTCCTGCCCAGAAAACAGAGACAATAGTCTACATTCTTGGGACCCTGCCAACGGCTTGGGATCAGGGCAGAGTCCCTGCATCCTCACTGCAGCCCAGGCACGGCTGCTGAGGCCATCTGAGGAATGAACAAGCATGTGGAAGGTCTCTCTCTTACTCTCTCTCTCGCTCTCTCCCTCTTCCTCAATCTGCCCGCCTTTCTCTCTGTGTCACTCTGTCTTTCAAATAAATAGCTGTAAAAATCTAAAGAAATTAGGATACCAATGGGTTGCAAGATGACAAATATCAAGAAAGACAAGGATGCTATTATAAAGAACTATGCAACAATGGATAGCAGAATAGGTTACCATTTCTATATATATATTTTTTTTAAAGATTTATTTTTATTATTTTTTCATTGGAAAGGCAGATATACAGAGAGGAGAGACAGAGAGGAAGATCTTCCATCCGATGATTCACTCCCCAAGTGAGCGCAACGGGCCGATACTATGCCGATCCGAAGCCAGGAGCCTCTTCCGGGTCTCCCACGCGGGTGCAGGGTCCCAAAGCTTTGGGCCGTCCTCGACTGCTTTCCCAGGCCACAGGCAGGGAGCTGGAAGGGAAGCGGGGCTGCCGGGATTAGAACCGGCGCCCATATGGGATCCCGGGCGTGTAAGGCGAGGACTTAACCACTTGCGCCACCGCGCCGGGCCCTCTATATATATTTTTTAAATTTACTTATTTTTATTGGAATGTCAGATATACAGAGAGGAGGAGAGACAAACAGAGAGATCTTCCATCTGATGATTCACTCCCCAAGCAGCCGCAATGGCTGAAGCTGAATCAATCCAAAGCCAGGAGCCCAGAGCCTTCTCTGGGTTTCCCAGGTGGGTGCAGTGACCCAAGGCTTTGGGCTGTCCTCAACTGCTTTCCCAAGCCACAAACAGGGAATTTGGGTGGGAAGTGGGGTTGCTGGGATCAGAACCGGTTCCCATATGGGATCCCAGCCATGCAAGGCGAGAAGTTTGGCCACTAGGCTATCACACCAGACTCTTCTATTTTTTGGGGGGAGAGGGGATTGTGTTTGTGAAATACATTCCTCATATTCCCAATTTATACTTTGACTAAAGTACACTTCTCAAATGCACTGCATTCTTGCTTTGAGAGTCTTATGGGTATTCTGTTCTGTTGGATAAGTAACCTCTCACTGCTTCTTTTTTTCTGGCTAACACTGCCTCATCATCAGGTCTTTGCTTAGAGTTTCTTTCTATCTTTGTAGCACGTAATAGTTCTGGTTGTCTTGAACTAGGGATGTTGTGAACATTGAGCAAATAATAGATAACAGCTTAAGTGTCCATAATTTATTCATGAAGATGACAAAAATGAGTACAATATGTTCATCGGATCTTTGGAATAATCAAAATCAACTTGTTGACCTAAGTACCCACCTTTGAAAACTATGGCATCAAATTGATCTCTTTACACCTTACTGATTTTAAATAATTATATGGATTACTGCAAGAATGGTCTTAAGAAATTTTATATCCCGTTTTTTCTAATATCCTGTAAAATTGATCTATTTGCAACAATATACACTTTTGTTTTCTCCCTCAGAATGCTACTCTGACTGCTCCTTCAGATTTTAAGAGCAGTAAATAAGCCAACCATTGACCTGTTACATGCATTGTTTATGAATTCAGATATGTATATTATGATGTTTTCCAAATTTTCAAAGCAAGATTAATGTATAGGTATTTTTATTCAAGCTAAGCATTTTAAAATATACACACTGCTAGTTATCCTTTCCACAGCAAATTGTTTCAATTTGAAAATGAACATTCTCAGTAACAAATGCAACAGTATAAATACACATCCTAAACACTAAACTTATGCATGTAAGAAAGCGCATTACTCAAAAGGTTATGGAAACATTATTGCATTTCAGCAGTTTTAATTCCATGGACAACATGCTAACACACATCCTACATTTCTAAGTCCATGAATACTTATTTACACAGAAATGCAATTGGGAAACAAAAGAAACTCCTATTCAAATTATAAAAGGAGGGCATATCACTTCTGTCTTTGCTTTGGATTTGATATTCAAATTTTGAATTCTCCCAATCAAATGAATCGTTTTTCTCTTTGAAAAGTTATGAATAAAGTGTTATCCCAGATATTCTTCTAGTCACATTAGCTTCTAATATATATATATATTATGTTTAAAATTTCCATTTTGACTACATTTATTCTCCCTCCCCTGAAGCACCCTCCAGTAGCTTAAATGTCAACTAGAGACTCTCAGTTCACCCTTCTTCAGACATGCACGCACACGCACACGCGTTCTGTTTCTATATTTGCCAGTTAAGCCAGGAACTAAGATCCCCATTTGATCCAGGCGATAACCCATTCTGCTTTCTCCAATTACACTAAGATTTGGCACTGATTTGCACATATTCCTGTAATACCCACTTTTCAAGTTCCCTTATTGTTTCACAATCGTATGATTTTTATATTTGTCTTTGTCATATATTCTATCCAACAATGAAATTACATGTTGTCCTCACTTCTTTATTCTTTTCTCTGTATAACTGCTTACATCTGAATTTTTTCTAATGTTAACATTTAGATCACATGTATTTTTTGAGAAATAGGCTACTGTCCTTTCTGATGTAGAATGTTCTGAAGATATACTTAATGTAAGATGTGTTCCTGTTTTCTAATGTTTTAATTAACAGTTCCATTTCTCTGCACTACGTGCCTTTGCCCATTCCGGATGCTGTTAGAGAAGGGGATTGTCTGAATCGTAATTCTAAGATAAAGCACCCAGTACGTTAAATGACCAGATAAACGAATGATTTGACAAATGCGTGGCTTACCGTGCCAGATCAAGTCCTCATGCATAATTAACTTTAGAGGCAGCAACTTTTCTTTTTTAATTTTCTTTTTAAAATTTTCATTTCATTTTATTTTTATGGAAAGTCAGATATACAAGGAGGAGCAGAGACAGAGAGGAAGAACTTCTATCCGCCGACTCACTCCCAAGTGGCCACAGTGGCAGGAAATGAGCTGATTCGAAGCCAGGAGCCCAGAGCCTCTTCTGTGTCTCCCATGCATGTGCAGGGTCCCAAGACCAATGCATTTAATGTGACTTTAATCAAACATGGTCTGCTTTCCCAGGCTACAAGCAAGGAGCTGGATGGGAAGCGAGGCTGTTGGGATTAAAACCTGCACCTAAATGGGAATCAGGTGCATGCAAGGTAAGGACATTAGCCACTAGGCTACTGCACTGGGCCCAGCAAATTTCCTTTTACACTTTCCATTTCCAATCACAGAAAATATAAATCAGCTGGTTGTTTTATTTGACTTCACATACAGACAGCAATGATGTATACATTAATTTGCAATATGTTATCTGAAACACTATTATAATCCACTGAAAGATCATGTGTATGCAATTTTCTTTTAAATATATATTACATATATAATATATTACATAGATATATTTCATATATATGTTAGCTTTTAAAATACAAAATCACATTTGAAATCTTAGTTCATAATTTAGTTTATATCTTTTGGTGCCACAAGAAACAAGCCAAGAAAATTTTCATATGTATAATTTTGTTTCAAATTCCCCATGTACTATGAAAATTAAACCCAAGCAACAGGATTTAAAAATATATATGTTTGAGACTCAATATTGCTTTCTTTGCTGATTTCTATATACTTTAATACTTTTATTCAAATTGAATCATGATATATGTTTTTAGTATATAGATAACAGGTAAATATGAAGGACTTTTAAAGCAAAATATGTGAAAGAAATATTAAAATGCTAATCTTAGATGAATTATCAGTAAAATAATATCCTACAACTTTTTATAAGAATAAATTAGACTGCCTAGGAGTAACAAATCAGTAAAATCTTTACTCAGGAATTTATTCTTCATCTTTGTACCTTCTCTTCAATTGCAAAGATCCATAGGAATTATAAATGACTCCCCCATTTAGTTATGTTTCTAACAGACTGGAGACATCAAGTTAGAATTCTGTCTTTTTTCTCTCCTTGACTTTTAGTATCAAGTTTCCATTTGAACAACCAATGCATTTGTCTAAACCACCAGGGTGCCTAACTCTTAAGAGAAGGTAGAGGCTTACACACACTAACTTTTATGTCATCTTGTCATGCTGTGGTATCTCAAGGTGTTTTGCAATGACATTAAACTTTAAAAAGTTATCTTTCCCACTGAGTTAATTAGTTAAAATCAGGTATGTGGCAATGACAACAAACACATCCTAAGTTCAGGCTGAAACTGGAGCCAGTGTCTACACAGAACACGGAGGAGTTCCTTGAAGCTGGTATATTATAGCTCAAAGGGAAATCACACAGAGACATATTTTAGCAAAGATGAAGGAGACCTGCTTTAGTTGCCTTCAGCTCATTGCAGTGAAAAGAGGAGCATGCCAAGAAGGTGTTTTTTGATGAGTCTTCTGAATTAGACTGATTTAACATGGTCTTTGACATACGCTTCTGAAACAAGCCTCAGATCCAATGATGTAAGGTCTGAGTAACTGGCAGCCAATAGGTTTTATATCAGTCACGGTCCATTACATAAATGAATTAGGCTTTCAGTGAAGGAAATTTAAAAAATGTGTTTTACACTTGTACGAAAAAAATGACCACAACATCCACTGAAACCATCCAAAGAGATGATGCTTTCTTTTGAGCTAAGAGTAGATAATTCAGAGAGTAATACTCAAAAAGTATAAAAACAGATTGCTTAATCAGAGGACTATCAGTGCTACTGAAAACAATTGGATGCATTTGTTTTTCACTCTGTCAATGAAAACTCCAGAATGACCCTTACATATTCACACAAGTCCACAAGATTGTACCGTCAGATTAGTCTCAACGATTACATTTTGCACCTTTATCTTTAAATTCAATCTTTGCAAACTGTATGAATATTCAAATTATAATACCTTTATCTTCTTCTAGCAAACATTCTGTTACCCATCAACATTACCTTAGTAATATGATGATTTGCCAAAGGAGTATAAACAAGCGATAGGAGTCACTTTCAATCCAAGTTTTCAGTCACCAATCAAAGCATTTCATCATGTCATTGGCTTCCTTTTCCTTGAGGATATAATGCTCCTTGGAGAGGATATTCTTTTATCTTTGATCCTAAAATGAAAATAACAAGTAACATAAAGACAACCAACCCATGAGAGACATGAAATAGGAAGGGGACATTTTAATTGTAGTTCTACTATTTGAAACTTGCTTGTTAACTGAAGCACAATTAGTTGAAATATGACTTTCACCCTAAAGAAAAGACAGAATTAGAAAATAAGTAAATAGACCAACATTTGAAAAACAGAAATGAAAACTGTAAAAAAACAAAAAAGCTTTTTAAATATTTTGAATAGTCCATGTAACATAACATTTTCAGACACAATGGATTCAGTCATTCCAGTTAGTAATATTTCCTGCAGTAGCAATGTGCCACAATTTAAACCAAAATATCCTAAACACCACAAACCTTTTCTTGCAGGATATGACTACAGCAGACATGAAAGCATTTCAGAGAACTTCGGAGATGATTTTCTGCCATTATAAAACTCACGCACGCAGTAATGAGAACTCCACACTTTCAATCTAGGCCCAGGGTTGGCTTCTAGAGCATCCAGAGATTTTACAGAGGTAAATTTTGGCATAAAATGTTACAAATGTCATACTTTCTGCTACAGAAACACAGTTTGTGAGGGTCACTGCATGCATAGCATCGTCTTATTAATAGCAACCTACAATCTCAGTGCCTCTGAAACATTAATTTTCAATGTATTTGGAACTAATTAAAGCTTCAACATTACCTCCTAAAACTAGAAATAAACAAGAAATAGCACATTTACTATACTACTACATAAAACAATAGAAGTATCAAGTAAAATGAAATAGGGAAACCAAGATTTCTTTCAGTACTACATCATGAAAAGAAGTTTGCAGTGTGAAAAGGAATGGATGAGTAACACTGATGGTGGAGGTAATGGCCTTCACACCATCTGTTCAAGTTGACACTGATGAAGGATAATTTTAGAAACTCTAGTTAAAATATGTTCCATGTCATATTAAGTGGCTATGTAAGTCATCACTGATTAATGATGTCATAAAAATATTTTCAAATGATTTTTAAAAATAAGTTTTTGGAAAAACAGTTGTGAGTTCCTTCAAAAAAATTTATGCATGCACATGCCTTTCTAAGAAAATTAATTAGTCAAATCAAATTGAACTGATTGATAACTTAGACAACTGATAACTTAGAACAACTCAAGATTGATGTCTTACGCAAATATTCTGAAATATAGGCATAGGTTTTTATACTAGAGAATTTTCATAAAGCTTTTGAAGATCCTTCTAACATGAATTTTAAATGGGTTATTTATTTATGTATTTATTTGGCACCCAAACAATCTTTCTTTTTTTTCTTTTTTTTTTTTAAAGATTTATTTTTATTATTTTTTTATTGGAAAGACAGATATACAGAGAGGAGAGACAGAGAGGAAGATCTTCCATCCGATGATTCACTCCCCAAGTGAGCGCAACGGGCCGATACTATGCCGATCCGAAGCCAGGAGCCTCTTCCGGGTCTCCCACGCGGGTGCAGGGTCCCAAAGCTTTGGGCCATCCTCGACTGCTTTCCCAGGCCACAAGCAGGGAGCTGGAAGGGAAGTGGGGCCGCCGGGATTAGAACCGGCGCCCATATGGGATCCCGGGCGTGCAAGGTGAGGACCTTTAACCACTTGCGCCACCGCACCGGGCCCCAAACAATCTTTCAACTCAACTTTTTCACAGTTTCTGAAGTGTCCTTTTAAGAAACTCTAACATTAAATGTTAAAATAGGCACTGAATAGCTTCCTTTTTTACTTTGAGTATGGTTGCATTCTAGTTATGGTTAGCACATAAATTAAGTATGATTAAAGTTAAAACAACTATCTATATGAAACCAAAAATCATCAACTATATAGAATATGAAACATGTTATGCTATTTTCAACAATGCTTTCATAAGATGGTCAGTTTGCTTCCTCAAAATTTAAAATAAATTTTCCTCAGCAAAAATGCGTTCCTTTTTCCAACCCAATGTAATAATGCAACTTCCCCCAAACTAGATTCTATTGGAATTTGTAATTTTATTTTTACTGCAAACATTCACATATTTTAGAAGAACTTAAATAGAGAAAAATATTGTTTCATATGAAAGCAAACACTAAAAACACATATGGAATATTAATGTTTTAATTTCTTAAAGTTTTATAAATGAATGACGTTAAAATATTTAATCCATGTAAGCATAATAAAGAGAGCTGGTAGAATTTGAATTACATAAAGTTACTTAAGGAAAATTAAAAATTAAGGGAACTACTATTGCAAAAAGTTTGAAGCTAAATTTTGGAGTAATTTAAAAAATATATTCATTCTTTTTTGAGATTTTTTTTTTCTCTTGAAAGTCAAAGTTGCAGAGAGAAGGAGAGACAGAGATCTTCCATCAGCTAGTTCAGTTACCAAATGCCAGCATAAGCCAGAGATGAGCTGATCAAATCCAGGAGTCATGAGTTCTTTCTGTGCCTCCTATGTGGGTGCAGAAGCTCAAGAACTTGGGTTATCTTCCACTAGTTTCCCACGGAATTAGCTGGGAGCTGGATCAGACCTGGAGCAGCCATGACACAAACCCAGGAACAATATGGGATGCCAGCAATGCAAACAGAAGTTTAGGTTACAGTGCCATGTCACCAGCGCAGAATAACTTTTTAAGTAATCTTCATACCGGAATAAGACACATGAGGAAAAGATATCAAATATTTACCCTATAATCTTAGTAAAGAAGTTAATCAGCACAAAAGTCATCTAAGACACAGGTACTTTACAAATTGATTTCAGCCTTGGATTTGATCCTCTATTTCAATTTTCACAAAGATTCATGCAAAAGAAAAAGTGACTTAAAGAGAGAGAGGGAGTAGGAAGGAGAAAAAAAGAGAGAGAATCATCTTACATCAACTGGATTTCTCTCCCCCAATAGTCTAAACTTTAATGTCTGGACCATGCTGAAGTCAAGAGCCAGGAACCCCCTTGTGATCTCATGCAGTGACAAAAACCCAAACACTTGAACCATTATCTGCTGCCTGTCAGTATATTATCAGGATGCTGAATCTGAAGCAGAGGTGGAATTTGATCCCAGGGACTTGGACGTAAGACCCAAGTATCCCAAATGTCAAGTTAACCTATCTCACTAAAACACCTGCCCCTGACATTCTTTTTCCTAGCTCTTTCACTGACAAATATTATTGGCTAGGTTTCCAGTGTAAGTACCACGTTTATCAGCCAATATTATTCTTGTCCACTGCTATAGTTCCAGGAACTAGTAAATTCCTAGTAAATAAATATCTAGGGAAATTATGATTGTTCCATTATATGGATGTTATTTATCTTCTTAGCCCATTTTCCCAACGGGTATGAATCTTCTAGGATTAACCGTATTCTATATTTGTTTCATTTTTCTGGAAATACAACTTACCCGAGAGATTTCACTATACAAATTATTACACATAAAACAGGAAGAGTTACTAGAAATGAAGCATCCTATCTCCACCATAGGAATAATTGTTGCTACATCCGTATCATAAATTATATAAGAACTAAGTACTCTTAAAGAACCAAAAAGTACTATTAAGTGATAAAGTTGTTAGATAACAAATGGTAGTAGGATATTGATGCTTATCAATTTGTAAAAATTTCTATAATTCACATTTCATATAGTATGACTATGAAACAAACTGAAATGAACAGAAGATAAAAAGCAAGAACCCAAAAGGAGAAAGTCCAAGTAGAAACTAAAAATGGAAATCAACGGACAGAGGGATGCTGCTTTTATTTAAACTCCTCTTAGCATGTTTCTTTTTTTGAGAGTATGAATATATTTAATCCATTTCTGCTAAAGCAACTTTATTTAGCTGGCTGTTTACCTTTCTGCAAAGGCTCATTACCCATAAAAACAAAGAATGAAGTTGATTAATGTGCTCTAAGTGTGATGTTCAAATTGTAATTTTCATATACGTAAATGGATGCTTCTGCAGTATTCTGTTTGATAATTTACAGAGTTAGCACCGTCCAAACCACTAATCAGTTTCTTTTTATGATGACAGCTGCAGTAGATTCTTTCAGAATGCTAATTTTCATTAGTGTCTTCCCTTCCTGTGGACTAGATGGCTGGCTCAGGCGTCATTTCGTCATTGCGAACTTTCAGGGCAAAGACATTGGGGCTATTCATTGCTGTGCTCAGGGTTCACAAAGATACAAAGACAGACTAAACAAACAAACAAAAAAGATTGAATTCATTTTAAATATATGAATTAAATAGAAATGACATTATCGGAATGTGACTTTAATAAAATATTTTTATATTTTAGGTTTAGGTAGTTGTTGATGACTGAACTTGCTGAATTTATTTGAAAAGCAGAATTATAGAGAGAGACACACAGAGAAGAATAAGACAGAAGAACTTCCATCTGCTGTTTCACCCCCCTCTCCAGACATCCCCCAAATGGCTGCAGCGAACTAGACCAGTCTCGTGCCAAGAGCCTGAAGCTTCTACCAGCTCCCCTAAATTACAAGCATTTTCTGCTGCTGTATGGGACCTGGAGCAACAGGGACAAAAACTGGTGTCCGTATGTGATGTCCTGTTGACAGCAGCCTTACCTGATATGCCCTGGCACTCACCCCAAATACGGCATTTTTAAAAACAAAATTCTTACATATATTAAATAGAAACACATACCAATTTTGGAGGAAAGTGTGCTAATTTTATTTGTTAATTAAATTAAATACTGTGATTAATTAGCATCATATGTAACTTATACCTATACAAGTACATATATTTTTCACGTTTCAAAAACACACAAAAAGGAAAATATTGGCCTAATGATTAAGATTCCTGCATCCCATATTGCAAAGTCTGGGTTTCGTTTCTGGCTCTGACTCCAGTGTAAACCCTCACTGTCACCATTACTGACTAAAGAAGCCTTGGATTTGGTTTCCATCTTCCAGGCTTAGCCCCTACTCACCCCTGGCTGTTATGACCATTGGGAAAGTGAACCAGTGGAGGGGAGTGTATGACTTTCTCCCTCTTTACTTTCCCTTTTTCTGTCTTTCTCCGCCTCTCAATCGAACACAACTTACACGTTTTTAAAGTTGTTCTCATTCACTGGGTGCTTCTCGTATGCCAGATGCATT
The DNA here is from genome assembly GCF_017591425.1 of Ochotona curzoniae. Taxonomy (NCBI): domain Eukaryota; kingdom Metazoa; phylum Chordata; class Mammalia; order Lagomorpha; family Ochotonidae; genus Ochotona; species Ochotona curzoniae. The sequence goes on along the minus strand of NW_024466502.1, from coordinate 35,441,868 downwards.
TTCTCTAAAAGATCAACATAATGATTACTCCATTTCAGGAAGAGGGAAGTGAGGCAGTGTCTTTGAACATCTTGCCCAATGCTACTCAGAAAAAGACACATTGGACACTAAGTAGTCTGGATTCAGCGACTGCAATCATCAAACACTAACATATGCACAGAGCGCAGGCTTACAATTTAAGAGAGAGATGCTAAGTGGATTCACACCCTGTCTTCCATGAATAAGGAAGAAAGCTTACAGTTAGATTCCTAATTTTCTACTAAACCACGTCTTATAGAATTGCTTGCATTTCTCACACTAACTCCTGCTTTGCCTGAATAGCAGTATTGGTTTCTGTTAATTTGGAATTTTCATGCTTGGATGATAGTATTAATGTTTTATGCCAGTGTAAATGTTAAGTCTCCAATCAAAAGGTCTAAATATATTAATGTTCTGCCTCTGTGCATAGGTAGGACAAGATAAGATGAATTATACTGCCTGAGAAATTATTTTTTACAAACCAGATATATTTTTAAACACTGCTGTTTTAAAGAAAAACTTTGCATTTTTATTCCTCTTTTGAAGTTTGAATAAAATATCTACAGATTTAAATTTTCTTAAATATTAGATTTTCAAGAGATTTTCCTGATGTAAAGTAGGAATTTCTATGATAGAAAAATGAAATAATTTATATTGTCTTTTGTGTATTTGTTTATTATTCCTTAGTAAAATGCTGCAATTTTTAACATTTTAGGGGGAAAATGACCTATGAAACCAGGTCATTTTCAGAAAAAAATATTTAAAACAGAAGGCTATTTGGCAAGCTAATAGCTTCATTAGCTACATCTTTGTATTTTCAGATTTTCTTCTGATAATTAATAAAACTCAGCACAAAACACACTTACTTGTCATTCCTTCTCTGTCTGCTGCTTAATTGTCTTTTTAGCAGTCTGCTGCAACAGCCCTCAGAATTAGGCTCAAATGTACTCTCCTTCAGGACTGTGCCACTATGTTATTGTTTTCTGGGAATTTTTATGAATTCTTCATTGAATAAAACATAATCAAAAGACCCATAGGTACACTGATAATTACCTTGCATGAGTCATGAGGGTGAACATGAGAAACACCATACTAGGAAAGGTGCACACAATAAAATATTTTCTGTAAAAATAGAAAAAGAAACCGAAATGCATTATGCCTAGGGAATAGAAATTGTCAGTAAATAAAATTCATAAAAAGAGACATTTTTATTTTTAACACTTACTCTTTGCATCTGTGTAAGTGTGTGTTTTCCCTTATATCGTGGATACGAAAGTTAAACATCTCACATTTGGAAACTAGATCCCAATCTAAACTCTTTGTCACTATAAAGTGCCAAGTATTCCTTCTGACCTACCCGTATCATTCCTGTTGTTATTTCTGAGCAGCTCCTACAGAAGTCCCTTAAGAAAGTAACACACTACTTTTGTTTAAAAAATTATTTTTATTCATAAGGCATAATTACAGAAAGACCTTCCATCCACCGATTCACTTCCCAAATGGCTGAAATAGCTGGAGCTGGGCGGATCTGAAGATAGGATCCAGGAGCTTCTTCTGGGTTTCCCACACAGGTGGAGTTTCCCAAGGCTTTGGGCCATCCTCCACTGTTTTCCCACACTATAAGAAGGGAGCTGGATGAGAAGTGAAGTAGTCAAGACATGAACAGGTGCCTGTATGTGATGAGAGCCCTTGGGGATCAGAGGACTAGCTGAGCTGTTGTTCAGCCCCAATACACTACTTTTCAACTGCAAACCAAAACAAAACACACATCTTTTTTTTTATAATGAAATGAAACTGGACCCTAGTCTACTTTATACATAAGAACAAAGTTAAATGTTTAATAAATGTTTTATACCTTACAGTGAATTTTCCAGGAATTAAAAAACTGTAAGTACAGAAAAGACTATGCATAATTGCTATGATTTTTTTTTCCAAGAACTGCTCATGATTTCAGAAAATTACATTCCCATTGGCAGTGTCACTTGTGGTATTTTAGTCATTAATAATTCACACATATTGATCTGCATTTGTAGTGGTCTGAAATACACAGGAATGACTCTTCTATCATACCTTCTAGTAAGGGAAATCTTGTGAATTTGCATAAATAAATTTGTGTTATTCTATTATACATTTATTCTCTTCTATATCAATTTAATATGTTGAAGGTATTGTAGTGATTTTATAACATTACATATCAAAGTAAATTTTATTTTCTGTCATTGATATCACAGATGCAACTTCTGACCCACTTTATATTTGCTATTTTCTGACCAAAAAAAAGTTAATCTATTTGAAAAGCATAAAGACAGGCAGAGAGAGAGAGAGAGAGAGAGAGTTCTTATATTCACTGGCTTACTCTCCAGATATCTGCCATAGCAGATCTGAGCCAGTTGAAACCATGAGCCAACCACTGCATCTGAGTTTTCCACATGGGTAGTGAAGACCCAAGAACTAGCTGGACTCAAACCAGAGTTAGCAGTGTTCAGACCAGCACTTTCATATGGAATGCTGGTGTCCCAAGGTGCAACTTCACCTTTGTACAACACCCACTCTAATTTCCTATTTAAAAGCTTTTTGAGTTATTGTGGCATATCAGGTAGAACCTCCAACTGGGATGTTGAGATTCCATGTTGGTGCCAGTTCAATATTTTGTTGCTCCACTTCTGATCCAACTCCCTATTTATGTGCCTGGAAAACTATTGTTGGATGTACTGGGTCCTTTGGCCACCATGACAACATGGGAGATCCAGAGGAAGCCCCTGGCTCATGGCATCAGAACAGTTCAGCTCCAGTCAATAAGGCTATTTGGAAAAGTGAACCAGTGCAGGAAAGACATCAACTTCTGTCTCTTCCTCTCTGCGTAGTTCTTTCAAGTAAATAAAAATTCTAGATTAAAAAATATTATAAACACTGAAGATCAAGGACATCGGAGGAAAATATCGATATCACATTTTGATATTTTAAAGTGTTTATTTATGTATTTATTTAAATGGCAGAATGAGAGCAAATAAAAGAGATGGAAAAGGAGAGTGAAAGAGAGACAGAGAAATTTTTCCCATCTGCTGTTTTATTCCAAAAATGGCTATAAGATATGAGGCTTATGATCATTTGGTGATATCAAATCCAGATCAAGCTCAGGAGCCAAAAACAACATCTATGTCTTTCGTATTGGTGGCAGGAGCCCCAGCACTTGGGCTATTTCCTGCTGATTTCCTAGGCATGAACCTGTGTCAGAAAGGGAGCAAACACAACTTCAACATGGACACTGATTCAGAATATGGTCATTACAGACAGAAGCTTGAATCGGTTGTGCCACAATGCTCCTCCTTGGTCTGAGGTAATCTGAGATTTGTTTGGTACCAGGCTGCAATGTCATAACAATTGTGGCATACAGTCCTGTTCATTTGTCCTCAATTAACATTTATTCATTATATACATCAATGATCCTTGTTATAGAACAGAACTTTTGAAGACCACGCCATGACATCGGTGAGAAAGAACCAAAAGGTTATAAAGCAGCAGCATAAGAGCGGTGGGCTGGAGGCTGTTTCCTCTGATGAAACTGTGGAAGAAGAATGAAAGCAAAGTCTAGGAGCAAATCTGATGGCTTTAGTGGCCACTTTATGGCATAGGAGGTAAAAGCTGCTGCTTGCAGTGCCAGCATTCACATTGGATCTGTCCTGCTGTCCCACTTCTGATCAAACTCCCTGCTAAGAGACTGGTATAAAGCTAGCCCGAATGTTTGGTTGCCAGCCACCCATGTGGAGGACCCAGGTAAAACTCTTGGCTCCTGACTTCATCTAGGCCTACTCTCATCTGCTGCAGCCACGTGGGCAATGAACCAGGGGATGTAAGTTCACTCTCTCTCGCTCTTTCTTTCTCTGCCACATTCTTGCTCTCTTTCCTCCTCTGGTAACTAACTTTCAAATAAATGAGTCTTTTTTAAAAAAACGGTTTTAGACAAACATGTAAGACAACCAAATTTCATGAAAAGAAGAAATGAGTAGTTGTACTGAGGCTATACTTAAGAAAATAGAAAAATTAGTGAATAATAAGCATAACTTATGATCTATTATTATTCTGAATCCACACTTTTATTGAAATCACTGTTGTCATTTTTGGTAGAGGACACTTGTGGCCTTCTTAAATTAGCTTCTCTAACATTTGGTACAAAGTATACATGTCTCCTAACAATACTGTATGTAAAATGAAGTAGTTCTGCTCAATGCAATCATCTCATTTGTTATGATGATTTATTATTCACTGAACTCTAGCTCAATGTTTCTCTTAACAAGGAGAAAACAAGTTCCTTCCTATTTCGGTTATTTTAAAAACATGGATTAAAAAATAAATTGAGGAACAAATTTCTTGAGCCTAATATTTACCACTTATCTCTTTTCTCAAAAAAATGTATACAATGAAATAGATTTATACCCCTAAAGAACAAATACCTAAAAACCAAAGAACAGGAAAATAAATTATCGGTATGGATAAAAACAAACAAACAAACAAAAAAAACCAACAACATAAATTCCAAAATTTCCAGTCCAATTTGAATGGTAATTGCAGAGCATGACCAAAAATATCAAACAACTTGTATTTGTTTATTCTTTTGAAAGTTGCATAATGGAGAGGAAGATCTTCAGTCTGTTGGTCCATTTCCCCAATGGACACAGCAGTCAGATTTGGGGAAGCCGATCAGGAACTCCCATCTTACCACTGCTTCTGTAGTTCAACAGCAGGAAACCGAGGTAGAAGACGGTAAAATAGCCTCAAGTGACACTCCAACAGACACTGTCTGCTTTGCAAGCAGAGGCTTAACTCACACTGCCACAGTGCTGTTCCCCATGAACAAACCTCCAAACTCTGAATGCAACTGCATCTCTGCTTCTTTAATCTTCAGTGTCCCTCTTAACTTCTATTTCTTATTAAGAACCTAGTCTTTTTCAAATAGTCTTTGCATATACAACCTCAAAATGACCAGATAGTAAAGAGAGCAGCACAAGAGTTTACAAATTGCACAAACAAACCTATTGAATTTAAGATAACTAGTGCCTGAGAATTATTAAGTATATGTCTCCATGGAAATATGCACAAACAACTTATAATTCTTAAGTACTCTACTTTTGTTAATAGTAGCATAATGCAATATTATAACAATGATATAAAAATATTAATGATGACTTGCTGAGTGGCAAGTCTAGTGACAAATGTTTCTCAGCCACTTTTTCATTGACTGGGACAAAAATGACTCATTTTATTGCTTAATGGATGAGAAAACTGAGGCATGGTGAATTAAACCATTTCTGATAGCCATACAGTGAGAAAATAAACATTGGACCCCAAAAATAATTTAAATCAGATTTAACTTTATGCATAGTTTCTCCATTCAGATTAAAAAAAATATTTCCCTAACTTTAGATATAAAGCAGAGTACAAAAATCTGAATGTGATAAAATTCATATTCATATCACTGTACTAACAATTAACTACTAATTATTTCATTTGCTTTTAGTTTTGTTGTAAGGAAATATTAGCAAATACGGTCACATTTCTTTCTTTTTCTCCTGGAAATAACTACTAATACTGATTTCTTAATATTTTAATGGTTTTCATATTTGTGATACAGATAATTTTATGTTGTTCCTCTGAAGTGTTTACTGCATTTGACACTGGGCCAATGTTAATTGTTCTTATGGATACTCTTCCTTGCCTGAGCATTCAAAGGGGATATTTTTCATGAGCATGAGAAATATATCTGGGGATGACATGAGAAGCAACAAGCATAGAAGTAGTGCTCTACTTACAGCAGTCTTCAGACTAAGGATGGTTTCTGTGTAAATGTTGGGAAGACAAGGAATTATCCACTCAATAGGGTCAATTATATGTGCTTTGATGATAATATCCTTTGAAAAAGTATTAATATGTTACTGGTCTCTTTTCAGAAACATTTGAATGATAAGAATCAAAGTCATGTTAGATTCCACTCAATACCCACTTTCACACATGACATCAAACGTCCACATTCAAGCTGATGTGAAATTGTTTATCTCAACTCTTCGCTCATAAAGGACAAGGGTGAGCCTATAACATAAAAATCTGGAAAGGTCTAATGTTTTCTTTTACTGTTCCATGATCTGAGAGATGTTTCACCAGATGATTTACTTTCAGGAAAGAGAATAAAAAGACCATGAGAACTGTATCACTATATGAAAGGAAATAGCACAGCAGTTCAAAATGAAGTAATTTCCGTTCTATATTGTCCCCATTTAACCACAGCATTCTTTCTTGGTTTTGCAGGGCTGTGCTAAGTAGAGCTACATAAGCAAGATCACTATGGGGAACAATCTTCGTCTTCCCTGATGCTGGATAGCTAAAGAAATGTCTTTTCGCAAGTCTGTAAATGATAGCACTAATAGCACTTATGAATGGGTGAAATGATAGTCCCTTACCCCTTGCAATATTGATGTTTGGGAGGAAGGCTGAGCGGTGCTCAGAACTAAAATATTTGATCTTAAGTGAGGATTAGGCTGTCTCTTGGGATGTTTTAACACAGATATTTCTACAAATGGAAAAGCCTCTGTCCTCAGACAAATGCAAAATACGAGCCTTAGAAAAAGACATTGGGGACTCGGTGCTTATTGATATAAAAAAAAGATATAAAACATAAAGCAAAAAGATATAAGTTCAATTTAAGAGGCTTCAAGTGCAATTTCATGTGCACCAGGTAATTATGACACATGCACAGTGTTGCGACACCACAGACCAGGCTGTGGTAGACATATTTCTCAATCCGGGTGCTGAAATTTTGGAACAACTTCAGGCCTCATTTTTCTTGTAATACAAATGGGGCTAATAGGTCTTGTCATCTACTTCATAAGGAATGCTATGAGAATTCATGAGGTCATTAAGTGAAGAGTCTCCAAGTGTATAATCTCCTCACTGGCATGAAATCAGAATTCATGGGTCCACAAAGAGTTAATATAGCAAGTTAATTTCACTCCATCCATCTAGAAAATTCTGTGCTCATGTGTTGTATGTAAGTACCATCGTTTATTGCATTCCAATGTCATGTCAAAATGCAACTTTTTTCAGTAAATTAAAATGCATAATTTGTTTCTTTGAAATCTTTTAAAATAGTAGCTCCAGAACAAAATTCTTCCACATATTGGTCTTAGCCTATGGATTGGAAGTTAATTTTTGGAGGCTGGTGGCTATAAAAAATAAGTATTATTAATAGGTAGGACAGCAGAACATTTAGGGCTGCATTAAACTTGAGGAATTTCTGTGATTCTTATACTCACAGTTATTCCCCTTTTAACCAAACAAGATATTTAACGCAAAAAAGTTTCAATGTCATTTTGATGTAGCGTTTAAAGCCTACTGTCAAATTCCTTGTCAGGATGACACAGCATGTATCACTCAATATCCTCTTCACAATCTTTGCATATATATTCTCATTTTTTTAACACTGCACTATTTGACAGCAGAAAAAGTCATATAGATGTCCTAAGATGTACACACGTGATAGTTATGAATTTTCAATGAAGCCTTCTGAATAGAGCACTTGCCTATAATCATGCTAGGATCTTTCACATCTAGACAAAGATTCCAAAGAAATCTGGCAAGGTGGACAGTCTTCCCAGGATGTCCCATGCCAGACCATAACACCAGTAACCATAAGGACTGTTGAAAACATGAGCCTAGAGGATCCTGACACGCATGTATTTACCACAATGTTATATTGCTTCTCTCAGAAAGGCTTAAATAAATATTTATATTTCCAGGAAGCTAAATTTTCCATAAACCTGATATAGTTACAAACTGGTAATTATTCATTTTCTCTGGAAAAAGAAAAGTTCTTTATACTCAGTCTTAATGATAGAAGATTTTAGAAAGCAAATCAGCTTTGGCAAATAAACCAAAATAACAGATAGAATGGAAAATGCAATTGATATTCATAAAAGTAAAAATAACTTACGTAAGAATTTCATAAGTATAAAAACAGTTATGTAAATAAAATGTGATAGTCATCTGCCAATTAAACAAATATTTCACCAAATCAACCTGCCTATGCTGTTTGGATCTATGCATAAAGCTTGGAGCAGATAATAACAGGGAATGTGACTGCAACAGAAACATACACATGTTTTTATTTCAAACTTCACTATTCCTGATTTTTAGTCAATTTCTACTTTTGGGGTTTAAATATAAAATCATATTTTATAACTTGAGATAAGGCTAGCCAAGATCTCTTAAGGCATATTTGGAGATATCAATAGTTATCAAATTACTGATAAAAGTGAAATCCCTGCAAAAACGTCTTTTCTTCTTACTAATCCACAGATGTAACTAAAATGTGTCTCAGTTTTTGAGGAGGTATGTTCAAAACGATCAAACAGATTCCTGGTTTTGTACGACTCTGACCTAAAAGGAGGTCCGCAGTACTGGAAGAGAGAATAAACTTTTTAGGTCTTAAAGATTGTAATAAAAGTTTGTCATACCTGAAATACTAGGATTTATGTTCACATCATTTTCAGAATTTTCTCCTATGAACAATGAAAAAGGATATTTACTTAAAAATCCAATGATTGGGCCCAGCAGTGTGGCCTAGCGGCTAAGGTCCTCGCCTTGAACGCCTCAGGATCCCATATGGGCGCCGGTTCTAATCCCAGCAGCTCCTCTTCCCATCCAGCTCCCTGCTTGTGGCCTGGGAAAGCAGTCGAAGACAGCCCAAAGCTTTGGGACCCTACACCCACGTGGGATACCCGGAAGAAGTTCCTGGCTCCTGGCGTTGGATCAGCATAGCATCAGCCATTGCGCTCACTTGGGGAGTGAATCATCGGAGGGAAGATCTTCCTCTCTTCTCTTCTCTCTGTCTATCTGACTTTCCAATAAATAAATAAATCTTTTTTAAAAAATCCAATGATTTATGTGTGTTTGTACATATTCCATTTTTCTTAAATTTATGATTATGGTTTAATTCTAAATAATCCTGAAAAAGTGCTTAAATGATACTGTATATCACATTTTCTAAATCTGACAAATATAGTTAACTTACACTTTTCCACCTTTAATCCATTGCCCTCTTCATTCAATAATTTTATGCAACTAATCAACCCTTCAATTTTGTGCTATCAATTATAAATGTGTGGGGTTTTTGCATTTATAAAGATGAGATGGATTATGCTTTTATAGGAATAATGTATTTAGTAAGCAGAACCTGTCTCCATTTCTTGTAATTTTATGTATCTGCTTCAGCAATTCATATCTGCATATATTTTAGCGCCATGGTATAAGCAAAGTTAAGCAGTGAAAAGGGAGGGCTGAGGTCATTATTCAGAAAGGGAAAAGCATTCAAGAATTACATTAAGCATCCTTTCTACCATCTCTGACCTCTCAATTAAAACTATGGCTCCAGCCATGGGGTATTATAGCATAAGATCACAGTCCTCTTTATAATTATGATTTTTAGTTATTTAATCAATGCCTACTTTCTTTACCAGACTAGGGTCAAAAGTCTCTTTGGAATTTTTTGTTCTGTCGCCAGTATCTCCAAAGTGGCATGTGAGCCTTAGACGGTGAATATTCCTTGAATTAATGAGCACAATTATACTCTAATCTTATTATCCTAATTTTCCACTACAATTTGCTAGAGTTATAGAGGGAAATATGGAGAGAGATCTGTCCTCTGGTCCTGTCCAAATGGCTGCAATGGTCAGGGCTGGCCAGGAGCTTCTTCTGATTCTTCTGTGTGAACAACAAAAGCTCAAGCCTTGACACTGGCCTCACAACCAATTATAAGATAGAAAACATAATACATAGACAAAGAAGCATATGTTAGTACTATGAACCCTATATTCTATCAAAACAACTGCTCAAAAAACAGAGTCTAGGCGTCATTTGTTTTTCCTTTTATAAACTTACTTCTAGAAAAATATGTTTATCAACTTAAATTCTATAAATAATTCTTTTAGGCCAAGCTGTTTGATGACTTTTCTTCAAACACATTTTTGTCTAAATCAACTGTTTCCTGTATCATAAGAAAGGAGTGTACTATGCCCAACAATTTTTGTACATTAGGTTGTGAAATTGGTCAGATACCTTAATTGTATAGTAAATGTAATTACTGTCCCTAAAAATGCTAACAAGACCAATCATATCCAATAAATTTTACAATGTATTTATACAGACTTACAGATGTTTATATCTGAGATAGAAAATTACAAAATCATCATACTGACAAAAATATTTCTAATGGTTTATATATTAAAATATATAGATATATATGTTTTCCATAGCTCATTTTTGGTACAATTTATTTCCTAGAAATGGGAAATATGCATAGAACTAACTCTTAGTTTTTGATGGGCCATGATGCAAGGGTCTAGAAATAGAAATTACAACTTCTTGAAGCAGCTGCAACTGACATTATGGAGCTGACCGTTTTGCCCAACTCCATGAGGAAAAAAAAATGTCCATAGGATTAGGTAGAAGCTGTTCCGAGAGTAATGACAAAATGTTGCAAGAGATGAAAAACATCTTTTTAAACAGGGCCCCTTTTTCTCAGAAAATTGTATGATTAATAAAACTGTTTGCCTTTGTTTTACATTTCCAGCAGAAGACTTAGCCAATATAGTCACACAACGGAATAAAAAATCTTTCTAAGATTACTTCATTGAATTTTAAATTAAAAAAAAAAATGTTCCTTGAGAGAGTGTATGAGACTAATAGGGTGTAAAAAAAGAAAGAGAAAAAAAAATTGATTCATGTGTTCAAATATAAGAAGGTGCCATAACTGGGTCATTTCAAAGTTAGGAGCTGGGAACTCAATCTATATTTCATATGTGAATAGCGGGAACTCAATTCTTGAGTCATTACTGTCGCCTCTCAGGATCTACATTAGCATGAGCCTGGAGTTCAGAGCAGAGATGAGCATCAAACCCACATCCTCTGTACTGAGACGCAAGCACCTGATCACTGGCCTAAACGCCAGGTGCAATCCTTATCCTTGCCTTTGTTTATGGATTTTTAAAATAACTATGTTATTATTAGTCTTAAGATAATCTAATACAGAGCTAGCAAGAGCCAACTAGTTAACAAAAATATGAAGCCCTTGAGCTCAATTTTTGGACTTATTTTCAGAGAAAAGAGTATATTTAGCTGGTGAATAAGCTTGCCTTAAAAACAAGCACCAAAGTGCATACTAATCTTCACTTAGCCGATTGGAGTCTTTGTTCTTATGATTATTATTGAAGGAAGGCAGAGAGAACTAATGTATCAATAATTATTTCTTGATCCAGAGTGTATGCAGTTTGTCATGGCTAAAATTACCTCACAAATAGGATGTGCATTGGAAACTGAAATAAATGAAATTAATTACATAGGTCCTAGAGTGAGCCAGGATGCATTATTAATGCATATAAATTCATTGGGGTACATCTTATCAAGCACAAGTATTTCTACTTAAATTTTGGGCTATTAAGGTTGCCTTCCAAATAGAAATTTTTGCTTGTACTGTAAGGTTTTAAAATGTAATTTTGTATAGAAACCAACACCTAGATTAATGGAATAGAATAGACATTCCAGAAATTAAGTCACATTCATACATCCAACTGAAAAATGCTTGGACCATATATTGAATGAATAATAATCTCTTTAATAAATGATGCCGGCAAAACTGGGCGTGTATATGTGAAAAGTGAAATTAGATGCACACCTCTCACCATATGCAAAAATCAGCTCAAAATTGATCAAAGACCTTAATTTAAGACCTGATTCGATGTAGCTGTTGGAGAAAATATAGGGAAAGTAATTCAAGAAATCAGTTTGTGCATTGGTTTCTTGAATAAGAGTACTTAAAAACAGGCAACAAAAGTAAAACTATACAAATGGGATGAAATTTAGAAGCATCTTCACAGCAAAGGAAGCAATCAATAGAGTGAAAAGACATCCAACAAAATGGGAAAAATATTTGCAAGCTGTCTATCTGCCAAATATAAATATCAGGAACACATCAGCACCTAAAAAAAGATCTTTACAATAATAAACAAACAATGCATTAAAAATGGGCAAAGGGCCTCCCAGACGGTTCTCAAAAGATGAGATATACATGACCAACAAATACAGGGGAAGAGCTACAACCTCACTAGTCATCAGGGAAATGCAAATCACAAAATAAAATCAGACTTTATTCCTGTCAGAATGACTATTATCCAAAACGCAGAGTAACAACTGCTGGCAAGAATACACACAAAGGGGACGTGTTACACATTGTTGATAGGAACGTAAATTAGTGAACCCAATGGGAAAACAGAATGGAGATTCTTAAAACCTGAGGTTAGAAAATACGATCCAGTAATTCCACTACTGGGTACATGTAAGACATGCAGCCAAGATATAAAAGAGATATTTGACTCTTACATTTATAGCAGTACTGTTCACACTACCCACCATGTGACATCAACTGAGGTGTCCATCATCAGGTGAATGGATAATGAAAGTAATATATACATCTGTGTGTGTATGTAATGGAATATTTTTCAGCAATATAAAGACAGAAATTGTACCATTTGTATCAAAATCGATGCAACTGGAGAACATATGCTGAGTGAAAAAAGCTTGTCAGAAAAAGACAAATACCACATGCTCTTTATGTGGGAGCTAAAACTTGAAAGAAAAAAAAAACGAGGAAAAAATGTCCATGTATGGCAATATTCTTGCAAATTTGGCAAATTGTGTTTTATATTTTTGTTAAGGCAATGGTTAGTAAAGAGATATCTTTATAGTTTTGGTGATCTGTGTTTATTTTAAAGTGTAGTGTGTTTAAAGTAAAGGATATCTTTTCACTTGATTATGAGTCATATCCCTTGTCTATATTTTATTTTATTTAACTATGATCTTGCTTTTTATTTATTGAACTCTTTAGTTGAATCTTAAGACTTTGAGTACAGTGCAGTTTAAAATATGTTACCAAAACTAAAAATTAACAAAGAAAGAATTAAAAAGGAAAGAAGGAAAAGGAAAGGAGAATGTGTGGTATCATTACAGCATTAAAATCATGTCAAAGAACTAGATCCATTTCTTTGTATTGATCTTATCTTAATATGAGAATTGATGAGAAATAAAAGTCTAATCATACGAAGGTGCTTGAAAAAGTTTGTGAAAATAGATAAGCTTGTGCAAAAATATTTTATCATCCATGTATATGAAGAGTATTCAAAAACTTTATGGAAATAAGTAGGCATTATGGCATTGTGGATTAAGCCACTACTTGAAATGTCATTATTCTTTTTCAGCGTGCTGGTTCAAGTCTCAGCTGTTCCTCTTGTGATCTGTGTTCCAACTAATGCACTGAAAAAAATAATATCAGAAAATGACCCAAGTACATGGACTTCTGCCAACCAAGTGGGAAACCCAAAGTCATTGCAGGCTGTTGGTATAAGCTAGCCCGATACTCTTCCTCTGCTGTGGACATTTGGAGAGTGAGCCGGAAGATGGAATGCTGTTTCTCTCTCTTATTCTTTCCCTCTCTGGCATTTTGCCTTTCAAATAAGCAAATAAGTCTTTCAAAATTCATGACAAATATATGTATATATTGTGAAAAATTGTATCGATTTTAATTTTTTGAATTCATTTTTCCATGTATTTTTCAAAGTACCATCACATATAGCCTGACTTCATAAGGAGTTGTATTAAAAGAAGTTAAAAAGCCTCTAGTATTATTTTCTCAGTCTGGAATTTCCTTGTTCTTCATGTTTTACAAGCAGTATATTATGCCTATCCATTATCTCCAATGAAAATGATAAAAAATTAATTGAAAATTTGTATCATAAAAATATATATTTCACTCTATTTCTTTCACGTTGCATCATGAAACACATTATGATTAAAAATGCTCTGAGTGAGGGATCACCTACATGAGCATTTGTCACCTACATTATTCAACAGATGTCAGATTTCAGTATTCCTGTTACTATAGAAAGACTCGGCAATGGTTGGTGGATATTGCATTGCACCAGGAACTAAGAAACTTACAGTCTTATATTCTGTCTCTACTATTATTACTAAATAATAATTTCTGGATCATTTGTGAATTGCATTATTCACTTTCACAACAAAGGGGATTTTTTTCCTCCTCCCATCTGTGAAATTTAATCAGGAATGAAGGGACACAAACAACACAGATTTAAAATCTTGGGTCTGAATTCAGGATGGTGGTCAGGATTTTGAATTCTGTAGATACTAGAAATTAGTATTAAAGCATTCCTGGAAGACCTCTGGAATGAAGCTTAGAGTAATTGGACTGGCAGGAGAAATTGTGGTCTGGCAATTTTCCCTGAGTGAGAGGTCACCAGTTGTTTGCATAGATGGGCTGATAGGTATGCTAGTAACCCCAGGATGAAATCCTAATGTACCCAAGTGGCCTAGCACATCTTCTTGAACCAAATTCCTAAAAGAAGACGCTTTCAAATCAAGGACTCAGCTGTGGTTCCTATGTCCTTTACAATCCAGAGTCTCACATTGTCCTGTGAAAATTCGAAAGCTGTGTCACAAGCTGCTGCTGTAAGGGAATGGCAACAGGAAAATGAAAATGGAGAATTAGCACTAGCTATCACTGAATTAAAGTAATATAACATTTTATAAGCAGATATCCTAAAAGTATAGTTGATATGGAGCGAAATAAAATGAAAGCTCTCAAAGATGTTCCTATTTGCTGCATAAGGCACTCCAGAACAAATTAGCTGCATCAATTTTCAAATATTGTCTCATCTCACATCACAACAGATTAAGAATATGTGTGTGTCTGTGCCATAAGTGAGTCCCAGCTCTCGATGTTTTTGAAGTTAGGCAGGTGGCGTGCACACTTGGTGGAGCAGTGAACACTCTGTGCTCCTTACAGTTTGTATCTGAGTGCCACCGTTTCAGTTCTGCCTCTGCTTCCTCACATACCTTCCTGCTGATGTGCACCTTGGGAGTCAACAGTGATGAGTTAAGCAGTAGGACTCCTCATGTCCATGTGGGTGGCCCCAGCTGAGTTTCTAATTCATGGTTTCCGTCTGGAACAATCTTAGCTGTTGGAGGGCATTGGGGAATGAAACAAAAAACACAGATTGTTCTTTCTCTGTTTCTGTCTTGCTGCCTTTCAAGTAGAAATAAATAACCTTATTTCTAGAAAAATAAAGTTGTACAAATAGTTTTAATGTAGATCCAAGATTGAAAGCCATCCATCCATCTAGGGCAACCTGTACCTCCTGCAGGTAGAAATTCTTGGGGTGCCAGGAGGAAGACACAAAACACTTTTGTTTCAAAATACCTGAATTCTTAAAATGGGGGAAGTGCTTTACCTAAAACTCCTAAAGATTAACAGTGAAACCAATGTTTATTGACCTACTGCAAGTAGGGTACATTCCAAGGAGTCAGCTTTTCACTGGTCTAAATCTATATTACCCTTTGAAATGCATGTTTATGAGCTCTGGTACTCTGGCTCCTGGGATTCTATGCACAGCACAGTATTACTTTTAAAGCTACTGCCTTAAAGTCCTCAAACAGGCTTTCTTCTCTAATTATTGATTTTTTTTTTTTTGCCATCAAAAGCGTTATTCTTTGATTAGGAACCGAAATGGTAGCATGAATAAGGTGGCCTACATTCATTGCCCATGCCCATTATTTATTCAATAAGTATAATATCATCTTCAAAATGTCACCAAATTTGCTTATACCTGTAAAACACTAATAGACTAATAGGAAGTGTCGCTAACAGGCTTTCTCTCTAGACAGATCTATTACACTGATTTCCCAATTACCTACTTCAAACAGCACTTTGATCCTTTAAAGAGTTCTAAAGAGTAATTTATTTGGTTATTTAAGATTTCTGTTTTTATTTTTTTTAATATACCCACAGTAATTCCTGAAAAGGAGCTTCCCAATAACACTTAACAGTTGAATCTTCTATTAGGGATATAAATTTGAAGGGAAGGTTAATGAGATCCTCACAAAATTCTGGTGAAGAATTCTTAAATTGGAGTTATGCTTTCCTCTGTATTTTGGGGCTCTTAAAAGCAAATCAATGGCTGGACATCACAGGACAAGTCAGCCAGTATAAACTAAACCCAGAGGCAGTCATTTAGTGCAGCACTGAAAACATCACTCGGGGCACCGACATCCCATGGTAAAGTGTCTTGGGTTCAGTTCCTGTTTTGGTTCTAGACTTCTGTAAATGGGTACCCATGGAAACAACAGGTGATGGTTCATTATTTGGGTCCCTGTCACGCATCCATGTAGGAGACCCGGATCAAATCCCTGTTTCTTGGCTTCTTCACCTTCGCTGAAATCTGACTGATGGGGGCATCTGAGGAATGGCCAGTAAATGTTAAGATCTCTAATTTTTTCTCATTCTCCCTCTGTCACTCTGTCATCCAAAGAAATCAAACTGCATACATTAAATGCAAAAAAAATCATGTAAGTATGTGTCCATTTTTTAGAGTAAAGTCTCTATTAATCGAAGTATAAGAGAGGAGAGCGGCAAAGAACGTCAAAAATTATTTTATGAATTCTTTAAAATCACTGTCAATTATAGTAGCTATATTTTGTTTGCCCCCAATAGAAGGAGTTCAGATGCCGTGGGCTTTCAGTCAAATGCCCCCATTCTAAGTTAGTAATCACCATAAGAAAACATAAAATGAAAGTGTACGTTTGTTGTGTAAATGTTACAGACTGTGTCCTGACTTAGTTTACAGGGGACAAATGGAAACATATTTCCTTGGGTTTCTTTAGCTACTGGGTACCTTTGTTTTATTTACTCCATTTTGTATGCCCCTCAATCCCAAGCTCTGCAACTCTGAGGCTAGAATTCCACAAAAGATGATTCTTAGACTCTACATAACACATATTCTGATGTTTGTGATTTGAGTGCCTAGAGAGAGTTTAGAAGTCAAGAAAAAGATACTCATGTTTCTTTCTTTTCTCTAATTTCTGCTGCTTCCTTCCAGTAACAAATAGGTGCAGCCCATTCAGTCCTCCTATGATCATCTGGCGTGCAAGTCTAAGAGGTCCCAGTGTTAGCCCAGGCTGGTCAGCTCTCCCGTTACAGAGCTCCTCCACAGCAGAAGTATGGCACCAACACATCTTACTTCCCATGTTGTGCTGTCTATTGCCACACTCTTTATTGTCCAATCCCTAGATCCTGCACTCAAAATATCTATACTACCTCAACATTGTCTTTTTTTTAAAAAAAAAAAAAAGATCCTCTGCCTGTTGATTCACTCACCAAGCTTTCGCAACAGCCAGAGCTGAGCCAGTCCGAAGCCAGGAGCCCAGAGCCTCCTCTGGGTCTCCCACACGGGTGCAGGGTCCCAAGGCTTTGAGCTGACCTTGACTGCTTTCCCAGGCCACAAGCAGGTAGCTCAATGGGAAGCAGGGCTGTTAGGACATGAACCAGCACCCATGTGAGATCCTGGCACGTGCAAGGCAAGCACACCAGCCGCTAGGCCACCAGGCCTGGCCCAACATTTTCTTTTACTCTTTCAACCTTCAAACACCTGTATGATCAATTCTTTGTATCAAACCCTCTCTGTTAGGAAAATCTGTATCTTAGCTTCATTTTCCTAACCTAATCCTCACTGATAATGCATGTATAATGCAATTTATATCTCCAAATTCAAAGATGTATACTGATTTAAGAAATGAGAAATAACTACTTAACTAACATTATCTTGGGGAACAACACAGCGACTCTCCACAATGGTCAGTGTCTAATGTAAGTCAGAGACATCTAATGTTAACCAGCAGTGAGGAAGATGGAGTGTCACACATGATGACGATCTCATTTTCCAGGGAATAGTGTGCTAACCATCCTCATGAGAGGGAGACGTAAGAAACATGCACACAATCATACTTCTCAGGATCGTCTTTGTCAGTTACAGGGCCTGATGGGAAAACGAAAATGATATACTCTCTGCTTAAATATACTAAAATCTCAAGACTATCAACAGAGTATTAAGTCATCCTGTCATCCTGGGTTCCTATATGACTGTAACACATGCCCAATTAGAAACCAGTCCTTGATATAAAAGGCTCTGCTTCTGAAGCAAAGTTGGATAAAGGAAAGAAAAAGGGAATAGCTTAGACAATGCACAGACAAAAACACTGTTCTATGCTTGCTTCATTTGTCTAGCAAACTCTTGCTTATTTGACAAATCCAACCAACCATCTCTTTTGGTAAATAATGTTTTATTAGAACACAACCAGGCAGCTTCATTAATGTGTAAGTGAGTAGTTGTTATAAAGGCTGCAAATCTGGAAAAGACAAACATAGTGGAGATCTGACCCTCTAAGGGAATAAAATGCCACCCCTTCAAATATTTTTAAATTTCTTAAATGCTTTTTCAACCCTCCTAACATTTATATTACCATATAACAGGGTGTTTTACTTTGCCGAATTATTTTCTAAGCACCAAATATGTGAAAATATATACCAAGTAGACAGTCATATTTTAGTTTGTTGTTCCTATACAAATAATGATCTTCTTAAAAGTGCATCAGAAATTCAAGTAAGTAGCCTGGCCTTGTGTGTCCAGAAAAAGTGCTTCAGCAAAAACAAAATTTAGATGAGGATGACAAGCCACTGCTTTTTTTCTTGCAGCATCTGTAGAAGTTACAACACTGAGCACGGATGTCTGTGTAACTCTTCTGTAAATGCCACATTAGCTGGCTAGCAAAGGCCAACACCTACAGGCGGTTCTGGGAAGATTCAGCTGAAACAAGTGGGCAATGATATAAAAACTTATCCAAAAAGCAAAGTGAATCGTATTGCCAGCACTGTGTTCAGAAAATACCAACTTTCATTTTAATGACCTAAAGATGCATTACAAAATAGCAGTTCCTCATTTCAAGAAAATAGAAGTAGAGTAACTATACACTGGGGAGTTAGCTCGAGAAGTATTCAATTCTTCAAAAAGGCAGTTCACTTCAAGTGTAAGCAGTCTGGGATGAGTTGTAGGTTTAAAGCTCACCGAATGTTTTTTCTGTTGTTTGTTTGCCTGTTTGTTTGGAGGGGAAGTTTGAATGAAGGCAATTGGACTTATTTTTTTCTGCAGCAAAGAGTCGAGATTTTCATGCATATATGATGTTGGTTGTTTGGAAAATCTGCACAATGACACTCAGTTTAGTTTTAAAATGTGAATAAGAAATAAAAAGTAGCAGCAGATAGAGAAAATCAAACTGAATTCCTAGTATTTGGCAAACCAGCTTAAATGTTGTGTTCAGCTTCTATGTGATATACTATTATTCTGAATGACCGAATGTGACCAATGGTAGCAGTGTTTCCATGCTTCAGGAAAAAAAAATCCAAAATCCAATGTTTTATGATAATGTCTTCACCTTTCCTTTTTTTTTTTTTTGTTTTACTGTTTATTGCTATCTATACATATCCAGCAAACTTTGAGTAGGGTTCAAATCATAATAAGAAAAATGACCAATATGCTTTTATCATTTGGGTTTTTTGTTTTGTGTGGTTCAAAAAGTCCATTATATTGATGGCCAAATAGGACAGAGTGCTTTTTTAGCACTTGAGGAATCCATCAGTGTGTAATACTGGAAAAACGTCCCTATGCTGTAAAACACACAGACACACATTGAGTTCCAAGTTTCACATCTTTGCTGACCTCTACATTTGTCATATCCAGAGTTGAGAGTCTTAGCAAAAATATTTCTCATATTTGTATCATGCCACATTCTGTATTTTTTAAAGATTTATTTTCTTCTTACTGGAAAATCAGATACACACAGAGGAGGTGAGATAGAGAGGAACATCTTCTGTCCAATGATTCACTCAGAAGTGACCACAATGACTGGAGCTGTGCCAATCCGAAGCCAGGAGCTTCTTCTGGGTCTCCCATGTGGGTACAGTCTCCCAAGCCTTTGGGCAATCTCGGTTGCTTTCCCAGGCCACAAGCAGGAAGCTGGATGGGAAACAGCCATCAGGATTAGGACCAGCACTCTAATGGGATCCCAGCAGGTGTAACGCGAGGACTTTAGCCACTAGGGTATCGTGCCAGTCCTATCTGTATTGTTTTTATGTGTGTTCCTCTACACATACTTTAAATTAACCTACTTTCATTATAGACATAGTCATCAGAGCATAAATTATATAAAGAAAATATAAATCGAAATTCACATATCAATGAACCTTACAAATATAGCATTTTCCTTTAAACAGCATTCAAATAAGCTCAGTGAATGCTTTTGTCCATCATCTGAATTTCTTTTTTAAGTGGATCATATAATACATGCTATTGTGAATCTGGCTCATTTTGACAACTTAGAAAGTTTGTTATTAGTTGACTTAAAATTTTATGAATTTACTACATAAAACATGACATTTTGAAAAAGTGAACAGATTAAATCCAGCTAATTAACATAATAATTGCTTCATGTAGTTTTTTTTTTCCTCATGAGAAAACTTTACATACATCCTATCAGCATTTTTATTAAAGACTCACTTATTATTATTGGAAAGGCATATTTACAGAGAAGTAGATACAGAGAGAAAGATCTTACAACTGCTAATTCATTCCCCAACTGGCCAAAATGGCCAGAGCCAATCTGAAGCCAGGAGCCTCTTGTGGAACCCCAACATGGGTTCAGGGTCTCAAGGCCTTGGACCATCCTGGGCTGCTTTCCCCCACAAACAGGAAGCAGGAGGGTAAGCCAGAACACCAACCGACGCCTGTATGGGATCCCAGTGCATGCGAGGTAAGGATTTTACCACTGAGCCACCGCAAAGTATCCTCTCAGCATTTCTTAAGTATACGGTATATGAGTAATCAAGTTACAATAGATCTCCTGAATTCGTTTCTGCTATCTAACATGATGTTGTAATTTTTGATAAAAATATTTCATTCATTATACCTGAGCGACTCATTCACTTTGTTCCCGAATTTTTTTAAAAGATTCATTTAATTTAATTGCAAAATCAGGTATACAGAAAGAGGAAGAGACAGAGAGGAAGACCTTTTTTCCGATGATTTACTCCCCAAGCGGTCGCAATGGCCAGAACTGAGCCAATCCACAGCCAGGAGCTTCTCCCGGGTCTCCCACGCAGGTACAGGGTCCCAAGGCTTTGAATTGTCCACGATTTCTTTCCCAGGCCACAAGCAGGGAGCTGGATGGGAAGTGGGGTTGCTGGAATTAGAACTGGGGCCCAGTTGGGATCCTAGCGTGTGTAAGACGAGGACTTTAGCCACTAGGTTATCGCAGAGGGACTGTTCCCTGAAATGTTTATATTTTGTATCTTTTAAAAATTATTTATCTTAGTTTTAAAGTCAGATTTACAGAGAGAAGGAAACACAGAGAGAGAGAGACAGACAGACAGACAGACAGAGATCTTGCATCTGGTGATTCATTCTCCAAAGGACCAAAACAGCCTGTGTGGAGTCCATCTGAAGCCAGGGGACAGGAGCCTCTTTCAGTTCTTCCACATGGAATTAGATGGATTTAGGAACTTGAACTGTTCTCTGCAACTTTCCCAGGCCATATGCAGGGAACAGGAAGAGAAACGGAGCAGCCAGAGCATGAGCCAGTGACCATATGGGATAGCTGTGCTTGCGGGTAGAGGGTTAGCCTGTTGAGCCACTGCTTTCCATTTTTACTACTAATGAGTTGCCATTGGCAGTCAATATCATTGTTTTCTTTAAATTTCTTCATTCTATCATCCTGCAATAAAGTTGATTTTATTATCTTTTATTTTAAGTATTTAAGCATCTGCTTTGTGTGATTCACTGTTCTTGCATTGAAGAAGTATGGTTAAAAGAATACACTGCGAAAATGTGATATGAAGATGTTTTTATTTTGCCTCAGAGATTCAGAGAGGTTCAGAGGTGTAGAGAAAAATGTATCTAAAAAAGTTACCTTCATGGTTGAGAAGAATTTTGATACTAATAAAAGGGCAATAAAAGGACACTGCCGGCTAAGGACATAGCATGAACAATGCTTTACAACGAAACTGAAGAATTTTCAGAAATCCCTGTGGAGAGGTGTGCTGGCTGATTCTGCTGGGAAATAACTGGGGGGATATCATTGAGGTCCTGGGCCCCATGCTGGGAGGTTTTCAGGTCCTCTTTCCATTTCCTTCAGTCCCTTCAAAGTTGAACCTGCTCTTTTTTTGTTCCATTGTTCCCTATTTTTAACTTATCTCTTGGCTGTTGGATTCTTCCCTATCCTCTTGATTTCAGTATTTTCGTTACAGAAACAAAGCTTGATCACACCATTAAAAAGCAGGTATCTGTTATTGTACAATGATTTTCTAGATTTTTCTAGATCATTTGAACTGCTCATTATCTTGAACTTCAATCAACCTGACATCAACAGCATAGCATCATGTTACACAATGAGGTCTTACAAGCATATATCTCATGGATAAATGTCATTACATGCTCGATGCCTTTTTTGGAAATGTTAATACCAATTGTAGTAAAATACTGCAATTCTCTGTTAATATCTCATTCACATGGATTGAATTATAGTGTTGTCATATTCAATTTACTTTTTTTTTTTTAGTTAAGGTACTGCCTGAATTGCTGCTATCATATATGAGTGCCAATTCAAGTCTTAGCTGCTCTGCTTTTTTTTTTAAGACTTATTTTGTTTTTATTGCAAAGTCAGATATACAGAGTGGAAGAGAGACAGAGAGGATCTTCCATCTGCTGATTCACTCCCCAAGCAGATGCAGTGGATAGATCTGAGCTGATCTGAAGCCAGGAGCCAGGAGCTCCTTCCATATCTCCCATGTAGATGCAAGGTCCCAAGGCTTTGGGCCATCCTCAACTGTCTCCTAAGCTACAGGCACAAAGCTGGATGGGAAGTGGGGCTACTGGGACATGAATCGACTGTCATATGGGATTCTGGCTCAGTCAGGATGATGACTTTAGCCACTGGGCTACCGCACCAGATCCTAAACTTACTTTTATAAGTTATATTTAAACCATAGATAGTAATTTTAATTATGAGAATGATGCTTCCTGCTATGCAGGTGATTATTAGCAGTCCTTATTTGGGATCCCCAGTTAGCATGATGACATGGCCGCTGAAAATAGGTGAGAGTGCTATATGTTGTAATACCGTAATCAGTCCTGGCATTATAATTAATGTGCTCCCTTGGTCTGCATTGAAAGATGCCTGCTATGAGCACAGTGAACAGCTCGCCCTCCCCTGAGTTCTATAATCTCTGAGCCGTGTTAGTATCATCCATTTTCATTACATGTTCACTCCATTGCAACTAAGCATCAAGGCACACAGCCAAGCAGGGAGGCACAACATTTCATTTAGCTATTAAGAAAAGTGAAATTCTGTCATTTGCAACCAAATAGTTGCAGATATAAAACATTGTATTTAGTCAAATAAGACAGACAGGTGTCACATGTCCTTCCCCATACATGGGAGATAAGAATTACTAAAAGACATACTAGTGTGTTTCAGCTTTCTTGCAAATATATTGTTTTTGAAACTTTACTTTAAACTTTTGTCAAGTAGTTAAGATGAATATACTACTACAGTTTTAAATAATGACTATTTTCAAATATACTGTATTTTATGTATGAGTGAAATAGATATCTATTTATACGAATATTGTTTCTAGCCCTTGCCTGTATCTGCTAAACTAACATCTTTATTCTTCCCATTTGATGAGATTTTTATTTAAGAGTATTAAGACGTTGACTGTAACATAAATTTTGTTGTCAGACCCAGCGTGGTAGCTTAGGACTTAAGTCCTCACCTTGCACATGCCAGGACCCAGACGGGTGCCAGTTTCCATTCCAGCAGCCCTATTTCCCATCCAGCTCCCCACTGTGGCCTAGGAAAGCAGTTGGTGATGGCCTACAGCCTTGGGGCCCTGTGCCCATATGGGAGACTCAGAAGAGGCTCCTGGCTCTTTGTTTTCAGATTAGCACAGCAATGGCCTGTTGCTGCCACTATGGGAGTGAATGAGCAGATGGAAGATCTTCCTCTCTGTCTCCTCTCCTCTCTGTATATCTGACTTTTCAATAAAAATACATTTTAAAAATAGTTTACGATAATGCTCTTTGTATGTTAAGAAAAATCTATTTTATATGATAAGAGTGAAATATGACACATATTTTCTTTTATACAAGGAGAACATAGATATTTTGTTATTTAAAATTTGATCTATGATATTAGCTATATTTTGCAAAATAATTTACTTTTTTATAACTCAAATGCAAATGAAATGTCTATAAAAAGTTTTGAATGCTTTATATGTGTACAACTTGTATTTGATCAATTTAAAAGATTAATATAGTCAAGCCGAACAAACTTTATTCCCTTAAAATAGTCTGAAAACTTTCATGTATATGTGACAATACAAATTTATTTATCATCCATTTCATATTTGAAACTATGCTATTAACTAATGATCCATTATAGAGAATATTATGCCTTCCCATCATTAGATTATATTGTATTGACATAGACAAAATAAATAAAAATAAGCTTATTCTCATACCTTTTTTCCTATGAGTTTATGAGCCAACATACAGTACAAACTTAAATATTTGTTAATGTGGAAACTGTAATGTACATTCTATTTGTTTTCTTTCTGTCTGTCTGCCTTTCTTTTTAATTAGAAAGTCAGATATACAGAGAGAAGGAGAAACAGAGAGAAAGATTTTCCATTCGCTGGTTAACTTCCCAACTGGCTGCAATGGCCAGAGCTGAGACATTCGGAAGACAGCTGCCTGGAGCCTCCCCCAGGTCTCCCATGTGGGTGCAGGGTTCCAAGGCTTTGAACCATCCCTTACTGTTTTTCCAGGCCATAAACAGGGAGTTAGATGGGAAGTGGAGGGACATGACCAAGAACCCATTTAGGATCCCAGTGCAAGCGAGGCAAGAACTTCAGCCATTAGGCTACTGTGCTGGGCCTACATTTGTTTTCTTAGAAACTATCATATTTCCTAAGAAAATAAATTTTATCATTAACCTTGCAGACGTGCAGATTCAACATAAAGTGACAGAAGTTGTTAAGTCATAATCAAAGTAAGCTAAAGTTTTTAACTTTACCAATATTTCAAAAGATTTAGCTATTTATTGGAAAGAGTTGGTGAGAGAGAAGAGAGGCACATCAGAATCTCCTATCCATTTCTTAAAATATTCTTCAATCATGAATGTTTAAAAAGAAAAGTATGTTATGCATTTAACAGGCACAGAAATGCAGAACACAGAGAGCTCCCCTCTCTTGGCTCAGTCCCTCAAATGTCTGCAGCCTCTGCAGAAGCCGAAGGCCAGAAACTGAATGATAATCTCCCATGCAGGTGGCAGGTGCCACCCCAGAATATCCGCAGCTGGAATTAAGAGCAAAACCAAACCCAGCCTCTGACACTCTGATACGGAATCAAAGCATTCTGACAGGTGTTTTAACCGTTAAGTAGAATGTCTGTGTTCTAAAAATTCTCGCAGAAAATAGGGCAAGAGTTTTGTGTATTTTCAGGAAAACCTTGCATGTTAGAAATGAAGGTAACCAAGAGATACCAAGTAAATATACGATATGGGTAGAATGGATCTCATACTGTGAGCTTTAACTCCATGGGACATCTGATATAAGTTCTGCCAGCACGTGGAGTGAACAGCATAATATTCCAAATCTGGATACCAGATTCCTACTCCTAGATGTGAAATTCTCTAGGTTTTGCAAGAATCTCTTTGTGATGCAGAAATTTTATTTTTAAAATTATTTGTTCTAAGATCTCTGTTAAAATCAAATGAAACAATGATTTTAATATTCAAAAACTTTAAAGTTCTATAAAGAATCAAATGTTAAAGTTATTGCATACTAAGTGAAAGCATTATCAATTTTGTTACATTGTTAGCTGACAAAATTGTGTTATTGGCTTTGTTATATATTAGTTCTGCTACATATGTTATATTTCATATTATTTAATCAGCTGCATTATATATTATTTACTATATATATTATATAAAATTCTGTTAGTATATTATTAGCTAACAGAATCATTTCATAAAATAGAAATCACAAAACATGATGATGATTATTCCATAAATGTAGATAATGTGTATAAGCAGTTACAGTTGAATACATTAGGCCCAGGACTATCTTATTTCTGAATTTTTAAAAAGCAATTCTTTATAATATGTTTGGAAGAGGAAATTTTCCTAGTAAGTCCCTTTCTATAATTGTAATAATACTACTGTATTAAAGCCACGTAAATTATACAAAACTTAAAAATAAATGTAGTCACCAGTCTGACATTTTAAGATGTACTTACTAAAATTCTGATTCTATGTTTCAAAACAGTTTTTACAAATATATTAATAAAACAGAAGCATCCAGTGAGTGCAACGCTGGATCCAATCACGCACTTCAAAAGCTCTTCTTTTCACTTTATTACTTTTTCCTACTTCCTTTCTCATGCTCCATCTGCAAGTTACCAACCCAGGAACTGTCTCCCCTGAGTCTATTGGTTTCCCACAGAGATAGTTTCTGGAAGTGAAAAGAGTTAAAAGACAGATTAATGCCTCATAGAAACTCTCCTCCTGAAACACAAAGGGGACCCAGTGGTGCAATCAGGAGAAAGAAAGAGTAATGGGGGGATTTGAGATGAAGCAGGCTTCAGATGATAGGAAGAGGGGACCAAGAAAACTCACATAACCTCCAAAGAATTTTTATTTAGTCAAGAAAACTTACCGCTAAAAGCAGCCAGCCTTCCCTGACATTCCAAGTCGGTTTCCAGTTGGGTTGAATTTCCCAGAGTAACTCCTCTAGAAAACTACTCCCCCAGAAAAACATCTTTTTTAACACAAACTTTGATCCGTTAAGTAGTTAAAATTTTTATAATAAAAGACTTACTGTGGATGGCATGACGCACTACAGAGGCTGAATTAATCAATCAATAATTATAAATTTGGCGACATAGGTCACGACTTGTGAGCTAGCAGTTCTGTGATGAGTGCAAATAATTATGAGCAAGTTTAATATAACAGAATGACTGACAGCTGTCTGAATTCCTTCTTTCATAGCATTTTACTATTACTGTTCTAATATTGTCTTTCAATGAATTCTTACATGATTATATTCACATGACATCAATTTAAAAGTTATACAATTTTTGATAATAAGCTGTATTATTAATATTTTCATGTATTACTTTTTCAGTGTCTCACTTGGCTAACCAGTTGTTAAATCTCCAGAGGACAGCTTTCTGCAATAAGGCCAAATGTCCCAGACAGCGTTCCTTTGGCCCACTGTTTGGACACAGCAGGTGTCACCTTCCACTGGAGAAGCCAGCACCCTATACTGAGTGCTCATTTTGATCCCTGGCTGCCTGCTTCTGACCCAGCCACCTGCTACTTCATCCCAGGAGACAGCACATGCTGGCTCAAGTGCTTGGGTCCTGCCACTCCTGTGGGAAACTCAGATGCAATTCTTGACTCCTTGACTTGCACTGGCTCAGACCTCATTGTTGTATTCATCTGGAGAGTGAACCTGCGGATGAAACATTACTTATTTTGTAACTCTGTCTCTGAAAATAAACACACATACACACACACACACACACACACACACACACACACACACCCTTTCTGGAACGTTGATGCTCTCTACTTTTACAAAAATAAGTCCATTCAGAAGGTTCATTCATTGGTCAAATAGCCACCACATAATAGGCTCAGTACTAAGTGCTACAACATTTTTGAGTTATTATATAAAGTTTGTGTAACTGATATGAGCATTTACACAGACATAATGTACTTTATTAGCTTAAAATTTTATTCAAAAGTTATTATAAGCAAATAGTGGAGATTACAGTTGTTTTGATAAATGGAAAAATCTTTTGCATTAATAACCACCTCTTCTAGTGTGTATTACAATTTTTAATTTCATTTTTAATATTATTTACGTAGCTGAGATTGCTGCATGGCCAAGTGACCCTCTCAGTATGGTGAGAAAGGTAGGTGAGAAAATGTTCCAGGGTTTGTTTGTTTGTTTTTTCTATTCTGTCCCCAGGGTAAGAAGATCGGTGGGGGTGGGGAGTGCTGCACCTTGTTGTCAAACTACATCAGTAGCAGGGTTGGGGTGCAATTCCTTTGATGCCTTAGAGACCTGATGTGAAGGATGTTCTGAGGGTATCACGTTAGTGGTTTTGATAGTTCTGAGAAGTTAATAGTTTTGTTGCTCCAAGGTTGAGAAAATCTTTCCAAGGTCTATTAGTTGACACAGTCCATCTGAATTCATCCACAGGCCCAGAGACAGGCCCCTAGCTTGGCCTGCAGAGTTGTCCAATCTGTTCTGCTTTCCATCATCTGGCAAGTCAGCTGATGTCCCCTGCTGGCCTAAATGAGCTAGCTATGATGTCCCTGTGCATCTGGATATGCTGCCCACTGCACAAGCATCAGCAACTGAGGAGGCCCAGTCCCAATACGTGCTCAGGGTCAAACCACACATTGTGTGATTTTCCTGGGTGAATGGGGTCTGAGTCTAGCAGTCTAGTTGGGATGTCCCTCAAGAAACTTTGCCTGAGGTGACCGCAGACTTGACTCCTTTTTTATGTGAGCCAGTGTAGAGTCAGGTTCAGTCACCCATACCAGCCAATGCACATAGCAGTGAACAGCTACCTGGTCAGTTCCATCCAGCCCCATCTCTCATGTGAAAAAAAAACATGTGTTGTGGCCCAGCCCAATCAGTCTACTACAGAACCAGTCCCCACTGACACTAGCAAGTGCTGTGGCCTAGGAGGAGGAATCCTCCATTTGTCCCCACCAGACCTGCCCCTAGTACCCAGTGTTTGCACATGTCAGTGCCTATCCTAGCCCAGCTCTGATCTCACCCAGGCCTCACGCACACCCATCGATGCTGTGACTTAGTTTTGTCCAACCCAGACCTGAACCATTAGTATGTTAACAGGTGCTGCCACCCTGTCCAGCCTGGCCTGCCCCTGGCCCTGGTTCTTGTGCTCACCAGCAGAAGCTTCAGACTAGCAAGAGACAGGCCACAGTTCCCGTACCAAGCATGCTCTCAGCCCTTGCCCCTATCTTGGAATACTGCAGTCCAGCCTGACATGATTCACACCCAGTCACAGCACTTGGCAGTTGGTGCTGCAGCCTAACCTGGCTGGCCCACATAATTCTGTCTCTGGTACAGTCCAGGAAGTGTGGCAGTCTAGTCAAACCTCACCTGCCCTCAATACCAGCTCACACACTCACCAATGGAAACAGTGACCCAACAAAGGAATCTCTGACGTTCCCCTACCAGGCCCACTTCCAGCCCTGGATCTCATGTTTGCCAGCAGATACAGTAGCTCTGCTGGGCATGGTTTGTCTTCAGTCCCTGACTTTGCATGTGCCAGTTGGTGCTGCAGCCTGGCTCAGCCCATCTTTCTCCCAACCCCAGTACCAATGAGTTTCAGGTAGATTCCTGCCAGGTAAGCTCTGTCATCCAGCCTGTCTTGACCTGTCATCACCCTGCTATCCACATTAACCGGAAGGTGCTATAGTTCCATAGGGGTGAGCACACAGGTCCCCTGCAAAAAGCCCCCAGATCCAGTTCTCTCACATTCTGGTGAGTGCTTCTGCCAAACCTGACATGACCTACCACCTGCCCTGACACTCACAGGTGGGTACTGTGGCCTAGCTCAGTCAGACATGATCCTCAAACCCCAGTTTTTGCATGCAGCAGTTGGCAGCAGGCAATGCTGTTTAGTCCAGTCCAGGACCCACACATGCCCTCCAGTTTTCCCTGCTCTAAACTACTTTGTCTCAGCTCCCTCACCTACCTGCAAGTGCACTGGCTTGGTTCATGGAAGCTTCCAAAAGTCCTTCCTTCTTTGTCAAATATGCCTTCAGCCACTACCACTCCAGTATGTTACCAGGCACCTCACTTGGGCAAGCTGCAGCTCTGTACCTCACCTGGCAGCAGCATAGCATGTCCTGGCCCAGACTGCCCCACCTTCCACACATATCTTTAAAAATAGAATAGGTAAGTGTATTGGCATACTGGTATAGTTAAGACAAATATGGCATTAATTAGGCCCAGGATGCCTGCCAGCTATAATCTGCTTTTTCCCCAGCAATGTAACACTTGCATAGGTACAAGGTAAACTTGGTAATTGCCTACATCTGGGGTTCTCCTATTATATTTTTAAAATATTATTTATTAGTTTTTATTCGAAAAGCAGAAATAGAGAAAGATCTCCCAAATGCCTGGAACATTAGAGCTGGACCAGGCTGGAACCATGAGCTGAGAATTCAGTGCTGTCCCCAGCATGGAGGGGCCCAAGCACGTGTGTCATTGCGAGCTGCTGCTCAGGCATTCCTTAGCTGAAAGCTGGAATTGGCATTTGAGCCAGTAAGCATGCCCTTTGCCCCAAATAACTTACAGTGTACTTCTGCCTGAGTGTTGATACCATGGATATCCTCTTCATCTTATCTGCTAGGGCAATATGAGTTTGCAATGAATATTATTATTAAAGAAATGAAGTTTTAAAAAAAATCACCCAGACTGGGAGTGTTAAAGGCTTTTCTTCATTTCCACAATGTAGAAATATCTATAAGGTACAATTTCTCTTTCCAGAAAGCCCACCATTTCCCTTACACTCTAAGAAGTTAGAATGGATTATGTTCAACTACATTAAAAAAATCTAGTTTCTCCTTAAGTTTGGCTAGCAGCAAGAAAAAAAGAAGCACAAGGAAATTGCTGTTGTTTTTGCCTCCAGTTCTCAATAAACGTCTTATTCTCCCACGATGCCTGCTAATCCAAATCTCGAAAGGATACCTAGATACATTTTTATCTTTTCTAACTTTTAAAAATGTAAACTTACTGACATTAAATTCTCAAAACTTCATAGGACAGAAGATAAGTATAAAACATAGGAGCTGAAAAAAAATTTAAAAAACATGCTTTATGCAAAAAATGAAAAATTAAGTAAAATAAATAGTGACAATTCAATAACTTCTCAGATTGATTTAGCAACAAGCTTTGTCCATAAAAAATGTAAAATGGCATAAATTTTTGGATTAGTGATAATTACATGATTGTCAATAGTCCCCCAGGGACCTAAAAGAAATGAGATTCCTCAAAATAAATTATACTTTAGATAATCGGTTTAATTTGATTTCTATGGAAAAAGCTTTTCCATTGCCCTATAAAATCTTGGATTCCAGCCCTGCCTCAAACCATCCTTTGAAAATACTACCAAAAAGAGTAACAAATACTCATCTTGTATGAAGTTCAGAAATTAAATGAGTTAACTTATATTTTAACATAAAGCAATTTTGCTAAAGCAAGCTATTGTAAATTACGGCTTAGAATGAGTACTAAGCCTTCCCTAAGATTAATAAGTTTGGAAATTAATTTATATTACACCCCTTCATCATCCTCAATATATATACCAGATTGAATGTTCTGAAATAGCAACAAGGAATGTAGAGTATTTAAATTTCCAAACGTTACCTGTGCACAAAATCTTTCAGACGATTCACACGAATTAATTATGGACTAGATTTTTGGGAACAATGATCTCCACACCTATCAATCTATTTACATGTATAAGTTTCTGATGATTCATTTATCAGACAACATTTTAAAATGGGATATATCACATAAATTAAGTATCTCTTACTCGTTCGTTTTAAAAATGTATTTGTTTGAAATGCAGAATTAAAGAGATAGAGGGAACGTCAGCAAAAAGGGAAGAGAGATCTAGTCCTGGTTCATTCCCGAATGATTCAAGGCCAAGGCTAGGCGAGGCCCTAGCTGGAAGCCAAGAGTTTCGGCCAAGTCTCCCAAGGCGGTGACCAGGGCCTAAGCACTTGGCCCATCCTTTGCTTTCAATCCAAGTGCAACGCTAGGGAGGTGAAAGGGAAGTGCAGCAGCTGGGACTCGAACCAGCACCCATACAGACTACTTGCATTGAACATGAAGGTTCAACAGCAGGTGCTGCTGTGTCCACTACATCTCTTCATTCTTAAAACATTTATCGCATTACCTCTCGCGGCAAGGCATTCTTCACCATTCAAGATAACACCTCTGAGACATTACTCAAAAGGCAGACAGTATAAGACACAAAGTCATGCACAAATTTGTCATGGAGTTTAATCGTTTTTAAATGACTGTGCATTGATAGAATTCTTTAAGTCACCAATTAATTGCGTTTGTCTTTAGTGTAGCCTTGTAAATGCTTTCTCTTTGTATTTTGCTTTATTACACAACTTTACAATTTGTATTTAAGCTCCATAAATTGAAATGATGTCCTCAAAAAAAGGTAGAAAGATTAAGAAGTGTTCACATCTGTATTTTCTGGCACCGAGTAGATTCTCCCTGTTCTATTTTGCTTGTTTCCTACTGACACCCCACTTTATTTTGTGATTTCACAGCGTTACATTTGGGCAACTGTAACCAAGGCTTCAATGTTGCTGTCCACAGAAGCACTAATGATTGCACGAGGAGACCCAACAACCCCGGTTAACCACTTAGCTGACATTTACCCTCAGGAAGAAAAGGGTCTCTGTTTATCAATATCATTGGTTTGTCCTTTCTCTCTGACTTATGGCAGGAAAAACTCTGCAGCAAATTTCTTTTTTCTTTGTACACATGTAAAGTGATGCCAGTTTAGTACCTAGTGTCAGAGGATTTTATGTATTACCATTCGTGCCATGTTAAATTTTATTGGTTCCTTATATGTACTTGAACAACTTCAGTATGTCTTTTTTTTTTTTTTTGTCTTCAGGCTGAAAAGGAACCAGTGTAGGTAGGCAGAAAAAAAAAAAGAAGCTGCTTATTCACCAACAGGAAGACATTCTAAACAGCTGATAAATTAGACTAGAATCAATCAAATAAAAGGTAAAATATGTGCATTCAAAATAAGCTTTCTGAGTCTTTAGGAAAAGGAACAGAAATGTTAACTGCTGAAAAACAAAAAGGATCAAATTGTCCAATTACCCTTAAAATAAATGACAGATCATCCACATAATCACTTTTACTAATGACTCAGAAGCAGAGTCAAATGCAACATCAAGGCCTAAATAGAATGACACTGTCAATGTAACTTCCCAAATATAATTTTTCTTGCACATTAGGAAGTACTCTGCTACAGCTATCGCTTGTGGTGTGTGAACAACACACGTGGGCCATTGTCTGAAGAGAATGCTCTCTCCTATGAAGCACTTACTTTCAATCTTCTCTCTTATCTATATACCATATCCACATGCATAAACTCAAGCTCTGTTACATCATAGAAGGATCAGAAATATGCTGACAACGGGCCCCGCGCAATAGTGTGCAGTTAGTCATCACCTTGCACACGCCGGATCCCATATGGGCGCCGGTTCTAATCCCGGCAGCCCCGCTTCCCTTCCAGCTCCCTGCCTGTGGCCCGGGAAAGCAGTCGAGGACAGCCCAAAGCTTTGGGACCCTGCACCCACGTGGGAGACCCGGGAGAGCTCCTGGTTCCTGGCTTTGATTGGCTCAGCTCCAGCCATTGTAGCTGCTTGGGGAGTGAATCATCGGACAGAAGATCTTCCTCTCCGTCTCTCCTCATCTCTGTATATCTATCTGACTTTCCAAAATAAATAAATAAATCTGGAAAAAATATGCCGACAAAACAATTTTCTTTCTCTAAATATTGCACTTAGATTTAACAAGTTTATATACAAAGAGATGGGACCAGGTCAAATCTTTCTCTTTCCTATATATCACTGAAAAAAAGAAAAAAACAAACAAACAGAAAAGACACAACAGAAAAGTTGCATTTCCAACTATTATTATTAAGTTATTATTTAAAAACAAAATGTTGTACTTGATATGTCACTTAATTGTCATCAGGATGAGAAAATTCAGGATGTGATGACCCCAAAACAATTTTGCCCCCAATTTCTTTTCAAATCAAGTTTTTTGGGGGATTTATTTATTTTTATTGGAAAGTCATATATACAGGGAGGAGGAGAGACAAAGGGGAAGATCTTCTGTCTGCTGATTCATTCCATAAGTAGCCACAATGACTGGAGCTGTGCCAATCCGAAGCCAGGAGCCTGGAGCTTCTTTAGGATCTCCCATGAGAGTTCAGGGTCCCAAGGCTTTGGGCTGTCCTCGACTGCATTCCCAGGCCGCAGGCAGGGAGCTGGATGGGAAGTGGGGCTGTTGCGACATGAACCGGTGCCCAAATTGGATCCAGGTACACTAGTTCATTTAAATCAATACTAAAAGTCCCAAACACGCCTGGCTTTCGTCTTTCTTGTTTTTTTCTTAAAATTGTACTTATTTCTTAGGAAAGAAAAAAAAATATTTTATTTGAATGAGTGACAGAAAGGGAGATACAGATACCCAGGAGGTAGCGGGGAGAGAGCATATTTCACCTGCTGCCACTCACCCAATATCTGCAACAGGTAGGCCTGAACCAGGCCAAAGCTAGGAGTCAGGAAATCCATGCATATCTTCCACATGGACACCAAGAACCCCAGTACTTAAGCCGTTATATGTTCCCTCCAAGGAAGCCAGGAGTAGGAGGTGAGGCAGCTTGATCTCAGATACTCAGAGAGGCAGCACAGTTGGTCCAGAGATGATTTAATCTTCTGTGCCGTCATGCCTCTTGCTGTCTTCATTCTTGTTCTTTTTTTAGACAATAATATCATTGTATCCAGTAATAAATAAGATTATGTAAAAAAAAACTAAAATGAAAAATAAGCAATGCCTCAAACTCTGATCAAAAGAAGCAACACTAATTTTGTGGCCCAGAAAAAAATCATTCTTTTTCGAATAGGATGAATTTATGAACAAAAAAAGCCATACAAGGAAAACAAATATTTTTATCTTATATTTTATGAAGACAGGGTCTCATTGCTGGATCTTTGACAGATTTTCTGTAGGCATGAGAAAGTTTACTGCTCTAAATACACTCTGCCTGCTACTCATAGAACCAAAGTTACCAAGCCATGATATTAAACAATTTGTCAGCTATTTATAATTAAATCAATAGCACTCTTTCTGGGAGCACATCTTTGTCAATCACATTCGCTGAAAAGGCTACTTTAATTTTCATCAGTTCCTGATTGCTGACACCTGAAATGTATAGAAGTGATGCACTGAATCATAAGTTATTTTGAAAATATGTTAGGTATATTAGCCTTAAACCACATCTACCAACAGTAAAACTCAACTAATGCCCAAGTTTTTTTTTTTTCAGGGATCAGTGTTTCAATGAATTTAATCATTTTATCTGTTTGTACTTGTTTTCCCTTACTGTTCTTAAAAAGAATTATTCAGTTTTGTTTGAAAGACAGATTTATAGGGAGCAAGGGAGAAACAGAGAGAGCCATCCCCCACCTGCAGGCTGACTGTTCAAATGACCACAGTGGCTGGAGATAGGCCATTCCAAAGTCAGCGACCTAGGCTTTCTACCACGTATCCCACATGGGTGCTGGGGTCATCCATGCCTGCCTCCCTGGCACATTAGCAGGGAGCTGTATTGGAAGAGGAGCAGCCAAGAATCAAATAAATGTCCATATGGGATGCTGGAACCACAAATGCAGGCTTAATCTACTACTCCACTGCACTGAACCATTGGTATTTTTTTTTTTACCAGAAGCCATTAAAGTATGTATCTTACTGAAAACTGCTGTTGAAATGCATTCATAATTGAAGGATTTTATATCCTTTAATAAAACATGAGCATTATCAGACTATACAAGTTAAGAACCTGGAATTGGAATTGGAGTCAGATATTTAATCCGGGCACTATTGTGACAGAAGCCTAATTTCCCAGTGTCTTAGGTACCATACCATAGCATTTTTAGTTAACATTTGTAAATTTGAACAAAATAATAAGGTAATATAGTGCTATTACATACATACACACATTACTAATATATGAGAATTATAAATTCCTTGAGAATTCAGTTTGCGATTTATTAACAGAAGTGTGAACGATTGCAGATTGCGTAGGTACATGCTAAAACACCTGGCTCCTGGACGCATACGTTGAGGCCCAGTGAGTGAAATCACCACTCTGGGGCTCACATGCTGTACTAGCTTTGCAGAGGATCAAGTCTCACCTCTTCCTTCCAAACCACCACACGGCTCCTTGAAGGCAACAGGTGATGACTCAAGTAATCGGGCTGTAAGCGACACTGCTGTGGGAGGCCAGGTCAGAGTTCCTGCTCGCGGCTCTGGGTTGGCTTAGCCTGCGTTTTGGAGAATGAAGCAGCAGACAAAACATGTGAGCTCTCTCTGTGTGTCTCTGTCTCTCTCCCTCCCTGCCTATCCTTCTCTCATTCTGTCTTTGAAAATAAACACTTTAAGAAGAAATCATCCCATAGTGCTGAAACATATGAATTCCTTGAAGCATGTTGTATCTTTGCATCTTGTAAAATGGAGTGCGGATGACACAGTGAGCGCATGCTACCCACGCTGGAGACTGAGGTGAAGTTCCTGATCCTGGTGTTGACATGGCTCAGCCCCGCTACTGCGGTCCTCTGGGGAGTAATGAGGAATTTAAAGATCCCTCTCTCTGTTTTTTCTTTCTCTCTCTCTCCTCTGTTTCTCTCTCCCTTTCTCCCTCTCTCTCTCTGCAATTCTGAATTTCAAGTAATTCAATGAATCTTTATAAAAATAAAAGTAAAAAGTATAAACAATGTAAATAATTTTTCATGATTTTCATAATTCATTTAATGTAGTATCTGAAAAAACATATGTACTTATTTAGATGTAAATCTACTATTTTCTTATTTTAGGATAAATAAGATAATAGTAATTTAGTGTCTGCAGTATTTGTTAGGTAGACAACAAGAAAACCTCAGATTTTAACTGTCTTTGAATTCTGTGCTGTACCTGAGTCGACATAATTTAATAAAGTTGATAGGATATATATAATATATCCTATGTGATTTTTCAGATTATGATTGCATTATAATTTGAAATATAAAATTATGACTTAGATATGAACAAATAGCACATTTCCAGGTTTTGCAAGCATAATCCTTCATTTTGTATGAAAAGAGATTGCTAATAGAATGTTAGACTTCAACCCTAAAATTGTAAGTCATCTCAATTCTGTATTATTTGCTGCAGAGTACTGGAGAAAAATAAATATCATGTTTTATGTATTCTTCCCTTCAAATCACAACTGATAGTTTTGGCAATGATTTGTTGAAATGTTCCAACACATAGGTATTATCCTTTGCCTGTCATATGAGCCTTCTTTTGCATTTGTAAATCATGACATAGAGTGACCTTCTCCACTACAAGTAACGAAAGCATGAGTTTAGTAAATTATTTGTCTCACTCTTCAGAGCTTTTGCATGAGTAGGCAGAATTTAAAAGCATATTTAGATCTGTCTAGATTTTAATTACAATATTTCACTGTCCTGGATTGCTAACTTTAAAGGTTTATGCATTTATAATTACAAAGCAGATGGGTTACACAGAGAGACACACAGAGCGAAAGAACTTCCATCCTTAGGTTCACTCCCCAAATGACCGCAGCAGCCATGGCTTGGTAACACTAAAGCCTACAGTTCAATCTGAGTCTGCCACATGGCTGGAAGGGAACCAAGTAGTTGAGTCTGCATTAGCAGAGAGCTGGAACTGAAACTTTAGTCAGTTTATGCTTGGTATATGCTTGCAATGAAAGAATCTTGACTGAATTTGTAAAACTGCAACAAGGTGGAGGAATCCACCTTGGGGGGAGGGATCGGGGAGGGGTTGGAGGAATCCAGAGCCTATCAAACTGTGTCACATAATCCAATGTAATTATAAAAAAAAAAAGAAAAGAAACTTGAGTCAGTACTTGACAGTCCAATATTGGATACCAGAGTCTATTGTAATTCCATCAAATCCCCATCCCTGTTTCATTTTTGCAACAATTAATTAATTATTTTAATTTGGCAGGTAAAACAGTGTTTATTTATTCTGTACAGCATGATGCTGTGAATGTTTAGATACTTTATGTTGTGGCAAAACCTAGCTAATTTCCAATTTTGCTTTACTTCACGTATCTAAAATGTTTTTGGTGGAAACATTTTTTTACTCACGACCTAAGCATTTTTCAAGAATATACTAATTATGTTGCACAATAAATCTCTTAAATTCACACCTTCAATCTAACTAAAATTTTGTACACTGTGGCCCAAATCTCCCCAACACCTCAGCTTTCCACGATCACGTCAGGGGCTAGTAATCACTATTTCAATGTCAGCTCTCATTCCATTGTCATTTTTAGGTTACATATAAGTAGATATATAGGATTTATATTTCTGTAACAGGCTTATTCCATATCATGTATATACCATACCTCCAGTTCCACTTATGTCGTTGTAAATAACATGGTTTCCTTAGTTGTTACTGCTGAGAAATCGGTGCACAGGGACTTAAGGGGAGGGACTAAATTCCAGAGCCTATGGAATTGTATCATTAATAAATAGATACATTAAAAGTTTTAAAAGATTATGATATAGGGCCCGGCGCGGTGGTGCAAGTGGTTAAAGGTCCTCGCCTTGCACGCCCGGGATCCCATATGGGCGCCGGTTCTAATCCCGGCAGCCCCGCTTCCCTTCCAGCTCCCTGCCTGTGGCCTGGGAAAGCAGTCGAGGACGGCCCAAAGCTTTGGGACCCTGCACCCGCGTGGGAGACCCGGAAGAGGCTCCTGGCTTCGGATCGGCATAGTATCGGCCCGTTGCGCTCACTTGGGGAGTGAATCATCGGACGGAAGATCTTCCTCTCTGTCTCTCCTCTCTGTATATCCGCCTTTCTAATGAAAAAATAATAAAAATAAATCTTTAAAAAAAAAAAAAAGATTATGATATAAATAAAAGGGCAAGAAAAGGAAAATCCATAGTAAGATAAAAAGAGAGTGCTGGCAGAATGTGCACATAACAAGACATGACTGAAAGAGTTTTCTAAATACTTTTCACAAAGTTAAAATATATATGCATGTATGAATTACAAAATGCTAGTCATCAGACATATTGGTAAATACTCATTGAAACTGGAAATGCAAAGACTAAAAAAAAAATAAGTGAGTTGGTTTCCTTTTTCTTTGGTGCTCACCCACCACTTGTACCATTTTCAATCTGGCTTCATGGAAGGACTCACCAAAGCATGATCTTCTGAATCATTCCTCAAAAGAAGTAAGACCGATAACTCCATATGAAAAGGGAAACAAATATAATCTACAGAGTGAGATGGAAATTCTGGGATTTGATGCTGGTTTATAGTCTCTGTTTATACTCCCAAGGATCAGCAGGGGTTTTTGGTAGTTGTTTTGTTTTTGTTTTTGTTTTTTTAATTTTCTCCTTGAGATGTGTTGATAAGCAAGTGACTGGAAAGTGAAATGTAAGCATGCCAGTTTAAAATTTGGGAGAAAAATGAAGATAAAGAAGGCAGAGGACAGATGGGCAATGTGGTCAGGAGAGAGGCTGAAGTGGGGAGTGTCACTGTGCCCCTAAAGCTGTATTGTGAAATTTGTGCACTTATACAAAACCATCACAAAGGAAAAGAAAGAAAGAAACTCACGCACCTCGCTGGAAGGACAGAGACCTCTGCCTTTGACTTTTAACATTACCGCATCATTCCTCAGCCTCCAATTGAATTTGACGTTTTCCCCTGTGCCTCGCGTAGATAGAGTAGGGTGAGCAAAAGGCTTCTTTGACTACTGATGATAGCCTGCATTTAAAGTAGAATTTCTTGGAGAGTAAAGTCTGAATCTGTTCAGTCATCTATGGGTCTTTCCTGAAATTGTCAACTCTGACACTATCAATCTGAACTCTGACATTTATAGCTAGGAGAGCAGGTATCCCACGGTTAGCATATTGTTTTTAAATGGTGCCTAAAAAGACAACAGAGAGGACATAAACCCTCATGTAATGTCTATAAAAATATTGTGCAGTTTTTTTTATTGACAATGTTAGTTCTGGTATAATACATTTTTATTCATAATAATACCTGTGATTAATGTCAAATTCACCTTCCAGAAATTTCTGAAACTCTTTGCTTGACATCTAGTAGAAACAAATGTAAGGGCAGCATGAATTCCCACCTCAGTGCACTTTAACCTCAACTTACAAGTAATGCCTTGTTTAGATTCTGTGTCCGATGGCCATTTGTCCCCTTGCCATGACTGCCAAGAGACTTGCCAATTAGTGTCAATTGTAAAGGTAGTTTGGGAATGTGGGCACCTAAACAGAAAAAGTACCAACATCATTAACACAGTTTTATGAGAGTAAGAATGACAAAGTTGTCATTAATAAATTTATCATTTCCAGAAATAAAAAAAAACCAAGTTGCATTGATTATTTTCATCAAGATGAAAATAAAGTGCAATTTTATCATGTCTGTTGTGAATCTGTAATGCAGCATTATGTTTTTCAAATATTTCCCAAAATATCTTATGTATCTTGATAATTGATATTTGGAGAAAATCAGTAACTGTAAGACAGACCCTGCATTATACTTTTTAATATTTTTTTTTTCATACCAACTCTGAAGATTTCACTGGGGGAATTAAAAATGGGTATAAGGCAAGGAAACACTATCACACTTAATCTGAAGGGAAGCAGTTCTTTCTCAAGAGACATGTAGGCAATTTATAGTTAAACGTTTTCCTTTGATGTCTATATCACTTTTTCTATTTGGAGTTAATTTGATTAAGTGCACACCAAGAGGGAATCCATCAAAAAAAAAAAAAAAAAAAGAAGGAGGAGGAGGGGGAGGATGGGAAGTGGAGGAGGAAAAAGAAAGGTTTATTTGGGCAGACAGCCTGGAACATAGCAACAGACACTTTTTTCTGCTGATTGAGCCACTGGTGACTCACAATTGACTCAGAATTAGAGATAGATTTTGAAGTTACAGGTCATCTGAGTAGGGATTATAGACCACAGATAGACTTGCCTGCTTTTACCATTTATACACTACAAAAATTCTCACTTTAAACATTTTTAACAAAAATTGTCTCTGTACACCAAGGAGTAAAGCACAGACAATTTTAATCACTCAATTTTTAAATAATTTCTTCTAAGTATCTGCAATCGTTTCAAAATCAACCCACCGATAAATGAATTATTTTGTCTTGTTAGCTCCACGTAGAAGATTCGTCTGAGTAAAATCATTGTAAGTGATGAAACAACTTTAATTCTGTTGCCTCTTGTTGGTCAACCTGTCAAGGACTTGATAAATACTGACACTTACTTATCACAGTTATTCAATTTTATCTTAGATATATTTTATTGTCTGAATCTTTTACTTATATTATTCTTTCTGTGTTTTTCTAGCAATTTCTATCAACTTCTTTGAACATTTGGTCTATAATTGTCTTAAGAAAACTGTAGAATGTATATAAAATATTCTAAGTAATTCCAAACTTCGTGAATACTAAAGGTGATGTTGTGTTTCAGGTTTGTACCTTTACGTGTGATTCAGAGACATGGACATCAGCTAAGTAAGTTAAACATATTTGCTAGCATGTGCTGATGTGTGTTGAAGCTTTAACATCAGTTAAATATAATTTTGATATTTGATTTCTTTAGCCTAGGGAGATTGGGAATAAAGCTAAAAATGCATGGTATTTACTTATGAGATAAGATTATGTTTTGTAAAACCATCTCGGTACTTCTAGGAAAATCAGGATTCTTTCTCAAGATAAGTCTGAGTGGGTATACTCTTGGGTCTGAACATACCAGCAACTTATTTACACTCTGCGAAAACTGTTAAGACCTTTGAAGGTTAAACATCGACTAAACCCTTGAGAAATCTGCTTCAGGCTAGTTAGGGCTGCATTCCTAACAAAGGGTCTCTAGACCCTAAGGCTTTCCTGGAGAAAACATATCTCATAAGTCACTTCACAAACAACTCACAGGTGTTCTCATTTGTTTTGTTTGTTTGTTGGTTGGTTGTTTTAATTTTTAAACCTGATAGTACCTCAACAGTTGTGGATGGAGGTGTTCGGTGCACAGGGCGTACAGTTACTGACCTTCCATTTGAGTAACTGTGTAGCAGGAAGCACCTGTGCTGTAATGAGTGCAGAAAGATTTTAGCAAATGTGTTTGGTCTGGAGATTCCTAGCCTAAGATACTTGCATGATTCCTCATTGTGGAAACTCATAAAACTACAGAATGAGGTTTTTCTTCTGGGGAAATCCATGAATATGCCATAATATATCTATACATAAAATGCAGAGATGACAACTGACAGAGAGTTCAAGTATTTTTCTCAAGAATACCTAGCAAGTAGGTATCCAGTCCGAACCAGACCAGAATCATTAAAACCCCTTTTATGTTTTCCATTCTACTGTAACATCAGTAGTCATTCCTGTAATGCTACAATGTTGAAGTAGCTTCCACACAGCAGGCACATCTAATCAATGAGGATCACTCCTCAGAGAAAATTCCATTTACATGAAATTCATTTTTTTCTCACAGTGACGGATGTCCACAGTGTTAACACTTCATTAACACATTTCTGTCACACTCTCAGATATATTATTACTCACACTGACCAGCTTGTTTTCAAGGTCTGGTAGATAAATGGCTAATCTGTAAAATAATTGCCTTCATAGACAATGAGAAGCATACAGAGCTACTCACATTTCTTCACAAGGTAAGGAAGAATTCTTGGTGGAAAGAAATCTAATTGAATGTTTTGCCACCTTCTTCCACAAAGATTCTAATGCACCCCTGGGGCAATATAGTTTGTCTTCCTATATTTAAGAATAATTGCTGTGGTAGAGCACTGTTACTGACGGGAAACTGTCATATCCCTTCATACCTTAAGGAAGAGAAAAGCAAGAACAGTGCAGGATGAAATAGATTACTTCACAGCACCAGATTTTAGTTTCTGCAAGTCCACTTGGATTTGCTTCTTCTGCATAGCTCAAATGATAAACTCTTACAGAAGCACAATTCCAGGTGAAAAAGACCTGAGAATGAGACTCAGGAAGATGCTTAATCCACATCTAATTCAGATATATCTCAATCTATATCTAAATCATATATTTAAATAGAAATACCTCTAACCATCTCTTGGGGACTATATACAGTAGAAATAACTGTGATACAATATTGCTAATATTACTCAAATTTCAAATTCATGTGAATCTTGAACTAGCAATTTGTTCTTTGACATTAAATCACATGGACAACTTTCACTCATTATATCAAAGTTTGCTGAAGCAAAAGAATGAAAACAAACCAGAAACCTCAAAATAAAGCAAAAGTGTGTATACATATAAATACATATAAATTACATGATCTGTATATAATACAATAATATATAATTTATATAATCTGTGGATATATATTTATGTACATATGCATAATACCAGAATATTATAACATTGAAACTTGAGAGACTAGTTCAGATGTGAGAAAAGAATGGAGTAGATGAAATAGAGAAATGACTGAGTCCCTTGTTGAGTGAAGGTGTAAATCTATTTTAGACATATTTGCTTACATATCAACACCAAAAAGATCTTCAGCAACCTAACAAGTATGGTTACAGCTGGTAAAGGCGACCATCGAGGATGTAAAGAAGAACTTTCATTTACATATATTTTATAATTTCAGATATTCAATCCTTATGTCTGCTCAGATGATAAAGGCATTAATAAATTTTAGAAACACATGGATAAAAATCAAACAAAAACATCTCATTCTCAACTGTTAAAATTTTTTCTTTCAGTTTATTCAATGAAAAACAGTGATACCAAAGTTGCAGGCATTTTTCATCTTTCCTCTTTGGGTATCATAAACACTATATGAGCTGCATCTAAAATTGTTATAGAAATAGATGTGATTATAAATTGACCAATTCATTATTGCTTCTAAAGACCAAAATTGCAATTGACATGTTAGAAAAACGTTGGTGGTTTTATAAAAATTAGACTGACATTATTTCAAATTTATATAACATTCCTCCCAAGAAAAAAATGTGTAGTGCTAGTGCTAAAAATCTTATGCTATTGAGGGTTTTAAGAGATTCTAAGTTGTATTCAGTTTCATGAAAATATCCTAAAATTTATAGTTTCAAAATCAAAGGAGGTTTTTTGTTTTGTTTTGTTTTTTAAGAAAACCAACTCAGTAGCATGAAAATGTAGACTTAATCTTCGAAGAATATACAACATCCAATTTGAGATATTAACAGAAAAAAAAAGTTATTTATGCTTTATGGACTTCTAAACTGATGGTACAATAACCTGGTTTCAAGGGACAACAATACAATGAATTTCAGGTCCTAATTTGGTAGGTATAAAAAGCTCCACTTCTGATAAGAACATCTGGCTTGAGTGTCTCCGAAAACTAGTTCTACAAATGTCTAGTGCTCTTCAGAACATGGGAACTGATTGTGATTAATCAGGGGAAAGCCCTTCTCTAATAAGGCTCTGACCAGTCCAATTGCCGAACATGACAGTCTCTGGAAATACGTCGCCAAATGGTCTGCTGGAGATGGGATCGGCTGAATTAAACAGATCAGCTTAGATAACTTTAGGAATGGACACTTGACCAAAGGTAATAAAAACCCATGCATTAATCATTTTGTACATTACACAAGTATATTTTGGGGGAAAGAGAACTTTATTTTTATTTTTATTTTTTATAGTTCTGACTAGTTCCAAGAACAGTGTGTAAATGCTGCAATCACTCAGGTGACAGCCTGCGAAGTGCATTCATCCCTTCAGTACTGATTACAGATAACATTTATAGTACGAGGATGAGAGAGAGAAGTGTGCGCCTGAAAATCAAGAAAAGTCATCAAGAAGCATAGGAGAAGAATTTCATTTTTACGACTTCATTATTCCCCAGTCAACTGCCTGCTGGAGACATGCAGTATTCCCAGGCA
This sequence comes from Ochotona curzoniae, assembly GCF_017591425.1. NCBI lineage: Eukaryota > Metazoa > Chordata > Mammalia > Lagomorpha > Ochotonidae > Ochotona > Ochotona curzoniae. Next base: position 35,397,005 of record NW_024466502.1, on the reverse strand, counting down.
TGGGGCTTCATTTCCCAGACTATGCTCACCTCCACCACAATTATTAGACAGAATGGTAAGAATGTATATTTTTTTTACTCAACAGGCAAAGATCTATTAATCAAGGTATAGAGCTAGTAAATGATTCAATCACACAATCAAAAGGCTGTTTCTCTTGCGTAAATGATTCAATCACACAATCAAAAGGCTGTTAACACTAGTGTCAACAATAAAAGGCCCTATTTCATTGAAAGTAATATCTATATCTCCTTGGAAATACAGAAACAAGTTTCAGTCTTCAATCAATTAAAAGCAGGTTTTTACAGAAAACTCGAGATGGTGGTAATTTTTAATGTTATATTTGGTATTATTTTGTGCAACATACATCAGTGTATAGTAAAGAATGTTTTGATCTATAAAAAATAAGTGTTTCCTGAGTTATGATTTCTTTATCTCACTAAATAATAAAAGGTAACTAAATTTCACAAAATGATAATAAGAAATTTAAAGTCGTTTCAATTTTAAATTACTTTACTAATTACTGTTGAGAAGATTGATGTACAATCATCTGCCCTCAGTTTTTATCTTCTTGTGTTGCTCAGTCATGATACGTGTAATTGATTCGATCAATTGGAAACTTGACTCTTGCCCAATACTCATCCATAAACAAGAATGAGGTAAACAGAATTTGGACTAGTTTTACATAATTGCAGGATTATTTCCTGAGGAGTTATTCTTAGAATAACAGTTGTAACTTAAGTGACTTTCAGACACTAATTTTCCAAAACTAAATGTCTACAATTACATTAAATATTTATTTAAATGGAAATTTCCTTTATTATAAAAATTTATGGTGTATCATGATATCATCTATCTATTAATTTTGAATTGCTAGTAATTTTTGACTTTTAAATTTTGTTCATTCTTACTACTATTTAATTAGTAAGCTATACAGTAAAGTTATGAGTGGCACTTTTTAATACAAATTTTCTTTAGAAATGTATTTGCATAGTATTTTTTTGAAATGCAGAAAGAGACAGACTTCTCCCAGTCACTGGTTTACTACCCGACAGCACAAAGCAACCAGGATGGGTTAAGACGGTGACAGCAGCTTGGAATTCCATTCAGGTTTTTGAGCTGTCCCCAGTGCCTCTTTGGGTATGCATTAGCAGGAAGCTGAAATCAGAAGCAGAACCAAGACTCAAACCCAAAACATTCTGATATAGAAAACAGATATTCAACACAGCGTCTTAACTGCTGCACCCAATGCCAAACTCTATTTTAAGTTTTTTATTCAGAAACTCAGAGTGAAAGTGTTTAAGACTTCCTTTTATTACAGAAAATACAGCCAATTCTATCAATCTTTCTCTAGCCAACTGGAAGGAAATGTTAAGGGTCAATCCTGAGCTATTTGAGCCTCAAAATAAATGAAGAAACACATAAATAAATGGAAACATGTACAGTTGTTAATTACAGCAGACTTTTCAAATAAACATAAAACAGATGATGAAAAAAGGAAATCAGCATTTAATGAAAAAACAAAATAAAAATCACACCTGACAAGAACCAGTTGATTCTAAAATTAATGAGCAATGATGTGAAAAGAAGCAGATTATTGGTATAACAACCTTTCACATTATGCTTAAACTGAAGAGAGAAAGATAGAAACATACAATTTATAAATGTGGAATACAATAGTATATTCTCTTATCCAAGGTAAGGTCACCAATAAATGATAATGAAGCTCTTTGGCATCATGTACTTCCTGTTATCATGAATGGAGAACACATCATTTCAGCAAGACTATTGCCAAAAGACTATAATTCAGATCAGTCGTGATAGAACATTTGACAATTTCACATTGAGGAAGAATCTACAAATTATCAGCACAATACTCTTTCGAAGTACCAGGGACATGAAAGGCAAACAAGTGAAAAGTTATTCCAGCCTGGGAGAAGGCTTGAGAGTTACGTAAAAGTGGCAACTTGTGATGCAACCCAGCAAGGAAGAAATGGGATTTCATAAGAGGTCGAGATTTCCCCTTAGCAGTGTGCCAGTGCTACTTTTCCAGCTTTTAAATCAGCTTATGCTTGTGCAAAATGCTCAGTTGACACTGCTAATTAAAAGGCATAAGGAAATCAAAGTACTGTGTTTTGCAATTTGTTGATAGACTGAAATAAATTTCAAGCCCCAAAATTTAAAATCCATCTATCAGCTCCCTTGCATTTTCTGTTATATATTATTTATACAATGCCATCTTCTCTCTAATGTTACATAGAGAATTCTTTGTTAGAAAATATTTATGATTTCAGTAATTCTCAACCAAGAAGTTTGTTTAATGTAGGATTTAGGGCGGCGTGAAATGCAGGCTGTTTATTCTTTAAATGTTGAATGAGTTGCCACAGCATCAGTTATTGATCAGTCAGAAGTTTAGCTGCCTTCTAAAATTTTATTCTTCTATATTAAAATTTATTAAATACCATTGGAGTTACTTTTTCACCTTCACCTTTGTTTTATTATTGCACCATTCTGTGCCAATACTGTAATGTCTTTATTGTTATGAATTTATCCTATATGGTAAGTCAGATATCAATATCCCTTCATTAAGTTTTACACTTTCAATTGATTAGTTATTTCTACAGGTACTTTCTTTTATTATTATAAATCGATAAAATTGTAATCGATTCCTAAAAATTGTATTAGGATTTAAGCAACAATTACATTATAATATATTATCATATGTATGTATATATCCATTTTTTCATGCATGAAATTCTCCAGAAAATAGTGAATAAAATATCCCATACAATTTCATGGGTAGGCAATTGTAAAAATTATGTGAACTTTGGGCAGGATTAAAAAAAAAAAAACCTACAGAGGCTGGCCTATAGTGGTTTTAGTCTTTGCCTGTGACACGAGCATCCCACATGAAGGTCCATTTAAGTCCTCGTTGCTCTGCTTCCTATCCAGTTCTGTGATAGTGTGCATGATAAAGCAACAGACGACGGCCCAATCACTTGGGTCCCTGCTACCCATATGAAAGCTCTGGCTGAAGCTCCTGGTCATGGTTTTGATGTGGCTCAGTTGACATTGAGGCCATTTTGGGGAGTGCATCAGTATAGAAGATTTTCTCTCTGTTTCTCTCTCTTCCAAATAAATAGTTCTGTCTTTCAAATAAATGAATATATATTAATCTAAACAAAAAAGTCCACAAACTATATTTCATTAGAGTTTGGGATATACTATTTTTAAATTTAAGGAAATTCAGGACATTTAAAAAAATAAACATGTATGATTATTTTAGGTCTCTGGTAGAATCAAAGAATTTCAATTTAGAGATGCAGTTTCATACTGAACACAGAAAACTGGTTCACAAAATAATGTTAACTGGAGACAGTTTGAAAACAACAGGGGTCAGCAGTGGCTGGCACTGTGGGTAGCAGGTAAAATTGCCACCTGTGCCATTTAAATCCCATACAGGGCGCCTGTTTGAGTCCCAGATGATTCACTGCTAATCTGGCTCCTTATTAATACCCCTGGGAGAGCAGTGGAAGAGGGCTCAAGTCCTCGGGCCGCTGAATCAACGTGGGAGACCTGGAAAAAGCTCCTGACTCCTGGCTTAGGACCAGTCCAGTTTCAATGTTTATAGCCATTTGGGGAATGAACCAGTACATGGAAGATATCCTTCTTTATTTTCCTCTCCATCTTTCTCTTAATTTTTTTGTAACTCTGTTTTTCAAATTGTTAGAAAAATAATAGCAATTTCAATTTGCCAGTAATATGTAAATAGGATTATGAAAAACAGGAATAACAAAAATTCTGCAAAGACTTAATCTTTTCATGTAATTTAAAAATATTCAAAAAAATTTAGCTGTTGAAATTTGAAGAATCTCAATGTGTTCAGATGTAGTTACAGTTGGAAGAAACAGTGAATTTGAAGATAGACCTGAGAAAAATAATACAGTATGAGGTGTAAAAAGATAAGATACAGCAAATATGAGAGGTCAAAATACTGAGGAGAGAATGAGAATGTTCAAAATATATTAGAATTTCTGAAAAATGTAAAAGGTGCGATTCTACTTTGTATTACAGATTCATTTTCTTGCTCTTACTATTTTTTTTACTTTTCAGGTGTGTTTGTACTTGCTCATCAAAGCTTTTACTTACATACAGGCTCAAAATCTTTATCAGATTGCTAAGTTTTCTACCATCTTAACCCTTAATTTTGACATAATTCAGTTTTAAGTCCTTTTGTTTTTCAGTACTGCAAATCATTTTGAATCGAAGTTTTCTGCATTGAAATAGGCATTTTCAGGACTGTATTCTGAATTGTGGACCTTACGCAAACCATAAGGTTTAGCCGGTTTTTCCAGGCACTGCTTGCACAAATGGAAGAGAGATGGATATCTCCATATTGTCAGGTAGAGCTAAGCTCTAGTATCCAGTTTGCCTCTGATAGGCAAGGTGTGGTGTTTTCCCCTAACTGCAGAAAATGGAAAGCACTTTATTTGACCCTGGAAAAGGTGCTTCGCTACTTCTCATCACATGACCTTACTGATACAATGTAGGAGTCACCAGGGACTCTGGTGGAAGTCCTGGTCCCCCCACTGAGTCACCTCTGACAACACTCCAGTGAGGATGTGCCTGGCAACAAATTACTTCCAAGTGGAATTACAATCCACTGACAGCAATCAAGAAGTGGGTAGGAAGGTGGAATGGGGACTTTACCTCTTGGCAAGGATAAAACCTCTCTCCTAAAAGGGCCTATTTTTTTCTAATTATATATATAGTATTTGTATATATTTCTAAATATATTATAACTTATATATATTTCACAATTTTCTAAACTACACTCTCTTTAAACATAGATTATTTTACACACATGAATACATAATTATTTTTAAAGATATATTAATAATCACAGAGCAAGGGATTTATAAAAGTAATTAAAATGTGGAGAATAAGTATGTTTTCTTTTACATGTTCTATATGATCCAGTGAAGTAAAATGTGTAACTAAGTGCTCAAGATAGTATACCCCACAATTTTTGTATCTACATATTTACTTTTATATGTAAGGCAAGTCTTGTGGAATATGTCTTTCTGGCTTATTTTATTTGGTGTAATGATCTACAGTTGCATCCATTGTGTTGCAATTAACAGGATTCCAGTCTTTGTTTATGACTTTTATGACATCTTGGTATGTATATCATGATATGTGTAAGTCATCACTTTATCTAGTCATCAGTTGTTGAGCATCTAGGTTGATTCATGTCTTTGCTGTTTGGAATTGAGCAGCTATGACCATGAGAATGCAGGAACCTCTTCATATTCTGATTTCATTTCTTCTGCCTGTGTTCCAAGGGGCAGTATTTGGGTCACATGGCAGATCTACTTTTATTTTTCTAGGGATCTCCATTTCATGTTCTCTAATGGTTATACCAATCTCTATTCGCATCAACAGTGTATTGGTAAACCTTTTCTCCAAAACCTTATCAGTATTTGTTATTTTTGAAGGATGATTTCTCTGACAAGAGCCTAAAGGGGAACTTGAGGCGTCTTTGATACACCACACAGCCTCTCATGTCAAGGGCATAGGAGGAATTCCAGTGTGGTTTTGTTTTTGTTGTTGTGTTTGAATGAAGTAGGGGCATCATCTAAAATTTTCTGTTTTCATTAACTCTATTTTCCTGGTCTTTGACTACAGATAGATTTTGTTATTGTTGTTGTTGGCGCTAATTTTATAAACCTGGGAGCTTAATGGTGTCTTCAGGCTGAATGGAACTGAAACATGTCAACGTCTAGAACTTCATTGTCTCTATTCCCCAGAATAAGTTGAGGAAACATAAATTAAATTAAAATTATCTTCAGTGTGTTGTCTTCATTATTCCGCTTACTGCTACTATCTTGCTTTGCGGTTTTATGTGCTTCTGAACTACTAAGAGAAAGAAAGAGGAGAATAAACTAAATAAACGCAGGTTTTAAAAAACAAAAACCCCAAATCCTGCCAAAATAAACCAAAAAAAATGAGATGAAATTTTGACAAAGTTGTTACAGGAAGTTTCAGAGCAAACCTATTTAAGCTGCACATAGTTTATATTTACCTTTTTGACTAAGTTAGAAAAACGAAAATTTGAATTCATTAGTAGTAAGTCCGAGATCTTCAAGAACTGAGGCAACAGTAACTAGAACTTTAAGTGTAGGAATAGTTTGTAACCATCTTTCCCAAGTTACAGTAATGCATTCCTGTCTCTCCCATTCCCCCATCCTCCTTAAACTGTCCCTTTTCCTCTCCTTTTCTTTGACCTTTCTCTCTCTTTCTTCTCTTCCCCCGTTTTTACACTTCTGTCCCTCCTAGTCTACTAGTCTGCCCTCTTTATTTCTCTCCTCTTTAGTCCCTTTCTCTTCCAATTTTATATCCTCATCACCATACATCATTTAAGACTATCTTCTGATCTTTTAGGTATTTCTGTCTTAAAATGTATTTGTGACCATATGTACATGTCTAGAAAATAATTTTTCCTGACTTTACATTTTTAATTCTTCCAATTCTATATTACATTAGAGGGAAAATTTTCTTACATGATAGGCTCTGAAATAGCTGCTATTGGCTTCTTTTCTTTTATGAACCTGCTAACTGACTACCTAGAAAAGAATATACAATAACAGAATTTTCACTAGATTTTCACACCAGAGCCTCTTCACTGTTTCAACAATAGCTAACTCTAATGAAGACCTGACATCAACATGCTTGGTTAGATGATTTACTGAATTGTGCAAACTATATGAAAAGTTCCTGGTTTTAGCTCTTCTTAAATGATTGATAAGCAACATTTAAAAACATCCTAAATGTGGTTTCTCATATTGTAGCACTGAGGCTTGTTCATTCATTCCATAGTTAATTTCAGTCACTCTGCTAAATTGAAATGGTCTTCAAAAATGCTTCAAAAGATTAAAGGCCTCACCCAATTATATATGATATAAATTCAGATTTAAGTACAGACCATAACACTTGCACAAAATATCTGAAATCTCCCCACTGCTTGTGGTGTTCTCCCAATTTGTTTCAAACAGCGCTGAGGATATTAACCAACACAGCCTCCTCTGTCAACAAAGGTGCTATTAAGGGCTGTTGCATCAATAACGGGTGAATGTAAACTCCCTAAATAATCATAGATTGGATATTGTGTAGCAGTTTCAAAAGCACAATTACAGCCTATTGTGTCAGTAATGTGTGCATTTAGGCCTCTTAATAGTACATATTGGCATAATGACTGTGAGATAGTGAAACTAGTTACCGAAGAGTAGATTCTCATTTCCTGGGTGTATTTGAGGAGCGGAAATAACTATCCGTTTGAAATTATTTAGCTTCTGTCTTACTGGAATCAGGGGTTGGAAAACACGGCCTCCAGTGGGCTCTTCCAGCCCTGTGTCATTAGGAAAAAAAAAATCCATGGAGCTGTTACTCAGCTTTTTCTGAAGCTTGCTTCAGAGAGGCAGAGCTGCACTCTGGGTACCAGTGTCTGATTTCTTTTCATTCACCTTACACCCTGACATTAGAGAAATCTATGCATAGATGTCCCCTACTTGCTGTTGTCTCCTAACTTGAAACCCCAATGCTTCTAAAATATTTCTGTTTAAGATGTTTGGAGATTATGCATCTCATTACTCATGTCAGTCCCAGGAATCCCAGTCCTGATGCCTCCTTGAATAATCAAACAATCTATGTAAGGATGCTAACCATTTATCAAGGTCAATATGTGAGCAATTTCCAAAAATGTAACTGAAATAAATGTGTAATAATAAATGAAAAATAGATGGGAAATGCAGGTATGTAAGTAACAAACTCATGTTACATTAAATGTTTAAAGCATGATTTCCTGTTCACCCAATTTTTATTTAAAAGGTTTCTCCTGTTAAGCAGACAAGGCAGTTTGTAATTTGCATCCATGACATAGTATATCAGAAAAGAATACACAGCAATGATTTGAATATAAAACAAATATTTCATATATATATATATTTATTTAACACTGTCATTTCCCAAAATGAACGCTTTATATCTCAAACAAGGTAGAAAGTAAAGCTGCAAAAAAGTGAAGGCCAAGGGTTGCATCAATGTTTTAGCTGTTTCTGGTTACAAAAGGTGATGCTATAGAGGATGTAGGCAAGGAATCATGTGCATGGTGAGATTTACAGGTACTGACAGATTCATCATCATTTTAATGCTGTCCTGGGCACTCTTGAGCAGGAAGGAAGTAATAATACTCATGACCAATGATTGATGCTTACAAAACTAACCCCTTACTTACACTTCGCTAAATTTCACCTATTTTTGTTAAATCGTGTTAGCTGGATCCAACTAGATTCAGGTTTAAATCAAAGGACAAGACCAGCAGACACAAGGGATGTTTCACTGTGGTGCTGCCAAGTAATTAGTCTCAAACTGGCATTGCTCAAAACAAGGCTTTATTTACGTCTGACAATGAAGGAGACAGTGGGAATGCATAGTGTCCTAAAGAAACTGTCTTCCTGAGAAACAACTCCTAGGGCTTTTATAAGCATGAGTTAGGGGATTATCCAGGATGGAGCAAAACAGACGGAGGGCCTCTCCTGTCTTAGTAACACACATCTTCATCCTTTGTGTGTTTGAAACAAGTCTTTGCTCCAGGTGGTTTCTTATGGCTTTTCTTGTTTCTTATTTGAAGTGGTTTGGTCCCCTATGCGTATCATGTTGAATGATAAACTAGTTGGAAAATCTAAAAAAAAAAACAAGCTCAGAATGGTATGTACCAGCAAATTGAAGACTGCCCCCCTTCAAGTATTACACACACATCCTTTGAGTGCATCCAATGATACCCTTTGATTTCCAGGTAAGTTGCCAAATTCTTTGGAATCCAGCCAGTTTTTAGTTGTCCAGCAATTAGGTTTTATTTTCTCTTAATAAGCAAATAGGTGGCTACAATTATTTGAAGGCAAAAAGGACCCATTCCTCAGATACTCATCTAATTCCTTAAAAAAGGAAGCCACCACTTATTTTATAGGTTCCAACATTTGGTTTAAGACTCACTATAGCAATCCTATCTTTCAAATACTGCCTAACAAAAAGGCTTCTCCGCACCTTGTGTCCCTGAAGCAGGGGTATTTAGCAGGAGTTTCTTCAGCTTTTTGAAAGCCTGATCGGATTGTTTCTTTTCAATTCAAGAGATCAGCTTCATTCCTTTAAGCATGCCATAGAAGAGTTCTGATATTAGCCCCACATTAGTGAACTATACATAGTATATAATGTTTTGAACACTTAAAATATCATCTGTATTATACTGCTGAATTAACATTGCCGAAGGAGGAAGGATATATGGCATTCAATTTTTAAAAGACTGAAAGAGGGTTTACTAAGAGTAGTCATACAGAGGCAATCTGTGCAGTGTGTTTATCCTTCAAAGAGAATGAAACTCTGGCCTGTACTGGTGGCTCAGTGGCTAAATTCTCACTTTGCATGTGTCAGGATCCCATGTGGTTGCCAGTTGTGTCCTGGCTGTCCCATTTCCCATCCTGCTCCCTGCTTGTGATCTGGGGAAATGCCAGGGTGTGGTCCAAAGCCTGGGGGCTCTGCACACATGTGCAAGACTTGGAGGAGGCTTCTGACTTCAGATCTGCTGAGTCGTGGCCATTGTGGCCTTTTGGGGAGAGAACCAACAGATGAAAGAGCTTTCTAACTCTCCTTCTCTCTCTAAATATGATGTTCCTTTCAAAAAAAATTAGATAAACCTTTTTAAAAAACAGATAGAGAGAATAAAACGTACCTAAAATACTCCATCACATAAAACTTCAAATCTCTACCAAATGCCAGTACTTTTGGTATAATACATGCGCTCTCTGTCCAATATTTCTCATGGACCATCTCCCTTGACTGCTGTCCCAGAGTGAATCACTCTGCTTAGAAAATTGGTTGTTTCATTCTGCAGTGACTTTTCCATACATCTCTTATTGCAATAGGCATGCTTTACAGTCCTGGAAAGAGACATTTATTTCATAACCATGCATTTTAGTGTGTTTATCTATTAGCATTCATTGTCAATGAAAAGGCATGGCCACTATTAAGAAATTTTCATTTCCTATTTTCAGTTATAACTTTCTAAATCTAACTTGATTCAGTTGCTTAATTGTATACTAGCTATTACATAGGTGAGCATGGGTGAGTCTGTTTTTGTTTTTGTTTTCAAGTTTTCAAGTAACACAGAGAGAGACAGAGAAAAAGGGAGAAATAGAGAAAGATCTTGCATCTGCTGGCACATTCCTCACTGCTTGTAATGACCAGGACTGAAAGAGACTTTTAAGCCAGTAGTTTAGAAATCCACCCATACCTCCAGTGTGGGTGATGGGGACCTAAAGTATTGAACCACCACCTCAGCACTGCTACGCCTTGGTTCACATGAACAACAAATGGGTTCAGAAGTAGGAACGCTTGGACCTGAAATGAGCTCTCCAACATTGGATGTGGCCATCCCAAGTGTCACCTTAATCACTGCATCTAATGACTGTCCTGAATCTGTTTTCATAATGATCCTGACATGGTTTTGTGGCTCTATGAGCACTAACTATAGGAATAAAAGCTCAGATATGACACAGAAATTTTCAGTCAAACTAATCTAAACCAAAGATCATTAACTTTTTCTTCACAAACAAAAATGATCAGCTAAGACTCTGCTACTCAGAAAAGTACTAGCACACTTCAGGTTATGTTTATTTTTTTATCCATTCATATAGAATAGTTATATCACAATATTATCTATACACATATATGAATTATGCATTTATATACATATATGTGTATATATAATTCAAATAGGTGCTGAGTTCAAATAAAATGACCAGAATTTACCATATAAGTCTATACATATGATCTTTTAATTATGTCCTTGTTAACAGTTGGCAGGTTGTAGCCCAAATAACAAGTAATTCCTCACCACCCCCAAAGAAAGAAGAAGTAATTTCATGGATATTTGTTAAGAAATTTCAATAAATTAGCCATCATTAAACCACTACAAATGATGAAAATACTGTTGTATGCAAAAAGTCATTTGTGAAATTAATTGAATAAAAACATAAATCTCTCCTCAAAGGAAATAACATAACAAAATACAACCAAATACAACTGATGTTCAATTAGTCTGCTACCTGAGGTAACTATGGGTCAAACACCATATACATTGGCAACCAATTTTATTTGTGTCACTTTGCTTGGTGTTAAAATTGTCCTAGTAAAAAAGGTGTTGAGGCTGTCCTATCATGTCTCAGAATCTGTTATAAAAAAATAAGAAAAACAATTAAAATACCATAAAATGTTAACTGTCTTGAAGATTATCTGTAATATGCAGACATTATTGGAATGCACATTTCATTACATAGGAAAAGTCTAGAAGCTCTGGGCATGGAAAAAGCATTAGAATTATGTAAGTGCTGGTGGAAAAAAGCATTCCCAGCAAGAGAAGCCATTTTTGCAATGAGATGAACGAAGAATGTAACATTATCAGCAAACTTGACTGAACCACAAAGAATTGGGGGTGGAAGGGAGCAAGTTATAAGGCTGCATGGACCCCAAGTCAAACTAACTATTAAGCACAGTATTGTTAACTCCTGGGTAAGACAAGCAGCCCAAGAAGCAATAATAATAGATTTGCCTCGTGCTTCTATGTGGAAATAAGGATATCAGCTGGAATTCTAGGTTGTAGTATCACATTACATGGGAATTGAAATCATGGACAGATTAGCTAGATTATAGGAAGACAGCATGTATAAGTCCTTTTTTGAACCTTAGTATGGAGCGGGTAGATCAAAGAGAAAGCAAAAAGTAACATATGTGTGTTGAGAAAGTAGGACAATTAAGAATGAGCTCACTTAAAGACATCCCGGGAGGGATGTACTTCAAAAAAAGTCATTAACAGTACCAAGGCCCAGAAAGGTCAAATAAAATTCAGACTAAACATAAGCATAAGATTTGGCAACTGACAGATCATTGCTTGTCTTAATGAGAGAGATCCAATGAAGTGGGAATGCTGCCTTAGACATTTATAAAACTGCAGCAAAAAGCAATTTGAAAGCGTGTTTCCCATTTTAAGAATTTGAAAAAGGAAAAAAAAAATGTGAGTGCTTAAAGCATAGTTTTATCCATAAACATTAAAAAATCCAAGGCTCTGTTTTGGAAAGTCTATTTTAGAAAAGAATCTGAGATAAAATTTCGAGCTTTCCCCATTCAAGGGAACAAGGAGATGACGCCACCAACAGGAATATAGAGGTGGGTGCTGTGGATGAATGATACTCTGACAAGCTAGAATCAGTATTTATTAACTAATAGGTTACTAAAAGCTTGGGTGGAAATTTTGAATGAACTTAGTGAATTGAAGAACCAAGCTTGTCAGTGTATGTATGTAGAGCATTCTGGATGCAGACTTGTGTGTGACAATCATCTGTGTTAAACTTGATTCTAGTAAAATGAGAAAATGGAAATATTAGTGTTTTCCACAAATGTAAAAAAATATAGTTGCACTTGAGGCAGACAAAAAGGGGACAAAATGATAATTCACCCTTGTTTCTACATATAATGAGTTGTCTTAGTATTATCCAGGATTTTCTTTTTAAAATGCTTTGTATTTATTTATATATTTGAAAGGGCAAGAGGAGAAAGATCCTTCATGTGCTGATTCACTTTCCAAATACCAACAGCAGTTAAAATTGGACCAGGCTGGAGCCAGGAGCCAAGAACTCTCACAGACATAGGAACCCAGACACCTGAGCCTTGATTGCTGTCTCCAAGCATACATGTGAGTCAGAATATGGCATCTAGAGCAGAGATGGTACTCAAACCCAGACACTAAAGTATAGAATGCTGGTGCTCTTGGTGCTCCTGGTGCTCCTGGAAGTGTCATACCCACTGTACCAAATGCCCATCCCAAAAATTCCATCTCTCTTTCTCTCAGTCTCTCTCTCTCTCTCTCTAGATTTTCTCATCTCTCCTTCCACACACCCAATTCCTCTCTCTTTCCATCTTTTTTTCCTTCTTTCTCTCTCTCTATTTTTCTTTCTTGAAAAGAGATATCTTAAACTCTGGTTTGAAGTCATTTAGTTCAATATATGACAAGAAGTAGATAAATGATGAAGTAAAATTAAACAATATAATTATTTTTATTTGAGAAAGAAAGGAAAACACAAGGCTAAATGAAAATTCAGCCAGTTTTTCAAAAGCGGGGAGATAGGTAGTCACAAGAGAAAGGATTCAGGGAAAGCACAAGATAGAAGCAAAACTGTCTATTCATAGAATTTGATTCTGCATAACATAACGGCAAAATGATCATGAAAAATTTAACTCATTGAAAACTAAATTGAAATTTGGTGTAAAATATTTTAAATTTAGGCATATTTTCCCTATATGCATTTATGCATAAACTTTGGAGAAATCTCAAAGTAACTAATAATCCTTGAAAATTTCATGTTAATAAGAGAAAGCCTTCTACGAATTATTATTCAATAAAAATTCAGAATTTTTAGACACATGATGCTTTTTGTTTTACGTTCCTCTGTAGGAAGCCTAGAGAACTCGAAGATGCACTTGCTGTGCAAGTAGACGTGTGAGCCACAAGGCAGATCATGAAACTGCAGACTCCATTTGAGAACTACCTCAAAAAAATTAATGATAGAAGCAGTAATAGATAGATAGAAGCAGTAATCAGAAAAAAAAAAAAAACCCTGAAAGATAGATAGGGTAAATCTGCCTTTCAAATAAAAATAAGCAATAAGTCTTTAAAAGGATAAGGTAAATAAAGCCTGGCTCAAGGTTTTAGATTTTAGAAAGTTTGTGACCATCCCAATGGCATAAGTGAAGATTTAACAGTAGTCCCAAATAAGACAGTCAATGGCTGAATTAAATCACGTTTAGAAGTATCTAGATGTGGATTGTGTGGTGAGAATCAAAGAATGCAATGAGTCAAATATTTTTGTCACATTTCCCACAGCAGAATCTTATGAATGAGTAAGATTTTGTGAATGATACATTGCTAATATAGACTTGGAAAATGGAAGATTTAACTGAACTGATGGTAGTTTTGAACACATTGAAGACAGCAAAGAGAGTTACACAAAATCTTAAAATGATTTTATGATGCTGCATAAAGTATTAGAACACTTAAATAACATACACATATTCTGTATATACCTGTAGTGTTTACAAATTTTACACATTCCACAATAAAATTTCAGGTGTGCAATGACACCTCCAACCCCACCTAGCCCCCAGCCCACACCTGCACTCACCCGCTTGTCCTCCTCTCTCCCAACATGTTTTTTTTTTAATTTATACAATGACATGATTTCATTTGGCTTCACAACACAGACTTAATACTCTAATTCAACAAATAGCAAATATTTAAAAACATTGTAAATAATGGATAAATCTCAGTATGCCGATTTTGCTTATATGGATTATATTTTTTGATTCAGCTTCCTACTCATGTATACCGCTACAGCCAGCGGGTGGTGGTTCAAACTCATGGATTTTACTGTCAGTGGACATGACTCAGGCTTCGTCCTGAAACCAGCTAAGACTGCTGTGGGCATCGGGAAAGTGAATCAGCAGGTGAAAGATATTTTGTTCTCTTTCTCTCCCCCTTTGCCTCTCTGCCTCTCAAACAAGTAAATAGATAGAGAAACATTAAAAATAAAGAATGTAGGAAAGATCTTTGTGATTTTACTAGAACTGCAGAAACAATGTGCTCTGCATTTGTCATTTCTTGTCCACACGGATGCTCTCCTCAGAACTACACTCCATATGTTTTTCCATGTGCAAACGAGTATCCTCAAACTGTGGGAAAGAGGTGTTGTTCCAGGATTTCTCCACTTTTATAAAACTCCGCTGTAATCCATTTTGACACAGTGTAGATTCACTGTTTTTGTGGTTAGTATATTATTACTTATCATTTAAATTTTTCTCTTTGTTCAATCTGTGTGAAAAATCAAGTGTTTTCATAACTGTCCCTTAGAATCTAAGAAATAAATATAAACACCCTAAAACAATGAATGTTATTTGCAGAATGTATAACTTGTGATAGAAGTTTGTATAAAATGTTTACCTTACAACAATCTTAAATGAATTACTACCCCCATTTTATAGACGTTGAGATTTGCTAATGACTCAACAAAAAAATAAACGACTGGAAAGCACATCTCTATGGCACCTCCAGGCATCTTTCAGCCACCGCAGGTCCCCACTCCTAGGTGATAGAACACATGTGTGTCCCCCAACAAGACAAAAATAAATACTATACAGCTAGGGAGCAATTACAGTTAGGGAACAGCCAGGACATGAGGCATTCAGGAGTTCCTTTACTGAGATTAAGATCCACTCAATTAAATGAAATTAACTATATAAAAGGGACAGTGTAAGGATGCCATGCATAATGTATGTGAAACACTCTTGACATAAAATGCATTCAATACGTTCTCGGTACATTCAAGAGTCTACAAAAGGGGAGATATTCAGGACCAAGGAAAGATCTCCCAAGGTAAAATCACTGATGTTGATTTACGACTGCGTTTCAGTTTGAAGAATGAAATACTTCACATCCTTAATAAAAAGTCTAACAAACCACTAGTACACTCATAAAAAAATTCACTCTTAACA
This sequence comes from Ochotona curzoniae, assembly GCF_017591425.1. Taxonomy (NCBI): domain Eukaryota; kingdom Metazoa; phylum Chordata; class Mammalia; order Lagomorpha; family Ochotonidae; genus Ochotona; species Ochotona curzoniae. The sequence continues at coordinate 35,381,354 of NW_024466502.1, read as the reverse complement.
AAATTACTTTAATGATTAGTGGTAAATGTGCTCTCGAATGTCGGACGATCTGGAGAGTAGCAAAGTGCTTTATTTTTATAAGGATCATTTGTTCTGTATTTGACAAAAAAAAAATGAACATTTCATTCTGCTTTACTTTTAAATGGATATTACTGTCTGTTATTTGACAATGTCAACCAAAATGCCACACCAATCAGAAGAGCCCATTTATACTTAATAGGTAGGCTGCAGCACACAGTGCACCTTTGACTGATTTATGGCTTACAAATTCTACATAAACAATGTTGATATTTCCTTTTTTACCAAGTATCAGCACAAGACATTTCACAACTGTTGTTTAAGCAAAACACAACTGTTCTTTGCTATAAAAAAAAAAAGAGTAGCAAGTAACAGAATGTTGGTTTTAAAAAAAATACTGCTTATTTGTTGAAAACGGGTAGCTGCAATAGTAGTATATTTTAACCTCTAACTCGAGAAATTTCATGTTCATTAACTAGCAAAACATTCTGCTTGAATTTTGAGTTGTTGGAACTGAGGGTTAAGCTATAGAATAATTAGGAGGCAATGTTTTCTAACTATATTTTTATGAGTAAAACCAACAATTAGCATATGAACTTTATAAGTATAGATCCTAAGTGCTCTTTCGCTGTCAGAGCCTTGATAGAATATTCCCCTGAACTTAATTTTGAATATCTTCCTGTTGCTTGTTCTCATTTAAATGTTAATGTGGCCAGCAAGTTCAATTGCATACTACCTTTAATATAAACCTGCGTTTAATTAAGTGATGGAGCAAATTTTATCAACATTTTGCAGTTCTAATATTGCTCTCCAGTCATGTGAACAGATTTCAAATACCCAGAGTCAGTATTGTAAGAAAAAAAAAATCACTGTGATTTCTTTGGATTTAGGTGTTAGCGTTCTTTTTTCTCTGTGCTTTTCCTGCTCTCTTGGAAGTGTGTGTGTGTGTGTGTGTGTGTGTGTGTACATGCATGCAAGCACGTGTGTGCTTCACTAAGCAGGACAGGAATTCAAGAGGAAATGCATTACTCTTGAGTTCCGGAGCACTTAAACAGATTTATGGAATGTATTTGTGTGCTCAAGCATATTGAGACCCATATAAAAACCAGCACATTCCAGAAACTCAAAATCATCTAATAATCTCTCTTACTTCCCATCTTATCAAGGAGAAACAACCCTCAACCATCACTAAAGCTTCAAAAGCCTATCATTTAAGCAAATCTCTAGGATATCCCTTGTTTTTAATATCAGAGGCTCATTACTTGTGCTTTAAATATACACACTAATGTGGAAATTTGGATTCGCAAATGTCATATACACGTATACAACTGGACCAAAGCTGTTAAGCATTCATGGTTGTTTAATTGAAGTTATTCTGAGCTTGATGTTGTTGTGTGTTTTTCTTTTTAAATCTAGTAAACCTGACAAACAGGAGTGTCAAACTAAAGGTCAGACTAATACCTCGGAAGGTGTAGCAATGGATTTTGTGGGGGCAAACTGATTAAATTAAGTCAGCTTAATTCAGAGCAGCAGGAGCAACAGATGCTGTTGTCTTTGTTTATTTTCCCTTGTTGCCAGATGGAAAAGGAGAAATAAATACTAGGACAGAGAAGAAAGCTGCTGAACTGTGTTTCTACTCTATCTTGACTTACTGCAAGATGTCAATTTGCAAAGGGCTCCAGTGATACAATCCAAGCGGTTTGTTTTGAAGTGAACTTTCTATCCCTAGTGACCTTTATGAAGGAAGGTAGGATAGAAATCACCTACATAAACAGCATAGATTTTTCCCCCCAGAAGCTGTAAGACAACTATATTCTCATGAAGGCTGTTTATGGAACTCAAGATTTCTGTCTTGTCCTTACTGCATTTTGAGTAGCTTGTATTTTGTAGCACATGGCAGAAAACAAAAGTTTAGGATCCAACGTGGATCTGATCATTGCTAAAGACCATTTTAGCATTTCTATCCAAAAAGATATCTCTCTTACACTTCATTTTATAGTAGCCCTTTTAAAGTCAGGCAACTAAAGAGAAATCTACTTTTCATTTCATTTCAATAATGATTCAACAAACAACAAACAAAGAAATGGTATAGTGGTTGTTTGGCTTTTACTAATTTACCTAGGTAACAGTGTCATGGGTTAGTTGCTAATGCTTCATTGAGAAGTATCAAATCAGTGCTGAAAAAGTGAAGCAAAAGTTTAACAAGTTGAGGAAGAATGGAGGAATACTAAGTTGGCCACCACTTCACGGTTATGGTCAGTAACGTGTGTGTGTGTGTGTGTGTGTGTGTGTGTGTGTGTGTGTGTGTTGGGGGAGTGGGGAGCAGTAGTTCTGGAAAAGTTTTTAAAAATGCCAGGAGCATTCAGTCAGAGAAAGAGCATTCATCTGCCTTTAAGCTTTTTCCTATTATCTGTCTGTTGTTAGACCAGTTCCTTCCCTCAAAAGAATGGCAGTTTATGATATTTCTGGTTTCTCTGGCTCCCTGGAGCAGCTGCATGGTCACGAGTTTCTCTGGTAAGAGCCAGCATTTCTGCAGGCAGTTTTTGCAGCAACAGGTCCAAATAGTATTACTATTTTTTAAGATTTTATTTATTCTTATTGAAAAGTCAGATTTATAGACAGAAAGGTGGGGGAGAAAGAGAGAGGGGAGCAGAGAGAGACAGAGAGACAAAGATCTTTTGTCCGCTGACTCACACCCTTAAGTGGCTACTGAGTCAATCTGAAGCCAGGAGCCAGGAGCTTCTTCCAGGTCCCCTGGCTGCAGGGACCATCCTCTACTGCTTTTCCAGGCCACAAGTAGGATGCTAGATGTGAAGTAGAGCAGCTGAGACACAAAGAAGCAGCCATATGGGATCCTGGCAGATGCTAGACGAAGATTTAGCCACTAGGGTACCTTGCCAGGCCCAGTTCCAATATAAACAGCCATAAATGCAGCACTTGATCTGGAAGTGAGCACGTAACACAAATCATGTTGATTGATTTTGTAGATAAGTTATTACCACCTGAGATGCAGAATTCTCCTTTCTGAGTTCCTTCAGTGGTGCTAAGTTGACCCTTCGACTGCCTGTGGAATTCTCTTTCTTTGGGGAAAAACATACATAGCAAAAGAAGGAGAAGCAGCAATGAGACAGCAGAGTGGAAAGCATGAGTGATCTGGTGTCTGTTTTCACTCCTTTGGTATCTCAGATAACCAATGGTTCCAATAACTTTTGTTTCACTTCAAATTTTTAACAGACTACTTTGTTTAAATTGTCTTAAGCTGAGATTGTGTCATTTGCATGTGAAATACATCCTGCCTAATGCAGCATGTATTATGTTCATTTTTCAGAAAAGAAAATGGAGACATTAAGTCATTTGCTGAGCATCATTGATTTAGTGGGTATTTTGACTAACTCCTAACAGCCATTCTGGTATGTGTGCCACTGAGAGAAATCGATTGTCACATATTTACTCCCAGTTATTGCATAGAAAAGCACACAAGGGCACTACATTATATCGAATATGCATTAATTTGATGGGTGATTGAAAAAAAAAAGTATTGTCCTATATTCCAAAATTAAAGCAAATCATTTGAATGTAAATTTAAATTGTATAGAATTCTAAACATTTAAACAATTTGCAATTTGTACTGTAGTAGGTACATCTTTTCGTGGTCTTGTACATCATTCCTTTCTCACAGTAGAAATGGAACAAATGTTTACTAAAGATTATTATAAGCAACACTGTGCTTATATATATTTTGCTATCACATTGAATTTTCCCAACAATTGTTATGCCTCTTCTCCAGGTGTAGAAGCTATCCCACAAAAGTACTTTTTTCTCAAGTTGCTAAGGTCTGAGGAGGAGATAGAGTTTGATTCTCTGTATGTATGACCTCAGAGGTCTTTATCCCACAAACCGTGACACAAAGTAACAATTTATATTCAGGCTACTGTGGGCTTTGGATAAATGATGATTTTTTTGATGTTCAGTATAGATTTAACAGTTAATCAAATAACTAGTTAAAGTATAAATATGATAAAAGACAAAAATATCTCTCATAGTCTTTGCCTGAAATAAAAATTTGGTCTAAAATATTGAACGCTTAGTCTTGCCCTAATTTTGTATAAAAACATTCTAAAAACATCGCGTATTTTGAATTGTGAAATATTAGAAATTATTCAAATTCATCAAATGTATGTTGATACATCAGAGCCAAAAGAAAAAAGAAATTGAGATTTTCCTGATATATAAATGCAAAGCTAATGAATTACATACACCAGAAGGTCTCTTTTCTTTTCTACAGCATCTAATTACTCTAAATATATTAGTGCATATATTAGCATAATTGCTTAGTACTTTTAGACATCCATAGATAAGATTACCTACCAGTCTGTCTCAGTTAATTTCTTGATGTTTTCAATCCGGTGAACATGAAATTGAAATATATATGTGTGTGGGATATGTGCATACATATATTTAAGTGTTATAATGCATTGCCTATGATAATTTGAATATGGAAATTAGTCTTGTTGAACAGTAAGTGGTTTCTATGTGGAGTTAGCTTGTTAAGCTAATTTAACTTGTCTCCTTTAAAACCTTGTAGAACTTTTTATTTTAACTTCCACAAACTGTATTTCAAAATGTTATTGTGGTTCATTGGACAGTACCAAACAAAAATGGAGGGAAATTGTAACTACTAATTACACAAGTGTAAATGTGACACAGTTTACCTCCTGATAGCTAGACAAAGGAGAAGGGAAAGAAGAGAAATAAATAGCCATACACAAAGATAAGATATCAACAAGTAGTCAGCCTGTTTCAGCATGTCAGTTCAATCAACAAAGCGGTGCAATGATGCCACACACTTAGGAAGGCTAACTGTTAAAAATAAATTTAATTAGGTCACTTTAAAATAATCAGGCTTACTAATTTTTTAAGAAAAAAAGTCTGAGCCTTGTAGAATTTAACAAGAACAGAATTTATCCTGAGCCTTTTTAGAAATATTGTGTCAAATCATATTTCTGTCCCTGTGTAAGAACAAGTTACAGTGGGAGTGCATTTAAGATATATATAAATGCAGGGATATATGCACACATATGCATGTGTATATACTTACTTTCACATATGCGAAGATCTCTGTGTTCACATTATTACAATAACTTATTAAGCTTGTTGTTTATGCCATTTGCCATATCCTTGCAGCTCCACGTTCCTAGGCACAAGATACCCTGCCTTGTAAGGTGCATGACTTGAGAGGAGGTGGAGCAGAAGGGATATGGAGCAAACTTCTCAGTAGAACTGTATTGCACTTGAGGGAGAAACACCCTTTTCATGATCACAGTATTAAGATTTGAGAATGTTTCTCATAATACAACACAGTGCTATCATGATTGATGACAAATACAATTATCTCTTCCTTTCAAATAAATGGCTTTATTTGGTAATATCCTAATATCAATGTAATCAAAATGTCTAAAAGCATAAATCATAACATTTGATTTTTTTTCTGAAGCTCCATCTCAGTATTCTTTATCTTAAAATCAAGAACAGTATTAGAATTTCTGAAGAAACTAATCCTAGGATCTTCATAGGTATAAGCTGTTGTACTCAAAGGAACGGGCAAACTCCAAAATGTATCCCAAACATTTCAGGATTTCACAGGTTACACAATGACAGGTGATAATGTTTGAGTAATTATTAAGAGATGGTTTCAGCAAAATCATAATTTAAAAAAAAGTTAATATAAGCACATCACACATTAGCTGTTGTATAGCTTTGGGAAAGCAGAATAACACCAATAAACATAAATAGAACCATTCTATCAAAAGTAATAATAGACAGTGACTGTAGCTTGAAAGATCAGGATCAAAGTTGTCAAGAAGAAACTGCGTGGAAAAGGGTAGTGGATTTGAAAACAGCAAGCATGGATTTAATCTCCACTTCTGAATTCACAAACAAATAATGATCTGACTCATACTTTGATCTTCCCAAAACCTTAATTTCTATGTGACATAGTATTCTTTAGGTACTTTACTTTTCTCATCTACTGACTTCTTTAGAATTCATTCAGGCTTATTCAACTTCCATCTAGATTAAAAAATAATAATCCTTCTTAAATTTTCCTCTTATCTACTTTCACATGTACCTCTACCCTTTATGAATGTGTTATGTTGTTACTTCCAATCAATGTTTGCTCGTTTTATTTTTACCACCAGATTTTCAAAAAATAGAGTTACTCTCTTTTTGCTCCAACACAATATAAACTGTTCTCGCCACCATGATGCCAAGCGAATTGGATGATTTCATGATTTTTCTCTTGGGAGCAGTGTCTAGGTGGAACTGTTTAAGACATCATCCTGGACACCTGCCTCCCATATTGGAATACCTGGAAAGGAGTCCAAAAACTTCTTCCAGTCTAGCTACCTGCTGAAGGGTTCCCTGGAAAGCAGAAGTTGGTGGCTATAGTATTTTGTTCCCTTCCACTCAAGCGGAAGATCCAAATGGAGTTCATAGTTCCTAGTTTCAGCCTGGCTGGTCCCTATTTAGGACAAACAAACTAGTGGATGAGTTTTCTTCACAGTGCTATCACTCAATTTTAATCCATAAAACAAGAATTTTTAAAAAGAATTTTTAAATGATATTTCAATAATAGCTGACAATATTATAAATTGCTTTGTTTCAAAGAAAAACTCAACTTCTCTCCATTTTCCGTAGTGGGTTTCTGTATAAGGTGCTTCAGGACAAAATTCTAATTGCAAAAATACTACTAGAAAATATGCATTCCAGCTGGACTTGCACAGTTTCCATATATTAAGTGCATTTTAATATAAAAAAATAAAGATATTGGAATAGTTGAGGGGATCTGGAGATGCAATAGCAAAACTTTCATACCAGGTACCTTCTGGACTTTATGCCTCTTTGTTCACTTATCCTCATGCCATTTTTAGACTCTCCCTCAATGGCTGAATCTCAAAGTTGCTGTTCTTCAATGCTTATCCGAGACACTTTGGCCATTATATTACATGCCATCTGATCAAACTCTATAATAACTTAGCTGAAATGAAAGTAAATTAAACCCATATGAGCAACTGTAAGATCTCTAGAAGTGATGTAGTAGTATGTTACTAGAAAGACAAGAGAGAATCAGACGAATACTTGGGCAGCAATTGCTGTTCTTGGAGCCCAAACTGGGAAAGCAGAGAGTAGCTCACACTCCTGTCTTCCTGTGCATTTATTTCATGGATCTCTCTCTCTCTCTCATTGATCTTGCTTTGTCCTAGTTCCGTGTTTCAAATATGAGCATTTTGGGATGAATGACAGAGTGATTCTCTGAATTTACAGAATGACTCCAACTTACTGAATGCCAGTATGAATGAAAAATCCAGCTTGATTTTTCAGAAGGGGAGAGTTGTGTTTAAAAAATAACTCTACTCCAGGCCCAGCATGGTAGGTAGCCTAGTGCTTAAGTCTTCACCTTTCATGTGCCAGGATCCCATATGGGCGCCGGTTCTAATCCCTGCAGCCCTACTTCCTATCCAGCTCCCTGCTTGTGACCTGGGAAAGCAGTAGAGGATGGCCCAATACCTTGGAATTGTAAGAGGCTCTGGGTTCCTGGCTTCAGATTGGCTTAGCTCCGGTCATTGCGGCTGCTTGGGGAGTGAATCAATGGATGGAAGATCTTCCTCTCTGTCCCTCCTCCTCTCTGTATATCTAACTTTGCAATAAAAATAAATCAAATCTAAAAAATATCACTTTACTCCAATATTAATTTTCCGCCAATCTTGAAACACTTGAGTTACTTTGCATAAAATTTCTTCTTGAATTCAGTAACCATAGTGTATTTTCATTTTTAAACACCCCAGCTATTCTATGTTGAAGAATACCCTCCCACCACTCCAGTCCTTACAGAAATGAAAAGAAGAACGAATCTGTGTTTGGAATGTTAAGTTAGACAATTCAGTTCCAGGTTTTATAAGGAATTTCAATTAAGAAAAAATACTTTATTTTTCTCCTGTGGTCAGCTGAGCTAAATCAAAGGCAAAGAAATGTGAAGTCCCAGTCTCCCAAGTTTAGTTCATGACTGCACTTGCTCACGGTACCAGAAGCACTCCCTCTGCTCCTACAATTTAATAAAGGTGGAAAAGATTGAATTTCCTAACTTCACCCAAACCAATTAATCAGCCAGCAAATTAAAGTCAGCTGTGGATTGAAACTCTCAGTCACAGTTTGGACTTGCTATCATCAGTTACATTATTGACAAAGGAAATCAGATTTATAGACTGCAGCAGGGCATTCAGACACTTTTGGAAATGAATATGATTCTCTATATTATTTTCCTCAGGCTGCATACTGTGGACTCACTCTCACACATTATTACTGGAAAGAATAGCGTAAGTGCTGCCGTTATAAGTCCAATTGCCACAATGTTATAACAATTTAATTTCACAGTGATAGTGCTGTAAAATTTGCTTTTTCAAAGAAAAATTGTTTTTCCTTCTAAGACATCAAATTAACACTTAGAAGATATTTCATAAAGCAAATGCAATATTAGACTTATGTTAAGTGGTGAAACAAAAACAAACACACAACATCTTAGCATTTCAAATTTTGTCCTTAAAATACTGCAACTTAAGCTCTTGCTGCTATCACAGTTTAGCACTGCCCTGAAATTATGTGCTTGAAGGCGATTCGTATTTTCTTCTGTATTAGTTGTCTAATAACTCCCCGGTAGCTGTCATATGGGGTTTGGTAACACTTCAACTTAATGACGCTAATTACACCTAAAATGCTTTTGTAACATGTATGCAAGTATTTTATAAATTTTGTTCATAACTAAATGAACTTAAAAGGAATTCAGCACTCTTTGGATTATAAATTGAATGATTACTCCTTCAGTAGACTTAAATCCCAGTAATCTTATTATGTATCAATGGCACAACTTAAATCTCTAAAATTAGTTAAATTAGCATTAATGGCAATTTTGAACACCAAACACTGCCTATCTGCGGGTTGACTAAGCATTTTCATCACCACTTCAAGCATGGATGATGCACCATTTCTACACATATCATATTTAACTAACGGATTAATAAGCAAAAAAAAAAAAAAAAAAGAAGACCAAAAAGTAAATTAGAGGCTCAAAACAGGGAGTTTTTATTTCAATTCTTTCAAATCCTCAGATAGTGTTGTATGTTCTATTCATTCACCATTCCTTTCTTTGTGGAACTTCTCAGTTCATTTTGAACAATAAAAAAAAATCTCTTTATGTATTATTATTCATCCCTTCTAAAAATATTTGTGTATGAGCCAACATTAAAAATAAAACATGCCAGAGAGTGAGTCATTTTCTAATCACTCATTTATGAAATTTCAGCAATAATTGACTCTCATTTGGTGTGAACAATAGGAAAATAAACAATAACAATATGGATGTACCTGTGTATCCTAATTGATGTATAGTATAGCCAGTGGCTGCTAAAAACTTTAAGGATCTATCCAGTTTTTTAAATGTCATGCTCACTCACAGAAATAAATAACTAAAATAAAATTGTTTAAGTTTCCAATTCTGGAAAGTGAATATGAAAATGTCAAGAGTAAGTGCATTGTTGCCAGGCATATTTGGAAATTTGGAGAAAATCTCTTTATGAAAAATAAAATAGATGCCAATTCTTAATAAAACAGGGTGATTCCATCAGTTGAACACATCACTGTGAAATTTTGGTGCTGTCAGAGACAAGATCAGCAAGCCAGGAAGTAGCAGGAACTGAATCACTGGGCTTGCTGGACTCAAGTCTGAAATGATTCAATTGTTTTTCGCCCAAGTATTCTGTGGTGCTTTGGGAAGTCACCCAAGCAGACTATGACATGTTATCTTGAAGACACAACAGCACAGGTCTCATCTGGTTCATTATGCTTACTGAAAAACAGAACTATCCAGATTTGGAATTGAGGAAATTGCTAGCCTAAATTTCAATGCATTATTTCTGAAGTTTGCCACAAATTGTAAACTGTTTAAATCTATCCTTTTCAATGTATAGAGCACGAAGTTGTTTGTGTGTATGTAAATGAGTATGTACACAATACATTTTTGTTGCTTAAAGATTGTTTTTATTGGAAGGCAGATCAGAGTTTATGGAGAAACGGAGAGACAGAGAAAGATCTTCCACCCACTGACTCACTCTCCAAATGTCTGTAACAGCCAGATGTGGGTAGATGTGAAGCCAGGAGTCAAGATCTTCTGGATCTTCCATGTGTGTGCAGGATCCCAAGGCTTTGGTCCATCCTCCTCTGCTTTCCCAGGCCACAAGCAGGGAGCTGGCTGTGATGTGGAGCAGCTACAGCATGAACCAGCACCCATATGGGATCCCATCATTTGCAAGGTGAGAATTTAGCCATTGGGCAGTTGTGCTATGTGGGCCTGTGCAGGGAATCTTGAAACTCTCCTGGAATATACAAATTTTAAAAACTACTTGCACCAAAATAATTTGTCTTTAGAAAACATATTTATTTTTTTTTTGTTTGAAACCGAGAGTTACAGAGAAACAGAGCAATGTTTTCCATCTGCTGGTTCATTTCCCAAACAGCCAGTTACTGGAGCTGGGGAAGATTTCATCAGGAGCTTCTCTCAGGCTCCCACATGGGTGCACGGACTGAAGCAGTGGCTGCTTTCCAATTGTGTAACAATGAGTTTGATTGGAGTGGAGCACCCAGGACTCGAACTAGTATCTCTGTGAGATCACAGTGTCATAAGTGGTGGCTTACACTGGTAGACACAACACCAGCTCCCAAATAGTTCATCTCCCTTTTCATGAACTTTTGGAAATATGTCAGTGTATTTCATTATAAAGTGTTAACTTTTTAACTTATCACCTATGAAATTCCAGTAATTACACTGAGCTTTGTAGAAAGTTGAAGCTATAAAGAGATTAACAAATTCACTTTTTAAGATTCTATTATTTATATCAAAGTCCATGGGGAACGATCTTCAATATCCCAACAGTTGGCTCTCCACAATTACCCTTTGAATGGCTAATTTTTTTTTATTCATACCAGTTCATAGCTACTGAACTGTTTTGTGTCTAGGTTCGTCTTTTCTTTAAGCCACTGACTAGCCTGTTGACATGTTACCAAGTGTCATCCATAATGTTTTGGTGGCAGCTATCTGCTTTCTTGGAATTATTTAAAGTAGGTTTCCCACTAGCCAGTTCCCTCAATCTTTTAAATAGTTCTTACTCGCTCTAGCGGAAACAACAGTGTTTCACTCAATGCACCCTTGTAAAGCTTACACTTACACTTAAAGTTCTGTGAACATGGACAGCTGACATCTGACAAGCTCTTGGCCACAGGAGACTCCTTGACTAAGGTGCAGCCCACAGGTAAGGTTGGGAAAAGGTAAGCAACCAAAGCCTTAGACCCTGTTCCCCACATTGCTTCAAATATAAAGAAATCACCCCAGACCTAGCAATCAATACAACAGCAATTACAGTTTCAAGTCTTCAGGATTAGCTATTCTTTATAGACAGTTCAATGTTCCTCACTTCTGTAGCACACAAGACCATGCCCCGGTAAGATGCTTCATGTAATTTTCTATATCAGAATATATTTGCATAAAACATAACACACCAAATTTTGAATTCTCTAAGATATATGCAGCCAAAAAGTACTTTGATGCAAGTGTTTTTCTTTAACTCAATACGCAATCCTATTGAATCAAGCCTATTTTTTTTTTTACACAAAGACTGAGTCTAATTCTTAGAACTCTACCTAAAGAGAGCAAATTCTGTTGTTTCAACCTTTTGTGACAAATATCTGACATTCTTTTTCTATAATTCATAGCATGGAAAATCTTGTCCTCGTCAAAACAGGTCGATAGTTCAGAAGATACTGACCAAGGCTGATTGTTTTGTCTTCCTAGAGATGCCCCAGTAGTTCTAACCTCTAAACTATACTTTTTTAATTTTTATTTTTATTTCTAGTTTTACACAGCTCTATTCATCAATGTGTATTTAAATTGGCTAAAAACATAGCCATTGATTTACTGCATTTCTAAGAGTATCAATAAGAAGCTTCATAAATATACCTTTCCACTTTTTTATTCTTAAGGAGTTAACAAGTATGGTAGAATCTCATTATCATAGCAAAGTCATGATAATCATTACAAGAGCTTTCCCTACATTGGTTTCTCACATTGTTGTATCCAAGCAAGCTAATATAGAGAAGCACCATGCACTGATAAGATTTGAAACTCATTTATTGCTGGCAGTGGAGAGTGGGTTCATACCCAAAGATTTCTGGACCCAAATCACAGAACAACAGGGTTAATAATGGCAAAAAAAAAAAAATCACAAACCAGAAGGTGTTTAGGGGAACTGAGCTAACACAGAGCTGTCTTATGAATGAAAAATTAATAATCTGTAACTTAGCAAACCTTTGTTGTTGTACCATTTACTGCTGAACTATCAACATCACTGATCTCAAACTTTAGTATCCCATAATGATACAGTGAATTTCTTAGGCTACTTGATGCAGCAGCCTAGGAAACAGACTCCCTGATTGTGTCAGATTCTTACTCCTTTCTTCACTCCTCCCATAGAATTTCTTATCAAATTGCCTTTATTACAAACCTTCATACCGGTGTTTACTTTTGAAACCCAATCAAAGCAGCCCATTTTTTTTCTAAAATTATCAGTTTAGTAAACGATTATTAGAAGACCATAAATACGTCCTACTGAACTAAGCAAAAGTATTTGAAAATTCAGCATTTTGCTTTCATTCTGCCCTCCAAGAATATAACATTTTTCTAAGAGGTGAGAATTATCTTGTTAACTTTTTTCTACCAACAACAGATACAAGAACTTTTCTTTTTAAGTTCATTTGTTCACATAACTTCTTGAATTTTATTCTTAAAATGTCCTGGTTTCCTTTCACATTTATCCATTCTGTGCTTTATCTTTCATCTTTGAAAAGATACTTTTAGACTTGAGCTTATTCAGATTTTCCCAAACTGTCATATTGGACGTATTTGCTAGCTCATACCTTTCTCCTGAATTGCAGTTATGCAGAAATGTATCATCAGAATTTGCTTCAGAGCCTTTCAACGTTCTTGTCACATGTACATGATAGAGTTACAAATCAGATTGGGTTTCACATTTACCTTTTCTGCTTTCTTAAAATCAAGAGTGCCTTTGAATCAGCTGAGAAATTCTGTCGTTCACAATTCTATATTCCAAAGACACACACTCACTGTAATGGGAAGATTTCCATCACTTTCACATCTTTGGTCAATTTTCTTACCTTGTCTGAAAGAAATTCAGCAACTGCCATGCTATCTCATGTAAAATGGAATGGTCAATTGATACATTTTTTAAAAAATTATTAAACGCTGTCCTTCAGTAGAATTAAGTTCCTAACAGATGTTCACTGAGTTCAAATCCACCACAATTTGCAATCAGATGTTTTTGGTGTTACTCTGCAAAGCTATCATTAAATTTTAGTGAGAATCTTCATCATTACTTTATATGTATTTTGATTTTTTTAATGCTTATTTATTCATTTTATTGGAAAGACAAATTTAAGAGAGAAGGAGACAGAGAGTGAAAGATCTTCCTCCCATTGATTCACTTCCCAAGTGGCCAGAACGGCCAGATCTGAACCAATCCAATTCAAAGCCAGGATCCAGGAGCTTCTTCAGGGTCTCCAACACACCTGCAGGGGCCCATGGCATTGAGCCATCCTCCACTGCTTTCCTAGGCCACAAACAGGGAGCAGGAATTGGACGCGGGGCAGCTGGGACATGAACCAGCACCCATGTGGGATAATGGTACAAACATGGCCAAGATTTAGCCAAAAGCCTTTCATACAGGGCCTTATATGTATTCTTTATTTGTATTTGTATGCATGCATTTCTTGAAACCACATTTATTTTCATGTTACACTTTTAATCAGTCAGATTTGACAGAGCATTAACCCATAGTAATATTAAGTCTGCTTTGTCTTACTTGCACTTCTGGTCATGGACTCTCTAGTTGCTTTGTAAATGATGCATGTAACAGTGAAGCATCGGATTCTCAATATGTTTCCCTGATTCTATTCTTTTCCCTTGAATAAAGTATGGACATCTGAATCACTCAGCTTAGAACAACCTAAGAGACTATCACTGACTAGGTCATATACACAACATAAACTCATTTGTGAATCCAAGGTCAGGGTTACAATATAGTTGGGATCTGTGGAGGGCTGCCATCTCTGTGTCCTCACATGGAAAAGAGAGAGGCAGAAAGCAAGTGCAAGCTTTCTGATTCATCTTTCTGCAAGTACAGCAAGTTCCTTGAGGGCCCCAGCCTCATGAATTCTTCTCCACTTAAACACCTTCCAAAGGCCTCATGCCCAAAGGCCATCGCTGTAAGGGAATAGCTTTACTATATGCGTACTCGCTCCATATGAACATCCATTGCTCTGCTTATCCAGTAATATTAAACTTACAATAATATTTTTAAATTTTATTTTATGGCATTTTTGGAAGAGGGTAAGGTTATGAGGATTCTGTCCTATGAATCAGATAAGATCTTTATAAAAAGGGTTGTGAGAGCTAATTATTGCCATTTTGTACATCTATAAAAACCACACAGAAAGCAGTGATGTGGCTCTCACCAGTCACTAATCTTGCAGCTGACGTGGTCCTATGCTTCTAGCCTCCAAACTGTGAGAAACAGATTTTTGTTTTCGAAAACTTAGACAGGTTCAGGACTTTTATTATAGTAGCATGAACTAAGTCAAATTGGTACTGGGAGAAGGGTTAGACACATATGATTGTACAGTACCTTGCTTATTAGTATATTTTGTATGTTTTAGAATGCATGCTTATATTAACTGATAATATAGTTTGAAGTGCTCTTGTGATTGCTTCTGGTAATGGCTGACTCTTGTCATGTAATCTTTGCATGTATAGGCATATCTATGAGTATGTTTGTAGGTGTGGCATACTAACAGAGCAACAGATTTCAAATAATGCATCAGAAGTGCTCACATAAATAAAAATTTAAATCATTTTGATTACATTGATGAATAGGCCAAAGAATCTATTTCCTTTTGTTTTCATGTGCTGAAACTAATTCCTACTGGGAGATCAGTGCTTTGTCATCACAGAGTGTTTAGGAAACTGTATTCTTGACTATGGAAAAAGTGGCTAGTTTCCATATCCTCATTCGTTCCTAAATTGTAGCCGTCAGTCTGAAGACACAGTTACTCCACAGCTCTTCAGGAAACGTTGGGTCCTCCAGCATCACTGAGTCCTAAAAGCCAGTAAAGATGCACCAAGTTCCTCTCCACAAAAGTGCTTGCTTAGTCATAGATCATCACATGTGGATAGTCATGAACATTGTTAGCCTAACAGTGACATCTTAGGTTTATGTCTGTAAGGACAAACTTACCGAGAATTACATGTTTTTAAGCTTCATAAAAAGGTTCCATCAACTAATTTTAATTCAAGCTCTTTAAAAAATTATTTTATTGTCTTATCTTACTGGTCATATTGTAAACCCACTGCATTTTATCTAATAAATATTTTAAGCTCCAATAGCTACATAGTACACACCCGATTCATTAACAATGCATTTGAATAACCTCTATTAATCTAGTATGACACAAAACAAATTTCTAGGTGAGCAGTAATGGTAAAAATATGATATGGGCTCTCTCCTACAACAAGTAAAAAGCTGTAACTCACTAAGGTGCAATTAACAAAGCCAAGTCTCAAAAAATAGCTATCAAAATTCAGAATTATTGCAACTCTCAGAATTAATAATTGTTGAAACTATTTAAAAAGCAATTGTTAATATCTATTATTGTTTCTTTTTTTATCTGCTATTAATAATTGAGGCAATTTTACGAAGACTGACTTTGTATTATGGTGACATGTAAAGTGGCTGAAGCATGGATGTTTTATGTTCTAGTCTTGAATGGGATGAAACAGAAGACAGAGATTGAAGGCAGGCAGTTTGTAAAGAACTTCACTTCTAAACGTGGATTTCTCTTTAATACAATGTCAACAGTGCCACATGAACATAGCAATGCTTGAGGAAATCTGAATTCCTAATGAAACATCATTCAACTAATCCACTGTGGCCAGACATATAAACCACCTGCCCTCTTTGTAAATTCTGCACACTGCATGTTCTTGCTGAGTGTCTCAATTCCACTGTGCTCGAAGCAGAAAACATCACCATGATTTCAAAGGGAGTTCCTCATGGTTAGCACCTGCTATAAATGATGGATTTCCATGTCAGCTTAGTATTTTTTAGCTTTGTCAGTTCAAGCCATGTCTTTAATGTAGTTTTAATGGTACCATTTTATTGTTATTATTATTTAATACAGTCAATGCACAGACTTAACAAAAACTGCTTGCAAGTAGGCATTTTCCAATCAATATTTTAGATTTTCTTGATTAAGAAAAAAATATAATTTCTTCCATTGTAAGAAAAAGTCTCCATATTTTCTCAGATGAATATTATGTAGGACATTCAGTCATATCCAAACACATATCTTGATATTGCCATAAATTGAGGTGTATTAATAGAAGAACATCTATTTTCATAGGTAAGACATTGAGTCAAGCTAAACAACACAGATAAAAATCGCCAAAACCACTAATCATAAACATAGATGAAATACAGAAGGGTTTAAGTTATTGCAATTGTTATAAATCTTCATTTTATTTTAAATTTCTTTTAAATGTTGCTTATTTTAAAGATAAAAAGGTAGAGACTCAGCTTTTAGTCTTCTCGTTCAGTCTCTCCAAATGACCACCATGCACGAAGGTGGCCTGGATCAAAGCTGAGAGCTCAGATCTCAACTGCTGTCTTCCTCAATGACCTGCAGCATCCTCTGCTACCTTCCAGGATGCGCACTAATAGGACCTGACATTGGACGTGTAGCCAGGAAGACCCTAGGCACTCTGATACTAGATATGAGTATTCGAACCGCTTTCTATTACGTTATTATTAATTTTAAATGTATACTATAAGTTAGTAATACAATCCATTTCCATGTATTTCATATCCTAATCCCCCTAATGATATCACATAATAGGGTATTTGTCACAACTAAAAAACTTCATTTGGCTTCTATCTTTTAATTTTTTCATTTAATGCCCTTCTATTCACCCCTCCCAATCATTTAGTCCTCAGTTTCTTTATTAGAAAATCCACACTTCATTACTTCCACTCTCTAATAGTATGTTCCATTAACACATTCACCCTTCAAAAACTCACCGTTAAGTTGAGAATCTGAGATGATCCCAGTTACAATGATATCCACCGTCCACAGTGTGTTGGACAGATATGCGTCACCCACACATTTAAAGACATGATGCACAAGTTCATCCATATATGACAGCAGTCCAAAAAAACATTAATAGAAAATGGAAATAAGAAATAAGGTCCTTTTCATGAATTTCTGAAGTATCCTTGTGGATAGTCATCCACAGATCTGGGCTTCCTGGCCTTTGCTGGATGTCATGAGGACACAGCACACTACGCCCCCAGAAGCTGGCAAGAGGCTTGACAATCTGAGACCTTACTTTGACCTGAAGACTGACAGGCAGCCCCAGACCCGAGGTACATGTCCTGTTTTTCTCTGCTTGAAAGTCCCCCATCTTGCAGTCGGGAAACAAAGAAACAAATTAAGGGCCACTGTGGTCAGGTCAGGCTTACGGATTGCTCTCCATCAGGAAGGTTTGTATCTACAATTTACCTTTAAGTTGATTGGTGCCTATGGGGGTTGAGGGAACAAATCACGTTACTGTTACTAATGCCCTGGGCTTCCTGAGTATCACACTATAAAGTTTCACTATTAGACTCAATAAACGGATCAGGGAATCCCTGTGTCTATGGAACAGTATCATGAAAATAAGTAGGGGCTTAGTACAATGTTTCAATTGCCTAAATCCTACCTTGCAAGTGCCAGGATCCAGTATGAATTCTGGTTCATGTTCCAGCTGCTCCATGTCCCATCGAGCTCCCTAACTGTGACCTGGAAAGCTGCGGAGGATAGCCCAAGTCCTTTGGGCCCTGCACCCACATGGGAAACCCAGAAGCATCTTCTGGCTCCTGGCTTTGGATCAGCTCCACTCCAACTATTGCGGCCACTTAGGAAGCGAATCAGCAGATTGTTTCTCCTTTCTGTAAATCTGCTTCTGCAATAAAAGTAATCTTTTAAAAAGAGAAAGAGAGGAGAGAGAGAGACAGAGAAAGAGAGAGAGATTTGTTTGTTGTCTACAATGTGCCAGGCACCTTGAAAATTTCCATGTGGTCTTTGATGTCATGTAGCTTTCTGTCGGAAGGAGCAAAATACTTTAATGCATGGGATCTTAAGTTATTATTGAAGTAATAAGAACATTGCTGGTATTTCCCATGCACAGGTGAATTTGTACAGATGAATGGTTTCAACTCAGCTAAAGGTGTGTTGTTTATATGCCTTAGACATCGAATTTATCCTTTCTATCCATGCCTTCGTGCTCCAGGGTCAATTGCAGCTAAGTATTACTTATAGTCTTCACTTGTAGGTTTAGGTCTTTACTAGCTGAAAAAGAATAATAAAAACAACAGTCCTTTACCAGTTACTTCTCACCAAATTAAATATACAATCACACAAATCTACCAGTGCAGAGAACACAGTTCAGTTCTCATGTCATGATATGCAGTGCAGGTAAAAGTTGCATATTACTTCTTTGTGTCTCCTCCTGGATTACAGAACAATCACCTATGGATGAAGACTGGTTTTCACTATAGCCTCAATCTAATGTATTGATAAATACTGATTCTTGTCAGCTTGCTGTGAAGAAAGGAATTTCTTGGCAGGATCATGTAATAGTAGTCACTTTTGTTTGTTAGAATATTTCCTAGGGGGTCCAGCATGGTGGCCTAGTGGCTAAAGTCCTAAGCTTGAACACGCTGGGATCCCATCTGGTCACTGGTTCTAATCCCTGCAGCTCCACTTCCCATCCAGGTCCCTGCTTGTGGCCTGTAGAGGATGGCCCTAACCCTTGGGACCCTGCACCCACATGGGAGACCTTGAAGAGCTCCTGGGTTCAGATCGGCACAGCACCAGCCATTCCGGGCACTTGGGGAGTGAATCATGGGACGAAAGATATTTGTCTCTGTCTCTCCTCTTCTGTGTATATCTGACTTTGCAATAAAAATAAATAAATTTTTTAAAAAGGCTCAGTTTATTGTGCATTAACTAGATTGAACTAATGTCCAAATCATACCACAAATGACAGGTTATTCTTTCTTCCAGGATTTTATGGAAATTCATGACAAATACTGTTGAAAATTCAGGTACACTCTATCCATATATTTATCCTGATCTTTAACCTTGCTAGACTTCCATAAGAAAAAATGAAAGGAAAACACCTTGTTTTTACCAAGGCAACCAATCAAGACATATTCATTGACCTGAAAGGAGGTTACAAAACTTACTCTGATACATTTCTTACTCAGAGAGTTCATGCTGGTTTTGGATTGATTTTCTTTTAGAATTGGTTCTGAATTATCAAGTGCGATCAACATTGCGTTTACCAGTCAATCAGCATTGAGACGCCTAATAAAGAAGAGTATTTTTCTTCTCCTTGTCTTATTTTATGGGTTATGTTTATTGCCATTAACAGCTTCAACACACTCTCTAATATTTTAGCTCCTGTTGTGCCCTTTAGAAGTCTAAAATATCGGCTGTAGCAGCCTGTCTCATAGGCTAACACCTTTTTTGTTTTGGGATGTATTTCATCTGAGCCAGAACTGCTGAAGTTACTCAAAGGAACTATTACAATCTTTTCACCCACTCCGAACTTAAATCCCTCTCAACAACATTCAATCTTTCCTAGTTCATAGATCACTCACAATGACAGAAAAGACAAGTAAAATATTGCTGAGAGGTTTCGTCTTCTTTTTGTCACTTATCAACATTCAATCATTAGCTTCAGGCAGCACATCTCCAGCTCCCCTATTTTCTTGGATATAATTTTAAAACCCCTTAAATTTATTATTTTCCCCTCCAAAGAACTTGCAAAACTTTCTGCTTTGAAATGCTCTTCACCTTAGTACATTTTATCTTGCCTGCTCTCATATTTTCTACTGGCTACATGCTCTTCTTTCAAAAACTTCCCACCAGGATTTTTAACATCTGATAAATTGTGAATTGTGAATTCTATGACTTGATTTCCATAAGCACACACAGTGACATATTCTTCAGCTGCATTATGAATGCACATTCATATTTTGAGACGATTGTCTGATTCCATAAAATAGCCCATAGTTGCCCTTGATCTCTGACACGATGATCTTAGAGGGGATGCAGAGGGAAGACAGAGGGAAGAAAGGTTAAGAGAGTAGAACAGAAACTATTGGTTTTCTAAAAGTAAGATAGAAGAAATATGGAAATATTTTAAAAAGTTATATATATATATATAAAGTTGTATATATAGTAGATGTAACTACCTAGTGAATATCTTAGCCATTCTTAAACAAAGATGGGTTCATTTCCTTGCAATATTAACTGATAGTAATTAAAATATCTTTCCATTTTATCCTATTACTAGTAAATTGCTTGTTTTTACAGGCAAAAAGGCATAGATAATTTTTATTTTTCATGCTCTAAGTTTTGTGTTAGCTATCCATCATAACGTATTTTTAAATCATCATAAAAAATAATCTGATCTTTTCGTTATTGGGAAGTTGTTTTCATTTAATTTCATAAATATGTAATCATAAATAAATATTTCATCCATGTTATATTTTAACTATCAATATAAATCATTGGATGACAAATAAATTATGTAAGCATACGGTGATACCCTATACATGGTTTCGCTTACACATTTTACGTTTCTTTTTAGTTCACTATTATCCTGAATTCTACATGCATATTAAACCAAAAATGTCTTGTTTTGCTAACAGGCTGTTTTATTTTCAAAATAACATTTACTATTTTACAATAAGATAAATATTGACAGTATGTAAAATTGAACAACAAATTTTGGTTCACATTTTTCTTCCTCAGTAAATTCAATTATGGATATTTTTGTAAATTCTGAAAGCTATATAACCCAAGGTTTGGGCACTTGTTTAATTAAAATACAGATTTTGTCACCCTGGCCATCAGTTCTGTCTGTGGGAAGGACTCCAATGCAAGAACACAGCATGCACATTTGCACTGCCCTCCCTCTCCGTAAATTCCAGGTCAGAGCTGCAAACAAACTCTGGCCTAATTTGGTAAAGTTGAAAAGGCAATGAGCTCTATCAATGACTAACATAATAGAAATCCAACAGTACTGAAGTCAGATTTTATCTGGGGAAGCATCACAAAGACACAAGAAGACTAGCATTCTAGGTGTCCTTAACAGTTATTAAATTTTAGCTGTATAGTTGGGTCTTAGAACATTTTATTCTGGGCCGGGCGCGATAGCATAGCAGCTAAAGTCCTCGCCTTGCACACACCAAGATCCCATATAGGCGCGGGTTCTAATCCCAGCAGCTCTACTTCCCATCCAAGTCCCTGCCTGTGGCCTGGGAAAGCATTCAAGGATGGCCCCCAAGCCTTGGGACCCTGCACGCGCGTGGGAACCTGGAAGAGCTCCTGGTTCCTGGCTTCGAATTGGCTCAGCTCCAGCCGTTGCGGCCGCTTGGGAAGTGAACCATCAGATGGAAGATCTTTCTCCCTGTCTCTCCTCTCTGTATATCCACCTTTCCGATAAAAAAGTAAATAAATCTCAAAAAAAAAAGAACATTTTACTCTGATTTTGTTTATTTTATAAAAATAATCAGGGTGTTGTATCCTTTTTACTGCCTTAGAGGTATTAATTAAGAACAAGTAAAAGTCTATTCCACAGTCTTCATGAGAGTATGTAGGGAAAGTAGAACCATGATGGACCACTTTCTGGTCTGAGCTATCATATACTGGCAATATAGAAATGTGACTTCTAGTGGCTGACAGGATCTTGCCAACCTGCAGAATTCATATATTCTTTAATATGTGTGAGCAAAAGTAGAGGTCAGTCAACATGAAATCAGTGGGAAAATAGAGCAATCCAAGGACAGAGCTTGTATTATTTAATAAATTTCACCATTATATACCCCATGAAAATTTACCAGCACTTTAATTTAAAAAGTAGTCAGATTTAGCTTCCTCAGCAGCCCAATTTGCTTAATCAAATTCTAGCAGAAAGCCAAAAAAAGAGAGAGCGAGCTCCATTTCTAAAGTCTTCTTGTGCCCAGAACAAGGAGTTGGACCCTCTGCTTTTTATGTGAAGTCAAAAATCATACTAGCAATGTTTTATTGTCGGTTTCTAACCTAGGGAACCCAAATTTTTGCTACATATGACTAAACTACATGATCATCAAGAACTCTGACCTATTTCGCTTCTAAAAAATCTTGTCAACTTATGTCTGTGCCCCCTATGGTGGGAAAAAATAATTTCATTATGCTCTTTATCTCAGCTAACTATAAAAAGGAGGAACTACTGAGTTTCACATCCAACAATTAACTACTTTTCTATTTTTTACTTCTGTGAGTATAATTGGATTTGAACGAACAGGATAAATAGAAAAGCAATCTCTTTATGTAGTGGTTGAAAAATTCAATATCCTGAATCCAACAGAAACATAATAAATACATACTTTGCTAAAATAAAAAAAAAGTCAAGAAAAAAATGACATTCAGATCCACACTAAGATTACAACGTTATAAATTAAGCTTTGCATCATTGCTAATATACATATACAATTGTATTATATTAACACTTTAATGATACATTATGCTCATTGAAGCATTTTTTTTTTCTACATCTTGCCTATGTTCTGGCACTGTTGATTTGAAGTACAAAGGAACAAAGGCCCAGGAAGCAAGAGAAACAGAGGTCCCATTTCTGGTTCACTCCACAGATATTTCCAAACACTGGGTCTGAGTGAGGCCAAAAATGCGATCCTGGAACTCAACATGGTTTCCCAAAAGGGTGGGCAGGGGGGACTGAAGCTCTGAAACTTCACTGGTTACCACTTAAGATCCCCACAGACAGGAAGCCAGGACTGGGGACTGAGCCAGGTATTGGATATGGTTGTTAAATATAACATCTCAATAAAATTATTTTCTTGCTTGTTGAAGTACTCTCAAAAAAAAAAAAATGCAAAGCAGAGCAAAGTTTGTAAAATCTGCTAAGAGAAAAAAGGAAAGAGATCCAGGTCTAAAGTTCCATAAAGAAAATAACTGTTGGTAACAGGAAAAACAGGCAAGGAAGAAATTAGTTTTAAGAGAGAGTAAGGAATGATTGAAACTGAAAGTTTTCGGGCCCAGCACGATAAAGTAGTGGTTAAAGTCCTAGCCTTACAGGCGCCAGGATCCCGTGCAGGTGCCGGTTGGGGAGTGAGCCATCGGACGGAAGATCTTCCTCTATGTCTCTCTGCCTCTCTGTATATCTGACTTTGTAATAAAAATAAATAAATCCTTAAAAAAAAAGATAGTGAAAGTTTTCTCCCAAGATCTTTTTCTTTTTTTTTCTCTCTTTTTTCCTTTTTTTTTTTTAATTCTTTCTTTTTCATGGTAAAACATGTGAGGCTCAGGGCTTTTCCCTTCCACCATTCCCCATCCCCACTGTTTTCCCCTTTTGTGTAGCAACAGTTTGGTCTCTTAACCACAGTCACACGCCTCCAAAGATCTCACTTCTGAAGCCCCAAATCTTTCCTCTTAGGAGCACAATTAAACAAGGAACATCAAAGCGTATTTGTGCAGTTGCCTTTCCTCAATATTATGTAACTCTGGTTTAATTCCAGTATATTAAATATATACTAATATTATATATTTATATATAACATAAATATACATTGTATAATATATAAACATATCTATTATGTAAATATATAGATAAATATTCATTAGTTTAAAAAAAGCAGTTTCCATGCCTGAGAAACAGAGTAGTGCCTGTGGCCTGGTGACTTTTGTTACTTGGGAATGTTCTAGTAACCACTGGGGTGGGTGCCTTGATAGAAATAAAGCAGCACGTCATGACTACAATATTGAGCAGCTATATGACATTGTTGGGGAATTTTCTTGTTCAGTGTTTGTTACCAATAGCTATAAATACATTGCTTATATTTGTAACCACATTTGATTGCAAGCCACAGATTCATTGCTTATTATTTTTAAATGTTTTATAACGTTTTAAATATTTTAAAATTGACTTGAGAGGAAGGCAGATGGGCACATGAACACAAACATAGAATGAAAAAGAGAGTTTTCATTGCTACTTGACCCTTCAAAGGCACACAGTAGCTGAAACTAAACTGAGTCAGGAGCTGTAAACTCAATCTAGTTCTGCTTTGATGATATCACAAATTCGACTATTTCAACTATTGCTGGCTGTTTCCCATAATTCGCATTGCTGAAACGTGGAATCAGCAACTAGAACTAAGTAGCAAACGCAGGTACTCTGCTATGGGATGTAAGTATCTTAATTGATGTCTTAGCCAGTAGGCTGAATGCCTGTCCCCAACATTGCTTATTTCTCATTAGTCAGCAATCTGGCATCCTGAAGAAACAGAACCACGGTGCCTGGATCATAAGAAAGGCAGATGCTTTGCTTGATAAAATAAAGTAGTTTTCTGACCTACAATGTAAAACAATTGCCTGGAAGTATCCTGATGATTGAGCACCATAATTAATTTCTCGTTTATTCAAAAAACATTCCCCATAAAACTATTGAGTTATGTTTCAATTTAGTCTTCGTGCTTGTTCCCCTATTAGTAAAAACAACAACAGCAACAACAAAAACACACATTTGCTTTAGATGTTAGGCTAGTTAGTGGGTTTCGCACGGCAATCATGTAGAGCAGCCACAGGATGGGACTTCAGGAACAGTCTGGAGAAAATTCACTGTATCTTGGGTAAAGTAGCTTCTTGGTGGCAACGGATGGCCGCTACAACTTGACCATCTCATAGCCACTCTCATTTGGCAACCTAAACAACTTCCTGGTCCACTTCTACAGACACATTCTGCAGATTCCCCAAATCAAATACAGGATACTCAGCCAAACATAAAATGCAGGTTCACATTTTCACTGCAATGTATGGTACATATTTTTTTTTTTTATAGAAAACGTATTTGTTTTATCTAAAATTTAAATCTAACTCATGAGTTCTAAAGACATGGTTTATTCTACAGGACAGAAAAGAATGCAGCCTGGATATAGATTATTTTGTTGATTTTATAACCATCTAAATATGGAAATGTCATTCTGTAACATATCTCCATTTACATAGGTGCAAATAGTAAGGTACAGAAACTAAGAGAGAGAGAGAAGAAGGTAACAGGAGGATTTTATGAATTAGAATTTTATGAGTTAGATTTTACGAATTAGAATTAGAATTAGGTTACCCTCCTCC
This sequence comes from Ochotona curzoniae, assembly GCF_017591425.1. NCBI lineage: Eukaryota > Metazoa > Chordata > Mammalia > Lagomorpha > Ochotonidae > Ochotona > Ochotona curzoniae. The sequence goes on along the minus strand of NW_024466502.1, from coordinate 35,355,929 downwards.
TGCAGAGAACCAATCCCTCCTGAAATTTGAGTCCCTAGCCATGGATCCTGCTGCATGTGGGCCTAACCCCATGAGATGACAGCACAATACATTTGTCTTACCCTATTCATGTAGTAACTGCTACAAATGGAAACACTTCAATTTCACATGGAGATGATGTAGGCTAAAATCAAATATACTGAATTCAAATTGGAAGTATTCCAATTAGTTGAGAAAAATTAGATCATCCCATCTAATCATGCCAAACTTATTTTTTCATTTTTGATTTCTGTTTTTAATTTTAATGCTGTTTATTAGAGAGAACAAGTGAAAAAGACAGATAAAGTAGAAAAGAGAGGTCCCTTACGTTGGTTTAGTCCCCAGTTGTCTCTCATGACCACCAGCTGATACTGAAGCCAGAACCCAGAAACTTAGTCACGTCGGCATCACCACTACCTTCTGAGGCAGGTATTACCAGGAAACTAGAGTCAGGGGTCAGAATCAAACCCAAGGATTCCAATGTGATACTGTCTCTCTTAAGTAGTGTAAAACTGACCCCTTTCTGATTTTCACAATTTGAAACCATACTGTCCATATAGGATCTCTGAGGAATTACAAGGTAATGTGCTCAACTTAGTACCCAAGTAATATTTAGCAATCACTAGTTTATCTGGTATCCATTAACTCTTTCTTTAAAGACTTATTTATTTGAAGTCAGAATTACAGAGAGAGAACAAAACAGAAACACACACACACATACAGATACCAATCTTCACTCTCCACATTGACCCACATTGACAGAGCTGGCCAGATTGAAGCCAGGAGCCAAGAGCTCCTTCTGGGTCTCCCACAGGTGTGGCAAAGTCCCAGAATATAGGCCATATTCTGTTTTTTTCCAAGCCATTAATAGGGAGCTGATCGCCAGTGGGGCAGCTGGGACACAAACTGATAACACATATGGGCTGCCGTCATTGCAGGTGGAGGTTTGAATTCTTCACTACAGAAGTTGGCCCCAAGCTAGTATTATCAAGAAGATATAATAATAAAATATCAAAAATAGATGTTGACTGTTTATCTAAACTGGCCATAGCTTAACTGGTCTTGATTTTTACTAAGCACAGTATCCTGTACTCCTAGGATAGTGATTTGGTGCAAGTTAATGTATAAGGAATATTTACTAAAGGGTTGAACAAATTTAAAGAATCAAATTTAAGGATTGCATTTATTGCCCTATGGGGAAAAAAGCTTACAACCATGATAAACATGATAATCTAAACTAAGTTGTATGTAGGAACACATTTTAAATTTTTCAACCTGTGCTGGTCTTACTGAAATAAGATTCTTTAATCCATTGTAGAAGATGCAAGACTTATCTCACAATTGTCACTTTACTATGTCAAAAATTGTTTTTCTTTTATAACTTTTCTTCTCTTATGGGATTTTATTGCTACCTTCTTTTCCAAAGTATTGCAAACATGAAATGAATGCTTTCCATTCAGATCAGGAAAAATATCAATCTATAGAGAGAAAATATTATTTCTGTCATTGTATAGTAAATTGTAATCAAATTATTGCTAAATCATTCTAATTCTAATTCTAATAACCTATTAGAATTAAGATTGCTGTTTTCATTATTCATTTTAAAAGGAAAACTATTAATGAAATAAAATAATGTCTTGCCTCCAAATTTCTGTATTTAACATGATCCTTACCAGAATTTGTGTTACTCTAGCTGTAACTCAATAGCCATAAAATATAAAGAAACTTTCTCTTTCACACTAACAGAAACTGACTTCTAAATTAAAGCTATTTCATATATGCAGTCTATTCACAATAGAAATTGATGATCTATTATTTCATTGAGTTTGGTGCTTTTGACAAGAAAAGCAAAAAAGAAATCTGATAATTCAGAGAATTAAACTGTGTGGATGAACAATATCAAAATCTTTTCAAGAAAAGAAGAAAGAGCTAGAGAGAAATTCATATTGCTATCAGACAAATGTTTTGATGAAGCCTTAGAAAAATGAGAATAGACACTAATCAAACTAAATATTCATACAATATATACAATACAACTAAGAATAGATGTGAAGGACTGATGTTTGCGTAACAATGAATAATAAAACTGCTCAACGCCAGTTCCCACTTTACCTGATTATTACCGGTTCTTTGATTGAATCATATATGAAAAATCATATTGGTAAAGGACTAAATACATTTCAATTATTGGACTCGCCATCAATTTACTGTCAAGGAGACTTGCTGCCAGCACTTAAGTCACCTAGAAGGCGCTTAAACATAAGGACACTACACAGAGGAATAAATCTATAGGTAATGACAGTTGTGTTATTGAAAGAAGTAACAATCACTATAAGAGCTGAGCATTTTTTATGTGACTGCCAATTTATCGTTTTCTTCTTTCTTCTTCCCCAAAGCTTTGGTGTGTTATTTTGCTGTGACCATTTTACAGATAAGGAAAGTAGCAATGAAACAAACCAAGCAATAAAAGTTTCTCATGATCAATAAGTAGAAATACTACACACACACACACACACACATCTCCATCCTTTGACCACAAAACACTGATGCTGTCATTTCTGTTACTTGATAACTATTTGATCTTAATCAGACTCTATCTTCTCCTCAATAGAAAAGGAAGACCACTGGTAAACAGTCCAGAGATTTATACATTATGTATAAATGAGAAAAAAAATTGGAAGCTATGAAAAACCATGGTCTAACAGCATAACAAATTTTTTGAGTTAGCAATTCCAAAACTAAAACCTTGAGTCTATTTAAAAAAAAATAAGACAAGACTGAAATGTCATCGTGCTTACACTATAGATTGACTTTCATACATAATAAAAAATATACAACAGTTACGAAAGCTTGAGAAGGAGTTCACAGGAAGGAGACATTTGGTATGAAGAACAGTGAGCAGGAAAGGATAGAGGCTCAAACAGCAAATGAGAAAATCGGTCTCAGGTTGACAGAACACTGAGGCTCAACAGAATCTGGGGGAAACTGTACAACTCAGTTGGCAAAGTGCAGTATATGAGAGCTTCTCATTCTCAAATGTTGACCAGTACATTTCGCTTTCATCAAAACAAGTGGTGAAAGTAATTGATAAAATATCTATGTTGCAGCTTTAATGTTGATGACTTTGCTTTTTATTGATTTTACACATTCTTCAGAAGATTAAATTTTGTCACACATTTTCTGTGAAGAAATCTGTCCATGTCCTTATTTGTCGAGTATTTTTCATTATCTGGACAAACTACCCATGTGTAAATGTGTTAATCCTTTGTGATTGAATTGCAAAGATTTCACTAATTAATGCTTATCTTCAGTAATGATTTACTGATTTTGTTATGGGCTATAATAACAGTTATTTTTTAAGGATTTCTGAGTTTTACACCATATTGAAAAAATAACTCCAATCTGGTCTCCTTAAAAATATTGTTTCATGTTTTCTAACAAGTTTTTGTGGTTTATTTTCATTAAATGTGGATTAAAAATAAAATTCTTCCTGGAGTAAAGCCGTGGGATAATATTGAAATTAATTTCTTTTATGGTGAAGTACACAACTGTTGAAATATTATTTGTTGCAAAAAATGAAACTTCAACTTTTCCTAAATTTCTACATGGATTTGGATGAGAGTCAATTTATTTATTAGCAGTAGAGGATTTTTTAAAGCATTTTTGTTTGATAATATGTGTTGTACTGTAATAATATCAGCCTTTCAGTATTTTTCTTCATTTTCAGAATTTTATGGATTTAAATTAAAAATGCTTCACTAAATACATTACTTCTGATGACTGTCTTTTATTAATTTATTAGTTGAATAGACCTTAAGAAAACCTAAGGAAAGCCCAGGGGACAAAGTTATAGGAAAACAGTTGCGTAAGATTTGAAGCTAAGCATACAATTATTCTTTTCCTTGAATTCCAGTATGTGTAACATTTATATAGGTGAAGTGAAAATTATTACTCTGGTAACTTTTGAGTTTTTTACTTTTAGGTTCTCTATATGTCCTTTGCAAAGGAGTTTACATGTCACAAAATTTTATTTGTGATTTTATGATAGTTTAAGATCTTGACCTTTCACCTGTCTTCCAAAAAGCAAATTGCCATAAGCATTGACTTTGTTATCACTAAAAGAAAAAAGAAAAAAAGAAAAAAAAATTGTTCCTGGAAAAGAAAAAGCTGCTTTCAGTGGCTAACGCACACTTTTTATTCATGTGTTCATTATGAGTGAACTTGATCATGCAATAGTTTCCATAATCGCTTTCCTGCTGATAGAGCCATTTTTGAGGGTATCATCCTCTTGCTTAATTAGACCCCAGTGCATCAATGAGTCATTTTAACTTCTGTAAAGGCTCTTCAGGCCCAGGGCTAGCCACTGCCTCTTAAGTCTTATGCTGTACTAAGCCAACAAGGTAGCAGAGCGTGGGTGCTTTTTAGACAATTTGAGTAGGACTTTCTGGGTGACAGAATAATTGCCCCTTCATTAATCCTGACTAGAGAAGAGATATGCTATTTATTGAGCATCGACTATGTTTGTCACATTCATGGTCTCCTTTAAAATTAAAAATTTTAATTCCCTTATGCTATATCAGTAAACATAGGATGATACAGAAAATTTATTAAAACCCAGAGTTCATAAATATGGCTTAGTCAAGAAGTAACCATTTTGAATGTTTTAGCGTATGATGTATGCATGTTTACAGTTTATACATAAATATTCATGCACATATCACATGTATTGAATTATATTCTAGAAAATTGTTAGAGTGAAAATTCTCTTATTCTACTAGGATGCTTTTGAAACATCTCATTTAATGACTTTAGATTTTGTTATAAAGTATCTATATTCTTTTTAATTTGCAATTTTTGAATTTCTATTGATGGAATTAAAAACATGAAATTAAAGAATCTGGAGGTTACAATCTCACGTGGGAAATAAACTCTTAATTTCATTCTCATATTTTTAGATTATTTAAAACCGATACTAACAGCGGGCATTTGGTTAAGTGATTAAGATGCTAATTAGGATGCCATATCACATATGGAGTACTGGATAGTCGCCAAGTTCCAGCTCTTGATTTCAGCTTCCTAACAAAGCAGTTTCTGGGGGACAGCAGATGACGCCTCAACTAATTGAATTTCTATCAGTCACGCAAGAAACCTGGATTGATTTCCTGGCACCTGGCTTTGTCTTGGAACAGCCCTGGATGTTGAGGATATTTGGGGAATGAATGAGTAGAGGAAATTATATTATTTGTCCCTCTCTCTGTTTCCATTACTAATTCTGTGTATTTCTTAATGAGTAAACACAAACTAAAGAATCCTTAATTACAAATGTATGAACCTGATGCTATCAAGAGGATTTGAACCAAATACCATCCTTTAAAGAACTGATTTGTCAATAATTCAGTTACATTCCATACTCCAACCTAGACTGTATAAACGTGGATTTTTAAAATATGAAATTGTATGGCTGTATATATTCTACATATGCATTAATATACAAAATGTCAGCTAATTCCTTCCTCCAGCTTAAGTAGGACGTGACAAAAGTATGGTCTGGGTTAATACTTATGAATACATGCATGTAGTTTCATTTATATGGAACTTAGAAATGAGGAAATGTGGAGTCAGAAATGTCTCTTTAAATCTGGGATACTTCAGTCTCGTGCTTCAACTCCTGCTGTGTTTCATTCCTGATGGCACTTAGACACAGTTAGTAGATGGTACTACTGAAAAGTTAATATCATAACGTTTAACAAACAGCCAAACCTGAGCCAATTTTAACACAGTCTCTGGAAACAGGCCAGAAGAAGCCTTCAATTGTCCCTACCACAGCAGTCCTGCATTCTGCTGAGTCAACCAGCAAAAGATAAATGCCAGAATGAAAAATTCAGAGATCATATTAATATGTAGGTAGTTCTGGAGGTATTGCCTTATATGAGAATTCTCATTTCAGTTTATTTAGGTTTTTTTTAACAGTACTTTTATTCTTTTAGATTTATATATTTTAATTGAAAAGTCTCTTACAAAGCAAAGGAGAGACAAAGGGAGAAAGATCTTCTCTCCGTTGGTTCACTCTCCAGATTGTCACAACTTTGGGAGCTGAGCTAATTTGAAGCCAGGAGCCAGGAACCTCTAATGGTCTTCTCATGTGAAGTGCAGGGTCCTAAGGGTTTGGGGCATCCTCTACGGTTTTCCCATGCCACAGCCAGGAAGCTGGATGGGACGTGGAGCACTGGGGCAAGCAATGCGTCCCTGTGGAATCCTGGTGCTTGTGTGAGAAGAATTAACCAACTGAGCCACTGCACAAGACCCTGGTGTTTATTTCTTTCAAGAAATGTTGAAGACTCTCAGTGAACTGTATGAGAGAAAATCTGAAAGATAAGTAAAAACTTAGCATAGGTGATACAGAAATTCCCATTGCTTAGAGACAACCATCACAAACTTTATTGGTAAAGGCTAGCAGCCACAAAGGAAAGGAAGTATATAGATTATGAGTATATTTTCCAGGACACTGTTTTGATAGTAGTGGTAGTAAAACTTTCTTAAAGATAGATTGGTAAAGCAGAAGGTTAACATCAATGTAGTGCTGAGTAAGACTTTGTAGACGTGTTCTTAGCAACCTCAAAATGAGACTATCTTTTGTACAGCTCTGTATGCGGCTCACTCAGACAGGCCTGTATGTCCTAGAGTTTATTTTGAGGTAGGCAATAACTGAGAAAATTGTGGGCACAATACTGCAAACCAGGTTAGTATTCCGAAGAGTCATTTTTGTGGGTGCAACAGCTTTAAATGTCCCTTTTCATCTTTATTTTCTATATTTACAAAAGCATGTCATACTCTAGATAATTTTGCGAAATATTCCAGGCTTAAATGCATATGAGAATGAAGACGTCACACTTACATTATTTTCTCTGATAGCTCATCAATAAGTATGAAATAATTACAGATAAAATTTAGTACAATCAATGCTGAGCTTTAAATTAACAAATACGATGAAGCATTCAATGATTTGACTCTGAGTGGTTTTGTTTTCCCTAATTGTTCAAAATGAAAACAGAGGAAATTAAGAGAACCTGTAAGGCAAAATAGAAAATAGTTTGATATGACACCTTTAATTATCTGACACAAGCACTATAATATACTCATACTTTTAATAACGTGACCTTTAACTGTTCCTCAGGGCACAAAACAAATAGAAAAAAATATTTTTCTAAAATGACGGGAGCCCTTATATCCCTCTCTTTATGCACCCCTTCCTTTAATTTTGTGACACTGCTCTAAGATTAACAGGTCTGAACTCACACTCTTAATAATGCAGCGATTGCACAGTAGGCCAGACTCATTCAAAGTCAAGGGACTCAGGATTATTCCAAATCTATGACTGAAAAGGCCACTGCACAGGAATAGAATGAAAACATTGAGTGGAAGATTAACATTGATCCTAGATTATCACAAAAGTCATTTAACATTCTACTAGTGTCTTGCTACTTCCAGGTACTCATTCTGTCTTGATGTGACTACAGGTTTATTCTTTGTTAAACACATCTTTGCCAGTACCATAACTACATGTAAAGCACTCAACAGACTCTTGTCACTGAAGTAACAATGCTATCTCCTTGAATCTCTGACCAATGTTTATCTTGCTATGTCTTTTCTATACTACTCAATTATAAAGGTCACCATTTTAGCCAGATTGTTGTATGTTATCTTAGCACAACTTCAATTCACACCCAAATACACACATGGCATCACATGGATCAGAAATGTCATAAATATCTCCCCCAAAATATTCTGGTAATAAATTGCTTTTCTTTGCTGTTAATTTCCAAAGACTTTTCCCTCTGTAATTAGTCATATATTTTCAATTGCCTTGAACGATTTTGCTGCGAAGTGAGACTCAACATCTAAGGACCATTAATAAAGGTCGAATTTCCAATTACAACTTTGTAACTCAAAATCATCCAGTGATTAAATACACAATCATAGGACCGGCATGGTGGTTTAGCATAGCAAGCTAATCCTCCGCCTGCAATGCCAGTATCACATACAGGTACCAATTACAGTCTCAATTGCTCCACTTTTAAACCAGCACCGTGCCTGTGGTCTGGGAAATCATCAGAGAATGGCCCACGGTGGGGCTTCTGCACACACATAGGACACCTGAAAGAAGCTCCTAGCTCCCACGTTCAGACTGACTCATCTCTGGCCACTGTAGCCATTTGGGGAGTGAATCAGCAGATGGAAGATCTTTCTCTATCTTTTTATTACCCCAACTCATTTCTCTCTGCCCCTGTCTCTGTAATTCCAACTTTCAAGTAAAATACAGAACTCTGAAAAACAAATCATTCAATAAATAGACTATTAGAGACACATGAGCACTACTATTATCTTGATTGATTTGGACTGCTATGAAAATATCAAGAACTAGAGGCTTGCTAATATTGAAAATAAGCTTACTGTGCTGGAGAATGAAAAGTCCAAGGTCAAGGTAGAAGAAAATTTAGAGATAGTTGAGAGGCTCTTTTTCTTCTGTATAGATGATGACCTCTTAATCTTCATATGGCACAAAGTATTCAGGAAATTTTTCTGGGTCTTCCCACTTTTACAAAAAGATTTTTTATTTACTTACTTATTTATTTATTTGAATCGTAGAATAACAGAGAAAGAGCTAGCATTTATCTCCCACTCTCTTATAAAAAGACTTATTTATTTATTTGTTTATTTATTTGAGAAGCAGAATAACAGAAAAAGAAAGAGCTAGCATTCATCTGCTGTTTTCCAGTGCAAGTGCATACCACTGAAGATGCTAGACCAGAATCCATAGCCAAGAACTCTATTTTAGTCTCTGATGTACATGGTAAGAGTGAGTACTTGGATCTTCAGCCACTGCTTTACTAGGCATGAGAGCAGGTAGCTGTATCAGTAGCAGAGAAGCCAGGACTTGAACTGCTGCTCTTACGGGAAGCTGGCATCACATGTAGCCACCGTACCTATGGTACTAATGCACTGGCCCAATCTGAGCTTCTTTAGGAAGGATGCTAACTTTATCCACGAGAGCTCTCTTTCTGTGACCTGTAGCTTTTCATTTTCCCTCCTCCTACAACCTTCGCACTGGTGACTGATTTTCAATACATGAATTATATAAGGACCACTAAATTAAGAGAGTTCCGTGGACATTGAGATATAACTACTACAAAATAAAGCAAACAATATATTCCTAAGGTTTCGGGATTTGTATGTGACAAAGATCACAGAAGGTCGGAAAGAATCCAAAGACACAGACCTGCCCAACGGACCAACAGTGTCCTTGCTTTCTGCTTGAGCCTTTCGTCTTGTTTCAGTAGGACCACAGCTGGTCATGATTCTCTGACATGAAAATCTTACCTGATCCTGCAGGATGTTGACTATTTCCACTGGACACATGCACTTGGCTCAGATTTTTCTGTTTCATACCTTCTAAAAGTTTAAAGAATAGATAACTGAATAAAAACATTAGAAATCAGGAATCCACACTACAGGTCAATGAAGGGTTGTAATATAGAGGGAGGGAGTTCAGATTTTCTAAGTATTATATAACCCAGGTGCCAAGAAATATTAATTATGAATACATATTGTTTATTCTTACTTTGATAATGTAGAAATTGAAGTTCAGGATTGTTACTCCACCTGTCCTAACTGGCATAATAATCAGCAAGCTACTTTTAAAGTAAGATTTTGTTCTCCTGGAGTAGATTCTTAAGTGACAAGATAGGTGTATTTTTAATTACTTCAGACATTCTCCATTTTTCAAATGTTGACATAGCTTTGCACTTTCACTAGATTTTTACAAGTATTCTATAACCACCACACTTTTTTATTTTGATAGTTGCAGTCATTTAAAAATTGAGCCGCCCTAGATGGAATGTATTGGTGTTTTACTGAGGCTTCGCTTATAAATGGCATTGAGCATTTCTTCATGTGCTCATTGAACAGTAATGTATTTTTAGTGAAGCACCTGCTAGAACACTTTTCCATTTTCATTAGATTGTTATACATACAAAATCCTACAAATGAATGTTTATAGTTTTTTGATTCACCATAGCAAAGATAGTTAAATCATCCAAATGTACAATAGGTGAATAGATCAATGAATGAGGTGTTTTAATTAATGAGTACTAGATAACAAGTATGAAATACTGCTTTATGCCACCAAATAAATGATTCCCAAATGCTCTCTTCCTATTTCCTTGTCATTTCCTCATATAAAGTCAATTTGTTAACATTTTAAAACTAGGTTTGTTTATGGTCAGTTAAGACTTCATTTTAATGCTATTAACTATGGTCATGATGGATTCTTTCTCTGTAATACATAAAATATAATATTCCATTTTATCAATGTTAATTTGGTAAACAACACAACAGCTCAACTGGCTAATGCTCCTCTTGCAAGCATTGGCATCACATATGGATACACATTTGTGATCTGACTGCTCTGCTTCCCAACCAGCTCCTTGACTTGGCCTGTGAAGTAGCAGAGGAGGGCCCAAGGCCTTAGAATTGAGGATCATGTGGGTGACCTGGAGGATGTTCCTAGCTGCAGGCTACAGACATGCTCAGCTCTGGTCACTGTGGCCATTTGGGGAGTGAACCAGTGGATGGAAGATATATCTCTCCTTCTGTTTGTAAATCTCACTTTCCAACAAAAACAAAATCTTTTAAAAAATTATATCCTTGAGCCTGTGTTGTTGCTTGGCAACTTAAATGGCTGCCTGTGATGGCAGCAGCTCATATGAATACCAGTTCAAACCAGGTTTCTCCACTTCCAATTCAGTTCCCAGCTAATGACCTGGGAAAAACAGCAGAGTATGATCTACCTCTTGGACCTCTGCCATCAAAAGGGGAGATCTAGAAGAAGCTATTGCCTCCTGGATTTTGCCTAGACTAGCTGTAGGCATTGCAGTAATCTGGGACATGAATGGTAATGGAACATTTCTGTCTCTCTCTTTTTACACCTCTGAATTTCAAATTAATAATTAAAAAACAGCATCCTCTGATAATTTGTTCCATGCCAACTATACATTATTCCTGAGAATTATCCTGAAGTGAAAATATTTTTGCTATTTGTAATCCTAGGATAAGCAATTTGATGTACACAATGAATTCAACAGGCATGGAAAATTTTCAGGTTCAACATTAAAAAAAAATAGTCCTGCCATCATGCAGTGACTATTGACAACAGCATCAAAAAACACCAGTCTGTCTGCAATCTCCTAAAGATTTTCCACTTCCCTGCCCTTTAGCAAACATATTGGCATTATAAGAAGAATGTTTTTAATGCTAAAATGCTTTTAGAATCCAAGGTTTTGAATAATGCAATCCTTGCATTGTTCAAATCATCTCATTTATGTTTCATCTTCTTTTATTCAAAGGGACAAGTCCTGCTACAAACCACATTTGTCTCCTGAACACAAAGCACTTTGCCAGAATTTTCTGAAGAAACCATGAAACATGCTAACACTAAATCAGTAATGTAAAAAATAAACATCATCCTTACAACCTAAATGAGATTGGTTTTATAATCATTATTACAGAAATGGATGGGGATAGAGAGAGTTTTTACATAGCTCTCTTCACACTAGTGTGTGTGTGTGTGTGTGTGTGTGTAGAAAGATAGATAGATAGATAGATAGATAGATAGATAGATAGATAGATAGATAGATAGAGATATCAGTAGAGAGAGAGAGGAGAGAGGAAGACCAGGACAAAGCCAGGCATGCCCTCTGAATTTCCTACTAGGGTGGCAGGACTCGAGCAATACAGCACAACACTGGCCCATTACACTTAGTTTTAATAGAAAACATTTGCCAGCTTTCCTTGATGTGAATGCATTAATCACAATTTACCTGAAAATAGTTGAAATTACTACTGCTGTATATTGTTCAGATTTTATATCAGAGAATGCTATTAACTGCACATTCATTACCCATGGCAAAAGAAACCATCACAGAAATAGTAGAAATTTGTGGTCAAACAACGCTTTTGTATACTTAAGTCTACTGACCAAATATCATTATTGGAAGAAAAACTCCAGGACAATATTAAAATTGACAGGAGAGAATGCCAGGATAGTGGGATAATCAGGGTCCCTCATGGAAAAACTGCAATCTAGTCACCCTAATTAAATTCAGAATCTGAAATCCCTTAATTCAGCTTAGAGTTTATGGTAATTTGTGGCTAGCTCTTCTCTTAAACTTAATATAACCAAATTCTCCCAAGCTCTCCTAAAAATCCAAATTAGTGAGATTTTACTGACTTACCGAAAAAAATAGCAAAAATACATTGGCTAAATCCATAAATGTCCATATATTTCATGTTTCAGGTGATTCTATCAGTGACATAATGTAAATGAAAATATGTGAGAATACTGATTAGGATTTAAAACTTTGCTTGCCAAGTTTTCGTGTATTTATATTGGATACATGGATAGTCACTCAGACATTTTCCATAAATTTCCCTTTGTCTTAATAATAATATACTGTACATGCTGCATCTCCAGGGACTACAGAGTATGTTTTATGCTTTAATAGAACCTATCTACAAGGTTAAATTTTAATTAGAGTCAAATACAGCAATTCTCAGGATATTTGCAAATACTTCTGGAATATAATTCCCTTCAGGGTTTGGGAACATTAAGACAAAACACAAATGAACGCACTCACATGGCATGGACTTGTTTCTGGCAGTCAGTCACTTTATCCGATACTGCTGTAGACAGGTGAACACAATTATATAGCTTTTCTCAAACCAAATTTCAATAACACAAAGCTCACATACATACAATTACCCTATCTATACTATCATTCTTCAGGAAGTAGCTTTTACCTCCATTTCACATAGAGAATTTGAGCTGAGAATATTGCCCAAGAGACGACATTGCTCAATTTTCTCAAGATATCGAAAAAGATAAGTACAGACATAAATTACATTATGAACATTAATAAATAAGATAAACATTAATAAATGGGTGAAAATACAGATCATAAGTGGACTTTACCACTTGCCACTGATCAAATTCAAGTAAAAGCAGGACTATTAAAATAAATATGTAAATAATGACTATTTCACCAGTCCTCATTGTAATATTATGTGACTCTGTGTTAGCAGAATACAGTAATGTAAAAAATAATACACCGTGTTCATTTACACGCATGAATGTTCAGTCACATGAAACTTGAGCATATTTTATTTACATTTATCCTCATGTTCATTAGCTCTCTTATATTGCAAACAATAAACTTCCAAGCATTGATCCCCAAACACCTTTGGAATATTGTCACCAACTGAATATTCTTTATGAATTCACAGCTGATTCCCTGACAGGTGATCTGATCTACATTATGAGTATTACACCATTAATATGTAAATAGAATAACTTTTTCTGCTAGCTTGCTTTTAATTGTTCAAGCCAGAGACACTATAAATGTTTTTCCACACACCCGTGACTCCCGCCATTTGAGAATGTGGTAGTCGTGTATTCCCAATAGACAGACAGTATCCTAGAACTGCAAATTCCTGGTATGTGTGTGAATGAAGACCCATCACTTCTGCTCATAGGGAGGGTACACAGAAAATGCTGTGCAGCTTGCACCAGAACATCCGGTATTTTGGTTTTGAAATAGAATTGATTTCTCAAGCTTACAAGGATTGTTAATTTCCACGTTCATACCTTAATATAAGGGGAATAAGCCATCTAGCACAGATTATAGAGTAGTGCCTGGAAAAGCACCAGCAGTCTTTGCGAATACCATCGAGCTGGAATGATCATGGCGCTATTGAAGAAAAAAAAAAAACACTTCATTAGAATGATGCAGTATATAAGATACTTTAATTGAGCTGAATAAAACACATAGGAATCATCTCAGGAAAATCTCTTGTTATGGATAACTAACATTGCTGATTGTGACAACATTTGAAGCATAAAATGAAGAACTATGGTAGATTTCTAAAACAACAGGTTCAAAGAATGGAAAGTTGCTGCATTTTAAATTTTGAAACATTTCTTGTTGTACAATGTGCCTCCTTGTGTCTGCTGACATGGCTGTATGTCTGATGATACAAGTTTAAAAGATGAGGCCTGCTTCTATTTCTGTACAATTTTGTCTCAAAGACATGAAGATAAAAGGATCAGTAACATACAACAGATATGAAGAAAATTACATGAATGAGTAAAAGGAAAGAGGGAGGATGTCCTTCTAGGCATGATCACAGAAAGGTGAAATGTATTATCTATGAGTTAAGACTCAGCCGTTACACCCTTAATTTTTATAAATAAATGACATTGTTAATGACTATGTTGTGAAAACTCATTCATTTTCCTAAGAACTATGCAGAACCATGAGAAAAGTGTTTACAAGGGGGTGGTCTTTTCAACTGAACCTAAGGATGTTTTGGTAGGTTTATGTATTGAGATACAGGGCTGTTGACCTCATCACATTTGCTAAAACTGTGTCAATTTTGGCTCATCAACAAACCTTCTATAGCATAGCTAACTAGCTGCCAATCTAGGTTATTGGAACACTTTTTTTGTGTGTGTGTGAGAGCAAATATTGCATTTACTCTTGTCCTATATCAAAAGCTGTGTTAAGAAGAAACAATGTTTAGAAAGCATTTCTACATTAAAAATTATGGTATAGCTCTTGATATCTTGATTTCTGTTCCTCTATTATCTTTATCAGCTATAAAAATACCTCATTACTATTGTTTTGGTTCTCCATTGGACTAGCTTTATTAAAGTGCAATTTTGTGTAATTTGATTAGCCCTGCTTCATAAGAAATACTGCTATGCAGTTCATAGCTGTGTTCACCAGAATATTTGGCTAGAAATTTTGTTCATGAAGCTGCAGTGTCCTCTTTGGGAGGAACGTGAGAAAAACTAGTTTGTTCTTTACAGTTCACCCTTTTCTTCTTTTGCTTCTCTGTTTTAACGTATTAGAATCAAACTATAACCAAACTTTCACTTGTTCTCATTAAAAAAAAATTTTATACCTTTATTCTTGTGATTTGTTGAGAGCATCTATTTCTTAATTATTACTTCGAGTGGTTTTATGTAAGTTTGTGTAGTTTTTTAATCTTCCATGGCAATAAGGAGATGCATTGATTTGAAAATTAACAAATGTATGCCCAACATTGTGTGTGTATGAATGTGTGTATTTCAGATGGAACTGTAACATTGTTAAAAAAAAATAAAAATGGGAATCAGAAAACCCAAATCTCCAAAGATTGTGTTGGGAATCACGAAAACTATATTTCCCATGTATGGAGTGTTGACATTGTGTCTTCTATCAGGCTAGAAATATTTCCAGTTATTCTGTAGGCAAGGAAACTGAAGCTCAAATAAATAATTTCACTTCGCTATGGTTACACTGAAATAGTAGAACTGATTTTGCCCAGATCTTTCATACCAAACAAAGCACCTGTTTCAAAAGTTCATGTGTTGTCTGTCAGTGTAACACTTAATGGTGTGTTACTCACGCAAAGCAGGACGCTAAAGCACAAAAGCGCATGCTCAGAGACACAGTGGAAACCTTAACCCTAGGAAACCATTGACAAATAGCTTAGTGAAGCTTAGACACATATGCAATACTCTGTGCCAGTCACACCATATCTCATGTACACATTTGTAGAAACATACTTTTATAGGTAGTCTGCACAACAACGTGTTCAGAAGAGTGAGAAGTACTTTGTGTGAAATCAATCACCAAAATAGTTTCTATTTAGCTCATGAGAGAGAAACAGGTTGTCATGCGTTACCATGGTTGTGTTAGGTACTAAATACTCAGAATGCTGCCTGAATGCTGCAATGAGCATTGTTGGGTTCCGAAGCCGTGAGCAGACTGAGTTTTCTGCTGTTCTGAACTGGGTTTTGTGAATGAAGTCTGCTTTGTGTTTGTGTTCAGTTGTGTATGATGCAGCTCTGCAGATCATGGCTGGCATTTCTTGAGACTGAACTAGATCAATTTGGCTGATTGTCCTGTTTCATACATTCATCTGCGAAAGCCTGGCCAATGCTTATTCTCATGATTAAGGCATCGTAGTAAAAGAAACTAAAGACATGTTGATTAATAATAATTTTTTTTTCAAAACTCACGGTTTTTCCATATGCATTTTCCTTTAAAGATTCTCCATATGGTTTTTCCAAGATTTGTAATTCTTATCTCTTTCTCACTGTTTTAAACTGAAGTTGGCTTTTCCCAGTACTAAAAATGCCTTTCACTCTCTTTTTCAAACATCCAAGTACCCTTTATTCATGTATTTCTCTAGTGTGTGTGAACTCCACATTCAATCTTTTCAGCCCAGTGAGATGCAACACTCGAGGAAAATTAATCGTTTTGCTTTAAATGTCACTATTATCCCCATATCAATATTAAACACTAGGCACCGTTCAACATTTGTTCTCCTATTTATATTCAAAAATAGTTTCTAGGACAAAATCTTGAACATGACTAAATATATTCAATGTCATTTATAATATTCAACTTCAATTGGGCTCTCCACTTATTCATCTCTTGAAAACTGCATTTTTTACTCTTGAAGCAGATCTTCCAAGAGTTTCTTATATCTTCAAAATATACCATATCCTTTCTGCTCAAAATTTGGCTAAACATACTAATCCACCAAGAAGGCTGGTATCATAAAATATAAGCCCAATGATGTTAGCTAACAGCTTTAGACACTCATCTCTCTCTCTTTCAGTTGTAAAGTATATGAGTGAAATTTGACATCTTGCGAGTTGATGATTGTTATAATCCTTGCCTATACTCCTGTTGAACAGTGGTTTATCCGCATACCACATATCAAATTCTTCATTTGAATGACGATTATATCTGTGATTATAAAGTAAGTTGAAAGTATGCCTTTGTAAAAATTGAAAGAAAAATAAGAAAAGAAGAGGGAGGTGGATGAAGGATAGAGTGTGGCAAGTATCATGTTCTTAATTCTGAACTCATTCTTTAAACGCATTTAAAAATTTTTTAAAGCCATCAAATATTCAAAAAGAAATTTAAGATAAAATAATCTGTTCTTTGTTCTTAATTTTTACCTGTTCAAAAGAAGTACATTTCTCATTCCTAAATAAGGTCTGAATGTTTTGTTTTTTTTTTTCTCTGCTGTTACAAATCCATTGTTCTGTTTCTCTAGCCGGAACTATTGCGACCTCTGCTTTCTGTATTATAGTTTCGTCATATCTCCTTCATGTTAAAGACAAAAAATAGAAATTGAAGTTCCCTAATGTGGCTTGTACCATTTATTTTCCTTTTGATTTTATTGCTGATCTCAGTACACAGTATGGATCTACAACCGTATTGGCTAATCTCTTACTACGTAACTTCTTTCTCCTCATCTAACATGGTAACTATGGCTTCAGTTAACATTTCCTTGTATTCTTTGTTTTTGTTTTATTTTAAATGATACATTTTATCAATATAGGAGTTCATCCCTCCCCCTTCCCTTCCTCCCTCTCAATTCCCCCGCCTACTGTATACGCCCATATTATCGCTGTATTATAGTCCTTCAGTACAAGTTACAAGCTTACATTTATGATATATAAATATATGACTACTTGGTATGTGTAGAAAAAGACATAATATCAAGTATCAATGTATATTTCTAAGTTTTATTGGGAGTCTTACTTTATTCAGGAATGGAGGTACATACTATAATACTGTACAACTCATTGAGGTGTTTATATAGACACAATACTTTATATATCTATATATACACTTTTATATAGTTTATAAGCAGTACTTTATATATATATATAAACTTTGTGTGTGTTTATATAATATATAGTATATTACAAATAGTAGTTTTATTAGCTGTCCTATGTCAGAGAGAACATGTGGTGCTTGTCCTTCTGGGATCCCTGTATTGTTCATGTTTGACATTTTCGGTAACCATCGATTTTCTACCACTATGTAAATAGACATCCTCTTTTGTGATTGTGTTATCTTGCTTTCTTTTTCACTTTGCTTCCACTCTTTCTCCTTATTTTTATTTTCTGATTTTTCTCTATTCCCTTTACATAATAATTATGAAGTTTAGTAATATTTAATGGCCCTCTACTTTCTGATACTCAAGTGTTTTCCATGCATTACCTCCTATAACCCGTGCATGAACCCTCTGCAAGAGCTGTTCTCAATGGTTTCCTGATGTAAATTAAACAATTTTGGTCTGAGCCATAGCACATCAAATTAGACCTTTGCCTGTGGCACCAGCATCCCATATGGGCACTGGTTAAAGTCCTGGATACTCTACTTGCAACCCAGCTCCCTACTCATGGTGTCTGGTAAAGCAGTATAGAATGACCCAGTCACCGGGCTCCTGAATAGGCATGGGAGGTCCAGAAGAAGGCCATGGCTCCTGGCTTCTGACAGGTGCAGTTCATGTCATTACATTTTTTTGGGGAATGAAACATCCAACAAAAAATTCTCTCCCTCTTTCTCTCTCCCTCTCTTCCTCTTTCTCTTTCCCTCTCTCCTGTGTAACTCTGCCTTTAAAACAAAAGAAAATCTTTAAAAACTTTTGAAACTGAGTAATTATATTAAATAAGGTTACTTAAATATGACATTATAGAAGTTATATTTAAACTGAATTCAAAGTCATTGATTTTAATACCACTATAGATGTCCAACTAATATTTATTTTATTTTTAATTACATGTTTAATAAATTATTTTATTTATGCAAGATGAAGAAATTTCATGTATTTCAAAATACAGATTTAGGATCACAGTGACACCTGCCACCCCATTCAGCTTCTTAAACATGCTCCTCACCCACCTCTCTCAACATTATCTCTTTATTGTTAACTTCATTCTTCATTTTGTCTCTGTTCTTCTTTTTACTTAAATGACAAATTTATTAACTCTATTTTCTGATACCTCTCCTGGTATTTAATATCCTAAAGTAACCTTTGCTTACCTAGAATTCACGTGTTTTTCAGCTTAACATCACATTACATATCCCTAATAACTACGAGTAAAAGAAGTGAGATAAACTGTATTTACTATCATGCACCTTGACATCTTTCTTATAAATAATGAGTCACCACATATTTATTGCTTTGTGTCTAGGAGACAGGGTATCCAGCAGCTGTCAAACTGTATCTCATTTAACTTTCTGAAAACTTTTTGAAAGCAAAAAGGTTTCATATCACAGTATCCACAGTAATATTTATTAATTCATTATAGTCTTAACTTTTAAAATTAATAGATTTCTTGGAGACAGTGCTAAGTTATAGTGCATTAAGCTGACATCTTCAGTGGGTGCTGGTTCAAATCCTGGGCACTCCACTTTCCTGACAATGCACCTGGGAAAGCAGTGAAGGGCAGGCTTAGTGTGTGAGACCCTGTATCCGTGTGGGAAACCTGGATAGAGCCATCAGCTTTGTCCTTAGGCCTGGTCCAGCCCCAATCAGTGCAGCCATTTGAGGAATGAACCCAGAAAACTTCTCCCTCTTTCCCTTCTTCTCCCTCTACAGCTACAACTTTCAAATAAATAAAATGAATCTTTACAAAAAAATAAATTATATATACACTCAGACATATACATATATCTGTGTCTTCTGAGTTTGAGAATTTAAATTTGTAATTATGGCTTTATTAAAAAAAACTCTCAATTTCTTTTCTATTATTTTTCTCTGTCCAAATTTATTGCTTGTAGTGACTGTCAGGATTTTTAAAAATGATACAAAAGCACTATTTAAAAAAACACAATGTATTAAGTTATTTTTTTAGAAATGTAACAGGAGAGTAGACCTTTAGATGAAGTTCTTTATTATGTAACAGATCAGCCTACCATGAGTGTCACCTTTGTTCCTAAGCTGGCTTCTGAAATTGTCACAATCAACCATCAGTCCATTCTTCACTCATGTCCAGATAGGAGAATGTTTTTTCCTCTTGACCATGAAACTCAATCGTGAGTGAAGTTTGTGCTGAATAATTTGGGTGTTCTTGGGCTTGCTACATATGGATTGAAATAGACCTTGGTTTCCTGAACCGATGATAACTATAAGAGGATTACATTTACTTTGACATATGGAGAAATCATGCCTGCTCAAGGATACCAAGGTGAAAAATCTGAAGCTTAGCTAGAACTTCATCATTTCATAATGTGTGAGAGTATAATACTTGATGGAACATGTCATATTATATCCTTTACACTCTTGCATGGGTAGAATTTTGCAATCTGAAATGGCACAGCACATGGTCTTAAATACAGCAGGTATTCAACATGTGGAAGCAAGCATTGCACAGCTTGATATTTGGGGAAGCAAAGATACCTACCAGTTCTGTGAGAGCTATCAAATCAACTACAATTTAAGTTATAAAGATTAAACATAAATTCTATTTATTTTCAATTGGGCCCGGCGCTTTAGCCTGGAGGCTAAAGTCCTTACTTTGCATGCACCAGGATCCCATATGGGTGCCAGTTCTAATCCTAGCAACTCCACTTCCCATCCAGCTCCCTGCTTGTGGCCTGGGAAAGCATTTGAGGACTGCCCAAAGCCTTGGGACCTTGTACCAGCATGGCAGACCTGGAAGAATTCCTGGGCTCCTGGCTTAACCTTGGCTCAGCTCCAGTTGATGTAAATATAATGAAACGTGAATATATAAAAATATACATTTTTATAGTGAAATATATGGGTCCAGCGGGGTGGCCCAGTGGCTAATGTGCTGACTATGCACGCACCAGAATCTAATACTGGTGCTGATTCAGGTTGTGGCTGTTCCATGTCTCTCCCAACTCCCTGCTTGTGTCCAGGGAAAGCAGCAGGGAATGGCCCAAAGCCCTGGGACCCTGTAGCAACATGGGAAGCTTGGAGGAGGCTCCTGGCTCCTGGCTTTGGTCAGCTCAGCTCAGGCTCTTGTAGAGACTTGCGGATGGAAGATCTTTCTCTCTGTCTCTTCTTCTTTCTGCAAGTGTGACTTCTTGGGAGATCTCCATTCAAAGTGAAACCTTTGCACTTACCAGCCCATCAGAACTTAAAAAGTTGTCTACATTAACCATATTAAAAGTTGTTAAGAAGTGCGTAGAAAAATATGACTGAAGATGTTCTGTTAGTTTTTGTGCTACATATTAAACTCTTCCTAAAAAATTGTTTCTAGAGCATGAGGCGTATTGGCAAACTACAGCTTAAATTTTTTTTTCTCACAACATATCAAAGAATTATGCTACTTGATAATTCTACAGTTAAAAAGAGTATCTAAACCTTACCATGGTGCTACACACTCCTTAAAGCATGTGGTGATATGGAACCTTCTTAAAAGTGATAGACTATGTAACTGAATGTCAGACTCAGAGAACACATTGTAGCCCTTAGCTTGACTGTCTGATATAACATCTGATGCATAAGCCTCTTTACCTACTAGTAATTATACAAACCAGGTTATAATTATGATTTCTTTGGCGATGGCAGTTCTCAAATAGCCATTACAGATTCTTTTTTCCTTTGTGCCAAATTTTAAAAAAAAATTAAATATGTTCTGTTGAAAAAAAATTCTGTTAGAAAAAATCTTTCTATAGCCATATTCCCATTTGCAAAATGCAAGCGCATAAAATTAATTCTACTTACGGAAGAAGAAAAAAATGAAGTAAGGAATTTATTAAGTTAGTTTTTCTAAGAATCTGCCAATGAAAAATTTTGCAGAAAGAGCAAATTATTCTTGCTGCAGAAATACGAGTTGAACAATATTAGTTAAGATATTTGCTTTATCTCAAGCAGATAACATTTAGATTTGAAAACATTTTGTTAAAATGTGACCCACTTTGCCCTGGGGAAACTTATGAGGGAGGAGGAAGAAAATACGTCCAACTATGTTCACAGTCATTTAAGACATTATTTGTCTCTTACTTTGTATTGATATTTTCATTAGTGGTGTAAGACACTTGACAGGTTCAATTATTTACGACTTACCACGAATCAAAACAGCAGCACCAAATAGTAGAGTATACAAGTGAGCAGGGATTTAAGCAGTACTAATCATAGTAGTAGTTACTATTATTGATAATAATAATATCTCGGAGGAAGTGAGACAATTAAAGATTGACAGTTATCTGCGTCTCATATTTGTGGCTAAGGAATTTATACTACATGGCTCCATTTACACTTCCGATTTGCTATAATATGTTGCAAGGCACTGTTGTTACCACTATACTTTCAAAACCTGAGTGCACCGTGAACCTGTAAGTAGCGTGCTGTGTACCACTATGTCTAAACATTTTATAAAGGCCACATCGTGTGGTCCTGTGTTTTTCTTGGAACTTCTGTGTATTTCTTGGCCTTAAAACAGTGATCCCCAGTCATCAGCATGTTAAGAGCGGTGTTAAGAAGCGCCTATGTGGGCCAGAGTTGTGGTGCAGCAGTCTCCTGCAAGGCCGGCATGCCACAGGGGGACCAGTTAGAATCCCTTCTCTTCAAATTCAGACCCTGTTAGTACACGTGAGGAAAGCTGCAGAATGGCCCAAGGATTTGGGATCCTGCCTTAAGAGTGAATGGAATTTTAGCTTCCTGTGTTCGGCCTGGCTCACCACGTGATTAATTCTTTTGTCTAGTTAATTCACACTGTATATGCTACTTACAACTTACATCCATGTTTAAATGCTACATACTTTAGTACTATATTTAATGATGTTAATATTATCATAAATTATGAAATATATAATATAAATAGTATTTAGCAATTATTAGATATTATTATTTAGTAATATTAAGTGCTTAATAAAGCCTCAAGTGATAACAGTAGTGAAGCTGACAATTTTGTCACTGCTTACTGTCATAGTTGTTCAATTTTAGCAGCCATCAATTTGTTATTGAGCATAATGCTTAAGTTAAACGGCATAATAAATATATATGTATTTAAAAGTAGCTTATATGTGAGGGTATGGTGTCATGCATGGTTTATATTGCCCGTATCCTCGGGCAATATATCCTATGGACAAACAGAAGCCACTGCAGTAATAGTAAGAATAGTTCAGCATTGTATTATAAAGCTTAGATAGATAGATAGATGTATGTATATAAAGTTTAAACGTATATATAATGCTTGCAAGGTAGACTGTGCAAGAAGTAGTTATTTCAGATATAGTCCTATGTGTAATTATCCGTATTATATTTTCAGAGTTGATACAGTCTTTCAAGAGTTCACAACAAAAAACACAGTTCACACATTTAAGTGAATAAACGCTTTCCTCAGCAGGCATTCTAACACATTCAGTTACATTTTATATTTACTCTCAATATTTTTTAAAGGTTTATTTATTTATTTATTTTTATTGGAAAGGCGGATACACAGAGAGGAGAGACAGAGAGGAAGATTATCCATCCGATGTTTCACTCCCCAAGCGGCCGCAACAGCTGGAGCTGAGCCAATCAGAAGCCAGGAACCAGGAGCTCTTCCAGGTCTCCCAGGTGG
Organism: Ochotona curzoniae; assembly: GCF_017591425.1. Lineage (NCBI taxonomy): Eukaryota > Metazoa > Chordata > Mammalia > Lagomorpha > Ochotonidae > Ochotona > Ochotona curzoniae. The sequence goes on along the minus strand of NW_024466502.1, from coordinate 35,332,468 downwards.
GCGCAGGTTCCCAAGGCCCTGGCCTGTCCTTGACTGTTTTCCCAGGCCACAAGCAGGAAGCTGGATGGGAAGTAGGGCCACTGGGATTAGAATCGGCGTAGGTATGGGATCCCGGAGAGTGCAAGGCAAGGACTTTAACCACTACGCTATCACTCGGGGCCCTATTCTCAAGATTTTAATCAGAATAATTTAAGTCAAACTTAAGAAATACACAGAAATACTTTTATTTTGAAAACAAAATATTTAGAAATTAGATTTACATTTCATTTCTGTAGTATTTGTCAACCTTCTTCCTTATGTTTTATTATATTTCTAAAAGCTCTTAGAACGTTGTGACCACTGGTTCTCCAAATATGTCCATACTGAGGCTGTTATTACCCGTGTGACCAAAAGGACGATCCAGAAGTGACTAAGTGAATAATTTTGACATTGGGGTAGTTACTCTGCATTAAACTGCTGTGCTTTGTGCAATTATAACAGTCATTGCAAAAAAAAAAATGGAATCTAACAGAGAAAACTAGATGCTGAGGACGAATGGAAAGAAAGGGACAAAGAAGCACAAGTGACTTGAAGAAACTGGAAAAGGCAAGGAAAGAGCTATCTCCCATGGCTACAAGGGTCATGCTGCAGAAGCTATGACTTTCACTCATGAAACAACCTTGCATTTCCCACCACCAACACTGTAAGAAAGACATTATGTTTTTTGTGAATCATTCAGTTTGTAATAACTGATTTTTTTTTAAATTTTAATGTTTTCTTTATCTTTATTTTATGATACAATTCCATAGGCTCTGGGATTTTCCTCATTACCTCCCCAAACTCCTCCCCCCGACCCACTGATCCCCTTTATGATTTCTTCATAAGCAGACCTAAGTCCATCATTCTGCTATTTAAGTGTAGTCTGACATTGTGGGTATGGCAATCATTTATAACAAAATAGAAAACCATTGCAGTTGTTTAAACGGGGCTCTTTAAAGCTAACAGGGCAGACATATAGGTTAGGAATCATCTAACTTATTTCATCAGAAAGCAATAGGAAGTTGATAAATCCTGATAGTGCAGAGAATATTTATGCTAGAATCCCGTTTTGGAGATATTGCACATTTACAATCTACATGCTGTTTTTGAAACACATGTAAGTTGTTTAAAGCATTCAAGTATTGGGGTGGGTGCAGTGGCATAGCAAGCTAATTCTCTGCCGACAGAGCCAGCATATTATGTGTGCAGTGGTTCATGTTCCGGCAGCTTCACTTTCAATCCAGCTTTCTGCTCAGGCTGTGGGAAAGCAACTGTGGATGGCTCAAGGCCATAGGCCCCTGCACCCACGAGGGAGACCCGGAAAAAGCTCCTGGCTGCTGTCTTTGGATCAGCTCAGTTCTAGCCATTGTGGCCACTTGGGGAGTGAACCAGAGAATGGTCCCTCCCTCTCTCTGTCATTCCTCTCTCTGTAAAATCTGCCTTTCAAATAAAGATAAACAAATTTTTAAAAAAATCAGACGACACAAGTACTAAATGCAGAAAGAATCTCTTGACATCTTGATCCTCTTTCCCCTCATAAGTTAGATTCTAATCAGTCTCTAAGAGTCACATCAGAGATGTCCAGAGCTCATAGCTGGAGTGTGAGCATACCCTCTTAACACTGGTGATACTCTTCAACTGTTATTTATTGCTTAATTTTTTAAAAGTTGCACTTATTCATTTAAGAGAGAGGGAAGGATAGAGAAAAGGAGAGGGGGAGGGACAGAAGGAGAGAAGGAAAAGAGAGAGAGAAAAAGAGAGAGATGCATCCATTGTTTCACTTTCCAATGCTCACAACAGGTAGGACTGGGCCTGAGCCAGAACCAGAATCCAGGAATGCAATTTAGAGCTCCTTTGTGGGCTGTCGCAGCCCCATTACTTGAGCTTTCATTGATGCCTCTGAGTCTCCATTCGCTGGAAACTGGAATATGGAAATAAACACTCCCATGTGGAATGTTGTTGTCTCCATTTGGAGACACCTGGATTTAAAATAACAGTAACAAGAATAATAAATCAGCAAGTAACTTTATTGTCATTTTTTCATAACTTTATTCCCCATAATAGGTAACCCTGTATTTCCAATTTATAATGTGCCATCATTTATTTAATCACTATGTATGTGTCCATAAAATACTATTGGTCAGAAGATGAACTTGACAAGAGAATTTGGACAACACTTAAAAAGCAACCACTATCACTAAAAACAATTACTTCAATGAGTATATCCTACTAAGGAAAGGAAGGGAGAACAGCAGGTTATATCTATTCAAGTTCAAGTGCTTAATGTAGGCTAAGCCTGCAGATTGAGTCGTTTCTCCCTCTCATTTGCACTATAAATTATGTAGCATGCGGCAAAGCAATAAGTATGTGGATGGTGAATGTTATTTTGAATATTGATATTAAGCATTGGTGTCTGGAATTCAGTTCCATCTGATTATAACTTAATATAAAAGTATTCATCTTTTGCAAAACAAGACTTCAACAAGTAAATCATAAAAGATCCCACCATTTCATTAATTTCCATTATTTCTTTTCAGTAGTGCTTTAATAACCACTTGTAGGCCTTTGTGCAATGACAGTGCTAAGAAGAGCACAAAAAAATGACACCAATTCTGAGGATTATAATACACTCTCATGTTTTACACCTATTCATCCCAAATTAGCTTCAACACAGTGATTAAGCTGCTATAAAATTTGAAGTTTACAGTCTAAAACACATTTTATTCCTTTTATTCTAAACAGATGGCATGTTAACAAATTCTTATCAAATGTTAAATACTTGTGAGCATATAGGAGAATCAGAAATATGCAAGGTGAAAATTAGAATTTCCCACTTAGTAGGATACAATAATGAAATCACAAAATACAGAAGCATGTATTAATAAATTCTAAAGAGATCAATTGCCTCTCCTGTCAGTTACTGTGTTAACCAAACTTTGTAACTATTACTGTTGATGAAATCAGCTAAGCAAAATTGTAAATAAATTGGTAAATTTATGAATAATGAAAAGAATAAAGCATCGAAAATTTAGCATTGTCGATTCTGGCTCTATTTTATAAACTTATCAACTCTATCATTAAGCCTTAAATCACACACTTAGTAGGTGGAAAAACTGCATCAACTGAGGTATAAATTCTTTAATTGTGTGTCATAAAATTAACTAATACGTTTTGCAGACAGTGTTATGTGAATATTCATAGTGTGTGTGATAATGAACTGAATCTCAGGGTGACTTTCTGTTTTGAGGGAATCAGAATGATGTGGAAGGTTTGTAGTTTACACACATCAAGAGGACACAGCAGCTTCCAAATCTGCTTACTCTCACTGTGCAAGGAGTCGGTCTTAATTCTGTGTTGTGTTTTCAGCTACTGATGTGAGTCAGCATTCTGTAGTTAACACCTGGAACAGGTGAATGAAACTAGTGACAAGACAATGTATAGTGTAGCAGCTTTGCATCAAAGAGAGAAGACAAGCAGGAGACCAAGGGAAGCAGCAAAGGATGGATGAAAAAGGAAGGCAGGAAGCACAGTTGATACTAGCTTTGTCAAGATGGAAAGCATCTTGGGGTTTCTGTGCAGATGTTAGAGACACTAGCCCCAGTTCATACAGTGACCTTCAAGGAATGCATCAAGGAGACCTCAGGACATGCATTAAGAGATTATCTCACAAAAACAGGAGTTGGGCCAGTGAAACAATTCAATCTCATAAACAGAAAGGAGTTTGAAAAATAGTGGATGACCCACAAAACAAAGAAAGGAACAAAATTCTGTTCATCTTTTAATTTGGTTTTCACGTTCAGAAGTATAATATGAAAAAAAATGTTTTTCTACATTATTCATGTTTGAAGTACAGCCTTCACTGTGAGGACTACATATTGGAATTGACCTGTATGAATAGGCAGAAATTGTGAATGTTTATAAACTGACCATGAAAAACATTATTGTTTATTATTTTTTAATCACTACCTTTCAATATCTGCCTCCAACAGATGTTTGTTTTCTAAGGCACTGAACTCAGTCCTTAGCAAAACAAACTGATGTACAATTACGCAGTTTTGGCCAACCAATCTATCATTTGCACCTATAAATCACAAAGTTTGTATTCTAATACATCCTTCAGCAAGAATATTGGGCGCTTGTGTTTGCAATAGCAGATAAAGTCCCTTCCCACATACCTATATCCGTTATGAAAACAGGTTCAAATCTCAGCTTCTGCATTTCTGATTGAGCTCATTGTTGATGCTCCTGGGAAAAGAGGAATCGGTGGCCCAAGGGCTTGGGCCCATGCATGCATGAAGCAGAGTCTGAGTTGTAGGCTCCTGGCTTTGGCATGTCTCAGTCCTGGCGATTGTTGAGATTTGGGAAGTAAACCAGAAGAGGTAAAGTATTTCTCCCGGTGTATCTCTCCCTGCTTCCCTAACTGCCTTTCACATAAATAAATCTATCAAAAGAAAATCCTCAAAGTCATTCAGTAGTTCTGTTCGACTTAAATTTTCATTGACTACAATAAAAAGAACCAGTAGAGACCCACCTTTTTTTTGGGGGGGGGTCTTTTTTAAAAAGGTACTTTATCCTGAATCAAATTATTTATCCAATCTAAGATTTTAAAGACTAAAGGAACCTAGAAAGAAATTTTGAACATGCGTAGGAAGCTAGCTATATCATTTTTGTGGGAAATGAAGATTATAAGGCTCTTAGAATCACTCAACTATCATCTAATTTTCCAAGCTTATGACTTTTCTTTCTCTATCCATAGGAATAGAGATGGTAACAATTATCTCCAATTTCACTTACCTTGAAAATCCATTTTCTTGTCATTCTCTTCTGATTGATTATGAATATATCTGGCATATTCATTTTCATAAATATAACAGGTGAACTTTTATCAGTATTTTGTGTAATTTTTCATGTCACTTTTCTATGTCACTATTTTCCTTTTTGTCTTTCTATTTTAAAATATTTTAAATAACACAGAAAGTCTAAATAAAAGTTCAATAAGCACAAGCAGATTAAACAGGCTTTGAACATTTTGTCATTTTTGCTTGATATGCAAACATATATACACACTATTTTTGAAAGATGAGATGTATATGTAACATTGCATAATGTGTAATTCATGACAAAGATCAAAGACAGCATTTACAAGTATCCATATACCAAATAACATGGGCGTCACATTTTCCTTTACTCTGTGAATGAATGTGTATGCATGTCTATATGCGAGAGGAAACACATGAACTTTATTTCTTGCATCTTATTTATTTCACTGAACTTAGTAATCCATGGTTGTTTCCATTTTGTTATGAGTGCCCAAATATCATTATCTTCCACAGCTAAGTAATATTCTCTTACTACCCTTGTGTGTGTGTGTTTATCCAGACATCCATTGATAGACAACAGGTTTATTGTATGTCTTTGCTATTATGAATTGTTCCACTAAACATGTGAGTGTAGGTAAGCATTTCACATTCCGTTCAGATTTCTGTAGCACAAGGCTAAGAGTCTAAGGAAAAACTGAAACTTGTTTCTCACTCTTCTGAAGGCTGGAGAGCACATGAGTGAGACGTAAAAGCAGCAACTGCATCATCAAAGACAAAGAACTGAGGTCAAGGTCAAAGTGAAGGCAACTACCACACTCCCCACCTGCTAACATGTCTGTCAGTGGATGAGCTTATCTTGATTTATAGTTTAGGACTAAACTAATGTCTACTGAAAATACTAACATGAAGGCATGATACAGAGCAAATTATGTGTTTTATGGACAACCACACAAAATATATTTTTGTGTGATCAACAATATTGGTGTGCATTTAATGAATATGACTTCAGAAAATGAGTTAATTTTTCTATAGATAAATAATCTTCAATCATTTAATAACCTCCCTTTCCTGTGCACCAGGCACAAGGAAGTATAGAAGATAAAATAGCAGAAAAAGAGATGAAAATCATAGAACCTTGCCTAGAGGAACTTAAAATACACCAGCGTAAATGGGCATGCACACACACACACACACACACACACACACACACACACACACACACAAGCACACACTTGACATACATACAGACTAAAGTACACAAACACATTAAAAATGTCTGTGAGATTTTAACTTTAATGTGAGACCCTAACATTAGAACCCACATATGAGTGAAATCCACAATTGAGTAAGCACTAAATAGCAAATCAACCTTGAATTACTTGGAAATTGCGTAGATACTATTACTTTAAAAGTTTATCATCATTTAAGTGATGAAAATTGGAGTGCCACTGTCAGATGATCTCATGATTTTGAAAAGCGGATCATTCACACAATAGATTTAAAAGCTTTTAAGAGGTAATGATGTATATACCATAACAAGCCACACATAAATGTTAATGTATACATTTTGGAACAATACACTATATCTTTAAGTCAGTAAGATTTACATATTTCAATTAATACACAATTTAAATTACTTAATACAATAAAATATTATAAGACAATTCTCTGGCACCTTTTTAAAGATAAATATAGATTTCCAGATATAATCCAAATCAATGTATCTATAAATTTCATTTTAAATTTACATTAATTTTCTGTCATTTGGAGTTTTAATTCATATTTATAGCTGTACCAAAAAAATTGAACAAGGATATGTCTTTTTTTCCTAAAATTTCCCACTTATGCTCATCAAATTACTTGGCTGCATCATTTCCTAATTTTCTATAATGCCATTTGCAGCATTTTTATCTTTATGAAATGTAATCTCATGTCATATGAAACCTTTTTTTCACTTAATACAAACAGGACAAAAGTTTGCCTTTTTCCATCAGAATCCATGCATTATTTTCATAGGTCTATTCTGCCATTTCCATTTCTTCTTCTTTTCTGGTAATAATAGAAGAATAAACTATATATAGTTTTATGCTGACTTCTCTCTCTTTCTCACACTTCAAAGTAGATCTAACATGTACTAGGAGTGAGCAAAAAAAAATTGTTTTTGAATAAAGAAAATATATGATAGCTGATGGTCTCCTGACAGAGTTTTGGAAACTTTGCTAGAATGAGAAGCCCAGTGCTGTCACAGCATTTTGCCTAACATAGTAGAATCAGGTGGCTCCTTGGTGGAATGGAGAGTACTAGTATCTTTTTTCTTGAAGATTTATTTATTTCTATTGGAAAGGCAGATATATAGGGAGAAGGAAATACAGAAAGAAAACCTTTCATCTGTTGATTCACTCCCTAAGTGGCTACAATGACCAGAGCTGAACTGATCTGAAACCAGGAGCCATGAACCTCTTCCAGGTCTCCCATGTGGGTGCAGGGTTCCAAGCCTTGGGCCATCCTCAACAGCTTTCCCAGGCCACAAGCAGAGACCTGGAAGGAAAGCTGGGCTGCCGGGATTAGAACCAGCACCATATGGGACCCCACAATGTTCAAGGAGAGGACTTCAGTGACCAGGCTATCATACCGGGCCCTACCATTTCTTAAACCTGCATCCTACATTCATTTCAAAGGACACTGAAGTCATGATATTTGGAGTTCATAGGAAAAAAAGGAGAAAAATTGTCAAGTTTGACACATTCATTAGTATCTACAAAAAGATATGTCTGATATTAAACTCAGCTAAATTACTAAGACAGTGTATTTACTAAACACATGCCTAAAACATCTGCCAATATTAATAGGGGATAGATTTTCTTTTCTTGATTGTTGCCGACCCTATTTTGCAATGTTCTAATGTGTATTCTCCGTGCTCTGACTGCCTGCCTGTGTTCTGCCTGATCAGCATTTTGCTCCATTTCCACTGTGGTAAAGACGGTTAATGTATCCAGTTTGCTCTAGGCAGCGATAATGTATCCAAGATAGGGTCCTAACAGAAATTAAATTCCCCTGTTGGAAACAAAACAAATATCACCACACTTCCCATGTGACTATTAAGAAATATTATCCTCAATGCCAACGTTCAAATTGTACTGTTAATAATGCTAACACTCACTGTTGTGTAGCTTCATTCTGCTTTGCAGGGTTTTACCTTCCTTCCAGATTTTCTGTTTTAGTATGAAGTGGTTTCATGATCAAAATGTATGATAAATTAAATTCCTTCTTTCCTTTACACCATTGAATTTCCACTGTTGCTAATTTCTAGGAACCCACCAATAGATATACCTCCTGATTTTACAGAAATGAGCATTTTTTGTTTTGTTTTGTTGCTACAGATTTACAGAGAATCTTTTGATTTTCTCCATGGAAAAAGGACTTCAGTTAATGATTTGAAATCTGTTAGACCTGTCAGGTGTATTTCAGGCCAACCAATATCCTCCATAGCTATCTGAAGTACATGCCAGTTTCCGATGTTGGCAGTCATTTCTTTTACTTGTTTAGCTTAATTTTGCAGTAGATTGGGAAAAGATCCAACACATTCCCACATCGCAATAGAATTGAATACCTGCAACATAATCATCTTAAAAAAAGAAATTGGCTATCCTTTAGAATGATTTGAACATGTACCAAGGCATTTATTAAACATCTTGTAAGCAACAATGTATATTACCTCATTGGCTGATAACTTAAAAAGATTTCCATTAAAATCTATGTTTTAAATGTTTTCTCCTAAAATATAAAATTTATTCGGTGTCAGAATTAGAATGCCATGCTAAAATGAATATAATGATTTAGCACAGACGTCACCAGAATTATATAGGCTTTCAAATATTAGATACAGGCTCATTTTTCTTATTATTAATAATTTATAAAGTAAGTAATGATATTTTTCAACAACAGCAAGAAAATATTTCAACTTGATTCAATTTGAATCACTCTCCTGTTATATTTTGGACACCAAATGCTTTTTTTTTTTTAATTATGTTGCATTATGTGACACAGTTTCATAGGCTCTGGGATTCCCCCAATCCCTCCTGGTACCCTCCCCCGATGGTGGATTCCTCCACCTTGTTGTAGTATTACAGATCAAATTAATGGACACCAAATTCTTAAGGAGCTGATAGAATGAGTCACATTTGGATAAGTCTTATCCATCTATAATACATTTTATTTAATTTTCTTTTGGACTCTTTTTAACAGCAACATGTATAACTAGTTTTCTAGAGTGCGAAACTCCCATTTGTTTATAGTGGCTTTAGTTACATATAATTGAGATGATATGTATTCCATCCATGCTTACATTTAATATCAGTTAAGAGTGCAGCTGTTCTAACAAATAGTTTGCCTCACCCATAAAGAAATTAGCATGTAACTATAAAAAGTGAGTTCCTATCCTTTTTGAATAAATATTTTCTTAAGCACCACAATAGTTTAAACCAGCTTCTTTCCCTCAAACTTTTAAGCTCTGAACTTTACAAGTAGAAATACATGAAAATTTTTGACATATATTTTAACATTTAAGGCTGATTTTTTTCCTCCTGTGTCAATTTTCTCTTTCACAATAATAGAATGTCATTCCTGTTATCAAGTAGTTTTCTTCTGTCTTCACCAAATTTTATTATTCAGAGGTATTCAATCATAAAATATCTGGATTAACAGCCTGTTTGCTACTTCATTTCAGAAAAATATCTGGAGATGGGAAGTCAGTCTTTGAGATTCTTCATGTAACTCTGTATGTGTAGTGCAGTTACTATCATTGCCGTAGCATTTATAATTTTATAGCAGGAATACCATATATTTTATTATGAAATATAGGCATTAATAGTTAAATTTTCTTCCACTTATTCACAATGACCACTTGTAGCAATCAAAATGCAAAATCCACTCAGTATTTTTTAAATTTTCTATTATTTTATATACTCTTTAATTTTCAAATTGGCAACTGAAGTCAATTAGCTTAACTATTATTACAAAAACATAATGTATCATGAAAGAAAATTTCTAAATTATATCTTTCATGATTTTCCTTTAACTCATTTACTTCCTTTCGGTTTGTAAGTCTTGATTCTGCCTTTCTTTTTTCTTTTTAAAATAATCTTACTTAGTTGATTAGGGTACAAAGGATCAAGGGCTACAGGAAAGTGGGTGATACCATTGTTTCCACACTAATATCATCATTTTTTCCCAGTATCTGGGGTCAGGGGAGAGAAACAAAGGGAGAAGCCCCATGCAGTCTCCCACCCATCCCAGGTTGAGGGACCTGGTCAAGCAGTTTTGATAGTTCAACAGTTCTGAATTGCTGCCAATCTCACCATTCCAATTACGCTGAAATCTATTCAGAATCCACTGGCTGACATAGTCTCTTCATGGTTGGGGTTCTGAGATCAGCAGTAGAGTTGGAGGGATCGCCAGAGAAACTTCGTGTGAGGGGATCCCACACCTGATTCTTGTGTGAGTTTGCCAGTACAGGGTCTGGCACAGCCCATTGCCACAATCAGCTTATGCACAAGCTGGTCATTACTAATTCCTACTTCTAACAGCTTTTTAAATATTTACTTTGAGCTATAATATATCAAGTACGCATATCCACTTAACTCTTCAGATCAAGCAAAACTGTCTTTCGCTTTTCTCAGAACTTGGCATTTTAACATTGGAATCTGAATCTTACTTGCAATGTACAAATCATACACACAGGGACTAAAATAAAAGGATTTCCAATATGTTTCTTGAATAGTGTTCAATTGATTTATTTAATTGTATTCTTCATTAAACAAAAAGACTTTATTACCTGTACTGTATAGGAACACGTTTCCATGTCCAGTCCTGTATTTGAAGACATGTATTTACTTCTAGGTTAACTTTATGTCTGCACCGCCAACTTTTATCACCAGATGTTTCTAATTGACTAGTAGTTACTTTCCACGGTGCAATTTCTCTCTTTCGACTTGGAATTTGCATTGAAAGAGAATGAAAACCTGGTGATTACAGTACAGCAAATTAAGTTCCACAATGGCCTAATTAGAATGGCAAATTGTTCCATTCTTTCCTTAGAATATTCCCATCACATCTAGTAAAAAATGCACAAAACAAATGAGGCATTCAAAAGTCTAACCTAATTCTATACCTCATTTTAAAAGGGGAGAACACAATTGAAAAGTGAAATGCTAAAAGCTTTAAAATTGTAAAACAAACAATAAAAAAATTAAGGGAGGTGAAATTAAAATGCTGAGAAACAGCAAGGTTGTCAAAGTATCTGAAGAAATAAACTGTTCCAAAACAAGTTCGGACTCTCAAATTTGATTCGGTCTTCATTTTTTCTTTGGAGAACTTTCAGTGTAGGGGCATTTTGAATTATTTTTTTTCTGTTTAAAATCTAAAAATTTAGGGCCCAGCATAACAGAGTAATGGTTAAGGTCCTCGCCTTGAGCGCACCAGGATCCCATATGGGTACCGATTCTAATCCCAGCAGCTTCATTTCCCATCCAGCTCCCTGCTTATGGCCTGGGAAAGCAGTCGAGGATGGTCCAAATCCTTGGGACCCTGCACTAACATAGGACACCCAAAAAGAGGTTCCTGGCTCCTGGCTTCCGATTGGTGCAGCACCGGCCATTGTGGCCAGCTGGGGAGTGAATCATCAGATGGAAGATCTTCCTCCCTGTCTCTCTTCCTCTCTGTACATCTGCCCTTCCAATAAAAAAAAAAAAAAATCTTCTCAATACATAAAATAGTCAAACAGAATAAGGGTAGAAACTAACAATATTTAAGTTGTTTGACAAGTTGTTTTAAACCGACTTGTAACAGTATATGTATGCTTTATTAAAACAATAAACAATAAGGCCCATCATATGAACTAACTATGATGATGATCTTTAAGTACTTAGCATTATAGCACGACTACAACACAATTTACAAAGACTTATTATTTTACTGTTGATAAGATCATAGCTGTTGACATTGTTGGATATATATTTTTATTATATATTATTTTGTTCATTATTTTATTATAGCAATAATTTTATATATATAAAATTTCCCTTCTGGGTTTATGCATCCCTTTTATTTGGCCTTTGGACCCCTGGATCAATCCATTATGTAATAAAAATCACATTAATTGTTTGTGTACTATTCAAACCTAGTGAATATCTCTCATCCTTCTTCACACATTTATTTCTTTAAATATATAATTACTAATTTGAAAGATAGAGGGCAGGAGGGGAGAAAAAGAAAGAGATTTTCTATTCTCTGTTGCTCTCCCCAGATCACCTAGCTGGCTGGAACTGAGCCACACCAAAAACCAGAAATGCAGGCTTGCATGTGAATGCCTCTCAAGAGTTGAAATGACCTAAGCATTTGTATCATTATCTGCTGCTTTCTCAGGCATTTCAGTAGGAAGCTCAACATGAAGCGGAGCAGCCAGGATTTGAACTGGCACTGCAATCTGATGTTGACATTGCAAGAGAAGACACACTGTATTGTGCTAACTCTGCCCCATCCGTCACACACATTCTTGTGTCAATTTATGAATCATTCCCATCTCTAGACTGAGTTTTCATATTTGGTGCTACCGACACTTCTTTTTTTAAAACATGACTTTTTTTGCCCAGCATTTTAGCAACATTAAGAAAACAAAATAAAGCTTGAAAATGTATTCAGGAAAAAGTCTTAACAACATTGGGTTGGTGGAGTAGCAGGTTAGCTGCCACATTTGATAGGGCTGCTGCCATATACAGTAATGCTTCATATAAAACCCAGCTATGCTTTGGTTTCATTTTGAGTTCTTGCTACTGTACCATGTACTGGGAAGCAGTGGATGACGGTGTAAGTACAGTGCTTGCTGCCACTGTTGTGTGTTGCTCTGTTGAACTTTCGTCCTGCTGTGTTCAACTTGCTATAGTGCAGCCAGTGAGGTTATTTAGATTGTGCACCAGGAGTGCCTCCCTCCTCTCTCTCTCTCTCTCTGCTACCATGCTTTTCAAATAATAAATAAACCTTTTTTTAAAAAAGAGAAAGTATTTCTCAAATGACACTAAAAATAATTGGCACAGTATTTCTCTAAAGCAAAATGGCACACGTGATCAATAGTTGACTAAGACTTTTAACTTCTTGGTAGAGGTAGAGGAAACATAACAAATTTTGTTTTTGAAAAAAAAAACAGGCAAAGGAAAATTTTAAAAATATTTTTAAAATAAAAGGTGCTATGGACAAGGACAGTGGTAAAGAAAACAATAACAACCTTGGAAAGGACAGAGCAAGTGGAAAACTTAGGAAATTACATAATGTTCAACCTCAGCAACTGATGAATCCAAATATAAGGGACATTCAAGTAAGGAGGGCAACTTGACAAGAAGTTGTCGGAACCATTCTCACTCCTACACTTCATTTAAAATTTAAGTTGTCATATACGTGACTCTACTCACATAACTACTGATTACACAGGAAAGTTCAGAACCTTATTATCTAGGAAGGACAAACCAAATTTTTTCTAGGTTGTACATATCAGGACATAATGGGGGAAAAAAATGCATACTCTCTGAATGCACAAACCTAACTGACTTACCTCCCATTTCGTTGGGATAAACAAAAATTCACACTTTTATTTACAGTATAAACATTTCCAAACTTCAAAGGAAACTCTCATGCAGCAAACAAAACACAGGCTGCAGGAAACTTCACATGAAAGACAAGGATCAAAAGAAAACACACAGAAGACAACAATTAGAAGAAACATTTATGCAAAAAGAAAAATACAAAATATTTATGATTGCAGACACATTGAAACTGGAGCAAATTACAATTAAAAAATATAGAAATAGATCTTTTGGACACCAAAAAATATAATGCCCAAGATAAAAACTTCAATATAAGATTAAATGAATAGAATTGAGAAAAACATCCTGGGAAGTAATGTGTAATACACACCAACACAACAAACAAGAGTCAAGGTGAGAAAACGTAGGGGAAAGCATTGTGGTGTGGTGAGCAAAGCTACCAGCTGCAATGTTCATTCACTCCCGATCTGGGCGTGAACCCATGAATGAAAAATCTCTCTACGTCTCTCCTCTAGGTAACTCTGAATTTCTAGTAAATAAATAAATCATAAAACTGAACATTCTTATCTCCACCGGGAAGTCCAGGATGAAAGAACAAGCAGAAAAGAAGGGAGAGAAAGAAATCATCAATTACATGGAACAGGATGATTATCCTGAAGTCAAGTATGGGAGTTTCTAGCAAAACAGGAGCCCCTATCAAGACATGTTAAATTGAAATCTCAGAAAGCTAGGGAGACACTAAAATTCTATAAGCTTCTAGGGAAAAAACAAATAAAAATATAATTATGTACCATTTTAAGCTTAATCATGGAATCCTTAACAGTATGCTTATGCATGTATTAAATATCTGAACCAGTAATAACTGCAGCATCTTATTGTGGAGTGTATAGACGAAGGAATGGGTATATTGTCATTCTTTTTTTTAAAGATTTATTTTTATTATTATTTTTTTATTGTAAAGGCGGATATACAGAGAGGAGAGACAGAGAGGAAGATCTTCCATCCGATGATTCACTCCGCAAGTGAGCGCAACGGTCGATGCTATGCCAGTCCGAAGCCAGGAGACTCTTCCGGGCCCTACTGTCATTCTTTAAAGAGGATGTCATGGGGCCTGGCGCGATGGTGCAGTGGTTAAGGTCCTCGCCTTGCACGCCCGGGATCCCATATGGGCACCGGTTCTAATCCTGGCAGCTCCACTTCCCATCCAGCTCCCTGCCTGTGGCCTGGGAAAGCAGTCCCAAAGCTTTGGGACCCTGCACCCGCGTGGGAGACCCGGAAGAGGCTCCTGGCTTCGGATCAGATAGCATGGGCCGTTGCACTCACTTGGGGAGTGAATCATCGGACAGAAGATCTTCCTCTCTGTCTCTCCTCTCTGTATATCTGCCTTCCCAATAAAAATAAGATAAATCTTTAAAAAATAAATAAAATAAATAAAGAGGATATCATGGCTCAAATAGAAAAATTAAGGCTTTGAAACATAAGCATGCTAGTTCAAAATATCCTGACTCAAAACAGCAATGCAATATCTGAAAGAGTTGACAAGGCTTATTTTTCAGGCAGAAAAACAGTAAATTACATTTTCTAGAACTATTCAATTTTCTGTATGATATTCAATTTTTTACAAAGATAATTAATAATACCTATTCAGATTACTGAGCCACTACTGCAACCAGAATCTATGTATAACCAATTAAATGTTTGCCTCATCAGAAAATAACCATACATTTACAAAAGTAAGAGTAACTCATTCTTGCATATTAGGAGCCAGGATGCGTTTGTTAAAATTTGAAGAGTTTCAGCAACAGAAAAATGCTCAGGACTTTTTATTGAATTAAAAAAACAGCATACATAATCTACACTCAGTACTAAAATGACAGAAAAGAAATACACCATAGTTCACTAAAAAAATAAAATTATGATTCCATAGTTTTACAAGTATTCTTTATTTTAAAGACATCACGTTTTCATAAAGATAATTTGCAAAATGTTAAAAAGTTAAAAGTCTATGACATGAAGGTTGACTAGAGATTTTTCCATTGAAGTTGTAAAATATCCAGTAAACTTTCCACTGAACAAAACCCAGCCATCATAGGGACTTATGAACTTAACAGGAATGGTAATATGTTTATTATTTTCTTTATTTAGCTTAAGTTCGCAACTTTCCCAGGTTAACAGAAGAGTTGTAGCTTGCCTTAAGAACAGAATATGAAATTACGGTTATACCTTACCAAGAGCAATTTCTCACATGTACAATGATATTGACATCATTGTAAACTGCTATACATACAATCAGAAAATGCTGTCTTTATTTTTAGTACCTCAAAAGAAAACTTGCATTCTTGCTTTAACATTTTTTTCAATACCCCAACAAAGTGAAGTCACAATTTTCTGAAAATATACTTCCTAGTTATAAATCGGAATTGAAGACAAGAACAATTTCACTCATGCACTAGCCAAGCCAGAGTTGTAACATTATTGCACAAAAGAAAAACAAATAATTTATGACTATATAATGCCACAATCTCAAGAACAAAATCAAAGAGCAACCAACCAGCAGTCCCTGGTCTGAGTTTTGTCACTGAGCTGCCTCCCTGCTGTCTTAACTGAATTGACTAAATGAGGTCACTTAGACATTGTTCCAACACTGGCAGCTTGAATTGGCTACGATATGATTTAGTAAAGATATGTTTCTAGGTACAACAAAATTGAATCTTTCAGCTCCACATGAATAAGAACAAATACATCATCAGTAGACCTTTATCAAGGATGGATAAGGGACCCAGAAATTGGGAGTGTTTTGGCCTTCTACATACAGTCCTAACATTTGAACGTAGGAACTGTAATCCAGAGAAATTTATAATATGTAATTGTAGAGGTTTGTGAGAAAGCAACAATATTGTCGTGGAATGGAAAATACAGGCAGTCAGGGAAAGTCATATATTTCAGAACTTAGTATGTCAAAGCAGACAAGTTCCTTCTGAATTTCCATCAAAATTCTAAAGGGATAATTGCGCTTCTACTACATAATATGCTCTCTTTCATAGCTGTGTATATATGAGAAGATTGTACATTTCATGCCCAGATTTGCAATTTTTTAATGAGCAAAAATGAATTACAGAGCATGAACACATAAACATATAATAAAATTGCTGACTAAATAAAATTGTAAAATACAAGAATATGCAAGTGACACAAAATTTTCACTGCTTTACTGCTTCAGGAAACTCAATAAAAAGTCTTTATTCACGTGGTATGCATAATGATAAAAAATGTAGACTTCTCTTTGCTACGTGACATTACTGCTAATTCATTTTTTTAAACATTTATTTCATTTTTATTGGGAAGTCAGATTTACAAAGAAGAGAGACAGAAAGATCTTTCATTAGATGATTCACTCCAAAAGCAGCCATTGCGGCCAGAGCTGAGCCAACCCAAATACCAGGATCCCAGAGCCTCTTCTGGGTTTTCTACTCTGGCGCAGGGTCCTAAAGCTCTGGGCCGTACTCAGCTGCTTTCCCAGGTCACAAGCAGGGAGCAGGATGGGAAGCACAACTGCCAGGATTAAAATCGGCGCCCATATGGGATTCTGGTACAAGCAAGGTGAGGACTTTGGCCACTATGCCACAGAGCTGCATCAGGCCCTGCTGATTCATTTTAGAAGCACTTATCTGAAGTATCTTTCCTCTAGTAACTAATTGAAGAAAGAATTATTTAATAATTTTCTTATTTGTTTTATTCAACAGAATTTTTACAGCTGTATTGATTACTTTTGGAAGAGTCGTGATAACAATTTTTCTCCCTTTCTGTTTCTATCCTCAAGTCAGTTCAGTGAATGTAATGAAAGTTCTCACTGCCCTTCTCTGTGAGAGTGTCATTTTGTCAACAAAACAGGCACTGAATCAAAAAAAGAAAAAAAAAAACAACTTATTTTCATTGTCTGATTTGTTCATTGGAAGGAAATGCCTATGCTTGTTCTGTAAGAATCATCTAATATCCTTGTGCTCTTTTTTTTCAGTTTTCCCATGACTTAAAAAGTAAAAACACAACTCTAAACATAGGTACAGTAAGCTGTTTCTTATACTTTTCGTTAAAGATAACTCCCAGGAATATTATAGATGATGATCAGGTCATGTTACGCATGGTACCATATCTGAAATGTCATAATCAATTCTGAGCTGCAGTTCTTCCTTATAGTATCAATCTCTATTCAAAAAGAAATATCATATCTATCAAAGCTCTTGCTAATGGAATCAGCATTGTGGCACAATAGGTTAAAACACAGCTTGCAATGCTAGAATCCCATATTAAAATTGTGTTTTGAGTCCTGATTGTGCTGCTTCTGCTCCCACTATACCTTCTAAACGCAGAGGAAGATGCCCCAAGTTTCTGGGCCACTAACATCACTTGGGAGACTGGAATGGAATTCGGGGTTCTGGGCTTCTGTCTGAATACATCCTTACCGGTGCAGTTATTTGGAGAATAGATCAAGAGGATCGAAGGTCTCTTGATATGTCTGTCTCAGTCACGCTACCTTTAAAATAGTATCAAATAGAGTAAATCTTTCTTCAAAATTATTATTTCTATAAACAAAAACCAAGAACTGAAATGTGTATTTCCAAAGCCATGGATATAAATCGGTATTTGATGTAAAATTCAGAAAAAATAGATATTATTTTATCTTTTTAAATGGTCTATATATTTAATGCTTACTTATAATATCTAAAACACCCTCATTAGAAACTTATTCTTTGTATAATCAGCATTTTCACAATAAATATTTATTGAATACCATATTACAGTTCTGCAGTGGAGTTTGAGGGGATAATTATTTCTAAAGTAGTTATGTTAATATCTTGCTGTAGCTGGGATGTCTGTAGGTATACAGGGAATATTGGTATATCATTAGCTGAGGGCAAGGACTGCAAAAGTGATTCAGTTTTCAAGGATCAGTTGGGAAAGTAAGCAAGAAAAGGATAATAAAATTGGTGAGTGCACATTATTAAGAAGCTTTATCTCCCTTAACTCCTTTTTTTTGGTAAAATAGCACATGACTGTTTTTGAATGAACAAATGATGTTTAGGATGAATTGCTGATTTGAGATCCAAAGAATTTCAGCATACAAGACTTTAAAACATAGAACCATATTTTTTAAAAATCTAATTGAACAGAAGTTTCTTCATCCAATCCTCTGGGAATGGGCATCTAGGTTATTTCCATGTTTTTGCAATTGCTGATTGTATTGCCATGAATACAGGGGTGTACATTGCTTTCTCATGTATCACGTCCTTTGGATATATTCCTAGAAGTGGGATTGCATGATCATATACTAGGTGAATTTTCAGTTACCCGAGTGTTCTCCATACTGATGTTCATAATGCAGCTGTGATCCCTCCAGCTAAGTTCTTATTCTTAAGGAAAGTTCTGACTATTCGTGGTTTGTCCACTCTATGGAATATTACTCAGCTATTACAAATAATGAAATTGTATTATTTCCAGCAAGATGGGCCCACCTGGAGACCGTTATGCTAATGGAAATGAGCCAATCCCAAAAGATCAGACATCATGTTTACTCTAATATAAGATAACTTCCATCAAAAACATGAAACAACAACAAAAAAAAATGGAGGACAAACACATGCATGTAACCACACAAAGAATGTAATGGAGACCACAATATCAGGAATCAAGGAAAATAAACAGAAGACATCTCTACTAACAAAAGAAAGTAGATGCCCAATGAAACTTGTAAACATACTTAGACAACAAAAAAATATAATCCCTACTTCTGACCATGCCAAAAATGTCATCACCCATGTAAACAGCAAAAGATTAGGGACATTTTTCTTTCATTTCTGACTTTAAGTGATTATCCCTGGTGATGCTCAATGCTGATATGGCTAGGGGTTGTTTTGCTCAGCTTCTTAGGAAGTGGTCCTTTCTTGTTTCAACTTGTTGTTTTGTGATGTCAAATTTAAGTACTTTTGCTGTGAATTTTACCTTTTTGCACTTCCTAGCTATTTGTGTCTTTTCATTAATTATTGTGTTTCATTAATGGATCTTCCATAAGAGATTTTTTCATTGCTTTTAAACACCTGAGGTTGCAAATGTCCATTTCAACACAGTTTTTGCTACATTTCAAGAGTAATGATCTAGTTTTTATTGTAATTTCTTCAGTACCACATGAGTAATGTTATAGCGTTAATTTCTATAAGAAGGTTTTTGATTTTGTTTTTCAACACTCTAGCGATGCATTGGTATTTTTGTAGCAGGTTCTTTAACTGCATATTGATGAAAATTAACTCTTTTTCTCCATGTTGTGGACTGTGATCACTGGCTCTGTATTTAAGAGGATGTTTAATGGCAGTGATACGTTCAGTTGTGGAAACAAAGTGTAGTATTTTCCTATGCATCCAAACCAAAGATGGACTCCCAATGAAATAGTTGAAAACATCTTAACATTAGGATGCTGGGATCTGCGACATTGTCCATGTCCACAATGTCAAGAAACACATCAATAGGAGCATGATGGACTTACGACTGTTCAAGAAGGAGCACCCATTGTAATACCAGAAGGGAAATCAATGGGGTGAGGTGGTGGGAAAGAAACTTGGGAAAAGGGAAAGGAAATCCCAGAACCTATTGAAATGATCATAAAACAATAACAAAAGTAGTTTGAAAAAACAATAATAAAAATCAAATAAAAAGCAAACTGAAGCCAAGTATTAATCCAAGATTAATCCAAGTATCCCATATGAGTGGTGTGACTCAAGTGTCTGAGCCATCATCTGCTGCCTTTCCAGTTGTATTAACAAAAAGCTGGATCAAAAGCAGAGTTATGAAAATTTGAACCAGGTCAACTTATAGCTTATCATGTTGCATCACAGGCACCTGTCATTATACGTTATTATATCGTCCTATAAAAAGAAGTAAATCAAGATGCAAATGTAACAATTGATTTTCATGCAAATCTCATAGGTGCTTCCTTATATAAATTGCAAGTGGGTATCACATAATGAAACTAATTATTAAATGTTGTAATCAGACTGCAGTAGGAAAATGAACTTTTTTATTAAGTATGAAAAAATAATTTTAAAATGTTAAACATTTTCATGTATTTTAGGTCTGAAGATGAGAATGCAATCCTGTTAGATGTTATGCTTGTATAAAAGATCTGTTTCAGTAAATATTGTGAAGTAGCATCCTGCATCATTTTAACAATCTGTGTGCATGAAGGTAGCATCTCTTCTCTGGGGAGAAGAGAAAATGCATAAGTAATATAGTATTTTGTATTCCCATTGATAATGCATGAGATTTCCAATTGGTCCACATTCTTGACCCTAACTTGCTTTTATCAGAATTCTTTATTTTAGTCATGCTAACATGCATATAGTGCATAGTACTTTGAAATTGTAAAGAGTTCATTTCCATGTTCAAATGAGTAATGATAAAAAATATTTCCAGATCTTTCATGGCTACTAAGTTTCCTTTGAGGGCTATTTGGAATTTTTATTAGGGTTCTCATCTTACTTTTGCTGGATTTTAATGCTATTTATATTCTATGGATTCAACAGCATTGATAGATATATTCAGCACAAATAATTTTTCTAGTAGTGAAAATTAAGTTTTAATTTTGGTAAAACCTCTTTTATTGCTTATTTTTCCTTCCCAGCCAGTGATTTTTCTGTCATTGAGCATATTATAGTCTCACTTTCCAAACAGATATTATTGTCCTATGGCTTCTTTTAGGAGCTTTATAGTTCTGAGTTTGACATGTAGGTCTATGGTTTCAACTTCCAACAGAATAAAATCAATATGTGGAAAGTCATGAGTGGTAGTCCCCTTTATTTCTCCCCTTACCCCAGGAACAACAAGAAGAAATAGCAAATTGGGAAGCAATGAATTAACCCAATTTTCCCTAAACCTGAATCCTTCCCAACCTGATCACTCATGTAATCATTATTTTTAAAAATATTAATAAAAATTTAAAGTCAATATCAGATTGTTTCTGAATTTTTCTTAATTAGCAGATACAGTGATCCACTGGTAGCTGCACCTCTTCAGAGGGAGGGTGGCCTGACAAGTCAGTTGCTTGGATTGCTTTCACCCAGGCAAAAACCCAGATGGAACTCCCAACTTCTGACTACAGCTGGGCTGAGCTCTGGAGAGCATCCCAGCAGAGGGAAGATTTCTCCCCCTTGCCCTGAGTAGATGAAAACATACACTTAGGAAATAAAAACATTCATTGCTCCATTGAATTAACCTAACATATTCATTAAAAGTCACATTGATTTGGATTTGGACATAGATATGGATAACAGAAATGAAACTGATAAGGATGAGTTGATATGCAAATACAGTGTTCAAATTTTATAATACATTCCTGTTCTGTCTATTAGTGTTGTCATAATAAGCCATGTATATGATGAACACGGAATTCTCTAATCTCTTTTGTGTTATGTGTTTTAGATATCTTTCTTCTGAGCTCTTCCTTTTGTTATTCAAGCTTATTAATATTTGCACTGAAAAATTTTTACTGAGTCTCTTGTTGCAAATGTTCTACTGTCCAAATAAATTATTACAATTTTAAAGACTATAAACATTGAACTATAAGAAACATCTTTGTATCAAATTAGTGGGATTATTAATATAAATAATTACATTTTAATTTCATTAAATATCAATATTTAAAACACAATTAACAATGAAAATTCCAAAAATTATTATGAAAACACACTAAAGAAACTCATCTAACAGTATTAGGATCAAAAGACATTTCTTGCATTCATTGTCCAAATGTTCTTTCGAAAAGATTGCAGATCCCAAAGATGTATGCAAAAGAAGCATGAGTTACTAATTTGCATCATCTTCAAGGGCTATTTAAGTAGTAACAATGGTGTGTGTGATACTAGTTTTCAGACATGTATTTAAAAATATTTTACATATATCATCCTAAAAATATAGAAAATAACAGGATGCTTATATTCCCCACTTTTTCTGCACCAATGTAATATTTACTATGCAAAGAACTAAGGAGTAGCAGAAACTGTCAGTCAAAAACAATCGAAAGGTTAATGATTGCTAAATTGACATGGTACACTGGAACTGGTATTTTGGTTGGAACTTAGAATGATATTAGATTAAAAACTTAGGAAATGGCAATGCATGAACTCCAATAAATATAATAATGAAATTATTCCATGCATAATAAGTATTATATTAATATGTGATACTAATACGGAAAATGTGGTGACAGTTACAAGGGATATCTGTACAGTGTTTGAATTTTTTCTTATAAATTTAAAATTATTCAACAGTTTTATTTTAAAAGCATGTTTTATACTTCTTAATATTTTTATTTTCCTTATCCATATATAAGATGATTAAAACCTTCAATTTTAATAATATTTCATTAATATGGCACAAATTTGATATTGGCACATTGATTTTGCATCAAGACTGTTGCTGCACTATTTTCATAGCATTGTAAAGCGTGTAAGCAACAATATTTAGATTTTTAACATTGTAGAATTAAGAAAGGTAAATATCTCCCTTTACATTAGACTATCTTTGGTTGCTATAAAATCATTTAGCATGTTATAAGGTGTAATTTGCTAAATGGAGCATACTCATCCAGGGCAATTCCTTTATTTATTTATTATGATTTTTTAAGATATGTAGCCCTAAAAATGAGCAATTTACACTCATTACCAAGAGAATTAGCCCCATCAACTGTATCAACTGTAAAATGGATTCAACTAATCAAAATAAAAGTGCAATAAAAATGCAAACCATACCACAGCAAATTTCCCAGTGCTTTGTTTCCTTAAGTCTTCGCTGCTTGTGGCAAACTGCAAAGCAATTAAGGACCATAGAAGCTCAGTTGTAATGTGGTTGTGAATACCAATGGAGCCACAAGTCCACAAAGCAGGAAGTGGCACTGGCAGCATGAATACGGAAATCCGCACTTCTCATGTCCAAGCCTCTTTCCAATTTACTTTCCAGAGTGCTGAATTTCTGCTGTTCCCTTCCATAGCACAGACACTAATTGCTTAGTATCCCTGAGGTAACAAAATGCTCTGCTCCCGTCTGTGTCTTAGTGGGTTTTCTGAAACACATAGTGGGAATATAACAAAAATTGTGGCTTTTCATTGTGATTGCTTCAAAGCAAGAGTAGAAACTTCCCATTCTGAGGAAAGTCACTGTATGACTGAGCTGTCAAAGTCAACTCCCTGGCTATGATAGTGAGCCAAAGTGGAACTGAGGAGTCTCTGACGGTCACACACGCACGTATCAGAAAATAAAATATATGAATATGTATACAAATAACCACAGTGTGAATTTATGAATAAATCATAGGAGGCTAGACTAATGTCTTTGAAAAATGACCTTATTGACATATAAAAATAGTACATCGACTCTCCTCATCTGACTTACAGAAATGGTCTAAAAAAAGCCCCCAGGTAGGAAAAGTCTTAGGTCTTAGTGGTCATGAATTTCGTTAGAAGTAGTTATGTGTGTGCCTCCAGCCAGATCTGCAGATAAATACTTTAGTGTACATGTGAGGGGCGTTTTAATGGGACACTGCTGGCATTTTGTATGCATAAGCTTTGCAATGCTACTGGAAGCCCAGGAATCCATAATCTTAAAGAATCTGCATTGTCTGGTGGGTAAATATTTTATTCATATTAAAATATTTAAGAATGGTAGTGCATTAATAATTCTTTCCATTTTTTATGTCATTCTATGCACTAACATTCACTTGAACTTTCTCTTCTTAACAGCAGTGTCAATGGTGACGTGAGAATATATATAGTCAGTTACCATCATTTTTTTCCTTAATTGTGTTACCATTCTTAGCACAAAATCTGCCTGGCTTTTCAGATTTTTTCCGTCTTAGTGATAACCGCTATGATAAGTCATGTCATCCCCTTTAAAGTGATCCCTCAACAGTGACCTAGCTGGTGCATTTTGCTGATGGTTTGTCTTTGTCCTCTAAAACAATCTAAGAGCTTATTATTTTGGGTCAGGCACCTCAGTAAAATTGTCAGTATGTGACACACAGCTTTCAGATATGTATAAAAATGAACTCAAATTTGTCAAAATGACGATTAACAGCTTAGACTTAAAATTTCAATTAAACTCTATGTATTGGTTAGTGTCAACTCAACACACTTCATTTGAAAATAAAATGTAATGTTTTTAATTTTATGTATTAGAGGGAGACAGTGAGCAAGATTTAGCTTGCATATACTTGGTCAATCTCCAGATGTTTGCAACAGCCAGAGCAGGGCCAGGATTGGAGCAAAGACCTGTAATCATTACCCTGGTTTTCCAATTACTGGAGTCATCACAGCTGCTTCCCAAGGTCTACATTAGCAGGAAGCTAGAACAAAAGCCATAGTAGGAGACTGAACCCAGAACTTCGATGTTGTTTGAATCTTAATTATTACACCAAACATCCGACTCCTAAAATGAAATCATTTTAAACAGGAACAGATAATTCATATTAATTATTAAATCAAATATAAATATACATATTATATAAATACCTTCGAAAGAAGTTATAAGGTTGGCATAAATGGTCAGATAACCAAAATGCAGTTTACATTTAGTAATATGTGTATGTGTGTGTGTATGTGTGTGTACATACATATGTATCTTGGTCAATATTTTGTGGATAAATGTCAAGTTTAAAGAAGAATCAATATGTAATAAAAACCATGTGCCCATTGAATGTTTGAATTTTCACAATCCCTTGGCAAATAATATCTAAACATATCTCAAATTTATATCCTAGGAGTTCTCATTCAACATAGTTGTTTCCAAGTACAAACTTAGGACGCTGTCTTAACAAACCATATAAGGTACTGGCTTATAGTTGCACAGTTCTTTATCTGTGGTCCTTGAGACAATCTGCCATTAAAATTCTAAGTTAGTGCAATTTTGAAACATAGTAACAAATAAATTCTGTAAAACTGTGGGCAGTATGTCACAATCAAAGATTTCTGTATTATACATTCATAGTAAAAGCATTAAGAAAATAAAGATCCTCAGGCCATATAAAATCATGTCTTGTTGCCAGACAGGTACAGATTAGGTCAGGTTCTATTGTGAAATGAATTGTTCAATGTTTATTTTCTGAGCTATATGAATTTTAAAATTACAAAATTCTGGATTGTTATTTTTGCTTCTCCCGCTTTGTTAAACATAACAGAATTACACAATAAATTTTGAATGTTATTCATTTTGGGTGAGCATATGGAAATACCTTATTACAGAATATCTATGAGGATTATGGATTGTTTTCAAAGGCCAATAGACTGATGATGATTAACATTCACTCAGATTCTCCTCACTAAAACAAAAACCACAAAGCTAAACATGTGAGAGAGAAGCAAGGCAGATAACATTAACATCAAAGAAGTATGTAAAACATGTTTCACATCATAGCTTTCACTCACTTTTGTGCCCATCTAGATAGTGAACCAGTGGATGAAATATCTCTCTTCCTGTCACTCCCACTCCTTCTGTAACTCTGAGATTTAAATAAACAAACATGTGAAACAAAAAGCAGAAGTTTAAAGGACTGAAGAAAAAATTAAAATATTTCAACACTGCGAAATGTTGAATATTCTGAAATTTGCTCTTCTTCAAATATCTTGAACACTGTTGGAAAAAATGTGAGAGGTGGGATTACAAACAGACAGCTCCTGGTTTGTAGACAAATTGCACTAGTGACAAAGGAGGGAATTCTAGGCTGCTGCTTTATGCATATCTCAATTTATTTTAATGTTTTCTTATCTATTATGATGAGCACATTAAAGCCCTAATTATATGACATTTGTGTCTCTGCTAATGGTAAACTTTAAAAACCAAACCAAAGTGAAAAAAATTTGTATTTTGAAAATTGCAAGTATTTTGAGGTTGTAGTAAGGATTGATATTTTATATGAATGACTTATATGGGGAGGAAAAATAAGTGAAACAAATTTCTGATTGGCTAGGAGTGCAAAATCTAGGTTGGATGTTGTCACACAGAGAATCTAACAGCCACCTGATACGGCAGAAGCATGCGGGCTCCACTGTGGCTGCTCCATTTCTCCTCCAAGCTTCTGCCGATGGGTCTGGGAAGGCAGCAGATGTTTGCCCTAGGAAATGGCCCCCTGCCACACACATGGGAGGCCCGGATGTAATTCCACATTTCTGGCTCCCATGCAGCCACCTCTGGCTGTTGCAGTCATTTGGAGACTGAAGCAGCAGAGGAAAAAAAAAAAAACATGTGTGTGTATGTGTGTGTGTCCATCTCTTTTCTGTCATTTTTCCTTTCAAATAGATGAATAAATAAACATTTGAAGATATTCAAATTCTAGAGTTAATCTACATAGTTTTAGTGATTGTTCTAGACGATGAATAGAAAGAACCTATTAAGTGCCTAAGTCAAGTAAAAACCCAATTAATTCTAGTACTAAATAAAAATGCGGTAATCAGTTGCTCTGGTCATTTCCTTCCTTAACACACAAACACAGCAAGACAAAGGTGAATAGTCTGAAAAAACATTAATTTCTGTCCAGGAAACATCAATGTGCTGTGTTCTAACATTTTACTTAAACATTTATCTTACTTTTGTTTGAAATGCAGAGTGACGATATTTCCAGCCGCTGGTTCACTCTCCAGATGCTGGCAACCATTGGAGCTAAGCTACCCTATCAGAATACAGGTGCCAGGAGCATTTTCAGCATCTCCCAAAAATTGCAGGAGCTTAAAGTTTTGTTCTGTCCTCCTCTGTTCTCCCAGGCCATAAGTGGGGAGCTGTAGTGCAAGTTACATAGGCAGGAAGTAAACCGGCATCCATATGGCATTCCAGTGCCACAAGGAAGTGAAAATAATTTGCCGTTCATTGAGGGACAGTAAGTGTGACAGAGGCAACTAAAGCACATAAATACATATGGAAGAATAATACCTTGTTGGTCAACAAGAATATACCATTGCTAAGGACCATGCTTTAGTGAAGCTAAAGGTTTTTTGCTCTAGATTTATTTTATCCTAATCGAACTTAACTGGTCAACTAGAAAAACAAGATATTTTTAAACAACACAGAAAAATACATTTTAAGAAACACAATAAATGTTAATTCCTAAGACAACCTTCATACATTGACATTGAATGAGACAGTCCCATTCTTTCAAAGAACAAAGAAAGGAAATGAGCATCTTTGAGCTTTATGGCATGGTAGTTTACTGGAATACTAAATCCTAAATCAAGGATCTGGTAAATTGAAGCTTTTGAATTACATGTCTAAAACCTAATTCACACTGGCTAACACAGCATTTCCAAAGGAAAACTCCAAGTGTTGTTTGAAGAAGGAAAACCAATTTCGTTCTAAAAATTAATTCCCAATCTGTCCTAAAATAAAATAAGTTTCTGGAGGGATTTAAAATACTTTTCTCCAGAATTAATCAGAATGTTAAAAGACCATGATAATTCCCTTCTAGCTCATTAGAAATGCTTAACTGACAATAACCCAGGTTCCTATTAGGAATTAACTTTAAAAGACATGCAATATCCACCTTCATTTTCCAAGTATTTGAAAATGAAAGTAGGAAATGAAGGTCTTGAATTAAGTCTTTTCTTCATATGAACTTCTTATTCTGCTCAATTCTGTTAGCTTTAGCTCTTACCAAGCACAGCTAATCAATACACCATTTATTTCAATCTAGGAACACATCATTCAATGACTACTCTGTACCTCTCATTGCTCTTCATCCTTTACCTTCCATGTGCATGTGTGTTTGCTTTGTGGAAGGCATGAGCATCAGGGAGCCAGGGTGGTTATGCAGCAGGTTAAGCTGCTGCTTACAATGCTGGCAGCCTTATCAGAGTACTGGAATAAATCGCAGTTGCCCAGCTTTTGATTCAGCTTTCTGCTAATGTGGCTGGGATTGCAACATAAGAAAGCCATGTACTTGGGAGCCTGCTAATCCTGTGGGAGTCCTGGATGGTGGTTTTGTCTTGGGCTTCAGCCTGGTCCAATACTGTTACATCGCTTTAAGAAATGAGGTAGTGCATAGAAGCGTTCTCTCTCTCTCTCTCACTCTGACTTTTAAACAAGTCAATACTTTTTTTTTACTTCTTTATTATTATTATCATTTTATGATACAGTTCCATAGGCCCTGGAATTTTCCTTATTCCCTCCCCAACTCCCTCCTATCTCATTGAGTTTCCTTATAATATTACTATAGTATAGTTCTTCATACACCATCATGTGTCTACCATTGTGGGCATGGACAATGACAAAGAGTCCAGCTTCCTGTTTTCAAGATACAGTAAACTGTTTCATTGGAAGTCCATCCTTGTCTGGAAGTAGAGATGCATACTGCATTGTATCCTCACATCTGGAAATGTTAGTCTGTTACACAGTTACTATATATCACTTTAAATGAAAAGCCACAAAACAAAAACAACAATAGGAATAAAAACTTTTAAAAATGCCATGAAGTTAAATAACATGCTACTGAATGAGTAATGTGTCACTGAAGAAATGAAAAAGAAAATCAAGTACCCTCCTGAAGAAAATGATGCTACTATATTCTCTAAGTCATTGAAGAATTTAATCAGAAAAAAAGTGTTTTGAAGAGAAGAAAGACAAAAATGTCAAAATCCATGAGATATAGTTTCTGCTGATCTTTATTGGTGAGATGTGTCTCCTGTAAGCAAGAACTAGATGAGTTTCGTTTTTTTAATCCAGTCTACTAATCTATGACGTTTGATGAATTTAAGCTATTTACATTCAGGGTTAAATATACATGGGTGGTACTTTGGTCTGTCATTTTAGTAATGGGTTATTCATTGATTTAGTTTTCTATTGTTATTTTACTGGGATGTTCTTAGCATTTGTCTTTGGTTTTGGAGGGCGCTATTCCTTTTCTCTGTCAAGAGAACATCTTTAATTAGTTATCCTTTGTAGGGCAGGTTTGGAAGAGGCATATTCTTTTAACTTTTCTTTACTGTGGAAGAATTTTATTTCATTTTCAA
Source organism: Ochotona curzoniae (assembly GCF_017591425.1). Classification (NCBI taxonomy): domain Eukaryota; kingdom Metazoa; phylum Chordata; class Mammalia; order Lagomorpha; family Ochotonidae; genus Ochotona; species Ochotona curzoniae. The sequence goes on along the minus strand of NW_024466502.1, from coordinate 35,303,005 downwards.
GATAAAGGAAAGTATTGCTGGGTACGTTATCCTTGGCCAACATTTTTTTTTTTTTTTATTTTAGAATTTCGAATATGTCACTCCATTCTCTTCTGGCCTCTAGATGCTGCTGTGAGAGATATCCTGAGAGTTTAATTGGCATTCCTTTATATGTCACTTGATTTTTTTCACATGCACATTTAAGGATCTTTTCCTTAAGTTTGGTTGAAGAGAGCTTGATTATCATGTGCCGTAGATCGCTTTTGGTCAACCGCGTTGGGAGTTCTGTGACCCTCCTGGATGTTGTTTCTCAATTCTTTCTCTAGATTAGGGAAAATTTCTTTTATTGTTTCATTAAATACATTTTTAAACCCAGCTTCTTTTTTCTGTGCCTTCTGGGACTCCCATAATTTTTATATTTGGCTTTTTAATAGTGTCTTTCAATTCCTGAATACTTTTTTTGGCCTGATCGAGCTCTCCTTTCAGCTTTTTGTTTGTTTCCCCTGATGACAGGAAATATTGTCTAATTTTGAGATTCTTTCTTCTGCCTTCTTAATTCTATTTTGGACATTCTCCACTGTATTTTAATTTGTTCCAATGTATTCTTCATTTCTGACATACCAGCTTTTATTTTTGATTCATTTCCAGTCTACATATTCCTTAAAGTCCTTGAATGCCTGATTTATGTGCTTCTCATTGTTGATAAGAAGTTTATAGCAAGTGTTTTGAATTCTGTATCCCTTATTTTCTTGATGTCTTCCTCAGTTAACTCTGAGGTTGGCAAAGGTGTTGCTCCTTTGCAGGGGAAACTTAAGTGATCTTTATTGTGCTGTTTTCTCTTTTTTTTTTTTTTTTTTTGCTCTTGGTCATTATACTTCTGGATAGCAGAGTCTTCTCCTTGGAGCAGGTTTCTTAAGCTCTGTCACCTGAAGCTCTATAGTTTGATTTATTTATTGTAGTTGGTATAGGGCTCTTTGTTTGCAGTCAATTGTACAACTCTCTCCAACAAGTTCCAGGTCTGGGTTCTTATGTTAAATTTCCACCATGGTCTCCATAACCCCAGCTCCTGGTTCACCAGGCTCTACCTCCTGTGATACTGTGCTGAGGCTGCACCATTGTCTATACAACCTTTCTCCCCCTTGGAATTCAAGCAATTCCCAGGATTAGGGAGACACCAGGTGTCCTATAAAGCTAGGTTATTGTTGGTGATGATCTTGCTGGAACCTGTTGGACATTAGGTCTGAGGGCTACACAGACCTATTTTAACACGTATGATGCCATAGTCAGTATTATTTTCCTATGGGACCAGTGCAATGCACTGAGCTCAGTGAGATCTCGCCAAGCTTGGCGCTTGCACAGCTCACTATTGTTCCTGAAATCTTAAATTCTTTGCCACACCATAAGAAAGGTCACCTGATATGCCACTACTGGAGTTCTTGATCTGCTGGCCATCATGTCTGAGGGCTACCTGGACCTGTCTTGGGTGGGACCTGTAGGATGCCACATTGTTGCAGTCTGCTGAGCCTGAAATGAGTTGACTCCCAGCTCAGTACATGTGCAGTACTGTCCATACCCCTTTCCTCCTTAAACAAATGGCACCTGATATGGCTCTAGGGGACAGACTGGGCTGTGAAATCCACCCTGTTCTTTCACTGCCTATCTGGGATCTGCTGCTTTGTCTCTGCTTCTGGTCAAATCAAACAGACCAGCAGGATTGGCAGTTCTTTGTCTGGGTTCGCCTCCTGAACTCCCAGTGAATGTCCCCTCCCATCTGTTTTGCTGGTGCAGTTCCTGCAGGCAATGGAGTTCAGATCTCTGTTCACTGAAAGCTGCTGGGGTATCAGTCACTGCCACACCACACCATTGTGTCCGCTTCTTTCCTGTGTCTGTCAGTCTCCAGGTGCCCTGCTGCCGTTGTTCTGTCCTCTCCTATTTCCTGGAATGTGCCCTCTCTGCTTCACCCTGGCTAATGTCTCTCCATCTCCTTGAATGTGTCCTTACCCTATTCCACCATCTTGATTCTCCTTAAACAGGTTAATTAATCTTTAAAAAGGAAAACTTGAACTTTATAATGTTAGTAGAGACGTTGATACAGCAGCAGGAGATGAGATTGTTTCCCTCTTTGCATCAACTATCTCAGACTTCTCTTTGGCATGAATGTGAAATGAAACCGCAAGGTCACAACAGTCTTGGGTCTGTTAAGGTGGTATAGTTAAAGTGTCTTGAACTTCGATTTTGCCCTTCAGACTCTGGAACCTGACCTTTAATGTTTTCTGGGTTTTTTTTTTTTTTTGAGATTTTTAAACTTTTAGTGAAAAGGCAGATATACAAAGAAAAAAAGAAACAGAAAGACCTTCTGTCCACTGGTTCACTCCCCAGTCACAATGGCCAGAGCTGGGCCAATCCCAAGCCAGGAGCCAGGAGTTTCTTCTAGGTCTCCTATATGCATGCAGGGTCCCAAGATTTTGGGCCATCCTCTGTTGCTTTCCCAGGCCACAAGCAAGCAGGGAGCTGGATGGGAAGTGGGGCCACAGTGGTACAAACCAACACCCAAATGCGCATGTAAGGTGAGGACTTTAGCCACTAGGCTACAGTGCCGGGCCCTTCACTGTTATCCATTTTTCATTTACTGAGATCATTTTCTATGTGATCTATAAAACTGAAAGGCAAATATTAATATAATTACCTTTACTTGAATCACCTCTTCCAAAGCCTCCTCCACCTCCATGATTTAAGTGAAACTTATGCGTCTCTTAGTAATACTATTTTCCTGAAATCTTGTTTTTCTGTCTTCAGTGATGTTTCAGGTTCACTGTTTCTTAGGGCCACTAGACATGTTCTCACTGGATACTTTTGAACTTGCTCCATTGCCTGAAACACTCTACCACATGCTGCACGCCATAGGCCTGTAGCCAAATCCTCTAACGCATTTAATGGCATTTTCTCAGTGAACTTGGTCAAATATCTTATCTAGAATAAGATTCTCCCTTATATATTATATCTCTACTTCCTCTCCCAGCTTTATTTTATAACCAATAACACTCTGATTTAGGTCAAGATATTTGAGCTTCATACATGCTTGGTGTGAGGCCGCAAACATTGTACTTATCATTTATTTTTTTAAAGATTAATTTTTATTACAAAATCAGATATACAAAAAGCAGAGAGACAGAGAGGAAGATCTTCTGTCTGATGATTCACTCCCCAAGTGACCAAAACGACCGGTGCTGTGCCAATCCAACGCCAGGAGCCAGGAACTTCCTCCAGGTCTCCCACATGGGTGCAGGGTCCCAATGCTTTGGGCCGTCCTTGACTGCTTTCCCAGGACACAGCAGGGAGCTGGATGGGAAGTGGGGTTGCCGGGATTAGAACCAGCGCCCACATGGGATCCCGGCGCGTTCCAGGCAAGGACTTTAGCCACTAAACCACCGCACTGGGCCCTGTTTTCATTATTCTATAGCCATGTAGTCAGTAGCTGCATGTGCAAGGTTCTTTGCATAGGATTTATGAAAGTGCAAGTCAGATAGAATCCTTAACTTCCTGAGTGAAGGAACTAGTGACTTCCCAAACATCTACTACGCTTCAGGCAATTCACGTATAATCACTGTAATCTTCAAAAGAATCCCTACCTGGTCTCCTTTCCTTATACTTTTTTTTTTAATTTCTATTGTTTTTCCCATAGTACCACAGGAACTAGTCTAAAATATAAATGTGAATACTCTCCCCATCTTTGAAAAATCCAATTTCTGCAATGCTGCTTTCAATCTGGTTAGCATTAGTGCTCTCAACACTCACTCTGTTGTGCAAATTCACCGCCAGGTTGATGAGCTTGCTTTCTTAAATGACCTTCATTTGTGCTCTCTCAGTTTTCTTATTACTTATCATTGCACTTTAAAATCATGTTTGAGATCTTTGGCATTTAGCTTATGTTTGGCATGGAATCCTCTGTCTTTAATGTTCTCATTGAATATCAGATAGATAATAGATATTTGCTAAGCAAGTTAGTACATGAGATTTTTCTTATTACCAAATGTCTATGTAAAGAAAAAGGAAGAACTAATGCAACCCAGACACTAAACTTAGAGACATGGGCAAAGGAACTCAAGAGATAAACAAGGGTTGGAGTGGTGGTGAAGCACACTCATCCTCCACTAGGCTGTCAGCATCCTAATGGGATCATGCCCCAGGTGCTCCACTTTTGACCCAGCTCCCTAATTATGGCTTGGTAAAACGGCAGAGAATGGCTCAAGTTCTTGAGATCCTGCACCCATGCACAAGACTCAGAAGTTCCTGGCTCCTTTCTTCAGATTGGCTCACCTCTGGCTGTTGAAGTCATTTGAGAAGTTAACCATCACATAGAAGATCACTTTCTCTCTCTCTCTGTAAATCACTTTTCAGATAAAAAATAAATATTTAGAGAGAGAGAGAGGGAGAGAGAAATATCCTTCATGAACTGACCATTTTTGTGACCTCAATAACACATCTCATGTGAAGGAGTGGCTGCGAAGAGTAGAAAGGTGAATGTGACCATTAAGAGTAAAGAATAGCTGGGCCTGGTGCAGTGGCCTAGTGGCTAAAGTCCTTGCCTTGAAGGAGCCAGGATCCCATATGGGTGCTGTTTCCAATCCCAGTAACCCCACTTCCCATCCAGCTCCCTGCTTGTGGCCTGGGAAAGCAGTCAAGGACAGCCCAAAGCATTGGGACCCTGCACCCATGTGGGATACCCGGAAGAGCTCCTGGTCCTGGCTTTGGATCGGCCCAACTCCGACCATTGTGTCCACTTGTGGAGTGAATCATCCCATGGAAGATCTTCTTCCCTGCCTCTCCTCCTCTCTATCTATATCTGACTTTACAATAAAAATAAATAAATCTTAAAAAAAGAAGTGAAGAGGAAACGTCTACAGCAGCAGAAATTGAGAACAAAATCAGATCTTAAAGCAATCTAACTTCACAGATATTCTGAACTCCATAGTAGAGGAGAGGAAATAAGATTCAAAGAGATTAAATGTTTGCCTCAATGACACACAGCTGGTGCATTTTAGAATCCTTACTTAAATTCATATCATTAGAAGTTCTTTCACTATATGAACTTAAAATCAAGTTCTAGAAAGTGAAAATGGCATGAAATTCATATGGATATCATGAAATATTATACACTCTGAAACTAAGTTTTTACCATCACCCATTTGGTTTCTTGAAATCAGCCTAGAATTGCAAGAAGTCCACACGCCTGAAACAAATAGGCTTATCTAAGGTGCTCACTTCTTTTGCCTTTATCCACTCCATGCACACACTTTGCCATCTCACCACTTGCCTATACCTATAACCAAATCTTCCTGCTGCCATCAGTTTCTTCAAGGATTCCTGTTACACTAATCATTCATTCCTCTTGCTTTCACTTGATATGTTTTGCCTTCCTTAACATACTTGTTGTAAGTTACATTTTTCTTAAAATCCAGATGTTACAGAGTAACATGAAGCTACAGCATCTTTCCAGATAACCTGGAACAATACAGCTCATGTCAGAAATCCTGATTCCAGAAGTAGCAGAGCACCAGAGCACAGCAGCTCAAACATGGTTGCATATATATATATATATACATATTTCATATTTATGTCCTCAAGAGGCACTTGCCTGTCTGTAGACTTCAGGAAATGGGATTCTGTGACTCTCTTGGCCTCTAACAGTCATTGGCTAGAGCAAAAACAAGTACCGGAAAGAAGAACACAAGTGTGAGAATAATCCTTAATAAGTTCCTAATATCTCAAATTTATTGGCATTCTTGTGACTATAATTTATCACAACGAAGGCAAAGTCTGTGCATGAAAGCATGTTCATGTTACGAAAGTACCCTACGGTTTGCTTCCCGGAAGGTTTGTGTGAAATATTGTTCTGCCGTCTCTCCTGCGACACACTGAAAAGTCTGTGACTTCTCAGGAAGCTAATGCTCTATTCCTCGGAGATTTCTTATCAGAACTTCATGTCAACACCTACTAAAAGGAACATCAAGTAGTCATGACTTCATTCACTGTCCAAAAGTTTCCTCTCCACTAAGGTATGCCTTCCCTTTTATGTCAGTTCTGATTGATGGAATTCAAATATGTGAAATCAGTGAAAACAGGATCTTTATGAGCCTATACCTTATTAAAATGAAACCATACTATTGTTATATAATGCATATCCAATAAAGGATCATTTTTATTTTAAATAGTGTTCAAGAAATTTCAAAATGCCTTTGGACATGGCAAATATACCGGAGTCCTGGTAACAAGCAACTCTATTAATAGTAAATGTTTTGTTAGCTTTCCTGGTATTTCAATGGTAAGTACTCAAAAATGCTTACACCTTCTCATCTTATTCCTGTCTCTGGGAACTATTATCATTTTACTGTCAGTCTCAGGCAATTTTTAACATTATGCTCTTTTCCATAAATCATGTCTTTTGGTTGCATGACTTGGACATAGATTGAAAATTAATTGTTTATATATTAACAAGAGCTTCCTTTTATTCTTTTCATATAAAAGATACCTTTCATGTATTAAAATTTAGAATATAGGGAGCTTAAATTACTCCTAAATATCTTGTTATTGTTTCTTTTATCACATTCAGAAAAACTTCCTGTATCAAGCTGTCATTCATATTTTACGGAGAAAACACATGCTCTGTCAAATGCATTAGCTCCATAGACAATTCCAGGTTGTTTAACTGCTTTCTTTGTATTTTCTGCAATTTTCAGTCACATTTCTTCTAAAGCTTCACTTTTCTGTAAGGTTTAATTGGTTAATTTTTAATCCTTGTTGGCACCATGTAATTATTGGTTTCATTTCTAGGAGAAAAACACAAGACTTGCGTTGTTAAAGGTAAAATATTTTATTGTGAAACCTCTGTATTTCAGATGGATGTTCTGTGTTATATGTATGGAGTCAGCATTGTGCAATATGGCCCCATGTAGTACCCTGATATTTTAAAGAGATCTTCACCACTCACTGCACCAGCCAATCTCTTGTTTAACTTATGTACCTTCCCAAAGTCACTGCTATCTTTATGGCAATGACCTTGAGGCTATATTCACTTCTGGCCAATTAAGCTGTAAATCAGAATTTATCGCTAATAGTTGTGCAATTATAGGCTGTAGTGAAATTGCTCAGCAAAGAGAGATATCTGTATACATTTAGATTTTGTTTATTTGCCAAAGAATAGACAAAACTAGTGCAACTGCAACCTCCTCTACTCCCTTATCCACTCAGAAGAAGTCTGTCTGGCATATTTTTGCTTCTATCTGCTAAAAATATGTGCCTTATTTTATTTTACATTTCTATAGTAAAACTGATTCAAAAATTTATTAAGCATGGTATGTAAACCAACATATTTTATATTCAACTATATTTAACTATGTAAGGTATAAAACATTGCTGGACAGTGGCATTTAAAACTGCTGTACCTTTATTAGTTGTGGGGACATTGCCAAAAAAACAGGTTTGAGTGACTAATTGCTTTTTCCATTTGTAGAATGAAGCGGGCAAGCTGTGTTGAATTTAGTCATGAGATGTTCTCATTTAAATTTACAATTTGTATGAGTTCCAGTCCATTCAGACTCCAAAATATCAACTCTCCACAAAGAGACCAGAAATCTAAATGAGCAAAAGTCAGTCCAGGAAAGGTTTGAGCACATTTCATTTTTTCTGTATTTCAGAGGACAGCAAAACACAGTTGGAAATATGAACAAATTATAGCAGAGGTTGCAGCATCGAATGCAGTGTGAATGAGAAGTGTTTTCCTATTTCTCTGAAACAGGAGCTCATATAAATCTGTGATTCCATGTGATATGGTTTGGTGTCTATTCTGGTTTGATGCACACTGTCAGTCATATCAACATATTCTAGATCATATACCATGACTATAGTTTTATAATTTTATTACATAAAGAACAGTTGCTCTTATTACTATGAATATCTGCATATATGATTAATTCTTTGTATTGGTATGAGTGAACTGAATTTTCTTTGACATCCAGCTTTGACTATAATCACTTTAACATTCATGTGTAAAGTATTCAAATAGTGAACAGCTATTTAAAAAGTTTTTACTTAACATTTTTTGCAAGTTAGATATATTAAAAATATCCAAAAGTATCTTTCACGCAATGCATTGCATAACATATACCTTGCTCAACTGAATGATAATGCTAAACTCAATGACTTTGCTATGCAAACCATATAATTATTGACGTATATTATAAAATAGTATAATAGCCTTGTAATGGCAGGCCCTTTGGTTGTAAAGTTGGCTGATTATTTCCTCAATAAATACATTTAAATATCCCAGATTAAAGTAAGATTTAGCTGCCAATACTAAGGTAAACTTGAGGATCATAGAAAAAAAAACATGAGTGTTTTCTTTTAGATTTTTCTTGATTGCCTTCAAATCTAGGTGTATAAAAGCAAGGTTTTCAACTCAATTTACATTATACTGAGGTTCCTGTGTATTCTCCAGTAGACAAACAAGCATACACACACACACACACACACACACACACACTCAGACATATTATACCTAGAGTATTGCAAATATATTGCTATAATTTTAATGCTTAAGTAAAAATGATCCCACTGTTTAAATCTATAATTAATATTTGCAGTGGAAAATGTGCTGAGTTTGACATAGACCCTTGCTTTTGGTTTTGCTTTCAATGCCTGTGATTTGTGGATCTCATTCAAGACGTTCCCACTACCCGTATACCTTGTTGTGTTTCCTCTACATTTTTCCAGCTACTTTAAAGTGTCAGGTTTTAAATTTTGGTCTTTGATTCTATTTAAGTTGATTTTCATATATAGTGAAAGGCATGGATCTAATTTCTTTCTTCTACTTACATGCCCCCTGTTTTGCCAGCACCATTTGTACAAGAGATTATTTTTATTGTACTTTTGTCAAAATGCTGTTGGCTGTATGAATGCAGTTTATGTCCGGGCTCTCCATTATGTTCTATTTTTCTATTCACCAGTTTTAATGCCAGTACCATGCTTTCTAAACCACTATAACATTGCAATATGCTTGGAAGTCAGTTAATGTGATGCCTTTAACTGATTTTTATGTTCATTATTACTTTGGCTACTCTTGGAATTTGTAATTCTATATGAATTTTAGAATTGCACAGCAAAGGAAACAATCAAGTGAAGAGACATCCAACAGATTAGAAAAAATATATTTGCAAGCCATCTTGCAAACTAAGGATTATGGTTCTGAAAACTCAAAAGCTGGCCCTATACAATGGTTCAGTGGCTAAATCCTCACCCTTCATGAAACAGGATCCCATATGAGTGCTGGTTCATGTGCCAGTTTCCAAATGGGCTGAATTGGAAACAATTATGCTAAGGGAAATGAGCCAATCCCAAAAGGTCAGATATCACATACTTGCCCTAAAATAAGATAATATGATGTTAAATCTTATATTAAATAAGATAATATGGTATTAAAATACAAATTCTACCTTATTGTTCATCCTAATTATTTGTATCTTTTGTAATAAAACCTTGTGATGTAATCCATTAATCAATCATCCAAAAGAGACTGATTGCTTATACAATAAATAAATAAATAAATTCATTTTGTACCTTTTTCAAACCAATAGATACGAATGATATGCTATAATACTTTTAATTATTTGTGATTACTTTAAAATTTACTTTTTCTGAGTGAAATTTTTTGTGCAATTGTTATTTACAACTATTACCTGTATTTCCAGTAAATATTTGCTTTTGACTTGTTAAACTTCTTACTTAGCAAAATATTAAATCATTCTACAGCAATGTAAATTTAAAAATATATTATTTCAAAACTAAACAGAAAAAATGGGAGAAAGGAGGGTGGGTGAATTTGATGGAGGAAGCAAATATGATGATGATTTTAGAATTAGATCTATAAGTCACATTAGACCCGTAAAAGCAATTAAAAATTAAAATACAAAATAACGAAAAATCAGTAGGCCGAAACAATGTTACAGGAATTATTGCATAACTTTAACAAATATCCTCCAATTATAATGAAACTGGTTTTATTCACAGGAATAAAAGTAAACTTTTAAAAAGGAATACAAAAGCTTTTTTTTCTGTGTGTTTGTTACACAGTTTATAAACTCCTTCTGAAATAAATGATTCAACAATAAAATACAAGAAAATGATAAACAGTACAATGGATATGAAAAAAGTCCACAGGATTATAATCCAAACTAGATTTTTTCTAAATGTATTGCTAGCTTAAATGACAAATAGATAAATAAATGATTATGCCTAGGGTTCATCTTTCACATGGAATTCAAACTATTTTTATTAAAATAGTTATTTATTACCAAGTATCCTGGAAAACACAATAATGACTCTAAAACCAGATCACTTAGAAGAAGAAAAGAAAATATGTACAAAACTAGAATATACTGTAAGATAGTTTTGAGAGCCTCACAGATTGTGCGAGTTGTCACAGAAGGACACTGCAAGGCTACATTTTACAACCATGTGGGGAAGAAAGAGAAGAGTACAGAGGGTAATGTGCTAGCAGACTCTGAGTTGGACTGTATGAAGGACATGGATACATCCAAGGAAGTTCTTCAAACATATTTTGCCTTTTTCTTTGTGCTAAGTGATATGAGAACATCTCACTGAATGGCTTAGCTAGTCAGGGAAGACCATATGCATACAGGCAGTGTATGTGAAAGAGAAGATGGATATTAACTTGAGTAGATGACTGCAAAACCCAGAATAAGTCAGAATGGTGGCCTATGCCTGGAGACCTGGGGAAGACTCAAAGGGTTTATAATAATAGGTATTTATTTATCGATTTTCATTACTGATTCTCATAATGATAGAGAAGATAATTTGACCTGAATGTTCAGCACTGCCTAGCTAGTATAGGCATAAAGGCAAATGAGATTTGAGAAATACGTAAATTAAAAGATCAGAAGCCTGTTTTGGGATTTACCCCAGTAAATGTATGAAACTCATTGATACACTAGTATAAGAAAAAATGTGGCATTATGATATTATTTAAATGCCAAGGAAAGAAAGATTTCCAAGAAAATTCTCTTTAGGAAATTTTCAGAAGAAACAGAAAAGTGTCCTCAATGGGGGAGTTTCATTGACTTCCCACAGCCAAGCAGCATAGCCTGTAATTTCACAAAGCATCAGAAGCACTATCATTAGTAAAAGAGTCACTTTGAGGAAAGACAGGTAACTGTCATAGAAGCAAAGTTCCATGTCAGGAAACCAGGAAACAGTCTGTCCAGCTTCAAATTCATCATCAGTTACAGAAACTCATACAAGTCAGTGAAATTCTCCTAATCTCGTTTTCCACCTTGGTAAAATAAGAGCAACAATTTCATTTTCGTAAGTTTTTTTACGCATCCAGGCCTCAAAAGATATCACTAATGTAAATGTTTTTGTGTATACACTTAACTAGGCGTCTGTAAAGAGAAAGTCTTCATGCACAGGAAGAATCTGCTTCAGTTCCTACCAGTTTCCTTAGTAAACCTGTAGGCAGACACAAGCCTGGGAACAGAGAAAGTAAATAGATTTTACCTTATTTCTACCCACTTAACTTGGCCAGAACTGCATCATATGATTCCATGGGAAATGGACTTACAGACAGCTATATGCTCAGAAACAGGAAATGTGATGTGATTTATGCATGTGCTAAACATTTGAAGTTGTATCAGTGGAAAGATACATTTATGAAATTTTCAGCAATAAGAATAAGAATATAAAATAAAACTGACAGGGCCAGCGCCGTGGTACAGCAAATTAAGCTACTGTTAAGGACATCAGCATTCTACATTAGAGTGGTGGTTTAATTCCCAGGGGTTCTGCTTTTCAATTGAGATTTGTGCTAATATGCCTGGGAAGGAAGCAGAAGACCCCAGCACTTGGACCCCTGCCAGCCAGTGTTGGATTCTAGATTGCAGTTTCTGAGTACTTGCTTTGGCCTGGCTGGGATGTCTAAATCAGACAACGGAAGATATCTCCCTGTGTCTTTCTCTCTGTATGTCTGTCTTGCTCTCTGTCTACCTTTCAAATATACAAATCAGTCCCCCAAAATGGTAACAGATAAACCTGACATAAATACAAGTCTATCACCCATGATTATAACACAAAATTATTTATTTTACACAATATTCACTTTCTTCTCAATACCACTTTGTTTGTTTTCATAATTATTGTTGATGCAAATGGGAAAGTATGTCTAAATGTACATTAATTTAATTTAGTACAAAATTGTGTTTATGCTATTCTACATGCATTTACTAAATATATTTATATTAAGTAAGCACAAATTGTTTCAATTATTTAACTTATGCATATTTTCACAATTCTCCAACTGAAAAGTGAAATCTTTTAATCTTTCAAAGCTGTAAGAGGCAGAGAATGTTAAATACACAGTCAATGCTCAATAAATATTTGTTAAATGAGCAAACAAGGTCAGCTGATAAAGGAGATTTCATGCCAGGCTGAAGAATTTGGATTTTATCCCACCAAGACAACCATATGAAATTCTTGCCCAGAGAAATAACATGATGAAAATAGTAATTTAGAAGTGTTACTATGTCACTGGATACAGTAATAATGAGAGGGGAAGGCTGGAGAGGCAAACTAATCAAGAAGCCACTGAAGAAATTCAATGTGTGACTGGGTTTCAATAGTGGCAAAGAAAAATAAAGTATAAATCCTGGAGACTTTTGAGATACAAACTTGTAAATTTTAGAATGGAAATTTATTTCTCATATAAGGAAACAGAAATACCAAAGATGATTTCAAGGTACTGAATTAAGGAGCCAGGGGAAGAGTGACATAGTCAATGGAGAAATGGTCTGCAAAGGGGAGCATCTCGTGAGGATTGGACGTGAACCTCAGAAGCAGCTATGAAGCCACTTGCCAGGAATCCTGACAGATGTGGGAAAGTATGCATACACATTATACTTCTGAGTTACAGTTTTCTCTTTTTTTTTAATTATGACTTTATGTATTAATAGATATGATGTTGAATTTCAGCAGACGATGATGACCAGCTAAATTTCATGAGTGTCTAAGTTCAAGCTTCAGCTCTGCTCCCAAGTCAAGCTTGCTGCCCCTACAGATCCTGGGAGGCAGAGGGGGAGGGATTAGGTGACTGCATTCCTGCCACAAACCTGGAGGATTTGAGTTGTGTCTTTGGCTCCATCTTTGGTCCAGCTCAGCCCCAACTATTGTGGACATTTGGGGAGTGAACCGGCACATGGGAGCATATACTGTACGCTTCTTTCTATGTCTTTTCACTGGCTGCCCTTGTAATTTACATTTAAGGCTGCAAGACACTGTTCTTAAAAATCCACAAGACACATTTTTCAAATGATGGGCATGGATGTATCTACATTTTTCTCAATTAAATCAGCATAGAAACATTTTCTGTAATATGTAATAAAATGTGCCTTATATATTTGGTCATACTTTTATAGAGGAAAAATCATTTTGTGAGCCATTTTCTATTCCAAAAAGTAAAAGTGTTCACAAAACTTTGATTTGATTTAATTTACAGGGATAAAGGTTTATATATTGTGAATTAGAAATTTAGTCACATAATTAACCTGGAATTTTCTCTGCCTTCATCTCTTAAATGGATACCAAATCATGATGTTTAAAAAAAATAAATTGAATCTATCAAATCCAATAAAATACGTCATTGGAATTTTCTTCATTTAAGTAAAATGGTAATGTATATACAGAGACTCAGTCCCAAGTGCTCCTTATTGCTCTGTGAGCTGTTAAGTGTATCCACAGGGAATCCTGGGGAGCTTATGTTTGCTTCAGGATAGAATATGCCCAAGGAAAAAGAGAGGCGAAAGAATTGTCAGTATCACATTTCTAAGAAACAGGGTTTTCTCTACCCTGAGCTCGTTTCTGGGGATTTCTGCAGAAAAACTTCATTGCAGTTTAAATTGCCATTCCATTTGGATTTTGACTGAGAGTCTTGTCTCCAAGCACTCTCTAATTAATGACAGTCCTGGATGACTAGGAATGGGACCAAATATTATTTTTCAGCTCTTTCCATTAATGACTAGAAATAATGGAGATGGGAAGTATTTGCCAAATACTTGTATTGTACTTTACTGTGAAAATGATCAAACTGAATACTCACTGAAGTTACGACATTGGTTTGGATTGTAGTTCTTCCATTTTTACAGATAAAGGAACTGAGGTTCTTAAGTGAATGTCATATAACATGTATTACATCAAATAACAACAAATGCTTTTCTGATGAGGAGAATCAAGATGGTGGAATAGGGAAGGACAAGTTTAAACAGATGGAGAATCACTAACCAGAGAGCACATTCCAGGAAGTAGGAGAGGACAGGCCCAAGGCAGAGGGACACCTGGAGACTGATGGACAAGGGAAATCAGTGGTCATAATGGTGTGGTGTTGCAGTGACAGGATACCCCAGTGCAGTCAACGAGCAATGAGCTGAGCTCCATTGGGTGCTGGAACTCCACCAGCAACCAGGTGGCAAGGGGAGTTCACCAGGAGCTCAGAAGGTGAACCCAGGCAAAGAACTGCCCATCCTGCTGATTGCTTGATTCGACCAGGAACAGAGACAGAACAGTATACCTCAAAGCATGGTCCAGGGACAGGGTGGATTTCACAGTCCAGATCCCCACCAGAGATGCATTTGGCACTCTTTTGTGTAGGGAGGCAAACACTGTGGGATAGGACTGCACATTCACTAAGTTGGGAGCAAACTAATTTCCAGCTCAAAGCATTGCACTGATGTGGCACCCTACAGGTACCACTCAAAATAGTTCCAGGAAGCCTGCAGACCCACTGGCCAGAAGATTGAGAACTCCACCCAGTGGCACATAAGGAGCCATTTTTTATGGTGTGTCAAATATTGAGATTGGAGGAACAACAGTGAGTTGTGATTGTACCAAGTTGGGAGTGAGCACACTTCCAGCTCAGTGCATTGCAATAGTCCCAGAGAAAATAATACTGATTTTGGCATTCTACAGGACAAAATAGGGCCAACTGGCCCTTAGACCTAATGGCCAGCAGGTTTCAGCAGGATCAGCCCCACTAATAACCTAATTATTTAGGACACTTGCTGAATCCCTAATTATGGAAACAGCTCAAAGATGAAGTGAGAGAAAGGTTATATAGATAATGGTGCAGTCACAGCACGGGATCACTGGAGGTGGAGAGTGGTGATCCAGGAGCGGGCACTTTGGAGATCATGGTGGAGGCCTAACAAAAGAATCCAGACCTGAAACACGCTGCAAGGAGTGGCACAAGTAACTGCAAACAAAGAACTTGATACCTAATATATATCAGTAAAATTGAACTGTAGACCTGTAGATGACACAGCTTACAAACCTGCCCTAAAGAGAACAATATGCTGACTAAAAGTACAATGCCCAAGAGCAAAGGAAGAGAGAGAGAGTTATATTGGATATTACTCAAGACTCTCCTGAAAAGGAGCAAAAGCTTTTGAGAACTTTGGAGTTAACTGAGGAATACATCAAGGAAATGGGGGATAAAGAATTCAAAACACTTGTTATAAGCTTATCAACAACCAGAAGCACATTCAGGAGTTCAAGGAATGTAAGGAATATGTTACAAATGAAATGGCAGCACTGAAGGAAGATCAAGCATTATTACCAGAAATAAAGGACGCAACGGAGCAAATTAAAAATTCAGTGGAAAGTCTCAATACTAGAATGAATGAGGCAGAAGAAAGAATCTCAGAATTGAAAGAAAGATATTTCTTGCCATAATGACAGGACACTCAAAAAGCTGGAAGAGGAACTGAGCCAAACTAAAAAAAGTATTCAAGAATTAAGGCACACTATTAAAAGGCCAACTATAAGAGTTATGACAGTTCCAGAAGGCACAGAAAAAGAAGCTGGGTTTAAAAATGTATTTAATGAAATAATAACAAAAGGTTTCCCTAATCTGGAGAAAGAATTTGTTAACAATATCCATGAGGGGCATAAAAGTTTCAAATAGCATTGACCAAAATCAATCTTTACCATGACACATGTGAACATACAGAAAAGATTGTTAAATGTGCACATGAAAAAAAAATTAATTGACCTCAAGAGGAATAGCAATCAGATTCATAGCTGCCCTCTCAGAGGAAACTCTACAGCAGAAGAGAAAAGAGTGACACAGTTCAGATTCTAATAGCAAAAAAAAAAAAGAGCAGCCCAGAATGATGTACCCAGCAAAGCTTTCCTTTGTCTTCAAAAAATGAAATAAAATTCTTCCACAGTAAAGAAAAGCTCAAAGATGCGCCTCTTCCTGACCTGCTTTACAAATAAGGATAGCATGCTAATGAAATGAAGGTCTGCCTTCATTTCTTGGCAAATACACAGTGCACGATATTATTCGAAGTACAGAATTTCTGTGAATACTTTAGAGATCTACCGACTAGTTGTAGCACCCTTGTCATTGTAAACCAGGACTAGATTCCCATGAACAGGGCAGGAATATTTATAGTGTTGACATACTTGTTCACAGGCCTCTCAATACAGTCTGGGTAGAGCAGCTGGGATGAAACTGCTGGAATCAGTTATTTGCAAAAGAATTTCACTCTTTTTATGGCTGAATAGTATTCCATATGAACACACACACACAAACATACATTTTCTTTATCAAGGCATCACTTGATAAACATCTGCATTCATCCCATGTTTTAGCTATCATGAACTGAACGACTATAAACATGGAACACATAGCTCTTTCATATGCTTAGGTCATTTCTTTTCTGGAAATTTTTCATTTGTGGAATGTCTGGGTCACAAGATGGATCTATTTTCAGATTTCTGAGTTGAGTATTTTCCATACTGTGGTAGTTAATATAGAGAACGCAAAACAAACAAGTCACCATATATGAATGAAATTGACAGCTTATGACTTGATGATTTATACCCTAGTCTACATTCCTGTCGATCAGTGATCTTTCTAATTTTACTTGTTGGATATTATGGATATTGTAACAGTAAGTTTTAATTACAAAGGAAAATGAAAGTAGATTATTTTAAACATGAAATGTGAGAAAATGAAGAAAAGGAGAAACTGAGGAAGAGAGGAAGGAAAACATGAGTATCTTCTTAGCATTGCATACATGAAATCTATGATGCTCATTTATAATTAGAAACAGAAAACAGGAAAAGAAACTGGTTTTGCTATAGCATATTTGAACCTTGAGAACATAATACTAAGATAAACCAGTCACAAAAAATACTGTATGTTTTTTTTATAGATGCTGCTTTTATAAATAGACAAAAATTGTAAAAACAGAGAGAAAATTAGGGGTTTAGGAGTCTGTGACAGAAGAAAAATACAAGTTATTGCTTAATAGGTATATAATTTCATTTTGAAAGATATTAAGGTCTACAGATCTGCTTCACAACAACATGAATTACTTAATATTCCTGAACTATGTACCTAGAATGGCAAAGATAGTAAAGTTTATGTTACATGTATTTTTGCACAATGAAAAAGTATAAAAATGTGAGTGTTTGCAACTCTTATAATCAATTAAATACAGATGTAAATGAGAAACCATATATTCAGAAAGAACTCCAACCTGAACATTACATACTTTACAGTCCATTCAACACTGCTAAATGTGCAAGTTTCTCAATCTCTGAGATCAAACCAATGAGGTCAAATTATTTTTAGCTTACTACAAAGAATGTCAATATATTTGGAAGAAAACATACATTTTGAATGTCCTTTAATCATAAATGGGCTTCTAGCTATACTAGAAAGATTTCTGGTTGTCAAATGTAAAATTTCATTAAATGATTACCATGTGGTAAAAGGACAGGGAAATAGAGCAAGGAAGAGGAAAAGCTGAGTCACTGGGCAAAGAAATGTTATCTCCAACCAGCCTGTTGACCACAAAGTGCATAGTCTAAACACTGAAGCAAGCAATGCAAACCATGAACCACATTAAGGTTTGTCCTTACATCAACGTATTTCAACGTTTGTGAAAATGCATGCTTCCAGGTTTCCTGCTGTTCCATTTTATTAAATTCATCAAAGGCAAAAGTCAAGAATCTCATATTCCACAAATCACAGTAGAGTTTGTGAGGTACACATTTTTGAAACTTTAGACCAGTCTTCTTAAACAGTTTCTAAGTATCATGAAAATCTGTATGTGTGGAGTACTGGCTTCCTATGGCTGCTATAACAAAACACAATTGGTAGCCTACACCAAAGAAAATTTTTATTGCACAGCTCCAGAAGTCTGAAAAAAAAATTCTCAGAGTTGAAATAGCAATGTCAGTATTTATTACTTTGCTTTTATTCAGCTTCTAGATCTGTGTTCTTTAATTCATGTCCTTTTCCTTCCATCTTCAAAGTCCACAGAAAAATATGACCCATCCTTCTCTTTGATGTAAAAGAAACCTCCCTTTCCCTTCCTGTTTTAAGGATGATTGAGGCTGTATTTCAGTACACCAATAAATATCCCAGGAAAATTTTCCTATCTCAATAGCATTAGTCACATTGTCAAAGTCATATTGCTATATACAGGTAGTACAAAATCACAGTATCCAGGGCTCAGTGAGATAGTTTGGTGACTAAATTCTTGCTTTGCACATGCCAAAATCCCCAGTGGGCACCAATTTGTATCCTGGCTGTTCTACTTTCCTTCTAGCGCCATGCTTGTGGCCTGGAAAAAACAGTAAAAGATGGCCCAAAACCTTGAGACCCTACACCTACATGGAAGACTTGAAAGACGCTTCAAGCTCCTGGCTTCAGATCAGCTTAGCTCTAGCCATTGTGGCCACTTGGGGAGTGAACCAGTGATTGGAAGATCATTCTCTCTGTCTTTCCTTCTGTCTGTAAACCTGTGTTTCCAATAGGAATAAATAAGTCTTAAAATAAAAAAAATTACAGTATCTAGTAGTGACTGCAAATCTGAATGCCTTTGAGTACCATTATTCAGCCTACCTCAGATCTGTACATACCTAGAAAGCAAAACAAGAAATGATTGGAGTCATTCAAGAAATATATATAACTGAGAGAGAGAGAGAGAGGGAGATTAATACTCCTTGCCAGTTCTAACACATCTCTAAGATATTTATAGCATCTCAAAATTTGGGAGAGGGGAGACTGATTTTTCTTTACAAACCATCTTTGTTTCAATTGGATTTTTTAAATCAATGAGGACATAATAAGTTAATATCCTTTTGATCATCCATCAAAAGTTACAATTCTTTATACTTGATTACATTAAAAAATCCTATTTACCTTTCAGCAACTGTTGATTATACTTTAGTTGGAGCACGGGACTTATAGGACTATTTTCAAAGCTTTCCTAAGCTCTGCAATTATCTGAAGCAGTCAGTTCATCTTACTTCATTTTATGATACCAATAAGAATAATTGTGAAAACATATCCTAATTTTACTTCAGTGAAGCTTTCAGACACTTCTAATTCCTTTACAGTACTCTCAATATGCATTGTTTAATTAAATAATTAAAGGGAATGCCACTTCAAGGGCACAGAAAAAGGAGCCACAGATAATTTTGAAATCATTCTTGCTATGAATGGCATAATTCTTAAAATGATCTATAGGGTTTCTGTGGTCAGCAAATGCCAAACCCATTGTTTTTGCAAATCTGTCTTCAGGGGGCAGCTGTTTCTCCACGAGTTCCCACAGAGCTTTGTTGCAACACAGCACTACATTGCAGGACTCAACTGCTCCACTAACAACATTTTCTTCTGCAGTGTTGCTCCCTGATGGGTCTCCTTGTGTTTCCTTTTTACTTTGTATGAAATCTACTGCAAATAGCTGTTTATGCTCTGTCTATTTTATGGTGTCATGATTTCCTTTTGGTGCATTAAGGGCTTGAGAGTCTTCTATTAGCTATTTTCTACTTTGATTAGTTACCTGCCACTCTTGTGTCTTTGAGCTATCTAATCTTAATAAGTAGCACACTAAATTATCTGACATGTTTTTCTTCATCAATTTGCTTTGAAATGCATCTTGGCAGATTCCTGAAATTATATACTATCATTAAGAGAACATGTCAATGGACAAAATATCATTTCATGTCCAAAACTGTATAAATGTATATTCAAATGTACCTTTAGAAAGTGAAAGAGAATAGCATACAAGAACAAGGCCAAAATAAAATTGCATCAGATTTACACAGGTAAAAATACATGGGAGCAATATTTTTTAAAAGAACTGAAAATATTTCATGAGACTTCTTATTTATAGAACCAAGAAAATAACATCTTCTTCACGTAAGAATGTATCAGTATTTTGCCTGACAAATAGCAAACATCAATGAATTTTAGTTCTATCATAAGTAAAAAAAATATAGTTACTCACTTAATTCAATAGAAATCTTTTTGTACGAATTATGTGTCAGATCTATGTTTTTCAGTGTCTATTAGATGACTGTCATATGATTGTCCTGATACTAACTTCCATTAACTCATTGCCTACAAAATGAACACAAACTATTAACAAGCACATAGAGTCTGTGCTAAGGAAAGAAACTGAAACATGATACGTGTGTGTGTATATATGTATATGTATTACATTGTGTATGTGTGTGTATGAGTGTGTATATATAAGTATATATATATATCCCCTGCATTCAAGATATCTTAGCCATAATTTCCACCATACCTTTCAACCCTGTGGCATTTTAAACGATTATCATTCTCCTTGCCTCTCTGAGCTATCCAACTACTGTTCCTCAGCAAATTTCATTACATTCTCGAGACTTTTGGAAGCACTTGTACTACATACAGGCAGATGCTTCATACACAAGGTACTTAGATCACTCAAACATTTTGAAATCCTGTGCAAATTTACATTTACCAAAGAGAACCATTAAAATGCCAACAGAGGCAGTCCATTCTGGCTGAGCGACTGTCACATTCCACTTCTATTGAATCTTAAATAACTTCAGCAGACTGTCACTTCCATTGGCCCAGAGACTCCAAAGACTTACCTGTATGGTAGGCAATTGTGAATTATGCTTATTGGTGATCTTTCTTATATATCTATTCACCAAAAGCACAATAAATGACTTCTATTGACCTTTGTTGTAGAATACAAGTGATCTAAAAAGGTTCTTGACAGCACAGTTATGAAATATGGACTGCATTATGTCTTGTAATTTTTGAATCTAAGGAAATAAAAATACTTTTGTATATGTCCATAAAATTCGAGTGATTGTAGGATTGATAGGGTAATTACATAATTTAGGTTTTTACAAGGAATCCTATAACATACTCATTACATTCCAAGATTTTTATAATAGTGCCTAGATTTTCATTCCTGTCACAATGTTTCACAACCGCTTAAAATAATTTAAGTGATGTAATATTGTTGATGAAATAGGTAGAGCTTCATTCTTGTATTTTATAAAATAATCTATTATGTTCTTTGTCAATGTTTAAATGTGATACAATTTATATAACTTGGTTAAAAATATAATAACAATCTTTTCTGTGACTTGAACAATTGCTCTAATTCATAGAAGTCAGCATATCTTAAATAAAACTAATGTGCTACACACAGCTCTGAAAGGAGCAACTTGAGAGGTATAAATGTGTGGGGCTCAGGGGCAAAGAGGTCACTAAGTCAATAAAATGGCGACTAACAGTCCAGGTCACTGATGGGCAAGATGGCGGTCAAGGACGGAGCCCTGGGCGTGAACCAGAATAGGAGTCACGTAGTTCCAAGGAAATACTGACTGACCAGGGCCATATCGCTTACCTATCCCTGGCCTATGGGAGCTGGCTTCTGCAGGCATTCTCCTAGTAATCGGCTCCTAGTTTCTCCCCTCCTGGATTTCCAAAATTCCCGGCCTGAGGCTATCCCTTACCCTATATAAGAAAGTAAATCTCCCCAATAAATCGGAACTGCTTAGACAGAACCCCTGTCCCTCTGTTTATCTCTCGCCGGCCGGGAAGCTGGGTGGCGGGCAGCAGGCTCATTCCCTCCAGCAACCGGGTACTAAAGGAATCTGTGGGGGAGACCCCACATAAATGTTTGTTCAGCCTTTAATGGCCTTGAGGGACAGAGTTTAAAATGGAGTGACTCCGTGAGTTTGGTGTGTGGCAGAGGCTGCTGCTGATCCAACATGTACATAGCAATAATCAGAAACAAAAGAAACTCAACCACACACCACGTGTTTTCTCCTTATAAAGTCTTCATGATGGGATAACAAGGTTCCACTCCAGAAGCCTAGTTTAATTCAGTAATTTCTCAAAGGCCCCAACTTCAGGCACAATCACTGGATTAAGACACCAACCTAATCCATCAACCCTTACTCTATTAACAATTAGCATTAGATCTTCAGATAAAAATGTCTGGCTCAATTTTGTCTACTTGGATTTGAGGAACCAAATCTTGTTCAAATCATAACAAGCATATTCCTGTAATAACAAATGGGAAATTATCATTAGAGAAAATTGTCTCACCATGTAGTATTCATTCTATTAAAGCTATATTTCAATATGAAACAGAAAAAGATTACATTCCAGTCACCATACCTACTACAAGTAATCTATGTTATAATTTAGAAAATTTTGTGAACATGACCCTTAAGATACATGTATGGTGCCACATTAGGTCCTTATCATATTACCATAACATGCAATTAAGGATTGGAAGATGTTTTGGAATGGTATCCATTTGGTTTCTCCCCTTTTGAAACAGAGTAGAAATTTATGTTACCAGCATTCTGTAGGAATTCTTTGGGACATACTTGATACGCACATCTGTTAACATAAAATCTGAGTACCAGGTACGTATCATCCTTTCAATCATCATTTAAAAAAAAGAAAAGGAAGAAGCAAAGGTAGAAAATACATCTTTTATCATTTTCCTCATGGTCTGAGTATGAGGTGTAGTTTATTTATGATAATTATTTCTTCAAAATGGTAGTGTATTTCATGTGTGAGTAAAGAAACAAATGTTAATTTATAAACACTTTGCAAACTGCACTATGCACACTCCCCAGAAAAAGAAGACAAGAAAAAAATCATCTAAACACAGTGTTTGGAAAGAAGAAAACTCTGGCATGTGTGCTATAGCCTATTTTTGCCATTGAAATTCAAACATTTTCTCAGATTTTATTAGGATGAAGTGTATTTTCATTTTTCAGTGTTAGGTTAAATGTTAGATTAACTAATGGCTTTACCATTTCAGTTATGAATTCTATGGTCTATAATTCTCCTTTGTATGTGTTAGTAACACTAAATGTGCTCTATTTCTTATACGAATTATTTTCTAATGTTCTTGCCTTTTGCACTAAAGCAGACTATTTCATATCACTGAAGTTTTATTTTGAAATGTTCATTAGATGTTGAATGTCTATCAGTACCCCCCGGTCTGTGTTCCCTGGTTCCTTTGTGCCTTTCAACTTTCATTTGCCTCAATGCAAACACTTCCAAATTTTTTACTTTCATCTTATTCTTTAAGGTCTTGAAGGATGACAAAACCACTTTCAGAAAGAGCTGGGTCAGTAATATGAGGCGTTTTTTAAAAGATTCTCTACCATGCATAACAGAGCAAAACAGGAAACAAGAGGAAGCAAACTCGAGTTGTGTGAAATTGCTCATTTATTCTTCTCAAATAGTTTTCAGTTTTTTATGAAACTGCTGAAAAATTCACAAATTGTATTTCAATGAGATGAATATTTGTTTTCCAAGTATTCATCAAAACTTTCATCTTCGGGTACACATTTTATATTCATAAGACATCCTGTTCCCAAGTGGACTGGTAGTACCTGCTTGTTCATAGGCATGAAAATGGAAGTGGGATATTAAATATGCAAAAACTGGCTGACTGAATAAGGAAAAATGCAAATAGTGCTGTGTGTAAGGAATACATACTTAAATAGAGGTGGGTGTGTACTTTTTTCTTCTTTGAACAATTCCAAAATGAAGAGACTAAATTCAAACATTTTGCTACCAGGGATTTGATTTTGATTTGTTCTTTCTACTTCCAGAGTTAATTTATTGTAGGAAAGAAACATATTGTCAAAATCCTTTGTTTTTATTCATAATAAGGCAAACTGATAATCAATGGCCCAGAGAGCTTGGCTTTTTCCTAGCATCCTTAGTCTCCACATACAAAATTTTCTTTGGATGATAATATAATAATTCTTTCATTTCCTGCTTCAAATTGTAATTTTCTGAATGAACAACTTTAAATGCCATAGTCTCTTAATGGATCAGTAATATGACAGCAAGTTTGGGTATCTGCTAGTTTGAAATACCACGTAAAGGGTATGCTGAAATTGGTTTTCCTCTATGTGCATTTAAATGATATTGAAGCATTCCTTAATTTGGATAAGGTAAATTATCCCATCATTTAGCTCTGACAGGGACATTTGTAAGATAGAAGGCCATTGTGAAATGCCATTTGGGGCCCTTAGGAGGAGTTGAATTGGAAAGCAACTTTTACCTACCTACTTTACTTTCCCTTACTTCACTTTCTCTGCCTCTTCCTTCCTTTATTCCTTCTTCCCTTTCTTCCTTCATTCTCAATTTATTGTTTTCTCTCTTTGCCTTAAAATCACAAGCCTTTCCATATCTTACCTTCTACCTCCACGAAAGACCATTTAGAATACATAAGCATGACACTGGGCCGCATTTGTTTTGAAGCCAAGGAAATGGCAAGATCTGTGAAAATACAAGCTCACGTGTGCCCAATCTAAAAATGCACAAAATTCTAGAAGATGACTTAATCACTTTGGTTAGTGCATAGTACCATGTCAAGCTGCTGAAATGTGCTTTAAACTCCTTTTCTGATTTCCTATATTTCCCATCTGCCAATGGATTCATGTGTATTTTTTGTGCTCTTCTTAAGATTTTGTTGCTAAGAGAGCATGGAAGTGATGATCTCACCATCACACACATGCACTGTCCTTCATGCATAAGGTTCTTCAGAAACATGAGTAAAACATATGCTTCCTCTGTGGATTTTCCTTCCCAATGGCCCTATTTGCTTGCTTGCTTCTGGAGATATATATATATATCCCCTTTTGCTTTATTGTCAGATTTTAGAAATAATTCCTGAATATGAAAAATTATAGAGTGAATGTATTCAAATTAATTGTGCATAGATGGCAGAGGATCACCTGATTTCTATATCCTAAGCTTTCTATCTTATTTTAAACATTTTATTTAATATTTATATTTTTTCTAAGCACCGCCAAGATAGACGCCAAGATAGATGAACACTGAACCCAAGTATACTGGAATAGAGCAGTCAAATCTGGAAGCCATAGATGGTCCATATGAGTGAAAACAACATCAATAACAAGAACAACAACAACAACAACAACAACAATAATGCAGTACCTTATTTTATGCCTTAGAATGTTAAATTCTCCTACATTATAGCTCTAGCCAGAATTACTAAGGCTGCAACTACAATTCCCATTATGGGTTTTACTTTCTGTGGGATCATAGTTCTGAAATCCTTTCAGAAATTAATATCAAATTATTAGGGTTAATGTCACTTTGTAGATTGTGTTGGTATAATCCATAGTAGTTGCCTCAAAACATGACACAAGTGCTTTTATTTACCTCCATCAGAAAACCTAATCAATTGCCATCTCTTATCCAATCAACATGCAACACACTTCTTGTCACCACGATGTATGAAAATTTCTTCATAGCAATAACCAACTCTTAAACACAAATGTACAAATGTCTTTCCTCTAATTCATTTCAACTCTGGTACTGTCTTTCTGGAGTTAGAGTCAGATCCCATTGGTTAAAGCCTCAGTCCCTCATGATTGCCCAGTATTTGAGACTCCACTTAAAAATACTAGTTAATTATCTGCATTCTAATGACCATTTCCTTATTCTAATAACCATTTGCCAAGTCAGTCTATAGATGACAGAGGACCACTTTATTTCTATATGCAATGATTATGAAGTATATTACAAATAATGAAGGTAAACAGACTGAGGGGAGAGGCATAGAGAAAGAGGCATGTAAAGGGCACAAAGCTCTCCTATCCTTCCTACCTTCCACCTACCACCATCTCTAGCAACTCAGTTGCTCTCTGATCACATTGCTCAAGGATCTTTATGGAGGGTTTAACAAGTCGGCATGATTGATTATTTTGCATCTTTTATTTATTTATTTTAATTTTGTCAAATCACAGAGAGCAGAGAGATCTTTCTTGCAATTTTTTACTCCCCAAGTTCATGCTAAAACCAGGAGCCCAGAACTCCAACCAGGTTTTTCATGTGTGTAGCAGGTACTCAACTATTCAAACCTTGATTGTCTGCCTCCCAGGAAGTGGGAGAAACACGAAGATGGGATGAAAGTTGACTAGCCAGGACTAGATATCAGACCGTGCAACAGGCATCGTATACTGTTACTAAAGCAACTATGCCAAATACCCAGCCTTTAATTCTTAACTCAGTCTTCATCCCTGTTTGGCATCCTCTAGGAATGAACTCCCCATCATGGCTTGGCTTTTTTAGGCACCGACTTTCATTCAGGTGCCCACCAATAGTCATCTCTTTAGAATAAAAAACAGTCTCATTCATCTGCCACACACCCCATTTAGCTCTCATACATGTCAATAGGCAGTGAAGCCTAGCTCAACCCAACCAGCCCTACTATTCAGCCCACACGCATGTTGGCAGGTTCCGTTCTGTCTAGCCACCCCTGCTCCAGTCCTGGCTTTCATGCTCTCCAGTGTGAGTTGTAACCCAAGAGGGAGGTGCCCACTATTTCCCTCCTGGGCCCTCTCGCACTCCTGGATAATGCACTCTACAGGAGGTTCTGCAGTTTAATTTGACAGAATTAGCCCCCAGTGCCAGCTTCTGCCAGCTGATGCTGCAGCAAATTCAAACCAACCCTCACCCACTCTGATTATTGCTTGCACCCATAGGAACAGTCAGCCCAGCCTGGCTTTTCCCTGATCTAGCTCACAGGAGGCCCACAGGTGTTGTAGCCCTGCCTGGTCTGATCTGCCCCATCCCACTCACGCTCTCCAGTGGGAGTGGCTGTGCAGCAGGGGAGACCTCCACATTCTTCCTATTGGCTTTGCCCCCTCCCCTCCTGGTTCTCATGTGTGCTGTTTGGGCACTGTGGCAGAGACTGGTACTGCCCACCTCACCTTGGCATTTGCCAGTGGGTAGGTAGCCTGGCCAGCCCAGCCCACCCACAATTCCAGCTCACACTGGTGAGGGTTACAGCCTAGGCAGGCCAGCAGGCATCCAATCCCAGTCATAATGTATACTACTATGTGTTGCAACCAAACCTGGCCTGACCCACACTCTTCTGGTGCTTGGATTTGCCAGCGGGGGATTTGTGAACTGGTTCAGCCTGGTCTGCCCCCCACTTATGCCATATGTATGCCAGTAGGTATCTTTCTCTGACCTGGTCTGGCTGTTCCCTATCGTGTTTCTTGCGCTCAGCTGCAGGGACTGTGTCCTGACAGAGGAGTTTCCCAAGCTCCTCCATCAGAACCTCTCCCATTGCCAGATCTTGCGCATACTGGTGGGTCCATGGACCAGCCCTACTTCGTCCACCTCCTGTCCTGGCAGTAACAGTATCCTTTCCTGACTGGCCTTCAACCCATTCAGGTTCTTACTGTTGGATGTTTCAGCGCAGTCAAAGCTCATCCATACCCAGACACAGCTCACACATAACTCAGTAGGGGCAGTCTTACCCACTTTCCTATAGCCCTTGACCCTTTGTGCTCTAATCAACTATGCAAAGATTATCAAAATAAAAATATACATCCTAAAATTTTTTAAAAAAACCAGTCTTGTCTCTCAGGAAATTCCAAGGAGTTAGGAGCACTGTGTCAGATGCATCCACCTCTGAAGAAATTATGGAGATTTGGGGGTTCTGTTTTACGAGCCAATGCACTTATGTTGTTGTTGTTTGACAGTGTAATTGCACTATATTACATGATAAAGTCACATTAGTGAAAAGGACACAAATCTTCAAGAAGTATAAAATTTAACCAACAAAGAAACAACCATGCTAAGTGAACAACATAGGGTGTTGTGAGAAGCACCCAATACAACTGGGATATCAGTGCAATCACTCAAGATAGCACAAAAAAATCAATGAGCAAGAGTTAGACAGTTAAGAAAAACATGGAAATGAAAGAGTAAATTAGAAATAAAATTGAAGAATTGTAAGAAAAAAATGCTGAACCCTCTGTAAAAAAGCACCATCTGTAAATGACCCTCTGTTACAAGGACCCTCTGCACTCCCAACTTTGATTATTTGTGTAAGTACCACGATTTGGAAAACACTGTCATCCCTTGCTTCTTACAACCTGTGTGTCAGGCCTGGCAATTGAATCCTTTCTTAATTTTAGTTTTTATTTCAACTGTCAATACCAATGGCCTTTCATATCCTACTAAGCTAATGTTCAGTGGGATGGAATAAATAATAATCTTGATACCTGGTCTATCAGATATAAGTACTGCAATATGCCAAAGAAATTTAGCAGACGTACCTGTGCAGAGGCACAAACTATGATGAAGACTGCATGGATAGCAGTTGCTGCAGTTGATTAACATAGAGATCCTTCATTTGTTTCCATTTTCTTCAGTAGTCATAGTATATATCAAATATGGAAGAATTTAGTATAATCTATATATGACTCTAGTAGGAATATAACCATGAAACTTCAAAAGTTGGAGAAAAAGATGTGGATAAAACTGAACAAGTTTTTTAAAAATCTAGATATCTGTCCTTTCTCAAAGAGGCACATCTTGAGGATAATCAGGTACATGTAATAAGGGAAAATAAAGCAGAGAGATAGATTTTAGTATTGTTTTAACAGAGTACCCATTGTTGCTCCTATGTAGTACTCTTCTAGTATCTGGGATATAAAGATTTTTTCTGATCGTGTTCATCAATGTTCCAAGCTGAAAACAATGAATGGTAAATTTATTATCACTTATTTCAAAGGAACTAAAGTACATGTCCTGAGCTGTTACTGTGTTAAGTGTCCACACCACTTAATGTTAAACTATAATTTTACTTGCCATATTGATCATCACGTTCATACTCCTTAATTTTATGGACATGTCTTTTAGTCAAGCCAAATGTATCACATTCCAGGGTTATAAGTTTTTAATGGGACACAGAAGAAATGTCCAGGCATTTTTTTATCAGTTACTAAATCCAACAGGCAAACTCGGAAGAATCTATAAGCAAGGCCGCTGAAAACCGTGTGGTTTCAGAAATTCTGGGAGCCATCTCTAACCAAGATGTTTATTCATATTTCCAATTCTTTATCAGGAAGGGTTAACCAGATTCAGAAATAGCTGTATTCCTTTCAAATGTTTCTATGTTATGGTCTATCAATTAAACACATTTTTCTATTGAATGCAAACTCAATGAGTTCAACTTTTTCAGCCCATCAAAAGGTTTGTAAAGCTCCATTTTTTCAAAGCACTGGAAGAAAGCACCAGTTATCAACCAGAATACCCATTTAGTGAAAGTGGTACCTAAACTTTACCAGCCTAATGAATTGAGACCATTTCAAAGAAATTTTATTCTACTTCATTTATTTAATGCAGTATCCAAAGTGTTGTACACGCTTTGGCTGCCTGGTGAGAGGATATGTTAGATATACATGTATTCACAGCTCAGAATCTCTGTGAATTCATTAATAGTTCTTCTAAAAAAAATAGTAATTTCTGCAACCATTTTGCATGGCCTATCTATCAAACCAATTATATATGTGAAGTGTCCTTAATGTGCCCATCTCATGGTGCTATTTATACTTAATACAAAAGAAAGTATAATAAATATGTAAAAAGCTAAACCAAACAAATAGGTGTTTTCAGGTGAGCCTTATGAACCAAAAGTAATTGTAAGAATCTCATGCATAAAAATAGATTTCTGTATGGAATGACAGTATGTGGAAGGATTTGTGATATATTAGAATCAGACTGAAAGGTGGTAAGTACAGGTCATTGGTTACACAATGTGGCAAATGCTCTTCTGAAATCAGGGAATCATTAATATGAGGTCTGCATGAAAGGGATATAGACAGGAAACATGGTTCATAAAATATACACATACACAAACAACTTACAGTAATCCTAAGGTCAAAAATGTGATTTTTAGAGCAAAGAATTTTAGCTCTGTCAGGTTACCAGCACACATTTTAAAGCTTTTATCCTAGAGAACCAATCAGTAGCAGCCCAATTTTATCTGCACTAAACTCGGAGAAATTTGAAGACATCCATGCTTGAATATCACACAGACAATTATGCAAAACATCAAGCTGCTTCATAAGTCTGCAGGGACTGGAAAGAAAAGCTGAGTATCGTCTGCATATATATGACACTGCAGGCCACAGCACTGAATAATGTTAGTCACTAAAAATATCTAAATATAAAGCTAAATAGGATTTCAAACAAACCCCAAGGGAATTTGAAAGTAACTTGGCAAAGCACAAACCATTCCCTAAAGGAACAAATTGTAAGGAGAATATAAGGATAAAAAAAAAGGGGGGGGTATCCAAAGCAATTCGTGTTAATTCTAGAAAATTCACACCAGAGTTTTGTCAAGAAAAGACATGGTCAGCAGTATTCATGCTAGACAAACAGCTATAAAAATGCAGGAGAAATGGGCATTCAACCAACAACACACTCATGAACATTATACCCTCATCTCAGGTCCCACAGTATGACGCAAAGTGCTATGATGATATCATCGCCAAAATTCAAGATATACTGCCTTTGCTCAAAGATTTAAAATTTTCAGGATGGAGAGGTCAATGCAAAACAAGACAGTGTTAAGTATTCAGGATTATTGATTTTATTAAATTTGTTTTTCCTCTGTAACCTTGAGACAATTTTGTCATGTGGCATTTTAGAGGGAAAAAACATGTATGTCCACTTTATGTGTTCATGCTTCTGTTCAATATAACTAGTGATTCAGACCATAAAGTTATAATGATTCTTTGTAAAGAAATTTAGAATTTTTGAGGAAAAAATAATATTGCTATTATATTAGTACTATCATTATGCAATATTGTAAAACTCATCTGGCAAATTCTCTTTCTACGGGCCAAAACAGCCATTATATTTTTTTGTATTATTTATGATCTATTTCTCTCATAATCCCAGCTTTAGAAATTTGTCAATGCCAAAGGAAAGTGGTGCCAATAGAGTTTAATTAGCAAGGGAAAATTTAGTCAAAACCATTACAATATAAGAGGGATTAACTCTCCTGAAACAAAAGGCAAAAGTATTTTTACAGGCCTCCGTGAACTGATGGAAAAGAATTGGGGGATCTGGGGGACGGGAGAATGGTCCAAATTGTAGGCCATCAGTGTTTGTTAATTGCCACTTTTACTTATCTTTTATCCAAATTGGGTTCATACTTTCCCACAGAAAGGGAGAACAGTGGCCCTATCTTTTTGAAATCTCCATTACAAAGGGATGGCCCCCCTGTCCCTGGAAAACTGATACTTAAGCTGTATTACTGGCAACAAGCTAAGGAAATATTTGCATTTGAAAAGCACCAAGGTGCACATTCCCTAAACTAAATGATCTAAGAAAGGGGATATTAGAGACCCAGAGCCGGAAATGTTTCAGAGAAGTTGAGTTCAACTGCAGAAAACAAGTGCCTCTTGATCACCACGGGCAATTTTCAGGATATGACACTGAGTTGTTTTAAATGATCCACTCTAAGACTCATGGTACCTGAAATTATTCTGTTGAATCCTGAATTGAAAGAAGAAATAACGCTATCCTGGTAAACTTTTGGCCTAAAGGTGAAGATGGTAGTTAGGACACCTGTTTCTCAGGTTAAAGTGCTTAT
The DNA here is from genome assembly GCF_017591425.1 of Ochotona curzoniae. NCBI lineage: Eukaryota > Metazoa > Chordata > Mammalia > Lagomorpha > Ochotonidae > Ochotona > Ochotona curzoniae. The sequence goes on along the minus strand of NW_024466502.1, from coordinate 35,271,194 downwards.
TCTGTCTCTTGATTGTTAATTTCTGTTAATTTGAACCCTGAGAGGCAGCAAAAGATAGCTCAAGTAAATGGAATCCTGCAGATTACAGCAGATTCCACCCTTCCTGACCATTAGAGATATTTGAGGGGGTGAATCAGGATACAGGTTCTTGCTATATGTTTCTCTATATATCTCTGCTTCACAAATTTCCAAAAAATAATAACATTTTGAGTTTTCTAAGACAATAATACCACCACTTACACTATATAGATTAGCATGGATGTGATCATTATACCAAAATATAGTCATATTTCATATATTAATACCATGATGAGGAGGAGGATGCAAAATAGGTAACTTTTATGTATCTAATGAAACAATGATAGAAAAAGGTGTTGGAAGATCAATTTTCGGGACTGACATTGTGGTGTGGTGGTAAAGTCACTACCTGCAAAGCCAGCATCTCATATGGGTACTAGTTACTGTCCTGGCTGCTCCACTTCCTGCCCAGCTCTCTGCTAAAGTCTTGGGAAAAGCAGTACAAGCGAGCCCAGTTGCTGAGCCCCTGACATGCATGTGGAAGACATGGAAGGAAATTTTGACTCCTGACTTCAGCCTTGCCCAGCACTAGCCACTGTGGCTTTCAAAGGAGTGGGCCTGTACATGGAACATTCTCTCTTTCTTTCTCTTTGTAACTGACTTTCAAATAAATAAATATTTTAAGAAGGAAAGACCAGTATCTTTCCAAGGTTATAATGCTTCTGCAGTTAATAGCCATGCATATATTTTATATTTTTGGAAATTTTCAATGTTTTGATATCTAAAAGTAATATTTAAAAGCTCATAGACATGAACTATATGTCTATATATAGTCTACAACAATTAGTTATAACTGAATAACTCATTCCAATGGGCAAAATCAAATTCACCAGATTGATTTTTGCTTTGCCCTGAAATAATTGCAATAAAATATTCATATCTATATGTTCTGAGCAATTCGGCAGAACACACCTAAATTAACATACCTGAGTGCTTCTACTAGATGGCAATCGGATTAGAAATTTAAACAACATAATAGAAAGAAGTCTTGCATGATAAATAAACTTTGTTGCTGTAGGCAGTCTGAAATCCTTTTTCATTCTGTCCTAGAAATTGTGCTTGCCAGTGAGCTGCCCAGCTGGCTGCTAGAACTCTGTGGGACAAGAATTCATGAACCTTTGCAGGTTAAAAAAAAAATCTACTAGGTTTTTAACATCTTTTTAAATTTACTCTTAAAAGCAAAATTAAAACTTGTTGGGAGTTTTTCTAAACTCTCTGCAGGTAGTTAACAATTTGGTTAAAAATAATTAAGCCAATTTGTTAATGTGAAACTTAAATTCCTTCAGATAGAACACTATGTGCACAGGATAAAAGAGATTGTCTAAGTGGACGGTTCTTGAGGGAGGCTTGGAGCCAGGCCCAGCGTGATGTGCTTTATTTTCTACTATAAATCTTCACACTTCTACAAAATTGTTGGAAGCTCATACTGCTGTGGGTAGTTTTGCTTCTTCTTTCTGCTGTCACTAGTCCCTACTGGGAGTGCCTTTAGCTGCTCCTAAGCAGATACCCTACAGCTAGCTCAAAGCATTAACGGAATGCAGAGTGAATTGAATACACTATGACAGGTGCCTCTGGAATGGACAGCCAAGGTGGAAACAGATGACAAAGAATAACCAAGATGCACTTCACTTAGCACCAGTAAAGATGGAACTGGAACTAACTTCTTAAAATAGAGAAAAAAAATGCCTGTTCACTTACCTTAGTCCTACTTACACCTCTAAATCATCTCAAGTAAATTGTTTAGTTTTCCTTAGTCATAAAAGCCCGCAGTAATTGAAAAGGAGTAGATCTTCAAATAGTATCTTAGATAACACACATGACCCAATGTTTCTTATTTGCTGATGACAGCATAGTTCAGTCTCAAGCATTAACATTCATGATTTCATAATTATTTTTACTCTATATGTAGTCATTCATTTTTTTTTTTCACCCACTGCCTATTATCAGCTACTTCTCCTGGATTGGTCTACCGTGTTGGACACGGCTGACATTGTGGCAAGACAGGACTCACATGCACTTGTCTATTCAGCCTTTCAACTAAAATATTAACTGGATTTTCACTGATATACAAAAGAAAATAAAGGCAAGCTACATTTGAACTAATATTTATTTTGACTCAGTTTTGGAAGTTCACAGTCCAACCAACCCATTGATTCAACCTCTCTTATAAGGCTGGAGGAAAGCAACAATGTAGTATGTGCAGAGAGCAGTTGGCTGGGCCCAACTCAGTTTTCCTAACTATGCTATGCCTTCTGAAGGCCTGAAGATTTCTTTCTAGATCTACTTCCTAGAAGACACAATAGTTGGACAAATTGTTCATGTTCTCAGTACCACCAAGTTTGGGATTGAAGGTCCAAGGGAAATTACAAACTAAATCATGTTTGCACCATAACAAAGAGTAAAAAAATAGTTGTTTTGAAACTCTTGATTCCAGTTTTAGGACATGTGCTTTTGTAATTATTCAGTTAAATGTTTCTTGGTACATGGGTGTATTTTCTTTGGCAATTTGTACAGAATAAGAGCATGAGCAAGCAAGAAGTGCTTCACCAAACCGAAGAGGGGATCTTATTTTTCAGATGGAGTATGCACTCCCCTATGTATCCTCCATTCACACTCAAATACATACAGACAAAAATTCCTACAAAAGAGGTTCCTGGATCTTTGCCTCATGCTTCAGATTGACTCAGCTCTCCAGCAGTTATGGTCATTTCTGGGGTGAACAAGAAGATGGAAGATCTTTCTTTGTATTTCCTCTCTATAAATCAGTCTTTCCAACAAAAAACAAGCAAATTTTAAAAAAAGACATTATTGAAGAATATGTAAGAGGCCATATCATATACTCATAGGGCAAAAATTGTATCTTGAAAGTGGATTAAACTATCTGTATACAAGGATGCTGCAAATACTCTTATATATCCAAAATACACGAACATCTCTAAACAGACAAAGGCTGTGTATCAATTTGTATAAGCAAATTAACATAAAACCAAGAGATTTCACTAAAAATGCAATGCCAGACACACAATTAATAATGAAAACACTAAGATCTATTACATAAATGAAAGCAATTTCACAACAGGGGGAATATAAATGAGTAACATGCATATTATAAAGTGTTTAGTCTTGTTACTGCTGAAACGAATGTCAGTGTTAATTGAAACAATGGAATATCACTTATTTACATATGACAATGACAATTAAATTCCAAGAGACTCAGTCTCTTGAAAGGTTGATATTAGTAAACATTTTGTGATAGAGAATACCTATGGATAATTTCTGGAGGTGTCAGTGTAACAATTTTTTTCAAAAGCTTTATATCCTACACATTAGCAAATCTTTTACAGAAAATGTGTTCTTAATTTTTAAAATGTATTTATTTTGCAACCAGAGAAAGGTGGGAAAGGGGGAGAATAGAGGCAGAAATGAGATAGAAAAAGAAACAGACATTCCAGAAAAACACATGAGTTTTAAACATTAGGCCAAATTCCCATACATAGAAATTGTTATGAAGTATTCATCTAGAACTTCAAGCATACAGATGACATTGTGCTGTTACTTATGTAAGTTCAAATTCAGGGACAACAAAAATAACAAAATTAATTACAATATTATTAATTGAACTATATAGTATGATATACATTCATTAAAATTGTGTTTAGACATCTTGAAATATGCATAATTGCTGCCTATGCATACTGAGATTATGGGAATGGATATTGTCCTCCTCTATGTATCTCTATTCCTCCAAAAGTCATCAAATATTTGCCTACAAAGAATATAAAATCTCAATAATATCAAAGTTAAGCAAACCTGTTAACCTTAGTATGCAAAACCGAAGCAAAATTGAATGAATTATTAATAGGATAGAGGATGAAGAAATAAGGATGAAATATAGCAAAGAATAGCTAGAATAAAATTCAATTAAAGAGGCATTATAACAGCTAATGTACTGAACACAAATTGGTGAGATTACACTTTCAAAAAGCTTGTTTCTTTTGGGAGCTTGAATCCCATAAACAGTCTACTGACCCAATGTAAAACATTAGTCCATCACTCCCAGCGCCCCTTGAAAGCCTCAGAGACATTTACACGTATTCACTTTTATATATGTGAGCTTCCATCATGTGAGAATAACACATGCAGGTTTTTAAATATGGTTTGCTTGAAACATCAAAATGTGTGTGCAATAGAATATTCTCCACTCATTCTTTCAGCACTCTGAGCTCTTGGTCATATAAGGCCTATGGGTGTTTGGTATGTAGTTACTATCAGTTTGAAAAAATATTATCATTTGAATACAGCAGGTATTTTTCATGCTAATATTTCATATGATAAACTTAAATCTAGTTTGGATAACAGATAAAATTATAGAGGTATTTGAAAATTACAGTAGGCTTTGCTTAGTCAGAAAGTCCATTTTTACTTAAAAGCCTGCAGTGACTTTCAACAAATTCCTTCTCTGTGTAAGTATTTTTTTATCCTTTTGAGTCACTAACAAATCACAAACTACAGCAACAGGAGTCTTTATTTTCTGGATACAGTCCAGAAAAGCTAGAAATGTATCTGACTGAAATGTGTCACTTGCATTAATATCTGCCAAATCTCTTCACATGTGGAAACTCAGATTTTTTTTTAAACACTTTGAAATTAAGCTGACATTAGTAGTGGATTATAATGTTTTCACCAAAATGTCAATGACCAACTCAACATCCTGCTGTCTGTTCTACAACAATCAAAGAGATGTCAACCTTGAAAACTGCTGAAATTCCAGGCCAAAAGTTGCTTAGAATATTACTGGCAATGTGTACTTCCAGGTTTGCTTCAAGAACAAAATACCAAGAATGTTTAAAAGGGTCAAAGTAATTTTTGTTTCAACTTCCCACAACATAATTTGTTTAAATATTTGGAACTTAATCAAATCTTCAATTTGTGATCAATGAAAATGAGTAATTAAATTACTACCATTTTCTATATATTTTTCCACAAATCCAATAAGCATGCATCCATGGTGGCTCTAATATTATCAGTCTCTTTAAATTCGTATTTTTAAAGACTGTATTATAGCACCATTTGCCAACTTATCTTAATCCCAAATATAGCAGAATAAGTGTTTTTAAGCCTTATCTTCTTTATAATTATATTGTCATTATTTAAATCTTAATTGACTCAAACAGCAATCATTGGGTATGAAATCGATTCTGTAAGGTGGATGTGGTAGGGAGAAAAAATGCAAAAATGAAGAGGTAAGGACTGTTCATTGACAAACCCATTCAGGGTTATGGGTAGATTGCAGTGTAATAACTTCCACAACAGAGACAATCACAGCATGCTCTGGGACTTCATGGATGCAGGAAAGGAAGAATAATTCTCCAGGGAAGGAAATACATTAGCTTACCTTGGAAGATGAGCAAAGCCACAGGGAGAAAAAAAGTGAGGGGGATAAATAGTAAAGACAAAACCTTGAAAGGATATGCATCATAAAAGGGTAAAGTTAAACTTTGGGTAAGATGTTGATATTTAGTGAAATGACAGTTTTTATTTAACATTTGTTTTATATAGGAGCAAAAATTGTTTCTATTTTCTGAAAGCAATGCTGCCTAGGCCTCCTCAAACTGCTGTTTCTTTAAATACTTGCTCAGTTCATGAAGTTTCTTCCAGGAAAGAAGAGAGAGAGAGAGAAAGAGAGAGAGAGAGAGAGAGAGAATGAATCTTCAATCCACTGACTTACTTCCCACATGCCCACAATGCCCATGGATGAAGCCAGGGGTCTGAAACTCAACCTGATTCTCACATATGGTGGCAAAGACCCAACTACTCAGGATCTGCTGCTTTCCAGAGTGCTCATAAACTGGCAGCTGGAATCTGGAGTGGAACTGGATCTAAATCCAATCACTTGGGTACAGGCTGCGGGTGTCATTGGGCCAAGTCTTGCTGCTGGATTTTGTTTTTGTTTTTGTTTTTCCGCAGGTGTGTCTCCTTCCCATCATTGAGTTGCTATCACTTCACTAGCAGTTACATTAATCTTTCTCACAAAACAGGATTGTGTTTTGTTCAGTTCTTACTTTATGTTGAATATTGCTTACATAGTTGAGAGTAATACATGGCCATGTAGACCTCTGATTAGGGTGGGGAGGGTCAGGTGAAGGAAGGTGGGTGGGATACATGTTTCAGTGTTTCTCTGTTTTCCTCTTGTGTCAGCAAAAGAAGGTGGCTGCCAAATCATATCAGCACCTGCAGATGGAAGATCGGTCTTTGATGAGACCCTAGAGACCCTGATGTGAGAAAGAGATTTCTGAAGCTGTTACTTGAGTGTGTCTCCATAGCCCTGAGACATTGCTGGTTTGATGGAAATTTTTCCATCCTATTACAGGCCAGTTGATACCCCCTACTGGCTTAGATGAGCTGGCTATCATGTCTCCTGTGTGCATCTGGTCATGTGGTCCACCACACAGGTATCAGCAACTGAAGGAACCCAGTATTCCAAGATCAGACCACACACCCTATGATTTTTCCCTGTGGCCCTGGAAAATTTCCCAGTTCAGTGCTCCAGTCAGGATATTCCCCAAAGAAACCTCATCTGAGGGGACCTCAGACTTGACTCTTATATGTGCCAGTCACTGCAGGGTCAGGTGTGGCTTGTCACCTGCCCCAGCCATTTCACTTAACAGTGGATATAGTTTGATCAGTTCCACCTCAGCCACACACCTCACCCAAACCTACAGGTGCTGTGGTCCAGGCAAGCCAGCTTGTCATAGACCCAGTCGTTATGCATACCAGCAGGTGCAGTAGCCTAGTCAGGGCGACCCACAGTAACCCCTGACCAGGTCTGCCCTCAGCTCCAGTTTATGCCTGTTCCAGGCTCTGCTGTGTCCTAGCCTGGCCCAGTCCACATCCCATTCCACGCTTGTGCACATCCATGGGTAATGATCACTTCTTAAAGTTATCTATTTCTTATTTAATTTCCAAGTCCTTGTTGTATTTATCTATTCAGGAGTACAAAATTCTTAATGGCAAGAAATAAGTTTATTACTCAACACTGATACTATTATATATAGAGGTAGGAACATAGTAGAAAATACAAAACATATTTCAATGAAAGAATGAATGTCACAGAAGGAAAGAAAATGGAGTATAAATTCCTACAAGACTCAATAAAATGTACTTGCATTAACCATTGTTATCCAATAGTTTTTTAAAACTAAACTTCACCAAGGATTGATGTAAAAAGATTTGGATAGACTTTATGAGAAAATAAATATGCAATGTTTTCAAGTGTGCTTAAAAGAACAATTGAAACTTATGTATCTATATTTATTTGCTTCTACTATTATTCAAAACTGGGTAAACTTTGCTGATATTGTATTTATATATACTTTATCTATATCCCTGAATATGTGTGAAATTCATGTGAGAAACGACTGTAAGAGTATCAGAAAATGTAAGGGATTTTATTTCCTTGTTCTCCTACAGTAAAAGAAATAAAATACAGATTCTTCTGGAGTAGGAAGAAAAACAATTTAAGATATCAATTAAGTAGACAATCACCGGTATATTCTCTATTACCATCTGGTCTGTATGAATTCAGTCAGGAAAACAATATGTGACTGAATAAATCAGGAATGGAGCTTTTGTTGATCTCTAGATTAAAATGATTGTATCATGACAAAAACAGTGTTCTTCTTTAAATGTCATACATAATTGTGCATAGTCCAATTAAATGAGCCAGTAAATGGACTATATTAATAATTATGCTGACATGCGTGTAATTTCTATTATTGAATAATAAGATGATTGATCAGTTTCAGATAATTGAATTTAAGATTGTGGAAGAATTTCAAGCAAATGTGACTTGCAGATTCTGCAATATTTATTTAAGTGTATTCTAAATGTAGTAGTAGTTTATTTCCTGAGTAAAATTTCGTGAGCAGATTGTAAAGTAAATTTCAAGCATCATATTAGTATTACAGGATTTTAAAGCTATTATATTAAGGACAATGACTTTTTTTCACGTGAGTAATTTACTCTGGGTTTTAATTTGACCTCTACCTTCCTAATTCCATTAGGATAATTATTAAATCAAGCTTTAAAGCTTATCACAGAATTACAAAATATTTTTTGGGGATCTATCAATATAAATTTTGAATGATATTTTAATTCTACAAATTTTTAAAAGGTAGAAGAAAAAAGAAATAGTAAAAAATAATCACAACCAAATGCCAATTTTGTGACTATAAAATGTAATGTAGCATATTTTAGACATTTATGACTATAAAATGTAGCATCGAGGAATGCAGAAAGGATAGTTGAAAAGCTGAGGAGATATGAATAAATGATGGATTTCAGTTAATATTAATGTACCAAAACTGGTTCATCAGTTGTTGAGATGTGCCTTAGAGATGCAGCTAAGAATAAGGAAGCTGCATGTGGAGCATATGTGAAGTCTGTATTATATTTGCATATCTCAACTATAATATTGTTTTAGGGTGCTGGTGTAAAGGCTTTACTTGCTAATCTTGCACCCCATAAAGGTGCCAGTTCGTGTTCCAGTTGTTTCATTGCCATCCATCTTCCACTTATGGCCTGGGAAAGCAGTGAAGGATGGCCCATGTCCTTGAGATTCTGTATCCATTTGGGAGACCCAGAAGAGGCACTGGGCTTAAAATCCACTTAGGCTGTTGTGACCCTTTGGAGAGTGAACCAGTGGGTTGAAGTTCTTTGTCTCTCTCTCTCTGTGAGAATCTGCTTTTCCACTGAAAATAAATAAAGCTAAAAAGAAGTTCTGAAATGAAAAGTGTTGAAAAAATATATTCAATAAAAATACTCATGCTTTAAAAGTCATTATTATTAAGTTATCTACAGATCAAACCCTGGAATTTTTTATAAATAAAGGACATTGGAATCACTTTATTAATGAGTAGCATGCACATATATAAGAATTTGGAACCTAGTATTAAGCTTTCAGTCCCAAAGTGCTACAATAATAAAACATACATACACATATTATGAATTAAGTTATTTCGCAGAGTTTTCATTTTCCTCTGCTGTGTTATATGCTACAAGATTTAACACCAACCCTCTCTTCAACTGATTAGATTAGATTTTGAAACACCATTAAGAAAATTGAACCATTTTCTGGCCAGTGAACTAGGATAAGAACCTGGTTTCAACCAGAGGCAGATTCTCCGAGAAAATAAGACCATGAAATAACAGATGATATCTGCGAGTTTACAGCAGCAGCAGCAAGAATAATGTATTTTATCCTACCACAAAGTGAAAAAAATCAGTGTGAGATGTAAATAAGAGTGGTAATCAAGAACTTAAACGCAAGGAACATAAAAATGAAACAGGCTCAAGAAACAAGCTGGTCATGTATCCACAGAAATAAAAAATAGGAAAGAGAGAAAGAAAAATGAGAAACAGTCTATTTTCTAAAGAATGATAGCATTTACTCACAACTCTAATTTTCTGCTTCAAACTTTGAAAAAGCTGATTATCTTTGCACTCCTATGCCTATTTTCTTATGAGAAGAATTCAACTCTTTTTCCCACAGCTAAAGGAATTTCGTGCACATGCAATGTTCCTCTAGTTATAATGCAGCCCTATTGGTGCTACTCTCAGGTATTTGTTGGCTCTCTGAAAACTAAAATGGCATCATCGTGAATGTTTTACCAAAATCAGTACGATAAGGTATAAATTTAAATCAGCAGTACACAACGATTCAACAATTGCTTAACTCTTGACTTATCTTTAGATAATTTTGTCCAAAAATAACTTCCTTATTACTACTTATCTCATTCCAAGACATTCACATGGCTGTGGACCCATAGAGTCGTGACTATTTAACACTGTAAATGTAAAACTAATTATTTTATTTCATTATGCTTAGTCTGTATATATATTCATGTTTTAAGATTCCAAAAAATCTTAAAAAGACAAGTTGGAAGATATCAGTCTATTCCGAGCTAATCATAATAAATACAGATGCATTAATGAAAATAGAAAAATGGTCCAATTTCACCAACTCAAGTTATCTGTTATTTACGAGATTTACTGGAACCCCTTATACAGCTGAAAAACAAGAAAAGATCCACCATTTGCAGCAAATATTATTAGTACAAACCACCTCAAACACATTCATTCAGTTTTCCATAGCAATGAGTCCTGCGTTTCTTCAAATGGTAATTTGCCAAACATAAAGCTGCATTTTTTAGGTTCCATTTCAGCACGTGTATTCAATATAGCAAAACTTTAGCTTCAAAAAAATCATGTTAACAGAAGTCCACTCTGTTGAAAGTAAGATCTATTGCGTACTCTATTTTTCCTTCCTGATGCTTGAATGCAGATATGAGATGAAGGTGAAAGTTGAAGCACTGTCCTAAAGGTGACATTAAAAAATGTAGCTAAGAAGCATTGTTCCATGGTAACTGAAGGTTTTCCTTTCAGTCCTTGATTACCTGTTACTAGACTCTTCTTACGAAAGAAAAAGAAAAGGCAACTTTGGAGTTCACTGAGGCTTTCAAGTTACACATGGTTGTGATCAGTCCAAAGCAGCATACGACAGAAATAATAATAAAAGGAACATCCGTGGAACTGGCGTGGTAACCCAGCAGGATAAGCCACTGCCTTCAATGCCACGGTGAACCTGAGAAAGAAGTAGAAGAGAACCCACATGCTTGGGCCCCTGCACCACAAGGGACAAATAAGAGAGAGATGAAGGTTAGGAAAGGACAAATTCAAGGAGAAAAAAAAATATGGAAAAAAGGGCAACATTGTAGATAAGCATCTAAGCTGCTGCCTACAACATTTGTACTCTATAGGGGTGTCTCTTTGAGTCCTGGCTACCTCACTTCCTGTCCAGCTTACAGCCCACATACTTAGGAAAGCATCAGAAGATGGTATCAGTTCTTGGGTCCCCACACCTAGGTGGAAGACCTGGATGAAGTTTCTTGGTGCTGGTATTACTGAGGTGCAGCTCTGGTGTGAACCAGCAGATGGAGGATCTCAAGCACTCTGTTTCTCTCTGCAACTCTGCCTCTCAAATAAATAAAGCTTTAAAAAAAAGTTATGAAATAGATTTATTTTATAGATGTAACAGTAACAGCGTGCAAACAGTAAATACACTTTTACAATAAAATGCAGAGAAAGTTAAATAAATTATTATAAAATACACATTGAAAAGAATTACAGATTGGAATACTAATACAATAACATCGAAAAGTTAATGTTTTAAGAGAATCATTCCACAATCATCATCTGGATCAAACACAAATGTTGCTGGAAAATATTAAAGAATGCCTAAGTGATACTAAATGATGCTGAAAGGCATGGCCAAATGGAGATATAAGAATAATTCTTGTAATAACCAAGATTAGCGTGGACAAGCAGACCTACTGCTGTGTTCGCAAATGCTTGTGCCTGATTCTGGAATGGCATCTCTCTGATGTTTATTTGTGTTCATGGGAGATTGCCAGCTTCCTGAGAGTGCTACATGTGGGATAATAACAGTTCTAAGTCACATTTCCCTGTGGCTAGGTGCAAGGTCGTGGTGAGCTTCCTAGTGGCTTCCAACTAGCTGTTCCCTGAGACTTGGTAAGCAAGATTTTGATGCAGCTCAACATTTGAACTCTCAACATTAAAACCCTCTTTTTGTACTTTTGAAATCCTTACCCCATTGGGCCAACAGAAAAACCTGTCAGTAAAAATTAAGTTAAAGATGTGATTTATCCATTTATCCCATTATCCATTTATAATTTTGACATATCAAAATTACCTTTTGGAAAAATACAAAATCTTCCATTTCATCTCACATTTCAAGAATCATTATTTTTGATTTTCAGTCTACTATAGCAAGATATTTTTTTCTGCCAAAAAGCAAGCTATTTAATATTTCCTTGAAATCCCCATGCAAATTCCAAGGTCTACACATTAGTTATGTAAGAATTTCAAACTAGATGAGGTCAGAAATAATCATCTCCTATGCTCTGCCCCATGCCTATCTCTCCAGCCATTCAATGCCACTGAGTGCATCAAGTAATACTAATCCATTCCGGTTTCATCAAACAATTGGAGGATTCTGGGTTATGAGAAGTGAGAAGTTTGACATACCCAAAATGAAAGGAGGCCGCCCCAGTCACTGGCCACAGGCTTACTCTGAAAACTCATCCTAATTTGTGCCTCACCCTCCCCACATTGACTGAATGATGCCTGTGTCTGTTTTCCCATACCTGCCCTTATATTTGTTAGAAATAACACAGTGGTTTGCTCTCAGGTTTATATTTTCAGCATTTACAACAATCATGGATATTCTGGTTTTTTTTAAGTAAATTAGAAACCTTGAAGTTAAGTGGGAAAGAAGTACAATTAAAGTATAACTTAAGTGTGCCCTAGAAACGCACATGAGGTATTCTGTCAGCAATGGGAAGGAATTCCCAATTTAGGCCTGAATGGTTTCACAAAAGATGTGAAAGAAAGAAATCAGTGTTTGAAAATTCTTAAACTCAATTTTAAAAACATTCATGCATGAGGAGAGAAATGTGTCAATCAAGAGTAAGTATCTATTTAAGAGTAGAAAAAGATAAAAATGAAGTGTTGAAGAAGCACAAGCTTCTGCTCCTGATGGCTGAGAACACTCAGAGTAAACTCTGACTATGGTTCCGGTAGATTTTACTCTTTTTATTCTCTTTGTGTGGTACCATGAAGATGAGGATGTATCCGGCTTTCTCAGTCCTTTGCAGAAAGTGTATTTTTAAAACAGAACATCTTTTGGCTCAAAAGTGAGATTTGAAAATAGCAGAAACGAGTTTGAATCCTGATCCTTCTACCTATTAGCCCTTCTCTCTCTCTCTTTCTTGCCATGAATCGAATCTTTCAGTTTTTCTGAGATTCAATTTTTACAAAATGAGGAGAGTGATTCCTGGCTTGTCACCAAATTTTTGTGAAGATGCTGTGATGAAATGTGTGAGAATGTGAGAGATTCACAAACTGCAAAAGGCAACACAAAGTCTTTATTCTCATTTTGTATTTGTTTTTATGATATGCTTGTGATTTTCTGCCTAGAAAAATGTTCTCAAATGCATGTAAGATTTTGTTACAATAATCTAAATTAACATAATTTTGTGTAAACACCCAGATACCCAAATAATTTAAGATTTAAGATTTGTAACCTGAAACACAAGTGATATATGGAATGCATTTTCTGTGCTTGTGGAATTTGTAACCAAGTGACTTTCCGTGCTTATGGTTAGCCCCCTGAATGCTTCGTGACACATCACTGGTTTTCTTAATGTGACCTCCTAAATCATATTTAGCTTACATTTGCTTTTATTATTTACTTATTTTCTTTCTTATTTATATTGTTTCTGTGATAAAGTTTTTTAAGTATAGGAATTTCCCCCTCTGCCTTCCCTTCCTTCCTCACCATTATCCACTCTCTCTTTTCTCCCAATGTATTACAATATTATAGTCCTTCACAACCATCACAAGTCCAACTGGTGCTTTTATAGGTTAGAATCAGGCCCAATTTTACTTTCCTTAAAGAAATAACACAGTACTTAATCTAAGTAATATGGTAGACAAGCACATAATGCTATCAACATGAATAACACTAAAAGAAAAAAAAACACAAGAATGCTTTAACAAAATGTGAGCTACTAATCTAATATACATAATTAACTGTATTTGTAAGTCATTTTTGTTAGGTTCTTTAAATAATGCATAAGAAATTTACCGAATTAACCAGTAGCTATGATATGCTGGTAAGACATAATGTCTAGCATGTATTCCTGTAATAACAGGTCACTTTCCAAGTCTAAAGGAGATATGTTTCAGACTCTGTCACTCTGACAGACTGACATCATGTCCTGCTGAGCAGGTAGATCCTAGACTGCAGATACCTGCAACTGAGCCCAAGTCAAACCTGGAGACCATTTTGACAGCTCAATAAAAAGCAGAATTCATTTACAGAGGTTGTCAGGAATATTAGCTCTTATAGTACAACATGTTATTAGGACCACTGGCTAAATTTTGTGGGTTTTACTTGCCATAATTTCAACCTTACTTATCAAAATAAAATTATGCATCTCAATGGCTCTCCTAAATACTGAAACAGAAACACTTCTTAGGAGGGGCTTTTCTTCTTCACTCTAAGCTAAAAGCAGAAAAAGTCCTGATAATAGATAATAGATTTTGTTGTGATATTTACAATAAGTTTTGTATTAACTTAGATATTTTACATATAGCAGATTATTAGTAAATGTATATTGAACATATAAGTTGGTAACCACAGAGTTACCTTAAGCCGTAAAAATAATATGAAGTGATGGTGGCAAAAACATATTCATAGTGTGAAGAGAATAATGTGACAAGATCAGCTAAGGAAGAAAAATTAATAAAAGCTTAATTTAGCTTGCCAAATAAGACTTTTCAAACCAGCTCCACTGTAACAGTATGCTTACTTTATTCGTGACAAAAGGAAAGGCTTTGTCTTGTCTCAGTGCTGTGCAGAAATGACAGGAGATCTTGTGACAAACCACAAACAAAAGGATTCAAAGACATTACCAAGACAGTGCCAAGACAACTGCTGTCTTTATCCAAGAAAGGTATATGACTACATATGAAATGGCGGATTGAAATAGGTCCATATCTTGTCCAAATAATTGCTGTATTAAAACTAATGTCATTTTTGGAGGGCAGGCAGGTGAAATATTTAGCTGATGAAAGTCTTATCTCATTTCGGCTCTTTTGCTATTGCATATTTCTTCCTTTGTTCCTTTCCTTGATAAAGGCAAATAGCAGAATGTTAACACAAGCCTCCAAAGTTCAATTTCCACCTCATATAATGCATTTGAATTGAAAAAGACATATTTAGCAATACCCTGCTTCATCATTAGTAATCATTATATCTTCTTTGAATTCATTCTCACATATCCTATCTATTCGGTGCATCACACATTTCAAGGACTTTACTTTTTTTTCACTTTCTTCTCTTTACTTTTATACTTTCTCATTGTGTCTTTTTTCCTAATAAGAATCTTGAATGAATCTGCCTAAGGAAAGGCAATCCATATAATATGAATATACCTTTTAGCAAATTAGATCACAAATATTTTTCTTACACACATAAAAATGTAAGGCCAACTAGTTGAATTGGATTACAATCAGGATTGCTGCTAGAAAATCACAAAGTCCATCATCATTACCAGTGGTAAAGTTAGAAAGGCAATAGGAACTTAGAAATGCATTTTTTAATGATACATAAGAAAAATGCACAATGCAATGATATTGAATTTTGCCTGACTTAGGAAAAGTTATAATCGTTTCTAATTTTCTTTTATATAATATATGACCATCTGAGATCAAGCAAATAGAAATTTCTAAATGTCAAACTATAAAGTATTTCATAAAAAAAATAAATAGCCAGAAAGTCTGCTTATTTCTGGAAATGTTCCTTATGCAGGAAAAAAAAAAGGCAGAGTGCCATTGTGGCATTAATTGCAGCTTTCAGAATGCAAAACATATTCTCTGTAATTAAGACTTTTTGGATCTAATAGGTATCATCTCCCTACGCCTCTCTGCTTTTACAGTGAATTGTTCCATAATGATAAAATCAAATGATTTAAATAGTGACTACTAGAAAATCCCAGTTTTCACAAGTGGCTTTCCAATGTTATTGCACTGTTTGTCCTTCCACTGGATCAATCCTACTTTTGCATGTAGAAAAGAGGAAACCTAAAATTCTTGCCAGAGCAGATGTGCAGGTAATGATAGTGGGACTCCATAACAAGCACAAGACAAAGCAACGCCAGCTGAGTTCTGTGTGCAGGTGGTTCTGGACCTAACTCTACCAAGAGAGCAAAAAGCTCTGGTTCAGGGTGGATTTAAAGGTACAGGCAGTTCTACTATTAGAATGCCCAAGAAGGACTCTGAAATGGTAATAGATCAGCACTAGAGCACCCTTATGGATACTGCTGCAACAAACTTCAGAAACCACATAATAGCCAGTACAATCACAATATGAAAGAGAGAGAATAGAAAAACATTCTCTAACAAATAAATACCTTAGGGCCCGGCGCAGTGGCACAAGTGGTTAAGTCCTTGCCTTGCATGCCAGGGATCCCATATAGGCGCCGGTTCTAATCCCGGCAGCCCAGCTTCCCTTCCAGCTCCCTGCCTGTGGCCCGGGAAAGCAGTCGAGGACGGCCCAGAGGTTTGGGACCCTGCACCCGCATGGGAGACCCGGAAGAGGCTCCTGGCTTCGGATCGGCATAGCATCGGCCATTGCGCTCACTTGGGGAGTGAATCATCGGACGGAAGATCTTCCTCTCTGTCTCTCCTCTCTGTATATCCACCTTTCCAATAATAAAAAAAAAATAATAATAATAAAAAATAAATCTTTAAAAAAAAAACAAAAAAATACCTTGGAGAAAAAAAAAGCAGTGTTTCAGAAAACCACAATTTGAGCACTGAAGCTATATAAAGCTTGGAAGAATGGCCTCTGAAGGGCTGGAGTTAATACCATCCTTGGCTTCCAAACCAGCAGTGTCATGTGAGCTATTTCACTGCTGTGCTGAACTTTCTCCAATCATAGCTGGATAGATGTGAAAATAATTCAAATCAAGAAACAGATATTCTCCTTATTTTCTTCATTTCCCTCACACAGGGCAACAACATATCCAATGTTACTTTCTTCTTTCTTTGAACTCAGTAATTCCAAAAATATGAAAAAAAAATCAACCAAACATAGCACATAGTGACAGTAATCCCCACACTTATATGCCTACTTGTACCATTCCAGACGCCTTCTAAATTCACTAAATTAAAAGCTGCCTATTATAGTATCCATGTCTCCAAAGTAGAGTATCTAGAGTAGCCTTCCCCTTGCCTTTCTCTCATGTCATTCTCAGGAATTGGCATCACTCAAACATGGTGTAAAGGCTTATACTACTAGGGAATTGTCTCTGGAGCATGCGTTAGTTGCCAGAAATCCCCATTGTGTATTAGAGCTTAAACCCCAGCTTCACTCTCCATTGCAGCCTTTTGTCTATGCACATTTTGGGGGATAGAAGGTGACTACCTAAGTACTTGTATCCCTGAGATCCAAGGACGAGTCTCTGCTTGGGTTTCTAGTCCTACTTGCAACCTGTTCCACTAGTACACAGTTACTGAATTTTGCCTCTTGGTCTATAACAAGCAAATTTCCTCAAATGTCATAGCTCTCAGGTACTCAATCACTGTGCCTGCATCATGAAGGACTATCCACTAAACAAAACAGAAATATCCCTACGTTATCAAAAGTTCATTTGGGTGGATGCATTTCAGCCCTTCTTTTATTTGCAAACAATGGTCCACACTGCATTTTCCTTTCTGAGCTGTGTCTGGGCTAATGTCTTAATTTATTTTATATCATATGTCCAATACCAACTTCTCAGTCCCCTATAGTATTTTAATCAACAAACATATTAATTTGTACAATTCCCATATTCACAATTGTTCAAATCAGTTTTCTCCAATTGCAGTGACTGAAATCAGCTTTTCACACACACAAAAAAAACTCATTCTGTGTGAGGACTTCAATCACCAGGGCTGTAATGCCTTCGAAGCTAGACACAAACATCTGTTCAAAACCGCAGATATGAAAGACATGCTATGATTTTCCATTTTCTTTCTCTTTTATGACATATTACTCCAGAATATTATCACTGTAACTCTCCAACCGTTTGTCCTAGGTTTCATGAGAAAACTGAGACGACGACAGAAGCGCCCAGAAAGGACAAGAAGATCCTAGGTCTTGAGATTACTACAGATGTCATGCCTGCCAGTCCTGGGGATCTCAGTGTTGCTGCCATATCTGTGCCAGGCCTTACACACACAAGGCTTTTGTTGTTGTTTGAGAGTCTCTTTAAAAGATTCTGTGCCATCTGACCTTCAGAGACCTCACAATCTGCGCTTCATCACAGACATCTAGCCTTAGCCTCCCTCATTTATTTCTGCCTCTATCACCCTCAGCATAGAAAGTCATTTCCCAAAATTCTGCCAAAAAAGAAAAAAACAAATTCTGGAAAGCAAAGCAATATTTGATTTGGAAGACCATACAGTTCTGCCAGAAAATGCTCACATTTAGCAAAGCTAGAAACGTAACATGAAATAAAGCATGTCGTTGCACGCAGATGCACGTAGAGTCACCAGAAGTGTGGGAATGACAACTCAAGAAGTACTTGCTGTGGTATAACACAGCATGGACACATTCATGCCTCCATAAATCACCATTTACTCTTATTCTTGAGAATTTGTTCTCCCCTGCCACAATGGAATGTATCTTACAGAATTCAGGACAAAAAAATATGAATGATTCATTTTGAATAATGAGAAATTTGAAATCCAAGTAATAAGTCACGAGTTCCAAGGACACTCATATTTTATGGAAAACTTGGCTTTATTATTCATGGAATTACAGCAATCATTGCAGTTATCAGAACACTAAGATGACTTATAAGTATTCATTTTAATTTATATGAATATGTACTATTTATCTCATAATTTATGCCACAAGTTCATTTACCAACATTACTTATTGGATGAGCCTAATTCTCTGCACAAATCATATTTTTACAATAAAAATCATGTGAAACCATTGAAAAATTGTAATTTTGAACACTTTTTAAAAGTTGTGTTTTTTTAGAAAAAGCTGTTATTTTTTTAAGCTGCTTTGAAGTGAGAAAAAAATCCACTCAAGTCTGTGAAATGATGTATATTTTCTTTATTTTCCACCATTCCAATGTTTCTGAAACAGTACTGTGTTAATATTTGGTATTGATTATCACTATATCAATAAAAGATTAGCCTTGAATTATTCACTGCTAATTTTCAATACTGCACATTTCCAATTTGGTAGACATTTTACTTACTTCACAATACTGAAAACAAGCTTAGCCCCTTTCTTCCTAAGAGAAGTGTGGGATTTTAGTGTCTTAAATCTTTGGGATAAAATGGCTTAAACTATGGAGTAAATGTGCTGGCATTGAGTGCAGGCATTCATGTATTCGGGAATTGTTGGAGCACAAAAACAGTAAAA
Source organism: Ochotona curzoniae (assembly GCF_017591425.1). Classification (NCBI taxonomy): domain Eukaryota; kingdom Metazoa; phylum Chordata; class Mammalia; order Lagomorpha; family Ochotonidae; genus Ochotona; species Ochotona curzoniae. Next base: position 35,252,047 of record NW_024466502.1, on the reverse strand, counting down.
TAATATATAACACCAAATCTTGAGTCTCAATGTGAGTTTAGTTTCTGTTCTACCATTAATTCTCTTTGTAATGATCAATTCAGCTCCACACAGCTTCAGTCTGTAAATCTTCAAATAAAAATAGAAATATCTACCTCATAAAATTATTCTCAGCCGTAAATAAGAAATGCAAATAAAAGACATGGTGGTGTGTATGACACTTAAGTTACCCAATGAAAATAAACATGGACTAAACATTAAAGCATTGGTTATCTCAGAAAATCACAGCATTTTCCTTTCTTTTGTAGAAGTAATGTACAATAAATAGTACAGATAAAAGAGTATATTCATAGACTAAATGCATTTTTACAAAACTATAATTAATATCTATGTGTGTTTAATTCTGGGATTTTTTAATATTCATTTTTCTACACATTTCTAGATTTAACATTTTAAATACTGAAGAAAACCTACTAAATCAGTTTCCCAATCAACAAAATAAAATTTTGACATGGAAATAGCATTTTAAAATAGTATTTAAAAGTTAATGCTCCTAAAAGTAGGTAACATATTTTATTTAAATACAGAGTGGAGTCTACATCATGGAAGTTTTTATTATGTTTCAGTTACTGCTTATAGACAGACAAATTTTAAGATTTTAGTTTCTGATAGGTGACAGTATGGAAACAGTTTATTTGTTTTCTTAACGGCACACAAGTATTCTGTGAAGAGAGGACTGTTTCATATGAAAATGTACAATATGTTCCCTGAACAATGCTGGACAGGATATTTGAAATAAGAATTCCCTTAGAAAATCCAGAAGAGTGTTTTCATTGAAATGCTATAGAAAGATGTTCACATTGAAAGTGAGTTTCATATTTATAGTTTAAATCATTGTGCTTATTCTTGACACATTAATATTCTGGACACAGCAAATGTGCTAATAAAAAGTCTCATAAATGTGTGGGTCAAAGAGTTCATTTGGTATTTCTCTGGGAATTAGCACAAAGATATGGGTTCCTTTCAATATAGTCTGTAATTCATTTAAGTATTACATTTTCAGCTCTCAATTAGGCTTTCAAATCTTAGTAATTTGATGAATTTTCTTGCCATCATGTCTTATTTTTAATAATTCAGTACCTGATCTTTTTTGTGATGCTATCATGACTTGCTTGCTTTTGATATGCCTTTCATTGCTATGTATATATGAATCTTTGTAAGTTTAGTGCTTTAACTCTAGATACCACTTAAACTGGAGATATTTTTAATTCTATTTTTTTTTGCAAAACTAAGTATTCATGGGATTAGATGAAAGGTATGAATTATAATTCTAATTTATTTATGAATAAAATTGCCTCAAAGTTTCTTCATGGCCTCAACTGAAACAGCATGTTCAAAAGCTCCATGTCCTTGGTGATCATTTATTCTTATTTCAAAATAAAATGCAGATGTAAAATCATCTCATTAAATTTCAATTCCCCAAATGGAAAGAACTTAAGAGAAAAAAACTCTGATTTCAAAACTTTTGTCCCTTTTACTTTCCACAAATCTCTCTTCGTAAAAAGAAAATCAACTTAAAAGGAACAGTGATAGAAGTTTGCTTTTGTGAAAAGTCACAGAAGATATAATACAAATAAAATGAATATTGAGCATTTGAATGTGTTTCATGAAACCTTAAAACAAGCTCTTCCCAAAAGCTGGATTAGAAATAAATAGGACTTCCAAGAAGGAAAACAGTTGAGCTGGCTTACTGGAGAAGCCAATTTCAGATAGCCAGAATGTTAAGGATAATAATATTTTTACATATTTGTAGTGAGATCAATGAATATGTAACATTATGATTAATCTGCTAAACATATTTCACATGAAAATAAAAGTATAAAAATATTTTACCTAAATCAAATCCTATTATTTGGATTTTTTGGTTGCATAAAATATTAAATACACCAAATAAAACAAGATAATTGAAACTGAGGGTCCAGGAATGATGAAGGAACCTCATTCCTTCCTCTTACAGATGAAAAACCCAGTGTACAAGAGTCTTCTGAAAGATATGGAGAATGAACATGAGGTATGACAAAGCAGAAAACGGCGTGAGTTTCTTCTTGCCTCCTATAAATCAGAATCACTAATGAGCATAAACAAAACAAGTTCCAAGAAAAGGATGCAGCTTCAGTACAAAAGAGGCCAGAGAAAGAACAGCCATGTCAATCCTCTTACTATGAGCCAACGCTCTGGTGTTACCAGGACAAGAGGGAGTAACTTTTCTATCTACTCTTGATCACATGGACACAAGAGTTATTCTCCAGTCTCCACCAGACAGGGTTGGACAAGTGGCTCTCCAATCACTTCCTTTCTTTGCTGAATGTTGCAAACAGGTCCCGAACGCTTACTCACTAAACATTCTTTGGAGGCTTCTGAAGATTATCACTTCAAAAACTTGAACTGATATGAGCTTATTAATTCTAAACAAAGACCTAATACACGGAATCCTTTATTCAAATCCTAGAATTTTTTCTGAAGCATTGCAATAGTCTCAAACTTCTAAATGTTTAGATATATGTCAAACAACATTGAGAAAAAAAAACACAAGAATATTTAACAAACATTGCCTGGAAGTGACATGACTATGTGCAATAAACAACTGGATTTTATCTAGGATTAAAAATAAGAGAATTAAAATAACATTCTCATTGTCCTATCACCATTGATTCAAAAGAGAGTGTGAAATATACAAAATTAATGTTCCACTTGCTAAGGAAATAGTAGTGAACAAAACAAAATCTGCCCATCACACAGAACATTTCTGAAAGGGAAAGCAAGAGATACACAAAAAGAAACAAATAAATAAATACCTCACAGTTTAAAAGGCATTGATGAGTGCCATGGAGAAAAAAAATATACAAAGCATGCCAATGAAATATAAACTATTGGGGGAGAAGGGGACACAGCTGAATTTTTATGTAGGGAAAGTTTCACTCAGAGGGTTTCCTTTGAGTAAATGAAAATGGGAGAATCAAATGTGGATAATCAGTGAGAAGCACTGAGGGAAATTTAGTAAACATATTCATGGAATGGCATCTTGAGGTGGTAAGATAAATGAATGGGAAATGAGTTTATTTGGTATGGTATGTATGACAAGAAGCATTTTGCTTTTAATTCTGATTAACAGATGCACACAGAGTATTCTTAGCAGAAAGTGACATGACCACCTTAATTTCCACTTGACGATAGGCAAAGAAAAAGGGACATTTCAAATAACTAGACATGAAGTGCTAATTGGTGAATTACACCATTAGTCTTATGCTTCACTGAAAGTGATAGGAAATAGGACCAGACTTTTTCTGAATTGAATATGTTGGTAGTTAAGAATAGAATGTGAAAGAAAATAAAGAATTTAAGCTGTCTCCAGACACATAGAGAATTTCCACCTGCTGATATGAGGACTATGAAAGGAGTATATTTGTGATTTTTGCTTTTTTTCTCTTTCTTGATTTTTTAATGAAGAATTGGTTTCAGGAATAACAATGACATTCCAAACAAATAAAATATAGCAGAAAAAGAAAAATTGAAGGCCAGGATCCATTTGGTGCAGTGGAAAATATGCCACGTGGAATGCTCTCTCCCCATACGAGAATACTTGTGCTTGTGTCCCAGTTGTGAGTTCTAGCCCCACCTTTTTATAAATGCATTCTATTGGAGGCAGCAGGTGATGGCTTAAGTAGCTGCATCTCTGACAGATACGTAGGATATCAGGATTGAGTTCCAAGCTCCCAGGCACTTGGGGAGTGAATCACGAGATGGGAGTTCTCTGTCTGGCTGTCTTTTTCTGTCTCATTGCGTTGCAAATAAAGTTAAGTAAAAAACTGGAGTAGGTATTCTGACGTAGAACCCTAATAAAGTGCTTTGGGAAAAAGGAGGTAATGATCTAATGTTGCTAACATGTCAAATAAAATGAGATCAAGAATTGACTGAGGGATTTATCAATACCGAATTCATTGGTAAACTTGGCATGGAGGGCCTGGCATGACAGCCTAGTGGCTAAATCCTTTCCTTGCATGTGCCAGGATCCCATATGGGTGTTGATTTGTGTCCCAGTTGCTCTGCTCCCCATCCAACCCCCTGCTTTTAGCCTGGGCCCAAAGATTTAGGACCTCTATCCATTTGGGAGACCCAAAAGAAAGTCTTGTTCCCTGACTTGGGATTGACTCAGTTGCAGCCACTGCAGTTACTTGGAGAGTGAACCAGCAGACAGATCTTTCTTTCTGTTTCTCCTTCTCTCTGTTTACCTGCCTTTCCAATAAGAATAAACAGATCTTTAAAAAGGCAAAAGTTGGCATGGGGATGGGAGGATGAAAGAGTTATATAAATTTAGTAGAGAATTGTTGAAGAAGAATTAGAAGTATAAAGACAGAAAGTTAAGGGAAAAGGGAATGCATACAGCATAAAAAATAAAATAATGCCAGTTCATGCCAATGTAAAGGCTTATTGCATTTTGCTTCGTTGCAACCTTTGAGATAAGCAGAACTACTAACCACATTTTATGAACGAGGAATCTGAGGCATATTAAGGTCAGGAAACTCATCCAAGATTACAGAGATCTGATTTTTTAAAGTTATTCACTTGCGAGGAATCTGAGGCATATTAAGGTCAGGAAACTCATCCAAGATTACAGAGATCTGATTTTTTAAAGTTATTTACTTGCGAGGCATATGTGCACATAGACACGTAGGGAGAGAAAAGACAGAGCTTTGCTCCACCGACTCATTCCTCCATAAATGTCCACTATAGCAAGGACTGGGCTGGGGTAAATGACAGGAACTGGAAAAACAACTCAGATTAGAAGATTCATTTACTGAATAATTAATAAAAGAAGAAAACATTATTACAACCTTAACTTTTGTACCTTATTGGCAAAGATCATCAGCTCTTCAAGGAATACTGGGGAAATGAACATGCAGGTTTTAACTATTGTAATATGATTGAACTACACTAACAGCAAGAAATACAGAATATGCTGGGTTTACAAGCACAAAGTTTCTAGAGAAAGCTGTGAGGACAAAGGGGCAGACAAATCATGAACAAAGAGACAGCCCTGTGGGAGGTCTTAAAAAGAAAGCATCTGTTAATATGAAATCTGACCATTTTTGGAAAGCAGGTAAATGCTCCACAGTCTTCCAAGGATTGTGAAAAGGTATCAGAAAATTGTCTGTCCACAATTTATTCCATTATTTATCACAAATAGCTATGTATTAAGTTTGTCTTACAATGGGTGCCCTCACAAAACTTACAGTTTAGTAGGGTTCCATATGAAGAAATTGTGTGATAAGTCAATTACAGGAAAAGATGAGTGTGATTTGGGGTGATTACTCCATTTGTGTCGCTTACCCTTCCACATTTCCCAGCTTTTAAACTGCCTCTTACTTCCTCAGAAAGCCCGCCACTGAACAATCCTCAGATAAGACAGATCTCTCCATTTATCTCTTGCTCTGGCCTTGACATATCAGCTTAGAAACTATTACTTAGATATATTTCCTCCATATCTCAGCAAACACATTAGATGTCAATGTCTTCATTTGTACACTGGATTGGACCAAATCTCATGATCTAGACAATAACAAAGGTGTTTCTAGTAAAATAGGTGATAATGCAAGACCGATAATTTAAAAACAGAAGAACTTAAAGTTGGTTCGTAAGTGTAATTCATATTATTTCATTAATACCAAGATGTTTTGTTCATGTAGATGTTGTGTCAGTGAAAATTAAAAAAAAAAAAAAGGACGAAAAGAGGAGAGAATTACCCCTGAAATTTTATTGGAGGAAGAAATTGACGAAAATATTATTTGGAATGCAGTCCTCAAATTAGCTATAACTGAATCTCATATTCATGGGTTTGGAAGACTTTGTATTAAAGCTATCCATATCACCAAAATAATCTGCAGTTTCATTGCAATTCTTGCTGTAATAAAAATTACTAATTACAAAATTCATTGTGAGATCTTAATGGATCCTGAATTGTCAGGGTAGTCACAAAGAGAAATACAAACATGGAGACTACATAATTCCTATTTTAGAATATATGAGAAATTAGTATAAAAGAGGAAATTAGAAAATATGAGAAATTATTATAAAAGAGGAAATTAGAGCTTAAAACTTTACAGGATTTTTCCATGAAATTTTCAGTGTAAGTTCTCTTGTAAATTTAGCACAAGTTCAATAATCAAACTAAAGTAGTCTTGACATAAAAATACACATACAGGCCAATGAAAGAAAACCTAGCCTAGAAATGAGCCTTCAAATAGAAGTTCAAAGGTCTGTGATAAGTGTGTAAAGATTAAATAGTGGAAAAGAATTATCTGTTCAATAATGTTAGTAAAATAATAATTCATATGCAAATAGTAACTTGTATTATATAAAGAAGTAACAGAAAATAGATTAAAAATCTGAACATAAGATTCTAAAAGCATAAAATTGTTAGATTAACATATAGGAGAAAATACTCATTACACAGATTTTGATAGGGGTTTCATGAATATGACACTCAAAGCATAAGTAACCAAAGAGAAAAATAATGGTACATCAAACTTAAAAACTTTTGCACAACAATGAAAACAACACAATGAAGAAATCACCTGTGAAATGAGATAAAATATTGGGTAGTCATATAGCTGATAATTCATTAAGTTTAGGCCTAGCTGCCAAGATGTTGGTTAACATTCACATTTCCTTAGTAATAGCGCCTGTATTCAATGTGTGTCTTCACTCTTGATTCCAACTACCTGCACTGACATAACTTTGGAGGTATTAGTGTTGGCTCAAGTAATGGTGCTCCTGGCATCCATTTGGAGACTTAAACTGAATTCCTAGCTCTCAACCAGGAAAAAGAAATAGCCACTATAATTTAACAAAAAATAATTAAGAATTGAGAAAAAAATTCAGTGGAAATCTCTCCAAACAACATATACAGTCCACAAAGTATAAGCAGCAAAGATATCATCAAACACCGCTAATCATGACAGCAAAGTAGATCAAAATACAATGAGAAATCACCCGACACCAATTAGAATGGCCCTGTTTTAAACATGTGAAAAAAACTAAGAAGTGCTAGTGAAGATTTGATGAATTTGGAATTCTTTCACACTATTGGTGTGTTTGCAAAATAGTACAAATGGCATGAAGTCATAAAGGGGTTTGCACAAAAATCTTGCCTCTTAGTATATATCAAAAGGATTAAAAAGTAGAGCCTCAATGAGATATTTGCACAGTTGTTTTCACTTCAGTATTATAACATCCAAGAGATGAAAAGAATTTAAAAGTCCATTAATAGGTAGATAGATAAAAAAAATGTGGTCTATGCATAAATTGAATACAATCTGATTGCTACAAAGAAGTAAATCTTATAATACACACACATGGTTGAACTTTAATAATATTACATAAAGAAAAAATAAGCTGATAAAAAGATACATACAGCAATGAATCTATTTCTATGAGGCAATTTATAAAATCTTAGAAATTAGTATAGGGGTTGACAAGGTTGAGGAAAGAAGAACATAGTTGTTCAACAAATATAAATTTTGGCTTGCCAAGATGAAGTTCAAGGATCTGTTTCATAAAAATGTGCATATAAGCGGCTGACACTGTAATGCTGTGGGTTAAGCCTCTGCCCCAAATGCAAGCATCCCATATGAACAACCAGTTTGAGTCCCAGCTATACCTCTCCAGAATCAGCTCTGTGCTTATGCACCAGGAAGGCAACAGAAGATTTTCCAAGTGCTTCAACCCCTGCACCCACATGGGAACCCCAAATGTAACTCCTGACTCCTGGTGTTAGACTGGCCCAGTCCCAATCATCGCTGCCCCTTGGAAGATGAAAGATATCTCTCTATCTCTCTCTCTGTGTATGTGACTCTCCTTGACTCTCTGTAATTTTACCTTCCAAATAAATATATTATTAAAAGAAGTTCATATACTTAACAAGTCCCATATTGTGTGCCTAGAAATAGTTCAGACAAAAAAGTTGTATTTTATGATAATAAAAAAATAAGTAAAATGTCACCCAGCAGTTCATGTAAATGCTTTTTTATTATATGCTATTACTGTAATCTGAAATTGCTCAATTATAGTAAAAATTTTCATATTGAACATTTACCATGTGTTGAGTATAATGAAGAAAACTGACATATATTGTTTATGTTTTCATTCTACCAATGAGGAAATAAAGTTCTAAGTCTTTTTCCTAAAATCTTATGTCTTTTAAGTACTTAGATTATTTTTCAAATTAAGCACATCTGGTATGAATATGATCCATATTTTCCAGTGGGAACTTTTTATCTAGTAAATTTTGCTCATTTTTCTAAACTCATCAGCTTTAAGACTCTATTAGTATATGTTACATAGTTACAATACATGATGTGTATTACCTAAAGAAGAAACATAAATGCTCCATAAAAACAGGATGATGTGCAATTCTGATGCTCATGTCATTTGTAACTTTTTGCAGATCTTTCTCACACAGTAAAGGATATACAAGGAGATAAGCATTATTGCGCCACTTGTACTGAAGAACCAAATGTGGGAGTAATTGTAGTATGTTAGTTTATCAAAGCAAATCTTTTTGCTAACCAATGTAAAATCAAAAATAAAAACCATGCCTTATTGCTCTTTGTCCAGTACCCTTATCTAGAGTATGAATATGCAAAAAGTTACCATCTAGAAACTATACACAATATTGAGATATGTATGTGATATTGTCTCTGTTCTCTTTGAATTAATATCACATTACCATGAAAAAAGAGCATCACATAAGTAAAAATAAAATTAAGAAAAGGAGGAGACTGGAAGCTCTGCAATGCTCCCCATGAATTTAAAGGAGGAAGAACAAGCTTTCAGTGTTAATTCTAGCAAGATGCTTATGACCTTACTAATTTTCTCCTTGGAGTTTGTCTTCTTTCCCATTTATATTAATAGCGTTTGTGTGAAAACAATCTAGAACACTTATAGTATTTAAAAACAAAATGTTTTCCATTGCCATTTATACCCAATAGAAATAGAAATAACTCCTTCAATCCACTGAATTCATGATACATTGACTTTTCCTTAGAATATCCTAAATGTAAGTTTATTTATGAGGTGTATATTATCGGTTATTTTAAATGAATTTCCCTCTGTATTATTTCAGTACAGATGGTATCCTGTCCTGCATCTCTCTCTTCACTTTCTGCTGCTAACTTAGTTCTGCTTAGAGAATCATTGTTATCAGACAGCTCCCATCGCTGTGGCTTTCCAGCATTTTAAACGCGCTTCCTCAGCAATGCATGTGGTTTTCTGACAATACTGTGTATAGAGTAAGCCAATTAAGAAGGAGTCTTAGCTTGTTAGCTTCTTCTAATTATTCTGATTGATAACGATTTGAAGCCCTGGACAAAGGACTAATTCCAGCTTGTACACCATACACATATTTTTCAGATTAATGTTTTCTGCCTATTTGTGTCATACTATTATTCGCTTATTTTAGTGTGTGACTGATATGGTTTGAATATTTTTTTAAAGATTTATTTATTTTTATTACAAAGTCAGATATACAGAGAGGAGGAGAGATAGAGAGGAAGATCTTCCGTCCGATGATTCACTTCCTAAGTGAGTGCAGCAGCCGGTGCTGTGCCAATCCGAAGCCAGGAGCCAGGAACTTCTTCCAGGTCTCCCACGCGGGTGCAGGGTCCCAAAGCATTGTGCCGTCCTCAACTGCTTCCCCAGGCCACAAGCAGGGAGCTGGATGGGAAGTGGAGCTGCCGGGATTAGAACTGGCACCCATATGGGATTCCAGTGCGTACAAGTTGAGGACTTTATCCACTAGGCCACTGTGCCAGGCCCCGGTTTGAATATGTTTTGAGCATGCTCCTTGGGGTGCACCTGTTGGATTCAGTCCCAATAAGACAGAGTGTGAGGCAGTAGCACTCTAGGAGTAGAGCATGGATGGAAGTTCTTACTTATTTAGTATAGTGCCCTCAAAAATGAGATAGACAGATGTGTTTGTTCTTTCTGAGCACGGTTACAAAAGTGAGCCCAGGAGCAGGCATGGGGCATAGCAAGTAAAGCTGGCTCCTGTGAGGCCAGCATCCTATATGGGCATAGGTTCAAGTCCTGGTTGCTCCACTTCCAATCCAACTCCCAGAAGATAGTCTGAGAAAGATGTATTAAGTGTTTCAGTCCCAGTCACCCATGGGAGAGACCAGCTGGGGCTCTTGGATCCTAGTTTGGTATGGCTCACACCCAGGTTTCGTGAGCACTGGCGCAGTGAACTACCAGACAGAGAATCAATCTCTCTCTCTTACTGTCCCTCCATTTCTCTGTATATTTTTATTTTTCCAATAAATAAATAAATCTTTTTTAAAAAGAGCCAGTCTGGATCCAGCACAGTAGCCTAGCAGCTAAATTCTTTGCCTTGAATGCACCGGGATCCCATAAAGGTTCCAGCTCCAATCCTGGAAGCCCCGCTTCCCAACCATCTCCCTGCTTGTGGCCTGGGAAAATAGTTGAGGACGGCCCAATGCTTTGGGATCCTGCACTCCTGTGGAAGAACCATAAGATCCTCGGGTTCCTGGCTGCGGCTCAGCTCTGGGTATTGCATCCACTTAAGGAGTGAATCAGCAGAAGGAAGATCTTCTTCTCTGTCTCTCCTCCTCTCTGTATATCTGACTTTTCAATAAAAATAAATAATAAACTTTAAAAAAAGGAGCCAGTCCAATGCCTGGTTCTTTCTGCCTTACTGTGGTACAAGGAGATTTTTCCTTTCTGTTCATGCTGCTGCCGTCTGCCAGGAGGCCCTCACCAGCAGACAGCTGATGTGGATGCCACTGCTTTGAGCCAAGAACTAAATAGGCATCTCTCATTTATGAATTCACTATCAAAAGTATCTCACCACAGCAGCAAAAACAATGAAGTGAAACTGATGAATTTAGCATTCTGCTACTGCATCAGTGCATAGAATTCCTCCTCTACTCCTTCATTCTATCATATTAGTTGTCCTAAAATTGTTTTTAAAACTATATCAACAGTTAATTGATCCTGGGTTTACTAAATACGTTGCCATGGATTTTTCATCTACCTTGGTTGTATTAATTAGATAAGTATTTGTAGAGCCATAGTATGTGGAGCAGGTATCGACAGATCAGCTGTTTCAAAAAAAGAATGACTGTAGCCAAGACAAGCATTGAACCAAGTCACCTACATAGTATTTGACAAAATAAAATACATAAATTTTACAAGAAATATGAAGAAAATGAGGAAAGAAGATGCAATTCATATTTGGGAGAATGAACTTTTAGTAATTTTTCGTGCAAAATTTAACAGATCTGTGCCTATGGGAAATGAGTAAACATTTCTAACTTTCCTTTTTTTGTGTGTTTTGGCTTGATTAATGGTTTGCTATTGTTCTCTACTTCTTTGTTCTCTCAGTAACTAGATTATAAAAAGCTCAAGAAGCCTCATGTGTGGGTAGCACCATATGCATAATAATGGCTCAATGACTGATGAGGAAATAAATGGAGTAATGAATAAGTGCATGCTCTTCCTTGCTTTTTCAAAAATATTATGGCGTTAGCTTCAGAATATACTAGATTGAGTTCATAAAACTTTCAAGCCTCTCCTCTTAAAACAATTCTTGAGAACTTTCTATGTTCAATTAAGAACTTGTAACTAAAGTGCTAATAATAATTTGTCTTATATTGAGTTAAGTTTTCGTCCACTTTACAATAGTATTTTATTAACATATTATCCTCTAAAGATAGTCTTCACGTTTATTGCAGATTAAAGTTCTAGAAGAGGAATTGTAATTTGAAATAATGGTGCTCACATCTTATTTTTCCCATTGGAACAAAATTATAACAGAAGGTCACATTTCCAACCCTAAGAAGGTCTGATGCTTATTTTAATGGAAACAGCCACAAATATCACATTTAATCAACCATAAATGATATATTCATACTATATGAGGTTTCTAACTGTATATACATCATTAAAGGGAAATGGCACAGCAACCCACCACATAAAATTGCATTTATATTAAAAAAAAGCACAACAGGATACATTGCAAATAAAATTCAAATGAAGAATTATATGGTGGAGCTCGTAAAAAGCATTTCAGAAGCAGAGAGCACAGACCTTTTAAACCCTGAGAATCAGAAGATCGGGCTACTGACCCAATTCCCCTATACTCAGAGTACACTAATTCTTAGAAATTACACCACCCCATAATTTTGTCCAATAAGAGCCTGTGTTTCCTCTCTCCTCATCTTACCTCATGGTGCTCTCTTCCCACTCCCTGGTCCAAGCCAGAATGTTCTCTGATTAAAGACAACACTAACCATGCCGCTTTCAGTTGGAATTTGTCTACAGCAAAGGCTGGTTACCTGTGTGCCAGTTCTCATTTCCTTTTCCTGGTATCCACGCTGTCCAAGTTTGGCTGAGGTAGTATTTTCAGTGAGGCATGATCACAGGAATGTGTTTGAGTGATATTAGATATGGAAAAGTGTCGTTGCTAAGTTCTTATTTTAGCCTGTGAGAAATTCTTACATGCCATCTTCCCAAGGAAACTTTTCCTTCTATACCAGTTTCATTGGACATAGCCCAGGGAAGTCTTTGAAACCACCTGATGAGATAGTAGTAAAGCATCAGTTGGAAGGAGCCTGGGTCTTCACATCACTTCTAGAAGCTTCAATCAGGAGAGTTGACAGGATTATGACATGAGTTTAAAATAGCTGTTATTTTACATGACTAATTACAGATACTTTGCTGTTGCAACAGCTGTCAACCCCCCTCAAAACACACGGCCCAATCATCTGTATATTGTTCCCTGGGACTAAAGGACACTTACCAGTATAATGCTTATTTCTGTTCCTTGGTGCCTTGCAGGTTTCTACCCTTTCCTCTCCAGTAAGATTCACCTCCTCCCCTCCTCAGGTTCTGCTTCAAATGACATATCATTTTTATCCAGCTCATCTATACTTTGGAAATATTCAAATCAAATGGCCCACTCTACTATCACAACCTAGTTTTTAGCTCATTCACTCACATATTCTGACAAAGTTTATCCGGGATGCCCTTCTCGGTATCTGTCAACTGAATCTCCTTCAGAGATGGGTGATTTAGACCTGCATGCCTGGTACCTCTCTCTGTTCAAGATCCCTGATGTCACTGAAGCTCTCAAGGTGCCTAGAAAAATTCTATATTTCCCTACTCAATGCTTTCTCCTGTTCTTCACAGCAGTTATGTGAAACCATCTAATGTCCCCAAAATTATGCCTCTTTCCTAACCAGTGACTTTTCACTTCACAGAATCTAGAATAGAAGCTAGTAGAGGAGATGCTCATAGCTGATCACTGTAAAAAATAAACTGTATCTTGTCACAACGGAAATTATGTCTCAGATTACATTTGCTTTTTCAGCTGTGATTGGGATTCTTAAGGGATGCTAGATAAAGTACATGATACCCAGTTATACTTGAATTTAATATGGTGTGTGTATGTATGAGAGGTCACACACAAATATATATATATACATATACATATATGTGTACATATTTTCATGTAAGTATTTGGAACTTAGAATAGATTATTTAGTGTTCACTGAACTGAACATCTATCCTGGTGTTCTGATTTTTGCTTTTCTTCTGTTAATATGACAGCTCAGACTACTCCTATCCATTCTCAAAGCTCAGTCTACTCTACTTCTATCCATTCTCCAAGCTCTCACTCGATGTTCCATTCTCTTTGTGTTTTCAGTACCACAGCTGTATTGATTATTTCTCATAAACACTGAGTGTTCTGAAAGATTCCCCGGAGGTAAATCCATCTCCAGTGTTTTACTGTCTCTCTCCTGCTCTTGGTAACTTAGTATCATTTGTGAATAAATTTCAAAAATTGCTTGCAACGAAATTAGCACATTTTAATTATGTTTTCCAGGAAAAAGTAAGGAATCCTCATATTTTCCATAATCTTCCAAACACGTCCACTTTGCTGAATTTTAAGTGCGATATGACTAATATTGGACTTGCCATTGATGGTAACTGGGCCTCATCTCTGAACAGTTCAAAACATTCATAACTTCATCAAACAATGACAATTTTATTTTCTGCATGCATTTCAAATTATACCCTTTACACTTTCTCCTCATTTTCCACTCTGAGACTGGCACCATGACTTCAGACACAGATTTCATCCTGATGTGGGGAGATGGGTAGCTAAATAGAGAAGAGCTGCGGCTTGACAGTCCCAGCCAATGTGCATAGCAATGCAGATCACCATCAGACAATTCTAGCTGAACCATGTCTGATGGCTGCTGTCAAACCACCACATGTCAGACACAGCTGACTAATGGTTTGAAAACCCATGACTCCAGCCTCTATGCACACCACCCAAACCCAGCTTCTACCCACAACTAACTTTCTCCTCCTATTTATGGATCAGAAATCACAAGTGTAGAACAAGGGCCAGCAGCAAACTTCAATATGGCCATAGAATATGGCCCCACAATGACCTTTAGGACATTATAACATTACTATAATGAAATACCACGACCAGTCCTCTCACTGGTGTTTAATACCGTAAACTTTGTTTAGGACTTTTTTGATTTTTTTAAATTTTGTGTTGAGATCTTTTTGTGTTTTGGCTTTTCGTTCACTCTTTAAAGCAGGCCTGTCTTATTTCTTGTGTCTGTACACTTCTTTAGCTTTAAATAAATCCTGCTTTCCTGTACCCATTATGACTTCTCTTAAAATTCTTTCATGAATGGAGAAAAGAATCTGTAACAAATTTACCCCATGGCCTGTTACCATAAGTGGCAAGCCAATTAGGAGTTCACAGCAGGAATCAAAAGTGCAGCCACAGCTGACCGTTGAATTTTGACTGACTTTCCTCCTCTGAGCGTGAGGGGCTTGTTTTCTTTCTGCCATTCTCTCCTTCTACTCTGATGCCGTATCGACTGCCAACTCTTTACAAAGTTGTTTGATAAAAGTTGCAGTGATTTGTTCCTATCCTATGCCCTACTGGAAGGGGATCTCCTTTTTATTATTATTTTTTTAATTTTTATTTTTCTATTGCTCTCAGGCCATGGACTCTCTAGCTCAACTAAACTGTTGTCGGCCTGTGCTTTCTAAATCTGTAGCTTATTTGTTCCTTGAGGATGAGTGCTCCCTTGCATGTTTGGTCAGCTATACAAAAGAGGTGTCGAGTCAATATCTACCTACATATGGCAAATAGATTCTGTCATCTTCTGACTCCCAAGTACCCTTGCTGGCTCTGTAGAAAATCCTTTTGTATATAGCTACCTGCACATTCATATCTTCAACTCCCACAAAACACTGAAACCTTCCATTTACTTTAGGATTCTTTTTCTTTGCCACTTGGTACAGTATTATCTTCCTTCATGGGAAAGCATGGAAGAGGCAGTATGGAAATGGTCTTATAATGTGATCAGTAGACATAAAAATGTTCCTTAATATGTTTGAAAGAAGGCATGTCTATCTTCTCTTCAATTGATAAGTTTTGGTCTTCGTTTTATTTTTTTAAATATTTATTTTTATTTTGAAGACAGTTAGAAGGATAGACAGAGAAGGAAAGATCTTCCATCCACTGATTCGCTCCCTAAATGTCCACAATGACTGGAGCTGAGCTGATCTGAAGCCAGGAACCAGGAGGTTTTTCTGTGTCATCCACTTGCGTGCAGGTTCTCAAGGCTTTGGACCATCTATTGCTTTCCTAGGCCATACACAAGGAGCTAGATTGGAAGTAAAGTAGCTGGGACATGAACTGGTGCCCAGATGGGATACTAGTGTTTGAAGGTAGAGGATTAGCTTGTTGAATCATGACACCAACTCCAATTAGTAACTTTGGTATTATCTTAAGTGGTCATGCCAGGCCCTGAAGCACCAATCAGGCTACATTCTTACTGAAATATTACAACTAAGGGCCTACAATCACTTATGATAAAACTCCCTAAAGTCCCAGGTCCAAGAATGTCTGGGAGCCCTCTTTTACTGCCCAGTTGAAAGTTAAGGTTCTAAAGGCCCTCGGAGTAGCACAGCCCCTCAGGGTTTGAGCCAGATCCTATATATAGTGAAGGGCATAAATATGGCTATTCAACATCCTGGATGCAGAATTTGACCTAATCTCAGTGTCTGAGATGCATGCCTGCATATAGCACTGGGTTCACCAAAGTCATGGCTTCTTTTTTATTTTTCTTCCTAAATCATAAAGCAGCCTGCTCAGAAATTAGGAAACTCTGAGTCTAGATCTTATAAATAAGAAATTTGTCTTTTCTTACAACACTGCCTACCCACAATGTAACCTACAATATGAAGAAAACTGGCCACCAAATGACACCCTCCCATTTAACTGAACTTCCAACCTGATCTCTTTTGATGAGACAGAAAAGATGGTCATAAATTCCTTACATCCAAGTGCTTCCAGTATTCTTCCAAAATCCTACCCTTAGAAATATCTGTAGGCCCTGTTAAGCTCTGTTACTCTTAGGGATGTGAGGTACAGAGGAGCAGCATGCGGGTATGGTGGATGACCCACTGTTCTTCCACCTCAAGAGCTCTACAAACTGAAGTTCAGTATGTCCTAGTGCTAGAAACATCCACAGCAGATGCAGGATTGTTTGCCTCTCCCACAGATTCTGAGTGTCTGCTACCTCCCATTGACCTGAAATTTTCACCCTGCGAGCCATCCAGTCCCCATCTTCAGAACAAAAACCTGACTGGTTTAACTAACTCACACTAGGGCTTTCTACTAACTGGATTTATGTAAGTTTTATCCCCTGATAGAGGTAGCTGTGACGCTGAGATTATTAGAGTACATGCATATTTCTCCATGATTGACTTAGGTCAATGTAAATAAAGCTAGGGGAGTTTTCAGAAGTTCTTATCAAATGTATTGAAGGGTTTCCAACTTTAACTCTGGCCTGAACCTAATGTCGAATAACCCACACTTTGTCTTATACACTAGTTGCTCTCCAGAGTGAAACAGCATAACTGCACTTAGATTCAAATTTATGCTAACCTGCTAGAGGCTCCGCAGTTCAGCCAATGTACTGTGGGAGCCACAGAAGTCCTGTTCATAGAATTTGATTGGAATTATCAAAGAGGTCATGATGATTTAAAGCACTGAGATCATATGGCTCTCTGTCTACAGGCTGTGGTGAGCAAGTATAGTCAAGCATATAAATTATAAGTCACAAAGGTAAAACAGCAAAGAGAGAATCAGGCTTTATTCTAGGGACAGCTAATAGAGGCCTTAAAGAAATATACTAACACGTGCTGGCAGTGAAATGCAACAAGTTAAACTACTGCCATTCTAGCTCGCATTCCATATGACTGCTAGTCTAGACTTGGCAGTTCTACCTCTGATCAAGGTACTCCACCAATGTGCCTGGGAGATAAGAAGAAGGTAGCCTAAAAATGTGGGCCCCTGTCACTCATGTGGGAGACCTGCATAAAGCTCTAGCTCCTGGCTTTGGCCTATGTCAACCATGGCCATTGAGGCCATGAATGAACGAGCAGACTGCTCACTCTCTCTCTCTCTTCCTTTGCTGTTTTTCTCTCTGCCTATCTCTCCTTCTTACATTATAACGCTTTCAAGTAAATAAATATACTTTTAAAAACATGTGCTAATCTAGACTTTAGCATTCATTAAAGGTAAATACTATGTGGTATCTATATTATTGCAATTTGGTATCTGTTTTATGGATCATTCATCCTCAGATATTCAGAGGAAACTTCAGAAACTTCAGAAAATGAGGCCTCAGACTCCTATAAATCAGCTGATAGACTCAGGTGTCTGGTGACTGGGAAAGCTAAGTAGGTGGGTGTGTTCTGACTTGGGAAACAAAAACCCAGACCGGCTCAGACTCTAACTCAGTACATATCTGAGAATAAAACACTATACCTTGAGTCTTCACAAGCACACTGATTATTCCCTCTGCACTTGTGAGCCAGTTGAGGATCTGAAGTTTAAAGAATTTCCAAAGACATTTCCCTAGAGAGGGACGCTAAGGCTATTGTACTTCTCAGCCAACATATTTTTCCTGTTTCTATTTTTCTTAGAAAATTGCAATTGGCAAGAAAAGACCCTGGTAGCTTGCTTTTTTTTTTTTTTTTTTTTTTTTTTTTTTTTTTTTTTTTACCATTATAGCTGAAAAATCTCACCAAATTGGATGAAACTGCGTTAAGGAGATTGTTTATAGACCAGCACTGTGGTATAGCAGGCAAAGCTGGTGCCTGTGATACAGGTATCACTTATGGGCGCTAGTTCTGGCTCTAGATGCTCCACCTCCGAACCTACTAACTGCTAATTTACCCAGAAAAGCAGCAAAAGATGTCCTAAGTGCTTGAGCCCTTGTGCCCTCATAGGAAATCTGCAAAAAGCCGCTGTCTCTTGGCTTCAGCTTGGCCCAGCCCTGGTTAGCGCAGCCATTTGCAGTTAAAACAGCAGATGAGAGATATCTCTATCTATCTATCTATCTATCTATCTATCTATCTATCTATCTCTGTTGTGTATGAGTGTGCTTGTATAATTCTGCCTTTTAAATAAATAAAAATTTATATATATATTTAAATAAATGCCTTTCTGGACTCAGCATAACTCAACTGACTAATTCTCTCCTTGCAAGTGCTGGGATCTCATATGGCCATCAGTTCATGTCTCTACTTCTGCACATCCCTTCAAGCTCCCTATTTGTGGCTTCAGAAAGCAGAGGAGGATGGCCCATAGCCTCGGGAGCTTGCAGAAGTTCCTAGCTCCTGCCTCTGGATTGGTATAACTCTGGATGTTATAGTCACTTGGGGAATGAACCAGTGGATAGAATATCTTTCTTCCTGTATCTCCTCTCTGTAAATCTATCTTTCCAATAAAAATAAATAAATCTCTCTTTTTTTGTCTGTTAACATTCCCATAGTCAAATTAATCTAGATCACTGGCAGGGTTATAGCAATTATGGCTTCCCTAGAAGTCGTCACGAACAATCACTTGGCCCTAGAACATTTTCTTTTTTTTTTTTTTTAAAGATTTATTTTTATTATTTTTTCATTGGAAAGGCGGATATACAGAGAGGAGAGACAGAGAGGAAGATCTTCCGTCCGATGATTCACTCCCCAAGTGAGCGCAACGGGCCGATACTATGCCGATCCGAAGCCAGGAGCCTCTTCCGGGTCTCCCACGCGGGTGCAGGTTCCCAAAGCTTTGGGCCGTCCTCGACTGCTTTCCCAGGCCACAAGCAGGGAGCTGGAAGGGAAGCGGGGCTGCTGGGATTAGAACCGGCGCCCATATGGGATCCCGGGGGTGCAAGGCGAGGACCTTTAACCACTTGCGCCACCGCGCCGGGCCCGGCCCTAGAACATTTTCTAACAGGACAAGCCAGAGTACATCCAACGACTAATGAAACCTGTTTTGATCTCACTAACAGTAGTGTGCTCATGGAAAGAGGTAACAAAGAATTTCCAAATGAGCCAGGGAGTTTGATGACTTTGCTGAAGGGAGAACATCCACAGCATTTGAAAAGCATTAAGAAGTGCTCTCCCCAGTCTGACATAGTTCTTTCCCTTGTTCATTCTTTAGCCTATTGTACATTTTCCACCTGTCAAATTTTCTCTTCCAGAATTCAATAATGATTGGTGGGAACCTCTATAGATCCTCAAACAACATCTCTGTATCAGTTAGCAAAAGACTTTCCTTCCCAGGCCAGGCATTGATGACACCCTGACAATTCATGGAAAGATACCAATAGACCTTCCTCCCTCACCCAGCCATGCAAATTACAGCATGAAAGTCTCTGATGAGGGAAAAAATGTGGAAAGATAGTGGCTGGGAAGCAGATTTGAGGTTGAACAGCCCCAGGCCAACTGCACTGCAACATTGGCATCTCCAGCGGAATGGTGGTTTGACATCTGTGCCTAGTCTGCCTTCTGCCATGTGACAGTCCCGGCTAACCCCAGTTTAATAGCATTGGTGGTGTGATTTGTTCCAGGCTCAGTCTGCCCCCTTTGGTTCTGAGCACCATCTGCACCCACCTTCCATAAATCATCAACCATTTTTAAATGTAGGACAAACCACAAGTTCTACAATGTTGCAAGCACAGAACCAGTGATAGCTGGGAATATCCAACATGGCTATAGGATATGTTCCTGTGATAAACTTTAAGATACTGCAATATCACTATAATAACATTGCCATGGCCAACACTTGTACACTTGGATTACCATCTGTACCTGATGCCATGACATTCCTAATAGTCCCAAAAAGAGACACAGAAATGTGTAGCACTGAAGACTTGCCCCAATCTCCTTCTTTTGAATATTCCATGAACTACAAAGTAGAAACTACACTATATCTACAGAGGGTAGAAATGAGGAAATTTTGGATTGAGTTTGTGTGTGTGTGTGGGGGGGGGGTGGTTATTGTTTTTGTTGTTCACTTTCTTTCTTCCAAGCTCTTCCGATTTATTTCTTAAGTGTGTGTTTAAGTAAATCCTCCTTACCTGCATACCCTTTTGCCTCCACTTTGAATTCACTCACCTTTGAAGAGAACATGGTTTAAGCCTAACCAGGAGCACATTGCTCACAACACCTAATTTCCCATACACACCCCCTCACCACCAAAGAAAAGGATTAAAATTGGCTTTACTTCCATGTTCACTTCTTTTCTCCTGCTCCTTAATAGGCAATGAGAAAGAAAAACAGAGAATTTGTATTTTGATAAGTTATATTTCATGTTAAAACCTGTATTCACTGCCCTCACTGCCACTCACTCTTCTCACCAAGACTTAGAGGGAAAACTCCTCTTTGACCCAGTAAGCTTTTCTATAGGTTTAATTTTTCCCTCTCTTTCACTTGGAGGTAGAAAATCCTTATCACACAAAACTCCTTCCAGTGGTGACGACAAATCAATACAGAAAATTATTCCCCTCAATAACTAAATCTATAAAGAGACTCTGATTCTAGGCATGTGGTCTGGGGATTCCTTGATTCAAATCTTAATGTACAACAGCTCCCTAACTAAGACCATATCTTTAAAGCTTCTCCCCCTTGTACTGAGATAGGAAATAACCAATTATGAGATTCAGCTCTACTTTTCAAGTTGGCACCTGGAAATATAGATAGATAGATAGATAGATAGATAGATAGATAGATAGATAGATAGATAGATAGATAATCTCAGAGGGATTGACATCATACAGGTACTGGAACTGTGAACCTTAGAAAATTCATATCAGAATTTTTTATCCAAATGTGTGCATGATTTTGTTTACAGATGCCACTAAAAACAAAAAGCCTTGTCTTTGAGACTTCCTCAAATGATGTAATGGATTAACGACTTGCTGACTTCATTATGAATCCTTAGCTTCAAAATAGAATATTAGCTATGCCAGACAACAGATGATACACTGGTTGCTTTCTGTTGTCCCTGATATCTGCTTCATGTCTAATTTAAAATAGCTTAAAATTAGGCCAACCACAGAAAAAGGGAGTTATTTGTTCTTTGATTAAATGCTTAGCAGAGATATATCTTGGGAGCAATGAATTAAATGATACAGAGCCACAGGATGTTTCATGGATATTGGCTATATAGTTCAGAAACAAAATGCCTAGTGTTAAAGAATCTTTGTTGCCTCTAAATGTGTTTTTTTATGAGGTAGTACTTTTTGCTGCTAACATTTCGGGCAAATGAAACCTATTCCAAAGAGCTCTAGAATGGATTCCCTGCAATGCTCCAGCATCACAACTTTTGTTACGGGGATGTTATTAGTAGTATATATTTGGGATAGTACGTTAACTGCTTACACAGCCAATGTCCAGAACACTGCAATATTTATAACCAGTTTCTAAGTATCAGTACTGTTTGACATATTGAGGGGATTGGGAATTTCTGTCCTATTTATTGTACATTTCATAACATCTTTGTCCTCTTTTTTACCAGATGCAGGTAGCAACCACATACATATTAGGGCAATGAAAAATGACTCAAGGCATTGTCAAATTTCCTCTTAATGAGTCCATCTGGGATCCATTTTACATGTCTATGTTATTTATTTGAGAAAGAGAGTCCGAGAGAGAGACACAGAAAGGGATATAATTATATTCTATCTACTGGTTCGATTCTTAACTGGATGTAATTAACAGGACTAGACTTGCTGTAGCACGGAGATCCATACTCCATCAGGGTTTCCTTTGTGATTAGCAAAAGTGAAGCACACAGGCCATCACCCCCGCTTTCTCAGACACATTAGCAGGGAGATGTATTAGAAGTGGAGCAGACATGGCTCTAACCATCGCTCCTGATAAGGGATGCCAGTGTGGTAAGTGGCAGTTTAACTCACTAAGCAACAGTGCCAGCCCCAAGAATCACTGCTGTACATATCACTGTGGCATTGTATTCATGTGTGGCAATGTCTGCTACTCTGAAGGCAGAATTGCTCTTCTACATTACAGTAGGCCCATCGCTTTATATGAAGGATTAGATTCTCATTTACCCATGCACCAGTATCCTTTGCCAACTGCAACCCTCAAAAAAAAAAATACCAGGGAAGGGTTTTGAAACCAAGTTGCTGTCTTTTTAAAACAATTACAATCTGTCTTCCTTGTAGTCTTTCTCGATAACTTCAAATGCCTCACTGGAAAGTTGTTCATTGAGCATGCATAGCCTCTTTACTCATTCCTGAGAAACAATTAATGCTGATTATAATCACCAGTCAGAACCATCTCCAACCTGACAATGACAAGACAATCTAACCCAGTAAGGCAATCATTTTTGTCCACATTTAAAGTGTTATCTTTTTCCACAGAGAAGCTTTAACCATATCTGGGACATTCTGCTTTAGAATTAGTTTAATAAGTGAGATATAACAGTCCATTGTCAAATTGTTTGTGGCTCTTGACAATCTGAAGCTTCTTCTATATTGTCATCATCATCCTAATATTCTGTCACCAAATCTATCTAAACTGGTTTTGGCTTCTTCTGGAGCTAGCTAATTAAATTCAGAAATATTTTTTTAATTGTTTCAGAAAAGTGAAGAATGTGTGTTCAGTGAAATCCTAGGCATTTCTGCTTGGCAAATTACTGGAGGCCTACATATCAGCAATTTAATCATAAACAGCAGTTAGAACGGATCTCAGTATGCTTTTCTCACTGTTTTAAATGTCTAAGGAGTCAATTCTCAAGTTTTTCAAATGTCCCTTTCAAAACACTTATATTAATCACGCCAAAATTGCCAGCAATTTTTATTCCTACTTAATTTTCTCCTAAGTTTGTTAAATGACTTCAAAGTCTGGAGATGCTCAAAGAGAATTTTCACATAGTAGAAATAATAGTCACACTTTAAAAAAGGCCTAACCCACAACAAATGAATGCTGTCCCATTACCGTTAGAAGTATCTGAAGGGTGGGCCTGGAGCAGTGGCCAAGCGGCTAAAGTTTTTGCTTTGAATGCTCCTGGATCCCATATGGGCACCGGTTTGAATCTTGGCAGCCCCACTTCCCATCCAGCTCCATGATCGTGGCCTGGGAAAACAACTGTGGTTGGCCCAAAGCCTTGGGACCCTGCACCTGAGAGTGTGAGTCAGAAGGGCTCCTGGCTTCGAATTGCTGCCACTTGGGGAGTGAATTATTGGACAGAAGATCTTTCTCTCTATCTCTCCTACTCTCTCTCTCTCTCTCTATATATATATATATATGACTTTTTAATATAAATAAATAAATATTTTTTTTAAAAAATAAGTATCTGAAGGTCCAATGCTATGGTGTAGTTGGATAAGCTGCTGCATGTGAAGCCAACATCCTGTGTGCATGCCACTTGGTTTTGAGGCTGTTACACTTAGAATCTACTTCTCTGCTAATGCAGATGTGAGCAACAGAGGATGGCCTAAGTGCCTGGGCTCCTGCATCCATGTGGGAGACACTGAGGAAGCTGCTGGCCTTGGCCTGTCCAGGATTTGGATGTTATCCAAATAACTGGATGGAAGACCTCTCTATGTATCCCCATCTCTGTCTCTTACTGTCTTTCAATACGTAAATAAATAAATCTACCTTTCAGATAAATAAAATAAATCTAACTGAAAATTACTCTCCTACTCCTTTCCTTCTCATTCTTTTCAGAATAAGAACATCTGATTCTGACTATATGTTTAGGGATTGATACTCTAATTATATATCATGTTGTTCTAGATTTCTTAGGTACAAACATAGCTAGAAATAAATTTGAGACTCAAATATAATGCCTTTTATTATGTTTCATTTATCTTTGGATTGACCTTTGATAGAATCATCTTCCTGCAATATTCTGTAAAGTGCCAGTGGTTCTGCAGTTCTGTTCATTCTCTTGTCCTCTTTCATACTTATATATCACTAATGGAGAAAGCGTTTTGATTCCCAGCTTATAACCCTCCCTGCCGTCGTCCTTTCAGTTTCTGCAATGCTGGGAAATCAAGTAAGTCAAAGCTGAGCAAATTTAATTCCAAAGCACCTGTTCCTCATCAGGAACCTGACAACTGGGCCTAGTTGGAGACTGACTCTCTGTGTCATCTGGCCTCCATTTGATGACATGCATTAACCCAGACACCAGGTACGGGAAACATAGCTAACAACTGTTTTATTCCCCTCCAAGTTAGAATAGGATTTGATGAGTTCACTTATTTCACACAAGCTTCCAGAGGTCTGACAAGTCTCCTAAAGGAACACACATCATTCATGTCATGATTAAAACATTACAGTGGATAGTGCCCCACTGCCTGCCATTTCAACAATCCTAGACAAATGTACTACAAAAGTAACCCACTGGCCTTTATCATCAGACTACACAGTCTGCTATCCAAACAGAAACTTTATGTTTTAATTTAAATGGGATCCAGAGAAAGTATGAAATAGTACTTATTTTATAGCTAAACTATTATAATTAATAAGAAATCCTCTCCCGGTAAAGGCTTAAAGTATTTTATGTGCCCAACACTGTGACACCTGCCTCTGCCTCGATTCTCTAAGTGCATGAGAAACTCTGTCCTCCCTAAGGGTTACCATGAGGAAAACCAAACATGAAACCACAGGGTGTTCATCTACCTCCCCAGACTCCATGACCCAGCTCTCATTTCCTGTTCTGCTTTAAATCTGTAATGTAAATAATTTCATTTGATATCACCAGTATCCCCAACCACACATATTTATTCGTGTATTAAATATTAATATACCAACATACAAAAACAACAAACCTCCTATTCCTCCAAAAAAACCATACCCACCTCAACATAAAAATTCTCAACTATAAATACAATTCCACCCAACCCCAAAATCCCCCCCTACATTCCTATTAATTAAACACAAACCACAAATCTTCAACAATAAAATCCTAAATAATCAAACACAATACAAAACCTCATACATACACCCACACCTATAACACTCCTTATCATCTCTCCACACTACATCAAAACCCCCTCAAAATCCATAAACAACCCACCTCCCAACCCTCCACAAAAAATTCACCCATAAACACCAAAACCCCCATAACCTCAATCCAAAACAACAAAATACAACCCCCCCCATTAACACCCACCTAACAATAAACCATATACAACCTCACTAAAACTTCAACATAACCCAAAAAATATAAAACAATCCTTACCAATCCTCCCTTTCAAGCAATCAACCAATAAATCACAAATCACCCCAAACTCATCTCAATAATTACTAAATTTATTCTAATTTCCGTGATTATAATATGAATACATAAAATATAACATGTAACACAATCAAAATGGTATTAATTGAAGGAGGATGGATAGTATTTAATAAGCGACCTCGCCATGCCGCCATCACGCCGCCACGTAATGGAAGGAGAAAATGGAAGAGGGAATAAAGCAAAAAAGAATCAAAGAAAGGAGCTTCTAAGTATATTGAAAGTTTGGCTATTTACCCAAAATGATGGTAT
This sequence comes from Ochotona curzoniae, assembly GCF_017591425.1. Lineage (NCBI taxonomy): Eukaryota > Metazoa > Chordata > Mammalia > Lagomorpha > Ochotonidae > Ochotona > Ochotona curzoniae. The sequence goes on along the minus strand of NW_024466502.1, from coordinate 35,226,099 downwards.
GCTTGTTGCCATTTCACTAATATTATATAATACAAAAAGGATTTGGCAGTCAATGATTTTAACAGCACAATTCACTTTAATATTCTTACTCAGATAAGAATTTAAAGGAAATATAGGGATCCTTTGTGCATTTCAGACCTCAAATTGAAAGGCTCTAGGTGGATACCAAAAGGAGAATAAAAGGAAACAAAATTCCTATTGCCTCAAAGACCAGAATACGGTGTGTGAATTTGGGAAGAGACTGAAAAATATTGAAAGGTGGAAAACAGAGTAGACAGAGGGTATGAAGTGTAGGTAGCCGTGAATGTCAATATAAACAATATGAAATTCAGTTTCAATCTATGAATTGTGACTGAGAAAATGGGTTAATCATTCTTCTTACAGATAAGAAATGCCAGAGCAGTAGGCTGGGCCATTGCTTTATTTAAAAATTTCAAAATATCAACTGTATGTATATATTTATATAAATAATTTTTTTTTATTTGAAGAGCAGACAGGGAGCAAATAGATTGCAATTTACCATCTGTTGGTTTGCTGGCCAATTTCCTACACAGCCAGGGCTGAGCCAACCCCTAGCCAGGAACCAGTAATTCAACCTACATCTTCCATTTAGCAGAGACCCACGTACTTGAACCATCATCATTTACAATATCTAGTGGAAACCTAAGAATCAATGTTAAGTACATGGATGAAAGAAAGTATAACTGTAAGTTAGGATGGACACATAGAGAAAAATGTTTATCAAAGATATAGAATATTTTGCAAGTTAAGCATATGTCAGATCACCCATCACCATGATTTGAAGCCCATTATACACATTGCTTTCATACAACATATTTCTAAGATCCATACAATTTGCAGAAGTTTTAAATATCTGTAATTCCCTACAAATGCAAAAAAGAAATAAAATATGACTTTGTGATCAGCTTTAATATACTTTCAATAGCAAATATCCTATTATGGCTTATATTTCAGGTATCTATCATAAGTCTGTAAATGAATAACTAAGGAATATTCAATTTCAAAATGTCAACACCTTTTGTTTCTATTTAACGGTGAGATCTAACAAGTAAGTATTTTTGAGTAACACAGGCAATCAGTGTTAACATGAATCACCAAAATGTAGAAGTAGCTAGAATTGTAGACTGTTGATTAGTTTTTTACAATCCTAAACTAACACAATCATGTGCACTGTGATTTTCATAAAACTTCAAAGAAAACAAAACACGACATTATCTTCCTTCAGTGTGCACAAAATGGACTGTATTCCAAAGACTTCTAAAGTATAGTAAAATCCTAGAAATAATAGTGCTTTTTATTTGAAATGAAGTCATTTTCTTAGAAAATTTCAAAGAGGTTTATAATCAGCATTACGTGGGGCTTTCTGAAGTCATCTGGATTCAAGACAATTTTTTATAACCTTTATTTCTCAGAAGTCTGGCCTTTTCAATCCTGACTCTTCAAAATCAGCACCATCTTTCATATTGCCTGTCTTTATGTTATCCAATATTCCTAAGTAGCTTCCTGTGTGCTAGAATCATTTTGTTTGAAAGTAATAAACTAAAGGTATCATGGAAAAATAAATGAGTAAGGAGAAGAGTGTAAGGGTGCATAGGAGATGAACCTTGCGGGGTAAGAAGGAGAATTAGAGAGGGGGTCCAAGGACTGAGCCCTAAGCCCTAAGCCAAGAAAAGCTTTTGGGTCTAAAGTTAAAGACAATGATCAAAAATAAGAAACAAAAACAGGTTAAATATTATTGTTTGTCTGAGTGATAACTAGAAGTTTAAAATTCGGACACAGAGGTATCTGGAAGTCATTGATCACTTTGAAAAGAGTTGAACAAAGGCGGTGCTAGAAATGAAAGTTCATTAGAGTTGGGTCATGAGAAACAGAAAAAGAAGAATTATATTAGTTTTTAGATAATAAATACTACATTGTGTATACATTTTATTTTAAATAATACTGGAAAAATAATGTAAAATCTTAATTTAAAATGTTTGATACTGGCCTGCCATATGCTCAATTTTGCTCATAAGAATGATTGTAGAGATGGTTTTGAGAAGTTGTAAAATGGAGAATTTAAGCAAAAAAGAACTGGCAGTAAGTGATAGTTGAACAAACCTTCTTTTGAAGGAAGGATGAGTCACAGATAGAAGAAAGAAGACAAAGAGTATCAGACATTTGAAATTCAATGCTGGACATTCCTGAAAATAAAAAGATGAAATAGATGGTGTAATAATCTTTCTGCTGTGATGTTTTCATGAATTTAGTGACTGAAAAAGACAAAAACTTAGACTCCTTTGGTCCTGCAGGTTGAATGCCTAGAATGAAGGTATTGGCAGGGCTGCTTTCTTTGTGAAACCCTCAAGGAAAACCTGCCTCTTTGGTTTCTCTTATAGAGGTCAACTTCAATCTATGGCTCACAACCAGTACCACACATCAGTCATTTGCTTCACTCCAACCTCTTTTTCCATGTTCTCATTTCTTACTGTCTGACTCCTCAAGTATGCCCCTTAAAACTATCCTAAGTGAATCCCCAAATTCCCAACCCAACCACCATAGATAGTACAAGATACTCTCAATTCCTGATCCTTAATGTGCCATTGGGAACTGGGCATCATTAGGAGGAGAAACGCAACACAGATTTTTACTGATCGCTTCTATTTTTCTCAATTTAAACAAACGAGATTCTTAGAAAAAAAAAAGTGGAAATAAGAGAGAGAGAGGAGTGAGAGTAGCTTTAAAGATAATGTCACTGTAACAACTCAGTGAGTGAAGAAAAAAATAACTGACCATGAAAACAAAGAATATTTGATGTTATGAGGACCACCTCAAATAAGGATTGTTGATTTTAAAAATTAGTGTGTTACCATAGTGGGATAATGCCTCTAGTCTTATGAATCCTCTCAAATATTAATGAATAGGGAGAATAACCTATGAAATAAGAGCTAAATTCACTTAAGCAAAGAGATGAGATGTAGCAAGCTGACAGCAAGCGAATGATAGGGTCAGTTAGTGACTGTATTTGTTTGGAAATGTTTGGATGCTGATCTAGAGTGGGTTGTCAAAGTACAGGGGGCAAAATTGAACCCCTGAAAGTGTTTTAGTTTGATAATGATGAGATCTAGGATATGCCCATGGTAGGAAAGATAATTGCATGACCTCTAGACTTTGTGGTATATGGCTATTTTACTACAAGTATCATATGTTCTCTCGGACATAAGGCAACCATCATGCAAAAGGCAAGGTCAATAAATATGTAGATGAATTCGATTGCACACAAATTCATCTAAAAGGAATGTATAATGGAGACTACAACAGCATGAAGTGAGGACACAGTGCAGTTTTCCAATGAAACCGCTAAATATATCTTGATAATAGGATGCTGGATTTTCTACCATTGACTATACCTACAATGTCATAATACATTTAAATAGAAGAATGATAGACTTGTGACTGTTGCTGAAGAACTATACTATTATATTAGTATGGGAGAAAACAGTGTGGGAGAGAGAATCAGGAGGAAGGAAGGTGAGGTAGAAGAGTTAATACATATACCTGTAAAACCATACCATGAAAAATACTACAAATTAAAAGGAAAAAGAAAAAAAGGTATGTAATGAAAGAGTTTGATTAGCTGAAGGTGGGAGTGAACAGATCCTGTTAGAAATGAAAGAATGCACAAAATGAATGAAAATGGGAATCCAGCGATATTGAATCACCAAGAAAACTGGGTTTCTTTTGTGTGAAAAGAATATGTATGTATATGTATATATGTATATATATATATTTATATATATTTAAAGATTCATATATATTTAATGTATATATATTTATTTATGTATATATATATTTAAAGATTTATTTTTATTTTATTACAAAGTCAGATATACAGAGAGGAGGAGAGACAGAGAGGAAGATCTTCCGTCCGATGATTCACTCCCCAAGTGAGTGCAACGGCAGATGCTATGCCAATCCGAAGCCAGGATCCAGGAACTTCTTCCATGTCTCCCACACTGGTGCAGGGTCCCAAAGGTTTGGGCCATCCTCGACTGCTTTCCCAAGCCACAAGCAGGGAGCTAGATGGGAAGTGGAGCTGCCGGGATTAGAACCGGCGCCAATATGGGATCCCGGGGCGTTCAAGGCAAGGATTTTAGCCGCTAGACCACGCCGCCGGGCCCCAAGAAAACATATATTAATCCTACATCAGGATTAACCCTAATGAAATCTCCACGGAAAGGAATTGCAAAAATCTGGTTGTAATATACATCTTTTAATTAATCTCCTAAACAGTTATTAGTAGAATGTCAAGTAGCATATAATACCATCCTTGCCTGCTAAAACAGTATGTCAGGTCTAGAGGTGAGTTCTTATGAGGCCATTCTCTCTGGGCCACCATCCCATTGTGTAACATATCTCATGTACTGGCAAATAGGAACTTGTATAAATTCTAGGAAGCTTAGGCATTTCAGCGAGAAGGGAAGTTATCTTTTTGCCCTCAGCAGATGGTTAGCAAGATAATGCTCTCAAGTGGGCAGCACAGAAATTGTGCCAATTTCCTAAATGATTAAAGATGACGGAAAGGTATTTGCAGGCTCCTCCCCAGGTGGGCATCCAACAGAATGACTCCTGCTGATTGAGCAGCCCAGTGAGAGGTCAGGGAACCCTCGAATGCTCAAGTCACATCCTGAAAACCAGTGTCTCCCTAAAGGCACTCCAACTCAGCGTTCACAGGGAGAGGTGCTGTCACTTTCACTTCACAGATAAAACTTCTGCTCACAAATATTTCCTGGCTTTTTCATATCTATACAAAGCTGAGGAAAGAACCGAGCTTCACTGGTCACATTCTTAAGTGTATGGACAATCTTATCACCACATATTTATTAAATCAGAATACGTTACTGAAAGAATGATTTCTGGTACAAAAACAATAGTTTTTTAATGTAATTGACATGGCTAAACAAATAAATGGTATAGCGGAAAACGAAGCATTTAGGACTAACCAACTCTCTGAAAACATAACTCAAAGCAATGCTCACACAGCACCTGGCACACAGTGTCATACAATGTAATGGACTCATAATAAATGCTTCCGGAAGGGAATAGCACAGAAATAATGCCACCAGGAAATAGCTAGATTGAATAATGAAGAAATACTGGGAGAGGAAAATAACAGAAAGGTTATGTTAGTCATTAAATTCACACGCAGCTGAAGGTACTGTATGCAAAAGCCCTAAAAAAACAATACACCAGAGAGTAAAATCACTGCAAACCACAGACCCACTCTTTAGATAATGAGACCCAGCTTCATAATTGTAAGCGATTTTCTGAAAGAATTTCCTTTTAACTTTCAACAACTGAGCATATTGGCAAATACTTGGCAACTCATATCTTAATAAGCAACAAAGTCCAACCAATCAATAAGCTGTGAAATGACAAATTTAGCAATTAGTGTGGAGTATAACCTGTAGGCACCTCAGAAGCGACATACTCTGCAGAGCATTGCTGCTTTTCTTTAAGGGCTGATAATGCATCCAGGCTTCCATGTTGTAATACAAATATAAGAAGTCTTCTAAAAACCCCCAGTATTAATTATTTCCTATCCTAACCACGATATAACATAAGCAGCCCTTTGACACAGCAACCTTTTAATCACTAGGGAAATTGGCAGCCTTCCTTTTACATTGGCTATAGTTCAGTTCACTTTCCGTTGAGCTTCCTGAGTCTCTCTTGCGTTGACTACTGATAGACGGCATGTATTTGAGCTTCTTATTTGGGATACAACTCCATCTTTCCTCCGTATATGAAAGAATTGGCATGTAAAGGAAGACTGAGTTTTCTCCCTGAATTTACTGATTAGGTTCATAAAACAGAGCATGAAATTGTCCTTAAAATTTCTAGAAGGCACTTACAGCTAAATGGTCAACTGACAGGAGAAATTATACTAATTAATGTGGCAAATTAAAAAGCTGCCTAGTTTCAGCTGACAACTATTAAGATTAGTGAAGTTAATGTTTTCAAGGTTTAAACGGCTAACTGGATTTAAAAAGTACCAGTTATCCAAACATGACGTCAGGAGCTGAGACTAATAAATACAAGATGAATACATAAATAAAGTCACATTAACTTTCGGAGGCAGATCTTGAGAATAACGACACAGAAGATGAACCATGGAATTACACAGATCTTCATTGCTTTATAGCATGCACCTTTATTTTTTGAAATTTTCTGTCTCTAAAGGGTGGACAAAAATAAATCTGCTTGCTACACAGTTTATGAAAATTGAATGGGTCAGCACACAAAAATCATATAGGACACAAACTCAGATATCTGATCACGCAATAAATATTACCGGTATTAGTTATTATGACAGTTGTAAGTTATTTAGCTAGAATTTATTGATGTTCCACTATGTAAGAAATGAGCCGAATAAGAAAAAACAATGTATGGGTATTCAGAGTGACAATCAATTTTAAAAGTTCAAGTCAAACTTTATCACCTCGTTGTTCTCCCTCCGCCATTTTCACTGCTCCGGTCCAACCACCTGAGTGCAGAAATTATATTCCTCAGCAATTTAAATTATGCCATCATTCCTTTGCTCATTTTTCTATCACAGATTTAAGCCCTACAGTGGTAGGAAACCTGCAGACACAGAAGTTCATGATTTATGTATGTATTAAATAGCCTCACCCCTGACATCCTAGCCTCAAATCTAGACTCTTAAACTGCCTACTTAGCTCTGTTAACTGATTTTAATCTTGCATATTAGAGGAGCCATTCAAATCTTCTTAGACTTTATCATCCTGGCACTTTAATTGAAATATATCCTTACATTTAAAAAAATGGAACATAACAGTGAATAAAAGCAGTCCTTTATTCACACAATGTATGCTAATGTTAACCCAACTGCTCTTGGCTTTTCAAAGGACTCTCATGGTTTCCTGGAATTTCCTGAACTCAGCACTTTGATGACCATGGCTATTTTAACTTCATTGCTCTCCCAATTGCAAAGGAGCTTTTGACATTTGGATTCTGTGTTCATCTAATGGCAACTGCAATTAAAGCTTTCCCACATCAATGAGCTAACTTTCTAGGGCCATTTCAAAGAGTGAATTCGATATTCAAATTGCATAATATTTATTGATCTGTGTGCTACTATTTGCGTGACTAGAAAGCTACACTTTAGAAGTTTTCCTGACACTATTGATAAAAATAAAATTTTTAAAAGTAAATTAACTCAAGTATTTTGCAGTCTTACAATGAGATTATAAGTCCAAATGAGTCACTGGGTAGAATTAAAATTACCTGGAGGAAAGAAATTGTCAGATTTTTGATCCAGATTTGCTTGTTATGAGAAAAAAAGTACCACAACATACGGGTACAGATTCTTGAAATTCCAATCTAATCATTTCAGAATCATTTTTAAAAGGTCCTCAAGAAATTTTAGGATCAAACAGCTCTGGGGTCTTTAATTTGCACCCTTGAACTGTAGCAGATTTAGGAACACATCGTATTTGACTCAGCTCCACAGGCTACAACTGTTTATTTCCTTGTGTACTTCATGTGGGCAGTGCATACTAGGTATTCCTTATATTACTCTTATAATTAGTTCTGAATTTCAGTTGGAATTTTACCAGATAGAAAGGAAAAAATAAAGCATCCTGGAGCAACTGAGAAATGCTTGAATCACACAGATTTGCCAAGATTATGTCTACACATACAAAGTAGCTTGGAGAACCACTGCAGTTATCTGGATAAGCAAGCCATGAAATATTCATCTTTGCCAAAACATCCACTCACATGATTTCACAATCTTTTTTTTTTTTCTAATGTGCACACTTCATTCCCCCAAATAATGTCATCACTTATCAAAGAACAAAATGGAAGGGAACAAATGTATAAAAGATTGAACATACAGTCCTGAAAACATCTTTACGCAAAAGAGACAAGGCAGAGGCTGACTTTACTGTTATCCTGTCTCCTTCAGTTAACAAACTGTGCATTTTTCAAAGATGCATCAAGCAGGCAGTATATGATACTGCTTTAATGTTGTTGAAAATGGTATGCTTACAAAGCATGGCAATAATATAATTCATAAAATTAAAGCCTCATATGGTTTCTTATAACAAATAGTATGGCTATATTTAGTATTCCTAATTTTTAGAAGGAAAATCAATGAGATACAGAACATTGATAATGAACCAACGTAAGGTTCTTAGCAAATTGGTAGCAGAAATGGTGCAAATGAGAGATATTTTCATGCCTAGTAAAGCACAATTTTATTATATACGTGTAGGAAACAGACAAGTTATTATGTATGGAATGGAGATTGTGAAGAAAACATAGTATATGTAAATGAAATAAGTAACTTAAAATTATTTTTCCATGTGTGCGTATATGTGCATATTTTTATAAGAATGTACATGCAAAGAGAGAGGGTAGTAACAATTACAGAAATAATTATTTCTTATTTGAGAAACCAAGATAAGTTACACAAGACATCAGCATCATAACATCAACAACAAAAAAGACTAGTGTCCTCATAAGTTGGATAATGACTGGCACAAAACAATGATTATGATTCTGTTTAACAGCTTCATCTTTTGTAAGAAAATACCATTTTGTTTAGGTGATAATATCAAATATTTTTGAACTCATGTTTTGATTTTTTCCCTCATATCATTTTGACAACAAACAACATGAAGAAAGGGAATTCATATTTCCAGTTGAAAAACTAAATTTTTCATCATTTTACCATATATCTAAATAATATTTTCAAAATAACCATTTCAAGAAATACTGGAAATTATATATGATGCATTCATCCAAACTATAAATGATATATTGTTTCCTAAGTCCTCTAAATGAATTCCTTACTATGTCCCAATTCCTACATACCACTTATTTAAAACAAATAAATTAGAAAAGTTTTAAAGATAAATACTTTAGTAAAGAAAATCATTGACTGTTCATTTGTTGATTTGTTGAATGAGGTTTTCTGTCACCTATGTAATTAACATTGTGGCACATTCTAGAGACAGAATGTAAAGTATGTGACCTATCTGAGGTAGATAAGCAGAAGAAAACAGACAAATGAACTGAAGGTAGTACAACTGAGGTGGCATCATTAGCATTTTAATCCTGATAGATGACTTATACATACCCAAATAGTAGAATGTGTATGTGATGAAAGTAGTTAGGTTCATATTTTAGATTTCTGCAAATTACACTTGACAGGGATGTTTAACATGCATTGAATGCTTCGTGGCTAGATCCTGAGAATTTCTGAGTCATGTATTTACAATGAAATTGAGGAGGTCATATGGAAAGATAAGCAGACAAAAAATGCAATAATCAGTAAAAGTCATGTTCATTGCATTACTAAAATTATTAGTGTGAAGGCATCTGGGTATGTAATATCCTATTCAACATATTGCTTTTGGACTTAAAAGGCTTTATGTGGTTTGTAGCGCAAATTTCATTTTGCAACATCTTCTAAGATTCAAAACAATGAAAATCACAAATATAAACAGAATTTCTTATTGGCCGGAGAACTATTTTCTGTTATTCCATGATGCCCTTTCCTTCCCACTGTAATCTACCTGCCCCTCTTCTGAAGATGGATAGTTTCATCATCATATAATAGGGACTAATAATCTTCAGAATTCTACCTATGCACCTTAACTGTAAATGCAAGTCTCATTTTGTATATGTCGAAGATTTGCCACAACAAAAATATATAATACAGATAAAGCATGAGATTGGCTGTTGCAAATATTCCTTCTCACTAAGGTGGTTTACATTCCATTATCAGCAGAACATGCCTTACTTGTTTGCCAGGATAATATGTGAGGTTAAAGCATTTGACAGGTTAATTACAGGTTGTTTAAAAATATTTCCTAACATTTTGTTTGAAATTGGTTGTGTTATAATTTCTCTGCTTCTCCTACTGCTCCTGCATTATGCAACAACAAAAGCCTTTCTTACAAGGTCCTACATGTGAGAATATGGATCCTTTCAGGTCCCCAATGCCTTTTTCCCAAGCTTCTGCTCATACGCTGTATTTGTTCCTTCCCACCAAGGGAAGAGGAGTTAGAATTCAGGGGGCAGGTCTCTGGTGATGGGCTAGTGGCTAGATCTTTGCCTTGCATCCTCCAGGATCTCATACGGGCACTGGTTCTTGTCCTGGTTGCACCACTTCCCTTCTAGCTTCCAAGTTTGTGGCCTGGGAAGTCAGCAGAGGAGGCCCAAAGACTTGGGACCCTGCACCCATGCAGGAGACCTAGAAGAGGCTCCTGACTCCTGGCTTTGGATTAGCTAAGCTCTAGTCCTTGTGGCCACTTGGGGAGCCAACCAGGAGATGGAAGATCTTTCTATTTCTCCTTCTCTGGGTAAGTCTGCTTTTTCAATAAAATAAGGAAATAACTGAATGGCCAACACTGGAGATATTTGATATCTTCCTTTACTATTAATTTCTTAGAAGACAGGAATGATATGCAGCTTTCGAATTATAATCATACTAGGAGTTTCTACCCAGACAACTATTATGTTCTGACCAGTCTTTCTCACTTTATGATGAATGGCCATATGCGATCAGGAAAATACACAATCCCATCCATTTACATTCACGGAAAGGAAATTGAAACAAGAAATTTGGGTTGATTCTTGTGAGTTAAGCAGAGTTCTATTTGGCTTTTATATCACAGCTCTAACTCAGAAGTTGCTGAGTTATTGATCAAACAGCCCTTCATTTCTTATTTGGCTATTGCTCCTTTCAAGTGTAATTCTCTCAGACAGAACCTTAGATAGGAAGAATCTTGAATGTCAAAGACGTGGAGAAGCCAGTTATCACACGCAAGCCCAACAGCAGCTGATGGCTCCTCAGCCTCGTTTCCAGGAATTACAAGCCACTTTTTTCCATCTATGATCAACGTGTAGAAAGATAGCCATAAATCTGCTAAAAAACCAACATGTATCAAATGTCTATTAGTAACTTATATATTTTTTTCAATTGATTTTCTCCGTTACAACTCCAGAGTCAAAGCTTCAACATTACTTGAAATAGTATGTTCTGTTTCTTTTAGGACAATTAATGTGAAAACCAAAATAGGTCTTTGCTTCCAAAAATCTGCCACCACATCAGCTATTTTTGATTACCTTCCTCTACCTCCACATCTAATCCATCACAAATCACTCCTGATGTTTTTTACTTCTGAAATATACCTTAAATAATCTAATCCACATTTATGTTATTATATTTCCACATTACCTCAAGCCCTATTATTTCTCATCTTAAATTGTGCAGTTGCCTTCTAACTCTTCCTGATTCACATTTCCATATCTTCACATAGCAACAAATATAATTTTGGCATTTAATTATTTAAAACTCTCCAGTATCTTCCAATATTCTTAGCATAAATCTAAACCCAGTAACTCAGTATAATTTTTTTTAATAATTTATGGAACAGTTTTTTGTCTAACATCATCCCTTACCTTTTTCTTCTATTTGTTCTCTATGCTACAAGTACATTGACACTTTATCACCTGTGTTTACACTTAACATATACATTGCCAGTCGCTAACTATACTTAGATCACTACAGTAGCTGTGCCCTGTGCTGGAGCAGATGGATGGGCCCTTTGCTAAGCAGAGGCTGAAGTCACTGCTTCTCGTTTAGAGGTCATCTTCCATTCTCTATTTCCAATAAGTACCCAGAAACACATGTATCCTACTGACATAGAAACTAAAATGAAATCTCCCATCCCAGGCTCACACTGGGAATATATTATTTTGTGGAAAGCAAGCACAAAACAATACCAGAATATTTAGTGATTTTTCTCTCTTCTCCTCCTCTGCTTTGCCCTACTGTAGTGTCTTTTAGATATAGCTCAATATATCTTAATTCTCTATATTAAGAGTTTCTTTCCTTTGATAATGGTAAGAAAGTTTTATTGTCACTGTTTAATTTTTCTTCTGCTCATAATTTGGAATTTATATTTCAAATTTCTTTATAAAGAAATTCATATTTTGTGGCAATAACTTAGACTAATGTTCTGTCAATTATCTAATTTATTTATTTCAAAAATCATGCAGAATCATGAAATTGCTGTTCAAGAAAACCCTTTCATTTACATATATGCTGTCAACATTTTTATTTGAAATAAAACTCTTCCAAGAAAATATCACTTAGGGGTAAATATGGCAACCACGCGCTCTATATGCTAAGGATAAAAAATGTAGTCTTTCCACTTATCTTATTCTTCAGGAAAAGTATGTTCCTAAGTTGTTCCATAATATAATCCTTCATATATTCCCTATATAACCCCTTTCTATGTTTTTACAGAGATTTTAATTACATCCTAATTTCTACCTTCTATGCAACTCTTAGAACTTGATCCAAATGATCTTTCTCTTTCTCTTATTTTCCAGAAAATGAGTTTAATCTTTTTCAATATTTGAATTTTCACTAAGATTTGGGGTAGAAGTAGTACAAAACTACCACAGTCTACCACCATGAACAAAAAGTTTAGGCATAAAATTTCTAGAATACTCATTTGTCTGCTTTTTTTCATACTAACAAAATTCTACCCATTTTTTAAGAACATTAATGGATCATACACATCTGTCATTCACTATTACAGTATTGCTTTTTTAAGCACACGCTTCCTCATTATTCCCAGTTCTGCATATATATTCTTTTCTTGTTCTTAGGTTGAGTCTTGAGGTTTGAATCAATGTTCTTACTGTTTAGGACACATCAAATTCTAGAGGTTAGTACAATATATTGTAAAGGGTAGATATTAAAAATAATGAATAGAGAAAACAATCTTCAAACAGAAAATCTATCACTGTTGAGGATCACATGGTATAATATTCGTATTTTGTGGGTGTTATCCTTGGGATCCAATCCATTACTTTAAGGACAACACTAGAATTCATAGCCCACAGCAAGTGTCCAGATGGACACACAGACTCGGGAAATTTTTTTTAAATATTAAATATACAGCACTTAGTGTTCAAATTTATAACTTTGCTGTACTAATTCCCTGAAATTCAAAGAATTTTGAGAAGAATGGCTACAAAATACATAGGAAATTAACCTCTGGCATTAGTTACTGATATTTCTGTCAATGCATTTATTCATTTAATCATTCACCAAACATATTTTGGTCGCCAATCATATTACTAGGCATTAGAAACACAACAACAAACAACATACACAAGATTTCTCCTCATAAAACTCACATAAAATTACAAAGATGTGTTTTAAAACATAGTTTTAAAAATCCATTTAAAAATTGGGATTGAGATCTACTGTATGAATAAAACTAATTAAATGCTATGCTACAGCAAAGATGGTCGAATAGGTGGAGTCTGATTTAGAAACTATGTTTGGAAAACTCTTTCCCAAAAAAGTGAAATTTACAGTGAATGTAGAAAAATATGAGAATTAGTAAGCAATGAGGGATTGTGAATGAAATAGAAGTGGATCAGCAACAACACATTCAAAACTATGAAGCAAAAGTTAATTAATGTATAAATCAGCTTAGAACAATTCAAGAGTAACTACAGCATAGCGAACAATTAGTTTATTATAAAATCAATAGAAGTCAATTACTGGATTTTAGGCAGGAATGCACTGCATTTTATCAAAGATTGTTCTGTCTATGATAATGAAGGGAAATAGGAAGCATAATGAATGGCTAGAAACTTTCAGTACATGTGGCAAGAAATATATGGCTTAGACTAAGATGGTAGCTATGGAGATGGTGAGAAAATTAAAAATTTACTTTGGAAATGGACTCAGTGGAATGTGTTGAAGTAGATTAGACAGTTAGCAAAAAGCATAGAAGTGATGTGATTTCTTGTCAAACAAGCATAGGAAGACTGTTTTTAAAGTATTATGGCAAGTGGAAATGGAAAATTCAGTTTTGGATCAATTAAGCTTTCTTTGCTATAAAATGTTTAAATGGAGATGACAGATTGGCAACCCACATATGTATGAATGAAATTCCTGGGAAATACACGTGCTGGAGTTACACATTTGTGAGTCACTGAAATAGTAATGTTATTTAAAGACATGAATCTGAATATAATGTTGTATTGAGTACATGTAAAGAAAAGCAAACGCTTACCCAAAACCGAGGCTCAGACCAATAGGGTAACTGAGGAAAGAGGAGAGCCAGTGGTGGAGGCCAAGGCGGAGCAGTTGTGAGAAAGAGAATGAACGGTAACGGTACGGCATACACGAGTCATACTCTCCAAAACAGAGTGAGTATTCAAGTCTAATAGATATAGTTCAGATACCTCGTGAGATGGCCTGGAAAGAAATGTTGGTTGCATTTATTAACATTAGAAGGTTTTGATGGTTTGATGGTTTTGAAAATAGAGATAAAATCAGAATATGTAAGACAAAAGTGGCATTTTAGAGAATTGAGATTAGGGGAAGGATTCAAAAAATAGAAAAAAAAATCATGAAAATGGTTGTGCAATAGTGAATAATTTGTTTTAAACATTTATTTATTTTTATTGCAAATCAGATATTTATAGAGAAGGAAAGACAGAGGGGAAGATTGTCCGTTGGATATTTCACTCCCTAAGCGACCACAATGGCCGGAGCTGTGTCGAACATAAGCCAGGAGCCTGGAGCCTCTTCTGAGTTTCCTGCATGGGTACAGGGTCTCAAGGCTTTGGGGCGTCCTCTACTGATTTCCCAGGCCACAAGCAGGGAGCTAGATGGGAAGTGGGGCCTCCAGGATTAGAACCTGTGCCCCCATATGGGATCCCAGAATGTGCAAGGTGAGGACATTAGCTGCTAGCCCTAGTGAAGAACTGTTAAAGTATGTAAGGCAATAAAGCTTGTTTTATACTGATGGAATCATTCTACATGGACAAGGAGCATTCATCATGTATTAGAATGGAACCATAAGGACCAACATTGCAGTGCAGGATAAAACACCACCTGCAAAGTTGACATCCAGTAGGACTGCCTGTTACTTCACTTCAGACTAAGGCCTTGATAATGTGCCTGGATGAACCACAGATAATGGCACAGGTACTTGGCATACTGTAGGAGTCCTGTGTGAAGCTCCAGACTCATGGTTTTTGTTTGGCCCAGCCACAGTCATTGTGGTCATTTGGGGAGCAAATCAGCCAATGAAACATCTCTCTCGTCTTTTGCTTTACTTTTCTCTGTTTTACTCTCCCTCTCTTAACTCTTTCATATATAGATGCAAATATGCATGCACTACATACATGAAATCTTTAAAGTATGATTTTGGATGTGTTTGTGAGCATATTTCCAAAAAAGATTAACAGATGGGTCTAAATGGAGATGGAGAGAGTATTCGGCCTCCACATGGGTCAAAACCAACAAAAGGCTGAGCTTTTGAACAGAATAGATATAGGAGGAGAATTCATATGTGTCTCTTGAGAGCCAGGACACATTTGGCTCCTGCTATGAATATTAGTTTATAGTCTTTGAACTCCTAGACTTACACTAGTGGTCTCAGACTCAGGATTTCAGTCTCAAACCCATCTTTTCTGTCTCCAAGCCTGTCAGATTTGTACCATTCCAGCTTCCGGCCTCCAGCATCCAGATGATTTTGGTGGAACCTCAGAGCTGATATAATCATGTGAACCAATGTTCCCAATAAATCTTTCTTTATTCCTCTATCTACCTATCCTATTGATTTTACCTCCCTGTAAGATGTTGAATCAGTTTTTGAGACGACATAAAGGGAAGAGACTCAGAGCACATATAAAGAAATTTGTATTTAATAAGAAAAATATCTATACCTTCATCTTTATATGAAGCAAAAGGAGAAAATGGAATTCCAACAGTAGATAGGTTTATGATAAAGTGGAAAGGGATAAGGAATTTTGAATTCACTGGTTGTTAGCAAACTGAGAATGAGTGAAGAGTGGTGAAGAGAATTTCAGCAATTGGAGAACAGCTATTAAATGTTAAACAAGAAGATCAAGTTGATAATGAATAGAGATAAGATGCAGCATTCACTGATTTCAAGCATGGTTGATTGTGAAATTGCCTTTGTAGCCTGAAGATAAATATCGTGTTACGAAAAAAAGGATTTTGGGTTAGCTTGAAAGTGTGACTGACAGGAGCAAGGAGTTCCAACCCAAACCACAAAATCTAAGCTAGATACTGGAGAAATAGACAAATCTGATGAGCTGTAAGTTGTGGGGTAAAACAATGGAATGTCCCAAAGTAATCAAAGGGCTCCAGCAATGAATGGGAGTAGTGGAGCAAGTGAGTTAGAAAGTTAGAAAGTAAAGGTCTGAGCAAAGGAAACAACTGGTGATGATGAGTATTGTTACCTGTCTTAATTTTTCCTACCTCATCTCTAAAGGCAACTGTGATTCATTCACTGATGCATATTCCAATGTATTACTTCTTCATTGCCTGAAAACTGCTTCAGTCAATTCTTTTTATTCCATTGCCCTGTATGCATTTGTTTTCAACAATTTAAAATAACTTTTTCAGAAAATGCAAACATTAATTAATCTGCACATTTCAATATAATTTTCTTATAGCATTGTTTCTATACCTGCTATTTCACTATCTCTTGTTTTAATCTATTCCATTTATTTTCAATATTCTTAATAAAATGAAATATCCAGAACAAGGAAAACAATCTAGAGACATAATCAGCAAGAAGAGAAATACTGGACCACAGATTCTTAGAACTTTTGGTTCAACATATATTGCTTGACTTGTGCAGTAAATCAAAAATTGATATGAATACTTTCTGAGTAACAATGTAGTTTAACACAGAGTGAATAATGCTTTACAAAGATCATTTTATTTATTGCAAATAATCACAGCAGATACATATTAACTCAGAGATAGAAAAACTGAGGCTGAGGCAATTTAACAGGTCCAGAGGAACACAGACAAGAAGTAGAAGAAGCCATGCAAAGTTTCAATTAGTCTGGTCCTACAACCTCTTACCCCTGTAACCTACTTGCTTTCGACTAGCAAGCTCAGGTTGTATTTTCTTTCTTTTTTTTTTTTTAAGATTTATTTCCTTTTTTTTTTTTAATTACAAAGTCAGATATACAGAGAGGAGAAGATATAGAGAGGAAGATCTTCCATCCGATGATTCACTCCGCAAGTGAGCGCAACAGTCAATGCTATGCCGATCCGAAGTGAGGAGCCAGGAACTTCCTCCAGATCTCCCACATGGGTGCAGGATCCCAAGGCATTGGGCCGTCCTTGACTACTTTTCCCAGGCCACAAGCAGGGAGCTGGATGGGAAGTGGAGCTGCCAGGATTAAAACTGGCGCCCATATGGCATTCCAATGCGTTCAAGGTGAGGAGGACTTTAGCTGCTAGGCCATGCCGCCAGACCCAGGCTGTATTTTCTTAACAACCACTCACTCACATGCTGCTAGTCAGTTATAGTGAATTAAAATTCCTTGGTAATTTTCACATGCATTTAATCTCTTATCTTTTGTCCTTTGCGCAGTGTCCAAGAAGCAATAGCTACTTAATAAATATATAATTGTTTGGACTTCTTTTCAATCAGGACATTGGAAAACTTCACCTCTCATACTAACTTCACAATGATTAATTTAAATATTGATTATATTGCAGATGAATATAGAATCTGATAGAAACTTATTCATTCCGCCAGCATAAATGTTTAATTGAAAATGCCTATGTTTAGGTCCCGTTAATATAGTAGCTCTGGTACATGGTTTTCATCTTGTTCACAATGATCATAGGACCAGCCATTAAAAATAAAACCAGGATTTTGTACCTATAATAATAACATGTTGCCTACCCAGGAACAACAGACAAATAAAAAATTTGATATGGCTTATTTCAATGACACCATATCGGTTTTAATGATCATTGGCAGCCCTTCTGAGAATACAAAAGCCACCTTGGCCACCTGTAATTCCATAGTCTGTCTAAACTGTTTAGAAGCCAGGCTTTTTCTACTTTCTCTAATAATTATAAGTAAAATCTATTTTTAAATTGACCATTTATGTGCTCAATTTTACTTTTTACTGCCTGTTTCTACATTAATAAAAAGAGATATCCGTACAGATATCTGGAACAGATTAACAACCATAGAATGATTTGGTGAGCCAGTGAGACTCTGACATTCCTTAAGTTCTCCCATTATTTTTGAACTTTATAATTGTAGTCCTAATTCTATCATTAGGATATCTTATTTCTAGCATTTGAGCACAGAGAATTCATAGATAGAATCTCTAAAATTGACAAATAGAAGGTAATATTTAAAGAGGCCCTATATAGAAAGCAAAGGAAAAGGAGTTTCACAAAAGGAAATATAGTCCCTAATAATGTGAAGTTTTGCTTAGCACAACTTTTCCACCATTTTTAAACTTTTTTTTAAATTTTAATTTTTACTCTGTTTTCAGCAGATTCAGTATGGTTTATACTGATATTCTCTCCTGCTGTAGGTAGTTTGCAAAACAAAACAAAAGCAGCTCAGCTTCATAAAGAAGAGCTGGGCAGACTTGTCAGGAATCTTGAGGTCACAAACTGCTGGCATTATAGAACAAGATCAAACACTACAGGCAGTGGTGTGCATGTGGGCAAAACTCCAAGGCCAAGGTTGAGGCCTGACTGCAAAGGTCCAGAGCTGGGCAATGGTCTAAGGACACAGAACTGATACTTGAAGGCTATCTTGAGACAGCCGTGCTCTGACTTCTGTGCTTGGGTCATGCTGTTGACTCCTGATCATCAGGCATTAGCTGGTTGGCATGAATATGGGGCATGGTTATTACATTTTGTGCCACAACAACTCCTATAATTTGACTCCCCAAGCAGTTCGGTTAAAGGTGGAGGCAGCCTGAGTCAATCTCTCCTACTGAAGGAAGGGGGTTTGCTCTGGCACACTTTCATAATCTTACCTGGTTTCATTTTCCCTTCCTAGTTGCTGCATTGTACATCACCTCCTTCTTCAACCCTGTTCATACTACTCGAGCAACTGTATCTCACTCTTTCTTCTGCATCCTTCCTTCTACCATGCTACATTTTTGTGATAATATTTTAAATTTACATTACAATAAAATGAATTAACACTTCACTGAGTAGTAAGTATAAGAAGTAAAAAGAGTTTAGTGAGAATGTAGACAACAACTATATATAAATAATAATTGAATGGAATAAATGATCATTTCACTCACATAAAGCAAACTTTAAAGTCATCACAGATCAATAAACTATAGTAGTATAACATTAACAAAAACCAGAATTATTTATGGCCTACACGTGACATTGTGGAATGACAAAATCAAGCTAATCACTTTCTATTCAGCTCCCTATTAATGTGCCTGAGGAACCAGCAGATTGAGAGTCTTTCTCTCTCTCTCTCTTTCTTTCCCTCTCTCCTTTTCTTTCTCTTCCTCCCTCTCTTTCTCTCTCTTCTTGACTCTCCTCCTCTCTCCCTCTCTCCTTTCAGGAGATGTCCTATCTCCTGGAACCCTCTAGGAGATTCTTTCCCCTTCTTCTTTCTCTTCATGTTCACTTGTGCACTTCCCAAATAAAACTTCTGTTGGCAGCTATTCCAGGCTTTTTATTTCTATACTAAGCTGAGGAAAGAACCTACGAAGTATTGCTGATAACAGTGCCCACTGGAGTTATACATTTATTTTAGTCCGACCAGTAAATAATTCATTACTGCAACTACCTCTTTATCCATTTCTCAATCATAATTGTATTTCCTAAATGAAGTCTAATTTAATACTGCAGATTGGTTACTTACAAGGGAGGAAAAATAATTTAACCATATAAATATTTGTGCTCACTTCTTATAAAGTGATTTTTTTTCCTCATGAAACCATTGGCATTGGGCACAAGGCATAATCATGATCTTAACAAACCTCATCTCACTGGCACACCACTGCAATGGAAAACAGAGAGTAGTTGGGGGACCGGTGATCACATTCTTGCATGTACAAGATGCCTTGTCATTTATTTTCAGCTTGGAATGGGAAAAGTAAAGTACCCATCAAAATCTTAGGCAGTTACACACAGGTATGCATTCAATATATGATCTCCTCCCTTTCCTTAGTAATCCCAGGAGCCCTGCTTTCCAGAAATAAGTACAAATTTGAAAAGGAAGAAAACATTCAGGTTATGGCTTCACTAGTCCCTAATCTGAATTATATCTTACTTTTATAAAATCACTAACATTCCAGTGAAGAATTGAAGTGCTATAGTATTCCATGCTTAGATGCTATGCACTTGTCAGCATATGGAAAATAAAAATAAAACAAACAAGTTGAAGGAGTGAATGGGTCATTAAAGAACTGTAAGCAAGAAATGATAAAAGTAAATAAAATAACAGTATAGAATTGATAATGGGGAGTTTTGATAAAATTTAGAGCAGTTAGGAGTATAAGCGAAATGATTTTAAGATGTACAGAATGCCAATTCAGTTCAAGGATGATGCTGTTTTTCTTGTAGGCATTTGACTATATAACATACCACATGACTGTGATAGTGGGACACACCATCATATGAGACAGAAATCCATAAGAAAATAAGTGTCCTGTTTTGGATTCCTTCAGAGTTATTACTTTATATTTCTATTTTAATTTTTACTTTTGCATAGTCTAAAATTCATAAATATTTTCAAAGACATTGAACTCACTAATACAGTTTTTTTGTTTTTCAAGTCTAGTTTTCAAATGTTCACCCTGTTAAGCCTGGGATAGCCCAAAACTGATCCAGTGACTGAATCCAGGTATCTGCTTAGCAAAGACCTAACTACATGACCCATCATCATTGCCCCCAACACTGTACATAAGTACTAATTTCAGATTAAAATGAAAGCTGGGACTCAAATTCAGAAAATTAGATATGTGATATGAGTGTCCCCAAAGGAAACTTCACCACAATACCAACTCCCCACTGCCAATATCATACATTTTCAGATTTAAGATATCTAGAACCACATCTTCTTACTTCCTGCCCCATTAGTCAACAAAATCAGCAAATCCATGCAAAACTCAGATCAAAGTCACAAACATTTGAGCCAGTATTAAATATTACATTATGTTTTCATGTGGATGGTTTGTCCAACTCTGTTAAAATCATAGTTGCTTGGCATCTTTAGAATAAATACAATATCAAGTCAGAAAAAAGTACATATTTCAAGCTGTAATGTCAATATATCCTTAAGCTCAAAAACTTCATAGGTTGTTTTTTTTGGTTTTTAAATTTTTATTAGATTTGCGGAGAGAAGGAGAGGAGACAGAGAGAAAGATCTTCCATCCGCTGTTTCACTCCCCAAATAGCCACAACAGATGGAGCTGTGCCAACTTGAAGAATCCAGGAGCTAGGAGCTTCTTCCAGTTCTCCCACATGTATACAGGGTCCCAAGACTTTGGGCCATCATCTACTGATTTCCTAGGCCATAAGCCGACAGCTGGATGAAAAGTGGAGCAGTCAGGAAACAAATTGATGCTTACTGGAATTTTCGGGTGAAGAATTAGCCAGTTGAGCTGTGATGTTGCCCCACACAGGTAGTCTTTACTGTGTCTTGCAGTATTATTGTCAGTTATCTTCCCATAACTCTTCTTATTTACCACAACATTAAAATTATACCTCACCTTCTACCTTTCCCAACGGCATCCTCCTTGTCTTACATGATCAGGGTAACCTTTCCAAGTGCATTGACAAAGATCCAGTTACCATCAATTTGCAGCCATTATTACAGTTGAACTTTTTCATTTCCTGTTATGATTAATTGCAATTTGTTTTCTCTACTTGACTGTAAACCCCTTCTTTCTTTACACCATGCTGAATGTTTACACAGTAGTTTAGTACTTTGAGGAATTCATTAAAAATGTGTTCAATTAATAAAAGTCCAAAATATTTTGCTTTTTTCTATGAAATTAACATATTATGTTATTTGCCTATTCTTGTAATTTTCATTGATAAATGTCTGTTGTCCTTTTTAGCTATGTTTATTGGACAATAATATGCTTACTAAAAATGTGAGTGTAAACATCACTTACAGGTATATGTAGGAACTCTATAAAAAATGTTTTAGGATTTTTCGTGCATATTAACCTCAAGGGATTATGTAATAGCAGAAAAAAGGTGAAGCTACAGCCTCAAGGTCTCCAGACTCAGCAAGATACGGCAAAATGACTTATGCTATTGACTTTAACAGTTCCATATTTTTATTCTCTTTTTCCCTTCAGGAACCTCTGAGACAAGAGGTCAATTTAGTCACGTTTTATGCTTAAAAAAGAATTTAGTGTTCCTGACAGGTGTCAGATTGCAAGTCCTTAGAGACACCATTTCCTGTTTGCCCTCAGAGCATTTATAACATAGACAGCTGTACGTGATTCTGCTGCTGCTTCCCCTGTTTCTTACCCGATCCACAAACCACAACCCTGACCCACAGAAAGCAAATCCAGGTGCAGGAGGTAATTCAGTCTCCTGGCTATTAAATCACTGACTCCTTATCTCACTCACTCTGTGGTGAGGTCAGCAAGCATCACTTACAATCATGTTTTTGTGTTTGAGTTTTGTGTGATACTATCCTTTGTTCCCTATAACATGAAAGGAAATAGAAATTACAAGTTACTTAACAGGTATGTAATCTGAACTTGACTTATTATGATTGTTCTCAACAATGTTGTTATGGGTGCCTTAAAGTTATATTAACTTTATTTTAGGAGTCTCAGAATGTAGTTTCACAATGGTTATCCTTTTGTCTCTGCAAAAGCTCTGATTTTTAAGAAGGAATACGTTAAATATGTTGGTCTACAAATATTTCCCTCTTCCTGATACACTTTCCATGCCTTAGCATCATTAGCTAGACTTTGCAATTTTCTGGGGAAACTCCAATAGCCTGCCAGTCAAATGTTTCAAAACACTCTAAAGCTATGATTCGTCTCATTTCATGCATTGCAAATGAAATAATGACATGAATTGGAGATGATTTCCACAAACAGGGGAATTCCCTGTGCTGTGTATGATAATAACATCATCATATTTAAAAACTTTGGGGTAACTTTTCACCAGAATGTGGAAATCCAGCTTTGACCTGTGGTCAACACCACCCTGATCAGATGGGTATAGGATGCTGGTCAACAGAAGCAACACCTTCCATAGTCAGCAGCCATTGTCACCACCAGCCACATCAATGTAGCAGACTCTGCCTGACATTCAATTGCACTGGCCTTCCAACTTATTATGAGGCAGAGCTTCACGATGAGCATCAGAATTTTCTTTGCCAGATTTTCTCTTGTAAACTGAGTAGGACAATATGCTCCTTTACGCCTTCTCCTAGAAGGTGGCCCTCTATAAGTCATTTGACAATATTAACACCATCAAACTGTAGTCACCTCAGAAAGGCAGATCAGGAACTCTTAGACTGAGTGTGTTTGTAGCAGAACAGACTCTCATGCTTACAGCATTACAGTTTTAGAAGCACTGTGAATTATTTTCTATTCCTTGTACTATGTTGCAAAAATTGGATCTTAGCATGTTTGCACTGCTTCAACTAAAAACTAATACATGCTTATATTTCAGTTGCAAACTGTGTCCTTAATTTACTTACTGGTATCTATATTCATTTTAAACAATATTCCTCTTGATCTATGGAGGGAATACAGGTGATACACACACACACACACACACACACACACACACACACACACACACACACACACACACAAATCTAACAGTATGCTTAAATGGAAGGCCATTTTCCACAGTGTAGAGGCTGACCATGGTTTTACAGTCTCATTTTCCATTCAGTCTTAGTATCAGCAACAACCATGACAGTTCATTGAATTTTTCTTGTAATCATGGTTTAATAAAAGACCCGGGGTTCTACTCAGTGATGGCTCCAACAAATGTCCTGCCAATGAGTTTCTTCAGCAAGATATCCATGGTATCTCTGATTTCTTCAAAATCACAGCATATTCAAGGAATTTTACTATCATGTGAGTGACCTCTCTTCTTGATTCACACTGTTCTTAGTAATTTCATCACTTTGTGATCAGGTGGTCAGTAGAGTTTAACTTTTTCGAACCCACTGTCCAGTCTCTGTGATCCTGAAGTCTTCCTTTCTCAAACTGATTTAAGTATAGGGATAATTTCCATGATTCTTAGATTGTGGCTAATGAGAGAGTGTAGAACTTTTTCTTCACTACATAAATCATAAATGGCTGTTCTATTAAATATTGTTCATTATTAATAAATGGCTTTAGACTCATAATCAGCTTCTGCATATTATCTAAAGCTTCTATTTGGAAACAAACTATTTAGAAATAACTTCCTTGGCATATTTAATTACGAATCCAAGACTCAAAATATTTTCTTCAGAAAACTTAAATATCATCTTTTGTATAAACCTGGAAAAACTGCAAAGTATATGAACACACAAAGAATTAAAGACATACTGGATACTGATCTATGGAGCAAGGTGCTGGAGATGCAAAAATAAGAAAGTAGGGCATATTCAATAGCTTCTTTCATTCAAGGAAGCGAACCCACTCACTATCCTTCTTCTTGCAGCAGATACTTAAACAACTCGTACAAGTAAACCGATGAACAAAGCAAAAGATACAAATGGCAAAAAAAAAAAAAAAACTTGAAAAACTTGTTCCTGCTCTGGCTCTTCTCCAAATGACAACTGATAATTAGGTAAGTAAATGAGACCTTACTAAAACAACTGACTTTCCCTGATTAAAAAACCATGCAGCATAATGACATATTTCATGGGGAATAACCTTTCTCCTTCATGCACACTACCCTCTTGTTGAGTAATCATTCAGTATTGGGTAGAGAAGCAGCTTAAATGTGCAAAGTTTAGGGTCAAGTGAAAATTACCCAAAGCTTTATGGGTAATTAGGTTGGGTTATATTAGGCAAGGGAGTATTCATTAATTACGATGGAAACACTATGTGGTTACTAACGTTCACATCTCGGCATGGTTCCTGGTTCAATGTATAATTACCTATTCACCAGATGATCACTTTTGAAGCTGGGTGAAGTCATTCTCAGGAAAAATTGTAGTGTCACCCTGGAATTGTGTTAACTAACTAACACAGTAAGTGGGCTAAGCAGAGCATCATGATTTTTCTAGACATAAAAAAAATTCATTGGAATTACTCTAGCCCCTGAAATCATTTGGGAGAGCATCACCCTCAGTGTTATTTGAACAAGATCACAAGAGGACCCTTATGCTAAAACACTAACCATAGTGGTTGTACCATCATAGATTATTATCATTATCATTGTGATTATAAATTCATTGCCTGATATGTTGAATGTCCTACAAATCAAGAGTCATGAGGTAAAAATCTACATCTTGTCATGAGTCATATTTTAAATACAAATCAGCTAACCACTTAGGTAAACATTTACACAGGGTGACCATTTGTCCAGGACAGTCTCGATTGGCATCCCTGTTTTACAGCACAATTTTTAGCAGGGCCTAATACAGTCTAAATTTGAGGTATGTGACAGCCTATAAATCTAAGACCTATCAGGATTAGTGGTTTCAAATAACAAGAATAAACATATGCTAATTTTTTCCAAGAGCATCTGATTGGTTTAGCCAAGATGATATATTTAATCCACAGTTCCAGATATCAGATAGACAAAGAAGGTATATTTTAATCAGAGTAGTACTGCTTCCAAATAAATTTGTGGGACAACTAACGAAATCAGAAAATAATCAGAGACTAAGAGTTATAAACAAAATTAAAACAAATTTTCTCTTTTTTTTCTGGCTAATGCTTGGTACATTAAATTATAATTTTGTGATAACAACATGTTTCTCCTAAAAGACATAAGGAAAATTCATGCAATAGGAGAAAAAGCACCCACACCAATATATTTGTTATGTGCTATGTTAAAAACCAAACAACAAAACTGCACTTAGGATACTACGCTAAGAGGTTTTGGAACAAAGTATTAAAACTATTACAGAATTATATATTTTTTAAAAAATTCATTTTCATAAATACTTCAGAATTATTTCAGTACTATTTCAAATGCATTGGATTCTTAGGCACACGCAGTAACTTTTATGGTTTGCAATTGTTAAAACCTTTAGCTAAAAGAAATGATTGGGTATCAATTGGTGACTTTATGTCTAAACATAAATTCTAATAAATTAATGGTATATTTCCTGAAGATGATGAAGACTTGGAAATTGGAGCTGAAACCAACAATGATGTTTTGAGAGAAAAACAAACTCATTTCATAGGTAGTGATTATAAAAATCTGGTTTCTTGTTACCATGCAAATGCTGGTTGACTAACAACCATTAACTGCTAACTCAATAAAGTGCATATGTAATACTAATATACATATCATGTGACACTCATGAAAGAAATGACTGTATTTTTCTTTACAAAAGAGCATAACATTTCAACAGTTTTCTCAGCAAATGCATGTTCATATAATATACCAATTGAGCAAGCAGAAATCAAGGCAATTTTAGTTCTTAGTAATATGAACAGTGATTTGGACATTAAATCACCTTTATTGGATTCACTAATTTTTAAATTCATTTTTTATTTTTATTGGAAAGTTAGATATGCGGAGGGGAGGAGAGACATAGAAGATCTTCTGTTCACTGATTCACTTCCCAAGTGGCCACAATGCTGGTGCTGTGCTGCTCCAAAGCCAAGAGCCTGGAGTTTCTTTCGAGTCTCCCACATGGATGCAGGGTCCTAAGGCTTTGGGCCATCCTCAACTGCTTTCCCAGGGCACAAGTAGGGAGCTGGACAGGAAGCAAGGCTGCAGAAATTAGT
The DNA here is from genome assembly GCF_017591425.1 of Ochotona curzoniae. Lineage (NCBI taxonomy): Eukaryota > Metazoa > Chordata > Mammalia > Lagomorpha > Ochotonidae > Ochotona > Ochotona curzoniae. The sequence continues at coordinate 35,199,309 of NW_024466502.1, read as the reverse complement.
ACTGGCGCCCATATGGGATCCTGGCATGTGCAAGGCGAAGACTTCAGCCACTAGGCTATTCGCCAGGCCCTTGGGGGTCATTAATCTTTTCTTATGCATCCACAGCCAGGAGCTGAAATACTATACCTCTAGTATCTAGCTCAGTAATAAGACTATTATATTCATATATATGCATATATATGTCACATATATAGTCATATATATATCTTGTATTTATATCATATGCTGCTTTAAATTAAATGTGGCTTAATGCTAATTTTTGAAGGAGTGAAACAAACGCAAGTATGTTGTATGTGGACTTCTACTTGCCCCCACATTGATTAAAGCCAAAAAACATCTTCTCACAAAAGATGTTGCATCTGCCAGGCCCAATGAAATTATATTCAAGCATTGTATGTCTTCTCCAAATTTTCTTCTTTTGTTTCTACATTTCTTGATTGATGATGAAAATGAACTTCTGGGACATGTTAATAATGATTCCCATATAGATTTTGCACTGTAAAATAAATGCTTCATCACAGAGGGACTATTTGTAAGTGATCCATCCAAACAGAAGGAAAACAGAACAGAGTTTGTCTCTCCTGTCATTAAGATCCTCCAGAACATGAGTGATTGCTAATTGCATACTTGAGAAACCAAGTTCTGACAGTGGAACAGACTCTATGCAAACTGAGCATTGACGAGTCCCTTGCCAATAAAACTCACACACTTCACCGTATGTTGAACTCTTCACATAACAGGAGAAAAAAAATCAAACCAATGTCAATATTAGATAAGAGATTAGCCAGAACAGAATTTACATGAACTTGTGCAAATAGTGTATGTTCCATAAATGATATATCATTTATTACAAAAGGCATAATTTAACCAATATTTAAGAACAGGGATTATGAGCTTAGAGCATAAAGGCACACGCAGATATGAAGATAATTCCAAACAAAGGCACATCACTTACTAATGTGGGTTACTAAACTATTCCTTAGCTTGAACATGCTACACGAAATTAGCCAAAGACAATTTCTTGCTAAATTGGTGAAGAATACAATTTCTAATAAATTCTTTATATCCCGAAAGTGTCTACACTACTAAGAACACAAATTAAATTGGTATACTGACAAATGTGCAAAGAAATTGAATGATTAATATGTGTTCCTCACTTACTAAATATCTTTATAATATTCTATTAATGGAACTACTTCAAATTTTCACTTTCTATTTTTTTAAAATTTCATTAAGTTTCATTGAAAGACAGATCAGATTCATGAAGAGGAGAGATAAAGATCTTCCATCTGCGAATGGCCTCACAGAATAGTTGGAACTAAGCCTATGTGAAGCCAGGAGCCAGGATTCTCCACTGGATCTCCCACACAAGCATAGCTCCTAAGGCCTTGGACCATTTGCTGCTTTTGCAGGGAGCTGATGTGAAGTGGAGCAGCCAGGACCCAAGCTAGTGCCCATATGGGATCCTAGCACTTGAGAGGGGAAGATTGATCCAGGCCCAAATAACTCACACTTTTCTAACGAGAAAACTGAAGCTTAAAGTTATACATGGATAAGATCAAAAAGAGACATTAGACAATGTTTAATATTAATGTATCTGCAACTTTTAAAGTTTTCAAAATAAAAACCAAAAGCAAAACAGGGAATAAAAGTTTTGTGCTCTTATGCTGCCATGAGACAGGTAAAATATTCTATGTGTTAGATTTTATATTAACTACATTATGTAATTATACAATGTGAGGCTATTTTATTGTGATTAGCAGTGAATCCAAGCAAAATTTTGCAATAGTGAGCCAAACTTCTCAAATATGTTTACTCTTAAAATATGCTCCAAAGCCAAATACCCACTTCTGGAATTGTTTTAGTTTTTGTTGTTATTTGCTTGTTTGTTTCTGCATTTATCCAAATGGCATAATAACCTGATCTTATTTTAAAATACTGTGTCTGTTCCATTTATTTTCTAACGCATATCTGAAATTCTGAAACTAGTAATGATTTACATGTGATTCTCAAGCAAGATAAAATCTATTCAGAACTTATTCCAAAGATACACTGATAAATGACAGAGAATTATTGAATACTACACTGTAGTGCACTCTGAGAACTAGATAATCACTTTGATGAATTGAATGCTACACATAAAATATAAAAATAAGAGCAATAATATTTATGTCTATGTTTTTAAAAATGACTTATAATAAATTTTACTGAGAATTTTTTTACTTCCAAGGAAAATGTACTGTGTGACAAAATTAACATTCTATTTTTAATGTATTAATGTTTTAGAGCTGCAAATAATTTATTCTAGAATGCTTAATATTTTATGATACCAAACAGAAAGATAAAATCTGTTCTTTTAATCTGTTTTTGAATTCTGTTGTTCTGCAAAAAAGTTGGACCCTTTCCTACATGTACAATGCTTCTAATATAGCCAAGACTTCCCTCTTGTGGCTGGTTGATGTCAAAATTTACTTTATTTTTCAAGTGATCAATTTCCTAGATTATTTAGCAAGGAAATAAAAAATAATAAAATTTTATAACTTAAAATACATAAATAGCACCCAAGTTGAAGTGTCTTACTAGATTCTCTGAGACAGTTCATATTTCCATGTTTTTCCAATTAAATCCTTAGGATCGTTTCTACTGCTTGGTTTAGACATTTGTCCTTGTATTAACACCCTGCCTCTGCTCCAGGCTATTTTGTAAGGGATTGCACTTTATCAAGAACTCTTACATAGCTTCTATATCAAAATATCCCTGTGGTTTTTAAACCATACTGGTAACCCAAATTTTAAGAGAGATGAGAAAAAACTAAAACTATAACAATGTGCCTGTTTTAAAAGATGTATTAATTTTTATTGTTAAGCCAGATAAGTAAAGATGACAAGAGACAGAGAGCAAGATCTTCTGTCTGATGATTCATTCCCCGAGAGGCTGCAACAACCAGAGCTGAGCACCTCCAAAGCCAGAAGCCAGGAGCTTCTTCTGAGTCTCTCATGTGGGTACAGGGTCCCGAAGCTTTGGGCAGCCCTCAACTGCTTTGCCAAGCTCAGAAAGAGAGCTGGATGGGAAGCGGGACTGCTGGGATATGAACCAGCACCCATATGGGACCCAAACTGATGCCCATATGGGATCCTGGTGCTTTCAAGGTGAGGATATTAATCTCTAGGCTACCACACCAGACCCAACAATGTGATTTTTAAAGATTTATTTTTATTATGTTTTTATTGGAAAGGCAGATATACAGAGAGGAGGAGAGACAGAGAGGAAGATCTTCCATCCGATGATTCACTCCCCAAGTGAGCGCAAAGGCCGATACTATGCCGATCCGAAGCCAGGAGCCTCTTCCGGGTCTCCCACACGGGTGCAGGGTCCCAAAGCTTTGGGCCGTCCTCGACTGCTTTCCCAGGCCACAGGCAGGGAGCTGGAAGGGAAGCGGGGCTGCCGGGATTAGAACCGGCGCCCATATGGGATCCCGGGGGTGCTAGGTGAGGACCTTAACCACTTTCACCACCGCGCCGGGCCCCAACAATGTGATTTTAATTAACATTATTCCACATTACTTTTTCTGAAATTTGCAGGCAGGAGGTGAAACTGAGAAGAAAAATGTTAACTATCATCTTTGACTTCGACTAAAATAATTGTCACCAGAAAGTGGCAAAATTTGGAAAAGCTAATGGGAAGTGAAAAATTAAAAAAAGCACTCTGTAACTTTCATGTCCTGCATATATATCAGCTGGTAAAACTGAATTTACGGCTTCGATCATGCAGATTAGAAAACCATTGTCTTGAGATTATAAACTATGGTTTAGATTTAAATTATATTTTGACTGTTATTTTGTTTCACTAAACAATATTGTTTATTTCTCTTCCCAAGCTTCATTCTCAATGAAAATAAAACATCATAGAAGTAAAGATGCTACTTGTCTCAAGAATTACACACAAAGATCATGGTCCAGTTGAGAAAACATTTAAGATCCATCCTATTGTCTGACAATTGACTTTCCCCCACTGCCTCTGTGACTCCTCTTTCTTGAATGCTGTGAAAAACACTCATCTAGAGAGAGTTAAAAATAGCAGAGGTACAACAGATTTGTGTGGTACCACAAACAGAAGTAGGCAGTTTTACAATGAGAGAACACAAAGCATGAACAGATGTAACTGGTGTAAGTTTCGTGGCTCTGCCTATAAAGCCACAGCTTAGAACTCTCACTGCCATAGCTGAGTCCTGCCTCCACTTCCAACCCATGCTCTTGTGAAGTCACTGTGCGACACTGAGATGATAAGAGAACCTGGGGCCCTGGCACCCACGTGGGAGACCTCCAAAAAGGTTCTGGTTCCTGCTTCACCCTGACCTAGCCTCAGCTCTTAAAAACATTTGGGGAGTGACCTCCTGCATGGGAAATATTTCAGTCTATCAATCTAGCAATTGATCTGTTGACCCATCTGCTTATCAATATCTCCATCATTTTGCCTTTCAAATAACATAATTTATCAATTTAAAAATAAAGTTGAAGGTACTAAGGGTTACAGTTTTGAACACTTGTATATAAACAAAGTTTAGGGCCTACTGCAATAGCCTGATGGCTAAATCCTCACCTTGTAACTGCTGGGATTTGAATGGGTGCTAGTTCACATCCCAACGGCTTCACTTCCCATCCAACTCCCTGTTTGTGGCCTGGGAAAGCAGTCAAGGATAACCCAAAGCCTTGGGTCCCTGCACCCATGTGGGAGACCCAGAAGAAGCTCCTGGTTCACAGCCTTGTATTCACACATTTCTGCTGTTGGAGCCACTTGGGAAAGTGAAGCTTCAGACAAAAGATCTTTCTCTCCATCTCTCCTCTCTGTAAATCTACTTTTCCAATAAAAATAAATCTAAAAACAAAAACAAAAATACCAACATTAAAGCTTAGAAATGGCTCAGCTGGCTAATCATCTATATGCATGCACTAGCATCTCACATGGGTACTGGTTTGTGTCCTGGCTGCTCCACTTCCATCCAGCTTTCTCCTTGTTGCCTGAAAAAGTAGGGGAAGGTGGCTTGAAGCCCTGAACCCAGAAGAAGCTTCTGGCTCCTGGTTTCCAAATAACTAAGCTCACAGAAGCTAACAGAAGATGTTTCTCTTTGTCTCTCCTTCTCTCTGTAAATCTGCCTTTCCAATCAAAATAATAAATAAATTTTAATGAAATGGACACATTCCATGAAAAAGTAAAATACATGTAAATTATTAATAAGCTAGTGAGCATTGCTATTTTATTGCAGACTAGAAGTCTAAGTAATTAGGCTTCTAGCCTAGATATTCATCTCTTTGATTAAGGTTCAAGGAAAATCACCTTACTGCCAGAACATCATTTAAGCAACCACTATATCATTGTCTATCATACATGATGAATTCCAGAACATGAATACCACAATTTTCACTTAAAAACTGTAAAGAAGAAACACACATCTTTGAAGATATTTTTGCAAAAAATAAAAGCATTTGTTTTTCTACGAATAGAAGTGCTTGATAATAATCAGCACATCAGAAACAGTCGCATAGTCACCAGGGAAGTTATAACAGATAATCATTGGTAGCTCTTAAGTTTATTTTCTTTGCAGTAAGCTGTTTCAAGTGATGCATAATTAAAGCCATTCCAGGCATGAATAAATAAGTAAAATGGGTTGAAACATGCCATTCCTTAAAATGCGATTTTCACCTGTATGAGTAAGAAGTGACCTGAGAAAGACTGGCTTCCTAATGCTGACAGAAATGCAAAGTTATCACTGAACAGGAAAACTTCCTGTGCATCATTAGCTATGATTCTCTTACAGGTTTTGTTCTTTAGAGCTTAACATACTTTTTGAATTTCAGATGGTTCAAGTTATCTTTAATTTCACCAGAAATAAAGCATTAGAGTAAAAACTGATACAACTGAGAAATACCATCTTTCTTAATTCAGCATTATGGAGAATCTTGCAGAGGAATATCAAGGGTTGTCAAATGCTGCGAAACCAATGGAACATGTTGGATTTATACTGTGAAGCATACTTCTGTTGAAAGCAGTGTTATAATAGTAGAACACACACTACGATTGAACACAGCAGAAAAAAATTGGCCATATGTTAGGCCTTCATGAGTTCTCTATTCATTTCAATTGTCACAAAGCACCAAATACATCTTATTAACGCCTTTGCTTAAAATACAGGATAGAGATTAAACATACTACAACAAAAATGTTGCTTTTACAAAATAGGTCATTTTTTCATAGGGCTTAAGAAGACATGGTACTATGAATGAATTATTCCTTCTGCAACAAACACATTAGTAATTTTAGACCCCACCTGAAAAGCTTTGTTGTGAAGAGGAAAAAAAGTCAGGGATTGTTTCTTTGAGGTTTTGTCAACCTTGGTAAACATATTTCAAGCTTCAACTTTTTTCCTTCTCATGAACTCTTGTTCACATAGATTACCTTCAGTCATGAAATCAGTAATTAAATCTCTAGGTTTATGAAACAACAAAACATTGACTCTGTCTTATTCTCAATGTTTAAATCATTTCTGAAAAAAAAACAATAGAAATGATCTAAGGAAAAATACATCATGAAAGTAGAAATTATAACATGAAATCCAGGAAATGAAATAGCCAAAAATAATCAAGCAAAGATTTCTTGGCATAAATCAAATTTAAAGAAATATCAAAATACATAAATTCAATATAATATATTAAATTTGAATTATTATTTAAAATTTTTTTCAATTTTAATTTTTCTTTCATAAGGATGAGTTATTTGTATCATTTAATTAAGCTAAATTTGTGAGTTGTTGTAAGATGAGAAACAATAAGAGATAATCCAATTCAAATTCTATTTGAGGAGATTGCAGTTGATACGATTTTGTAACCAAAAATGTGTTCTTGAGCAATCTTATGGTACCATTTTGAAAAGCTGATACCAACACAACGGAACAGAAGTGTTTTTTTCAAATTAGATTTTTGGAGTTTGGGCCCCAGGTTCACATTCATGTTCTACAACTTATATTAACACCTTAATCTCTGGGGATAACAAAGTAACTGTTCCATTATGTTGTTTAGGACTAAATAAACCACTGAGCACAGTAGGATTTTCATATATAGCACAAGAAGTGATCAGAACAGTTCAAACACGAGTTCACGCATAAATAAGCTCCCTGCTTTCTAGAAGGTTACACATTACGAAAAATTAAGTGGTGAGAAGTCACATAAGACATAATGGCAAATCAGACAGTTCCTGCCACTGAGAAGCTTATTGTACTCAAATTAAATCAAATGCCTTGTCATTTCAATATAGTCTGATATCTGCTATCCGGGGATGATGAGAACATAAGAAGGCAGGATCTGTGCCCAGCTGGCATTCCAAGGCTTGATCTGAAGTTGCCAGGATGCCATCCTAAGAATTCATGACTCATAGTTGATTCCTTTTGGGATTTATTTGGGTTGACAATTTCCTTAGATGGAAAATGTCATCATTGTTCTTTGCTTCACACGTTTCACTGTCAGGAAATACCCTTGTGCATAGTAATGGTTTCATAATTTTTATACAGAGCTAGAAATGAGATAGGTAAGACTAAAATATTCATCTGAAAGCTATGTTCCTAAAGCATGCACATCAATATTTAAATTATTATATCTGGGCCCAAAGCAGTAGCCTAATGGCTAAATCCTTGCCTTGCATCTGCTGGGATCCCATGTGAATACCTGCTCTTATCCCGGCTGCTCTAGTTCCCATTCAGGTCCCTACTCTTGGCCTGGGAAAGCAGTAGAGGATGGTCCAAAGCCTTGGGACCCTGCACCCGTGTGGGAGACCAGGAAGAAGCTCCTGACTTTTGGCTTCAGCTTGGCCATTGCGGACACTTGGGGAGTTCACCAATGGACTCTGTATCTCCTCTCTGTAAATCTGCCTTTCCAAAATAAATAAATAAATAAATAAATTTTAAATTATTATGTCTTTTTAAATATGATCCTTTGGGAGAATTAGTAGCCAAAGAGAATCGTCATCCCCACAAGCCATGATTTGGTGCCATTGCTGCTAGGTTTATAATACATAATTTAATGTCACTTTTGCAATTTTTGTTTTATTAAAACTTGAGATTTGAAAAGTAATACTTCTTTCTGTGGTGATGTATTTCTTCCTCTGTAGTGCATGGAATGTGTCTTTAATATAGGAGATTATCACCCTGTGTGTTGAACCATCTCCAGCAACCTCCCATTCTCTACACCTTGAATACTGCTACGGTTTGGGTGTGATTAAGTGTCCCTGAGAGCCCTTTGTGATCACAGCTGATGACAGAGAGGCTGTATAAGCCAGTTCTACAGATTCTTTAAGCTGGATCCCAATGGAAATTGATTACATCATGAGGTAGTATTCTTGGAAGGTGGTGCTCATGGAATTCTTTGGCAGTCCTCCGAGAAGATCAATTTGTTTTCTTTCACTTAAAAAAAAAAAAATTGTAAAGCCTGAATTTGGGCCTGTCCAGCCTCATTGGGCTTCCTAGCTGAAGATGTGATCCTTCCCCACGCACGCTTCATCACTCATCATCCACCGTGCTCTGTGAGATCCTTCTCTGGACCACGTCAAGCCAGACTATGCTCTTAAACCTCCAGAACAAGGAGCCAAATAAACCTCCTTCTTTCATAACCATTTTATATTATGTATTTAATAAGCTAACACAAATACTACACTCTGTGATTCTTGTGAAAAAAATGAGTTATCTTCTTGCAATGCATGTACCATGCAGTACTATTCTTATGATCAACCATAATTTTTATTTTTAGCATGGATCTTTGATAATTTTCACATTTTTTTCTCAATCTTACTGATTTATGCAACCTAAAACTGTACTTTTCTCTCAGGAGGCACTCTACAAACATTTGCTAAATAGTGAAATTGAATAGCCTTTGCTTATCTCAATTTAATAGTAAAAGAGGCAAAGAAGTAGCTATACCAAATATTAATAATTTTAATGTAATTCTAGTCTTAAATCTCTTACAATATAATTTGAGCACAAGTAATGTGGTTCATAAAAATGACTAGTTTTATGTTTCCATCAAAGTCCTTTGTTGCACAATTGCTAAATTGTAACTCAGTAGCCAATATTCTGTGCTTCAGTCTTGCCCTTTGATAAAGCTTTAGAAAATGGTGTGGATCATAGAAACTAAAAGGGCATTATCAAAATCATAGGGCTAAGAAATAAAAGCATGGCACTGGTGTATGCTTTTGAGCCAACATTTCATTATGTTAAAAAGCTTTCCAATGTGTTCTAATATAAGTTGGGGATGGTCCTTGTTAGAGCAGTTATATCTCCTAGAAATCACATACAGATTTTAAAATTAGAAAATCAATAGAAACAGATAAATGAAATAAAGATGTCTAAATCAATTTTAAAATCGCACTGACATGAGCGGAGTAAAAGTCTATCAAATCTAAAGAAAATTTCCCAACAACTGGTTGTCTCTTTAGAAACTTTAGAAACTTCAAAACCTCAGCTATCATACAGAAGTTTAAATAAATCTATTTTCTGCAAACTAATGATTGCCATGTCATTTCCCACTTTCATCCTGTCTTCTCTGTCCTGATTTTTCTATTTTTAAAATTCTTGTTCAATTTTAGCTTAGAGATGTTTACCTTAAAGTAGCATGTGGTTAAGTGAGTTGCACAAAACAGAAGAAAAAAAAAAGGTGTATGTTATGATAGAATAAAATCATTGTTACAAGCCTAAAGAAAATTACATAATCCACTGCCTTCCTTAAAAACTCCGTACTTACTTAAGGGCCAGCACTATGGCATAGCAAGCTAAGACTTTGCATGTGGTGCCAGCATGCCATGGGGGCAAAAGTTGGGGTCCAAGATGTTCCATTTCCAATGCTGCTCTCTGCTCATGTGTCTGGGAAGTAAGCGGAGGATGAACCAGTCCTTGGGTCCTTGTACCCATTTCAGAAAGCCAGAAAATGTTGCTGGCTCCCAATTTTAGATCAACTGAGCTCTGGCTGCTGTGGTCATTTCAGGAGAGAACCAGCGAATGGAAAAATCTCTCTCTCCTATCTCTTGTTTTCTCTCTGTAACCTTGCCTTTCAGAATCATAAATAAATCATTAAAATTTAATACTCACTGAATATTACATTTTAATATATACCAGCATATTAAAATTGTGTGAAATCATGCTGTATTAAAACATTTTACCTTGGTTATCCATCAGTTTTCAAATGAATTTTACCATCTAATTCTCATCAGAAATAGAAAACTATATGATGCACCATCAGCGTATCAAACACTTTACTAGGCCTTACAACATTTAATTATCACAATAATTCTAGGAGATACATGCCAATTTCAACAAGTTTATAGATCAGATATTCAAAACATCTGAAGGTAAAAATTTACTGAAGTTAACCAAATGAAAAGAATCAGAACTGGTCTGCCTCAAAATGCTTTCAATTTTCTTCAAACCACCTTTTTCTATTTAGATTAGAGGAAAAAATCAGAGAATGGCAAAGATGCTAGCGTGCTAAATCCCTGTTTATGTCATCATTCTGTAAATACTGTTTGAATGAAATGCATGAAAGTAAGTGAAAAGAGAAACTGAAAAGAACTCAGTTTCATTTTTTGATTTATACTGATACATAATTCTCTGCTTTATTCCAACAGTTTTCAATTAGTCACCTCCAGTTGTATCTGCTGAAATATCTGCTTCCTTCATAAATTTTTTAATTTCTACCTCATGATTTTGATATCTTGTTTACAATTCAGATTTTAAAAGTGCTGAATAATGTTTCAGTTGAAGGTCAGGCTCCTCTTACACTTCAGCTTAATAATTATCATTTTCATGAGATTAATTTAAAGATAATTAAGCTCTTCAATTAAACACAGAAATAATTGATAAAATATAATTAATGTACAGGACAAATGATTCAATTTTAGAAGACTTAGACAGTTAACTTCAGCACATTGTTACTTTGTGTCACATGTCATACTAGATACAGAGAACCTGTCTTTATGTGACAAGGAGTATGGCTTAATGGGGAAAGTCATTTAAGAAAACCTCTAACGTAATATTCTAGCACCAAGAGTGTGAAAAACAATGAGTGAGGTATACATAAAGAATTAGGGGACCACAAGAAAGATAGTATGTTTTTGCACTATTTGGAAAATGAGTAAAATAGCCAAGTGAAGAAAGTGGTGATTAGGATGTGGTCTCAGGAAGAATTCCATTTAATAATTGCAGATTTCAATAAAAAAAGAGCAGTGTGTGTGTGTATGAGAGAGAGAGAGAGAGAGTGAGTGTGTTTATTTGGATAACAAGGAGCTCATGATTGTTATGGTACAAACTGCAAGTTATGCAGCATCCTATAAGGGTAGTTGTAGACCAAGCCATACAGATTCTACTATATTGTGCCAAGAAACTGTGAAATCTACTGGATAACTATAAAAAGGGAACTAATATGGATCGACTTGCATTTTTGAATACATGAGAATGTTTTTAATCTGGGGAATACATTTCCATAAAACACAACATGGGATGAGATCAAAATGGACATTATAATGACTGAGATGAGAAAAAAGCATGGTTTGAATTTCAACAGTGGGAGTCATCATGGAGAAGAAAGTAGCATTAAGAAGGTACAACTGGAGCAGAACATTGCATTAGGTGTGTGTGTAGGGGGAGGATATTATGAAATGAAACCTCGCGTCTCCCCAAAATTCAAATTGTGAAACCTAACCCGTTAAAGTTACGGTTTTTGCAGATGGGGTTGTTGGGAGGTAATTAGATTTAGATTAGGTCATGAGAGTAGGGACTCCATGATGGGATGTTTCTTAGAAGAAAATTCTAGAACTCTCCTTACACCATCTTACCTTTCCATTGAGACTCATACAGTAACCAGACATCATCTAACAACCAAGAAAGAAAATTTTTAAGAAACATAATTGGTTGACACCTTGATCTTGGACTTCTCAGCCTTTAGAACTGTGACAAAGTCTGAATATTCTGTGTTAATAGAACAAGCTAAGGCAAAGAGCTAGAGAGTGATATGTCAAGCTTCACACTGCCTTTTCACTTTGTATGAAGGACACAAATAAAATGGAGAAAGCAGAAATGATCCTATTTAGAGCAGGGAGCAAATTTCACTTTAAGCACTGAGATGTCATACAAACAATTTCATATGTGTAGGAAGTATAAAAAGAAAAAGAACAGCAGCAAAAATTATTGTCAGATAAAAGCACATATAGATATACTTCAAACGTCCAGAAACAATATTCTATTATACAATGTCTGATAAGGGAAAAATCAGTCAATTTAACTAAAAAGTAGGCAAATATTTTTGCATGTTTAGCTTCTTCTTATTATTAACTTTGCTTTTCCCTGGTAGCACTTTGTTTTCTTAAGGGATATTTTCTTTGTTGTGGGGAAAGGGGAGGTGAGGTTTTAATTGAGTGTAATTAAGAAACCATTCGAGGTGTTTAATTTGGCTTCTTAGTAATAACTGGGAAAGCAACGAGGAAAACTATATAAAGACTGTTAAGAAACTTTCAAGTTGAGAGTCTTTATTTTTTGTATTGCAAGAGAAGAAAACACAATTCAGGCTAATTGAAGAAGGGAAAGGAAACAATGTTCATATCACTGAAAGATCCAGTTGTGTCCAAATTCAGGAAATGCTTGATCCAGTATCTCCAACAACATCAAGACTCAAATGCTCTTGTTACTCTCTGAATTACTTCTCCCTGAAGGGTTTAATCATGCTACTTTTCTGTTGCGAGATTTCCTAGCAGCTCCATGTTGAAATCATCTCAAGAATTCTATTAGCAAGCATATCTTTGAGTCCCAAAGGAAATATCAAAGTCATCGACCAGGCTTTGGGCATATGTTATTTCTGAACTGCTATGTCCCATGTGGATGAAATTTACTAATTGGCTCAGCCCATAGAAGAACAGACCTAGCACAGCTTAAATTAGGAGAAGCTCACCGCCAGGAATTCCAAGAAGGCAGAAAGAATAGTTGGAGGACAGAACTGACAGCTGTCCACTACTGAGCCTCACTACAAAAATAATCAGATTAGAAGAAAGAGCGTGAGTGCCACTGTGCTGTGTTTGTGTGTCTAAATGCAGATGTAACTGTAATGTGAAAAGGGCAAAGCATGCCTCTTCCTCTCAGGACTGCTTGGTTTCAGAGCCCTCCCTGAATCTCACCAGAACACATAAATGAATGATTGAATGAATGAATGAGTGAGTGAGTGAAAAAAAAAAAACAGAGTAAATTACATAGTGTTCCTGGTTTCTAATAATCATACTAGCTCATGAGCAGTAATTCCTGATTGACTGAAAGTCAATACCATCCTTTCCTGTTCACATTCTAACATCTCTAGATCTATATATTCAAACCAATAGAGCCCCATTCAATTTAACGTAAGAGAAACTTCAAATAACTCTTTTTCTCTTCACTCTCCAAAAATTTGGCACATCACAAGGAAACTCACAAGTAACAGTTCAAGAAAAGTATGGGGTGACATAAAATAATATAACAAGCTCAAGACAACCTGAATTTTAAAGGCTTTTTACTGCTGTATCCCCTCCTTCATCGTCAGCAAATTCCTAATTCCACTCCTTCCTTGGTTTCCTGTTGTCTAATTGTTTCCTCCAGTGAAATACACAATGACAGTTTTCAATCCAGCACAATGCATAAGAGTGGCTCTCTAGACCAGCCGTTTCTACGATCCTCTATAAACTGTTGGTTAGAGGGATTGTAGGCTGATACTTTATACAGAATTGAAAAGCTGTACTGATTTTTATATATTTTAGTGTAGACATGTGTCAGTTAAATCACCTGCCAGCTATATCTTTGAATATATATCTATTCCACAAAGTTTATAATTTATAAAATCATTCCTTTTATTAGATATCAAAATTCCAAATATTTCATTTTTAGGGATTATCTTTTTAAGGCAAAAAAGGCACGCATTTCTCTAACCAGAGTTGGGTATTTTCACAGTAGGCACTAGTAAGTCAACAATCATGTGAGACGTATTGGGCACTCAGTGCACCTATGTTTTTAAATACTTAAATTTAATATAATTAGATTAAAATAGCAAATAAAGGCAATTATTTCATGTTTTATCTGTTCTTTGTATCGCACCCTGTGCAGTGTCTGATAGTAGAATTTCCAAAACTGTTTGCTGAGAGATTCAATGAAAGAGAGTTCCAAATGTATAAAATCCACATACAGACTGTGACCAAAATAACTGCACAAGTGCTTCACAAGAAAACAAACTGAAAAACAAAAAAAGGAAGAAAAAAACCGTGCTGAGATTCAGCCATCCCCATCTCAATTAATAATCAAGGTTTATAATATTAGAGCAAAAAATGTTGAGAGAGAAGTAGATTGCTTCATGAAAGCCACTGTAATGGTAATGGAATCTTTAGACTGCATTGTCACTCTGATGATTCACTGGCAAAAAGCAAGCACCTTTTTTTCTTTTTCCTTTTTTTTGCTTTCATTATCAGCCCATTTCTGCTCTGATTTGCTCTAGATGATTTAGACTACTGCACCTGAACTGTGACTTTCTGTGATGAAAAGTGAATGCAGGATGAAAAACAAAGACGAGGAAGGGAAAGTAAAAATTAAAAACAAACTCCTAGCATTTTGCCCACTCTGTGTTTAAGACTGAAATTTTAGATACTTCATGACTTCACCACATGTTCTACTCAACAAAAAGCTATTGTCTTGTGTCCACAGCATATCACTTTATGATGTGTGAAGCAAGACTTCTTTGGTTTGGTTTGATTGTTTTGTCTTTTTAATTTAATATGTTGATATATTTAATGCACCTTTTTTCATTATAATAAACTATTATAATGATATTTCTCACCCTCTGTTCTCCTTCTTTCTTATTTGTCTTTTAACTTTTGTGATGACCTGATTTCAGTTTACCTTATTTTCACATACCTAATCCTCCACTAAATAAAGAACTCTGCAATTAGTAGGGGGAGAGACCATTCTTGATCAGGAATATACACAAGAGCTAAAAATAATAGAGTTCAAGATGTCAATTTTACTCTCTCACACATTACTGTTTCTGTATTTTTAAATTACCTGCCCAAAATAAGAAAAATACACTATTTTTATTGGGAGATGAACTTATTTCACTAAGCATAATGCTTTCCAATCTGATCTGTTTTGTTGAAAACAGGATTTCATACTTCTTTATGGCTGAGAAGTGAGTCATTTTCCATTGTGTTTGTCTGTGTGTATGTGTGTTTCTCATATTTTCTTTATCTAGTCATTAACTGATGGATATCTGGGTTGACTCTACATCTTATCCATTGTAAACTGAGCAGTTATTAACAGGAGAGCAAAACTAACCTTTTTATATGCTGATATGATTTCCTTTGGGCAAATTTCCAGGAGTACATTCCCAGCAAAAGGATGGCTGGGTAATATAACAGATCTGTTTTCAAAACATGCTGGCAACCAAAATCCAGAATAGAGATTCCAGCTATTTTGTAGAGCTCCTTTTGGTTTCCTCATTGCATTCACTAGGGCAACAGCTTCCATTTATTAGTTTAAGCCATAATCCATAATCTTACTCATCTTTTTAAAAAAAATTGTAAATTACTTCAGTGTGCAGGATGTTTAAAGCAAAAACAGAAGCCAACATCCTTTGCAATAAATAGTTCCTACTTGTGCAACTACCCTGGGCACTTTCAATGGCCTGTGGGCAACACACAAAAATATCCTTAAACAAAAATCAATGAACTTATTTTATGACCCAATGATAAAACCAGCAATATATACTCAGGGCTTTTTTGTTTGTTGTTGCCTTGTTTTTTGTCATTTTTAATTTTTTTGCATATGTCACAAGTGTCTCCTACATTTTTGTGAGATTCACACTCAAACATATGTAACCATCAATTTCAAGACTAGCATTGCTGAACAGAAAAATGAGACTGTATAAATACAAAATAAATAAAATAAATATTATTATCTAAGAGGTAAAAAATGTAAATAATTTTGATTTGTATTGACATCATATCTGTTTTACAGTTCTGTCTTGAAAAACCTAGATTTTTCATAGTGTAGACAAGAGGGGGAGATTATTGTCTAGTGGGTTCAAATATGCTTTTATGTAAATAGGCATACACTCACCTGTTTTAGCACACTAAAAATTTTAGCATTTGTTAATGCAATACTTCCATATAGGCTCAAGAAAGGCTGCACTGAATTCCCACTTTGAAAGCCTTAACAATGTTGTCCTCTTTTGCAGTGAATTCTGCTCCTTTCATATTTTACCTCAACTGCCTAACCTACTTACATGAATCGATATGCATGTGAAGCTTTTTGTTGTGTGAAAGCTTTCTGGTCTGGGAATAATGAAACCCATCTTTTATTTAGATAATCTTTCATGAAAAAAGAATCCCCCAAATCTCTTTATAAAAATATGAATTTTAACCAGAATCGTGATCATTCTTACCTGATCAAAACTGAAAGTAGGTACATTTTAAACCTCTATCCATGAGTCATCATGTCCTTTGATGCACTCGTTTGTAAGAATTCAAGCTTCTTTTCCTGGCCTTTCTGCACATTACTGTTTTTGATTGCTCGTTAGAAATGTGCTCTCCTAAAATGATGCTTGAGACTCTCCACAGAACTCCTTTGCCTTATCTGTATTCATTAAAATGGAGTCATCACATTTGCAAAAAACAAACCAACAAAAACAATAAGATGGTTAAAATCTAGTGCTGAAAACAGAACCAACACAGCAATTGCAACCACCAGCTCATTGGAGCAATGGACTGTGCTGGGTCCTGTACTTGTTAGTACTTACAAGACTCTGGTCTGGGAATACTTCAGACAAAGTTTCTTTGGGGATTTCCCCAATTGAACTGCCGGACTCAGAACCCTAACCATGAAAAGACAGAGGACAGAACAAGTCAATCAACCACCTCAGCTATATGTTGGTAGTGGAAAACTGGGCAAACAAAGACTCTAAGATGGACTATGTCAATCAGTGGATTCTTCAACGACCTCATCATGCTTGGAGTGGCGAGGTTGGCAGTGGTTCATAACTGTTGAACTATCAAAACCACTTGAGCAAGAATCTCGGAGCATGCCCCACATCTGGGATCTGGGGTGGGGGAGAGACTGGGTGGACTTTTCCCTCAATATCCCCCTTTACCTCAGCTACATGAAGGAAATAATGTCGAAATGACAGTCTTAACCACTTTCCTGTAGCCCTTGAACCTTTTTACCCCAATTAACTATGTAAAAAAAAGATGGTAAAAAATATAATAAAAAAATGGGAGAAAGAGAAAAACGTCTATTGGTGCCATTTTGTCTAGTAACAAGTAGGAGAAAAGAAAAACTATTATTCCCTATGTTGATTATTTTTAAAAGTACAATAAAATTTGAAAAGAAATCTGCATTGGGAGATCCATGCAGTGCTCACTGACACTTTTGTTCAAGTCAGATCAAAAACAGTTGTCATACTACACTTTCAAGTTTGTCTTCACAGGGGATGAAAAGACGAAGCTCAGGTTATTGAGGAGCAATAATAATTTTCGAATGCAAAATAATGCTGCATTTATTATTTTAATGTGAATCTTGCGATTTTCCTTTACCTTGCAGTATAATTAAGGTAATTCTAAAATCTATATCCAAATTTAAGAGTGAGGGAGCAGACTTAGAAAAAAATGCAAACTCATAGAATGAACATAGCTTGTGCCAGCTCAGAACATTTCAGAACATGTCAAAATCTAGTCAAGTACAATTAAGGTAAAAAAAAAAAAATTAACATAATCAAAAATCATGAGTTAGCACTGTGATGCTGAGGTTAAAATGCAAATTTAGTCCTGAAATATATGAATATGATGAAAGAAGGTGAGACACACGAGGTCACCTCTACATACCGCAACAAAGAGAAAAATGGAAAATACATAACTGGTTGGAAGAACTGAAAGAATAATAAGACAAGGCAAATTGTTAGTAATCTAAACTTCCAGTGTAGTCTAGTCAGGCTCTCAGAACAAACAGTCCTTTTTGTCTCCAAAACCGAACTCATATGTTCTATAAAGCATATCAAGACAGAGGAAGTACAAAATTCACTTTTATTCCTATTTTAAAGGATGGGTTAAGTACATAGTCTTTGTCAAATGTGCTTTTATTTTCAATTAAGCATAAAATGACCCTCTGATGTTGTGAAAACACATAGAGTGTCTCAGTGGACCACCAAATACTCATGGTTGAATTGTGAAACCTTTCAGACCTGTGTATTCTCATCCATGTATGAAGAAATAAGAGATACATATCTGCATAACGTGATTACAACGATAACCATAAAGCACCGATTTTATTCACTTCTGAAAAGTGATGAGCAGTAAGACTCAGGATGAACCAGCCTCAATCCTATTTAGGCTCTATTGTTTACAAGATGTAGAGCCATGGGTTCATTGTTTAAAACCTCTTAAACTGCAGTTTCCTTATACCTACCTCCTGGGGTTGTTTCCGCAATAATGTGAGTTGGGGTTTATTCAAGTGAGTTTATTTAAGTAAATAATTTGGTCCCTGCCATATCGGCATGTAAACATTTGGGATTAAAGAAAATATAAGGCTGGGGACCCGATAGAGGTCTTACACAACGGGGATTCTTTGTAGTATATTTTATTATTTTATTTTATCTTTTCATGACTTAGTTCCATAAGCTCAGGGATTGCCACTTCCACCTTCCCCAGTCCCTCTCCCCTTCACTGATTTTCCCTATTTTATTACATTAGTATAGTCCTTCAACAAGAGTCACAAAGTCCATCATTCTCCTATTTAACTGCATCATGACATTGAAGGTATAGATAATGGTAACAAGTCTAGCATCCTATTGTCAAGATATAACTAATATTTTCATTGAGATTCCATCTTTATGTATAGTAGAGATGGATACTGTAATGTATGTCACTCCTCTGTATGCTAGTCTCCATTATACAGCTTTTCTAGATGAATATTTTGTGTGTATATACCTATACATCTGTTGTTTTGTGTTTTCATGAAGGTTGCCTTATATCAGAGAGAACATATGATATTTGTCCTTTTGAATTGGATTATTTCATTTGCCTTAATATTCTCTAGTTGGGACCATTTTATTGCAAATTAAGGAATTTTAATTACCAATTCTGTTGACAGAGAAAGAGCATGAATAAAATGATTCAGCAAAGCAAGATTTAAAATACCCATCCAAAAGTTAAGGCAATCATCAAAAGTTTTGTCAACATTTTGTTATCCACAGCTGTCAATTTTATTGTGTTACACTGCCCCATAATGATAGTTGTCATTATGTTTTACTAAAAAAAGTCACTGTTATATCACATAATTTTCTAAGTATATGTAAAATGCAGTTATAAACAGGAATACAGGCATACACACAATACACACAACAGAGCATTCACACAAGGGATCTTCAAAACACTCATGGAAAATACATCATATGAAAAAACTACGAAAATGTTTTTACATGATTCACCAAAAGAAGCTTATTATGTATTTTTATTGTTCAAATGGAAATTTGGAAAATTTCTTAAAGAACTCCTAATATTATCTACCCTCATCTATATTCTATAACCTCAGTGGACATCAAAGACAGTACTAAATGCAAAGCCTGTTATGCTTTTTCATACTAAAATAAAGACTTATTTATAAGTTATGAATAGTAAGAGATCAATAACCATATAGAGTAACAAGAGAATAATTATAACAATATAATATCTTAGGAAAAGGTGGCTTCTCTGTCTCAAAATATATATAGTATCAATCTTAATAATGATGTGAGATGATACATGAAATAATGTGAATTGGAAGAATCGTGACATTTTGCCTTTTGTGATATTATGAAGTAAAGCAGAGATGACTTGGACATGAGCACTCTGGTCCTGCTGCAGTCACAGGACAACTGAGAAAGCTAGGAAGTGACTACTTGACAGGCGACATATAAGCACGGATACGCAGGGCAAAGAGCTGATTCACATGCTGAGGACTGATCCAACAGCACAATAATCAACCCATCATGTTACTCCTAACAGCACAAAAGTTAAAACTCTGTTTATTTCCAGAATTTTCTATGTAATCCTTGCAGACTGCAGTTGACCACAGTAACTGCAGCGGAAAAAAAAATACAGTTAAGAGAAAACTAGTGTATAGCTTTACAGTAATTATTTGACTACAGAAAGCACTGTTACACATTTTTCAACAAATGAAGAAAGGTAGTTGACTAAAGGATGATGGAAAATTCTGAATTGATGCTCAATTTTACCTTAATGATTACTATACAGTTTATCCATATAGCCAAATAAAAGATTTATCCACAAATTAACTCCTAAAAAGTAAATCAGGGCATAATTAAGAATAGCAGTTAATATACTCTCCAGGATGACAACATCCACACTGTAGTCTCGGGGTTCAAATCCTTGCTCCACCTCCTAAACAGCTTCTTGCTAGTGTACCTCTAAGCCACATATTAGATTCCTGTCACTCCTGCTGAGGCATGGAACAAATTAGACTCCAGGTTTGACCTGGCCCAACCCTAGCTGTTAGCGTTTGAGGACTGACTCAGCAAATAAAATATTTCTATCTCTCCCACTCTCTCTCACTTTGCTTTTCAAATTAATTTACGAACAATTTTAAAGGTTCAAACAGCAATAGCATTGTACAAAAAAAAAAGAATCATAAAAGAAAAACAGGACTAGTGATTTTAGGTGCCTTGAAATCAGTTTCTACTGCGAAACGATTGAAAAACAACAAGCTTTATCCTTACAAAAGAAAAACTTTGCATATGGATACTTTCACACATATTTACAATGTTATATAAATTGACACAGAAGTTCATTTTTCAAATAAGAAGTATGAATTATGAAATGCTGCAGTGCATTGAAATTATGGGTGCTTGTATGAACGGCCAGAGGACCACTTAATTTCTCTTCTCATAATAGGGTGCTCTCGGCAGCAGGAAATATCCTAATTTCTAACAGAGCATATTCGCTGATCATGGACCATCTTATGAAAAAGACAAAGTTTCCTTGCTTTTGAGATGATTACAAAATTCAGCAACTATAAAGGAATGAGTGACAGAATTCTGTTGCTCTGGGAACACGGATCATCTGGTTGACTCTGATATCCTAAAGCAGAAACCACATTTCTTAAAAGTGTGTGCTCTTTTTGAGTTATCTAATAATATTTCCAATGTTTTAGTCAATATAACTGTTTTCTTGACACTAAGCAAGTGGAATTTTGTGTTTTGCATTTGCCTATAAAATATGAATAAGATTTGCAACAGCCATTGGTTCCAGTGGAAGTCGGGGCTGACGTCGGAACCAACCCAGTGATTGCAATCACCAGCTGATCAGGGAGATGGACTGTGCCAGGTCCTATACTTGCTAGTACATAGAGGAATCTGGTATGGAAACATCTCAAAGTCTCTTTGGGGATCCCCTCAACAGAAATGGCAGACTCAGAACCTTAACCAAGAAAAGACAGAGGACAGAACAAGTCAATCAACCACCACAGCTATGTTGGCTGTGAAATACTGGACAAAGGGAGACTCCATGATGGACTATGTCAATCAGTAGATTATTCAACAGCCTCATCATGTCTGGAATGACGAGATTGGCAGCAGTGCATAACTGTGAACTACTGGAACCACTTGAGCAAGGATCTCAGGGCATGCCCTACATCCAGGACCTGGGGTGGGTGGGAGGCTGGGTGGGGCTTCTCCGCAGTATTCCCTTTAGTCCTTGTAACTTTTTGCCCTTATCAGCAATGCAAAGATTGCCAAAATATAATAAAAAATGGTAAAAAATATGAATAAGATTTGGCATCAGTTAATTAAAAATATTTAACTTTGATTGTTAAAGCATTAAAACAAATAATGTTTTGATAACAGAAATTAGGTATGCATAAAAGCAGAGGTCAGTGTCACAAATATTAGGTTTAAAAAAACTTATTAAACAGGTATTTAATTAATGTGAAAGGCAAAGTGACAGAAAAAGAAACAAAGAGAGATCTTTCATCTATTGGTTTATTCCCGAAAAGATTGCAATAGCCAGGGCTGGGCCAAGTTGAAGGCAGGAGGCAAGAACTCCACTGTTAGGTGAGGAAGGGGTTCTAATGCTTGGGTTGTCTTCTGCCATTTCTTTGGGTACATTAGCAAGAATGTAGATCAGAAGCAGCGCGGTCTGAATCTGAGACAGCACCTACAAGCTGGATGTTGATATCAAATGTGGTAGCTTAACTCACTATCACAGTGACAGCCTGAACAAATGTTAAGCTTGAAAAGATAATTTTCATTATTCTAGGGATTATACTGCCATTGAAAGCACTCTAGGAATTGTTCTGTAACGCTTCTGTAATGCTTCATTATTAATAACAACTAGGAACCAGAAGATCCACTTTACTCAGACTGTCAGGAGTTCTCTTGTCAGCATGACTCAAAACACTTTTCAAATCTTAAGGCCACTGGTTGTTTACTGCAAAAAAGGGGTGTTTGTGAGAGTAGGGGGAGAACTAGGCTAAATATCCGTGTTGTGCATCTCTCCATCTTAGTATCCCATCCTAAGCTATTAAAAATACACTTAGAGTTCTGGGGACAACAGATGATAGAAGTTGAGACTAGAAGTAATAACAAAAATCAAAAGACTGACTTATTAGATCCACACATACACCTACTTTCTCACCTTCACCAATATGGGATTCAAATTCCAAACAGGCTTATGATTATCTGTTATATATAATTCCATCAAAAATGGAAATTACCATTAAATTATTCTTTAAGATGAAATTTATTTATGGTGGTCTAAACCATCTCTGGTCAAGAAGAGAAGAAAGAATTAAAACCAACAACAAACAACAATCAACACACAGACACATGTGTGATGCACACAAAGCCTCAAATACATCTCTAAAGCCATTTTAATATTACATGCTTCCATATTTTGATAACCAGATTCAAATTTATGCGAAAAATTAAAATACATTCCTTAAGAAAGTTGGAAATTCTTTTTCTCTTTCGAAGATTTATTTCTTTTTTTGAAAGGCAGTTAGAGACCACTCTCTAAAGACCATGCTTAAGCAAGACAATGCCAGGATCCAGGAATACCAATAGGGTCTGCCACATGGGCAGAAAGGGGGCCAGTAATTGGGCTATCTTCTCTGCTGCTTTCCTAGGTACACTAGCAAGGAGTAGATTCAGAAGCAGAGCATCGAGGGATGTCACATGGTGTTCTGATGTTGCAAGCCATAGTTTATCATGCGGCACCACAGCAGTGGCCAAAGAAAGTTGGAATCTCTCAAGCCTCAGTTTCTGGATATTTTAGGGGAGAAAGCAGGGTCGAACTTAGCAATGTTGGTATCCAATGTTCTCAGTTACCTATGCCCAGCTATGTTTTGAAATATACATTTCTGATGAATACCATTATAAATTGCACTCATCACTTTACAGGACTTTGAGGCAACTCCATCTACTATTTCACAACACTAGATTTTGGCCAGGCTAAAGTTGGGGGTCTGGACTCCATCTGGGTCTCCCCCCTGGGACACGGAGAACCAAACACATGAGCCAGGACTCTGAAATGGGATTCAGATATCTCAAATGATGGCTCAACCCCACTGAGACACAAATCTTTGTCTTTTAATACAAAGTGACTGTATTAGCATGGATGAGCTATCACACCTTATTAATTTCTAAGTATATCGCAAGTGATATTTGTATGAATAGATTCTATTTCTTCATATATCTTTAAATATTTCATGTATAAAATAACCTGGGTGTCTAGTATTAATACTCTGAGTACTTGGAGCCAAGTTTTTTCATATAGGCTGCAACAGTAGTACTGAGTGCCTCTCACCTCACATTTTTCTAATGAAATATCTACATTGTAATCAACAATAGTTTTAAAAATCAAGTTACTTGTGATGTTTTTAAAACCATCATGAAGTTTCAGATGGCCTTTTGTCTCATTTGCTAATCTCATTTTTTTTCACACACCATTCACCTCTAAATCACACAGAGGGCCAGTATCACTTGTTTTCTAAAATATCAGCATAACTTAGCTTCTCCAGAAAATGAAATAGATCAGTTTAAAAACAATGGTGGATGGAAAATTTTGCTGATATAAAGCTCTGATTAAGACTCTAATAGCTGTGCTAGTATGCATTAATTTATTACTTTTTAAATACGTGTTTGCTCTTTTTTTTGTAGACACAGGCTTGGAGTCAAACACTTCATAACTGACTGCTTATGAATGTTTCCTATTGAATTGTTGACCTTGTTGGCATGTCACAGCTTGAGAGGGTGAGCCACAAAACTCCTGAGCCACTACTGAAAGATCACAGGAATATTTACCATTCATGTCTATGCCCAGAATGATATTTGATGAATACAAAGTCTTTAAAAATATTGGATGCACTTACCATTCAGAGTCAAACTGTTTTTTTTTTAATGTTTTTGTCCAATACACTAAGGGAAAGTTATTTTTACATTCACAGACATTTAACAAAGTGGAATGCACTATACATGCTATTTTCCAGATATAGTAAATGCTGAGGTCTGCTATTTTTTTTAAGAATAAAGTTTTCATCTTAGAAATGTTCCATTCTTCATAAGAAAAAAAATATTCTGTAGGATATTCTCTTAACCTTGATTTTAAAATTAAAGAAAAGCAAACTTTCAAAGGTGATAATATATATCCATGAAGGTGGGATTTTAAAAAATACTGAGATTTCTTCCATTCATAATTTCTGACTAATGCACTTATTTTGTAAGACAAGCAGAATTCAATATGTCAGATTTCAATGTATCTTATACATTCGCTGCTCCACACACGGGATGACAAAGTATGGTTCAGAGTAATCCCTGCTCATGAAACAAGTTTCTCTCAACAATAGTGCTATGGTTTAATGCATCCTCAAAGTTTCACGTGCAACTGAAAGGTTGGTCCCCAGTGTGGGGATACTGAGAGATAGTCGAACATTTAAGAGGCTATATGGGAAGTCAGTAGGTCAGTGAGGTCAGGTGAGTTGAAGTTGTCTGATGGGAGTTACCACCTATGGGATTACATAAATACTGTGGGACTGTGTTGTTATCAAATGAGAACAGCTTAATTTACCTCCTTCAATACATGATTTTGTGTTTTCCCATTTCTACCCTACTTGATAAAGCCAAGAATGCCCTCAACAGAGGCTGAACAGATAAGTTTCCAATCTAAGGACTTCTGCCTGCAAAACTGCAAGGATAGTGTCAAATTTCATATAACGGTTGTCACCTTGGGGTGGATGAGGAAAGGTGACCATTGGCATTGAGAGGAAGAACAGCTCTGGGAGCTGGCCTTGTCTACAACCTGATGCTCCATTCCTATAAGTCAACACATGAACTTGCTAGAAAGTTTTTATCCTTACTTTCACCCACAGTCCTGCTCTGGCTGCCATACGCCTTATTGTAATCACCATTTTTTGCTTTAAGATAACTTTTGAACTTCACTTTTTGGGGGAAAAAAAAGTATCACTAACATAGGGGTGAGGGAAAACTTCCGAAGGGGGACAGAAGAGTTTCGAGGGCGGCATATCATAGTATTTAGGACAATTCATTTAAAATTTTCAGAGAAAATCAACTTCTGTTTTCTACTTACTATATTGGTTTTTTCCTTCATTGATCTTCTTAAATGACAAGTGAGGATTTCTTGATTAGTAGTTACAAGTTGTTTTTTTTAAAATTTTCCAACTAATCTGCCTAGAGAAGTCTCTAACAGATTTCATTAGTTGGCTCATCCACGAATTCTCTATCATTGATGACACAGTCTTATTGCTTCTGTATGGAGGAAGTACGGGTAGATGCAAACCCTGCTCATGTTGGTTTATCCGTATCATCATATCCATTTCACTCTTTTCTCATTTGATTTGCCTGCTGCCCCTAATCCTCTTCATACCTTTTTCTAGTCTTCCAGCTATCATCATCTAATCATCAGAGTGCACATATTTTCCATCTTTTTCTTTTAGCTAAGTAGATTTGTTTCTATCTCAATATCTGGGAAGAATTTAGGAATGTACTTGCTTTGGCAAATTGAACGGAAAACCATTTATTATTACTCCCTTCTTTAATGGACAGAACAAATTAGAGGATAATTTCCAACTATGGTCATTTTTCAATCCATTAAAAGATCTCTGATGTGTCACTTGGAAGAATTCATTAGGGGACAGGGAAATACAACAGGAAACACTACTTGCAAACAATTCCTAGTGCCACTTAAGTATGTTTAAGCAATAGAATTCTCATTTCCTCTCAGTGGAAATGGCTCAATTTGACAAATAGTGATTGTGGATATGTTAATGCACTCCTGCTTCTCTACATGCTTTTGTGTGCCAAGAGGCACTCGGGGATGAGAGGCAACAGAAAGTATGAACTTAGTGGAGTAGTGGGGCATGCTTTAGCTATAATTAATATTCACAGTATTAAAATCAATGGCTTGCTATTGAGACATCACAGAGAATATGGAAATATATACAGCCCTCTTTCAGAAAGATGGTAATCTAATAGCCTGCTGACCCGAGAACAACTGCTAAGCCTGTACACGGATGTGGAGCCCAGGACTCCTCAGCGCATGCCTCAGCGTGAGCACAGGACAGTCAGTGCGAACGCAGGCACCCCTCCTCCCACCACTGCGCCTGCCATCACCTAAAGCTCTCAGCTAGGAAGTGGTGACAGAGGCAGCCTCCGTTGTATGTCAACAGATTATCAGGATGGTTAGTAATATTCCCTTGCTAGGAACCTTTTTAAATCCCTGCATTGGCAACCCTAAAGCTCTGTTGATTTTTGTTACTTGCTGATAAGGCTTTTAATGGCCAAATCCCCATATATTTTTAGATCTTTTGTCACCATGGGTCTCCTGTCACTCACAGAGGTGGAAATCAGCAGGCTATTAGTTAGCCCAGTGTATAATCTCAGGCCCTACGGAACAGGGGCTTGCAGCAAGTAGGCCTCCTGTTTGTGGAATTTACTTTTGATTTTTATTCATAGAGTACTGTCATTTCTGCCTTTAAAACCAAAGTGAAAACATATCTGTCTAGAGCTGCTAGAAATCTGTTAAAGAAAACATTTTAAAGCATCCTGCAACTTTGCATTAAATGATATATACTCATTCAATATGTTTGCTTAACACATGAAAATATATTTTAAATATTTTTGAATCACTGGTTGATTCTGCTTGCCCTAGTCCTCCAGGAGAAGAGTTAGAAGCCCTTTTTAAATTTTACTGCAGCACTCCCTTAAGATAGAGGGCAGCAAATAATTAGATGGAGCAACTAAAAGAACTACAGGCTTAAAAAATTGCCTTTAGATCATCAATAAATATTCAACATATAATTTTTAGTGTGTATTGTTTTTTTTATTAATTACGTTGCATTATGTGACATAGTTTCATAGGCTCTGAGATTCCCCCAACCCGTCTCTGTGCCATCCCCCCATGGTGGATTCCTCCACCTTGTTGCAGTATTACAGTTCAAATTCAGGCAAGATTCTTTCTTTGCAAGCATATACCAAGCATAGAGTCCAGCATCTTATTGTCCAAATAAATTCAACGGTTTCTTGGGGAGACCATCTCTGGTCTGAAGGTAGAGCTGGCAGAATATCACCCTGATCAATTAAAAGCCCCAACACAACATAAACAATAAAATTCCTTCAGGACTAGGGAGAGGAGCTTTCTCTGGTCCTTACCTAGTTCCAACTTTGGATCCCCACCCTCTCTTGCAATGACCATCAGAGTTGCACTGGATCCCCTCACCCCCCCCCAAAAAAAAAGCAAACAAGAAAAATTAGAATAGATAGACAGAGAACAACAACAAAAGCTTAGAATCAGACAGGACACGGTCAGCGTGGATTCACATATACCTTACTAGGTATAACACGAAGATTAATTACTCCTCACTAGGGTATTGAAGATTTCTCTGCAGACCCCTCCTAAAACTGTTCTGCACCTTAACTGTTGACATATGCCTTGTTAGAGTTATAAGCCAGCCAGTTTAGACTATCCTAAAATCTGCCAAGTTCAGCGAAATTATTCTTCTACATTATAAACTGCTAAATACTAAAATGAAAATAGACACGAGACAGCTAAATAGTACCCTATAGCCATTTTAAGGTGTACAGCAGCTGGTTCTGTATATAAACTAAAATTGAAATGTCAATGAGGTAGTCACAGAATGTGGTTAAGAACTTGCATTTTTTTCCACACATATTTTTTAAAGTGGTAGCATAATCCTTTTACCACTATTGGAAAATTCTTTAACTGGAGGTTTCCCTTTAAGGGAAATAAATTTTTTTTGGTGGTTTCTCACTTGTTACCATAGTTCCCTATTTCCTATATAGGAATATAGCAAGAGTACAAGACAGAATGAAAGAGAAACCTGAAGTATTTCCTGAAGCAGTTTCCTGGAGAAGACACAACTGGAAACACTAAAGCAGTATCAAAGAAATGTTCAGGAGATAGTCCACAATGCATATTAAACCTATTTGTGCTTGAACTAAGAAGCTAACATTTGGCAAAGATCAGTACCATGGTAATGAGAAAAGAGTATCTCTTAAATCTATGATGTCATACATTGCCTAGAAAGTATCTAAAATTCTCTAAATTATAAAACATCAAACCATAGAAAAAGAATGGCATTTTTATTTCAAACTCCTCAGTGTTATTTTTTTAAGCCTTATTTTTACATTCCTCCCCATTTTATTTACCAGACAAATAGAGAGAGCATGAACTTTAAACTTGGCATTTTACATATATTTTCCAGGTTCCCTATATGTAAGATTATTATCATATATTAAATGTGAGATACATTTTGAGGAATTTGTATCTTTATTACAGAATAAGCATATCTTAGAAGTACTTCCTATCAACCAGCTCACTCCCTTAATGCCTGCATGAGCCAGCAGTGAACCAGAGCTTGTAGCCAATCCAGGAGCTTGTAGCTCAATCTGTATCTCCTTTGTGGATGTTAAAGACCTGAGTACTAACATAGTCACCTACTTCCTCTTATAATGTTTATCTGCAGTGTGTTGCAATCTGGAGTGGAGTAGTGATTTGAACCCTGGCACTCCCATAGGAGATGCTAACATCCAAAGTGGCAACTCAACTGCTGAGCCAACCAAATGCCACAGAATGACAGACGGAGAAGTATGTTAGATGTGATTTATCATTTTGCTGCAATGGGGTGAAAAAAAAGTCATACAGAAAATATTTTGTTAGTGTGAAGCACAGTGAGGTTTTAAAGTAAGTACTCAGTGCCTGGCGCAATACCCCCGGCCCTGATAGGTTAAAACCTTGCCATGCATGCTCTAGGATCAATATGGGCACTGGTTTGTGTACTGCCTGCTCCACTTAACCATTCAGCTCTCCCGGCTTGTGGCCTGGAAAAGCAGTTAAGGATGGTCCAAAGCCCTAGGACTCTGCACCCACATGGGAGACCCTGAAGAAGTTTCTGGCTTCTGGCTTCAGATCAGCTCAGCCTTTGAGGCCACCTGGGGAGTGAACCAGTGCACAGAAGATCTTTTATAGCTTTACCTCCTTCTCTCTATATATCTGCTTCTCCAATAAAAATAAATAAATTTTAAAAAATTCAGTTTGATTAAAGAACTTTTTTTTAAAAAAGAGTATAATATGAAGGCATTGGCTATGCAATGTGGTAAGGATTATACATAAAAATTTCTTGAACAATTAAGTCAGAAATAACAAAACATATCAATTTATCCAGTTCTACATTTCTCTTGATTATAAAAATATATGCTTTCTTTCACTAAACCATTATTTTTTCATTCTAACATATTTCTTTCATTACAGCTGCATAATTTTATGGAATAAAATTAGTCTATTTCTTCAAAAGCTAAACAGACTTAAACAGTAAACAGTGCAAAAAACATTGGTATAGCCCAAATACCTAGCAATGCATGAGATACACAGTAAATATTGAATGAATGAGTGATTTGCTAAATGAATAAAGGCAAGGTAGTTACAGGAGTTGTGGGAGGTAGAATCCATGAAATGTGTTCACCAGGGATCCTGTTCTCTACTCTCATTGCACATCAATTTTCAAAGGAATACAATAATATGTAAGCTTGGAGTTTACACAAACAGCACATTTCCCCCTCAGCAATTTTCTCTGAAGCTCAGCAGTAGGAATATCCTACTATTTTTTCCCCCTGAGGGAATTTATTATAGTTTAAGTCACTTCCAAAATAATAAAATTGCAGTTACTAATGCTGATTTTGATATTGACAAAGCTAAAATTCATATTTTGGGTTTTTGTTCTACGTGACCCTTTCTGTTTTTTATAAAGCAAGTTATGAATATACAGAAAAACATGTTTTAATAACCAAACAATATTTTACCTTTTTTCCGTTGTATCTTTTCTCAGTATCTGCTTTGTTACCATTATTAAACGGGTAATAGTAACAAAGAAAATGGTCCTACAGGCAGGTAGGAGACAACCAGACAACTTTATCATGCTAAACATGGGTTGTTTACATTACACACACACACACTCACAGAGTTATGAATAATCCAGTAAGGAGTTGCTCACACAGAAACTTAGATATTGAATCAGAATGCTCTAACTTTGCTCTAGGCTCATTGAATATTTCAGAGGAAGGTTTTACAATGTGTTAAATGTGTCCAGATTGAATATTTTGATTTCCATCCCACTGAACAACTTTAAGTGAAGAATCTGCTTTTTAATGAAGCATTTGCATTTAATCACAGAACTTGGGAATGCAGCATGTTGAACATGGTTATTTCCATTGGACTAGGAGCTTCCAGGGTCTGATGCTATTCTCCAGTACAGACACAGATGCCTCAAAATATATTTCATGTGTAAAAGATGGTAGTAATCTTATTTATAGAGAAACCTGGAAAACACAGTACTTTCAATAGCAAATTAAGAGCTGTGTAATAAGATTTCATAAATGTTAGCACTAAACCATTTCCAGACACTCCAGAAGGTTATTTTAAAAGAACGACAGAAGCAGAAATTATAGAAATGATTCACAAGGCTAAAGCTATTGATAGAGAAAAGCTCGAGTTCGGAGGAACAGATGAGTCAGAGGCAAATTTAGGAAGAGCGCGTCAAACAGTCTTTTAAAAATTCATCATTTGAAGGGAACAATAATCCACACAGCTAGAATAACTATAAAGAATTAAATTTAAATAAATGAGAATATTACAAAAACTTAAACTGCCCTTCTCTTTCAAATCACAGTTTAATTTAGATGTAAATTTATAGATAAAATAATTTGTTATTGCATTGGGTAATTTAGTGTTCTTTTTTTTTCATTTTTATGAGATTTATTTTTATTTATTTGAAAGGCAGAGTTAGAGAGGGTGAGAGGAAGAGAACAAAAGAGAGAATCTTCCAACCACTGGTCATTCCCTCAAACAGCCAGAGTAGCCATGGCTGAGCTTCTCTGAACCCAGAAGCCAGGAGCTTCTTATGCGTCCCTCATATGGGTGCAGCAGCCCAAGCCCTCAGGTTGTCCTCTGCTGCTTTTCAAAGTGCATTAAGCACGGAGCTCAACTGCAAGTGAAGCAGATAGCACTTGAATTTGAGCCAATATAGGATGCCAGTATTGCAGGTGGCTACTTAATCCACTATGCCACAAGATCTGCCTTGAGGTTTTGTGTATATAGAGTTACATTGAAAACACCATTATTTAATAATGTTTTATTATACCTGTAGTAGGCACTGCCCATCTTTCTTTAATTTCCAATGTTCCAGAACTACACAACCACTAATTTGAATCACTGTGAAGTTCTCTATTATGGATGTTTATTATGAACGGAATCATAAAACACGATCTTTTATAACTGGCATTTTTAGAGTTTATATATTATCAAGATTCATCCACATAGTAGTATAAATCAACACTTCATTACCTTATGTATCAAATCATATTCAATTGCACTGTTGGATCATATTTTGTTTATTGCATTCATTACAATATTTTACCCACTAGAAGGTTGTCATAAACATTTATTTACCAAGCTTTTGTGTATTTGTTTTGAGTATATGTGTAAGAGTGGAATTATCCATAGTCTTCAATGATGAAAAAGTAAAAACTATGAGCGTATGTTTTAACTAAGTACAAAACAAAAATGAACTACAGGAATTATCAGTGGTAAATACAAACTTATTTGAATGTTCTAACTTTGTAATGATTTTAAATTAAAATTGATGATCTGAATTATAACGCTCAGGTACTGTAGAAGCCTCAGACTGTCAGAAAAAATTGGATTGTTTGTTTATCACATTATACTTACTAAAGCAGAAAATTGGAACAACATATTTTTTTTACAAAGTTTACAACAATAAGGCTTGAAGCAAAATGTATTTGAAATTAATCCAGTTAAAAATTTAGCAAAACTATTAAAGTTTAATTGAGCTTCTTTTCTTTAAATGGAAACTTGGAATGAGCACATAGACTAGTGATTAAGAGTCTCACATTCCATTTCAAAGCGCCAGGATTCATTCAACTCCTGGTTCTAACTGCTGATTCCAACCTCCTGACATTAAAGACTCTGAGATGAGGTAGACGATCACTCAAGTAACTGCGTCCATGTCGCCCACATGGGAGAGTTGGATCTAGCGTCTAGATCCTGGCTTCAGCTCAGTTCAGTTCTGAATACTGCGAGCATGTTGAGAGTGAACCAATAGACAGGCTACCTTTCCACGTCCGACTGAGCTGAAGCCAGGATCTAGACGCTCGATCCAAGTCTCCACGTGGCCCAAAAGACAGGATATCTTTCCATGTCTACCTGTGCTTCTTTCCCTCTTCCTCTCCAAAACACAGTCTATCTCTTTGCTTCTCTAACACATAAAAAAATAACATGAAAACCATTTTATAACGTCCAGTGACAAAATTTTTCAACTGATATTTAAATAAATTCAGGTTGACATAATCATGCACATATATTTGTCATAATTAGTGTTTGTACTACAACACCAGTATTTAACTATGAGTACATGCAATCTGACATAAGCTCAAAGAAAGACATATGAAAAGAAGTTTATTTCACATGCATGTTAAATAAAAAAATTGTCAAAATATAATATTTTAAGTTGATGCACAGGGTCAAATATGAAATAATTTTCGTTCACTATTTTATATCTGAAAAACTACATCCAAATTTAAAATTTAGTTGTTTTCTACTCTGATACCAGAATGACTCAATAGATAAAACTATAAATTTCCTTAGAGTGCAATGAGAAGACATTACAAATTGATTTGAAAGAGATGTGTTTGCTTTGTTTCTGACAAAGAGTTGAACTTGGTTCCTTGCCTTGTTTTCCTAGACTAGATTCCAAGCTGTCTCATAAGTTGACTGATCCCTTTTGCATAGATGGTATGTGGAGGGTTTCTATTTTTTCAGGGCTTCTATACTCAGAGCAGCCAAAGCTCAAGTCAGGAACAGTTCGACAACTAGCATGCAAATTGCATGATGCCTGTTTTACTCTTTTCATTAGGGGTTCTCAACTTAGAGCACCCACTAAGGTCATGTTGGAAATTCTGGTTTCACCTGTGAGGATTCTTTTTTCCACTGACTTCAAGCACCCTGGTGTCAGCATGTTCAAAATACCCATGTGGTACCAGTGCATAACCTACGGCTGAAAAGTACTGCCTTAACTTATCCCAGCTTTATGACAACTTCCTCTACATTGGAAATCAAAATAGATAATGCTGGACAAAGTCACTAAAGAATTTTAATTATGAATATGTGAATTGAAAAGAAATATCAGTGCTGTGAGATCCTGTCACCTTAATGCTCTGTTTGACTTACTCATGTTCTATAAATGCTTGTCTTTTCCTCTGCCTGATTGACACATGAAGGTGCTATGCATGTCAGAACATGTTATGTCTTTTTTATTCTACAGAAAATGAAGTCATCAGAATTTTTTTTCTTTCAGCCAACAAACATAAAATCCTACCCTGTCAGCATCTACTCTGTTTTTCTTTTTTTCTGTTAAAATAGTAAACCAATTCCTCCTCTGGATAAAGCCACTGACCCACACTGTGCTTGCAGTGTGTCAGTACAATCCCAACTCATCCTATGCCTCCCCATACCATAGCATACTTTGCTAGGTCTAAAGGAATGGGTTCTCTAGAATGTCTAGTGCTTTTGTGTAATCAATGACCACTTCCCAATTAGATCACTATCACCTTTATCCATTTCCAGCATCTCAATAAACCTTTTCAACTTGTATCCCTTCTAGTAACTCCCCATGTCTCTTCTTTCTTACATAATTAAATTGAACGGGTATTTTTTTTTTACCAGTATTGATCTAGTCAAAGATGTTAAACACAAGCTTTTTTGTGACTAGATCTCTTGGTTTAGCTTCTATGAAACAGTAGTCTTCTACCTCTCTGGTCTACTTTTCCTGTCATTGACCCGGCTCTTGCTCCTTTGCCAAACAATTATAAAATGTAAAAACTGCTCCTGTGACTCTACTCATGAGGTCCTGTGGCAATTACCTCTATGCCTACTATTTCGATTCTTACTTATATGTAGGTGATTCTAAGGTTTCAATATTTAAACCATGTTTTTCTTTTGTGACAAATTATGTATTTTGACAATTGAATCTGTACCATTTCAAGAGCTGCAAAGACTCTGGATTTTACTCTACTTGTCAGCTTTCCATTGTTACATGATACCATTGTACTTTGAACATTCCAAAGCTAATGTTGACATATGTCTTCCACCATAATCCTGTTTGAAGGTAGATGGTCCTGTTCTTGCCTTCCTTCCCTGCCTCACCTGTGTTACCTTGCACTTCTGCCATGCTATGATACAGTATGAAAGTCTCACCATGTGCCTAATAGCCTTGAAAACTAAAGGCGTTTTGCCTTTGTATATGTCCCGGTCCAAATTGTCCTACTATAGCAGTAAGAAACAGTCTAAGACAGATGTTGACAGAAGAACGGGATACCTGGATTAACAGAAGCAGCAGATCAGTATATTTACACTGGTTTTCATAAGCTGGATCCCCAGGGTAGGGCATAAAAAATCAGTTAGCACCACTAGATTCACTGAATTCTGTTAAAGAACAAAAAAATATCCCATGAGCAAGAAATTAGTCCTTTTTAGAAACAACAGCAAACAAAGTATCTTGCCCAGGGATTGAGTTACATGGAAGACACCCCTGTTCACCTTTGATCTATTCAACCACATTTGTGACAGTATATACCTTGTCATCCAGCATATACAGAAACACAAAAATTGCTCAAGGCTTGTGGTAGGCATTCTTTCTCAACCTGAGGTGCCTTAAAATCTTTACAACGGAAGCATTTTGAACATATCTCAGTTGCTCAAACTCACACTTTCCTTATCATAGGGAGTTTACAGGGGCAAAATTCTTCCAGAATAAATTCAGTTCCCATTATGGCACAATCAAGTGAATCTCAAGGATGATTTTACTTATCTGAAGAAGGTAGTATTAATGTGTAAAAGTTACATGACAGCAGCAATGCTACTGGGGAAAAAAAAACTCATATGACCATTCTTATTGAAAAGAAACTGTGATGAAAATAGACTTTTTTTTTTTAAAGATTTATTTATTTATTGGAAAGTCAGATATACAGAGAGAGGAGGAGAGACAGAGAGGAAGATCTTCCACCTGATGATTCACTCCCCAAGTGAGCGCAACAGCCCATGCTATGCCGATCCGACCCAGGAACCAGGAAATTCTTCCAGGTCTCCCACACGGGTGCAGGGTCCTAAGGGTTTGGGCCATCCTCGACTGCTTTCCCAGGCCACAAGCAGGGAGCTGGATGGGAAGTGGAGCTGCCGGGATTAGAACCACCGCCCATATGGGATCCTGAGGCATTCAAGGAGAGGACTTTAGCTGCTAGGCCACTGTGCCGGGCCCGAAAATAGACTATTAATTTAAATTGAAATTTATAATCTATACCATTAATGACAGTTTTCGGTACCTGACTGTATAAAATCGATCACATAAATTGTTCCAAAGAGTTATCATTCTATTCTTTCCCATTTCCCAAATTGTTTATGCAAATTCTTTATACTGTTTTATATATTTTTTCAGTGAAGGGTCTAAAATCAGGGTGGGAAGCATTCTACCATTTTCACCTTCCTGAAAGTAATCATTTTGCTCCTAATTTCCTACTACTGTGACTCGCTCTACCTCCTGCCTTAAATATGGACCCCGTGTGTGTCTCTACGACTTCACCGAGACAAGGAATGAAAGTTAATATATTTAGAAAGTTGTAAGTCAAAACAACTTAAATTAAAGGAATTCCCCACCTCATTATTTTTTCCAATCTATAAAACCTGAAGCAACAATTGGCTTTAGTATTGTACTACCACTATCTCTCAATGATTTAACATTTTGCTATCAATTTGCCTTGTGATCTTAGCAAGTTTATTACTAGCATGGTTTATTTTTTTAATTTTCACATACAGATAAGTACTTTTTTTCACTGAGAATGTCAGCATATGATGTATTTTGCAGATGTATAATATCC
This sequence comes from Ochotona curzoniae, assembly GCF_017591425.1. Classification (NCBI taxonomy): domain Eukaryota; kingdom Metazoa; phylum Chordata; class Mammalia; order Lagomorpha; family Ochotonidae; genus Ochotona; species Ochotona curzoniae. The sequence continues at coordinate 35,162,752 of NW_024466502.1, read as the reverse complement.
CTTTAATTTAATATATGCCATCATTTGTTCATGCACAAATGGATTCCCTACTTTCATATTTGTACTTCAACCAATTTTACCATCTCAAGTTTTACCTTTTTCTCTAGACTAAAATTGATATTGTCATCCCCCAGAGCATAACATGGCTTTACTAGCATTATAACATAATTAAGAGACTAAATTCAGTGTTTTCTGGCTTCCTAATATTGGCTCTTTAAAATATAAATTTAGTTATGAAGTACTTTCCCTGAGGGAAAAAAGCAGTGACAATCAGATCAATTTCTGGCTATTAGGGTTTCATATAACAGTAGGGTTTCTGTGTTGGTTCTGGACAATTTCTCCCTGCTAGTCAAGAATCTTTCCCTAGTTGTTGCTTTTGTCGATCTGACTTAGAGGAAGGCTGTTGATTGACAATGTGAAATATGGTTCATCAGTATGAGGTTAGATCCATTTATAAACAACAAGGCCTTTGATTAGCAACTTCATAATAGCAAAATTGTAATATTTTAATATTTTAACATATACTTAACTAGAATCACATATCCACATTTCCTACATAATGCTGAACCTATCTTGACATTGTAAATTGGATGTGTTAATGATGAGGATCTAAGTTTTAGGAGAAAGGTTAATAAAGACAAAGGTCTGACTTGAATTTTTAAGATGAGGCTTTAGTAATTAAAACTACTGCCAAGGTTAAAGATGATGCTGGCATGAGACTTTATATTTATAAGGTCCTGGCATTCTCTTTACAATGTCAATATTCCATGATGATGTAATCATGACCCCTTTAGAAAGTGAGTCGTGGTGGTGGTATATTGCATTCATTATGATTGCATTCATAATGATCTGTTACTTTTGGTTTTTTAGTGAAACATGTTTCTACAACTCAACTTAAAAAAAAAAGTTATTTTAAAGGAAAACTGAGAGAGAGAAATCTCCCAATCACTGACTCATTTTACAAAAGTCTGCAAGAGCTGCGGCAGGGGCTGGGCCATGTCGAGCTCAGAAGTCAGAAATTCAACCCAGACCTCCTATGTGGGTGACAGAAATCCAAGTAACTGAATCATCACCTACTTCCCCCCTGGGGTACATTATAAGCAAGATGGATCAGAAGTATGGTCATGATTGAATACAGAAACTCCAATGAGAGATGCAAGAATCCTAAGAGGTGACTTATCCACTGTGCCAAAAGCCTACACCTGCAACTCAGCTTTTAAAAGTATGTATGCTCTGTAAATGTAGCAAAGATTCACTAATGCAAAATCAGTAGTAGTGCGATAAAAACAAAATATGTCCCTGGTCCGTGTACTATTATACAACTTTTCAGTTAAAACAATTCCGTGTATTGTCTGAATTCATGGGGTACTTCCATGTTATTTTATTTCCTATTTCCATGTGCTTCACTCAGCCCATGAGAAGAACAATAATTAATAAGCTTTTGAACATACTTTTTTTTAAGATTGGGAAATTACAATCCAATGACATTTTCAAAATATCCATACATAATTTGAACACACTTTTTTTGGTACTATGTGAGATCAAAGAACTCAAAAAGTGATGTAATTTAGAAGTATAAGGCATTTGCTTTAATTAGCATTATATAGAGCTTTGCATTTTATTTCAATTTTATATATTCTAAACTTTTTATATCAGCAAAAATCTAGTTGCTTTTATCATTTTTTTAAAGATTATTTAAAATTTTTTATTGGAAAGTCAGATATATAGAGAGGAGGAGAGACAGAGAGAAAGATCTTCGATCCATTGATTCACTGCCCAAATGACTGCAATGGCCAGAGTTGACCAATCAGATGCCAGAAGCCCAGAGCCTCTCTTCCAGGTCTCCCATGTGTGTGCAGGGTCCCACGGCTTTGGGCCTTCCTCTACTACTTTCCAAGACTAAAACCAAGGGGCTGGATGGGAAGCAGGGCTGCTAGGATCATAACCAGTACCCATATGGGATCATGCAACATGCAAGGCAAGGACTTTAGCCACTAGGCTAATGCGCCTGGCCCTGCCTTTATCATTTTTTTAAAGTCATTACTAAATATATGGATTAAGGAATTAAAAGACACAATTTTTTAGTAAATATAATTTTGCTATAAATAACAGCAAACTGTTACTAATAAAATTTGGCTCTTCCTAAGGACTCTATTTCTATTAAATGGAAAATATCATTACCTTAATTAATTTACCTTAATTATACTCTGATATAAAATTAATGACTTTGTGACACATTGAAGTAATTATTATCTAGACAACTTAACAACTAAGAGTATTTATTGAAATTTAACATTGCCACGGAATATCTTTGGGAATCCACATTTTTATATTTTCTATCTCTCAATTTTTATTTAAGCACGCTTTCTCAAATTAGAAACAAATGAATCAGATCATCTACAAGAGCATTGCACTTTTCCTATCAGTAAATTGCTGAATATATTTGACCATATGTTTAATTTACCATACACTTCAGAGACATATTTTTTAGCTCTTAGATCAATTATGAAATATACTGGGAGAATTATATATTTATATTCTGTAGTATTTAGCAATTACTGTAACTAGATTTCCCTACAAGTGTGATACCAATGCTTTTAATGAAATAGTTCTATATAATGTTGAGCTACACTTTGCACAAGCAGAGGTTAAAAAAAGTCTTTCAGCTATGTCCTGAAGGTTTCGTTCTTTACATATACACATACACACACACATATATATATATTTTCTTGATAAGGCAGATAGAAGCAAACAGAAAATGATCCCATGTCTATTGGTTCACTCCACAATTGGTCATAAGTGCTAGAGCTAAGCCAATCTCAAGCCACGAGCCAGGAACTTCTTCCGGGTCTTCTATATGGGTATAGGATCCTAAGGCTTTGAGTCATCCTCTACTACTCTCCCAGGCCACAAGCAGAGAAGTGGAGCAGTCAGAACACAAACCAGGGCACATATGCGATCCTGGTGCATTCAAGGAAAGGATTTAGCCAGTAAGCCATCACACTGGGCCCTAAAGGTTTCCATAAATGTTAGAGAATCAGGTCCCATGGGTTTCACTTCTGATCACTTTCTATGAAGCTGTGGGACTGAACTGATGACAAATTCTAATGGCAGTCATCACACTGGACACAGAAGAGCACCTTGCTCCAATCTGGAGGCTTTCCAAAAGCCATGAGAATCATGACTGGTTTCCTCTATCCCTGATTTTGTTTTCCCCAGATTCCATTCAATCCCCCTTGAGCAAACAGTTCTGGCAAGCTATTGCATCAAGCTTACTGGTTTTGCCTACCAATTGCTTTGGGGTACCAGATGGACTCTAAGCTAACTTTGCTGCATGCTCTTGAGACCATTATGCAAATTGTTGACTCCCATTTAAAATCAAACCAACAATGATAAGTTTTGACTTTTAACATTATATAACTTTTAGACTGCACACAGAATTTCAAGCATATGCTATACATTGAACAGACTTTGTTTGAGAATCATCAGGTAAATAGCCTAGTTCTATTATCTGGGTCTAAGGTAGGAGAAAAGCCCTTAAAATTTTTTGAAGTGTGTCTTCCAGTGCAATCAGCATGTCAGTATAAACAAAAATGTTTTTAATCACTATATTCTCTTAAAAAAATCCTCTGATTGTATCCAGTATTTTTGAATAGCCTCTCTTGAGTAGAATATCTAACATCATGCTTCCCTTTTAAGTCATTAAGCAAAATAAGGATCGGAAAAGAAATGAAAATGGAGAGAAATTTTGTTTTGCTTTTCATTGAACCAAGATCAGAAGTATCAAAATCAAAAGAAGCTAAGTCAAATATGTTTGAATTCTGCAGGAATGGGCTGATGTTTTGACATAGCAACCACCTCAATATAATATGTCAAATCATCATTACATATAATCCCTGGGTAAATATTGACTTTGATTATTTGACCTTAGTTATAGGAGAATAATGCCTTAAGATCTATTTAACATACATTTTTTAAAAAATTCAAGAAAAAATGTAAAGGTGTTATTAACCTACCAGAATTTAAATTATTGATTTGTAACTCTGTTACAATTCCCAATTTAACTTCTGCTCTATGACAATATGGTCTTTGAAATAGCAAGTTATGATGTATCACTAAGAAACTGAGTTATCTCATCTTTTTTCCTCTTGTTTCCAATTAAGAAGCCTGCATTTTTCTTCTTAGTTCTGGAAAATCATAATTTCTCATGTGATTTCCTATATTGTTGTTCTTTTCTATTATTTTTTACATTCATGTAAAATTTGAAGAATTGATTATCAAAGAAATTTCATGTTTTCTAAGGAGTAAAATCTTTTTTATTGACCACGAAGCAACATCTATAGCCTAAAAACAAAAACTTTATGATTTAAGAGAACTTCCAAAAATGATTATTATACTCTGATATTTTACTAGCCATCGTAGAGTGTCAAAGGAAAAATTAGATAGAAAACAATCAATGTGAAGCAGAGGGGGCACATTCCAGGAAATAGGTGAGCACAGAATGAGACAGAGGAGCAATTAGAGACTGACAGACAGAGGTAAGCATTGGACACAACAGTGTGGTATTGCAGCGACTGAAAATCCAGGAGCATTAAGTGAGCAGGGATCAGAACTGCACCAGCAGCTAGAACTCCTCAAGCAACAAGGTGGAAAGGGGCATGCACTGGGAGCTCAGGAAGTGAACCCAGACAAAGAACTGACCAGCTTGCTGCTCTGTTTGATTTAACCAGGAGAGAGACAGCAGCAGCTCCCAGACAGGTGGTGTGGGAACGTGGTGGATTTCATAGACCAGTCTGCCACCTAGAGCCAAATTGGGCACCATTTTGTGTAAGAACGCAAAGGCTGCTGAGCCCTGAGCTGGGAGTAAACTCATTTCTGCCTCAGTGAACTGCAACAATGTGGTATTCTACAGGTTCCTTCCAAGACAGGTCTGGGTAGCCCTCGGACATGATGGCCAGCAGATCAAGAACTCTAGTAGTGGCACATCAGGTGCCATTACTTACAGTGTGGCAAAGAATTTAAGACTGCAGGGACAATAATGAGCTGTGCATGCACTGATCTGGGAGTGAACTCACAGAGCTCAGTGCATTGCACTGGCCCCACAGGGAAAATAATACTAACTTAGGCATTTTAAGGGTTAAAACAGGTCCATTGGCCCTAAGACATAATGGTCAACAGGTTCTGGTAAGATCACCACCAACAACAACCTAGCTATATAGGACACCTGGTGTCTCCCTAATCCTGGGAACTGCTACAACCAGAAGTGGGAGGATGGTTGTACAGACAACAGTGCAGCCTCAGCATGGTATCATAGGAGGTGGAGAGTAGTGAGCCAGGAGTTAGGGCTCCGAAGACTGTGGTGAAGTCTAACATACTTGCTGGAGGAATGGGACAAGTGACTGCAAACAAAGAGCTGTGTATCAACTATAATAAATAAAGCCTATTTGTAGACCTGTGGGTGATACAGCTTAGAAACCCGCCCCAAGGAGAAGAATCTGCTAAGCAGAAGTACAATGACCAAGAGCAAAAGAAGAGACAAAAGAACAATGAATATTACTGAAGACTTCCCTGCAAAGGAGTAAAAGCTTTGCAAACTTCAGAGTTAACTGAGGAAGACATTGAAAAAATCGGTGACACAGAATTCAACATTTGTTATAAAGCTTCCTATCAACAATGAGAAGCATGTAATGCAGGAGCTGAAGCAATTTAAGGAATATATCACACAGAAAATGAATCAAATGAAAGCTGATATATCAGAAATGAAGAATACAGTGGAGCAAATTAAAAGTACAGTGGATTGTCTCCAAAATAGAATTAATGAAACAGAAGAAAGAATCTCAGAATTGGAAGATATTTCCTGTCACCAGGGGAAACAAACAAAAAGCTGGAAGCAGAGCTGGGTCAAGCTTAAAACAAGTGTTCAAGAATTAAGACACACTATTAAAAGGCCAAATATAAGAGATATGGGAGTCCCAGATGGTGCAGAAAGAAATGCTGGGATTAAAGATATATACAATGAAATAATAAGGGAAATTTTCCTTAATCTAGAGAAAGACTCGGGAAACAACATCCAAGAGCAGCACAGAACTCCCAACAGGGTTGACCAAAAGTGATTTTCAGCATGATACATGATAATCAAGCTCTCCTTAATTGAACGTAAGAAAAAGATCCTTAAATGTGCACATGAAAAACATCAATTGACATATAAAGGAACGCCAATTAAACTAGCAGGATACCTCTCACAGGAAACTCTAAAGACCAGAAGAGAACGGAGTGACATATTCCAGATTCTAAAAGAAAAAAAAAAAGTCAGCCCAGGATAATGTACCTAGCAAAGCTTTTCTTTGTCTTTGAAAATGAAATAAAATTCTTCCATGGTAAAGTTAAAAGAATTTGCCCCTTTCAAACCTGCCCTACAAATGATACTTGAAGACGTTCTCTTGACAGAGAAGAGAAATAGCAACCACCAGAACCAAAGGCAAATGTGAAGAACATCTCAATAAAATAAAAACAGATGACTAAATCAATGAACAATCCATTCCCAAAGTGACGGGACCAAATTACCACCAATTCCTATTAACCCTGAATGTAAATGGCTTAAACTCATCAATAAAACATCATAGATTAGTAGAGTGGATTAAAAAACCTGTCTATTTTTTTTTCATACAGGAGACATATCACACTAACAAAGATCAGCAGAAACTGTATCTCATGGATTTTGATTTTTTTTCTTTTATTTTCATCTCTTCAAACACTTTCTTTGATTAAATTCTTCAATGACTCATAGATCATACAGTAGCATCATTTTCTTTAAGAAGGTTCTTGATTTTCTGTTCCATTTCTTCAGTGACACATTAGTCATTCAGTAGCACGCTATTTAATTTTATGGCATTTTTAATTTCTTTCTTCCTGTTTTGATCTTGTTTTGTGGCCTTTCCTTTAAGGGGTTGTACAGTAATTGTGTAATGGAGACTATCATATCCAGTAGCATGTTACTTAATTTTAGGGAATTGTAAATTTCTATTTTTTTCTTCCTGTTGTTGATTTTGTATTGTGGCTTTTCATTTAAGAGGATGTATAGCAACTTCCTAATGGAACCTTCATATACAGATATGAGGATACCATGTATTATGCATGTCTATTTCCAGATCAAAGATGAACTCCAAATAAAACTGTTAACTATATCTTGACAATACGATGCTGGGACTCTGCCATTGTCCATTCCCACAATGATGGACATATGACTGTGTATGAAGAACTATATAACAATATAGGGCAACTTAGCTGGAGTGAAACAGTACTTGGGGAAAGGTTGGAGAAATCCCAGGGCCTATGGAACTGTATCATAAAATGATATAAAATTAATAAGAAAAGAATTTTAAAAATGCAATATCCTGTATTACCTGGAAGTAGATTCCATGTAAGCATTAATGAGTTGATGGGAACTACAGCTTCTTTTCTGCACAGAGAAGTTATGTCTCAAGTGTATATGATAGAAAACAGTGTATAGCATTTTATAGTTTACCATAGACAAATAAGATTCCCAAATAACAAATGACATTCTTGTTTGAATATAAAATGAATAGAATTTCATCATTTTGTGAGAAAATGTGGAAAGAAAGAAAAGGACTGGTTATGTGAAACACCCTGATTGATGTTGCATTTCTACCTCAGGATCTTGATTGCAAATTGATTTTGTTCAAAGTTGTTTTACTCATATGCACATATGTATGCGTGTACATACATATACACACATATATGAACATGTATGTGAATGTACACAGATACATGATCTCATATACATGTATACACATGATGCTAACTTAGTAAAAATATTCAAAAGCATGTCTGATTCAACTTCCTACGGTTAAAATATGATAGAGGCTGCAAACTGCCCTGTGAGCTCACACTACCACCTCTGAAATGTACAATACATCCATGTTTGCATATTAGAATTATGCTACCTCATAGTAGTAGAAATGAAACATGGACAAGTTATAAAAACTCTGAATATAATTGTTAAGTGGAATAAAAGCATCCTCCATTTGAAATTTAAAAGGGAGAAAAAAGCATGAATCTCCCTTTTAGTCATTGTTATTGGCATCAGACTGCAAGGAGGATTTGGTGAACAGACCAAAATGTCCCAGTTCAGCCAGCTGCACTGATGGAGCAGGTGCCTATGCACTCATCGACAGAGCAAAGACCCAGTTCTCACATGTGGAAATTTTCCAAAAGATAAAATGTGTTCTCTATAAACATATCTACCCTTCAGCAGCTATCATACTTCCACAATTTAAAAAAATCATCAATGAGATCATTTCAGAAACTACAGTCTACTTACAAATCATGATGCCTAATCTTGGAATTTAGCAAGTGTAGCATCCATTGTATTCTGAGTTGAAAATCTTATAGTAGGAAGTGCATCCCTTCAAGTGTTGGCTGAAAATGAGTTCCAGGGCCATTCGCAACTGCATAATTTTATTCCAGGAAAATGTGTAAAATGTAAGAATTATAGTATATTTAACTATGTGAACATAAATACACCTACACACATGTGTGACTCAATTCCTTTCTATGTATATAGAGGAAAGGAAGTTCTAGTAAATTCACAGCATAAGAGCCTTATTTTCGCCAATAAAGTCCTCAAAAAAGGCAGAATATACAACTTTCAGAAAAGTTAGATACTAATTCCCAAGTGTCATTGCTGGTAGATTTTAAATTCAGATAATGTTGCTTGGCAAGATAACTGTCTATTATTCTGAGTACTGTACGAATACACTTGCGACAGATATGTTCCTTTTGAAACCTGAGCAGGATGTTACCAATTGAATTATATATAAAAGATGTTTTTCAAATATCTTAAGCATTTAAATTACTGTAAAGGCCACCCATGGTATATCTAAAATAATTACATTTTACAATGAATGTGTCAATGTGCCAAGTGGTATGCATGAGTGTCATTTTCCAGGAAACTTTCATGGGAGCTAGTTTTTAATGACCCTACTCATAAAATGGCTCCTTACTGTCTATGAGAGAGTACCATTACTAGGAATGAAGAGATTCCTTAAGTAGCTAAATCTGCCCACAAATTTGCCCATCAAAAACTGCTTTAGTCTTTGCTTCTGTTTGGGAATTACCTTTTGTTATTGCTGTTGTGTTTCTGTTGTTGTTACAGCTGCAATTGTGATTTTTGTTCCTTGTAAATACAAGTTCTTACAAATAAAAAGGCATAAAGAAAAATAGAGCCGGGGGGTGGGAGGGAATGGACTTGACCTTCTTGTGAATTTTTCTCTCATTCCTCCCATTATTTCCTTTTTATTTATTAAAATGGCTCTGTAGTTCAGCAAGGGAAAAACAAAAGGAATGGAAATTCATTTAAGTACTCTCTTTTATTTATGTTAACATTTCATCACATGCTGTTTAACAATTTAGTAAATGTTTATTATGCACAGTGCTGCATTCTCAAGAGAATAAATAAGTTTCTGTCAGCACTTCCTTTATGAAATCCTATTTTGGTTGTGGATTTTAAAAATTCATAATAAACAATTCTTTCAGGAAGAAGCCAAGAAGGGAAATGCTCTGACATTGTTGATAAGTGAGCTTGGAACTAAAGGAATGGAAAACAAACACGGGCATAAATATGCACAGTGTATGTGTGGCAAGACTCAAAAGGAGCTGGGGGGCGGGCAGAAGACAGTGAACAGAAAGGGGGAGACAGAAAGAATAAGATCATTAATGCCTAGATTTTATGATCCTTTAGAAGAAACACAAGGCAGACCTTTCTGATGGTTCAGCATTAACACTCTTCATAGTTCATCGCCAGTCATGTTCACACAATGAAATAGAAAACCACAGAAAATAGACTCAATGATATCCAGGGTCTTCCCAGCTCCAAAGTTTTATTATTCTATTATATTAAGGAAAAAAATAGAATAGAAAATAAATGTCAAATAAATGTCAAAAGATGCAGAATGACAGTTTCTACTGCTCTCATATTTTATATTGCTTGCCTTCATGCACACACATGAGCATGGGAGCACACGTACACTCACACACACACACAGTCACAGGAGTCTTCAGGAAGCCCATGGAAAATATGTATCATGAGAAAGCTAGGCATGGGCTTCACTGTATCAAAGTGAACTTTCCTTTAATTCTATTTCTCCCATGTAGTGTTTGAGGTTCCCTTATACATATGGATTTTTTCTAGTTCTAAACTATTTACTCACAAGTGAGAGAATTTGATTGGAAAGAGAGTAAAATCCTTGGTTTCCTAACCTAGTTATTTAGTTTTTGTTAACAGAATGAGAACATTTATTGATTGATCATTTCTCAGACCCTCTTAGACATCACTTCAGTAACTTATCCAACCTTTTTCACAATTCAAAAGGTAAGTCTGTTATGATAACATTTCAACTTTTCAGGTGGGAAAGAATAAGCAAAAAACAAGTGACCAGCGAGTTTTCCAAAGTCCAGGTGCTAATCAATAGCAAAACTGGACTTTCCAAGCAAGTGGTGAGGTTCTGAGCTATTTCCACATACTTATCTAAACCCTTCCTAAGGGAACAGGTCTCACTGTATGACCCAAAGGGAATAAACAGCCATCCATTTTTTTTTGTTTGTTTACATAAAATACTTTTTGAATGCAGAACCTTCAGAAAAAGATAACACATGAAATAAAGATCTTCTATAAGCCATGTTTCAGGTTCACTTGAAACAATTACAGAGAGAATGCAGGAGAGACACAATAGTGGAGAGGTGGGGGGCGGGCAGTTGAGGAGAGAAATATATCCATGTATTGGCTCACTTCCCATAAGGTCTCCACTGCTTAGGTTAGGCCAGGTGTAAGCCAGGAGGCCACCCTCTGCTGCTTTTCCAAGGCCATTCACGGAGCTGGATTGGAAATAGAGCAGTGGGAACACAAACTGGCACACACATGGGATTCCAGCATCACAGGTGGTGGCTTTACCCACATCACACTGCGGGGCCCCTGAGAGAATATTCTTATAGCTTGCTTTGATTCCAAAGAGTTTTAGCAAATTATCAATAAGCAAGCATTTTCCAATGTCATCTGGCTCTTGAATGTTCATTTAATTCTGTCGCAGTTTTTTCTGATAATTATTGTTATTTAAATACATAAACCAAATTCATTGATTTAATCTTGCCCAAGCCTCAGCGATGATTTCTAAATAATAATTAAATTAATTCATCTGGTTACATTGGTTTTCTTTGTTACATAAAAATTTGCCAAAGCCAACCTAAAAATGACATGCATTTTTTGTCTGAGTGTTTCTGTGGCTTCAGGAAGGCACACTTTATTTCTCCAGGTCCTTTGCTGAGACTGACATCAAGATCTCGGCAGGCTGCATGCTCATCTGGAGACTCAAATGAGTGGGTTCGCCTTTGAAGTTGAGGGCAGAATTCATTTTTATTGCTACTGTGGAGGAGAGGCCTTTGGCATCCCTCTAGCTATGGGCCAGAGGCTGCCTTCAGCCACAAAATGTCATTTCTAATTCCTTGCCAAGTGATTCTGTCCAGGGACAGTTCATACATCACTTGCTTCTTCAAGGCCAGATGCCAGAAAGAGCAAGAACCAGTAAGGGAAATCTTGTATGCTATTTCTTCAACACATCCAAGACTCTTCTTGTGTTCTGTTGGTTAGAAGTGAAGGTGATCAGGAAAGGACAATCCACTCCAAATATGCCACTTTATCATAAGAATTGTTTTGAGCTGGTAAAATTGTAAGTCTCTGAAATTTTTATTCCTTTAAAAACAGAACCCTCTAAAGTAACTAAGCTATCCTAAGTCCTTTCCCCAGAGGCAACTCTGATCTTCTCAGAGATAAGCACTCAATGCCACACGTAGACAGACATAATCACACACCAACAGATGTCCCATCCATAATCCCAAGGGCTCTTTTCTCTCCTTTTCCTTGTGTCTCTTCTTCAGCCCATCCCAGCATTTACTTAATTTGTTAAATGTTTCAGCCCCAAATTCTAACCATCCTTCAAGATTTCATCTCAAATTACATTTTCATTTTGTCTTGCTAAGCTGCTGAGAGTCACATCCATACTTGCAGGGTAGCAGATAACAGAAAGGAACATCAAAAAGTGCCTATGCTCCTCCTCACTTGGTCCTCTCCCCATCATAGCAGCTTCCATGGCAAGTTGAATAACCAAAGTAAAAGGCATGAGTCTTGGTCACTTTTAATTTGGGGTTCATACAAATACTAGTTTCCCTTATTATAAAATCCTAACATGTGTGGTAAGAGCCTCCAGACCGGCATTTCAGTGGTGCCCTCATTCCACTGGAGTTTCAGCTCATCTTGAGGAGTATGGTGCAAAGCACCTTCAGGTGTCCACAAAGTAAGTTACATGTGAGATACAAACTTCAGCAATTTGTTGAAACACATCAAACATACCCTCAAAACTTATGGACAATGCTAATTTTCTTATATTGAAGGATCTATGCAAAACAACAGGTGTTGAGAGAAGCTCTCTGTGGGTGCAAGATCGCTACTGAACTTTTACCTCCACCAGGACTACACAATTGTCTACCATGGACAAAACCATGACATAAATGCAAGGTCTCCATTGATGCCCACTGATACCATGATACATCCAACAAATCCTTAATGAAACGTCCAGAATTTCATTAGTAAACTCCTTGAAATTAGCAGCTGTGTTTGGCCAAGATTTTCAGCAATGTGGGAAAGTGACAGAGTTATCCTCCAAGCAAATCATTCCTACAACAGCAATCCTATGTCTTTCATTTTTGTCCAAAGGAGAACAAAAAAGGTTTTTACCCACCCCACCACAACATAAGAAAACCTACAGATATTTTAATCTGACACATCATAATCTCAAGAGAAACCAATTATTACTTAATTTTTAATATTATTAAAGATAATGTCATAGAAAAATCTCAATTTAATTTGATAATAGAAACCTGTAGAGTCAAAATTATATAAAAAATGAGGAATGAATACAAACAAGAGACTTTTAAAAGCATTTTGTCCCATTAGAAGCCTACACATGATTTGGGAAGAAAAGTTATTTTTACATTATTCAGGCTGTGCATTCAGAAACACAGTATAGCTCTTCATTTACGTAAATATTTTATCTCTCTCAGTAAAGTTTTATCAAGTCCTCTCCATAGATCTTACCATTTTCTTCTGAGGGTTATTTTTAAATAATATATGAGAGGTTTTTCAGTTGCTACTGAGTATAAACAAGGCTTCCCATTATGTTGTCCAGTGATAACCAGTGGTTTGAATAGCAATTGATTTTTGCACATTCGACTTTCATCTGACTGTTACTAACTCTATAAAGTTTTGAAACTGGCTTGAATGGAAATAGCATATACCAAAGATGTGTCAAGGCTTTGACAATCACTTTTTACTAAATGATCTAATTAGACATTCTTTGAATTTCTATGTGGCCTCCCTTATTCAGTTTTAATATTATACTTAAATTTCAGAGAATCTTGCTGATTGAGGTATTATTTTAAACATTCATTTAACTACTTAAAAATCAGGGTTACTGAGAAGCAGAGAGAGATCTTCAATCTATGAGTTCACTCCTCAGATGATGACAATGATCAGAGGTTGAGCCAGGCCAAGGTCATAAGCCAGAAACTTCATTCAAGTCTGACATGTGAACGGCAGGGAATCAAGCAATTGGCCCACCTTCTGCTGATTGTCCCAGTCCATTAGCAAGGATGTGGATCGAACGTGGGGGTATTGGAACTCAAACTGACACCTAGATAGGATGATGTCATTGCAGGCAGTGGCTTTATCTACTGCACCACAATGCTGGCCCTGAGTATTGAGTTTCAATACCGAGAAGCACATAGAGACTTTTTTTTAACCTATTATAAGAATATTACTTAATGCATGAGACAACTATATGTCATCACTTTTATTCTGTTGTTTTCTGCAAGATACATGTTTAATTAAAATTTAAGAGAAACTGAGGACATATATTTTAAATAAAAATACTTCTTGTACATCTTGATTGCCAATATTAAAACTGAGATGCCTCTTTTGACTTCATCTTGTGTTTTTATGAACTTCTCCCCACTTCCTAACTATGCAACTAAAGTGACAAAATATTATTTTAAATATTGAGATAAAATTGTATTTTAACAAATATTTAGATTTAACTGTTTAATTGGCATTAATATCTGTTACTAGTGTTTTATTATTCTGTATTTTGAGCTTTAAATTTCATTTCCTTCTTTTGCAATTTAGAAGGAAGCATACTAATCCTGAATTTTTGAATAATTTGAGAAAAAAACAGATAAATAGAACAAACCTTTTTTCAGCTGCAATAAGTAAAATGCTCCAAAATTTGGTTAATATAGCCACTCAAATACTTACAAAGCATCATTTTTGGGTACAAGCTGCAAAACACATAGGACATTCACAACTTTTAGGCTTCCGTATACTGAGAAATAAGATAAAAAGAAAAGGGAAAGTTTTTTTTAAACACTGAGTGTCAGATAAAATCTATAAAGGTCTAGGGATGTCCTTGACTAAGTCTTTCTTAGGAACAAATGAAACATTAAACTTTCTCAAGTTTTCCCCTCATTTTCTTTTGAGTATAACACCTGTGGTTTCACCTGCTAAATCTTTATTTTTGGTGACAGGTGAATACAGGCTTTCTTCTTTTCGTGCTTAAACATTTTCAGAAAGCTCCCTGTCCCCGTACCTTAGGTCACACACAAGCAGGCTCTCCTGCCATGTAGCCCCACCCCTGACCAGGCATAGAGTCCCACACTTTGATTCCTGTATGACTTTGTTCACTTCGTCTTCAATATACAGTTCCACCCCCATGATTCAGGCCACTGTAGAACTCGTCACTGGCAAAGACTCTTTATAGCTACGATTCCCACTTCTCTCAACAATTACACACTGGCTGAGGTCAAGATGAATGTATCAGGGGTCTTCCACATGCTGCTGGTCTGCATCTTAAGTCACCAACCTCCCAGAAGTTACACTTCAGCAGAGCAGGACTACTTTAACTGTCACTTTGCAGTTCTGTACCAAGGAAGCAGTCTAGGAGCTATCTTTCCTTCCTTTTTACCTCCACACCTATTGTTGGTTTATTTTGCTGTAGTAATAAGTGAAATGATCTTGAAAAACGTTGCTACTTCATGATACTGCTAGTGTTCCATTTAAGCTCTCTCTCATGTTATTCAAAACCACAAGTTGTAGAAAGGTGATACTTCTATTAAAGGAATGAAATGGTGAAGCTTTTCCTTTCTCAAGCAATATACTTTTTTTTCTCCATTGTCATTGTTCTCTCCCCTCTTCATGCTGCTACTTAGAAAGGTTCAGTGCTGCTTTGCGCAGCTGAGAAGCTCTCCTCTATGGAATATTTAGCTTTTGGAAGATGGAATCAAAAGTGAGGTGCCATCTAAGTCAGCTGTGCTGTAAGAATTAGCACATATTTGTCAATGTAATATAGATCACATACTTCAGTTTGATTTTTCAGATAGTCAGTGACAATTTCTCCTGTTTAAGTATGTTCTAAATATTTCGGGGCACACGCTTATAGTAAGAATTATTCATTGTTTAACATCTGAACTCCAAATTGGACTAAGTTTTCTGTAGTTGATTTTGCTAACACTATGAGTCTCAGATTGGGATGGAGAACAAGACTAATATGTTGCTTATACTAGATCATAGTGCAGGGAATGCTATAGAGAATTAGAATCCATTCTCAAACTCAGGATAAAGGTTGTATAAATGTATGTGTGTCAAGCATATCTTTAAAAAGGATGTGCAATCTGGGGAGGTGGAGAGAGAAAAGAACAATGGGCTTATTGAAGGCTGAGAAATTCCAAGTCTAGATGAAATATTAAAACAGGAATGCATTACTAATACACACTTTCTTACCCCAATTTCACTTTAGGAAATCAATCTTGTTAATGTTATTAGTGGAAAAGATTAAGAATAAAAGTATTTGCTTATCACATAACTTCCACAAGTTTCAGAGTTTGACTTAACAATATATGGAAAGAGTTTTGGCAAAATGAGCATACAGTTTTCACCTTTATATAGGACTTATTGGAGGAAAACAAAAATAACTTTTCAGCAGAGGAAACATTTCAAAGAGATAAAACTACATTTTTTTTGGATGCTTTCCATATCAGCCTCTTAACTAGGCAAATCTTATCCCAAATCTCAGATCACTTTCTGTGGAGAACCCTCCAATAATCACCTCCCTTATGTCTCAAGTCCATTCCTGTGGTCCCAGATATCTTTGAGGGTAAGGACCATTTCTCATTCATCTCCATGTCAAAAAATCTAGCAATCAACAAATTTCAAGAATATTACACTATGTAGTCTCAGTTATCTGTGATTACTTTGAAATTTACTGTATATGGGTAAGACAGTCATTTCTGCATTTGATTATTGTTTATAGTCCTGTGCATATTCTCATTAAACTAGGGTATTTTGCTTTTTACCAGATACAATGTAAATTAAAGTTATGTTGATTCAAAAGTGAAGGAGTAAGACCCGGCGAGCTGGCCTACTGGCTAAAGTCCTCTGCTTGCATGCTCCAGGATCCTATAGTGGCACATGTTCTAATCCCAGCAGACCCACTTCCCATCCAGCTCTATGCTTGTGGCCTGGGAGGGCAGTCAAGGATGGCCTAATGCCTTGGGACCCTGCACCCACATGGGAAACCGGGAGGGAGCTCCTGGTTCCTGGCTTCAGATCGGCTTAGCTCCGGTCATTGTGGTCACTGAATGAATCATCAGACCGAGGATCTTTGTCTCTGTCTCTCCTCCTCTCTTTATGTCTGCCTTTCCAATAAAAAATAAATCTTTCTTTAAAAAGTGAAGGAGTAAAAGCATAAGAAAAGAGTGAGGGATGATGACAGGGAAGGAGGGAAGAGAAGGAAGAAGGGAGAGAAGTAATATATTCTTAGAAATCCATCTATGACCTATACTGAAACTGCTAATAACAAGTAATTTTTTTAAAAAGAGGTAGAAATATGAGATAAAGAGTCAGAAGAGGGGGAGAGAGAATAGGAGAGAGAGAAAGACAGAGGGAGGGAGAGGAAGAAATATTTTTGCGTGGTAAAACCTGCACTAAAATTGCATGAAAAAAAAAGTACTTTGAGCAGATTTTGAAATAAGAAAAACTTGAAATAATTCTAAAATGTACAGGGACAGGAATTAGAAAAATATCAGAAAATCTTTATACAAGGTTAATATCTACCAAGAGTTAGGGCATGAAATATTGTAAGATTTTGAGTTACAAGCCAGAAAAAGTGAAGTTCATATTGAAAGTTAATAATGTACTTCTGTTTTAATTAGATGTTTCACTTAAGGCATTCACATTAGTTTCTTATTTGGAAACTACTCTAGGTAGATATTTATAAAATAAGTTTTCTCTACTTATTAAAAAAAACAATGAAATGATCAGTATTACTGTGCTATTTAGGTTTCAGTTAAATCAGTAAGATCATACTTAATGAGTGACAATAGGAATAGAAGTTTGAATTTTTAAAATCAAACAGTATTTTAAAATCTTAAAAAATATTCAGGAACTTTATCCAAGTAATTTCATTTTTATAGGTTATTCAGGTATAGAAGGTGTTTTATCTTTAAGAAATATGCTAATTCATTATCTATAATATCAAAGTACAAGAAACAACTTAGTTATCCAATGAGCAGAATATCATTAAACAAGAAATAACATACATATTCAGTTTGAAATTACATGACTCTTCAACACATTGATAGAATACATGGAACTACATATATTAAGCAATTAAAAACATAATAATAAAATGTAATCTGTATTAAAGGAATTCTAGGAAAAATAACAAAATTATCACCTGACATTTTTGAATCATTTTTGTGAATGTTTTAAAATATGAGCTCATTTACACCTCAAAGCAGTCCCAAGGAATAAAAGTATTGTTATTTCCATTTTACAATTAAGGCTGTAAGTAATTTGAAAACTGTTGGTGTTTGAAAAAATATGACAGCTACCTAAAGCGAGAGATAGCACTCACAGGCACAGCTATAATTATGTGTTCAGGATAATTTCTTTTCACTTTAAAAACTTTGTTCTCTATTTTATTTTACTGTATGTAATATGATTATGTGTATAAAGATATTGTTTATTACTGAATATCAGCATCTAATTTTTAAAAAGTAAACCTAAATAAAACAGGACCTAGAGATTTTAAGATGAACAATGATATTTCCTTTGAACTCCCTTGAGTTCTGCATTATGAAGAATCTCTTGGTGCCCTGGAATCTGATTAGTTAGCAATGAGGCCCAACAGTGAAGCTGAATTCTTCTGCTTGGAAGGCAGCATACCAGGGTATCATTTAATTGCAATACCAGGAGGCTAATAGAAAAAGATGAGATCACACTGAAGCCATTAGTCTCAAGGAATAGGTGGAAATCAGCCAAGCGAAAAGGAAGCAGGTGTCTAAGATAGACAGAAAGAGACACAATTAGTAGTTCCCTGGATTTGCACAGGAGCCTCCTGAGGCTCATGTAACCACTTCCCAGCAGGTGTGCAGTCTGATACTTCACAGGGCAAACTGAGCCAAGGGATTTCAGGGTAGCAGTTACCTAGCTGGAAACAAGGTTGTTACTCCAGGGAGGAGTAGGATATGTGGCAATGACTTGCAAATCCCCAAAGAGCACTGCTCCATTTCCCTGGGCCACAGTCTGCAAGATGTGTTGTAAACACACCTTGGAAATGCATCCGTTCAACTGTCATTTCCATCCCAGCATAGTATTTCTGTAGCTTGTTTCAAGTCATGTTTAGTTCAAAATGTGCATAGTGAAGTACAACCTTGGGTCACGATATTGTGGCACCTCTGTGTTCAAGTGAGTAAAGTGTGATCACTTCTTATGTAACTCACTTTTAAATTGTATAATGTGCTTTACCATTATACAATCAAAATCAATAGCACAAAGCTAACACATTCTCATTTTCAGGATGAACTAAATTGACAATTTCATTTGTGATAAATGATTTTTAAGTATTGAATCTAGTGACACATCTAAGACATCTAGCTTTATATTCTTATTCACATGTTTTAGAAGCACTCCTAAGTCCATTCTCTATTCTGTCAAGGAATAAGTATAACCATACAGAAAGGGTAACTGAAAAAAAGGCTTTATAAATAAAATCACATGTTTTGCTTACATATTCAAGTATTAGTATAAGTGTGAGCGCAATTGTTCATCTGTCAGAAAGAAGTATCCTACTTGGAAATGATTACTATAGTATATCCTCTAACTACCAAGTTTCTTTATGTAAGTATTTCCTTTATACAGTAATATACATGTATAACTCAATATATTATTGTTTTATTTTTCTATGTAACAGATTAAAACAATGAAATCTGTGCCTTTTACTTAAACCAAGTAAGGGATTTACCAAATATTATAAGAACATTCAGACTCTTCATCCAGGCCAGTACAATGTTAAATATTATTGCTCCTCACATTCAGTCATTAGATTGGTATATTGTAAGATGTGGAACAAGTATAAATTACAGATGGAAATAGCTATTATGTTAGCTACAGATAGATAGATAAAAAAGACATCGATAATAGACATCAACATTTCCAAGAGCAAATGATTTACACTGTATAAGCTCAAGAAGGTTTTAAAGTTGCAAATCCTTTTTGAATGACTTTCTGCAGTTAGAAAGTAGTTATAATCTGGCAATATTTGTTCACAGTAATGCCCAGTACAAACATATAGAGAGGTTGAGTGTTTTAAATGATATTAGTACCAAATCGTAAATGACAACTGCTATATAATCCCTCTGTTGTCTGCATAGCCTGTATGTCAACACAGGGCATACCTGGTTGGATTTTCAATGTGTGTCAGTTAGGGATTTGAATAAAATACACATGTCTAGAATGCTTCAGTTTCTACAAAGGTAGAATTTTTATCTGAGCCTACAGTATTAGTGATTGGGAATAGAGCTCCATGAACTTACAAAATGGATTCTATGCCGTTCTTAATGACTCGTCTTGATCAATATTGAACATAATGACAACATGGCCTGCACTTGGATGGCAGGACATCAAAACACTCTTATAGACTAGGTCCAAAATATCTGATAACAATCATGAGCCCTGGATAAATCAAAACACTCTTTGCAGTCAGTTTCGTAGTGTATAAAGTAATTCACAGCTCTCAAATCCTGTAAGTCCATTACCTGAGTTACTATTATTCATTGAGCAAAATAATTTGTAAACTCCTACTATTCCAGGTAGAATTATTAAAAGTTCTATTAGAAAGTTTGTCTATGCATGTTGAATTTCTCAGGCTGGCTTCAGTTTCAACGGAGAAAAAATTATTAACACCAATGCCATAAAAATAAGCCTAGATCATAATGTCAAAAGCTAGAAAGTTGAACTTTATTTGGTAGGCAAAGAAGAGGGATTTGAAGGTTACTGAGCAGGGGTGACATAATCAAAGCTATACAAAGGAAGATTAATTTGGCAGCTGAATGTGGAGTGAGTAGATTAGAAGTAAGACTGGCGGCAGGAAGAAGAGTTATAGCAGTAGTTTAGGTAAGCAGTAATAAGACTGCTAACTGGGGCTAAGGTAATGTTCGAGAGGAACGGGCGGTGTGAGACAGTAGGGAGAAAGAATTGACAGCCGTGGATGAATCCCTGGTAACGGGATGGGGAAGGAAAGGATAAATCAAAGCGCACTCTGAGATCTTGAGTCTTCTGTGACTGCAAAAGAATACTGAGGAGCACCAGTTAGAATTCAGGGGAGGAACCCAACTATGAGGTGAAAATGGTGAAGGCATTGACATACATTGAGATAATAACACTAACAAACCATCTCTGGCTAAAAAATGTCACTGGGGACTTAAAAATTCTAATCTATGATTTAAAAGACACAAGGAAATCACCAAAAACCACTATGTGTAAGTCCAATTTAAAAAAAAAATCAGTCATATAAACCATTCGTCACACAACTAGGTTGTCCAAAGATTTTGAAAAATATTGTCTGCTTCATAGGTTGAACCCTTGGTTTGTCCAATTGCTAAAAATATGCGTGTGTTCTATAAATATGGTTATTTAAGGGCTTTGGGCTAGTTAATTCATTCTGGCATCATCTACCTTGTAATCTATAACAGAGTGGTTTCTTTTGCCAGGATTTGGTGACAACAATACAGTTTTCTTCCTGGCATAAATCCTTTCCCAATGTTTAGTTCTGGCAATTCTGATTTATCCCGATTTAGATTGTGTGCCTTTGCCCAACTTAATTCTTAAAATCTCTGAGTGAGCATTTTGAGTGATATACTCCTCAAACCTACTGTAACATGCTAAAATCTCTTGCAACACTGAGGTGAAACATCTATTAGTTGATTCCAAAGCATTTCTTTGACTTTTGTATTATATTATCCACTATTCTGCATACATTCCACACATAACTCCACCTTCTCTATTCACCACCCCCCCATACACATCTACATAGAGCTTGTGGTCTCAAGCAACGATAAAGACGGCTTAACCAATGTTTTCCTCTTATGCCTGCTCAATAACATTACCAGGAAATTCCTCTTTATTTGCCTTAATTTCATGATTGATGAACATCTTAGGATAGCTGCTATTAATCCCAGTGTGCATGAACAAACTTTGGGAAAACAAAAGCAGGACCTGGCAACCATGCTAGATGCATTTTGTGGAAGAGATGAAGATACTGTGCAGTTGCTCTAGAAGGTTCTGCTCAAACTGCTTTGCTTTCATTCACTTTAGGAAAAAGCCAAGATACCAGAGCTTTGTCTCTATCAATCGCTCAGCTTCAGAACTGAGAGCTACACTTATATTGAAGCATAAATTATTGTTATTTTTTTTAGTTCATTTTAGTTATTTGAAGGTCAGAGAGAATCTTCTATCTACTTATTAACTTCTCAGATGTCCACAACAGTTAGCTCTGTCAGGCAAAAATTGAGACTGGAACTCAGTTTAGGTTTTCCAAGTAGCCGAAAGAGACCCAACTACTTGATGCTCCACAGTCATCTGGAATAAAAAAATAAAGCCAGGAGAAGCACCCAGGTACTCTGACATGAGATGTAGACATCTTCAAGCAGGGTCCTAATCAGCAGGGAAACCCTTGACCTTTGACCCTTGACCTTTGTAGGCTGCATCCTTTTTTTTTTTTAATGATTTATTTATTTTTATTACCAAGTGAGATATACAGAGAGGAGGAGAGACAGAGAGGAAGATCTTCCATCCGATGATTCACTACCCATGTGACAACAACGGCCAGTGCTGCGCCGATCCGAAGCCGGGAACCAGAAACTTCTTCCAGGTCTCCCACAGGTGCAGGGACCCAAAGCCTACGGCTGTCCTCAACTGCTTTCCCAGGCTACAAGCAGGGAGCTGGATGGGAAGTAGAGCTGCCGGGATTAGAACCACCGCCCATATAGGATCCCAGCACGTTCAAGGTAAGAACTTTTAGACACTAAGCCACCATGCCGGGCCCTTGTAGACTGCCTCCTTAACAGGCATCTTAAACTCTGGTAGAATGATATAATATTTGATTAACAGTTACAGTTCTCCCCTAAATATGGTAGAGTGATGCAGCTATGGGCACTAAAAAGGAATAATATTAAAGATGAGTGACAAAATCTAGATAACCAAAGTGCTGAGTAGGAAAGGAACCCACATAACATTAATAAGAATATTTCATAAGTCAAAATATACTAGAGAAAGTGACAGAACTCAACAAATCAGTAATATCTATTACATTCCCTCTAGTGGATTTTACATCAGTTAATCCGCTCTTGAAACTTGGAAAGGCCTGAAAAGGAGCAGCTGTGGATGCTCAACTTCTTTATTGTTGCTGGAAGAAATGCTTTCTTCATCAGGACATTGAGCTCCTTTTCATAGAGCTTATACAATTTTGACCTGATCTTTACTTTACCTTTTTAATCAATTCCCAATCAGCCTTACTTATCCTGACCTGCTCTTTACCTACTGAAGTCCCTCACAGACTGACTAGCTGCTTTCCTGACTTTCCAGAACGACCTTCATCTTGAGTTTTAAACATACAAATCTGTAACTCAAGAGTGACTTTTAATTGGCAAGCATTTGTCAAAAGGATCAAAAAAGCTGTTCCCAAAGGTATAACTCCCTTGAAAAAGTAAAAGTATTACAACTAAATTTCTGAAAGACTAGGAAAAAGTAGGAGGGGAATGCAATAGGTAAAACATCATAGGTAATGTATGACATGCCATTCAGTCTGTGCTTAAACCATGAGATGCAACTCACAAGCACTATTAATGGATCTGCAGATCAACCTACTTACATATTTTCAAAGGGAGTAAGGAATCTTTTAAATATTTCTTCTAAGCTGCCTATAGGATTTTTATTTTCTGAATATTTTTCATGCCAAATTACACTAGGCAACTGTTTTCTTTTTTTGCTAGTAAAAGAGGAAATAACTAAATATTGAATCAGCAAATGCTGGAGTAAAATTAATCATTTTAATCAGACTGCTAAATATTTTTGATAATGCCATGAGAATTCTAACCATCACCCTTGAAGTTGCTGGTAGACTGATAATCTGAGACTTGGAAGAACTATATTAAAAAATAAGTGGTAAGGGACAACACAACAGTTTAGCAAGCTAACTTTCCACCTTGCAGTGTCAGCATCACATATGGGCACAGCTTAGTGGCCAAGCTGCCATACTTCCAATCCAACTCCCTGTTCATGACCTGGGAAAGCACTGGAAGATGGTTCAAAGTCTTGGGACGCTGCACCTGTGAGGGAAACATGGAGCAGGATCCTGGATTCTGACTTTGGTTTGGCTTAGCTGTGGCCACTGCAGCCATTTGGGGAGTGAACCAGCAGTAGAAGATCTTTCTGTCTCTCTCTTTCTTTCTTTAAACATGCCTTTCCAATAAAAATAAATATATGTATTTTTAAAAAGAAACAAAAATTAAATGGAAAAATGAGCTAAAATGTTGTGTTGAGACAGATCATTAAATCCAGGGTTGTGGAATATAGGGATTGAATTTGTGTCTAGAACAAGACAAAGTGATCCCAAGGAATGGAGAAGGCTGGATGAATTAAAACAAAACAAAACAACAACAACAACAACAAAACAAGTGGGTAGAACTATGCCAAATTCAGATATCAGACAACAGACTCATAGGGTAGGGGGCAGTAAGATCAAGTAGTCAAGCCATTGAACAGTCAATACATAAGCCCAAACTTTGTTGAGGCAGCATCACTGCTAAGGTGGATTAATCAAGCATCCTCTCATCAGTAGAGGTCTGGTCACAACAAATGCAAGTAATTACATCGAAACACATTGTGGGACAACTTCGGACCTCCAGGATCCAGTCATTGGGGGGAATAAGTCATTCTCCTCTCTAAAGGATGATTCTTAAGGGAGCTTCTCACAAAAGCTGAAAATCCAAAAAGAGTAATAAGCATTCATTCAAAGCTTTATAAATTAAAAATAAAATAAATTAAAAGAAGCACAAGTTTAGCTGCACTAAACACTGATATACAATAGTCCCCAGGCACAGCACAGCACGATTTCTTATTAATTTAAATGGGGTAAAACGAGAAAGAAAATTCACATCAAAAGGCTCATGAAATAAAAATGCCAGCTCTAGCAGTCAACCCAAGTTTGCTGTCAGGGTTCACAGCTTTCTACACCCAGTCTCCGCGGGATGTCACCCTAACGCTCTCTGTAACTGTGGATCTCTTCCTTCTGATTTCTTTAAGACAGAATGCAATGTCCTTTTGCAGTAATTGTTGCTTGGTTAATATTTTAAAGCTAAATCTGTGTTTTATTGAATGTATAAACTAGACATTTGTACCAGTTTATGGAAAAGCTTTAGCAATCACATCACATCTATAAGCACTATTAATATTGATGGAATAGGAAGTAAGCGCAGTGATCTTCATGTATCTGCTAAAACTGCTGGAGCAGAATAGACAATGAGAAAAAGCAAACGCAGTTTGGAAAAATCAGCACGGTGCCAAAAGTTTGAAAAGATAGTAGAAAATTTTGCTTTTAAACTTATATGTCAATGATTTATAAGATAAATTCACTAAATACATCAGTATAACAGCCAGTGCTGTGGAATAGTACATTAAGCTGCTGCCTATAGTGCAGGTAACCCATGTGGTCACTTGTTTGGCTCTCAACTATTCTACTTCCTATTAATATACCTAGAAAAGCAGCAGAACATGGCTCAAGTGGTGGAGACCCTGTTGGATCCTGGCATCAGCTTGGCCTAGCTCCAGCTGCTATAGCCTTTTGGGGAGTGAACCAGTGGATGGATATTCTATCTCTCTGTCTCTTCTTCTCTGTAACTTTGCCCTTCAAATAAATAAATAAATCCTTTTAAAAATGAAACATAAAGTTATGAAAACTCACATATTTAAAGAACAGGTCTTCCCTTACTATTTTACAAAATTTCTAAATAATTTCTTTTTGACTTTTTAGTTGCTTATGTTTGATTTGCTTTTTGTACAGTGAAAAAAGAAATTTCAACTATGTAATTAACAGCAATGGAGGAAGAAGAATTTTCTCTTTTGAAATTACTATTAGCAAGGCTCATAATTATTAATAGAATAGATAAAAATTATAGAAGTACAAATATTGGTCATGTATAAGAATTGAATGATATATATATATTGGGGTGTTTTTGATGTCCAAGGATGAAAGAGAAAAGCAGCTATTAAGAATACCATGTCCACCACACTCACAGCATACCTGGATTGAGGTCCTGGCTCCTGGCTTCAATTTGGACCAGCACTGGCTCTTTCAGGCATGTGTGAAGTGAATGAATACCTGGGAACATTCCCTCTATTTATTCACAAGGTAAAACTGTATCATGGAAAAGAATAACATTAAAAAAAAAACAGAACAGAAAGAATGACAGAGAACCAGGGACAGAGAGATCTTTGTCACTCAGTAACAGCCCAGCAAGCAGGTCTGGGTGATTCTGAAAGCAGGAGCCAGGGACTCGATCCAGGTCTCACAGGTAGATGCCAGGAATCCAAACACTGAGGCCATCTTACACAGTTATCCCATGCACATTAGCAGGGAGCTGGAGGAAAAGTGAAAAAGCCCATACTAGAGCTAGTAGTCAGATCCAGGATGATGGCATTGCAGGTGTCACCACACGGCTTACCTCAGCCACGATACCAATCCTCTCTGTTTCTGTCTTGTAAATAAAGTATTTTAAGATTGTTTTAAAGAATTAGACTGGTGTCTACTGGATAACTGTTCAAGAAGACAATCTCATAAGCAATTGACAAGCAAAGGTGAAGTATTGTGTGTTCAGTATTAAGTCTAATGACTGAGTATGTGAGAATATGAAAAAACATTTGCTCTTTCCACCTAAATCAGAAACATAAAACAGAATCCAATGTAAAATTTTTCACCTGAAAGTACCCAATCTTTAATTATATGATGATATAATTCAGTATAAATGAAGTGTTAAGAAATATAAATGAAGCCATCAAGATTATGAACTATTGACTTCTGGAGGAAGCCTAAATCGTCACATATCTGTCACAAATTTTCAAGTATCAATGGCCAAAATCAAGAAATAAATGAAGGAGCTGGAATCACTAATATTCAACTTCAGAAAAAGTGAAAACTTGAAAAGATTCTTAACCACTCAAGATAGTGAGAAGGGGGCCCGGCACAGTGGCCTAACAGCTAAAGTCCTTTCCCTGAAAGCACCAGGATCCTAAATGGGCGCTGGTCCTAATCCAGGCAGCTCCACTTCCCACCCAGCTCCCTCTTGTGGCCTGGGAAAGCAGTCGAGGACGGCCCAAAGCATTGGGACCCTGCACCCATGTGGGATACCTGGAAGAAGTTGCTGGCTCCTGGCTTTGGATTGGCTCAACTCCAGCCATTGTGGCCACTTGGGGAGTGAATCATCGGACAGAAGATCTTCCTCTCTATCTCCTCCTCTCTGTGTATTTGACTTTCCAATAAAAATAAATTAATTAAAAATAATTTAAAAAGCCAAAGCAAAAAATTTAACTGGGAAAAATGCATTTTGAAAAATTTTAAAAACATCTATTTCTTTTTATTGCAAAGTCAGATATACAAAGACAATGAGACACAGAGAAGATCTTCCCTACAATGGTTCACTCCCCAAGTGGTCGCAATGGCCAGAGCTGAGCCAATCCGAAGCCAGGAGCCAGAAAATTCCTCTGGTTCTCTCAGGGGGGTGCAGGGTCCCAAGTCCTTGGGAGGTCCTTGACTGCCCTCCCAGGTCACAAGCAGGGAGCTGGATGGGAAGCAGGACTGCCAGGATTAGAACCAACACACATATGGGATCCCAGTGAGTGCAAACCAAAGACTTTAGCCACTAAACCAGCATGCTGGGCCCTACAATTTGAAATTTTGACAATCTTGAAAATATGGGAGTGGTTTAGTTTTTCTGGTTGGCACACTGAAGTTTATGAGTCCTGACTTCATTTTCGAAGCAGATTACAGAGGGCAGCAAAAATGGTTCAGAGGGTTGAGTCCCTGCCACCCACAGGAAAAGACTGCATTGAATTTCCAGTTCTTGACTTTAGAACCAGCTCAAGGCCCAAGAGCAGTAGGACTTTTACAGGCATTGAAGGGAAGCAAAACCAGCAAATCAGAGATGATTGTCTATCTGTCTTTCCTTTCGTTCTGTGTTTTTCCGCCTTTCAAATACATACGTACCATTCAAAACTTGAAAATAGCCACTTCTTTCATCTTTGGAAATTGAATAAAGGGCTCAAAGCCTTAGTGCCTATTCATGATGAACCACAAAGATGCAGCCGTGCATCCCTTTCAGCCACAGCCAGCAGTTAGCACACCATTCGCATTTTTATTTATTTTTTGGACTGCAAGTATGTTTCTGGTGACCTTCGACTGTTGGATTTTAACAGCAACCTCAGAGAAGTTGTAACAAAGATTTATGTACATCTTTAGTACAGAACGCTCTGAAGCTTTAATAACATGGACACATCCCTAAACATATTTTTATATGAGAAGACTTGTTGCAGAGCTCTATGGAATGTATGACCAATTCACATTTTAAAAATAATTCCATCTCTAAAAAGAATTCATGTAAATAAATACATTGAAAATGAGCTCTCAAGTTGAATATCAAATTATCCACAGGGAAAGACTAGGAGGGAGATCTGCATAAAATATAGATATTTATTCCATGTACTTCTGTAAAGTTTGGATCATCAATAAAAACATTTTAATGTATTCCACATCTAAACATCAAAAATATGTTTTTGAAAGGATTATCTAATAAATGCTTATTAGATATTTCTAAGTGCCAACTGATTTAATAAATTCTTAATTAGCTTGATTATACAATAATTCTGGTTAAACAGAGGAATGTTTAGGGTTTTCTGAGAATCTAAGTAATTCCATAAATTTAGAAGGAATGGAATGATACCTGATGCTGTTACTATTTACCTCATCTATAAACAGATTGATGGGAGAAGTCCTACTTGTGGTTTTACATTCTGATCTCATTAAAATTATAATACTCTGAGTTACATAGCATCTCAACTAATCACAACTATATTTAATGGCAAATGATGATTTTTAAACCATTTCTTAGCTAAACAAGGACACAGAGGTGGGAGTAATTTGCAATAAAAAATGTATCTATAGAAATAGAATGAGAGTAACAAATCTAGAAATACCAAACATAAACTCATGTACTTGAATAGAACTCGAAAGCTTCAATTGTGCATTTATACATTCTGAATGTCTTTTCAGAGCAGGAGGATGAATATTATTAAATGGAGAAAGGGCCTTATATTCATTAACTACTTATAATATTTTTAAATGTAAAACAAGAAGATTGGATTTGACATGTTTATGTCAAAAAAAAAGGAAGACATGAGGAAGAAATTAAATATAAATAGTGACAGTGGGGTAAACATCAGTGGAATCTTAACAGCCAGTTTTTTCTCAAACTCACTGCATTTTTGTTTTCTGTTGAATATTTTCCAAGCAATTTACACTTTAAATCTGACAAACAATGAAATTCTGGGGATCTGAAATATTGCAGAGCAATTATTCCAAGCACCATGGCCTTCATAACAAAATAGTGTTATGAAAATATGATGGTAAATATAAATCCAACATAATTGGTTTCAGATTTTTAAAACTGTACAAAAATAATTATGGGCAAGATGATTTTTTAATATAAAACAAAGAGAAAACCTGTCTGGGCTAGACTATCAAAACAACAAAAAATCATGTCAGTCACAACGCAGTGTTATTGAAGGTCTTAAAAATAGTTCACCCAAGTATCACCCTGAGGATAGAGTTTTCATTCTTTTCAGGATGTTGAATATATTTTTAAAAGGTGGAGATTTTTATTAAGTTCTTCGGGGTTTCTCTGTGTGTGTCCATGAAAAAGGGTATTATTTTCACTATCCTACATACGTACATTTTAAAATCAAATCTGTGAAGCAATATTAACATATTCTGGTTGGCAATAAAAGGGAACAGGAAATTTAAGCATGGAATAGGGAGGAAAACAAGATAACCTTTTGACCTTGAGGGTCTATGACTACAAATCATATGTGCCTGCTGTGCAAATGAAGATATTGGATCAAAAATCACCTGCTCATATCAGAAAACCATGATGAGCTGGATTATCAGGCTTCTTTTCTTCCTTATTCAATTTAATCAAGTATGGGATTATACTTTAACTTTTAAAATGTCAGGAAACCTATTTTTTTAAAAAAAAACGCTTTCTTTAGGTTTCACTCACAGCTGAGCAATGTTAGCCTCACAGCCCAACAGAGAAACAGCACCAAGTCTTTAGTTTGTCTCCCATTTGCTTTTTCTCACTTCTGTGCACCTTACTCACCTTTGCTCGCAGCCAATTATATGAGGCCTTTTGGCTTCCAGCAATAGGTCATTTTGGAAACAGGTTGCTTTATGTAATTGGTCACTTTATAAAATACATTAAAATGCTTCTATTTTTACTAATTTATTTAATAGTCCTATTTGTAAGTCAAATAAACTGATCTCATCTGCTAGTTCATTCTTAAAATGCCCACAAGAGGCAGAAAACACCCAGTTTAAACTGAGGGTATAATACCTCAAATGTGGGTCTCCCATGTAGGTAACAAGTGCTTGAGCCAACTTTCCACACACAATCAGGAAGCTCAAGTCTAAAACTGGGACTCAAACCAAGGATTGCAGATGTCCTAAGTAGTATCTTTGTATCTTTTAGTTTTGATATAGTTTCAAATACACAGAAGCTATGTTGATTAGTACCAAGAATGCTACACATAGTTTTTATTCCCTTTTCAGTCCAAGTGTTTTCATTCCCTCTAAACATAACTGTGCATCTATAATTTTAGAAATGTCTTGCATATCTAACCCTGTATGCCTCAGTATATAGCTTGAAAGCTAGACATGTAGTCATAGTCTAATTATCGAAATATTATCTAAGACAGGTTATATTCAAATTTCTGCCATGTTGCAATAATTTATCCCCTTCCCCAACTCCCGGGGGAATAACCCAGTTTGGGTCATGTATGGCATTTAGTTGCCCTATATGTTTAAAATTCTTTATGGTAGAAGAGTTCATTAGGCTTTTTTTCCCCAGTACTTTTAAAGTATTCACAGAGCAGACGTTTAGTTTAGTGGTTAAATTGGGATTTCTGTGTCCAAGTATCTGGGTTTGATTTTCATCTCTGATTCTTGACTCCAGCTTCCTACTAATGTAGATTCTGGGAAGCAGTGAGGACGGTTGAAGTGATTGGGTTTCAGCCAT
This sequence comes from Ochotona curzoniae, assembly GCF_017591425.1. Lineage (NCBI taxonomy): Eukaryota > Metazoa > Chordata > Mammalia > Lagomorpha > Ochotonidae > Ochotona > Ochotona curzoniae. The sequence goes on along the minus strand of NW_024466502.1, from coordinate 35,131,951 downwards.
CTTTGTGAGAAAACTAAACTGAGTTCCCAGCACCTGGTACTGGTTCTTGTTCAGTCTCAGCCCAACCATTAGCACTGTAGGTATTTGGAAAGTGAACCACTAGATAAGATTTCTCTTTCTCTCTCCCTCTCTTGTTCTTTCTCTCTCTTTCTTTCTCTCTCAAACAAAACTAATGTCAAAATTTTAATAGAATATGAGCCAGATATTTTGTTGAATATAACATGATGTACATTACAAAGGCAAGTATCACAGATACCTTCTACATCATCATTCCAATGATATATTAATGCGAAATAGGCAAAAATAGCAATGAATGCATTTGCCACAAAATATGCTTTCTTCTATCCTAACATCATCAAATTGGATTGTTAATGCTACTGGCAGGTGCACTGATAAGACTACACAGGCTTCCCTTTGCTTACAGTTACAAGGCCAGAAGACAAGGATGAAATTGATGTCTATAACCTGTGAGGATAATGATGGATTAAAGTGAATCACTTTTTTTCCAAATCGGTTCATGTAAAGATGGTATAATTGATGGATTAAAATCATTTTTTGTAGTTGATTTACTTTTTTCTGTTTAGTTCACCTTGGTGAAACCAATTCATCATTTGTGCAAATGAGGCTGTCATTATAAAAGTCTACCAGACTTCCTTTGCTAATATAACAAAAAAAATAGTAAGTCATTAAATTTTTGTATTTTAAAGAAATGTTTTGATTAGTTTATTATTCATTTAAATTAAGAGATTAATCTACATACAGAAATTTTAAAAATTTATACTTTTTGGAGCAATAGCCTTAAACAACAACTTCATAAATTTGAGTATGTTGAGTCTATTTATTACCTAAAACGAACTTCACATAGAATAACAAAAAATGATTTGGTTTCTCTTTAGTGCCTGAATTCTTCTGTGTGGCATGCTTGTGCAAATGGAACATTATAAGCCAAAGTCTAGTCTGTCATTGGAAGCTAGGAATCGCTGTGTTTTGTAAACTCCAAAAACTGTCTATATCCATTAGTTTGATAACTTTGATTCTAAATTCAAAACCTGACTTAGAAACACAATTCCTAAAGCAGATGACATTAAATAACTCCTTGTTTACACTGAAATCAAGCTGGGTGAGAAGAGAAAGGCACCAATGTCTCTAGTGTTCCTCAATTCTTTGGTGGGGGCTGGGGAGCTAGCTCTCTTGGAGATTCATCATCCAGTATACACATGCCCTAGGTTATCATAAGCTTACTTCTTCTAAATGGTCAGTGCCTCTATGCATCTCCAACCCCTCTCGGGTGGATGCTAATTTTCCTCTGTCCAGGGCTTACCTGTGTGCTCACTGCTCCATAACATTAATTAACAGCAGTCATCTGTGGAACTGGGTAGCTGTATCATACATTACTGTCGAAAATTTGGGGGGTTAAAATTTCTATCAATTTCATTGTAAACTTCCATTGTAAGCATCCAGATATCCAAATAGAGAGATATTGCTAAATTCTATATTGTCAACAGGAAAAGACATACCATCTCTTAGGAAACCATAAAAGACATAACTTATCGAAGCTCTGTGAGAATTTAATTATCAATTTTTATTACCAGTTCTCAAGGAGTATGTTTCTCCTGTTTTTCCCTCATTGCTAGGTCAATGAAGAATAAAAAAATTTAAAAGAAGCTGTCCTCAAAATATACCTTTATACATATATACACATGTACACAAACCCACAAAATAAAAAGACTTCAGCCAGAAAAAGCTGACAAGATTATAATAAGCTCTCATAAACTAACCTACATGTGCTCTGTAATTACTCAGAAAAAGGTGCAAAAGTATAATTCACTGGCATCACAGAACACAAATATAGAAATATGTGATAAAACTTAGCTAGAAGGTAACATTAGTCATTGCTACTCTTGCTCTTTTTGATGTCACCAGCACTACTCAAAGCAAAAGCAGAATGCCAATCAGAGCTTCATTCTTCCAGTGCCCTTGCCAGTTGTACATTTTCTTTGCCTGCTCTGTGAAACAATTGTTTTTCTCTTCCTAACAGGATTAAAAAATGCATGTGGATTCACTGGAAGCCAAAGTCAACTTTATCATACAAAAGGCTAGAATTTCAGCAATTTCAGCCATGGCAGTACCCTGGTACAAGAAAAAACTTTGAGGGGGGAAAAAAAGAGTAAAGTTAGAATTAATTAACTGGAGATTTTATACTTCAGAATAATTAATGGTTGAATTCAAATTAGTCCATCACCCATAAAGATTCTTAGCATTTCATGATTATATTAACACTTATTAGATTTCAGTAATTACTTATTCTGGAAAATATCAAGAAAGTTCAGTGAATATCTTTTTGCTGGCTTTCATGTTCAAACCACTGTATTAAAAAAAATTTAAGGAAAAAAATAAACCCAATTTAGCTTCCAAACATTTCAAACACTCAGAAATGTCTCACAAGACAATAATTGTGACCCTTGATCTGTTGCTTTTATTTGGGGAACTGATTCCTATCTTATTTGGTTATTAAAAGTAGTAGATGACCAGTTTAGTTTTAGGCTAGCCAGTGACACCTTTCTGGCCTTTTGTCCCAGGACCAGGTACCATGGAAACCAGAAATTCTTTTGTTTATGGAGAATCACCTTTGAGGGGAACCTTTAAAAGATGCTTTCCCCACCTTTAATACTGCTTTTTCACTCTTCCTCCTGCCACTATGGCAGAGGACTAGGGTCTTTCCACTTTTCCTCCTGCTACTGTGACAGGGGGTAAGTGTCCTTTTTATCCCAGAGCCCCCACCTGTCACTAGGATGGGAGTCTCCTTTCTCAACTTCTCTAATAAAACTAAAAAAAAAAAAAAAAAGTAGTAGCAGATGAGAGTATAAGTAAACTATCCAGCTCAGCGGTGGGCTTTGGGGCGCAATTGGTCAAGCCACAGTTAGTGATGCTGGCATCCATACTGAAGTGTGGTTTGGGTACCAGCTGTGTCACCTTTGATCCAGCGCTCTGCTGATGTTCTTTGGAAGCAGCATATAAAGACTTAAGTACTCAGGTCCTTGCCAGCCATGTGGGAAATCCAGATAGAGTTGTTGGCCTGTGGCTTTAGCCTGGACAACCGCCAGCCTCTGCAACTATTTTTGGGAGTGAATAAGCAGATAGAAGAATATCTTTTTTAAAAAAAGGTCATGCTCAGAATTTAAATTGCTTTGAGTAACTTCTAACATTTACTTCCCGTTGTACAATTCTAGTTATATTTTGGTAAAATCATGCTGAATATAGTAATAAAATAATAAATGCTAAAAATAATATTAAAGTATGAATCTTACAAACATTAAACATAGACATACTTACAAAATAACAACTAAAGAACAAATCAGTAGTAGATAACAGTACAGATACAAGAAGTGTGAAATGTGCGTTGGTGATGTGTTTTCTGTTTAGTAACCCAACCAGCACATAACCCTCCAATTAAAGTAGGGGGTGGGGAGATAGCATCATACTTGGTACCTGAGAGCAAAAGGCACAGAGGAAGAAAATAAAATCAAGTGGCTGGAAAACCATATCTGTATACTACAGCACCAATATTCCTACCAAATGCTCAATTCCAGCTCTCACTTCCAGCCAGATGTCCAGAAATGGGAAAAAAAGGAAGTAGAGAAATAAAAAAACAAAGCATGGCTTTTTGTTTTTGTTTTGATGTATATATTTTTTGCTCACTATGTTTCAGTTCTCCAGAATCAATGAAAATTGCAGATAAGCTGGATGAAATTAACTAATTCACTGAAAACGTTCATGGCATTCTTAAGTTTGTATTTTGTATTATTGATTCATAAGTTTTTGCAACACAGATTCATGGAACAATAGAATGAGTGCTATGAACCTGCTCCAATAGAAAAAAAGCACATCATGGGTCCAGTGAAAGCAGAGTCTCCAGAATACATTCATTGAATCGTTTACCCAAGGTGCTTGCTTTATGTGTTCTTCATGTAAATGGAGCAATTAAAATATTTGTATTGTTCTCATGGGGAAGAGAGTTTTTAAAATTCATTTATTTGCATTTTAAAATGTGGACATACACAGAGAAGGAGTGGAAGAGAGGGAGGAAGGGAAGGAGAGAGGGAGAGAGTGAGAGAGAGAGAGAGAGAGAGAGAACAGAAGGAAGAGAGACAGAGAGAAAGGGATGGAGAGAGAGATCTTCCATTTGCTGGTTCATTCCCCAAATAGTCCTAAAGGCTGGAGTTAAGTTGATATAAACCTGGGAGCCTGGATTTTCCTTTGGATCTTCCACATAGGTGCAGCGGCCCAAGGACTTGAGCCATGCCCCCCTACTTTTCCAGGGCATAAGCAGAGAGCTGATTGGATGTACAGCAACTGGGACATAAACCGACATCCACATGGGATGCTGGTGTCACAGGAAGAGGAATTAGCTTGCTATACCACCATGCTGGGCCCTTCCATGCTGGGCCCTTCCAAGAGGGAGTGATTTTCATTTCAAATCCCCCTCATGCTTACACTTGGACCTCTAGAGGTTTATGAGACATGTGTATTTCACAAATCTTTTTTCATTTCTTTGTTTTAAAAACATATATTTTGCTCTAAATATGCATTAATAAAATAATTAAGTTACTAATACTTTTAAATCAGCTCTTAGCTTTGAACAAATAATGAATTCACCCACAAATAGACTATCTTTTAATGAGTCAATATTCAAATAATTACCCTTTTCTGTGGACTATTACACAAATATAATTATAATCCAAGTCAGCTCTCTAACAGGAATAACAGAACCTTGCAGTTTTTATTAAACATTTTTTGTTATCCTTAAATGAATGTGTAAGTAAAACCAAAATCTTCTGCATATAATGATTCAAACAAGCAACATTTCTCAAGAACTGATGGACTAAGCCTAAAGCAGTGTGAACAACTAATTCGCACAGTACAAAATGGATGAGTTCAGGTTAAAAGCAAGTGAGCATCTTATATTTGCTTTTCCCAGACAGAGTTTTCACCAATTCTGTAATGAACAGGAATTAGTTCATTATTTATATGTAGCTACTGATAGAGTAAATACATGTGGTTTGTCAGGTCAACAGTAACATTTGCATAAGAATTTCAGGATCCACTTGAGGGGAGATCATATTGAATGTCAAATTCTGAACTAGCTAACAAAGGAGTCTCACCCAACTGATGCTGAGCCTTCAAGGGACCTTCATTTGGTTGACATACAGGACTTCCCTGTAACAGCTGGTTGAACACTCATCAGAACAAAGCCTGAACTTCTACATTATTGTCAACAGACTCACTGTTTTATTTCAACCTCAACCTGCAACTTTCCCGCTGCATTAAAAACTCCTGGTGGATGGTTAAGGGTTAAGAGCACATTTTGGATAAAGAAATTTCTCTTTCCCCAAAATGCTGTCTTAAAATAAACTCTTTCCTCTGATCAAAACAAACAAACAAACAAAACCCAAGGTTTATGTTGTTGTTTGTTTTTACTGCTGCTTAATGTTCTTTTATCACAGGTGGCACCTATCTCCACCGTTCTGTGGGTACTGCTCTACCCCAAAACAACTGACCAGTACTTCATCAAGTTCAGTGGCTGTTTGGACTCTCCTCCTTGATATCCCTGAAGCACGGTACACTGTAAATGATCATCTGGAAACCTGTCTTGTAATCATGTCCTCAGACTCTTCGTATGTTCCTTAATCATGGCCATCTATATTTGTAACATTTATTACTTTATTTCTTGTGGCAGCCTCTAAAATTCTGTCTTCAAGTTTCACTCTTCTATTAATTTTTCATGTTCACTCTACTCACTGTTTCCCAATTACTTAATTAAATATTCACTCATTTATTCTGTAATTCTGCATGAGTCAATTGATTTCCTAATAAATGGTAGGTACTACATTAGAACTCGGGGGTGGGGGGAGGTAAAATAGAGACCATGCATTCAAAAAAATTAGGCATTTGTACAATAGAACAGAAAATGTATTAATATAGTTGCATATGTATTTGTAATCATCCAAGCAGTGGGAAGAGGATAGAGTCCATGGCAAGAACGGATGTATTTGAGAAAGTAACAACAATACTTTGATTAGGATGTATGACACTTATCTGTCTCTTTTTCAGTCCTGACACAATTCACTTCCACCTCTTTTCCTCCATGCTGAACATCATATCTTAATGTCTTTGGAGCTGCTGTGTTCAAAACCAAATCTGTAATTCTCAGTTTTACGTTGGCTGCCATCCTGGGTTGCTCCTTCTTGACCACAATGTCATTGTTTAGTCACACAAGCCTTACATTTGTGTCATTGAGGGCTTGTCCCTCTGCCTCATTTCTGGAATCTGTTTTATCAACAAAATCTGTGGATTCCTTAAAATAAAAAAAATAAGTAGAAATATCTGTAGTAGTAAACAGCATAGACTGAAATTTTGAATTTGTGGAAGTGGTTGAAGTCATTGGATAACTAAAGCCAGATTCATAAGATAAATCTTTAATTATATTCATTTATTTTGTGGATAGAGAAGAGAAAGGAGAGATGCCCATGTATTAATTCAGTTTCCAAATGCTCTCAACAACGAGAGCTAGACCAAGGTGGGAACCAAGAGACTCAATGCAATCATTTGAGCTACCAAGCTATAAGCTACTTTCTAGGGTCTGTGTTTGCAGAAAGACTGACTTAGGAGTCAGAACCAGGGATAGAAGGCAGGTTCAGTGGTGTGCAATGTGAGCATCTCAGCCCATAGGATAAACACCAATGTAAAGCAGAGAACCCTTTTCTTTGTATTATTTTATTATTATTTTAAAAACAGAGAATGCATGAAAGAGGCAAGCAAATATCCCACTCACTGATTCAGACCCCAAATGCCCACAATAGTCATGGTTGTACCAGCCTGAAGCCTGGAGTCTGGAACTCCATCCAGTTATCCCACATGGGTGACAGGGACCCAAGTACTTGAGCCATCATTGCCATCTCCCAGGATATGCATTAAGAGGAAGTTGGATGTGGCAACCCAAGCAGTAGCTTAATCACTGTGCCAACTGCCCAAAGGAGATTATTTTTAAGCTTTATCTTCCTGTTTTAAAAAATAGAGATCATGTTCCAACATCACAGGCTATAGCAAAAATTAACTGCGATCATTTCCTGGAACATATCAAGCTTTGATCGTATTTCATTTGTGGTGCTGCATAACTTCCATGATGTCCATTTTTTTTTATTCTCCATTCCTATTTTCTTGACTCCATCTCCAGATTTAAATCATCTACAGCATATAATGATTTCATTGAACAAACAGAACTCAATAGGTTAAGCTTTCAAGGCCACTTGATTTTGTCTGTTTATAGTCACTTTATAGATTAATTGTATCCCTATCTGTCAATGAAATCTCAGTTAAACAGTTTCTCGGTCTAGTTCAAAATACTTAATTCTCTGGATAATAACTCCCATGTTGTCTAACAATCAAGATTCCAAGCTGTTATCTAATTCAGAGTTTCTCCCAGGGCCAGTTTCACTTCACTTCAGCCTATAAAGCTGGAAGGGTGAGGTGAGATATGAGCAAGTCACCTGTTTATTCTGCCCTCTTCCTCCCACCTCAGGGGCTGCTGGTGCCAGGGCCTTTCAGCCCAGACTCAAGGGCCTGAATATCATCCCTGATGATGACTGTCACAATGTACTGTTTGATTTCATGCTTGGGTCCTCTAGCTTGGAGGAGGGCAATCAATACTGACTCTCCTGGTGAGTCTTTGTAGTGTTTTCAGCCTTTCTGCAGTTTTCTTGATGTAAATAGCTTCCCTGGAAAGTTAGTGGTAACTTTTTCCTTCAATTGCTGGTACCCCGCTTCACAGTTGGGTCACTTCTTTCTTCCAAAACTGACCTCAGGTACTCTCAAGGCAATACCTTCCCCTAGATGCTACTTGGCTCAGCGAAGCCTCCTTCATCCTTTGTCCAAACTGTTACTTTGGGAATGGATAGCAAAATCACTCTAGAACACACCCACACACTCTGAATCAATCAACTAAGCAATCACCTCTTTATCTCCCTCTCACCCTATCTCGAAATTCTACTATCTTACATAGATTCTCTTCACTTTAAGATTTTTCAAATATGCTTAAGAAAATTCAGTTCTCCTTCAAGCTAACCACCCAAAGCTCGTTACATGGAGTTTACAAAGTAGGCAGCACCTTAGCCAGAAGAAGAGTGACTTTGCCTTCCTACAATGTAACTCAAAATTATCCTGGATACAGTTTCCATTGCCCTCCTGACTAGTCCACTACCACTAATAATAAGCCTCACAAGGTAGTTTTGGTTAGCTCCTTGACAAATGCTAAAAGCAAGTCATCGTGGAGTCCTTAGGATTCACATTTCTCCATCTTAGAATCTTATGCCAAAAGTATAAGAGCTCCATTTTACTATTCTTTATGCCTATATTAAAGTTTTCCATACGAAGCTTATCTGTATAACTATCTAATTATCTCTATAATACTATCTATATGTACATAGTAGTTATATGTATGTATTTATAGTATATTTACTATATATATAGCAGCTATATAGCTAGTTTTTAGTTGAGTTAAATTTTGTTTTATTTTGTTTTGTTTGGCTATAACCTGATGAATTACCCTCAGGTATTGCTTTATAGTATATATTATATAAAGAAACAATAATTATGTATTTTTCCTGGCTTAGAAACACCCATCACAACTCAGGACTCACTGAAGAGCTCTGTACCGTCTCTTTAGTAAGAAGACTTTGTAAACTTAGCTCACTCTTAATACTTACAGACATATCCTCTCCCAAATGGCCCCTGAATCATTACCCTTACTTTTTAATAATGAAGAGAGAACAATCTATTAACAATTAATTAGAGTAAATGAAAGGAAACTTTCCCAGTATAAAATAAAGCAAACTATTCATGTTTAGGGAAGACTTACTGAAGTACTTCAAACTGTAAGACAAGCAATTAAGACAAGGTAGAAATATTTTCAGCAAACTGTGATCAGAAATTATTCACAATTTCTTTATAGATCAGAGGTACAAATAAGGAGCTGTATTCATTCTTGAATAAATTAATATGTATATATAGTCTATCTTATTTTTAAAATATCTACTCTATCATTCTTTAGATTAGAAAATAGAGCAATAAATAATCTAACTACTATATATTTTAATAAATATTCACTTTGTTCAATGCCAAAATGGTTTTTAATTACCAACAACTCATATGTTACCTAGATAAAAGCACCATGTAAATTATATATTTTGAATGTCATCTGTGTCGATAATGTCTTACTAATAAAAAAATGTGTTTAAGTATTTAGAACTAAAGAATAGAGAACTACTTTAGTCAAATTACAGAGTCCAAATAAAATGACCGCAAGTTTTTTAAAAATAGATTTTAATTGTTTTTAGCTTTCCAAATGACCTGATATGAGAAGGAGAAGTTGGAAAAAGGAAGAAAAAGTGGCATAGGTGATTGGTTCCAATGAAACCTAAATATGTAAAAGTCCAAAATTTACTAGAAACAAATGAATTGTGATTCATATTTTTGATGTGTCATTGTGTCTGAGAGGAAGGGTGTCTGAATATACAATGAGGTTTTCTAATTTCTTGATATTATCCTAGAGCCCTTTTAATATATTACTTACGTCTTTTTTTCCACTTGAAGAAAGAAATGATCTGACCTCTAAGAAGCACATTTTCAATAAATTCCATAAAACAGCAGGAGAGAATGCAGATTGAAAATGCAGTTACAGCATCTTGCACTTTAAAAAGCTTTTAAAGCCTGTCTTATGCATTTATCTTTTAACAAAGATGAATGCACAAGACACCTCATATTGCACCTTGCTTGGTAAGGCAGTGATAATGTTAAATCAATAGCACAATGATCAAAAATGAGAATGTGATCAATATTCTGATCAACTGAATTGCTTTGGATATTAAAAAGCAATTATTCCGGACAAGACTGTGTTGGCAAAAATAAGAGTGTCTGTGACTTCTCTAATAATTTTCACTTTAAGTATTGACAAACTCAGTTCACAAATAAAATAACAAATTTGGGGGCATTGTATTGAGCACAAAGTTATAAAATGTGTCTGGTACAGATAAAAGTACAATTATATTATTTCCCATGTAACTCTCTGAGAGGTGCTCCTGCACCCCCAATAGAAATTACTCTAATTTATTATCCCATTATATGTTAAAAAGCAGGTGAATGAGAAAGAATGGAGGCAGAGTTTCTATCCTCTACATGAGACATAACTTAGAGCTGCTAGGCACCCATCACAACACGTCCATTGATGGCTACAGGTGAGTGGCACAGTGGGCAGAATTAGACTTGCACATGACCTTAAAGAATGTACATTATGGTTTGAAAGACAAACTTAAATATATGATACATTGTGCGAAAGCTCACAAAGCAACATAATAAAATGAAATCTAACTTTTATTGGCAGCTCACAAAGAGCCAGTTATTGTTCTAAGCACTTTATATGACAGAGTTAATTCTATTGGTGAATTGCCCAGATACACCCTGGTGCATTCCGCACACAGGATGTGTTGGCTGCAAAGAGCTCCAAGAACTCATATACTAAAAAATAAGAAGCCAACTAGCATGAGAGTTTATGCAGTCACTCCAATCAATGAATGATGAACTTAGAGGTAAACATAAGGTCACTGCCTGGTAGTGGAGGACCAATCCTATGGAATAAGGCATAATCCACAGCTGCTAATGGGATGATGCTGGTGCTTGTCATCTGTTGTGGGCCCTCTGTTTTCTTAAGTTAGCTACCCTGCCTTGTTCTCCTTCCCTCTGTCGACTTTCTGAGATCTCTCTTCCAATAAATCATTTTCACAACTGTGAAAATTTTCATGAGGAAATTAGTGTACCACTTCCAATTCAGAAATGAGAAGGAACAGGAAGGATAAGCGCTTGGACAAAGCCATGTACCCTGTAAATGGTGTATCTTGGCACTGAACCCAGGTGTTGTTGGCTTGAGACACCATGCTCTTAACCTCTACACTCCATTAGTATTTGCCATATGACTGAACTGCTGTATTTGATGGAAAAAAATGCTGGATTTAAAACAGGAAAGTCTACTTTAATGTAAGTGATTTAATATTTTATATTTAATGGAAAAATACTGGATTTAAAATAAGCAAATCTATTTTAATGTGAGTGATTGAACATTATACCTGTGTGATTTGAGTTAGTCACTTAGCTTTATAGAGCATATTTGTAAAATAAGAGTAATCATATGGAGCAATCAGGAGGATAAAAATAGATCAAACGTGTAAAATATCTAGCCTGGGGTAAATCTTTAAGAATGGAATAAAAGTTTGAATTTAGGAATATAAATATCCCCTTAAAACTTATTTAATCATCTTATTAGTCTTTATAATAGTTCTGTGATTAAAATTATTATTGAATATATATTATTCATTATAAAAATAAAACTCAAGTAACTCCTAAAGTTATTGAGAGAAGCAGGGCTCCGAGTTAAGTTATTTAGCAACCACTCAGTATTTTCACCTTTGTAAGGGAATATATTTTAACTTCAGTATACTCTAATCATTACTAGTAGATTTTACTTTACTCTTTCTACTGTAGGAATGACCAGCACTTTAAAAACGGCTCTCTTCATGGAAATTCACAATGAGGAGAAAACCTGTGCAGTTCAGAAAGGCAATTTCAGCAGACATTTCATGAAGGATGGGCACCTTGAGTTCAAAATTTCCTTCTTCAGAAAGACAACATGGCTTGAGAATTCTTTTGTTGTCTTTGTTTTCAATTGACCATGGAACATTAAAAGTCATCCATCACTAACTGATAGGGATACATTGTGAGAAATGCACTATTGGCAGATTGCTCTGTGAACATCATAGAGTGAATGCACAGAAACCTGGCTAGTGGGGTGCACTTACTGCTTCTAGTTTACAAACTTCCACAACACATTGCTGTATCAAATATTGCACACAAATATAACACAGTGGCAAGTTATGTGGAATGATTAAATCTATCATGTCACATATTTATTCTTTCTGTGATGAGATCTTTAAATTTTGCATTCCATTTTAAAGAATATAATACTGGGGCCTAGAAAAATGGCTCAATTGGCTAATCCTCTCCCTTGCAAGTGTGGGGATCCCATATGGCTGCCGATTCATGTCTCAACTGCTCCACTTTCCATCCAGCTCCCTGATCTTTACTTGGGAAGTCGGCAGAGAATGTCCCAAAGCCTTTGGACTCTGCATTCATATGGGAGACCCAGAAGAAGGGCTGGCTCCCAGGTGCAGATGGGCTCAGCTCCAGCCACTACGGACATTTAGGGAGTGAAACAGCCAATGGAAGATCTTTATGTCCGTATCTGTTTTCTCTTTAAATCTTTTTTTTTTCCCGTCAAAATAAATGAATCTTTAAGAAAAAGAATGTAATATATAATTTCTAACTATACTCACCACACTTTAAAGTAAGATTCCAGAATTTATTCCTCTTGCCCAAGTGGAACTTTGCTCGCTTTGATAAGCATCCCCTGTTTTCTGTCCTTCCTGAGTCTAGCTCCTGGTAACCATCAATATGTTGAATAATTTTTCTGCTGCAAGCATTGTTGCACAGTAAAAGGAGACAAAGAAACACTATTTGTAGAAAAAAAATATCAGAAAGGAAGAAACATCTTCAAAAAAATCACAATATGGTTTTGGGGATGCTGACAGAGAATCGTGAACGTAGGCTGGAAAGTTAATTTGATACAGATGTTTGGGGACAGGGGAAATTAGGGTTGGGATCCAAGAATTCAATTTGAAGGTGGAAAGAGCCACAGAAAGATATTAAGAACTATTGAGCACTATGGGTAATTGTGAGATGGATTGGAGTTGCATTTTAGTATCTAAAGCATTGAGTACATTGAACTTGAGAAAGTAGAAACTGGAAAGAAGAAAAATTGAGACTTCAGAAATATCCCATTTGAGAGGCAATGCAAACTGACAATGGGTCACCCAGGAGTCAAGGGGTTAGGATGTGTGCGAAGCTTCTCAAAGATTAACAACATTTATTAAGTGACCAAATACAGGAGGCTGAAACAGTGAAGAAAGTGTAAAAAAATAGGTGTGTTTGCATTTAATTTTGTAGCTCGGTCAATAAGAAACATTATCTAACCCCAAACCTTGCTATTGCAAATCCCAGCTCCAACAATTAATTACCAATTAAATAAACTTAGGACAGCTCCTTTTTTCCTTTTCCCACTTTGATTACATCTGTAACAGGCTTGAAAACTGTGCTTACCTCATGGGTTGAAAAAAAAAAGATTCCTAACAGATGCACTTGCTCTACACCAGCAGTCAAAAAGCACTGCATTATTAGGCAGGAATGCGCTGGCATTAAAGAAACAGCAGAAAAGAACATCTACTGAAAAAAGAAAAAGGAGTTTTGCATATGAAACTGGATCTGGCCAAAGGTTTGGGACTATCTTCTTGCACAGGTTTGACCTTTGGACTTTTTAAAATTTTCATACTTTGCTTGATTTTTATCATTCCTGCCTCCCACCAAGGGGGAAAAAAAAACCAGAATCCTGTCTTTAAAATACACAAATAGGGCCCGGCGTCATGGCCTAACAGCTAAAGTCCTCACCTTGAATGCACCCGGATCCCATATGGGCGCTGGTTCTAATCCCGGCAGCTCCACTTCCCATCCAGCTCCCTGCCTGTGGCCTGGGAAAGCAGTTGAGGACGGCCCAAAGCTTTGGGACCCTGTACCCATGTGGGAGACCCGGAGGAAGTTCCTGGATCCTGGCCATTGCACTCACTTGGGGAGTGAATCATTGGACAGAAGATCTTCTTCTCTGTCTCTCTTCCTCTCTGTATATCTGACTTTCCAACAAATATATAAATCTTTAATATATATATATAAATAAAAACTTAAGTCATGTTAAAAAAATGAAAAAAATCATCCATTCATACGGTAATCTATCAGGCACATAAACTCACAACCTCCAAGACTCACATGTTAGACTTTTCCCTAAGTATAGCACATCTCTTTGTGCCCAAAAACTTTGTAGTAACAAATGAGAGCTAAACAAACAAATTTGAAATATGATTTTTACAGTAGTACAAAGAGAGTAGAATTATAAAAATCCAAAGGTATCAGAATATCTGAATAACATGCAGTACAATTTTTTTTAAGAAAAATACTTTTTTTTCTTATTAGCAATTGTTCTTTTGTAGTAACAAAGAGTGTAGCAGATAACTGGTTTTCTGCATCTGTACCAGTCTTCTCTGCTGTCATTGGACTGCAACAGCTTAAGACAACGGGATCAACTTCTCTGAAATTCATCAATCAGTGTTACTTGAGTCTCCATGCTATAGGCTGTGAATGATTTTCAGTCAGGGCTATGAGAGCTGCCCTAGAGAAACCATTTCTCCATGAACTCACTAAGAAATGTCTACAAATAAGGCTAACACGAAACTGAATAAAACCTAGGGTCTAATTACTGTGCTCTACACATGACAAACATGTAGATTTTCTATTGCTAACCATAAATTAACTAAATTTATGTAACAAAATATCACAGATTTCCAGTATGTTTCTGTTAGTATACTTCTTATTTAGCCATCAAACGTCAAGGCTTATTCACATCTCCCTGTTTTCTATAACGTATCAAAAATTTCCAGATATTCAGGATTACTAACAGGAGAAGCTGTTAGAAGAAAGACTTGGTTATTTCAACTTCAGAAAAAAACACAAAATCCTAATAGATACTTTGATGAAATCTGATCTGATATCTCACAAGCAGATTTAATTATTTTTTGCTCTTTTCAAATACCATCACATTGTTAATTATGTGTCTTACGTGACAATCCCAATCAACTTACAAAATGGCATTTTCTCACAGATTTTCTTTTGTCCATTCCTCAATACAGAACAGACTTCCCCTACTCTAACACTGCTGACATTCTGGTTTGTAAAATTCCTTATTATGGGATGTTTAACAGCATGCCTGGCCTATACTCACCATACAAGAGTTGTATTTCTACCTCCCAAACTGTGACAAAGAAAAAGGTCTCAAACATGGTGAAACCTTCCTTGGGCAACAAAATCACTCCAGGTTTAGAAACAGTCACGATAAATAAAATAGCTATTAACTTTTCTGTCTTCTCTTGTAACTTGAGAGTAGACAGGTAGCCAAGTCAGCACCCACGTGGGAGACCCGGAAGAGGCTCCTGGCTTTGGATTGGCATAGTATCGGCCATTGCGCTCACTTGGGGAATGAATCATCGGACGGAAGATCTTCCTCTCTGTCTCTCCTCTCTGTATATCTGCCTTTCCAATAAAAACATAATAAAAATAAATCTTTAAAAAAAAACTGCAGGGATTACTGTCCAGCCTTAAACAAGTGATCTCTTTGTTTTATAATAAGCTTTACTTAGAGCTCAGGCTACCATATTTCAAGTCTCAGAGGAAACTGAACCCTAAAACTGTGTGCCTCCAGTTCATAGTCAGCATCCCCCACCTATATCCTGTTGCCAAGAGAAAACAACAATCCTTTGGTACTCTGCACATTTTGCTATTAAGATTTTACTTAAAAGCATCTTAAAATATTCTGTGTGATTAAGTTTTTATATACAAATAGGGCAATACTAGAAACTTGAAGGAATGGTTCAGAAGAAAACAACAATGTCCATAACACAAGGTTTTTGCCACATAATGACTGCTCAGCAAATAGTAGTAGCTACAGTTCTTATTGACTTGGCATGAATTTATGAATAATGGATATTGTTTTAATGCTCTATCATTGTCCTAGGGTAGTATTCTAGAAGAGAACCTCTAGGACTATATAGAGTGCCTTGAATTGAGAGCTATAGAAAATATTTATTATTATTTTAGATATTTTTATTTATTTAATTTACTTATTTTTATTTGAAAGGTACAGAGACAGAGAAAGAAACAGACAAAGAAAGACCTTCCATCCACTGGTTCGCTCAAATGCCTGAAGTAGGGATTCCCAGGTTCAAATCAAGAGCCTGGAACTCAATCCAGCTCTCCCACATAATTAACAGAATCCCAAACACTGAACTCATGACTTGTTTCCTCCTGATATGTGCATTTGCAGCTACAGGAATTGTAACTGAAGCCAAGACTCAATTGCACACACTCCAATATGTGATGCAGGTGGCATCACAATGGCAAAGTCAAATACAAGTGCCCTGAAAAGACATTCAATGGAGTTGAAACATAACCTCCAGTGGATGCAAGAGTTCCTGAAATTCTGTTCACACATTTTAACTGAATACAGAGTCTATTGCATTCAGCAGCTTTTCCAGGAGCTCAAAATGGGTTGACTCAAAGTGGGTTAGTCATCAGTAATTAAGGACTTCCTGGCTTGGAAAGATTTCTGTAGGCGGTCAATTTTGTTAGATTACTTATGGGGGAAAATAATACTTCAAGAAGTTTAGAATGCAAAGAGAAACCTCTTATTGTGAACTTTCAGCATAGGTGGACTGATACAAAGTAGGTGGTCTCTGTAAACACAGGAGTGAAGTTAGCTTTGGAAACATTACTGGAAACACTTCATCAAGAACTTCCATCAAGTACTGACTGGCAAAGAAAGCTCCTTAAATGAGGCTAAATTCCTAGTTAAAGGCAACATTTTAAGATGAATTTGGGACTTTCTGTCATCTACCCCTCCCAACCGCCATCCCATCCCAATACAAGTCTATTTGGGCTTCTCTAGAAAACAACACCAAACATACTTGCTAGTACATTCAAGAATCTGGTCTGAGAACACCTCAGACAAAGTTTCTTTGGAGATCTCCCCAGTTGAAATGCTGGACTCAGACCCCTAACCAAGAAAAGAGAGAAGGCAGAACAGGTCAATCAACCATCTCAGCTATAAATGTTTCAAAAATTGAAAAAGTAATCTTTAAACATTCTTTCAAAGAGCCAATCATTCTTCTGCTTATAAATCCATATTTGGGAAAACTATATTTTTCCTCAGAAGAAACTTTGGAAAGAGAAGGCAGTGAAAAAGACAGCCAGAGATGAGATGGAACAACGAACTGGAAAGCCAAGGATCAATCCTAGGAAACAGACATGACCCAGTGGAGCAGCTCTGAACAAGCTATGTTATTGAAACAGATTCTACTTTGACAGGATTACCTCCTGCCCATACAAGAACAGAACTCAAGAAAATACTTTATTCACAAATGTAAAAACAAACAAACTTCACTTAAACAGAAAAAATTGAAACATTTACTAAAATTTTATTATCTGCTGCCAACATAAAAATCCAGGACAATGAATGAATCCCAATTGAACTTCAACTGTGAATATGCAGCAAGGTGGAGGAATCCACCATGGGGGTAGGGTTGTAAGAGGGGGAGGGGGAATCCCAGTGCCTATAAAACTGTATCACATAATACAATGTTATTAACAATAAAAAAATCCAGGAAAAACTTCAGAAATTCTGATTTTGGCACAGTGCAGTAGCCTAGTGGCTAAGGTCCTCATCTTGCAAACGCAGGGTTATTGTGGCTGCTCCACGTCCCCTCCAGCTCCATGCCTGTGTACTGTGAAAGCAGTAAAGCATGGCTCAAGGCCTTGAGATCCACCACCTGCAATGGAGACCTGGAAGAAGCTCCCAGGTTCGAATTGGCTCAGCTTCGGCTATTGCAGCTGTTTGGGAATGAACCAGCAGATCGAATATCTTTCCCTCTGTCTGTCCTTCACTCTGTAAATCTGACTTTCCAATAAAAGTAAATAAAACTTTAGAGCAAAAAATGAAAACAATAAATTCTGATGTTGCTTTTCAGGATTTATTCGAATTATTAGACATACAGCTTTGCACTAGGATGTTCTCTCTTAAGCATACAACAGCCCATTCCTGTGCCACTTATGTGAATAAGATGTGTAAAAATCCCTATAATTAGCATCAAAGGTCATTTTCAATTATGAGAGATTATAACTTTTTTTTAGATCTGCCAGCAGAGATACCTAAGGAATATTAACCAACTCAGCCTTTCCACAACAATTATCCTTATTAAGTAAAATCAGTATCAGCTGAACCTTTAACAGCAAAAAAATTAGAAATGCAATGGCAAATGTTGAGTATAAACCCAAGGTACTAACTGACATTCACAAGAGAATACTAATCAAGAAAAATTGCACCTTTATCAACCTCGTTAATGACAAGATACTTTCTGTTATGTATCACATACAAAGCCTGGTGAAGAAGCCAAGCTAAAGCCTCCTGCAAATTTACAATGCTTTTCAAGTGTCTCAGATCTTGAATCAAGAAAGTTGCACTCCAAAAAAAAAAAAAAAAAAAGCTACAGTGAAATTAACTTTTTCCTGCTCTTAAAGGAAACATTGTATTTTCTTGTCCTAACACTTTAATATGAAAGATACCTACGACTGATAGAAGAAATTATTTTATATAAAAGATTAGAATGGTTAAGTTGGTGAGTAAATAAATGGTGCCACAAATCACTTTGCCCATTTAATTCCTCCTAAGTCACTTAAAGCAGCCCATTTCCAAACTGTACTCTTAGTGCAGTTTCAACTATATCCTCACAAGTGCCCAAACACGACGGAATTGGCAAATTCAGTTTAAACATTGATTTTCAAGTTTCTCTGTTCTTTCCTTATACTCTATTATTTCATATTTCTTTTAAATTTTTAAAAATTATTTTTAGGGAAAGGTAATATTACAGAAGAAGGAAAAACAGAGAGAAAGATATTCTTTCCACTGGTTCACTCCCTAAGAGGCCTCAACAGGAAGAGCTGAGCCAATCTGAAGCCAGGAGCCAAGGGCATCTTCCGGGCCTCTCAAGAAGATGCAGGATCCCAAGGCTTTGAACCATCCTGCTTTCTTCAGGCCACAAGCAGAGAGTTGGATGGGAAATGGAACAACTGGGACACAAACAGGCGCCCATATGGGATCCAGGCAGTTGCAAGGCAAGGATTTAGCCATCAGGCTATTGCTCTGAGCCCTCATACATATCTTAATCTTATAAGTGTCAGAACATTTTGCTATATAATGGGAGTCCTAACACAGCCCATCCTATACACTCAGTGTGTTCCTTTAGAAAGCAGTATATGGGGCACGGTGCCATGGGCTAGTGGCTAAAGTCCTCACCTTGAACGCACCCGGATCCCATATGGGCGCTGGTTCTAATCCCGGCAGCTCTACTTCCCATCCAGCTCCCTGCTTGTAGCCTGGGAAAGCAGTTGAGGATGGCCCATAGCTTTGGGACCCTGCACCCATGTGGGAGACCCGGAAGAGGTTCCTGGTTCCCAGCTCTGGATTGGCTCAGCACCGGCAGTTGCGCTCACTTGGGGAATGAATCATTGGATGGATGATCTTCCTCTCAGTCTCTCCTCCTCTCTGTATATCTGCCTTTCCAATAAAAATAAATAAATCTTAAAAAAAGTAATATATATAAATCAGTCAACACACAGTAACTGACACAACACGCAAAATTCTGACACAACATACATTACTTTTCTTGTTATTTTATTACAGAGAATCTTCAAAAGTGAAAAAGTGATTGCCGTCAAAATTCCTCTCTATAGTGACAGTTCTCATTTACATATTTTGAAAATCAAACCAATCAATGAAAAGGAGATCAGAGCATGAATATCCAATGCATAAATGTATGGGGGAATTAAACTTAACTGAGAGATACACAAGGATGCAAAGAAAAAAAAGCAGCATTTCTATGAAGATATGAAGATACAGAGTTAAGTCCCAACTGAGAATAAAGCCCGATGAGCTTCCTGACCATAGTAATATTTAAATGGCACACATGTGAAACCATCCTAAGATGTGCTGAGCATCTTTTCTTTTATGATGCAGCTTAAAAATGTGTACAGCCCGCTCCCTTCATTTTGATGCATTCATTCAGCAAATGCTGGCTACATGCTAAAGCACACATGACATGGCTATTTATTTGCAAATATTACCTATGGTCCTTCTTGTACCAAACTCTGTACAGAGGGTTTTATAAATATTGACTGGATCTCAGGGTGCCGTTTGGTCAGACATTATTCTGAGCGTGTCATGGCTGTGTTTTTGAATAAGATTAACATTTGAGTCAGTAGACTGAGTAAAGAAGATTGACCTCCCTAATGTTTTTGGCTCTCATCCAGTCAATTGAAGACCTGTATAGAACTAAAAGGCTGAATAAGCCGGGAACAACTCCTGCCAGACTGGTTGATCTGGGACATTAGTCTTTTCATGACCTCGGACTGGAGCTACACTCTTGGCTCTCCTGAATCCCCTCAAATAAATCGCACAAATAAACTGCAGATCTTAGAACTCCTCAGCCTCCATAACTGTGTGATCCTATTTCTTACAATAAATCTCTCAGTCCCCTTTGTTGGGAGAATTCTGACTAATGCAATTAATTTGTCTTTGAAACATATTTTAAGGAAAGGCATGCTATCATGACTTTAAGATGAAAATAAAAATGAGTGCAGAGAAATTGAAGGAAATGTCCAAAGAAACCAAAATTGAGGCCTAATCCAGCAACAGGTACCTCACCCAAGGTCTGGAATCATTGCTCATTAATGTTGGTCATAACAGCATGCCCACTGATTCATGGAGATACATTCAAGAAGTGCCAAGAGGGGCAGTATTAGTTATGCAGATAGAATTGCACAAATAAATGTCTAAAGTTGTAAAAAACAAAAACGTGCTACAAAAGGAATCTCTAGATGATAAAAGACCATGTGGGAGCGTAAAACCCCAATTGCTCTGGAGTTAAGGGAAAGCATTTTGAGGAAGTTCTGGTTTAACAAGAACTGAAGGATTCACAAGATGCTTACCTAGAACCTAATGTTACATAGGAAAGGATTCTGTGAAGGGAGCATGGGTAAGTAGTACAAAGGCAGCTGATGCTTTACACAGAGTTTCAATTTCGTTCCACTATCACCAATATCATAGAAAGTTACCTGTTGTTGAGAGGCAGATAGATGCACACACACGAGATAGACAGAGAGACAGAGAGAGAGAGAGAGAGAGAGAGAGAGAGAGAGAGAGAGAAAGGAGATATTCTCCAATCCACAGGTTCACGTCCCAAGGGCTCACAATGACTGGCACTAGGCTGAGGATGAGCAGTGAAGCAGGGACTCTAACCCAGGTGTTTCAAATATGTGTGGGCAGGGATTAAACTTTTTCAGTGCTTGCATCTGCCTCCCAATATCTGCATAGAAGTCGGGAGCCAAAGCTGAGAATTGACCCCAGGTTCTGCAGTGCAGGATGTGGGTTTCTTACCCATCGGAACAAATTTCTAAGCTAGGAGGAGTTCACTAAGGAGATTGATGTGGCAAGGAATGTATTAGGAATAGGATTGCAGTGAAAAATTCCTCTGCTCCAAGAGAACATGGATCAAAGTGAACTAAGCAGGGATAGGAGCAGGATAGCCACCACTGTAGTCTAAGAAAGATGCTAGAGTTCCACCAGGTCTCCTCAACACGCAATGTAACACATGCTCACATTTCTTGGTTTCATTTCTGTTTTCAAATTCAGCCCAGGGCATAGGTTTTGCAAAAACACAATAAAAAGCAAAACACTTGAAAAATGATTACATATTTTATCTCTAAATATCAAATTTCCAATACAATTTCTAAATGCGTACTCTGTATTATGATGTTTATCCAACAAGGACTGTAACAATAGCTTGTCAGCGAGCATTATGGTGCAGATAGTTAAGTTGCTACTTGGGACACTGGCATCCTATATCAGAGTTCCTGCGATCGCAGCCCATGTGTACTTGTGATTCAGTTTCCTGCTAATGTGTGCTCTGAGAAGCAGCAAATGATAAGTACTTGGTGCCCTACATCCATATAGAAGACATGGACAGAGTTTCTGGCTTCTCTCGGCTTGGCCCAGGCAGGGCTCTTACAGCCATTTAGGGAACACATCAGCAGAAGGAAGAGATCTATTTCCCTCACTCTGTCTCTCTTTTTCTCAACCTTCAAATAAATAAAAAAAATTAAAGTTTATTTTAGAAATACATAAATAAAAGTATATTATGAAATGTTTTAAATGAGTTCCAACTTTACTTATAGGCAAACTGCATAAGCAAAAACATACTGTTGTTGTGTTTGTCATTTTCAATCTTTAGAATAAATGTCAAACACGATCAGAAAATTAGAAAATACCAATTCTTTAAATAGAACTGGTGATTGTCAGCTTCAAATATGAAACTGTAGAGATAGGAAGTTGAAAAATAAAAACACTTCCTTTTGTCTACTTTATATCACTTCCCATGCCTGTTGTGTTATGAACACGCAAGGTACAATATAATTGCTATTGAAGAAAAATTATCAGATCTACGTTAGACTTCCCTTTTTCTCTGTGCTCACACTTATTGAGTCTTAATCTGTAGGGGAGAGAATTTTTAGCAATTATCAGTGGAAACTGGAGGTAGTTGCAGGTTAGTATACAGGCTGTCCAAGTCAATGGTTAAGCAACAGCAGATGGGACCAGTCCAGGAAGAGGGCAGGGGCACAAAGCTTCAATCAGATGAAGCTTCAAACTGAAGTGCAAAGGTAAGCAACCTTTGTCATGGGTCTAGGTAAGCATGGATATGAATCCAGATCATCCTGAAATCTCTCCAAGGAAATAAGAGGCCAGAAAAATGTATGATAACCTGAAGCTGAGAACAATTCATGATGTACTATATCAATCCAGCCAAATAAAGCATCTGGGATATTCAAATTGCAGACAGTCATGCTAAAGACAGGAAGAAAAAAAAACAAGAAAAATATATTTCAGTGAGGTGAGGATTTTAAAGTACTTTAGATAGGCACTGTGTTCACAGACTTTATATCTAAAGAACCTGGGTTGAATAACAGCTTGGCTAGGATTTAACCTTGGAGAACTTGCTCACATTCCTGAAACTTCATTTTCTTTTTCAAATGGTTGGTAGACAACAAATAAAACAATATAGGAATTTGTTTGGCCCTCTATCCTGAAAGTCTTTGATAATCAAGAAATAGTATTTTAGGATGATAAACATCTCATGATGATAATATTCAGTCAGAAGGGGGTAAGTCCCCTGCTTATGAAAAATACTGCCATGAACAGATAATATAGATATAAATAGACACTTTTCTTCATCTGTCTAAGAATGTTTTTTAAATAATTGAATAATAAAAATGTAACTAAACTTTGGTAGTGTGAGACTACCTTTTCCTAGCTCAGCTAAAAGGAAATTACTTAACCAAGTCTGACCAGTAGAATATGTTAAAATTTCCACCAGATTATTGGGTAGGATTCAGTATAATTAATTAACGTGAAGGTGTCTGAGGCCTGCGTTCTCACATGCAGTGGATGATTCCTGAATACACAAATGTCTGCTTTTGCCCCAAAGTTATGTCTTCTCCCTAAATGCTAAAGGTCAAAGCCAAGAAATGCCCCTAGGCTTCTAACTTATTTTTAGATTACTTTTCCAATTGTGTAGAGATGAATCCAGACTTCTAAGGTGAGTTGCTGAGAATCGCTATTAATCACTCACCGACTTTGGCTTAAGTAAAAGCTATGGAAACGGAAAGAACTAACCTACAGGTAATGAATCGTGGAACCTGCCAAAAATGTGAGAAAATAAGGCAAGCTTCAGGCCAAGAAGCTGAATTTCATAACTGACACTTATGTCAGTGTTGCAGTACAATCTGATGAATGCAACGTTGTGGTGTTGGGGATGGATTCTCTCAGAGTACTAAGCACAGACAGCATTGGGCACAGCAGGGCTGGAGCAGCTGCTTCCCAGGGACCAAGGTGGACCTGGAAAGGATACAGAAAAGCTGGAATGCTCAGTTTCCAAAATAATTTGAGAAAATTTCAGCCAATTTGTGGAAAGAATCTGACCCTTCTAAACTGCTGTAGAGTATAAAAGAGATGGATGGATTCCGAATCTTTCCTAGACCCTTACAAGTGCTCCGGATTTATTAAGCAGCTCATTTCCATCTGTGGACAACATATGGGGGCAGTGAAATCTGGAAATTTCAAGCTATTCATCTGAAGTACTGAAGTACTACAATTGTGGTTAAAAAATCACTGCTTAGCAAGGCAACTGAATGAAGATTCTCATGTAGATTGAGAATGAAGAAATAACAGAGTGTTTGAAGTCTAATGAAAATTAGCAAACACGTTAACAATTTGTTTAATGCTAGCTTCAAAAATCAGTAATTATAAAAAATGTCACAAGACCTTAAAAATCAGAACTAAGTTGGAGTCAGGAATCTTTTTTTTTTTTTAAAGATTTATTTTTATTATTTTTTATTGGAAAGGCAGATATACAGAGAGGAGAGACAGAGAGGAAGATCTTCCGTCCGATGATTCACTCCCCAAGTGAGCCGCAACGGGCCGATACTATGCCGATCCGAAGCCAGGAGCCTCTTCTGGGTCTCCCACATGGGTGCAGGTTCCCAAAGCTTTTTATTGGAAAGGCAGATATACAGAGAGGAGAGACAGAGAGGAAGATCTTCCGTCCGATGATTCACTCCCCAAGTGAGCCGCAACGGGCCGATACTATGCCGATCCGAAGCCAGGAGCCTCTTCTGGGTCTCCCACATGGGTGCAGGTTCCCAAAGCTTTGGGCCGTCCTCGACTGCTTTCCCAGGCCACAGGCAGGGAGCTGGAAGGGAAGCGGGGCTGCCGGGATTAGAACCGGCGCCCATATGGGATCCCGGGCGTGCAAGGCGAGGACTTAACCACTTGCGCCACCGCGCCGGGCCCAGGAGTCAGGAATCTTAATCCACTTGTACTGCAATGAAGGAGCGGCAGAGATTGAGTAACTGATAAAGACATAATAAATTTAGTTATTGCAGTCCTGGGTGGTAGAAGTTGAAGTAAAAACATCAACAGTTTTGGTTTATGCAAAAGTCTTCTTGCCACACTTTCACAGAGCAAAAGAGCCAAACATTGTGTCTTCAGAAAAAGGAACAAGGAAGAAAGGAAAAACAAAAGGAACAGGGATACTCCCATGGGCCTCTCCCAAGATTACTTAATTGTATCCGCCCCTATAACTAAATCCGTTTTGGAGATCTTCACCTCTTAAAACTATCAAGTTGATGATTAGACTTTGACATAGGAATTTTGGAAAGACAAAAATTCAGACCATAGCACATGGTCTGCGGTGTTAATCAGCCGCACAATTTGTATGATTTATTTAACTTCTCCAATTCTTTGTTACCTGTACTTAAAATAGGGTTAATAATCAGGGTAAACATAATGGGTAAGCTATAATGTAGAATGTAGAGATGCCATGTCACAACACCTGAATTACAGTCAGGTCTATATTCTGGATTCCAACTTCCTACTAATGTGTACCCTGGGAAGGCGGCAGGTACTCATTCAGGTGATTCAGTTGCTGCCACCCATGTTCAAGACCAGGATTGAATTACAGCCTCCTGTCTCTGGTATGGCCTGGTCCTGGCTGTTACAGATCTTGAGGGAATGAACTACCAAATGGAAAATCTCTCTCCCTATCTCTATGTCTATGTTTCAAAGAAAATGAAAATAAATCAATAAAGTGATTTTAAGAGGCAAGGTTTTTCAAGGGAGTCTCAATAGTGCTCATAGATTATGTCCCTCTTGTCTTGATTTGAACTTCAAACCACTACATATTTATTATGCTATTTTATTATTACAGTAGTATGTTATATTAATTGTTACTGTCCCAGGTTTGGTAAAAAAATATATATATAAAATGTCAGATTAGGCCATACAAAAATTTTAGAAGCCAACATTAATGGGCTTTAAAATGCTTTTCCCCATAACCCCCCTTCAGCCAGCTGAGGGGTTCTCTTGCCATTTTTTGCCAAATTATATTTGTTCTCAGTCAATGTCCACTGGCAGTTTGACAAAGAGCTGAATCTGCAAATACCATGGCATGCTGTGCAACAGCTCCCACAGTACGTTTCTGACAGATTTTCTTTTTCTGCTGTAACAATGCTTGTGCTACATTTGATGCAGAAGGGTGAAAATTAGTTAATATTTCTAAAACATTCTGAAGATGAAAAGTACCACATTCAACTCAAGTTTTAGTGTTAATTTCTGTTGCTAGAAAGATCAAAATAAGCACAGAAGCACATTAAGCACTACTAACGGAAGCATTCACATGTTGCTAAGATTGTCAGGATGCCTGACAAAGACAAAACATTGCATTTTCCTTCACATTTGACAGCATTTGATAAAACTGACAAATCAATGTTCTGGGGAAAAGAAAACATATGCATTTATCACAGGCATAATTTCTTTGAATGGTAGATCAAACACTAACCGAGATTTTGCATATGTTGATGATGTTATGGATAGTCACCTGGGAACTGCACAGCACAAACTCAATTGAATGGTCACAATTTATTTAGTAGAATGGATATTTGTCTTTCTGTATATTTTTTCTGCTTTCTCAAACTTACCAGGTTCATAACCAGTTTATAAGCCTGCCTTAGAACCAAGGTAAGCGTAGTGAAATCTTGGTTACATCTCCAACTATTAAGTAAAATCTTCACAGATGTTTCCAAGACATTTGCATTATTTTCAGGAGCACCTACTGTTTCTGCTATCCACTGGACTGGAATCACCATCAGTCAATTCTTATACTTCTAAATGAATTTCTTCTTTCTAGCAGCCCAATTTCTTTGAATCTTAAAATGTTAGTTACAATCACCTTGTCCCAAAGATTCATATTGCATTGGCTCAATTTATATAGAATCTAAACTACTTAGAACTTCTGGTTCTTCTTAGGTTGATTTAAGTTTCTAACTTTTCTAAGAACGTTTCCCTTCTTTGTGCCTGGTAATATCTGTTCCATCCTTGTTTGCCACAGTGTCAGACGGTATCAGATTCCCAAATTTGCCTTACAGTCTTTCGCAGAACCACACCCTATCATTACTACAAGAGACTTCCTCTTGTTCTGACAGCTCAATAACTTGCTACTTTTAACTATTTTAAATTCAGACACAAGATGTAACATAAGCCTTTGAGAGTACTCTGTTGATTCTGTTGAATTTTCTGTTTTCACTTTGTCTAGTTTGACTTTCATCTCATTTTCCTTTAAAGTACTATCTGCCAATTTTGTCTTTGTTTTATTTATTTTCATCCACCTTTTTATTCTTTCCCTTTCAAATGTGGAACAAGAGGTGCCAGCACCAGAGGAACAGTCAGGTTCATTGTCAGCATGTGCCAGATCAGTCAAACAAACCCCAATCACAGACTAGATTCCTGTTGATACAAGAATGTCATCTCATTTTTCAGAATAATTCAAAGGTAACAGGGTTGAAGTAAAACTTCATTATATTTAAGTGAAAAGGGCTCTATTTAAGCTTTGTTGAGTCACTTATTAAATGTGATCACAAACAAGATTCTATTTCCTTGACTTTGTGATGGAGCCAGCATTGTAGTGTCACAGATTAAATGCCACCTGCAATACTGACATCACAAAGAAGTATGCTGGTTTAAGTCCCAGTTGCTTCCCTACAGATCTAGCATGCGTGTCATATGTCTGGGACAGCAGCAGATAATGGTATAATAATGTGTGACTTTACAACCAATGTGGGAGACCTAGATTGAGTTTTGGCTCCTGGCCTCAGCCTGGCCCAGGTTTGGCTATTGCACCCATTTTAGGAGTGAATCAATAGGTGGATGATCTTTCTCTTCTGTCTCTCCACCTCTCTCCATCACTCCACTTTTCAAATAAATACATCTTTTTAAGAAATGATAACTCTGTGTACTTCATAGTCTGAATGCTGAAATGAAATGTATCTTCAAAACAATCAACTGCAAGAAAATGCAAAAAATCAAAATGCCATGATATCAACATAGACACTAAAACATTACCAATTGTTCCACCCATCTCCAGATGAAAAAGTGTTCCAGGAGAAAGGAGTGCAAATCAACAGTTCAATGCAGAGGAAAATCAAATGCAAGCCAGCATGATAATGAGCAACAGGAAGATGGAGATGTTGAACCACTGTCTTGGGTTAACCTTTGCCATACCTTGTAACTTTCCAGACAATTAAGTGATACAAATGTTTTGGTATAGCTCTTAGTTGTATATATTTTGTCACAACACAGGCATCATAACTGATAGAAAACTTCTGCTAGTTGTGGATCTTAAGAAACTGTGGCAGGATTGGGGACTGAGAAAGTGTATCTAAATAATTTTACTTGAGAAGAGGAGGTGTTTTGGCTAAAAGCATATCAAATTTTTTCTTTAAATGTCAAGTAATTCAGTTGAGAAACAAAGAGGACCTCTTTTATAAGGAGTATACCTTACAATGCTAAAGAATTTGGCCCTTCAATAAAACATTCTCTATATAACAAATGCTGGGTTCACACAAAACTATTCTGTATTGTGGACCATTGCCAAACATCTCTATTTTTCGCTTGTGCTTTGTGGAAATTTTCACCTCACTTAGAAAATATTTGAGAACAATACACGCCTTTGTCAGCAGTATTGATCTATAGTTAGCCTTTGATTCTATAGATCAGAATCACTATAGGCCATGTTGTATGATCTCGGCACAGACCTCAGGCTGTGAAGTCACCTTCAAAGTCTCAAGCATAAAGCACCTGTGAGAATCAGAGCAGGTGAAAATGGACTCCCAACATTAAATTCCAATCAAAATCCATGAAAGAAATATGTGAATCATATCTACTTTTTAATTTATTTCAAAATAATTTGGTAAAGCATTCAAATGATCTGAATGAATATCTACCTGCCATTGGAAATAAGAAGACAAGTACCTACTTCTGTGCTGATGACAAAGATTTCTCATTAGATTCTAGCAACTGCCTTAATAAGCTAGTAAGCCTGCTGGCTAAACACTGTCAGTTTAATATCTCTTGTACAAAAGCTAAAATTGTTTTAGACAGATATTCCAGCATGCAGATAGAAAATACTCAGAAACCATCCAACAAGAGTATTAATTTAGGGATCTGGACTTGCTAGAGGGTGGTATATCTGTAGTTAGAAACTCAGGAAACCCAGAAACATTCATTATTATATTGACTTTTATTGAGTAAATAGATTTGATGTATCAGATTCTATGTTAGATTGCTCAGCAGTTAAGATTCAGAAGCTTAAGAAATATTTATTTTAAGGTATATATTTAAATGAGTTGTATTATCACATACAAATAATGACAGACAAAAATTTAAACTGAAGCCCTTGTTTTGCTTAGACTATGAATAGCAATAAATTATTTGCTTCTTTCATTGTAATATATGCCTAACAAATATCCTTGATTAGCATGAATTTAGTCCTTTCTTTTGGTAACTTTATTTCATGGTTTTACACATTTCTGAGATGTTATATTGAAAGTTTTTATTGTGACATTTATATGAGGAACAGATTTCATCCTGTTCATATAAACAGTTCTAAAACTATATAATGATAATTTCTCCCCTCCCCTTCCAGCTTCCTCTTTTACAATTTTTAACCTAACGTATTTTAACTTTGCATTAGTCAACAATTTAATGCTCCACTAAAGCACAACAACAACAACAACAACAACAAAAACCAGTGATCCCTGAGAAGTTCCAGCACATTTTGCAAGAATGCACTCATTTGCTAGAATGAGTGGCATAAAACAGCCTCTGCCAACAGTGCCGTTAAGGATATGGGTTGAAGATGTACCCTATGGTACTAAGGAAAGCAGCAGACACTGACCCCATGGAGAGAGCATAACTCACAGAGGATGAGGTAGAATGGGTGATCGTCATTATGCAGAGTCTATGTCAATACAAGATCCTACACTATTCTTGAGCATACAGAGGGATGGAAAAGATGCGAAATACTGCCAGGCTCTGGCCAGTGGTTTGAACAAGCTCTGGGAAGATCTGCAGTGACTGAAGAAAGATCCGGATTCATAGAGGAGTGTACCACTTCTGGGGCCTTTTTGTCCCAGGTCAGCACACCAAGACTATGGACCAATCACAGTAGCCACACTGTGGATATGTCCCAAAAGAAATGAGTCTACAAGGCTTCTCTGTTAATACAGACTCTAAATACATGTGGCTTCAAAAACTGTTACATTCGTGTAGATGTAGAAGCAATCTAAATGAGAGGTACCCTACTGTTTCAAACCAAGCACTGACGCTAAAGTAAAAGAATCTGTACCTTTAGTTCACAGATTTAACTCCAGCAGTTTACTGTAACTAGGATCAGCGATAGAAGCAGCCTCAAAGCTACACATATGTAGAATATTTAACCTGGATATAGGGAAGGGGTCTTGACTGAAATGTTCAAATACTTTAAAAAATTACTTTGTTTCAGAAAAAGTAAGCTTATTTAAATTTTTTTCAAGATCAAAGTAGGATCAAGAAGTAAAGGTTTTGTAGTAGTATACTCTATCTCCACATAAAGAGGGTATTCAAAATGACACTAGCTGATAAGCAGAGTTCTTTAGAGGAAGAAAGCATTGGACAAATGATTACAAGTGGAGTTACTATTTATCAGGGACATGGTAGAAGATTTTAAGTTTTGATGGAAATAATTAAATTAAAAAAGAGAGAAAGAAATAGAAGACACCAAAACATAAACTAATCCTGCATGTTATTGAATTGGTAAAAAATAATATTAAAAAGAGGTCCACACAATTCAGGAGCAATTTACTGTTTTACCTAGTGAGCCTATTCATGGGAATTTACCAAAACAAAATGAAATCAGCATGGTGGGGAGGTATCCATATGTCCATGCTTGTAGCAGCTCACTTCACAATTCTTCAACCCCCATGATGACCATCAATGGATGAATGGATAAAGTAAGTATGATGAAATAAGTACATTTAATCACTATGTGCTTTGGGGTGCTACTCCGCGATATTCACCAAAAAAAAAAAAAAAAAATCGTGTCTTTTTCAACAAACGAATGCAACTAGAAATATGCCAGAACACAAATTCTCCAAAACACAAATATATGGTTTCCCAAGCAGTGGTAATTAATACACAGAGTACAAAAATATAATTGGTTGAGCAAAACTGACATTGAGAGATCCGACTACCGTTTCAGCCTTTGATTATACTCTTGAGGAACAGTGTTTTTTTTTTTTACCTACTACTTGTTGAATTTTTATCTAATCCAGTGTTAAACCTTTTATAGTTATGTGAGCAAGTATGTCATTGTAAAAATTTAAAATGAAGAAGAAATAACGAAAGAAGAGGGTAGATAAGGAGCATGTGGGAATGTAAGAAGTTAAGGATCACTAAAGCTGAAATACATCCCTATCTGAAATACATGAGATGTTCACCTTGTAAAAATATATTTTCTAAAAATTACGGGAAAAGTTGGAATTTAATATTTTCTATACTTTGAAAATAATTTTCCACACTTGACAGTAGTATATTTACCTTTTTTTCAAATTGATAAATACAAAATACAATAATTTCTTTAATATTTACTTTAACGAAAAATTCTTTCAACATTACCGAGGGCCAGCAAATTATTTTATATGGAGCAATTTGGGTCTTTTATGTCATTTATAGTATTATCTAAGATTTCATATTTCCAATGTACTTCACCAAGATTTTGTTATAACTCTTAAATTCTGTATCCCATACTCTGTCATTCTCTGTCCACTTGTCTTCATCTGCAAAACTCCAACACATTTTTTTCTACACTTTATTCAATTTTCCAAACTCCTTCAAAATTTTACCCAGCTGCCCTAGGTAGAAATGCTTATCTCAGCCTCCTCATCATTATCTTCTTTCTCATGTCTACTACAGCATCTGTGAGAGATTATTCACTTGCTAGTTTCACCATCTAGAATGGGAATAATCTCTTGGATGAAATTTTGTTTTGTCCATATTCATATCCTACTCAGAACCCAGCCATAGGTACCTGAGACACTGAAGACATCAAACAAAAACAGGAGTTACAGCTGAAGCAATAGATACTAAGGGTGAGAAAAATAGCGAGATTAAGAAAAACTGCTTGCAGGAATTACAAATTTAACATGATGTTGCAAATATCATTATGTGAAGTAACAACATAATTAAGGAAGGAGGTGATAAACAGAATTAAGTCTTTTAGGTATTATCCATTATCAGTTACAGCAGTAGACATTAGCAACTTACATTGTCATCTAATTTTTCTGATTCTGGAGGATAATCAGATAGGAGAACCACGCAGAATAAATTTTACTTGTTTATGTGTCCAATGCCCAATCTTTCCTGAAAGGAAAATTCTGAACAAAATGCAATAATGTGTACTTAAGGTCCCAGACATGTTTGTTTATCTTTCATATCATTCTGTAGTTTGTGTCTGCTGAAGGGTCGGTTAATTATTCTGCATTCTGTGACAGATTATTTGCTGCCCCCCTCTTGTAACTAGCACTTCCAGTGAAAATATCTTCTGTCATTCAAATGATCTTCATAGATTAAGAAAGTATAGTGTGGTTAGAATAGTGTATTTAATGAAATGATTTAAATTATAAATTATAAACTCTTCAGTGCATAAAGAGTTTTATTTGGATTTGCCTGATCCTCATTTTTCACTATTTGCTGCCTTTCTTGTGTTTGTTATCATTGAAATATTTATTGTTGTCAAGTGCACCGATACTGGTATATCTATAAAACTCCATACCTTATATCTTCATTTGGGAAAAAACGCTATTTACCTTGAATGAATACTAATAAATATTAATATCTAAGTACTTATTAACTTCAATGAAAAAATGCAATCTATAAACAAGAGTTAATAAAAGTTTTGTGACATTGTATGGTTAAAATTGCACAAATTTCTCTGCAAATATCTATGAAATTCTGTGATGGGAAAATTATCTTTAGAGATGTGTTACAGCAGACTATTTCCCCCTATAGTAATAATTTCACTTAGGTTAAATTCCTATATTTCAAATAAAAGCATTATTCTGCTATATGAGAATACTTGTTGAGTCAGACACAAATGATTCAGTCTGTTTCAAGAACATTTTAATCACTGAAATTTATGGAGCAGCAGTGTAACACCCTTATGATACTAATGCATTCGGTGTCATTCAGGCAATGGTACTGTTGTATGTTTATGGATTACTGACATGAGAGACGTGCCACCCGTTATGTGTTACTTTCTCAGCGGCTGAAAAACACTTTAAATGTTAAACCAGAGATGAATTATGATGTCTCCTGAGCAATCACATGACTCTCACTTTCCTAACACTAACAACACATGTCACAAATGGATTTCAGCTATATCTCTCACTTCAGATAAGCTGTATAATTTTGTTTATACATTCAAGCCATAAGGTGTTATAAAACAAGTCAAAGGAACTGTACTTATTAAGATTACAGAGATAACTTCTAGGTAAAGGAAAAATCTACATAAGCCAAGTGAGGAATTTGTTCCTATCACATTCTGAGTCTAAATTTGGTATCAGAAAAAAAGTGCTCAGGTGAGGTCACCTATATTTGAATCGTTTTATATGTGATGATAATTCCATGTATTTATTCTGTGCTTAAAGATTTTAGTCCACAGAAGCGAGTCCCGGCTTCTTTTAAATCCTTTGTTGATGTCTTAGAATCTGCACTTCAGGAGAGGAAAACTGATAATATTACTACTCAATCAATGATAAACTTCTCTTCTACTATTCCCTAACAAAAATCCTGCAGTGTGTGGGTTGTAATTCCTAGTCCATCCGCAAGGATATTGAACCTTGGGAGGTTGAGTGACTTACTCCAAAACACACAGGATTGCACAAGGATTTGAACCAGACCTCTTGCTCCTTATGTTAGAAAGTTAGGCTCTCCTTCCAACGCAATGCCTGAAAAGAACATATCAAGTCTCCCTTTCTAGTATTGTTTAACATCTAATTTTTAAAGGATTAAAATATCCCCAATTATTTTATGTAACACTGAACATCCAAGATTAATTACTCATTTGAATTTTTTTTATAGAGAAAGATAGAAAAGTCAAAAGAGGGAGACCAAGTTCATGCTGGACCTACAACCATCTTGAAGAAACAGTTTACATAGAGTTAAGGTCTTTGAGAAGGTTTAACAAATTGGCAGTGCCTTACCTGGAGCATCTTGTTAGTGAGCTCACGAAGGGCATCGTGACCTATGTTGCTTCAAGTGTTCAAAGAGCATCAATTTTCTGCCTTGATTTTCTGTGATTATCGACAATTTTCTCTGCTAGCAATTGTTTGGATGATGAGACAAAACTCAGTGTGATTGGCCTGGTTAACAAAGTGAGACCATTTCCAGTCAATCGGCATGGACCTCATTACGACTGCTGTCTCTTGTAATTCAAGAACAGATATCCATGAATATACAAAGGAATTTTCATTACAAGGCAGAAAACATTTTCTTATTCTCACTCACATCTGGATTTATAGTGCCATTTATGATGATAAAGTCATTCTCTGTCTTCATCATCAAGTTACTTTCTGACTTTCTCATCCTTTCTCTCTTGAACTTACCAACAAACATAATTACCTAACATTCAAATATCTCTAGGTTAAAAAAAATGGATCCACAGTAAAATAGGAATTTAAAATATTGTGGAAAGAAAATTTTAAAGGCATAGGTTGCAAATTTATTTTTGGCTGTTGATCAATAAAATAAGGCTATATTCATAATTTGTGAAAACCAGGCAGAAATACTTCCTTCTGACAGCAGCAAAGATTATTATTAATTATATTTTTTTCTGTTTTGGCAAAAACGTTGGTCTTAAAATAGTGTTGAGTTTTGAGAAATGGCTAAGAATTTATTTTAAGATCAAAGAAAACGTAATATCTAAACATCAATAGTGACATTTAATGTAGGCTAATGCTTGGCTACACATAAAAAACCAAACTGTGTCTCTGAAACAAAATGTTATTTATTTATAAAATGGTTGTATAAGTAGAATTGTTATAGAGGCAGATAGATAGTACTACATAAATACTTTAAAATCAACGTATTTCCATAAACAATGTTAAGTATATTCTGCCTACAAAAGCAAGGCAATAAAAGATGGTATATTTTTGGATGCCACAAGAATTACCTATTTTTCTTGAGAAATACAATTACAAATCAGCCTTTAATATTCACCACACACACACACACACACACACACACACATTATTTTTACCTATTGATTTGTAGCTAATGAGATTCTAGGAATTTTAAATAACTGGAAAAGGCAGAAAAGTTTCAGAGAGAAACACAGTAAGAAAAATTAATTAGAAAGCAATCTTGAAATAAGCTTAAGATTTCCTGATGGTGTAACAAAAGTTACAAAGAAAATGTTCAGTTCTCTTTTAGAAAGCCAGTATATTAGGCTGAATGCTGAGTCAAGTATTAGATCTCCGTGTTTTTACCATGATGACTGTCTATAATATTTTTGCTGGTTACTTCATGTTTTCCTGTGATGTAGGTAATATCAGTAACATAAATGATATTTGTCAATTTTTAAATTTTTTTTATTTGAAAGTTAGATATATAGAGAGGAGGAGAGAGAGAGAGGAAGATGTTTCATCAGATGATTCACTCCCCAAGCAGCTGCAATAGCCAGAGCAGTGCCAATCGGAAGCCAGGAGCCAGGAACTTCCTCCAAGTCTCCCACCTGGGTGCAAGGTCACAAAGCTTTGGGGCATCCCCTAGTGCTTTACCAAGCCACACGCAGGGAGTTTGATGGGAAGTGGGGCTGCCAGGATTACAACCAGCACTCATACTGAATCCCAGTGCATGCAAAGCGAGGACTTTAGCCGCTAGACCACCACAAATATTTTACACCTACTTTATAAGATTACATCTAAAAGTTTTAAATCTTAATAAATAGGTAATAGTTATATTTTTATTTGTATTACTTTGGAAGTGGCAATTCATTAATAGGAAGCTTAACCTTAAGTATATAATTTTAGAAATGTCTAAAGAAATAATACTTGAAAAAAATAATTAGTTGCTTACCATCATTAACTCATGAGTTGAAAAGTCATTAAAGAATAGCAACAAATAAAAGTAGACAACCAACCTGATTGAAAGGGTCTTGGATGTATCACTGAGACTAGTGCTAGGTCAAGTTAGTTCCTTTGAATAGCTTTATCAATAACCAAGAGCAGAGATAATATGCTAATTAAATCTCTGATCCATTAAGCACAAATATCAATCTTTCAGGCCAAAGTACTTTGATCAAATATACTCAGAAATCAACTATAAAAATAAAGGCTCCTATAGAATTTGTATTTTCATAAAAGGGTCATGGAAGGATCATGGAAGGATAGTTTTTCTGCAGTCTCCAAAAAAAAAATGATGAAGGTGACTTTGCTTAATTTGGATCAGTTTGTTTCCAAGTTTTTACTTGCTCATAAAAATGAAAACAATGATATTATAAGGTATACCAAGCAATAGCATGCAAATAATTAAACGCAGGCATAGACCATGAAGCTCATTTGTCCTAGACCATCTGCTTTCTTTACAGCTAAACACTTTGAACTCTCATCGGTGTCAGCAAGCACAGTCCCAACTATAGCTCACAGACCCAGATAAAACTGCCCAATACTCTCGAGTAAGATCAACAGCCCAGATCCGAGCTACTAAGCTGGGGCTGGCCTCACAAGTCACCTGCATAACTGAATTTGTGTCATCTGCCTGAGTCTGATTTGACAGCCACTCCCACCTTGCTAATCTGTGCTTGCTTGGTTTTGTCTCTGTGATGGGCTGGTTCTTCAGTTTCAGTGGCATAAATTTCTCCATCTGATTATTCATTTGCTTTACTCTATCCACAAACTGGAAATGTTGGTTTCTGAATACCAAGTCTGCTTCCTGCGGACTGACAGCTCTGACAGTGCTTACCTGGCTGACTATCTGGTTCCCTCAGTATAAATAGATTTAGCTTCTCTGTCAAGCCATTTTTCCGTCTTCTATCTCCTCACAGTTGGAACACTCTATTATTCAAGCTTCATAACAGAAACAGTTTGCCACCACAAATGATGAGTAATGTATATATAGCTGTAATTAATAAACAAATAAAGTGCTTCCCTAATTTTAATACAAAGATAGCAATGTGAAGTTTATTTTATAATTATCATTAATAGTATATATAAATTTAAGATAGAATGCTGCACATTAAGAAAAAATAATTCTAAATGAATGTACGTATTTATTTGTTACCATGCAAATCTCGATTACTAATTTCATTAAGAGAATAAATTCATTGCTTTTTATTATTTTAATCTGAATGAATCCTCTAATGTTTTAAATTTTTCTGTTTGTGGCAATTTCCCATTATATATAAATTGTTTTCTTTAACACTAATTGGAATTTCCAGTGAGGAAAGCTATGTATCAGTGCTATTAAAGTGATAATATAATAGTGTTATTTCTATTGTTAGAAAATAAAGGCAAAGAAATATCACTTGGTTCATTAGTTCAGGCTTCCCAAAATAATGCTTGGGCATATGTGTTTTTGTAATTTTTTACCTCATGCACCTACCTAAAGAAGCTACTTTTGGTCCTGAGCATTAAATATATTTTAAAAATCATCTATTCTTGGCACTCTTTACCTACTTAGACCAAATGTTTTCTGAGGCCAATGTGTCTTTCTTCTCAGTTGAGCCAAATTCTTGAACTAATGTTACATTTCATTATTTTAGGGAACTTTGCTCTCTATGTTCCAAAAGTCTAAACTTTGCTGCTAGGGGTAGGCTTATAAGTACCCAACTATTACTGCTCCTACAGGATTATATATATATAAAATGCCATTGACCTACTTTTAATGGCAGAAATTCTGCCAGGGACAACTTCAAGCTGCCAAAGTACTTCCCTAATGTGGATTCAGGATATGCATGCTATTGGTTGCTACATAAAAACTAGCACAGAAGAACATATACTTGTATAATATAACAGCCAAAATGTCAGCTGTCTCAGGTGAAGGCTCAAATGAAAAGTGCACATTTTTGAGCTCACTTGCTCACGTGGTTGTTGGAACATTTAGAGCTCTCCTTAAAGCTGTCTTTTTCATCTATTTGTTCCTGATTTGTTGAGTTCTCTTCTCTGGAGCTCTTGTCTGTATCAGTTAAAAGACTGATCAGAGTGCACAGTTGTCCTGGCAGCTGCTCCACCTCCCAGTCGGGGAGGTGCCTTAGCAAGATGCAAGAGGTTCACACAGACACACAAAACAAAGCTCTTCATCCAAGGACAACAGTCTAAACCTGATGATATCTTCAGTGCTTCACATTCAGTTATTTAAAGTCCAGTCCTTTAATCGTGATGGAACTACTCAATTCAGTTCACCAGTGTTAACTTTAACTTGGCTTTTGCTTCATGAAGCACTTACTGTACTCTTTCTTTTTAAACATTACTTGACCTCTTTTAACGCTGCTCTCTCAGCTTCTGTGATTCCACACTTTTTGTAGTGTCTGCTACATCGTCCTGTCATTCTTTCTGTCTCCTTCAGGGCTTCCTATCCCTTGGCAATCTTTTAGAAGCTGATTTTCTAAGGATTTTCACTCTTGACTCATCTCACTGTCTGTACACTCATACTTTGCAAGTTTTACATTCACCCCACAAACTTATAGTTCTCATTGTTCTACTCAGCTCAGATTTTCCTTCGATGTTCAAAACTACTTATGAATGCTTATTGTAGAAAGAAATAATTGGCAATAAAAGGTGATAAGGAATCTAGCAGTGGTGGACATATTCTATATTTTATTCTGGAGGTAGTACTATGAAGGTGATTTAAAATTAAAAAACAGAAGAACCAGTGTGTGGTGTAGTAATTTAGCCAGTACTCCAGTACTTTTGAAACCACCATCCCACAAACGCAATGGTTCCAGTCTTAGCTGTTCCACTTCCCGTTTAGATCCCTGCTGGTGCACCTAAGAAGACAGGAGAGGACAGGTGAAGTCCTGAGCCCCTGCAGCCACAATGGAGACCAGGATGAATCTCTTTGCTTCTGGATTTACCTGAGTCAGCCCTGGCACTGGGGACATTTGGGGAAAGAACCAAAGGATAGAAGATTCTGTCTCTCTCTCTCACTCACTCTCTCTCCCTCCTTCCCTCTATCTTGCTCTGCAACTCTGACTTATAAATAACTAACTCTCCTTGCAAATAATTTATGTTGAAAGAGATCAAATATAAGTTGATTTTGGTGCAAAAAAAATGGAAATACATGTGTAATTCTTTCATGATACATAGTTCCATGAACTTTTTGAAGAACCTCAAATAACAAGATTTTTATCACGGCTCAGAATTTAACCCTAGTTTCTTTTATATACTTCTGATGTTTAAAAGTCAGCATCACAAATGAGTTCATTATCTCCCCCTACTCAATTTTTGCCTACACCTAGATTGTGTCAGTCATGTAAATTGTCCAATTACATGTTTCTGAAGTAACTCTTGAGAGTTCCCTTTCCCTAATATCTCACACCTAGTCCATTACATACTTTGACTATTTAAACTTTTGAGGCATGTCTTCAGATTTCTTCCTTCCTTCCAGCTCTTCACTAGTGTAGACCCTCATTTTATCTTACTTTCCTAAGGCAAAAGCTCATTGAACTTATCTTTGAAATACCAAGACTCCCAGCTATGCTTTTATCACTAGAATTCATCCTTATTCTGCCAAAACTTGACACTGTGACTGTTAAGTTTTTAATATTTATATTTTTAGTACCATCCTGAATGCACACACAGTTTCTGAAAAAAAAGAATATGATAATTCATTATTAAGAACAGGTAATAAATGTGTAGTGGTACAGATTGCAATGGGAAAATGTGTTGAAACTGAATTGGCTATCTTGTGCACAGTATACCACTACCGTAGGTAAGAAAAAACAAACCAAGGTCTGGCATTTGCATAATTTCCCAAAATAAGTTTGGGCATTTCTCTGTTGAGAAGGTTTCCATAGAAATGTAATGAACTGGACACAGTGCTGTGGTACAGCATGTTCATAGGCCACCTGCAACACTGGCATTCCATATGGCCACCGATTTGAGGTTTTGATGCTCTCCTTCCAACCCAGCCCCCTGCCAATGCACATGGAAAATCAGCGGAAGTTGGGCAAAGTGCTTAGGCACCTGCCACTCTTATGGGAGACCTGAATGAATCTCTGGGTGCCTGGCTTCAGCCTGATCAGCCCAGCACTGTGGCCACTTGAGGGGTAAACTAGACACAGAAGCAGTCTCTTTGTCTCTCCCCACCTCCTACACACACCACATAACTATGTGTTTCAAATAAATAAATTTTTAAACAAAACAAAATGGAGCAGATCCTGAGTGCTCACCCTTTGGGATTTAAATAAATTCTCCAGGGGAAAGGGAAGCTTAGTATGCTGGGTCCAGAACGATAGCCTAGTGGCTAAAGTCCTCACCTTGCATGAACAAGGATCCCATATGGGCACTGATTAGTGTTCCAGCTGCCCCATGTCTCATCCAGCTCCCTGCTTATGGCCTGGAAAGGCAGTGGAGGATGGCCCAAAGCCTTGAACGTGTGGGAGACCTGGAAGAAGCTCCTGGTTTCAGATTGGCTCAGCATCGGCCATAGCAGCCATTTGGGAAGTGAACCAGTGGACAGAAGATCATTTTCTCTTTCTCTCCTTATTTTTGTAAATCTGACTTTCAAATGAAAAAAAATTTTTTTTAAATAATCAGTATACCTGATGTTATGTTATGATAATTGATTGGGACGATACTCTGCCGGCTTTACCTTCAGACCAGAGATTGTCTCCCCAAGAAACTGTTGAACTTATCTGGACATTAAGATGCTGGACTTTATGCTTGGTAAATGCTTGCAATGAAAGAATCTCAAATGAATTTGAACTGTAATACTGCAACAAGGTGGAGGAATCCACCATGGGGGGGGGGTGGGGAGAGGTGGGGGGAATCCGAGTGCCTATAAAACTGTGTCACATAATGCAATGTAATCAATTAAAAAAAAATCAGTATGCTACAACTCAGGAGTATCTACTTAATACAAAGTCTCTTTCCTTCTTACAATAAAAATCTGTGCCTTGGTGGAGACAAAGCTCTCTCATCATTTTCTAGATGTTCTCTCATGATATATTCAAATCATGATTAGATTTCTAGACTTATATAGTCCAGGTTCAATGCTTTAGCCAAATTCATTCAGGCAATGTTACATATACAGAAACATAATACCATTTTATCTAAGACTTCACATATTTCTTTGTTTCCCCCCAAAATTCCAGTGCAAGGTGAGCAAAGTCCTCTGAATCTTCATTTTCTGTGTGAAAGAAACCTTACAGAATAGCTTTGTCTTTAGTCTAATCTGAGTATTCCTTGGGACAACAGTTCTTTGTTAGCCCATACTAACAGAGGAACTACTCCATCCAGGCACAAATTAAGTGTCCTCTCCTTTTACTTTCCATTTATTTCTCCACTTTGCTTTCTGCAAAATTCAGCACCATTGACATGTGGGGCATTCTAATCATCCTTTCAATTTCCACTTCAATTCTGCCATCTTCTTACCCACCTGCTACTCCTCTTCATTCACTAAAATCCTTAATTTGGACCAGAGTTTTTCCATTTAAACTCACTTCTGTTATTTTTAGTAACTGTATAGGTTCAGTATCCCCAATGCAAAAACCTAAAATATGGAAAGTCCCCAAATGTGAGCACCAAGATGATGCCATATTTGGAAAATCACACATTTACCTCATAGGAGAGATCACAGCAAAAACTCAGACACATTAAAGCCATAGCATTTCTTCAGAATATGATTCCGATATATGTGAAACATACATTTTCTGTTATCTTTGGGTGCCATTCCCAAGACATCTTATGTATATGCAAATATTTTGTAGTCTATAAAATCAATTCAATTCAAAATATTTCATTTACTTTACATTCTAGAGTTCTAATTCTTTGATATATGCACTTGAAACAATTATTTTTATCATGCAAATCAGCCAGCCAGTATCATAGTCATATCTAGGACTTTGTAATCAACATAACTGCCACTTCCAAAATAATTCAAAACTTTCCATTCTTTGAAAGTTGTCTGTCCAGCTCATGTACTTCATTACATCAGGAACACCATTTCTCATGTTTTTTTTTGGTCTCCAATGCATACATTTCACTAAATTCAAGCCATTTATCATCTACCTATTTTCATTTTCCTCATTGCTAAACATATACATAATAGTTTACCCAACTACCATTCTATCACAAGCATTTATTTTATCTCCAATTCAACAGGATCATGGTTTTGTTAGTCATTTCCCATACCTCTTAATCCTTAAGCTACACCAGACCAATAAATAAATAAATAAATAAATAAACACTATTCTACAGTTAACAAATCTAAAAATCTTTCTCATTCCTTATAACAAGTCATTCATTCAATGATTCCAAAATGTTCCCAATCCATCTTTAAAGCACCAAACCATAGTGCAGAGTCAGAATCTAACACAGACCTCGTAACAACTCACTGCCAGTGTTCCCACTGTGGTTGACACCATTATGCTCATTTTCCTGGAATTCTGAAATAACTGATCTCTGCCTTCACTCCTGGCCTGTGAAATCACTCTCCACATTGCAGTGAAAGTGTCTTTCTCCAACACTACTTAAAGCTCCTTTGTGGCCGTTCCATCCAGTTAGCAGTTCGCAGAAATGTGCTACTTGGAACTAGCCCTGCATGCCCTCACCTTGGCCACCTCTTCACTTCAGTACATGACACCACTCTGTAGGTCTCTATCTCT
Source organism: Ochotona curzoniae (assembly GCF_017591425.1). Classification (NCBI taxonomy): domain Eukaryota; kingdom Metazoa; phylum Chordata; class Mammalia; order Lagomorpha; family Ochotonidae; genus Ochotona; species Ochotona curzoniae. The sequence continues at coordinate 35,089,334 of NW_024466502.1, read as the reverse complement.
GGCTCACTGTGCTGCAAGCTACAATAGACCTTTGGTCCTCAGAGTTCAGTAACCTTTATCCTGCTCCTGGCCTTTCAGCTTGTTATTCTCTGTGAACATATTTTTCCTTTGAATCTTTGCATGGATGAATGCTTCTTGTCTTTCAACTCTAAGATTGGGTATTTCCTCTGTGGAAGTTCTTCAGTAAGAAATTATCCCACTTTCTCTTATTGCTTTGAATTACAGTTTTCTCTATATACCTTCCATTGCATTTTCACAATCTATTGTGTTTTATTATTCATGTTCAGCTGTTTATTATGACTTCTTCATGACACTGTCGGACTTACGAGGGTGTGCAATGGTCATATAAGTAGAGTCTGTAATTGCTTATTCATTGGCATATGGTGAATCTCAGCAAGTATTTGTTGAATAAGCAAATCAATTATCTGCTTTCTTAAACCCATCTCCATTTAAGCTAAATAGAAGAAGACTATTTTTATGCTTTAAGAAATTCCATAACTTTTAAAATTCAACATATTTCATGGGCAGAACACCATTCCCTATATTTTGAAAAAGTGATTAATTAGATGAGAGAGCAAAAATTGATATTTTCTCGTCATATGTACATGTGAAATCTTCCAGAAATGTCAATGCACAGATAGCTTGAACAAACTCTCCCTAATGATTCTGAATCAAAACTGTATTTATGATGCCAGCCTCATTCACCACTCTGATTCATGCTAGACCCTGCAGCATTACAGAACTGAAATCATGAAAAATGCAAACATATGTTTAGTTAGGTGTGTTAAATTCCTGAAGATACACAACCATTTACACACCTTCAATAACTTAATGATCCTGAGTTATAACTGAACTGAGCAATCATGTATCATCCAGACAATTTAATTCAATTGTCCAAATGTGCATAGTAGGAGTACTTTAATGGTGAGCATTTTGGGATATAACTTGAGATGCCTGTGTCTCTTACTAGAGTGCTTGGGATTAGGTTTTGCCTATCAACGCACCTGACAGACTGCAAATAATGTCCCAGGAAGTTTGAAAATGTGGATAGAGTTTCTGCCTCTTAATTTTAGTCTATCCTAGCCCCAGGTATTGCAGGCATTTGAGACATGAACCAGCAAGTGAAATATTCTCTCTCTCCCTCTTTCTCATATACATTTCAAATAATTAAGTCAATAAGTGAATAAATTTTTGAAATGTAGTTTATTCAATTATTCCAATTGAACACAACTTGCTGTTATGTTGTGGACTGAGGTTGTATCAGTTATCTGAAGAATTTTGTTTAGAGTTGCCACAATCCCAGATCCTTAAAATGATCAGCAGCACTTAGGTCTGAAGCTCAGAGAAGTGTAAACTCGAAATGCACATGTGTGTTAGCATTAGTTTATAAGCATTAGCCGAGTTATGGTGGGGATAAAATTGCAAGGAGAACAACACGCAGCAAAACTAGTTGAAATTCTGGAACAAGTCTTAAGAACTTCCAACACTAAGTAACCAAGTAGAAGATGAGCCTGACAAGAGGCAAAGAATTGTTTTCCCCTATTAAAAATGATCAACAAATATTCAACCATGACCTTAGAGAGCAACACAGTAGAATAAGCAGAACAACCATTTTACATCAGGAGATGATTTTACTAATTACTGCTATTTGTGCAGTTACATTTTCCTTTCAAAATCATTTATGTTAAGCATATACCTCTCTGTTTTTATATCATCCACCAGGACTAATTATTAATTTAAAAAATGTATAAGAGTGTCTACAGTGTTATGGCTATTGTATTGTGCAGAAGTGATACAAATGATGATGAAAAATACAAGGATTTTATTCACAAAGAGATTAGAATCCAGTCAGGATGTCCTATTTTAATTAAACACAATGATGGTACAGAATTGTCGATTAAGGGAAATAATCACAAATTTGTGGGGGATCTAGCAATTATTTATTGGAATTTGGGGAAACTTCCTAAAATATAATCATGCTATGACATTAAGGAAGAATGAGTTAGCACAAAGAAAGAGGAGGCAATGAGTGCTCATGACAAAGATGTCAGGGCACATAAACTCCTATAGCAGAAGTACCCCTAGGTTTCAAGGTCAATGTCATGGGAAACAGGAAAAGGAGAAACCAAGAAATTTGATGGGTAGCAAGGTGGTCTGACTGGTCACTTTAAGGTTTCTTACTTTTCCTCTCCTTCCTCTCTTTTGTCTGCTTTCTTCCTTCTTTCCCCCCCTCCCTCCTCCCTTCTTCTTCTCCTTCTTCTTCTTCTTCATGGCAGTGATATCCCATGGGGAAGACAAGATTAGGGAAATTTGTCCTTGGGACAATTCTAAATTCTATGCTAAAGACACAGCAATTATTATTATTATCATGGCAATGAAGACAAAAAGAAGTGGATAAATTCATAAGATATTTAGATAGGACATGGATTGGTCTTGATATGCCATTTGAGGTCACAGAAGAGACAGCAATTGTTCCCTGTGTTCCTTTTATAATATGACTAAACTAAGGTCATTTGTCTAAGCTGTGAGAAAGTTTGAAGATTAAACTTAATTTTGTATATGATGAATTTGAAATACCTTGAGATATTCAGTAGCTGTATCAAATTGGCAGTTGGGCATTTAAATCTGTAGCTCAGAGGAATATAAACTGGATATGCATGTAAAATCCAAGGAGTGTTATAAATGGCAACTGAGGTGATGGCAGAGATGAGACTGAATAAGAAAAATTAGAAGAAAGGGAGCAAAAATGAGAAGAAATCCAAGAATAAAGCTTAAAAAATTCTAGGCCCAATGCCGTGGCTTAGTGGCTAAAGTCCTCACCTTGGACATGATGAGATCCCATATGGGCACTGGTTCTAATCCTGGCAGCTCTGATTTCCATCCAGCTCCCTGCTTGTGGCCTGGGAAAGCAGTAGAGGACGGTCCAAACCTTTGGGACCCTGCACCCGCGTGGGAGACTTGGAAGAGCCTCTGGCTCCTGGCTTCAGATTGGTGCAGCACCGGCCATTGCAGTCACTTGGGGAGTCTCATACGGGAGACTTTTCTCTCTGTCTCTCCTCCTCTTTATATATATCTGACTTTGCAATAAAAAATAATTTTTTTTTCAAAAAAGCTTTAAAAATGCTGGCATTTAATAGCCAGTAGAGGAATGTGCTGACAACAGACAAAGAAGAGAAAATACAAAGGTAGGAGGAAACACAAAAGAATATTGGGCCAATACAGCCAAAAGACAGTCTCCTTGCAAGCTTTTAGGACACCTGTTTCCTGTACCGATTTTCACTACTACTCCTGCCTCCGCCTTTTACCAATGCCAACCCTAAGAATTGTGCCTGGGTTCCTGCCATCCACTTAGAAGATCTGGAATCATACCCTGTTCCCAGGTTTAGCTTCAGTCATGTCACAGCTGGTGTGGATATTTGCGATTTAGGAATGAATGAGTGCATAGAAGTTTCTCTCTTTTTCAATTAGATAAATATTTTACTTAAAGCAAGGTGATAATTGTAAGAGTATGGACAACATCATTAAATCATGCTAAGCCAATCAGAAGGTAACATAAAAGTGTACACTAAGCACACAAACATGGCATGTTTTAGTAACTTAGTGAAAGCCTTATTATGAAGTAATGAAGTAGAAGTTAAATAGAAATAATTAGGAACAGAATATACAGAATTCAGAGAGGAAGCACAAAGGATTTTTTTTCCCACAACCTTGCATGTGAAGATAAAAAGGAAATGCTTAGTAGATTGAGGAGTTGGACAGTAAAGAAATATGTTTGGTTTTATTTATTTATTTCAATATTATATAGAGAGAGGAAGGAGAACTTTAAGAATTTATGGAAATATTATTACAAAAAAATCTATGAAACTTTCCCATTTTCAGTAAGATAAATGTATCTGATAATTATATTTCTCCAAAATTTTTTGAAACATTCTTGTACATAGAAAACACATATATAACTTTGATACTGGGGTAGGGAGGAAGGGAAAATGAGGATCAGAATGAAGTGAAGATTTCCTGGGCACATAAAATAGTAGGAAAACAAATGCTTACTTGGAGTGTCTGACCTCAGACTTTCAGGAAAATTCTCTACATGAAAATAGAGGATTGGAGAGTCAAAACAGATAAAAGTAAATGTAGACACTTAGATATAACACATTTGCACATAGTTTTTACAAATTGTTAAAAAAAACTTCAGAAAAGATTTAAGTATTAGAGTGGAAATGCGAGAGATTTCATGAGAGGAGAATACAAAATAGTTTTCATGAAATTAGACAAACCTTAAATTATTATGGCTAATGAATTTCTGGGAAGCATTAAGAATAAATCTGATGTTGTAACATTCTTGTCATAACATTCATGTTATAATATTCTTATAGTATGATTTTCTCCAGCACCCATATAGAAATTCAGGTGAGAGTGAATGAAGAATGCCATAGGATTATTCTTGGTTTGCAGCTTTCCAATCAATGAAGAAGAAGAGTTAGATTAATACACTGGAAAATTACTACTCAACAACTGATTAATAAGAAGATAAAGATTAAGAAGAAGATATCTTGCTAGGAACAAAACAAACAAAAAATATCAATGAAGGAAGAGGTCCTGAGATGGTGGGAGTTTGATAAATTAGGTGGAAGTAATGGCATACAGACTGGAAAGAGAAGAGGTGAAGTGAAATGATTTACCTACAGAGTTTGAAGGTGGAGTCACTTCAGATGATGACAATGTGAGTAGAAATAAGTGCCTAGAGCACACAGCATGCACATAATGGAAGATATGAAAGTGAATAAAAACAGGCTGTCTAATGATGTATGGGACATCTAAGTGAGTGATAAAACTACTCAAAATAATAATGGAACTTGGGATGAGGGTAACACCATGGGGTAAAAATCTGAAGAAATAGCTTACATAATAGTGGACTGTGAATATGAGTTTTAAATTATTTTAAAAGTATAAGAGAAAAGAGACAAAAGAGTTAGAAAAGAAGGTGAGAACATAGGGAAGAGTAACTGTGAATAGCATTCCCAGGGTTCGCAATGGGAAAGTTCAAAATAAACAGAAAGAAGCAAAAGATTGAGCCACGACCCTGAAAATCTAAAGTGTCCTGGAGATATGGATGAGAAAAGAGGTTTGGCATTTTGGGCAGTTAATAATAAACATTTTAATTTAAAGCAATGATTATTTTAGTTTCAAAAGACATTTCTGTAAGCATAGATCCTAAATATCATGGACAAAATGATTTAACCTCTTCATTACCAAGAGATTTCAGCACCATTAGCCCTGCTGTGGGATCCTGAGATGACAGATGGCTTACACAAGATTTGGAAACTCAGACACATTCCAGTCACTTAAACACACATTCACTACTAAACATTACACATGCTCTGTGGGAGAGTTGTCTGAGATGGTCCAATCAATGGCATAGATATGATGTAAAATGATGAATGGCAAAAAGAGTCATATAAGACACGGAGAAATTATTCTTTCAGAAGAAGTATCAACTAGGGTGTAATCAACTGTCCTTTTCAAACGTAACCCTGAAGAGAAACAACAAAAGAAAAAAAGACTATTTTTCAAAGATATTTAACTTCGCAATTTTTAAAAGCAATGCACATTTTGTTTACTGTTGTTTCATTGTATTCTCACTTAATATATAGTAATACATTGCAATAATTTCAAAAAAATACTGACTTACAACCTTAGAAGAATTTAATTTTTAAGAAACAGAACATTCCCCAGGTATAAGCAGCTTCCCAGGTTGCCTTGTATGTAGGCAAGTGTTATACTGTTGGGAAAAAAGGCAGACAACAGCTGGCTGGCATTCTTGGACTAGTTGATGCCAACTCTGTAAACTATACCAGTGTGTCAGCATAGCTGCCTGCTCAATATTTTTTCCCATTTTTAAAGACTGGAGGTGACAGAACACCTACCATGCCATCATGCGTGCCTGTGGGCCAAGGTAACACCACCACATGCACATAGCAGGGATTCGGGGGGGGGGAGGGGACAATGTGCATTACCAGGGGTCAGGGTACTTGGTGCAGCTCAGAATAGAGGCACTTAAAGGTTTGTTCCATAATGTATAAAATGCTTTCTGGAGGCATCTATGAACCAGGCCACTATACCTGCAGATAACTGAGGGAGCTGAAGCAGGATGGATCAGAATGGAGAATTCAGAGGCCTTCCATACATCAGGCAAAGTCACCTGCCTGTATGCCGAAGAGCTGGGCTGAGAGCATACAGAAAAGCTGAAGGGGAAGACAGCAAAGGTTGCAGCACATGCTGGTGCTAAGGAGATCCATGTTTGGAGGTGTCTGGTAAAGATTCTTTGGGATCACCACAAATAGGCCATAGCACCCATCAGTGCCAGCTGTGACTGGTGTCAGGTTAAACTGGGCTGAACTGTAGCACCCATTGGCAATCTGGAGAATGAGGGCCAGGAGTAGGCTGTTAGAAGATCTTTAAGGATGCTTCTGCTAGGCTGCAGCACCTGCCAGCAAATGTGAGAGCTGGGACTTAGGGAGCGCTGTGCTGGGTTAGGCCCCAGGACATAGTGGGGTACATAGGTCACAGCACAGAACAGTATATATAAGAACTGGGCCAGGAACAGAGCCAACATTGAGGGCAGGACTAAGTAGGCAGCTGCACTCACAAGCACATGCATTGGCTTATGCAGGGCACGAATTGAGCCCAGTCCTGCACCGTCTAGTGAACACAAGAATAAGATCTGAGGAACTTTTTAGTGTGTGTGTGTGTGTGACTTCTTAGGCGGCTCCCCATCTAGACCACTGCACTTGATTTTCAACTGCAGCGAAAGTCACATACACTTCAGTTACACCACATGTTACTGGATGCAGCCACCTCAGTTATTGGTCCTCATGCAAGAATGGAAAGTATATCCAGATCAACATGAAGGAAAAGACAGCAAACTTAATTAAGCCAACAGAAGACTGTGTAGTTCACAAGATGGAAAAAGTACAGATTGAATAACATTTTAGGCCAGGTCCTACAAAAGCCCCTAAGGCTATGCACACACTGAGGGAGACAAGGACAGCCAACACACCCTAGAAAATATTTCTTACTTCTGGTGTAACAAAGACAATAACTTCTCAGAACAATCAAGACAACTCAAGCAGCAAGCTTGGAAAGGTCTTCCTCACATTGGGGTCTCAAGGACAGCAAACAACTGTCTCCATCCCCACGCACTGCTGGAATGTGATGGTGAGGAGCAGCATACTTTCTCCCCAACTCACCTTGCTCAGCACCCCGCCAAGGACACAGGAGGGAAAACGGAAACACTTATCTTATCCATCTTCCCCAGCCCACCCTGACTGAGCCTGTGCATCCTATCCTGAGGCACACATGAGTCTGTAAACCTTTCACTTTTGTAATAAATATTAAAGTAAAAACACAAATTTTAAAAAGTTAAATAAAATTGTTTCAAAAGAGCTTGGATTTTATGAAAGCATACAAATGCAAAATATTATGAAAGTGTATAAATTCAGAACAACTTTCTCAATAACTGAACTGCATACACCATGTTAGCAAAAGACTGAAAAGAATACCTACTCTAGGGTCTGGTGCAGTAGAATAGAGGCTAAAGTCCTCACCTTACAAGCATCAGGATCCCATAGGAATGCCAGTTCTAATCCTGTTGGCCCCTCTTCCCATCCAACTCCATGCTTGTGACCTGGGAAAGCAATTGAGGATGGTCCAAAGCCTTAGGACCCTAGCACCCGCATCGGAGACCTCCAGGTTCCTGGCTCCTGGCTTCTGGCTTCGGATCGGTTCACTTCCGCCTGTTGGGGTCACTTAGGGGAATGAATCATCAGAGAGAAGATCTTCCTCTCTGCCTCTCCTCCTCTTTGTATATCTGACTTTCCAATAAATAAATAAATCTTTAAAAAAGAAGAATACCCACTCTCTCAACTAGAAATCATAAACTTGGTGCAGAGTTTGAGTGTGTTAGTATCTTTAACTTCTCACAGACACAAATACATCATTTTCTATGTTCAGCATTATGACTCAATCCACTTCTAGTGGAAAGAGAAAAAAAGAGAGAAAATATCAGCAATCCTATTCCTGTAAGAATTGTATGTGCTATTCTTAAGAATCAATTGTGAAAATTACATACAAAATCAAAGACTATTGCCATTGATTTTTTAAAAATAAGCCACATGCAAAAATATGAGATTTTGGAGAAGTATTTAGCACTGTGCATTGTCTTAAGAAACGAAAAAGTACTATTAAAATATAAAATAAAAAATTCCTTGGAAATCAGGGTAAATTATCTTAGGAAACATGATCTTTTCTTTTTAAAGCAACTTGCAATGATTACCCCACGTTCATAACAAGGAGGGCTTGTTGCTTTTGTCTACAGAAATCTTCCAACATATTAAAATAAATAAATAAATTTAAGAAGCAGTAATTCTGCCAAATCTGCTTTCATAAAACATCATACAATAACATTGGAAGTGATAACTAAATGGAGTCTATTTTTCTAGATGAACTACAAGCAGGGTATATGTATTTTATTAGGAAGGAAAATTTTAAAACATAATAATGGTTATTGAGCTCCTCAACCAATTCCCTTCACAGATGTTCACTGCCTTTCAAACGAAATGTTGTTCAGAGGCTTATCAGAGTGGTTGTTTGTTCTTTTACTTTAACACAGATCATATCGGGATAACATATTATGATGCAGCTAGTTCTATAGATGTATAATTAGGGAATGCCTAGAGGTATAATCCTGATTTATAGGCATTTTGAACTCTAGTTCTCTGATGACTTTCCCCATGATAATCTCTGTTATAAATAAAATATTCTGCTAGTTTGCAACCAGTCTTCAGGATAAAGCAGGGATTTAATTACTTGACACATATAGTACGCCAACCTAATCCTCAAGAGATGCATTCTAAGATACCCTGCACCCACTCAGCCCCCCAATTAGATGGCTTTGACTGAAGATAATATTTGTTTCTAGCTATTTTATTTTTATTAAAAATATTTTTTTTATTTCTTTGAAAGGTATAGTGATACAGAGATGGGGAGATGGAGAAAGAGGAGGAGGAGAGGGAAGAGGGAATGAATGATTGTTTTGCTGGCTCACTCCCCAAATGGCTGAAATAACTGCAGCTGGAAAAAATGAGTGCCAGGCACCTGAAATTCCATCTGGGTTCTGCAAGTGAATGCAGGTGCTCAAGGATTTGTATCATTTTCTGCTGCTTTCCCAAGAGCATAAGCAGGTTGCTTTATATGAAACAGAGAAGCTGCGACTTGAATCCGTGGGACTTGAATTGGGGGACGCCCATGTTACAGAGAGTGGCTTACCCACTTTGCTACACACTGACTCCTACATTGCCTTCCCCAAATGTACATATTATATACAGTAAAAGGTAAACAATAAAAACCTGCTGTATCCCAGGCCACAAACAGGGAGTTGGATGGGACGCAGGGCTGCCAGGGTTAGAACTGGTACCCATGTGGGATCCTGGCACACTCAAGGTGAGGACTTTAGCCACTAAGGTCTTGGGACCCTACACCCATGTGGGAGACTTGGCGGAAGTTCCTGGCCCCTGGCTTTGGATGGGCACAGCACCGGCCATAGTGGTCACTTGGGGAGTGAATCATTGGCGGGAAGATATTCCTCTCTGTCTCCCTTCCTCCCTGTATATCAGACTTTGCAATAGAAATAAAATAAATAACTTAAATAAAAAAGCTGCTTTGGATCTTAGCAATCTCAGCATACGACTTTTCTTTGCTTATTGAGTTATAAACTTTATCTTCTCACTTACAAAAACAATTAATGGTTTTCTTTTAACATATGCAAACTGTCAACGTCAATCTTTTTGTGTTGTAGGATGATTACTGAGTAAAATAAGTGATAAGTGAACACAAGTACCAAAGCATCATCACACTTGATCGACAACTCAGAGTGCTACAGAAGACTAAAGGCAGAGAGCCTATATACATGGATACGCTGCACAAAGGGATGTCCTTCTGGGGACAATGGAGAGATACCATGGAAGATTTCATCATAATACTCATAATAGCACAAAAGCACAAAAATTAAACCTGTGACTTGCTTATTTCTTTCATTATCCAGTTAAAATTTAGGCCTAGAGTTGACCTTGGGTAACTGAAATTCCCAAGAAGGTTCCAATATTGGCCATTCCATTTGCAAAAATGTTCAGTATTGCTGACTGAGGGTAGATCCCAATGATTTGCAATTATTCCTTCTCATCATAATGGAAAATAATCAACATTTGCTTCAGACCAAAGAAAAGGTGCTAATTTGATATACATCATTGGCTTATTGAAGTGAAATCATCTGATTTCATCCCATCAGAACGGTGAATAAAACAATCTGATTTGCCTTGATGAAGTAAGCCATTGTGATTTGAACTGCCTGTGGAGACAATATAGCAGGGAACAATATGTAAACTCTGGGAATTGAACTACAAAAATTTGAATGTTCCCAAGAAGGAAGAGCTGCAGCGCTGATTTGCAGTGTGGCAGCAACCTTGTGAGATGGCAATCAATCAGTCAAGGGCAGTCTTCATCTCCAGACACCTTGAAATGGGTCAAAGTAACTGTAGTAATGATTAAAGTATACAACACTAGAAAACCAACAGATTTGTGTTTCTCCTAAATGATTTTCCCATGGCATTTGCAAGAACATGAGTGAATATTAATGCCACTATCTGAATTGTAATAATCCAGCACATACAAGCATTAGCACACATTACCCCTTTTGTACGTGTTACCTATAAGGTTTTAATTCGGAAAGGCAGAAAATGGAATGACTATTAGAGGATGGTAATAGGTTGGCATTGAGGATGAAGGATGGAAAAAAAAAACCTTAGTAGAGAGGAGGCACAATGAGTCCAAGATACCTGCTGTAAAATATGGTGCTATAGTTAATAACAGAATATTGAAGCCTTGAAAATAACTCAGAAAACACAATTTAAATGTAAATGTTATCACCAAATATAAGCACATAACATAATGCATATTTTAGTTCAATTTTGCCATTCCGCATCGTATATCTATTTTAAAATATCATCATGTATATGGTAAATATATGTAATTTTTACTTGTAAGAAATAAAGATGAAGAAAAAAAAAGAGAAAATCTGGATTAAGCAGATGATTCTACCGGAAGAGAATATGAGTTAAATCTGACTCACAAGTATGCAAAACAATCTGATTATATTAACAGTTATGAAAATAAATTAGAAAGTGTAAAGGAACTATTCCTCCAAACAAAATCATTTATCAGAAGAAAATTATGCTGATCTTGAGAGGAAAAATCATTGGCATTTAAATACTAAACCAAATATCAAAATGTTTGGACAAAAGCAAGGAGGAAAAGAAGGAAGGAAGGGAGGGAGGGAGGGAGGGAGGGAGGGGAGAATGGATGGCAAGAGAGAAAGAATAAAAGAATGAGGAGAAGAAAGAAGGAATAGAGGAAGGAAAAAAGCTTGTCAATGATGGAACAGTTTTACAACATCTATATAGGATGGACTATGACAAGCCAGTTAAAATGCTGCATGGAATGCATGCAACTCACACTGGAGTGCCTGGGTTCTAGCACAAGCTCTACTTCTGATTCAAGCTCACTACTAAAGACGGTACAAGTATTTGGGTCCTTACCACTCAAGTGAAAGACACAAACTGAGTTCCAGGCTCCTGGCATTTGTCTGGGCCAGCCCTGGATGCTGCAGCCATTTGGGGATGAATTAGAGCTCTCTGTCTTTCTCTCTGCCTCCCTTTTGATCTTATTTTTGTGTCTCTTAAATACATAAATAATTTTTTAAATCTAAATAGATTACTATTTTAGATTGCTGAAGAATCTACAGATATATGATTCCATGAACAGACAAAAATAATATACTCCTTAAAGGAATCACAGACACAAATAGAAATAAAATGTATGAGCAGATAACATTTTATATATAAATGACAAAAATATTTGAGCAGGTAAAAAGAATTACATTAAATAAATCTCCGTATGTATAAACAAGCTTTGTGAATTTCTATATTACTTCCAATACAAAATAACTTCCAGATATATTAAATAGAAATACATATAATAAAGCAAATTATAAATACATAGAAACATTAAAACAAAAATATATAATAAAAACTGCAAAATGTCATAAAATAAACATACTTTTAACATATCCACTTTTCAAGTATCAGACTGCCTAGGACAAGAGCAAAACCAGAATTAATGAAAAGACTATTAAATATTACTATAATTTAAAAACTCTTGTACTGCAGAAAATTCCATAATAAATTAAACTGTGATTAATGAGCCAAGGATAAATGCTAAATTCATTAGTTTTGTCCCTAATGCCAAGGTACTATCAATAAATATTTGTGGAATTAATGCATGTATCCGATAAGTGGATAATATTAGTATTCTATGTTGTTTTTTTTAAAGATTTATTTTTATTATTTTTTTATTGGAAAGGCGGATACACAGAAAGGAGAGACAGAGAGGAAGATCTTCCATCCGATGATTCACTCCCCAAGTGAGTGCAAAGGCCAGCGCTATGCGGATCCAAAGCCAGGAGCCTCTTCCGGGTCTCCCACGCGGGTGCAGGTTCCCAAAGCTTTGGGCCGTCCTCGACTGTTTTCCCGGGCCACAGGCAGGGAGCTGGAAGGGAAGTGGGGCTGTCGGTATAGAACCGGCGCCCATATGGGATCCCGGGTGTGGAAGGCAAGGACCTTAACCACTGCACCACCGCGCCACCACAGCAGGCCCTATTCTATGTTGTTTTTATAAATCTATAGACAATATATGAAAACTCTAATAGAGAAATAAGCAAAAATTATCAAATGTAAATTTGCCAAAAAAGTACAGCCAAAGTAAAATATAACCAAGTAATATTCTTTCAGAAAAACACCAACAATAGCAATATAATTTATCTGAAGTTAAGTGTTGAAGATGAAAGCAAATGAGAAAAAACAATTAATGATTATTATGAGTGCGTGGGTGGCAGGTACTCTGAGACCCTGTTACTTGAGATATTAATGGATGAAGAATTGTGTATGCAGAAAATGGAGTGTGTCTCAGAAATTTAAATATATCTCCCCTTTTCACAGTCTAGTAATTAATTTTTAAGATGTAACCATTGTGACAAGATTAGCCAAAGGGACAATGTTGTGGTGCACCTGATTATGCTGCCACTGGTGACCCAAGCCCTGTGATTGCATTTCAGATACGCTTCCTGTTAATGCGCATGGGAAGGCAAAAGAATGCTCAAATGTGTGAGCTCATGTGGGAGACCAGAGTTCCCAGCTTTGGCCTGGCCCAGTCCTGGCTGCTGTGATCATTTGGGAAGTGAATCAGCACATGGAAAAACGTGCATGTGTGTGTGTGTATGCACATAGGTGCACATGTGCATAGGTGTGATGATCTGCCTTTCAATAATAATTCATACAGCAAAAGATAATTCAAATTAAAAAATGATAAAAAATGGATAACTAACTAGATACACACATGTTTATACAGATATATATACAGACAGCCACAGCTTTTGGTATGGCTATAACAATTTAAAAATTTAATTAGATCAGTTATCATGTATTGAGTTGCAATGGCTTTCATGTGACTAACTCATGGGCACTGCAACATCAACTACAGGTAGTGAAATGGTTAGTGGATGATGGACTGATTAGATCAATTTGGAATTCGGAGCTGTTGGCTCTGTGTGTCTCCTGCCGTTCAAATGCAGGAAAGTATTAGCTTTCTGCAGCACCACCGCACGATGGTGAATGGGATCTATCTCCAGGAAGCAGGGTGTTTAGGTTTTGATCCCTCAGAAATTCCTCTTAATTCAGAGCACCTCCTCTGTGAACCCGCAGGGGGACTTGCACCTCAGGCCTTGCACGGACACCCTGCAGTTCTTCAGGTTTCTATGAGTTATACTTGCAGCTTAATCCAACTGCCTCTGCTATGATTTCTCCTATAAAATACTCTCCTAAAAAGCAATACTTTCCTTAGGATTTTAAAAACACTTTGCATGCTTTTTAAAAATTGTTTTAAATATTCATTATTTATTTGGAAATCAGAATTACAAAGAGGAACAGAATGAGTGAGTAAGTTAGTGAGAGACAAAGAGACTTTGATCCACTGGTTCATTCCCCAAATGCCACAAAAGCCAGGGCTGACCCAGGCCAAATCAGAAGCCTGGAACTGGATCCACATCTTCCACACAGTGTAGGGAATCAAGACTGTGAGCCAACTTGCACAGCTTTCTCAGGTGGTTCTTAATGCTGGCCCATAGGTCCTCGGAGTCTTTCTACAAAGTCAGCTTGTTATACATTGCTGTCCAAGCCTGGGCTCCAGCACGATTTTCCTGCGGATCACAGGCAACCATCTGTCTGAGGCTCTTCCGTCGCACTTCACAGTATCAGGGTTCTCATAACAGAGTTTCTATGAAGCTGGCCCATCCTGCTTTTCCTATTCAAATTTGAGGTTTTTTCATGTGTAATTGTCTTATAACAAGCCTTATTAGTTTTTAGGAATATTCTTTATTATTAATAGAAAGACAACAGATTCCATGTGGTTCATAGGTATATTTCTAAGAAGAAAACTGTACTTCCCTCTGCCCTTCTCTCTTTCCCAACTCCCACCTTCCCTGTCTTTTTCTCTCTTAATTAATTTTAACACTATTTTGATATCAAACTATATGGTTATCTTACCATGCACAAACTTGATATTTACTTTGAATGAATAAACAGGCAAGACTTTGGAGATTAAACAAGAAGCATAAACAGCTTCTAGATTTTAAATCACAAAAAAAATTCATGCTTAAAATCCAGCTCCAGAAATATATAAGTTAAATTGTATATTTAACTACAGAATGTTTCTGAAATCATACATACTACACCATAGGTCTATCTGTAGTTACAGTCTGATTTTCTATAAATATTTTTGTAAATTATTTCTAAGGAAACAATATACTAACACACTGGAAATAACAGCATTTCCCATTGAAAATTAAATATCTTTCTAGGTACACAGTAAACTGGAAGATTCAGTATAAAATCTTTGAAGTTAAACTTCGCTGTCAGAATTAAGGAATCCGATATCTGTCTCACAAGGGTTTTCACACTGATGAACAGAGACTGTCTTTTATTATCACCCAAGCAGTTAATGTGCCATGTTTTAAAAACACTTGCCTTCAGAGACAGTGAATTTAGCTGCTATTTTGAATTTCAAAATGAGGCCCTGGTTTCCTTTAGGATGCAGGTTGCTGACACGTCCCTGGGTTCCACAGCTATGCCTCACTGCTTGAGTTTTGATTCACTGTTTCCTTCTGTCCAAGGAATTGAAGGCACTGTCCTCCATTTGTCATCCAGCAGCTGCCTAAGTAACCAACTGTCATCTATCTTTCACATATACCCCACCAAAAGAATCCCTCCTGGTATACTCTAGAAGTACTTTTGCACTGATGATCTGTCTGCATTCAGAACTCAGCAGAAAATAACAAGTTCAAGGACAGACACTAAGATCATGTACCTGGTCTGAAATAACAAGAAATAGCAAAGGGGGTATTAAGTAAAAGACCACTGGAATGGTAAAATAATTACTTATATACACCTAATGAATATAACACTATCCAATGAAAAATTATGACAACAATGGATAAAAATTCAACAAACACGAATAAAAAATATATAATAGGAAACAAGAACTCTGATTAATGAATAGAAAAATAGTTCTAGTGCCAAAGGTTAAAACAAAGAAAAAAATATGAGATAGTAAACTAATTTTAAATAGATGTCCTCATTTTGATTATTATTCCTTATAATACAAATACAAGAAAAATTGAGAGTTTAGTTTGCATAACGTCTACCTGAATTTTTAACATGAAAGAAATCCGATGATAAATACCCAGGGCATAGTCCTCTCAAGTTTTAATGTCCACGGCTATCACCACCTCTCAACCATGTCCCGCTGTCCAAGAAAGGGAGCTCACTTGACATACTGCATATCCCCTTGATAGGAAAAGAATGCCAGAAGTGAATTTGCACAGGGAAGCACAAAGAAAATAGATTAAAAAGTTAAGGTTGTTAGTCAAAAAGAATTTTTATAACATGTAAGTCCTTCTAGGAAAAGTAATTAAAAGTATGACATTGAAAGTTCCAAAGGGAATAAATGATTCAAACAAGGCTGAGACGTTAAAATATACATCTAGAAGGATTTAGTGCTTCAACTTCTAAAGAGCTTGAATGATTTTTTACGGACCTCAAGCTAAAAATTCGTAATCATAACTTGTAAGAAGCAAGTACTGAGAGCAGTCAGCTATTAATAAAAAGGGATTTATATTTGATTGTCATTTACTCAATTTATTTTATTTTCCTAAAAGAAATGTATGACTTAAAATAAGAGAATAATCTATATCTACTAAATAGGATTTTGATCACTTTGCAAACCAGGGCATATAAAAATTTCTTTACAATTTAGTGACATTCAAAGAATGTCACAGTGAAATAACAAACCAAGTACTAAGAAAGCAGACAAATTTGTCTGCAGTATTGTATAGGTGGACAGGACTCGCAAGCCAAAGAGGTAGTGTGAATCTGAGATGCTCTTACAAATACAGCAAAGCAGTCACGCCACCTACAGTGAGATTCAGAAGACTTTCTGCACCAAAAATTCAGCCCATAATATTTTTTAAAGATTTATTTGTATTTGAAAGATAGATTTTACAGACATAGGAGAGACAGCAAGAAAGAGAGAGAGAGAGAGAGAGAGAGAGAGAGAGAGAGAGAGAGAGAGAGAGAGAGAGAGAGAGAGAGAGATCTTACATCTATTGGATAACTTCCCAAATGACTACAATGGCCAGAGCTTTGTTATTTGAAGGCAGGAACCCAGAGCTTCTTCCGGGTCTCCCACATGAGTGCATGAGCCCAAGGACTGGGTTCTACCTCTATTGCTTTCCCCATCCATAGTCAAGGAGCTGGATTATAATGGAGCTTCCTGAACACAAATCAGTGCCTATACAGGTAAAGGATTACCAGCAGTAGCATCAAAATTTCTTTTTATTGTTTGGTTTTAATTATCATCCATTAAAACAAACAAAACAAACTAACAAACAACAAAGAAGCAAATATTCCCCAGAGATGACCTAAATATTGTAGCTTGTGTATTTGGACAATTTGGAAAGATGAGGGGCATCAGAAAGCAGAACAAATGTTAGAGAGGATGATTCAAAATTTTGCACTTTCCTTCATGTAGCACATTTGTGGGCAAAATGGAACAGTTAGTGAGTTACTAAGGCCAGAGGGTAAGCATGTACACATTGAGGTAAAAGGCTGAGTTGTTATATCATTTCCCACATTAGTTTATTGATGACAACCTTATAATTAAAGTATTCACAATGTTTCAAAAATACACTGAAGAATAAATTTTTCAATAGTTTACTGATGGAAAAGACAAGCAGATCATGTTATGTTAACTTTGTAAGTAGTTAGTTATAGAACTAAAACAAGTTGCTCATTTCCTAAGTCCAATGGAATCACCGTGCATCTCAGAATCTGTATTTGTCCTAATTTTTATCCATCAGGTAAACCCAGTGAAGTCACCACTATTACAATTAGACACATCCCTATACTGTGTTTGCACCACTAGGCTGGTATCGGGAGGTACACTGTGACTCAGGGCACCAAGTCAAAATTACATAGCCTCTTTCACAGAAACATTGTCTTAATGCGGTGGAACTTCCCATTTTGCTTTGGAAGCTAATAGTTGTAATCAGCTAATTTCAACTACTTTCCATTTAAGCAAGTTAGGATTTTGTTAACCAGAAGAGTGTATCCATTATAGAACATTCCAGTGGTGAAATATAACAGCACTAGAAAGCAAATGGACTCTCCTTTTAAAGTGCTCCTCATAAACTGAACATTCATTTTTGTTATATATATTTTCACTTACATAAACTGATACCAGAAAAAATATAGGGGACATGATGAGGCCAAATATGCTTCCCCTGAGGCTCATGTAAATGCTGCTGTCTGGGAGTTGCTGGAATATGTGTTTGTAAGTTGCAGACATTAACCACCTCACATTCACATATTTCAATGTGTGTTTCCAAAGGATGGTTACATTCTCTCATACAACGGCCTTAGAATCATCAAGTTACAAAGGAATAGTGGCACAATATTGCAACATGTTTCTTCAATTGACCCAATAGTGTCCTTCAGGATAGAAAACAAAACGTTTTTCTGTTTCAGAATCTTAGATAGGATCATACATTTCATTTCTTAGTCATGTTTCTTAATCCAGAAATAAGTTTCTCTGCCAGTCTTTATCTTCTAAAATAACCTTGGTATTTGAAGAACATGGGCCAGTGATTTTGTAGACTGTTCTGTTTGTTTGTCTAGTATTTTCCCATGATTGGATTTAGTTTATGCTCTTTTTGCAAAAAAAAAAATAGCATGAGTGATGCTGTGTCCTTTCCATACATCATATTGGGAGGTTCATGCAGTCAGTTTGTTCTGTGAATGTTGATGCTATCTTCGATCAGTAGATTATTATGGAGATTTTGTAGGGTTCATCCCTTTCTTTTGGTAATCAATAAGTGCCTTGTGAAGATATTGAAATTTTCATTGCTCAAATATTTATGCTAAAAAATTTCATTGATCTTGCTAGATGCCTTTTGTCATCTATCTAGATTAGAGAAAGGCTAGATAACTGGACAAAGTACTAGAAGTCCAACAACCAGGAGATCCTGGGAACTGATGCTGCTCTATACTAATTAGTTACACAATCTTTGATGAGCTACATAACCATCACTGACTCCTATCATTTTCCATAGAAGGAGAGCAAAATCATATTATTCCTTGAGTTACCTTTAAAAATGTTTTTAAACTATTTATTTATTCATTTCAAAGCCAGAGCAACAGATCTCCCATCTCCTTCCCATTTCTCCTCTCTCACTCATCAAATGCTCACAATAGAAAGAGCTGGGCCAAAAAAAGCCAGAAGTTAAAAAGTCTATTTGAATCTTCACAGTGTGTGACAGGGGTCTGACTGCTAGAGCCATAACTTATGGCCTTGCAGGGCACACCACAGCAGGGAGTAAGGAGCTGGAATCAGCAACAAAGCAGACTCAAATCCAGGCACTCAGGTATATAACGCAGGTGACTTAACCTCTGCTCCACATGCCTGCCCCTTAAGGTTTCTTCAAGACACAAAATCTTATTATTATAGAAAAAAACTGTTGCCTGTTTATATTTCTAAAATTCTGACTGTCATTCTACCTAGCATATTTAAATACAATGTACATTCAGCCCAATTCCATTTAAAAGTATTATTAACACTGCACTTGTCATGAAAATATCACTCAAATCACTAATTTTCAAATCATCAAAGTTTATGGTCCACATATATTCCCTTCATATTAGCAAACACACATTTTCAAGTACATTTTTGTCTTTTTCTTCTCTCCCCAAAATAACTTTACAATTATAATTTGACTTCCATGAAAATCTGTTTTCATAATCTGTTCAAATCTGTTTTTCTAATCTGCCTAACAATTTTTTACCATTTAAGTAACATAAATTCTTGTGAGCACTTTAGTTTTTGTATCTTAATAAAAGCTATATATATTTCGGTTGGAGAGGCACAGTTACAAAGAGAAGGGGAGACAGAGAGAAAAAGATCTTCCATCTACTGGTTCACTCCCAAAAAGGCCACAATGACCAGAACTAATCTGATCCAAAGCAAGGAGCTAGAAGCTTCCTCCATGTTTCCATATGGGTGCCAGCACCCAAGGCTTTAGGCCACCCTCCACTGCTTTACCCAGGCTATTGGCAGGGAGCTGGGTTGGAAGTGGTGCAGCTGGATCACTGACTGGCATTCATATGGGATATCAGTGCTTATAGATAAGGGATTAGCCTATTCAGTCAATGTGCCAGCCCCAAGCATTTTATTTCTATGTGGATCTGATGAGTTGAAACAACATTTTCATTCACTGGTGTCTCTGAAGAGTGACAAAAACAAATCTGTATTCCATTAAATCTAGAAAGCTATCATCTTGGAGCCCTTGTAAATTCACCAAGATGCTACGATCTGCTAACACAGTGTCAGTAATGGTTGCTACAGTGATAACCCCTCCTCCCCATAAGTTTCTCCTGAAGTGTATGAATTTTGACCTTTACACTGGATATTTCTGCAAGATTCAAGCCAGGTATCAGAGCCATTCAAGTAGAAATCTTTCTAGTAATTTTGCACCTAATTCATAGCAGTTTATTTGATATAAAAATAGTGTTAGATAAGAGCTGTCAATCACAAAATTCAACCTTTTCCATTTAAACATTTTTCAAGTGTGATAAAGATAAAATCATAAACGCAAACATCCAAAGTGATGATTCTAGGGCTGAGGAGTTTAAAGTGAATGACAGCATGACTCACTCTACTCATTAAGTGATATCAAATATCCAAGTTTATCTAATAACTTACATGTCTAACACCAGAATCAAGCAGCTCTCCTGAGACACATGGGTTGAAGAACTACTTCAACTCAAATGCTATAGTATTCCCATTTGGAAAAATCACATCCCTAATTTTCAGTCAGCGCTTACCAAATGAATAATCTTCATCTTGGACCATACTTTTCTTGTCATGCAACTTTCATGGCCTGCTTATGAACCTGTTTCATATTCCTTACAGGTGTATTCAAGAAATCAGAATCACAAACCCATCAGCCGGTCTTTGTCATGCATGACTGAGGCGTTTAGCAGTACGTTAACAGGGCAAGAAAGGAGATTATGTTAGAATGACCCTCTAAAAAGTCATCTTGCTGAAAAAATACAGCTCTCATCTAAATATAGTTATAAATGTTCTGTGTTTTATTTTTGTTTCTGTTTTTTGACAATTTGCCTCTTCAGTCTCTCAATTCAGCCTCATGAATTCTCTCAGGACACTTGCTTTCTTCCAAATGAAAGTTTCTTCCGTATTAAAAAGCACACAACAGTATTATATGCCAAGCATGTGATCAAGCACTGAAACACAAGCATGGGTGGATGGATGGGTGGATAGATAGATAGATAGATAGATAGATAGATAGATAGATAGATAGATAGATAGATAGATAGACAGAGTGAGCCATGAAGAGGAAAGGGGAGGGAAGAAGAGAGAAAAAGCAAGTATCTTCATTTGTGTCTCTACATTTTGTTTCCAACTAAGAAGCTGAAACATCTATCCCATTATCACAACCTCAATCCCATGTATTCTTGTCCTAAACTTTAACAGATTTTTTTCTAGGAAATATAAAAGCTTCTTACCATGACAAAAGCTAACCTGACTGAACCATGACCCCAAGTATTTCATAATTCCCTTTCCTATGTTCTCACATCTTTTTGCTGTCACATCAGGATCCAGGTAGATATCTGATGCCAGATTCTTTCAATCTCATCTCACAAAAGATCATAATCATATCTGGTACAGAATATTATCCACATTTTCTGCAAAGATGAGACATCCATCCATATTTTACTTGCTGAGGATAAAAAGGGGTAGCTGTCCAATGTACTATAGCTAATCCATGGTAGATTCTAATCTGAATGACTCAAAAGTCCATGCCCTTTCTACTATAAGAGATTGTTAACCAATCAGAATGCCACATGCATGCAGTCAGTCTATGGATCTAATATAAAATAGATCAGAGAGAGCAGAATCTCATGATTTCACTTTGATGGGACTCAGATTTAATTGTCTTCCACACTTTACAGTCAAATAATGATTCTGTGGAGGGGGAAGGTAAAGAGAGAAAGATGAGTGTTCATATATATTTTAAAATAGGTCTGAATTATTTAGATGTCTTTTTAAAATTATTACTGATTTAACTTTTGTAAGCATTATCACAGAAGAAGTTTGATGGACTGTAGCTGAATTTATTACATGCCAATTGCATTAGTGTAAAATACAAGTAACTTTGTTCTTTGGGATGGCTCTGGGAATATCCTTTTGATAGGAGGATTGCCATTTGCCCATGCCTAGAGGAGTGAATGATGGCTGAGGAGGTTGTGGGTAGACAATGACCTCATTAATCACTGCGATGTAGATATGGATTGTTCCTTGCAGTGACTCATTACGGAGTGCATCACATAATAAACACTGACAGCTAGCTGGTAGTGAGTGAAGACTGACAGATGGTCAATAAATTCAGAACTGGCATATTTTTGTAAATTGATTGTAGGTTTGAAGGCTTGCAGTGCTTCTCACCACAATTTTAAATCACCAAAGTTGTTTTCCAGATTAAGCAATTAAAATTTAAATATGGAATGTCCTAACCATCCTAGAATGGGACATTTCCTACTTTTTTATGCTACTGAAAGTCAACCAATTATTTTCACTAGAAAAAGTCTATTTTTAAGCTCAAGGGAAAAAAAACATACAGAGGGTAAACCACAGGCACTTTACCATGAATACCATGAAACAAATATACAAAATGTTAAAACATATTGCTACAAAATTCACAGAACACTTTTCCTGCAAGGTATTATTATGTTAAATTTAAATATGCAAGGATAAAGAAGGAAAATATGCAAAGCTTAAATAATCTTTCCTTCATTATAAAATGCGTTTCATATGTTGAGATATTCTACCATGTAAGATATCATTGCCATAGCTGACATCCCCTTTTCTCATAACAACCAAAATTTCATGAGTCTTATATCAATGGTTTTGGGAGGCTTGCAAAAAATGTCATTCTATAGCCTAAGAGAGTATATTCATTAAAATAACAAAACTGTCCCCTGCATCTACACCATTCACACTGCCTGCTCCAGCAACTCATCAATAAAAGTTACTCCTTCACAGAGCATAAGCTATCAAAGAAATTTATCTTCAGGGAAATGAGAAAATGTTCATTCAGTTCATTGTATTAGTAGCAAACGTTTATTTAACATTTACCTGCTAAGTAAGGAACTAAAACATGCACTGCTTTTCTTACCAAGAGGTTAGGTGCTGGATTTATTGCCCCTACAGACATAGCCTGCTTCCTGTCCATTGAGAGTCTGTGTTCTCAATACATAGATATTCAGATCCTCACCCACAGGATTTGTGAGTTTGATCTTATTTGAAAACAATACGTTGCAGATGTAGATGTGTTTGACTGAACTCTGGCTGCCCTCACCTGATAGGAATGTTTTGCTGAGAATAAGAGAAGTAATGATAGAGGCACAGATTCACGAAGGAAGGATGTCAGGTGATGGCAAAGGCACATGTAATACTGCTGCCAGCCACAGCGCATCAAAGATTGCTAACAAACCTCCGGAATCTGGGAATAAGCAAGAGAGGATTGCCCCTCCTAACTCTCAAAGGGAGACCAGACATGCCAACAACTAATTCAGTGTTGCCAAAATAAATCTGTGGTGTGAAATCTGAGAGCGATGGGAGCTTGAGGACAGGTGTGTATTCTCCCCAAATTCCCTCCCCTTAGGTAGCTTTGACTTGTTTGTTCCTCTTCCAAAACACAACTGCTCCAGTCATCTACCTCCTTTGAATCTGAAAACTGTCTTGTCCCTTTCCCCCCTTCAGACCTGTGGAGTTGATAATTCCCAAATGTTATCATCTATGCTATGTTTCAAATGCTAAATAATAAGCTATCGTATGTCAAATGAACACACATTTATTATCTCAATGTTTCTAGGGAACAGGAATCAGGAGATAGAATAACTGGATCTGCTGATATAGGATCTTTTAGGAAGCAGCAGCCAAGTTACCACCAAAAGCTGGAGCTTCCATGAAGGCTCAACTCAGGAAAGATCTACTCCCTGTTCACATTCATGGCTATGAGTCATACAGTTGTCTCCCCTTGAAAACTGCCTAATGTTTTCATGCACTTTTACTTATGGATCGTCAACTGAAATTCAAAATATTAGATTAGAATTTCCACACCTCAGCAATTCTTGTTTAAATAGGGTGATCCTGTGTGTGGCATAATGAAATCTCATGTCATTCTTCCTGTGATGTGAATCAACCCTTTATCCAACACACCCTTGCTGGGTACACTGTCTCTCCATTAGTCACGTAATAGCTGTTTCAGTTATCAGATCGACTGTTGTAATAGTGAGTGCTTGTGTTCAAGTAACCTTATTATACCTAAAAACAACCTTGACTTGCAAGAGTAGTGATGCTGGTAAATCAGATATGCCAAATCAAAGCCATAAAACGTTTCTGTTAAGTGAAAAGGTGGAAGAGGCAAAGGGAAAAAGAAAAGGAAAGGAAAAAAAGCACATGCAGAACTTGTAAAAATCTATGGGAAGAATAAATTTTCTATCTGTGAACTTGTGAGGAAGTAAAAGATACACTGACATAACTGCTCTTTTTCATTATTGGTTATTATTGGTGATCTCCAAAAAATCTGTATCAACTAATTAAATTCTATAATAAGCATGCATGTTTAGGTTTTGGTATTATTCATGACTTTGAGCTCCCCTGGGGACCTTAGGATGTATTTCCCATGAAGAAAGGAGGACTCACATGTTTATTTTCCTTCTCTTCTCACCCTCTTCCTTCTCCTCCATCCCTTTGAAAGAAATTAATGTTTAAAACAAAAACCTCAGCATAGCAGGAAGGCAAAAGTGAGAGTTGAATGACATTACTAAAATAATGTCTGAGAGACTGTCAACGTCTGCAGGTGAGCAGCTGAGCCAGGAAACAGAGTTTAGAGAAAGCCTAAAGAAGCCTATAATGATAAGATTATTATTAAACAGAACTAAGAAGTCCATTGCCTTTGGAGTAAGAGCAAGCACAGGTGATTAAGAACTTATAAAGGCACATAAGTGCTATACAAGGTACTATATTTGTGATTCTCCTTATAATAAAACAATGAAAAGCTTATTTAATAATGTTTCATTATTATTTTTTATTCCTTGAGTAAATGAATAATAATAATAGAAGCAGAATTTTAAGGAAAGAATGCCAAGTCAGAACCAGAATTTCTCCAATACAAATATCAGTATACCACACAAAGCAACCAAATAGTATTTTTAATTTCCCCATCAATAAATCATAATAATATCCATCTTGCCTACATCACAAGAATGTGTGAGGAAACAACAGAAAACAAATATAGAAGCATTTTGGAAAGCAGAAAGCATCAAATATATATTATTAAAAATATTTTTCAACAATCAGTCATGTGGTAGACTTTTACGACAGTTATAGGTCTCAGTAAAGCATTTCTTAATAGGAATCTCTAAATGTTATCATTAAAATTTCAAAAGCACAGAATTTTCTTTACTTTGCTTATGACTGAACCACTTTGGTAACTATTGAACTAAAACACATAATATATAAAAATACATCAACATAATGGCAGTAGGAATTTTTTGTAAGATATGATTCAATGATTCTTGTCAGTTCAATATTGTGAAAAATGAGGATAATATTTTCTAATATTTCCTGACATAGTTTCCTTCTCAGTAATTAGATACCTCCCTAGGAAATGCCATGTTGGAAGGAGAAATGATACAGGAAATGTTCATAAAGAAAACAACAAAGTAGGAGTTTCTTCTTAAGACAAAGAAAGGAAGGCCAAAAAAATTTGCTGATTTCATTTTCTGCCATCCTACCATGCCTGAATGAAAAGAAGGCCTGGTGAAGGGGAAATTGGGAGTTTAGGAGGAAGAAAATCTGAAGGCACAGGTCCTTGCAAAGGTTCTAATACCATACTGAGATCTCACCTACAATGCTTCATCAGGGCTCAAATGTGGTAAAATGACATATAAAGGGGAAAGGAAGATTTGGAATTAGTGTTAAGGAAACACTTTACATTGCATGGGTGTGATATTCCCAGTGGAGACATTGGCAGCAGCAGAGTTGGGACAGCTTGCCAACCTACCATTACATAACTGTGGTAGATAAAGATCATGAGGAATATATATCAAGGTCAGAGACTCAAAACCTCAGTCAAGCCAATGGATAATTTGATTGAGACTTGGAGGATTCACAGAAACTAGGCAAGCACCATAGATACCAACTCAGCCCAGGAAGTATTTCAGATATCGCTATATTTTCCAGTTCTACTGGAAAAGAAAATGGGGTGTTCAGCAATCATTTGCAACAAGACACATGTCACGGAGACTAGCAAGGGAATCAAAAGGGTCACACAAGGGTTCATGCTTAGATCTGAGTTCTCAACCCAGAACTCAGAAGTAGCACAAGTGTCCCTCTCTTACCTACATAGCACTAGGAAATTGGCATACAAAAACTTCTTTGAAGTAGAGCCTAGCTCTATAGTGTCTCAGTATTTATCCAAAAGGAGAAGAGCTTAAGACCAGAGAGATTAAAATACATTTACTTAGTAAGTTTACATTTTATCTAACACCCTGTGGATAGAGGTTATGAGAAAGTTCAAATGAGTTACAGAAAAATTTTTGCACATTTGAGTATAGTACATAAATTCACAACCTTACCATACTTTCAATTCTGTTCCCTGTGTATATTTGAAAAGAAGTGTTTCATTTCAGATCCACACAGAATGCAACCATTCAACAGGAGCAAACATAATTTACAAAAATGCCTGACTTAATGTGTAATGACAGATTCTGGAATGAATTTATAAGTGTAAAATGTGACAAATATTTAATGGCATAATGCAAGTGCCCCCAGGATATAATGACCTCTTATTTTGAACATGATGGAAGCCCAGTAAACGAAAGGGTAATGAAAGTGAGGCCCTCTTTCATTTCTTTCATTCTTACTCATTGTTCTAGTTCACCAGCTTATTTAGTAGAGTCAGAGATTTGCAAAATATTTTCAATGAAAATTTTGAAACAGAATCCTATGTACACTTTGAGAAAAAGAACATGACAACAATATAAGTAACAAAATTATTTAGGACTTCATATGCTCTTATTTTTACCCCATTCCACACATATTCCTTATGAGACAAGTAAACATGAGAAACACTTGAAATACCAGACAGATTTTTTTGAAACCGTGAGACCAAAAGTCAGTTCATTGAAAACAGGATATCTCTGGATCTTATATCAGAGGAGTCATGGGTAATATTTTTTTTTAAATAATTACAATTTAAAGTGGTTTTTCAGCCCCTACAAATATACTTAAAGATGTTCTCTTGACAGAGAAGAGGAATATGACCTACCACAACCAAAGGTTAATATGAACCCAGTAAGATAACAACAGATGACTAAATCAACTAACAACCCATTGCTAAACTGACAGGACAAAATTACCACCAAATCATATTAACGCTAAATGTAAATGGCTTAAACTCATCATTCAAATGTCATAGATTAGTAGACTGGGTTAAAACAGCAAACCCATCTATTTATTGCCTAAAGGAGACCAACAAAGATCAGCAGAAAATGTATCTCATGGATTTTGATTTTTAAAAAACTTCATCTCTTCAAAACACTTTCTTTCTCATTAAATTCTTCACTGACTCATAGATCATACAGTAGCATCATTTTCTTCAAGAAGGTTCTTGATTTCCTTTTTCATTTCTTCAGTGACACATTAGTCATTCAGTAACACGTTATTTAACTTCATGGCATTGTTAATTGCTTTCTTCCTGTTGTTGATTTTTCTTGTGGCTTTTCATTTAAGGAGATGTACAGTAACTGTGTAATGGAAACTATCATATCCAGTAGCATTTTATTTAACTTAATGGCACTGTAAATTTCTATTTTCCTTCCTGTTATTCCTGCTAATTCACTTCTGTGACTCCAGAAATTATTATTGGACCTGGCGAAAACATGAGGCTTCTTGAGAAAATTGTTGGTTACCATCATGTGAATTTCTCATGTCTCGCCTTAAACAGGTACCTGGAAATGACACTGTAGTTGAAATTACTTACCTTATGTAAGAGAAACTATGAAAGTGACTATTCCTTTGCACAGAGCTCACTGATTAAACAAAAAGTGTGAATGTTGTTTTGTCCTCAATTTATTACACTATTGGTATTGTCTGAAAATATATCAATTCTAGTTTGACACATAAAGTAATAATAAAAACTTAAACACAAAACCTTGCAGGAATTTGAAATAATATCTTCTCTCCTTTCTCATGGACTTCTTTTTTGTGTAATCGTTTTTAAATAATTTTACTTCTTTATTTTTATTATTATAATTTTAATACAGTTCCATCGGCCCTCGGATTTTTCTTATCCCCTCCCCAAGTCCTACACCCTGCAAATGAGTTCCCCTATATTATTACTAGAGTATAATTCTTCATAAACAGTCATCTTTCTATCATTGTGGACATGGACAATTTCTGAGTCCACAATGGCTGAGTCAAGATATAGTCAGTAGTTTCATTGGGAGTCCATCTTTGTCTGGAAGTAGACATGCATATTGCATTGCATTCTCATATCTAGAAATGATAGTCTCCATTACACAGTTAACTGTGCATTCCCTTAAATGAAAAGCCAGAAAACAAAATCAACAACAGGAAGAAAAAATTTTAAAATGCCATGAAGGTAAATAACATGCTAATGAATGACTAACGTGTCATTCAGGAAATGAAAACAAAAATCAAGGACCTTCTTGAAGAAAATGAATAACAGGCTAAAAAATCACTACTTAAGGGCTAATTTTTTTTCAGTTCTAAAATACTACTTATTTTTCTATTTCCTATTTAGCAAAAGTTGTGTTATGCATAATTTCTAGCCAACAGCATCATCTATAATTTATGATGAACACTAAATAAAAATCATCTGATTTATCTAATCCTTGAAACATCCAGCATCTACTTTTTGAGAGTTATATCTTTGAAATCAGTGATACAAAATTGTTCTTTGATTTTTCAGTTTCAGAAATCCGATATTAAATTAAGATAGAATTTCAAAGACCAATAATGTATTATGGTAGATTTCTGGTATTTGATGGAAATGAAAATAATGTGTAACACAAACTTCTAAAAATCATACTTTTCTCTTACATTTTTGTGACATTCGAAAAAAAGCTTGAACTTGGTTCCTTTGGCATCAGAGTGATACTTTTTGAAATAAGTGCTAGCTGAAGGAATTTAAGAGTTGGAAGATAGGTTATTGGAGAGCACACAGCTATAGAAAATATCGGTTCAAACGTAGATGATCAAAGGCAGTATGTGCCTGAGTGGTGAAAATTCTTGCATCACATGTCAGTGTGCTTGGGTTCAACTCCCACCTCCAGTTCCTGATTACAAACATCCTGCAAAGTAGTGGTGATGCCTTCAGCAAGTGGGCGCTCCCTGCCACTCAGGTGATAGACCTGGATTATGTTCCCAACTCCTTGCTTTTGCTTGTACCCAATCTGAGATTTTGCAGGTATTTGATGGGAGGGGAACTAATGGATAACAAATTCACTCCCTCTCTCTCTCTTTCTCTCTCTCTCCCCCACACACCCAGTCTCCATATCTCTGTGGCTATTTATGTCTTTTTCTCTTTCTGTTTCAAAGAATGAAGGCTTTTATAAAAACTATCATGCTTGCTATATATACTTACTTACATTTGCAGCTACTTCAAGCTCTTTTCTTGTATTTCAAATTATTTCAGAAGTAGTCAAAATTTATTGGAAATAAATTTTCAGTAGCTTCAAAAAAGCTGTATTCTGGCTAGATGCTTAAAATACTTTAATTTTTCTAAAAATTCATGTATGGTAAGTTACATTCATATCTCAAAATTTATATTCCCTGAGTAGCAGTAATTTCTGCTTCTGCTACTGACTTACAGCTTGATGATTCTCTTCTTTTTTAATATCATGAAACTTAACACTGCAGGCTCTAGCAGAAGGATAACTCTCACAGTTTTTTTCTCTCCCACGCTTAGCATTCACAAACTGGATTGATTAAAGAATCAATATGCATGTGGTTCGTCGCACATGGGATTGCTGGCTGACCAGCAGTGAAATTTAAATACTACAAACTATTAAGTGTGTGAATACATGTAGAAAAAAATGGGATAATACTAATTCCTCCTCTTGAAAATCATATTCATCTATGTGACAGTATCAGAGGTGCAAAGTGTGTCAGTATGTTATATCACGCCTGATTCAGACAGCTTTTCTCTGAACCATAATGGCTATCTCTCATCTTGGTTATTTCCAGTCTCTAGAGTGAGGAGGTTCCAAGAGAGCTTGGGTTACTTCTAGGGAATGACAAAGGAAGGAGAAGGACAGAGTGTATTTTTAACTGAGTATTCTCATAAAGTGGGGTGGTGACTGATATTTTCTACTTATATTCACATTTCAAAACTATTGTTTATTTTAACCTCACATCAAAGACTTTCAGGGCTACATAAAACTTTGGTAAAAAATATCTGGATAATAATACAGGCAAAGAAAAACAAATATGGAATGTTCTCTCTCATCTCTGGATGTTTTTAAAAAGTCAGTATTAGAGATCACCATTGTGGCATAGCAAGTAAAGCTACCACTGACAAGGCCTGCATCTATATAGGATTCATGACCATGATCCAGCTGCTTCAAATTTGATCCAGCTTTCTGATAATGTTATCAGAAAGCAACAAAAGATAGCCCCAGTACTTGGGCACCTGCTACTCACATGGGAGACCAGGATGAACTTCCTCGCTCTTGGTATCAGATTGGCAGAGTACTGGCCATTGCAGCTATCCGGTGAGTGAGCAAACAGATAGAAGATTCTCTCTCTTTCTCTCTCTCTCTCTCTCTCTCTCTCTCTCTCTCTCTCTCTCTGTGTGTGTGTGTGTGTGTGTGTTTCACTTCTTCCTCTTCCTTTGTTATTCTAAATTTCAAAATAAATAAATATTACCAAAAATGGAAAGTCAATCTTACAATACTAACTACAGAAGCTGGGTAAAGGCAAGCAGAGGAAGAGTAGAGGCTATTAGACATCACAATAGTGTCAGAGAGGAGTGATACATTCTTGTATTGCACATTACATTGAGAGGATTATGGTTCTCAGTGTAAAGAACTGGAAGAGGAGGGCTGTACAACTCCAAACACAAAGAAATAATAAGGAAATGAGAAAGCTAATTGTATGGTTTGATCAGTTTAAAATGTATAATTGTGTTGAAGTATTGTACTAAGCCCCACAAACATAATCAAGTATTACATGTTAAACATTTTACAAAATTAAATAAAATGTTTAAAATCCCTGTGTGTCAGGAATTCTGCTTTGTTTGATGCTTTCATTAGCTTCCTCTCAGGAGGTGCTTTCCCTTCCTTCTGCCTTCCCTGCTGTCCTGGTCCCTTCATAAATAAACTTTTCTGTGTGAAAAAAAAAAAAGAAAAAAGAAATGACTGGTTGGAATCAAACATTTCTCTGACCCCATGCCTCTGAGTAAATTAAATTTTAAAATTCCATATTCTTTTCATGTTTTAAATAAGTATGAATGTAACCATCACTTTCAAGAGGATGTGATGTATACTGTAATTGGTTTCTGGAATCTTTGAAATCTTAGAAAATTTCTAAGAAAATGTCAAATATGTTGACCTGTTTGGAACCCCAAAGTTACAATTACCTTCTAATACATTGCAAGAATTTTTAAGATACAGCTTGTGTGTTGGTTATGAATATGATTAGAGGACAAAAACATCTGTATACTTAATGTGCATTTCTTGTTATGTATACTGCATTTCAACAATATTTAGTTTTAAAAAAGAAATACAGATACATGGCCATGAGTCCCACATGAGTGAACATCACATGGAAAGCTTGCTAAAATGCTCAACTGTAGGTGACATCTTTACAGTTTCTGACTCAGGATAGCCAGGGTCATTGGGAAGGACTCGCATTTCCAAGGGCCTTAGAGATAACAGGAATACTGCTGATCCAGGGGCCATATTTTTAAGAACCATTATTGTAAAGAATAGCTTTGTTGTGCAAACTCACATAAAAATGCGAAACATAAAATATATAAAGGTTCCTGTAGAATAAGATAATTTTGCATCTCTCAGTTTATTCCAGTAACAATGTTTGAAACTGAACTAAAAGTGCTTGGAACCATAGCAAAATGTCATACATCCTAGGTTGCTTAAATGAATTACATGCTTATCAAGGGAGATGTCTGGCAAGATGTTAACATTAGGTCATTGTATCATAAACTGTATTTTCTGCAGCATGCAATAGCTAGTTGTATGACTAACTCAATAAAAACAATATTAACACTGCTATATTACCAGGCAATCACATTCCCATTAGCATCAGCCTCTCTGAAAGGTATTCCCAAGTTGGAAGTTAGCCAGACTCCTTCAGACAATCTCAACTTACAACAAAATGAAATTTGGAAATTGCCATATGGCAATAAATATGGCCACTAAATATCTTACAAGCCTTTGCTCAGTGTTCCTGTGTGACAGAGAAAACTGAACATGCAGAGTTCACTTCAATGACAGCCTTTGTATATTTATATGTGAAGCACATTAGCTTCACATTTGGCCCTGTGGCCAGAGAAAAGCACTTTATTTCTTAAATTGAATTAACAAACATTTTATCATTTAAGTCACTTAGAATATATAGATCCCTGCTTTTGTGTAAGATTTAAATGGCAGGAGAAAGAGGAAGGATTATAAGCAATGTTCTTTATATTGTATAACTAGTCACATTTTCTTTCATGGAAGAGATTGCTTACGCCATTTTCTTGCATTTGGTGAATTGAAAGAGCCAACAATGTCAGCATTAAAGCAGAAATATTTAAGGACTGATAGAATCCACAGTGAGGTCTGTTTCCATTTTTTGCTTTGCAGTTTACATCAGTTATGAGACTGTAGTGGACTTCTCGTAATACAGAACTAGCTTTTCTATTCTCTTGCCTTTTTGCATTATCCTTCAAGTACAGCCACCTGCTCAGACAATCAACATGACTTTCTATGACTTCTCAATGAATGAAGCTCACTCCACTAACCCAAGGGTACTGTCAATCTAAAACATCGATATGAAAGCTGGAATTGCACATTTTATGATCAGCCAACTGTATTTAAGCAGTAGCCATATTTAGAAGAGAGCCATTTCCACCTCTTTTAAAATCATATTCTGCTATGCCCTCTCTCACCAGTATTAGAAAACCTATCATTTTGCATATTAAATGCAGCATTACTGAAAATGCAGCGGAATAAATTGGCAACTTTCTTTCTATCCAGTAGAATTTCAGAGTGGTTATTTGTTTCAGACTGAAATCTCAAAGAAAAAACTCATAAGCATGCTTAAAGCATCTTCCTGTAAATAAAACTGAAGAATATGAAGTGAACATGTATATGTCCTATGCCACTCACACTAATTTTTAATTATATATTAATATTTTTCATTTTCCTTACATACTTGCAACAGAAATTGCCAACGTTCTTGGGGTGAAGACAGGAACATTTTATTCAACTTCTTTCAGCCTTTTGTAAAAGACACAAAACATCATCCAATATAGTTTTTCTTTGGCCATTTACTTACATTTGTGAACATGACTGGTCAGCCTTAATGACACAACATTTTGACCCAACAAGGCTGGTGGGACTTTCCTTAAGTCACATATTAGTCTTTTAATTTATATTTTCATCCCAACACAATAACTGAGGTTAAAAACAGAAGATAAGTTACTGGCTAATATTGTATTTCCCACCATCTTAAATGTGAAATAGTTGTGTTCTGACCAAATCATTTGAAAATACCAACTCAGAATGAGCTGGGGCCATGCTACCGCCTGCACTGTAACTCAGATGTTAATTTCTTACCCGGAACAATCCTGACCTTAGAAAATTTCCTCTGGCCTTTCTCGCACACAGGAGAGAGGATTTCTCAACAATGTCATGAATTTAATACATGTTTGAATTACCAGATGAAATTACCTACATGTGGTCACAATGCAGTTCTGATGCAACGAAATGAATGCCAAACATGAGGTCAGAAGATCAAGGCTTATGATTAGGATCCATTCCTTGCTATTTATGGAATCCTCATGGGTTTATCCAAGCTTCAGATCCCAACATAAATCAAGAGTTTAACTGTAAAATCTCTCTGTTAATTGCATCTTTTGCCCCACTCTCTCATTTTTTTGTTGTTGTCACTGAATAACTCTTACAGAGAATCTTAACACTTGATTCACATCTTCAGTACCTCCCATGTGCTCTTATGTTTCTATTTCTAATTTAAAATCCTATCCCTTTCCATACCAAGTGCCTACCTGCCACACAACTTTATAGTCATTATCAGGTTTCTCTGACTTCTTATATCTAAATCATGATCCACCCTCATCCCTCTTAGGTCTGTCAATTTATTTATACTCCCTGGTTATTAGACTCATCCATTATTTTTAATTCTCTCTTTCCACCATCGTCTATGTCTAAGTCCTCTTCTGCTTCACTGACTCCACATCATCAATGATGCCCGGATCCACATCTTGCCTCAACTATTACTGGCGTTACTGACATTTAAGCAATCTTTTTTCTTCCCTCAATTGAGGGAAAATCCCATAGCCCTTATTCCACATTATCCCTGCTGCTGCTACCAAGCAGTTCTCAGTGAATAACATATTTGTGTAAGTTATTCCTTGCCTAAACTCTCCATTAACTGGCTATCTTCTTGAAGGTAAAAATAGGAATTCCTCTATGCATATTTTCCCAGACTTAGCTTCCATCAAGAGCTACGTCTACTCTCTAGATCATTATCACTCACATTTTAACACAGTGTTCTGCAAGCACAGTTGTAATAAGCCTTTCCTTCTCCCTGGCTTCTCGACAGTCGGAGTGTTACCAGTCCTTTACTCTCTGTCACCACTGTTCCTGGTTTTCACTTCAGCTTCATCATTCCTGAATTACAACACTCACAGTTGTGCAAACTTTATTTCATTTGTTTTTCTCTCTACCTTAAGAAGCAGTTTCTTCTGAAAACATCAATATGTTGTCTAGAATATTGTTGATGTTCAATAAGCAATTGCTGAATAAACAGGTTTTTCCTGGTCATCCATTTTGTTCTTTGATTTTAATAAAAAGTAACAAAATATTTTAACCAAGAAGTTAGTGATACACATCCACTAGGAGAAACTTGCTTAAAACCACAGGTTTTACAAACTATCATACATGCATGGAGTTAAGATTCCTAATCTAAGGAAGTGAGTTCAGCTCTTCTCTAATCCTAGCACAAGGATTCAAGCTATAGGAACACTACTGAGTTTCAAGAAAACTGTAATGAAGGCAAACAATAACTTGATTTGAAGCTGTACTAAATGGTGAAAGTCTTCCATTAGAAAAGAATGAGTCAGATTTTGGTGACTGTTTGATACTAAGAACACTTATCTTTCACCAATTAATCTTGCAGGTTTGAGTGGTAATATGCTTAAGACATGCAGCATTTTCTCTTTTAAAAATGTTTTATGCTAAATTATATCTATGCCACTTCACATATTTTCTGAATTTCCACACCCCAAATATCCTGTGTCTTATGTCTTGGTTGATGTTATCAATGGTGATAATCTCTAATTTACTACTTGGGAAAAAAAGAAGCTTCCATAATGGATATGTTTATTCCATAGAATGATGTTCAAAAGAAATAAGGAAAGGGAAGTCATACAATACACAAAACTATTCTGCAGTGTACTCAAGCACAGTTGCCAGACAACAATGGGAGACAAATCAAAATTAAATGTGGTATACAATTATAGTGTGATTGGCATAAATGACTTGAAATAAGGGTTTAAATTTCCTGATAGTTTTCTTTTCAATCATATGACTAGACCAATCTCACACAACCATATTCTCCTGTAAAATCCTCTCTGCTTCACTGAAATATATGTTGGTAAAGAGCCAAATATTTCAATTTATTCACATTAAAGACTTTAGAAAGGAAACAATTTGCTAAAATAGCCATCCCAAACCTGGGAATTTACTCAAAATATTGAAGTCAACATTACAAGCTATTTATACACCCATGTCCATTGTAGTTCGTTTCACAATAGCTAAGATATAGAATCAACCCACATGCCTATCAGCATATGACTGGACAAAGAAAAGGTAGCATATTCACACTATGGGTTACTATATAGCCAGCAGAGAAGATTGAAATTCTGGCTTTTGGCACAAAATGGATGCAACGGAAAGCCATTATACTAAGAAAAGCAAAATATATTGTATCATATACTTTCCATGATCTGTGATAACCAGTATACAGTGTAAAAAAAT
The DNA here is from genome assembly GCF_017591425.1 of Ochotona curzoniae. Lineage (NCBI taxonomy): Eukaryota > Metazoa > Chordata > Mammalia > Lagomorpha > Ochotonidae > Ochotona > Ochotona curzoniae. The sequence continues at coordinate 35,053,224 of NW_024466502.1, read as the reverse complement.
GCAGTCTATAGGAGCAAGACTGACGTTCTGAGACCTGATTATTGCTTAGAACCTTTGCCTATACTTTTAAGGAACAATAGGAGTTCCTTCTTCTTTTCTTTTTTTTTTTTCCTAATTTCTGGTTGTTGAATTCTTTACCTAATGGAGTGTTAAACCCATGACTGAGAAGTGAACTGAAAATTAAGGGAAAAAATAGAAGCAAGAAAGAAGGAGGTGAGTGGGGAAGGCAGGCAAGAGGGAGAACAGGGGTGGGGAGGATCACTATCGTCGAAAAACCATATTATGAATTATCTGAAAATTGTTCACTTTATATCAATAAAACCAATCTTAAGAAGAAAAATTAAAATGGGAGTGTTACTTAAAGAACAATTCATTTCCATCATGGTCTAAAGGTGTTTCTTCATGGACAAAGCAAAACTCCACAATAACATTTAATTTGTGGTAGTAAAAAGATGTAACAGAAGACCCAGCACAATAGCCTAGCAGCTAAATCCTCACCTTGCAAATGCCAGTTCATGTCCCAGCTGTTCCTCTCCCCAAACAGCTCCCTGCTTGTGGCCTGGGAGAGCCAGCAGATAATGACCCAAAGCCTTGGGGCCCTGCACCCATGTGGGAGAACAACAAGAAGCTCCTGACACCTGGCTTCAGATCAGCTCACCTGTGGCTGTTGCTGCCAACTGGGGAGTGGGCAGCAGACAGAAGACCTTCCTCTTTCTTACTTCTTCTCTCTGTAGAGTTGTCTTTCCAATCAAAAATAGATAAATAAAATAAGTTTAAAAAGATTATGCTGATGTTTTATAATGATGTGCTTTGGGGAACGTACAGAAGACTGGACTTGGGCAAAAACTCCCTCTGAAAAATTACAGGGATCCCTGCCATTTAACTTTTTATTAAATTTCCTGTCAATTAAGTAACAGTAAACTGCTAGGCCCAAAATTTATGTACTAAATAATCATCTGAGTGACTTTTTTGATTAATCATCAGAATTCACTTCAAGAGAAGCTGTTATTCCTACCATTTCTATTTCAAGATCAGCAGGTAAGTTAGATTTCTTAGTTTCCAACTTCTCAGCTACATGTATGATTCTCCCGCATCCTCAGAAATACATGCTTAGCAGAACTGGCATAATTTAGAAATAAGTTAAACGGCACACACATATGAAATTGTCCTATAACATTTTATGCATCTGTGTACCATTCATGAAATTGAAATAGCAAAAGTACTCAGAAAATGAACATGAACTAAAGACATAGTAGTCCCTCAATTTCCACATGGGCAATTATTTGTACTTAAATATATTTGCTATCTTCATTTGTTCAGGTATCTGCATTCACATACAAAATCTGTCTTAATTGAAGTTTCAAGTCACCGTATTTAATAATGTGGTTATTTGCAGTTTCTGTGATACCTATGAGATGATTTCAAAAACAAAATTAAAATACATTTGTTGAAAAAAATTAAGATACATGTGTTAGTTTTTCACAATACACATTTTTCATGAATTTGAGCATTGTCCTCAAATTCAGAAAGTTTTTGTTTTCTAAGCTAAGATAAAATCCTAGCAATATGTCCTCAGAGACATTTATAACATATTCCCCTGACTGCTGGGGGTAAAAGGCCCTATCTTGACTAAAAAAAGAAAAAAGACATAAAGTTTTAGTTGTTCAAATGTTAAGTCTGGGCCTAAGTCCATTCATAGTTAGCAACACGCCTTATGGAAAGAGAGGAAAAAAAATGTGACACATGATGCAAACAGATGTTCTTATTTTAATGGCACTGGTGTTATAATCCCCAAACACAAGCATGGTCTTTGGAATGAAATAAAGGGCATGACATTACACAGAAATCTAAATCCCTCATAAAATAGTAATTTACCAGAGATTAATTAAATTACTAGGGAAATAAAACTCTGTGTATTTAAAGAATGGGCCTGATGTAAAAGTGAGAATTTTCTTCTCTAAAGAAAACACAAGTCTAACCAAATATATCAGAAGTTAATTTATTTTTGTTGTTGTTGTCAAAAACCACCTTTGAATAACAATGATTGAATTTCAATGATCTTTTTCTTTTGTTATTGAATTAATACATTCACTATTTTCTTTAGATTTCTATAGAAGGTCCCTAGATTTTTATATATTATATTGCATAATTTTAAAAGTTCATGAGAAACTTGAGTGAAGGATAAGTCTGTTGATGCAAAAATAAAATCCACACGTAGTTTAGCATAACATGCATTTACCATGAACTTTTAAAGATGCCTACATCATCCCATGAAGATGTTCTTAGACCATAACATCTGAAATAGCTAAGTCACCATCTTCATACACTCTTATCTCACTCTTATTTCTTCTAATTTTTTTTACCATGTTTTAAACTTAGCTTTTCAAATTTCATTGGTTTATGCCAATATCCCATCCCTCAAAAATATTTACTGCAGAATGTGTCCTGCTTGCTTTATAAGGGAATTTTCTGTTACCAGGACCCTACAACATATCTAGTATGGTAGTAATATAAGGAATGATTGAAGTCTTCCTTCCTACACTCAATTGTTAATTTAAAATATGACTTTCATTATACTATCATGATGTTAAGCATAAAATGAGATATTTTAAATATCCTAATGTACCTGAAGAGAGAGAAACCCAGATCTGTGACCTCATTACATTTTTTGGGTATCTTCTCTTTATGATATTTCCTCTGTGAAGCTGGAATAAAGTTCACTGGTTGTGTCAGAATCTAATAACAACATTAATTCTCTCATGGTAGCTGGCTGCTGGGCTGTCCACTGCTGGAAGAGCATGTTTTTTGTAATGCTGGGGAAGAATGAGATGAGAGCTGCCCCTACAATCAATTCAGAGAACTGGGCATGATCACTCACTGTAGACCCTGCTTAGATTTTCCTCCCACCCTCCAGATCTTTCCACTGCGATACAGATAAGGTAGGGATGAGAGAAAACACAGCTGAGGGAAGTGACATGATGGCTTTTCCCTAAACCACCAATTGTCTAGAATATTGCGGCAAAGAAAAAAGGAAAAAAAGAAAGAAAAAGCAAGACTATGACTGCCTGTAGCTCTTACATGTCTGCCCAAATGATGGGTAAAATGATAAGAAATACAAATGTCAGTGACAGCAAAAAAGAAAACTTCCCAATTGTTTGTCCTGTAAGATGAACAGTTAGCAGAAACCTCTATGCCTTTCTCAATGAGGTCAAGAAACTGCCACTCCCACAATTATGATTAACAATGTTCTCCTGGGTCTCTGGAGTGCAGCAAGATTTAGTTGCCTCATGGTGTGTTGAGTTTTTGCTCTGGCAAAAGATCTGTTTGCTATAGCTACAGGCTTAGCTTTCAACAAGGCATCCTCTTGATTTCTTTGCTGCGACATTCTATCATGAGAGAACAGAGAGCCCTGTACAAAGAATGACTGCTAAGAAGGATAAAACATTAAATTAATTTTAAAAAAAGCTTTTGTACTGAACGACAAAATGCTGCATAATGAACAATTAAACAATTAATAATGTAATCCTCTTAAAAGCACAGAACCACTATGTGAGAAGATTAAGTGTTTAACAGTTTCCAGTACAATGCAATGGTAAGGATGAGCCTATTTTTCTTTTTTTTTTTTTTTAACCTTTTAGGGGAATGGAATTGAAAGCACATTTCTGGATTTTAATTAAATACTATTAAATTTTCAGTAATAAGCCAGAAACAGTACTGCAATATGTAAGAATTATTAAATACAAAGGTAAGTACACAATAACAAGATACTAACATTTCTTGGTTCTATTTTTATATCAAGAGGTTACTTGAAAGGGTGTGTTCTACCTCTAAGCTACTGTGGTACACATCACTAAACCTCAAGTTAAATGTTAAACTGTGTAATGACTGTGAGATTAGGATTTATATTCAGTGGCAGTCCAGTCATGGGAAAAGAACTGCAGAAACAATGTATAATACTTACAGAGTTATAAAACAATGTAATTAGTGCATCCAAATTGTATTACATTCACAAACCTGCAATTAATACTCTACCTGACATATCATCTTTGATCCTATGATTAAGTTTTCAAGGTTTTACAAAGTCAGCAAAAAAGAGCTATCTTTGCTCAAGTTCCCTAGAAGCAGAAGGTGAAAGACTGGATCAGGTGAACATGAGAAGCATGACTTGGGAAGAGATCTTCTGAGATAAACTGGGATCAGGCAGGAAGACACCAAACTTAAAAGACTTTAAACCCCAGCTCAATATCAAAGACTCCACAGAGTCTGCACAGCCACCTGGCAAGAGACCCCAGGTCCCCCAGATAATCTTCTGGGGATGAGTAGAGTGGGGGACACACACAGGACCGGCCAGTAAAATGGATCCAGGGTTGCAAGCAGAGCACCAAGAGCAACTCTACATGTTTGTGATAACAAGAGATCTTGGCTATATACAGCTATCCAAAAACTAGTTTAACATTACTGTTAAACTAGATATTGTGTTATAAGGTTTAAAATACAGGCTAGGTCAGTATCAATCCCTACATTCTGCTTGCTTCTACTTATTATGGCACATCCCTACATGGAAACTTCCCAAGATCAATGTAAACCTCAAGTAGAAGGGATATTTCCAACTAATAGTATTTTGCCTGACACTGTAGAACTAGGCTGCAAGTAACCTTATGTCCTAAGAATTGAGACATATGCCTAAATGCAATCCCACCCACATTCCCATAACTTTTAACCATTGTTTAAGATCTCAGTGTATTATTTAGAGTACTGCTTAGCTCCTAGTCCTATTCTACTCCTGCTCTTCAGAACTGTTGACTCTCAACTCCTCATTTATGACTTTCCACTTCGGGCTGTGTGAGCACATTTACATTCTTGATAACCCAAAATCTGTAGTTTCTGCTGTTTTCTATTGTCATTGCCTCATTTATCAATTGCACACTCCAGACATTAGGTAGCAAAGACCTGGATACATATAACTGCATTCTCAAAGATAATGTCAGTGATGATGCATAAGAAAACCAACTTTCAAAAAAAGAAAAAAATAATTTCAAGTCATTTTGCAAGAGATAGTTGGTGTAAGTCAAATAAATAAAAACAATTATAAAGTCCTCCAATTAAAAATGATAATTTGGAAGAAAAAAAACAAGGTTTGCTCTACAAATGTTCACTTCAGGAAGTAATTCCTGGGAGTATACAAAATTTTGGGGAAAAATGATATTAAGATGATGAGCAACATTAATGAGATGGACATTCTAACCACAGAACATGAAAATAATCAGCTACTTAGTTTTGGAAGTGTGGCTATAAGCAAAAGTTACAATCATTTGAAAGACTGAAGCAAACATATGGTTAGTTTATACAGAACTTTTAAGAAGTACAACTCAATCAATGTTGCTTGGTTTATCAACAAGTAAAAATCAAGTTACAATTTTATTATCAATATCAATTTTAACATATTAAATGCAGTTTTTCGTAATTGCCTAAAAGTCTGCTATTTTTAAATTATTTAGAAATTTTTTTCCCTAAAATATAAGGAAAGTAGAAAGCATCCAACTGAATCATGACAGTCAATACCAATTACATATTTCATTATATATGTGCACATTTACATGACACTAAGCACATCTTCTATACCAGAGTCCATAGTCAGTAATTTCTACTTCATCTGATTTTGTGTTTGTTTTTAAAACACAGGTAGAAAAGGACAGATGCAGATGGAAAGACAACTCTCCAAATGGCTATAATAGCCAGGGCAGGAATAGGAAGCGCCATCCACATTTTCTACACAGTGAGAGACCCGAGTACTTGGGTCATCTTATGCTGCCTCCCAGGCGTAAAGGCAAGACATTGGTTGGAAGAATAAGCAGGATTTGATCCCAGGTATTCTGACATAGGATGTGGACAACCCACTGTGCTACAGTGTCTACTCTTTACCTTTCTAACTTAGGAGCAGCAAGCATTAACATGAATATCCAATGGATAAAAACATTGAGATTCATAGATATGAAATAAAATACATTTCCCAAAAATTACATTGCCAAGAAATGAAAGTTTGTTTGACTCAGTTCTCTACTCCCTCATTTGACTCATTTTGATCAAACTTTGGACAAGTCACTGTAGCTGAAATGATGTGGGATTTTGATAGGGCCCTAATACTAATAGAACTCTAACAAGTCCTTACAAGTTGAGCTAGGTGATGATTTGAAATACAACAACAAAACAGAAGGATCAGGATTGATGATGCAGCAAGTTACTCCTTCACTTAGGATGTCAGCATCCCACATCTGTGCACTGCTTCTAGCTCCAGCAGCTCTGCTTCCACTTCCCTGCCGAGGCACCTGTGAAAGTAGTGGAAGATGATCCAAAGAGTAGGACCCTTGCCATCCTCGTGGGAGACCTGGCTTGGGCCTGACTTATTTGCCCCAAGAGTTGAGATTTTTGGAAAGAACCAGCAGATAGAACACAAGTCTCTTTCTCTAAACACCTAAATCTGCCTGTCAAATTAAAGTAATACTTAAAAAAATATAAACAATAATGAACTAGTTGAATGGGGGAGAATATGAGATAAAACTTTTTCCAGTGTCATGAGTTTATATGCCTATTATGAATATACAGGCTTTGTAACAATTCTCCAGGTTTAGAAGATTTATAAATGGGGATTGTATTTCCAGAGTAAGAGAAGTATTATTTAGAAAAAAAATTAGAGGATGCAATCTCAATTTGCTTTCATTTCCCTAAGGAAATGTAAGTCTGATTTCTAATGATAATCAGTGTAGAAATCTGATTTGTTTTAAAATAACTGCTTTTCCAACCAAGTGTGCTGGCATTCATCTGCAAGGTAATGAAACAAGAAAGTTCAGTTCTCAACATTTAACTATCCTATGTTGACATTTGAAACCACTTTAAAGGAAAAGGATATCATACTTGAATAAGTGTCAATGGGCTAAGACCTTGTCACTTCTTTTCTTAAGAAAAATGATTATTATCGATATTCACTTTTTGGAGAACAAATGACAGAAGATGGGGTGCAAAAGGAAATCTGCACATCAAATCCTATCAAGATCTTTAAAGTCTTTCTGAATAAATCATATTTGAATGAGGCAAGAAGCAGAACTAAAATATATGATATTAAATCTGAATCTGAGTTAGAACACAATTCTCAAATTTGAACCAAAGCCAGAAACCTAAAAAACAGCACCAGTCAAGGATGTAAATATTTTTGCAAGGTGAAGCTGATTCGGTTTCCCCCTAAAGAGAGATCAATGCTGAGAGCAAACTAACACCTGTAGGCAACCAGCATAAATAACAAATGTATTCAAATAACATAGTCTGCATTAGTATCTCCGCTCTGTATGCACCAGCTCTCAGTGTGTGTGGCCAAGATAGGCAATCCACACAACATCCTGCGGCCTGGACAGTGGAGTCATCAGGAGGGCAGAGAGCAAAGGACAAGCAGCCCAGGATGAGAAGCCCATTGTTAACTTTGCACTCAGCAGCTTCTCACTTTGTAAACCCCACACAGAAATCTGTCCATAGCTGTTGATTTCCCTTCTAAATGACAATATAGATACCTCAAGCTCAGCTAAATCTCATTTTATGCTCATTTTATTTTGCTGCAGCATTTTTTTTTATTTCTGTGCTGTATTTTTCTTGAACAATCACCAAACTGGCAGACTCTGACTAGCTTGTCAGAAAGGAAAAGGAATTTATGTTTCATAGGAAATTAATCTAATCAACAGAACATTTATAAGGGACCAAGACAGGCTTGTTTACAAATGAACAATACCTGAAGGGGAGAATTCTTAATCTTATTATAATATGACCTTCTAAATCCTAGGACACAATGGTTTAATTCTCCCTGTTAACTCATTGTGCTTTAAGTTTACTGTGCCTTATTGGTTTCCACAAGGATAAAAAGGAAGCTAAAAATCACCTTATTGTAACAAAATAATAAGCAGGAGGTAAATCAATAATAACCTTTAATACTGTGCTGAAAATAACCTGATATAGAACAAAGATGAACAACATTGCAGTCTAATTTACCTCTGCATAAATGTAAACCAGAACTCAATGTCCAATAAAATATGAGTATCTTCACCTGCCAGCATAATCTTAACTAATCATTTCTTAGGTTACTCCTGCAGTTACAGTCAATCAGCTGCATAAAATTTGACTAAATCAGAGTAGCTCAATGCCTGAAACCACTGTGGGTTTCCTTCTTTTCCATTTCCTAAACTCTTTTTTTCATTAACGTTCTCATACATTTCTAAGCTGGTCCCAGACAGGATCAGCCTCTACTCTTTTCAGAAATGTCACCAGTCCAAAACTGTTTGCTTCTTAACAATCCCCTTCTTTGTAATACATAAACACATTCTTCAGGGGCACTGTAATTATCCAAAATGAGCTTTAGTGCTGCAAATTACTCTAGCACTGCTTTGATTTATCTGTAGTAAACACACTTTATAATATTTATATTCCCATTAAAATTGACACTAATAATAAATCGAGGGTATGCAAACATTTATATGATACTACATGGACAGATACCGGATGTCTGATCCCAGTTATATCCCCTGCTCTTTCCGTCGTGTTGGGAAAAACCAAGCCTTGGCACCTTGCCACATTTAGGAAAATACCTTTGAAAATGGCTCAGCACATCGCACTTCATGTTTCCAACCATTCCCTTTAAAAAGATGGCACTCGTCCGTCCTTATGAGGTCTGGGTTATTGCATTTTCACATTATGCATCATTACTCTGAGTAGGTGTCTTATCAGCAGCTCCAGTTGGTGTGGAGAAGATTGGAATTAAGCACTGGAAGCTTTTTATTTATTTTACGTGCTTTATTCCTTCAAGATTTTCTGCATATAAGCTTCTTTGTTAGGCGGAGAATTGGATACATTGCCGAGGCATTGTGAAATTTACATCTTGCTTTTTCTCCTTGTATTCTTTCCAAAATTGGATTGAAAACAAAATATAGTTTTTAATTAAAGCTCTGACTGATAACAGGCTTCCTTCCCTGGGCATTGGCATTTCTGATCAGTGGAGAGCTTTGAGGGGAGCCTAATAAGAGATGTTCACTACTTAACCACAATCAGACTTCAAGCAGTTTATGTCAGCTAACATCTGGGGTATTCCTTGACAGTATTCATTTACAGATAATCACCATCAAAGTTGATGCTATTATGGTCAGCAAGAACATGGCCAATTTGAAACAAATTTACCTTTTCCTTTTAACATCACATGATACACAATGATGTTCCTGCTGACACTGACAGGGAAAATGAGAGAAAAGTTACTTTTTTCCAGAAACTGTAGGATAGATTTTGGGCTACATTTTGTTACTGAGTTCAGACAATTATTATGTATTTTATACTGAGGTTCATTCCAGAAGTCATCTATTTTTGACTCCAAAATGGCTTAATGACTTGTACATCCAGAGTTACGTTAATAACCCGTTTATCTAGATTATCTGAATGCAGGTTTAAGAAATCCAGTATCACAACAAACTCAAGTACATGATTTAAATCTAAGCTAGTCAAGAAATCAGATATTCTGTCTTCCCATTTGTAAACTGAAATTAGCAAACACGCCTTTAACTGACAACCTTTTCTTTCTGAAATGCTTACATCTTTACATATCTATAACACTATGAGTTCTCTGAGAGCTGTCTCCCTCTTATATCCAACATCTAGATATAGAAATTCATCAGAATTCAGTCTTAGTCCTTTGCATTCTCTTGCCATACTTTCCCCTCAAGTGCTCTCATTCACTCTCAGGGCTTTAAAGAAACCCCATGTAGGGGCTGGCTTAGTGGCTTAGTGCCTTGCTGCACCAGATTTTCATATGTGAGCTGGTTCATGCTCTGGATGCTCTATTTCTGCTCCAGCTCTCAGCTTACGGCCTGGGAAAGCAGTGGAAGATGACTCAAGTCCTTGTGCATTTGCATCCATATGGGAAATCAGAAAGAGGCTCCTAGCTCTGGAGCAGCTCAGTTCCGGCCATTATAACAATCTGGAGAGTGAACTAGCTGAAGGAAGATCTCTCTCTCTCTCTTTCTCTCTCTCCTTCTCTCTGTAAATCTGCCTTTCAAATAAAAATAAAAAAGTCTTAAAAAAAAAAAAACCTTCATGTCAATGACACCTGAACTTTAATGTTCAGTCAAGGCTGGCCTGGGATCCAGATTGCTGCATCTGAATGCTTACTTGCCTTAAATGTCACACAAATATTTCAAGTTAAGTTACTTGAAATCTAAATTTACTTCAAGTTTCCTGATTACTGTATATTGTCTTAATAAATCCTAACACATAATACCAAAATCAATTCATATGGTTCTAGGAAAACTAATCAGGATACATCATCTTTCTAGCACTGAAGTACATTTATAGTTGGTCCAATTATCTTCATTTTTGCTGTCACAAACTCTTAGTCCATTCTGTCTTGCTAAGGTAAGACATAATGGAATGAGTGAATAAGAACAAGATTTATTTGTTGGCATCTGCAAAAGATAATATCAACATCATGACTTATGTTTAGCATCCAGTGAGTATCATCTTTGATAACATAATGTGGCAAGATAATATCACGTATTCCTATGGTTATTAAGCCAGTAATCCCATCATGAGGGCCACCACATCCACATAGGGACTTCATGGAATTCAGTCACCTCTTGATGATTCCAAATTCCAACATCATCACTACATACATTCCAGAATCTAAAATACCTCGGAGTAAGCTTGGAATAAACCTAGCCAAGATGTGGAGGATCTCCATGATGAAAATTACAAAATACTTAAAAAAAAAATAAATTGAAGAAGACAGATGGAGAATTTTGCCATGTTCCTGGAATGGTGCATTAATAACATGTAAATGTCCATATTACCAAAAGTAATATAAAGATTAAAGTATGATCCCAATCAAACTCTCAACAACATTATTTTCAGAAATAGAAAGATGATGCAACAATGATCTGAAAATAGAAGAAACCAAAGTGCTTCAACTTCTAGTCTCTACAGAGGAGCATCGTTCCACCCCAGACTGCTATCACTTCCTTTAAAATTCTTTTTTTCTAACCAGATTTCTTTATCAAGTTAAAGTATTCCTTTTTTATTATTTTTTCATTTCATTTTATGACACAGTTTCATAGGCTCTGGGATTCCTCCAACCCCTCCCCAAGCCCTCCCCCATGGTGGATTCCTCCACCTTATTGCAGTACTACAGTTCAAATCCAGGCATGATTTTTTCATTGAAAGCATGTACCATGCATAGAGTCCAGCCTCTTATTGTCCAGATAGATTCAGCAGTTTCTTGGGGAGACCATCTCTAGTCTGAAAGCAGAGCTGGCAGAATATCATCTTGTCCAATGAAAAGCCACAACATAACATCCACAACAATTTACAACATCATGGAGTTAATTGACACGGTATTGAGTGACCAATATGTTAGAAAATGCAAGTTCTTAACCACAACTTGTGACTACTTCATTGACTTTTCAATTTTGGTTTATACACAACCGGCTGCTATTCACCATAAAATGGCTATAGGGTACTATTCAGCAAGTTGAAGTAGTTCTAAACACATTTCCCATTTTATGCTTTGTCACAGCTTACCTTATCCTTCTAGCAAGTATCACTTTTAGTTTGATCCTCGATCCCTAAAATCTATCTCAGCACATGACACTGTAGAGGCATTCAGTGGTTCACTGAATTTAGATTTTATGCTTGGCATCATCTAGGTTGGTCTCTAAATATGAAGAAGTCATTACAAGTTTTTCTTCTTTGCAATGTCAATCCTTGATAGCAATTACAAACCCTGACTATGACTCCACTGAAAGAAACAGTTTTAACTTTTTGATTGTACTATCATTTTTTATTTTACTTGTTTTTATTAGTATCATTTTATGATATAGTTCCACAGGCCATGGAATTTCCCTAGCTTAAAAACTAAAAAAAAGAAAGAAAAAGGAAAAGTTGAAACAGGAAAAGAAATGAAGACTAAATGAAATGGCAACATTATAGGTATCTTTAAATGAATACAAAATAGAATCCATAAGATAAGAATTATAGTAAATGAATGCCCAGCATGGCAGCCTAGCAGCTAGAGTCCTCGCCTTGAACAAGCCAGGATCCCATATGCACACAGGTTCTGATCCTGGTGGCCCTGCTTCCCATCCAGCTCCCTGTTTGTGGCCTAGGAAAGCAGTGGGATCCTGCACCCATGTGGGAAACTCAGAAGAAGCTCCTGGCTTCAGATCAGCTCAGCTCCGGCCATTGCAGCACTTGGGGAGTGAATCATTGGATGGAAGATCTTGCTTTCTGTATCTTCCTGTCTGTATATCTGACTTTGCAATAAAAATAAATAAATATTTCAAAAAACTACAGTAAATGAAAACTAGATCATGTACAGCACAAAGTATAAATACAAAGGAATCAACAGTAATAAATGAATCACAAACGAATTTTGATTATTTAAAATCTTCCAGCATTAAATAAGAGGAAGTCAAGTGTATAAATTTTTTACATATACATCTTTTAAATAAGAACACTGCAAGAAGAAAGACTCAAATGTGGATTTGGTAGAAGATAATACACATAAGTTTAAGAAAATTGCAAAGGAAAAAAATAAAGGAACAACACTCATCAATGTACTTAATAGTCTTAGAAGTTTAATTCTTCATAGAGTAAATGGAACAATTATAAAGGTTAAAGTATGCTATAGTGTATCAATAAATAAGAAACATTTATGTGTAAATTTGGACATTATGAAAATTCATCTTAAAGGAGGATGAGACAAACTAGATAAAACAAAATTGATCAAAAAAATAGATCAAACTCAATAGCAGTGAATATGTGAAGCATCAAAATTTGGAAAGCATAGTATAGACAAAGAAATGTCTACACTTAAAAGCACACAATCAGAGTCATCGTTGTAGTGTTGTGAACTAAGCCGCCACCTTTGGTACCAGCAATTACATATGGGCACTGGTTCATACCCGAGCTGCTTCACTTCCAGTCCAAATCCCTGCTAATGAGCTTGGAAAAGGAAGGAAGATGGCCTAAAAGTTGGGCTCCTGCTACCCATATGGCAGACCTGGACGAAGCCTCCAGTTCCTGCCTGTGGCCTGACACAACCCTAGCACAGTCCTTGCTACTGTGGCCATCTGGGGAGTGAGTAAGCAAACCCCCTCTGACTTTGTCTCTTCCTCTCTGTCCCTCTAACTCTTTTAAATAAATAAATAAACTTGTAAACAATTATATTTAAAAATGTACATTAAAAACAGAAAGTGGTTTAAAAGCTATAGTTTAAGCATTTGTCTCAATAAATTAGACGAAACAAACAACAAAAGCAGGCAGAAAGAAATATTAAATAAAAATAGTATTAAGTAATACAATAAAACATCAAACATAATGGAAAAGGTAAACAAAGCCAAATATTGGAAAAGTAATAATGTTTAAACATATATACAGCAAAGAACAGATAAATTAATAAGTATGCATAGTTACTGAAAAGAAACTTTATATTACAAGCAAGTTTATCCCAAAAAAATTCGGAAGAAATTTCTTAGAAAATACAAATTACAAATTGGGCAAATAAGAAAATAAAACTTAGAAAAAACAACAAAAGAAATTGAGCTAGTAAAACAAAATTTTACCAAAAAAACCATTCTGACCCAAATGTCTGTTTGGGCAAGCTCCAGAAAAAACTTAACATTTATCCTACACACTTCTATAGACAGGATAAACTCTAACTTGTTGTATTGAATTGTATTTTCTTGATAGAAAACCCAACAGAGGAAATACAACAAGAAAAAAATACAATCTTATTCTGAACATGAATTCAGAAATCCTTACATATCATTGGCAAAACAGACCTCGGAAAGATTTTCTCAACTTTGGAGCAAGAAAATGGAGAACATTTCAGAACTATCAATACCACTCAAGCAATACCCTAGGAACGTTCTTTTCCACACTGGGATTTCTAAGATGGCATGCGCTGACCATTTTCTTATCTCACGTACTGATGTAGTTTGGCAAATAAGTGTAGTTCCTTCCCTGCCCAACCCTAGATACAGGAGAAAAAAAGGGGAAAAAATGGAAGCATTTGTCCCACCCACCTTCCCCCATGCCTTGACCCTTCCCACCCTAATCATACATCCTGGTAAGCATACATCCTACTCAACAATGTAAACAACATTAAGAAAAATTGGCAAATCTAAGTTAGCAATTGTGAACTCACTATGAGTTCACCAAAAAAACAAAAGAGCAGTTCATTTACACCAGAAATGCAGTTTAACTAAAAAAATCAATGTAATATTAATAGCATATTTACAGAATAAAATGTAAGATATCACTTCATTGACACATAAAAAAGCATACATTGTGTTTCATAATTAATCCCCAATAAACATAAACATGAAAACTCTTGTCAAACTTGGTCTAGAATGGAGCTTAATCTGACAAAGACTAATGCCAATACACACACAAATACACATGTCACAACTACACGCACACACATGTAACAACTAGCACCTAATTAAACGATAAGGTTTTCAGAGCTCTCCTTTTGAGTTAAGGACATCAAATATCACTACTTCAGTTCAGCTTTATGCTGAAAGGCCTACACAGCACGAAAATGCAACAGACAGCAATAAGATCATATTGATTATAAAAGAAAAATTTAAATTGTCCTTATTCTCCATTCTCTCGGATACATAAAAATTTTTTAAATATATACATAAATCAAAAGCATTAATCATATGTTAGCAAGGCTGCAGAGTTGTTAAGTCAGTTATATTCATATGCCAGCATGCAAAAGTCATATAAGTATTTAAACCATAATTTAACAACAGCAAAAATGCTAAATATTAGCATATGAATATAATTTATGCAGTATCTCTAATATAAAATTATTCTGTTATTATAAGAACATCAAATTAATGGAGAAATAACATATTCTGAATTGCAGAAGTTAATATTGAAAAATGCTAATTTTATAAAATAGCAATCATCATCAAATTTTGACTGTGTATATATACATGTTTGAGTGTGTCTGGCTGTGTAACTTGACAAGCTAATTGTAAAATTAGTTGCACAGAGGGTGAATATAGTTAACAATACTGTATTGTACATATCAGCATTGCTCAATGAATAAACTTCCAATGTCTTACCACAAACTATGGTGAGTGAAGTGATGGATATGTTAATTACTTTTATTTAATCATTTCATATTACATAAATAGATTAAAACACCACATAATATGCCACAAGTGGATATGATTGTTTTAAAATAACTTTTCATTTTCCTTCCTTGAGAGGCAGAGAGGTAGCAGAGAGAAACAGAGAAACAGAACAAGAGAAAGCTGTCATTTCCTGGCTTGCTCTTTAGTGACCATGACAGTGAGGGCTGGGCCCAAGTGAGGGCAGGAACACCCTGAGAATCCCTTTCTCACAGGTTGGTGGAAGGGACCAAATGGATCCATCTTTGATGCTTCCCACAGTCCACATTAATGAGAATCAACAACCAGGAGATAGAGGTAGGAGTTAACCATAGGCATCCCCATGTGAGACACAGCCATTCACACCAGCAATTTAACCTCTAGGCTAAACTCTTATTACTATACAAATAATTAGCATTATGATAATATTGGTCCAGGCATTTAGCCTAGAACTCACATCCCACATCACAGTAGCTGGATTTGGTTCCTGCCTCTGGCTACTGCTGCCATCTTCTTGCTAATACAAATTCACGGAGGCAAGAGGTGATGGCAGAAGTAACTTGGTTTATGCCACTGTGTTCCCTGCTCCCAGTCCCAGCCTCTGTTCAGCATTCACCATTATAGGTAGTTGGGGAGCAAATCAGCCATCCTGTCAGTTGAATATTTTTTTAAAAAAAATTTTTAAAAATTCAAACTAGCAATAACTTCAAAAGAACAAATGCAAGGAGACAAAAAATTATGAAGAGAAACAATGTGGAAGGACTATCAGATATCAGGAGTAGTTTTGAACTGTAAATGATGCTAGGATCATGGATTGATTAGTGGATATCTATTTCACACATACTAAAATCATTACAGTAAGAACTCCAGAGCTGAGAACAATGTCTGAAAGATAATATTTGCATTTTCTTCATTGTGTAGAAATTAATAAAGAGAATAATCCTGACTACTCACATAAAACAAAAATTTATAAGCTAAACTACATGAAAACCAAGAAACTCAATTTGTCACAGAGCACAATAAATTACTGAGAAATGGATTGTCATTACATATAAAGGAACTAAAATAATTTCCAGGTGTGAAAATAGTATTATGTATATTCATAATAAAGATATATCTATATATTTATTTAAAAGGGAGGGGAGAAGAAAGAGTGAGAGCAATTCTCCATCCTCTACTTCATTCCCCAAATTGCTATAACAGCCAGGGCTAGACCAACTGAAACCAAGAGCCAGGAATCCCATCCTGGTCTCTTACATGGGTGGAAGGGGCTCATACACTTTCACCATTTTTCATTGCCTTCCCAGGTGAATCATGAAGAAGTTGGATCAGAATTGGAGAAGAGTCTGATGCTGTGGCTGTTCCACTTCTGATTCAGCTCCCTATGCATGCATCTGTTAAAGCAGAAGATGGCCCAAAGAGCTTAGGCCCTTGAACCCATACGAGAGACCCAGATGAGGTTTCTGTTTCCTATCAGCCTGGCCCAGACCTAGCCAACATGGTCATTTGGCGAATAGAACCGGTAGATGAAAGCAGAGGGAAGACATCTGTACGTGTCTCTCTCTCTCTTCCTTTCTCTTCCCTCGACCTGCTTCCACCCCAACTCTCCCTCTCTCTGTGTGTATATATGTCTTCCTCTATTTCTGTAACTGTACTTCAAATGAATATATAAATCCTTAAAGAAAAAATAAATGTAAAGGAGTCAGGGCTCAAACCGCCACTCTGATGTGGGACACTGGTATCAAAAAGAGCAGCTGAATCCATGGGTCCCTAAAGCTAACCCCTACGATTACATTTATTAAAAGTTGTATTGATATAAAGAGAACGTATTCATTTCATAGGTATAGGTACAGTTTTAAGAATATAACCATACTTTGCCCCTATGAACCCTCCTCCTTTCATCATTTTTCTTTTATTTTTTAAAGAAATAGCTATTACATATTGAAATATTTACAAATGAAATATATAATGACAAAATTATCTTAAATAATCCCATTATTCACTATATTGGACAGAAGTACAAATGAAATCAGCTTGACCATGAATTCACAATTTACAGCTGAGTACCTATAAATCCATTATTCAGTACATAATTTACTCTCTTTTGAAATGTTTCTAATTTCCAGAATAGAGATGCAGAGAGACGATATAAATATAGCTTGAAAGAGACAATAAAGATGCAGCATTCATTAAATTTATAGCCAAAATATATGAAGACTTCCATCTTCAATAACACTGAAAACACTACCCCCATGAGCTAATGACTTGAAAAGTCTCTTCTCCAAAAATACAAGTGAACAACAAACAAGATAAAATATTCAAACTAATTTATAATCCAAAAAACACACATGAAATACACAGTAAAAGAAACAGCTATATATCCACAGTGAGGGGATGGCAAAGGGAAGTATCTATAGCAAATAATGGCAAAAAAATGAAGGAATGGATTTTTTGTACACACAATTAGAGCTATAATTTATAACATTCACTTTGAATTATCTTGTAAAGTTGCTGTTGAACCTCATGTGACCTACCAATTCTAGGTATGATCCCTAGAAAATTCATGTACATGTGCACCTGGATACACATATCACACTGTTCATAATGGTGCTGTCCCCTTCATCCACAGGCTAAAAATAGTCCAAATGGCCAACAGCAGAAACTGCACCATAACGAACATGCGGTCTATGACTCTTTCAACAATGGAAATGAGTTAATCAGGCATGATTCATTTAATAAAAGCCCAACATCAGTATAATCTAAGCCTCATCATTTAGGGTTGCATTCTAGGTGGGATCAGTATAAAGAGAAAAAAACAAAAAGTCTGGAAAATCATACTCTCCAGAAGATAGCAGAGGGGATTGGAGGAAGCATTGCATTGTTGACCTAGATAGTAATTTCACAATGTTCACTTGACAACGATTTGTATAATTTTATAATACTTTCATGCTTTCAATACTTTTCTACAAGTCTATGTAATTTTTAACCAGCAGTTAAAAATAAAGCAGATGGTTATTTCTTCATTGCACAAGACACACAGACCAATGAGACCTTACACTTTTACTACTTTGGTGTTTGTAGGAGGTTGGCTGTAATATTTGGACACATGTGAAGAGAACTTAACGAAAAATGGAAATAAGGTATTTTACTGATGGGCATTTGGAATTACAAATTATATTTTTTGGATTATGCTATTCATTTTTTCAATTAATACCAAAAGGAAAATGAATATAAGTCAGGAATTGCCTTGAAGAAAAGATTGCTTTAGTGAACAATAACTAACTACCAACTGTTGGCTTAAACAAAATTACACATAGTCTGTCTCTATTTTATTCCATTGTTTCTTCATTTCCCAACCAGCATCATTTGACTTAATGAAATCTATCACCTAGGGCCTTGCTCCACTTTGGTACATACAGGTTCTTTCGTATCCTTTTTCTCCTCTCACCTCTCACCTTTATCCTCTCCCCTCTCGATTGTCTTTCTGAATCACTTGACTGTCCTATTACAAACTGCTCTTACAAACAGGTATATTAGTTTGCTAGGGTAGTCCAAACAAAAAGATTTTGAACTCAGTAGAAGGTCAACAAGCACAAATCTATTTCCTCACACTAGAGTCTGGAAATCCAAATAGGAGTGAGCATACAGCTTTCTCTTGAAGCCAATCCCAGGCTTGTAAATGAGGGGTATTATGGTTTTATATTCTCATTGCATGTTTTCTGTGACCACACCCTGGTGTCTCCTCCCCTTATAAATTCACCAAATTGGAATAAAGTCTCACCCTTATGAATTCATTTAACTTTAATTGAGTCTTTAGAGTTTGTATCTATAAATTTAGTCACATTGAGGGTTAAAAATTTGCCATAAGAATTTTGGAATAAGGGGTCACAATTCAATCCATTTTATAAGTTCTTTCATTATTGTAACATTATATGTAGGCATTCTCAGAGCAGCAATAGAGTAAAATAAATTTCAAAGTTAGTAACAACATATTATCGCTTAGAGAATGACAAATCATAGAAACCAGCATCTACTGCCCTCCATTTTAATTATAAAATGCAGAAAATATATTTAGATGAATGGATAATATAAAATGGGATATGAAGTTTATTTAGGACTTCCAGCTGAAGACTGTGGATCCTCAGATTTTGAAAGGGCCTGAAGGGGAGATGGGCATTAATTGTGTCCTGAAGCTCTTCACTCCAATATATAAATATCTGAATACATTATTGTTTCCCATAGACTTAAGTCTAACTTTATAGATTTTGGATGAAGCCCTGATTCATCAACTCCAGCTTACTCTTGCAGCTTTAGCTCCTGTTCTTTTGCTGCAGGAGTGCTCTAATCTGACAATTTAGCACTTCCCAGCTACCTCTAGATTCTTCCATGTTAAGTGTGGAATTCTTTTTCACTGCCTTGGTGCCCAGCACACACTTAACTTAAAGACATGGCTGAAAGGTATCTCTTTGTTGCACAAGCAAGTTTGGTCTGGTAAAGTCTATGGCTCCTGATGTTCAACTGACAACAATTTTATAGCCAAGCCATGTGCAATGTGAACACTTCCAGCTACAGTTTTTTGGCATATGGTAATGTTTATTGATAATGACTGTAATATGCAAGCTATTGTATTGTTTTATTCTTTCAGTAAACAGGCATATAGACATCAAGAATATACCACATGAGACACTTACCAGTGCTCTGTGAATGTAGCTGGTAGCTAAGTCCCATGATGTGTGGATGTACTGTTATGGAGCTGATGTCCTAAAAGGAAAAACAGGCATCAAACAACTTATTAAACAATGACTTAACATATAATTTCTTAACTTCTATAAAGGAGAAAAAAGATACAAATTTCTAAAATATATAATAGACAGCTACAGTCTTTCTAGCTTCACAGTCTGGGAAGGAATAACTGTTAGCAAATTTTTCTCAATAAAGTGACAATTTTAATTACTCCTGAAGAAAAAGAGAGAGTGATAAAACGAAAGTCACCAGGTCATCATAGCCAAAATGCAGTTAAGTGTAAATTATATGAATTACTATGTCTACTAATTATGGCAAATAATCATAGTTTGTTTTAATTTATTACAATAAGATTACTTTTTTAATATATTAACTTTAACTCAAAGAAAATGACTGATTTAAAAAATGTGAAATAGAGAAAAATACTAGTGCCAGCTAACACAGATAAAGGAGAAATTTTAAAGATATTATTCATGGGATTACTTGGTTGTTTTTCGAACAGTGCAATGCAGCAGAAAAAGGAAAGAATTCTAGGAAAATGGGGAAAGAGCATGGCATGTGGGACAAATGAAGGAAGTCCACATAAATAAAGTTTGGAGAGAGTAGGAGAGAGTGCTAGAAGATGTCGCCTGAGTCAGAGACGATTAAAGTTATAAGATAAGAGCATTAACACACTCTGATGAAGAAGAAATAGAAGAACGATGGCAGGGAGGCAGAAGAAAAGCCAGCCTAGTGCTGCATCATCCAAGTCAAAGGGAAAAGTTTTCTGGGAGAAGGAATTCTTGCCTGTGCCCAACAGAGCTGAAACAACAAGTTAAGAACCAAAGAGTTGGCACTGGCATTGTAACAGAGTGGACTAAGCTGCCACTTATAACTTACCCACTTAAGAGTGTCAGTTCGAGTTTTAGGTGTTCTGCTTCAACCCAGTTCCCTGTATTCACCAAATACTTGGGAGACTACAACAGTGTTCCTGGCTCGTGGCCTTAGCCTGACCCAGACTGGCCATTTAGACAGTAAAACACTAGATGGAAGATTCTGTCTGCCTGTCTCAAAAATGATTAGAATATTTAATTAAAAATAAATACAGATATATCAGTTACTTTAGCAATATGCATTCCATTCAAATGTTGAGCCAGAGAAGTAAGGAGATCATTTTTAAGGATGTGGTTATGTCTTGAGTTTTGATGAACTGAAAACTTGGTCTTGGGCACAAGATAGGCTTTGATCTGTCTTTATCGTCAGAATCCAATCTTTCAAAGAGATGTATTCTTCATATTTATTTCTCTGGAAATAGATTGCTTCAGAAGATCTTAATTTCTGATTTCACTAAATTTTCATGCTGCCCTTGATGATAAATTAAAATTCCTTCACTAAATATTTGATCTTGGGCAAGTGATTTATGTGACTGAGGTTCAGAATTCTCTTTTTCCCAGTAGGGAAAAATTATACCTAAAGTGCATTTAAAGTGTAGTGAACATTTGACTTAGTGGTTAAGATGCCCACATCCCCTCTCAGAGACTGCCTGGATCATATTCCCAGCTTGAGATCCCAGATGCAGCTTGCTACAAAGGCAGGCTCTAGGAGACCGCAGGGGATGGCTCAAGTAGGTGCCCCCCTGCCACCCATGTGAGAGACCTGGATTACATGTCGTGCTCTGTTGTCAAGCTTGGATGCATTCCCATCCATTGCAGTCATTTAGTGGAATGAACCAGCTGATAGGAGCTCTGTCTATCCCATAGGTAGATTTAAAAGAAGAAAAGGAAATAAAATATAGTGTATAACCAGTTGCTGGCACGCAACAGTTCCTTCTAAGTAGCATGGATTCTTGTTCAGCTCTTCACAGTAGTCCATTCGTCTTTAAGCCACCAAAGGAAACTAAGCCTGAGGACATGTCTTCCACTTTACCCTTTCCCATAGGGTTTCATAACCGGCTCCACACAGGAAGAGTGCCTGACTAAAACTCAGCTTGTTAGGTGTCATCATGTTTCAAAAACAATCAATGCCTAATAAAAATAACCTTAAAATATGTAGACAAGTATTTCACTTCCTCAAAAAAAAACTGTCTCTTAAAACAAATTGTAACTTCACGAAACTCATGAAATTCTATTTCTTGAGATTAACATCCAAGATATGGTTGATATGGCATAAACATTGTTTAGAATATTACAGTTATTTTAACTCATTCTTTTTAGACTAAATCACATTTACAGAAGCACATTTATAGAAGGCTGAAGACAATGTCATGTGTAATAAATAGAATCGTTGTTTTGCTCTTGTCAGTGAACACTTATTAAACACCCACTAGGTACTGGAGCTAATGGAAAGGAATATGAATTTACACATTTCTTTCTAAAAAAGACATTTTTCAGTGACTTGACTTTTTTCTAGTGTTTGGTGTAGCAAATAAAAATGACTGCTTCACATTAGAAACCAATCCATTATCAAGTGTAATTTTTTGCAACAGCAAACATCTTTAGATTATATGAACACACACACATACAGACACACTAAAAGCATCTGAAACAGGCAATGCTCTATTATTCTAAATGGTTCTCTTACTGAGACCTGGTATGCCAGCCTGAAGCAAATTACTACAGCCCTGCTATTAGCTCCTAAAAATAGTGAGATATAATGGAAACACTTGGAGACTAAAGACTGGGCAAAAGTATTGTCCCAACAATGCAGCAGCAATTGGACATATCTGCATAGTTGACCATGTCATGGGAGGGGGGTATATGATAGCCATGCCTGCCTTCTGGAGTCAACCTGAACCTTGGGTTCAGTGCTTTTTCCTCTTATTGTAGACTTTAAAAAAAAAAAAATCTTTACAAAACCTTTTCCTCTGCTCCTCTTCTCTTCTCTGGGAAAATTCTCAGATCAAATTGCTCCTTTAAGGCTATACCCAAGAAAAGGGTGGCTGTATTTGTTGAAGCAGAACCTACGAGTAAAAACTGCTAAAGTGATCTGAAATGAAAATGCCAGAACTGTGACCCTTGGCAATTTTGCAGAGCCCTTGTTGAGTGACAGTGTATGTGAGTGCACCTTTTTTAATACAACCCACAAGGAACTGACCATTTTTGCAGGATGTAACATTATTTTCTTTGAGCTTATGCCAGCACTGTAACAAACTGCCACCTAAATGTACGTTGTTAAGTCAGCTGTTTTCTATCTCGTCATTAGGTAGGTCAATAGAATTTGCTTTTACATCCATTAGACATGCTTAAGGCTTTAAAGAATCATGTTGCATAGCATAACATTATTAAATCAAATTTGTCAAAATATTAACATGTCCTATTTACAGATTTCAAATCACAAACACAAACCCAATCTTAGTTTAAAATCATGACAAGAAAATGAAGAACTGACTTATCCAAGATGTACCTAGATCTGAAGTATAATTCTCATACTAAAAGTACACAGACCTCAAATGTAACAGATGAATTAATTTAGCCAATAAATAGATTCACTAATGTAAAACCCAAGTCTATTATAAGAACATTAATATTATTACAGAAAGTCCATAAACATCCCTTACACTCATTCATTCCCAAACTTTCTCAATCCAAAAGCAATAACTGTTCTGAGTTTTTAACTGTTGATAAGCTGTCCATGTTATAAAATTATATCAAAAATGACCAATCAACATTGTGATTGATATCTTTCAGTAGTACAGTAGTTCCCAATGAAATCATGAGTTGTTTTTACATTGTACTGCTGAGTAGTATTGTGCTTTTCCATTTAGTTGTGCTTGTTCTTCTAGTCATATCAAATTTGTGTTTATATTAAAGAAAACTGCCACACATAAACTTCAGCAAGTTCTTTCCTCAATGTCTATCTTACTCTCTTCTGGATGAACACTTAGAAGAATTATTGATCACAGAGTAGGTAACAGCTATTCCAACAACTATTATCAAATGATTTTCAAGTTAGAAGTTTCAGTTCTATACATACCCCAACTATGATGTAATGTATTTAATATCTCATTATGATTTTATTTTCATGACTCTAAAATTTATGATTTTAACATACTTTATATGCCAATTATTTATTTTCCTCTGAAAGTTCTTCAGGTCTTCTATCTGAACAATTCAAATCAAACTTGAATTATTTAAAGTTTAAAAATTTACTTAGGAACAGTGTTTATATATCTCACATAACATTTATTGCTATATACATATATATGTACATATATGTACACACATATATACATATATCAAATATTTCCTTATAGTCTTGGGTTTTTTATTAGCAGAACATTTTTGTATTTTGGGAATATAAATTGCAAATTTTTCATTTTGGTTATTGCATTTCTCAGTCCCAGAACTTTCATATGTCAAAGTTTAAAATTTCCTATTTAAGTTTTTCATATGCATATTCATCATTTTCAACATTTCTTGTAAATTCTTACATAGGGGCAGATATTTGGTCTAGTGGATAAGATGTGTGCATCCCACATCAGAGGTTCTAAGTTTGAGCTATGCCTTTGACTTTAGAGCTTTACTTGTTAGCTCAGAACCTTGGAGTCAGTAGTGATGGCTCAAATAACCGGGTTCTTGCCACTTACATGGGACACTTGGATAGTTTCCAGCTCCCAGTTTTTGTCTGACCTACGCCCATGCAATCACAAGCATTTGGCATACAAAACAGCAAGGAAAATGCACTTGCTTGCTCTCGTATTCTCCCTTATAAACAGATAAATAAGTAAATAAATACATATTCTGAACCATGTTTAAGCTCTTTGTGAATAAAACCATGTTTAGGCTCTATTATGCTTTTGTGAATTTTAACATCTCCGTCAGCTTTAGGATTCTATATATTTGTCGATTTTTATCCCTAAACATAACATAATTCTTTACTCCTAGGATTTAATAGTAAGGCTTCATCTTATGCTAAGAATTATATATACTATGTATTGAGAATTGGATACTAAGACATTAAGGAGGTTTGGGGTGTTTTTTGGGGGAATTAATTTAATAGTGAGCCACTCTCATTGGTATGCTAGGTCTATGTGATTTTTCATGTTAGTATTCCCATTGCTAATACCTTTCAGACATGCCTTGATGGCCTATGGCAAGGCTCTCACAGCTGCCATTTTTTTAGAAATGCATGACCTATCGCTTCTCGGCCTTTTGGCTAAGGTCAAGTGTAGAAATGCATGACCTCGGGCACGGCGCGGTGGCGAAAGTGGTTAAAGGTCCTCGCCTTGCACGCCCGGGATCCCATATGGGCGCCGGTTCTAATCCCGGCAGCCCCACTTCCCTTCCAGCTCCCTGCCTGTGGCCTGGGAAAGCAGTAGAGGACAGCCCAAAGCTTTGGGAACCTGCACCCGCGTGGGAGACCCGGAAGAGGCTCCTGGCTTTGGATCCGCATAGTATCGGCCTGTTGTGCTCACTTGGGGAGTGACTCATCGGACGGAAGATCTTCCTCTCTGTCTCTCCTCTCTATATATCCGCCTTTCCAATGAAAAAATAATAAAAATAAATCTTTAAAAAAAAAAAAGAAAGAAAGAAATGCATGACCTCTAGAGTCTATATTACCTTCAAGCCTCTTCTTGCCAAATTCAATGAATCTTTCCCTAAGCATTCACAGCTTAATATTTAATAAGACAAAACAAAACATTTCCTGAGAAGATTCACTAAAAGTACAGCTACTTTTCTCTGTGGTCCCTGTTACCACAAATTTCAATTCATCCAACAACCCAGAATTCTAACCTCTCCTGCTACACTCAGCAAGACTCACATGTTCCACTTGAATTCTGCCTTCCTAACAGGATCTGGAAGATGGTTCCAGGCAGAAAGTCAGGCTAATCACAGGGGCTACTTCGCCTGTGTCCTTTCTTTACAAAAGCAAAGCCCTGCATTGCCTCTTATCAAATGTCCAAAACAGCTTTTCCAAATATTATGTACAGCTAGATAACTGTTTATATTAAGTGAACTATTCTAGACAAGGTATTCTGGCTTCAGTAAAATCCTTGAAGTCATCAGTTTCATGAAAGTTAATATGCAACCATAACACAAAACACAATGGTAGCTGGTAAGAAGCCAAACCACACTTAAGAACCTCAAAGGCTTGTATTTGGTTTGATTTGGCATAGTTCAGTTTGTTTTTAATGTTGCTTTAGAGAACATATTTCCTGTTATATGTACCTCAATGCAAAACAGATTGTTTCTGGATTATGCTTTCTACTAAGTATATTTTTCAATATAATGTAAGCAGGTTTAAATGAAACCCGAGTACTTAAGGAAAAAGCAAACACTTTGCATACATTCAGAAAACATTAACACACACAAATCATTCTGTGATTTTAGAAAATGATGTCCAATCTGAACTACATAAAACATTTCATGTTACTTCTTTCCTTCCTTGGATAGTCAGAACACTTCATCTATGGGCATTTTATAGCATTTAAGGTGAGTTCTGATCTCTGGAGCCTTTACCATCTGTACTATAAATTTTTCTTAAGTGACAACAGGTTTTTTCATTCTGGATAGACACCTAACCTCTGTCATCTTTACACATACCATCACACACAAATACATATACACAGAGATACATATGGACAGCTCTGGGACAGCAGACCCATCACTCATTATCTATGCCAAGGATCTAACTACACAATGAGCAAGCACAATTTGAATTAGTATCACTTCCATTATCATTTGCCCTTTTTCTCTTCTTCATCAAGGCTTAGTGTCAGTTCATTCATCTTTTGTAGTATATTGTGAAAGAAAAGAAAAGATAAGACAAATTAAATTTATTCCACTAAAACAATGGGATTTCCTTTGCACACAAATATGGAGACCAGCTGTGAAGAAATGCACTTCTATTGAGGATGGAGGGTCTTCTATTGATGTCCTCTGCCTACTAGCTTTGTCTGTTGCAGCTCTAATGGTGGAAATGCAGACAGGTAGTATATCCCAGGTGGAGGATAAAATATAACTGAGTTATACTAAAAGAGAAAATAGCTACTAATTCTACAAGTAATACTTCAAAGCAGGAAAAGAATCCACTAAAAATAAACTGAAGAGCAAAACAGTAGCAGAGGCATAACACAAGAGGAAGATCAGGAATAAGGATTCCCTTAAGCTGATTTAAAGTCACAACCACTATGGTGAAACAGACAGTAACTGTAAAGAAGTGAAAAGGATTTCACTAAACTTGCTTGTATGAAAGAACAGGAAGAAGTAGCATGCTGGCTCCTCACCTTTCACACACCATTAACTTTTTAAAGATTTATTTTTATTATTTTTTCATTGGAAAGGCGGATATACAGAGAGGAGAGACAGAGAGGAAGGTCTTCCGTCCGATGATTCACTCCCCAAGTGAGCGCAACGGGCCGATACTATGCCGATCCGAAGCCAGGAGCCTCTTCCGGGTCTCCCACGCGGGTGCAGGGTCCCAAAGCTTTGGGCTGTCCTTGACTGCTTTCCCAGGCCACAGGCAGGGAGCTGGAAGGGAAGCGGGGCTGCCGGGATTAGAACCGGCGCCCATATGGGATCCCGGGCGTGCAAGGCGAGGACCTTTAACCACTTGCGCCACCGCGCCAGGCCCGCACCATTAACTTTTAATAATGTAAGGCCAATCACCTCACTTGGAGGTGCTGGTTATATCCATCTCTCCCTTCTCTAGAATCTACAGTCCACATTTCACATTTCAGACAAAAACCAGATATTCTTTCCAGCCCTTCAATCATGATCAGACTAAGAGATGCAGTGTTGTCTGAGAAAGATCAATAGTTCCTGGCACATTATATGCAAAAATACTGAATAAGGAATTCCAGAAAGGGAGGTTAAGCCTAAATGCACATAGTAGGAGAGTGGCAGATGCAGCTTTCACACTGGATCTCTTGTCACTGCAAGTTGTATTTTCTGCATCAAACCTTAGTGTCTTTCACCAGGTTCTGAATCTACTTGGATCTCTATCTCTGATTAGTTCAACATGCAAAATTTCCAATAACTATGGATCAAAATTTTTTCCAAAAATATCCAGAAATCCCCCAAATGCAGAATTCTGCCAAGAAATATACTGGCTCCATGAAAATGCATAAAAACTCTATTAAAGTATTTAAATAGCATAGAAATGACAAAGCATAAACAAGGATGGTGTAAGTTAAATGGTAATAAGGTACCATTAAGCATATTCAGATTTCAGCATTCATGTGAGGTGCGGAACCAACCTTCTACGGGTGCCCAAGGACAAATGCCTTTTGAAATGGAGTATGAACTGTGTGGGTGGCTTATGTTTGTACAGACTGCTTTCCAGACTAAACAGTGGCTTATGTTTGGACAAAAACTTTCCAAAACCAAACACTAGCTTATGTTTATACAAATGGTACAAATTTTGGTATATGTCATGAGGCAGTATCACATTTATTATTCCTTAACAACATTTAGCCAAGTATTATGGAATTAAGTAAAATGAGAATTAAATCTCAAATGGCAAGGAAGTTGCTAACTTAGTATCAACTCCTCTTTACCAAGTGTCCAAAACTACAGCATTTGTATTAAATTATTTGTACATGAAACAAATTGTCCCCCAATTAATCAGGCATGTATACATGCAAATGCAAAAAAAACCATTGCTCATTTATTTAAAAAAAAAAGATTGAAAGAAATATTAAAATGTGGAAATACACAACAATATTTTTTTGTTGTTATTGAGAACCTGACATTATCTGAGTGGTACCAAGCATCTGGTGTTACACTGAGAAGATCAAAATCTTGATGGCAACATTAATCTAAGGTGGTACCAGAGATGTGGTTACAATGGGATGCCTGTTACCACATTATTCACTACAAAAATATTGAAATTCTTTCATTCTGATTGGCACTCAGTAGTTATAAGTGGTAACATGAATTAATAATATAATTCTAGCACATAAGCTTTATCTCAGCAACCCAGGACTCATGGCAATTTCAGGACACTTTTCCTAGATCAGACATGGTACACAGAGCTGAGAGAAACTCTAAAATCCTACTATTCATTGTAGATAACAGGGATATGAATCATGAATTAAAAAATATTTTCAGATTGGAGAGAGGGTTCCGCAGCCCTAGAGAGGAAAAACAGTTTTATGAATCCTTCCAACACATTTTCATGAAGGGACCATTTGCAAAGAAGAAAGTAGAATTTACAGGGGCCTTTGCATTTGCATTGTCTTCTCAATAAGAATGTTTTAAAAGCGTAGATTATTTTCAACAACTTATTCTGTAGATTTTCTCAAAGAACCAGCTCATTTGATTTGTTAATCTTCTATATATTTTTTTGTCTCTAGTTTATTTCCTATCTTATTTGGCTTATTTTTTTCTGTTAATCTTAGAGTTATTTTGCTGTTGTTTTACTAGCTGTTTCAAAGATAAGGTTAGCCTGTTAACCTGGTGCCTTTCTAAATTCTTGACATAAGCATTAATTGAAATGAACTTTTCTCTTAACACCACCTGTCAGTGTGTCCCACAAGTTTTCTCCAAGTATCTGCATGTTTTCATTTATTAGTCTCCAGTTTCACTCATGATGGTCTGAGAAGATGCATGCATGAATTTTCATTTTTTTTAAACATTTTAAGGCTTGTTTTATAAGCTATAAAGATATCAATCCTGGAGAATCAAAATTCGCACACTATAAATTCGCACCTACTTTCTCTCCAATGTAAGGCAACATTCATACAAAATACAAACCAAACAGATAAACAAATATATACATACATTCACACAGATAAATAAATATAAATATATACATATATTGACACACATGTATTATATAATGGATACTTGCATAGAGATGTCAAGATACATTGCAATATACATCTCTACTTCTGAATAAAATGAAGATTTTCAAGGAAAGTGTTACATATGTCTTGACAATATGACTCTAGATTTTCCACCATTGCCAATACCTGCAATGCCATGATACACTTAAGAAGCAGAATGTTGAGTTTGTGACTGTCTCTGAGGGACTATACTACTATAATTAAATGGGGGAAATGGTGGAAGGGGGAGATAAAGAGGGAGAAAAGGAAGGTGGAGGGGCAAACCCCCATACCTATAAAGCCTTATTGTGGAAAATAATAACAAGCCCCTCACCCTTCAAAAAGAGAGAAATAAAAACAAAACTTATTTTCTGGTAGATAGTGACCACTTATACATGAGGATGTCTTAAAGTCCAGCAAAAACACAGTTAATATTTAGAAGGGTATACATCACAAAGACTGATAAAGAAGCATTGTTTACCCTAAATTGAGCTCTCTCACACAGACAGCCCATGTCTTTCCTTCTGTGTGCCTGCCAGCTATTCTGGAAACACCTAAACAGCCTACATCTTCTTCAGCCTTCAGTCACTGAAGTTTTCTCCCATTTTTCTTCTCCCCTTTTATTTTCACTACAGATAATATACTGGACCCTGCAGTTAGCAACTCCTGTGCTGGCACCAGCTTTCACACCTGAATGCACAGCTGAAGAAAGAAGAAGAAGAAGAAGAAGAAGAAGAAGAAGAAGAAGAAGAAGAAGAAAATTGTTTGCTCGAAAATCCCAGTATCAACCCACTTCTAACACCTTCTTATCCCTCCATTGCTTCTCTCCAATTCTTTGTCCTCATGGCTTTGTGAACATTGACAAACTCACAACTGAAGAAAGAAGAATGAAATAGGAAAAGTCAAGACTTGAACAACAGTGTGGGGTATGAAAGCTAAGACAGAAAGGATGAGTATGAAAATGACTTTAGGTGAGGCTGGGAGTGCCCAGTCCTTGGATAGGTGGATGAGAACATCACTGGAACAAACTGAAGCATGACTCCTGCAGCTAAACTATTATGTTACAAAAAAACAAAACAGTATAACACTTACTCCAAGGTAATTTCTGGTTTGTTAACTCTGACAGTTGTATCTGTATCACTGGTTACAATAAAAGGAGGAATATGTTTATCTCCATTGATGGGAGTCATTGGTTTCAGATTAGAAACCATGCTGAGAATCTATGGTGAAATCAGCAATCTCATACCCTATGGCTATGTTCAGTCTTTTCTTCCATAGCATCAAAGGCCTAAGGTTCTGAGGGTAAGGATGCAAGAACATCAATATACTTAATTTATTTCTTTCTGGAAAGTAGTAGAGACCCAAGAGGAAGTCCACTGATAAAAATCCAGGGGCATTTTTCTCTTTGATGAAAGCACATCTTCTAGGATAAAACCATTGACCCTCCCACCCCTCACCCCCGGCACCAGCTGCCTACTTGTATCCTTTCTTCCTATTTTGGACACATGGCAACAGGAGGATTGATCCTGTGTGCTGCTGTAGTCATCTTCAGATCAATGATGCATGGTGGAAAGCAAAGTAGAAAAATAGAAGAAACCTAGATAAGATCTAGGACTTTAAACTAAAATGAACAAAAGTTATCCTCAGATTTCTTAACAAGTGACACACTAAATCTTATCCCCATTGCATGTCTCTTCCAGTATTTTGTTACCTAAGACAGACATACGGAAACAAAGCTCATGAAAATTTCCTGATTGCATTAATTCTCGGTCCTTTGCTGAGGAGCTAACAATTACCCTAAAAAGAAACCAAAGTCATCGTGGAGATTCAGAATGAGAAAAGATTAGCCTCACACTCTCCTTCATACCTCATCACATACTCTTCTCTACCAAAATGCTCCTGGGAAGAAATCAAGCTTCCCCAGACAGAAGAACCCCAGTCTCATGAAACAACCCAATCTTCCCCCTTTACTTCCTTTATATTCGTTAATTTTTCTACCAAGCCACAGAGCAACACAAGAAAGAGGAATTCTGTGACACTTCTCACGATGATGCACAATAAATGATATGCTGACTGTGTGATAACCATAGAGGTATGCAGATATGTACTGAGGTGGAAGCTAAAGTTTAATTATGTGCCACAAACACCTAGCGAGACCACAGGGTAGAGAAAGGCAATGAGGATGAGCAGCTGACAACACCCATTCCCTTAAGTATCAAAGTACTGAAACTCCTGGTTGGGAAGGAAAAGAAAGTTGCGGTGGACCAACTGACTGTAGCAACAGAATAGCTCTCTACTTTCAATTTTTAAATTTTTTTTTTTTATCAGAAAGGCAACATTACTGAGTGAAGGAGAGACAGAGAGAAAGATCTTCCGCCCACTGGTTTACTCCCCAAGTGTTTGCAAAAGCTGGAGTTCAACCCATTTAAAACTAGGAGCCAGGAGCTTCTTCTGAGTTTCCCACACAGGTGCAGGATCCCAAGGCCCTGAGCCATCCTCTATTTTTTCCCAGGTTTTCCCAGGTCAAAAGTAGGGAGCAGGATGGCAAATGGAGCAGCTGGAACTTGAACAGCACATATACAGGTTCCCAGCGTGAGCAAGTTGAGGATTTAGCCACTGCATTTGCTTTAAGTCTGACATCACTATACCAAACACCAACCACGAGAACACAGACATGTTTGCTGAGATCCTTCACATGTTTAACTTGTATCTTGCTACTTCTTTCTGCATCTCCAAGATAGTTCTGAGGACCAGGAATCTGGACATGCTGCTACATTTTTCTCTGAAAGATAATTCCACCAGTATGAGGTAGGGCTGCAGAATCTACTCAATTTCTAGCAGAGCCAAGATGGCTTGGGAGTCGACAAGGCCTCTGAGCCTGCCTGCCTCTGTTCCATGAGACAGAGGAGAAGCCATTAGGGAGAGAATCAGGATCATGACAATCCTGGAAAAGATTCAGGAGAACATAAGCTCTGATGACAAGCTCATGCATATGAAGAAGACTCAACACCGAGCAAGATCAAAGGGTTGGGATCAGCTCTCCTGACTACAGGCCCCTCAGCCCAGCAGGTGCCTAGAGACAGGTGGTATCACTTAAGTTGGATTGCTTCACATGGGATCAGGGGATATTCGTGCATTTGGAGGGGAAATTACTTTTGATTATTTGAATTTTCCCTCCAAAGTATATACAATTTTTTTTGTTAAAGAAAAAAAATCTCTAACATTTTGATGAATTTAAAAAGCAATTTAGTTCAGTAGTTAAGAGGCCATTTGGAGCACATACACTCTATATTAGAGCATCTGATTTCAAATATCTACCTCTGCTTCTGAACTAGCTTCCTGCAAAATCACATCCTGGAAGGCAGCAGATATGTGTCCCTGTCAAGCAAGGGGGAGGAAGGCTGAGTCCCAGGCTGTTCTAATTTGCTCCAATGTCTTGCTGCTGTGGGTGCTCACACAGTAAGTCAGTAGACAGATGGTCTCTTTCTTCCATCTTCCCTCTCCCCTCCCTTCTCTTCCCTTTTAATAAGTAACTCTTGGGCCCGGCGCGGTGGCGCAAGTGGTTAAGTCCTCGCCTTGCATGCCCGGGATCCCATATGGGCGCCGGTTCTAATCCCGGCAGCCCCTCTTCCCTTCCAGCTCCCTGCCTGTGGCCCGGGAAAGCAGTCGAGGACAGCCCAAGGCTTTGGGACCCTGCACCCGCGTGGGAGACCCGGAAGAGGCTCCTGGCTTCGGATCGGCATAGTATCGGCCCGTTGCGCTCACTTGGGGAGTGAATCATCGGACGGAAGATCTTCCTCTCTGTCTCTCCTCTCTGTATATCCGCCTTTCCAATAAAAAATAATAAAAATAAATCTTTAAAAAATAAGTAACTCTTTTACAACTAGAGGAAAATAAACTGATGATACAAATCAAAACAACTATTTTTAACACAACTATCTTTATTTGTGAAGCAATCTTGCAGTATTCAAGTTACTGATTAATGGAATGTTAACACTAGGATATGAACAGAAAAAAAACAACTTACAAAATGTAATAAGCACCATGGAGGAAATTTATGAATATTTTACAACCTTCCTTATCTATAGAGTGCTATAAAAACTTCAAGGAAGAAATCTACAAAACAGAACTCTAAGTATATATTTAAAAATGGGTATAACTGATGGAATATTAAGCATAAATATTTAGATAGCTCTTCAAAATTTGGTTTTTAAATGCTTCCATTTTATTTCAATTGCTACAATAGTGAGAAGTTCAAAATAAAGTTGACTGAAATAATTTCCCTGGTTGTGAATCTGATGTTGATGCTTGCTCAAAAGGCCATTGAAATGGATCAGTGATCAATGGGCTGATGTTGAATTTCTTGTGTACCTATGATGTTATTTTGAAATATTGCATTATTCTAAAACTCCAGAAAATTTTAACAAAACTTAATAGAGCTATTTCAGTGTCATTACATCAAGTGTAAAATTGCAAAATTGCAGTATATCTTTAGGCCATAGACATGAGCAATACAGTATGAAAACAGAAAATATAAATTCAAGCATCATATAGTGTAGTCATTGATCTTACAAACACATCTGTCTGTCAGAGCACACTGAATTCTACATGCTGAAACTGACGTCAACTTATTTAGCGTTCTCTCAATCTTCTAAGACACAAGGACCCATCTTTTAAATCTGAAATAAGATTGTGTCATTCCTGGCTATAAAATTATCTGCAAATAACATGCTGTGAATTACCTGTGTTGGCAGAGCAATAGACAAGAGGACATGTATTTCATTTTTCTTTGATTCTTCGCATTTCACTGAAAAACATCCAGTAAAATAGAGAAGAAAGGCAAACAATATGTTCAGTCATGTATCACTAAGGAAAAAACCCTATCAAGAACTTGTACATGTGGACAAATCCTTTGAATTCCTATAAAGTCAAATAAGTATGACAAAATGTATTGGTCCATGTGCTTTCCTTCATCCTTTCAGAGCTGACATTTCAAAACTAACATATATCCCTAGTGTCTTCTAATTGCAAAATACTGATTACCATGCTATGGCTTACCATGTCTACAAACAATTCAGATCTTATGATCTCACAGTGCACTTCAATAGAGATTTGTTGATTTGTGACAAATTGTGTTAAGTCATCTTACAATTTCCCAAAGCAACATCTGTGAACTTTCATTTTAACATGTGTTTCATGAGATTCTCATTTTCAGCATTTGCTTGCCACTATTCCAAAGAAAATTAATGACCCTTGGAAAACATGAAATAGAATGCGAGGTGATATACGGTATGCATTTTTCAGCTGTTTTGTTAAACACAGTACGAAAGCCAAAAGGTTAATACTGTGGGTAAATACTGCCCAAACCAACTTTGACAAATGTCACCTTCCAGCAACATCACTTTTCTGTGGTTGATAATCCTTTATAGCCTAATCTAAAAGTCAAATGAGCATCTCTAGACAAAAGAATTAAGAGTGGGGGTGTGCCCGTGGGTTTATTTTTAATTGGAAAAAGGACTCCTCTTTCTTAGAAGTCAGGTAATGATTTTAATGTATTTCTAAGCAAGACCTGCATAAAATATTAGACAATCATACTCAGAAGCTATTAAGGTTTTCTAATCTAATACAAAGAAAGGTAGATTTAAAAGTAATTGGGATTTTTCTTTATTTGTAGCTGTGGAATTTGTGGAAATTTACCAAGTAGATCAGTTCTTTCAAAATTGTCATCAAGCACAGCACTGAGTTTAAAGCTCTTTATAACTGACCTGGAATATTATTTTCAGTAACTAGCAAATATACAGTTTTTCATAAGGCAATATCTAGATCTGCAAAAAGTGGGATATGCTATTCTGTTTTTTTTTCCACCATGGTAATTGGTTGTTATAGAATATCATTATTATTATTATTAGTAGTAGTAGTAGTAGCAGCAGCAGCAAAACCAAACTAGAGTTCTAGAATCTAATATGCACCCAGGTAAACACAATGTTATTGAATTTATCAAAATATTGACCAGGAAAGAAGTTTGAATCCATGCTACCTTAACTCTGGCCCAAGATCTTTGCCTAAAATATGAATTGTTTGTCTGTCATATGTCAGAAATGTTTGCATAAGGAACTACTAAGTGGGGAGAAATGAATAACTTTTATTTAGAGAAACGATTGCCTGACTTAGAAAGAAAGCAAAAATAAGTGGATGGTGTTTTTCCTCTCCCCAGAATTCTACAGTCTTACAGATAATTTCCCTGGGTATGCTGGGGGCATAGTGTATTGGGTTCATGTTTTTAGCTGATAACTTTTGACACCCGAATTAAGTGTCAGAATGAAGGAAGAGAATCAGATAAAGTGCCAAAATAAATAACACTCCAACTATCCACCTTTAGATACAGGTCTCCTCCCCAAAGCAAAGCTCTTTCAAGAATACAAATCCGACTGTGCTCTCAAACTGTAGATTTTGCATGGCAGAGGCTCAATTAAGGATGGTTTCTAGGATTTATTTCCATTAGCATACAAAAACACCATTTAACAAACATTTAAATGGTGACAAAAGAATTGCCTTCCCACTGCATCTTTAAAAGGGCACTGGCACAATATTTCTTGTCCTGCTGATAATCATTTTTTCTTCCTGCTGTTCATCCATTCCTCACTTCTGAAGACTAAGTTTCTTTTGCTCTGAGAAAATCGAAATAAAATAAATCCTAATCACTTGATCTAGAGACAAAATATAATGACCACCATTTTACATACTATAACCATAATCTGAAAAATGAACAATTTGTAGATTTCCTACATACAATGATGTGTTTTTTTCCGACAATAACAAGATGCATTAAAATATGGTCTCCTTAAGAGATTTCAAATTCATTACCAGTTAGTTATGTTTTTACTACAAAGGCAGAACTGACAGTGCTCTATGAATCAAATTTTAAAAAGTAAATTCCACTACGGGAAACTCCAGTGGCTGTGAGTGCCTGTTCATAGCACTTGAGGATTACACATTGAGCAAACTAATAGTCCACTGATTCCACCTCAGTGAGTGACAGGAAGGTTAAAGTGGAGAAAAAACAACACTAAAAATATGTTACACTTTGGCTATCAAGAGTTTTGTTAGCTATGTACAAAAGTCCAATATAATGTCACTGGGTTCTCAATGCAAAGATGCATTTTTACAATTTTACTTGTTTTATGCCTTTTTATTTGAAATGTTGAGATACAGATAGACATGCTGACATAAATGTTCTATTCCCTGGGCCAAGCTAATGGTCCTAGAATTCCATCTAAATCCCACGCACAGCAGGCAGGGACCTAAGGATTTTGGCCTTCACCTGCTGCCTCACAGGAATCAAAGTGGAGTCAGGAGACCAGCACAAGCACTCCAATATGAGATCTGGGCATTTAAAGTGGCCTAACAGCT
The DNA here is from genome assembly GCF_017591425.1 of Ochotona curzoniae. Taxonomy (NCBI): domain Eukaryota; kingdom Metazoa; phylum Chordata; class Mammalia; order Lagomorpha; family Ochotonidae; genus Ochotona; species Ochotona curzoniae. The sequence goes on along the minus strand of NW_024466502.1, from coordinate 35,016,126 downwards.
GTGCCAAACATCCACCCCTTAATATAGACATCTAAGCAATCTGTAAATGAAATGTGATTAATCCTCCTGTTCATCTATTGCAATAAAATACAGGATTTTGCTCTTCTCTTCTGATGAAATAAGCGAATCAGGCTCAGGTAAAGCAAAGGCTGCTTCGGAGGCTCAACCCCTGACCAACTCTTCATTAATCACCATGTCAGCACTGAAATTAATGGTAAGCTTGTATCTGGAGTTCACAGTTAGAAGGGATCGTGGAAATCATCTAAATAATGCTCTCTCTTTAGAGTTGAGGGAGGGGGATGAATATAGCAGTTATTAGCAGAGCCAAGACCAAAATCGGAGTTTTCCATATATCAATAATTTGGGGGACTTTTATCCTCTCCCATATTATTCAGAGTACAGTTGTTTCGTGACCAGTGACTTGCCACCATTTATGAAGAAATGATACGAAATGTATTTCACAGCATTTCTCAGAAAACACAAGCAAAATTTCCTCAAAAATGCTTACTACATATTGTGCACCAAGGCTCTTCCTGCATTCCTTTCTGTTACACGCTATTTTACTTCACTGTAATGACAACCAAATGCTAGGGAAATAATAATTTAACTGGTTAAAACACAATATTACACACTTTGAAACAGTAACTCTAGTCTCACTCTCCTATTTTGTTGGCTTTGCAGAAACATAAAGAACTTTGGCTGTAATCTGGAGAATTTCTGCCAACCACATCAGGTGCCATCCCATCACATGAAGACCCTACGCAAAAGGGCCTAGTGCTGGTTTTGTTCATTGTGCTTACCCTTCCCACATCAGCATTCACATGGTGCCACTCCGTGGAAAAACACTCTGGCCATTCCAGACAAGAAGCATCTAGAGAAACCACTCTAGATTCATGTAAATTGTTTCCACCTTCCTCCCTTCATTTTCCTGCCTTGTATTGAAGAGATGTTGCAGAATCAGAACCGTTTTCACTGTTATTACTCATCTTCTCACAAGGAAGTGTGCTGCACATTATTCTAGAAAATGCCACAGATGCCTTGTCCTTATTTCCTTCTCATGGATCACATGGAAGTCATTTTTCTACCCAATTCCCTCATCTACACAGAAGACAGGCAGTTCCAAGGAATACTATAGAGTCCTTTGACACTGTCTTGGCTGCCTTTGTAATCCCACTTATTGTCAATGTCTCCTTCTGCATACTTTCCTTCACTCTCTCTTTATTCTATTTCACATGCAAACAAATAGCAGCTAAGAGGGGGGAAAAAAGGTAAGAGTTTGGGATTGGGATGCACAACTTGACCCAACTCATTGAGTAATATGGCTATAAGCACCATGCCCACCTCCTGCACACAGCATACAAGCCCCACGACCAACATCTTTGGATCCTTTAATCAAGTTCCCTTTACATGATTATTTCTTGTTATTGTGGTTTTGTTCACTGACTTTCAACAAAACTTTAGGTGAAATCCTAACATGCCAGTAGAGTAGATACGGGGAATATTGAATATGTGTACTAGCCTTGCTTCTAAGTTGCCCTCCACCCTCTGTCACTGTAAGGTTGGCTTAGCTTCTTGGAGCAGTTTAAAAATCTAAGGTGTTTTAGAGTACTCCTAGACAATACAAGAAAATCGCAATGTGTTAGTCATTTGAAATGAAAATGAAAGAATTTGGGAAGAGAAATAGAGTGAAAAGAATTACTGGTGCTGGATAATACCCAAAAGCAGTTTAGAGCAAAGCTTGTCTGAATCTCCATTACAGATGTTAGTAGCTGCTCTTGTTTGTTTCATCCTTGTATCAGTCTGTCTTTGGTGGCAGCCACAGCAGTGGTAAAAGGCTGTTCAAAAGGAAAACTTTATGATGACAAATATCACTCAGAGTTAAGCCACCTCTGCATCCCTGAAGCATTCACAGACCCTCCAAAGGAACCAAACTAAATTAAAAGGAATAAGCACACACTGAACCGAAATACCCCATGGCAAACAAGGCATCATTTCCGCCTTAACTAAAATCATTTTTCAACCATTAAGGAAACAGAGAGCTGTGAGACTATCTCTCTGTTCTGTGGAACAGTTACGGAGATGGCAGGTGATACCACTGCGGCCCTCTGAACGGTCAGAGAAGAATGTCTGCTTCTTCACATTTTAGCCTGCTGAGCTGACATCAGGTATAACTGAAAAATAAAAGCCAGATGGTCTCACAATTTTCCTACTGCTACCAATTACCCAGAGATGAATTGTCTGTGCAGATGAACAATTCCGTAATCTTGGCTTATATACACGGTAGACTTAAAGGAGCATAGCCAACATGACTTCCTCCAACAGAAGAAAGAAATTATTGAAAGCCACACATACAGTTCCTAGTAGACTTACAATGGCAAAGAAAACTACATATATGTAGGTGTGGGCAAGAAAGTATCTTAAAAATGTTCTTATCTTTCTGAAATGCCTTTCGTTCAACGTGGATGGAAATATTTGATTCAATTTATAATGTCAAATCATTAACAGAATGGATTCTTCTTATTGAACATGGAATGCAAGGTTATGCAATAGAGAGCTGGCAAGTCCTCTTGGTGATCTTTGTCAACAATCTGTTTCAGAAGGCCTTTAGTTATCTGTGCTCTGCTTTCAGCATCGCCATTTATTTGAGGGTGACAAGGCACAATGGAGACAAGTTAGATAAGGTTTCTGTCTGCACGTTTTTCAAACGGAAGAAAGGGGAAAAGAATAGAAACAATAATGTCTGTCAATCTGGGGTCCTTGAAATAAGTGGCAGGGAGGCAGCTGTGCCTGGGCAGCAAAGTTTTAATTTAGAACTAAGGGCACTAGAAGAAATGTTGAACAGTCTCCCAGAATCATAAATTGTTTTCTCCAGAACGATCCAACAAAATAATTTGGGCTCTTAACCATGGCTTCTTTGGTCCCCTCACCTAGCAAAGCTAAATGCTTGGGCTATGTTCAACACAAATTGGCATGTGCTACATACCTTTACAGATTTTTAAATATCAGAGTCATTTCTGCACAACCAGTTACATTTAAAGCCAAAGCTTTTATGCAAACACTTCAGAATGTGTGCATTTATTGTGGCAGGCATAATGCAGTCACTTCATTTGAGAATAGCAATGCAATTTCTCCCCTTTAAAATGTATGCTTTATGCACACAGACTGTTCACATGAATGTTTGTGAAAGGCTTGGCTCCTGAGCAATAACTTATTTGAAGAGGAGGCAATTGATGTCTCATTGCTTTGTGGCATTTGTGGCTAAATCAAAACTCCTAAGCTAAGCATGGTTTCTATTCTGCGTAGCATAATAACACAGGTGCAGTAGACAACTACTTAGAAAATGACAAAAGCTCATTTTCCAAAGAAATGGGTCAGTACCATAGCATAACTTAAAGATACCTTTTCATTTAAGGAAGACTTATAGGAATTTTCTTTGCTACTTAGTTGCATAGGTCACCCATGAGATGGACTTTTCCTGGATTTAAACTCAGGAACAATTTTGCAATTTATTTTAAAATGTAAACTTGGATGTTCCCACTATAGAATTCTCAATTATCTTTATTCAATATTTCATAAATATGAAAAATAAGGAATTCTGTGATTCATTTGTGAAAACTTAACACATAAAACCAATTGAGAACATTTGGTTTGTTAGAATAAGTTTTAAAATGAATTTAGCATTCATTAGAATATAAGAGATTAATTGATAAATAATTTCGACAGGTGTGTTCAGGTAAAAAGACGGAAAAGCTCAGGATGGGAATTTATGGTATTCTAGGAGAGAAGAGCAGATAAAGCAAGAAGACAGGAGAAACAATGAAGGTAGGCAGCACAGGGAACTCAGATGATGTGCTCTGTGAAAAACAATGCAGTAAGAAAATTGACCAGAATAAAAAGAGGTTTGGTGAGACTGTATTTCTTGTTGAAATCTCTTCAGAAGCTGAAGCACTCATTCTGTACTGATTTTGAGGTAAATGTAAATTCTAATGGTTAATGGACCCAACCATTTGAGATATTCACCATACTTGGAATTCCAGAAAAAGAGATCTCACATCTTATACTGTGCCCCATCCTTCCACTCAAAAAAAAAAAAAAAAAGATATTGGGGCCCAGCACGATGGCGCAGTGGTTAAGGTCCTCAACTTGCATGCCCGGGATCCCATATGGGTGCCAGTTCTAATACCAGCAGCCCCGCTTCCCATCCAGCTCCCTGCCTGGGGCCAGGGGAAAGCAGTCGAGGACGGCCCAAAGCCTTGGGACCCTGCACCAGCGTGGGAGACCCGGAAGAGGCTCCTGGCTTCAGATCGGCATAGTATAGGCCCGTTGCGCTCACTTGGGGAGTGAATCATCGGACGGAAGATCTTCCTCTCTGTCTCTCCTCTCTGTATATCCGCCTTTCCAATAAAAACAAAATAAATCTTTAAAAAAAAAGATATTGAAGTTCTCAGAATTGGGATCAAATTCATTTTATAAGCTTCTTTTGATATAATGGGCATTTTGATTATATTAATTCATCTCACAAAAACAAAACAATCTGGTTAAGAAATAGCACACAGATATAAGCCAACATTTTTCAAATGATGAAATACAAATGGCCAACAGACAAATGAAGCAATGATCAGGATTAATATCCATCAGAGAAATGCAAATAAAAACCACAATGAAGTTCTATCTCACTTCAGTTATTATAACAGGTATCGTTCAAAAATCAAAAATAACATTTGAGAAGGGTAGAGAGGGAAAGGTACCCGAATCTACTGCTTGGGAGAAAGTAAATCAGTACAACCATTATGGAAGACAATATGGAGACTCCACAAACATCGGATAACAGATGTACCCAGCATTTGACTCGTGGGGATTTATTCAAAGGAAATAAAATCAGGACATTAAAGAGTCATCTGTACCCTCTGCATTAGTTTGTTTCAGACCCCAGACAACTACAGGGCATAAAGTTACTGAGATTACCAAAATTTGAGCCAGGATAAACTGATATTATCATTGTTGGAGCTGACATAATTCAGTAGGACCGAGCTATTGAAGTAGTTATATCAAGTCTTCCATTCTCTGAAAAAGTCTAATTGGAACTAAATCTAGCTGTTTTCCCACCTCTTTTTTTTCATCAGCCTATTCCCACATCTCAGGATGTTAGGTTATTAAGTATTCCCTCTTTTGTGCATGTCAACATCTCACCTCTGAACAGTTCTTCACTATCCACAAGCAATTGAGCTAAATTTCTCTTCCATAAACATAGGCACCCAAAATAACAAATTCCAAACCCTGTATTGACCTCACATGTCTTCTAGACATCGCTAGTTCTCTCTCCAACCACCTCACTTTACAACAAAACATCGCAAAGTTGGTTCAATAGTGCCTGTCTACATTTCATGTTCATCCAATAACTTCTCAATCCAATTATCTTTATGTGGTATAATATGCAAGATTGTTTTTAGTGTTTGTATTACTATTAACCATTTGTCATTTACCCTTCAAATTCACTCCCTACCCTTCACTGATTTTTTTCAAACTCTTCATGCTTTATTTTCCATGATTTTTAAGTAAGTTCAATAAGTTGGATTGTTCCTTCCCTGTCTCTTTCACACGATCAGATTTTTCCATGAAATCTCGATCTAGATTCTTTTAAAATATAATAGCCACAGGCAATTTCCTTCACACTGATTAATTATTATTCTTTCAAATTCTGATTTTGTCTAAAATCCTAGCCATGTTTGAGTACCTCTGTAACACTTCCTCTAGGATTGCTAAAAAGTACCAAATTAGACCAAATTCAGTATCTCTCATTCCCCACCCCATCACTCTTATGCATGATTTCACTTTATCTATTTCTATAATTCACTAACACATAACTTCATTAAGTTGCATGTGCAACATTAAATGTCATTAATAATAGCCCTTATTATGTTAAAAAAAAACCCTCAATATTGAAACTGGCTGATTTTGGCTGATAAAATAGATCCACTTCTATCTCTACCATCTTACTGCTATTACTGTAACACTCTTTGTTACCTCCAATATATTTTATTAAATTATTGAATATCATTTTTCTGTTCTAAAAAAATGCATTAAGATTCACTGTTTTCACTGTCTCTCTGATCACTCTTCCTTTACTCCCTATATTCTTGTCATGTTAGCCTTCTACCATAACTTAAAACAGAGCATATTCTACCCCTCCAGAGCGCATGTGCTACAGAGGTCCAGAGCCCCTACTTCTAGGGTGCTGCATTGAATATCTTCTCTCTTGTACTGCACAGTTCTGTTCAGGCTAGGGGGCTAGGATTCCCACTTGTCCTAATGAATCTGAGTGAGTGAAACTGTTCTTTTTTGTTAGTATGAAATTCCTAGTGTGAGGATATGGCAGGGGCATATGTTCCCTCGGACAGTATGAATACTGACAATAACTTCTTTATTAAAATGGCTATATACTACCTCAAATTATACTTGGAGTTAGCCAAGGGTGGGAAAATGATATGATCTACCAACCTGAAATATTGTAGACTTTAATTCTCACTGATTTTATTACTGCCTTAGTAAAAGTTCATACATACTTACACTGCTTTCTCAATTAAATTTCCCCATAGCATACACCAAGACTGTCTGTTGAATATCCTAATAATATCCTTAAGTTTTTCAGAAAAAAAATCCACAGTTGTAATTTCAAATAGTAGCTTCAAACTCTTTAGAGCTTAAAACGTATTGTGAATGGATAAAGAAACGAACAGATGAACAATTAGTACTAGGTAGCACTAGGTAGTACCATGGCAAAAGCAATTTTAAGATACATAAATCTCTAATTCTGTTTTCCTCTCTGGTGGGGGAAAAGACTAAAAAAATAATAAAAACACAATATAGTATGATAAGTATTATAATGAAAAAAATGTAGCTCAAATGGTGGAAAGGAAGATCTAATTAATTCTGTAAGGAAGGGAAAAGAGTAGTCTGGCTTCAAAAGAAAGACACTTGGCCTGGACATTGAGGATGACCATGCTTTAATGAGGCAGGGACACTGGGGAACACTGACTTTAAGCATAAGGACAACAAGGACAAAGTTGCCAAGGTATTGCCATGGGTATCAGGTACTATGAATTCTAATGCATGCTTTTCTGTGGCTAGAACATGTGCCGTAGGAAAGGGAATAACATAAGATAATGCAAAGGGGTACCCTGGGGCACAACTGCTGTGATTCTGAAATCTACACTTTTCTGAACACAGTGGGTGTCTTTTCTGTTTTTTCTTTTTCCCAAGTGTTAAATTGTGTTTGCAAAAAATAGAGGAAAGCAATACAGAGAGTAGCTACAAAGAAGTGGCAATGTAAAAGACAGAAAGACCAGTAGATCTATTAGAATCATCTAACAAAGCTGTAACTAGAGCAACAGCATTGGGAATGGAAAGAATGTGTCAAGGATAAAATAAGTGTGACCTGACCACCAAATGGAATGTGAACCATGAAAGTGATAAAAGAAAGGAAGATCAAAGTTGTCTACATCGGATGGTTGAGTGACATTTGCTGAGATAGGAAAAATGTAAAGATGAGAGCTGCATTTTCCCGCCCTCACCATGATAATAATATGCAGGGAAACACCATTTTTTTAGCAGTTGGCATAAGACATGCTGTTAGAAACTGACTCAACAGGGACCAACTTGTGGCACAGCCGGTTAAGTTCTTACCTGCAACATCAGCATTATAAAGATGTCCAGTTGAGGTCACACCTACTCCACTTCGAATCCAGAACCTCATTAACACACCTGGAAAAGTAGCAGCAAATAGCCCAAGTGCTTGGTCATAGCCACCCAAATGGGAGCCCCAGACGCAGTTTAGGCACAACCATGTATTGAAACCTCAACATGTCTTTATGTTTATTGTTGAAAAGACAAAAAGTACAGTACTACATAGAATTCTTTGAACATACCACCAAAGAAATACGGTAACACAAATATCGAGTTCTCCCTATGCTGCCCACACAGTCACAGCTCCATTACTTATTGGTCATGCATATTTCTGGATGAAAAGCAGTCGTTAATAATTAAAGGTTCTGTGTCTTGGCTGAGGAAGAATCTACAGAATTTGTAGTTAGGATACTGAAAAGGTCTGGCTTTCAGGACTGTAGCTAATGCCAGTACCTGTACACTATGACTTTTTCTCAGGGCTGAAGTGCAGTCTCCTTCACCCTGCAGAGTAGACAAGCAATTATGCATGACTAATTCTGTAAAACTCACATAAAAGATATAAAGATTAGTCTCATTGCATTTCCATCATTCTTTAATAATTATTAAAACAAAGGACTACTTACTGCAGCTGGTTCAATGGACCTTGTGTTTCCTTCCTCTGCATTTGTAATGAATTGAATAGATGTTATATTTTCAACAAATCAATTGCCTATTCCCTAATCTATGCTATTGTTCTCTTAGAAAAGATGAAACATTTTACTCTTCTGGGTAAGGTGTGATGACACATTGAATGAGTACAGGGTTTTTATTCAAATTACCATTGACACTAATGAAACAGAAACACGTCACTTAGTATCAAAGTTAAATTAGCCAAAAGAATCACTATTAATTTTTTTTTCTCTCAACCTAATTCTAAAGTCCAAGATTAGAAGTAAATCTAATGTTCTTTCTATACGCATAACACATCTAAAGGAAAGACCATTTATCCAAAATTCTTTTCCAAAATTCTTCTAGTGTGTTTCAAAATATAGTAGAAGACATAATTTTTAACCTCTACTGTAGCCTATTGCAGGACCTTTCGGCTGCCACACAACCTTTGGTAGGTAAATCACACCGAATCCACAGCCATCCAAAAATCCTCAGGGGAAGTGAACAGTAGCTGTGTGGCAGGGTTCCTCTTACGTTTCATCTTGACCTTCTCTGGCTCACACTAAGACAAGCTGACTTTTAGAATCATTTTATTAACATTACTTAACCATGTTAAGGAAAATTGCTTTCAGGAAGAATTTAGTCCAACCAAACCAATCTTCTGGGAAATCATTTAGTCACCCTGTCGACCAGACTAATCAGTTTGCTAAGTGTCTATAGCCTTCTTTAAAACCTGAATACACTGAAATCAAACTGCATCTCTCACTATTAAACTTATTACTATCATGAGACTGTCTAGCCTGTGTTTCTGAAAGGCAAATGGTGAGCTCATAGCACTCACCAACCTGAATTTTCTCCAGACAACTGGGGTGGGAGGGAAGCTTTAAAACATAATAACAAAATCTCTTTGAATGGTGATCGGTTATCCCCCTTGATCATTATTTAAAATTCTTTTTATATGCTCATTTTCATTGTTATTTCAAGATTTATGACTTCCAAACATAAAAGGTTATTTAAAGCTAAATAGTCACAGTTCACAGTGAGGCAGTAATGGTTCAACAAGTTCAGTCAAGCACAATTCTAGAAGGTGTTTTGATGCAGAGCCCTATTTCTCAGTAGTAACATGTCACTTCTCATTAGGCATATAAAAAGCATATTGCAAGACCATTTAAGACAGCAGGCAATTTGACATAGCTTAACATTAGGATGAACAATTGTAGCCTACAACGAGTCTTAAGAAAAATTCAGACACAGTCATCAATGAACAACAAAAAAGAAATTACAAGATTTTAAAAATTGGCAGATGAAATTTTCTCTGTATTTGTGGATAGTTGTTTAGCTATTGTTGTTCTACATATTATTAAATTTCTAAGTATAATCACACATGTTCTAATAGTTAATGTTCCTTCAAATCCTCCTCCCACATCCTTCTGTAATACATTTTTCAGTTATCCAAAAAGCAATGAAAATATTGACACATATTTCATCCATCACAGAAAAAGAAAATTGTGGTGTGGGTGGGGGGGAGGAAATCAAATAAAAACAAAAATAGAGCCAGACACAAACTATTGCAACTTCTAAAATATTGGTTTCATCTTAAGAAAAATAAACGAAAGCCCTTCTTACTAGTGTGTTTAATTCTACAAGTTCCCAAATAATTTTGAATCAGAACAGAATAGCCCATGTGGTACACATTGTAGTGCAATGGGTTAAGCCACCACCTGCCACCATGTCTGCATTTCATATCCATGCCAATTGGAATCTAGCTGTTGCCCTTCTGATCTAGCTCCCTGTCAATGTGCTTGGAAAAAGCAGTGGATAATGACCCAAGTCATGTGATCCCCATTTGAGATCTGGATGCAGTTCCAGGCTCTTGGCTTCGGCCTGGCCTTCCCTTGGCAATTGTGGTCATTTGGGGCTGGAAAATTGCCCTCTTTATGTCTCTGCCCACTTGGAGGGGGAGAGGATGACTTTTTCCTCTGTCCCTGCTGCTGTCGCTGTCTCTATGTCTGTATAACTTTGTACTTCAAATAAATAAATCTTCAAAAAATTTTTGACCCCAGGAACTGTTAGGAAATTTGTCCCACAAAATAAAAACAGTTGAGATCGACACATAAGAATGGTCATAGAGAGCAGGAACCATCACAAATTATTGTCATAACTGCGTTCATCTTCAATAAATACAGCCATTTCCAATTATTTTTAAGTTCATGTACTAATATAAAGCAAAAATACACTCACTTTAAAATGCTATTGTGCAATAAAGTCTTGCAAACTTTTTTTCTTATGAATGTAAACATGCTCTTGTTGACATACAAGGAAATACTGAAAGTTCATGTAAAACAGAATTAAAACATGAATTTATTTTGATACAAAAAACTCTTGAAATTAATATCTATGCTTTTCAAGACAGATATTTGGTATTAACTTTTTGGAAGTATTTTATAGAACATTCATTCATACCCATGTGAAGCTACACTAGTGGCAAAGTCTTGTATTTAGTCAATAAGTGCTTCTGGGAGCCTACTTCTGTCAGGGACCTACTTTTTTTTATTTTTACAGGATTCTTTGTATAAGGCTACATTCTGAATATTTTTCTTTGTAATATAAGAGTTAATTACATGAATATGTTATACACCCAAAACACTGATTTCTAAGACAGGCTTGCAACTTTGCGAATTTATTGTTTGCAAATCAGAGGTCAAAAACCCAAAGATATATCACAGCACCAACAATCAACGTAGGTTGAATGAATCTCAGGAGGAAACAAGAGAGCGCAAGCAAGAAAGGAAGTTGTTCTTCGTCTTGGCAGCACCATAATGGAAAGCAGTAGAGCAAACTGCATTTGCTAAACATGAAAATACCAGCATGCTGCATGGTAAATTCACTGTAACTACACTAGTGAAAATGTCTCGGGCTTTTACTTCCATTATAAGTGCTGCCAAAATACTATTAGAAAGTTGAGCCAAACACAAATCAATTGAGAATCATTATAGTCATTGAGTAAAACATGGTGTTTTCTTTTAATAACCACAGTTTCAAAAATATGACTAATATCTGGGGACATCTGTCTTTACCAGGGAAATTTGTATACTCTTTCAATATTACACAATTGAACCACGTTTCCTAGCACATTATTCTTTATGAGGCCATCACTGTTGCATGCCATAATCACGGAAGGTGAGGACTTGTTTAGTGCAACTTGTTGCCCAACATGCATGCCACAAAATATAATGCCCTAATAAACAGAGGCTTGTATATGAATGTTATTTTTAAATGTCCACAGACAGAAAAAGAAAAAAAACCTGGAGCATCATCAATACTTTGTTCTAGGAAAACCAAGGCGTGAGCACCATATTGTATCCCGACATGTTCAAGGTGAGGACATTAGCCGCTAGGCTACCATGCCTGGCCCCACGGTAACTTTAAAATGTGACAATTTCCAATAACATTGCTATGATTCTTTCTGGTGAAACTGCAAGGCCTATCCCTTTAAATTCTGCCTATATAATTAACTCTCTGCATTACACAGAACAACTCACTCAACCTCTCTACTCTTATGTAGTAAAAATTATTCTAATTTACCTTACTGCAAGGTTGGGAGAAACCAGCTATGAAACAAATTATAATACAAAAGTGCCATATAAAGATTAATGGAGAGGACTATGACTTATAAAAGTGATTATAATGAAATAAAATAACTCTGGATTCCACAGCAACTTACAGCGGCAGCAAAGCAGCCACAGAAACAACCTTGACATTATCTCAATCCCTGTTGCGGATAATAGTACCCCATCCAGCTAGTTGTAGACATTTAGTGTTTTTGACTCAGAAGTACATTTCTGCAATTGTTTGTTCTATATGTATTACATTATAACAATCAATACATTGCTGACCTTATAAAACCTATTATTCATTAGAGTACATCTCTTTGAAACAAGATCAAGATTTTCTAAGCTGGACCAGCATTACAGCACAGCAAGTTAAGCTGCCTGCTGCACACCAGTACTTTTTACAAGTACATCTTTGAATCACACGCCTACATTGTCACAATAGCATTACTGCACTCAAGAAGTATAACATTGATATTACATAATGATGGCACTAGCAATAAAGTTTCTTAAATTGTTTATAAAGAAGGATCAGATGGTAAAGTTGTAAAATAAAATAGAAATTAACCACTAAAACATGAGGCAATACTGTATGCCACAACCCAGCCATGTCGAATTACTATAAAAATTTCTAATTTCTCATTCTCAATGTTTATATTTCTCTTGGCTAGTAAAAATCAGTCAAGAATAAGATGTTAATAATAGAGGAAGCTATATATGGTATATGTAATAAACACAAATACATGATGGTCATAATAGTGAAGCTCAGTGTGTAGCACATGAGAACTGTACACTGTGTCAGTCTATGTTTAGCATTTTAAAACTACATGGAAGCTAACAAAATAACTAAATAAATATGATACCCAAATCACACAGAAAAGAGAATTAAATGCTAACAAGAATTACTATGAACAAACCTAAGGCCATGCTGATTTCCAGAATGGTTGCACCATCGTTTAATTACACCAACAGTGTAGTAGAGATGTCATTTGTTTTGGTTTGAGGCATCTTAATATACGTGCAGTAAATTCTCATGATGGTTTCAATTTGCATTTTCCTATTGATCACTCAAATAAATCATATTTGCATGCATTTATTTAACATCTATGCATCTTGGTGGAAACTTCTAAGTCTTATATCCATTTTCTAATTTAACTGATACTTTTCTTTGCATTTGAACTAGAAGTTTTAAAATTATTTTTGGAGCATGAAGTTTTTGCACCATGCAAATATATGAGTTTCAAATATTTTTCCAAGTTGGTGGCTTGTCTTTCCATTATTTTTAAAAGTCTTTTACAGATCAAAGGTTTTTAATGCAGAAAAACCTCCAATTTATGCAATATTTGTGTATGGACTGTGCCTTTGCTATAACATCCAAGAACATGTCATTTACACTAATATGAAAATTTTCCATTATCTTCATTCTAAAAGTTTTGTAGCTGTATGCTTTACATTTAAGCCATAAAATTAATTTTAAATTTTGTATAGAACATGAGGTTTAGGTCAAGGTTCATTTTGTGAGCTATTGATGTCCAATTGGTTCAACATCATTTCTTATAAAGACTATCTCCTCTCTCCAGTGAATTACTTTGCACATTTTTCAGAAACTTGTTACTTCAATTTAACTGTGTGAACTTAATAAGCTCTCAATTTAAAAATCAGAAGTCCAAAGACATTATGTAGCATATTTGAATATTTAACAGAACTTCCGTGCCACCTGATTTAAAAGTTTAATTTGTTAGATTTATAATTTTAAGTATTTCAAACGTTTCATTCGTTAGACAATTAAATTGCTTTAAAAGGAAATACATTATATCAAATGCATAAACAGCATAAAATGTTAAAAGTTATTAACTAAACATGCAAATGAGAACAATCACTAGTAAAAAGATCCTTTTAAAAGAATAAAAATTTACTCGGTGCACTAACATGAAGTCACATAAGCCACACTTTCATTCTGAAAGTTGAAGTAGACTTTTGAACACATGTTTGACAAAGTAAACACTTTTTATGAAAAAGTAATACCTCTTAGTAAAGCTAAAACAGGACTTTGGTAATACCAATTGCTGGCAAGGTTACAGTGAAATGAACGCCCTCATGCACTGTCTTAGGAACATGGCACATAGTAATGAATCTGGAGAACAATTTGGTCTTACCCAACAATACTAAACATGGCACCCATATTATAAAACCACTCCACTTTTGGGCAAATTAAAACGAATGTTTACATAAAATGTATACACAGTCTTAGCACCTTTATTTACAATAGTTCAAACTATAAACTATGCAAATCTTCAGCTTGTGAATAATGAGAGCAAATATCTTACATCCACACCATGAAATAGTACTAAGTATGGAAACAGAAAAATACTGATAGATAAAAATTGGACTAACAACATTATACCCAACGTACAAAAATAAGCTGGTATTGTTTTTTCAGATTTTTGGTTTTTTTTTTTTTACTGGAGAGGCAGATTTACAGAGAGGAGAAACAGAGAGAAAGATCTGCTCTCCACTGGTTCACTCCCCAAGTTGCTGGAGCCAAGTCAATCCGAAGCCAGGAGCCAGGAGTTAGAAGCTTTTTGTAAGTCACCCATGCAGGTTCAGGGTCCCAAGAACTTAAGCTGTCCTCGACTGCTTTTCCAGGCCATAAGCAGGGTGCTGGATGGGAAGTGGAGCAGCAGGGACATGAACTGCTGCCCATATGGGATCCCAGTGCTTGCAAGGTGAGAATTTAACCTGTAGGTCATGGTGCTGGGCCCTGCATTATGATTTAAGTAACAACTCCAAATGTGTGTGAAGGTACCCCCCCCAAAATCTTTCCTAATGTTCTTATTAAACAATCATAAAAAATGCTCAGGCTCACTGGCCATCAGGAAAATGCAAATAAAAACAACAATGAGGTCTCACTTTATCCTAGTTAGAATGACTATCATAGAGAAATCAGAAAATTTGCTGATTAGGATGTAGGGGAAAAAAACGTACCCTACTTCACTGTTGTTGGGAATGTAAACTAATGCTGTCATTATAGAAGACAGTATGGGCATTCCTCAGATAGCTGGAAATAGATCTGCCATATGACCTGGCCATCCAAACCCTAGGAATCCAAAAGATGACATCAATAGATTAGAGAGTTATGTGTACCCCCATGTCTATAGCAGTTTAAGTCATAGCAAATAACGGTGAATTAACCAAGATGGTTCAGCTGGTGACTTGATAAAGTGTGGCAGATACATGCTATGGAAAAAAAGCCATTGGAAAAAAGTGAAATTTTTGTCTTTTGCAACTAAATGGTTCAAACTGGAAATCATTTTGCCTTGTAAAATAAACCTGTTCCAAAAATGCAAATATTATACATGTTTCCTAATCTGTGATAAGTAATATGAAGTATACAAAAATGTGACCTTAATTTTTATCAATGAGATTAACATTATGACATTTGATTATTGCTTGTAGCCTTTGTCTATACTCCTGAGAAACAGTGGGTTTTTATTATTTTTTTTACTTACTACAGGTTGACAATTTTACCTATTCAATTTTTAAGCTTGCAATTACAAAGAGAAATGAAAACACCATTGTAAGAAAAAACTGGGTAAAAGGGGGTGGTAGGAAAGGAAAGGATGTAGGACTGTTGGTAAGACGAGGAGAGGAAGGAAGGTGCTGCTATTCTTCTAAATCTGTATCCTGAAATATGTGAAATATAATTCACTTTACATTAGAAAATAAAATTAATAAAGTAAAAGTTATTCATGAAACTATTTTAAAAAACAGGCCAAGCCTTTCAGTGACAAAAAAAAAAAATAAATCAATGAAATGCTGTGTTTTGGGCCTGGCGCGGTGGCCTAGCAGCTAAAGTCCTCGCATTGAACACGCCGCGATCCTATACAGGCGCCAGTTCTAATCCCGGCTGCTTCACTTTCCATCCAGCTCCCTGCTTGTGGCCTGGGAAAGCCATGGAGGATGGTCCAAAGCTTTGGGATCCTTCACCCAAATGGGAGGTCCAGAGGAGGTTCCTTCTTCCAGCCTTAGGATTGGCTCAGCTCCAACTGCTGTGCTCACTTGGGGAGTGAATCATCGGATGGAAGATTTTTCTCTTTGTCTCTCTTCCTCTCTGTATATCTGCCTTTGTAATAAGAAAAAAAAATCACTGTGTTTCTTCAAGGTTGGTACAATCCTCTGTATGTCTTATTCATGAGCAAAAATGAAGAGTCTGCTCCCTTTTGGAGCCAACTGAGTTTCACTTCTATGTTACCACTGGTTATTCAAGTTAACTGAATCTTAGAGTTCCACCTCTTAGTGTAGAAGCTTCAGTGATTCAGGAAAAAAATGCCTTTTGCCTTCAGAATCCAAATAAACTCTATTACACCAAGTTTCTTTTTGCCTACTAAGAGCTTCAGCATCCAACAAGATACCTGAGTATTCTCCCCTACATTTTGCTTCAGAACACCTGAGTTTGTATATTTTCTAGAAATAAAGAAATGACATTTTAAAAATATCTACTATGTAAAACCACAAAGCTGATTTGGGGTGACTCAAATATATGCTGACTTTCCTTCTGGTTCAGGTCTAGAGATAACATCTTTTCAAATCAGACTTGTGAATTCACTGAGAAATGCTTATCCATGTGCTTTGCTCTTCATTAAAACGAGTAAATAGGGAAAAAATCTTGTAAGACCTATTGAGGAAGACAAATTCATACTACTTAATGTTCTGGAAATTTTTCAGGATGTAAGAGAGGTTGAGGTTTCAACAGACAGTAGCCACATGCAAAATGAAAATTAAAATGACTTTACTTCAGCCACCACCTGCAATGCCAGCATCCCTTTTGGAATGCTAACTCAAACCCCAGCTTCTCTCCATCCAGCTCTCTGTCAGTGTGCCTGGGAAGGAATTCGGCTCCTACATCCAAATAGAACTATGAGTTCCAGGTTCCTGGATTCAGCCTGCTCCATCCCTAGCTATTGTGGCCATTTCAGGAGGGAATCAGAGAATGGGGTATTAGCCTGTCTCTCCCTCCACCCCAATCTCTCTGTTGCTCTCAAACAAACAAATAAATGTTAAAAAAAAATTTTAAAACACAATCACAATTCCAATGTAGGAAGGATTGATCAGGGAATGTGAAAGTATTATTTCATGGTTCCTGCACACTGTAAGCATGTAAGAAGCAGTGGTGAAGGGACTGAAGGGTTCTGGTGACAAATACCATAGATTATAAGTGCCCCAAAATAATACAATTGCTACACTTTCCATCTTTTACCTAACACTTTGTTTCAAAATTGCCTAGAAATTGACTTGAGATTGGTAGTAACTGAATAAGTCTTAATAGGCTAAGCTTCAATTATACTGCAAATCCCACTGTATTTGTGGCCTAACCAAAAAAGCATTATTTTTCATCACATTTATAACAACATCACATTTCATTATACATTTGAATTTTTGCATCAAACTTATGTGATTGTGGAAATTGTGCCACATGTCTTTGGAGGCAATTCTTGTCCTTCTTGGAATCATTTCTATTACCAAGCCTGTTGTAAGGAAGGGATGGTATGGAGAATATAGGATGATCTTCAAGATTATTCATTAAAAAAAAGTTTGCAAAGTACCTTACAGAGGACCAATGCCTGATTTACATATACAGCAGACTATGGGCTGATCAGGCCTTCACTGCTGTAACGTAGAGAGTGTTACAGAAAGCCCACCGAACCAATTTGGCTTTTAAGATAGGCTATCTTTCCCCGATGAGAACTGAAGATCCTGAGCCATCCTTAGGATCAGGTGTGGTCCTTGAGAACAGAGACAATGGCATGTGTTCCTCCTGGATATTTTTTAATAATACTCTTTGAAGGTCTAAAGGATATCACATCTGATAGATGGTTAACAGCAAGAGCCCTCCAGAGGAGTCACATGCAACCACAGTGCTAAGACCCATCCTTTAAGGAGCCACAGAAGAGGGGCATGCAGAAAACCTTTGAAGTAAAACATTCATTAACATCCTGCAAGAAATGAAAGGACAATTGGAATAACTGTGAAGGCCATTATAGAATTCACAGTCACCAGTTACACTATCCCATCTTCTTAGCCTCTTCCCACTGAATCCAGACAGAGTAAAGAGCAGAGACTGAGTATAGGAAGGAGAGCCCAGTTTCCTCACTGTGGGTCTCCAGCCTAAAGCAGTTCAACGGTAAGGGATAAAAGATGAAGCCCTAAAAGTTGGGAGTTCTAATTATCATTTAATACTGTTCATTCCAATTATTTAATTGAAATAATGTTTATGACTTCAGTTTCCCCTGGGTTCTATCCTATCTAAGGACCTGCATAATAATCTTGGTCCTGCTGGAGTTTGTTCCAGATATAGAAGATCATCCTAACCAACTAGGACAAAAGAGACAAGAAGCAGTGTTTTGAACAAAATGTATCCAGCATGTCAATGCAACACACTGGTTACACATACATTTTCTCATTTCTTCTTTGCAGCATCTTGAAATTCATGCATGCAACTTGTATAGATGTGCAGCTGTACATTGTGAAATGGTTGTCAGGCATGCTCTGAGGCTTTGCTCGCACTGTTTTGAAATTTTTAATAATTTTGAAATGTATCCAAAATTTTTAAATTTGCACTAAGTACTTCACATTGTGTAGCTGGTTTACACAATGTTTCTGGAAGTCTGGCCATGTTCGTTCTCCCAACGCAGATTGATTGAGTGGTAACTTTGAACATTCTATTTGTGTATGTGTGATTTTTTTTCACATATTTTATATTGTGATGGCATAAAGTTCACTGACACAATTACTAACCTGGAGCTTAGAATCTTCTCTCCTTTTGTATCCCCTTACTTCAGTGAGTACCTTTAAGGTAAAATTCCAATGAGCTCTTCCTTGTGGCATCCTCCTGTGACCCAGGAAAAATGTACATTCATTCTTTGCACTATCAGGATCCTACACTTCTGCAGTGATTTAGGACTTGAGACATAAACAGAGGAAAGTCACCTGGGGCATTGACTGGACAATTGTAGCCACTTCCCCAGGATAGAGAAGGGAGTAGTAGTACTTCCACCCACTCCTAGGAACCACACTATTTCTTCCATCCAGCAAGTCCTAATAAGTAACCTTCTCTCTTTCCACTCAGCTCACATGCTATGGTTTTTGTGGATTGAGTTTCCCAAACACTCATGTGCTGAAATTTAATCCCATGGTGTTCAGAAAATGCTCAGACCTTCAGGATGGCTTTGTAAGGGGGAGAGGCACCAAGGAGGAACACACCTGATCTTGGTCTCTCACTTTCGGATGCCCTGTTCCACCTTTGGTTCTACCTGCCAGTAAAAAACCCATCGCCAAGAAAAAGTCTTTTGGAACTATGCGATAACTAAACCATTTTTACTTTATAAAGTAATCCAGCTTCAGGTTTTTTATTATAGCAATGCCATATGAAATAATACCTAACCTTTTACACTCCTGAAATTCGCACCTGGTTTAAGAACTACGATGGGATTCTCAGCTACCTCTCTGAAGATTTCTCTTAGGGCTCAGCAGTGCTTGCATTTTAACAAGAATTGCAAAACAGAAACACCACAGAAAACACCAACAGTCCCAAGTGGTCACTTGCTATTTACAATTTGTTTTAATGACTAAAAGAAATACGTAAATAATAAAAATACAGGTAACCCAATCAGGAGTAAAAGTAAAAGGTTAGATATCACATGTTTGCCTTCATTTAAGAGAAATTATGTCAATCCAAAATATGCTACCTGTAAGTTGTAATGTTATTTCAACCTCAAACAGCCTGTATCATATGCAATAAGATAGTGTGATGTAATCAATGAACCAACAATCAATGAGAGTCAGACTGCTTATGATCTACATTAAAGAGTTGTAACAGCTAATATACTTTTAATACCATATATTATTCCATAATGGGGCAGGAGAGCAGCGAAATCTTTCACCTCCTTAGAATGTGTGAGGAAGACGTGAAGTATAACCTATCAAGAATATAACAGGTAACTTATTGATAACAGACACGAATAAGCATTAGACATTAGCAAAACTATAAAGACATACGGGGGAATCAAAAGTGATCCTGACAACTTCTTAACAGGAGGTCATATGCACAGAGCAGACAGGGATCCCAGAGTTGAGCAGGCAGACAAGAGGCTTGTATACAAATCCTGGAGACTCCCGGATCCTCACCAAGGACTATCAGTACGGGCACCAAGGGCTATATCCCAAATGCCAAGGAGACGACATGGAATTGGACTGCCCTTGTAGGCCAAGAACTCTCAGGTCATCCACTCCCTTTCGGATTTACCACGTGGTATGGAATATGCCCAGATCCTTCCTCACAGGATCTAATGTCATCGGAACAATACCTTGGAGCCCTGAGCGGACCTCAGAAATAGAAGAACAGTAAACTTCCTTCGGGACTTGAGAAAGGAGCTTTTTCTGGTCCTTACTTGGTTCTACTGGTCTTTCCAACTTTGGTTCCCCACCCTCTCTTGCAATGACCATCAGGTTCGCTCTGGAGCCATTCCCCCACACCCCCAAAAATAAGATTAGATAGACAGAGACCAATAAGGAAAGCTTAGAACAGACAGGAAAAAGTCAGCTTGGAGTCCCATATACCTTACTAGGTAGGACACAAAGATTAGTTACTTCTCACTAAGGTATCGATTTCTCTGCACATCCCTCCTAAAACTGTTCTGCATTCGTGTTGACATATGCCTTGTTAGAGTTATAACCCAGTTTGGACTATCCTAAAATTCACCAAGTTCAGTAAAAATTATGCTTTAACACTATAAACTGTTAAATATAAAAGTGAAAATAGACATGAGACAGCCATTTTATGGTGAATAGCAGCCGGTTGTGTATAAACCAAAATTGAAATGTCAATGAAGTAGTCACAGGATGTGGTTAAGAACTTGCATTTTCTAACATTGGTCACTCAATACCATGTCAATTAACTCCATAATGTTGTAAATTGTTGTGGATGTTACATTGTGACTTTTCATTGGACAGGATGATATTCTGCCAGCTCTGCTTTCAGACCAGAGATGGTCTCCCCAAGAAATTGCTGAATCTATCTGGACAATAAGAGGCTGGACTCTATGCATGGTACATGCTTTCAATGAAAAAATCATGACTGGATTTGAACTGTAATACTGCAATACGGTGGAGGAATCCACCATGGGGGAGGGCTTGGGGAGGGGTTGGAGGAATCCCAGAGCCTATGAAACTGTGTCATAAAATGAAATGAAATTTAAAAAACGTATTAGTTCCCTTTTGATTACCTAGTAATTATATGTCTGCCTCATTGTCCTTAAGTTCTTTGAGCCTCTGTTTCTTTTTAAATAATAAAACTAACAATAGCAGTTTTATTATTCTAGATGTTATATGACTATTTTTATCAACACCAACATATATTAGCAATATTATAATAATTGAATTTTCATACAGGATTTATTTTGGCTTTTTAAAAAAACCACGTATTTGAGTAGAACAGAGAGAGACAGAGAGCCTCCTGCATATAATTTACGCCCCAAATGCTAACAATGGTCAGGACACGACCAAGCCCAAGGTGAGAAAAGAAACTCAATCCATGTCTCCCATGTAACTGGCAAGGACCCAATTACCTGACCCTACCACACTAGGGTCTATTTACGCAAATCTGAAGTCGGAGTCGGGAACCGGAACGAGGAATCAGATCTTGGTGTAATACAGGAGCCCTAACTGCAAATTGAACTTTTAGATCAAAACCGTATTTTATTAATAGAGATATTTAGTATGCATTTGTTTTTTTCTGAAGCATACAGATTGTTTTGGTCTTCCATGTAATGAAATGATCAGAAGTAAATACCTAAGGAAAAATGTACAGTAACAACTTGCTTAGTCAGGCTTATGAGAAGAAACAGCTTTTGTGAGATTTTTTGACTGAAATTAATAAAGAGATATAAAGTGTCTAGAAACAAAAGCGTGTCAAAGTTTTTAATGAGCACAAAAGACATACCAATTGCTATATGCTTTTAAAAAATAGTGAAGTGAGTTTACTGTTAAAAGAATCTTTTTGTTGAAGATTATGGCTTTTATTCAGGCTCAGATCAAACTGTTTGCTTTAGTCAGACAATGAATTTCCTCCTCAGGAGTAATTTCCCTGTATTGTTATTTTTATCCATGGAAATTTATATCTAATGTTAGAATGGAATGACAGTAGAGGCACTTTGTTCTACGTTTTTCGTGAGGTGCTTCCCTGAGTCTGGAATCCTTGAATGTCCCCAAAGCTGGTAAATCTACAGACTGCATCTCTGTATCTTTCCCGTCTCTTTCTCTATCTCCAACGCAACCCATTCAGTCCTCAAATAGGTCACCTCTAGATACAAGTGTAAGCAGAAATACAATAAACTTCACAGCATTTAATTCTTTCCTAAGGCAGAGCCTTCTCTCTAAAGGTATCTTTTTTTTCTAAAGATGTATTTACTTTTATTGGAAAGTCAGATATACAGAGGAGGAGAGAAAGAGAGGAAGATCTTCTGCCTGATGATTCACTCCCCAAGTGGCTGCAACGGCCAGAGCTGAACCAATCCAAAGCCAGGAGCCTCCTCCAGGTCTCCCACAAGGGTGCAGGGTCCCAAGGCTTTGGGCCATCCTCAACTGCTTTCCCAGACCACAAGCAAGGAGCTGGATGGGAAGAAGGGCCATGGGGATACAAACATTCTAATCACAGAGGGGGACATTTTTTTGAGCAAGAGAGACTTCTGGAGCTTCTTGACATTTAAATCTCACTCTGCCCCCAACTCCCTCTTCCCCCCCTTTTCTCTCCCTGCCCTGCAAGCTATCTTAATGAGAAGCTGGTTCTACCTTATTTAGCAGTGTTCAGTCACACAGCATCATCCCATCCCATCCTTTTCACAGCTGAAATCTGAGTAAGAACATCCTAAACAGCATATTTATGCAAGTCATCTTAAGGAAAGCAAATATTTAAAGCTGCTGAAGGAATATCTCCAAAAAAGAACATTATGCATGATTTCCTAACCAATAAACATGAATAATAAGCCTGTTTGACTTAAATCATAATAGTGTTAGTAATGGCAGAGGGACAGTTCAGCAGAAAATGAAAATATTTATAACGGTTTTTTTTTTCATACAACTGTATCAATTTAATGTTAAAACACCATTGAAAAATACCATCACATATAGCAGATGAGGATCCTGGATTTTGTCATGACTTTTGTCTAAAAGACTTCGCAAACTCACAGAAAAGAATTCCTTTAAATATCTGTTGCATCAAATGTGTAGGTACAATGCCACACACAATCACACACCTCTCCAGTTTCATATACTCTCATTGGAAAAGTGTCATTGAAACTATCAGCCTCCTAACCTACTTTGGGCCATTATAACTTCCTTAAAACATCAAAAAGGGTAAACAAAGAACCAAGGAATTGACAGGATGCCTATATTCCCCCTGATCTTACATTCCTCAAATCATTTCTAGTGGCATCAATCACTATCCCTTCACGCCTGCATGATTCATCACTTATACACTGACATGAACCATGAAGTGGCTGGCACACTGCCTCCACTTGCGGCAGTAATTAGTGGGTGTCTTCACTGATTCACTTACTGCCGTTACCCACCTGCCTTCAAATTTTAACTGAGCTTATAGGCCTTGATCTTTATAATTTGCTCTGCTCTGGTCTCTGTGTATTTCCACTCATCCTCACCAAAATTCATATGTTGATTCTTCATCCCCAAGATAGTCTTTGAGATGAGATTAGATCATGAAGACACTGCCCTCCTAAATAGGAATGGTTTTCTTTTCAAAGATGCCCTAACGACTTGTTCGGTCCTCTCTCCCTGGAAGGGTCCTGATGATGCCATCTCTGAAGCAGACAGAGATCAAGCCCTTACAAATATAAGACCTACTGGCCCTTTGATCTTAGGCTTGCTAGCCACTGAAAACAATAAACAGTAAATTTCCTTCAATTATAAATCATCCAATAATACACAATTTATTACTCCAACCCAATAAGAGTCAGGTTTCCACAGAGAAAAGACAAACATCAGCTTCCCAGTAATGGCACCATGGCCATTCCTGCAAATTTGAACTTTCCTGGGCTTTGTGGGCCACGTTCTGGAAAAATTTCAAGAATGACAATTACGGAATAGGAATTCTCTGTGTCTGTTACTTCGATATATCTGTTGTATCCAGAAATCAAGACCGTTTCTGGTAATTTGGAGTCCCGAGGGAAATTAATCTCCAGG
The DNA here is from genome assembly GCF_017591425.1 of Ochotona curzoniae. Taxonomy (NCBI): domain Eukaryota; kingdom Metazoa; phylum Chordata; class Mammalia; order Lagomorpha; family Ochotonidae; genus Ochotona; species Ochotona curzoniae. The sequence continues at coordinate 34,991,932 of NW_024466502.1, read as the reverse complement.
TCCAAGTCCAGGACTTTGTTGCTGATGTAAGAGACATCACCCAACACAGAAGAGAAAAACAAGCGAGAACCAAGCAAGGACCATGAACTCGTCAACTCAGGATTTTCATACTCAATTCTTCAGCCCCAATACACATTTCAACCTCCTCACTCCATTTTCCACTCCGACTTGAAGCCTAAAGCAGAGTCTGTTGGAAGACACTGACAACCACTTTTGCATGACTAACTCCTCCAAAGGGAAATGATACTATATTGGCATTTGGAAATGACAAATAGCAATTTCAAGTAAATATTTTTCCACATATATGTCAGATATGTTTTGATGTCTCTCTTCATTATTTACTTACATATGCAGAAATTTTGCACAAATACACAAAACTGTACATTGAGAAAGCTAGGATTTGCTACTACATAAAAATGGAGGACATCAAATCTTAGGTGATAAAATCAAATTTTCTAAGTTCAAACTCTATTTCCACAGATAGCTAGCTCTGTGACCTGGCCAGGTATTTAATCTCCTGAATCTTGTTGGGCCCATGTGTGAAGTGAATGGAATAATAGAATCCACTGCACAGAATCATTGCATGAATACTAGATAACATGGAAAATGTTTAGCACACCATCACCTACGACATGTGCTTAGTAAAATATGCTGCCTGTCTAAAAGAAGATAATAGAAGAGAATATCAAAATAATAAATGAAATACTCTAAGGAAACAAATCAAATATCCTTAAATGAGCACTTAGTATAAAAAGCAGTAAATTACCCATATTGTGGAATACTACTCAAGAATAAGAAGGAATAAACTATTGTTACAGCTTGAATGGCTCTTGATGGATTAATATTGATAGGAAAAGCCAATTGCATAGTTTGCATATTATATTATCGCGTTTATGTGTTATTGAAATGACAATATAATAAAGACAGATTAGTACTTGCCAAGGCTTAAGGGAGGGGAGATATGGTAAACTGGTTTTGGCCCTATTACGATAGCTCAAAGGAGCCCAGTGAGGTAGCCTAGCAGCTAAAGTCCTCTCCATACATGCCTGGGATCTCTTACAGGTGCCAGTTCTAATCCCACATACGTGCTTTCCATCCATTTCCCTGCTTGTGGCCTGGGAAAGCAGTCAGGAAAGCCCAAGGCCTTGGGATCATGCACCCACATGGGAGACCCCTGAGGAGGCTTCTGGCTCCTGGCTTCGGATTGGTTCAGCGCCAGCCATTGTGGCTACTAGGGGAGTAAAATAATGGACAGAAGAGCTTCCTCTCTGTCTCTCCTCCTCTCTGTATATTTGGCTTTCCAATAAATAAAATAAAACTAATATTTAAAAAACAAAGATAGCTCAAGGGATCCTTATAATGGAAGTGTCCTACATCTTGTCTGTGGAGGTGATCACACAAATCCATAGATGTGGCAAAACTGCATATAATCAACACATGTGCATAACAATGAATGCATGCAAACTGGTACATGCCGAATAAATTATGTAAATTTTAACAGTAATGATTTCCAGGCTGTGCTACTGTATTCTAATTGTACAAGTTACACAAGTTATATTGTATTCTACTTATACAAGGAAAAGAAATTACCTCTGTTATTTCTTACAACTACACATAAACATTAAATATCTTCAAACAAATATTAATGAAATAACAATCACAAAAATAATTTTCAGGGTTTACATGATTAAGTCACTCTGCTTTTTTGTTTTTGTTGTTTTTTTGCTCCAACTAGATATCTTAAAAAATCCCCGAATAAAAATGTATCTGTAGATAATATTTTGAAATGATTGAAAAACTCTTTAAGAATAAAGCTGTGCTCCTCCCGTCACTAGGACGTGAGCCTCCTTGCTCAGCCTTTCTAATAAATCCTGCTTGAGAACTAAAAATAAGAAAGAAAAGAAAAGAAAAGAAAAGAAAAGAAAAGAAAAGAAAAGAAAAGGAAAAGAAAAGAAAAGAAAAGAAAAGAAAAGAAAGGGAAAGGAAAGGAAAAGAAAAGAAAAGAAAAGAAAAGAAAAGAAAAGAAAAGAAAAGAAAAGAAAAGAAAAGAAAAGAAAAGAAAAGAAAAGAAAAGAAAAGAATAAAGCTGTGGGTCATGCTGTGGGTGTTACTGTGGCACAGTGTATTCAGCAGCTGGCTACTACAATGGGATTCCACTAGGATTTTGGCTTGAGTTCCAAATATTAGTACCCCTGGGAAAGCAGCAGAAGACGGCCCAGGACAGTGGGCGCATGCACCCATAAGGGAGATGTGGATGGAGTTACAGACTCCTGCCTTTACCCCAGGCCACTGCAGCCATGAAGGAAGGAAGGATCTCTCTGTCTGTGTCTCCCTCTTTCTGTAACTCTTTTTTAAAAATAAATAAATACATATAACTAAAAAAAAGAATTGACAGGCAATAGGTGATTACTTTGTCCCATTATGTTTTGCTTCCAAAAGCAAGTCAACTGAACATTCCTTGACAATTTAGATGACAGTTCCTGCCATCTAAGTACTTCGTAATTTGTTTGAGATGATATTCCTGAATTGAGGTCACCAAATCCAAAAATAAGTCGTCTTGGACTCCTGACATGTACAGCTTCAGAGACTGAATTTAATTGTCCCAGGAATTTTATACACATGCTCAAAGGACAGGCAGGTAGAAGTGAGGAGGAAAGGAACACAAGAAGCAAATCCTCATTGTAAATACCCCTCCCGTCTTTCCCACCTACTCTGCTTACCGAGCCAGAAATTGCTGCTTTGGCCTGTGCTTCCCCCAAGATGTTTACCAGAGCTTGAGACCAGCTTGTGAGTCACCAGGGAAGGAGATGCTGACTGTTGGTATTTACCTGGGCAGCCTTAGCCAGCCTGAGTCAACGTGTCTGTGATCCTGCCTGTGTTCTGGAGGGCCTGGCATTTACCTCAATGTTGTTGATTGTTGTTCCCTCGCTGCTTTTACGGTCTACATTAGCAAACGTTAACCGACTTGTTTGCACCTTTTCTACCTTGGTCTAGGATGCTGGTAGAAATTCTCAGAATGGAGCCGGTATGGTGGCACAACAGGCTATTCCTCCGGTCTATTGCCAGCATCCCAAACAGAGCCTGGTTAGAATCCCAGATGCTTCACTTCTGATCCAGCTCTCTGCTTATGATCTGGGAAAGCACTGGAGAATGGCCCAAGTCCTGGGGACCCTGTACACATGTAAGTTCACCAGGAAGAGTCTTCTAGCTTCTAGCTTTAGATCAGTTCAGCTCTAGCTGTTGCTACCAATTGGGGAATGAAGTCGTAGATGGGAGATCTTTTCTTTGTCTCTCTTTGAAATCTTCCTTTCAAATAAAAATACATGATAATTTCAAATTCTTAGTATGTGTTTCCCCTGCTTCCCAGAACTCCTTCCTTCAAACAGTCACAGACAAGTTTGTACAATGAAATCCATGAAGCCCAGAACACCAACATCACCCTGATAAGACCAAACTGTATTTGCAACAGTAGAAAAACAGGAGAAACTGATGGATGAAAAAAATAAACAAAAAGTAATTCAAATTACAATGAACAGAATTCGAATCATCTAGGAAAACAGAGCTTTTCAAACATACTTGAGGCAAAGAACCAACTGTAGGTGAGATAATTTTCAAATTCAGATAAAATTATTAAAAAAGAATATGAACTCATTAGAAAATAATGCAAAAACTTAAATTAAGTCAATTAAATTAATTGAAATACTCTATCAAATTTCTAATGACATTTTTAAATATTGAACTTTCAATTCCTACACAATTTTTGAATAATCAGCTTGTGAGCCAGCATGAGTCTACCAACCACTCTGAATGGCAATGAACTTGGGTCATTCCATCATCTCGCAGTTCCTTTCTCACTTCTATAATCTTCTTCAATATTCACCTTTACATGGCCACTTTCTTTTCTCAAGTGCTGCTTTTGGCAAAAAAAAGACTCAAAGACCCCAAGTTTATATCATTCCCCCTCACATATATGTTGTCTCACTTAAAGCAAAATTGCAGGACCAAATTTATTAGTCTTGACCCTTGTTCTTTACTTTCTCAATAGTGAGAAGATCTTGCAAAGTAGGAATTATCTCAGGAAAATCTAAGTGAGCAAAATTCTGAGAAACAGAATCAGATAGTTAATTTTTTTTCAGACTCTAAATGTCTACATCACTTGTATTTACTACTGCAACAGACTAAGATTGTTGCACCTGTGTATTATTTCAGTACATAGTTATCTGCATTTTTAGCACAGAATAACACAGTGAATTTTTAAATCATTTCTTCCATTGTTATTTATTCATTTGTGCATTTGTTTTCTCCCTGAAGAGGTCACAGTATGAGGCAGGTGAATTTGCCTGCTGATTTTGCCATTTTCTCTACAGTGTCTTGCACAAGATCTAAACCCATATTCAGTAAATATAAAATAAACTAGCATCGGTTCTCTTTTTGTTACTTTGAATGCTTATATAATATGCTTTAGAAAAGAATAAAATGGTACTTTGAGGTGAAATAAATATTACAAGTATAAAATTAGACTACACAATTTTTAATTTCTTTCATGATTGTAAACCTCACAATATCTTAGATACTAGTTTTGATTGCCTCAGCCAAACACATTCAACTAACCCCTAACAGCTAACGTTTATTTTTCCTAAACTTGGACCACTTGAGTCATTCAGTAAAGCATTTTAGAGGACCCTAGAGATAAGGCTGTATCCTCTTCTTGGTCAGTAAGTAGGTTTGGTCAATAACAAAACTGTCTTAGCTGTTAGGTCAACTTCAAGAGATCAACCTCAAGAAGCAATCATGACCCACATTGGATGGTTTTCCAATGTACCCTGTCACTTGAGGGAATCCATACAGCTTCCTTACAAGGCTTTTACTTTTTATTTTGCCAAAGCCTCTTTAAACATTGCCTATGCGCACTGAACCTTTTTCAAACAAATCGGAGCTTTGTATATCTCCAAAGCAGCTGTGAGGACTTTACATTTTCACAAAGGGAATAAAAGTTGGAGGCTGTAAAAGAGTGGTTTGTGAGGGTCTTTTTACTTACAAATTCAACATCTTAATAAGCTTATTCATGTAAACAAAATAGTTTGGATGATAAAAACCATGAAAAAATAATTTACTATCTTCCCTACTGTAATTATACCAATGGATTCTGTATACTTCTCTGGAGAAAAGAAATGAAAATAAATAACACTAATGTTCTAAAATCCCACATGATAGGAAATCATACTTATCTTTCTAATGAAGGTTCTAAGCACAATTTCAAAGGATCAGGTTGATAAATAAATGCATAATTCTAGCAAGTTTTTGTAGTGTCCCAGTCTATTTCTAAAGTGCCTTGGCAAACAAAAGACAAATAAGATTGCTGAAAAATTTTATGAAGCTCATATTCTGAGTCCTCAGTAATTAAAATTACACACATTTTGAAGAAAAGCATGCTTCTTTGCCAGATAGTAAATGGTATACTAAGTGTTAGATCCTACCATATCTGAGAAAATTTTCCAATATATTTACATGGTGATCTTTGCATTTTTATGCATACACCAACATTTTGAAACCATTACAAGAGTTTTAAAGAGGGAAAGAAATACAACCATTCCCACCATCAAATCAATGTCAACATGTTTCAGCAATAATTGACCATTAATTATCACATTCTTTTTTGTGGTGGGAAGTTCTTCATGATATGATATGTATGTTCTGTGAAAACAAATATTTGAATTAACAACAAATGTTTAAAAGTTATTTATAAGAACCAAGTAATGTTCATTGATCATATGATAGTTTTCTTTTGCTTATCGGGGTAGATATTTTACTGCTATTTCTAAATAAAATTGAAGCATTATCTTATTATATTTTTATCATTTGAGTGTAGCTATTCTGTAGGTAATTGTCACCCAAAGGGTTTTGTGAACATTTATTGAATAAAATAGAACTGTATGAATGAAATACAAATATAACTATATCTGTTGATGAACTGAGTGCTATGTTACATTAGCATCTCTACTTTACTGTAACCAGCATGGTGATTTTCAAACTCCCAGGTACTAAATAAGAATTTGTTTTTATTGAAACGACATAGTTAACATTGCCTCCCCTCCAAAAACTGCCATCAAGCATCTGTATGGCACTTTTTAAATTAGTAAAGCTCTACTACATTCTTTATTTTTTTACATGAAGAACAACCTTATTGTAGATTTTGCATTTCTCCTGCAAGTTTTCATAAACATCACCTCCATTATGCCATAAATCCATTTTACATACTATAACCTGAAAGGCTGTGTTTAATATATGACAATAAATAAACCAAACAGAAAACAAGCAACTGTCAGCAGTTTATGCGATCATCACAGCCTGCATCTCTCAGAGGGTCCACAGAAAAACCCAGAGTCCAGAGAGAGTGAACCCCAACAGACACAGCTTTGAGTGCAGAAAGATATGCTGCAGAGTATGACCCCAACACTCGTTTGAACTATGTTTACAGGGCAAGTAGTTCCCCTGTGTAGTCTTTTTCTTTTTTCCCCTCATTGGCAAGATGTCAGTAATAGCATTTTCCTAGTAAGTACTGAATAACTATAGGCATAAAAAATCCCAGCACTTCATAAATGTCCAACAATGTAACCTATTATTGTCATTGCATGTAATTCAGACTCTAGGCAACAGGAAACATTTTTAATGCATACATTTTCCATACTTGAAGTTGATTTGCAAATTAAGGATTATCCCTTTCTAAATTCCACACTTTTATAATTATCAATTTAGTTCTTCTTCTAGTATTATTATAATCATGTTTATGGGGACTGCAGGTAGAGAAATAGTATCCATTGGGGATCTTATCCTTGAGAGAAAGGAGTCATTTATTCCAGACAACAAGGAGCTTTCTTTGATTTGTTTTCTACTTCTTTTAGCCATTCCTCCTCTCACTACAATGTTTCCCCTTCCTGCTGGCTACTGAAAAACACGATCTACGTCTTCCATATGGATGATGGGAAGTCATGTAATTGGATGATCATCTGCTACCTCCCAGACACATTAGCAGGAAACTGGGTCAGAAGCGTTGACTGACCAGGACTCAAATCGGGACTCCCGTAAGGGATGTGGATGTCTTCAGGAGTACTTTACTTTGCTGTACTACAATTCCCACTCAAATGTCTGCACTTCAAGTGAGGTCCATCTGTAACCATAATGTTTAAAGTTTTTTCTTTTTGTAAATTTAAAAATTTGTGTGTATCAGAGATAATCTTGAAGTATATGGGAGAAAGTATACAAACTACACATGGCAAGAGAAGTGAACCTGAAAATGAAAGCCTGGCAAATGTAATTTCAACAGTAAAATAATAAAACAGGCCAACAAGATGGAATTTATCAAAATCTGGAGGTGATGGAATTCTAAGCAGTAAGCAGCATGCCTCTATAAAGAGCAAATCACACCTGACACAATCAATAGCTCTTTACAGCAGAACGACAAAATCAGAGAGTGAAGGAGACCAGGTAAATGTTGCCTGTTTGTATTATCACAATGTGTTTAAAATGGTCCCCACAAATTTTATGTTCAACTCCAGCTAGCACTGATTCAGACATGAATGCCTTGTAAAAAGGTTTGAAAATAACATGAAATGTCACAGATAATGACAATGCAGGTCATTGTAGGGTGCTGGAGTTAATAAAGCTCATTCACTGCATTTCCCAAACTGATGAAAGGGAAAAATGTATCAGAATTATGGATAACGTGCTTACTGAATAGAGCATTTCACAGAAGAAAATTAGGTTGCTTTTAGAATATAATGAATAATCTAAAAGGATTCTAGACAAGATCCTTTTGACAACTATCAGCTACCTAAAAATAAAACAGACTGAGCTAATGAGAAGTGCTCTAGACAAAGAACCAGGGAATCTTAGAATATGTTTTGCACCCACCTTCCCCAGAGGTGGTATTTCATGAGTAATTTAACCTTTTGGGATTTACAGCCAAACTCTGACAATAGTATTCAACAAGTTATGGCAGGAAGTAATTCATGCCAGTTGAACACCTTGGCTGTTTGACTACAATTTGGTTAGTCTCTAGGTCCCTTCTCAATTGTGGCATCCCTTGCTCTTAGATATGAATTATCATAGATTTGGTTCAAGGATTCTTTTCCAATCCATTGTCTGCAAGAGATGAGTCAATACATAAGTTCAAAGAAATGAAAAAAATAATAATAATACAGGTGGGTGGTAAGTTCTAAGGAAACACAAAGAAATAAGAAAGTATCACAGGAAAGGGAGTTAACTTTCAAAAAAGAGACAAAATCTTGTCTTGAAGAACAAGGAGAGAAGAGATGGGCACTAGAGACAGCAGATAAGAAACTTCCCTCAAGGATACATGAGAAAAATAAATCCTGCTCGGTTAAACTCAGAGTGTTTGTTTTTAGGAGCAAATGGAATGACTCAAATAACAATACATACCGAAGATTTTAATAACACTATGATTAGTTTAAAGTGAAAATTTCCTAGTGAGCTAAGATCTAGGTTAGACTTAAACACAACGGCCTACCTTCAGCCCACTCGTGGCAGTGTTAGCATTGTAAACGTTTACCAAGTCCTCTAATCCTGTTTCTGAGACATGAGGAGGGTGGGAGATACCACACACTGCACAGACCCAGAAATATGTTCTCCCAAGAGACTGACTCACACAAGTAGGAGGTGAAGCCTCCTACAAACCAGCATGGATTCACAGGCAGCAGCTGCCCCCTGCCTCCTCTTCAATTACGTTCCCCAGGCAGAGAGTGGTATACCACACCCATCATCCTAGTCCAAAAGTTTGAAATCACCATTAGCCTCCTTCCTTCCATGTTTGATTTCCTAGTAAGTTGTCATGTTTCTAATTTTCATCTTTTTATTTCTTTTTATGTTGGCACCAACAAATAAACCTCTTCAATGGAGAATTCAAACCATCCTACCTGGAGTCTGTATTGAGATGCCTCACTCCTCTGTACAGATTCAGCATAGAAAAATGAGGCTTTTAACTTGTATTCTTATTCAAAGCTCATCCTTAACACATGCCCATCACTAATTTCAGTGAATCACACTTCATCTGCACAGAAATGATGCTGATCTGATCATTGAGAAGATGGAGATTCCAGGATGTCCCCCCTCCCCTTTAATTCAGTGAGGGTAGTATCCTAGATCTTCATTTTAAACAAACAAAAGAATTATTAAAAGCCTTACTACTAACTGTTTTTAGCACATTTCTGTCAACAGAGACTAGCTCTTTTTGAAAGTTGTGCTTGAATTTTAACTTCCATTTCCCCGTTTCTTCTTAGAATCCCATAAGCATACCACTTAGGCATGCTAATCAAACTAGGGATATAATACACAACCGATGTGTGCCCATTACATATTATCTATTATCGAATTATCTGTATAGACATCCAGGGTTATGTTGACAAAATATCAGCTGAGATAAGTTTCTGGTCTCCAAGGGGTTACTAGTTCAAAGAAATCTGTTAAAATGTCTCACAGTAAAAGAGAAAAAAATGCTAAAGTCTGTGTCTGTTCAAAAGAAGCTTGATTCATGGTCCTGTAATCTCACAGTTTAATTAAGTCTCGAAAAGGTATCTTTTCCTGACAAGAGAGGAACATTTTTCTTCCTCAGGAAGTCAAGTCATGAGATAATAACTATTTGTTTCCCTTTTCCTTCCTGGGATGAAGTTTCCAGTAGAAGGACATTTCACTATTCCCTTCAGTTACAGTACACAATCCACCACTCCTGTAGCTGAAGACTGGCACCTGCCTTTGGTCTGAAAATGGTGAAAAGAACAAATAGCAGATATGCCTAATGTTTCCAGGAAACGGTCAGGATAAAGATGGCAAAAGAAAGCCATGTTACATTGTAGGAGCTCATATTTCTAGAGTAGAACAGCCATGAACTCATGAACTCCATGTGATGTAAAAGAAATACCGTGGAAGTGAAGATAGTGGTATAGGTGTAGACAGATTTAAAGTGGCAAGCAATCATTAGATCGTGTGAAGCAAAGAGGGCAGATCCCAGGAAATGAGAGAGGACACATCAATTGCAGAGGGGTACCTGGAGACACTTAGACACAGGGAAGCAGCAATGATAACAGAGCAGTGTGGCATTGCAGAGACCAGATAAACCAAAGCAGTTGGCAAGTGGTGATCTGAGCTTCACGAAAAGCCAGAACTCCCTGGTGGGAAAGGGATTTCATTGCGAGTTCAGGAGGTGAACACAGGCAAAGAACTGTCCATCCTGCTGATTTGTTTGATGTAACCATAAGCAGAAAAGGAGCAGCGGACTCCAAGGGGTGGTGCAGGTACAAGGTGGATCCCACAGCTAAGGTCCCCACTAGTGCTATATCAGGTGCCATTTTGTGTAGTGGGGCAAATGCTATGGAACTGAAGGACAACAGTAAGCTTCACACACACTAAACTGTGAGCCATCAGGAACCATTTTGTGCACAGGGTCAAAGGTTGTGGGACTAGAGGGACAGCAGCGAGCTGTGCAAGTACTAGGCTAAGAGCAAAATCATTTCCAGTTTGATGCATTGCATTGGTCTCTGAGACAAAACAGTTCCAGTATATCATTCTACAGGTTCCATCCAAAACAGGTCCAGGTGACCTCTAGATCTAATGAACAGCAGACCTAGAACTGCACCAGTGCCATGGCAGGTACCATTTTGTGTAATGTGATAAAGGCTATGAAACTAGAGGGACAAAAGTGAGCTGCACATGTGTTAAACTGGGAGTGAAATCATTTCAGGCCCAATGAAATATACTGTTCCCCCAGATTCCAACCAAAATAGGTCCAGGAAGCACCCAGACCTAATGGCCAGCATGTTTCAGCAAGATCAGATTCACCAACAATAATGTCATATAGGACAGCTGGTGTCTCCCTAATCCTAGGTAATCCCTGAACCAGAAGTGGGAGAAAAGCTATATTGAAAACAGTGTTGCCACAGCATGGGATCACAGCAGGTGGAGAGTGGTAAGCCAGGAGCTGGAACTATGGAAGGATTCTGTGCTGAAAGCCTAATGGCTTTCAGAGAGCCCAGGCCTGAAATCCACTAGAGTAAGTGGCATAAGTGACTACAAACAAAGAATTGGGTACCAACTGCAATCAGTAAAATCAAACTGTAGATCTATAGGTAACAAAGCTTAGAAACCAGCCACAAAAGGAATCTAACAACCAGAAGTACAATGACCAAGAGCAAAAGAAGAGACAAAGGCCTAATGAATATTACTGAAGACTCTCCAAAAGCTTCTGTCAACCTTAGTTAACTGAGGAAGACATAAAGAAAATGGAGGATACAGAATTCAGAAAACTCATTATAAAGCTTCATATCGACAATGAGAAGAATATTCAGGAGTTCAAGGAACTTAAGGAATATGTCACACAGGAAACAGCAACATTGAATCAAATCAAGCCAAATTATTGGAAATGAAGCACATAATACAGCACATTAAAAATTCAGCAGAAAGTCTCAACACTAGAATGAATGAAGCAGAAGAAAGAATCTCATAATTGGAAAATACTTCTTGTCAAAATCGGGAAACAATCAAAAGTTGGAAGCAGAGCTGGGTCAAGCTTAAAAAAACATTCAATAATTAAGAGACACTATTAAAAGGCCAAATATAAGAATAATTGGAGTTCCAGAAAGCACAGAAAGAGTTTAAGGGTTTAAGGTTGTATTCAATGAAACAATAAATGAAAACGTCCTTAATATGAAGAAAGAATGCAGAAACAATATCCAGGAGGAGCACAGAAATCTCAACAGAGTTGACCAAAAGTGATCTCCATGACACATAATAATTAAGCTCTCTTCAGTTGAATATAAGCAAATGATAAGATTTAAGGAAATATGCAAATGAAAAAAAATCAATTGACATAGAAAGGAGTTTCAACCAGACTCATAGCTGACCTCTCAGAGGAAGCTCTGCAGACCAGAAGAGAATGGACTGATATATTCCAGACTCTGAAATTTAAAAGAAAAAAAAAATTGTCAATCCAGAATAACATGCTCAGCAAAGCTTTCCTTTGCTTGAAAATGAAATAAAAATTCTTCCACAGTGAAGCTCAAACAATTAACCTCTTTGAAACTTGCCCTAGAAATGAGACTTGAATATGTTCTCTTGACAGAGAAGAAGGATAGAACCCACCAAAACCAAAGGCAAACGTGAAGAAAATCCCAGAAACATAACAACAAAAGACTAAATCAATGAACAGCCCATTGCTAAAATGACAAAACTACCACCTATTAACCACAAATGTAAACAGATTAAATGCACCAATCAAGTGTTGTAGATTAGTGGAGTAGATAAAAAATCATCTATCTGTTGTCTACAGGAGATACATTTCACTAAGAAATCAGTGGAAAATGAAAATGAAAGAATGGGGACTGGCAGCATGGCCTAGCAGCTGAAGTCCTCTCCTTGAACACATCGGGATCCCATATGGGCACTGGTTCTAATCCCGGCAGCTCCACTTCCCATCCAGCTCTCTGCTCGTGGCCTGGGAAAGCAGTTGAGGATGGCCCAAAGCCTTGGGACGCTGCACCTGTGTGGGAAACCGGGAGGAGGTACCTGGATCCTGGCTTCGGATCTGCGCAGCACTGGACATTGCGCTCACTTGGGCAGTGAATCATTGGACGGAAGATCTTTCTCTCTGTATATCTGACTTTGTAATCAAAATAAATTTTAAAAATCTTAAAAAAAAAAGAAAGTGAAAGACTGGAAAAAGATATTCCAAGCTAAAGGTAAGGAAAATCGAGCTGATGTAACCACACTTTTCTCAGATAATATAGACTTTGATATGAAATGAAGAAGGACACCACATAATGATCAAAGGATCAAAGGATCCATCCAGCAAGAAGAGATCATCACAATTAATATTTACACACCAAATGCCGGGAATAGTTATGTGAAACAAATATCAATGGATTTAAAGGGAGAAATTGCCTTGAATACGATAATTGGTAGGGACCTTAGTACTCCATTTACATAAATGGAACAGATGGTCTAGACTGCAACTAAGCAAGTAAACAAAATAAATCACCAAGACTCTACAGCAAATGAACTTAGTTGATTTCTAGTGAACCATTCACACTACAGAGAATACACTTTTTTTTTCATCAGTACATGAAACTTTCTCCAAGACTGACGATGTTATAGGCCACAAAACAAGCCTCAGGAAAATTTAAAACATTTTTAAAATTACATCATGAGTCTTTTTAGACCATCATGGAGTGAAACTAGAAATCAATAAGTCAAAATACCCAAGAAGACTTGCAAACTTATGGAGACTGAATAATATGCTACTAAATGAGCAATGAGTGATAAAGGAAATCAAGGGGAAATTTTAAATTGCTTGAAACAAATGAAGGCATAAACACAACATATCAAACCTTATGGGACATGATCAGGACCGTGTTAAGAGAAAATTTCATCTCAATCAGTGCCTTTGTTAAGAACTTAGAAAAGCACCAAGTAAACGAGCTAACCTTACAGTAGAAGGAGCTAGTAAAACAACAGCAAAGCAATCCCAAGATTAGCAGGAAAAAAAAAGAAATAACCGAAGTAAGGGAGGAAATGAACCAAATAGAGATCAGAAAAACATACATAAGATCAATGAATCAAACAGCTGGTTATTTGAGAAAATCAACAAACTAGACACCCCACTAGCCTAACCAAAAAAACAAAGGAGTAGACACATATGTATAGAATCAGAGGCGAGAAAGGAAATAGAACAACAAATACCTTGGATATACAAAGAGATATTAGGAACAAGCAACCATACGTCAACAAATCAGAAGACCAGAAGAAATAGACAGGTTTTTGGACACACACAATCTACCAAAATTAAATCATGAAGCAATTAATCATTTAAATAGATCTGTAACATGGACTGAAACTGGATCAGTAATTAAAACCCTCCCAATCAAGAAAAACAGTTGGCTTCACTGCTGAATTCTACCAAAGGTTTCAAGAGGAACATAACCCAAACCAAACAGTAAAAAGGGACACAATCCTTCCAATAGACTTTAATATCAAAGCCAGATAGAGACACAATAAAAAAATAAAGCTACAGACAGTTATCCTCGATGAACATAAAGATCCTCAACAAAATACTAGCCAACAGGAGCCAACCATATACTAGCCCACACATATACAGCTAACTAATCTTTCAAAAGAAAACCAAAAAAATATAGGAAAAAAGCCTGGTCTCTTCAATAAATGCTGTTGGGACAACTAGAAAGCAGCCTGCAGAACAAGCAAGAGCCCAACCCATCACCTTATACAAAAATCAGTCCAAAATAGATCAAGCACCTAGAACTTCACCCAGAAACCATCTAATTATTAGGGGGAAACATTGCAAGCACTCTCCAAGATACAAGAATGCAGAAAGACTTCTTGAAAAAGATGCCCAAAGCACAAGAATTCAAAGCCAAAATAAACAAATAGGGCTGCATCAAACTAAAAAGCTTTTGTACAGCAAAATAAAATGGTCAACAAAGTGAGGAAGTAACCAATGAAATGGAGAAAATCTTTGCACACTACACAATTCCTATAGCTGGATATAGCTGATATCCAGGATTAACAAGAGCTTCAGAAACCCAGTGACAGCAAAACAACCCTGTGAAGAAATGGGCAAAGAACTCCAAATGGCTAATAGACTTATGAAAAGATGCTAAGGTTCCCTAGCCATCAGGGAGATACAAACAAAAACCACATTGAGATTCCACCTAATTCCAGTGAGGTTGGCCTATATTCAGAACTTTACTAACAACAACTGCTGGCACAGATACGGGGAAAAAGATACCCTCCTCCCCTACTGGTGAAAGTGTAGGTTAGTACAACCACCATGAAGAGTGCTTAAAGAACTGAAAATAAATCTGCTATGTGACCCAGAAATCCCACTACCAGTAATATATCCAAAGGATATGGAATCTGCATATGAAAAAGGGATCTGGAATCCTATATTTACAACATCACAATCTACAATAGCAAAGACATGGAAACAACCCCAATGCCAGTCCAAAAAAGAGTGGATAAATAAACTATGCTACATTTACACCATGGAACACTACTCAGCCATTACAGGGAATAAAATTCTACCATTTGTAACCAAATGGTCCCAGCTAAAGAACATTATGCACAGTGAAATAACTCTATCCTAAAAGACAAATACCATATGTTTTCTCTGATATAAGACAACCTTCATGCAAATTATAAGATTAATATCACTTTCTTCAATACTGTTTTTCTGCAACTCAAGGGTTTTGATATTTTCATCTTTATTTTTGTGTCTTTAAAATAGTTTTTTATTAAATTTTTCATGGACTCACAGATCACTAAGAAGGTTTTTTGTTTTCTTTTTCATTTCTTCATCAACACATCGCTTATTCAGTAGCATGTTATTTAACTCCATGGTGCTGTAAAGTTTTTTAACTTTATTCCTGTTATTGATTTTGGGTTTTGTTTTTTTTTTTACTTTTTTTTTTATTTAAGGGAATGTATAGTAACTCCGAAATCAAGACTAGCATATCCAGATGTGAAGACAGAACGCAATATGCATCTCTCCTCCCAAATCAAAGATGGACTCCCAATGAAACTGTTAGATATAACTTAACAGGATGCTGGACTGTCTGCCAGTGTCTATACCAGCAATGTCAGGATACACTTGAATAGCAGAATGATGGACTTAAGACAGTTTATGAAGTTTATGCTATTGTAATATCAGGGAAGTCGGTTGGGGGTTGAAGTTGGGATTTCCGGAGGAAATAAGAAAAATCCCAAAGCCTGTGGAATTGTATCATAAAGTTAAAAATAAAATAGAAGGGCAAAAAGACGTCATATTACGTGGCTGGAAC
Source organism: Ochotona curzoniae (assembly GCF_017591425.1). Classification (NCBI taxonomy): domain Eukaryota; kingdom Metazoa; phylum Chordata; class Mammalia; order Lagomorpha; family Ochotonidae; genus Ochotona; species Ochotona curzoniae. The sequence goes on along the minus strand of NW_024466502.1, from coordinate 34,976,072 downwards.
TCAAGACAACATTCCGTTCAGCAATCAGAATCAGAAGAGCTCAGAGGCATGCGGTTACAGGATATACAGTAATAACCAAATCAGGAAGCCAGTAATCTAGAGTTATTTCTGTACCCAAATCTCTTATACAAACAAATGAAAACTTAATATAGGGCATACCTTGTAGCTGAATATTTTTTAATTGACAAATAAAAGATGAATATGTTTTATCATTTATAACAAGTTCCTTTGAAACATATACATAGAACAGCTCAATTGCACTAATTAACATTTGTACTATTTCATATAATTATTTTTATGAGAATACTTAAAAATCTGCTTTTAACTATCTTTAAATGTCAACATACTCTTAACTATACACAGCATGTTATAAACTAAAACTCTGAAACTTATTTCTCCTAACTGAAATTTTGTAGCCACCAACCACCATTTCCCAAGCCCTCCTTTGCTGGCATTCTATGTTCTACTTCACATTCCCTTTCAGATTCTAAGTGAGATTTGTGATATTTATCTTTCTATGCCTATTTTTTTTTATTCCAAAAACATAAGGTCCTCCTTGTTCATTCACACTGTCACAAGTAAGAAGATTTTTTTGACTTTAAAAAGGGAGAATAATAATTCATTGTGTAATAAGGCATATATTTTTTTTAAGATTTAGTTTATTTTTATTGGAAAGGTGGATATACAGAGAGGAGAGACAGAGAGGAAGATCTTCAGTCTGGTGATTCACTCCCCAGGTGAGCGCAAAGGCCGGTGTTGTGCCAGTCCAAAGCCAGGAGCGAGGAACCTCCTCCAGGTCTCCCACACGGGTGCAGGGTCCAAAGCCTTGGGCCGTCCTCGACTGCTTTCTCAGGCCACAGGCAGGGAGCTGGATGGGAAGCGGGGCTGCCAGTATTAGAACCAGCGCCCATATGGGATCCCGGGCGTACAAGGCGAGGACCTTTAACCACTGCGCCATCGTGCCAGGCCCAATAAAGCCTATTTTTTGAAGTTCATTCACCAATTGATTCATTCTTCAATGAATTAGTTCAGCAATTAATACAGACTTATTTTGATTCCATGACTTGGCTACTGTGAATGGCCCTGCAGGAAACATGGAAGTTCAGGTATTTCTTTGGCAGCCTGATTTCATTTCCTTTGGTTATATGCCCAGTAGTGGCAATGCTGAATCATACAGCAGTCCTATTTTTAGTCTTTGAGTTTTTTTGCAGGGGAAACTCCATACAGTTTTCCATAATGACTCTACGGACTTGCATTCCAAACAATGTAAAAGGGTCCCATTTTCTCCAAATCCTTATGAATAATTTCTCATTCATCTTTTTGGTGTTATTCATTATAACATGAGGCAATAAAATTAATTTTCATTTATCTGATGGCTTTCACCATTTTTTCATATGCTTACTGTATATGACAAACGTGTATTCAAACCTTTTGTTCGTTTTTAAATTGGGTTGCTTATTTTCTTGCTATTGAATTAAATTTACATATATTTTTATATTAATCCATTATCGGGTACATGATTTGCCAATATTTCCTACCATTTGTAAGTTGGGCGTTGACTGCATCTTTAGATTTCAAGAAACTATTTAACGTTGAATTGTGAATTAGCCAATCACAGAAAGCCAGCTAGCCCATTGGTTACATACTTGAGTTATCCCACCACATGTATTCAAATATGTCAAGTGCTAATCTGTAGGGAAATAAGTGCTCTTTTATTTTTATGTTCAAGTTTCCCTGCTTGTGTTGCTACAACAGAGCTGTCTAAACCTCTGCGTTGCCCAATTTATGTATCCCTCTTTGCTCACATTTAGAGTGATTTATAATTTTTCTTTTATCAGTAGCCATCTGTGGACACAATGGAAGGAAGAGACTACTTTTGAGCAGAGGCAACAGAAAAAGAAAAAGGAAAAAAAAGCGATTGTGAATAGTGGAAATCACCAGAGAACCCCTAAATGAAACCCATGAAACACCTAGCCTTTGGAGGCCTGCAGTCCAGTGACCCACTGTGCGACAATCACAAGAACAAGAGTGAGTCACGTTCTCTCGTATCAAACAACAGCACCTGGGATCGTATCCTTTTAGCAGCCACATTATTAGGAGGCTTTCCAAAATCACTATCCAACTCAGTATTCCATGAAGAAAATAAAAATGAAAATTCCATATAACCACAAATGCTAAAGTATTCACTGTGGTTTTTTAAAGATTTAATTTATTGGAAAGGCAGATGTACAGAGAGGAGGAGAGACAAAGAGGAAGATCTTCCGTCCAATGATTCACTCCCCAAGTGGCCGCAATGCCTGGTGCTGCGCCGATCTGAAGCCAGGAACCAGGAACTTCTTTCCAGGTCTCCCACGTGGGTTCAGGGTCCCAAGATTTTGGGTCATCCTGGACTGCTTTCCCAGGCCACAAGCAGGGAGCTGCATGGGAAGTGGAGCTGCCGGGATTAGAACTGCTACCCATAGGGGATCCCAGCGTGTTCTAGGCAAGGACCTTAACCATTATGCTATCATGCTGGCCCCAAGTATTCACTGTTTTATAAATGATTTTGCCAGGTTGCTCTCTTCCAAAATATTTTAAGATACTTAAAACTCTATGTCTAACTTTTTTCTGCATTTTGCTTTACTTCTAAGATACTATAGTTTTCTTTCCCTTCATTCTCAGCACACTTTTTCTTAGAGCTATTAATAAGCATGAAAATCATTTAATTTCAGCTTTCTACCAGAGCTAATAATCAGCAAAATAACCAAATTGGAGAATTCTAGAAAAAAATAAGCAGAAAACATTTTGAAAGGAAAAAGCTGACTAAAAATTCAGTTGAGGAAGTCACCAAGAATTTACTTTCAGCTGTATTTAATACAGTATTCTAGTCTTTATATTTTGTAAACTTATTGAATTGCCTAAAACCAACAGACCTTTCTAAAGCGATTCTAATTGAAGTTGGAGTGAGTTTTGATGTTGAAATAGGAGACTAACACTTAGCGATCTGAATATTTAAAGGAATCACCATTCTGAGATAAAATAGTTGAACAACTTCATGATACCTGTCATGCAATTGAACCATTTAAACAGAAGAAACTCACAAGAGTCAGTGTTCTGGAGTCACGGTACAGGTCATTCTCTGCCTGTTACTTTTCAAGCAAATTGGTCACAGCATTGTTGGAATAAGTTATAAGAAGTAAACTCCAATCACACATTTGTGATCATTAAAAATAAGTTAATGGAGCCCTGCACGGTAGCCTAGCAGCTAAAGTCTTTGCCTTGCATACCCAGGATCCTATATGGACACCTGTTCTAATCCTGGTGGCCCCAGTTCCCATCCAGCTCCCTGCTTGTGCCTGGGAAAGCAGTCGAGCATGGCCCAGTGCCCTGGGACCCTGCACCCACATGGGAGAGCTGGAGGAGGTTCAGGGCTTCTGGCTTCAGATTGGCTCAGCTCCGACCGTTGCAGCCAGTTGGGGAGTGAATCAATGGACGAGGATCTTCCTCTCTGTCTCTCCTCCTCTCTGTATATCTGATTTCCCAAGAAAAATAAAATAAATCTTTGAAAAGTATGCTAATACATTCTTTGATGCAAAGATAGGTATTGGGTTAAAAGCACTAAGTAACTAAGTACAGCAAGGGTTCTGACTATTTTCACAAACACTAAATTATTTATGTATTCAATCCAAATACCATGGTTAAATAACCTGGAAGAAAAAGTAGTAATGTGGAGATTACTAAAGCAATCAGAAAGAAAGAGAAGCCAAAGACAGAACTTCACATCAGAAGCCTGCTCACTTCTCCCACTGTGGCTAACGCAACTACGAATCATTTTAATTAATCTGCCATAAAATGTCACAGCCCAAATGAGTTCAAAGGATTTCAATTCAATCCACAGTGCATCACAAATACCACCAGGAACTAGAGCCAATGCTTCAGCATTAAATCTGAGAGACATGTAGATAAGTAGACAGGTGTATGCACAAAAGAATAAAGTATAGTAGAAACCAATTACAGCAAAGTCATTTTTCTTCCATAAGAAAAAATTGTATTATGAAAAGAAAAATTGCTACAACAAAAGGAACTCTGATTTCTCTAATGATTGAAGTATCTGCATACCTCCTTGATGAAATAAATTTCACTCAGGGTAAGTTATAAATAAATTGTCCAGTTTGCCATGAACATTATAGCTCCACCAAGAAACATACCTCCTGCACTCTAAGATATACTCAACATTTCATGTCCTGAAGAATCAGATGTAATCATTGGGGCATTTATAATGAATATGATATTTTCATGTCTATGGTTAAATAAATAGATGATAACAAAGTCTAGAGAACATCTGCTTCCAAATAAGAGACTAACAAAGGCTCTTGTGCTTGATTTGTTACTAAAATATTTGCCAGGGTACAGAGATCTAACATGTAACATGTAACATTTTGCAGGAACATCACCACCCAATGAATACTACTCTGGAAATCTTCGGCTTTCAGATCCATGGTACAGTACTCCTTTTGCCACATCACACTGCTATTGGTGGCAGCCAAACACTTCAGCACAGCAAAGAGGTAATCAGCAAAGAGCTCATTATTCAATTATCAGTGGCTGGTTGAACTCTCAATATAGACTGAGCATGGCTTTGATAGTATGCAGATATTCTCAAAATGCTCCATAATAGTACTATCACAACATAAAGTATTTAGAACTGTTTTTTAATTATTAAGGCATGTCTATCTTTTTCTCACTCAATGTAATTAAGATGCTATTGTTCCCAAAATGAACTTTAGGGCCTCTAGTATTTCAGGGGTGCTAACCTGTTATGTTTAGAAATTTTAAAAGGCTGAGAGGAAAAATTTAGGGATTTTATTTTTGAAAAATTCTTTATAAGCAACAACCTACCAGCGAGTGTTTGATTCAACAACATCTTCTATTATGATTAGGATTAATTCAATATGATTTCTGTGACCTTGGGGAGGATCTTTAACTTCCCTGGCTTGCACCTGCAGTGACAGTGGCACTTTGTAATGAGCATATGTCAGAGAGCCTAGTGCAGTTCCTGATACAAACCAGATATTCCTCATACTATTTCTTCTGTTTTGAACAAACATTTCCTTTATTCCTTCTTTGCCTACCTTAAATCACATTGTTATTTTTTCTGTTATTCCTTCCTGACAATATGGCTTACAGACATGCAGCAAGGCAAAAGAGTTAATAGAAAAATATAGGTATGTCCCATTTCTCCCATTATACCATTTTCAATCATTCCTTCATTACAAGTAATATTATGTGTTTCCAATTATGGGTCAAAATAGTTTGGATTCATACATCCATAGTGGCTTCAAAAAGTTCATGAAAAATGTCAATTGTAAAAGAACTATTCCCAGAGTAAAAGGTGTTTTACACCAAAGTAAACGTCACTTTTTTTCCATCACTGAAACTTCTTTGTTTTTGTATCAGAGAGACAGAGAGGAGAATGAGACAGAAAGAGCTCTTACTTGCCAGTCCAATCCTCAGACACTGCAATAGCAAGTGTCGGGTCAGGCTGAGCCCAGGAGCCAGGAAATCAATCTGGACTTCCAAAAGGATGGCAGAAACGAATTATTGGAGTTACTTTTGCCTCCCATGGTCAGCAAAAGTGAGGATGCATAGCCAGTTATCAAATCCAGGTACCCCGATATATGACATGAGTGTGTTCACCAGCATCTAATCTAAGCTCAATGTTCACCCCGATTCCATTTTCTTATCAACTTTTTGCAGTAACCTTGTGTTTATGTTTTCCTTGTCTGTCATACCTCTTGATCATTACTTCTGTAAGGAAAGATATATTTTCATGCTTACATCCTCAGATCTTACCATACTTAGAATACATAGGGGCCAGTACAGTGGCGTAACTGGCTAGTCCTCCAATTGCCCCCAGGTGGGGGCTGGTTTATGTTTCAGCTACTCCACTTCCTGATCCAGCTCCCTGGTTTTGACCTGGGAAAACAGCAGAAGATGGTTCAAGTCCTTGGGACCTTGCACCCATGTAGGAGACCCAGAAGAAGCTACTGGCTTCAGATTAGTGCAGCTCCGGCCACTGGACCATTTGAGGAATAAACCAGCAAATTGACAACAAACTTTTTTCTGTCTCTCTCCTCTCTCTCTCTTCCTCTCTCTCTTTCTCTCTCTCTCACTCTTAAAAACAGAATATATAATGAATTCAAAATAACTGTGCGTTTAACAATGAATATGGAAATAGAAACTGTATTTCCTGTTCCTGGAACAGAGAACATATAAAATAAAAATTTTAAAGTCTTATATTCAAAATTCTAATCAGATTATAAAATGCTCTCATGTCCATCCTCCATTTCTTTTATGCATACAGTACTCTCAAGTCTTGTAGGAGCACGATACTGAGTCAGCATTCTGTCTTCACAAATCACCAGATCTAAGGTTATTTTGTGATCTCTTTGTCTCCTGGTCTCTGAATAATATTCTCATTTTCAGACAACATCGATGTCTGTCTTATCTTCTACTTTAATTGTTGTGAGGATCAAATGAGAAAAACCAAGAAAACATACACATTGGAGATATCCATGAATTCTCAAAAAAAAAAAAAAAGAAGATTAGCGATGAAGAGCTTTTAGACACAAACATCACTTAGAAATAAAAATACTAGGGCTTGACTCAGTAGCCTAGTGGCTGAAGTCCTCATTTGAATGTGCCAGGATCCCACATGGGTGCCAGTTCTAATCCCGGCAGCTCCACTTCTCTTCCTGTTCCCTGCTCGTGGCCTAGGAAAGCAGTCCAGATGACCCAAAGCCTTGGGACCCTGCACCCGCGTGGGAGACCTGGATAAAGAGGCTGTTGTGGTCACTTGGGGAATAAACCAATGGACAGTAGATCTTTCTCTCTGTCTCTCCTCCTTTCTGTATACCTGACTTTCCCATAAAAATAAATAAATCTTTTTTTTTTAAAAAAAAGATAAAAGTTCTTATAACAAATACTAGTATTTCATGTAACCAGCAACCTACAGCAAATCAAACCTGCAAGAAAATAAATCCAACTATTTACAATAGATTAGAGAGAAATCCATAGTACAGATTAACTATAAGGCAGTTGCCGCTTGAAAAATAATAGATAGTAACATTTCAAAGAGTTTATGGAGATACACACTATGAAAAAATTGTGAGTGCATTTTGAGTTCGTTGAGGCAAAATAAATGTATCTTTCATTTCATTTTTCATTAATTTCAAACGACCTTTGAATTTACACATACATTATTGAACCAATATCCATGCTATTAGACCTAAATATGTAAGATGTATTCATATAAATTAATGTACAATTAGAGAGAAGGAATCCATGCAAAAACAATTAGCAATACTAGGATATCAACATTTTACTCCATCAGCTTGAAAATCATTGCTTAAACATTGCTACATCCTTGATTCAAGGGGAGAAAGAAAATGAAGCCTTACAATCAATCCCCAAAACTTCGACAAGATGTTGATTGACTGGACTACAAGACTTCTAGGATATCCAACACTCAAACTGGAATTAAATGCGCAAACAAAATGTGTGAATGATAACTTCTGAATCAACTTCGCTGAGCAAGCATTGGTGCTAGATATTTGTTCAAACACTTTCTTTATGTTTCCATGAGGGTGGTTTTGGACAAGCTTAACATTGAAACCAGTGGCTTTTGTGCAAAAGTAATTTCTCTCTACAACATGACCCTCATCCAATTAAAGACCTGAATAAAACAGGAATCTGATCACCCACCAGGAAAAGAGACCACAGGTCAGCAGATTATCTTTGGACTTGAACTGCAACATTGTTCTTCCGTGAATCTTCAGCAAACCAGCCTACCCTGCAGCTTTTACGCACGTCAATTCATATATTCCCAATTCTCATGAATCATCTACCTATTTATATATAAGTCATCCCAGATTTAAGAAGGGAAATACATTCTAGCTCCTTTTTTTTTGAGAAGTAGAAACACACCCAGAGTGAGAGACAAATGACACAGAAAGAAACCATTCTTATCCAGTAGTTTATTCTCCAAATGCATTAACAGAAGAGGCTGGGTCAGCCTGAAGCCAAGAGCCATGAAATCAATCCAGAACTGCCACAAGAGCGGCAGAAACTCACCTTCTAATGCCTAATGTTGTGCACTAGCAGGATGCTGGAATCAGAAGCCTAAGCTAGGACTCACACCTAGGTATTCTAACATAGGATTATTGTCTTAAATGCATTTCAGTTGCTATGACATGTGCTTGTCCTGGACTTCATTTTTTTTAATTTGTTTAATCTGAAGGCCTAAGAGACAGAGGGATACAAAATGGAGGGAGATTTCAGTTGAGAAGAAGACGGACTTCCCATGCATTTGTTCATTACCCAAGGCGCACAATATCTAGGGTTGAGTGAAGCGAAAGCAAGGTACTGAAAACTCAACACCAGTCTCCCGCACAGGTGACAGGGTCCCAAGAACTCGAACTTTTCACCAGCATCTTTCAGAGTCTTCCACATTAGTAGAAGCTGGAGTTAGCAGTAGTTCTGAGATTCCAATCAGGCACTCTAATATGTGATGTGGGCACTCCAAGCAATGTCTTAGCACCTGGACCAAATACCTATCCCAGACACCATTCTTTTTTTTTTCCTTAAAGCAAATGATTTATTCTTAAACAGCAAAGAGCAGACCTTTCAAGGTACAGTTGATATTCTATATTTGCAGGTTTTAGAGAAGATAAAATAATCTGTTTGTGGAATATTTATCTTATTTTAGGGGAAATGAGCAGTGACTTTAAAACTTTCTGATGATAGAAAATAAAACATTACATCATAAATAGAATAAAGGAAATAATAGAAAATTTAGGTGACTTTTGTGATCAAATTACCAATGGGACCCTCTGTTTTGCAATCAAATTACCATGGAGCCTCAACTATTTATATTCATCTTACAGGCAAAAACAGTTAATATCTCTCAAGAGCACCCCCCACGCCCAGATTCTCACACAAACACAGCTTTTCTATGTACATAACAACTATCCACCTTGGTTCGAAAAGTGACATCCCAAATTATTGTTTCAGTATCACTTTCTAGATGTAGTCTCATAGATACCTGTGAAACTTAAGTTTCTTAAAAGCCATTTTTATTCACCTAATCTACATCAAATCTTTTAGTTCTTGCTGATTAAGACATTTTTCAACTAAAAAGACAAGTCTTTCACAATTCATACACCATAAGGAACCCAGGACATCATAATCCCTCTCATTTGAAAATAATACTTCCATCTAAAAAAAAAAGTCACTACACAATATTCATTCTGAAATCATGCTGAGCTGATGTTACCAGTTCCCGGAATCCTGGCGTGGACAATGTCTTTATTAGATTCTCATTCTACTACCTGAGAGTCCAGGGTAACCGTCAGTTCTTACCACCACTCTCCTGTCTGTTCGGGTCTTAAATATCCTTTCTCCATTACATGTTATTTTTGAAGAAAGGGTCTGTGCTGCAGCTAAGTTTCTCAAATTGATTTCTGACCACATGAAATGGAAAGTCCACAGTCCCTTCTGCCATGGGAACAGTGTTAATCCCTTTTAGTTCAATTTGGCTGTTCTGCCAATACAATCCAACTAAAAGCATTCTGTTTTGGGGGAGCGGGTGCAGGCATTTAGACTAGCAGTTAACACACCTGTGTACCACAGACTCCAGTCCTTGGATTAGATCCCTGGCTCCAAGTGCCGACTTCATCTTCATTCTAATATACCTGAGGATGCAGTGGCAGTAGCTAAAGAAATTAAGCTTCTATATTTCATGTCTTGACAAAGGGTCTCATATTCCTCACTCTAATGTGGTCTTTGATTTCACTTCAATTTTGAGATTTAATTTTATTTTTGAGATTTAATTTTATTTTGAGACCTTAACTGGAATAAACAATGGCAGAAAAGAAGTACTTTCATTTTTCATCTAAAACGGTCCTCTATAACTCTATGTACCATGTGCATGTCTAGTAAGTTCTTCCTTTAGTTCATGTCTTTTCTGGAAACAGCCTGCCATATGCAGCCAAGAGCAACAGTTGACACTTTTCAACATATGCTTGAAACACCTTCATCACCCTAGGAAGCTTGATGGAACAAACTGTAACTTCGCAATTGCCACAGGCCACATTAGTCGAGGTTTTTGTTCCTACATAACAGGATCAAGACTGTTTTCAACCTCTACCTACCATCTTGTTGCAAAACCAATGCAACATATTTTGGAATTTTGTTACAGCAACATTCTATTTATAAGTTCCAAATGCTGATTCAACCAGATATTGCTATCCAAGAAAACACCCAAAAACAGGATTTAAGAAACAGGAATATTTTTTTCCGAAAGTTTCACGTGGTGGCTGGTCAAGACTTAGCTGAAATGATCTCAAATCAGAACAGCTGCGATCAGATGATAAGCCAAGCTGGAAACATTGCTTTGGCTCTCGCAAACACCTCAATCCTCCAATCTACACTTCCTTTCTGTTCATTGATAGGCTAGCTTGGGATCAATCTTATAGTTTGGGCTGAACTATAGGATAGTGGACATATGCAATGCTACCTGGGCCTAGATTTAGAATTTACTCCCTTCAGCTGCATTGTCTTGTCCAAAACAATCCACAAAAGGAAATCACATACAAAACAAGGAGAAAAGATTCTATTCATTGTTAAAAGGCCCTGAAGAGTCACATCGCAAAGTCTATGCATACAAATGGGACGTATTATTTTGCAATCTCCTTGCCAGGCATGGAATATCACAGGACAGAAAAAAATGGAAATGTAACAACACCTGCTGCCAGGCTAAAGACACAGATGTGCACAATTCTACAAATCCTCCCCTGCTTGTGCCCTTCTTACAAGTTATTGGGGAGGCCAGGATGGTGACAATTCATGGGACATCATATGGTTGACAAGATTTCATAGAATTATGTTACCAATTCTGCAAATGGATAATTATTCCAACTTCTATGGTATAGCTGGATCCATAGGGCTGAATTTTACCAGATATTCCTCTAGGGCACACAATCAGAAGATAACTGGGTTAACACCTAAGTCTTAAGGTGTCAAGTCAGCAGATTCAAAAATTCTACAGCGGAAGGGTTAAGGATTGGCAAACTAGGGGATGAACTAACAGAATTTTCTGTCACCAACACTCTCTCACACCACACTAGTACTTGGTATCTCTTTGTTCTGCTTCTGAGCTTTTCCAATATGTTGTCTTCCCTCTTGTACCAGGTGGTACTCTATTCCCTGAAAATTTTTTTGAAGACCGATTCCTCACTATCTGAGAATGTGACCTTAGGTGGAAATAGATTCTTCATATGAGTAATTCATTAAAACAAGATCCTATCTTAGATAGGGTAGACATTAATCTGCTTTTCTTGTGAGGAAAATAAAGCTGAACCCACACAGAAAGATACATGCACAGGGGAAGATGGTTCATGACAATGGAAGCAGAGATTGGACGATATCCTTACACACAGATGCTTCAAAGACTGTCAGCAACTGCTAGAATCTAGAAACATGGTAGAAATGTTTATCTTCCAGAACATTCAGAGGCAGCATAGCACTGTCAATACCTTCATTTCAGGCATGCAGATTCTGGAACTATGAGAAAATAAATGTATTTAATCCAGTCGGTAACAGGGTATTAACAGCAGCCTTACAACTTCTTTCCCATACTTCCTGTACGGAAGACAGACTTCTCACCTCTACCCTCTTTGGGTTCTTGCTGGACCTGAGAATTAAAGTGACATAAGATTTATTAACAAGAAAATTAATCAAGGTTTATATGGCACAAGAGCCCTGATGCGGAAACAAAAAATCACAAGGGCCAAACTCAAATGCTTTCATATTAGGCTGAACAAAGAGAGGTTATTGTGGCAGAGAAAGTTATATGGAGAAGCTGAAGGAAGATTATTTAAATAAGATCCATTTGTAAAGAATTATCTGGCTATGACTGCTCATCCTAGCAGTGTTGCTGAACTTCTGGTACCGAGAGGGCACAATGGGAGTTGTTATCTCCCATTTCCAGGAAGAATGATGGGTTTAAGAGGCCCTTCATGCTTCTGCTCTTTTCTTCCTTTTTTTTTTTTTGATTTATTTATTTTTTCATTGGAAAGTCAGATTTACAGAAAGGAGAGACAGAGAGAAAGATCCTCCGTCCACTGATTCATTCCCCAAGTGGCTGCAATGCTGGAGCTGCTCCAATTTGAAGCCAAGAGCCAGGAACTTCTTTCAAGTCTCCCACATGGGTTTAGGGCCCCAAGGTTTTAGGCCACCCTCTGCTGCTTTCCAAGGCCACAAACTGGAAGCTGAATGGGAAGAGGGGCTTCTGCAACACAAACCGGTGCCCATATGGGATCCATAGCATGTGCAAGGTAGGGACTTAAACTGCTAGGCTACTGTGCTTGGCCCGCTTCTCCTTTCAAGCACCTTTATTGCAAACTAATCTTCATATCAAAGTGGCATATTTTACAGGGAATATCTGTCACCATTTATCACAAACTTCTTGACAATAAATGCACTAGTCCATACATCTGTATAATCTAATGAAATAGAAAAAATGTTGACAGACAAGTAAACATTTGCATTTCCTAAAATAAATAAGGGAGATGTCAGCGGAAATCAAGAGCCTGGGTTGGTAATATTATCATTTTTTTTTCTCGAATGCTCACAGTTTCAGGCCTCCTCTACCTGAAAGAGTCACTTGAAGCTAATCTCAAAGTTCCAGAACAATTTCGTTTGACCTTTAGTTAAAGACCACCTCAACCAGCAACTGACTTTCTTCCATCCCCCGGGCTACTGCAAAAAGCAGTTCTCACATGATTCTGCTTGGGAATCTGAAATTTGTTCATCCTAAAAGAAGCCAACCAGAAAGTGCTAAACCAGGCAATAACAAGTATATTTCATTACATTTTTCGAAAGAATATGCAGGGAAGAAAAACGAATATAATAAAAAAGTCCGTTTATCTGAAAACTATGTTTTCTTATGCTAAGTATTGTGTTTATAGAGCCAATACATCATGTCCACCGATAAGTGGAAGTGAAGCATAATTATTCTACACATTATTTGCTGTAGAATGTGAGTATTTCATTGGCATTGGATAATTTAAACTCACAGAGTAGTGACTGAAGTATATCGCCAGCATTTCACGCAAGAACTGGATTGTTTAGTAATTTGTGTACCAGAGAGAACACATCAAAATAATTCAGGAGACAGACAAGGGCAAAATGTGTGGAGATGGTGCATTGTATTAGATGAATATGACACTGATCAATAACTGATACAACCTGTCACCTAGCTTGTTAAATACAAGTTCATAATTCAGAGTTGTGGGAAATGAGAAGGAAACAATGATTCCACCACAGACAGCAGCACTGATGATCGCAGAGCATCTGCTGGATTTATTCTTCCTTTTATCCTTATCACTCCTAGAACAAACAGCAGGTGAAGGGACATATATGTATATGTACACCTGTGCATACATATTACTATGGAAATCAGAGTACTTTGCTGTTAAAACGTTGTCTCTGGAGCAAGGTACATGAGTTTGAATCCCAACTTTACCATTTACTATTCTGCAAGCATACCTGTAAAATAGAAATCACGTAGTTTACATCTCACATATACTACTCTAATGCATTGAAGAGGATAATGAATGAAGAAATGAAACCTAAAGCATGGAATAAATTGTCATATATGTTCTATATCATCATTCTCACTATTATACACATGCACATGCTTGGTTATCAATATATTTAGCTGTATGGACTAACAAGTTTGAAATTTGGAGAATTAATATTAATTTAGCCTTTAAAAATATTTTTTTAAATGCAAGTCATAAAAATGTCAGAATCCAAACTTAATCAAGTAGATATTTAATTAATCAAGTTTGTTCAGCATTGATAATTTCTGTCAGATAGTCAACCTGGATCCAATCTATTCAGTGATGGACCATTTGAGTTACACTAAAAAAGATTAAATAATATGATTAAAAGCAAACAAGCAACTAGGTTAACTTGTCTGGCTCTACAGATTGTAACATAAAACACACTGCACTTGAGAGACCTATTCTCTATGACACAGCCTCAGCTATAGTGGGCATCTGGAAATAAACCAATGGATGAAACAGCTTGCTCTTTCTCTCTCTCTCCCTCTCCCTCTTTCTTTCTCTCCCCTCCCTTCTCTTTCCCTCCCCAATTTTCAGGAAAAGTCAGAATAGCAAAGAATAGCTTTGTCTTTAAAAAAAAAAAAATCTATGGAAAATATACATTACAACTGCAAATGAAGGCACCTACAGGATGATCTTATGAAACTTAATAGAAAGGTTTTTTTTTTTTTCTATGTAATAGTTGCTTGGATATTTCAAAAGAAACATTACACTTTTTCTGCCAATATAGGTGCATTTTCACCTGCCATAATTTTACCCACACAATAGATTCTGTTATTGCTCCAAACATTTCTTGCAACTATTGGGTTGATTTCACTTCTCCACATTACTAATAATCTGGGTATTATTCTTTTCATTGATCAAAAAAAGCTGGAAAAGCCTTTACTTGGTTCTACCATCACCATCTTTTTTTTTTACTTGCATGGAAGAATGAAATAATAAAAATTTACTTACTCCAAAACAAACCAAAAAAGCCATAGTAACAAGTAAATACCAGGATTCTTTAAACCAATTTAATCAATCACCAATAGCTTTATTGCCATGGTAATAATCATCACTAGAATTGCTTCAGAAACATCAGCCAATGACTGACAGCCTCTTCCAAAAGCTATCCTTTAGGACATGGACTTACAAAAGAAATATTCTGTGAATGTCAATGAATCAACAGTAGTCGCACCACAGCAACCATATTTCTAGAACTCATTCATATACCCCTCTCCTTTCAGTCTGCCAAGTTCCAACCTCCACTTTTCTAAAAGCCCTCTAAAAAAAGCATATTCTAAGGAATAAAATCAGCCCTAAGCTTTTGTTTCAGATATTAAGTGAACATGAGTCTTGTCTTTTGATACATAGTAAGAAAATGACCACATGGAAGCCATTCGATCAGTTTGAATTCCAGGAACAGATACACATGTGGAGTACAGCAATGGTTGATACATAACAAATCTTTAAGATTAGTGAAAAATATGTGTTGTGTAAGTCATGGAGATTTGGGGACAGTTTGATAGCATGGAATAACTTAGCTTAGACTCAATTATAAAAGCTAGAAGTAAGAGCCGATGATAATCCTCCAATTGCAAATGCCAGAATCTCAAAAGACCAGTGTCACAGAGGCTCCACTTCCTTTCCAGCTCCCTGCCTGTAGCCTAGGAAAGCAGTAGAGTATGGCCCAAAGCTTTGGGACCCTGCACCCACGTGGGAGACCCAGAAGAAGCTCCTGGCTTCAGATCAGCCCCCACTTTCACCCATTGTCTGACTTTCACAATGAGTTTCATGAGATACATTCAAATAATAAAATATAATACAAACATATGAAATGAGATAATTATAAGTATACTATGCAGGCCTGGCGGCGTGGCCTAAAGGCTAAAGTCCTCACCTTGAACGTGTCGAGATCCCATATGGGTGCCAGTTCTAATCCCAGCAGCTCCACTTCTCATCCAGCTCCCTGCTTGTGGCCTGGGAAAGCAGTATTTACTTATTTGGGGAGTAAACAAGTAGATGGAAGATGTTTCTCTTTGCCTCTCCTTCTTTCTGCAAATCTTCTTTTCCAATAAAAATAACTGAATCTTTAAAACAAACAAAAACTAATAATCTATGTTAGAACTACAAGAAATACACAAAGAAAATATGCAGCTATAATGTCTGTCCTATCTCGTAAACTCCATAAAAGCTGAGGATCAGATCAGGATCAGATCCCTCTTCCTTCATTTATATAATGATTCAGTTTTCAACTTCCCACACAGTATTCATTCAAAGGTTTCAGCTTATTGTTTCATTAGAAAAAGTTGTTAAATAAGTGATTTTCAACAGTTTATCCTTTTTTAAAAAGTATTTATTTTATATGAATGGCAGAGTAGGGAGACAGTGCCAGGCCAGGTCAAAACCCAGAGTAAGTAGCTTCATCCAGGTGTTCCACATGAGGACTTATACTATTTTCCACTGTTTTCCCAAGTGTGTTAGCATGGAGCTGGACCACAAGTAGAGCAAACCCGACTTGAACCCAGAGCCCATAGAGAGTACCATAATTGCAGACAAGAACTTATTGTGCCATGCCACAACACCCTGCTCTAAGATTTCGCCTTTTTACCTAAAGAGTATTAACATGGGTAAAATGCAATACACTATAAAAATGGGGCAACAGAAATAATGACATACTACAAAATACATTATAAGCCACATGATAATCCACAAATTTCAGTTTTGAAAGAAAACCTTCATAGGAATCTACATCCAATTTTACAGTGAAAACAAACAGTAAAGCCAAATTTATCTTTAAAATACGTTAAAGTTTGCTAGATTGTATCTATCTCAAAGTCGCATAGTCTACTTATTTTTTTAAAGATTTATTTATTTCTTGGAAAGTCAGATATTTAGAGAGGAGGAGAGACAGTGAGGAAGATCTTCCGTCCAATGATTCAATCTGCAAGCGAGTGCAACAGCCGATGCTATGCTGATCCGAAGCCAGGAGCCAGGAACTTCTTCTTTCCCAGGCCACAAGCAGGGAGCTGGATGAGAAGTGGAGCTGCCGGGATTAGAACTGGCACCCATATGGGATCTCGACACGTTCAAGGTGAGGACTTTAGCCTCTAGGCCACGCTGCCAGGCCTGCATAGTATACTTATAATTATCTCATTTTATATATTTGTATTATATTTTATTATTTGAATGTATCTCATGAAACTCATTGTGAAAGTCAGATAATGAAACAATTCAGTTAAGAAAATCCATTATAGGACCCAGCGTGATGGCTCAGTGGCTAAATCCTTGCTTTACATGTACAGCATCCTCTACAGACGCTGGTTCAGGTTCCAGCTTCTCCACTTCCCATCTAGCTCTAGGCTTGTGGTCTGGGTAAGCAGTAGAAGATGGCCCAAAGCCCTGGGATCCTGCACTCATGTGGGAGACCTGGAATAAGCTCCTGGCTTCAGATCGGCTCAGCTCCAGCCACTGCAGCCACTGGAGGAGGGAACCAGCATTTGGCAGAGATTTCTTTCTTTCTTTGTCTCTATAAATCTGCATTTCCAGAAGAAACAATACATATTAATTTTTCAAAAGAGAACTAATTGTACAATTTGACAACCATACATTGGAAAAATGTCATATATGAAGTATAGAATCTGGGAGAAAATACTATATGCAAAATACAGGAGTAAATGTGAATGTTCCAAAACAAAGACACAGAACTTGTTTACAAGTCTAAAGATAAAAAGAGGATATTTAATATATAATCACCATAAAATAGGAGCCTCAGAAATGGTATCAAAGAGAAAAAAAATGACATAAAAGATCTAAGGGACAACAAGTCACAAATGAGGAAAAAAGAAAGTTTATAGGACACATTTAAACCAGGTCTTGAAAAGCAGGTAGGAGACCCACCGTGAACCTGGCTGTCATCCTCAAAGGCAAGGGGGTTTTTCTCACTAATTGCTTTGATGTTTTCTTCAATAAGCATGATGGAGTTATTCTGCCAAAACCATGACTTGCCATTTTCCTGATATGTATCATCAATATACTTTGAGATTTGGCAGGAAGGTAAGAGTGGAGTTATATTTTACTTAGAATCTGTTCTTCAGTTTTAATCATTCACTTAAGCAGCATAATTTAACCTAACTGTTTCATTTGACTATGGTGAGGCAGAGATTTCAAAGTATACAGGTCATTGGAAATTAATTCAGGATCTATACATCTTTCTGAACTGCTGACCTGGGAAGTGCTAGCCTTGTCAATATCTTGAGTCAGAATCTTTCTGAAAGTAGACTATCCTCTGTATTTTATTTCTTCTTTTTGGGTCAGAGCTTTAATCCAAAGCACTGAACCCCAGCCAGGGATTAATAGTGGTGAAAATTGTTAGTTAACTAGATTTGATGAGGCAGCCGGCTGATAAGGCTTGATTATAGGCCCCATAATTCACTAGGAACATTTCATTAGTCAACATTTTCACGGACACTCCCTCCCTAGTAACACTCCAAGCCCAGTTCTACAGCCTTTTCCTACAATTAGTTTTCTCGCTTGAAAAATTCCAAGATGAAGGGCTAAAAGCAAAGCAAATCTTTCGCTCTATATCTCACCTACAAGAGTGGGCAGCAACATGATTCAGGGATATCTCCTGCAGTCAGGATGCAATTCATAGCAGAACAAAGGCTACGTGGTATTAACTTTCCTACTACTGCTAGATAATTCTCTAGATAACTCTCTCTCTCTCTCTGTCACTCAGCCTACTCCCTTGCTCCCTCCCTCTTATTCTACTCTTCCTACCTCTACAACAGAGCTGGTCTTCACTAGTCCCAAATATTTGTGAAACACATAAATGTTTCCAAAGTTCTTTAAGACATTGTGAGCAAAAAAGCAGCCTGCTTATTCAAAATGCTAGTAAGACTTTCATGACATTAACATATTACTGCATCTCTCTGGAATTTATAGGGCTTTCCTATCCTTAGGACACAAGCAGAATAAATTGGATGAGGGTTACTGGGTCCTTGTGAGCTGTTCCAAACAGGCATCTTTGCATGCAGACTGAGGCCAAAGCTGGACACAGAGCCTCAGAATTCTATTATGAGACTGTTGGGTGAGGCTGTTTTTGCTGCCTACATAATGAATAAATTATCTTAGCCTTCCCAACTGCTTTGAAACTAGACATATGACACATAAACTTAGGGTAAGCAATTACTGAAAAATGACAATCTGCATCAACAAGAAAAGTTCAGAATATACCCTTCTTCAGCCTGGTATCTTTAACAAAGTGAGGAGAAGAAGAACTAATCTATGTTTCAATTAGTTCCAGTGATTCCAGCAAGCGTCGATGGATTAATCAAATTCTGGCTTTTGGGGGGAAGGATTTACTTAAAATCAAATTGATCTGTTGTTCTCATATTATCACTGGTAAATCTATATTTACTCTGCTTTAGGGCTTCTGAAGAGTAATAAATTGTCGCCACTCCTGCAGTGTGCCTGAGTCTCAAGTCACACTTGAAATGAGTTTAATATTTAGAGCCCCTTTCAAAAGTACTGTTGCTTGCAGACACTCAGTCGTAAACTTCCCAACAATAACAACAAAATACACCACGGTAGAGGCAGGATTTCACGAAGGCAGAGTCAGATCGTAAATTTTGTTCTTGACTTTCGGAACAAGAAAAGACAGTTTCACCAAAGAAAAGCAAAATTCAAATGTACAGATGCTGGGAAGTGAGTGTGGGGGAATGTCCTAGTGTGGGGAGGGGTGTGGTGCTAGAACTGGGAGACAGGAGCACTGATAGGGCAGGAGCAATTTCTGCAGTGATTTTTACATCCACAAATCATTCTCATTCAGTGCAGAAATTCTCTTCCTGAGATCTGCCTCTGCTTTCCTTTGATGGACACAAACACAAGCCTCTCCAGTTTGGAACACCGTTTGAAGGGGTTACTTAGACCCATGCACAGGGCTGGGTGTCCAGGGATTGTTCTTTGTCCCTCAGAAGACAAAGGTTCAGATTTGAACCTCAAGGCTCTGATGTTTAAGAACAGATTTCTGCATTTCACTAGCAGCAGTACAGTTCTTTGTGCCAAGAAATTAGTTGCACTGTTAATTTACCACATCCCTACACCGTTCAGACTGAGAAGGGTTAAACAAATCTGTCAGCCAAGCCAGGGGAAAGGAGCTGACTCCCAGATGCTGCTGCCAGCAAAATTAATCCTGGAGCTTAGCATCTGGATGCTTCACCTGCCAGGCGAGCCCCAGTAGGTCTTTTCATCACTGGGCCAGATTCAAGGAGAATGATGAGCAGGAGTAGTTCTGCACCATCAGTGATGAACAGGGAAAGGGCAAAATGCATCCTTCATGGAGAATGCACCTCCCAACCACCTCCAGGCACTGATGCCCTGGGTACAGTGATCAGGTTGTACCATGCTACACTGAGATACCACCTCACTGGCTGAGATGTCGAGGAGGATTCAAGAAACAAATATTAGAAACCACAGGGTAAGGCACACTGAACAATCCAAGCTACCTTTAGGGCGCCACCTGTCAAGTCTTCACCTGAGCAGTCAGGATTTTTAAATGTGTTCTTTGGTTTCAGGCTGCTGGCAACATTTGTCAGAATACCCTTTTTTCCTGCCTTATTTGTTTTGAACTTCACAGAAAATCAAACTTTTCCAAATCCATGTGCACCCTTGATCTTTGACTGTGAAGAAATTCTTTAAGCTCTGGGCCTCCTGATCTTCCTAGGTGTTTGTTTATATATATCCATCCTAGTGTTTTTAATGTGTTGCTTTAAATATTAGAAATACAATTCCATTATTGGGGAATTGCCCAGAGCTGGAAAAACAGAACATCCTATCTATTTATATGAATCTGTTGGGGAGAAAAGACCTGAAAAAACCAGGAGGGAGAGGCAGGAGGACAGACCTGATTTGCTGGGCAAGTACCTCAAAAAAATAATGAGGTCCCAGGAGAGGTGGGGCTCTGATGCAGGGAACTGAATCCTTTTCGGAACCTTTCCTAAGATGCAGGTTTCTTTCTACTGCCAAGAAAAAGCCTGTGTGGAGTAGAGAGGAAAGAAGATGTAAGGACTGGTCAGTACTTGATAAAAAACAGAGGTGAATGAAGTCAAATGCTTTGCTTAGTTTCAGACAGTTTCCTTCAAATGTACCATACACGATTTAAACAGTCAAAGCATCTGGAAAATAAAGGATAAACCAGAAAAGAGACCTGCTTGTCAGGAGACAATCTTCAGGGGGTAATATTGCTTCTATCTAGCAGAGAGAGCGAAAGGGAGAGGAAGAAGGCAAAAAAGAACTTTATGAATTAGAAATCTGAGTACAAAGGCTTTGTTTTATCTTCCTTTGCAAATGGAAGATAAAAATGTAACATAAATTTCTTGAATTTGTGTTTATGTCCTATCTGTATAATAACACCAATAGTAATAGCAGCCAAACTAAATACCATTTGTAGATTCACGTTCTTATAGGAAGATAAAATGATTATTTCTAAATACAAATCTAAAAATGATTACTTGATTTTCACAGAAGTGATTTTATTAAAACTCTACCTACTCTGTAAGGATACGACATTCTGCTTAACTATTCTCCTTTTTTGAATCTCTGTAGGTGATGCTCCTCCATTTGAGAATTGCCAGTTTGTTGAGGACAGTCACTTATTCTTGTTATCATGATGGGGTTATTAAAAAGATCTCTTTGTACTCTCATAAATGTCCTGGCTTGAAAGAGAAATGTCATTATCTTCCTCCTTAGGGAAGACTGCCACGTTCTGTTGTGCACACAGCCAGTGCATCAGGTTGGGAGGTCAGGGGCTCCTCAGACCTCAAGTGTCAGGGCAAGGCATGGAACCCAGCATAGGGCTCACACAGGAGTGCACACTCTGAGCCCACTGGAAGTCAGAAGCCACTGTACTGTAGCTCCTAGGGTAATCCGTTTTTATTGTATACAGTCAAGTTAAATGCTGAGAGTGCCTTTGGTTATATTATGCAGAATTAAACCACTGATCACTGCCTAAAGGATAAAAAGGAAAAAAATCTCAAATCCAAGGCTTCAGCAGCAACAAAGCCCAGGGAAAGAGGAGGGAACAAAGGTCAGCTGAGCTCCTGCGGCTCACGCACCATGAGTGCTCTCCCTCAGCTGCCAGCCTCATAACCGCTGGGTTGGTTTCATTAACAAAATCAGAAAACACGCCTGCCAAAAGTGAGTCTGCAGGCTGAAGATGCTAAGCATGTTTGGGCATGTGCAGTGTTATTTAAATAGCAAACATACAGTATCAGAGACATATAAATCTCTTTTCATGGTAAATATAAAACTTCCGGGGGCCCGGCGCGGTGGTGCAGTGGTTAAGGTCCTCGACTTGCACGCCCGGGATCCCATATGGGCGCTGGTTCTATCCCGGCAGCCCCGCTTCCCTTCCAGCTCCCTGCCTGTGGCCTGGGAAAGCAGTCGAGGACGGCCCAAAGCTTTGGGACCCTGCACCTGCGTGGGAGACCCGGAAGAGGCTCCTGGCTTCGGATCAGCATAGCATCGGCCGTTGTGCTCACTTGGGGAGTGAATCATCGGACGGAAGATCTTCCTCTCTGTCTCTCCTCTCTGTATATCTGCCTTTCCAATAAAGAAAATAAAAAAAATAAATCTTTAAAAAATATATATAAAACTTCCATGCACCAAAAAACAGCATTTCAATGTTATGAAGTGTCAATTTCTCACATCCTTTATTTCACTTTGACCTCCATACAATATATTTTTACAGGTGAACAAAACCAAACTCAGAGACATTCAGTGAGTCATTTAAGAATAGACAGGAATAACCAGACTACCTAAGATGTATTAAGGAGTCTTTATTAACCAAGCTTGGTGATGCCAGTACCCACTAGGAATTAGCAAATGACAAAGTCACCATGGTAATTAGGTCTGAATTGAAATCCTGAGAGGAACAAATTGTCATTGCTGTGAAGTCCATTTGTTACACTGGAGGCCTATGTTCCAGCTTCCCTGGTAACATAAATTAACCTAACAGATATGCAGCAAACAACCTGGACACACCTTTCCCTGGCTCTGCCCACATTCCATTACTGCTAGGTCTCACCTTCCCTGGAATTCTTGAAAGTACACAAATTAGAAAAAAAAAAAAAAAAAAAGCATCTTAGCATTCACATCCTCACTTGCAAAAGCAGTGAACAGGGTGAGGAATACAGAGATACAGGTGCCATGTTCAGGAGCTACCTGTCCTTGGCATCTGACTGTGGCAAGCCAGAGAGCAAGCAGGTATTGGGGAGGGGGGAGGCCAAGAGTAGGAATGCAAGAGTGACAGAAGCACTTGACCCAGAGCGTGAGTCCCTCTTCCTATCATGGGCCTTTAAAGTGGCTTAAGCAGGGAGTGGTTACTCAGCGCAATACTGCCCCCCTTCAGGTTTCAGATGATGACAGGTGAGCATCACTTGACTCACAGGTGAGTAGAGATGATTATGTAGGTGGGGGAGGCAGGGCTTCTAAGCTCATGACCCTGAACTGGCTAACACCATAGCAAAGGTAATGACATAATTTGTGTTCAAACCCACAGTCTCTAATTAAACTTTTTGGCAATAATTTTATTTCTTATGATAGGTTATGCACAGGAAAGTATAAGACACAATGTTAAAATATGACAGAGGGCTAAAGACTAAATTAACTAAGGATTATATTCCCAATCTATGTTAATTTAGACAACAATCTTGAGTTTTATTTCCTCTATATAGAAAGCAAATAGTTGCAGTATCATAACCAATCTCCCTTGTAGTGTTTCACAACAGCATACTCTTGAGATGCGAAATTTTATTCCCGTTAGAAACTAGCAATGGGCAATAACTTAAAGAGGGATTATATGTAAACAACCATTTTTTTCCTTTCTGATGAAACTCACTAGTTTGAGGCAGGGGCGACATTCATATGGATGTAACAGTTGGAAAATTGTTGAAACACTTCCGAGTTGTTGGAACAACTGATTCTATTTCTTTGTGGTCCTCTCTTAGAAACATTAAGATCTCTTTATGAATGGGAAAATAAAGTATTAATGCATGCATGCTCATGTTTCAGTGTTAGTATCAGTACCAATCTGCCTAATACTTCACCTCTGTCTCTGCCTCCTTGGACAGATTATTGTCAGAAAAAGCACCACCCATGTGTTTCCCATTTGCTATTTTTGCCAGAATCCTGTTGCAATATTCACCTCTGCTACTGTGATCAATGCCCACGTGAATATAGTAGCTCTTTTTCCATCCACTGCAAAATTATAATGCAAAGAAATGTGAAAAACAAAAAAGTAGTTGGCATAGGACTTTTATCAAAATGTGTTGTTAAACCTCAAGGGACAGTGATGCTACAGAGAAGTTTAAACTTGAGAGATATGGGACCACTGGGGGAGATTATCAGTTATGTAACCCATGACTTATTCAAGGAAAGAACTAAAGATTGCTTCAATTACCTGGAAATTTACTTTCCAACTCACAGCAATATTACATAGTCGGACCAGGAAATAGATTTCTGCAAAGCTAGCTCAACCGCATTCTATAAATGATGTCTACCAACCAATAACTTCAAAGATTCTCAGCATCGATAACAATTATTGCTGGAAAAGCTCCAAAATATACCAAATTGATATGAAAATAAACCAAGGGAAATCACCAGTGCTGTTAGGACAACAAATCTGAACCAAAACAAGCCAGGTACACCTGAACACAGTCAGAACTGAGAAGAGATAGGACTTAAGAACAGAAGATGCAAAAAGATGGGGAAAAAATTTTGGGTAAAATCTCCTGCTGGAAATGATAAAATAGTAGGGTTTTTTTTTTTCAGGAAACAAAAAATTATTTTTATTCACATGAAATTCAAGATAAGATGAAATATATGAAATAATATATTGTTCATATTTAGATTAAAAGACCGTGCACTGACTAGATCAAACAACCATAAAATCAGAGAGATGTATTAATAAAAGGAGGGGAAAACTATAATGACATAAAATTGCAACAAAATTAAATTATTCACTACTTATAACTTAATGAAGTGCTACGCAAATCTCAAGATAAAAAGATGAGCAAAATATACGAATAAAAGATCTAGAAAAGAAAAAAAACTTAACCTGAATTTCATAAGCATGAAAGGAAAAACAAAAACAACAAAATAAGAGAAAGTGCAAAAATCCACATTGAAATTAAAAATTAAGAGGTAGAGCTAACCAAAGAAAATGCATACCTTTGAAAACAAACTAAGCTCATTAATATAATTATCCTTTATAAAAGAACTTTAAAATAAAATTCTAATGCACAAATTTAGAATGAAGACAGGAATGTCAAAGTACAGAAATGATTAAAAATATCTTGTAGTAGATTCTGCTACTGATTTGAAATGAAAATAGCAATGAAACATATATTTTCCCACTTGATATGTAATGAACAAAATTGACTCAAAAGAAGTAGAAACCATGAAAGGAATGTATGAGTAAACTAGTGAATCACCCAGCCAAAACAAACGTGACAATCTAAAACAAGGCATTGTGTTATATAAACTCCTATAAAACATGAAAAACACATGATGAGCTATCCAGTTTATTTAACAATTTTTGCATAATCTTGATACCGCAAAATAAAAATAGAATTAAAACATAGGGAATTCCAGCCAATTTCACAAAAATATAAAGATTTGAAAAGTACAAGTAGTCTGATAAAAAAAATACTATAGTAATACATTATAAAAATGATCATAATTGCAAGATTTAGTCTTCTAATGCAGGAAAAGTTTATTTTCTATTAAGAAACTGCTGACATCAAATAACTGAAAATACAAAATATTTAACAATAGTTATTTATCCACAAACTGAGTAAATCGATGGCTGTCTTGATCCAACTTCAAAAAACTAAGAAAGGCCACTTTAGTCCCAGGGATGTCTTTGGGATCCACTGACACAAACAGCTAGTAAAACAGCCTTGCAACTCAACCTCACCCCCTTTCCCATTCTGGTTTGTAGCTTCCATTGCAAAAGTTCCCAACATAAGGGTGATAAGTAATCAACAGGCTACAAGGTAAATTTCACCTCAGGACCTGCTTTCTATAGAAGCCAAACTGTGGTGAGCATGACTTAGTATAAAATCAGGGCTACAAAACTGAGTTGAACTCTTATTTTTCTGATGCATTGCTGTAAATCTCATCTTCTCAACTGTGAAATGAAAATGTTGATCTAAAGGATTTCTAATCTCTTGTTTTTGGTTCTGAAATATCTCATAAAACCTAAAAACATATATGTTAAACTCAAGGATTCTACCATAGTGATTTAGATTTTTTTATATAATGCATTAATACAAACATTAGTAAACACTACATTGTTGGTAGCTTAATATTAAATGTAGAATGTTAGAGAAAATAGACTTACAAGAAGAAATGGACATTATCTTTGCTTATCTACGCATCAAAAATTTGTTCAACTCCTAATGGAGCAACTGCTATGTGCCAGACATTGCATTATTTTCCAAAATCAATAAGACATGGTCTCAAATCCCTAGGAAATCACAACTTAACAAATAAAATAAAGCCTAAAACAACATAACAATAATCTGTTATAAAAAGATCAACAACAAAATATGTTAAATTCTGTTGCGCACAAGATGAAGGCACTCAATCCCACTCAAAGTACAGGAATCAATTCCAAAGGGGTGGACAATCCCTGCAGTAGAAACTAAAAGTTGTCCAGAAAGAGGAAGCCTTATATATAAAAACACAACCTCAAATATCAGCATGGTGTTTATAAAAGGTTCTAGTTCTTAGACAACTATTTACATGGTTCAGAGCAAAGTCAGCAAGACTCAGGGATACAGTTGGAGGATACCATACACCAGTAGAACTATGGTTCCTGAGTGTCTTCCTCCCTCATGACCAAGTTTATGATTCTCTAGATATGAGGTGTACTCAAGGAAACTTCAAGCCAAATTAATTGAGTTGACTTACAGATAGCTTATGTAATTTACACTCAAATAATATCAGAGATGGTCATACATCCCAGGATTCCTAGAAAAGCTGCACTTTCATATATTATCCCAACATACTTAGCCACACCAAACAACAAAATTTAACAAATTTTGACTTCATGATTACTCTAGATCTCAGAATTGTAGTTTTAGTTTTTAGGTTGTTGCCTGAGAATCTAGGAATGCTTAGTAAAGTCTAATAAAACAGAACATTTTTATAAGTATATGTAGGCAAGAGATTTGGCCTTTCTCACTAAATCCTCTTTGCCCTTTGCAGAAGATTTTGCTAAGCTATTAAATAATAGAGCATTCATATCATGTGTCCTGGGGTTTTTTTCTTTAGCAATGTATATTCACATGTCATTCACAACTCAGCTGTATTATTCACCTTGCTTCCATAAATTGAATTACCAAGTGATGCAAAGCTCACCTTATTTCTTAAGTATTTTCTGCTCTTTCATCATCTTATTTAGGGCCATCCTCTTCTTCTCATGGACAGCTTAGCAATATCCTATTTAGATTGTCCACTCCTGTTTCATCTCTCATTGTAATCTATCTCAACTATTCATCTGGCCATATAAAGTGCATGTTGAAAGCAATCTGTGATGTTCCCATTTCCTTTGTAATGATTGGAACTCTTCCCTCCAGATCAGAGTAGCAGCAGGGGTTAAATGTAAAACACAAATGTGATGGAATCAGGGGGGCCCAGCCCAGAGTCTCTTCTCTTGAGACGATCTCTCACCTCTAACCTTTCAGGGGCCCTAGGCACCTTTCTAAAAACTTCTTGGTATTTTGAATCACTATGCCAATTTATCCTTTAAATGAGGATCCATTTTCAAATGAAGGACAAAGTTATGATCAATCACAATGGGAAAATAAGTGAAGCTGGGACTGTTCTAGGTAGGCACCCGGGGATGGATGAGCTTCCCCACCTTAGACAACCCACCTGCAGATCAACCCAGTTAACTTGAAGGTTAGCCAAGATTTATTGTTTAACGTCAACATGTACTGTTTATAAATTTTAAACATATTTCTAAAGCAAGAAAAATTCACCATTTTGAGAAGTGACAAATATATAACTTTGAGAGGTATCTTTTTTTTTTTTTTAAGATTTATTTTTATTATTTTTTATTGGAAAGGCGGATATACAGAGAGGAGATACAGAGAGGAAGATCTTCCATCCGATGATTCACTCCCCAAGTGAGCCGCAACGGGTCGATACTATGCCGATCCGAAGCCAGGAGCCTCTTCCGGGTCTCCCACGCGGGTGCAGGGTCCCAAAGCTTTGGGCCGTCCTCAACTGCTTTCCCAGGCCACAGGCAGGGAGCTGGAAGGGAAGCGGGGCTGCCGGGATTAGAACCGGCGCCCATATGGGATCCCGGGCGTGCAAGGCGAGGACTTAACCACTTGCGCCACCGCGCCGGGCCCGAGAGGTATCTTTTTTAAAAAATCAAAATTACACATAAAAATCAGTTTAACTTACAAAAAATGAAAAATAGATAATATAAGAATTTTTATTTACAAATTACAAAAACACATTTTTAAGAAAATATCATGTGCTTAATATCTTCCTATTATATTTTGCACAAATAAATACTTAGACTTTTGGATCACTTCTTCATAATCTAAGTGCTTATAACATTCTCTATAGCAGGTTTATCAGCCTTTAGAACATTGGCATCATCGCCATTTTGAGCCAGTAACTTTTGCAAGGAGCAGAAGGAATGAAAATCCTGTTCTGTTCATTGCAGGAGCAATAGCAGCATCTCCAGCTTCCACCTCCCAGACGTCAGGGGCATCCCCAACATAAAGAGCATCAAAAATGTCTCCAGTCTTTGCCAAATAGCTCATGGCTGGGAAAAGGAGGGAATATCACATCCAGTTAACAAGCACAGCTTAGAAGAAAAGGTAGTATCTTATGTTTGTTATGTCATAATAAAATAATAGACTTTCATATCTAAAACAACAGGACTGTATTTGTCACAATTGTGGAGAGTGAAAAGTCCAGGATGAAGTCCCAGTAGGGAGTTTTCTGGTGAGGCCAATCCTACATGCCTGCAGATGTCTGCGTTTTTACTGTCTCCTCGCATGACAGAGAAATACAGTGAGTGTTTTGATGTCTTCTCTGATAACAGCCCAATCCTAGCAAATCAGAGCTTCACTCACCTTTCTAGAATAAAAATAAAAGTCTCCATGTTAAATGGGACCAGGGAGTTTTCATTGTTCAAGCTAGAGTACAGTCAGTCTCCTAGGAGTGCAATTCAAAAGAGAAAGGTACATATGGCACAAAGAAATTCAAGATGAGGACAATACCTATTGTGTTCATATGGGAAATACAAATAGAGAAGTTCATATGCTACAAAAAATCAGAAGTGTGATCCAAATTGGGTTAGGGGCTGTAGAGATCTAAAAGATCCCAAAT
This sequence comes from Ochotona curzoniae, assembly GCF_017591425.1. Lineage (NCBI taxonomy): Eukaryota > Metazoa > Chordata > Mammalia > Lagomorpha > Ochotonidae > Ochotona > Ochotona curzoniae. The sequence continues at coordinate 34,947,009 of NW_024466502.1, read as the reverse complement.
ACTGATCAACAGCCCAGGTGATAGGACAAGCCCCTAAACTGAAGACAGATAGTGGAGGGTTGAGAGGGATAGCAGAAAGGCGACCTGACCCAGTCAGCAGATTGATTTAGGTGCATGGTGTACAAGACAAATAAGACTGTGACTTCACTGTCCTCAGGTGTCACTGGTGACACACAAGCTGCTAAAGTACTACCATGAGATCCCCACTGCATCATAGATTGAACTAGGGAAGACAGGTTTTTATCACCTACACCTGGACAGAGCAGGGTACGCTAGACAGGCAATTAATGGGGAATTACATCCATGCTGGGCTAGCATCTCAAAAGGGCCTCCAAGCCTCAGAGCTCTAAATAACCTAATCACCATATCCAAGCTGTTAAGGTACTAACAAACCAAAAGTCTGCCCAAGGTGAGACCCTGAGACACACTGAAATACTAAAACAGGATAAAAACTGTAAGTGTAGATCCTGGCATGCTGCATTGCACTGGTACAAACTGAAATGTAAGCAAGGCAGAAAATAAACATGAAAAAGACAAAAAAAAATTACAAGAGAGAGAAATGGCAACAAGTTCCTCAAGGAGAGTCAGAAGCAAATGGTATCATGCAACTACAACATTTTATAAAATGCAAGTGTAAGCAGTAAAATCAGCACATCTTTATGTTGAAATGCCTCTTTTTTTTTAAACTGAGTTAATTTATCTCCCAGGTGTCTGGTTATTGGTCTCACATTTCCCCTAAAAAACACCTTGCACCTATAAGTGGGTAGGAAGAATTAGGGAGCCTTCCAAGCCATAAATTATTTATCACTTTATTCCTTTCTCTTTACCTTCATTGGGATGCTTCCAAATTGACAAAGAAACCTATTTACTGTTAATTGATTACCACTCTAAATTCATTGAGACTGCAGCGGCAACAAGCATCTCAAGTAGTGTTAGCTGGATCACATCAGAGCAGAGATGGCAAGATGTGTCCGCTGCAAGTTCTCCTCACTGACAGTGTACCTCCAATTTCAAGTGCACATGTTTCGAAATTCAATACAGCAGGCTCAGTTTGTCTGAAAGACAAGCTAAAATGCAGACATTCATCTTTGCAGCACAAATAGTGGTCAATAGGAATTAAGCTGGGACAAAAGAATCCTAACTTACCCTGCTGCATGTTAAAATTTACCAAAAAAAAAAAAAAAAAAAAAAAAAGAGAGAGAGAGAGAGATAAAATGCTTGTCATATGTCTTTTTATAGCATTAGAAAAGATTTTTTTTCATTTCATTCAGTTCTAGTTGCTCATATATAAGAAGTATTAAATTTTAAAGCAAACAAAACAGATGGAACAGAATCTAACTTTACATGGAACACAGAAAAATCACCAAAAAATGTGCTCCAACTGCATCTATTTTGTGTCACAATTCTGGGTTGAAATAATATCCATTCAGAAGGATGAATTTAGTGTAGACATTTCTATCCCCCAACCTCAGTGTAAAGGGAATATTTCTCTCCAAAATCATACTTGATTATGACTCCAGGGGCCAGTATTATATGATCAAAGAAAAAAACAATTAGTACTAATATGCTTAAAAACTTTAACCCAATCTACAAGAATGACAAGACATAATAAAAATACTAAAAATGTAGTCATTCAAAAAATAGGAATGGACTTCAAAGTTCAAAGAGGCATATTCTAATTGTAAGCAAATTTGACAAGAAGCTTCTGTTGGTTGTACATAAGGGCAGCATAAAGGGTGCTGTTAGATAAGGCAGTAAGCAGACTAAGTTACAAAGTGATGAAAGCTGTGGAAGAAAACCAAAACAGAAGAAGGGGAAAGAGATTCAGTTTGGGAAGGGTGGTTCTTATTGGCAACAGGTGATAAAAAAGTCTTTCTGACAAGGAGATATTTTAGGAAGGACATTCAAAGAGTAGGAAAAGGTAGAAGAATGTTCTATGCAGAAGGAAGAATAAGTACAAAACCTTAAGGAGCTAAAATTGGGTCAGGGTGGCTAAAGCAAAGGTCTGGAATACAAACTAGACCATGATTTCAGAAATTAAGTCAAACAGAAATGGGAGGGTATTGCATAGATGTTGAACCTTAAAGTGTAATCAGATTGACCCAGCTCCTCTGAACAAGCTGGGAATGAGATAGGGTAGAGAATGGGGAAGCTATTGAAGTAGCTGGAGTAAAAGGTATTGTTGGAAGGGGCCGTAAAGAGTGTGACAAGATAAAGATGCAGCTGGCAATCTGGACATCTATTTCCCTAGAGAAGGAGAACTAAAATATTTAAAATGCCAGTAGTGATATGATCTCGGTGTACCAAACAACTTTTAGAAGCTCAGTATTCTGCATTCTCTAAGTATGACTATATTCCACTAACGACTGAAATACTCATCTCCTCCAATTACAGAGTCTGAACCCTTCACAAATCATTCCCTACAAAATAAAGCCCCTATGCACACTCCAGCCAAATAAATAAGTTATTGCAGTGATAATAAAGTCTTCAGAAAATACTCATTTTAGCATGCAGAGCTTCATTTTATAAAGTCCTGCTTTTTTAAGATTTATTTTTTTAAAGAGTTATTTGTTTTTATTGGAAAGGCAGATATGCAAAGAGGAGAGACAGAGAGGAAGATCTTCCATCCGATGTTTCACTCACCAAGTGGCAGCAATGGCTGGAGTTGAGCCAATCCAAAGCCAGGAGCCAGGAACTTACTCCATGTCTCCCTTGCAGGTGCAGGGTCCCAATTCTTTGGTCCAACTTCGACTGCTTTCCCAGGCCACAAGCAGGGGCTGGATGGAAATTGGAGCTGCCAGGATTAGAACCAGTGCCCATATGGGATCCCGGCACGTTCAAGGAGACGACTTTAACTGCTACGCTATCCTTCCGAGCCTTATTTTTTTTTAATCGAAAAAATCAGATATACAGAGAGGAGAGACAGAGACAAAGAGTGAATCTTCAATCCAATGATTCACTCCCCAAGTAGCCACAGTGGCTGGAGCTTAGCCAATCCAAAGCCAGAATCCTGGATTCTCTTTCTGATCTCCCACATGGTGCAGGTGCCAAGGCTTTGGGCTGTCCTGTACTGCTTTCTCAGGCCACAAGCAGAGAGCTGGATGGGAAGTGGAGGTTGCCAGGATTAGAACCAGCACCCATATGGGATCCCAGCACGTGCATGGCAAGGAATTTAGCCACTATGCTATTGTGCTAGGCCCTCTTTTCTTTTTACAAAGTCAGAGGGAAGCATGAACAAGCATCAGACCCAAAACACTCCATTCCTGGCTCTCTAGCAAGTCCTATGAAACTTTGCTCAGATCTTTTTGCCTATTTGTCCATATGTATATAAAAAAGAAAATAATACTGCTTTCACAATGTTACTCTGAAGATACAAGAATTTAAGAATTTAAAATCATGTAATAGGGTATACAATGTAATATGATTTACTTTTATATAAAAAAAAAACCATAATTGTTAGTTCCACCCTTTTTTTATTCAAGACCTTGAGGCAAGCTGGACAAGAACCAAGCCAATTAGTGTCAGAATTTGATTCGTTTTGTAACAGAATGAGAGAGAGTTCTAAATGATATGAATTAATTTACACAGTGGGAAGGCCAAGAGAATGATATTTTTAGCATATACAGTAAGCAAGGTATTATGTAAACACTGGTCAATTTAATCTCCAAAACAGACAAAATACATATTTCAATTTTAATTTTAATTTTAACATAAGAAATCTGAATCATTGAAAGCTTAAGTAACTCAAGAAACTCACACACGATTTTGGAGCTAGTAATTATTTCTCACACACGCTTATTTCAGAAGCCTCTTTACACTCCATCACTCTGTCTCCCTTGAGGTGGTCCCCTACATCTCTCCCCCAGGTCTTCTTTGCCCAGCACTGTTTTAAAACGTGATGTTAGGACCAGGTCTCCAACCTAAGAATAGCATGTGAACATGACCCATGTAGACTTTTCCTTGTCTGTGCCTTTGTTCTCTGAGTCCCACATGCCACTGTGCTCTGCCTGTTCTTCAGTTTTTATGATCAGAGCCCTTTGTAAATCACTGTTATTCCTGAGCATTCATCAAGGCATGGCTCCAGCAAGGAGCCTACAAATCCAGTCAGTAACCTTCTTTGACCATTGTTACTCAACTTTGTAGATCCCAGGAAGTCATCTTTAAGTCTTCCCACTATGCTACCCCTTACATGCAATCTATATAAAGACCTATTGTTTCTGCATCCTATATATATTCTATATATGTGTATGTGTAGCTATGTATAATCTTTCCATTATATAGATACAATCTTTCCAGCATATATGTGTGTGTGTGTGTATGAAATATTTCTATTTCTATTTCCACAAGTGGCACTCTGCTCCAGATTACCAATGATCACTTATCTGACTTTCTAATTTTTCTCATACTCTCTTTCTCTTCCCTATCACCAACCTATGCACATGTAAGATTTTAAAGACACCTATTCATGTACTCCCTTAAAATACTTCTTTGGCTTCTTACTGCATTTCAAATGAAACCCTTAACTATTTTCAGTAAAACACATTGCCAACAACATTGTGCAACCTCTCTCTTGCTCTGTGCACAGTCATAACTACCTCTTTGTATTTCCAGAATCAAAGAAAGCTCCTTCATATCTCTGAGACATCATAAGGCTGACTCCTTCCTATCCTTAAGGTTCCTGAAGAAATGTTTCCTCTCTAGCTCTGTGCTCATTTCAATTGCTTTATGGCCATCCACAGTCTACAATTACATAGAGTTGGCTGTCAAGAGAAAAAAGAACATTTCAGACAGAGAAAAGAACAAATGCAAGTTGAAGTATCTTGACCTGAGGTTAAACAGAACTATATGTATTTGAGAACCTGGAAGAAAAATTATTTAGAAACAACCATTGTGTTTTCCTGTAACTACATAGATAGGGTTATATATGTTTTCTTCAACAGTTAAGGAAGCCCAAGCCTAGTGCCTACATCTAGGCACTCAGTTGACATGGACATTCAGAAAATATGTAGCACATGCTTACCTCCTACAAAATTCAAAAAGACTGGACACCACTGATTAGTACTGGCTTGGTTTGCTCTGTCTCAATAGCAAGGTCTTTAGCTGGTATTTTATACAGAAACTTGTGTCTATCTACCTAAGAGACACATGGCTCATTTGTAATCACTGATGCTTATCTATAGATCATTTTGGTCTCCTGTTTCAGACTTGATTTAATAAATCAATGTCCCATTTCTTCTCTCCACTGGCCCTTCCTTCATCTTTAGACTTATTCTCCAAAAGCAAGAGGTTGGTGTGAAATGTGGATTTACCTTGAATGACAGGTAACCCACAAGAGTATCTTAGCACTTCTTCAGCCTGCTATCTTACCAAAGACCTTATGAACACCATATAGACATTACAATACAGCCGATTTCTTTTGCTTAAGAAAATATATCTTAAAGTCTGCATATGTTCAACTCCAAAATTATTTTCTGTAAAATGAGGTTTTCAATTTTTTAAAAAACAGCAATGTAAGGACAAATAATAAAGTAGAAAATCAACATTTGATAAGTGCTAAATATAAAATCACCTGCTACAAATATTCAATAGATTATTACTATTAAATGCTTATTTGGTGTCCAACTGTAGGCTAAATTATTTTGCATATTTTTAATGATAAAATTCCAAGGGCTCTGGGATTTCCCTTGCCCCATCTCCAAATTCTCCCCCCCAACTGATTTCCCTATATTATTATAATAGCATAGTCCTTCATAAGCAGTCATAAGTCCATCACCCTACTATTTAAGAGTATCATGACATTTTAGGTATGGATGGTGGCAGAGAGTCCAGCATCCTAATGTCAAAATATATTGGGCAGTTTTGTTGGGAGTTCATTTTGAATTGAAAGCAAACTGCATTTTATCTTCATATTCGGACATGATAGTCTCTGTTACACAGTTACTATACATTCCCTTAAATGCATATAGCTTTATTCCTACATACACAGTATGTATTGATATGCAAGTTTTACAAAAGAGAAAATTAAATAAATTTTTCAATGGTATAAAGCTTATAAGTAGCAGAACCCAGAATACGTGAAACATAAGACAATTTAATAAAGATCTCAGTGTTCAAATGATTTTACATGTAAAACCAGAATGTTAATAGGAATGCCTATTTTAGAATTGATCATTTTGGTCATCTTTTGTTACACATCAATGCTGCAGAAAAATACAATTCCAAGATCTCTGTGGTTCACAGCAATAATCATTTGTTTTTGCTCATTCATGGGTCTAAGTGTCAAGTGCAGTTAACCTGAATTTGACTGATCTCAAACACTTCAGGGGCTTTTTGGCTGGAATCCATCTTCACATCAAATACAGGTCTATCCATTGCTTCCTCATTCTGAAGGAAAAACTGAGACAGATGGCAGAAGGCAAATGGCAACAAGCAGCAATGCATTTAAAGTTCCTGCTTAGTTCATATTTCACTGGCCAAAGCCAGGTTGCATGGCCAGATCCAATATCAACTCAGCAAGAAAACACATTTCACTTATATATCTCAGAGACACTGTCAATTTACATAGTAAAATGTATACACGCATAACTACAATCTGAAAATGAAAACTAGGAGCAATGATCCAATCTACTACAGTACACATAATTCTTGTTTGAGTTAAGGAGTGATCTTATATCCAGTCACTTTGACACAAGATAAAGTAAATAGAATAGATCAATACTTTTAAAACTATAGTTATAAATAATAAAATTGCTGAGATATGCTTACTTACAAGGTTAAAGATAAGCATATACAACCGACTTCAATTATTTGCAAAACAGAAAGCATCAAAAATAGATGAAGTTTTCAAAACTCCAATCCCCGTAGAAAAAAATCAGGAGTGATTTTTTAAAACTGCCATATCAATAACCATTAGGTACTAAAATTTATCATAAAGTGTTACTTCGTAAGTAGTAACCTATAGAAAGATATTAAAGATCAATGGAAAATAATTAAGAATTAAAGATTCTATTTACTATGATGGACTGGGAGGAAGAAAACAGAAAGGGCGATAAAATATCTTCATAAAGCCGTCCTTAATGAAGAACATTTTTTTAAAACATAAGAAAGCTAAAATTCCTGAAGCATTGATCAAGAATATTGGAAAAAGGAGTAAGCACTTGGCCTAGCAGTGAAGATGGTTCTTGGAACACCTATATTCCATATTGGAATGGCTGTGTTTGAATCCTAGTTTCACTCTTGATTTGAGCTGCCTGCTAATGCTTATCTAGTAAGGCAGTCTGTGAAAGCTCAAGTAGTCTCTCTGTCTCTCTCTCCCTCCCCCCCACTTTTTCTCTCTCTTCCTCCCTTCTCTTCTCCCTCCCTCTCTCCCTTTTATAGGAAGGAAAGCAGGAAGAGAAAAAAGAAGGAAGGATAGGAGGAAGAGAGGGAGAGTGTAGAAAGAGGAAGAGAATGGGAAGGATGGAGGAGAGACAGAGGGAGGGGAATACAATTTTTTATATATTTTTATTACAAAGTCAGATATACAGAGAGGAGGAGAGACAGAGAGAAAGATCTTCCATCCGATGATTCACTCCCCAAGTGACCACAATGGACAGTGCTGCGCCGATTCGAAGCTGGGAACCAGGAACTTCTTCCGGGTCTCCCACACGGGTGCAGGGTCCCAAGGCTTTGGGCCATCCTCCACTGCTTTCCCAGGCCACAAGCAGGGAGCTGGATGGAAAGTGGAGCTGCTGGGATTAGAACCGGCGCCCATATAGGATCTCGGCGCGTTCAAGGCGAGGACTTTAGCCACTAGGTCATGCCGCCGGGTCTGGGCAATACACATTTATAAAATGAAGTCATATCACTATTACTTTTACCAAAAAAAATAGTTTTTACTTGCTATAGGATAGAAAAAATGCAAATCATATGCTGAATTTTTATGAAATTCTTACCGGTATTTTAAATATTAATTAGTTAGCTCTAAATGTCTGAAAGGTTGGAATCATTGTATAATTTAACAACACATGTTAACTTTTGAAGTATATATTGGGCCTGGCACAATGGCCTAGTGGCTAAAGTCCTTGCCTTGCATGTACTAGGATCCCATATGAGCACCAGTTTTAATCCTGGTGGTTCTGTCTCCCATCCAGCTCCCTGATTGTGGCCTGCGAAAGCAGTCAAGACAGCCCAAAACCTTTAGAATTTGCACCCACGTGGGAGACCCAGAAGAAGCTCTGGGTTCCTGGCTTCAGACTGGCTCAGCTCCAGCCATTGCAGCCACTTGGGGAGTGAACCATCTGATGAAAGATCTTCCTCTCTCTCCTATTCTCTATACATCTCCTTTTCCAATAAAAATAAATAAATCTTCAAAAAATACATATTGATGTTCTGATATAAAAGATAATGAAATTAGTTCCTTTATAATTCTTTCCAATCCTGATTTTTCAAAATTACGTTCAATTACTTCACCATGGTTTATAACATTTGCATTTCCCTACCACAGCTCCCAGTGGCTCAGGCCAGCCATAATCACCCTCATGTTATTCCTTAGCCATGCAAAGATCATTCCAGTTTTAAATACTATTGATTGATTTCTCTCATTTCCTGGTACACGCTGATCCAAATATTTACCAAGCCAGCATTTTCTTGTGCTCTAGGTCTCAGTTCAAATGTCACTCCCTCAAAGAGGCTTCTGTAATTCCAGACCCTCAAATACTCAATGAGTCACCATGTCATTTTTCCCATAGCTTTTGTCACAATCGGAATTGCCCTTGGCAGGCATTATATCTTTGCTCACTATCATGTAAATTCCGTGGGAGAAGGAATAACTTACTCATTTCTATTTAGAACTGTGACATCATTTCGTTAATATATATTTATATTTCTATATTTACATAAATATGTTTGCATAAATGTATTTATATATTGAAATGCGAGGTGGGAGGTGAAGAAAGAAAGAGAATGAAGGAAGAATGAATTCTACTCCCTAGTCATCCTCACAGACTCACAACAGCAGGCTCTGAGTCAGCCTGAACCTAGGAGTCCAGAACTTATGCTGATTCTCCCACATACGTGGCACAAATCCAACTATTTGAGCCATTATCTCGTCTCAAAAAACTGTACATCAATCGAAAAATGGGATTGTATTGAAGCCCAGACTCGAACTCTGGTACTCTGATGTCGGATATTGGTGTTTCAACCAGCACCTTAAGTCCTGCATTAGAATCCTTCTCTCAGAACTGTGACACTTCTAAGAAAATCTGAAGATTTTTGTTACAGATTGCAGAAAGCTTTTTTTCAAATCCCAGCACATGATCTTGTCTCAAGCTAAGCATCAAGAATTTGAGATGAAGGCTTAATATTTACCTTAGTGTATTTAGCAGTTTAGAGTTATTTCTCTGTCTTCATTGTACTGCACAGCATTTAAAAAAATTTTTACCTCTGATTTTTTGTTGTTATTTTTTGTTTGTTTGTTTGTTTGTTTTTGCTATCATATTTTTGATGCATTTTAAAAGAGGAACTTTCACTAGAATCCTTCTATACCAGAATCATCAATTTGAATTCTGTGTTAATTTTGTAAGTAAATATTTTTAGTTTTCTTCTTTATCTAAAAGTGAACTTTAAATGAGAAGATGGTGTTAGAAGCTAAGCAGTATGACCCAAGCATTTGAACACTGTCACACATGTGGGAGACCTCTACCAAATTCCAGGCTCTTGGTTTCAGTCTGGCGCACCCCTGGATGTTACTGTCCCTCCACTTGGTAGTAAATCAGTGAATGAAAGATTCTCTCTTGTTTTCACTCTTGATCTCTTCTTCCCTCCTTCGCTCTATCCTCTCTCTCTCTCTCATTTGCTCTGTTAGTCTTTCAGATAAATTTTTTTTAATTAGGCACATTCATAAACACTGACCCCTGAAACTTGCTTGGATCTCCTTTGAGAAACACAAAATATATGGAATATTATGAGTGAATGTGGACTTTAGGTCTGACTTCTCCATGTTAACATTTTGAGACATTACCCTATGTGATGACAGCAAATATCTAGATGATTGGAGACTTTAAGGTTGACTACGTCAGCCAACAGACCTTGGAAAGATTTCCTAGCCATTGGATTGGCAAGATCCACAGCATCTCAGAAACATAAAAGCCATTGAAGCAGATCTTTCAGAGCATGCTCCACATGGGGAACCCCAGGTTGATATTGGGTGGCCATTCCCCATCTCGAGATATGGTGTGGTTGGGAGGATGTCTGCGGCTTCTACAACTTGTCTCCTCCTTCCCCCAGATTTGAAAAGAAAAAGAAATTTTGGAAACAATGCTCTCACTTTCCCCTGACCCTCAATCCTCCCCACCCTGATCAACTATGTAAACACCATCAAAAAGATTATATTTTAAAAAAGAAACACTGGTTTCTTCCTCTCCAAACATAAACCACATTAAAATAATAATCTGAATGATTCAATCCAAAATCACCATCCACCAGGAATTCTCCATCTCATACTATCTATAAAAATACACCAATATTGATAAGTATTCAGGACAGTGCCTTGAACATATTACATAAATGCCTGATATACAAACTGTATTAAATGTCTAGTTTTGAAATACTGATTTTACTTGGCAAAATACATGTTTGAATAACTATATCCAAAACCCATAATACAATATAAACAAAGAACTTGAACTAAGTTACATGGAGCTGCAAGTGTTTGGATGGGTGCAATGGCAAAAGGATTAAGGAGAAATTCAAGAAACAAGTAACAGATTCCTCTGAATCTTTCCTAGAAAATATGAGCTGCAATGGATTGATTGCCCTGGAAGTCCTCTTGTGCACAACCTTATTTATATATTTATGTGAGAGTAATAATCTTTCCATTTGATTGTATTTTTTGTGAAATAAAACTCTCCCAAGTTCTCCCCTCCCAGACTTTCTCCAAAAGGAATATAATGAATGTTTACTTTCTTCTACAAATCTGTATACTTGTTCCTAACTGTTCAATTATCATAATGTAAGATGCTATTGCCAAAGTTGAGTGGGACTTTGAGAACTGGAACTCCATTTAGTCCTAGTATTTCTCATTATTGACTGCTTTCACACTTAGGCCAACCAAATGCAAATAACCCCATCATCCAGTCATTCTGTTGAATCTTAGTCTCCTAATTTTCAAGATCTTAAAGACCTACAGATACATCTCTCTGACCCATATTACTTTTTTCCCTTTTATTTTATTTTTAATTTTATTACAATTTTATTACACAATTCAATAGGTGTTGGGATTTCCTTTTCCTATCCCCAAATTCCCTCCCCCAACTGATTTCCCCATTTTATTACAATAGTATAGATCTTCATGAACAGTCCTAAGTTCATGATTCTGCTATTTAAGTGTATCCTGACATTGCTGGTACAGACACTGGCAGACAGTCCAGCACCCTATTGCTAAGCTGTATCCAACAACTTCATTGTATGACCTATATTTCTTCTTCAACAGATCTCTGTTTAAGAGTTTTTAGAATTTTATCCCCTCATTAAAATAAATCCTATTTTTGAATTTTATCTTTAAAAATACTTGGCTGATTTTTTTCGCCCTTTATAATTACTACTAAGTTATACTGCTAGTTGACAATAATTTCATGGTTTTTAAAAATTCTAATGTGAAATTTCAACCTTTGCAGTTTCTTCTTTATCTCTACACAGCGATATTCTCTGTGACACAGAAACTTCCAGTATAGTCACTGGACACTGAATACACAGTTTAACCACAGCAGATATCTTTATTTTATTTGTTCTTTTTGTCATGTACAAAAAATTTGGAAGTTACTTCCAAGATGCATCCTTAATCTCTCACATGGCAACTCAGATCGTGACCAGATTACCCAAATCAAAGGAGGTTTTTCCATAAATCTTAGATCATAAAACATCTATGTCTCTATTTCCAAATGCTAACCCCCAACTATCAATCATTCAGGAATACTACACTGCCATGCAATAGAGTTACAGGAAGAATTTTTTTAACTGCTAAATGTGTTAGTATTAGATCGTGTCTTGACTGCATATCCCATTGAACCCAGCTGTATACAATGATATTTTACATAAATAATCCAGATGTATAATTCACATGATATTCTGCAATACCACTCAGCCCTAACCTAGAAGGGTTGGATCTCACTGCTAGCAAAACACCAAATTAATACAAAGGAAGCCACCCATCAGCTGCACAACTCAACAATGCCTGCAGGTACAACCTACCATGGGCAAATGCACTAGATCACCATAAAAACTGCAATGTAACATTGCAAACCATATAGCTAAGTCACTATCTACATTTTCAAATTATACATCCTATTCTTTTTATTTCCTCAGATAAACCCTGTGCTACCATATTTATTTAATCATCAGAGAAAACTAATGAGAGCATAAATGTAGCCAGCCATGAAAAATAAATGCCCATCAGTCAGTGTAGGTTATGTATTAAGATGTGGGTTATATCAAGGCAGGTTATTTCTGCAGGGACTTGCTTCCCACAAATCCTCAAGCATATACAGTGTTCCAGAACAGATTGCTCTGTCAGGCCTTTTGCCTCTGAATTCCAGGTGTGCTCAATTTTGCATCTGTTACTATACAAATGCATCAGACTTGAACGGCAAACCATATGGCTACCCTTACTGGACTTACTTTCAATCACAAATATGCACAAATTACCAGTACAGAAGCTGGTGCTATCTGAAAATGCCCAGAGTGAGTGGTGTTGGGTTGGGTGCACAGACATAACTCAACATGAGTTTACAACAGCCCTGAATGTACTGTCTGGTGCTTCTCAGCTGACCCTGATCTATGGTATCTGGATAACAAATGTGCACATTTACAATAGCCTGTTCAGTTCCTGCTCTGCACCAGGAATCAAGGAAGTTACAAACAGCCCCAAGTCTAAATACAGGAGTGACATACAGTAATGGTGTCATTATCAGGTAATAATTCTATGTCTATCACTGACTCCCACTGGCAATAAAAATGATAGCCTCTAGCAAAGTGACCACTAACAGACACTAGGAAAGGATCACGAATTATACTTAGTACCATGATCATATTGTCAATTAGCTTTGCATGTGAAGATTGGTTCACATGTGCATGCCTATGTGTGTATTTAAGAGTCCTTGGGATGCAGCTTAAACATGTGTCTGCTCATTAGTCCATTAGCAAAGACATATTAAGTCAAATAAAAGAGGAATGTTCATGTCTTGGAATTCTTCCAGCATGGCCAGCTGATGAGTGATCATATTTCCACTGCACAGCAGTTCTTTATATGATACAGTCATGGGTCTCCAAACATTCCCCCAGGACAAGATGCTTTTGAGCAGGGAACTCTCTGTAAGTCCAAAAATACTGAAGCTTCCCCATATATTCCCATAAGCAACAGAGAAGGGTTTGCACAGAAAGACTTATTTTTGAATTTTGAAGCAGGTAAAAATAAAATTTTCAACTCTGCATATTTACGGTGTTTTAAGAAAGACTCTCATTGAAGATGTTGTTACACCTCTTGTATCAAGGACTTAACAGAAACAGTGCTTGAAGCAATCTCAAATTATCTGGGCGTTCTTACTCAAAGAAAACAGAAATTCATGGTACTCCACTAGCACTTATACAAGTTTCTTATTTTTGCCAATAATAAAATGTCAGCAAAGTAAAAATATAAGAGAAAGTCGGAAATTAACTTTATTCAATAATACTCAAAACAAATCTTATTTTGCAGTGATTAGAAAGGATTATAAATATTGACTCAAAGAGAAATAAGAGATCTGCAGGTTCAAAACTAGACACAAAACTAATACTATGGAAATGTAAATGTTACACAACTTCCGAGTCCTTTGACAGCAATACAAGTTTAGTACTAATCCAAGTAACAAGCTATGTAGCATCAACTTTTTCTGACATCGTTCGGCTTTCAAAATTTTTTCCTTGCTTCCTAGTACATGGTGATGTTAGCTGTAGTTCAGTTTTATTTACTTACTTATCATCAACTTGGGCAATGAGTTATACAGTTAAGGGCATCATATACTTTATTATGGACACTTGTACTGATTTAATTCTTACTCTTTGGTAGATAAATTCAGCACACATAGCAGTGATTATCCAGGGCAAACATTAATAAGATCCACAAGATGTAAGGAGTTTATTTAAGTTCCCTGCCCTATCCTTAAAAACTGACTTTGAAACTGCTTTTTATTTATGAAGGACCAAAACTCCCTGACCCTACCTCATTAATACAGAATGCACTGACACAATTTACTGCTATAGGTAGAACTTTCCTAAGTACGGACTCCAGCTTTTTCAAAGAGAACCCAATTTTTTTAAATGGCCCCTTATGTTTTGGGATCCAAGGTTTTGAAGAGATTTATGACTGTCATCCAGAAAATATGAAGTGACAAAGGACAGAGGTTTTGGAGCTCTTGAAAATGGGAGTACAGCAGAGGGAAGCAAGCAGAATACTGCTTGTGACAGGCTTATCTGACCCATATTAACTAATTCTCTTTGACTGTCCAATCTCCTACCAATTTGCTAGCTGTCATTAATTATGCAGGAGTAAACTGAACAGAATAGACACTAGCAAACTGTGAGGGAAAAAAATCAGTTAAACCAAGGATCAAAGAGAGTAATTTGCTGCAATGGATTCAATAATGGCCATCATTAATGTTAATGTTATTAACTATTGAGCCATTACAATCTCAAATATGAATAGTATTTATATCATGTCTTAATATTGTTCCTTCTAAGACTGTTAAATTTACGATGTGCTCACCTGAGTAAACAGATGGTCTGTATTTTTAGCAGAGTTAGACATTCACAAATATCATGTACCTTCCAACAAAACTGATGTTCCTATTTTTAAATTATAAGGAAAATAATTTCATCTAGTCATTTTACTTTCATATTGTTAATACAATAATGTGCTTTGGGTATTCTCGGTGGATACTGTCTCAAAATTTTAGAATCTTAAAACCTGTTGAATTACTGAATTTTGTTCATGAGAAGCAGAGGCAATGCAGCTGCTAGGTTTCTTCACCCGCAAACTGAACTTACCTTATTATCAACCCATACTGTCACATAACTCTAGCTCATATTGATATGTCCTAATGCTATATCCTAGAGTTCAAGTAAAAATAAATAAACTTAACAGAAAGAACCATAAACATTAAATTTACTAATGCCAACTATTGAAACACTTCCTAAACTTAACATTCTCTATTCTTGGTGGGAGCAAATCAACTTTCAATTTTAAAGCAATATTATGGTAAACATTTTTAGTAGTATGTTTTCAGTACAGTTTAACGATTTTCACTGAATTGAAACTCTAAGTGTAACTCTTCATGTATAATATGAGTGTATATAGATCCATAATATTTCTCTGTGCATTGTTCTGAAATATTTTAAAAATAATCTGCAAGGTGAAGATTGATAAGTTTAATCTATTATAAAACTCAGGAGAGAAGGGAATGATCAGTTACAATAAACTAGATTATAGTACTTAGTCAAACCACACTTAAATTTACATTCAGATAGTTTAAATTATTTTAACAATTACAGATACATATAAATGAAGCAAGAATTGCAGCATATTTATGTGCTGATAAAGTGATCAGGTAATAGAAGCATGCCTACAATGATAAAGGGCAAGACACAAAAATCAATAATTTAAAATTTCAGCTAGCTAATAATTGAATAATTGGGCTACCGCTCTTAAAAATGCAGCCCTTCAAATGAGATGAGTCAGTCTCCATCACAAAACGAAGACTTGTGAGCTGACACTGCAAGTGCCTGAAATGTTTTCCAAAGTTCTTAAGTCAACCTTGTTCTCGTGCGAGACTGCTAGTTGCATGCCTCCAGCTCCCAGTCTCTTCTGTTGCCTTTCTTCTTCCAATTTTTTGCTGGGTACCTGGATACTCACAATATTTCGATTCTTACAGCTTCCTCTATGGCTAAGTGTGATCAGAGGACTAATGGCAGATACGCATTAGCCGTGAATTAGTTTCTAAACCATTTAAGTAACAGGCAACTGGCACTATTCTTTCATTCCTTTTTCATTTCTTCCTTAATGCTTCTGGAATGCTGATGAGACAACAAAAGCCGAGCTAACCAGCATATACAATAATTTGATCTTAAAAATGGAAGATACAAACAATGACTAGCCAGGAGAAATCTGAGCGCTAGCACCATATTAGTCCTGGAGTGACTATCTCTAGATTTTTACCCAAAGATAGTTGTATTTACATCTTTCCTACACCACTGTTTTGCTTTTACCTCACAGAGATAACCTAATCTTTTCTGAAATGCACTGATATTCAAAATCCTTGAAAATGTTGACAATTCCATATTTGGATGGTGATGTCAAATAAGAACAGGGTACTAGTTTAGGAAAACCAGCATGGTTTTTCAATTTTTCTAAAAATACATCTATCTTCTCCAGAAAATATTTCCAATGGCCTGGATTTTTAGTCTTTTCCTTTTAGTAACCAAGTCCAGAAAGAACCTACCTTGAGTTAGTTACCTTTATTCATCAGAAGCAGCTGGCACAAGATCTATTGATTGATAGCTCATTCCTTTGTCCCCCTGAAAAAAAGAAAGAAAAAATTAGACAAACCTCACACACCTTAGGTAGTCAACTTAGGCTTCTGTAATTCAAGAAACTGAGGGAAAAAAAAAAGATGAAGATTAATTACGGCCTCAGAAAAGAAAAAAAGCCCAATTCTACCCTTGAGATAAAATAAGGAAATAACCGCAAAGCCGTATTGGCCTTCTGTCTCATTGCCTTTTATAAGCATCTTGATGAAGAGAGTAGTAAACAATGGAGTCACAACAATACTGATGTTCAAACTGTCTGGTAGCGTCCATAAATGACCATACCCCAAATTCTCAATTTACATATATTCATACACTTTAAATAATTATGAGTTTGTATAAAATTCTGTGGAAATCTTATGTTGATTATTTTCTTTTCCTTCTATGGGTCTGTGATTTGGAAATATATATCAGTGGATGGGCAATTAAGGCAGGACTTGGGATGCTGAATCTCCTATCAGCCTGCCTTGAGTCCCAGCTGCATCCCTTGAGAGGAAGCAGGTGTTAACTCGAATACTTGGTTCTCTAACACCCATGTGGAAGACTCCAATTGAGCTGCTTGGGTGCAGTCTGGCTCAGCCCTGGATATGCAGGCATTCACTGTGTAAAATAACACACAAAAGCATCACTGTTATATTAATTTTCTGTTGTTAAAACTGAGTACCACATAATAGCACAATTTTCAATCCATGGAGTAATGTCTTCAATGATGTCAAAAGGAACGGGATTCCCAAGAAAGCAAGGGTCTAACTCTTTCTGGTTTTATGTTTTGCTTGTTTCATTTTATAAAGGGAAAAAGTTTATTGAAGCCTATGGGTTTGGAAGCTTACCATTCAAACTTGGTTTTAACTCCTGGTGATGGTGTTCTTACTGGCAGATTAGTAAGGCAACAAAGAACATCTCAGGGTAAGAATGAATGTGTTTGTTTATCTGCTTGTTAGCATACATTCCAAACCTTAGATATTCCTAAGAGGCAGGCAAGGAGTAAACTCCACACAGCAGAGAGAGTTAGATGCTAGAATTTACCAGTAGATGGGAAGATTTAAAGGTCTGCATCATTGCTGAATACCTATCCAAATCATGCTTGAGCCTAAGGCAAAAAGGGAAAAGATAAATCAATGTTCCCTTTATTTAACTTTTCTTTTTTTATGGAATTTTGTCCCGATTATTTTTTAATGTTGCATTTAAATATTATTTATTTTGAGTGCTGAGTGCATTAGTACCTTCTTAAATTTGGCACTTGAGATTGAAGTATATGAGAAAATACCCTCTTGGGGCTCATCCTAGCCCTTGCCTGCATGTCAGAATCTAATGCTAGCTGTTAGTGGTACTTTGTCAAGCTCCTTTGCAGCCTAGATCTTCCTCAGACCATCTGAAATGCAACACCAGTTGATGCTCATTTGCTTCTCAATGTTGGATGATAATAGAGAAAACCTGTGCCATGCGGGATTGTGGAAGAGCTGGCACTAAATGACGTCAAAGTATTCTTGTTGTTGTCCTCAAAAATCTATTTCCTCACCTTCATAAGACAGGTTCACAATAGTTGTCAAACCTTCCTGAGATAGGAGCCATACAGACATATCAAAGAGTTATGAGTCAGTGAATACTAAAAACTGTGAAACCTTTTGGAGAGATTTTTCTTCTTTTTAAAAGGAAGGTGTGTCAAGCTACCAAAACCTGCAGATACTTAACAAGAATCAGCATCTCTAGTTTGCCTGTTTCAAATGACACAGCATCATCCTAGCGCCAGTCCGGGGCTTCTGACATGCACTGATGCTGAAAGCAGCACCATAACAAAAGGCTAGACTGATACTTTTCGTTGCCTCCAGCAACAGCTCAATGTTCTGTTTTATTTCATTTAGCTTTATTATTTGGCTTTTGGCTGGCCACCCCAAATGACTAGCCTGCAGCGACAGTAAACACCACTCCTTTCCATGGAACTGGTGAGATCTTCCCATCAATCCTCATACATTCGGCCTTGTGGGGACCATAGAGATGGGCAAACCCCTCTAGAGGATCTGCATGCTGTTTCACACTGACATGCACATTTCACCTCATAAGGCAAATGCTGTCTGGGGAGTCGAGATTGTAGCCAAACTGCAATGAGTATTTCTGGGGATAAAAGAATTACCTAAATGTAAGATTTTGTCAGGTAATGACCTCACCATTTTCAAAGTATCTCACAATTGCTGCCTGGTGATGATTATAGGGTAGGAAGCAGTGTGCTTAGTGCAAAGTCCAGATTAGGTGTATGAGGGAGGTGAAGTGTCTGGCAGGACTGACATGCAATGAAAGATTATAAAAACCTGGTTTCCCCAGCCTGACAATGAGCATAGTTAGAAAGAAACTTAATTGTGCTATTTAAGATTAGGAAAAGTACAGGGGGAACAAAGTTATCAATTCCAAGCTTAAAATGCCATTGCACAATATGAGAATAAGTACTCATATGAATGGCGCAGCAAGAAAATTTTAAAACCAATAAAATAAAATACTTCTGCACACAGTGGAATTCAGTGCTGCAGGAGATCAGAGAGTCAAATGCAGTAACTGTATTTTAAAAGGAAGCTGAATAATTTTATGACCACTATAAAAGAGGAGACAGACTTAAATAGCTGCAAGAGTTTCAAAATAAGGAAAAACTTGGTAGCTGCAAAAGCAGTGAGATCCTGGAGTGGCCTAACACAAACATTAAGATTAGGCATATTTTCTTTAGTTTTACCATGCTCTCCGACTCTTACTGGGAAAAACAAAGATCTACTCAACCTCAAAGCCTGTAAACTTTTGTTTTGCTGTGTGTTACTCTACTATGTTTCATCTTTCATATTTATCACATCACCAAGACATTTCTCATGAATTCATGGGCAACAAAGTCACTGGCCAAATGCTGTTTACTTTGCACAAAGATTCCTGAAACCCACTTTATACCTCAGTACCTCCCCAACTTCAGATCACAATATAGACCCAAAGAGTTACTGTAAGCAGGCTCCAGACCACACACTGAATTTCCATTAGATTTCAAACCAGTATCCTTAAACTCTTGCTTACCACAGACCACAATAATCCATAAAAAAAATGTTTGTTAAACCACATTCTCCCTAAGACATAACAATAGGCTTCTACATAAATTGCATTTTTTTTCTCCTGACAGTTGACAGCTTCATCATCTCTACTGAATCATTTCTTAATGATGATGCCCTAAAATAAATCTTTACATTTTGGTAACATTCCTGAAGCTGGAGTACATTTCTATATTCATATCATGTGAGAATTACAGTCACTCACTAAGGAAGTCAAGATGTAACAGATACCAATATCTCCATTTGAAAAATAAAAAATCTAGCCTCATTTCTGTTCCAAGCACCTGCAGGTCTGATTCCTGGACCTTGTCAATGTACGGCATGATGTATTATTGCCAAGCAAGTCCAAACAATTTATTCACAAATTCTCCTCCTCCCTCTGTCACTTGGTTTAAATGTTCCAACACACCTAGAATGGTCTGTCTTTACTTTATAATAATCTATTTTCCCATTATTTACTGAACTAAAACATTTATTTACTTCAGATAATCTTACACTCCAAACAATGATACCTATATTTACATAGGATGCTTTCTCATGCCTTCTTGGAAAATATACTTGCATCTATGTGATAAAAGTAAAATCTACAGCATTACTATTTTTATTTGCTTCACAGATTCCAGAATGTATCCATATCAACTCATATTTTCAATCATTTGTTCTCAGTTTAAACAACTTCTACAAATGGGTCAAAATTCTGAGAATACATAGCAGAAGATCAAACAGACTAATATTCCTACTTTTATAGAATTTATACTCTAGTAGGGAAGACAAACAGTAGACAAAGCAATTAAGAATTTTTTTAGAACATTAGCTACTCCAAAACATATACATTAAGTAAAAAGGGAAAGCAGTATTAGGATAGAGACAAGGGGCTGAATTTAGATGATGTGGTTATATGCAAGGCTTCAATGAAAAGATGAATACAAACCTGACTGAAGCAGGGGAACTGGCTTCATGAATGTCTCTGAGAAGCACTTTTCACACAAACAAATGGCAATCTGCAAAGGGCCGAAGGTGGAATAATGATTGCGTGTCTGAAGCAATAAGAAAAAAAACCAGGGTGGTCAGAGTGGAGTGAATGATAATGATATAAATACTGTATGGAAGTGAAATCAGAAAAAGAGAATAGGAACAATAATTTAGGGACGTTCCAGGAGACAGAGAGATATACTGGCAGAGAATGACATGAAAAAAAAGTTATATTTTGCAACATCTCTAATCGAGTGAAAATTGTCAAAGGGCTAAGATGAGAAGCAGAAAGTTCAGTTAGGCATCTATTACACAAATCCAGTCAAGTGACTCACAATGAGATAAATTTTGGATATATTTTGAAGGTATAATTAGTCAAAAATGTAATTAATCAGATACAGAATGTTGGAGAATGCAAAGGGTCAGTAATAACACCAAGATGTTTTCTGGAACAAATGGCTAGATGAATTTTCTATTAATGATGATATGGAAGACAGTGATAAAAGCACATTTTGGAGGTCAGAGAAAATTGGTAAATCTGTTTGGAAAATGTTAAGTGTGTGATGATACTAGGTGGCAAGTGGAAAACCAAATATCAATTTGCATATATGGAATATTTGGATGTATTTGGTATTGAAGAGGAAACAGCTAGATAGCAGACAAAAATAAAATATGGAATATCATTAGTATATCCATGGCATTTCAAGCCCCGCAGCACTATAAGACCATTAATTAGAAGAAATGCATCAACAGAAAGAAAAAAGATACACATTCCAGAGATTGGAGAGAGACAGAATATGGTGAAGTACCCAAAAAAGTGAAAGGAAAGCAAGACAAACACTGAGACAGATGTAATACTGGGAAGTCGGGGTCATCTCAGAATGAGAAAAGGAGTTTCTACAAATTTATAAAATACTTACTCTGCCCTGAAGAAGTTGCCATCTCACCCCTCTGATGCTTTAGTTTATAAAAAATGGGAAGAATTTACCAGTAACACCCTTTAAGTGGCTCTCCATTCAATCAAGAACAAGCTATACAGGATGACGGTTGTGGCCTTCTTATGGGCTTTGTCCTTGCCCCTTGTTGATTGTTAGCCATTATTCTGCTCACCCAAATTGTGCTTAAAAGACACCTCTTGCACCATCAAGGTTCTGTTCTCTTCTGCAGCTCCCCGACTGATGCTGAGCATGAAGATTCCATCTTTAATATCTTAAACAAAGTTTGCTTTGTGTGCTGAAATTGTCCACATGAAAATTATTTTCTGTGATAAAGAATTACAGCCACCTTTGTCTTTTCATGTCAAATTCCCTGCAACAACATGATATCCTGGAAGTCAAATAATTAGGCATTTCAAGGAAAGTGTGAATGTTTATGTCAAAATCTTCCGATAAGCCAAATACAGTGAGATTGGAGAAATAATCCTTAGATGTACCAAGGAGAAATTCATAGATTTCCTTGCTAAGACTGGTTTCAGTGCGGTAGTGGGTGCCAAAGGATAATTTGTGTGGATTTAAGAGAAAAGAGAGTTTTTGGAAGCAGCAAGCCCTCATAGATCAGACTTCCAAAGACAAATGGAGGACATCTAGAAAATCAAGAGCATGATATTGTGTACTTTAAAGTATCAAAAATGTAACTTTTGTAAATTGATTCAAATAATCCAACATAGAAGTAAGTCACAAAGGAAAAGGGAGAACTGTGGAAGTGTTTTCCTTGAGAAAGGAAGGAAGGATAGACTTTAATCTAATACAAGTTAAGACACAGACAAGGAGAAGACGTGAAGTTTTACTCTGATTGCTTTTATCTATGAAACAGGAAGCAGGGTTGTGAGGTGGGAGTTGGTGAGACACATTGGAGGATTTAAACAGAAAGATATTTGTTTCTCCGCTCAAAGCTCACTTAGCAAGATCCACCTGTGATCCATTCTGAATTTCTGATTTTATGTTAATAGGAACTGTTAAGCAGTTTCTGGAATGTGAACTCTACTCTTCTGAGTATCCAGTTTTATCACAAGAATAGCAAGAAAGTCTCTTTAAGAGAGTGCAAAGTGCTGGTCTCCCCCAAAAGTTGCCTTTGGCAAGATCAAAGTATCAAGCCCCATTCCTTTGAATATGGATTCTGGCGCTTAGATGATTTTTGGGTCCCCAGTTTCTGATGGTTAGCTGCTGTTCTATTTTCCCTAAAAAATGTATGCTTGACAGACTATTTTTGGTTTTCTTCTCTTGGAGTTCCCCACCTGATTGCTGTGGCAGGAAGTTTCTGGTGTTAATAGATATCTCTGCTCACTGCAAGAAAAAAAGCAGCAGAGAGGGATACACAGAAAAAGCACAATAATTCAGGAGATGCAAGGAATTAGTAAATTGGTAGGATGGCTGGCAGCATAAAGTTCAGCCCCCAAATTAATGATCATGTGTTCAAAATGAAATCAATCATTTTTACTGTGCATTTTATTTCAGGTACCCAAGATAGTAGTCAGGAAGCTTGTTTTAACTTGCTTTTAAGATTGTGTGTTAAGGGGGTATCACAAAAGGAACCAGAATGGACAACAGAAAGAATTTATAAGCAAAGGCGAATAATGATTGACTATAGAATTCAAACTTGCTAAGGGATTAGGAGGGGAGATTAGAGAAAGCAAAAAAGCAATACCAAATATACAAGTATGAAACTGAAGGAATAAACTGGGAATATAGGGTAGTAATCATTTGACGAAATGTTTGAAGTTGAGATAATGTGACAATCCAGATAATAGAAAATGTTGAAAATAAGGCTAGGCCTCCTGAAACATTCTGGAACATGTCCATAATCTGACTTTTGCTATAACCTTGGGTTCTTAGAAAGTCCCAAGAAAGAAAAGTGAGGGTGCCTATCTCATCCAGCATGAGATCTTTTCTTTTACAGCTCAGGAAGGAAGCAATAAGCTGACTGAACCAAATTGTTTTCTGTAAATAGAATTGGAAGTTCCTGTTTGCCTGGTTCTGTTGCTCACTACTAGGTGGGCTACTAATTGGATAGTTCAAAGTGCATGACGTTTAAACTGGGTACCTGTGTTCCACATCAATATAGTTGATTGGGTCATTCATATTGTACACTGATGTGAGTTTGGTTGATTGAATGACTTGCTTAATGTGCTACTGCTCTCTTAGTTGATTGGATGATCATTGCTTAGGAACCCCTGAACACAGCTGATCGGGGCTGGCTCCCCTCTTCCATTTGTGGTGGAGTGGGATAGTCGAATAGTCAACACCAGCTAGTGAATAAAGACTCCTGAGATTCAATCAGTTTCCCTCTGACTCATTTTTGGGAACAGATTTGATCAACTCACAACAATACGCTTGAGTAGAGATATTTAAAAGATCCAAACTATGTAGCTGTAGAAGTGGTTCCTTGGCTGAGTATAGGATCAGAGGGATCATTCTCAGGAAACATTCCTGGATAGTGTTTTTACCCCCATAGTGAGCCTTTCACAGCACTACCATCACTCCTTGGTTTTCCAACACAGCCCTGGATAAACATTCTACAGATTTTTATCCCAACAGACATTTGGAAAAAAGTGAAAGATGGAAGCTGGAAGAAACTCTTGCCAGTGAATTGCTTGAGAATTTCTCATTTGAATACAAAGGATTTAAGACATCATGCTAAGCCTGCCACTTCTGTCCTATTTACTTAGAGCAGAGATGATGCATCCTGATTACTGAAGGTTAGAAGCTACCAGACCATAGCATGTGTCATGCTACCTAACGACATAAGTCGTATCAGTAGCTGAAACATGAAAGAAATGCAATTTATTAAAATTTATTATCAGTCCAGTAGGGAAGAGCCAGCTGGATAAATCAGCATAGACTTCAAATAATCATGATAGACGAACCTGAAAATTTATCCACATCCCTATCTCAAAAGCTAACACATTTTATGCTCTTTCTCATATTTAAATCTAGATAAGTGAATTTCCAATATCCTTTGAGGATGCAGCTGTTGTTTAACACTGTGATTTCATATTTACAAAGCTCTTCTGCTCATAGGATCTTAGGCAATTTTACCAGCATAATTCAGTATTGATAACTATAAAAATAATCATTTCAGCTACATTTTTCTACTGGGTAACTAGTCAGGAACACATTTATTTTCCTGTGCACTTAGAAGTTTGCACTTTACTATCAAAGAGAAAAAGCAACCAAATATTTTCATCCATGAAAGGAAAATGAAAATAATTAAATCCACCTAATAGACAAAAGAAGGATGTTTTCAAACAAACTCCACTTGTCAAAACCTTAGAAAAGTACTTAATATGATCCATGAAGGAGGAAATTGACTTAGCAATGAGGTGAAAATTTTTGACAATCATGTAGGAAAGAATAGCAAAATTATTATACAGATTAGACTATTTGGATAATATTTTTTGACTAACAGAATGTTCCCCAATATAATAATAAAAAAAAAGTAACTTGCGGATGTTTTTAACTGAATGAATGACTGGACCCAACCTCCTCTGGGAACCCCAAGGCGATTTTGTGTTCTCACTGTACCCCATGCTTTCCCCCCTCCAAAAGAGTAGCGGGACAGTTTTGGGGTCACTAACTACTGATGTTAATGCTGATGCAGTGTCATGTTTATTGTCAAATCCTCTGGTGACGTCCCTCTTTGCGTGCTGGATAAATCTAATCCTCTTCTATTTTTCTAACCCGCTCACCATTTATTTAAATCTGTCTCAAGATAGCTTTTTCTCAAATACTTATATATTGCTGCTCCCAATTTTTAACACAGGAGCATAAGCAAAACAGGCTTTGGCAGAGTGTACCAATTCCTGACTCCTCAGAGAATGACCACTGAGAATTGAAATCCAAATTAATGGAAAAAGAGGAGGAAGACCATCAAGCAGGAAAATGAATAAGTGCATTCTATTCAGGCTTTGTAACTGATATGCAGCTAACAAAGATTTTTAAATCGATCAAATAATCAGGACCACTATCCCTCATTCAATAACACTGTCCATGTCAAACACCTTCCTAGCGTTTTATTTTGGTTGATGTACATGTAAAAATCTTCTTGGGACTATACAATTTCTCACACTTTAAAATGAAATCTTCTTTTGAGAATATTCTTTTCTTCCCTCTTGTTTAACTCATTCACACAACAGTCCTTCCCCACAAAATGTATGTCATTCACTCAAATTAGATCACAAACTGAAGCAGGAGCATCCCAGAAGACAGGCTGAACACTGGACATTATTGGACTCTGTGGGGTTACTTAAATGGCTCCATAGAAAGAAACTGCATTTCCATGTCACGGTACTCTGAGATGGATTTAAGACGAGACAAGGCAAGTAATAAGGATGTCTGTTGAATGTCATGAATCCCACTCAACCAATTAGTTGCTAAGATATAAGAAGATTTTCTCTCCCCTCTTTCTCACCCCCGGTGCAGCAGAGGCCACGAAGTTATCAAGCACAGGGGACAGGAGTGCTCTGCCAGGGTCCAGCTGCTGCAGAAGGCTTCTAAATGGAAAATTACTCTGATTGTGAAAGTGCAATTTCATATGGCAAGCATCATCGACAATACCAAACCTCTCAGCTGAAACACAGAGAAAAGACCCAAGTATTTATCCCAACCTAACGACACAATTAGCTGAAGGTTTTATCTTCACATCTGAAGAGCCTAAATCAGACAAATGCCCTATGAGCTTTTCTGGTGGGGAAAGGAACAACAGCCTCACACTTGGGTTAGTTTCTTTTTCTTTCTACAAAGTGACTCTCTACCACTCAACCCTGTATAAAAGGCAAATTAGAGCTTTGTGTGCTAACTCCAGTTTGATGAACACTTAACAAAACAGTTTTCAATCTTTACAAAAGTCCATCATTTCCTCATAAAAAATTTCAAAAAAAAAAGTAACTATCATATCTAGGGGTTTATAAAGTTACAATACATATATTATTAGTGACTTCATGAAAAAAGTATGAAGAATATATAAACCAGGGGCTATTTTTTTTTTATCAAATAACACTAATTCTGAGAGGCTATAATACTTTATGCTAATTCTGAGAGATTATGTTAATCAAAACATTCTTTCATTTAACATTTTGGAAACTTTGTTTTTAATATAAAGATTACGGTGTGTTCACTCTGTCTATCCTTTGAGGCTGAATTTGATTTTTGAAAACTTCCAAAGTTCATTTGAACATTCATCAGTCAAGTCTGATGAACCAGAATCCCTGGTGATGACTTTTCAAAAACCAATACTCATTCCTTAATGAACAGCATGTTTATCAGGTCCATTCACTTAGAAACAAGCATTTATTGACTGATATATTGCTATACATCAGGTGCCAAGACTGAGAGTTACAAATAAGAAAACACATGCACTAGCCCCATTAAGGAGCTTAAAGTCTGTTGGGGAGAGAGAAATGGATATGTTGACAATTTCAATACTTTAAATGATTTACAAACAAAGTGTTCTGAGACCACTTACAAATGGGTGATTAATTGCAACTGAAGGGATCATAGGAAGATTGGTGGAGAAAGTTGAATTTAATCTGGGCCCTGAAAGATGAGTAAGATTTCAACAGGGGAAATCAGTCAAGGATAGGATAGGAAGTATATGCCAACAAATATAATAGCAAAACCACAAATCAAGGGATAGTGTAACGTTTATGATATTACAGGTATCCTGCAGTAAGTCAAGAGTTCCTTGTAAAATGTAAAGACTGGAAAACAGAATCATGGCCAGCTAGAATTGCACAGGTGGCTAGGAGCCATCAGAACGTCTAATGCTGGCTACAGAAAGTAGCCAGAGTGACTTGTAAAGGTCATGAGGAAAGCTGGTCCTAGTCAGAGCCAAACCCTTGTCTTTTGCCATCCAAGCCAATTGCTTGTGCACCATCTCATGTGTAGTGAGACATCACAATTGTAGAAAGTGACTCTTGCAAGAAATCATGAACTGGAAGAGTAAAAGTTTAGTACTCATTTGCTATCAACTTGTGATAACAGGGAAAGATTGTTATTCTCAGCAAGGTAGAATCAGTCAGGAGATGATATCATAGAGTGATATGATATGCAAAAGCTCCTAAAGACTATCCTGAAAACAGAGATAGAACTTTCAAGATATTGATTGAAAAGTTTCTACAGTCATCTAAGTAGGAGATAATGGGAGCCTGAACCAGAACCCGATGATTGACATACAAAGAAGTGATGGATTCAAGTGCTTTTTTCATGGATGAAATTGCTGTGATTTGGTGATGAGAGGGAAGGAAGGATTACAGACGGTGATCAATCTTGTGGAGCCTGAATGAAGGCAAATAGTACCCTACCTTCTAAGAAAGACATTTTTCTTTTAAGAGTAGAGGCTGTGCATCTGGCCTGGGCATCATGATGCCAGTTAAGACACTCTCATCCTGTCTCAGAGCACCTTGGTTTGAATCTCAGCTCTTTGCTGACCCTAGCTTCCTGCTCATGATCACTCCAGGAAGCAGCTGGTACTAGCTAATGTAGTTAGGTTCCTGTCACCCACCAGAAGACCACATTCAATTCCCAGCCTCCGACACTTGTCCAGTCCTAGATATTGTTGCAGTCTGGAGAATACACACACATTCTCTCCACTTGTTTCTGCGTAGAGGCCTCACCATGTTCTTTTCTCATTCAGTCTTCTTCTTCTTACTCATCTCCCTTTCAAATAAATTCTGAATAATCAAAAAAGGAACACAGAAAGATAAAGAGTCAACTCAATGGTCCCTTATCTAGGTGAATACCACTCAAGCACTTGCTATAAAAATTGGGACATAAGCCTCTACCAGTAAAATATGCATGCAAAGGTCAATGGCAACTGGGGAGAAAACAGACACTTTACTAATGGCTAATGAAAATAACAATAAGGAAGCTTTGGTATACTGGACCAGAAATTTCCCAAGAGCACCCATAGTTTTAACCTGTTCACCATATGAGTGATGTGTCTGCAAGGCAGGCCCTGAAAGACTTCGCAGTCAGCATCAAGAAGCAGCTTCCCACAACCAAATGCATCCAAAAGAAAGACATCACTCAAAAAAGAGAGGTTTTTGTCTGTGGATATTGATGGAAGCAAGATACAAGGAGGGCCTCTCCTCATAAGGCAGGACAAAGAAAGGGGAGGTCTCCTACTTGGTTCTGCTTTTTTTGGGAATAACAACTTTTCCCTAATGTCACAACTCAATGTCTAATGAGTACCAAACTCCAACAAAACCAACTAAACAATCCTCTTCCTGAAAAGAAAAAGTCAGAGAGGCAAGAGTTTTCTTTCTGTTGCCCTTGCAGAGACCAAATTCACAAAGAAATAAAAGAACAAAACAGGACTGGCCTTCTTTTCCAATACCTCTTTCTCCCAAACAGTCAAGCAATCCTATGCCCACCACTCAAGTATACCTTCTAAACTGAACACAGTCCAGTCACCCTTTGCCTAGCTATACTGTGTATTTTCTTATTTAATTTTACATCAGTGTAGAAGAGCCTCCTAAATAATATCTAGTCACTTTGTTTATAAAGCCGAGTTACTCTAAAATGTACTGCATCACACTAGCCTCCACTTAAAACCCTCTAGGCTGACATTTAAACACTGGCCAACATCATGCTTAATGTAATTATTTGTTGTCATGACTTTCTCTCCTGCTAAATTTTGGTTCCTTTTGCTCTATTCATTTTTGTTTCATCAATAACTAGCCATGCACCAAAGTCTTCAGAAAAGATATTTTGATCAATAAAAAATACTTCTGTACCCAACCCTGCCTATTTCTTCAACTTTCTGTCACATTCCTACAAATCCCTAACTCCCATACCAGTTCTAATTTCAGATTTACCAAATTACCTATAGGTGTCTGAGTATTATTAACTATCTTCTCCAACCTATGCACACTGTCTTCATCCTCTTCTTTATATTCCTAATTTCTAGCTATGTATATTTCTGATATATTGGCTATATCTTGAAATATCAGTTTATACCTTTCTTTATTCAAATAGTTTTTCTTATTCTTAATCCAAAGCCTTTCTTCTTATCAAAATAATGAGCCCAGATTGAGTAGAAATCTCTTTCCCCAAAAGCCTTTTTGTAATACTGCATTTATCAAACTGCTTTATACTGGTTATTTACCTTCCTTCTTCCAATGTAGATATTAAATTCTTCACTGGCACTTCCTCTGGAAGAAGTACTCAACCATGTATATAACCTAAATGAATGCTGAATGAAGAAGAAAAGCTGCAAGGAGGAAGAGAAAGGAGGAAAGGGGGAAAAGGGTGGAGTGATGTTCAACTTTCTACGTAGCAAGTTTTTCTACTGAATATTCCTATGAAATATTCAAAACAGCCACAAGTGCAGTGGACAGAAGTTTGAGTACTTATGCTCCTCTCTCCTTGCTGATTACTCGGCTTAATAGATTTTTCAGAAACAATTCAATAAAATAGAAGATTCATTCTAAATTATAACTTAATTTTTAGGAGACAGAGTAAAACCAAATAGTTTAGGAAAACTGATCTTTTTCTAGCAAGTAATTAACTTCTTTCACTTTGGCTTAAGGTTTATAGAGTAAAATAAGTATGAAAAGTGTTTACTACCCTCCAAAAAAAAAAAAAGCTATCCCTATGTAAAACAGGCAGGAGGAAAGGTGGACATTCATCGACACTTATAAAGTTCTTGGAAATTCTCAAAAAACTGGATAAAATTCTCAAAAAAAAAAAAAAACAGTGGACAATAATTGTTTAACTCTAGTACACTGCCTGATCGTGATTTTATGGTTGTGGTCACAATGACAAGATACATCATTCCAAAGACTAAACTACAGTCCCTGTTGTCTTGAAATGCAAGGTCCAAGTTTTGCTAACAGCTGCCACTAAACTGCCATAGCTGTCTCTAGCACAGAACTGTCTCTGCTCTCCGCTCCAGGCAGAGGAAGTGGTAAGCAAGGAGCCATTCAAACCTCAGCACCTACAAAGCAGACTGCCTGTAAACCAACTTGTAGCATAACACCTTGGAAGTCATTGTCTGTATAGGCTGCCAGCAAAAGAGCACATTTTATTAGAAGGGTATAGGAATCTCATTGCTACTCATCTGTTTTCATGGCATGCAATGGCATCAGATGGCATTACCAGTCCATAGAACTCCTGATTTCCAAACTCCCCTTCCAGCATCTGGTATGAGAATTTGTTCAAGACTTCAAAACAGACCTGCGCTTCTAGAATTTCACTCTGCATGTTTTACAGCAAGCAAGGAAGGCCTATCTGAAGATGCCAATTCATAACAATTATGCCAAAAAACCCTACTAACATATCACATACCTAGAGAATTTGCTCAAGAATCCACTATGATGCAATTTCACCCTCAAAAAAAAAGTAATCTTCCAGTTACTGGCAGTTCTGTCTTCATTTAAATGTTTTCTCCCTATTCAGTCAAAAAGAAACTAAGTACATAATTATGAGTTGAAAAAAAAGAAGACAGAAATCAGGTATTGGCAGTTTTTCCATTTTCATTTAGGTGTAAATTTAAATGCAAGTCAAAATGTTTCAGTGAGGAAAATTCAGTAGTCCAACTTTATCAGTTATAAACAAACCTGCTAATTTTTTTTCTAGATAAAACCAGCATTTTTAGCTTTTCAATAAGTAAATTTATTTATGGCAATGAAACAGTATTTGTATTATTCTCATCATGCAGAATATTCCATATATTCACTCTTCTTTTCTGAGATATCCTACATGAAAATACATGATTTTAACATTACCTTTGGTGCTAGTCTTATAAGTTTGCAAGTTAAGATATATTGAACTATAAAAATAAGAAAAAGAAATGAAGTCCCTTTAAAATTTTTACAGCAATAAATGTGAAGCTATGAAATACTTTTTAGAAATAAAATCATTACAGTTAATTTCCATGAGTTAAAGCTGAAGAGTTTATGATGATAACAGACACCATTTACTAAAACCAATTTAGAGTATTACATATAAGAAAGTTGAAGATAACAAGAAGCTTTAGTCTGCAAAGGGCTGCTGATAACACATTTACTTCTTTGGAGAAGAAAGCAGAGCAAATAAAATTAAGCTTCCTCTCGGTGACAGCTGTTCTTATTTTCATGACAAACTCTTTTGACTGGAGTTCTTTTTTCTGTTAATAAAGGTTCCTTGCATTCCTGTAATACGAACACAATGGTTAACAAAACACAGTCCTTGCCCTAAAGCTTAACAGTCATATCTTTAAAAAAAAAATCAAATACAAGAGCAAGATGCAACAAGTGCTAAACCGAGGAAGCAGGTGGAAGCAGTGAAAGTTGTTTTTAAGCCGCACACTGTGCTCAATGGCTAAGGATGGAGAGAAGGAATCTGAGAACAAAGAGAGGAATTTCCCATGAAGGACCAGCAAATGAGGAAACAAGGGAAAATATACTGCTAAGGGATTAATACACATCTCAGTTTCTTGCACAGCCTAGTATGGTGGAAGAAGGACTAGGAGATGAGGCTGAAAAAATAAATGAGTTAAGGAGTTTTGATTTTATCCTGATGATTGTGGGTTGCTCTGCAAGCTTTTAAGCAAGGAAATCAGGTAATTTGGGTTTTGGAAAGGCCACAGGCTATTAGTGTGGAAACAGATAAAACTAGACACAGCTAGAAGAATGTTCTGAAACCTCAGTTAAGAGGTATGATGGCCTAACCCTAGAGAGTAATAATGATTTGGACAGATGCAGACACATTGGAATGGTATTAGAGAGGAAGTAGCAATGAGACTTGAAATGGAGGATAAGAGACTAAAAAAGCAAAAAAATGTCTCTTCAGGTTTATACTGTCTTATTTTTGTTTGTTTTTATAAAGATAATCTCTGAAAATTAATCCCCAATGGAAGTTAAATACTCCCTGAAGTCACCCAAGCCTGTGTGGGCTGCAACTGGCCATTTATATTGTTGGGCTAAGAATACTGATAGAAGGAAGGGAAACTTCCTGCCCAATTAGCAATCAATGTTTTCCCTTGTTTCAGGAAAAAAAGAGTGTATAACATTCTGCCTATGGGAAAAAAGGAAAAACCAAAAGATAAGAACAGTGACTCAAGTTTGTGACTCTTAATCCCCTACAAGTTAATAGTAGCTTTAAAATCAGCCAGAATCTGTGAATCTGATTTGTTTCTGAATGTATTTTTGTTGTTTTTACTCAAATCAAAAGGAGTTTCTAGAGTTAGTATTTCAACATGAATTCATATCCCATGACTTTTTCTTTGTACTTAGAGTTCAATTGAACCTCAAATCTAATCTTTTGATTTAGGCTTTTTCCTCCAAAATCCTGGCAATAGACTGGAATCCTTTCCTTATTTGCATGAAATCTGTAGGGCAAACATAATTCCCTATTAAGAGACATCTCAGACAAAGGGGGACATAAGCCAACTTCAAAATATCTCAAAATCCATCCAATCTTTGTTGCTTTTAACCATGACACCACCTCCTCCCCCCGAAAAAAGAGTTTGTGCCTTTAGCAAACAGAAAGAATAACAGTGAAAATCCAAACAGACTACTTTGATCCTTTCTTTTAAAAAAAATAAAGGTAACACAGACTTTTGATAAGATATATGTGCCATGATGTACTAAAAATATCAGTTATATAACATGAAGGGAGAAGAGGCAAGAGAGTTGTTCATAAAGAAAGAACTCTCCCCAAGCCCTACATAACAGGCCAACCCACACAATACTCTAGAGAACTTTATTCTTTCCCGGCTCTTTCCCTGGGTGGTCAAAACTATAAATTTATTAAATGCATGTTGATGGAACTGGGTTTGGGAAAAGCAATATTGTAACATTACAATCTTTTGGATATTGTGCAGAAAATACAGGGTCAACCCAGAAAAGTATCCAATCATTACGAAAGAACTCTACAACAAACACCAGGATTATGTTAAATTCTGCTGCCTAGAAATTCACCACCATTATGACTCTAACAAAGATACTGCCTTGTGTTCTTGAGATGAAACTTGTTTAAGAAGTTTATTATTAGAGAAGTAAGAAATTATACAAATATAATTTTAGAATATAACATTCTAAAACCCTGCCTTAAAAAAATCATTCCCAAACAATAGAACATCCAAATTCCTAAAATGTGTGAGTTTCATAAAAAAAAAAGAAAGAAAGAAAAAAAATTCCACTGATATAATAAAGTTCATGATTTTGAGATGGAGAAATGACCCTAATTGCAATCACAAAGTAGAAGTAGTGGAAATCATAAAAACAAGTAGTGGGATTTTTTTTTTAAATAAGAGAAAACGGGATGAGACCACAGAGCCTGGGATGACAAGGATGCAGCCACAAATCTAAGTGACCATTGAAGCCACCAGAAGCTAGAAGAGTCAACAAGCTTCTGGATTCTCCCTTTGGACCTCCAGAGAAACACATTTACCCACACCTGGGTTTCAACCCAGTGACACTGGAACCTAATGCAGACCTGTAGGAGAAATTTCTCTCATCACTCCCTTTCCTACTCAGCTGTTCCATGAGGCCTTGGGCATGTAACCACTTCAAACAGGCGAAGCTGTAGCTGTTTCCACTGAAGACCATGGAGCCAAGGCAGTGCCCTGGCTATTCTCACACCAGCAAAAGTGCTCACAGCAGTGGAATCGGAACAACTAAGCCTAATCCACAGCAGTTAGGCAGGGGGTGGCAGCCCCATCCCTCTCTGTGCAAAGCACTGCAAGTTATTTGGGAGCTAGCTGGTATCTGACTCACCAGTGGGAAGAATTCAAGGACTGGCATGAGTGAAAGGAGGGCTTTTAGAGCAGGAAACTCCTCTCTGGCACAATGTTCTTAAGGAAAGTGACTTTGAGCAAGTTGCTAAACCTACTTCACAAGTGTCACAGGGCAGCTTTGCAATTAATTTTCAAGTGCCCTTTGGCCCAGAGAAAATCCATTCAGCCTGTGAGATTTGTATCTCCCAGAGCTACTGATTTGCATAACATACAGCTATGCCAAGAAAGCAAGTATCTACTGCAGTAAATACATGCTCAGAGTTCTCTTATACACAAAGATTTGCTGGAAGATTCAAAATAAAATTGAAAGAAAAGAGGAAGTGAAAGACTCCATTTCAGTTCCCACTGACTCAATTCTATTTGACGCATTCCAATTCTGTTTAGCAAACAGGTAGATTGGCAAGCATTTATTTCCTTGGACACTGTGAAATGAGGACTAAAATGTGCTGGGGTGCTTTCAGATCCTCAGGGAAAGGGCACTGTATAATTCCAGGCACTATTACGTGAGAGACACACAGCCTTTATCTCCAAGTCTTAATAAAGAATTGCGCATGAGGCCTATCTGACTTCTAGTACAGACATCAAATTGACCCCTCTGGGAGCTTGGTAAGTCTCCACCTCCTGCCCGCCTCACACAGCAGTTGTAATAAAGGAGCACACACTAAGGATTAACTAAAGTTCACATACTGCCTGGAAGAGAAAAGTCTTGATTTAAGTGCTGAAAATTTATATTAGTCAGAGGGGGAAGACTAAAGAATGGCAAAAGGAATGGAAATACAGAAAGTTATAATGAGAAATGTAAATTGATGCAGGTTTCAGGGAAAGAGATCATATATAAGGTAGGGATATAGGAAAAGCTGGCAAAGAAAAGCAAAAGAGTTCAGAATTTTTCACCTTATGTGTTCGTGGGGGTTAGCTGCTCAAACCCAGGAGAAAAGGACGCCCTTTGGGCAACAAAAAGCCATGTGATTCAAGGTGAAAAGAGAAAATGGTAGCAGAATTCTGGAAAATGA
This sequence comes from Ochotona curzoniae, assembly GCF_017591425.1. NCBI lineage: Eukaryota > Metazoa > Chordata > Mammalia > Lagomorpha > Ochotonidae > Ochotona > Ochotona curzoniae. The sequence goes on along the minus strand of NW_024466502.1, from coordinate 34,911,638 downwards.
AAGAAAGAAAGGAGAGCAAAGAGCCAAAGTTTCAAATGGGGTTGGACATGACAAGAAAACAGAGAATGCGAAAGTAGACAATAGAGAATGTAATTCATAGATCCTCTAATAAGACCTACAAAGGAAAAGAAAAACCTTCAGTATCTTATTCATTGTAGGTCAACAGAGCTAGTTCAGCATGTCAACTTCCTGTCAACAAAAATTAGTGGCCAAATAACAAAGTATTATGGTCTAGAATATTGGCACATACCAAAAAGAAGTATTTTGCTCTGATTCAGATTTTCCTAATGTTAAAACACAATGATCACTAAGGTTGCATGTACATAAAAAAAGACAGCAATTTGGCAGAATTTAGTCAAAAAGTTGAACAAAATTAAATTGCTTTCTAGGAGCTATAATCAAGCAAATGTTTAGGTGTTTTTATGTTTGTTTGTTTTTATGTCCAAATCACTTGAACTTCACATACAAATTGCAAATGCCATTGGAGCTTATGAAAGATAAGCATTTTAACATTTAACTAAATTGTTAGGTGCAAAGATATCATACATTGCTATTTTTTTGTATATAGGCAATTCCAAAATCAAGCTTATGTTTTTGTAAAAACCTTGGTCAAAATTCATGAGATAATAAACACTTCACTGTTGGTGACATGAACTTAAACAGGGGGAGAGAGTGAATGTTATTTAATTGGTATCTGCTTCATTGTCCAAAGGAAAGTTAAAATTTCACAGATCTGAGACTTTGCATTCTGCCAAGTTCTGCTTTTTTCAAAAGAACTCAATTCTCCTCACCTGTTCCAAACATATAAGTAAACCATATCATCAAGATAGCATTATAAGCATCTCAATTTTCTAGAATCCTCATTCAGTTACTCAACAAAAGTATCAAACAAGACATATAGTTGAGAAATAGAAACAACACTGGTTATTTCAATAAAGAAGGTTTAATGCAAGGAACTGTTCATCAGGCATTTCTAGAAACATGGACATACAAGAGATTGTAATATTAGAAGTAACCATCCATCCTGCAACTGGAGAACAAGAGGGAGACATCGAGAATAGTAAACGCAGCACTCCATTATCTTAGATGGTAACCACTAGCCACATGTGTGTGAGGTTTATTTTTTAATAATCTTTGTTTGTTTATTTGTTTGTTTATAATTTGAAAGGCAGAGTGTCAGAAGGAAAGAAAGAAACAGAGAAACCTATTTCCTGGTTTACTCCCCAAATGGTCACAATAGCCAAAGATGGGAGATGCCAATGTCAGGAGGTAGGAATACCATCTGGGTTTCCCACATGCCTGCAAGGCGCTCACGTACTTGGATAATCATCCAGTGCTTAAGCACATTACTAGGAAGACAGATGCGGAGAAGAGCAGCTAGGACTAACACTAACATTTCAATCTGGGTGGAGGCACCATAATGGCAGGCTAACTCACTGTTTCATAGTACTGGCCTTTGTTTATGGCATTTGAGAATTTCAAATATGACCGCTCAAATTTCAACAGATGAAAACCTAATATACGCATATCATAATTCAAAATCTTTGTATGAAAAAGAAGATAAAATATTTCATTAATGGGCTGGCGAGGCAGCCTAGCAGCTAAATTTCTTGTCTTGAATGCACCAGGATCCCATATAGGCACAGATTCTAATCCTGGCGACACTGTTTCCTATCCAGCTCCCTGATTGTGGCCTGGGAAAGCAGTCGAGGATAGCCCAAAGCCTTGGGACCCTGCACCCACGTGGGAGACCCAGAAGAAGCTTGGGTTCCTGGCTTTGGATTGGCTCAGCTCCAGCCATTGCAGTCACTTGGGGAGTGAATCATCGGACAAAAGATCTTCCTCTCTGTCTCTCCTCCTCTCTGTATATCTGACTTTCCGATAAAAATAAATACATCTTTAAATATATATAGTCATAAAATGATATATAGTCATTAGTAAACTTTAAGTGATTATATGTTGAAATAATATTTTATGCACTAAATTAAATAAAACACACTATTCATTTCTTTTGAATTTATTGTATAATTTCTAGGAAATTTAAAAATTCATATACGACTTGCATTTTATTTCTACCAGACAATGCTCATTTGCAAGTCTCAGATGAGCTTGGGTTGTGTTTTCGGAATGACTCTGGAGGTTGGTGTGGGTGTATCTCCGAAAGAATGATGAAACTGGTTCTGAAAGTGTTAGGATCTGAAAATTGAAAGCAGTTGTTGCTAAATCAACTGTTCCTACCAGAATGAAGTTGTTACTTCACAGATGCAGATAGCAACAACAGAAAAACAGGAAGACAGGAGTCTTGGCCGTCCCTTGCTTTGCTTTGCTTGGCCATTCCTTGCTTTGATGTTTCCCTATCAACTCCCCACCTGCCACCCTAATTGGAAAGTCTAATAGGGAATCAACTGTGGAAGAGAATTGTGATTCTCTGAGTTCCAACCCAGCTGCACAAACTGTAATATATAAAGGCAAGTTTTTTGTCAAGACACAAACAGCTTAATAATTATACAATAAATATTCACTATTAGTCACAATCAACTAGACAAAGTCCCTTTCCTCGTATAGCTAGTAAGACAAAGTGGATAATATGCAAATACATAAGATGATTTCTGCATCAACACTACAGAACAAGATGATGATAGGGCAGACCTAGCTCCTGAAGGTCAAGGATACCTCGTTGCACAGCTGCAGGAAGTCTCAGCACACTTCCACACTAATTTTACCACCAGGATCTTTTGGAGAGAAACTGCCACAGTAGAGGGTTTCTGCTATACACTAATAGATTCTACAATTATCAACAGAGATAAAACTGTTCACCAAAGTGCAAGTCAATGTTGTCACTAGACAGGGACATGTCAAAAGAAACTGGACTGCAAGGTTATCTACCTCAGTATTCCAAAAGAAAAAAAATTAAATAATTTTTTGTTTGTTTCCATTGGTTGGACATATTTTTGTATAACCTGGATTCTAAGAGGTGTGAAAGCTATCTGGATCCACCAGAAAGAAGTCATTGAAATTTGCTTTTCTTTGGATGTGTCACAAGGCAAAACTAATAAGCTGAATAATTCCAAAACCACTCTTTGTTGTTACCAGCCAAGAATAATGCCAGCAAAGTTTTTGTGTATAACTTCTGATTTCTTACTTACAGAGATCATCCACTGGAACTTCTGTGCAACTGCTTTGAAGAAGCGAAATTCACTCTATGGCTAAATCATCAGATCAAATCTTATGCACAGCCCTCTTTCAGAGGGAGGGCATGAAAGTTGCTTTTGAAAAGGAAATGTTTTTACTATTTTGTGATTTTAAATGATCAAGGTTTTTTTTTTTTTTGGCTTCAGATGACTATTACAGCAAATAATGAATATCCATCATATAAAAGTAAAAAAAAAAAACTAATAGAAGATAATGATTCTGAAGCAGCAGAATAAGAGGTAGAGAAAGAAGGAAAATTGTTTCAGAATAAGGTGGACTTTAATAATACTGCTTTAAATAATAGGGCCAGGAAATGCTCCTCTGGGGAAAAAAAAATGACATTCAGACTAAAACCTAAAGAGTAAAGGAAAGAAAGAGGACATGTTTTAGGGCAGAAGGAATGAATCTTAGAAAGTTTCTGAAGACATAATGATTTGGGATTTTAGCTGGAGCAAAATTGTCACAGAGAAAATGACGGAGGGTGGTTAGGACCAGATTATATAGGGCCTTTTAAGTTATGCTAAGCAATGTAGATATCAACTTAATTGCGATGGGAATCAAAGTAGGATTTTAAGTAGGAGTGCTATGATTTGATTTACATTTGTAAAAGATTATTTTTGCTGCTGTGTAAAGATACAAGAAGATGAAGGATATCAGGAATCTGTTGCAACAGCCTAGATACAAGATATTGATGATGCCTGGGACTGTGACTCGAGTGATCAAAATAGTAAGAAGACACTGAGTTCAATAAACGGACTAAAAGCTGAGTCAACACTACAGTAGCAAAGAGAATAATCCATGCATTTACCTAAGTAGGTTTTCCAAACAGCTGACATTTGTGCTTTAAATGCCAAAATTCTCTTTCAAAAACTCCAGTTTTCATGGAAATCATTCAAAATTGTACAAAACATTTCTTTGATTTCTTCTATAGAAAACCCCAACCAAATTTGCAAATCGTTATTTTGATTCAAGTTCTTGTTCTTCATTTTTGTCTGCCATCTGACACATTCTCTGTCAATTTCTTGAGTTCCTCAACTCCAATTACTTTCATCCCATATGTTACAGCTCAGCTTGTTTTGAGGCAAATCTTAATTAGGATGAAAAGATTTTTTCCACATAATCGAATCCACCCATTGGCTATGCCATTTAAGTAGAAGCCGCACCTGTTTGACTTAGGTCAGCATCTGTTTCTGCAGCCTGTTCTTAAAGCCAGCATTTACCAACACTCTCAGCTAACCAAGAGGATCTTTGCTTTTGAAATACTAGCCACATTTTTCTACTGTCATCCATTAAGGTCAAAATCAAAATGACATCTCTAATAAAGCCAAGTAACGAGTAATTTAAAAGCTAGGTTTTCACACGGAGTCCCGATTCCTAGTCCTTATCTTTTTTTCAATAGATTGAACCAACTGACAAAGATATTGCAGTTTCAGCAGGCCAATAAATAGCATTCCTTTTATTCCTTTCCCAAGTTCTGAATGAGAAATTGAATTAGAAATCAAAATATCACTTGATGAATGATCTAAGCTACAGCCTGTAGCTTGAATCTAAGGGAATCCGAATATATCCTTTTAGAAAACTCAAACTATCAAATTACAATTCAAAACTCTAAATGGAATAAAGGTGAAAATAAGATTAAAGTGAGGAAAAGAGAATACAGCCAGTGAAGAGGTAGAGTCAGCAATAACACTCAATTGTTACAGAAGAATGGAGAATCATTGAAGAGGAATGTAGAAAAAGGTGGAGCCATAGTCACAGGGGATGCCAGATTGAGGGAAATTTCCCTTTTAAGAAGGAAAGTTGTGGGCTTTATTTATATACTCATACTGGTAGTCAATGAAGAGTAGAAGTGGAGAATATAGGAAAAATATGTAGATCATAAAAGGTGCTGGTCCCTAAGAGTTAGCAGATGGGATTCAAGGCACAGTGGAAAGATGGGCCTCATCAACTCATAGTAACAGTTGGAACATAATATGGATGGGGCAAATGAACTTAGGTTTCTAGATTTAGGTGTGAACAGATGGAGCTTTCATTATGTGTTTTCCATTTTCTGAATGAAAAAATAAAGTGAGGTATTCAGCGAAGAATGAGAGGGTAGGAGGTGTGAGAATAGACAAGTTTTCAAATTAAAACTTTGCACAGTAGGGAAGCAGAGTTACTGAGGAAACCACCTCTGTGTGGTGCTGAAGGTCCATTTGGGGTGTGCGATAATTAACTTTAAATCTGTAAGATAATCTTTTTAATAAATGATGCTAGCAAAACTGACATATAATTGTAGAACAATGAAGTTGTATCCCCACTCTTGTCATACACAAAAATAAACTCAATATGCAACAAAAACTTAATTTAAGACACAAAACTATAAAATTGTCAGAAACACTTCAAGATATTGGTATAGATGATGACTTCTTGGGTAAGACCTCAAAATATAGACAACAAGAAGCCAAACTAGACCAACAGAATTATGCCAAACTCAGAAACTTCTGCACAGTAAAGGAAACAACAGATTGAAGAGACAACTGACATGATGGAAGAAAATATTTGCAAGCTATTTATTTGCAAAGGACAAATATAAATGATATACCAGTGACTCAAAAAACTGAAAGAAACAACCAATCCAGTTAAGAGATGGGCAAAGGACACAAAGAGACATTCTCAACACAAGAAATACAATTATCCAGGAAACATATGAAAAAAAAATTGTTCAATGTTCCTAGCCTTCAAGAAAATGCAAATCAAAGGAACAAATGAGACATCACAACTTCCCTCTCAGAATGGCTGCCATGCAAAAGTGAGAGCAACAAATGTTTGCTAGATATGTAGGATGTAGATAAAGGGGAACAACTGTTGGATACTGTTAGTAGGAATACAGACTAGTCCAGAAACTATGGAAAACAATATGTAGATTGCTAGGAAAAAACTAGAAATAAAAGTTTCTTATAATTCAAAAATCCAATTACTAGGTATATACCCAAGAGATGTGAAATCATGGAATCAAATTATCTGCCTAACCATGTACATAGCAACACTATTCACAATAGCCAAAACATGGAGTTAACCATTGTGCACATCATCAGATGAATGGATAAAGAAAATGTAGAATCTTATTCATCCATAAAAGTAATGAGATTGTACCACTTATAGTAAAATTATTGGAACTGGAAGATACATTCAGTAGCATAAGCCAGGCAGAGAATGATGAGAGAGAGAGAAATAGAGAGAAGAGGAGAGTGGAGGAGAGGAGAGGAGAATGTTCTTTAAATACATGGAGGTTACGACTGAAAAGAAGAGCTCAATCTGAACACAGAATGTTAATCACTGAAAATTTAGAGGAGTGCCATAGATAAACATTGATAATAAAAAGGGATAAAAAGAAATTTTCAAAAGCAATCAATCAGTTGACCTGAGCAACATGCTCCAACAATGTTCAGATGATCATGGATAGCCTAGCAAAAGTGACGTGGACTCAGATAACTGCAGCCTACGGCAGGTGAGATGGAGGAATAACGGAGGGCCCAAGGATCTGAGAGCATTTGCAAAAATGTGATTTCATTAATTTAGTCAGTAGTAATCATTCTACGTCGAGGTCTTGAGGAAAATAACCAGCGAAGCATTAGGGAGATGTAGCTCCTAGCCACCATCTAGGCATTCCACTGAAACTGAGTAGATTTTTCTTTTCTTTATTCTTCCCTTCCCTTCCCTCCCCTCCCCTTTCTTTCCCTTCCCTTCTTATCCATTTTATTTTTCCTTTCCTTTTTTATTCAGTGTTCTTGAAAAAAATTAGATAATGTATATTTAGCACTTAATATTTAACCATAGTTTAAGCAATATTTCACACATTTTTAAAAAACATTACTTCATGTTCCACACATCAATACAACAAGGGAATTGGTATTATTGGCTCATTTGCAGATATTAAGATTGCAGAAGCTCAGCAATCTAACAGATAACTACACCCCTTTCAGAATTACTGGATTTACAAATGTTTACTTCACTATATTAGAAGTCTTCATCCTTTGGGGAAAAAAATGAGTATTTTTCACAAAAATATCTCAAATTTCACTTTAATACACAATAAGTCATTCCTTTATTTGGATAACTTTCGGGAAAGAAGAACTTCAGACTCTGAAATTAAACTAAGCTACATTAGTATACCACATCATCTATCTTCACAAATTGAGCAGTCTTCCCTACTCAATGAATGATTGAGTCTCCACAAATACTAAATAGTAACTGTAGCCTCCTTCCTTCCTAAACTCCCTATGGATTTTAGAGTGCTGACGAAAATATTTATGTATTATTTAACGCTTTTTACTAATAGGAAACAATACGAATTCCTAAATTTGGAACTGGAAAATAAACAGAAGTTTCGCCTACTTAGTGCCTCTTCCTTTCTTACTAAAAATAAATAAATAAAAAAAAATAATTGTTTTGTCCCAGAAAAAGCCCAATGACCACAAGATACTATTGTTTTATCCCACATGAGAACTTAAATTACAGACTTCAAGAAGTACCTCTCCCTATTCTTGAAAAAGAAAAATCACAAAATTAAAGGGGATTGAGAGATCTCAGGTTCTAAGGCAAAGGTGGAGGTCATTTTTATCGCAGAAGGTTTGGCAGGAAATTGGCAACAGTTCACTTGTTCCTTTGTTACTCCACCTGCTCCCAAAACCTCAGAATTTTAAAGTTGAATTATGTAAAACTCCATTGACTACCTGTATTTTCAGGTACACATTATCTTTTATTACACTCAATGGTCATTATCTGAGAAGGCACACCCAGGTAAGACAAATAAAAAATGAAGAGTGCTTCTTTAACAGCAAAATTGATTGTTCATGTGTGACATTTCTGCCAGATTTGCAAATAACGCCATTTGCATTCTATATTCTAAGACACATATTCTATTAGAATTACTGGGGACCCTTTTTGAATTTTTAATTTCACATTAATTTTAGGCTCATAAAAAAATCATAAAAATAATGCTAACAGTTCAGAAATATTTCTCAAGTGTTTTCTATAACATTAACCCTTTAAAAGGCTATGATACAACTGTCAGAGTAAAACAATAATACTGATACAATCCTGGTTAGATTTACTGGTTTTTCTGGTTTCCTTTTTAAAAGCTTCACTGATATTTCTTCTTCATATCATTTTGGGAAACTTCTTTGGTATTTTATTGCCCTTGAAAATGTTGATCATTTTGACGAGGACAAGCAGTTGTTTTTGAGAATGCTCCCCAATTTGGATTTTTCTGATTTTTTTTAAATGAGTAAAATGAAGCCATAAATTTTTGTAGAATTCCACAAAACTGATAAGTTCTTCTCCATGTATCATGCCAAGGAGTTCATGATCCTGATACGTTATTCCTAGGGATGTTACGTTTGGTGACTTTATATATCTACAGGTTGCTCCATAGTTAAGAGACTATTTTTCCTTTGATGTAAATAGATGTTAGGGATCATACTTGGAAGTTATGCAAATCCTGTTTCTACTCCAACTTATTTCTAGTCTTTTTAATATCCCTAAGGAGGTCTTATCTACAATATTTCCCGTGCTGATGGTAGAACATTGAATCTCTGTTTCTCTTTGTCCTTCTACACTTCTCATTTCTAAGTCAACAAATTAGGAGGCCAAGTTGAGATTTTTCGTGGCCATGAAGGAAGGTGCTGCTACCTTGCCCCCACCAAAGATGAGCTGAACTAAAATTTATTAAGCATATTATCACGAGTCTTCAAAGCAAGGCTAATAAGTAGAAACCAATATTTGCCTTTAAATATTTGATTATAAGGATAGCAACATCTTTTTAGATCTACTGACCACTACTATAGCCAAAAAAGAAACTCCAGGTTGTTCATTTCCTTTACTCATGTTTTTCAACTATCGCATTTTTTCTTTTCTTAAGCTCAATTCACCGTTTCTGATGTTAAAATCTGTTCCACTTAAATCTCACTCTCTCTACTAAATTTAATCATTCCAATTTTTGCCCAGATCATTCCAGGGTTAAGCACATTCTTTTTTGCAGAGCTTTGATATTTATGTTTCTAAAGAGTAAGGACAAGATGACCCCCAGACCATTATTTGCCTTTACTTGCAGAATAGATCAACACATCATTGAAGAACAATGTGTGGATAAAAGAAAATTTTGTAACACATAAACATCAAATAATTTAGATGATTAAAGGGATACTTTAAAAAAAACAAGGTTTATTTCTTTTTATGGGAAAGGCAGATTTAAAGAGAGAAGACACAGAGAGGAAGTTCGTCCATCCACTGGTTCACTCCCCAAGTGACCACAGTGGTCAGAACTGAGCTGAACCAAAGCCAGGAGTTTCTTCCAGGTCTCCCACATGGGTGCAGGGTCCCAAGATATCAGATCATCCTCCACTGCTTTCCCAGGCCACAAGCAGGGAGTTGGAGAGGAAAGGGGCTTCCAGGATTAGAGCCAGCGCCCATAGGGGATTTTGGTGTATGCAGGCAAGGACTTTAGCCACCAGGCTACTGCACCAGGTCCCTAATGGAATACTTTTTTAAAAATATTATCCAGATGCTCTCTGATCAAATTAAATTCATCAGGCATTAAAACTTATTAAAACTTATTAAGACTTATTTATTATTGTAGGAAAGGCAAATCTACAGAGATAAGTGAAGACAAAGAGAAAGATCTCCCATCCACTGGTTCACTCCCCAAGTAGCCACTGGGATCAGAGCTAGGCCAATTCAAAGTCAGGAGCCAGGAACTTCTGGATCTCCCATGCAGGTGCAGGGTCCCAAAGCTTTGGACCATCCTCCACTGCCTTCCCTGGCTACATGTAGGGAGCTTAATAGGAAGTGGAGCAGCTGGGACACAAACCAGAACCCATATGGTATGCCGATACTTGCAAGGCAAGAATTTAGCACGAAGCCATCATGGTAAGTCCACTGTTACTATTTAATAAGAGAAAATGTTTGGGCAAAATTGAAGAAAGTAATTTTTGAAAATTGAACACGTTTAAAAGTGCAAATCTAGGGCCTGGCATGGTAGACTAGCGGCTGAAGTCCTCACTTTAAACATGCCAGGATCCCATATGGGCACCGGATCTAATCCTGGCAGCACCGCTTCTCATGCAGCTCCCTGCTTGTGGCCTGAGAAAGCAGTGGAAGATGGTCTAATACCTTGGGACCCTGTACCCATATAGGAGACCTGGAAGTAGCTCCTGGCTCCTGGCTTTGGATCAGTTCAGCTCCAGCCATTGTGATCACTTAGGGATTGAATCATCGGATGGAAGATCTTCCTCTCTGTCTCTCCTCCTCTCTGTTTATTTGACTTTGCAATAAAAATAAATAATTCTTTTTTTTTTTTTACTTCCAATCTAGGGAAAATTTGCAGAAGTTTTTGAACTGCCAGGGGAGTCAAAGCACTATAACAGAGAATGAAAAACTAAAGTGAAATGTGTGTGATCTTTCACCTTGACTGATACCACTCCTGGAAATGACCATGGATTGAGAACTAAATGAAAGGACAGGCTAGCTCAGCTGTTACTACAGCTGCCAATGTGTAATGGTAGGCTGCTGAAACAATACATAAATGACAAAAACAGGCCCCATACTTCCCAAAGAATTTGTCTATTGTATTGATTTCTATATGCTAAAATTACTGCCTACTATAGAGCAGCTATTCAATACATACTTGTTGGATTAACAGATAAGATGTTGATGTATTATAATGACCATTGATGAGCTTAGCTGCTTAAATAGGATAGCATGTCCTATTACTTCCAGGTTTTCTCTCTTCCTGAGAGCAGTAAACAGAATTTTTTTTTCAGGTCTATGAAAAGAAGAATGCTGGGTGTCCTATCAGTTGCTTCTCTTTCTTATCCTTAGTAAGCTTTCAATGTTCTGCTAAATACTCATTGAACAAATAATGAATTTTAAAAAGAGTAATAGGGACTACCATAATGGCACAGTGGCTAAATTTTCACCTTGCACGTACCAGGATCCAATATGGGCACTGGTTTGTGTCTCAGTTGATGTACTTCCCATCAAGTTCCCTGCTTGTGCCCTGGGAAAGCACTAGAAGGTCCCAAAGCTTTGGTACCCTGCACCTGTAATGGAAACCCAGAAGAAGCTCCTCGCTCCTGGCTTTGGACTGGCTCAGCTCTGGCTGTTGCAGCTACTTGGGGAGTGAACCAGTAGATGAAGATCTTTCTCTTTATTTCCATCTTTCTGTAAGTCTGATCTACCTTTCCAAATAAAATAAAAGATAAATCTTTTCTAAAAATGTATCGAATAAGAAACCTGCTTAAAAAGGATTTGTATAAATCTTCTAGGCCTTGGCTATATGTCATTGAAAATTATATATACACTAAGAAAATCAGACATTGTTTGCCCCAATTATGAAAATTCAAGTTAAGTTGCCTGTGGCAGAAATTGAAGTTGCCTTTTTCTTTATTCATGCTGAATAAGAAAACACTGTTGTTTGCTAACCACATTTGTAAACAGAGGTGACAACTGAGAGGTAAAAGACATCCAGGAAACTCTTTTGTTATTTGCTTTTATTGTCCTTTCTGGGAATTAAGACATGATGGCAGGAGCTCTATGAGTCATCTTGTGATGCTGAGAAAGATAAAATTGCAAGATATTAGGAGACTGTGTCACTAATGATTTTCTGGAGTTGTAATTTCAGCTCTAAAATTCCTATCTGCAGATTTGAAATGTGAGTCAGAATAATAAATTTCTGTTTTATTTAAGTGACTGTAGTCAGGTCAGTTGCAAATGCAATTTCAATGGTATGACCATTAATGAAGTGTCTGTACAGTTGAATCAGTAGAAGTTAATTATATGTCCTTTGGAGGAAGATAGAAATTAGAGTTTTTACTTTGCTGCATTTAAATTACTAATATTAACAGGCAAAAATATTTAAAGAAATACTTATTATGAGAATACCATTATCCACTGCAGGGTTAAATAATAGAGCTTGTCCCACAGCAAGTGTTTTTTGTCAATAATTGGCACATTTCAATCTTGAAAAGAATCACAAATCCTCAAATCCAATTACTCATCTGATGCACAATTCTTTTCTAGAATATTAAGTAAGAAGTCATTCAGTTTACGCTTGGTTACATCAAGTGATGAATAACTCTCTACTTCCCACGCCAGCCCAATTTTATCTTTGGGTAGTTTTTGAAGTTAGAATATTCTTTCTTACAATAAGATAAAATCAGTTTTTCTCTCACTTCTATACAATCCTTCTAGTTATGTATTTTAAATTAATATTCACTATTTTCGATCCTGGTTCCAAATCACAATTCTTCAATTACCTTGCTTCTTCTGAGAAAGCTATCCTTCCATATTTTAATGACATGAAATCATTCTGAGTAAAAGGAAATCTACTTCCCTGGAATGCAGGGACATGTATGACTACACCAATGTGTTCCTCTCCTTGTTATTACACACACTGAATGGTACAGCCAAGTCCTCCATAATTACATAACTTCCATTTGTGCTGAGAATTACGTCTGCCATTCAACTACACATTGAAACTAATTACCACTCAGTGGCTTTCAGTTACTCTGAGAGATACATTTTGAAGCAAAGATAATAAAGAAGTAGTCAGATTTTCTACTATTAGATTAAAGAATTCTATTACACTTTAATGAATTTTTGAAATTCTTCTTCTCCATAAATACTTCCTCTTTTTTCTATACACTGTAGCTGTGAAACTTGCATAACCCTAGACACAAAGTAATAATTTAATTCTTATATCAACCCAGATGATTCTGGTATATGTTTGCAAAGTTATATCTCTTTCATTCTCTCTTAATTTATAGCCCAATGACCTTTATTAAATTCTACTTAGTATTTTAGATTCCTGAGCATATTAAAATGATATTGACATGGAATAACACTGTGATTTTCCCCAATAAACAAAATCTGTTCCTACTTAAAGGGAGTTATTCTCTCATTTTCACATTGCAAACATACTCTACTCATTAAGCTTTGAAGACATCAATGAGATACTTACCATCTGTGTTATGATATCTAATTCACTTGGTTATTTGTTAAAATAAAATTTTATATTACACGAATTTACAGGATATAACAATACCTAAAAATATGTTACCTAAAATAGTAATTTTCAAAATGAAAAAAAAAAATTTGAACTTGAAAGTTGGCCAACTAGCAAGGATGATGTAACTTTAATTTGGACCAGATAGTTTCATTCCTAAAGGCAGATATCCTGTAAGGAAAAATTACCACTCTGCTCTGCTTCCATACCAGTATTACACCCAAGAGGCAAAATGAAAATGGTCAAGAACCATAGCTACGCCAAAGCCAGGGAACAGAAGTCATTTTACAGGCTAGATTTCTTTTTTATTATTATAAAGATAAGCTCACCATTTAAGAGAAACAGTTTACCGTTCACAACCTGCCTTTCAGTCTGTCTGTTCTATTGCCAATATCAGAGGGTACAGATCAAATATAGGTTAAACACTGAATCCCTGAACCAGGCTTTCAGAGAGAAAAGAGGTCAAATGCTGATATACTGTATTACAAGGGAAGCTAAGAATTACAACAATGGCATTGTCAGCTATGAATTGGAATGGGATCAGCAGATGAGAATCGACTTACTGGAGCTTTATACAGTTTAAGCTAGAGACAGTTGTTCCAAGAAAGGATTGGCTAAATGGTATACTAGACAATGCAAGCTTGAAATTTAAACAAAGTCTCCTCAAGCTCTGAGATTCATCTCTCCTCTGCTAAATGCTATCTATGTGAGATTATTGTGATCTGTATACACTCTGAAATAATTCTTTTTGTCCTAATAGATTTCATACATAAATCACAGAAGGAAAACATGAGTTTTATTCATGTGCTTACTCATTTACTTCCCTGGCTGTCATTTCACATATGTCTAAAATACATCTACCATATGATACGGCTGTGCCGTTCCTGGGAATTTTCCCAAAGGAAATGAAACCAGCATTTGAAATAGTTATCCATATTCCCATACTTACTGCAGCTCAATTCACAACAGCTAAGTTATGGAATCAATCCTGATGTCCTTCAATTGATGACTGGATAAAGAAAACACGTTGTAATGTACACTATGGAATACAACTCAGTGATAAAAAAAAATGAAATTTCGTCTTTTGCAACAAAATGCAGGCAACTGGAAACCATTATGCTTAGTGAAATTTGCCTGTTTCCAAAGGACAAATATCATACTTTGTGGTACACAATGTAGAGTATGAAAAAATAATGTATATGAGTAAATTTTGGCATTTTGAGACTTTATTATTTATAGTCTTCGTCTATACTCTTGAAGAACAATGGTTTTTCTATTTACTATCTAAATTACTATTTGCTGTATCTTTACCTAGTACAGAAGCCTGTTATTATAAAATAAATTGAAAGAATGTCATCATAATCACTTTTTTAAAATGACAAAAAGGAAGGAAGAAGGATCGTGGGAACATGGGTGGGAGAAAGAGTAGGGTAGGAAATATCACTGTGCCCCTAAATCTGTATATTTTAAATAAATGACATCTGTTCACCTTATTAAAAATTAATAAAAGAGTAAGGCAGTTGACATTGTCACTCAGTGGGTTAAGCTGCTGCCTACAGCTCTGGTGTGCAACGTGGACACTGCTTTGAGCCTCTGCTGCCTCACTTCTGATCCTAGTACCAGTTACTACACCACAGAAAGCAGCAAAAGATGGCCCAAGAACTTGGATCTTTACACGCATGAGGGAGACACAAGGGAAGTGCTTGGTAACTGGTTTTATTATGTCTCAGCCCCAGACAGCAGCCATTCAGAAAGTGAATTCGTGAATGGAAGATTTCTCTCTTTCTCACTCTCCCTTTCTTTGAATCATTGCATTGCAAATAAACAAAATGAATCTTTATGAAATTCCAGAATGTCAATAGCACGATTTGGAATCATATCCCTAATTTAAGAATTCACACCTAAAGAGGAATGGAGAAGGCCCAGAACAAAGTCTCCAGTGGCTAAATCCTCACCTTGTAATTGCCAGGATCCTATATAGGCACCAGTTTGTGTCCTGGCTGCTGTACTTCCCATCCAGCTCCCTCCTTATGACCTGAAAAAGCAGTAGAGGATGGCCCAAAGCCTTTGCACCCTGTACCCATGTGGGAGAAAAGCTCCTGGTTCCTGGCTTTGGATCAGTTCAGATCCAGCCATTGTAGCCACTTGGGGAATGAACCAGAGGATGAAAGATCTTTTTCTGTTTCTCCTTCTCTCTGTAAATCTGCCTTTCCAATAAAATAAATAAATTTAAGAAAAAAAGAAAAAGAAAAAGAAGAATAGACAAAAAGTACCAGAGGGTCGCAGAAAGAAGAAACTTATTATGCAGGCTGGTGAGATGGTCAACTGGTTTATCAGCCACCCGCAAATGCCAGCAGTCCATATGGGCACCAGTTCATGTCCTGGTTGCTCCACTTCCCATCCAGCTCCCTTATTACGGTCTAGGACATAGAGGAGGATGGCCCAAATTCTTTGAATGCTGCACCTGCATGGCAGATCAGGAGGCTCCTAACTTGGCTTTAGATCAGAACAGCTCTGGTTGTTGCAACCATTTGGGAAATGAACCAGTGGATAGATCTTGCTTTCTTTCTCTCCTCTCTGTAAACCTGCCTTTCCAATAACAATAAGTAAATTTTCAAAAGAAAAAGAAACATTTGAAATGAATAACACCAGGGTCAAGGTGGGAATTGGTCAAACAATAGGATTCAAATACAGGCACAATGAAGGCTGATTTCCACCTTACTGCCCTGCCTTAGCCACATCATTTCACTATACATTAGTTTCCTCAATAAGTAAAAGAGAAGAGAAAATGGCATTCTTGCCCAAAGTAGTCATATCCTCTGGAGATGGCTCTGAGATGAACACATCAACAGACAGATCCCCAACCAAGCAAAAACATCGTATTGTTCATGGCAAGCTTCACAGTACTCAGAACAGAGCTGAAGTGGCACTCTTCTCTACAGCCAGCTTCTACATCTTACATCCTGAAGGACAAATCCACACACTGTGACCCTGTCATGAGGCTGAAGGAGGAAGCAAGAGATGTTCACATGCAGCCCATCTTAAAAAAAAAAAGGTTAATTTGTGTTAGCAAACTGTCAAGTAACTTGTCACACCAAATTATTCTTTTCACACATCAGAGCCTTTATTCCCTTAAAATACTAAATAATACAAGATAAATTTTTTCAAGATCATCTGGTAACTGATCTTTCAAGGCTGCTTTGTGGCCAAATAAAAAAAACTACCACAAAATAAAAACACTGTTATTTCTTTCTTTAGGTAACAATGCTCATATAAAATTCCAGGGCAACTGTTTTTCCTTTTATAAACATGAATTTGTGTGTTGATCTTTACCCAATGTATTCTTTTAAGATTTTTTTTAATTGGAAAGGCAGACACACAGAGAGGAGAGACAGAGAGGAAGATCTTTTGTCCGATGATTCACTCCCCAAGTGACCGCAACGGCCAGTACTGCGCCAATCCGAAGCCAGGAGCCTCCTCCAGGTCTCCCTCGCAGGTGCAGGATCCCAAAGTCTTGAGCCATCCTCGACTGCTTTCCCAGGCCACAAGAGGGAACTGGATGGGAAGCGAGGCTGCCGGGATTAGAACTGACGCCCATATGGGATCCTGGGCATGTTCAAGGTGAGGACCTTAACTGCTATGTTATCGTGCCGGGCACCTACCCAATGTATTTTTAATGCACAGAGGGAAAATCTGGTAAGTTCATGAAAACATTTAACTTAGTAATAAAAAAGTAAGGTGTGTCAATTCAGTTAAGACAGCTTCAGTTATGAAATAAACCTAAATGCAAAGAAAGTGATGGGGCTCTATCATTTTAGAGTACCCCCCAAAATTTGTGCAAAATGAAGCTAAAATATGAGCTTATGCTGATGAAATCCATGTGTAATCCATTCAAGCTACATATTCTCTATGAACTCTTTGAGGTACCCTCATAGTATATTATTCTAAATATTACAGCTTATATTTCAAAGACTTTTCACAGAACAGAACCTTTTCAAATCTGAATATAAGGAAATATTCTCCTAATATTTAAAAAGGATGAACAGAAGGAGGACACAGGGAAGTCTGATACCAGTTAACAATACACAGAAATAATGCATTTGACATCCATTTCACATGAGAATGACTATAGTTTACATGAATTTGTTATATATTTTACAAAGAAATAGAACAGTTTAAAGATTCTCAGTGCAAATTAACAATAGGTTTTGATATAAAATTGGTGAGTATCCTGATTTGATCATTACAGATAATATGCATGAATTATCACAGTTTAGCCCATAAACATTTTATTTTAGATTTTATTTATTTTTACTGGAAAAGCAATTTTACACAGAGAAAGAGACACAAAAAGAAAGATCATCCATCTGCTGGTTCATTCTCAAAATGTGCACAATGTCCAAAGCTGAGCCAGGAGCTTCTGGGTCTCCCATGTAGGTGTAGGTTCCAAGCTTTTGAAGCATCCTCAGCTGCTTTTCCAGCAGGAAGCTGGATGGGAAGTGGAGCAGCCAAGACATGAACCAGTGCCCACATGGGATACCAGCACTTACAGGCTGATGTTTAGCTAGTTGAGCCATTGCTCCTGCCCTTATCCCGTAAGATTTACAATATATAATAATTTTGAAGGAAAAGTTCTGGACAGGTGCTTCAAACTAGTTCAATAAGCATCCAAGATTCACATGATTCTAATTTCTATATATTCTATACTTTGCACATACCACTCATGCATGAATTTCTTGCAGTATTCTCTTATGTCTACCTGACTATTAACAAGATAAGCCCATCACCACAAATGAAACATATTGAAAAGCAACAGCTCCTTCATTTATGAGAGCTGAGATCACCAGTCAAACCACCTTCTCCACAGCTTGAGAAAGCAGGAGTTGAAGAATCACAGCTCACTAGTAGCTAAAACCTCACAAGCACATAAAGGATGGCTGACTAACTGCAGAATAGTGTGCTTGAACTAGCTTGAGACATAGAAATCTCTTGAAGGCCAAACCTTGGCAGTATCTCCAAACTTTCACGGATTTTACCTGGAGTAACCCACCAGTTTCTTACTGAAAAATCAGAGAAAAGAATTCCTCATGTGTTGGTATGGACCAAGGAAGGGTACCATTTTAAAATATGGCCAGAGCATTCTGGTTTATTCAACAAAGCTTCTCTTATGAAAAACTACCTTACCATAGTCTAGCATTTGTTTTACAGACCATAAGAGACATTAAAGAAGGGAAATATCAAGCTTCAGCCACTTCCCACCACCCTGACTCATTTAGGATGACAAATAAAACACAACAGAATACACCTGAGGAGCACTTGTCACAGCCAGGGTCACAGGGTCACTAAAAGTCTTGGATGCAAGCATTATTCCTGGATACTGTCACAGAAGTGCAGCTTATCACCATTTCATCAGGGTTCCTAAATTACAGCAGAAGATTAGAGCTAAAAAGAGCTACAAAGCGCAGCCTGTACTTACAAAGGAGCCCAGAGGAAAACCCAAGACAGCAGGAAAAAAGGAAATGGGAAAGCGCGAAGTAATTTCAGCATCGAACATTTATAGCTGGAGTAAACGATTAGTATTCCCTAGTATAACCATCCCTATTAGATAGAAATCTATCATACAAATAACTAATAGACTAACGGCCAATCTAGACATTGACTATACCTGGCTTAGGTTCTAATTCTTGATCCTATCATTTTCCATCCAGCCAAACAGATAAAAACATTGTAAGAAAATTACTTCCTGGTTACATTTGGAAGTGACTATCAGTGCAGTGGTCTTAAAGTTATGAAATTAGGAAATTTGTAAGCATTTGCAGATGTTTTCAAAGAAAACTTAAGTGCATCCATAAATAGTAACCATGAATTAATATGTTGCTCATTTTGAGCTCCATTTGCAAGGTTACACTACATATTTCCCACTAATAATAGCCATTAGTGGGGATGGATACCCCCAATAAAAATGACACCACCAGAAGGAAGAGAGTATGAAATTTAACACTGCTGAAGACAGGCATTAGGTCCATTCTGAGAGTCATCAGCAGCAGGGCCAGGCTCTACTGGCCATGCAGAACTCTCTCAGGGAAGACCAGTGAGAATAGGTAAAAAGATAAAGGTCTTGACACAAACACCTCATCAGCAGCTGGCACATCCCTGGGAGTATCACCTCTTGAATTATTTCATTGTGTAATCTGTTCCCAAATATTTTCAGCTATGCCACTACTAAACAGTAAACTGAAGCAGCAGAGGGAAGCATGGACTATTTCTCTCTCTCTTTTCTCTCTCTCCCTCGTGTGTATATGTGTTTATGTGTGTGCATGTATCTAATTTTCATGCTAAGAGCACAATATGTTTTAAGAAAATTATTTTTCATCTACCTTATTTCAGTCCAGACTGTTAATTGTTTGCAAAAGATAAAATCAACGTAGGCAGAAAATACAATTTTCTGATAGTGCTCACTTTTCACTTGGCTTCAAGTTAAATGTAAATATTCTTCCTTTTCTCTGGTTTTCAAGAGATCATATGAAATTCAGTTCTCCTCCACTCACAAAACCATGAGGGAGAACCACCAGGGCAATAGGCTATTTTGTTACAGTGCCTGGCAATTTTTGACCTTTAAGAGCATCTTTTCTGGAGAGGATCAGTATTCTTAGCTCTGCCTCTACAAGGCACTCACAGTAGGGGCAATGAGATAGAAGGTGAGAACCCTGTTCTCATTTAGCTCTTTCTAACCTCAGAATTATAAAAATGGATGCCTTCCCTCATATATCAAATTTTTCTGTTTTATTTGTCCAGTAGGCATACTGATTCTTGGCAAGCAGTAGGAATCTTCAGTTTCTGCCTGGAAATATGTCTATATGTAGGCATAACATGTGTGCCCATTTTATCAATCTTCTCTGATTCTATACAACTTATAAAATGATTGCTACACTGCTGTAAGAAGATAGCATTCAACCTAAGCTATTTTTTGTTTGTTTGTTTTACTTCTTTTTGTATTATTATCATTTTATGATACAGTTTCATAGGCCCTGGGATATCCCTTCCTCCCTCCCCAAGTTTCTCCTCCCCCAGTGAGTTTCCCTATATTATTACTATAGTAGAGTTCGTCATATATAGTCATATGTATATCATTGCAGGCATTGACAATGGCAGAGTGCAGCATCGTATTATCAGAATATAGTTAGCAGTTTCACTGGGAGTCCATCTTTGATCTGGAAGTAGAAATACATACTGCATTGTATTCTCACATCTGGATATGTTGGTCTCCATTACATAGTTACTATACATCCCCTTAAATGAAAAGCCACAATACAAAATAAACAACAGGAAGAAAGAAATTAAAAATGTTATGATATTAAATGACATGCTACTGAATGACTAATGACACTGAAGAAATGAAAAAGAAAATCAAGAACCTTCTTGAAGAAAATGAAGCTATTGTATGATCTATGTGTCATTGAAGAATCTAATAAAAAAGTGTTTTGAAAAGTTGAAACTAAATTTTAAAAAAGTCAAAATCCGTGAGATATAGTTTCCATTGATCTTTGTTGGTGAAATATGTCTTCTCTAAAACTGTATCACATAATACAATGTTAATAACAAATAAATAAAAAAAAAGAAATATGTCTTCTCTAGGCACAAATAGATGGTTTTTTCTAATCCAGTCCACTTATCTATAATGTTTGATTGATGAGTTTAAGCCATTTAAATTTAGGATTAATATGAATAGATATAGAATCTGCTAACCACAGATGCAATGATCATGAGCAAAAGAAGAGACAGAGGCACAATAAATATTACTGAAGACTCCCCTGCAAAGAAGGAAAAGCCTTTGCCAACCTCAGAGTTCACTGAGGAAGACATCAAGAAAACGCGGGATGCAGAATTCAAGAGACTTGTTATAAAGCTTCTTATCAACAACGAGAAGTATGTAATACAAGAGTTTAAGGAATTTAAGGAATATGTCACATGAAATAAATCAAATGAAACCTGATACATGAGAAATTTAGAATACAGTGAAGTAAATCAAAAGCACAGTGGAGGGCCTTCAAAATAGAATGAATGAAGCAGAAAAATCTCAGAATTGGAAGATATTTCCTGTTATCGGGGGTGAGGGGACAAACAAAAAGCTGGAAGCAGAGCTGGGTCAAGCTATAAAAAGTATTCAAAAACTGAACGACACCCTTAAAAAGCCAAATATAAGAATTTTGGGAGTCCCAGAAAGTGCAGAAAGAGAAGCTGGATTTAAAAATATGTTTAATGAAATAATAAGGGAAATTTTCCCTAATTCAGAGAAAGAATTGGGAAACAACATCCAGGAGGGGCACAGAATTCCCAACAGTGTTGAACTAAAGCGATACTCACCATGATACATGATAATTAAGCTCTCTTCAATCACACATAAGGAAAAGATCCTTACATGTGCACATGAAAAAAAAAACATCAATTGATATATCAAGGAATTCCAATTACACTCATAGGAGACCTCTCACAGGAAACTCTACAGGCCAGAAGAGAATGGAGTGACATATTCCAGATTCGAAAAGCAACAAATTGTTGGCCCAGGATAATGTAGCTAGCAAAGCTTTCCTTTGTCTTTGAAAATCAAATCAAATTCTTTCAAAGTTAAAAAAAAAAAGTTAAAGAATATGCCTCTTCCAAACCTGCCCTACAAAGGATACTTAAAGATGTTCTCTTGACTGAGAAGAGGAATAGCACCTGCCAAACCCAAGGGAAAAGTGAAGAACATACCAGTAAAATAACAGAAGACTAAATCAATTAAGAACCCATTGCTAAATGACACAACCTAAGCTATTTCTTAGGATACACTTTCAGATAACACAAGATACTGTTTTCCACAATATGTTGTCTTATGAAAAAAATCTGTCACTGTTCTATGTGATATATAATATATAATGATTTATTTATTTACTCAAATTTAACAGGGTCTTAAGGACTCAAGTGATCTTCAAACATGTCTCTAGGAACTGAAAATTATCAGTAACCTTTTCCATTCTAAAGCTTAATAAACTGAGTTTTCCTAAGAAAGGGAGTATAATTGCAAAAGTGAAGTCCATTTTTTGAAAGCCACCTCGACGACTGCCAGCCAAATCATTTCACTTGGGTTTTTACAGAATAGCTACAAATGTCACCATCCTTTTGGACACATGGTATATTCAAACAGACAAACAATAGATGATAGATGGATAGACAAATGATCACATAGCATCATGTGAGTTTATCTGTTACTGAAAATTTGCTATGAATTTATACTGCTTTAACTTAAAACTTATTCAAAGCCAACATTTTTCATGATACAAAACAACCAAACAAAAAACCTCTTAAAACTCTCCCTAAAATTAAGAGAGAGAAAAAAAAAGCTGATCAGGCTTAGTCCGCTTCCTTTCCTAGGCTCTCCTTTCCTGACTTCTCATGACTGCAGGAGTGAGCAGAGCAAAACTCTCCGAATCTGAAGAATAAAGGAAACTCCACCCAGACAGAGCAGTTAGCGTACGTGCTGCACAATGCTATCCCTAAAGAGTAGTGAATCCTGTATACAAGCATTTAACTAACAGCGTATCTGAATATTGGATACTTCCCTTTTGAAAGATGAGCTGCTCTGATTGTTGCAGGTTCTCATTTCCCAGTTTCAATACACAGTAGTCACATATGCAAACAGGGACACTTTGCCGGGAGTCTCAATATAGATCAATTATTTCTGACTGCCAGGAACCACAAGTGGGCTATGCTGTTTCCGCAATCAACCCTAGCCCTCTTTCACTCAGATAAAAGCAGCACACACCAACAGGCTGCAGCCTCAAACCACGGCTTTTTCACCTTGATTAGACTTCTTGAATGAAACCCTTTCATTTGGCTTCCTATATTAAAACATTAAAAACCCAAAGAGAATTTCAAATCTTGTTTCTCTTCATGAGGGTATTACAAACTGCTAATTAGAAAAGATTTCTTTTACTAAATGATTTAGCTCTTATGTCTGTTTTAACACTTGAAAGGTTATAGCTTCAGGTAAAGAGGGAAGAGCCTTAATTAAAGAATGAATTATTGAATATTCAGTTTTAATTGATGTTGCCCCATGCTATTATTTTGCCTGTTTATAGATGTTTTCTATGATTCTGTTATCAGAATAACCAGGGAGAGAGAGAGAGACATTGACTACTGAGCCTCAGAAAAGAGGAGGGTTTTCGTCTGATCACATTCAGTCATTTAATTTCAAGAGTCATCTGAAGCATGGTTCCCATGACAACAAGTCACTAATTGCAAACATAAAATAAAATTTAAAAATCAACCTTCCCTGAATTTAGTGGCAACAGGGAGGACATTTAATTTTTTAGCACACAAATATAGGAAAATGGGTTTCCCTTAGGAAATCCTCTCAAGTCACTTTCTGGAATTAAGACAGGACTCCATTGTAGGGTTAATTATGGCCTGGCAAAGGTGCCAGCTTAACTGTTCAGATCTGTCAGGCTCTGATCACCAACACTGTTCTGCTGCTAGAGAAAAGGGGAAATGGTGGCAATGATGAGTGAAAGATTTTTGCACCTTTGAGCTAGCTACTGAATAACACAGAAAGATGCTGAGGCAGATGAGGGAACCCAAGAAATGACTAAATTCTGGATGTGAACATTCTTTACACAAAGAGGCAAATGAAGCAAGTTGAAGGGGAAAGGGTGAGGCACAATCTAAAATCAGCCACTTCCACGAGGCTATTCATTCATGTTCACTCACTAGCAAGATTTCTGGTTTCTCCGCTGGCAAATCTGAAAACAAACAAAAAAGTGAACCCTTTGAGACTTGGAAACCTGTTCAACCCAACACAATGGCACCATTCAAAATTCACCAATTTATGAACTGCAGAATGGCATTTGTAAAACTGCTTCAGCCTGAGTTTCCTTTCGCCAGCTCTCTTAGTCTACTCACTGGGTCACTAGGAGTGAGCAAGAACATTTTGATAAATTCTGTTTCCATGACGATGAATTAACCAGTGAAAAGGGGGAGGTGTTGAAAGATCTGTATTCTGTAGAACACTCTCAAATGTTTGCCTGTTTTCATTTTTAGCCATTTAGTTCTCGTGGCTCTGTTCCAGGACTCTTTAATTTGCCAGTAGCTGTTTTTCCTACACAGATTATGGGAGTAATTCATCAGTGAACGTTTCACTCAGTGGTCCCATCTAATGGAAGGAAACATAAAAATGAATTTTTCCAATTATGCCTTTTTGTTTGTTTAGAAAAATGGGGTGAGCTTTTTTCTCTTTCTTTTCTCACAACGTAGTTCTAGTACTCTTATTCTTCCTTATTTATTGACCATTACCTTACAAAGCCTGCAACTGCAATCTGTAAGATGTTGGGATCTGCTTTTAAATACCAATAAATTCTTGAAAGGCAATGATTTTTCTTTAATTTAGTGTAGTGAAATCCCAGAGAGGGATGTAAAAAAGAAAACAGAACATTAAACCATGTACGCCAAGTACATGTTACATCAAAACAAAGTGTTCAAGGAAAAAAAATTAAAGCAATAGAGCTGTTCCTGTGCTAAATTACTTTGAACTGGATTATTTAGATACAATAGAACATGTTTGTGTCATTTCAGCATTTATCTATTTCCTGAATTTAGTGATAAAATTACTATTTTTGTGGAGGCCAAAAAAGTAACTGGGATGGTTTGTTTTGTAAATGATGAAAACAGCAAGGAAAACTCATTAATTTGCATCAGAAAAAAACTGAATATGCAACTGTTTTTGCTGAAGTATGAAGTCAGAATATTGTTTCCTCAAAAGTATGTTTCCATCTAGCTTTACTTTACGTCATGGTAAGTAACTAATTTGGTTCATTTCAAAAATTCACCATTTTCTCCTTTCTTTTTTCACCTAAAATAAGACAGATAACTAGATTTCAAGTCACAATTGTTTATTCTAACATTGTACAGCCACAAATTTAAAGAATAATTATTTTCTCTCTCAAGTTCATTTATCCTTTGCTCAAAACATGAAGAAATATGCATGGAAGAGATTCTGAACCATCAACCATTAACAAATGTGTCTGATTTTATCCTTATCTAAAACTGAAAATACAAAGAATCATGATATTCAGAGGAAGAAAGAAACCTAATATTTATTATGTGAAGCTCTGCCAATCAGAACTACTTTTTAAAAATTTTCAATAAATAGTAATGCAATAATAAACTTTTCTGTTAAGAACAGCTCTTCAGGGTAATATTTTCTCTGGGAGCTAATTTCCCTAGCAAGAACGGAGAGAACTTTCACTCTGAGAAGAAGATGGTAATTTCCATTCCCTCTTTATTTAATACACATGCAAGAAAAAGTTAATATTAGCAGATTTCAGAAAATGTACATGATTGGAAATCAAAGTAATTGTTTCAATGAATATACTCTAGCTATTTTGCAGAAGACATTTATAAATCTTAAAATAGTGTCATTCCAAAATCAGTGTTGTAAGATCAACTAGATTTGATCAACTAGATTTGAAATACTAGGGGCAGTAGTGTCAGTTGACTGGAAATGGACAAGGGGAAGGCAAATGAATTCTTTCGTCTACCTGCTTTATGCAGCTCCTTGTTTCTTATGGGTGATGTGCGTGGACTCTAACCATACCCTGCTTTACAATCTAGACCTTAGACTACTATACAGGGCGCTGGCACTCAGTTCACATTGATGTTAATAGTGTGAGATCTCTTGGCCAGCTGCTCATGGCACAAGCTAACCCAAAAGGCAGCTGCCTTCACACCGATGTGACCCCCATGGTTGACACCAGGCAGTTCAGGAGTCAGCCTGTTAATGCTAATATCTCCAGTGAAATAAGGAAAAACAGCAGCTCTCTCAGTCCTGTAGATTGAAAGTGCCACAAAAGCAATGTCAAGCTTAGTGACTGATCATTAAAAATGAGCATAAATGAGAGAAAAAATGGTTTCTTAGTCCCCAAAGACAAGTTTGACATCCTTATGACACTATCTGCCACTGTACAGATTTCTTTCAGTCCTGTGAGATTTCTGACAAGAAAAAATAATCGTGAAACTTCGTAGTTTTTATTAGAACTGATCAATAGTAAAACACACTAAAAATCCCAATGGTTTTATTTAGTAATACCCAGCAATTGATGTATTCAACAATTATTGCATATACTAGAGAACATTTAATACATAAAATTTCTTCCAACACTAACAGAACATTACATAAATATTCAGAGCAATAACACTTTAAAAGTCTTTTTACCTTATGTTTATACATGATACACATACATATAACATATTTCATAAATATGGCCATATTAAAACCACAAGGTAATAAATATTAATATATAGTCATACAGCAATATAACCACTAACAAGAATTTGATCATTCTATTGTGAAATAGTGAAACAGTGATGTCTATAGAGTTAGCTGACTAGATATGGACAAGGGGAAGACTAAAGTCTTAAGGAGCTCAACATCAGGTGCCATCTAATATTTACCTAATGTTCCCTCAAATTTTAGTGAATTTAGTGAATATTTTTATTAAATGATATTCTATTCACTGAGGTTTTATTGTTTACATAAATATCTCAGTCATATGTTTAGTAAATCCAGAAATATTTTATGATATGAATGACTATCCTCTTTATACTATTCTAAAATTTTACAACTTTTACACTTACAATTTTTAAATTACATGTAATTTAAACAATTTAAAAGCACATACTTACATTTGTTACATTTTTCCTATTCTTTTTCCCACTCTTCCTTCCCAAGGCACTACTAAGAGGTATTATTTCAAGGGCAGCATATGGGAGTCCAGCAATTTGATTAAGAATGCTACTCCAGGATCCCACACCCCTCTTTATCATTCAAAATCTAATTCTCCTGACCACATATTTCCCCCTGTTGCCTAAGAGATTTATTCCAACATCTGGTTTCACAAGGCAGAATCTCTGCCATAAGCAAAGAAAACATCTAATAATTTATTGAGGGTTGTTATATAAATAAAATAATAGTCTTGTATTTAAGTTATGGATCAGGTCAAGGTTCCATTGGTAAATCACATACAATTTTAACTGCATTGAGATTTCATTATTTTAAAAAATCTTTTTAGCGAAGTAGAGTACTACAAATGTGCTATCAATGAAATAGCTGATGTAGTCATTTATTCACCAACATTTGTGAAGTTTCAGTTCTTTCTTTACACCAAAAGTCTTGACTGTGTATATTCAGGAAATTTAACATTTATAAAGCAATACAAAAGTGTAATGATAGAAAGGTTTAGGAGATGATGGCATTAGTTTTGATGGAAAATAATGACACACAGTAAATATATAGAGAAAAGAGAAATCAAAGAGTTTAGAAAGGGGGATTTTCAGAATTTCTTGACTGGTTGGGCATAGAGAGGTAAAAGACTGCAAAAACCTATATATGCATAAGTTCTGGTCTAAGCAATTGGGCAGATGGCGCTGAAATCAACAGAGGAAAAGTAGACAATATAGGGTGAAGATTTAGAAGCAGGAATGACTATAGAACCATCCTGTAGAGATGTCTCATTGGTAAGTCAACATTTGAGTCTGAATCTCCAAGCACAACCCTAAATGAAAGACACAGACTTGGAATCCACTAGTACATGATGGTAACTACATTAATGAGACTAGATATTGCTCAAATAGAGAAAGTGAGATGAGGTATGTACTGAAGAGGCAACAGAGGCATAATTAAAGTGATCACTAACAGAAATGTAGCCCAGAAAGGAAAGAGAAAGGAGATGATCATGAAATAAGAAGGATCAGTTGGCATATTAGTATTATGCAAGCCACAGGGGAGAAAACTGTGGCACAGAGGTCCAATAATCTAAATGAGGAAAAATAACTGTTAACATCTCTCTGTCTCATATTTCAATACAAATCTAAATTATTGCAAAAAGAAAGAATCATGTGAGGGATGTTTGTGTTAACTACTAGCTTCCTTGGTCCATCATAGTAGGTATACAGAACTCAAAATATAACAGCTTGCAATACAAATTTATACAATTTTGTATTTGTCATTCAAAAAGGCATTTTTAACCAGAGAGAATTTAGAAAGGTAATGCAAGGAAAGTCTAGGTCCACATGTAACACATAAGGATGTAAACATGCAAAAACAATGTGAGATTAGCATCCTGGCAACTAACCACTGTATGCAGTATACTCATGTATAAGAGTAGAATTTCCATTTCCATTTTAGTCACTTTTATTAAATGTAATCTTATTTTTCTCTTTTTTCTCCTCCCTCTAGTTATTATGTCATGACATATTTAGTTATTTGAAAGGGAAGCTTGTTACTGTGAAGAGAAAGAATATGCTATTATAATAATTTGAGAAAAATAAGGAGATGTAGGGAGAAAAGAAAGGAAGAGGGAACAGAACTTACATACTACTAAATCAAAAATGTGAAATCTCATTTTATGTAAATTAAAAATAAGAAAAAAAAGAAAATGAAAGATAAATAATTTAGAGTAACAATACCTTTAAAAATATCTGTTTCTCAATTTTCAAGCAAAGAAATAAGCAAGTTTATTTGCTTATCCTACATCCTTATAGAACTAGAATTCCTTTGGTTAATACTTCTCAAATTCATTCCTCTCAATTAAAACTGTTAGAAATTTTTTCCATCAACCCAAAATGCCAGGTGCAGCAAGTCATGTAGGAGGTCTTTATTTGGCGCAGGGAAAGGAGGCTGGGAGGAAGGCAGCAAAGGCAGAGAGAGAGAGAGAGACAGAGGCCGAGAGAGATGAAGAGAGGTCTCCTGCCATAGTTACAAGAGAGGGCTCCAAGGGAGGAAGAAAGAAAAGGAGGACACACTTAGGAGTGTGCTTTTTATGGCCAAAGGGTATGTAACACAGGCTGTGAGGGATTGGTGGAAAGGGCCATGGGAGGGGTAGATGTGGCAACAGGCCATATCTACTAGGGAAAGAGGGTGCAAGGGCTTGGTGGATAGGGCCATCAAGTATAGTGTCATGAGGTTACAGTGGATCGGCAGCAACAGGGACTGGTGGAGAACAGGGCTGCAGTGTTACAGTGGGTTGGACAAAAAAACTTGAACCTAAAGGGTGGGAACATTAAATGGGAACCAAGACCTAGGGGACACAGATATTTAAAATGGTGCCAAGTCAAAAATGGTGGGGGTCTTATCCATCTTTGGGGCCAATGTAGAAGACACTCCTCACAAAAACTAATAAATGTCAAGCAAAATAAGTTCCGTGTTATTGTCAATGACAACCACTGGAAGTTCAGATTGTATCTGTGGCCAGTTAAGTAATTTTTGGTTTAATGTCAAACTGAGAGTGCAAATGATGTTTTGTGAGTTGGGAAGACTGACTTGTCAACTGAATCTTAATGGAAAAGTACACCATTCCTCAACACAGGGGCTAAGAGCAGAAACAAGTTCAGAAGAGGAAGAACTGACAACAAAGAAAGAATAAGCTCCTAGGATATGGAATAGCAGGCACGCGACGAAATGCTGCTTTGTTGATATCCTGCATAGTAACAAAATTACCTAGACATATTACCTAGGACAATCTGAATTAAAGTCAAGGCAACCGGTGCACCATCACAGCTTTGTTGTTAAGCAAAATCAGAGTCTCAAAACAGCTCATTTTTCACCAGCTGTGTCTTGGGGGATATCAGATGTTCCTATCTTTTACTTCCTCTGTTGTAAAAACAGCATAATATTATTACGGATCCAATAAATTTGAATAAAAATTAAATGACATAACATACGAAAATCTCTAATCTAGCACAGAGGTTCTCAGCAAAGGACAATTTTGCCCCTCACCCTGGGTTTGGGCTTCTTCCAAGGTTTAAGGACATGTTTTGTCCCCACAGCTGAGGTGGCTATTATTGGCATTTAGTGTACAGAAGTCAGAGAAACTCCCAAACATCCAGCAGACAGCCTTGCACCACACAATAACAAATTATTTAACCTCAAGGATAAGAAACTCAGGTCAGTAATCATGCCTACATTATAATATCAGACATTGCTTAGCAATCACATTATTTAAATGCCTAGCATTTTATGATTTGACCCTTATCAAAATCCAGCAAAACTTGTAATAACACTGGTTTACTCCCACTTTTGAGATTCAGAAAATGACACACACACACAATATAAGTTATGTACACATGGTCATAAAACTAGTAATGGCAGAGCCAGAACTGCCTAAGTGCTATTATTACCATAAGTTTTGAAAAACCAGAAACAAAATCTTGTCAGATATTTTCAAATGTTCAGTTCTTGGCATCAAAATGATAGACAGTTTTTCAACTTTCATTCAGACATTGATATGATCCAGGCAACAATGACGTACTCACTGCAACTGAAATACCAGAGAGAAATTTCTTAGGAAGGATGGTTCACTTTCTTTTACAGTTCAGAAGCTCACAGTCCAAGATCAGTGACCCTATCAAGAACCTGATGAGAACAGAACAGGTATTATGGAGGATCACAGAGTGAGCCAAGAAACGGAGACACGGAACAAACTCTTCAGGCACATACCTACGTCTCTCTTTATAAAGCCACAATGATTCAATCACAAGAACTGCACTCTAACAGCCTAATCCAATCTAATCACTTATCAAGGCCCCACCTTCAGATGTCCTAATTCGATTATGTTCCATCTTTACTAACATAAGACTCTAGAGATCAAGAATTTAGCACATGGGCCTGTGGGGACACAGAAAGTAATTTCCAAACTGTAACTGTATTGCATGCTTTTATTTCCACACTTTTTCCCCCTGAAGTGAGGATAAAATGAAATGAATTGTTAAAACAGAATTTAACATTTTTAAAGAATTAACTTAAACATCCAATTGCCCTATCTACTTTGAGGGAATTCTTTTTGTGGAAAAAAAAAAATCACTAAAACCTGACTTCAATATCTGGCATTCGGTCCTTTGTAATGCTGAAGTCAATAGCTCCTCTTGTAACAGTGTTATGGCTTAAGCACTGCTTCAGGCCTATGCTAAACTTGAATGTGGGATCAAAAAGATAAAAGCCACCTGACTCTATCACTTTCACTTTATAGTCTGAAATTCTTAGGATCTGCACATTTATTCAATTGTCAGTGATGTTTTATTGATTGTTTTTAGCAATCTTTTGCATCAATGTGTTTGGGAAGGTGTTTTTCTTCTCCTTAAATCTTCCTTTAGGGGAGCTGAAACATAAGCTGTTGACTGTAGATGTGTGTGAATCTTAGAAAAAATCCTTGAAAGGAATGAAATGTGAACACCTACACAAATATTCTCAAAGTTTTAACAAAATGTGTTACAGGGGAAGCAAGGTAGAACAGTGGATAAAGCCCTACAACTTCCCAACAGGTCTGTTTTCAAATCTAGTCTTTAACATGGCTAATTATGTGATCTTGACACAATGACTTGAGTACTCAGAGTCTCAGTCATTCTCCCATAAAAGAAGGAAACTTAGCGCACAGAGATGACTAACAAAATGCATTCAATCTATTATACTACATGCCAACTATACACAATTATATATATATACCAGTTATATATATATACATATAACATATACTATTATATGCCAACTGTATTACAACTACATGTTGTAAGTGTAATACTTAGTATTCTAAAGTGAACTACTCTTCTGCAGCTTACAATGAAAACAAGAAAATGAAATAACATCTCAGCAATAGTTGTTCCAAGAGGCTCATGAAGCTTCTGTTGGAAGTGTCATCTGAACAGAACACCAAGGACAGCAGACAACCTGAAGAATTGAAGAACAATTCAATGACCTCTAAGCTGTAATATTCTAGTAATTTTAGGAAAAAGCAAGGTGATCATGAGGGCTTCAGTGACTACTGAGTTAAAAAAAAAAAAAGCTAAAGGCCAAACTAAAAGGGGCCCTAGAGATTAATCCATAAAGAAATTTGTAGGCCTAAGTAGCATTCTGTTCTATGATGGGAAGCCACTGGAATATTTTAAGTAGGAGAGTATTATTTTTCCAGTTATGCTTTGGGACATTCATTCTAGTGCCCTTATAGAGAATAGTGCCTAGGGAACAAACAAGAAATACAGAGGGACCAAGTAAAGGCCATTTCAGCAGTGTAAGCATAAGATGGAACTGGGGACAGACAGAGCTGAGCCAGGCTACACCTACTGGCAAATGCCGAGGTAAGCTGGGACACGCCAGACTTGGCCTGTAGCTCTCACCAGCACACATAAGACCCAAGGAGTGTGTGTGTGTGTGTGTGTGTGTGTGTGTGTGTGTGTGTGTGTAGTAGGGTGGTGCATGGGATTGTAGAAAGGAAGGAGAGGAAACAGTGTAAGCCTCTAGCAGGCAGCAAGGATTCCCCTGCTGGGCCACTGCTCTAGCTGGTGACCAAGAGAACTGAGACTGAGGGCAGACAAGGCTAGGTAATCACAACACATGAATAGGTTTGGGGGTGAGTCAGGCTGAGCTAACCAACCAACTGTATCCACTGATGCATGCGTGAGCCAGAGTAAGTTCAAGCTGGTCAAGACTTGCCAAAGCTTCAGCTGCCTACTGCTTGGATTAGGGACAAGTCCTGTCAAGTTAGACTGCAGAACCACCTGGAAGTCAGGCTGGGCCAACAACTCACTGGTGTGCATGAGACCTGCGACTGAAACATGACCTGATAGAGGAGCATGGGGAACTCTTCTGTCAGGATACAGTCCCTGCAGGGGAACACAAGAGCTAAAACTGGAAACAGCCCAGTCCTGGCCAGGTTATCGTACCTGCCCGCATATGTGTGGCTTAGGTCTAGGGGCAGGCCAAGCTGGACCAGTTCATGATGAATTTGAAAGCTGATTTAACATATGCAAGATTATGAGTTGTAAAAAAATACAAATGATTCCAAAGTTTTGAGCCTAATTAAATTAGTAAATAGTGATATCACTTACTGAAGTGGAAAAAAAACAAATAACAGGTAAAAAGAGGGAGAATCATTAACAGTTAATTTAAGAAATATTAATTAGACATGCATGTGAAAATTGTTGAGCAGACTATTAAATATCTGAGTACACACACATAAACAAGGTGAAAAATGAAATTTAAAATCTGGACATTATCAGTATAACTGGGAAGGGTAACCAGAGATTAATAATAATAATAAAAAAAAACTCATGCTCCAGAGTAGGATTTGGGATTTTCTTCTACATTAGGAACCAAGTGGACTCTTTCAACTAATATTTTTTAATTGAAATCTCTATAGGAGCATATCAAAATAGAAAACAAAAGAGAAGGAGGGTCTGTGTTCTGATGATCTCCATTAGTAAGAAGTTATAAAGATGAGAATAATGAAGGCAAACCATAACCATAAAAGGGTTCCATCACAGAGCCTCATATATAAAGTATTTCCAAAAAAGAGTGTTCAACTGCCATATTCTACAAAAGAGTCAGATCATAGCAGAAAGGCCATTAGTGACACTAGAAATGAAGGTGCAATAGAGTGATGGGGACAAAACACCTTATTTAGTAGAGCTGTTTGAGAGTGAATGACAGAAACAGAAGTGGGTTATGAACATAATTTTTGTGATACTAAAATAAGAAGTCACGCATGATGAGTGTGTTATCATTTTTTCATGTAGCCATCACATGTTACTCAAATATTAACTATATATCAGACAGGTTAGAAGAAATAAGTCGCGGTCAGTATTGTGGGGAAAAACAAACACACAAAGAAAAAACTAGTAATGCCACCATCTTTAATGTTGTGCTGCTTTATGTCCTGGATGCTATACTTTCCATCCAGCTCCCCTCCCTGATGTCCAAGGCATATGGGAGACTCAAATGAAGCTCCTGGCTCCTGGCATTGATATGACCTAGCACAGACTCTTACAGCCATTTTCAGAATGAAACAGCACATGGAGGATTTCTTCATCTCTGTCTCCTTTTCTTTCTATATGGATACATCTCTTTTTAAGAAAGGAAACAATTAGATATTTACATATGAATATGTATAATATATATGCATTTAACATACACATTTAACCAGAAATAAGTTGAATTATCTCAGTATATCCTTACAACATTCTAGGCACAGTGGGTTGGAGTAGGTAAATATAGTCATGTGGATTTTCCCTCATTTTACATTCCATGAGGCTTGGGTTCACAGTTTATGGCTTGCCCAGAGTAACATAAAACCCAAAATGAAACCAAGTTTAAATGACATCTATGTCTTTATTGTTTTTAACAATGAATAAGAGAAGTTCAGTCATAACATCAAAGAGAAGACTCAGACAATATCAGTGAGAATTAGTTCATGCAAATATCTGCCTTGAATAATGAACATCAAAGATGTTTTAAATTCATAAATAACTTACACACGTACTGTTAAACATCATGTACAACTTGTTCATTGTAGATATGGTCAGAGTCCAATCTCAAGTAAGAAAACTTGCAGTCTTAAGAACAGATTCCCTCACAGAATATATATGTAGGAAAACAGAAAATGTGAAAAATATTTCCGTAAGGATACATTTAATCAAGAAATGTATTTTCTTATGCAACTACCCAGGCCAAGTACTATTTTAGGCACTGCGAACACAAAAGAAAATAGAATAATCATAATTATTCCTCTCTAGGCATCCATAGTGTAATAAGAAACAGATATAAATCAACTTTTGTTTATTAAACTGTAAGTAAATGGAGGGAAAAGAGCAGCGTACCAGGGAAGAAAAATATAGAAACAATCCAGCTTCACTGTAGTTAACATGTTTGAGTCAAATGCTCAAATCCCTCCCTTCAATGAGTATAATGCCTTCCAAATTCTTGTGATAAAGAGTGACTCATAAAACAGAGATTCACTAAGACATGCTGATTTTACAATATGAAAGGAAAACCAAGTTGATTTTCTAAGGAATCTATCTTTATTGTTTACAGATTATTGAAAGACAATGAGCATTATTTCTTTTCCTTCTAATGGACTACTGAGGCCAAGGTGAAACATTGCAAGAAAGAAGCCCTGAACAATTCTGAAATGCTTCCAAGATGTGTTTACTGTCCTCAAGACCCCAAGTAATCAACAAGTAACCCTGCTGACTCTTTCCATAGGGCCAGAGTCTCCCATTCATGAGAGATTAAACTTCCTTCAGGGCTGTAATCAATCCAAGTCCTTGGTATTTTCTGAGAAGCCTGAGTTTCTCCATCAACAAGGATATACTCTAGGGTAAACTTCAAATCAGTTAGGTTCTACTCCAGTCATCTGTGTTAGCCATCAACCTTCTTATGCACCCAGTTCTCTAGCCCAGAAACTACTGGCTCCTTGCTCTCAACAACTTCCACCCCATCCCTCTCCCCTCTCAAATTTCTCAGCTCTGTTCTCAGCAATCTCAATCGGATTAACCATTACAACAAGAAACTTCTCCCGACCAACCATCTTCTGTCTTGGCTAGAAAACAGAGATTCTAAAGAAAGGTCAGTAAACTGCTTAAACATTTATTTAGAAGTTTTCTAGCTGTTATTTTTGAAATATGTTTTGATTAAGCAAACCTTGTCTCTGTACTGTAAGGATAATGCCTTGTTCAAATAATCTAGGTTGCTTAGTATATATGATCGATCAATGTGTAACCATTAATACCATAAGGCGATGTTTATTGATAAAAGTTAAATGAAATATTTCTACCTTTCGGCTAACAGATTCAGTCAAATGGTTTAAGCACAGATGCAATTATAAAAACACTCAAAGATTATGAGAATCCTTCCATATTCTTTGGTGTTGTTTTTCTCTTTGAAATGGGGCATGAAAGCCACATTCTTTCTTGCATTGAAAGTTTGTACAGATGGAAGCATAAAGACAACAAGCAGGGAAGTTTACCTTGAATTTGTGATCCTTCATTTTCTATGAAAACACTTGCATTGGAAATACAGGAACACTGCTGACAGTTGGCCAGGCCAGGAGTGAAGAGCTCTTCTTGATTGCTCTGTATTCCTCAGCCTTTATCCCATTATTTACTCACTTCCCAAATCCTGTGGATTGAACCCCACAAATGCCTTTCAAATTAACCCACTGGGCTTGTCTGGACAATAGGATGCTGGACTCTATGCTGGGTATATACTTGCAACGAAGGAATCTCAACTGAACTTGAACTGTGGTTATGCAGCAAGGTGGAAGAATCCATCATGGATGGAGGGTTGTGGGAGGGGTGGGGGGAATCCCAGTACTTATAAAACTGTTTCACATAATACAATGTTACTAACAATAAATTTTTAAAAAATTTAACCCACTTCTGCCCATTACCCACAGCCATCAATCTTTTCTAAGGCAATTCCATCTGCTCCCAGGTTATTATAGTTATTATCATCTTTCCTGTGCCTCTGCTGTTGTTCCTCCCTATCCTCATTGTGCACTTACACAGGGTGATTGTTGTGTTAAAAAAAAAAAAAAGAAAGAGAGAGCAAGAGAGCACACACTGAGGTTATTTTTGAACCCACAACTATTTAAACATTCTGAAAAAGAGCTGTGATAGAGAAGAAACTGCATTGAGTTGCAGAAAAGATTTAAATAATCACTTTCTTTATGGAAGATTAAAGTCAATGGATTTAATTTACACTGTAATCAAAAGTAAGACAATGCAATAAAGAAATTTGGAAGTGTCGTTTTGACAAACAGGAATTATTGACTTGCTTATTTTTTCTAATGTTAAGCTGTTTTTAAGTTATCAATAAGGAACTGTTTGCTTTCTCTGAGTTTGGGTTTCATGGGGTAAGATTGGCTCAGTCAAAACAGGAGACAGGAAAAGAGGCTCCAATATGAAGAAAAACAAATCAGATTTACCAACCTGTGGCAAGCAAAGAAGCTATCAATGAATCACAGTGACAGATAATGACAAATGAACTCAGTTCCAAGTTTTCTTTTCCTGCTATGTAATCCTGTTAAGAGAGACTTGCAAACTTAGCAAAACATGTTAAGATAGCCTTGAAGAAGGAAACAAATAGGCTGTATTTATGCTTGAGGCAGAACAGTGTAGGGAGGGGACAGCAGCTCGTGAGTGTGATGGAAAGGCCAGAAGTGCTAGTGAGCACCCTCAAGCAGTAGTTAAAAGTGAGCAGTGAAGGGGAACAGCTGGAGAAAGTATAAGTCCTTCTTTTCAGAATATTCTCAGACATTTTGGACTCCGCAGAAATCTTTATTGTCATGCCTGATGCACTTCCTGGTGCTGAAGATAACAGAAGTGAACAAGATGACCATATCTTGGGACCTATGGAGCACAGATCTGTGTAGAAAAAGACAGATGATAAACAAATGAATATCCATTATGTCATATGGTGCTAAGTGCAATGCAAAAAACATGCACCAGGGTGCAAGGGAAGCAGCTGCAGGGGTTGGCTTGAAAACACTTATAAAAGGAGATCAGAGGACCTCTCTAAGATGACATTTGAACAGAAATCTGATGAAAGTTCTAAGTATTTTACACAAATGTCTGGGAGAAGAGTGTTCCAGGCAAAGGAAAGAAGTGAAAAAGACTTGAAATTGGAATAGGCTTGATATTTTTGATAGCTTAGTGAAGAAAGAAGCTCCATATGTCTCTATGAATCACTGCTATCTCCATCAGTATATGTTGGCACCAAAACTTGTTTTCCACAGAGAAAGTCAGAAACTGAACAGGATTGAGACCAGTATTTCCTGAGGTTTCACCAAGAAATGAAAGCAGAATGTGATGTTACTAGTACACCCGAATTTTATGATTTCCCACAGAGAAAGTCTTGAAGCATCTGGTTAATGTCTGGGCACATATTTCACTTTTGTTTTGCTGTCAAGACACAAAAGAGAACTCCAAGAACATTGCAATTCATATTCTTCTCTATCCCAGATTCTTCCATCAATCCCAAAGAATTGAGCATATAGGTATACAATATCTCCCAAAGATGCCCTCAGAAGTTCTTTTATTTTCATGATATCAATGATGTTTTCAATCATCCAAATTCTACTTCCACAATCCATGAGGATGCTCTGGTCCTTTGTCATCTCTTGAAAAGTTCATGTCTGGTTTCCCAAATTAAAACATTACAATTTACAGCCACTACTCCCAGGGTTTCAATTCTCTCATTCAGCTCTTTATACAACACTCAGCTGAAAAGTAGCTTAATGGGTAGAGCAAATGCTCTGGTATCAGATGTCCTAGACTAATAGCAATTCTAGTACAGTCAAGATGTATGAACATGAGTGAGTGTCTTAACCTGCCCAAACCTTCATTTTCTGTTATGAAAACAATAGTTGTTGGGAAAATAATACTACCTGTGCTATTTGACAGCACTAAGGAAGTATACAGTGAGTCACAGCACTTTTTATTACTACCTAACATTACCAAAACCTGTACTTGCTCTACTCTTCAAAATCCAGAGAAAGGACACAATTACTTTAATAAATCTTCTGACAACACTTTCAGTTATTACCCCCATTGTACTTTCAATTCATTTTGCATTCTCTCTGTAAAACTCCAGCCACAGAGAACCACACACAAACACACACGGGCACGCAAATTTGTATGATTTCCATGGGTAAAGCAGGTAGATGTTAAGTAACTAGCACTGTGGGTGACTGAATGAAGTAACTCTAAATACAAGACCTCTATACTACTTATAAATGGCTACTTAAAGCCATTCAACAGCTTTATTTCTTAGTCACCACTCTCCTTTTATTCAAGGAGATTATTTCAAACACTCTCTAACCTTCTCAGGCTTAAAGCCCTACCACCTGACTTTCAGCGGTTATAATCTGTGTACTTCTGTCTTTCTCCTGTAGTAGACTACTGGGTCTTCTCCATCTGCCTCAAATCATATGTGTCTCTCATTTTCAAATGAAAGCAGTGCCTCAAAGATATACCCATCCATTTTTCTCACATGATTTACAGCTTTTTGTCCTCTTTTCCTACCAAAATCTGAAAAGCATTCAGTGTACACAAAGTATACTATCTAACCTTCTGATGGCTCTTTAATATAATTTACACTCTCAAAGCACAACTGAAATAGTGTCAATGCTACTTGTTACAACAGAAACTTAGCTTGTTGGTGATGCTACTTGTTGCAGTAGAAACTTAGCTTGTTGCTAGCAACTGATATTATGGCCTCCAGATATTTTGTTTGAATGCTTCATTCCATTGTTTCTTTTTTAAAATAACAATGCTTTTGTGATTAAATTCAATGCTATAACTTTACCCTTTTAAAGAATACAACTCAGTGGAACTGAGAATATTCCAAATTTGTACATCAATCACCTCCACACAATTCCAGAATAGCTGGTTATCCCAGAAAGAAACTTTGTGCCTATTCCCATTAATATTCAATTCTTGTATTCTTTCCTGATGAAAATTATTCTGCTTTGTCTTCATAAATTTTCCTCTTCTGGACACTTACATAAATGGAATCATATTTTATATTTGGCTTCAATTAAAAAGTTAGCCTATTAACAGTTCATCTATCTGATAGCATACATGTATCAAGCTTCATTTTTTATGACTTAATAATATTCCTCCATATGGATATATGCATATGATTTATCTTCCCGTCACTTGATGGATATTTGAGTTCTCTCTACTTAATGTCAACTATGAACATAAGCTGCCAGAGCTTTCATATACAAGCTTTCTGTGGACAT
This sequence comes from Ochotona curzoniae, assembly GCF_017591425.1. NCBI lineage: Eukaryota > Metazoa > Chordata > Mammalia > Lagomorpha > Ochotonidae > Ochotona > Ochotona curzoniae. The sequence goes on along the minus strand of NW_024466502.1, from coordinate 34,871,798 downwards.
GCTTTCATTTCTCTTTGAGAATATATATCAGATTGGAATTATTGAGTCTAGTAGCACTATTTAACTTTTAGAGAAAGTGCAAGACTGTTATCTAAAGTTGCTATATCAGCAAATATGAGAGTGGAATACCTCTGAATACTGTCAAAGATTTGCTAGGGTTCACCTTTTTGATTATAACCATTCTAGTTGGTAGGAAATATCTCACTGTGGTTTTATTTTATATTTCCCAAAGGATTAGTGATGTTGAACATCTTTTCAAGCACTTACCACCCACTTGTAGATCTTTTTTGAGGGAAGAAGAAATATATATTCTTCCCATTAGGACTGAAATCATACACTACTAGTTTTCCCGTCTCGTGTGTGGGTTCTATTTCCTCTGTCCTTGCTTTACAATTGATGTTTCTCATTATTCTGCCCCAGATCCTCTCTCTGGGTGACTTCATCTACTCTCAGGCATTCATTAATGTCTGAAAGTCAATTATTTCTAAACCTCCTCTTCCAGCTCACTTCTTTCTAGTGCTATCTAGATTTAGTTATTTAACTCTCTACTTAACATGATTAAACTTTTATTTATTATTCTCCACATAAACCCTAACCCATTCCTCCCAACATCAATGGTCTAACCCATTCAACAAATCATGCAAGCTCAAATTCTAACAAACCTCCTTTTATCTTTGAGTCTACTGCACATATAAAATGATCAAATCCACTTTATTCAACCACTTAATTTCCTAAACAGAGAGCTCCACCTTTTGTAATGTTTAGCCTTGTTCATTATCACTTAATATCACTTCACTTCATCACCAATTGGATTTCTCAGCTGAAATTTTAAATACTTGACCACCTCTCATTCTATCCATACGAAATTATTGGAAAAAAAAATATGTAGGCTAGCTTCTTTAATACCATTTTATTCCCTTTTACTAGTACAAACAGGATTATATATTCAGGGACTACATTTCCCAAACTACATTCCACTTTCATTTTTCATATGGAACGTGCAAGCAGCATCATCCTACAGGTTAGAGGACAGACATGTATACACTGAAGTGGCAGTCTCTCATGGCTTCACAGAGTACCATCGAGGAAGTGATCTGGTTGTCCAGTGACAGTTTTGTGGAGGTCCTTCTGCAATAGTTCTTAACCTTGACAGAGTACCCATATCTCACAGTCTCTTTGTTTTCTTTTTAATACTATGGCTGGGCCCTGATCCAGATCAATTAAACACAGTTTCTAGCGGTGCTGACCATGGTACTTTTGTAAAGCACTCCAGGTGATTCTGAATTGCAGCCAGGAACGGGAAATGTTACTCTGGTCTCCAGCTGGCCCCTTTGTTCCTGTGTGCCAAGATTAAACTGTAGTAGCAGCAGCAACAGCTCCTAGTTTAGCCACTTCTTGAGCATGGGCAAGCCTGTAGTGTTTGAGTAGGTGGCCACACAGTAGTTTGTGGGAAGTTAGCAGGGCAGTGTGACACAGTGGCTATTTTTCTTCTGGAAACTTGACATAGGACTGGTTTTCTTAGCCCTTTCAAAAGATGTGTAAGATCCTTAATATCCTGGAATAAATCCTTTTCTGCTGAAACTAGACAGAAAGCATTCTTTCTTTTTTTCTTTTTTCAGCCAAATCCTGTTCAATACAAGTCAATTCTGATGATATCATAGTTTTTTAAATAATTCACTAGTTTACTATTATTGTTATGATTCATGTTTAAAATATACACTAAAACATATCAGAAACGCATGTCTTCATTAAGTAATTCCTAAAAAGATGTAGGCCTATGGGCAAATTTGGGTTTATATTAATACAACACACCTCAACATTACTTCAGTATTTTTATAAGTAAACTGTAAACAAATATCCATCAGTAGCAGTCTGGTAAGAAATGGCATGGTACATTCAGAGTTGAACATTTTCCATTAATTAAAAGAATCTCCACCAACTGATAATCCTTTGATTAGGTTCTATGTATTTCTTATACTTTGCTTGCACGTTTCTTTTTTTTTTTTTTAGAGACTTGTGTTATATTCACTAAAAATTAACAGACATTTTCATTTTAGGAGAAAGATTTTTATGTTTACTGGGCAAATCAAACCAAATCAGCAGTCCCCCTGTCCAAATTTGGTAATGAATGTGGGCCCTGAGTCACCAATGGTTTATTGCACTACTGACCAACACCACAGCCATTCTCAGACAGGCAGAAAGTGAAACAAATTATTTCAAAGGCAAGAAGCAACTCTGATAGTTTGTAAATGGAGTCTATTTGCCTGCTCAAAGAATAGAGAAAGAAGAGTCTTCAGCAAAGGAAAGTGATCAAAGCACACCTCAGGGCATTAGAAGACATTCTCATATTCTCTGCTATCTCTCGCTTGCTTTGCTCCTCCTACAGCACGCACTATCCAGGAAGGAAAAGTAATTGGTATTGACTAATGCACATACTAGTAAGAAATTATCAAAATGTATTTCAGTACCTGGCATGCACCAACAGCGCTCCTTGGAAAGCTAGATAATAAATGGATATCACTGTTCTCTCCTGGAGTATTTCACCTGATCCCTAATAACCCTCGTGTTGGAGATTTCTGCTTTTAGGTAGGAAAACTGAAGCTGTGAAAAACCAAAATCTCTTGTTCAGACCAGCACAACTCTTTATGTAGCAGGTCAGTTTTCATAGTGAGCATTCTTGATAAATTCTAATGTGAAAATTTACAGAAACATTCCAGGTCTAATCCAGGTCTGCAAGTGACAATGAGGGTAAAGGAGGGTAAGAGGAGACATCCAAAAGGGCAAATTGCACGGACAGCATCCATCACTTTTTTTTATAAAAGCAAATGTAAAACTCTGCTCTAGCAGCAAAGTGATGATTAACACAGGCATGTGTCTCTCTGTGTGTGCAGATCCACTCATGCCAGATGACAGATTCGCCAAACTCTGCCTTGTGTGTCATGCTGTCCTGCAGGGAAAGACCATCCTGACACCAAGGGGCTGCAAGAATCAGCAAGAATACATCTTTCTGCCAGAGAATAGCTAGCTTCCTCAGTTGCTAATTTTAATTTGAAAATTCATCTTACCTTAGGTGTTCACTTTAAAATATAAATTTCTTGCAGAATATTATAAGATGCACAAGACAAAGAAAACTCTCACCTCTCATTTCTTCCAGTTTCATCCACTTGCATCTTTTCTCTCAAGGTGAGCCTGGGAAACAGGAGCACTTCTCCTGACTTACTGAAGGGACCTCTGCACAGAACAGAGCTCTGCTTCTCTCTTTCCAGGAATAAATATGAAAGAAATTACTGAGTGCACAGGTGCATCATGGATGTGGATTCTCGTTGTAGCATTATTGGTAATCATTTTTAAAAATTTAGATGCCCATCAATAAGAGTTTCTTAAATAAATTATGGACAAGCCATGCTTCAGAGCAATATAGTGCAATTAAAATAATAAAAGAGGAATATACAAAAATAGCTGCCCAACAGCCCATCTTCTTCAGGATGCTGACACCTTTTTGGGAGGAAGCTCAGACGTGGAAAGTTCTAGCAGAGGCCTTTTTACTCTTTACACTGAAAACAGCTAATAACAATACTCTTCAACCCTGATCATTACAGGAACTGGAAAGAGCAGAGTGAAAATGTACCTGACAATGTGAAAAGTAAATGGCCTGCATGGATTGAAAGAGGCTGACACAATAAAACCACACTAGTAAGACCTTTATATTATTTTTGCTACTACCTCTGACTCCATCCTGGCATCCAGAATTTTCACACTATCTCTCCCTTCTCACTATCAGCTCAAAGGCTGATCTGAAATCAATCATTTACAGCTTAGTGGGAATATGTTTCAGAGCCAAGGTATACCTGGCTGAATTGCTCAGAGGCCAATTCCCAGAAGTTATTGGACTAGAGAAATATATGTAGAAAGAATATTTCATACACTTGAGCAATGAAATTACATTCTATTTTAACTGTTTTTAATATTTTTACTCTATAATTTCTGCTGTAAGATGCCAAATGTGTGTTTTGTGGACTACCATGTGAAATAACAATCATTTTAATATTGTTTACATTTTAGAACCACTGACATCTGTACTTTTAGAAAGCCATGTGTTTCTGTTTCAAATTACATGAATTCTAAACCAGAAATTAAAGACATCTAAATAGCACAAATGGCTCTGGAAGACAAATTTGCCTTTGGAGCAGGGTTGTTTTTTGTGTTATTGCTGAAGGTAATGGGAGCCACTGAGGTTATGAGCAAGAGTGACAAAATAAAAGTGACATCTACAGGAAATCAATTTGTTAGTGATGTGTAGAATAGAACAGAAACGATAGTGGTGGAGAGAAGCGAATTAGAGAATTCTGTATTGTATGTAACCAAACAGTGCATTTCTCAATCGAAGCTCACATATTCATCACAATGAAAATGTGACAAATACTTGATATTCATTTGACAGATGAGAGAAATGGGACTCAGACATAAAATAGCCTTCCTAACATCACATCACTATTAAATCTCAGTACCAGTTTTAGGGAAGAGTATAGTGTACAAATGAATTTATGGTATCTTAGGACCATAAGGGATCTTAGATTATTATTATGATAATCTTTTTTATAGTCTAGCACTTCCAACTTGGCTGATCCCTGGAACCACCACAAAAGCTATTCAGAACACTGAGTCTGACATTCTATGCCAGATTTTTTTCTGACCAATAGTCATGTTATACAAGTCTTTTTTTTCAATCTGGTTGATGGTCTGTCTAATCATTCTACAGAAAAAGAAACTAAGTCCAAAAGATTATTAATTCAGCATTACACTCATAGAGATGATGGCAGGGCATTCAGGAGGGTTCAATGAACAATTTACCTACAGAGATATGGGACCAGCGCTCAAAAGAGATGTCAAGATCACAGGAATAAGTTTTGGAGTATATGCAAGGAAGTTATAGTAAGTCATGAAGAGAGGCTGAAGTCAGCACTTTAAGAAATATCAAGGAAAAATGGGAAATAGGAAGTAATAGACAAGAAGTAGAACAAATGAATCAGGCAGGACTGTACAATCAGCAAGGGTAACACACTAAGAAAACAAAAATTTGGATGTGTAGTCTATAATCTGGAACATAAGGCAAATGACAGGGCATTTAATCTCTGTGAAAGGCAGCCAGGAAGGAGAGGTAGCCTGTGCATGGATCAACGGAGTTTAACACTGAGTGCAAACAAAGAAAAACTGTTGGAACTTAATCAGCAAGGTTTATGGAGCAAGTTCTAGTTGTTACTGTCATTGGAGTGCTTGCCCATCACTAAGTGGAAAAGCATAACATACATTGCTATGAAAGAATTTACACTAAGTCAGGAAATGTTCACCAAATTCAAAATCGTATGTAATGTTAATATCACATTTCTCCTTTCTGTCACTCTTCATATATTCCTCATTGAGAAAATTGTGTATTTCCACCATTGAGAATATTGACTTCGATCTGCAGTAAGATTCAGATTTTTCTGTATGTCCCGTCCATCTGGCCACATCAAGCCCATACCAATATCCAAGATCGTATTTAGACAGGGATAAGCAGTGCAGAACAGGAAAGACAAACAAAATCAAACTCCATAGGACAAAGTTAAGGTTCAAGCAACACACAGATACAACAGAAACAACCACCATCTTTTTTTTTTTTTTAAGCTAATAACCTCTACTCCCATTTCAGGGAGAGAAAAAAAAAAAGGAGGCACCTCATGGAAACTCCACCCCTCAAGACAGTAAGACAGTCTGCCTCACACAATGCAAAAGAGTTCTTTGTTTTAGATCAATGACTTTGCATGAACTTTCAGCTTAATCAAACCTATATCCCCAGTACCTTTCATTTTCCTCTAACCTTGTCAATTATTCACTGTTTGCCAAATATTTTCATCTTTATCTTCTCAACTGAACATTTTTCATCTTCAAAAATGTGCAAGACTCTCTTTTAAATTCACCTCAGAGTAACCTCTCTTCTCAACTCCCAATAACAATAGATTTCTCAATAATTGAATCAATTTTGTCAGCAGTTTCCCAAAACCCTCCAGACGCCTTCAAACCCATCACCCTTCTAAAGTGTACCCTGGTTCTCCTTATGGTCATTTAATCAGTTTCCATTTTCAGTTCCCTTTCTCCTGAGAATGGCCACTCCCTCATTTTAGAAACTCCTCAACTTAAATAATAGGACTCAGAATGTCCTTCTTACATTATTTTGTCCTCAACTTCTTTCTTGGCTACTACCTTTTGGCTGCATGTAGCATCATGTTCACTCCTTTTCTCTATATTGTCTCCTAGGAAGCAATCTACAAAGTGCACTTTAAAAAGTTCCACACAGAGAACGGCCTTCAAAAAGTTTATGTAAATGTATATTATGAAAACCATTTGTAGATTTCAACATCTTTGTACCAAAATCTCATTTAATCACATTTAACATGAACTTTTTGAAGTGTCCTTATATTTTGTAGCTATAACACCAATGGCCATCCACTTGTTTAAATCTTGTAAAGCATATATTCACTCCAGTTCTATCTTCTAAACTCTAATTGTGCAAATCTACACTTATGCTTCAAAATTTCCATTAATGCAAAGACTCTTTCAAATCTATCCTGACTCAAATTGACCTTAAGATCTCTTTTTATCCCAAACTTGGTTTTCTTACTGTATTGCATCACTGGATATAATTTCTAAAATTGAGAAATTTGTAAGTATCATTTTTGGCTTCACATCTAGTTACTCTGTAAACCCTGAGATTTCACTTCTGATTATCCATGGAATTCATCCACTTCTCTGTATCCCTGCAGCTACCATTCTAGTCCAAATAACTGTTACCTTTCCCTGACTTTGCCATATTTAATGCCCAATCTCTGTGTCTATTCTTAACTCTCCCTAACTGGTTCTCTGCATGGTTCTTTATACAAAAGTGACATTTTTCAAATTTGATCATGTGATTCTCTAAAACTCTTACGTGTTTCCTTTAGCTCTTAATATTTTGAAAAGCTGTGCATAATCTGATTCTGTTCACCACTCCAGCTTCATCTTTCATCCTCCAACCTCATCTCACATACTCTTCCTTGGTCAACACTGATGTATCAACTGTGCTCTCTGCTGACTGCACTTTTTATGTGGATTTCACTCAGTTTGGAATCAATTTCTCTCTCTCTCTTTCACACACACACACACACACACACACACACACACACACACACACACAGAAATCTCTTACTTGATTCCTACACTATCATTCTAAACAGGAGCATAAATTCTCACTGGAAACCATAACCTGTTCTCCTTCAACAGTGAACGTCCGGTATAGCTTTTCACAATACAGTGCACCTTTCCTCTACAGAGTAATTACAGTGCCATGGTTTGAATATATCCCCTAAAAATGTTCTAGAAACCTAATCCCCAGTGCAACAGGATTGAAAGAGCCCTTTGAGAGTTTTTAGGTCATGGGAGTAGATTAATACCAGCTACACAAGCTTTTGCTCCTGCCTTTCTACTTGCCCCATGGCATAAAGCAGCACAGAGTACTCTCAGCCGATGGGCCTTTCCTTCCATCTTCCCACCAGGAGAAGTATTTTTGAAAAGCCTCTGTTATGTATAAGTTACCTGATTCCAGGTAGTCTGTTAAAATAACACATAACAGACTGAGACACACAGTGTGTGTACATTTCAGATTACAGAAATGTTTTCCTCTCTGAGGATGTACTAATCTCCTTGAGGTGGCATTGCTAATATTAAACATGTCTTGGATCAAGGTAGCAACATACATTGGTTGAATTTGATCTTTTTAAGAACTTGACCAAGGCACAGGCCACAGGCAGGATTCAGTTTAAAGTTCAATAAATCAGTGTTCAGGACTGTACCAGGATCAAGCTAGAACAGCAATGTTTTTCTGAATTCCGCTACTCACCTTTTACAGATCATATATTCAACCCATTCAGAGCGCCTCAAAGTGGAAGGATAAGACATGTTTTGTCACCATTTCACAGGACTGTCATGAAAATTAAATAAAACTATACAGGTGGAAATTTCTTATAAGCCAGAGAATCCATTGTTCATAAACATTGCTTAAATCTGTAAAGTTATAGAACATTGATGAGGTCAGAAGAAGTCATTTATTCACAGCTCCAACCCTGTATATCTGACTTTGTAATGAAAATAAAAATAAATCTTTTTTTTTTAAAGATTTATTTTTATTATTATTTTTTTATTGGAAAGGCGGATATACAGAGAGGAGAGACAGAGAGGAAGATCTTCCATCCGATGATTCACTCCCCAAGTGAGCGCAATGGGCCGATACTATGCTGATCCGAAGCCAGGAGCCTCTTCCGGGTCTCCCACGCAGGTGCAGGGTCCCAAAGCTTTGGGCCGTCCTCGACTGCTTTCCCAGGCCACAGGCAGGGAGCTGGAAGGGAAGCGGGGCTGCCGGGATTAGAACCGGCGCCCATATGGGATCCCGGGCGTGCAAGGCAAGGACCTTTAACCACTTGCGCCACCGCGCCGGGCCCAATAAAAATAAATCTTAAAAAAAAGAGAGAGCAGTGTGTTCCCAAGCTGTGAGTGGGCAATAGCCTATGTTGTACTTAGGAAAGTGTTATACTGCTGGGAGAAAAGCAGCTAATAACTGGAGGGCAAACTGGGCCTGGTTATTGACAAATATATCTTAAACATACCAGTGTGCCAGCATAGTTGTCCAGCCTATTCTATTTTTTCTTCTATAGATATGGGGAGGGGAGTGGCGGTCCATAAGTCCCAGTGGTTAGGGGTCCAGTGTGGCCAAGGTCAGGTAGCCTGGGATGCCAATGGTGCCAGGTGAAGCCCACTGGTTGCCCAGCAGTGCATTACAGCTTGAAGTGTGGTGATCTGGAGGGTCTAAGGGAAGGCAATGGTGGGGGCATGCGGGAACATGAGGGCTTACCTCCAGGATGGATGGTCTAACTGGAGAGCGCATGTGTCAGAATTGGACCTCCTCAGTGGAAAAGATGGAGCAGTGGATGGCAGATGCACAAAGAGTATATGGCAGTCCACTGGGGCCTGCAGATGACATCTGGTATTACAGCAAAGGAAGAAAGGCACAACAAACCAGACAACTATCCCAACCAAATAATGACAGCAAATATGTTGGCAAATGGAAACTCTAAGGTTGACTACATCAGCCAATGGACATTCGAAGGATTTCCTTATCATTGCAGTAGTGAGACTGACAGTTTTCAAGACTATTAAAGCCACTGAAGCAGAACCCTCGAAACACGCTCTAGATCGAGGACCCTGCGTTGATATCAGGTGGTCATACTGGGACAGTTGGGAGGTTGGATATGTTTTCTCCCCTTTTCTCCTTGCCCCTTCCCCGAGAAACAAGAAGAAAAAGAAAATATGGAAACAATGGTCTGACCCACTTTCCCCTAACCCTCAATCAACCATGTAAACATCATCAAAAATAAATATTCTTTAAAAGACCAGTGTGTTTCAAGTACTCATCACTGTCTACCCCCAATACAAACACACACACACACACACACACACGCACACACTAACCCCAAACCTCTGTCACACAGCGACATTCTTTTACAGCACACCTCCCATTGCTTGAAATTCACTGATGTCTCTTCCACAAGACTGTGAATCCCTATAATTTATACAATGTTACACTTCTAATGATGACTAATTCCCAACATAGTATCTGGCACTTAGTAGATGCTAAATAAGTTGTTACTGGAATGAACTGAATGACTGAAGACTTTCATGGATCGTATCAATTCTATAACCTGATTCATTCATGCATTAACTTTCAGACCGTTTTTCAGCTAATCTCTGCTCATACCTGGAAGGAAGGGTAACATATCATTCCATAAAGATTGTCTGGACCACTTTCAAGGTACCAAATGTCATTTTAAAAGAATTCTGATCAATACAAGTTTAAATTAGATATCAGAAAAATCCAATGCATACTTGACTGCTTGCAGCATTTATAAAGCTAAACTCAACAGTTTCTTCCATTTCCTTTCCTTCATTTAGCATGGCATTTTAGCTGATATTCCTAAGCTGCTGGATAGAGTAAATGCATTTCTATTAGAGCCAGGATTCCCTCGTGGGACTCTGCCAACAAGTGTTCCAGCCTCTTCATTCTATGTACACTTTATGTTTACTTGTTTCATTATGAGAACAAAAGAATTTACTGTGATTGCTGTAAAGGCCAAATCTATTTGAATAAATCAGGATGTTCTGGCTTTCATACATACAGGGAAACATTCAGAAGGCCTAGCCATTGCCCAATATTGTACACTGTGGGGTATACCGCTGCTTTCTTTTTTGCACTGTTACTCAGCTCTGACCATCTAGACAAAACAAGATATTCTGAAAACACATCTTTATATTCACAATTCTTTACATTTTTAAATGCAAAGGGGAAATTTCATGCTAAGAAAATACAGCCTAAATTACCCTTTCCAAAAACAGACACAGCAGCCTCAACTTAGACCTTTCACATGGCATCTCTTTGGTAAATATACGACTTCTGTCCTTCACCTCTGCTATTGCTACATTAAAGCACCACAATCACTTAAAACTGACAAAATAGTGAGATAAGTATACAAATGCTTGTTTCATCTTCTTGGTAAGGATCTCTCCTCCTTCCCCCCACCCCTCAAAAAAATGACTGCAATGTTTTTAAAGTATATTGGTTATATTTGGAAAAGAAAATATAGAATGTGTTTACATTACTACTTTGCTCCAATATAGGATGCCAAAAACACAAGCACCAGTTTAATCTACTAAGCCACTAAAACCAGCCTCCTCAATTTGTTTCTTGGAGTTGGACCTGCCATTTTCAGATTTAGAAGTCTTTTGATGCTGCTTCATTATTTTTCCCTTTGGACTTTAGTGGTTTTCATTTTTTGTTGTTGTGCACTAAGAGACTCCATGCTCACACACTCACATACACTATCTGAATTCCTGTATCAACAAAGAATTCCGACAAGATGCTTCCAAAGTTTGACTTTCTGATTTCGGTTGTACTCATTGTCATCTGTCATTTCTCCCCTCACCCAAATTTCTTGCCCTAGTGTTCTATTTTGTATGAACAAACTGAGAAAATTACCAACTGCGCTGCTCAGCAGCAACCCCTGCTGGTGTTAAGACACAGCACCCAAAGCAGCTGCCATTTCTCAGCTGTGCTGGTCAAGTCTGGTGCTTCATCCCCAACCAGCCGTGCCACAGTCTGGCTGCTGGTGTCTCCCAGGGCGAGCTGATCCTGGAATGGGGCTGCCAGCCAGCTGCAGGGTAGCAGCTCTTTCTAGTTTTGCAGGGTAAAGAGAGGATGCCAGAGAAATGCATAATCTTTGAGTCTCTATTGTTCATGTTCTGGAACACATAAGAAAAAAAGGGATCTGAAACCCTTTGTGACTAAAATGATAAAAAGGAAATCAATGCAGCAAAACGCAGACCACCTGAAAATCCTCAGATGAAGCACAAGTTGTGACATGATGTCAAGGCAGCATTCTCTTCGCAGAGAAGGCATATTAAATTATGCTAGTGCTGACTGCTCTTCCAAGGACTGTTGATAGATGCTTAGGAGAAGAAAATCTTCCTTTCTGCTTGACCTTAAAAGCCGTCATACCCCAAGCCTGAACTGCTTAAATGCAAACATAAAACATTTTTCCATTGATCCCATAAAAATTTCTTTCAATCTGTTTTCTTTAGTAGTTGTGTATCATCTGCCCAGGTATATAGAAAGATACATGTGCATATAGAAAGACAGATGTATAAATATATTAATTCTGAGCTAAAAAGAAATAAATACATTTATCATTCAGAGTGACTGAACCAGAGTGGAAAACACCCAGGTGATTGCAATTTGTTTTGCCATGCACCCATGAAAACGCCCTGTAGTGGAAAGAAAATAGAATAGGCAAGTTATAAGAATAGAATATATTTATTTTTCTCACATTTATCATTACATTTAAGCCAATCTTCCCAAACAGTGTGAAACACACATATTTGCAGTAGGGATACTATTCCCCAGGACCTAGTCGAATAAGAGAAAAAAAAGTGCTGCAGAACTAATCTACATGAGCTTGAATCATATAATGGAGAAAACAAGACATCAATGGGGAGAAATAAAACAGACAAGAACAATGGGAAACAGGAAACAGGACACAGAAGACAGGCTGGTTTAAAGATTTGGAGTATGTGGCTATTTTGGAAACAGGAAATCTATCTTTAAAAGGAAGGGCGAATAAGCCTAAAACAATAGGAGATACAATTTTTTTTTTCTTTTTGTACATAACCTCAACAGGAAAATCATCCCTTTAATAGAGTAGCCTCAAGGTTACTTCTGTTTCATATTTATTGGACAATGTAATCTTTACTTAATAACAAGTAACAACACTCCAAGTGTTCCTGATAGATCAAGTTGTGATTTTTGCAGTCTTCTCACTTAGCAACAGCACATGACAGGCAAGCCAGGGAAACAGTTCCCACCAAAGCTTGATTGGTGAGAGTAATATCTATTTTAATGATACTCAATCAAATCCATGCCTTTTTCAGGTTTAGTGGCAATGTAAGTGTGACCTCAAAAGGTTATCTTGCTATACTAAACTATCACAACATGGGATGATATATATCAACATCCTCTTAACAAGGCTGCTTAAATATTTTATGTATTTTATTTAAAACACAGAAAAAAGAGCTAGAGAGATGGAGATGTAAGTGAACAGAGATCTCCCAGATGCCTGGAGCAGGCAGCACCAAGCCAGGCTAAAATCCAGAGCCAGGGGAGCCCAATCCAGGCCTCCCACTTGGTAGCAAGATCCCCTCTCCTTGAGCCATTTCCTGCTGCTTCCAAGGTCTTGAATGGGAACCTGGAATCCAGAGATGAGACCCAAATGCTAGCACCCCAATTTGAGATGTGGCCATCCCAAAGCACATCCTAGCTAGTGTGCCCAACACCTGCCCCTAATTGTAACTTTTGAACAAGAAACAAAGAGACCAAAACAAAACACTGTAGATTCCATCAAGACAAAAGACAAGCTTTTATGTTATGATAAGGAACATTAACAGCAAACTTTGACAAAGTATCAGGGTGCAGATGAGAATCTGAGTCATCTGATCTCCATTTGTATTCTGTTTAGCAGACAGTCATAAAAAGACTACCCAAGAGATACAACATGCATAAAGCAATAAATCACTAATGTGTTAGAGTATCAGGCACGAGGAATAATCTAGAATTTATTCCTTGTTAATGAATTTAACAATAGGAGTATATTTACATGCTTTCATGCAAAAACAACAACAACAAAAAGGAGTAAAGCTTCATTATGCCAAAGGGTATATGCTCTTTTGACAACCTATTGGCAGTGATTATAAAAACACAATCTTGAGGGTGGGGAATGTCATGAGGGCTCAGCTTATTAAATTTTGTAAATCATAAAGCTTGTCTGCAAATGCAGAACACGGAAGCTGATTTAGTCACTGGCCTAGAAACTCTGCTGCTAGGACCATTAAACAGGTCCAGAGTTTAAGTTGCATGGTAAATTATACTCAAAAGAAACAGACAGACTTTAGCCTCATGTTTTCTCTGTGAGGTTCAGACTGACTGCGCCACAGCAGCCCTGTGAGATGGTGTCAGATTTTTACAATGATGCGTCAAGCTCGTGCACCTTGATTGAACCCACCTGAGACTACTGCGGAGCTCTGTGAATTTTAATATCAAAAATGGAGAACCAAATTAAATTAAGCGTTTCCTATTGAAAAATCTGCACAGCTGGATAAGATACAACCAATCTTCTTTTTAGGCTGTGCCAGCTCTTAGAGTCACTTTCAACAAATAGCTATCATCAGAAATAGCAAGGACAATGCAGCTGGTAGTTCAAAAATCAAGAGTCGTCATTTTGACTTTTTTTCCTAAAAGGAATAATGCATTGCCTATAGCTACTATGACTGAAACACCCAGTTAGAGGCCACAAATAAACAAAGCCAGAAAGAAAACAAATCATGTCAAAGAAACCTGATCCAATTAATCATTCTCCGTTGAAAGTCCATCATGAAAATTTCTAACGTTTTGTTTCTATTGGAAAGCTTCTTTTTTTAAAGATTTACTTTTATTTTATTTTTATTGGAAAGGCGGATATACAGAGAGGAGAGACAGAGAGGAAGATCTTCCTTCTGATGATTCACTCCCCAAGTGAGCACAACGGCCGATCCTATGCCGATCCAAAGCCAGGAGCCTCTTCCGGGTCTCCCACGTGGGTGCAGGGTCCCAAAGCCTTGGGCCGTCCTCGACTGCTTTCCCAGGCCACAGGCAGGGAGCTGGAAGGGAAGTGGGGCTGCCGGGATAGAACCGGCGCCCATATAGGATCCCGGGCGTGCAAGGCGAGGACCTTAACCACTGCGCCACCGCGCCGGGCCCGTTTTGTTTCTATTGAGATGTAAACCCCTAGCTGGCAATTTGGCACTTTCTCAGTTATTTAAAATTTCATATTCATTGTATAAAGTTTTTTTAAACAAGTATATGATTGTATCTTATGATTAGGTTATTTATAGCCAACAATTTCACTAAAAACAATGAGAAAATAATTATTTATAACACAGAGATTAAAGGAAAATGGTTTGGAGTTTGTAACATACCTTAATATTTAAAGAAGCATTACACCCAGTAATTTTGTACTGTTAGTACTGATTGACTAAAAAATAAACATCAATATTGTCTCATTATATAAATATAATCTGGTAGTATGCTTTTAAATCATCCTAAAGAAAGAACTACACTATTCTAGATCATTTTTAGAATGAAACCTTAAAAATAATAGATGCTCAACAGATGTTGCTTGATAAAAAAGAAAAAACATGATTCTGTTACTCTATACACTTGGTAAATACAAAACAATCACTTATTTTGCCATGGTAAGTTAACCTAAACTAAGTGTCACTAGAAATTTTTGTTGCCAAAGTTCTCTTCATGGCAAAAAAAAAAAATAGTAATACCAGGCCCCACACAGTAGCCTAGCAGCTAAAGTCTTCACCTTGAACTTGCTGGGATCCTATATGGGCACTGGTTCTAATCCCGGCAGTCCCACTCCCCATCCAGCTCCCTGCTTGTAGCCTTGGAAAGCAGTCGAGGACCGCCCAAAGCTTTGGGCCCCTGCACCCATGTGGCAGACCTAAAAAAAGCTCCTGGCTTCGGATCGGCTCAGCTCCAGCCGTTGCAGCTGCTTGGGGAGTGATTCAACGGGCAGAAGAGCTTCCTCTCTGTCTCTCCTTTCTTTCTCTCTCTCTCTCTCTCTCTCTGTCTCTCTCTCTCTCTCTCTCTCTCTCTCTCTCTATATATATATATATATATATATGACTTTCCAATAAAGAGAAATAAATCTCTGTAACTCTGACTTTCAAATAAATAAGTATAATCTTCAAAACAAGCAAACAAAAGAATCTTATGTAATTTTCCCAACAAGCTCCCACAGTTAGGATTTTATTTTCTATTGGGCTGGCTGCAAGGCTTGTTGGGCTGTGCTGCTTCTCAATCTTATAACAATAATCCACAGGAAAGAAAGAGATGGGCTAGGACGACACTTTGAATATGAGAAGTGTTCAAAATTTTATGGAAAATACATACAACAAAAAATACACGCATTTCAAGAGTGTGTCTATCAAAATAAATTTACCTTTTAATTCCATTTCCCATGCACTTTTTGAAGTATCCTTGAATGTATCAGTAGGTAATCACAGTCAAAATCACTAAAGAAATCATCTCATGAGGAACAAATTAAAAGAGGAACAAGAAAAATTTTATGCTCAATGAATGATATTCACAATACAGCACATACTGTGAAAAGCTAAGGAATGTTCTCCCTGGAGACTTCCTAAAATTTGAAATACTAGATTTTAACCTTTGTCTGATGACTTTGGGAAACTTTTTTTCTCAATTCAGAACACTAAAGTTCTCCAAACTCTTTCATAGCACATGACTTACATAAATCATAACAAAGCTTTGGAAACATCATATTCACAGACTTCAAAGAGAATCTTTAATTTCTGTCTGATATAGATTAATATTTAATTTCTGTCTAATATAGATTAAACTTATTAATAGGGGCAGCAGACTACACAAATCACAAAGCCAGATTCTGCATCTTTTGGGTACCATGAAAAGAATAAGCAATTAGAAATAGGAATCACGTAACAAGCCGGAACATGATCATGATTATGATAATTACTTAAATCGTATCACAACACAAGCATCTCCATTCAGCTATGTTATTCCAATATGCAATCATAGTATCAGAAAGAGCATCTAGCTGTGAAAAAGACTTTTTATTCATATTCCTCTCCTAAAACATAATGATTTTTAGCTAATTTCTTCTTGCCTGTTTAGATTCAAATATTTCAATATGCTTTGATATTCTGTTTCTCTTCTTTCTTCCCTTTCCCTAGTAACATTATAAACATATATATTGTATTTCTCACCAAAGTAATATGAACAAATGAGAAAGCTATGATCGTAAAGCTAATATGGGTTTTCATCCTTCAGTTCTCATCTCCATTGCCGCTTAAACATAACCACAATAACTCAAGTGTTGTTGAGGTTCTTGCCCTCCTACCCTGGTGTTCTTCCTTACTATCCAAGGATCTTTAAGGACATGGAGAATGACATCATATTTTTTTCATAATAGGTCCATTTACCTATCCCTGTGGATAAAGTAGCATAAATAAAAGGTCATCCCTTTCTGTTCAAAGAATTTTCTGAGAGATAAAAACTATTATCCAAACGCACATTTTAGTTCTCACACAAATCTGTTAATTATGAATTTAATACTAGAATTAGAAAAACCAGTTTTTCTGGATCCAAGATCCTGAGTCTTCTCAAAATCAAAACAAAATCATTGCATTGTTTATATAAGCTGCTATATTTTTATTGTTTTTCACTGAATATTTACTAATGACAAAACATATTCAAACACAAGCAGATTCAGAAAAGACAAGTGTTGAATATCAGTTGTACCACTTACTGGCTGAATAAATTTGCAGTTAACTCTGCAGTTGTAACTGCATGTCTAATGGGCAGAATTTCACTTATGATGCAGGGTTAGAGATCATATCACATTATTATGGTGTCTTACACATAACAGATATCCAATGAATAGTCACTCTTAAGACTATATTTGTAGTTTAATGAAATACTAAAAGCTTCTACAAATCCCAAAAAGGCTATGAAAGTTGGAATTGAAAGCATCTCTGACTATCTGTCATTCCTGTATCCCTCCTTTCTGTCTCTTGGGTTTCTATAATGACAGGAATTTCAAGAACATAGTTTCAAAATCCAAATTCACACCCTTTCCATCAAGGATTCCCAGAGATTTTACTTGTTTTGTGCATTAAGCTTCCAAATAGGATTTTATTCTATGAACAATTCTTTTAGTAGAACAACCTTAGCAGCTGTTAGATGTCTAGATGTCCAGAGTGTGTTCCTTTTTAAATTCCTAATAATTGAGGCACTCTTAATGTACAACCTTATTATATACAGGGATCTCTACAGCTAAAAGTAAAGACACTTAAAAAATGGAAAAGAAACTCTGCACACTTTAAAAGTCAAAGGAATGGCACATCTAATCTATAGGAGCAAACACCAGGGCAAGAATGGGGATTCTGAGTAAATTCCTCAGTATCCAAGCAAAATTGGTTCCAGCTTCCCCAACAGACACCAAAATAGGTGGATGCACATTCCCTTATATAAAATAGTTCGATATTTGCATAACTATGTATATCTTCCCATATACTTTAAATCATCCCCCAGATTACTTATAATATCATATACAACAAAAATACTTTGTAAATAGCTATTACAGATAATCATGGTTGACCTAAATGCATTTCCTGTTGGTAGATGATTGGACACAGTTCACAAGGGAACCTGGTAGGATCACCAAAAGCATTACTTGAGAGGATCACTCTATAGTAGACAAATGCACTAGAGCTGTGCCTCCCAAAAGAATTTATTCAAAAACAGGCAAATTTATAAATAAATATAACATTTAAGACTGTCGTTTACTCTCTTAGGTGTTCATTTTTCTTTTATTCAACAAGTGTTTATTAAGGGTGTGTTATGTGTTGGGTACAATTTTGGGTAGATACATCAATAAACAAACAGAAAAAGGTTCTACATTTATAGATCTTCCAGGCAGGAGATGGATACAATAAACATAGCAAACAAACATAATATTCATGCTCTCCTCACTCATTGATTGAAGGATATCAACTGTGAACCCTCTGTTGAAGCACTGGATATACACACTTCCCATACTCAAGGCAACACATAAATGACAGGGTTGAGTTCCTAAAAATAAAACTCATCCAGTGACAGCAGGCATATTGAAAGCTGCACATACCATCTTCCTTACCACTTTATGAGAAGCGATTGCACTTCAGTTGTCCCACAGACTATCTGCTTACTAACATTGCCCTCCTAGATTTACTCTCCGACTCCCTGATTTTTCTAAGAGACACCTCCAAAATGAACAACTTGTACTCAAATTTTACCATAGGATCTGTTCCTAGAACATCAAATAAGTTGCACATTACATTAAAAGGCGATAGATTAAGAAATGGGCCAAGGACATGAACAGACATTTTTTTTTTGAATGATAAAATCCAATGGGCTAGTAGACACACAAAAAAATGAACCATCCTAAAGAACAAGAAGTTAGCAGGGGGAATCACAGTTCCAGACCTCTGGACATACTACAGAGCAGTGGTTATCAAAACAGCCTGGTACTGGACCAAAGATAGAGAGGAAGATCAATGGAACAGAATAGAAACACCAAAAGGGAACCCACACAGATATAGCCAAATAATCGTTGAGAAAAAGACCAACGACAGTCCAAGCAAATGGGAAGGCCTCTTCAGTAAATGTTGTTGGGACAACTGGCTGATAGCCTGCAGAAACAAAAGGATAGATTCGCATCTATCACCATACACTAAGATCCAATCTACATGGATAAAAGACCTAAACCTACATCCAGAAACCTTCAAACTCTTGCAAGAAAATGTTGGAAATACCCTGCAAGACCTAGGAGTAGGTCCTGACTTTCTAAGAAGGATGCCAAAAGCAACAGCAGTTAAGAACAGAATAAACAAATGGGACTTCATCAAACTAAGAAGCTTCTGTACAGCAAGGGAAACAATCAGCAAAATAAAAAAGCAACCCACAGAATGGGAGAAGATCTTTGCGCACTATGTAGGGTATAGAGAGCTAATCTCCAGAATATACAAAGAACTACAAAACAACCAAAACACCAAAACAAACAAGCCACTCAAGAAAAGGGCACAGGAAATGGGCAAACATTTCACAAAGGAACAAGCCCAAATGGCAAACAAACATATGAAAAAATGCTCCAGTTCCCTGGCAATAAGGGAAATCCAAATTAAGACATCGATGAGGTACCACCTAACACCAGTAAGATTGGCTCACATAAAAAAGAACACCAACAACACTTGTTGGCGAGGATGTGGGGAAAAGGGAACCCTACTGCACTGCTGGTGCAGCTGCAGGTTGGTACAGCCTTTATGGAAATCAGTATGGAGAACACTTAAACAACTCAAAATCTGCATACCATATGATCCAGCAATAGCACTCCTAGGAATATATCCAAAACACCTGTTTCACGACAAATCAACATGCACCTCTATGTTCATAGCAGCACAATCAGTAATTGCAAAAACATGGAAGCAACCATCAGCAAGAAGATTGGATAAGAAAGCTTTGGTTCATCTACTCCATGGAATACTACTTAGTAAAATGAGGCAGTCTTAAAAAGACAAGTATCATATGTTTCCTCTGATATCCAACATCTAATGCCCAGAGCACAAGTCCACATGTGTGCTCACACGTGCGCACACACATATACACACAAAACTATAAACTCTACTAGGGACATTAGCATGCTGGGAAATAACAGATATCTTAACTCCCAAATAATAGCAGAATTTTCATTAGTTTTTTAATTATACTTTTACAACATATTACTTTATTTTCTTCCTTTTCCTATATTTGTAATATCATGATACATTTATATATCAGAAAGTTAAGCTTTTAACAGTGAAATGACTATGTCATTGTAACCTGTATACAAATAATAAGAGGGGGTTTGGGAGAGTTGGGAGAAGTGGGAATGGGGATGATCCCTATGTATATAAATTTATATTGAGGGGAAAAACAAATAAAAGGTATCTTAAAAATAATTTAAAAAGGAATAAAATAAATTGAAAAAATGATATGTGCTGTGGGAAAATATGCATTCCATTGGTATACACATACATAAGGGTATGTATACTCATGTATGTATATGGAATAGTTGACATCTGTCACAATAATGCATGCAAGAACCCACAAAGGAGTAAATGGGTGAATAAACTGTATAGTATTTACATACAATAATGTGGGGTTCAGGGGCAAAAGGGTCACTAAGTCAACAAGATGGGGACTAACAGTCAAGGTCACTGGGTTACACGTGGCGAACAAGATGGCGGCCAAGGACAGAGCCCTGGGCGTGAACCAGGGCAGAGGTCACGTTGTTTTGGCCAGGGCCATTTCGCTCACCTGCCCCTGGCCTATAGGAGGTGGCTTCCACAGTTGTGCTCCTAGTAATTGGCTACTAGTTTTCCCCTCCTAGAATTACTGGGATCCCTGGCCTGAGGCTATTCATTACCCTATATAAGAAACTGAATTTCCCAAATAAATCAGAACTGCTTAGACAGAACCCCTGGCCCTTTTGTCTCTTGCGCACAGAGAGGCTGGATGGCGGGCAGCAGGCTCACCCCCTCCAGCAACCGGGTACTAGAGAAAATCTGTAGGGCAGACCCCGCACAATAAAATATCACTGCATAAAGCATCAGTGCACTACTGACACATGCAAACAGTGTAAATGAAAATACGCTATTTAAAAATCAGATGGAAAATCATATGGTATGAATCCATTTAATCAAAATGTAAAGATCATGGAGACAGAAGGTAAATTAGTGAATTCCCAGAGGGGGGATGAGGAAGTCAGCCGAGAGGTCAGAGGATGAGGGGCTGAGGGGTAACTGCTTGATGAATAGATGGTTTCAGGGGAACAATGAAACTGTCTTAGAGATGTATACAAGCAGCAGTTACACAGCACTACAAGTAAATTTAATGTCATTAAATTATTAACTTTTTATGCTATGTGAACTTCACCTTTAAAATTTTTTTTAAAGTCTTGAAAATAAAAACCACATACAAAGAAGGAGAGTGGTTTTGAGCAAAAGGTTAGTGTTGCAGGTAATGAACCCGGCTCTGGACAGATTTTAAAATTGAGTCAGCAGAATTTCACGATTGCAGGTCAAGGTGAAGAGTCAAGGATAACTCCAAACTCTAAGACTTGAGCAATGGGGTGAAAGAAGTGGCCATTTGCACACATTAAGAAGATTTCAGTTGAGTAGAAAATTCTGTTAGGTACTTCCATGGTTAGTTCGGCTATTCTAACAAATATTATGAATTAAATAACACATAAACAGAGATTCACTCCACACAGTTCTGGGGTTTGGAGACTCCAAGATCCGTGATGAGGACCTTTCTCCTGATTCCATGCGGCGCCTTAACTATGAGTCATGATCTGATAAAGGGGAAGATGCTTCTCTGGGACTTATCCTATAAAGACCATGATCCCATCATTGAGGTTCTAGTTCCACCAACTAATCACCTCCCAGAATGTCCTAGGACATTAGGATTTCAATGCAAAAATTTGGGGAAACACCAATATTCCAACCATGTGAGAAAACCAAATGAAAGTCTATGATTTCTGGCACTGAAAGTAAAGAATGGGCCCAGTCTAATGGCATAGCATGTAAAGCTGCCACGTGCAATACGGGCATTCCATGTAAGGTTAATTTGAGACCTGGCAGCTCTACTTCCAATCCAGCTTTCTGTTAAGGTACCTGGGAAAGCAGCAGAGGTTGTTCTAAGTCCTTAGGGCCCTCGACCAACAAGCCAATCTGAAAGGAGACTCCTAGTTCCTGGTTTTAGTCTGGCCCAGTTCTTGTCATTGCGAACACTAAGTGACTGAGGCAGCGGATAGAAGATCTCCCTCTCTATCTCTCTGTGTCTGTCTCTCCCTCTTTTTCTGTAACTATGCACTCCAAATAAACAAAAGTAATAAGTCTTTTCTTTTTTTAAAGAGCAATAATCTGGGCTATGATCACATGTACTTTGTTATTTTTGTATCAAGGAGTCACTGATAATTTGGTATTTTAAATGTGTTGAGTTTAACAGACTTAGCTTACTAAAGTCATAAATCAGATTTTAAATTCTAAATTGAAATGCATAACCAAAATTTAACACATTGATAATTTTATGCAGGAATCTTACTTTCATATAGTATAAGATTAATTTAAACATATTTTCCATAATTATAATTTTCATTTATTGGATTCATAAGAAATTATTAAATTCTTCAGACTGTCAATCCTATGAATCAGTTAAAAAGAATTCAATATATTAAATCTATTAATGAAGTTTAAATTCCTTAAAGGTATATATGTTTATGAATAGATCCAATTTTGAATTATTTTGGAAGTCTTGTCAAGTTATTCAAGAAAATATTTGCAGGCTATCATATTGTCTACCTTGTTAAAGTTCTAAATAGTGTTTATTGATGTTATTTTTAAAATTACTCAACATATGCATGTGACATCCAGTCCATGCTTTATACACACAAAATTTACTGCGAATTAGGGGGAAAGGGTCTTATCTAATTTGTTCCAATATGCCACAGCCAAGGATCCCATAGGCACAATAGAAAACAAACAATAGGAAAAATTTACTACAAATCTACATTCAATTTGTTTCAGTCCATAATAATAGCTGGGGAGAAACAAACCAAAAGCATGCATGTACAACATTAAGAATAATTTGGGTAGGGCCCAGCGGCATGGCCTAGCAGCTAAAGTCCTCACCTTGAACGCTCCGGGATCCCATATGGGCGCTGGTTCTAATCCCGGCAGCTCCACTTCCTATCAAGCTCCCTGCTTGTGGCCTGGGAAAGCAGTTGAGGATGGCCCAAAGCCTTGGGATCCTGCACCTGTGTGGGAAACCCGGAAGAAGTTCCTGGATCCTGGATTCGAACCGACGTAGCATCAGCCGTTGTGTTCACTTGGGGAGTGAATTATTGGACAGAAGATCTTCCTCTCTGTCTCTCCTCCTCTCTGTATATCTGACTTTCCAATAAAAATAAATAAATATTTTTTTAAAAAAAGAATAATTTGGGTAACCTGTAAAATTGTGCTAATTAAAAAAAAAGAATCAAAGAAATATTGCATATATTGATTGTATTTACTTCTAGATTATAACTGTTGATATTATAAATAAAATTTCACTGATTTTATTTATGTACTATTTTTTCATTTTAAGGCATCTGAAATTGTTGGTTGCCCTGATAAATTAGATTAATTTAGGGTGATTTAATGACATAATTTATGACAATGGTTGTGGGCAGAACTGTGATACTAAAACAGAAAATCAATTTAAGCAGCTGAAGTTTCCACCCATGTTTTCTATATTAGCTTAATTGATTAGGTTATTCTTACATATCTCCATATTTTTAATGCTTAAGGACTTGTCAGGAAACAAGACTTAAGAGATAATTAAACACAAAACAACACAAGATGAAATAATATATAATGTATTACAGAATGTCTATCTATTGTCACTTCATGGTCAACCCATTTGACCTTTTGGTTAAATATTTTATTAGTTTATATTCAAGCATTTAGTTTATTTTTATATAGAAATGTGCATTGTGAAAGCACAGTGTTAGACACTGACAGGGAACTCCATGCATCCTAGGGCCACAGTCCAAGCTCCAGCTGCATTTCTTATTCCAGATTTCTGCTAATGCATGCAGTAGAGGCAGCAGACAATGTCTCAAGGACATGGGGTTCTACAACCCACATGAGAGAACCAGACTGAGATGCAGCTATTGGAATCATCCTCTTCCCACTATGGATGTTGTGGGCAGTTGAGAAGTGATTTTACAAATTCCTGTTCACATAAATGCTACCAAACATCTATGGAAAATAGAATCAAAAGATAAGCTTGCTCTGGAGAATGCAGATTTTCCATGATCTTCACAATTTCTTATATAATTAGTGGATGAATTACAGGATTGTTTCCAAAAATGTAGTCAGGTTTTATGGATTTATCACCCAGTGTGATACACAGGAGCTCAAGGAATTTAAGGAGTATCTTAGACAGAAAGTCACAACACTGATACAAAATAAAACTGTATTACTAGAAATGAAGAATGGAATACATCAAAGTAAAAAATCAATGGAAAGCTTACATGATAGAATGAGTGAGGCAGAAGAATTTCAGATTTGGAAAACACCTCCTTCAATAATACTGAAACAATCAAAAAGCTGGAAGAGAAATTGAGTTTAGACAAGAGAAGCATCCAGGAATTAAGATCAAACATAAGAGTTATGGGAGTACCTAACGGTGCAAAAGAAGCAGCTGAATTCAAAGGTGCATTCAATGAAATAATAATTGAGAACTGCCTAAACATGGGGAAAGAAAGAGGAAACCAAATACAGGTAGGGCAGAGAACCCTGAATAGACTCAATCAGAAATAATCATTGTCAGGTCACATCATAATCAAGCTCTTTAGTGAACAGAAAGAAAAGATAGTTAAACATGCATGTGAGGAACGAGTGTGATGGCTCAGTAGCTAACTCCTCGCTTTGTTTGTGTTGAGATTCCATATGGATACTGGTTCATGTCCAGCTACTCCACTTATCTTCCAGTTCCTTTGGACCCTGAAACACTTTGGACTTAGAACACTATATTTATAACAGCATAATCCACAACAGTGAAAATATGGAGACAACCTAGGCATCCATTGAAAAGGAATGCATAAAGAAACCTTGGTACACATACTCCATGGAATATTATACTACTCAGCACTAAAAAGGATAAAATTCTATCATTTGCTGCAAAATGGTCCCAATTGCTCATCATTGTGCTCAACAAAATGGGCCAATTCCAAATGAGCAATTATCATATGTTCTCTCTGATATAAGACAACCTTAAGGCAATACATAAAATAGATAGAATAACATGAATATATACATATATTCTCATAAATGAAGTGTATAAGGCATAGTGGCATTTGGAGATCTTGGGATGCATTGCAGTATGCATCTCTACTCCTAAATAAAAGGAGAACTTTTAATAAAATTGTTAAATATGCTTTCACAATATAATACCAGAGTTTTCACTATTGCCAATACCTACAATGTATATATACGCTTAAATAGCACAAAGTTAGACTTCCAACTATGGCAGAAGGTTTATAGTATTGTAACAATATGGGGGGAAATTGTGGGTGAATTGAATAAGGAGGAAGGAAGGGGATGTAAAGGGGCGAATCCCTATACCTACAAAATGGTGTCATGAAGGAACCTATGTGGTAGGCTAGTGGCTAAATGCCTCACCTTGCCCATGCTGTGATTCGATTTGGGTGCCAGTTTTAATCCTGGCAAAATACCAGCAGCTCTGCTTCCCTTCCAGTTCCCTGCTTGTGGCCTGGTAAAGCACTCAAGGATGGCCCAAAGACTTTGGACCCTGCACCCATGTGGGAAATCCAGCAGAGGTTCCTGGCTCCAGGCTTCGTATTGGCTCAGCTGTAGCCATTGCAGCTTCTTGGGGAGTGAACCAGTGGACAAAAGATCTTTCTGTATCTCCTCCTCTCTGTGTATATCTTCCTTTCTATTTAAAAAAAAAATCTTTTAAAAAACAAACAAAAAAATGAATGAAGTTCTATTATTTGCAACAAAATGGTAGTAATTGGAGAAAATCATATTGGCAAAAAATCTAGTAAGAGAAGAAAAATACCAGATGTTCTCCCTCATATATGCAGGTTAAAAAGAAGTTCCATCTGCCACCAGAGTGCTTAGAGTCAATGACCAGCCCTGTCTAGCTCCAAGTTCCTGCTAATGAAGATATGAGAAAGCAGCAGTGTTGACTCAAGTAATTGAGTTTCTGCCACCTCTCTGAGAAACCTGGATTCTGTTTTCTACCAAATTTGGGTAAGGTCAGTGAGCACATTTAGGAAGTGAGTCAGAAGACGGGAGTTTCTTCTATCTCTGTCTTAATGATTCTCTCGAAATGATAATTTTTCATTTGTCCTTGTTTATTGGGAAAAAAGCCGAAATGATAGCTTTCAAGAAAGACTTAGGGAAAATGAAGCACATATTGGAGACCTATTGGGATGCTCTTTGAACTAAAGGGAAGTTAGGATGGAAATAAACAGTAGATAGTCCCTGCCTCAGCAGCAGGAAACACTAGAAGTCTTACCCAGGTAGTGCTGTGATGATAACCATGTGTTCTTTCTGGAATCATCTCATTCAAGGTGAAATATTCCCAAGAGATTGTATCAGACTGACCAATCTGCCCTTCAAAGTTTTGTAGCTGAGAAGGGTAATGAAAAAGCAAGAGTATAGGATCAAAGTTGTGGCACAGTAGCTTAAGCTCTACTTGCAACACTAGCATTTATCAGTGGAGCAGCAGTCCAAATTTCAGCTGATCTGCTTCCTGTCTAGCTCCCAGTTAATGTACCTGGGAAAGCTGCAAACAATGGCCCCTGACACCCATCTGAGAGATCAAAATGGGGTTCCAGGCTCCTGATTTCAGTTTGAGCAAGTCCCTGGCCCAGGAATCCATTTGAGCAGTGAAAAAAAAGGATGGGAGATTCTATCTATCTATCTATCTATCTATCTATCTATCCATCCATCCATCTATCTATCTCTTCCTTTCTCTCTCTCTCTTCCTCTCTGTCTTTCCATTTAAAATAAAATAAAGAAAACTTTTATTTAAAAAAGAAAAGGAGAAGAAAAGGCAAGGGCTTGTGCTCTTTTCCCACTGACTCACAGGAAAGGGAGTGATCAGAGGGGGAGACAGTGTGCAATTAGGGAAATGGGGAGTAAGTGTTAGAAGGCAGACTCCACGGAGATAGGAATCACTCATTAATGCAATGCATCATTGGTGCTTCATGAGTATTGAATCAAATGAATTGGGTAGGCAAAAATGAAAGCAGAAAGCAAGGGAGAGGAGGGATGGAAAAGAAAGCAAAGGAAGGAGCTAAAGTAATTCAGGCAAATTTTATTTTAATAAAGTGGATTGCCAAGCTAGGTGACACTTTTTGTTTTCCATATGATAAGGGGTAATTCTAAAGTAATGTAATCGATTTTCCTTGGTGGCTTGCTTATAGACTTTAAAAGCAATTTTCAAATGGGAGCTTTAAAATGATCTTAAACAATGGCAGTAATGTTTTTGTAATACAGAGCTTCCCTATGGGGGCACTTTAGAGGACTCATTTGGATGTTTAACTCCTGATATGTAGGCTTTTAAAAACATCATTTGTAGCAATACATTGTATATTTTCTATAAACTAATTGGTTAAGGAAAGCAATATAAGGTAATAGGAATGCCAAGAGGAAAAAAAGGAAGGACATCACTCTAAATGTGATAGGTTTAATAAAATTTATAGATCAAATATAATTTCTGAGACCTAAATGATTTTTCAAACACATTTTCCAAGGCCTGCTAAAAGCTATACTAATAGTTATCATATATCTAATACTGACTGTATATAAGGAATTTTACATTAAATTATCTACAATACTCTCAACAATCACACTGTTAAATAGATGCCACTACTCCAATTTCACAGGTAAGGAAATTGAGGGTCATGAGGGCTGAATTTCCCAAAGTGACACAACAAAGCAATGCAAAGACACAATTTCAGCCTTTGTCTGCTCAATGCCAGTCCCTGAATACAAGGTAGAATGAAATACTACAAAAAAATCAAAAGAGCAAAAAGGGTACTGATAAGTACATTTATTATTTACTCACACCTCCAAAATGTTAGGAAAATCATTTAATGTCTTGTCTAAAGAATGTTAGAATAAAGCAAGCAATTTATACTATCAAACTCATTTTCTAGGTTTTTTGTTTTAAAACACATTGATTTGATTTTTAAAAATTATCTATATGAAAGGCAGAACGATTGAAATAGAGAAACAAGGAGGAAGGGGAGGAGGAAGAAGGATGGTGGGAGACAAAGACAGAGATCTTCAGTGTACTGGTTCACTCCCCCAATGGCCATGAGCCAGGAACTCCAACCACAACTCCCATGTTAGTTGCAGGGGCCCAAAGATATTGATGTTCTTTTGCTATCTTCCTGGTGTGTTAGCATGGAACTGTATCAGAAACAGAGCAGCTGGGGCTCAAAAAGTGCTCCAATATGGAATGCCAATGTTGCAAGCAGTGGCTTAATTTTCTGTGCCACATTGTAGGGTCTCATATTTAACTGTTTTTTTTTTTAATTGAACCACTTACATATTCACTGCAGCACGATTTGCAGTAGCTAAGATACAGAATCAATTCAAAGATTTCATCAATAGAAGGATACATAAAGAAAATATAACACACACACACACTAAAAGACTGGCCTTTAATAAAAAAAAAAAAAAAGTGGGGAGGAGAATTGAGGGCAGAGGCTCAACAGGCAAATCTTCCACCTTGCAGTGCCAGCAGCCTATATGGATGCCAGTTTGTGGCCTTGGCTGCTCCACTTCTAATCCAGCTCCCTGCTTATGGTTTGTGAAGGCAGAAAAGGACAGGCACGCTCTTGGGACGCTGTACAGGAAGATGTAGAAGAAACTCCTGGCTCTTGGCTTTAGATCAGTTCAGCTCCGGCTGTTGTAACCATTTGGGGAGTGAACCAGTGGATAAAAAAATCTCTATCTCTCTCTTTTTCTCTGTAAATTTACCTTTCAAATAAAAATAAATGAATCTTTTTTCATAAAAGGAAAGTATTGTCATTTGAGACAGCATGGATGATACTGTGTTAAACAAAGAAGCAGGCTCAGAAAGATGAATACCATCTAATCTCATTCATATATGGAATCTAGGATAGCTGAATGAGAGAATAAGAGAATAGTATAGTGGATCATGGAGGAAAATGGTGGGGAGATGCTAGTGAAAGGGTGCAAAGCCTCAGTTGGGCAGAAAATTCAATGCACGATGAGTAGTTAGTGATGCAATGCATTAAAATTGCTGTTAGCAGATTTTCACTCTTCATACCTATAATAATTGAGTATTTGAGGTGGCAAACACCTTAATTCACTTGATTTGTTCATTCTCTAAGGTTTATGTGTCAGTGTGTATCAAAAAATTACATTACATTAAATTTATTGTTTAAAAGCAAAATGGTCATCTATTTGATATTATTCACAGCCCTTGTCCATACTCATGCTGAACTAGAACCTTTTGCTTTGTGAATTCTTTAGTGTTGCATTAAGCCTCTGACTGTATTAAAAAAAACACATTCTCTCAATAACTAAGAGAAAGAAAGAGGAAGTATGAGGGAGGAGTAATAAAGGGGAAGGGAATGATTATATTCTTAGAATCATATCTATGAACTATACTGACTTTGTTCTCCTTGTATTAAATCACATTAGCATAATGGATGAGAATTGTGCTGTAATAATTATCATGCCTTGTTATGATCCTGAGAATCTAATGTCCTAATTCCTTTTAAAAGTTCTATTATACTCCATTAATGTATAATAATGTTTGTCAATTAAAATAAATATAATCATATATTCATATATATTAATTTTTAAAATCAAAAGTATCTAAAGTACTACTAAATCATGAGTGATAAACTTTCCATTAAGTAAATGCAGATCACTCACACCTGCACTAAATTCAGATTTCCTTCAGAAGAAAAGGCTTTTTTCTATAATGACCAAGATACAGGCCTTATAGCTCTCCCTTAAGGACTCATTGATTCCTGAGCCTATCAGCATGAAAAAGTAATAAAAGAGAGCTCACAAAGATCTAAAAAGTTTATGGAAAGAACACCTACTTCATAATGAGAGTTTCTGGATCACAAAGTAGAAAAAAGAAAGCCAACTATAAATCTATATTCAGAGTACAGCAGGGGAAATAGGATATGAGGTAATTTTTGCTTTACTTTTGAACAGCACAAATCTTATGAAGGGAGGTGGAAGTTATTCAATAACATTTATTGCAAGGTCTAGTTCAGTGCCTTCCACGGGTGGACAGTCAAAAAAAATCTTATTTGGAGATGATATTTATGCAATGATAATCAGTCGACTTCAGCACAGCAATTTTCGGGGAGAATATTGTCTCTACTGAGGTTAAGCCTTGTGAAGTAAAATAATAAAAGGAAGGCCAAAGATCAGATGTGGAAAGTATTCAAAAGAGAAATTAAGGTTTATGCAAAATTTACATAAGCATTGGCGATTACCATTCACAAAAGTAAATGCATTCTCAGAAAAGTTGGAAACATGTTTTGATCGGTTCAGGGAATGCTTCATTTTATTTTTGATTTTCTCCTCCTCTCCAAATTTACCAGATGACACAAATTTATTCACTCATTCAGAGAGAATATGAAGATATACAAGGCCTCCCATCATTGTTTCAGGGATAGCGGGATGAATTACGTATAACTGGGTCATTTTGCCTTTATTTCTTAATGTCTACATATAGTAAATTAATGAATGACAAGCACTAGCTCTAGAATTTTGCCACATGAAATATCAAACAGGGTAATGATTTAGTAATCAACTGGCTCAACATATTAAATGAGTTAAACATAGAAAGACTCGTGGATTTTGAATTCACATTTCTAATCTTCCTAGAATTAATTAAAATTTGTTATCCTATTGCAAGCACAGATGAATGCACATACACAGCCTACAGCGCTCTGTGACACTCAAGCTCTCATACATGAATATCTTTGGCTAGTGTCTAGAAAAGAAGAAAGCCCCAACTAGTGATGACAAGATAGAAAAACTTATATCTTGGTGTCAGCACCCTGGAGTAGTAGGCTAAGCTAATGCCTGAGGAACCATACCCATAGAGATGCTGGTTTGTGTCCCAACTGTTCCATTTCTGATTCATCTCCCTCCTCGTTGCCTCAAAAAGCATCAGAGGATAGCTCAGTTTTTGAGTCCCTGCATCCATGTGAAAGACCTAGAAGTTCTTGGCTCCTGGCTTTGGATCAGCTAAGCTCTGGGTTGCAGCCTTTTGGAGAGTGAACTAGCAGGCAGAAAATATCTGTCTTTCTTTTTCTTCCGCATTTCCTCCTTCTTTCCTCTTTCTGTAACTCTTCCTTTCAAGAAAAAAGTAATACAAACCTATATTTTTCCTTACAAATAATTTTTTATGTAACCTTTGCATGGTATTTTAAAATTATACAACTTTCTTCTTCTTCTCCTTCTTCTTCTTTCTCCTCCTCCTCTTTTTTTTTTTTTTTTCCCAATTTGAGAGACAGAAAGAGCTCCCAATGACAGATTCATCACCCTCCCCAACAAAATGCCATCAGCAGCTGGGATTAGGCTAGTTCTAAAACCAGGAGTAACCAATGTGATGCAGGTCTCCCACTGAGAGTTAGTGACCCAGACAACTGAACCGGTTACTGCTGCTGCCAAGGGTCTGCATTGGCAGGATGCTAGATTCAGGAGAAACTAGAGCCAGGAACTTAACTCAGGTGCTCTGGTGTGAGACACAGCCATCTTAACCACGAGGATAAATACCCAGTCTTCTTCTGTTTCTATATTGTAAACAATGCAAAGTTAAGGAATAACTTGTGTAAAGGAATAAAAAAGTACAGAGAAGTTTATAAAACCATGGAGAATGTTTCTTTAAAAGTTGAATGAGGAATAGTTTCATTGCACTGACCATATAAGCATCTAATATATGTGTTTTAAAAGCTGTAAAGGCATATTTGGCTCAAAAATAATTTGACAAATCTGAGGAAGCAAATTAGTACAGCTGAATCTGTCACCTTAATATTTCTAATTTCTCGTTTGATATTTGAGCAACATGAAAAAGCGACATCACTCGTAGGATCCTGCCAGTTATCTAAATTGGAAAGAGGTAATTTACTGTGATCTAGGGTTACACAACCTCTGAAATTATTTCTATATTAAGATCCAATTTTAGTTTTCTTAGAATCATTCTCCCTTTCCTCATTCATATACTCAGTTTGAAAATTATAACTGATGCAACTCTATCTGTGATCACAACTATAAACAATACTTTTTACTTGATCTTTTTTTCACAGAGAAAGTTTCCAAAAAAAAAAAAGCAGCAGAGACAATGAAACCTAAAATAGAGACATTTCTCTTTCCTAGTTAGAGGGGATATGTAGACAGGGCAGCATAACGGAAGTGTGGGAAGCAACCTTGGCCTTGGGAGCAGCAATCAGCCAAACACTCAGAAAGGGTAAACTAAAAATAAGAATCACTTCCTTTCTCCAGGGTTTCTCACTTTATGCAAACCATTCTCTGCTCCACATCCATACCCCTACTTCATTTCTGACTTCCTTCTGCAGGAAAGTCTGTTTTCACAATTTAAACAGACAAAGCTTACAGTAAATCTTTGCGAGGAGACACCTGAAGTCTTTGGAGCAAGTCACTCAGAAAATATGGAGAAGATAAAATTCCGTGTTACACTGAAAAATCAGTTCAAATAAATTATACATCCGTTTGTATAGAAACCCACTAGCCTATCCCAAACACACACACACACACACACACACACACACACACACGCACGCACACACACACTAGCAAATTAAGAATTTGTTGAAGTATTTTTTTTTATTATTCCTTGGCTACATGCATTGTGCTGTTACATGCACATCCATATGTGTATGTATGTGAAAAAGAGAAAACAAGCCTCAAAATTGCGCAAAGAACCTGCAGGACATAAGTATTATTCTTTCTTTGCAATACTCAACCACTTAGTGATTAATAAAAAAGTATATTCCTTTCAGAACAAAAGTTTCAAGCTATAATTGGGTGAAAACACCTTTCAAAATACAGTCGAAAATTAGTTTAGTTGAATTAGAGATGATTAAATAGGAAGCACCAATGAGTTGCCAAATTACAGAGGGTGCAGATAGCTATCCTGTTTTCAGTAAAAACACACCAAATATTTATTCTTTCTCCTTCAAGCATTCATAAATAATTAATGAACACCCACAATATTCCAACCCAAATTATGCCATTAGGACTTTAAAAGGAACCTTGCCCACGTGGAGAAAAGTGAAACATGCGAGACTCAAGCAACAGGAATTAGAAATAAAGGCTATGCAGAAGAGAGCAGCAACAAATGCCCAATGGGCAAAAACAATGCTTTCAGTGTCTTCCTAGCTTTCAAAGAGGTGATCAACCTAAATTCAAGAAATCTCTCATATCTCAAATTAAATAACTAAAGTTAATCAAAGTCATGCACAATCTTGCTTATTCTTTCACCAATCCCTGTATGACTCAACTATCATTTCAGCTTTACTGGCATATTCATAGGTTCTGTTACAATCTATTAAATAGCTTAGTACAAAAGGACTGCTAAGGATAGCCTAGCAGCTAAAGTCCTCATTTTGAACGCCTGGGATCCCATATCGGCGCCGGTTCTAATCCCAGCAGCTCCACTTCCCATCCAGCTCCCTGCTTGTGGCCTGGGAAAGCAGTCGAGGATGGCCCAGAGCATTGGGGCCCTGCACCTGTATGGGAGACCTGGAAGAGGTTCCTGGCTCCTGGCTCGGATCAGCACAGCACCGGCCGTTGTACTCACTTGGGGAGTGAATCATCGGATGGAAGATGTTCCCCCCTGTCCCTCCTCCTCTCTGTCTATCCGCCTTTCCAATGAATAAATAAATAAATAAATCTTTCAAAAAACCAAATATTTCCTGCCTCTTCTTGGCTCTCATTTCTCATTCAAGCCAGACGGAAACAATTTCACACTGATACATGTGACACGCTCTATCATGCATGCTTCTTTCTAGCAGGGCTTCTGTTTGAGGAGCTCATCTGTATGCTAGGGATTGTGCCAATTGTTCAGTGGGAATGGCTCATGCAAGCCCTATGCGGAAGCTATCTGATTATTGTTAATTGCACAGAGGGTTAGCACACAGCTTAGTGGTTGAATCGAAGCCTGATGTCCTGAATCCTGCCTTCAAAGTGTGTTTCGTCATATATCACACCAGCCCTTGTCTTCTATTTAGTTAGTTTACAATCCAAATAAACTTTTTCTTACTTCATAGTTTGATTTAGATGTTCCCTTTTTTTTTTTAACTTTCACCATGAAGACTGCCTACTACCCTATCACAGCATTTATCATATGTTTCATGGGATTTTGGTAGTTGTATTTCCACCAGTCTAAAATAAACTCACAAGTCTCATAAGTGCAGTGCTTAGCCCAATGAGTCTTAAAGATGTCCAATAAAACTACATCGATCAACTCAGAAATAAATAAATGTCATATGCCTGTGAAATCATGGGAGGTAGAAGGATTAAACAGAAATCTATACGACTTCAAAGCTATTCTTTCAGTTAATCATGGATAAGTCTTTGCTCTATCCATGAAGAGAGAACAGGTTATCTTTTCTATCATCCTCAAATAACAATGATGAGAGGAACAAAGTTTAGACATAGTCTTACTTGTGCCTGCATCTGACACACAGTCTAAACCCAATACATGTTTACTGAATAAATAGCCCTTATTCTGACGTACAGGTAACCCTTGCTGTCCGTAGAAGTTGACAGTGGGCATTGTATGATTTAGAACTATGCTTGACATCACCAGAGAGCCTAAGAGAGATTTAGAATCTCAAACCTACTAAATCAAATTTATATTTTTCTTAAGACCGCAGAAGTTATTATTGTTCTTGTAAAGTCTCAGAATTACTACTCATTACTAGCCTGGGTTATTTCACCCCCTTTTTACTTCTCTATCTGCAAATATTGTTAAGAAAGCAGTTGACCAAAAATCCACTAACTTGTATGAAAATATAATATGTAGAATTATTGCACATATTTAGGAAATGTTCCTATTTTTGTCATATTTCAAATGTACAACTGATTGTTATTCTGAGGATGCCTAAGTGCATATAGTAACATATGCAGGAATTCCCATCCTGACTTAACCAGATGTGTGACATATCATATATTTCTCCCCATCTTTAAAATGAGGAGAGAGAGATCACCTTGGTCTGTCCATTTACATTATGTAACAACCAAATGAGATGCTATATAAAATGGTATTTTGTCATGAATAACTTGCAGATGCTTCTTGATAACTATTATCAAATGAGTTCTCGAATGTGTTCCTCCAGCTTAATAGAACACACTCCAAGAAACCATCATCTCCTATAAAGATCCAAATGCACAATAAAATGGTCAGGAGACAAACCATGCCCATGTGTTTACCAAGATCGAATGACCGAGCAGAACAGCAAGGTAAAAACATCAGGGAGGAAGACTGGTTACAAAAAACTATATTACTTTAGCAGGCATGCATGGATGGTGCTATCTTCTGGCTTAACTGGGCTCTGGGCAGCCATATTTGCATCTCTAGAAGTATCCAAGACAGATACATATTCAGCCAGCAATATTTTTCTCTCCAGCAACACACTTTAGGCAGCCTTACTACTGTGTCAGCATTTAACAACAATAATGAAAATAAACCAAGTGGAATACAGCATTCAGAGATTGAGATTCTGCTTTCTTAACTAAAAGAAATCAAGACAAAGCAATTTAAAGACAAGAAGAAGCAATGACCGACAGCACTAGATGAGAATGTGAGCTTCAGTTTGGACCTACATGTTTCTACATTGTAAACAAGTGGATTGTGAGGGAGCTAAGAGGGTATAGCTGAGGAGCAAGTGAGAATGAGACTGAGGGGTGTGATAACAGTTCTATATCCATAACACTTTCATCTACAGCACACTTGGGCATCAAATACACTTGCCAGCAGTTTTCCTGCCATTCAGAGAGAAATCTACCAGCAGACTGCAAAAAGGGAAGTAACAGAAAGTTAGGGTTTTAAGGAAGAGAGCAAAACAGCCCTATGCCAAGTGTACAAAGGAGGGACCAATCTTCAAAGACATGCTAGTATCTTCATGGTGTGTCTTAACAATTTATTCCAATCAACTACTCTTTCTTGGCTCTAGTTCTTTTAGATCTAAAGAAGAAAAATGTAGTCTCTTTGTCTTCCTTTTCCTTATTGCTTTCAAATCAGAAGCTAAGATATTGAATTGGTTCTGAAGGAAATGACATAGAAAAGCTATACAAGTTTTCAAACTCTTTATGATATAGAAAAATAGAATGACAGTGGCTATTTTTCAGTCTCTGTTTAAGATGGAAACATTGTATGTGTTAGCCCATGACTATACTTAACAGATTTTTGATGTCCTTTCATTTGTTCACATTTTCTTCTCTTTCAACATTATTGCTTGAATGGTGCCAGCAATGAGGGGGAACACATCTGTCTCTCTGTCAGAAAAGATACTGAGAAGCAAAACGAATGTGGGAGGTAGTTTTTGGCTTCTAATTAATGAGGGTTTTCAAGTATTTGTGTAAAGAAAAGTCAAGATCAAAGGACTGGAATCCATTGCCTTTTCTGTTTTTCTTTAAGAAAACAAAAAAGATAAATATGTAAATAAAATATTATGTGTGCAATTCAATGGAAATGATACAGATAGCTAGAAATGAAACAGAAAAAAAAATTAAATTGTCCAGGTACATAAAGCAATGCACAGCTGAAGGAACCTTATTACTGTATATTATACCTTCTTGTTCTGAATAACTACTGTTATATAATATGAATCGTTGAAGTTTAATAATAGAAATAACCACAGCCAGATGCCAAATCAAGAAGAAAAGATCTGCACTTAAAAAAAATAACTCTCTTAATGTGCATGCCACATAAATGAACAGGGCTTGAGCTCTGAAAGGAATCCTGCAGTGGGGAACTATTGAGAAAAGCAGTTCTGAGCAGAAGAAAGGAGCAAGGGGAAACTCATTACAAGTCAGCTTCTGCACAGTTGAAGTAACTGACACGATGAAAGTTAGGTCTAGGTCTACTTTTAGCCCTATGAGTGGGAACACTATCCTGCACTGACACTACATGGTTACCTAGTTGGAGCTAGAATCCAAAGTGTGATGTGTCCATTCTTCCAAAATGCCAACTATACTGCCGGATGAGAGGAGTCCTGTAGTATTCATTTCAAGGGAATAAAAAAATTAGAACTTAGGACTCACTTTCTTTCTAGAAAAACAAAAGGTAAAGGAGTTCAAGAATATCTATACAGTATATCGTAGTTTCAAATAGGATGCATTTATATTGCAAAGAGAATGTGTCCATAGTACAGAGAACAGAGGGATGTGCCCATGGTAGAGTTCAAGGAGCACCAGAAAAACAAAAGGAATATACCTTGGGCACACAGATGGGCTCAATGATTTATGCTTGTTCAAAAAGAGATTTTTAGCAGGAGAAGAATGATGGAGATCTACAAAAACTCAAAGGTGAAAGAGATGTGTGTTTTTAGAGGTACTATATCACAATGTAATCAGCGCCAAGTAGCAGAAAAATGCAGCAGACAGCAATTGGAAAGCTGGGTATTTCTCTGTCTCTCATAACAAGAACTCTAAAGGTCAGCCCCGGATATTAACCCCGCACCCGCATAAGATAAGAGCCAGAATTTCTGTGACTTTTTTGGGCCTCCCTCTTGTTCACAACATGACTGCAACAGCTTCTGTCATCCTAACTTTGTTCTAAGTTTTAGAAAGGAAAGTGAGGGCCTGGTGTGGTAGCCTAGTGGCTAAAGTCCTTTTCGCCTTGCACACATTGCCATTCCAATCCCCACAACCCCGATTCCCTTCCAGCTCCCTGCTTGTGGCCTGGAAAAGCACTTGTGGATGGCCCAAAGCCTTGGGACCCTGCAGCCACATGGGAGACCTAGAAGAGGCTCCAGTCTCCTGGCTTCGGATCGTCTCAGCTCCAGCTATTGCGGCTGCTTGGGGAGTGAATCAGTGGACAAAAGATCTTCCTCTCTGTCTCTCCTCCTCTCTGTATATTTGACTTTCCAATAAAAATAAGTAAATCTTAAAAAAAAAGAAAAAGAAACAGAAGGAGCAAAAAGAGAATTAAAGGAGAAATTCAACTCATGTTATCAGGAAAAGTGAATGTTAATGCAGAATCATTGCCCTCTGTGCAGCCTGCTGCTCACATCCCCTTTAGGAAGAATTCATCACTGCTGTCCAGAAAGCCTTAAGGTGCGGCTTAAGTGTTTCCAGTCTCCAGAATAACCGGTAAAAAGTGACTGGAAAGAGCCTGGTGCTTCACCAATGAACTGAATCCACCACAATAGCCCAGAAGAGTGTGAGAATTACAGATGATAATGATGACATTGGCTTGAAGTACCAAAACTATCTGTGAAGTACACAAACACACCAAAAAACACAATGTGAATTATGGGTAGAAATAATGTCCAAAATGTCTTGTTTACCAAAAAAAAAAAAAAAACATTCACACCCTTATAATAAACTTTCACACATTTATGCACTAGAAAATCACCACTTGAAACAGAAGAGCAGCCATCTCTGAAACAGGACACAGCAGTAATTTGCCATGCTGCACACAGGAGCTCTCTAACATGGGTTAAGCAAGAAAATCGAAACCACTTTCAGCAGCCTGAATCTAGGGAAACAGGCTATAAGAATAGCATGGCTCTGCCTACAGACTCTCCCACCCATAGGTCCCATTTCACCCTATCTATTCTCTTTCTTTTCTTGCCTATGTCAAACAGCTGACATCTGTGTTGTGCAGCATCCTGGCACTTTTTCTTGAATGTGGATGCTTTATTCCTTCTCAGCCTTCTGGACATACTCCTTGATATCCTGAGGCAGGGTAGGAGGGGCGCCCTGCTTACCTTTTGTGACTGGACTCTGTACAGAGGGTCTTTTTTAGTTGTTTTTGTTTTGTTTTGCTTTGTTTGTTTTTAAAGATTTGTTTCTTTTCTACTTGCAAGTCAGAATTACAGAGAAAGAGATACAGAGATCTTCCACCTGCTGCCTAACACTCCAAATGGCCACAATGGGCAGAACTGACCTGGTCCAGAACCAGTAGCCTCTTCTGGGTGACCCACATGAGTACAGGGGCCCAATGCCTAGAACCATCTTCTGCTGCTTCCCCAGACACATTAGCAGGGAGCCAGATCAGAAATGGAGCAGTCAAAACAGGAACTAATGGCCACATGGGATACCGCTGCAGCAGGTGGAAAATTAGCTCACAAGCCACCA
Source organism: Ochotona curzoniae (assembly GCF_017591425.1). NCBI lineage: Eukaryota > Metazoa > Chordata > Mammalia > Lagomorpha > Ochotonidae > Ochotona > Ochotona curzoniae. The sequence goes on along the minus strand of NW_024466502.1, from coordinate 34,832,612 downwards.
TGTTGGCCCCACGATAGAGTCTTTTGAATCTTGCCATAAGGCAATCTGAAGTGTTACCATCCCAGTCTAAGGAGAAACAGCACGGCTCTTACCCAACCACTCAGAATGCAGAGCTCATTGGCCCCAATCTGATACCAGCATTCTATGATTCCAGCAACTAACCTAGTCGGTGAATTACATTTGAAGTTTAAAAAGTAAATGAAACCAATCTTTCTCTGGCTATTAAAAAAGGACATAATAAGCCATGAAATATTTTCCAGCTTTGAGAATGGATACTATCTTGATCCAAACCACTCTGAGCATGTGGCTTAGGGAAAACTCTCAAGATCTAGGACAAACCTAGGAATGTTCCGGACATACATCCCAGAAGCTGCATTTGGGATGGGTGAAGGCTTTAAGCCAAGATACGACTCTGAGGTCTACCTGTTTCAGAAACACTCTGAGCAGTATTTTCCCTCTGATGTGCAGTCAGGCTAATAATGAATACTCACTAGAGAAGATTGTGGAAAGCACCTGTCACAGTACCTGACACACACAACTGGTGTTTTCTGAAAGGGAGCCAGTACTAGTGAAGTGAGTCCTCTAGGAACAGTGTATTCCGCAGAGACGACAAGCCATAGGCCCAAGGCTTGGCATTTCCCAGCTGCAACTTTATAATGAAATACAGGAAACAGAGTCAACAGGACACTTCACAGGCCCCAGGCAGTCCCAGCAGAGAGCAAGCCAAGGCTCAGCACTGCCTAAGAAGAAGCACACATTAATACTAGGGGCAGTAGCATCTGGGCATACAGGGAATAAGAGCAGGGCTGTTAATGATTAGAATAGTTTACAGAATGGGAATATATAAAGAAAATACAAAAGAAGAATCAAGTGCTAAGGCATATATACAGGGAAGTATTAAAGGCCCCACAGCTAAAGAAAGTGTAGTTTTTAAAAAATCATGTAAGGTCCTTTGCTGTTCATAAGGCTATTTTTACTCCCAATAGAGAAATAGAGTGGAATTGCCAAGAACAACTAGGAAATAGATGGGGAGTTGTGGACACTTGGCAGTGAAATATCAGAGCTGAGCCAGATTGGGAGTGGATAGAAGGGTAGAGCAAGGTTTTGGAGGAGGTTGTTTTAGTTTCTCGAATCTTGGCACTATTGACTCTGAGCCAGAAAATTCTTCGCTAGGAAGTCAGTCCTGTACATTGTAGCTGTTTCACACCATCCCTAGCCTCAAACTGCTGGATGTCAGGATACCATGTAACCCTCGAGTCATGCCTATCAAAAATGCCTCAAAGTGTGGTCAAATGCCCTGGGATGAAGAGCAAGGGGGTGGAGCACAAAGCAACAACTCATGATCCAGACACCTCCACGCGCTTTAAACCACAAGAAAGAAATATGTAAATGGATTCAATGCCTCATCATATCAAGAATTTCTGTTGGACATCAGTATAGAAAGGAATAAACAGCAGTGCAAATGGGAAACAGGAGTAGGAAAATAGCAATGATCAACAACAGGAATGGGCAGGAGCAATGGCTCTTAGGTGCTGTGCTGTACAGTCACGAAAATAAAAACTTTTGGGGAAAATCTTGGGCAGTACTTCAATTTTATTTCACTTCAGGATATGAGCATATTAAGAATACCTACTCTTTATTTACAAACCAGAACCAACTTCTAATAGTTTGAAAGAAAACTTCTAGCCAAGAATTTTAAAAGGATACAGAAAGCTTATAGTTCCTTCAGAATAGAGACAGAAGAAGAAATGAATAAGACAAGTTTTTATAGCCTGTGCTTGTCTGTTGGATTTCTTAAAACCTGATGCAGCTGGAGTCTTTCTGTTGTTCCTACCTCCCAGCTTTCCATCAATTGGAAAGCTCTAGCATTCAGTCACGAAATGCTGCACCCCAGTTGCTCCTATTTTTAAACAGATTCTGCAGTGTTAATACTAGTATAATTTAATGTCTTAGGCAAGAGTTCAAAAAAGATATGATTCAACTCATATCTTTACTTAGTCGCAGATTAAAGAAATATAATTTATAATAAACATCTGCTTTCCAGTAATAGCAGAACAGAAGGCAAAGAAAATTGGGTGTAAAAAATGACATACACTCATACACATATGTAATTAAGCTTTTGAAGAATAGCTGGACAGTTTTCCAAAACTTAATCATGCCTATGTCACTGCCAGTCCTATACATACACGAGCTACCTTACATATATAATGGGCTAATCAGTGGGAGCAACTGCTAAGAAATTCTCACTTTACAGGCCCGGCAGCGTGGACTAGCGGCTAAGGTCCTCGCCTTGAACGTGCCAGGATCCCATATGGGCCCTGGTTCTAACCCCAGCAGCTCCACTTCCCATCCAGCTCCCTGCTTGTGGCCTGGGAAAGCAGTCGAGGATGGCCCAGAGCTTTGGGCCCCTGCACCCATGTGGAAGACCCAGAAGAGGTTCCTGGTTCCTGGCTTCGGATTGGCATAATACCAGCCGTTGTGGTCACTTGGGGAGTGAATCATCGGATGGAAGATCTTCCTCTCTGTCTCTCCTCCTCTCTGTAAATCTGACTTTGTAATAAAAATAAATAAATCTTTTCAAAAACCAAAAAAGAAATTCTCAGTTTACACTACCTGTCTGAGGTGCACACTGAGGTGACATGCTGGGAAACCAAATAACCAGTCCATACATAGGGAGGGACTTCAATAAAATTGACTATTTGGCATTGTGAACACATTTTTCCCAAAAGGTAATCTCGTTTAATTTTAACTTTCCATTGTTTGCCTTAAATAGCTGTGATAAAGAACTTGTAGGAAATTACTGCAGAGATTTCTCTATCCTATTTTCATATGAAAATATATAATTGTTATGTTTTCTTCAGTCCCTTATCATATATGTTCTTGAAGAAATGATACTTGGAGAAATAATTCCTACATTTCCCAGAAAGTCCCAAAGAAAAACACTACAATTCTAAAAGTATTCATTTGTCTAGTATCAGTGAACTGTGGTTTAGTGCATGTTGCCAAGTGAGGTCAGATTCTTGAGGTGATTCTGGAATCAGCTGTTGATCTGAGATAGTTTGATAACAGTAGATTTCAGCCTCAGACCAGACCAGCCAGATCAAAACCACAACTGTTAATCAAAATGGACAGCTCCCTGACCTAAATGAATCAATTCAAAATTGGAGACCTTACTGGAAAAAACAACCCAAAGTGTAGAGACCTAGCCTAAAATATAACTACTAACTGGGATCATAAAATGAAACAATATGTATTTTATTATGGCTGATCAATAAATATATTTAGGGAAACTAAATAATATATTCACTGTTCTGTAATTGGCTTAAATCTGACCTAAGATTACTAAGTTACAACAAGTCTCTGTGCCTCGCCATAAATTAACAAACTACAGACACGACCTTTAGATTCATTTAAATTAGAGCTGATCTCAGTCACTGTTTTAAAACTGTTAGTAAGCAGTATTTGAAATGCCATTAGTTTGAGTGATGACTCAGTATGGTACTCCAGCTGGAAAGAAAATCATAATGGAGTAGGGAGGTACAGCATCCGTATTCTGCAGAATCAAGTTCCAAATGACCAACAAAGCCTTCAGTGAAAACAAACAAACAAAAAATCAGCACCCTATTCTCTTCCAGAAACACAATTACCCCAGATATCTGGTACCCGAAGATTCAGTCCTAAACAAAATTAAAAAGAAATCAAAAGGAGACACTGTGTTATTGAAGCTGAAACAATGCATACATAATATACGAGTGTAATGATAAAGTTAGGAAAGCTCCCTGTGTTAATTAGAAAACATCATGCAATGACTTCATTGTTGTTGTTAATTAATTTTGCCAAAAAAAAAGAAGGCAGTCATATTATCTCGCCTTAGAGGTCTTGCAGTAGCCCATTCATTAAACTACCTTCACGAATATGAGATTGAAGAACAAGAACATAAGCTGCTGTCAGGGAGTCCTTTTTAAAGTAGTCTTAGCATCCATACAGTTTCATTCCAATTTCCCAATTTACTACATTTACATCTTTAATGTTTACTGTAATTGATGCTTAAGATATTTAAATCAAGGCACTATAAAAATCTGAAAAGTCAATTTGTGTCTCATATACCTTGTTTATTAAAGCATAAAATTAGAAAACACATTTTGAAAAGATTATTCAGAAGGTTTGATTGAAGCAAAGAAACAGAAGTTGGGATGATAGATGGGTAATCAGATGGCTTATGTTCAGCCATGCCAGAAAACTGAGCTGTGACCAAATATTTATAGTTTTATTTCAGAGCTCTTTTTTTAGTCAAGCTGCCCAAATTTGCCCTGTGTCAGCAGTTCTTAACCTTGGAATGGTGGGCAGGGGGAGGGGAATTGCAAGGGATGGGGTACACAGGAAAGGGTATGTCAAAATGCCAAATTCCTGAGATCTTACACAGATTTGGGTTCTGCATCAGAGGGGTTTTGGATTTTTAAGTAAGTGACCCCAGGTGATTCTGATATAAGCAGATCATGGCCTTCTGCTTAGATCTCCCTTTCTAACCATTTTCATGAACATATGGCCCTCCTGAACAGGTCTTCCTACCTTCTTGCCCTTTCCAAAAGGTGCCTTTCCAATCTCTGCTCCTCATTTCCACATTTCTGTCTACAAATTCACTCCGCCAGACTTGATGCTGTAGACTATCCTTTGTTTCACAAAATTTAATTTAACACAGGGATTCCAATTCCTACAAATGTCATTTTATGTTCTAAAGATTTCCATTCTTTTTGCACTTTATCAAAATTTGATGACACTGAGGCAGGCATTTGTCCTACAAATCAAGACACTTGCATACCATATGAAAGCACCTGCCTCTACTATGCCTGAGAATGTACCTAGGAGACAGCAGTGATGGCTGAAGTAGTTAAATCTCTACTGGCCACATGGGATGCACACAGACTGAGTTCCCAGAGACCAACTTCCATCAAAGATCAGACTAGACATTGCAGTCATCCAGGAAATGAACCAATGATGGGAGCTCTCTCTATCATTTATTGACTCTCACTCACTCATTCACTTTCTCTTTCTCAGAGTCATTCTCTCAAATATTACACACACACATATTTTCAAAAGAAGAGCATCATGTACTTTAATGTATGTGTGTTTTACTGAATCCTAAGTAAAGCCCCAAGAGGAAGTTGTTGATATCTCATTCATTTTATAGACGAGGACACTGAAGCTCATCGCCTAAAATGACTTCAGTGTAGCAACTCAGAGACAGGAGCATCAAAATGTGTGATACAAAAAAAAAAGAACCTTGGATCTAGAGTCAGGACCATGGCTTGCATCTTGATGCTCCTGAGAAAGCTTCCCTGGATATTCTCCACTTTTGGGTGCCCATCCCCTTCATCTGCCCTATCTGCAGGCCCAGAAGACATGCCCTACTGACACAGCTTAGGGGGTTGTTTGCTGGCTCCTTCTGGGTGGGATTGGCTGACACAAGAACCAGAAGGACATTAGAAGGCAGGAGAAAGCGGGTCCAAATATTCCTTCACCACTCATTCATTTTCATGTCACCTCTCTGACAGCCATGGTGTCTACCCATTAGGACAGCTGTCTTCCATATACTTCTCCGAGTATATAATTCTCTGTTATATAAATTCCATCCCTCTTCACCTCAGCCTTAGATGCAATAGCTTCCTTCTTTCAGTAACCAGGTGGGGCACCGCCCAGCCTGTGTTCTCCCCTGATTTCAGTCCATATTCCAGTGAGTACTCCTTTGATTAAAGTGTTAGTGGAAGTTTCTGGAATGAACTATTTCTTACAAGGAATTTGATTGATACAAACATAGTCGTCAACAAAGGGCATAGAATTTTCCAAGACAGGAATCTGGGTTCACTTTTATGATCAGTATTTTGTGTTACGGTAGAGTTTCTCCCATTCTCCTATTCTTCATCAAAATCAAGTATTATTGCTACTATTAATTTTTTACCTGAGGCAGCCTGGTAAAAAATTGTTTTCCTAAAGCTAAATAGGAACAAACAAATTCCAAAGCATCTCTCTGAAGTTTGTTATCACTGGGTACTTGGCTTTGTTTTTCTTTCTTTATCTCTCTTTCTCTCTATCTCTCTTTCTCTCTCTCTTTCCTTCTTTCTTTGTCTGATTTAAATTATGCATGCTGACTTCCAGTTGAAGGTTGGTTCCTGTTATTGAAGGGGAGAGGATGTGAAAAAATTTCAGTTTTTTGAATACATAAGTTTTAATGTAGATTAAATCCCCCAATATTTTTATGGAGAAAAAAATTAATGAAAAAGTTATTAACACTGGAAAAGAGGTTATCTCCATTACACAGTAACTTCTTCCCAATGGTTTTTAAAATATTTATTTATTAGCAACATAAAGACTAGACTAGTTACAATTTATATAACATGGACCTATGATTGAGGAAAAGATCCATTAAACTAATATCTCCATCCTCAAGGCAGACTCAGTGCACCCTATTGTCTCGGGGGGGAGCCAAGAGCAGGATTATGGGATAGGTCAGAATCTGTGTCATGGTCCACCAGACCAGGTAGGTAATATCTATTTCATAAAAGAAGCAAGTAAATAGTTATAGAAACAGGAAAGTCTCTGTAGAACAAATATGTACTCAGACAATTATTAAAATATGGTTTATGAAAAATATTCTTTTCTCTTTTTCTCTAGGCTTACTCTTTTAATAAGAACAAAAGTAAATCAAATGTGTACATACAGACACAAAATACATTCTAATAACTTCAGGGACTCTACTTTAATCTACCAAAGGGATATAGTTCAGAGTGAAGAAATGACATCCAGAGACCCCTTCATTCTGCTTGGGTGTTACTGCAGATATGGGTCTATGTCAGGCAAGCTAAGAACAATGCATGCCATTCTGATGCCTGGATATTATAGTTACAGCAATAACTAGCTTGCAGAGCTTCAAAGAGCAGAACCGATTTCCACCTTAATAACCCCTGTGGCATTTTTCAATTTTCCTGGCTGCCAGTCAAATGCATGCATGTCTGGGAAGGAGAAGAGACAGGAAGAGAAAAGATTAACCTCTGAGATCCACAATGTAAACTCTATTGGCTAAAATTGGTCATGTGTTAGAAAACAAGCATGAGTTGTGATAGTCCTGTCTAAACACTAGGCACAAATGTTAAGGTGAAGATTCTAGGAGAGAAACTGGTATCTTCAGGGTCATCTGGCTGAAATAGTCCTGGAAGGTTAATTATTCTCATTTTTTCTTCCTCTGCACTGGAAGCAACTCAGCACTCTTCACCTAATCTCTACACTAATTGAGCCAAGAAATGTCTTAAAAGAGCTGCATTCTCTTTCCAAATAAGATAGGCTTAGAAAAACGGGCATAGAACTGCCTAAACTACTGCATCTCATTGGAAGTAACTCTAACCTATCCCAGTGGCTACCCGTGCAATGAACTAGGAGATGGGGGGTATATTCTCTCTCTCTTTCTCTTGCTCTCTTGCTCTCTCCCCCCCCCTTTCTCTTTCCTGCTTCCCATTTCTCTTCTCCCTCTTCCTTTCAAATAAATTTTAAAAAATTATTTTTCAATTTCAAACACAACTGTTGGTGCTTTTTCATACTGACTTTATAGCCATACCCCAGGGTACCTTATCCATCAGGAATTCTTCCCAAAAGCTTTGGGCAACTACCAGGGCTTATAAACAACATATTAAGGGATCACTGATCTCTGAAAGTGAGAATCCTTAAAAGCAAGAACAAAAAACATGAGGAAATCAGTTCATTCACTAGGTGGTGAGGGACCTCTAACTACGGAAGCTTCTAAGCAACTAAGATTGTTCCCACTGCCCAAATGGTAAAAGGTAAATGCTCCTTATGCACAGTGAATTTGATGTAAAGAAAAAGTCATTCTGCAGATTGCTGCAGCATTTGAACTTGCTACTTCTATTTCCAGGTATTGAACATGTCAAAGTTTTCTTCCAACGTTGTCTCAGGAGGCTCTGTTTCTCTACCTGGTCCTCTTCCCTGAACTTTTGTGCAATTACCAAGCCTCATAAAAAACACGTTAAGAAATCTCTGATTTCTGAAGAGTCCTTAAGAGCAAAAGCCAAAACTATGAGGAAATCAGTTCATTCTGTCTGAAATGCACCAGCCATGGCCCAAAGTGGTAGCAAGAGGCACATGACACTATCAAGGGATTGCTGTCTCTAAGGCCTGTTTAACCTGATCCACTTCCTTCCCAAATACATCTATTTGTTTTTCTGTGCAGGGATATTAGCCATGTAGATATTCTATACAGAAATCATGAAAGATAAATGCAAAAACATCTATATTGCTAAGAACGGTATACCTCTATCCCAATCTCTTATTCTGTAGTCTAGAAACTGAATGTCTGAGTCGGCTTCCTTTGCTAGCCACACACCCCTCCAATGCTTTCTCCCGGGACAGAGATATTTTCAAGTTCTGCTCTGCCGTAGTCATCATCTAACAGCAAAATGGCATCCCTTTACTCTTAGCTAAAGATGAACACTCCCACAATGTTGTACAACTCCTCCAGAATTCTTAAACTGGACTTATTCCTAATCCTCACATAGTACCTACCCCTTTTCCTTTTAAACAGTTTTTTTTTTTTTTTGCACTCTGGAGTTGCTTTATTTAAAAAAAGAAGAAGAAATAGTAATGCTATTTGTCATCCATTCAGGATTTAAAATACAAATACTACATAAACTTTGACCTCAATCTCAAATAAAAAGAAAGACTAGTGCAAAAGGAACGAGGCCCATTCAAATGTTTTAAGCAACACCCCCCCCCATATTTCTATTATTATCATTATCCCTGGGTTACTCAAATTTGGAAACCATTTTGGAAATTTGGAAACCATTTCAGATACAAGCTATTTAACAATGATGTGTCTTTCTCTTTCTTCACAAAATTTATCACCAACAAGCAAAGTGCAGTAATAGTTTTTCCTCTTGTGCATACTTCAGGATATACTCCAGCTGCAGTTGGCATAAAGGCATAAATCGTTAAGTCCCTGCTTGCTTGATCTAGAGACCATCTTTCAGAGAAATCAGACAATCAGGGGCTGCCACTCACAGACACTCTGTTTTCTAGTTCTCCATCAGGGTTGCAGACACTGTTTCCCAAGATCATCAACCACCAAACCAAGAAGAAGGCGGGTCAATGACACCAAGATCTGCAGCTTCAGCAGCTTCTCAAGTTTTGAGCAAAAAAGAATAAGGAGGCAGGAAAAGAGTTGGAAAAGCATAAATGTCAAAGAAACACTAACAAATAGCCTCAGAATTCAGAGCTGACCCTCTGGAAGGAGACCGTCAGAACTCTCTAACCAGCAAGTGTTGGGCTCTATACTGGGCACTATACTGATGGTCCACCAAGCATCTAGATGCAGACTGATCTTTATTGTTTTATTAGCTAGATTTATGTTCTTTTTTTCAAGTTTGCAAAAAGAGCTTCTTCCTGGTATCGACTTACATATGGGAAAATCATGCTAAACAATTCACATCCACTCAGGACAGGCACTGCCCCAAGATAAACATTCTTTCACTTCATCCTAGATACTAATTTACTTTGGCACAGCCAAATACTAACATGAAATGAGAGAATTTCAACCCAAGAATCAATGTTTTGCTTATTGCACATTTTCACAGATGAGGAAGCTGAGATTTCGAGAGGTTAAATAAGCCTTCTGAAGCCTGCGGTGGAAGCCCAGAAACCTGTATCTCCATGTGAAGCTTTTCCTGTTATACCATCATTCAACTAAAATGGACAGAAATTTAAACTCTAAAGTGGAGCATAAGACTTAAAGATTCTTTTGAGGATAAGACACAACACTATGAAATTCAGACTAATGACAGGTAGAACTCTTCATATTAGGGCCTAAAGAGGAAAGCTTACCACACAGTGCCACACAGGGGTTGGGCCAAAGATGGATATTGCAAGCTGGAGATATGGGGGAGAAAGGTAGTGTCAGAAAGCAACCAAGGTGGTATTAGATAATTTTCACATGCTTTCCATGGGATATCTTGTGTAATCCCTAGGGCACTGTCTGAAAGGCAGAGGGACTGCCTCAATTTGATAGCTAGTCCTGGGACCCTGGGGCAATTAGAGAAGGTGCATAATAGCCTTGAAGTGAGAGACCTCAAGGTAAACTGTATGCTATTGGCTTCACCTTGTTTGCAATAAGAACTAATCCATCTTTAACAATGGTCTTAAAACTGAGTATGGAGGCATGCCCCCAAAACCTTATTAAAAGTTGTTAAGAATAAATAGTCTCAGTGCTAAACTACACATGCACAGAGAAGCAGCTATGAAGCAAGCTACCATGGTTCATCACAAGATCTGGGGATGAGACATTTTGCTGCTCTTCTGCTCTGAGATTACAGGAAAGTTATCTAACATCCTCTACCTCTGGCTCCTTGTGAATCGAGGGTTCGCCTGACATACCTCACAAGATTGTCCTGGCAATTGTATACAGTAATATCTAACTAAGAAATACACAAATTTCAAATACTTACACAAAATCAGAAGTTGCAAATAAAGTACTTTTTCCCCTTAATTACACATGCCATACAGGTGAAATAATATTAAAATATTGCTAAAGAATCCCTTTCTTATCAGTGTGAATACACACAGCTCTCCAGCTCTCCAAGAGTATCTTTTTACTACCAAAAATAGTCAGAGCTATAAATTGTAGATTCTCAATATAATAGATCAAGATAGCGCCTTCCAATGTGTTATGTTCTACTGCCTCAAATAATAAACTGCCAAGCCAATATCATGCATCATATTAGAGGTAGATTATTCAGTTAAACTCCCAAGGAGACAAACCTGTGGCTCACAGACAGATGCTGAGCTTCGTCCTTTGTTATCTCATCTTTCTTTGTAAAGTCTTGAGTTTTACAGAGTAAGAAAAACCTTAGCTTATAACAATCAGAAAAAGATATGATTCATGACAACACTTCAGATTCCTACAAACACAAAACTTGAAAATTATCAAGAGTAAAAGCAAGATAAAAATATATCATTCTTGACTTCGAAAGAGTACTTTTTGGGCAAAGATTTATAAGAGGAGTCTGAATACAAACCATTTAGAATTCTGTCCCAGACTCTCACAAGTTCTTGTTTCTCAGTTCATGTTTCTTGGCTAGCAAGTTCTTATGATGTCAATAAGAGAGACTCAGATTGGCCTCAACACTGATTCCCTTATTAAACGTTCTTCCCTTGTCTTAAATGGCTAATCAGGAGCAGGCTCTCTGCAGAAGGAGGCGGGTTGTCCATTACAGCACTTTACTTAGGTCGTCACATATGCCTGAAAAGTGCTTTCCAGGAAGAACAAAAACGTTTCTGAGAGGCAGAGAGCTCTTCTTGTGTCATTTATCCACAGAAACAAGACATGGGTGAGTTACTCAACTACATGTTTTTTAAAGCATTTTAATGCTTAATACTTTTAAATGCATTTGCTTGCACAGTCTAACTCTAGAAATTGAGTCAGTTTAAATAGAAATTTCCAATTCCCAAATGCTTAAAGTAACTTACAAATGCATAAAATGCAGCAAAGGATGGCCCAGTTGCAGGGAGCTGGATTACAAGCAGAGCAGCTGCGACTCAAATCTCTGTCCATATGGGATGTAGACAACAGGGGTAGCACATTGCCAGCCCCAACAGTACCATTTCTTGTGTACTAAAAATTTGAAATCCTTTATCTTATCCAATCTCCAGTACCCACTAAATATTTATTATCATTTTACATAAGAGAAAATAGTCAGAGAAAGCTCTGGAAAGGCACCAGTGCCATACCACTTATGTTAGAGCCAGAAAGCATGATGCAAGGAATAGACATTTGGTGAAATGGATAGGACACCATGTGGGATACCCACAAACTCTACTGTAGTTCTTGAGTTTGATTCCTGGCTCCAGCTCCTGATTCTAGTTCATGCTAATATAGACCCTGCTAGGCAACAGTGATGAGAGCAGTAACTGGATCCCTAGTGTGCATGTGGGAAACTAGAATGAAGGTCTCAGTTCCTGGATTCAGCATGGCCCAGCTATGGCTATTGTGAACATCTGGGAAGTAAACCAACAAAACCGAGCTCTCTCTTTCTCTCTCTCTCTCTCATCTTCCCCTTCTCCCTCATTCTCTCTCTTCTCCCTCTCCTTAGAAAGGAAGGAAGGAAGGAAGGAAGGAAGGAAGGAAGGAAGGAAGGAAGAAAGGAAGGAAGCAAGAAAGAAAGAAAGAAAGAAAGAAAGAAAGAAAGAAAGAAAGAAAGAAAGAAAGAAAGAAAGAAAGAAAGAAAGAAAGAAAGAAAGAAAAGAAAGGAAAAGAAAAGAAAAGAAAAGAAAAAAGAAAGAAAAGAAAAAAGAAAGAAAAGAAAGAAAAGTTATGGTCAAATTTATCCAATTCCCAAACCCCGGCAATTACCCAGGGTGCTCAAATTGGAAATGAAACTTCAGCAGCTATTGCTTTATGTTGATTCATCATAAGTTAGTATTGACACTTCAATTTATTTTCCTCAGAAATTCTTAGAAAAAAACAGATGAAAGATAATAATTTAGTTACCTTCCAATTATCCCAAAACCAACTGGGATTCACCAAATTGGGACTGTCCAAAAAATTGCCATAGAGAAAAAAAGAAACAGAGGCTTGCCATGAAACATTGAGAACAATCAAGTTACTAGGAGGCAAGACCAAAATATCATGGATTCACTGGAGAAAATGTTCCTGTTCTGATCCTCACACGCTGACACTACAGATGGACTCAGCTTAGCTGAGGCACGCTCTGTGCTTCAAGTGTTTACTTAAGCAGCACCAGGGTTCTCAGAAATAGTTGCTATGCCAACCAGCCCAGGACTATATATACATTCATGACCAGGGCTTATTCTTAGGGCTTTGTTACCTCTCTTTGAAAAGTTTGAATCTCTTATTGCTAAACTGCTTGCATTCATGCATTGCATCCTCTGATAGTCAGACAGCTCCCTTTACTCCAGCAGGTAAGAAACCCAAGTGAAGGCTTGTAAGCTGTCCTGAACAACCCTTGACATCACAAGTTTATAGTCAGACAACAGCCTGTACTATTTGCCCAAGCTGCTAAAGATCTGGTGCTTAGATAATGAAGGGCAGTGCATTTTGTCATCTATTATGAACACATTGGCACAGAAGTTCTCAGAGAACAAAGTAAAGTGTGCTTCTGAGGTGCCATGATTATTATCATGCCTTTTGTATTTCTTCTCTGCGTTTTTAATGGGACACATTTCAGAATAGCGACAGCCAACACATTTGGCCAATCAATCCACTGCTGGTCTCCTACTAGAGCTGCATTTAAATAAATCTGTAATGCTGAAAGCAGACGAGAGAAAGCTCTTTAATTACCTTTTCTCCTGTTTATGCTATTTTGATAGCTTTTGTTCAAATGCATCTGAATTTTCAGTCTGTTTATTTTATAATTATTGGATGACTACATACTACACTGCCATTTCAATTAGATTTTGATGGCTGATGAAACCATTGGTGACAGCAAGTGCGCAAATGAATTTGGGGAAACCAGATTAGTGATGTTTGTGCTGTTGTATTTAAGTAAAACGAAATGTCCTGGCAGCAATGTGATCAAATTTGAATTTTTTTTCTATAAAGAAAGAAAAAGCAGCTCTGCCAGAAATCAGATTTTCAACACAAAAGCAGTTTCCTGTTGAGACATCATTTTGAATTCTCAAGTGTGCAGCTCCTCTCCTTCAGATAATAAAACCAGAAAACAATCATATAATCTCTCCTAACAAGAGGTTTTCAGCTAGATAGATAGCTTTAAAGGAGAAAGAAGTAGAAAGAAAATCAAGATTTAAATGCTGATAATACATGCTAAATCCATCGAAACTGATAAGGTAGAAAAGGCCTGGTGATAAAGCTTAAGGGTTAAGGCTTCACGAGCACCCAAAAGACCAATACCTAGGGAAGAAGAAAACTTGGAAACATTTCCATCTCCAATTAACAACTGAAATACGGCAGATGAGGCAGTGTGGAAACAGACTGGCTATTTCCCTGGGAACAGACACGGTTCCAGTAGATCTCAGGCTTTCGTTGTTATTGATATAACAACTGTGTGAATGACAATGTGTAAGTGTTAAAATATTTGCAAAAGGAATGAAAACCCAGCTATTTCTTCCAAGTCATTAAAGCAAAGGCGATCACTGAAGCAAAACAGAACCATGTGTAGCTTTCCAAACTGAGCAGAAACTAGCATTCCTCTACTATGCTCTACTCCCATGCAAAGTGCTCAGTGCCATTCCTACAAGATGTCACATCAAAGCCACACTAGCAGTGTCCCAGGGTCAGGGCTTAAATGTCACAGCTGTCAGGAAAAAATAAAGAGATCTGAATCCTATTAGCATACTTGAAGGAGACTCAGCACTCACACTACCAGAAGCACCCCAAGCCAGGCCATGGGGTTAAGTCAGGGCGAGGTTCAAGTAGCTGCTTTTCTATCTTTATTTTCAATTACACATAACAATTTATCTCAATATAGTGTATAAATATGTTTCAGAACTTAAGGAAATATAAAATGTTACATAAATTAGAATTTTGTTTGATAAACTCTAAAATCTTACTATTAAATAGATAATGAGGCCTGAAGAATGTATGCCAATTTCCCTGGCTATTTCTTCATCTATAAAAGATAGAATTGAGTTGAGAAGAGATATAAACTCCAAAGAGAACAGATAAACATGTGATTCTAGGCACTGTGGCTCATGTAAGCGGCTGGTGACACAGTGCATAACATTAATATGATCCACTCAAGTTACTGTTTAACTGCATAATACAAGGATTCTCTCTAGCAAATAATACTGTTTAATAAACACTGATTTGATTGTGCTATTTCTAACTCTGTCAAAAGGCACACTTTTCCCCTCATCAAACATAGTAGTTTCCTCATATTCAATTTCGAGACAGAAGAAAATCAGGGATTATCAGAAGGAAGAAACCTGGAATCCTATTTCAAGGCAGGTTCATCCACTAACTCTTGCATTCATTTAGCCTGAAGTACTACTAATAGAGCTACAAAATGCCCAGAAAATATTCAAATCACCTCCTCTGTCTCCTCCCTTCACACCCCCTTTCTGTTAGTATAAATGATGCAGAGAAATGGAGGAGAAACAGAGGAAAGGCAAAAAAAGAAAAAAAAAATCTTTTCTCAGTTTCATTCTCACAACAGACATGAGAGACTTGCCAAGATTCATCACTCAGCAGCCGAGTTTGCAACCTGGCCCTTTTGGAGATTGCATTCGTGCCCCTCCTACTCCTCTGGGCCAATAGCTCTGACAGCCATTTCACCCCTTGCTCCTCCCTAATTTTCCCACTCAGCTCTGCTCCCTGGAGTTCTGCCTGCCCTCTACAGCTCCTGTGTGATTGCTCTGGCCTCCCTGGCGGCCTCCACGCTACCTCTGCTCCTCTGTTCTTCTCCTCTTCTATTTCCACAACCCTTTCTGTGCCCTCCTCTGCTCTCGTGGCCTTTGTGATCTCTCTAGCCTCTGTAGCTTTGCCCATGATCACTCTCACCAGTTTTTCTCTCTGATTTCTCTGCCCTCTCTGGCTTTTTTAGTTTTCTTTAGAAGTCAGAAACCTCAAAAGGTTCAGAGATTAATTTCAGTTTGGATAAGCACCCAAACTGTGTGTGCTTGCACCAATTTTTTACTGAAATTTGTTGGCTCTCACTGGGAAGGTCAACTTTATAAAAGTTCAAGTACTTGGAGTTTTATCAAGAGAATAACTTCCCCATCAACATGAGCCTTTCTGCTTCTTATTTTCAGTAAAGTGAAAAGGAGATGGCCATTGTTTACTATGAATAGCTCTCTCCTCTCATTTGGGATGACTAACAACGAGAAGAGACTTCAAAAAACATTCTTCATTTATTAACATGTCATACTTTAATACCTATGATGTGCTGGTCATCAGCAAGCTGTACTAATTTTAATCTCCATTAAATAATAATGATTTTTTATATACATACACATATAAATGCTTTATAGATTATACCTACTTTTGGGACTTTACACTAGATTGCTAAAAATTATCATATAATTTAATTTCCTAACTATGTAACTTTATGTTCATAACTCAATTAAATTTCACTAACTTTAATTTTCATGAAAGAACTAATTCTCTTTGTCTCCTCCGCCCCCCCCCCCACACACAAATGATTTACAGATCATTTCTACTTTGTGTAATTTAACTCTAGGTAGTTAAATGTGTCATTATATAAATCTATCACTCTTGTTTCTCAGTTTGCAATTTCATTTAATTTAAACACTAGATACCATTCATTTCTTAACAGAAATACATACTCCTATTATTCTTATCACAGAACTTTTAAGCCAAGTTTTCACTGATTCTTTATGTCAAGTGCAATTACCAGCATTAGAATCTGTACCCTAAAGCAGAGAGATAAACAGGAAAGCAAAGGTTGTTCCTTTTGTTTAACTTATCTACCCACTAACCAGCTCATTAATTTAACTTTGAGTCTTACATTTCTTGAGGAAATTTAAAATCCAGATTTTTAATGTCAACCTCTAGCAAATGCCATAATCTGAAACAATTTGCAATTTTGATCCAAAGGTTAAGATTGCATCCCTCTAATATTTCAACACATAACCCATTAGCATAGAATTCCCAAAACAGTGGAGCAGGGGCTATCCCAAAAGATGTATTTCATTTGCCTCTAAAGTATTTTTTAAACCTAAATATCAACGCTCTAGACAGGCTCGAAAGCTCCATTTTGCCACATTCTCCGATATTTACATTACTTTTGCCACATTCTCCACACATTTATATTACTTTACCTACCTAGTTCCACAAGCATTTCAGTTTCTGATTCCAAAGCTGAGTTAATCTCATTGAGAGGTAAGGTGTGGAGGGACATTAACTTTTTATAGTAATTGAAAACATTCCAATAACAGATTTCCTGGAAATGTGATGAGAAAATGCAAGTTTTGAATAAGGCTCACTCTACCACACCTTCATCCTGCGGATGGATAATTCAGGTAAACTAAAGAATGGAGCTATTCTTTTTCTTAATAATGCCCAAGACAGCCTTTTGAAGTGTTTGGGATGAATGAACATGCATAGTTAGAAGAATTCTCTCCTCCAGTAGACATTAGCAGAAAAAGGCACTTTCTCCCAAGGACAAGAATGTTGGATTGCCAGTACTACATTTGGTCCATGAATCAGGACAATGACACACATAAACAATCCCTTAGGCAAAACTGTATTATTATCAGGCTTTCTATTATGATATAGTAAGTAATGCCCAAGTATAAAAGGCAACAAGGATTATAAAAACATTCTGATTCTTTAATTGTGGCGAGATCTTACCAACTAGAATTTTCCATGAACAACTGCAAGTTCATTCAGGAAATCCAAGGGGCAAGAATTAATTACACTATTAGTAGCAGCATATGCTACTTCTCTGCATATGCTGTGTAACCAAATCACTGATGATTATAAAGCAAGGGCAAGCTGCACAACATATTAGCCAAGCATCTATGCCCCAGGCATCCCATATACCCATATGGGCAATTGTTCGAATTCTAGCTGCTCCACTTCCAATCTAGCTCCCTGCTTATGGTCCAGGAAAGCAATGGAGGATTTTCCAAACTCTTGGGCCCCTGCCATCCATGTGGGAGATCTGCAAAAAGCTCCTAGCTCCTTGGTTTTGGATCAGTCCAACTGCAACCACTGCAGTCATCGGAGGAGTGAACCAGAGGATGGAAGATCTCTCCTCCGTGTGTGTGTGTGTGTGTGTGTGTGTGTTTCCTTGTCTCTGTAATTTTGCCTTTCAAATAAGAATAAATCTTAAGAAAAAAAAAGGATTCACAGTAGGACCCTAAGTTCTGTCTCTGTGTTAGCAAGGGCAAGTAAAGTGTGCAGTAAAGGAGTAGACCTTGATCCTCGCTCTCACTCCTGAAAGGTATCCTCTAAGCCCATGGAATGCCTTGTATGTGAAAGTCCCTCTGTTTGAGCAGGAGGGGACCCCAGAGTGGAACAGGAGGAGGCTTGTATCCCGACCATGAAGACTCCCGGATCCTCACCAAGGACTATGAATACGGGCACCAAGGACTATATCCCAACTGCCAAGAAGATCACAGGGAATTGGAGTGCCCTCATAGGCCAAGAACTCTGAGGTCAACCATTCCCTTTCAGATCTCCCACATGGGATGGAAGAAATCCAGATCCTTCCTCACAGGACCTAACGTCATTGAAACAACAGCCAGGAGCCCTGAGCAGTCCTCAGAAACAGAAGAACAGTAAATTTCCTTCGCGACTCAGGAGAGGAGCTTTTTCTGGTTCTTACTTAGTTTCAACTTTGGCTCCCCACACTCTCTTGCAGTGACCATCAGGGTTGCTCCTGAGCCCAAAATAATTAGATCAGATAGACAGAGACCAATAAATATCACTAACTATAGGACTCAGAAACTATCGTTAGTGCTTCTGAACTAGAAATGAGTTTCAGAAATGAAATAATCTGGAAGACTTCCAAATTGTAGGTAAAAAAGAGTGTGTAAATGGGGGAAATATTTAATTCTGCAGAAATTTCACATTGACTTCCTAAGGATTCTAACTCTAAAGTAGCTAATTCTTGTCACAAAATAATCTTAGACTTTTAAGCCATTATCCTATTCAAAGAAACTGATCTAGAGCATTCACAAAGGGTTGACCCAGTTCCTGAGTAATAACACATGGATATCTTCCCAAATCTCCAAACTGGTCCCCACAAAGATAAAGAAAAGTGAGCCAAATTATCTTCCTTTTCTTATCAGCATCTTACTCAGTAACTTTTTTCTAAAGTTACTTCTCAATTATCTCATTAAGGAAAAAAATATGATATTAATGTCTTGCTGCCAAACACTTAGTGAAGTCAGAAGCATTTAACTTCACACTTAGAAGAAATGGAAACCAAGATTTTTGACACCTCATATTCAAATGTAAGTCTCACAGTGTTGCTGAAACTCAGTTTCTTTTCATTCCCCACAATCAAGAACAGATGGCATTTTCAGTGAGCTGATCTAAAATTACCTGTGAGACTGGAGGAAAACACAGGTATGTGTATAGATATACCTTAGAAAGCAGAAAATTACATTTTGAAAAATATACATCTAGACTAATTCCACTCATGATACTAATAACATACTGCCAGATAATAGAAAAGCTTTTCCAGCACCCATGGCTTTCCTTCTATTCTAAGTTTCCAAGCCTTAGAGCAGAAACAGAGGCTGCCTGATGGCACACAATCAGATATTTTTTTTTCTCCTACTACATCTTCCATGCAATGTTCACAGAGCACAACAACTCAGGGCAGTACACAGATTCCATACTGTTCCTGTTCCTATGACTGAAGGATTTCCAAGTACCTGACACTGTGCTGAGTTCTCTCCAACCATTATCCCTCCTAATCCTCCAGGCCGTCCTGGTGGAAGGAAATATTACTCCTGCTTTACAAAGAAGAAGCATGCAGAGTTCACACAGGATAAAGATGCAGCCTGAGACTAAGAAGTAGTAACAGCCAAGCCAGCATTCCAACCACCCCAAGTTCCAACCACCTAAAAACATTTTTTATCACTGCCTAGTGTTCTGGTAAATTATACTCTCTGATTATAGCAATTTATCTATATATCATTAATAGACTGCTAATTTTCAAAGAATTAAAGTACAGTGAAATACCCTTAAGACTGAAATTCTATAGACTATAATCAAATTTTTCTTGGATGTTTCAGATGATACTTTCAGACCCTGTAATGTCTCAGGTGCATCATTCCGCAGAAGAGTGATTGCGCTAATGAAGTGTAGGTCAGAAGAATAACAGATAAATCAACCTCCACTTACATATAATCGTTATCCTAATTCTCATAAATACTTGTTTCAGAATTCATGATCTAGTGATCCACTAACTTTTTTTTGTTAAGTCAAGTTAACAAATCTTGATGTCATGTGTTCTTTGTGCCAAGCCCTGTGGTAAGCTCTAGGCAGGCAGTAGCAGGAATGATATAATACCTGTCCTTAAGGAGGACACATTTTGACTTTGGAACACTACATTATCCCCTCTGCAGTAGAATTACCTTGTCAATATTTAATTGGTTGTAAGCAAAATATTAACAGCAGCAGATCCACATTTAAAAAAATCACATTTGGTGTGTCCACGGATGTTGCAAAGTGACTAAATACTGTTTTTCTGTTCCCTCCTTCATCTTGTCTTTTTAAATGAGTTCTCACTATCCTTTCATGTCATCCAGGCTTGTTTGAAATACTCCCCTACACACACACACACACACACACACACACACACTTTGTAGTTAATAAATCATTTGTAGTTGTTGTTCACAGTGTTATCTGGCATCCATCACCATTCATATTTACAGGGATTCTGCAAAAATCTCTTGGGGCTCTTGGGAGGGAAAGGAAGCAGGGAACAAAGGCGGAAGGAAGGGAGGAAAGGAGCATAACCTTCCCTTTGGCAGATATCTGGGAAAAGAAGACTTTTTATGGGATCACTGAATCAAAGGAAGTAAGAAGTTTCCAGGCTGCCAGTCACAAAGCCACCAAAAACTCACTTTTAATGTAAAAAGAAACCGTTAACTCCTGCACTGTTGTAAAATACTTACCAAAGACACCTTCCCTGCTAAGTGCCATTCACTTCCAGAGTGAAATGCTGTAACAGAGAAAAGTGCCGAGGGCTACTGGGAACCAGAGAAGGAGGGGAGTGTTCAGTTCAGCTGTCCCTGTAGGGGAGGGAAAGCATTGCTTTCCTTGACAGCTACCCCACTTAACTACTGTGCAGTCAGCCCTATTTGGCACCAGCGAAAAACCAGCCTTCCAGCAGATTCCCTGCCATCTGCCTCATGACTACCAGCCCACGGTCACACACCTTGAATGTTCAAAATCTACAGCGTTCCCAGGGGCTGCCTTTTTGGGGAAATTAGAAGATCCACAGAAAGAGACACTTTACTACTTGGCTTGGGTTTCCAAATTTAATTGAAATTCTGGAAGAGAATACTCGGGTAAATTATATTTCCTAATGTCTGGTCTGGTCTTACACCTTGCTGCTTTTTCAGAACTGATAGCCGACAGCCACAGATGCCGAAGGAGTGACAATCGGCCATCAAGTAACGCTGGAGTCTCCAAAACATCAGCAGAGATGTTATTCAACTGACAAGAAGGAAAAAGGAGAAATGAAAACAGAAACCAAATAAGCTCAGCTCCTGGCCCCAGGGCTCTACCAGGTACCTGCCAATTTATTCACACTGAAATATAAAAAGATCCCAGATGGAAACATTTTCATTTTTATTATCTCTCCACTGTATGAGGCTTTAAGTGGTTACTGTTTGGAAGCTTCCTAGTATGGACCACATGAAATGCTAAGACAATCACTTAAATCTATGAAGGAAATGGGAGAAGTTTTACCATTTAATGATTTAGATCTCAGGAGTATATATTGAAGGAAAGCCAAGATTCTCTCTTCCAAGATGTATCAATCTTTCACAAGCAAAAGAAGATTTACTTGTTTGAAAGTGCAACGAAAAATACAGATCTTCAATCTGGGAGTCTACTCCACAACTGGCCGCTGACAGCCTGGGTTGGGTCAGGCTGAAAACAGGGATCAGAAACTCCATCTGGTCCTCCCCAGGTAACTGGGACCAGTTACTTGGGTCATCTTCTACTGCCCTCATAAGCACATTATTGGAAGCTGTATTGTAAAAAAATAAATAAATAAGTATCCAGAATTCAAACCACTATGCCACAAGGTGGGCTTCAAATACTATTTCCTTTTTACCACCAAACAAATGGCTAGGACAGAATGTATTGCAGTTTAAGTGTGGCCCTGAAGATTCACATTTTGACAATGTGATCCCCAGTGTGCCAATGTTAAGTGGTGATGGGACCTTTACAGAAGTTGTGGGAGAGCCACAGGAAGTCTTTGGGTCATTGGGAGTGTATCCTAGGAAGGGATTAGCATAGCAATGGGAGCACAAGCCCACTCTGCCTCCCTGCTTCGCCTGTGCTCTTTATCTTTTCACTTGTTCCCACTATGATGATATCTGGTATGTAACACAACTAAAAGGACCTTCACCAGAAACAACAAAATGTAGTCTCAATTTTTAGGTTCCAAAACATGAGTTAAACAAACTTTTTTTTAAAATAAATACACCCTTGGATATTTTATTATAGTAACAGAAAACAGATTATTTCAGATTACATTAACAAACCTTCTGTACCATTTTGATCCAAATAACTTACCTGTATATACCAGGTTCTTTGATGCTTAAAGATTCGATAATCTCATGGACACTTTACAGCCTGAAAAGTATCTTTGAACAATAGTACAGGCATGAGAAACAACTTTTTAGTGTTAGGATAGTGCTGTCCTTCTCACAGTTTCCTGTTTTCCCATTATTCTTTGGTGATTCTGTCATTTTATTGAATTATTTCTTGGATTTGTTTTAATAAACCTATTAAAGCTATTCAATTCAGAACCACATAGCCTTAGCCATTTTCCTAGGCACATGCAAGTATCTGATCATGAGATCAAATATAATTAACAGTTCCAAACAACTATGAATTTTCAAGTCTTTCAAAATGAATTAAAGCTGAAACAAAAGTTTCCTGGTGAGAATAGGAAATGGGCATACCTTCAACTAAAACACGCTCGCAAAATACGTGTTAAAGACAGTTTAACAACTTCTAAAAAGACATTGAAAAATACAATATGGTATTGTATTGCAACTTAATATAGGTTCCAATACTTTTCATTGAGAATTAAACTTAGGTTGAGTTTATAATCAATTACTCCTCTTTTTCCTGGATATTTCAAAGACATGAAGCATTTCCCCATATTCCAAGCAGTAATGTTAATTAAATTAAGAATTTCTGCTCAGACAGAATAAGGGTCAAATAAAAAATTTTAATGAGGAACTAAATGAAAGACTCGAAGCCTAAGTTTAAAATCTTTCAGCTATAAGCTCTCTGTTTTAATGGCTGACATCCTCATAGCAGCAGTCCCAGAAGCTGACAGTGAGTTTCCTAGAAGGGAGTGATTCTTTGAACTCAGTAGGTTTCTTTTAGGTGAGAATTTTTACCAGGGTTCCAATTAGAATCCGAAGCTGATTACTGGCATTTATAGACCTTCTGTCTAAATCCTAGCTTTCCCTGACACCAGATCAATGCCTTTTTTCACTAGATGATTGATTGTGGGAGCATGTCAGTTGGTCTTCCTCTGAAATCTTCTTTCTTTTGCTTTTGGGTATACTGCAATGAAGTTGCTTTCGCAAACATACCAAATGGCTGTGAATGCGGCCTTTGGCTTCACCCTGCTTCAGTTTAGATGCCGGCAGCTCCACTCACCAGCAGTGTCACTTTGAGCAAGTTGCTAGCCCTCTCAACTACTCAGTTTCTTACATATTCAATGTAAATGCTAAGAGAATTAAGTCAGCCAATATGTATAAAGCATTACAACAATGTAATAAGCACCAAATACGGAATATTATAACCTTTCATTATTGCATACATTGTAAAACCAAATTCTATACATACATATGTAATTTTTTCTGGATCACTGGAGTCTGATCAGGGTTTAAAACAAAATAATCAAAATATAATCTAATATGCCTTTAAGAACCTTAAAGAGGTAGGTCATCTTTCGGGTATATAGCCTTGAAAATGCATTGCACATACAGCAAAAGCTCAGTGCCTGATGATGGCCTTTCTGTGCATCTTAATCTACTTGTTGCATACAAACACTTGCCAGTGTCTTTCTGAGAACCTTTGATTGGGTTGAGAGAGCATCCTCAGCTGGCATTCAGTGTCAACTGAAGTCTGGAGAATTGAGGACTTTCGCAGTATACAACCAATGACTAAAGAGGAGTTGGAGTATAAATATCATTGCATCTTTGACCATCAACTGGGATAAATGAGACACACGTGTTCTCACCATCGTTCACCATTCCCTGAGCTCCACATGTCAGTGATAATTATCGCAAAACATACCTATTGTTGTCTGCTTTCCCTTTCTGACTAAGGGCTGCAACCTCCTTGTGTTTTCTGGGAAGACTTCCATTTACAGCATTTTCACTTGAATTCTAAAGACTCCTTCTATTTGCAAGTATCTCCAAAGAGTTAACATCAGAATGGGGCTTAAGCATGTGGCTCTGTCTTGCCACTTTATTTCCAGAAATTGATTCATTCCTCTGAGAGCTTCCTTTACAATATGGGTACTAGATCCTTCTCTTCCTTTTCCTTTTTGAATCACCTCAAAAGTGAGTAGATAAGATATCTTTACAGAAGACAGAAAGGATGTATCAGTGGTTCAGTGGTGTTAGAACCTAAGAAGATAATGGCAAGGCAACAAAAAGGCGATGTCTAGAATGATTTGTTGTGAATGGAGCAGAACATGCTTAATGTGCCATTCATGGATTATAAAACTATTTATCACTAAAAAGAACCACGACTGATTTCTGAGTTGGGATTGAGCATCTTCAAGATGAGCTTCAACTATTTTTGTTTTGCAAGGATAAAAAAAACAACGCTCAACAATGATGAATTTTGCCAAAAATATGTCAAAAGTCATCTTGAAAGAACTTCTTCTGGCCAAACCTAAACAAAACAAAACAAAACAAAAAAAACCTAAGTATCAAAATAATTAAATAAAAATAATAAGAAATTAAAACCATTAGATAAATTAGAAATGTTAGTTTATATTGATATCCATTAATTAATTACATGAGAAATAGGATATTTTACAATACAGTAAATTCAGCATGGTGAAGCCTAGAATGTCCAACTTTATTCAATGAGTCAAAGTTAATTATCACTCATGATAGGAAAAATTAAAATTACACATCACACCTGAAACAATATAATAGTAAACTTCATTCCTGTGGCATTCCTGCATAAGATGCATAGCATGAAAGCAGTCATGAAGAAATATTAAGAAAACACAAAAGGAGTGACAATCCACAAAATTAACAGACTTTAGTAATTCATCATGTCAGGGGACCAGTAGTATAACTCAACAAATTAAGCCATCACTTGGGATGTCACAACCAATACTGGAGTGCAGGTCCACTCTCAGCCACTCAGCTTTAAATGCAGCTTCTCACTAAAGCCTATGGAAACACAGCAGAAGATGGCCCAAGAACCTGGAGCCCTGCCAGACATGTGGGAAATCAGAATAAAGTTCCTGACTCCCGGCCTCAGCCAAGCCTGGGAATAACTGTCACAGTCTTTTGTAGAGTGAAACAATGGCTAAGCAACTTTTGAACAGATAAATATGCTTTTTAAAAAAAAAACTTTAATGTCATAAAAGATAAAGAATTGAGAAACTTTTCTACACTCGAGGGGGCAGTATTATGCCCTTTATTCTTCCTAGAAAGGTAATCTAGAGAACTAAAATATAATCTGACAAGTAGATGATAGCAGTGGATAGCAACGCAAAATTTCTGATTTTGATACATATGGATAAGTTTTGTATACAGAAAATGTAGACAAAAGTATCATCCTGGCCCTTATTTTCAATAGTGGACTAACTTCAAGTTTTCTATGAATTTTACTTTTTTCTAACTAAAAACTATTATTTATATAGACATATATATTTGCATACATAAATATAGACCATGCTCTAAGAAAATACCTACTGCATATATCATTATTTAAAGATTGCTCAGAGAAAAACTAGATAGCCAACAGCAAGCTCTAATCAGCAAACTATCAGCAAGTACATCTCATCTAACTTTCAGTGCCCCAAATCAGAGTATGAATGGTCAACCACATCAAAGCATGAGTGGCCAAAGCAGTTATCAAATTAACAAGCAAGCATTCCAAGATGCCAAAACAAAGGAAAAATAAGCCATTTCTTTAATCTAGGAAAAAGAAGGCCTTGGTTCACTTTTTAAATAATATATGAGGAATATACACACAGAATCACCATAAAGTCCCCACGAGCAGCACTTTTACTCTCCACAGAAATTTCCATTTTCCCATGTTCTTTTAGATACACTCTCTTGTCTTGGTTTTTTAATTACTAAAATAACCCTTATACTTACTTTTCAAAAGCCCACGTGAACTTGAAAATCCTGAATCAAATTCAGTAATTGTCTAGTACCTAAGCTTTAGAATCAGAGTTTGAACCATTATCAATCAATAATCATCCTGGACATCCACCTTCCTGGTTTCTGTTTCCTCAACTACAAAATGAGTATGAGTCATAAACTGCTGTCTCTCTACATCAGGCCCAAATTCCCCGTATAGGAGGGCTAAAATTCCAGAACCCATATTTCTCCTATGTGGCTACTCCTCTTTCAGCTCTGTCACTAGGGTGTGATAAAGGAAGACTGCAAGTCTAAAAGGAGAAAACAAACACTTCTTCCTGTTTGCATCTTATTCCTGCTTGGGTTTTCTGTTTGCTTTCCTTTTCCTATGTCATTCCAACAACACTTTTGTACTCTGCAAGCAGCAGTTTCACTACACCATAGTGACTGCCTTTCATTTTGCATTTTCAACACTTGGCCACCAGTCTTATCTCTTCTCTGCACTTTGCCAGCTCTTCAGGGGCTCAGCCTTATACTCCTAAGTGTGAAATTTCCAGCCTCTCCCCTCTTAATCCAACCCTACCAGCATACTGTGTTTCCTTTATGCCTCTCCATTTCTTTGGTTCCAACTTAATAATTCTTTAAGTTCATTCTGTTAAAATAATAGTCATACATTTTACCTCCTGAACAGACTATACATTCTTCTTAGATTTCTCCTTCGACTACTCAAGATTCCTTTATCATATACCTCATCAATTCTTCCCCATTGCATTGGCCATAGACATTTCTTAATAAAGTTGATCTCTGTGATTGTCCAGGCTAACCCCAACCCTCTGTCAAAGAAATTTTACCACCACATCTGATCTCTTCCATTTAACTTTGTTGGTCCATTAGAAAAAAGTTAGCTTTGCTATACCTGGCTGCCACCAACCATTTCCCTTCGTATCTTCCCTGCCAATGAAATAGGTGTAAAAGCCTCCAGACTCAAGAATAAAAGTCAGTGATCAAAAGCAAAGGTAGCAGAGAAAGCAGAGGGAGCCACGTTGATCATACTTATATCACTCACTCTGCCTCTATTCCATTTTTTCCATCTCCAAGCTTTTCCAAAGAGTTTATTAGCAATTATTGGTCACTACTTTCATCTTAAAGTCCCATTCCTCAAAAATGCACTTCCAGTTGCCAACAACAGTGAGGTGAGTCTAAACTATTTTGTTGTTGTTGTTGTTGTTTTAATTTATTTTTAATGTTGTTTACATAATTGACAAGAATGCAGGCCCATAAGAACAACTGAATAGAGTCTTGAGGGTCAAGGTAGTATATGGGAAGGTGGATGGCATAAATGTTTCCTATTTTCCTTTTCTTCCTTTTTCTCTTGTATGGTAGGAGGGGGAGGGGATGGGGGGCAAAGAAGGGAGAGAGGGCTGCTCGCAGCTGCAAAACTACATCAATATGCTGGGAATGGGAATATTTGCTTGATGTCACCTTAAGAAATCCCAATGTGAAGAAGAATGCTCCAAGGGTATTGCTTGATTGGTTTTTGAAAGTTCTGAGATGGTTGGTTTCACTTCTCTAAGCTGAGAAAATCCATTTGGGGCCAATTTGTTTGTGGTCCACTCACCCAGACACTTGCTACAAACCTAAGCAGGAGTGTTGTCCAACCTGTTCTGCTCTCTATCACCTTACATGGTAGTTAATGTCCTCTATAGGTTCAAATGAGCTGGTCATAATGTCCCGCTTATGCAGCTGGGCATGTTGTCCACTATATAGGCTTCAGCAAATGAGAGGCCGAGTCCTGACACGTGCATTCTAAGGTCAGACCACAAATCTCACGATTCTTCCTGCAGCCCAAGTTTGGAGTCCAATGGCCTACTTGGGAAGTCCCTCAAGAAACATTACCTGGGTGACCCCAGATCTGAGTGTTGCATGTGACAACCAGTGCAGAGTCCAATTCAGTCTGTCACCCATATCACAACCAGTGTTACAGCAGTGCAGTGTGTCAGACAGGGGTCCTATGTGCCTGCCCCAAGTCAGCACATGCTTTTGCAGGTCTCCAGAGCCCTAAGCTGTCATCTATCAGTGTGCAATGTCTACCCAAGTCTAAACTCGAGTTAGGTTCTGGGTATTGTTAGAATGAAATCAACCAACTAAGCTAGTTACACTTTATAGTCATATGTTTCCATTTTGTGGGTCTAGTTTTGGTGAAAAACACAAATGCTTCCAGTCTTCCTTTCTTACGGAGTCCATAAAAGCTTGTAGGCATAAACCTTCTAGACAAAAGGGATGTCTAGGAAGCTGGCTTATCATTCTACCATCCTTAGAGCAAATAAGCAGGTGTGTGAAACACTGAGAAAAGGTAATTGGGGGAAGCAGAGTCTCCATAAAATCTGGCAAAAGCCAAGAGAAAAATAAAGTCAGAATTTCTTACTTCATGGCCAGACTTGAAGTGCTCTTCAATCCTGATAGGCTGTCAGGGGCCACTAGGCATCCTCCAGAGGATGTGAAGACCATCACACCTTTATTCTCCAAGCCTGAGTGTGGCTATGCCCTTCAACAGGAAGCCTCTGGTGTGTAATAAATTCTATCCTGAGTGAAAGGGATTTGTGTGCTTTGCAGTGTCAGTGAGCATTTCCCCTGCCAAGGAGTACCACTCTCTTGATAGCCACAAATATTCACCTAAACAAACTTCACTAGAATACTTCCTCAAAACATGCTTATTAAATAAATAGCAATGTCTCAATAACTTACCATCTTCTAGTTAAACAGCTGTGGTCCTTAGTTGATTGGCTATTTTGGTTTACATTAAGTCACATATATGGACATGAGACATGATTAGAGCTATTTCTATATAACCCTGAATAGTCAAATAAAATAGAAGATTGAGCCAAATGTTAGCATTTGTTGTGTGTATGACATCAAAATTTGGATGTTTAAAAACACCTAAGTTCTTAACATACCTTTATAGGTCACCTAGAAAGAAAGTAAGGATAAAGCATATCCACATGTTTTCAGCATCCATTCTGAACTTTTACTAAGCTAATTATGATTTTGCTTTAATGTCAAATATGATGTTTTGAGGTTTTTTTCTTATGACTTAGTAGCAAATTATATTTATTTTTCATCAGACTGTCATGGCTTTTTAAATATATTTACTGTTGTTTATTACATTTGATTATTATTTCTAAGTAACACTCTCGCTGTTTAATTTAGTTCTTTCACGATTAGAATATGCCATGTTGCAAATTTTTTCACTCTTTTTCTTTCTCAATGATTGATGCCCTTAATGTAGCTTGATTTCTAACTTAATGTTGAATTTCTCTGATTTCAGAATTCTACAAAATACAGAGTGCAAAATGAGCAATCTAATCAAAGGAACATTTATGTTATCTGATTTCACCAAGAAGTGGAAACTGATGAAGAGGTTGTGGGAATGGTGGTGCTAGCTGCTTGAATGCGTCCACGCAGTACAGTCTAAGTGTCACATGTGGCATATTACAGGATATTTTGGCATTCTCCATTCTTTCCCTAAAATGAAATGTGCTTACTATGCATTTATCACCGAAATAAGCAGTTTATTCACACTTGAATGTGAAGAACATATCTTTCTTACTGAATCACCTGAAAGTAGTAAATGTAAGTAGCAATATACTATTTTTGTAAAAATGTCCAAAACCTACACTGCTGGCCAAACTTTATATTCTGTCCTAATTTATATTCTATCTTAAGAAAAATAACTTGCCTTCATTCAAGCTGCTGTAATAAAAATACCCTTGACTCAGTGACTTCGACAACAGAAATTTATTTCTCACCATTTGGGAGGCTGAAATACCTAAGATCAGGGACCAAGCGTACATGGTATCTGGTAAGAACACTGATTAGGTCTGCAAGGGGCAATCTTCTTGTTCGATTTTCACATGACAGAGAACAAGAGGGAGATAGCAATAGTAAGCCCTCTGAGGTCTTTTCCAGTAAAAGTACTGATCTCACTACTAGAGCTCAATCTCCATGAAGGCCCCAGCTTCAATACTATCCTTTTGAGGATTAGGGTACCTAGGTAAGATTTTGAAGGGTAAACACATTGAGTACAAAGCAGAACTCTTAAATATTACATAATCTAAACAGAATGAAATCAGTATATGAGAGTTATCAGTACTCCAATGCTTACAGCAGCTCAACTAACAACAGCGAAGATATGCAATCAACCCAGGAACCCGACAATGTATGACTGGGTAAACAAAAAATATGGCATATATACAAAATGGAATGTGACTCTACAATAAAAAAAAAAAAAAGAAATCCTGACTTTTGTAACAAAATGGAGAATCCTGGCTTCAGCCTGCCCAATACCTGGTTATTGTAAAAATAAAAATAAAACTGTTTCTTATCCTTCTGTTACTCACTAAAATAGCAACATCTTTTGACACACAGATTTCTTTGGTGTTTTCAAAAATATTGTCTGCTGGGAACAAATGGTTTCTTGTTAGTGCTATCAGGGCACCAAAATGTGATTCACATGCCTTAGTGTTGGCAACACATGGTACAGTAAGGTGATTCATGGTATGTGCCTGGAGTCAAAGTAGGGAATCAAATCTACCTCTGCCATGTATTTGGTTTACAAAGACATGACTCAAGATGTCCTATCCCTGACACAATATATACACAATTAGGATATATATATATACCCTTATAAATATACACAATAAGGATATATATATCCATCCCAATAATAATATGCATTTATTTTATATGCATGTATAACATGTAGTATATTATATATTAGTAGAATATATGAAGTATCATTTATATATTCATATAAATTTATATAATTACTTATTTAAATAAATATAAATAAATACTAAAAATATTACTTATTATGTGATATGCTTAATGTATAAATGTGTTGTATATAAGTACATTGCTATATTAAAATATGTATTAATAATACATAAACACACATAATAAGGGTATATATTATAAATATACAATAAGTGTCATAACAAGTTGAAAAGGTTTTGTGAAGATTCATTAAAGCAAGGCAGTATTCACATTTGTAACAGATACATTCATGCTTTGCTTGCAGAAGTATAGAATGATAAAATTTTGTGGTATGGAATTGGCAATTTGTACCAAAACTAACTATGCAGTTGCCTTTTGGCACAGCACTGCATCTAAACTTATACCTCCATGGGTACAACATAAGATTATTTGTCAAGGTGTTATTTGTAATAGCGAATGTTAGGAAAAGTCTAAATGTTCCATTAACAAAATTTTGGTTAATCCAATACAGTACCATGCTGTTATGAAAGAAAGAGAAGTATTTCTGTGAACTGGTGAGGAGGGATTTAAGGACTAAAAGAGAAAAAAAGTAACATAAAGAATATATTCATATACTGAGAACAAGACAGAGACATTAAGATAAAAGAGAAAGAACTTTCTCATAAGACATAATAAATGTGTATGTATTCAAATATAGACACATACATGCATCTATATACACATGTTACATATATTCATATATTCAAATAACTTGCTTGATAGTTTTGTGAAAATAAAATACGGAAAAAATAACCCAGAAACTAATTGAAATTATTATTCATAGAAGGTGAGTAGAAACTGAAAGACAAGTATAAACAGGAATATTTCCAATTAGACCTTAAGTGTAATTTTGCCTTTTCAACTATGTAAATGCTTTATACATTTAAAATTTACATTTCAAAGTATTTAACAAAAATTCTTTAAATCAAACAAATGAACTTGACTATGTATCAATTTGATAATGTAATCACACAGAGAGAGAGTGAAATGTCAGTCATCTGTTCAAACACTGTTGATGGAATCATATCAGGAAAATTCCAATCATCTGGCTTCCTTCTAACGTTTGTCCTGGAATCTTTTTTTAAAATGTGCTAGAATCTTAAAAAATATTAATGATGTACAAGCCAGCACTGTAACATAGCAGTTAAAATCACCACTTGTAATGCTAGCATCCCATATGGGTGCCAGTTATATCTTGGCTGTTCCACTTGCAATTCAACTCCCTATGAAAGGGACTGGGAAAAGTACCAAAAGATGGCACAAGAGTCTGAGGCTCTGCCATCCAGCTCGGAGATCTGGATGAATCTCCAGCTCCTGGAATGGCAGGACCCAGCTATGACCACTGCAGTTATCTGGGGAGTAAACCAATGGAGGGAAGATCTCTATTTTTCTCTTTCTCTCTGTAACTATTTCAAATAAATAAATAAATCTTCAAAATCATACTAATATTATGAATGACCACACAAGCAAAGGGAGCTATTTTAGAGGCATAGTGACCAAAGAAACAAGAAAACTAATTAAGCACAATGTTCAATCTGTCCTTGGATCTTGGCTTATTAAGAGTAATGCCAAAGGAAGGACAACTGAAGGCATCTGAAAATGTCCTGTTTACAATATATTGTTACTATCAGTGTTAAATTCCTTGAGTATGATCATACTAGGAGCATCTTTGTTCACAGGAAATAGTGAGCTATTTTGAGGAATCATTGTGATTTTATATGAAACTTATGCTCAAACTTTGAAGCAAAGGTGGGGCAGGGGCAGTAAATGAACTAAATGTTCACTGTATCATTCTTTCAAATAGTCTGTGGACTTGAAAGCGGTGGACTCCTAAAAATGAAGAGTTAACTGCACCCTCTCCCCAACCAACAGACACAGATGCATAAAAACCTAAAAAAGATCACTGTCTGTTAGCTATTACTAGCTCTGATTCCCCAATCTGGAGCCTCTGAGAAGGAAACCTGGAATAAACACATATGGTTGATAAATAAAAAAGAAATTATGTACTGGGATCTATTTTCAGCCTACTGAAGCATGTCAGTTGATACTTTTCTTATTCATTTCCCATAGGATTTGCTCAAACAAATAAAAGTGCCTCCAATTAAAAAAAAAAAAAAAGGAAGTGGTTCTTTCTCCAAGCTTCCCTGGAAAAGAGCAGTTAAATCCTGTCCTTGCTTTACCTCCTTCTTAAATAATGCGCTTTGGCAAAAATTCAAGGGGAGTATGGCTGCATAAAATGCAGATAACACTGACTCATGCTTGTGAGAGCTAGACTGGTAGAGCATGCTGCTGCCTGCCTGCCTGTCTCTTTTGTAGGACAGAACACCAGGACAGAAGGAAGACCCTGAGTTCTCAGGGCTGTAAGATTACAGATTGAATGTACTTAAGGCAATACAGAAAGCCCTTCACTAAGATCCAGGAATAAAAAATAGAATTTATAACAGTGGAAATTCATCTTATCTAGGGAATTTTCAAAGATCTATCAGCCTTTCCTTTTAAATTTGTGAAGTACAATTGACCCAACAAAACATCTTTGGATACTCCTAAATTATATATTTTTTAAAAAATATCTTTTTCCCAGTTATATAATATTTGCCTCACACAATGATGAAATGGCAATTTTGCCCCATGGCCTTCTATTTTCCTTGCTTTCAAGCTCTAAAAGCCCACTTCATTGTTACTGCAAGATTGTGCCCTGGTATAGACAGATATCTTTTCTAACTGGCTAAAAGCCACAGAAAGGCTCCACTGAATCAAAATGTTGCTCATATTCCTACCTACCTCAGGAGGAATAAATGGCACAAAAGCACCTAAAGAAAACGGCATTATACTTAATACCTAACACACCTAAAGAAAACAACATGTTACAACAGTTGATGATTACATTTATGGATTTTGCTTCCCTCATACCGAGGCAGAGTCTATACGTGGTTGAAGGATTGTGTATTATCACCACTTGAATTTGAACCCACTTAATGAACAGCAAAACAGAGGGGGGTTACCTTAAAGGTCTATTTTCTATTTGAACATCAGAGTTAGAGAAAGAGGGAGATAGGTGCACACATACATACATATATATATGGCAGGAGGAAGAGGGATGTCCTTCACCCACTGGTTCACTCTCTAAAATGACTATAACAACTGGGGCTGGGCCAGGAGGAAGCCAGGAGCCAGGGACTTCATTAGGGTCTCATGCATTTGTGGCAGGGGTTCAAGGACTTGGGCCATTTTCTGCTGCCTTCCCAGGCATGCTGGCAAGGAGACATCTCAGGAGAAGAGCAATACGGACTTGAACTGACACACATGGGGGTGCCAGCATGGCAGGCAGAGGCTTAACCACATGCTGGCTCATGACAGGAAGACTTCTCACAGGCTGCATCATCTCTGTCCTTATATGGTCCGTAAAATCGGGCAGAGTTACTTACTTTTGGGGCCACAGAACTGACTTAAAATGATTTTCAAGATTCCATTTTTGTATCATAAAACATTAAAACGTGCACCCTGAGCTAGTTCTGGAATTGAAAGCTATTAATAGCAAGCCATCATTACAAAATAATAGTTCTTATTTGCATAGAATATGAATCTCTGTGCTTCAGAGCACAGTAACATGCATAATCTTACTTAATCCTGAGAACTATAGCAAGCAGACTGTGTGGTTAATCTTTCCATTCTGTAGCTTAAGCTACTGAACAAGACATAATCATTTTCAAGGCTAAAATTTTATATCCACCATTTAGCACAAATGAAAAACTGTGACTAGCAAAAGTCACCACGGCTTCCATCACTTCCTAGCTGTGCAATCACAGAGAAATGATCAATTTCTGAGCCTCAGTTTCCCCAGCTGCAAAACAGAAAAGGATACCTACAGTTCAGAAAAACGACTTGATAGCTAAACACGTTTCAGAGGAATAGTGTGGTATTCAAAATAATACTTTATTAATTCACTCTCAACACAAATTAGCATTGGACCAATGAGAAAAATCGTGATCTAATGGCACCAAGTAATGTTACTATACAATTAAGAAGCACCTACCCCAAATTTTGGGATTCATAGATGGCTTCCTAACAAAACCAGAATGCAATATTTGATCTGAATATTGTGCAAAATTTAGCAGGCCAAAGGGAGAGTTGGGAAGGGGTATACAAGATGTCAAGTCAAAGTGGTTTCCCACACCAAAAACAAACAAACAAACAAAAAATGAACAGATATCAAAAAGAAGATACTTTTATGGTCCACAGTGAATGGATCATAAAATTGAGGGGCACAGTAAGAAAATATTAGCAAGAACAGGGCCGGAAGAGTTTGGGCAGTGTTTGGCCATGGAGTTGGGGCAAAAGCAGCTCCCTGCAGTGTGGTGGCTGTGGGGGTGCCCTAGCCAGGTAGGACCCAATGCTGCAGACTCAGGTCAAAGTCAGAGCCAACAGGTGGTGACTGAGTCCTAGGCTTTGGGTGATCAGTGTGCCTATTTGATGTGAGGCTCTACCTGCTGGCCACTTGGCGGCGAGCTCTGGAGTTTTTAGGATATGTTATTGCTGCTTAGGGACATCCATGGATAAGGCCAGTGTGAGTGTAGGTAAGGGATAAATTAGGGTGATTCCCAGCAATGGGGTCACAGAACTTTCTGGCAAGAGTCCATAAGATCTATTTGGGTCAGACTGATTCACCAGCCCAAATGGGAATCCTGAGATGGACTGTCAGTGTAAGCATCACTGACTGCCACACACCACTCCATGTGAAAGCTATGGCTAGGGGCCTGTCTGGTAGGGCTAGGCACCAGTAACTGACTGAGTGGTGAACAGTGGACGGTTCACACTTGGCAGGGTCAAGACACTAACCAGCACGTGAGAAAACCAGGTCTGGGGGTAGATTCTGTGGGGGAAGTGTGGGCGCAACCCTGTGGAAATACAAGTCATGCTGGTTAGCTCAAGGGCTTGGATGGTGATGGGCTGAGCTGGGTGTGACCATGGAATCTGCCATCACTTACCGGTAAAGGAACCGACAACAGTCTGGGCAGGTCAAGGCAGCACCCAAATGTGCATCCTAAAATATGATGTGGGGTGGGCCGAGCTGCAACTGAAAAGGGGCAGACTGGGCAGGGGCAAGCAAACCTCAACTCACAAGGAAGAACAGGAATCAGGATGAAGCACAAGTCATGCCGAACCAGGCTCTTACACCGACTAGTCTGCATGAGCAAGGGATATTAGGCCACAGTATCAAAGGCAAAGGCCAAGACAGGTGAGTGGCTGAGCCAACTGGCTCAGAGCAACCACTGCCATGCAAGTAATCTAGGGCTGGGAATAGGCTTGGTTGGGGAGCTGTGAGAGTACACCCTTGCTGGGTTGGGATTCCCACAGGAGAGTGCGGGGGCCAGAGTAGGGGCTGCATTCTGGTCTGGATATGGCTGCAATCACCCTTGGCACAAGTGTGAACTGGGGCTGGGTACACTTAGCTAGGTTAGACACCAGCACCATCTGGTGCTCTGGAGGACCAGGGTAGATGTAGGATGAACTAGGCTAGGTCTCTTCCCCCTACTGAGTCATGTGTGAGCACTGTCTAGGTATGAATGAGCCTTGGCTGGGCTGAACCATGCAACAGTAAGAACCAGAATGGACTGAAGCTTGCAAGGAGGGCTGGTCCATGGACCTACCAGTATACACAAGATCTGGCATAGGGAGAGGTTCTGATGGAGGAGCTTAAGAAACTCCTCTTCAGGTGAGCTCAAGAACCACGATAAGGAGCAACCCAGACGAGGCCAGAGAAAGATACCCACCGGCATGCATATGGCATAGGTGGGGGGCAGACCAGACTGAACCCGTTCACATCACTCGCTGGCAAACCTGAGCACCAGAATAGAGTATGGGTCAGGCCAGGTTCAGTGGCAACACAAACCAGTGAACATTACGGAATGCCAAGGTGAGGTGAGCCATACCAGATGTGGCCGAAGTGCCCTAACAGCACATGTGAGAACCAGGGAGGGAAGGGGCAAAGCCAGCAGGGGGAATGTGGGCTACCTTGCTGGACAATAACTCCCACTGGAGAGTGTGAGTTGGGATGGGGACAGACCAGATCAGGCAGGGCTACAACACCTGTGGGCCTCATGTGAGCTAGATCAGGGAAAAGCCAGGCTAGCTGACTATTCCGACTGGTACAGCAATAATTAGAGCAGGTGAGGGTTGTATGGGCTTTGCTGCAGCATCAGATGGCAGAGGCTGGCACTGGTGGCTAAATCTGTCAAGTTAAACTCCAGAACCACCTGGAGAGTGCATAATCAGGGAATGAGAGTGGCCTAGTAGGGAAATAGTGGGCACCTCCCTCTTGCTTACCACTTCCACTGGATAGCATGAAAATCAGGACAGAGTCAGTGGTGGCTAGACAGAATGGCACCAACCAGTATGTGTGTGGGCTGGATAGTAGGTCAGGTTGTGTTACACTATGCTTCAGTGCCCATTGACATGTATGAGAGCTAAATGAAATGTGAGACAGACTGAACAAGTCTGCAGTACATAGTGGCAAGCATGGGAACCAGGGAAGGGGGCAGGTCTGGTAGGGGTTATAGGGAGTCACCCCAACTTGGTGCAGCTCCCACTGGTTTGCATGAGGGCCGAGTATGAAGTGGGCAAGATCAGCCTGGACTGCAGCAACCATTGGTTTGTGCAGAAGACAGGGCTGGAAACAGAACTGACCCAGCAATTGCAATGACCAGCTTGTGCATAAGCTGATTGGGGCGACGGACTGTGCCTGTGTGCTGGCAAGCACACACAAGAATCAGCTCTGGGATCACCTCAAACGACGATTCTTTGGCGATCCCTCCACTGAACTGCTGATTTCAGCACCCCAACCATGAAGAGACTATGTCAGCCAGTGGAGTATAAATAGGTATCATCATACTTGGAACAGCGAGATTGGCAGCAATTCAGAACTGCCGAACTATTAAACCTGCTTGAGCAGGAACCTCGGAGCATGCCCCACATCAGGGACCGGGGATTGGTGGGAGGTTGAGTGGGGTTTCTCCCTTTTTTTTCTCTCTGAACCCAGACACAGGGGGAAAAATGATGATATTAGTGTGGAAACAATGGTCTTACCCACTTTCCTTTAGCCCTTGACCCTCTGTACTCTAATCAACTATGTGAGATTATCAAAAAATAGATTTAAAAAGAAAATAAAATTGGAGTTATCATAGATTAATTACATTTTGGTGGACAAAAAAAAAAGAAGAAAAAGGAATAGGAACACAGATTTTTTTAAAAACCTTCATAAGAAGGTTTTTTCTCTGAAATTAATGAAGATGGCACAATATTTCTAAAACACTAAAGCTAATAACTGGACTCATTTATTCAAAGTAAAATAATTTGCAAACAATCTGCAAGGAAATTTCCACTTTTAAGCTTTTAAACATTTGCTGAGCACCACATGATTGGGACTGAGTGACATTTGTTTAATAAATGATTGGTATGAATCCTTCCTAAGGGAGATGAAGATTCTCATCTTACCACGACATTGTGCTCATGGTTACAGATAAGGTCTTTTTAAATACTCTCACATGCACTATGGAATGGTAACAGAGCCTTTCTCCAAAGCAATCCATAGAATAACCCTCTCTAGAACACAGCCTTTCATCTGGGTTGCCTCCTTAGAGTAAGCCCTTGCATCTGCTATACCCATCCTAGCCAACGCAGTCCTGTGTGAAGATTGACTTTAAATTATCCACTCTGGCCTGCAGAACAACTGTGTGTATTCTGCCACCATTTATAGCTGTTGTTCCTTGGATGGGTATTACCACTGCAGTTTTACATTTTTCATCCTTCTGGAAAAACAATAGCTACACATCAGAGCATGAAATAATGTTTTGTTCAAGAGTCTGCTGAACATACCAGGTCAAATTCTCTTTTCTTGGTCTTCAGATCATTTTGTGAGATCCTGTAACAGCATGACACAATTTTGTCTTCAGGAAAAGAGTTATAAAAGTTGATGGACCCTGACAGTTTTTTAGGTGTGTCTTTCTCATCAGGCAAGCATGGGAGACAGTGATATCTTGACCTTAGGGCTCTTGTTGAACTTCCCAAGTCCTCCAACAAACCTAGAAACTCAACGCTTTCCACCATCACTGTTGGCTGGACCTTTGTCTTAGCATGTGAGGAAATTGGATGAGCCTTCAAACTCATTAAAGCATTTTCTACACTACACATTTCTTTAATGTGAAACTCATGCACAGAAAAATATCATTGTGATAAAACGAAGAACTACAATGGTAAAATGAGCAACATCATAACCCAAGCCCAAGATTTAGTTGGAGTATATAAATAACCATGCCCAACCTTGCATGCTCACCGATCGCAGCTGTAAGCAAATAGCCAATTGGAGAAAAGATGGTTTCTGTGATCAAAGTATGGCACTTGGAACTCAACAAGCAAGGTTTCCACATTGCTTCAGCCACAGAACTATGACAGCCAACTTATCTGAAACTCGGGAGAAAGATGTATAGTATAGGCCCATCATGAATTCTACACTACTCTTCTGGTAACTACTGGACTTTTTAGTGAACTTGTTTAAGTTACGGGATCTATTTCATAGGGAAGTAATAGTATAAGCCTACATTGCCTGAGTAGCTTTCATCTCCGGTGTGGCATTCTCCCTGCTAATTCCTTGCTGAGCCTCCTTTTCCCTCCAGATCAGCTTACAACCAACAGTAGCATTGCTACTGATGAACTGTTCATGAATACGCCCACTGGCCTGCTTCTGTTCTCAGTGAACCTGATCATAAACACAGACTCTGAAATAGACGTCTGGATGCAGACTTACTGGAGAATGCATTAGGAACCAACATTCAAAGGAGTTAAGATGGGGGTAGAGAATGAAGTAGAGGTGGGCTGGAGAGAGAAGTAGAGATGGGATGTAACTCAATGGAAGTTGATCTTTCAGGAAATTCCAATGGTAGTGCTCTCCTTCAGAACTGTTTCAGATTATGGAAAATTGGCAGGGCTTAATGCTCTCAAATACACAGGCAAAGGCAGTTCCCCGGACAGCTTCGACTCATAAAATGCAATTCCTGTGGAAGGACTCAGCAGTGAGTTCTCAGTAGCAACACTCAGCAGCACAGGTTTCTTGGACCAGACAGAGGATTTATGTAGTTCCTAAGAGAATCTACCAGATCCTACCTCAATAATGTGAGAGGTGGGATGATATGGTATCAGGTTAGTTAGCCACTTTCTTTCCCCCATCTATGTAGCAAACCACCTCCTGTCATCTCTGCCTCCTAAGTTCTGGTGGCATGTTAAAGGCATATCTTCAGGGAACTCCTTGCTGTATTCCTCTAAAGGTATCAAACACAGGCAGCTTCAGGCCTCTGGTCTAAGGTTTTAAGTTTCTTAGTGTCTGGATGCTTTAATATATTTTATTTTAAAGGGGGAGGGGAATCTATAATATTTGCTTCTAATTTCTCTTGCTGGCCTTTAACTGCCAATGCTCCATATTTCAGATATCTTTGAGTTCAATCAATTTTTGTTCACCATCCAAGAAGGCTTGCAGTCATTGTTTCTGTGGGAAAATGTATATTGAGTTCCAAACACTCAGCTCCAAAGAAGTTTTGGAACAGTGCCCAGGCAGGGACTGCCACATAGGTAATGCTTGAAATGAGCACGTTACAGTTGTCAAACCCTTCAAGCACATATCGGGAGAGTGAAAGCCCATTAAGAGTTGAAGTTGCCTTTTAGCTGCATGTTGCTTAAACTGATGCCGTAGGGCCAAAATATTGTTCTCAGCAATTTGTTCCCAACAAATAAATCCAGTCCCACATCCTCCAAAACAAGGTAGGCTGCTTTGAGAGATCACACATTTTAATGAAATCACACTTCATTTCTGAAATAATCACATCTTGCCCCAGCAGCTCAGCTGTCATTACAAACAGGATCTAGTCACTGTTCCCTCCATCCCACTAGTATTATCCCTGTTCCACCGAAAGGGAAGCTGGCAGGAGGTGCTTAAGCAACATTAGCCCCAAACTAGATCAGGCAGTGGCAGCAGGCAGCAGATGAGAGCCCAGCCTCTCAGGGCCATCCCAGGGTTTGCCCTGGTTCCTTGCCTCAACCTGGATCCTTTCCCAGATGTAGGGCCTGGAATGTCCCTTTAACTCCCCTTGGCGCTTTGCACCTATGAAACCAGCTGAGAACAGCCTTTCGCAGAAAGATTCAGTGTTCAGGCACCCATCAAATAACTAAACCCCACCATCGCCGAAACAGGGCACAGAACAAACCCCCAAATACCTTATTTTCCCCCCTAAAAGAGGGTCCAAATTTCCCAGGCTGGAGCCCCTCTTCTTCTTTTGACAGCAATATTAATAATCATTCCAGCTCTCTCCTGGCATAGCCACACCACAGAATAAAGCTCAGTGTAGGAGATGTGCCCAGAGCAATAATGCTGGTTAAATAAGTACTGTTCATTACCTCCCAACAGTCAAGGAGTTTAAAATCCCGTCAATTCAGCCCACGTGAGGGAGATTATGTGATTTACATGTTAAAGTGCCCCTGTGGGTTGATTTGCATAGCAAAGACTTTGGGAGCATGGAAACAAAGCATCCGTGTACAAGACAGGAGTACTATTAGCATAGAGCTTCAGATTTCCAGACATTCCGACCTGGCAAACAACCTGGCACCTTCACTACTTGCACACATAGCGTTTATAGGATTTGACAATTTCTCACCAATAATAAGGAAAGAGGTTAGGGGACTGGGTGTGGAATGAGGTTTACCAGAAAAGCTGTCTTCCAGGGCACAATAACCAGTCTTTCTTTAAAGGGCTGGTTCTTTCCTTCACTATTTTTTTCTCCCACTTTCTGAAATTTATTTCAAAGGCAGGAATGTCTTACCTGATGATACAGGGAAAACCCAACCGCATTTCTGTATGCCAGAGAACACAAGCAGTGGCTTGCTCTCTCTCTCTCTCTCTCTCTCTCTCTCTCTCTCTCTCTCTCTCACACACACACACACACACACACCTCGAGGACCTCTTTAAGGTCTCCCAACTTCTAACTCAAAAGCCACTTGGGCTCAAGCTGTAACACTAGCCTCTGGCAGAGCAAAATCCTGAAACCAGTTGACTTTGCTTTTTTTTTTTCCATCTCCTTTCAGTCCTCTTAACTGACAGTGGGAGATGAAGCTAATCTGAGCCTCACAGACCTGATGATTTTGCTACTCGAACCTCCCTTGGGAGTCCACGTTGCACAGAGGAGGTTGCCCACGAGCAAAGAATCAGAACCAGTGGTAAATATGGACTTCCTCAACGAGCCTTCCCTTCAGGCCAGTTATTCTTCAAAGTACATTTATTCCTTCAATTACTCAAATGGTAACCTAATGTTTGGTATAGGACAGAATCTCTGAACAGATGCCCAAGCAAGGACTATAGGATCTACACAAAATGCTCAAATTTGAGCATCCTCAAAGCTAAATGCAAGTAGAAATGGCAAGCTTAACCTCAACCTCCTAACTGCTTGGTCGAAGTTTTTATTGCTCTCTACCTCCAGCTATATTTATTGTCTCCTCATGAAGTAGGAATTCAAAGCAGAGACATATCTATAGTATTGGAGTAGGTTTTCCCATCACTGCTTGTTGAAGAGATTATCCTTCCTCCACTGTATGGTCTGAGCACTGTGGTCAAAAATCGGTTGGCTATATGTATGTGAATTAGTTTCTCCTCTCTATTCTTTTCAATTGATCTATGTTTCCATTTTTATGCCAGTACCATGCCATTTTAATCATTACAGCTTTGTAGAATGCTTTGGAGTCAGGTATTATGATTCCTCCAGCTTGATTTTTCTTGTTGAGGAACCCTTTGGCTATTGTGTGTCCTCTGTAATTCCACATGAGTTTTAGGATTAACTTTTCCGGTTCTGTAAATAATTCAAATTGACATTTCGATAGAACTGCACTGAATACAGATATTTTAAAAATATTGATTCTTCCAATCCACGTACAGGAATATTTTCCCATTTTTTTTGTGTATACTGGACAATTTCTTTCATTAAAGGTTGAATTAATTTATCTCTTCTAACAGTTTTTGGTAGAATGCGTAGGATTTTCAAGGTAGAATATCATGTCCTCCATAAACATATATAATTTTATTTCCTCATTTCCAATTCTGATGACCTTTAATTCTGTCTCTTTCCTAACTGCTCTTGTGATAAGTTTCAGTACTATAATGAATAAGAGTGCTTCAACAAATGGTGCTGGCAAAACTGGACATATACATACATAGAGGAATGAAATTAGATCCATACTTATTATTATACAAAAATCAACTCAAGATGAATCAAACACCTAAATTTAAGATTTAAGAACAATGCAATTGCTGGAAAGAAATGAAAGGAAAACACCTGAAGACATCGATGTAGGGGATGGCTTCTTGGATAATACCCCCAAAGCACAGGCAACAAAAATGAAAGCTAAACAAATGGCATTATACCAAGCCCTGAACAAAGGACACAATTAATAATAGAGTGAAGAGACATCTAGCAGAATGGAAAACGTATTTGCAAATTATCTCTCTGACAAAAGATTAATATCTCAAGTATATTAGTTTACAAAACTCAACTAAGATCAACCAGTCCAGCTCAGATATGGGCAAAGGACTTAGATAGTTCTCAAAAGAGAAAATAAGAATAGCCAACAAATATATAATAAAATGTTCAATACCACTAGACATTAGGGAATGTAAATCAAAACCACACTGTGATATCATCTCACCACTATCAGAATGGCTAAAGTTCAAAACAGAGTGTAACAAATTCAGACAAAGATGTGGAGAAAAGCTATGGACTCTTTATGAGAATGCAAATCAATGCAGCCACTATGTAAAAACAATGCAGATATCTGAAAAAAAGTAGAAATATACTTGCCATATGATCCAACAATCCCACTATTAGATATATATACCCAAAAGACTTGAACACCATCAAATTTACAGCAGCACTATAAACAATTGACAAAAGTTGGAATCCACCAAGCCATCCATGATGAGATGAATGAACAAAAAAGTGTTATGCATACATAATGGAATATTCAGCTATCAAAAAGAATGGAATTTTACCATTTGCAGCAAAATTGACTCAACAGAAGGACATCACACTGAATGAAATAATGCAGACCCACAAAAACAAATACTGCATGTAGAAAATAAATTACAAAAAAGTTTAAAAGGTCTGTGTGTATAAGTATTGCAGCAAATATAGTTTTGGAAAGCTTTGCTTTATATCAATAGTTAAGAATGCTATGCTACTATAATTTTAATGATCTGTTATTAATTTAAAATTTACTGTATATAATTATCATTTTCCATCCAATTATTACTTATAGCCATTTTCTGTAGTCCTAATAAACAGAGCTATCTTTTTGCTTTTTCCTTGTTAAAATTCTTATTCAATGACAAATTAATCCACTTAATATAATGCAAAATTCAATATATTATCTTAAAAACTAAGAGACAGAGAGCAAGGAAGAAAAGAGGTTGGGAGGAGGGAAGGAGTAGGAAATATCATTATGTTCTTAGAATTGTATGCACATGGCAGTATGCATCTCCATTCCTGAATAAAAGATAGACTCCTGATGAAACTGTTAAAAACATATCTTTGACAATAAGAAGGTGAACTTTTTACAACTGTCTATACCTACAACGTCAGGATGCGTTTAAATAAGAGCATGATGGACTTGTGATTGTTTTAGAAGTACAATACTATTGTTATAATAAAGGGGAAACAAGTGGGGAGAGAGGTTACGGGGAGTAGGAGAAGTGAAATCACTGAGCCTATGGAACTGTATCATAATTAAATAAGTAAATGCATTTTTTTTTAAAAAAAAAAAGGAACTATACCTACAAATCACA
This sequence comes from Ochotona curzoniae, assembly GCF_017591425.1. Taxonomy (NCBI): domain Eukaryota; kingdom Metazoa; phylum Chordata; class Mammalia; order Lagomorpha; family Ochotonidae; genus Ochotona; species Ochotona curzoniae. The sequence goes on along the minus strand of NW_024466502.1, from coordinate 34,787,884 downwards.
GTGAATATTTTTAAAACTAATTAACATTAAAATAGTAAAAAATAATTAGCTTAAAAAAGAGTGGGAGCAGGATTTATTAATTTAGAGAGAGAAAATAATTCAGGGTCAATGCAAGAAACTGAACATTAGGAGAGTTACCCCATGAGGAAAGAAATGCATGACGCCTGCTCAGTAGCTCCCTCTCTCTGCTTGGTAGAGGACGGTGCTGAAATGGAATATACAGTGAGTGGAATCTGGGCTGCGTTGGGTGGGTGTGATCATCTCTGGGAAGCACTTGTGGCATTTTTTTCATAGAGCTCAGTGTAAATATATTGTTCCTAATGGGGGAGGCTTATGTGCATCATGGAAAAGTTGGCTGCTCTGCTGGCAGAAAGAAGGATGGAGTCAGGGTACAGGGCAAGAAGACAGACTCTTAGAATCCATTCAGCTTCTCTGTTCACCGTTTAACTACCTGCCTCGTCCACATCGGTTTTGATTTCTGGCAGGCCCTTTATTTACCCCTTCACCTCAATTTCTGTTTGCATCACTTAGTTACCTCAGGTAAATCAGGGTTGTGCAGGTAAAAGATGTTTGAAAAATACAACAAACTCATACTGTTTCCTTCCTGATCATCTGGCTCCACAGATGTCACTTGTGCAGCATTCTGAGGGCACAGTTTTTCTCTCAATCCAATTTCCACCTGAACCCACTCCCTATAACACTCTTCATACACACCTAAACATATTTGCTTGTATCCTCTTGTTTCTCTCCTGTTCAATATTGATCAAGCAGCACTGAAGGGGCAGAACATTGGTTAGGAAATTTGGAGGCTCTGGTTTTAATCAAAGACCCTTCCCTATACTCCATTCTCAGTGAGGTCCTGCAGGTTAGACATCAGAGTTAGTCTCCACACCGTGCAATTGTGGCAAGAAACCTGTTAAGTCCTTAAGCCAGATGTGCCCATCTTTCATATCTGGTCGGGGTTATTCCCACAATCTTCTAGGTGAGGTCTGATGAGCCTGACCTGCCTTAAGAAGAGTCTTATTGGCCAGTTCAGCCAGAATTGCCCCCTTTCCTTGCTGTTTCTTCCTAGTCATCTTCTGCCCACCAACTCCTACCCTTCTCTTTGGCCATGAGTTGCCACTCATGCTAATTCTGTGTAAGACTATGCTTAATCTCCCTCCACTCCTGCAAAGGTGCTTGGTGGAGGTCCCTACTCCTACCACGATGATCCCAGAAAAAGTCTGCCTTACTGTTCTCTAACAAACCTCATGGGTAATCTTTAATTAGTGCTGATTTTGCCACAGTTATTATCTGGGTAATTTCAATAATTCCTCTACATCTTGGCTGCCTTTTCTTTTACATAGAAGAGAGAACTTTTAAGGTCCTTCCCAGTCAAAATGTAAGAGAAATCAATACAACAGGCTAATGCAGAGCAATATCGGAGAAACCAACCAAAGAATGTGGGTGCTGAAGGCTAAGATGAATGCCCCATAAAGCCCATTTTTCCTTTCTGTCCCTTTAAGAATTTGTCACTCATCAGCCTTGAGCTTTAAGCCTTTGTAAGAATATTAACGAATGTTTCTTAGGGTTGTTGTGAGAGTTAAATATAGTGTTCTATGTGAAAAGCACTCTGCAAATTATAAATGCAACACACTGCTACTAATGTGTTAACACAGATGAGACTGAAATTCCCAGCACTATAAGCAGAATGCCATGAAAGTTCCTTTAAATTCCACTGGATTTCAAAGCAGGGTGGACAGCAGAAGAGGGGCTGCACCCCAGGGGAAATTTGGCAAAGTCTGGCAAAAATTTTGAGTGTCACAATTGAGGGGAGAAGAGAAGTGGTACTGGATAGCAGGCAGAGATGAAGTTATAAAGCACAGAACAGCCCCCACAACAGAAAATTATCCTACTCAATAGTCAATACCCAGAAATCATCCTAAAGAGGATGGGTGAAGGCAGCATATATGACCCACTCTTGGGTCCTTGAATCCTTGAACTCCCAGATTCCGGAAGCTGCATGATGTACTTCCAATCAAATTCAATTTTCTTCACAGATTTCATCACAAAGCTCTTGGTTACAGAAATTTGAATGACTTCTATCCTGTGATCAAAAACTTCCAAAAAGTGGTGGCTTATCAGGTGAATCCTCTGCCTGCTGCACCACCATTCCCTAGGGGGGCTGGTTCCTGTCCTGGCTGCTGCTTACAACCTGGGAAAGCAGAGGAGGTTGGCCCAGGTCCTTCAGACCCTGCACCCAAAAAGGAGACCTGAATAGAAACTCATGGCTTCCATCTTCAAATTGACTCAGATCTAGCCACCGCTGCCAGTTGAGGAGTAAACCAGTAGATGGAAAGTTTCTCTCTATATCTCTCCTTTCTGTAAAATCTGCTTTTCAAACACAAAAACATAATATTTAAAAAATTCATAAATGGAGATGCAGAAAGGTCATACAGGATGACAATTAGCTCTAAACAATGTAGGTCCTTGATTTTATGGGGTTTGGGGTTAAAAGGCAAATCGATGAAACACTATATATAATTAGGCAATGGGAGTTAGCGGCATCACATTTAAAGCACAGCATGACACATCCATCATGCATACCATGGGGCAGAGTTCATTTATTCCATTTGTATACTATTCCCAAGTACACAGTAGGGAAGCAGCTTCAGAGAACACTGTTTCAGGAAACCTACTCATCTAAACACTCATGTAAGGTGATGAAACATCTACTGCAACCTACACACATGTACTTCAAAAAATTCATGGAGAATGAAGTTAGAAGACATGATTATTTTGATATGAATTTTCTTGTTAATAATGTATAGTTTATTCATAATATGTGTCATACTAATGACTAGCAAGAGGTACTGCTTTCGCAAATATTTGATCTCTAGTTGAGCATTACACAATTTGAAACAGGAGAATTTATCCCACATATCTGTTAAGCACTCACTCTAGAAACACTTTTTACAAACAAGGCTGAATGGTGAATGCAACTCAGAAAGACCTTTAGTGGGATGATAATTTCAATTTCTGATTTGTTCAATATTTTAGGTGAAGGAAAAAATGCTAAAATAAAAATTGATTCATATTTAAATAACAATTTAAATAGCAACCTGTTTCAGAAAAAAAAAGTCTGCACAAATTTGTATTATTCCTCACCATAATCCCATAAGGAGGATGCTATAATAAATGGGGAAACATAAACACAATGAATTAAAGCATTGAAGGCAAGATTAGAGCTCATAGCCCTTTACTGAAAATCATGCCAAAATGGTAAAAATGCAACAGTTTTCCTCACTGAACCATCTCCTGAAGCCTGATGTTTTCTTATTCCAAATTATGCCAATAAGCTCTCAAAAAGCTTTTTGAATAGCAGTGACTTGGTAGGTGACTTATTGCAATGCTTGACCATGTTGTCTTGATTTGTCATGTTCCTATCAGATTTCCAGCCTTGAGCCTGGTGTTAAGGTCCCTGAATCCTGACATTGCTGACCTGAGCTGAGAGATGTTTCTTTTACCCTCTTGAAATGTTAGTGGGGGCACTGGCCTGGACTCTCTCTACTGAGATAAGAGCCTGGCAGCGGAATAGCACAGTAGAGGTGAAACTCTTGTAAAACACAGAGCTCAGGCATAATGGTTTGAAGGTGAACACAGGTCAGCACTCCTGAGAGCTCGGTGAGGTGGCACTGACACCACCTCCAGAAACTGTGGTTTTGTAGTGCATTGGTAATTGCAGCTTCTTTGTGAGGAAGTAGCTGATGAAAGTATATGTAGATGACATTCCAGAATTTTCCTGTTTGAGTAAAAGCTGGGTACTTTTGAAAATGGTGTGAAATTTGTCAAGTCACCAGGGTGCCATTTGCGAAATCACTACTACAATAACCTAGTGGCAACCTCTTAGGATTTACCCTATGCTCAAAAATTATTCTTATAATTAAAGGATAAAATCATTTGATAAAAACCTTAACAATAATTTAGATTCAAGAGGAATCCAAAAATTTAAGGCCCCGTTTTTGTCTGTGTACTTCCCCCCTAGGACCCAAGTGAACTCTGAAATTTTCTAATTAACAGTGGGAAATTCTTAAAAGGGATTATTCTCTCTTTATTCCTCAACAAGCACATGCTCATACACACTTTCTTTGTAGAGTTCACTTTTGAGGTTGCTGGTGAAGGACGACCCAGCTTCAAAAAAGGGCTTTCCAGTCTGATTCAGTGAAAGGCATTAAGAGCAAGTAGCTCGGGCAGTGCCCTTGCAGAGCTTGTGGGTCGTTTTTCATGTAGGATGTGATCTGTATGTTGCAAAAGGAATGGCTAAAGGCAGAAGGAGGGAGAATTTGTTTTCCTACAACATGTATATGTTTAATACAGAGCAGAGGTTTCCAGTAATGTCTGTGATACAGAAACTTACATAAATAAATGGCCAATAAACAAATGACCATGGATCTTTCCCTGAGAAAGCAGTAGCTGTCTCAGGCAGGGTCACCCAAACTGGCTGGTGTGTCTTGCATGCTTGGCCTAGAAGTACTCGAGAGATTTCTGTGGGATGTCAATCACCTGGAATTTCACAGAGCCAAAGGCAGAAAAGTCATCTGACTGAAAACAGTGTTTACTCAAAAGTATTTCCAGAGGCTCTCCATACTTGAGGAAGTACAGACTAAACACTTTTTTTCTCACATGAGGAAATTGAGTCACACTGTCAAAGCAGCCGTGGCTATGGAGGCTCAGTAGGACTTGGGTACATCCTTGCCAGACACTCAGGCATGCTTTGTGCACTCCATCAGAAAGAGAGGGGTGTGGGGCAAGAGCTGTAGCTGGCATCCTAGCTTATCTCGGGAGGGGAAGAAAACAATGGCTCTGAGACCAGAGCATCTCAGAATACTTTGCTTTACTTTACTTAGGTTTTACTTTCAAGACAGTTACCGATATTTGATGCCACTGAAACAAAACTATACCATTTCACACAAATACTGTTTTAAAATGGAATTACCCCAACCTAACAAATATGGGAACTGTAAAAAGACATATAATTATTTCTGTTTTCCTTACCAGTAATCTGTCTCCTACCATTTTCCTTGTTCTTGAAATCCAAAGTTTTCATAAGGTTAAAAAAAAAGCTGTTGTTATTTCTATTTTTTTATAACTAAAGAATTCATTTCAAGATAAATATTAGGAGATACAGAGATTTGTTTGTTTAGTTCCCCCAGTCTCCATCCTGAAATAAAGTCTATGTTACATTTATAGTCTCCTGGCGACGTGTTCAAGGTCAAGGAATGTTTAATAAATTTTTCAGGCTTATCTAAGAAAAGTCACCCTGTTCCCCTTGTCTTTTCATTTACTGCATTTTTCTATGTTAGGAATGCCATATCTGAACAATCCATTTCAAAAATAAACAAAGCTCTGTAGGTGGCTGATCTCAGAATGTGCCCGAGATTCATCTCTGTATCAGCTCTAATCTGCATCTCCTTCTAGTTACAACACCTCACCAGCTCTTGAGTGGAAGATATTCACCTAGGAATTGGAAAAAGCATTTTTCCATTGTCCCAGAAAGTTCCTTTTCAGCATGAACATTTCTATGAGTTGTTTATATCCCATTGACTATAACCTTATTACCTTAATTAGAAGCAGATGTTGATAGTTTCATGAAAAACTAATATTCACTGCTAAAATTTCATTTAGATCACCCTACATGAACACCTACAGATAAGTGCAAGGATAGAGTAGTTAATAGAATACAAAAACCTGGAAAAATTCAAAAGCAGCTATTCTTGCTATGTATTTTATCTTCCACAAGTAGAAGCAACAAAATTGATCAACAATAAAGAAAATTCTACCACCTAAATCAAATGATTAACTTATGAGAAAACAGATCTTTTTCCGTACATCACAAGATCATACTTTTCTGATGATGTGATTTACTATGTGGTATTATACAAAATCCTAGTTATACTCAGAATTCATCAACATCATTTATTTTATATATGCTGTTGGTTCAATTCTACTTATAAAGACAACTGGATTCCTGGAGTACAATTTTAAAGGAAAAATTATATCTTTGGTATATTTCCCCAACAATGGTTCACATTACCAAACCAGTTGCAGAGTTAATTATATAGAATAGTATATTTTTCAGTTATGACTTAAGTGAATGATAATGTCTAGTACATATTGACCAACTTGGAGAGATTGTCAAAAGCCTCCAAAACAAGTGCTATACTGTCAGATTGTGGTGTTAGCTGCTCACAAAAATCCATTCTTTCAGTTCAAAGCCAGGAAAGACTAATAAAGCCACAAAAGAAATTAGGAAGTGACTATTACTTAAAAACGATGTTTGAAGGGCAGGTATTTGATATAGCAGTGCAGATGCTGACTGAGATGCCCATATCACATAACAGCATAGCTGATTCAAGTTCCAGCTCTATGCCTGATCCAGCATCCTACCAATGCATATAGTAGGAAGTAGTGGCAATGGCTCAAGACTTAGGTCCCAGCTACCCATGTGGAAGACCCAGACAGAATACCAGGCTTTCAGGTTCAGCCTGGACTAGCTATGGTTAATGTGGACATTTAGGGTGTGAACCAACAGATGGACAATCTCGCTCATGTGCTCTCTCTCACTACCTTTCAAACAAAAATTAAAATAGATAAATAAAATTGTAGAAAGTATATTTGAATCTAGGAAACATGAACAGCACTTTCAACCACTTTCTTTCTGACTTTCATGTGATCAATCTCTCCTTTCAACACTGCCTTCAACCCGTGCTGCAGTCCCTTGGGGGGCCTTCACCAGAAGCCAAACAAATAAGACCACCTCATCTTAGACCCTCAGCCTCCAAAACTGTGGACTAAATAAACCTCTTTTCTTTAGATATTACCCAGCTTCAGACATTTTATTATAGGAATAGAAAGACTGGTAGAAATACCAAATGCTTTTCTCCAGATATGGAACCTCCACTTGGATTTCTTCACATAGACCACACCAATATATATTCCAACCTTTGAAACTGGGGGAAAATGATTTAAAGAAAATTAAAAGTCAAAGTACAGGACCCTTAGATTTTTACAGTGTCATAATTTACTCAGGTTGTTGTAACAACATGCCATTAAATAAATAGCTTCCAAATGGCACAAGTACTTCTCACAGGTGTGGAAGCTTGACAGTCTAGGCCCATGTTTTGGCCTCTAGTGAGGGGGGCTATTTACTGCTTCACAGAAGACATATCCTGGGGTGACCCCCCCCATCACCACTGCATAGAAGAAGGAGCAAGGGAGCTCTCTGGAACCTCTTTTTAATTGAACATTATTCATCATTGCTGCTCCCTCAGCACCTAACCAATTCCCAAAAGCCCCACTTCCTAGCACCAACACACTGGTGATTAGGTGGCGACATGGAATTTGGGGAATATGAAAACATTCAGATCATAAGACACCTGTACCTAATTCAATGGCATCTTATTAAAAAAACAAATCATATTGATTAAATCCTTCTAATACATTCAACTTTGTTTTTATAAAACAATTTTATTGGAATTCTTATTTCATCAAATTGTGTTATATTTAATAAAAATACACAGTTGCATTAACCCATGAAACTGACATAATTAGACTGGGTTCAAAATGCTCTAACTCTTGCATCTCAACTTTCAGGAGCTACAGTGATCAAACTGCTGAAACAGGTTTACTCCAGAGTTCCCTGGACCCTGCATGTGTCCGTGTGTTTCACAGATAGAACAGAAAATCCAAGTAACCTTAAAAACTCAATTAGATAGGTTCATATTGAAAGCTCAAAATAATGCCAACACATATAAAGCACACAACAAATGTTTGCTGTAAAAAGACACACTTAGAACTCATTTCCCCTAACTTCTTACCAGGTGAAAGAAACATACTTGTAAACAGATGCAATTTTTCTTCTACACTGTTTTTTCGTATTGACATTAAATATTAACGTCTACATTCTAGTATCTTCAGATTAAATGATATACCTTGTGTTATTGGTAAATAATTGAAATCAATTCTTTAATCATAACAAATAGAGTTTCCATGGTGCCAAAAACATTTCTAACTTTGGTTGCATTCTTCTCAAAATTAACATGCACACAGATTAAAACTAAGCCTTTTATCACACTAACGCTAAGAAGCATCATCTGCAAATTTTACTATCTTTCAAATCTGGATGCCTTCCTACTGTCTATGACATCTCATAATTACACCAGGCCAACTGACAGAGGCCAGGGTACCAGATGCACATTTACATTACTTAAAACACTGATGTCAAAATTAAGAAGTTGGAAACAACTTGGCAGGGCATCACAGAATCAATAGACAATCATTATTTTAAAACTGCTGTATCGTCATTATCGTAATGACACAGAAAGCACTATTTTATGAGAACATACAAGCACTCCCAACTCCGAATTGAACAAATTCAGAAGTTGAAGTTTCAAGAATACATTATTAAATCCATTTTATTTATAATTTTATTTATGCACACTAATTAGATATGATTGAAATCAGGATGCCAAGAAATTAAAAAAAAAAACTCTTCTATAAATACCAAAGGTTACAATCACTTTTCACAATGATGCAATAACTGGCAGTATCAGTGAATTAAATACCACATGGGAGGCAACTGTGTTCATAGATCGAATCACAAGTAGTATGAGACTGAAATCTCTTATGAAAGAAACTCATAACACAAGCTTCCAAACTGCCCAGTTGGCTGAGTGAGGACAAATTCTTATCTACAGAACCAACAACTGGAGCAAGTTAGTCTACCTCAGCTGAGGAGATGGAGGTTCCACTTGGCGCAAGAGGAAGCAATTGAAGTCTTTTTAAAAAAGACTCCAAAGCAGCAGGCTGCACAGGGGAAGAAACTCTGCAGTTTATAACAGGTCTTCATGAGAGCTATCTGAATCACACACGGTCATAGTGAAGTAAAACAAAGTTTAGCAGAGAGCAGCTGCTACAGTTATTAACATGGAGAGGAGTTGCTATATGTCGCTAACATCTTGGTTATTCTCCAGAGACAACAGACCAGTTCTTAAAAGGAAGGAACATGACCTGATCCAGATTCACCAACAAAGCTAGAAAGGAAATAGTAAAGGAATCTGCAAGAAGTTAGGGTCTAGTTGTTCAGTCTCAGCAAATTAGAGGGGTCTGGAAAACACCCTTTTTCTAATTGAACTGTGTAATAACAGCTTAACTCAAACACTCTTCAAAGTCTTTAGAGAAAGCAGTCAATGACAGCCCAAGTCCTTGGGAACCAGCAACTGCCTGGGAGACCCGGAAGAAGTTCCTGGCCCCTGGCTTCGGGTCAGCTCAGCACCAGCTGTTGGCATCACTTGGGGAGTGAATCATCGGACAGATCTTCCTCTCTGTCTCTCTATGTCTCTGTATATCTGACATTGCAATAAAAATAAATCTTAAAAAATTTTGACCCACAGGGCCCAGCGCGGTGGCGCAAGTGGTTAAAGGTCCTCGCCTTGCACGCCCAGGATCCTATATGGGCGCCGGTTCTAATCCTGGCAGCCCCGCTTCCCTTCCAGCTCCCTGCCTGTGGCCTGGGAAAGCAGTCGAGGACGGCCCAAGGCTTTGGGACCCTGCACCCGCGTGGGAGACCCGGAAGAGGCTCCTGGCTTTGGATCGGCATAGTACCGGCTGTTGCAGCTCACTTGGGGAGTGAATCATCGGATGGAAGATCTTCCTCTCTGTCTCTCCTCTCTGTATATCCGCCTTTCCAATAAAAAAAATAATAATAAAAATAAATCTTTAAAAAAAACTGACCCACAAATTCAAGAAATTCTAGTCAAACTCAAGCAGTAGACATTGAGGAGTTCATTCTTAATGTTGATACACAAAGAGATCCAGAATGCACAAAACAATGTTGAAACTGAAAGTCAAACTACAATAGTTACACCTTCTGAGTTCATGACCTACCTTAAAGTTATAGCAAGAAAGAAAATGTTATAATATTGTGACATGACTCATGAATAACCATACCACAAGTTGCTGCATTCCTTAAATGACAATAAATGTATTTAAGTCTCATTAATTCATGGTGGTATATAAGAGATCATCAAGAAAATCTTGGAAAATATGGGTTCTGAAAACACTATACATGGATTTCTTTTTTAAGTCTTTTTTTTTTAACTTATTCATTCAGTCATTTGTTTGAAAGGCAAAGTAACAGAAAGACAATGGGGGAGATGCTCCATCAGATGATACACTCCTCAGATACACTGCCAGATATGGGTCAGGCTAAAATCAGGAACCTCAACTCCATGATGGTCTCCCACAGGGTAGCTGGGACCCAATTACTCAGGCCCTTTCCCACTGCTTTCCCAAGCACCTTAGCAGGAAGCTGGATTGAAAGCAGAGTACCCAGCATTTAAACTATCACTCGGATACAGAGTGATGATGTCACAAGCAGCAGTTCAGCTTGCTGTGATACAATACTGGCATCTACGCATACATTTCAAAAAGAAGATACCAAAATAAATCTATGATTAAGCTGTATTTTTTTTTCACAAAATTTTTAAAGTATCCTTATGTTGTCTTTGCATGAGAAAAAAAAAGAGAACTTTTGATTCAGTTTACTATTTTCATTTCTATGGAAACTTTGAGGTTTTCTCCTTACTTCTCAGTTATAGGTTAATGTGTAAATTTCAAGAGCTTGGAGCAGGCTGAGACATATGAAGCCAGTTGCTCTGAGATTTCAGGTCACTGGGCAGGACTTGCGAAGAGAAAGAGTTCTTCCTCAAATTCAGTGCAGGTTAAAGTGCTATGGAGACCAGAGAAACCAGACACAGGAAGAGTCTGGAGTGAGAACAGGAGGGCACCCTCAGATCCAAGAGTAGAGGAATACCTTCATTGACATCAGTGAACCCCAACCACTGTGAAGTCCGCATTAATGCATATTTGGAAGCTTTTGGAGAGAGAGAGAAAGAGTTTTAATTTTGCTGTAATCAATATTATGCATTTACTAAGAGAGTTTTGTTTCTGTTGTAATTAACACCATGCATTTATTATGGGAGGAAAACAATTCCATAACAAAAAATAATCTGTATTCATAGAGTGTTGCCTTGAGGCAGAAGACATTATTTAGGTAAGGTTAAGTTAAGAAAAGTTTCCTTTTACTTCCCTTTACTGGCCAAACACAGCTCAGTCTTTCACAGATCCTAGCACAGTTGCAATGTTTGCTTACTGCAACTGAAATACGAAGGAAACTATCATTAGGCAAGGGGTAAGTGACTCATCATTCTTAAAATGCTTCCATGTTCTCTTCTCCCTGCCAAGGCTGCCAACCATCTGCCAATTGTGAAGTATTTTATGATGTGTACACAGGGAGCTAGACTAAGATCAACAATTGATTTCCTTCACTACAAATGACAAAACATATCATGAAACAGAATCACTTAAACTAGTAACCACTGGGTCTTGGCTTCTACCCCAGAAAGCAACAGTCTTTCTTTCTGATGACTGCTTAAACTTGTATTGAACTCAGCATCTCTTGCCCCACTGGCTACAACTATTTAAGCCAAGGGCAAGGGATCCATGGTAACACTGTGTGAGAGGTTTGAAAGAGACTAGGAAGACCAACCAACACAAGCCTCCCAAATTACAGGTAAGCAAGACAAGGTTTAAAAGACAAGAAAAAGTCAGCTTGGACTCTCATATACCTCACAAGGTAGGGCACAATCATCAGTTACTGCTCACTAAGGTATTGCAGATTTCTCTGCACAGCCCTCCTAAAACTGCTCTGCTCCTCAATCATTAACATACGGCTGGTCAGAGTTATAAGCCTGTTTGGATTATCCTAAAATTCACAAAATAAAGTAAAATCACGCTTGAATACTATAAGCTGCTAAACATAATATGAAGAAAAAGAAAAGACACAAGACAGCTGAATAGCACCCTATAACCATTTTAAGGTGCATAGCAGCTGGTTGTGTATAAACTAAAAATGAGAGATGTCAATGAAGCAGTTGCAGGATGTGGTTAAGAACTTGCATTTTCTAACACATTGGTCACTCAGTAGCATGTTAATTACCTTTATGATGTTGTAAACTTCCATGTTTCCTCCTGTGGTTGAATTTGTGTTATGACTTTTCATTGGAGGGGATGATACTCTGCCAGCTCTACTTTCAGATGAAACTGTTGAATTTATCTGGGCAATAAGATGCTGGACCCTCTGCATGGTCCATGCCCGCAATGATGGAATTATGACTGGTTATGAGCTGTACTACTGTAATAATATGGAGGAAATCAATAGGGGGGTGCTTAGCAGAATCGCAGAGCCTATGGAACTGTGTCATAAAATGAAATATTAATTTAAAGAAAAGAAACTGAATGGGTTTCTCAATATCAGTGATATAAGTCAAGGATATGTCACACGGTTTTTACTCAGTACCACAACTATACAACTTTAGGAAAAGTGTATTTTTCCTGAATTATGAACAGTCTGCAAATAATCAAAGTAAGGGGAAATATCAAGGCAAGAAAGAGTAGGTAATGACTGTTTAAAAATACATTAGTATTGGAGTGACATTTGTTGTAACAGTTACGATGCCTGCGTTCCTAGGTTCAATTTCTATCCCTCACGTCTCCATGCCCCTCCATTCCTCCTCTCCCATTGCCCTACTCCTGACTTAAACTTCTTCCTCATGTGCACCCTAGGAGGCAGCAATGATGGGTCAAGCAATCGGGTCTCTGCAATCCAAAATGGACAACATGCATTGCATTCCTTAACCACATCCCAGCTGAGCCCTAGCCACTGTAAGCACTTGGACAATAAACCAAATACAATAAAAGAAAGAATGTGGTCTTGATTATCAACTATATGTTGCCAAGACAAAACAATACAAAAAATGTGATCCTGAAGAGGTCAAAGCTAAAACACTTAATATATTTGAAGATTTTAAAGACAGAATTTCTTCCACTTACTTTACCTGAACTTACCTGATGCTGACAGCTTTAGAGATCTGGTTGGGATATCCAAAGTGACAGAGCTAGCTGGATCTTTTAACATTTGATCATTTCCATAAAATTCTTTACATAATGGCAGTAGCATTTCAAAGGGGCAAGAGCAACACTAGGAGTCCCCTTTGGTCTTACATAGAATCTGATCTATTAAGTTCTATGGGCCAGCATTAAGTCAAAGTCCAGCTCAGATGCAAGTGACAGTAGAAACAGGTTTCATCTCTTCATGGAAAGAGCTATGAAAAACCCACAATCATTTGTAATCCACCACTTTTGCACACTTCATTAAATTAGAATGTAGTTGTAGAAATACCTCATAAACATAAATAAAGATAAGGCAAAGTCTTTTTCAACGTTAGTGTATGCCAACTAATACTAATGCTTTTAAGTGTAACATCCAACTTAATATTCATTATAATCCTATGTGTTATCATGCATGAATAATAGGGTTTACTGTCAGAGACCAGGAAACTGTAATACATAAAAGGTTAAGGAACTTCTCCAAGGTCATGTAGCTGTGGATGTTTAAGCAGACACTGAGACCTAAACAGTCAAATTAAAAATCCTACTCACCTGAATATGATGCTTTGTGAAATATATGAAAGAATATTGTTCAAGCTTTCTATAGCTGTCAGTACACATAGCCACAAAGAGTGACTTTAATAAATACAAAAACTATAGGTCGAAAGTTTTGCTTGGCTTGGCTGATTTCTCTACTTTAGGTTTCACAAAGCCAAAATTAACCCTAGGCAGTAATCAGGGGCTCTGGAAAGAATTCAAGTCCAAGTTTATCCAATTGTTGGCAAAATTAACTTCCTTGTAATTAAAGGACACAGCACCCATTCTCTTGCTGGCTGTCAGCTGGAGGCCACACTCAGTTCCTACAGGCATCTATCCCTTTCCCTTTATGTTACAGCCAACAACAGTATATCAAACATTTTTCAGAATCTGTTTCTTCTGATGTACTACTCCTGGCTCCTTTTCTGCCATGTCTCTCCCCAAGCAACTTCCATGCTTTTGAGGATTTATGCAATTATTTGGGACCATTCAGACAATCCAATCAAGTGTCTTTATGCTAAGGGCTATACACTCACACCTGCAAATTCTCTGTTACTCTAGACTACAGCATATCATAGCTTCCTGGTGTCTACTACAGATAGTCACCACTATTGGAGATCAAAGAGAAAAAAGATCTTAACATGTATCCATGGAAGTAAAACTGAGCTGGTTTTTAACAGATGCTTAAAACATCACAAGGTATTCATTGTCTGTAGGAGGAAAAAGCAAATATTGGCAAAGAAAAATATTCCAAATAAGGAATAGATATTATACAAGTAAGGACACAGAGGAAAGCAGAAGGCATTTGTGGTAAATGATCATGAGTTGAATGATGGATTTGTGGAAACAATTGTTGAAGAGATGCAATAGAAAGCAGAGATAGCTAGCTGATGGGAAACTATAAATGCTACATGGATGGAATTTGAGTTTTATTCAACACACAACACAAAATTATTACGTTTTTGAATGAAACATTGAAAAATTGAAATGATCTTCTAGGAAAATAAATACAACCAGTATATGGGACAGACAGGCATGAGCAAGGCAAAAAGAGAGCCTGCTAAATGAGGGGAATATTATGTACTTGTACAATCATATGGCTGAATGAAAGGAAGAGAAATACCAAGGAAGAAAGAAACAGGGGGCTGGCATGATGGTTCAACGGACTAATCCTCAACCTTCAAGCACCAGCATTCCATAAGGGAATCAGTTCATGTCCCAGCTGCTCTACTTCCCATCCAGTTCTGCTTGTGGCCAGGGAATGCAGTCGAGGATGGCCCAAGGCCTTGGGACCCTGCACCCATGTGGGAGACCGGAAAGAAGTTCCTGGTTCCTGGCTTTGGATTGGTGCAGCTCTGGCCATTGCAGCCACTTGGGGAGTGAACCAGCGGACAGAAGATCTTTCAGTCTCTCTTTCCCTCTGTATATTTGCATTTCCCATAAAAACAAATAAATCCAAAAAAAAAAAAAAAGAAAATCAAAACATCTGGACTATGGGAATGTTGCACATGGAAGAGGGATGAACAATGAAGGTAGAGAGGCATGGGCTGTAATCTGCTTCCAAAAAGAATCCCAAGGCAGGTAAATCATGAACCGTAACTGCAATCTACAGAAAATTACTGCCCTAGAAGGAGAAGTGGGAGTTGGTACCATCAAATTCTTATTTCTCCACCAAAGAGTAAGCTCCCAGCCAGAACACCCTGACTGCAGAATCACATCTGCAGACACAGAAGAGCAGAGATACCTTTATACCCATGAGAAGTTCCTTTTAATATTTGGAGTTATTTTCCAAACAGTGGTTTAATTAATGTTTTTAATTCCTATATTTAATGGAAAATTTACAGTTATGCAGTTGCTTCTGAGGGTTCTGTGCCTGTGAGTTACCTTTTCCTTTTTTTTTTTTTAATCCAAGGTTTTGATAGACTAAAAAGTTTCTGAAATTTTATTTTTGTGAACATTTCTACATCTCAGAATTCTATATATACTTGTTTTAGATCACGGAAGTTACAAGAGAATGGATTAAGAGATCACTCTTGAAGGTACTGCTTAATAAACATTCTTTGTCAGGCCTGCAGTTTACAGGGGGCCATTATCAAAGTAGCCATGTAAATGGGGACATATTGACAATTTCCCCCCTTAAAGCAAGAGGCAAACAGAATTTATACGCTTCAATCACAGCTCCCTTGGGAACTCAGCAAGGGACTTATTTTGTTTCTCTTTTAATAGCTTCTCTTTGGTTCTTTATGGACCAGTTCTCTCATTTCAAATGTCTGATCCCAAGACATAAATTAATTTTAGATGCACCTTTTATCCATCTTGTCTGTTAAGGCAATATTCACTATTTGTTTTGGTTGCCATGGAGATAATTGACTTCCTGCAGTGGTAGGAGTCTTGTTTGGGGGTTTTAAAGGGGTTTGGGTCCAGAGATCCTTTAACTTTCACACAGTGAGGAAAACCATTTCATCAATGGAGCATTTGTATACATCTTCCACTTGTAATTGGCATGATTTTTTATCACCTTATAAAATTTTCCTTTTTATTTTCTATCACTTCCTTTTATATGGTTTAACCTCTCCTCTCCATGGTGCTGACTAAAACCACAGCAAAGGGCAAGCAGTCTCTTTATTACTCTTTTGTAGGACAGTCAGACACAGCATCCCAGCAGAATATTATCTGACAAAACAGCTGAAGAATCTGAGAAAATGGTGTTTTTTAGGACTCTATTCAGGTAGAGCAAGAGGCTACACTTTATCAAGGCAAGAAGCACTTTGAATACCAATTCATCAAATCAATCTCGCAGTGACCGACTGAGGCTGCTAAAGATTGAGTCCCTTAGGAATTCAAGTACTGGTTCTGATATTTACAAACGTGATTGTTGGATTCAGCTGTAAACTGTTAGAACAGGCTACCTGAAAGCCCTTTTCAAGTAAAATGGAAAAATTTCAGAAGAAATATCAGTTTTTAAAATGTCCTCTTTAAGGCATAAAGATAATAAAATATATGCATTCTCTTTTATCTTCCACTTTTTAACTACAGATCATGAAATTTCCTATAATAAATTATCCAAAAACCTTTAATAGCATTTTAAAACATGATAATGAGTAGCACATCATGTTTGATACACTTAATCTTTGAGAATCTTATGTTACACTATTTTCACATATATTCTAGAATTCCTAAAGAACCAAAATCAATTATCCACAAGATTAATATTTTGCTGAAATATTTTCATTGTAGTTCAAAAAGCTGTTACCAAAATGAAAAAAAATTAAATCAATGATCAGAATGAGAATTCTTACAGGGAATACCAGTGCACAAATCTCTAAGAACTTCCTTCAGTTCTTTCCAGTGCACAGCACAAAATCAATTTGCGATGACCCTGAGAATCAGCCTTCTTTAACACATGACAACAAAAGAAATGGGGGATGAAAACAAATTAAAGTAGGTTCTCCAAAGTCTTTTTACCTTCCAAAGATTTCAGTGTATCTTTGAGCTATGAAACTTTTTAAAAGCAATTCTTTAAATACTTATCAATAGCATTGCCTATTTTTACAGTAATAGCTTTCCAACCAACCCTAGGATCTGATGTTTACTTTCTGATTCCCATTATTTGTTTCTTTCACAAATGTATTTGAGGGCATATTATAAACATAGGACTATGCCCAGGGAAGGCAAGAAAACGTGACAAAATCTAACCAGACACAAATGTCAGTATAACACAAAACAGGTAATAGGGTGTGCATGTCCAGCAGAAAACAAAAATGCAAGGAAATAAAAGTGTAGAGAACTACACCCCTATACACTTAGCATGCATTAGTTCATTTAGTATCAATGATACTCTGAAGAGGAAGAGTCCGGTAGTACTTCCAGAAAAGTCTATTTTTTAAAGAGGAGCTTATATGAAGCAGAGCTAAGCCCTCTCTGATTTCTAGCCCAAGTACTCAACCACTAAATTATAATACTTCCCTTAATCAAATAGTAGAGTTGGTGTTAGTGATGGCATTTAAGCTGAATCAGGAAGGAATTAAAGAGGTATAACAGAAGCAAAGTTATTCCAGAGGAACAAAAATACAAATGAAGATCTGCATAGGATTCCCCAAGATGATGCAAATAATAGCTAAGTCTTTTATTACACACACACACACACACACACACACACACACACACACACATTGTATTGAAAGGTAGATTTTTCACTGAGAGAAAGAAAAAAAGTCTTCCACCTGCTGCATCATGCCCCAGATGGCTGTAACAGCCAGAGCTGAGCTGACCCAAACCCAGAAGTCAGGAACTAGGAGCCAGGTGTCTTTTTTGGGCTTCCCACAGAGGTACAAAGGTCTAAAGACTTGAGCCATCCTTTGCTGCTTTCCCAGTCCTTAATCAGGGAGTTGGATTGAAAGTAGAATAGCTATGACATGAACCAACACCCACATTGCATGCAGGTATGACAGACAGGGGATCAGCATCCACTATGCTAGCCCCATAACAGCTAAGTCTTTTTTATTATTATTTTTATTTTTCATGATACAGTGCCACAGGCTCCAGGATATCCCCTTCCAGCAGTCTTATTCCCCTTTTCCCACAGTGTTTTCCCCCATATTACTACAATATCATAGTCCTTCAGGAACAGTCACAACAGCTAATTCCTACACAGCCATATTAACTCACAATGGCAGTCTCATTTTGCAAATAAGAAGAGGTGCAATGATTATCTCAAGGTACAAATGAAGAAAGATTGGGAAATATCAAGTAACTATCCCATAGCCAAGCAATTAGTAAAAGGCAGAGATGATTGGCCTCAGAGGCCCCATTCCTGCATTTTTCTAACCCCTGCACCACCTGCTTCTCAGGAGACTGCACATAAAACCCAGAGGAAGGCAGGTCAGACATCCAATGCTGGACAGAACTCTCTTGGGGTTAGGCTGAGAAGGGCCACAAATTGTCCTTCCCAGGCTGGGAAGTTCTTGTTAGCAGAGCTGTTTGAAACACAATCCTGGAGCAAAGACGAGTCTGGGGGATATATTAAAAGCCAGCAAGGGTGTTTTGGCATAGTACTTGAGATGCTGGTTAAGACACCTGTGTTCCATATCATTGTGCCTTAGTTTGATTTCCAACTCTGACTCCTGACTCCAACCTCCTGTTCATGTAGATTGTGCAATGCTCCAATCACTGGCTTTCTGGCATCTATATGGGAAAGGGGAAACTAATTCCCCAGCTCATGGTCCTCCACTATTGTGGACATCCGAGGAATGAACCAGCACATGGGAATACTCTCTTGCATGCACATGTGCACTCTCCCTCTTTCTCTTCATGAAAATGTTCTCTCTCTCTCAACTTCTCACATTTTTAAAGATACATTTAATCTGTTGTGAAATACATGAAGCATGCTCACCTTCTATACACAATTTTAAAAACACATTTGTAAATAAGTCTCCACACACTTTCATACCACAAACTGAGAGACACAATACAGAAACAGGCAAATACCACACAAGCCTTAAATACTCATAAACAAACCCATATACCATAGACAGAGACATATACATATCACACATGCATCCATACATGCACACATATATGACACATGCTATATATTGCACATGCCCGTACATATACCACATTCACTCATATTCCAGACAAGCGCATATGGACATACAAGGACACTTCCAAAAATTCCTGGAAAATGCAACAGATTATCATGATATGAAATTCATATAACTTTCTCTTAATACATATTTTAAATGCACTTTTTGAAAACCCATCATAAATATCCAAACATGCCACACAATACCACACATCTAGGAGCACCACCCCCAATAAATGCATACATGCCACGCATAAGCAAAAATACATACACACATTCACATAGCAAGCATATTCTTTTCCTGGCCATGGTCATTAATTAAATGAATTTAAAAAGGCAGGGTTCACTGGCTTTTCTTTAAAGATTTATTTACTTATTTATTTATTTGCTTGTTTGAAAGTCAGAATTACAGGGAGAGACAAAGACAGAGATCTTCCATCTGCTGGTTCACTCCCCAGATGCCACAGTGACTGGGGATCAGCCAAGCCAAAACCAGGGGCTTCATCCAGGTCTCCCACATAGTTAGTAGAAGCCCAAACACTTGGACCATCTTCCATTGCTTTTCCAAGGAAATAAAATGAAATCATTTAGCAGGGAGCTGGATCAGAAGTGAAGCAGGACATGTTTCAGCACCATATGGAATTGCACATGTCAGCTTAACCACCATGCTACAAGGCCAACCCCAAGGTTTCTTTAACCTTTGCCTCCCTGAACACCACCCAGACATTGTCCTGAATCCTGAACCTGAAGGAAAGGAATGCTGTATCTCTTTCATCCTCTGTTTCTATTAGCCTGATAGTTAGAAAGTCTTTCTTTCTTCCACATTAATTTGATCTTGTTTCAGCTTAACAAGTACTTAGTTTCCAGACAGCCAGGGAGCTATCTTGGAAAGCCTGAAAAGGGACGTTGGCACCACTGTCCTCAACTTCGCAGATGACATCCTTTTCTTTAAATCTTAAACTAAGGAAAACAATATGTTGCAGAGTTCTCAATTCATCAGAATCTAGAAATTATTGTGTTGAGCCTGAATAAAGTTCAGGGCAGATCAACACCAAAACAATGGTTCTAGCTCACCAGAGAATCCCTGTGTGTGGACTTGATTACATATTTGCCTGTATTTTAAATTTTCTACATTTTTGTAAAATAAGTACATGAACATAATCTTCTTTATTATTTATAAAGAACAATATACCTGTATCTAAACCAAATGAAAGCACTTACTCTTTAGTTAAAATAACTGCCATCTAGATGGCAAATGATATTCAAATTGCAGTTCATACTTGTAAATTTTTTTTAAGGTATCACAAAATTCTTGAAAGCAAAACAACAGTGTTTTAGCACACACAGTTTAACTTTCACTTAGGGACCATGAAAAATACATCCTTGAGAACACACACAGGACATTTACAGGAAATGTGGTCCATGAGATACAGAGCCTCTGTTTGGTCTAAATGGAAGATCACATTTTCATATTTTAAGGTCAAATTACATCAGTTTCTTTCCAGTAAAAAAAAAATCATACTAGAATGTTAATATCTTTAAAACCTCTGAGACGCTCAATCTGGTGATCTTTCAGGATAATTTACTGGAGATGAGACTGATGAGCTACAGCAGCCGGGTAATACCCAGAGTTGTGCTTAAGAGAAAAGGATTTCCAGGATAAACCATTTGCAGGGAAAATTCAATCTGGCATCCTTCATTTTGAGAACCTTCTTGGGGTGGAAGAATAAATTTCCAACATACATGGGCATAGAGTTTTCTCCTTTCCTTATGACTATTTTGAGCAACTGGAATCATTTACAATCTGGACCAATTTATGATTTCCTAAAATGATTTCAGTGAAAGGAACAACCAAAGTGATTTATTTTGGTTTCCTTTCCCTGCCACACCTGTTTGTTGTCCGTGTAGTATTGCTGTATACAATCAAGAATCATATCCAGAGGCCCCTTCTGGTAGGTGCAGAATGACACATAAAATTGCAGGAGACTTCGAATTTGCCCTCAGTAAGCCTGAAATCCAGGAAGATATTAAGACAGTTCAGGGACTATCTAAAATCCAAAAGCACCATTGTAAGGATGAGCCAGTGGTAAAGACTGCATTGAGATTGCACCACATTGCAGGCTAAAGCAGACATGCAGATTCCAACAACGAGATATGAAATTCCCATTTCAGGGACATAAAATCTGAGCCCCGTGAGGGACATCTGGGCTGCAGCAGCAGATGTTTGAGAATCTGAGCTGGAAACTGGGAGTGTTAATGACTACAGGTGGCTATCACACCAAAATGACAAGCAACGATAACAACAACAGCAGCAACAAAATCCATAAAAACCTGAGTGACTTTGATGAGGTTTGTTGGCACATTTTCAAACTGAAAAAGGTTGTTCACAAATTATCTTTCAAGTTGATTTTCTTTGTCTCAGTGTACCAGTGAAATTCTTTAATGAACACTGCCTCCAGCTCAGTGGGATTGGAGTTAGTGTACTGTATGAAAAGCAGGTGAGGCCATTGATCAAGGATGCACTGACAGTTTCTGCTAAAGAGATACAGCAAAGAACTCCCACATTATCTGGCAAGTGCAGGACCATTGCTGCCACTGCCATGACAAGAGGGGACTGGGTCTCTGCAGAGGGCAGCGGGTGGAATGCTATGGAGGCTACTGGCAGAGTCCTCAGGGTTCTTTCAGAACATGTACCACCTCCCTTTCCCTTCATACCTGCAACCTGTGTTTTCCAAAGTGTGACATGCATGTGGAAGGGACAAGTCACCTCAGAGGTTTCCAATGCTGCCAGTAAACATGGGGGAAGGCTCTCTGGTCAATGTTTCTGCTGAGGTCTGAGCAATCAAGAGTCTGTAGGTCAAGTAAACACTGCATCAAAATCACCAGCCCACGGGGAAAAAGCAATCTCCACTATTTGTAAAACATATATCATGTTCCAGAGCCTTACATTTGTTTTCTATAATTGCCATGTAGGGTTAGCTATTGTTAGTCCTTCTTTGCAGGTTTTAAAAGCACAAATAACCTGCCCAAGGCCATACATACAACAGTGATAAGACTTTTTATTCCAAATCATTGCTCTTTCTCTGCTCTGGGATGGAAATAGAGCCACAAGCAAATCATAGATTTCAATTTAAGCAACTTGAAAACATGGTATCGAAATGGAAGTAACTACAGTGGGACTGATCCTAAGAAAAACTGATGAGAAAAAAAGTGTCAGACACCCAGATTATACTACTCTAGTTTAGAAGAAGTTAAGAAAGGGATCCCGCAACAAACAAACAAACAAACAAAAAACCCTCAATTATCAGAATATCCTTCTCACAGGACTGATATTATGGGGTATTACTTATTCTCCACTAAGAATTAATTTCACAGGAATGAATATCTCTCAAAGTGGAGCTTGATGATACACCCTCTCATGCATAATGTCAACTGAAGTGTACTGGATGAAAACCTGGAACCAAACATATTTTAAATTCAAGACTTCCTTCTTTGAGTAGTTAATCAAAAATCAGCAATTTCAAGTAAAATATAGGCATGTGAAATTGCTGTTCTATCCCTTAAAAATAGATGTTCCTTATTCAAAAATTATTGAAATCTCACAGGCTTGAAATGGGCTGAGGCATAGGGATGAATAAGAATGAAAGACAAAAAAAAAAAAAAGTCTGTCCAAAAGAATAGTAATCTTACTCTTTTAGTATTTGCAACATTCTAAATTAGATAAATTTCCCATCATCTTATATATATCGCCCTTTTTTTCCTGTTACAGTGTTCTCTGTGGAGTGTTTACCTTCAAGAGTAAAACATATTGAGATTTATGTAGACTGGGAGTGTGCTGACAAAAAAAAAAGGAAACAATTCATTTATTCTTTTCCACATATCTACTTTGGATATCTACTTTGTGTACTGCTAGGGTTATTGTTCAGAAAAGCAATCAACAATGACTGCTACTGTGGAGCTCCAGTTCCAGGAAGGAGAAAAAAGGACCAAAACCAAATTATTAAAATATAGTGTGGATGTGTGATAAGTAGGGAAGGAGGAAATAAAATTGAGGGAGGTAAGTAATGTCTGGGGTACATTTTTTAAATTTTTATTAATATAAAGAGAACAGATATCATGTATTTTATAGGTATAATTCTAAGAAGATAGCCTAAAGCAGCACACAGTTATGGAAAAGAGAGTTAAGCTGCCACCTGTACTTTCAGCATTCCAGATAGGTACCAGTTCTAGTCCTGGCTGTCCCTGTTTCAATCTATCTCCATACTAACATACCTTGGAAAGCAGAGGAGAATGGCCCAAGTACTAGGGTCTCTGCAATTACAAGTTAGATCAAGAAGCTCCTGGCTCCTGCATCTTGGCTTCAACCTGGTCCCGCCTGGAGCAATGCAGCCATTTGGAGAGTGAATTTGCAGACAGAAAACCATTCTATCTCGTTCCCTCTCTCTGCTTCTCCCTCTCTCTTTGTAACCCTGCCTTTCAAATAAATAATAAAATAAATCTCAAAAAAAAGGATAATCTACTCTTCCCTCCTCTCTATTCCCTCACTGAGTTGATGGTATCATGTTAACAGATTCACTTATGAGCCCCTATAATGCATAGAGAATTTTTAGATCAGTGGAAATATTTTAATCCTGGTAAGCAGACTTTCAGTTGGTGTTAGTTGCATAAGGAAGCTATAGCAAAGTCCAATAAACTGTATCTTAAAGGGCAGAAATGTGTTGTGTTACAGTTCTAGGGCCCAGAAATCTAAACCCAACCCAAGATGACACCATGTTTAGTCCCTTTTGAGGGTCATGAGAAGAAATCAGTTCCATACTTGTCTTAGTTAACAGCACTCACAGTCTGTCCTGTTTGTACTGTGCTCTCCGCCTCTGTGAATGTCTATCTTGGGGTCCACATTTCTCCATTTTATGGATGTGAGTCATTTTACTCTGCCCTCCAATGAGCTCTTCTTATCCTTATCCTTTTTATGTAACCCTGTTTCCAAATAAAGTCACATTCACAAACACAGTTCACAAGAACATAACTTTCTTTTGAGGTAATTAGATTCGACCTATAACAGTTGCTAAATTTTTTAAAAATTAAAAGTCCTGACAATATCATTTTGGAGAGAAGAATCTTTAAAAAGGTTGATTGCACTCATCAAGAGAATGGAGTTGATGTCTGCTTCTATATTTAATAAAGGCTACTTCAGCCTTACAAACATCCATAATGAATTATTTAATGTAAGCTGGCAAAAATAAACCTATTGAACGCAGATGTGGTCTTCTGTTGTTATTGGATTTGGCTATAAAATAAGAGAGAAATTAGTAATCTCTCAGGGACCAGAAAAGCAGAAAATTAGACAGACAAAAGTCTCCTTAGCCCATCAGAGCAACTCCACATACAATGGCACAACCTGTACCAAAATACATTCCTTGCTCCTTAATAAGCATATTTTCTTTTCACAAAGAATAGGAAATATTAGCAAGCTAAATTTTTCCCTCTGCCAACAAGTTAGGGATAATGTGCACCATGCGGATCAGGCTGATCACATAAATTAAGGCTTTAAAGCACAATATATGAGCATTTCCCAACTGAACATTACTTTCTGTTTAAATTAAAAATGTCTAAAAGGGGGTTTATTAGAAGGAGACTATCAAAGCTTTATATGAACATGCTTTCTCTTTTGATCTATATAATTTTCAAAAAGTGTTAGACATATCGTGAATTCTAGCACAACTGGAATTTTAAATCTAAGAATCAGAAGGGAAAATGAAAACAGAAAAGATGTGATTTTGAAGACACGTCTATTTCACTGCAATTAGTCATTAACAAGGGAAATGAGTTTCGGTAAAAAGCCTGCTTTATCTAGCACTTTATCAACCTGAAAGCTCCAGAAAACAAGAAAGCATTTTTAATATCTTCCAATACAAATCTTCAACCTATTAACCACAGGACTACAGAAGGTTGTTATTTGCTTTCTTACTGGTTTGAGAAGAAGAAAGAAAATCACATCTTTGCATCAGTGAGCTTTTCTCCAACAATGGTGATTTGCATGTCAATCTCCTTATTATTAAATATTATCTATGTGATTTTCAACCACATCTAATAGAAACATTAAATCACAGTTGATATTTCAGAAATACTAACTATTTTGACTTTATATAAAGCCTTGAAGAAGATCAAAGTCCTTTCAAGCTTTGCCTATGGGTCACTAAGTGGTCATCTATTTCTGAGGCTTTCTTCAGGCCTGTCAATATGAAAATATCACATATTGGGAGAGTTTACAGGTTCTGTTCTTAAAGAACTCAATGCATGCCTCCATGGACTAGGAGATTATCAAATAGTAAATGCAGTGTTCATAAGGTGTCCAATTTTGGTGGCCGTGAGAAGCAGTATAAAAATACCACTTTCCTTCTCAAAACGTGAACTAGAAAAAGCTGTTAAGGCTTCTTTCACTTGCAAGGGTATTCTACCAAGTTACTAGACCACAGAATATTCAAAATATGCAAAAGCATATGTGCTGTTGAAAATCTTTATTTATTCATTTGTGAGGTAGACAAACAAAGCTCCTACCCATGGTATATTCCCTCAAATGTCTGCAATGATCACACTAGGGTAGGCTGCACCCGAAAGCCAGGAACCCAATCCAAGTATCCCACATTCAGTGTCAGCAACCCCATCACTTGAACCATCACCATTGCTATCCAATGCTTTATATTACCAGAGAGCTAGGCCTCGGAACCAGAATCACATCAAACTCAGAGACTCCAATGTGGGATATTGGCATTTAAGTGACATCTTAACCAGTAGGCCAAATGTGTCCCCAGAACCATATGCATCAGTTTAACTCAGATGCCATGCAAAATACCACAGCATAGGCCATGAAATGGTTGAGTTTTTTTTTTTATCACAGTACTAGAGGGGACAAGCCCAGGAACAATGTGCCTGTAGATTTTATTTCCCCTGAGTCATTTAGGAAATGTTCTGTTCAAGGCCTCTCCCCTTGCCTTGCAGGTGGCTCTCCCCTCACTGTGTCATCACATGGACCCTTTATGTGCATCCCTAATATATCTTCCTCTGAGTTCCAATCTCTTTTTCACGTTAGGACATGGTTACAGTACATGCAACCACCCTAAAGACCTCATTTTTAACTTAATGACTTCTTCAACATCCCTACCTCACATATAGTCACCTTTTGGGATGTCAGGGACTAACATTTTAATACAGGAATCTGGAGAAAGAAGTCAATTCAGGAAGCAAAGTAGGAGCCATCAGTTGGACTCAGTGGTCAGAGAACTTTTATGTTCATAAGGTTTTTTTATTCTTCCTCCCTGAAAGATGGGTGGGGTCTTTGCCTCAGTCAATTGTGAAACTTCGAATGTCTGATCTGCCAGGAAGAAAAATTAGTAGAATAATGACTTAGTAAGGCAGCATTCACACCCTTCACCACTTAGATACCAGTTTCTCCATTCTCCTCTAGGAATAAAGAGAAAATGCTTCGTAAACCAACACAATGTGGATTTTAAGAGTCAAAACTTTGGAAATCTCAAATTGGAATATGAGACCTGCTAACAGAATTGAAAGCCTTGGCTCACACAGTGTCTAGAGCAATTAAAAGTTGTTTGAATAATGTTTTTCTTTGCATATTGGCTGCCATCATGCCTGTTTTTCTTTGCATCTCTCTCCAAAAAATGACTCCTGTACAACAAGGAATTACCACATATTCACAGGATTCCCCCATTCCCAGCATGATAGTAGACACACAGCCCACTTGTCAGTTACAATCCATTAGGAATGCACCTTCTTGACAAAGATTTTAGAATAGTCACAGGTAAGGCAAGCTGTAAAAATGCAAATAACATCGCCTGTGGCTTTTCTGAGTAATCTGATTCAGGTTATCTGCCCGTTCTGGCTGTGAGACAAGCAGTTTGATCTTATCAGAAATCATGGATAGTTCACTTTTTCCTATTGCCCTATATTGTCTAGTTATAATGCTTTCCTATAGAGCTACATGAGACAACTGAGTATCACTGACTTCCTACTGACTGAATTTGGTTTTTTATTTGATCTGTGTGAATTCCAGTCAGAAAAGAGCCTTCCCTGGATGGCTGCTGGTGGTTCAGGGCATGTGCATAGAGATGTCATGGTGGTTTTGAAATTTTACACAGTATAAACTAATTTTTGTTTCTTCTAATTCAATATTGGACATTATGCATTTCATGAAAGTTTTCAGTGATGTAAACACAGAGACTACTAAATAGTTAGTGGACACATGCTCATTTACATTGTGTGACTGGAAGGAGACAATGTATGTTTTCATCGTGGATTATGAATGTGAAATTTGCCTGCCAGCAAAGTTGTGTTTCTCAGGGGGATGATTTCTCTACTCCCTCTAATTTGCAAAGATTCCCATGGGAAAAGGTATGTAACAGCCGTGAGAGACATCACCTGGCTCAGACAAATGCATTGCAGCAAGGCTCTCTCCCTCCCCCCTCTACATCTTCCTGCACATGCAGGTCTTTCACTTGTCAGAATACCAGAGGTCTCTGATCTTCTCAGGGGTATCAAGGTGAAGAAGACAGAATAAGCAGCACATGAGGGCCTGAATGCTGTTTCCTAGGCTTTCACTCTCACTCTCAGATTACAGATTATCTAAAGAGAAAATTTCACTCAACCACAAAATTCGTTCAGCCCCATGAAGCTCAAGATGGTATTAACCAACTCTTTCCAGAGCACCAAATACTGAATTTTTCCTGTGAGAGAGGAGCTGATCTTCACGGACACTTGTCTATTGCTAGAATGAAGAAGGAAGGTGAACTCTATGCTCTGCTCATAAAGCACATTTTTGCCTTCCCTCTCACTCTTCTTCTGAATTTACTATGTTTACAACTACACGCTATGACTCTGGAGATAGAAAATCTGATGCTGTCAGCACAAGTGGAACAAAATGAAAAGGGAAAAAACCTGCACCCATCTGGACTTCCATATGCTCTGTAACCCAGAGGCTAATATCATTCCTTGAATGTTGGTTATAAAGCAATGTGATATGGATAACTGCTATGCACTGAGCTTATTTAGACAAGTGTTCTTTCTACTCAATAAACCTTTGAAAGGATTAAAATAGAATCACTTTCAATTATCTGTCTGTAAGTTGTTCCCTTCCTACCTGAATTTTTACCACATTCTGCAACAGAATCATACTCTTACCCAGTAAGTCCACTTACATTGGGTCAACTTAGTATAGCAAGAAGAAACGTGGAGAATATTGGACAATTTAATGTAACAAGGGTACTGGGTGTATAACCTGGCAAAAGACTGCCACAAAATTTGCCTAATGCATTGGGGCCAGATTGGAAAACGTTTTTCAGGTTACAATATTGGGAAGCCTTTGGAGTCATTGGGGATCTTTGTTTTAAAGAAACAATTCCACAGCCCGGCACGGTAGTGTAGTGGTTAAAATCCTGGCCTTGAATGCACTGGGATCCCATATGGACACCAGTTCTAATCCCGGCAGCTGCATTTCCCATCCAGCTCCCTGCTTCTGACCTGGGAAAGCAGTCAAGGATGGCTCAAGTCCTTGGGACCCAGCAACTGCCTGGGAGACCCAGAAGAAGTTCCTGGCTCCTGGCTTGGGATTGGCACAGCATCAGCCGTTGTGGTCACTTGGGGAGTGAATCATCAGACAGAAGATCTTCCTCTCTTTCTCTCCTCCTCTGTATGTCTGACTTTGCAATAAAAATAAATAAACCTTTGAAAAGAAAAGAAAAGTAAAGAAACAATTTTAGGCCCGGTGCAGGAGCCTAGTAGCTAAAGTCCTCGCTTTGCATGCACCGGGATCCCATATGGGCACTGGCTCTAATCCCAGCAGCCCCATTTCCCATCCAGTTCCCAACAGCCGAGGATGGTCCAAAGCCTTGGGACCCTGTGTTCACATGGGAGACCCAGAAGAAGCTCTGGGCTCCTGGCTTCAGATCAGGACAGCTCCAGCCTTTGCAGCCATTTGGGAGTGAATCAACAGATGGAAGATCTTCCTTTCTATCTTTCCTCCTCTCTGAGTAGCTGCCTTTACAATAAAAAATAAATAAATCCTAAAAAAAAAAAAAAAGAAGGAAAGAAACAGTTTGGAGCCGGCACTGTGATGCAGTAGGCTGGGCCATCAGCTGCAGCACTGTGATGCAGTAGGCTGGGCCATCAGCTGCAGCACAGATACCCTAAATGGGCATTCGTTTCCATTCCGGCTGCTCCACATCTGATCCAGCTCTTATCAATACACCTGGGAGAGCAGAAGAGTTATCGTCCACATCCCTGGGCCTTTGATATTCATGTGGGAGAACCCGATGTAGTTCTTGGCTCCTGGCTTTAGCCTAGTCAAGTCCTGGTCACTGTAACCATTTCAGGAATGAGACAGCAATTGGAACATACACAGAGAAATGCATTTCAAAATAACATAAAAATAAATCCTTTTTAAATAAGCAAAACTGCTGACAGGATGGACAGTGCATATGAATCATCATCATCATCATCTGAGAGAGAGATTGCATGGGTAAAATATCTGTGACCAATGATGAAGATCAACCTAAGGACTCCAGAAGGGATGGGGAGGAAGCACAAGGTTCAATTTTGTAGTCAGACTTTGACCCTTGCAAAAATACTTTCTTCTCTTCAAAGAAACAAAGCAAAAATAAGCTCCCTGAGGAATCCTTCTGTGGATTTTCACAGACCTTTACATATGGGGAACAATATTAAGGAGACTTTTAGTAAGCTTGTCGGGGTTTACCATAAAAACAAAAGGAAGGTCTTAAAATACATACCTGATTTCTGTATCTTACAGGACAATAATTTTTTCAATGGTATAAGTTTTATCCATATTTTTATTTCTGAGAGATACATAGTAATTGTACTTACTTATGGTGTAAAATGTGATATTTTTAATATTTGTATAAAATGTGCTCTGTTCAGATCAGAGTAATTGGCATATCCATCACCTCAATCATTATTTGTATTGCAAATACTCAACTCCTTCCCTACTAGCTATTTTGATATATACAATTAATTCCATTCAACCTTAGTTTCACTGTGATACAGAACTTAAGAAATCACTCCTTCTGTCCAGCTATACATTTGTACCCATCTTCCTACCCCCATTGTTCCACCTTCTAAGGTTCTGGTCCCCACTCTTCTCTCTAGTACGAGATAACCTTCTTAGCTTCACCATATAATTCAGAACACACAGAGTGTGTATTTATCATTCCTGAATTATTTCACTTGATGAAAACCCTTTAATACATCCATGATGCTGCAAATGACAAAATTTCATTTTTTAAAAGTTCAATAATTAATAATACTACCCTTCATCATAAAGCAAATTGCTTCTTTCTTATTTGTAAAGGCTGTAGTTTTCCTACATTCTAATGTATTCCTTTATTCTGAATATAAAAATATTCATATTTGTTACTTTTCAGTTTTTTGTGCTTTGGACTTTCAATTCTGAAATAAAAAACTCCAATAAGATTCTTGATCATCCTTCTTACAGCATAGTTCATAATGAAATCATGAAAACTAATCGAATGTCAGTGATTGTATTTAAATGCTCTAAGTCCTCTTGCATAGGCGTCCCTTAAAGCCAGAGCACAATAGTCTTTATACCAATTGCTTTTTAACAGCAGGTATGAAAGAGTTAAAAAAATACCATTTTTTCCTGTAGAAATTTATCTCTGATATTAAAGTCTGGTTCCAACTCTCATTATGTGACAAAATTTGAAATACCCATGGCTCTTTAGATAGCATTAGCAAACATACATTATTATCATATAATTTTAAAATATTGTACAAAGTCACCTTTGGGATAACTGTATGTTACACAAATTTTCACTTGATTGAAAGAATGGGACAATTCAGTTGGACGTTGTTTTGTAGGTCAGCAGGTTCAAGGTTACCCTCTGGAACAGCTTCAGAACCACCCAAGGACATGATGCGAATTAGACTGATGTGCTGACCTTGGCAGAGCTTGGCATGCTGGTGCTGAGAGACCCACAGGCAGGAATACAGGAGAGTCAGGGCACTCTGCGTTCATGGTAGGTAGCAAGAGCATACAGTGGACATGTTTTAAGAGACTTAATCGTTCCTAAAGAACTGCTGGTGAAGATTATTGGAAGATTTGACAGAATTTCATTTCTTCAGAGAGACAAATATGTCCAATTTCTACCAGTAGTTGTTTTTCTTATGAGAATGTTTACAATTTCCAAACATGCAGCATTTGTTAAGGCATAGTTTGGAGCACAGATTGCCATGGTATTGGTGAGTCAGCCTCAGAAGCCTTCACCTGTTTTCACAAAAGAACTGCAGAAACAAACAGGAAGCAAACAAGCTTGTCAGTTCGCTATGGAAGCAGCAGATCAGCTGTCACTCTACTTAGTTTTAAATTTTTTTTCCAAAGACATGAAAATGAGCATCCAATACCACCTCTCACTTCTCCTAATCAAGGCAGTAGTACTGAGATAATCCAAGTCACACAGAGAATGTAATCGGAGTAGCTGAAATAGGGCAAAAAACTATATGGATATCTTTGCATGTAAGCTCAATAAAGACCCGGCCCTAAATGAGCTTTACCGGGCAAGCTTTTTCAATGAGCTTTCTGAATTGGGTATGTAGTCTTTAAGGGAAGCTTCTATTTTCTCCAGTATAAGACCACATTTCAAAAGCAAATTGGAGACCTGCATGAACAAGCAGGCAGTTAGGCAGCTAATTACTGTTTGCAATTCAATTACCTAATTACTGTGGGCAAGTGCATGGCGTTTGTGCAAGCAAACAGTCCCACCCACAAATATTGCAGATTTGATTAAGAAGGCTTAGGTGCAAAGATCCATGTTCACTGCTAGTGCCTAATAAACTCAATAATTTTCCCTCTGGGCCCAGGAAAGACTTGGTTAAACACTCTTCTGGGATTGGAGAAAAGTCTGCTTATAAGAACCTCACCAGCCTCTCCCAACATCATCCTACCACTTATCTGAAGCTTTGCCTAGCTACTCAAAGTGTGGTCCTCTAAGAGCTCCTTAGAGTGAGAGAATCTTGGGTCACACTGCCAGAGCTTCTGAATTAGAATCTGCCCAGTGACAAGATGCTCAACGGATTCAGAGGCACCTTTGTGTTGGAGGTGCAACTTTTCACATGATTGTTCAAAAAACAAGACTACTCTGGGTCTCAAGTTACATGAAGTTAATTCTGTGCAGCAACTGTCCTTAGGAGCTTTACATTTAAAATCAGAACAAGGCTGGAGGG
This sequence comes from Ochotona curzoniae, assembly GCF_017591425.1. Classification (NCBI taxonomy): domain Eukaryota; kingdom Metazoa; phylum Chordata; class Mammalia; order Lagomorpha; family Ochotonidae; genus Ochotona; species Ochotona curzoniae. The sequence continues at coordinate 34,755,513 of NW_024466502.1, read as the reverse complement.
AGGGAAATGAGCAACTGTCACTTAGCTATAAAGACCAATCTGGGTGCTTCATGAGAAATCTCAATAAATCACAAAAACACGGATACAGAAAGTACCAAGCACATTTCCTGGAAAAATCTAGAGATGATATATTTGACTATTTTCCTACAAAGTCCATAGATACATCTTTCACACCTTATTCCAGGAACATTCTCCACCCATTTAGGATCCATTTCATCTGTAGCATTTGTTCTCATCTGTGACTATATGTTCATTGGCAAAGCTATTCTGTGAATATTTTGAACCAAGACTTTGAGTTGAACTACTCTGTCCAATCTGCCTCCAGAGAAAAGACTGTGAGAGGACTCTATTTTGATGTCTCTACAGAGATGAATCACACTAAGCCACTTCTCAAACATTACTGAGGGGATGGTTATGCAGCCTCAGGGACAAATATACTGTTTTAACCATCTCATCAATCTCACTCTGCATGGTGCTGGAACCTAAGAGCAGTACCATTTTGGGCAGAATTGAGTAGTTTGTCTTCAGGATAAAGAACAAAAGTAACGCATGGTAATCAAGGACCTGACCCTACCACTAGCCAGTTTTGTGACCCTGAGCAAGGCATTTACGTCTTAGTCTGTTTGCTCCTAAAATGAGGGGACTGAATTGGATAGCTATCTAATTCCCTTCCAATTCCTTCTATAATTCGTCATCATCCTTTCACACTTGGACTCAGGACTTCTAAGTCCAAGTCTAGCTGCCAAGCACCTGTATAAAATGCACTAAGCTGTCCAATGCCAAAAAGGTCCCTGTTGTGGGAGTTCTCAGCTATTCTAGTCATACTTTTCCTACTGTGAATCTTTTCCAATTCGAAGCTTTCTTCAACAATCTATTCCATTGATAACCTTCCCCCCCAAAATGAGTCATGAAGTATTCATTCCAAATGTAAATGAATCAACTTCCCCATAGAGTTTTTAAATTTGGATGTGCTAAATGTACTTAGCACAAAGGACTCAATTTTTAATGATGAAATTTTAACCCATCTTCATAATAAGGAAATTGTGACATTTCTATAAATAGTAGAAGGCCTGCTCCACAGACCACAATGCACAACACTTGTTAAGTCAGTAAGTGAAGCCAAAGAGATAAATTCACTTGCCCAAGGAAATGTTGCAGAAATTAATGCTAATATTTCCTGAGTCTCAATGCACTAGGGAGGTTCACCTTTTTTATTGTTATTACTATAAAGGCTACTATAGTTTGAGGTAAATGATGACCAATCAGTAATTTGATGAACTTGACCTCCCAAAAGATGAAGGGCAGGCCAGATCCCAGACAAGGCACAGCTATTATTTTAAGGTTTCTTCTGTAAAGGAAGAGATATCCAATCTTTCACAATAATGCTTTCCAATAGTTATTTGAGCTAAAATTAGTGGACTCTAAAGTAAAATCAGCCACTCAACAGCTGGATAGGAAATATAATACTGCTTAAGTACAGAGATTGTTACAATGTAAAGATAAAGAAAAGCAATGATATCTCAGGAAATCTGATTCTCACTCACTGGAGTCAGGGACTTTCCACCTATGATTTCCATGGGACTTGATTTCTAGTGTTTCTCATTTTCTGGAAGTTCTTTGAAAGAAAAAATGACAGGTAAAGGAAACAAATCAAACCTTAAATGAAGTTATTATAAGTAAACAGAAGATCCAACATGTACATGCACACAAACTGCTAAAGACAGGATAAACTAAAGACCTGGTATGGTGGCTACATTATCTAAAAAATAAAAATAGAAAGAAAAAAAGAAAATCAACTTAAGACATGTACATCTATGTTTATTTTAAACAGATCAAGAAAAACTACAGTTCTGTCCTTCAGAGTTAGGCGACAACCAGAGGGTTGCACTAAGTTTTGAAGTCAGTTTTGATTTCACATTCAAGAGACAAATGAACAGCAGTAAGGGGAGCCCGAGGAGTGAAGAGATGCCGCACCCTGTCATGTGAGGAAGGATAGGATTGGAGCGATTAGTCTCAACAACAACAAAAAAGACCTCAAGTGACTGCATGACCACCATTTTCAGGAGCAGCTGACAGTGCTGTGTGCACTTCTAAACAGTGGAGCCAAGGGCAGTATGAAGGATATGTGTAGAAAGCACTTCCAAGCCATTAGGAACACCATTACCAATAGAGATGACCTCAGGAGTTCATTTGTCAGAGTAGTTTAATCGCTTCTGTTTGTTCTTTAAAAAAAAAACCAGAGATTTATTTATTTTTATTGGAAAGTCAGATTTACAGAGAGAAGGATCTTCCATCCATTGGTTCACTCCCAAAGTGGTCACAGCAGCAGGAACTGAGCTGATCTGAAGCCAGGAGCTTCTTACAATCTCCCATGTGGTGCAGGGTCCCAAGGCTTTGGGTCATCCTCAACTGCTTTCCCAGGCCACAAGCAGGGAGCTGGATATTAAGTGGAACAGCCAAGACACACACCAGTGACTATATGGGATCCATCATGTACAACGTGAGGACTTTAACCATTGGGCTACAGTGCCGGACCCCTATTTTTATTCTTTAAAGGAGAACCAACCATAACATCTGTGGAAGAACAAGTTGACCTTTACTGTTCCTCCCCAACTTAGAGCCTAGGAAATGAGGTGGAAAGCTGGACAAACGTGAAAGCAGAGAGGGGCAAAATGGCCAGATGTTTATTACTCCTTTAAATGCAACCATTCCTGTTTCAGGAACAGCGACAAAATCATTCATTTTCACAAGTAGATATTTATAGTATACATTGCTGACAAGCATCAAAGGTGCTTTTACAGAATTAAGACTATTAAGGCACTCTTGATGTGACTGATACAACAAGGCTATCACCTATTAGTAAGCTTCAGTTTTTGCTAATGAGATACAAATGTCATGTTTTAACTAGAAAATTCTGTTTTTCTGTACCTAATATGTGAATTATTTTCATTTTCCTTATTTAAGGCTATCATAACTCATTAGCAAATTTTATTTTTACCTGATTGGTTGAGCATACATCATGTTAACGATAACTTCTTTTTTTAAGATTATTTGTTTAGCAGCTGGCATGATGGCTCAGTGGCTAAATCCTCATTTTGCAAATGCCAAAACCTGACACAGGAGCTTGTTGGAGTCCCAGCTTCTCCACTTCCCAAACAACACCCTGTTTGTGGCCTGGGAAAGCAGTAGAGGATGGTGCAAAGCCTTAGGTCCCTGCACACACATAGGAGACCCAGAAGAAATTCCTGATTCTTTTGGACTGGCTCAGCCCAGATGTTGTGGCCACTTGGAGAGTGAACCAGTAGAAGGAACATCTTTATCTCTCCTTCTATCTCTCTGTAATCCAGCCTTTCCAATAAAAATGATTAAATCTGAAAATAAAACAGATCAATTTTGGGGATGGCAGATTTCAGAGAGAAGAAGAGATGGAAAGAAAGATCTTCTATCTGCTGGTTCACTACCCAAATAGCCATAACAGCCAAATATGAGCCGATCCAAAGCTAGGAACCAGGCACTTCTTCAGGTCTCCCACACAACTACATCTTTCATTGCTGTTAGGCCACAAGCAGGGAGCTGGATGGGAAGTGGAGCATTTGGGACTTGAATGGGAGCCTGAATGGGATGTCAGCATTGGCATGCGGAAGATTAGCTAATTGAGCCATCATGCTGGCCCCTAATGGTAAGGAAGCAAGATGCCTTCACTTTGCATTTTTTCTTTTTTCTTTGTTACTGCTAGTGTAACTGTAATTAAGATGTGATTGTCTTCAGTACTGTGGCCATCTGCGTTATTAATAAAAAAAAATGGAAAACAAAATCTGCTTCTTTCTTCATACTTGTATCACTTCTGCTCCAGAATCCAATGATCACCTTATTTCAACTTGCCCAAGAGGTCTGAACTGTTTCCTTCTTTTCCACATCCCCACTTTGAGAGCTTGCGAAGTTCACCTTTTCTCAGTAGATGCAAGACAAACCACTAAACTCCTGACAATACACATCATAATCAAAAGTGCAGATGTCTACAGCCACTAACTGGCAAAGGTTATCTAACAGAGAGAAAGGGCCCTCTGCAGGTTTGTAGGATTGGAATTGCAGTACATCACCCCCAGGAAGAGCCAGAGACCCAAGGAAGAACGACATGTCAATTCATAGATGAGTGACCATCTTTCAAAATTGAACTAATGAAAAAATATTTTACAACTCTTTGGTAAAAGGCAAAAGAAAAGGATGCAGATTTCTGAACAGCTAAGTTGCAAAATGAGACCTCTATGTACTCAGAAGTAAGAGAAAATGCCTGTAAGGTAGTCAGAGAAACTATGAAATGGAAATGTAAAGAAACCAGCAGCCATTATTCATCTGACTTTTGGATTTCTCTGGGATATAGTGAGTGAGCCAAGGAAAATGATTATGCCAGATTGTACCTGAGGAAGAATAAAAATAGCTTCACATAAGAGAAGCCCTGGGCCAGTAACATTACATTCCCAAAAAAAGCCCTCTGAAGGGCCCATGCTGTCACATAGTAGTTCTCTCCAGATGCTCAAGAAATATGTATTGACTCAAGGACTGCTCCTCGGCAGGTTAACTTTTCAACTGCTTCAGATTGCATTTAGTTTTAAAGTATGTTTAGATTCCATGTTTCCTATAATCACCATTATTTTTACCAAGTGTCTAGGATATACCAGAGGATTAGGGAAGCAAGAAAGCCCACAACAAACAAGACACATAACAAAGATCTTTCTCCAAAGTTTGAGGAACTGCTAACCTTCCCTGGAACACCCTAAAACAAGGAATATCAGAAAACCAGTCCCTGGGTCTAAGTCAGCCGACCTAAGATGCATGGAATCAAAGAGAAGTGACTGGTCCACAAGACACCTGTTCATTCCTGAATTTCAGAAGACACTATGGAAGAATTCAAGAAAACAATTAGCATCACCACAAGCTCATTGGTAGAAAGAGGATGATACATCCATATTTTTATTTCATTTAGTTATTTTAAAAACTCCATGAATTTATAGGGGTGGTTATCATGATAACAAATTAGCAGGTAAAGAAATAATGCAAGGAATTAGGACTCTTGCTACCTGCAAGAAATATTCAACTCTAAAACTGAGCATTATCTTCATAATATTATTAAATTCTCTTCAATAAGAAAAACTATTAATTCCACATTAGTTCTAAGAATTGTTCTAGGTTTAGTTGAGTTGGTAAAATCCACAAGAAATTTAAATACTAAACAGGTAACTAAATAATTACATGTTTTGTACTGTGGATTGCAACAGACACTCATAAAAGATTCTATAGTGACAACAGAATATGTTCAATTTGGAGGGTACCAAAGTTACGAATATTTTGAGCTAGTTCTTAAGCCAAGAATAGGTGTTCTCAGTGGAGCATTGGCAAAGAACCACTTGAAAGCAGAGAACTGAGTCTTAGAAATATGCAAGCAAGTCAATTAGAGACACAGAGTCGAAGCAGGATTGTGAAGAGATTTAGCTGCTAGGTTAATAAATTGGGACTCAGCCATATAGGTGAATAGTAGCTATGAAAGGATCCTCTAAAAATAGTAAGTAAATGCTATTACTAATAGCCTATTAAGAATAGAGTGCCAGGGAGTAGAAACCATTCTACCAACCAACTGACTAGAAATGAAAACAGCAAGAATCCTTTTTGCTTATTCTAACCTGCCTCTACCCAAGCTGACATCACATTCACTCTCCCTTCTACACTATCCAGGAGATATCAAGTGTAATTGAACATCCATGGCAAGTTCTATGTTGGCAGTGAAAGGAGTCATTCATTTTGGCTACAGGATCTTCATTACAATTGCATGAGGCTTCCACTGTGGACTATATTATGAGAGTATACACAGTGCTGGCACAAGGAGCACCGCATGGTAGAGCCAGCTGCACATGTCATGTCCAGCTTTTAGGCACAAAGGAAATGAGAGCTTTGAAAAAAATCCATTGGCCATTATCATTGTGATTCATCTTTCCATCAGCACCAGGATATCTCAGATAACACTGTCGTGCTCTCTGGGGAAAGAGAACTAGGACAAGGTTGAAGGGAAGGGGTTGTCACTGTGGAGTCAGGGGCTCTCCTCTGAGGCTCTAGCTGCAGACAGCCACACTCCATGCTGACAGCTGAGCCAAGGGCTTCTGAACAATTGCTGAAAAAGCCTTTATAAAATAGAATATGAACCATGCAGCCTACTGCTCTTGGCAGGGGTCGAAGAAGGTAACAGTAATTTTCTCTGTCTGTGGTAACAGAGCAAGGAGAGAAAGTGTCACAAATGTAAGGGAGAGGAAATGAGAGATTTTTATGCTGAGACACTAAATTCACTAGAGGCTGAAAACTACAAAAAGGAAGATTGCACAAAACAATCCTTGCATTTCATGTGGTACCTTCAAGAAGCATTGGTGCAAGGATATTTAAGTTATAACTGTCTTGTCTGTAAACAAGGCACAATGATTGTACCTAAAACTTGGGACTAAGCCACCGGGTGTTAGATGACTTGGTGCTGGTTCCACATAAAAGCAATTTATTGTGGAGATTGACTCAACAAAATTGTGGGAGTGTGTAAAACTCTCTAAAGCTCTTATCCTTGCATCAGATGCTGGATCTTTAATGTCTGCTGGGTGGACAGTCAGAAACGGAAAGTGGGTGTGAAGTAGAGAGAATGAGGACACGCCAGATGCCGTGTCAGCCCTTCCCTGTCTCCCGCAGGGAGATACAGTCTCCTCTTCCCAGGGTTATGCACATACACAAACCCGGGCCACGAGTCAGAGAAGCTGAAAGAGGACCTGGGAAGGAGGAGTAACTGCAGTCCACCTGCTCTTCACCTCAACAAGGTGGTGGGTAACAAAGTACACAACCTCAAAATCTGGGTAAGACAAAACAGCAGATACTTATTCTCCTGTGATGTTATGGCTAGAAGTCTACAAAGTGTCTACCGAGCCACACATCTTAAGGCCCTTCAGAGCCTAAGGAAGAATCCTTCCTTGACTCCAAAATTCTGGTGTTTGCTAACAGCCCTTGTTGTTTCTTTGGTTTTGGTAGCATAAGTCTAAGGGCTGCTCTGTCTTCACGGAGATTTTTTCCCTACAACTCTCCTGGTATGGTACTCTCATAAGGACACCATCATACAAGACCTTGGGTCCATTCCAATTGAGTACTTATCTGACTACTTATATTTTCAAAAATGCTGTTTTTAAATTAAATCATATTCTGAGGTTCTACATAGTCATAAACTTTGTGGTGAAAGCTTCAATTGACTACAAATATTGTAATAGAAAATCTAGAACAGAAAATAAAAGGAAGTTGGAAAACAGAATTCACACAAGGAACATGGACACCTATAAAAGGGGTAGCTTTGATGTGATCAGGAATATAGTTAAGACACCAGGGGAGCCTAATATGTTAACATTAGATATAGGAATATGTAGAAGATTGGAAGGTATGCATTTGCTGCTTTCTCATTTTATTGTGTTTATTACGTTATGAGATATAATGTATTGTTAATTAAAAGAGGCAAATCTTACCAAGCAAAAAGCAAGATGTAATATTTACCTCTTTAAAGTAACAATATATTGTATCCCATAAGTGGACCCAAATACTGACCAAAGATGGGTTGATCACTTGCAAACCTGTAACTGTATTTTCATGCTTGATTCCAGGAAAATATCTTGGTTCTCCAAAACAGCTTGCAAACAGGCATAGGTAAGTGACAAAATGCCAATATGCCAATGCCACGGAAGTTATCTTGGATGAGCAGGCTTTGGATCCTGCATCAGCTGCTCAGAAGACATCATGCATTTGAGAATAGGAACTGCCACATACAACCACAGCCCACACTTGAAAGGTAAAGGAAATGTGTTCAGAAGAAGCAGAAGCAGACAAAGCCCACAAGAAGCTCCTTATCAACCAGGCTGAAGCCTGCAGGTCTAAGAGTAAGGAAGCCTCCAAGCCAAGAAGGAGATCATCAGGACACTGTCCAAGGAGGCAAGGACCAAGAAAAAAGCTCTCCTTTCCTTGTGTATTGTAACCTCAGTGAATCAATCACTGGAAGAAAACAAGTTTTTATCTGCTATTAAAAGTAACAGTAACAATAATATGCCTTTTCTGAAGATTCCCCTTTCTTGAAACAGTTAGAGCCTGCTTTAACCCGCTATATTTTAATCACAATTCCATTGTACTCACTTCATTGTGCTGTGCTATCTATTTCTACATCTGTTTCCTGTCATATATGTGTGTGCCCTATCTTATCATTGCAGCATCCTCAGTACACAACCCATGTTTAGAACATAATAGCAGCTCAAACTTCAATTGATGAAAGTTGCTCAAGGAAGACGACTCATTTTCTAAAAATTCCTGAGGCTCTTGTGTCTGTATCCTTCTCCAAGCGCTATTGGCAGATGTTAGAGACTGAACTTCCCTCTCATGTCAAAGGAAATAGTTCTATTTCAATGCAGATTCTAGTTTCCTTCCTCTTTCCTAAGGAAGAATACTACAACTAGTCTTAATATTTTCAGAAGATTTAGCAAGTAATTTTTGTATGCCGGTTTCTTTTCCTGCTTAAGTAATCTCAACTTCATAATTTGATTTTGTGTTATCTTTCAAAATCCTGTTAGCTATAGAAACGAATACACGTAATGTTTTTGATTTTTGTTTCTAGGTCATTTCATGATCTAGCCAAGTTTTCCATTCATTTGTTCCCATACATTTGCCCATTTCCTGCTGCTTTCCTAATGTCTCTTGAAAGCCTCCCTTCACTAGACTCTCTCCATAACAACCCAGGGAAACTGATCACCAAAAATACAGCAGGGGGCAGGGAGGGGACAAGGCAAATCACTGTTTGGGGCCATTATCCATTTTGGGCCAATTCCAACGAGCTTTTCATCCACTAAAATAAATTTGCTGTGTGTGTGTGTGTGTGTGTGTGTGTGTGTGTGTGTGTGTGTGTATTTTGTAGCCTCTACTCTGGATAACACAGGAATTTTTATGTGTATGTGTAAATTTATGTATACACATAAAAATTGCTGTGTTATCCAGAGTAGGGCCTACAAAATCAGAAAATTCCCAATTCTTTTAACTTGGCTGGCTCTCATTTCCTTAAACGCTTTCTTCCATTCCCAGTGATGTCCTAGATTCGGGCTAATAGGATAAGTGTGGTCCACATCCCAGCAACAACAGCATCACCCCAGAGCCTGCTACGAATGAAGAATTGCAACCCCTCCCCAGACCTACTGTCTCGGAATCGATGTTGTCTGACAGGTTTTCCAATTAATCACATGTACTTTAATTGGTGAGATGATATCCCTGGATAACTGGATAGCTGTGACAGGTTAAAAAATACACACACACACACACACAAGCATTTCCACCAAAATTCCTAGGCTATATTTCTGCACTAGTGACTTTTGGATAATCACTACCTCAGATCCTCAATTTCCTCAAATGTGTATGAAAACTACAAAATGATCCAAGAGTCACTAACACTTGAGCCTTCAGCCTTACCCTATAATTATGAAATCAGAATTCCTCAGCGGTTTACATTTCAGGTGATTCTTGGGCAAATTTTCATTTAAGAGTCCCTAGAGTCAATAAGTGCAGGAAGCAATCTTATCTATCTTGGCATCAGTGCTAGTGATGTGCACATTAGTATTGATAACAGAGATGAAGAGTAGTGATTTCAATAATATTTCTCAGGAAAACTGGTGATCAATCTTATCCATTCTACCAAGACAAGCAGCAACACTGCCATCCACGTCTCTTCGTTGCTCTTTTGATTGCCCTCAAAATATCAAAAAGGCCTCCAAGGAGATGTGGCTTCCCACTTTCTACGTCACAATATGTTTCTGGCTATTAAATAAATTGCTGACACCCAAATTCTCTCCTATTGTCACTGTACAAACTTTCTAAACCAAAGAAATCCCTCCTGCAGTCCTATGAAATGAAGCCAGGGAGCAGCATGATGGACAGCCAGCCTCGTCTCCACATGAGGCACTGTTCTGGTTATTCAATAATGATGGATACACAAAATTTCTAAGAGATCAAGCTTTCCTTGTTGCATTTTACTGAGGAAAAGCAAGGGTGTTGGACACATTGCCCATGTTTTAACACATAGGTTTTATTCTGTGGTTCAATTTTATACAATAGAATCTTAAAGAAAAAAAAAAGCATGTAAGAAGTAATGCACTAAGAGGACTTGAGGGGCCCGGCGTGATAGCGTAGTAGTTAAAGTTCTCTCTTTGCGCGCTGGGATCCCATGTGGGCACTGGTTATAATCCCAGCAGCCCTGCTTCCCATCCAGCTCCATGCTTATGGTCTGGGAAAGTAGTCGAGGATGGCACAAAGACTTGGGATCCTGCACCCATGTGGGAGACCCGGAAGAGGTCCAGGCTCCTGGCATCGGATTGGCTCAGTTACAGTTGTTCCAGCCACTTGGGGAGTAAAACATCGGACGGAAGATCTTCCTCTCTGTCTCTCCTCCTCTCCAGATATCTACCTTTCCAATAAAAATAAATAAATCTTTTAAAAAAAAAGAGGACTTGAGGACTTGGCTTACAATTCACCTACCATCTAATCCTATTCATGATTTCCATGCTTTCGTTTAATGCAGTTTAATTCATGAAATATTGTTTAGTTCTTGCTCTGTTCTTTGGGCTTCTGATATGCAGAATGAAGGAGGTTTGCGCAAACCCTAAGTGACAATAATACCTATGAAGTTCATCTCACATGCTTCCTTAGAATAAGACTATGACAAATAAGTGTGTCAAAACCAAGTGATTCAGAATGAGAAATGTGTTATCAGGAAAGCGTTCTGGGTGCTTCCAAAGAAAGGAGTCCTTTCTGAAGAAAGGAATAGTTTCAGACCATCAGAGGAAGGTCCTTGTGCTGAGGTGGCAAATAGAGGGCAAAAATCAAGCAAGGCTGTATTTAATTAAACAAGAGTAGCCCCAATTGTGTGGCTGCAGCACCAGGGATATGTAACATAAGCCCAGGAAAGGAGGAGGATATTATAGAAAGCCTTGACTATCAAGAAAAGAAATATGTCATATACTCACAATTTGAGAACAAGAGAATATTAAAGTTACACTGTAAAAATCATCTGACAGCAGCATATAAGGTTCTTGGAAGAGAGGAAAATAGATTAGGAGCAGGATGAAAAGGGTCAAATGGAAAAGAACAGCCAACACAGAAATCTGCCTGGTGTTAAGAGTGACTGCACTTGAGCAGAAAAGAGGTTGAGCAGAACAGGGTTTATTAACAAGAGGCAACAGAGGGAAGAGGTCACCTGTGGTCCTTGATGTTGATCTGAATCACTCTTGGTTCCCCAGCTTAGTTCGGTTTCCTAACCTAAGCCTTATTTGTAACATAGGAAGAGTAATCCTACAGAGCTGCTATGCAGAGTGCCTGAGCAAACTGGAAAAATGCCTCCTGCAGAGTGTTCTTGGTGCCTTGGCTTCCTCCTTACTCTATGTCCTCCTTGCCCAGTGTGTTGTGCATAGACCAACAGTGGCATCACCTGGAAATGTATCAAGACAACAGGTGCGGCTCCAGCACTACTAGATAATAATCTGCATTCTGTTGTGATTCCCAAAGATTTCTGCATAGATGCACATTTCAGAAGCCTCACTTTTATGTAACCCTCCTGCAGTCATCCCCACTGCATCCCTATAGCTTTTCTCTGGATTTTTGGCCTTAACCCTATCTTTTCTCCTCTCTGGTTCTTAAGTCCTGAAAAGAAAGCAATGGATACATAGATAGCTAGATAGCTAGATAAACACATAGATAGATAGATTCATAGATAGATAAACAGACAGACGTATATATATATATAGAATATATACATATTCTGAAAAGGAAATATAATATTTTCTTTTATAAAAAAAATCATCACTGGAAAGCATTTTAAGAGATAATTCTAAAAGGATTTCAAAAATAGGGAAGAAGAGATTCCCAAGGACAAATTCATTTGGCAGTTTTTCTGCTATGTTTGTGTGAGGTGGGGGCATGGGAGGGTGTGAGGATCTTATTTTATTGTTATATTTGTAGTCAAGCTTTCACAATTATGTGGGGGAAGGAAAAGCCAGGAACCTGGCTGCAGTAGTCCATTTTACAAGCAAAAAATCAGGACCTGTAGTTGAGAGAAGCTTTGATTGTGCAGACTAAGGATCAAACTCCATCTGGAATGCCTTTGCATCTGGCCACTATTCAAATGGAAGATTTTAGGCCCTTGACATCCTGAAGCAAAAACATAGCAAAGGATCGGAGAATGGAGAATTCTTTGCAAGTAAAGGCTAGTTTGGGCTCATCCTACAAACGTTTTCTCTACAAAACATCAGTGAAGCCTGGAAGCTACTAAGCTGATGAGCCAGCAGCAGCTCAAGGCAGAAAAAAAAACAGAAATTCCAGTCCCAAACACAGACAAAGCAGCAAGGTGAACCTTAAGGCCAATGGTTCTGAAGAGGCATTTAGGATGAGAAAATAAGAACCACAAAACAAACAGCCTTGGATCAACACCTCAAAAGTTCATCCAACATGGACCCCAGTCTATCCGCAACAGTGCTCAAGATATCTTTCAAACTCTGCCTTGGAATATCCTAGTAAATCCCCTAAATCTGATAAGCGTTAGCAAGTGACAGAACATCCCTGATTTTATTTCAGTATAAATAAGTAAGAGATAGGTGAACTAAAAAGATAGGCAGCTTGGAATAATATATCACATTTAACATACTTCAAGGTTATTTATGCTATAGCACCAGTGTGACAGCATCAAGAATTAAGATGCTGATTTGATCATTTTCTAGTGAGTTTCTGAGTAATGAAAAAGCTACATTCCAGGTGCCCATAATATAGTGAACGATGTTAATAACTAATTTTCATCTATTGAGTAATTACTCCCTGCCAAAATATTACCACAAGGACGGTAGATAAAAAGTTCATTTTGTAGATGATGAAACTGAAGCACGTAGAGTTAAAGCTTCTTATCCAAGGATACACAATCCATACAACAGATCCAGCCATCACACATTTATCTTTCTGACTCTATCACCCTATCTACCAGTTAAATCTGCCCCTGCTTTATCACTCCCTGCCTTCTTCATCTGCCAAATTAAGACCTTAGAAAAATGGTTTCCCTGCCCTTTCCTACCATGAAAACACCAACTTTCTGTAATTTCAGGTTTCTCCAATTTATCTCACGTTACTTTAACATGACAATTAATTTTTGCAGGCTCTTTACATTTGCAATCAACTCACTATGTAACAAATTATCATTGAAACCATGGATGGGTCTCATTTAGCTAAAATTCTCAACAGTAAAAACTGCAATGTTATAGAGAAAAATTACTGTTTCTTTGGTTCCACCTTGAGTTTCCAGTATGATGGCTTGCCCTACAAATGTCAGATCTGCCAGCAGCAATTCCTTTAAATATAAATATTTACATATACCACTGGCTCTGTCTCTCTAGAGAAATCTGATACAATGGTAAATCATTTATTGATTTTGGATATGGCATTTTTAAATCATTTAATCTATACCAGAGTTCTAAATACAACTGGAAAATAAGTTTATTAAAGTATGACATCAGCCAAATAGTGCTTAATTAGAAGCCCTAAATAAGTTCTTCTCATAGAAACACCGACTCAACAATTAATGATGAATGCCCTGAATAAGTTCAGAGGTTCTTGTACATCAAGTAAGATCAAAATTAGGCATAATGAAGCAAGTAGGAAAATGTGTGGCACCATCTCCCTCTTGCACAATACCATATAATTAGGAAGAAATTATAATCTCTTTTACACTTTCTGATAAGGGAAAGTGAAGACTAAACCATACATCCAATTCTCTGATTTTCAGAGGAAACCTATAAGAAGGAGTGGGTTCTGTATTACCCACTTAAAGTACAAACAGAAAACTATACAATCTAGCTGCCTGAAAAGCAAAAAGAATAAAAGAACTCTGTGATGAGATCCTAATCAGAAGATTCATGGCATTCCATATATAAGCCAACACAACTTAGCAATCTATATTTCAGAGAGAAAGACACTCTATCTAATTTGGGACAAGGCTTAACCAATATGTCCAGTGCTCTAGCTTTTCAGGAGATTGCCCGATGAGCTGGTTTCTGTGTAGCTTCACTTGTGATGCTGATGGGACTCAGGATACTCCCAATATCTGAGGGCCACTGAGGACAAGGAAGATTTGGAAAGAGTACTTCTACTTCAAAGGATCAAAGGCTAAAAAAACAAAGTGCAAGCACAGCAGGACCAAGATGGGGCTAGTAAAATGACTCAACAGGAGAATCCTCTATCTGCAAGCTTCAGGATCCCATGTGGGCACCAGTCTTGTCCTTGCTGCTCTACTTTCCAACCAGCTCTCTGCTTTAGGCCTGGGAAAGCAACAGAGGATGGAACAAGGACTTGGGACTCTGTCCTCACTTGGTAGACTCAGAAGAAGCATCTGGCTCCCAGCTCCTGGCTTGAATCGGCTCATCTCAGGCCATGGTAGCCATTTGGGTAGTTAACCAGCAGAAGGGAGATCTTTCTTTGTCTCTCTCTCGCTCTCTGTAAATCTGCCTTTACAATAAAAATAAATAAAACTTGAAAAGGTGAAGAAATAAGATACTATGATCTGGAATGGAGTCGGGGAGAATTGAGCTTTCTTTCACTTTGGAACTTGCATGCAATTAAAGAAAAGACACAACTACAGAAAATGCTTGAGAAAACTCCAGAAATTCTATCCAAGCTGACTGTTGAAAATATTTTAAGCAGGCTTGATCAAGTAGAAAGAAACAATCATCAAACTCAAAGACATATCATTGGAAGGCATTTGGTAAATGAAGCAGGAAGAGAAAGAATAATAAAGAGTGAAGAAAGATTAAAGGACTTAAAGAATGTCACCAAGCTATCCAAATTATACATTATGAGAATTCCAGAAGAAGGAAAGATGTGGGGAAAGGGAAAGAAATCTTATATAAGGAAAGAGTGGTTTGGATTGGCTTATTTTACTACAAATATCATGCATTCTCTCTGGTACAAGGCAACCTTTATGCAAAATATAAGATCAATAGATATATAGGTAAATATGTATATTCATATATTCATCTAGAAGAACTATATAATGGAGACTAGCATACCAAGAAGTTGATGGTGCATTATAATATGCATCTTTACTTCTGAATAAGATGGACTCGCAATGAAGCTGTTATATCTTGACAATAAAATGCTGGACTTTTTACCATTGTCTATACCTACAATGTCATGGTACACTTAAATAGCAAAATGATGGACATAGGACTGCTGTTGAAGGACTGCTATAATCATAAAGGGGGAAAATGCTGGTGGGAGAGGGAATAGAGAGAGTGGGAGGAAAAAGCCTTGAGCTATGGTAGATCTGTCTCATGAGAAATGATAAAGAGACAACTTAAGTTGAAAAAAAGATATGTCAAGTAACAACAAAAAAGCATACGTGAAACTACAAGGCAGGCTGGTAAAGCTGCATATATTTACCACTACAGAATGCTGTTTTACTGCAATAGTGATACATAAATCATTTTCATGCTGGTTTATATGTGAAAGGACAAAAGTATAAAACATAATTATAAATACACATATTAATGAAAACATAATACTAAAAAGTAATTTAGAACACAAATAACAAAGCTGGAGGAAGGAAGCAAAGTGAATATTTTTTACATATGATTTAATTTAATCTAGAATTAACTTAGTCATTTGTTATAATTGTAAGTTATTTTACATAAGACTCATATGTAGCTTCCACAAGGAAAAAATAAAATACATGAAAGAAATGAGTCAAAGCCTGTAAACATAAACAATAAAACACAAGAGATGATTGCAAGAGACAAAAAAAACAAAATAATTACCATACAGATAGAAAACATATAATCAAATATCATTAGTGATTCCTTTTTCTCAATTGCTTCAACTGTAAGTGGATTAAATTATCCAGTAGAAAGACTAGTTAAAACATTTTTTTAAGAAAAGTAAAATCCTGGATCTCAGATTTGCTGCCATACAGAGGTCAACACAGGAAACTGGGGCATTGGTCTGCAGATGGGCCCATTCCCTTCCTCTACCTCCCTCTTTCAGAAATAAAGACTTAAAAGATTAATTTTCAAAACAAAAGTAATCTGAGGAGCCCAGCACGGTAGCCTAGCAGCTAAAGTCCTTTCCTTCAACATGCCAGGATCCCATATGAGCACAGGTTCTAATTCTGGCAGTCCCGTTTCCCATCCAGCTCCCTGCTTGTGGCCTGCAAAAGAAGTTAAGGATGGCCCAAGGCCTTGGGACCCTACACCTGCATGGGAGACCCAGAAGAGGCTCCAGGTTCCTGGCTTCAGATTGGTGCAGCTCCAGCCATTGTAGCCACTTTGGGAGTTAATCACTGGAGGAAACATTTTCTTCTCTGTCTCTCCTCCCCTCTGTATGTCTAACTTTCTAATGAAATAAAGATTTTTTAAAAAGTAATCTGAGACTGAAAGTATAGAGAAATAAATTTTATGAAAATATTTGAGCAACAACAAACTCCTAGGTTTAGTCATACTTAATTCATACAAAATACACTTTATTAGAAAACAAAGTGGGAGGTGGTACATTGGTTCAACTGGCTAATGCTCCCCTTGCAAGTGCTGAGATCCCATATGGGTGCCAGTTCATGGCCGAGCTGCTTCATTGCCCACAGAGCTCCCTGTTTGTGACTCAGAAAAGCAATGGTGGATGGCCCAATGCCTTGGAATCCTGCATCCACATGGAAGACCTGGAGGAAGTTCATGGCTCCTGTCTTCAGATGGGCTCAGTTCCAGCCATTACGGCCATTTGGGAAGTGAACCAGCAGGTGGAGGATCCTTTGTTTGTCTGTGTCTGTAACTCTGCCTTTCCAATAAAAATAAATAAATCATTTTTTTAAAAAAAAGAAAACAGACATTATGTAATCATGAAAGTCATTTTGCAAGAAATATAAAAAGTATAAGTTAAGGTTATGGTACACTCATATCAGAGCATCTAAATATATGAAGCAAAAATTGACACAACATAATAGTATATTCCAATACCCTAATTTAAATAATAGATGCATGGAAGATCAATGAGGAAACATATCACTTGAAAACTTTGTAGAAAAAATAGACACAGTAGATATTTATAGGACACTCTAAATAACAGAAGTGCACACAGAGCATTCTTCAAGATAGATCACATATCAGGTCACAATATAAATCTTAACACATTTAACAACACTGAAATCACACCAAGTATATTTTCAAACTCAAATGGAATAAAACTGGAAATCAACTGCAGACGTGATACTGGAAAATTAATCAACATGTGAAGTGTAAGAGATACACAGCTAGGGGCAGGTGTTGTGGAGAAGTAAAGCCACCTCCTGAGGCATGGGCATCACTCTTGGGCATCAGTTTATATCCTGGCAATTCACCTCAATCCAGCTTCCTATTAAATGTCTGAAAAAAGCAGCTGAAGATGGTCCAGGTATATGGACATCTGTTACCCACGTAGGAGACATGTGAGCAGTTCTTGGCTGCACCTGGCCTAGTCCTGGTCATTGCAACCATCTTGGGAGTGAACCACTGGGCAGATCTCTCATTCAGTTTCAGAATCTCTCTATAACTCTTTCAACTAAGTAAGGAATAACATCTTGTGTTAAAAAAATAAAGTATGACAACGCTCTCAAACAACCGATATGATGAAGAAAGTAAGATTGGAAAATATGTCAAAATTAATGAAAAATGATGGTAGCATACTTTAATTGAAGAAAGAAACAGAGCAATTCTAAAAAGACGTCAAATGAGTAAATTAACTGTATACCTCAAAAGCTAGAAAAAGAACAAATTTTTCACAAAATTAACAAAAGGATAGAATAAAATTTAGAGAAAAGTGGTATAAAATATTTTTTAAATAACTACTGAACACAAAGGCATTGAGTTAGTTCTTTCTAAAACATCAACTAAATCAGTGAATCTTTAGCTATGCTAAATTTAAAAATAGAAGATGTAAGTAAAATCAGAAAGAAAACATTACAACTGAAACAATAGAACTATAAAGATTAAGCAATGCAAAAACAGTACGACAAGCAAAAATTGCAAAACCTATAAAAATGGACAAATTCTTAGAGACAAATGCATTCCAAAACTGAGTTATGAAGAAATAGAAAATTTGAACAGAGCTATAACAAGTAAGGAAGTGAACTGCTAATTAAAAACCTCCCAATAAAGAAAAACAGGACCAGATGGCTATAGTTGTAAATCTTATCAAACACTTAAAGGCAAATTTAATGCCAATTCTTTTCAAACTCTTCCAAAAAAAAAAAAAATTAAAGAGAAGGAACATTTCCAATCTTCTTTTATGAGGCTAGCACCACCTGATATCAGATTCAGAAAAAATACACTACAAAAAGAGAAGTATAAGCTAAAATTCTCAACATATTACTAGCAAACAGGATTCAACAGTACATTAAAAGCACTAAACACTGTAACAAACTGAGATTTATCCCTGGGGTGCAAGGATGGTTCAATATATGCAAATCAATAAAGGCAATATACCACATTAAGAGAATAAAAGATAAAAATCACTATGTCGGGGCCCAGCGCGGTGGTGCAGTGGTTTAGGTCCTCGCCTTGCACGCCCGGGATCCCATATGAGTGCCGGTTCTTATCCCGGCAGCCCGCTTCCCATCCAGCTCTCTGCCTGTGGCCTGGGAAAGCAGTCAAAGATGGCCCAAAGCTTTGGGACCCTGCACCCGCATGGGAGACCCGGAAGAGGATCCTGGCTTCGGATCAGCATAGCATCGGCCTTTGCGCTCACTTGGGGAGTGAATCATCGGACAGAAGATCTTCCTCTCTGTCTCTCCTCTCTGTATATCCGCCTTTCCAATAAAAATAAAATAAATCTTTTAAAAAAAAATCACTATGTCTTCTCAATAGGAATAGAAAAATATTTGATAAAATTTAACATTATTTCATGACAAAAACTGTCAACAAATAAGAATAGAAAAAAATTACCTAAATATAAAATTCATGTTTGACACACCCAAGACTAACATCATAATCAATGATGAAAAATTAAGCAATTTTTGTCCAATTTTAGAGATGGCAAAGACGCCCACACTTGACACTTCTTTTCAACCGAGTATTGGAATTTGAGGCTTAAGTGAGCAAAAGAAGGAAATAAAGGGCATCCAACTAGAATGAAAAAAAAAAAAAAACAAAACAAGTTTGCTTCTATTCACAGGTGATGTAATTTTCTAAATAGAAAACTGATGACTACACACACATACAAGAACTAGAATGAACAAATTCATGTAAAGTTACAAGAAAGAAAAATCAATAGATAGGACCTGGCACAAAGGCCTAGTGCCTAAATCCTTGTCTTGCATGTGCCAGAATCCCATGTCTACAATGACTCATGCCCTGGCTGCTCTACTTTCTATCTAGCTCCCTGGGCCTAGGAAAGCAGTAGTGGATGACACAAAGCCTTGGGACCCTGCACTTGCAGGGCGGACCAGAAAGAAACTCCTGGCAACTGGCTTAGGATCAGCTTAGCTCCAGCTGCTGCAGCCACTTGGGGAATGAACCAGCAGATGGACAATCTTTCTCTCTGTCCTTCTCTCTGTAAATTTGCCTTTCCAATAAAACAAACAAATAAATAAATCTTTAAAAAGAAACAAAAAAGAAAATCAATAGATAAAAATCAGTTGTGTTCTTACAAATTAATAGTAACCAACCTGAAAGAAAATTTAGAATATAACTCTATACTAGATAGTATAAATAGAATACAAGGAGAGAAAAGGATAAAACTTAGAGAAAATATCAGCACATGGAAACTACAAAACACTGATGAAAGATATTACAAAAACAAATACATGGGAAAACATCACTGTTCATGTAGTAAAAGACAGTACTGTTAAAATGTTCACACTGCCCAAAATTATCTCCAGATTCAATAAAACCTCTATTACAATCCCAACAATATTCCACAGAAATGGAAAGCATTGAAAATTTGTATGAAAACAAAATGAGCCATGAAAAGAAAAACAATATTTTAAAAAAACACAAAATACCTCACACTGCTTGATTCCAGATCAGAATATGATTTACAATAATTAAAACAGTATGGCACTAGCATAAAGATAAACATGTTGGTCAATGAGACAACATACAGTCCTGAAATCTATCTTTGCATATCATCAGCAGATCTTTGACAAAGGCATCAAGGATACTTATAGACAATGAGGATAATTCAATAAATGATCCTGTGACTGGACATGCGCATACAAAAG
This sequence comes from Ochotona curzoniae, assembly GCF_017591425.1. Classification (NCBI taxonomy): domain Eukaryota; kingdom Metazoa; phylum Chordata; class Mammalia; order Lagomorpha; family Ochotonidae; genus Ochotona; species Ochotona curzoniae. Next base: position 34,735,202 of record NW_024466502.1, on the reverse strand, counting down.
ATTGAAATTGAACCCTTATCTAACACACACACACACACAAAAAACCAAAATTAGCTCAGAATGTACTAAAGACTTAAAAATAAGACATGAAATTTAGAACTACTACAAGATAACACAGGAAGAAATCCTCATAACATTGCAGTTGACAATGATATCTTCAACAACAAACATATAATGAAATGGGCCAGGCATGTTAGCCTAACGGCCAAAGTCTTCATGTTGCATGCATCAGAATCCCATATGGACACCAGTTCTAATCTAGCTCCCTGCTTGTGGCCTGGGAAGGCAGTCTAGGATGGCCCAAAACCTTGGAACCCTGCACTTGCGTGGAAGACCCTGAAGAGGCTCCTGGCTCCTGCCTCTGGTGAGCATAGCTCTGGCCATTGCAGCTGCTTGGGGAGTGAATCGGCAGACAGAAGATCTTCCTCTCTGTATATCTGACTTTCCAATAAAAATAAAATAAATCCTTTAAAAATTACAATGAAAACAAAAAGGCAAGTGATACTACCTTAAGTTCTAAAAGCTTCCAAACAAAGAGAACACACTGAAAAAGCAGCTTATAGAAGAAAATGTGTGCAAACTATACATGAGACAGGAAGTTAACATACAAAACATATGAAGAACTTGAAAAACTCAGTACCAAGAAACAACTCAATTAAAAAAGGGACAAAATATTTGATTAGATTTCTACAAGAAGACATACAACTCGCCAACAAATACATGAAATGATAATCCGTATCTTCAATCATCAGAGAAATGTACTTCACATATCTTTTCAAAAATTACTTAAAAATAAGATTTTGGTCAGGATATGTATATTGGGAACCCCTATAAATATACAATGGTACAACAGTATGAAAAAACAGTATGAACATCACCCCAAATTAAAATCTAAATAAATATTTAATAAAATTAAGTAGCAGTGTCGGTGAGATGGCTCAATTGGCTAATCCTTCACCTGCAAGTACTGACATCCCATATTTGCGCCAATCTGTGCCTTGGCTGCTCCACTTCCTATCCAGCTAACTGTCTGTGGCCTGGGAAAGCCACGGAAGGTGCCCCAAAAGCCCTGGGACCCTACATCCATGTGGAAGACCTGGAAGACACTCTTGGCTTCAAATTGGCTCAGTTCCAAGCATTTGGGCCATTCGGGGAGTGAACCAACTGATGGAAGACCTTTCTGTTCTCTCTGTAGATCTGCCTTTCCAATAAAAAGTAAATACATCTCTCAAAATATTGCATAGTATCATCATTTGAGTCAACAATCCTACTTCTAGATATCTATCCAAAGGGAATGAAATGAGCATCTTAAAAATACATATGCAGTTCCATTTTCGCTGTAGTATTGTTCACAATAGCCAAGAGGTAGAATCAAACTAAATGCTCATAAGTAGGTGAATGGACAAATATATGTGATCGTAGAAAATTCATTTAAAAATATATAATGCAGGCAATGAAATATTATTTGAACTTGAAAAGGAAGAAAATCTTGCCATATGTCTCAAGAATGAAACTTGAGTTCCTCACGCTAAGTGAAACAAGCCAGTCAGAGAAGGACAGATACTGCAAGCCCCAAATCTTTGAGCCGTCTATAGTGATGAGACTCACTGAAGCAGAAAGTCCAAAGATGGTTGTTACAGGTTGAGGCAATGGGGAAGTATAAAATATAAACCATTGAAGATGGAAACATCTTAGAGAACAGATGAACAACACTGCGTTCGTAATTAACCATAGATCTTCAAATATAAGAGGATAAATCTTGTCCAATGTTTTATTTGCCACAATAAACAAACAGATATGCTAAAAGCAAGAAGCAAGTCAGAGAAATGAATGCCAAGCAGGATAGGTTTTGGTTTTAGATGAGCAAACTGATCAGCAATGGTTCAAAATCTTTTGGTACACTTTTCCAAAAATATATTTCTCAATTTTCCATGAAAACTGCCTCCATTAGCCTTAGGAAATTTATCTTTAGAGTTGTCTTAACTCTTATCATGAAATACAGCATTTTCCCCTTGTCTTACACCTAAATGTTTTATTTGGTATTTGCCCATGTTCCCAGGGGGGTTGTGTGTGCCTTTCTTTCTTTATACCATAAAAATGTTTGAATGGCTTTGAGACTTTATCACACTGTAAGCTACTAAAATTCTTTGATATTGTCCACCAGATTGATGGTCCTTAAACTTTATAACGAAAGTTCCAGTTCAGTCAATAAGGAAGTTACCTCGCCAGACTGTTATTTTCTGATTTTACCTGTTTTTCTTGTTAGCCAGTCATTATCTTTCAAATTGACTGAAATTACCTTTCATTTACTGGCATGTCAGTATATGACTATTTATACTCACATAATATTTACATTTAAATTAACATTGTATAAAATCTAAATTTCAGTACCCTAAACACACTAGCCACATTCCAAACGTCCAAAAGCCATATGTACTTAATGGTTAGTACACTGATAAGTGCACATACAGACCATTTCAGTGGCAAGGAACCACTTTCTGCCAAAGGCCATCTGAATATTAATAACATTATTCATGAGCCATACAAAATTTGCAGCTTAAAAATTGGCCTGTTACAGATTAACTGAAGTTTGAGTCCTGCTTGCTGTTGCCTTGACAGAACCAGAGCAAACTGTTTTTTTTTTTTTTTGTGGGCCTTATATGACCCAAGGGCTAGACCTTCCTCATTCCTGCTTCCACGTGAAAGTTCTATTATGAGGCCAGTGTGATGGCTCAATTGAATAATCCTTTGCCTATAAGCATCCATCCCATATGGGTGCCAGTTCAGGTCCCAGCTGCCCCACTTCCCATCCAGCACCCTGCTATGGCCTGGAAAACTGTATAGTACTAGATCCTCCACTTCTACTCCAACATTCTCACCATTCAATGGCATATTAGCAGAATGCTTACTCCTCAGATAAGGCTTGCTTGTCTTCTCCAAAAAGTGAGAATAACACTTCTTGAATTTAGGAAAGAAGATTGACCCAAATGATGTTTGTTACTGTCATTTCTGTGACTCCCTAAGACATGACCCTTTGTCAGGAAACTATACTATAACAATGTTTCCTAGGGAAAAAAATAACCTGAAATTTAAATTACATCATCTCAGCTCACAGCCTCTGTGCCAAGATTTTAACCTATTTAAGTGTAGGAATTGCATTCCTTCCCCACAAATTCTTTATTGAGTCCAATATAACAGGTGGTACTTAAATGCTACCAGTTTCTTCATACCCCCGCAGGTCTAAGAATCACTGTTGTATGTGGCACCAGCCCTTCCAAGAAAGGACACAGCACCACCTAGAAGACATCTGAAAAGCAGAATATGTATTTAAAATGCAAATTGCACGGGCTTGTAAGCAATTAATAAGAGAACATACTTTGTATTTGAACTAAAATGGAACCTTTTATTACACTTACTATCTACTAGATGATTAATGCATAAAATGCTCACTGTTTACTAAACGAAGAATTTGTCGTTTCACCATCTGAAAAAATCATGTTTAAAACACTTACTTTTCAGAGATGTGATCATTTCTTTGGCACTTACTGGACTGTTAAATTGAATTCCTGCTGTCCTTCCACATTTCCCAGCCTACTCAGGAAGTATGAAAATGGGAACTGATGAGCAAGGCCTGAACATGTTTCCACATCTACTGTGCTAATGCGTATTAATGCAAGTCAGCCCTGTGCACAGATCTAACACCCAGACCAAGATAAATGATGAACAGTGTGCTTTGCTGCTTGGAAACTTCTCCTCCATGACTGAAACAGAGTACGTTTCCTGACTTGGGAAATTATTCATTTTTATTGTAAGCCTTGTTGAGATGATTATTTTGTATCAGAAATCCTATGAAATGTCCAGATACAGATAAATGAAGATAATTCTCATCATGGATACCCTCTGAGTACCCATCTTAGCCCAAGTTTTCCTAAAAAGAAAAGTAAATAAATTGAAGAAGACAAAGGTGATTCTGACCATCCTGTCACAAACTTTCCTGTGCTATAACTGTGCCAACTTAACTTCATTGTATCATTTTTGACTGCTTAGACTTAGGAAAAAGGAGAAATTTGTAAGTATTTCAAGGAATCAGTAAGACTCATGGACTTACCAACTGTCAGAATATAAAAGGAAAATTGTATCAATATGTACATTTGCTGTTGTGAGAATTAGATGATTTTCAGAATATTTTTGAAAGGAGTCCATGATTCAGAGAAATTATAAGTTCCAACTTTGATGGATTTTGACGGATTTGGAACATAGTAGTTAATGAAGTCACTGCCTCTTCCACTGGTAGAAAGGCAGGGAATGGGCACAGCAATGTGGCCAGAGCTCTGTTAAAAGTACCATCAATTGGATCCTTAAGAGTAAGCCTGTATCTCAACAACAGCTTTTACCAGTTAGTTGTAATCAGTAAAAACTGATGGTAAACTTTAAGTTCTGAGACACCGTAAAATTTAAAGAAATACTTATTTGCTTCTCATTCCCATTCCTGACACAGTTAATAAAATCCTCATATTTTCTTAAGTAACAAATCTTTGTGTTGACTGTATTTGGTCTTTCACCCCAAGTTCAAAATACTCCCTGAGCTGTGGTGAAAGAATACCTCTGATTATCCCTATCAGTTCCCTTTCAACCATGAGGTTATTTTTGGAAAGCTCCAAGATAAACACAGGATGGGGCCTGGTAGCTGGAGAAATCAATAATGTCCTTGGAGACCAGGCTTCTCACACACAACTCTCCCCACTAACCGCTCAAAGCCAAAAGGATGAAACATAAGTTGATCATGATTGGCCAATCATTCTTAAATGTATTTTATTTGAAAGACATGGATAAATCTTTTATCTGGTGGCTCATTCTACAAATGGATACAACAGCCTTAATCAGGCCAGATCAAAACCAGGTGTCAGGAACTCCATCCATTTCTTCCACATGAGTGAGAGGGGCTCAAGTACTTGAGCCATCATCTGCAGCATCCCAGATGTGGCAGAAAGCTGATCAGAAGAGTTGGCAGGACTTAAACTATCAATCCAATATGGGATATAGGCATGATAACCATGGCTTTATGTGTTATGTTACATTGGTGTCAAGCCAAGAAGTCTTTATTTCTTTAAAGATTGATTGATTGATTGATTTGAAAGTCAGTTATAGAGGAAGGGGTAGACACAGTAACTTCATCTGTGTCTCTCGTATGGGTTGCAGAAATCTAAACAACTGGGTCATTTTCTGCAGCTTTTCCCAGGCAGAAAGTGATCAGAAGTGGCGAAGCACATACATGGAATGCTGGCATAATAAAAGATGGCTTACCCCACCCTACCACAATGCCAGACTCCAGAGCCAAGCAGCATCTTAACTACTGTATCAAACACCTATCCCATTGGCCAATGAATTAGCCAACTGAATCTACATAAATGAAACCTTTATAGGACTCTAAAGATATATAACCACAGAAATCTGAACTGTTAAACACAGGGAGGTGCTTAAGAGAGAGTGTACCCAGAAATGGTATAGGGCTTCCATGCCCCTTTCTCCATGCCCTAGGCATCTCTGTCAGCAATTTCTCAGTTGTATCCTTTATAATGAAATGGTACATGTAAGTAACTATTTCTTTTACTTGTATGAGCCATTCTAGCAAATTGTTAAACCTAAGGAGGGAGTCCCAGGCACCTCTGATTCATAGTAAGTCAGTCATGGGTTGACAAGCCAGCCAGAATGGCAACTGAGAGCTGCATGTTGGGACTGATCCCTTAACCCGTGAGAAGCTATGCTATCTCCAGGAAGACAGTGTTGATCTACTTAAGTATTGTACATGATTGGTGTTGGAAGAGATTTAAAGAAATTCTTAATGTACCAGAAATAAAATATCAGGAATAGGAATAGAGTAGAGGAAAACAGCTTTTCTTTAGTTTTTCTCAGAAGACAAAAGTTTTCCCTTTAAACCCCTAAAGTCTAACTGGTACTACCCACATAAATCTGATTGTAATAACATTCACCACTATTTGTTGTTCACTTAGGGCTACGCAACTGATACACATTATTTCATTTAATCTTAACTCTCCTTCAAGATAGCTATACTCCATCCATTGTGAGAAGAGAAAACTGAGGTTCCCTTTGGCTAACTGATTTGTTCAAGGTGATAAAAGGAACACATTGCAACATCAAAGTGAGAGCCCAGGTGACTCAGAATCAAAAGTAGGGCTTATTAATATTGTACAGCTAGAGATGTTTTTTTCTAGATTCTAAAACTATTATTTCTCCTACAACTGAACAGGTAGCTTATCTCATGACTCTTCCAGCAGGGCCAAACATGGTTAATTTTAGAAGTCTAATGAAAAAGGATTAAGCTGCCTCCTGGTGGACTGTTAATACAAGAGGCTCATTAGCAACAATGAAAACCAACCTGAATGGTCCACAAAGGCAGCAGCTTCTGCTTTCTTTTGTGATTCTCAGCTGGGTGGCCCCTTTAAGAAACTTAGCCTACATAGTTACATTCATAGATCCTCTAAATCAAAACCTTTTAAAAATATACCTAGGAGCGATCCCTAACTGCCAAGGAGTGAGATATATCCTTTCAGGAAAGAACACTGAAAAGGTTTATCTGAATGTCAGTGAATTTCACCTTTTCAAGAAAAATTCATCTGGAAAGTGATTTTATACAATTTGTAAATTTTATTCAATCCCAACAAACGTTTACTGGCACCTGCTCTATGCAGGAATTGTGCAAAATGCCACAGAAAAGACAAAGATGTATTAAGTAAGATGGCTGTCCACCAGAGTTTCACGGCATTGGTGAAGACAGATTCACATCTAATGCGTACAGTCTGGCAGACAGTAGTAGGTTGATTTTCAGCCAAACACAAAGAGGACAGGTGAGGGAGACCGTGATTCTGATGGTTAAGCAGAGTAGACAAGTCTGAAAATACCTTGTGGAAGTTGTGGGTTCTCTGGGTAAAGAAATACAAGTAAGTCAGTGATGAGTGCTAGCACCCCAAAACCACAGAAAGGGTACATACCTAGAAAACCAATATTGGCCAGAGAAGGACAGAGCACAGAGTGGCAGTAAAGAATCACAGGTATAAAGACAATAATCCTGGGGAGGGGGTTAGAAGAAAGAATGAAGAGCAATCATCACGGGGCCCATACTGGGGACCCTTGGCACTCAGAATGGTTAAAGAAAAAAGGGTCTTGAAAACACTGACACAGTTCAGAGTCTACTCTATGCCAACAGCTTCAGAATCCATATTTTTGCAAGATCCTAAGATGATACACATTAAGAGTTGAGATATACTGCTACAGAAAACAGGGAACCATTGAAGTTTTCTAGGGGAGGACATTACTCTGTCCGGAACTGTGCTTGGAAATGTGACGTGTAAAGCCAAACTGGGGAAGGCGATGTTGCATGCAAAATGGCCACTTGAGCAGTTATCCAATGACCAACAGTTTTATAAAAAATATGAAATGCTGTCTTTTAGAATGACATTGCTCCATCATATTCAATTTTGAGACAACTAAACAATTACTTTTAATGCAGTTTATTCACTCTATATGAGAATGAGCCAAGCAAAAGAGATTCATGCCCAAAATGACCTGTTCTTCACTGTTACTCACGATCTGGAATCTGTATATTCATGTTCCTTGATTGTAGATAATTCACCTTTCTAAAATCTGATAGTTTAAGATCACATGATATAAGTTTAATCAGGCTAACTCAGCACTCTAATTCCAGAATAATTTCTACCAACTCTTATACTCTCTGTCATTCAAAAAGCACATATTCTGAGACAGCCAGGATAATTCTCTTCACTTTCTGCATAGATGCAAAACACTGTAATTTATTGTTAGACAGCTGTAGGAATTCTCCTTTGAAAAGGACATATCTTTTCAAGGATAGCATTATTCTGAAATTTTGAGTTTATGCTTTAAACAGTGGTATGTCCCCCAGACTTTATAGCTGGAGAAATCTCAGTGGGTGGCCAAATGTCTAACTTGTGTATCCCTGCTAGGATTTCAGTGCTACAGATACCCTCACATATAAATTCTGCTACTTCAGCCAACGGTCCTTCCTACTTCTACAAGAAAATCCTCTGGGCTGCTGCAAACACAACAGTGAACCTTAACCCTTTTACAGCAAGATAAACAAAGGTAGTGATCTAGAAAAGGTAGCAGAGCTTGTCAATTATCTTCTCCCTCTGCATACACAAATCAACCCTGCTATCTCTAATCTTATCTACACAACTGTGGAGTGGAGAACGCAGAGGTTACAAGAAGTTATATATATGATTGTGGGAGGGTATGAGAAGGAAATGGGGCAGGGAGAGAGAGAGAGAGAGAGAATGGATGAATGTGGGAGGCACACATAAAAACCACATAAAAACAGAAGAACATGTTGGTTGCCAATAAAGTAGAAAATGCTGGAAGCTTCCATGGGTAGAGATGATTAGCAGGAATAGGAGAGTCACATGAGGCAAAGAGGTTAGAATATTCAGATTGTTTGGGAAATGTTAGACACTAGGTCAAGAAAGGTTCACTGCCATGTCATATTCTATAATTTAGACATCAGAAATCCCAAGAAGCACAAAGTTTGCATGAAGTTTCCATAGGATTAAATGGTTTCTTCTGCTTCTGCAATAATCTCTTACTTTATACTATTTCCATTTTTGAGGCAACTTATTGTTGGCAAAATGGATTCAGACACAATTGAAGTCTCTCTAGTTTCTTCTGGGAAATGGCTGTTTTGCAGATGCACAGACACTTCAAAACATTTCTGGAAAATGAATTTAATGATGCTTTCTTGATGCAAAAAATTTTGAAATTCATGCACAGCTTTCTCACAAAATCTGCATGAACTATTGGAAGACCCCTTATATGTATAAAATTGTAAATGTTTTACACCAAAACATTCACATTTTTAGTTGTATTTTCCATGAGCATTTGAAACATCCTCATGGTTGAGGGGGTTGTCCTAAACTAAATTCCACTCCCCATTTCTGTTATAGAATCTCTTATCATTAAGTTTTCAAAATTCAAAAATTCCAACAGTATAGATATAGCTGTTTCATAACCTCATAAAACCAGGCACAGAACTCTAGTCCATGAGGCACAGGAAAGACTATCTTCAACACAGGTATAGTCTTGAGTTCCACGGAAACTGCACACAAAAGCTGACTGGCTCCATGTGGTCAACCAGCCTCTCTGTGTACTGATTCCGGATTCCCTGTCAGACACCTTGCCAGCAAGAAGCTATAAGAAGGCAAACAGACATAAACTCTGTCTGCTCAAGTTTACATATTTATGAGAGAACAGGAAAAGGGTAATTATAATACAGGTTCATCTATATAACAGGGGCAGCTAACCACTGGGTGTCAGGAATCCTGACCAACTGGGGGAAAAAGTTCCTCCAGGAGTTGTTCTTAGAAGTAAGTTCTGATAGAGACTTTTTATTAGCTTTGGCTATATTTAACTGGATCTAGAAATTTATAACTTGACTGAAGCATTTGGCATAAAACTATCACACAAATACACAGGAAACATTATCCCAGTGGCACACAGCAAATCTGAAGTTTAAATCCTTCTCTGGATGATTTCTCTGACCCTCTCAGAAAGTCCTAGAAACCTTGATACATTTTAAGCACTACAGACACTTCACGGATGGTAGAGCTAGATGTCCAGGGTTTGAACCCTGCTTCTCCCATTCCCAAGACATTTGGCCTTCAGATCGATCTCTGTGTCATTTGGGAAATAGAGATAGCATTACCTGCCTCATAGAGCTGTAGTGAGGAACATGAGGTGAATATTTTATATTCTTCAGAAAAGGATTTAGCCACTAGCGCCTGCATTGCAGAGATTATGTTAAATAGAAGCCAGGAACCTGGGGCTCCCTAACTCAGTGTCTTTATAGAGCGGTTAAAGCATACTGCATTCCCAGTAATACCAAAAGATGAGATCATATGGCCTGACCTATATGGGACAGCGACTGTGTGTCTGAAGCAACCTTCCTCTCCACCAAAAAGAAAATAAAATAAGATATATACATTCTATATTCAAATAAATAGCTCCGTGCTACCCTTCCTTTCAGATACGAGTGCATCACAATGAACAGGATGCCTTTTCCTGAGAATATCTTGCCTTGACAGAGCTCATCATCATCTCTACCCTGGGATTAACAACAGATATTCCAACAAAAACATAAAGCAGTCTCATAAGAAGGGAGCAGAGAATCCAGCTTCTGATAAATTAGCATTATACTCTGGTCATATTCTTTCATCTGTTTCATCTCTTAAATTCAATGCTGAATTTAATTACATTGATTAAATTTTTTGTCTCATTTCAGACTCTAAAATTCATTTTCATAAATCTTCTGCTTTCCCTATTGTTCTCCCCTGAAGTTAGCAAACAATTCTCCTTCTCCAGGCCGTTTTTTTTTTTTTTTCAAATTGCACTTAAGCATTCACATTACCCCTAGACTGACAGACTTCGACAAAACTAATTTCTCCATCCTCTTATCACAGGTCTGTACTAAAGCACCAACCACATGGAAACTATTTATAAGCTGCACAGGGCAAGTAAATGCCAGGAAGCAAAATTGACTGCCTTTAAGATTTTACCCAGACATCCCAAGTCCCAGAGCTATTTCTTGTCCAAAATTTTTAACAAATAGTCATTTTCTTCAGCTCTGACCAAAAAAAAAAAAAGAAGAAGAAGAAGAAAGAACTAGAAAAAAAGACAAAAGCTTCCTTGGGAGGATATTAGGCTTGCATTTCCCTATTTTGTCAAGCAGCTTAATAAGTGTCCCACAGAGAGGCTCTGGAGCCACAGCCCTCCCAGCCTCACTGCAGATAACAACTCCACTGATGGGCTCTGGAGTTTCTGACCTGCAAGCTTACTCTTCCTGGTTTTCCAGATGCTGGTCTCCCAAGCGCAGGCTGACAATCATGTCAAATGGGGTTGGGACCTGACCAGCCGCCTCATTTTCAATTGTGAGTAAAATCAGGATTTGAAGCCAGGTCTCTGAAGATCAGACATGATGACATGAACTTGGGCCCTCTAATAAATCACAGCTGAAGCTAGCATGCAGGAAGAACAAATCCTGCATGATGCTGCTGGCCAGAGGAATTCCATTACAGCCTGGCTCATCCTCTTTCGTCTTGGCTTAAAACTTTGAGAGAAGTTTAATCAGAGTTTCCACAGAGTTTCCATTCTGTGTCAATCCTTTGTTTATAAAACATTTTTTGTTCTTTTGATAAATGATCTTATAGATGGACCCTGGGGGGGGGGCGGGAATGGGAATTACATACTTAGGACTGATTTGGACTCCCATAGGCTCTCCAAGGGTCAGGGTTTAAAGCAAAACCCATATGTGTATCTAGGAATTCTGAGTTAAAGGAGCAAGAAAAACTACCTATCAAGTCATTTTTGAAAGAACATGAATTATATATCAAGCCATTTTTGAAGTATTTTAAACATTTTGTGTTTATCCAGAAATGTTGAAAATAAATAATAATGCCTGAAAATTGTGATTTACCTTCTAAATTTCAGCTTCAGCGAAGCAGGTGGCACTTAAAAATAGCATCGCCAGCCCAAATCAAAACATCATAAAAATATTGACGTTTTGCCTCTATGCTCTTCTTAGCAATGTTTAAATAGACCAAATCGTATAAATTCGGCACTTAAGCCTTCAAAGTACAAATACTTTCTTTCTGATTCTTATTGCAAAGGTATGTACTCACAAAGAAAAATCAATTTGTCAACTTTGTGTGTACATGACATTTTTCATTTCCCCACTTGCTGAGAACAGACAATGTATATTGCTGAGTCAAATGACATTTAGAGAATTTGTGTGTGTGTGTGTGTGTGTGTGTGTATGTGTGTGTAAACTTACCACAAGAGTCACAGAAGGGATTCTACTTCAAGGGGCAGCACTATTGTGGTTTGGATCAGGATAGGGTGGAGGGGAGGGGCAGGAGTAAGCTCCCGCTTGCAACACAGGTGTCCCATATTGGAACCCGTTAAAGCTCTTAGGAAAGCAGCACATAAAGGCCCAATTACTTGGATCCCAGCAACCCATATGGGAGACTAGGATGGAGGCCTGGCTCCTGGCCTTAGTCTGGCACACACAGACTTCACTGCTGCAGCCATTTGGGGAGTGACCCACAAGATAGAAGAGCTCAAACACTATCTCTGTCTCTCTGTCTCTCTTTCTGTGTGTGTATGAGTGTGACCCACGTTCAAAAAATAAAATGGTTTTAAACAAATTTAAAGTTTACCTGAGGAATTCCTCGACCCTGCATCTTTCCCTAAACATTTGAAAGTAAATCAACAAAATTCCCTGCATTGAGGCAATTTTTTTTTCAACTATTCAAACCTGTTGTCTCTTGAAAACTGTATCAGCATTTATGTTGCTTGTCACCATGATGTATGTGATGGCTTTCACAGCCTGCCTAAGTAGAATTTAGGACTTATGGCCTGTATGTTACAATTTTATCTGGGTTTTCATCTGTCCTTTCTTATTATTCTGAACTCATGCCATTAAGAGCATGGATTCGTCCTTAGCTGTCTGACTGCTAGACCAGAGTAGTTAATTTGTAGTTTCTCTTTATAAAACAACCAGGTTTACTTCTTGAAAGGAACAGTTGGTTACTGATGGTTATATTTTCTATATTTAGTGTTGTGTTAGTCATGTTCTGACATTTGAAAGGTGGCTTTTGTGGAAACAGACTGCCTGCCCTACGATTTTGCAAGCAGAACACTTTTTGCTAAAGTGGCTTCATTATACTGAGTAAACTCATTGTTCAGCTACCTGACGTGTCATGACAACTAATACTCTAACCCATTCTCTCTGAATGCCTTATACAGTGGGAAAGGAGGCTCTTGTTGAACACCAGCTTCCTTTAACATCTGTGACAGCCCTACACTATTAATCCATTTGTTTCTTAACAAACCATTATAGTATTGGTCATTTCATCACCATTTTGTGGCTGAAAAAAACTACAATTCAGGGAGCAACTCTGTCACAAGGTAGCTTGTCTTAGTTACCAGGAATTTGAATCAAAATGGTCTGCATCCCAAGTCCATATTCTATTCAGTAAGTTTTGTTGCAATCTCATCAGTTAAGCCTCAGATAAAAGCCCTCCTGGCTACACCACAGGGCAGATGACATCACAGTGAAGGGCAGAAGTGAGAGGGAGAGATGACATGCTGAGACAAGAAGCCAGAGAGTGGAGAAGAGTCAGTGTCACTGTTTTATAAAAACGTGTTCTAGCAAGAACTAACACATTGCCTGAGAATAACAGTAGTCTCTTTCAAAGGCTATTTTCCCTAAATTCCTAATACCTTCTATTAGGCCCTTACCTCAAGATCTCGCCACCTCTTAGCACCACAACCCTAACGACCTAGCTTCTTTAAGCATGGGCGTGTGCGCGTGCACACACACACACACACACACACACACACACACACACACACACATCTGGGAAACAAAGAACCTGAACCCTGGCTTCCAATCAAGCCTTGTTAAGTCCAAAAGATCCCCGAACCAAGACAGGTTCCACATGCAACAATGCAAAAGCAAAGAAACTTTATTGTTAGCTCAAGCTAGGGTCCATGTCTCATTCATTGCAATGGAGTTTTGATAAGGACCCCACTTGTCTCATGCAGACTCTTTTTATTCCGTCCTAGTCAAGTACAACATGTCTCCAGCAAGCAGTCCTTATCATGGTCACATATAACTCATACTGGTGTAGGCCACATTCCCATGCAACCCGTACCAGTACAGACCACATTCCATTTGTGGATGTGCGGATGCCCCTGATTGGCCTGTCTCCAAGGTCGCTGCCCCCTGCCAACTGCATTACTCTGAGTAAAATAAAACTTTTAAGTGAAGTGAAACTTAGGCCTACTCCTTGACCTTAGGCTATCACTGCGGTGGTCCTGTTCTTTATGCAGCAAAGCCAAGCAACAATTACAGAAGCCAAATATAGCAGTTATGCAATGTTAACAGTTGAAAGGCTGCCTTATCCTCACACAGCACCTTTGTATTCCTACTACTATTATATGTTTAACTAATCTCACCTCTAGACACTAATTTACTATTAATCCCTAGTAACCTTTTAACATTACTGTTGTTAAGAGTAAATCCCTGTCACCCAGCCTTGCACCCCGAACTCCATAGCCTCTGCTCCAGTCTAACTTCAGGAAAAGTGCTGAATCCCTGATTGAGATAGGCCTAGAGATGTATGTGTCTCATAAGATACTAGAATGTATTCTTACCTAATCTTTTGTCACATATAGAAAGTTCTGTTGGACTCCAGCAGGCAGACAGAACAGATGGCTGTAAAACAGTGTCATTCTAAGAAATGGGCACCAAAGAAAATGACTATGGGCTTCAACACAGTAATAACAGCAGCAAAATATTAATAACATCTTAATGATTTATAGGGTGGTGTTGGAAAATAATGATATTACATTAAAGAGGTATCACATTTTTCTTCAAGCTGCTGTTATTTTGGATGTGACTTGAAGCCACTTTGTGACTTCATTTAGATACAAAATGCAAGAGAAAGTGTTGGTTAAAAAAGGCACTTTCAGCCCATACTTCTGACAGCCACTAAAGATCATCCTATATAAAATGATAGTGCTTCATAACATCATAAATATTTTTTCAAAAACAGTTCTTTTCTCATATTCACATGGATTGACATTATGCAGTGAGAGAGTAAGATATACCTGAAGTAAATTCACTAAGCATTTACTGACTACCTTCTCTGTGGGAGACATTTTTAGGCAAGAACTTGGGATTTTCATGATTTTGGAATTGTAAATGGATCCAGAGTTATATCTCTATTTTTTGTTCACTAAAATGGAACTAAATTCTCAAGGTATTGTGGCAGTCCTCTATCACAGTACAATAAGCTATTACAAACAATATTCATATATTTTCACACACAAGCCTGTTGGCCAACATTGAACCAGTTAAACTGGTTTAAGCTAAGCTAGGCTTAGCTGCAAGCTTCAGCTTGGTTGATCCTTACCTTTAACCCTCCTTAGACACTAGGTTAATGGGAGCTTGCTCTTCTTTTGGCAAATAGCAAATGTTCAAGGAGGAAAGGCCAGCATGCAAACATATATCATACCTCTGTGCCATCTTCTCATAGCCAAAGCAAAATATCTGACAAACTTCCAGTCAATTAAAAAGCCACAAATCCAATAATGCTCCCTAACTAGGTATAGAGGCTACAAAGTCATACATCAAATGATGGGTACATTAGACAAAATGAGGAAGTGGTAGGTAGATGTTTGGCCCAGTGGTTAAGATGTCGCTTTGGACATGTGCGTATTACCATCAGAGTTCTGGCTCTAGTCTCAGCTCTTCTTCTCCTGATCTAACATCTTGCTACCATGCACCATCGAAGGCAACAGATGATGGTTTACACACTTGAGTTCCTGAAACCCACATGGGAAACCCAGTTCAGTTCTAAGCTCCTAGCTTCAACCTGGTGCTAGCCTGGCTACTGTATGCATTGGGAAGTAGACCAGCAAATGAAAGAGGTGTGTGTGAGAGAGAGAGAGAGAAAATAAGACATCCTACCAAAAAATGAAAATTTATTTTAAAGATGAAGATTTGAGAATAAGTTCATCATTCTAAAAGGTTACTTTCACTTCTTCAAAAGGTCGTAATTTGAACAACTAGTAGCATGCCGTGTGGCATGTGACTATCCTTCAGGACCTTAAACACTTGCTCTAGCAAGTGATACAGTGATACAAATGCTATAGCAACCCCCCAATTGCTACTGGATATTACTGTTTTCAATAATTTTTAAGATGTATTTCTTTTTCTTAGAGAGGCAATTTTAAAGAGAGAAGAAGATACAGAGAATAAAATCTTCCCCTTCCTGGTTCACTCCCCAAGTGGCTACAACAGCTTGAACTGAGCCAATCCAAAGGCAGAAACTTCTTCTGGGTCTCCAATGTGGGTACAGAGTGCCAAGGCTATAAACAATCATCCACTGATATCCTAAACCACAGGCAGGGAAATGAATGAGAAGAGGAGCATCAAGGACACAAGCTGGCACCCATCTGGGATCCCAGCATGTGTAAGGTGAGGATTTAATCCTGAACCATCACACCAGGCATGTGAATATTACTTCCATAACATTAATTTAAAACTAATGAAAATATTTACATAGTAGGACAATAGAAAACTCCAATTAAAGTAAGATTAGCTAAGACTAGCCTACATATGTATTGAAGTTAGGGATGGCTCTGAATTCTTTACCACTGTACTTTGAATGCCTGGCACAAAATAGGTGCTCCAAAGAATTAGGCTACTGAAAGAACTGAACATGCATGCCATTCAGAAAAAAAGGTGGTTTGTTTAAAAGCATTGTTGTTTATTAGCTACTACTTTATGTTGTCTTAGCATGTCAGCTTCCTCTGATTCACAGGGTAAAGATTTCATACCCCTACATGCTTGGTTATTGCTTATGTCCTTAAAGACATTACCACTTATGAAATAAAAATGTGCTACTCCACCCAAGAGAACTTCAAAAAGGTCATGGAAATATTGGATATACAGAGAGGAGGAGAGACAGAGAGGAAGATCTTCCATCCGACGATTCACTCCCCAAGTGACCACAACGGCTGGTGCTATGCACAGAGCTGGATGGGAAGTGGAGCTGCTGAAATTAGAACCAGCACCCATATGGGATCCCGGTGTATTCAAGGCGAGGAATTTAGCCGCTAGGCCACACCACTGGGCGCGATGCCCCTAGTGCTTTTCTAGGCACATTAGCAGGGAGCTATACTGGAAGCAGAGCCACCAGGGCTTGAATCAGCACCTTTTTGGGATGCCATTCCTGTGGACAGCAGCTTAACCCTTGAGCCATAGCATCAAAAGAGATCACAAAAGAACTTGTAAAAACCATGCATAATAGGGATCTTCAAAAAGTTCGTGGAAAACCTTATTTTAAAAATAGAATTTTAAAATGTTTAGCACCAAGATAAAGCTACCTTGTCATTTCATTTTTCTATGAACTTTTTGACATATTTTTTAGTTCTTACTCCTATGTGCATATTACATAAAGCAAAACACACACACATATACACACAATGCATATAGAATTGTTTTTCTCCCACCTAAAACTCTCAACAGAGCTCAAAATGTCTACCATTTCTTCTTATTATCAGCTTACCTGAAAAGAAGGACAACAAAAAGCATGAAGGGCTTTTATCTGGCACCAACCCAAACCCTTAACTCAGAACTTGCTATTTGCAATCTAAAATTTTTTTTTCATCAGCATCTTTCCTCTTATTGTCCTTTCCACATATTTAACTTTAATACATTTTTAACAAAATGTTTCTGATCTTGTTTCTGGAAAATCATTGGTACCCTATGAGACTTTTCAAAAATAGGCTGAAAGTAACAGAAGACTTTAAACTACAGCTACACAAAAGCCTCTTCTTGCTGTAGGCAGGGAGGTGGCGAGCAAGAGCTGAGGTCATCAGCCACTCCCGACAGTCTCATCTGCACCATCCAATAGGCCCTCTCTTTGCTGTGCTACAGAAAGCTAAAGCTTCTAGGTTTTCATTCCTACAAGTGACACCAGGTGAACCAAAAGAAAGAAAAATTAAAGATACTTTCTGGCTTCATCCTCATAATGATCTTTAGCTCATATAATGCCCATCATGTACCTGACACCAAGGTACTTTGACAATTTCTGAAAAAGAGCAAGAAAATGGGTGATACTCAAGTCTAGTCTCAAACTTTGAATATTCAATTAAATCCCACTCCAGACATCATTCTCTTTGCCCCCGCCAAGTCATAAAAAAAGGAAGGCCTTAGGACCAGGACAATGCTTCAGTGGCTAAATCCTCATCTAACACGAGCCACCATCCCATATAGGCACCAGTTCATGTTCTGGATGCTCCACTTCCCATCCAGATCCTGCATGTTGCCTGGGAAAGCAGTGGAGGATGACCCAAAGCTTTGGGACTGTGCATGTGCATGGGAGATCTGGAAGAAGCTCCTGGCTTTGGATCAGCTCAGCTCCAGTCGTTGTGGCCATTTGGGCAGTGAGCCAGTAGACAGAAGATCTTTCTCTCTGTCTATCCTCTCTGTAGATCTGCCTTTCCAAAACAATAATTAATAAATATTTTTTTTAAAAAAATAGGAAAAGGGTACAATGGCTTTAGGCCTCTTGGAATACAGCTCTTTTATTAAGCATGCTCTCACTCCATCCTGAGTGTGTACTTTCATTTGCTCACACTAGTAAATCTTTTTAAAGATTTATTTCTCTTTATTGGAAAGGCAGGTTTACAGAGAGAGGAACAGACAGAGAGAAATATCCATTCACCGGTTCACTCCCCAAGTAGTCACACCAGCCAGAGTTGAGCTGTTTGAAGCCAGGAGCTTCCTGCAGGTCTCCCACAGAGGGATGAGGGGACAGGGTCCCAAGGCTTTAGGCCATCCTCTACCGCTTTCTCAGGACACAAACAAGGAGCTGGATAAGAAGTGGAGCAACTGGGATACAAACCAGTACCCATATGGCATCCTAGTGGATACAAAGGAAAGATTTAGCTGCTAGGTTATTGTGCAGGGCCTACACTAGGAAATCTTATTTCTCTGCTAACATTACCTATGTCTCATTCTTGAATTCCTTTTTGCTGCAGAGACAAAAACTAGATCCTAGTTACCCACTACATTCTACTATTGTCATAACAGATCTTGAATAAAATCCAAGATTTTGAATATGAAATTAGGTGGGGCTACCTATGATGGGCTGTCAGAGCATGGAAAATCTCAAAACAGTTCAAGATAGTTACAGCGAGTATCTATAATGCATTTTTAGAGTTCAAATACAATAACCTCACCTAGTTCTCCAGTGATTTAGGGCTTTAATAATCATAATTGAAAAAAATGTATTTTATTAAAAGCTTCCAACTACAAAGTACTGTCATAAATACTTCTTATACCATTCACTCAATAAGCCAGAAATTAGAAGTGGGCATTATGCTCAAAGGGTTAGGCTAGGGGTTGGCACACCCACACTTTGTATCAGAATCCTAGCTATGCCATTCCTCCTAATCAGCTTTATGATAATGCTCCTGTGACAGGCAACTGATAATGGCCCAAGTACTGTGAGACCTATATGGAGTTTGTGGCTGCTGGCTTTTGCCTGGCCCAGTGCTGACATTTTTACTGGCACTTCAAGAGTAAGCCAATGGAAATCTTTCTCCTTTCTTTCAGGGTGTTGATGTATTTTCCTCTATCTCTGTATCATCTTTTCTTTCAAATTAATAAATAAATATTAAAAACAAGGCACAAATTAAGGTATTTTATTGTGGACAACAAGCATTTGAATGTCATATATTCTACTAAGTAGTATGTGGCAGGGTGACAATGTAAAAACCACACAGCACTGAGCCTAAGTTGTTACTGTAACGTTGTAAGCCACCCTTTGATAACCTCGGTGATTTTTCTAAAAATCGCTGTGTTCTCAATTCTTTTTCATTGTTATATTAAAGGGAAAGAAACCAAACATAGCTACTCACTCTTCCCAAATTTGAGCAGTGAGATTTCTTCCTTCTTTTAAAGGAAAGGAATACCAATCTAGCGATTTTTAATAATTTGACTTATAATGAGTCAGAATATAATAGGCCACCCATTCAGCAAAAACAAGGAAAAACAGGGGTAAAGTCTCTTAAAGAGGAACAATTTGCCCGCAATGAAAGTGAGTCAGAGAAAGAAAAAGGTACAGAGAAGGTAGAACCAAACAATTTTAAGAAAGAAAGAAAGAAAGAAAGAAAGAAAGAAAGAAAGAAAGAAAGAAAGAAAGAAAGAAAGAAAGAAAGAAAGCCGATCTCCAAAAAGCTTAACAGAGGAGGATGTGTGAAGGGCTATAAGAGGGGCAGCCAGTCTTAGATTAAACCCAGTCTCCACACCACCTACTTATGTATTCGTACATAACCTCCATGCTACCCAATACCTATGTCAGTTTTCTTTTCTGTAAAATAGAAACAACATTAGCATCTTCCTCAGTGTGTTCTGCAGGTTAGATGAATTGGTACCTGTCAAGCCTTCAGAGCAGTGCTGGCCCAAAGATTGGTCTAGTCACTAGCAGTGCTGGTTATGCAAGTAATTGAATGCTGTGGAGTTGGTGGCATCATGTGGCATATGTGCCAAGCAAACACACTGAGTTTTTCCAGGGAGTTCTTTCCTTGGGGCTCAGAACAGACATATTCCCATACCATTCAACAGTGCACCTAAAACCTAGTAGCCAGAGAAACTGCTGACCACACTCTAAAACTCTGTTTTGCCCCTACCAAATATTCCATAGTGAATCCTGTCATGTCCACACAGAGAGCCTCTCAAACTCAGGCTCCAAATGACTAACAATTAAAACCCTAGTTCTCCTTTCTCCTAGCCCCCAATTTTATTGCATTCAGTTCTCTCATCTGTAAAATAAAGTCACCATCCACCTCCAAATAAGACACAAAAAGTACCTAACACAGTGCCTCATGCACCTAATAGTTAATTTTTAAATATTCATTTTCCTCTTCCTCTTCTTGAGCTAAAAACAATCTTTACTGAGCACTGTTAAGAAATTAACGATTAAAGCTAAAAGCCTAGTGAGAAGGGAGAAAGAGTTCTATCATTAAGCCACCACTGTATATACCACATCAAGTGAGTTATCCCTTCCCTAAATGCTTGTTTTTTCACAATATAAATAGATCAGATAGAACAATTTCAAAATAGCAACAGATAATATTAGCAATGATCATTAATAACACTCAGCTTCAAATGTTTACAAAAATGGGCTTCCCTTTCCCTAGGAGGCGAGTCTCAGCCTTTCCCTGTCAGTCCCTAGAAAGCAGCACCATAATTTATTCCTGCACCACCACATTCATTACATTCATTTAAGTTCACACCACAGAAGGAGACAGTCTGGAGGGACTTGGTCATTGTTAAGTAAGCACCTACGTGGTGATGCCAAAAATGAAGGAGATAAAAGCAAGCCACCTTAAGGAATAAAAGAGGTAAGGGGTAGTGCAAAAACTAATCAGATTAAGCTCATTAGTAGATTCATACACTACACTTCCATGCTCCCAGTGGCAATATGATAAATGTAATGAAGGAAAACACGGGAGAGAGTCCACAGTGTAAAGACCAATACCCTGGAAGCAAAGGCTCGCTTGCAGTGCCATTTATGCTGCTGTACCTAACTCTCGGCTAGACAGCTAATTTCTCACACCAATCAGTGTGTTGCTGGAAATGCT
Source organism: Ochotona curzoniae (assembly GCF_017591425.1). Taxonomy (NCBI): domain Eukaryota; kingdom Metazoa; phylum Chordata; class Mammalia; order Lagomorpha; family Ochotonidae; genus Ochotona; species Ochotona curzoniae. The sequence continues at coordinate 34,713,935 of NW_024466502.1, read as the reverse complement.
GAGGAGGAAAAAAATTCCCTGCTGCACACTTTCCTGTCTTGCCCAGATTCTAAATCTTCACACGGAAAATAATTTGCAGGCACAGGCATCTCCGGGACTCAACACATTTTCCCTTCCACCACCCTTTGTTCATTCAGTCCTACAGGGATTCTCCAAGCAGACAGGAAATGTGACCCAGAAGTGTGGCAACACATTTGTGTCTTGTTCCAGGAAGATAAGTGTTTCTCAGTCTCCCCTGGTTGAACTCTCATATTCCATCGTTGAAGAAAGTTTTAGGCAGTCCTGGCTTATTTTAAGCCTTTTGTTCTCAGGACCAGTCTAGGAAACAGTCTCTGTAGACACAATGGCTGTAAACTGCTTAAAGTATGTGCTGTGCTCTGAACAAGCATCGTCAGGGAGCCAGGTTGTCGCTGATACTTTCTTATCACGGCTTTTGTGGCAGGAATACAAATCCCAATTTAAGTTGCACATCAAGAATAAGACTGACTGATTGGCTTTTAAAGGCAGAGCTATGCAAAGGGAAAGGTAGAAATCTTCCCACCACTAGTTTATGCCCTCAAGTAGCTGCAACAGCTAGGACTGGGTCAGGTGGTAGAAACCAAGAGCCAGTAACTCCATTCTGGTCTCTCATACGGATGGCAGGGATGCAAATACTTAGACCATCTTCTGCTGCCTTCTCAGATGCATTAGTAAGCAGCTGGATCACAAACAGAGTCAGGAGGATTGAATTAGCACTGTGTTAAGATATACTGATATCACAAATGAGGGCTTATCCCAATGTGTGCTGCAACACCAGCCCCAAGGAATCTATTGAAACAATCATATACTAGCCACTAAAATGATAATCTATCCATATAACTTTCAACCCAATTTCTGATCTCTCCCTTTGAAATAAATTATCACTAAAATTATTCTTAAGACTAGAATCTGTGCAGCAGGTCAGACTGAAACATCAGCATATACCAGCTAATACATCTGAGAAAGCAGCAGAAGCTAGCCCAAGTACTTGGGAACCTGCCACCCACATGGAAGATCAGGATGGAGTTCTTGGCCTCTAGCTTCAGCTTAGACCAGTCCTGGACACTGCAACCACTTGGGTACGAAGCATCAGGTCATGCTTTCACTCACTCACTCGCTTTTACTCTTCCTCTTTCTCCACAGCCACTTGCTTTTCAAATAAATTAATTTTAAAAATTTCTCAGAAAATAGAAACTTGAAAGTGTACTTAAGCAAATGAATAGAAAAGAGGTAGATATTTTATATAAATATTTATATCTAGCTAGTCTTTACCTAAATGAACCCCAAAAAAGTTAATATATGTTCTAGCCAATAATCATTCATTTACCAGCAATTCACTCTCAATTTCTTGTTGAAGTGAGATCTAAGGGAGAGGAAAGCAGAGTGGTTAAAGAAAAAGATCCTGACCTCAAGCTGAGACTAAGAAGCCCAGACTTACTTAGAGTTGTTCCTAGCCAACAAAGAAAATGTATAGGCAACTTAGCAAAAAGACCCCCTGCTTCTTATCCCAATCTTGTGCCAGGCTGTGGGCCCAGAACTTCTAGAGAAAAAGGAAGGTGTCAACTTCAGACCCACTTGCAATCTCCCTCAGGTGCATTTCTGCATTACACAAACAGAAGAGTCACAGAAAGCAGCTGTCCTTCCTGTGGCCAAGGTGCCTTCCACAGCTGTATGGAGGGCAGGAGATGGATACCTGCTTGCCCAGTGATAGAGAATGTCCTACAAGTGAATCTTTAAAGCCCTCTACTTTCTCCTGGTGGTTACCCAAAGGGCAGTGAAAGGATTTTCTTACCATTGCTTAAAAACAAGAAAAAAAATTAATTGCCATCTCTCTTGACAATCTTGTCTCCTTCTCTGGGAAAAATGTTGAATGCGGAGTGGACATCCCTTGGCTCCTTACATCAGTAGCAGCCTATATACTGTCGTTGGATAAATGTCCAACGATACTCATGTCTACTACGAAAATCTCTAGCACATCACATATCCTGATATGAGAAAAAGCTTGTACTATAAGAATGGCAACAGTTTGTAATCAACAGAATAAATGCATACAGTTTATCTTTTCAAATGAAAATTCCAGTGCATTATCCTTCACAGGCAAAATGAACAAACAAAAGAGTCATAATAAAGAAAGAAATTAGAACCCACCCACCCAAATAATTTCTTCAAAATTGTTTCTCTATCTGCTCCATTTCTCTTCCTCCCCATCCCCACCCAACTCCAGCCTTCCAATTGTCTGTGGTTGGCAGCAAATAAACATGAATGCTGAAGCCAGAACAGAAGGGAAACACAAACATATATTTATGTAAACTTGTATTGATTCAACTAGGAAGAAACCCCACAGCTTTCAAGGTCTGAGTCACAAATCATTATGATCAAAAATGCTGATGTGCTAGGAATACACAAGTTCTTATGCTTGCGATCATGGTTCACTCCTGTTGTGGAGCTAGAGTAAAGCTGAAAACCAGGAAATATGTCCTCTGCCTTCATTTATCAGGTGATATTCTGAGAAAGAGCAAGCACAATGGCTGAGTCTAGGCTTGTATATTGAGCTCCACACTCAGTCCTCAACAGATTCAAATTTGGGAAAATCAGAGGGAGGTCACCTCACCTTTCAAAACACGAGGAAACTCTCTTCTTCCCAAGATGACCCGAAATGTTCTAATTATTGGTTGTTCCCTCTGGTCGGTGGTGCAGCCAATAGGCACGTAGAGTTCAGTGAACCCACAAGTGCACAGCTGCTATCTTTGACTTGTGGCCAAAACAAAAATTGGAACAGGATTTACCCAGACAAGTGTAAAGGCTTCTGTTTAAAGCAGCTATTTTCTAAGCCAGATAAACAGCTTTGAAATGGAGAAGAAATGAATCCTTTTCTCCAATGTCTGAATCAAAGTGAGGTCAACGTCTTGTAGACAAGATGTTAACATAGATTACCCACACGGCTGCACAAGGCTCCCACAGAAAGAGGCAGCCTTCACCCTACCTGTTCTACTATCTTTTTGTCAACCTGTTTTTGTTCTCCGGAAACAACTTTGTGCACTTAGGAAAGATTGCTTTGTTTATTTAGTTCATGATACAAAACATTAAGGATAGGCAAGCTGTTGTTCTAGAAGCTTCCCAGAGCCAGCAACTTCCTAAGCCTTTGGTCTCCCTAGCCAGCAGCATCAGAGGCTGTTCTGAGGCACTTTGAGGGCAGAAAGAAACAAAGTAGGTCCACTTTGTGCTTGAGTCAGTGATCTCAGCCTTTGAATTCCCACTAAAAAACATTAACAAATACCTCATTTTTTATAGGTGGCAAAGGGACTGGTAAGAAATAGCTGGTAGAAGAAGCGGGGGGCAGGGGAGGAATCACCCTCCCTTTTTCTAACGCAAACACTGTGTGCCTGTGCTAATCTGGCAATCCATCTTACAATCACCAACAGTACAGAGCAAGGAAGCAATTCACACTGCAATAGTGCTCCTCAGAGCTTTTCATAGCTTGATGCCTATTGCAGCTGCTTATATTGTACCAGCAGGTGGGTATAAAATAGCAGATTCCACAGCCTACAGAAGCTATGTCCCTGGGTAGAAGAGGAGATGATTTTTTTCCAGGAGAGTGAATATGCATATCAAGGTACCTGAATAGAGAGCTGGGTCCTGGTGTGCTGTCATCAGCAGCAAATCCCTCTGTACTTCCATCTCAAGTGGTCTATTTCAGCGATAACAAGGCTTACGTAGCAAAGGTTTGAAAAACCAGCTTCTCTTTATTCCAGCGGGGTTACAGACCAGGTCTACAGCGCAAACAGCCTGTGCCTACATGTCAATTTTCATTCATTCCTGAATTCCCCTTGTACTCTTCATTTGCAGTAAAATCTCATTGGCTTCAAAGTCCTAGGTTCTCTGGAATACTAAGTACTAGGTACCCATCTACACGTGGTAAGAACAACAATGATTCTAAGTACCCAGCATTGTGGTCCATTCCAAAATACCCTATTGGTAAGGCAGTCAGCTGCATAATTGGTGTCGACTTCATCTCCAGTGGGCATGGATAGTTATCAGAAGCCCACTGAACAAATGGATGGGATGCTTCAAACCTACGAGCATCAAGCTTCTCCAAAAATAACAAGAAGTGACAGCTGAAGTCATGCTTAACAGAATTGGCTTTAAAATGTGAAATGGGTTTTTAAAGCAGTACTGGCTTCATATTGAGTATGAATGAGACTTAGTATAAAATATTGTAAAAGGGGGAATTCCAAGTCTGAGACACCTGCTTTGTTCTCTGAATATGATAACCGGATATCTTTGGATAATACCTGAGAGGTATGAACACCTAAAATGAGTAGGCAAATGGATGGATAGATGGTGAAAGCAATGTAAAGCAATCCTTAAGAAAGAGCTTCAGCAGGTTTCATAAATGACACAATTAGGGCCAGACCTTAGAAAAAATCTTGAATTACTGTTTATCTGGTAATCTATTTGCATAAAATGAGCAAAAGAGGTTATGCCAGCCACCTTCCTTTGCTATCCTAGATCCTATGTTTCCTGCTGATGGTTGTTAGGTTATCTTATCCTTCTTCAACTTGATTGCTGGGTTTCTTATAATTCTTTATCATTGGGCTTAACATTTTCTAAGCATATTAAAAGTCTGCAGATCATCTAGCTTCTGCCATAAACATTCAACTCTGCCACAGCAGCATGAAAACAGTCACAGGAAACACACTAACAAATGGGTATGGCTGGGTTCCAGTAAGCTTGAATCACAAAAGTAGGTTAGGAATCAGATTGTACCCAGTCATAGTGGGCAGACTTCTTCTCCAAGATACTGTATCTTGAACAAGCATGCTGGACATTCTCATTTGCTTGTTTCCTACATTTTTTTTTAAGTTTTTATTCTATTTTTATAGGAAAGGCATTTTGATTGCTATGGCTCCCTTATTCATCCCTAACGTCCATTTTCCAAGCCCTGGGGTCACTACTCAGTTTGACTCTAACAGATGGAACTGTATCCTCACAGAAGTTATATAACAAAGCCCTACATTCCACGCCTTCAGCATGCAGCCATATTTGGAGAGAAAATTTTAAAGAGGCTGTCATGTTAAAACCAGGCCACTAGGGCAGGCCTTAGTCCAACAGGACTGATGTCATAAGAGGGTGAGGCCCCAGATGTGCACATCCACAGAAAAGTTTATATACAGATGCAGCAAGAGGGCAACGCCATGGAAAGAGCCCTCAAAAGAAACCAAATCTCCTGAAACCTGGATCTTAACTTCAGGGCTCCAGAATTACGAGAAAATAAATGTTTCTAGGCTTAGCTGTAAATTAGGGTATTAGGACCATGATTCCTGGAATAAGAATGAGATTTTTCAAGAATGGTAACTGGAATCCTTATGTACTGTCATGGTCAAATGATCTCTAACAGGTCATTTTTCTATCCCAACTGCTTTAAACTGGAAGAAGCTGCTAAGCTTACAATTAAGATTATATACAGAGAAATGCCAGTGTTACAAGAAAATGGCATAAGTTCCTACTCTTCTCTATTCAGAATTTCACAAGTTGGTTTACTGCAGTCTATTAAAACTACCAGGACCCGCTCTATCTGAGTTAGGATAGCTTCAGCCACAAGTAAAAGAAAACCTGATTTAAATTGGCATACACAATATGAAAAATTACTATTTCACATTACAAGAAGCCTGGACACAGATCTGACTTCAGGGTTAGTTAATTCTGTGGCTCAGAAAAATAAGCAACGTTCCAGTTTCATTCTGTCTCTTCACGCTGATACTCCCGGTGCCATCAAGCTGGTTACAAGCCGTCTAGAGCTCTTCCTAGCATCACATCCAATTATAACAGCAGCTAGAGAAAGAAGCAATTGCTGTTTCCTATGTCTCTCTGCCTTTGTCGAGTGGAAACGTTTACCTCCAAGTTCCCCAGTAGGCCTCCCCCTTGGTTTCACTGCCAGATCTGACCCAATTTTCATGCAAAGCAAGGAAACCTCACTTCCTCAAGGGCTTCCTTGATCATCCTTTGAAAACAACAGTTAACTCCCCAACTCTGACTCTCAGCATTCCCTCTGCCCCCACAGAAGCTTTGCTCTTTTTCTCTCTTTCCCTTTTATCATTGTATGGTTGGCTGTGTTACTTCTGCGTTTTCTTTTCACACACACCAGGATGTCAATTTTACTATGCTATGGATTTTAGACTTTCATTTGCCTAAAGTAATGTCTGGCACATAACAGGGTGCTCTCAATGCATCTTAAAGAAATAAACAAACTATAACAAACCAGGCCCTTGGAGTTCTAAAACCCACTTTTCCTAAGTCCTATGCTGTGACACACAGATAAGTTATCAAACAAAAGTGAGTTTATGCACTGTTATTTTTTTAAGATACATTTATTTTATTTGAAAGGCATATGACAGAGATCGAGCAAGACACAAAAAGAGATCTTCCATCCACTGATTCCCATTAAAAGAGATCTTCCATCCGCTGATTCCCTCTCAAAATGGCTGCAATGTCCTTGGCTAGACAGACCTGAAACTAGGAGCCAGGGGCTTCTTTCTAGTCTCACACTTGCAGATACAGGCACACCCAAGTACTTGGTCCATCCTTCACAACTTTCTCAAGCACAATGGCAGAGAACTGCTAGGAAGTGATGCAGCCAGGAGTCAAACTGTGCCTATACAGGATCCCAGTACCTTGGGTGGAAGCTAAGCCTATCACACCACGGTATCAACCCAAGTTTACTGTTCTTATATAACATTTAACCCCAAGGAGTCCTGATAACCAGCTGGATCCATCCATCCTATCATAACATAGGGTAGAAAGCAGAATTTCCAATGCTGCCAAGTCCAGTGGCTTTATTTAACTCTGGTTATGCCAGCAGTTGAGAAATCACTATTTCTGAATTGTGCAAACATAAAGGAAGTCATGAGTTTATCTTACAGGTAACAGGATAATGTAAAACAACTGGAGTTAAGGAAAGTCATTAAGCCAAGGCCGGCTAGCTATTCCAAGGACCCCACCTGGAGAAGCCTAAGCAACACTTGGAGGAAAGCAAGGCTTCATAATTAACATAGGATTTCTGTGGCATAATCCCTGGTTCTCCTCATCCTGCTCCACTTTTGGAGTTGCTGAGAGCCCTGAGGTAGGGATCTGCCCAAGTCTTTCCAGAACTCTTTCAGAAAGTCTCTCCACAGAGAGGAACCAATGTAGCAGTGTTCCTGCAGGGAAGTTGCCAACCACTCTGTGAATGCCGACACCCTGTGCATGCATGTCCTGAAAATATCTTCCCATTCTCATTTCTAAGGGCTTTGTTTTCCTTTAGGAAGAAACCAAGGAGGAACAATTGTCTGTTCATCTTGAATCATGACAGGGAGACAGTCTTGCATAACCAGTAGAATCCAACTTAACTGAGGCCCCCAAAATGCCCTGCCGAACAATATTTCCCTCAGTGCTCTTACCCCTACGAGCTGTCACCCTCACACTCCCTCAAAGGTTTTGCTTCTTGTGGATTCCCCCTCTTCCTCCTTCAGGAAACTACAACCAACAGCCTGAATGACTTCTTCCCAGTCTCCTCCCCTGCACCCCAACTTCTTGATTGGAATTCCTTAAGGTCTCTCTATATACAGTCAGGAAACTTCACTCACAATCCAATATTTCTGTTTATTTATCTTATTCAAATTTTTTTAACTTTGCGCATGAAAATTTCCTTCAGGTTGAATTCCTTACAGTAACCATTGCCCTTGGTTTTGTTTGATTGATTTTGTTACTGTTGTTGCATACTTTCCTACAAGAAAAGGTAATTAGGCCAGTGTTGTACAAAGGGGACAGCTAGCACCTGCAGTGCGAGCATCCCATATGAGTACAGGTTTGAGGCCTGGTTGCTATGCTAATCCAGTTCCCTGCTAATGTGACTAGAAAAAGATAAACCAAGTCCTTGGGATCCTGCCACCCACAGAGGAGACCCAGATGAAGTTCAGGCTACTGGCGTTGGCCTGGTTCAGCTTCTGTTGTTATAGTCATTTGGGAGAACAGAACACCACATGGAAGATCACTTTGTCTCTCAAATAAATAAAACTAAATCTTTAAGAAAAAAAGACAACCTAATCCGGATTAATCTTCTATTCTCCCAGCCCAGAAATCAATCACTTCTTTCCAAAGATCTATTTTCTTCTATAGAGGAATGGTGTCCAGAAAACAAGATTTCAGATCCAGATTTACTCATTGCTATTGTCGGGTTATTGCTTCTAGATTTAGTAAGCAAATGCAGCTGTGTATGTATGGGTTAGTAAACCTGCTTGTTTGTATGGTCTATGTTTGTATGTCTTTTATTGATATATATACAAAATATATATGCCAAGGTCCTTAAGTTCATACAGATGCCTCTAAATCAGAATATAACACAAGTTTCATTTTAGTTCACCTTCTCCGCTTTCCTTTTTCTGTAATATTTCTTCAACAATGTCTTGCTATCCATTTTCTTGCTTATTAAATGTACTAGATAATTTAATATGCTTATTTAGTCAAATCTAGTATATACATACAGTATTTCAGAATTTTTAACCAAAGACTGTGAGAAACAAAATTTTAACTGGATTATAGCATTTTTATTAAGCTTTTTTGTCTTTTAAGTATTCAGTGAAAATATTTAAGTCTTACATTATTCAAGCAAAATGCTGTTTACCAAATTTACTTAGGTTGTTTATTCAAAAAGCAGGAACCTCTAAACTACCTTCGGGGTCCTTTGTTCAGGACTTCATTTGGATGCTTAGCCTACATAGCTGTTAGTACATATTGTGACAGATCTCTTTAAATGTCTCTTTTATAAGATTAAACCTCTTAATTGAAGGAAAATGGGCTTGACTCTTGTGAATATTATATTTATGTTTTATTATTTTTCTTTAGAATACTTTGAATGCCTGAGATGATCATTATAAATTTCTTTGTTATTATTCTGAATTTGTATTATCCCCTTTAGTGGTACATTGGATTGCTATAGTTCACAACCTCCAGCCATAAAATACAAAGCAATAAAATCTTCCAATTAATGCACACATATGCAAAGTTTATAATTAAATACTTGGACCCAGTGCCCCCTTCTAACACAAAACAGTAACAGAAATGAAAAAGAATAGCTGGAAGACTCAGTCACTGAAATTGAATGATTATTTACAGCAACTTAAAAAAACATTATTCCACAATAGAGGTAAAAAAAAAAGTGTCCATAAAAACAATAAGGAAAAAAATCTATCTCAGTTTATCATGACATATCAAAGTCTACTATGTTCATGACACACTGAGGTGGGAGAAGAATTCAGCAAATTTATGGACGTGGTAGTTGGGAAATTAACTCATCTGTTGACTCAACTATGCCTACATATACCCCCACACAAAACCAAACACACAAACACACACACACACATACCTCTAGCTTCATTACTGAAATCTTAACTTCCCACTTGCACTGAACTTTTATATTCCACAAATTTCCACTCAAATATTATGACTTGCTTCAGATTGAGTTATTCCTTGTAAGATTTAGATGATGTTCTCAACTGACTTACAAATATATATTTCATGAAGTTTTCTGAATTTTACAAAAATTAACAATAATTTAGGAGTTGTGAATTTTACATGAAATGAGAAACATCTGCATAATTGTGCTATATTAATTTAGAACCTAATTAAACAATGTTACTTCTCCCCTTTTAATTGAGCATGAAATGTCAGCACCACCCACACAGTTCCCCAAACTAACACTTTCATTCTTCATTCTCCGATCCTTTATACCCTGGGGCACAGTCAATCCATCGGTAAATCCTACTAAATCTATCTTCAAAGATCAGGTTGAATTCACCTACACCTTCAGTCTCGATGAACACAGTTCTAACACAGCCTGCAAACAACCATCCATCAACGGACAACTGTAATTACTGCTTAACTCTTTCGCCAAGATCCCATTTTTCCACCTTCACTCCATGCCTCAACCTAAGTCAAAATTGGTGATTTTTCACAATTATAAATGTAGTAATACAAAACAGCATATTTAATCTTTCATGGAACTCATGTTGCCCCACATTTCACTTCTACCCTCTCTCATTATGTGTATGTGTATGTGTGTGTGTATATGTATGTGTGTACATATATATGTATGTAAATATATATATCCATCTGGTTATGTATCTGTCTGTCTCTCTGAATTGAAGTCCATAACCTTTTGTCAGTTCCTGAAACATTTCTTTTCTCCTAAGAGCCTTTGCCCATCCCTCCCTTTCAGCTATACATAGTTAAAACTGAAACATCAGTCATATCTTAACTCAGATGCCACCTCTGCTAGGAAATCCTCTATAACCCCACATAATGAGGCAGTGTACCTCTCATACAGTCTCCAAACACAGGGGACTTTTTCTTGACAGCATTGATTATTGCTAAAATTCTACATTCTACATGTCTCTGGAAATTATCACTACTTTCTGCCTCTACTGGAATATATTTGAATTCTGTCTAGTACTCTTAGATCCTAACAGAACACATGCTTGGTTTTTAGTATGTGATCAGTAAGTATGAATATTGGAGAGTAAGGGAATAGCTTAAATATATGGAAGTTTCACTTTTGACTCCTTTATCAACCATCAACAGCAGGTGGAATAAAAATCTTGTCAGTGTACGAGAATCTCCTACTGTGATCCATGAAGTTCTGCTGAGCTCAAGACAGATGGAAACCCTGCAGCAGGCTCACAGAATGGCTCTCAGATACGACCTGCATACCAAGCAGTAAGCGACAGTACTCCACAGCCGACAGCCAGCAGCCTATTGACATCCATAAAACACAAGGCTAACTCTGGCTTTGACCCTCGAAGGTCCTATAAAACATGGTAAAAATGTTGAGAAGAGATGAGCTGCTTTCTTGGAATGATTCCTGAGGATTTGAATATATGACCAATATTTGAATGTGTCCATTTATCAGCCATTTTATATTACCTGATAATGTGCTATCATCTTTTCAATCTCAAAGAGCAAGAGACTAATGCTTCAACAGTGATTTTTCCTTTCCCTGGCAGTTCCAGGTAACACATCTTAGTGAGGTAACACAAGGGTAAGGCTTTCTGACCCGCTCTTTTCAAGCTCCAGAAAAATATCACACCCTATCCCTGTAGAATGTGTACTACTGAACAGTGACCAACTAGAATAGGAGAGATGGCCACCTCCAAAAGGAAGTAAGAGGCTAAACACTGGACACAGGGTGCACAATGAATGATTTTTCTACTCATGAAATTGAGTCAGTTTATGTGGATCTGCACAGTAAGATGCTGACTAAGCAGCAGAAGTCACTTCCAGGAGACAGAATTTCTGGGCACCAGATGGTTCCTGAGATACAGATTGTGAAACATAGTAGAGTCAGAATCAAATGCTAAGGAAGGGTGACAGTGGGAAATTAGGAAATGTGAATCAAGGTCACTGGCCCTTTAAACCTGGTCTGTGAATGAAAGGAGGAGGAAACAGAAATAGAGAAACCAAAGAAATAATCAGGAAGCCTCCACTCCCTTACCAAACTCACTTATCTTTTAATCTTAATCCCACCAGATTGCAATCTGCCCATGAGTTCATTTTCTGATCTTTGTCCCTGTGATGAATGAACCAGCAGAAGCTCCATCCATGCATCTATTCAACCACTTACATTTTCATTCATTTATCTCGTCAGATAGCCACATACCTCATAAAAATTCTTCTATTTATGCAGGATGGTGTCACTACTGAGCTCTCCACCATCATTCTTGATTACTAGTAATACTGAGAACACCTGAGTAGGTTCATGCAAATTTCCTCTACACCTATCAAGTTCCTTTATCACCACACCTCTGTTAACTGCATTTTGCATTTAGAAAGAAAGAAAAGGTCTTAGGGCAAGAAATACCTCAAGTTCTTGTCTTTCACATTAATAGAGATATCTGGTTCTTGGCTCCCTTCTTTCTACTACAGAACAAGAGCTAATTTTGCTACTGCTTACATGAAGACTGTATTATGTACTTTCCAAACCCACTAGTGACACCCTCCTTTCCCTTATCTACAACTTCTCTTTGCAACTTAACTCTTTGCAAATAAGTCACTCCTTATTCTAAAAATGAAAGTTACCCCTTTATCTCTTTCTTTCCCCGAATTTATTGGGTAACTTAAAAGTAAAGTCCATATTAAAACAAAAAAAATGTCTACTTTGTCACATATTGCTCATTTGGCAGAGCTGCAAGAAATTCTCACCAAACTACAAAATGCTTCTCATGATCAAGATCAATGGGCACTCTACTGCCTTTCTATTACTCAGTGTATTTAACATACTGTATACTTTCTCCTCTCTTGGCTTCTGAAACACCAGTCTCTCCTCATTTTATCCTCATCTTCTCTCCATCAATTATAGCAGGAGTGGGGAATGTTCAGAAATCAATTTGTCTGTCCCTGCCAAGGCAATCATAGGAAGAACTTGAAATTCAATACATTTATTGAAGACTAATATTTAAGCTGATAGTTTCTCATGACCCAAAAAATCACATTATAACTAAATAGCCCTTAGCAGAAAAAGGTTTCCCATCCCTGCTTTACAGCCACTTTCACAGTGTCTCTCCTGCTTCTTTTCTATCCTCACTACCTATACATGACATATAAAATATCACTCATACTGGTATGAAAATAGACATGTATCCCAAAGGAATAGAAGAGAAACCCCAGAAGTCAATTCACTCATCTTCAACCAATTAATCTTTGACAATTATATAATCGGTCCCTGGAAACAGGATAGTCTCTTCATCAAATGGTACTAAGAAAACTGTATCTCCATGTAGAGAAGTATGAAACAATATTTCCACCTTACATGTTATACAAAAAGCAACTCAAAATAGATCAAGCATCAGGATCTACTACTACCTGATAGCACCAAAGTACTATAGGAAAACATTAGGGAAATTCTGTTGAGACACTGGCCTAGGAAAACACTTCTTGGGTAAGACCGCAGAAAATGGGATTACATCAAGCCAGGAAGCTTCTGTGCTACAAAGGAAACAGTCCATAAAGTGAAGAGACAACAAAAAGAACTAAAGAAAATATTTATAAATTATGCAATGGAAAAAGGATTAATATCCATGATCTATAAAGATCTCAGGAAACTCAACAACAATAAAACAAAATCAAGTTAAGAAATGGGTAAATAAACATACATTTTTTTCAAAGGATACAATTCTAGTGGTCAACAGTTAGATGAAAAAATGCTCCAGATCACTAGTCATCAAGGAAATGTAAATAAAAACCACAAACAGGTTTCACTTTATCCCAGTTACAACGGCTACAATACACAAAGAAAAAAAAAAAACACAATAGATGCTGATGAGGATGTTGGCGGAAAATGTACCCTAACACACTGCTGGTGGGAAAGTAAACAATTGAGGAAGACAATATGGAGATTCTCAGAAATCTGAAAATATATGTATCAAACGACCCAACCACCCCACCCTGCGATTTCACCCAAATGAAACAAAATCAGCACAATGAAAGAACTATCTGTACCTTCATTTTTACAGAAGCTCAATTCATACTAGTGAAGGTATGGAATCAACCCAGATGTCCATCAACTGAAAACTAGGTAAAGAAAGTTGGTGTATAGGATAAAGAAAATATGAGCCAAAAAAGAAAAAAAAAAGAATGAAATCTTATCATTTGCAACAAAATGGATACAAATATGCTTAGTGAAATAAGTCAGTCCCCAAAAGCTAAGCATCATGTTTTTTCTTATTTGTTGAAACAAATGTACAGAGCACAAAAATGTAGTGTGCATTTAATGAAACTGACATTTTAAGACTTGGCTACTGTCTGTAGTCCTTGTCTACACTCATGAGGAATAGTGGACTTTTTTCTACTTACTATTTATTGCATTCTTTAACTAATGGAAGGTTGTTGAACCTGTGACTGTGAAGTGAATTAAAAGTACATCATTGCAAAAAAAAATCCTTTTAAGTAAGAAAGGAAGGAGGAGAAAGAGTAGAAGTGCAGGTGGGAGGGAAGGTAAGATAGAAAATATCACTTTGCCGCTAAATCTGTATGTGTGAAATACATGAAATTTGTTTCCCTTACATAAATAATTTTTAGTAATTTATTTCAAATACAGTACTGATTAGATAGTGATTTAAAAACACATCATCCCCAGCTACTATCACAAACCACAGATTCAGAGAACTTCAGTTAACCCTAGTCTCCTCAGCTCTAGACTGTTCTGGAAAAAAATCTGCTAAGTGCTTCTGCTTAGATGTCCCAGAGCCCTCTCCAATTCATTACACTCCAGATTCAACTCTACGTTTCCTTTAATCTACCCTGTCCCTAATAATTATTCAATTTACCCCCAGTCACTTAAACTACAAGCCTGAAAGATACCTAGATTCTTTCCTATTCTTTGTCCTTCACATCCAATTGGTCAACAAGGACTATTGATTCTTTCCTTGAAACACTTCCTAACTACTCTCCTCATGTCTATCTACCTTCATGGTTACAGTTAGACTTTCATCATCACTTTCTGAACTACAGCAAGACAGTCCTAATTTACCTCATTGCTTTTACTCTAGTCTCCCTTAATCTGTCCTTCAGACTTCTTTTCTTTCATTCCATACAAGATATATCTTGGGAAAAATAACAAAAACTTCCTAGCATGTCAAATAATTTAGTCAGCACCTGAAGAGTACATTACTTTTCATAAATATAACTACATTATCTGAACATTGGTAATATAATTTTTAAGACACAAATGAATTAATATATATATATATATATAAACTTTTCAGAAAGAGGCCCCTGACAAAGGGAGGACTCAAAAAAAAAATACTCTAGTAAGAACCAAACAAATTTTAATAAATAAATGATAACTCAGACACCAATAGGTTTTAATGATCTGCAGCACAAGGTAGTGTCGATACCAAGAAAAACAAATGCAGTCACAGCAAACTTCAGATTCCAGGCTACCATAAAAAGACCTTCTGCTATAATAACAGTTAGGGCCCTCGATGGGTTAAAGATGAAATTTCTGATTTTTCAAATCCACATGGGCCCTGCAAGGTAGCCTAGTGGCTAAATCTTTGCCTTGCAACCACCGGGATCCCATAAGGATGCCAGTTCATGTACCAGCTGCTCCACTTGCACTCCAGCTCCCTGCTTGAGGCCTGGAAAGGCAGTAGAGGATGGTCACAGCCTTGGGACCCTACAGTCATGTGGGAGACCCGGAAGAAGCTCCTGGCTCCTGGCTCCTGGCTTGGATTCGCTCAGCTCCAGTCACTGCGGCCACTTGGGGAATGAAGCAATGGATGGAAGATCTTTCTGTTTCCCCTTCCCTCTGTAAATCTGCCTTTCCAACAAAAATAAATAAATCTTAAAAAAAAAATACACATCTGTGTAAGCGGAATAATTTGGGGAAAAAAATCAAATTAACCATGGGATCTTTCTTTGCTTCTTATTTTATCTCTGTTGGAAATTTGCTTGCATTTTCTTCTTGACTGTTTCATTTATCTGAAATCTTTGTGTATAAACACAGACAAGCTAAGATGAACTGCATTTCATTCATAAAACAACTTGCATTCTAATCGATGCTGCTCGGGAAACTGAGATGAAAAGATCACTGCTTTCCTACTTGCTTGAAATCAAGTGCAGACACACAGGGGTAAGTACTATATTATATTTAGTGGCAACTCAAGTGAAAATCTCTGTTCCCTGAGTAACAGATGAAGAGAAGTTAAAATGATGACACTGAAGATGCCGATGAACAGAGTCCCTTCTCTTACCCACCTATAGTTCATAAGTTTGTCTAAAGAGAATTCCAACCCATGTAGCCTCAAGGAGAGTTTTCCATGAAATCACAATCACCTTGCAGGGTCACAGGTGGAAGATCCTGTCTCTGCCACAGGCATTGAGATTTATGCTGCAAGAGGACATCACTAAGCTTTTTTTCATCCAGCTGCAAGACATGCCTGAATCTCCATTAATGATCTGTCATTGTTATTTATCTAACCCAGGCCGACAGGTAGTTTATGTTGTAAGTCTCCTCTACTATCATGGGCAGCAAGCTTCTCAAATTCCAAATTTACCACTTTCAAATAAAAAAAAGAGTCACACTGATGCACTTGGATTTGAGGAAAAGAATAAATGCCTGGAAGGACAAAACTGCTGGTGTAGAACTGTGAGGTACAGAGGCAAAATACTTTCCTTGTGGTGCAATCCAGCCACAAGTTGCAGCACAAATCATTGTCAATATTGGAATAATATGTTTTACTTCAATAATTACGGCCAGAAAAGCTCATTGTTTAAAAAGAGAGACTACTACTACATTTTTAGACCATTTTATTTTCCTTTCTCCTTGTTTTACATTAAGCTAAGGACATATCATACTCACATATACAAATACACACATATACACGAAGGTCTGTGGAATTTATCACAGCCTTTCGTTCACTTGGAATTCCTGTCACTCAGGCAAGGTAACATAATTATCCCAATTTTACATGCAGGGAAACAATGTTGAGAAAAAGCAGATCAACAGAAAATTTGAGTCTGGAATTTTTCCTTTCAGATTTTAAGCTTCTTACTCCATCCCTTTGAGACTGAGAGAAAGATATACAGGGAAACAAGGGAGTTTAGGGCATGAGAGAGAATATTACAGATAGCTAATTTCCATGTTGTCCTTGCTGCACAACAAATGCAATGTTTAGATTTGTCAAGCAATTGATTTTTCTTTTTTTTTTTTTTTTGCGGCTGAGGCGTATAAAATTAGTCTACCTGCTTACCATCTCTAATAAATGAATTGCAAATAGGCATTATCCTACAGTCATGACACGCTGCTTACTGAACCAGCATTAAAAGTCAGAACACATAACTACATTCTTAAAAGTCTCAAATTTTTCTTTGAATGTGTGATACTTGTTGTAAAGGAGAAGAAGATTCTGACAAGCCTGGGTTGATTTCCCATTCTGTTCCCTAGCTTCTTGGCTCAGCAGGCTAGACCTTGAACAGTGCCAAGCAATACGCTGACTGCCCCCTAACACCCAAGGTATGCTGGAGGCCTTAGGAGACCATATGTTAGGCATCTGACATATGTTCAAAGAGAGCTGGTCATATTTCTGTAGCAGATTTCCATAATGGGGCTGCAGCCGTGCTAGCATTAGCCCTGTAGCTTATCATGTTTAATTCATGCTTAATTACATTTGAATCTGTGAACTTTTCCATGAAATCTTCACAATTGCACTTCCATCGCAGTAGTCATCCTGAATCTTTCTGTACTTTAAATACAAATGTCAGTGCCTTGTGAAATTTCACAATTATGCTATTCACTGTCATTTTTCATCCAGCCATGAATCAACATAATTTGATGATAGCTGTACAATTATGAAAATACTATCGAGCAGACATCACCCTTGTGAACCTTGTGCTAAGCATTATTGTAATGAAGCCAGTGAAAAGTCATGAAATTTCTAGCCAGGCTGAACCTAACAGAACATGAAGTCATTTAACTTAATTGAAAGCATTAGCACTGAGTTTTTCTACTTCAGCAATAGAAGTTCCATACAAATTAGAGCTGCTTAGGGAAAAACAGCCTCCAAAGATGCCTTTCACACAGAGCAGGCAAAACCATCAGATTTGCAGGGGCATTTCATACTCAGCCTTCCCAAGTACTACTTGATTATCTCTTTTTGGCCATGTTTAAATTAAGCCCCATGTCAGAAATGCATAGTATCACAGCTGTAAATACCTTTGCGGTTATCTAATCCCTACATTCAGTATTCAGATGAGAAACAAAGACACAGAGTCTCCTAAGAGCATGGCCACCTGACAGCTGACTGGAACTGGAACTTAGGTTTACTGAGGCCCAAACCAGAAAACAGTATGGGTCACACAGTAAAGCACATGCTACAAGCCATAGCTAGGAGTCTCAAGTACAACCTGAATCTCTGCTTCCATCTGAGAAAATCAACATCAAAAATCCAACCGCTGGGCCCAGCGCGGTGGCGCAGTGGTTAAGGTCCTCCCCTTGCACGCCCGGGATCCCATATGGGCGCCGGTTCTATCCCGGCGGCCCAGCTTCCCATCCAGCTCCCTGCCTGTGGCCTGGGAAAGCAGTCGAGGACGGCCCAAAGCTTTGGGACCCTGCACCCGTGTGGGAGACCCAGAAGAGGCTCCTGGCTTCGGATCGGCATAGCATCGGCCGTTGTGCTCACTTGGGGAGTGAATCATCGGACGGAAGATCTTCCTCTCTGTCTCTGCTCTCTGTATATCCGCCTTTCCAATAAAAAAATAATAAAAATAAATCTTTGAAAAAAAAATCCAACCATTGCTTCCTTCCCCAGCCAAAAATGTCATGACTTTCATTGCATTCGCCTGAAAATGTTAGAGGTCCTTCTCTGGGTTCATATCATCAAATTCCTAGGATGCTGCTTAAATGGAAGTGGTTTACTATAAAACAAGCATTTCCCCTTAAAACAGCCCAAAGAAACCTTAAGTATGGATTAAGTCAAAAACCAAAGCGTGGCCTAGAGGCTAAAGTCCTCATCTTGAACACCCTGGTAACCCATATGGTTCTAATCCCGGCGGCCCCGCTTCCCATCCAGCTCCCTGCTTGTGGCCTGGGAAAACAGTCGAGGATGGCCCGAAGCTTTGGGACCCTGCACCCACGTGGGAGACCCGGAAGAGGTTCCTGGTTCCCGGCTTCGGATCAGTGCAGCACCGGCTGTTGCAGCTCACTTGGGGAGTGAATCATTGGATGGAAGATCTTCCTCTCTGTTTCTTCTCCTCTCTGTATATCTGACTTTGTAATAAAAATGAATAAATCTTTGAAAAAAAAAAACAAAGCCCGAACTAATGAGACAGGGGACAGATATTATGTGAGGGAAAGAGTGACAGAATGAGATAAAGGAGGGCACATTAGCCACAATGAGGGACAGTGTTATTAATCTGGACTCTAAAGGCCTAGACAGTGAACAGCTTCAGAAGTGATTGTTTGTAATGCATTAGCAAATGAGAAGAAAAAGAACGTGGAGAGCACTGGTATAGAGGTTGACAGCCATAATCTAGAACCAGTGAACAGTTGCCAATGCCCTGCCTTTTCTTCTCTCTAGAGAAGATTTATAGTTCCTGGTCTGTCACCAAAAAGGCAAGAAAAAAACTGTCATCCCAAGCTCTTTATCTATGTTCTCTCTATCAAGAATTACCAGAAAATTATCCAGATGACAGCCAGAAAGTCAATGTTTTTGTAAAATTTCTGATTGAAATAGCAAGGAAATAGCTCCCAAACAGGTCATCACCCTGCCATCCTTTTGTTATACAGAAGGTTTGATGAGCTCTGATGGCTACAAAATATGGAAGACCACAGTCACCATCTGACAACACCTCTGTCTTCCTCCCCTCTTCCACACTTCTATGCCTCAAGTCTGCTGGGCTTAGGAAGATGATTGTGGTGACACTTAGGGACTGTAAACTTAGTAGTGCCTTGGCCTACATCAATGCAGTGGCAATCACCATTTATAGCAGACCCCTCTTAGTATAAAGAGATATCATATCACTAGTCACTCTTCGGTGTGTCTAAATCAATCCACAAACAAGGCACTGTGTTATAGTCAGTGAGAGTGAAACAGAGGTCACATCCTCCAGAGCTGGTAGCCAAATGGGTAAGAGTAGGCAATCATCTGGTATGATTCTCATGAATAATATCAAGCTCAGAGGAAAAAAGAAAAGAAATATGTAAGAAATAAAGATGTATTTTACAGTTTCATTGGCAGTCCATCTTTGATTTGGAAGTAGAGATGCATACTGCATTGTATCGTCACAAATCAATATGATAATCTCTTCTAAAGTACCTCGAGCTGACTATATGTACAAGCATGTTTACCTATATGTCTATTGATCTTGTTTCTGCATGAAGGTTGCCTTATATCAGAGAGAACATATGATATTTGTTCTTTGGGGGTTGGTTTCTTACACCAAGCATATTGGTGTATCTTCAAAATAGATGCTGGACCCAGTCATTCTCTATACTTTACTACAAGGTCAGGATATACTTAAATGCCAAAATGATGGACTTATGATTGTTTTTGAAGAACTATACTACTGTAATAAAGTAGGGGAAATCTAATGGGGAAAGGGGATCTGGGGGGGGAGGGGAAATCCCAGAGCTTTTCGAAAAGCATCATTAATTAATTAATTAATTTTAATAAAACAAAATAAATAAGCAACAGTTAATCTGGAAAAATAAAACGAAAAAATTAAGATGATCAGACCAGCACTTTGACCCAACTGGCTAATCCTTTATCTCCAAGTGCCAGCATCCCATATGGGCACTGGTTCATGTCCCAGTTGCTCCACTTCCCATCCAGCTCCCTTCTTGTGGCCTGTAAAAGCAGTGGAGCACATCTTAAAGCCTTGGGACCCTGCAACCACAGGGGAGACCCAGAAGAAGCTCCTGGCTTTAAATTGGCTCATCTCTGGCTATTGAGATTATTTCAGGAGTGAACCAGTGGACAGAAGATCTTATTCTCTGTCTCTCCTTCTCTCTGTGAAATAGCCTTTCCAAAAAAAAAAAAAAAATAGAACTTTTTAAAAAAATGAAGATGTAAACAGCTGAATGAAAAACAATATACATGTATCATTCAGTACATGATAGCAATAGTTATGTGGCACCACAGTACCAGGGTGATTTATATGACTTATATGTCTTATTTCATTTGTGGGTATTTACGAGTCTGGATCTTCAGAATGTAACAATTGTAATTGTAATAATTAGTAAATCAGAATCTGTCTCCAAAGGCTTACCTTGGGGAGTGCCTGAGCAAAGGCGCATCATTTATAGCTGCCAAAGCAGAACTGGTGTCTTGATAAAAGCAAGTCCATGGCAGAAACTCTACCTAGAGCTCCCTCCTCTAGCAACGTTGTCTGCCATTTCATCAACTCTACCTTGAGTGTACCCTAATACCTGGCACAGCTCCCTGGAGAGAGCAGAGAGACAGCACACACTTGTTAATCACCTTGGATTGTAACTTATTGTCATTAGTGACTCAGCAAATCTTTACCCTACAGTTTGTTAGAATTTCAAGTTCCTAAAATATTTCACTGAACACAGACAGATGAGACTGATACTTCCATCTGATACATTCTCAACATGCACACTACAAAAAGTCTGCCTCTTTTTCTTCCACATACCCACAAGCTCTTCCAAGTACAAAGTTGCCCTGAAGTTCAAAGGAAACAGACAGAACTGAGAGACTGGTGATACAAACACTAGGGTGGTTGAAAAAATGGTAGAGGGCAAAGCAACAACAGCTCTTGTCAAGCTAAATACATTTTTACCCCTAGCAGGCCAAACCTTTCTCTGCCAGCTTTGAAAATCTTGGCCATAATATCCCCTCAGTTTGCCAGGATAAAAGAGCTTCTATTGTGGAACGCTCTAGGTTCAGTCCAATAATTATTAACTGTGGCTTACACAGGCAAAGATTATGCCAGGTGGGGGGAAAAAACCATGGGCTTTAATCTGCTTGATCTGAAATGTCAAATTGGGCCTAAACACTTCCTAATGCTCTAAGTGCTGCTGGAAAGCCAGGATCTTGTTGCCCTAGACCTTCACTTCTCTGCTCGGGCATTTCTTTCCCACTTTCACGCTAATTAGAATTCTGTGTGAGGGAGAGAATATTTGTCCCAAATATTATATACTATCAACAGGCCAGCTGCAAACTTTTACCCAAAATCCAATGATTAGACCTTGGTCATCATGCTTTCTGGTTCCCCTCATCCAGCCCATGACACTTGGGGAGTCAACAGTTATCAGCCCTTGGTTCTGAGATCAGACAAAATATTAAACCTCCTTCCCCTTTAATCTCTGTGCTTACAGAGTGCTGAAGAAAGAAAACCACCAAAGATGAGTTCTCCTCCTGGCATATGGAGAACAGATCTGTTTCTGCCTGCAACATAGGCTCCCAAGAATTAGGAGGGTTGGTTTTCACAAAGCAATAAAATTAGAGCAGAGTCAGAAGAGCAAAAGGGTATTGGCCTCTCCAGATGGAAACTCTGGATGGTGCTGTATGCTGGTATGTGGCTGGCTTGGCTGTGACTTGT
Source organism: Ochotona curzoniae (assembly GCF_017591425.1). Taxonomy (NCBI): domain Eukaryota; kingdom Metazoa; phylum Chordata; class Mammalia; order Lagomorpha; family Ochotonidae; genus Ochotona; species Ochotona curzoniae. The sequence continues at coordinate 34,691,825 of NW_024466502.1, read as the reverse complement.
CTGTCATTCATTTGCCAACGGGACCATGGCCATGATGCATAAGTAGTAAATCAACCAGAAGCAGAAATTCATGGTCTTAGCATGTCTGTCACTCAACTGTCTAATTTCTGGAAATTACAAAGATTCTATCACAAGAATAAAGATATATAACTAAGCTGTCAAGGAATAATAAACCTGTGTAACAAAAGAATATGACTATATTTGATGTGTGGTTGCTAATAACTTATAAGTTCTACCCACACCCCTTCCCCTCTGTGGCACATCTGAGCAAGCTATTAAGATAGTCCTGCTGCCCTTTATTTGGCACTGGAAGCAAATACCAACCACACAAGTTATATCAACCTGTGGGAACACTTACCCTGGTCACAACTCTCCGATTATTATAGAATCTCCTTTTTCAAGCTGTTTTTAGATCAGATTGTGTGACTGCCTTCTTTGTTCTCCCAAAGAATTCACAATATAAGTAACAAACCTTTGTGTGCCATTTTGATGCATATATGAAGTCATCTCAATCAAATCTGGGTTGGGAGTCTACCTATGTTGGTGAACAGCAGCACATAGTTTAAAATTAATTGCAAATACTGCTTTAAAATATTGGCCAAGGAAGATTTCCAATACGTAATTCTTAAGCACAGAAAGCACTTAGTAGTATAACAAGAGTTGTAATGTCTTAGTATAAAAATAAGTATTTTACATATAAATACATATACAGATCAATGGATAATTAGATAGACAGAGAGAAACATGATCTGAAATCTGTTATCCATGGCCAGTCCTGGGTAGAGTACTAAAGAGTAGGAAAGATTTGGAAGGTTACTTTCATGTACTAGTCTTTACACTTATGAAAGACCTGAATCATTTACTTTTCTGTTACTATGTTACTTGTCCAATGCACTATCTAAAAATAAAAGGCCTATCCAGGAAGAATTTTTAAGCTGACGGAAAAACAGTTTTACTCGTCATCAGACTAATGTTTTTGTAAATGGGGCTACTCCACTTGGATGGGAATGTAAGGAAGCAGGCACTGTCTGTCGCCAGTGAACTCTGGGAGTAAGCAGAGTGCTATATGGCACAGTGCCTCAGAAGCAACCAAACTATTTGACCCAGTAGATTTTTGTTACTTTTCTTCAATATTAAAAGGGCTATGTGATAATCTATATAAAATAACTCCCATCACATTATTTTTCAAGTTAATTAGGTCTATTTTTATTTCTAGCAATGGAATACATATATGTAGTTTAAGCTGGAACTAGATTATAAGATTTATAGTGAACACAGCATTTCTGTCTTAATGTTTCTCATTGCTCTGAATCCATTCCAACTTTTTCCATGCTGGGAGATAATCTATGCATACCTCAATATATTTTTTTAACTAACTTGCTGATCATACCACTTCTTGGTTCATCAATTTTAGACACAAATACATCAAACACTCATGGTGGTTAAGACCTCAATGCTCCCCTCATCTTCCTCCTGATATTGTCATACCACAGTCATAGTTTAATGATTGAGCTGATAACCGTACTATAATTACCATTTTTTCACATTTTCTCTAAAATTACTCATTTCTTCTTCATTTTATTAATCATTAGTCTTGAAAAAACAGAATAGCAAAGAAAAAAAAAAGGGAGAAAGACTGACCTTCCATCTATTGGGTCACTTCCCAAATTTCCCAAATGTCTGCAATAGTCAGGGCTGGGCCATGTTGAAACCTGGAGCCCAGGACACAGCCTTGGTCTTCTGTGTGGGTTAAAAGAACCCAAGTCCTTGAGTCATCTGCTGCCTTCTAGTGCAAACAGCTGTCAGGATGCTATATAAGAAGTATAACAGCTAGCACTAAACCAGGTGCTCCAATACAGGATTCAGGTTTCCCAAGCAGTGAATTTAGAAGTACATCAAATGTCTACTCCTAATTTCTTCTTTTCTATGTATTTTCTTGCCAATGTTCTGATGTTTACATAGATCAAACAGCCCTCTCAACAATTTCCTGGGACTGCCATTCATCCTTCTTTTGTTAGATGAATACCTATTTCTCTTAGTCTTCCTCATCTTTGTTTACACCCCTAGTTGACTTGCTAAAACTGAGAACAAGGAAATTTTTTTAGTATTTGCATGCATGGAAAAACCCTTACTTCTCTTGTAATTTTTCATCTTTGTTTTTTTATTTTTGGGTTTTTGCTAGTTACTGGACTTCCTGGATAGATCTCATTTTCTTTTCTTTCCTCCATTTCCTGTGTATTTTGTTTTATTTTCCCTGAGTTCTTCAGCCACACTGTCCAGTCCTGTTATTGAATTGTTTATGCTGCTACCATATTTCTAAATTTAAGGGCTATTTCTAATCCCTTGATTATTTCTTTTTATAGCACCTTGTGCTTGTTTTATAGATGTGGTATCTTTTATTGCTCTGAAGATATTAAATATAGATTTTTGCTTTCTTCTGCATCACTTTGTTTTTTATGGGTCTCTTTTTTATTTGTCATTCCTTTAATGTTGGAAGAATCCCTCGAATATTTACTGACCATTAGCTATACATTTACATTTCAGGCTGGCTATTCCAAAGTTGCTAATCAGAAGTTCAATTTTCATGACTACGCCTCATCAATCAGAAGATGGTGCACATAGACGTGATTTATCCAACAATGAGCTAATGATTACCTTTAAAGCACACACAGTTTGTTGTGAGATCAAATACTGATATTTGGAGATCTCTACTCTGTTATTATAATTCCCAAGAAATTCTCTTACTCCCAGCTGGAGGTGAAGGGACTAGGTGAAAATGCATTATATAACTGGCTATTAGAATTCTAGAAGTAGGGCAAAGGGAGACCACTGTGGAGTCTAAAGATAAGTACACAGAGTTTCATTTAATGGTCCCGATTTCAGCTCTATGACCCCAGTCCTCCCCATCTTCTGCAAATACTATGACACCTAGTGTGACTGGAAGAAGGGAGACAGACAAATTGATAGAAGGGGCAGATGAGATGTGGAGACTAAAGGAACTGTTAGATACTAGCACAGTATGCCACATTTTTTAGAATGCAAAAGGCTGTAGCCTTCTGCAGGACCTGTGTAGTTTATTGATGCTTAGAGTTTCCTAAAGATGAATCCTACTCGTAGGACTAACTCTGTCCAACATAAGGAGATAAAATGTTGTAAGCTGGATAAAAAGTACCAGGAAACAGCCTTGCAACCAGTTATATTGCTAAAATAAATCTTCCTAGTGGCTGGTCTGAAGCTCACTGTTCTCTGTGTTGAATTTTGGCCTATTTTTATAGTGATGCCTTCCTATAGAGACATTTATTAGAGATGGCAAAGACCTAGTTATAAACGGCTGCAATGGAAAATGAATCATGCAAAGGAAAGATCTTACAATCTTAATAAATATACTTGTTAACAAATGTGTAGCAAGGAAACAATAGACTAAGAAACAGCCAGTACTCCTAAAATAGATTCTTACTCTCAAAATACTATTATTTACATATAAGTCATATAATTTGGCAACTGCATGTGAATGACATTCCACAACATCATGTAGATAGAAAGTATAAATCCCATAAGGGCTTCACCTTGTGTCACCACTGGAGAAGCTAAAGAACAGGGTCATATTAGGATCAATAAGAAGCTCACATGAATGTTCTTTGATCTTTGGTGAAAGAAATAATGGAAAATGTACATAGACAATTCAGAGATGCCTTTCGCATAACCTAGAGGATTTGGAGGCCCTATTATTGGTACTTCCATCTTAGGGGCAATAATTGGGAGATAGGAGAGGGATGGATCAGTGAAGGTAAACTTCTATTGTATTAGTCAGGGTTCTCTATTAAAAGAGAGTGAAGACACAACACTACACTACACTACACACACACACCACACAGAGTTTCAAGGGGGCCCAGCATTGCGGCTCATCAGGTTAAGCTGCTGCCTGCAAGGCTGGCATGGCATATGAGCACCAGTTTGAGTCCTAACCACTCTACTTCTGATCCAGGTCCCAATAATGTTCCTGGGAAAGCAGCAGCAGATGTCCCAAGTGTTTGAATCTCGGCAACATACATGGAAACGCAAAGCAAGATACAGGCTCTTGGCTTCAGCCTCACTCAGCTCCAGCTATCAGGATCATTCAGGAAATTAACCAAGGCATGGAAGGTCAGTCACTCAGTCTCTCTCTCCCTCCCTCTCCTGCCCACCTCTCTCTGTAACTTTCAAATATCTGTATTTTAAAATTTGTTTTTCTAAATTGCTTATACAGGCTGAGTCCCAGAACTTGTCATCTGCAAGCTGGAGAACCAAAAAAGCCGGTGACACAATGCAGTCCAAGGAGTCAGAGTGGTAAGCCCTGGACTCAGCAGCTCAGAGATGAAAAATTTGCCCTTACTCCTTTTTGTTCCATCAGGCCCTGAATAGATTGGATGACGTCCACCCATGTTAGTAACAGATCTTTACTCAGTCTACTGATTCAAATGCTAATCTCTTCTGGAAACATCCTCACAGACACACTCAATAATACTGTGCTATCAACTATTTGTGCAGTCTTCAACCCAGTCAAATTGATATGCAAAGTCTGTCATCACATCATTCTCTGTATTAAAAATCCTATAATATATGACACTTAGAGGCAGACTTAGGATAAACTCTAGCAAATAGTATATAAAAATTCGCATATATATTAGTTAGAACCTTATTTATACTCATATCTAATGATGCCTAAATATTACAGTTCTCATAAGTGATTGATTATTCTATGGAACATCTTCCAAACAGATACACTTTCCTGTGCGCTAACATGAAATCCTAAACTGAATCTTAGCACTCTGTAGTTGCCTATTTACATAACTATCTCCCCTCACAGATATGCTCAGCTATGGAGGATTATAGAATAGGAGATGGCATCCACCACTGCATCTTTTGCTCAATTCCTAGCCCAGTCCCAGGTATGTAACTGATGCTCAGTAAATACTTGCTAACTGAAGGAGTGATTTACAGAGTATTTATTTGAACTTATTATTAATCCAGAGTCTAAATATTCTGGGGATAAGCATACATGGATATATATAGAGTAGTTGACGGCCAAACTGTCTCTTCATATATTTACTGCCTTTGGAACTCAGATATAGACAACCACAGTTTTCTTCATCAAAATCTTTTGAAAAAAGTATTTAATTATGCTAATGCTAATTCACAGTTTTAATGTCAGCTTTTAAAATGTAATATAGCCCACTCCTCAGAAATTCCATGCCTACGCTCTTAAGAAATGTTTGGGGGCTGGCACAGTAGCCTAGCAGGTTAAGTCCTCAACTTGCACATGCCAAGATCCCACGCCGGTTCCAATCCTGGCTGCACCAATTCCCATTCAGCTCCCTGCTTGTGGCCTGGGAAAGAAATAGCAGACAGCCCAAAAGCCTTGGGATTCTGTACCCATGTGGGAGACCCAGAAGAGACTCCTGGCTTCTGGCTTCGGATTGACGTGGCTCCAGTCGTTGAGACCGCTTGGGGAGTAAATCATCGGACAGAAGATCTTCCTCTCTGCCTCTCCTACTCTCTATATATCTGAATTTCCAATAAAAATAAATTTTAAAAAAGAAATTTTTGAATATTTATGCAAAGAGAATGTATAAGAATATATATTGTGGCTTTATTTATAATTCAGAGAAGTAGATATATATGTCAGAGTGAATCTTAAAATATGCATGATTAATCTTATATACCTTCTTGCCTAAGATGCAGTACTTGGTTGCTTGGTCAAAAATTAATTTCAATATTTCTGTGAAGATATTTTTAAATTGTAACATATACAATTGATTTAATTTAAGTAAATTATTCCTTATAATGTGATTTGGCCTTATATAACTAATTGAAAACCATAAGGGCAGATTTTCCAAAAGAGAACAAATTCTGCCTCAAGAGAATGACTCAGTGTTGGGGGAAGGTGGGGTCAGCCTTGTGGCACCGCAGATTAAGCTGCCACTAGTGACATGGCTCTTTTATTTCAGAGTGTGGGTTCCAGTACCAATTGCTCTGCTTCCAATTCATTTTCCTAGTAATGTGACTGGGAGAGAAGCAGATGATGGCCCAAGCACCGGAGCATCTGCTTCCAACATGAGATGATACTGTAATGGAGTCCCTGGCTCCTGGCTTTAAGTTAGTCAAGCTCTGGCCAGGTAGTCAAGCCCTGGCCATTGCGGCCATTTGGAAAGTGAACCAGGGGTTGGAACATCTCTCTTCTATTCATGGCTATTACATAAAGTGACTAAAGCTAACAAGAGTCAACTAGTAAGTGGAGAATAGATAACATCTGTGTACTATTGGTAGCGATGTAAATTGGTGGTCATTATTTTAAAAAAAAAAAAAAAGTTTGGAAGTTCTTCAACAAATTGAAGAGTGCTACCAAATAAACAAGTAGCCCTGTTACTGCAGATGTAGCCAAAGAAGATGAAATTAGCATGACAAAAGGATATCTGAAAAAATTAAAAATAAAACAGAAGGGTCTTGTACAATAGCCTGGTGGCTAAAACCTCATCCTGCATGTGCCAGGATTCCATATGAGAACTGGTTCGAATCCTGACCGCTTCACTCCCCTTCCAGTTCCCTGCTTGTGGCCTGGGAAAGCAATAAAGAATGGTCCAAAACCTTGTGACCCTGCACCCAAGTGGGAGAGCCAGAGGAGCTTACTGGCTCCTGGCTTCAGATCAGCTCATCTCTGGCCGCTAAAGGTACTTGCAGAACAAGACAGTACATGGAAGATGTTTTTCTCGCCTCCCCTCTGTACATCTGCTTTTCCAATAAAAATACATTACTCTTTTTTAAAAACGGATATTTGTATTTCCTTGTTCATTGTGGAATTACTCACAGCAGCCAAGATACAGAATCAATAATCAACAGATGAATAAAGAAAATGTGGCAAATACACACAGTAGAATACTATTCAGCCTTTAAAATTGAAGGAAACCCTGCCATTTTCAGCATCATGGATGAAAATATATGACGTTCTGTTTAGTGAAATAATCATGACAGAAAAAAAAAATATCAGATGGTCTCACTCATACATGAAGCCTTAAAAACTCAAACACATAGAAGCAAAGTGCAAGAGTGTTTATCAGAGGCTGGACTGAGGCAAAGGCTGCAGCGGAAGGGGCAAATAGGGACATATAAGTCAAAAGACACAAAACTGGAGTTAGCAGAAATGAGTTCATGAAGTCTATTGCACACATGGCTGCTAAATTTAATAACGTGCTTCACACTTAACTGCAGAGTGATTCTGTGTTTTCTCACCACAGATAAATGATAAATGTGGCAAGTGATTAATTATGTATTAATTAGATCCAGCCATTCCATAACGTACTCATATTTCGGGACATAATATTATATGCCATAAACGTATATGATTTAGATTCATAGTGTTAAATAAATTGATAAATATAAAAGCAAAACTTTGAGTCTTCATTTCCAGCCTCCTGGCCCAGCATACAGATATCAGACTTGCCAGTGCCCACAAAAGCAAGAGCCAATTCCTTCAAATCACATGTCCCTTCTCATATATGTATATATTACAGTATATGTATATGTGTGATATATATATATGCATGTATGTACATCTGCTTGTATATATAGGCAAAGATGACCAGATTTTTTTGTTTACATGGCATGAGTAATGATCTACTTCTTAGGAAGAATGGTAAGTTTATTAGTATTCATCTTATTATTTTGACTTATATTTTACATGTATATTAAATGTAACATATTGATAAAGAACTATTTTATCATTAAAAGTTTTAAAGTAACAAATGTTACAGGTATCTATAAAAGAACATTGTGCTAGGTTCCTTTTGTTGGCTTTGTGACTTGGTTTGACATGAAATATTTCTTCCTGGAAACCTCTCTCTATTCTTTTTTCTTTAGTAACACTTGTTTCTCTTTTATCCTTGCCCCACTTGTACTTTTCACAGCTTCTAGTCCATTAACTACTCTGACACATGTATTTCAATGCCCTTCTTATTAGACTCAGTTGGATCCAAGTCTTCAAGACCAATTTTCCCAACTTTCATTATGAGAGCATTTCATATAACTTTTTCTCTCAACGCCCTCATCTGGTTGTTCCATCATCCCCCAGATTCTTGCCTCTTGTTCAGACACAAAACTACATTCCTGGAGAATGCTACACATCCTGTTGCCTCTTCTGATTATGACTCTTAACCTTCTTTTGGTCAAGTCATTCTTCTTGGAGAAAAGTTCACACCTATACTCCCAAGTTTTGTTCCTTCAATTCTGTCTGTGACCTTCTCTAATCCGGCTTTTTTCCCACTTCACTCCATTGAAATACAAGGCTACCAATTACTTCCTCCTCAGGGGCTAAGCCTCCAGGACTCCGTGCCAGGCTTAGCCCTCTTGACCTTATAGCAGCCTTTGATTTTGTGAAACGGTCTCTCCCTAGGTCAGTTGATGGCTCTTGGAGGGTCAGTTAGAATGTGTTCCTTAACTAGAACATAGGGGTAGTGAATCATCGGACAGAGGATCTTCCTGTCTCTCCTCTCTGTATATCCCACTTTGTAATACAAATAAGTAAATCTTTAAAAAAAAAATAGAACATAGGGGAGTTAGAACACAGCTGCCAGCCTTGGGTATTCTGCACATGACAAAATATCTCCCTGCTAAAACAGGGGAACCTTGAGATGAATCAGTTTCTCATTTGAAAACTGAATAAAGGATTGATCAAATAAGCTCAAGTACTAGGAGCAGGAAAAGCTGCCAATTATTAGAAAATGGAAACCTCGGGCCCGGCGCGGTGGCGCAAGTGGTTAAAGGTCCTCGCCTTGCACGCCCGGGATCCCATATGGGCGCCGGTTCTAATCCCGGCAGCCCCGCTTCCCTTCCAGCTCCCTGCCTGTGGCCTGGGAAAGCAGTCGAGGACAGCCCAAAGCTTTGGGAACCTGCACCCGCGTGGGAGACCCTGAAGAGGCTCCTGGCTTCGGATCGGCATAGTATCGGCCCGCTGCGCTCACTTGGGGAGTGAATCATCGGACGGAAGATCTTCCTCTCTGTCTCTCCTCTCTGTATATCCGCCTTTCCAATGAAAAAATAATAAAAATAAATCTTTAAAAAAAAAAAGAAAATGGAAACCTCTTTCAAATAATTGTTTAGCAATATAACAGTAGTATAAAATTAAAATTATGTTGGAGTTTGAATTGAATCCAAATTTTCATATAATGACTTGTCCTTTTTATTGTTCTGAGCTGCAATTTGGATTTCCCATCTGAACGGTCTTCATTTAGATTTAGTAAAAGCCAAAAATATTTTTTCTTCCCTAAAATAATTTTTTAAATCCTTCCTTTATGGCTCTTATTTCATATTTTTATCATATACAATTTTCCCTTGGTACCATCAGAGGAATGGTTCCAGGGCCCCCCCACCACAATACCAAAATTCACAGAAGCTCAAGTCCCTGATAGAACATGGCATAGCACTTGCAGGTAACCCATACACATGCAGAGAGCCACATGTATTAAGGCTGGTTGTACTTTTCATAATATAGATTTGGAATTTTCACATACTGATAATTTATATTTGAATATTCAAGATATCTTTTCAATGCATCTCCAAATGAGTACTGTTGAGTTATTCTTTACAATTTCATACACTAGCTAAATTTGTTCTTTTTTTCCCGTTAGTACCTTTGTTGAATTTCTTCAACAGTTCCAACACTATAGCGTTTTTGCTTGTTTTGACTTGGATTTTTTTTTCCTGACGCAAAGTATTCTGTACCCTCTCCATTATTGCCCAGCATTTTGTTCCCTCTCTACTGTTATTCTGTTTTGGTCACAGAAACTTGTCACACATTATTTCTTTAACTTTTGATTTTGAAATGTTAAACTCAGAAAAGTTTAATAAGTAATACAGAGCAAGGTAACCTTTGTATGGCTACACAAATTTGCAAATTTAATATATTTGTTATATCTTTTCCTTTGGGCAGAGTTGTCATTTGTGCTCTTAAAAAAATGCCCTTTTAAAGTGTGTATTTCCTAAGGACAAGGCTCTTTTATGTAACAATAGTGCAGTTACCAACATCAGAATTACCACTGAAGTCATATCTTTCATCAAAGTAGCCCATATTCCAATGTTTTAATTTCTCTATTAAAGTCCTTTGAGACATTTTATCTTTTGCTTCCAGAGTCTAATCTAGCACATGCTGAATTTAGACTGTCCTTATTCCAAGTTACATTACTAGTCAACATTTATTATTGCAACTAAAAAGCAAATTGGAAGTATTAGAAACATATGAATAGGCTAATATTCATTACATATGTCTTCTTATATTTAGCATTCATTGATGACTCTCTCCTGAAATGATTCCTTACCAGGACAATTTTAAAATGGTGACTTTCCCATTTCATTATACCTTCTACATTTGAATGAACTGTCCTATAAGAAAAATGCCTGTTGTTTACCAATTACAATCATTTTCAAACCATACATTTTAATTTTCATCAATATCTCTATTCACATGTATTGTGATTCTAAAATCATACCTTGTTTGGCCAGTGAAAGCATATTCAAACTGGTTTTTATTTTAATTTATTTTATTATTTTACTTTATTTATTTTGGTATTCATATACTTTCTTAAAAGATGTATTTATTTTTATTGCAAAATCAGATATACAGATAGGAGGAGAGACAGAGAGCAAGATATTCTAGCTGTTGAGTCACTCCCCAAGCGGCCGCAACTGCTGGAGCTGAGCCAAACGGAAGCCAGCAGCCCAGAGCTTCTTCCAGGTCTCCCACACAGGTGCAGGGTCCCAAGGCTTTGGGCTGTCCTCAACTGCTTTCCCAGGCCACAAGCAGGGAGCTGGATGGGAAGTGGAGCTGCCAGGATTAGAACTGGTGCCCACATGGGATCCCGGCACATGCAAACTGAGCACTTCAGCCACTAACCACTGTGCCAGGACCAGTTTTAAATATACTTTTGATACATTCATAATTCTTTGATCACTCCCTGACTCATGGCATAACACAATTGGTCAGACTAATCTTATACTGTCCCAATTCTGAAATCGACCATTTATTCATTCAGATCACAAATGCGGCTTTAGTACCTGCTATGGTCCGGAACTCTGTTAGGCTCCACAGATACAATAATAGGCAGAAACAGACATGGTGATTTTCCTGATGGAATCTATTACTGAGCATTGGGACAGGCATTAATATTTTTCTTTCCTTACGTTTTACACTTCTACATCCCATGCATCGTAAATTTCACTAATTTGTCACCAATAGATTAGACATTTACTAAACAAGTCTTAAACCATTTCTGGTAATCTCCAAATTCCTTTTATCTAAAGGAATAGTAGGGTGATGCTGCAATGTCATAAGTAAAAACTGCAAGTCTAACACCACCCTCCGCCAGTGGAGGCTTCGGAGGAGCTCCTGCCCTAGGCTCTCAACACCCCTCAGTATATCCCACTCACCAGCTCTAGTTTTGCTCCTGCTGGTTGAATGCTGGCTCAGAGGAGCATGTGGTGTTGGCTTTCAGAACGCTGGATCAAAGCTCCTTGTTCACTTCAGTTAATAGGCTGTGTCTTGTTACAACTTCATAGAGAAATGAAGCCAGAGTTCCCACATACTTTCTTCCATACTCAATTCCCTTTACTTTTATCTCCCCTTAGTATAATCAATTAGTGAAAAACTGATGCACTAATATAATGACCAATATTGATATTTCATTATTAAATACATTCTGTAGTTTACATTAAGGTTTACTCTCTGCGGTACAGTTCAATACGTAGTGACAGAACCATACAATGCTGACTTTTTACCATGGCAGTGCCCTGCAGAATGACTTCAATCCCCAGAAAGACTGTCATTCAACTATTTACCCTAGTTCACTCCCCCTGAGTCCCTGGCAACCCAAGATTGAAATTGCAAGGATGCATAAGCAATGCACAACCTAAAAATTGTACTAATCAGTAATCTTGTTGAAAAACCCAGCTTCTCTAGCTTCCAGCTTCTTCTTTTACTTATGATTTTATATCTGATACTGTGTGCTTCAGTCATTGCAAATCTAATTCTTAAAAATGCTGAACTCCCCACTGCAGGATCTCTGTGATCTTGTCCATATTGTTCTCACCTTTTAGATGAAAGAGGCCATCTCGGGCAATTGAACCAAGATCTTTTTTTCTCCATGTAATCCTTTAATATCACTTTTACAGTCTGTGATGCAGAATCTTGAAAAACATAACAAAAACCTTGGATTTTTGTTCAAAGCTTACAAACTTGGAGAAAAAAACTAGAGCCATCTTGGCACTTAAAGCAATTGACTGTAGATGGACATTTTCAAAAGAGCTAAGAATGCTAAAAATATAGAAAACATATTACTATTCTAATCTCTATAATCTAGAAGACTAGCTTGCTCTCTGAAAAACCCAAAATGAACAAATCATTGCACACAGATGCAAAATAAATGAAATGTCCTATGGTGAGGCTGTAAGCAAGACCTCCTGCCTCATGTAGGGAGGCCACTTCCTGCTTTGGTTATGCTATTTGAAAGTATTACTATGACCATTAGGTACACCTCAGAGACTTTTGAGAATGTGATTTACAATATTTAATATAGTTGAAATGTGAATGCTTCTCATATACAGTTGTGCAACACTGAATGTATCAGAGTAAATGAAAAAACAAGTGGATATTTGTTGGCAGGGTTTAATTATGATAAACCTGATGTTTCCTGTTATTTATCTAGAAAATCGTAGGAGATGGCAAAAGATATCCCAGAAGGAATACTGTCACGGTAACAACTTTTTTAAATTACAAACTCCTGTTAATTGTTGGCTATCCTTTTCTTGAGAACCCCAACTACTAACTACATGGTAGAAGCCTCCATTTATTACCCTCAATATCTTCTCAAAAAAGGAGGACACTACAGTTGGAGAATTTCCAGAGAAAGGTAAATGAACTGACACACATCAAAGAGGAGGAAATGATCACGAAACCCAACTGGACCATTCTGTATCCCCTCAAGGATGAAAATCCACAAAAAAAATAAATAAATAAAAACAAAAAACAGCAAACAACGAAAGCTGAGGAGTTTCAAAAGCTTTCCCTGTTTCATGTTCAGCATTTTAGGAGATAACCTTGCAGGCTAACCACACCTAACACTGCAAATAGAATAAAATGGTGGCATGGTGTGAGTAGGCAAACAAAGAAAGGCTCTACCAACAGGCTTCAGACTACTTTTGCCTTTTTGATGTAGTCTCATGTCCTGTTTTCCTTCATGGCCATATAATGCAGAAATTTTTGGAAGCTGACATGACAAGTCATCCAGGTCATCATGAGATGATCCTAGTGCAGATACCAAGAGACAAGTAGGCTAAGGCACAGCTCATAGAGTAGATAATACTAAAATATGACGACCTTCACGTTTGGAGTAGGTTCTAGCAGGTATAATTCAAATCTTCTGAGTTATTCTGGACATTGATACTCTGCAGAGTAGCTGGGTTCCTTGCTGTCACTGCCATTACCAGCAGTAGCTATAGTCTCATGCAGCTAGGCTTCTTCAAATTGAGAAATTGTGCTGCCCTTGAACTTTCTGGTTCTCCCTATAGCAGAGCCCTGTACACATAATCTTTATTTTGGCTCCGGATGCCATATCAGATCATCTGCCATTTGCAAGAAACCCTATTTCATAGCATAAGCATCTTCCCCATTGGTCTTGTACTTGAGTTTCACCTCCATAACTTATAAATTGAATTTGTGAGAGGTGTAAGTCCATCCAGTGCCTTTTCCTAATGTAAGGGAACACAAAGCTGGCTTTACAGATCTCCATCATGGTCTGGAGGTCTGGTCCATTAGCTCCCAGGCCAGGACAAGAGGCAGCAATATGAATGCTTCACAGCCAGAGAGGTGCTGATGTTCATGCAGGTCATCATCTGCGTCCTCCTGCACTGGCTACAGCTATAGCTATCTTACTATCCTTGTACTTCATCATAAAGGAAGATGAGGGGCAAAAACGATCAAGGTAAAGATAACATTTTACCCGGTAGTTCTCAGGAAAGCAAAGGAGAATTCAGTTTGGAAGGTTCTCTGGGTTGTCTGGCTGAGCAGTGCACATATTCATCATGGTAGTAGAAAGGCAGCTGGCTGGACTACAGTAAATTAGAAAGAGACTACCTATCACCAAGAGCAAGAGACACGGTTTTTCAATTGGGCTTGTGTTCAGAAGGTTGCAGCCACTAAGCTACATGGAATGGAGTCTGGAGACTTTTAATCATCTACATTTTGATCATTTGGAGACCTTGAATAAAATGTAATTAATCAAATGGATGCTAAAGCAATCACATTATGATCGCTTTATTCACCCACAGATAAAACCATCTATAATAAGATTTGATAGATTTGTTCTCTTACAAAATTAGAAAAGGAAACATTGGCACAGAGTTTATTATTAATTTTTCTCATACAGGAAAGGACACTTGGCACAACAACCATCTCCACTTGTGATGTCCACATCTCATTTCAGAGTGCCAAGGATTGGGTCTTGGCTCCAGTCTTAATTCCAACTTGCGCTAATGTGAACCCTGAGGGATAGCAGGTGAAGCTTCAACTACCTGGGTCCCCTCCACATACAAAGCAGACTCATATTGAATACCTAGTTCCTACTGAAGCATGGCCAGGCTCAGCCCCAGTTACTACAGGCTTTTCTTGAGTAAACCTAGCATACAAGAGATAATTCTCTCTCTACCTTTCTCTCTCCCTCCCTGTCTGCCTCTTCCTTTGCCATTGAAATAACTTTGTCAAAGTAACATATGCAAACAACCTGGCATCTTAAGTTGGAAAAGGAACAAAGTAATAAACTTGTCACAATTCCACTTTTCAGATGCACTATCACATATTATCATTTTGATATGTGAATGAGAGAATTGGGGTCAGGCTGTTAAAAAAAAAAAGAATGCTATATTCAGACTTTGTCATTAATTGCTATCCTGAGCATTTGTCTGTCATTAAATAATTTCCCAAACCATAATTCTTAGTATCTCTGTGAAATTTCAACCTACACACACACCTGATTTATTTAACAACTTTCTTGGTTTTTTTTTTTTTTGACGTATACACTGTTTCTAATATTTAGCTATAATGAATAAGGTTTTGGTTTCCTGGTTTAAAAAATGTCACATTGGCCACATACATTTTAGTCCTCTTTCTCCAAACCCTGCCAAAATATCATGAATGGAGTATTAACCCATAAGGGAAAAAAAAGAAAGTGCAAAAGGAAATCTCACTAGATTAGAGATCTTAATGATTTTTTGTGGAGGGGAGGACAGGAAGAGAGGAGTCTGACTGACACAATGGAAGAAGGCTATAGAGGAGTTTCTATGTAGAGGAGCTCTCTCTGCCTCCCTGTTTCCCACCCTCCTGTTTTTATTCAGGAGTAGCAATGTATATGTAACCCCAAGCAAGTTAAAAAATTAATAAAATCACAAAGGGCCACCCACAGAGAGGACCACTTCTGATTGGATGGAGGTCCTGTTTTTCAGAAGAGACAATACACCAGTTGGTCAATGTCTTCTTGGGGAGGACCCAATTTTTAATGCAAAGTAGAAAGCAGTAAGTGTATTATGATCTTGCTTCATTCCCCACACTCACACTTGAGTTTCAGGGTAACTGACACATTCTGGTCTACAGTTGTCTGGAATTTCATCTACTAGACTGTACCTCTTTCTTGTATGCCATGTAAATTCTATGTATTTCCACGTATTCGGAGCTTATGTTGAAAAATTTTTACCACAGAATTTAGTGAGTCATGACCAGCACTATGAGTTTGTTAATGTGACTATCTAGCCCCACTCATAGTAAGAAGGTTTTTAAAAAGTTGCTGAGGTTCAAATAAGTGGTTCTTATTTTGCTCAAATCTGGGTGCTGGTTTTTTGACACCTCTCCTCATATTACCATATTACCATAGTATTACCATAGCTGAAGGTTTTCCAAGCCCACACTCTCATAGCCCTCATATGCTATGTTTACCACTTCCCACTGTAACTTTGCAAAACTGTTACACACTCACCTCTGAGATCACCACCATCCAGAACTATATTTTCAATCCTTGCTACACATCATACAGCATGACAGGATCATGAAATGCAACCATAAACAAGGTGAAATGCTTTACTTATGCAAATGTGGTGTGACCTGAACACCAGTATTAGCTAGCTGTTGCTATAACTCCATGTAACAAACCCAGCCCAAAATGCAGTGGTTTACAACAATAAACATTAATTTTCATGCCCATGGATCTGCAGGTTCTCTATAATTTCTTTGATCCTGGCCAGATTCTATATAAGATTACACTTCAGCAGAGTTCTTCCTTGTGCAATGAGTTCAAGATGAAGATACTGGTACTATTTCCGGACTACAGGCTTCACAGCACTTTGCTCTCCACATAGTGCAACACCAGAGCACAAAATGTCAAATACATGGGATATGTCTGCTCTCTGAGGCCAGGGATTTCCACTGGCCAAAACAAGCCATATGACCAATCACAAGGTCAACAGAGCATAAAAAGGCATTGCAGATTTGCATGGTAAAAAAGAGCTATAAGGATTTCCTGAAAATTCATAGAAACATGTTTAATGAGAAAATGATGCATAAATTTTAAATATTATTTGCATAAGTTTTTTTCTTTTAATTCCATTTTTCTTGAACTTTTTGAAGTAGCATAGTACAGTTCTACTACAAGACTCATATCAGTGCTTGCTTCGGCAGCACATATACTAAAATTGGAATGATACAGAGAAGATTAACATGGCCCCTATACAAGGATGACACGCAAATTCGTGAAGCATTCCATATGTTTTAGAAGTACAAAGTCGAAGATGAAAAGCAGAGAGATAAGGTGTCTTCCAAGAATTCCCTCGAGTCTTACACATTCAACATGAAAGCAACTGTTGAAGATCAAGATCAATGATGAGGACAAACAGAAGATTCTTGATAAGTGCAATGAGATCATCAATTGGCTGGATAAGAGCCAGACTACAGAAAAGGAGGAATTTGAACATCAGCAGAAGGAGCTGGAGAAAGTCTGCAACCCCATCATCACCAAGCTGTGCCAAAGTGCAGGGGGCATGCCAGGAGGGATGTCTGGGGGCTTCCCTGGTGGAGGAGCTCCTCCTTCTGGGAGTGCTTCCTCAGGCCCCACCATTGAGGAGGTGGATTAAGCTAACCCCAGTGTAGATGCAGCACTGTTCCACACAATAAAAGATGGAAGGACTAAAAAAAAAGACTCATATCAGATATTTCAAAGTGTGATTCAATCTACTGCATTACCTTGTTTTCGCTCTTGCGTACGTGTCCATTATTCTCCATAAAGCACTTACAAAGAACTTAATATTCATCACCTTACTTGTTTGCAACCTCCACTGAAACACAACTTCGGCTGTACACATATACTATCCACTAAGTTATCTTTCATCCATAGTAGGTGCTCGTTAAATACTGAATTAAGTTCACAGAGCTAAGAAGAGATCACATGGAACAGAGGTTGTCAGAATTAGCTGTTCAATCAAATCACCTGGGGAACTTAAAAAACTCTATGCCTGAGTCTCGCCCAGACCAATTAAAGCGAGCCTCCAAGCTCACATCTTCAAAATTAGACTAGGCTTTGGAATGTCTCAAATACATACCAGATGATTCTAATGTGCAGTCAGTGATATGAATCACTAATCTGGAGCAGTTTTACTCCAGTTTGAACAGTCGTGGAAGACATCCTGAAGAAAGTTGCAAGTAGAATTGGTCCTACTGTGGCTATGGACAAGCAGGGGAAGTTTCTAGCAGGGAAAGCTGCCTGTGATGATAAACCAAGGAAACAGCCATTTCACCTGATGCCCTGACCAGACCAGGTTGAGATTAGTGACATGGAGCCTAACAAATGTTACTCTGTGCAGAATGTGCAGGTAAAATGACCAGAAAAGCTTAGGCGTTCAGAAGAAATCTTTCTAGCCAGGAAGCGATGGTTTCTCTGAAAAGGCTCTGGCCAGTTTGAGTCACTTCCTCTGGCTGCAAGCCAGGGTGAGGCTTTTGTTCAGCACAGCTTTTGCTGGAGTTCATTTCTGTGGCTGTTGTTGTTATGCTGAGTTCTTTCCAACTATTCTTTGTTTATTTGACTCTCTAGGCAGCGGTCTAATTTCTAGAATAGGCAATCCAAGTCACACTTTTGTTCATGATGACTGTTAAATTACATTTTAATTTTAGGCAGGTAGGAGGGGTTTTGTTGCTGTTGTTTTGTTGTTGTTCAGGTATCATTATGAGAAACAATCAGATGAAGAATATTTTTGTTCATCCAAACTGTTTCTAGGGCCAAGTGCTGGACCTAGTGTTTAAAAACACACCGCTTGGAGGCCCAGCACAGTAACCTAAAGACTAAAGTCCTCACTTTAGATGCACTGGGATCCCATATCGGCGCCAGTTTTAATCCCAGCGGCCCTACTTCCCATCCAGCTCCCTGTTTACGATCTGGGAAAGCAGTTGAGGACAGCCCAAAGCCTTGGGACCCTGCACATGCGTAGGAGACTCAGATGAGGCTCCTGGCTTTGATTCACCTCAGCTCTAGCCATTGCAGCCACTTGGGGAGTAAATCATTGGAAGAAAGATTTTTCTGTCCCTCCTCCTTTCTGTATGCCCGATTTTGCAATAAAAATCAATAAATCTTTTTTAAAAAAAATACTGCTTGGTACAGCTGCATTCCATATTGGAGTGCCTGGATTCAAGTCCTGGCTCCACTCCCTATTGCAGCTTCTTACAGATTCACATCACTGGGACAGCAGGTTCATTGGAGACAGCAGGTTGTAACTCAAATATTTGAGACCCTGCCTCCCATGTGAACAACTCAAGCTGTTGGGCAGTGATCCAGTAGTTGGCCCTATTCTCCCTCTGCTTCTCTGATAAAAAAATTTTAAAAATAAATAGTTCAATATTTTCCCTATAAAGCTATATGAGTCCATTTCAAATTATTTTATCGATAAAAGTTTGTTGTTCCTATCAAAATTATTTACCTTCTTACATTCAACAATGAGAATTGTTTATCCACCATGTTTTATTTCATATCTATTCTAGTTTCCAGGAAACCTAGAACTGAAATTGGCAACTACGATATTAGCTCAGGTTTGGGGATATATTTCTCTTTGCCTTTTATCAAATTGTAACTCCTTTATCTTTAACATTCCCATTCTACATGTGACTTCCATAGCAATATTATCTACACATAATTTTCTGAAGCCAAAGGATTAAAGATTACCATGGAATCTTTTCAGGCCTCTTACTTAATACTGTGACATATACAAAGGCATATGACTCCCTCATGGGGTAGGCATTCAGTGAGTCCTGACTTGGGACATCTGAATCCTACTGTGCCTGGTTTGATTCCCAACACTCCTGTTATGGTCCAACTTCCTTCTGCTGTGTACCAGGTGGCAGTAAATGAATGCTCCAGTACACAGCTTCTTGCTGTGCGTGTGAAAGACCCAGCCTGTGCTCCAGGCTTCTGACTCCAGCTGGCTCAGCCCTGGGCTCAGTGGGAGTGAATCAACAAATGCAAGATCTCTCTCCTTTGCATTCTTTCCCTTTCACTCTCTCTCTCTCCCCCCTTATCTCTCTCTCTCTCTTCACCCTCCCCTTTCAAATAAAATGTAAAGATGTGAATTTTTTTAGATGACTGATTAATCATCCAGAAATTTTCAATCTGCTAAATTTCAGATAGGAATTTCTCTACAAATAAGTAAATTAATAAAAGGCTTATACATTTTTAGCCTTAAATTCTTTCTACTATACAAGTAAAAAATATAGTTTTGTGTATTCTATCTTAAAACCAATGTTTCAAATATTTTTTCAAATTACTTATACGTACTTATTTGGAAGACAGAAACACAGAGAATGAGATGCACAGAGAAATCTTCTATACATAGCCTCACACCCCAAATACCTACAAAAATCAGGGATAAGCCAATCAAAAGCCAGGAGCAACAAACTCCATCGCTCCTGTGTGTGGCAGGAACCTAAGAACTTGGACCATTATCTACTGCTCCTTCCCAAGCACAGGAAGCTGCATCAAAATGAAAGAATAGCTATAACTTGAACAAGACATCCCAAGCAGTGATTTATTAACCCACTGAGCTGAAACAGCTATCCATTTAAAAACAAATACATAAATAAAATATCCTGTAACATCCTTGTGTGTGTATATATATATCCTTGTGTGTTTGTGTATATAACATATATTGGTATATACTTAAAAAGCTATATTAGTTAACATTGTGGTCCCAGCCTGATTTACTAGTAGCTAAATCCTCAGTTTGCATGCTCCAGGACCCCATATGGATGCTAGTTCATGTTCCAGCTGCTCCACTTCCCATCTAGCTCCCTGCTTCTGGCCTGGGAACGCCTTTGGACCCTGTACCCATGTGGGATACCTGGACGAATCCATTGTCTCCTGGTTTTGGATCAGCTCAGCTCTGGCTATGCAGCCACTTGGGGAGTGAACCAGCAGACCAAAGATCTCTCTCTCCTTCTCTCTGTATATCTGCCTTTCCAATAAAAAATAAATCTTTTAAAAAATAAATGAATAATTAAATTTAAATTGTGTCATTTGAAACATGATCAATATGAAATGTTTATTTGTAGTTGTTTCAGTTGGAAACTACAATGCACAGTAACAATAAAACAGTAAATGCATAAATAATTGCCGCCTGCTTCCTTTTTCTAGCTTCCCACAGAAAATGGTATCAATTGAAATCGAGCAATTTTGAACCCTGTCATTTTGCAACTGAGAAGAATATCTAACAAAACTGAGCACTCTCCCTTAAGAAAATCAAAAATGCAGGATTAAATGAAACAAGTAGTATAGGCTTTCCCAAGAAAATTAGGCCATACTGATGCCAACACAAAGGGTGTCGTCCAATTCATGTCCTTCAAATAGAAAGTATAATTTTTAAGTCCTCTAAAAAGCATTCCTTGCTAAAGTATTACCTCCTGGATGTAATTAGCAATATTATCACCTTATTTTATTAACATCTATTAATCTGGAAAAACATATTACTGGCATTCTATTGAACATTTTCTGGTCTGTATTTATAAGAAAGAAAGCTTCTCCTTTCTATTTACTAATTTGAAAGAAAAAGATTTAAGGCAACACACTCAGCATAGAAAATTCATAAACTTTCACCTAAATAAATGGCTACAGAAGAGCAGATGGGTCTAGATAACATTGGTAAATAGCCCTGTTATACAGACCAATCAATTCACTTAATGTTAATTGTAATGTACTTTTGTCAAAATTGCACATTGTCTTAAAGTTAATTTGTGATTTATGTCATTTTCCATAAAGTAATTCTGAAAACCTAGAGCTTATTGTTTTCAGTTGTTGCTAATGAGAGATTGACATGATTGAAATCTCATTCTATCCTCTGTATTCAGATAGGAGATTCAGTATTTGTGTTGATTCAGAAAGAACTAATATTTACCAAGTCATCCCCTACCCACATCACCCTTCCTGTTACAGCTCAAAATACCAATAAATCAAGATTGGAAGGTCTTGACTCAAACCATATTGCTAGAAAACACCATACATGAAATATGTTCCCCATATATTAAAATAAAATACATTTTTAAAAATACCATGACCATGAGCCTCAAGAGACAATATCCTTTAAAGTTGCCAATAGACATATGCATAATGCACCAGAGTGCTTTGATGATTTTATTTTAAAGAAATATTATAAATTGAGAAAAAATAATTTTTGAATATAATGGTCTAGTGAATGGTTCTGTGGTTCTTCCTTATTCATCAGCTCCTAGTCCCCAGCACAAACAGGAACAACTGGAGCCTGTTTTAAAGAGGCAGGAGTGGTCAGTATGGACACAGTGGGATGAATCACTGCTTGAGATACCACATCCCATATTTTCAGTGTCAGGGTCAGGCCCTGCAAGTCTCCTACTCCTCTGAGGAACTATCTAACCTCATCTACACTTGGGTAAGCTCCCTTGATTGTTACAACTAGAAGACACTAAGGAGGACAGAGCAGAAGCAAGAAAGTTAGGAGGTGATTGCAATAATTCAGGTAACAGATGATATTGCTTAATTAGCTCTTCTATTGATGAGATGCAGGGAGGGGCTGGGCATGGTGGTTCAGCAGGTTAAGTTGCTACTCAGAAGCCTGCATCTCATTTCCAAGCAACTGTTCTACATCCCAGGTGCTTGGCTTTGGATCCAGTCTCCCACTAATGCGGCTGGAAGGCACAAGATGACAAATCAAGTAATTGCGTCATTGTCACCCACACAGAAGACCCAGATGGATTTCTAGATTCCTGACACTGGCCTGACCTAGCCCCAGCTGTTGTGGACGTTTGGAATGAACCTAAGCATAAAAGATCTTTCTATTTCTCCTTTTCCAGTTATCACTCCTCTTTTCAAACAAGTAAATAAATAACATTTTATAAAGAAAAGCAGTAAAGTTTTAGTGCTTTCTCCAGCTATAGAATTTTTTTAAAAGATTATTTTATTTGAAAGGCAGAGATACAGAGAGGGAAAGATTCATATACAAAGTTCTTCCATCCAGTTATTTACTCCCCAAATGGCCTCAATGATCAGAGCTGGGACAGGCACAGCCAGGAGCTTCATCTGAATCTCCCACATAGGTGCAGGGGCCTAACTGTTTGGGCCATCTTCCAGTGCTTTTGCAGGTACATTAATATGGATCTGGATTGGAAGTGGAGCAGCCAGGTCTTGAACCAGCACTGATGGGGGTGGTACTGTAGACTTAACTCATTACACTGCAGAGCTAGCTTCCAGCTAGAGTAATTTTCTAAAAATTCTCCATAATGCTTTTATTACAGAGTATCATGTCAAGATGCAATACAATACCAATTTGTGCTAGGAGGAATTCCTCTCTTTCCCCATCCTTCCCTTATTCTCTGTCTGGTTTCCTACCAGCACCCTTTCTTATTCTATTTACTAACTGGCCCATATTCATCTTTTTAAAATGTTTTTGATAAGGTAATCCACAAGCTTTTGGGAATGGATGTAGGAAAACTCCAGATTCAGACATTTATAAAACAGAATCTAATCATTTCCTATACAATGTCCTCCCAGCATGGTATATAAATTCATTTAATTTTACTACAAAAATTGTTTATTGCTAAAAATTGAGAAGTTGTGATTATTATTTCTTTGCATTGTTTTAAAAATTCAGTTTGATAGGAGTCATAAAGAAAAAAAGCCACCAAGCTTATATGTGGTTTGGAAAGGCAGCAGAGGGATTTGAAGAGAACAGATCTGATGAAAAAGAAAAATGTTTTAGCATTTTCAACCAACCGGAGTAGAATCAATGAAAAATAGGAAGTCTCTGAAGGAAACAACCACAAAGTAAAAAGGGTTTATAAAAAGGACACAGCCATTTTGAGAGTTATGTTAGAAAGGATACAGTGATATCTTTTATCTGAGGCTATAATGAAAAGACCAGAATTATGGTTTTGATGCCTCTGTGAAAATCAAACTTTTCTAACACAACAAACTTTTTTCCTGGATGAATATGTTGATAAGATGTGGAAATACTATGAAACTGACTATAGAGAGTTGATTCCATCACAATTCATGAAAAACCAATGCCTAATTAAGGGTGGTGTCATTGTGTACAGCACAGCGCCCACACAATAATCTGAGTGATGTTTCCAGCTAATGGTTACCCAGCCTACAACTACAAACCTGAAATGGTCAGATGGTAGCATCATCTGCTCATTGTAACTGTCTAGGGATTGTTCTGTCATCAGTTCCGTGGTCATGATTATTGTGAACAAAGTGGCAATCAGGAGGCACAATAGCACATTTGAAGGAACATGCAGACAGAGAATTGAGGGGAGCAATAACCCTCTTTCCTATCTTCCACCAATCAGCCTTTTGATGGGGTTGAATCCCTGAAAACTTCCAGTTTCCTGCTTCCTCAATTTCCCAAGAGATATAATAATACTCCCCCTCTCTACTCCCACTGCAATGTCAATATCAAGTGTTTTAAAAGAAGTAATAGAACTTCAGAGATGCTGACAGCAAGTACAAACACAGAATTACAGCTGCTCGCTGATCATTTGGGCTGGAATTTATTCCCACATTTGCTCAAGGTTCAGCTTTCACAGCAAAATATAGCATTTGTACTAGCTTTTATGTTTTACAGGCCACAGTTTGATATCTTATTTCTTTAGTTACATATGTTTTTTAATTTTTGAAAATTCACTTCCTTGAAATGTAGGTAGGCAGACAGACAAGAAGACAAAGGTTCGTATCCACTGGGTCACTCCCACAAATGCACACAACAACTGAGGCAGGAAACTGGGAATTCAATCTAGTTCTTCCATATAGGTGTGAGGAACCCAATCATTTTGTCATGGAGACGCTAGATCCAGCATTTGTCTCCAAAACAAGAAAGGAATGTGAGGATAAAATGTTGACAAAGATGAACAGAAAAGTGAGATCTATCTGCATGCAAAGCAAAAATACATACTCCCGGAGCACAGACAAGCTCAAAAAACAGTTAATGTCCACACAGTTTAGGTCCATCCCTTTATACGATCTGTAGGCATAGGGAGTGATATTTAAGGGGAGGACTTAATATTCAGAGTGTGTGCAATCCAGGATGGCTGAATAATGAAAAGCTACACTGATCTCAATCACAGAAAGACATCAGAAAAATGAAGTAAGGACCATGTTCTCAAGGGACTGGCTGAGCGAAGTTTTAAAGAAGAACAGAACACAGACTCCACAAGTCAGAAAAGAGAGAAAATAGACACAGTGTACACTACCCAGACAGACAGCCTGTACTGGCATGACTGGGAAGTACCATTTTCCCAGAGTAAGCTGAGAGAAAGTTGTTGGAGGCTTTCCCAGGCTCAGCCACCAGCAACTTTGTCTCAGGGAAAATTCCATAGTCCCCACTGGCTTTGATCTCAAGCTGCGGGTCTGGACCTTTACTTTTCTCCACAAAGGGTGACCATATTATAGCCCTCCATGTCCTCCCAAAAACGTTCCACATTCAATTTGCTGTGATGGAGCAGCACTTGAACTCTCTTAATTTAGGGAATAGCAGGAAGCCCCATTGCTGGTAACACTTTCATGGAAAAGGACAGCATAGTTTGAAGGACAGAGAGCAGACCCCATGCACCCTGCTGGTTTCTGGACATCAAGCACAGAGCTAAGAGGGTTGCAGCATGCAACTGGGATCCCCAGCATCCACCAGTCTGACTGCTGAGACTAAGATCTTACTAACTCATTAAGAAGACACCTTACAAAGAGGCCAGAAGACACACTGCAGAGTGGGTTTCTGCTTCCGATGGGGCACGTGCCTATGTGAGGAGCCCTGGACTGGCAACTCATTCTAGGCCATGGACCAGCTGGTTCACCCCAGCAAAGAGAGAAACTGAAAGTGTGAACACACTTACTTGTTCCAATACCTCCTATCCCTACTGACTGCCAAAGGTGCTGTTCCACACCCATTTTGGGTGGCACACTGGACTCACTGTATTCTCAAATGGTAGCAGAGTACACACATTTTTCTAAAAAGCCACAACTTTCTATGATAGACCATTTACTAGGCCATAAAACAAGTCTCAAAGAATTCCACAAAGTTGAAATCATGTTATATATTTTTCTGGCCACAACAGAATGAAGGTAGAAATTAACAACAAAAGAGACTAAAAATAAAAACAAACAGAACAATTTACTCCTGAATGAACAGTGGGTTGCAGAAGAAATCAAAAGGGAAATTTAAAAATTTCTTGAAACAAATGAACAAGGAAACACAATGTATCAAACATATGGGATAAGGTAAAGGCAGTGTTAGGAGCAGTCTACAGCCAAAAGTGTCACCATCAGAAAACTGGAAAGACAGCAAGTGGTATAACAATACATTTCAAATTCTAAATTGCATTACAAAAACAAGAACCAAGCTCAAAATTAACATGATAAAAGAAATAATAAAAATTGGAGAAGAATTAAAGTCTATACAAAAGAAAATGAAATTAAGAAATGGCTTTTTGAAAAGTAAGTAACATTAATAAACCATTGGCCTAAGTAACCAAAACAATGAAGGATACCTAAATTGATAAAATTCTATGTGAAAAGGAAGATGCTACATCTGATATTGTAGAAATACAAAGACTTATTAGGAATTATTACAAACAGCCATATGCAAACCAAACTGATTCACCAATAGATTTATGGACATATAGAATTAACCAAAATTGAACCATTAAAGACCTAGAAAACCTGAATATACCAGTAATCAAAGCCAACACAAAATCAGTAACAAAAGGTTTCCAAAGAAAAATACCATGTGAGATAGCTCTACTGCTGAATTACACATTTTAAGGCAGAACTAATTCAAGTTCTCCCTTTTTCTTTCCTAAAAATTTATTTATCCATTTATTTATTTATTTGAAAGCCATAGTTAGGGATGGAGGGGAAGTATATCAACTGGTTCACTCTGCAAATGGCCTTGATGAGCTAGGCCAAACACAAATGCCTCATCTGGCTTTTCTACGTGGATGGCAGAGTCTCTAATACATGCACCATCTTCTTTCTGTTGCTTTTCTCAGGCCATTAGCAGGGAGCCGGATCAGAAGCGCAGCAGCCAGGACATAAGCCAACACCCATAGAGGGTGCTGGTGTCACAGATGGCAACTTTACCCAATGTTCTACCCTCCATGACCATCATGCCGCCCTCCATGACCATTATGAAATTCTTCTTATAATATTCAAAATGCTTGAAGAGGAGGGAAATCTTCCAAATGCATTCTATGAAACCAGCATTATCTTAATTCCCAGAGAAAAATACAAGAACATTAAAAAGATAATCATAAGCCAATATTCCAGATGAGCGCAGATACAAAAACCCTCAACAAAACACCAGCAAATCAACTCAACAAAAAAAAATTTTTTTTTACTTTGTTCAAGTGGTTATTTATTGTAGGGATTCAGTGAATATTCAACATACACAAATCAAATTTGATATGTCAAATTAACAGAATGAATGATAAAAACTATATTATCTAAGAGATATAGAGAAGTCATTTGATAAAATATATCTTTTCATGATTAAAAAAACTTTTAAAGTTGGACATAAAAGAAATCATCTTCAACAGAATTAAAGTTACACATGACAAACCCATTGGCAGCATATTGAATAGAAAAAGCTGGAAGCATTTTGATTGAATAAGGATGCCCACTCCCAACAACGTAACCAATATAGCTCTGGAAGTTTTAACCATTAGATACAAAAAAAATCAAGGAATACAAATGTGAAAAGAGGAAGTCAGATTATTCCAATTTGCAGATAACTTGTTCCTTCATATGGGTAAATTTTAAAAATCCACTAAGAGACTACTAGAACACTTTAAGATAATCAGGCAAAATTATCACACAAAAATCAATAGCATTCTTATATATCAACAATGTTCTAGCTGAGACAGAACTCACAGAATCACTCTTATTCTCAACATTTACAAAAATTCTTTAAATATGTCGGGTTAAATTTAACCAAGGATATGAAAAGCCTCTACAATGAAACCTACAAAATATTGATAAAAGAAACAGAAGACATAAAACAAGGAAAAATCGTCCATGCTATGGATTGGGAAAAATGTCCACTAAAGATTCGATGTGATCTCAATCAAAATAACAAAGTCATTCTTCACAGACCTAAAAAAAATAATCCTAAAACTCAACAAGAAAAACACAAAAGTCTCTAAGCAGTCAAAGCAATATTTTGCTATAGGCATCCCAAAATCAGATTTCAATATGTTCTACATGCCTGTTGTATTCAAATCATTTGGGTATTTGGCACAAAAATAGACATGTAGACCAATAAAATAGAACAGAAAACCAACCCAGAAATTAGTACGCACATATACAGCCATCTACTCTTTGACAAATGAACTAAAATTGCACCCTTGAGAAAGAACAAACAGTTCAACAACTGGTGCTGTAGACATTGGATTTCTATATCCAGAAGGCTGAAAGAATACTCTTGCCATATGCCTTAAAGAAAAATCAACCCATAATGGATCAAGGATCTTAACCTAAGACTTGAAACCTTCCAAATACTAAAGCAAGACATAAAGGAAACAGTTCAAGAGATTAGCCTAGTCAAAGACTTCTTGGCTAAAATTCCAGCAATAAGGCAACAAATGCAAAAATAGACAAATGATACTGCATCAACCTAAGAAGCTTCTGTACAGCCGAGGAAACTATTAAAATGAAGAGGCAGCCAACCGACTAGCAGAAAACATTTGCAAACTATGCAACTGATAAAGTATTGATATTCAAAATCTATAAACTAAAAAGTTGAACAAACTCAATAACAGCAGAACAAACAACCCAGTTACAATTGTTAAGGCTTACCTAGAATACCTAGTCAGAGATTTTCCAATTTTTAAGGAAATCCATCAGACCTGAATCCATTGGGATGGATAAGAAGCTAGCCATCTTTGAATCGCTTCTTGGCCTTTTGGCTAATGTCAATCATAGAAGTTAGCCATCTTTGGGGTTCAGCGTGATAGCCTGCCTGGTGCGGGAGTCATTGCCTTGCACACACCAGGATCCCTTGTGGGCGCCGTTTCATGTCCCAGAAGACCTGCTTCATTTCTCCATGCTTGGGGCCTACAAAAGCAATCAAGGACAGCCCAAAGCCTCCTGACCCTGTACCCATGGCAGGGACCCAAGGGAGGCTCTGACCTCCTGGCTTCAGATCAGCTCAGCTCCAGCTGTTGAGACCACTTGGGGAGTGAATCAGCTGACAGAAAATCTTCCTCTCTGTCTCTCCTCCTCTGACTTTCTAATAAAATAAATATTTTTTAAAAAGTTAACTGTCTTTGAAAAGTTGTCTTCATGACCCAGGGAGAAAACAGAACAAGCTACATATTGGCATTACACAACAGGTTAAGCTGCTGCTTCCTACAATGGCCAGCACCCCACATCAGTGCAGATTCAAGTCGTGGCTCTTCCACATCAGACCCAGCTTCCTATTTACATGCCTGAGAAAGAAAAAGATAATGGTTCAAGTACTTGGGAGCCTGTCACCCTCTGAGGGGCATGTAAGGAGTTCCTGATCCTGGGCGCTGATTTGACTCAACTGTGGCCTTTGTAAGCCATTTGGGGAATGATTTTGTCCACTGAAGATTTCTCTGCCTCTCCACTTCTCGCCCTCCTTTTTATGATTCTACCTTTCAAATAAATGAATAAATCTTCAAAAAATAAAAGAAGAAGAAAGGAAAATGGGTGTTTTATGAATCTATGAGAGCCTTGTCAGTGCATCAGTTGATAGCTGGCATCCGGGTATTCAGCTGCATGCTGCAACACCCTGGTGTTCAAGGTGTTCTTGTCGATGAGTTCAGGTCTAGCATAATCCATGACACTTGACCATCATCAAGCTCCTTCATTTTGACAAAGCATGCACAACCCCTGAGTCTAGCCGCTGCCACAGATTTGGAGGATGACAACACTGGATAAAACAGAACCCTAAGTAAGTCAGGGAGGAGCTACCAGTGTTAGAACCAGGCACATTAAGGTCCCAGAAGGCTTCACATAGACATTCTTGAGGGTCTGAGAATGAAAACTTTTGTTTCCCATATGTAGGTGGAGATTTACTGCATAGGGAACATTTCTTTGATATTGGTAACAAAATGAGAAGTGGGGCACTCATCCCAAAGGAATGGTAATTCTGGAAGTTTGTAAACCAGAAGTAAGAGAGAGGTTAGGCAATGTGGAAAATCCATAACAAAATAGTGATAGAAACAAGATGAGTCTCTGAGTATTGGAACAGCTTAGGAGCAAGTTACAAACTTTGTCACACTTATAAATCTTCATTTAAAGGCACTGAATCTGCATAATGTTGGTTGTCAACCTTCCCATCTCCAATAGTCACTGGAGGGAGTACACACAATTGCATTCAAAGAAGTTAGTCTGGGTGCCAGTTTTAGCCCAGCTGCTGCACTTCCAATTCAGCTCTCCGCGATAGCCTAGAAAAGTAACAGAGGATGACTTGAGCCCTTGCACCCCTGCACCTAGACCCATAGGAGACCTGGAAGAAGTTCCTGGCTCCTGATTTTGAGTCAGCTCAACTCCACATGTGGGAGTGAACCAGCAGATAAAACATCTCTTGATTTCTCTTTCTCTTGATCCCTCTCTCTCCTTCTCTCTATAAATCTGCCTTTCAAATAAAGGAGTAAATAAATCTTGAAAAAAAAAGGAGTAGTCTGTTATCATTCCCTACTGTTAAGATGAAACTAGGTATTCTACAATTGCTAAGCATTTTGGCAAATGTAAGATCTGGGCAAATATGAATTGGGAAGTGTGAAAAATTTGGACAATGTTGATACAAGAATTTTGCCAGGTCTTCCTTGGATTTGCTATGTGGTTCCCAGCAGACTCCAATTTAGGCTGCTACAGAAACATTTACACAGCTCTGGGACCAGAGTTCCAAGGCATGTGAGAAAGATGTTGCACAACTAGGAAGAATTAAGCTCTGAAGCGAAGAAAGGTGCAGTTCCTACAAGACCATAACTTAAAAAATAATCTGTTTTTCCAAGAATAATAGTTGTTCCCAAATTTCCAAGATATTAGACATCTGCTGATTATTTAAATTCACACTTTTCTACCTGTGTACTTGAATAGTAATTTGATTATACTGCTGAGAGCATCAAAGAGAGAAACTTTTGCTTTACTCAAGACAGTAATTGTTTTGCTTCTAGAAAACAAAGTGTCTCCATCATAAGCAGGTCACATTCATTGCGGGTGGCTTCATCCACTAGAGGTTAAAGGAGCTACCATGGAGGCCACCATCAGCTCCCACAGGAGTTCAACCAACTCTGATGTCAAAACACAACAGTTGCCCCCAGTGTCCTGTCCACTCAAAAGCCTACACTGGGCACATTTCACATGTTGCTCACTTTGCTACCAATCCTCAGTGTTTCAAGCTTTATAAATGTATCCAACCAGTAATAATCATTTAGGCAGTCTATGTGAAGAGTCACTTAGTCAAATGAATACTCTTGCATGCAATTTGGCTAGAGAAAGTGTGCTTTTAGAGCCAGAGGGCACTCAACCTTTAAAACTGGCTGTTTCCTCTCCCTTCCTCATTTGTCCTTCCCCTAAATCTCTCTCTGAGTCACCTTCTTTCATCCCCTATGCACATATACTTAATCATAAGCAAATCTGTAGAGTTGCTATTCACAGAGCTACTCCATCATTAAGATCTATCACCTCACAGTACCTATGTTTAAAATAGGATAACCCCCCCACCCCCTTTGATTAATACTTGTTCAACATTTCTCACATGTGCTTACCCAAGAAAGTCCTTGGGGGAAGGAACCAAAATTACACTTTCTTTTCTAATGATCCAGCAGAGAAAATGAGGTTGCCCAACACATTACAACTTCTACTGGGCAGAGCACATGCGTCCTCTTAAGAAAAGATGGAAAGTGAGCTGCCAGCTCCAGAAGAATGCCACAATTACAAGTGTTCACTGGTGCTCCTAAGTGACAGTACTTCTGACCTAAGACAACTGAAACACGCAGATGTACTCCTAAGTCTGCTCATTAGCCTAATGAGGATGGAGTCAGGCAAAGAGTTAATTTGACTAATTTAATCAGCATGCCCTTAGATGTGTCTACTGGGAGAGCACTAAAGTGACAGAGACAAACATAGAAACACATAGTGGAGATTCACTGGGCTATGCTCGTGATTAGGCAGAGTCACGGTTTGAGAACATAACAGAATCATAGCTGCAGAGAACTTTAATGATTGCTTAACCCAATCATGTCACTGCATAGGGTCTAGTGAGGTTAATAAACCATTACAGGCAAAATTTATTTTAAACTAAATAACACATTGGAAGGTATTTGATAAGCTATAAATTTCTGCCATGCATTAAAATTAGTTTTTCAAAACAATACAGGAGAATTTAAACAATGGATACACTTTTATTCCTTTTGTATAACAAACACTATAAATGTCTTCCTTTCTTCCTTTTTCTAAGACACCTAAAAAGCTCTTGAATCTTTAGCTATGTGGCTATCCTTCAAACTCAACCCAGTCATCGGATAAAAATGTAGTTGGTGGAAATTCTTATCAAAAAAATTCTCCAAACTTTTCCTTCTCTCAAAGACTAGAAAAATAGGCATTGATGAGTGTCATTTGACGATGAATATAAATTTCAGTTTTACCAATTTAGAGATTTCCAGTTAATACTTAGTGTGAATGATTTGTTTTTGATTAATGGTTTTCAATTTCTTTAAAGTTCTACCTTAAAATGAGTAGCATAAAGTATCTATTTAACATTGGCAGTACTTTTGACAGCTTGCCTTGATCTTACAATTAGAGATTAAGCAACAATTATTCATCAGATTCACTAATTCTAAGAGAGTTGATTGAGAGTTTTTCTGGACAATGGAATGTCATTTGCATTGATTATTTCATTATATGAATTTTCTCACCACTCTGCCTTTTTTTTTCTTCCTTTTTTTTTTATTTGAACACTGCTAAGGAAATGTTTTCAACAGGCTCAAGTCTAAAAAAATGAAAAAAATGTGTTTCTCTAATGCAGAAAAAAAAGGAGGAAAAAAGAAGAGTTTATGGGGATACTAAGCCTCAAAGCTTAAAAACTGATCCTGTTCTTTTTTCTTTGATGATAGTTTATAGAATCAAAATGGTAGGAGGAAATGTCTATGTTGAGTGTCTTTCATGAAACTGATCTTTGGTGATGTTCCTGCTATTTGAAATGTATTGCTGCTATTCAAGTTGCCATGCCAGTCATGCATGATGCTCCCTTTCTTGATACTCTCCTTAAAATAAAAAAAATATATATCACATTAATAATGGAGCTTGAATTGTATTAAGTTAAAGTTACACTCCTGCAGAAGAGATACACATTAAGTAAACAAATGAATATGACAATAGAATTATGATAAAGGATGAGAACTATGTCCTATGAGAACAAAAAGGGGTAACACAATTGGTATTTGTGGTCAATCAAGCTGCTGAGCGATGTTAAGAATCAGTAAAATTAGGTTGATAGGAAGAAGAAAGAGAAATAAAGCAACAATAACAGCATATGTGAAGAAACTTCAATCAGGAAAGACCTTGATGAGTACAAGGACTATCAATGAGGCCAATGCAGTTGGAGTTAAACAGAAAACCGTAGCATGTGAGGATTGAGTAGTGGCCAGTGTCAGTGGCAAGCAGTGGCCATGGGAAAGAGTTGCAAAACAAATTGTCATAAATCCAATGCAGAATTCAACTCAACTGCTTTCCTCCCAAAGTTCCTTGCAAACAACAAACAGAAAATATGTTTGTAAAGGGCATAAATTTCTGAGAACAAAGAGATGAGGAGGAAAAAAAATAGCAGCATTAGTTTCAAAGGTCATCATTGATTTTCCAAATCTGAGAAAGCTTGCATGAAGAAAACTGAGAAGTTACCTAATGCATTATTATTCAATGGAAATGTCGAAAAGCTGAAGCTAAAACAAATAGGATAGGTCAATGCCATGACACAGTAAGCTAATCCTCCAGCTGTGGTGCCAGCATCCCATATGGGCTCCAGTTCACATTCTGGCTGTTCCACTACTGATCCAGCTGCTTGCTTAGGGACTGGAAAAGCAATAAAGGAAGCTTCGAGCCTTTGCACTCCTGCAACCAAATAGGAGAACTGCAAGAAGTTCTTACATTGGCTCAACTCCAGCCATTGAGGCCATTTGGGAAGTGAATAGTAGATAGAATATCTGTATCTACTCTCTCTCTCTTTCTCTCTACGAATCTACCTTTAAAATAAAAGTGAAAGAAATCTTACAAAAAAAGAGGAGTTAGTCCATTGTGAGTCATAACAGAGTGAAGGAGAGTAAGGCAGAAAGGTGGTTTTAATTACCTTCTCTTGAAAGAAGCTCCTCACGATGGCTCAGCTATTTGGGCAGTGAATCAGTAGATGGAGGATCTCTGTCTCTCCTTCTCCCTGTAACTCTGTCTCTCAGATAAAAATGAATGAATCTTCGAAAAAACTTATAGTGAGTTGAACATTGATTTAACATGGATTTATTCTGAAAAGAATTCAATAAAGACAATTAGCTGCTTGCAAACTCTGAGAAAAAAGGAAAAGCACAGCTTAGAGAAAGCCATGGTTGCTCCTGAGAATAACTGTTGGTTTTCAGAAAGTCGGGAATAGCAAGAACTGAAGGAAATTATCAGAGATCATCATAGTTATGTGAAGCAAGACAACAGGCGATCTGCAAGAAAACACCTGAGGCTGCATAAAATTTCATATTTACTGCAGTCCATAACATTGTCTGCTTCTGCCAGACAATAACAATGTGATGTCTACCTTTCTTATGCCTCTCAATTCATGTAGGGGTGCCTGTCATTAGTAGAGTTAAATTCAGAATGCCAACAGCAAGTGAATCCCAGAATGCAGTTCCTAGTTCCTATCCCTGTGACAAGAAGAGTAGAGAAGAGGTTTTTTTTAAAAAAAAAAAAAAGTAAAAGTGGGCCTAGCAAGGTAGCCTAGTGGCTGAGGTCCTTGCCTTGCACACCCTGGGGACCCATGTGGGTGCCAGTTTTGCCCAGCTGCTACACTTCCGTGGCCTGGGAAATCAATTGAGGACAGCCTAAAGCCTTGGGACCCTGCACCTGCACAGCTTCGGACTAGCTCGGCTCTGGCCACTGCAGTCACTTAGGGATTGAACTGGTGGATGGAGGATCTTACTGTCTGTCCTTTTCTCTGTATATCTTTCCAATAAAAAAGTAAATCTTTAAAAAGAAAAAAAACAGGTAAAGTGTGTCTGTGTGTGTCTGTGTGCATGCGCACACTGGGGTCTGAGTGTGTACATTGGTTGTGTGTGTGTTCATGGATATGAGTTTCCATCTATCCACCCAGACACATTTCCCATTTGTGCAACTGCATCATCTCCTTTCCGTCATGCAGGCAAAGAATGAGACAAAGTAGAGGAGAGTGTTAGACTCAATTGATGGCTTGCACAGAATTGCAAAATGGGATTAAGAGCAAATGTACTTAGTAAATGTTGAGTATACCTAGCCCACTTCTCCCATTCAACTCCCAAAATGTTGATGATAGTTATACTCCTTGCCAGATGTAGGAAGAGCCTTCCCCCAGAAACCATGTTCAGTCCAAGAGAAAGAACACAGACTTATTAATACCAGGGTTCTTCCAGAAAAAGAACCTGCCATGTCTCTTTTGTGGGTGCAAAGCTTTAAACAGCTACTTATTACACAACATTAAATACAAGTCAAGAATCACCATCATTTGAGGTAGCAACAAATATATTAGAGCCACAAGGAAATCAGAAGTAGAAAATCACAAAAATAGAGGGAATAGAAGAGGAAAAGTTTTTAAAAAGAAAACTATCATTGGATGTCTTCAAAGAGAAAAGTGAATAAACTAATAACAAAATGCTTTTTATATTATGACAGAATATAAATCTTTGAAAATATTTCTAGAAATTATGGTAAAATGACGAAGAGATTAAAGAATTAAGACAAAAAAGAGCATATTTCAAATAATGGAACGTCTATTAAAAATGAAGGACTGAGGAAAAATGAGGAAATTATAAGAATACACAGTAGTAATTCAGGATGATGTGAAGGATATTATGCTCAATACAATAAATACACATGATCACAGGCTCATATGAAAACACTATAAACAAAAAAGAAAATATTACAAAAATGTTTAATATCTATTATTTTTCAAGTGCTTAAAAGGCAGAGGAAGGCAGAGAGAAAATCTTCCATCTACACATTCACTCCCCCAAGACTCTCCGCAATCAGGACTAACACACATTAAAACCAGCCAACAAGAACACCCTCAAGTCTCTGACATGGGTGGCAGGGGCCCAAATCCTTGTTCTATTATCTGTTGCTCCCCGGAACTTGCACTACCAGTAGCTGGTTCATCAGCAGAGCAGTCAGGACTCAAGCCCAGGCACTCACCGTATGAGGTACAAGTGCCCAAAGGGTGATTTAACCAGCTTTACCACAATTCCTATCCCAAAATACTACCAATTTTTCACAGAAAACAAATTCAAGACTTTATTAGGGACTAGGGGACTTTTTCTGTGAAAAGTCAGATCATACATATTTTAGAGCCTATAGTCCATACAATTACTGTCAAAATTACTCACTCTAAGGTTGTAACAAGAAAGCCACCATAACAAAAATGTATAAATGACTATGTATGGCTATATTTCAATAAAACTTTGTTAATAAAAGTGTTATTTTAAGTCTAGAGGAAGGAGCTTGATAAACGTAAGGTCAGAATAATGTCAGATTTTTCAATAAACAGACTAGAGACTAAATTGTTATTGCTTAACATTGCTGAAAGAAATTTATGATTAACTTATAATTCCATGTCCAGACAAATTATTAAACAAATGTGAGGAGTGGATTATTCTTGAAAGTTTTATGTCCCTTGTGCCCTTTTATCAAGAGACTTGCCAACAATGTTTTCATCAAAACAAGCCAAAATCTCATCCATTACAAACAAAAACTGAAAATAACCTACATTTTCAAAACAAGGAGGTTATTAAATAAATTAGGTGTGTGCAGATGTTGAAATTACATCAAGGCACTAAAATTTATGGCTCTGAAGATGCTTTAATGACAGAGAAATGCTCAGAATAGAAATTAATGACAAAAGTAGCAATATAGAATTCTCTTTACAATCTGACTTCAATTTTCTCATTCACATATCAAAATCATAATACTTGTTAAGTCATTTCAATAGTGAGAAATGGAAATTCTATTATTTCATTCTTCTTACAATTCAAGATGTCATTTTTTTTAAAGAGAAATAGGTGGAACCTAGGAATCCGTATTCATCCTTGGATTCTCTGATACCAACCCTGCAAGTCACTTGGCATAGAGACAACCACTCTAAACTAGAAAAACTGAAGAAGTATCAGCACAAACTGCTTCAAGAACATGACATTGAGAGAATTTTCACTGTGTGTATTGGATTCAGAGACCATTTATGCAACTAGGGAAGGTTCTTAATAACAAGAGAAGCAAATGACCGTTAAGCAAAATGACCGTTACAAACAGTTATGCAAGAAAAAAAAATCATTGATGCACATGACTCAGCTCTGATAAAGTAGCAGAGTCTTAATAAAACTATGCACTAATCAGGAGATCCAAGATGGCTAGAAAGAGAAAAGGCATCCTGATTTTGACTACACAAAAATATGAGATGAACAGGAGAGGAAATATATTTCCAGGGACAGTAGGAGATGTATTTGCAGTGAAACCCTAAGAGAGACCTTGTGAGCAGTGGAGACTACAACCATGCAGCAGCAAGCAAGACACCAATGCTGATTCCCATAGCACTGGCTGGAGGGGACATCATCTTCTTAGAGCTGGGGAAGAGGAATCTACAGCAGCCAATGCCACAGGTGATAGCCTAAGGGAGAACATTGCATCTCCACTCAAATTAAGTTCAGCCTGGACCACCAGCAGGGACAGGGTACCCAGCTAATGCTATTAATAAAAAACCATGCCTTCCTTCCCTCCCCCTACCATAATACACAATGGCCACAGAGGAACCACCATCTTTTTTTTTAATAACTTGTTTATCATGATACAGTTTATTAGGCTCAGGGATTTTCCCTTCCACTCTCACCCACCCACTTCCCATAACTGTTTTCTACTATATGGTAACAACAGTTCAGTCGCGTGACAACAGTCACAGGGCCATCATTCTACTATTTAAGTGTATCCTTACATTGTAGATATAAATAATAAAAAAATATGGAATGTTTCACAGATTTGCAGCTCATCCTTGTGCAGGGACCACGCTAATCCTCTCACTTTGGCAGCACATACACTAAAATTGGAACAATACCAGGAAACACCGTCTTAATCAGGCTATATCCCTTGAGTGATGGGAGGATTGTATTGGAGAGATAAATCCATGGTGCCCACTGACATTAGGCCTAGCATCTCCAATTAAACTGATTCATAATTTCTTTATTATTTTTATTATTTTCCATGATACAGTTTCATAGGTTTTTGGATTCCTCCTTTCTTCCCTCAAGAAACCCCACAGACCACGATAAAAGAATGTAGACATACCCCACCTCCTAAGAGATAAAAACCTGTCAACACAGAATATTTTAACCAGTAAAGCTCTCATTTACAAATGTAAGTGAAAGATAGATCTTTGAAAGAAAAATTTGAAGAATTTTACATTACTTATCCAGCCTTACAAATGATACTTCAGTATGTGTAGCATTTAGAAACACAGAAAGATAGTAAGCATTATAAAAGAATGTGAAGGCCAAAAATATCCCAGTAAAAGTAAAAAGGAAAGAAAATAAGAATATTTAATGATAGGATCAAGCCATTACTCATCAATAATAACCTTGAATGTAAGCATCTTAAATTCTCCAATTAAAATAGACTGGTTAAATAGATAAGAAAATAAGATTCAACTATTTACTACCTACAGGAAACATCCTTCACCAGCAAAGAGACCGAAAGTGAAAGAACGGAAAAAGATGTTACATGCTAATGGAAAGCAAAAACAAGCAGGATTATCCATCTTAGTACCAGACCAAATAGACTTAAAGCGTGTTAAAAAACACAAAGAAGTGTGGTAATTAAGCAGTCAATTCAAAAGTATGATGCAAATGTATTTAGTAAATGTATATGCACCCAATGACAGGGCACCTTGCTATGTAAAACAAATGTTAATTCATCTAAAGGGAGACATAGGCTACAACACAATAATAATGTAGGGCACAGTGTGATAATGTAGTGGTTAAGGTCCTCGATTTGAACACACCAGGATCCCATATGGGTGCCAGTTCTAATCCGGTGGCTCCACTTCCTATCAAGCTCCCTGCTTGTGGCCTGGAAAGTAGTCGAGGACAGGCCAAAGCTTTGGGACCCTGCACCCGTGTGGAAGACCTGGAATAGGTTCCTGGCTCTGGAATGGCTCTGCTCCAGCCTTTGTGGCTGCTTGGAGAGTGAACCATCAGACAGAAGATCTTCCTTTCCAATAAAAATAAATAAATAAATCTTTTAAGAACTAATAATAATGTAGCACTTCACACTCCATTTTTATCACTGGATAGATCAGCCAGCCAAAAATTCAACAGAGAAATTACAGAGGTCATATACACTATGGACCAAATGAACCACTCTTTAAACTGATACGTTTAAAGAAAATGTTTCATCCCAGAGTGGCAGAATGCACATTCTTTTCATTTAGGCAAGGAACTCTGTAACAGGCCAAATGCTAGGCCATAAAACAAGTCCGAACCAACTCAGAAAAGCTAAAATCATAACATGCATCTTTTCTGACCACAAAGAAATGAAGCTGCAAATTAGTAACTTGAGATTTAAGGAAGTATTCAAACTCATAGAGTCTGAACAACATAATCCTGAGTGAACAGTGCGGTCATAGAAGAAATCAAAAGGGAAATTTAAAATTTCCTCAAAACCAATGAGGATGACTATACAATGTATCATATGGAACACAGCAAAGCAGTGTTAAGAACAAAGCTTGCAACAATTAGTGCCTACATAAAAAAACTAGAAAGGTATCCAATAAATGGTCTAACAGTATATCTCTCAAAGACCTAGAATACAAGAATATACCAAGCCACATCCAAATTAATAGAAGAAAAGAAACAGTAAAAATTAGAAAATAAACCAAATTGAAACAAAAAAGATACAAAAGACCAATGAGCAGAAGATCCGGTTTAAAAATCACCAACTATGTTCAAATTGAGGTTTACTGGATCTGGTGTGATAGCAGAGTGGCTAAATCCTCACCTTGTAAGCACCAGAATCCCATATTAACACCAGTTCCTGTCCTGGCTGCTCCACTTCCCATCCAGCTCCCTGCTTGTGGCCTGGAAAAGCAGTAGAGGACTGCCCAAAGTCTTGGGATTTTCTACCCACATGGGAAACCTGGGGGAGGCTCCTGACGCTGGCTTCGAATCAGTCCAACTCTGGCTATTACAGCCACTTGGGGAGTGAACCAGCAGACAGAAGTTCTTTTTCTCTCCTTCTCTGTGTAAATCTGCCTTTCCAAGAAAAAAAAAATAAATCTTGAAACTGAGGTTTACCCTTTTTTATTTTTAGGAACATATAAACAATAACATGTTGTATTTATCTTACATTCTGTTTTTATCCATTTTGCTGCAAATGACAGAATACCATTTTTATTTACAGCTGAATAGTATCCCGTTAAATGCATGTTCCACATTTTTTAATCTGCATCTCTGGTGATAGATACCTTGGCTGATTACATATTTTGACTACTGTAAATAGTGCTGCTATAACATGGTGGATAAGCTATCTCTGATATGATGAGTTCATGCATTTTAAGTGAATACCCAGGAGCAAGATTACTAAATCATACAATAGTTCTATTTGCAGTTTTCCAAAGAAACCCCAATATTATTCTTACAGTGGCTGTACTAACTTACACTGTCATCAACAGTGTGTAAGAGTTCCCCTTCTCATGTTCTCAGCATCATTTGTTATTCTCTGTTTTTTTGATAATAGTCAAACTGACAGGGGTAAGATGATATCTCATTGTGGTTTTTGATTTGCACATCCTTAATAGTTGTTGATATTGAGAATTATATCGTGTATTTTTGGCCATTTTTAAACTATATGATCACAAAATAAAGGGGCTTTCTGAAACTTAACTTTAAGGAACAGTTTTCCATCACCAGTAAAATAATCAATGACATATTTAATCATTTGATTTATGTAGCAGGCTTTAAACTAATGAAACAGAACATTCACATTTCAAGACAGATGCAGCTCAGTAACAATGCTGAAAAAGCCAAAACAAAGTAAAC
Source organism: Ochotona curzoniae (assembly GCF_017591425.1). Taxonomy (NCBI): domain Eukaryota; kingdom Metazoa; phylum Chordata; class Mammalia; order Lagomorpha; family Ochotonidae; genus Ochotona; species Ochotona curzoniae. Next base: position 34,650,934 of record NW_024466502.1, on the reverse strand, counting down.
TGAAGAGAGAGAGTGTATGTTAGATGTATTTAAAGCTTTAAAACATTCCAAAACACTGTTATTTATATATACACATTTATGTGCTAAAGAACATAATTTCCCTGAGGACAGGCATTTGATTTAGCATTTCAGATGTCTGTGTCCCATATCAAAGTACCCAAATTCAAGTTCGGATTCCAGCTACCTACTAAGGCAACACCTGGGAGGCAACAGTGGTGGCTCAAGAGACTGGGTCTCTGTACCATACGGGGCACAGAGACTGCATTTCTAGCTCCCAACCAGTGGAGCGGAGCTCTCTTTCTTAATCTCTCTGTTTCATTCATTCAATCAGTCAATAAAGCAATGGAGTAATTTTTATGATGGAAAATTTAGCCCCAACTCAGAAAGCTACTGCTTCCTGGAGAGAGGACAGTGATTGCTCTCTGAAAGGTGGACATTCTAGGAAATTTTCTCTAACAACAACTTATTCTAAGTAAATGAAGTGTACACATAAACAGGATGGAAAAGGTAAATGCAAGAGATGGAAGGGTAAGCAGAAGAAGCAACAACAATTGTAAAATCAGATCTTTCCTCCTTCTAACTTTTGGTCCCCGGGTATAGACTTCCTTTCCTGGATCCTTTGGTTTGGTTTGGCTTGGCTTCCCTCCCACACTCACTTGTTCCTGAAGTGGCTCTATCATCTTTTGAGTCCTACTCAGTCAGCCTTCCTTAGGAGGGTCTGCTGTTCGCAGGGGTCTCTATACTCTGGACTCCCATCCATTTTTCCTTCTGATGATCTTTTTTAAGTAACAAAGCCTCAGTTGGAGAAATTCAAAGTAAAATATGTTGTTATCAATTATAATTATTTCCTGCCCCAGCCCACCATGTAGTTGTATCTTTGGAGAGGGGAAGCTATAATTAAAAGTACTGCAAAATTTGAAGCACAATTTTATTACTGAACATAATGAAAAAATGATTAGTTATTTCCTGGATTGATATAGTCATACAATGATGACCTCAAGGAACCAGGCTCAGCCTACACTGGTATCTTCACAACCTGGATTGGGACCTCAGATGTGCACCTGTGCAGCACCCCAGGGGTGGCCAGCACTTCAATGTCTGTTAGTTTTACTACACAGAAAATTTCTTCTGGGATGCGGACCGCATTAGTTGTAGACTGGTATACACAGGGTAAGAGCTCTCTGGGACCTCTCTTCTAAGAAAATTAGTCAAATTCATGAAGTTTGCACATTCATGATATAATTACCTTCCAAAGCTTCCACATCCTAGTACCATCAATTAGAAGATAAGGTTGGAAACGTGAATTTTGACGAACACAAACATAGACTTCATTGTATTATGCAACTAAACAAAGCAAATGTTCTTTCATGCTTCAATTCACCAGAGGTGGATCATTGTTCTTGGTATAAATGCAAAGTGGATGGGAAAAATAAGGGAGTCGGGTTTTCAATCTCAATAGCTGCAGGCAGGTTCTGTTAGCACACATGAGAAAGTGAGAGGCGCAGGTTGTCAGATGATCAGTAGTGCTTGCCACTACCTTGTTGAAGGCAGTTGCCAAATTGGTGAGAATTTTGCCAGTAGGGAGAACATCAGTACCTAACAAAGATAGCATTGACCAGAATAAGGACAATACTAATAGAAGCTCTACTGGATCTCAGTGGATACAATGGTGTCCAGCAGATAACAGCATAGTCCAACAGTTTTACTTTCCAATGTAGTGGTTATCATCCTAAAACTTAAAATTCAGTTCCTCTGTCACAGTAGCCATATTTCAAGTATGCAATAGCCAGGTGTGGTTAGTGGCTATTGAATATAATAAATCAAGATCATTTCCACCTTTACAGAAAGTATATTGAATAGCATGGACTAGAAAAGGGAAGAACTGCAAAGCCTCGTGGGAAAACGATTGAATTATAGCTGTTCTGCAGACATCTCCAAGGATGCCTTGAGCCATGCTACAGAACTTTGGCCAGCAAAGGAATGAAATGTACTGGCTAATGATTTATAATGTGCTGTTTAAATCTTGAAATTCCCTTGGAGGCTACTGATACCAGCTTGTCCACACTGCCTGAATGGAAATGTACAGATTGATGCTCCCACCAGGTTTACCTGGCCACTCAGCCTGATGTTGACTGTGTAATCAGTGAGATACAAAAGATATCATAGGAAATGTGTGCCTCATCTTCCCTGACTTGAATATCTCATTCTCATGATAGTTAATTAGGATCCTGAGATGGAAAAGATTCTATGCAACTGAGAGAGAGAGAGCCTGGAAGTTGGCTCACGTTTTCCAGGGCTTTGTAATGCTGCTTCATGCTTTCTTGAACTTAGTGCTGTGCATCCTTTGCCTGTAATAAATCTTTCATGACTATACCTTGTTAGAGTCCTGCAAGTCCTTTCAATTATCTGACCCAGTGCAACTGCTGCACCCCATGGTGACCAATCATATCTGATCATTAACACATCAAACACCCCCAGGATACCACTAGAATTCACTAATTAAACAAAGCTCTGAAGGTTTTTGTCAAACGAATGTGAGCAAGAAATACCATGAGATACAGAGATAGATAGATATGAATATATGTGTATTATATATGCATATAGTTTTATTATATGTATAATGTGCACACATGTGTGTATAATATGGATATGTTATATATGTGCATATGTATATGTATATATACATACATTTATATATGTATGCATAGAGTATGTGTGTAAATATTACATGCAAATATATAAAATGATGAGCTTATTCATTACCATATGTTGGACTAGAGTTTTAAATGACTTGATACTGGACTCTGATGTTCTGGCACATCAGGTTAAACATCCACGTGCAAATGCCAGTATCCCAAATCACAGCCAATGTTCAAATCCACTTCCTATTCAGATCTCTGTTACTGCACCTGAGAAAGCAGCAGAAGATAGCCCAAGTGTTGGAGTCCCTACCACCCACTTGGGAGACCCACATGACTCCTGACTTCAACCTGCGTTGGCCCTGGCCCTGGCCATTGAGACCTTTTGAGCAATGAACTGGACAATGAAAGATCTTACTCTGCCTCATCCTCTGTCATTCTGTCTTTCAAATAAATAAATATTTTTAAAGAAAATATCAGTAAAGTAATAAATGACATATTATATGACATGGATATAAGCTAGAGAGATTATACATGCTCAAAGCCCTAAAAGATTATTTTATTCCCTAAACCTCAAGTTCCTCTTCTGTAAAATGGAAATTTATTATGAAAGTTATATCATAGGACTGTTTGAAGGTTAACTTATAAAACACAAATGAGAATCATGTACAATGTTGAGTATATGCAATAATAGTTTCATAAATGTAACCTCTTGTTATCTTTTAAAAATAATATTGGTGACAAGTATGAGTTATTTTTACCTTAAAATCTTATTATCTATGTTTTTAATTTTATTCAGTAACATATCTAAGTTACTTTCTGATTTTAGATACATTTTGTTTTCCCTTAAATTCTATTTTACATAAATATACACTGTCTTTAAATAGTACTACATCTGCTAACCCTAAATATAGTAAATATTTTCATCTACTCATTGATTAATTTTGTGTATTAAAAATTCTATATTTTTCTTCTATGCATGCACTTACTCAGCTGGAAAATTATGAATGTAATTGTCAGGGCACAAACTTTTGTCCCCAGGTGGTTAATCATGACTTCTAATCCCAATGATATAAATGGCTTTCCAGCATTTTTCTCTATAATCCTCACCCTTTCTAGTGAGATCTCACAGTTGGTAAATGATAGAACCAGAGCTCAAATCCAGTCACACTCATACAAATGCTGATATTGTAAGGACACATAGAATGATATGCTATATTTTTAGAAAGCTTATTCATTATCATAAAATACCACGTTGTGAAGAGATGAAGAAAAAGATAAGAAATTATACAAACCTATTTATAGGAGATCAGATTATCCATGGCAGAAAAATAAAGTATAGGACATTCTTAAAGTATGAAACAAAGAATTTTGACCCCTACTTAGACACTGTCCTGTTCAAGGTTCTTTAAGTCACGTGAAACAAAAATCCATTCAAGATAATGCAAGTGAAATGGTGATTGATTACAAGGCTGTTTCAAAGAAAGAAAAGGATGTATGGCTGATGCTTGTGTAAAACAGAATCGGAAAGCAGAACTGCATTAGGAATTGGCACAGGTACTCAATCTTCCCTCTCATGACTCAGAGTTCTCTGATCTCAACCTCCATTGGGGGATTCTTTATTCTAAATCATCCATCCTGCCTATTTCCTCTGTTTTGTGGATCTGAATGTGGTCCAACACCACCTGACTCATCTCCAAAATCCATCTCTACTCCAAGCACCCACTTGGGAGTTACCAACACATATCTCTCATTTTTGTCAGGCTACACCCACCTCACCAATTACATTCAGTTTGCTTTACTTATCCTGGACTCACAAGGCCACCTGCTATCAATCAGCGTAGCAGAGATTTGTGAGCACAGAGGGTTTAAAACAGAAGATAGTCTCCTACAGCCCTGCTAAGTTTGTGCCAACATATTATTTAACACTTAAGCAAAGAACTGAATTTTATGACACCATTGCCACTACATATTTCAAGCATTGAGATCCTCCCAATGTGGTAAGATAATTATGTCATGAGAGCAGAAATTTTACGAGAGATCTCTCACCCTCTGCTAGCCACATGAGGGCACAAAAACTTGGCAACACAAAAAGGGCCCTCCTAAGAACCAAACCCACTTGCTCCCTGATCACCTACCTCCAGTCTCCACAACATTGTCACCACCCAGCAGTGACACTAAAAAGATGAGGCACCCTCTTTAGGGTCCGGGAAAAGCCGGAACCAGACTCCTCACTGCCAAAGTGGCTCCATTTAAAATCCTTATCTCTGCTGCTCCTGTCCCCATTGGCCTTAGCTTTCCTTCCCGCTTCTTTGGCCAGCTTTCTGCCACCCTTCCTCCTGTTCTTCCTGTACTTTCCCCGTCTCCTTTCCGCCACCCTTCTTCCCGCCTCCCCAGTCTTTCTTGTCCATCTTCATCTATCTATCTATCTGTCTGTTGACTGTCGCAGTCGTCCTGTCGTCCATCCGTCCCTTTGTTGTCCCCTAGCTTTTACCAGCTACTTTTATATCGTTCTCCACCAATCACTTCTCCCCATGGGTCCACTTGGCGCTAAGTGATAAGCCAGTAATCACAGCGAGCGCATTAGCCTATCCCTGTGACTTCCTGTTTACCTGCTGGCGAGATCAACTCCGCCTCCTGGCCCTGAGCCAGACGCCATCTTGCAACAGCCCCTCCCAAATTCCAGGAGCAGCTTTAGCAACCTATGTGTGGAACTTCATTCAAGTGCAAGCTAAGAGAATCCCACATGCAACGTATCAAAAATCATACAAGGTAAAACATTCAAAGGTATTCTAGAGGTGCCTGACACTGTGACATTCTATGATTTTTGCTAAATATGTAGTAAAAGCACAGTGCTTTATACTTCTATGGTAGCAATGTCCAAGTGGACCTAAGTTCTGGGTAATCTAAAAATAACAGGAATAAGCACTTAGCGGAAAAATAGAATTGAAAGATAAATTTTTTATTATTATTTATTGGGCTGGCACAATGGCACAATACACTAATACACTGCTCATGACACCATTTGGGTGCTGGTTCTCATTCTGGCTGCTCCACTTCTGAACCAACTCACTACTTATTACCTGGGAAAGCAGCAAAGGATGGCTCAAGTTCTCAGGTTCCCATACCCCACATGAGAGACATGGAAAAAGTTCTTGGCTCCTGACTTCAGATTCTCTCAGCCCCAGTTCTTGTGGCCATTTGGAAATTATAACTGTGAATGGAAGACCTATGTGTGTGCGTAAGTGTGTGTGTGCACATGTGCATGTGTGTATACAATCTGGCTTTCAAATAGAAGCGGTTTTTTGAAAAATAAGTGCACTTTGTTGCCAAAAATGAAAACCATACACAGTTATTTCATAATAAACATTTTCCATAAATTTATGAAAAGACCTACTCATAGACAAAGAGTGTGTTTGGTTTCTTGACAAACATGAACAGTTTGGCTATGTAGCAAAAGGTAGAGTCAAGAAGGTAGGAGGGAATAAGGTGTGTTTACTGTGTACAATATTTGAACAGTAGTAGCTGTATAAAAGTGTAATAAAGGATACAATTCCAAAAACAATTAATTCATTTTAGGCTAGGAGAAGAGGTCCCTGCAATGTATATTAGAGAAAACATAGGGAGACCATGTTGGATAATATTCACATTGAATGTGTATGTGCGTGTGTATGCATGAAGTAAAGCTTTAATGTCTGTTTGCAGAGGTGTCTTTGGAAGCCCAGGGTTAGAAAATCTCAGAGGTCATTCTTAGGAAAACACAAAAAGTAAAGATCATGATTTGTAAGCAAAAATCTTCATAACAGTGCTACAAATAAAAACCTTGAAATTACTTACATATCTGAAAATGTGAGATTCAGAAGTAAGTTATGTAAGTGCAAATGTTGTACCATCCAAAGAGTAAATGTGGCCTGCAGTACTAAGAGGCGTGGGAGGAGAGGACAGTGAGGGGCTCACTATGTAGTAGTACAAAATTTAAAGTACAAAGCTGCATATTTGCACATTTGACACCAGCTGAAATCTAAGCATCAAATATTCTCTTGGAAGTTTTGGAATGAATCTTCTCCTCTTCAAAAGGATAATAATATATTTGTTTACATTTTGACACAGATTTATCACAAGCAAACAATGATGTGTCTTACATGTGGTAAAGTAAATGTTAAGCTGCTATAACAAAGGGAAACAGAAAAGCACATGACTCTAATGGAACATAGGTCTATTTCTAAGCCAGTTGAGTAGCTCTTTTTTCATGACATATGAAGCAAAGTCCACATTACTGTGCCTGGCACAATGGTTCAATGGCTAAATCCTCACCTTACAAGCATCAGGATCCCACATGGGTACCAGTTTGTGTCCCAGCTGCTCCACTTTACATCCAGGTCCCTGTTTATGGCCTAAGAAAGCAGTAAAGATGGCCCAAAACCTTGACATCCTGCACCAATGTGGGAGATCCGGAAGAAACTCCTGGCTCTGGCTGTTGTGTCTACTTGAAGCAGCAGATGGAAGATTTATCTCTCTGTGTAAATTCGATCTGCCTTTACAATAAATATATGTATATATATAAATATTTTTTTAATTTACAATAGTTCTTTCTTTCTATATTGTCTTCTTATGTTGTCTATATTTGTCTAATTTGGTAACATGGTTCCATGCAGCTATCAGGGAGGCCAGGAAGTACTATGGAAGGAATGTGCTCTACGACTTTAAAACAGAAGGAACACCTGAACACAATAGAAGCTCCTACATCTGCTAGAATATTGTGTGGTCTCAGGGACCCTTTGTTAACTGTTATCCCCCCGCCCACAAATTTAAGGATTCTTCTCATTCTTTTGTCAATAACAGAATTCAATGCATGATTAATAAGCAAGCCACTAATCTGGTTTACTGTTAATTCAGCAAACAGATAATCAAATACAGGAATGATAAATTTCAGACCACAAACTTAGGTAAGAAAAAGTAATTAAATTCCTTGGTTTCCTTTAAGTCTTTTCATTCTAACACCAGGCCCCATGCCACCTGACTGGCAAGAAATTCAACCTTGTGCTATCCTGGACCCTTTCTTTCCAACGTCTTCCACCAAGTCCCTACAATGACCAGTTGCCCAAGTGCCTTACAGCCAATACTCAATAGCTTCCTCTGAGTGCCTGAGTCCACTCATTAATGTACACAGAGCACAGGAATGTTTGCTGAGGCTGCCACAAACGCATGACATAGCCCTATCCCAGGGCATCTTTCTACCAAAATCTCCCACCCTTACCCCAGCAAGGCCAAGGACAAGGTCCCAGAATCCCTGAAGGTAAGGCCTCTGGATATTTTCTCATCTTCCCGGTTTTATGTAAGCCTTTCTTCTCTCCCTCAGTGATGTTCAGAGAAACATTGTAAAGCCTAAATTCTGGAGTGACAACAAAAGGACAGAAAATGCTTTAGCTCTTAAACCAGGTCTACTTTCCCCCACACTTCAAAGGAGAGAGAAGGGGGAAATCACACACGATCCCCTCCAAAAGGTGTCCTCTAAAAATCACCAGCTTGCTTGAACTTATGTGTCCATATATGTGTCTCTCCAGAAGAGAAGAAGAGAGTAGACAGGGGACACCACAAAAGGCGGAAAGATTACCTAACTGCTGCATCTACACAGCTTGCTCAGGGTCAAAGGTAAAAAGAATTTGGAAGCTGTCATGATTTGGAAAGCCTTGTCTTCAATACTCAAACTCAGATGGGTATGGAATAGCCTAATCAGCCTGAACAGATAAGAAAAAAAAAATAAAGAGGGGTACTGGGGACACATTTCTCTGGAATCATGATGAAGACATGTGTTTCATTTCCTTCTTTAAGCAGCTTCCTGTTCATTCACATCTACCCCTGAGAAAATCAATCAATTCTTCTCACTCCCTCAAAATCAGTTTTTTTGACAAAAAAAAAAACCCTCTTATTCCTCAGTTCTTTGCCCAGCTGACTTCTCAAGCATCAACATCTCAAATTTTTAGAAATATCTGACATTTTATCCTGTCGATTTAACACAAGTCAGCCATATTTTTTAAGAAAACTTACTTTAACACAGAAAAAAAATCTTGACAAGAGGCCACATGCAGACAAGTTCCTGCTCCAGAAAAGGCTGCCCCTTGGCAGAAATTGGTGGTAATACAAAAAGCTAAACCAGCAAAGAGGGCTTTCAAAACATTCTCCCATATTTTTACTTTTTCCTGAAGATGATGAAATTCCCAAGATGCCACAGTTGACATCTTTATTAATGATCTTGCAGAGACAGCAAGTGGCACGTAAATGAAGCTTGTGCATGATACTAAATTAAGAGCTGTGGCAAACACCAGTAATGATAACACAGTAATATGATGGACAAAAATTCAGAAAAGGAAAAATAATAAAAGACAGGAAAATCTGAAAGTGATATGGACATGTGCCTTTTGTGATGCTATATGAAAGCTATACCTCCACAAGAAAGACATCTTTTCAAGGGTAAATGTAAAGACACCATTTCAAGAAGAAAAGAAATTGCGCCTACTTCTTAAGTCCAATGGAAATGAATCTGAAGCAGCGTGTCCAAGGTCAAGTTATAGTCCTGCATTCAGGTAATGACTTAGGAGAGAAAACAAAGCAAAAGGTAATGCCAATAATAAGATGAACAGGGCTCTTAGGGATAAATATTTATAGTATTAAGACTAAAGAGAAATCTGCAATTATTTGAAAGCTGTACACACTACAAAGAAGAAAAATTATCCTAGGAAAAGCCTTGTTTCTAGAAACAATGAAGTTGAGTATGCTTTTATTTCAAAAGTAACAAGAAACTTTTCCCACCAAAAAAGCAGTTATATCTAAGTAACAGATGTAAAAACATCCTTTCAGAACCCTTCCTATACAGAAAGTCAGTAGTAATAAGAAGGATTGTAAGGGAGGCTTTATTTTTTAAGATTCTTTTATTTACCTGAAAAGCACAATAAGCATACAGAGTCAGAGACAGATAAAGAGATCTCCAATTTGCTTATTCCCTTACAAATGTCTGCAGTCTGGGGCTGAGCTAGGCCAAAACCAGGAACCTAAAACTCCTTCCAGGTCTCCCATGTTGATCACAAAGGCCCACGCATTTGGGCTATTTTCCGCTGCTTTCCAGGCACATTCACAAAGACTGGATCAGAAGCAGAGCAACCAGGGCAAGAACCCATGCTCCAGCTTGGGATGCTGGTGTTGCAATTAGTAGCTAAAACTGCCATGCTATAACTCTGTTCACAGATTTGTTTGATTTATTTATTGATTGATTAATTAGGATTGATTGGCTTATTTAAAACTTAGCAACAGAGAAGGATCTATCTCCTGGTTCACTCCACCAAATGACCACATAGACCAGGGCCCAACCCCCAACCTGAAACTTCATCCAGATCTCCTACATGAGTACAGGGGCACAAGCACTTGGACCATCTTCTGCTGACTTCCAAGGTGCATTAGCAGAGAGTTCCTTTGGAGATGGAGCACCCAGGACTCTAACCAACACACTATTGTGGAATGCTGGCCTAGCAAGTAGCAGTTTAACACACAAGACCAGTTTCAATATATGCAACTGAAGAAAATGTATCAGCCTGCCAACAAGCAAGCAACCAGGGGGAGCAGAGACCTGAATGTCAGCAGAACCAATAAAGTCTCCTGGGAGTCTTGAGATTAAGAACTCTGAGACCATGGGCCCGGCGCGGTGGCGCAAGTGGTTAAAGGTCCTCGCCTTGCACGCCCGGGATCCCATATGGGCGCCGGTTCTAATCCCGGCAGCCCCGCTTCCCTTCCAGCTCCCTGCCTGTGGCCTGGGAAAGCAGTCAAGGACAGCCCAAAGCTTTGGGAACCTGCACCCGCGTGGGAGACCCAGAAGAGGCTCCTGGCTTCGGATCGGCATAGTATCGGCCCGTTGCGCTCACTTGGGGAGTGAATCATCGGACGGAAGATCTTCCTCTCTGTCTCTCCTCTCTGTATATCCGCCTTTCCAATTAAAAAATAATAAAAATAAATCTTTAAAAAAAAAAAAAAAAAAAAAAAAGAACTCTGAGACCAGGCTTGCAAAGCCAAGTGAACGTACTACCAATAAAAAGAAAGACTCAATACTTTTCAGAATTCCTTCTTTTTTAGGCTTGGAAAGAATGTGCAGAAAAGACTCCAGGCAAATATTTTAGGAAATACCTGGAAGAGATCTCTGACCCATAGTCCCAGCAACCTATAAGAATCATGCCTACCCTAAGGGCAAGTAGTGCATCCATCACAAGCCCATACATCACAAGTAGTGAGTGTACTGTGCTACATAAACCTGTTAAGTACATGTTGATACAGTCTGACAATGTGACTTACCATGCAGTTGTAACATACTTGCATATTTGCCAAGTTCCCCTCCCCACCTCTTCTGGGTGATTAAAATAATTACATAATAGAATAAGGGAAAATAATTGTTTTCTACTCTGAACCTTCCTGACACCAAAGGTGTTGAAGTTTACACACCAAGAAATTCTACAATTCTCTGTAGACATAAAGTGGTTTTCCACAAATTTAATTTATTTCTAACATTAGCTATTCAGAGTTACTGCAGGACCCACAGGTGAAGGGCTGAGTCCCACAAGACTACTCCCTTCTTTAAGATGCCAATCACAAGTAGTTGGTCCCTAGGTTATTCACACTTCTGTCAGACTTGGCTGTAAATTGGGGGCTCCCACATTCTCTCCTTAATAACTTGCTGGAATGACTCATAAAACTAAGAGAAACACGTTATCTATATTTACCAGTGCATTATAAAGGATATCACCAAACTTATATATGAGCAGCAGCCAGAACAAGCACCTGCATTCTCATTGCGCAAGACTTTAAGAAAGGGAAATCATGTTCTCTCTGATGGTGTAACCACTCAAAAGGGCAAATATTCTCTCAAAGGTTAGAAGGGCTGTAACAAGTGCCAGGCAGTCCACAAATATGACTGTTCCCTAGAGGATGTGATTACCAAGTACTTATACACACATAATATTTCATATGTATTCAACAGCAACCATGGCATATAGAATACTGCCATATAATATACCCTTCATAAGAGCCAACTGTCAAAAAGGAAACAAAATTTCAAGCTGCTTCAGCCTCTAGGTACAAATATAAGGCTTCTGAGGAAAGCCTACTCCTCCTCTTCATCTTTCACAATTCTGTCTGGATGGTCTTCAAGCTGTGAACTATTTTATAAACTTTACTCAGTCTAAACTAAAAATAAAAGGCACTAGGAGAGGAGGAGAAGGTAGAAGATATGAATCCATGCCTGAAATAGTAAGCAAGAAGATACAACAGTCAATCTCTGAGCTTCTCATGAGTCACAGTAATACATGTTTCCCTCTTTCTATCCCATGTTCCTAAGGCCATTAGCAACGACTTGGTGGGACAACTCAAATTGTATCCCTGTGATACAACATGCCTTGATCATCTTGCTGTGGAGGGTCGCTACAATCTTCTGACCTTTACCACTGAATGAAGAAAAACTAGACACTGCAAAGAATTGCTGGGCTTCCATGTATAATCTTTCCTATCTGCTTCCCCTCAATAATAAGGAAGACATAACTCAGCCAACACAGAATCTTTATTTTTGCCTGTTTTGCAGAACCAAGAGGAATGCTGGTTGGCCTGGTATCTATGTTGACCTCCAACACGGTTGCACATCTTCCTGAAGACATTTATCTTTTGGTTTCTACAGGTTACAGTAAATATCCCAAAGATGCCAGAAGAAACCAAGGCTACTGGAGCCATGTGCTTGAGTTACCCCTTCCAGGTGAAGCTAGCAGGAGTCAGCTCTTCACCATCAGGATGAGGGCCCACCCAACAACTCAAACATGCACTGGGATTTTGGACACAAAACATTTAGAAGTATGAGAAAAAATTTCTGTTGCTGACAGTCACTCTGCAATGTTATTTCATTATGACAGCCTGAGCTAAGGAATAGAATAATGACATATGCCATTCCCACGTCACCTCTTGGGTTTAGGACACCTCTGTTTGGGCAGCATATGATACTGTTTACTGGCTCAAATCGAACCTCCATCTTGTGGAAAAGCACATGGACTACACAAGGAGTAGTCACCCAAGACTTGTAACTAAATCTTTAGTGAACTATTCTACCACGTAATCATGCCAGCTACTTACAGAGGATAAGGTGTACACTAGGACCAGTGAATACAATAGCATAAGTATAACAGCTAATGTCTTTTGCTTTGAAATAAATTCCACAACCTAATTTAGTCTCAATCCAGGCTTTATGTAAAAGTTATCATCTTCTACTTCTCAACCAGATCTCACATCTGCAATGTTATTAAGTGATTGCATCTTTTTTTTTAAAGATTTATTTTTATTATGTTTTTATTGGAAAGGCGGATATACAGAGAGGAGAGACAGAGAGGAAGATCCTCCGTCCGATGATTCACTCCCCAAGTGAGCGCAACGGCCGATGCTATGCTGATCCGAAGCCAGGAGCCCCCTCCGGGTCCCCACGCGGGTGCAGGGTCCCAAAGCTTCAGGCCGTCCTCAACTGCCCTCCCGGGCCACAGGCAGGGAGCTGGATGGGAAGCGGGGCCACCAGGATAGAACCGGCGCCCATATGGGATCCCGGGCGTGCAAGGCAAGGACCCAACCACTTACACCACCGCGCCGGGCCCAGTGATTGCATCTTTTAAGAAAAAAAATATTTATTTATTTGAATGTCAAAGTTAACAGAGACAGAGGAAGAGACAGAGAGAAAAGAAGATTTTCATCTGCTGGTTCAATGACCACATGCCCACAATGGCCACAGCTGAACCAGACCAAAGCCAGGAGCTTCTATATTTGCATTATTACATTAGATTTATGTGTCTATTTACAAGAAAAGTTTCTATGTACATTTTACCTTTGGGGATTTTCTTGCATCTGTCTTTGTTGTTACTGCTGTTTTACCCTTTGTTGACTTGGGTTGACAAATTCTATTTTTATAGCTTTGATCTTCAGTAATAGATCTATGATAAAAGTAATCATTTCTGTTATCTGACATCTTTCAAAAAACTTTGAAGCTCAGGATTCAATATGCCCTATGGACTGTCAAACATTTGGTTTTATTAATAAAATGATTTCACTGAAAAGATAAAGCTTTAAAATTTCAGTGGATGTTTTTAGTAATAATGGGAGTGTACAAAAGGAAAGCAATTTACCACTAATAATGGGTGATTATAAATGGTCTGAAATGGAAAGAAATTTTCTAAGAATAAGAAAAGAGTAACAAGAACCTGAGCAACATTTCCCAACCTCCAGCCTAACACAAACACAACCACATATACAAACACATTTTTTGGTAGTGCAATGATTCTTAATCTTTTTTGGGTCCTAGAATCATGTGATTATCTAAATAAAGCTATACTCTCCCTATAACAAAATATATTTACACACAGGATTCGTGAATTCCAAGTTCAGAAGCTATCTCTATGGAATAATACTTGACAATTAATCCAAGTCAAAATACTTCTGTGCTCTGTTTACAGACCAAAGCCCCATTTGTTGAAACTTGGCACTTGTCCTAAAGCAGAAGGAAGCTCCATATCACATGTGCTTTATTAACATGTGCTTTAATCTTCCAGCCATTACAACACAGTGGAGACAGAAAGAATGAGCGACTGAGTGAATAAACGCAAATATAATTCACCATGGGCGTGCTTTGTCAAAATGTTATGTGAGCCCCAGTTTCGGGAAAGGTATCATGGGCAAAAGAGGCAGTGTGAACCTAAGCCAGCAGTATGAAGCTCTCTGCGTATGTGGAAAAATTACAAATGTCAAGGGGCAGTATAACACAGGAATTGTGTCATGGGTTGTAGGCAGAGTATACAATGTGTGGATAATGATGTGTTAACTCGGGACAAAAGTCTTTGAACAGTGGGGGAAAAAAGGTTCACATGGAATGTTAGAAGTCACCCTGGTCATTCTGAAAGGACAAACATCTTTAGAAGTGACTAACCATCTCAGACAATGGGACATTGAAGTAAGGCAGTAGCAGGTGGCATAGCAAGGAAAGACACATGAATTTGGCTGTGACAGAAATTAAAAAAAAAAAAAGAATGTGCCACCCCTGCCTGGGGTATTTCCATTTTATTGAAATTTGAACTGTAGACTGAATAGATTTATTCTAGAAATATCACCACTGACAGCTTTGGGTACCTTTGCTTTGTTACGTTCTAGATTAGCATTGGGATGGCTGAACACCATTTCTTTCTACTAAGTGACCTGAACTCAAGCTAATATCCAAGACTGAAGCTTGTAAACAGAAACTGGGTTGGGAGAGGAGGACACTGAAAGAGGATTCACTAACAGATTCACGATCACACAGATACATGTTTCCTGGTAGTCTAGATGAAGTGGAAACTGACTCACATGTGAACAAAAATCGTGTTCACATTCAGGACACAGCAGTCATGGGCAGGTTTCACTATAACAGCAAAGTCAGGAAGAGACAAGAATGTTGAGGATAAGAAAAGAGATAAAGAAATGCTAGCTGTAACAACTCAAGAAGTTCCCGGATTTTACCAGCCCAAAAGTTAAGTGCTGTGTATGTGCTTCTGTATCCCCACTTGCTTACTCCTGCCAGTGCCAAAAATAGCTCACACAACTGCTGCATAAAAGATGGAGACAGGGGGACAATCGAGGCCCAGCCCTTATGGAAGTATCCAGGCTAGTGCCCTCTAGAGTAAAATAAAAGTTACTGCTTTTCCACAAATGGCTATCAAGTATCTGATGGTCTAGTTCCATAACAGCGAGAGAGAGAGGAGAGAGAGAGAGAGAGCCCTAGAAGCATAGACAGTGATGACAGCTGCAGAAAATACAGCAAGGGTCACAAAAATCTATCCATGCCAACCACATGGAGTCCCTTTGGCCAGGATTCTTGCACTACTTCCAATACATACACTCAGACACTCAGTGTCTCAAGTATATTTTCTATGATTTTCAAAATGCATTCTTCTATATTGAAAAATTGTTCCTCTAAGTGCTTACACTAGTAAAATCACAGTTTATGATTCATAAGCTCAATTCTGCTACACTAAATTCTGTCTCTATTTATAACCACTATATTTTGGGAACATTTACTATTTCCTAGTGAATCCTCTCATCTTGTCTTTTTCAATTCACTGACAAAAGAAAGATGGGAGAAACCACAAAGGAAAAGAAAGGGAAAGGGCCATTTCTGAAAATGTGAATTATTAACAGTTATACCAGGGCCATATACTTTCTTGCCTTCTCTTGGTTAAGCCCAGAATAGATAGCAGTGTCTGGAACAGCTACAAAAAAATCTTCATTTCCACACACAGTCCTCAGTACTGCTTTGTTCAAGGAATTCGTAAGGATACACACATATTTAAAACCATGTGCTTTATTTTTTGTTGCAAACTCAATCACAAGTTTCTGAAGTTCTAGGCTCAGACCAACTTGCTGTTTCCCTGTCCTGTCCAGTAGCTTGAACCCTGCAAGCAGCCCCTTTCATAGGCCAAGAACAGCTGAGAGTCATCCATCTCATCTGTTTCAACCATGTAGAAATTCTGGAGCCATGACTACATAGAAGATTTGCTTTCCTGAGATCATAGGAAACACGCACATTCTCAGCCATCCTTTCTGTCAAAGCACTCCTCTGAGAATTCTCAGTTCTTCCTAAGCCACCAAGGGACCCACTCTCCTGCAAAGTCTCTGCTGGAGTCGAGAAGTGACAAGGAATTCTGAAAAACTTAGTTCTTCTGGAAAAGATCAAGAAAAAGCCACCCGCAGTCTGTCATGTGTCAGGATTAGGGTGGTGATGTAAAATCTCCCTATCACTTCCCATTGCCATCCACCCAGGGCCACAGTGGGTTTGCAGTGCTGAGGACACAGCGCCACCACATGGTACTGTGAGAAAACACATTTCCTCTTCACTAGAACTTGGGTTGATGTCCAAAGAAGTCAGGGTCTCCGGTTTTTAAGATCCTTTCCTCTGGCATAAGGGAAGAAGGTGAAAGGAACAATATGAACCTAATAAAATATTATCATCAACAAGGAAAAATTAAAGAGTCCAAACTCTGGAGACACTGCTGCAAAAATTCTTACGTCTTTAATAGTCAACAATTTATGCTACCAAGCCAGCTATCACCAAAAGCACGGCAGACTTGATGTAATCAGGCTTTCATTTATATTTATGTGACCAGGAGGACTTGGTATTTGATGATTTTATAAGATGCATGGACTCAGCTCTGTTTAATTTTGATATATTGGCCTATTATCTGTAAGAGGCTATTGGCTAAATTGTACTATTCACATGAGGGTCCATGATGGAAATTTATCAGAATGAACGGGAAATATTCAAATTTAGGTTTTCTTCAACAGTGAAATTCAAAGGCCATAATCACACGATGCTTCCAAACGATCATCAGAACTAGATGTAAGAGGACCTCGTTATACAACAAACACTTTATTAAAATAGTTTGTTAGGCTGCATTAGAAGAAAAAGGCTTGACAAGTGTTGCACCAGGACAGAACGGATCCACAGAAATGCAGCTAATGGACTGCTGTCACAGAGAGTCAGATTCAGCAAGCCTAGAGGGGGTCTGTTACTGTGAGGAAAACTGGTGTTTAAGTAAGCTGTCAGTAGCAGAGATCAATTTTGGGTGACTGTTTGCTTAGATTTATTTTGAAAGCCAGAGTTACAGAGAGGGTGGAAGAGAGAGATCCTCCACATGAGTTTCTCTCCCCAGCTGGTCACAACAGGCCAGGTCAAAGCCAGGAGCCTGGAGCTTAATTTAGGTCTTCCATGGGGATGGCACGAGCCCAGACATACAAGCCATCTTCTGCTGCTTTTCCCAAGCCATAAGCAGGGAGTTAGATTGGAGGTGGAGTAGCTAGAACATGAGCCAGAACACATAAGGCATGATGCCCTTACAGGTAGTGGGCTTTACCTGCAGAACCACAATACTGGCCCCCAAAGCTCAGTTTTTATTTTGTCAATAAAACATTTATTTATTAAAATCCCTCACTACTAACTCATTCTAGACAAGTTATGTTCGTTTCTAGGCCCTTCTATCCTGTCAGCACCTGCAGGCAGCTGTCTCCATACAACAACTTTTCTAAGAGACATGGATTTCCAAAGGGAATACCTAGAGTCATGGGCCCGAAGAGCACGAGAGTCTGGAAAGGAATTATACAGATACACTGAGGCAGCACAACAGTTAGTAATAAACTTGAAGGAAGTAAAGAGAGGGAGGAAATTCCTGGCTCCAATGGATGGTAAATAGCATTCAAGATTACTGTTACAGAACCTGGCTTTGTGACATAATCAGTTAAGGCACCTCTTACTACCACAGGCAATCTGTATTACAGTGCCAATTCAAGTCCTAGCTGCTCTTGCGCGAATTCAGTTCCTTGCTAGTACACCTTGGATGTCAGCCCAAGTGCGTAGGCAAATGCTTCCCACATAGAAAACCAAAAGAAGTCCCTGGCCTTTGGGGTTGGCCTAGTCCAGATCTGCCCATTGTGGCTATTTAAGGAGTGGACCAGCAGGCAGAACATTTGTTTCTCTGTCTCTTCTTCTGTGTTGCCCTGACTTTCAAATACAATCATCTTAAAGAAGTTACTGCATTGTATGTGAATCCCAACGAGCATGTTCCTCTTTCAACACCATTATTGTGATGCTGTTCTCCTAAAAGGCAGGGTATGTGTTTGGTATTACTGCTGGTGGGTTTGAATTCTTGTGTATATAATCAATGCACCTGCAGTTGTAGGATGCTAGTGTTGATAAGCAAGTGACTTACTGGAAGCAATATGGGGGACTGAACATGCAATGAACTTAGGGTGATGGGCCTGGAACCTGGTTCCAGTTCTGGCACACTCTGTGAATGGGTCCCTGAGAAGATCACTTCAAGAATTCAAATGTTCAAAGTCACTGGAGAACTACATTCTTATGGCTATTGCCCACTACCTCTAACTAGGCAAGTTAAAATACAGGCAGCTATACGTCATACGACTATCTCAGACACGGATGTAGAATTTCCTTTACAAAACCAGATGATCATGATGAAGAATTAATTAGCTTTTACTTGTCTGTGGGATGCTAGAGACTAAGGGTCTATCTATTCAATGAACACATTCCAAACAGGCATGTTGGGGCCCAATAAACAATGGGAAGAAGACGGGCTCTGCTCCTCTTCTGCTGCAGCAGCAGATAAAAAACAGCTCCTGTCTTCTAGTATAATACATACCTTGTAGCTAAATCATAGGACAGCATATATGAAATTATCTTAGAGACAGAAAATTTTCTCATTTTCCCTTAGGATATTCTGAGATCTTCAGTTTCCCCAAGTTAACCATGAAGCTATTAGATAGTCTTTATTTAGTCAACAAATACTTGAGCTCCATTTTTCTATGTAGTAAAGACACAGTAAACCCTCTCACAAATCTTCCGTGTAATGGGAACCACAGGTAAGTAACCATGATTTGCTAAGTGTTATGATGTGGAAACCCAATTTGGTGAGATGTCAGAGATTTTATTGAAGTTATCAAATCTAAGCTGAGTTCTAACGGGTGGATAAAAAGCATATACAGCTAGGACTGTGAATCTTAATCAAGAATTCAATCCCCTTTTGAAAGTGTAGACTATAGGAATCAGCTGGGATGTGTTCCTCAGTGGGGAGGGCCCAGAGGATATAATTGGAATAGATTCACCTGTTCTTGTGCTATCTAGCACAATGTGTCAGGTAGTTGAGAGATGCCCTGGTCAATGTTTACCAAGCCCCTTTGCTATATAAGAATAATGTAACAGGAAGGGCATGGCCTACAAAGCCCAGCAGTCTTGAGTTCAATCCCAACCCTCACAGTGACCTAAGCTGTGGACCAAGGACGAAACAATTTCCTCCCTGAACCTCCCAACTGCAAAATAAAGAAAATACGTCCTTAATAAAGTTGTGGAGTCTTTAATCAAATAATGAATATAAAACACCCAGAGCTTCTAGCAGCCAGGCCAGAAAATGAGCCCAGAGAGAGCAGCTCTGGAGGGTCAGGCAAGTGCAAACACCTGAAATGGCAAGGATCTAGTCACGGGTGACTAATAGACTTAGTAAAGGAAACAATAAATTCAAGGTCTCTAAACACTAAGGAATGATCTTCTGTTCTGCCCTTTTGCTTCTTCATTATAGTTAAAAATATTATAAACTTTCATGGTGCTTTACATTAAGTTCATTAAGATATCTCTATAAACCACCTATCCTAAGTTCATCACTACTTTACATATAGCTGAAAAAAGAACAAAAATAAGTAAAATTCAAATGTACAGATTTACTGATCTTGCATAATATGTGGAAGAAGGATAATTTTTGTTGAGTTGTTCTTCAGGCATAAATTAATTACAATTTATTCAAAGGGATTTCTAATGAAGGATCTTAAAAAGTTGCAAATGCAGGTCCAAACATGTCTGAAACCGAAGTATTAAGTACTTTTTCCTAACTTCTTCAGAGAAGTTCACCCAGCACGACACAAATACTGCTATCAAGTGGGCATATACTGCAGTGGTCGAAATGCTGGTTGGAACACTAAATTCCATATGAGATTGCCTAGGGTGGAGTCCCAAGTCCACTTTTAATGTCATCTCCCTGCTAATGAGCTTCCTGGGAGGCAGAAAATAATCATACTAGTAGTTGGATCTCTGCCACCTACAGGAGAGATCTAGATGGAATTCCAGGCCCTTGGTTTCAGTCTGGCCTCCAGCCCCAGATGCTGAAGGCATGTTCACTCTCTGGGTGTGCCTTTCTCTCTTCTTTTTACATATATAAAAAAGAAGAAAACAGATAAAGGAATATAGATCTCCAAAGCGAATCCCCATGGTGGGACACTGAGCACAGCTGGGAAGGAGATGGCATGATGGCAAGTATATATTACACATCTCCCAAGGAGCCACGATTCTGGCTGCCGAGTGTCAATTCCGGGTGCTTCGTTTGCACCATACATAGCACATATTCCAATGCTTTGCTAACTTAATCAAAGACAGAGGAAGAAAGCAACAAGATGTTGCAAATCACACTAAACATCCTGAGCCTGAGCTGGGCTGGGGATTTGGAGCTCTAGGATTTGGAAGTCTGTAGGTTCTGTCATATTTCTACTACTCTGACTTTTCAGAAACAATTATGACATCAATCTAGTTTTTCCTGTTCACAAACGGTATGCACCATCACCTTCCCTTTTTTTTTTTTTTTTTTTTTACAATTTTAATGATCCCTAGCTCTTAATTCAAATTTAAAAAAAAAAATCCTATAGGGTATCTCTGGGCAGGCATCCTGCCAGTTCTCTTCTCTCCCTTGAAAATTCCAACATGATCAACAGAAGTTGAAGCAGCCACATGTGATAGCAAGTCTAATACAGCATCCTGAGCCCTGAGAGCACGTCTTTGTTTGATTTAATTAATCCAGTTAGTGACCTTGGTATCGTTTCAACTAATCTTGAAACTTCTATCAATAGGTGATACCCACCATGTAACTTTAATGAACAGAGTCACAATTCCAGGCATGAACAAGACTACAAGTGTGAAAAAGGCAACTCACGGTTTTCAAGCTCCGCAGGTATTCCGATCTCACCCAACACTAGGTGCACTAGGGTTAATATCAAGTATATTTCACCACCAAGACCCTGAATGTTCTTTTATACCCTGCAACACCCCAAAAGTTCAGATGTCACATCAATGATATACATGGTGATGGCCAAATAAGGAACGCACACCCTGGAATAAATAAAGGCTTTCCAAGAGGTATGGAAATGCCTATAGTTTTTATAGAATCAATTTCAACATTCCCAAAATCCATTTTTCCTAAAAATAACTTCATAAATATTCACCTGTGCTCAGCAACACCCATTTTTTTTTTCACTTTACCACTCCCAGCTTAAAGACCGTCAGAGTTCAGGAGAGAAAAAAAGAGCAGGTCCTTTCTTTTACAGCCACTCAAGATAGTATGCATTCTTACAACTTCCAGTCATTCCTTCTTTTATGTACTCCTGATAAGGAAGAAGCTGGGCACTCAAAATGAAAAGAGTTGGGCTCCTGTTTGGATGTTCTAAATTGAGATACATACATACCAACATGGGGTTAATGCTAATAAAAATGAGAGAAAGCAGGAGTAATAATCATTCTTGTTTAATGGCTTTACCTCCTCTATTCCCCTAACTATTATCAAAGAATTTATTATTCATGAGGGAAAATCTGTTGAGCGTTAGGTAAAAAGAGCTATGAAAAATACTGAACCCCAGCAATGGGCCCCTTTTTACGTATTTAAATGTAAGCACTTCTTTTCAGCTACTCTGAATGTTCACGCCTAAGACATGTTATTAGCTGTGGATAAAGCAGCTTCCATCATCCAAAGAAAAGCACCTTCCATCAGCCAAACAGTATGGGCTGGTGATGCAGATCTTACAAATGGAAGTGTGATGTTTTCCAGACAGATTAGATAAACCCTACAGATAATGTTCAGTGTGATTCCTTTTAGGATTCAGTGTGGCTTAAAGTAGTTAAAGCATTTTATCCAGTCCTGTCTTGAAATATCTGTTCTAACCTTTATCTTATGAAAAGTCTAATATTTCTACCTCTTATTAATAAAACATAAAATTATGCTAACTGCCACATAGAGTCATTTTTAGCAGCTTTCCACACCTTTTTCCTTTGTTTCAAGTGTAGGAACTTTGATTTGCAGTGTTGAACTAAAATAATAGTATCACTTTTTACATTTATACTTGAATATTATTACATCTAAAAAGATCACTAAGATATGCTCACGAATGCATATGCATATATACATGTGTACACATTTTCCTAAGAATATCATGACCTTATTACAATCTCTACTTAGTTGGTAACTTACAATCTTAACTACCTATTATATTGTCACAAATTAAGAAGTGGAAATTGCATATGAATTTCTTATTTTTACATCTTAATATTAAAGGGATAAATTAGTTATATTAGATTTTTTAATTAGATCATTTAAATCTTACAGATTTTAGTCAATTTTTGTAAAATGTGTTCCTTTCTTTCTTTCTTTAGTTTTCACTGAATACCTCTAAACAAACTAGTTGAAATACTGACATCGTTCGTCATTTAAAATCTGTCATGAAGATTACCAACTGGTGGAAAAGAAGATAGACTTCTTATATTCTTTCATTAACTATAGCTATAAACGCTGGACATGAAGAACAAATCTGCAAACAGTCTGTAAAAGGTGTAGCAGAGAAGGTAGGTCAGTAAGATATCTTGGGACCTAAGAAGTAATAAGGCAGTGAGTTCCTTGGTTTTTCTATTTGTCTTATATGCCCTGAACTGGGTTGTAAAGAAACTAGCAATCCCAGAAAAACAAATAAATGTGGGAAAACCCAACCAAATAGTCTGCTCTCTACAACCAAAAGACAAAGAAAGAGCTGCCCAGCAGAGAGAAAAATGCATAGACAAGACTTATCCTACTCCAACTGTACACCACAGAAAATACCGAGGCCGCATGTCTAATAGTAAAGGTCAATAAGAAGCTTAGACCATCATTTCATCAGGTTAAAACAAGACTTACCTCCCTACTGCAAGGTTGTCAGGACCCTGTAGACAGCAAAGGCGTTCACCAGCACCACCTACTGGTGACAAGCGAGCAGCACACCGACACCTACCCCCCACCACCGTCCCTGCCAGGACACCAGTGAACCTTACGGAGGACTAACGCCCACACCTGCTCAACAGTAGGCACCCTCTCCAGCGCTTTACTAAAACTACCTCTACTTCACATCAACTAGAAACCGCCCGGCTTTTCCCACTTAGCACGGTATCGGGGCGACATGCAAAAACAAAAGGTTTAAATACAAAAGCCAGAATCTGACAACATAATTCTCAAAATATTCCGGATATAACAAAAAAAAAAGTCACTCATGAGAGTTGGAACGAAGAAAATCTTACATGAGCTAAGAAAATCAACATTCCCCACCAAAGAAATAGCACAGATGATGGAATTAACTGACAGAGTAGAATGCTTCTAATATGTCTAAATGAACAACAATGAGTGGAATTTAAATAATTGAATAGGAATTTTCAGGAAAGTAATAGAATATATTTAAAAGAAAAAAACAAATGGTAATCCTAGAGTTAACTCAGGCAGTTCTTGAAACACAAAGGTCAATAGTAAGTATAATCACAGAATGGGAGGGGGCATAAAAAAAGTCAGTGAGCTGAAAAAGTAATGTAGGCTATTAAACTGGATAGATTTTCTTACAAAGCTATTTGTAGGGGCCAGCCTCATGGGTAACAGGTTAAGCTACCATCTGCAACGTCAGCAGTTCAAGTCCTAGTTACTCCACTTTCAAACCAGCTCCCTGCTAATGCCCGCAGGGGAAGTGGTGGGAGGTGCGCCCAGTGTTTGCGCACCTGCACAGACCTGGCAGACCCAGAAGAAGCTCGAGGCTCCTGGATTCTTCCTGGCTCAACCCTCTCCGTTGCAGCCATTTGGGAACCAGCAGAAAGAAAATCAATCCCTGTCTTTCCCTGTTACTCCGCCTTCCAAATAAGTAAGTCTTTATATATTTTTTTTTTTTCTTTGAAAGGCAGAGTGGCAGAAAGGGAAGAAAAGAGAGCCAAATGTTCATTTGATCACTCTCCAAATGTTTGCAACAGCCAGGACTTGGCTGGGCCCAAGTTAGGAGCCAAGAACTCCATCTGGGTCTCTCTCACAGGTAGCAGAAAAACAAGTTTTCAGCCCATGATCTAGTGTCTTCAAAGTGTATAAGCAGGAGGATGGGTAGGAAACAGAAGTGGGAATTGTTCCCAGGACTCCGATATGGGAAGCCAGCGTGACAAGCCGCACACAGAACTCACCTGGGGTTCCTCTTGGAGCTGAAACGGAGGACAGGTCCTTCAGCAGCTGCTGCGGAGGCAGAGGATCCCCGGGGTCCCAGCGACCTGCGGCAATGCTGGCGGATCCATAGCCAGAAGGAGCTTCCCATGAAGCAGCTCCCACACAGTGTATGTGTGAAAAATCCACCATTTTTAGTACAGTTCAGGACGACATCGTGGTTCTAAGGATCTCAGCATGTACAGCTTAACAGCCACTCACAGACACAACCAATTTAAAGGTTTCTGCTATGTAGAATTCTGCAAGGTTGACTCCCCGAAGGAAGTCTGACGTATGATACGGCACTGTTGGCTGATGGGTCACTCCGTCTGGGCACTGGCGAAGGCAGAAAACAAGAAAAAGGCGGCTTCAGATTCAAGCAAGGCGAACCACTTGACAGACGCGCCGGCATGATTTTTTTTTTTTTTTAAACAAGGTAGGTCTTTGTCCTTCAAATCTGTAAACAAGTCCTCCGATAGGAAGTCACTTCAGGTCCCTGAAATGACCGCCTCAGCAAGAACTCAAGAGAACCATGGAAGAGGAAAGCGAGCAGAGACCCCAGCCGTCATGCGCTCCTCAGCCAAGTCACCAATCTCAACTCTGATATCTTCTATCCTGGGGGCTTGGAGGACAGACCCATCGAGGTGGCAGTCCACAAGGAGCAAAAACGAGCTTGAGAAGGTGGAACCAAGCTGGGGCCCTCAAAGCAAGGGCCGGCGCCCGTGCAGCTTCTTGTTTGCGCCTGCGCTGCGCCTGCGCCTGCGCCTGCGCTCGCGCCTGCGCACACGCCTGCACCGGCACCTGCGCCCTCACCTGCGACCGCACCTGCGCCCACACCTGAGCCTCACTCCAGGAGAGAACGCGCAAAGCTGTTGATAAGTAATCTTCAGTGCATTCTTGGTTTTGCTGTAGCGTTTATAATTTCCTGCCCATGCCTGCCTTCCTCCTGCCCAGCCCCCTTCTTGTTTCTGGGGAGTGTCCAGGGCCGCCCCTGTGCACGCGGCCAAAATAAAGTGCTAGCCCTGTCCCCCCTGGGCTTGCTCTTCATTTCTGCGGGTGCCTTGGAGGTCCTCAGTGCTGCTCTGTATTGGAGCCCTGTATTGATGGACACTCGAGAAAAACGACAAGAAAGATAGCATCTTGTCTGCTCGGCAGAGTGTTTCCCTATTGCCAGAGTCAGGGTATTTCCAAAGCAGGAGACCTGAAACAGCACGGTGGGATATCTGGGTTCTCCCGGTGCCCCCAGAGATGGAGACACTATTGCGGGTGCAGGTGGCAGAGCAGGCCCACTAGGTCTTCCCCAGGCTCCATGTCCCTGTGAGCCGCGCGCGTCCCTCTTTGGTGCTGCTTTATGACCCAATATAAAATGCTCCTCGAGTCTAGCACCATATTTCATTTGGTGATTTCAGAAAAATGTCTACCATGCAGAACTGACAAGAACCTTAGAAGACTGCGAATGACTCCAAACTTCTGGGTTTGCTGCCTCATTGCCGGGAACGGCTGTGCCCATGTGCAGCGTGCAGTTTCTGTGGGAATAGGGCCAAGGCCATAACTTTCAAGCTTGAACACTTGGCTGTGAACAAATCGCTGATTCTTTAGTACTCGAGTTCCCAGCTGGCCCATCGGGGCCCCTTAGGGTCAGCATGGCAGCTGGAGGCGGGAGGAGTCCTGGACCAGGGCAGGCTGCACAGGGCGGTGCCACTGGACAGTCACTGCTCCAGCTCGGGCTCTGGCTTCTTGTTCTCTTTGTTTCATGGTCTCAGCAATTTAGAGGACTCATTCCTGCTCCTGTAATTCCTGCTTCTCCGATAGCAAACATTTGTGTAATACCAACCCTAACCTTAAAAAAAGACATGCATTATGCGGTTGTAATCAAACCAGATGCTTTCCATGACCTACTTATAGCCTCAGTGTGGAAGAGATAAAGAGCAAAGTAAATTCATCTAAATTTCTGGGCAACCTAGTTGACTTTTACATGTTAAAATGGAATCCACTTAACACATTCAGCTCTGTGACAGAAGGTAAATCTGTGTAAATGATATCATGTGAACGATCTTTTGGATAAAAAAGTCTTGTGTAATATTTTTAGAAAACTCACCTCAGAAAAACAAAATAGGTTACAAAAAAAAAAGGTTACAAAAAAAATGTATTTGTAACATTACAGCAAAAAACTTAACACTCATGCCATCAGAATCCTAAAACAAGACAGCAGAACTTAAAAAAATTTTTTTAATTAATTGTGATAGAAAATTTCCCAAACTGGGGAAAAATAATATAAACCTACTGGTACAAAAATTCAGGAAAGCACAAAGACATCCATACTAAGATACATGATAATCAAATTCTTTAAAATTAAACAGAAAGAACTTTGAAATACTAAGAAATAGCTCACCTATAAGGCAAAAAATAATGTAATGGCAAAATTTTGATGAAAAAAAAAAGTGATGAAAGCAACCTGGACCAGCAACCCAGAAACCTATACATGTAACAAAATTCTTCTTCGGAAATGCTGGAGGTGGGCGTGATGTTTGGCACTGCAGTTGTCACGTGGGGGGCCCGTACCCCACACTGCAGTGCTTGATTGAGTTCTTCCTCTGCTTCATGTCCTACCTTCCGGTTAATGCATACCCTAGGAGACAAGAAGTGATGGTTATCCCGCTTTGGTCCATACCACTCACAAATGAGCCAGACTGAGCTCTGGGGTCTTTTTTAAAAGATTTATTGATTTTTATTGCAAAGTCAGATATACAGAGAGGAGCAGAGGCAGAGAGGAAAACCTTCCAACCACTGATTCATTCGTCAAGTGACCGCAATGGCTAGGGCTGAGTTGATCCAAAGCCAGGAGACCAGAGCCTCTTCTGGGTCTCCCATGTGAGTGCAGGGTCCCAAGGCTTTGTACCATCCTTAACTGCTTTCCAGGCCACAAGCAAGGAGCTGGATGAGAAGCGGGGCTGCCAGGATTAGAACCAGTGCCCATACGGGATCCTGGAGTGTTCAAGATGAGGACTTTAACCACTACGCCACAGCACTGGGCCCCAAGCTCTGGGATCTTGACTTCATCCTGCCTCAATCTCAGCTTTTGCAAACAGAAAACGAACCACTGCGTGGAAGAGCATTTATCCCTCACTAGCTCTCTGCCTCTTAAATAAGCATCTTAAAACAACAAACAATAACCTACGTACAGGTATACACTGAAAACACTGTAGATAAATCAAAATGAAATTCCAAATATATTTAAGTAATCCACAAAGAGTCCAAAAATCAGAACAGGAAGCAAAAAAGAGGGAATAAACAGAAAACAAAACTAAACATGTCAGAGACACTGGTGGGGAGAAGGATGCCTGTGGTTAGAAAAGGCATAGCCTGGGAGGATTCTCAGGGTGAAAGAACAGTTCTGCGTTTTGGTCAGTGGATACAAGGACATGCGGGATCAAATCACTTGGAAATACAAGCACACTCTAGGTGAATAAAATTCCCTGCTTTGGTATATGATATAACCATTAAGGAAAACTGTGTGAAGCATATATGAAAATTCCAACTATACAGTTTTTACAATGTCATATGAATGGTAAATATCTAAAAATATTGTTAATTTTTTTTCATGATACTGTTCCATAGGCACAGGGATTACTTTTTACCTTGCTATGACTTTCCCCAAATTTTACAATAGTATAATTCTTAATCAATAATTTTTAAAATTTAAAAAGATAAAACTCAAGTCAGATATTTGATTAATTGGTTTGACCAAATAACAATTGTAGAGAAAATTTTTCTTCTTGTAATTTTATTTTTTTTTACTTATTTTATTATTAGTATAATTTTGTGATACAGTTCCATAGGCCCTGGGATTGCCCTTGCACCTCCCCAAGCTCCCTCCTCCCTCCACTGAGTTCCTCTATACTATTACTATAATACGGTTCTTCATAAACAGTCATATGTCCATCATTGCGGGCATGGACAATGGCAGAGTCCAGCATCCTATTGTCAAGATACAGTTAACAGTTTCATCGGGAGTCCTTCTTTGTCTGAAAGTAAAGATGCATACTACATTGTATCCTCACATATGGATATGATAGTCTCCATTACACTGTACATCCCCTTAAATGAAAAGGCACAAAACAAAAATTAATAACAGGAAGAAAAGAAGAAATTTAAAATGCCATGAAGTTAAATAACATGCTACTGAATGACTAATGTGTCAATGAAGAAATGAAAAAGGAAATCAAGAACCTAATGAAGAAAATAATGCTACTGTATGATCTATGAATCATTGAAGAAATTAATGAAAAGTGTTTTGATGAGGTGAAGCTAATAAAAAACAAATCAAAATCCATGAGATATAGTTTCCATTGATCTTTGTTGGTGACATATATCTTCTGTAGGCAACAAATAAGTGGATTTTGGGCTTTTCTTTTTAATCCATGTGTCGTGGTGAAGATTGCTTTTGGTCAACCATGTTGGGAGTTCTGTGCCCCTCCTGGATGTTGTTTCCCAATTCTTTCTCTAGGTTAAGGAAATTTTTCCTTATTATTTCCTTAAATACCCCTTTAACCCAGCTTCTCTTTCTGCACTTTCTGGAACTCCCATAACTCTTATATTTGGCATTTTGGTACTGTCCTTCAAGTCTTGAATATCTGCCTCCCAGAATCTGCAGGGTCACAAAGCCAGAACCAGGAGCCAGAGTCAGGAGTCAAACCTGAGCCTCCAATATGGGACATGGGATTTCAACCAACTTGTTAAAGGTCAGGCCAACTGTATGGCCACAACTGATTCCTAATGTCCTTCATAAATTTTGTGTAGTTCCTAAGAATTACTTCGGAGCTGGCATTGTGATGCAACAGATTAACCTGCCACCTCTGCATCTCACAGATGGGTACCTGTTCAAGTCCCAGTTGATCCACTTCTGATTTAGCTTGCTGCCAATGGCTTAGGAACACAGCAGAAGATGGCCCAAATCCTTGGGGTGGCCTTTCCTCATGGGAGATCTTGATGAAGCTTTGGACTCCTGGTTCTAATCTGTCCCAGTCCTAATCATTGTGTGTAATTAGAGAATGATCCAGCAGATGGAGGCTCCCTCACATACTCTCTCTTCCTCCCTTCCTTTCCAATTCTGTTTAGATAACTTTTTTAAGATTTATTTATTATTTTTATTTGAAAGACAGACTTAGAGTAGAGACAGAGAAGAAGCTCTTCCGTCCAGTGGTTCACTCAACAAATGGCTGCAATACCTGGAGCTGAGCTGATCCAAAGTCAGGAACCAGGAACTTTTCTGTGTCTCGCACACAGGCACAAGGTGGCAAGGTATCGGGCCATCCTCTACAGTTTTCCCAGGCCACAAGCAAGGAGCTGGTTGGGAAGTAGAGCAATTAGGACCCATATGTGCCCATATGTGATCCCAGTACTTGCAAGGCAGCGATGTAGCCATCAGGCTATCACACCAAGGCCAAATATTTAAGATTTTTTAAAAGATTTATTTTATTTTTATTGGAAAGGCGGATATACAGAGAGGAGAGACAGAGAGGAAGATTTTCCATCCGATGATTCACTCCCCAAGTGAGTGCAACGGCCAGTGCTATGCCAATCCAAAGCCAAGAGCCTCTTCTGGGTCTCCCATGCGGGTACAGGGTCCCAAAGCCTTGGGCAGTACTCGACTGCTTTCCCAGGCCACAAGCAGGGAGCTGGATGGGAAGCGGGGCTGCCGAGATTAGAACCGGCGCCCATAGGGGATCCCGGGCATGCAAGGCAAGGACCTTAACCACTGTGCCACCACGCCAGGCCCCAAATATTTAAGATTAATTTATTTATATTGGAAAGGCAAATTTACAGAGAAAGATCTTGCATCACCCCTTAAATAACCTCAGTATCCAGAGATGAGTCAATCTGAAGCCAGGAGCTTCATTCCGGTCTCCCACATGTGTTTAGGGTCCCAAGGCTTTGGGCCATCCTCCACTGCTTTCCCAGGCCATAAGCAGGGAGCTGGATCAGAAGTGGAGTACAGGACACAAACTGGCACCTCAATAGGATGCCGGCCCTTGCAGAGGATTAACCAATTGAGTCATCATGCCAGCCCCTAAAATAAATCTTTTTTTTTTAATCTATAGTATGTTTATGAATATTACTGTGTTTGAATCATTACTGGGCTTTCAGCTAATACATTTCAAACAAGTGAAAGACTGAAGGAAAAGAGTTATAAGGAAATAGAAATGTGGCTTATAAAATATGCAGGGTCTTCAAAAAGTTCGTGGAAAGCATGCATTAGCTTTTACTTCCACTTTTCCAGAAATATCTTGAAGTACCCTTATAATAAAATAGCAGATAACATTAAGCATACCATTATTTTGTATGCCATCAAGAAAAAAAAATTACCACCACTTAACATATAGAACAGTGCTTCATTGTTACTTAGAATTTTTATTTTATACATAGTAAAAGTTCCTTTAAGCTCACTTAGGTATATATTTCATTGTTTAAAGATGTGTTTATTTTTATATCAAAGTCAGATATACAGAGAGGAGGAGAGACACAGAGAAAGATCTTCTGTCTGTTAATTCACTCCCCAGGCAGCCACAATGGCTGGAGCTGAGCCAATCCAAAGCCAGGAGACTGGAACCTCTTCTGGGTCTCCCATGTGGCGTCCCAAAGCCTTGAGCCATCCTTGACTGCTTTCCCAGGCCACAGTAGGGAGCTAGATGGGAAGTGGGGCCACCAGGACTAGAACCGATGCCCATATGGGATTCTGGTGCATTCAAGGCGAGGACTTTAGCTTCTAGGCTACTGCGCCAGGCCCAAGTCCTAGTTTTAAAATACTCTATCAGTGTACCTAGGATTTTTGTTTACTTGAAAGAGAGAGAAACCTGCTAACTGCTGGTTCACTATTCAGACGCCTATAGTAGCAAAAACTGGGCCAGATCAAACTCAGCCTAACTCTGGCTTGTGGCTTCAGGGAACCAGGTAAATTAACCAGCCTCTTCTACCTCCCAAAGTGCTCAGGAAGCTGGAATCAGAAGCATGACCGGCACTTTAACACTGGCATGCCTCTATTGGATGAGAGGGCTAGTACTATGGCATAGTGGGCTAAGCCTTTGACAGCAGTGCCAGCATTCCATACAGGCACCAGTTCAAGTCCCAACTGCTCTACTTCTGACCCAACTCTTTGCTAGTGGACCTGGAAGTGCAGTGGAGGACAGCCCCTGAACTCATGTGGGGGAAGACCAAGATGTTCCTGGCTCCTGGCTTCAGCCTAGCCTAGGGCTGGCCACTGCAACCACTGCAGAATACACCAGCAAGTGTAGAAGACTTCTCTCTATTTATCTATAGCTATATAATATCATGTGTGGGCATCCCAAGAGGCATTTTAACTGCTGCTGCCTCAAATACCTGCCCGTTGAATCAGATTTCACGTCTGTGTGTTTCTGTACAGTATACTTTTCTTTGCCTTTAAGAGTATTGGTAATGCAGCAGTTCCCTGGGGCTTTCAAGTAATTGATATATTCCTTCAGCAAGACTCTGCAAGTTTTGATCAAGACTCTTGTAACATTATGGAGAAGTTGCCACCAAAAGCTTTCCAATTTAGTAAGCGTCATAGATCTTTGCATGGCTTCCTTAAGCAGTTTATGGGCAGTGGCGGTATGTAGCTGTTGTGTCTCTGTGACTATCCATCTTTGAACGTAAATTCAGGACTGCTACTTGGCTTCTAGTGAGAGGATGATGCCAGTGAAGTTAAAAACTTCTTGGTTTCAGAAGTAATATGATGTAGAAGAAAAAAAAGTGTCCCAGATTTAATTTATTACGGCGGTGTTTGTGGTTGATTCTCTCTGGAACATACTAGTTTGATTAGTTTCTCAAAGAAGGTTATACCTGACTGTATTTTTTCAATTGCTAAGTAGGTCTCTGTTAGATAGAGAAAGGAAAAAGAAAACATGAAACAACAGGACACGCTGAGGTCAAAGTAGTAGGGGAGAACTTGTGATTAGTCTGGGTCGTTAGCAAATGTAAGCCACAGGTGTCTACACTTCCAAAGGAGTAGCTTTCATAGAATAGAAGACAGTATTGGGCAAGTTGTTTTTAAGCCACCAAAATGTTGAAGGAGTGTTACAATTTTATTTTAAAGAAAAATATTCTCATTTCCCAGTAAAGGAGAAGTTTAACTGATGTATTACCAGAGAATAAACTGGACAAAAAAAAATTTACTGGCAGCAATACACCAAAGCGATGTGAGTGGAAACCCACAAAAGTCCTAAAGAGAACCAAGCAGCACCTATAGCGTCTAAATCCAAAAATTCATGAAGATCAGAGCAATTAGAGGTGATCTGGTATTGGAGTGAATTTGCAGTGATGGCTCCTTGCTTTTGACCAGAACTCAGACAAGCCTATCAGGGCAAGAGAACATCACAACGAATAACTCGGACTCCCCACTTTCCCACAAACTCACATTAAGCCTTTACAACCAGGCAAAGAGATTTTTAAGTATTTTCCAGGCACAGGCAAATAAGAAAAACTAAATAAACGTTATATTCTCCAGAAAATAGAGGGCCGTAAATAAGAACTGGTTTATGACAGGAGGGGGAAAAGAAGACTTTGGATAGAAGATATAGAGGAAATAAACATCATGGAAAAATTATGCACAGATGTCAAAAAATTTCCAGCAAAGGAAATTTACCTTTTAATTTTCCATGAAGTCTTTGAAGTACCCTCATAGATGATCTTTGAAACTTTGGAAAGATTCTAAGCGCTAATACAGGAGGATTTCTAAAACATGCACTTCTTCACCCTGGATAAAGTTCTAGTATGTCTCTTTCTCTTAGTTGAGCTTTATTCATTCACATTAGTTCATCATATTGTTCCCTCTGCTTCTAATTGTTACCATAAAAGCCTGTTGGGTTTTTCCCTCAGCTTAGTGTAGAAATAAAAAGCCTGAAATCTGTTGCAGACAGAAAAGTTTATTTGGGACCGGACCAGGTGAGCAGGGAAGGGAAAGGCAAAGGGATAGCACCTCCCAAGAGAAAGCCAGGAGGTGGGGTGCCTCTCGAAAGGGGAGAGAGAGACACCAAAGCTTTGAGGAAGGGTCTTGGGATTTTAAGCATTCCCTGACCCCTCCTTGTTGGGCAGGAACCTACAGGTAAGATGTTTCCCACTGGTGGTCTCTTAATCAGGAAATGGGTGGGCATTGCTGGTGCCACCCACCTGAAGGTGTGGCCAAAACCTCAGCAAGCCTGGACAGTCTCACTAATGTTCCAAGTTTTCCTGTGCTACAACTTGTTAGGTCATTTCATAGGTAACTGAGGCTCAGTTCAAATTTTCCAATCTGTTTTCTATCATTCAGCCTGGATATTTTCAAGTTTACTTTCCAGTGTGCAATCTCCTATTAAGTCCATTCAGTAGTTTATTTGTTTTTTTATTTCATAAATTACATTTTCCAGCTCTAAAGTGTCCAAATTATTTTTTGCCTTTTTTATATCTTTGCCAAGATTTATTATATATCTGTTCATTGTAAACATACACTCCTTTTTATCTTTAAGCATAAATAACTGCTTTAACATCTTTGTGTGCTAATTCTAATATCTTATTTTTTTTTCCTTTAGTGAATGCATAATTTCCTGATTACTTGAAAGTTAAATAATTTGGGGGTGTAATATTGTAATAGACGCTGTCAATATTATCTTGTAGAGGCAATATCCTTTCATACTTCTCTTGAAAGTGTAGACTTTCTGTTTTAGCAAGCCGTAAGTTGGCAGCACTGACCTGCAAACACTCACAGTACACTTTAAAACCAATACACCTCTCTGATATTTAGCTCGAGTCTGTCCCACACATACTTTGGTTGAGTGCTTAGCCAAGGTCTAGGATGAAATGAACAGAACTTGGGTGTTCCATCTCTCTTCTATCTGGGTTTCCCCTTTGTCAGTAGCTCTGATTGTCATCAATGTTGTCTTCTGGTTCTGTGGGCCAGAAAAAATGTAAAAGTTTTCTTTCAGAGCTTTCCGTACATCTTGGTGACAGCTTTGACCTCCCCTCAGACTAAACACTATTAAAAAATTGGCAATTCACCCTTTTCGCAGGTGTCAACTCCTTTCCAGAATCTGCCTGCTTCTGCCCACTCTCTGGAAAGATCAGGTCATTAGTTTTGTATGATTTTTGTACAGAACTTATAGTTTTTATCAAGGAAATTTATAGTCTACGAGCAGGAGGGTGAGCTTCAGTGGGAGACACTCGCAATACTAGAAAGGAAAAAACCTAACATTTTTGATTACAACTTTTAATGACTTCCTGAGCCTTTTCTTTGCACAGAAGCTGTGCTTCTGTGTGAATTATCTCATTTAGTACCATAGGAATCCCACTGGGACAAAACTTTTAGCGTTTACATTTTACAGATAAAGAAATAGGAGTTGAGAAAGGCCCAAGTCACACTTCAAATAACAGATTCAAATCAAAGTGTTTTAAGAGTCCTAAGTCTGTACTCCTAACCTACTGCTTGAAAAAAGAAAATTAGTTCACTCTACCTAAAGGTTCCCTGAGGCACCAAAGACTGCCCTAGGCAGGCTTCTTAATCAGAAGCCAACTTTAAACTAGTTGATTGCAGGCTTAGAAATTCATTTTCTTATTCACTTAAAGCAGTGTTTCCCCAACTTGGCTTTATCATCCAGATCACCTGAGGGGAAGCTCTGGCTACACATCACAGACTTTCTGAATCAGTCTCCAGGGGCAGAGGCTGAAAATCTGAATACAGTGTTTAACTGGCACTTCAGATGATTCTAATGTTTTCCCAGTTTGAAAACATTCACTTAAAAAATGAGCACCTGGTACCCAAATACTTTATTCGTGACTCTGCTTCCTGGGATACATGACAGTGTTAGAAAAGTGCTCACCTCTGGCCAGATACACACTAAGTATTTTACATGTGCTATCCCCTTAATTTGGCAAACTTCTAAGTAGTTACTGTTCTTAAAATGAACCCGAGGCACTAGCTTGCCCACAACCGTACCAGTAAGTAGAGGCTCACAGTAACCTGTGTAATTCCAGCACCACTTTTTGTGGTTACTCTCTCATTCCATCTCCATTAACTCAATCTGCCTCTTGAGGGCAAGTTTGGGTAAACTTAAACTCTTGCCCAGGGGCCTGGAGAGAAGAGCTCCTTCTATCAGAACACACTGAAGCCTCAGATTGCACTCTGAGCACTGAGGGAAGCATCTCACTACTTTGAAATTTCCAGCAGGAAAATTGGAAAAGAGTAGGGAAAGACTCTGGAGGCTTTAACCAATAGATTCACAACATTCATGTAATCATTTCTGTATATTTACCATTAGCAGTCCCTATGCTTGGCTCTAGCTTATGTATCCAGCGCCGGCTGGACGCTGATACTTGGAGATCCCAGATCTCCTTCTCTTCCTTAAACACAACCCTGACTGCATTCCCCAAAGAAAGCTGAAAGGGAGTTTCCCCAAGGCAAAGAGATTAACAGCTGCTGTAGGTCCCTACTTTCTTCAGCAGGGGCGGGAGCAGCCTAAGAGAATTGCTGGTAACCAGGCAGTCGAGGGCCCTATGTCCTTCAAAGAAAATAATGCAAATTAGAGATAAACATAGGTGTAAGTATGCTAGCCAAATTTAATAAAGAAGAACACATGAGAATACCAGGGTGGAAACTCTATAGAGAGCCAAGTGCCCATTAGTGTTTAGATCAAGATGATCATCTTCATCCCACCCATCTCTGATTCTGGAACATTATCAGGAGGAAAAGCTTCTGGGGCCCAAGGTACCCCAATGGGGCGTTACTGAAGAATACTGCCAGGCACCACACCTCTGAATCGTCATTCTTACAATATTATCAAGAGGACCTATGACCTGCAAATACTGGTTATTTTCAAGACATGTTTCCAAGACATACAGGTCTCTTCTGTCATCTAACAAACTTTTTTTTCCTCTTCTCATACACAGAGGTTAATGTCTGTCTTCCTGCCTTATGTATCAACATAAGAAGTTTACCATTTAAGAAAACAGTAATGCCATCTATGGCAACCAGACCTATTTGCTACATGCACAATTCTTAGAATTTGTTATAGGCTATGAGATCTATTAAAAACTGTTTTAAATGCAGGTAATACTTCACAATAAATTTTACTAAAAGGGAGTCTTAGATTTGCTAAACAATCAAATAGTTATTAATTCAGATTTTATCAGCACAGTAGGTAGTAAAGGGAAAATACAGAAGTGGGCATCCAGACTAGGGGTGAAGTCTGCCATGCACATAGGTGTGAGTGCCTGAGTTCACTTCCTAGCTACAGCTTCCTACCAGTGCAGGAGATGCAGCAGTAATGCAGCAAGTAATTGGATCTCTGCAACTCACATGGGAGACCTGAACCGAGTTCTTGACTCCCGACGCTGGCCCCCAGCCGTTGTGTGCATTTCAGGACTGAACCAGTGGTTGCAAGAGCTCTCTCCTTCAGCCTTTCAAAGAAATAAAAATTTGTAACAAAATCTTTGTAACTCTTTTTAAAAGAGTTATCTACTTTTATTGGAAAGTCAGATTTACAGAGAGAAGGAGATACAGAGAAAAAGATCTTCTTTCTGCAGGTTCACTCTCCAAGAAGCAGCAACAGCCAGAGTTAAGCCAATCCAAAGCCAGGAGCTTCTGCCGAGTCTGCCAAGCGGATGCAGGGTCCCAAAGCTTTGGGCTGTCCTCTACTGCTTTCCCAGGCCACAAACAGGGAGCTAGAAGGGAAGTGAAGCAACGGTGATATGAACTGTCGCCCATATGGATCCTGGCCCATCAAGGCAAGGACTTTAGTCACTAGGCTGATGTGCTGGGCCTGTAAAATTTTTTAAAAGACCTCTTGCTGAGTCTTACCAGAAGAGTTTCTAGTTATAGGTCTGGGCAGGGTTTGAGGGTTTCCAGCTCTAATCAGTTTTCCAGGTGCTATAAATGATGCTAGGCTATTAACATCACCTGAGAACCTCTCAGCACTTCCATCCCTTACCAGCCTCAGTAATAGAAACTAATATTGAATAGGCCTTTACCCTGAAGTTCTGTTACTATTCTAGAAAAAATCCCCCTGCCTTTTTTTTTTTCTCCACATGTTCTATCCTGTCACAGTAAAGAATGGCTGGTCAGCTCCTTTCTCATTATAACCTCTCATATCCTTGAAGACATATATTAAGTTTTCCTTATTTTCCATTTCACCTATCTAAAGTCCTGATTTCCTTAGCCTTTCGTGATAATCATATATCCTACCTGCTCATCATTTTTATTGCTGTTCCCCGAAGCCCATTTTGAATTTTCATCCCACCTCCATTCTGTTCATAAGAAGAGATATGAAGAAAAAGAAAGGTGCTCAAATCAACCTTGAAAGCATAACTTCATGGACTACTCCTACCAGGGTTTCTGGCTACTTTCATTGAAACTCACACTCCACAGTTTTTCCCTCAGTTCTTATTTCAAGGATTTTAGTGTCACACAGATGCATAGAAACGCTTGCCACTTTCTTCATATTTATTCAAATGTAATTAATTGCATCTTTTAGTACAAAAAATATCAATGCATAGATTTATTCCACAAATAGTTATTGAATGTCTAGAATGTGCCAGGCTTTATGAATGCTATGTTTCGTTCATGTGACTTTTTCTTTTGATCAAATCAGCTTGCCTATGCATACTTTAATAGAGAACAGCAGAAGTGTGCTTAGAACCCCACCCACATACAATATGACTGAAAAGAGAGTTGAGCAAGGTAAGACATGATTTAGGCCTTTTAAAATCAATTTTGTGTTCATATAGATGTCAGCCTAAATTATACTCAACTTCACATTATTTGCAAGAAAGCAACAGTATTTTCTATAATTCAATTTGAAACAGAATTGAAAATAATAATTTCTGTTGACCTTTTATGTGTGTTCTGGAACATGTATATTCTGTCTAGTGTTGTCAGGGGTAGCACTGATTAGCCAAAAACCTGTTCAACTCTTCTTCTATCCAACCCACCCTTAAAGTCACCCAGTGACTTTCTCAATGCTCTAAATACTATTTTGTACTCTGAGACAGCAAAGATTTACATGGTTGACCATACTTTACATTCTGGCTGCTGTACATTCTTGGCAAGCTAAAAGCAGTGTTATGAAACCTGGCAGTTAAAATTCTACTCAAGTTGCCCTGTTTTGGGTATGCTCTGTTGCATAGTTCAACCCTCTTTCTGCCAGTTATTCTGACATGTAATGAATGGGCTTTAGCCTTCCTGACATCCAATACAGTACAGGCAAGCAATAGTGCTAAGCCTACCTCTAGAAAACAACAAAATGGAAAAATGCAAAAAAAAAAAATTGATAGCTCAAGTCTCCTAAAAGGATGTGACCGTGGAAGAGAGAGGGAAAGGCTCCAGGCAATTACAGATTATAAGGACTTTGGCTTAATAATAGGCATCAGACATTAGTAGCCAATGCTAGTATGTGGCCCCAGAGGATTTGAAACAAACAAAAAAGTCAATTTACCATGTATAATACCAAGATCTCATTTTCTTAGAGGATGTTGTCATATCTCTTCTGGGATAAGTTCCAGTTTATCTAGGAATACATAGGCCAGACTGCGTGAGGAAGTAAAGCGGCAAGGAAGCTCAGGAACTCCATATCCTCTAAACTGATACTAACAGTTTTAGCAAACCAGCAAACCTTTCAGGTAAAGTACTAGTAAGGTCAATTCAACAGTGTGTTAAATGAATAATCCATATCAGAAAACAATTTGTTGCTGGGCAACATAAAAAACTCAAATTAGTAGGAAATATTAGAGGACAATCTCAAAATATGATAAAGAATTTTATTGTAAAAACTACCATTCTTAATTTCAATGTCTCAGAAAATTTTTTTTAATTTTTTTTAATTAATTACATTGCATTATGTGACACAGTTTTATAGGCACTGGGATTCTCCCTTCTCCTCCCCATAACCTGCACACCCTCCCCCCGCCCCCCGTGGATTCTTGTTGCATTACCACAGTTCAAATTCAGTTGAGATTCTTTCCTTGCAAGCATCTACAAAGCATAGAGTCCAGCATCTTATTGTCCAGATAAGTTCAACAGTTTCTTGGGGAGACTGTCTCTGGTCTGAGGGTAGAGCCCACAGAGTATCATCCCAATCAATTAAAAGCCCCGACATTACATCAGTAACAATTTATAACGTAATGAAGTTAGTTGACATGGTATTGTGTAACCAGTATGTTAAAAGAGAAAGAGAAAAAAAAAAAAAAAGAGTGCAAGTTCTGAACCACATCCTATGACTTCTACATTGACATTACAATTATTAGTTGATATACAACTGGGTTCTATACACCTTGAAATGGCTACAGATTACTCTGTCTCATGTCTATTTTAATTTTAGTATTTAGCAGTTTATAGCATTGAAGCATGATTTTGCTGAACCTGGCTTTTTTTCAGGTAGTCTAACTCTATAACTCTAATAAGACATATGTCAACAGTTTAGGTGAACAGTTTTAGGAGGGGTGTGCAGAGAAATCTTCAATACCCTAGTGAGGAGCAACTAATCTTTGTGTCCCACCCAGTGAGTTATAAGTGCATCCTCACTGCCCGTTTCCTGTTTCTAAGCTTTCCTTGCTATTCTCTATCTATTCTAGGGGTTTTTTTGTTTATTTGTTTATTTGTTAGTTTGTTTTGGGGGTTTCTGGAGCGATCCTGATGGTCATTACGGGAGAGGCTGGGGACCCAAAGTTGGCACCAGGCAAGAACCAGAGAAAGCTCCTCTCCCTAGTCCCGAAGGAAGTTTACTGTTATGTTTCTGTGGACTGCTCAGTGCTCCTGGTTGTTGGTCCAATGACCTTGGATCCTGCAAGGCAGGGTATGGGCCTCTTCCATCCCATGTGGGAGATCCAAATGGAGGTGGATCACCTCAGAGTTCTCGGCCCCCAAAGGCACTCCAATTCCCCGTGGTCTCCTTGGCAGTTGGGATGTAGTCCTCAGAGCCCGTACTGGTAGTCCTTGGTGAGGATCTAGGAGTCTTCAAGGTTGGGATACAAGCCTCCTCCTGTCTGCCTGCTCCATTCTGGGGTCCCCCCCTGCTCCGTGCATATGACCTCCTGTTAAGAGGTTGTTGGGATTGCTCCTGATTCCACCCATATGCCTTGGTAGTTTTGCTATTGTCTAATGCTGATTTGAGTCTGTTGTCTATGAGTTACCACACTACTTTGCTATAATGACTACCTATCTCAAAACCAAAAGGTAGTAGACTCAAAGACAAAATTCTATAAGCATTTTTAAAATCCAAATAAGACAAATTTTTCTACTAAAACAGGTGTGTAAAATCTACTTCCTTAAAAATACACATTAAACCTAAATAAATTTGTACACACTGGGGGTATAATTAAGATCAATATAGGGCCTGGCGTGATAGCATAGTGTTTAACGTCCTTACCTTGAATGTGCCGGGATCCCATATGGGCACTGGTTCTAATCCCGGTGGCCTTGCTTCCCATCCAGCTCCCTGCTTGTGGCCTAGGAAAGCAGTAGAGGACAGTCCAAAGCCTTGGGACCCTGTACCTGTGTGGGAGACCTGGAAGAGCTCCAGGCTCCTGGCTTCAGATTGGCTCAGCTCCAGCCTTTGAGGGCACTTGGGGAGTAAACCATCGGATGGAAGATCCTCCTCTCTATCTCTCTTCCGTTCTGTATATCTGCCTTTCCAATAAAAATAAATAAATCTTTTTTAAAAAAGATCAATATAAAGTCAATGGTGACAGTTCTGATGAACCAAGAATGCATGAAAAACTACTGGAAAACAAACAGTAACCAAATAGCATTACTGTTTGTACCAAGTTTATCAGATGATATACTGAACATGTACTAGAATAAGGTGAGATGAAAACATAGATATCCCTGTCTTCATTTGTTCAGGGTGCTGTAACAATCACAGCCAAGGAAGCTTGCAAACAACAGAGATGTGTTCTCATAGTTCTGAGATCTGCAAGACCATGCCACCACAGTGGGTTTCTGATGAACACCTGTTGGGGGCTGAAGAGTTAATAGCGCTTGTTAAGCTGGGCAGTAACAGGAACTAGGCTTGCGCTACAGCAGAAGCACAGGCTGAATTGTTGACCCTGCAAAACAGTATCTGAAGGAGGAAGATGCAGGATGTCATTGCTGGCTTGGAGTGGTTCACCTTCGCCTTCGAGAAGGATGTGCAACTGCAGAGGGGCATGGGGCTCCTGCCCTCCCAGGGCATGGACAGTGAGTGAGGAGGCCCCGCTGCACCCCTCTCTGCTTGGGCTCTCTCTTCCATTTCTCCCAGATTTATTTTCCAGACTGAGAATTGGACTCAGCAGTATGCAATTTCTTTGCTAAAGGATTTTGTAGGAGAGGTATATAAAGTGAGGTGAAGGAGTAATAAAGACTTCTACCACCACTGGTCTCCTGAGGGTCCTTCATCCCCAGACTTTTTCCCTGGCCACTCACTGGCTCCGCTGACAGAGCAAACACCCACTTCCTGATACACATACAGCAGTCTCTCTTGAAGTCTTCACACTACAGAGAGGCCTAGGAGCTGCAGGGCTGTTTCAGGTTTCTTTATAAGGGCACTAATCTCATTTCCAAGATTCCACCTTCATGACCTAATCACGTCTCAAAAACCTCACTCCTAATCCCACCCATCTCCTTGGAAGTTATGTATCAACATGAATTTTGAAGTTTACATTCAGTCCAAGACAGTCTGTAAATTAATGTTGGGAACCATGTTATCTATAATAGCATAGTAACAAGATATGCGCAGAAGTATTTCCAAAGAAAACCAGACTAAATAGAGGAGCATACTAACTAAAATGTTAATTCCTCCCCAAAATTTTGTAGGTTGTGATTTCAATTAAATTATTATTTTTTAAAAACTTCAGTGACTCAATTTAATCTAAAAAAACATAAGATAAACTAGCAAATTTTGAAAAAGATGAATAATGAAAGTCTTTAAAAACCAGATATTTAAACATCTTCAGAGCAACACTAGTAAGTTTTGAAAAGTGTTACTGGAAGAAGTTTCAGGCACAGCCAAAGAACAATGGTGTTATGGGATAAGGAATGCAATTTAGGTAAAATTGACATTTAGGAAACTGACAATTCATATAGTGAAACAATATTCCTATGAAGGATTGAAGAGCTTACAAAGGATAAAATGTTGATGAAAATTAAAAGTTTAATACTACATGAAGGAAACAGAAAGAAAAGGTCATACATTGTGTGATTCCATTTATATGAAATATCCACAATAGGCAAATCCATGGACACATTAAACAGATTAGTTTGGCATGGGGGAATAGAGAATGGGGAACAATTAGTTAAAGGTTTCAGATCTTTGCGGATGATGTGCAGCTAAGTGGAGGTGATAATTTCATACATTGTGAATATATAAATGTCATTTGAAATGGTTGGTTTATATGAACTTGACCTTAGTAAAAATGTAAGTAAATATAATTACAAAAGAAAAATGACTGTACCTTTCTCTAAAATCTGATTTGCAAGAGCTTACTAAATCTGAAATTATTAAAGGAATCAGAGGGGAAAATGAATACATTTAATGGGTAAGTTTGATGAGTCAATTAATAAGACTATCACCAAAGCAAGCCAATATCCCTACATGCCTTTGGTGTTTATTTTACTGGGTCTGTATACGCTTCCTTAGCTTTGCAGTTGCTCTGTAAAGATTAACCCACTAAATTAAGGGGGTGACATAAGGGTAGGATACCTTAAATCATAAAGACTCGAGAATTACCCTCTAAAGTAACTATCTCAATGCTTGCTCCTGCTCTGAGAGCCTTTAGAGGATTTACAGGCCTGCAGTGAATAAAGAAACAATCTTCCCAAACAGGTTGAAGCCCACCCTTCGCCATTCCAGAAGAAACATGCTGGCCTCTATCACTGATCAATCAAAAGAAGTCATGTGCCCCTAGACAAACTAGAAATCCACACATAAGCGGATCACAAACCATTTG
Source organism: Ochotona curzoniae (assembly GCF_017591425.1). Taxonomy (NCBI): domain Eukaryota; kingdom Metazoa; phylum Chordata; class Mammalia; order Lagomorpha; family Ochotonidae; genus Ochotona; species Ochotona curzoniae. Next base: position 34,607,454 of record NW_024466502.1, on the reverse strand, counting down.
TGTCCAACTTTGAAGGGATCCATTGCCTCTGGGAGTCTGAGAACGGAGCCTCGTTAACCAACACCTTGCTCTGTGCTTTGCTATAAACGTCTGATTCTTCCACCACCAGGTGTCAGGTCCTTGTCGGGTGACAGACCCAGTTTTGAGGTTCTAAAGCAACTCCTCCAACCAGTTTTGTGGAAGTTCCATAGCACTCTAGAGGCATGACTCTCAAGAAATAGGAGCGTGTTTATGTTCCTGAATCTACTCTTTCCTAATGATAACTTCTCCCTGCATTTCTAACCGCTCATAAGAAAAATTAGCACCTCCTACTAGTCTGAACAGAGCAACCATTCACAAAATATTGGCCATATTCTTTAAAAAAATCCCATTTCCCACTTTACCAACAGCATCAAGTAAGTCTTAGTACACAGTTTATTAAGATTCTCTGTCCTCAAATGTTGAATTTAAAGACATCATAGCAAATGTGTCAGAAGTCTCAGTGCAGTTAATTTATAAACACAGTTTACTATATATTTATTTAGACACTCCATGCAGATTGCTTTGTTTAATTTTGAAATTCAGTTTCCAGGTTGGCAGTAGTTTTACATACTTGAATTTTAGAAAGGCAGCAGCTTTTAACCTTTGTGCTCCTGTATTTAAAAAGCTAATTAGGAAATTAAATCCAAAAAGGCTGAATCCTTAAAATATGGGCTTTGTAATGCTGATGGAACAATTCAGCTCACCTGCTATTTTGGTGGCCTCTTTGATTAGTCATTGGAAGGAGATATTCAAAGAAATTAAAAAGATTTTTCTTAAAAAAAAAATTGGGAGCTCTACCACCTTTGTTAATATTAGAAACTTTATTGCTTGGAAAAATAAGTCTGAACGGAGAAGTCTTTCAGATTTTTTCATCACTTTGGCTAAAGTTTCCTTAATTTCTCATACGCTTGATCACCGAGTAAACTTTCAACTTGGTATCAGCTGGGACAGGGAGCCTAACTTATTTCTACGGACACCCTGAGGGCTCACGCCACAAACAGCTCCACTCCACCGAGGAAGGAAGACCCAAGGCAGCTCAGCCCACCGAGGAAGAAAAGCAAGACTTTTGTACGTGAGTGAGCTGACAAAACCCCTCGTTTTCTTCAGCAGCATGCTCCATTGCTTAACAGGAGCCCAGAAATGGACAAAGGAATTCAAATTACCTCTTCATACTGAGGTAAGTTTTTCCGTTTTGGCCTTCCGTGCGTCCGAGATCCTCTGAAATTCCGTCCATGCTCAGGAAGACCCAGGTTCATGGGCCTCACATGTAAGTTTTCTGTGGGGATTTCAATTTGCATGCCCTGTTCTCAAGTCGCAGGGGTGAAGCCTATGAGTAGGTTTGCCAATAGAATCCTCTCGAATGAAACAACAGATGATTTTTGTCTTACTTTCCACACGTCTCTAAAGCGCCTTCCACTGGGCAGTTCACAGAGAGAAAAACCCAGACCGGAGTCCTAAGGCACTCACAGTTTATCAGGAGAGGTAGAAAGGTCAATGTTAACTTTCTGTGTTGTAGGTGCTGTGGGGCAGAAAACAATTTCTTTTGCCTGTTCAGGGGTTCTTGGCTGAGAAGTTACTAGCATGCTAGGGCCCAAAAAAGATACCCCAAAGTGTGGTGCTTTTTCTTGTGCACAAAATGGCTGCCAGCTGGTTTATTTCAGGTTCTTCTCTCCACGTGTGAAAGTATTTAAGGGGGAGGCATACAGGTGTAGGAAATTGAGATTTATTTAAAGGGCTAGTGCAGATTGAGGCATGAACTCTGAAGTTTAAATCATCTTCTGAAGGACAGAGGAAATTTTCTTCTGTGAAGGGGCATTTGGATGTTTGTAACAATATTCATAACTGCAAACATTTTCAACTTAAAAATTAGCTTGTTACCGATTTAATAAATTTCAAGACCCACCTCCAGTGATTTCACCAGTCTTATTTGGCTCATCGGCCAGCTATTCCCATTCTTCACAGAGTAAGAGATGGTGACCTAATTGAATATTCAATCATGTTTGGGCAGGGTTTCAGTGCTCACGTGATCTCCAAGAAAGTACCATGGCATTTCCACACGGGATACACCACACATATGTTACCAACACCACCTCAAACAGTTTAGAAGTGCTATTGTAGAACCCCTTTACTGGGTCTACCTGCCCAATGCACAGAAAATCAACCACTGAAACTGAGGCGGTGGAAGCAATTAAATATTTTCTGCAAAACATAAAGCAAGGAGCAAGGCAGCTATCCCTGAATTCCCAGGCTCCCTGAGCAGTTATGGTTGAAGGTTCTTTTAAAGTGAAATTGGTGCTGAGAGATGCTCTATCATCTGGTTTCCAAGTTCCTGGTTGGTCAGTGGTGCTTATGGTTTTCCTTTGATTGCTCTTGTTCTTAAGGGGATTTTTGATGGATAGGGGTGTACTAGTTGGTCTGCGAATTGCAAAAAGATGACGATTAGATTCTTCCAGGACCTGGAATTCCACTGAACAAACTCATCCAGTATAACACTAGTGATCAAGGTTCTTATCTATTGAGGAGACAAATGACTTCTTGAGTCTGATTAGACTTTGTAAAGCCAACTGTATCATTGCCTCAAGTTGGTGAATTTCTTTTGATAAGGGACAGGCATGGACACCTTGGGCTAAGGGAAATAGGCAAGAAGCTGGATTCTGATTTTACGTTATAAGGGGTTGGTTTCTCCAATAGTTGTCACATGAGGGTATGTGAAGGGACAAGGTGATGCATGGGTATGCCAAGCCTGTAGCCGTGTTTCATTAGCACAGAAGCGGGTGGTGTTTGTGTAGTTCAAGGCTATGACACCAAGGCCCCGGGCAGTCCCTCTACTCACTAACTATTGTCAAATCCGTGTATCTTTGTGCCTAAAGAAGCATGTTCAAGGGTTCAGGTTCTAAGCTCTATGCTTCCTTTGTTTCTCCCCAAACAGTGGAGCACTGTGTAAAGTTCTCTTATCTGCCTAAGAAGCTTCTTGCAAAAGAAATATATTTTCCTTAAACCCCTTTTCCTTAGGAATCTTATAAAATATTCCATGGGAAAAAGAGATTTTCACCAAACTTCTTCTAAGAACAATTCGGAGTGATCACTTAGGATACCCTATCTGCATGAGTCTTTTTTCCACAGTGAAGTCATGTCCCTTAGCTCTCGAAAAATTTTAATGTTTTTGTTGTTTTTTTTTTTTTTTCTTATTTGGGGGCAGAGCAACAGAGTATAACAGAGAGGGAAAGAGGTTTGGCATCCATTGGTTCACTCCCCAAATGCTTCAACAACAAAGACTGGGGTCAAGCCAAAGCCAGGATCCAAAAACTCCTTCCAGGTCTCCAAGCTGGGTAACAGGGATCCATGTAGTTGAAATATCCCCCACTGCTTCCCAGGCACATTGGCTGGGAGTTGGAGCTGAAGCAGAGTAGCTGGGATACCAATCAGTGCTCCTTTATGGGCTGCCACAGTCCCAAACAGCAGCTTAGCGTGATAAATCTCAACCTCCACCCCACCTTCCCTACATACACATACTTCTTGGCCTTAAGAATAAAGCAGTCCCTTCCCTCAACCCACAGGTGGCATAGTAGGTTACTCCTTTGCCTGTGGTGCTGGCTTCCCAGTATGGGTGCTGGTTAGAGTCCCAGCTGCTCCACTTTTAATCCTGATAATAACCTTGGGCCCCTGAACCCATGAGGGAGACTTGAAGTTCCTGACTTCTGAATTCAGACCAGCTGAGCTCTGGCCATTGCAGTCATTTGGGAAGTGAACTAGAGGGTAGAAGATCTCTCTGTAACTCATTTTCAAATAAAAATAAATCAATCTTTAAAAAAAATGAAAGCAATAATTAATACATTCTTGGCCCTGGTATGGTTAGATTCTAGTGAGGAACAAAGACAGTAAAAGTTTGAGTTTGTAACTCATGTACATTCTAACTAGTACCAGGCCTGTTAATCTGTGTTTTTACTTATCATGCCATTTTCAGGAGAAATAGATCACTTTCGTGAAACTTAAAGTCCTAGATTTAATTGTCCATAGATGACCCACTGAGACAGATTACCTGAGTGCTATGGAGAGTTCAGTGTTGAGGGACTGCCTCTTCCACATTTTTCTACCCAGCACAGGAAAGTCAGAGTACCCTGACCTATACATTCTGTCTTAGGGACCAGAGTCTACCAGCCATGAGCAAAAGTCAGTGTGAACATCATTTCTCCAATCAGACTCATTTTTTTTCTATTAAAATTTTTTTGTATAAAGTACTTTGTAAATTTTATATAAAGTATAATTTGACAAATTACCTCTTGTCACTGCTAGGTATGTCTGAGTGAAAAAGAGAAAAACTCCCTGTTTCATGAAGCTTACATCGTATTAGGAATGGCCAATAATAAACAAGTAAAGAAAATGATGTTAGTAAATTAGCTTCCTTTTGCTGCTGCCACTACTTACCACATGCTTAGTGGCTTTAAAAACACCATGCTCAGTTTTGGAGCTCAGGAGTCTGAAACTGAATGGAGCGGTTAAAAGCAAGCTGTTGACAGGATAATGTTTCTTGTGAGAATCCATTTACTTTCCTTTGTCATCTCCTAGGAACTACTTGCCTTCTCCAGCTGCTGGTACCCTAACTGCGAGAATCACTGCAGCCTTTTCTTGTGTTGGCACAAGTTGCCTGTGATTGATTCCTGACTCCTCTTACTCCATCCCACTTGGCTAATCCATGATAATCTCCCCATCCTGATATCCTTAACTTAATCACATCTGCAAAGTCTGACCTGTATACATGGCAAGTCGGAAGTCTTATCATGTACAGTGACACCTCAAGAGGTTCTGGAGATTAGAATGTGGACATCTTTGGGGGACTTGGCAGGGAATCATTCAACTGACCGGAGTCAAGTACTGGTGACTGAAGAAAAAGCAAGATAAGCAGAAAGAGTGGGGTGAAAGGAAATAAAAAGTGAAATCTGAATATGTAAGGTTTATAAATCATAGATATGTCTTAGGGTTTTATTTTGTCTGCTGGGACAGTCTCAGAGGACTGAGTACTTCGATGCAGCAGGATTTGGTTTTCTTCTGTGAAGATTCACTTTGTGGTGTAGAGAATACAGGAAAGAAATTTTATTCTAAACAGGAACAGGAGAAAAGAACATGAACAAAATCTGGTCAAGAAAAGTACTTTTGTGGTGTTTCGGTTTGAATTGTTACATTGGTAATATATCGGCATGTCTGTATACTGATGCAATTGTCTGGTAAAGAGAGAGAGATGATGCAACCATACATGGAATTAAAAAAATGGAAGTGCAGCCCTTGGTCACACAAAAGGGCAATGGGATCACATGCACAAATACAAACATTGATTTTGATATAGAAATCATTCTTTGTGAATAAAGGAGGAAGGCAGAATAAAAAGGAAAACATACAGAAAGAACACATTGGACCTATTTCTCTGATTAAGACATGGGCATTGCTAAGTGTGTATGTGGGGGGAGGGTGAGGGGAATGTTGTTGATTTATTTTAGAGAGGAGTGAGTGTGAGCTGTGATTTACAAGAAGACATTGGTGAGGGAGATGTTGAAAACCACTTGAGGATCATGGTCATGAATTTCAAACCAGCAGAGTTGTGTGTGTATTCTCACCCATCATCAGCTGCTTGGAAACAGTAACTGAGGACATGAAAAGTTGGTGTTGATCAATGTTAGAGTTTTGAATGTGAAATGATAGAAAGAGGGAGAAGAAATTTCCAAGAGAATGCAAGAGAGCTTTTACTAGCAAATATCAATCGGGAAATCAAAGACAATAAAGTAGGCCACAGAGTAAGGATAGACAGTAAGCAGAGGCTGGAATGCTGGCTCGAAGGCAGCAGCAGAGTAAAAAAACAAGCGATATGAGTTCCTTGCTCATAGTGTATTAAGTGAGTTGGTAAAATAAAGTAGTGATCACAGTGAGATACAAATAAAACAACAAAACAATCACATGGTTTTGGATCACTAAGGTGCAAAGCAGGTTAAAATCATTCACAGCATTCACAGGAATTGGAACATTTACCCATAAACATATCCAATACACAAAGACTAACGGTAGAATCATGGAAAGAAGCCAAGTTCTTCAGCTAACATAGGTAATAGATTAGAAGGATGGTTATTAGAAGGAGGTGGTATTTTGAAAGACATCTGGTCAAGAGTGGAGCAAGGGACAAGGATGGTCTGGAATGGATCATGGTAGGCTTCATTATGCTAGGCACAACAGTAAAGGAAGTGAAAACCTGTTGCCATCTGAATGAGCTTAAGGCAAATGTTATCAAGGAATAAAATTTAGAGGCTGACGTCTTAGAGTATTTTTATTATTATTTTGTACTGTAAGTGACAGAAAACCTGGTAGGTGCAACTTAAGAGGCTCAGGGAGGAACAGGAGCTTAAGAAGGAGAAGAAAGCTAAATATGGGCACTGATTTGTTTCCCAGCTCCTCCATTTCCCTTCCTGCTCCTTGCTTGTGACCTAGAAAAACAGTACAGGACAGCCAAAAGCCTTGAGACTCTACACCCACATGGGAAGCTTGGAAGAAGCTCCTGGCTTTGAATCACCTCAGTTCCAGCTGTTGTGCCCACTTGGGGAGTGAACCAGCAGACAGGAGATCTTTCCCTGTCTCTCCTTCTCTCTGTAGTTCTGTCTTTTCTATAAACATTTAAAAAAAGAAAAACTATCTAATACTGAGTCCCAATAAAACTTTATTCATAAAGTCAAGCAGTTTGCAAACCTCTCACTTAGATCGTATTTGTTGATCTGTTTAAGGGAGTATTAATATCTTGGGACACTACAGGGATAAAGCTGGAGAACATTGGGTAGAAGGTGTGGTGGAAACAGTATTCTTACCAGTTCAAGCTGTTCCAGGGACTCTTCATTTGGCTGTCCCTGCAGTGAGTACCAGGAGCTTTCCTAGGCCTACTTAGGTTTCTGTGGGCTTCTCATGTTTGGCTGTGACCTCCTTCCCAGGTTTCAGCCAGGAAATGTGATGGATGGTTTGGCTATTCTCCAAGACACAAAGAATAAGGGGGAACTATTAGGTGGGGCTAAATGATGAATTTCACTTCTGATTCTGATTTGGGAATATCTGGAATGTCTCCAAGTAGAGCTGACCACGAACCTGGTTTGGGATCTGGAGCTTAGAAGATACCTGGGTAGTACTTAACACAAAAAATGTTTTCGGATGGGGAATGGCAGCCTGACTCTGACTCCAACTGGAGGAGTCCTCCTTGGAACAACATTTTAAATTCTAGACAGAGGATATTCAAACATAGAAATCACCTCTTATTTTTCTAGCTTTATATGTTAATCAAATCTGTTTTCTATGTCCCAGCTTCCTTTTGTGCTAGATGGCCCTGAAAATCTGAGTTTGAAAGAAGTCTCCATCACACACTTAGCGCTGCCTCCTTGAGGTTCTATAGTCAAACAATGAGTGTATGAAAAGATATGGGTCTTCTGATAATTTTCCTGCAGCAAAACTGATAAATGAGTTGTGGGCTCATTCTCTCTTTCCCATTTTGAGAAAACACGTTTTTCTGCTCATTACTTCTAGAAGAGAACAAAAAAGGAAGTAGCGTAGAGAAATTATTGCATTATTTGGTAATAACTTCTTCCTTTGGGAAGGAATGGAAACCCTTGCGTAAGAGGGTGTTTTCAGGATTTCTCTCTGTTCCCTGAGAACCCAGAAAACTGGTATAGAAGTGGTAGGAAGGTGGTTTGCAAAAGACTGGGAGTTGACAGCTTGGATCAAACGAGAAGCAAGACCTTGAGTACCTCACCTAATTCCTCAAAGTTCTCCACACCTCAGTGCTGCCACTGGTAAAGCCCTAACTGGGTAGCCAGCATAGCTCAGATACTCAAAACTCCTTGTTTCGTTTAATAATTGGGCCAAAAGCAGAATTGCTGTGAGCGTCAAATGAGAAAATGAATACAAATCACCGTGTAAACCATAACAACAGACCAACAAAAGGCAATGAGGAGGACTAATCCTGTGCTTTTAGGGCCCTCATTGCTGTAAAAACAAGGGACTATGTCCATCGATGTATGAAGGTCTCATTTCTTGGTTCAATTTGTTTTCTAGGCTACTGATTTTTATTACTGTTTTTAAATGAAAGAACCAAGTCACCAATTTATATTTTATAGTAAAATTGCCATAGTTGAGAAAAGGAAGGTGAAATTCCAAAACTCTCAGCGACATGAACCCTGATCCTCTTATGAAATTTTCTGTGACTTTTATAAATCCACAATCTGCTGCCCTTTCTAAAGCTCCACTAGCAAAGTAAAGGGTTTGGGAAAAAGGAATCCATAGGGGTGCTCTTTCCTGGACGGAGGAGGCACTGCCATTAGAATATGATGGCATTCTTGCATTATAATTTACACCTGCATTTCATGCATTTTATTCACTGCCAATAATTATTGAATAATTACTGTGTTCTCCCACTGAGGCCTCTCTTTGTACTCCCACTTCTTCCTAGGGTTTCAGCTAGATTGTTGCCTTTTCAAAGTTTCTTTTCTTCTGAAAAGAAGGCAGGTGGCTTGTAATTCGTATTTTTGAGCCAAGCACTTAAATAGGAAAGCTTTTACCCAGTGGCCTTTCCTGTCCCCCTGATTTCTGCACACACTGTTGACTGGAGGGATAACAGGAAGTAGTTTGTCCTAGAAAGTCACTTTTGCTTAAAGACCTTAAAATTCATGTGTTTGTGACTCCCATGTTACCTGTTTTCATGTAGCATCTTCCAGTTTTGCTAAGCTGGTTTGAATTGAGATAAATTAGATCATTTGCAGCCCAACTTGCCTGCCAAATTCAAATTGGCATTTGAAGCACTTTATCTATGTTTAGGGGTTTGTTGGAAGACAAAATCGTCAAGACTTAGCTGTATCGAAGGAGTTTGTTTTATTTTCCTTTATGGGAAAACAAGTTGGCTTTTAAGTCTTCGTATCCAATGTTTAAGTCAAAGGAGAGTTTGCAGTCTTTTCAGAAAAATGAAATGCTCAGAATTCATTAACCTGAAATTCTAGGTACAAGCCAATGGCTTTACCTGGATGGTTTTCTAATACAGCATCATGCTGATGCCACTAGAGCAAGGGTTAAGATTGCAATCTTGACTCATCACTCCTTTCTGTTAAACATCTATAGTTAATATTGGGGGGTGGGTTCTTAAGTTTGTGTCACTACTAGAACAGTGCTCATTCCTCATTTAGATTAGCCTGCTTTGTATTACCATAACAAAATCTGTGATGCTAGGTACTTTATGACAAAAAAAATGTATTTCTGTCACAGTTTGGGCACTGAACATTGCAGATCAGGTAGCCCAATCAACTCAATCTCTAGTGGGGACACGCTACAGTAGGTCACAACTTTGTGATAAACACCTGCAAGAAGGAAGGAGCAGTCATACAGCCACTCAGAAAGCTAACAGCACTTACAGGTCAGGGGTTTTTTTTCCTCCTTTTTTCTTCTTCTCTTCTCCTTCCTCCTTCTCCCCTCCCCCCTCCTCCTCCTGCTCCTTTTTCTTCTCCTCCTTCTCCTTTTACATAAAGATTTATTTATTTTTTATTGGGAAGTCAGATATACAGAGAGGAGGAGAGACAGAGAGGTAGCAGCCACAGTGGCTGGAGCTGAGCCAATCAGAAGCCAGGAGTCTGGAGCCTCTTCCAGGTCTCCCCTGTAGGTGCAGGCTCCCAAGGATTTGGGCTGTCCTAGATTGCTTTCCCAGACCACAAGCAGGGAGCTGGATGGGAAAGTGGGGCCACCGGGATTAGAACTGGCAACCCTATGGGATCCTGGCGCATTCAAGGGTAGGACTCCAGCCACTAGGCTACCATGCCGGGCCCGCTTCTTTTTTTAAATAACAACTCACTCCTGCAGAAACTGGAGTTTTTCAAGACTATGTTAATCAATGGCAGCACTTGTAGCTGCCTAATTTCCTTCCACCAGACCCACCTCTTCAAGATTTACCAACTCTCAACAGCATCACACTGAGGAGCAGGCTTCCAGCTTTGGAGGAATAAACCACATCCAAACCATTGCAGTTTGCTAACGTGTTTATTGAATTTTTGCTGCAAATTCTATATCCACAACAAGCCTTATTAAATGATGGTGTAATGTGGTCTTTCTTGAGCCTAGTTACCAAAATGGAGATAAAAGTTGTTCTGGAGTCCAAGCTTTGCAAACAGTGTCAGGCTGTTTTGTTCATTTACTCAACCTTAGAATTTTACAATTAAAATGACTGTATCCCTAGTACTGTGGAATAATTGAATGGCTTGTTACTTTAGGGCATTGGGTAAATGTGGATGCTGCTGAAATTAGTGGTAAAAAGTAACACATTGGCTTGGCTTAAGCAAGGTGCTTGATACTCATTTCTTTGTTGATGCTTAAAACAGTCTTTATAATGTTGATGAGTGGAAGAAATAGGAGTATGTTTTCAGTAAGAGGAAGATAAAATAATATTAGATTTTTTATTTTTTTAATTTTTTTAAAAGATTTATTTTAATTGTTTTATTTATTGGAAAGGCAGATATACAGCTTTTTTTTAAGAAGTGTTTTGTTTATTTGAAATATTGATGGGAAAAGAAATCTTCTAATTCACTCCCATTATGGTGCAAGGGTTGTGAACTGGATCGTGCTAAAGCGGAGAGCCTAGACCTCTGAGCCTCTCCCAGGGGGAGTCAGGGGTGCAGTGCGGGTAATGGAGGAGACAAAGCAATACTTGAACTAACGTGCTGCCTTACCACGTGCATTAGCATGGAGTTGTGACCCTTCACTTTATAGCAAAGGAATTAAGCTACTGGAAATTGATTTGGGAACCTAAGATCTGCACACTCAGAATATGATTTTGTTCTCAGGAGTGTCATTCTTGTCAGGATGTCTTTAATGATTTCCTCAAAATAAATAGAGCCATAGAACATTGGGACTTCAATTGGTTTTATTGTAAATAATACATTCCTTTAAATAATCTCTTGATGCCACATATGTCACCTCACCTAATTATCTCTATTGTGAAAAACTTAAATTTGAAGAGGACAGATTGACAGTCCCTAATGTCTCTATTGTTATAAAATGTTTGATAAAAGTGAAATCTGCCTCCATGAATTTTTTAGACATTGGTCAATTTATTCATTTAATAAATTATTACTGAACATCTGCCACCTGCTACATACTGCACTAGTTGCTGGTTATAAAACAAACTGTAGTCCCTGCCCTCCTCAGGCACTTAGCAGATGCTGAAAATGAAAGTAGAATTAAAATCCAAAAGAAGAGATTGGTTTTATAGAGAAATGACAGACCTCAGGATATAATTTCTATGGGGTGGCTTTGGAGAAGGTAAAACACACAACTGATAAACAGCCATGCTTATGTTAAGTCAAAGCTATTATCTAATTCGGATACAGTGACTAGAAGGTGGAAATAATTTCAGGCATTCACTGCCATATCAGATTTGTGTCTTATGTGTACTTCCTTTATTTTTTTTTAAAGATTTATTTTTATTTTTTTATTGGAAAGGCAGATATACAGAGAGGAGAGACAGAGAGGAAGATCTTCCGTCCGATGATTCACTCCCCAAGTGAGCACAACGGCCAGTGCTATGCCGATCCGAAGCCAAGAGCCTCTTCTGGGTCTCCCACGCGGGTGCAGGTTCCCAAAGCTTTGGGCTGTCCTCGACTGCTTTCCTGGGCCACAGGCAGGGAGCTGGAAGGGAAGCGGGACTGCCGGGATAGAACCGGTGCCCATATGGGATCCCGGGCATGCAAGGGGAGGACCTTAACCACTGTGCCACCACGCCGGGCCCTACTTCCTTTATTCTTATAGGAATTACAGCATTATCTACCAATTTCTTCCTCAGTCTTTCCCAGCTGTGAAAACATCCTCACACCCATTCAGTTGCTTACACCACGTGGTAGATGTTATCTTCAAATTCTTTTCTTTCTTTCAATTTAAACTTCCCTTATTTTTTCTATCGCAATGCATAAATCCATAAACAAATTTGTCAACTTCCAGTCACACCCTAAGTCAGATCTTCCTATGTCTGTTGTTCTCTAAAACACACACATTATTCCACTAGGTAGCCAAAGAGAATTAAAAAAATAGTAATAATTAACTAGACTTGTCAGTTTTAAATTCTTGTGACTTCTAGAAGCATCCGTGCTCCTTTTCCTGGGTTAGAAAGGCCTCTAAGATGTAGTCTTGATCTTTGGTCAGCAAGTTCCACCCCATCTACACTTACCTTCCTTCTCTCTGTCACTTCTCTGACAACTAAGGATCATTGGGCAGGTTGGCCCTTGTCTTCTTTGCACAGCTAGTATTCGTGTCCTACAAATCAAACTGAAGTCGCTTCCTCAGAAGGCCTCTTCAGTCTGCTTCTCAGCATCTGATCGCCAGCACCTTCTCAGCAAACCCCCTATTGCAACTAGGGTTCTTTCTCTTTTATTGGGTACGTGGATTCCTATTTATCTACTGCTGCTGGAAGAGAAACCCCATGTCTGTCTTGTCTGCATCTGTATCCTTCCTTCCTAGAACAGAACCTGATACACAATGAATAAGCATGAAACGGATGGATGGATGGTAACACTGATAGAGACGAGAGCTAGAGGAATACAGGTGTGAGAGATGCAAAGACATGAAGATACTGGGTCCTGCATGACGGCTCAATGGCTAAATCCTCACTTGCAAGAGCTGGGATCCAAAACAGGCACTGATTTGTGCCCTAGCTACTTCTCTTCCCATCTAGATCCCTGCTTATGGCCTGGGAATGCAGTAGAGGGTGGCCCATGTGGGAGACCCAGAAGAAGCTCATGGCTCCTGGCTTTAGATTGGCTCCATCCTGGCTATTGTGGCAACTTGAGGGAATGAAGCAGTAGATGAAATATCTCTCTCTCTCTCTCTCTTTCTCTCTCTTTCTCTCTCTTTCTCTCTCCCCCTCCCTCTCCTTTATCTCTGTTACTCTGCATTTCCAATAAAAATTAACAAATATTTTTAAAAGATATTGACTGGCTGAGAGCCAGAAAGAGCAATTACGTTACTTTGAGGTTGAGATTCTAACGACAAACAAAAGTTAAATACAGCAAATGTACGAAATACAGATGAGTGTAGAGCAGAGAGGCATGAATTGGAGGAGCAGGCTAAGCCCCTGGAAGTTTGAAATCCAAGCAAAGGAGAATGAACTGTTTCCTGTGCTAATCAGTAAAGAGTATCATGCTGCAAAATGATGGGCTCAGATTCATGTTTCAAAAGATCACCATGGCTGCAGTGTAAAGAATTAGAAGAGAGAAGATGGAAAAGAAATTATGTTAACAGAAAGGAATGTTGCATTTGGCAGTTTTAAACAAAGGGGCATTGGAAAGGCAGGATGTGGCAGTGCTTTCCAGCAGTGTCAGGGAAGAGGCAGTAAATCAGGCTGTGCTTCTCCATGGCTGCTGAGGAAGTCGATAATGGTGGCTAAGAGCCTGGCTTGGAGTCAGGCAGACCTGGGTTTAACCTCAAATCTATCATTCTGTGGTTTATGTGATCTAGAACAAGTGGTCAATTCTAAGCCACACTTTCCTCTTCCGGAAAAGAGGGAGTATGTTAGCATTATCAGCATGTGAAGTGCTTAGCCCTCTGTCGGGTATGAATGAGTGGTAAATAAGTATTAGCTTTCTTGCAATATTATTCCATGTGATTTGCTGTGGGTTCGGGTAATTGGTTACCTCATGATGTGTACAAACCACTTCAACAGTTTCAATCTCCTTTTTAAAAACTTATATATTGACAAATTATAGTTTCATATATTGATGGAGTATACATGGTGTTACAATTCTTTAATGAAATTGGAGTGATTAGATCAATATACTGAACATATTCATCACCTCAAAAACTGAATATTTTTCAATTAAGCATTTCAGGTTTAGTGAGATGCTGAACTATATAGTATTCAGTTATTAGCTATCTTTACCATGCTGAGCAGTTAATCTCCAAAAATTATTCTGTACAATCATTGTATTATACACTTTGACTATTATCTCCCCGTTTCGCTCTCCCCAGACTCTGGCCTCTGGTTACCACTGTTCTTTTTTTTTTTTTTTTTTGAAAGATTTATTTATTGTTACAAAGTCAGACATACAGAGAGGAGGAGAGACAGAGGGGAAGGTCTTCCGTCCAATGATTCATGCCCCAAGTGAGCCGCAATGGCCGGTGCTGTGCCAATCTGAAGCCAGGATACAGGAACTTCTTCCAGGTCTCCCACATGGGTGCAGGGTCCCAAAGCTTTGGGCCGTCCTTGACTGCTTTCCCAAGCCACGAGCAGGGAGCTGGATGGGAAGTGGAGCTGCTGGGATTAGAACTGGTGCCCATATGGGATCCTGGGCACGTTCAAGGCGAGGACTTTTAGCTGCTAGGCCATGCCACCGGGCCCTGGTTACCACTGTTCTGTTCTCTGCTGCTGTGAGTTCAATGACCTTGGATTCCACATTTAAGTAAAAAAAAAAAAAAAGATAATATTTCTACCTCCTTTTGACATGGATCTCTGTAAATCAAGAAAATCTCTCCTTATTGACTTGGCTTCCTTGATGCTAGGTTGATCCAGGCTACCAATACAAAGATGGCTCTCAGTTAATGCTACTGATGCAGTATTTAAATTTAGTGCAGGAGTCTGATTAGTTTGAGTCAGTCCCTGACCTTACTCATCTTTGTGAAAAACACTGACATGGATTGCTTTGTTTTTTTGTTTTTTAAAAATGCTTCATTTATGGGGCTGAATCCTTGGAGGAATAAGATAAACCTCCACCTGAGGCACTAGTATTCCATACGGATGCCAGTTTATGTCCCAAGTACCCCATTTCCAATCCAACTCCCTAGCTATGCCCTGGGAAAGCAACAGAGGGTGATTTAAGTCCTTGGACCCCTGAATCCATGTGGTAGACCCAGAGGAAGCACGTAGATTTTGGCACCTGGCTTCAGATCAGGTCAGCTTAGGGCATTGCAGCCATTTGGGGAGTAAACCAGTGGATAAAAGATCTTTGTTTCTCTTTCTCTCTGTAGCTCTGCCTTTCAAATAATAAAAATGTTAAAAAGTTTTATTTATTTGCACAGCAGGCTTACAGAGAAAGACAAATACATAGACAGATGGAGAGATCGTCCATCTTGTGTTTCAGTCCCTAAATGCCCACACAGCTGGAGCTGGTCCATGTGAAAGCCAACCACCAGGAGCTTCATCCAGATCTCCCTCCCCAGGGCATTAACAGGGTACTGAATTAGATGTGAACCACTAGAATTCAAATGGGGGCCTGTATATGATGCCAGTATTGTAGGTGGAAGCTTAATTGGTGTGCAACACTTCTGCCCCTCCTAGAAATGAATTTCTAAAATTGAAGTTCAGGCCCTGGATCAGTAGGTACACCAAGGAGCCCACTCATGCAAAAGTTAGTAATAGGTAGTCCTGGATTGAGATTTTGTCTCTTGAAAACATGAGCAGTTCCCAGTTGTGCTATGTGGAATTATAGGCATTTTAAAAAGAGAGAGAGATTTGTATGCTTATTTGAAAGAGTTACAAAGAGATCTAACTGCTGGTTCACTCCCCAGGCCACTGTGTTGGCTGAAACTGGGCCAGTTAAAAGCCAGGAGCTTCTTCAAGTTCTCCCAAATGGATGCAGGGGCCTAAGCATCTGATCTGTCTTCTATTCTTTTCCCAGGCATGTTAGTAGAGAGATGTCTCCAAAATGGAGCACCTGGGACTCAAAATGGTATCCATAAGAGATGCCAATGCTAGTGGTTGAGGCTCAACATGCTTCGGCACGATGCCAGCTCCAGAATCACAGGTGTTTTGTGTAATTACTCTTCTATATAATAATTCTTCCAGACCTGGAAAAAAAATCCCATTTTTGTTTCACCATCCTCTTCCAAATCTTCCCTTGAAAACAGACCTCCAGATGAAATAAACAACAGCTAGATTTGTTTTACAATTCCCAGCTTCATTTGGGATCAAAAGTGAGGCCTGCCTATGCATTTGATGTTTTTCTTAGAGTCCTCTCCCTTAAACTCAGATTCAATCTGTTAAGAGACTTAATATTTTTAGAAATGTAATAGTCCCATTTAGAGGTAAATATTTTAAACAGGCCACCCATGCATTGCATTAAGTACACCTTCCTGTGACATTATCATAAAGGCTGCAAACCTTAGGGACTGGGAAAGCTTTTAACACTGTGTTTAGCAAATGTTAAACCCTTGGTTGATCATCTAAGTTCACCCTCCCTTAGCATAGACAAGGCTGCTGAGGCGGGGTGATATTTCAGTCATTTGAATGTCAGCCTAAGAGCACACACATCACTGCTGCACATCATCAGAGCCCTGGGTCATTTACACTTGTGCTTGTTTTACTTCACAGCCCAGAGCCTTCCCCAAGCTGCTGTCTTTCTGACCCCGAGGCCGCCCTTCACAGCCTCCTGACTCCATTCCCAACATCCTCTTTCAAGCTGACACAAAGCAAAGGCTGACCTTGTCCTATCAACCACTTACCCACACAGACCCAATTAATCTTTGGTTGCCAGTCAATCTAGGACAGTTCCCTCCTTGAATACTATGGGATTTCACAGAGGGGATCTTTTGGCTTCATTTGCTTCCCAATGAGATGAGCTGTGAAACATAGACAGCTGCCCTGCAGCATGATTTGAGGACTCCTGGTAACTAAAGGTGTCATCTTGTCAAAATGTCAGGTTGTGGGAGCTTGCCCCTCACCCTTTTCTATTGCAATATAGGATTTCTATACAGGCGTGAGAGATTCCTAGAGTGATTTACCAATTGTCTCCACTAATGCAGTGGTGCCCTGAAACAGAATCCACACAAGGATAAAGAGAGGGTGATAGAGGAGGGCACCAAGTGGGAGATTCTGACAGCTCTTAGATACTTGAGGGCCCTGGATACTTGCAAGTCCTGAGACCCTACCCTAGTGCCCAATATAATGCTGGAGTTAAACCAGTCTGTCTGTGTCCAGGGTGAGTAAATCATGTGATCAGGGCAGGCTATAGAAAGGGCTAGGCACATGAATGCATTATATTCCAGACAAAAGCCAGTTGCTGTTGAATTCAACATTGAATAACTTGGCTCCCTTTAGGATCCGCCAAGCTGAAAATCACTCAACTTCTCCAAGGCCAAGTAAAGGTCTAGAATAAGACTCATAGGTTCTGCTTTCTGGAACCAGAACATTTGAAATGTGTCCAGATCACTGCAGAAAAATAACTGAATTTAGATTTGGGATGGAGGGTCTAATGGGGAAAATAGCATTGTCTGTGGAGAGGTGAATTTAAGGTATAGGGAAGTGCAGTGATCAGCCCATCTTTTAATACCAGTAAGTGTACTGTGACACTATCTTTGTAGTTCTTGGGATATTTGCCAGCATTGAGGCAAGAGTGGAAGATACATTTCTATCCTGAGGCAGGCAGTACAGTGCCCCTTCCTAAAACCTGTAAAATATGTTTACTTGTGTGGAAATATGAAGTAATGTTGCAGCTGGATCTCAGGTCTATGAGAGCTCACCCAGAGGTAGATGAGATTATTTTGAATTATCTACATCGGGCAAATGCAACCATAAAGACCTTTAAAAGTAGAAGAGGTAGAGTGATGAGGCTCTAAGAAGGACTTGACACAGTGTGTGTTGAAGAGGGATACAGGGAATCTCCAAGAAAGAAATGCAGGCTGCCTCTAAAAACCAAGAACACAACATCCCCTCTAAACTCACAGAAGAAACTTGGGCCTGATTTTAGTCCATGAGACACCCATGTTGATCTTGCAACCTACAGAACTCTAGGATAATAAAGGTACATTATGTTAAGCCACCAAGTTCGAATTTCTTAGAGCAGTCATAGAAAATGAATACAGGTTTCTATCCAAGTTGAGATCCAGCAGCTTTCATGTACTGGTCAGCTTTTTGTTACTGTAACTAAATACTTAAGCCTCTTACAGAAGGTTTGTTTTGGCTAAGAGGCTTGGAGGTTCACAGTGCAAGATCAGACAGGCCTCTTGGTTCAATTATTGGTGAGACTGGAAGGGACCATGACCAAGCGTGTATAGAGGATTGGTCATGGGGAAGCATGGAGCCGAGAGAGTGCAATGAGTCCTAACCTAGGTTCAGACAACAGAGGCTGTGCTCACAACTACTTTCTGAAGTCACATCCTACTGATCTGATGTCCTCCTGTAAGGCCCACCACCTCAACAACGTAATTCTATCAGGCCTCCACCCTTAATCCACTAGCCATTAATGTTGACCAATTAGCCATTAACATAAAACTGTGGGAATCTATTCCTTAACATACCAGGGACACACAGGCTAATATTCACACACAGGAAACAACTTGTCCAAAGCAGTGAATTACTTTTTTTTAGTCTCAGGAAAACGTACTTTCACATCTTTCATCAAAATCTAAATGTTTCCCATCTGAGGCATTTAAAGGCATAGCTACCTCCCCATGCCCACGAGCATTCGTAAGTTCCTGGTGGGCAGTGTGGCAGGGCATGGAAGATAGGAAGTCACTGTGAAACTTACCTCCACATTTTGTGCACTAGTGATTCAAAAGGAGAAATAAACACCAAGAGGGCTCTGAAGGACCTGACTAGGCAACTTTAGAGAGAAAAAAAAAAGACAAAATGTGTGTCCTGTATCTCAAGTTTACCTTTATTCTTCCAAAGAATAGCAGGAATCTTAGAAGACAGTCATCTTAGGGCGCAATATGTCGAGTTAAAGATGGAGTGGCAGTATTAATGGAATTGCCTTGCTTTAGTAGATTTAAGGCAAATCCTTAACATTATTTTCCTGCCGCTTTCTAAATTAAATTTATAAGAAATATTATGTATCCTGCTGTGCAAAGTGAAAGCTCTATTCTTGTAAAGGGCTTATAATCATATTAAAAAGCTGGAGGGTGAAGTTTGTTCACGCCATCAAAGTCACAAAGTAAAAAATAGTCTTATATTGTGCATTTTTATAATGGTAATACCTTTTGGGTTCTATAACACCACAAAGTGCTTCACTGATATAGTTTTGTTAATCCTTAGAACATCCCCAGTGGGGAGGTGTATTTTTATCTCCACTTTGCATATGGGAAAACTGAGGCACAGCAAGTGTCAGCAATTTGCTGTGGCCTGCCGGTGGGTTGGCAGCACAGCTTGCACTGAAACTCCAGGATCTTAGCCTGAGGACTGTTCACACCATTCATCCCACGACAGTCGTCTTCCTAATCTACCTTTCCGCAGGTACAGAAATAGCTCCAGGAAGACTTCAGCATCTCACAAATTTTATCTTCAAGTTACTCAAGAAAAAAGAAAGGAAAAACTATAAATAGATTTTCTGTTAATTCTACTACATCTGCTTAAACACTTAGGAACAGTCAGTGGGTTGGAGTGGGAGGCTGTTGTACCCAGCTCAGAGTGAGAGCAGTTTTCCAAAGTTAGGGGAAAATAGGGGTGCTCCTGGGCAAGCCCTGGGTACAAGTCTGGAAACTGGACTAGAAGCTCGCCATAGGAGCCGGTAATCAAAACGCGCATCCAGGCCTTTTGGGGAGGTGTGTGTGCGCACACAAGCTGGAATGGGAAGGTGGTTCTATCTTTTTTTTTTTTTTTTTGGAACATGTAAGTTTTTCTTTGTGTGGCTTAATCCAGATGATGCACTCTGAGTGTCTTCGTAGATACATTATCACTGAACTCACCAAACAGTATTAGGTCCTGTGCTGAGGAAGAATGCAAGTTTCACATTCTTTCTGCTGGTCCCTGGTTGACACAAACTGAGGGCTGGGACATTTTGCAAACTACATAAGCAAATCAAATGATGTACACAGTGTCCAATATATATGTGTATGAGCCTCAGCAGGCTGGTCCTGTGGTCTCATTAGAATTATACTGCCCCTCTCTATACATATGGAGCAGTCACTCGTCCCAGGTTCCCACAAACAGTAAATCATTCAGGCTGATTTTCAACCTCGAGTACTGTGGTATATAACCACCTTCTTTTAACAACCACGCCTGTGATAGTTAAAATGCCCCAACATTGTGCACTGTATGAGCTATCCTGAGTGGTGTGATGTGTGGATTTTGCCTATGAGAAGCAGCCCTGCCAGCATTGGTTTGGTCAGTATTGGTATCCCAGGCTGGTAAGCACACTGATATCTGTTAATTTTAGGCTTTATTAGCCTTTAATTAAAATGGTGTGAGATATTATTTCAAGCTCTTCTTCCTGGGAATTGATTTAAAACAAAGAAAGTGAAGTTATTTGGATAACAATTGTTTTCAGTTTCTTTCCTTCTTACACCCATATGTTATATTTATCTCATTAGTGTGTTGCAAATGTTCAGTTGTTCCATGATTTATTTGTATTGTCAACTGACTATAAAGAAGCTCATTATTTGTTCTATTTGTTTATTTTATTTGAAAATCAGAGATAAGAGATAGATGGGAGAGGCAGAGATATATCTTCCATGCACTGGCTAACTCCCCAGGACAGGGTCAGGCCGAAATCAGGAACCACAAACAGCTCATTATTTTAGAGTTTTTATTTGAGAGATAGAGAGACCAATAATTCAAACAGAGTCCCCATCCAGAAAATCCCTTCTAAATGCTTGTGAATGCTAGGGTTAAGTCTCGCCAAAATTGGGGACCAGGAACTCACTCCAGATCAGCCACATCTGTCAGGGACCCAGTTACTGGAGTCATCTGCTGCTTCCCTCTTTGCACTTTAGCAGGCAGCTGGAATTGGGAGCGGAGGCAGAAGTTCCTCCCAGGCACTCTGTATAAGACTAGCATCAGAAGCTCATATTTCAGAAAGAATTCTTTTGCAGGGTTTTAAGAGATAATGGAGAGATAAGGGACTTATTCTGCTCCCTTCTGAATAGCATACACATAGGCAAAGAAGGACAAGACAAAGAGGAAGCAAGACATGAACTTGCAGCCAGAACAGGTTTAATTCAGGGAACAAACCTGAGAGGTGACTTAGAACAGCATGCACACAGGCAGAACACGTGGCAGAGAGCCTATAACAGGCTGATGCTTATATATTCAGGGCAGCTGAGGCTCATAAGGGGGAATCATTAGGCAGGATTGAGCAGGTTCATGCAAAATTTTTACTGGCTAAACTGCTAAGGCAGGGTGGAGATAGTTCTGGTTGGAGGAAGAATGGAAAGATCTTGAAAGGCCCTTGGGGAATTCGACTGCTTTCAGCAACTGGAATGACCCTAGGGCTTATGTCCTTGCTCCATCAGAACATGCTGTTCATAGTGGTGCTTCTCACATGGAATATCTAGCTTCTTGAAAGTCATTTCCTTTTGTGGCTTATTTCCTGATCTGTTGGTGTGCTCACTAAGCAGAACCCCTATCAGTTCCTGCCAGATCTTTCCAGTATCTGCCAATAGTGACTTTTTGCTGAAAACACCTGGGTTCTTTGTCTAGTATACCCTTTGATGATGCATCTAACCCACTGAAAAAGAGAGCAGGCCAGAAGTGCCAGAGTATGTGTACTCCTGGGCCCAGGCTTCACTAATCATGAATTAAAATCTGTGGGACAATATCCCACTTGCCTTGTTTGTTAGGTAGAACATCTGAAGCATGCCCTTATAGTATCAGTATCCCTGAAGACTGTATATGATTTAGCCCAGTAAACTCCAAAAGCAACTTGCTAGCCAATATATTTCCTTCCTTTCCCTAACTCACATTCCCATTCCTTGCTGGTGCTTCCTTGGACCATCTCTCACATTCAAAGTCTGCTTCTGGAGAAACCCAACCCAAGCCGCCCATGTTTCCTGGATTTCTGTTTCCCTTGTCATGCACAGCATTGACCACCTGAATCACAGAGTTGCTGTTTGCCCTCTTCAACTCCTCTACCCTGGTCCTACTTCTGTACTGAGAGATAGATATCCATGGACAAATCTAATTCTTAAAATAAAAACAATGAATAGAGCCGAGCCCAAAAGTGTTAAATGACAGAGAACGTGGGAGTATGTGAGTTCAAGTCGTTGTATACTGTGTGTTTGCTCTGGGCATTGCATTGTGGTAATTGGCTCAGAAGATTCTAAGATGGATAAGGGTGGTTAATGTCTCCACCTAGCAGGTCAGCAGGACATGCTCACACAGAGCTACATGTACAGTATTATGCAAAAGCTTGCAATACAATGTAGAAGGTGTTGGAGGTCATGAAAGAGAATTAGTCAGCTATGGTGGGAGTCAGATGGTAGAGAATGGAATTTGTCACCCCTTCTCATCTAGTTTCCCTTCAGAGGCTAGAATGAATTAAAAATAAATCTGAGCGTGTTCTTCCAGAATCAGAACTGTATGGTAGCTTTTCAGAACAAAAGTTATAAAATTCACCTGCTTGTATAGTCTTGAAGGTCCCTCTGGGGAGGGTGGAGCCTTGCCCACCTCCCAGCCTTGCCTGGTGCATTTTCCTCCTTCCTTTCTGGGCAGTCCTTGGTGAACCCAGCGTGTTCGATTGTTCAGTAGTCTCATCCCACTCTCGTTGGTTTGCTCGTTTAATCTTAGCCTCTGGCAGGACTCCTGTGACTCTTATATCTAAATGGTACCCCCAGTCACTCTCTAGTAGCCCCTTGACATTTGCTTCATATCGTTTGTTGCACTTGGTGATCTTATACCTGGGTGTGTGGTTATTTATCTGATGTGAATCTTTGCCACTGGAGGGTAAGTTTCATTAGAGACGTGACTTCTATCTCTGTCCACATGGTATATTCACAGTGCTGAGGAAATAGATACACAATTAAGACCTAGGAGAAACAAGTGATTTAGTGTTGAATAAAGGACAGCATTGGATAAAAGTTTTTTTTCCCTGCAGGAAGAAGGTGGCATTTAAGGATAATTGTAAAGAAATTACAGTTAAAGCAGAGATAACAATCCAGGAGGGTAAAGAATATATAAATGAGAACTTCAGAGTTTACTGTCTGGAAAAAGGCGAGTAATAGAATTTTTTTTTAATACCTTAAGTTATGTCAAGGACGAGGGCCGGCAAATGTCGTACTTAAAGGTACACTTAGTAATATTTCAAGCCTCTAAAATATTGTACAACAACTTAACTCTGCATCTGCTGTGTGAAAGCATCCATGGGTAAAATGCAAACACGTAGGTGTAACTGAAATCTAACAAAACCTTAATGACAAACACATGTGCTAGTCTGCATTTCACTCATGGGTTGCAGTTCACTGACCTTTGATCTGGGGAAACAGGAGAGGGTTACAAGCGCAGGCAGCTCCCTTAATGCTAAGCTGTGAAGTGAATTGCTCAGTGGACAGGTAAAAGGGAGCCACAGCAGGGTTTGGGGAAAGGTGGCAAGTGATTAATGTGTTTTTGAGGGTGAATAATCTGGCAGCATCCTCTGATGAGCTAGATCAGAAGGGGTTAGAAGCATGAGGAGGAATATTTAGGAGACTGTAGTAATAACCTCAATGAAAGATGATGATGAGGCCCGCCTGAAAACGCTGTGTGTGAAGCAATGCAGGAGACAGAAAAATTAACTCTGATGTCTTTAGCCTGGATGCCAGAAAACCATGTAAGGAAAGTGGGGAAAAACAAGGGCATTCGGAAGATTGCTTTTGGTGTTGAGGATAAATGGCCAATTGAGTTTGCACATCTCCAGCTTATGTTGTCAGAAGATCCAGGGCTCTTGCAAGGAATGGGAGCTGTAGATGCTGACTTGAGTGAAGATGGACGAGGAGAGGGCGGAGATGATGCCTTCCTTTAGACTCTAGTGGAAGAAGATGAGGATGCTAAGTGACCCAGGACAGAGAGGGCCCCTGGAAGCACACAGGGAGAGTTTTAAAAAGAAAAAGTGAAATGTGGCATCAGAAAATCCATCTGTACAAAGCAAAATATGAATGTTATGGAATTATGAAAAACAAAAGAGGTGGGTGTTTGATACAACATCTAAATTGTCGCTTGCAATATTTACATCTCAGAGTGCCTGCAGTTGAGCCCCACCACTCCCTCTGCTTTTGATCCAACTTCCTGCCATCACTCCTGGGAAGTTGAGCTACTGAGTTCCTGCTACCTACAGGGAGAAACCCCATGGGATTCCTGGCTCCTGGCTCTGGTTTCTCCTAGCCTCAGCTGCCGCAGGCATTTTTAGAGGGAGTCAGCAAATAGATGATCTCTTTCTTTTTGCTTTTCAAAAGATTTTAATGAATAAGTATTAAAAAGTAATAAAATGGGAAAAATTAAAAATATATAGTGTACACTAAGTGGAAATTGGGAAATAAAGTTAGGGAGAATGAGCCCCGGTGCTAGGATCCATCAAGAAACTGCATTATGATGAACATGACATGGGAGAGATAGATCTATTTACTTTCTTCACCCTCGGCAAGCATGCATACTTCAAATGACCTGAAAAAAAATTCAATAATCTGTTCATTTGCTGGAGCCTCTCTCTGAGACTTCATTGACGGGTAATTTATCAGAGCAGCCAGGGCCAGCACTGGGGCATCCTCTGTGTTTGCTTTGATGCCCTGATGCCAAGGCACGTTATCAGGACCAAAGGTCATTGTTTCCACAGAAAGCAATAGCGTGTGGCTAATACAGCCCTGTTGCCATGTGACAGAGGAGATGACTGGTAATAATGTGAGGACTAGCCGCTCACTGCCTCCCATGTCTGTCCTTCAGTGGAAGCCTGCCTGCTTGCTGTGCGTTCTCCCTGCTGCTGCCCTTGCCTCCAGGAAGAGTGAGCTGTGTCTGTCTTTAAAGGGAAGGTCTTGGAAGCCTCGCTGGGCTCTGCTAAAATCTGGAGGGAAAAAATGCCTGTCCAGCCGAGAACTGACAAGGGCTGATTTCGCTGGGGGCTTTCGCTTCCCACTCTGAGTCACAGGCGTTTGAGCGCAGACTCCTGTGGTGAGGCTGGCAGAGAAATTAACGAAAGGAGCGGAACACTGATCCCCAACCACCGTACCTGGCAGGGGCCCAGTTTGTTCTTACCTGCTGATTTCTGCACTCTTCCCTGGTGCTCTTGAATTTCAGCAACTGTTTATTAGTTTCTGTAGATTCTCTTTGTGGAAAGATTTGCCATTGTGCATTTCTTGGGAAGAAAAAGAATTGTGGGGCATCTTTGGAGGTTTTACACTCAGAAAATAGAAAATTGTATTTCAAAGTTGAAGCTAATGAGCGATCATCTTGTAATAGATGGGATATGAGACACTGAGTCTTTGGAGAGAAGATCTCTAGCAGGCAGTATGCCAGCTGCTGTTCTTTGTCACCAGCAAAGTTTTGACTTAACAGTGTGACAAGGAAGGTTTGCAGCCTAGAACAAGTCATACCCCATGTGAAAAACAACTGTTACCGGTACAAGTAACAGTGCATCTGATTTTCACAAAGTCATCTGGCTCCAGGATAATGAGCCTGTTATTTCTCTAGAATGACTTCCAATTGAGTGTCTCTGTGAATACATTTCAAATTCTAACAGCAATTCAGAGTTGCACCTGTAAAAGCTGCCAGCTATGAATCGAGCTGTGTGACGCATTTGCCACTTGTGCTTCCAGGCCTGTTCTATTGCCTTCTCTGTGATGCAGGCCATTGGTCTCTGTAAGGGGCATCCCTAACCCTGCTGGTTATCTGGATTCTGGTTGAGTTCATCTAGTGGTGGGCTAGAGACAGAGGGCAGAAGATAAGGGAGTTCAGAGAACCCATTCCCCAGCTCTTCTTCCACTCCACCCCACCCTGCTGAGTTTCTGCCCCACAACCTGTCTTGTAGTCATTTGGAGAACAAGATCTCTCCCTCTGTGTCTTCAGGCTCAAGGATGCTAATGACTTCTCACTGTTTGTCTCCTTGTGCTGCCCATCACTTGTTGGTCCTGTCCTACCTGCTTATAACCCCGAGAAATCTCTCTATTAATCTCTCTTCAGTGAAACCCTTTAAGGCTGCTGGTAA
Source organism: Ochotona curzoniae (assembly GCF_017591425.1). NCBI lineage: Eukaryota > Metazoa > Chordata > Mammalia > Lagomorpha > Ochotonidae > Ochotona > Ochotona curzoniae. Next base: position 34,581,571 of record NW_024466502.1, on the reverse strand, counting down.
TAATAGTCCTATTTTAATTAGATGTTACATATAAAATAATGTAAAGGTGACAAGACATGTGGAGACAGCTGTACCTTGGTCAAAATCTCACCAGGTGCACTAGGAAAGTTCATGGGATAATTTGAATTTCATGTAGAATAGAAAATATTCAAGAATATAATCATGAAAATTATGAAGAACGTTTTATTCGAAAATGACAGATCATGGAGCTGGTGTTGAGGCATAGCAGATTCCTTATGGACACTGGCTCCAGTCCCGACTACTCTACTCTTGATCCAGCTCCCTACTAATGTGCCAGGGAAAGTAGCAGAGGAGTGTCCAGGTGTTTGGCACCTGCTTCCACAAGGCAGTCATGAACGCGGCCCCTGTCTCCTGTCTTTGACCTGGACAACCTCCAGCCATTGCCGCCAATTGAGAAGGAAACCAGTGAATGGATCTCTCTTCCTCTGTCTCTCTCCTTCCCTCCTTTCCTCCATCCTTCTCTTTCCCACCGCCCCCATCCTGCCCATGCTCTCTGTAGCCCTGCCTTTCAAGTAAATAAATCTTTAAAAAAAATCTTAAATGAGAAGTTTCTAACAAAAATCATTTGAATGGCAGACTGACAGAAAAGTGACAGAGTTCTTCCATCCACTGGTTTACTCCCCAAATGGCCACAATATCTGGGGTTGTTTGGGCCAGGAGGAAAGTAGAAGCCTGAAACTCCATCAGGATCTCACACATGGGTAGTCAGAACTCAAATATTTGGGCTGTGTTCTGCTGCTTTCCCAAGGCACCTTGGCAGGGAACTGGATTGGAAAGTGGCAATCTGGGACCTCAACTGGCAGTGTGATTTAGAACGTTGGTATTTCAAACAGTGCCTTAACTTGCAGTGCCACATGGGTCCTTGCAATACTAATTTGTTACGTAAAATACAAAATTTTACATTAAAGAAAGACAAACCTATCTTTGAATATCATCATGGAATAGATAGCCTAAAGGACTTCTCTGAAGTAAGCAATTAAAATTTCAGAATTAAAAGAATTATAATTTTGGTTTTTAAAAAAATTGGCAGAGAACAGCAAAGGCTGGAGACTATGTGGAGAAGACTAACTGTTGCTGGAAATATAGGTTAGTGCTGCGACTATTGGAACTGGTTTGGAGATTTCTTAAAAGCTAGAAGTAGACTTGTACTATGCAGCAATGCCACTGTAGGAAATACATGCAAAGGACTTGGACATTCTGTATCAAATAAATACCTGCAATACTATTAACAATAATCAAATTTTGGGACCAACCCAGGTGTCCATCATCTGATAAATGGATGAAGAAGATGTGTATACCATGATGTACTATATAGCTATAAAAGGGGTAAAAATAGGTCGTTTACAGTGGAATGGACTCAACTGAAGGTCATATTGAATAAAGTAAGCCAGATCCAAAAAGACAAATACTACATGTTCTCCATTATATGAGGGAGTTAAAAAATAAAAACAAGAAAAAAGAAACATCTATATCAGTAACACTGTGAAACTTTTATTCTTTTGTCAGATCAATGCTTAAGAATGTTATAGTACCACAGCTTTAATGATCTGTGATTTACTTTATAATATACTGTATATGGGAAAAATGGTGTTTTTTTATCATAACCATTATCTGTGTTCCAACTAAACTAAGGTGTTTTCCTTTTGCTTGTTAAACTTCTCATTCAGTGAAGTACAAGGTCTGTTACTATAGTATAAATTTAAAATGTTATCTCAAAAGTTTAACAGAGAAAGGGAAGAGGGAGATTGTGAGGGAGGCAGAAAGAGAAAATGTCATTGTGTTCTTAGAATTGTATCTATAAATCACGTTGAGTCTGTTAGATACTAACTAAAAGTTAAAATAAAAAAAAGTTTAAAGACAAAAAAACAATTGCTTGTTTGAAAATCCACGTGACAGAGAAAGGAGAGAGAGATCTTCCATCAGTTGTTTCATACTCCAGATATCTGCCACAGGCTGGGTTTGGCTGGCCTGGAGTCAGGAACTTCTTCTAGGTCTCCCATATGGATTGCAGGGACCCAAACCGTGGGCCCTCTTCCACTGTATTCCTAAGCCATTACCAGGGAGCCAGACTGGAAGTGGAACATCTTGGGCATGAATCAGTGCCCATATGGAATCCCAGTGATACATGTGGTGGATTAACCTGACCCAAGCATTCAACTTTTGAAGATATGTTGGTGAGCTAGAAAAACACTAATGAATTTGTTAAGGTTAAAGTTGAAATTGAAGTGGGACTCTGTGAGATAAATGAGCTCTGAAACAGTTGTTTTTCAGGCTGATGAAGCAGATCGTTTTGTGGTAACTGTGCAGGGAGAGGAGGCTAGGATAAAGCAAGCTCCTACCTCTCTTATCGCAAAAGTGAGAGAGAAATTAGTCCTTTAGCATGGAAAGGACAGCAAGCAATTCTGCTGGAGACCATGTTGGCACAAAGAGGACAGATAGAAAAACTGCCCATGATTTGCTGGACCTTATTGTGTGCTGAGGGTAACCATTGGCTGATGCTGTTTTATTCCAAGAATTTCATGTCGGCAGTGGCCCTGGGCAGATCTTCTCTGGAGGCATGCAGATTCATCTCAGGCCTAGAAAACTCTCAGAATCAGTGCTCTGGGGAAAACAGCCTTACAGTCAGAAAGGAAACAAGATAACAGATGCAAGAGCCAACAGATGTAAGCCTGCAAAATTCTCAAATGCCAGAATTATTAGACACAGACTGTACAGTAGCACTGAATGTATAAATAAATAGCTTAGAAATATGAGAAAGGTATTAGAAACTAGTAGACACCACCATGCATATTTGAAAAAGATGCACAGAGAATTGCAAAATCTAACTGTAAGATAAAGTTAAATACACAGTCTGCAGGTAAAATGAAAGATTAGATGTAGCCAAAGAGAAATTAATGTCCTGGAAGATAGACTGGATGAGAGTACCATGTGGAGTGTCAGAAAATTTTAAAGCAGTTAAAATACATAGCAAAGGGCTTATGTATTTATGTAGACCCTATTCTACTTACATTTATGTATAAAATAGAAATAATGGCCAGAATTTTTCAGGATTATTCAAAGTCATTCAGAAAATTCACTGAAATTCAGGAAGCATAAATAAAAACAAAACCATACCTGCATTATCATAATGAAACTGCAGACATTCAAAAAAATTTAAAAGCAATCGGAGAGAAGGGAGATTGCATCTAAATAGCAGTTGTTACACTGACAAGTGAAATCTAGCAACAATGCAACTTGTTGAGTAAAAACCATGATTGTACTGAACAAAAAATTTGCAAACTAAATTATACTTCAAGAATGAAAATGAAATAAACTTTCTGAAACAAAAATGGCTTTTATCCAGAGGTCCTTGTTAAGGGAAATTAGGAAGGACAAGAGCTACAGAAGTGTTAAGCAGAGACATTGGTAAATAAGGGGTAAAGCTGAAGAAAAAAATGTGTAAAGCAATGATCACAAAAACTAATAAATGGAGTTTTAAAATGGCTGAAGTTAAATCAGACACTTTAAGAATGTGGTTTTCCAACGGTTTAATTGGTATTATTTACAAGGCTTACATTATTTGGAAGAAAATGAACTTTGGAATTTTAGGAAAACCACCGAAAGAGCTAGATTTGTTACTTACAGAGGAATGGAATGAGAGAAGACCAGTAGGAGAGGCGCTAAAATGGGTACAGTCATCCTTTAATATTGTTAGGCAGGGAGATGTACATGAACCCAGGTGTGTGAGAAGGAAAGAAAAACCTCATTTTGGAAGGAGCCTGGATATCTTGAAAGAATCACCATATTTTTGAAACAATCATCCTGTCTGGTAATATTTTCGAAAAGGACCGGCACCCAGAAAGTTCCTGTCAAGTAACAGTGTAGATGAGGATCTATGCTCATTAATCTTCCTGTCCGATAGCACTCCCACAGCGGTCCCACCCTGAAAAGTTTTCCACCCTAAAAAGTTTTCCTGTTAACATTTGACAAGGATGGGAGTTGAAAGGAAGAGGATTTGCTAATTCTCGTACAAATCCCAGTCTAAACACAGATGGGACACTGTGTTTCTGCCAAGCCACCCACCTGGTTTGTCAGGTGTATTCCATAATGAAATGTGGCGGACTAGCTTACCGTCTAGTTCTGTCTGCTAGGTTGTATTCTTTTGGGAGAGACAGAAGCTGACCACCCTTCCAACCTGAACCCACTGTCAGTGCTTTGTCAGGAGACATTAGGGACTGCTGGAGCAGCTGCCAGAGCCTGTGTGCTTCAAGGACAATTCCCTCATGGTCTCCCTTGGGGAAGTAGCCACCACTTTCTTCTGGTTAGGGAAGAAAAGCAGAGTTGGAAAACTCTAGGCTTCGGCATTTAGTTGTACTGCCATCTGTAGGGAATTTGTTCTGGGACTTCTCAAAATCTGTGGATGCTCAAATCCTTCCTTAAAAATGATGTGCTATTTACAGGCAACCTATGCATATCCTTCTGTGTACTTTAAATCATCTCTTGAGTACCTATAACACTAATGCAATGTAAATGCTTTGTAAATAGTTGTTATGTAAGAGAGTTTAGAAAATAAGAAGAAAGCTATGTTTACTAAAGACACAGTTTTTCTGTGAATGTTTTCAACCCTGGGTCAGTTGAATCTAGGGACACATACCCTATGGATACGTTGAACCAGCTGTATGTATTTAAGCATAAATGTTTCACGTATGTAAAATATAGACTCACCCAAATATCTATACATACATACAAAAGATGGGACGTTGAGCGCATAGTTCAAGAAGCTCCTAGAGGTTGGACACAAATGCACCATGCTAGGGGTACCTCTGCTTGCAAAGAGGGAAGCATCTGGAGGTCAGTTTTCAGTAGCACTTTTAGTAGCTGAAGAATTGGTAGTGAAGACAGGGAAGAAAACAGGCCTCCAGCCTCCAGAGTCCCTTGTTAGCTGGAAGCATTTCAATCTGAGAGCTTTGTGTAATTCCTGGGAGAATGAGCAAGGGTCCCCAGATGCTACTAAGAGGGGAACTTCCACCACCCAGAGATGCGTGATGGCTCTAATCAACTCTGGCTTAGAGAAGCAAGGGAATACAGTGAGATTTGTCTTTATCTGTAGAGAAAACGTACACGAACGTAGGCGTGCTCATACACACACAATCCCAGAAAATGTTTGTGGTGTTGATCTTGAGTAAAACTTCAGATGATTTTCTTTTTCTTTATACTTTCTACATAAAACACACAAGTTGTGTATAAAACTAAACTTACTTGACTGTAGGATATCATAAAGGGAACTTCCTGTGATTGAAAAGGCCGGTGTTTGCAATTCCCTAGAAGTTTCCCTGAAAATAGTCTTTTGTTGATGTAGTTTGTGATGTTCTAAGTGCGTTTTCTAAGCTCTCTGGGTTTTATCCACAAAGCAGCATATTCACTCCGGTTATCATTATCTTTCCTGTGAGCATGTTAGTGCTCAGTGAGCATCCTCCCCTTGAGATACCATTTTATCAAAACAGAATTCTGGAATCCAAGCTGTCATGAAAACACCAAGTGGCTTTATATGGAGGAGCCCTACATCGTAATACTGCCATAATTACCCACACTTGTAAATAGTAATCTCTGAGGCAGAAAATCACAACTGGACCAAAGGCTGTGCTGGAGATCTCAGTTGGTCCATTTTTCTCCTCTACTTGGGACACACAGCTAGAATGCTGCTTATGTTGCAGTAAGGTGAAAGGTTCTCTCCAGAGAAATCTGAGCACCAGCAGAGTTCTGGCTATGAAAGCCTGCTCTGTCCCTTGTTGAGGCTGTTTTTCCCTTCGGGCTGCCAGCACTTTCTGCCCACCCACCACCCCCAAGATCTCCATCTTCCTACCTGGGGCAAACAAAAAAGCCACCTGTTGGATTAGCAAATCTGCCATCAGCCTGGGGCTCTGGATGTGCGGAGCTTTCTCCCCAGAAGAGTGAACCAAAAGTTAACCATTGCTGTTTCAGCCTTGAGTCTCCAGGATCTTTGTTTCTGCCATCTTGCCTATCCTAACTAGAACCAGTGGCACATTCTCATGGGGGGCTCACAAATGGCTTCAAAATGCATTTTTTTTTTCCTGTAATGACTTTGCATTAAGTTGTCTTCAGATGACTCTTCCAACTCTGTGGTGATTTACCCATGCATGTCAGACAACCTAATTAGTACATTTGCTCTCCTGGGTGTGAAACTGTTCCTCTTTTTCACTCAGTATGAAACAGAGGTTCACATACTGTGGTGTATTTCTCAAATGCCAAAAGTTTTCTCCCAGTCCCATTTGGTTGGTTAAAATTACAGATGGGAATGTGATCTGAAAGCTGAAACTGCACTTTTCAAAGTGCAAAAATACCAGCAACATGTCTTACATTTAGAGGAAACCAAAGGTTTAAAATGACAGTTACAGCAAAAACAAAAACTAAATAACATGTGCTGTTCTGGAATCTGCTGCAGACATTCCAGAAGAGTTGTTTTTCTAGGAGAAGCTGGCTGTTTTGATTTTTTTTCCCTGAGCCTGTCTCAGAGGTTACTCAAGCATGACTGAGCCATTTACACATGTCCGATGGATCAGATTCCAGAAATCTTGAGAAAAAACTAATATGAATTCTTGCAGGAAGGACGACTAAAAAGGCTTCACAGACAGAGCATACAGGGAAATGTTTTACCATTCCTCTTTTCCTTTCTGTGTCTACCAATCCCTACAGTCATTGTGCAAGCATTTCCCCCAGCAGTAATCTCTTCATCTTTTGTTTCCCTGTCTGATCTTCACAATATGAATCCTGCAATGAAGCCTATCAGGATATTCCTTTCCTGGTGGACAAGAGAAGGAAGTCCAAGTTTCTGTCTCTGATTCAAAGATTAGGAACAAATGTTAGCATAGGAGTAAGAGTTACTAGCAAAGCAAAAGTACATCCTCTAAAAGGAATGCAGGGGATGATCCTCAGCCAATGAGATTCTCGGTCATTCCTTTATATTTTCATCCAGGGACACAGGAGATGCTGCTTTGGGTGGAGTTTTACAAGAAAGGACCTGGATTGCCAGGGATTTGGTGATTGTTCAATTTCTTGCCATTTTTTGAAGTCCCGGGAAATGTCATGATGTCAAATGCATGATGGTAATTTTGTGACATTATGGTATGTGATATGGTATTGTGGTGACACCGTCAATAGCCAGGTTGGAAATTTTTGACTACCATCAGATTTAGGTGACAGCTACAATAGAAATTTAAGGCTGCCAGCCACAGGAAGTGTGTTAGAAACAACACTTGGTGAACAGTATGGAGGTATATTTCCTTCAGTTCTTTCTCTGATCCCTGTCTACTTTCCTAATTCATTTGAACCACCTGAAGGGTACAGATAAGAGAGGTGGGTGGGATAAGAAAGAAAGGGATTGTGAATTCTAAGTATTAATCTCTTTTATATTGATCTTCATGAGATTATTTTATTTTATAGATATTTTCTATATTCTTTCTGTTCTTAGTTCCCCAAGAGCCCTAAAGAAATGAATTATGAAATGAAACCTTGGGCAAGGGCAGAAATTGGGCTGAGGCTTACATTTCCACTGATGTTAATAGCAAGTCAGAGTAACTAGTTTAGGGTAGCTGATGGTACTCTCTCCTGGTATGAATAGTTGAGAATTGAATGCTGGATGTATTTACTCTTTTTTTGTTTGTTCAGTTACTTTTATTTGAAAAGAAGATTTTAGAGAAGGGTTGATAAAGAAGGTCTTCTATCCACTGGTACACTCCCAAATGGCTGCAACAGTCAGAACTGAGCAAATCTGAAGCTGGGACTCAGGAGCTTCTTCTGGGTCTCCTATGTAGGTGCAGGGTCCCAAGGATTCAGCTGCTTTCCCTGGCCATAACCACATAGTCGGATTGGAAGCGGACTAGCAAGAATATGAACTGACAGCACCAAAGGGTGGAGGATTAGGCTATTGTGCCACTGAACTGGCCCTAAAGTATTTATTCTTAATGATAGTGTGTGGGGAGCGGGGTGCTAAAGCCACTCCTGGGATTGGGAAGGGCTGGTGTAAGACGGTGGCTGACCCAGGGCCAGGAGGTGGAATTGGTCTCACCAGCAGGTAAACAGGAAGTCACAGGGATAGGCTAATGCCCTCGTTGTGATTATGTCATTGCTACTGGCCTATCATGTAGCGCCCAGTGGACCCATGGGGAGAAGTGATTGGTGGAGAATGATATGGGAAGCCGGTGCTGACTGCACACAGAGGCTTAGCCTCCTACACCCTGCTGCTGGACCCTGAAGATAACAGAGCAAAATAACATCCCCCTCCTCCTTCCCTTCTTCTACCCTTGTCTTTTTTTTTTTTTTTAACTTTTGTGGTAACATATTTTCAACTTGCACTACAGTAAAAGGCTTATTACTACACTGAATAAAAAGTTCAACAAGTGAAAAACAAAAAGGCACTGGTTTAGTGGGAATAGAGGCAATGGGTATAAACAATATTTAAACAGAAAATGGTTATTTCACTCAAATTATAAAGCAATCACAGATCACAAAAACTATAGTAATACAAAATTCTTAACCATTGGTCTGACAAAAGTACAAACTGTATTTGTAGTATTACCTCTACATACATTTTTTTCTTCCTTTTTTTCTTTTGCTTATTTCTTGGTAGTTTAAGTACCACATACAAAGGGGGGGCGTGTATTATCTTTTTTTCTGGGCCTCCCTCATTTCATTCCATATAATGTCCTACAATTGAATCCATTTTCTGCAAGTTGTAGGCTTTTATTCTGTTTTATCTATGTATTTTATTTTTTCTTTGCTGTTTTTATTTTATGCTTTCTAATTTAAGAACATCAGATTTCATGCATTCCTTGCTCACAGCACCAAGACAGTAGCACTTCCCTGTGTCTCCTGATCTCCTCCAAACTCTTCTCTCCTTTCCCTCTCTTCAACAGTATTTGCAGTCATAATTGTAATCGACTCTATATTCACAGCGTGAATTGACACTAATCATAATATTGAGCAAGTAAAAAGACCACAAGATCAAGTGTTCACTGCAGTATAAATATGGGCTAGAACGGACAATCTGATCCCAAGGTGTCGTTTCACTCTGACCTTTTTTGTATGATCCATATGAGCTGCTGTATCAGAAAAACCCGTATTAATTGCTTTGAGACTGGCTTATTTTGCTAAGTATAATGGTCCCATTGCATCCATTGCATTGTAATATGCAGAATTTCATTTTTTAATGACCGTATTTCATAGTGTATGTGGACCATCTTTTATTTTTTTTTTACCATATTTTCTTTATCCAGTCATCATTTGATGAGCATTTGGATTGATTCGATGTCTTAACTACTGTGAATTGAGCTTATGTAAGCAGGAGTGAACAGCAACAACAACAACAACAAAATCTTATGCATGCTAGTTTCATTTCATTTGAGTGAATTTCAGGAAGTGGGATGCCTCGGTTATGTGGTGTACCTATTTTCAGATATCTGAGCAGTGACTACAGTGTCTCTGTAATGCTAGATTGCATTCCCATCAACAGTGGATTGGGTGTGATAGCCAATCTGAGGTGAAGTGTAACCTCATTGCGATTTTTATTTGCATTTCTTTGGTAACTAGGAAACCTTAGCATTTTCTCATGTGTCTGTTTGCCATTTTCAAAGATTTATTTTATTTTTGTTGGAAAGGCAGATTTACACAGAGAAGGAGTGACAGAGAGAGAAAGATCTTCCATTTGCTTGTTCACTCTCCAAGTGGCTGCAGCAACCAGAGCCAAACTGATCAAAAGCTAGGATCCAGGAGCTTCTTGCGTGTCTCACATGGGGTACAGGGTCCCAAGGCTTTGGTCTTTCGCCTACTGCTTGCTCAGGCCATAAGCAGGGAGCTTGATGGGAAGTAGAGCAACCTGGACACGAACTGGCACATATATGGGATCCTGGAACATGCAAACCAAATATTTAGCCACTGAGCCATCATGCCAGGCCTTGGTTGCCATTTTTATTTCAGTTTTTGAAAATAGCCTGTTCATGTTGTCTGCACATTTAGCTGGATTGTTTTGTTGTTGAGTTTCTTGAGCTCTTTAAATCTCCGAATATTACTCCTCTGTTGCTTGTATAATTCACAAATATTTACTCCCATCCTGCTGGTTGCTGCTTCACATTGTGGAAGGTTTCATTTGCAGTACACAAGCTACGTAGGTCTATGCGATCACATTTGCGTTTTGTTTGCCTGGGTTTGGTTTTTGCTTTGATTGCCTATGCTTCTGGGGTCTTGTCCAAGGAGTCTTTGTCTTTGTCCATGGCTCAGGCTTTCCCCAGTGTTTTCTTCTGGTAATCTGATGGCATCAGGGCAAAGATTTAAATCCTTGATCCATTTAGAGTTGATTTTTTTTTTTGTGGTATAAGGTGTAAGGGTAGGGTTCTTGGCTCAGTGTGATCCAATTTTCCCAGTACCATTTGTTGAAGAGATTCTTTCACCCTTGGATGATTTCAGGCCACTTGTCTAAAAGTAGTAGACTGTAGATGGTGTGGGTTACTTTCTTGAATTTGCAATCTATTCCATTTATCTTTCATGTCTATATTTTTGCTGGTACAAGGCTATTTTGATTTCAACTGCCCCGTACTATGTCTAGAAATCTGGTTGTATGATGCCTTCAGCTTTATTTCTGTTGTTTAAGATTGCTTGAACAATTTAGTGTCTCTTGTGTCTCCATATAAATTTTTTCCAGTATGGGAAGAATGTCTTAGGCTTTTCAATTGGGGCTTTATTGAACTTGAAAACAGCATTTGATGTATGGATATTTTGTTGATAATTCCATTGATCCACAAACCTGTAAAAATTATGTTTTCACATATTCTATTTATGTAATATTTTGTATTTTTCTTATAGATATCCCTCAAATCATGGGTTAAATTTATTCCAAGATATTTAAATGTTTTTGAAGCTATTGTAAATGGGAATGGAATTACACATTCTTTCTCAGCCATGGAATTGTTTGTGCATACAAAGACCACTGATTTTTTTTTATTATTGATTACATTGCATTATGTGACACAGTTTTATAGGTACTGGGATTCCCCCACCCCTCCCCAAACCCTCCCCTCATGGTGGATTCCTCTACCTTGTTGCATTAACACAATTCAAGTTCAGTTCATATTCTTTTACTGCAAGCATATACCAAGCATAGAGTCTAGCATCTTATTGTCCAGATAAGTTCAATGGCTTGTTGGGGAGACCATCTCTGGTCTGAAGGTAGACCCGGCAGAGTATCATCCCAATCAATTAAAAGCCCCAACATAGCATCAGTAACAATTTATAATGTTATGGAATTAATTGACATAGTATTGAGTAACCAATATGTTTTAAAAAATGCAAGTTCTTAACCACATCCTGTGACTTCTTCATTGACATTTCAATTTTAGTTTATATACAACCAGGTTCTATACACATTAAAATGACTATAGATTACTATTCAGCTGTCTTGTGTCTATTTTCATTATAGTATTTAGCATTTTATAGCATTGAAGCATAATTTTGCTGAACCTGGCTTTTTTTCAGGTAGTCTAGACTGCCTTATAACTCTAACAAGACATATGTCAACAGTTTTGGTGCAGAACAGTTTTAGGAGAGGTGTGCAGAGAAATCTTCAATACCCTAGTGAGGAGTAGCTAATCTTTGTGTCCCACCTAGTAAGGTATAAGTGAATCCCTGCTGACCGTTTCCTGTCTGATTCTAAGCTTTCCCTGTTGTTCTCTGTCTATTCTAGATTTTTTGTTTGTTTGTTTGTTTGTTTTGAGGGGTTTCCGGAGTGGTCATTGCCAGAGAGTGTGGGGACCCAAAGTTGGAACCACGCAAGGACCAGAGAAAGCTCCCCTCCCTAGTCCTGAAGGAGTTTACTGTTCTGTTTCTGCAGACTGCTGTTCTTCTGTTTCTGATGCCCTTGGATCCTGCGAGGAAGGATTTGGACTTCTTCCATCCCATGTGGTAGATCCAAGCGGGAGTGGATGAAGACCACTGATTTTTAAGGGTTGATTTTATATCCTGCAATTTTACCAACCCATCTTACGAGTTACAATAGCTTCTTACTAGAGTCTGTTGGTTCCCCAGTATAGAGAATCATATTATCTGCAAACAAGGATAACTTGTCCTTCTCCTTTCCAATTTATTTTTGTTGTCTTTTATCTCTGGGTAAAACTTCCAGGACTATATTAAATACCAGAGGTGAGATTGGGCATTCTCATTTTAATAAAAATCATTTCAGATTTTAGTGAAAATGACTTAAACTTTTTCCCCATTGAATATGATTCTTTCTCTGGTTTTTCATTTATTGTCCCGAGTGTGTTAAGGAATGTCCCTTCTATATCCATTTTACTTAAGGTTTCTATCATTAAAAGATCCTGTATTTTATCAAAAGATTTCTCTGCATCTATTGATATAATCATGTTTTCTATTCTTCAGCTTGTTAATATGTCTCACATTTATTAATTTGTGTTTGTTGAACCATCCCTACATTCCAGGGATGATTTACGGTTAGACTCAGTGGATCAAATTTATAATCTGTGGGATTTGATTAGCTAGTATTTTGTTGAAATATTTGTACTTATGTTTGTCAGCAATGTTGGTCTTTAGTTTTCTTTGCTTCCTGTAACTTTTTCTGGTTTGGAATTTTACCTGATTGGAATGAGTTTGGGGAAAATTGTCTGCCTTTCAATTATTTAGAATAATTTGTGGAAAATTGTAATTCATTCTTGAATGGTTTGGTAGAACTCAGCAGTGAAGTCATCCAGTCCTGTGCTTTTCCTTGTTGGGAGAATCTTTATTACTGATCCAACCTCCATCTTGGTGATTGGTCTACTTAGGCTTTCTGTGTCATTGTCATTCAACCTGGTAGATTGTATTTGTTCAGAAATCAGCTTTTTCCCAGATTTTCCTATCTCTTGGAATTATAACTGCCTGCAAATCTCCTGATAATTCTTTAAATAACTGTGGTATTTACTGTTAACATCTCCTTTTCTTTCTCTGATTTTAAAAATTTACATCTTTTCCCTCTTTAAGATTAGTTGGCCCAATAGTGTATCAATTTCTTTATTTCTTTCAAAAAGTTCAATTTGCTGATTGTATTTCTTAATTGTCTGCTTTGTTTTCAGATTTTAAGTCTTCCTACTAATTTGGGACTTGGCTTGTGGCTATGTTCTAGCTCATTGAGATGCCTTGAAAGATGATTTATTTGATATCTTTATAATTTCTTGATGTGTAAGCACTGATTGCTATTAACTTCCCTCTTAACATTGCTTTTGGTGTATCCATAAGCATTTGTGTTGTTACCATTTCATTGATTTCTAGGAATTTTTTGATTTTCCTTCTGATTTAAGACCTGCTGTTAATTTAGTAGCATATTATTCAATCTGGTTATATTTGCATATTTTCTAGAATTTCTTAGACTTTTGATTTCCAACTTCATTCCATGATTATAGAAACAATACATGGTATGATTTCAACTTTTTGGAATTTGCTGAGACTTACTTTATGATCCAGCATATGGTTTATCCTAGAGTAAGTTTCACACACTGATGAAAGAATGTATTCTGCCACTGTGGAATAAAATGTACTGTGGGTATATGTTGGGTTCATTTGATGCGTAGTACAGATCAACTCTGTTGTCTCCTTATTGATTTTATGTGTAGTTGATCTGTTCACTGATGAAAGTGGGATGCTGAAAGACCCCCATTATTATATTGGAGCCTGTCTGTTTTGATGCACTGAAATTGTTTTAAATTGCCTCATGCCCTGGTATTGGATGAATATACATTTACTATGGTACATGTTCTTGTTGAATCAATCCCATAACCAGTATATAATGTTCTAAGACGTTGTTGGCTTGATCGCTCCACAGTTGAGAAAATCTTTTCAAGGTCTTTTGGGTGACCAAGTCCTCCTTAGTGCATCCACAGACTCAAACATGCTACAAAGCTTGGCCAGAATTGTCCAGCCTGCTCTGCTTCCCATCCTCTAACGAGGCAGTCAACATCCCCTGCTGGCTGAGATGAGCTCATTCTCATGTCTGCCATGTGCATCTGGACATGCTGTCCACTGCACAGACATCAGGAACTGAGGAGGCCTAGTCCTCACACATGCACCCCAAGACCTAGACTTATCACATCTCTTGACTTTATCCTGAGTTCAGTGATCTAGTTAGGGAATCCTCACTTGGGGTGACCTCAGACATGACTTGTGTGTGTGTGTCAGCCAGTGCAGGGTGAGGTTCGATCTGACACCTGTACCAATGAACACACATATGGGTGGATGCAGCTGCAGTGTCAGTTCTGCCTCAGCCCATAGCTCGCACAGACTGAGCTATGTTGGCCAACTTAACCAGCCCACCATTTATAATTCGTTAATAATCCGTTGCTGGATGACTGGCTAGAACTTTGTTGAGGATTTTGCATCTCTGTTCGTCAGGCATGTTGGCATATGGTCCCATTTCTGTGATATGTCATTCTCTGGCTTTGGAATTAAGGTAATGCCTGGTAGAAGGAATTTGGAAGGGTTCCCTCCCTTTCACTTTTTCAGACAGTTTGAGAAGAATTTGAATTAATTCTTGAAAGATTTGGTAGAATTCAGCAGTGAAACCATCCAGTCCTGATCTCTTTTTTGCTTGGAGGGTCTTTAATGCATATCCAATGTCTTAGATATTGGCCAATTTAGGTTTTAGGTCTCATTGTGATTCAATTTTGGCCAGTTACATGTGTCCAGAAATCTATCCATTTCTTTTCCAACTTCAAATTTGTTGGCATACAGCTATTTGTAGTAATTCCTGATGATTCTTTGTATATCCATTGTTCTCTCATTCTTTATCTGTGATTTAATGAGTTTTCTGTCTTTGATTAGTTAATGCTATTGCTTTTGTTCATTATTTTCAGAAAATCACCTTTTTTGGTTAGTTAATGGTATAGATTTTGTTCATTATTTTCCGAGCACTCTTTAGTGCTCATATGTATGTTTTTTGTTTCAATGTTCTTTATTCTCTGTTCTTATAAATTTGAGTATGGTTTACTGTTGTCTCCGTAGTTCCTTGAGCTGCACTGATCATTTATTTGATGACTTTCAGGACTTCTTGATATGGGCACTAATTGCTATGAACTTCCCTCTTAACATTGCTTTTCTAGCATTGCACAATTTTTCTTTAAGATTTATTTTTATCTTAAAGACAGATTTACAGAGAGAAAGATCTTCCATATATTGGTCCATTCCACAAATGGTCAAAATGGCCAGGGCTGAGCTCCTTCAAAGCCAGCAGCCAGGAGCTTCTTCTGGGTCTCCTACATGGGTGCAGCATCTCAAAGCTTTGTGCCACCCTCTATTACTTTTTCAGGCTACAAACAGGGAACTGGATGGAAAGTGGAGCAGCTGTGTCATGAACTGGTACTCATGAGATTCTGGTGCATACAAGGCAAAATTTTAACTACTAGGCTATTGCGCCAGACCCTCTCATAAGTTTTAATACATTGTCATCTTCATTCCTTTCCAAAAATTTAAAAAAAATTGTTTTTCCTGGGCCCAGTGCAGTAGCCTCATGGCTAAAGTCCTTGCCTTGCATTTGCTGGGATCCCATAGGTGCACCAGTTCATATCCCACTGCTCCACTTCCCTTCCAGTCCCCTACTTGTGGTGTGGGAAAGCAGTCAAGGTTGACCCAAATCCTTGGGACCCTGCACCTGTGTGGGACATCTGGAGGAAGCTCCTGGCTCCTGCCTCTGAATTGGCTCAGCTCTAACCATTGCAGCCACTTGGGGAGTGAACCAATGGATAGAAATCTTTCTCTGTGCCTCTCTGTCTCTCTGTGAATCTGACTTTCCAATAGAACTAAATTGTCTAAAACTTTTACTTTTGATTTTTTCTATAACCCATATGCTTATTCAGCAGGTGTTCAGTCCATATGTTTACATATTTGCTAGACTTTCTTAAGCTTTTAATTTCAAGCTTCATTCCCTGGCGTTCAAAAAAGATACATGGTACTTTTTAACTTTTTGGAGCTTCCTGAGGCTCACTTCATGGCGTAATATTTGATCCTAGAGTAAATTCCATGTGCTGATTAGAAAGTATGTATTTTTTTTATTTCTTTATTTTTTACAAAGAAAGTATGTATTCTGCCACTGTGGGATAAATATTTTGTGTGTATCAATTAAGTCCTTTTGAGGCATGGTGTAGATCAGCTACATTTCTTTGTCAAACATTTGCTGAGTCAGTCTATATGTTGATGGATGTAGAGTGTTGAAGTCTCCCTTTTTCAACAATTGTTTTAAATAGCCATGTGACCAGGCTTTTTAAACATAAATTAATAACAGTTTTTTTTGTTTTGTTGGTCCCTTAATCATTATATAATGCTATTTTTAATAGTTTTTGTGTTAAATTGTATTTTATCTGATAGAAGAATGGCTACTCCTGCTGATTTTCCTTTCCATTGACATGGAATATCTTCTTCTATACTTTCATTTTCACTCCGTATGTATCTTTACTGGTGTGATGTTTCCTGCAGATAGCTGATAGATGGATCTTGTTTTTTTTACTCTAGTCAGTCAGTCTTTATCTTTTGATTGAAGAATTTAGGACATTTACATGCAGGGTTATTGTTGAAAGGTTACAGCATAGTCCTTCCATTTTTCCATAAATATTGTTTTCTTTGGGTTTCCTTTTACCTTAATTCAGAAATGTTCTACCTTCACATTCCTTATCATATTATTTGCTATTTCTATTAGCATTCTCTTTTTGTGTGTAGTACACACTTAAGTGTCATTTAATTTGTAGGGCTGGGTGGGTGTTGGCAAATTCCTTCCATTTCTATTTGTTTTAGAAGCTCCCCATTTACTTTCAAGTATAGATTAGGTAGTATTGTTAGTTGGCAGGCTTTTGTTTTGTTTTAGACTATGGTTCTCCACTTTTTGCTAGCCTGTGGGGTTTCTGGTGAGAAATCTGCCGTAAGTCGGCTTGGAGATCCTCGGAAGGTGATCTCTCCTTTGTGTTTTACTCTGTGAGTTTAACACTAATGTAGTGTGTTGTTGAAGACCTTTTCTGGTTATGCCTGTTAGGAGTTCTTTGTGCTTCCTGTTCTTGGATACCTCTTCCTCCATGTTAGGGAAGTTTTATATTATTATTTCATTAAATAAGCACTTATAATTAATTCTCACACCTTTAGGAACTCCTAAGACACATATATTAGGTCATCTGATAGTGTCTCATAACCTTTGGACACTATTTTTGGCTTTTCCAATTTTTTTCTGTCTGACCAAGATGTTTCCAAAGATTTGTCTTCTAATTTAGAGTCTTTTTTCTGTCTCACCATGCCTGTTCAGGCTTTCCACTGCATTTAATTTGGCATATTGAATTTTTCTTTTTTAAAATTTCCTGAAAAACAAATTTTAAAGGTAAAACTTTCATTTATATTATCGATTTTGTTAATTCATTTGAGTGTTACTGTTTTTGAGTTGTTGTGTTCCTTTGGGAAAGTTACATTGTCTCTCTCATGCATGTTCCTCATGTCTCCATTTACATTTATGCATTTCAAGAATCACTTATACTGTTTCCTCCTGTTATGGTTTTATGTCTGAATTATGCCTCTGGGCTGGTTCGAGTGACTGTCAGTGAATATCTGGGGGTTTGTGTTGGATGTGGGCCAAGTACTCTGATCAGGCTTCGGTTTGGGATGAGTCCAGCGTGGTAGATCTCATTGTCAGCACAAGGGAGGCAGTGATCATCTGTTACTGTAAACACAGCCTTACCTAATCCCTTTCATGGTGATCAACACCCAAGGTTATCCCACAGTGGCTGCAACTTCACCCATACCAGCACATGTGAAATTCTCTTTGTGCCCAGAGACCCACCCTATCACACACTATCATGCCACAGTTCCCACAGTTTAGCCATAGGGTCCTAAAGCCATGTAGCCGTACAGATCTGCTCCTCCTATGAAGAACAGGCTTGTTCCCAACATCAACTATCTATGAGGTCTCTGCCTTGGCAGGTTGCTTCTCAAGTCTGTAGGCTGGTATTAATGTATACATGCCTCACTGTCCCAGATAAGGGGCACCTTCCCAGCCACCAGTGCTACTCAACATCAATGGGGAACAGGAACATGATTTCTTGATAAAACCAGAGAATTGTGTTTGCTGCACAGAGGCAGGCAAGTGCCTATGAAGAGTTGGGCATATGCTGGTATAGGCCTAGACATACTTGAGCCACTGCAGTCACCTACACATGTGTGCTCCTCCCTGCATGCTTGTTCCTAAGGCCTGCAGAATGGTGGTAGTGTGTGCACAGCTCACTGTGCCAAATGATGCCTGTTGTTTCTTTCTCCCCGCAATTGCTCTCTCCTCTAGTACTATATTAAAGAACAGTGGTGAAAGAGGGCATATGTTACCACTCCCACTGGAGAGCGTGAGTTGGGATGGGGCAGACCAGACTGAGCAGAGCTACAGTAATCTGTTGGCCTCATGTGAGCTGGACCACAGAAAAGCTAGGTTGGGTTGACTGTTCCTACTGGTGCAAGTGTAAGTCAGAGTGGGTGTGAGTTGGTAGGGCTCTGCCTCAGCATCAGCTAGTAGATGCTAGCACAGGAGGCTAATTCTGTCAAGCCAAACTACAGAACCACCTGGACAGTGTATTGTCCGGGAGTGGAAGGGGGCCAAGTAGGGAAACAGTGGGCACCTCCCTCCAGGGTTGCCACTTTGGTGAGCATGAGAACCAGGACTGGGGCAAGATGACTAAACAGAGTGACACCCATTGACAATCGGGGGAGGAGGGACGAGAAAGAAACAGCAGACACCATTTCGCACATTGAGCTGTGCACACACTACCATTGTTCTGCAGGCCTTAGGAACAAAAGTCCAGGGAGGAGCTCGCATGGATAGGTGACTGCAGTGGCTCAAGTATGTCTGGGTCTATACCAGCATCACAGGTACTTGCTTGGCTGTTGGTTTATGATACATAGCCTTTATAATTTTGAGTAATGTTTGTTCTATAGATAATTTATGGTGTTTTTTAAACAGGAAGCGGTGTTTAATCTTACTGAGTACTTTCTGTTGAGATGACTGTATGGTTTTTGTTCTTCATTCTGTTGATATGATTTATGATGTATATTGATTTGTGACTGTCAACCCCTCTTGCATTTTTGCAATAAATCCCACTTGGTTTTTGATGTATGATTTTTTAAATGTGGTTTTGTATTCAATTTCCTAGTATCTTGTTGAGGATCTTTGCATCCATGGTGATTTTGAATATTGGTCTGTGGTTTTCCTTTTATGTTGTGTCAGTGCTTGCTTTTGTTATCTAAGTAATGCTGGCTTCACAGAAAGAGTTTGATAGTTCATCCTGTTCAATATTTTAGACTAGTTTGAGTTTTAAAGTTACTTCATCTTTTAAAGTTTTGCAGAATTCAGTAGTGTAGCCATTAAGTCTAAAGTTTTTCTTGATAGAAGACTTTTGATTACTTCATCAATCTCCTTGCTTGTTATGGGTCTGTTAGGGCTGTCTGCATCTTCTTGATTTAATCTTGTTAGGTTATATGAATCCAGGACTTTATCCAGTTCCTTCACATTTTCTAATTTATTAGTATATAATTTTTCACAGTAGTTTCTTAAAATCCTTTGTATTTCAGTGGAGTTTTAATGTTTCCTTTTTATAATTTTGTTTTCCCCTTTTTCTTTGCTAGTATGGCTAGAGGATTATAAATTTTGCGTGTCTTAAAAATCATCTTTTTGGTGTTTTTTTCTTTTGTATATGTATGTAAATGTGTGTATATGCATTTATGTATACCTACATATATACACACATATGGATATACACACATATAGTTTCAGTTGCATTTATTTCTGCTCTGATCCTTAATATATCTTGCCTCCTACTGATTTTGTGCTTGGTTTGTGTTGTACTAAGTCTTCCAGATGTTGAAAAAGACAATTCTATTTCTTAATGCAAGCACTTAATGCTATTAATGTCCCTCTTAGTACTACTTTTGCTGTATCCCACAGGTTTTGGTATATTTGTATTTTTATTTAATTCAAAAAAGTTTTTGATTTTGTTCTTAATTTCTCCAGTGACCCACTGATCATTCAGTACCATGTTGTGTTTTTTTGAGTGCTCTATTGTTGTTCTTGATGTTTATTTCCAGTTTTATTTCTTTATGATCAGAAAAGATATATGTATGATTTCAATCTTTAAATTTGCTGGCATTTGATTTGTGGCCTAATATGTGGTCTAAACTAAAAAAATTCTCCATGTGCTGATGAAAGTAATTTGTGTTCTGCACATGTTGTGTGAAATATCCTATTAATGTCATTAGGTCAGTCTATTCAATTTTATGTTTTAACTCTGATATATCTTTTATGAATTTTCTGTCTGGATGATCTGTCCCTTAATATTTTGTACTAGAATGTATTCGTCCTTTTAGCATTATTTACTTTGCATATCTGGGTGGTCTTTTGTTAGGTACATATATGTTTATGATTGCTATGTTTTCTTCCGAATTGATGAACATTATTAAAATATAATGTTCTATTTATTTCTTTTTATAGTTTTTGATTTGAAATCTATTTGATATCAGGCTGACTGCAGTTCAATTTTGGCTTCCGTTTGTTTGGTATAGCTTTATTCAACCCTTAACTTTCAGATCAAGTGAGTTTCTTGTAAGCAGCATATAGTGGGGTTCTGTTTTTATAGATTCAGCCAATCTAAGTCTTTTAGTTGGTGGATTTAATCCCTTTACATTCAAGATTAGTACTGATAGATAATAACTAAGATCTTTGCTTATTGGATAATGAATCTACCTGTTCTGTTGGTGAGTTTCATCATGGCCTGTGTTTTGTCTTCTAACGTAGAACATCATTCAGCATGTTTGTAAGGCTCATCTAGTGGTAATCTCTGTTTTTTGCTTATCTGGGAAATACTTTATTTTATATTCACTTTTAAATGATAGCTTTGTGAAATGCAATATTCTAGGTTGGAAAAAAATTTTTTTTCTCTTACAGCCCTGGATACATTTATTCCATTCACTTCTGGCCTGTAAGGTTTCTGCTGAGAAGTCCTATGTTAATCTAATTGCTTTTCCTTTATACTGTTTTTAGAATTTTCTCATTTTTAACTTGACAATTTGGTGACAATATGCCTTGGAGAACATCTTTTTTGATTATGTCTTCTTTGGAGTCTTTGAACTTCTCATATCTGGGTATACATTTCTTTAAGACCTGAAAATTTTTCAACTGTTATTTCATTTAAGCAGTTTTTAATACCTTTTTCTTTTTATTCAAAAATATTCATAAGATGAATTTTTTGTCATTTAATGTCACATAGACATTCTTTTTAATTTTCTTTGTTTTTGTCTGGATTATTTCAAGATTCTTTCTTTGGGGAAAGCAATTTTTTCTTCTACTTTGATGTACCCTGTTAAAAACTTTTATTTCTGTTTTTTATTTTACTAACTGAAAATTTCATCTTCAAAATATCTATTTCTTCTTCATCAGTTCTAGCTCCTTAGTACCATTTTAAAATTCACGTCATTTTTTTCATTTTTCTAATTGTGGGTTTCCTTGCAGTCATTCTTTAGAATTTTATGTCTGTTATTTTATATATGTCCTTAGGTTATGGATATGTTAGAGGATTATTGTTCTTTGGGAGGTGTCGTGCTATCTTGCGTCTTCATATCTCCTGTGTTCCTGTGTTGACACCTGCCCATCTGGTATACTCATTCTCATCCCTGCTCTTTTCTTGAGCAAGTTGTACTGGAGAAGAGTTAATGGTTTAACTGGGATGCAGGATCTCACTTGGCTTATTGCTTTGAGTTTGTCCTCGGTGAGTCTAGGACTACAGCCTCTCAGTGATACCTTCATGTCAGCTGTGTCTGACATAGTCCTCTAATCTGAAGCTTGTAGGGAAAGAAGTGTGACTTTGAGATGAATAAAGGGTTCCTTGGCTGTGTATCTTTGGCCCATAGTGATTTCAGTGTCAGTCTGCCTGGTGAATGTGATACCCAGGCGTTTGATCATTGTGCTCACTGAGACTAGGATGACTGCTGCCCCATACCTCTTCCCATCTTACTGGCAAGCCTGGATGATACCAGGGTTTGTGGCTTTAGGACTGTGTGATGCAGTTGGACCCTTCCTCAGATCCCGGGGCTGTTGCTTCTAATATCAACAGCCCTAGACCTGGGACTAAGGGTTGCAGTCATACAGTGTGATTGCTATACAGAATTTTACTCTGAATGGTGTGAGACTAGAGAGAGAGAATGCAGATGGGTCCTCTATGTCCACCTGGGAGATTCCAATAACACTGAGACAATTAGAATGAACTGTTACCATCCTGGTGCTACAGTGTCTGTTGGAGTCATTTTACAAATCTCCCAGGCTGGGAGCACATTTTTTGGTGAGCTGTTTCTGGTGTCAGTTTCCAGAAGCTCAGGCAAATTCCCCTGCTCATGTAGAGTGCGTGAGTTTAGCGCTGGGACTAATGCTGAACAACCCCCACAGCTAGAGGGAGGGGATCTGTCTGTTTCCCCAGATGTTGCCCTCGTGTTGATGCTGGTAGAGGTAGAACAGAGGCGCACTGCACAGCTGTTCACTGCTGAGAATGGTGCACTGCACTGGTGGGGCAGGGCAGAATAGGACTGCAATCTTGCTTCCCTGTCCCACTCCCAGCCGTGCTCACACCCCAGTCAGCTCTCCAGGGCGGAGTGAAAGTCAGTGGTGAATGGAATTCCCTCTCACCTAAAAGGGGAAGTTAAAGGATGTACAGAAATGGAGATGTCTTCCTACCTTGACGTGAAAAGATGGTGGCTCACAGCCTGCAGGCGGCTACGCCAAGTCCCTGGTTTGCATCTGCGTCTCTAACTTCTCTAATCCCACTAAGATGTGTGTGTTGTGTGTGTTTCATGTCTTCACCAAAAATATTTGTCAGTCAGACTTTTGGAAATGGGGACTTTCCCTTTGTTCTTTTCATACCCCAGAGCAACTGAAGTTAGTGTGGCTATACCCTATCCAGCCATCTTAGATCCCCAGGTTGCTTGCTCTTGATTTAGCTGTAAGGACAGGCATCTCCTTGGGCTGTTTGCCCCAAGCTTTGCTGAGATAGACCAAATAGGAGCATTTACTCCAACATATCTTGCTGTGGTTCCGTTCACACCTTTGCTCCCTGATGAGGCAGTGCTGTTTCTACATCTCCCTGGAGCTGGAAACCTGGGTCAGAGGGCTTATTGTGAGCCAGAGATGTTATGGCCATGGGCATCCTACTTGCTACTTGCTATTGCAGATACTTACTTCATACAGACGTAGGAATGCCAACAAGACACACAAATAGGAATAGGTTTAATCAAGAATGAGGAATACATCTACATTTATACACAAGTGTGGGCTGTCCCACACAGAGCAGTCATGGGGGGGCCAGAGGGTTGTTCATGAGGAGAGAATAATACCTCTCATCATGTTTTGTGAAAAAAAGAGATCTTGCCCGCTGTTCTCAGTCTCTTTTCCTGAGATAAGAGGTGCTACTTAAGCATATAAACATGGTGAGGTTTGAAAATGTACTATGTGATGTCCTAGGAAAGTGAAAGCTAGTTAGATAAAAGTTACTTTGCAGCATTGTAAAAATTCAGCTTGCTTACACTTTAACTGTCTGGTTATACCATATTAGCAAGAGCAGGTGAATAAGAGAAACTTAGAGTGAAGACCCGAGGTCTTCTGTGGCTGAGACTCCTAACCCTGGGCGATCACTTCATACTCTCTCCTGGGGAAGAGGGTTCTAGAGGCTCCTCCTTTTGCTTATCCCCTTTGTCCTGAACCTTCTGGTGGCTGGCAGTCGTCACTGGAGTCTCACTCCCAGACACTATGCCACACTATCTGAGTACTGGGTCTCTGGAAGCCCTGAAAACTACACACCCTGTATCCTCATTTCTGTTCTGACCTTCACAATTGGCAAATGAGCATACAGATCTTTCTCTCCTCGCATTCTTTGTTCCTGAAGTGAAATAAAGCTACACAATAATCAACTTCTGTTCCCAGACACCTGCTTTGGGGCTTTTCTGTAGTTCCTTGCTGTCTAATGTTACATGCCTTGAGAAGCATGGCTGACCTGCCCTTTCAGCCTGTGTTGTGTTCTGAAAAATGGCATGATACAAGCTTATGTAGATGAAAGGGCTGGGCCTGTTTTGCTAGCTTCTGTGTAGCTCATTTGACTTTGGTGGTATCATATTAAAGTTTCATGCTTTCAGGGTGTGCAAAGTTGATGTAGCATAAATTAGTTGGCTGATATATGCATTTTTACTATATTGCTCAAAAATTACTGTCTCTAAGAAGCTGCCTAGACTAAGATACAACCTTGCTGGCATGAATCTTAACACAAAATACTGTTGTTAGTAGTTATTATAAAGATAACCTTCTATGGATGGAAAACAATTCTTTGGAAATTCAAATCAAATGGCTCCTTTAACATTTTTTCATGTATTTTTTTCTTGCTATCATTTCTAAAGAAAGTATATCCCACAGTCATATATGTAATTTACTGGCCTTTTGCACTGATAGTCTGATTAAACTTGTCACTAATTTTCAACACTGTTTTCTAAATTAAACACATGAATACATAGGCTAAAAATGTATCAAGTAGGAAGGTGATATGCTTGCCTTAAATACCAAAATAGCTTAGTGCAGACTAATTGTTGTAATAAATGGTATAACAGATGTTCATCATGGCCTACTGTATTTATAGAAATCTAGATGTATTGAAAATTAATAAAAATTGAAGCTAATTTAATTACATGTGAAATAAAACTCTGGAGGAAGCTTGATATCTTTTGTAGTTGGTTTGGCAAAATATCCGTAACTCCATTTAAAAATTTCCAGTGGTTTGAGAAAAATGTATGAGTCTGTCTCATGGAGGAAACAGTATGCCAGCTTGATTATTTTTTCCTTAATTTTGTAACCTCAGGAAGAAACATTTGGCTGTTGGCCTCTTCAAAGCCTTGTATGTGATCATGGCATCTGAAACCCTCCCACTCACTCATGCCTCTGCCAACTTCTGCCACTCTCAAGGCTTCAACATAAGTCATCACCAGGAGGGATGTGTAAATCCCCCGATCATGTCTGCTAGCTTCCCACTCTATTCTCTTGACCCAAACACGTTGGCCTTATATTTGTCTTTTGTTTCCTTTCAAACTCTTCTTAGGAAGGGATTATGTGTATATAATTTTTTTCCCTTGGGTTTTACCCCACTAGTATTTAGCACGTCCCAGACATTATGGAATGGATGAGTTTATATGTTAGGGAGTGACATCTGCAGAGTATATGAAAGATTCTTACATTTAATGGCCATTTTACATATATACATAGAATTCAACAAAAGAGTAGGAATTGTCTAAGAATAATCCAAGATCATTTTTTGTAAGATTTATTTTTTATTACAAAGTCAGATACACAGAGAGGAGGAGAGACAGAGAGGAAGTTCTTCCATCTGATGATTCATTCCCCAAGTGAGCACAATGGCTAGAGCTGAGCCATCCTAAGCTGGGAAAAAGGAATCTCCTCTGGACCTCCCATGTGGGTGCAGGGTCCCAAAGCTTTGGGCCGTCCTTGACTGCTTTCCCAGGCCACAAGCAGGGAGATGGATGGGAAGTGGAGCTGCTGGGATTAGAACTGGTGCCCATATGGGATCCTGGCGCATTCAAGTCGAGCACTTTAGCTGCTAGGCCATGCCACGGGGCCCCAAGATCATTTTCTAATGGATCCTTTGGTCCTCTTCATTAAACACATTGTTCACTAATTATTCTTGGATTAATCGAGATAAAGCTTTATGTCACGTATCATACAGGACACTGAAGATATGGTGATGAAGAAAACCTACTCATGTTCTATAAGCCAATCAGATAATGGACAGATAAGCTGCTAGAACAGTGGGCAAAGTATAATGTCAGCAACTTTAACTAGAAGGATTAGACAGTGGGAACAAAAATGATAGCAGAAGAAAACCTTATGCTGGAATGCTTTAGTAACAAGAGGGGGTATATTTGCTTTTTAAAGTATTCTTAAAAACTAAATTATTTGTCATTAATGTTGGTTATGGAATGGAAACAGTATAGATGAGATAGGACTACAACAAACTTGGTTAATCCACAATAAATTTCTAATCTTCAGTATAATTGGGCACAAATTGCTTCTTAGCCTCAATGACAAAATTGAGGAATTTCTTAAAACATACTAAGCCAAAATGGCACAGTTTGCTACAGTGAAATCTGTGAGAAATAAGTTCATGGGTAGAATAGTCTTCTTAAAATTTGACACATTCTCAGTAATCAGACTATTCAAATTTAATGCTTTTTGCATTTTCTTGAGAGGCCTGTTTTATAAATGTTTTGGCAAAAAAGAAAATATGCTTACCAAAGGTAACACTTCTGTTTGGTGTTTCTCTTTTGCCTTGGACTTGAACAAAAATGGAGTGAAAGCGCAAAAAGCTGCCCAGGTACAGCACCTAGCATACATAGGCGGTGGTGTTTTGCCAGGCAGCTAATTGGGAAAGAGCTCATCTCCTGCCCATACCCTAATCATAGAAATCTGGCCAGTCTTCTGAGCATGGAGAGCCTGCCATGCTGCTTGCTTGTGAGATCACAACTTCCTGTAGCAATGCCTGCACAGCTGACTAACTATGGCAGCAAAGTGTTCATGTTTAAACTTCTGTAACATTGGTGTGTCTATTTGGCACAGTTGCCTTTTGGGATTCTTGTACTCCTTCACTGGGGAGCGTGTTTTGTGCCCTGGCTACTTCAGTTCGGACAGAACTTCCTGCTATTGTACATCCTTAGAAAAGCAGTGATGATAGCCCGGGTACATGCGTTCCTGCACACACTGGGGACCTGGGTTGAATTCCCAGCTTTGGCTGCTGCAGCATTTAGGGAGGGAACAATAGTCGGAAGACTCTCTCTGCCTTCCAAATAAAATGAAAATAAATTAATTCAAACAAGGCCTATTCAGCTTAAAATGTATATGTATGATTATGTAACAGACAGTATTAAGAGAATTAGGACAAAAATTCAATTGAGAAATGTATCCATTTTCATCCTTGATATGCAGATATTTTGGAACAAAATGAAACTGTGTTGAGTCACCTACAGGGGCAATGTCACAAGCAGAGGGGTCTGGGCGGCAACAAGGTATTTGCTGTTGATCCCTATGTATTCGTAATGGGCGGTTTCATCATCCAGAGACTCCATATGGTTTCAGACCCCAGGGAACAGTTGAAGGCTTTATTGTTATTGCTTTGAATTTACCTATTTGAAATACAGAGAGAGAGGAGAGTATGTGAAAGACAGAAAGACTGCTTATCTCTCAGTTCACTCCCAAATAGCTACAGCAGCTGGTTCTGGGCCAGGTGGAAGCCAGGAGCCAGTCACTATATTTGGGCCTCCCATGTGGGTACAAGGATCCAAACACTTGGGCTCTTCCACTGCTTTCTTGAGAGCATTAGCAGAGTGCCAGAAGGGAAGTGGAGCAGCCCGGATCCAAATGCATATGCTGCTATACACAGAAAACACAGGCTCTATACTTCGAGGTTTAACCTGTTGACTTTTGACTGGCTCCTGTTTTGTTAATGATAAAATGAGACTCCAGCAGAGATCAACTGCTTCTCATAGTCAGTATGCACATAAAGTAACACCGTGCTGCTAACAATGCCCAACACATGTGCACAACCACATTCCCCAATGTTTTATTGATCATTGCAGTCCCCACCCTGAATGAGCTGCTTTACTGTGGAGAACACGGCATCACCAGCTCAGATCCTTAGCAAGCACTTTTTCCCACAAGGCTTTTTGCCTGCCTGGACCACTCCTTTCTAAGGTAGGGCTGATTTATTCCAGTTACAAGACCTGGTTCAGGTACATGAATAAAGCAAGACAGTTATTACGCCCCTTGAAGAGAGAAGTGAGCAGAATATGTGACGGCAGGTAAAAGGTGGTAAACCCCAAGGCCAGAGTGCCCACTTACGCTCCCATGAAATAATAGAACACAGATTCTGAGGGTGACAAAGTCCTTTGGATCTCATATGTGCCAAACCCCTATCTGATTAATAAAGTCCTTAATTGGCTCATAACCAGTCTAGCCTCTGTTTGCTGAGTAAGTTGGCAAGGCTGTTTAATGAGGGAAGGAGGAGAAAGAGCCAGGAGACCTGGACTCCAGCTAGAGGGGCGAGTCCCTTCACTCCCTAGTTGAAGGCCAAGTGGTCCCAATAAGGGACCCTCCAGTTTCTCTCACCAGGACTTGCTTGCATTCCAAGACTCAGTAACTTTATAATTTTGAAGGACAGCCTTTGTTTTTATTGGGCAGTTGTATGCTTAAAATAATTTTTCATATATACTCCACTTTTATCTCTTGGTCTTAGCTCTGTCCTCTGGATCCACAGAAAATAAGTTCATTATGTGTTCAGTGTGAATCCTGTAAGCATTTGAAGGCAGCTCTGCTGGCCCCGGGGAGGGCTCCCTCCCTCTGAACACAGTCACACATACTGTCACAGACGCACTGTTTCCAGCCCTCGCTGCGAGGACTCCTGCTTCTGCACCATTCAGCAAACCTCCTCTGATGTCCGGCTCCTTATTCTGCCTTTCTCTTGCCTCTCTGTAGGCAGACAGGGTCTCTGTCCCCACCCACACCCTCCAGTCAGTGCATTGTCAGCCTATTTGATGAGTGTGGCTTCTGAGAGCAGTTACTGTTTAGCATCAAGCGGCTGATAGCAAAGGAAGCACATATCCAAATCAACAAAGACATCAAACCCACGCACCAGCTCACTCTGGTATGGCTAAGAACATGTGGCAATTCGTGTTTTTGAGGCTTGGGAAATGCCAACATAAGGAATATGATCCTATCAGTGGGTGCTGTCAGGATACCTGGGGCTGAACTATCCCTTGGGAAAAGCCCCTTCCTCACCTGCTGATCAAGACTGCACATCCCCCACATGCTAATCAAAATGGGTGGGGTGTGTTCACTGTTGAGGGTGGGTACTGTTAGTTCAGATGACTTTATGCTTCCTGTAGGCTCTGTCCATCCACTTTTCTACTTGGAAGTTTGTAATGGTGTTTGGAAACTCCATCTTCTCTCTACTCCACAAAAGGAGAATGGAAGAACTTTCGCCTGTATTTTGGCTTCAGCATTCAAGTGAGTGTAGCTGCCCTCAGCTGCAAGGGTGATTATCACATAGCATGCAGGAAGGAGGGGCAATTCAAAGGAGACTCAGTAACATGGTGGCAAAAGCCTCTGAGGAAGATGGGGTTGTTTAGAATTCAGCTTTGCCTTCCATGTGTCGTTTCCCCGGGGGGCACAGGGACTGGTTGGTGCTCCAGAATGAGGCCGTTCTGTGTGACTAGAACCGTGTGTTTCTGCAGGTGCACCTGGCATTTCATGGGCCACCAATTTGTTTAGCAGTGTACTTGAAGAAAGTGTGCCCATATATATGTATGTCGGTCTTCCTTTAGTTCAGCAGATGAAGATTTGTTAGGCTTTTCTAGAGAGTAAGAGAAAAGCTATTACAACATCCAAGAAAACTCCCTTTCTGGGTAGATGCATGAAGTGCCTGATAGGCAACCTACCCCAGTGACCATCAAGATAAAGGAGAAGTGGCTGGTAAACTGGTGGACTTGCTGAGTGTTATACTTCCCAGAATGTCATGAACCCCTGGTGTTAGGGATGGCACTGGACACTTGATGAAGTCTTCAATCGCTAAGAGACACTCTGTATTCACTTTTTAAAGCCAGAAACACCGTTCAATCTAACTGAGGCTATCAGGGATCTACAGAAAATTGTTGGGGTGACTCTCAGGATAGTTTACGTTTCTTACAAATTTTATGTATTTAAATCAGATTTGCTTTCTTCAAGTGAGCAATCCTTTCTTTTGGGGAGAAGTTGTGGAAGCAGGTAGGGCAACTGCTACAAGCTATAACTCAGGAGGGGGATACACGGAAGGTCAGGCAGGACAGAATGATGTGTGAGATCATGTTAGAAATATCACCAGACTCCTCCGGGAGTTGTAAAGGTGCCTTAATTCTCGTCCTTGCCAAACATCCTATAATAGTATGACAAGATTTTATTTATTATCACAGTCAGGTTGGACTCTCACACTCTGGGTCGGCCATAGGCGTGTGATGTCAGTCACAGCTCTGACAACCATCAAAATGGTTGTTAGGTCATTAAGTCAAGGAGAGGATTTGAGATGAGACTCCAAAGAAAATTCCTTTTACCTCAGGCAGGAGTTGTACTTGTTTGCTTTTATTGGGCATCTGTTTGGTTTTCTGCGAAAAGGCCTGAAGCAAGGGAAGGAAAGAAATATTCTGTTCTACAACCAATCTTCTATAGGTACAGTACCATTAAAAGAATTTTTGCCTAATTATATATTTTAATAGATTGCTTTATACATATTGAGCTTTTAAAAGGAAATAAAGCGTATAAACATTCTACTTGTTAATATACATCTTTATATATAACAGCCTTTCTAGATATATGAATAAGTATATAAAATATACATGTTATTAAATACATATGGTCACTCTTCTGATTTTTGAAGCAAAAATGGATCTAATCAGAAGCTTCCATGTCTGAGAAAAAAGACATTTGGGGAGAAAAGAACAGAGGCATACGTATTTGAGGATCTAATCTGCTTATGAGAAACAATTCGGCAGAATAGTTGCTTCAATCTGTTTTAACCTAATTATTTCGTATTCTATTAACCTATAGCTTTTAACCTAATTATTTTTATGTTTAACTTATTTCTTTTAACCCATTAGTTTTCATCTGATTATGTTTAACACTTTATATATATATACATATATATATATATAATCTCCCTGGTTATAGGCCTCATATTTGACCAATGACTACACCTACTTATATTGTACATAAAATATTAAGATTAGATAATTTTGGAGGCTCAATTTTAAAATAAGCTTTAGTAACTATCATTAAGATAAATTTTAATAACCTATATTTAGAAATAATGAAGAGAAATTTTTAGGAATAAGGAATATAGTCCCAATTAAAACATGGAATAAAAGGGTGAAGAGAAAAATGTACAGTCTCAATCTTTAGATACTGTTACAAAAAAATGTCAAATGACATCCAAATATTTGGTTTCTTCTGTCCAGGTACTAGCCAGGCCCAAGCCTGCTTAGCTCCTGGAGAGCAGACGAGACCAGGCATGTTCAGGGTGGTTACAGCCACAGGCCCAAAACTTGGTTTCTAATCCCATACCAGAATGCCTTTAAAAATTAAATTTCAAATAAGAAGTCTACATTAATGTAGATCTGTAGGAACATGGAAAATGTTGGCAATGTTAATTGGGGTTTTGAAGAATTTTTTGCTCCAGTGGTTGGAGTTTGAAAACGGATGCAAAGGGAAAAATATTTTTATCATTTAAGGTTTCCTGAAAGAAATGAAGATCCTTTTAGCTTCTCGGGGATGACTAATGGGAGGCTATTGTTGATAAAAATATGACACTCAATTATAATTAGTTGAACAGGAGACAGAGCCATCTCTGTAGTGAAACCCTAATTAGAGGACACAGCTGATTTTTTTTCTTGTTTTACGGCAGGTCCCATCCCCCATTTTGTTTTAATGTTTCCCTTATAGCCACTTTAACACGCAAGAATGTGTTTAGGCATAATGAACTGTTATGGATTAAGGTTCTGTTATTACCATGTTATGGGGAGACTTGGATTCAGTTCTGAAAGGCCATCCAGTGTCTGTGATCTTTTGGCAATGCCATGTGTTTTCCTAAACAGTAGCCCTTAGAACTAAATGGTTGAACAATTTGGCCCTGGGATGTATTTTAAGAACACTCATGCCTGGCAAGGGCATGTAATAGCTACCATTTAACAATTCACCAGACAAAAATGAGTATCGGGTTACTGCCAGCTACAATCCCTGGATCTCAAATTTTTAATAATTAATGTGAGAGAAAATGAAAATGAATGCCACTTTTGTGGTTTTCAATCAAATTAGGTCCTAATATGGAAACTGCTATTATTCTCCAAACGTCTTCTGATCTGTTCTGTACAAAAGTTTGCCACAAAATGAATCATTAATTGGGCTGCCATTCTACAGTGTTTATGTATAAAGAGTTTCATTAATAAGATAAAATGTTGCAGAAATGTATATTACATCCTAAACAATGTAGCTTCTGACTAGGGAACTCAGATTTGTGTTGGATTATATTTTAAAATAAAAATGAATCATCCAGGAAATAATCTCTTACTAATGACTTTGAAATGCTAATTTTTAGCTGTAACTCCTGTGTTTGAATAAGTATATGGTAACAACTGAAAGCTTGAGCAACTTGGTATGAATAACTGCAGTTTTTACATTTACCAGAAAACCTTTATATGAATCACTATAATTTCTCCCTGCTCATATAAACAACTGAACAGTTTTGATATGTTGTTCAAATATCCAAATGTGTTAAAAATGAACAAACATACATAATGAGATTTTTCTTGCATTACTTTAAATATTTGGGAAAATTGGCGAGTAGTTGGTCTTTGTTTTTGGACAATTCAGTGATCACTCAGCTGCATGCAAGTTCTGGCCAGGAACTCTGGTGTGAGAACAGAAAAGATAATCTCTCTGGAATTTGCTGCTGGCTTCGGTGGGGCATCCTTGTCAAGGGCATTGAGCTGTATCAGATGGTTTCAAGTTGACCACTTACTTGCTATGTAAACTGGAGGTTCTCCAGGGAAAGAGAAATAGCAGGATGTAGAT
Source organism: Ochotona curzoniae (assembly GCF_017591425.1). Lineage (NCBI taxonomy): Eukaryota > Metazoa > Chordata > Mammalia > Lagomorpha > Ochotonidae > Ochotona > Ochotona curzoniae. The sequence continues at coordinate 34,548,822 of NW_024466502.1, read as the reverse complement.
GGATTGCTAGACAGATGTAGGTGGGCAGCGGTGGAAACCTAGGCAGGCAGAGATATAGATGTAGACAGATTTATAGAAGAGGTTTATTATGAGGCACTGGCTCAGGTGACCTCAAGGCTGAAAAGTCCCACCATCTTCCACCTGCAACCTGCAGGCCCCCAATGGCTGGTGGTGTGGCTGTAGGTCAAGCTGAAAGACCTTAGTCAGTTGTGTAAGTCTGGAGGTCTAAAAGCCAGAAGGGCTGATGGCTATCCTAGCTAAAGCAGAGAGAAAAATTGCCTTCCTCCATTTGCTTTTTCTATTTTATTATCTGGTCCCTTAACAAACTGCATGATGGCCACTGCATTAGGCAGAGTGATCGCAGTTGACTGTTTCAAATATTCATATCCAGAAACACTTGCAGATAACATCCTGAAATACCATTGTACCAGCTACCTGGGGCATCCTTTATCCTGGTCGAGCTGACATGTAAAATATGCCTTCAGAGTTGCTAATCCTCATGAACAAACTTTGCTTCATTTACGCCTCACTGTCCGATCTCAAAGGTTATTGCTGTAGCTTTCATCTGCAGTTGACAAAATGAATATCAGTAATTTAAAAACTGATTATACCCATAGTTCATTGCTGAAGGGGTGTGTAACAAAATGAAAGGACTTCCGAAAGATGGCAGAAAAACGGAGGTAAAAGAATGTTTCCATGACACGAGCTTTTCAAATGATCCTGCTCCCCTGAAAATCTCCAACAGAAAACTGTCTGTTCCTAATAGTTGTTCCGAGAGTTCTTCCCCACGGTCAAGGTCTTCCGAGTCAGGCTTGCTCTGGAGCAGCTGCTGTCATTCAGGGCGGATGCTGGTTGGGGCCTGTGGAGGCCAGCACTGCTGATGCTGTGCTAGCCTCAGGCTTACAGTGCTCTTGCTTGAAGGATGTCCTTCAGCTCTGCTCTGTGCCAGACTGGCCTGCAATCATCCTCTGCCTCTGGGAGTGGATGTCATCCTCACTTGTCTTTACTTGCCAGGCTGCTTCTCCCCCATGGCTGCTCTCTGGCCCCAAGTTTCCAGAGTGTTTAGCAGCCGCTTGATGCGTCCAAACTATCTGCATCACCTTATGTGTTGTGCCTGAGAAGTCAGTCCAGGTCTTGGTAAAATCATGTTAAAAAGATTTTGAAGAATTAAAAAGTTGCAAATCTTTCCTTAAACTTCTGAGGAAAGAAACCCTGCCTTGGTGTTAGGGCTGCTGTTAATATGTGTAAATGTCCTTCAGTGGTCTGGATATTTGCAAATCTGATTTGACAAAGGAATTACAATCCCCGGGGAAAATATATGTATTTCAGTAATGCATATGGGGACAAATTTAAAGTTTTATTTTTATTTGAAAGATATTTTATAGAGAAAAGGAGGGCTAGTTTAGATCAGTCAGAGCTGAGCTGTTCTGAAGCCAGGAGCCTCTTCTGGGTCTCCCACATGGGTGGAGGGTTCCAAAGCCATGGGCCATTCTCTGCTTCTATCACAGGGCATAAACAGGGATCTGGGTGAGAACTGGAGCTGAGACATGAACTGGGACCTTATGGGATGTTGGCACTCCAGTGCTGGGCCCCAGGAACAAAGGTTATTTCTGTCTTATCCGTAGGTAGCACTTGTTCCCCAATGTCCACAAAGCAGGTCTGGTTCAAACTTCTAATTAATGAACTTAAGTTGAGAGTTAAAAGGAGGTAGCTACTTAAATAAGGAGAAAAAGCAGTTTCGTATCTATGGTGTATATATATATATATATATATATATATATATATATATATATATATATATATATATATATATATATATATATACATTTGGTCTGCTGGTTTACTCCCCCAGATGACTTCAATGGCCAAGTGGAAGCCAGGAGCTTCATCTAGGTCTCATGTGGGTGCAAAGGCCCAAGTAGTTGGGACATCTTCTGTTGGTTTTCCAGGCACATTAGAAGGCAGGTAGACCAGGAAGTGGAGCAGGAAGGACTCAAATGAGAACCTATATGGGATTCTCGCTTTGCAATTGGTAGCTTAACTTGCTAAACCATCCCAAATAAATGCTTTTCAATGCATTATTTATTATATGTAAAAAGGCAAAATCAGTACTTAGACTTAACTATTTGGCATAGTCTATAGCTTATTCACAGGACTTACTAGCAAAAAAACAACAAAAACTTTTTTTAGTGCAAATATGAAGTTTATTTCCTTAGATATAGAATTAGCAGAGGAATGATGCAGAAATGAGGTAAAATTGCAACAGTTGCAAGTAAAAATTTCCCTTGAAATATTTACTCAGATTGGTGTTAAAGGTACTGATTGTCAGAAGTTACAGTTCTATAGAAACTAAAATTTGTTACTTGGAAAGTTGCAACATGGTAATCTTATTCTAGCGTTATAATTACAGGGGAGTTGAGTTTTGGCAGCACTGTAATATCATATATAGCCATCTTTTATAAAAGTATGCATTTCTGCAAAGACAGTACATACATACTGAATGCACTATTTTTAGAAATGTACTCAACATTTATAGTCCCTCCACCATGTCAACTTAATATGAATTCAACAGTGATAATGAGCTTATCAGTCATTTCCAAATAGCTCTGATATATTCAATTGTATGTTCTTTAAAGCAATGTATGCCTGGATAAATAATATACAGGGGATATATGTGGGTATGTAAAAGACTTAAGGTTGATGATTTGACATTCATTAATATTGAAATAGTACAGCAAAAGTTACAGTGACTTAAATAGATTTTAAGGACACATTGCTGAACACATGGCCACCTACCTGCTCTCTACAGCAATATGTATAATTAATACCAAATATAGAACAGATGAATTCCAGGAGAGACCCAGAAAAGTATTAAAGCCCACTGCAATCTTGAATGAGCCCAAACCTCAAGTATACAGAAAAAAAAAAGCATTGCAATCATGTATTTAGCTTTACTCTTCTAGCATATATCATAATTTAAAACTATATAAATTCACTTATATAAAAGCATTTTTTCAAGTGTTTCAGCTTACAACATGGCTTTATACTTGGCTTAATCATTTTTTTTTTTTTTACCAGTTTAATTTATAAAGCTCGTAATCTTGCCAGCAGGGCTTCAACTTCGGGAACTGACTCGTTTTTAGAAACAGAGCCAAGAATTTCCATTTCTTTTTTTCTGTTGCTTTCCACATTACAGGCTTCCTTCTTCTCAACTGTCTTGATCCTCCCTGTAGACGTATGAGTGTCTGGATTATAATTAAGCTCCTTGGCGGCTGGAGTCCTTGTGGAGTTGCAATTGATATTGTAGTGTGAACGTGACCCTTCTGTCAACTGCACTTTCTGATTTTCTATGGTAAGGAAGAAAAATAGAAAACGTATCATGTGTACAGGCCTTGATTATTACAATGATAAAACAATAGTCTCAGTAAACAAGCCCTCTTAAATAGATTAAATTTAAAACTAACCAATAAAGTAGTGAAAGACAGAGGTTAAGAACTGAAGCGTTCATTCCACTGGTGCTACGTTTATCTCTCCTCCTTTTACACCTGAAATGCTGATGCCTGGGTTAGAGCTTGGTCATATGTTTCATTCAGGTCGCTGCTCAACACCATTGAAATGGAGTGACTCTTCCCTGTTCATCCACCCCAAAACAACCTTCTCCCTTTTCATTTTTCTGTATCTTTTGCAAAACCAGACACACTGTACATTTGCATAATCTTCTATTGCTTCGAATGTGTGCTTTGCAAGAGCAGGTTGCAGTAGCTCCTACCCACAGACTCTTCCATTCCTTTGATGCTTGCAACAGTTGCAGCTGGGACGAAGAGAAACAGGTAAGCAGGAGTGCAGCAAAGGGCTCCTGTATGGGTGGCAGGAGTCCAAATCCTTAGGGCATCACTACTGCCGCCCTAGGTCTGCACTGACAGGGGGTTGGAGTCATGAGCCACAGTTGGATATCTAACTCGGGGACTCTGACACTCAACCAGCAGGAGAAATGCTGGCTCTGGGACATTAAATATTGTTTCAGCTTGGGGACCTGGAACAGCCCTGGTGCAAATAAGTGACTGGATAAACATGCATAGGCTAAAGAAACTGTTTTTACATATTGTGACTCAAGAGAAATACTTAGCTTGAATAATACAAGGGTATTTCAGAAAGGTCAAAGAAATTGGTGTTACGTTTATTTTTAGGGGGAAAAAAACCCCTTGAAATACATGCATATCTGGAATGAATATTATAAAAACATGATTAATAGCTTTAAACATTTTTGCACAATAAACTTAATTCCTTTTTCCCAAACTTTCTGAAGTACCTTCATAATTAATTCTTTTTTGAACAAAAGGAGGAAGAAAGTTTCTAATAAGAATTTTAAAAGTCAATTAAAAATAATGAATTTGGGAAACTGTTAAAAAAGCCTTGCAAATCAGAAGTGTCCCATAATTCAAGTATTCGTTATGAATACATGCCCACCTGCATGTATAGTGTCCATGCAATGTGTGTAAACACATTCGTTTATTGGTAAATGAAGGCAATTCTGACTTTCTAAAGCTGTGAGGAGAGAGTTGTGATGGCTAATGATGAAATGACTGACTTCCCTAAGAGATTTGGACTTAAGTGACGATTACAATGTACAACCTTATGGGTGACCTCTCTCATAGATCTCAAACTTCTTCGAAAACAGGCATATTCAATATTCATCTAACCTTGAGCAGGGCTTGAAAATGGCTTCAGCAAACCTGACATTTAAAGTTTTTTGGTTATTCGCCGAGAGATGTTCCATTATCCCAACAGTAATGACTTTGGAGCACAAGCAGTCACTCATGACAATGTGTTTTATGTGAGTGCTGAAAATTCCAACTGAAAACAGCTTGTACATTAAAAGGTGGCTGGTGAAGATATTTACTGCACTGTCATTTCCTGACCAGGGGCTTCCTGTGATGGATGAGCATTTTACACCATTTCTTGGACAATCTCTACAAATTTTTAGAAGTATGATCAGCTTTTAGCTGTTGGAAGAAAATAGACTTTTCTTATCAGGTGGGCAATTGTTACTTAAAAATCAAGATCTGACATAGTGGTGCTTTTTCTCTACAGTTTATGTGTTGTAGCTTATTATATACATACTATATGTGTAAAAAGAGTATTGTGAACTTAGTAGTCCTACACTTCCTATGACAACATGCATTATTTCCTAGAACACAGCCTCTTGCCTTAAAGACTGTTAAAGTGCATCCACAGTAAAGTACAGATTTTTAGTCACTTTCCTCCTCTAAATCCTATAGTTATTTATTATTTGGCTTCATTTAAGCTACTCATCCTGAGAGCAGCAAGAAACCAGTTTATTCTGCTAGTGGGCATGTCTACTTAAATGTTTAATGGCAGAAAAGAGATTAACAGGATTAAAATAATGGCCCTAGAATCTGAAATACACATAGAGGTAGTTTAAAAAGTTTGTGGGAAAACCTGAATTGAAAGATAAGTTTATTGGGGGCCTGTGTTGTGTTGTGGCAAAAAGTAAGCTGCCGCCAGTGTCACTGACAGCAACCCCTAAGAATGCCAGTTCAACAGTCTCACTGCTCCACTTCTGATCCAGCTGCCTGTTAATGTGCCTGGGGAAACAAGATGGCCCAAGTTCTTGGGATATAGCGCCCATGTGGGAGACCTGGAAGTAGCTCTGGACTCAGGGCTTCCCCCTGCCATACCCCTAAACCATTGCAGACATTTGTGGGGTGAACCAGCAGATGAAATAACTCTCCCTCTCTAATTCTTTCAATGCACAATCTGTTTATATTTATCTGTTAATTTTTTTGGAGTTTCCTCAAATATTTCTGTAACTTCTATGAATATACTTTATTTTAAAAATTGACAGGTTGAGTTAGAAAGCCAGAGAGCAAGCAAATTTTCCATCTGTTGGCTCATTCCTCAAATGGCTGCCATGGTTGGGGTTTGTCCAGGAGCCTTGAACTCCATTTGGGTCTCCCACATGGGTGCCAGGATTCCAGGCACGTACTCATACTCCGCTGCTTCCCCAGGTGCTTAAGCAGGAAACTGGAGTATCTGGAATTCAAACATCCCAGAGCTGACACTGCAGGCTGCAGTTTATCCACTGTGTCACAATGCCACCCCCTTTATCAAGTCCAATTTCATATGTGGCAAAATGAAAAAGCACATGGGATTTTATGGTAAACCTCAGGTGAAATCTAAACTCTGCTGTGGGGTTTTAACAGGTTACATCACCTCTCTAAGTGTCTGGTTTTAATAGCCAGCTGCAAGAAGCATTGTGAGGAGTAACATATCATCAGTGAGTTACTTACAGATAACCTTCCTTTCTCTTTGGAAGACACTTCTCATAAACATCTTCAAAGTATCAGGCTTTGACATAGATACTGGTCTGTTTGTACCAGCAAGGCCAAAATGCTACAAACTGAATAGCTTGGATTCATATAGCACCTTTATAAAGTATTTTAAAAGTTTGCTCCCTCATAGACTGGGAAAGGAAAAAAGCAAAAGGAATTCAAGCAACTTGCTGAGACTTGGTCAGTGACTAAAGCCAAATACTATCTCTTGGTGCCGAGGCTGTTCAAGCCATTCAAAAAGCTTCTTTCCAGAGAAAAGTGCTAAGCAATTCAAGGCTAAGTTTCATAATAATGGTGTTCTGTACTTAAACTTACAAATGCTTTCTGGCATACTGTGCTCTCATAATAACTTTATAAAGCAGAGAGTTTGGCTATATAAACTACTACAGGATGTCCAAGAAAAGAGACAGCTCCTCTTGTACTGTCTCAGGACTATGAACTTCAAGCACAGCTCTGATCTTACTACAATTCTCTTATAGGCAACTATCTCATACTTACTTTCTCTACAAGTGTTAAACGGGTCCTCCCTCTGTTCATTCAAAGAAGCAAATTAATGAGAATTCCACAAGCACCAACTACCTCACCATATTCTTTACCTGCTATACGTACTTAACACACACACACACACACCCCTTTCTTCCACTTTACTAGGACTGGTCAGCTTTGTAGACTCCATGCTGAAGACCAATCCTCATGACATGGACATCCCTTGGGCAGCCTCCTTTTTACCCTGGTTGCAGTTCCTCTGCTTGATGTGATCAATCACTCATTACAGTATGTTGGTTGTATAGAAGAAAAACAAAACCTCCCCTCCTCTTCACTTCCTGCTTCAGCAACTACTTCCACTCTAGGGCTTGAACATCTTGAAAGAACTGCCCACACCCATTTTCTCAGTGTTTCTCTTTTTATTTTTCTCTGGAGTCCACTACAGTAATGCTTATCTGTTAACTCTTCTGAAACAGTTCTTGTCAAGGTTACTAACGGACTGCTTTCTGCCAAAAATTAAGGATCATATATCCATATGGGCAGCTTAGAACACTTTCATTCCATCTGTACTAGATCTGAGCATGAAATTCTCAGAGTCGTCTGAGTTTCTCCTTTACTCTTTGATTGCTGAATTTCCTTGGAGGCTAAGATAAACAATAATAGATGGGCCTAGGCAAGCAAGAACATTTCCACCCTCTCCAGGAAACTCAAAGTAGCTGTGTGCTTGCTATAGGGATCAAAGGATAAGAGAAAAACTCAGATGATAATTTAGCTCCTCTGAGATTTCATGTGAAGAATGTTTCATTGGAATAAAAAGGAAAGAGGCCATTCTTGAGACCACTGAATATTTCTTTGAAGACTAGCTCTGCTAGAAATTCCTAGGTAATAATACTTCTTTTCAGGTGCTTGTATTTATCTTTCAGGTCTTTACAGTTCTCCCTTCTTGGTCTCCAGCCATGGGAGACCAAAACCATGAAATCCTGGGAATCACATCTTAAATTGCAAAACAGATCTACGAAATTGGGTTGAAAGAGATACTTATTCCACTACAGGCACAGAAAAGGATTACAAGGTAGGGAAGTCTCCCAAGTTGGATGGCTTATTTCATTTAGAAATCTGATTATAATGTTGTTGTAATATCAGGTGTCATTACTAGTACTTTTGCTTAATACTTATGAAGAACTAAATTCCATGCAAGACCTTGCACTTAGGTTCTACTTGGCTGACTTCTCCACAGTCGAGATGATAGAGCCCTGGAAGTCAGAGGGTGCTGTATGGTAAATGCGAGGCTTAGGTAAATTGCAGTTTGCAGCAGACGGGCTTATTTTCATATGAAATTAGTTACAGGATAAAAAACACATTTACACAGAGCTCAAAGAAAGGTAAGGCTGCAGTATCAATACAGAGGGCAATTTCACTTTTCTGAATTCAAATCTTTACCAATACTTTGCTTAAAATGCAACCTAAAAATATTAAGTTAGAAAAAGTAAACATTCATCTTAAGTTTGTGAGTCAAAGCCTCAGGTATTTTTTTTTTTATCACCTAAAATGTTAGAATTGTTATTCTGTATCTGTTAAAACATATTCTGTGTCAGACTATTGGTGATTGTGGTACAGGTAGGCAAAGAATCAGCCTCTGTTCTCAGTCTATGCAAGCCATAAGGGAATTCAATCCACACATCTTGTGTGTATTGGTTGCTGTGGAAATACATGTTAAGAATTGAATAAAATTGAACAGAAAGTTGAAAATTGTTGGAAAGGGAAAAGGGTTCTTAAACACAAGGAATTCCCTGGACTTAAAAATGAGAACAAAGACTGTGAACTCTATGCAGGGTCCCATGTCACTTTTGGCAGAGTAAAGATCTGGATGACAAAGCTCAAATAAACTCCAACCATTGCCATGGTCCCTTGAACAACATAAAGGACACATGAAACCAGGAAGGTTGCCCACAAGAAAGGAAAATGAATAGATGCAAGTTGGTATCCTTGGCACCTAAATAAGTAAATATCCCAACAATGAGTTAAGAAGCCAAGGCTAAGGCCTTGGCTGAAGACCTCTGGGGGGACCTTCTCTACTGCAGGAAATGTCAGTTATGGTTCCGGAAGAGGTATTGGTCTTTAAGTCAGTATTGATTTCCCAGCACACGGTGGTTCTAATGGGCACCAGCTTCTTAGAAGTGCCAACTCTCAGATTAAATATGAAGCTGAGCTGCTGCCTTTTGTGGTCAACCGTGCTCTGACAGGAGGGAGAAAGCAGAACACTGCTGTCCGAAACTGAGTGCATCTGCTCAGTCTTGAAATTTAGATTCTTACATATCTTTACCTTTTTGCTTATAAGCATTATTTTGACCTATGAACTAGCTGTTTCATTTCACCCTGGCAAAGGCATAACATTGGTGAGAGACCAAAAAAAAACCCCACCCTATAAATATAATTTTTAAACTACTACTGGGTCTACATGATAGTAAAGTGCGTGACAAATATATGTTTTTAATCTATGCAATAACTGAACAACTGCCAGCAGCTCATATCCCTGTGGCTTTCTTTACTATGATTTACTGATGCTATAAATAATTGTCTTGCCTTGGTTTCATTTTCCTATTTATTTTATCTTATATACTAAAAATGATAAAGAGAGCAAAAGGACATTTTGCATATAGTTAAAATCTTCTAGGAGTGCCAGAAACCTTATTGAAATCAATTGTGGAAAAACAATAGCAACCAAATGAATTTTCTCCCCCATCCAAGTAAAATAGACAAAGCAAATGCTATTTTAAAAAAATTGTGTGTGAAAACAGGAATTGACAAGTAAACTAGAACTTAAATTGCAGAGACTCTCATGAATACCTCCAGTCACCTTTTTCAATAGCACTGTGTCTTAAATAAAATTCAACATAGCACCACTGCTTGTAGTTCCCTGTGCTCAACTTTCCTAATTGAGACTTGAGCAGGAAGAAAACTAACAATGATATAGGCACTTGAACATAGCAGGGCCAAGTCCAGTCTGTTAGGCTTTAAAGAAAATGGTAAGGAAAACCCCATGCAGACAACTGCTTATTTGTCCGACTGGCAATATGCTGGACCCTACTTCCCAACTCCTGGCAATCCTAATTTGGCACCCACCCATATCTCTCTTGAAATTGCTCCTTCTAAAATCACCAAAGGCCTCAATGATCCTAAACTCAATAAAAGTTTCTCATGCTTTATTTTCTCTTATTCACAGTTAAAAATGTTGTAAATATAAGACTTTGGCTGGCACTTGTCCCAGGAAGATCCTGGGTGGTAGCTGTAAACCTTGACCTTTTGTTACTTATGGTGGATCCCTTAGACTGAGAGGTTGACACGGTGACCTGATAGTTTATGGTAACTGAGTGACTCATGGTTTGGGTCTTTTCTGGTAATGAATGACACGGGGTGGGGGGAAGGGGCAGTTAGCCAAGTCAGAAAGAACAGTCACGTGATTAGAGGGTTAGAATTTTGAACCAAGCGTTACTAGAAAGAACAGTCACGTGATTAGAGGGTTAGAATTTTGAACCAAGCGTTACTAGGCCAGCCTCTAAGGGAGAGATGAGCTGAAGTTTGAGTCCAGTCACATGGCCAGTGATTCCCTGAATCAGAACTTAATAATGTGGCCTCTATATAAATGCTGGACTCTGAGGCCAGGTAACCTTCCTGGTTGGCACCACAGCTGTCCCTTAGTATCCCTGAAGGACTCTTTCCAAGACCCCCCTTGACACAAAAGTTAGCAGACGTTCACATCTGTTATGTGAAACGGTATATTACTTGCATATGTACACATCCTTCCGTATACTTTAGAATCTTTATATAATACAAATGTGATGTCAATAGCTATTACGCTGTATTGTTTCAGAAATAAGAAAAAATATCTCTGCTCAGTTCCGTACAGACATAATTTTTTTCTCAAATGTTTTCAATCCAAGTCTGATTGAATCAGTGGATGCAAAACCCTTATATGTGGAGGACTAACTATACTCCGTGTATTTATTGTCACACATCGATGTGCTGGGAGGGTGATATGTCCCTGAAGACAATAAAAGCTTCATGCCTCTCTTCCTGTGCTGGTTCTATGTCCTTTTGCAATAATAGAGCCGTAATAGTAAGTATTGTGCTTTCTTGAATTCTGTAATTCTATCACATTACTGAAAATGAGGACATAGCAGGAACCATTGAATTTGTAGCCAGCTGGTGAGACGTGAGTGCTCTCTAGGGGACTCCAAACTTGTAGCTGGTGTCCACAGTGAGAACAGCCTTTTGTAAGACTGTGACCTGAGAGAATCTGTTCTACTCCCTAAGTGGTAACAAAAGCCACTGTAGCCTATTATTCATAACTTTGAATATGATCATATAATCAATACTAATGTGATGACATTGCCATTACATGTGGTCTTTCTATAGTTTGTAAGCACTTTCTACACACATTCATTCCTCTGATTCTTACAAGATCCATTTATGGGGTTTCACTAAGATGTGGAAGCAGGAGCCACAGCCAGAGGTTCCTAGTTAATGCAGTCTGTCATGACATGCGCTTTCTTTTAAGCTACCTCTCGGGTCTGCTTTTCTGCCCCTTCCTCTTCCTCCTCACTAACAGCTCCAGCGTTGACAATTTTCTCTAAGAAAGGGACAGCACATCTGCATTTCCAGCTCTGATAACAAAGATTCAACGTCGTATCCACTGTGGCTTCCCTAAACTTTTCCACAGTAAAGCTCTACCATTTTCAAACCAAACTTTCATGTTCTAAACAGCATCCTCTTTACACTAATATGCAACACCCAATAATGGCCTGTGTTTACCAGTGTTGATATGTTATTGACAGCTGTCTTGGCCTATTATGTATTGTGGGCACTAGTCTGTGGCTTGGCAACTACTAGGCAAATGTTTCTGAATACATAATTGCCCGCCAGCTAACAGATAGGAAATTCAGGGAAAAGAAGGTGGGGAAAAAAAACATGGGGTATGCTCTGATAGTAAACTAATTAATCAATACTGTGTCTGATAAACCCTTGATATGCTATTTTAGAATGACCCTAAAAGATAGGTACTAACATTACAGACAAGGAAAGTGAGGCTTAGAGAGATGTTCATCAATGCCTAAACCACACAGTCTGTTATTTGGCTCTAACCGTTTCAGTCCAAATCTTAGGCCTCCATGGTTACAAGGGCAGGAGGCATGCGAAACACACTGTGAAATGGAATGACCATGTCATTGACCAAGATACAGGTCTGGGAGAGAGGCTGATGAGTTGGTGGCTGTATTGAAAAGTAACCAGCTAAATAAATACTCTGGGAAGTAAACACTGTTGTGAAGCCATTTCTAAGCTGTAGCTCTTAATGCTCTTTTAAATGTTTTCCTTTATCCTACTTCTGAATTGAACATTAGATGCTTTAAATGTTCACATGCTTCTCTGGATGAATGATGTCATTTCTTTTCAATCCATGGAATCATGCAACATAGAATCCTGAGAACCACTGGATATCTGGTAGAGCCATTTACCCAGTGCCTGACTTTGTACTTGCTCAGCAGCCTAAGTTTTAAGACCTATGGTGATAGCTGCACACACTCATAAGGTAATACTGTCTCCACTTTGGTCTGTTCTGATAACTGTAAGCTCTACCTTCTATTTCGTGCTTGTTCCCTTGAAATCTCAGTCCTTGGCCTTAAAGGTTTGTTCCCCATGAAACCTGTATTAAGCACATCTAGTTCCTCATAGACCATTCATTTTTAACAAGCTGAACTCTCGTCTCCAAGCAAACTGTTCCTTCAGAGATCATGAGTTTAATTAGGGTCTAGCCAATTCATTAATTTAATCAATAAGTGATTAGCCCTGAAATTTTTAGGATCCTGTTATTCCTATTAAGAGCATGCAAATAATATACATTTAATAGCTCAGACATTAAAAACTAAGGGCAGCAGGATGTTTAGTACTACTAAACAAATGATCTGTTCACGGAATTCTTTTGACAATGACCTTTAAAATATATCCACATAAACAGTACTTGAAGTTAATTTTCAACAGATGACTAAGAATCTTCTTAAACATTCGATCCTATTCATTATTTAATTTTTTGGATATATTCAATGTTGGCATTTTGTATTAACACAATTTTTATGACTGTATACATAGGAATTTTTTCTCCCAGTTACCAGTAGATATATGTATATTAGCATATAGAAACTAAAAATGTTCAAATAGTAGGAAAACTAACACTCATCTGCCATGATTGATAAGAACCTATGCTCCATAAGACAAGTACCTTTGTCTTTTATTCACCAGGCTATCATTATACTCACATAATGAGAGGCTGATCTCATTTTTTCAGAAACAGCTTTGGAAGCTAGGAGGATCAAGATGGCTGAGCAGTGAGGATCTGCATCTACTGTGGTGAGAGGCATCTTAACACCCAAGGCAGACTCATGTCTCCCACTCAGCTAAAAAACTAAGTGGAGACTAGTGACATGTGTAAGTTGGACCAGGATCCAATTATCTGTGTGGGAACAAGCGTAGGGTCCCACAGTGAAATACCTATTATGAGTGGGCCAGAGGGCTGATGATGGAAGATAGAAAACAAGAATGGCACTGTAAGTGGTTTGTGGGGATAAAAGACCTCTCCGCAGCCCTCCTCCACCTCTCGTTGTGAGGAAGGGGATAGTACCTCAAGTGGATACACAAACGGTGTGGGCTCTCAGCCTACACCCTGTTCCCAGATGTGGCAGGTGCCTCTTGGGAAGGTGAGCATATCAAGCCGACAGTTAAAAGATGGCATTTCTAAAAGACCGTTGGAGGGAAAGCTTTGATTAAAAATAGTTATGGTAACCGCACACAACATGGAGATTCAGAAAAGCAGCAGCAAGAAACAAACCATGTCCCTGTTGCTATAGCTCCACTCCTGGTGTCCTGGGCAGAAAAAGGGGAGCCAGGGATAAAAATATTTGAGCTGAGGAATCTGATGGAAGAACACTTCAGTAAAGAAGGTATGAAAACTTCAGGTAGCATAGGAACTCACAAAACCAGCAGAAAAAGGAAAGTATTATATTTGTTGCTGTCACCCATCTCATGTTCTCTAATTCCCCAGCCAAAGGAGACTAGCTTGCTGGAAACGGGTAAGCAGACAGTGCTGCCGCCCCTTACCACTGCCACTGATTGGCAGCGAGTTCCACAGTTCTCCCTGCATTGAGGGCTATGGGATCTGAACAACTACTTTGCGTCAAACAAGTAACACTCTCCAAACCCTTGCCCCCAAAACATCAGGACTGAGCTGTTGCCAAGAAGCAGCTAACCTTTACCTTAAGTGGGAGCAGGCAGCCCTTTGCGTCCAGAAGTTCCCAGAGACAGCAGGGACAATTTCCAGGGCAGAGAGCAGGCTCTTATGAATCCTGCAGCCATAAGAGCTCTAGGCACCAGCCACAGGGCTACATTTGCTAGCTCTGGGCCCTCTAAAGACATTACCCTTAACTTGGGGCTAGTCACCAGGAGTGACTCATACACAATCACAGAGGACAGATCTGAGGAAGCCCCTTCTACAGCTCTTACTACAGGGTGCTGGGGCCAGAGTGCAACCCCATCACCCTTGTGTGGACCGAGGGCAGTCCCCTCTCTGCCCTGCAGTTACAGGAGCACTGCTGTTGCTGTGTCTGTCCTCTGTTGTGATTTGCACTCACCTGTAGAACTGGAAGGGCCTAGCCTGCATTTATTTGGCAGTCCAGAACCCCCTGCATAACTGGCACTCGCCCTTTGATAACTCAGCACAGAACCCACTATATCCTGCAAGACCCTGACTATGACAATTGATATTGCAGTCTTCAGAGTCACTGGAAATACTCCCTAGAATTTTAAGCAAAGATTACCTGCCTTCCAGTGCTCTAGACCAGACTTGCCAGTGCGAAATCTTCAACATAACCCATACTCACTTTGTGTACTGGGGCAAGGTCCCCTTTATATCTCCCAGAACTGGAGCTTGGGCTCTTGGTGCCACAAGCATCTGCGTTAGCCATACCTTGAAGACATGGGTGCTGTAAGTCCAACACTTGGCTAGTGGCACCAGTGAATGGCCATTCTATCCCACGGCATCAGAAAGTGAGATACAGCCTTTACAAGCTCTAGTGTGAAACTCACTCTGGACTCAAGCCAAACGCCTTTAGAATAAGCTCAAGTTCATGTCAAGGTTATACCCGTATTTCCAAAAACTGCTTCATCTACGACAACTGTGGTACTTCCTGGTACCGATTATCACCAAAGAAGTCACACCAAGGTTACAGTTCTGAGAATACCTAGAATCAAAATCAAGTCAGCAACTCAAGTGACACACCACATTTCCACGTAAACAATTATCTTTTGGGATGAAACCTGTTCCATAAAGAGGAAATACTATGCTAGATGTTCAGATGTCAATGCTAGAACAACAAAGCATGGCAGCTCCAAAGAACACAACAGCTCTCCAAAAATATCAGAAAAAATGGAAAGTAACAATCCTAAGGAAATTCAAGGAGATACAACAGAATACAACAGGAAAATAATAGGTAGCATAAATAAGAAATTCCATAAAGATACAGAAATTATTAAAGAGTCAAAGTTTTAGAAACGAAAACTTCAACTAATGAAAAAAAAACACTAGAATTGGGAGGTTTAATGGTGGAATAAACCAATTGGAACAGAATTTTTAATCTGGAAGACAATCTGTCCAAAATAACTCGGACAAAAAATGGAAAAGCATTAAAAAGAATGAAGAATATCCATATGAAGTACGGGATACAATTAAAAACTATTCACAGATTAGAGATATCTAAAGGAAAAAGGCATTTAAAAACTGACTGAAAACCGTTTGAATGAAGCAATAGGTGAAAATTCCCGAAGTCCTAAAACAGGTTTATCCAGAAGAGGAGCTCAAAGGACTCCAACCAGACTCAACCAAAACTGACTTTCTTCAAATCTTATTGTAGTCAAATTGTCAAAACTTAAGGATGAGAGAACCCTAAAGATATTATGAAAACACATATTTCATAGGAAGGAAAATCACACTATTAACAGGCACCAGAAATCATACAGGACAGAATGAAAAGATTTATTTAAGATTTTGGAAGAAGAAATACTTCAAGAATATTATATCCAGCAAAGCTTTCCTATAAGATTGAAGGAAGAAGGAGAAATAAATTCCAAGACAAGCAAATACTAGAAAAATTCGCCACTGGAACAGCCTTACTAGAAATCCTGAAAGGAATCATAATAAAAGTTAATATTATAGGGCCCGGCACGGTAGCCTAGTGGCTAATGTCCTCACCTTGCACAAGCCAGGATTCCATATGGGCACTGATTTGTCTCTCAGCTGTATCACTTCCCATCCAGCTCCCTGCTTGTGGCCTGGGAAAGTAGTAGAGGATGGTCCAAAGCCTTGGGACCCTGTACCATGTGGGAAACCTGGAAGAAGCTCCTGGCCCCTTCAGGCTCCTGCCTTCAGATGGGCTCAGCACTGGCCATTGCAGCCATTGCGAGTGAACGAGCAGATGGAAGATCTTTCTGTCTCTCCCCTCTCTGTATATCTGCCTTGCCAATTAAAATAAATAAATCTTTAAGAAAACAAATATAAAAATGCATGATGTTTAAATTCATTGAGGCAGATACAACCAGTCATCAAAGTGGCAGGAGTGGGGTGAGCATCCTTTCATCTTAGGGGCTATTAAAAGCAGCAGCTCATTAAAGAAGAAGAAAAAAAAAAACCAGACCTGGTCTACAGAAGTTCCCGCTGCACCTCCTAGCTCCTGGTGCTGGATCCCCACAAGCCCCAGCTCCAGCCTTGTATGCCATGTGAGAACCATCTGTGCCATGTGTGCCTTGCAGATCCAGGACAGTTGATGTAGATTTTACAATCTTTGGAGGAACTTGCACTGGGTCATTGTATCTGGAGGGCTCTGTCTGCATCACTGTTTCAGGACGTATCATGTATCATGTATTATGATCGCCCAACCCTGCTCCCATCCTGGGAGATGCAGGTAATGACCCTTCTGTATTCTGCAATATCAAACTTTAACAATCAGTACTAACTTTCTCAAATCCACTGGGAACTACCTTGAGGGACCTCTCTAGATCCATAACTTTCAGTGCAACATTTCCGGTATACCTTGAGGCATACTACAGGACTGGAGCAGGACTACGCTGCAGCAGTCACGGGACCAGGACTTTGGTTTCCACGAAGAAGGGACTGTTACACCAGATGCACAGATGTCAATGTAAGGATACAGTAAGCATGAAGAAGCAAAGTAATATGACACCTCCGCAAGAATATAACAGGTCTCCAGAAATGGATCTTGATCTGAAGGAAATCAATGAAATGCCAGAAATAGAATTCAAAATATGATTGTCAGGAAACTCAGTGTAATGCTAGGGTGCACAGACAGCAAAGAGAAATAAGTGATGTGAATACAAAATTCACCAACGAAACAGAAATCATTAAGAAGCAAATGGAAATTCTGGAGATGAAATCTTTACTGAATGAAATAAATAATGGATAAAATGGACAAAAACCAAGGTACTTGATGCCGCCTACAAGAAACTTGCATCACCAGCAACACACACACAGACTGAAAGTGAAGGGCTGGCCAAGGGGATGCCAGGCAAATGGAAACCACAAACGAGCAGGACAGTTGTACTCCTACCAGGTAAAACAGACTTTACATCCAAAATCGTAAAATGACACAAAGAAAAACATCACATACTGATAAAAGGATCAATTCAGCAAGAAGATATATCATAAATATTTATGCAGCTAACACAAAACTATCCAGACATATACAGAAAATCCTATTCGATGTCAAGGGAGAAATACACTCCAATAGACAGTCCACTGTCACCAATGGGCAGATCATCCAATCAACAGATACAACAAGTTGAACCACAGTGTTGTACAAGTGGATCTAAGAGGTATTTACAGCACACTTGATCAAGCAGCTATGGAATATCCTCTTCACATCAGCGTAAGGAACATTTTCTAGGTTAGATAATATATTACGCCTCACATCAAGACTCAGTAAACTTAAATTAAAAGCATACTCAGCACAAAGGAATAAAACTAGAAGCTAACACTAACAACAGAACTTTAGCAAATACATGGAAATTAAACAACATGACTGAATGGACATTGGTTCACTGAAGAAGTTAAAAGATTTGGTTTTGACATAAATGAAAAAATGTTAGACCTCAAAACCTGTGGGATACAGCAAAAGCAATATTAATAGGAAAGTTTTTTAGCATTTAGTCCTTACATTAAAAAAGTAGAAAAGTCTCAAATGAAATTTAATGATGCATCTTGAGGATTTAGTAAAAGACAAACCAAACCTCATATTAGAAGAAGGCAAGAAAGAAAAAGAGCAGAAATAAATGAAACTTTACAAAAAAAAAAAGCATGTAGGATGGACAAAACAAAGTTGTGTTTGAGAGAAGATATTCAACAGACAACTCTTTAGTTGGAATAAGAAAGAAGTAAAAGGAAAACTCAGAGATGAAAAAGGGGACTTTAAAACAATCACTAGTTAAATACAAAGGATTGGGAACAATCACATACTGACAAATTTGAAAATGTTGAGGAAATGAATACTTTTCCGGATATGCATCACATACAAGAGGAAATCAAAGGAGAGAAAATCTACTCAGACCCCTAACAAGCCAGAAGATTGCGACAGTAAATAAAACTGTCTCATCAAGAAGTCCCAGACCTGATGGCTTTACTGCTGAAACCCATAAAACCTTTAAAAGATAAACCAACTCCAACACTTTGTGAACTATCCCAGGTTAAACTCTTGAAGCTGAGTTGGAAGTGGAGCAGCCAGTACTCAAACCAGCCACAAGCTTATCAGTTTCACTTAACCTAACATAAAATGTAATTTCAAAACATGAAATAAAAAGCTAAAGAAATCTTTGAAATTATTTTTTCGTACTAAGTCATCTAAATTACCTGTGCACTTTGCACTTACAGCACATCTCAGCTGAGGCCAGCTGTCCCGCAGAGGCTCCACAGGACTGCTGCCTGCCACACTGCACAGCACAGCACTTACAACACGGAGTTCCTAATAGCGCTATGACCCGTAACGTTCTGCTAGCTGGATAGATCTTCATAGAAAATTTTAATGATGAGCCCTCACAAAAATTAGATTCCATATTATTAGAACAGTAAATTAAAATGCATCTAGGAGTCACAACAAAAACTTTTCAGTTTGCAGTCCATATCAGTAGAAATGAATAGCGTTCACTTTGCTATTCTTACTAAAAATGCTCTGTAAGTCACAAGTCATTCAATAGAGAGATTAATTCGTTTGGCTACGGTGAAAGTTACCAAGATCAAGATAATAAGCCCCATTTCTATTTGTAAACTAGGCTTTTTTTCTGTGGCCAGATTATACGTTAATCATGACCAGTCATAGGGAAATAAACTGTATATATATCCAAAAAACCTTACTATTGAAAGAAAAGTCTTCAAATAATGAAATTAGGTAAATAAATGTATTAATGCAATATGCAAAATAATGGCACATTCTAATATTTGGCATTTCATTATGATCTTGTTTTTCTATAAAGAGAACCTTTATACATTTCTAGGTAATTTGGATCTGTGTGACTTTTCTCGGTGGCAAAATAGACGACGGGTAAGGAGTGAAATGCACTGATGACCCTGAATGCTGACACTGAGAAATCTGGAATTCTGTCGTGGTCGGAACCACACACATCTATCTAGACCTAGAGACCAGGTAACCGGTTAGAGTCCTGCGCTTTCTTCATAGCTCTTAAATCATTTTAGTAAAATCGATGAAAATCAGAAGAGTATGTACTGAATGTAACCCTCCTTCTTCTCTGCTGTTTTTCTTCTTCCTTTTTCCCTGCTATTTTTCTGTTCTTAGTGGATCAGGACCTGCTTTGGAGTGAGTTTCACAGAGTTCTCAATTTGGGGAGTTGATAGACTAGCCTCTTTTGATTGTTCTATTCATAGCATCTCAGCACTATCTCAGTCTCGATTGATGGTACCAAGCTTCATTATGAAATCCGAAACTATTTCCAAGATTTTAGTTTTATGTATTTCTAGAAAATGAGTGCAAAAAAGAAATCTGGCATGAGTCATAGACACTACCTTCAAGGAAGCAGCTCAGACTGGTACACTACTGCCTCCTACTGGCAATTACAGGAAAGTGTCTAGAGAACCGTATTCCATTCTATTCACATTTACACACCACTGGCTTTTTCCCCTCCAAAGGATTAACTCCCTCCACAGGAACCTAAGAATAAATATTGATGTTTCTGACATTTTCTGAATTATTTTTCTGCTTAGACTATTAGATTTATAACAAAAATCCAGGAAATACCTTGAGCGTAAACCTTACTCCATTCCCAAAAGGACATTGGTTTTATTTACAGGAAACTCAAAAAACATTATTATTTTAAAATTCTATCATTAGATTATACTGATACAAATTTTTCATTTTCACTTCTCTTTTCTCTACAGAGCTTAACATTACATCTAAGGAAAAGGTAAGAGAAAAAAAATCCATACTTCTAATATCTATTAGGATCCATCTTCTTATTAGTAATTTTTATAAGAATGATGTAATGGTATAGAAGGGAATATAACAATCTGGTAGACCTACAAGATGGTGGGAGCACATGACAATTGTGGGTTTATAATATAAACCGGTTGTTTCTAGAACTAGCATATTTAGATAAATGTTTTGAGTGCTGGTTGTGGCCTCTTGTTCTCAAACTTCAATTTAACTTCTGGTGGTTTGGCAGAGTCAAAGAATATCGACCTTAATTTTAAAGGTGCGATTTTTGATCAGCAAGATAAGTCAGGCAGAGGACCTTTCAGAGCAGTCTACTCCCTTTTAATGAGGAAAACACTAAAAGCTATTGGTCAGTGTCACCAGTTATTTTCTTCCAAATGAAATACCAAGTTCTGTTGAAAGAAAAAACAAACCCTGCACTGAGATCTCTGTGAAATTGGTTTCTGTAAATATCTCATTCTAGTGCAGCACTGGCTCAGCTGGTGCTTGCTGGGACACTGTGGACACACAATCCAACTGGACCGACAGCTCCCTCCTTCCATGCACTGCGAGAGATTCCTGCCTCAGGCCTCTCCTGCCAGCAGGGACTGTTAAAGACTGGCTTTCACTCATCTTCCTGGGGCTCTGGAGCACCTCCTGTCTCTATGGTAACACAGAAACACAAAGCCCTAGAAATGTATAGCAGCTAGAAGAATAAATTAGAGTGTGGTACTCTTGGTTAACAACAACAACAAAGTGTTAAGGTCAGGATAAAGGATGATAAGATAATATGAAGATATTGTTGGCTCATTTCTCTTACTTCCTTTTCTTAAAAAAATATATTTGATTTCTTGAAAGGCACATAAAAAGGGAGAGACGGGGGAGTGGGGAGGGAGAGAGAAGGAGATGGATTTTTCAGGCGTTGGTTTGCTCACTCATTTAGGGCGGGACTAGGCTGAAGCCAGAGGCCCTAGCACTCAATCTTGGGCTCCTCTGTGGGTAGCAGGGCATCAGGCATTTGCACTTGGAGCTGTTGCTTCCTACAGTGTACATAAGCAAGCAGCTGGACTCTGAGGTGAAGCTGGAACTTTAACTAGACTCCTCCATTTGGATTCAGGCCTCCCAGGCAGCATCTTACTAACTGTGCTGCATCGCAACCCCAGCAAATATCATTGTAAAAGTACTACTAGCATTAGCACAGAAAGTAATAGAGCTTATGGAATTGTCAAATACATGTTATTTGATATGAAAAAAAATTACTGGAAATTCCCTTGAGCTGGGCATAAATTTCTAGTGATTCATGATTCATTAAAGACTTGAGATACATAAGAGTTCTTAGTTGATTCAGATATCAAGTAGAAAAAGAAAATTTTTTCATATATATCCCTGAATTGTTTGCGTTATAGACAATATACCCTATCATGTGGCAAAAATATTTTCTATTAGCATTACTTAACCTTATGATGTTAGAGAGTTGTTAGTCTTTTTCAGCATGGGACATCACATTAAAAGTAGGACCCAGTAGTCCAGTGGCTGAGAGTAACCAGAGGGTTTATGTTCCTTAATTTTTAGCTCATTCCAAACTAATTCCCGGTCATAAACAGCACCCTCAACTCAAATGGACTGTGCTAAACACATCGAGGAACACAGGATGAAAATACTCAAAAAACCTGCAAGTTTCTCCATTAAGGAAGACAGAGTTCATACAGACATCCAGTGAAGACACATGAGATTATACACAGGGATTCCATCAAGCCAAGGACATACTGCTCATCACTGATATGGGGTTTCCTAGGAACTTAAGGATGTCTACCAAAAATGCTGTAGAGCTGCTGTGCCTCAGGACAGGATCTGTTGAAACATTTCAAACACCCGATTCTAAATTCTGTTTTTTGAGACAGACGCCTAGCAAGTAATCTATTAAACTTTAGGGAAGCTAGTTACAGAGTTGTTGTTCAGGGTTTGAGGTTTCTTTAATATGCACTTTTTAAAAACCCAATCAACTGAGATGCAGCTGTAAGTTACAGCCACTAGAGGTCAGACAGTTACACCTGTCACCAACCATTAAATTTTAGTGGACATTGAAATGCCTTCAGTAGCTTTTGAGTGACTTAAAATACGGAGCATAGTATATTATTTTCCAACTACTATGTTGTCATGTGTATAATCAGTTATTCTATTTTTAAATGTTTCAGGTTTTACAAATGTACTAATTCTCTCTCCTGCCTCTATGTGGAGCAGTACACAGCACCAGCATGTTTGGTGTTTTTATTAGTCCATTTGGTAAATATAATCCTCATGAACCTTCCAGTTTGAAAATTTTCATCTCAAATCCATTTTTCTCCTGAAAAACCAGAATTGTTCTGCTATGCATTTAAAGCTTCACTGATCAGTGTGGGTTACACTGAGAAGGTCCTTCCCTCATCCGTCCAGTGAACTTTGCTATGGGCATCACTGAAGTACTTTTGAAAAAAATCAAAACTTGAAATTGTAAGGCAATCGACAAATATGGAACTCAGATTTAGTTCTAACAAAATCATATTCACCTTTTTTATCATCTTATACAATAATGAGAATATAGTTTTTTCTTCATTTCAAGATAGGTTTCATAAGACATTGGTGACCAAAAAGGCATTCAAACGTTTAGCCCTTATGAAAGCTCAGGGCCACACCAGGGATGTTGGAATGAATCTTTCCACAGCCCAGTGAGGTGTGACTTCTACCGTTTCCTGTTCACAGTCAAAAAAGCTTTGAGGAGTTAAGACACTTGTTCCACTCATGAAGTAAATTAGGGTGGAGCTTGGCTCCAAAGTCAACTTCTGCTATTAAAAGCAGGACTTTGCATGTAGATGGCTGTGTCATATGTCATCAGAGTCTATATTCAAGAAGACAGTCTGTTTCACAGTTCTTTGGTATATTCAGAATACAAGATGAAAAATATGCTTTCAGTCATGCAGTCAGAAAATACTGAGTATATATAGTGGGCCATACTGTTTTGAGTTTCAGGGAAATGGCAGGGAATAAACAGATGGTTCTTGCCTCTAGCGAGTCATAACCTAACCAAACTGATATGTGTATCTCCTTATGTATTTCCCTATTACCTTCCCTATAGAGCAAGGAGAATCAACAAGAACAGCTCCAAGTATTTTGGGTAGTCACTTATGCTTCTTGCTTTTAAAAAGGCATTATATATCTGGTATCTCTATTGCTCTTAGAGAAATAAAGACATGTGATTCTTAAAGACAAAGGTTTACTTCCTGTGGTTGTTAGATCTTTTGTAAAACTGCTTAGAGTTTCGGGACAGGGAATGTCATTTGTAGTAGTAGAAACGTTCTTCAACAGGTTCATGGAATATGGGTAGTATGAAAAAACTACACATGGATTTCAAAAATCTTTGTGCAAAATCCTCTTCTAATTTTGCTTTCTAATAATTTGTTGAAGTATCCTTGTTGGTAGTGAATGAAGGGAACAAAAGCAATTTGAAGCTAATGAAACATAGGTTAGAGAAATTTTCTTAGGAAAATTAACAGACTAGCATATCTAAGGGACTCACTCACTGAATGGCAAGAGACAGAGAAGGAAAAAAAAAAAACTGTGAAGAAAGGTAGCTATGGAATGGCCAAATCCAGCAGGTTATAAAGGATGAACTCTAGGATTTGAAGGACAAACGTATGAGGGCAGGGACGGACTCCTAGCCAGGAGGCCTGAAGTTGAAACACTTGTTCCAGTTGCAGCTGGGCATGACGGCTGCCTGCAGTGCTTTTCCACTGAGGTCGCCTTTTCCACTACTATCCTGGTTGCCAGGGCTCTCCTAGAGGTGACTGGTAACCCAAGTTCATCGCTCCATCTGGGTGGTTCCTGTGAGATCAGTGTGGTAGCTCTCCATTCTGTCCACAATGAGTCCGAAACCAGGCCAAAGTGCTCTAGCACACACAGTCCTCTGTGGGACCTGCCTCAGCCCTCCCCACTCACTGCCTGTTGTCCAGTCTCACAGCTGCTTTGCTTTCTTTAAAGCATTTAACATAGGCATACCGTGGCTGTTATTAAATATTTAAAATCTGTCTCAACTACATAAAAAAATTTTTCTCGCCAGGTCCTAATCCAAATGGTGATAATAAAGATAACAATCACTTATTCTTGTGCCTCCGTGTAGCACACAGTGCAAGGAGCTTTAATCAGTCCTCTCCAGTTATTTCTCATGTACCCTAGGAAGTTGTTAATGACCCCAGTATACCAAAAAACCAAACCAAACCACCACCAAGGAACAAGGCCAGGAGGCCAACTGTTATCTGTGAGACAATGCCAATGTTCTTGGCTTGTACTGTGACCCCTTTTGGGGTTCCCTGCAGAGGGCTCAGCCTGGCAAATTAAAAGCCCTTTTGTGGGAGGCAAGGTTAGCCTTCTCCCCTTCCTTGCTGTCTCTACAGATTTGGTTTTAACTGAGCTCACTGCCACAGAACAACCTTCTCGTTTATCGAGCTGTACGCTTATTGATTTGTTTGTTCTTTGGATTTACATGAAAGGGAACTAAAAACAATTTGCTTTGGCTCATCTGGTTAGCTGCAAACTGTATCTTTGCAATGATTTAGTTCACAGGCTGCCCTTTAATGGGAGTATTTTATATATAAAAGGAAAAACTGTAAACATTTCCTCTTGGCTCTATGATTTACTCTTTATATTTTAGAAAAATTCTCTTAATCCTTCTAGATTTCAGCACATTGCCTTTTGTTCTTTTAATAAACATCATCTTTTATATGAATAAGTCAAACTTACATTTTTTTTTTGTGGCCAAGAAAACAAAAAACAAAAAACCAAACCCACATGTAAAGTCCCTTGAAAAAAAAGATCACCAAACAAGTATAGGGACTGCAAGTATCATCTCATCACAAACTGTGAAAGCAGCTGTGTTTAGGCCTCTGTGATGTCTCCAGCAGACAGATTAGGAATACACTCTATACACAGGACTGGTAACTCTGGGCTAAAACAGAACCGTTAGTGCTTCAGGAATAACTGATGAATACATGTGTTTCAATGGAGTGCAAAAGGAGGGAAAAAAATGTTTCAGAGTGTCCTGTCATCAGCTAGTTCACTATGCTATCATGCAGTATCACTAAAGCTATGGTTTCAGTGATAAATTCCGCAATATGTGATTCTGTGCTAAATCAATAGGGTTAGGTGAGTGGATATCCAAATTCTGAATAATACCACTGATGAGAATGTCAACTCTAACACTTATGAATTATAGCTCTTCATCATTTGAAAATAATCTGACAGCTTCCTCTTAAAGCATGATAACAGCAATACACTTCAAATCAAGTTCAAGGATTTCAGGGCATCTAACGTTATCAAGGTAAGAAAGAAATTAAGGAGGGCTTTTTGGTGTGTACAGTGTACACAGGATGGGTTTTGGGAAGAAAGTGTGTTCATTTTTTAGAAGCAAAGAAACAGCTCATATCTCTCTAAAATGACAGAGCTTTTGTAAATAACTTCCTTCCACCGTCACCTTCAAATAGTTCAAAAGAGATGTATCAGTGGCATTATTTTTAATAGTAGCTAATACATTATGTTCGGGAATAAACTGGGAAGGAGAAACAGACTAAAAGAACCATGGAAATCTCTTGTCTAAATCTAAGCTCTCTCGCTCTTCCTGTACTCTTGCCTTTCCACGTGTTTCCTTAGGTCTTGCTGCCTATCAAACAGAAGCAGGTTTGTGGACACATTAGCACACACAGCATTCACTGAATCCTGAAGGGAGGTAGTGCTTCTTTATCTCTGTTTGCTAACAAAGAAACTGAACCCACAAGTTAAGTGGATTATGCTAGTGACAAAGCTAGGAAAGGGCAGAACCAGAATAGAAAGTCTGTTTCAAGTGGCATATTGTCCTTGCCTCCTTTTTGATGACACGTTAGGTATTCGGTACCAGGAGGCATCTCCATTGCCTAAGAGTCAGTGTAATATGAAGAGATGAAAAATAGAGATGGAAAAGTGGGCTTGTTGGTGATTGTGGGGCAGAAGGCAGAACCCACGAGTACTGCAGGAGACTCCAGCTGCTCCAAGTTTAAGGAATTCGGAGAAGCTCTGACATTCACACTTTCACACACACACTAACACACAGAGACGGATCTTTAATCTTGCTTTTATGTGCAACCTATTTTGGAGCTGACAATTTCTTTCATATTTGCTTTCAAACCTGAGATAACTTCAAACTCATATTCAAAGCTAACAGTTTAGTAGATAAAAGTTGAAAAGCCCCAAACAAAGGGCCCACTGCCTGTGATTTTATGTCTTTCCGGTGTAACTTGACCAGCCACAAAATAAATACTTTGTGATCTCCAAGATGCATTCCCACTTTCAAGTTCTTTGTTTCTCTGAAGAAAATGACACTGAAAATAAAGTCATACACATTGGTGTAATCTTCTGTAGAAGAACACGTAGATAAGCCCCAGAAAATATGAGACTCAGTCATTTACCCTTTCCTCTGAAATAAAAGGAACAGGCAGAACCCTAATTTCAGATAACATGATTACAGGACAGTTTCTAGCTATAAATTTGCCAGTTACGATGGGCCGCCTTTGGTGCTGAAGGGATGCCATGTAAACTCGTTATCTTACACTGTAAGAATGGCATCAGCAAGGCTATCTATTCACATCAGTGTTCCCCTGCAGGAAGAAATGAGCCAGCTCACAGGTGGCTGTCAGGCAAGAGTATTCACAGACTCTGAAAGAGCAAGCAAGAAGCAGTCGGGCTTTTGGGGACAAAGGTATTTAACAAACTCAAGGATCTTTTCCCATCGCAATAATGTATGAAACGCATTGGTTCACTAATGATATGCGCTGTTCCTTGTTGTAACGTGCGAATATGTTACACACTTGCTTTGTCATAGCAAATGTAATCTGAGTTTCTCTGAGCTAGAGGTGCACAAAGTTTTGCAGGACAGGAAGCCTTTGGCCTGGCTCCTGTCAGAGGTTGATCAGCTTATACACCCATGGTAAACACATTCTAGAAGCGGATCCTATCATCACACATCCTCCGGCAAAACCATGTGCACCAAAGCGTTACAGAAACAGCCCTCTGAAGTAGAACAGAGCCCTGGCACAACAGCGAAAAACACTGCAGAGACCAGAACCTTTCATGATCTTTGACAAGTGATGGTATATAGAACAGTAACGGCTTCCCAGCCAAGAAGATGCTGGGGGTTCATGTAAGAGCACCATCCTCTCCTTCTCTTTGTCTGCTCCGAGTTGAGCTTCCCTGTGAAGAGTGAGTCTAGACCAAGCAGCAATATTAAAAACAAAAGGTTAGAGATCATCATGGGACATTAATTATGCAAAAGGAGGCAAACTGAATTTAATCCGAAGCAGCAGACTGGATGCAGGAGGAATTTTCTCTTTTTGACAGAAGCAGTTAGGAAAACATTTATGGTAATACCACAGCATCTGCTGATTACAGTCAGAGCGGCAGGACACCAACGTTAAATCACTGAGCCAGCCTGACAGCTCCTGGGTGCTCCAGTCACATCGCACAGCAATTTACAGTGAAATTCATCCAAGTCTAAAAATCAGCCAACGCACTTAAACCAGAGAGGAATAACTCCGTTTGGACTTAAAAATATATAAATAAATAAATATATAAAAGGGGATTGTAACTGATAAAACTTTAGTATAAGTGTCCTCCACAAATACATTCTTAGGAGGAAACAGAAATGCTTAGAACTATGAATGTACTTTGTGATTAAGGAGGTCAGGCAATTTATAGGAAGATAGATTTTATGTGGTTACAAATACAAGCAGTGGAGATTTTCAACAAGAAGTCAGTAACAAAGCATGACACCACCTTTTGGTGTTTGGGAAGTGGTGTATTCGAAGAACCTGAAGAATAATTAATTAGAATAACCATTTTAAACTCTACACTGGATGCTAATCAAATATGGGTAAAATGAAAAGTTCAGAGAAGCAGTAAAGTCCAAAGCTGCAAACACCAGGAAGATTACTCTAGCAAGTGACTCCACAAGGACAAGCAGGACTATCATGTGCCAGCATTGCCCGTTTGGGAATTTGCTGAGATGGTAATTAAAATAACGAAATACGACATGTATTAGTAATGAAGACCTTTCTAGTTAGGTGTTTCAGAGGGCTTTCTCGTGGTCAAAACACACTGGGGTTCAAATTTCAATCCTTGAATGACACAAGAACCCAGAGAACAAAGGATTGTACTGAAGCCTTCCGAGATTAACATTCACAAAAGTAAATGGCTCATATTTTATCCAGAATCAACACCAAAGATTTCTTTCACCCAGTGGCTTTGGGACTTCAACTTAATATTATTCATAACATGAGAGATTGAAATAAAGAAGAAACAAAAACTTCAAAATGATTATTTTTGAAGGAAGCCATTGAAACTGTGGTCCACTAGGGATGAGTCTATTGTAGTCTTTTTCTCAGCTAGATAAATTGTTTCAAAATATGTTTGCTACAGCTAATCACTATCACAATATTCATCTGCACTTGCAAAATCTGAACCTCTTTAATCAATTTCATTTCTCAAACACATTACAAACATCTCTGGACTTTTATTTATAAACATAACCTATTGATGGCACAAGTGCACCTGGGTAATCAAAACCACTGACAAGAAAAACAATAACTGAAAAAGGTCACAAAATGGATCAATTGAAAACTTCAAGCTAAAAAATAAGTTCACTCATAACTGAATAATGGATCAATACCTGTTTATTGAGCACATGATATAGAAGACACAAAGGTAAGAACCACCAAAATGATCATAGTATTGTCACTGATCTAAAAGGGACACATGACCAGACAACCTGAGTTGGCTTATCTGGAGTATTATGGACATACCAAGTGTGTTGTATTCATAGCAAATGCTGAAGAATTCAATGGAACGAGGTTTTCTGAAGGAGAGCAACGAGAAGGTACAGAGCACTAAAGTAACGACAGAACATAGAAATATGAGAGAAGACTTCCAGGGAATCCTATGTGGAATCTAATCATACTAAAACTGCTACCACAGGCCCCAGTTGCAGACAGTTATGATTCAAAACAAGGAATACGTCAGGCAGACGAACATGTGAAGACAATGAAGAAAACGCCTGATCTACTCAGAAGTTTCATAATAGACGAGTTTAACTCCAAATAAATCCTCCATCTTCAAGAGTTGCTTGCGTATTAAACAGTGGTCGATCTGAAAGCACCTATGGAAAACAGTGACTGAGGGAGAGATGCCAATCTTGGGGTAGGAGTCTGACTTGACAGTTGAGAATCTGGTCGGTGACCCTGGATTCCATCCTTACTGGCTCCCCTTTCAGCTTTCTGCTAAAGTGAACCCTTGGAGGCAATGATGATGACTCAGTTAGCTGGGTCCCTGTCACTCACATGGAACACCCCACTTGAATCCCTGGCTCTTGCCTTGGGCCCCACCAGTTCCCACTGGCCTTTGAAGGCATTTCAGGGGTGAACCCATGGGTGGCAAGCTCACTTTATCTGTCAGCTTCTCTTTCACTCAAAATAATAAATAATTTTAAATGTGGATTTCCTGATAAAGTTGAGAGTGTTAACAATTTTGTAATTTTTTTTTTTTTTTTTTTGCTTCAGGAAAGTCTCCTGAAAGGCTACAAGACACCTGGGGAAACTTAAAACAGAAGGTCCCAGACAACCTGAAGACAGAGAAAGAAAGAAAAGTGAGAGAAAGAAAGAGAGAGGCATTCCAGTTAGCCAGAGGCAGTTTGAGCTTCAAGTGTTTTGTTGGGAAAGCAGCAGACTTCTGCTGTCCACACCCTGTCCTCTTCCTCACCCACACAAGAGGAAGGAAGGAATGAGCTGGGGAGATGGGAAGTGCAGGTGGTATAGTAAAAACAGATGAAGGAGCTAAAATGGGTTGCACTAAAATAAAAAAAACAAACACAGTAGTCATTGGCAAACAGATGGCTCCTAATAGAGAATAAAATTTGATTAGACAGTTTGCTAGAGTATATATCTGCTTCACCAGAATCAAGTGAGAAATTGTTAGGCAAATTGTGAAGGAAAACTTCCCTCTTCGTGGAAGAGAGCAGAACTCTGAGGAGGAGCATGAAGACTGCTATTCTGCAAGTTTGGATGGAGGCAGAATGTGATAGAAGTTCTTTTCTACATAGATCTTGATGGCAGATGTTGGGGAACAAATTGGTTTTAAGGTTGGCGTATTCAGCACACTAACAGAAAAATTATATGAGGCAGTGTGGATATAATGCATGGAACTGGTGCTTGAAGCTAGTTGCTCACAGCAGAAAAGAAAATTGAAGAAATTCAGATGACACCTTCAGGACATTTTAAATAAATGCACCTAAAGCTGCCCCATGTCAAATTAGCAATACATGCAGACTAAAGAACTGGGAGGTCATCTAACGTAAAGGTTGTCCATTCACCTGAGAGGGGAAGGTCCACAGAGATGATCTCAGATATTATGGAGTTGGTCCTGGTACAAGGAGGATGATATGGTGGCTACCAACTCAGCTCCAAAGCTTTAGGATAAGCCCAATGGGAACTAAATTCCACATCTGCTAACTTTCTTTTTCACCCCATTAAACATTCATGATTCACTTTCATACTCTGTGGGTATTTAATGCCATGAAACTCGCTGCAATAATATGATGCCCTAGATGTTCCAATGTGTTCTTATGCCCATTGTCTTCCCTTGTAGCATGCAGAAATTACAGCAAGACAGAGGCAGAAACTCAGACTTAATAAAGTAGAACACCTAACAAGGCAAATTAGCAGAAGGGCTTGGCCCATGTTCAGCTATCTTACTCCTGTCACTGACGTAGATCATGTTACGTCTGCCTCTTGGAATAATTTGCCCTGAATTGCAGTTTCTACACAGAAGAGGAATTGCATTTACTTAATGTAATGAAAAAACCTGCACATTTGTTAACAGTGTTGTTTCCTGTTATTTTTCAGTGCAATTGCATAGAGTTTCAACTATATTATAGGTTAAATAGACTCTGGAGGGCCAGCCTGGGAATGGAACCACCATCTATAATACTCAGAACATTGTGTCTATGGCAGGTTGCTTTGCGAGTTTTGAAACAACTGATTTAAAAATGAACTTTGGGAATACCATTGGTTCCGGAGAAGAAGACTGTCAGTGAGACATTTCATGTAATTGACTCCTTAATCCACGTACTGCAGCAACAACAATGGATTGCCCACTGCACCTACCAGCCATTGTGCTGGGGTGGGGTGTGTAGAGATGAATAATATCTCAAGCCTTGAGGCACTTCTGGCTAGCAGAGAGAATCATATTGTTAAAACAAATAAATGATAAATTACTGTTAAAAATAGAGCTACAGAAACAAATGCTGCAGGAGCAAAGAGCACAAAGATATTCTGAGAAATTTACTCTAAGCCTTTAAGATATCTATGATGGAAGAATCATTTGGGCTGAGTCTTATGAGTCTTTCAGATAAAAAAGGTAAAAGGTCATTTTAGGGAGAAAAGGGGCAAATACACGATGCCAGGAATGGAAGTGAAGGTAGGATGCCTGCTGTCAGTTGTCTTTTTAGATAGAAGTTTTTTACGTATTTGTTGACGAAAGGACTGATCAGTAAGGAAAGGGTCAAACTTAGTGTGGAAGCAAAGGTGACCCACATAGTGCTTCCTCAACTCCAGGAGTTTGCAAAGGAAAGAGGATGGCTGGACTGAGAAAAATAATTAGACACTTGCCCATTGTGAAAGAATAGAATTTCTGCTGACTCATCCCATTAGTCTTCTTTTAAAACCTACATGCCTTACCATCAACCTCTGGCAGATTTTGCTGAACTGTGAGCTGAAATCAAAGATTATTAAAGCTTGCCTAAATTGAGATCTTAAGAAAGATGGTAAAGGATCATCAGTTAAGATTAAAGCTGCCACATGTCAACCAACTGCTTATGCTTGCTTCGGTTGTACCAACGCACTTCACATTAGCAAAATTATAATCTTTGGCGGTAAGAAACCGTTTCAGTATAAACACAAGTCAGGAAAAAGAATAAAAGTTCACTGGCAACTTGAGTTAAAACTGATAGAACTTACAAGCAAGAAAGAGGAAGCAAAACCGGAGAGTGGGAGAGGAGGCGGCGAGGGAGAAAGTATTTTAGCTCAAGCACATTATGCATTTGTGAGGAACTCTGTCATGTTCAAGTGCACAGCTCATCTGGAAAGAACTGCATGAAGTGTTTAACACTATGCTAGCTGCACCCCTTGCGTGTGTAACACAAACAAAAGAACATAGTCCATTCAGTCTTCATAAACGTTAGCTAAAAATAATCCTGATCTTTTAGGGTAAAACTTATGCAACGTACCTGAGAGGACTAAAATGCCTCATTTATTCTAAAACAAATGAGAAAGATTTTAAAAAGCAAGTGTTGAATTTACTGAGTATTTCAGCTCTGGTTAGTAGCATGTTCTGTTCTTTGATTCTGAGAAATAAAAGTAGGATGGAATTTATTTTTTTTCCAATCTTTTTTCATGAATATAAAGGGAACAGATTTCCTGCATTCATGAGTATAGCTATTTTTTTCCAATCTTAATTGATATAAAACCCTGATAGCTTTCAAAGTTGAATTTTTAGCGAGTCTTCTGAATACTGCGAATTTATCTATTAACCTTTGGTGAGAATTTATAAAATTTGGTGAGATAAATCAAGTTTAAGGTTTATGATTTAGAGACTAACAAGAGATATGAATACACTGGTGATGATCTGGGACCAAAGAGGTGACTTCATGAAGCTGTTTCTGATTTCCTGGAGGACACCTGGAATCCATAAGCAGGTAACCAAAGTATCCTGGAGGCCACACTATACTCAGGTCTGCTGCTTAAAACTGATAGACAGTATCAGGATCAGGGAACTTTCTGAGTGTCCTTGTATTGATAAGGAATCCAAGATCCACAATGCTCAAGAGACAGGGACCAAACGACAGAGCAAAATAGTCAGGAGTGCATTCTCTCCATCTGAATGCTCCGCCTCTGTGCCAACCCACACCATTACACCTGTAGCAACAGTCTGGTACCCTTCCTGAATTACACCACAGTCTCTCCTGCATTGCACATTATTCAGGCTATGGATGGCTCCCTGGGAGTTATTTTGGGTCTAATTTACCTGTCAAAAACGTGAAATACTGATTATAATAAAGTCTTTCCTCTGACTCTAATTCTTTCTTTAATCATAGAGCTTACACTGTTGGGAGAGGCAGGCATTAAACAAATAATCAAACAAATATGTAATTATAACTTGTAAGTGCAAGGAAGGGAAAGTGAAGGATGCAATTATGAAGTGGAACAGGGAAGCTGATTTAAGTTTTAGAGGGAAAGCAGTTAAAGAAAAGACAGGATCAGTGGGAGAACAGCATTTCTGGCAGTATAACCAGCATGGAAGGCCCTCAGTATTTCAGAGCTGTGACACAGTGAGAATGGCTGGGGTGACACAGTAGATATGACCAAGACCAGTCACAGTACTTCGGGATGTGGCAAGAACTCAGAAATGTGTCTTCCTCTCTGTATATCTGACTTTGTAATAAAAAGAAATAAATCTTAAAAAAAAAAAAAAAGGCCCAGCGGCGTGGCCTAGAGGCTAAAGTCTCACCTTGTATACGCCCGGGATCCCATATAGGCGCCAGTTCTAATCCCAGCAGCTCCACCTCCCATCCAGCTCCCTGCCTGTGGCCTGGGAAAGCAGTCGAGGACAGCCCAAAGCCTTGGGACCCTGCACCCACGTAGGAGACCTGGAAGAGGTTCCTGGTTCCCAGCTTTGGATCGGTGCAGCACAGGCCGTTGTGCTCACTTGGGGAGTGAATCGTTGGGTGGAAGATCTTCCTCTCTGTCTCTCCTCCTCTGACTTTGTAATGAAAAGAAATAAATATTTTAAAAAGAAAAGAACTCAGAATTGTAGTCTGATCAGGTTTCTCTGATGGTCTTTGACATTGAACTTAGTTCTAAAAATGTTTACGCGCGCTCTAGAAACAGAATCGACAAACACCATGCATTTTCCATGACATTTCTTCAAGTGCCCTCCTCTGTCATCATGCCAAAAAAGTAGAAAGTTAACAACAGAATGCTTCCTCTCCTACTGTAAAGACAATTTAAAGTAACTCTTGTTGCATGATCTTTACATGGCATCATACACTTATTTGCCATGTTAAATGGAAACTAATTGCAGAATCAAAATAGCATATTCTATAATCTTTGAAAAAAGTAATAAAGTTTGTGTGAAATTCATGAAACATGCAACAGAATATCTTAGCTACAGTGAAAAGGGTCTAGCATTTTAAAATAAAAAGGCAGAGGAAAATCACAAAATTATGCAACAAATTGGAGTTTCTTGTAAAATAAACTTTGGGACTTTAATTTAAATTGGAAATTACGCTGTAAAAACCTGAATTTAAAATTATCTTTCTGATCTTCATTTAGAAAGAAAGGCCAAAAGTGAATTTTCGAGGAAACAGTTGTGAAATGACAATTTGCTTTGTAACTTTCCAAATTCATCAGAAAGAAAAAGTCCTTAGTAATACCCCAAGATCTGAAAGAAGTATTTTTTTTAAACCCTGAATTGTTCCTGGGGGGCTATATATAAAGCAAAGTCACCAACACTGCACCTGAGGTTTTCCTACTAAAATCCAAGAGACTAATAAATATTTTAGGCAATGAAAATGATAATCAATAATCAACCTCAGAATTACTCCAGGTAAACTGCAACAGGAGGCTGGCCAAAACTCACAGAATTGGGTGTGATACCTCAGACTCTAAGTTCGATCTAACAACAGAGTGTGTGAGGTTGCTATGCTTTGATTTTGATCTGATTTACTCTAAGGAAGATTTAGAGTGCACTTCTTAGCAGAAAAATTTAAAGCTATATGGGTGAAAAGTTACGTTGTAGAAAAGCGTTAACTTCATACTTTCTAAAATTATACTTGTTTATTTGTTGGAATCTTTAATAGCCTAGGAGGGAAACTAACTGAAAACATTATAAAGCAGCTAATTTTTATAGCTTCTAAAATGCATGATAGTTAAAATAAATAAGGCTCTTGGGATGCCTACATTTCTGCTTAATAAAGTAAATTAGCCTTAACATCGCTTCTTAGCAAACATATGACTTGAGTAAATGCTTGCTTTGTTCCTGGTTCTTGGGAAAACATTATTGAAAACAAAAACAAAGTAAAAAAAAAATGATAAGGTTCTAGAATGAAACAAAGTTGTTTAGTCATAGGAAACATCTGGTACTGAATGTGGATTTCTTAATTATTGAGAGGGCCCTGAAATATAAATATTCACAGGTTCAAAAGAATGCTGCCAAATAGGTTATCAAGCAAAAAATACACAACCACCTGGAGAACAAAATCCATCTGTCTGACTGAATTTGGTTGAAAATTATTTTTTAGACTTGTTAGTAAAACCCTCATGCAAAATTTATTTGATTGAATAATTTAGTAAGAATATTTCCAGAAGTATCATAATGTTCTACACTCTACAAAAATGAATATACTAATCATCTTTTTCACTGCTCAGTGCTACCACTACTTGTGACTATAGATGATAGGGTCTTAAGTTAGGCTGTCTCTACTTGGAAAACAAGGTTCCCATGGATATGATGAAGCCAGTGCTATTAAATACATACTTTACTGGGACAAAGAGGTCAGGCTAAAAACTTCAAGGTGTTGTTGAAAACCAGTGCAAATTACTTTCTATTAAGACGTGTGGTGCGTGAACTCAGGTGCTGGCTGACTGAGGGCAAGCACAGGGGATAATACCTGATCTGTATTTTGTCTCTTGGAGCTTGGATATTCACAGATTGCATGCATTTAGAGGATTTTTTTTTTTTACTTTTTTTGTTTTTTTCAAATATTATCAACCTTAGTTCCCCCCAAAATGGCTGCTGGCCCCTTTTCCTAAGTCTCAGAAAACTACAACAGTAAAGTCCCCAAGAAAGAAGAAAATCTACAACCAGGCAAGTGATCTGCTGATAAATGAGCTGTCAATACACAACCCAATTGGATTCACGGCTTCAGTGCTGCATGTGCATTTCCTTCTCTCTGAATACTAAAGCACTTTCTTAGGAAGTCTACACTAAGACTGAGACTATTGCAACAAAACCACAGTAAGTGGTAAGATAAAATGACCCTTATGTAAAAAAGAATGACAACTCAAGCTGGATCAAGCAATTAAAAAGATATGCACTGGTACCCTTTCTTCTAATCTAATAGTATGGGGAAAGTAATTTTTATAAGAATTCTTTGTTCTAATACCAAAATCCATATTGTGGTTATCTTTAAAATTAAAAACATCAATTAAGAGATAACATTCTCATTTTCCAAACAAAGAAAAACAGGTAACTCCCCAACTTAAGAAACCAGAAGGATGAGGAAATGGTACCTATGGTTTGTTCAAAATAATTTCCATTTTAACGGCATCCATTTCCATTCACTTTATATTTAGATGAGGTGGTCATACCAATCTTACGTTTTTGTGCAGAAAGCAATCAAGATAATCAGTTAACAGTAACACGATAGTTACTGAACTTAATAATCACCTTTGAAAAGCAGTCCAATGAATTTCACATTACCTGGATGGATTTTTAAACATTAAACAACATGCATATATTAATAGTTCTATATTAGAGTACAAACTTTGGGTCCATCCAAATATCTGTCAGTTACTATGATTATCATATGAAAACATGTAGAGTTCGTTCTTAGAGACGAAGCCATGTTCTCTTATGTCACAAACCTGTTACCATGACAGGCAGGACGAATGGCTGCTATACAGTGCTGTCTCCCATTACAGCGTGTTCATTCATATTTATAATACAATCTGTGATGTCGATCCAATCACTTTAGATCTCACTGTTATTTCCAACAAATCTATAACTGAGCAAAGGCAGGATGCTGACAGGAGTTAATGTGGGCTTTGTGCTGTTTACAATTGCGTTCTAATCTACTAAATGGCTGTGAAAATTGATGCACTGTTAGGACTGTTTTGTATACTGGTACAGATAAAGAATTGTGCTGCTCTAATCTCTGTAATGCTAAATTGAATTTTCTACAGTGTTTTTTGTTTTCTTTATTTGTATGTGATTAAGTACCCTTCCAGCTTTATGTATATCATCAATAAAGAAATCAAAAACATTTTTTTAATTGAAATGTATTTGCTTTTGGTTTCAAAAGGAAAGTAAGTAAATTTGTGAGTCTCTCATAGTTACTTATAAAATAAACTTAACTGCATTTGAAGTGGATTAAGGAATCATATTCCCAAAAGATTTGAATTATTCCATCCCAAACTATCATTTTAACTTACAAGGAACTTAATATCAAGAACTGTACATTTGAGAGTTGTACAAATCAGGCATGTCAATACGAATATTGATGACAATACTTCTTCAAACTACCATATGAGCTAACAATAATTTAGGGAAAAGTGCACAAAGTGATCAAATGAGGAATCAGTGGCATATAGAATTACATAATTAAAGATCATGCCACTACGAATTCCGTGGCTAGTGATTGGTCATCATGGAGATGAGGAGACGGCATTAACTCCTAGACCACAATAGTGACAGATGTATGATTGTCAGCAGGGGTAGATCTAACAGCATTCCTCCCTTATGTGAACTTGATTCCTGTTTGCGGCTCACCATTGAAACAACCCAGCATCCAGGGACTGGAGTCTGGAGTTCCCTCTTGAAAACAAGTTGTGGAAAAAAAAAAGATCATTTATTGCCAAAGGAAAGCAGGAAAAGTGTTCATGATGTTTAAAAACAGTTCTTAACTCATTCAAGTAATTATTGGCTATTTGCTTACTGTACTAAAGATTTTATGTTTCCAAGAAAGGGGTTAGAAATAGTAGACAATTATGTTTTCAGTGTAAGATGGGAAGCTGTGCTTGAAAACAATAGCTGTTTCTACACAAAATTTTGCTTGCAAGTAAATAATTATCCTGGTCTTGTTTTCTTTTTTTCTTACTATTATTTTATGTTAGAATATGCTAAGAAAGTTAAAGTAACAGCAAACCACTTGGGAAAGTGCAGTGAAGTCTATCTGCCCCAATGTGTGGGAACCGATGAATGTATACTCTGCACCCACTGCAACAGGGGCGAGGA
This sequence comes from Ochotona curzoniae, assembly GCF_017591425.1. Lineage (NCBI taxonomy): Eukaryota > Metazoa > Chordata > Mammalia > Lagomorpha > Ochotonidae > Ochotona > Ochotona curzoniae. Next base: position 34,510,328 of record NW_024466502.1, on the reverse strand, counting down.
CCTTGCAAAAGTCTCAAGTCTTCCTTCTGAAACTTAGCAATACATTTCATGTTTCATAATTTCCCACTCTACACGTTCTTGAAATGACATTTATAAAGTACATCATTAAGAAATTAAATAATTGGTTGTCTGATTAAAAATTCACTCTAAGCTTAATATGAAGTTTTTAAGTCTTTTCCTGTCTTTAGTTCCTGATTCTCTGCAGTCAACTGGTCTTCTCAAGGACTTATAATAACTTAAAATGAGGTCTTCCTTTTTGAAGGAATACAAGATGGTTTCATTGCCCCCAAACAACTAAAAAAAGGTGGTGGGGGTGGGGGGGAGAATTGAAAACTCCCATGAAAACTTGCTACATTTGAAAGCCAGTGTTACTGAACACAGCAATTCCTGAAACCACTTAATTATGAAGATCAAACTTAACACTAACGATAATAAAACACTAGCAAAAATCCCTTTCACCTATTTCTTTAAAATCTCTGTTGCACAACATTACAGAGCAAGTGTTTTGTGGAACAACGAAAAAAGAACAAAACCAAAAGCTGCTAAATTAGCGCATGAAAACCTACTATAACTGGATATCTAGACAAAAGAAATAGGACAAGCTACAGTCCTTCCCAAAAAAGCAAACAAGCAATACTCTCATTTCCTTAAATTAGCTTGAAGTAATTTATGTGCTATGAACTAGACGAGTACCATAGGGCAAGGTCTCTCATCTAGAAGAATTAGGGTGGCATGGTGGATACTCACAGGTGTTGTAAGGCAAAATGAGAAAAGCAGTTTCAAAAGTTAAATTTGTACACATTCAAACTTAAGACTGCCTTCTCTCCTGTTCTAGGTGATGAAACATGATTATGAATAAGACAGACACTGATTACAAAGGATCCTCCTTAATATCCATGCATTTATTCAACAAGCAGTTTCTGAATTCCCATTATGGACCAAGCTTGGCTTTAGAAAGGCGGACAACAAAGCTGGCAAGGCCCGTGCCCTTGTGAAACTCATGCTTGGGAGGAGTGGGAGTAGAAAATGGCTCATGAGAGAAACAAGAATATAAATACATGCCATGTCAGAGGGTACTGGTGTAATGGGGAAAAGCAAGCGTGAGTATGTGGAGGGTCAGGATGGTCAGAACTGACCTCTTTCATAAAATCAATCTGAAAGAGATCTGTAACAGTAGACAGAGTAGGCAGATGTGTGTATTTTTCAGGGGTGAAATTTTCCAGGCAGATGATCAAGTACAAATGTTGATGCGGTCTAGGAATAGTAAGATGACTGGAACAGATGAGGAGAGAGCCAGGGTAGAAAGTGCAAAAATGAGTTCAGATTCATGATGGGGAAAGTTGGTTTGCCCTTACAGATTTCCTATTCCACTAGGGGTTCTGAGAGTCATCTAGTCTCATGCATAGTTTGGCCATGTACCACTTAGTATACAGGACTTTGTTTCTTTGAAAGACTGAGAGAGACAGACACAGAAACTTTACATGCATTGGTTCACCCCTCAAATGGCTATAACATCTAGACCAGGGCCAAACACTTGGGTCACCCTCTAATGTTCTTCTAGATTGTATGAGCATGGAGCCTCATCAGAAGTGCATCAGGTGGGACTCAGAATGGTACTTTAATATGGATGTTGCTTCTAATATGAACTATTGCTTCAGCGTTGTAAGCAATAATTTTCCCTTCTGTGCTGTAACACCATCCCTCTCACCGACACTGGAAGCAGTATACCTAATTGTTTTCAGGACGGGCTGAGAACATGCTGGAAAAAAAATCAGTGAAGAGGTTTTTTCATGTGAAACTCAGAAGTAGTTTTTGATTTCCAGCTTTGGACTAGCATATCTGTGGCGATTTGAGGAGTGAAACAGTGGATGGAAGGTCTCTCCTCTCTCTGTAAACTTTGACTTTCAAGGAAAAACAAATAAATTCTCAGGTTTGACGCAATGGCTCAGTGGCTAAATCCTTGCTCTGAAATTGCCGGGATCCCATATGGGCACTGGTTTGTGCGCTGGCTGCTCCACTTCCCATCCAGCTCCCTGCTTGTGGCCTGGGAAAGCAGTAGAGGATGGCCCAAAGCCTTTGGATCCTGCACCTATGTGGGAGACCCAGAAGAAACTCAGGCTTTGGATCTGGACATTGCAGTCATTTGGGGATTGAGCCAGGAGATGGAAGATCTTTCTGCCTCTCTTTCCCCTCTGTAAATCTTGCCTTTCCAATAAAAATAAAGAAAAATTTAAAAAAAGAAATTATTTTAAAACGAGGTTACTACAATAATACAGATAAGAGATGATGTAATTGTGATCTTATGTAAGAATTTCAGAGAGCAGCTAGGAATTCTGGCCTAAAGAATTAGGCTGTTGCTTGGAAGGTGCATATCCTATTTATGGGAGTGCCTGGTCCAAGTCTTGGCTATATTCCTGCTGATCCAGTTTCTTGCCAAAGCACCCTAGAGGCAAGAGGAGGAGAGTTAAGTGCTAGACTCCCTGTCATCCACAACTGAGACCCAGTGGAGTTCCTGGCTGTCCTGATCTAGTTCAGTCTTGGCTGTTGTGGCCATTTGGGGAGTGAAGCAGCAACTGAAGGATCTCTGTCTCTCCCTTGCAATGTCACCTTGCCCTTCAAATAAATATACTTTCACAAAAATAAAAAGATCCAAAGAAAATGTGAAATGTTGATTTCATAACCATCATTCGAATAATGACTTCTAGATCCTCCTGCAATTAGCCAGGGGCCACATGACTATCTCTGGTCCATAGGAATAAACAGAAATTCCAAGTTGCCACATTTAGGGGGGAGGTAGTAAAGGGTCCAAGTGCCCCCTGCAGTTCCATATAGTCATGAAGGGGTTTTGCTTAACCAATATTGAACTTCATGGAGGACAGAGAAAAAATTTTATTATAATGAACCTTTGAGATCACAGGATTCTGTCTGCTATAATGCTAAATCTTAAATATTCTAATAAAGATTGGTTATTCTTGATAAAACAACTGTAAATGTCAAATATATTATTTCTCTTGACATTCTAACATTTATATTAAAAAGTCTTCATTTTCCATTAGTTTTACTTTTAGCACTGTCTTTAAGATGAAACATTCCAAAGTCTGTTTACTTAGCAAAGGAAGTTAACCAGTAAGTTTCAAGAATATCTTTTATGTTTGCATTTGTGGATTTGTTAACATTGGTGCTCTCTCTCTCCCTCACAACCATACATTTAGAAACTGTTCTTGTGCTCATTTTATTTGTTTTATCTTGGCAGGCAGTAGTCGATGGTTCAAATAACTTGAGGTCCTCCACTCACGTGGGATGCCAAGAGGGAGTGGCTGGTTTCTTGCTTCAGTTCAGTCTAGCCCTGGCCATTACAGGCATTCTAGAAGCTTACCAGCTATCTGAAGATGTCTTTCTCTGTGTCATTCTTTCTAATGAATAAAAAAAACAAACAGTTGCCTTATTCTGCTGAGATGCTTTAAACTGTATCAGATCCATAGACACTAAATGGCTGTAGTACAGATACAATGAAGATCCAAGTCCGTGCCTTTGCTTTTTTGTCATTTTTATCTCTTTTTTAAAAATATTTGTTTTTTGGGCCTGGCGCGATGGCGCAGTGGTTAAGGTCCTCACCTTGCACGCCCGGGATCCCATATGGGCGCCGGTTCTATCCCAGCAGCCCCGCTTTCCTTCCAGCTCCCTGCCTGTGGCCCGGGAAAGCAGTGGAGGACGGCCCAAAGCTTTGGGACCCTGCACCTGCATGGGAGACCTGGAAGAGGCTCCTGGCTTCGGATCGGCATAGAATTGGCCATTGCGCTCACTTGGGGAGTGAATCATTGGACAGAAGATCTTCCTCTCTGTCTCTCCTCTCTGTATATCCGCCTTTCCAATAAACAAATAATAAAAATAAATCTTTTAAAAAAATTTGTTTTTTATTGCAAAGTCCGATATTCAGAGAGGAAGAGAGAGACAGAGGAAGATCTATCTGATGATTCACTCCCCAAGTGACTGCAACAGTTGGAGCTGTGCAGATCTGAAGTCAGGAGCCAGGTACTTCTTCCAGGCCTCCTACTCGGGTGCAGGATTTGAAGGCCCTGGGCTGCCCTTGACTGCTTTTCTAGGCCACAAGCAGGGAGCTGGATGGGAAGCAGGGCAGGTGAGAACAGAACTGGTGCCATATGGGATCCCAGCAGTTCAAGGCAAGGACTTTGGCCATTACGCCTCCATGCTGGGCCCACTTTTCGTTATTTTGATCAAAGTGATCATGGGCAGTTAATTAGACACCTCCTATTGCCTACCTCTGAAATCCTTGCTTCCACCACAGTCTGAGCCAAGGGCCCCTCCAGAGACACACACTTTAGCATGGGGATGAGATTAGTATGACAATATACAGCAGAAATACCTATTTATCCCCTTTCTCAAACTGAGCTAGGTCAACGTGAGCTATGTGGCCAAGTTTGTCTTGCCCTCTTTATATCCCCAGGCTCAAGCTTATAGTTGAAACACAAGTATGTGCTTATTCATTGGCTACCTATTGTAAGAGTTTATAAACTTTTTTTGTGGAGAAAGGGCTCATAAGTTTAATCAGATATAATGGAGTCTGGATAGCCTTCGGAAAGGTGAAAAGCCATTGCTGTGAAGTCCCATACACACGTACACAGGGACTGAGTGAGCAGCACCCATGGCCTTCTTGTGCACTCCACGGTTACCCGCCACCCTGCACAGATTTGTAGGATCTTCCCTGAGGACGCTCACCAATTTATTGACTCTTTCTGACTGGAAAGTTTAGCGTTCTCTAAAACCTCTGATATTTGACTGAGTACTGCCTTTCTCCAGATTATTTGTAAAAGTGTTAAGTAAGCCTAGAGCTAATGTCAGTCTCTGAAGAAACCTATTCCTACACTCCTCAACCTTTTCTCACCATTTGTTTTCGTTTTTCTAAGTAGTTCCTTTATCATGATTAAGCCTTTCATTCAAAACAAAGGTTGAGAACTCATAATTTACTTTTCAACTGACTGTAAGATTACATTTCCATATATTTGGATGGAGACATGATATATAACACCTGGGCATTCTTTTTTTTTAATCTTTATTCCTCAGTTTAGGAAATGCTTTATCTCTTCGAAAATCTAGGTATCTTCCCATTGCTTATTATAAGATAAAAATTTAATGGATACATAATAGAAAACAGAATGAGCTGATTGTTACTGAAAAAATCCAGGCTTCACTAATGAACTGAACGTGATTATTTGTAATCTTTAAAAAAGAAAATGTAAGGAATTAAAAAGTGAACAATCGTACTGATCTTTTTGTTGGATATTATGTCCATAAGGTGGTAATGCTATTAGTTAAAATAGCTCATGTGAACAGAACTTGAACATGTCCTAGGGACCAAAGGAAATGGACTTGTGAAAGTCGACCTCATAACCAACACACACCTTCTGCGGCCTGCACATGGTGCACGCAGAGACAGGCTTGAAAAGACATTATATAACTTTATCAATCAGTTCCTCTTAGTTTTTCTTTCATTCTTGTCTTTTTAAAAAAAAAAAAAAAAGAAGAAGAAAAAAAAGTAAATGTTTAGTCCTTCAGTTTTTCTCTTTCTTACTATGGAATAAACTAAAGATGAAAATACATAGCAATAATTCTCTCTGGACAAATTTCAAACCATCTAGTAACTTGTTTTCCTTTGTTGACCTCATCTCCTAGTCTCTTAGGTTATCTTTCCACACAAGCCTTGATGCTTGACTTATTTGGAAGGCACATGATGGGGGTGCGGGCCAGAAAAAGGGAGGGTAAAAGAGCAACAGAGATGGAAAGAAAGATCTTCCAGCTGTTGGTCTACCCTCAAATGTCTTCAACATTTGGAGTTGGCTGAGGCTAAAATAAGAGGCAAGGACTCAATCCAGGTAACCCATAAGGGTGTCAGGGACCCAACTACTTCGAGTAATCAAACTGTAGCATCCCAGGCAAAGAGTGGGGAGGCGGCATCATGAACAGAGGCAGGGCCTTGAGTCCAGGCATGTGATTTGGGATTCAGGCATCCCGAGCGGCATGTTAACTGATGTGCAAATCGCCTGCCGCTCTTTGATAACAATCTTACCTTGGATCTCTGTGTCAAAATGACTTCCCCACTCCCTTGTCTGTCTTCACATATGTCCCTGTGGGGAAGCACTCCCTTCCTCTGTTCGTGTAAGACCAAATATTCCATTCATGCCGCCTATGGACTAGCATGGAGAACTCTATCCCCTTTCCCAGTCTTTACAAAACCATGGTTTCTAATTCCTTTCCTTTCTGCCTTTTCTCTAGCACCCTAATTGCATGCATGTAAATCTGGTCTCTCCAATGTAGTCACAGGCACATTTGACTGTGGAGCCCTTGAAATGGTGAGTCCAAAGAGAAATGTGGTCAAGTACCAAATACATAGACATGTCAAAGACTAATCTACATAAAAAGAAGCAAATTCTGATTAAGAAACTTTTTCAGATATATTACATGTTGAAAAAGTACTCACTCTATTTGGCTAACTAAAACAAATTATTGAAATTACTTTCATCTGCTTATGTGTCCACACTTATGTGTCCACATTTTCAGTCTATTGGACAGTGTTGTGTTAAATCTTTTTTGGTGTGTCTTTTTACTTTATGCTTTTTCTATATGTAGTATTTCTTCATTCACTGCAATGTTTATGCTATTTTCAAAGTTCTAAACTTTATATTTTTCAATTCTAGAATTTCAACTATTTTACGTATTTAAATTCTCTGGTAATATATACTACCTTTTCATTTATTTTATCTTCCTTTTATGTAATTTATTCATCTCATAACTCTTCTCTTGATAACCTCCGTTCCTGGATCATCTACAAACTTATTGTGTGTGTCTGTATTCACATATCCAATCTCTTGGCAGGTCTAGAGAATCTTTAATTTAAATCTAAAGAGTGTGTATATACTAGCAAATGAACAGGAGCTGGTGCTGTGGCACAGCTAGCTAAGCTTCTGCCTGCCTCACTGGCAACCCATGTAGGCTGTGCTCCATTTTCAATCCAGCTCCCTGCTAATGCACTTGTGAAAGCAGAGGAAGATGATCTGTACTTTTGGGCCCCTTGTACTCAAAAGAAGAAGTTTTAGGCTCCTGGCTTCTACTGGCCTCACTTGGAACTTCGCAGTCTTTGGGGGAGTAAACCAAGAGATAAAGATCTCTTTCTCTCCCTAAATCTCTCTCTGTAACTGCCTTTCAAATTAATAATTATTAAATAACAGCAACAAACAAACAAAAGCCCAGAGGGCCCCTGCCTTCTACTGCAATAATGAAAAAGTGGTCTTTGACTCCTTCCTTTAATCTGGAACCAAGCTAAAGCTACCCTTAACGGCAGCTGTTGGACTCATTTCTTGACTTGCTGCGTTTCCTAGGACATGACTTAGAGCATTGTCCTTTGATGGCCAGGTGGGTGGTTATTTCTTTAAAACCAGGAGATGTCCTCCTATTACTTGTAGACTCCTGGGCAACTTCTCATTGTCAAACCTTCACACTGCCTTTTGTGCAGTCCAGTTTCACATGGCTGCTAAAACTTGTCCAGCTTCTCAGTCCTAGAGTAGCCAGCCCCCTGCCTGGTGTCAATTACAGATTCTCAGCCGGCATCCAGTCTTGGTAGCTGCAAGTATCAACACTTGAAGACAAGGCTCCTCTCCAAAATTTGAGTTCCTCTGGTCTTCATTGCTTGCACAGCCCTAAGCCGGGTTTTGTGTTTTATCTAGCATCCTAGTTGCTCTTGGCAGGAATATTGATCTGCCACTAGCTCCACTCCCCCACAGAAGCAGAAACCTACTTTAGCATTTTTTTTCTTAGCAGGTTTCGCTATCTAATGTATTGTGTGTTTTATTTATTTAGCTTATCATTTTTTCTTCAGTAGAATGTAACCTCTAGGAGGTATGGGGATTTTGCTTTTTTTTTCCCCCCCAAAGCTGCACCTTCAGTTCTCAAAATACATGGAGAGAATGAAAATATGTATTCATGGCTACTGCACTGGTAAGATAAGGAAAGCCTGAAAATAGTGTTTGTTAGATAGAAATGAGCGGATTTGTCTTCCCAATCTCTTCAGTCAAGATTATAGCAAACCTATACTAGCCACCATATACTAGGCCCTTACCATATGCCAAACAGTGTGCTGAGAATGTATGTCTAGAAGTGAATTACAGTCAAAGGCATTCAGCCTGAGGGTTAAGGTACTAAGATGCCTGTGATCCATATAAGGTTGGCTGGCTTCAATACCAGTTTCCAGTCCTTGACTCTAGCTTCCTGTTAAGGTGGACACTGGGAGGCAGTGCTTACAGCTCAAGTCTCCTGCCACCCACATGAGAAATGAGGACTGAGTTTCAAGTTAACAGCCTAAGCCCCATTGCAGAGAGCTGTTTTACAATCGTCGCACGTTTCAGAAATAAGATCACATAAATACAGAATGGTCCTTACCTCAGAGAAACAGAGTAGGAAAAAACAAAAAAAGAGAGTGGCAATGGCATTTTAAGCACACAGGGATCCTAATCAACAAAAAAAAGTCATCTCAAAAGTTCCAGTGGGAAGTTATATTCTTCCCCCTTCCAGGATGTTTCAGACTGCTCAGTGGGCCCATTTCTCTGATTACCTTCAAGGCCTGGAATAACTTTATTGTCAATGGTGGGAAAAATCAGCCCCTTATTAAGCACAGACTTGACTTTAGAAACAGTTATAAGCCCTTTATAGGTAGACTTGATTTTTTTTTAAAAAAGAAATCTTATAAAATCATTTCAGATCAAAGAGAGAAAAACAGTATAAAGTGAGTGGGACTCATGTATTTTGTAAACGAGCTCTGAAGGTAACTAAGAAATGTTTAGAAGCATGAAAATGTTTCTTAAATAAACATTTCAGTACTTTATTATTTTAGTCCTATACGCCAATATAATTTTCACAGTGTACAATGGTCACCAAACAGCAGGGTTTAAAAGAATGTGGATGACAAAGTGTGTATCAGGAACACAGGAAGTATATCACTATTATATTGGCATTAGTCAGAATTCTCAAGTCCTCTATTTCTAGCTTATTATGTATTACCTTCCTTTGCTGGTATAATTATGCAGGTCTTTAAAAGTGAACAATTCCATTTTGAATTTGATGATATTCAATTATCTGGTTTTCCTTACATACTGTTGTCATCAGTTAAAAGCAGAGATTTGCAGCATCATGCCATTTTTGAATCCCCCTCAAACATGATCTGGAGAACACATACAGTAAGAAACTCCTGGGAAGCAAAAACAGTCACTTTTTCTATTTCCAGTGAGGAACTACTAGGTAAAAAGGAAGCCAAAGAAAAGGCACAAAGAACACGAATAAAATACAAACCACAGAACTTAAAGCTGGCTGTTAACAATAATGATTCAGTTACTCTAACATAATATTTCACAAAATGTTTATTTTTATTTATATACCATTCTAGGCCCCAAACTGATTATACTATTAAAAGCCTCTGAAGCCAGTGGCCACCAGTCTAAGACTTTGGTAAAAATCTAGATTTCTGAACAAAATAAGTTCTAATTACAAGAAAGGAACTGAGAGATCACGCTCCTTCTGTCTCCTTTCGTTTCCTCCTGATAATCATTCTTATACTACTATTAATAACTCAGATTAACTATATTAGCATTTCTGGCTAAAGAAACTTAATTCAATTCCTTCAAACTGAAAGTACTAATAGAAATATGTTGACATTCTATATTAATAACACATATTTTTCATGGAAATATTTTGATAGCATAGACATGCATGCAAATGCAAGGAAGTAATTATGATTGCATTATTAGCAGTTATTGTGGCAGCGATTTCAGAAAGAGGTTATATCCATCTGTCTGAGAAAACAGACTTTAACACAAAACGAAGTCATATTCATTACATGAAAAAAGTGATTAGAACCTAGTAGTAAAGCCAGCTAAATGCATTTCTACCAAGCTCCAAGTTTAAGTTTTAATGCATTTTTAAATGTTTCTGGTCTCAAAACATTGAGCAGCTGACAATATTCCCCAAGAGAACAATACCTGGAGGAGAAAAGCAATTAGAATATGGATTGACCAGCAATCAGTAATCATTACTTGGTACATTAAACGTAGTACACTAGCACCTGGTTAAGTGATTTAGAAACTGGTTAAATATCTGGAAAACAGGGCATTCCAAGTTAAATGTGAAAGCTCAAAGAAATAAAATGGATTTTTCTCAGAGATACAATGTATCAGGAAGAAAATTGCAGAATAAGGTTTTAGAAAGTTAAAATTGAGTGAACATATTAAAGGTATTGGAATCAAAAGAATTGAAGTAGAAATTGGAGTATTTCTGCTAAGTTTAAATTCTCCAAAGTTTACGGCTTAGAAGAACCCATGATACATTTCTTACTGAGGTTTAATGCTTGTATTTGGTAGCTTAAATAAACTACAATTAGAAAAACAGCTTGTATTAAATTCTGAAAACACAAGAAATAGAATGAAAATGAATCATTAAGCAAGTGAGAAAACACTGCCACGGCTGACATAATTCTGCCTACCATTCCATTTTCCTCCCATTTCTACAGTTCACTGGTCCACACGCCAACAAGGTCAATCCTGGGGTAAGACTCAAAACTTAACAAGATTTTATGCAAAGACAACATTTTAACAATAAACTCATCTCTTTCCATTTCATTGAATTATTCTCTTTAGCAAGCAAATATAACTCTACCTCATACTATTCATTTCTCTCCTCTTAGCAAGAGTCCTTAATACTGTGTTTTTAATTTCTCTTGTTTTCTTTAACTCATTCCAGACATTTGTCCCTTCCCAGGCACCATAACTGCCCTCCATGCCAGGTCAACAGTAACCTCCATGTTACTGAATTCAATGGTTATTTCTTGTTTCTCTCCCCGTGTCCAATGCCATGATTAGCACCACTAGACACAGCTGACTCCCTCTGCTTCTTGAAATTCTCTTTCTTCAGTCTCTGGAACATGACCCTTCTTTGACTTGCCTTCTTACTGCTCTGAGGTGTCTCCCTCATCTTCCTCTTCCTGGTGGACTATGAACATTAAAAGTATCAGCTCCATTGGCCAGCACCTTGATGCAGAAGGCTAATCCTTCACCTGCGCCACCAGTATCCCAAATGGGTGCCTGTTTTTGTTGGTACTGCTCCATTTCCCATCCAGCTCTCTATTTGTAGCCTGGAAAAGCAATGGAGCATGGCCCAGAGCTTTGTGCTCCTGCACGCACAGGGGAGACCTGGAGGACTCCTGGTTTTGGATTGGCTCAGCTCTGGCCAATGCGGCCATCTGGAGAGAGAACCAGTGGACTGAAGAACTTGTTCTCTGGCTCTCTTTCCTTCTCTCTCTGTAAATCTGCCTTTCCAATAAAAGCAAACCTTTCTCAAAAAAAATCATCAACTCCACTTGCATTGTTTAAATCTATTTACTTGTAATTTCTAAATTTTTCTTGCCCATAATTGAGATTTCTGTGCATAATTTTAAATAATATGCATTGCTTTCATAATATGAATTGCAGCAAAACTGCCACAGCTTTTCTCTTGAATAACAGCAAAACCTCTTATTTTTTTGTCCAACTTATTCTTTTGCACAATAAGAGCTAGGTTAAAAACATGTAAGAACCAAAAATTTTTATCAACACATATTTTTCTTAATCGTTGGATATATGGTATATAGCGATGACTAAAGAAATCCAAATATCATGCACCACAAAACATAGCAGTAACGTCTTTCAGAAACATATTCATTACATCTATGAAAAAATTCAAGCCCAGGGATGGTTTCTGATCCAGCTTCCTGCTAACAAAAACACTAGAGGTGGGCAGCAGCTGATGGCCCAAGTAGATGGGTCCCTGCCACTCACATGGGAGACCCGGATGGAGCTCCTGGATCCTGGTCTCAGCCAGGACCAGCCTTAGCTGTAGCAGACATCTGGGCAATGAACCAACAGATGGAAGACCTTTCTCTGCCTTCCAGGAGCTTCCTCTTGGGTGTGGGCCATCTGCTTTTGCCAGCCCAGGCACATTAGCAGCTAAGTGAGTTGGAAGTGAAGCAGTGGAATCCTGAACAAGAGCCCATATGGAATGTCCCAGGCAGTGGCTTAACATACTCTGCCACAATACCAGCTGCTTAATTATTAATGACCACAACAGTCCAGGACAAGCTAGGCTGCAACCGGGAGTCTGGAACTTCATCTGGGTCTCCCAAATAAGTGACAGAGGCTCAGGCACTTGCACTGTGATCTGCCACCTCCAGGGTATATTAGCCTCTTGGGAAGCAGAATAGCTGAGACTCGAACAGACACTCTGGTATGTGTTGTGGGCATTCCAAGTAGTGGCTTAGGCATCTGGGCTATGATGTCCGTCAGCTGAGTTCTGCAAAAGGAAGCTATCACTGGTTTCCATCTCCTGGTTGTTATGATTATTAAGTGAAAGGTATATAATATTTTATCACAGATCTGACTTATAAACCATGGCCTTAACAAATGTCAGTTATTATTAGCATTACATTAATTTTTGACTTATTTACTACCTTTTGTTTTACCTAAGTTTTAAGCAATTCAAGTGTACAAATAAAACAAAAAAAAATTAAAACAGAAAAATCACACTGAATTCTGAATTCTGCCTGAAAGTTTTTCAACAACACAATTTATTACAAAGAACAAAGCTATACTTTGAAATCAGTTTGTTCTGTCAAACACACAAAAACGCTCAGAGGATGTAATTGAATGCCTATAATGCACCCTGGCCAAGAGGCAAGGCTTTAACTTGCTCTTTAAAGTGCATGCGACTGAACATTGTTCTTGCCATTTTAATATAGACTTTCTACCCCTAAATTGACTTTCTGAAATAGTTAGATAATTGTTGAACACTTTTAAGTCACTTTGTCAGTGTTCTTGAACTGTGAAAGTAATTCGGTGTTGAACTCATAAAATATACTCTCCAAGGTCCAAGTTTAAGTGAGCATAGTGATTTGTTTCCTAACAATAGAGCCCAACTAAATTTAAAAACTCCTTTGTACTGGACAGTCCTTGACGCATTGAGTGCCTTTCTTATCCACAACCCTTCTGAGCAAAGCAGTCAAGGGCAGCTTTTGGCGCATGCAATCTACTCTCACACCCCCACAATTGTCATGATCAGAAACTATTACTTCCATTACTAGCGTGCCATTTCCATGGCCTCAGTAACTTTCTCTTGCTATTATCACAAACAGTGCAGTTACTGTCACTCCACTACCACTGTCACCATTGGTATAAACATGGCCAGAATTTTGTTTACAGCATTCATTTTATTTATTGGAATCTCCTCAAATGGAAGAGCCAGGGCTGGGCCAGACTGAAACCAAGAGCATCTTCTGAGTCTCCCATGTGGCGGCAGGGGCTCAAGTACTTTGGCCACCCTCTGCTGCATTCCCAGGCATATGATCAGGGATTTGGGTTGAAAGTGGAACAGCTGGGACTGGAAACGGTGCCCATGTGGGATTATGGTGCTGCAGGTGGCAACTCTATCTGCTAAACCACAGTCAGTCCCAACACTACCAGTTTTGCTTTTTATAATTTATTGGAAAGGCAGCTATAGAGAGGAAAGCTATACAGAGGAGGAGGAGATATAGGGAGAAAGATCTACTGTCCACTGTTTTACTCCATAAGTGGCTGCAACCACCAGAGCTGAGCTGATCTGAAACCAGAAGCTTCTTCTGGGTCTCTCACATGGGTGCAGGGTCTCAAGGCCTTGAACCATTTTCTACTACTTTCCCAGGCCACAGGCAGGGAGGTAACTGGAAAGCGGAGCAGATGGGACACAAACCGGTGCCCATATGGGATCCTGGCACATACAAGGCAAGGATTTAGCCACTAGGCAATCGCACCAGGCCCAACACTGCCAGTTTTACCATCACTGCCAATGATAGCAATGAGGAAGCAAAGTCTTTTACTTGTATTACTTCATTTATCTTAGAACAAATCAGTATTACTGCATCTGTTTTACAAATGAAGAAATCAAGACACAAAGAATGTAAGAATAAGGTTTATGCTCCTGTGTTTAACCATTGGGTAGGCCAGAATGTAGATATATAAGTTTTAATAACTTCAGATGATGCGTTTTCCCCATGTTCTAGTATATGGTTCAGCACAGAGTTAATCCTAAAAGATTTTTTGGCATGAACAGATGAATCAAAGTTTTCATCATGAGTCACACTGCACAGAAGGACAGTATCTGATCCACAGGCAGCGGGGATTTGGCAAGAGGCTACCTGGCTCAAGACCCTGCCCAATAGGACACTCTAAACTAGCTGTTTTTCAACTCACACTACAAACGCCTCTCTTGGATCCATATTTTCAAAGAGAAGAGCAAAAACAGTTTGCAAACACTGCAGTCAAGGGCTGGAGAGAAGACACATAGGTCAGAGAAGTCTGGAAAACTATGTGGAAACCTAAGCCAGGAAGGTAGCAGCATGCTATCCAGCTGGCAATGATAACAAAGACGGGGACTGAGGAAGACAGCAGACACTTCATTAGGATGGCGCTGTACGCTTTGGACACGGACAACATCCAGAAAAACTTTCCAGTTCTTCAAGGGCTTGGCTGGGTGGCAGCAAACATGGTGTTTTAAGCCTTTTCTGACTCCTCTTTATCCAACAAAGAAGTGACCCTTTCCTCAGGAAGCAAACGAGTTACATCCATCTGTCCAAGTAAATAATTTGAGATTCATGCTCGTTGTCCACATGCGTTTTCTATTTCTACTAAACTACTGCAGGCTGGCACCATCTTCCTGTCTGGGGTAGGACAACTCCCTTCAGCCTGGTTTTCAGATAATCTCTCTTGTGCCTACCACCCCTTCTCCAAATAACTGCACCTCACTCTGACGGACTCAGTAAAAGCAGAAAGCTGACCTTCAGAATATGTCTGTCCTCTTGATATTAATTCTACATCCTTCTCTTTCTTCCTGTCACCATCACGTTTATTAGGAATATCTCTTTTCAGATACTAGGTTCCATGATGACAATACTATGTCTTTTTTTTTTTTTTTAAATTTTAGACAAGTCTTTAAGTACAATGCCTGCTTTATAAGCGCAAAGTAACTTCAATAAATCTGATTGTTTCTTTACATAACACATCAAATGCAGTATTTTAAAATTTTTTTCCTATTTTTTTAAAACCCCCAGATTCAACTCATGATCTCAAATGTGCCTCTGGGCATTTCAAAACTAAGAGCGCTGAAGTCCAGCCTGTGTTTATTGAGGTCTGACATCATGCCGAACATAACGGCTTCCAGCCAGAGAAGCCAGCAACAACTTTTGAGGGGCTGAACGAACTGATTAAACCTGTGATTCAGGAAGAAAAATTTGTTGGCAATGGGTGAACTAAAGCAAGAGATGAGAGAAGACCTTTTGGGATATTTTTTTTTTTTTATGGCAAAGACAGCCACCTCTGTGGCCACAGATTCCAGTCCTGGCCCCTAACATTTAGAAATCTGTTCAAAGACTTCCATGAACGATTTTTCGTTCTAGAAAGACACTCAAGAGAAGAGAGCTCTTCCCTGGACCAACGTGCCTGTGTGGATGGAATACCAGTTAACCAAGCACTAGCTGGCCAGTGCAAGGACCAGCGCTGCAGACAACCGGAGAAAGGCGAGGGAGCCTGAAGCCTTGACGGAATTACTGAACACTGAATGAAAACAAAACTAAGGGAAGCCAATCCAGGGAACGGAAAGCATGCAGCCTCATTTCTATCACATAACACTTAGTTCAATTTTATAGGAAACATATTACTGGACAACAAAAATGAGTGCTCTATTCCTCCCACTCCCACTTTCCCCTTGCCTCTAAATATAATAAAGACACAGGGAGAAGAATGAAGAGGGACGTTTTGTGATTTCCATTTGGTGAAAGACTCTTACAAATGTAAATTATTACATACCAGACAGGAGAAACCTTAGTTTTTCCATTTATCTGTCTAAAAATAGCGGATTGTCGTCTTCCTCTCATTTCTGCAACATTTGATACCACTTAAATGTAACCATCTATTGTTTTAGTACCAGCGACCAGTACCAGTACCAGTACCAGTATTTTTTCTTGTTTCTGCTTTGAAAGATTCAGAATCCCCTTTGGGAGTGAGTGAGTGAGTAGTTGACACATTGGTGGTCCATATCAGAGTTCCTGGGTTTGACTATCAGCTTGGGCTCCCAATTACAGATTCTTACTAATGAGGAGCCCGGGAGACGGGGTTCTTGCCAACATGTGGGAGATATACACTGAGTTCTTCATGTAGGACATTTGCACTAAGTCCTTGGCTCCCGACACTGCCCTGGCCCAGTTCTGTCTATTGTGGGAATCAGGGAAGTGAATCAGCGGGGGGTGGGGGGGAGAGGGAGTTTGTGTCTCCTAATTCAAACAAATGAATAAAAACTACAAAAAGGAATTCACCTCTAGAAAATTTCACACAAATGATTTACTTAGCACAGCAGGCGATCAAATGTTCATTTAACATATGTGTCCTGTAGCATTACACTTTTTAAAGAGTATTCTGTAGAAACTTTGCGAAGACAAAATCTTCAGAGTATGGCATTTGACTAGGGAAGGAGATTAGGAAATGGTGTCTAGAGCATATGTCTGAGCTTTGGAAGTTCCTTTTAGACTTACAAGTTATTCATGTAAACTTCATTTTCTTTCAGCATAATTTTTACTGAGCAACTACCTTGCCTGTGCTTGATCATAACTCACAAAAACGCCACCTTATCTTGAGAGCAGCCAGTGAACCATTGGATTGTGCTGACTTGGAATGTGTTTTAGTTAGGCCTGGTTCTTTAGAGTAACAAGTAATGCGTGCAGTGCCAGCATGCCATGGGGACTCATGGGGGAACCGGTTCCTATCCTGACTGCTGCTGCTACTGACCTCAGAAAGCTGTAGAAGATGGAAGGTCTTGGGACACGGTGACCTATGAGGGAGACATGTGGAGTTCCAGGATCCTGGATTTGGCATGGCCATTTGGGAAAGCAACCAGGAGATAGAAGATGTGTCTGTCCACCTGCCTGTCTCTCTCCCTAACTCTGTCACTTTGCCTTTGAAGTGAATAAATCTTAAGAAAATAAAAAACATCAAGATTTCTGAGCACTTACAGGGATTATCCTTGTAAAAGAGTGACAGCATGTTAAAACACATGCATGCACGTACAACTTTAAAGTGAACCAGTTATATTAAATGCAATTACTTACAATCTAAACACACAAATGTATCCTTTAACAATAATCTCAGCTATATAGCATAAACAACTGATTCTGTGATTATATTGAAATAGGTGAATATTCATGATTTCACCTTTCTTGTAATCATGGGGATAACTGTTGGACCTCCACGAAATGTTGAGTAAAAAGGGATGACAAGAGAAAGTGAGTAACACAGGTGCCTCTCCAGGATGTGTTCCCCGTGCCAGGCAACTCATGAAACTTCCCAATCAGAGTGGCTTCCAGGACTCGCAAAATCCTTTTGAAACTGGTACTATTATTTTGCTGCTATGCAGCTAAACCCAAGATAGCTTACATAATTCAAAAAGGATCACGCTTTAAGTAGTTGCAGTTGGATTTGAAACCCAGTCTTTGTTGTGCTACTTCATTTATTAGCTTCCTTAATACAGATCATGGGCAGACCTGATAGAATTATTGTAAAATATGTTCACTTGCTGGATTCTGCTTTCTACGTGGTTCAGGATCTGCCAACAGGGACACCCTGACTCTGACAATGCACAGTTACATCAGCTCTCCTTCCAGAGAACTCTGATTGCAGTGACAGGGGTGCCCACAAAACTCAAAATTTTAACTTTTGCTTTAAAATTTCATATATTTTGGTAACTATCACAATGTGCCACAGACATTTTCTACATTATAATAACAAGTATGTACATTGATATTAGTATGTACACCGTCACCTGTGACGCCAGCATCCCATATGGGTGCCAGTTCCCGTCACAGCTGCTCCACTCTCCATCCAGCTCCCTGAAGCTGGCCTGGGAAGCAGCAACAGATGGCTTAACATGGCTGTTGCAGCCATTTCCGAAGTGAACCAGCAAATGCAAGATCTCTCCATGTCTCTTCCTCTGTGTCACTTTGCCTTTCAAGTAAAATAAATGAATAAATCAACATATGTGTTTATGTTTAAATAAGGAGGACTGACATTTTATAGCAAAAAATATTAAGCCCAAGAAGTTGATGATTACCATAGAACTACTCTGAGTTCATGAAATAATTAGAAATTTCATCATCATTAAGGTTTTAAGAACTGAAAATATAACAGCTCAAGTTTTTAATAAGAATCACTACCTCTACCCCCTGGTATCTGCTGTCCCTAATTCCAAGTCCTGCTTCACCCTGCAACCCATCAGCCTGCGTGCAGTCTGACCACTCATGCAGGCTCTCTGTGAGAACCATTACTTTCTAGCCATGTACCTACTCTCAGTTTACCAGGTTACACAGTAAAAAACATGGCACATATAGGGTCAACTTCTCCATAAGTGGTCTGCTTATTTTTTCAGACATCTATACAAGGCATTGGTTAAGTTCTTCACATAACCATGAATCTACCTAACAATATCACCACTGAATCAGTGACAATCAGCATAATTGTAGGTCCAGAAGATATATGCTCCCCTTTGCTACCTCTAAAGTTAAGTCTGTATGTATGTATGTATCTATCTATCTATCTAGGGACAGTATTACCACTAGCTTTTCATTTTTAATTTCTATAGATATTACTAAACACAAACAGAAACTTTACCAACTGAAAGAAAATTTAACAATTAGCAAGCTAGTAAATATCAGGGATTAATAAGATGCTCTTTTATTAATTAATTTCACTCTGTCAAGAACTTCTCCTGGTTAGAACTGTTATTCCAAGCTGATAGCTGAGGAACCATCTTAGAGTCTCAAGGTTATATTCCTGGCCACCACCATGCTGCACAGTGAAAACATTCATATTTAACTTTGTTCCCCCTTTTTGAAAGCCACTACAGAAACCGCAGCAACCAGGTCTTCAATATCCAGGGAAGCTACTTGTAATTTCAAAGTGAATATCCCTCTTCTTCTTAAGTTTCATTTTTAAAGCTCAAAAAGAAAATCAAATCTGTTTACTGCTTATGAATCCTTTCAGATTTCCAGATACAGTGACACTGTATTATTCAAGACAAATCACAGTGAACAGCAAACCATTGCTAGAATACATAAAACATATTATCTAATCCTTTTCATAGGCCTTGGGTATGATATGCCAAACGAGCTCACTGTGCCTGTGTTAGGATGCTACTGCTTTGGAAGCACACCACTGCAAAAGTTTTCAAAGTTAAACTGTGAAAATGCTTACAAATAAACATTAACATCACTGCATTTAACAGTATTACGCAGGATGTGTAATTGAGACATTTTTTAATAGTATAAGGTTGGGAAAAGGCAGGTAAAAGTAACACTTTCTTTTAGAAAGTAATTGTTATTTTTCAATCCTTTTGGTAGGCTGCATTCCAACAGATGGAGATTACAGATCAACTCTGTATGTATTCTATTATGGCTTCTATGAGATTATTCTTTACATTCACAGAATTTAATGACAGTGCCACCTCCAAAAGTTCTTTTTTTCCAACTGATAACTCGAAGGAAATATATTCAGAATCCAATCCAGAAATAAGCCAAGTAATGACGAGTGATAGTCTATTTCTTTCTCTAAGATTTAGCTCACGGTTTGCCTCTGATAAGGAAATGCAACCTTCTAAGCAGCACTCGGTTTTCTTTAGAGTGTGCGCGTGCGTACAAACATTCAGCATGAATTGCTCTTTTCCTAGTGATACATCATATAATGCCATCCTTTCAGAACATTTTTCTCCTTGAAATTAAGTCATAAAATAAAATCTCTTACTGGAAAAACAGTGTACTGGTGAAATGGGACAAATGTACTTGTCTATTACTGCTTTGAATTTCAGCATATATAATGAGCTGGCAAGATGGCCATCAAACACAAATACTTAATATTGCTTTTTTATACTCTGTGAAATTTTATTTACCAAATAAAACACTGCACTGGTTTAATGAGGAATGGATTAACTTGCAAGCTAAGACATTTAAAAAAGTTTGACACCAGTTAAAAAAAAAAAAAGGCAAATAAAAGCTGCCTTTGGCTGCTGATGTCCTGTGTGACATTGTTTCAAGTGACATCAGCTGCTCATGGTTTATCCGCTACAGGCACTCAGCCAGTGTTATGGCTGAGTTGGCCAATCCTTCCTCTGCAAGCACTGGGATCCTATAGGAGTGCCAGTTCATGTCCCAGTTGCTACCCTTCCCACCTATGTCCCTGCTTATGGCCTAGGAAAGAAGAGGATGGTAGCCCAGGTCCTTGGGATCCTGCACCCATGTGCAAGACCTGGAAGAAATCTTCTGGCTCATGGCTTTGCCTCAGATCAGCTCTGGCAATTTGGGGAATGAACCAGCGGATATAAGAACTCTCTCCTTCTCTCTGAAAATCTGCCTCTCCAATAAAAATAAAAACATCTTAAAAGAAAAAGAAAAGCATTCATTTTAGGTATAGTCCTCTGTAGCTCGGGATATTGTACCTGTATCTCCTTTCCTTGGTGTTAAGCAAAGTTCTTTGAATTCCCATTTTTCTCTCTGTATACAGAAATGATATATGGCACTCTGTTCAACTGGACTAGAGGCAGCCTTGAGAAGCAGAATTTAGACAAAGAACAAGCTATGCTTCAATGTGTGCTCTGAAGTTCTTGTGTTGAGAGCAACCTCCAATGGCACAGTGTTGAGAGATTAGGCCTTTAAGAGATGATTAGGGGCCCGGCGCGATGGCGCAGTGGTTAAGGTGCTCCCCTTGTACGCCAGGGATCCCATATGGGTGCCGGTTCTATCCCAGCAGCCCCACTTTCCTTCCAGCTCCCTGCATGTGGCCCGGGAAAGCAGTCGAGGACAGCCCAAGGCTTTGGGACCCTGCACCCATGCAGGAGACCCGGAAGAGGCTCCTGGCTTCGGATCAGCATAGCATTGGCCGTTGTGCTCACTTGGGGAGTGAACCATTGGATGGAAGATCTTCCTCTCTGTTTTTCCTCTCTGTATATCTGCCTTTCCAATAAAAATAAAATAAATCTTTAAAAAAAGAAAGAGATGATTAGGGCACATGAGCTCTGCTGTCATCAGGGACTAATGTTTTACATGGATGAGACCATCTCGTGGTCATGATAATGATTCTGCCATGAGAGTATGCAGAACTGTAAGCTGAATAAAGTTCTGTTTATTGTTAGTTACCCATTGAGTGGTATTCTCTATATAGCAGCATGGGATAGACTAAGCAAAACATAGGAATCACGACACAATGAGATGAAGCCCATTTCCTTCGTCAGTCACAGGTCCTTGGAATGCCTCAGTTTATGTGAAGTGCTTACGGAGTCAATACCTGAACCTAATTCTAATAAATGTATTTTTGTTGGGGAGAGAAAAGTGAGTAAAAAAAAAAATGTTATGGTTTCCTTAAAACAATTCTTTATAAATAAAGAAATGCTCGTAGAAAACTAGATATGGACCTTGAATGTTGAATTTGGTCCGGATAGGGACAACTGAGTTTTCCTTTACCGCTTCTAGTATCCCACGTGGGTGTGGGCTTGCATGCTGGCTGCACAAGGGAGATGCTACACAGCACATGACCACTGCACAGCGCTCTCCTGTGTCAGCTAGCCACACAGGTGAATGTTGGAAGAGTTTAGGCAAACATGGAGAGAAAAGATTACAATTTTTGAGTAGGAGCTTAGCAGAACACAGTTATTGGTAGTTATTTAAGCTAGTAAGCAAATATTATAAGCTCATTTATTTATTTGCCCCAATGATTCATTTTCCTCTGTAAGCACTCACTGACTAACTAGCATATATAATAAACCTCAAGTGAAAGTTAAAAATGCATTTTTCTGTAGGGTTATTAAGAACTGTAGAAACTTGGTTTTAATTTTTACGATTTTAATTTTTCTAACATCCTTATTGTACTAAAACGATCCAAAAAGAATAGGACCTATTAAATCCACGCTTTACTAAATATTTTGAATTTCTAAAATCTATTTGAAAAGTTGGGAGAGAAAGGGTAGGAGTGAAGTAGGGAGGGGACAGATAAAACCACAAAGACCAAAGGACATTCTATTCTCTGGCTAGCCCCCAAATGCCGGCAATTGATGAGGCGAAAGCCAGGCAAATGCCAAAGCCAGGAAGGAGCCCACAACTAAATCCAAATTTCCCAGGTGGGTGGCATCCTGAATCATCACCTGCTGACTTCCAGGGTACACAATGGCTAGAAGCTGGAACCAGAAACAAATGCAGTACTTGAACTCAGGCACTCTTTTATATAGAACACGAACATCCTAAGTAGCACCTTAGTCACTGTGGAAAAAAGAAAAAAAACCCCTCCTACCTCAATTCTCAAACTGAAATGCACCCCAAATATTATAAAATCTTGAATCTATATTTTACATATACATTATATTTCATAATATGACATATCCTGTTTTGTTATTCTACTTAAAAAATTAACCATTCTCCCAGAAGGGATTGCTAACAACTATATCCAGCTTACATAAAAATTTGATTAGAATAGCTCAAGTGGGATTTGCAAATAAGGCCTTTTTACCAAGTAAATGTATGAAACTTTCAAAAGATTGATAGGAATATGTAACTTACTTTGTCAGTTTCATTTTTCATGTGCTAGTAATAAAAGTTATTTTGATAAATAAAGATGATCTTTATTGCATTTACTGCCTTGTGATTTTTATGTAACCACGGTTTCTCAAGTGATCTAAGAGGAAGAACCATACTTAGTACTTAAGCTGCTAACTCAGGCTTCTTTTAGATTTATTTATCAGCATTTCCACAAATGCATAAGAACTAGGTGAATTAATGCTTTGGGTTCTCCCTGTTCTATGCAATAAAAACCCAAGGGATTCTTAATAGAAACAACCATATAAGGATTCTTTGAAATTTTGCAAAAAAAAAAAAAAAAGATGTTCATTAGACATGTGTGTTGTCAAAGATTCTATAGTCTATGCTCTTGAAATTCAAAGGCAGAAAAAGAGCTTGCCATTCTTTAAGAATTGGAACACGACCTTATTGAAAGAGATAGCCATGATCTCATTTACAAAAGGTCCTCAGCAAATACGTTTTAAATGGGGTCTGATATCATTAGGCTGTGGGTTTTTGCCACCTGTAGGGTTGAAGAAATTACTAAGATCTGATTATGTGCTATGGTGGACTGACACTTGATGTTCCATTCTTTCTCTCAGATGTATTTACTATTGGAAAGGCAGAGTTACACAGGGTAAGGTGACAGTGGGGGAGAGAAGAGGCAGAGGGAAAGGGGGAGAGGGGGAGGAAGAGAGAGACAGCAGACAGTCAGAGAGGGAGTACCTCTATCCGCTGGGACACTCCCCAAACGGCAGCAAAGCCTGAGGCATTGCCAAGTCAAAGCCAGGAGTCAAGAGCTTCTTCAGGGTCTCAGACATGGTTGGCAGAGGCCCAAGTGTTAAAGTCACCCTCTACCCTCTGCTGCCCCTCGCAGGGAATGGGGTGGAAGTAGAGGAGCTCAGAAACTAACATTCACCCACAACCACTATGCCCCAACGCTGGCCCTTGGATGTCCATTTTTAGCCATCTACTAGAATCTCTTCCTGTCCTGCAGTGGTGGAAAATCACATCAGAGACTCTCTTGCAGTTTGGATAGGTTCTTGGTCGGCCATTCTCCAATTCGCTCAGTTAGAAAGCTGGGAGGGAGGTGAAGGCAATGTTTTTGCTGATTTTGCTCCATGTCAGCCTGAGGAAGCATTACTTTTCTCTGCTAGCATCAGCAGAGCTCCTAGGGCCTGGGAATTAAGCTTGCAGGTAATAAATGGCAGGAAGATAGCCAATGGGTTGGCTGATATGGACTGGAACTGCCCAGCACTGCTCTGTACCTGGGAATCAAGACACCTCCTGTTGGGAAGTAATACTGAGGGTTTGAAGCCAGCGGCTTTCCAAGAAAGCAGGTGGTTTCCGCCTCATAGGAAAAAGGGCAATTGTCTTGGTGACCTGTGTGAAGGCTTTGGATGTATTTCATGAGAGCTCAAAATATATTGTTTCTTCAGTTTTCCTAATAATACCAGAATCCATTTAATACACCAGTATAACTCCCGAAGTGGATTCTGGTCTCTGCAGTAGAACTCTGACCTCTGTAGTAAGCCAGCAAAGACACATCCCCTTCAGGAAATGGGTTTCATATTCTGTAGTGAAATCCAAGAACAAGGACATTCTGAATGTAAATGGTGAAGGAGGCAGTCCAGAATAATGTTCAAGGACTAACGGGTGTCGACTTTGACACTAAAAGAGGTATTTGGACCAGGGGAGTCCTACTGTTTAAAATATCCCCTTCATGTGAGGTATGCAGGTTGTTAGGGAAAGTATCCCAGAATTGTACCCAAGATTTAACTCCTGAGGTACTGGAGTTGGCATTGCAGTGTAACAGGCAAAGCTGAAGCTTGTGATGGTGGCATGCAAAATGCATGCCAGTTTACAACCCAGCTGTTCCACATCTGAACCAACCCCCTGCAAATGGCCAGGGAAGAGGTTCAGATGATGGTCTAAGTGGCTGAATGAACTCATGCAGGAGACCTGAATGAAATTTGTAGCTCTGGCCTTGCCCAGAGCTTACATTGTGGCCATTTAGGGAATGAACCAGCAGAGGGATGATCTTTCTTTCCCTCTCTCTATATACCTTCCTTTCCAAACAAACAAATCCTGAAAAAAAAGAAAAGAAAAGAAAATCACAAGTATAGAAAGACATTAACCAGGATAGTGAGAGCTGCTAGGTTGCTCAGAGTTGGTGAGACCTTGTTTTCTTGGCAAGGTGTCCTGGCAGCTGCAGGATCACATTCATTTCCCGAGGTAATGGGATTTAGGAATGTGCTAGATCTGCTCCTGCCAAGTAGCTGTTAACTGTCCATATGAAGTGATGTCCTGGCTAACTGGACACTTAACGCTTTGTATGTGTGCTGGCCGTGTGTCATCTTTAACCACCAGTTCAAATTTTAATTGATATATTCAAGTCTCTTGCTAAAAGCTTTTTGGCTACAAATTTTGGTTTGGTCTCACCTTGTTGGAAAATAACAGCATACCTGTCCTCCTCAAACCTCATCAAGCTTCATAGAAGAAAAGCTGACTGGATTTCTGTCACTATGCAACCTCAGCTTGGGAGAAGGGGACAGTCATATTTACACTTCACAAAATTTGCCTGTAGTAAGTTATAGGATAGCACTGTCACATTTAGCAAAGCAGAGTAAAATGAAAAACAATGTCACGTGGCTAATTTCGAGTTCTGATAAACAATGAATAGCTTAACTATATTTCATTGAGCTCTTTGGGTACAGACATATATTTAAAGTACTCAAGGTGGCTATTCATAGGTAAAGCAATTCTCAAGTTTTACCTTTCATTTACTAAGCTTGCCCTCTACAGAGCTGAGAGCAGGATCAGGCAGTTTAGTGTTTCCTATTTTTTTTTAAAGTGTTCTGCTAATATTTGATAACTGCATATGTGACTAAACTTTGAAATGCAACATATTTAGAAAATATAATAAGTTGTAGCATAGCTAAGTTTTGCTTAGGTCTGGAGACATAAGATGAAACATTCACAGACTAGTAATTTGATGATGGGGAAAAGAAATCACTCCATTTTTAATCAAGCCTAACATGAAAGTTGTTTTCCATAATCAAAGGAAAACTAACAGATTCTTACAGTGTGTAGATACTTGACAAAGCTTGGCAAAAGGGAGGTGCTACTTCCTTCTTATCCTTGTTATACATTTCCATATGGGACTTTTTATTATCATCAAGAAGAAATAATAGAAATAAACAGAAGCAAGAAAAAGGTCTAGACTGGCATGCAGTAACTGCTTGTCAACTATGGTTTTCCTAATGAATTGCCCTGTTGCTCTGAATCTCACTGATTACAGTACAACAGCTTTCATTAGTCACTGCAAATAGGACTTAGTGCCACCTTATTTACATTCTGTTGCAAGTAATTAGCATTTCCTATTAGAATCGTCCAAGGCGCTTCTGAACTTGCAGCAAGACGATTTGACATCATCCAATACTTGATTCCATCCTGAACAAGCTTGAAAACAGATTCTGTGCTTTTTAGTTACAACGGTGTCACCAATGAATTCTAGCATGGCTTAAATTCCTGCCAATATTGTAGCTGGGAATATCAAAACACTACAGTAATTAGACCTTGCAAGCCTGACTTCCCTAGTGGTAGAACTGTCACAGAAGGGGAGGAATTGATATTCCAAGTTTATTATAACTCAAACCTCTGTAATTATTGCTAGAACATGAACACTACCATTTTAAGCTCCAGAAAGTAACTTAAGCAAAAACGTTATTACAAACAGCAATGAAAACAGCATCAAATGCTTTGATGATGACCAGTGCCTTTTCTCCACTAAAAAATGTATAATTTGTTATTACAACTCAAACTTGATTACTGACTTGGTGGGGAAGTATTCTCTTAAAAACATAGTGGCCATATTTAACAGGTTGCAAAGCCCATTTTATTACATAACTTAGAACTTCACACTACAAGTGCTTTATTCTAGAATTAAATTGACATATTATTATTCCACATAGCAAAATCTACAGAAGGCATTTTCTAAAACCAGCTATCTGCATTTCTATAAAATGGTGTTTATGTATGGACTTATACAGATATTCATGCATGCAATTCGTTGTGTATTGTGTATGACTAACATTACCTATCACAGCAACATAAGATGAAACAGAAATTACTCAAATACTTTTGAATTTCTCTGGATGTGTTTCTCACAGACTGAACTAATATGAACATGGTGCCTCTGGGAGCGAGCAATCACCAGCTGTAGACACTGAATGGGTTCATTCACTTGCTATCATTTCTCTCATCTTTCCATCACTAGGATCTATCCTAGAATACACCGCACTTACTTCATAACTTCATAGTCAAGAAATGAGTGGCTCAGGAACCCCTAAACTTTATTGTATCTTATACTCCATCTATTGCCCTTAGACTTAAATCTAGTTGAGAGTCTTGCTCCTTGGGCCTGGCCAACAACCACTCAGAACAGGGGCACTCTGTTTTTGTCTTGTTCTTTACGATTTTCAATGAATGACTTCATTGTCTAACTGGACACTTAAGAAAACTATTCAAATGTGTGCTAAAATGCAGTTAGAATCTGAGAGTAGAGCCATCAGTAAAAATATATTAGCAATAAATGTATAAGGACTATTGGTCAATAGATCCTATAGGTTAGAAATCAATGATCATAATAAAATATACTCAATCATAAAGTCCTTTCATAGGAAGCATCTTTTTTGTAAAGAGATTAAAGAATTTCAAAGAAATAGAAGTGGAAGCTTCTTTTACTTTACGTGTTTTGTGCCTTACTTGGCTTCTCAAAGGGATGGTGAATTAGTCCTGTCTGAAGAAACCTCTTCAGAAACAAAGCAAATCTCTCTGGATTTCCTACCAGGTCAGGGTAACCTGCAGTAATAGAGAGTACTTGTTGTGCCATGGCAACAGCTGGTGCCACATCCAGGCTATTGCTCCTGAGGAGTATGGGTGGTTGTTTAGGAAACTCAGTGTCTGTGAGTCCACAGAGGGGACAGCAAATAATTACCTGGCTGTCCACAGCGGAAGACAGTCAGAACTTGCCAGGGCCGATTCACAGTCTGCCTCCACCTCAAAAGTCAGCCTAAAATGCATCAGAAATCTGTAAACTCTCTCCCAGAGGAGCCCTTACCACCATTCTCCTCTTTCAAGTAAAAAATATGGATCAATGCATGGGTTTGAATCCCACTGCTGCCACTCTACTGAACTGTGAGCAGGTGGCTTTTTGTTTTAAACCTCTCCGTACGTAATCTTCCTTTTCCATATTAAATATTGCCTATGCCTTATGTGATCTGGGGAATGAAGAAAGGAGTTAGTAGACAGGAGGGCAGAGCATCAGTTACTTGCATCTGGCTGTTGGTTTCACTGTTGAGCAGATGGGATGGAGAGAAAAGAAGCCTCAGCAAATTTCAGGAATTTCTTATCTGCTCTGTGGCCTAATGCATCCAGCCTCTCACATCACACACGTAATCTGACACATGGCCTTGATGCTCGTATTTTGGTGTCAAACACTCTCCTTCATCAGAGAGAGTGAGTCTGTCTGTGGAGAGCAGCTGCTTCTGAGTTCTACAGCAGCAGGGGAAATAGTCAAAATGGGCCTGGGACGTCTTGTTGTCAAACCATTAAGACACATTCAAAAATGCCTGGGGTAGTTTTAAAACTACTCCAGAACTTAAAGAAGGGATTTCCTGGATGAGATTGACAGTTTAGGCATCAAAAATAAAACACAATACAAATCAGTCCTTTATGAGTTGAAGTGTATTCTCCCAGTTTCCTGTTTGTTGTCTTATGTTTGAATATCTGGGAAGGCTAGATCCTCATAGGGTTTTCATTCTTTTCTAACTTTCCTTAGTTGTTTTTCTACTTGAATTTTATAATTAACTTATGTGTCAGAAAACAAATCTGTAGGTAATTTTTATTGTGAATGTCTAACATTGCCGGATAGATTTCAACAGAAGCTGGGAAGGAATATACAGAGATATGTTACATTAAAACACAGAGGCTGCACTGGTAACATGAACTTAGAAATAATAAACTGTGCATATAAATGCCAGAGGAAGAAGTAAAACTTGTATAATTTTTCCATTTTTAACATTAAGAATGTGTTACCTACTAAGAACTAAAGTTATAAAATGTCTATAATCATGGTTAGTTGGAACAAGGTGATTATGTATTAACATTAGCTAGTTATAGCATGAAACAAGCAAAAATGAATACAAAAGATGTAATCTAAAAACAAGTAAATATTGGTATGTTTTTGAACCATTTATAGACACATCAGAGCACTCATACTTAATGGAAAAAAAATTGTACTTCTGTTGATGGGTTTTCCTCCATCTATGAAACAGGAGAGCGCACACAGGGGGAACTAAAGTGAGAAACATGGTTTCTCAAAGTTAGGCTCTCATGCAACCAGAGGAAGGGCTAGAACAGGATAGCTAAGCTAGTCTCTTGAGAGGCTGACCACACATGCTGAATTCCTGCTAGCTGCTAGTAGCTGAAATGTATGAAAGTCTTCACTAATTATGAGACGTCACTGGGTGCTGGTTAGGATGACTGCATGCCACAGCGACTACCTGGGTTTGATTTCTGGCTCCAGCGCCTGACTCTAATTTCCTGCTAGTGCAGACCCCCAGGAGGCAGCAGTGGGGAAGATGGATCAAGCGGAAGGCCTCAGTTTTCTAGGATCTGGGTGCAGCCTTGGTTCAGCTATGGTTGTTGTGGGCATTGGGTGAGTGAACCAAGGAATGGAAGCACTGTCCCTCCAAATAAACACATACACATACAAATACACATTCAATATTAGATTGATAAAGCACAGTGGCAGTCATGTGAAGTACAGTGATCAGTTTGGGGTCAGGACTTTAAGAGCCTCCTCAATGCAATATGACCAGAGCCACTGGACAAGGACAAAAGGAAGGAGGAGAGAAAGGAAGGACAGAGGAAGGAAGGAAGGAAAAAAAAAACATGTGTAAAAACTGCTCAGTTAATTAAGACATTTTCTTTGGCTAGCCTGAGATTATATATTCTCTTCCTGGTATAGTAAGATCACAGTAACCCTTAGGGGCCATTGAGATAAAATGCATAGTAATCACTAGAAAGAATTTTTTAATCAATAACTAAATCAATAATAACCAGGCAAGAAATTCACAAATCTTTACACATTGCACACACATACACACACACGTGGAAATCCGTGAGACTGATGGATTCTGAATGAGGCCTGTACCAGTGTCAACTTCCTATTTTTGCATAGACACTAGATCTACAGAAGGAATACTGTTCTTTCAGTGTGGGATCACTTTGATCCATTTCCGTAGCATTCTGAGTAAAACTATGTCAAAATAGAAAGTTAAAAAAACGTATACTAATCATCACAAATCTATATAATAGTAAAATGGGTCATAATATTAAACGGTTTTAAAAATCAGAAAATCTTAAAGGTTAGAAAAATTTTAATTGAGCTCTCAGTAGAAAGGTATTGTTTGTTTTTTATTTTCGTTATTTGTTTAAAAGGTTTATTTATCTTTATTGGGAAGGCAGATTTACAGAAAGAAGGAGAGACAGAAAGATCTGTCTACTGGTCCACTCCCCAAGTGGCCGCAACAGCCGGAGCGAAGCCGATCGGAAGTTATGAGTCAGGAGCTTCTTCCAGGTCTCCCACACAGTGCAGGGTCTCAAGGCTTTAAGCCATTTTCTACTGCTTTCCCAGGTCATAAGCAGGGAGTTGGATGTGAAATGGAGCAGCCGGCACACAGACTGGCACCTATATGGGATCTTGGTGGTTGCAAGGTGAGGATTTAGCCACTTAGGCTATTGTGCTGGGCCCTATTTTAATTTTTTTTTTAACATGTATTCATTTAGTTGAAAAACATTGAGAGTGAGAGAGAATTAATGTGATAGGAACTCAGCTTTACGCCTGAAAATCTTGAAATATTGGCAGCATGGCAAGGCTGCAGCCTGAGCCTGGAACTCAACCCAGGTTTCCTACACAGGTGACGGGGATCCAATTACTTGTGCCATCACTCCCTTTTGTTCCACAGTGCATGTTACCCAGACCCAGCAGTAGAGCTGAGACTGGAAGGCAGGTTCTCTAATGTACAATGTGGACTTCCTAGGGGGCGTTATAACCCCCATGCCTAACACCAGAACTATTATATAGCTTTAGCTGATCACAGTATTTTTTTTTTTAAAATATGGAGCCAAAAAAAAAAATTTAAGTTGTGACATTTGCTACAAAAACACACATTTCTGGTTTCTTATGGGAAACAGAAAAATAGGCACTGCATGCACCATGCGGCTGAACTAAGTGCCCACTGCCCTCCTCAGACAAAGCACATTTCCTCCCATGCCCTCAGGACTCTGCTTGCACACCCTTCTCCATCACGTGCCCAGTTTCTAGCAATATTTTTTATTTTTATCCCTACTGTAGCCATAGGGTAATTTTACACCCTCATGTTTCACAAGGCTGGAAGTGCTTGAAAAAATTATACAGGAAAAATCTGAATTTGACCACATCATGGAAGGCAAAACAAGAAGAAATACAATAAACTGGGGAAAAGTAATGGCTTCTAAATTATTTTTTTATTACCGAAGGGGAAATTGTAGGGCAGAAACGCATCAAGGAGAAGTAAGACTGTATTCTTGTACTGCACATACATTTAGCAATTAAAAAAAAAAACTTTAAAGAATCAACAGGGAAGCAAACAGTTACTGGTAAAGCAAAGTTGGTATAAAAACATAGTATAGTAACTAAGAATGTGAGCTCTGCAGATTGTCTTTTTAGGTTTGTAGACACCTCACCTTATGCTAATTTCTGTTAGATTCATAGGTTTTTTGAGCTTCAAACTGTCTAGGAGGCAGCTAAGTATTACCTTGTGCTAAATTGGGTTGTGGTGATTATCGGTGAAATACACACATCGACTACTTGGCAGCTCAAAGCACCTACTAAATGCTCAGCCGAGTGCTGCTACTGTCCACAATCCTTCCCTTCCTCGTGAAGAACACTTCTGTCCGATCTCAGCCTACCTCTCTCACCTCTCTTAACGACTCACCCTTCACTCGTCACCTCTTGCCCAGGACTCCTCTAACAAGCCCGGATCTCTTCTGCCTCCATACCTTAACTCACTGCATTTCTTCATAGATGGGATCGCCCAGATTTTCTTACATGAGTGCTCAAAAGTTGTTGTCGCAGGTGTTACCACATCCCATTTTCTAAATTCACACCACTGACCATATGCTGTTACTTTGTTGCTTTGCCAACTGGCTTTGACAGGAGATAGTGGACCTTGTGAGGTCCACCAGGGCCCCTGCTTGGAAACAGAAGTGCTAGGACCTGCACAATGAGTATCTACATAATGAATTTGCTTTGCTATTTCACCACAAAACACTGAGCAAGAAACTGTAGATTTTACGTCTAATAGCAAACAATATTTTGAGCTTAAAGGTTTAATTCTGATTAATATCCTATTAAGCTCCCAAGAAAATCTAATCACATAATAACATTAGGAAGGAATATTTGGGACAGTGAGACAAACATTAGCACAACAAAAAGAATGCCATTTTGATAAACATTAAGCAACCTAATTAGATAGCCATCATATCTACCTTTGTATAAATTTTTTGACCTGCAAATTGTGCTTTCACATCATAAAGGCAGCTCTGCAATTACACCAAAGTTAAAAAGCTTAGAAACAGAATGTGCAAGTAAATCAACATAAAGGATATAATTGCCATATTCAAAGATCATATGAGGCTGCTTATTATCTATAGTCCAATATAGTCATTAACACAAAACAAAACAACAAAAGCAGAGGAAAATGGCAAGAAACAAGAAGTCAGGTTGATACAACAAAGAATTTGTACCTGATTCAGAAAAAAACATATTGCTTATTTTCTGATTTTATTTAAATTAGAATAATTTTGACAGCTAGATGGCCTTTACTGCTCATCTGTCATAATGCTGGTGTTTAATGTCATTGAACATACTCAAAACCCTGTTATGATAAGAACTATTCCAATGTGATAAACCATGGTAATCTTTGAGAGACATTAATTAGTTTAGAAAAGTAACAGTCTAATAACCTTAAAATAGCCCAAATCAGTTAAAATCGTCAACTGTGACCCTCATTACTCTGTAAGATTTGATTTGTTATCTTTACTTATCAGTACAGAATGCTGTTATAAATAACTTCCTATAAAAAGTTATCTTATGCAAAAAAGTTATACTTTCCTATTCTTTCAAACCTTAGTTAATACTGTATTATAGTCATCATGTTTTCCAGTCTATCCATAATCTCACAGTATTTCTACAGTTCCTCTTATGGGCCTGCTTTTGATGATTTCATATATGTTATTGTTTTTGGTTCCATTGCTATTTCATTCTTTAACCTCCATGTGAGCTTAGCACTTAAAATCTGATACATTTTTATTTAATTATTTTTGACAAAGGGTATCTGTCAGTCTTGATCTTAGCTTCTTAATCAGCAAAATAAGATTAGAGCAGAATATTATGTTGCAAATCTCAGTTAGCTTGTATTTGATGCAGTAGTTACACCATTGGTTAGAGTGTCTATCCTACAGTAGAGTACTTGTCCATGCAAATAATAATATACAGCATTAAAACATGTATGTATTACAGCTTGCAGTTTCCAGAGCGAAAAATACAGAAATCTAGTCTACTCAAGTAAGATTACCTAAAAAAAGAAACCCCCCCAAAAACAAACAATAAAACCAAATTTTTTCTTTCTTTGCATCAACATATCTCATATCCAAAGTGAAAGTTTATGAATTACTGAGTTAGTGAGTAGATTACACCCCTTTAAATCACCACCTTTGCCTCTGAGGAGTCATGTCACTTCCTTTTTATGTCAATGTCATGCATGGCTGAGTAGCCACAATCCACTTTGGCCACGAGAGCTCAAGTAATTCGGAGCCATCAAATCCATTATAATGGGCGCTGCTGTCTTACAGAGACAACCAGTGATTGATAACAAAACCTGTCTGCTTTCAGTTCTCCTCTGACAGCAACAACCAAGTCCCTGCCTGCCCGCTCGGGCATTTGTCATAAATCAGTAGCAATTCCACCAAACAGAGAGGTGCTGGGGAGGCTCCTCCGTCCACTGGGCCTCATTTTGTTTTCAAATGCTAAAAATACCACTATTAAATGGCGAGATGAATGCCCAAAGCTTCTTTGCTGAAGTAGCTAATATTACATAAATAGAATCTCTCCACTTTAATCAAAAATATAACAGCACCCAATGTGCTACTGAATTCAATGTCTAAGTGAATCACTGTAATTTCCAAAAAAAGAAGTTTCACTCTGTGATATTTATACTTAGCATTTTAGTCTGGTTATTTCAGATCTGATGCAATGTTTTTAATTATATATTATAAAATATTTCACAAAATTTCTATTATTCAGGATTGTCATAGAAATGAAATAAAATTTATATAATCTTACAAATATTAGTCAACAAAACATATTTGTGGAGTAATTTCACATAGGCTATATTATGTAGATACAGAAATATAGAATTTGCTTTAGAAAAAGTTATTGCTTACCAACAGACACCAGTACACCTCAAATATCATGCGTAGGTGAATTCCAGGAAAAGCAAACAAATCTGATCTAATTTGCAGAATTTCAAGAACACTGAGCATTTGTAACACCTTAATATACATTTTTTAAAATATCATGTGAGGCAACATGATGTATTTCTATCCTAGCAGGAAAGAATGATTCTTGCAGGGATTTGCACAAGAGTAAAACAAAGATAATACATAATATCTTAAGGCACTTCTAAGAGAGGAAGGATGGGAGAATGAAGTAAAATGAAATTGCTACTCTAGGTGAGGCACTGAAGGTACTAGATATTGAGAATTTCATGGACTTCTCAGATACTTACTGTAGCTATTTTTGTTCTCAAGTTAGAGAAAGGACAAGGCATCAGGTCAAAGAGACTGAAGTACATGCTCATCTAACCACAACGCTCATCGTTTTAAATGTGCTCTTTGAGTATTTACTCCCATTTATTGAGAACCTACTATAGTTCTGATGCTAAGCATCAAAGACAGAAAACTGAATGAAACATAGACACTAGAACTGTAAATAAGCAATACAGGCATGAAACCAAGGAGACCGTACCAGTTCATAAATATACACATATAATATAATAATGGCCACGGCCAAGCAGTTCTACCAGCTTTAAACCCCCAACATGTCTCTGTACTTTTGATTTAAATTTTGTTTAGCTAACTAGCTGTTTGGCTTCAGGTAGTTAGTCGATTCACCTCAGTTTTTCTCATCTGCAAATATGGATTTATCTCAAGATCATTTTGAGTTCCAAACTGGGAAGGTGGTAGTTGTTCATTAAATATGAGTTTCGCTTCACCTTTATGTACAAGCTGAGTTTAGTGGCCACTTTCAGAAACAGACATTTAAAACTCAAAATGTACCCGGTTTATAGAATTGCCTGAATAGAACTGCTTCATAGCAACAATGCCCAGATGTCATCTTAGCTGAGATCCTGGTCAAGAAGGCAGCCTGCCAACGGAAGGTACTGTTGCAGATAAAGGCTGAGAGGGCAAGGGGTGGGGGCACAGGCAGGGGTGGCTGCCCAAGGAGTACAAAAAGCTCAGCAGTGGAATTTCCAGAGGCGGTTGAGCTCTGTGCACTGGCTGGCCAGCCACTGCTGAGGCAATGCCTCTGCAGGTTAAGAACCATCTTACTCCAGTCAGCTCTCCTCCATCCTGGGGCACAGGGTGGTGTAATACTAGTCAGGCCAGCTAAGATGGAGTTGACCTGCTGTCAAATCCTGAGACTACTCAGAAGAGACTAGGCACAACAGAATACATTCTTCAATGTGATAGGACTAAATCCTATAATCCCACTAATCCATAAAGGTATCTTTGAGTGGCACCACTTCAAAAACATACTCCTTTGTCGACCAGCTTGCAGCACCCATGAGGGAATTCTTTAGCTCAAGTTTGTTCTGCATCTGTTTCAGAAATAACTGCGGTATGACTCAAAAATGACTTTCTCGGATTTCTGGACAGTGAGCCTGACCACTGTGTATGGTTAGCTTATGTTGGTTTGGATGGCAAGATATTTTCCCTAACACATCAGCTGTCCATTCCAACGTGACTGCGGGTACTATCAACGGCCTTCTCTCTTTTGGAAATTTGTTTCTTTTCTTTCCACTTCCTTCCAGAGTGAGACAATACAATTTCATGTACTAAGAACACTTCAGGGTTGACATTTAAGTTCTCTTCCTTACTGCTCCCCACCCTGTCTCTCTTGATGATGCTTCCAAGAGCTATCCTGCCTACTTAAGTTCAAAGTATCAAAATTAACAACTGTTGGTAGAGGAATTAGTCAATGAATTTGAAGGTTTGAATTTGCATCTTGTTAGGAATGTGATACTTTAGAATAATGTGCTGTATAAAATAAACTAATGATATTCTATCTACTGAATTGAAATTGGAATCCTGAATGTTTTTGGCAACCTAATCCTGAACCGTTGGAGCCTGCATGGCATAGTAGAAAAATCGTACCAGACACATGAGTCAGAAGCTCTTACTTCCTATGTAACAATGTGAGCTCGTCATGCTGTTACTATTCATTTTCTTTCTTTCTTTTTTTTTTCATTTGTCGGTTGGTAATACTGGTATCAGTATATGACTCCCTCACAGGGCTGTGTCAGTGGTAATGAACACCAACAATATCAGACGTACAGTGGTGCCTATATTTCCTCATGTTCCTTATTATTCTGGGCCAGACACCCTACAAAAAAAAATTTTTTTTAAGACTAAGGTTCAGAAATCTCTGAAAGGGAATGAAATGGGACAGGTAGGTAGCTAGCCACACTTTCCCTGCCCTATGATGCAATACTACGGGCCTTTTTCCCCTCAGCAGGGACTACCCCGCTTGAGGCTCATTGGAAGCCTGGCAGCAGGGAGGGGCACCGTCTCTTCCTGAGGACACAGGACGAAAAGGCAAGACACGTTCCTACCTTCCCACCATGCCCCTCCCAGCCCAGGCTATCGCTGAAATGGCCCATGTGTGTTCGTGGTTTCCTCACCATTGACATAAACTTTATGTACAAATACTCCAGAAGCATTCTTACAGTGAGATCACAGCTGGTAAGTGCAAGTGCCAAAAGTGTACACAGATACACTGAGCATATAGATAAGAAAAATTCACCTCTGCTTAGAAATAATTTAGCAATAGTAAGCACATCATTAAAGAAATGTTTACTTTGGAGTCAGGAAGAATTGAGCTCCAATCTGCCTCTAACATATTTCACCTCTGAGACAATGTACAAATGATTTTGCCTCTCTTTGCTTACTTGGAAATGAGTATAGTCTGACCTGCCTCTTACGACAGCTGTTAAAAGTCAAGTGAGATAGTACACAGTGCCTGTCATAGATGATACTCCATAAATGACGTCTGTGAACGCTAATTGGTAACATCTAATTAGCCTGTTTGCTGGGATCTCCCACATGCTATCTCTGATACCTAGTACCAAGCTCTTTAAACTGTAAAATTAACAATGAACATTTAAACAATAAATACAAGTTTTTCAGTGAAAAAAAAAAAGTCCGAAGTCTCTTCTTGCCTGGGTATTCTGAGAGTAACTTCAAAGTGAAGATGAAGTAAGAAAAAGGTTAAATTAAGACAAAGTATTTAATGTTCCTACTTTTATTAGTCACCATCACTTAATATATCATTTTTGAAAAACAATATTTACTTTCTCCCCCACATTTTTTACACCACAGTAAGTTACTGGGGGCCAAAGAATGACAGAAAAAGAGACAAAAAAAAAAAAAGGTATGGCCCCAAAGCTTGAATGCCATTTACTCAAATACAGTCTGTGGCTATCTTAGGGAAACCACATCAAAAGGTTGGAAGGGAAAAGAAACAACGAGGCTGGTGACGAAATGAAAGAGGGTAACTGGTGACCTGGATTCAGGGAAAGCCAGGTGACAAAGTTGTTAATGGGTGCTCTTTAGGTTTAATCTACTGCCAACCTTGACAAGACACACATGATCAACTTAAAGAAAACTAAGACAAAACAATTGCTATTTTTCAGGAAAAGTAAAACTGATTGTAAGGCATGTGATAGGAAATACAGTATACACAGGAAGTCTTTTTCTCTGGGATTTCATCTCAATATGGAAATATTTGGGGGGGCATATGCATACAAGAAAATACACAAAGAAAATCTAAATATGTATTAAGTGGAAAATATTCTGAGAACACCTATGCTATTGTACTATGTATGAGTTTTTCATAACTTACATAATGAAAACCTTACAGATTTAAGTGCATGCCACAGAGACAAAAGGTAATGGAAGATAAAGCGGTTAGGTATTGTGAGCAACAGGAGAGAGAATTACACAATGTTACTTTTTCAGTGGCATAACTGTAAGCATTTTATAGAAATAGTTTTTGAAAAGTGGGGAAATATATATTGTGAAGAAATTATGCCTGGAATTCAAAACAAGAGACACATAGAAGGCATAGCCCCAAATCACAAAAGCTGATTATTTTGCATCATAACAAGCTTATCTTTTAACTCAAAAATATTCCATAGACTTTCTAAAGACTCCAATTGTAATCACCAATGATCTCAAAATGATGGAGGGGAGAACAACTGTCATCAATGGCAAACGTGCATAACCAAGGCCCCTGCACAGAAGGCAGAGCATACACAGGGCAGTGTATGTATGCTAGCATGCTTCATATGAGGTGGGAGCCTTCAGCAACGATGATCCAAAGCACAGAGGAAAATACATGTTCATGTCCTAACTTCGAAGGAGAGTCGAGTCATTAGAGATGTGTGGACAAAGCAGGTATGATTTATAAACTGCCATTGCTTGAGATGCTCACATCCCATGTTGGAGCACCAGTTTGGGTCACAGCTGCTCTGCTGCCAGTCTAACTTCTGGTAATTGTACATGGGGAGCAGTAGACGATGGCAGGTCCACTTGAATTGCAGCCACCCCATGAGAGACTGAGATGGAATTTCTGGCTACTTCGCTTCAACTTGGTCCAAGTCTGTCTGGTGTGTGCAAAAGGAGTGATTCAGGAGATGCAATTCTGTCTCTGTTTTTGCCTTTAGATAACTTTTAAGTAAAGGAGATGGGGTCTTGGGTAATAAAATGAGGGAGAACTTACAGAGGTTGCTTGCTCAACCATCTTTTTAGACTATCTGTGTCTCCATTCCTCTCCTTCGGGTATAAGGGAAATTTATTGTAATGGATGCTTAATGGTATGCTTTAGAAGAAAGAGAATTCATTTATGAAGTTGCTTTTAATGGGAAAAGATCAGAGCAACCCTCCTGCTTCTGGTGTTTTTCAAATGCTAAGGTGTCATGTTGCAAAGTCGTGGGCCATGAATTCCTCCAATGATCAGGCAAATTATAAAAATCTCACATGAGAATAAAGCCCTTGGCCAAGGGCCTGCCCAGTGGCAAAATAGGTTGCCAGAGCCAGACATCCATAAGGACAGCTGTTTGTGTACTCGCTGCTCTACTTCCTGATTGAGCTCTGTGTGTACAGCTTGGAAAAGCAGTGTAGGATGGCCAAGTCCTGCACCCCTGAACCCACATGTGGAACCTGGGAAAAAAAAAAAACAAAAAACAACTGGGCTCCCCAGCTTTGAACCGGCTCAGCCCTGGCTGTTGTAGCTATTTGGTGAGTGAACCAGTCATGGAAGATCTCTCTCCATCTCTCTATGTAACTGTGACTTTCAAAGTAAAATATTCTCCTAAAAGCAAATAAACAAAAAAACACAACAAAACAACATGAAAAAAAACATGTATGGTCAAATGTAAATATGGTAGAGCTACTCACATCTATAATACAAGTTGAGAAAAAAATTCTTACATTTCAAATGTTGAATTTTTTGTTTGAATATTATTTCTAAATATAACTTTAAAAAGTTTAAAAACAGTACCTGAACCTTCATCATGTTTATAGATTCTTGTTTGATATTTGACTATGGCCTTGGCAGGACTTTTTCTGTCTTATCCATGTAGTTTTGACATAATATTGCTAAATCATAGTTAAAGTATATTAAAACTATAAAAAGAAAAGCACATCATATAAAGTTAATACATATATAAACATACACTTTATATATATATATATATATATACTTTCTATTTCAATTTAGGAACTATAAAAATCAAGATTTAAGAATTTAAATATATATCTAAAGAATTTAGATCCAGAATATACAGCAAACAAGCAAAAGACCTGAACAATCACTGCATAAAAGAACATAAATTAAGATCCACTGTAGCAAAAGCTGCTGGCTGTGATGTCAACATCCCATACAGGTTTAGGTTCAGTACTGGCTGTTCTGCTTCCAATCCAGCTGCCTATTAATATGCCTAGGAAAGCAGCAGAGGATAATCCAAGTGCTCTGATCCCTGTACTTATGGGAGACCTGGAAGAAATTCCTGGCTGCTTGCTCCTGGCATTGGCCAGACCAGGCCAGGCCTTGAACATCTGTGAAGTATACTTACAGATACTATTGTGCCCACCTTTGTCACTTTCTTTCTATAACTCTCTCAAATAAATCATTTTTAAAAGGTTATAAATTAAAGGAGAGATAATTAAGACCCAAATGAAACAGTTATATATGCCAGAAGAATAATAAAAGTTGAAAAAAAAAAGGATTGGAGGAAAGAATGGAGGGAGAGAGGACTGAAGGTACAGCTGTCCAGGTAATATCAAGTATTGCTGAGAACGGGAAGCAACTGTATATTCACTGACTGCTGATGGAAGAACAAATGGTAAGTTCTTTGGATGATCTCCTGGCAGCAGTCACTAAAGCTAAACATAAGCATTTACTGTAACACAGCAACTGAACTCCTAGGCATAGAGTGGAATTGAATGCCTTTGTTCAATAGACATGTTTAAGAATTTTCATAGCATCATACTCAGAGTAACTCCAAACGGAAACAAACAAAAGGCATATCAATAGATCACACAAATTACACACTATTCAAATAATGGAGTAATATACACTGGTGAGGACTACCAAAATATTGCTTCACATAACATCCTGAGTGAAAGAAGCTGTGACATTCCACTGCATTTACATGGAGTTCAAAAGCAAGCAAGAATAACTGCGTCAAAAGCAAGCAAAAGTAAGTAGCTCTTAGAGTGGTTATTCTTATTGAGTTGGGGAGGCCAGGAAAGGAGTTAATGACTAGAAAATACAGAAAATGCAGCTTCTATGGGATTGGAGATGTTCTATTTACTGCTAAAAGTGCTGGTTACATGATGTGCTTGTTTTGAGAAAATACCACAGGCTGCACTCTTAGAATTTGTACCCCCTTCTGTATGTACATGATATTTCAGTGTAAATGTCAAAAGATAAACAACAGGCACACAACTGTTATAGAAAAATGTTAAATGAAAAAAATATTAAAATTCTCAATTGTTAATGAAAAATGGTGCTGTAGCTGAGAAAAGGCAATCCTAAAGAATGACCCTCTGACATGCTAAGCACGCAGAAGACCTCAAAAACTGCATTAGAATTTGTCTCTTCAGCCTTCCCATCTTCAAGTAGGCAGGGGCGCTCAAGTTTCCTGAACTGAAGTTCTTCCAAAACACATGCATGTGTTTCACTTCCTAGAGATTTGAGAACCAGCAAGGATTCAAGTCTTGTATTACAGGAATGTCACCAGCTTTGTTCTTTAGATTCCTTTACCTTACAGAGAGTCACCTACAAACTACAGCCTGTTCTTTGGGCCCATTCAGTTTCCCACAAACACTGACAACCACTCGGCATTGTCTACATTCTCCATTTTTTTTCTTTTTTCATGAGGACAGGTATATAAGCTGCTGAATTTCATTATGTGATTAAGTAGTCACTCTCCTTGTTTCCCCCAAGCAGGTTAGCACAGTGAAAGGAAAAGGAGTGTGCTCATCAGGTTCAATGACAAAATATCCAAAGCACTTGATACATGAGAAAGCAACTTGCAATCCTGTATTCACAGCCGATGCTATACCGATCCAAAGCCAGGATCCAAGAACTTCTTCCAGGTATCCCACACGGGTGCAGGGTCCCAAGCTTTGGGCCGTCCTCCACTGCTTTCCCAGGCCACAAGCAGGGAGCTGGATGGGAAATGGAGCTGCTGGGATTAGAACCGGTGCCCATATGG
This sequence comes from Ochotona curzoniae, assembly GCF_017591425.1. Lineage (NCBI taxonomy): Eukaryota > Metazoa > Chordata > Mammalia > Lagomorpha > Ochotonidae > Ochotona > Ochotona curzoniae. The sequence goes on along the minus strand of NW_024466502.1, from coordinate 34,468,454 downwards.
GATCCCAGGCAGGTTCAAGGTGAGGACTTTAGCTGCTAGGCTACGCCGCTGGGCCCTAAACGGCCCTTTCAACACTCCTTTGGCTACATCTTATGGGTAATGATGTTCTAGCTTTTATTGTAATCTCTTCAGCACTACATGGGTTATGTAGTAGTATCAATTTCTACAGGAAGGTTTTTGATTTTCTTTCTCATCACTCTAGCAATGTACTGGTGTTTTTGTAGCATATGCTCTTTAACTTCATGTTGATGAAAATTTACTGTTTTTCTCTATTTTGTGGACCATGTTCTGGGGCTCTGTATTAAAGGGGACATATAATAAAACGTAGCAGAGACCGACATGCTCAGATGTGGAGACAGAGTGCAGTATGTCTCCATGATAGACCAAAGATGAACTCCCAGTGAAAAAATTGAAAGTATCTCAATTGAAGGATGCTGGACTCGGACATTGTCTGTGCCCAAAATGTCGGGAAACACCTCAATAACAGCATGACGGACCTATGGCTGCTCATGAAGGACCATGCATTGAATGCCAGAGGGGGAATCAATGCTGCTGGGGGGGGATGTGCGGAAGGGGATGGGAAATCCCAGAGCCTATGGAAACATCATAAAACACAATAAAAATAACTTAAAAATAAACAGGCCAAGACACATGTGCTCAACACATGAGGTCATGTTGCACTTTGCAATGTTTATGCTGATATTTAAATAACTGACTATTAACCTTCCACAGATGGTGATTCAACTCAACAGGGGTAAAGGAATGTCAGATTCAAAGGATGGAGTGGGTATTTTCGAAAAGAACATCACATTTTCAGTCTTAACAAAATGTTGGAATGTGAAATGAACAGGTAACAACCCTAGAAATGAAAGAATTGCAACAGAGATGCAAAGTGTTGATCACACTGGGAACTGCAAAATGGCTAAAGTTCAAGAACAGCAAAGTTAAGCAATCTGGTGGTAGACTGAAGAAATGAGCCTGGATGAAAAGGTGAGATTTGAGGGGGCAAGCAAGGATCATGTGGGGAACTTAAATTCAAACTGCTAGAATTCATTCAGAACACAGAGATGCATCTCCTTAGCAGTGGTCAGACAAGGCGAAAAGCAGGATGGTAGGAGAGCAGGAAGACAGAAAAGTGTTTTGGATACTGACGTAAGAAAATATTCTTGCAACAATAAAAAAAAAAAAAAAAAAGAAAATATTCTTGAAATAAAGATGGACTGGTTAAGGCAGTGTGCTCAAACAGAGGGAAGGGTTTGTTGTATGTGGTGATGCATATGGTGTGCAGTTGCCAGTAGAAGAAACTGAGGCAATGAAAGGTATTTCTAGCATTGGGTCAAGAATAAAGGACAGGTTCAGTCCGGGAGTTGGGACAAAAGAATCCAGATCCAGCCTGCCAGAGGTGGCTGAGGGGGACCCAGGAGCTCAGAGGGAGAATGCTGTCCCATTTCCCCTACCCCTGGGGGCTTGTATGACAACCCACACTCAGGGCTGCCAAGAGAAACTGAACACTGCCAAGGAAAAGCTTCCTTTTCCGAACATTTTAGAGAAAAAGTGGCTTATCATCTTTCTGTTATGGCCATTCGCAGAGCAGCTGAGGGGTCCCTTCCAGTCCTTTGATTCCGTGACAACTGCCTTTTTCGGAGGCATAGGCCCATACTTGGGGAATTAATGGGATATTTGTAAGGCATTTTCATTTCCTTTAAAGTTTTTATTTACAATCCATTTACATACATTTAAATGCAGCTAGAAAAGCATATTTAAATTCAATTTCCTTTGAAATTGTCAAGGGACTGCAACTGAGAGAATAAAAATGCACTTTAATAGAAGAAAAAAAATCTACACACCACAGAAATCACTGTCACTTTCTCATCTGAAAACTCCCTCCCCCCCTTTCTCTTTTCCTCTCCTTCCCTCCCCCGCCCCTTCTCTAGCTTAAATTCTCTCAGTTAAATGGTAGTAAAACATATTTTTTATACCAAAGTTTGTTAGGATCAGTTCTTTTCTTATTCTTTGGTAAATTTCTATGCTGTTCTTGAAGCTGTTTACATGATGTGATTATTTTGAGAAAATACACTGACCTGTGCCTTAGGAACTGTCCATTTGCTTAAATATATATAACATTTCATTAATGACCTAAAATAAAAGCCCAACTTCAAGTGGTGATAATGATACATCTCATATGAGGACATAATATCCAATAATTAGACAGATAATACTGATTAATAGAGCTATAAAACCAATATAAGGATAGAGGACATTCTGAGTAGAAATAATAGCAATAGCAGCTCATGCTATACCAGCTGTCAGTCAGATACTCTGCTAGGCATCAGGAGAACAAAGATGAAGCCCACAGCCCCTGCTTCCCTAGTACGTACGCATTCTGGTGGCAGAAGCAACTGCATCAACAACAAAGTTTTATCAGAGGTACAACTTCCTGCTGTAGCACAGAGCAGCCAGGCCTGCCTTTCTTGAGCCAGGAGTGGGCATCAAAGGTGACACCAGAGAAACAGAGCTTTGAAAACAGGAGGATGCCAGGACAAAGAAGAGGAAGCATCCCAGAGGACCAAGGATGTGCAGGCCAAAGCAATTTAGTGAGAAGTACCTGCAATGGAGTTTATGGATAACGTGTAAGACTCAAAGCCTTTCTGTCCCAGGAAGGTTTCTTCCAACAGTTGATTTCATAGAAACGGATACATTTAACCTGTTGGGAAGGAAGTCTTTTAAAACTTAGTTACTTCTTTGTCTTTCTCTGTTCTTCTAGCTTGAACATGCAGCCTGAGGTCTGTCAGCATGTTTAGCAAAAGTCAAGCAAGGAAGTGAAGAGAGAACACACAATAAAAGGGGAAGGAGACCAAGAGACAGTATGACAGGAGCCCAAACTGTGGGAATATCTAATAGTTTGACCAAGGAGTAAATTATCTTATAAAACGAAATGCCGAAGTTTCTGAAGCTTCTTCTGGTTTATTTGAAGAGTGTTACATCCAAAATGGGACCTTGGAAAACACCCTAGAAGAGGGATTTCAGACAGGTATGTCAAGGGTGTGAATTCTCACATGACTTAGAAGTCAAAAAAAAAAAAAGACTAATGACTTGTTGGTATGCAATACAGTCCTTACACAACTGAGAATTAGCCCTAAGCCAGTGGCTGCAAATTCCTATGGGACATGCAAGACAACACAAGGATGCACATGGCAATACAGGATGAGTTGTCATTCACTGCTTGTTCATTACATTCCAGCAAACCAGAGTTTAGACTTCGTGAAAATAAGGTATTGCCATTAGGTATACAGCAGCATGCAGAGGAACAGCTTCCCTTGCATTGTTCCTCTAAGCTCTAGAAAACTGTCACTAACAAACAAAAAGAATCTACATGGAATGAGTGGCCAGCCTTGAAGGTAAATGCTGGTGAAGAGGCCCTCATGCAGGGTGGGCCTCTGGTCTAATTCCTAATGCATGTTCTGTATTGGGGTGTTCAGGCTTGATTCTGATTTCAGCCTCTTGCTAACATGGATCCTGGGAGACAGGTGATGGCTCAAATATGCCCCACGTGGGAGACGCAGGATTATGTTCCGGGATCACAGTTTTGGCCTGGCCCAACTCTGGCTGCTGCAAGCATTTGGAAAGCAATCAAGGAGGTTTGTGTCTCTTTAATCCATGCGCTTTCATTCATATCTGAAAAAGAATAGTTTGCAATCCAAATCAGAGTGCCTGAATTTGAGTCTTGGCTTTGGTTTTTGCTTCTTGCTCTCTGTTAATGAGGTCTCAGGTTTCCCTATGACAGGAGGCCAATGACAGATACCCAAAGACTGATGCTGACTAAAATGGTCTGTCCGCTTCAGCAGGTGGTGGGGCCGGAAACTCACCCCAGGCACTGAGAGTGGGACATGGGCATGTCAACCGCTGCGTGTTTATCCCTAAGAATCAGTTTGATTTCCAGCTGCTCCACTTCTAATGCAGTCACAGCTCTGGCTGTGGCAGCCATTTGGGGAATGAAACATCACAAGGAAGTGCATGCTATCTCTCTACTTCACTCCCTCACTGGAACTGTGTTTCAAAAAAAAAAAATTCTTTTTAAAGTTAAGCCTTGATTTCACATATGAATTTGATATTCAAAGTTGAAAAATAAAAATTCCTCTTTTCTGATCAGAGACATTTTAGCTGTATAAGCCTTTGAGGAATTTGAAACTAGTTCCTAGACACCTACTTTCAAAGTTGAGACTTAGTAGGTCTGAAATGAAGTAAATCAGGAAGTAACTCAGATGATGTCACACACAGCAAGCTCTGGAATCGCTGTTAGTGTATTTGCCATTATGTAAAACTTATAATCTAAATAAGGTTTTTGGCTTGACTAATTTTCATTTAAAAGGAAAAGTAATATTAAGTTTTAAAAAGTAAAGACCTAGCTATCACCTACAAGTTATAAAATCATGCTGAGATGTAACAAACTAGCCATCAGTTAGTAGCTGGAAATACTCACTTTTGACCAGTTCTTCTAGTGAAAAAAAAAAAAAAAGCCTCCTCATTGGTACAACTACAAATAATTCAGACAGCATGGCTAAATATGTCTGGTTGAAAATGAAGAAGGGCATGATCATACCCAGCAAGCCAAACATACAAATGTACTGGAGGAAATCTTCAACAGGTTACTAATTATCAAGATATGAAAGAAAAATCTCATTAATATTATCAAAACTGTCGCCGAAGCATATACACTTAGGAAGAGATTTTTCCAGATAATGTCCTTGGTGAGGCTTGACACTGGCATAAATCAAGAAGGTCTGAAATTTTTAATAAATATTCACATGAGGTGCGGAGTCTGCAGCTAGACTTTAAAATCAGCCTGCTTGCACCTACGTACTGCCAGAATGGCTCATCAATCTTCCAGGGAGGATGGTGAGAGGATCATCATGACACGCAGCTCCTTTAAGCTCCTTTTATTTAAAAGGAGGCACAAGGCCTGAGGAGTTTGAGCAGGGGTTAAAATAGAATTTTAAGATTCAGGTCACTCATTCTCTCATCCTGCTGGTGGTGTGGTACTTTTAAGCAAGCTATCTATCAGCTTCTTCCTGCCCACTGGGACCTAAGAGCAAATCTCAAACTGAGCAAGGAGGCTATCAAATCTCATCAACAACCAAACTGCTCCTCTGAGTTTTTTCAATTAAACTACTGTGGGGGCATCTCAACCGCAGAAATACCTCACATTTGAATATTTACCATTGCATTTGTCTCCACAATTTGGGAATGGACTGTCCTGTCATCCATACCAGAATGACAGAAGGCGAACTATTTTGCCTCTTGGATTTCTTCATAGTTACTCTACCTTTTCAGGTGATTATGCCTAGATAAGTGCCACTGTAAACCAGGGACCTGACTCTAAGAGAAAGAATACAAGACTTATAAGTTGCATTATAAATTGCTAGGGAATGCTATGTCTTGGAGTAGTTAGCTAGCCAGGACATACTACACAAGATAAGCAAAGGTCTACTAACTGTCCAGTAAGAGACATGGCTTCAGATCTTCACACCGTAAGATACACTCCAGCAATGGCTAGGATTCTGCCATTGGAGCAAAGTTGCTGATGCCTGGCAGGTGTATGGAGCACAAAAGCTGTCTTCCCTATGTGCTTCAGCATTAGCTGTCTGCAAAAAAACTCCTTGATACGTGGGAAAGTTCCAGCTCTACTGATTTCATCTTTAGCCACTGGGGAAAAGAACTTTAGTGCACTGAGAGTATACTCTACTTTTTACTTTTTGGAGGTGACACAAATTCTCTCTGCTAGATGATGGCAACATCACTATAAGCATGTTTTTAAGAGTTTATTTGTTCTCAGTGCTTATGGGAGACCTAACTATTGGAAGGGACCAGAATCATGGCTATTGACTGAGAAGTGAAGAGTATTCCTGACCTCTTAGAGCACTTTTCTCCCTAATCATGCTAAGAATTTAGTGTTTTACAAGCTAAACATTTTAAACTCACTAATCAGATATCAGGGACTTACTAATCAGATATGTCTAAAATACCACTTGTATAAAATTCACAATATGATGGACATAACATTTTAAAAGTAATCTTGGTTACTCTTTTCACAGATATTTTGGAAACCAATAATGCCTTAGAACACTTGAACAAAAATTTTTCAAGCCTTTTCTCCTTGGAATTTATGGAATGACATCTATTTTCATCAAAGAATGGGCTAATCTGTTTAGTGTTTTAAGTATCGAAATAACTTATTATGATCACCACCAGTAGAAACTGATTTCCCAATGGCCATTCTGGTAGTTATCTCACTAGAGAGAGAACGAGTGATAAAAGTATTAAATATACATGGATTACTTTGAATGAAAAGAAAAAAGCACTCCACACTAGTTGACAGGATGTTCTTCCCTGATGTCTGGTTGAAAAAGACATTTCTAGTTATGACTGTGTCATCATAATAAATTGGATTATTTCAATTCAAAATGAAGCTGCAATGAAGAGCAGCTTGATGCAACAACCCTATAATATCAGTTCTAAATTGTAAGAGTATTTTAGCCAGCACATACTGTCCTGCTTGCTCTGGAGACACATCCATTTGATTGTACCTTTAAAACTACCTGGAAATGTATTGCTATGTTTACACAATAAGTGGCTGCATAGATTCTAAAAATCTCATGATTTTCACAACTTTGTGGGTCAATGCACTTTGAAGGGAAACTATAACAGTATAATAGTACCTCACATGTTTCTTGCCATTATAATGATTTTTTTCATCCCCCAAGCACCTATAGCAATTAGGTTTTACACTGGTTTTACTTCTTGCCAGGGTTTCAGGACATTTTTCTCAAATTAAACTAGCATAGAAGACCATATGATTGGTAGATATCACTTTGTCTTTTATTTTTCAAAAACGGTCTGTTCTCATTTATAGTTGATTTTCAGTTTCAATTCATTTCTGGCAGCTAAATCCTAAATCTCTAAAAATAAGGGAATATAAAGAGAGAAGGGAGTTATCAGTACAAACCAGATCTAATACCAGGGTGAATTACAATTGGTTGATTTCAACCAAATGAATCTTTTTACCGTAGGCCACGGGAACCCAATTTTAGATGAAAACAAAAGAAATAACCATTGATCTGACTCCTACACCCTCTGGGCATTCCACTCTTGAATTTCGGCCTGGGTAAACAGTTGTTAGGATATGCCCAACACCTACCTCTGGGGGACTAGTGTCAAATTAATCTCCATGTTGTCAGTACCTTCTCAACAGGTTTTACAGTCTTCCCCTTCCCTCCAAGTCCCAGAGCAACAGTTGTCAGGGCCTGAGTCAAGCTGTGCTTCTGCCCACAGAGTGGCACTGTCAGCACTGTCGGCTGCTCAAATGATTTTTTTTTAAGCAGAGCAGCCGGTTGCCTTCAGCAGCAATGCTTTCAGGGGCACTCCGTGCTGTTCACCCAGAGTCTCTGGCTGCTCTACAACTGTGCTAGTTAAGGGATCGACAGAAGGAACAACAAATGGCTACAATTAGCATTCGCCCTGCTCCTGCAAAAGAATTTCATTGCTATGGCAACGGGAGTTGCCCAGACAACATAGGGCTTTGGCTGAGAACAGCACACTGCGCTATACCAAGTAGTGAACAAAATAGCCCTAGACTGGGCTCTCACTTCATGGCACAAAGATCTCTGCCATCATATTTAAGTTTAATTAACAAGAGCTGTTATGCTGATTGGGAAGCCAAGATTCTGGCTGATAACAGCCTAAGATAAAAGGTCATTATCAAGCCATTCTTTGACAATTCCAGTAAAATGAAGAATGATTACTTTAGACTGCCTCTTAATTTGATTTTCTGTGTGTAAATACCTCAAGAGGGCTCGTCCTTTTATTGCTACAACAGTGTTAGTTACAAATCCATATTAACTTCTAGGTATTTATATCTTAGTACCCGAGCAATCTGTGAAAAAAAAATGACCATGTGCTTCCTTATCCCTGGATATTCAGCTGTGGCCTAAGACATGTGTGTGATCCTATGAAAGAAGAGGCAACGATATCTAACATCTGGAAAAAGCTTTGGCCTTGTGAGTTTCCTAAATCATCTATCACAATGGTGTTGTAGTAAGCGTTCAAAGCAGAAAACAGAAATCTCTTTGGTAGTATGCGGCACTACAAGTAAAATGGACAAATTCATCTAAATGATAAATACAAGTAAAGTACCTTAGTCACCATTAAATGCCTCATGCAATCAAGCTACACAATTATATTAGAGTCACACCTATAGTTGTATAAACAATTCTTTGGACTTGTTTTAGAAACAATTCTTTGTAAGTCAACAAAGGGAGGTATATTCAGGTATCGCAGGGCAATAGGGCTAATTGGTATGATTTAGCTGATGACAGGTGTCTTTCTAGAGTTTCAAAACTCAAGTATTTCCAGAACTCAAGTATTTCCAGTCTCTCTTTGCCTGCATCATCCTTGTGTGTATGGAACTAAATGATATCCTCAATAACAAACATTGTATAAAATGGATGTAATCCATGTCCAAACTCAGTTGTAAAGACACACGGTAAGTGGCAGAAAATGAGTAGCAAAGCTGGATTAAAAACTAAGTTGTATAATGTCTTCTTGATTTCAGCTGAATTACAAATGCAATCTCATGTAAAGTAACACTGTAATTTTTATTTACTATGCAGTTGTATTTTTATTACTTTAAAAAATTATTTTTAATTATACAGTTGTTTGTAGGTTTTCTTCCTCTTCCTCCATCCCTTTCTTCCCTCCCTATTGTTCTCTAATACTGAATAATGTTAATGCTTTATTCTCTTTTCAGAACAAACTATGAATTCTGTACTATGCAAAGCTGAATAAGCACGATGCTATTCAATTTGATCAGTTCAGTACCTTAAATAATTATCTGGGAATGTGAGGCCAGCAAGGGAAGGAAGGAGGACAGAGACTGACATCTGTCTTAAACACAATAACTAGCCCTGATTTTGGAACAAAATGCCAAAAAATATAAACAATCTGAAAATCAATTACATTCTTTTATCATTTTTGCAGGTATTTGTTTTCACTTGCTAAAAGGTGATTTTTAACAGTAAATCCTTTATAAGCAGTACACCTGATGAAACTTAAAAAAGATTTTACTGTCTGGCAGAAATTCTGTTTTATATTTTTAACGATTCTGTGTGGATAATTCAGCTCATACTGTATTACTTAGAATCCAGTGAATGCCACTCAAGCTGAACTAAGTAACAATAACTTTAGTGCTTTAAAAAAAGTTATTTTTAGAAGCAGGCAAACAAATTTGATCTAGTTTAACTTTTGGTCCAAGTTTCTTTAAAGGGCAAATAATGGAAGATTTTCCAGTAATCTGAATATCCGTGGTTTCTACTTTTTCATGAATCTCTAGACATTTATGCACATAATTCTAACGAAATCAAGATTTTTGTCATCAGACAAAAGGTCACATTTTTAAAACAATAAGTCCAAACTATTGCAAAAGAAGCATAAAAAAACCAAAGTTTTATCATACGATATTTTGTGACTCAAAACAATTACGCAAACTACTGTGCTTTAAATATCATTGAACAGCAGCAATATTGAAACTACTGAGAAAGAAAACCGTGTAAATGGAGAAGATCCTTTCATGATACAGCTTGATGGGCAGGTTTTTACATTAATACATCTACTTTTATTTCTTATCATAATTAAACATGTCAGCAAAGTAAACACACTGAAACAAGTATGGGGAAGAAAACTCCAAAACAGTTCTGTCTTCTGTCCAATTTGCTATCAACACATTTCTTGTGCTTACAGATATTTTAGGATAATAGCAGCAAGATTGTGAAAGTGTCCTACGATATCTGAAGATCAAACAAAATAATGCATGTGACAGTACTCTGAAAACTGCAAAGTGCTATGAAAATGTGTGTTTCACTAGAAAATTGTTAGCTTTTATGGCCTCAAAGAGATCACCCTTGACATTTACTTATTTTAAGTAAATCAAAGGAGAAAAGATGATAAAGAATATAAATTACATATCTCTCTAAGCCACCCTTTCTAATCGATCTCTTTCTCCAACCCTCATTGAGGCCATCCTCAGCTTTCTTCTCCTGCTACACCGTCCCTTTCTGGGCATTTACTGAATTTAAATGCAGTCTATGCTTGGGAGATGACTGCTAGCTGGTGTTTCCTATTTACTCTGTCACAACACAGGAAGTAAACGCAACTCCTATTATCTCTCCTGCCTCTGCACCTTATCTTCGTCCTCTCCTCCTGAGATGCTGAGTGTATCTTCTGTTCCAGAAAAAAGTAATCTCCGGATTGCATTCGACGAAAGGCAATTTATTGAAGTGATGTAGAGAATGGAATTTGCTGTCACTGATCCCAGTTCAATTCCTGGCTCTGCCATTTATCAGCATTATGATTTTGAGCAAGTTACTTAACCTTTCTAAGCCTCATGTTGAGGCAATGTAAATAATGCACGCCAACAGTATCAGACATGTAGAAAGTGGTCAAATGCCAGTTTTTTCTTTGCGGAATTTCATCTTTCTAAAATGCGTTCCCACTCCTCTCACCTCAAATGTCTACGGCAATCTATTTCCCCTGTTTCTACTATTCAGCAGTTAACAACTTGTAGATACAAATTCTGAGTTTGAATCCTGGCTCTGCTGCTTAATAACTATAATCAACAAAAAGTACATTTTCTAATAGCATATATATCACATTAAGAATGGATATATAAACTCTGCTCGCTGGGAAAAGAACAAGCTCTAACTTGTAAAAACCAAAGTTTTTGGACTAGTCAGCTTCATCCCTTAAGAAGACATAGTTGATCTGATGACATGTGGGTATTATCAGTCCTGTCTAAGCAAACCTGTAATTCCCTTTTCTATCAATTACTCAATTGGTGCTTAGTCTGTACTATTTATTTGAACTGTTGCTCTGTATTAAGAAATTTCCAAATATTAGCTGACTTTGTCATAACAAGTCAAGGCTGAATTGACTGAGTCCCAGTATAAAGATGACAAAACTATGGGACAAGCAAGGAAACTGCTCAAATTACATGAGTCTTACGCCATAGCCTAGTGGCTACAGTCCTCCCCTTGCAAGCACTGGGATCCAATATGGTATTGCTTTGTGTCCAGCTGTTCCACTTCCCTTCCAGCTCCCTGCCTGTGACCTGGGAGGACGGTGGAGGACGGCCCAGAGCCTTGGAACTTTGCCCCTGTGTGGGAGAGCCAAAAGATGCTCCTGGTTCCTGGCTTTGGATTGGATAGGCTCCGGCCATTGTGTTTACTTGGGGAATGAACCAGAGGATGGAGGAGCTTTCTCTCTCTCCTTCTCTCTGTAAATCTTTCCAATAAAAATAAATCAATCTTTTTTTAAAAAAAGTGCTCTTTAAAAAAGTTACATAGGGCCCGGCGCGGTGGCGCAAGTGGTTAAGTCCTCGCCTTGCAACCCCGGGATCCCATATGGGCGCCGGTTCTAATCCCGGCAGCCCCGCTTCCCTTCCAGCTCCCTGCTTGTGGCCTGGGAAAGCAGTCGAGGACGGCCCAAGGCTTTGGGAACCTGCACCCGCGTGGGAGACCCGGAAGAGGCTCCTGGCTTCGGATCGGCATAGTATCGGCCCGTTGCGCTCACTTGGGGAGTGAATCATCGGACGGAAGATCTTCCTCTCTCTCTCTCCTCTCTCTGTACATCCGCCTTTCCAATGAAAAAATAATAAAAATAAATCTTTAAAAAAAAAAAAAAAGTTACATAATAAAGTGGCAGCCGGTGCTCTTAATTTTCCATTACACTTAGGGCCTTCTTGTTACTCTTACCTGTAAACTACTTGCCACATATTCAATGTTTAATTTTTATTTTTGTCTTTAGCTGCTTACTTTTTGTTTGTACTGCTCATGTGGCTCCTGTCATATGTATGTTTTCTTAGACTTTGAACTACATGGAACCAGATTCTGCACTCACATTTTCAATTATTTAGAATTCATAGAACTTGTTTCACTGCCATGCAACGTCCAAGCACTGAATGCAGTTTCACTGATAATGAGGAAAATGTACACAGCCAGGGCAAAGTCAAGGTAGCATCATGCACTTGGTGGTAATAATTTGAAACAAAATTATAAAATATTAAAACTTAATGAGCACAGTCTCAATTAGGAAACGGAAAATCTGCTCATTAAACTTGCAGAGGATACTTAGTTGGGCAGGGGTTAAATGCTTTAGAAGAAAAACTCAGAATTTAAAATGACCCTAAGAGATTAGAGAAACGGTTCATCTGAACTAGGAAGAAGTTCAATTAACAGAAGGACAAAATGGCATACTTAAGAACCAAAACATACCACAGGGATAAAAAATGAGAATGGGTAGCTGGGTGCATTAGTAGGGATAAAAGCCACAACGGAAATAATCTTATTATCTGTTAGTAATGTGGGCTATTTTTAATCTTTATCAGTGGTTTATAATTCTGGCTGCACAAAGGAGTTTTAAAAAAATACAGTGCTCAAGCCTTACCCTGGACCAATTAAATCAGACCATGTGGAGATAGGGTTCTACATTGGTATAAATTCAAAACTCTTAGGGTGTTTCTACTGGAGCCAAGGTTCAGATCCACCTGAACATACCATCCTATCTTTTCTATCAATATGAAAGTTTTGTAAAAATGGTGACAATTATGTATGACCTCATACTGGAATACATACTGTGGGTCACAGCTAGAAAAGTATTTAGTAACAAAAAACCCTAATATTAGTCAGCAATGATTCCAAGCACTAAAAATAGAAAGGGAATGATCTATATCTGGGATTCTCATAGTCCAGTTCTTAGTTGAGTGGCAGCAGGGGATGATTAAGAAATGTAAATTACAAGAGCTGGTATGGCCAGTGAAGTTACAGCCTTTCACACCAGCATCCCATTGGAGAATCAGGTCAGGTCCTGACTGCTTGACTTCTGGTTCTGTTCCCTGATAACAGCCTGGGAAAACCAGCAGAAGATGGTCCAACTGCTTGGGCCTCTGCAACCAACATGGGAGACATGAATGAAACACCTTACTTTGGCCTGGCACATCAACCAATGGATGAAAATCTTTTTCTATATCTCCAATTCTGCCTTTCAAAATAAATAAACAAATGCAAATTCTAACACTCAGCAATGTCTGAATGACACATGCTAAAGTTTGAGAAACTGAGGAATCAATTTTCCTGTGTTTCCTTATAGTATATATATATGTAAAATTTTTTCTCATTATAGGAGTTTTATATGCTTGTTTCTGTAAGTCTTCTCAAATTCTTCTTAGAAATAGGTAAGGTGCATACAGCACACATTTAAAAATCATAATCTATAAATACCTCCACCAGTTAGAACAGCTTTCGTCAAATTTACATGGTAAATTCAGTGAGGGAAATTGCTACTGAAATAGTCTGGCAGAAAACCTAATGAGTTGATTAACTCACCTGCCTTTTAACTGGCCCTCATAGCATCAAGTAGTCTAACTTTAGTCCTCAGTTTCTGTATAGATACATTAAGCTGCTACCTGCTTCCCTAACACCCCTGGGAAAGGGTGGGAGACCACGTGAGGTTCTAGCTACTGCTTAACCAGCTCTGTGCCTTAGGAGACACAGATCTATCTATGGTTTCGGTTTCTCTCTCTGTATCCTGTGACTTCAGTAATCAAGAGCTGATGGTACTTATAATTACCAAAGGCAAAATTACATGAGTACAACCTTATCCTGTGTTAGCAGTAACAAAGTACTTCCTCTAATTACTATTCTTTCTTCTAGTAGAGAATTAAGACAGACAAGGAAATAATACTAAAGTTTTGGAGGTTTCCGTGAAGGAGGGTGTAGTTTGATGAGGCATGCTGAGAAATTTTTTTTCTCCAACTCATTTTGGCTTTTATGCACATTTTGTCAGTTACACAATATAGGGGTGGGTACGTAGCGTAGATGTTAAGATGCAAAATATGATATCAGACTGCTGGGGTTCCATACGCACCCTTAGCTTATAAACCATCTTTGTGCTAATGCAGACCCTGAGAGACAGTAATGATAACTCAAGGTAACAGATTTCTTCTAGTTAATGGGTTTCTTGGGAGACCAAGGGTTGAGTTTCAGGCTATGGCTTTGGCCTGGCTTAGACTGGCTGTGGTGGTAATTTGAGGGAGTGAATTATTGCATGAGAACTTTGTATTCTCAAATAATTTTTTAAAATATGAAAAAACTGCAATTTCACAGATATTATCACATCCTTATTGGTTGTACTAGTTTAGTTCAACCCTTTCACCTCAACGGGGTCGGTGCAGCAATATGCACAAAAACTCTCAAGATAACTCAGATCTGTTAATACATCCTGAAGAAATAGTGGTGTTTTTAATGGTAAAAAATTTTAAAACATGCAGAAGTCAAACAGGGGGAGAAGGCTTAATATTATACGGCCCACTTTTATTATAGAGGACACTGTGCAATTACTGAGCCACTACTAAAACAGATACCCAACAGCTGGTGTTGTGTGGCATAGGGTTAATATGAAGCTTGTGCCAGGGGTATCCAGTTCCAGTACTTGCTGCTCTACTTCCTTTCCATCTCCCTGCTAACGCACCTAGGAAAGCAGCGGAAGATGGCCTGAACACTTGGGCTTCTGCCACTTACATAGAAATGGCAGATGGGGGCCCAGCGCAGTGGCGCAAGTGGTTAAGGTCCTCGCCTTGCACGCCCGGGATCCCATATGGGCGCCGGTTCTATTCCAGCAGCCCCGCTTCCCTTCCAGCTCCCTGCCTGTGGCCCGGGAAAGCAGTCGAGGACGGCCCAAAGCTTTGGGACCCTGCACCCGTGTGGGAGACCCGGAAGAGGCTCCTGGCTTCGGATCGGCATAGTATCGGCCCGTTGTGGCTCACTTGGGGAGTGAATCATCGGACGGAAGATCTTCCTCTCTGTCTCTCCTCTCTGTATATCCGCCTTTCCAATAAAAAAAAAAAAAGAAAGAAATGGCAGATGGGATTCTATGCTCCTGGCCTCCCTCTGGCGCAACCTTAGCTGTTGAGGTCTTTTGGTGAGTGACTCGGCAGGAGACCTCTGTTTCTCTGCCTCTCTGTTACTTCGCCTTCCAAATAGATAAAAATAAAAGCTTTAAAAAACTGAGAATGAATTAATACTAAAGTTAAAGCCTGAAACCATGAAATTGCTGAAAGAAAATGTAAACACTCTAAGACACTGGCGTAGGGGGATGATTCTTTTTGCCTAAGAACTCCAGAGTACAAGCAACAAAAGCAAAACTAAACAAATGGGATCATTACAAGCTAAGTATACAACAATGGTTTAGTATCCAGAATACATCCATAACTTTAAAAACTCAACAACAAAACACTCATTCAATTGAGAAATTCTTAAAAAAAAATCCCAACAGTTCTCAAAAGAAGTATGAATGGCCAAAAATACATGAAAAAATGCTCACCATTACTAGCTGTCAGGGAAATGTAAACGAAAACCTCAATGAGACTTCAATTCCTCCTTATCAGAATCCATAACATCTAAAACAGGGTGACAAATATAGCTGAGGATACAGACAAAGAGTAATACCCACACACTGTTGGTGCAAAGGCAGATCAGTATTTTCACTGTAGAAAGCACTAGGGCTATTTCTTAAGAAGCTAGAAATAAATTTGAGAGATAATCCAGCATTCCCACAGCCAGGCAAATAGCAAAAAGTCTCAAACACAAAACATTAAAGAAACATCTGCATGACTATCTTAATAACAGTGTTCACAGTAGTGAAAATTTGGATAGAGCCAAAGTGTCAGTCATCAGATGAATGATAAAGCAAATGTGGCGCACACATACGATGGAATATTACTCAACTGTTAAAAAGAATATGACTTCCTTTGCAGCAAAATGGATACAACTAGAATATATCAATTGAGTGAAATAAATCACACACAGAAAGACACATACTGAATGTTCTCCCTTATATGGAGCTAAATTAACAAAAAGAATGCCTGCAAGAATAGGAAAAAGACAAAGGAATGCCATGTGCATTACTGCTGGGATAAACAGGATCAACCATTGTTTTATATCTTTGGCAAACTAGTGGTTAAGACTTTTACATTAGTATACTTCTAATTAACTGATTATCATAGAAGCTTCTTATATTTTTAAGTGATTCTTAGTTATAATACAGCTTTTACATATATTTCTGCTAAACTAGGGTCTCTCTCTTCTTGGCTTGTTAAACTTTCAATGCAGTTTTAAGCCCTTGACTGCAATGTTAACAAAAGATATGCCATCCCCCCTCCCACAAAAAGTTTCAGTATCAACATGCTATTGTAATCAGGATATAGGTATAGGGTATAGGTAAACCTTATTCACTTAATTCTTCATTGTGAAGATATTCTACTGATAGATGTTATGACAAGCAGGAAACTCAAATAGATTGCTTTCTAAGCTAACTTTATATTATTTTATTTTAATGGGCATATTTGATCCAAAAAAGCAGCTCAATTAAATATAACGATCAAAATAGACTAGATGAAAAAATTAGTGACAAATGTCCTTGATATCTGAATATTTCATTTAAAAATGGTACAAATAACTGTTTAGTCACCTGACAGAACTAAGGTTAAGTGATGGATGTCAGTGCCCACACTCAGTGGGCCATGTGCTTTTCCCACTTCCATAGAGCCAGCATGTAAAAAAGTGAGATTGTACTGGGTTCTAACTTTCCCCAAAGTATCTCAATATGTTGAAAATTTTGCTAAAGAACATATTGTACATTTTTGAGACAAATAAATGGAAGTAATCATTTAGTGAGAAATTTATACAATCATTCACTTGATTTTGGATGCAACTCATCATCCTGCACTCCAATACAGAATTCTGTATTGAGGGGTAAATAAATGGAATCTATCTTTATTAGATTACGCATTTTATAGAAGTCAAAGAAGTCTTTGAATATACCACAAATTAAATATTATGTCTTCTATCTTGAGAGTTGATTCCTAATTCATGTGTGAGGTTACAAGTGGAGGATAAGATTTTGTACCAATAATCTGATTAACAGTAAATACTGGGGTAATGGAATATATGTGTATCTAGAGCGGGGAGGCCCAATTTCAAGACAAAGTAATGTGGTCATCTGTATATTATTCTTTCCTTCACATAGTTATTCATATGTGCACTCGCTTGTTCACTCCTCGATCAAAAAGATTGTCTGACATCTCATAACATATTCAACTTCTTCTAAAAGACTGTACTTGAGAGGCCAGAGTTCAGAGAAGGCAGACTAATGCTCCTGACAAGCAGAAGGGACAACTGCCTCGAGGAGACTTCAAAGGCAGGCAGCGGATTCCATAACGCAGTGTGCACTCACGGGGAGACCAGACCTTCTAGCAAAAACACTGAGTGGTGAGGAATGTGACATAAAGTCTTCCTTTTAAACTATGGGGTTGAACTAACTATCCTAGGATTTTAAGTGGTGCCAAAATATATTTTCAGAATCTAAACCACTGGGAGTAAACTGAAAAATGGGTGAAGGCCATGAACATTTAATATATATAATGGGATATCTACATCTGAAAGGTTGCTTATATTACTCAAAATGGAAACAAAATGAGGTACCTGGAATTAAACTTACGTTGGAAGTATAAGCTGCTACAGCTATTGTGGAAGAGTGTTGAGCATTACCCATTAAAGTTGAATATTTGCAGCTTTATCTATTTCCTTGAATATGGAAGGAAATCACAATGATAGTCCTTGATACGTACTTGACAGAAATGAAAGACAAAAACAATAACAATGTTCCTTGCAGCACTTTTTTTTTTGGAACAGCCAAAATGGAGACACCACTAACTGATGAAAAAACAAAATGTGATATAGTCATATAGAATAATAAACAGTCAGAATGCATCACAGCTTCACTTAACATGGACACAAAGTGTATGCCTCTACTGCTGAGGAAGACAAGGTCAAATGAGGCTGTGCCATCAGTCAAAAAGGCATGGAATGTGGTGGAATCACGAAGAATCAACATGCTTCCATTCATATTGTTTCTTGAATTGAGTACTGTTTAATAAACAGCCATGAAGCCAAATACTTCAACTGGGCTTTTTCCTACATGTATACTATTCTTTAATATAACGGGTACATTTCCAATGATGGAAAAATTCAGATTGTATAGAAAGCTTAAAGAAAGCAAAGTAAAACTTACTAGAACAAGACAGCTCTGGAACAAGGCAGGCGTTATGGAGGCAATCCTCTTTACAGTTATAGCGATAACTGAAACATGATAGTGACATGGGTAAAGAGGATCTTGGTGAGAAAATATAAAGAAATTCCAGGCAAGATCAGGGATCGTTTTAGAAGAGAGGCATGTGACTAACCATATAGCCCCACAGTATGGAAAAAGTAGTTAAAACCTTTAAAATTCACACAAGTATGAATCCAGGAGAATAGATATTACCACAAGGTGGGCAGTAGCAGCAGAATACGAAAGTTATTGTAAGATGGCAAATTTAAACATTAATCATAATTGGGGCTGGCACTGCAATATGGTGGACAAAACTGCCACCTGTGATGCTGGCACTCCATACGGATCATGTCTCCCCTGCCGCACCAAAGCTGCTGGCTTTGGCATGGTCCAGCCCTAGTTGAAGTCATCTGGGGTAGTGAATCAGCAGACGGAATCATCCTCTCTCCACATCACATTTAAATAAATAAATTAGTTTATTAAAAAAAATTAATTAAGGCCTGGTGCAGTAGCCTAGTGACTAAAGTCCTTACTTTGTATGCACCAGGATCCCATATGGGCACTGGTTCATGTCACAGCTGCTCTACTTCCCAACCAGCCCCGTTTGTGGCCTGGGAAAGCAGTGGAGGATGGCCCAAAGCCTTGGCACCCTGCACCCATGTGGGAAACTCAGAGGAGGCTCCTGGCTTCTCTGGCCTTTTTGGTCACTTGAGCAGTGAAACAGCAGATAGAAGATCTTTCACTTTGCATCTCCTTCTCTCTGTAAATCTGCCTTTCCAATGAAAAGAAATGAATCATTTCAAAAAATAATCTAAAAATCCATTTTTTGATTGTTGAAACAAAAATGTGGATGCTACAGAGTTAGTTTTGAGGCATGATTCCAAATGTGCACAATTGCAGCTGATTTTCATGACTTCCTCCTCTTACTGTGAGCGGAGTGTGCAAGGAGAGGGAACGGGGAGCAGTGGAGGAAGACAAAGCAGGTTAATAGAATGGAGAGTAATAGGCCGTGTCCAGTTTCCAGTCAGTGAGTAGGAAACAGAGCCCAGTGTTTAGGAAGTGATGAACACCTCGAGACCTCTCGGGGAGAGGAGTGCCACCAAAGGCTGCCAGTGTAGCCCCCGGTCCCAGGAGCTGGCCCATGCACGGCCCTTCTCTGCCCTGAAGACTGCACATGGCTGTCCCCTAATGCGTGATGCACTTCAGTATTTCTTTCAGCGTATTAGAGCAATAGAGCACCATCAGTATCATTTGAAAAGTTGCATGATGACGTATCATAGTGAATTTTTAAAAGAGTCTACGTTTGGGATTTAAGGAAGACTAAGAAAAAGGCAGAAAATCTGTTCTCAATGATAAAGTAGCTTATCGCATTAAACAAATTTCTTTATGATTTGTCAAACATCAATGTCAGAACTCCTCTGAGTAGTCATATTAACAAGATAGAAAAAATAAAAAGGTTGATAATAAACTTTGCCACAAGAAGTTTGCAAACAAACCCAACATAAGTTAATTAAAAACATACACACACACAAAACAAAAAACAAGCGGGTGGAACATGTCCGGAATCTTGAGTTCACTGATTGCTGGTGCCAGAGGCCAGGGTCAAATCCTATGGGCAATGGCCCATAGATGGCTAAAAGCCCCAGACCAAGGTTAAGGCCTGAGGGTGAGCGTCCACAGGTGGAAAACAGTCCAAGGCAGCAGAACCGTGTGCTCTAAGGACATCCCGAGACAATCACATTCTGGTCTCTTAATTACCATGTTAGCTGGTTAACATGATTATGGGATGTGGCTATTAACGTGTCTGTGCCGCATCCAATTCCTGTAATTTGACTCCCCAAGCAGTCCAATAAAATGTTGAAACAGTGGGTCTTCTGGATTGACCTCTCCTCCTCGAAGAAGGGGTAGGGGCACTTTCCTCTGGCCACTGGCTTTCATAACCTTTACCCCCTTCTTTATTTTCTTATTGTGTACCACCTCCCTCTCCAATGCTGTTCTTGCCATGTGGGTCATGGTCAAGTTTCTTAGTTGTCTCCCACATAATATCGATAGCTATGATGCTTGTGTACTCAAAACTAAAATTCAAGACGTTGTTACCATCTTTAATGCCAAATCTAAACAGTATTTACTGCCTCGCCGTTCAGTGTTGATGTTTCGGGATATGAGGAATATGCTTTAATTTCCACATATTACCATTTTTTTCTGCTGCAGAAATGCTTTACATGCAAAAAAGCATTCATATATAAGTTAACTGGGCCAATGATCATATTTCAAAATAAAAGGAAGTTGCCAAAATCTAAACCTCGAGGATGTGATCCTGGGCTAGGTAAAGATGAGAAGACTGGATGCACAAAGCAGCCACGTTCCCTTGTTTTCTTAGTGTGTTTCAGGGCTCCTTTATTTCATGATGCCTCCAAAATCTTGAAAAGACCATTTCTTTAATTAACCCAAAGAGGTTTGACTAATAGAAGGCAATTGCAGGCATGATTACTTAAATGATCATGTACATGGCACTTAATGATCATTATCATTTATTCTAATATTAGTTCTAATAAACGGCAAAACTGAGCCAAATGCCATCACATCACAATAATATACATCATGGCTAACACTAGTAATTTCTAATTTACTTGGGAATCAATGGGACATTGCAGCTCTCTTAATGCATGTCAATGATTCCTTCAATTTACAGACCCTTTAAAAGCAGAAAAATACTTGGTTTTTATCTCCTTATTTAAATCTTTAAAGTAGGCAGTGATACCACTATCCTTTTACAAACTGTCAACAGTTCCAGCTACACCAGCGACATTCCTGGCTTTCATGAGAGCAGTGCTAATTCATTAAAACTCACTTATTTATACAGGAGTCATGGCTCTAAGGAACACCAATGTTTCCAAACACTAATTTCATTCCATTCTCTTGCTTATTAAGAATTCAGAGGATAGAGGCTAAGTATGACTTTAAAAAATGTTTATTAATTCTCATCTATTTGAGAGAGGGGGTTAGAAAGAGGGAAGGAAATGATTTTTCATCTGCGGCTTCACTGTCCAGCTACCTACAACATGGAGAGCTAGGCAAAATGCAAGAGCCTGGAATTCCATCCAAGTCTCCTGTATGGGTGGTAGAGGTTCCAAGCATTTGAGCAATTATCTGCTGCCTCCTGGGATATGCTACAGGAAGCTGGATCAGAAGAAGAGGACAAGCCTGGAACTGGCATGCCGATACAAGGTAGGCAGTCATTTCAGGCAGCAGCTCAACTCACCATATCACAAGATTCACCTATGGGAAGGCTTCCCTGAAAGGCTGCTTTCACAACAAACTACAAAAACTACTGGATTTTTCTTTCTCTATTGTTCTTTTTTTCCCCTTTCTCTATTGTTCTTTTATATAATTTTCTCTCACACTGAGATGACAATGAAAATGATTCTGAAATGTGTGACAAAACAGGACGATGCTATCTTGAGCATGTGCACACACACACACACGGCTGGAAGTGTCCCTGTTATATGCAAACAGCACATTTATTAGCCTGAGCTAGAGGCAGTAACATTATCGATTCTTAAGGTCCCCAATCACTCACTAGGAACACATTTTAAAGAGCACTGTAGTTTCCAGGCCTCTTCCTTCCTCCTTCCCTCCCTCTCCGTCTCTCCATCAGCCCCCAACACACAATGCTAATTCTGAGTGAAAACAGAGGCAGGCCTCCTCCAGCATCAGGCACAGTACTGAGGAGGAGAGATGAAAAAAAAAAAAAACATGAGTACAATCTCTACATGCTAGGAAAAAGGAGGATGGAAACTAATAGAAGAAACTTTGGCTTTTGGTTATATTTTAATAGAGACAAACTTTCAAGTTTACACACTTGCTCTACTGAGGCTCTCTTTCAGAGTGGGTTCTCCATAAGGGACACGCATAATGCCGAGTGAGACAGAAGGTGTCAGAGAGTATCCACGGTAAGGGCTGCATGTCTTTAGTAATAACTGAATCACTTTGGTGTCATACCATCATTTCCACCACATACTTAGTTATTAAGTTGGGTTGAATTAGTCATATGCAAGTGTGAATAAAGACAGCCCTATCCTTGAGGACATCTTGCAGCCAATGCACTTTACAGTTTCTATGATTATGGTATAGGTGAGCCAGGTCCAGGAGCATGCTATCATTACATTACCACTTTTTTTTCCCGAAAATAAATAACAATCTCTTCATGTTTTCTTGCTGCTCATCACTAACGCATCCGAATTTGATCATGAAGATTTAACTAGATATACAATCATTTAGATTATCTCCAAATTTTATCTTTTTCCCTTGATCTTCCCGCTATGCTTTCAAGGTCTGTCATCTCCCAAACAATATTTTTAAGCAATTATTTATTTTGAATGTTAGAGTAAGAAAAATGCCCGTAAAACCAGAATTTCAACTTATTCAAAATCAGGGCTGGCATTGTGGCACAGCAAATCAAGCCACCACCTGGGACGCCAGCAGGCAGTCTAAGTCCTGGATATTTTGTTTTCAATCCAGCTCTTTGCTTATGGCCTGGGAAAAGCAGAGGAAGCTGGTACAAGTGCTGAGACCTGGATGAAGCTCTTGGCTCCCAGCATTCATGTGCGAGACCTGGACGAAGCTCTTGGCTCCCAGCTTACTTCCTTTGTTTGTTCTCCCTCCTTCACTTTCTCTTCACTCAGACTAAATACTTTTCCTCAAATGTGACCTGATGAATCACTGGTTCATGTGAGTACGTAAGGGTAGCATTTTAGTTGAGTAGGTTTGTTGGCTGGTGGGTCTCGGTGGGATGCTCTATGAAACAGTACTTTGGGGAAGGGGTTCTAGCTCCAGAGAAGTATTCTGTCGTGTGCATGGGTGACGGACGTGCCTCAGGACCAAGGACTAGATGGTGCACCGGAGCACAGGAGGACCTCACCTCTCACCCACAACTGTGTTTCTTCTAAAGATCTTGCTCTCTATTCACAGAATTCCTGTTAATACCTCATTCCTGCCTTGTCTGGTCATTCTGGAGTCTCTCATTTTGTCTAAATGGTAAAAATGCTCATTTCTGGAAGAAAAGGGCATGCATGACTTGGGGCAGAATAGCATATTGCTTCTAAGCCTGGGTTTAGAGGCAGGTTGCCTGGAAGAAGGTCAAAATAGAGTTTCTAATCCCCTGTTTTTACTTCCCTGCCCCACTGCTTCGGCCTATAGTTCTTGACATGTGTATTTCTCCAGCTCATACAGAATCTTATGAGGAGTAAATCATTGCATTTCTCACTTGTGTCACCACTGTGGCCTGACCTGTGTGCCCCCTCATCTGGATTTGTTGAGGTCTAAACACTGGCACTTGTGAATGGGCATTCACAAGTCATGGGAGAAGACTTTCCTCAAGACCCTGCGGAAGAACCCTACCTTGCCGATATCTGGCTTATAGCAGCACTCAGCTCCAGGATTGTGAGCGGACAAGTCACTATCATTTGAAGTGCCTTCGTGTGTCCCTTTGCTACACTAGCCCCAGGACAACTTCATTCTTGCATCATCATCTCTCCTGCCTCTGTTCACATTAATTGTTGTTCCAGATTTAAAAAATGGCTTGATAGCCAGAGAATTAGGAAATGTCTTTGTTACTTTGGAGTACTGCAGAGAAGAAAAGCAGGTAAAAAGTCCCCTTGTTGCTCTTTATAAAAATAGATGTCTGGTAAAAAAAAAAAAGTGTCTACTCAGTGTCAGGCATTTTGCAAAATATTTACCTTTAACACTGACAGCAAATCTGACAAAATGGTTCCTGTTTTTGTGGTGTCGTGGAACTGACCTTGGATCCCCCTGATTTGTCTCAGGGCCTCTGAAGCCTCTTGGCTGCTTTTCTTCTGGGACTTCACAGATTACTGACATTACACAGGCAGTTACTGCCCTTTGTGGCTGGGTTCTGGATGCAAATGCTAAGTCTGTATCTCCCAGATGAACTTCCTCTCACCCCACTAAGAGGACATGTGTGGTTCCTCGCTGCCCTGCTCTCCCCACAGAGGCTACAGTGGAACAAAAGAGATCTCAAGCCTAATTATCAGAGAACATAGAGCTCATCAGGTGAAAATGCTTGCCCCTGCTTTGTTTTCCATCCAGGTGCTCCACACAAGGGCTTACATCCATCCTCCCAGAGCCCTACTCCAGTTACAGCTGCCTCAATCAGAACCCCTCAGTTCCACTTCCATCACATCACGAAGCCAGTGCAGCCTGTCACACAAAGGGTGAAGAAACGCAACACGCTCAACATCATACCGATCTGTAAAGCTCCTAGTTCCTTTCCTTCAAATTCAGGAATCTTAAGCCCCCTTTCTCCTTTGTGTACAGCTGCTGGCTTCCATTTCTACCATTCTAGCACCTGAGGCCTCCCTGCATCTACACTAGACCCAGTGGCTCGCCCATCCTGTCTTCCACCTGGCTTTTCTGAACAGGTGGCGTTGCTGCCTGCTCTTTCCCTGCTTCCGTGTCACTGGGGAGATTGCTCTGGGCTCCTTTTTCTCGTGCCTATTTCTTCTGAGTAACCCACACAAGCCCTGCACACCTAACTGTGTGGGTCACCCAGGGAAGTCTAATAGTTGTTCCAGGCGCAGGTGAGGTACCTACATTGAATGCTTAATATACTTTGCACTATCTCATTAGATCTGAACTATTTAGTATTACTTTTTTTAACTGTATGCCAACTAAAGGTTTCACATTTTTCATTTTTGGGATCATGCTCATCAAAGTTTAATTCTGGAAAAGTTATAGTAGAAATGGTTCCCTTTTGTGTATGTTACATGCAAAATTGTAACATGTGAGATAGGCAGGATTCACTATAAAGCACCAATTGAATAATCAATAATTATTTATCTTTTCTTGTTTGGGGAAATGTACAAAAAAATGAACAAATCCCTTACCTGCTAAACACACACACACACACACACACAATTAAAAAGAACAGAATTTAAAAAGCATCCACATCCATTCTTTAATGCCTTAGAAGCTTGGATTCAGAACCTTTGCTGCCAGAAAAGGGAGAGGTCAGAACGGGCAAAGATTTTTAAAAGATCATACTAATTATAGACCACGATGGAACACAAACAGAATAAGAGCCATATTAATCGTAACAGCTACTTCAGGAGAGTCAAGGACATCGCTGCCCTTCCAGTGTAGTTCTTTATCTCCTTTTCACTAAATTTATTCCTGCCTTCAGCATACATTTGTGAATGCTCATTAAATGAAAGGCATTTATGATTTCTTGCATAAATGTCCTTTTCAAACAACTTGAAGTCTTCACTACTTGAGAATTTTCTAACCTGTTCATGCTTAAGAGTCTGTTTGATAATGACTATGACAAAAGGTTGTCCTGCCCTGACTATCAATTAGAAAGAAAAAGCCTTTCCCGGCAGCCTACAGGGCATCCTTCCCTGGGCAGGAGCCCTGCTGAGTCTATTCTTCCTTTTGCTCGACTACATGGTAAATACAAGAGACTGATGTTTCAGGAAAATGTGAAATCACCCAGATTGTGTTACATTTGCAGGCTAGAAAAATCCCCTTAAAAATTCTTAAGTCTTTTGACAGCTACAGGTAGCATGTGCCTTGATTCGAAAGCCCAAGTGTAAGGGTGTCAAGAACAATTAGTAGTTTAATAGCTCCCTTTCTTAGGTTATTTGGCAGGCACAAGTTTGTCAGGAAGAAGCCATAACAAAACATATTCTCAGGAATATAAAGCAGTGCCACTTAGAAAAAAAAATATCATTCTACTACATGATTCTATATGCACTTTCTGCTTTAACATAAGAAACAGTTAAAAGAAATGGAAATGGTATTTGTGCGTATTTACAACTGAGATAGACAAGCTTCTTTAGACAAAGACTGATTAGGTGCTGTCCTGATTGTTTTCAAGGCTTTAAGGCAGTTAGTGTTTGGCATACACCACTCAATGCCTTGCACATTTCAGGATTCTGCCTGAAGACAAAATCCTTGCTTCTTGAGGAAAGAGAGGCCAAGAAATAAGAGGATCCAAGACTAAGTGGATTAGCAAGAAGGTACCAGTATAAGGAATTTGTATACAGCATCAATAAGGCCTGTTTTGTGTGTATAACTCCCTTAGAGTTATTTTGTAGAAAAATATGCTAATTCAGAGATATCTGACAAGCTTCAAATTTGATGCTGACTTCAAATCTTAGAGTGGCAGAGCAGCTGTGCCTGGAGGCAATACAATCCCATTTCTATAAAAACTTCTCAAAGCTCCATTTATAAATGGTAAAGTAAAAACAGATAATCAAATCCAAATTAAGGCTATTAAGAATTGATTTAGTATAAAGATAACATTGCAAGATTTTTTTTTTTAGGTTACGGGTGTTCACTGAAAATGCATATTTGTTTGCCTAAAATTTTGATTATGTTTTGTCTTACTTTGTCACAGTTAAATAGTTTTATCATTAGGGTTTTTAATTGCATATAGTTTATAGAATTCTTTCTGATTAATCTGTATCCATTTAACTGGAACAACAACAAAAAAAACCCCACAATTCTACTTAATGAAGAGAGAACCACCTAATGAGGATGCAATTACATTTCAGGCAGATGCACCCAAAGGTATAGCTCCACTATTCTATTTGGGAAATCTGTTATAAAGAAACACTACAGAGAAGATGCATTATATCTCATATCCTGAAAAAATACTAGTCATTCAGAGCTAAGCAATATTCAAGGAAAGAAAAAGAAGGGAGGAAACCAAGACTTAGACACTATACTTTCTAACTTCGCGACACAAGCTTTACTACTATGCATTTTTTTCCATATCACTTCATCTTTGGCCTTTCCCTTACTTGCTTACCCCCTGGGTCCATTCCCAATATTCAGTCCTTGACTTTCCAGTCTTTTGTTTTAGAGTGCCATTATTTAGTTCATTGTTTCTCTTTCCTTTCTTTGCAGCCAAATCAACGCTACCAAAAAGTAGAGTATGAAGCGCTCTAAAGTCTTCCTTCTCATTTTTACACTGTTCATGTAGGTGTTGGCCAAATTCTTCATAAATCACAATAGTCCAGATTTTGTGGTCGAGATCAGATTCTCGAAATACTTCTTCCCAATTTGGAGAACAGGCGATGGATAAATCTGTATTTTCATACACCTTAAGCCGAATGGAGTTAAATGCTGGAAATCAATTTGCCAAATACATACTGGAGCACTGGAGCCTCAAGGGTCCACAGGATATAGTATCAGGTTTCTTCGATTCTTAATTAAGAGATTCTATGCTTATATAAAAAGTAACTTAAGAAACTTGGGACCCGAGCTATAGTTTAAGCAAGAAAAGACAATGAAGATCAAAGTTGCAGCAAATATATATACATATGTATGTTTTTAATAATGAATATGGATGCTTAAATATAGATTAGATATCTTGACTTCAAAATTCTGAAATTGGAAAAAAGGCTGAAATTCCACACCTGATCTCTTGTGACACTCATAGTTAAAATACAGGCATCTTAAACACGCTAGAAAAAATGAGGATTCAGCCTTTAAGGTATATATGAAACATAAATGCATTTCATGTTTACGTTTCAGTCTGATTCCCCAAGATATCTCATTATGTATATGCAAATATTCTGTAATCCAAAAATATGAAATACTTCTGCTTGCTCACACATTTTGAAAAAGGGATACTCATTCTACATTGAGTGTACCACAAGCAATTGAAAGTAGTCCTAACTACATCCAGAATATCCTTATAATCCACTCTCTAAGTAGGAAAGCAGTGCTCTCTTGTGGTTAAATTTGGAGCCAAGAGAGGACGCATACCAAAGATTCAAGAACCTTGGAAAGGCTGTGTCTCAATAACTCAACTTTGTCACACAACAAACAAAATAGTACCAGTATGGTATAAGTTATCAACTAACGGATGGGAGGGGAATAAGTACAGATTCACACAGTTGTTCTCAGAGCATGATATAGCACAAAGATGCAGAACTTGGTCTCTAAAGCTGCATAGGTTCAAGTACAAAACTCAGCTGTTGGACCTCTGAAAGTGCTGGAACTGGTCATTCTGGACAATTAATGACTTTTGCCTACAGAATGGAGAAAAAAAATATTGATCACCTGATAGGATTACTGAAAAGACTGGATGTGGGAGTATGTAGAAAATGTAGTTCTTGGCATTTGTAAGCCCAATAACTCTAACATTAAATATGACTATTACCATCACGATTATTTTGCTAAGGATGTACACAAATTTAAAATACTTGCAGAATACCCTTTAAAAACAGGGTATAAGATCAACATAAAAAAAGGCATACATGTCGAAAACATAAACATCAGCTAGCTTTAAGAACATGAAGCAAATTAAAAAGTAAAACATTCAATGTTTCAATCACAGAGTCCAGGCTTAGGGTTAGCACTTTCAATAGAAACATTAAATAATTTTTAGAAATAAAAAATTAAAAATAGAACCCTGATACAACTAAGGTCCTTCCTGCAATAAATTTTCCCTAACAAACCTTGCATTTTTAAACATTTGTTTCAATAAAGTGATCTTTACACACACAGTTCTTTTGAGTTAAATTTGCTCATTTGATAATTTTTCTTCTTGGTTAGAAATATGAGGCTCAAATAAAACAGAAATGCTTATAGAAAAAAAATTTAAATGTTGTACTTTGCTATGTTAATCTTTGTGGCTCTATCCCCTTTGGCATGTATGTATAATCTAGTACAGTAATCTCTCAGACTTAAGACAACCTATTAACTTAAACAGGGTTCCTGAAGACCACTATCAAAGTTGTCTTAAATAATTTTTGCTTATATAATATCTACAATATTTAAAATTAAATGTAAATTGAAAGTATTTGTATCTATAAATATATGGATACAGCACAATAATCAAAAATAATCATTGTATATGCTGTAATTCATTCCTTTAATGATTTAAAGTGGGGGAAGATTCAATAATTTTTTAAAAAAATCAGAAAAGGAATGGGATTGGAATGAAAACTGCATTGTGGTTACAGGGTGTCATGAGCTGTGCACCTTTGGGAAGCGTTCGGCCTCTCTGTACTAAAAACCAGATTATCTAAAAAAGCCTAATTGTCTAAAAAAATCTTATCTCCAAAGTCCAGTACAGCATTCTTTCCACTTCTTGTGATTTTCTATGACACAATGGCTCAAAATCATAAACCCCAAGGCTGGAATTACATATTCACAATGACTTTTTTTTCTCTTTTGCATTGTTAGAATAGGGAAATGCAAAACAAAACCACGAACATTCTAAAAGAAATAAATAAGAGTTCATTAGCAAATACCGTTGCAGATTTTTACCTTTTACTTACCAAGCACCTACTATCTATCCTTCACCTTACACAGCATGGATTAATGTAGCTATTAACAGACTTTAAGACTTCAATATCATAGACATCTGGCACACAAGTTTCCCTTTTAGTCACACATTCATACTTTCAAAATTTAACTCATCAACACTCAACAAAAACTTTGAGTGAAAATTTTGAATTGTTTTTCCATTTAAGCATTTGGTAAACCCTTGTGGCAATCAACGAGGAACAAACGGCACAATGGATGAATAGTCTATGAAAGATAGCAAGGAACACATCATCCTTGAATAGGGAATCAGAATACAACCCAATCAACAAGAAATAGCACGCCAAAAAGGGTTCCAGGTAGCTGAGCAACTCAAATGGGTAAGGACTTTTTGAAAAGAACTTAATCTGAATACCATAGACTAAGTGCATTCACTTTCCTTTTAGCGATGTTAGCACATTTTTCACAGTATCACAATGTAGTTCATCTCTATTTACGATTTTGTCAAAATGCTAGTCAAAATATTTCGAATTCTTCTGGCAATAAAGGCAGAAAAAATAGGTAACAGAGTCAGTACTTCAAAATGTGCTTTGATATATAATAGAGCCATTATTTAAGATAGTAAGTAAATAAATAGCAAATGCCTTACTTTTGAAAGGCCTACTGGACAATACCAATCAAACATGCAAATATTAATAACAGTAATAAACATCCACTGGAAACCCGAAGAAGTAATCAAAGGTACAAACCTCAAGGCCATGACGTCAGCGTGTGCTCAATGGGTAGATAATCTCACAGCAAATAAGTACATCCACCCATTTTGCTATCTGCTTTTGCTGAAACTTGAGAATGTCATAGCAGCCTACTAAAATCACAGATCAAGAGCATGAAAGTAGAGAAATGTGCAATTTAAGAATATGGTTTATTACCATGGTTACAAACTTTCAGAACCGGCCTCTGAGACATCGGACTGAGACTTTGCCGGAGATCTGTTAAAAAGCATACAAACAAAAGAAACTTAATATTGAGGTTTGTTCATCTCCAAGAGTTAACAATATTAGGCATACTTTTCTCCCCCCTAAGGTTAAGTATTTCTGGAAGCAAAGCAATGCTTCACTACCCTGAGATACATGAAGCAGTAACATTATGACTCTTCCTTCCTATTTAATTATGCTGCTGTAAACTCCACTGGGAAAAGGTACATATGGTTCTGGAGATGAGACATGTCACACTAATCAGGATTTTCTAGGTTCACTGCATTGATTTGTTAATGTGCTACTGACATCGGCCAACTGGAAGACATAACTCTGACATTTGCCTTTGCAAGGGATTAAGCAAACTTACCACACTTCTGAACAGTTGTTGCCCACAGCACTGCATTCTTGACACATGACTTTCAAAGAAATTTTATCTACCCCCCACCCGCAAGTGTTCTTCTCTGTGATAGTTCTGTATAAAGTAACATGAAACAAGTCTGATTTTTCACCTTTTGGCTTCGGTGTCCTTTTTCTTCTGTCGCGGAAGGCAGCCCCCGACTGCAAGGCCTCCAGCAGACTATCCATCACTCCTGTCTCATCACCCTCTGTGAAGAGAGAGGCAGGGAATTCCATCAGCCCTCAGGGTTACCATAGCAATGTCAAAGCGCACACGGAAATGGGTGATGGTGATGGTAGGGAGAAAAAAGATCAGACGCTAGGACTAAGGCAGCACTTTCAAAATTAGATAGCATTCGAACTCTCTCATAAATCAACTATCTTTTAATGAAATCTGTCTCATTAGTACTTGTGTTACTGTCCACTAAAGAGGACCGAGGTCCACTGATTCACTTGAGAGAACTGCCTTTATAGCTCAGCGGCACAAAAACTTCAAATGGAATCTGGTTCTGCTCAGATCTGTGTCTCGGGTTATCATACATCACATTTCCCTGCTAGAAATAGGCTATTTTGAAGGTATCGGCCTCTATTCTAAAGCTGACCAGGTGTGGAACGGGACTTTGTTGTTACTGAGATGCTGCTGTCTACACTTATCATACAAAATTATACTTCCATGCTAACTTTTGTGAAGATGTTCCCAAAGATTGGTCTTTTGTACCACAGGGCAATTGTTCTTTCACTTGAGATAGCAGGCAACAATAATTACAAACTTTTACAGAACACTGAAAATAAGACACTTTTGAGGTTTTCAAAAATCTAAAGGACTAGATCTCATTATGATTAGTTTAAACAGATATTCTGTAGAGAATTGCCAACGCGTGTGGATTGAGAACAACTTCTCTGTATAAATAAGAGTATCATTGTACTGTTAGTCAGTCTTCACAGCTATCAACGTTATAAATTACTCAATGAAAGCAATAGAAAGCTTTTTCAAAGAAGTTATTGGCCCAACCCAATTCAATGAAACACTAAGGAACTTCTGTGCAAGCTAGCGAGGTTATTTACAGGCATTCTGTATAAAGCTCTATGGCTCGTACAACATGACATCTAAAATACTGAAAACTTGCTTTCCTATAGATTTATTTTTGTTTTATTTATCTTTTTGAGACAATTCTTTTACAGAGAAAGGTTGACAAGTGAATGCAGTAGAGTACAAATAACACACTCATTTATGGTGTCTAAACCAATACACACATGTAAATACGTATCAAGCCATTTCCAACTGCTTTTATTTCGCATTTTTAGAAGAGTATTATAAACCTTGAAGGAGTTTTCAAAAAGGGGGGGAAGGTGAGAAATAGAGTATTTGGATGTTAATTTACATGTAAGTATAAATATAAAGTGGGTTGATGGTTGTTTTAATTAAAATACATTAAATATTTCAGACAGTTTAATAACTACAAGCTATCTGAAAATTTACATTCGAACTTCACTACATTTGCCCTGAAAGAACAGCAGGTAATTTCAAATATTTAGGGTAGTAGCATATTTCATTATTAAAAGAAAACTTTTTCAAAATCTAAAATTAATTTTTACTCTCATATTTACATGACATAAAAAACCCTACAGTTAAAAACCCTACAGTTAAAACATGAACATATTATCCTATTGATGGCACTGACAGTAGAGAAAGAGAAAAAATGAATTAACTCAAGTCCCTTCAGAGTACTCTTACTAGTGAATATTTAAGGGGAGAAAAAGAAAAAAGACAGAGGCAATTTAGACTTTCCCATTGGTAAATTAGTTGTGGTATTTCAGCAGTTCTCAATTATTTATGTATATGATATGAGTGAGCAAAAAATGTTGATATTGACAAACAAAGTGTTCATGGGGGGTGGCAGAGAATACAAATCTGGAGCAAAAGTTGGAGAGGAGAAATCAGGAAGTATAGGGGTAGATTTACAGCATCAAGGTAAGCTCAAGATTAAAAAAGAAAGAAAGAAAGAAAAAAGTACAATGTTGCTGAGGTTTGCAGACCAAAGTTTCAGAAACAATGAAATGGCTGTATTAATGAATATGCTACTGCTGCAATCCCAGCTTAGAAATATCATTATTCATAGAAAGGAACAAGAATACTTAGAAGAGTTGAATTTATGGCTGAGACCAAGAAAAAAAAAAAACCCTTTTTTTTTTAAAAAAAAAAGCCAGAAAAGGACTCAAAATAGGGATGTATCAAAAGGACAGGGGGCAAGACTACAGGAATCCCTTTGCCACATTTAGCATCATTGATTTAGCAATGCTATAGAAGGAGAGGGAAGCTCTTGTTTAAAGGATATCAATAAATGTAAAAGATGTAAGAGAAACAGAAAATTCGCTATTGTTGTAATCCTCTGGTAAGGAGCAGTCTACAGGCAGGGACTGTCAAAGATTGCAAAATTTGTCATGCCTAAAGCTGAAGGGGAATAGGACATGCAGAAATCTAGTAGAAACCATCTTACTCAAATAATCAAATTTGACATTACCAATAACAGGAGCCCCTGACATCAATCACTGACGTCAAATGATGCAGAACAAACTATTTAGTGCTTTGCACAAAATTACTTAATGGTGAGAAAATAGTCACACAAAGTACGGGACAGTCTGACCAAAACAATCAAGAGAGGGACAGAGGGAAAGAGACAAAGAAAATGCTAGAACTGTTTTAGATTAAAGGAGAACTGTTTTAGACTTAAGAACTGCATTTGGGTCCCTGATGCATTATTTCAGTAGCTATATCCTCACCTTGCATGCATCAGGATTCCATATGGGCACCAGTTCATGTCCTAGCTATTGTGCTTCCCATGCAGCTCCCTGCTTGTGGCTTAGTAAAGCAGTAAAGATTGGGCCAAAGCTTTGGGACCCTGCACCTGCATGGGAGACCTGGAAAAAGCTCCTGTCTCTTTGGCTTTGGATTGGCATAGCTCTGGCCATTGCAGCCACTTGGGGAGTGAACCAGCAAACAGATCTTTCTCTCCTTCCTGTAGATCTGCTTTTCCAATAAAACGGATAAATATTTTTTTTTAAAGACTGTACTGTTTACCTCCTAGATTGTAAGAGTTACATATAGTGTTATTTGGATAACTGGGGAAATCTGATACAGACTAGATCCAACATGATTATCCTGAGCCTTCAACTGCAGAGTGTGATCATTATATTAAGGTTGGAAGGAATCATTCTGGTGTGCTTAGGAAGTAGATGCTGATGATTTCTGGCTTACTGAGTAAGGTAGGCCCACTCCCACATTTTCTACTTCATGCCTTTGAATACACTGTATCTCTAAACATAACATGCTTGCCATACTCCTCTTTTAAGATAGAGAACTGAGAATCTTACCCTGACCAATATGAGCTGAATGGGATACCAGCAACAAATCTTTTAAAATATATTGTTTGATTGTTTCTACCATTAGACTTTGAACTCATTGAGGCTTATGTTATAAAATTATTTAAGCCCCTAGT
This sequence comes from Ochotona curzoniae, assembly GCF_017591425.1. Taxonomy (NCBI): domain Eukaryota; kingdom Metazoa; phylum Chordata; class Mammalia; order Lagomorpha; family Ochotonidae; genus Ochotona; species Ochotona curzoniae. The sequence goes on along the minus strand of NW_024466502.1, from coordinate 34,434,073 downwards.
AAAATCACAGTATCGCACAGAAAGTGTATGGAAAATATATGTTGACTAAATTAATGATTGAGGCACTCAGATAGCAATCTAGGGAATAACTACAGAGTGGCCTGAAGGACCAAGACAGACAGCAGTCAGGTGAACTGTTGGAAGTATATTCTCACCATCCCTGGAAATACAACATTGTTTATCCCTTTCTTTTTGTCTCACACACTTAATTTGCTTCCAAATCTTATTCTAAACATAATTATGTATTTAGATTCAATTTGAAAGGCAGAAAAAGAAAAGAGAAGGGGTCAGGTGGAAAAAAGAGCTGCTATTCCCATGTTCAGTTCCCAAATGTCTGCAACAGCAAGAGTTGGGTGGGGTGAAAGGCGGGATCCCAGAACATAAGTCAGGTCTTACACACTGGTGGAAGGAGCACAAGTACTTCAGCCAAACTACCTGCTGCCTCCAGGTTAGGAGGTTGCATCAGCAGCAGGTTGCACATTAGCAGCAAGGTGGAATCAGATATGAACCTGGGACTTGAACCCAGACAGTGATATGGGATACAGGTGTTCTAAGTGATGTCTCAATCACTGTGCCAAAATAGCTAATCCCTGTTTCCAGGTCTCTCTGATTAAAACCCATGAATATTTCCTGAATTGATAAGCTGTCTTTTGTGACCTCACTGATGCTGATACGTAACAGAATTCCCCAGACAGTCACATTGCTTCTAGTCTGTTCTCAATTCAAATTCATCCCACACATTGGTAAGTCTTTATAGAATTGTGATTTTCAGTTCCTCTACTGATTTTCTGTGTTCATCAATTCCCACAATAAAAACAACAACAAAAACAATTCTCTCATTTCTCTCCCACAAAGCTTCCAACTGTTTCCCAGGTTAAAAGCATCTGCTTGTGATCCTCCACACATATCCTCTCCCATCTTATCACGCTCCCTCTGGAACCTCTAGCTTTGTTCTTGTCCCAGAGAGCTGGTAACCCCTTTTGGCCTTCACTCCTACACACAAGATGGAAACAGTATAGTAGTGAAGGACAACAACCTGCATTCTGGTCTGAGTTTTCCATTCACTACTATAAATGACACAGGGCTATGTCCACAACCCCTCCTGAACAGGTGCATAAAAAAGACACATCTAAGGTTAACGAGGTAATTAAGATTATTCAAAGGAAAGCACTTGGCAAATTGCTAAGTGATACAAAAATTCATGGTCATGAATTCATAAATGGACTCCATAGTGATGGGTAAGAAGTTTGTGAATTACCTGTTTATTATTAAATATTTCAAGTACTATTTATTCTTTTGTAGTGTATTTGATTATGTTGCTGATCAAGGCCATGATCACTTAACACCATTTCTGAGGAAAATTCTAATTTGAATAGATTCTCAAGATGCAACCATTGTGTACGATGGTAATATCTAAGGACAATGTTCCTCCAAATACTCAAAATGCAGATCTACAACATCATTCAGCCAGCACATATCTACTTTGCACATGTTACTGTGTTCCAGGAGATCAGTAAGCCTTAAAGAGAGCTCGGACTCAAAGATTTGCAAGAGATCTTTTCTGCTCTCAGAAAAATGTGATGGGTACAGGGTGATGTATATGAGCTGCTGAAGATATAAGGCTTCTTTGTGAATGACGACTGAAAGAATAAACAAGAGGTAGTCATGGCAGCCACTGGGCAGGAAATAGCATGCTTTGGCAGGAGAACAGCAGGTATAAAAGCAAAAGACCTAAATAAAAACAAAAGAGGAATTACAGGAGACTGCTTAAATGATTCATATTTATACTATTCTAATCTAAACCAGAAAAAATTTAGTCATTTTAAAATCATAGTCTCGTATTTAATTTCTCCTCAATATTTATAGCCTCTTCCTGCTGTGAAAACTTTAAAATAAACAGACTAACTACAATAGTTGAAGCCTTTTTATGTCTGAATAACATGCCACTTTAATTTGAAAATGCATTGCAACAAGTGCAGTATCAAGGGAAAGGAGAAGAGAGAGCTAAAGATATTTGTAAAACAAAATATTAAGACTTGGGGATGGAAAGTGCTGGCCTGATAGGCACACTGTGAGGGTCTCTGGGTCTATGAATGGAGGTTGAAGAAATAAGGGGGGGAAATACTGATTTTGGTGAGGCACCAAGATTGGGGAAGACAACAAATTTCCTTTTCAACATGTTTAGGATCTGAAAGTTATTTGGAAACCTGCTCTCAAACACAGAGATAAAGCCAGGGAATATTTTGGGAAATCATATTCATATTAAAAAATTACTCATTCAGAGTTATGGGCCAAGCCTAAAAATCCCCTGGGAACTTCCTCTGACCAGCAGAGCCAGTAACGTGGACAGGGAGAGTTTCTGAGGATGAAACAGTGACAGCAGACCAGTGATGGTAGAAGTCTCTTCGGAGTCTTGCTTTATTGCTCCTTCACCTTTCCTTATATACTCTTCCCCCACATTCTCATTTAGCAGGATATTGGGTACAGATGAGTCCAATTAGTCCAGGTGTTTTTAGCCACAAGCCCAGTTCCTGTTCCTGTCCATTCCAATGAGCACTAATCAACTCCTTAGCCCACAACAGGAACTTACAGGGTAAGCCATTTCATCCTTTCCTCCTAAAATTTGCAGGCCCTGGAAGAGCTCTCCTACTTCAAAACAGGCACTTTTAATGGCCAACGGTAAGAGAAAATGGGGAAGTCGATGATCAGGTTCTCTTCAGCCAAGGCACATGAATATCTCGGGTAACTCAGGATACACAGAAGGATTCTACGAGATTAGCGAAAGCCAGAAACAACCAAATAAATCCAAACAAGACACAGACAAAACCAAGAAATGGGAACTGGACTGGATTTCTCAACGGTAACAAGTGATTTCCAAAAGAGAGCAAAGAACTGATTTGCAGAATTCTGAAGAGGAATGATTTCCAATTCAGAAATGGTTATAATGAAAAGGAGAGCAAGATGGTGGCATAGCATGAGTACTTGTTAAAACAGACAAAAACAGAGCAGCTGAGAAACTGAGAGTGTGATCCTGGGAATTAGTAGAGGGGCAGACCAATGGCAGTGGGACACATGAGACCTGTGGTCAAGAAGTAGCGGAGATATTTTGGGGCTTTTAAGTGGTTAGGATGATATTTTACCAGCTCAGCCTTCAGACCAGAGATGGTCTCCCAAAGAAACCATTCACTGTATCTGGACAATAAGATGCTGGACTCTATGCTTGGTATATGCCTGCAATTAAAGAATCTTGACTGGATTTGAACTGTAATATTGGAACAAGGTGGAGGAATCCACCATGGGTGGAGGGCAAGGGGAGGGGTTAGGGGAATTTCCAGAGCCTATGAAACTGTGTCACAAAACGAGTTGTAACCGATAAAAAAAAACCAAACCAAACCAAACCAAAACAAAAGAAAACAAAACAAAAAGAGTAGCAAAGGCAGCAGCATCATGCTGCAATGGATAACCCAGTGGTGGCCAGAGCTCCACCAGTGATAGGGAGAAAGGGGAGATCATCAGGACCCCGGAAGTTGAATCAAGCCACAGAACTGTGGGTCCTGCTGATATTTTAAAATCCAATCATGAGCAGAAGCACTGGTAAAGCTCTAGGGATAGGTCTAGATAACTGGGTAGATTTCATAGCCCAGACCCCTAAGGCATGATATGAGTTCTGTAGCAAAGGCTCTGGGGGAAAGTGCTTAGAAACATTGAGCTAGGCATGTTAAGCCAGGCCAGAATTCACTTCCTGCTCAATGAACTGCACTGATCCCACCAGGAATGCCAGGAATGTAACACTGACTTGGCATATCATGGATTCCATTTAAAAAAATTGGTTCAGGTTGCCCCCAGACCTAAGTGCCAGGATGTTTCAGCAAGATAAGGTAAGAAAAAACAAAACCAAAACAAAACAAAAAACAAAAACAACTCCACCCAAAGAACACCACTGACTTAGTTGAAAATCTTTCTAAAGCTCCTTAGAAACAATGTAAGTAAATACAGAAGTTCAAGGAATATGATATATAAGATATAAAAAATTTTTTAAAATCAAGATGAATTATTAAAAATGAAGAATACAATACAGCAAATTAAAATTTCAATGAAAAGCCTTAATAATAGAATCAGTGAGGCAGAAAGAAGAATTTCAGTACTGGAAGACACCTCCTGCAATAATGCTGACACAGTCAGAAAGCTCGAAGAAAAGTACCCAAGAATTAAGAGACACCATCAAAAGGCTGAATTTACGTTATGGGAAGACTGAGGGAATGTAAAGAGAAGTTCGGTTAAAATAAAATGCCGGGCAAATAGAGATGCTATGATGGACAATGTCAATCAGTGGATTTTTCAACAAACTCATCGTTTTTGGAGAGGCGAGACTGGCAGCGATTCTTAACTGGTGAACTATCGAAACTACTTGAGTATCTCAGAGCATGCCCCATATGCGGGACTTGGGTTGGGTGGGAAATCGGGTGGGGCTTCTCCCTCAATATCCCCCTTTATCTCAAATACATGAAGGAAACAATATGGAAATAATAATCTTACCCACTTTCCTGTAGCCTTTGAGCCTTTTTAACTATGTATAGATTGTCAAAATAAAAAAAATTATTTAAAAAAATATATATTCAATAAGATATTAAATGAGAAAGTCTCAATATGGAGAATGCTTTGGGAAATAAAACACAGCAAGGGCATAGAACCCAATTAGATTCAACCAGAAGTAATCCTTGGCATGCCGTATCACAATCAAGCTCTCTTTAGTTGAAAGTAAAGAAAAGATCCTTAAATATGAACCTGAGAAAAGTCAATAAACTTATAGAGGAACCCCAATCAGACTCATAGCTGACCTCTCAGAGGAAACAAAACTACAGTCCAAAAGAGAACAGAGTGACATACCCCAAATTCTGAAAGGAAAAAAAAAATTCATCAAACTAGAATAGCACACTCAGCAAAGCTTTCCTTTCAAAGTATTATTACTTCGTTTTCAAACAACAGTTCAAGAGTTTGCCTTCTACCAGACTTGCCTTACAAATGTTGTTTAAAGAGGTGTTTCAGAGAATACCACCACCTACAAAATCCAAAGGAAAACATGGAGAACTCAAACCAGAAAAGAAAACTAAATCAAGCAATGAGAAAGCCAATGCTAAAATGAAAGGATCAAAGTATTATTGAGATGAACCCTAAATAGCTTAAACCCATCAACCAAAGACATATATGAGCAGACTAAACCAAAAAACAGGATAACAGCAGGGTATTTAGTTACATAAAACAAATATTAAAGAGACTACAATACAATAATTGTGGGGGACCTTAACATATCCATTAATCTCAAGGACAAATCAACAGACAGAAACTCAACAAAGAAATTAGAACTCACCTAGACAATAGAAAAATGGGCTTAATATCTACAGAACCTTTACTTCTAAAGACACAGACTACATTTTTCATCAGTGCATAGAATGGAACCTTCTCCAGGATTGATCACACTAAAGGTCACAAAACAAGCCTCATCAAGCTTTTGAAAAATTCAAATCATATCATGCATTTTCTCAAACCATCGTGGAGTAAAACTGGAGGCAAACAAGTCAAAATACCATAGAAGGCACACAAATACTTGGAGCTTGAACAACATCCTGCTAAATGAACAATGGAGTCTAAAATAAATCAATAGGACTACTTTTAAATATCTTGATTTCCTGTTTCTGCTTGCACCTGCTGTTATAACAAGAATCATTTAGCCTGAGTCATTTATCAAGAACATAATTTTGTTTTCAAAGTTTTTGAGACTGGGATGTCCCAAATACGGTACCAGTAAATATCCAGTGAAGGCATTGCTGTCTGCGAGAAAGGAGTAAATAGAAGGGATCTAAATCCTCAACCACTTACCCAAATCTCACTGATGTTAAGACTGATAAGTAATAAAGTATGCATATCTTCTGGATAATACATTATTTAAATAAAAACGAGGAGATATATAAAAAAAGAATTCAGAGTAATTTCATCTGGGTAATGGTGGAGGGTTGAGGACAGTGAGGGGAAGATACCGAAATTAGGTGTTGATTCTATTACACTTAAATTGGAAAATCTGCAGGCATTACATTGCTAAATACAAAAGTAACCACAATAACTTCTGAGAGGGAAAAAGAGAAGGCTGAGGCAAAAAGATAAGAATTAACACAAAGTCTTTGATCTGGTCTTCATCCAAATGTGAAACTAAAAACTAAAAATTTGAGTCAAGGGAGTAGGAAGGCAGAACTGATTCTTCATACAAGGTGCTTTCCTCTGAGGAGGGGAGGAACATGGTAACATGACAGGAGGAACACTATGGCAGTGATGCTAAGCTCATCACGGAGGAGCGGGGAGGGTGGACAACATTCACAGACGGATACCTGGATATTTCAGAATTACTGAGTATCCTAAGAGTGTCAGTGCTGCTGCAAGAGGGAGGGCTTTGCTAAAGATGCCACAAAACCTACACAAGGCAGGGTTTCTGGAGGAATGTCATTCATCCAGGGGAACTGGGTGGGAATAGGAATAGAGGATAGGACAACAGAGAAGCAGAGATCAATTGGCTGAGGTGCAAACACGCCACACTATGAAGTTTGAGTTTTGGTTTTTTACAGGGAACATTACTGTGCTTTAAACTAGGAAGAGATATGATAACGTTTCCATTTAAGAATGATCACTCCAAAAACAGGAACAATGGAAGGCAAGAAGGGTAAAAAGAGGCAAGCTTAGCGACTTGAATCTAGGCAAAATGTGACTGTAGGACCCAAATAAGAAATCAAAGTGGTGAAAATGGGAAAGAGGAATGAGGAATGATTAAAAAAAGCTCGGGCAACTGCACGTATGCTACTACCATTAACCAACAGGGACTCTTTGTTGGTGATGTAATGGGTTGAGTATAAACAGGCAAGCAGTTTTGGATAAACTGAGAAATTTATATCTATCAGTAGGTCAATGGTATATGGTAAGTTAATAGATGAACAGATTTACAAGTGCGGGAGGAGAGAAACTGCTTATCCTAGATCTCAACTTAGAGGCATATATTGTGAATCTGAACTTATGGAAAAATGTACACATATAGTGAGATAATTATTAGAGAATAAAAATTTTGAATTTTAATAACTTAGACATGAACCCTAGCTTTGTATTACCAATCAGCTTGAATTTGGGAAAACTGCTTTAACTCCCCTTTTTTCCTTTTCTCTTGACTTTAAAATTGGAAGGAGGACAGCACCAAAAGCAAATAGGTATCAGGGAGGATTATAGGAGATAAATCATGTAAAATGCTCACCGGAGTACAGGGCACACAGCTCATTTTTGTGGTTACTGATATCTTGGTGGCACATGAGTTATCTTAGAGAACAGGGAAAGTTGTGCAGTGATAAAAAGGGAAAATTGGGAACTGAGCTAAATCATATGGCTAATGAATATGCACCAGAGAGCTTAAGAAGAAATGACTTGTCAATCTGTGACCATTTTTTATGGAGTTTCTTTTTTATGTCCTCTACAGCAACCCTTTTCAGTTGCCACTGTTTCCTGACATACTTTCTGTAAGTTTCATCACATTTTATATGGTGCAGTCATAAGTGACAGAGATTGAAAACTGGAATCTACAATGGGAATGGAGAAGGAAATCTGTTTCCCTAAGGAGTTGTCGAAAGCATGTAACTAGTAAGCAATATCTATAGGCTCAAAGTTTCATCTAATCATGTCTAAAATAAATGACAAGGTTGCCTTATGCTGCTGGTTACAGAACTCTTGGGAAACAAAGTATGTATTTTTTAGGGAACCTAGTTCAATATTAACCATTTAGAACAATGCTCAAAAGACTACTTAAGCCCAACAGCAAAAAGAGGAGAATTAACACAAAGTCTGTGTTGGTCTTCATCCAGATGTGAAACTAAAAAGTAAAAATTGGAGTCAAGGGAGTAGGAAAGCCAATTTTCACTGGGACTTTACTGAAAAAATCATAATCAAAACTTTGATCTTTTATACTGTAATTAAATGACTAACTCAACCATTAAGTGAAACAGAAAAAAAAACCAGTATTTCAATTTTTCGATTTTCTCTCATATCCACTATTTGGACAATTTGAATTAAATCTATTTCTTTTTTAAGTTAGGAAATGCAGTACCTCAAACTTGGGTGGTTTCCCTGCTAAGTAAGATACAACAGTTAAATGTGTAGTCTATGAGTCAAATTCCTATTATGTGCTCCTTTTCACCTCCTGGTGTTTCCTGATGCTTGTCAGGTGGCAATAACAGTATTTACCTACAAAGGTTGCTATGAGGATTAAATGAGAGAATAGGGGTAAAGAGCTCAATGGTGCCTTCCACATGACATAGCCTCAGTGAACATGTATTAGTAACTTCAACATGGTGATGACCATTCTTGTTCATTAATGTGAATCACATCGTGACCTAACAAAGCAACACTTTTCTTTCCTACCCTGTTGCTATTTGTACACTTAAACTCCAAAGGCTGGGAGGGTAAACCTCATGCTCAGTCCTCCTTGAGGCTTAGAGTTGGTCTTGTGATGGCACTCGATCTGCCATGTTTTTAACAATAGAGCAGCTAAGGGGGGGAGAACACTCTCACAGGAATTTCAGAAAAGCACTCTAGCAGCTACGACAGCCAACGAACTTGCTGCTATTGTCTTCCTGACTTAACGTAACTCAGAGCTGTGTAGCCACTTTACAACCATACCACAGGACCTTCTTCTAGTTGTTTGAATAAAGCATAAAACTATGTTTTAATAGTTTAGGCAAAACACACTTTATGGATACAATATAATATATACCATGTTACTACATAAATTACTAGAGTAAATTAAACCCAAATAAGTTTTGTTTTCTTTATAAATAGGATTACAAGTACAATATTTATAAAATAGAATTATTATTATATGAGCTCTCGAACCTTAAAAAGAAATCTATTTTAATGTTATTTCCATGATAAAATTTTAACTATATAAACAACCAGGAAAAACTGATAATATAATTACATTGTAGCAAATCATATGACATTATTATTAATTTGCAAATCTTTTATGATAATGGTTCTACTAGGAGAACGGGATTTTGGCATTCATTATACTTATTTATTTGAACAGATTAATATTTAATTCATATTTAAAGAGCTTTAAAAACACAGTTCACTTTTTAACTGATCTGAGCAATTGGGGAAATTCTAGTTTAAATAAAGTTACTTCTCTCTTTGGTGACGAGTCTTTTTGCACCTTCTCTTACTTTACGGACCAAAATAAATTTCAAGTGAGTCAAAGATGTCAACAGAAGATCCAATTGTAAAAGTATACAGGACCAATGAAACACTATGTATTTTTCTAGTTCTGAAATGAGAGGATCTTTCCGTAAAAAGAACAAAAACAAAAAACAAAAAAAAGCACCCAAATGTCACTCTGATCTCTAAAAGTCAAAGAAAATAATAATAAGAAAGTCTACACATAAACAATGAAAGGATCAACTGCAGAAAGCCATGTGATACAGGCCTTCACCTTCATAAGACAAAGACTGACAAATGAGCAAATAATATATTTTGGATTCCATACACTAAAGTATGAGCATCTGTGGGTCAGCCTAGTCCCCCACAACCCATACTGAAATCCTAACCGACACACAGTGACAGTGTTAGGTGGTATTTTTACTCTTTCGGGTCCTCGTGAATGGGTGGAGTGCCACCCTTAAAGGTATAAGCAACAGTCTGTCACTTCCACAAGGAGACACAGCTAGAGGTTCCACCTGCCCACCAGATCCTCAAGAATTGAACGTTTCAGGGCCCTGATCTTGAACATTGCAGTTTCCAAAACTATGAGAAATTAAGTAGGGTTTTTTTTTTCATTTTTATTTTAATAAGCTACCCAGTTAGTATTTTGAATGTAATGAAACACCATTATAACAGAAGTAAGCCTTTATGCAGAGAATAAAACCCTTAATCCTCATTCTGCAATCCGTATCAGAATGCGTGGGTCCAATCTCTAGCTCCACACTGGACTCTTGCTCCTACTAAGGGGCATCCTGGGAGGTGGCAGATAATGGCTGAGGTGGTAGGGTCTCTCCTACCCATGTGGGAGGCTTAGATTAAATTCCTATTTCTGACTTCAGACTCTAGTTTAAGGCCCTGGGGAAGCACCTACAGGATAGGAACTCTCTCTATTCGCTGTCTGCAAATGCATATACACAAACATAATTTTTAAAATAATGATAAGTCGGTATTAGTGAAAGCTTGGAAAAACATTTCTCACATTGTTGGCAGGAAAACAAAATTTTAAAAATCCTGGTGGAAAATATTTTAACAATTTTATTCAGAATTAAAATTGTATAAATCATAATAAAGTAATTTCCAAGAATACTATCCTACATATATAACTTGCATGGGTACAAAAGCATATTACATAGACTGTTTATTACACTATTGTGTATAATAATGGGAAACCGGCAACAATCTAAATGCCCATCTGCAAGAGATTAAATTAACTATGAATTTCATTTACTAACCATATTGAGATGCTCACAGATTATGAAGCAAATTTAATTTATTGATGATGAACATCTTCAAATTACAGTGGGTGAAAAAGGTCAAGTTCTTTTTTTTTTTTTTAAGATTTACGTATTATTTTTATTGGAAAGTGAGATATGCAGAAAAGAGGAGATGCAGAAAGACTCGTCTCCTGGTTTTCTCCCCAGGTGACCGCAACAGCCAGTGCTGAACTTATCTGAAGCCAGGAGCCAGAAGCTTCTTCTGGGTCTCCATTGTGGGAGAAGGCTCCCAAGGTTTTGGGTCATCCTCGACTACTTTCCCAGGTCACAAGCAGGGAGCTGGATGAGAAGCAAGGTGGCCAGGACAAGAACCTGTGCCCAAAAGGGATCCCAGTGGATGCAAGGTAGGGATTTTGCCACTAGGTTACTCTGCAGGGACCCAAAAGGTCAAGGAAGAGGTTGGATACAGTTTTCTCTGATACTTTGTATCTAAGGCTACATAGCCACTGATAAGCTTTATGACTTCCAGTTTAGCAATTACTCTCCTACATGGCTCCCAAGAAGGGAGCTACTTAATCTTTCTTCCAGTGGTAAGTGACATTAGCTCCCACCTAAGTATTCAAGTTCCCAGTTCTGACGAGCTTGTTCATGGCAACGTAATCTAACAAGTACTAAAGAAAGATTTAATACCCAGCACTGACTCCCTGAGAAAACAATGTTGTTGTAGGCCTCTGGTGTTGTGTGGAGTCTAGGGTGCTGAAATGATACATTTAGTTATGAACCCAGAGAATGTCAGGGCAGGAAAGGGGGAATAATGCATTTAAATGCATATGTAGATATGAAATGCTAATGACATTTAACAAGAAGTGACTCTCAGAATGAACACCATGACCCTCTGATCACAGGGTAGCCCAGAGAAGAAAAGGTTAATTACATGGTACACTACTACCACTTCTGGGTACAAGTGTCACTTGTCACCCACAAGGGCACCACTTCATCGAGAGAGAAGAGCCTGACAAGCTGAAGCTCGAGAAGTGCTGACTCCACTGAAAAGATATGAAGATATTTTAAATTTGTTTTCACATTTTCTTATGTTGGCAAAGGATTTTTACAAACACTTTCCACCTTATTTTTTTTTTAAACTCTGTGAAGCTTTTGATTTCGGATAATGCAAATGCATAATTCAATATTACAGTAAGATACAGAAAAGGGGAGAGAAGGAGCAAGGGAAAACTAGGGTGATTTCATGGAAGGTTTAGGAGAAGCCAGGATAAGGCGCTTAAGGCTCCAAGGAGGCAGCAAGTAGTGCCTGCAGCACGACATGGGGCTTGGCGGGCCAAAATGGTCACGCTCTGACAGCAGCACATGGCGTGCACTGCAGAAAGGCGATGGTAAGGTCAGGAAGGTAGGCTGCGTGCCTGTGGATTCAAGGCTGAAGAACTGCCATGGAATGTTTTTGAAATGTGTGAAATAATCAAAACTGTACTTCACTCTGATTAAAGTTGGCATAGTGTGAAGGTGTCAAGCCTGAGTGACTGGGGAAACGGTGGTATCAGTAACCCAAAATGAGAACATGAAAATCAGGTTTTATGCGGAACATGAGGAGTTAGGTTTTAGATGTATTGATTTGAGATGCTGACAGAATATTTATACTGTTGCCTTCAAGAAGGAGAAATAGAAAACCATACAGTATGTCTTTGAAGCACCTAGCACTACGTGTTAGGATCTGGGCCAGCCCTAGTACTGGATTCTACAAAGCTTTGCTGGGAGAACGGCTTAAATATAATCAGCAACTACCTGTGTGATAGGTATACAAAGACAAAGCAGGGGCCCAGTGTGGAAAGCCTAGCAGCTAAAGTTCTCTCCTTGCACGCACAAGGATCCCATAGGGGCATCAGTTTGAATCCCGGCTGTTCCACTTCCCATCCGGCTCTCTGTCTGTGGCCTGGGAAAGAAATCAAGGACGCCCAAAAGCCTTGGGACCCTGCACCCATGTGGGAGAACGGGAAGAGGCTTTGGATCAGCTTAGATCTGGCATTTGTGGTCGCTTGGGTAGTGAACCAGTGGATGAAAGATCTCTTTCTCTCTGTATATCTGCCTTTCCAATAAATAACTAAATCTTAAAAAAAAAAAAAAAGAAAAGAAAAAAGAAAAACAAAGCAAGGTGCTACAAAATTCTTTGACACGAGGCAGTGGAAGTTACAGTAACAGTTTTGACTGCCCAGTAATGATTTCCAGGTTTATTCTTTAATACCTGTATGTGTGCTTAATTTAGTGAGCACGTTTTATCTGCAATTTAAAACACAGGAACCCACTGGTGTCATGGAAAAGAATGAAAATGTATGCATTGGCGTTTTGAGTGTTAATGTTCCTGGTTAAACTCCACCTCAATGCTGCCAACCTTGCCCTTGCCCAAAGAAAGTAATTCTACCATATAGAGCTCATGGTTCACTTCTTATATCATCTTTTTGTTCAAGCTAATGTAACTAGTTTCATTTCAAAGGAGGAATACGGATACAATATTCCCAAGCATAGTGTTGTTCCCTGTTCATCCCGCCTTCTCCAATCAGAGGGAAATCACTGCAGTAGGAAAAAATGAAGAATTTTGAAATCCTAATCAAATCAGAGCCAAGTATTTTGGAAAGGGAAGAAGTCGCAAGGACAATAAGGCAGATTTGAATGCGTGGAGAGTGAAGAGAGAAAGGAACTGACTCGTACTTCAGAACAGGCACACAGCAGTGAACTGAAAACCGGAGACAACTGAACTTTGAATGAACTCATTACCAACTACACAAAACTGGAGTGAAAATGTGCTAAACTTTCTCATGAGAACAATGGGAAGACTGAAACCACTCACAGACCTGATTGCCTAAAGCTGACTAAGTGAGCGCAGAAACCTTAAGATAAAAGGTGATATTAGGTAAGCTTGAGAACATTTTCAATTAGAAAATAAGCAATAGGAGATAAAGAATAAGAAATCTAAATATGAATGAACAAACTCTAAAAGCCATCATTTGGAATGCCAGTCGGCTAGAGTCTGTGTGGATCATTTTATCTTGATTTCAAAATTTGGGTATCATTCTTATAAAAAGCAGCTCTTACTGACCCTTTTCTAGGTCAGGGAACCCGGAGTTCAAAGACCTAACAGGATGTGTCCAGTGCCCTACAATGGGTGGGCAGCAGTGGAGGGATCTGAAACAATTCCTTTCTGATTTTTAAAGCTCATTCTAACTACTCCAAGCTTTTCTTTACAATGGTGGCATGAACACGGAGATATATTCAGAATGTTAGTTCCGTTGATTTGTACCGAAACGCTTTTTAGGAAAATGCTTTTATGCATAAAGAGGTAACAGCTTTCATAGCTTGGACCAGAATCAATCTGTACAGACAAGGTCTTCCCCAAATCACTGTGGTCACATGGCTACCCTAGAGTCAGACAAAAAAGGAAAGGCAGGTTATTCATAGATGCCATGTTTTTCTTAAAAGATTTTATCTTTATTGCCAAGTTAGATATACAGAGAGGAGGAGAGACAGAGAGGAAGATGTTCATCTGATGATTTACTCCCCAAGTGACCGCAATGGCTGGTGCTGCACCTATCTGAAACCAGGAGCCAGGAGCTTCCTCCAGGTCTCCCACATGGGTGTAGGGTCCCAAGGCTTTGGGCCATCCTTGACTGGTTTCCCAGGCCACAGGCAGGGAGCTGGATGGGAAGTAGAGCAGCCGGGATTAGAATCAGCAACCATATGGGATCCCGGTGCTTTCAAGGCGAGGACTTTAGCCACTAGGCCACCACAAAGGGTCCACAGATGCCATCTTGATTATAGAGAAATAATTCCTCATCTGAGACTAAAATTATTTACACTAGTATGAAGTGGTTTATGGATGCTTCCTGCAGCCCATGCTCTGCTGATGGCTATTATTGGCTAAACACTAGGAAGGCCGCTAAACCACCATCATTATCAGTCTTGGTCGCAGCTCTCCAACATGTAAGGCTCCCCGACCTTCATGCACATTGCCCTTTTATGCATCATTGGCTTCAACAATGCCTCTGCTACTTCAGCAAACATTGTTATTTAAAATCCAAGTCAGGGCCCAGCACCGTGGCCTAGTGGCTAAAGTCCTCATCTTGAATGCGCAGGGATCCCATATGGGCGTGATTCTAATCCCGGCAGCCCCACTTCCCATCCAGCTCCCTGCTTGTGGCCTGGGAAAGCAGCTGAAAATAGCCCAAAGCCTTGGGACCCTGCACCCATGTGGGAGACCTAGAAGAAGTTCCCGGCTCCTGGCTTCAGATCAGCACATCACTGGCCATTGCGGACACTTGGGGAGTGAATCATCAGATGGAAGATCTTGCTCTTTGTCTCTCCTCCTCTCTGTATATCTGACTTTGCAATGAAAATAAAACAAATCTTTATTAAAAAATAGAATAAAATCCAAGTGAGTTCTGGTGAGAAGCCAGGGGATGAAATTGACTCTCCTCCCCAAATAGGCTGTTTGTCTCCTCAAACCACACGTAGGACCAAGGAGGTACCTGCATGCTTTCTGCCTGATCTTTGCTGTTGCGACAGAAGATCACTTTCCCCATTAAGTAAAAAGCACTCTCCTTTATACACATAATCTGGTTACACTACTGCCAACTTTCTGGGCCCCCACCAGTCACGTAAATGTCTACCTTTTCATTCAGAGCTGACTCCATCAGGGGACAGCTTTCGGCTTCAAGTCAAGGCCTGTTATCACCTGTTTCACATCAACAAGTAATTCCTTGATCTTTTCAACTCCAGCGGGTGATGCAAAATAGAGAAAATGGATTGGTCCTGGAGTTAAAACCTTGTCACAAACCAGATCCACCTTATATCTAATCAAGTTCATACCATCATTCTTTGTCCTTGTTGTTCTCAGTCTTGGTATCTTAATTCCATGTTCTCCCTTCCCAGACTCCTAGTAAAACATAAGCTCAACTTCCACCTTTTGGTGCTAATACCCCAACTGCTGAGCAATGCCAGGGAAAGCAGTCTTGCAGGGTCAGGACGAGGACATGCTGTCTTAAGTGAATTCCTACCACTGTCTGGCGGGCACGTGTTTACCAGCGAGCTCTCGAACAGACTCACGTTAGGGACTGTGCTCATGCTTCCACAGTTCCAGTTCCCTCCCAGCCAAGTACTACTCTTTCCCTATTTCATAGAGAAACCAGAAACCACTTGATGAACGCTCTACTTTCATGTCATCAAACCTTCAAATGCATCAGCATTTGGCCCCAACCTTTCTTCTCCCTCACCTGTCACAATGGTGGAGCATGTTGCTTTCCAAGACAATTTCCTACAGTGGATGCCCACTTATTGAATGCCCATTCCAGTAAGTGTGTTCTTATTCCTACACACCCCTCACCTGCTACACCCAGGTACTAACTGCATTGATTACCACTCCCTTCCCAGATACTCTTTTTTCTCATCCTTTCCTGTCTCCAATTTAAAAATGTAAACACCTATGTTGCCCTTTCTTGAATTCCAGTTCCATGTCATTGCTGCCTCTTCCTTGTATCTTAGTGTCAACTCCCACATTCATGCATCGGCCTTGTTAAATTCTTCAATAAGCTCAAGTCAGTGGGACAACTGCCCATCTCTTCATACATGATCTCATAACACCATTTGACCATGACATGTTCTTTTCCCTGTGCTTCACGGTGTCGACTCTCCTCGTCCCTACTACTCCCACAATCACTCGAGCTCTCAAGCTTTCTATCTAGCACTTCCAACTCTGCTTAACCTTACAGCTTTTCTCATTTTTCACAGGAGTGGCTTATTCACTCCTATGGTTTAGTACATCGAGAACCCCCATATTTATTTCATTTGCACAAATTCTACTCCTCGGTCCTGACATGGGTGACCAACCATGCTGGTTTCCCCAAGACAACATGATTTACTAGAACATAGGACTTCCACTGTTAAAGCAGGCAGGATCTCAAGCAAACAAGGCCAAGTTGGTCATACCAGCCTCTACCCAATGATTCAATACACATGGTAATTTGAATGTCCTATAGACATTTCAAATGCAAAAAATACAAATTTGAAATCATCACAATTTGGCCATCTTCTTTCCTATCTCAGCGACTGATAGTGACTGCTCATGGCAAAAGCCTGAGTGATTTTTTTAACAACTTTTGAAATAAACATGACTTCTATAACTTTAAGCACTAAATTTCAGATCATTTTCCTCATTAGAGAAATATCCAGAATTCTCAAACAAGCAGTTAGCACTGGCAAACTCCCTTCATCGATGAAGACAGGGTGTCTAACTGAAAGAGTCACAGATCTGTGGGAAAATACCAATGGCATAAGAACTTTCTCTTCAGTACTACACTCTTCTACTAATGTACCTAACACTAACTTTGGTTGCTGATGATTATCACCAACATTTTCTAACTACCTACCATGGGCCTCCTGTGAAGAAAGAGGGTTCATCTGGCTTGCGGGCAGGTGCGATTGGTTTGGGGTCTCGTGATGCCAGAGGACAGAGAGGGCGGAGCATGTGCTTCACTTGGCAAGCCAAAGCATGGACAGCAACTAAGCATAACTCTGCTCAGGAAACCAAACATGTTATGAGAACTACCTTCCCAGTACATTCCTTCAAATGGTCCAGAGCTTTGCATAGCTATACCTCCCAAACACCGTCATAGAATTTTAACCTCTTAGTACCACTGGCCTAAGACATGAGACAAATCCTACTCAAAGTGTCTGGGGATTTCACAATAGGGTGCAGGGGGTTAAACTGCCTGGTGTGATGCCAAAATATTATGTGAGCACTGATTCCAGTCCCAGTTTCTCCACTTTGGATCCAGCTCCCTGCTCATGTACCTGGAAGACAGCACAGCAGCCCAAGGGCTTAAACTCTTGCCTGTCATGGGAGACCTAGCTGGGGTTCAAGGTTCCTCGCTTTGGCCTGGCTTAGTCTGACTCATTGTGGGCATTTGAGGAGTGAACCAGCAAGTAGAAATTCTCCCCCCTCTCTCTTCTAGAATTCTAGCTTTCAGATAAATAAGCCCTTACAAAACAGATGAATTTTATTTTCCAACAAACTGAAATAAAGAAATGCTACTCAAATAAGGGAGCTCTGCAAAACAACCTACATTAACTTGTGAGTATTGAATCAGGAAGATACAGCATATATTTTGCAGGTTACTAGGAAATAAAATGGTTGTCCTTTAGAGTTCACTGTGCAAATGGCCTGGGGACTTTGCTTGTATTCCATATGGTTTCTTGCTCTGTTCTACACGAAATATTGTGTTTTGCACTTGAACAACTGTACAAAGGAGAACCAATGCAGAATAAGATCCACAAATCTATAGGCCAAAGAAAAGACAAAGTAACATCATAGTGCTTCAGGTATGTTTATGATTTTTCATCTTCATTCATCATGAAAGAACAGAAAGGCTGGCATTTAGAGTGAACAACTGAGAATAAATTTGAAAACCAATTTTCTGAAAAGAAGCAATTAATACAGGGTCAGACTGCAAAGTAACATGCAGAAGGTAGGGAGTTGTTCTCTTCTGTACAAGAAATTCAGGTGCAGCACTCCTGAGGTGGGTTGCTTCCTGTGACTTTACAACTTGCCATTTCTTACTGGATACACAGCAATAAGCATACCGACAGCTCTGCTATGCAATGTATTCATCTGAGCTTGCACTTATCATTTTTAGCCTCTTGTCAGCCATCTTGTGACCACATTTGTACATATTAGTACTGTCATCAGGGGGTATGAACATCAATAAGAGGAGAAGTTGAAATTAGATTAGTTAATTTGCTACTTCATTAACAGCTGTAGTAAAAAGTCCAAAGAGAAAGAGGAATGTGACTAACTGAAATGAGGGGTTTGTTCTGGAAGTGAATCTAAATTATCTATGTCCCCTATTCCTGCGGATAACTGAGAGTCAGCTGTGCACACATCTGCGGGTGTTTATAAACATTTACCATCTGTGAGAAGCTTATGGCTTGTAAATGGTGAGCTAATTAGTGAAATGCTAGTCATTTCTAATGACAGTTGTTATGGATAAAGATTTTATCCTGATTAGATTGATCCCAGAACCTGGTAGATCACTGGAGGCCATCTACCTTTTATGACAAGAGGTAAGTAGTTACACTGCAGTGAACCTGTTACACATTAAAGACACATTATAACTAGATCAGGCTGCTAGTCTGTGCATGTTAATGAGTTCTGTTCCTAAGACTGATGTGTGTATTGAGTGTCAAAGAAAATTAGCAGCTGTCAATCTGAAGGAAGGTCAACCAATTCTGAAATATATGGCATTCTCGTTTTTTGTTCAACATACTTTAAAGCACCTTACATTCAGAAAATTAAGAGCATAGAAAGCAAACCAGTAATTGACATAACAGGATCTACTGATAAAAAAATATGCCGATAAACATATACATATAACTGGGAGTGTATTTCCCTAGTCCACACTAGGAACTTTTTCTAAACAATTTTTTTCCAGGGATTAAAACTTTTGAAAAAAATAATTGGAATTAGTAACTTTAAAATACATTTTTCTTATAATCAAATAGAAAAAATCATACTACATATTAAGAAAGGTTAAATTTACTACTTGTTGAGAAATGTCTTACAATAGGGCTTATATTGTAATACAGAATGTTACAAAAAGAGTTAATAGAGATAGAGAGCTAAGGAAAGTTTATTGCTTACTCACTAGTAAAGCCTATTTTTTCTATTTAAGGATTTAATTTATGAAATAAAGACAGAATTTTGCAAGTTGTAAGGAATCTTACTTTGGAGATGAAAAGGATTATGCCCTGAGAAGTTAATTTCCCAGCTATTAATGCTTAGCTATTCGTAGAGGAGGGGTAGAGAATCCCGTCCCACCCCCTTGGGGTCCTGAGCATTCAACCTTTCCTGGTAACCACCAGGATTCACAGAAAATTCAACAGTGTCAGCAGTGTGGAGAGTGCTGGCAAATGAAGTAAACTACCCCATTTAAAAGGTCATTTAAAATACTCCTTTGCACACTTAGTATTTTCTATCCTTGCTTTTGATGTCATTGCAACCTGATGATTCCCTGTTATGTATTTATATTAAATATTATTTATCTCACGCTAAACACAAGGCATGGGGCAGAGTACTCACTTGCTTCGTGTGTTCCCACATACTCCATGCCTATGCAGGTGTGAAACGAATACTTGCTGAATGAAGACAAATTTTGGTAGAATTTTTTCATTATTATGCAAACAAATGGCTCTACTAACAAAGGAGATATGCTAATATAAACTTTCATAATTTTTGTCAGAAATTTAATAACCAAAAAAGCCAATCACGCATGAGTCTTGGGAATATTTTCCACAATGCTAGATAAGATGTGGTTAGAATTTAAATAGTGAAAAAAAATCACTGAAGGCTATTAAATCTCACATGACAGGAAGATAAAAATTAGTACAAGCTTTAAATAGGAGAAGGTCACAGTTTCTGGAATTGCATCTGTGGGTTGGTTTTAGCTGAAGGAGTGAAACCGACTTAACTCTGATCAAGGAAATAATGGGACACCTTCTCTCCCTTGGCCTCCTTAAACCCTAAGCCTCAATCAGTCCTTCAAGGACAAGGCTATTTCCAGGTTATCGTCAGAAGCTAAACAAATGTTTCCAGAAATTCTTCGTTAGTCTAATTAATGGGTAATTAGGTTTTATACCGATGCCTGGCTGGTTTTGCGAAACATATCAGCCTTTCAAACTCATCCCATTTTCTCATAGTACATCCTAGTACAGTCTTTCTCGATCCACCTCTTTCAAAAGTGTAAGAGTGTCTTAATTGATATAACTCTTTCTAGTCATCCCCACATTATTTACTCCACAGCCACCTCTTCTAAAGCAAATCATAACATTGCCCTGTGTCTTTGAAGAGTGCCTACAGGATGAAGCAAAAACTAAAAGCAAGCTCACTCTCATGATTTTGAGGCTAATCTCATCTCTTGCCACAGCTCTACCCAAAAAATCATTCTAAGCTTAGTACATTCTTTATTGTTGGTCAAAATACAAATTTCTGAGCCTGGCCAGGTAGCCTAGCGACTAAAGGCCTTGCCATATGGATCCCATATGGGTGCTGGTTCTAATCCCACCAGCCCCGCTTCCCATGCAGCTCCCTGCTTGTGGCCTGGGAAAGCAGTAGAGGATGGCCCAAAGCCTTGGGACCCTGCACCTGCGTGGGAGACCCTGATGAAGCTCCTGGCTTTAGACTGGCTCAGCTACTGTCGTTGTGACCACTTGGGGCGTGAATCTTTGGACAAAAGATCTTCCTCTCTCTCTCCTCCTGTGTATCTGAGTCTCAATAAAAAACAAATTTCATGCCACTATGACTCCCATTCACTAAGCCAGTGGCTTTGCAAGCATGGAAATCCATCATTTTATTATATGTGCATTTGGTGTACACAGAAACTACCCACAAAGCAGGAATGCATACCACATTTTCAGGTTACACAGAATGATGCCCTATCCAGTGACTGAGAAACTGGAAGCACCATTTCATGCAGGGCACGAGCTCTATGTTCCATTTTCCAGGCGAGAAAATAGGTATAATAAGCCTCTTGTGCGCTCGCAAAGAGTGGAATGCAAGAATGGAAAGGTTTTGTGTCCAGCATGCAGAACTGTTGCAAGCGCTGCATAGATATGTTGTGCACCCACGGTAGATAACCAAGGAATAAATCAGTCCAGGCATAAGGAAGCTGCAGAAATACCCTCCAATAGCTGAGTACTGTGGTTACATCATGTCCCAGGTCAGGGAAGGATAAAGGTAACAGAGAGACAGTCACCAGTCCAAATGATCACTCCAAGAATCTAAAACACGAGGGAAGCACGAAGGGAAATAAGAGATATCGAGGGGATCTCTCAGGTTATCTTCTAGCAGCAAAGTTCTCACCATGTTTAGCCAAGCAGACTGCAGAAAATGTGCCAGAGTAAAGCAGTCAGCCCAGAACTAGACAGAACTGAACCAGGAAGACAAATGCACACACTTAGAAGAGTGCCACAAACGGTTTTCAAACGCTCAATCCAAACACAGAAGGAAGTTATGAAGAGAGAATGAGAAACAGAATTTAAACATGAATAATAGTGGTAGATTAAATGCATATATAGAATAATTTACAACCTAGCATACCTGAATTTGCTGCCATGACTTACAAAACCCCAGTTTGCTATAAGATCTGTTTGGGGGTACATAAAACAAACATACATCATATCTTATTCTAGAAGAGGACCAATTTATTTTATTTCAGATCTCCATAAATGGAACATGTGTAATTAAGGAATTTTTGTCCCACAAACAAGTTCTATAAATATGTTGGATGTTATTTATTAAACACCTGCTATGGCAAAATATTGTGTTAGAAATAGCAACTCAGTTTAGCTCTTTTTTTTCTTAAACATGGCTGATTTGGCTTTTTAAGATTGGGCCCGGCATGACAGCCTAGTGGATATGTGCTGGGATCATGTGGGCACAGGTTCATGTTTAAACTGTTGTGCGTCCCACCCAGCTCTCCGCATGTGGCCTGTAAAACCAGAGAGGATGGCCCAAAGGCTTGGAATCCTGCAACCACATGGGAGATCCTGAAGAAGAACCTGATTTCTGGCTTTGGATCAGCTCAAATCTGGCTGTTGTGGCCATTTGGGGAGTGAACCTGCAGATGGAAGATCATGCTGCAACTCCTTTTCTGTAAATCTAATTTTACAATAAAAAATAAATAAATCTCAAAAAAATTTAAAACTCGTATGCTTGTCCTTCACATTTTAAGCAGTAGATTCTCACGGCCATATCAGAACATCAGTTCAATTATCACTTAAAACTAAAATACGGTAAATATTTAATGTTATTTTTTCTTACATTTCATAAAATACTAATATCTAATATTTACTTCCAAAAGATTTCTGCTAATTTTATCAGAGAAATAGAACAATTTCTCAAAACATTTGACTTCTGTTTCAGCATCACCTGACTTGAAATTGAAGTAGGCTAAAATTATCCATCCATGTGTATGTATGGGCTTTTATGCACACACGTACGTATTCCACCTGCAGAAGCCTATGCTGGCTAGGTTGTAATACTGCTGTACGAGATTCTATCTCAGCTTCTAAATTAGTATACCGAGTTGGAAGATATTTTCCCCTTTAAAATCCACCTCTAGTATTCAATGACGACTGAACCAATATTTCATTTCCATGACCTCAAAATGCAATGCTTTAGGAATAAGATGGTGTTAAACGCAATACACAAATTTTCTTATACAGAAGAAAAAAGGTTTCAACACAACTGTGTGTTACAAATCTTCGCGCAACGTAGGTGTGGCAGTTCTGAAAAAAAAGTTTGGTACCGTTTGGGCTCCTCTAGAATTTTCTAGACAGAGATCAAATCAGCCTTTAACTGCCCTCAACACTTCCACATATAACCTCTTAACAATTTATGCTCAACCTCAGCACACACTATGATTTAGGAAACAACATGTTTTCAGATGGCCGTGCTGGACACCACTAAGTGTTGAAATTGTAGAACCTACAACTCAGTACAACACAAGCCCTATGTTTCTTTGGAAAAGAAAGTCTCTAAATGTTTCACTCTAGGAGAAGGGAGAAATAAGGGTGTTTTCTCAAGGATGAAGGTATTTCCAATTATTCTAAGTAATATCTTCATTCATTAAAGCTCAAATCATACTAAAATGATAGCATTATCGTTTGAAGTATTTAGGGGGCTTATTTAGTATTTAATGAAATAAAATATACATTCTAGATATGATTATGCATTCTAGATATGACTTTCTTCAAAAGACAAAAATGCTTTTTCTGACATCTCCCAATGGATATACATATACACTGACCCAGAACATTCACAGAGGATAATTGAGAAAAAAATGTAATCCAGCATAAAGTACAACCAATTTTCATCGAGGATCTCCACTGGAAACTAGAGAACATCAAGGCAATAAAACACCAGAAAAATTAGTACTTCCAAAACTTAACTACCATGCAAGAAACAATTTCTTAGCTCTTGTTCACTAAATTAAAATAACCCTTTCCATTCCCCAAGTGAAAAAAACCTTCTTGACTCTGTAACACTCAGGGCTACTTTTCCAGTGTAGTGAAGAGGCACTGACACACGTTTTCAATCTCCTGACTCAAAGCTGTTCAGGCAACATGAGCCGAAATGATTTTGGACACAATGCACGCAGCTTGCTAAAGCAGTGATCTTTCACAACTCTCTTCTAGCTGATGATAGAACTTCTGATTCAACATTAATTTGACTAAAATGTTTCTAATCTGCTACAGCTCCTGCCAGAACCATACTAATCATTTAAAAACAAACATCCAAAGAATCACTGTCACTTCTAGCCACGAGTGATGCTGATCAGTGAATACTCTGTGGTGCCAACTCGTGCTAGTCAGATGACAGTCTCCCAACAATTACTTGTTCCAAGAACAGCCAGTCATCTATTTTCTGTTACTACACTAGTCTGTCATATTCTTCCTGCCTGGGGGCATTCTAGCCTGTATTAAAGCTGCCCTCAATCTTAACTGTTAATATTATGTTGCTTCTAATTTTCTAGAATAATATTGGATATCGGAGGAAGGAAGCCATCCAGGAAACAATATTTTAAAATCCTATTACAAAACAATGACTAATTTTATCTGAAAGTTAATGCCGATTTATACCATTTACAAGTAGCATGTAAATATTCACTTTTTCTGCTTAATTTTCCCAGTCTGCCCTGCAGTATATTTATTCATCACTTTAATAAATCAACAAAAATCAAATACTGCTGAGTTATTTTCTTTTTCTTCTTGGAGATAATCACTTTAGACTTAAAGCAACCATCTTGATCAAGTTCAGCAGCAAGCATAAGGATTTAACCCACTAACACCCAAGGTTTTGCATCTACAAGGTTTCCATGACAGATTTGCATGCTGCCATAAGTGACAATTATTGCTAAGTTTGTTTTCATAGATTATATAAAGAAAAGTGGGACATAATGACTTAATCTTAGAATGACCAAAAATAAGAATCTATTAATAAATAGAAATCTGTCTATGCTCCCTTTTGACAAACTGATATGCTTATCTTCAAAGATATACAAAGAATAGTATAGAAATACCAAGAAGTACAAACTGGAATAAAAGGATAAAAGCACATTGGTTGTGCGCAGGCAGATTTCTAAAACAATCAGCAGTTCTCAAGCTTTGTTAGCTTTTCACCACACCAGTTCAACTGCATCCTTTTCACTCCATGTTAGGATCTCAGAATCAGATACTGCTCTGCAGTCAGAATTGTGATCAAAGATTCAGTTTCTCTTAATCATCATTTTAAAACATTTTTATTGAACTAGTTCATGAATTTTTAACACAAATTGACCTTTTTTTTATAAATGCTTTGTGTTTGTCTACAAGATAAGTAAAATGTTATAGAATGGGAGTTGTTAGTTTTTTTTTTTTTTAATTCTCTGTGTTAAATGTTACAGAAAAGAGAGTCAAAGGCTTCTCTGCTCGTAATGGGAGTCGGGAGTCAGAAAACGTTCTTCACAATAAGCCAGAGAGACTGGCTTGCATTGCACAACCCAGCTCTATACTTCCAGCACAAAGGCAGCTAGAGGCGCTATGTAATGGAGTAGGGGTGGCTCTTTTCTCACACATTATATTTATAAAATTAGGTGTAGGGAAATTTGGTTTGAGGATTATAGACTGATCTATAGCTGTAATTTTCACCTAAATATTACTATGGATTACTGGATGCAAGCTTGAAGAGATGCCTCTGTCCAGCTATTTGTCAGCTGGATAAATCTCATTAAATGACTTCTGTGCTGTCCTATGTATACATACTTTACCTCCTGAGACATAAGGATATGATCTTGAAGAATGGAATTCTATCAACATCATTAAGAGTAAAGAAATAAGATGAACAGAAGCATGCATTTTATATATGGCAAGACTATAAGGAACAGAATGTTTCATACCAAGTACAAATACTTAGACAAGATACTTGGAGCATGCAAGAACTATACTTAATTATATTTTACAGTATACATCCAGGTAAGAATTAATGAAAAGGTGTCTATGGCAAAGAGCATGCCAGAAATGATGCAGAGGCAGGAGGGTGGCCCAAGGGGAAAGTTGTTACCTAGGATACCTGCATCCCATTCAGAGTCCACAGTTTGGATTTTGCTACTCTCCTTACGCTCCAACTTTCTGCTAATGCCTGCCCAGGAAGGCAGCATGTGCTCACTCAAATGTGTCGCTGTGACCCGGATGGAGTTCTGAGCTCTAGGATATGACCTGGGACATCCATGCCTATTGTGGACAGTTGAGGATGCAACTAGGATGGAAGAATTCTGTCTCCCTTCTCTTTCCAGATAAATGAAACGAGAATGATTTTTTTTTTTCAAAAACACAAGCCCAGAAAAGTAGTAATGATTGTGCCTAAGCAACAGTGGATAATGTAAACAGCTCAACAGAAGCAGAGAGATGTCATGGAGAAAAGCAAATTCATGCCCCATCTCCACAAGGTCTAATAGTCAGATATGTTTCAGAATTCAGACTTTTTCAAACTCTAAAAATGTAAAAATGGTGTACATGCCATAAGCTGTTTAAAACACCCAGAGCAACCTGGGATGGCATCCTCTAATTAGTTGAACATTATTTCTGTATCATGCATGTCCACATTTGACAGGATCATTTATCAGGTAGGGTAAGGGTTGAAGTGAAATGAGTTTGGACACTAAAATCACTTCAGTTATGGTTTCAACACCATTTCATAGTTAGGAATTGTAAAAAGACTTGTAGACATGCTTGTGAGTTTAGCTTCCCTGGGGGCAAAAGCATGATAATTTTTCTGCAACTTTCTCTGATTCACATTTATCATTTCTGGACTGGCACCAATTAAGCATTAGACTTTACTAATGGTATCAGTTTAACTTATTTTTCAACTATTTTATGTGTATATGTTGCATATATTTATATAAAATATATATTAAACACACACAAATATGTGAATGTTTACGCATACATCATTTTTGGGAAGGTGATGGACTAGCCTTCTATAAAAGTGGCACCTAAGTTAAAAGACTTTCGATAGATAGAACACAACTGAAGTTTTCAAAAGGTCTTCCCATAATGGTAAAGTATATACTAGAGAATGCAAATTAATTGCTCTCAGAAGGTATGGAGATATTTAGGGTTACATCTGAAAACAAATAATACCCTAATTTTCTACTTCCAGAATGAAAAAGAATATGGTTTTCCACCATATTTACAAAGGAGGACAACATGTGATGTCAAACCACTGGAATGGTACCAAAAAGACAGCTGTCCCTCTAACCAAACATTATAATACTTGCCAATCTGCTTATATACAAAAACAGTCTAAGGCCAGCCACTAATTACTAGAAACTATTATAATAATAATTTTTTCCTGAAATACTGCTCAATCACCAGTGGCTTCAGACAATATCTTACTAGTTAAAAATATAAGCTTTATTAAGGAGAAATGGGGACTGGCTTCACTGTAGGCTAAACATATAGTCATATGAAAGCAAATTCAAGTTTGTCATAAAGATACTTTCATTGGTTTTTTGCTAAACAGTATATGCAACAATAATAATAAGCAAAGCCTGGCTAGTAGCATGTGATTGACTAGTGTTAGCTGTTGCTCATTACTTAAGTTTTACAAAAGAAGGGGTAAGGGAGAAAAACACACCAACCAATGCCATTCAATTTCTTCTACCGTTGTAAAGAAAAATTATTAAAAAATAATCATTGGATTATTTATAAACATCAATTACCAATAACAGTAGAAAATCAAAAGCATTACTGCACCAAAGTAGAGTATGTGCAATTATGGAAAATAACCTAAGTTTTATGACATCTGTGGAGGACAGGAAATTGTCAAAGCCTTTATGAAAGTGCACATTAACTGCATATCTGTTAAGATTGGCAGAGACATTCCAAGCAGCATTTACATGATACACATTGCCTCTAAAATGGAAGCCTAATTGTTCAGTTATTCTAAATTACAGAATGAAAACAAAGGAGCAGTTTTGGCCATGTGGGTAAACAGCGGATCTCTAAAAGCTAATTATCTCTTTATTTAATAGATTGAAGTTGCAAAAATGAGACATTTATGTCTTATAAATAATAGACAAATTGTAA
The DNA here is from genome assembly GCF_017591425.1 of Ochotona curzoniae. Classification (NCBI taxonomy): domain Eukaryota; kingdom Metazoa; phylum Chordata; class Mammalia; order Lagomorpha; family Ochotonidae; genus Ochotona; species Ochotona curzoniae. The sequence continues at coordinate 34,406,399 of NW_024466502.1, read as the reverse complement.
CCTAAAGACTAAAATATAGAGCGGCTCATATAGTTTTTACTGCTCCATTAAATAAACTCTTATTTACTTCCCCCACAAAACATAATTATACAACATTGGGTACATTTCAATACCATTCTGATGTGCTATTTAAAAATTATGTGAATCAGCTTACACAGTCAGGAAGTCTTAATGCATAATATTTGAATTCTATTATCAAATCACCTATTTGCTTCTATGATTAAGAAATAGATGTGGGGTTTGGAAAAAATATAATAAAATCACTCTTTGAGTAGAAAAGGTTGCATGCAAGGATTGCTATGATTAAGTATTTCTTTCTATACTCACTAGTTTCTCCATAACCTATGTAATATTTCAGATATTTTCTAAATTAAAATAATCCAAATTTTAACATTAGCCTTAGACAAGTCCTTTAAAGTTTACATGCCAATAAATAAAGACATCACGAAAATGTAATCTGCTAGTTAACTGTGACAGCAAATCATATATCAGAAATAACTACACATTCGAGCCTCCAGGCCCTTAAGCTTTAAATAAAACAAAAATGAGAAAAATGACCTTTCAACTGTCTAACATGATAATACAAATACATGCTTTCTGAGACTTTCTGCTGAAAAAGATCTTTAATGTTTCAACTCTTTGCCTGACAAAACTAAGCCCACCATTTTATCCTTATTTTCACTGAATTAACAAACACTGAAATGAGTGTGATAATAAGTAACAGATTTGAAAACAGTTATCCATTTTCTTGCTAAGGTCAAGTAATGATTGATGATGGGCAAAGAATTGGGATTTAATTTAGTCTACTACCTTTGGGAATGAAGATAGAACTTGTCTATTTGAAAAAAATCAGTTCTTATTTGCATGGTAGAAATGCTACAGTCAGGGAAATATATGGGAAACAAGCTCCCTGTGAGTTTTTGGTAGAGCTATGTGCAGACATTTTTCTCTTGCTGTATCATTCTAGGGCATGAGTCCTACATATAAAAATAAAACAAAAAGTTTTTGGTCCAGAGAGGTAACCAAACACTATTAAAAATTCAATAATTCACCCTTCCATATTTATAACATATTATAAAGACTAAGAAAGCCTGACTAAAAATTTCTACAAAGATTTGAGCAATGCAAAGCTCTGGACTAACACAACACCTGCAAAACAAAAGTGAAGTTTTAGCTGGTCCTTATAGAAGTTTCTTAAAAAAAAATTAGTACAGAAGAATATCTATTTTCTGAAAACAAACATTTCACATGAATTATATCAATTAGTGATTTTTTTAAAGATTTATTTTTATTGGAAAGAGAAGACACACAGAAAAGATCTTCCATTCATTGGTTCACTCCCTAAGTGGCTACAATGGCCAGAGCTGAGCCCATCCAAACCCAGGAGCTTCTTCTGGGTCTCCCACAAGAGTATAGGATCCCGAGGCTTTCCCAGTCCAGAAGCAGGGAGCAAGATGGGAGGCTAGGATACGAAATGGTACCCATTTGGGATCTTGGCACATGCAAGATGAGGAATTAGCCACTAGGATATTGTGCTGGGTCTTGATTATTTTTATTAACCAATATTTTAAATTAGAAATTTGACACTCACCTTAGTTCTAAGACTAAATCTTGTCACCAACTACCACAACTATCTTTAGCGATTCTCCATCTTATTTCGTTGAAAATATCTGAATTACCATATCTATATATCTATGTGTATATATCTGTCCATCTATCTATATATCTGATGATCTGATTCATTCATCAACTGAATTTTGAGCTTCATAACATCAGGGGCATTATTTATTCTTATTGATCACCTCGGGAAAAAAAAAAGACATACAATGTGTTGGTGAATAAAAGAACCAATCAAAAGTGGTCAGTGGGGTAGGTCAGCTAAGGCCTGCATCCCATACCAGAGATCCTGCATGTGTGTCCTGGCCCCATCTGCTCTCGTGCTATGATGATGTTGATGGCTCAGAACATGGGTTCCTGCCATCCACCTGAGACACTCAGATCCAGTTTCACCCAACAGGCTTCCACGTGACCCAGGCCGTTTGCTGCAAGCATTTTGGGAATGAACCAGCAATGAAAGACCTTTATCTCTATGTCTCCCTGCCATTCAAATAAAATAAAATAAATATTTTTTAAAAGTCTACATAATTTCCTTTCGTATCAATACTAGGAGACTATAGCATGTTTTTAATAGTCTCTTTTCTTTTTTAAAAATTACTTATTTGACAGATTGAGAAAGGGAGGGAGGAAGGGGATATTCCTATGGACTGGGCTCACTCCCCATATGTTTAAAACAAGGTCTTTCTTTAAATGCTTTAAGAATTAAAAACATTCAGCTTTATTTTAAAAATGGAGAATTAAAGATAAGGTCTTTAAGATAAAGTTACCTATCTTGAAATAGCACAACCTATTTTTTTCTTAAATCAGTTGTTAAATCATTTGTTTCAGTAATATTCTTAAACAGTCTCTCATTTAGGTTGACACATAAAAATTTATAAATGATTAAGGAAGAATTAAAAATTGTGGAGCAGAGTTACACTGGGAATAATTAAAACTAGAAAAAACTGAAATGATTTAGAAACTATTATTGAAAAGGATGACTTTTAAAATTAAAGGTGATAGAAAAACCACAAAATATTATAAAACATAATAAAATGAAAATACTTATATAAGAATTCAAAAATGCTGAATTAGGAAAAACACAATAGAGGTAAATATGAATGGAAAAATGCCTAATGTATAAAATAGGCAAAAACTATAACACAATTTATAACAGAAGAAATACAGGCAATTATAGATAATTAATTTTTCAATTTTCGTTCCAGCTAAAGAAATGACTAACAGGATTTTTAAAAAGTCTGTTAAATCAGCAAAAAGCTTGGTTAACAAAGACATAACCCAAACCTACTGTGGCAAATGGAGAAAATAGAAATTGCAGAATTCAAATTAGCAACAAGCATCAGAACTCTTGTAAATATTTATTCTTCTCATCCACACCCTAAAAAAAGTAACTATTCATTTTAAATTATTGTTGTATAAATATTTGTTGTTTAGAAAAGTTTAAACTACCTATGGCTCTATGAATTTTTCACTGACTAATGCCACTTAGCTACTGTATATCTAGTGGATCACTGACAGACAATAAAACTCACCAAGTAAGAGCCAGCAGTTATGAAAAATATAAAAACATTCATGGCCATTCAACAAAACACAGAAAAACACTAAGTTGCCTATTTATTAGAATCACAAGTATAAGGAAAAGGTGGAAAAATTTAAAACCGAGAGGACAATGTGCTAAAATGTTAATGATTTTTTTGCATAGGTAGATTACATAATGTTCTAATTTACAGATGATAAGAATGACCAATAAGTGGCAAACCATATGCAAAAGTATTATTTTTTGAAATTGGAAATCGGAATTAAATTTTTTTTTAAGAAAGCTTCAGGAGAAACATAAATTTAAATTAAAACATTATGAAGACTTCATTGGAAATTTTACTGCAATTTTCTGCAGCTGATTTGGTTTCAGCTTCCCAAATCAATGTAACAGAATCCCTCAGAGGTTCTGTGTGATGGGCCCTAGGAAACAACCCAACACAATACAGCCAATGTGCTAGTCAGTAACTCACCTCAACGACTCTAAAGCCAACACTAAAAGGGATTATGTTCAAATTCCAGCATGTTCCATAAATTAGGAAGTAATACATTAATTTCACATTAATTCCAGAAGCATATTTTAAAAATCTTTAAACTTTCTCATCTCCATCTTTGTTAACACTTAAAGATATGCCTAAGAACACTGCCTGACTTTAGGCATAATAAACAGAAAATTGTGTTTAGATGATTTTCCTTCCCTGGGAGAAACAAGTACAATACATTAAGGTACTCAGTTTGCTTTATTAAACATAAAATATGCCTGTAAAAGTGAAAGTAACGAAGGCAAAGTAGGAATCCTGCCTCTCCCAGGAGAAACCTTAGAATATTTGCAGCCCTGAGTTGTAAACTATGGTGATTTAGCAGTGAAGCTGATGGATTTTAATTAAAGCCTTCTGCAATCCTTAGTGACTTGGGGAATGGAAGAGCTAGAATTTCCAGGAAGTAAAAATGTAAGTACAATGTACTCAATTCTTTTGCTTCTAAGTTACTGGTGTCTTTTTGCTTTGAGAAATATATATAAATATATACAAGCTTCTAAAAATAGTAATTTTAAGCTTTTTCTTTTATATTTTTCCCAACTATTTTTTATGAACATAAAGTGAAAACATTCAAAAGCAGACGAAGTGGCATAACGAACATTCCCTTCCAAGTACCTGAAACCCCAGTTTAGAAATGAACATTTCTAGGCAATCTAATTTAATCTATAACCCACCTGCTGCCCTGCCACGCAACAGACTGTTGTGACTTAAACCCTGCACATCATGACTTTTAGTCTGTGAAATTTCATTATGAATTTCTGAAAGATAGCTTGGAACAATATTGCCATTTGAAAAAATGTCCATAGGAAAAAAACAGTATTAACATTTTTCAGATTGCTTCCTTCTAGTTATTGATTGGGACAAGAATGAATACACTGGGTTCCATTTGTACTGGAGTGGGTTGGCACGGCTTTTAACCTCTGATTGCATCAGCTCCTTTTCTATCATTCCTGATCTCCCTTGCCTGAGCATATTTTTTTTTTCAAAAGAAGAAGTTGACAGTACTTACCAGTCTTCATTTCCAGTAAGCGCTTTTTCTTTTGCTGCCGTTCAAGTCTTTCCTTCTCTGCTAATTCCTTAGCTATTCTGGCACGTCTTTCTTTTTCCTCTGCTTCTCTTTTTTTGATGTTCTCTTTCACTGCTTGCTATTACAAATAAATTTTGGAAAATGATTAATTTTAGCTGCAGTGATCTAGCAAGGAAGTGAAAAACTATCAATTTGCAGTTATATTCAAGGCATAATCAAAACAGAACATATTTTAGATACTAGTACTTATATTGCTAATAGTCTTATTAAAAATGCCCAGCAACCCTTATTAAATATATCACGTAGTACACTTCCTTAATTAAATAAACTATCAAATCAAGTACAAGGCAAATGTTTTTTAGAAAGATGAAAGCTTATGAGTACTTTTAAAAATTCTTATGAATCATGTATAAATTTTTCTTAAGTGTCAAAAAGACAACTAAAAAGTTCTGTTGATCAAAAACAATAATACAGTTATGCTAAGATGATCTAAACAGGTATGTATGTGATTAGCAATTGGTTTAATTCCTAAAGTTTATATAAATATAAATCAGGAAACACTTCCCACACGACCTTTGTTGGGATTAGCAGGTAAGCATGACTTTCTGTGAGCATCAAGTAGCATGAGTGGCATGCTACTGCATGTCATCACATTAATAGGTTATCACCAACAGTATTAAATATAAAATTATCCAGTTAAGCTGTAATGATTTAGGTTATTGTGGGTAGACTTTGGTTTCAACTTTATTACAGTACTGTTTTTTAACTCTCAAGATGGTTCAATTTCTTTACTCAAAAATCACGTAATTTTGTTGATCAAAGCATGAAAGGAAATAAGGAAAAATGAAGGACCAAAATACACATTAACTGATGCATCTTTTCTTTCACTCAATAGATACTTAGAAATCACTAACTGGTGCAGTAAGAATTCAGAAAGAAAAATACAACATCCTGAAGCAAGTTTAGATGTCATTGTTATGAGGCATTGAATATCAACAATATAGTCCTACTTAAAAAAAAAAAGAGTGATGTAACAGAAAGCCTGGAGGTACTCTGTATTGTCAAATAAAGTGCAACTTTCTAATCTATGCTGAATCCTGAATGTCAAGGAGCTAGCTAAGTGATGTAACAGGGAATATACCAGACAGAGGGAAGTGCCAAATGCTAAATCCTGGTGAGTCTCAGAGACACCAATGGTGGTAAAAGACGAGAACAAAGAGAACACTGAGGTAGGATCATTTAAGGCGTTTTAGGCCAGGGAGGTTAAATTTTCTTTTAAGGGTACTGGAAAATAACTAGAGATTGTTAAGCACGAAGATATGAGTTTCAGCATTCTTAAGGAAAAAAATATTAGTCAAGTACTGTCTTTCAAATTATCTTTCAAACAGAGTGGCATAAGAACAGTCTAAGGGAGAATTTTCCTCCTAAACCAATGGATTTGTTTATCATGCATAAATGATACACTGGGGCAAAAATTAGGCAGCCTGTCAACTATGATAAAAGACTGGGATTGGAAATTCAGGACTCCTTTCTGGTAGCACACACCACAGTAAATATAGGTGTTTAGCTCTCCTCACATTGTTCTGTGGCTTAGGGAGCGACAAACTTGATTACTGTAGCTACTGCAATTGCTATAATAAACTATTCTTTATCACTGACCCGACACTCTTGTTTCTTTTACCAGCATCCAGGAAACTGTGGCAGGTTAATTTTATAGCCTGCCAACAGGCAACATTCAATATCCCTCACAATTTCTGACCTATATTTACACTAATTATTTTATTAAAGTTTTGAGATACCAGCTGCAGTACTTTGTTTTAACATACAACACAAACCTCAAATTGCATTCAGCATTCCCCATACTAGCACAGAATGTTGAAGTACAGACACACGATAACTAAAATACTAATAGGAAGTATACTGAAAGCCTTGAAAGCTTGATACAGTCAACTTTCTGTTTTGCACAGTGATGGTTCATCTCATGATTACACACATGAAAAGCCAGTTCTGAGACAACAGCTGCTTTAAAAACATACATAAAGAGCACCGTAAAAGTAGAAAGCAAGCATGAGTTAAAGGACAGGTGTGTACGTGCGCATGCAGGTATGCCCGGGTCCCTAAAGGAGGAGGGGTAGGAAGAGTAGATTGTAATGGAAAAATGAACAAATATTCAGGAATAGAAATCAAATTTGCTGCTTGAAGGAAATGTGTAAGGGGAATCTGCCATTGATAAATATCATGGAGCTTATTAGCAATCATTTTAAAGTATAAAATTGGTTAAGATTTTGTACTTTAATGAATACACCTTTCAGTGAGATTGTTCAATGGATTGTGTTACCAGAAAATACTGCCACACCCTTTTAGAATTCCATTGGGTAATAAAGTCAAAATTACTTTTTAGCGCATATTAATTTCCAAATAGCTGGGGCTAGATCAATGGGATCCAGATCCAAGTACTTTTCAGGCATGGCATCTGCCGTCCTCACCTCCCCACTCCCCACACCCCCCAAAAACCGCCAATGACTGGAAACTGACCCCAGGATTCCCTAGCCAATGCTTTGATGAACCACTTCCCTTAGCCTGTGGCCACGGGGCACCGCCCGCCCACATCATTATAGGCAACAACGACTTTATTGCTGCCCTGATGATATTTGGGACCCAGGGGGACTTGTGTGCCAGGCTTTATCTCTGCCAGCCAGAGCACAGACTGGCCTCCTGACATTGCCACACCGTGCTTGATCAGGCCTTTCCTCTAGATCAGGCCTTTCTTATCTTGGGCCCTTTCCCTATCCTTCCTTGAAAAGCACCTGAGTTTCCGAGGTGGGCGTCGTGGGGGATTTTGACTTGGTCTGGTGATGCGGGTTGTGGTGGACGATGGCGAGGTGCATTTTCTGTCCGGTAGGTGGAGATGGTATATAGCGGGGTGATCCATGGGGCCCTTTGGATCAACTCTGCCACTCTTCCGTGGCTGTGGCTGGCATGCTGGAGGAGGGAGCCGCCTTACAGAGTTGCGTGTACACTCTCCGCAAACTCCATCCCTTTGGTCTCGTTGGTGTGGTATGTGCCTTTATGCCGGTACAGGTAATGTAGCAAGAGAAGGACGAGGCAGACCAGGACGAGGGCAATAGAGACGATCACGCCTGCTATGATGACAATGGCCAGCGTGCTGGAGGCCATTCCTGGGCTGAGCTCATGACGCTGACGTGAAGGCCGTTGAGGCCGCGCATTCAAAATGGGTCTTGGCACCTGCTGGCGAGGAGGCCAATGGGGAAGGCTCAGGGAGTGCGATGGAGCAGCGGTCCAGAGTTCTTAAAGCCGTTTCGTTTCATGGAATATGTACTACTGATCTCCACTTAAAACTCTATCGTACTTAAAGCACATCTGGGCACTTTTAACAAAGAGAATTTTAGCCAAAAGAGTAGAAGCCAGCATACATGCAGGTATTTAGACCTAGACTAACATCCCAGATCAAACAGTGATTCAGGACTGACTTTCACTTCAAAGGTTAAGAAAGTGAAGTAGCCTACAACAGAGTAGTTGAGAACTTAACGCCATTATTTGGCACACAGCCACGTTTTATTTACTTGAGTCCTAAACACAAAGCCATACATAAGGATAGTTGGCTACTAAGACACTGATTCTCTAAAAAGCCATCTTATACTTCGTTTACTACCCGGGAAACTGGCCAGTAAGCTGCCCTGCCACGGAGGACCTGCAGCCAGTTGTTTCCTAACGGGAACTCTGAGTGTTATTGCCAGGGGCAGCCTGTTACATCTGGCTCTGAATGCAGTTCAGAGCCATCCCCAGTGGTGACCACAGAGGAGTCAAACTATATCCATACTATGAAGGTAATTCCAAAGGCTTTCAAATAAATTATTTCAGGGTTCAAACAATGTTTATGGTCACAGCCAATAATAAAAGAAACATATAATAGTCTGAGGGTATATTAACTAAATATATTTGTAGGAAAGCATGTAGACCTGTGCTGGCAAATACAGATGCGCTTGTGTACATTCCGGAAAAAATACATGAGCTCAATTACTTTCCCCCTGTAATTTATGTTTTTACATAATAATGTAAAACTTCACTGCAACTAGTTTAAATACATATTATTGCACTATGTAACATTCTCAAAAGCAAAAAAAAAAAAATTCCCAAAGCTACTAAATTTAAATAAATGTGTGTGTAAATCTATATATGTAAAATTTAGGAGCATTTGGCAAAGAGTAATGTTCCGTAAGTTGTGACTATTATTATCTTGAACATTATCTTTGAGTTTTATGAAAATTATATCAGCTTTTATGCTAACTTCTGCACGATGTTTTCATTCAACATTGGTTTCTAGGCCACATTCATGTTTTTATACATAACTGGTGCTCTATTTTCATTGCTCATAATATTAAAATATTTTATTATTTACTTTCCTAACAGTGGGAGCACGGTTCTTTCTAGACTTTTGGATACAATGAACAAGAGAGATAAGAACATGAAGAGTATAAGTCCCCTTGTGCACTTGTGTAAGATTTCTTTAATGACAATTTCCATTACTTGGCTCCCCTATCAGTTTAAATATAATTGACAGCTTTGCACTGAAACACAGCAGTAAGGCTAAGCATTATGTGTGTTTGTTCTAAAAATACATATACTTAAGGGTACTACAATTGTAAAAGAGTCTTGAAAAATATGATCATGATTAAAACAGACTGAAAGCCATGCTCTCTAGAATAGTAGCACTGATGAATAACAAATTTGAGGCTTTGGCACGGTGATGTAGTGGGTAAAATTGCTGATGATGCCACCATTCCATGTGGATGTTGGTTTGAGTCCCACTTCAATTTCATTTTTCGTTTTGTTTTGTTCTGGTTTTAAGCTTTTTAATCTTTATTGTAAAGGCAGATACACAAAGAGGAGGAGAGAGAGAAAGATTTTTCTTCTGGCTGATTCACACTTCAAGCAGCCGCAACAGCCAGAGCTGCAGCAATCTGAAACCAGAAGTCAGGAGCTTCTTCCAGGTCTCCCACATGGTGCAGAGTCTTAAGGCTTTGGGCCATCCTCAACTGCTTTCCCAGCCCATAAGCAAGGAGCTGGATGGGAAGTGGAGTAGCTATGGATACGAACTCGTGCCCACAAGGGATCCCCGTGCTTGCAAGGCAAAGACTTTAGGTACTAGGCTAATGCACCAGGTCTCTGGCTACTCTATTTTCAACTGAACTCCTGCTAATGCAGGTAGGAAAGCCAAAGAAGATGGCCCAGGTCTTTGAACCTTGCACCCAAATGAGAGACCCAAAAGAAACTCCTGGCTTCAGCCCGACCTAACCCTAGGTATTGCAGCCATTTGTGGAGTGAACTGGTAGAGGGGAGCTCTCCCCCTCCCTGTAACTACACCTTTTAATTAAATAAATCTTAATTAAGATTAAGTACATCTTCTGTCTTAGGTCTTTAGTTCAGAGCAGTTGTGCCAGTGTATACTGTGACCATCACCTTATCATCATAGCCTTCTTATCTGTTCCCATTTGACAGTTACACATGATTTCATGTTGTTTTTAAACTAATCTCCACAATATGCAATTATGCATCTTCTTAGTTGCTTATAAAGCATTTCTATGTTCTATTCTGTGAATTGCCTATCACTAAATTTTTTCTACTTGTCCATTAGTCTAATATTTAATAATCTACAGTTCTGCAAATATTCACAAGTAATCCTCTGAGTTTTATGCTCTGTAAATATAATCAATCCAGGATTATAGCTGTCATTGTATTTTATGTTGTTTTTAGTAAACAGAAGTACATAAATTTATGTAGTCAAAATCTCTTTCCCTCATGTTTTATATCATGCTTTTCAAGTCCATGTAAAATGTTACTAGAATTTTGATAGGGACTGCATTGATTCTGTAAATTGTTTGGATAGGATGGACATTTTGGTAATATTCTTCCAGTCCATGAACATGGAAGATTTTTTAAAAGTCTTCTTTCATTAGTATTTTCTAATTCTCACTGTAGAGGTTTTCCATACCCTTGGTTAAACTTATTCTTAAGGGGCCTCGTGGCTAAAGGCCTCTCTTTGCATGCACCAGGATCCCATATAGCACCAGTTCTAATCCTGACTGCTCCACTTCCCATCCAGCTCTCTGCCTATGGCCGATGAAAATAGTGGAGGATGGCCTGAAGTTTTGGGATCCTGCACTTGCATGGCAGACCCAGAAGAAGCTCCTGGCTTCTGTAAATCTTAAAAAAAAAAGTTTACTCCTAGGTATGTACATTTTTTGTAGCTTTTCTGAATGCCAAACTAGCCAACAAATACATGCCATATCAGTTTTCAAATGAACTTTCTGTGGATTATTATGAATATGTAAATTTGAAATTTTTATAGTTTTCAAGTGAATTGCACTTTCTAGCAGTATGACTTTACATGCTTGTCATAAGTCCATTTTCCATTTTAACATAGCTTTCCTCCTCAGTATGTGTGTTATATTTCATTAACTGTCCTGGCACTTCTTCCACATACCCAGTTACAGGCAGGTTTGTGATAGACAGCAGGAGGCCAGCATTGGTCTTTTATCTCATCTTACAGTGGTGTTAAAAATTCTGCTGTGACTTATAAAACATCTGTTTCCACTACCTTGCACTATTCCTTCTGTTTCTCTGGCTTTATATATATATATATATTTTTTTTTTTTCCTTGTTATGTGTCCATTTCTCCCGACTGCAGTTTGGATTTACACCTGATACCTCCATGTTTTTTACTGGTTTTCTCTGCAACTTCAGGGCAAAACAAAATAACAACAACAACGTAAAACTTGGGAGTAAATTAATGATCTTTCCCTTCCATTCCTTTGAATCACATGGAGAACAAAGAATTCCACAGATGCAAATCTCTTTCCACTTGTAGAACTCTACTGCACAGCAGTGAAAGTGGCCAAAATAGGCTGGCTCTTGCTGTTTCAGTATATTTTCTTTGCGTTTGTTGTCACGGTAAGCATGCCTTTATGTCTTGCAAAACGTTCTGAAATCATTTGTTGCTTCTTTAAATTCATCCATTAGAGCAGGATCAGCAAACTGCACAGAGAGTCACACCCCAATAGCAGGTGGCTGCTTTGGCCCTGGATCAACAGAGCCTACCAGTTACCCAAGACTGGGTGGCCCGCAAACAAAGTATGTACTGTCTGGCCAGTTAGAAACAAATTTGCCAATCCCCGAAGATCCTTTAATAAAAGGATGTTGTTAGAATACAACCTTGCTTCCTGTTGTTCTACAAACAGATCAGTTTCACCCCTTTTCTATAAAAACCTGGGCACCTCAGACTCAAATAATTTACTTTTTCTTCAGGATTTCAATGCTTCACCTTTCACAATGAGCTCTAATGTCTGCATGCATCAGGAGTTTTTTTTTCTGGCTGCTCTGAATACTTCTGTCACAGGAATTCTATAGTTTTAACAAGATACACATTTGAAATTCACTTTTACTTTATCTGCTGCACTATTATTGTTCTACTATTATCTACTGTACTATTCTATGGATTCTTGTGCTGGGAAAATTTCAGCCTTCACTTTAGAGACTGTATTCATTTCTTCAAGTCTACTCTGAGTTTTGTTATACATCCTGCTTCACACTTTTGCTTTTTTTTTTTTGGTATCCATTTTATTTGATAGGGAGAATTATAGAGAAAAGGGAAGAGAGCGCGAACGAGCGAGACGCTTCCACCTACTGGTTCACTCCCTCCATGGCTGTAATGGTCTAAATGGAGCCAGTCCAAAGATAGCAGCCAGTTTTCCCACTAGGGTGCAGGGGCACAAGTCCTTGGGCCTTGCTTCAGCTACTCTCCCAGACACCTAGCATGTGGTTAGATGGGAAGTGCAGCAGCCAGGCCTAGAATCTGCATGTGTATAGGATGCCAGTTTAGCAGCCAACAGCTTTGCTCACCAAGCCAAAACAATGGCTCCTCTAGCTGTTTCTAAAGTAGTTTATACTTCTAATCCCACTATGTATAGACTGCATTTTACACAATATTTAGATTCATTGCATAAACTTTTTTTTTACTTAGCTGAGCATCATTTCCCATTAACACATTAATGTATTACTATATATTTCTAAAAGCTCTATTTTTTGTTTCTTTTTTTCAAATTGCCAGATGAACTGGTAGTTTCCTCTTAGTGCTTTAAAATCTCACTCTTCTTTCCTTAAAGATACCATATTGTTATTTCGTACAGTAACTCTGTATTATTTTGCTAATGATCATTTCACTGCACAAACTCTTGCTTCTTTGTGAGTGCTCATATTTAGCTAAACTCAATTTATACAATCTTGATTTGAATTGTAATTGTCTTCCTATATAGGAATTTGCTTCTGTAAACAACCACACAACATTTCTAAGGTGGATAAGTTTAACACCCTTTTGGCTCCAGGCTTATTTAGAAGCTTTTTCAGGACACCAACTCTATTAAGTCATAGTCTCAGCATCCTGGGGCAAGTCTGCTTTTTCCACTTCCCCTTGCTTGCCTGTGTAAAACACACAGTTTTCACTTTGCTATTTTAATACTTGCTGCTCTTAAAAAATAATCACAGGACAGTTTACTGCCTTTGTAGCCATGCAATTCACACTGTAATTATTTGGAAATACTTTATTAAATGACAGTGTCATCAATTATTTATAACAGACCAGGGTTGTGGTGCAGCAAGCTAAGCCCCTACCTATGATGCCCGTTGGTTTGAGTCCTGCTGCTCTTCTGATCCAACACCCTGCTAACTTGTCAGGGGAAAAGTGCAAGATGGCACAAATGCTTGGGTCGCTGATCCTATATGTGAGGGATGGAAGTAGCTTTGGACTGCTGGTTTTGATCTGTACCAGTCCTGGCTATTTGGACATTTGGGAGTGAATCTGTGGATGCAAGAGTATATTCGTCTGCCCCCACCCCAAGAAAAGTAAAAAAAAAGTAAAAAAACAAAAAAACCTCCACTCTTGCCCCACAATCATATATGTGGGTGTGATTACCAGCTCTGGCTAACTCTAGCTTCCTGCCAAAGCAGACCCCATGAACCTATAGTGATAATTCAAGTAATTCAACTGCTGCCATTCATGAGGGTGGTAACCTAGGTTACATTCCCAGGTCTACCATGCCCCAACCCTAAACATGGCAAACATTTAGGGAGTAAAAAAGTGGATAAGACCTTTCCTTCTCCGGCCAGTATGGTAGCCTAGTGCATAAAGTCCTTGCCTTAAATGCACCGGGATCCCATATGGGCATGGGCTCTAACCCAGTGGTTCTGCTTCCCATCCAGCTCCCTGCTTGTGGCCTGGGAAAGCAGTTGAAGATGGTCCAAGTCTTGGGAACCTGCACCCATGTGGGAGAACTGGAACAAGCTCCTGGCTTTGGATATGCTCAGCTCCAGCCATTGTGGCCACTTGGGGAATGAATCAACGGATGGAAAATCTTTCTCTGTCTCTCCTCTTCTCTGTGTATCTGGCATTTCAATAAAAATAAAAAAATCTTAAAAAAAAACGAGCTTTCTTTCTTTTCCCCGTCACTCAAATAAAATATATTGTTTTGTAACTTTGAGCAGAGATCTTGTTTCTTAATTAATTTTCTGTATGCTGTGGCAATTCTCACATACTGTTATATGTATTTGAGTATGTTTCCAGCATTTTGTGATCCAGTGGAAAATAAAGGAAATTAAGGCCCGGCAGCGTGGCCTAGTGGCTAAAGTACTCGCCTTGAATATGCCAGGATCCCATACAGGTGCTGGCTCTAATCCTGGCTGCTCCACTTCCCATCCAGCTCCCTGACTGTGTCTTGGGAAAGCAGTTGAGGGCAGCCCAAAGCCTTGGGACCCTGCACCTGTGTGGGAGGCCTGGAGGAGCTTCCTGGATCCTGGCTTCGGATCGTTGTAGCACAGCCATTGCGGTCACTTGGGGAGTGAATCAATGGATGGAAGATCTTCCTCTCTGTCTCTCCTTCTCTCTGTATATCTGACTTTGCAATAAAGATGAATAATTTTTAAAAAATTAAGGTAATTAGCCTGCCAAAAAAGTCAAGGCTGAGCAATTAAAAAATGCTGGCTGAACTGAAAATCAAGTGATGCTATTTCATCACTTTTAGCATGAAGAAACTGTTAAATACTTGCTGCTAAATATTAGAAACAGTACAATAATGAGATGTAAAAACAAAATGCTGTTCTGTTTTCAAATAATTCTATGGCACTAAATACAGCGATGAGATTGTCTCAGCTTCCTCTTGTCAAATGGGCAAAATCTTTTTATTTTAAGAATTAAAACAAATTGGACCATTTTAAGAGAGAAATTACCACATGGATACTGCTTAATTCCTGACACTTACACGTTAGTCTCACACAAATGTTAGCAAACATTATTTTACCACTATAATTTCATTAATGTTTAATATGCTCATTATTATTAAAATATCATTAGCCAAGTAAATCAAACACATTCATACAGAAACAATTCAAAGGTAGCCACCTTTTAGGTTATTTCATTATATGTATGCTTCTATCAAGCATGTGGGGCAATGCCAAATTTCATAGTTTCTATGAGAATATAAATGCTTTCTATTCAGGGATTTGGAAAATGATGGTACACGGAGTTAACTGGGAGTAAGATGGATTCATCACAAGTTAGATTATTTGGCAGGGAAGGTGTACAGATGAATTAAATATGGAAGGCAAGATGTAGTTCTCAACCTCAAATGTAGCTATTATACCTCTAAAGATTTAATTTGCATATATATAACATTGTTGTTATTACTTCTGAATCTAATATGTGCTAGGAGATTCTATTCTGGAAAAGAAAGTTTCCTGTGTTTTCTTTCCAAAGTATTGCTTTAATTTGAAATTAGAGATTCCTGACACTAACAATTCCTAACACTTACTTTAGTTTGCCCCAAAAGAAAAAAAGATATCCAATGTGCGTTTTGATCCTCCCAAACTGTTTCTATTCCAACTACAGTTTTATTGAACAAATGTCAGTCTTATTTTTTTATGCTAAAATTATAATAACGCTTACAGTGTAAGAATGGAAGCAATAAATGTTGGTATGCTCATAAAGATCCTAACTTCATCTCAATTTCTGACTTTTGGTCCAGTTTAATAGCTTCATCCATTTGATATTTTCAATATAGTATGAGCTCTTGTATATTTTTCTGATCTAGTTAATCAGTTGAGATTTAATTACTTGAAATAATGGTTGCAAAGTGGATGGGCTTCCTGCACGGAGTCATTTCCTTCAGCTTTTGTGAACTCTCAAGTTCTGGAAGCCTGGGAATTCTTTCTGTATGAATTTCAAGAACTTCAAAAATGTTTCAAAGCATTCAAATATTGCTTTAAGTCTCTATAAAATACTGCAACAACTCAAAAACCTCACACTTTCCTGGGGAATGTGTATTACATGCAGCAAAAACAAGGCAGATTTTCCCAAACTCAGCAGACATGCACATGCCCTGTACATTTCCACTGACTACTCTGCTTCAAGTTTCCTCATCTAGAGATGTAATACTCAAGCAAACATAACGGCTAAATTGTGGAAAGTTTTGATGACTACAATTTCAGTGGAGAACTTTTTGGAAATTTGGGAAAAAAAAAAGCGTAAAAGTAAATTTCTGTACTATTATACAAATTCCTATAAAAGAACATGAAAATAATTATTTTAAGATGTGTAATAGTCCTCAATATGAGAACTATCTGGTCCACTTGCCATGTTTTAGAAAAATTATTTTGTAACTAAACACCTTGTCTAAAAGCAAAAAATAAAAGAGGAAAGGTTTTAACAACCTAATGTAATATGTTTATTCTTAGATACCTTTATTTTAGGGAGAGGTTTTAGAAAGTAACCCAGAATAACACTTAAATTAATCAAAACATCTTTCTAGTACTGCCAATTAAAAAACATTATCAATAAGAATCATCGAATCTGATAACTTAATGCTGTGACAAAAACAGTTCCTAACTGTAACAGTGAATCCAGATTAGTTGAAATCTTACGATTACAAAGCTTATAAAAATGGGAAATTATCCTATGATATGTAAACCAAAATGTTGGAAGAATGACTGAACAGTTTCAGCTTCAAGATTCTCTTCATTATAGAGTTACTCTTAGATAAAACAACAAATTACAGACTAAACCCCTGGGATATGCTAACCATGACCCTTCATCACCTAGCTCTGCGTTCATTTGTGATTCTTTTAAATTTTTGCAAAGTTCTCAAGTTAAGTGATACTAAAAGATATTTCCTATTAGAGTAGGAATGCTCACAATGAGCACTTTTTCCCAAAGTATAATTTGATTTCCCCTGGTGTGCTCTCTTTATATTCTAATGAGATACATTTAATAATTAAAAAAATGTTCTAAGTAGGAGGCTAAAATGAATTAAATTTTTTTACATAAACAAACACCAAAGGAAATAAAGAAACAAAGGAACCTATGCTTTCTACTAGATTTGGAGCTGAACAGATAGCAGGAAAACAAAGCTGCCACTGAAGACATAATCCCTACGTGAAAAGACAAAAAAGACTGCAAATATGTGCAATTCAAAAAAATGAGTACAAAGTAAAAGCAGTTATGCTCAAAATGGCTGTAATGCAGAGAGTAAGAGGGTTTGGATTCAGTGGTGGAGGGAAGGAAGGAGGGGGAGGGGCAAGGGGAGGGAGAGAGAGAGAGGGAGAGAGAGAGAGAGAGAGAGAGAGAGAGAGAGAGTGAGTGAGTGTGAGTGTGTGTGTGTGTTTGTGTGTGTGTGTGTTAAGCTAAGCCTCAAGACTTCTGCAAGGGAAATACCTAAGACATGGTAACATTCCATGTTCAAACAAAACAAAGTAGCCATGGACTGCGTGTTCTCATTTTGTTCTCCTCATTCAGCATGAGCAGAAAAGAGGGTACTGTAAGTTTCAAGAATAATCCCTCAAAATGAGGAATTCAGGATGTCTCCTATTACAATTACACAAGCTGGCTTAACACCTAACCATATCACCTGCTTCTGATATTCTGATATTCTTTTCCCTTACATAAACTAGTAAGTCAATCTATAAAATTTACCAAACAGGAAATGCCTAGTGTTTAATACGTTTCTGCTTAACCATCTAGTTGGTCCATAGAGTAGGCAACATAAATAGCATTTAGAGTTGACAAGCATCAAATTTGGGTAATTTAAATGATTTGACTAAAAAAGTTTTGTTCTAGATGTTCTACTTATCAAGAAAATTTGACACTAAAAATACACTCTCATTGGATGATTTCAATTTTGTTCGGCAATTCACTATTTTAGACTGAGAATTCAGCAGAATAACAAATTTTGTTTGTTTAACAGATGAAGCAAGATTAAATGAGTTATAATTAATCTTATATTTGTTCACTACAAGTATTTCAATTATATACCCCACAAATCAACTTAAAGTCTGCAAACAGTATGAATGACACATCTTTAACTAGATGAAAAATAACTGTGGCAAAACTGTATAAATAATCTAGAGAAAGTCATCTGTGAGAAATGGGTAGCTATTTATTCCAATCACAGTATTCTACTTGGAAACATAAAAATTTTAAAGAAAGGATAAAAATAGTTAAAATACCAATCCTGGTCAAGCGATGAGAGAGGTAAGATTATTAATCTATTATTTGTACATTCCTGACTTGTTTTGAGGGTATATGTTAATGGTGTCATCTCATTTGTAAGGTGTTATATGCCTAAGACATATCTGCTAGTGTGAGCGAGGAAACTGAGGTCCGATGAAATTCAGTGACTTGCTCACGGTCACATAACTAGCAATCTGCACAGAGGGGCTTCAACCCTGTGATTACCATTTCAGCCATAGCTGTCTACCCAATAGAGAGATAAACAGCAAAACATTGTCTGAAAAAGCAAATCAACAAAATGGGTGAAGCCTGCGCAAGCAGAATTGATCAATCAAATTCTGAAAATGTGAGAGCTAACCATTTCTCTTCTTGATTGTTAGCATACAATCTGAGTGGGAATGATAGTCATATATCCATGAAATCCAGTTTACAAAGGAAGAAAGTGGATTTAATGAGCAAGAAAACAATCACTACCACAACTGACACATATACCAACACTCAAAACAGAAAAATATCAAAATGAAAAGTTCTCCTGTTTTGTGTGTTTGTGGTTGTAATCTATTTTGCTGATCTCTCAACCCCAACCCTCAAGTGGGCTTGCAGATATTAAGGATTTTAGAAACCATTAATAAACAGCAAGTGGCAGAATCAAGATGGCAGAATAGGGTGAGGACACGTTCAAGCAAACGGATAAATATTAGCCAGTGTGAAGCAGAGAGGGCACATTCCAGGAAACAGGAGAGGACAGAACAGCAGCAGAGGGGTACCTGGAGACTCACAGACACAGGAAAGCAGCAGAAACAATGGTGTGGTGTTGCAGTAACTGGTACCACAGTAGCATTCAGTGAACAGTGATCTGAACTCCACCAGCAGATAGCACTAGACCAGCAACAAGGTGGAATGGGACATGTACAGGGAACTCCAGAGGTGAACACAGACAAAAAACCACCCGTCCTGTTCACCTGTTTGATTTGATCAGGAGCAGAGATAGAGCTACAGGTGCCAGATGGGCAGTGCAGGAACAGGGAGGATTTCATAGCCCAGACCACCCTTTAGAGCCATATCAGGAACCACTTTGTTTAAAAGGCAAGGGCTATGGGGCAGGAATGTTCATGCATGGAGCTGGGAATGAACTCATTTCTGACTCAGTGAACTGCAACAACATGACATCCTACAGGTTCCACCCAAGATAGGTCCATGTATCCCTCAGACCTGACAGCCAGTAGATCAGGAACTCTACTAGAAGCACATCAGGCAACATTTCTTACAGTGTGGCAAAGAATTTAAGAATACAGGGGACAACACTGAGCTATGCATGTGCTAAGCTCAATGAGAACTCACTGGACTCAGTGCGTTGCACTGGTCCTACAGAAAAATAATACCAACTATGGCATTGTACAGGTCAAAATAGGTCCGTGTAGGCCTCAGACCTAAAGGCCAAAAAGTTCTGGCAAGATCAACACCACCAACAACCTAGATATATAGGACACACAGTACCTCCCTAATCCTGGGACCTGCTACAACCAGAAGTAAGAGAAAGGTTGTACAGACAATGGTGCAGCCTCAGAATGGGAGCACAGGAGGTGGAGACTGGTGAACCAGGAGCTGAGGCTACACAGACCATGGTGGAAATCTAACATAAGAACCCAGACCTGCAACTTGCTGAAGGGAGTGGCACAAGTGACTGCAAACAGCCATGTACTAACTGCAATAAGAAAAATCACACTGTAGACCTGTGGGTGACACAGCTTAGAAACTTGCCCCAATAAGAATCCGATAAACAGAAATATAATGAAGAAGCAAACGAAGAGACAGAGGCATAATGAATATTACTGCAGACTCCCTGGCAAAAGAATAAAACCCTATTTCAATCTCAGAGTTCACTGAGGAAGACATCGAGAAAATCGGAGATAAAGACTTCAGAAAACATTTGTTATAAAACTTCTTATCAACAATGAGAAGCACGTAAGCAGGCATTCAAGCAATATGTCACACTGGAAAAGAATCAAATGAAAGCTGATATATCAGAAATGAAGAATACAGTGGAGCAAATTGAAAGCACAATGCAGGGCCCAGCGACTTGGCCTAGTGGCTTAAGTCCTCACCTCGAATGTGCTGGGTTCCCATATGGGAGCCTGTTCTAATCCTGACAGCCCTGCTTCCCATCCAACTCCCTGCTTTTGGCCTGGGAAAGCAGTTGAGGATGGACCAAAGCCTTGGGATCCTGCACCCAAGTGGGAGAACCGGAAGAGTTCCTGGCTCATGGTTTTGGATTGGTACATCACTGGCTGTTGCGGTCACTTGGGGAGAAAATCATCGGATGGAAGATATTTCCATCTCTCCTTCTCTTCTCTCTCTCTCTCTCACACACACATATATATGTCTGACTTTGCAATAAAAATAATCTTTTAAAAAATTTTAAAAAATACACTGGAGAGTCTCAAAAATAGAATGAATGAAGCAGAAGAAAGAATCTCAAAATTGGAAGATATTTCCTGTCACCAGGGGGAAACAAACCAAAAGCTGTAAGCAGAGCTGGATCAGGTCAACAATGTATTCAAGAATTGAAAGACAATATTAAAAGGTCAAATACAAAAGTTATGGGAGTCCCAGAAGGTGCAGAAAGAGAAGCTGGGTTTACAAATGTATTTAATTAAATAATAAGGGAAAATTTTCCTAACCTAGAGTAAGATTTGGGAAACAACACCCAAGAGGGGCACAGAACTCCCAACAGGCTTGATCAAAAGTGATCTTCACTGCGACACATGATAATCAAGCTCTCGTCAATCAAACATAAGGAAAAAGATCCTTAAATGTGCACGTGAAAAAAAAAATCAACTGACATATACAGGAATCTCTACAGGCCAGAAGAGAATGGAGTGACATATTCCAAATTCTAAAAACAAAAAATTGTTGGCTCAGGATAATGTACCCAGCAAAACTTTCCTTTATCTTTGAAAATGAAATAAAATTCTTTCACAGTAAAGCAAAGTTAAAAGAATATGCCTCTTCCAAACCTACCCTTCAAATGATACTTAACGATGTTCTCTTCACAGAGAAAAGGAATAGTACCCACCAAAACCACAGGCAAATGTGGAGAACATCCCAGTAAAATAACAACAGAAGACTAAATCAATGAACAACCCACTGTTAAAATGACAGGACCAAATTACCACCCATTCCTATTAAGCCTGAATGTAAATGGCTTAAACTCATCAAATGCTAATTAGTAGATGGATTAAAAAACAAAACCAATCTATTTGTTGCCTACAGAAGACATATCTCATCAACAGAGGTCAGAGGAAACTATATTTCATGGATTGATTTTTTGTTAGTTTCATCTCTTCAAAACACTTTCTTCTGATTAAATTCTTCAATGACTCAAAGATCATAGAGTAGCATCTTTTTCTTCAAGATTCTTGATTTTTTCATTCCTTCCGCGACACATTAGTCATTCAGTAGCAGGTTATTTAACTTCATGGTGTTGCTAATTTCTTTTTTTTTCCTTTCTGTTGTTGATTATGTTTGTGGCTTTTCATTTAAGGGGATGTATAGTAACTGTGTAATGGAGACTATCATATCCAGATGTGAGGACAGAATGCAGTATGCATCTCTACTTTCAGATAAAAATGGACTCCCAATGAAACTGGTTATTATATCTTGACAATAGGATTCTGGACTTCTGTCATTGTTCATGCCCACAAAGCTGGACATATGATTGTGTATAATAATGATATAAGGGAAGGGAATTGGGGAGGGGAAAGGGAAATCCCACAATCTATGGAACTGAATCATAAAATAATAAAAAGTCAAAATTTTTTAAAAGCAAGTGGTCTTTACCAGTACTTTGGAATCTGAATAGAATATGTGTGCATATTCACAATCAGAGCTACATGAACTAGAATGCATTATATACGGACTATCTGACATGCAAACTCAGAGTGCCAAAATAGCAATGATCTATGTGCATTAAAACACAAAAATGGGGTCCAGCATGGTAGCCTAGTGGCTAAATTCTCTCCTTGTATGCACCAGGTTCCCATGTGGGCACCAGTTTATATCCAAGCTACTCCACTTCCCATCTACCTCCCTGCTTGTGGCCAGGGAAACCAGTCTATGATCGCCCAAGTCCTTGGGACTCTACAACTGCATGGGAGACCCTGAAGAAGTTCCTGCTTCTGGCTTTGCATTAGCTCAGCTCCAGCTGCTGTGGACACTTGGGGAGTGAACCAGTGGATGGAAGACTTTCTCTGTCTTTCCTTCTCTCTGTAAATCTGCCTATCCAATAGAAATTAAATAAATAACTCTTTAAAAAATAACAAAAGTGATACATTTTAATGGGTTTAATTTGGTAGATAAATCAATTCGAAGCAGGTTATTCCTAAGGAGACCAAAACCAAAAGGCAGGGAGAGGCATGATCAAATATTTCTCAAAGATAAGCTATGAATCAAAACAAGGAACATGCCTGGAGAAACAGATTATGGAACTAAGACTGTTGAACTCCACTAGCAATTTTTTCTTTAATAAGAAAAGAGCAAGGAATGTTTACAGTTAAATAGGTGAGGCATCCTAAGGATAAGAATTCAGAATGTTCAAACTATGTAATTCAGGTGAAGTAATTTGAAGTATTTGAGTGTAAGAATCCTCCAATGTGAATGAAAAGTGGAACCAGGACATAGATTAAACTTCAAGGTCAGAGTGCCCAATGACAGTCAGGAAAGTTGGGTTTAAGTTTAAATAACAAAAAAAACCCAAAAATGTAAATAACAAATATCATCATGCTGCAGTTGATGAAGAAAATGAAATGTGAGGTTGTTACTAGGTTCCAACAAAAATCCCCCGAGTTCATCTTGTCGGAGCATATCACCAGTAAATATCAAGGTGTCTGGGAATGGCATGTACTGTGCGTAAAAACAGTTCCTTAAAAAATGATGATTTTGGTTACACACTACTAGATGACTAACGACATGAACTTCACTTGATGTGATGCTTGATGCCTCAGTGCATGTTTACAGCAGGATGTTTAAGAGGCCCATATTCTATCCCGGAGTACCTGTGTTTGATAAGATTTCTGTTAACACAAAAGCTGGGAGGAAACAGTGAAGGCTTAAGAAACTGCATTCTTGAGTACTGTGTGGGAGACCTACATACTGCCTTCCTGGTTCCCAGCCTGGGGAGTGAGCCCAGTCAAGACCCAGACATACTGAGCATTGCAAAATGGAACTAGTGGAACTCGTTCTCTGCCTTTTCTTCCACCTCCACCTTCTAGTTCTCAAAAAATAAGTAAATAGATAAAGTAAATTAAAATCTTGCTATCTGGTATGTCCCTGATTTACTCAGTACATAGTATTCTTCCAATCAGAACTCCACATGATTCCCACAGGAAACAAAAATCTATTAGAACATTTCAGACTTTCAGGAACCAGACCGGAAAACATTCCTCTGTCAGGAGCCCATCAACATAAATGCACAGCTACATTGAAGAATAAGAAAATAAAGTGTGTTTTGCATTTATTTACACTAATTCTCTCCAGAAAGTTATCAAACACACTGTTGAAAATGACAAGCCTGACTTTCTTGGCTAACTCTCTGAGCAGCAGTGTACTTGCGGCTGTCCAAGTTCAGGCTTTTGAGTCAATCTGACTTTCTGAACAAAGTTACATTGACCAATTCTAGAGTATCTTTACAAGGGCCTAGCATCTCCCAACCTCACATTTACCTCCAGGTAATATTCTATACCTTAAAATAAGGAACATTGTGAAGACCACAGAGGGCATTACATGAAAGCACCGAGCACATGATCTAGGAAGTAATAAGCACTGAATCAAAGGTGACTCTTCCTGGTTCTCCCCTGTTGACAGGCTAACAGAAACCTAACTCAAGAAAAGTACAAAACAGATCTCCTGTTTCGGGGGAGGTTGGACAGTTAGTGTTAAATGGAACCAAGCTCCATGAGCATACAATCTATAGTAGATTGTTCACAGAGTAAAAACACAAAATTAATTCCCAGTTAAGAAGTCTCAACTACAAGAAGGATGAGTTAAACTGCTGTCAAATGAACAGCTGTTCCCCCAGAGATCTTCAAACTTCCCCCCTTGGTCTACATGGCTGGAGGCAGCAGGCCGAACAGATGTTCTTCCTTTAGCTATTGTAATAAGGCTCTTAAAAACAGAAGAAAAGAAAAAGATGAACCTGGGGAGTTTTTATACAAATCAGCTCTATGTTGCTAAGACTAGCCAAGAGAGATCATAGAAATTAGTGAAAGTTTTAATGGAAGTGTTTGGAAAAATAGCCTTTAAATATTCATGTTTAAAAGTAGGCATTTGTAAGTGTTTCTGGTATTGATAAATTAAATTCTTGGTGCCAATAAAGAAGGCTTTTTAAAAAAAAGTTTGAGGTAGATAGGTTTTACATCACTACTGTCTGATGGAGGTTAACAAAAGTTGTTCATATGTGGTCCAGGCAACTGCTAGACAACCTGACTTAGCACTAATGCTCTTTCCACCCGTGTATAGAAAGCAAGTCATGTTATCTCTATGCTATGGTTTCTCCATATGTAAAATGGTTATAGTAATAGTACACATATTGCAACTGATTGTAACTGTTGCTGTGAGGAAGGAAGTGAATACAATGGCTAGCACATGCTTGGTACTCTAGGTATTAGCACTCAGAGCACGTCACCCACTGATGAGCTGCTACTCAACAGGTTTCTCTATTATATGTCATCATGAATTGCACTACAGATGCAGAACTTATTACCAGGGACAGAAAGGTGAGAACAATAAATTAGTCAAGAAAAATATAAAGAGTGTACTCTCGGCACTGGAAACAGAAAGTGGCCAGAACCTGAGTGAAAGCCTTCCATGAAAAAATGCCACAGCAAGGGCCAGCTGTGGAGTGAGGACATCGTCCACAGGCAGCACCTGTTTATGGATGACGAAGAGCACACCGAATGTCAGTGCAGAAAGTCAAAATGGAAACTTTTAAGAAGTATTTTTTAAGACTATGTAGTTTTAGTCTGTGGTAATGTGGCCCTCCAGAAGAGACTTTCAATGCATTTGAAACTGTATATCTAACTAGTGACCAGGTACTATCATACTCACTCATTCAAGAGACTCTGGTGTGCAGAGTGAAATAATATTCAGTTTAACGTCCCATTAAGACATCAGAGGATTCTGATAAAACGTATTTGTAAAGTTTCTGCCAATATTAATGCTGACAACTTTTAAAAGCTATGTAACAGTATTTACCCTCCAAAAGAACTAGGAAAAAACCTATATGAAATTTCAGCACCTTGACATAAGCATTTCCCTTTCAGATTTCTGATTTTTATTCTGAAGAAAATTTGTTCTCCAAATTCTTTCCTTTAAAAGTTTTTGTATCAAGATCTGCAGTTTTTAATTCTGTTTGGTATGCGACCTTAACTATGATAGTACTTATTTATATGATCTTGGCAAACTGTAAAATGGGCAAAACACATAATGTAACTTGAAAAAAAAAACTCTGGAAAAATGAAAGTAAGTGTATTTTTGTGCAAAAAATTTAAATTCCCTTCATATAAGGAGCCTTCGAAAAGTTCCACAAAAAGTTGGGAAACACTGCATAAATTTTTTGTATACACTAAACTGTTATTTTAAAGTACACTCTGCACTAGCCTTTTTGCAAGAACCTCTATTGCTGTCACTCTGCTACTGATTTTCTGAACTCTCTGCCATTCAGATATTTCTTCCCTTGGTTCAATATTGATTTGGTATCAGAAATGCAAAATGACCTACAGAATGTCTTGATGCTCTCTAATCCTTTTCAACCTCATAAGATTTGGAATCAGACCTAGCTTCAAATATCATTTTTATCACTTATAAACACTATTCCCTGGATCTCATTAGGAAAGCTCCCAGGTGTCAGTGTTGTGATTTTTAAAATGCAATACAAAGTATAGAACACAATGGGAGGCACCATGGTAGTTTTCCAGAATCTTCCTCTTCTACAAGATCACATGGGTATAGACTTTAGATCCATCCATCATTTTGTAGAAGTATGATATTGAGTAAGAAATGTTCCTTCTCTTGCTTGTTTCTCAGCCACATAAGAAAAGCAACATGGGAAAACACAGTATTACTAAGGGCTGACATAGACAACAGAATGTTTTGTTCACAGAAAATTATACATGAAGGCATGTATACATGTATCCATTTATACTTTGTACACCATGCTTGATGATTACTGGAAGGATCTGTATGAGCCACGAAAGTTGTTATACTTGCTATAACACTCCATTGTAGTGCAAGCATAACAAATTTAAATTAACAAAGGAAAACAGTGCCTAGGGCAGAGTCTAAGAGGAAGCAAGTACATTGCTTTTGTTTTCTCCGAGTTGGGCTTCCCAGTACCTCACTGTCCCAGCAACAATATACGCAGTGCAAAAGCTGCATGGCCAATCAGGTCAACCCAACCAGAGCGTACGCATCCAGGATTTTCTGTGTAGTGCAGTTACAAAGGCAAGGACAGTCTGCATGACTGATCTTATCTAGCGAGTCTCCAGCTCTGTCAAGAAGTCATACTGATACAGTACGGCATAGAGCCCAATGTTAACAAAGGCAGTTATTCTCCATAAACCACACTGTTAGCCTACACTTTCCTATGTTGCTGCAAGTATTTGAGTTTACCAAAAAGACACTTGAGGCCAGCTGTATAGCACAGCAGGTTAAGCTATGGCCCAAAGGGCCAGCATCCTGTATGAGGCCCCGTTCCATTCCTGGCTGCTCTACTTCCAATCTGACTCCTTGTTAATGAGCTGGGCATGTAGCAGAGAAAAGCCAAGAACTTGGGCTCTTGACCTCTTATGGCTTCAACTTGACACAATCCTGGAAATTACAGCCATCTGGGGAGTGAATGAGAGGATGGAAGATTTCTTCCGGCTGCCTTTCCTTCCTTTTTGTTGTTTGTTTTTTATTTTAAAGATTTGTTTTTTTGGAAAGACAGATCAGATTTATGCAGAGACAGAAAGATTTTCCATCCACTAGTTCACTCTCCAAATGGCCACAACAGCCGCCTTTGAAATATCTGTATGTATGTATATGTATGTCTTTTTAAAGCACACTTAACAGGCAGGCTGTTGCCACGGTGCAGAGGAAATCTCTCAGGGATCAGCCAGGGGCCAGACCTTTCTCTGCAATGTGAAGGGTGTGAGCACTGCAGGCCTGAATTAATCCTGGCAATTATGTGCCAAAAGCCATGATCAACATATAGTACATACTACTTCACTAAACACTTAAGCAGTCTGTCTTATGAGGAAGGAATGAACTTCTCTTTTTACAATATACAACTTGAAGCTCAGGAACACTTAAGTGTTGGCAAAGCCTTTGATCCATAATCTGGTACCAATCCATAATACCTACGAATATATTGTAAGATTATAAAATAACATACTGTGTCATAAACACCACATCATGTAACACAAATACATTTGTCACCCAAATTTGTTAATTGGCAATAAAGTAACTCAAAAGCCACTGATTCTGGAATGATTCTGGAAGGAATAAGATAGAGTTTGGGTGAATATAGAGTTACTGTAGACAGGCTTTCCTTTAAAATGTGTGTTCTGTTAAAAGTGATTTGATCACGGGCAAGTGATAACCAACCCCAATCAACTTAGCAACCAACTTTTCCTTAGAAACAACCATCTCTTTAAATTCAACCTTTCCATTCTTTATACTGCAAAACTTAATCCTCACAAACATCTGCTGAAATATAAAAATGGCTTACTCTTCTATTAAGAATAACAGTTTTTCCTTGTAGAAATGTATCACCAGTTTTCCTAGGGAGGCAACAATACCTTCTCACTTTAATATGTGTGTGGTTTTCTCCCCCCCACCTAATCAGCTAATACTTTTCAAAAGATCTTTTTAATGTTTAAATGAAAGGATTCCACATCAAAGACCTGACCTCCCTATTAAAGTATCTAAAGAAAACCCTAGGAATGTAAAATCTATTCAAAGGCAAATCGCAGGTAGCTTATTGTACAATGCATTAAGAAAAGAAAAGGAAAAAAGCTTCATAAAAGCTGTATGGAATTTGGTAAAATTATCCCACAAAAATACAAATTGATCTTAAACATAACGAAACAATTTCATAGCCAAAAACTTATTACAAAAGTGCTCTGTAATCAGCCAGGAGGAAGCCTTTATGAAGAACTTCAGAATTTGTCACTTTCTCAATCAAAATTTCTGATTACAGCTTAATGTTGAAAAGGCCAAAAAGAGAACAAACCACACATATTTCAATAGGTTTAAAATCTGAAATTTTAAAAGCTAACTCCAACATCAGAAAAGGTGGGTTTCACTACAGACAAGAAGAGTGGAATGAAGTAACACAATAGTAGTATTTCAGCTAGTACAGATAAAAAACAGCTTTAAAAATTTAATTTTTTGCCTACCGTGAAAGTTGTTCTGAAGTTATTCAAGTCTGTAAAAAAATCTTCCACTGAAACTTTCTTCACATCAATGGCATAGTATCCCATTATATTCTGGTACAATTTTTCCATGTTTTCATGTAATTTTGAAAGGTTTCCATATTGTTCTTTTGCACTGGTAACAAAGCTGTATGGTATGGTTAAGGTATTCCAAAATTTACAAAGTCATACTTCAGGAGAAATGAGAACAAAAAATGAATGCAGTGTTCAGTCTTTACTGGCACCATTTATACTGCTAAATGAATTTTGCAAGGACTCAATGGGTTAATGTCTGCAAAGTTCATTTAGCAGGATAAATACGGTTATTGTCCTCCTACATATTTTAAGGCTCATTAAAAACCTACATTATATAAGCAAACTAAATGTTTTAACTTCATTTTTGGAAAATTTGTATATAGTTTCTTCCACGCACTGACTAAAAATTATGTTTATAGTTACACAGGCACACACGTACAGAAATGTTCTCTCATTATGATAACATAGTTCAAAGCACACTAAAATTGAGTACACTAATTTAATGTGAATTTGATAGTTCCTGGAATTAGAAAACATCTTCTAAATAAATCAGACTTTCCCCCTTTATTGTACAATAAGATGCTGAAGAAGTCAGATATGAAATTGTACTACACTCTGAAAAGACATCTCTTGCAGAGTCATTTGTA
This sequence comes from Ochotona curzoniae, assembly GCF_017591425.1. Lineage (NCBI taxonomy): Eukaryota > Metazoa > Chordata > Mammalia > Lagomorpha > Ochotonidae > Ochotona > Ochotona curzoniae. Next base: position 34,376,973 of record NW_024466502.1, on the reverse strand, counting down.
ACTGTCAATGATTTCTTTTCCTACTAAAGAAATATAACACAGCTAAGCTTAAAGTAGTGTTTTAAAATCGATGATTAATATAAATCATAGTAAACACACATTAGTAAAATTTAACAAACACTAATTTAGGCTAATGGAAATTTGTCAAATAAGAATGCCCGTATATAAAGACATTTTTCACAATTTCATAAACATGGTTCTTTTTTCAGTTTTCCCTGGTAGAGTATGATAAGGGATTGATGTAAGCCCTTTGATTGACGAAACAAAGTAAAACACAAAGAAGAAAAGACACAACACAACTACTAGCAAGCAGGGAATAAAGCCAAAACACAAGATTCTAATCATTAGAACCCAACCTCTTCACTAGTAAATGGAAGTGTTCCAGGCAACACAACTCACTTTATAGCCTGTCTATCTTGAGCCCACAGTTATCCACGGCTGTCTTGTGCCTGTCTCTTTCCATATTCTGCTCTGCTTGTAATATGCATATTAGATAGACAGGTAGATAACACTTCAGAAGGATTAAACTGGAAGGCAAGGAGTGTGGATTCTAACGTAGGCACTGATGATTTTAATGACTGCAAAAAAAATCATAGATTTGTGACTCAGTTTATGCTCACGTTAAGAGCAAAGTGCCTTTCTACTCTTTGCTGAATAGAGATGCTACCAGTGCCAGCGACTGATCTGCTTACACTTGGTAACATTTTGTAATTCTTGGATGAGTAACAAAACATTTAGTGTAATTAGTCAAACTAACAAAAATCACAAGCAATCATAAGAATAGAGTCACACATGACAGGTTTTCATGCACATAATCATTATTCATGAAAAGTTATAGGTAATGTGAATTTATATGTAAATAGAGATTACATTTGAAATTCATTCAGGAGCTATCATTAAATGGAACATACAGTGAAACATTTGTAATGTGAAGTATCAGTCAGAAACATCAACTTATAAACCGGTTTACCTATTCAACCTATAAACTCTCAATTCAAATTATATACACTCCAAATAGAGAACATGTATATAAATGGTTTACTTAGATAATCTTAACTCCTGAAAAGAGATGGTCTTTGCCTTTTTTTTTTTTTTTTTTTTTTTGCTTATCCAAACATTCGGGGATTTGGTCTAGCTCCCCTTTTTTCTCTAACCTCCACAGCTATGAGTAATCATCTCTTGTAATGGAAATAGTATTTTTAATCCACTGTACATGCCTGCAAAGTTACAAGACACAAGCTGCTGGATCCATAATGTAGTGGTCATCTTGTTCTTCTAGCATCATTCTTCAGTAGTGCTTTGTCCCTATCAAATTTCTAGCAAACATGGTCACCTCTCATTGTCACCTCCAGATGCTATGTTCTACCTTCTTAGCTGAATTAGGACTAATCAAATGCAATATATTGATGGCAATTATTTTACACTAGTGCCATCATGCTTGGATTTTCCTAGTAAGAGCAGAGAATACTCCATAATGAAAAATTCAGGGAATGCCTATTCATGGAGCTACAATTAAATTATCAAACACCTTGAATTTATGTTAAAACTAACACAATCTCTGGAAGGTATTTCTGTGGTGAGTGCCTCCAACGGTATGGCTCTATAACTGTCCTTTTTTGTGTCTTAGCACTGTGTGCAAATCTTTGGGTTTTAATAATGAGCATGTTATAGAAACTAGTAATTTAAACTTGAGAATAGAATCCTTTGAGAAGCTACTTGGTCAGCATGTTAAAATAAATCAATGACTTTTAAAAATTTTGATTTTCAGATAAGGAAGCTGAGTGAAGAAATATCAGTAACAAGATTGTACATATTTCTAAAAACAGTATTAGTCTATTAAAAGATCTGATAGAAAAGATGGCCAAGATCCAGACCTAGGCAAATGACACTTTTGTTCTATCAGGTAGACAGCTTTTATGTGAACTTATAATCATTATTATGTATAAAATAATTTGCTCCCAAGAAAATGAAGTGGAGCTCTGAATAACTGGAATTAGCAACAAGAAAAGCAAAACTGTGAGTAAAGTGAAGCAATGATGGAAATAGCCAAATCAATTCACAGAATTAAAAAAGATTGATAGGATGGAATAATTGGTTAGAGGAATGGCAATGGCAATGGCATTGAAAGGTACCCTTTCAATAAAAAAAGGGGACATATTCAAATAAGGAGGCGTGAGCGTCATACAAGGGAGTAAAGTACTATAGTTCTCCTGGTGTGAACTGTTCAACTTCAAATAAAGGCAACATCTATGTGAGTTACTACTTAGGCTCTAAGTGTTTTTTTTCCCTCAGATTCAAGGTTTGTATTTGCGAAGACTTTTGAAAAGTATGTAAGACACTAAACAAAACATTTGGTCAGATTAACTTTAAAAAACACTGAGATACATCCTAACCATTTGCTGTCGTAACATACTCTCTGTCCTTTACATATATGAAGGCTAAGGACAAATTTGAATACATTACTTCCTGAGTTCTTAAATCTGGAAGATATGCAGTGAATATGAAGTACTAAGTAACAGTCAACCAAGCAACACAATCAAGATTTGGAATTCTCCTGTGAGGCCAGTAAGGCTTATTCCTCGACTGCCTCAATATTAGCTCACAACCTCACTAATGTACTTCCGTCATCAAGGATGCCCATACTTTCATGATCATAACAAAGGAAATCTTCAATCAACCTTATGTATCTAATACATTTAATTATTTTTGAAAATCTCTGATTAAGACAGGTATCCAAAAAGTACTCCTCGAGTATCACTGTCTTCCATTCTTCTATGTACTAGGGAAAAGAGAAGCCAGCGAAAGACAAAAAGCTACTGCTGTTGGGCCCAGCGCTGTGGCCTAGCAGCTAAAGTCTTCGCCTTGAACGCTCCAGGATCCCATATGGGCGCCAGTTCTAATCCCGGCAGCTCCACTTCCCAACCAGCTCCCTGCTTGTGGCCTGGGAAAGCAGTCGAGGACGGCCCAAGGCTTTGGGACCCTGCACCCGTGTGGGATACCTGGAAGAGGTTCCTGGATCCTGGCTTCAGATGGGCATAGCATTGGCTGTTGCGCTCACTTGGGGAATGAATCATTGGACGGAAGATCTTCCTCTCTGTCTCTCCTCCTCTCTGTATATCTGACTTTCCAATAAATAAATAAATCTTTAAAAAAAAAAGGTACTGCTGTCATAAAATGTGAGGATGTTTCAAGGCATTTGTACAAAGCCTAAATTAAAAGAAATGAGTGGGCCTGGCATGATGGTTCAGTGGCTTAATCCTTTTCTTACAAGCAGCCAGATCCAATATGGGTGCCAGTCCACGTCTCAGCTGCTCTATTTTCCTTGCAGCTCCATGCTTAGGTCTGGGAAAGTAATACAGATTGATCCAAAACCTTGGGACCTTGTATCTACATGGGAGGAGACCTAGAGGAAGTTCCTGACTCGTGGCTTCAGATCAGGTTGACTCTAGTTATTGCGGCCATTTGAGGAATGAACCAGAGGATGGGAGATCATTCTCTGTAAATTTACTTTTCAAAAAAACAAAAACAAAAACCCACCACTTTAAAAAGAAATGAGTGTTCAATTAAATATTTAAGGACTGTCTTCAATATTCTGAATAATATGTACAAGAATGAGATATTCACCTAGGGATGTGCACGGTGAAGAAAATAAATGTTGTCATCACATACAGTGATTAATTAAGTAAGGATAGTCAGGGAAATAGCAATTAACAAAAGCATGAGGGGGACCAACACTGTAGTGTAATTAATAAAGCCTTGGGTGATAGAGCTGGCATCCTATATAGACACCGGCGGTGGTACAGCTGCTCCAGTTCCTATCCAGTTTCCTGCTAATATGCCCTGCGAAAAGTTGTGAAAGAAGATCCAACTGCTTGGACCCCTGAATCCATGTAGAAAACCCAGAAGAAGCTCCTGGCTTCAAATTGGCCCAGTTCCATCTGAGCATCTGCAAGGAAGACTGCTGTTTCCCTATAACTTTGCCTTTAAATATATATATATAATATTTAATATATATTAATATACAATATTATAAATATTACATATATAATACATATATAATATTTTATATATATATAGTAACCCAGAAAAACTATAAAATAGTGAGATTCAGTGGGAAAAAATCACCTACATTGGAAGAGCCACAGATGGAAAGAAGCAGGATATTGAACTTTCCTTTCCAATATATCTATCTGAAATGCAGAGTTGGAAAAAGACAAAGTATATCTTCCAACCACAGGTTCATTCTCCAAATGGCTGAGATGGATGGACTGTACCAGGCTGAAACCAGGAGCCAGAAAATCATCATTTTGGCAGGGGACCAATGACATGGGTCATTACCATCAGCATTCCCAGGTGCTTTAGTTGGGGGCTGGAATAGAAGTGAACAGCCAAAACTCAATTTGGCACTGTAGAAAGTAGCTTAAACATCTGAGCTACCATATTCTGAGTCTGAAATTTTTTTTAAGGATGTGTTAAGTGCATCAGAAGAATGAATCATAAAAGGCAGAAAGCAAAAGTGATAATGTTAATTCAACATAACAAACTTTGCTAGAATAAATCATCCAGTAGCCCAACTTCCCATTTCAATACTCCTGGGACCAAGCCTTACAGAAGCTTCAATTTCATTCACTCCAATCTTTTTCACTTCCTAATTGCAATTCAATTGAAGAAAAAACATTGAATTTCTTTATCTGTAAAATGCTGTAGTGTATGCAGGGGACAGTAGCAATGTAAATAAGTGTCTCAATGAATTTACTGGAATGTTTTTACCATCTACCTAGTATTCAAGTATTCCAAATATAGATACGTAGCAGAAAATACAAGAAAATACAGCGTGATTTCAGTGAGGAAATGTAAAGAATGTAACCTGGGAAAGAGTGGTAGCTTTCCACATAATGTGTCAGAAATAGGAAACTAGATAAATATTCAGCAAAATGAGTTTTTTGAGAGATTTGGGAGAGAGGTAGGAAGAAAACAAAATCAAATTATAAGAGCTTGCACCAAAGAAATTTCAAGGGCAATGTTCTATGATTTATTTATTTCCCTTAAGACAAGGAACATTACAAAAGTTAAAGGTCAAAAGAAAGGAATAAACACTCCCTGACACAAAGTCTGATATTTTCTAAGTTTTCCTATGATAAGAATTAAATAACCACGTATATCTCAATGTAGTGTGTGCATATGACAATGCTGATGATCCTATCTTGAATTTGTATTACTCAACTTCCAAGTAAATAAATACTGTGGAACTATTCAACTAAAACACAGCTTTACCTAGGTTTAGCAATTCAGGTGACAGGTTATTTAATACTTGTGCAAATATGATTCTAATAACATACTTTCAGACTGGATGATGAACCAAACATTTGATATGTGCTTCAACTAATAAGTATTTAACGTAAAACAAAGTTTGAGTGTTACAAACTTAAATTTCAGTTAAATATGTGGTTATTTATTGTACATCCTAGCTTTCAAATTCTTCCATTTCTAAGACTTAAGGAGCTCACAATTTACCACTTTAATAAGATGTGTACAAACGCATTTAATATTCAAAATCTGACTTGTTGTCAGTCCTAATTAAAGTAAACAAGGCCTTGCAATGAATGAATTTAATTACTTTGAAACTACTATGTCTAAGATGAAAAGCAAACGAGCACAATCTAATCTTGGCAAAGAATATTTATGATTATAAGCTTTGTCAATAGCAAAGTGCACCAACTGTTCATATATCTGACTTCCAAGAGGTACATGAATGCTAATCAGTTCATTAGAGGCATCTAGGTTGTGATATTTAGCGACAGGATATAGTAGCTTTCTTGTCCATGGAGTATAATTGTACTGAAAATGAAAAACTGTTTCCAACAAAGCATCCTCTTTCCTGTTTCTGATTTCCTGCTGGTTGCTTTTCAGGAGCTGCATACCTTTCAAGCAGCCGACATCATTCAGCTTTCTGTGCCACAGGGATACTGGCGTGGATAGGCCCGAAGATCATCTAGTGAGCAGGATTTCCAGCCCTTACTCTCTGTTCAAGAATTCATCTCAGTTCGGTGTATAATTAGTGCACTGAGAGGCTATTATTAGAAGTTGTATGCAAGCAAAATATTTTCTAAAACTGCTTCAACTAACCCAATTTAGGGATTAAATACACAGATGAACATTTTAACGTGACAAAATGTGGAAAAGATAACAATGATGAAACTGATATAACTGCAAATAATATATTTTGAAAAGCTTACTTTGTCAAATGAGAATGTATTGCAAAAGGGTATTTCAAAAAGTCGTTGCAGATTTCATCCTTTACTAAAAAAGTGAAAGACTGGATGAGGGAAACATAAAAAAGGAAGCAAACACATTATCCTGAATAGATCAATACTAGAGTGCATTTTTATACTTCCCGACAGAGAAGATGAAGGAAGCAGTAATTGAGCTAATTCACAATTAAGCCGAAAGCAGATACAACTGTATTAATGCTGGAGCCAAATGATAATCTCAAGATCACGAAAACTCAGGGGAGAACAAACAGGAGGAGGAAAAGTCGTCATTTTATTTCAGGATCCTCAATTTTAAACAAGTTATTGGAAGGTTTATAGGACATCATTATAGAAGTAGATTATCCTTCATAGAAAAATCTAGTTTATATGGAATTTAGACTTGAATTTATACACAAATGATTTTCGGTAATGCTGTTGATGCAACTTGAAAAACCTCAGTCTCTGTTTTCGTAAAATATTTTAAAGAGCTACTCAACGCCTCACATCAGGAAACAAAAAAAAGTCCACAGTTCAGTTACTCATCAACAGTTAAACAACAGTCAGGGGTAGAGAAGATAACTAAAGCCAAAAAGGAAACCCATAATTTACAAAGGGCACAAGGCTCAAGCTACTTGTTTTATATACATGTACAAACACACAATCACACAAACTTACACAGACAGCTCTGCTTTGTAAGACCATGTATACCAAAAAAACCAACTATGTCTACAAGCAGCAATTATAACAAAGACCATTTTTACTTTGGAACCACGCAGCACTTCTAATGTTAATAAGATATTTTGGAAGCATTCTAATAGAAATTCTTACTCTGATCACTTTCTTCAAAAACCATTATTGAAAAGTCACAGGATTTTAGATTTGAACTTAATTAAGCTGATGTTTAATCTTTCAATATATGGTGACTATGAGCTGGAAATAAAGTACACAAAAGTGAAACGATGCAAGAGCATATGATTAAGTTAATATGCAGCACAAAAGAAAGGGAATCAATAGAAACATATCTGTGTGTCATTCAGGAACATAAAGGCTGATCCATTTCCCTTTAGGAAGGCAAAGGTCACACCTTCTCCCATATGGCATTCTGGTTCTGCAAATACACAGAAAACATTAGAGAAGCTGTAATTCTAGTTGACTAGTGACTTAAGCTATTTAGATATCAAAAGGATATGGACATCTTTGTCACAAACTTGTCATGCAAGTCCTCAGGAGGGGGAAAGGTTTCCAAATCTTTTTCAAGCTGTTGAAGCTGCCTTCCCATCTGCTTCAAATTCTTTTCCAGCGTTTCTACAGAGACTGAAAGAGAGCGGATTGAATGCCTTGAAAGGACAAAATTACAATATATAAAAGGTAAAACAATATAGCAACAAAACACTTGTGGAAAATCCTTAGTAATAACAGAATAAGAAGGATGAATTTTACAAAAGATTATTATTTTAAATAATAATGAAATTCAAGCATGAGGAAAATTCTATATTCTTCCCAACAAAGCAAGAAACTTAGAAAATGCTCACACAAAATATACTGAAGAAATGTTTATAATGAAGAGTTATTACACAGTACAAAAGCAACCAAATCATTAGTTTATTCAGATAGGTTTTAAAAATTAACAATACATAAAGGAGAAATGTAGTCAAAATCAAATGTTTGGATATTTGGTTTAGGTTTGATTTTATTTTACATAACAAATGCTCTGGATCTTTGCGGACTATGTAAAGTGAAGCTTATAAAATGCTTATGTTGCAGATGTGTGGAGTGTTAGGCTGCCTCCTGGGACACCTGAATCCCATATTAAAATGTCAGTTGGAATCCTGGTTCCCCTAGTCTCAGTGCACTTCCTGCTGGGGCATCTTGGGAAGCAGGACTTGAAGACCAGGAGTAATGGGGTCCCTGCCCCCCACATGGAACACTCAGATTCAGACTTTGATGTAGTATTTATTAGGCTCCAGTTTGCCTGCCTTAGCTCACACACTTTCTGTGTAAAGAGAAATTCATTAAATGAAGGGAATGATGCAGGATCAAATAAAAGTCAGAATCCTCAACTCCAACTGTCCCTCTAGTTCTAATTTGTAGTCTACCTCTATCCTAGAGCTCTGAAAAATCTCGGACCCTGACCAAAGACAACCTACATGTGCCATTCATGTGCACTATGGACCAACCGGAAGCCCACACTAAATGCTACCATAACGGAAACTGATCATGCATTGTATATTTCCATTTGTTAAATCATGCCTGAGAATTGAACAGAAGCTGTCTTTCTGCTTGCTCTGTCCACCAGTAGCCCCTTTTTCCCCCCAAATATCTGAGTGTCAGTAATTGTCTTGTTGAGCATAGAGCAAGTGGATCTATTTTGCAGTGTCACATAGTGATATGCCTAACAAGTTTTGGTAATATTTAGCAACATTTATAACCTTGGCTCAAAAGGATGGAACAGTAAAGAAGCATGAGAAGTACTATTGTGTAAACCTGAGGTGTAATTCTTGGTTGATTTTTAAACCTGGCTCTATTGAAAATAAAATTTGCTATGCTGAGAGACATGCATAGTATTCATAGTTTTTACTAGAGCTCTATCATATTTTGCCAGAAAAATCAACAATCTAATTCTCACATATAATATTTAAGAATTACATCGAATGGATCCTTCAGAAAGTCATATAGAACAGTGAATTTTGCCTAAAAACGTGATGGTACTTTTAGTCTTTGACTTTCAGTAGAAAAAACATTCTGAAGATACACTCATGCAAGTGGTCTTGCAGATTTCTCATGCGTCCCCTTCTATAAGTCTTATAACTGAACTATAATTTATAGAGTATTTTTTGCATTAATTGAGTATTTTTCTTATCTGCCAGACAGCCTGTGTACTGTTTATGGTTGTGCAACATACATCCCATGTTAACCCTCTTTATTTTTCTGTCTGTTGGTCAATTGCTTATAACAATTTGATTAGCCCTGCAGTATCTCATTAATTTTTCTTACTTGATGTGTCTAGGTTCTGTTATCTATATTACATACAACACGATTATTACTTTTTTGCTCTCCTATTCTTGTTTTCCTTTTCCCCACTAGCATTTCCTCTATCATTTCTCAAGATATCTTATAATAGGTGGTTTACTTTTATACTTCCTAAAATTATGAAATGTCTGATTAAACAAAAATGAAAAACAGTTTTCTTTTGTTAAGTAAATACAAGGTAAAAAAAAAAAACATTTAGGGCCTGGTGCGATAGCCTAGCAACTTAAGTCCTAGTCTTGCACATGCCAGGATCCCCTGTGGTTGCCGGTTCTAATTCTGGCAGCCATGATTCCCAGTCTGCTCCCTGCTTGTGGCCTGGAAAAGCACTTGAGAATGGCACAAAGTCTTATGTCCCTGCTTAGGAAACCTGGAAGAGGTCCTGGCTCCTGGCTTTGGATTGGTGCAGCTCTGGCTGCTGTGGCCACTTGGGGAGTGAATCAATGGGTGGAAGATCTTCCTCTCTGTCTATATGACTTTCCAATAAAAATGAAATCTTTTAAAAAAATAGCTTAAAGGTCACGTATCCACTTTGTATCACACTTTATATTCAAAACAGCAGCTACAGTATTAATGACAACAGTAATCAGCAAAACAGTAGCAGAGACAAGACAAGTAACAGAGATGAGGCTGAAAATATATTCCATGTTTTTGGATGTCAGGTTCTGTTGAGTTTTTCATTACTTTCTATCATGATGTAGGTCTGGTTGAGTGGGTTAAGTAGAAAGGTTAAATGATTAAAAGCTGACAAAGCCATAAGTTGCACTGAGGCAGTATCATTGCACACCTTAACCTAAACATTCCTGATAAATAGGTGAGCAGACAAGAGTTGGATGTAGGGAAATAATCTATTTTTTAAAAATCATTTTCCATGATACAGTTTTATAGGTACATGGATTCCACTAGAAGACTAGGCACTTTGCCATTAAATGTTTGCTTTTAAAGTGGTATTGCAAAAATATATTTTAAAAAGGGGGGTGGGGATAATCCCAGCCTATACAAAATTGTACCATATAATCCAAAATTCAAAATAAATACATTTAAAAAATAATGTGGTATTGCACCCGTGCACAAAACTGTTGTGGAGAACTGTACCCCCACAGGGCTTGTTCCAAGTTCTTGTGCCAAGCAGCAGATAGGCAGGGGGGTGCTATTCCGAGCACCCTGGCCCCCTCTGCTCACACTACACCTCCTCACCTCTGCCCCTGCATGTTTTTACCAACCCCAAAGCTCCCTTCACCTTAACTGCTTCATAATCTTCAGTGAAAACTCATTTGATTGGCAGGCCAGACAAATCATTCCCACTCCTAGCTGAACTTAATCTCTAGCGCCTCTTCCCACAGATGAGGGAATGACTGATGCTTCCAGCCCTCTCACAGCATATGCAGCACCCAGGAGGACGGCCCTTGCCTAACAGCTATACCAGTACCTGCCTTTAGTCCCTACATTCACATCCCAAATACCATCTTACTACTCAGGAATTTCAGAAACTTCAGGAGTTCTGTGATGGGAGCCTGAAACAAGATCAAGTATTTTCTAGTTGACAATATGGAAATAGAAGCAGCATTTGGTCAACTAAAGGGAGGGAGAAGAAAAGCACACTTGTTTCTTGTGAATTTTCATTACAGAGGCCCAAAGCAACAGACAGCCCTGGTGACAGGGCCTCTGTGGGGGTGGTCAGTGGCTTATAGCTGAAGATGGAGCTGTTCCAGAGAATGAAGACTCTCAGGCAGGCGAGAGAAGGGCTTGTGCCAACTGGAGAAAGAGTTGAACCTCTTCCAATTGTTTGCTAGCCAACAGGCCAGTAATCGTTTTAAGAACTGAAGGAACTTTTTAATTTCTACATTAGTGAAGTGAATATCTCACCTCATATCTTCATCATGCAGATGCTCCATAAAAGACTCAAAAGAATAGTGAATACTTTAACATATATTGAACAATTATTTTTTCGAACAATAATTTTTTTTAAGAACTCATTATGTTCCCCCTAGAACTGAGAGAGCAATGGAAAGTTCATATGCTGAGATTAGGGATGCTAGAATCAAAGATAAACTTAAGTCATCAAAGTTACAATCACAAGGCCAAGGACAGCACTGGGAAAGCCAGCCTAAGAGGAACAGTAATTTGAGAGTATAATAGTTGTAAAATACTAAGATTGTCTGCAGCATGCTCAATCATATAAGGGTAACATTAAAAAAAAAAAAAAAACAGGCAGGAATGCTATCTTAACAATGGTTCCTGCAGCTACTCTACAGATGGAAATCCCACTAAACCATTTCTTAGGCTTCATCAACAGTCTAATTATATTACATGTACATTACACTTAAGTGAATTTCAACATAATTGACCACTTCCTATTGTTGGTTTTTGAATAAGGACCAAAAGACGCTGGAAAAGATGATGCAAATCCAAGTGCCTATTCTACACATTGACTAGAGATAGCAGAGAAAATCAGGTCCAAGACTGCCTCTCAATCTCTTTCTTAGAGGTTCTTTGTCCAGCTTTGACCATTTTAAAGCAATCCTTTACTAAACTGACACAATGGGACAGGCATCTGACATAGCAGTTAAGGCACTGTTTGAGATTTTCACACGTCATAGCCAAGTGCCTGGGTTCTAGACTTGGCCATACTTCCCATTCCACTTAAAGTAAACGTGTACCAGCAGACAGTAGTTCAAGTAGCTGGGTTCTTGCCACCTATGTGGGACACATGCATTGGGTTCCTACTTCCTTAATTTTTGCTTTGCCCAGTCATCTTTGTTATGGGTATCTGGGGCATGAACCAGCATACAGTTCTGTTTATCTACCTTTGTAATCAATTCAAGACAGAGATATGAACTGCTCATGATGAGAACTTTTTGGAAAATCAAAGTTAAATTGAGGGAGTTGTATACTAGGTCCAACCAAGACCACAAGGTGACAGATCACAAAGCTTCACTTCTGTTTTCAACAAAAAACATCTGGATCAGGAGTCCGGCCTTGTGCAATTTTCCCTGACCTCTGAGCCCTGAGCAAAAAGTACCTACCATATACACACAGCGTCCAGACTGACTGGAACACATCTGACCATTATCAAAAATTCCTAGAAAGAATATGACAGTCATTCCTATCATAGAAATCAAAGGAGAGCTGCAAGTATTGTCAACCAACCAGGGACTTGCACTGAAGCGCAATATACCCACATCACAGGCACTACTTTATTAAAGTTCCTGATGCTGAGACTCAGACTACAGCTGCCTGGAAAAAAATTCAATTTTCTCCCATCACCCTCATGTTGGTCATAGTTCGATGTACAGTGCATGAACAGACCAAGAATCTAGGATTCTAAGACAAAAGGAATGTTCTAATCCTAGGCTAATAATATTTAAAGTTTGGAGTCATCTGATGGGTAAAACTAAAGAGCATTTTAAATATTCTCTTTTCCAACAATCATTACATTTTCATACGAAGTCCCTTTCAGCATTTTTAAACACATGTCTTTTCTCTACAGTTTTCATCTGTCAAGCTCTCTGAGGTCAAGGACAATCCCTTTTCTTTTTTGGACAAAAGCAATGGAGTGTATCAGGAAGTTTAAGAATGTATACTTTCAAAGAAGTGTTAATTTATTGATGCTTCTGCATGTAACTTGAACGTGAATTTTCTTTCATTCTTCTCACATTTCTTGACCAAGTCATTAATCATACTTTCAAATTCCTTTCATTATTAAGAAGAAAAGTTACAAAAGAAAGCCAGCATCAGAGTTGCCTAGATTACTCTAAGGCAATTTTAACTTTTACATTTTATTCTCATTTAACACTCAAACAAATGAGTTACCTCAGCCATCTAGACATCATGGTTCTCTATCCCTACTGAGCTCCCTAGACATGACCTTCATTCCTTAGTGGACCAAAAAGTCATCAATTCCACTTTCTATTCTGGTAGACCATTAGTCTTGATCCTCTATTTTCTTCTCCTTCAAACAGTCAAACAGTCTTCTGCTTCATTCATTCTATTTTGGAGACTCTCCACTGTACTTTTAATTTGCTCCACTGTATTCTTCATTTCTGATATATCAGCTTTCATTTGATTCATTTCCAATGACACATATTCCTTGAATGCCTGCTTTACGTGCTTCTCATTGTTGATAAGGAGTTTTATAACAAGTGTTTTGAATTCTTTATCTCCGATTTTCTCGATGTCTTCCTCAGTGAACTCAGAGGTTGGCATGGGGTTTTGCTTCTTTGCAGGTTTTTGCTCACTCTGTTGTCTTCTGTCCTCTCCTATTTCCTGGAATGTGCCCTCTCTGCTTCACCTTGAGTAATGTTTCTCCATCTGATTGTGTCCTTACTCTCATCCACCATCTTGATTCTCGGAGATCCCACCCATTTTATTTGACAAATAGTACTTAAATTCTTCTGCATGTGAATACTATCCTAGTCATTGGAAATTCTTGCCCCCTTTCTGATCTTGGATTCACTATTTTGCTCCAGCCATTTCTTCATTTGTACCATTTGTTTTTCAGACAAATGGCAGTTTTAAGATTCCCCTTCCCTATTTTTGAAGCAAGTTGATAAACCAACTACATAATACTTGAGCTGCAAAACAAGGTCCCATCTATAACCCATTTAACATTCTACTTCAAAGAAAATATACTACTCATTATAATTAACCTACCCACACCCCTCTTCAAGATTGTACTGTCTTGGAAATGACAAATTGCTCACTCTACCTCAAGGAAATATTTTATCTATGTATAAGTCAGATTTTACCGTAATAGTAAAACAAAACAACACAAAAACCTTCTGTGAGTATCTTGAAAAGGTAGCTCTGGTGAGGTACCTGTTCTGCCCATCACCACTACTGATTATTTTTCTTTGTTGTTACTATATTATCATATGTCACTTAGTTCTAACTGGCTGGGAATTCATTTAGGGAAGACATTTTATTCAACTTCGCACCTTAGTTACATTATATACTGCTGAAATGTAAATGTTTGCTGAAGGAATAGATTCTGGATTTAACTGTAACCTATTCAAATAAAAGTATTAGAAATGAAATGGAAAAATACAACTGCTTTAATATCTAGGGCATGAAAATCTAAGTCACATCTTTTTCTTTCTTTAGGGTTGTACCATTGCAATAATTATACATACTGGGTGTTAAAAAGACTTTAGAATTAAAGTTAAAATAACTATAAATATTTAAGTTTAGAGCAATCACTGCCACAGCATCCATGATATGCTAGGCTAAGATTCCAAACTAAAAAAAGGAAACACTGTAAACATTTAACTTTGCAATTAAAAAAAATACTTTATCTCCAAGAAGTGTTTGTCGTCATTGGTAATAAGTTTCCTAAGAAACACCATAAAAATCTTTACATAATTCGTTACACAAATCATGAATTGCTTCTTCAAAGCAATCTTGTAAAAAAGTTACTGCCGTAAGAAAATTTGAAACTTCAAAACAAATTAATCTTCCCACACTCACAGAAATACCTGTTTTCTGTAGGATATTATTATTAGGTTCTTAACAAGATCGTTTTTTGAAGCAGTCGAGGTGGACAAGGCAGCTATTCCCAAGCCAGGAACAGTGGGGTTTGTGACGAACCTTGGAACATAAAGAAGCAGTCTGGATCGCCCAGTGCTCTCTCCTTTGAGTCTCTCTGGTTAAAAGAGAAGAGCATGCCCCTGACCTCAATGCTTTCATTTCTTTTTGCTTCCCTTGAATTGTAATTAACTGACCAAAGCATAGGCAGATTCTACGTTAATGTCTTCTCCCTTACTTTATTTTTTTTTTTTAGGTTTGGGTAACATAAGAAAAACTTATTCTAACAATTGCTAACTTCATAAAAAAAATTGACAAAAACTTCAGTGCAACACCTGGGTTCTTTTGGAATATAAGCATCCATGTATTCTCAAAGTTTGTCATCCTGATGATGGCCACAGTGTAGATTAATAAAATCACCTCTCTTAAGCATCTTCTCATTTAGTTAATCCTGACAATTTTTCTTAACAATTGCAATAATGAAAGTATTTTAATATTATGAAGGCATTAATAGGATATGTCTCTCCAACATTCATACAGATGTTTAAACTCTGACGCCTTAATGTAAATGGCTGATGGATTCAGGGTACAGACTGGCTTTACCTGTGGAGGTTGGAGGTGGGTCCCGAGGCGGGTGTTTAAGGACACTACAGGAGTGCCCTTAGATGATGCTCATGAAAGGGCTGATTATTATTATTTGACTCAAGCTTTGTCTCGCTGCTCTCCTCCTGTTTCCTGGCTCATCATACAGATCACTCTCAGCAACTACTTTGCCAGCGTTCAGAAGATGCGTGACTATGAGAATGCCCAATCCTCAGCTGTAACCAAACTGTGGGCTGAAATAAATTGTTTACTGCTTAAAAAGTTCCTCTCAGGAGTTTTAATTAATGAGAAGTGAACTAACACAATTATGCTGTATTTTATAAATATCAGTTAATAATGAAATCAGATAAAACTCCAGTATTACCAAGAATGAATATTAAGTCTGCTTAAAACAAAATCTAAATTCTAGAATATCATTATACAGTCCATTATTATGCTACCAAAAGTGCAATAAGGTTGTTTTTGGTGTTTAAAAACGACAGTAAAATGCATCTTGGTTACTCACAGGCAAAAAATATAGGAAAGGAAGAAATGCTAATATCTTCTCAGATCTGTCCCCATGGTTCTTATAGATCTCTATGTAATAATACTGTACGTTACATTTCTTAATTAGTTCATTATGCTATATGCTCTCCTATTTTACTTGTTTTTACACCTCATTGCAGTAGAACAGCCTATATTTGGCAAGAACAAAGGAGAAGACAAGTAGAAGAAACGATTAACACAAGCAATTAAAGATTCCCAGTGAATCTGTTACACTGTTTCATCCTCTCTATGCAGAAAGCAGCAGCTCTCTCACCCTCTGCAACTATGAAGCAAGGTTCAAAGCTAAAATGACAAGTGCAAGAGATAAGCGTTGAATAGTGCCCCCCAAATTCATGTCTATCCAGAACTTTCAGGAATTGACTTATTAAAAAATGTCAATCTTTACAAATGGAATGAGAAAAGGATCTCAAGTTGGGATGATTGTGTAACTGATGTTTGTAAACAGAGGAGGAGGCAGTGACACAGACAAAGCAGTGATGAGAAAGTGGAAATAGAGATTGAAGTGATGTGTCCACAAGCCAAGGAATGCTAAGGATGGCAGAGAACCCCAAAAAGGGAGGAGAGAAACAGACAAACTTTTCCTTCAGAGGCTTCTCAAGCAAGCAACTACAAACACCATGATTTTGAACTTCCAGTCAGCTAAAAGGTGGCAAATAAAATCTGCTGTGTAGACATTCTGTTGTGGTATCTGGTTATAACGACTGAAGTAAATGAATAAAAACTATGAAATCAAGATTTCGTGGGGCAGGTATGTGGTACAGCATGTTAGAGCCTGCTTGCGTAACACAATTCCTGGGTTTGTGTCCAAGTGGCAATTGCAGTTCTGGTTCCTGCTAACATGCATCCTGGGAAGCAGTAATAAGGGCCTGGTGGTTTGTCCATGTCCTCCTATGGCAGACCTGAAGTGGGATCCAGGGGCTAGGCATCTGAGGAATGAACCCACAGATAGCATCTCTCTTCCTCTCCCTCTCAAAGGAATTGTTAAAAATCAACCTTAAGATTTGTCTTGGGTTTTGTTTGTTTTTTTGTTTGCTTTTTTGCAAACTACATAAATACAATCAGGATTCTGGGGACAGTTGGTAATTTCTGTTTGCAGTCTTTGATTAGCTGCACACCTCTTCTTCCCACAGGTTACATGTCAGATTTTTAAATAGCAAGATTCAGCACATTGCAAAAATTAGTTTGCTTTATCCACTGCTTACATTTCTTTACAGTGTATGGATCTGTAATGTTAAGTAATGCTTCAAAATGAATATTCTGAAGTCTTCATCCCTCAAAATTCACATCTGAAATCTTTTTGCAATGTCCTGCCTCAGGTTGCAAAGTGAAGTGCAGCAGAGTTAACAGCCTACAGCCTAAGAGCTCCAAGAACTGGTCCTTTTGGGTGATACTGTCCTGGTTGCTTGACATTAGCTATGGCTCACATGTGACACTGACAGAACTGCTGGAGTAGTTACTTCAAATCTGTAGCCAGCCAGAAATCTGCAAACACTGTAAACTGTTGGTTTCTTGAAAAGATTAATGTGGTATTGATGCCACGTTCAGTCTGTTAACCTCCAAGAAGATATAGAGGGCTTCCTGATGTAGTTTTCTTCTTCATCATCATCTATCAGCCCCAAGCAGCAGCAGATTCAGGAAATGTGTGTAGCTCGGTATCTCAGAAAGCAATCTGCAGTTGCAAGAAGTGCCGCTGTGCTCAGTTGTTCAATGTCTTTCTATAGAATCCTTAATCCTTCTGGTGACTTTGGACATGCTTTTTCTAAACCATGTTGTTGCCTTCCAAAAGAGTTAACATTATGGGCAATCACCCGGGGTCTCTGCCTGCTATCTCATGGGTGTGGCTTACAACCTATCTGCACATGACCTGAGGCACAGTGTTCCAGCTCTGTGTATGGAACGTGACCTTTGACATGACTGGAGCTCAGGTCAAGGGAGATTGATACCATTTATAGTATCATTGTCGGGCAGGGAGAGGATGGGGGTGGGAGGTGTGAAATGACTGTTGGAAGATGCTCTCCTGTCCTCTCCTTCCTTAACCTTTAAGAACTTGGAATGTGTGCTAAATAAATGGACATCCCTCACTACTTTGTCTCTGATGGTTCTTGTGGTTGAACACCACCAATGCCTCACCCTCAGTGGTCTCAGGGCCTGCTAGCAGATTTCCCCACATTAATAATTACACTACAATATGATTAACCTCACAACACCACACTGGAGTCTCAGATTTCAAGCTCTAACTCCAATTCCATATATATAAGTCTTGGAAATAAACTGGCATGAATCAAATACTTGGCTGCTCACCAGTTCCTCAGGCTTGCAAAGAACAACACTGGTATGGTCCAGTTGTATTTCATTATATTTTCTTATTCTAGACACGTTAACTTGTTTAATAAAAAACATTTTATAATTCTACCATTTTAGCAATTATACATGCAAATCTACACATAGCCTAATTTAAAATATAAAATTAGCTTTTATTATATTTGGCTTATACTCATTTAAAATTGTTTATAATTGCTACTTATATCAGATGCCTACTGACAATCTAATTAGATCACTGAAATATAATACAGTCACATGTGATCTTTCAGCCATAGCTTTTACTCCAAAATCTACCCACAGAACCTCTGTTACACATCCAAGAGACATTTTTCATTATTTCCTTACACAGAAAAAAAAAATCTACCCATATCTCCTTTCAGGTTAACAAAACAAGCAATTCAGGGTGACAAGCTTTTATAAGTTACTTCTTTATATGTAAATTACAAAGAAACAAAATACATGGATTTAGTGAGTAAAAGAAAAAAGGCAAAACAAAAACTTGGTACACTGTGGCATAAATGAAAACATTTGGAAATGCCATCTAGGAAATTCTGTCGAGCTAAACCTGAACTTGAACATGGATATTTCTAAATATGTTCACTTAAAATGCCTTCATATTTGCTTAATTATGCTTTATTTATATGTCATACCTATTCAAAAATGAAAGGTATAATTACAATTACTTATAATCATGTGATAAAACTTGATCATTTTTAGAACAAACTTTGATGTTCCTAAATTGATTACTAGGGAACATAACAATACCATAGGTCTACAACTGCTTCTACATTTGAACTGGAAAAATGTAACATCTTTCCATTTAAGCTACTCTGTTCTATAAGCAATGAGCTCTTAGCAAACAAGAAAACTGTTTTTAAGTGAGTGTATTAGTTTGCTAGCATTGCTATCAACAAAATACCACAGGTTAAGCAATTAATTGTAGAAATACCCATTTCAGAGTTCACATTCAAGGTGCCAGGAGGTCTAGTGTCTGAAGGCTTTTCCCTTTGGCTTGCAGATGATGGCCTTCTCACTGTGACTCAAGTGGTCTGTTCTCAGTGAATGTAAACATCTACAGACCAAGAGTACAAAATTTCCCTGCTTTAAGGACCTAAACATGCATTAGGGACTACCTGAAGACCTTACTTTCACCAGCGAATTCATACCTACAAACAAAAATTGTGGTGCAGTGGTTATGCTGCTACTGAGGAGGCCAGCATCCCATTCTGGAGCGCTAAGCTTGAGTTCTGGCTGCTGTACTTTTGATCCAGCACTCAGAGTGCCTGGGAAAGCAGAGAAAGACAGCCCAAAGCTTAGGCTCATGGGGGGACCCAGATTCAGTTCCAGGTTTCTGATTTCCAGGGTCCAAGCCATGTGGCTCTCAAGATTGACTAAGAAATGGAAGATCTCTCTGCCTTTCTCTCTCTCTTTGAATATACGCCTGATACTCTACTTTTAAAAACAAATAAACCCTTGAAAAGATATTCTAAGATACTAGAAGATAGAACTTTATATATGAAATGATTAAGAACAAAAAAGAGTCCACAACAAAATACAATCTTGGACCCTTCATTGATAATTCAGTAAGACCAATATTTCTTATGGCTGTTATCTGTAACTAAGCTATTTTACCACAAACACTCCCACCAGTATTATTCCCTGTCAGTTTATTATAGTACATAGGCAGAAATGTGTAAACTAGTGCATTTTCATGAAACTTTCATGATCTACAACTGATCTGAAGCATCAAATGAATTATATATCTTGCAGAAATTACGAAGCCCTCACAGTTTCCATGACATAATGGCACCAATACGACATTAACTAGGTTAACTCTGTGCAGTGGGATTAAAAGAGAAACTGAACAACGAATCCAGAATATTCAGAATACATGTGGTATTTGCTAATACATTTTAATTGGCATTTTTGGAAAGCTGTAAAGCAAGAAGGTTAATAGAAGCCTTTGAAAACACTGTCTGCTTGTTACAGCAAATTCATTTGAAATTTTCAAACATGATGCAGTTTCCAGGTGGCAGCCACCTGGAAATTAAGTGTTTTGCGTGCTCACAGTAGGTGAATAAAAGATAAACATTTGGTATTTAGTAAGGCATTTATCATAAAGTGTTGGAAACGCACAACACAAATATTTGGGTCAAACCAAGGAGTCGCTAGCTAAAAGCAGACAATTAAGAGTTTTAAGAGCACAGAGATCTATAAAAATGGAGTGGATAAACAAAAATGAAGATTAATAGAATGTTCCTTAAGACTAGAAATACAGAAATACAAAGATGATAAAAATTAGAAATATAGGTCATCACTGAATTCTGTGTGGTAATACACTGACTACTGTTCCCCAACTCCCCTCCCCCAGAGCTTAATTCCATAGCCACGCAGTTCAAGAAATCATCCGGAGTCTAGAGCTGCAGTTCTTCGGTAGTAACAGACTAACTTCTGGAAAACTTGTGGACAGCTCCTTACAGAATACACAGCTCTTAAAGTGATACACCTTGTAAGGAAAAAGCACACACCCTACGTTCCCTGAAGACAGAGAAAATCAGGGAATATTGCTGACCGTGTGGCTACTTTCCACAGTTGTAAGTGAAGCAAAATGCACTATGCCTTTTTTGAGTTGAAGTGATGAAGGATGAGAGAGAGAAAATCCAGAAAACGGTGGCCACGGAAAAGTAAATGGAATGTGGGAAGAGAAATTGAGGGTAACAAAATCAGGATGCCTTTTTCTGTGCTGTGCTATGATCCTGCTAACTATTCAGGATGCAAATCGAGATGGCATTTGCTACTGAATTACAAATGTAGAATTTGAGGGGAAAGTCAATGTACATTAATAAGTAATTAAGATAATGATGGTGTATAAGTCACTGGTAATGAAAGAGACAACTTAAGCAGAAATCACAGGTAGAAAAAAAAAGACTTAGTGTAAGGTTATTAACAATAACAACTAATAGAAAATACAGAAGGAGGAAAATAGAGCATGCTTATATATACTTATATACATGAGGAGGAGAAGCCAGCTGTGGAGGAGGTATCCTGAGTTGTATCACAGTCGGGATGAAAAAACAGTAAAAAGACAAACACAATTCCTACTGTGAAGTAATCACAACAGCAGCTTTTTAAATAAACACGAAAAGCATGAGTTCCACGCTGGAATAGGAGGACACATCTAGCATTCAGAAGCAAAACACGGGCCATCATTTTAAAAAGGGTTCATCAAGGTGATACTGGAAGATTATGTTCGTTTTTTTAATATACTAACCTCTAAAACATACAAAAAATGCATTTTGTCATACTTTATACTTATTCATAAAACAGCATCTAACAATGAAATAGATCATTGGGAAATAATAAAATCTTCATGGATGAGCCAATTAATTTTAAATGTTTAAACGAAGGAAATATGCATTCAGCCTCTAGAAACCCATAAAAGAAAAAGAAGTACCTCAATGGTATACAGAAATGACCCAAAATACTTTCATGGAACTAGAACAGATAAGTTGTACACTATTTTCTCTTAGGAATAAAGCTGGCAATGAAGTAAAGTTTTGAAACTTGTCATATGGGTAGACTCATTAGTTGCAATGAAAGTTTCTCCTGCTGATCTAGGAGTAACTAATGGCCAAGATTTGTTATGACTCAAAAACAAAGATACTTTCTAATTGACAGGGTAGTTCACTGAGAACTCAAATGCAGAAACTTTTAAATGACATATAAGCACACTGAACTTCACCAATGCCAAAAGACTTATTTCATTCAACACATTTCATTTCCTCCTATAAAATCTCATTTGCTAGTAGGTTAATAAAATCGAAAGAGAAATTACACTCCCCAATCCACTACAATGCAAAAAAAATGTTTCAGTGAAGATTTTTTGACTTCAAAAAGTATGAAGTTGGGCATGGTGGCCTAGCAGGTAAAGTCTTGGCCTTGAATGCGCCGGGACCCCATATGGGTGTCAGTTCTAATCCCAGCAACCTCGCTTTTCATCCAGCTCCCTGCCTGTGGCCTGGGAAAATAGTAAAGGATGACTCAGAGCCTTGGGACCCTGCACCCACGTGGGAGACCCACAAGACACTCCTGGCTTCTTCAGATCTCCTTAGCTCTAGCCCATTGTGGCCACTTGGGGAGTGAATCAGTGGAGAAAAGATCTTCCTGTCTCTCCTCCTCTCTATATATGTGACTTTCCAATAAAATAAAATAAATCTTTACAAGGAATATGAAGTTAGCCGCTCCCTAAGAAATGCATTAAGGTATCTGCTGATCCATGCACATATGTGTGCCTCCTCTGTAGCAGATGGAAACTAAACACCCCACAGCTCCAGAGCATCCCACTGAAATACCAAAAAGAATCCAAACACAAATTATCAAATCACTAAGCTACAACTTCTATGCATGTTTCTATGAAGGTCAACTTTTTCACAAGTAACAATTTCATAATATTTGTATAGAATGTGAAATTAAATGAGTTAACACACATATTCCAAAACTTGCTTTGCAGCAAAAACAGTTCTAAAAAAATTCTAGTATAAACACACACACGTGAAGAGGTAGGTGCCATGTACTATTCAGTCTTACAGCTATTAAGTGAACTAGCCCAAAAGGCACAAGCTGACTATCTGAAAGTGCTCGCACTGACTGCATCCTTACTAAGTTCTAAAACTGAAATGAACTATTAGTTACTCAATCATTGTCTCCCCAGAGGAAGCATTCCACACACCTCAGTGGAACATTTTCTCTCACTACTCTGCCACTTAGCAAACTTAACATCCATCAAACTTATCTACTGACATATTTTTTTCATTTGGTTCACACAACTCTTCCAAGATTTCAGAAATTCCACTCTAGAAAAGTCAATTACTGCAAGTTCGTCAATTGATCAGTCCGCAGCTGACTATCACTGAGTTAATTTTAATGATCTCATTCCATTCATTTCTATGCCGTTTTAGTCACACATAAAAATAATGTTTGAAAAAATAAATCTAATTTTCTCTTGTTAAACACCATTGAAATACCTACTCAAATCTGTGTATATATTTTTTTCTTATGTTAAGATAGCGCAAGGGCAAAGTAACAGTGCAAAAAGTTCAGGGGATTTACTGAAAAAAAAAAAAGTAAAAAGCTTATTTTTGAAAATAATATTTTAAAAGTCCAAAGTGGTTTTTCCCAAACAGGTCATATGAAATATGTATTCTGAAGAAATAAGCATCTCAGGACAATGTTTAGAAAAATGTATCATGCCAACATATCTTGGCACACAAAGTGCAACAATTCTACTTCATGGAATAAGCAGAAACAATCCTCACAGCACTGAGAAAGGACGTTTCAAAAGAAGGAATCTTCACTTTCATGTAGAAAAAAACAGGATCCTCAAAATTACAAAATTTCAATATTAGGAAGAAAATAAACGGATTATAAAATAATCCGATGTCACTAATGATGTATGGTCAACATACAAAACATGCAAACAACTCCACACTGAGTTTTCTCCCCAAAACTAGAAAAAAAACTATTTGACTCTAAATAAAGCAGTTTCTACAGAATCATTCTAAGAAATAAATGAAAACTGAGTTTGTAATGTGGTAAAAATAATTACATGTAAGTTGTAATAATCAGTATTAACAATAGCTCCTATTCTCTCTAATGAGCCTTTACAAACTGATCTGGGTCTACAGTCAAAACTGCAAGTTTGCATGATGAAGAAAAACATCAAAACTGTAGCAGTCTGGTATGGACTAGGAAAAGAGATCCCAGATCCATCTCAGGAGAGATTTGGAACTGAGTCAGGGTGGGGGCGGGGATGTGCAGTGACACCTGAGCATGCACAGCTACTTCTAGACTCAGGAACCCAATCATGTGTCAGTGCTTCTGAATGACTCCCAGTGAAGACAGCAGCTCCCTAGACACTTTGGGGGTGGGTTAGCAGCAGAGTGAGGCTGGCCGGTATCCATACACTTCAGCCAGAAAATGGTGTTTTTAAACGTAAACCCTCACTATATAACAAAACAAATTAACGTCAAAAATAACATCAGAACAACTCATAGAATCAACATGCCACAAATTTCTCTTTAAAAGTGAAAATGCTGAGAAAATATAAAGTATGTTGTACAAATAAATGTCATTTTCTTTCTCTTAGAACCAAACAGCACATCGATAAAAATTTTTTTAGTCACACATACCTCTGCTGGCTTTGTCTATATGCTTCAAGTCATCCACAAAATTCAGGATATCAGGGTACTTCTCTTCACATATTTCTACCAGGAAATGAAGCAGTGTGGTTTTCTGGTCTGCTGATTTGGTGTCCTTCAACTAAATGGATAAAAGGGAAGAAAAGCACAAAGTCAACATATCTTGGTAAGATATGTACTTAAGTAATGATACTACTCTTGGTAGTTGTGAAATAAATGAAGTGCAAGGGTAATAACTTTTTTTAATTTAAAATATTTAAAATGCTACACTTATTTATTATTTTCAAAATTATTTATTGCTTAAAAGGAACAAGACTAATCCAAATCAAAATGGAATGTTTTTACAGAAACAAGTGTCAGTAAAATGTCTAGTCAAAGAAATAATCTGCAAACATATCTAACAGTGCTTAAATGTACCAAGTCACACATGCACTTATTAGCAGGTACACAGAACGCCTATTACATATTCTACAAAAGGAAGTAAAAGTCCAACAAGCTGTTTAGTAAAAACAAACCACAGACAACTAACATGTATTTTCCCTGGATTGATAAAGAAAATAATGAAATGAACCATCAAGTGCATCTGCGAGGACAGAACATCTGAACTGGTCCTTTGAAAACAAGAAGCTGTGCAATTGGGGAAGGAGAAACTCAATAGTGCAAGATCCCAGCCAGATGGAGCAGGATGTCAACAGGACTAGAAATGAGGAACAATAAGGTTATTCAAGGAGCATAAATGACTCTAAAGTATGTATGCATTGGAAGACAAATGGGATAAAGACAGAAGACTAGAAGATATATATATAGATAGGTATCTATCTATCTATATATAATATATATATGGTATATATATATACACCATACAATGGAAATAGGATTTTGATTTTGAAGCAATTGAAGTTTTTAAGCTGTATAAATGAGACAGTGCAGGTGTTATACTACAGCTACTAAAACACTTACGGGCCAGGCATGGTAGTTTAGCGGATAAAGTCCTGGCCTAGTATGTGCTGGGATCCCATATAGGTGCTGGGTCTAATCCTGGCAGCCCTGCTTCCCAACCCTGCTTGTGTCCTGGGAAAGCAGTCAAGGATGACTCAAAGCCTTGGGATCCTGCACACACATGGGAGACCAAAAAGAAACTACTGGCTCCTAGCTTCAAATCAGTTCAGCAGCTCAGCTCTGGCTGTTGCAGTCACTTGGGGAATGAATCATCAGACAGAAGATTTTCCTCTCTCTTCTGCTCCCTGTAGATCTGACTTCCCAAGAAAAATAAATCTTTAAAAAACAAAAACAAACTGCTGTCTGTCATACCAGCATCCCATTTCAGAGAGCTAGCTAGAATTCTACCTGTTCTGCCTCAATTTAGCTCCCTGGTCATGTGTCTGGACAATCAGTTAATGACGGTATAAGCAGTTGGGAGGCCAAGATGGAATTCCAGATTCTACCTTAGATCTGAACCAGTCTGGCTGTTACCGCCACTCAAGGAGTGAACCAGCAGATTGAAGACCTCTCCTTTTCTGTGTCTTTCATAAAATAAATGTTTAGAATCATGACCTGATAGGTACATGTTACAAAGTTCCCAGGTGCAATGTGAATACATGATTAGAGCAAATAACCATGAGGAGTCGTTTCAAAGACTGTAGCAGTAATATAAATAGGGAAAGTGTCTGTGTTGAGGCCGTGTCCTGGGAGTGTGCACAATGAGACTGAGTGTGCCAGAATACCACATGATGTTTGTTTAGATAAGCCAGAATGAAAGGGAAACAGATGGGATAGGAAAGGAGATCATTGTAACGCTTTAAGCAATACTTATGTGAAAATATTCTACAAAAACAAATTTCTTTAAGTGAAGAATAGTGTTACTCAACATTTTTTCCCCACCCATTCATTCTACCCAAGGATTTTTCAGACATGTTTTCTCTCAACTATCTGTATTTGGAAAGCTACAAGACACAGGTAAGCTTAATTTATGTTCTGCATATTCTTGCTTCCTAAACAAAAACCAATATGGTTAAGAGATTTTTGCTCCTAAGAACAAACTTCCCACATACCAAGGATAATACTCATGATGTGGAGAATATGGTAATAGACCTTAAAGAATAAAGTGGTACAGCAACACAAAGTTGAGGGTGCTTTATTCTCAAAGGCATTTAGCTAAGCAGATTAAGATAATCGTGTAACCAAAATGCAAGAAAAGATGCCAATAGAAGGCTCCCAGGGGGTGAATCCAATCTGAAATGGCTAAGAAATAAGATCAGAAGGTAGAAAGGGAGCTAAACTGAAAGCTTTCTGTAGAGACTTGGGTATAGAAGGTGACCTACAGAGGAAGTTAATACACAAGCTGGTCAAGTTCTCCATCACTGAGGAACCATTCAGAACAGATGCACAAATGACCAAAAAGTGTCATGTTTCTCATATCAAGAATTTAATTCAGACTAGAAATTCCTGGCATATGTAACTGTGCACAGCTTTATTTACTTGCTTTCTTTCCAACAATTTCCCACTTTAAAGTAGGTTCAACTATACATACGAGAGAACCTCAAAAAGTTTAGGGAATTTCAAAAATATTTTGTACCAACTTAAATGTTTTTCAATGAACTTTTAAAAGTAATATTATTCTCATGTATATACTGCCATGTACAATATTTTTAAATACTATGTTAAATACTATACCCATGATAGAAAAATATTAAATGACACCTAATCCCTGATAGTGGAAAAATGAAATAAACTACATGACCACATAGAAGTCTATTAATATAAACATGACTTATGCAAAACTGTTACAGCCTTGTAAACAGTTTGTTTCTCACATGATTATATATCTAATAGGCTGAAATACACAATGGCTTACTCATGCAACTCAAGAATGGCTCCTGGGACTTCAAAAAAAATATATATATATATACTTATTCTTTTAAAAACCTTGTTTAAAATGAAGGAATTCCACATTTAACCAAGCACTTTAAAACAGTATACTTCACAGTTGTCATTACTGCCAGACAGATTGTCACTAACATGTATGGGTGACCTGGTAATGCCTAAAACACATCACTACCTAGTTGTGACAGCTACGGGCAAGTTACCGGACCTTAATTTTCACACAAGTCAAATAAGAAAATAGAACTGAACATAGAAACAGAATTACAAATTCAATTTCTACACTAAACATATCAAATATACATTAATGGACATCTAAGTGTCAGTGGACATTGATAAAATATAATTTTATAAAGGAGAATAAAAATGAATAAACTTATTGTAATACCAGTTCAGATGTTATTTTTACTTGGGTCAGTTGAAATCTTTCTGGAAGTCTGTTTTTACAAATAAAGCTGACAACATTAGATCAATACAAGTTTCCTATCAAAACTCTCAACTCTCAGAAAACCAGAAAATTGAAAAAATACAAAAGACTTCTCTTGTATAACCAAGAGCTATCATAAAATCTTATTTTTATTACAAAGTCATCCTTTCTAGTAGTGGCTATTTCAGGGCTACTGTTGGTACAGTACAAACTTAGCAGCCCACTGGTAGCCATCTGCACTCTTCCTTACTATGTTTCTTTAATGGGAAACTAGATAAACAGCCAGTAGGGAATGATGATAGAACAACGTCTACCTCTAGAACACGAAATACCTGGAAAGAATAATTTGGTAACATTTGTGAACTTGCTAAATAGCCAGTAAACTGCTAAGACAGGTATAATAACTATATCCAAACAAAAACATTTAGGTCAATCAGATTATCATGTGTAGGGAAAAAAAAATTCAGAATTATAATTTTGGAACACAATACAGTTCACGATTAATTGCCAGTTGAATAATGTTAAATACTCGGGCCAAATATGCCATCACGTTCTTTAGAGACAATATAAAAGATATGGTAATTCAGAGATGAAGATACTATTATGGGCTAGTATTGAAAACTTCCACTGATTAGCATGTTTTTAGCAGTCTAACATTACAAAACATACTCCTGAACAGCTAATAAAAACAACTACTCCAGTATCTCCAAATTTGCAATTAAGAATTTTAAGATGGAAAAATAAAAATCCATTTAAAAATACACAAATTTAAAACTAAGTCTAGTAAATCATGAAAAGTTCAGGTAAGCATTTTGTTGTTCAAGAATGGTGTGTCACTAACAAACACCATGTGATTCTTCTCATAGCTCTTCAGCAGATGGAGAACTTCATAGTATAAGATTCTCAGGAAACATTTGACAGTGCTGCAAAGGTATTCTTCAGGCTGAATTGACTATTTTCTTCCTCCCTTCACTAGGTCATGAAAAAAATACAGTCTTTACTTCTTATTTGTTCTCTTTTTGATAAACATTAATAATAGAAAGGGTACATTGTCTTGCACTATTCCTCAAATTGATTAATCAGTAACTGAGCTAGAACATGGAAAGCTTGCAAGACAGGGTTAATTTTAACGAACATGAGGAACTTAACACCACTTTGTGATGCTAACTCTTGGGGAATAGCACAAAACTAAAATATTTGCTTTAAAAATTTGTTCAGGTGAAGCATATGCTTTTTTAAAAATTTCAACAGAAATTGCTTGACAGGTTGCTTTTTTGAAAGAGTATCAAGAGATTTGTCTTACTGATGAGTATTCAACACTGTTAAGCAGGAATCCTTATTTATGCTTTATTGCTTTAAGGTACATTAAATGTGGTATAAATGTCAAATAAACAATAAGATGGATGGAGTTATTCTAACCATTCTGTTCATTCCGGACAAAATAATGTCAAAAGCTGATCCTGTAATAAATCATGACCTAGTTGTCAGTCTGGAGCAAAATTTACTTGTAGACAAAATACAAGACTTTGGAATTTTCTAAACCTATATTTGCAAATTTGGATGACCTTTAAAACAGGAATTTTTCCCATTAGTCAAAGAAAAATATTCGTAAAGTGAAAATTATTTGTTTGGTGACCTTTGGTGATCTTCATAATCCAAAAACTTACTCTTCAAATAGTGAAAATTTTAAGAATTGCAGCTCTGGATTGCAGGTTCCTGGTAAAGGAACAATGGAAAGTAGTGGTGACAGCATCAGTAATTTGCTTCCTGTGACACACTAGGAGACTTGGATTAATTTTCTACATTAGAGATTCAGCGGGAGGAAGAGACAGCAATATTCTACACTGTGGTTCACTCGCCACATGGCAGCCATAGCTATAATCAAATGCATCATTTTTTAGAAATATGGAGGACTTTTCTTCTTTATGCCATTAACATGACAATATTGTCTTTAAAAGGTAAATTGACGAGCTCTGCATGGTTAATTAGTGGCTAAAGTTCTCACCTTGCATGGGCAGAAAATTCATATGGGCACCGGTTCCAGACCCAGCAGCCCTGCTTCCCATCCAGCTCCCTGCCTGTGGCCTGGAAAAGCAGTTAAGGATGACTCAGAGCCTTGGGACCCTGCACCCACGTGGGAGACCCACAAAACACTCCTGGCTTCTTCAGATCTCCTTAGCTCTAGTCTATTGTGGCCTCTTGGGGAGTGAATCAGTGGAGGGAAGGTCTTCCTCTCTGTCTCTCCTCCTCTCTGTTTATCTGACTTTCCAATAAAATAAATAAATCATTAAAAAAGGTAAATTGATTTGGCCTTATAGACCAGTAACAGAGTGTTCCATCTGGTCATATTTACTGGAGGAAAAATATACAGATCAGTAAACGTTTGGTAGAATTTATTGGGAAAGCCATGTCGATTTGACTCTGCTCACCACTGATTTAATTACTGGGACAAATTAAGAGGATTATTTGCATTAATTTCTTTTTGCAGTTCGTGATACATCCTAGAATGTTCATTTAAGGAGCTGGCTCATTTCATCGACATTACAAAATTTGTGGATACCGAATCGTTCATAAAATTCCTTTGCTAAGTGATGTTCAAATGGTAACGGGAAATATGCTATCATGGCTTTAGAGATGGATAGAAGATGCTGTGAGATGGACCTCGCTGGAGAAAGAGGTTAAGTCCAGGAAGGCACAGAGAAAACCACCACTAGCAGGTTCTCAAGTGAAGTGATGATTTCTCATCGCTTACAAAAAAACTGTTCCATTCCAAATCATTAAGCTCTGATTGATACAGGGAACAAACACAAACTTGTTTAGTACTATACCCTGAAAACAGCTGCGCTCTCCAAATGAGCACCATTTCACAGATAGTGTGTACTACAGGGCATTTTTCAAACATCACTTAGCTGAACTACGAAGTTACACACAGGATTTATGGAGTTGTATTATTTCATTTGCCCCTGAAAATGAACACCTCATTATATTAAGGAATGAAGTCAGCGTGTAAACTTCTCTCTTCTGGTTTGCTTATTAGATTTGACATCTGTTTGTACCAATGTACTTCACCGATGCTGGAACTATAGCTCAAAGCCAACTATGATCCCATTAGCCATTATATTCTTGCCCTGCTGAACAAGCATACGTATATACTACTGGTCAAGTTTACTATGAGAATGCTAATGTTGCATATTTTCTTTTTTAAAAAAATGCAGTAACAAATCAGCGCCTTGAATTGGAAAAAGGGGGATGGAATAAACAACAAGATTCCTAAAACTGATGGAATGAGAAATCTTAATATTGTATTTTTAATTCAGAAAATGTATTAGGAGTCTTATTCAAATCAGGAAAGGTAGGTAGGCAAACTTCACCTTAGATGTTGCCTCTAATGGACAGTAGCTATCCATATGAGTGGTGTTACACAGGATTCCATGCTTGCATGTTTGAGGAAAAGAGCTTCAGAATGGCAATGTGTATTACTAGAGATGAAATTATAGTACATAAGCAACACATTGGTGGTGCAGGAGTCAAACAAATCTTCTCTTTGATATTAAATTAAAAGCACAATTCTAATTTTCAATGCTTTGTAGCACTGAAATGCGAAGGTGATGTAGAAAGTGATCAAAAACATGACTTAATAAAATCAGACACTTCTTAGTAAATTATATAGACAAAAATGTGTTACTGAGGATTTTAAAGCTAAGTATTTCAAAGGGTTAAACATTTCCAACAGTTTCATGTTGCTTTGGAAATCAGCATTTCTGTGATCTTAATTGGCTGCATGTAAAATAAGAATGGCATTTGTTATTTGCATATCTTTGGCCCATAAGTACTTTACTCTCAAAGGGTGCCAAACTCTACTAGTATGATTTTTGCCAATCTGATAAAAGATTTTAAAAAACTCCCTCAGAAACACACTGAATGCAGATGGAACAATAGATTTATTTGGCAGAGATCTTGCCTCAATTTCAAAGAGTGAAGGAAAAAGTGATACAAATGGATCAGAATTTTTGAAAAACCAAAAACCAATATCTACTATTTGCCTATGTGATTAACAGGCAGATGTTGAAACTTTCCCTGTTCAAGATAAAGACTTAAAGACAGCTCAGCTTCAACTTGCTTCACTTGTGCTACCTGTCACAGTTCAGATCCCATTCTAAAGTTTTCTTCGTCAGAATAACTCTCAGTTTGGCATGAAAGACAAGCAGCAGTTCTTGAAAATATTTTTACCTCCATCCCTAAGCAAAGAGCAAGGTTTTTTATTTTTTATTTTTGTTAGTTTTCATTTTTTTCTCCCAATGTTTGTTGCTCCAAACGACCAATTGCAGATACAGAAACAAGGAAGAACACACATTAAGTGGTTCTCAGTATTAAAATCACCTTAGAAGCTCTTAAAAAAAAAAAAAAGAAAAAACCGCTAATGAGGATCTACAGCCATACATTATATGTTAGCTAGATTGATATACAGACTTAGAGATGTTGATATTTTTAAAGGGCACTGCAACCTGAAAACCCATGTCATCCAAGAAAGAGCTGCTCACAATTTACACGAGCCACTAACACTGGTGGAGCGAGTAAAGAACAATGAAAACGCAGTGTTGTTGCTGAATCATCTTTGGCACAGCTTTGGGGAAGTTATTCAACTGTTTGTTAGTCTGGGGTTCTAAACAAATATTCAGAAGATATGACATGAAATCCATGCAGCAGCAAAGAGAATTTAGATCTCCCTCAGCCCCCCAATATTCTGGCCTGCCACTGCCTGCGTTTGAAGCATCTAACACTCAACTCCACAGTACCAGTACTAAGTTGTACCATTTGATGGCTTCAACTGTGAAATGAACTCATTACATATTCTACTGCCACTGAGAATAGAATGTTTCCTACAAAGTTTCAGTATGAATAAATTCAATGTGACAATCAATAGATAGTTCTGTAATCTTTCCAAAGAATGAAACATTATCAAAAAATTCAGGCTGGGTGACTACCAATTTTACATCTATTATCCCAAAATAAAAAGTCAGTTTATATAATTATCTAAAGCAAAGACCTACATGATCTTCTTGAATTAATCAAGATGTTTTGCTATTTGAAAGTCACATCACACTAGACATTAGCAAATAAAACAATGGTTGTAGTCATTGTGTGTGAGTTGGTAACATCAGTTTTTAAAATTTATATAAAATAATGATCAAAGGGCCCAGCATGGTAGCCTAGTGGTTAAATCCTCATATTGTATTCACTGGGATTCCTTACGGGTACCAGTTTGTGTCTCAGCTGCTCCACTTCCCATCTAGCTTTCTGCTTGTGGCCTGGGAAAGCAGTGGAACATGGCCAAAAGCCACGGGACTAGACACTCACATGGGGGAGCCAGAGGAGATTTCTGATTTCTTGGCTTCAGACTACCTCAGTCGCATCTACCGTGGCAGCTTACGTAGTTATCAGTGTGTGGAAGATCTTTCTCTCCGTATATATGCCTTTACAACAAAAATAAATAAATCTTTAAAAAATACATATTGTGGGCTAGATGTGATAGCTTAGTGGCTAAGGTCTTCCTTACCTTGCACATGCTGGGATTCCATATGGGCACTGGTTCTAATCCCAGCTACTCTGCTTCCCATCCAGCTCCCTGCTCGTGGCCTGGAAAAGCAGTCAAGGACTGCTCAGAGCCTTGGGACCCTGCACCTGCGTGGGAGAACTGGAAGAAGCTCCTGGCTCCTGGCTTCGGATTGGCTCAGCTCCAGCCGTTGGGGCTCCTTTGGGAGCAGGAAGAATATGGAAGATCTTCCTGTCTCTCCTCCTGTCTGTATATGTGACCTTCTAATAAAAATAAATTTTAAAAATGAATAAATAAATCTCTTTCAATATATTGCTGAATTTTTATAGTTGAGTCAATTGCTTCATTAGCTAGAATGCTGATCTTCAATAAAATAAATACAATTTTTTTTTAAAAAAAAGGCAAGTAACCAACAGACCAACAGATTCTCAGAGAATCTGATGCAAATCTTTCCTTGTAGGCATTTGTGCGAGACATATATTGCCCACCTAGCAATTAGATTTCCCAGGATATTAACTTATATTTCATCAGTGGCAGATTCCTAGAAAAGAAAGCTATCTTAAATTGGTATTACTCATCTTACCTAAATGGCAGTATGATCTACGAGAAATTTATGAACGCTAAACCATCCTCCATTTTCTATTGCTTTAACATTCATCCTTTTAAGACAGTCAAGCCATCAGAAAGGCATTTACTTGATTTCACCTAAACCAGAAACAGCATCCTGTGCCTGAATAGCACATTTTTCTCTTATTATGTTGGGATTCATGCAGTACCAAGGCCTTAAGAGGTCCTCATAACATTTGGGGGTGATTATAGCAGACTTTCTAGAAGAAAGACTCTCATGAAACTAATTCTTTAACTGCTAGTGACAATACTCTGAACACCAGTTTCCTTTTAGACGTGCAAAATTTCAGATTCAGCCTAGCTTCAATTCAGAGAAACCAGTATTTTTAGCTCTTGAAGTTTAATTGAAGTGTACTTTGCTTTGACCCCCAGAAAGCTCCACATTTATATATCAACTTCAATTGCTATTTATATCTTTAAAATCTTCTACTTTGTATTCTATTTCATATGCTACTTCTATATTTGCCACATAAAGTCTTCAAGATGTAAGTAAACAACCCTTTTTCACTGAGGTAAAAAATGTCAATTAGTTTTTCCAATTACAAATGTAAACAAAGAGAATACTGTGAAAATTAAACTGTAATGGTCACGGAATTTAAAATGCATATATTTATGTCTAAATAATATCAATAATTTTATATCAATTCTTAGGCTAAATTTATAAATGACATTTATGAAAAGGATATACAAAGGCAAGGATTTTTAACACAGAATGTTGAATTTCATATAATTACCCAGCATGTTTTAACAGAGTGATTATTCCTATTTCTACTGTCAAATAAAAATGGAATTTTTTGTGGGGGCTTATCATTAAACCAAATGCTTTACACTTTGTATGAAAATTCAATCACACTGTCAAAGATCAAGCTGCTGCTTCTGATAACAAACACGATGAGATATCATCTTGTTCAATATACACTTTCAACTTGACATGTAGGCTAATAAAAAATATGAAGTTGTAGTATTTATTTTGTTTCTTGCACAGCAGAAGGCTCTTAAGAGGGAAGATCAAAGTATCCAGGATCATTGCAAGAAAATGCATTCCATTTTTTATCATGAGACAGATTAACTTGTTTGCAGACTGACTATAATAAAATAACAGCAGCAGCACACACTGCATTTGTAAGTCTTTTAGATTCCTATACATCAGTAACTGTACTTCAATAAGAGGATGTCTATTTTCAACTACAAAATAAACGTAAGACACTAAATTGTATCTATCAACAAGTTTTATTCATTCAGTAGCTATTTGTTGAGT
The DNA here is from genome assembly GCF_017591425.1 of Ochotona curzoniae. Taxonomy (NCBI): domain Eukaryota; kingdom Metazoa; phylum Chordata; class Mammalia; order Lagomorpha; family Ochotonidae; genus Ochotona; species Ochotona curzoniae. Next base: position 34,341,758 of record NW_024466502.1, on the reverse strand, counting down.
ATTTACTATGCACCAAGCACTGAATGAGTCTACTGCTTTTCATTAATCAGACACCATCATCTGCCAACTGCTTTCCATAGAGGAAGACGTGAGGGAGGGAATATAGCCAAATTTTATGCGCCAACTACATCTCTGAGATGCAAAAGCTAGAAGGAACAGACTGTGCACATAGAAACAAGCCCTGTAGATTTATACTTGAGGACTTCTTCACTTTGTTTCTCATCCTCCCTGCGTCTTCCGTTGCTTTCCTTCCCAAGGAAAATCTGCAATTTGGTCTTGCTTGTCTCCTCCTCTTCACGTCCTCTTTGTATATAAACATCAAATTCTGACAATTCTCCAGATGTTCAAAAATATACAGTTCTTCCAGCCCCTGTACCACCCTACCTCAAACTCCTTTCCAAGTATCTTACTCTAGAACTCCACAACAATGTGAACAATCAAACATTTTCTAAGTAATTAAGCAAAGTGACCTTAAGCAGATCCTCTTTAAGATATTAGGGTTAAAAAAACAAACAAAACCAAAACCTTTAATTCACTCCTTTTTCTGCAGCTCCTTCAAACATGTCAGAAACACATCTCTCCCTCCAGCTGGATTAGGTAGAAACCTAGGAATTATCTTGGATCTCTCCATCCACTCCATCCTATCTTATCCTATCATCTCCATCTGTCACATCAGGTCAATTTTCTCTGTCACCTCCACAAATTCACGCTCTGGTGCCAACTAAACACTGAATATCTCCCCACTGGTATTCTGCTCTAGTGAACTCCCTAGAATGTTCTTAAGACATGAAATTGCATTGAATTTATGCACAGGTGCTGAGATCTTGAAACGCAGACAGCGTAACTGAAAACCTAAATCTTATTTTATGTAAATTTTAATTAACTCTGATTTAAATGATCATATATGGCTTCATAGTAATAGCATTGGACATTAAAGCTCAAAAATGCCTACCAGTAGCAGACAGATTCAGCTTCCTATAAAATATGATTGCTTAATAAAGAACTAATACATCTAAGATTATACTTTTAGGGATCATTTCTATAGTCTGTGACTAGAAAAGTTCGTCTGATAGTAAAGAGAACTAACACATCTACACCAAAATTTTACCATTAGTCATGATAATCAAGTCATGTCATCATGACAATCATGATCTAAACTAACTTACCATCTCAATCCTATTTTTTCCGCTTTCGTGTCCCTTCAAGGTTCCAAAAGTATTGCACCACTTCTGTGCACTACATTACAAGTCTTTATATAAACTGCCAGCTCTTGAATAAAGTATTTTTTCCTTTTCTCATTCAAACTCTGTCTCAGTTTCTAATTCTAAATATTTACTTCCATATAGCTGAATAAGCCTTTTGGGCTGAACTCTACTGTCCTCGCTTTTACTATTTAGCCCCAATAAAGTGTTAAACCAGAATTAAGGGTTGATGTGTAGGAAGAAAAAGCTGAGTATGGGCCAGGTCTAACCATAGAGATGATCTAGTAAAGCATGCAGCCCAGAATCTAACCATTAAGTAAGTTTTTCAACACAATTAGAAATTGTATCACTCCTTCCCAGATACAGCAAAGAAAACCAAAGCAGGACAATAAAACGAGGGCGATGGCAGAGGAAAAATTAACAAGGCATTGACACCAATGGGATGGCCAATGTCAGGAAAATTTTGTAAGAAAATTCATGTAAGCACAAGAAAAGTAACTCCTCAGCAAACATAGCGTGAATACTGAATTTGTTTGTCAAGTTCCTTACTTAACTGGCAATAGCAATAATCAAATTCCTTAATCAGTGAGTGTAGATGTTAGGAGGTCAAGAACAAGAGAAAGCTCTTCTTGTGATGTGTAACTCTGAAGAATTTGTTGTAAGCAGATCAATAAAGCATCATTACTATAGCACACTCCTGGAGAAGGAGCTGTTACATAAAACATTGAATGTATTTTCTCTTAAGGAAATTTAGCCTGTTGAAGAGTCAAGGAAGAAAAAAAAATCTCTAAACTTATTCAATTTTCACATCATCTAAAATTATATTGAGATAGAAACATTTCAAACTGACAAATGACTTACGAAGATTTGTTCCTAACATAATCACTTTTCTTCATATAAAGCAGTCACATTTTTCTGTCTTTTTAGTCTACTTACAAACACAATATGTAAAAACATTTAAATAAAGTAAAAAATTTTAATGTCAAACCCAGTAACACTAAATATATATCACCATATACAGGTACCTGAACTGAATTAAGTTTAAATAATATTTTATTGTTCTATTTCATTGCTTGAGAAAGCACACGTTTATGATATAATTGTTCTTAAATAAAATCTGTCAGTTGGATTTGCAGGTCAGAGAAAATTAATATTTGGATTTAGTTCAGAGGTTGAGCAAATTAGCTCAGTTCACTCAGTTTGAGTTCATGGTTCAGTTCAAGTTCTTGATAATGAGCACATCAAAATAAAAATATTTAAATTATGTAATCAGGGCTGACATTTAAGAATAAGTGTTCAGGCAAATACGTGTTTTTAAAAACAAACTCACTTTACAGAGAGAGCTAAGGTTAAATCCGAAGGTTTGAGCATTCCGGGAGCCAGCGTTCATGTAGTTTCCCATTAGCAATACAAGTTCCAGCAACTTGCTGAAGCTTTTGCTCTTCTTTATCTCTTCACAGGCAGCACTGACAGCCATGATGTCAGGTTTGATGTTGTTCACCTGCTCTTCAAACTGAAGCTTAAAGAGAATCGCACTGAGCCGTGGCCGTAGTCTCTTCACATTGCTCATCTGATTGAAAAGAAAATAGCAGATTTCCTTTAAAATGCATGGTATACTTTAGTACTGAACGACTGCAAGTAATCTGGGATGATTTATTGGTATGACAGTACCAAAGAAGCAATATGTCCCTAAAACTGATGGCAGGAAGAGAGAAAAGCCTTGCTTATTTTTGTAAGGAATCCAGAATCATCCTCAAAAAGCAAATTAACAATTTAGATGCTCAATGAAAGGGAATCTTTAATCATATAATAAAGTTTAATAGCTCAAGTAAACATTTTAGTTTAAATTTTCAAAAAGATAATGAGATATATAGGCAACAAATTGCAGAGCATTCAAATGATTAAATAATCTATTCAATACTGAAATATACTACATCATGTTTCCAACATTCACAAAGGTCTAAGGAGGCTTTGTTTTCCTCAAATGGCAATTGCTGTCCTCAGGAGCCCTGCTGACGAGCGGTGTGTGATAGACAGAGGGAAAGTAACTAGGTCCCAATTTGTACTAAATTGACTTTCTTCAGAAACACAGCAAAGTAGAATGACTCCTGGCACATACTAAATTAGCAGAATCAGAGGTAAGGAATGTAGAAGCAGCAGCAAGCAGATAGAAGTGGTGCATAGCTATAGAACCATCACACGCCATGTTAACCTGTTAAGGGCTCTAGCGTGTTGGGAAGGCTGTGGATTGAACGTGTTCACAAGGAATGCTAGGGAAAGCTCTCAGCTTTAAGCATACTCTGTACTATCAACACACAGGAGGGGAATAACTGCATTCCTATATGCTGCACACTTACTACTTTTACATGAATACAGACTGACAACATGGATTTTGGATGTTGTGCCTGTAATAGTAAAATTCATGTAGGTTAACAGTTACTGCAAGGGCCTGATGCAATATCTAGCGGCTAAAGCCTTGCCTTGCATATGCCGGGATCTCATATGGGTACCAGTGTTTCCTAGTTGCTCTACTTTGCATTAGGCTCCCTGCTGATGCCTTGGGAAAGCAGTAGATGCTGGCCTAAAGCCTTGGGATCCTGCACCCACATGAGAAACTCAGAGGAAGCTTTTGGGATTCCTGCCTTTGGATCAGCTCAACTCCAGCCACTGTGTCCACTTAGAGAGTGAACCAGTTACTGCAAATATCAAAAACAGTTGCAGCACAGTGGGTTAAGCAGTTGCATTAGAATCAGCAATTCAAAAGATCATTGGTTCAAGTTCCAGTTGTTCCACTTCTAATCTAGTTCTCTTCCATTGTGCCTGAGAAGGCACAGGAAGATGGCCTTCCATGTGGGAGACATGGAAGGCAGCCAGGCTTTCTCCTGTCCAGCTCTGCTCACTGCAGACATTTAAGGGAGTGAGTCTGTGGATGAAAGAACTCTCTCGCTTTTTCACATAAACTGTATTTAAAAAAATTTTTTTTTTGACTGTAGGAGATGGAGGGAAGCAGTGATAAAATGGTCAGAGTTCAAATATTATAGAAATCATCACTGATCACAAGGGGCTTACATAATGGATATTATTTAAAATACAATACACCATACAAGACATAGTATAGATTCATTGTTCATCAACATCTGATTAATACCCAGCATTCTCTCCTGCCACTTGACATGCTTAATATTTATGTGAATGCAAGCAAAACTCTGTGAGCTCAACTAATACAGTTTACAAGAAGTCCATTTTACAAATGTGTTCAAATTCTCTAACTTCAAGGAAAGCTTTCTCCTATAAGAAAGTGACATATTGCAAGTTCAAAAGACACTGGTAAAATAGAAGTGTCACACAAGGCAGAAAGGCGAAGTGTTACCTTATTGCAATATCTGTGCTTTTAGGGCATGAATTGCTATTTCCAGATCTTGTAACTATAGTGAATAAACTAGGGTGAAGCACTAGTTATTTCTCACAAATCTATTTGATTTGTCTTAAAATATATTGTATGTTCTCGAGTGGATTTAGTGCCCTGGATCTTTTCTGCTTCTAACTTTTTTTTTTAAGATTTATTTATTGGAAAGTCAGATATACAGAGAGGAGAGACAGAGAGGAAGATCATCCATCCGATGATTCACTCTCCAAATGAGCGCAATGGCCGATGCTATGCCGATCCGAAGCCAGGAGCCAGGAACTTCTTCCAGGTATCCCACACGGGTGCAGGGTCCAAGGCTTTGGGCTGTCCTCGACTGCTTTCCCAGGCCACAAGTAGGCAGCTGGTTGGGAAGTGGAGCAGCCGGGATTAGAACCAGCGCCCATGTGGGATCCCGGGTGGGTTTAAGGCGAGGACTTTAGCTGCTAGGCCACTGTGCCGGGCCCTATTTCTAACCTTTTAAAAGTTCAAATGGCAGATACCCATATTACATTGAAGCATACATAGTGGTCCAGTGCAATTATGTGTGTGTATTTTTTAGAATCGTGAGATGCACAGAAGAATACACTATTCATAACCATGGACACAGAGAACCTAATTTTGCTCAGTGCCCTTATTCACAATTATGACATCAGGTGTTTGCCACATGAAAAGGATTTCTCCAGTGTCCCAAGAAAAATATTAGTAGTATATATTAACGTACTATTTCATATACAAAGAAAAAGAGACCTGATTAAATGCCTACAATACACCAACCCAAAATATGTTAAAACTTTCCTGCTGACACACTAACCATATGTAGCCAGCATAAAGTAATTAATTTTCCTAGAAAAATATAACCTAGATTTGTATGAGTAATGAGTCTATCTGGCACGAGGGACAGGTACACTGGAAAGATTTAGAGTAGGTTTATGATGTAATGCAGAACAAAGTGCTACAAATGCGCACATGCACACACACACGCGCACAAATCCCTGACGAAGCAGCCAGGAAAGGCAACTTAAAAGCACAACTCTGAAGAACACTTTTCAAAATAAAATTACAGGCCATTTTCATGTTATTCTTTCTCCCAAATTTCAGTAAACCACTATTTCAGCAGTAATTAGATAAATATTTTAATAAAATTAAAGAGTTGCACTAGAATATGGGAAATCAATTGGGGCTTGTTCATGCACTATTAATGATCTCCTAGACCAAACACTTACCCTTTTAAGGGGAAAGGAAAAAAGACAACATTAATTAAGCTATTAGTCTAAAAACCTTGAGATCTAGATAACAGAAAGCTACTTGTTCACGCTGAAACCCAAGCATACTTCTTCAGATGGAATCCCTTGTTTTTAGAAAAAGGTAAGAAATATCTATCGTGTGTGTGTGTGTGTATAAGGTAAAAAATCTATACACATATATAATCCATGTATACATGAAACTTACACAACATTTTTTCCTCCTCACCATTTCCTATATTCTGTCAACACTGAGGATCCATGCTCTGTTCTACTAGGGAATCTGTAACTTTGATTTGGCTGCCAAAATTTAAAATAACATGCAAAACTAGAGTGTGACAGTGAAATAATATTCTGAATGACAACTGAAAGTCACTAAAAGAAGAAAGGAAGTCAAAGGAAACCACGAGCAAGAATCCAGAGTGTTAGCATGAGACTTTGTCCAGAGGTACACTATTGATTTGTCAAGGAGTCTTAGCAGTATCAACTCGATTCCAACATCTATGACAATAAGTTATCATCTGAAGGTAAATTGAAGGAAACTAAAATACTTGGTTTTCACTTCTTTTAGCTCGACTTTTTGAAACAAAGAGCCGTGCTACTCCACTTGCCCTAGTGCACCATGTGCAGATGACACAAGCCAAAATGAAGAGATCTTTTAAAAAAAAAAACAACCCAGGACCCTAAGGGCAATTTTTATTTCGAAATTTTGTTTGCTGACAACATATGTTGTTAGAACAAGAAGAAAGGACAATGTAAAGACCTTAAAAAGAATCAGTGTATCAACAAATACTGCTGGGCCCTTTCAGTGCTATCAGAAGCAACACCTCCCAGCTGCTCCTGACAGCCCATCGCCTCCTCCTCCATCTGTCTTAAGGGGCCCAAAGCACAAAAGGTTCTACAATCTCCTGGGATTCCATTCATGTCATTCCCTTTACACAGAATTTTTAATTTTACCCATTATTCTATGGCAGTAAATCAACTTGCTATTTTCACACAAACTGAACGTACTCATTGTATCTAGTTTCTCTAAAATTTCTTTTACAAAAGAGTATCTCACAAATCAACTTATTCAAGGTATGTGAAGGCATTCTTTTACTTCATCTTACTGTGCAGACTAAATACAAGCTCTGCGCAGAAGAAATTTTAATGTACACCACTCCTCTTTGCTATTCTTCCCTAAAATCATTGCAGAACTTACCATTCATTTAGCCTTCTGACACTAAAGAAACCTGATTTAAATGTTATTAGTGTTACTTCTAATTACCCTGCAAATACCTAATTACAGGAAGCAATCCAATAGGGTTTCAGGAAGGTAAAATGACCCATTCAGGTCACACGATTGGTAGACCCTGGGTGGAGGACTAACTTGCTCTCATCAAGGATGCTTTCCACTGGAGCATCAAGAAATGTGGAAATAAGCACACTGAGAATCGGGTGGCACTGAGAATTCTCCAGCAAGATTTCCGCTAAGAATGAAGTTTCATTTCTCTACAGCAGTTATTAAGTAACACGCCATACAGAGACTAAGGCGACAAGCTCTACTATCAGAGTATTTTGCTCATTTCTCCTTTTGTGTTGCACTTCCAATACTTTCTAAGATCTACTTTTGTTGTTCCTCCATTCCACACACTAATATTAATAAAATGTCCCTGTTAGGGAACTCCTCAGTTCTGCAGGAGAGGTAGAAGGGTATGAAAACACGATGCATCTTAGTCAAAAACAAATGAGGGTACTTTGAGAAAGTAATGATGTAACAGAACTAAGATACAGAGAAAAGTTTTGAACCTGATTTTTCTAACTATGTGAAAAATATCTCTTTCAACTGTTAGAGGGCCAATATGTTCAAGATCTCCATAATTCTCATGGAAAAAAAATAAAGTTCATTTCACTTGGAGAAAGCCTTGGGGGAAAAAAAAAAAGCTATGTAAGTGCCTTATGTCTGGGTAGTACTCAGAATATCAAAAATGTTTTTAAAATAAATGTGCTCTTATGATATTAAAGCTGCCATGCTGAAACTATTTAAGAAAGCTACACAACAGTAAAGTGCATATGGTGCAATCTTTACATGTTTCAAAGGAGCAAAGCCAAGGCAAGACTTATAGAAAAAAAAATATTAACACAACACATACATTCTTTCCGATACTCAAGAAATGGACTCATGATCAAACCTGATTTTACCACAGTTTGCACATCCTCATCAATTCTGGACCCTCACGGATTACATCACAAGCCCAAACAAGCTCTAAGGATACTCAGAATCTGCAAGTGGGAAAGCCACAGGTGGTAAAGCTAGACAGCAAGAGCATTCCTATTTAAATTGGCAATCTTAGCAAACACTCAACACATAAGTTTCATATCTCTTGAATTAAAAAGCTGGCACAAAACTCAGAACCATATTAGTGTCTTAAATTCATTCACACCAGCTTCCAGACATTTTCCACTCCTCCATAGCAAACCGATTTTTTTGATTTTTATCACTCTGCCTTGGTTTCGACTATTTTTGAAATTTATATTAATGAAACAACAGTTTGAGAGTCTGGCTTCTTTCACTAAAAAAAAAAAGTCTCTGAAACTGTCATACAACATAGTGTGATTTAGTACTTCCATTTTATTAATAAACAATAGTTCATTTACAAATATCCAAAAATTTGTTCACCCACTATCCTATTGATGGATATTTGAGGTTTTTTTTTTTTTGTCCTCTTAGCTGGGAGCTAAGAGAAATGTAGTAGTGTGATGAATAGGGACCCAATAAATATTATATCAAAGTGTAACAGTGTATTATTCAGGCAAAAGGGAGGGAGGAGAGCGCACAGGAACATAGCCAGAGAATCTCCAACTTCTCTTTCTCGGCCTTATTGACAGAGGATACTCTAGGAAAGCTTGTCTTGCAACACAGTACAGAGTACCACAAACAAGGAGAGCTGAAACTTCGGGAATCCCATTTTAGTTGTATTTAGAACTAAGTATGATGCTGTACACTTTCACCAGAAAGGACCTTCCCTTCTCCCCTTCTCTTTGATGCTGCAATTATCCTTGGCACAAAAGTTCTGGCAGATGACTTCATAGGATGGGAGATTCTTTAGGGAACAAGCACTGCCCACTATCTCGTTAACGCAAAAAGAAAAAAAAAAAAGCCCACCAAAAAACCTCGCTTTCCTTGAAGCAGCTGTCTTGAAGCAGAACATCTGCCTAAGCAGACAGAACCCTTGTGTCCAACAGAAGTCCCAAGCTCTCTGAAGATGTACTCAAGCACCTCCAAGTCAAGATCATCCTGGATTTAAAACAGTCCTTAACACAAAGGCTTATAAAACAAACAGCAGTGAGACAAGAGCAAGGGGGATGAAGGAGAAATGGAGACAGGGGAAAAATAGGGGTCGGGGAGGAGAGGTTGCCATCAACATGCTGCATAACTGGAGTCGTTTCTCTACACAACAGGAAACACCAAGTACCAGGCACAGCTACCAGAAGGCAAGACAGAAGCAGGAAGGTTCTCCTTCAGAGAATCTGGAGGAAAGTGCAGCTGCTGCTCTGATTCAGGATTCCTGGCTGCCACAGACAAGGGAACAGCTTTCTGCTGTTTTAAGTCACTTCGATTGTGGACATTTGTTAGTAAAACCTTTGGATAATATTACAAGCTATTATATTTTTGTAGTATTTTCATTTCTAACAAGTAGCTTACACATTTTAAAAAACTTTAGCGAAGTGATTTATAGCACTTCACACTGCCTTTACTGATGCATGTTTTATTCCGGAAGCTTTTTCATTTTATCTCTTCAGTTTAGGGCTACCCTGCCTTGTTCACTAATTAGCGTGCTATAAAGCCTGGGCTGGGATTCATTTTCGGGCAAAGGATACCCAGGTTTTGCAGCACCATTTGTTATAAAGAACATCCTTTCCTAATTCACAAACCCTGGAGTCTTTACAGAAAACTAGCAAACAGGATCTTTAAGAGGTTATTTCTAGTCTTTCAGGAAAAGTTTTTGCACAGTCATAAGAGAACCTATTCATATCAAATCAGTAGTTAAGTCCTCTAAACTTGCCCTTTTTAAACAGTAGTTTACTCTAATGTGTTTTTGCATGCTCCATGAATTTTAGTAGCAAGTAAGGGTGGGGAACATTTTTTTTTGCCAAGGACCATTTATATATTTATAACGTCATTCGTGAGCCATACAAAATTATCAACTGAAAATGTTTTCTGCTATAGATTTACTGAATTGCAGATTCTACCTTGGCAGGGCCAGATCAAATGAGATTATGACCCTCATAGGGACATTCCACAGGCCAGAAGCTCTCCGATACTATTTAATATCTATAATAAAACCTGCTGGGAATTTGAGAATATCTGGAATCAACAGATCATATGCAGGAAGAATATAATAAACGAAGTTAGTCTTCCAAAATGTAAGCACAGAGAACTCCAAAAAACTTCTGGCAGAATGTGCATCAAGAAAAGTTCACGTGTGGATTTCAAGAGCTTTTTACACTAAAATAATCCTTAGACTGCACTTTGCTACAAATTTTATGAAGTACTCTTGTATATCCATTTCTTCATGACTTCACTCATTCCTTTCAGCAACACATTGCAACTTCCCAATGGATATAAGTGCATCTGAGTAAAAGTTTTGGTGGTGTTACAAACAGTGCACTTTCATGTTTTTCATTAGTTTATACAGAAAAACACAACTGCTTTTATTTTCTACAGCCTTGTAAGTCATTATGTCTAACAAAGCTTTTATTTGCAGATTCTTCAAATATCTATAATAATCAGAGCAGCTAAACCATGAAGATGATATACTTCCTTTCCGATGTATAGGTCTTAAACCTGGCAGGACATAAATTATGATGATTGAAAAGAAACATGTTTTTCTGGTTCAAAGGCATAAAAGATGCAGCACTTAGCTTTCTCCCAGCAAGTAGGACTATTGCTCCGGGATTTCCACTGATGTCGCTTATCAGGTTGGGAAATTTTCCTTCCATGTCATTTGCTAAACAATCATTAAAAACAGTATGAATTATTTCTGACCTATTTTATTCCTCAATTATCTGTTACTTGTTTCCTGATAATATGACCTGGGTATATTAATAAGTCTTTATTGTTAAACCAACTCTGCATTCCTGAAATCAACCTCAGCAGGTCATGACAGTTTTAACATTTATTTATTCATTAAATTGGAAAAGGCAGATTAACAGAGAAGATACAGAAAAAAAGTCCTTCATCTACTAGTTCACTCGCCAGGTGCCTGCAACAGCTGCAGCCAATCCAACCCAAAAGCCACAACCTTCTTCCAGGTCTCCCACATGGTTGTAGGGTCCCAAGGTGTTGGGATTGTCCTCGACAATTTCCCAGGCCCCAGGCAGGGAGCTGGAAGGAAAGTGGAGCAGCAGGAACAGGACATGAACTGGTGCCCATATGGAATTCCAGTGCATGCAAGGCAAGGACTTCAGACACTAGGCTACCATGCTGGGCCCAAGCTATTGAACTCTTCAAAATTAGAGACTTATTTTACCACACAGTTTACCTGGACAAATATTTCACATGCAGTTAAGAACATTTAAGAACATATATTCAATAATTGTTGTGGATTGTGTTGGCTGACAGGTATTTATTTGCTAAATGTTTACAGATTTCTTGGCCGACATTTTCAAGAATTATTCTGAGTGCTAAAGTCTCACTGGGTGGTTATCCAGTTCCCTATTTGATACCATCAGGCTTTATGAATTTTGATTTCTTATTATGAGGTATAGACATGATTTCTTTCAGCTTTTTATAAAGATACATTCACATATAATTCCTGGAGAATTATTTTTTTTCTGACCGTGTAATTATATTCAATTTTTCAGAGTACACATTACCCAAGCATTCACCTATTTATGATATTTATCTTATTACTTTTCTGCTTTTGCCTTTCTGCTATAGGGTGAATGTATGTCTACTCCTTCCTCCGCCCCCCCCCCCATGCTATAAATCTGTTCATCACTGTGATGGAACCCAGAAAGAGGCCTCAAAAATGGTTTAATAGCCCAATAAATGAGACTGTAGAACACTACCTAATTTTTGTACTATGAGGACACATATAGATCACACAATAGGCCCTCACCAGATATGGCATCTGGCAGCATTCTGCCATTGGACTTGTTTCCAGAAGGGGTCTTTTTCTTTTTCTTTCTTCCACTGCTCAGTACTTTGTTACAGTGGCAAAATGGACCAAGACACAACCTTCTGTCCCATATCTCCTTTGTGTAAGTCAAGCAAATTTTAGTATTTTCCTTCCTTGACTGACTGAACTACATCTGTCTTATTTTTCCTGATGGCTCAAGGTGGAACAATATAGCTCTAATGCACCAATCTAACCAGTACTGTCAAAATTGTGCTTTTTCATAGTTCTCATTTCCCATTGACAGCTTTGTTTCACAACACATTGTCACAACACAATTCCTAATGTCTTAACCTCGTATCTGCATTACTGTCAGATCTTCAACTTCTGAATACATTACAAACACTGTTCTCCAGGGTGATTTTGTTTTAATTCACAATTTCTTTTTAAATGCATCTGGAAAAACAACATTGATTGTTTTCACTACTCTTCAATCTTTTTTTAAGAATGTGAATTTCCATCTGGTATACTTCCCCTTTTCCTGAAGCAAAATGTTTAGTACTACCTACTTTAAGGCAGATCTAACATCATAACTCTTAGCTTCTGTATTAAAAATATCTTTGTTTTTGAAAGGTGTGAAAAAAATTTTGAGTTCACATGGGAAATTTACCCCTTACACTTCAAATTTACCTTGCAGCCAATTTCTATTATCTATTATTTCAATATCTTTTATTTTCCTTTTTCTCCCACAATTTCCTATATTTCTTTAAAATGTTAGCAGCTCAACTAAAAGCTATCTAAAAGTCTTTCTTTTCATATTTATCTGAATTGGCAATCATCTGAGTTTCTTAAATTTGTTTATTTTGGGGGACCTGGGCACTACTATTTTACAAGTATTTGCTAAAATCTCATTGTTCTCTTTTTGTGTCTCCAATTATAGGTGGTTTAGAATACATAATGTTTCATCAATAGCACTTGAGGACCTATTTGGCTTTTTTACTCCATCTTTTTGCAACAATCCTAAGCAAAATACTTAGAAATCTGTTTTTACACAATGCTCAATATACCATTAAAGCCATACATTTTTAAAATTGAGTACTAGCTTTTTATAGTTTGAGGGTTTTCAAATGGTCAAAATTACTGCTTTCATTTCCCTGCGAAGATTCCTTTGCTGAGTTCAGGTTTTTTTTTTTTTTTCTATAATTTTCCAAGATCAGTTCCTTTAGGTCTTTGAATATATTTCTTAAATATATACTATGTGTTTAAGTGAACCCCAAAAGCTTGGTTTGTTTGCCTTTCTACCTTGATATTACATCTCCACCTTGTTCTTCAATTTTTCAGATCAATAGTGAATACTGTGTGCGCTGAATGCTGTAGTAACTTAGTTCTCTAGTATCAGTTTTAAGACTGTTCAATCTTATTTTAGCGGACAAATCAATCCCTGAGTGATCACTTTAAATTGCAAAGGCTTTAACTTATTTTTTGCAAATAGCTCTGTGGAAATAAAGAGGCGTTTCCCTAACATTTAAGATCACATTGGCAACTCAGCTTCTATTTGTGGAAACAATAGAGACTTTGTGGGTAGGGCTGGTATTCCAGCCTTTCACTGGGTCAGTTGCATCATTCTGAAAGCACAACATTTCTCTTGATCGAACTGCCAAATGCTAGGACCATCTATTTTGGCAAGAAGTCCCATCCCTCCCAATAATGCGGGATCTTAGCATCTACTCTAATCTTACCCTATGGTAAAACTCCCTCAAGGTATGAACAATCCAGAGTTCTGGAGCACATTTAAGAGCCATCCCTAAAATGACCACTGAAGTTCCTTTCTGTGCAATCCCTTCCTTTTTGGTATACTATCCTGCAGATCCTAGCTGTCATAAATTCTGATCTGTTTCTGTAGTTCATACAGAGCCATATCCTTTGCTAAAACTCACCACCAGTATGTGCTTTAATTGGAAACTTTCACCAAGCTAAAGGCTAAATATTCATGAGATTTATGAGTTTCAGCTTTCTAAAGAACTGCAGCTTTTTGCTGCTAGTTGTCCATACCCTGAAAAAAAAAACTTGACTTCCATATCTTACCAAATTGTGGCATTGTTGGTTTATATAATTTGGTTAAATTTATTTTAAAATATTTTCACATTAAGATTTTTTAAAACCTTGGTATGCTATTGTTTTAAAAATGGCAAAAAAAAGTACTCTTTGCCCAGATTAACCTATTATTTACATTTCTTATATTCATGGAAACAGCCAGACCTATCTGTGGGCTCAAATAACTGCAGATGGAAAATATTTAAAAAAAAAAAAAAGCAGCAGCATACCTTTCTGAACATGTACCGTTTTTTCCTGCTATATTTTGTTGTTTAGGGAACAGCAACAGCTATTTGCATGCTGCTCGTAATATATCATGTTATCAAGACCTGATTAATGTATGTGAAGGATGTGCATGGGTTATATGCAAATACTGTGCAATTCCTATAAAGGACATAAGTATATGCAGAACTGGATATCCACTGGAGTCCTGAAAGCAATCCTCTGCAGACAGCAAAGCACAAAGGACACATTACTACATGCATGTGTACATGTTTTCCTAGAGGAAAATCACTATTTCTTCCTTCATAACTAGTAAGTCATTTATAGGAGATCCTTTATGTAAGTAATATGCATATAATAATTCATCAAAGTTTTACATCCGCATCCATAGGACAATGGCACCAGACTACGTATTCAGTGCAGTATTTACTAGACTTCATTAAAGTCTCTGTAAGCAGAGACATCTAGAAACAATGGTATATGTTCAAGAATAGCACATAAAAGTGCAAATGCACCAGCATGAACCTAAAATAATTACACCTTAAGCCAAAACTGCAACAAAATTGCCTAACTCTACAGTAATTTAGTTTTCTAAGCCCAGCCTCACCTTTTCCATTATGTTTCTAAAGCAGTCTTACAAGAGTGTATGGAGATCTACATAATGAGATTTCCAGAGTACAGGAAACTGCTTCCCAGGCACTAGAAGATACATCTAAAAAGCAACCTTAAAACAATGTTGTTTACAAAGTGATGAATCTTAAGAGACCTTTCTGCTTATAACTACAAAATGCTTTAGGCTTTATTTCAAATGAATGATGCATGGCTAGTAATTCGTATGTGACTATAATGATGTTTTGCTTTGTTTTTTCAAAAAGAAACAAATTAAGCAGATTGTGTCATAAAATTTCAATAGAACACTGAAGATCAAACTGAAAAGTATTGTGTTTCTATGCCAAAAAACAAAACATATCATCACCAAAACCAAGAAAGCAGTCTCTAAATCAGTAGATTTAAATGTCCCTTTTTTGTTTTAATTTTAGTTGTCTACAAACAAGATTTAAATCCAAAAATAGAAAAATGAAACTCTTATTTTGTGTTATCTATTTTGAATTATCAACAATTTCAAGCTCTAACTTGCCCATTTAAAATAACATGCATCACTGTGTGTCTATATTCCTGAAAGAAAAAGGTAATCTTAAAGAAACAGTCAAATATACCTTCACAGTATGATACTAGATTTTCTACCTTTGCCTATACTGACAATGCCATGATTCACTTAAATAACAGACTGTTAAACATGTCTGTTATTAAAGGACTATTATATGGTGATAATATTGGGGGGAAATGACCATGGCAAGAGGAGAAAATGGAAAGGAAGCCAGGACAACGGAAGGACAGAATTCCTAATTCTACAAAACTATCACTGAAAAACAACAATACTGATAAAACAACAACAAAAATATTTTTTAAAAATAAAAATATGCATCTATAATGAACTCAAAGTTAATGTTCAGATATCAAAAAAATTGTATCAGTAATGAAAGTATACAAAAACCATACTGAAAGCAATATTCGCAAGCAGCCACAGCAAACAGAACACAAGAATGAAAGCTACTGTAGGAAATGAAGTGTGGCTTTTCATGTCATTCAATCACAGTTCATAGTTGAGTGGTAGGAGTTGCTGTTTGAAGTTTTTTCATCTAGGCAATGAAAATGTCTAATTTCTGGAACTTTAAAATAGCTAGACAGATGTAATTATGCTTTAATTTACATATGAAATAACTACTGAACCCTTATTAAATGTCAAACACTGTATTAGAACTTGGGGATTCATAGTGAATATATGAAAACAGACTGATTCTACTAAAATTAAGCTATAACTAGGAAAAAGATGTGAGAGAAATCTAGAAAAACAGAGAACATACACCTAATGATTTTAGAAAGAATAAGTACTATAATAAACAGATAATTCAAACAGAGAATCATGGAGGTACATTATTTTGAATAGTTGTGAAGAAATGGCATCTGGGCAAAAACACAGGAGCAAGAGTAGGAGAAAACAAGAAATGGGAACAAAACATGATTAAGTTGAAATAGCACAAGAAACGGCATAGCATGAGATGAGGCTGAATCAATACTTATCAGATAATCTTAAAAATAGTGAAATCAGAGAACTTCCAAAAAATAACATACTTCATTGGCACTGAAAGAAATGTTAACGGGAGCCCATCTGGAAGAAGGAAAAAAATTCCTGATGGAGAGCTTCACTAGCACAAAGGAGTAAACAATGGAAATGTTACACAGGTGAGTAGGCATACGACTTTTAAAAAATAGATTTGAAATCTCAAGAATTTTTAAGCCAAACACTAAGGCATGCAGTCATATAGCAAGACAAAGATGAAAAGCTAGTACTCAAAAGGTGGAGTTCCAATATTCGATGCAAAAATCTCAAGACAGTGTCACCAGATACATAAAATAATTAGAGGAAGATATATTCAAATCTTGTTCCACCTCCACTCACCACTGCCCCAAGAACAACCACATTCAATGGAAATTACTTAAATCCTGCCCATTAAAGTTAGGAAAGGAGGCAGTGATGGCAACGCAATGGATTAAGATAGTACCTGGAACGCTTACCTTCTAAATGGACCCTGGTTTGTGTTCCAGCTGCTCTATTTTTTTTTATCAAACTCCCTCTTAATCTGCCTAGGAAAGCAGTGGAAGATGACTCATGTTCTTAGTCCCTGCAGCTACAAATGAAACATTAAGTTCCAAGTCCCTGGTTTTCGTCTGGTCCAGCTGTAAGCACTGCAGCCATTTGGAAAATGAATCAATGGATGAAAGATTCATTTCTACTTTTCCAATACATACATACATATATACATTATCAGACTAGCTAGAAAGCAAGACTTAACTAAAGTGCTGCCTGTAGGAATAGATTAGAAGAACTACAAAGATATGTCATGATAGCACTAATCAAAGTACATGAGAGGAGATAACATAATACAAGGAAAAAGAAATTTCAGAAACTAATCTGAATATTCTAAGCTTGGCAGTAACACTGTCACTTATTTTTTTTTTAAGGAGTTTGCTAAATACTTCATGGACAGTACATTTAAACATGAAGCACTGGCCTCAAAATATAATAGGCAATGATCAATGACAACTACAAATACACATACAGTTATGACAAACTGCTATGTATCCTCATCCCCGAGATTGCACATTTTCTCAACAATGTTATTAACCATTAGTAAACCTGCTTCATACTCCTTTAAGTTAGAATTTGCATGGTCATTTTATTAACATTAATAAAACACATACTATGAGCAGAGCAATCTTTGCATGCCTCTCTAAATCATTTAACAAGGGATTCTGAATAACTGAAAAGTACATGCAAAATAATGGTGTTGAAGAGTCACTTTACAAAATTCTCTAAACTTACAAGTGGTTAATTACATGTTCAGGATAGACAAGTGGATGAGATAAAGATTATTCAGTCAAAAGGTGAAAGGGTAAGATGAAGTTGAGAATAAGATCCTAGTAAAAACATGTAACTGAGTCAGATTCGTAAACCTAATATTAAAAGCCAACATCCAAAAGGCAATGCTCAAGTTCCTGATTATATATTGGGGAGGCAAGATAAACAATACGGGACAGGGAGAGTGACAATGGAAAAGGTCTTTATGGTGCCAATTTATTAAATGCTATGAATCAAAAGGCCATTTTCTGTGTTATTTGCTAGGCAGACTATTATTTTTAAGCATTAACTCTACTTTCAGAAACAACTGCATGTTGAGTTCTTTGCCTTTAATTGAAACTATGCTATTTCACAAATTCTTGCTCTGATTCCATAATATTATTTACAAAGGTATCCGGATGTTTTCCAAGAATAAATCCATTAGAAATGGTACCTTGTTGAGTTACTTAGTCTCAACCATCTGTAGTTTTCATTCTGCTTCTAAATTATGATTAAATTAATCAATAGACTTTTAAAAATGAACTTGTGCCATTTGAGAAATTTGTTCAGTCTTTGGGTTCAGACTTCATGATTACCACGTGCATTTTAGGATTCAGATCAAATCGCTATGACATTTCTTTTTTTATTTTCCCCCAAATTCCACTGCCCTGAAGTTCAAAGTTCACCCAGTGCTTAGACTGTAGGTGTCAGAGGACTCAGGTTCATGTGATGCAATTTCAACAGAATATAAGAACCATGTGCATACTAAGGTTGGGAGAGAAAGGAAACTCTTCTGAATCTAAGGCAAAGGTAGATTCAGGTACGGGACATAGTAAAGCATCACACACGTGGTTGTGTTTTTGGACTCCTGAACCCCCAAGTGCGAGAACAGGAGAGGCTCCAAGTTCCAGACAGGCTCAGATCAGGCAGTTGTGTCCATTTAGGGAATGAACCAGAGGATACAAGATCGGTTTGTTCCTCTCTCAGTAACTATGCCTTTAAAATAAGAAAGGAAGAATGGGCTTAGACTATAGCAGCGGTTGGTGGGGGAATGAACAGTACCCGAAAAGTAAAGAACACCACTCCCCGCCTCAAAAGAGCAAAACTAAAAGAGTGGAAAACACCCACACAAGGAAGCAATAAAGGATTATTCTGAGACTGATGTAGTTTTTATTAATTATATTTAAACTATAGGATGTTTTATGAAATCCTAGGTCAGAACTTAGGGAAACAAAGATATCTTGAAGGAAATGCATGGCGGCAAAGCTACTAACAGCTTATATTAGAATTACTTAGATGGTCTATTGTGCCTCAGGTTCCAGGGGAAGAACTGATGAAGGCCGGAAAGGCTCTATCTGTCCCACAGTGTGAAATGAAACTAATGCCCCATCACATAAAAGAGCAAGAGAAACAAAGTGACATCAATGAATGAGCAATTCACACAATAAACTTTGGCACAGTTGTAGTTTCATCATAAAACCACAAACCATAGAACACTTTAATTACAATTTGTACCTTTAAACCTTCACTGTTTAATGTTTAAGCAAAAGGCAATATGCTGTAAGTGGAACAGTACAAACATACACAAAACACGTTTCCTAATACATTTGGAATCTATACAAATATAATCTAAATGATTTAGTAATGATGATGTTGGTGGTTTATAGTGGTGGCTTTTCACTAATGGAAAAAGTCATTCTACCTATTCCTTGACCCATTCCCTAAATGAATACACTATTTGGATTTAGATACAAAATTGGCATCCTTGGAAAAAAAAGAAAAATAGCAGTAATAATGGATAATAGCTAAGTTCCAAGGATAGGAAACTTGACCCAGTATTAGAAGAAAGAAAGTAAACACATTTATCCTTTCAAAAGAACCATGTCTGGTATGGAAGATAAGGATGTTTAATGAAACATATAATTCATTACAAAATAAAAATATAAGCACAAAGCAAGCACTGAGTATGTGCTTAGAACAACTTAGACAAGTACTGCCTATAATTAACCAAATAAATACTGGTCCAAATTGCCATATACCCTGTCCCAGGAGCTCCAAGTAAAATTAAGTTGAAACTCCACAATTCATTCTGGATATCCTAGAGCCATTTCAAGTACTTCTCATTGGGATGGAAACTGTCCTCTTTACACGGGCATAGGATACAAAGTGGTCAGACTATAAGAGTAATGAGTTAGACAAGGCAATTCATACTAACACGACTCTTTCAGGATGTAGTAAGGGAGCCTTCTCACATAGACTATCTCTGCAGAAGAAAAAACTCACATTGCTATGCTGTAAAGAAAAGCAGGAATGAGACTGAACAAAAATGCAATGTAGGGTAAAGCCTATCTTAGAAAACTCCTTTGCATGTATGCAATTCACAGAAACACATGCAGAACTCTGCACCTTTTTTCACCAAGTCAAAGGAGAGAAATTTAGAAATTACAAGTGAAATTTTTAACTTTTTAAAATTCTCACTAGTGGTAGCAACTTGCCAGTGCTAGCATATCGTTCTGATCATGCTGTGTTTTTATTAGTTCTAATAAAGAATTGCAGCTTTATTTAATGCATCTGACATTGTGCTAATTTCAAGGGAACAGGGGTAACAAAAGCTCCTAAGAGAATTCATTCAGAGCTCAATTCCACTTATCCTCCCACTCCATAGACACAATTGCTAGCATGTGAGTGATTTTTCCACTTAATGGCAGGATTTGATATTACTATTTTCATGTAGATTTGAACTAAATGAACTCAATTCCTTGATTAAACGAGAGTTACTTTGCATGCTTGCCCACTTAGGCATTTTAAACTTAGAGTATATGAGTGCATAATGCAGGGGCTATAGGACGTAGTAGAGACAATTCCATTTTTTTTTTTTTAAGGGCAAGGTCTGCAGCTAAAGCAGGTTTCTCTTTCATTTCACAGATATGTTCTTAAGACCTCAGGCTTCTTCCCAAAAGTCCCTGATGGATTACATCCACTATCAGTGTCAAAGAACCTGCTCACCCCCAGCTTGTGGCTAGTTTTTGAAACAACCTGCAATAGTGTCATATTCTAAAATCACCTTGCACAATTCCCTCGATCAGGGATTGCTATTTTCCTCAGAGAGGTGGTAACCAGTAACAAAAACAAACAAAACCTTGCTGATGATAAGTCCCTCTCCAGGGAGAAGACTGGGGAAAAAACACTAAGGTTTGCATATTTCACATTTTGCTTCAATGCCTACTGTGCTCCATTTCTGATTCACTGCCTCAGTGATCTCATCCAGTCCCACAGCTTTAAATTGCACTGTATCCTGCTGGTTTTTCAATTTCTATCTCTACCCCTGAGCTCCTAGTTTACATCCCAACGCGTTCTTCACATGTCCACCTAGATATCTATAAGCACTTCAAGTGATTGTTCCTCCCACAATCTAGTCTTCAGACAAGGCCTCCTTCCTTGTTGTAATGGCACAAGCTAAGAACCTTTATGTTATCTTTGGTTCCTCTTATAACCCAAATTAATGTCAATGGTTTGCCAAAGTATCCGGAATCTAACCATGCCTCATCACCACTCTCACCATAATAATGAGACCACTGAAATGGTATTTAAACCAACAACCAAGTGTAAATCATATTCCTCATCCCATCTTCAGCATCCACCCCACTGCCAGAATGAAACCATGGAAGCACCACCATCAGCATCCCATTCCCTGTTTTAACTGCCTAATGGCTTCTACTTGGCTCAAACCAAGACCCCAGGGCACTCACAATCATCAGCTCCTGCCTATCATGTCCCTCTCTATCACTCTGCCCCAAACACTGGCCTTACAGAGCTAGATTTTCTCTCTCACTTCCTTGATGTCTACATCACTTAAGATATCTGCACACCAAACTCAAATCATTCAGGTTTCTGTTCAATAGCTTCTCCTTCCAAGTAGCCGTCTCAGCAGGTGACTCATTGAAACACTTGGCTCACAACTTCCCCTATCCAGTATCTCACCATAGTTTTGTTTATCTGGATATTGTTACTGTCTCCAACTAAATGTAAGACAAATAAGTACTCAGAGACAGGCTTACTGCAACAGACTTACAGCAATGGCTAGCATACAGTAGGTGGTAAATAAATATCTGCCAAATATGAACAAATTAAAGCTGAATCAAGCAGACATAATTCTGCAGCAGTTATCAACATAAACCTCAAGATGCAAGTTTGTCCCTAAAATCCAAGGCCTTACAGCATGAAAAGATTGATATCCAGACCAATTAGATCACTATTAAAGTTGCTACAGGTAGCACTTTCTGACTCATTCATTGATAAATTACTACTAGAAAATGTTTTCAAAGATAATCCAACAATGAAAACATCAAGTTGAATCTTTGAAAATCCTATAACTCCCTGTGAATTTCAGCACACATGGACAAACTGATCAACCTTTTACACACTATTTTGGGTTATGAATCAAACATGCAAAGGAAAGATGTGCATCATTTTCTATGAAATTGGTTAACACGAAACTCAATTGGGTCAAGTGCAGAATTATCAAGAAATCTGAGGAAAAAGATCTTCAGAAAAAGAAATGTTCGGGTAGGTAAGATAAAAATTGTCTTTTAGCTAACAGCTGCTATTCACTACTTAAACCAATAAAATTCCAATCACTTTAATTAAAAATTCAAATAGCACCGTAACTATTTTGACTTAAGCTATTAAAAGGAGATGGAAGCCAGAGATCATATCAAATGGAAAATTATAGAAGCATTAAATGTCTTAAGAATTTTCAGCTAAAAATCAATAACTTGAGGGAAGAAAAATTAATAAGCCCTGAACTAGGTAAAAGAAAATGCATCTGTGCTTCTGAGTTAATATTAAGTCCTGCATCATGATAGAATATGTCAAGAAGCTTGCAAATTATAGTGACAAGAATAACTGAAAAAAAAAAGCTGGATTTCTTATGCTGTTAAAAAAATGTGTGTCTCGGGTTTTAATACTTGTGATTATAAGTATAAAATAATTTGTTTCTCCAAACATACAGCTTGCATGCGAAGAGACATGCACGAAAGTGCCCAACTGCTATCCAAAGCACCATAAGATCTGAAAGAAGTGGGGACAAGAGGAGAGGTTCCACAAACTAGTAATGGTGAATGAAATGAAAGTCCTGTTTCCCAGAGGAAGACAGTCCTGAGACTTCAAGAGTTTCAAAAGTGCCAGCTCTGGGAATATGACTGATTTTGTGTTTGTACATGTACACAGCAGATGAAATACTCAACACCTATGAAACATAAGTGTATATGTAAACATTTTGTTTACAAGTATAAACATTTTGTATATTTAGGTTGGATGACAGGTCGAGATATGCTTTCAGTTAGTTACCTTTGTCAATCTTTTCTCAAGTGCCTCAAAAAGGCATTAACTCTTATAGAAAATTATAAATTCTTCAATAGTTTTAAGAAAATAGAACCACAAAGTATCAAGAGAAGTCACTGAACAGGATAACATGGTATTCACACAGTCTAACAAGAAAGCCTTCCAAGTTGTAGTGTGAGGAGTCAGACGCAATGGTAGTGCTGCAATGGTAGGGCAGCAGTTACGTCCTCTGCTTCCTGGAAAAGTTATCTTTTAAAATATAAAATTGTGCTCCTCTCCATTCCTTGCCCTTCCAAGAGCTCCTCCTTCCCTTAAACGACCACCAAAAGACAGAATCAACATATCAACTCCCCATCTCTTAAGAGTTGTTGCCATAAAAAGAGCAAGGAGACATGACCCACACTTATCTCAGGGGCACTGTCAAAGAAATGGTGCTTGGATGCTCAGCTTATCATCAGAATGGCAGGAGGAAGTTACCAGTTCAACCCTTTCATGTCTGGTTCCAGACAAGGTGCTACACTGCTGTCCATTGTGAATGAGTTTTTTCTCTTTTTACCTTTTGAGTCACTCCCCTGAGATGGTTATAAGAGATAACCATCTCCACCATTTTCTTGGGATTTTTCCTGCCTTGGAACTCGCTCCTGCCACTATGGCAGGAGATCTCCGATTTCCTCTTTCCTCCCTTGGAGCCCTCTCTTGCCACTAGGGCAGGAGCCTTTTTCCCCCCTCTTCCTAAAGAAATCCTGCTTTGCAAACTACAAATGTCCACATGAAAATTTGTCTTTGGTGTGAGACAAGAAAAGAAACAAGGTTGCTGCAGTGTTTCGCCTTGAATTCCCTGCAAGAACAGGAGAAATCAGGAAAAGGCTAACAGTGAATCATGTCAGAAGACCAAAGAATTTCACAACAAATCTGCAAGTACGAAAAATTAACTTATTTTTTTAAAAGATGGTGAATGTAGAGTTATATCCAAAAGCATTCTTTTGTAATCTATATCTAAGGTAACCTATTGCCACTCAAAACATTACTTTTTAACAAAAATGAAAAAATTATCTGAAACAGATAACATTTTTATTTTTAGAAATGATTTTTATAGAATCTATTATTCTTGGTAAAATCCATTCCATGTTTATGTCTTGATTATTTCATATATTCACTTAACTGTCGTTGGGTAGGCAGTTAGTTCAGGGTCACGAGCATGGAAGCCATTCCCTGCCTATGTGTTCCCTTCTGCCTAGCTGTGATGTTCACCTGAACAATGAGAGCAGGTGGTACTGCACTGCTGCATGACCATTCCCCTCACAAGCCCCTATAAAGGACCATGATAGGGAGGGGCTTGCTCTGTTGGTCCCCTGCTTCCATGGCTCCGGTACTCTGGTCTTGGCATCCCCAGTACCTGCTTGCTCTCTGGCTTCCTGCAGACAGACCTGAGGACAGGTAGTCCCTGAGCATGGCCCCTGAGTGTCTGTATTCCTTACCTGCTGTTCACTGCTTGGGCAGGGCAATGAAGCTATTATTGCTAAGATGTTCTGTATTTCTAACGTGTATAGTTTCAAGAGTTCCAGGAGAGGGGAAGGCTAGCAGTAATGGAATGTAGGCAGAGAGGCCAAGGAAAGGTGAATGTCTGCAGCTTTGTAAGTGTGCTCAGGTTGTTCACTGTGTGTCTTTTAGGATAACTTATATTTTGGGGGAACCCGGGACATAGGTTTTCAGTTTAACAGATGGACTTCAGGGAAATGACCATTTGTTCCTCTTAGAGTTTCAGTTGACTGGATTGCTATATGGACTTGTGACTTGCTATTTCTAGTGGGCCCTTGTTACCACCAAACTTGGTTAATAAAGACTCATTAATACACCCTAGCCTTGCCTGGCATGATCTCCCACGTACCCCGCAACATAACCAATATTACTTTGTCATTATAGGCCAAAAGCTGGGCCATTTTCTAGGAAAAAACAATGAGCATGACTCCAGCCAACAAAACATTCAAAACATAAGTGAAGTGAACACTATAGTTTCTTCTAAAAGTCACTTAAAAATATGAACAGAGTACTAGGCAATGGAGAGGAAGGACAGTGATTTTTCATATGTAATAAAAGCAATGTAAGGGAGAGCTTTCAAGATAGATGGGGAATACAGCATATTGACACCTGACGCCGTGCCTTCAGAAAAGAGAAGACATGAGGTGGAAGTAAATGACGGAAAATCTTACATGGAAAGACCATATATGCTGGGTGGGTGGCAAGGGGATACAGGGGCAGAGGAAATTTGTGGGGATGGTGAGTCTGCTCAATGACTTTACTGCAGTAACAATGGTTTCACTGAAGTACTCCTAGGTCAAGACTAGTTAAATTCTTTGTCGTATGAGTTTCTCACTGTAAGTTACACTTCAGTGGAGCTCTTTCTTTAAGACTGATCACTGGTGTAGGAATTTTGGACAATGACATTCACGTCTGGAAAGACAATTACAAGTTGAGATAGCCAGTGAAGGCTTTCCAGTGGCATTCCACATTTTATTTCACTTCTCCTCAAGACTATCCACGTAATCAATCTAAAGAATTCAAGCAACTGCTACTTTCTGTGATCCAAGTAAGCACAGCACATATCTAAGCCAGTAACTGAGTCACACAGGACTTGTTTATTTCAATACTTTAAAACCAAACATCAAAAATAAAAACAGAAAAATAATTGGTAAGTAGTCAGAAAAAGTACTATTTACAAAGGAATGTCAGAAAGATTATTTCTGGATCTCCTACAAACTAGAAGGCCAACAAAAAAATAAAGCAGATACTTATAGGCAATTGTAAGAGGACATACAAATAACCAATAAACATGTAGTGAGTGCCTCAAATTCAATTAATATTCAGAAAATTTAAAAATCAAGTGAAAACAGAACAATAAAAGTATTAGTGATGGTGCAAGAAGAATAGCATAAATTAATAGGCTTCCTGGAAGGGTGAAAAATACCATTTTATTTAGCATTTCAATTTTAGGACAAAACAAAGATTTTAGTAACAAAAGCTAAATTGTATAAAGAGCTTATAAGATCGTTTGTACATATCTACTACACTAATTTATATTCTAAATAGAGATTGGCACTATTTTTGTCCTTTGACAGAAATCCTGAATTCCTGGAACTTCTGAATACCTCATCTTATATGACAAAAAGGAAATTGCAGATGTGCCTAAGATCCTTGAGATGGGGACAACTATCCTGGATTATCTGGGAAGGCACAACATACAGAGTTCTTCCTTATAAGTGAAAACAGGAGGGTTAAAGGAGTCATGAACGAAGCCTGTGGACCACAGGATACAGAATGGGATCAGCCTCTAGGTGAACAAAGCAAGCACACCAATTCTTCCCCTACGGTCCTCAAAAGAATCACAGCCTCACTGACCCATCTTCTGCTTGCAAACTCTAGAATTTTATTACAAAAAAAGAGGCAAAGAGGCAAAAGGAAGGAGAGGGAGAGAGAGAGAGAGAAAACAACTCCAAGAAAATGTACTTGGAGTAAGCTTGTGGTTATTTGTTGCATGGGGCCATGGAAAACCAATACATTTCTGCTTCATATTAAGAAAACAGATTAAAAAATTCTTTAAAATCATTCAGTTAATAAGTTACAGCTAAGATTTAAAGCCAGATTATGCTCATAACTATGATACATTGCTTTCCCATACATATGCAAACACACATCCAGAATTATTTTTTAAAAAACCCTCAATTAGCCATCCTTCATTAATAGATTGAGGAAAAAAATGTAACAGCTATGATTATAAAACAAGATTTCACAATCAACACAAAAAATTTAAATACATGGCAAAAAACACAGAACAATACATTTTTTCAACATGCACATGAACATACATACATACATTGGTAAACACAAAGAAACAGGATTCAAAGCACAGCGAGCTGCTAAAAATGACAATTTGCTGCAATACAGTAGAGAAAGTAGGATACGTGGAACTTGCGCAATGCATTCAGTATTTTTATGTTTGAATGTTTTACAACAAGACTACTGTGATATATTTTAAAACAAGGCATTTTTTAAATGCAAAGAGATATGCATGAACTTCTATTTCTTCATTAAATTAAGACCTACTGCAAGGCATTTAAAAGTCCTGCCCTACAGTGACACCAAATGGTGACAGATCAAAATACACCACACAAAAGAGGACATTTGTTCAATTCCATCTTCCTATAAATGTTGGATTCCTTTGAAGAATGGCTGCTTAGCTAAATTAAATAATATTGAGACAAATACTCAAAAACCTAGAATTTTTAATCAAAGAAAACCTACTATACCAAACTTCAAATGCAAATTTCAGGCCTCTTTCCAAAATCAGCTAATCTTCTGATCCCTCAGAATATTTACATAAATCATTTCTCACAGTTAAACCATGTCACTGTGAACACTGTGATTTTACTTAATGGCTTATTGATCAAAGAAACACTGCAAATATGAGAAATGCAGTCATACAAATAAAGTCTGGTTCCACTTCACAGGCGTCGTCAACCTTTGGAAAGTAGGCAATATTTTCGGCAGATGGATGAGGGGATGTCACGGGGCTGAAGAGGAAAAGAATCCAAGAGACACAGGCAACTGATCCAATTAGTAACAGTTTCTAGGAGGTCTATTGTCATTTCTTAATCTATTGATAAAATTAAATAGGAGCTACTGCAATCTAAATACAAACCAATTTCCCAATAGAAATTTCTGCCCTCAACTTTCTAGGGAAAAGCGTATGTCAAATTAGCACAACCGTAGGAAATCAGTGTCCTCTTCCAAAAACCCAAACCAAAAACTAACAGCCATGTAAATAGTTTTACTCCTTCAAAGTTTGCTATAAATGGACACAGAGAGCAACTTTTTCTCAGAGAAACCCTTCAAAATACCACTTGGTAAAGAAACCATTAGTTAACACTAAATCAGATTTTCAGGTTTTTCAAAAAATCTGTTTGCTTGTATTTTTTTGAAATGCAGAGATAAAGAATGAACATGAATATGCTACTGGCTGACTCGCCAAATGCCTCAACAGCAAGGACTGGACCAAATGAAAACTAGAGCATGGAACTCCTCCTGGTTTCCCATTAGGGTACAAGGATGGAGCCACTCCCAGGCCACATTAGCAGGAAGCTGAACTACCGAAAATCAAGGCTTCCCAGCAGCACTCCAACCTGGAGTACGGGCATCCCAAGCTGCAGCTTAACCTGCCTGCTGCTCCCATTAAACAGAAAACATAAATGTACCAACACAAAATCAGGTTGCTATTATTTAGCCCCAAGGCTTTGATTCAGATCTTTGGATTTCAAGTTCATATTGCAAAATGGCTAAGAGAGAGAATTTTCAAATGTTCTTGTAATAGAGAGATGACAAATGTTTTAGGGATGAATTTCCCAAATCCAAGGCTTGAGTTCAAGTTCCAGGACCACTTTGGATCCAGTGTTTTTCCAAATTGCACACAGCGAGGCAGCAAAGGATGACTTGGGCACTTGAGTCCCTGCTACTTAATGTGGAGACAAGGGCTGGGATTGACCTTTTGACTCCTGGATTAGTCCAGCCCAGACTCAGCTGTTGCAGTCATTTAGTTGGTTTAACAGATAAAATATCTCGCTCTTTCCTTCTGATTATGTGTGTATGCATGCACATCTACCTTTCAAATGAAGAAATGAAACAAGTAGCTCTGGGCTACTGACTAACAGTAGCACATTACAAAAAAAACCTTTTAAATTCAAATATTATTTCTGATACATTCTAAAGAAACTTAAATGACACCACACTTGTCCTTAACATTCTGTGAAGACATTGGGATGCATGTATCAATTTTGAGTGCCTGAGCTGGACACAAGGCTGCATTCCCAGCTCAGATGTCAGCTTCCTGCCCCTGTAAACCCTGGGAGCCAGCAGGTGGTGACTCAGGCACCTGAGTCCAAGGCACCTGCGTTGGAAAGCAGCCTGGCCCAAGCCTCAGCTGCTGTGAGCATATGGGGAATGAGCTATTAGAATGAAGAAATCTGTCTATCTGCCACTGAAACATAAATATTTCAAACAGTAACATAAAGGGAACTTCAATGTCCTGTAAAGGTACATTTTTTTTTCCACATAATTCTACCAGAAATGAGAGTTGCTTATCTAAAACAATTTTGGAGAATTGAACCAGGATCTGAAGTTTGACACAGGTTTAAAAACGCATTTAATAATTCATGTAAATCAATTTGAAATGGTAAAAATAAAAATGTACACTATGTAAAGTATCAGAATTTGACTTTATGCTCATTTTTGTTATGATGCTTATGCTGTACAACATATTTTTGGCCTATAGAACCTGAATATGAAACACAGCAAACAGAAACTTTGAATATGACGGAAACAAATGAGAAGAGTCAAGATTTTTGTTCTATTCAGAACTGTGAAAGAGCTAAAGCTAACCCAGTCCATTTTTTACGATTTTCCTGGTAGAAATAATTTCTAAACTAGGTACATTTCAGCTCAGTCTTATAAATGAGGAACACATTGGAATGGTTTCAAGTCTTTTCTAATACAATATTTAACATCAAAAGTTACCAATTACACATTTTCACGTAATATCATACGTATTTTCAATTTAGTATACATGGAAAATATAAAATTGCTAGGCTTCATGTGCTTTTAATTAAAAAATCAAAAGACATGAGAAAAAATCCACACTTAAATAATCAATGGTTCAAAACTTAATTCCTCACTTACGCACCTACATTCATACTGAAGACAAGGCAAGTGGAGTATCTAACAGAAAGCAGGCAAAGGACAAAATGCCTAGGGAACCTAAAACAGAGCCAACCAACAAATACAGAGAAAAGGAGAAAAGGCAGAGAGAACAGCCTGGAGAACTGGGCTAAAAAGTAACAAGTATTTTTGTTTTCTTAAAGACAGTGAGTTTCAAAATCTTAGAATAAAATCTGTAAGATGAATAGGAAGGATTTCTGTTTTCTGTTGTACATGGAGCTTTGTGACCTCTGAGGGTAAGAGAGCTAAGCAGACTCAATTTATGATGAGATAGGCAGGTGTGTGAGGACAAAAGCCAAAAACACGACAAATAGGGTATACCGGCATACCTGTTACATCAACCTGACTTTTCAAAATTATATTACCTACAATCCCATCCTTGCCTAGAGACTAGAAATATTACTGAAGATGAAAGGTGAAAAATAAACTTATTAAGAACTTGCTACCATAAAGTATCTTTATGATGACAGTAACCAACCTAAAAATAATTCAACGGCAAGAGAAAAAAAAGCTGGAAAGGAAAACCTGATAAAAACCTTAATGTTTCACTTACAATACAGCTGTAATACATACCATTGGCAAATCTATTCTCACCTCTCTAGAGCCAGCCTCCATAATAAAGGAGGCTTGAACAAGATGATTATCAAGGTGTCTTGAACATTTTTTAATAACTGAATTCATTTTCCACTCTCATTGCCAAGAAAGAGACAATATTTCTAATTTCAGAATCCACACCATGAGATGAACTCGTGATTAGAATGAGACACTGAAATATGTTGAAATGCACAGTTCCAGAATAAATCACAAACATACTCTCTATTCATAAGGAGGGGTTTTTATTTTATACCGTGCCATTAAATAGAGAACAAAAGAAATGTCTTTTAGACATCAATTAAGGTCAGAGTTTCCATATTTAAACTCAAGGTAATTTTTCACCTAATATCCTTAGGTTTAGGAGGAAAAAAAAAAAAGATCATGATGAACGCTAGAAATGATGCAGTAACAATGTGTGGAAAGCCTTAGGTTTTCTATGTCTTATGCCCAAGTGGTGTATTTATCAATCTCTTCAAAGAGTTCACAGGGAGACATGTACTCACCACAACAGCGAACTGCTCAGGTTCACATAAGCTGCTGTAGTCACTCTTGAACTGAGATAATGAATTTAATTGTTCTTGATCAGGAAGATGCTTTATTAAGTTCTAAAAATTGAAACAAAAGACTGTCATGACCAAATGTATTTCTCAAGTTCTAGGCAAGTGCATAAATTATAGAATGAAAACCATTACAGAAATTAATCCGTGATTTTATTCCTGGGGAATCTCCTTTACATTAAGCCATAAGCAACACTCCTTGGCATCTTGAGAACAGTAAATTTTCCTCTTCTCTACCCAAGAGTTATTACATATTCAAATCAAGTACTCCTGAATGTTTATTTGATTAACTTATAATTGAGAAAGAAGTGCTCGACGTATACCAAAGGAACAGCTTTCTCACCTGGATAAATGTGATGCATTACGCTGCAGCTTCAGGGAATTAAATGTCAGAAATTTCAGGCAAAGCCAAACATATTTTAGCACTTCACTCAGGGGGGGAAGAGAAATCATCAGATTGCTACTAAACGGTGAGGCAAAGAATAGAAATCAAGGGAATTTTAATGACAGTGCTTGTGAGATTTAGTCAGTAGGATTATGGTTTTAACAGGAAAAATGGAAGGCATCTCTTAAAGACAAAGTAACTTTTTGATGTAAAAGAAAACTTTAGGGCAGTGGGCGAAGACACAAAAGGAACTTGCAGAGAGGACCTGAAGTGCCCATGGTGCTAATGGCTCTGCCTGTCTCCTCTACCGTCTGGAGACCACAGATTCCTGGGAAAGTTCTGACTCCTCCATCCACGCTCAGCCTTCCCAAGCGGCACATTTACAAAAAAGAAACACACATAACTATGCTTTCCTCACAGAGCTCTACTTGTTAAACAATCCGCTGAACAAGTACTATTACTATAATTGTATGAATACTAAAATTAAGGAGGGAAAGAAAGAATGGTTAGTACTCAGAATTCCAGACTATGACGTCAATAAACTCTGCCCAAGTTCAAAGTCATATGCAAATGATAATAAGTCACCATCATGTTATATGAATCATGAATAGGAAATCCCCCTTGGTGGCATTAGTTGAAAACAGCACTGGGGAATGTGATCCTTTAAAAGTATTTAGATGCAAGCCCA
This sequence comes from Ochotona curzoniae, assembly GCF_017591425.1. NCBI lineage: Eukaryota > Metazoa > Chordata > Mammalia > Lagomorpha > Ochotonidae > Ochotona > Ochotona curzoniae. The sequence continues at coordinate 34,309,700 of NW_024466502.1, read as the reverse complement.
ATACAGTAGCCTACTGGCTACAGTCCTTGTCTTTCACGCACTGGGATCCCTTATGGGCGCCAGTTCTAATCTCAGCAGCCCGGCTTCCCACTCAGCTCCCTGCTTGTGGCCTGGGAAAGCAGTCTAGGATGGCCCAAAGCTTTGGGACCCTGCACCTGCGTGGGAAACCCAGAAGAGGCTCCAGTCTCCTGGCTCTGGATTGCTGCAGTTCCAGCCATTGTGGCTGGCAGAGGAGTGAATCAGCGCAAAGCAGATCCTCTCTGGATATCTTACTTTCCAATAAAGATAAAATAAATCTTTTAAAAAAAGTATTTAGATGGAAGTACAAAGCCACTGATTCATTGTGTACATTTAGACAAAGCCTTGGTTGACTGGGCAAAAACAAAGAGGGTGGCAAATTAAGATCAGAGTCACCAGAGGCATTTACACTGAGACGGAGTAAACTGAATGAAGGCAAACTATTCACTCCTTGCAATGGCCATTTCTCTTACTAGAACTGCTTGAAATCAAAAACATTGTTTCTATTTTCTTCTGAGAAATCTAGCTGACAGCAGCACCAAGTTGTCTACCATATCTCGTCGCTACGTTTCTTTAGCATCTTTTCAGATGATCATCACATCTCCTTGAATATTTTTAGTTAATAATTAGAGTTTAACATCTGTCATACAGTATTACTTCTTTACTTCGGTATTTTTTGTATTCTAATGTGAAGCATCCCAATTTGTAAAGTACAGGCCCCTCCTTCCTTTGATCTCTCCTTGCCAAATTTTTCACACACTCTTGACAAATTACGCTCTTGTCAAATTAAATTCTACACAGTGGTCCACACACACACCCCAATGTTTCCCTCAAAGCTTGAAATATTTTTGTATCAGAATAACTGTTGCTAGCACCATTTGTAAGTAAGCCTCTAGGGTCCCCTGCCTCTACATCAGAGCACATTCTGCAACCATCCTCTAGTGCTAAACCAATCTTCATACAGCTATGCTCATCTTGTTTCATAATTATATTTATAAATGCCACCTCCCGTGACAAAATATCAATTCCAACAATGCAAGGTCTCTCTGATTAAGCCTCATATGATACCCTGCACATACAAAATAAAATGAAATATTTGCAAAGTGAATTAGCAAAAGACTGATGGGACAAAGGTGATTAGATAGAGAATGATGCAGGAAAATGGCATAAAATAACACTGCAGACCTTTTGTTTTATGTGATTACATACAGCCATTGGAGTGAAGAGAGTCACGCAAAATAATACTCTGCTTCATGTCCACTTCAAAACAGGCAGCTCCTCATGCTAAAATATGGGATTTTTTAAGGATAAAAATACCATGAATTTTTCAGGCTTTATTTTTTCATAACTAAGAAGAGACTTTGTGTAAGATAAATGTTTAGGTTTCAAGTTCAAAAGCCTAGTTTAATAGCAGTAAATATGGTAGGCAGAAATAATGACACTGTCTCCAAAGAGGTCCACGTCAAAATCTCCACAACCTGGAAAAACACTGGATTACCTGGACAAAGGCATGGGATTAGGGATGCTGGCAACTGAGTCTAGATTGAAGTGCTTATCTTAGGCTGTACAATGTCCAATGTCTTTCTTAAGCAAAGAAAAAAGAGACAAAAGAATACAAGGAGAGGGAGAGGTGATTATGAAAGAAAGGAACAGAGGCTTGGCTTGGAAGACGCACAAAGCTGTTCGGGAGGTAAGGAATGTGGGCAGCAATGAGCTGAAAAGGAAAATGAACTAGATCCCTCCCTAGAGTCTATACCCAAAGAACACAGGTCTGCCAACACTTTGGCTTTACCACAGTAGGGTCTGTGCCAGACACTCATTTTACAGAAATACTAAATGATAAATTAGTGTTATTTTAAGCCACCAACTATGTGGTAAACAGCTATAGCAGCAACAGAAAATAAACGCATTCTGAAATGAAATGAGACTGAAAACATTTAAGACATTAATTTTAAAATGCACTTTATTGGGCTGGTATGGCAAGCTAACCCTTGACCTGTGGTGCCAAATTCCCATGTAGGTGCCGATTGGAGTACCAACTGCTTCACTTTCAACCCAACTCCCTGCTGATAGCCTGGGAAGGCAGTGGAGGACAGCCAACTGCCTTGGTTTTTGCACTCCCAGGGGAGATGCACTGGAAGTTCCTGGCTCCCAGCCTGAGATCAGCCCAGCTCTGGCCGTTATGACAATCTGGGTACTGAACCAGCAGTTAGAAGATCTCGCTCTGTCTCTCCCATTCTCTGACTTTTGAGTAAATAAATCTTTTATTCTTTAAGCATCATTTTTTTTTCTTGACAACAAAACAGCAAAATCACCCAAAACAATCATTTGGTTAGGGTAAAAGTCAATATGTAAATGTTTAAAAATTGATTATAATGCAAACATGTATTAAGATGAAAAATATCATCTGCAAGAAGTCACATATATAAACAATTAAAAAAATAAAATCCAGTGAAACAAACATACTACAGTGAGGAAAAGGGTACTTGAAGAAGAGCTGACTTAGGTAGTTCATCATATCCAGAGAATCACAATACAAATCACCAAAGAGACAATGATATCTAATATTTGGAATAGAAGGAAACAGAACTTCTAAAGAGAGCACTTATTGATGAAATTAAAGTAATTAATAACTTACATTATTTATTTACATTAGTATCCATGATTTTTATTGCTAAAATACTATTTGTCCATGAAAACCCATTATTAGAAAAAAGATGTTAAACAGATGTTAAAACAAGATGTTAAGCTGTAGATTGTCTTACTCTTCAATCCTACAATCTATGAAGGTATATATTATTTATCCCTTATGTAGAAATCCGCAAGAAATTGATACATTAGCATTAAATAGATGTGTGTGTGTGTGTGTGTGTGTGTGTGTGTGTGTGTAGTGGGTGAAAAAATTGTAAATTATTTCTGGGGGCTGGTGTCATGGCATAGAAGACTAATCCCCAGGCAGCAGCACTAGAATCCCATATGGGCACTGATTTGTGACCTGACAACTGCAGCCACCTTCTTAGAACCTGGAAAAGTAAAGAATGGAACAAGTACTTGGGCTGCTACACCCACGTAAAACTTAGAAGAGGAAGAAGCTCCTGGCTGCTGGCTTTGGACTGGCCCAGTTCCGGCCATTGTAGCCATTTGGAGAATGACAGTTTTTCAAATAAAATGTAAAAAATCTTAAAGATTTCTAAATTACTCCAGAATAGTAAGAAAATAATCTCCAATTTTCCTAACAGCACAAATTATTTGAGTCTGGTTGCTAATAAAAGCAAACATAAATAAAATATCCTGTATAGTAAGACAACTTCATAAGCTTACGAATTACACTTGAAAAGGGTTACAAAAACAAATTTAAACTTAAATTATCAGTGTTAACTGTAACCAAAGAGATACCTAAAACATATAATACAACTTGTGTATCAGAAACATTCACTTAATAATAGTATTATAGTTTTACTGTTAGAAAAAATGCACAATCTTATCTCTTGACTATACATAAGTTATGTTAAAACTATTATGCAGCAATGATTTTCTGGTTGAATGAAGAGGGTTAAGAATCTTACTTCACTTACAGATTTCTACTCAATGAAAAGTTTGCGATGAAAGATTAGAATTTAAAATTCTGCCTATTTACCTGAATCATAGACTCTGCCAACTGTGTTTCATCTACTTCCAATATCATCATTCTGATTTCTTCATAGGGTACTCGGAAAGAGCTCAGGAAGATCGCTAGGACAGAGTGGTGGAGAAAGGTTTTTAATGAATCTGGTAATAAAATTTGACATGTAGTTCTATCTATTACATCAGAAACAAATTAATGAGAGATTTCAGTACTTAATAACTACTTTGGGAAAAACTTCAACGTATTTTATATTCTTTTCCACTTGTATAGTTAGTATTTAAGTAATACTACTACATGATGTTACTCTAAGGTTGATTGATTTAAAGATTTTACTCATTTATTCTCATTTTCTTTGAATGAGACAGAAACCTTCCATTCACTGGTTGACTTAGCAGCTATCTGCAGCAGCAATGGCTGGGTGATGCTGAAGCAGGAGTCTGGAACTCTGGAGGCCCAAGCACTTCAGCCATGACCTCCAAGAGTGTGCATCAGCAGGAAGTGGGATTGGAAGGAGAGCCAGAACATAAAATGCGCATATACCTCAAGCAGCAACTTACAAGTATAAAAAATAACTCCCCCCAAATTGGTGTTTATAACCTTAGTTTGTTTACCGAAGGGAGAGAGCCAATTTTCACTTAATTGAAAAATGAAACATGTTAGATATATTGTAAAATTTTATAACACGAATGGATAGAGTAAAAAATATAACCTCCATGAGTGAAACTGACATTTTGAGATTTGATCATTGCTTACAGCCTTTGTTTACACCCTTTACCTACTGCAGAAGGTTAAGTTTGTGATTCTGAACTGAAAGTACGTCATCATAAAACTTTTTTGAAAAGGAGGAAGAGGGAGGGGGAGAACATGGGCAAGAGGAAGTGGGGGGTATCACTAAGTTTATAAATCTCCTTTGTAAAATACATAAAATTTTCATCTTATATAAATTAATATGAAAAAAGTTTAAAAACTTACAACAAGAACTATACAACCCCAGTATGTGCATGTAATATCTGAGTAAACAAAAGGGAAATACTTCAAAAAGTTCTACAGAAAATAAATTTAAAAGTTATTTCTTTACATGGAACAAGATTTTGAAATCCAAGCGTAGTTTATTCATAAGATGTACCTTTCATAAGCTTTCTGAAGTCCACAAAGACATGATCAAATTTTTTGCACAAAAATAAAACATTCTTTAGTCCTATTTTCGATAACATTTTTATGCCTCCCAGTACATATGACTATGTGTATCTTTCAGCTCTACAAATTAGTTCACGAAAATATTTTTTTAAAAAATGTGAAGCAGTACCTTAACAGTTTCATAATAGTAGAACCTATTTAGAATTATTGCAGACAATATGATACAAAAATAGCCTTTGCATGCAACTAAAATACGTAATTTTTATCCTTATGGATTAGGTGGATTACTATTTTGTTACTGAAAATTCTAAACATTGACATTGTACTCGCTTCATCAAATTTGTATTGTTGTAACCATGATCCTCCAAAAAGCTACCTTGGGGGATGGTGCTCTGGCCCAAGGGCTTAACTCCAGCGAATAGTCCAAGCACCAAGTCAGCTTCCTGGTTGGCAATATTCTATTAAATATTCTCACGTGTTGTTTTCCGGAGAAGTGCTGCCTACTAACCCCTTCAGATGAGAAAATTGCACACTACATGCTTAGTTTTCTCGATTCAGTCCACCCACACTTTCCCTTGACTGACTTTAATTTCCATTTTACTGTAACAAATCATAAGAATAAGTAAAAACAGTTTAGTCCTTTCAATGAATTATCAAAATTGAGACTCCTGATTGTACAAATGGGTATAAAGTGTAAATTCAAAATTTACTAACTTTACAATTTCAAAAACTGCATGACCTCAAACAACTGTGTAAACATGATGAATGTGTTAGCAATAAAATATACATAATATATGTAACAAAATGTAAACAAAAGTAGGAAAGACAAAATAGGAGAATTTGCTTTGAAGAAAAGCCAATCTGGTTTTACTTCCGCCATCATTTGCTCACTACTTTCAAGTACCATTCTATTGCAGAACATTAATTGAAAGCACATTAAGAACAAAGATCAATTGGGTGTGTTGTCTTCAATAAACTGTTTTTTGAAAGGACTTGTATAATACGTAAGAGCAAAAAAAGTTAGATGATTTAAAAAGGACTTAACATGTAAAGTACTTCACAAGTAGAGAATTCATTTTTAAAATAATTTTTTAAAGTTACAGAGGATAACAGCAGAAATTCAAGGTTAAGGCCTAGAAAGGGCTATTAAAATTAATCTTGTTACTAATAAGCATCCTTCAAAATGTGATTACACAGATCCTAGCAGGAAGTTTTAAGTTTAGTCATGTAGCATAAAGATTTTAGAAACAGGATTGTTTTCAAGGGAATTCCTAAATATTTAGGCTTTTATATTAATTTGTAGATTCCAAAATTTTTTTACTTCTAATGCTCACTCAAAAAAAAAGAAAAAATTGGGAAAACCCATGAATCTTGCAAAACTCCCGAGCTTCCTCTTGATCCCAGAATACCTGTTGTGTATCTTCAATAAGAGTCTAGAGTCTTTGCTACATTCCTTGCATGAGTTCAAAAAACAGGAAATCTAAACCACTTTTAAACAAAAAGGAAATACATGAAACACTTTAACCCTTCCTTCCCATACCTGTAGAACATTGTAGTGGAGGAATCTACCCATTAACTTTGCTTCAACAAATTTTCAAGTAAATTTCTCTATTTCAATATCACTACGCTACTACTGACTGTTTCACTTGAGGTTATCTCATTTATAACAGTTGTCACTACCCTAATTGAACCTTCTTAGAATTCAGAATCTCAACACTCTGATTTCTATAGACAAAAACCAGCTGTCAATCAAACTAACTACAATAAAGTTCACAGGCTGCTAAAGCCTCATTAAAGCTCAAATTAACACTTCCTGCAAAAGTAATCCTGAAAATGAACTACATAATACAGCAAACTCTAAATTCTAGAATTTGAATCATGTACTTTTAAAAATTATTCTTTGAGATAAACACCTAAGCTAGTTCAACAAGTCTGACAATTCCAGAAACAAATCTTTTTAAAAATGGTATTTCTTCAGGAGCCATGACAACACTGTTGGAGGGTAAGCACTCTCAGTTCCAATGCAGGTCACAGACATTCGTCCACACAAAATCATCCCTTTTATGTCCAACGACAGAAGCGCTAACATTATCTAAGTCAATATGCAGTGCTTCAAACTGAGACAATGCTTTATATGGAAGAACATACCCTGAAATGTATGTCAAAATCTCAGTGGTTTAAGCACACATGCAACATTTCCCATGGAGAACAGATGCCTACTGTATGTGGCAGGCATGAAATCCTGGTAATTACGATCCTCTCTTCAGGTTGGCCAGCCATCTCTGGTTGCTATTCCAGGTGCCAGAGGGAAAGAGACCTTTGCAACTTCTCCTACCTCCAAAGTACATGCTTCCACCCACAAGTGATGTAACCTTCACTTACACGTTGTGACTCAAGTTTCAAACAGCGATATCTAACTGGCAGTTAGCAATCTGCAGTTTGTGCCCAAAAATAGAGGAATGAATGTTGCTCAATAGGTTTAATGCCTCCACTTGGGATCTTAGTTGCCTACACTGTAGAAAAGGTATGATCATCTGTCATGGTTACCACGCAGGGGAGGTGGTTCCAAAACATTCCCAAAGAATGTCAACTCTACTTCAAAAATAACTCCTTCTTTAATCAGTAACAAGGATATTAACCCTCTCATTGGAGAATTGTCTTTTCACAGGAGGGATGTCACTGACAGGCAGACTAAATGTGACATTACTCTTCATCCCTACTGATTCTCCATTCTATCTCCCTCTTGCAACTTCAGAAAGCATTAAATACACAGATCATGTTATCTCAGCCACAAGCCAAGCTGTAAGTGATGCATAAAACACAGCTAGAAATGAATAAAAGTATTTGCTTTCTTCTCTCACAGCAATTCAAGCAGGAAAACAATTCAGAACTAAGTATTTAACGCCTGTAATAGTATTTAAATCTAAAATATTTCCAGTCAGTACTTTTTAGGAAAGTGTTTAAACTGCTCAGATGGAATAATGGAATTCATTTTACCTATTGTTCTTATTTCTATTAATATTCTAGCCTCCTTTGTGCATCATCAACTATCACAAACTGTAGAGATTCTAAGGTAGAAAAATACACCATCAAAAGCACCATGTTACAAAACGATGGCATTTCCTACATCGAAAAAGGAGTTCAAAAGGAAGTTCTTTCAATTATGGGAGCTAGACTTGCCTATGCCTTCAAATTTTGAAAAACAGGACCTCATAATCGGCCAGAGGGAGAGCTATCTTAATTATTTATGTAAAAAATTTAATAAAATGAAAAACTAGTCATGAACAAATTGAAATAATTTACAAGTAATATCTCCAGTGTGCTTTGATAATGCAACGGTACTAAAACAATACTTACAAAGGTTCTGGGCAATTTTAGAATCTAGAAACTTAAGTTCTTTAATTTTTTTCTTAATAGCTTTCTTCTCTTCAAAATCTTCCTCTTCTCTTTTCTCTGCAAAATCAAGAACAGATCTTTATTAGGGTAGTAAGACACTCAAGTGGGACAGGAGGGAAGTGAACACTCCATCATCAAATGAGCTAAAAAACATAAAAGGCCTCTAAACCACAGCTATAAACATGGTGGTGTAACAGACGCACCAAAACCTAAATTATTTCAGATAAGAACAGGTGGTTTTCATGCTAGAAAATTATTAGAGATAACTATTTAAAAGAGCTAACAGGAAAAATGAAAATTAAACTAATGAAAAGTAGTCAGGGACACCAATACACGAACAAACGGAAGGGTAAATATGGTAAACTCATTTAAACAGCTCATAAAACTGCAAAAATATAGACTCAAGATGCAATAAGAAATTAGCTCTAAGACTGTTCAACAAAAACTCATTTTGAGACATCATGCTTATTTTAAAATGTCATATACAAAATTGGGAGGGTAAACTACAATTTTTTCAAAGCTTTGAATAATAGCCAAAACTCAATACTCAACGTGTTTTTAAAAAATCAATAAATGAATTGAACCGCTGGTTTCTGGATAGAAACACAGCAATAAATGCATCATCCTAGGCAAAAATTAAAGGCCTGTGATTACATGATGGCATATATTCATCAAGGTTAATTGCTATAATACAATGATCCTATCGTCTTTCTTTTGTGTCCATGACCAGCAGTTACAGTGGTGGAAGTCAATCATCTTAGTAACATCTTCATAACAAAAACCAAAACCCAAGGTGCTTAGGTAAATACACCGAAATAAATGTTAAAAGCTCATTTAAGTGATAACTGCTCTAAGATTTTCACATATATAAGATGATACATTGCATTTTATTAGTCAGTGGAATTATATGGTAATTACATGCTTTGACACATAGTGTGAAATGAGGACTGCATTTAACATTTTTCAAAATACTCTTTTAAAAAAGATTTGTTTTCTTTTTATTTGAAAGTCAGATATACAGAGAGAATAGAGAAGATCTTCCATTTGTTGATTCACTTCCCAAGCAGCCACACTGCCTGGAGCTGCACTGATCCAAAGCCAGCAGCCAGGAGCTTCCTCCAGGTTTCCCATAGGGTGCAGGGTCGCAAGGCTTTGAGCTGTCCTCAACTGCTTTCCCAGGCCACAATCAGGGAGCTGGATGGGAAGCTGGGCTGCCAGGATTAGAACATGCGCACATACAGGATCCCAGCGCATGCAAGGCCTTGAGGACTTTAGCTACTAGGCTACAGTGCTGGGCCCTCAAAATACTTAACCATTTCTGTACCTTTTCATGGATAAAAAGCAAGCACCCATAGGGAAAATCCAGAGGCACTGGACAGGCAGGACTCTGGCCATTGCAGCCATTAGGGGAGTAAACCAATGGATGGAAATCTCAGTAACACAGATTTTGAAGCAGATACATATTAATAAATATTAAAAGGGAAAAAAAATTGGATTTGAATCTCAGAATAATGAGAGGTCACTGAAGATTTAAGCCTGTGAGAGACATGAAGAAAAATGCAAATTTCAAAGGCCAACTGGAAGAGTAACAAAAATGAGAGAAGGGGCAAGACCCGAGAGCAGAGGTACCACGGATGAGAGTGAATGGGACGCTCGGCCACAGAGCAGCGAGAGGGGGAAAGCAGAGCAGCTCCCAAAGGAGAGCGCACAGGGAGCCAGACCAAACAGCAGCCTAGCTCCAACCCGTCCCCTGCATTTCAGAACATATCAAACTACTTACTCGCAGCATCTAACAAAATTCTTGACAGATACACACTGTTCCTCTGTTCTTCCTCATCTCAGAAAATGCTTTTACTGCAGGGCTTAAGCGATAAGCTTATTTTTCCACTATTCCCTTAATACAACATCCAATCTGTATCAATCAATGCAATTCTATTCCCTAAATATTTACCCATCACATCTCGGCACCTCCCTAACTACCACCTCTGGTTTTCTGCGCCTACAATTTCTTCTCTCTTGGATCACAACCACATTTTACCTCCTCTTTCCACATCCAGGCTTCACCAATTGCAGTCTCTTGACATCGGTACAGCACAGTTAGGCTGTTAAAAACCTGTTAGCAAAACCTTTTTTACTGCTTTATGTGGAAAGAAATTCCTCACCTACCCCAAATTCTCTTACCACCATCACTGCCCGCCTCCCCCCACCAGCACAGCTTTTACTCTACCCTCCAGTGTGTCTTCTCCCTCGCAACCCAGAGAGGCAGAAACTTCGTACACCTCTGTATTCTTGGTACTTACAGTAAGACCTGGAACACAGCAGGTAGTCAATAAATAATTTTTGAATGAGTGTACAGGCTGTCACATATAAATATGAGCCTATAGAGTAAAAGGAAATGAGATATGCAGGGTTAAGCAATCAGAGGCTGAAGGCACGATTTAATTCAGCATTGATGAGAAGGTTTGAAGCAGTCTACTTTTGAGCATGTTCAGTGTCAGAGGCTAAGATTCAAGAACAGTTTGATATGCAGCTATGAGGAGAAATCTGAAATGCAGATACAAGCACAGATGAAATCTCCTTTATCAAAATTGATCCAAAACTCATTCTGATTTTGAATATTTTCAGATCCAAGAATATTGCTATATACATAATAATATCGGGGTGACAGGATGCACATAGAAACGCAAGAAGTATTTGTTCCTAATCTACCTTAAACACATAATCTGAAGATTATTTTATAAAAATTTGTAGTAGTTCTTGTTTTGATGCTGACCTAGAGCATTAAATCAGGGAAAGAATTTTCCACTTGTGTTGTCATGTAATGCTCACAAATTTGGGCCATGAGAGTATTTCAGATTTTAGATTTTCAAATAGAGATGGTCAAGATGTAACATGCCTAATTGTTAACGATAGTCACAAGTCTTCAAAATGGCACACACTCATTGATACACTTATCTCCTTATCTCCTGTTCTCATTTGCAAACCTTTTCACTGTCTAGTTGTATTAGTTAAAAAATGTCAAATGGCGCCTGGTGCGATCCCCTAGCAGCTCAGTCCTTGCCTTGCATCTGCCAGAATCACATATGGGTGACAGTTCATGTCCTGGCTAATCTGCTTCTCATCCAGCTCTCTGCTTGTGGCCTGGTTGGACAGTGGAGGATGGCCTTGGGACCCTGTGCAGGCGTGGGAGATCCTGAGGAGGTTCCTGACTTCTGGCTTTAAATCAGCTCTGCTCTGGCCATTGCAGTCACTTGGGGCAGTGAACCAGCAGATGGAGAATCTTTCCTTTGTATCCCCTCTCTGTAAATGTATCTTTTAATAAAAAAGAAATCTTATTTTTTTTTCAAATGAAGGCAAATCAAAGTGTTAGTGGGGTTTCTCCCCTCTCTAAGCTGATCAAATGGAAATCTACTAAGAAAAATGTATGTTTTATTATTTTAAGCCAATTTGTTTTTCACCAGTATCATTTCATGCTCTGAAACATTTTTCAGCCTATCTAAAGAAAAAACAATGAAACACAAGGAGCCAGTATATTTTAACCAGTAACTGGCAGTTGTGAAGCACTACATTGATGGTTTGTTTCCATTTCTCATGTCACATTACAGTCATCCTAGTACAACTTCCTTCATTAGCTGCAGCACTGAGGAAAATGTCATTTTAAGCAACAGACTATGAAAGAATGAAGATAATTCTACCTTTGATAACACCCTTTTCTCCTGTTTTAATAAAAATCATGTGTCAAAGTTTAATTTAAAAAAAAAAAAAAGCAAAGTTTGCAGACAGCCTTGACAACTACAAACTCCAAATTAGGGAATGACCCAATTTTAACTAATTCTGTATTTCCAATTAAAAACACATTGGATGGACACTGTGGGTCAGCAGGGTAAGTTGCCTGCATCATCTATCAGAGTACCTGTTTCAAGGTCTTGCTAATATACTTCTGCTAAAGCTTCCTGCAAATATGCCAATGATGCAGTGGACAACAGCCCAAGTATGAGGGCTTCTGCCAATCACATGAGAAGTCTGGATAAACTTTTGCACTCCTCACTTCAGGATGGTTGAGATCCAGCTGTTGAGGGCATTTGGGGAATGATACAAGAAGATGGAAATCTGTCTCTCCCACAGTTTACCCCATCTGTCATTCTTCCTTTAAAAAAACACTTTTTTTTTTTAAAGGATGAAAGGAAGGTGGGTAGGTACATAAGGAAAAATAAAGTGAAAGAGACAGGAAAAAAGGAGGCAAGGAAAGGAGAGCATGATAGGAAGAGGGAGAGAGAAAGTGAACGAAGAAACATTAATATATTCTTAGAACTATATTATGAGGTTGGCATCATGGAGTAGTAGTTAATGCTGGTGCCCGTGTCCTCTTATGGACACTGGTCCGTATCCAAACTAGTTTACTTTTAACGCAGCTTCCTACTAAAGGCCTGCGAAAAGCAGTGAAAGATGGCCGAAGCATATGCACTCCTGCTATCCACGTGGGAGAACGGAAAAAAAGCTCCAGGCTTCAGCCTGGTACTGTGCTTGACTGATTAGGCGATCTGGGCAGTGAACCAGCAGATGGAGTCTCTCAGTCTGGTTCTCTTTTCTCTGTGTGCCTGTTTCAAACTAATTAATAAACCTTAAAATATTTTATTTATGAATTATAGTGAATCTGCTAAAAGTTAATGAAGATGCAAATATGCATAATTTGAAGACTATTTAGACTGTTATAATTATGTTGTGACAATTAGATCTCATATTAATATATTGAATTATCATAACATTGTTCAATTTACCAACATAGCTGTAACAAGTTCATGACTTGATCTGTAATTTTCTGCTACTGGACAGTCACAAGGTGGAAGTGGGAAGTTCAACAGTGAGATCACAGAGCTAGCAAGAAGAGTTCCTTAGAAAATAACAAAAATCAAAGGGAGAGAACGAAAAATACAGATCTGAAATCAGATAAGCAATAAAATCAACTCAAAATAATCTTTCATATTGGGAAATACTGAAAAAACATAAGATTAAAGTTAAATAAGCAGAATACATTAAAATAGATGTAACAACCAAGGGGGGACATTTGGAGGGAATGAAATTCTTACACAAAATAAGATTAGGGAGCCATGATGGCCACATCTTTGACAGCCTTTCATGCTAGGAAATCAAACTTGGGCTTTCAATCAATGCATCAGAGCTATATTCTGGTCCCTCACACACCAACCACTGAACCTTACTATGGCCCGTGCCTGCCACCTATAACAAAGTGACACTGTCCTCTAAGAGTACTTCGTGAGAATGAAATGATAATTTCTTCACTATAATTTTCTCTTCCGAGAGACAGAGAAGGCAGAGAAATCAGTGTGTAAGCACAACTTAATGGCCAAAAATAAAGCACCGTTCAATCCGAGTCGTTGGTAGAGTCCTCCTTCAAAGCCTGCACAAAGCACACTCACTGAAAGACTAGATTTTCTCATGTTGAACTGAAACTGAATCATAATGCCAGATGATTAGTTCCATCTATACTTGTGATCTAGCTTTTTTGTCATTAGAAGTCTGTGTTTAATCTTACCTCCTAGAGAAACAGTGTAAGGCTCCATTTTTGCCAAGAGAAGATTAATACTGTTCGAAAATGGTTCTGATCACTAACACAGCATATGCTGTATTTTATAAGGGTTTTATGTCAGAATGAAGTCAAAGATGACAAAATTTCTACATTGCCGAGAGCCATGAACTAAAAAAGTCTTTTTAAATTACGTTTGCACTTTATTCCTTTTTCTATTTCCAATGTTTCAAAAATAGCAAAATTATATAAGGAATCTCCTTTCAAAATCTTTCTTTCCTACTAAATTTCCTATTAAAAATTATAGTTCCATAGCACATGGTTATGCATTTTATTCTAGTACGCTTCCCATTATGTTCTAATCAGGTTGACTTAAAATGTGACCTTTTTAGAATGAGTTCATATGAATTTTACCATTTCACCACTGCAAAACACACATATCCACACATAGAGAATACTCTAGAATATGATATGAAGTGCTAAATGTTAAAGTTGTTAGAAGAGATAGAAAAGCTAATAAGCAGCTGAGTATTTTCAGTGTTACTGATAATTTTTTATGCTATCTTGGTGTTTCCTGATTAAATGTATCTGATGACAATGGGTTTTTGAAATATTAAACATTTTAACTTTTTTGTTGCTATTTATGCAGCATGAATGACTATATTTCACATGTTAACATTTACAATAAATTACTTCTTTGTTAATTAAATTATTTTACTTGCCTTGAAGATAAAAAGTTATTTGATTAAATAAGCAAGCATTATTCTTGATGACACTGAGAGAAAACAATAAATTTGATTCTACAGAAATAAAGCAAGCCTAAATGATTTATTTATAAAATAAAAAGCATGAGATCCTCAAATGAAATGAAGAATGGGGTGGAGAGATATCTGAATTATTTACGTAATTGCTGTTTTTCCTCCTTGCCGTCTAACTATTGAGATACTAAGAAACTGTTGAGTATTAAAAATTTACAGGATTCAGATTAAAGAAGCAAAGTAATCTTTGAACGTGGACACCAATCTTTTCATCCTACAGACAAGGAAATCTAAGCAGAGGGTACAGAAGTTACTTGCTGAAAGTCCCAAGAATATTTTGGCTGTGGGACCAGACCCGAGAAAAGCTACTGCTGAAATCCCAACAGTCTCCAGCACTGGGAATCTGCAGAGAAAGCACAGGAGGGAAACCCAATGCCACAAGCTTGGCAGTAACACTGGATTTCACCTTCTCGTCATAAGTGCTGGGTTGACAGGCTGAGTAGGAAAGCCAACAGGTCCACAGCAGGAAATGTGTACACAATGAGCAAGTCTTAAGATTTGGCAAGAACTATCAGTACAATTCCAACACACAAAGTCAAGTATTTACCCTTTCAAATGGAAAATAACTTATTGACAGGGTTCAGTTATTCAGCTATACAATGTG
The DNA here is from genome assembly GCF_017591425.1 of Ochotona curzoniae. Lineage (NCBI taxonomy): Eukaryota > Metazoa > Chordata > Mammalia > Lagomorpha > Ochotonidae > Ochotona > Ochotona curzoniae. The sequence continues at coordinate 34,294,557 of NW_024466502.1, read as the reverse complement.
TACAGAATGATGGTATAAAGGGTTGGAAATTGAGAACAGGCTGATTGCAGAGTTTCATGAGTTAGCATTATTTGTGGCTGTCATAGGACAATCTAGCTTCAAAGATTTAGATAGCTATAAGGAAGAAGATACAGAATACCTAGGGGGAAAAAAAGTGAAAAAAGTTGGAATGAATTATTTTAAGTTGGCAATACACTCTTGGCAAAATACCAAAGTAAATGCTTTGGTACTGAAAACCATAATTGCTTTAGTCATATCTGATCTGTCAAGCCAGTTTTAATATATTTAGGCACATAAATAAATGGCTATGCACCAAAACTACACAGAAAATAATCAGGAGAGAAATAGGCTATTTTTCTATTAAAATATTAATATATAACTGCCATAACTAATCAGAATATCTTACTAGCAAAAAGGACGTTTGCTTGACAACTCAAGGCTAAGAACTGTATAGAATGAAAGGCTGAAGCACTAAATAAAATCACAAAAATGAAGCAGATAAATGCATGTTTCTCTTTAATGTGATGATTATTTTTAGTAGACAATGTCAGAAAACAAATAGCCCTGAAGGTCTTTTCTCTACTCAAGTCCTACATCAGTTGTGGGAAAGATTTCCCCTTTTAACAAATAAGGTTTATCAAGATTTTGTTTAGCCACTAAGACAAAAGGATTATTAAGGCATTAGAAATGCATCCTATTAAAAACTAGTATCTCAAAATCACAATGATTTCTACAAAAGTGACAGAATGTTTTTCCATTCTTTTTCTTCCTATAGTAGAGGGAAAAATGACAGTGGGACATATGTTAAAACAAGTATGCTGAGCTGCTACCTATAACGCTAGCATTACTAATCAAAGATCCAGGTCAAGCCCCCTGTGCGCTGCTTCTAAGCCACATCCCTGCTAATGTACCAAGAAGGCAGCAAATAATGACCAAGCAATCAGACTTCTGCCACTTAGGCAGAAAACCCAGAAAGAGTCCGACTACTGTCTCTGACCTGGCCCGGCTACGGCAGCAGCTATTTAGGTAGTGGAATCAGTAGATAGAAAAACTTCTCTTTCTCCGTTATCACAATATTCTATAAATAGATGAATCTCTAAGGCCTTGTCAATCACACAAACCAGAAACTGTGGTCACTCCTTTCAAGAATTTAACTCACAAAAGCTAGCAAGAGCAACCTCCTGAAGACCCAATGTGTAAATATCTCTTCCTAACCCAAAGCTTCACATTATGAAAAAACAGGTCAAATCAAATAAAATAGCACCTTTCAAATTCATACATTAAACAACTCCCTAAATTTCCCAGCTGTGTATGTGGGAGAAAAAAAAAATCATCCTGAGAAAATTAAGTGTATCACACAGATTTTACTGGTAATTACGCAGCTCCAAAGTGAAAAGAGATTTACTTAAGGGCTCTGAAGTTGGAAAAAAAAAAAAAAAGTAAAAAGAGGCCAGTAAAGAATTATAAGCTCCTTTGAAAGAGGATCCTTTTCTCATAATAATCACAGCTTCCCAGAAAGTATCTCTGCCCCTTATGTAGTCTCAGAAACCTTCCCATCAAAAAATCTTTCCAAAAACCTCTATTTTCCAATCGTGGATTAAAACACGAGTTTGTAAAATATATTCTGGAGATCAGTGTAGTGATGTAGCACGCTAATTCTCTGCTCGTAAGCACCAGCATCCCAGGCAGGGGCCAGTTCCTATTCCAGTTGCTCAACTTCCATTCTAGCTCTCCACTTACAGTCTGGGAAAGCAGCACAGGACGGCCCAAGGCCTTGAGGCCCAGCACCTAGTGGCACCTAGTGTGGGGAGGCCAGGAAGACAATCCTGGCTCCCAGATTCACCTCAGCTCAGCTTTGGCCATTGCAGCCATTTGGGGAGTGAATCAGTGTACAGAAGAGCCCTTTCTTTGTCTTTCCTTCACTCTGTAAATCTGCCTTTCAAATTAAAAAATATATACATTTTTTTTAAAATGCTCTTTCAATATTGTTTTTGTCAGTGCAACCTGCTTCCACACATCCTATGATATTAGAAAGTAGAAATAGATCTCTGCTTAGAGAAATTACAGAGCACATTCTGAATTTTAATGCATGACATGCTAATGCATACACAAGAGAATGTACTGAAGGGGCAAAACCTATTACAAAAAGAATGAAAACTCGGTGTACATTCGTAATTTCAAAGAAGGATTAAATCCAAATGAGGATACAGGTAATTCAGGGTATCTAACATGCTGTACAATGGAAAGGCTTAATAAGCTAACTTATTAGTATTTGCACACAGTGTTAAGCAATATTCAACTAGCCAAGTAATAATATTTTATATTACCTGATAGATTTTAAACAAGCCATGTTAAATAGTGATCAAATCATCCCTGGAGTAAAAATGCAAGGGAAACAAAACATACAGCTTCATCAAAATCATCAGTATGATCATATAAAACTTGAGAAAAGTAATATGGCCAGACCAAAAAAAAATCCAATATTTCAAAATACTGGTAAAGAATTTCACAGATATAAAATGGTAATGTCAAGAAAAATAATTTTACCAATGAAGTTCAGTTTAATGACAAAATACTTGAATTTTTATCTTTTATTTATGCAAAACCGCCATCAAAGTATGCAGTGTCAACACAAATTTCACACTAGTATTTGCTTTAATGTTTGGAAAATGAAGCTCAAATGCCCTGACACTGCAATAAAGAGCACAAGTAAATCATCACCTATGGGCTGTGCATTGCCACAGGAAAGCATACAAATATCATACCTGATATGAAACAGTGTGTGAGTGTGTGTGTGTGTGTGTGTGTGTGTGTGTGTGTGTGTGTGTGTTTCGGGGGGGGGGAGCGTGAGCATGTGCGCACGCGCACACATGAGTGGGCCAGTGAGGGGGAGAGCTGGTGTGAAACAGAGCAGGGGAGGGAATGAGAAAGAAGAGAGAGGAAGAGGAGGTACAAATCAGAGGGCTTTGCTGAATTCAACTCAACCTTAATTATCTAGGCTTTCCAAAGAGTAGTTACTCTGTCCTTATTTTAGATTTATACGTCAGAGTTCAGTAGGAAATTAATTTCTCCAAATCTTGTTATTGAATCCTTACTCCACTATGCCATAAGATGGTTCTAGACAGTACCATCAAGTGCTTACTCAGCTTAGCACATTCAATTCTTGTACTAATTTCTGTCTCTACAATCACATGAACTTGAAATTGAAAACACACACACACACACAATCAAAAAAAAAAAAAAAAAACCTGGGCTGTTGGTATACACTTGTCTGTGTCATCTTGTATTTTGCTAATCCCATGCTGTTCAGACGCTAAACACTCATATAAAATGCCAGCTCACATGCAGACTGTTTTTATTCCACTGTAGTGTAGAATGCAACCCATATACCCAATATATACCTTGTACATGCATATATATACCCAATACACACACATATATACACATACACAAGTTAAAGGATCCTGGAGGAATAACACGGTTCATTTTACTCTGATTTAGATGACAGAGGCAATCATCTTTAGATGAAAGAGTAGGGAGATAGAGCTTATCAGATACAGACAATGGAAAAGATGAAAAGGTCTGAAGATGGATGACGGTGAGATGTTGAGAGATACATAATAGGATGAAAATACTTAATGACAAATTAAACACTTAAATGGTCAAATTTAATTTACATATTTATAATTTTCAATGCTAAAATATCTTCATAAAACTATTTCAAATTACTTATTTTAAAAAAAATTTATTTTTATTACAAAGTCAGATATACAGAGAGGAGGAGAGACAGAGAGGAAGATCTTCTGTCTGATGATTTTCTCCCCACGTGAGCACAACGGCAGGTGCTGCGCCGATCCGAAGCCAGGAACCAGGAACCTCTTCCAGGTCTCCCACATGGGTGCAGGGTCCCAAAGCTTTGGGCCGTCCTCGACTGCTTTCCCAGGCCACAAGCAGGGAGCTAGATGGGAAGTGGAGCTGCTGGGATTAGAACCGGCACCCATATGGGATCCCGGGCGCATTCAAGGCGGGGACTCTAGCCACTAGGCCATGTCGTCGGGCCCTCAAATTACTTCTTAATAAAATTAATTTGATGACTTGGTTGGAAAACGTAGCATGAACGAGGATAGTTAATTCTTTTTTAAAATGAAAAAAATCTAAAGGCCTGCAAAATACTCAAACTACATCAAATCAGATGACTTAAAATGCACATTTCGGAGGTTTGCTCTGTAACCTACCAGGTAAAGCTACAAGCTGCAAGGTCAGCATCCAATATGAATGCTGATTCAAGTCCTGGCTGCCCCACTTCTGATCTAGCTCCCTACTGATGGCTTGGGAAATACAACAGAATAATGGTCAAGGGATTTCAGCCCCCTGCCACTCATGTAAAAGACCTAAAGAAACTCCTGGCTCCTAGTATTAGCTTGGACAAGCACTGGTAGTTCGTGCCAGCTGGGGAGTAAACCAGAGGCTTTCTCTCGTCTCTAGCTATATTTACAAATAAAATCAACCAGGTCTGGAATAGTAGCCCATTGGCTAAAGCCCTTGCCTTGCATGCATCGAGAACCCACATGGGCACCAGTTCACATCCTGGCGACTCCACTTCCCTTTGAGCTCCCTGCTTCTGAAGGGAGACTCAGAAGATGCTCCTGGTTCCTGGCTTCAGATCAAATCAGCTTAGCTCAGCCCTGGCTGTTGTGGCCACTTGGGAAATGAATCAGGGGATGGAAGATCTGTCTGTCTCTTTCTCTTTATAAATCTGACTTTCCAAGAAAAATGACTGAAGAAAAATCATATTTCCACTAAAAAGATGGGCCTTATTCATGCCTTAAGAGCCCTCAGTTACCCCTGGTATGACTATTCCCACTACAGCATGGATAATGCTGTAATAAAATCCATCTTCTACTACTGAATAAACTTGGTTGTCTCCCAATTGCAGTTTAAAACCTCTGCAACTGTGTTGAAAGCCCATCACATTCCTATTTTTTATTGTAACTTTCAGAATTTCAAGAATATGGAAGTCCACTCTCAATTCACTTTCATTAAAGATGTTCAATGATAAAGAAACAAGCATAGTGTTTCCCATGAAAGAGAGATCTTATTTCATCTTTCAATCTCTTCTTTGCCCTCCCCTTTGAAATATTCAGACACATGAGTATAGCCCTCTTATCTTTTATATCCATCTTTTCTAATGAGACACTGCATGCAAGAGTAGCATTTCTTACACTGAAATTAATCCCCTTGAGTTCTAAGTTCTTTGTTCCATTCACAAACACATAACAAACACAATGGCTATAGAATGTAAACATTCTCAGATTTCAGTGATAAAAGATTTGTCACAGATACAAGATTTGAACAATGATCTAAAATCTAGCAATATTTTGCAAGGCTGAAAAGAGATCGGAGTGATTTAGCTCTTGATACTGACATTACAATAGATTTTAAAAATTTACAACTCTAACTTTGTACTAGATTCAGCTAAGTTCTGCTCATGACTCTTGGATAATGCTATACCACACCTACCCACTTGGTATAAAAACTCAAGTTCACCTTCCCTCAGCCATCACTTACTCAGTTTCTAAGTCAATTTGCATTTTCCCAATTTACCAATCATTCTGCTTCTGAATAAAACCTTCCTAGTTATATGAGAGACATAGCACATGAATAAAATTTAGAATTTCTGGCCCAGCGGCGTGGCCTAGCAGCTAAAGTCCTCTCCTTGAACGTGCCGGGATCCCATATGGGTGCCGGTTCTAATCCTGGCAGCTCCACTTCCCATCTAGCTCCCTGCTTGTGGCCTGGGAAAGCAGTCAAGGCCAGCCCAAAGCCTTGGGATCCTGCACCCATGTGAGAAACTGGGAAGAGCTCCTGGCTCCTAGATTCAGAATGGCACATCTCGGATCATCGCAGTCACTTGGGGAGTGAATCACCAGACATAAGATATTCTCTGTTTCTCTTCCTTTCTATATATGTGATTTTGCAATAAAAATAAATTTTTTAAAAAAAATAAATTTAGAATTTCTGTTCCAGAAAAATGGCTTAGGGTGGCCCTTGGCCTTAGCACTGAATTAGTAGTGATACTTGGCCAGACATGATTAGAGATCTCACAGGCAAATCGGGAAGCTAAATCAAGGTACAAGCTAGAAAACCCTGCATGGTGAATATTCCCCGCAAAGCTGAAAACATCATTCTGACCTAAGCAATAGTTCCACCTATTCCCAATGTTCATATTTTAAGCTGTAAGGTTTTTCTTTAATAAATCCTCATTCCCAGTGTCTCCCACTCTGCCCCTCCAAAAAACTACTCACAAATCAAGTCTGCTACTAAAAGGAAGAAAACACTTCACAGAGCCTTTTCCTGAAAATGGGAGGAGGAAACCTTTCATTAATGGGAATACATCGGCTTCAATTTCATTAGAGAAATTCTGCTTTAAATTCAATTACTTCACAATTGTGTTGGGCCAGCTGACACTTGCACAGAAAGACAATAAGATCTTTGTGGAGAATAAACTTTAGAGGAAAATTTCCAATGATAAATTCCCTTTACCTAATTAAAAACTATCTCTAGCTTAAACATCTCATGAAGGTATTAGACAATTAAAGTTAATGTTCAAAAGACATAAACCAGCAACCCACCACTGCAGGACAGGAAATAATAAATAAAAAAACCTTTGATAGCTAGGAGCACCTAATAATTGGGACTCTCTGGCAAATGTCACAATTTCTAATCTTTACAATGTTTTTAATAAATCATATTCATACCCTTCAGATTATTTTACTTTGTGCTGGAAACATCACATCCATATTTCATATACTAACTTGAATTTCTAAAAGCCTCAAATCCTTTTTTCTAGCCAATTAAAACGGACATGAGAGAAATCAATTAAAAGCATCTCATTCTACAATGCAGAAATTAAAGCATGGCAAAGTTGAGGTCTGGAAAATGGACGTTAAGACCCTGGACTCCTATGCTTGTGCTTAATTACTCCTGGCCTTCCTGAGCCTGTCCAGCTCTTCAAGACAGACTACCAATTTGGTAACACAAGAACTGAATGGAACTAAATGCAGAATGACTAAGATTCATCCCACCCTGCAAAGAAAGAAGGGCTGGGTAATAACTAGAGATAACTAGAGATGAAACTTCATTTTCCTTTTCTAAAAGATGTCCCATAGCCTTGCCATTTCAGGATCAATGGCATTTATTTCCTCAGAGGAGGAGAGATAACCCAAAGATGAAGAGATCATTCTTTAGCTCTGAGTATAAAATTAGATTTCTTCTAATATCTATAGTGACACAATAGTCTGAAAAGCTGCGTAGTTCAATTGAAAAAGCCAGGTAATCACAAAGAAAAAAATTTAACTCTGTCACCAAACCTTCCTTTAATTATGCAATTCTGAGAACAAGTCGCTATCTAAGCAGAGAATACAGAATGGTGCAGACTATGAGTGAAGGACACACACAAAGGGAAGACACAAAGCCCTCTGTGAGGCTAAGGAGAATCCGGTGGGCATTTAAGCGACAAAACCAGAATTCAGATTCAGCTCTACAGGGTGGCTCCCACCCATCCTCCTCCACATAAAAATGGACTGAGGCAACACAGCCCAGAAAGTAACAAAAGCCTAAATCAGAACTAGAAATCCCGGATCCGAGGGTATGTTTGTGCTGAGCCTCCTATCTATAATTCCACAGGGGTTTAAAAAAAAAAAAAGGAAAACAGCCTCAGATTCCCTTTTCAAGGGGCAAGCTGTGAAGAACAAGCATGGTGTATGGCACGTTTAGAGCGCAAGGCCACCTGTGGGAGTCCCTTGCTTTTTAAATGGTAAGTGGGGGAAGTCTGATTGCTAAAAGAACCAATAGACATACTATCAGTTATGTGTTTATCACAGACTATTTTAAAATAACAATAGAAATGCACATTGGATATACATTGCCCTGCTATCTCTATCAGGACAAGAAACTATACTAGCAGCTAATAATGTATTTCAGATTTGCAGAAACAAGGTGATGGAAGGGACTGCAAAAGGAGAGCTCTTTCATCTTTGGATGTGCATGTGAATGCCCAAAGGGAGTGTAACACGCAGAGCGTGCCTATCCATTGATCTATTCAATACTCTGCGTCACATTATCAAATCTCAAATCTCATTCCACACTCAGCCCGTTCTGCCTACATACCTGAAGGCACAGAATGCTTTCTCAGCTGTTTGCAAGCCATTCCTTGGAAGCCTGAGGAAGATATATGCAACTGCTCACTTCATCAATTACTTCTATCCTCACACTTGAGCAAACATTCTTCAGGACAACTACTGCACAGATCTCCTTCATTACAAATAGGTGTCCCTTTTGATCACAGGCACCATTCGGAATAATTAACTATCAAACATATTGCTTTGTGAATGGAGTTTACTGAATTAATGGAACCCAGGGTACGTAATATACTTGACAAAAATGTCTTTCACTTTGGAAAGCTAAGGTCATTTCTGTGCCGTATCCTATTTAAAAAATAAAACAAATGACTCACATATCTTGGTACACCTTCCGCAATTCATTTACATTGTCTAAGGCAAAGTCACCTTTTACTTTCCACTTAAACAGTATAGACTCAAAATATATTAGGATTAAAAAAAGAAAAGCAATCTCAACATGCTATTCAACCTAATTGCCTTATTGCTCTGGATCCATTCTACATAAAAAGATATCTTAGAAAAACACTGTTATGTCAATGAAATACAACTATATATTTTAAGCAGTGAAAGTTCTCACAAACTACAAATACTCTCCCTTAAAGGAAACACTAGTGGGACTGGTGTTGTGATGCAGCGGATAAAGCCACTGCCACATGGTGCATTTCACATGGGAGCGGATTTCAATTCCCACTGCTCCACTTCTGCTCAAACTCCCTGCTAATGATCTGTGAAAAGGAGAAGATGGTCCAATTGATTGGGCCTCTGCCACCCACGAGGGAGAACCAGACTTGACCTGAACCAGCTCTTTCCTTTGTAGCTACCTGCAGAGTAAACCAGTAAGCCACGAAGATGGTGTTCCGTGTTTCTCCTCTTGTACTTCTACTCGCAAATAAATAAATCAAGAGAGGAGAGAAGAATTATAAATCAAGAGAGCCAGAAAGAAAACGACTGGTAGCAACAGTTACAAAAAGATCCTACCAGTAGCCTTTGCAGGGTGTGTGTGTCAGAGAGAGAGAGAGAAAGAGAAACAGAATTTGAAATGGTACATAAACACAAAATGCATGCACAGTTTAGTATATTATCTTTTATAATCAAATGAACATATTACACAAGTTACTTTGCACTGTAGCTGGTTTACACACTAAACATGTCGCAATGTACAAAGCACACCTTTTTGTCAACGTCTATTCATTTTGACCAACTTTGTGGCAATAGCACCAGTTCCTGTATGTACCTATAACTGTGCTGAAATAATAACGCCATGCTCTAATGAGAAATAGGATCAACTTACCACCATCATCGTAGTTTCTCTTCTATGTAGCCAGCATATAATGGTTTTTTTGTTGTCTGTCAGAAGTTTTATTTTTTTTCAGTTTTAATCAAGCTCAGAATGTTAAACCAGAAAAACTTAAATTTCATACATTACAAAGAGCTAAAAAATTGATCTCTCCAAGCCCACAAAGTTACCTCATGGTAGACTGAAAGATCAGAAATCAGCTTCCTAGTTCTAGCCTATACCAACTCTAACACACTCGATTTCCAAGAAAAAAACACCAAGGGCCAAGTAAGCCATTAGAGAGACCAGAGTTGCAGCAAAGTTGGGTAGGCCAACAGCTGTGACACCAGCATTCCCTGTGATTGCTGATTAAAGTACTAACGGTTGTACTTCCAATTCAGCTCCCTAGTAACACATCCAACCACTTAATGAATTAATCGGTGTGAAACCCAATGGAGACTGAGCTCCTCGATTTATCTGGCCCCAGCGTCAGCCCTAACTTTTTCGGTATTTGGGGAGAGACCAAGCAGATGGAAAAATCTTTCTGTCTCTCCTTCTCTATAATTCTGACTTAAAAAAAAAAATGAAATAAAACTTAAAAAAAAAAGCAAAGACTTAAAAAGAATGAAAGCTATTATTACAATGACAGCACCTAGAGCTGCAATGGCTCTTACTATAGAGCTGCCTCCAAGGCTCGCCTGTTGCTATAAAGAAAAACTTTAAGCCCATTCTTTCATTCACTCACTTATCAGTCTCTGGGTATGGCCTTCTGTGGAATGACACAGAAAAGTATAACACAACAGACTTTGCTTAGTGAACTTGCAATTGAAACTGCAACAGAAGGACATGGGCAACCAAAGCTATACAATGATACCATAATTGATGTAGAAGTGGAAATCACAGATACTTTTGATACTTATATATATCAAACAACCAGCAAAAGAGCTTATGAAAAGGTTAGTAAATTCTTCAATGGCTAATAGTCTTACTTTCCCTCAATTCTTTGAGGTCAGTCAAGGAAAAATACCAGTGAAGAACCATTAAGGTTCAAAGAAGCAAAATGTAACACTTCACAAGATGGATCAGCAAAGTCTGCCTTGGCGTTACCTGCTAGTGCATGTACCCTTCCAAGATGAATAGGCCAGAGGATTAAAATACACCCTTCCTTCTCTCCTCTAAGAGGGTTTTTCTAAACATAAATCTGTACACTTGTAGACATATGCATGCAAAGGGAAACAAAATATAGTTCTAAGTAAGTTTTCCACAGAATACAGAGGAAACACACATCGCAATACAAAATAGGGAAGTTTATTTAAAAAATTATCATTACACATATTCTACTATATCCCAGAAGCACAAATAAAATAATCTTCTTCAGAAGTAAAAATCAAATGATCCCTATTTGGAAAATGGAACTGATACATAGGGTTTAGCCAATACTCATGCCTTTTGTGCATTCAGTTCTCTGATAGTTCATTCATTTTAATGTATTTGTTAATGCTCTGCTGAATCAAAAGCTACTGGGTTGACCATTCTATTAAAATGAGTTTTCCTATGTGTTGGAACAAATGGGCTATGGTCTTTCACATTTCTTTTAGAGAGCTGAGAAGCAAAGAATTTGTCATTATCAGTCTAACTTTTCAAGCTCCCAACCAGCTACTAACTTGCCTTTACCACTTAACTTTGCAGAGCAGCAACTAGATCTTCATTGCACTCCTAAGTCCCAGCCAGTGGTTCTGACAGCAATGTGCCAATTCTTCTTCTGCCCGTATCACTCCCACTATGCCTTTGCAACCTTCTTCCCAGCTTTCAAATATCATACAATCATCCTAAAAACCAACTCAAACAATTCAAGCTTTTTTCAATTATTCGGGCCTCATAACACGTTCTCTTCATATGTTGCCCTCTGCACACAACATGAAGCACTCACAGTACACTTCCTGTGAGCTTAAAACAAACTCTTTCCATAATGGGGGCCTTCATACATGTCCTTTCTTACACCTGGTGATCAAATCCCTCAAAAACTTACTAGCTCCTACTTCTAGTCTGCACCCAAACATCATGACTTCAGAGGCTCTCCAGTACCACTTTTTTCTCCAAACCAGCAACCAACATCCTATGCTGAACATTACTATCATGGCACATTCAAAACTGATGGTCATTTCCTTTGTCTTCCATTTATTTTCTGTCTTGCCAATTGATTATACTCCACATGAAGGCCAGACGGTACTTAGCACAGTCTACAAGCAACAAGGACATCATTTTCCCTAAGAGAGTGGCCCAATATGATCTCTTGCTTGGCTAACAGAAACCATCAGCCAGCTAGCCAGCTCGTGGCATGACTTTCTTGGATCACCTAAATAGGCAAATCAGATCCTGCTTCCTGATGGACAATTTCTATCTAGGCACAGAACTAAGAAGGAGGTAGCCTTTAGGGACTGAGATTTGTATATCCAATTTCACTTGCCGACAGAAAAAAAACAAAGCCACAGTTGCACTAAGACTTAAGCAGTTTATAGAACAGATTATACAGCTCCACGGAGCAAAGTCCTTCAGTATAAGCTGCTGCACTGAGAGATAAGGTGATCTTCTTCTGCACAGGAATATGGATGCGTGCATCATTGTCAAAGGGGACAGGTGAACATTCTGAACAAATGTTCAAAACAAATGTTACATGTTAAAATATACCTAAGCTACCAAAAAATAAAGACTCACACTCTGGCTTATTAAAAATTCATCAATTAAGCAGGCAGCAAGTTATAGAGAATGCTCTCCACAGGGTATGTAAAAAAAAAAAAACCACAGTATTTCTCAAAGATCAAAAATAGTCCAAATATGACTCATGACATTTCCATTTAAATGCTATACATCCCTTATGTATGGCTTTCATTTATCATCTATGAACTGAAAAAGTGATATCTGCACACCTAACTTTGAATCCTAGGATTAACAAGCATCCCATTTTGAGTGTTTCTGTTGCTGAAACCAAAGCAGTACAGTCTTGTGTTTTCCTTTCAGCTGAAATAGCATATATATATATATATACTTTTATATATATGGCATTTTATAGAGTACTAAGCAAAGATTCAACTCCACAGAATATGTCCACAATTAATAGAGGAGAACATAAAGAGGAAAAAGCTACGCCAATACTACCCAAGACCATTCCTTGCATTGTTAATTCTTCAAAAATACATTCAAGCACATCACATATTACTAATGAATGTTAGCATGTACTTATCTACTTGGCCAGCAATTCTGCATATTACTTCAAATTAATCATTCTAAAAATTACAGTTCTTATTCTAAAAACAAAAAAATAACAGATACAGGTATGTTAACAGTTTATTCTTCTAAAAACTGGTGTAATGGCAGGCACTACTTTAAAATAATGCATAACGTAAAACTGAACGAATGTAAAAACCCGCTACAATGAGGAAAATTTTAAATTGTAAAATAAAATTCAATGCTGAAGTGAAGAGCTGCACCCAGGGGTCAACAACACTGTGTCTGTTATTCAGATGAAACCAAATTTGCTGTTAGATTCTATTTTAATGTTAAATCAAGAACTGTCAATCAGCACCATTTGTTTGTAGTCCCTCATCAGAACCCATTGCCACAGTCTGAACATTCACAGGAAAGAATGCAGAGTGCATATCTGCAACCACTTAACCTTCATCAACCAACATTCATGCATGCTCATTAACATTTTTTTCATCCCACTTTCGAGCATGACACAGCTCATACCGGAATAATAACTTGCTGATAATTGCTCGAGACAACAGCTGGACAGGCAGAGTGCAGAGGTGAACACTCTCACAGATTATGGGGTACAGGAATGCATTACAATTAGGATGAAGAGTCATATGCTCATGTTCAATAATTTTCCATAGAAGTTAAGGAAATGTCATTACCACAAACAGCAATTTCCTCTAACTTTTAACTCTGCATGGCCCATTGCCTGATTCCCGTAACACTTAACAGTTTGAAGTAAGCTAATGATAAATACTGATCCATCTTACTTTACCACTGCAAAAATGTTAGTGATATTTTGGATGCAGTACAAACAAAATCTAAACTTTGACATAGTACAAACAGCTTCACGTCTTTCAAACAACAAACTGTTTTGAATCACATATCACAAAAACATTGTTTATAAAAACAGTATTGAACACAATGTTAAATTTCAAAAAATTACTGAAAAAAAGAACTATAGTGATGAAAAATGAATCCTATATGAGTTACAAAACATTATATCCAAGACCACATTCATAGCAGAAATGACAGCTATCAACCTGCTTGACACAGCACAATGTAAATATAATGACAAACAATAATAAATCAGGTGTCATTTGTAGAGTTACGTGAATAAATATCATCCCTTAACACTGCTATCAATAACTCATTTAGCAGATGATAAATACTGAGCCTAATTTGAAAGATATTAAAAATTGCACTGAGGTAAAACAATGAAGATAGGACTCCAACCAGGTCGTATAATTCCAAGCCTCATGATTTCTACCCAATTTCATTGTTAATTTCTAATTTCCATTATTTCATCCCAACAGTCTTTCCATACAATTCATTGGTGCCACAATAAGATCATCCAAGATGAATGATGCTGGCATTTCCACAGTTCCCCGCTCTCTCCAGTCCAAGAAGCCTGCTCTTGTGGCTCATCAGTTCTCTATTCTGTCTACTTGTACCTTTCACACATCTCCACCTTTATCTCAACAAGCACCCAGCTAAGATTTTCAGATCAAACCTCTTAGTATAACTTCCACTCTTTATTTAATATCTTCCCTATTTAACACTGCTTTTAAATAAACAAAGCAAAATTTCCACCAAGAATGCTAAGATCGGCTTTCCCTAGCAAACCATGAATCAGTTGACATCTCTAAAAATTTTTAAAAGTGCTCCGGTGGGCTGGGAAGAGGGAATTGGCACCTGCATAAGAGATCCAGAAAAAGCTCCTGGCTCTTGGCTTCAGAGTGGCTTGGTTCTGGCCATTGTGGCCATTTGTCCAGAGAACCAATGGATGGAAGAGCTTTCTCTGTCTCTCTTGGTTAATTTGCCTTTCCAATAAGAAAATAAGCCTTAAAAAACAAAACGAACAAAAAAACAAGCAAGCAAGCAAATTACAAACAAGCTAGTCATTTCAAAGACATGTTTCCAACAGGACTAAACAAGGTACTTTCTTATTAGCTTAAGTAAACAGAATTTTCTTCCTTTTTAGAGTTAAAAAATAAGACAAAGCAATCTCTTGTCCACTGGTTCATTTCACGTAGTTCAGACTGACAGCTGCTATTTTCCCCTTACACTGTATTTATGTGAAAGTCAAAATTACAGAACTAAAGATGCAGCAATCTTCCATCTTTTGGTTCACACCCCCTAAATGGTAGCAATGGTGCCAGACCTGGGCCAGATTGAAAACCAATCCTTGGATTCCATCAAAGTCTCCCACATGACCTGCTGCTGCTTTCCAATTCCTGTTAGCAGAGAATTGGATGGGCAATGGAACAATCAGGAATCCAACTGTAGCCCACAGAGGATACTGGTGTTACACGTCACAGGTTAACAGCTGCAGCACAATGCTGGCCCCAAGGGGAGTCAATATCTCAATACAAGTGTCCCATAAAAGTGGTAGGCACCCAATTATTCGAACCTTTAGTTCCACCTCTCAGATACTCATTAGCAGAAAGCTAGAATAAGAAGCTAGTGCTGGGAAACAAACCAATGGCTCCGATATGAGATGCAGGCTTTTTAAAACATGTCTCAGTAGACAGGCTAAACACTTGTCAAACTGAGATCCTACTAGTTGCTATGTATCTCTCCTTCTCTGGAAAACTGCTCATTAATTCAGCTTAATTATGTGGCATTTAGCATAAGTGACTCCATTTGGACTTGTTCTTTTCTGTTGGGGCCTACTACAGATGTTCAGTCCAAAACAATGATGTCCCATAAATTTTATTTGATGTTCAACCACTAATATCTAGGAGATGGAACAGCAACCTATATAAATGCAACTGTTCCATTTCCCCAGTCCTATTTGCGTTTAATGACCACTGGTGAAGGAAATCACATCACTCATATTGGGTCCCACTATGGGTTAAGTATAAAATAAAAGTCATATAACCCAGGGATTGGCAAAAAAAGACCAATCTATGGACCACAGCCAGTCTATTAACTATTGTTATAAATAAAATATTACTTTAACACAGCCATGACCATAGACTTGGGGACTGGTATGAAACTAAAAGATCACTTGCCAAACAAAAAATAAAGTACTATTTGGCCTTACATAAACAAATTTTATATTTACACATACCAGCATAACGTAGTCTAGGAAACCTGAATCATCCTATTCTTCCAAAATCTACTGGCTAAAAATTACTTAAGCCTATTGATTACACTTTCACAAACACCTCCTACTTAATGCATTTTTATGAGAGTGACCTGGACTCGGGAACCTGTTTAATTTGTTCCCAACTGGTACTCCAAATACTCGACTTGACCTTCTATAACAGAGCTGTCCCATACCAAGCCATCATTCTAAAATAGAATGTTATGTCATCATATAAAACCTTTTGAAGTGAGTGACAGTATATTTCACATTTTACTAACACATCATTAACAAAGCAAAATTTAAAAGCCTAAACCTTGGATATAAATGATCTCCATATAATTAACCTCTCTTCAGATTCATCTTCCAATAATATTATGCCATCAATCTACCCATCACTGTACACACTAAGTAGATGTAAGTAAATGCCTCCAGTAGCAGCTGTATGTAACTCTTTTTTTTACACTCTGTACCATCCCCCTGCTCATTTATTCAACTTCCAAAATACTTGTTAAGCACCAATAAACATCAACCTCTATTCTAAGAGAAGGAAAAACAGCAGGTGAAAACAGCTCCTAAAAGCATAGAATATAGCCGAATAGGGAGAAAAGGACAGCAGTAACTATTGATACATAAAGAAACTTTTAAAAACTGTATTTCAGTTCAATGAGTAAAAAATAAAGGCCACTATGCAACTGAACTACAAATAATTACTCTAACTCAACTATCCCACTTCTCAGAATATATCCAAAAGAAATGAAATCTGCATACAAGAAAAAGACTTGTATAATATTTGCAGTAGCACAATCTACAACAGCAAAAGTATGGAAACAATCCAAATGCCCACCAAAAAGGTAGGCAAGAAAGAAACTGTGGTACATCTACTCCATGAAATACTACTCATCCGTTACAGAGAATGAAATCCCACCATTTGCAACCTAATAGTCCCAACTATAGCACTGTGCTCAGGGAAAGAAGCCAATTCCATAAAAAACAAATATCATATGTTCTCTCTAAGGCAACCTTCAGCCAAAATACAAGATCAGTAAATATAAGGTAAACATGCAAGTACATATAGTGATCTAGAGGAACAATATGATAGAGACTTCCAGTTGTGAAGATATGATGTCGTTTGCATCTCTACTTCCTAATCAAAGATGTATCCCAATGAAACTGTTAGATATATCTTAACAGCAAGATGCTGGGTTCTCTGCCATTATACATACCTACAATGCCAGGATACACTTAAGTAACAGAATGATGGGCTTATGACTGTTTTGGAAGGACTACACTATTGTATTATAGGGGAAATCAGTGGTGAGAAGGGATGTGTGAAGGGGAGAAGGGTAAGTGCCAAAACCTATGGAAGTGTATCATAAAATATTTTAAAAAAAGAAATAACTTACTCTAATGTGGGTAGTTAAGTCATTTTTCAAAACAAACAACAAACTGTGATGTCAGTAAATGAAGGTACCTCTTGTATAAAGTATTTTCCATTTATCTCAAATCAGAAGATTTAAAAATATGCCCTACAGTTGTGATATGATGACTAATAAAACTGAACAGATTGGTCAAACAGCATGAACTGAAAGTACAATACAGAAACCAAAGCATGTGAAATCTGTCATATTGTATAGTTAATGTTTATAACAAAGATTCAAAGTGCATACACCTCAATACAGACCCAATGATGCCCACAGTATTCCTAAATAACACTTATTGCACCTGTCTTTCATGTATAATTGAAAGCCTCTCAGTCACTCTTGTGAACCCTTTACTACTATTCTCTCCGTAGACTTCTTACAGTTGAGTATTATTTGTATCCTGAGGTTTCCCTATTCAATTAAAAACTTTATTAGCTTCCATAAGAAAAGGAGTTAATATAGTTGATTCTCTTTGTCTAATCAAAACATCTCAAGTAGATACTTTCAGCAAAACCTTGAGTCTTTTAAGTTTAAAATCAATATCTCCTAAAAAAAAAAAACCTGTAAAATAACAACTGATGATATGGAGAAATTAGAACTATAATACACCACTGATGTGAAGGTAAAATGATTTAGCAGCTGTGGAAGAGTTTTAGTTTTTCAAAACATTAATCACTGAATTCTCATATGACAGAGCAATTCCACTCATATATCCAAAAGAAATTAAAACATGTAATCAAAAGTGCATGTACAAACATGTGTACAGCACTCCATTCACATGAGCCAAAAGGTGAATACCCATCAACCAATGAGTAGACAAACAAGTCAAGGTGTGGTATCAACTCCGTGGTACCTTGCTCCAGCCCCTCTCAATCTCCGTCTCTCCTGTGAGTCTTTAAAATATACAGAATAAACTTTCTGATGATGCCAAATAAAAGCTGCCAGGCACACAAAGCTACATATTATTTGATACTGCTTTTTAAAAATATCAAGGATAGTTACATCCATAGGCACACAAAACTAGACTGGTAGTGGCCAGGGACTAGAGGAAGGACAATACAGAGAAAAATCATTGAAGATTACCAGGTCATCTTTGGATAGATTGAATTATTTTTGAACTAAATACAGACAATGACAGTACAACAGCATTAATGTACTAAATGCCACTAAATTTACATTAAATTTATTTACATTAAAGTATTTTATGTAATATAAATTTTGCCTCAAGTTAAGTAAATCAATACAACAAAGGAGCAATTTTCAGTACAACAACTACAAAACACGATACTTTTGCTAAGGGTTGCTCCTGGTTTATAGACATCAAATCAAATTCTAATACAGAATTTACTTAAAACCTTTCCTTTTTGTTACACAGGTGTCTTCTGCTAAAACATGGAGAAAGGGTGAATATATTCCTCTCAGTCAGCTTTGCTATTTTGATATTTTAACCTAGTTACAAAATAAGCTGTTTTTCATCAGAGCTGAAGTCACCAGAGGCAGAGTTAATTGGAATTGAGATCATTTAAATATGTCTACTCTCAAAACTTCCATTCCCTTACCATGAAAGCAGTTTGCTTGAAGAGGCTAAAATCATTACATCTGTACCTTAAAGAAATGAAAATCCATTCATGGAGTCCATAAACAAATTCAGTGCCCAGTATGTGCCAGGTATAGTCCTAGGAGTCTTGGATGCTTTCCTAAGGAATTTCAATCCCAGTGGGATAGACTACGAAAAGGACAAACATGAAGATAGTAAACTATGATATGACACCAAAGAACAAGGTAGAGGGAAGTGCAATAAACAAGATAGGCATGGAAAGTAATGCCACATTACTAGGAATTAGAGAGCCTCACTGAGAAGGTACATTTGATTCAAAATTTAGAAGTGTTAAGTGCATTATCTGTTATACTGATAGCTCACTGAGGCTATTCAGTGTGGTTAGCTTTTAAAAATCTGAGGGAAGGGTAAAAAAAAAAAAAAAAAAAGGAGGGGGGGGTGTTAAAAAGTGAAATTAGCTCTCCAAGCAGCTGGAGAGAATCATTTCCTAATGTTCCTGTATTTTCTGAGGCTCCATTATGTAAAGGCAGAAAAGGTAAGTAAACGCAAGGCAGCGGCCAGGACTGAATCCTGGCTACTTTTCCAGTAGAAGATATCGTGTCAATACAGCAATGGTAGGTATAGGGGATTAAGCCATCGTCTGTGACAGCAGCATCCTCTGTCGGAGTCCCACTTGCAGTCTCAGTGGCCCTGCTGACCCAGCTCCCAACTAACAGGCCTGTGAAGGCAGAAGATGGCACAAGTGTTTGGGACCTTGTCATCCACATCGGGAGATCTAGATGGATCTCCTGGCTCCTGGTTTCTGCCTGACCCTGCCTGGCCATTGTGGCCATTTGGTGAGTGAACCAGTGGATGAAACGTCTCTGTCCCCTCTCTGCAATCCAATAAATAAAACAGGCATTAAAAGACATTAATAAGGCTGTGGTGGCAGCAGTAATCCCAGTGAGTTTCACCAGAAAACAAACAATGGATAGGCACTGACATCAAAACACTCAAAACTGAGTGGTGACATCTGAAGCTAGCTTGTGTTAGTAGACTATGAGAAGAGAGAAGCTCGGAAGCTCCTTTTTAACAGTAAGATTTGACAAATTATATAATCAATGAAATGGCTATAAAGATGCTTCAAGTGCAAAGACCCAATTGAGACTAAACTGTGTGAAACTGCGGAACTGGCAGTGAAAAAACCTGACACCGGGCTCCTTCCCATGGCTATCAAGCAAGGGCCTCCAAGAGGCTCCTCACTCTGCTTTTCTGGAGCACAGATAGGAAAGAACATGAGGTATGGAGTTAAGAAGCCACTTGCTGACTTCTAACTCTATACTACTGCTGCAACACTGAGGGTCAGAGCTTCAGCTTCTCCCATTCTCAGCCTCCTATCTTAAAATGTGGAAATCCACACAAGAGGACTGCACACTTGGATTTAGCAGGCACACATCTACCCTTGCCCTGTGTGTTGGTTCCTTTGTATCTTTCCTCTGTGCTTCCAGCAGCTGCTCTGGCCTTC
This sequence comes from Ochotona curzoniae, assembly GCF_017591425.1. Taxonomy (NCBI): domain Eukaryota; kingdom Metazoa; phylum Chordata; class Mammalia; order Lagomorpha; family Ochotonidae; genus Ochotona; species Ochotona curzoniae. Next base: position 34,274,272 of record NW_024466502.1, on the reverse strand, counting down.
CAAATCCCTATCATCAGGAAGATGATATTTGGTTTGTTAGGGTTGAAGTTTCCTGCATACTCATCAAAAACACATTCATGTAGACAGCTTTCTTGGTAAGTGCTTCCTCAGAAGTGCAAAAGTGGACAAGGGTTCCTCATGGCAGGTGGCTAACCGTCTTCTCTACACTCAACTCACCTGAGGCTATTTTCATTTGTACACAGAAAAGATACTTCCAGACCTTCATGGAAAATAAATTAAAGGTTTATTTGGATGTAGTTACATAAGTGTGTATGTATATATACACACACATATATACACATGCATACACACATATACATATATTACACACTTTTTGGTAACAGGTACTTTCTGTGCACATTTTTAAGAATCCTTGTACACATGTGTTCTACATTTGATTGAACCTAAAAAAGCTTATATTTGGATTGCATTTTCCATAAACTTTGTAGATAAACCCTTGCAATTTTATTTCTACATGAAGGTGTTCTGTTACTAAAATCACTACAAAGCTGAAGTGATAATAAACTTCAGTTTTCTTTTGCACAGCTACCAAACACACTGCTAAATCTCCTAACAGCATGTGATGGAAATACAAGCAATTGGTCAATCTGAAAAGATCATATTCACATTACACAAATAAAGCAAAAATAAACAATTTGGAAAGTAAAAACTATGTATCATTCAGAAAAAGAGCAATTTTGAAATAAAGACAACAGCTCCAAAGATTAGCATCCCTCATTTAAAAACAAGCACAGTTATCTCACTGGCTATTCTAGCTCCCCTGGGTTGAATCTTGCAGCACAGGTGCAGAGAGCCAAACTGTCCCACTGTGACCTAGGAAACTTTGAAAAATAATTGGTTCCCTAATTGAAAAAGAAAAGAAGATTAAAGAAAAGAGAGGTGCTTGCTTCAGGAAGAACAAGTCTAAGGCAATATGATGATAGAAGGGAACACTGGCAAATGACTAAAAGCCAGCAATTAAATTAAAATAAATTGCTTATTTTGGGTGAAATGCGGTTGTATTAGATCTTTTGATAAATGTGTTTTCCCTCAATGAATAAATTTTTCCCAATTAAAATAAATGATATATTGTATTTTTAATTATCCACTGAAATATATAATTACAATGTTTTCCAATACATAATGAAATTATGTATTCATATCCATTTGTATGCCTATTAGGTCTCAGTCACATTTGAACTAGATCTCTCTTGCAAAAGTCGCTATCAGACAAACATTAAGAAGAGCTGTATTTTAAAAAATAATTAAATTTTGAGTTGAGGTAGTTTATCAACAGGAAATGTAGAAGGTTAATAATTTTTTTTCTAAATTAGAGCTAATCTCTCCTTAAGTAAATAGTAACAAGTGAGAACCACAAACATTATTTTTAAATGTCCATGGCTCTTTATCATAGGCTTTTAGAATGTGTAAATAAAAAAAAGAATATAAACAAGTGCTTAAAAAAAATCTAATAATTTCCCAGGAAAAATGAACATCGTAGTGATATGGACTTAGGCAGGCAGCTGGTTCAGGGTCATGAGTCCAGACGTTAATCTTCCCCCACCTATGTCAGCCTTTCTTCCCAGCTGTGAGTCAAATGACACTTACCCATCATTTTCTGGGACCTAAAGGGGGCAGAGCTGCATAACCACCCCCTTTCAAGCCCCTTCAAAGCGCCAGCGGATGAGAGGCTTATGGCTCTTGCTCCCTCACAAGCTCACTCTTTCTAAGCTGGGAGGAATGAAGGTCAAGGTCGCAGTATCTTACCCTTTCCCTTCCCGGCCCCCTTATCCCTCAACATGGCCCACGTGGGTCTTCAGTCCTCACCCTCTGAATAAACCCTACCACTTTAAGCCATGTCAGTGTCTGTGCTTAAAATGCTTTTTAACGGAGACAAGAACCTGGCTAATAAATATTAAGCACTGTTTTAGACTACTCTAACAATATACATTATAAATTAGAAAATAGATGACAGACTATACATTATACATTCATACTTAGAGAGGAAAGTATTAACTCAATGAAAATCGTGACGTAAGGCATTCGGAAGGCTATTTTGCTATGGTAACAAAAGCATAATTAATGTGATCAATGAGGATCCAAACTTCGCTAAACATTCATGATCAGAACAAAGGATTTAAAAACCTGTGTTACCACATTCCAGGATCCCAAAATAGCTTTCCTGTAAAAGTAAGCCAAGGCTAAGGGAAAGCAATTACATTAAAGAAATGGTATTGACAGGGCCTAGTACCTTGTGGCTTACGGCAGAGGGCTAGCCCCCTCTACCCAACAGAACCATGTCCTAATCCCTTCCATGAGAGCATACTGAACTGTTCAAAGAAAAAAGAATTTTGCAGATGTGACTAAAGTTAGGCAGTCTGAGAAACAGAACAGCCTGGAATATCAAAGTAGCCAGATCTAATCATGGAGACCTTAAAAGAGCCCTTTCCCTGGTTAGGTCTGAGCACAGGAGATGCGATAGCATCAAAGGCTGGGAGTGGCATCAGCAGAGAACTGGCCTGTCATTGCTAGGCCTTACGGACAGGCAACCAGGTGGAAAGCTGTGGATGTGGGAAACAGCAAACAGGAGAGTTAAGAAATATTGCCCTGGAAACTGTTTATCCAGACAATTCTGCTGACACCTTGGTTTTGGCCGAAGATCTTTTGGATAGCAAGGAATAAATTTGCATACCCTAAGCTGCTAATTCTGCACTAATTTGTTATAAAATAGTAATAAAAGCTCCCATCTAACAATATGGTGATTCCTAAGGCTCTACCAGCCTGCCGAAGCCATGCTTGAATGATGCGAAAGCTAAGAAAAGCATACAAGAAACTGACCTATGATCAGTGTCATTGGAATGTCCAAGTAACTTTGTGATCACCAGCTACAAGGTTTCTTGTTCACACTATTCTCTACCAATTTCCTCAGATTCACAAGGTTAACACTGATCTTTAAGAACAATTCAGCATGTGCAAGTACAGGGTGGTCTTCTGATCATACATTTGGGACTGCAAATCACATTCTGAGATGAAAAATCACATTCTGAGATGAAAAGTTTTCATCAACAGTTTTTCCTTCTTGTGTCAAATGTAATAAGCAAGCACAGGAAGCCAAATAAACTGATCCCGCTCATGTGTGGAATTATGTCACCAGAGACTGGGAAGACATGTGACTAACAAGGTAGCAACCAAGTTCGAGAGGAATGCATTCTGGTGTTCCTTTGTACAAGTGAGGAAATGCACATAACAATAATGTGCCACAGCATTTTTGCTTTTTAAAAAAGGCAGAAAATTTTTAATATTTTATGCAGATCCCAGAAACTAGAAGCATTTCTTAGTTCCTTCGACACCACTTATGGACATAGATATTAGATTTGAACTATATGAAGTTTCTGATATTTGAAATGTTAATATTAAGTTTAAGACATGTCATACGCATAGCATTCCAACAGTTTCAAATAGTTCACCCATCTACTTTCCACTGGCTTACATAATACAGCTAGGGGAGAAAAAAAAAGTAATATATTCCTGAAAAGTTATCACTACTTTGAACCTTCTGCCAGCACTCTACGAAACTAAGAAAATTAATAGTTATCACACTGCCTGCAAACCCTGGGGAGAAGGCAGCCCATAAGCCTTAGCTGGCACTCTATTTGCCTATCAGCTAAAGGTTCCCTATGCCTTAATGCATCCCAGTTCCATAATTACATTAAGTCATCCATACCATCCACACTAATCTTTGAAACTGTAAATAGCTGTCAAAAATAATAATGAATTATTAACAAGAATTACTGTCAAAAATAATAATGACTTACAAAATTCAGTAAGGTTCTATTAAAGACAAATACACTTTTCAAGATCACTCCAAAGTCATTAGCTCCGTCCTCCAAAAAATCACAGGAAAGTTAAAAACCTTCAGCTTTTAGATCTCTTAAAACTACAAAAATTAGGCTCTAGCTCCACAAATAACTCAAAGTGAAAGAAAAAAAAAAACATAACAAATCTTTCTAATCCAAAGTCATCAAATCCCTATTTAAAATAACCTAATAAAAATACTTGACAGTTAAGACACATGTCAAAACCAACACCAAAGAACAGCTGTTTGGGAACAGCACAACACCAGTGACATATCTGCTTCTTGTATCAAGGTTCTAGTTTGGGCCCTAACTCCTCGCACTGAACTTCCTGCCAGTGTGAACTCTGGGCAACAGCAAATGACAGCTCAAGACTTGAGTTCCTACCACACCCTGGGGCACAGATGGAATTCCCGTCTCTTGACACCAGCCAGGCTCAGCTGTGAGTGCTGCAGATGTAACTGGGGAATAAATCAGTCACTGGAAAATTGGTCTCTATTTTGTCGCCCCACCTTTCAAATTAAATAAAAAAATACAATTTTTAAAAAGACACAGCAAAGAACAAAAAATTAGACACTGAATTATTTTACAATGTTAATGATACAAATTAGCAATATGGTAACCTTCCTAAGCACTATTAACCTAGTTAACACAGGGTTTAATAGTTTTGAAAGTTGCTTTCAGAGGAGGAGCCAGAGATGAACTTGGGCTACCGGAACTTTCACCCTGTAGAATGCTCAAAGATGTTACACAGTACAAGTGAAAACAAGCTCTGAATCCACAAAATTAAAACTGAGCTAACATTTCCTGAGAAACACAATGAGCGAGCTGACCACTGCAAAAGCTGCTTTACAATCTTCATTATGGAGTCCTCACAATAACCTTGTGAGATGTGTATTGTGTCCCCATTTTATAAAGGAAAAACCTGCAGCTGTAAAAGCCGGGGTTGCCCAATTGCAGGGTGGACGCCACAGAGTCCCTCGCTTTTGGTATACACTCCACAGCATGGTGTTAGTATTTACAGCTCAAATACTTACAGAAGTGAATAGAGGTAGCAAATGATGAAAGATGGTCTTAATAAAAAATGGCAAGGTTTTAAAGCCTTTAATATAAATTGTAGGATGAGGGTGAACTGCTGTGGGGCAGTGCTAAGGTGGCAGGAGATGAGAGAAAAATTATTTTAAATCAAAGAAGATTTAATCAGAGAAGCAGCATGGCATAGTAGAAAGAGCAATGGCTTTAGACTTAGATCTGTATTCCACCCAGAGTGGCTGTTCCTTTCAACTGAGCTCCACTTGAAGAGACTAACTTTTCCTTATGCACTGAAGGCAAAAAAGTATGTCCTATTTGCTTTGGTTGTCTTCTAAGAATTGTTTTGGGGAAGAAAGAAACAATATAAACAAACACTTACATGCAGGAAAAAGGTATTGTTAATTCTACCGCATAAGTATCTCATATGAGGTTCATTGTTTTGTCCAGATTGGAAACATACTATTATATTATTTAAAGAAAAATTAAGTTACATATACAGAAGAGGTGGTGGTCAAGAGTGGGTCCAGACCCCTGACAGTCACCTCTCATTTCTAAAACTGTACAAGAGGCTGAAAAAAGTCCTTAATTTCTTTTAGCTGAAGACTCCGCAGTCAGAGAAGAGAAGGCATTCTCAGAATAGTATTTTTAAGTGCATAAAACAGAAAAATTCAAACAAAACCCAAAGAATACTCATATGAAAATATTCAGCATTCTTCAGCTCCATTTGTAAATTTAAGAACACCTAAAGTGTTCAAGTGATGGGGCATGTGTTGTGGTATATAGGGTATGGGCACCAGTTCATTGTCTAGCTGCCTTAAAAGCAGCAAAAGATGGCCCAAGTGGTTTGAGCCCTTGCCACCCACAGAGGACATCAGATCTAGTTTCTGGCTTCAGCCTGGCCCAGTTCTGGCTGTTGTAGCCATCTGGTGAGTGAACCAGTGGATATTCCGGACAGTACGATGACCTAGTGGCTAAATCCTCACGTAGTATGCACCTGGATCCCATATGAGCACCAGTTCATATCCTGGCTGCTCCACTTGCCAACTAGTTTCCTGCTTGTGGCCTGGAAAGACAGCAAAGGATGGCCCAAAGCCTTGTAACTCTGCACCTGCATGGAAACTTGTTAGAGGTTCCCAGCTCCCAGCTTCGGACTGACTCAGCTCCAGCCATTATGGTTGTTTGGAGAGTAAACCAGTGGACAGAAAATCTGTGTTTCTGTCTCTCCTTCTCTAAATGCGCCTTAATAAAAATAAATAAATCTTTTTAAAAATCTGTTTTAGATAAAGAAGTCTTAAAAAAAAAAAAAAAAGAAAAAGGTGTTTCAGTGGTATAGACGATAGCTCATTTAGTGTTTAGTCTGAATCCTCCCAGAACAGTTGCAACCAGCTTTGACAACATGTTGTAAAACTAGCACTGAAAAAATAAACCAGGAGCAAGTGTTGGGCACAGCACTCAGAACACAGATCAGGACAATCACAGCTCAAATCAGTGCCGGCATTCAAGTGCTTCCCTTCAGCTTCCATCAAACATGTATCATAGAAGGCCACAGCTCATGGCTGAAGTAGTTGGATTCCCACACAGGGGAGACAAGGATTCCTGATCCCGGACTTCATCCTGGGTCAGCACTAGCTGTGGCAGACATCTGGAGAGTGAACTGGCAATGGAAGATGTCTATCTCTACCTCCTACCATTCTTTCTGTCATTCCCATGAATAAATTAAAACTAAGTTATGTGAAAAAGGAAAAATAAGCCAAAGAACTGTATCTTTTCCATAATCTTTGTAAGCCATGTTTTAAAGATAGCTTTTCATATTCCCCTAAAGAATGATATATTTCAATATCTTGGACACCTCAAAATTAATTTAAAGTTGCTGGAAGTGACCTAACTCAATACACAATTGCCATTGGGTGCAGGTAGTAAGAACCTTATCTTTCAGTAGTTACTGGGGAAAAAAAAAAAGTACATGGAGAGACCAGCTTAATAAATGTGGAACAGCCATGGTAATGCACTGCCTATTTCCCTTCAGGAAAGAAAGTTCCATTCAGCTTCAAGTATTTAGTATCTAGTCTACAAGCTGATAACACCTTAGTACCCCACTCAGGCCACCCTGGATGATCCTATGCAGCTTTCAGCCAATGACAGAGCATAGCACAAATAGTGAAGAGTGGCCACTAGGGTGAAACACAGGATTCCTTTACCAGGTATTTTTCTCTTCCTCTTGGCTTGGCCGGCAAAGACACTGTCATCAGTGTGCACACGATTATCAGGTTCATATACCAAGTCCTGCTTTCCCATGTCTTAGCCTTCAAATGTACTCCAACAACACAGCAGGTGCTTCTGGGAGAACCCAGATGATGAATTATTTCTCTAAAAGTGTATACCAAAAAACCCTACAACAATAGTAGATACGTGCAGCTCTCAAAGCTGCTGTAATATTGTAGTGAGATTAAAAGATATTTAGAAAGAGAAAAAATAATTGTAATGTGTTATGAAAGGAAATATTAATGCTATGGTAGAAATGTCATAGGTATTGGTATGTCTGTCTTATCTACAACTGAGAAAAAAGCTAAATTACAATTATAAATCTGTGAAAGTGATGATTTTAATTTCCTTATTGAGTTTAAAGATTGCTGAGCTCTATGCAGAGACTTGGCTAAGAGCTCCAGGAGTAAATTATGGCTGACTCTGAAATTGCTAGTCTTTTAACAGAGATGTATTTAGTCAAGCTGGACCTGTGGTGACCAAAGGTCTCTACTCTGGCTATCCTGCTTGGATGTCACGAACTATGTGAAAGCATGTGTTAAATACAGAGTATGGTATAAGGTGAAAGATCTTGAGACTGAATGATTTGTCCTTGAGGGACAGTAGGGAAAAAATGAACTTTCTTAAGCACCTGACTATATAATTGCCTCAGAATCTGATTTGTAAAATTCAAGTTTATAATGTTGTTTTTAGCAGAAAGCTTCCTTTTGTTACAAAGGATTTAGCATACTATTTAATGAGAATTGAACCCAGATGCACTGAAATGTGCTACATGGGCATTCTAGCCCATAACTAAAATATTACACCAAATACCTGTCTCTATATAGCACTTAATCCAGCAAGAAATCCCCCAAATCTGCTGGTCACCTTCTGGCTCTTATCATCACCTCCTTTCTCCTTCTTGTGCTCCAAGGATGAGATCAGGTTATAACACAAACTTTGTAGGAATAATGTGTATGGAAGTGTGTGTGTATGATTATCTATGTTTTCTGTATGGGGGTAGGGCGAACCACAAGATTTATAAAATTCTAAGATAAAAACAATACAGTCAGAATGATTAGTCTTCTATATTGTCAAGTCAGGAAAAGCATACACTAGCTGTGAATGGCAGTTCTGACTGTTGGAACACAATCTAGGCAAGGCAAGTAACTGCCTAATTTGTGAATAGGCTTCAAGCAATAAGAAGGCAGTAAGAGATGGGCTGTTAAGATGGGAAAAAAACAAAAGATACATTTAAAAAAAAAAAAGAGGAGAACCTGAGAAGTAACAGAATGAAACAATTTACAATTTTGTTAAAGGATGACAACTACGGTCTCATTGCTGAAAACTGCAGCTGGAATTAAAATATCAAGATCAATTTACAATATAGATGCTAGACAACACCTCCTGAACCACCACTACCTGATCCCAATACTGTTTCAGCAAACCTTAATGCCAATCATTTCTCAAAGGAAGAAACAAGAGAGGAAGGAGTTACATTGACACCTGTGTGCACTTCACGAAACATACACAGGTCCAAGCTTCCCTTCCCTATTTAGAGCACCTGACCAGTATGCAAGAAACATGCCCACTTACAAGCACCTGCAACATTCCTGAAACCCTTTAGAGTTATAACTAAGCACGTAAGCCGAGCATGTTGTGGACCTGAAAGTCTACTGCGACTTCAAACTTAAGTGAGTCCATTTTTTAAAAACCAATATTTAATGCTCCATTGACTTCCTAAATCTTTCCAAATAAGCACTTGGCAAATGTTGTTTTCATAAACTGTTAATATGTTTAAGATATGCTATATTCACCTGGCATCATCTCTCATTAGCATAAATCCCTCAAGAACTAATTTTCTATTACAAATTATATTGCAGAGTTAAATGTAGGATTATAAAGCAGCTTTTTATAAACTTTTATTCTTATGAAAAAATAGTGTTTTAAGTACAAAACGACATCTCAAACATATCCAAGTTACAATGATAATCCACTGCTTATCATTTGCTACCTGAATACTTTGTCCAATAAACTATCATGTCAAAATTAAAACTTGATTTGTTTTAAAGTACATAATCCATTAACCATTTCCATATGCTATGACTATGCAGTTGACAGATTATTCAAACTAGTTTATTGTCCCTATCTGGAAAATCTGGTGTACCTGTTATAAATGTGAATACTTCAGAAAGCCAACAACTGTGGGACCACATTTTCATAATAAATCAATCTACTTGAATTAGACTATTCATATACTTTCGGAAAGCCCTTCTTGAATCCCTATTAAGTTAACAGTTTGTGAATAATGAAAATAATTAAGATTAATTTTAGTTGACAAATCTAATACCAGTAACCTGTTAGTACACTTTAATCCATTTTCCAACAGCCTGTAAAAATTAACAGATGCTTCCAATCTAGTAAAAAAGTCATTAGAATTATTTTAATGATGCCAAATGTTCAGTACATGAATATTGTGATTATATTTAGGATATATTAAACAATGTTGTTTTACAACCTAAAATATTAACAGAAGCCAAATATAGTGAAACGTGGCAGTTTTTCCTAAAATCAAACCATCATTTGTTGTTTTACCTTGCACTTTGTGCATCAGTTAAGACCTTTATTGAGATTCTTTAACACTGCAAAAGCAACAAAAGCACAGGGAACATTTCTAGCTTATTATTATAAGGTATATTACATTCCAGAGACTCCAATGTCAAATATGGGACCAGTATGCAATGTGAGTATACACCCAATAAATATTTATGCACTTAAATAGTGGTTAACTAAACAGAAACAGAAATAAGAGTAATGAGAAAATGAGAATAAGATTAAGAAAATGTCCACATACATTGCAAAAATTTTAAAAGTTGCAAACTAAAATAGATTACAAAAACTTAGATGAAAGCCAAAGTAAGAGAATGTTCAACAAATTAGAAAGAGAAAATGTGCAAGTGAATGGGAGTGGGGGGAAACTGATTTTAGCAGAAAATACTTAGACTTCCCAAGTACTTTCTAAGACACGACGCAAGGCACATTCTCACCAAAGCAATGTTGTAAATAATCAGAGATTGGTTTAAGCAAGAAGAGATACACCTGAACAAGCAAATTGAAATAACAAGTAACAAGGGGTTAAGAAGAAATAACCAATACCCTAGAAAGAGCATTCAAAACACCTACAGGTCACTAGGGCAGGGCAGTTTTGTGAGAAGTTGTAACTGCATTTTGTAATCAGCAGACTAAGAGGCAAGACCTCAGCCACAATGCTGTCTAGATTAAACAAGGTCATATAAACAAGAATTAGATCGGGAGTGGCACACCACACATACTCAATAGGTGATGTTAGTTCCTCTTGATCTTCTACAAACCCCAGGAACCTGAACATAAAATTCCAGAAATCTAAACCACTGGCAACTGCTTAAAGTTACTGCGGTAAAAATAAACCATTTCTATAAAAAACCAACCATTGCCCGGTAACCTGCCTTCTGTGTCCTTCCCTGTGATATAAATCCGCCAGTCCTGTCAAGGCCTCTAACATACAACTGCCTTGCCAAGGCGTTATGGACACTACTTGATTTCTCATCCTGGACTGAGAAGAAGTGAGTGACCAGATTTAATTCCAAATTTAGCAGGAGCCACAAAATTGACTCAAAGTAATCATCCGGAGTCATGGTAAACAGGCACACCACATTTGGAGCCAGTGCTTCAACAGCCAGGCCACAAGTGGAGGCAACACAGGGTAAGGTGTCCATGCCACTAGCCCAGAATTGAATCTAGACCTTCCAACTGTCTTACTCTCCTCCCTTTTTCTTTTCCATTTTCACTACAAAGAGCGATATAAGAATCTATCGTGCTCTGAAAGCAAAAGTGACAAGTCTTTCGACAAAATGTTTAACTACTAGTAAAACCAACATACTTGGACTTCCTCAATGTTTTCTGGCTTTATTCTCTAAAATGCAGACCAAAAGTTACTTCCACAGCTCATCTCCAGATAGTACTATGAAATGTTACCATTGCACAGGGTCCAAACCCAGGGCTTCTCCATCTTTTCTGTTGACCTCAGAAATAACATCTACACAGTCACAAAAAAAAGAGAAAGCAACGTGTGAACTTAAAAAATGGCCTTGCCCTCTGTCAGTGAAAGAGACTCCTGCTAACAGGTCAGAATAGAGAAAGGCAGAGAGGGATGGAAATAGAGTATCGCCATCATTTCTCATCTAAATCATGATAGCCTTGCTTTAAACTGAACAAAGACACTGATTCCTTATCTCCTCATCCTGAATCTCAAGGCTAAAGTTAGATGACTTAAGAATTTTTTTTTAAGGCCCAATTATTTCATTTAGGGCTAACACTAAGGCTAAATTAAAGACATGCTAACAAGTTTCCCTTTTAAGCCTCATTAATTAAGAAAGTAATCAGAGTAAAGAGGAGGAAAAAAAAAGATTAGCTGGATAGCAGCATTACTTAAATAGCTTCTAGGTATCACCATCTGCACCTACCAGCAAAGCCAAAGGGAAAACTAATCAATTCCAGAGTATGAAATCTGAAATTCCGAAGTGTTTTACATGTAAACACACATTTTAACTGCCACATCGTTTCCTTGATTGCCTGAGGAGTACATTAATCTTATTCAAAAATAATTTTGATTCTCCATAATCAAAAGGTAAAGTTAAGATCTGCTTACTTTACAATTTTTCCTATGGTGAACCTGCTGAGAAAATTCTCCATTCACAAAGATCCAGATATATAATTCTTAATATTCTAGTCATGAGCAATGGTGCTTAAAAATATCTGAAGACTATTGGACTGCCTGAAAGATTAGAAAGCTAGTGCAACGTGGGGATAGCTTTTTGAAAGAGTTGCTAATATACAATTATTTTTTTGAAAGAGTTCCCAATTTACGTTTATCTTTCAGAAAAGAATTCACAGGAGAACAATTAAGTTTTCAGTATCTGCCAACTCACTTGACAGGTTATAATGTGAGGGCAGATGTGTAAGCTTTCCCAACGTGGCACATGGCAACTCACAGGCATTTTATGAAATTGCTTCTTCGTTCTGTCCACCAAGATTTTTCTCAGATTCTCCACTCAGATTCTTCTTTCCCTCTGCTGTTCATGTTCAATGATCCCAGGGATTCTCTCTGGCATATTGATAGTTCTACCTCATGTCCTTATACCAGCTTGGTATGGGACAGTCACCAATATCATAATGTGACAAAATTTTCACTAGAGAAAAATCCAGTTTGTAATGTTTTTCTTAAAGGAATGATCATACAAAATTAGTTATGAAATATCCTTCTTCATAAAAGTCTGAAGTATTCCAGGGGGACCAATTGAAAAAATATTACTTAGAAAATTTAACAAGTTTATTTTATTTTAATCATGTGCATTGTTAAAAGTGTAAAATCCAGGCCCAGCGTGGTAGCCTAGTGGCAAAAGTCCTCACCATACACACACCAGGATCCCATATGGGTGCTGATTCTAATCCCAGCAGCCCCACTTCCCATCCAGCTCCCTGCTTGTGGCCTGGGAAAGTAGTTCAGAACATCCTAAAATCTTGGGACCCTGCACCCGCATGGGAGACCTGGAAGAAGCTCCTGGTTTCTGATTAGCTCAACTCTGGCACTTGAGGCCACTTGGGGAATGAATCAGCAGACAGAAGATCTTCTCTCCATCTCCCCTCCTCTCTATACATCTGACTTTCCAATATGTAAATCTTTTTTAAAAAAATGTAAAATCCAATACACCATGTGACGAAGTGCTTAACAATATACTTAGATCACTTACACATTATAAATGTAAACAATGTCATCTATAGGATCCTTGTGCAGGTTAGTACAAAAACTGGCAATGTTAAAATTCCAAAAATAAGCTAATAAAAAAAATCATGATATTGATCTTACCTCTTTGTTGGCAGCAGAATGTATTCTCAAGTTTACAAAGCAAATCAACATTCTCATACTTAGTTTCATTAACTTTTATCCAGAAACAGTTCTCCGTCATTTCTTGTGGTCTGATCTGCAGTCAGAGTAAAGACCAATTCAAAAACAGTGGAGTATTTCACCTGTCCCAGCCCAATACATACAGGCACACTATTTCACACTACCCAGAGGATTTATACCAATTTATCTCTAAAAATTTCCCTCTACGTGTGTAGTATGAATCACAAGTTTTGCATGATATTACAGTTTTATAAGAAAAATTTCTAATGATCAAACAATTTGTTCCTTTTCAACTCTAATAGCCAGCCACCTGCGTCATGATTCAATGGGCAGGACAGCTGATGCAGAGAATTTCCTGTCTTTGTGACCAGGAAACCATCTTTCTGCGGGACTCAAAATTCCTATAATCTAGCTTATCAGCTTCTAGCAACTAGGAATACTTTGCCAAACAGGCAAAAATAGAGAAATTTAACATTTGTGGTTTTGAGAAGCATTTTACCCACAGGTTTCAGTCACAATGCTTAATAACACATTTAGGTACAAATTAACTACTACTGTAACACCACCAACTTTTACCAAATTTGTATACCAGAAAACCTTAAGAGTAAAGGGCTTTGTGTCTCAACACAGTTATGCTCTTTAAAAAAAAAAAATATATATATATATATCATTTGTTTTCCTTAGAATGTCCATTGGTAATTACATGTAAGTCAATACAAACAAATTTTAAGCCAAGTAGAACTAAACTCTCCTCCACTAATGTTGCTTACCTTTAACCAATTTAATCTTCTCATGCTGATTTCAGGCTTGAATTCTTTCTTTGGTTTCAATCCAAATGGCAGGCTTGGTGGTGGTGGCGCATTGTGTCCACCGAGAAACCCCAGGGGAGGTGGCGGGGGCACAGCACCCCCAAATGGCAATGGCATTCCTGGAAGTGGAGGTGGAGGAGGTGGTGGAGGGGGAGGCAGAGGCACCCCTCCACAGGAGGGCAGTGGAGGAGCAGGAGGAGGTGCTGGGGGGCCACTTCCATCTTCTTTCGATGACAAAGGAATATTCACATGAGCTGGTAGGGCACCAAACTAGAGGGGAAAAAAAATAAGTAACACTTTTAGATAGTGTCAGGAAAAAAGTTGAGAATACAAATCAAAGAGCATGCCTTATCAAAAAAGCAGATGTAAAGCACAGCTCATCTAGGGTTACCCCAGGTTGCTGTGATAAAGACGGCATCGTTCTTTGAATGTTAAGGATGCATGTGTGTTACTTTCACAAACACGACTGCACTTAAATATTAATGTCTCAAAACGAAGATATGGTTGAACTTCTGCTATATCCCAGCTCGCTTGATAAGACATGATTGGCCTGAAAATGAGATTCTAGAGGGGTGACACCGACTATCTTGCTCATCATTATATCCCCAGCACCTAACAAGTGCCTGGCTGGTGAACTGAAGGAACAAAGGGATAAGACCACAGATTAATGGGACATATTTCATTCATAATTTTCATCATCAGTAGAGCTTTGACCAAAAAAGAATGATCAGAGATTTCATAAAAACTACAAACTAAATCTGAAGAAATGAATAGGGTGATCAACATTAAGTCTCTAATTCTAGATTTTCTTCTAATGGCCATAAACACAGATCATTGCTATGCAAAATGTAAGAATTTAGAAAACTTGTTATTGTCAGCTTCACAACTGAATTTCATCTCATTCCTTGTAAAAACATCACAGTAACTTGTCAGAATTGGTGTATATGTATGTGTATATATGTATATACATGCATGTATGTGTGTATATATATGTAACAACAATTTTGTGGAACACATCTACAAGAATTTTTTCAATTAAGAAAGAAAACAAAGCAAGAAAACAAAACAGTTCTCAGCCAACAAAAAATGTCTTAAGGCAAGGTCTATAAGTCATTGTGAACTTCAGAATGCAAATGTCCCTATCAGTGTAGCAAACCAAGCAGCCAAATGGGAAAAAAAAACAATTTCAATGAAAAGTAATATATTCTTGCAACACTGAGCAAACATCATGGGATTGGTATTACACTCTGGGATAAGCCACCAACTGCAATGCCAGCATCTCAAATGGGAGCCAGTTCAAGTCCCAGCTGTACCACTTCTGATTCAGCTCCCTGATAATGCACCTGGAAAACACAAGACAGCCAGAATACTTGGGCACTCACACACATGAAACACATGGATGAATCTCCTGGATTTGGCTGGTCCAGGCCCAGCCATTGCTGCCATTTAAGGATTGAACAAGGGGAATGAAAAAATATCATGAATAAGAATCATTTTCTTGTGCTAGCACATTGGTTCAACTGGTTAATCCTCAATCTACAAGTGCTGCATCACATGTGTGTGCCCATTCTAGTACTGGCTGTTCCACTTTCCATCCAGCTGTTTGTGGAATTGGGAAGCAGTGGAAAACGGCCACAAGTCTTGAGATCCTTCCCATGTGGGAGACATGAAGAAGTTCCTGGCTCCTGGCTCTGCATCAGCTCAGCTTCAGACTTTGTGACCAGCTGGGAAGTGAACTGGTAGATCAAAGATTTTTTTTCTGTATCTTTCACTTTGTAGATCTGCCTTACCAATAAAAATAAATCTTAGAAAAAATAATTTTCTTGTAGAAATTTTTTTCTAAAGCTGAACAATAACATGCAACTCTTTTATGATATCTTCAAAATATCCTCTGTAACAAAATTATAGACTGTATTTTAAAGAAAATTGGCAATAACACGAAATGCTATCAAAGACTACGTCAACATAGTCAAACTATACATATTGCTCCCCATCATAAGGCCACATCTACTGAGCAGTTAGCTATGAAAAGTCTGCCTCATTTCTCGTCACTTAAAGCACAGAGAAGATTGTACTTCCTGCTCTCTAAATGTTTTATGTGGAGAGGGTGAATGCAACCTATCTGATTCATAATCCAGATTTGCTTTTTTTGGTCATGCTTTAAATCTGTTTACTTTTGGAAATTGAAAAATTATCAGAAAATGTTCTCAGGGAGAGGTTATCTTTTACAGCAAGGTACCTATCAGCTGAAGGTTTTGAAAACTAGATTGAGCAATAATTTGCTGTACGGGATAAAGATCAATGATGAATGACAAATCTGTGACTGAAAGACTTTAACCTTTATACTTAATTACTCAGAAAACATGTGACACTAGGAATAAAGCTGAAGAAAAACACATAAGGCAGATTAATTAGAAAACAATTGTGATATTTCTAAGAATACACATAAAGGAACATTCGAAAGTCAAATTTATACAGTTAAACACAACAAAAAATCCATCAAAATAAGACTCTGAAAGCAGGCAGTTGAAATTCAAGTTGAAATAGCTTGGTGCTATGAAGACATAACTTTGCTACCCTAGTGGAGTTTGTGTAACAAAATCACTTAGACTGGCAGTTTACCTGAGATTTAAAAGCTTGCAACTCTGCTTGAAGCTCATTAATCTTTGCCTCATTTTTCTGCAATTGCGCCTTGGTTTCTTGGTGGTCTGTAAACTCTTTTTCAAACTAAAAAAAAAAAAGAAAGATGGAAACAGAAAGCACTCTTTAAACTGAATTTCTGAATTGGGTTGGTGAAAGGAGGGGTAAATCTTTGCTAAGTCACCCACACACTTTTTCTAGGTCCACCAAAATCATGTCAAATGACAGCAAGAAAGTACAGATGTTGCCTGTGACCTAATCTAGGCAGAGCAAACAGGCCCACAGAAACCTATATAACCTTGGTATTTTTCTTCAAAGTCCCTAAATATCATCACAACTTTGAATGACATAATAAAGCAAACCATTGTACTGGATTCCTTCACACTCAACTATAAAAAACTTGTACATGAAGTTTACTGACATCATTTTAAGATTGAATTTTTTTTTAAACATACACTATAAATGTATTAATTAGTTATTCCTTGGAATAACTTCCTCATTTCCTTGGATACTGATGGCAAATTAATATTTAAGTCTCTCATGCAATACTTTCTGGCAAGAAGCCAAGCCAACTTTTGTGAATTTTGTGAGTTTTGGGGCTCACACAGCCACCTGTCCCATCCTGCAGGCATTCAAATGGCTTTACTTTGCCATCATCATCATAACGATTGAAGCTTCTCTCAACAGAAGTACATTTAAATGATGCATGGTGTCATAATAACAAGTATTTGACTGTCTTTTAAAAAAATTATTTTTATCCGAAAGTCAGAGAGGAGGAAAGACAGAGAGGAAGATATTCCATCCAATGATTCACTCCTCAAGTTGCAGCAATGGTTGAAACTCAGTGGATCCAAAGGCAGGAGCCAGGAGCTTCTTCCAGTTCTTCCACATGGGTGCAGGGTCCCAAGGCTTTGGGCCATTCTTGTGGCTTGGGGAACCAGACAAGTAGGGAGCCAGCTCAGAAGCAGGCCCTCCAGGATTAGAATTAGCGCCCATTTGGGAATCCAGGGTGTGCAAGGCAAGGATTTAAGCCACTAGGCTACCGTGCCAGGCCCAGTATTTGACTCTTTTAAAAAAGTTTGGCGGTTTATGAAGAGGTGAGGTGTACTCTGTAGTTGTCAAACATTAAACACACGCACATAACTTCCACATTTCAAACTCCAGTCAAACCTCAAACAGAAAAACAAAACAGTGTAAAAAGGGTTTGGTTTTTACTTCGTTTGAAAAGCAATTCTCTCTGGTCCTTACCAACACAAAGAAGCCAGCAATAGCACCTCTTCCTCTGCTTAACAATGTAAGACAGAAATTCTATAGCCGCTGCCTCCTGAGTCTGACATACTAAGATGAAACCACACCAACTCCCTGCAATTCATGTTTAGAGACTAATGATTCTGAAGTGATTTTTAGAAGCCATTTCAGGAACTCAAGGAAAGGAAAATTCTCTCTAGTGTCGTGACCCTTGATATACGTTCTCCCTTCAAGCTTTACAACTGATTAAGCACTAACAGCAGTGGGTATTTTAATGCTTTCCTTTCTTTGAAAACTACCAAGATGCAGGTGAGAGGAAGGACTTCCATCTGCTGGTTCACTTTCCAAATGGTAGCAATAGCTCATGTGGAATCAGGAATCAGGAACCCAGAATTCAATTCAGAGTGATAGCTTCTGCCATCTCCTGGAGGCTTCCCCGAGTATGCATCAGCTCCAAGTCAGGGCTGACGGTGGTCCAGGAACATGAACCCAGACTCCAACATACAATATGGGCATTCCAGAAGATACATAGTGGCCAAATGTTCACCTTGACAAGTGGACATACCTCACATACCCTGACAGTGGCCAGATATAAACATACTTCTGCCACGAGAAGAAGCATTTTTAAAATTTCTTCAACAAGATTGTGAAATAACATGTTCTTAATTCCAAGTTTATAAATCAAAGAAATAAGTTGTGATTGATTCTCTCGTGTCCATCATGTACTCCTTTAAAAGAATAACAGGCCAAAACTGTTCAAAAGTTCACCCAAAACATACCAACATTACCATCACCGCACTGTAGCTACAGCTGATCCAAATCTTTTACATCAGACATACATTAAGACTAAGCCTAATAAAATACAACCTGCCCTACGCTTGGATCTCAAGGCACAATTTGTCATTCAGAGCCACCTCAGGTACTCTATTAACACGCCTCTGTGCACTGTTAACCCAATATATCTTTTCCCAGACTTTATCCCTTTTAGTTTCTCCAACCATAGCCTTACTTTTGCCTCAGTTTCATCTTCAGAAAGAATTCTTAAATCACACTCACATATTTGACTTGTTGAACTTAACAACTCAAAATTTATTATTCACTAACACTCAACTCAAATATCACTCTGACTCTAGAAACTTTAAGTTACCAAATTCCCAATTCCCTGACCTTCCTAGAGTCTCCAGGGATATCTCTGTAGCTGCATTTTTAAACTTGCTATTTACCACAAGCAGCTACTGAAAATATATATTTAAACTGAAAATTAAATTGAGGCCTGCATCATATTGTAGTGGGTTAAACCACTGCCTGTGAGAACAGCAGTTTGAGACCTGGCTGATACACTTATGATTAGGCTACTTGCCACTGTACTTGGGAAAGCAGTGGAGGAGCCCAAGTGCTTAGGTCCCTGAACCTATATGGGAGACCTGTAGGATGCCCCAGACACATGGCTTTGACCCAACATGGTTGCAGCCATCTAGGGAGTAAACAAGCAGATGGATGTTCTCTGTCTTTTCTTCTCTGTAACAAGCTCAGATATATATATGAAATCCTTTTAAAAATTAAATTTAAAACTTCACTCAGTTCCTCGGTCACATTAGTTATTTTTAAACACACAACACATAAACATAGCATTGACCATTATGTTGAATATGGTTTACAAAGCATTTTCATCATTCCATATTAAGCAGATATGACACACAGTAAAAACATTTAGAAATCTGTCCCTCTGTTCAATTTGCTCTTTTCCTGTGTGATACACTATAACTTGTTTTATTTCTCCTGGTACTACTCGATTATACCTACTAATTTTTGTTGAGCATTTCCATTCTTAGAAGTACCACTCCTAGGTGTTTGCATTTCGCAAAATTCTTTTTCCATACATTTGTTTCATTCCACATTTCCTGACAGATGTTATCTTTAACATCCATGTTTCAATTGCCATTCATATACAAGTAGTATCTAAATCCACCCAAGCTCAACCTCTCAATTCCAGACTACAGATAAGTCCTATCAATGCATTTCCAACTATTTAATAAAAAAAAACTTTGAAGAAAATTAAAAAGCAATACTTACAAAGCCAAGCTTTCCTCTCTTACGAGTTTTTTTTTTTTTAGTTCCCTTGCTTTTTGTAAATCATGGCTCAGGAATAGCATGACTTCTTTATTCTCAAAAGTAAAGGTTTCATTACGATCATTAGCTTAATACCTGGTCCTGGGGTCTGGATCCAACCTATGTATCTCTTGTTATACCATCAATACTTAGTAGCATGCCTACAGTGCTACAGATGCAAACCTAGACAGAACACAGCGCTTTCAGTAAGAACAATGTCTGGTGACAAAGTGAAAACCATCGAACATTAAATCTAAAAGAAAGCCTGAAAATCACTAAACAATTCTAGGAGGAATGATGCTTAACATGAGATCTGAAGAACTTTGCAGAGTTAACTGGAAAACACAGCCAGCATTTCAAGTGAGGGAGTAGTACAGCTTTTGTGGATGAATGACAAGCAATCCTTTGTATGGCTCACAAAGGAGATGTGAGAACAAACTGCAGGGGATGAAGCAAGAGACGTACACAGAAATGAAACAGTTGAAAAGAACTTTGCAGAAAGTTAAAGAATGACTGCTTTTTTCTAGCAAACTAAGAAAAACAATCAGAATACACAGACTAAGAAAATAATATGATCAAATTTGTACTTTGCCAAACCTAACAAGCAGTAGTGTAGAAGATGGACGAAAAGAGCAATGCCTATGGCATGGCAATCAGGTTAAAGAGAGGGTAACAGCAAGGAAATGCCAACAGAATGCAGAATCCAAAAAGTTACTGTCTTGTTGAATGAAGGAAACATGCAAAGGAAGGGTGTAGCTAAGAGGAGCACAGCATTTTGCAAGCTGAAAACATGTTGTAACTTAGAGGGAAAAATTTGTACATAAACCATAAAGAGGAAAGTGATTTTGAGAGAAAATATTTGTAAATTTGGTTTGGGATACAGGAAGCTTGAGATGAAGAAAATTCAAAATGGATTTAAATACATTTACTTTTCTTTGATATCTCAAGCTTTTCTCTCACATCCATCCTCAGGGCTCATATTAGATATCACTTCATCACTGAAGTCTTCTTTTGCTGTCCAAGTCTAGGTGTCAAATATATCCCATGGGTTTACATACCACTTGGGGTTTTCCTACCACAGCAATTAGCAATTATCACACAGTGAGAAACAAGAAATGTAGTGTAACACTCATCAACATGGAAGGTCACAGAAATTAAGCTCTCTTTTACTTGATTCAGTACCCTTCCAGTGCCTTCCATAAGCAATTAAACTAAATCCTTGTACGTTGAAGTGACGAGCCATCTCCTGTCAAAACCATCTTTGCAATGTGAATCAACTGTATCAATATAATCAAGATTTTGACTCTCAAGATCAAAAATCTTAGATGTTTTACTCTTTTACAACGAAGATGATTTTCACTGATACACATATAATAAGAAAAAACATTTAAAGATTTTTTTCTAATTTCAAAGCACAGCTAGGGAGACGAAGACAGAGTGAGCAAAAGAGAGATCATCCATCCACTGGTCCAATCCCCAAAGGCGGCAACAGTCATGTAGGGAAAAGGCCAAAGCCAGAAGCCAAAAAACTCTAACCTGGTCTCCTGCACATGTGGCAGGTGTTCAAGCACTTGGACCATCCCCTGTTACTTCCATGAACAGTAGCAGGAAGCTAGACAAGAAGCAGAGTTGCCAAGACTCAAGATACTCAAATTTGGATAGCAGTGGCTGTCCCAAAAGGCAGGTTTTTTTTTTTTAACTTTTTGCACCAAATTGTCAATACAAAAACATTATATTAATAAGAATGAGGAGGTTGGGATTTGTACCATGACACAGTGGATTAAGCCACCACGTATAATGCATCCCAGCTAAGCGCTGGTTCAAGGCCCAGGTCCTTGACTTACGAAACAGCTCACAGTTGTTTCATCTAGGAAAGCAATGCAAAATGGCCCCCATGTCTGGGAGTCCTTCCACCCCCTTGAAGGCCTGATGGATTTTCAAGCTTCTAGTTTTTAGCCCAGCATAGCTCCAGTCAAAGCTAGCTAAACAAATGGAATGATAATTCACCCACTGTAGCCAAATGTATTAAATTAACTAAGCCATACAGAAAGCATTCTTTTTTTAAGTGAGAAAAATGCCCATATCCTCCCCACAAAAAGATCAGAAAAACACAAACTTTGCTTTACCATTTAAGTAATGCCTACACAAAAAATCCTTGCTGCCTTGGGGGAAAAAATGAATCTCCATTAGATGTTCACCTTACAAAACTGGTATGATGGCCTTCTCGGAAAAGCGTTACTAGAGCAGTACTGCACTTACAAAATTACACACAAAAATGTCAAGAAACACGGTTAACATTGAAGTTCGGCTTAATTTCAGTCCGTAGGGTAAATGTATTAGTGCATCTGTGCAAGAAGGTTGATAATTCAATATTCTCTATATACTTTCTGACATTTCTGGTCTTCATTTTTCAAATTTATGCACCAAAATAAAGAATGTGTCTAGCAACTATGAAAGTTTCCTGCCTAAAGCAAAGTATTTACATGTGTCCTTATAAAACTATCAGAACAAAGTTTTTGCTGATATATACAAAATGGTAAGGCAATAGAAATCTTTTATGGAGCCAACAGTATTTTCTGAATACATCCAGGACACATAATTCTGAATAAAATGAAAAATAGACAACTAACCTTGATCAAGGTTTTTCTTCGCTTTACATTTAAAACTTAGCATTCTTTTTCAAGAAAAAAAGATGTTGAACAACTGCTTTGTATATATTATACATTTAAAAATGACTAGATACAAATGCATACCTTCAAGGATGTGTATCAAATGAGGATTTTAAAGTTTACTTAGAATAAGTAACTACTCAAAGTGCTCAGAACCAAAGTATTCTAGATTTCAGAATTTTTGGATTTTGAGTATTTGTAGCTACATATTGATAAATACTGGACGCAAGTCTAAACAAAATTTGTTTTTGGTTCACATACCCCTCCCTATACATAGCCAGAAGACATTTTTACAAAGTGCTCGCAGTATAACTGAATCGTTACAAACATTATGTTATGCTGGAGCTCCAACTGATCAGATGTTGAACACTTTAGATTTCAGACTTTTGGATCAAAGATGCAAAGCTTGTAATTTCTCACTAAAACTCTAAATGCTTACTAAATAAAGAAAGTGGAGTGGAGGCTGGAGGATTGCCATAACATGAGCATCTATTAACCCAATCACTTAGGGCAATCCAGCAATTTGAATCCCACAATAAATGAAGTCAATTCACGGCAATGACCAAAATCTTTGTATGTGATCACATACCTGGCATGTGATCAAAAACCTGGGACTATCACAATCTCTCAGTGTGTAGTAAGCTCAAAGCTCTAGGGCTCAGACATTCACAATGTTTTTCATAAAGTAGAAGGAATTTACAAAAGGATACCTATCACAAGTTACATTTCATCTTCAGAGTTATTAGAAATGCACAATTCTCTCAAGGCACATTTAGGATCAACTATACTAAAAAATGCTCACTGCTTGGCACAGTGTTTAAGACACAGTAAATGTTCACAACTTTATAGCAGTATTAATAACTACTCTTTCAGTGAAACAAACTGTCAGGAAATCAAGTCAGTTACTGAAAGAACCGAAAAAATAAAACCCCTCAAAA
This sequence comes from Ochotona curzoniae, assembly GCF_017591425.1. Lineage (NCBI taxonomy): Eukaryota > Metazoa > Chordata > Mammalia > Lagomorpha > Ochotonidae > Ochotona > Ochotona curzoniae. Next base: position 34,250,788 of record NW_024466502.1, on the reverse strand, counting down.
ATAAAATTTTACAAGTACATTATAAGCTAGAAATTAAAGGAAAACAAAATTGTAATGGAGCAAGAGAGTTGAAATCTATCATTTTATAGAAAACCCATTTTCTGTTTCTGAAGGAATACTTTATGCACAGACTTAAATTTTCCGTAAGTCTTTCTTCAAAGAAGACATCTGTGCATAAACTACAGGGTGGTAAACAAGGAAAAGCATGTCCACAGAACCAATCTTGTGATGGTTCCTCACATACGATGTTGCAAAGGTAGTTACTCACTTTTTTGTTCAGTTCCGACGCTTTCTCTTCAAACTCTCCCAGTTTAGCCTGATCTATGCAAACATCTAAAATCACAAGCATAGGAAATACTTGATTCCAGAACTTTCGAAATGCATTACATTGAAAGCTTAGAAAAAAATTTTGTTAAATACAGCCACTAACACAATAAATAAAATACAGGAAAAATACCATATAACATTGGAATGGAGAAAGCTTTTCTATCCATAACAAGAAAAAAAGACATAAAAGAGAAGTCAAACAATCAATCTTCAACTTCTACAAGCAAAAAGGAAAGATTTTCAATTGTAACACATAGGTTTCCATTACTTATCTATATCTATGCATGTGAATATCTATATATACACATATACATATACACATATCTACCCACACATACATGTAAGCTCATATCCAACAAATATGAATAAACCACAGTGATAAACAAAACATTACAGAAAGCAAACTAAAAATTGCTAAAAACCTGATACTATTTTCCATCTAATGAGAATATAAAAACATAAAAGGGAACTCATCACAAAGAATATTCCACAGTATTAAAATCTGCTAACACAACAGAAATATAAAAACTTTGCTGATAAATAGGCAATATATCATAAAATTTTAAATATGCATTTTTGCTCTCATAGTAATTCCAAATGTTAACCTATCCCATTACAAAATCTCAAAATAAGCATGTTAATATTACCTTTAATCTCATCATAACTTTGTGTTTTTACTGTTGCTAGGTTGTGAAGCTGACAGTAGCAGATACAAGTTCAAAGGAAGACAAAGCCAGTTACACTACAGTGCCAGCCCCTATTTGAAAATATTAATTTTTCTGGTTCAGCTGTACAAATTAATGATCTCTACCATAGCATTATTGTTTTGATTCATAACAAAATGTTAGTTTAGATCAAAGTATAGTGACATAGCAAGCTAATCCTCCACCTATGGTACCAGCACCCCAAAAGGGTACAAATTCACGTCCTTGCTGCTCCATTTCCTATCCAGCTCCCTACTTATGGCCTGGGAAAGGAGCAGGGTATGACCCAAGGCCTTGGACCCATGCACCCATGTGAAAGATTCAAAAGAGATTCCCGACTCCTGGCTTCAGACTGGCCCAGCTCTGACCATAGGATCCATCTGGGAAGTGAACAGCAGATGGGAGACCTCTCTTTCACTCCTCCTCTCTGACACTGCCTTTCAAATTAAAATAAATCTTAAAAAAAAAAAATAAAATGATAGAAAACCCACCATTGTGCTTCTGCATTATCAGTGTATCAACAGCAACAACAAAAAACAATTTCCAAGAATTACTTTATTAAGTGACTCTCAAAAATTATCTCAAGGACCTTGATCAACACTCCAGAGCTAAGCCATGTAGGAAGGCACAGAAGATATATATGTATATATATTTTTTTAATTGGAAAGCCAGATTTAATGAGGGAAGGAGACAAAGATCCTCCATCTGCTGATTCACACCCTAAGTGGCCACAATGGCCAGAGCTGAACCCATCTGAAGCCAGGAGCCATGAACTTCTGCGTCTCCAAAGCAGGTGCAGGGTCCCAAGGCTGCCCCCTCCCCTCTGCTTTTTTCCCAGGCCACAAGCAAGGAGCTAGAAAGAAAGTGGAGCATCTGGGATACAAAACAGTACCCACACGGGATCCTGGTGTGTGCAAGGCAAGGGGTTTAGCTGCCAGGCTACTGTGCCAGGCCCAGAAGATATTTCTATATAAATAATAGAGTAAGACTCACCCACAAACTGAGTTAAATCTAAATCTAGTCTTTTTCGATAAGTGAAGTCTGGATCCATTCCATCTCTATGTAGAACAATCTGAGATATACATTCATCAATTAATTTGAAGTATTGTTGCCTAAAACCAAAGCAAAGAGTCAATGTACATTGAATTTATTCGTGTAACTTCATATCAAAATAAAATACTTCTATGCTAAGCAGGATCTCAGGTTCTACAATTCGTCATTTATTCAGTTTCAACAACTGGCAAAAAACTTAAGACTGAAAAAACAGAATTGTAACTATTTTCCTTCTAAGCATTAAAATTATTTTTTAACTCTTGGGGAGTAAGATCACATTTCAATAAAGTCTGAAAATGGAATTAAGAGATAAGTTTATTTGGTAACGAGCAAACTTTGAAATCCATGCATATGAGGTTTTCTAAAATTTCACTGAAAATGTACATTATGAACAAATGGCAGAAGGATTTAAAATTATTTTAGACCAAAATAAACTTAGCTTATTTAGGTTTTTTCAGAGTGACACACACTTTTATACATGAACCAGTCACAAAATTCAGAACCTGGACCTCTTAGCCAATATAAAAAGATGAGGTATAACAAACTTAAGAGTAGTCCTCAGAGATCTACATCAAAATAGCTACCATTAATATAGTTACTACAACCTAGAAAAACAAACAAATAAACATTCTCCAAAGAGTTCTATGGAAGGGTCTTAAAATGAAACAGTATGTTACTTTCACAATACAGAACCAATTGTGAATTATATAAATAAAGGAAAGCAGAAAAACAAACAGCAAAAATAGTTAAAATTCAGTTTCAGGAAAACCCCCTAACAGGGTTCATATTGTCACAGCAGTTAAACTTGGTCTACATGGTAAGTTAAAGAACATTCGTTGATACCTAAGCCAACCAATGTGAAAGAATAGAGGAAAAATTGCATAAACAAAGCTAAACTAAAGTAACTAAAGTAAACTAAACTATTCTGATGGGACACAGTGCTCATCCCCAGGCACCCTTGGAATGTCTTCAGCACACGTTTCCTCTCAAACTCCCCTGATGATCTCGGGGATGGCCTCTCACACTATTTAGGCCATGTGACCTGTGACTCACTGCCTCTGACTTATCTTAAACCCAGTAAATTATTCAACATGCTAGGTAAAACTGACTACAACTACCCCTCATTCTTTGATAGAACATAAACATATTCAAGAAAATGTTCCTACGTCAAATGAAAGGAAGGTGTTATCAATGGTTCTCCAATGAATCTTTCCAAATATTGTCAAAACTGTGATCATTTAAATTTCACAGCATTCACATCACATCTGTCGTATTAGAGACTTTTCAATTCTTTAACTGTTCAATATTATGCTCGTATTGTTCAAAACATTTAAATTACCAGCTATTTCATGTCATATTTTTAATAACTTCTGCAAATATTTTTGTGAATTCTGCAATACCAAGTTGTAAGTTATCTTATAATATAACTGAAATATCATGCAAAATTTTGGGAACGTATAGTAGCAAATAATAATGTAATTCAGTGTTTCAGAAATATAAGTGCAAATGTAGACGATGTAAATCTACATAATCCTCCCTTTCAGCATTATTGGTGAGTTAATGAATGCGTCAGAGAAATACTTACATGGGAACAACTTCATTAAGGGATAACATAAATCATCACTACCTCACTAGTAAGATACTAAGGTTGTCAGCAAATATTTTGAAATCACATGTTTACTCTCATATTTTTTAAAAAAATGTTTATTTTCATTTTATTTGAAAGATTTCCCTCTAGTACTAAACTTCCCAAACGTCTGTGGACAGCCAGGGTTGGGTCAGAACAAAACAAGTTACCTGGAACTCAATCCTGGCCTGCCACATAGATGGCTGGTAACCAATTGTCAGAGTATCATCTGCTGCCTCCCCAGGTGCACACTAACATGAAATTTGACCAAAGATGGAGTGAGAATCAAAGAACACTTATTACACACACGCCTTGTGAGGGATGTTACTAGAAATCCCATTTCTGTGCTCAAACTTCATTCAGGAAAGATTCATATATAAACACAGCTTTGTTATAATGCAGATAAAGTAGAGAAATGATAAAAAAATGTTAAGTTCAGTCGGCTAGGATATATAATCAAACTTGAAATGCCATTTATGTTTTTCCAATATTGTAGAAACACCCAATACAACTGTGCTGCAAGGTGCTTTCTACCTACTTGAGCAAATAATGTTTAGTATCTTTCACATAATATAAAAAAAAATATCATTCCTGCTATCCAAGGAACAGGAGGAAATATTATCCTTCGCATGATAAACCAGGAACTTGTTGCTAGCTCAAATTTTTATACAGATGAAAGGTTACAGCCAAGAATTCATTGGAGCTTAAAGAGTAACAGAAACATTATTTTACCATCATCTACCTACTTAATGTATGCCCAGGAGAAACATGAAATTACTCAATGCCATGAAAGGAATAAAAATTATTTGCTAGTCCAAATCAAATATCAGATGACTCTCATAATAGTTTCTAGTAAACGAAAACACTGGAACATAACTTCCTCTTACCTTATAAAATAATCATTGCGAATCAGCAGAAGATGTTGAAGGATAGATATAAAATGTCCCTCTGCTGCAGTTTCCTTAACAGTATTCCACAACATGTTGTAAACATCATGAGCTTCAGTAACTTGATTAAGGAATACATGAAGTTATTTATACTTTATACCTAACAACTGGGATAAAATGACATCAGAATTTGCACTCTAAGGCTTTAAAAAACTATTCTTTCTCATCTTCTACTCTAGATATTATGTACATCCAACATAAAATGCAGGTACTTTGATTTTATGGAAGAAGGGGGAAAGAGCTACAAAAATGGCAACTTGATCTGACACTTCCCACTTCCCTCTAAGAGCCAACCTGCCTCCCCTATGCAGAAATGCCACTGGACACAAAAGCAGTAGGGAATCTATTGGGAACACTGTACTGTGAGTACTACATTGAATACCAACCAGCAGACCTGGAAATAGGCATCCTTTACCATGGAGCTCTATGAGCTAAGGATAGGAACCAGTTACTTTCAGGAAGAACACAAACATCTGCAGACCACAGAAATAACAGGGCTCAGACAAGTATGTACCACACCCACCCTGTAGGCCATGGTTACCTATTATTAATGCTAGAAACCACTGGAAGGGAAAGGAAGTGTCAAAAATTAAAAATGAAAGACTATACACAAATACACAGGAAGCTAGTTCAACAGAATCTATTTGCTAGTTGCAACTTCCATTTCTATATTCATGTCATGTATCTGTGTATATATACACACATATATTCATACATATAAGTGCAGTTACAAAACCAAAAGGCTTTTTATATATCAGAACTTCAGAATTTAAAGGTTCAATTTAGTGCTATTTGTATAAAATGGGTTAAATATTTTAGGAGACATGGTTGTTTTGGATTTAGCAGTTATTTTACAGATTGAGTAAATTTCAGAACAAAAGGATATTCAAATTCAGCTCTAATATCTTCAAGGCGATGGGAAAACTCAATCAAATCTTCTTCCTTGTGCTCATCAAAGACTTTAAGTTGGATATCCAGGCCATCATTCTTAACACACTTTAAATTCTAGAAGTATTAAATAGCAATGACAACAAATGATTTTAATTATGCAAAAAGAATTCATGAAAAACATGTAAACAGTAAAACAACCATTCACCTTGATTTATAGCATTCAAACATATCAACTAGTAAATAGTAAGCATATGTATATTGCAAATATACATTTTTATACTCAAGACTTTTCCCAAAGATAAATTATTCCTGAAGGTAATTTATCTAAGTTTCCCCCTCTCAAGTACTCTTCTAATTTAAATATTAATAAGGAGACTGCAGGGCACTTACTGGCAGTATCTCTTTCAATCCACAGCGCATAAATTCATTTCTGATATGAAGCCTGAAGTCCAAATCATCAGGAGATGTAACAAGGGCATTGATGAGCTGCATACAAGCTACCTACAACAGATTACACATCAGACACAGACTTGATTTCCAACATTAAACAGCAACAAAATCGGAAGTTTCTTTTTCAAAATAACAGCAACTATCTTCCCTCAGCAGAAAATATTAAAACAGTGGATCTGTAAATAAGATAATTTAGTCACACAGAAATTAACAAAGAAGTATAGTTTCCATAGAGTATTTGACTTCTAACGTATTTGGAGGTTATTAAGGTGAAGCAAAAATGAACACACTTTAGCTACTGGTAGCCATTCCATTAAGAAAATTCACTTGAATCAAAAGGATCTTCCACAACGTCACTCCATTTGCATAAAACAAACTAAATACATATCCCATGTGAAAACTAACTATCAACTGAGTGGATAATATTTCAGACAACAAAGCAATTTCCTATTTAGACAAAGGAACCCAAAGTCCCACAGATGTGAAGGCCTACAGGCTCCTAAATCTTGTTAACGGGATTGTTAAAACTAAAAAGCATGTAATCAACATGGCATAATTCAGTTCTGAAGGTAAATTTACCACGTAATGATTCTCACATTTCAGAAAAATTCGAAAGTACTGTATGTTTAATTCAGGAAAAAAAAACTGGTTCACTAAATTCTTTAATATAGGAAATTTGAGTATAAATAATGAAAATCAGCAATCACACCATTTCTCAGTTCATGTTGAAAACCTTAGGTTACAACTCCGTGACTTTTTAAAAATATTTTATTTTTATTGCAAAAAACAGATACACAGAGGAAAGAGAGAGGGAGATCTTCCATCCAATGATTCACTCCCTAAGCAGCTGTCAACAGCTGGAGCTACATTGATCCAAACCTAGGAGCCTCTTCAAGATTTCCCACGCAGGTGCAGGGTCCTTAGGCTTTGGGCCATCCTCAATGGCTTTCTCAGGTCACAGAGAGCTGAATGGGAAGCAGGGCCGCCAGGATTACAACCAGCAACCATATGGGATTCCAGCTCGTGCAAGGCGAAGATTTTAGCTGTTAGGCTACTGCACCAGGCCCAACTCCCTTACTTTTATCCCTGACTGAACTGTATCTTTCATCATCTAAAATCCACACAAAGCAAACAAAAGTGATTCCCTCTAGAGCAGCAAAGTATTCTTTGTTACTGTTGATAATGTTATTTTTCTAAGTTTACATTCCCACCCAAAGTCTAGCAAGAACTACCAGACTACTGATCAATATGTTTAACCTCATGCTGGTCTGTAAATTGTCTTTTCTCCATCCCTTAAGGCTAGGTTTTATATGATTTTAAAACGTTGTTTTTGGATTAAGAGAACAACAGGAATCTCATTCCTGCTGGTTGAAATATATAGTAATTGTTACATTTTATATCTAACACACAAAAATCTAACTGGCACATCTCTACTGTCAAAACATAAGATTGCTTAAAACAACGGTGGGAAATGTGTAAGAGGAAAAAGAAAAACATAATACTTTAAAAACAAAAAAGTAAAACTTCAGAGTCTACCTTTGCAATGTACGTTCACTCAACTATAACCAGTTCATGTCAAAAAGTCAAATTTAAAATGTTTTCCCTACACTCCCTTGCCAGTCATTACTCCATAAACATGAAGGCTTTTTTTTTTTTTTCGGCAATGCTATGTAATTTTAAAAGATCTCAAAGAGCAAATAATGTTTCTCCACATTCTGAGGAAGTAAATCAGTCTCAGTGATGTGGCTTCTGAAAGCACACAAATTATAAAGCTGCAAAGTAACTAAAAATTAGCATCATATTTTACCCTCAATGGAAAAAACACACAGATAAGGCAGATGCAGATGATAGCCATGAATGAAGAAGAATAAACCAGATCATCTCTGGGAAACATGCAAATACAGTAACCCTCTATAGGAGAGGAGGAAATGAAATTAAAATAGTAAGTTTAAGTTAAATCTATAAATCCTTTCTCAGTCTTAATGGACAACTGCTATCATCGTTCATTTATCAGACAAACAGGTCTAGAAAGTTTGGTTAATTTACCAGGCAAACATGTCTGTACACAGTTAAACATTGTGCCTGTTACACATAAAAATTTCTACAATCTAGACCAAAGAGTCCTTTCAGATTTATAACATATATATTAAGCTACACAGTTCTTGTAGTGCTACATGATTTATCATTTATTCGCTACTCCAGAGGATGATGCCAGTCTAGACTATTTGTAGTGCCAGTTCAGAGTCACTGAAGTAAGGGTCAATAACTATAAAAGTAATTGGGGCATATCATCTGCCTTAATGAAGTAAGGGCAAAAGTAATATTTGGCATAGGATAAGAATATGGAGAGACTAAACAGGTACACAGATTGTTGAATAACGGTTACAGATCCAAGGAAAGTAGCCTGAGGAAGTAGAGAAGATGTTCTAAGAATTAACATTGCACAAAGATCATACTTATTCCAAAATTACAACGAATGTAAACTTCATCAGAGGAGGTAGATGGAGAAAGGTTTAATATACAAGAAATTAGACAAGAAAAGAAAGGACAGATGAGGTGTACTTTCATGTGCCACACCGGAAGAGTCAACTTCAGCTGGAAAATAGAAATCATAGGTGTTTTACACAAATGAAGAACAAGAATGAAGACAACAGATTGAAGCTAAGAAGCCATTATAAAAATAAATATGGTGAACAAGCAGAAGGGCTCAAACAATTTTGAAACGTACAGGACTGACAATTTAATGGGATTGGGTTACAACAAACATGTCCATAAGAGCTCCAACCTTTGTTATTCACATATGAAATAACATCCTTAATCAGTAATATATATATATGTAAACAGGGAAAGCAGCAGGTTTTAGAAGAGACCATTAGAAATCATTGATTCAATATAAAATGGTCACTTAGTACAAGCTTTGTGTCAACTGAGGGTGGTAATAGAAACTTAAGATATGAGAGAGAGATGTTCATCATGAAGCAATGAGGCATACTGTAATCACCGTGTTCTGCCTTGATGTTCAGAAAACAAAGCATATGATGCCTATTAACTTGCATTATGTGACTGATTGCTTCGTGACATGCCAAAACCTACTGCCCAGAGTTCAGATGAGAGTAAGCAAACAACCAACTCCTATCCTCCTGAGAACACCTTAATTTCTACCATTTGGGCACCGGATTGCAGTTCACCAGCTCTGTGATTAGTACCCACGCTTCAATCCTTCAAACACTATTTACTGGCCACAGTTTTGTACTAGACACTGCTCTTAGTGATAGAGAAACAACTTGGAAAAAAAATCGTATAAGACAAAGAAATAAGCTGAGACTGATTCCAAAGGTTTTTGATCTGGGCATTGTGAAAGGTGAAATTGCCATTTATTGAAATAGAGAAGACCATAGAAGAAACAGACTTGGAAAGAAAAATCAAGGCTTCAGTGTCGGAGATGTAAGTCAAATATCTAGGGGTGACTCAAACAGTAATCAACAGCAACAACAAAGTTAAGAAGGAACTTAGATACAGAAAACACTACTTCAAAAACGAAATTATCACAGCCACAACAGGTAAAAACTGAAACCCCAACTGGAATTATTCACAGAATAAAAAAAAAGAGGCATAAGAACTGATTGGCACATTTCAATGTTAAGTTTTGATTTGTAGGTTCAGGAAAGATAGAAGGCAGTAAGAAGATCGTGGCGTTCTGGAGTTATGGGAGAAGGTCTCAAAGTGGAAACAGTGAGATAACTGTCAAAAACAGGTCAGGGGTCTCATCAGGGTCCAGTGCAGTGGCATGGCCAGCTAATCCTCAGAGTGCAGTATCAGGATACCATAAGGGTACAAGTTCGGGTCAGGGCTGCTCCATTTCCAATCCAGCTCCCTGCTTACAACCTGAGAAAGCATCAGAACATGGCTCAGGTTAATGCACCCCTGCACCCATGCTTCTGGCTTTGGATCAGTTCATCTTGGCTGTTGTGCCCATCTGGGGAGTGAACCAGTGGATGGAAAAACTGTCTATCCTCTTTGTACCTTTCAAATAAAAATAAATCTTCAAAAAAAAAAAAAAAAAGGAGAACTAACCAATTATCACTGCACTTGGTGAAATGAAAACACTTGAAAAGTTGTTACAAAGTTGTTTTCCTAGTTAACTTAACAATTGCCTTCTCAGATGCATCATATGCAATCAGTAAACAGGAAGTATACAGGGACGGACAACTGCAGCAGAAATGTACATGTTACAAGAGTTGTCACAATGTCATATCTGAATACTTAAGCCAGAGACATGACTCCACTTGGCAATTTCCATATTCCCATTAATGCACACTTAAGAGTAACAGGAAATGAATGGCTCAATACTTGGGTCCACACTGCCCACACTTGAGATCCAGATTTAGATCTGCACTCTTAGTTTCACCTTGGAGCAGTCCAGCCGTGCTGTAGACATTTACAGGCATTTGAGGGAATGACCCCATAGACAGAAGATCTCAAGCACTCTCTCTTGTTCTGAAAGCATCTTAACACATTACAAATATTCTATCTCGGCTTTTAGTTCAAGCAGGTCTATATGAAGATATTATCTCAAGGTCCAATTCTAACATTTGGGAAAACACATAATGTAAACTTATTTTTCACTCTGGTCTAATCAGAAAGGTATCTTACATTAACAATAAAAAAAAATGCATTTTCAGCAATGTACCCTCTAGCCGGAGGGGTGTAGGCCTGTGTCCATCCAGATTTGGAATAGTTGGGGATTTCCTCAAATGCAGCAGGATACTGAAGACGCAGCACAAAGACTGACAGCAGCAAAGCCCACAGAGCCGAAGGTCAGAAAAATGAGCAGCCAAAAAGGTAACTACAAAGAATGGGACAAATGTCAGGATTGTTGTCAACTAGGAAAGTAAAGACATACAGGAGGCAATCAAGTGGATAAAACTGGGGATACAAATCTCAAGGATGTTCAACATGTAGAAATGCAAAATGCATTTTATGAGCAAGAGAAATGATCACAGGCAAATCATCAAAAGCAGAGACAGCTTTCCCACAGAGATATGAACCACCAAGTACATCCTTTCACCAGCAAAGGAGCTCCCAGCCATTAAAGTAAGTAAGGTTCTTCCTATGTGAATACTTATCACCCAAAGTTCCTTTAGCACCCAATTTGCAGTTACTATGCAAACACAAAAGAGTAAAAGTAAACATCTTGTGTTTAACCTTTACTTTCTGATCCTTTTAAAATAATAAAAAGTTAAGCACAAGATTCAAGCTACTCTAACAGGCTCAGGTGGTTCCAAAGTCCCATTCAAATGCTGTCTGATGCATTCCAAGGCCATCAGAGCAGATGCTATCTATATTAGTGTGCTGAAGAAATTTAAAATGTGGACTTTAAAACAAAATCACAAAACCAAACCATGCTTAGAAAGTTGGCTGTAGGATCAACATGGATATAAGCTAGTATTTTCACAAGTAATACAGTAATAAAATGATGGTTATACTATATGGTTAAGAAAAAAATACCAGCTTCAGGAGCTAAATTAGCAGATATATAGTTGTATATTTTATTTATATTTTCAATTGAATGTTCTTATAAATGACACAACAGAAGAGAAGAAGTGTTTAAAAACCGCATGAGTCCCATACAATGAGAAATAAATTACAGGACTCAAGAACTTATAACTTACATGAACAGGAATAATGTAGAACAAACTTGCACTTGTAGGAATGTTTATTAAGACCCTCCCTGCTGAGACACTGTTAATTTCTTTTTTAAACATTTTATTTTTATTAGAAAGTCAGATATACAGAAAGGAGGAGAGACAGAGAGGAAGATCTTCCATCCTCAATTCACTCCCTAAGCAGCTGCAACAGTTGGAGCTGAGCCAAGCAGAAGCCAGGAGCCAGGAGCCAGGAGCCTCTTCCAAGTCTCCTGCATGAGAGCAGGATCCCATGGGTTTAGGATGCCCTCCACTGCTTTCCCAGGCCACAAGCAGGGAGCTGGACGGGAGGTGGGGCTAAGGGGATTAGAACGGTGTCCTTATGGGATCCTGGCACGTGCAAGGCGAGGACTTTAGCCACTAGGCCTCCAGGCCAGGCCCAACATTGTTAATGTCTAATGCAGTCTAACACAGTTTTTGATGAAGCTGCTAGTACTGCAATTTTCATGTGAAATACCAGGTAGCTTTAAATTGCAAATTCTGAGTATATGCTTCTTGAGGGCAGGAAAGTATTTCATTCATCTGAGCAGTTCCAACATCTAGCACAGTCTAGTACACAAGTCATTTAATCAACTAATTGCTGAATTATAAATCTTTAGACAAGATGTAACATTATCTTCAAGTTTTCTAATGCAGCATAAATGAAGAAGTGTATAAGCTCAGAGGACTGGCAGTGCATTCTAATAGTAATGATTAGTTGATAACCAGACATGCTCCCTCTGACAATAAGAGCTTCCAATAAGTTATGCTGTTGTTTCTCGTAATGATTATTACAATCATGGTAAAATATTCAGCAACCTATCTTGATCTGTTTGATATTTTATTAACTTATACTTCTGTATTAATTCTACTTACACAAATCTCAATAAAAGTCATAGTCAAACAGATGAATGAAAACGAAGCCATCTCTACATCCTTCCCAGGATGTCCCTATGATGGTCCTAACAATCTCTTTACAACTACTACCTTCTTCATTTGGTCATTTCATAACGGTGAGAACAACTGACCCGATATTGAAAACAACTTGAGTTAACTTTCCTTTGGTGGAGGTGCGGGAGGGGTAGTGTGGAGGGGTTTAAATGGTAGAAAGGCATAAGGAATTCAAAATAAATATTAATACAGAACTATGCATTATAAAAAGATCTTTACTTGGTCAAAATAAAATTTTGGTGAGTTTGAGCATGTAATGGACACAACAAAATCAAATAAACTTTCTTACTAAAGGAAGGCAGTGATCCCTATAAAGCAAGTCACTCCATTAGGAAAGATGGTAAGAACTGCGTCCTGATTTTAACTGAAGCAATCAATGATGCCTTGGCAGCCATGGAAAGTACTCAGGGTCATCATGGATAACAGGTGCCCTAGGGTACTCAATGTCTCAATACCTCCAGTTACATGGAAAGATTAGTGGAAATATTGTACGGAGAAACCATCTGATATTCTACTGTAGACTGCAGTTGTTGGTTTACGAGATTAATTCAGCTGACTGAGTCATAACTGACAGGCAAGGCCAAAGTCAGTATTTCTGTTCAGCCTCACCCCACTGTTTGGATTCCGAATGAAATCCAAATGAAATACCTAAATGCCGAGACAACCCAATAGCTGTAATCATATTCTATCAGACCAAGTATTATGCTGCTCATAATAGAAAAGAGAGGTATACCATCTGAGTTCAGGATTTCTGTCCTCAGATATGTCCTACTGTACCTTCCCGTCACACTCTGGGTGTCAAAGCTGATACTCAGGCAAGTCTGTTACTGTGAGTAATAATAATGGTCTTTTCTTTTTAAACCTAAGAGTTCCCATTTTGACTGCACCCCAGAAGCTGTAGTGGACTAGCATGTTATTTTATGAATCGCATAAAAAGTTGTGGAATTTTCATGTTCTCTACACCCACAGCACAAGTGCAAGGCAGGAGGATCTGAATGACACCACAGGACAAGGATCACAGGGCATGCTGTCCCTGCAGGCCTGAGGACACATGTCAAACAGAAACACCAATTAGCTTTAGGATTCTCATAGTTCCTTTCTTGACCAAAAGGCAGCACAATTCACCTAGGTCCATGAACAAGAAAGAATTTCAACACTTCTCTCGAATATAGATATGCTTCTGATAACCTGGTGAAGTGTAGCTCTGACAAAGAACATGGAAGATACAGGCAACAGAAAGGGAAGAAGAAATCAAGGTAAAAAGATTAAGAGAAATAAGGAGCTTGGAACTGTTGAACCTGCGCTTATTCTAATCTACTAAGCAGTGCTGGATGATGTGAAGGGCTGACCACACCCAGCACCACTGGCCCTAGGATGGACGGGGAAGGTACAACTCCTAAACCAGCTGCTGTTCACATCTGTCTGTCCCCATTGTCTCCAGTACTGACCAGAGCAGGGGGTTAGGAGAGGGGTTCCCAGTAGAATGCTGTTCTATTAGGGTGTGGCCAGTTGGTTTTGCCATTGCTTCTAGTGCTGTATTATCCACACAGGGCCTGCAAGAGAATCTGTAAGTTGTCCAATAGTATATTCTGTGTAAGTCACCTAGAGGGGATTATATTGCTTGCAGCTGGATAACTATCTGATACAGTTGAAAAAAGAAAATGCTTATTTTAAGCCCCATATTCATATCTGTACTTTCTTTTCTGATAAGACTCTAAAGCCTGAAACTATTTCATTTCAGGTAAACAGCCTTTCATTTTCTTACTACATCAAATGGGTAAAAAGTACACTCAATTCGATCATAATCATAAGCAAATTATCTTTATTATTATGATCAAACTATAAAAAAAGCAATCGTCTTTTAAAAACTACTTTGTTATAAATATACTTTGCAATAAAAGAACAATCAGGCTTTTTTTTTAACTACCTCCCAATTTCTCTAATTTAAAAGCAAACAATGCTTTGTATCTTATTCAGTGACAAACATGTTTTACTTTTAATTTGGTGATTTGCTGATATCATCCAGACTACGAGTGCATTTTAATAAATGCAAATTGTATAGCTAATGGAATGAAATAAGCATTTAGAGCATCGGCTTTATGGGAAAATTAATAGCTGGCTAGCTCTAAAATATACTTTATTGGGAGGAAATTAAGAAATATCCAAAAGAAAGTATTTTCAGATATTAGGAAAGTGTTACTTGGTAATTTTAAAGGAAATAGCACATAATTACTAATTAGAAAATATACTTTTTTAAAAAAAATCTAAGATAGCTTCTTAGAAAATGGTACCTTATATACTTAAGCTTACCATCTCTGGGTATTTCACCTATTAAGGTTAATAACAAGAAACCCTCACTGAGGAGCAAAAATTTACAATAAAAATATCATGAATAAAATGAAATCTGAAAAATTCTTCACATTGCCTATTGTTAATAAAGATCCATGGAAATGGAATTTGAATGTGTCATAAAAAATGAGAAGTACACACAAGTAATACACAATTTCATTTCTTGATTTTAAAAAGTTTCAAAATATATCAAGGAGTTGGCTTTCTGGTCAGCAAGTTAAACTACTGCATGTGACATCAGTGTCCTGGGAGTAGCGTAGGTTCAGAGCCTGAGAACTGACTACACTGCTTCTAGTCCAACTCCATGCCAATGTGGCTGGGAAGATAGTAAAAAAAAAAAAAAAAAAAAAAAAAGACCCAAGAACTTGAGTCCCTGTCACCTACACGGGCTAGCACGTGAGGATTCACAGCCCTGATTTTCAGACAAATAAATCTCTAAGACTATTTATAAAAAGACAAAGGTAAGAAACAGTAAGGAAAGCAGGTAGAAACAGAAAAGACATTATAAGGAACATAAATGAATTGCCGTTACTATTCAGTGTAACAGAAAATATAACTTTTAACTAACACACATTTAGTTTTAGCAAATTGAGTCACCACACAAGTTTGTCAAGAATGGGATCAAAAGTATGATTCCATAACTACCAAAGGAATATGTTGCTATCAGCCCCCATCCTCCCCACCTCTATTCACTGAACAGTAAGTATGACAAATCATAAGTTTAAAAAAATCATCTCTAGGGACCTCTCCCTTCCTTAGGTTGCTGCTTAGGGTAGCCCCAGCGTTGGGTCCAGCTGGGGCCCTCACCCTGCCCCTCAGGCAGGCTGCCCAACAGCATGCTCTGGAGACCTAGGGTATGGGCTTACATGGGGACTCGGGGATGGCAAAGGGAGAGGTGAGTGGGGACTTAAGGATTCAAGTCCAAGTGAGGAATTACTACTGAGGGACTTCCACAGACAAAGCCACTGTACCTCCAGGTAAGTAAGGGGGCTGAGACAGAGTGATTTGGGTGGGGGAACAGGAGGACCTTTAAGGATCAGACTGAAATACCAGCACACATGGGAGACCTAAGCTGGGATAGTTAGCATCAACCATCACCAAACACCACTTACTGCCACACACTAAATCTAGGGCTGGGGGCCTACCTGGCAGGGCTAGATCAAAGTACCAACTAATCAGAGTTGGAACAGGCTGGGCCATGGCAATAATCAGTGAGTGAAAAAATCGGGTCTTGGGGCAGAATCTGTGGAGGATATGTGGAATTGCAGGCTGTGGAATTGCAGTCTCCATTGGCACACACAGGAGCTGTGGCTGGGAACAGGCCTGGCTCGGTTTGGATTCCCACTGGTGAGCGCAAGAGCTGGAATGGGGGCAGCAGGCTGGATGTGACTGCATCATAGGCATGCCACTCTGGGCTAGACTCCAGCACCCACTGGTACTCATGAGAGGCAGGGTGAGTGAAGAATGGGCTGGGCTAGGTCTTGGCTCCTGCTGAACCCTGTGAGAGCTGTGTCTGGGTGTGGACCAGGTATGGCTGGGCTGTAATACCTATGTAAATGAACCAGAATGGGTGTGGGCTGGTTGGGCAAGGACACTGTTCCTGCCAGGACAAGAGGTAGACAAAGACAACCTGGGACAAGGATCCACCAGTGTGGAGGAGATCTGCCACTGGGAAGAGGCATGATGGACAAGCTTTGTAAACTCTTGTCAGGACACAGTCCTTGCAGTTGAGTGGAAGAATTAAGGAGCAGCTCAGACCAGCTCAGGTTATAGTACCCACTGGATACATGTGGGTCAGGTCTAGGGGTAGACCAGGCTGGGCCAGTTTAAAACATCCACTGGCAGATGTGAGAACTAGGACAGGGTGCAGGAGGGGCAAGGTTGGGTCACAACACCAGCCAGTTCACACTAGGGCCAGGATAGGGGACTGTTCATATTAGGACCAGCAGGAGCTGCGACTGTGGTCAGGCTGGACCAAGCCAAGATGTGTAATGTGCTGGTTGATGACAAAGGTGAAGCAAACCATGCCAGTCTGAGGGCAGTGGGTGCTAGGTCTGTGAACCCTGGGGGTGTGGGGTCTGGCAGGGCCAGGGTCCTCGAGTCTGCCTGCAAGGTGGGTATCAGGTCTGTAAGCCCCAGGGGCAAGGGGGCGGGGGCGGCGCTGGTTGCCTGGCCCCAGTCTTTGAACCTGCCTGCAAGAACAAGTCCTCCTCAATGAAAAAGACAGAGCACAGACGGCAGATCCTGATGCACATGGAGAATATGGAACCACATCAGGACCTGCATAGGATATCTGGTACCACAGAAGGACAACAGAACAAATTGGACAATTACCCCAGCCGAAGGTGACAGCAAAAATCTGCATGAATGGAGACTCTAAGGTTGACTGTGTCAGCCAATAGACATTGGGTTTCCTCAGAACTATCCAAACCACTTGGACAGAATCCTCTGAACGTGCACCACATCAGGACCCTGGGTTGATATTCGGTGGCTGTTCCCATCCCTGGGTACCGGGTCAGCCAGGAGTCTGGGTATGGATTCTGTCTTTATCTCCCCCTCTTCCCAGAAACAGGAAGAAGCAATGATCACACCCACTTCTGCCTAATCCTCGATCCTTCCACACCGTTCAACTATATAAACATAATCAAAAAATTCAAAAATCTCTAAAAATGTTCAGAGCACATTTTTAACAGCCAAAATGTGGAAAGAACACAAATATTCATGTTCTAAACCACAACACAAAATGTATACACCCATTTAAAGGACTAATTTGCAATAAAAAAATGAAGCAGTCATAAATATCCTATCATGAATGGAACTTAAAAGGGCCCCTCATAACAAATCACAGATCACATGATTGTCATTTATGTTAAATATATGTAATACACAAACCTACAGTGATAAAATGTGTCCGTGGTTGTCAGTGAGAATATAAGGTTGGCTGCAACTAAACACTCTAGAATTTATTGCAATCAAAGTAAAAAATTCCCACCATGCCAAAAACCACCCCAATTATATACTTAATTTCTTATTTATTAGGCACAGGGACTGGGACAAAGATTTCCAACTATTGGTTCACTTTCTAAATGCTTATAATGGCTGAAATTGGGAGCCCAGAAAAATCTTAGATTTACTGTACTTGAAAGAGTTACAGAAAAACTGAGGGATAGAAAGAGATCTTTTATCTGTTGGTTCACTCCCCAAAAGGGCACTACAGTTAGAGATAGCAGGTCCAAAGGTGAGAGTTGGGAGGTTTTTCCAGAGCTCCCATGCGGATGCAGATGTCCCAGCACTCAGGCCAACCTGTGCTGCTTTCTCAAGCATATAAACAGTGAGAGGGATCAGCACTGAGGAAGCCAGGACTCTACCCAACATCTCTATGGGATGCAAGAACCACAGGCAGAGGCTTACGCTCCTAAGAGATGGACCCTGCCTCCAGGCCAGTCTTATACCTCTCAAAGGCCAGGTTCCAGCAACCCCAAGAAAAACTTGGGTCTGAAAATGAAACTACATAAATATTTTCTTTAAGGATGTTCAGGTTTGATTAGCACTAATCATAACAATAATTATATTAATGAAAACCTCCTGTGTCTTTTTATTAAAGGAAAAACTAAACATTATTATGCAGCTTGGATACTAAGATACTTAAGTTGAAATGCGACTTTTTAAAGCACTTATGA
Organism: Ochotona curzoniae; assembly: GCF_017591425.1. NCBI lineage: Eukaryota > Metazoa > Chordata > Mammalia > Lagomorpha > Ochotonidae > Ochotona > Ochotona curzoniae. Next base: position 34,232,125 of record NW_024466502.1, on the reverse strand, counting down.
AAATACCTATTACCTTGAGTTTCACTATGACACATGCAAACTCAATTTTTTTAGTTAAGAAAATTAAAACAGGAGGCAGCATGATTCACATAAATGGCAAAACTTCTTAAAAATTTTAGTAACCAGTTAATGAGACAAACAATTTATACTGTGTGATTTTTACAGAAAAGCCTATCAGTACAATATAAATTCATGTTGTAGTATAACTTAAAATTCTGTATATTCAATAAAAATCATGTTACAAGAGGTTAAATGGCATATACAGCTTCCTAATGTACTCTTCTCTTCAGAGATAAACCAGTGACAAAACAATATGGATGAACTGTCACTTGGAAGCAACTGATACATGTGAAACTTACCTGCAGTTGAGCTGAATTGTGCCGAAGGCCTTCCACAATAGAAGAAAATCTGTCAATTTTTCTTTCTTCTCCAGCTGACGTTAAAGCTTCTAAAACGTCCTCCAGGCTATTGGAAATTTTCAATCCATTAATTAAATTCCAAGTAGCAAATAACCCAATTGCTTCATTCTACAAACGGAGTCAATACAGCCCGGCAAACAATATTTCAAAATAGCTTTACTAAATATATGGCATTTTGCAAAACACTGGCCTAATATGACATGCATTAACTCATCTGTCCCTGACAAGAAGTTGTAAAGATGTTGATCAAGAATCTAAATAGAACCTACTACATGTCAAGTACTCTTCATGGTATTTTACAAATATTGATTCACGGGCCTGGTGCAATGGCTCAGTTTGCTAGATGCTCACCTTGCAAGAGCCAGGACCACATATTGTTGCCAGTTTGTGTCTTGGCTGGTCTACTTCCACCTCCTGTCCAGCTCCCTGCCTGTAGTCTGGGGAGGCAGTGGATGATGGCCCAGGGCCTTGGGACCCCACATTCGAGTGGGAAACCCAGAGGAATCTCATGGCTCATGACTTCAGATCAGCTCAGCACGGGCCACTGCAGCCATTTGTGGAATGAGCCAGTGGATGGAAGAAATTGTCCTCTCTTCATAAAATCTGATCTGCCTTTCGAATAAAAATTATTTCAGGGGGGCGGAGAAACCAAGAGACAGACTCATTTAATGTAAACAAGCAGTACCCAATATGTACTGCTACTAATCGGTATCAAAGGTTAGGAAAATAAGGCCTTAAAAAGTCAAGCTAGTTTTCACATCTAATAAAACGGTAGAGCAAGGATCTTAATATTAGATAGTCTAATGTAGTAAGCCCCACAAGAATTTGCAAGAACGACATGGGAATGTCTCCCAGGAAAGAAAAAAAGCGTAGTAACCAAAAACATATATGGGAATTATAAAAATTCAAATATAAATTACACAAAATTATTCAAGAACTATACTTCCTTCTCTATTAAACAGTTTAGGGTCTGGCGCAGTAGCCTAGCAGCTTAAGTCCTCGCCTTGCACAAGCCAGGATCCCATACGGGCACCAGCTCTAATCCCGACAGTCCTGCTTCCCATCTAGCTGCCTGCTTGTGGCCTGGGAAAGTAGTCAAAGACGGCCCAGAGCCTTGGGACCCTGTACCCGCATGGGAGACCCAGAACAGCCTCCAGGGTTTGGATTAGCTCAGCTTTGGCTGTTGCTGCCACCTGGGGAGTGAATTAACAGACGGAAGATCTTTCTTTCTGTATCCCCTCCTCTCTGGAAATCGGACTTTACAATAAAAATAAATCTTTAAAACAAACAGTTTAATAATCCATAGTTATCAGTACCTAGCATTTGCAGAAGTTCATCTGTGCACATAGGCATCTGGTACTAAAAACTGATCATCACTGTGATATCTTTTCTAAAAGAAACAAAAATAATACGAAAGAGGAAGGGAAAAGATGATGAAAGATAGGGGTAGGGAGGAGAGGAGGAAGGGAAAACAGAGGGCAGACAGAGGCAAACGAGTCAAGAGAAGAAGAGGATAGGACAAAGCAGGCAGAGTCCAAAATGGAGAAAAGATGAAAGAAAGGGGGGAAAGGAACTAAGATACAAGAAGGAAAAGAGGAAGAGAGTGCAAAAGCTACAATGTACAGGGAGTAAAACCCATGCTGAGCTTCATACCAAACCTCATTTGGAATTTTTATATTGGGAAAGTGAACATACTGGCTTTGCATGTTTGGCACTGCAGTTGGGCATAAGTCTATCCCCAGATGGGCATTAGAGATTTCCCAGGGGCACATGGGGCCAGACCTCCATCAGTGTCTCTGGCTCTCCAATGAAGGCATCAGATGAGCTGGCTTAATCCCACCAATTCTAGTAGAGCTAGATTCAGACAAATCAGAAGTATCCATTTGCAAGTCTCAGATCTATACTTGCATGTGACAAATATTCATTACTTTTTTGGTTCTTCAATTTCTATGTTTTTATCCTTTTTAAAATATATTTTAAACATTTTTAAAATGCTTTCTTATATTTAGAACCACAATCCTTTTCTAAAGAAAAAAATGTCTCAATGTATGTAAGAAGTCTTCAAAAAGTGCATGGGAATAACTATTATGGGAAAACTATTCATGATTTATTTTTTTGCAACACTGTAAAATCTTTAAAAGATTTGTCTTCTTTGAAAATTTATTATTTAACACTTAGAGTACCAGGGAGAGTGACGGAGGGAAATTTCCCATCCACTAGTTAACTTTCCAAGCATTTGCAATGGCCAAGGCTAGCAAAAATGAAGCCAAGAACCAGGAACTCCATCTGGGTCTCCTCTGTGGGGTGCTCAAACCCTTAGGGCCATTTTCTTCTGACTTCCCAGGAACATGAACAGGGAGCTGCTTCAGAATCTGAGCAGTTAGGACCTGAACTCATACAGTGTTGGTGTTCAAGCCACGATTTACCCGGCTCATGGTACCGCAATACCAATCCTCACATACTTAACTTCAATTTCTCCACAAACTTTTCGAAATATGCTCATGAATAACAATCTCTTAGCTATAGCTTAGACAAATATGGTATGTTAAAGTCCCAGTGTACATTTAGTAAACAAGGCCTTTATACCCTCAGCCAGTGAAATGCCATTACACACTTCACTTAGTAAGTCCACAGGGCAGGTATACATAAAGTTTGAATTAATTTTTCTCAAACATCTAAGAAACAGAACCTATCACATTTTTCAAAATCTTTATTTCCACTGTTTATTTATATTACAAAGCAATTTTTAAAAGTACAATGAAAAAAATCAGTTTTCATAACTATTTAAGCTGATAACTCCTATGTCCAATCAGAGAACTAGTACATAAACATCTACCTTCAGCCAGTACCTAAATCATTTGCTTTAAAATACCTCAACACTTATCTGGAGCAAATTCTAGTCACAAGTAGAACGAACCATTAAATAAATCAACATATTAATCAAGTAACTAAAAAAAAAGTTTTAAACACTTACATGCTTTCTTCCCCGACAATGCACACTGCAGAAAGGAGTTTAACCACATCTGTCATCATACTGGGGTGCTTGGGATCCATGGCCCTGGCCAGCAAGGAAAGACTTCTCTCTTCACTCATAATTCTTTCTAAGCCATACTACAACGTTTTGAAAACAAAAGGTTAAATGTCAGAGAGCTAGCAAAATTGTGCATTTTTTTAAAGATTTATTTTTATTACAAAGTCAGATATACAGAGAGAAGAGAGACAGAGAGGAGGATCCAATGATTCACTGCCCAAGTGAGTGCAAAGGCCAGCGCTGCACTGATCCGAAGCCGGGAACCAGGAACCTCTTCCAGGTCTCCCAAAGCTTTGGGCCGTTCTCAACTGCATTCCCAGGCCACAAGCAGGGAGCTGAATGGGAAGTGGAGCTGCCAGGATTAGAACCAGCACCCATATGGGATCCCGGCGCGTTCAAGGCGAGGACTTCAGCTGCTAGGTAACACCGCAGGGCCCAAGGTAACACATTTTTACATCTAGAAAAGTTGGAAATACAAAGACCATGTAGCATCCTTAAATTCATAAAAAGTAACTGCTGTAGGTCAAGTACCACCAGACTATCAAATCCAGATAATCCTTCAAAGGTCATAACAATACAGTTGATAATTATTAAAATAGGAATGTGTTCAAGGGGAGCAAGTGAGACTATGTTCTCAACAAGAACATATTCGACAGAGTCGGAGTCAGACACTGAAGCCATGAGGACCTTTTTCCAGGAAGAATAGGTGGTAAGGGAGGAAACTACCACAAGTCAATGCACAAATCTGCAGAGACCAGGGGAAACAATGTGTGAACCACACAGGCAATTCTTCAACTAGAACGTATTTTCAGTAACATTAACTTAATGTATGCAAAGTTTCAACACACAACTACTACAAAATGTTTACTGATAATTCAAATTTTCACTCTAAGTATTTAAAAATCAAGTATGCCTTACAATTATAACATTTCCATCTTGACTAGCCACATTTCCAGTTCTCAAAAGCCACAGGACTACAATGCTATACACTGCAGATCTAAATGTTAACGCTTAACATGGGCAAGACAAGAAGTGAATGGGGCAGATACCATGTGAAAACCGCCTCAATGAGGAGATATATATATATTCTAATCAGATTATTTATCTTCACTGAGACAAAGCAGTTGTAAACACATTACCTAAATGGGATGATTTAAGATAAGGATATAGTTTGCTTGCTACTGCCAGGATGTTAGATCCAATTAGAAGATAGGTAGTTATGTTAATGACAGTGTTTTGATTTATGAATGCCTATATCATTTGGGCTTACAATTTACAGAAGATAAATATCAAACCACAGAGGATGAACAGAAGCAATAAAACAATACTATTTATCTCACATCTCAGAATCCTTCTAAAGCTGAGAAATAGGTTGTTTAGCTGCCACAAAACAGGAAGATAAAATGCCTTAATCCAGATTATAGTCCTATTAACTGTGGCTTAATTCAAAATTAGCAGTACATAAGAGGAGCAAAGTTGAACTGATAGCAAGTTAAAACCTAAATGTTTTCTCATGAAATTCCACCTGTAGCTCTTATTTTTATGGGGTATTAATTTAAAGAAACCTTCATGATGTGAAGAAATATTTCAGTTGCTTTAAACCTGTAAAAAACATTGGGATACTGGATAAAATACAAGCAGAACGACAAAGAATTCAGAGTAGGATTCTTGGAGAGACTTCTCTGTCTTTGTAGTGATGGGGGAAATAGACAAAGGAACAGCTATACCAGGTGGAAAGTCACCTTTGTGGTATCAAGCTGCTTAACAGGAAATAGAATAGGATGAAAATCAGAACAGGGTTAAATACTTCAATATGCCTCAGTAATCATCCCTGGGAATTGTAAGCAGCTTATAAAGTTAACACTTAGATCAAATTCAGAAAGTCAGTCAATAATTAGCAAGTAAGAAAGACTGGCTCTGTCCTAATAAACTTGAGAATTGAGTCAGGCTTGCCTCCAGCCCTTGCCTTTAATTCCCACCCGGCTGGCCTTAGTACTTCTCCGTCAGGAATCAAAAATCCCATGGCTCCTCCAGCAATTCAAAGCTACTCAGGCTAATTTCCTTCAGTATCTTCTGATAAGCCCTCCAGCCCTAGAATCACCATGCAGTCAAGGGTAGAATACAAATATTTTCTGATTACATTGTCTTGACCATTCTCCTGTGACCCTAAGCAGGTGACTGCTCCCTTCTTGTGTATAACTAGTCTCAATTACTTAAAATACAAAGGAAAACAAAAATGTTGACTCTGAGAAACGGTTAACCTTACCAGAGCTAGCAGTAAACTGCATTTAATGAAGGTTATTGCCAGTTAGAGCAGCAAGACAAAGATTGGAAGGTGTAGGGTATATCTTTGCTGAACAGCAAGGATTCACTTTGGGTAGTATGACAACTGACCTATTCTAAACAAAAGACCACTGCAACCTTCTATTAACATTCCACATGAGCCTCATTATTACCTAACAGAATTTCAGCCATTGATGATGATAGTTTAGGTAAGCAGTATCCACACTACATGAATTCTGGAGCTGATCAACCACCTGAGGTTTGCTGATTCCAGCAGCAGTGACACTGTGGGTCAGGAGGGGACTGGGGGAGAAGCAGGACATTCTTACTAGCAGTACTCTTCCACAGCAACATGCAAAAAGGCTTCAAAATGGAGCCTCTATTTGCGTTGGTCTTAAATTAACTTTTCATCTTTGCTATCTTTTATTTTCTCACTCATTGAAAAGCTATTTCATGTTATGGGAAATGTTATCAAATTGTTTATATTACATAAATACAAGTACCAAATACAGGTGCTATATTCTTTATCATTGAAGAATTATACTAAAGATGCTTAACAGATTTCTATCCGTAGATATGCTCAATTATAGTTCAGTCTTGACATTTTAAAAAAATGTACATTATACATACACAATGGTCTCATGTTATGAAGCTTACCATTACAGAATGAGACATAAAACTTCTAAGTCCTAAAAATAAAAAAAGGTACCTAGTAATCTCAAATCTAATTTTGCAAAAAGACCAGGAAGTTCAATACAAAAGAATGTTAGATTTCTAACATATTTTTCCTTGATAAATCACATTTGATTGAAGGAAACCAGTAGAGAAAAAAATCTTACTGGCAAAAGAGAAAACCAGGCCCCAGAGAGTAATTCTATAGGACATTAATTGAAAAATGCAAATTTTTTCTTGTGCTTAATAAAACAAAAAACTGTTAGTAGTTTAAGTACTATAACTAAAGTGTGCAGTCCTATGAAGTTTTATGTCTAAAAATAAGGTAAGATTTTCCAAAATAAACTGGAAATACACAGATGATTTTGCTATAGAATTAAAAAAAACCATCCTATCATAGGTAAAATTTTCTCTTCCTACATATAAAAAACCCAACTTGTAATTGTAACATTACACATCATGGCAAAGATGTGCTCAGATGCTGAAGTTGAAGAAATAGCATGGAATGATGCCAAATTCTACAACTCACAGTATATGGGACAGAACTATTGTCAGAAAAATTAACTTTAGTCACGAGTGTAAAGGATGTCACCTTGATGAATGCCAATTCTGCAGAGCCTCCATGTTATGGCTGGTCTTAACACTGCTTCTGTCAAGCATCCCTGTTCCATTTCTGGAGCCTGTTCATTGTTATTTAATTTCATTCCAGATTCCAAATTCCTAGAACTCAATTTTTACACCTGCAGTTCCTTCTAAGTGTTAGTGCAAACTATATAATACACATGTATTAAATGAAGTATCATTATGTATTTTAGAAAAGTTGAATAGAGAGGAGAGGAGAGACAAAAAGAATGGAGAAAAGAAAGTAATTTTGGGAACAGAGGAAACAGAGAAAGGAAAGAAAAATTCATCAACATGCGAGGAATTAAGCCTCTTAAGAGTGTCCAATCATTCTCCATATTTTCCTGTTGCAAGACAACTGGATTTATTAAAAACAAAAAAGAACCCAATACAGTATGTTGTTTTTGTTATGCACTTTGAAGTACATCAGGGCAATACATGTTAAGTGCACATGAATTTCTATATTACAGAATGCTAATTCATAGAACTATGGACAAATGCTAATTCACTATGCACATACCTGTGTATTCATCAAGGCTTTTAGACATTGTATGACTTTGTGTTGATTCTTCTTTATAACGTTGTCCTGCCTGTATTGACATAAAACATACCAATGCTGGCATTAGAGCTGGATAAACAAACGCAGCTTGCTCAAAAGCAATTAGTAGCAATACTTACGTTTTTCTTTTAATTAATTTTTCCAAAATATCTAGTAATATTCCAAGACCCTCGCATCCAAAGCTTTCGACCCAACTGAAAAACATGAAAGGACTAATTAGTCATATGTTTTCAGCATTCTCACTTGAAATATCAGGTAATATTACACATTCACATTTTATACTTGACATATTCATAATCAGAACTATAGAACACTGGAAGTGTGCTCATTCATGATAACTGACTGAAGGCATTTGTGTGCTGAAGTCAGCTCACATGGGTTTCTAAGAGCTCACTGGGCCCCGTTCCTCGTCCATGCTCTGTATCTAGTGACAGTACGCGAGTCACCCAAGGTCAAAGCCTTTACACCAAGGACAGTGGCAAACACTAAGTCAGCACTTCACCCAATCATCTACCCACATCTGGCTACAAGTCAGCTATCAGATAACACTGGATAAGCCCGACTTCAGGCTACTCAGAGAACAAAAACTAGAGAAAAAAAAATCCATAAAAAGGAAAGATGCAAAGTCACACACCAACAGTGACAAAAGTTACTCAAAATGTTCAAAAGAGATGTTCTCAGAGAATTTCTCAAAACACTGAAACTCACTCCTACAGATGTTAACTAATTAAGTATCAAAGTTTAGTTAATTTAAATAAAGACGGGGGAGGCAAGTATTTCAAAAGTTTTAAAATGAGTATTTCTAAACTATACCTACTCTGGGCATTTGGCCTAGTGCTAAAAAGGCCAAGACGCCCCACAGCCCACACCAGAGTGTCTGAGCTGAACTCCCAGTGTCAGCTCCCAACTCCAACTTCCTGTTGATGTGTACTCTGGGAGGAAGCAGTGCTTAAGTTGTTGGGATCCAGGGAGTCCCAGAATAAGTTCCTGGCTTCTGGGCAGTATACCACAACAAACATGCAATAGCACCTGCCCTCCCGCCACCCCTCCATCTCCTTCCCATGTACTGCTAACGTAAAATCAATCTTTAAAATTTCAACTGTTCCCTAAACTCACTAATCACTCATGGCAACTTCTATATCTAGGACATGCTTCCCAATGCACAAAAATTCACCGAGTTGCAGCAATACTACCTTGGGAGAAATAAATACTTTTCATCGATGGTACTTTGGAAAACATCTACTAATATATATAACAATGGTAATACTCATCAAAATAATGAATCAGTGTGTTTCTCTGTATACATGTTTATGTGTTTTTAGTTTAGGTATGTGTAGTTTGAACATGTTAAAAAATCAAAATTTCTTCTAACAGATCATTATGAATAAAAGTCACATACTAGAAACATGTCATTTTCTTTAAGATATCACATTTCCAATAAATGAATAAAAGTCATGATGTTTTCAGAACAATAAAAATATGAAAATCCACCCTCGTAATTTTCCTACTTCTAAGAATACCATTTGCCCACGTAAAAATAAAGAGGGTTTCTCATTTTATAAAGTAGAAATTCGCAACTTGGATTAGCAGTCTGTCACCAGGCTATTTTACTCATCACTCCTCTGTCTACTGAAAGCCCTGAAATAACTAATGTAAGGATGCACTGAAACAGCGAAGATACATCCCTGTAGAAGACTGAAGATTGCCATTATAGTTAAGTGAGGACAAAGTTAAATAGAAGTTGCTGTTTTCAAACCAGGATGCTACTTCAAAAGTGAAGAGTTTGCTCCCCACTATCAGCTCCAGACAGATTACCTGTAGGCATTTCAAATCTTGCTTTCATGTTGCATGAAAACACCTACAGCATCCCACTTAACTGCTTGCCTTGTTGACATCCTATTCTGTATTTATTCTTATTTCACATGCAGCAGGGAAGCTTGAAATCAAATATGTAAGAAGTAATTTGAGAGTATTACATAGACTGGTATTGAGACGCAAGAAGATAGTCTGTTCACCAGACCTGACTGTGTTAGTACTTCACAGTGGGCCCTCCATTTTCTTTGAAGTCATTTTACAACAATTGCTAGATTCAAAAATATATTCATATAGATATTCTAAAGCTAATATAAATGTTTAGCATTACTCATACTGTTCTCACTTCATTGAAAAGAATATGCTTACTATTCACCAAACTGCCTTACACAATAATATGCAAAGTACTTTTAAATTATGTTGCTGCAAAATTGCAGTAGATAATATGCTTATGTTGTGACCCATTATAACATTCAGGCCACACACCAACCCACTTGAACCAGTTAGCTCTCTGTTCCAATTAATTAATAGAACACAGATATTTAAAATTTATCATCCCTAACAATTAGAGTAGCACAACCCAGAAGATCTCAAATTATGTCTCAATATCCCAGGTAACTCTTCTCAAGTACAAAATATATAACTCAACTTCAGAATATATAACACTTGAATCTATTCACATACTACATATAGACTATCCTATAAAACATAATGTGCATATGAAAAGACATTGTGCCAAATCCTTTTTATAATCTTTCAATTCATAGTGGGAATTAATTTTTCAACACTAACGAAACCACACTGGTAGACAACAGTCTTCCAAAAACCCAATCATACTTCACATTTCACAAGCATATAAAAGGAAAATAGAGGCACAGCAAACAGGAAAAAGGATACTACCACATTTCAGAACCAAAGAATTAATGTAATAAACATCAAAAACAAGCTAATGAAAACACAAATAATTAAGCATAGAAAGTCCCTTTGCTTTCTGAAGAATCTGCAAAGCCAACATATTGTTGTATTAACAAACTGTCACACATGAACTATTTCCAAGTGTTTCACCAACCCTCCTCCACCCCACGCACTCTTCAGAGCAGCATTGTTTTTAAAGACCAGGTAGATAGCACTTCCTATTTTTTCTGGAAGAGGTGTTCAGGATAAAGGTGATATCGAATAGGTAGGTCTGCAGCCTCAACAGGAGTTTACAGGAATCCATAGCTTTCTACACAAGAAAAAAATTTCTCATCATTGTCTAAGAAACAACCTGGGAAAAAATGATCAACCCATCTATAGATGATCAATCTTCAGCAAACAAAATCTACAGTATTTGTTCTGTGCTTGACAGTACAATACCCTGAGGCATTCTGTGGTTTAACTATAAATCGCACGTCTGGCTGAATAAGCACTGTGCAAATGCTGCTGCTTCGTGATTAGCAATGACAGATCTGTATGACATACTAGAGGGGGGAAAAAATTACTTCAGGAAATGAAAAAAAAATAGAGTGAACTACTAATTTAACAAAATCTTCCCCTGCACTTTAAGTAACAACAAATACTAAACTCTTTAATTGCCTCAAGGAAAACGAAATGTACTACCAGGTAAGCAATCTGCAGCAGAAGTCTCAAAGTACGAGAAAAGAAAAGTCAGAGACAACAGAACTGAAATAAGAAACACAGGCGGCATGGGGCACTACAGTGTTCAAAACCACCTTTAAATGCTCAAATGCAGCTTAGGCTTTGAAAGGCTTCCAGAGGCAGAGGATGAAATGCCAAGTGTTGAAGGGTTTTCTGACACTCTGAGGTCTTAGGAAGCAGATAGTCACCTCAGACAGCAACCGAGGCAATAGGCCTAGCAAAAAGCAACCAATCCTATCGCATGTTTCTTCACAAAGGAACCCATCTAATTTCACCACTTTGTGAAGTCATTCCCTTGTTTCTGGATGCACTCTGAGGAGACAAAGTAAATCACAGGTGATTAGAACCCAGATAGACACCCCAGAGCCCAAGGGCTACCTGATGGTACATTCTTTTCTGAAGATATGAATCATTTCTTAATTATACTAGCACTGGAATGGATTAAGTACTCAAACAGTTTTAGTATAAAATCTGAACCTTCCTTCAGCTTTTATAAATAAAGGAACACATCAAGAGAGGTCACAGTCACCTAGAAACAGCCATCCAGGCATGTTAAAACCAAGGCCTGCACTCTTGATATATGTAGATAAAGTCACAAAAAGAAGCCATCTTATGTGAGGCAATGCTAAGCCTGTCTCAAGCCTCATGTGAGAAGCATCAATTCTGATTTCAGAAGTGGTATTTATCCATCTGAGCCAAGGATGATGAATCGGAGTCCTTGTCCTACATCACACTTTAGCACACTTGATTGACTGCTGCTCAAAGGGTGATGCTTCATTACTACTAAAACTCAAGTGTTCAATTAATGAAGTCAGCCTTTCATAAGGGCTGTGTGCTCAATTCTGTACGAGCTAAGACAAATACAAAAATCAGCAAAATACGTTCTCTGACCTTGAAAGGATCACACGCACAGGTGGCTGAAACAAATGTTGAACACAATTATTTCCATAATAGAATAAATTGCTGTGATTATGGTACTATGGGGACAAGATAAAATACCAGCCTCTCCTGGGAATGTCAAAGCAGCTGATGTCGGACTTAAGTCCTGAAGGTAAAATCAGAGAAAGGAAGAGAGGTTTACAAGCAGGAGAAAATACACCTAAAGACATTATACATAAGATACGGCCAGAGCTAAATATCACAATATCACAGCCAGCTATCAGAAGTAAAACCAGAGAGGTGGAAGACAACTTGACCCTGAAAAGCCATATTCAAAATGGAATGGGCTACAAGAATCTATCAAAGGCTAGTTCTATGAGACAGGCAGAATAACTCACCCCTGCCCACCAACACACATATATATGCTAAACCCTAAGCTTATGAAAATACGGCTAAAGGAAAATTAAGGTCACTAGCCAGACAGCTTAAAATAGGGAGATTGCCCATTTAGGTGGGATGCAATCATATTCCTGTTAAAATCCGAAAACCTTTTGTAGGTTAGTAGCAGTGTTCAAAGTTAAAGGAATTCAACCCAACTTCAGTGCTTACGAAATGGAAGAAGGGAAACAAGAACCAAGGAATGTGAGGAAACTAACAAAGCTGGGAATGGCTTACAAGTTGACAGCTATGAAGGAAACAGGAATCTCCACCATGTGACTGCAAAGATCTAGGTTCTGCCATCAACCTGAATGAGCAAACTGAACTGAGTCTCCTACTTCATAATCATCTGTACTCACAAAAATATTATCTACTTTCCAGTTTTCAGAGTAATAGCACTGTGTATCTATACTGAATTGTGCCAACTTGGAACTCAACGCACAATTCCAGGATTTCCTGATACATTGAGATTACGGGTTAGAACGTTTCTGCCTTCATTTTCTTGCCATAGTGCTCCAGACACAAACTTTCAGCACTGGGCTATACAATAATGGGGAGAGCCGACTTCAATCAGCACCTATAAGCCCAGCTGTTGGAAGCTATAGATGCCTCCAAAAAACTCCCTTTGTGACTTTCCAAGGACTGACAAATTACCACAAAGCAGGCAGTTGGAAACAAGCAATACATCTTATAATTCTAAAGGCTAGCTGTCCAGTATCAAGACACCAGCAGGCCGCTGCCTCTCACCTTCCTTCCCTCTTCCTCACCTCTACAACGTATTCATCTTTGAAGAGCCCGTGCCTCCACCACATGGATATGTTTTTGCACATCTTATAGGACACCAGTACTATTGGATCAAGAGTCGATCCTTGGGCCCAGCACGATGGTGCAGTGGTTAAGGTCCTTGCCTTACACACGCCAGCATCCCATATGGGTGCCGGTTCTAATCCCGGCAGCCCCGCTTCCCATCCAGCTCCCTGCCTGTGGCCCAAGAAAGCAGTTGGGGAAGGCTGGAAAGTGAATCATCGGACGGAAGATCTTCCTCTCTGTCTCTCCTCTCTATATATCCGCCTTTCCAATAAAAATAAAATAAATCTTTAAAAAAAAAAAAAGAGTCAATCCTACCATCTTTGTGACATCATTTTTATAGCAAAGGCTCAATTTGTGGTGGTGGAAGGGAGCATTCTTTAGGGGAACATAATTCATTTAGCAACACCCTATTCCTAGTTTTCCAATTTCTCAGATTTCTTCAGTTCATGCTGATCTTTGTTAGGAATATATTAAGGCAGAAAAAGCATCTAACAATCATTCCATGTCTTATGAACATAGTGTTATACAAGGATTTGTCGTCTTTACTCATGAAGTTATGCACATTAGATATTTTTTAATTATTTGAAAGTCAGAATAATAGAGAAAGAACTAGCTGCTGATTCACTTGCCAGATGACCGCAACCACCAGGAAAAGCACAGGAGTTTCACTGAGGAATCTCACGTAGGTGACCAGGCCCCAACACCTGAGCCACCAGTTCCCACTGCTTTTCCTCCCACATTTGCAGGGAGCTAGAATGCTGGGATTGGAGGACACAGTTTTATCCACTATACCAAAGCACTTATTCCAGAATTTTGGTTTAGTTTTTACTTTAGTTTTCCTTTGGCTGTCTTAGCCATCAGATTCATAAATTTTGAAGCATCTTCTTGTTTCTGGAATAGTTTATGGAGAATTGGTTTATCTTTCATAAACGTCCGCCAAAATTCTCCAGTGAAATTATCTGTACCTATAAATCTTCCATAAGATTTTAAATTAGCAATTTAATTTCTGCCATAATCAGAGGACCACCTGAATTTACTTTCATGTCACATCTATTTTTTTCCAACACTTGAATTTCTTCTAAGTTGTCCACTGGCCTGCTATCTAGTTACAGTATTTATTCTGAGTTCAACAACTGTAATCACTGCTCATGTTTAATTCAAGATACTTATCACAATATTTTTCCTGGTACCAATATTTAAAGTTTGCCTGTGTATCATTTCAAACAACCATTGTCTCACTGATGCCCTCTACTGAACTACCAAGTTAATATATGTATGTGATCATGTTCATTATTTCTGCTTGCTTTGGCTTCGCTTTGTTTTCCCAAGATTTATATGACAAATGTGATCAGCCTAATCCTTTTTAGTTTTCCAATTATTTAATGCTACAGATTTCTCTGAGTTTTGCTTTAGATCTCTTACACAAGGTCTACAGTTTATGGTAATGAAGATTGGTGTTTAACTGTTGAGAGTTCTTTGGTCTATGGATTATCTAGACGTGTGTTTAGCTTCCAAGTATTAGAAGATTCTCCTGTGTTCTTTGATCAACTTCTAGTTTAAGTTTTTGGTGTAGGAACAAATTCAGTAATGATCTCTATTTGTTTAAAGTGATGTTTGTTTTATGGACTGGAATGTGATTCGTTCTAATCTATGTTCCAGGAATATGGGAGAATCAACATTCTTTTATTAGGTTGAGTATTACAATAACAATTCTAACAATTTGAAGGTAATGAACTCTATTTACGATTTTCTGCCTATTCTGCCAGTTGCTGGCAGTGTTGCAGTCTCCAATCTAATTAGCTAAAGCCCCTCCTTGGCCCCTGACCGTGTCTTAATGCTGATACTCTTGGAACTACTGTGTGTGTGTGTGTGTGTGTGTGTGTGTGAGAGAGAGAGAGAGAGAGAGAGAGAGAGAGAGAGAGAGAGAGAGAGAGAGAGAGAGAGAGCCCTTTGAAATGCTGCTTTTCTCAGTTGACTTCCTATGCACAGATTCTGGCATCTTACCTGAAGCTTCTGGTAATTCTGACTTGCTCCTGTATCTCATCTTACTGTTTGTGCAACTTTCCCCTGGTACTTACCAACTAGGCATTGTTTTTATATATTTATAGGCAACAAAGGGACACCAAGCTTCGCTTTTTCTAACTTTCCTTTTCTGTACCTTCTAAGCCTCTCCAACAGGAACAGAAACTATCACATTCCTCATAGTTCTAGTCTTCTCCAGACTGACCACAGAATGAATTGACAGAATCACTGCTTCGAAGGCTGACTTCCCTTTCTCAAAATAGCTCCTCTGTCTCAGACACTGAAATAAGGAGAGAGGGTTATCCAAGAGTTCATTATTACAAAACAGGTTCTTGCACAGAATAATTTAAGAATTCCGGGCTCAATGCCATGGCATGGCAAGTTAATCTTCCACCTGCTACTCTGGCATCCCATATGGGTGTCTGTTCAAATCCCAGCTGGTCCACTTCCGATAAAGCTCTGTGCTAAGGCATAAGAAAAGTATGGCAAAAGTCCTTGCTTGGGTCTCTCACCCACATGGAAGAACTGGCAAGAAGCTCCCAGTTTCAGACTGGTACAGCTCTAGCCATTTTAGCCATTTCAGCCATTTAGGGAATGATCAAAAGGAAGACTTCTATCCATCTCTCCTTCCCTCTGTAATTCTGCCTTTCAAATAAAAAAACTTTTAAAAACAAAAGAATCAGATCGCTCATTAGTAGATGTGTGTCCCTGTTACTTATGTAAACAATATTAAAAAGAAAAAAATGTTTTTAAAAATTGTTCAAATGTAAAAACAAAAGCTGCACACATTCTTTACAATCCTCCAACTAGTCAGTTCATTCATTTGTCTGATTTCAATTATGTGTATGTGAAAACTAGCTAAGTCCCATGGTATAAAAAACATTCAAGGCTAATGTTCTACTCCAACATATCCACATGCTTTTGTCTACTAAGAATCAGCTGGGCTTATTATCAAATCCCTTCTTGCCAGTTGTGCTTATTATTGTAATTATGCAATAAACAGATATCACTGAGAAAATTTTAAGTTCCAATGAAAACTAAGCCTAATGCTTTGAAATGTTCAAATGTATAAAAATTGTTAGATAAGTAGGTGTGGACACAATTATAATGTATTAAACAAGGAACACCAAAGTTTGCTTATTTAAGAACTCTGTGGGCCTGGCACGATAGCATAGTGGTTAAAATCCTCACCTTGCTCGCGCCAGGATCCCATATGATTACCGGTTCTAATCCCGGCAGCCCTGCTTCCCATCAAGCTCTCTGCCTGTGGCCTGGGAAAGCAGTTGAGGATGGCCCAAAGCTTTGGGACCCTGCACCCGCGTGGGATACCCAGAAGTTGTTCCTGGATCCTGGCTTCGGATCGGCATAGCATTGGCCGTTGCGCTCACTTGGGGAGTGAATCATCAGATGGAAGATCTCCCTCTCTGTCTCCCCTCCTCTCTGTATATCTGCCTTTCCAATAAAAATAAAGAAAATTTTTTTAAAAGAACTTTACAGGTACTAGGGGGCGGCGCAGTGGCATGAAGAAAGAACTTTGCATGTGTATTACTTCCTAGGAACCTCTAGGTTCTTGTTCCCCTTTAAAACACGAAGATTAGAATTACCTAGTGTGGGCCTGGTGGCGTGGCCTAGTGACTAAGTTCCTCACCTTGAATGTGCCGGCATCCCATATGGATCCCATATGGTCGCCAGTTCTAATCCGAGCAGCTCCACTTCCTCCTTATCTCTCCTCCTCTCTGTATATCTGACTTTGTAACAAAAACAAATCTTAAAAAAAAAAGAATTACCTAGTGTTAAAAGCATGACTTATCTAATTACCCCAGGTCTACTCCACGAAAGGTCTGCAATTCCACATGAAATGTTGTGAGAATGAATGTATCAAAATTTAAGTTTTTCAGAGTAGTATTTGAATCATTTATGATCCCATGCTTTAAGCAACATGTTCAAATAAGCAGTCAACAGCAATAAAAACAAGAGGGCATCCTGCATACAAACACCTTCTCCCTAAGAACTGTTTCTACTTTCTCTTTTTTTAAGATCTATTTTTATTGGAAAGGCAGATATACAGAGAAAGAGACACAGAAAGATCTTCCATCCTCTGGTTTACTCCCCAAATGACTGCAAGAGCCAAAGCTGAGCCAATCCGAAGCCCAGAACTCCTTCCAGGTCTCCCGCACAGGTTCAGGGTCCCAAGGCTTTGGGTCGTCCTCTTCTGCTTTCCCAGACCACCAGCATAGAGCCAGATAGGAAATGGAGCAGCCGGATTTAGAACTGGTGTCCATATGGAACCATGGCATGTGCTAGGCAAAGACTTTAGCCACTAGGCTATCGTGTCAGGCCCAGAAGTATTTCTTTTAGTAGGTAGTAATACACATTTTTCTTCATTTTGCTTTTTCTTATTTTTAATTTTCCTATACTGAATGTGCATCTTATAAGAATTTAATTATATAAAATAACATCACATAAATGCCTAAGGAAATACAAGTATATTTTGCAAAAGCTCAGTATACAAAGCTGCCTATAAAAGAGGGGAAGAAATGCACCACTCACATGTAACAAACAAATTTCATAGCTTACGCTCAGAAGGTCAACTCCAATATTGTATTATATCCATATCCAATTTACATTCCTCTGTCAAAGTAATATATCACCAAAGCCAAATATAATTATACCTTATTTTATGGTTTCATTTTTACCTACACCCTTAGCAAGGTGACTAAATACATAAAATGAGCAATTCTAAGGGATAGTAGAAAGCAATTAGCACGCCCTGCGGGGCAAAACAAATCTACACCCACATCCCATTCAATGGCCCAGCCCCCAAAATTTATACTAAATTATAAGGCCAGACCAAAAGTTTAGAAACCAAGTAATGTTCTGATTATAAAATCTACCAAGCCTCAAAACAAACAATATGTTTATCCTCTGGAACCTGACTTTAGGGGGAAAAAAAGTAGATATTTAAAGTAGTCACTCATTCCCACATCTAAGATCACATGAGATACCTGAGTAACAAGAATGATGAAAAGGAACGCACCAGCAAGTGCTCGATCCTTATGTGGCAATATAGAATGCTGGAGTCAATTAGTATAGGAATGCTTCAAGAAGCTCACGCAGAAATGGACTAAGTCTGAGGCCAAAAATATTTTTGAAATACATCATTTCTCCCTAATACATACTTTCCATGAACATTTTGATGAACTCTCGGATGATCAGATGCCAAATTTTTTTGACTTCCAACCTATCTTTTCACCCATTTGCAGCAAACTTTTAAAAATACCTTTGCATACCCTCCAATTTAAAGTCTATCATTAAAGGAATTTTTACAGAAAAAATATTCAGCTTAAAACAAATATTAATAATTAGATTTCTTGCATCAAATCAAACATTCAGGAATTACCAGATAAGAACCTAATAAGCTTCAACATAAATGCTAAATTTTGAGGAGACATATTTACCCTGATTAGACATTATACAGTTATCTATCACAATTATCACACAGAACTCCACAAATACACATATAACTTTGTTAAGAATTTTTCTCCCAATAAGATATTGTAAATCCTTCACTTATGAAAGCCTTAACTGAATTATCTTAAATCAAGACTAACTGGACAACTAAGATATGACCAAAAAAATTAGTCATGTTTTGGGCATTTCTTCATCAGTTCAGACCCACAATACTTGCCAGTATTATCCAATATCTGTCAGTCCTAATTACGAATCCCATAATCTGGCCTTCATTCTATAACTTTTACTGCCACCTTTGTATGTTCACTCCACAGGACTGCTTGGCATTTAGCAACTGAAAGGCTTTTATCTTTCAAGGGCCAGTTCAGGTTTCATTCTCCTTTGAACTCATCCAAGAGCACCATTTTCTTTTTCCTTAAACAATGAGGGTACTTCAAAAAGTTTGTGACAAATGGAATTAAGACAAACGTTTACTTTGGTTCAAAGATTTCTGAAATCCTTGCATGCAAGCATCCTCACATCTGTCACATCTCAGTGGGGTTTACTTGCTATGTGGTTTCACAGGTGCTTCTTTTGAATCTTAAATTCAGGAACCAGCATTCTGGGTTCCTGCTATCTTCAGTGTGTTTTTCCGGCTCTACCTCCCCTTCTGGTATTAAATACTACTGAATTTCTGGGACACTGCCTAAGCCTGAGCCGTTCACGGTTTGTTTGGAGCCATTTTCTGCTGTTTTCATTTCCCATGTTCACACGCTCTTCAACCCTGGAGTCTATTTTCAGAGCTTTATGTACAATCCACAAGTAAACCATAGGTAAGTGTCTGCTCCATTCAGTTCTAGACTTATCTAGCTACTTCCTGTCTCACTGTGAAACTTACATATTTCAAGTTTAAGAAGAGTATGTTTTCTTCCAAAAAATAAAACATGTAACATTCCAACATGGCAATCAACCATGCGTCTATGATCTATTTGTTCAAAGCCAAAGTCATTCTTGATTCCTCACTTCAATTTATACACACATCCAATCCATCAACAAATTCTATAATCTCTGCCTCCAATTTATCTACCCAAGCTTCACTCCACCACTGATGCATTCATCCAAGTCACCCTCAATGTTACTCTAAGCTCACCTTCATGCAGGGAGTAGCCCTCCTGCTTGAAATTCTTCAATAGGTTTCCACTTGCTTAAAATTCAACTCTCACTGCTATGATCTGTCAGGTCCTTCATGAACCGACACCTTCCAAACCCAGAAGGCCTCTTGAACTCCACTTCCATTTCCTTCTGCCAAGGCGTTTCCCACACTTCAGGCTCTCTACAGCCACACAATGTGCTCCAGGCCCAATACCACTGCTCAGCTTCTCCTAACTAGTTTCTTGTCTTGGGGTCAGTGACAAGCTACATACTAAAAAAAAAAAGTTAAAATTTAAAAAAGCTTCAATGACTTAAGTCCTTAATTTTTCTTATTATAATTTTAATTTTATTTACCAGTTTTCTCTCCCATATAGCTGTTGTTCTCTGCGGTACCTAGCACTAGGGAGCTTGGAATATACTTGCTGCATGAGCAGATGAACAAACTCAGTGTTACACTCTGTGACAGATTGTCCTCAGCATGTACCTGAGGACTTCTTAGGGAAGTGCATACTCCTTCATGCATATGGAGTACTCCATATGAATAGAGTACTCCACAATAGGAGGATGGGGAGTGTCCTCGCATCATCCAGCCTTCCCACAAGACATAAGACACCATGTAATGTCTTATCAAAATGTAATCACCTATCTCAACACTGATCAACACAGAATCAGATATTTAACTTTATTTCATGTATTAACTTTCCCCGTTTGCTTGGTTACTGGTCAAATCCATTTAACATACACTCTACTCTTCATTTCTGAGTCTCACATTAATGCTTTACAAAAGCAAATACTTTCCCTTCTCAAATTCACAGAATGGTGTGAAGAGAAGTCCACAAATAGTGACTCAAGAACACCAATGCACACAAAGTCAGTTTGTGATCTCTAAACTTGATTGGCAAATTCAGAAGTGCTTATTCAAAATGTGAGGGGCATGCATTCGGTCTAGCAACTAGAACATAATCCCCTGAATCAGAGTGCCAAGGTCCTGCTCAACTCTACATTCCAACCTCCTGCAGCACACTCAGAAGAAGATACCCACATCTCACATATGACTCCATGAGTTTGAGTCCTGCCTCCACTTCAGCTTCATATTAATATGCTTGGAGAGAGAAGATCATGGCTTAAGTACTTAGGATCCTATTAGCCATTTGGGAGATGCAGATGGAGCTTCTGGCTCTGAGCATTTTTATCAACATCCACCACTGATGAATGAATAAACAAAATGTCGTACATCTATACAATTAAATGTTATTCTTCCATTAAAATAAAAATGATGAAATCTGTCATTGGCAACAACACAGATGGAACTAGAGGTCAATGAATTAAGTTAAAGAAACCAGGCCCAGGAAAATAAATATTATATGTTCTTCCAATATATGGAAGTTTTAAAAAATGCTTAAAAGTTTAAAAACAAAATGTTGATATGAAAGAGCTCAGAGCAATGGCTCACTGGCTAAATCCTCACCCTGCAAGTGCCGAGACCCCATTCTGGCACTGGTTTGTGTCTCGGCTGTTCCATTTCTCCAGCACCCAATCCTGGTCTTCAAGGGGGTGCAGGAAGAAGCTCCAGGCTCCTGGCCTCAGATATGCTCAGTTCCAGCCATTGCAGCCATTTGGAAAGTGAACCAGTGGATCGGAGATCTTTGTCTCTCCTTCCCATAAATCTTACCTGCCTTACCAATAAAAGCAAGTTCTTAAAAAATGTTGATGTAGGCCAGTGCTGTGGCACAGTTTGTTAGGACTCCACTGCCAACACGGACATCCCATAAGGCACTGGTTCAAGTCCTGGACACTGCACTTCCAATCCAGCTTCCCATTAATGGCCTGATAAAGCAGCAGGGCATGGCCTAAGTGCATGGGCCCTATATCCACATGGAAGATGCAGTAGAAGTGACTCTTGACTCCTGGCCTAAGCCATCCAGAGAGTGAAAGAGTAGATGGAAGATTTCTCTATCTCTACTTCTCTTTGCAATTATGCATTTGAAATAAAGTTTTGAAAATTATTTATAACACTGTAGAATAGTGATTATTAGAAGCTAAAAAAGGGTACAGGAAGGGGGTGAAAGTGGTAGGAGGTTGGATGAAATAACAAAGAAGACATGTTGTAGCTCCAGAGTCTAACTGTGTGACTACAGATATCTATTGATATGTTTTTCAAAGAATTGAAAGATAGGAGCTTAAAAGCTGCAAAGAAATTAGAAAATTGAAATGTTATTGACAATAATTCAATCAGTACATGTTATATGAAAGCTTAAAACTATCACACTGTGTCCCATCAATATGCACTATCACATGTTAACTAAAAATGCCTAAAATCCTGTGGATGTGAAAATATTTTTTAATCTGGCAGGAGCAAAGAAGATGAAGGGGAAGGGAAAGAAAAAAACAGAAAAGGAAGAGCAAGAACAGTATGGAAGGTGATTTTACAAAGTAATAAATTAAAAATTCAGACTCAAGCATGAGGTATAAACCCCAAAGCGCTTTTACAACCAATACAAAATCAAATTACTAGGCACAGCCAGATAAGCAGACAGTATGCTTACACGGCATTCAGATGCTATTTACAACATGTATTCCCACAATAGAAGATATGAAAAATGCTTAATTGTCATGAATATGCACAAACATACCAACATGGATACATCTAAAAATCATAAGAAAATGCATGTCAGAACTTTACATGGAGATAATTCCATTTATATTAGTTCAAAAAAACATAAAACTAAATAATGTACTACTTAACAATACAAAGCAAAACTAATGAAAAGGAAGGGAATGAAAACTGGAAATTCCATATAGTTTCTGCTATAGGACAGGGGGACAAATGAAAGAAGAGGGCGTAGAACTAAGGAATAACACATGGAAACTTCAGTTGTAAGGAATAGTCTATTTCAGCTTGAAGCAATTCAGTGAATGTTTTACTGGTAGCACTCAGAGTCATATATAATATTTTGTAAAACTAATTTTTCGGAAACGTCAAAGAATTAGGAACTTCAAAATTGTTGGGCTTGAAATAATTTCCTTCAACCATACTGACAGCAATGAGTTCATTGATCTCACTGCCTGGCATGACTTTTATTTCTAACTTCACATATATGGCACACAGCATAAAACACAGGTCAACTCCAAAGTCAAGCTCTTCCATTTGCTTTGTGTTTTCAATATGAGCAATACAGAAAAATACATTCCAAAAATGACACTGATGAAATGGAATGACATTCAGTGGCTATTCCAGCATGAATATTTTCTGGCAGAATTTTTCAAAATGATTTTCTTGTATAGTTAAACTTAATCAAACCTAGTACCAGAATCTCCTTAGAAACCTAGGGAAAATGTAACTTCAGTGAGAATATTTTTATCAACTTCAAAAGTGCATTTTAAGTATGACGAAAGGAAAATAATGACTAAAATCACAAGACAGAAAGATCTGGTAAGACTGGATTTTCTGAAACAGAAAGCTTGTCCTTGACAGGGCCATCAAATTGAGAAAATGATATAACTAATTTGCTATATGTATAACTAATTTGCTATATGTATAAGTCTAAGAAAGAACTATAAAGACTCAATATCAATCATAATGATGTTAGTGTCTACCCCTTCACATATTTCTACCCACATCTATTCAATAATTCAAATGTAATTATTGACTATGTCAAGATCCACTAAAAATTACATTTGATAATTTAAACAAGTTGGTCTTTTTCTTAGTGTTCCAAACTAGCTCAAAACTGCCACAGAGAATACAGGGTAATCAATAAACCTCATTAAAAGAAAAAATCGTGTTCTTCACATCAATCAAATATTCATAAAACACAGCAAGTCATCTGGCCTAAAACTACTGGTTTTCATGTAATTCACCATCTGGACAGCAAAAGTTTTAACATGGCTAATTACTGACATGTAGAGTTTTAGAAGGAATATTACATGTATGGATGGGGGAAGAATACTTTGATTTCTGGCTCATTTAAATAAATAGCTATCCTCAACATCAACAATGAAGAGTCATCATTATTCATTTCACCCATTTCTTCTTTATTGCATTCACAGATAAAGAATTCTAAATCTGATATACCCAGTGATATCACAGATTTAACCATGATCTCAAAAGCTTACGAAAATCAGTTTTTCCTTGAAAGACTTAGTCACATACTATACAGAAGTGACAAAATAGAAACTGACCAGCAGACATGTCCCAATAGGATAGTATCAACTTTCATCACAAATACAACTTCTCAACTACCCAAATGGATTATCTAATTAGGTGCTGGCAAGATATGTTTGTATCTTCTCAATTTTCTCTCTACATGAACTGGTACATTTTAAGGAGAATTTCTACAGTGATACGATTTTCTATCCTGGGGTGGGTGTTGTGGCACAGTATGGGAAGTCAACACTTGGAATATTCACTTCCCATATCCAAGTCCTGGACTTTCTACTCCAATTCCGGCTCCCTTCTAATGCATCCAGGAAAAAGCAGATATGGTCCACACTTGGATCCCTGCCATCCACCTGGGAAACCCAGATGGAGCTTCTGCCTCCTGGTTTTGCCCTAGACCCACCCAGCTGTTGCAGTGACTCGAGGAGTGAATCAGTGCACAGAGGATCACTCTGGCTCTTCCTCTCCCACTCAAATAAGTCAACATTCTAAAAATACACAAAGTACAAACACACACACAAAAAAATACTGCAGACACTGACAACTCCAAAATTCTTATGTTAATATCTCATATTTCATAGCAAGTTTAATTTTTTTTTCAAGAATATTCTAGTTTAGAAAACAGTGCAGTAACCTAGTAGCTGATGTCCTCGCCTTGAGCGCACACCAGGATCCCATATGGACACCAGTTCACATCCTGGCTTCTCCACTTCCCATCCAGCTCCCTGCCTGTGGCCTGGGAAAGCAGTAGAGGATGGCCCAAAGCTTTGGGACCCTGCACCTGCGTTGGAGACCCAGAAAACGCTCCTGGCTGCAGAGTGGCTCAGCTCTGGCAGTTGTGGTCACTTGAGGAGTGAACCAGTGGATAAAAGATGTTTGTCTCTTTGTAAATCTTTCTAACAAATAAACCTTAGAAAACAAACAAAAAGAATAATCTAGTTTAGCTACCTAATTCAAGTTTGGTACATAGCTGAAATCCCTCCCACAAACTCTATACTTCCACATGCAATACATTTCAGGTGCATCTTGTTATTAAATCTACACTGACTCCTGGCATCTGATAGTCTGAGAAGTCTAAATATGCCTAGTTTATCGAAACACATTCACATGGATGTTTTAATGTCATACACATTTATCCTTCGGAGACATAAAAATTAGACCCATTATTAATCAAAATGTTTTTGTAAGAATTTAGAACAAGGGAAAAAAAGAATGACATTTCATCAGCAAGTGTAACTCAATACATAATATGAAGACTCAAACTTGGCACTTAAATTCAGCACATAACTGGATAACTTCTGGATCATCACTTTTCTAAAAACATATTTGCAATTTTAAAACATTCTACCCTCAGATTTTTTTTCCTCATCCATGAGTGATATATGAATAAACTTGAAACATGCTACTGAAAATATTTACATGCATGAAGCAATTATCACATGTTCAATTTTCACCTTGAGAAATTAAGACATATCTCCTATCTGCAGATGTCACAAAGAAAATATCAAAAATGACAGATTCATCACACTTGTTTAATGTCATAACATGTCCTGATATTTGTTACTTGCTTGGTTTAGTTTTTCATGTGTTTAGCTTGCTAGAGAGGGAGAGAGACTGGAGAGCAAAACAAATACTGCTAATTCACTTTCCAAATGACCACAACGGGGGTAGGCCAGGCTGAAACCAGGAACCTGGAACCCCTTCCCGAGGGTTCCATGCAGGTGCCAAGGCCCCTGGCACCTGCACCATCACCTGCTGCCTCCAAATGTCCATCAGCGGGAATCTGGATCAGAAACAAAGATGCCCAAACTCAAGGCAACACCCCAGTTTAATATACAGACTTTGCAAGCAACAGCAGTGGCTTAACTCACTTGTGGCACAACACCCAGGCCCCTAATGAGACACAGATAAATTACCTCACTGGATTACTGGTCAAAGACACTCGCAGGGATTCCAGGCACGTGACGAGTCTCTCATCTGTTGGCCCCATTTTCAGATCATGGATGAATTCCTGAGGTGAAATCTGTCGGCTACTCTTAAGACTTCCCTGTAAATACGTCAGAAAACATTTGTCATGTATGAAGGTTATTCATAAAACTTTATCCTATCTCTAGCTAAACAAAACTGCTATGGATTAGCATTATTCTGGGGGTATGATTTCTGTACTTCTCACCGATAATCCAGAATTTACAATCTGCAGATCCATGGAAGATTAACATCAATATCAAATGGCCTCTGCATTAACATAATCATTTTCCAGTGAAAGATATCGGAACAATTAAAATGTGTATTACAGGAAATAACTTGAAACCATGGAACATATTTCAGGCACACATACACAAAAAAGCCAAAATTTAATTCAGGAATACTCTATTAAATATATTAGCACCCTGTACAAACTTGGGAAAGTTACTTATTCATTAATGCATTCAGTTACCATTAAAAGCCTTGTTCTAGGCACTACAGACACAAGAATGATCAAAACGTAAGCCGGCAACGCCAAAGCGAGGCCATAACTCAGTGTAGTCTAATGCTGTGACACAGTACCAGGGCCCAGAGAAGAAATGCCTGTGCTGGCAGCGATCAGGGAAGACCAGGTGAAAGAGGGCTAAAGAGAAATAGGAGAAATCTGCAAACCAAAATGGAACAAGATACAGGCAGGATCATAGCATGATGTAGCAGCACTATGTGACTCACTTTCCAAAGAGATCTGCAAGGACTGCTCTACAACAGTGTGAAACACGGACTCAAAAACCCAGGAGTGCACACATTAGTCCTAAGTACTGAGAATACAGCAATGCAGAGATGAAAATCCCTACCCACCCGTAACTTTATTCTGGGGAAATGGGTTGTGGGGAGAAGAGGACAACAAGTAAAACAATAAAACATGCTGTATGTCCAGTAGTAACAAGTGCTATAACGCGTAAGGTAAGACATCATGAGAAGCTGGGAGACGAGTGCAGTGTGAGGCATACAATTGACAACAGGAATGGTCAAGGAAGCTTCAGAGAATTCAGGAGCCTGCAACCAGAGTGGGTGAATGAAGGTCTGCAGGAAGTAAGCGAAGTAACCACGCAGTTATCTGCGAGAAGGCTATGTGAGACAGTGATGCAGATTTACAGAGTCAGCCTCTGATACCACGGGTGAGAAGCCATACACACAGCCTAGAGGAGCAACAGTGAGAATGTGGAACCAAATAAAATTCCTGAAAGCTGACTACCTAAGACGACAGGAGAGTGGGTTTGTTCATTAATTTGCTGTAACCTTGTTAGAGAAAACATTGAGTTTTCACTACTACTACTGAGAAGATTACTATTGGAAAAAAAAAAAAAAACTAGCCTAAGTAGTCATTAAAAATTCAGTAGCAAAACTCTTGAAAATTAGAAATGATAAAGGAAATGGAAAAGGAGAAAAAAATCAGAGCAGTAAAAATAGCCTTTTTTTTTTCTAACGACAGTCACTGGTATCAAAATGAATTTGCTTAGTTTGCACAAAGATGATGCATCAATATTTTCTTTTGGTTTAAATTGCAAAAGTATTATGTGTTTAACAAAGAAAATTGGGGAAATATAGAGCTGGAGCAATGGGAAGAAAGATGCCTTCAAATAATTACGAATCTTGTTTTCAACTAAACCATTTTCTCCTACTTACAGAATGTTCTACCGTTACGTGTAACTTAACACTTTGCTTGTAAATACATGATCCTATTTATCTATAAGCTATTTTTATCATTGATCATTATCTCATGAAAACATTCCAAGAGTCTTTTTTACAGACTATTGATGTTCATTACTTCCTAACTGGTCCCTCACTCTCTGGCATATCAAACTCTTGGTATAAAAATGTCTGCTCATCTGTGCTTGCCGTTAGGTCAGTATTTCTGTGCAAAATATACTGAAGTTAAAATATTTTGTAATTCCTTTCTATTATTTAACTAATTACAGAAGGGAATTTCCCCCCTCAAATAAGTAGGTTTTTCTCTTAAGTACTGTATAGGTAAATTTTATGCAGCAACTACTTCTTAAATCTAAGAAGCAAAAGCACATTTGGACAAGAATAAAAGCAATATTAAGAGGTAAAAACATAAGCCACCCATCCTGCCTCTTAAGCCTCTAACCACAGCAATTACCTTTAATGTCTTTCCTATATTTCTGTTGATATTTAGTACATCTAAATAATGTAATTATTCTATGTTTGAATTTATGATTATTCATTGTTATCTGCTGAAACAAGGGCCTTCTTCTCATCTATCCTCCAAATAGATAATACTTAGTTGAGCCGAAAGAGGTCAGTGCACAAAACGAAAATTAACCAAACCCATGTCTTCCAAGTTCTTTATAGTAAAATCCCAAAGATCAGTTTATGTATCCAAAAGTCTTAGGAATGCTTAGTGCTTTCTAATAAAACTGAACAGATTTTATCATGTCTCCAATCAAAATCCTTCAGTTACAATTGTACCATGTTGGTTAAATGAAGCCATTCTTCTAAAATAAAAATTGACTGTCTGGGGAAAGGCAATGATTTCTTAAAAATGGAAAAGTACTAACTTAGGATTAAAATATTAAGATGGAGCCATCAAACTTTACATTTTTCGCTTTTCAAAACGTCCTTTAAGTTGGTGTCATTTAGAAAGTTAACGCTATTTTCCAAACTGAAGGGGAAATATCTGTAACACATGTTCAGAACTCTACATGGTCAGATTTTGCCCTGTGCGCAAGTTAGGTTAGCCTGCTTCATGAAAGTCATGTGGGTGAGGAGAGAAGGCGCCGGGAAACACCAGACTCCTGGGTTAGAAACAGAAGACTTTATGCACATGTTGGTTGTCTATCCACCAAACCCAACTGGGCAATGCAGCACCCATGATCAACAAGGTAAATGCAGTCTTTGCAACAGGAAATGCTGAACTTGGGGGGATTCACCATTTTGTAGTAACAATACTTTCTTTTTGTGGAGAGAGACAGACAACCTGTAAAACTGCAAATGCAATCATGAAAGAGAGGCTGGGTAGTCAGTTCTTGGCACTGACAAGATACAAACTCAGGGCTCAAGGCGGATAGCCTTTGGTAAGGATAAACATGTCACAAATATTGTGTATGGTAGCATATTTTTCAATACTCCAACTCACCAGCAGTCCAGCTAAAAACCAGTTAAGACTTCAAAAAGGCATTCAAATAGATCATTATCACATGAAAACATGTCATTAGAGAAATGCAAAATAAAAACACAAGTGAAGCAGCATGACATACCAGGTGCACTGGTGAGCAAGCGAGGCCCCCAGAACTCTCCTATACTACTGGGGGAGATACAATATGCTATTGTAACATTGAAAAAGGGTTTGGCAGTTTCATTACGGCTAAATATACTGTCAGCAACTGTACAACCAAAGGTTTAGCACAAAAGTGAGAAAATCCAAAGTTCAGAAAAAACTTTATTCAAAATACATGAAAACTGGGAAAAACTCAAGCATCTACCAATAATTTGTATCTATCAAAACAATAGATCAATAAGCAAAAATAAAATTAATTCACTTGCAAAGTGCTCTGCAGCAAACAGTGCTACTGCTGATACTGCCGCAGGAGAACATAGAGGTTCACACTGCCTTTGAAATCCTGGCCTAGCAGGGTTTAGGCAGAATGTTCACCTAAAGCTAGGAATAAAGACCACAATGCCCGTTTCCACTCCTACACAAAAAGGGCTCCCAACAACAAGCCAGGAGGCAGCACAATTTGTGCAAGTCAACTGCAGGAAGCCAGGTTCAAGTGTCTTCAAATAGGAGATTTTTGTTTTTCCAGAGCATATAAACCTTTGGTCCCCATCAACATTAGTCTGCCCTGGAGCAATGTAAGGGAGAAGCAAACACACTTAAGCCTCTGAGGGGCTTCCTTTTCCTATCACATGCAATGATACACACGCTGCCAAGGCAGAACATGGAGAGCACCAGGCTTCGGGACACCGGGGCCCACCTCCTTGGGCATGCAGGTCCACGGGCTAAGAGTGGATCCTCAACTCCCTGTGACATTAAGAATTCTTTGACTGCAGGACAGAGTGCCGAGTTTAGCTGGGTCTTTGGGCAATCACTGTGTCTGGTTTCAGAGTTTCAAGGCAACATAAATGCTTGGGGAAAGTTACTGCCGAAGGTTCTGTGCTCCCTCTGAAGATTCCACAGACCCTTTGCCTGGTTCATGCACGTGCATGGTTTGGGCTCATCACAGGCATTGATGATCTCGGTAAAGAGAGGGTGAGGCAGCAATCACACCAGCTGAAGCGATCAATGGGGAAGACTTATTTGCAATTCTTAACCATGCAAAACAACTGAGAGGGAATCCTCAGAGTCCTTCTAGGAGGCCATCACGGCCTTAATTCCAACACAAGAGAAAAGATGCAAAGAGATATAAAGACCCATACACCTGATGAACATAGCTTTAAAAAGAAAAAAAAACTCAACAGAAAGTGTAAGTAAATGAGTCCACAATGCATCAGAAAGATCATACCTGGACCAAGTCAGATTTATCCCTGGCGTGCAGGAGTGGTTCAACAGTCCCAAATCAATAAATGCAAATGTAATACATGACATTTACAAACTGAAGAATAAAATCCTTAACATTACCAATAGATGCAAAGAAAGCATTTGATAAAATATAGTATCCTCTCATGATAAAAAAAAAGGTAAACAAATTGGGTATAGAAGGAAACAAAAGATGAAGACAAAGTTGGTTCTTGTCTCACATGAAAAAGGATTTCCATGTAGAAAATTTGAGCAAGCAAAACAAGATTAAAAACAGAACTCTTACTGCAGCATAAGAGGGACTATATGGGAAGAAAGACCGGAGTAAATGATGGAAATGGTGTTTTAGGTACTATTTGGGAGGAGCAAAAAACAGCAGGTAACAATCACAAGTATCAGAAGGATGTGATTGGTAACTTTGTCCCATTCTCGGGGTAAGTAAAAGCACAAAAACATACAAATTGGAAAGGAGACAGATCAATTATGCCTGTCTGCAAATGACATGATCCTAAATAGAAGAAACCAAAAGACTTGAGTAAGATAACCATTAAACTATTCATATAGGCGTTTGGGCAAGTAGCAGAATAAAAAAAAAAAAATCAGAAAAATCAATTAGCTTCGTGTACACAAAAACATGCCATGCCTGAGAAAGAACTTGCAAGACCAATCCCATTCACAATAGCAGGAAAAAATTATATACCTTATAATAAACTTAACCAAGAATGTGAAAGATCTCTACAATGAGAATTAAAACACACAAGAGGAAAATTTTCCCAAGTTCATGAATTGTAAGAGTTAATATCATTCATTTCTATAATATCCAAAGCAACATACAGATTCAATGCAATCCAAATCAAAATACCAATTGACATTCTTCTCAGATCTAGAAAAAAAAAACAGTAAAATTCAGATGGAATTAAATAGCTAGAACCATCTTAAACAAGAAAAACAAAGCCAGAGGCATTACAATACCAGATTTCAAACTGCAGGGCAGTTAAAATCCAATCAGCCTGTTACTGGCACAGCAACAAAAGGCACACAGACAAATGGAACAGAACAGAAACCCCAGAAATTAATCCATGCATATACAACCAACTAATCCGACAAACGAGCTAAGATCAATCACAGTAGACAATCACAACAAATGGTGCTGGGAATATTGGATCCCCACACGCAGAATATTGGAACGCCACCCTTAACTTCACACCTTATAACGAAAATGAACTCAGAATGGATCAAGGATCTCAATCTACCACCCTGAAACCATGAAGTTGCTAGAATAAAATCTCAGAAATGATGCAGGACATTGGCACAAGCCAAGACTAATTAGAAAGACCACAGAAGCAAAAATGAATAAACAACATTAAAATTTAACCTAAGAACCATCTTCATTGCAAAGCAAACCCTGAACAAAACTGAAAAGACAATGGACAGAATGAAAGAATATACCTATCACTTACGCAAAGTGAAAAAAGATTAATATTCTGGACCTATACAGAGCTCAAGAAACTCAACAAAACAACAACAGAAAGTCTCTTCAAGAAATGGTCAAACAAAATAAATACACATTTTTCAAAGGGTAAAATTCAAACAGCTGAGCCTGGCATGAGAGCCTATTGGTTAAAGTAATTGCCTTGTATGTGCCAGGATCCCATATGGGCACTGATACATGCCCTGGGTGCTCCACTTCCCAACCAGCTCCCTGCTTGCAGCCTGGGAAAGCAGTGGAGAACGGCCCAAAGCCTTGGGGACCCTCCTCCACATGGGAGACTCAGAAGAAGCTCCTGATTCCTCACTTCAGATCAGTTCAGCATCAGCCATTGTAGCCACTTAGGGAGTGAATCAGTGGTTCGAAGATTTTTCTCTGTCCTCTCTATATTTCTCACCTTCGAATAAAAATAAACAAATCCTAAAGTTTTAACAGCCAACAAACATGAAAAACGCCCAGGATCACTAGCAATTAGGAAATTGCAAATAAAAACCATGATTAGGTTTCACCCGTGTCCATGAATAAAAAAACAAATGCTGCCAAAGATGAGGGGAGAGGTACCCTAATCCACAGTTTATAGGAATGTGAATTAGTACAACCATTATGGACGACATTGGAGATTCCTCAGAAATCTGAAAATAGATCTACCACATGACCCACATCACACTCCAGGGAATTTACCAAGAAGCAATGAAATCAGCAAATGAAAAAGTTCTGTGTCCCCACTTTTGTAGCAGGCTAATTTAGAAAAAGGGGGAGAAGGGAGAACGCAATTAGTAACGTGAGTACAGAAAGCATTATGATCTTAAATCCATTTTAGTAAAATACATGTATAAAATACATGTGTTCACTTTATGACAAAAGAAAATTGAAGAAAAAAAAAAGTTGAACACACCCATCTCTCCCAGTTCCCCTGGGAAGACAGGAGCTTAATTCTGATGGGTACCAATTAGAGAAAACAGAGAAAAGGCATTTATGAGAACATTGAGGAATGGCTCTAAGATCTGGGTATGTACTGGCTAATCTCTCAAGCTGTCCAGTACTTTTCCACTTGCTCATCTGAAAACTTTCCTGCCCTTTGTTTCACCAGAAGTTGATTTTAGGCTATTTTTTGGTTTCCTTTCTCTACTTCAAAAAATTTTGTATAAATTCTTTCTTACCCCTATGTAATAAAAAAAAAGATCACTTGTAATCAATCCTAAAATATGTAGATGAATCTAAAAATTTAAACTGAATTAAAGCAACCAAACAGAAGAATTTGTGGTGTAAGGATCCATCAATATGAAACATTGAGACTAACCTGCCAGTCTTGTCTGGGGTCATTGTACAGAACAGGTACAAAACCTGTCAACGCACACTAGGAATATAGGTTGGGGAAAAGGTGGAGAAATGATTTAAATGGAATAGGTAAATTTTGCTTTTAAATACTGAGACTAAACCAACTGGCTAAAAGCAGTTCTGTACTTCAGTCATAATAATATTTTCCAGCTTGAACAATTTATTGTCTCAAGGTTCTGCAGTTGAGAATCCTGCTTCTAATTCTGTTCCCCGCTTACCCAAACTACCACTACCACCACCGTTATCCTTGGTCCTGATAACTACCCCTAGATGATAGATTGACCTTGGCCAAGCCTGACTTTCTCAGGGAGAACCTCCATGAGCTACAGAGCCACCCATCTATGAATCTGTTATTTCTACTATAACTATCTTAAATTAGCTTTAATTACCATAGATTACAGGGTACAGTGAGAACCTACTCTGTGGCAGGCAAATGGCACATGTAGCAGACAAAGAAAATACAAAAGATACAGGAGCCCTAGGCTTCTGGCCAATACCCACACATGCTGTCACTACCTGAATAGGCAAGATGTGAGACTGACAAGGGAAGAAGTAGTTATTTACAAGTCATTCATCTGAGTTAGTGACAGCTAAAAAAATAACATTTGTATAAAAAGTAGAAACAGGAAGCATGCTAACTTGGAGAGGACTAGTTCAAGCAATCAGAAGAGCAAATACAAAGTCCCACAGCAGGAATGAAGTTGGCATATTCAAAGGAGAACAAAAAGATTCATCTAAGTCTCAGGGAGCACGACAAAGAGTCAGAGATGACAAGAACAGACAAAACAGTCTGGGATCTGATCCTGGAGGCAGGCTGCTGACACTTTGGAGCCCAAGTGTCAAACACAGCTATATGACTAGAGTAGAGAAGGCTTTTACACTTTTAAAGAGTTGTAACAAAGGCAAGGAGAGGCAGAATGAAGCAGGAGAGGAAACAGCAATAACCAATATGAAATCACAGGTGATGCCCAGAGACTACAGTGTTCGCTAGCCGGTTGTTTAAGTTTGTTGTTCTTTATTAAGATCTTTTAAACCATTATAAATTCCAGATTTCATTAGTGACATGAAAAACTATTAGAGGGGTCTGCACATGCAAAGTAAAAGATCTAGCAAACACTTTCACTGTGATACAGTGCTGGCATCCCATTTGTGTGCTAATTTAAGTTGTGCTACCCAACTTCCAATCCAGCTCCCTGCTAATACACATGGAAAAACAATTTAAGATGGCTCAAGTGCTCTGGCCTCTGCTACCTGCACAGAGATCCAGATGAAGCTTCTAGCTTCAGCTTGCCTCAGTCCTGACTGCTGCAGCAATTTGGGGAGTGAACTAATGAACTGAAGATCTGTAACTGAAGATCATCCAGCCAGTGATGAAGGCATGACGTGTGTTAACCATAAAGGCACATTTTTAAATGTGGAGTAGAAGGAAACTGTTGGCAAATTTGGTTACCAAGTGTAAGTAAAATTAAAGATAATGCCTAAGCTGTTGGTCTCAGCAAGTGAGTGAAATGTGCAACCATCAACTGGTGTCTGTGACCGTGAGAGAAAGAGTTTTCATCATGGACTGGGAAAAAACTTGATCAGAACTTTAAGAAAAGCAAGAAGAATGGTCAACTCTTTCAAAAATTCTCTGTAAAAGTGAAGAAACTAATGCAGCAGGAACTACAAAAGAACCTGTAATATAAATTTTTGCAAGTGGAGGGATAAGAACTACAGCAGACCTATCCCTAATGCCAGGCTAGGTGTGAATGTAGAGAAAATAAGGAACAAGAATAATCGAGCAGTGACAAAGGATGTGTAGTAACATGTCCGCACATCGTTCAGGACTTAAGGTGAACCCGGGTCACTCAGAAATCACTGGTGTGTGTAGCTTCCTCCCAGAGGCAGGCTCTGCTGAGGAACTGATGCAGAAGAGGAAGGCAATTCAGTTCAACCACAGGCAGGGATCCCATGGACAGGAAGGCAAACAAATTGCTAGTTTGTACAAGACAGTCAAGAACTGTGGGCCTCAGGTCAAAATGGAGAGAAGTGGAGGCATAGAGGAGTGGAAGCTGAGTCACAAAAGGATAGTCAATGGACTGTCATTTCCAGTGTTTTTTTATTTCTTCAAGAGAAGATATTGCATAAGTACTTATTGCATAAGTAGTGTTTTACTGTTCCCACATGTAATCAGTTACTGAGATTGGGGATTAGGTGGAAAAAAACGAGAATTATTGGCATTAATAACAAGGAAACGTAAAAATGGGATGTTGGCTGCATCACACATGTGAATGACAGAGACATTACAGAGGAAAGTAATAGTAACAAGAAGAAAAACAATCCAGTTGGTATCTCAATCTTCCAGAAAGAAGTGTGTCAGCATGGGCCAACAAGTTGTGGATGGCTACCCTTTCCATGACAGCATTCCACAGCAGGACGACCACCACTGGACGACGAGCTACTCACAAATGAATGAGGCACAATGCAAGTCAGACCCAAAGAAGGAAAAAACAAGGAAAACACAAATCACACTGAAAAAATCCAGAAACAAGAGCTTCCTCAGAAAGGTATATTTAAAATGAGAGGCAAAGGAAGCATATCAGATAAGTGGGAGATTAATTTTCAACATAATAGAAAGGGGAAAATAGTTATCAAAATACAGGTATGCAAATGGAAATTGAGGGGAGAAAATATGTTGCCAGAATCAGAAATCTTCCTTGAAAGCACAGCTCTTCTTGTGTTGCTTTCATTTTACCTAACTTCAAAGGAAGAGGAAGGGAGTGGGAGCGGGAAGGACACTCACCGCTGCATATCTCTAAGTCCATTAGCTATGAAGATGAAAATACTTAGAAAGCTTTATCCCCTGTGGTATCAAAACACATTAGTGAGATAAGGATGTCTGCCTGACATCACAAAAATTAGAAGGATATTTATCCAGCATAATTTTTAAATCTTTAATCCCTTAGCAAATTTTATTCTGAAATAGCAAATGTAGGCTAGAACGCAAAGTACACAGATGACTCTTGTCAAATTCCTGATGAAATGTATTCTAGGGTGTAAGCAGTAGTACCGTTTCACACACTTCCTCTAACATTTACAGTTCTTTAAAGCCCATTTTTCTTTTGCTATGGAACCATTTTGAGTAACAGTAAGCATTTCCTTTGACCCATCTTGAAGAGATGCTTTTATTCCTGCCTGAATGCTTCGAATGCTTCCATTTTTTTTTCTCAGCTCAGATATAAGATTTATGCAATAGATGTTTCCTTATTATTCTATCGCAATTGTTTGTTTACAGAGCAATTCGGAATATGATCTCTAGCACAAAATAAAAACATCTTACTTTCCAGTAATCAGTAGCAAGTATGGAAGAAGTGATCTCTCATTTTCTAAATAATTATTTTTATACAAACATGAAGAATGTGCCATTTAACAATGGATTGATCCTTAATATAAGTAAAAAGCCAGCATCTAGGACATCTGCACTCTCTTAGAAAGTGATACAATGGAAAGGCAACGTGGGTCCAAGCGGCAGCCTTCTTTGTGTGCTGAACGGAGTTCCTCTTGAGAGCTGCTTAGACTCTGCCTTGATTCTTTAAGACCCATATGAAGGAATCATAGATGATTTCTTGACCACATCCAATTGTGCTTCACTATTATCCAACTCACTAAGTCACACAATATCCCGTCCACTCAACACAGAAGGTAAACTGTATGAAAATTATCAGGCAGCATTCAACATCTGCACATAGACCTGAAAGACAAGTATTTTTTTTAACATGCAATCCCAATAGATGAAGCCTACAGATTTAAAAAAAAAAAAAAAGAAAGAAAGAAACAGAAGAGCATGAAATCTTAATGTTTATGTGAAGTTAGTTTGGAAGATGCTTCTTCATGATATTTACTTTGTCATTTCAGGAGTTAAAATGCTAAAAACAGAAATACTAACAAAAAGCCTGAAGAGTCAAAAAGCCCAGGTTTGCATAATGGGAAGGATGCATGTATGGGAACTCACATGAGTGTGCATGTGTCTGCCTCCATGCCTATGGGATTTTATTTAAATTAGTAACCATAAATTATCTCCTTCAGTTTCTTTTTAATATTCCAGTTCCCGAATTCCGGGTATGTATTAAGGTGATGATCCTTGTGATGAGATGGTCTGAAATGAGACTTCTTAAA
The DNA here is from genome assembly GCF_017591425.1 of Ochotona curzoniae. Lineage (NCBI taxonomy): Eukaryota > Metazoa > Chordata > Mammalia > Lagomorpha > Ochotonidae > Ochotona > Ochotona curzoniae. The sequence goes on along the minus strand of NW_024466502.1, from coordinate 34,194,693 downwards.
TAGTTTGCACTGATAATGGCAGTACTTTAGGAAAACAGTGGAGTCAGCATAGTACAAAACAAGGGTAAGCATAGCGGCTGCCAGAAGGGTAATTATCATCTGATTTAAATCACTATCATGTATATATTACTATTAAAATGCATTGTGACAATTTCCTTGCTTTCTTCAAATGATTTTAAGCATCTCTAATGTCATTGATAAACAAACACTAAACTGTCACTGCAGTAAGAATTTCTCATCTTAAGAACATTTAAAACCCAAATAAGACCTCCATTGCCTATAAAATCTTTAACTCACAGATCTTTTTTATGGGAACTCACAGTACCAACTATGAAAGCTAAGAAGTACTAGACAAAGATACATTCCCAAAAAACAGTTTCGCAGAGTTCCCTTAAAAGCTCCCTTTTGCAATAAACATGTAGTCAATACCATAAACCCTCAAAGAGCAAATGAACTCCACAAAAAAATATTTGGAAAATAAATCAGATCTAGGAGGCTGGCACAGATACACCATCAGGTCAAGTCGCTGGTTGGGATACTGGCATCCCAAGTGGGAGCACTGGTTTGATTCCCAGCTAATCCACTTCTGACCCTAAGGACACTGGAGGACTGCCTACCTAGGTACTTCAGCACCTGTTACCCACATGGGAGATGCTAACTGGCCTCTTCCTGGCCTAGGTCTGGCTATTAGGGATAATTGGGGACTGAACTAGAGGATGCAAGATCTCTACCCCTGCAAGCCTGTCACTCTGCCCTTCATATATATATTTTTGTTTTAAAAAGGCTCTGAAATGCAACTTTGGAAATTTCATTTGAAAAGTTGCATTTGTATTAAACATGTGCAGACCTTTTCCTTTTCGTTATTCAGACAATAAGTAAAATTATTTATAATTTACACTGTATGAGGTGTTAGGAGTAATCCAGGTATTAAAGGAGGATATATAGGCTATAGGCAAACATGGTGCCATTGCATTTGAGAGACTCAAATCTAGATTTCCGGCATCCTTGAGGGGTGGAGCACTCAGATGACAAGGGACAACTGTACATACTCTAAATTCACATGTATACACAGTATACAAATGCATGTACATACAGATTTTTTTTTCTGTTACATCTTAAAAGTCCTAGAAGTAAAACCATTAGAAAACCAGCAGTCAGAAATTGGTTTCTAAATACTAATCTCCACTAAATGATACCAGAGCTCCTCGAAGAGACGGACTGCAGTTAGGACAGAAGAGGATGAGGCTGGAAGCTGTGCGAGATGGCAAGCGAACTCAAAGAACGACGAGGACATGGAGCACACAGGCATCAGTTTGAAGAGGCTTCCCCAGGGCAAAGGCTCAGGAGGGAAGGAGTACAGACAGTGACCGCTGAAAGGGAACAAAACCTCTCAGGGATGACACCATTTCTGAAACTGGATGGTGGCAACAGTAGCACAACATTAAAAATACAAAACACAACAGATTTATGTAGTTCAAATTGTAATTTAAATTTTTATGTGAACTTTTCCAACAAAAGCTTAAAAATATTAATAAAATAGGAAAATGCTAATGTGTTCGTCCTAAGCCAGTTGTCTTGCTGAGATAGGGTACAGGCGAGGAAATCGAAGCTTCTAAGCACTCTACTATTCCCTAAACAAGACAGATTATTATGCAATTATCAGTGACAGCTTACTGAGTGGTATATTTCAGATTTGCAAAATATCCAATAAAAACAATAATCCATAAATACTAAAAGACATTTTCAAAAGTAATCATCTTATTTAAGCAACTTGCAAACTTGGATATATTTCAAATTCCTCAAAATTTTAATTCGACTTGCAAAACAGACATCCCTTAAAATGCTTTACACAGTGTATCACATCTTCTTGAAGAGAATTTAAAAGTTTCTTTGTGTCAGTGGCAGCCATTATTTTTCTTTAGCATCTTCAGTACATGGTTAGAATTGGGAAAATACTTAGTTTCATCTGAAGGACAAACTTCAACTTGAGGATTTAAAAACACTCCAGAAAGGAGAGGGAGAAGCTGACTGAAGAAACATGGATATTCTAACTTGTCCGCCTCTGTTCAGTGGTTCAATGAAAGATAAAGATCTGTTCACATATGAACACACAAGAAACACTGTTGATGCTCTCAGCCAATGGTTCGTTATCTTTATTGTGTTGATTATGTTTATATACAAAGAAACACAACAAAACTTCATTGGGCATTTACCAAATAAAAGGGGGTGGCGAGTGTGAGAAAACACCAGCTGTTCAGTCTTTAAAATTAGGCAATTTGTATTTCCATCCCACCAGGTAATTGTGCAATTATTTGCCTCCACAACTGGGAAATACTTGCAAGAGTGACTATTAAATTTACAGTTTAAGCCTGTTTGCCTTTATCTCTTTTTTCACTTAATTTGCAGAAGAAAACAAACTGGCCTTTTCATATGAAGTTTACTTCATAAAACAAAATGCAATAATGATAATAAGTGAGCTTATTTTGGGATCAATCACTGAGGCACAGTACATTAAACTGCTGCTTGCAAGGAGTGCAGCCCATTGGAGCACCAGCTCAAGGCACTGCTGCTGTGTTTCTGTTCGAGCTCCATGTTAATGCCAGCTAGCAGATCATGGCCTAAATACCTCATATCCATTACTCACACAAAAGACCTGGGTAGAGGTCCTTGCTCCAGATAAAGTTGCTGAGGCCATTTGGGAAGTGGAGTTGATGGAGGATTGGCTGTTACTCTGCCATTCTGATTTTCAAATAAGAAATTTTTAGATTTATTTTTATTTCAAATGAAGAGTTCCATAGAGAGCTGGAGATAGATAAGATCTTCCATCTATTAGTTCACTCCCAAATGGCCAGCTGGAGTTGGACTGAACCAAACCCAGGAGCCAGGAGATCCCTTCCCATTCTCCCATGTGGCTGCAGGGGTCCACACGCTTGACCGATCCTCTGTTGCTTTCCCAGGCCTTATGCAGAGAGCTGGATCACAAGTGGAGCACTCTTGGGCCTGACATTACATTCTCACTGGCCACATTCCTCACACATATTAATACTAAAAACACAATGTAAAAATTACTTAAAGCTGTTCTAAAGGCCAACACCATGGCATAGTAAGCTAATGTTGTACCTGCAGCGCTAGCATTCCATAAGGATGCTGGTTCAACTTCTAGCTACTCCACTTCAATCAAAGTCTCTGCTCATGGCACAAGAAAGCAGAAGATGACCAAGTCCTTGGGTACATGTACCCAGATGACAACCGAAAGAAGCCTCTGGCTCCCAACTTTGGACTGGCCATTGCAACCACTTGGGTAGTGAACCAGCAGATCAAACACCTCTGCCTCTTCATGTAACTCTGACTTAAGAAAAACAAAGTTTTACTCACTTGTTCACTTACTACACATTAAATCATATCGTAACACTTTTCTAATAATCAAACATTCTTTGTATAACACTGTTGATGTGAAAAGTTTTTAGAAATGTCTTGTTTTCAATTTACTTAATATTTTTTATAATTTTACATAATTGATTAGGGTACAAAGGTCAAGGGCTACAGAAAAATGGGCAAAACCATTGTTTGCACACTAATATTTTACCCCATGTATCTGGGGTCAGGGGAGAAACAAAGGGAAAAGCCCCACCCAGCCTCCCACCCATCCCCGATCCCTGTCGGGGCATGCTCTGAGATTCCTGCTCAAGCAGTTTTGATAGTTTAACAGTTGTGAATTGCCGCCAATCTCGCCATTCCAAGCATGTGAGATCTATTCAGAATCCACTGGCTGACATAGTCTCTTCACAGTTGGGGTTCTGAGATCAGCAGTTCAGTTGGAGGGATCTCCAAAGAAACTTCGTTTGAGGTGATCCCAGACCTGATTCTTGTGTGTGCTTGCCAGTACAAGGTCCGGCACCATCCGTCGTCCCAGTCACCTTATGCACATGCTGGTCGTTGCAATTGCTCTTTCTAGCCCTGTCTTCCACATGAACTAATGAGTGTTGCAGTCCAGCCCAATCCTGCCCACTTCATACTTAGCCCTCACACAAACCAGTGGAAGCTGCACCTAGTTGGGATGACTCCATAACGCCCACCAGGCCTGCCCCCTACTCTGGTTCCCATGCTTGCCAATATGTACCGCACACTTGTTCAGTCTGTCCCATATCCCATTTAGCTCTTGTACATGTCAGTGGGCACTGAAGTCTAGTTCAACTCAACCAACCCTACTATCCAGCCCACACACATACTGGTGAGTGCCTGTCTAGCTACCCCTGCTCCTGTCCTGGTTTTTGTTCTCTCCAGTGGGAGAGGTAACCCAACAGAAAGCAGCCCACTATTTTCCTTCTAGGCCACTCCCACTCCCAGATTATGCACTCTCCAGGTGGTTCTGGAGAGTAACTTGACAGATTTAGCCCCAGTGCCAGCCTCTGCCATCTATGCTGTGGCCAACCCTCACCCGCTCTAATTTTTGCTTGCACCAGTTAGAACAGTCAGCCCAATCTGGGTTTTTCCTCATCTAGCTCACATGAGGCTGAGGCCCACAGGTTTTGTAGCCTTGCCTGGTCTGGTCTGCCCCCATCCCAAACCACACTCTCCAGTGGAAGTGGTTGTCCAGAAGGGGAGCCTACATTCCACCTGTCAGCTTTGCCCCTTCCCGCTCTGGTTCTCATGTGTACTGTTTGGATGCTGCTGTCACATCTGGTACGGCTCACCTCAACTTGGCATTCCATAATGTGCACTGGTATGTGTTGCAACCAAACCTGGCATGACCCACACTCTATGCTGGTGATCAGATTCTCCAGTGGTTGATGTGAACAGATTCAGCCTGGTCTGCCTCCCACCTATGCAATATGTATGATGGTGGGTATCTTTCTCTGGCCTCATCTAGGCTGCTCCCTATCATGGTTCTTGTGTTCACCAGCAGGGACTGTGTCCCGACAGGGTAGTTTCCCAAGCTCTTTCATCAAAACCTCTCCCTATGCCACATCTTGTGCATACTAGTGGGTCCATGGGCCAGCCTTACTTAGTCCACCTCCTGTCCTGGTAGGAACAGTGGCCTTTCCTTACTGGCCTTCATTCCATTCCAGTTCTTACTGTTGGATGTTTCTGCCCAGCCAAGGCTTGTCCATACCCAGACACTGCTCACACATGGCCCAGCAGGGGCAGAGAACCAGCCTAGTCCATGCTGGAATCTAACCAGGCTAGGTCTACCCAGCCCCAGTTCACACTTCTGCCAAGGGAGATTGCAGCCATATCCAGACCAGAACACAGCCCCCACTCCAACCCTCACCCTCTCCCTTGGGAATCCCAACCCAGCAAAGGTATAATCTCGCCACTCCCCAACCAAGCCTTTTCCCAGCCTTAGGTTATCTGTCTGCCAGTGGTTGCTGGGCAGCAGCAACACTAAAACGACGAGGCACACTCTTGAGGGTCTGGGGAAGAGCCGGAACCACAACTGGACCACTCACTGCCAAAAGCAACTGCGTTTAAACCCTTTTCTCCGCTGCTCCTGTCCCCAATAGTCTAAGCTTTCCTCCTCGCTTCTCCAGCCCTCTTTCCGCCACCCTTTTTCCCATATTTCTTCCCGTATTTTTTGTTGCATTTCTCTGCTGTTGTCCCCCTCTCTCCGTATTGCTTTTACTGCTCCTGTACTGCTTTCTGTATCCCTCTCTGCCACTTTTCCTCCCCGTACGCCTTAGCTTTTCCACCCCAAGATCTTAACCCTTCTTCCCCTCTCTGCTGCCCAATTCCCATTCTGTCTGTTGTTCTTTCCCCAGTCTTTTTCCTCGTCGTCCATCCTCCTCGTTGTTGTCTGTCTGTCTCTTAGTCATCCATCCATTCGTTCTGTCCATCCCCGTCCGTCCGTCCATCGTCTGTCTAGCTTTCACCAGCTACCTTTATATCATTCTCCACTAATCACTTCTCCCCATGGGTCCACTTGGCGCTACGTGACAGGCCAGTAATCGCAGTGAGGGCATTAGCCTATCCCTGTGACTTTCTGTTTACCTGCTGGTGAGACCAACACCGCCTCCTGGCCCTGGGCCAGCCACCATCTTGCAACGGCCCTTCCCAATCCCAAGAGTGGCTTTAGCACCCCCCTCCCCACAGCTCTGACCCAGGTTGGCAAAACCCCTAATACGTCTCAGCCTTTGCCTTCGATACTGTGGCCCAGTATCCCTGGCTCATGTAGACCAGTCGGTGTAAGAGCCTAGTTCGGCATGACCTGTGATCCATCCTGGTTTCTGTTCTTCCTTGTTAGCTGAGGTTTGCTCTGCCCTGCCTGGTTTATCCCCTTTCAGTTGCAGCTTGGCCCACCCCACATATTTTAGGATGCACTTCCAGGTCTTGTTGATTGACCTGCCCAGACTGTTGTCAGTTCCTTAACCTGTAAGTGATGGCAGGTTCCATGGTCAGACCTAGCTCAGCCCATTACCACCCAGCTCATGAGCTAACCAGCAGGACTTGTATTTCCACAGGGTTCAGCCCACACTTCCCCCATAGAATCTACCCCCGGACTGGATTCTCTCATGTGCTAGTTATTGTCTTGACCCTGCCAAGTGCGACCTGTCTACTGTTCCTCTCTTCAGATACTAGTACCTAGGCCCTACCAGACAGGCCCCAGCCATGTGAACTGGTGTGTGGCACTCAGTGATGCTCTAAGCCAACAGCACATCTCAGGATTCCAATGTGGGCTAGTGAATCAGTCTGGCCCAAATAAATCTTATGGACTCTCCCCACCAAGTCACCAGGTCTCAGTTCCCAGGCTTGCCAGAATGTTCCGTGATCCCATCGCCGGGAATCACCCAGAATTCATCCCTTACCAACACTCACACTGGCCTTATCCATAGATGTCGCTAGCCAGAAATTACATATCCTAAAAACTCCAGAGCTCACTGCCAGGTGGCCAGCAGGCAAAACCTCGTGCCAAATAGGTGAACTGGTCACCCAAAGCCTAGGACTCAGTCACAGCCTACTGGCTGTGACTTTGGCCTAAGTCCCCATCATTGGGTGTTGCCTCACTGGGGCACCCCCCACAGCCACCACATTGCAGGGAGCTGCTTTTGCCCCAGTCCCACAGCCTAACGGAAATCATGTCTTTTTCTTTTAAGCAGACCAAACAGTAAGATAGGAAATTATTCCAAATTGGTTCAAGACCGCTTCATTAATTAATACTTTATCTTTTTAAGTTGTATCTTTGATTTTAGTAATTTTAAATTTGAGCATCTGAATAAATGAATGATACTTGGAATGTTACTTGATTACTAACAAGCTGATCTTAGAATTTCTAATCATTTTGTTTTGATTATTTAGACAACCTTTGTGTTCCAAGAAAATTCTCCCCTCAAAAGTGATAGAAATGTATAAGGAATATTAAACTATAAAATCAAAACAGTGGTGCAATAAGAAAACCAGTTCCAATTTGATTCTCCACTAAAAGGTAACCAAGACAAAAAGTCTACCACACAGGATATGCATTTGCAAATTAGAAGACACTTCTAAATTTTAAATTACATTTAACTTTAATAATGCAACCAAAGAAAAAAACTGAAAATATGACAGATAATGCAAGTCTCACATTAAAATAACACATATGCACCAAGACCTACAGTGAGCTCAATTTGGGGGCACTCAGAGCAGTTAAGCATATGTTTTGAGAAGGTACAGTCTGTACAGTAGACCAGAAATACAAAGCTCCAGTGTCTCAGACTCCCACAGAAAGAGCATACCTGTGCATATTAGCACAAGTATCTTGTTTGTACTGCAGAAGATGTATGTGTTTGTCTTTGTGGTACTCCTAGTCTATCACATTAATTTAACCTAACTATGAAATAAACACAGAAAGGGAAAGCACATGACATTGTCAGACAAAGCAGCAAGACCTAACAATCTAAACAGATGCCCCATTAAATCCATAGAGAATTATCCAACCAGATAAGTGAGCAACTATCATTTGGGCTTATACAGAGAGTCCTATAAAGAAACCACAGAATACAATGATCATAGCATTTCTGACTAATTACTAAAGCTCTTACATGCTGGTATCTGGTACCTTAGACTGTGTGCACATAAAACGAATGCTGAGTCTAAGCACATTCACTAGTCAAATTTCTAAGCCTCCAAAATTCCAATCAGATGTACGTAGACAATGATGAAATCACAAACAGAATGTTGTTTTAAGGATCTATGCTGTCTCAGTGACACAAACTCAACACATCTTATCAGTATTCATCCTGAAAGTGCAACACACAAAGCCAGACACTGGAAACGATACATCTTGACCAGAACCATCAAGCACATTGACCAATTTGCAAAACGCTAGGATAGAACAATGCTGAAGACCACGTAAACTCAAAACTCTACCTGTAAAAAAGGGTAAATGAAAAATAGGAGCTAGTGAACAACAGTGTGAGAACAAGAGAACCAGTTCAGACGAGATTAGGTGAAGGCTGAAATGAACCAGATGGAAGTCAACATCAGCTTTGGAGCGACAGCAATGGTTACTGCAAGTTCATGCATCATTCTGAAATATGCAGGGTTAGTTATAATGATTAAAACAGGTAATTTAACTTGTAAAGAGTGAAAGCAACATTATTTCAGATTTTTAGAAAACAAATTTCAAATTGAAAAGGGCACCCAGAATGAATTTTATAGCTCTTGAAAAGCCAAATAATTTGTAGATAGAAATAATCAAATAAAAAGATATGTTGACCATTTTTAGTCATAAATTCAACACAGATAATTGGTTAAATATAACCAAATTATTTTTATTTGCTAATATAAAACAAAAATTTCAAATGAGGTATTTGAATTTATATATTCATATTGTCAATAAAATGAATGGGATACAAATAGAAATACATTTATAATAAGCATTCAGTGACAAATACAACCAACTTTCAAAAATAGATGGAATAGGTGATTTAAGTTGCTGGAAATTTTTGACTTAAAAGTTAGAATCAAGATGGTGAAATAAAGTAAGGAACATTTAAACAGAAATATTACCCAGTATGAAAGAGACAGGGCACATTCCAGGGAATAGGAGTAGACAGAACAGCAGCAGAGAGGTACCTGGAGACTGAGACACCCAGGAAAGCAGCAAAAAACAATGGTGTGCTGTTGCAGTGATGGATACCTCAGCAGCATCCAATGAACAGTGATCTGAACTCCACCAGCAACAAGGTGGGAAGAGACATTACCCAGGAGCTCCAGAGGTAAACCCAGACAAAGAACTGCCCATCCTGCTGGTCTGTTTGATTTGACCAGGAGTAGAGACAGAGCAGCAGATCCAGGATAAACAGTGCAGGAGCAGGGTCAATTTCATAGCCCACTCCACCTCCTAGAGCAATACTGGGTACCATTTTGTTTAAGGAGGCAAAGGCTGTGGGGCAGGACTGAGCATGGGAGTGATCTCATTTCTGACTCAGTGTACTGCAACAAGGTAGCATTCTACAGGGTCCACCCAAGACAGGTCCAGGTAACCCTCAGACCTGAAGTCCAGCAGATCAGGAACTCTACTAATGGCACATCAGGTGACATTTCTTACAGTGCGGCAAAGAATTTCAGACTACAGGGAACAACAGTGAGCTGTGCATGCGCTGAGCTTGGCAAGAACTCACCGAGCTCATTGCATTGCACTGGTCCAACAGGAAAATAATACCGACTATGGCATCGTGCAGGTCAAAATAGATCTGCATGGCCCTCACACCTAACAGCCAACAGGTTCTGGCAAGATCAGCACCACCTAGTTATATAGGACACCTGGTGTCTCCCCAATCCTGGGACCTGCTAAAACTAGAAGTGTGAGAAAGGTTGTACAGACAATGGTACAGCCTCAGCATGGGATCACAGGAGGTAGAGACTGGTGAACCAGGAGCTGAGGCTACACAGACCACGATGGAAATCCAACAAAAGAACCCAGACCTGGAACTCACTTAAAGGAGTGGCACAAGTGACTGCAAACAAAGAGCCATGTACCAATTGCAATAAGAAAAATCACACTGCCGATGTGTGAGTGACACAGCTTAAAACCTGCCCCAAGAAGAATCTGATAACAAGCAGTACCATGACCAAGAACAAAAGAAGAGACAGAGGCACAATGAATATTACTGAAGACTCCCCTGCAAAGAAGCAAACCCTTTGCCAACCTCAGTTAACTGAGGAAGACAAAATCAGATACAGAATTGAAAACACTTGTTATAAAACTTCTTATCAATGAGAAGCATGTAAAGCAGGCATTCCAGGAATTCAAGGAATATGTCAAACTGGAAATGAATCAAATGAAAGCCAATATCAGAAATGAAGAACACAGTGGGCAAATTAAAATTACAGTGCAGAGTCTCAAAAATAGAATGAAGGAGGCAGAAGAAAGAATCTCAAACTTAGAAGATATTTCCTGCCACTGGAGGAAAAATAAAAAGCTAGAAGCATAGCTAGATCAGGCCAAAAAAAAAAGTATTCAAGCACTGAAAGACACTATTAAAAGGCCAAATACAAGAGTTATGGGAATTCAAAAGGTGAAGAGAAGCTGGGTTTAAAAAGGTATTTAATGAAATAAGGGAAAATTTCCCCGATCTAGAGAAAGAATGGGAAAACATTCAGGAGGGACACAGAACCCACAACAGGCTTGATCAAAAGCGATCTTCGCCAAGACACAAGATAATCTCTCCTCAATGAAACATAAGGAAAAGATCCTTAAATGTGCACGTGAAAAAATAATCAACTGACATATAAAGGAATGCAAATTAAACTCACAGGAAGCTACAGGCCAGAATAGAATGAAGCAACATATTCCAGATTCTAAAAGAAAATTATCGGCCCAGGATAACATACCCAGCAAAGCGTTGCTTTCCTTTGTCTTTGAAAGGAAAATAAAATTCTCCCACAGTAAAGAAAATTCAAAAGAATACACTTCTTCTAAAACCGCTCTACAAATGAAACTGCAAGATGCTCTCGACAGAAGAAATAGCACCCACCAAAATCAAAGGTCAATGTGAAGAACATCCCAGTAAAAGACTACATCAATGAACAAGCTTTGCTAAAATGACAGAACCAGATTACCACTGGTTTGTATTAACTCTGAATGTAAATGGCTTAAACTCAAATGTCATAGATTAGTAGACTGGGTTAAAAAACACAATCTATTTGTTGCCTATAGGAGATACATTTCACCAACAAAGAACAGTGGAAACTAACAAAAAATTTCTTTAACACATTCTTCTGATCAAATCCTTCAATGACTCAAATCATACAGAAACATTTTCTTCAACAAGGTTCTCGATTTCTTCAGTGATACATTAGTCATGCAGTAGCATGTTAGTTAACTTCATGGTGTTAATTTTTTCCTGATGTTGATTTTATTTTGCGGCTTTTCATTCAAGGGGATGTATAGTAACTGTGTAATGGAGACTCATATCCAGATGTGAAGATACAATGCAATATGCATCTCTACTTCCAGACAAAGATGGACTCACAATGAAACTATTTACTACATTTTGACAATAGGATGCTGGACTCCCTGCCATTGTCCATATCTGCAAAGATGGACATAAGACTGTGTATGAAGAACTATATTATATTGATGACATAGGGGAACTCAGTGTGGAGGGAGGGATTTGAGGAAGGGATAAGGGAAATCCCAGGGCCTATGGAACTGTGTCATAAAATAAGAAAAAATACACTTGAACTTTCTGATAACCCTCTGAATATGCCTTAAAAACAAACTTGCTAAATGGGGCCAAGATACAACATCTCAGGGTTAAGAAGCAGTGAGGGCATGAACCCCCAGTCATTTGAAAAGCTAGATTGTGCGTTAACAGGCAGGCTGGCTCTAAGTCCTCAGGTATACAACCACTGTTAGTCTCCGAGTTTAAGAAATGACCCATTCCATGGAATACTACTCAGCTATTAATAAAAACAAAATGCAGTTCTTTGTGGCTAAATGGGCCCAACTGGAAACCATAATGCTAAGGGAAATGAACCAATCCCAAAAGGTTAGATACCACATGTTTGCCTTAACTTAACCTGTAATATTTTCATTTTTTTGAACCTGTAGTTAATACTGTCTTAACCCATGTGTTTTGAAAAATTGTAAACCGGGCCCGGCGCAGTGGCACAGTGGTTAAGGTCCTCGCCTTGCACACCCGGGATCCCATATGGGCGCCAGTTCTAATCCCAGCAGCTCCACTTTCCATCCAGCTCCCTGCCTGTGGCCCGGGAAAGCAGTTGAGGATGGCCCAAAGCTTTGGGACCCTGCACCCACGTGGGAAACCCGGAAGAGGCTCCTGGGTTTGGATCGGCATGGCATCACCGTTGCGCTCACTTGGGGAGTAAATCATCGAACGGAAGATCTTCCTCTCTGTCTCTCCTTTCTCTGTATATCTGCCTTTCCAGTAAAAATAAATCTTTAAAAAAAAAAAGAAAAAATTGTAAAACCTACTGTACTCTCAAAATCTTGTGCTACACCCCTCCTATAACTGTTATGCACCTCAATTGTTGAAATGTCAATGGAGTAGTCACAGGATGTGGTTAAGAACTTGCATTATTTTTAATATATTGTTTACTCAATACTATGTAAATTAATACCATAACATTGCATATTGTTGCTGATGTTATGTTGGCTCTACCTTCAGACCAGAGAAGGTGTCCCCAAGAAGCCGTTAAACTTATCTGGACAATAAGATGCTAGACTCTATGCTTGGTATATGCTTACAATGAAGGAATCTCAACTGAACTTGAACTGTAGTCATGCAACAAGGTGGAGGAATCCACCATGGGCGGAGGGTTATTGGAGGGGTGGGGGGCAATCCCAGTATCTATAGAACTGTCACATAATACAATGTTATTAATAAAAAAAAATCAAAAAGAAATGACCCATTCTACTCAAATAAGTGGAGAAAAAAATAAAATTACATAAAAATGCATATTTCTAACACCATGAGGGAAAAAAGGAAACATCTACCATAAAATACAGAATACAACTTACTTAGGATTCTGGAGATACACATTCGTAACAGCTTTTAATCATCTTAACACATAGCAACAGATAACCAAAGCATGTTAGAAGTGACATGTCTATTTCTATGAATGCAGTTGTGCAAATATCGAGTTGATTCCTTCAGTACCCCAAAACATTTGAAGTGTTGTAACAGCTATGATATGTGAGAATTAAAAGAAAAAGTTGTTTCCATGGTAAATTACATTAGTACATCAAAGGGAGATTACACTGAGTTACTTGAATAACTTACTTTCAAAATCAGGCAGAGGTAGCTGAAAAGATAATGCAGAAACCACACAAATCTCTTCAAGGTCTAAAATTAGATTTCTTCATAAATGCAAATTGTTGGTCTACTTAATGCATACAGCGATTACAGATATGTTGTGAGTCTGTTACATCGCCAAAACCAAAGCATAAATGACTCTAACCTAAAGAAAATGCTCTATAGAAAAAAATACATCTGGCATTTTCTATGATGCCAGTTTTCTTTTATGTTCATGCCTTGAATGAATCAGGATTCTGAAGGTTTCAGCTGTTTCATGAACCCACCCAATCCAATTTTACACCCTAATGACTGAAGAGACTGTAGGCGTTGCTCTTACTACATCATTTCTCACAGAAAAACTCCTATATACTTTACAACTAAGGAAACAGTCATTGTGAGGAATAATGAACCTATTGATATCATAAAGCTAGAAGCAGCAAGAAGTGTAGCTTGCCATTATGAGTAAAATAAACTTTCATAAAGCATTGTAGATCACAGGTTTAATTCTGGAAGAACAGATTCTTTGTTACTTAATGCTGCCATAGTTCAATTTTCAGTAAGCTTAGTATTTTTTAAATATTATCTAAACACAAGCATTCACCAATTGCACCCACCATATGTAACAAACTCTTTATGCCTATAACATTTTATAGTGTTACTGAAACTTGACTTGATTAATGCACATGGAACAATTTGAAATACATTGTAAATAAGCACACCAAAAACTCTCATGACAGTCTTCAGAATTCGTCTTCTAACTTAGAAATGGGGTGTATTGTTGAAATAGAGAAAAACTTTTTACATACAAGAGTCTAAACAAAAGGTAGGTAACAAGTTGTACCAGGCTACAGCTCTGATCAAGGGAACAACAACAATAGGTCCTAGGTTTCTAGAATCTACGACAACCCAATTGGATTCTCTACCCAACTCATCTTTTTTCCTAAATCCAGGTGCGAAAAACAGTCCTCCATGACCACAGAATATTTCAAGATGAATCATATTCCATATAAACTATGGTGGTAAATGTCACATCTAGTTGGTTAGGGACAGCACACATAGGGAAGGTTAGTTTATATTCTAAGTAATGTTAAGTATCTACAAAAGGAACATCCACTTTAAGTTGTTAGCCACTTTAAAAAATGTAAAAAAATTCTGATGCCCATGAATTCCATTTACATGGAATACATCGCTATCATTTTTTAAAATGCATTCACATTCAAATCTGAGAAACATGATTCTGAGCTCATCAGGCCTGCTTAATTGCACTAACATCTGCAATCAATTTAAATTCTTTAAGATAGTCTTTCATAGCGCTTGAAGTGATTTCATGCTGTGATAGATTTAACACACTCACTAATTTATAGACACACAGGCAGATGAGATCTGTTTTTCCAGGAGTGGGGTAGAGTACTGAAGGACAGTCTGAATTTTCCAGCTATCAACTGGATACAAAAAAGGAAGCCGACTGCATTAACTTCCTGAAACCACGTAAGATGACAGGGCTGCATAAACAGCATAGAAACGAAGCCTAAAATTAGTATTTTATTTAAATTCATTTGTATGCCATGGACCATTAAGAGGTTAGATGGAAGTTTATGGATAAACAATTAGTGAAAAAACACAGTAATCACTTTAGTTATACAGAAATAGGTCATTCCTTAAAATACCATTTCTCCCCCCTCCCCGAAATTAGGAGCATGGAGACAGGTAATTATCCTGAATTGTTTTGTAACCAAAGACAAAAATCAGAATAGAACAGGAGACTGAAAATTAGAAAGGCAGAGGCTGTACTTGGGTGGCAACTGCAACACAGATTTGGAAAACCCCTTGATCCCTACAGAAAAGCGGAGAGAAAAATGTCACAGTCAAAAACCCAACCATATTGAGCTGCAAGATAGCCTCTCCACAGTCCTCAAAATATAAGCAATTGGAGAGACACCATTAGCAGCCAAAGTATCTGCACGGCAGCAATGTCTACACAGGAAAAAACAGAGGGGAGCAACAGGGTGTCTTACAAGCAAGTCAACACAATTTTCAAAGGGCACAGAGGTATCTACTGAAACTCAGTGTCCAAAAGGAACATAGCAGCCAAAACTGGGAGAAGCTTGACCTACTATGATTGTGGACAAGTACAGCAGGCCCAGAAAAGATCAAGAGGCTAAGATACCCCATGTCACATGAACTCCAAGCTGAGCTGCTCTGGCTTCATTCTAGGATGAGAATCTCCAATAAAGACAAAGCACCAAGAACAAAATCACAATTCAGCCAAACACTCACAGAGTAAAAGCAATCTCAGACAAACCCATCATTCAAACTGTAGTTTCAAACATCCAAGACACAGTACGATAATATGTAAGACATAAAAACATTTAACTGCAGAGTAAGATAAAATAAGAATTGAAGCTAGGGAACTCGGGAGAAAACAAGAATTAAGATTTTAACAAAGCATTTCCAGAATGAAAACACACTTAGAAGATTTAAGAACAAACATGGTCACAAGAGATTCAGAGGAAGTAAGCTTTAAGAGAACAAAGCTGGGTGGTAAGCATTAAGATATGATTCAGAAGCTAATTAAAATGCCCACATCCCATACTGGAGCCCTGTTAGCACTGATGCCAGAGACTAGCAGCCAGCTGAAATGGCTGGAAGAACTACATCCCTGCCACCCATCTGCATTACATTTCCAGCTCCTACGTCTGGCAAAAGATGAGCTAATTTGACCTTCATTAAGAGTTACAATAAAAATCTTTGTAAAATTACCAAAAACTCCTTGTAAAAAATATGGTCAACAAGCATTATGGAAATGGGAAAATTAAAGAGTTGAAGATGTATCCTAAATCTGTGTCACAAGGTAACCAAACAATGTTTTAGAGCAACATTTCTTTACAAAAAAATATTCCAAGCATTAAATGAAAACGTCAATCATCACCTAGTTGTAAGTATCCAAGTAAAACCTGATGAAAGAACACAAGACTTCCTAAGGTTTTACTCCAGGCATCAAACCTGAATCTGCTCAAGCCTCTGGATGTAGCTGCCACTTTACAAAGAATACAAGAAATCAGATGCTTTAGCTTCTCCACGAATATGCAAATCACATAGAACACAAGGTCCTGGGTAACATAAGATGATGAGTGAGAAACCTGAAGGTTAAGAGTTTACAATAATCCAGATTTTAAAATTTGGTGGGAATAAACCTTGACAACTGGGGCTGCACTTTTGATTAGAGAGGGTTGGATGTCTGGTAGAGAAGGTAAGGTGTGCCGTAGAACACCCACCCCTCGTGTCAGAGAGCCTGGGTACTAGCCTGTCTTATTTTGCTTCTGACTCCATTTTCCTATTAATGTGCACCCTGAGAGGTAGCAGGTGACGACTCAATTTACACCCCACTCACCTGCATGGCAAACCTGGATTAAACTCCAGCTTGACACAGGGCTTAAACCTGGCCATGTGTTGGCTGTTGTGCACAACTCAGGAATGACTCAGGCATGCACTGTCTGCTTTTCAAATAAAATGAACTTAACAAGAAAAGATCCCAGTATATATTGACTGCTTTCAGAGGAAAAAAATACACAACTCTAAATAGAGGCTTTTAATTTGGGGCAGGATGGTGGAGGGTTTTCTGAAATTTGTTTCACTAAATGGAAAAGTATCCTTATGATTAAGTTGCACTTTTAAAAAATGTTTTCTGTTTTATTTCAGTAAAGGTTTGAACAGTTCAGAAACCCTATCCTAGCTGCAATACAAACTTGAAAGCAGTCAAAATTTAAGATATGGAACTCAACACCTCAATAGAGTCTACGGACAGATCTCTAATTCATTTAATCTACCTAGAAGGCCTTCTGATAATGAAGGGATCTGAAAATAATCGAGTTGCCTTGGTAGTAAAAAGCTATACCTGGGCCCGGCGCGGTGGCGCAAGTGGTTAAAGGTCCTCGCCTTGCACGCCCGGGATCCCATATGGGCGCCGGTTCTAATCCCGGCAGCCCCGCTTCCCTTCCAGCTCCCTGCTTGTGGCCTGGGAAAGCAGTCGAGGACGGCCCAAAGCTTTGGGAACCTGCATCCGCGTGGAGACCCGGAAGCGGCTCCTGGCTTCGGATCGGCATAGTATCGGCCCGTTGCGCTCACTTGGGGAGTGAATCATGGGACGGAAGATCTTCCTCTCTGTCTCTCCTCTCTGTATATCCGCCTTTCCAATGAAAAAATAATAAAAATAAATCTTTAAAAAAAAAAAAGCTATACCAATCATATTCATTAATTTGATGGTTAGAGGGGAACTGTTACATCACATCACACCAGTTAGGAAATGACAATAAATCAGGACACCTTGAAATTAGGAACAAATGCTTTTGAGATAAAGATGAGTCATCCATCAATGACTTTAAGTATGCACAGAGTTTATTCCATTTAGGAATAACAATTGCCATGATCTCTCTTAAGTTCAAAGTTAATGCCACTAGGTAGGGAAGTCCATCTCTTCAATGAAGCTTTCACGCCGGGAGGATTCTAGTTGCTAACAACTATTCTATGGGGACTTTTCTCAGAGCAGGTTTTTTGTTACAGGACTTAAGCCTCCCCTTTGAAAATTCCTGCAAGTCACCAAGTGACAACGAACTGAATAGCTATATTTGTATGTCACTCAGTTTTAAGTTATGTGTGTATGTATGTATGTACGTATGTCTGTATACACACATAAACTACTTTATATATAAACTAGCATTGAGGATATATATATGCCGTGAAGATAGAGTGGCAACACAACACTTCTGTTTACTGTGCATCAAGCTTAGCGTTTCAATTCTATCAGCTTCTAGCCTTCATAACATTACTGTGAGACACAATGTTTATCAGTCTGGCTTGTAACTGGAATCACCAAAAGATTTTGACTCAATAATAATGTCAGAGTTCCTTCCACAGAAACCGCATTCAGTGGTAAATGATCAGAGATGGACATCAAGGTATGTGGATTCCTTAAATAACTCGTAATGGATATAAAGATTCAAAATCACTCTTAGCTACTTTTTCTTCATTCCATCAATTATTTTTCCTATTGGCTCATTGAAAAATCAATCACATACAGTCTGCATTTTTAATTTTGCTTTTTCCTTCAGAAACATTTTCAAAAGGTTCGTTCCAAGTAGGTATCTTCACAGTACTTTCATATCTATCATAATCACATGTACCCTTCTAGTAGGTACTTTCAAAATTATTAACCTACAAAGTGATTGTAACAAAATGTCTCAGACTTAAAGCAATCCAATGACTAAGAAGCAATCCAATGATGGCAATGGGGCACAGGTTAAGTGGCCACCTATGACACCAGTGTCCCATTTTGCAGTGCAGGTTCCAAAACTGGCTGCTCTGCTTCCAATCCCTGCTAGCATGTGAGGGCAAAGGAAATGACCCAAGAGCTTGGGTCTTACCCATGTGAGACACCCAGATGAAGTTTCTGGTTCCTGACTTTGGGCCAGCCAAACCCAGGTTATTTTGAAGTGAAACATTAGATGGAAGACACATTTTTCTCTGTCCCTCCCTCCATTTCAAAAAAGTTTTTTTTAAATAAAACGGTTAAAGAAAATCAGAATAATCCTTGAGTAATTCAGTCTCAAAAGCAGATGGCAAACAAATTCGGCCCCTGGGAAATTTTTTTTTAAATGCTATAATACAAGGAAGTGGCTTAACAACTTACATGATTTTTAAATGTATATACAATTCTAAGGAACCTACTTAATTTCTTCCTTTAAAAAGGAAGTGGTGGCTAATAGAAAAAAATGTTCAGTCTCCCTAGCTGTCAGGGGAATATAAATCAAAACCACACTGATATTCCACCTTACTCCAGTGAGGTTGGCCTACATTCAAAACTCCACTAACACCTGCTGGTGGGAGTGCAGGCTAATACAACCAATATGGAAGTCAGAAAGTCACAAGAGTACTAAAAGAACTGAAAATGCCCCTGTTGTATGATCCAGCTATCCCACTGCTGGGATTATATACAAAGGAAATGAAAATCTACAAGTGAGAAAGCAATCTATGCAGCTTTGAACATAGGATTACAATCTACAATAGCAAAAACACGGAAACAGTCCAGATGCCTGTCCAAAGAAGAGTGGACAATGAAACTGATGCGCCATGAAGTACTACTCACCCATTAAGAATAAAATTCTACCATTTGCAACCAAATGGTTACAAAGAGACCATTATGCTCAGTAAAATGCCAATCCCAAAAAGACAAATATGTCCATTGTGATATAAGGCAACCTTCATGCAAAATACAAAATAAACAGCCCTTTGAATGTGTTTTTGCTACATCTCGTAGGTCTTGATTTGTTGTTTTTATTTTCATTTCCTCAACATAGCTTTTATCCCCTTATTAAATTCTTTACTGACTCATAGTGAGGTACTATGATACTCATTGTAGTATCATTTTCTTCAAACATTTTTTTCATTTTTTCAGTGACACATTGGTCATTGAGTAGCATGTTACTTAACTTCATGTTGTATTCATGTTCTTCATGTTCTATTACTCTCCCTGTTGTTCAGTTTTATGGCTTTTCATTTAAAGGGATGCATAGCAACTATAAGAGACTATCAGATCCCAATGTGAAAATACAATGCAGTATGCATTTCTCCTTCCAAATCAAAGATGGATTCCCAATAAAATTGTTATTTGGATCTTGACAATAGGATGCTGGATTCTTTGCCTTTGTCCTATATCTACAATGTCAGAAAACCCTTGAATAGCAGAATAATTGACTTATGTCTGTTTAAGCAAGACCATGTCATTGTAATATAGGGGAAATCATTGAGGGGAAGAAATTTTGGGGGGGAGTAAGGAAAATCCCAGAGCCTATAGAACTGTGTCATAAAGTAAAATTAGAACTGTGTCATAAAGTAAAATTAAAAAAAAAAAAAAGAAATGATAGTCGGTTTTTTCACTATTACCTCCTACATAAAACACCACCACAAAGCAGCAGTAATAGGGAATAGTACCTGCCATTGGTACTGGCCAGAAAAGGAAGCTGGATGAATGGGAGCTCCTGAAAGAGTATTTCAGCTATGCATAAATAAAACTTATCTCATGCAGGCACAAATGGAAATTAAAGTGCCAAGAGAGATCATTAGGAAATACTCAACAAGAAACTGGTCTGTTGCCCTGAGGCTCTGTAATATTTTTGTCAGCAAGAAAACCTAAAAACCAATAGGCAAAAACCACAGCAAAGGTACTATATCATAAGATGCTTCTATAATCAATGATTCATTTCTACTCAGTACATTTCATCAACTCTAACGTGAAAGGGAAGCCAAAAAATCATCCACGCAAATTTTAACTATCAAGAATGTCTAAAACTTTGTTTCCTAAGTTTCTAGGTGTTAAAATACAAATCTCTGTAATAAACAGGACAAAAAGAACAAGTTGACCTGTCTAAAACTGTCTTCCAAACTCAACTTTTGAAACCAAACTCTCAGAATAGAAAGGTATGAAAAAATCAGACTAAGAAACACATTAAAACTGAAACATTTTAAGTACTATATTATAGATTCATTCAAACAGAAATATACATATACCCAACACACATGAGAAGCTATAATTCCCACTTAATGAGCCAAATTTAGACTCACTGATGTTACTCATGTAAACACTTACTAGGAGCTGTTGTGGCATAGTGTGTTAGGCTGCTGCCTGCTGTGTGAACTATAACGCCACAGGAGCACCAGTTCAAGTCCTGGCCACTCCAATTCCAATCCAGTTTCTGGATAATGCACCTAGGAAAGCAAAAGATGACTCAACCTCCTGGTTCCCTAACACCATCATGCAAAACATGGATGAAGCTTCAGACTTCAGCCTGGGCAGCCTTGACTATTGCAGCCACTTAAATGAATCAAGAGATAGAAGATTCCTGTCCCTCCCTAACTCTGCCCTTCAAATAAATCAGTCTTTTTAAAACAGACACACACACACACACACACACACACTCTCTCTCTCTCTCTCTCTCTCTCTCTCTCTCTCTCGTCAGGGCTATGACTCTGCATCACTTATCAGAATTTAAGTTCTAACTGCTCGGATTCCAATCTGGCTCCCTGCTAACACATGAGCAAGGTAGTAGCTAATGGTTAAAGTATCGCAGCTCCTGTCTCCCATTTGGGCGACGCAGAAAGATTTTTTGGCTCCTGGCTTCAGTGTGACACAGCCCTCAGCTTCTTTGGCCACCTAAGTGAAGGAGCAGCAGATGAGTTTTGCTTTCTCCATTTCTATGCCTCTTAAATGATAAATCTTTAAAATTGAAAAAGAAACATCTTTCGTTGGCCTTTCTTAGTGCCCTTTAGTGGTATTTTCTGTAACACTTTATACCTAATTTATTTTTATAAAACAAATCCAAAGAACTACAGCAATACTTAAAGCATTCAAAGATAACCTTTTCAAACTTTTCCCACTGCCTTAGAAACCAGATCCATTAAAAACAAAGTGTCAGAGGTAACTAGTAAACACCAAAATTATAAAAGAAGCTCTTGGACAAAAGTCAACAAGAAAAAAAAGACAAAGAAAGAACAGACATTCTAATTAAAATCTCAGCAGGGTCCAGCATGATGGCTCATTGGCTGAATCCTCTCTTTGCAAGTGCTGGGATCCCATAAGGGAACCAGTGTCCCAGCTGCTCCACTTCTCATCCAGTACCCTGCTTATGGCCTAGGAAGCAGTAGAGGATGGCCCAAAGACTTGGACCCTGAACTTACATGGTAGACCCAGAAGTTCCTGCCTCCTGGCTTTGCATCAGTTCAGTTCCAGCTGTTATGGTAACTTGAGAAATGAACAAGCAAACCAAAGATCTTTCTGTATATCTTTTCTGTGTATCTTTCTCTCCAATAAAAATACACAAATAGTGGTCCTAAGGTTTAAAATCTTGAACAATACTCAAAACTAATTGACTGGTTGGGATTGGCTGAGGGGAGGCGGCAATGCCTGTTTGATGTTCTGGATTTTTTGGTTTTTTTTTTTAGAAAAAAGATTTCTGCATATTACACAAAACGATGTTAAATAGGCAGCTATTACTCACTGAAAATAGACTTAAAGTAAAAATCATAGAACACTGGCACAACTTCTGTTTTTTGCTTAATGGAGTGTGCCACAACAGTGGTCCCCAAAAAAGGCTTTGAGGATGTGTCTTTAAGAATGTCTTCTAGAAATAATCTAAATTTGATTCCACATAGGCAAAAATTTATGAAGATGATATATACTGGGTCACTCACGGGAGCAAAGCACAATGTTAAAGCAGCTTCAATACAAATATATGATCTTCACAAAAGAGCCTAAAGACAAAGCCCCATTCGTGAGGGCAGTGGCTCTATGACATCACATTTAGCCCTCAGAGTCTCTCAGAAACATGTCCCATGTCAAAAAGAAAAAAAAGGCAGCTGCCACTCTGCTTCCTTTACGGAGCGAAGGGGACCCTTCTCAGAAGCCTCTCACCACATCGGCCCACCAAATTGTTCTGGAACAACTTAGATCACATCCGTACGCCCAAGAACATTAGGAAAATATGATTGTCATTTTAAGCCTCTAAATGTGACCCTGGCTTAATCAAATTTTAGTAGTCCTTCCTAGCTGCAGAAATTCACCTTCGCTACTCAGATACCCAGGAAACTCAGATTTACTCAAGTCCTAGAAACAGCATAGTCTGACTGCAGTATTTTTGTTTCCTTTAGGAAAAAAAAAAAAAAAAAAAGGTGTGGTGCAGGAGCAGGCACAGCATCTTAGTGGCTAAATCCTCGTTTTCTAACTGCGGAAGATCCCATTTGCGTGCCGGTTCGTGTGCCAGGTGCTCTATTTCCCTTCCAGTTCCCGATTGTGGCCTAGGAAAGCAGTAGAGACTTGGGACCCTGCACCCTCATGTGGGAGACCCGGAACAAGCTCCTGGCTTCAGATCAGCTCAGCTCTGGCTGTTGCAGCCACCTGTGGAGTAAACCAGCAGATGAAAGATCTTCCTCTCTATCTCCTCCTCTCCAAATCTTACTTTCCAAGAGCAACAACAACAATAAAATAGAATAAATCTTTAAAAAAAAACTTAAGTACAAGGATAGTTCAGTAGGTTAATGTAAATATGGGATTAAAAGACAGTGTACATTTTCCACTAATATTTTCAAAGACTTAGTGATACCTTAAGACAAATTCTGAGGCTTAATACTCCTAACGCATATTTAAGTCATCAGTTGTTGGAATAAGCACCTCTTTCCAAAAATAGCATTAACTCTTACTACAAAATTTCAAAGCAAATTCTAAGGCTGAAACCCCAACAGCAGCATGTATGACGGAAATTCCAGTCCCTGCTAAAGAACAAGCTACCCATGAATTTTTATTCTGATCTCCTCCGAGTCACTATCTCATTAGCCATTAATGTAAATAAAGCAGTATGACACTCCATACCCTACAGTGAACGGAATGTGTTTCTGCTTCCAGAGTAAGAATAATCACCGGTCAGCTCTAACTTGCTAGAATGTTAACCACGTGCCAAATCATTCAGAGGCCTCCTAGGAAAAGCCATGATCCTCCACACACTAATTAAATGAGTCAATGCCGTAATCACGCTTTAGATAACTAATCTATTTCAATCCTGATCATTTAATTACCTAATACTGGTAAATAAATTCCAACCTTAGTCCAAAATAATTAGAGGATTAAGGTTTAAAATCACTGAATGTGTTCTGAAACAGATCTATTACAAAGTTCAAAAAGGGGTTGTTCCTCTCTTGTCTATTATCTCCAATTAAAATGCACTACTATGCAACTTTTTAAAAACTGGTTCCAACTGATATATCCCTCATAATTAGCTTCAATAAATTTAACCTTATTAGATTTAAAATTCTCCTGA
The DNA here is from genome assembly GCF_017591425.1 of Ochotona curzoniae. Lineage (NCBI taxonomy): Eukaryota > Metazoa > Chordata > Mammalia > Lagomorpha > Ochotonidae > Ochotona > Ochotona curzoniae. The sequence continues at coordinate 34,170,590 of NW_024466502.1, read as the reverse complement.
AAGGGCAGTCCTCTCTGACCACATAAAAGTTACATGACCATTGCTCACCTGGCAAAGTTTAACTACCTCACACTGCACCTGTTACATTCATGTGTCCATGCTGCTCCACAGGAAACAGCAGCCAACTATCTTAGCGCTGCATCTCCAGTGCCTAGAACATGGTCCAACAGATACTTAACAAACGTGTTCTCAACCAAAAATCAGAAAAGGGGACTAACAGTTCATTTTAATCTGATGTACTATTCAGAAAAGAAACTACCAGAAAGACAGCCACAGGTCACAAAATGTTACATTCTAATGATGAAATAGACATTTTACTTCTGATAAGCCTATGATTTAGGAATTCCCATTTTATGGATGAGTAGATAGGGAATGAAAAAGCTAAAGTAGGATGCTTCTGGTTAGAAGGCAATTAAGCAGATTCGAAACTCCAGAGCTCTGCCTGCTCTTAAACCCCTAGTGTTAATTTCCAACTGATATTATGCAACAAAAGCAACTGGTACCAGTATCACAACATATGAGGCACAGCCCATCCAGCCAAGAGCTGAGAGAGGCACAAGCACTTCTGGTTGCTTCTGAACTGAAGCTTAAGCTGCTAAGACATCACTTGATTCTTCCAACAGAAATGATGTAACACAGGGGGATTCCAGAGTGGAGCAGGTGGACAAGAGGAGACTTGTATTCCAACCCTGGAGACCCCCGGATCCTCACTAAGGACTATCAGTATGGGCCCCAAGGACTACATCCCAACTGCCAAGGAGACCACGGGGAATTGGAGTGCCTTCGGAGGCTAAGTACTCTGAGGTCATCCGCTCCCACTTGAATCTCCCACATGGGATAGAAGTAGTCCAAATCCCTCATCACAGAGCCTAATGTCACCAGAAAAACAGCCAGGAGCCCTGAGCGGTCTACAGAAACAGAAGAACAATCAACTCCCTCCGAGACCAGGGAGAGGAGCTTTCTCGGGTCCTTGCTTAGTTCCAGTACTGGATCCCCCACACTCTCGCAATGACCATCAGGGTCACCCTAGAGCCCTCCCCCGCAAAACAAACAAAAAATTAAAATAGAGGACAAGGAAAGCTTAGAACTAGACAGGAAATGATCAGTAGGAACTCACACAAACTTTACTAGGTAGGACACGAAAATAAACTACTCCTAACTAGGGTATGGAGGATCTCTCTGCACACTCCTCCCAACAGTGTTCTATGCCTCAACAGGTGTCACATGCCTTGCTAAAGGTATAAACCAGTTTAGACTATCCTAAAATCTGCCAAGTTCAGTAAAAATTATGCTTCAACACAATAAACTAAAAACTTAAAAAAAAAAAAAGCTGTAACAGTCACCAACTGGCCCCAAAGAATTAAAGTAGATACAAAGTTTTGGCTTCCTAGCCACAGGTTAAAGTATTCAATAAAAACTGGTGTGTTAAAGTATTTTTCCTAATCTAACCCTATTCCAAATGCATCCAAGGTGATTTCTCTAATGTCTTGCTCATGGCTTCTCCCCTGGCTTACGTCCTAATATTTGTATCCAAACCATTTATCTTCTACTTGAATGACTACTCAAGCTCATTTGTTTTTCATGAAACAAACAGTCATGATTTCTTAGACATCTCATCATCATTTCTATCCACACAGTTCACATTTTCCTGGATTCTGGTAAATCCTAAACGCTCCTTTCAAGGTCTATGTTGACAATTCATTACAGAATCATTTTATCCACAGGGAAACTTATCAGAAATATGCCTGGAAGCTTGTATTTTGTATCCTCTTTTAGCTGGATAAAGTAAAATCAGCCTGATTTTCTAAAATACAAATACCATCCACTTTTATAAATGCCATTAGAAACCAATAACCACCTTAATTCACTAAGAAAGGTGCCTGAGTGAAGTGTTGTTTTAAACCGTGTTTCTAACCCATGTGAATGAGTTGAAAATTAAAAACTCTTTGAAATTGTAACGTAGAAAATATTTTAGAGTACAAATTTATCAGAACACTTGTGCTTTTAATTATATATTCCAAAGCCCTCTTATTACCGTTGCCCACAAACTTAATCAGTTCTCTAGACACACTCATTGTTTCCCACACTGCAGCATGTTCTGGGAGCATCTTTCAACTTGACAGTTTCACTTACTGTCTTCGAAGCGGTATTAATGTACTGCATCACCATTTCTTTTTTGATACTGAAGTCCTTTTCCCGCAATGGTGCCTTTTTATCTTCATTTAAATTCATATCTTCCTGGAAAACACAATTAAAATGCCTCATTTTAGAATCTAAGTAGAGCAGCAATTCTACATGCACTATCACTGGGGGAAGAGGGGAATCAGTAATTTGTGACTAAGGCAGCATTAATTGTTTTGGAAAGATTTACGTGTAGTTCTGCCTGGAGAAAGAGAAAGTGCCAGAGAGATGGAAGCATTCTAGATCATTATAGAAGGTAAAAAATACTCACCAGAAAAACTTTTACAATTCAATGGGTTAGTAAAATTTTATTCACATCACTACAGATAATTAGATAGTTTCAGATTTCTGCCTTTGGAACAGTCATTAGGATTCATATTACACATACTTTGTTTAACAACAGCTGCACCTGAAGCTATGTTGCAACATTTTTAAAAAGTTGCTCCAGGTACCATGAAAATTACAAAGTAAATAAACCACCAATTCCCAGAAACTCCTAACTACAAGTATGTACTTCCATAATTACCTGCCACTGAGACTGTCGAAAGGCAATAATAGTCCAGAGTTTCATCTGTTCCAACCCTTACAAAAACAGTAACTAGTTCAAATACTGAATATCCTAAATTATAAAAGTGACATTCAGAAGAGTCAGGTGACACCTAAAATCTAACAGTTCAACAACACCAATCAGCATGAGGATTTAATGAAGATCTAATTTCTACTAAAAGGACAGGCCAGGTATATGCATATCAACATAGAACTCACTATCAATGATGGGGATTCTGAGGCTGTTTTGACAAGGAAAAAGGTAGTTGGATCTAAGAAACAGCCGAATGGGCATAGCTCAGATGCATTTCCTCCTCATCTAGCACTGCATGGCCCATGAGATGGTACCCATATGGGTATATGTACCTCAACTAATTCGAACAAGTCCCTAGAAATCAGGACTTTGGATCACTAAAGTACAGCAAGGTAAGTTTCATTCAAGTGTCCTACACCCATTCAATACCACAGTTTATGCTTTTAGCTGACTCAACTTTTCATCTGCCGAACCCTTCAAAGCACTTGCAAGTCAAAACTCCTTTCATTTCACCTTAACAGAAGTATTTTTAAGATCTTAGAAACTGATCCACTTCATATACCAATGAAAGTAATTGGTGCCATAGTCAATGTTTTATGTGAACTGCTGCTTTTACTGCATCTTGCTCCTCTATGAGTGGTAGTCAGTAAGCCTTGACACTACCTATGAAGTGTTTTTGGAAATTTCAGGGGGCCATTGTCACCAGGACTGAGGTAAAGCTACCAGTTATTTACAAGGGTAAGGACATTCAAAGAATTCTGCATTTATTACACAATAAAAAATTGTCCTGTGCCATGCAAGAGTCACATGTTTTGAATCAAAGAATCATTATCTAAGCCTACACCCTAATTCAGCACAAGTAGATAATAAAACCTTTCTAAAATGGGGGAGAATGATGCAATGTGTATTACGAAGTACTGTACGTAGATTGCAATTCTTAACTAAAATAAACTTAACTTTTAGTGTCATTCTCACATACTTTGAGGAATATATGTATTTGCTACATATTAAATAATTCGTATGGTATAGGGCAATACAAGCTGCATTTAAGACTTCAACTATACTGTGCATTACCGTGACACTAAGCTTTTTCTAAGCTTTACCAGTATCTGTGATGCCAGTCCTGAAATTCATGTGTCCCAGGGCAATACTATGTCTAGTGTTTATATCCCCACAGCACTACACCAGCATCAATTTGTGCCATAGGTTTTGTACTCAGTGGTGTAAGCAGGGATTCAGAATGTGACTTATTATACCTTCTCGAGTAATTCTAATTTCTGCTACTGAAACATTGCATTATGGTAGAGTACAAACAACTACTTGGTTGAGTTTTTAAATTATGAAGCCAAGCAATTCATACTAATATTTCTTGTAAAGGATTTCATTGGAAATAAACCAGGTGCAGAAAAACAAACATCCCATGTTCTCATTCAAATGTGGAAGTTAGAGAAATAGTTCAGAAGTCAGCAAGGAAAGGGGGAGAGGCGAGTGAATGAAATTTGGTTTGTTGGTGTCGGCACTGTGGTTCAACAGGCTCATCTTCCACCCTTTGCTGCTAGCATCCTATATGGACTCCAGTTCATTTCCCAGCTGCTCCAATTCTGTTCCATCTCTCTGCTAAAAGCCTGGGGAAGTAGTGGAGAATGGCTCAGGTTCTAGGGATCCTGCACCCTCACTGGAGACTCAAAATCACCTCCAGGTTCCAGATCAGCTCAGCTCTGCCTTGTTAAATATTGAGGGAATGAACTAACCTCTGTATAGATCTGCCTTTCAAATAAAAATAAATTTTTTTAAAAGAAAAAAGAAACAAAGAGGCTGTTTAGGGACAGGTGGTGTAGCACAATGGGTTAAGACAGCTTAGAGGCATGCATCTCGTTCTGGAGTTCCCGATTCAAATCCCAGCTACTCCATACTTCCAGCAACCATGCCTGGAAAGCAGTAGAGGATACCTCAAGTACTACAGTCCCTGTCCCCATCTAGGACACCCGTATAGAATAGAGTGTCAAAGTTCTTCTCTGATCCGAGGCGTCCTTTTCCTACCCTTGGGAACCAAATTCCCAGTTCTCCTGCCATCAGACTCCACAATTTTTAATACCACAACCTACCCTACTGCAGATTTGACATCTTTGACCATGGAAATCATTTATCCTATTTACTCTTATTCTCAGGCCTGCAAACTGGAAGTAGGCTACCCCAAATCTTCCCTGAACGCCAGCTTGCCATTAATCTGTTATAGAATTTAGCTTACATTACTAGGTAAACCAACTTCTTCATAACCCCCTACCACACATCTGTCTGCCTACATCCTGTGGGATCTGCCTCCCAGGAGACTCCTAACTAGTACAATGGTATAGTTAGAACTCAGGAAAATTGCTTTCCTGGAGCCAAAGTCACCTGTTCTAAATGTGCCGTTCACCTTCCTGATGAGTGATGCTAGCGTGAAAACAAAGAAACAGGAAAAAAAATGATACCAGAAAGATCTGAATCAAGTCCACAATACCCCAACTCTGAGGGATACCAGTTAAGTTCATGATGTCATCCACAGGCCATCATTCTACTATGTTCAGGAGGAAATGGCATTGGATAGAATAAGAAAAGTTCTGCCTATCACAAAGGGGGAAGGAAATAAGAAAAACATTTTTTTTAAAAAAAAGTAAGCAAGCTAAAATATTGCTTTAGAACAGATTCTGAATTATCTTTGGGGAACCAGGTTAAAGGACGAACTCCCATGAGATAGTGGTACTTAACCTCTAGGTGTCCTTGGGAAAAGCACCGGGAGCTATTTCCTGGAAATCGCATATCTATATTTTATGTTACAACTCCAGAGGGAATAAGCATCTTCCAAAGAATTCTAAGAAACTGGAGCTGAGCAAGATTAAAGAGGATGTATTGTGAGCAACTCAATTTTCAAGTTTCATGACTTATATTTACTAAAATTATAATTCTGTAACACCATCATTCTTAGGCCAGGTTCCCTGAAGGCAGGTGCAGGTACATGATGATGAAGATGCTCTCCTGGGGTGGTACGTACACAGAATAGCTGAACAGAGTCCATCCTCAATACTCTAAGATCAACTGACAGAGTCCAACTTCTGCTGAGAGCAAATCTCTGGAGATTGGGATACTTGGGAACCACCAGGGACCAAAGCTTCTTAGCTGCTTGTCAGCTTTACTGACCTAGTGAAGGGGCTCAGAGTGACAGCAACAACACCCACTAACTGTATCTGAAAACAACTTACGTTAGTACTTCTCATTAACAGAACTGAATACAGAAAGCCACAAAGATGGCCTAAACAAGAACTACACATCGTAATTCACTGATTAGTCTTCCATTCAAACTTGGGGTAATAGAGGAGATGTCCTGAACTAAGAATAAAGTGGACTCAAGCTGCAGACTTCAGCAGCCACTGTACAGCATTTTGCTACAAAATCAATTTATTAAATGGCTATTACAAATAAAACACTGAACAAAGAACACATGTAAGACATCCATATGACCCTTTCCAAGCAATTTGAAGTTAATATTTCATTGGATATTTGAGACGAGTATCTTTCTAAATGGAAAAGTTTTGCTAGCTGCTATTTAGCTGAATGTATCACAAAAAGGAAGAGTATCATGGCACAGCGCATTAATCCACAACTTGAAAAACTGCAATCTAAATCAGAATGTCAGCTATTTCGTATCTGATCCAGACCACTGCCACTGTGCTTCAGAATACATAATGGCCCATGTACAAGAGCCTCTAACACTCAATATGGCAGATTAGAATTCCTGATCGCAACTCTGGCCCAAGTATTGTGGACATTTGAAGAGTAAACCAGTGTATTGAAGATATCTGCTGCCAAGATTCAAACTAACACACAAAATCTAAAGCTCAGAGTCGGAAGAACATTGCTGTTACTAAAGTTCTATTAATACATAAGGCAACATATACAAATGAATTCTCATGTTATATCCTCATTCATTATAGTACTGTTGTTCTCTACCTTTGTGTATGTGTGTGAGACATAATTTTGTGAGGATAAACTGATTTGCAACATCAAAAATTCTGGTTAAGTGACTCCATTTTATTGTGCCAATTTCACTAGCTCTAGAGATAGATATTAAAAACAGCAGGTTTCATGCTGCTAAAGATTTCAAACTGCAATATGTATGAACAGAGCTATGCCATCTTAAAAGACCAGAGTTACAAAGACCAACCTCACGTGGTTTAATAAACTCCAAAAGCAGGTAAGATGTCAATAGGAAATAAAAGTCAAGCTAGAAGAACCACCAATGCTGAAAGCTGAAGTTGTCATCAATATAACTGTATTGAATTAGAAGTGCGAATTCATCTACCATATGAGCGAGCTATCCCACGCCTGAGTATATAGCCAAAGGAAATGAAATCTGCATGAGAAAACCACCTGCAATCCTATTTTCATCTCGGCACAATTCACAATAGTGATGACATGGAAACAACCCAGTTGTCCATCAACAAATGAACAGAAAGCAACTGTGGTACACCCACCCTGTACAATACTACACAGCCATTAAAAGGAATGAAATCCTACCATTTGCAACCAAATGATCACCTAGAGACCATTATGCTTAGTAAATTATACCAATCCCAAAAAGACAAATATATATTCCAAGACGGTCTTCATGCAAAGAACAAAACACACAGATAAACATAGAGGAACTATACAATGGAGACTAGCACCTTTACTAGTAAGTAAAGATATACTGCAGTACATGTTTCTGCTCCCAAATAAAATTAGGACTCCCACTGAAACATTGAAATTTATCTTTACCGTAGGATACTAGATTTTCCACCTTTGTCTATACCTATGTCGTCATGATACACCTATATGGTGGAAAGTTAAGTGTGGAACTGTTGCAAAGGGATTGTACTACTGGGTAATTTCAGGAAAAAATGACAGGAAGGGAAAACAGGGAGGGAGAAAGAGGAGGGAGGAATCCCTGTATCTACAAAGCCATACCATGCAAAATAAAAGGTATTTAAAGGGTGAGGAATTCAGACAGGGAGGGAAAGGTGACACGGAGAGGCATTTACTTTCTGTCCTTTCAGTCTGCAGGAACAGAGAAAGAGCGCATATCAGATGGTGAACCGTCCTTGACATGAGCTCTTATGGGTTCAAAATGTGTTACAAACTAAGACCCCAGGTCATGAATGAGGTCATTTCATTGACAGGCAGGCAGATAGAGTTACATGGGGAAGGGCCAGGTGGGGTATTTGGGAATGAGGATGAGGCTAAGCTAGCTAAATATTGATCCCACCTGAAAGGCAGTAGCAAAGTGTGTCTGGCAAGAGCTAGTGGCTGCTTCTATAATGGTCCCTCTAACTGCAGCCCCACTTAGCAGAAGGGACAGGAGGGGAGGCAGAGTTTGCTGTTCACGTTGAACCCTTCAGAGCACTCATCCCTTGTTTTTAAGGGCAGAGCTCTCAAAATTTGTAAACGATGGTTCATCTACTTTCCCCCTAAATCCTCGATGCTTCCCACCCTGATCAACTATTTACACATGAAAAATAAGATATTTTTAAAAATCAAACAAAAGCAGAGCTCTGATTGCCTGATCACCTCCAAGGGGCCCTGCTTCCCAGCACCATTATCTTAGTGAATCGTTGGGGAGAAGGGAGGGATTCAAATTTCAACATGCATTTTGAAGGGAAAATACTTTCAGACACTAAACATCTTCATGGACTCTTACCTACAATGGAAACCTTGAGCATTAACTTGCATTATATTTCGGTCTACAAGGTACAGGGTGCAATTCTGCCCTATGGCCCTCAACCGGGGCCAAAGCTCTCTGAGGTGATGGGGCTCATATTTTTTATCTTATAACCTTCTGACTCTTCAAAGTCCTCAGATTTGCTCAACTATAGCTTTTCTCTTTATGAGCTATAATATTAATGCTTACCATTTTAAAAATCGTAATTGAGGACTTAAGATACATATATTTACATATGCATACCTCATTTTTAAATTACCATCAAAAGCCTAATATGGTAACATAAACTGCTTATGTCTATGAAACAGAAACAATAGAGGGGCTGGTGGCAGGTTCACCTGCCACCTACAGTGCCAGCATCCATATGGGTGGGTTCAGTTCAACCTGCTCCACTGCAGATCCAACTCCTTGCTCAAGTCCTTGGATCCTTGTACCCATGCGGGAGACCTGGAAAAAGTCCTGGGCTCCTAGCCTGTGATCCACTCGACTTTGGCTGCTGTAGCCACTTGAGGAGTGAACCAATGGATGGGACATTTCTGTCTCTTTTCTGTATAAATGTGCCCTTCAAGAAAAAAAAAGAAAAAAAGATGCTCTTCTCAAAGTAGAAAGATTTCAATAAAGAAAAAAGTTTACAGTTAGGAAAAGAGCACTGTTTCATAATGACGGATTTTACTGAAAAGAATTGGATTCTTTTACTTGCTTCTCCATATAGTAGGTTTCACTGTCACATGCTCTGTGGCCCGGAAAATGCCACTGGGCACATGTAAAGGATCAGAGAGTAAGAAGGCAAAGGATGCCCCATATTATTGCAGTGGTTTTAGCCCCAAACATTCCTCGTAATGTCTCAGACTCCTGGACCCCAGGGTCACATATGCAGCCCCACATCTGGAGAACAGCTGCTCAAGAGTCTCCGGAAACACAAAAGTCCTTTCCAGCTGGCCCAGGCAATTGTGGGGATGGGTGGTTGGATGGTAAGATGTCCTACACAGCCCCAAATGGTACACAGGAAGGAACTGCCCAGCCCATGGCAGCTAGGTGTACAGTCAGGGGTTAGTTTAGTTCCTGCAGAAGATAGCCGGACTCTTGAAGCCTCACCACAGCAGAACCAAGTTGGTGGCCAAGATAATGAATCTTAATCTGACCATGGTTTCACTGGTCAGCCTTTTAACTATAACAGACTGCACAGCAGAAATTATGGCACATACCAGACAACGTCTGAAAATAGTTCAAGCAACAAACAGTCCAGCACTTGAACGCATGGTGTCCTGATGATATTCAAGTTCTGCAGGACCCATGGCTGGCTCTCTGTAAGGAACAGCACATCTTAAAGATACCTTTTCTTTGCAAGACCAGGAGTGAGATCTTAGGGGCTTCCTGATCCAGAAAGCAAACAAGCAAATAGCACTCTGAATATCTGGTGGAAAATGGTCAAGACAAACAAAAAATAGTTTTCCTGTAGTGTGATTTCTAACCGTATCATAAATCACCAGTTTATTAGTCTGGAAACCAGTGTTTTCTACTAACTGCTTTGGAGTGCAGACCCAAAATGTAGAGGGCAGTGTCTACCCTATTTCTTCAGCTTCCAGGATGTGGGTACCCAACAGCTTAGCATTTGCAGTCAAATGTTATACAAGAGTTATCAGTAAACTTTATCAGTTGTATACATTTATTTGGCCTTTCTTTTGCATCCTGATTAACCTGCCCAAGTCCTTGCTGCTGTCAAATATCCTGGATTTAGTGCTCAGGACATTCACTCAGCACTCAGAGTAAATACACTATTGAGGTTATTAAAAAAAAAAAAAAGGAAGGAAGGATAAAACAAAACAAAGGACAGAGGAAGCAAGGATGGATGGGAAATGTGGATATCGTCTTGATTAGCCAGTGTTTTACCTAGAATATTTAGTCCTTTAATAATTGTGGTGTTATGGAAAAAGCTAGATGAAAAGTTTAGGAAAATAATTGTGAAGTACTGAATTTAAGTCTAATCTGATTCTAATAAAAATGCACTAGGGGGTGGGGTCCAGCGGCGCTGTGGCCTAGCAGCTAAAGTCCTCACCTTGAACACACTGGGATCACATATGGGCACCAGTTCTAATCCCGGCAGTTCCATTTCCCATCCTGCTCCCTGCTTGTGGCCTGGGAAAGCAGTCGAGGATAGCCCAAAGCTTTGGGACTCTGCACCCATGTGGGAGACCTGGAAGAAGTTCCTGGCTCCTGGCTTTGGATTGGCATAGCATCACTGTTGCTCTCACTTGGGGAGTGAATCATTGGACGAAAGATCTTTGTCACTGTCTCTCTGTATATCTTACTTAAAAAAAAAAAAAACTTTAAAAATAAATGCACTAGGGGGAAGAGAAAGGAGAAGGGAGAAATTACGATGAAGACAAATCCACAGCTACTGAAAGACATGGGTGATAGAATTCTATTCAACCCTACAGACCATGCATTTGCTTCTTCCCTTTGCTACTTCAAAATACTGCACTCTGAATCATCATTCTCACCCATTCTCCGAGCAGCCTGTTCAAAACTGTACAATCACTATTGGTATTCCTATGATGTCACAAAATCATTAACTGTTTGAGCCAGGTGCAGTGCTCAGAATTTTTAATGATTCATCCTAATACCTATTACAGAATCCCTCTTATTGATGAGCTAACTAAAGTTTAGGGGAATTCCTTAAGTGATGAATTAGATTTTGATTACATATGACTAAGAATGTGTAACAGATCAGACTTCAATATTATTCACTACAATTAACCTCATCCAGTTCCAAGCTGTCTTGGAAAAGCAGCACAGGTGTTTGGGCCCCTGCCACCTACACACAAGGTTTAGGTGGAGTTCCAGGCTCAGGGTTCAGAAAAGTCCAACCTGGACCCATGAAGCCTTTCACAGTAAAAGATTTTTAAAATTTTGGAAAGAAAAAATCAGGTGACAGTTAAGATCCCCACAAATTCCTATGTCTGAACTCAATCTTTTCCATTCACCTACCTTCAGGTCATAGTTTTCTTAATCCTAAAAGGATTTCCACCTGGCTTCTACATTTCCTCTCAATGCACAATGATTCTTTGATCCATCAACATGAACATTTGTAAGAACTACTTCTAGAATTCCCCTTCCACATTCCTGAAATTACCAACTTCAACATTTATTTCCTTGTAGTTATGAAAAGATGAGCCATCAACGTACTCTCAGTAAATGAATTTTAACTAGCTCTAAGAAAACAATGTTGTCATTTAATTTCCTGCTTAGCGTATCACTAATTTACTTGCATAGTATCATTACTCATTGTTCCCACCAATCCCAGTATGTATCCAAAGACACGCCATTTATAGCCAGGATTTCTCTCCTTCTACCTTCCAAAAAGACATTACGCATGGATTAGCCTACCCTATCCTAATTAGCTAAATACTTCTTGGTTGGGTATCAACACATAAACTTTAAAGAATTAAAAGAAAATTGCAATCTGGTTTTTTTTACCTCCTTTCACAGATAACATTGCAAAAAAATCTTCCACACTTAGTGTCTCCTGCACAGTACATAGATTATCATTTTTTAAATGTTTCTTAAGTAAGATATAAATGATCTCAAATGAAATCTGCAAATCCCAATACAGGTAATTTTCTGGGAGCTGGAACTGGAGTTAGCTCTAACATATCCCCGATCCAGAACAATGAAGAATTGTTGCTCCCATAAGATTCTTAATCTTCAGACAACAGTGACAGGAACAAATTCCAGCTTTAGAGGTAGGAATTTTCAGGTACTGGCATTGACACAAGGCTAGCCAAACTCAAATCTATCACTTCGTCAGGGACAACTAACAGACTGAGAACACTTTAGTGACCTAGAACAAGTTCAGGGTATGACTGAGCCCTGCCCAGTGGTACCTGGTCAAGAAGTGAATGGGGCTCAGGTCCCGCTCACAGTTCATTCACCAAGTTATCAGAGTGGTGCTGTATTCACATATAACTTGTACACGGACACGTAATGCATCAGTGGCCTGGACACCAAGTCAACACAGTAGCTTTTGCTACGCTGCAGAAGTTTCTCAAGACTGGATCGTGTCCAGGAGCAAGAAAATCACTGGTTTGCTACTGTTTTGGGTACCGTGACTCATTTTAGACTGATAGGAAATAACTATTCTTCACATTTTCTTTAGCAAAAAAAAGGTGAAATCTTGATACATAAGGACAAACATGCATCAGGTTAAAAGACTGAGTAGCAATCAAGTAGTCAGAAAATGCACATTGTTTTCAACTGGATTATAAATACTCAATATTTTCACTCATGGAAGTGGACTTTCACAAGGCAGGATGCTCATTAAATTTACATACATCAAGTCAAAGAGGACAGTTAACACCATGGGGAGTCAGATTAAATTTAAAATGACTGACTATTTGGAAAATTGGGTGAATACAAGCAGCAAGTTGTTGAAGATCATCAGGCACAAGGTAAGTCAGTCAGAAAAAAAAAGCACTACCAACAAGCAGAAGCAAGACTGGAGTTATGAAAGAAAACTAGGAAGACAAAACTATAATGACCAAAGCATACAAATGAGTCAACAATCATAATACTTAAAGACAAATATTGTAAGCACAGCAATAACAACAAACATTAACTCCTATTAAGTCAATAAAAGTAATCTGATTTCAATGATGTGATGGATTTTTCTTTCATGGGTTAAAGCCAACATAATTATTCATACTAACAGTTTAGCATTACATTAGTGTGGCCACAAATTGGTTAAGCTTCATAAGAAGTCTATAATGGACCCTTAGATGTATCCTGCAACTGCAGAGTTCAACATCCTAAAATATTATTCAGTCCTAAAACTAACTCTGTTCTTATGCAATTTGAGTTCATTGTGCACATCACACAATGTCAAGGGGTGTCACTGATGGTTATCCCTTAATAGGGATGTTCTTACTACTATAATATGGTGCCATGACCTCATGACCCATCACTATATAATCTCAAATGAAGGAAATTCTATGAACCTTACCTAGTTCACCAGCATAAGTAACTTGGAATTAACTCTATCAGTACATTTTTGTCTTGAATGAAGTTGTAAAACAGTAAAAAAACAGAAGCATATTTTATATAGATTTTTACATTTCTTCACACAATTGTGCACTAGTGCCTTTACTGAATCCTCCCTATTTCCCATAACAGAATAGTACTGAATTCAAGTCCTAACTCTACTACCAATTCTAGTTTCCAGCTAATGCCCACCTTACGAGGCAGAAGATGACTACCTGAGTAGTTGGGTTTGGCTACATAAGGAGACCTGGATAAGGTGCTGGGATCCCAATTATGGCTTGGCCCAGACCCAGCTATCACAGGTACTTTGGGAGTAAAACAGCAGTTCCAACTAAATCTCTACTTTTCAAATAAGTTTAAATACACACGTGCATATTATACTCTTATGTACATATTATATTTTCATACATGTGCGTATGTATTTATATTTTCCAAACTACCAGCTCATTACCAGGACAACACCCTGAAAACTGCACTTACCTAGAGACTGACGATGAAAACCAACACTATGATTTGACCAAGACTTCAAAATGGAGTTTACAAAGAATAGTGTCAACCATCCTTGAAACTCAACAATTTGCCACAATGTCATTATAAAGGAACATGGCAAACACAAGTATCACTTTTCCTTCATATACTGTAAGTTGTGGCAGAGCCGACAGGAACTGAGATAAATCTGAAGATTGCTATACAATTCTAACCTACTCCAGAATGTTACCTCACCTTGCTGTCCAAGCATATTCATCAACAGCTATGATTACAGTGCACTGTATTACGCAATCCTGTAGATAAGACCTTTCCATATACATAAACGTTCCCTTCATTTATTTCCTTTTCAACTCTTCTTTAAAAATTACTATTCACGAATTACATAAGCAATATGGTCATTTGACTTGAGACATAAAAGTTGACTTCCTATAGAAAAAAATGGACTGAGAAAAGTCCTTCCCACTTGGAAAAGGATATACCTACAAACCCAATTGGTGAAACAGCATGTTTAAACATTATCATACCATCTATCATTTTAAAATTCTTCTAACCATTTTGTTGGTGCTATGAACTGCCACCAGGTAAAATCCAATGCTCCTAAATCATTTATTTTCTCATTTATCTGACTCCAGAAAGAAACAACTAAGCACTGGTATTATCCCCTTGACAAACACAACCCATGAATCAAGTTGACAGTTGCCTTATACTACGTGTTACACTCTCTTCCTCCCCCATTTGGATTGCTTTAAAACTAAATTCCCTGAGTTTTTCAATTCCTACCCAAAGAAGAAAGAATTAAGGGACAACTAACAGATTGGATGAAAAATTCCAGCAGAAATTCTGTCATTATACCATGCGAAACCTAAATACACGTTGCTGCTTTGTAACAGAAAATGTTCATGATACACAAAAGTCGAATTGTAAAGATTACTAATACTTGAAATAACTGCTGGTAGGAATCTGTGACAGTCAATAAACACAGAATAAACACAAAGGGATCTTTGTTGCTTTTCTTTTCATTCAGACTCCTGGTGACCCTGAAGATATCCCTTACACACCCAACACAAAAGGCACAGATTCCACCCCACATTATATGATGAAAATTGTTTCAAAGTCAAATGTGAATCCGTTAGTACTGTGTATACACTGTTTCCTCACATTAAAAAGCCAATATATGTAATGGATAGTGGGTAATCTGGGCTCTTAATGCCAGAAGACACTTCAAGTACAAACTTGAGAGTTAATGGCATTTCATCAAAGTGCTTTCTGCTACATTGAGAAAACTTGAAAAACACCTCCAAGAAAAGATGAGAGCATTGCTACCCACACGTAAGTACTTTTGTGCAGCCTTAAACAACTTTTTTTCCCTTTGTGTACAACAAGCCTGGGCCAGGAATCCAGAATTTAATTTTTATCAGAATGATTTTGGTATCACTGGTCCTCATTTACATGCCCATTTCTGATGGCATGCTCACAGATAACCTTTCTGTGTAGCTGTCACTCTGATAGTGAATGCACAACGAGAGAAGGTATGATGCATAAAATTCTAACACCCATTATTTTAATGTTTTTGTATCACTAGGAAGACCAGCAATTAAGCTAATCTGTTTAAAGGTAAGGTCGAAGGTGGAGAGAAAGTGTTTGAACAATCTTGTAAGTTAGGAAGTTGACCTTAACTCAGTAGACTAATGTTGGGAGCAATAAACTAATTGGATGATATAGCATTTATGTAACCTTAAGGGGAGACAGCTATTCAAAATATATGATATATTTTGGACATTCCAAACAGCTGTGAGTGGCAAGTTTAAGGAGTGCCTTAGACCAGGAACTCAAAGATGCTAAAGAGCAATGCTTGGATTAAAGTTGCACGAACAAGTAAGAGTTCTCCAAGATATGCATGCAGAGAAAAATGTGGGAACTATCCATCACAGCCCAGATAAGAGTTATTGAAAGCTTGGACTTAACCAGAGGGTAAAGCACATTTGTAGCAAATAAAGAGAAAAGTGATTGTATGTGACACTATTTCTTAATGGGATTAAGGTACAATTTCCCTGGTTTGTGTGTGTTTGCAAAACAGAATGGAGAAAGTCTTTCTGAGTGATAAGTTTCAAGTGTGTCATGCTTTAGTATTTAAAAAATGAGACACAGAGAAGGGTCTTATCCCAAAATGGCTGCAACAACAGGGCTCAATCAGGCCAAAGCCAGGGGTGCAGGGACCCACACATTTGGGCCCTCCTCCACTGCCTTCGTAAGCACATTAGCAGGGACCTGGGTCAGAAGTAGAGCACTGGGGACTCAAACTGGCAGCCACGTGGAATTCTAGCACTATGGTTAGCAGCCTAACCCACTGCGCCATGCCAGCCCATTTCATTTTATGGTTTTTGCTGTGTTTTAAAGATTTCTTTATTTGAAAGGCAGACTTATTGATGAAGGACAGATCTTTTATCTATAGTTCATTCACTAAATAGCTGCAATAGCCACAGCTAAGCCAATTCTAAGCTAAGAGCTTCTTCCAGGTCTCCCATGTGGGTGCAGGAGCCCAAGCACTTGGACCACCTCCTGCTACTTTTTCCAGGCACATTAGCAGGGACCTGCATCAGAAGTGGAGCACTGGGACTCAAAACACCACCCACATGAGATGCCAACTGGAAACTTAACCCACTGTGTCACAATGCCAGCTCCTGGTTTAGCATCTTTTAAGAGAGCCAAGTTGGAGCTGCTCTCCTGTGTAGGAGGCAGCATGGCATCATATTCTGAAACACAGAAACTCTAATGCCTCAAGTGGACCAAAAATATATTAAGGCAAGACAGAAGGAATAGAGAAAGCACCCAGAAGAAAAAGGACAAGCAGAAGAGGAGACAAGGAAAGCAAACTGGAAAAAGCAGGGGCCTCGAGGTGGGGTGTGGGGGAGAGGAAATGAAGACAGAATATCACAAAGAAAGAAGACAAACAGTAACAAAGAATGATCAGCAGTGCCACAGGTTGCTACTAGTACCTGATCATTAGAAAGTTGCTTGTAATTATAGGGCTGAACATCTGAAATACAAACCAAAATCAAAAGCTAGTGAGAGTAAACCGCCAGGGTAAATTATTATTTGTCAAAGAGAATCTGCAGGGAACCAGGTAAAAAGGCATGAGCTTCTCATGGACAAGGTAGGAATTTCTGGGCAGATAAAACCCAAGTCAGAGATAATGCATCCAGAAGATGATCCCAACAGAAGAACTGACTGAGGGAAGACAGACACAGGACAAAGGAGACATGCCCAACAATGTGGAAATGAGAGCCATGACCAGGGAGAAGTCACAGAAAAAAATTACTGAAACAAAAACATCAGCACTTGTAATCCAAGCCTACAGTATGCAGAATGTCCAGCACAAAGATGCCACAGTCCTCCTCTCTAGATCCTGAGATCAGGTTACACTGCACAGCAGAAGGTACTTCACAGGTGTATTAAGGTGATGAATCCTAAAATAGTGAAATTCTTTCATTACCTGAGTAAGCTTTCTGTATTCACAAGAACCTTTTTAAAGACCAATCCATCTCTGGACAGAGAAAAAATTCTAAGCTTGAGACACCTTCGCTGCATCCACGACGACATTGGAGCACACATGAAGGACACAAAATAAGCCTCTAGGAGCAAAGGGACTCACACCCAGTGAGGAAACTGGGACCTTATTCCAGCAACTGCACATAACTTATTTCTGAGAAAAAACGGAAGGAATCGAAGATTCTTCCCAAAGCCTGCAATAAAAGCCCAGCCAGCTTGTGAAACCTTACAGAACCAGTTGAGCCAAACTGGATTTCAAACCCACAAGCTAGAAATAAATTTGTGCTAAGACCCTAAACCCACACTAATCTGTTACAGCCACAGTAACAATCAAATATAACTCCCCAGGCACCACCAACAGGTGATAAAGGCACCTTTGTTCCTCCAACCCACACTCTAATCTTGTGAAGACAGTCTACATAGCAGGAAGAATAGAAAGGGGAGGAAAAAACAAACCATCTTGCTTCCCAAAAGCAGCATCAATTGGAGACTCCACATGGAGCAAGCTTGAAAGTTGGAAGGAAAATTTTCTTACAGTGAAAATTAAGTTATTGGCACCAGCCTTGTGGCACATCAGATTAAGCCAGCACCCACAATGTCAGCATCCCATATTCTAACAGTACCAGTTAGAGTTCTGGCCGTACCACTTCCCTTCCAACTTCATGCTAATGGCATGGAAGAAAAAAAAAAATCAGTGGAAGATGGCACAAAGTCTTGGGCTTCTCCCACACAGATGAAGACCCACATGGACTTCTAGGCATCTGGCTCTGGCCTGCCCAGTCCTGGGCACTGCAGCCATGAGGGGATTGAACCAGCTTATGGCAGATCTCTCCTCCTTCTCCATCTCTCTAACTCTGCCTTTTAAATGAATCTTTAAAAAAAAAAAATGAAGTAATTTATATTAAGGCAGAATGCATGCGTGAAACCAACAGGTATACCTCTGGGGCCTGCCTCGAATTATATTCAAAGCCAGCAAGGGGTTATCAAGCTGAGAGCACCACTCAAAGAAGGCAGAGCAGTTAAACAAGTCAGCTTATACCTGTTACATTCACCTTGTTCAAATAACAGCTCTGTATCTACAGAGTTCAAGGGTATCCAGTGAAACAGACTCTGGAAAACAAAACTGCATGTACAGTAAGAATCACATATACAAAATCCAGAGAGCAACTGAGATTTCAGCTGAAGAATCAAACTTCACAAAAAGAAAAGAAAAAAAAAAAAAACAGCAAGAAAATAGTCAAGAAGCATAACTAAAAATTCCTATTTTAGGCTAGCAAATGTAAATTGTACTATTCACCAGAAACCAAGTAGAACAAATTCCTAAGTAAAGCAAGTACATATGCTAAAGTATTAACACTGTGCTTTGCATACATTAAAAATCAAGTTAGCAGGCCCAGCGCAGCAGCCTAGTGGCTAAAGTCCTTGTCTGGCATGCAATGGGATCCCATAAGGACGCCATTTCATATTCCAGCTGCTCCACTTCCCTTCCAGCTCCCTGCTTATGGCCTGGGAGAGCAGTAAGAGGACGGCCCAAAGCCTTGGGACCCTGCGCCCTGTGGGAAACCTGGAAAAGACTCATGTCTTCTGGCTTTGGATCAGCTCAGCTCCAGCCATTGCAGCTACTTAGGGAGTGAACCAGCAGATGGAAGATTTTTCTGTCTCTCCTCTCTGTAAATCTGACTTTCCAATAAAAAATAAATTCTTAAAAATCAAGTTAATACAAGCATATAAAGAACCACCTTGAGAGAAAAGACATTTGAGATGAGTTTTTTACATTTAAAAACTAACCTTTCATAATGACACATAATTATTGCATTGTGTGGTTTTTAATAACAAAGAACCTAGGATCCAAATTTTCAATGACACAAAATCTCTTGTGGCTGCAAATGCCTAAAAGGTTAACATGGCTGATAAATCAGAATTTTATAAAAATGTTACAAACAGGTACAAGACAAAATCAAACCTAGCTTACACATGGTGTTCTCCACTAGTGTAGAAATAGTTTTAAATTCACCAGAAGCATGGTAACCTGAAAAAGCCTAAGAATCACCAACTACATTCACAAAGGGACAAAGACCTTTCTCAGCTTCAAGACCCATCTGATTTAGAACAAATCAACCAGCACTAAAATGTGTAACCAATTTATAGTTTTTCAAAAGGATCTTAGTTATGACTAACTCATCCTTTAGCAAATACAGAGAAAGCAAAATTTTCATTCCCATTCTGTTAAGTGGAAGTTCCAGTGCGAAAGATCTACCACCAAATAGGCAGGCCTGTTTAAAACAAGAGATCTGTCCCCATTATTTAAGAGATGGTCTTACAAAACACTTCCCAAACACCAAGAGCGATCTTCCCTGTACAAGGGTACTTGAAAAAGTCCATGAAATGGAATTGGAAGATAGAATTACTGGTGCAAATATATACTGAGATGCATGAAGTTTTTATGATATGCAATTTCCATTTACTTTTTAAACTCCTTGTACATGCTATTAAATGAGTCTTCTAAAATTCACTAGAACACCAGAAACTCAACATTTTCTATGAAACTGTTTTTAATAATGAAGTGTAGTCTTCCAATGGTTAACATCAGTGAGCTAATTAAATGGTATTTGCAACTATTAAAATTTTAACAATGTACTCAATAAGTAGGTTATAGATGAATTATTACCCCAGTAGAGCATATGATTAGATTATCACTGCTTGCTGTCCACTGCACAGGCATGAGCAACTAAAAATGCTCAGTCATAAACAAGCACTCCACGGTCAGACCACATACTGTGACCTTGGCTAGGGTTTGAATCCAGTGGTCTAGGTGGGGAGTCCCCCCCAAAAAACCCACCTGGGGTGACCTCAGTTTGGACTCCAGCCCCAATTCTCACACTCACCAGTGGGGCTTGCAGACTAGCAAAGAAGTTCCCAAAGTTCACCTACCAAGCCCACTCTCAGCCCGATCTCCCATATGTGACCCAGGCTTACATGGCTGCCCACTAGTCGTGGCACTCACCAGGGAGTCCTGTGGCCTAACTCCACTGTCCCACAACCCATTCTGGCTCTCACAGGGCTTGCTACAGCCCAGCTCAGCCCAGCCTTGCCCACCCCCAGACCTGGCTCTCACGCCTGGCCACCTGGCATTTGCCACAGTCATTCTGGCTCTCACAAGCACCAGATACTGGAGTTGCAGATACTGGAGCCTAGCCCAATCTCAGAACCAGCCCACACGAATGCTGATGGATACTGCAGCTTTGCCCAACATGGTCTCCCCACAACACTGGCTCTTACACTCATCAGTGGGTGGTGCCAGCTAGCATGGTAGTCCTCAAGTTCCGCTACAAAGCCCATTCCCAGCACTAGATCTTATGAATGCTGGCAGGTACTTCAATATAGCCTGCCATGGCCCACCCGTAATCTCAACTCTGGATAGCAGGTGTAGCGATTAGTCCGGGGGGGGGGGGGGGGGCAGCCCATACCCTGCCCTGGCTCTCATGTTTGCCAGTGTGTGCTGCAGCTGGCACAGCCCAATCTGCCCCCAGTGCTGGCCTACAAAAATGCTGACAAGTGCTGCAAACTTGTTTGGCCTAGCCCACCCCAAACCCCAACTATTGTGCTCCCCAGTAAGAGAACTTTGGTTAAGCAAGGGTGTTCCCCAAATTTCCCTAAAAGACGCACTCCCAGCCCCAGATCTCACGAGTGCCAGTGGATGCCACGGCCCTGCCTGTTGTGCTCTGCCCTCAGTCCCGGCCTTTGCGTGTGCTGGCAGGTGCTGCAGCCTGGCCCAGCTCAGACCCCTTTTCCAACCCAGCTCCAGTGAGTGTCAGAAGAGTTTTGTAGTCCAGCCTGGCTCAGCCTGTCACCACACCCAGCTCTCCAGCAAACTAATGGGGTGCCTGAGGCAAACCCACAAGTACCATAGACACTCTTCCCCCAGATCTGGCGCTCTTGCGTTCCGGCGGATACAGCAGTTACGCCTGACATGGGCCACCCCCTGCTCTAACACTCATGCCCTGGTGCCTAGCCCAGGCAGGAAACATAAGCAGTTTGAAACTTTGTGGTTTTATATTGAGCTTCCAGAAACTATAAATACATAAGAAACTGAAAAGTTAATCTAGTAAGGTTTCCTGAGTTAGTAAGTGCCATCTTAAAAGCAATCAGAAATGATCCTATAGATGAATTACAAATATATGTAAAGATTCATCAAGATGAGAAAAAGCTAAGATTTTTCCCCTCAAATATTACACACAAAAACTCAAAATTCTTACCATCATCTTTTCAAAAAGCTCCAGGATCTCATTCTGTGCCAGTGGCTTGGGAAGGTTTTCCATCTCTGAAGAGGCCAATGAGCATTCACTGCTTGCAAATGCAGTCTTCAGGCTGGAAAGTGGAGGTCTCTCTTTCTTACTTCCTGGAATTCTTATGCTGGCAAATTTGTCCAGCTACAAAGAGAAACATACATATAAGCACAAAATGTCTTCAGATTTACCTAATTCCAAAAGTAAACACATCAAGTACTGCCCATTACCGCAGCAGTAGGATTTTATCAAGAGGCATTTGGTATTGCAAGCGATTAGTATTATACAACATAGGATACAGCACCATGGTGTAATAAGTCAGGACTCTGCCTGCTGTGCTGGAGCCCCATATGGGCATGATTCTGAGACCCAGTTGCTTCACATCCAATCAACTTCCTGCTTATTGACTGGGAAAGCAGCGGAGATTGGCTCAAATCCTTGGGCCTCGCAATGCATGTGGGACACTCAAAGGAAGCTCCCGACTTCAGGTTGGTCCAGACTCAGCTGTTCTAGCCCTTCGGAGAACTAACCACAGGATGGAACATTTGTGTCTCTCCTCTCTCTCCATAAAGTTTTCAAATGAACATAAAGCTTAAAAACATAGTATGTGATCAAAAGTTTCAGTAAACTGTCTAAAAGCAGAAGAGCGCCCAGCAGCGTGGCCTAGCAGCTGAAGTCCTCTCCTTGAACGCGCCAAGATCCCATATGGGCGCCAGTTCTAATCCTGGCAGCTCCACTTCCCATCCGGCTCCCTGCTTGTGGCCTGGGAAAGCAGTTGAGGACGGCCCAAACCTTTGGGACCCTGCACCCGAGTGGGAGACCCAGAAGAAGTTCCTGGCTCCTGGCTTCGGATTGGCATAGCATCACCGTTGCGCTCACTTGGGGAGTGAATCATCGGATGGAAGATCTTCCTCTGTTTCTCCTCCTCTCTGTATATCTGACTTTCCAATAAAAAATAAATCTTTAAAAAAAAAAAAGCAGAAGAGAAAACATGCAATCCTCCAAAAGATTCCTTCAGATCTTAAAGTCACAATTATATACTTAAGATCCTGATGGCAGGGAACTTTGATAGATTAGGACATTAAACAGTTTTACAAAGGTAACTTAGCTAATTTAATGGTGGCACTGGCACCACACTACTACTTTGTGTCCTGCCCCCTTGTCCCCTGTGTCAAGTGTTCTTTTAATTATGCGTATTATCTCCTGGGGGCACAGGAATGGAGGGAAGTTAAGATTCATCAAGAATTGAGTCCTACTGATATCTTAATGATTTGTTAGCCTGATCAACAGCACATTTCTCTTTGCTGAAACTGCTCTGTTTTTAAGATTCCCTTTAGACCTATGAAGTGTTTGCTGATATTTGAAAATATGGGTATTCACCCATAGTTCTTTGAATTTCACTATTCAGTTCCTCAAACAACCCATATACACTTATACTCCAAGACTCACATTAACTTCATACTTGAGTCTTGCCTTTTTGATTATAGAATCATAACTTGAGAATCATGAACAAAGTATACCTAAACAGCACAATGATTATGTAAATTTCTCCTAATTAATGTATATGTTATCAAGCTGTTTTCACCAGTTTTTAGAGCGTAACTACACTGTTCATTATGATAGGTACATTTCTTTTCAATTTTTTAATTGGAATGTCAGATTTACAGAGAAAAGACAAAGATTTTCCATCTGTTGGTTCACTCCAAGTGGCTAAAACAGCAAAAGCTGAGCCAATCTGAAGTCAGGAGCCAGGAGCCTCTTCCAGGTCTCCCTTCACAGGTGCAGGGTCCCTAGGCTTTGGGCTGTCCTCTACTGCTCTCCCAGGCCACAAGCAGGGAGCTGGAAGGGAAGTAGAGCAGCCAGGATATGAACTGGCACCCACATGGGATCCCGATGAATGCCAGGCGAGCACTTTAGTCACTAGGGCACTGTGCCAGGCCAGCCACTTACAATTTTAATGAACCGCAGAAAGCTGTGTGGGTGCCAATGTGAGAAAATATAATGCTAAGGACCCATAACCATGAAATCCCTGTTTCAGCACAAGACTACATCCACAATCAACTCTGGTGTGGAGGCTTCAGCACCTGCATGGAGCAGGATGCCCAAGGATGAAGGTAGAGTGAGACAGCACGAGTTTACCACACAGGAGGGGTCTCTCCCACATGCAGGCAGCTCTCCTCTGCAGGCTATGGACTAGGAGAAAACCTGGGAGAAATGTCTATAAAATGCCTAGGGTGGCAGAGTCTATGACAGTTGTCATCTGAAGGCTGAGGGCACAATACCAGGTCAGTGAGAAATTTGCAATAAATAGTGCCAGAATAGAATCCAAAAATAACTATTAATCACAAAAATGGGCATCTGGGGGACAACATTTGGCACAGCTGATAAAGTTATCCATTGCAATGCCGACCTCTCATGTTGGAGCACTGGTCTGAGCTGCTCCACTTCAGATACTGCTTCCTGCTAATGCACCTGAGAAAAGAGTGATGATGGCTCAAGTGCTTGGCACCCTTCTACCCTCATGGCCAAGTGCCAGCTAGAGTTCCAGCATCCTGGCTTCAGGCCTGGCCCAGCCCTAGACACTGCAGCCATCTGGGAAGTCAAACAGAGGATGGAAGATGGATCTGCCTGTATGTCTGCGTGTATGTCTCTTATTCTCTCTCACCTTCTCTCTTGCTCTAGCTACCTTTCAAATACACATGTAAATACAATTTTTAAACGGGCTTCGAAACTTCACAGCCAGAATGATATGCAACAAATTTGGAAGCTCAGCTGTATAGTCAAACAGATGCCACATTCTCATTTCATGCCAATTCAAAGTAGCAACAAGGACTAAAACTAACTCAACCAGAAATCAAGTTAATTCAGTCCCCTACTCAAGCATGCACAAAGTTCAAGGGCATGCCTTCTCTGGAACAGAAATATTTGATTCTGCTTCCAGTACACTTAAATAAGGTGTTCCCAGTCAACTATTACTAGACACAAACAGGCAATAAAACATGGCCGAAGGACCAAAGAAAGAATTAGAGATGGCCCAGAGGTTGAATTAAAGATAAGCAGTTTAAAATATCAAGACAATGCTAGCAGATATAATAGAGTAGACACAATGGCTGAAAAATGAGGCATTTCATAGCAATAGCTCAGAAACGTAAAAAGCTTGGGAAAGAACACTTCATCTATTTTATCTGATCTGAAGACTTTATTAGATGAGATGGACATAGTCCTGTTCAGAATCAGTGAACTGAAACAGCTCAGGAGGAAGTGTCCAAACTAAAACACAAGAAAACACAATGGGCAAGGGAAAGAGGAAAGCAAACAAAAACCAAGGTCTGTGATGTGAAGGGAACACAGGTGCAGGAGCACGAGACAGTGACATGGCTCCAAGATACATTTCGGAAGATTATTAACTTTCCAAGATGTGTAGCACACACCCAAGAAGCTCAGCAAAATTTGAAAACATGTCTTCCCTCAAAAGAGAAAACCCACATACCTAATTCAAATTGTTAGAGGAAGCCACAGAAGTGCAATCAGAAAAATAGATTAAATAAAATAACTATCATAGTGCACTACTTTAAGATTTATTTTTATTGGAAAGTCAGAGGAAGATCATCTGTCACTGATTGACTAGCCAAGTGGCCACAACAGCCAGGGCTGAACTGATACAAAGCCAGGAATCTGGAGCTTCCTCTGGGTCCCCCACATGGGTGCAGGATCCCGAGGGTTTGAGTCATCCTTGACTGCTTTCTCGGCTACAAGCCGGAATCTGGATGGGAAGTGGGGCCACTGGGATTAGAACCGGCACCCATATGGGAGCCTGGCACATGCAAGGCAAGGAATTTAGGCACTAGTACCATGCCGGGCCCATGACAGAATCTTCAATGTGCTAAAGGGCCTTAATCATAAGATGGTATATGCAGGGAAAGTAGCTCAGAAGTTGAAGCAAAAAAGGATACTTTGAGGTAGACAAAATTGACAGCCTGTTTCAAGCAGACCTATCCTATAAGAAATATTAAAGCAGGCTTACAGGCCAAAAGGAATTAGTACCAGGCTAATGCCAGATCTACAGAAGAGAGAAGCCATGGAGAGATTTCCCCATTGGATGTGGGTGGTATGAAGGTAGGGGCTATATAGGGCTTATGTCAAACAGGCAGAGCAGGAAAGCAATACAGAAAGTGTAGCAATACATACATACATACAACACCTTACAGTCGCAAAGAGTAATACTCTAACATATGTACTCTAGTCTGAAATTATCCCCACATGAATATGAAGTTACCATCGCTATAGATATTTCTATTCTAATTCTTGATATTTGTTTTTCAAACATGAAGGTATACTGCCTGGTGCGATACCTCAACAGCTAAAGCCTCACCTTGCAAACACCAGGATCCCATTTGGGTGCTAGTTCCTGTCCCTCCTGCTCCACTTTCCATCGAGGCCCCGTGCCTGTGGGCTGGGAAAGCAGCAGAGGACAACCCAAGGCTTTGGGACCCTGCAACTTCAAGGGAGACCCAGAATAATCTCCCGGCTTCTGGCTTCACATCAGCTCAGCTCAGTTTAGGACACTGTAGCTATGTGGGGAGTAAACCAGCAGAGAGGATCTTTGTCTCTCCTTTTTCTCTGTAAATCTTATCTGCCTTTCCAATAAAAATTTTAAAAACCTTTAAAGTTAAAAAAAAAGGGGGGGGGGCCGGAGGCGCGGCTAGCAGCTAAAGCCCTCACCTTGAATGCACTAGGATCCCATATGGGCGCCAGTTTTAATCCTGGCAGCTCTACTTCCCATCCAGCTCCCTGCTTGTGACCTGGGAAAGCAGTTTGAGGATGGCCCAATGCCTTGGGATCCTGCACCCATGTGGGAGTCCTGGAGCAAGTTCTTGGCTCCTGGCTCCTGGCTCCTGGCTCTGGATTGTCACAGCTCTGGCCGCTGTGCTCACTTAGGGCGTGAATCATCGGACGGAAGATCTTCCTCTCCGACTCTCCTCCTCTCTGTATATCTGACTTTGTAACAAAAATAAATAAATCTTTTTTAAAAACACACAAAAATTAGGCCAGCATTGTGGCAGAGCACATTAGGCAATATCAGCCTGCCAGTCTGCCCCAGGTACTCTACTTCTGATCTACTTCATTCCCTGCAGAAGTGCCTGAGAAAGCAGATAACAACCCAAGTATTTGGGAAGCTGCCATGCACCTGGAAGACCGAGATGGCACTCCAGATTAATAGCTATAGCCTGACCCAATCCTGGTTGTACTAGTATATGGGGAGTGAGCCAATATATGGAAGATTTCCAAGTAAATATATTTTAGTTGTAGTTGTTTGAAAGGTATTGTTCGAGAAGAGATAGATTTTCCATCCATTGACTCACAATGTCTGCAGCTGGGCTATGCTGAAGCCAGGAGCCTGCAATTCCATATGTATCTTCCACCTGTGTGTGGGGCCCAAGGATTTGCTCCATCTTCCATTGCTTCCAAAAGTGTTAACAGGAATACTTCATTAGAAGCCAAGTAGCTGATAGGACTCAAAACAGCACCAATATGAATGCCAGCACTGGTTTAACCTATTGTGCCATAATCTTTACAAGACAAGTAGACAAAGACAGTATTTTAAGGAAAACTCACTACTTTAGAAGCATCATGTAACTGTGAAATCCCCAATGCAGGAGTTACTATGACTTACCCTCACATACACATACTCCCCCACAGAAAAGATTGAATATACCAAATTTATGAAATTAAGCAAATCATTAATGCAACATCAATATTATAAATAAGCATGTCAGTAATTGATCAGAGTATGCTTAAGCACCTCACAAGTTAACATGCAAATATATCCAGGAGTTCTATCAGTGACAGAAGACATCAGAAAAGTGTAGTTTTATCCAAAAAATTTAAGTCACTAAAAACTGAAAATATCACAGTCTAATATTTATAGAGCCCATTCTAGATGTCAGGCACTAGGCTAAAAACTTGAAATGCAGCATCATGCTGGATAGGATTATCTCATCCTTACAATGAGAAAACTGCATGTCTGAATAATAAAGGGAAAACTGCAAAAACATTTACACATAAAAAATTCATAGTATTTAGCTTATAAAATAGCATAATGGAGAGAAAAACTCACTATTGTTTCCAAAAAGACTAGGTTTCTATCAATAAATAATGATTTGTGAAAGTAACAATAAAATAGATTTAGCACACCTCTCCTGCATGCTTAGCACCTAAACTGTAGAAGATTGGGTTTTACTCAAAAGGAAAAAACACACACATATTAACACTAGCACAAGCTGGCTAAAGGCAAGACAGGGTAAATTAGCTTATCTTTCTCCCAGGTTTAGATCTACACAGAAACTAAGAACAGTATGAGACGAAGGATCAATCAGCATTTCATATTTCCAATATAATGCTTTTATTTGCTTTCCCTCATTTGAAGGGATGAAAGAGTAAGGAACCACAGAAGGACAACAATGAATTGGATCTTCTGACTTCCTTACTCGCACAGCCAAAGCACCCCCAGGTAATGTGATGAGTACCCCAAGTCGATTCCGCAGAATCTGGGCGCAGTTACGAGGCTAGGTACAGAGTGAGCCTTCCTAGTAAATCATTCCTAATGTCCTAAACAATTTTTTATTTTTTAAGGAGATGCCCCTATGACTCCACTCACAGAAAGGAAAAATTATTCCAAGTTTATCTTTCATGGAATTGAGCAATTAGCTAAAAGCAAGGCACAAAAGAACATACCAGCAAACTTGAAAAACTTCCCATTTCAGTTTTTCATGAAATTCTTCTGTTGGAGTCGAGTTAAAAACGGCCCCAATAGATGAGGCATACAATTCACCTTGAAGCACTGGTTAGCCACATAAAGGACTGAGGGAGTGTCATGATGCTACTTGGCAGTGGTATTTTACACTTAATATGGCTTTGACTGAGATGCACTAAGTCTAATAAATTAATATCACTTATCGTCAGGGGAAGTCAAATGAGCATCCTACTGAGTATTATCTCCACACTGAATAATCACACTGATAATCAGTAATGAGAGTTCAAATAAAATTAATTGAAAAACTAGGCTACCACACACTTAGACTGATGGAATCATGACTCTTACGAAGGACTATACTATTATAGCAACATGGGGAAAACCTGTCGAGGGGTGGGATCTTGTGGGCAGGGGGGAAAATCTCAGTCCCTACAAAACTGCACCATTAAACTCATGAAGTCAAAATAAAAATTTAAGGAAAATAAAAAGGCTACCAAAGGTGGAAAAAACCCTTATCTGGATCTAGCTATAACATTATAAGAGTAATGGAGGTTTTCACTATTATGACATTTTAAATATCGGACTAGTGATTTTAAAATTCATTTCACAAATATGATAAACCATGCATACAGACTTTAATTATCCTGGAGTGTGAAGTTCTCAAAGTTTCTACCATTTAATCAATTCTGTCAAAACACACCTGAAAAACAGACCAGTGATTGCTGGAAATCAATTTTCAGGCAACCTTGCATTTAAAAGTCTACAACAACTTCACTAATAGTTTGGCTCTTGAATTAACTCCATTACAGTGCTGGCAACATGATCATACAAGCATGGCTCAAGCACTGCTTCTAAATCCTGACCAGCCATTCATCTGCTGTGTTGTCATAAACTACTGAAAATTTCTGGATCATATCCATCAGAGTGGATGGAAATAAAACCTTTCTTCACTTTTCAGCTTTCAGGTGAAAACCTCAAATGCCTTCCCTGACTACCAAAAAGTGACCCATGAACTCACCCCATTCTGTATCACAGTGTACAATATAATCCCCTCAAATGACTTGTGAAAATCCAGTTTTTGTGCATTGTTATTGCTTTTTCACTAATATACAGAAAAGCCACCAACCCTCTTAGTCTAAGTCTCCAGCCTCTCCATATACCATGGAAATTATGGAATTTGATTTCCAAGACTAGATAGATCATAATAGATTTTCTTCCTCCTTGAATCACACAGAGGTATCGTCGAACACTCAATACCTGAGCCCTTGCACAAAAAAAAAAAAAAAAAATCAACACTTAACAGTCGCTTGAATGAACTGTCTCCAGATTCCAGTCCACCCCTTATCTCTGGCCAATTTTACTTCAATTTCAGGGACATCAAGCTAATGCTACCTAACTAATCAACTGCCATTTCCTGATCCACTAAGATAAATGATCAAGTTTTAACTAAGTTTTGGAGTCATTTGTTACATACCAAAAGAAAACTATTATGTTACATATCAATTATACAGTGTTGTATTTTCAGCATACAGTGGAGCACATGGCAGACAGCGAGCAGCTGATAGATTAATACTTGTTCAAAGTATGAATGATAAATAATACAGGATAAAGAATAAAATAAATAATGCCATCCCTGCAAGTACTTGCCACTTTAATGGTGGAGGAAAAATAGCAAAATAAAGAAACAATTGTAATTTGAGGTAAAATATTAAGTGCCCCTCAAAAAAAAATTAGCAATAACTAGGAATGAACAATGAATCTGGAGTGAAGGTAGCATTTTAAGAGTAGATTTACAAACAGGTTCATCACAGAATCCTATAAGGTGGATGTGAGAACTACGCAGGATGGTGCATGTTAAGCAGTATGTCTGCCTGTTGCAGCATCTTCATTAAATGCTAGCGATATCATTGTTACCAAGACACCACTGCGAGAAGAAAAACTGTCCATTAGGCACAGGATTAAGCCACCACGTGCAATACAGGATCGCATACCAGACAAGCGTCAGCTGAGAGACTTCTAAACCCAACTCCCTGTTATCACACACCTGGGAAAAAACTAAGACAGTCCCCAGCATTTGGGTCCCTGCCATACACATGGGATGCCTGGATGGAGCTTCAGGCTCCTAGCTTCAGGCCTTACCCAGCCCCAGACATTGCAGCCACTTGAGGAGTGAACCAATGAATGCAAGTTGTGTCTATGTTTTTCAAATAAAGTAAGTCTTCACAAAAGACTTAGCTACCTACTTCTAGGTTCAACAAGCTACCTATCCTCGTATTGGGTGACAATGTTACCACCCAGTAACTAACCATATCGTCCCACAAACTAGTGTATTCTGACTTTAATACTGCCATGTGTCAAAGGGATTTTAGTTTTACATACGGATTGATGAAATTTATAAAATGTATTTAGCCAGAGGCTTTGTAAATTCATTACACTCCCCACCATCACCAAAAATACCTAACCATGTTAAACTTTATTAATGTTTAATAAAATGCTATCCAAAACCTTTCATAAACAGAGAAAGAGCACAAGTATTAGCTGGAAAGTTACAACATGCAGTACGTTTTCTACAGTCTACTACTCTGTCATGGAACAGCTTTTGCAGCTGCCTTCCTACGGAAGAACTGAGGTCTCCTACCAACCATCACAGCCCAGTTTGCTGATCACAAGTTGAGCCTTAGGATAAGATTTTACAGTTACGTAAGTTTCAGATGACTGCAGCCTGAGACAACAATTTTGGACTTTAACTCAAGAAAAGACCTCAAACCAGAACCATCTTGTTGAGCTGTTACCAAATTTAAAGTACCTTGTTATTCTAAGATATTAAGTTTGGGGAAACCATGTTACTTGTCAATAAAGAATTAGCATAGTGCTCCTTACAAAACACTTCCAACTGCCTAAAATATGTATCGTTACAAAAAATATCTAAAAGCTGACATATTACCCAAGTCATCAATGGCACATTAAACAAAAGGGAGTAATAGCCAGTCTCCTTTCAACACACAATGTTGAATATAAACCACATCCCAAATAGCAGTTGATGAAAACGAAGAATATTGTTTTCCAGGAACATAATGGAATCGACCAGAGATCCTTTGGTGGCCCATGGATTTCAAATTAGGAGGTACCGGTAGGTGGATATGCATTTGTAACAGAAGCACTGGAGGAAAAAGGCAATGCATTCATGAATCAGTAAGAGGAACTGTAAGTCCCAAAGCAGAGATCAACAAGGAGGAATCCAACAGGTTGTATACTCTGATGGTTTGTGCTTCAAAAAGAGCTGGAGGCTTTTGAAGGAAGCAGCCACCAGGAAAATAAAGCCATCAAAGAATATCCAGGTTTCAATTAGAGCAACAAGAAAAGAGAACATTCAAAGAACATAAGAGACTTTGAGTTCCAAAGGGCAGGGTAGGAGGGTTTGGGAAGCCTGGAGGAGTTGAGAGATATTGTCAGTTTAGAAGGATGAAGGGCCAGAGTGGGGAGAGAAGCAAAAGGGTGCTCACTGATACCCGAATTGATTATGACTTCTGAGGTTGACTCAGAGCAGTGGCAAGGTGACTGGAATGGTGGTAACTTCATGTTTATATGTTAAGTTTTGTTAAGCTATGTGGACTGTCCCTTACCGATTCATGTTCTCTGACTTCATTGCCATTACCCTGGAAGAGATCATTGGGTAACAGCAGTTGCAGCCACCTCAGCTATTGAGGCCTTCACTGGCCCTCTTACCCACACCACTCAGTTCTCTACACTGACAGCATCTTGATCACACATACACACCCACAGCAAGCCTAATTATATGCCTCACACGTGCACTTAATACGTTCCAACAGCTCCCCAATAATCTGAAGATGACACTGAAACATAGCTCAAAGGTGTTTTTGATCAGTCTCTTTCCGATTCAGTCATCTTACACTATGATCTAGGTAAAATAGAACCTTGAGTCTCTAAACATGGCATGTGGTTCCACATGCCTAGAACCTCAAATTCCATCCCTAATTTCAACTCAATCTTCAGTTCTCACTTTAAGCTATAGCTGAACAAACCCTTTCAATTCAAGAATGGGTTGGCTGCTCAGAACACTTGCCATTTTGTAGTATTTATGCTATGCTGAAACTGTTAACACCTGCTTCAGTAAATAGGTTAAGTCTGAAGAATAAAGATTGCTCTTATACTAAACCAGCCCTTGGGACTTAGCCTAGATCTAAGCATATACTGGATGTTCTATTAATATATTAAGGTGAGTAAGTTAATAATTAGCTACCTATCCTCTAGGCCTAAAATATTAGCCTTTGCTTCTTGCAGTGTAAATCTTTCTCAAGGATATGTTAAACAGTGTATCAATACAAATGACAAGTTTTATGCCTTTTCAGATATTCAATTAGCACAAACTCTACCCAACACTAAGTCACAGAGCTAAGTCCACCTACACTAAACATAAGTCCGAATATCTATAATTACCACAATGATGTAAAGTGGCAAAGAAAACACCCATTCAAATAAAATGAACAGGGCCTACTGTGATGGTTCAATGAGTAAATCTCCACATTGCAAGCATTGGGACCTCATTTGGGTGCCAGTTCTCATTTTGGTTGCTCCATTTCCTGACCAGATCTCTGCTTGTGGCCTGGGAAAGCAGTGGAGGATAACCCAAAGCCTTGGGACCCTGCACACACATGGGAGACCTGGAATAAGCTCCTGGCTCCCAGCTTTCGATCAGCACAGCTCCAACTATCGCAACCATTTGTTGAGTGAACCAGCAGATCGAAGATCTATGTCTCTCCTCTCCGTAAGCCTGATCTGCCTTTCCAATAAAAATAAGTGGAGGGCCTGGTGCGATGGCGTAGTGGTTAAGGTCCTCGCCTTGCACACCCGGGATCCCATATGGGTGCCGGTTCTAGTCCCCACGGCCCGCTTCCCATCCAGCTCCCTGCCTGTGGCCCTGGAAGGCAGTCGAGGACGGCCTAAAGCCTTGGGACCCTGCACCCGTGTGGGAGACCTGGAAGAAGTTCCTGGTTCCCAGCTTCGGACCGGCCGTTGCGCTCACTTGGGGAGTGAATCATCGGGTGGAAGATCTTCCTCTCTGTCTCTCCTTTTTTTTAATTGGAAAGGTGGATATAAAAAGAAGTGGAAGGAACAAAACTTTAAATGGCAGATAAAACTTTGGAGTCTTTGCATCTTATTAGAAGTGCATTTTTTATGTGTTATTGACATTACATAATTGAGAGAAAGTAAAGTAACACTATTAGGAAATCATTTTATTTAAACCATAGTTTAATTTTTCCCCTACACAAAAAATCTGGCCTATGGAACGGTTACAAAAAATACGATGTAATGTTTTTTAAAATCCTCTGAAAACATCAACAATCGCTTTCTCCTAGCAACCTGACCTGATTCCATTAAGAATCTATTTCACATTCCTCAAGAATACAGAATTACAAATAACTTAATCTTGCCCAAATTTTAACATCCTGAAAACTCGAAGTTCTGTTCAGCGTCAATTCTTCCAATAAAGCCGACCTCACTTTGAACAAGTTATAATAAATTGCTCCAGCACCCAACATCCTTCATTGCAAGTACTGACTGTGTACACAAGTGTTTTCTTATGGTTCAAGGGTAGACATTCTTACCCATTATTGTATTCCTAAAATAGCCACTAGGTACTAAGTGCTTAATAAGTGGACAAAATGAACCAACAAATCTGAACACCCTAGTACATTTTAGTCTTATTCAATTCTGAGAGCTCTTAATCATATTCCCACGTTTCTACTGATTTGAGGAGGAGCTCTCTAAACTGCCCATAAATATTTAAAGACTCTAAGATAGCACTTAAGTGTTAGTACTGTAAATCTAAGTACAGGAAATCCTAATTAACCTGTATTAATGGGCTGTCAAAGGCCCACCTGAATTAAACACAAGTTTTTGTAAGATTAGAAGTAGCTATGTATTTTGCCACACATACTCAGCCGCTCCGGTCCTGAGCTAGTATTGCTACTGTTGAACACTGAAGAATGTTTTGTATAGTGTCACAGAAACTTCCTTTGCTGACATTTTTTATTAAATAAAATTTAAGTTAATAAAAATGTAAAATGAACTTGTAGTATGGTACAGAAATTCTTATAGCCAGCCAGAAAAACTCTTAGCTTAAAAGTTTAAGTTCTAGCACCTAAGCAATAAAGCAAATTCAGACAATCAAAATTCTTATTCTCTTTCATAAACATTTCTCATTTAACATATTTTTAAGACAGATCCAGACTGGTATAGGGAAAGTTTACAGGCCGTCAAAGCACACTCCTATTAAGTTACATTCAATTAAGCAATACAGTTTTGATTGAGCCCATCTCCAAGACCACCAAGGAATACGCAGAAATTGTGTGGCAATAGCTGTTGCATTGGGTGTCTGGAGGTCCACAGTACAGTGAGGAGGTCCCCAAAATGGCAGGTAAAAGCTTCTGAGAACATTCAGTGGACTCCCTATCCAAGCCGGCAACATACAGTGGCTCTAAGACTCCATGAAAACTTTGAGGGGCTGCTATGAAAGTGGCTGACCTTCAATAAATGTAGTTATATTTAGGAAAGCTAGATTAGAACGCCAGTTTTGGTGTTTACTATTTGAGTTTCTGTAAGTAACTTAGATTTTGAGCTTTAGAATTCCTGTGTATTGGGCTTGCTAAAGGGACCTAGTGTGTTAAAAAATATATTTGTATGTTTGATAAACCATGAATTCCTAATATTAGCAGCATAGCAATGTTCACTTTTAAATTGGAAATGTAATTCACATCGAATGTACTCTACCAGTAGTTGTCACAGATATGGCACTAATACTTTATCCATTCTATTGTATTTAAAAAAGTGATATAGGAGATGGAGGGAGATAACGGGGAAGATCTTCCAGGGGACAGCACGATGGCTCAATTAGTTAATCCTCTGCCTACAAGTGCCAGTGCCCCAACTGGGTGCCAGTTTGTGTCCCAGCTGCTCCACTTGGCACCCAACTCCCTGCATATGGCCTCTGATAGCAGCAGAGGACCCTGCACCCAGATGGGCAAACCAGAAGCAGCTCCGTAGCTCCTGGTTCACTCTCAGCATCGCAGTCATTAAGGATGAACCAGCAGATGAAAGATCTGTCTCTCCCCTCTATAAATATGCCTTTCCAATAAAATTTAGAATAAAAGTACCTCAGCTACTTGGACTGGAAGCAGTGCAATAGTGAACATGGTTTTGATACTGAATGCCAGTGTTGTAAGCATCAATTTTACCTGCTGCCAAACACTAGCCCATCAGTTTCTTCTACAGTGAAGAATACACTTACCATACATCTTCCAACCAAAAGAATAGTACTCAAAAGTTCATAGCAAGATAGACTCACATCTATCACCATACACTAAGATCCAATGTACATGGATAAAAGACCTAGACCTACATCCAGAAACCTTCAAACTCTTGCAAGAAAATGTAGGAAATACCCTGCAAGACCTAGGAGTAGGTCCCGACTTTCTAAGAAGGACACCAAAAGCAATAGCAGTTAAGAACAGAATAAACAAATGGGACCTCATCAAACTAAGAAGCTTCTGTACAGCAAGGGAAACAATCAATAAAGTAAAAAAGCAACCCACAGAGTGGGAGAAGATCTTTGCACACTACATAGGCGATAGGGGGCTAATTTCCAGAATATACAAAGAACTTCAAAACAACCAAAACACCAAAACAAACAAGCCACTCAAGAAATGGGCACGGGAAATGGGCAAACATTTCACAAAGGAACAAGTCCAAATGGCAAACAAACATATGAAAAAATGCTCCAGTTCCCTGGCAATAAGGGAAATCCAAATTAAGACACCGGTGAGGTACCACCTAACACCAGTAAGATTGGCCCACATAAAAAAGAACACCAACAACACTTGTTGGCGAGGATGCGGGGAAAAGGGAACCCTACTCCACTGCTGGTGGAGCTGCAAATTGGTACAGCCTTTATGGAAATCAGTCTGGAGAACACTCAAACAACTCAAAATCTACATACCATATGACCCAGCAATAGCACTCCTAGGAATATATCCAAAACACCTGTTTCACAACAAACCAACATGCATCCCTATGTTCATAGCAGCACAATCAGTAATTGCAAAAACATGGAAGCAACCAAAATGCCCATCAGCAGAAGATTGGATAAGAAAGCTTTGGTTCATCTACTCCATGGAATACTACTCAGCTATTAAAAAAGCAAAATGCAGTTCTTTGTGGCTAAATGGGCACAACTGGAAACTATAATGCTAAGGGAAATGAGCGAATCCCAAAAGGTTAGATACCACATGTTTGCCTTGATTTAACCTGTAATTTCTGTTTGGTTGTTTGTTATTTTTTGAACCTGTCATTGATACTGTCTCAACCCAGATGTTTTGAAGAATTGAACTTGCATTATTTTTAACATTGTTTACTCAATACTATTTCAATTAATTCCATAATGTTGTATATTGATGCTGAGGTTTTGTTTGGGGTTTTAACTGACCGGAACTTTACTGTTAGCTCTACCTTCAGACCAGAGAAGGTCTCCCCAAGAGGCCACTGAACTTATCTGGACAATAAGATGCTGGACTTTATGCTTGGTAGATGCTTGCAATGAAGGAATCTCAACTGAACTTGAACTGTGGTTATGCAGCAAGGTGGAGGTATCCACTATGCGGGGAGGGGTATGGGAGGGGTGGGGGGAGTCCCCAGTGCCTATAAAACTGTATCACATAATACAATGTTCATAACAATAAAAAAAAAAGTAAAAAAAACAGTTCATAGCAGGCCCTGGCGGGATAGCCTAGAGGCTAAAGTCCTCGCTTTGCAAGCACCAGGATCCCATATGGGCACCAGTTCTAATCCATGCCCAGTGATCCCGCTTCCTATCCAGCTACCTGTTTGTGGCCTGGGAAAGCAGTCGCAGACACCCCAAAGCCTTGGGACCCTACACCTGCCTAGGAGACCCAGAAAAAGCTCCTGGCTCCTAGCTTCAGATCAGCTTAGCTCCAGCCATTGAAGCCATTTGGGGAGTGAGTCAGCAGATAGAAGATTTTTGTCTCTCCTCTGTGGTTTTCATTGCTGTCAGGTATACAATCCTTTTAAAGTTCATTGCAGTTTTTGCTGTTGTGAGTAAAATTGCCAACTCAAATTATTCAGTTAAATACAACAATGGTAGTGGAACCAATGAACCAGACACAAAAGCAACAAACTGAGTTGATGTATATGAAGCTAGCAAATTATTTGTTAGTACAGAAAGCTGGTTTTTGTCTAAATGCAGGATAAAATTGACAAGAATTACTTAATATGACTAATGTACAACCAATTACACACATTTATAATTTCCAGTTCCACCCCCAAAATCAGTACATTGGATGTGAATTACATATCCAATTTAAAAGTGAATATTACTAACAATGCCACTAATATTAGGAAATCATGGTTTATCAAGCATTTTTTGCAAACTTTGTCCCTTTACAAGCCCAATACACAGGAATTCCAAAGCTCATAACCTAAATTACTTACAGAAATTCAAATAGTAAATACCAAAACTGGCATTCTAATCTAGCTTTCCTAAATAACTACCTTTAGTGAAGGTCAGCCACTGTATCATAGCTTCCCCTAGCTTTCCATGCACACTAATACTCACCTTTAATAGTTGTACTAGTCAACCACTTTTGGATTAAGGAATCCGTGTAGTGGTTTAGGTCACTTAGAGACATTCCCCAAATGGCTACAGTGGAAAGGGCTGGGCCAGGCCATAGTCAGGAGCTTCTTCCAGGTTTCCCACGTGGATACAGTTAGCCAAGCGTTCCCAGGCACTTCAGCATGGTACTGGAACTGAAGTGGGTAAGCCAAAACTCAAACTTGCACCTACATAGGATGCCTGTGCTGCAGGTGATAGCTTAATTCACTATGTCCATTTGAAGTGGAGGCCCATTCATATAAAAGAAATGAAAAGGAGTGAAGAAAAGTAGAATGGAATGAAGTGGGGGAAGAAATCTATTACTCCTAAAAAGACTAAACTTACTAAAATTTGTTTTAAAAGCTCAGAGGCTTAGTTCACTACAAAAGATGACTTACCTTGAGGTTCTAATGAAAAAACAAACTGATAATCTTTGCTGTATGTTACACAAGAAATTATAATGCTGGCTTCGATGGATGAAAGATGAAGAGGAGTGTTATACAGAAGTGGTTATGGTGAATAACATAGGAACGAGCAATCAAACTCCTCGACTGCAACACTGTTCCATGGACCTTGCATGGGATAGGGCCATATGGCTACATCCATACACATTTTCCTCCCTGAATTGCTTTCAAGTCTTTCCCTCCTTCTCCCCCTCCTGTCAAACTTTTTACCCCATAAGGAAAGTCAGCTTATGAACCCAAGTATTACTACAGGAAGCTTATGAATTAAATAAGGCATCCTTTACGTTTATATTACCTTAGTATCTTGAACTGAACTTCACACAAAATGCTCACATATCTGTAGAACAAACACCACGTAACTATGCCTAGGAATTAACATTACAGTAAGTCTTCATTCTCTTAAACAAAACAGTGTCCTGTAGTATTTGAATTGCTATCAATTGAATAACTCAAATTTGAAGGGATTTTAAGACCAATAAATGTTAATCCTTCCATGATCATTTGATGTTTTAGTGTTTTTCAAACATGACTACAACACCTGTCTGCAACATGCATCAAGGCCTTTCCCAAAACAAGTTTTCACATTAAAATTTAACTGGGAAGCCCACACCCAACACCTATGTTGTACAGATGGTAAACTAGAAAACATTTCCAGCATGTATCAAAGAAGCATGAGAAGCAAAGGTTTCGGAGTTCTAACGCACCAGAAATAGTTTAAAGAACCCTCAAAGCATGCAGCCTCCCTTTCCTTTCCGAGTTCTGAAATGATCTGGAACACACATTCCCTGCAAGACTCAGCTGCTAGTGTCACATCACGTCTCTGTCCATACATTAGGAAATATTTTTAAAGGGGTAAGAACAAGAACCGAATGCAGCTGTTCAACACACTTCAGGATAAATCTAACCCACCAAAACCTTATGAGGAAAGCAGAGAAAAGTAGAAGCAATCCTGCCTTACAAATAAGTGAGCAAATAGCCAATTTGCCACGGCCAGAGAGTTAAGTAACCATAAAGCTGTCCTTCAATTTTTTTTTAGGTTTGTTTTTATTGGAAAGGCAGATCTACACAGAAGAAGTGACGGAGACAAAGAGGTTTTGCATCTGCTGTTTCACTGTTCAATTGGCCAAAATGGCTGCAATTGCTGGAATTGATCCCATCCAGAGCCAGGAGCTTCTTCCAGGTCTCCTACATGGGCTCAGGAACCCAAAGCCTTGGGCCAACCTCCACTGCTTTTCAAAGCCATTAGCAGAGGGCTGGACCAAAGGTGGAGCAGTTGGGACACAAACCAGTGTCCATACAGGATGCTGGCACTTGCAGGTGGAGCATTTAGACAAATGAGCCATTGCACCAAACCCTCGACACAAATCTTGTAACCCTAAATCTAAAGCCTCTCTCCACATTGCATTAGCTTGCAAGAAAAATCAGACAATTTACTGTCTGATATCTCCTGTTTAAGATGCAATGCTGGGGCCCGGCGCGGTGGCGCAAGTGGTTAAGTCCTCGCCTTGCACGCCCGGGATCCCATATGGGCGCCGGTTCTAATCCCGGCAGCCCCGCTTCCCTTCCAGCTCCCTGCCTGTGGCCTGGGAAAGCAGTTGAGGACGGCCCAAAGCTTTGGGACCCTGCACCCGTGTGGGAGACCCGGAAGAGGCTCCTGGCTTCGGATCGGCATAGTATCGGCCCGTTGCGGCTCACTTGGGGAGTGAATCATCGGATGGAAGATCTTCCTCTCTGTCTCTCCTCTCTGTATATCCGCCTTTCCAATAAAAAATAATAAAAATAAATCTTTAAAAAAAAAAAAAAAAAGATGCAATGCTGAGTCTCAAACCTCCATAGCAATGGATCCAGCTACCGAAGGTTACCTACCTGTCTGTTCCTTCCCTGGCCTGCTCAAAACAAACAGTGGCAGTGAGCACAGAGCAGTTCAATCCTCAAGTCTTCATGAAGAAGGGCAGGTAGGAACCCCAGGAAGACACATTCGACAGGACAGCAGCAATGAGGCAATAGTCCACAATCTACACAGATGCTCCCAGAGTGGGAGAGGGCTCTTTGACAAAACTTCCACATCCAGGACAAAAGTTAAGACTCCATCTATACTAAGCTAGACCAGGGCCACTGCAGGTCTAGATCCATAGAAACCACAATGCCAGGCAGGTTATCGAAATAATTTGTTTACAACAACCAGTACCATAAAAGGGGCAGGAGAAAGTGAAAAGTAATAAAATGCTAATAATGTTGCAAGTAACAATCCAGACACAGGAAGTATTAACACCACATTCGTCTCTTCTTTGAAAAGGTTTAAGCTACTAAAACAGATGCTATGGTGCTAAAAATATGCACAAAGCATAATAGGAAACAACCCAAAGTTTGTGAGGGAAGAGGGAAGGAATGGGAAAAACTGGGGGAAAAGCCAAGAGGAAAAATCCAACTGTTAATACACAACACTGCATGATGGATCCTGCAATGGCCTGTCAAGCTACTCCACAATACTTTCTAGAACTCGGCAGGGATGGCATCATGCCCGAGCAGTCATATAAATAAGTCCATGAAAAAAATTCGGGACATACTTAAAATATACATAACAACCAAGAAACAATGAAGTACTAATATACACAGTGATGTGGATAAGCCCTGGAAAATATAAAGCTACGTGAGAACAGTCACTTATCAGAACACTCATTTCTGAAATCTGCAAGATAGGCAGCACATGCTTCAAACCAAAGTGCCTAGGCCTGGTAGAACTGAAGAAAAC
The DNA here is from genome assembly GCF_017591425.1 of Ochotona curzoniae. Lineage (NCBI taxonomy): Eukaryota > Metazoa > Chordata > Mammalia > Lagomorpha > Ochotonidae > Ochotona > Ochotona curzoniae. The sequence goes on along the minus strand of NW_024466502.1, from coordinate 34,129,079 downwards.
TAGCAACAATTTGCTAGTCATTTTTAATAATGCTGAAATTAGTTGTGGTGATGGCTGAATACTTGTGAATATACGAGAAACCACTAAATTATACACTTCAACTGCAATTTAAATTCTATGCCACATGAGTTAAATTTCAATGGAGGTGTTACAAACACACCAATATCAAAGTTCATAAAATCATGGACCATTGAATGCAGTAAGCAAGGCAGAATGAGACAAGCCGCAGGTGCCCCACTTGCCTGCTGGGCATCCTTGAGTTCCTCACCTCAGCCTCACCGTCCTCAGCAGTGAAACCAATGCTCCTGTTACTCCACACTGCGTTCATTTCCCAATCCCAGTACAGTCACATGCAGCAGGACACTACTTCATTGAAAATCAGCATCTACCATGAAGACAGGTGGTCAGTGATACCACCCAGGTCTGTAGAAGGCTACTCTATGAAGTTCATACAAAATCAAAATTCCCTAACACCACATTGAAAAAAGTCACCATTGTGTAACAGCATGTGACTATAAATTGAAAAATGTGTTCTCCAGGAAATTTCATGGAAATATGCTTTTCTTATGAATAAAGCACATCAACCCTCTACTTGAATTTCAAATCATGTCAAGTTTTATGTCTCATTTGTCTTTATATCTCCTTGACCACATTTCTGGGCAGTGAAGCACCTTTTTCCTTTATACCACGCTTACATATTTTCGGTGCTGTTTGAAAAACAAAAAATATATATATTTTTTTATTCAAAAATAAGAGTACAGAGATGACAGGGGAGAGAATCTTCCATTCATTGGTTCACTTCCTAGATAGCCATGACAGCCAAAACTGGGCAGGTCTAGAAGTGGGAGCCAGGAGCTTCTTCAGGGTCTCCCACATGGAACGAAGGCCCCAGACTTAGGCCATCCTCTGCTGCTTTCCCAGGCCATCAGCAGGAGCTGAATCAGAAGTGGAGTCACGAGGACCAGAACAAGCACTAATAGAAGGGCAGTGTCACAGGCAGAGGACTCACCTCCTATAGCACCACACCAGTCCCTCTTCATTGTTTTGCCATTAACCATTAATTATACTCAAAAATATTCTCAGAATTTAATATGAAAGTCTACACTGCTAAGTGGTATTAATCCACTTAAAAACCATTGGTTTTTCAAGGGTATAGAATCAACTACACCTGTTTCTCATTTTTAAACAAAAAATTCATAAGGCTAGCATTGTGGCATAGCAAGAACCCTCCACCTGCATAACTAGCATCCCATATGGACATAAAGTCTTGGTTGTTCCATTTGTGATCCAGTTCCCTACCACTGCACCTGTGAAGAAAGCAGTGAAAGATGGCCCAAACCCATGTACCCACATCAGACCAGAAGCAGCTCAGGGCTCCTGGCTTCAGCCTGGCCCAGCACATGAAGGATTCCGTTTTCCTCCCCTATAACTGCCTTTGAAACAAAAAAATATATATATTTTAAAAAGTAATGCACAATATTTTAGTCTGGTTTACTTCAATTCGCAACAACCTATTCCTGCAAAGCTGTTATCTTCAGCTGCTTTTTTCTACCTTTTTTTTGAAGTATGTAATTCATCTCTAAAGAATGGGAGCTGATTTGGATGATTCAAAGTTGACTAACAAATTATAATGAAACAAAATTTTTGACATATCGACTATTCCCTTTTACAACTTAAACATTTTAATGAATTTTGCTAACTACTTTTTTTTGAACACTATAAGCGACAGTACGTTCCAATGCATGCAGCTTTTAGCAGTTTAAAGGTGTTAGCACAGCACGCCATCGACATCACATGGTTAGCTAAAATTCAGAGCGGCAATGAGGAAGGCCTTACCATATCATCTGTCAGTGTTCTAATACTTAAATGCTGCAAATGAAAAAAAAAAATCAGTAATTAACAAGTTGTTAACTTTAGTTAATAGAGTACCTTGAAAATTCTGTAAGACTAACATGAGTGTAATCAAATTCCTGACAGTAATTAAAATGCATTATCTCTAAGTCTCTTCAAAAGACAAGTTAGCCCTCATGTGGTAGTTTCAAATGTTTGCTAAAATTTCTGCTTTGTAAACCTAAGTATAAATCTAATTATGGTACAATATCGCCCAACTAATTGTACTAATTACAATGCACATATAAACAATAAGTTTAAATATCATTTTTAGATTTTTCATAAAATACTTTAAATTTACCATAAATTTGCCATTAATACTAAGCATAATAGAAAGAAGTACTTTGACGCCTTAATTACACAATTCTAATAGCAAGAAAGAATTTTACTGGAATTACCATTCGCATATTTAACATCGTGATTTATCACCAGTGGTGACAGTAGATACTTTAATTTCATTTGAGAATCATTTTACTGATTTCCTAGCAAGACCAACATAAGATCACTTCAGAAAGTGAATATTAGTTTCCTGTGAAGTGCAGTTCAAGAGAAAAAAAAGCATTTATAAAAGAAAAAAAAAATTGTCTGGATTATCAATTAGGCAAGATTTTCACTCATGTAAATGGAACCAATTACCAATTCTCCTTCCTCTTACTCATGACAGCATTAGATCTTCAAAGGGGGAGAAAAGGTCACTTTCTAAATAGAAAAGCCAGGTCTGTTCTTCTGTAACAAGATGTGCGTTAATCATCATTACCCAGCAGACCAAATAGCACATACCTAAATTCAACATTAAATCAAATTTCTCATTCATGTTTGCACACTTAAGTATACTTCTGTGTACATGAATCTATCTCCTTAAGGATGCAAACTTAAATCTGTACAGTGTAAATCTGGCAAAGTTCATTCCCCATCCCCAGATAGGAGGAGGAAGAAAAAAGTTTGGAGGCAGTGGTCTCACCCACCTTCCCCTAACCTTCAATCCTTCCCATCCTGATCAAGTAAGTAAACATCAAAAAAGTTTTAAATTTTAGAGATTCATTTTACTTGAAAGTTAGATATCTTGATGCCAATTCAATCCCCAAATAATCACGATGACTAGGGCAGGGTCAAACTAGGAGCTTCTTCTAGGTCTCCCACATGTGTGGCAAGGACTCAACCACTTGTGACATAATCTACTGCTTTCCTAGAATATCAGCAGGGAGCTAGACCCGAAGTGGGACAGCTGAGACTAATTCACACCCATATGTAATATCAGCACCACAGACACAAGATTAGCATACTGCACCATGACCCCTACTTCTCTCCACTCTGATCACCAAGATGTTCCTTCCATTAGTGTAAGAAAAATAGCTGAAAGAAGTGGAAATGACAAGGAGAATGTAACCAAATGAATGACCATTAACCACATCATCCACTTACCAGTGCAGCTCTCAGAACTGCTCTTTGGCCTGAGAATAAGGAAGTAGCATACTGTTTTAACTAAGAATTAATGTCTGGGACCAACACAATGACTCTGACTAAGCCTTTGCCTTATAGATGTCAGGATGCCATGTGGAAGCTGGTTTGTGTCCTGGCTGCTACAGTTCCCATTCAGCTCCCTGCTTGTGGCCTCGGAAAGCAGTTAAGGACAGTCCAAAGCCTTGGGACTGCATCCACATGGGAGACCCAGAGGATGATCCTGGCTTCAAATCAGCTCAGCTCCAGCCGCTGCAGCCACTTGGAAAGCGAACCAGCGGATAGAAGATCTTTCTCTCTGTAGATCTACCTTTCCAGGAAAAATAAACAAATCTTTAAGAATGTCAAATTCTGGTATGTAGAATTTATCAATACTATATTCATCCTCTGAAACCGAAAATCATGTAGTGTCCCTAAGAATTAGTATGATCTTAAGCACAACTGGAAATATCCAGCCAGAGGCTTAGCCCAGAAACCATTATTAGAATTAAATCCAAATTAGGGCTTTTGAGTTTGCAGGGACAAGGCTCCCTTTCCTCTGCCTAATCCATCCATCTTTCTACCAAAGTAGTTTCCATCCTCTAGCATCGAGTTTCACTCCACAGTAAGAGTTATCACCCCAGAGCCCAACCACTATCAGTCCTTCGAGTGGATACTTCAAGTTCCTATGACGAGAAGTCAACCACTGACACACTAACATATCACAGGGCCAAGTGTTTTAAAAAGAAAGCCAAAGAAGCTAAACAATGCTACAAAACCTATTTAGAATACAGTCCAAGAAAGAATCCATTTACACAAATGAAATATTCCCAAAGGCAAACATGAGCTGCTTCAGGAAAACGCCTTAAAAGTAGTGTTGCAAAAACAAACAAACAAAAAAAAAAACACAAAATACACAACTTAAAGAAAAACGAGACTAGGGCTCGTGTTGAGATTTAACAGCAGAGAAGGTATAGAAAATTAGGCTCTAGACATGAAAGTAGTAAGTGCTAAGTTACACGATGTGAAATCCTGAAGATGAAAAGCCCTTTAAATTAAGGCTGAACTCACAATTTCCAAGAAAAGAAACTGTCACTGTGAGGCAAAAACAAAGCAATGCAAGGACCTGCTTTTGCTTGCAGTTTATTTTTTGATACCCTTAAGCTATCTTATTACAGGCTTCCCTTCAAAAGTTACCTATTCAGGTAACTTGCTAAATAATTTATCTGAGTTTTATAAAACTACATAGCAGTGTTAAAGTCCAATTTTTTATTGTATCGCTGTATGCAATCTTTTCATCACGAAACACATGACGGGGCCAGCACTCAGGCACAGTAAACTAAGCTTCCACCAGTGGCACCCACATCCCATACAGGTGCCAGTTTGAGCCCTGGATGTTCCCGTTCCAATGCAGCTCCCTGCTTGTGGTCTGGAAAGGCAGTGGAGGATAGCTCAAGTCCTTGAGTACCCACACCCATGCCGGAGACCTGGAGAGGACTTCTGCTTTGGATCAGTTCAGCTCCGACTGTTGCAACCATTTGGGGAGTGAACCAGGAGTTCCATCTTTCCATCTCTCTGTAACTCTGCCTTTCAGATTAAAATTATATATACACTCATTTTAAAATGTGATGAATCACAATGCAGTTATAGTGTGGGGATAGCTTACAGAGGAAAACCGCGAAGTTTGAAGGAATGCAGGCTTAGAAACTATAGTAGTGCAAGAGAAAAACAAATACGTGGATTGTTCCTTCTCTTTTAAACCTTTAGCGTTGATTCTCAGCACCAGCAAGAAAAACCAGCAGAGCCAGAAATGGCAGCAAGTGCAAGGTTCCATGACAGGAACAGAGACAGTTGAAAAACCAATTTGAGAAATCTGTTTCTGTAACAAAACAGTGTTTCTTCCTGAGAGTCAACTGTCTGAAGAATGGCGATTACATAGCACTCATTTCAATACAAGCCATCTGTAGGAAAGCCTAAAGGCGTGCTGGAAATTAAAAAGTTGAACAGCTTTAAACACTAGCAATTTCTCTGAAATACTGGAATGACCATCTCTTTGAAAAACAACTAGTAAATACTTCATGAAAAAAGCAGAATGTCTATGAGTCTTTCGTAGCATATTTTAATGTTAATGTAAATTCAAGTTTATCACATACAATGTACAAGATCAAGCTACTATCTGTTAGGCTTATAGATTTATCAAGTAAGGACAGTCTATGCCAAAACTTCCAAGAAAATAAAGAACAACAAAATCCTTAGGCAAGTCTGTGGAGTTCTGGCCTACTTTCCCCTGATACAAAACCACAAGAGTAACATTCTTCATTTGGAGGTAGGGGGAACCTGTGCAACGCAGAAAATACCAGTTCAACGTGTTAATAACCGGCAGGAGGAAGGGGGCTACATCACGCTGTGGCGGTTAAGGCCATCCATATGCGTGCAAGTTTACGTCCCAGCTATTCCAGTTCCACTCCAGCTCCCTGTTAACATGCCTTGGAGAGCAGAAGATGGTCCTAGTGTTTAGGACCCTGCCACCCATGTGAGAACCATTTTGAGTTCTAGGTTCATTTGTGGCCCGAACTAGCTACAGCCATTGTGGGTATCTGAGGAGTCAAAGTTAATGAAATATGAGTCAATTCCTCTCTCCCTCATGCTATTACACTTTCAAAATGAGTAAATCTTTCTTACAATAACCTGATACAAATTAAGGGTAGTATTTTCCCCTCAGAAAAAGTGAAGAATCATGCAGTTTTAGACATGCAAGATTCCGTGCCTAGGTGACTATATCTCAGTTGCATTTGGTGGTCTATGATTCTACAGTTGTTACTTCGTATCAATGCTATGAAGACAGATGATCATGTTCAGATATAAGCAGTTCTGGTCACGAGACTACGGATAATTGGTTAAGGTGTGGTATTATTAAAGTGTACTTTAGGACTGTAGGCCTTTCTGTAATTCTATGTTCTTCAACTTGCTAATTTCATTTCCTCCCTAAAGAGTAAAGAGCAGCATATACAGATGTGTAACAATGTTTTCTGCTAATGACAGTTCCTAGGATGAGTGGTCAAGAAGGTCACAACGAAATTCAAAGAGAGGGGTAAAAAAGAGGGCCTTTATAGATTTTTCTTCAAAAGAGCATAGGATCCAGGAGAAAAAAAGGATAGGAACATAGAACACAGGTCTCTATTTTCCCATTTAAGTGATGCATCAAAACTTCCATTGAAGACAGCACATGCTGTCAAAAAAAAAAAAGTTTTCAGGGCACTAGGCTAAGCACTGTGAATATCAAGAGGGATAAATAAAGTTTCTCCCCCACCAACTTAGTTTATAAGTAACAAAGACAAATCATATAACACAACTCCTCAGGTCCACAAGCAACGAAAGCAATTTCCAGTTGCCGTCCAAGATCTTTTGTGATTTTCATCTATTCATGTTTGCCACTTGTGAGAATGCAGGCCAGGGGGATCTGTCCCCTTGATATGATCAGAATGTTCAGGTCATCACCAGGTCAAGTTGGCAGGTTTGGAGCAATTTGTCATTGTCACTGAAGCCAAGAACACATAAATATTTTAAGGTAATTTTTGGTTGGTGCAATTCAATTGGATTCAAATTACCGGGCTGATATGAAGGATAATGAACCAAAGGGGAACCTATGAGATATAAGCCTCCAAATGTATCTGACTCAGACACAATTTCCATAAACTGGACCCTCCAGCGAAGCTGTCAGTTTTTCAACATTAACAGTTACACCCAAACTTTGCTTTACAAGGTAGAAGACACGGCCTCAATCTCCCCAGATTCTGATTCAGTGGCTCCAGGACAGCAATTGGATGTCCACTTGGAACTAAAGGTACCATACCACAGCTAGTGCCAAACAGAAACTCTCCTCTACCATCTGCCATCTGTTATCTGTCATTAGCCATTCCCCCAGGCTACACACACAGGCATTTCTCCTGCACCTCATCCCTCCCACCCCAGCTACACACAAGTGTTTCTCCTGCACCTCATCCTAGAAACCAGATGTCCCAAAAACAACTTAGACGACATCGTGGACAACAAGTACAAGAGGATTTAGAGCAATAGAGAAGATTTTACTGATAAGGAGGGAAAACTCCCAGTTGATGCTCTGTAACACCAGTTTAACAATGTGGTGTGTAGAATGGACTACAAATGCATCATTCCTCAGATACACCACATCTGAGATGCACTGTCTCCTTAGTATGCATTTAGTTTCTAAATAATGAAGATTCTTCATTATATCAAACCATGGCAGAACACTACTCGCTTGACAAAATGAACAACTACAGGTTACTGACACAGCAAAATGTTACCTCAAGGGGGAAAGGGCCAAGAGCAGTCTTCTCTTAATCATGATCTGCAGTTCATGACAAATGCTGTTCAATTTGTTTTTAAAGTCCAGATCATTCCTTTTCACCAGGAACGTGTATGCACTTGAACCTGACAAAATTTGTTCCACATGCCTGTATTTCTTTTGATGTCAACACCAATTATAAAGGCTATGAAAAAGTAGTATTACTACTAACTACAATAAACAACTTGCAGCATCTAGTAAAGGGTCATCTCCATGGCAACGACACAACACATAGGTGTGAAAAATAGTACTCATCAAGGCCCCTGGATTTCACATCTCAGGTCCAAAAATAACACTGCAGCGTGCAGAGCACAGAGGACAGGAGTAGAGCCGGCTCTTTGATAATGTAAAGAAACTGCCTCTTTATGTGGCCATTTCAGTTTCAGAGGAGAAAACTAAGAGACAAAGATAAAGACGGGTGAGAAATAGGAAGAGCTCTCCAACCTCTTTCCATCTGTTCTTTTATTCAAGTTTCCAAACCTGTCTGCCTCAGAAAGTCAAAACACCCTGATCATTACCCAGGAGTTTAATACCATCACACACCCAAGAACAGCCAGCACTCAGAAGAAGCCATCATTCAAGAATCCGAAAACAAAAGTTTATGAAAATATGGTATTTTCAAGTCTGCAATATACCTGTGACTACCACTCCATAAGAACTAATGATCAGAGGATTGCACCAAGGCATAGCAAGTTAAAGACTCCACCTGCCAACAGCACCAGCATCATTATATGGATACCCATTTGAGTCCCAGCTGCTCCACTACACCTACAGCACCCTGCTTCAGGCCTGGGAAAGCAGTGAAAGAGGAACTAAGGCCTTTGGACCCTCCCCCTGCTTGGGAGACCGAGAAGAAGCTCCTGGGTTCAGACCAGCCTATCTCCAGTTGTTGCTGCCCTTTGGGGAGTGAACCAGCAAGTGGAAGACCTGTCTTTCCTCCTCTCTGTAAATCTACCTTTCAAATAAATACATCTTTAAAAGTTAAAATACTTTTTTTTAAAGATTTTTATTATTTTGTTTATTGGAAAGGCAGATACACAGAGGAGAAACAGAGAAAATAAATAACTTTTAAAAATAAAATTATTGCTTGAATTCTGCCTCAGCTTATGTATCATTTGACATTCAAACTCACTTTCCATTCTAACCTTTGTGATCACTCCATTTCAATGCTAAGGAAAAAGGAAATAGAAAAAAAAAATGGCTAATCTAGTAACACAGCTTTAAGCCCCTGTTTAAGCCTCCTCAGCTTTCCCAATTAACTTCACCTATGTAAAGTTTCAGATCATAAACACCATATCCAGGGAAAAAACTTAAACCTCTGAACCACTTTTATAAGCAAGTTTTGTTAAAGGTTACAGAATCCACGTCCTTTTTAATTGTCTAGCAAAGGCTGAAAAATTTTGTTGTAGAAAAGATTTAAACTGGTTTCTCAGCACACAAATCAACTTGACTATTACCCAAAAGACTAGGCTAATTTCTCAGTGTCTCCATCTCCCCCATCTTGCTAATTGAGTGTAGACTGGACAGGCATTCCTGAAGCTAACTCAACATCATGTGTAGGTGAATGAATGCATGAAGAATTCTGTTTACAACCTGGCACCAAAGAAACAATTTGCTTAAATGTTTTTGGTGAACAATTGAGCATATCGTAGTCCACTCACCAGCTAATCTAGTAATTTTACTTTTAGAATCTATACTCAGGAAATCAGAAATACAAGAGGTTGATATGCAAGTAGGTATCACTACAGCAATACTTTAAATAGTTTGCATTGTAATCAACCCTAGAGTCTCCCAATACATAGGAATGATTACATAAACCATAGTGTTTGCTACGTAAGAAGTAATGGCAAGGCAAATGCTCACAGTAAAACATTACCCCAGAAAGAAATGATTTAAAATTACATATGCAACGACACCAATACATTAACACAAAATAGGATCCATTAATTTTACACATCTAAGTTATGATATTTCTGGCTCTTTTTTCATACTTTCATGCATTTTTCCAGATGTCTACAATGAATATATTTTTATAGTGAAAAAAGCTTTAAGTTATTAAGGCTAACACTTTTCACACTGAGATAAAATATACAGTTGTGTCCTTCAGCATAAAAATGTACAAGAAAGATTAAAACCTAAAAACACTTTTTAAAAGGCTTAGTTTGTAATATATAATTCCAAGTATATTAGAATATATTAAGCGCATTATTCATTTGTTTTCTAATTCACATAAATTAACCAATCTCCTAAACCTCCTTGGTTCTGTGAATTATTGATGTTGTCACCTGTTAGAGACTTAATTCTAAGAAAAATATACGAATCACTACATCACAGGCACAAATCCTTTTGACACAAATTCAATTTCTGTGGCAACAATATATTGACTTAGCTTGATTTTTCTGTTTTATGACACTTATTAATGGCACAGATAAAAGAAATGTACCATTTTTCTTTATTGTAAGTGTAAAAGGTATCACACTATCTTGATCAAGTTAAGGTAAATACCATTCACTTGATAATCCCCTATAAATGAGGACAAACTGCCCAACTACAAGAAATACAATCTCCAATAGTTTTTTCAAGCAAGACCTAGTCTCAATCCTAATATTTTTCTTTCTACTTCACAATATAATTAAGCTGTCAACATGTTCAAGACACTACATTAAATACGGAAAGGACCACGCGTCTGCCCTCAGGATCTTACAAGTAAAGCTCCTGAGAACTCCCTCAGTTATTTACCTATTTATCTTCCTGCAAATAAGCAAAATGCAAAATGCAAAACGGTGAGATAAGCACCTGAACAAGGTATTCAATGGTGATTGAAAGAAAAAGTAGAATCTCTACTGGCTCATTATATATCTAAACACATGCTAATTAGCAAGCAAACATTGTAGCAATGATCTAAGAAAGTCAACAAATTTTCTTGCCATGACTCAGGAAAAACTTGTGCTACAGAATCTGTTATTACAGAATGAGATTCCTAACTATTCATTGATGTATGCAATACATATTAAATATTACTCCATCTTGACAAGCAGTAATACATCCATGTAGATAAAAAGAGAACTTACCCTCTTGAGAAACAGAAAACACACAAGCAAATTACAAAAGATACCAGAAGATAATCAACACGGATGAAAATCAGAGGTACCATATGCAAAAGGGGTACCAGAAGGCACAGAAGACTTCACAGGTTGCAATAAGTATAGGGAATTACGGAAGGCATGGACCTCAAAGGTTTAAGTTGCAAATGAGCTAAGGGTTTAGCTCTGTAAATGGGGTGGGTGGTGAGGGGAAAGAACAGCTGTTTAAACTAGTCTTCAAAGAGCAAAGCAATCTATGACTCCAGTAATAAACACAAAAAGAATCAGGTAAAAAAGTAGGCAGGTGGGTCACAGGCACAAATTTTTAAGCATTAAAGCACAAAGTCATTTTCTGGCGCTCCAAGTGCCAACATTCCATACAGGTGTAAAGTTGTGTACCTGTTGCTCCACTTCCCAATCAGCTCTCTGCCTATGGCCTAGGAAACCAGTGGAAGATGGTCCAAAACCTTGGGACCCTACATCCCCATTAGAGATCCAGATAAGCTCCAGGCTGTGGATTGGCTGGGCTCAGTTCTGGCTATGGCGGCCATTTGGGGAGTGAACCAGCAAACAGAAGATCTTTTTTATTTCTCCTTCTCTCTGTATATCTGCCTTTCCAATAAAAAAAATCTTTTTTAAAAGTTACTTGCTAATTAACATTAACTGGGAAAAAAAAATCAGCATATTATACAAGTTAAGATATGGAAGAAAAAAGTCAGTACGCCAACAATCACTGACTTCAGTGCCTTTTAAATAGTTTGTTGGTTAATACTGCCAGAGGTCACTTACGGGAAGGTAACAGAAACACTCCCAAAACAGACAGTAACAGCAATTTTTGGATAAGCTCAGGTAATTTCACTAGCAAAACAATTTTTTTTTTAAAGTTTAGAGTTAGTCTGGTGCACGGAAGGAACAGTTAAGCTTTAGGGAAAAGGAAGAAAAGGAAAAAACGTATTTACAATCATTTAGATGTAACCCCAAGGATTCCTCAGAAATTCGAGTTTCAAAGGCATCAAGGCAAGTTTCTGGCACACAAGACATCACTGAGGGTGCCTACACTCCATAGCACAGCGCCCAAGCTCAGGGTCTGTGCTTTGCCCTCAATTCAGCCATCCAAGGGGTCACTTCCATAGCTCCAATTTGTCCTTTTACTTTCAGTCTTTCTGTAAGTAACCCCCCACGTTAGGTCAACCTACCATGCTGCTCCCGTCGAAGTGCTGAGTGCCTTAGGTCCGCCACACATCTGTACCCAGGTTGCTGTGGTCACCCACATCCTCCTGACCACTTCTCAGACGCTACCCTTCTCTCCTCAAGCACGCGTCTCCTGTGAGCCTCGTCTCCCGCCTTAAATCCACAACAGAGCAAGCGCAGTGAGCAGAGGCAACCACCTCGGGCTCTAAGATCAAACTCACCTGGGTTAATCCAGCTCCGAAAGCCATCCGCTGTGGAACCTCAACACGGAAAACCTGAGCTGCTCTGCCATTAGGCTAACAAGCCACTGCCTCCACGGCTTTGGAAGGACAATACAGAAAACCAGGCAAGGTTTTCTGTACACCACTAGACTTGGGATTCAGTAGGAATTACTCCACTTCCTTCCCATTAAGGCTAACTCACACATCATCTTGGGTTAGGGGATCATTCAACCCAAGCATACCCTACCCATGTGGGGTAGTCTCCTCCCATCCGGGCCCCTGTATCATTCCTTAATCCATTTTAGCTCATTTGTAATTAATAAATGCCTGCCTGCCCCACCGATCATAGATTCCTTAAGTGCAAGAGAGTTGGGGCCTGGTAACTTGGTCAGCAGGCCTGGTTTGCAGGACTGTCACTAAGTTGGACTGTCCCCTTTTCAGCTGCTGTGGCCTCTTCTGGGTTGTATTACACTGGGACTCGGAGCTGGAGGCTGAGAACATTGTACAGTGACCTGGCAGTTGTCCAAAGCCATCCACAAAGCCAGCAGGTTTCCTGGGCCCCAGGAGGCTGACAGCCAGATGGATGAATGAGATGTGAAATCAACAGCACCAGTAGTTATTACACTCATACAAATTTATACTAAGGATGAACAACCTTCATTATCATCAAAAAGGACCCATCCAATGTCTTCCCATAACCATTCTCTTTATCCTGAGCCACTGATCTTTAAAAAAAAGGTGTAGAGACCAGAAATTTCTCCCATGTCTAAATCCCTAGACCTGCCACAGCACAGGAAAAGATTAGCCAGAGGTTTGCAATCTAATTCTCCATGAGAATAACACAGAAGTTTACTTTTTCTGCTCATCCTAATACCTGGGTAATCCTCCAGAACAATGAATCCTAATGTCCAAAATAGGGCCTGCTGTAGACAATCCTGAAGCTCCCCCAGGTGATTCTAATGCGCACCAGGATTAAAAACCACCAACGTGGACAAACCATTTTCAATTCAGTCTCCTGGTATCAAAGCGAGGAATCACCCAACAGGCACCCACCTGGATACAGTGACTCCTACAGCTTTATCTGCCTCGTGCACACCCATGCTTTCTGAGAATCTCGGTGTCCTTGCGTAGGGTCAGTCCTCTGTGAGCCGGCCTTGGCCATAGGTGAACTCAAAACAGAACACACCTGAGCAGCGCGCAGAGTAAATCCTCACTTTCCCAGAACTGACGATCAGAGACTAAACTGAAACCGCTCTTACAGAGAAGCAAGACAAATATCTGTATCTACAACTGTGAAACCTTGGCTGTGTAAAAATAAAAGGAATAGAAGCCATACTATGCAGAGATATGAGAGAATCCAAAGTGAGAAGCACAATTAACACTACATGCCCTTGAGAGAGAATGAGAAGGGGCCAGCTTTCAACTCTTGAAAGACAAGTCATCCTAACAGTGCTTGACTCCTGGAACTACTGCTGCATATTTGTACAATTGTTCTCAAAGCAGAACTGGGGACAGGAATGGGGAGGTGTGTTTCTATTCTTTTAAGTCAGGTGGGCTTTGACTGAGTCAGAACTCAGTTACTACATATCCTTAGGTACCCAAAAGATGGAACCAGACATATTACTACTACCAGCATATACTGAGCGCTTACCACAATTACAAACATTCCCAAAAATCCTATAAATTGAATTTTATCCTAGTTGTGGACATCAGGCAATTGAGTGTCAAACAAGACTGCACAGAGCTGGTAAGCAGCCAGGCACTAAAAGGAGTCTTGGTCATCAGGACTCAAAAACTCAGGCCCAGGAGTAGTTTAGCTTAACTGTTAAGACATTAAGACACCTGCATCCTCTTTCACAGGCCCTGTGCTCAATTCTCCTTTGGCACCTGACTTCAGTTTCCTACGAATGCAGACCTGGGAGGCAGCAAGTGATGGCTCAAGTAGTTGGGGGAGAACGTAACCAAATTCCTGGCTCCCAGCTTCAGCGCAGCCCAATCTAAGCCACTTGTGGGCATTTAAAGAGCAAATTGAGAAGCAGATGCATTTTCTCTTCCCTCTCATATTAATAAAAACTTTTTAACCAGTTAAAAGGAAAAGAAAAACTCACTCTTTCCCTTGCCTTTTCCTACAAAAGGAGCCATGCAGTGAAAAATTAGGCAGATTCTGAGTTATAAATAAGGCAAAGACACTTGAAATCTTAATAAAGCAAGTGTAATTCCAACTAAAGGCTAATAAGTGGTAATAGCATGACTACCATGTCACACACTAAAACTTTAGGTGATTCAATAAGTATGTTGGGGGATTATAACTAACAAGAACATGTACTTTGCTTGCGTGTTTCCCCCTTTTATACAAATTGCTCTGCAAGAGGCTATTGACTGAGATGCTGGCATCTCATATGGGCTTCTATTGGAACCCTAGCTGCTCTACTTCCGAACCAGCTCCCTGCTGATATCCTAGGAAAGCATCAGAGGACTACCCAAGACCTTGGGCCCTGACATCCTCATTAGAAATCTGCCAGAATTTTCTGGCTCCTGCATTTGGCTTGGCCCAGCTCTGGCTGCTGCAGCTGCTTAGGAATTGAATCAGCACATAAAAGATCTGTCTCTCTCTCTCTCTCTCTCATTCTGCCTTTCAAGTCAATAAAATCAAGGTTTTTAAAAAAATTGTTCTATCAGGTAAACACTAAAAATATGTTAAACAAATGGGTAGCTTTATAATTTCTCAGTTACACATTTTTTTTAAAACCTGCAGTATATACCACAAGCCTTACAAACCATGCTTTCCTAAATTAGACTAAAGCATAAGCCATGGCAATGCCAAGGTTCCAATGTATTCCAAAAAACTACCTGAGTCAAAAATCAGTTATAAAGCAATGTTCTAATTAAAGAAATTCTTATTTTTAAGATATCAGTTAAGCTTGAACATTTAAAAAAAACTAAAATATCACTTATTTCTTGCATAGTCTAATTTTTATATTGTATTAGTATGCTTTAAAACTTAGTACCATTCAAAATGAGACCACAGAGGGTAGGCATGTGGCACAGTGGCTATGTCGCCTCTAGGACACCTGTATCCCATATTGGAATGCCTAGTTTGAGTCCTAACTACCCTGCTTTCAATCCAGCCACTTGTTAATGCACCTCTTGGGAGGCAGCAACTCCAAGATCCAATCAAGGCCTAAGTTCTTAATTCTGTGCCACCCACATGAGAAACTGAGTTCTGGAACTCGTGGTTTCTATTTGCTCGCTTTCTCTCCCCCATCCTCTCTCTCTCTCTACATTTCAAATGAAATGAAAATATTTTTAAACGTGTTAAAATGATAATTGCATATTTGCAAAATAAGCAGCTGAAAAAGAACACAATTCTAGCTCTTACCCAAAGTTCCAGTACTGAATAAAATGTGAGTTACATGAATTATATTTTACATTTCATCTAGAAATATTAACCAAGCAGGACCTCATTACTGCACATCGAAGCTAGCAAGTCACCATGCTAAATCTAAGATACAAAGACATAAAACACAGCACCTGCCCTGAAGGAGTTTACAATCCAGCCGGTTCTAAAGAAAAAGATGAATAGCGTAGCTCACTTATTTTCCTTCTGTGGTGACTCAAGAAATAATATAATATTATCCTGCTGGAACTAAACATAATGAGATATATGGGCTTCTCACCTTGATGTTTCTTTGCATGTTTGTCATCCACAGGAATTTAGAAAATTTGGAGATATAATTCCTCAAATGAGATTAGATACAGATCAGTCCATAGCAGTACTAAAATGTGTACCATGTCATATGACAACACAGTGACATTGCAGCACACAACACTCTAGGTCACAAGTTTGGTTAGGAACACACTAGATTCTGCAATCTAATGGCAAATTCATGCAACCGCAGCCTAGCTACCTTGGGCAATCTTCCAACCACATTAAGGAATGCCACAATGACGCCCTAGCAACAATCAAAACCTTTTTGCCTGGGACATTTAGAAGCACAGTAACTTTACACTGAAAACCGCCTCATTCTAGAAAACAAGTAAGCAAGGGTTGTGAGGAAGTCAGTGACTTACAGCCACTAGTGTGTGAAGGCAGCTGATAATCCTAACAACCTGGTGCAAGTTACTAAGGACTGGAGGACCTTCCAGGAATATAAGGACAATTCTCCCGTGTCTGTTCCTGTGATTGCTGATGTTGCTTTGCTCACAAATTATCACAGGAGGTAGAGCGAAGCTGGGGAAGTATATTACCATCATTTCACCAGAATAAGCTATCCAAATTATCTTTCAGCACTAAGTCATTATGTAGAAGACAATCCCTAAGAAATATCTGGCTTCCAGGTAAAGACTCCAAGAACTATACACAAATCCCTCACATGTAACTGTAGGCCAACACCATTTATAGGCTGAAAGTGAACTAGAAAAAGATAAAGCTGCAGAGAGAAAGTCTCAGCATGTGTCCTCCAAATCACTGCAAAATTCTGGCCATGTCTGGATGACCCTGGTCCTTAGATACAAGATATGAGGACAAAAAAACAAAAAGCAAAAATCAGATGAACAAGCCAAAAAAGAAGTAAAGTTGTCCAACAGTGTGCTAAGACCTAATAGAAACTATAAAGCAGCCTACGCACACCCATCAGTCCAGTACAGGTTACAAAAACTTCAATCTTTAAGGAACCATGAGATGAGAACTATAACAGGTCCTAATCCAGATTCCAGATTCACATTAAACACTACAGAGAGGACAACGGAGTGGATCATATCAACAACAGACACAAAGCTTTTCAGATGGAAGCTCTAACATAAAAGTACACAACTCACTCGGGAGTTTTAGAAACTTGTATGGATCAAAAATAAGAGTTCAGGTAGAGATTGAGAGGTTCAGGTGAGAACTACAGAAAAGGACAAATTCATAAAAAAATTATACCCTATGCTATGTCCTCAAACTATGGATTAAAAAATAGAGAGAGAGAGAAGGTGAAGGATTCTAGGTAGACTCACTAAACATAATTGTATTTCTGCAAAATTTCTTGTGATGTAATGAGATTGTTACAGTAAGCAGGCCCAGCAAGCAGGGCCACTAAAATCAGGAAGCTCACAAGAGAAGCCAGCAGGAAGACGTGTGACGAGAGAGGCCACAAACACCAGGGCTGCAGAAGAGGGACTGCCACAGGAAGTGACCAGAAAGCACAATCTAACTTCCTGAGTAGCCAAAGGATAAGGAAAAGAAAGAACAGGTTTCAGCCATGGTTTCAACTGTGGTCTGCGTACTAAAATGTTAAAGAGGTCAAAAAACTGGGAAGTCAACCATTGGGTTGGCCAAGAGCATTTCTGAGGAATGAGAGAAGTGAAGGCCAAGGTTGGTAAACTGGTGAGAAGCAGCTCAATCCCTTCTCAGTAAGCACACCGACTTTTCACCAATACCATCGTAATAGTAGCAGTAAGTTCAGGGATATTTTGTACTTATACATTGACACCCATGACAACAAAGCATTGAATGCACTGTACTACAGGTACTACTGTTTTCATTTCACATGTGAAGGAAAAAAAAAAATTCTCCAAGGTCACACAAATGCCAAACTGCAGAGGCAGCATTTAAGCCAGGACATCTCCAAAGCCTGAGTCTTTAAAGAGCATCCAGAGTCTCTGGAAATCAAAGACGAAGACCTCTGCCAAACTCCGCACATTCAAGCTTTCAAGGATAGCAACTCAGGGATGGAAAGTGGCTGCAAGAGAAGAAGAGCAAGCAAATGAGAGAGGCAAAGGGTCATGGGAAAGTTGGGAGAATGGACTGTTTAGTTTTCCTTATGCCTTTCCTATGTATTTGGAAAATGTGAGCATTCTTCCAGGAGGGGGATTGTGAAGACTGAAACAGACTTAAGAAAATGGGGCTGGACTGAGAACACTGAAATAGGGCTGAATCTTAAAAAAGAAGACATTTCTCCTGTTGATACTGGAAGAGAAAGCATTAAGTATGGTTGCAGATACAGAAGATTACAGCAAGCTGAAGCAAAATGCCTTCATTTCCTCTCTGAAAGGAGTGTCAAGGTAAATGCTAAGATTCAAGGGTGATCAGCTCTAAGGTCTATTAAGCAATGCTGTGGCATGTTCCCAAGCAGAGAAAAAAGTGGGAGCTTTAACATTACGCTCCGAATATCATTAAAAGGAGACAAAAGAAAATACAAGTCATGGTTTCCTCTGCAGGGGAGGTGGGGAGAGACTGGTGCCTTAATTGGTGATCTAGTAAGTTTCACTTCCTACTCATACTCTGTTGGACATCTTAAAAGGCAGTGAGATTACTTTTTGAATTTTAAAAATTATTTACAACAAAAGGAATCAGGCCCACAAATGACAGAAAGAGGGTAATAAAGGTCTGGCTGCAGAGAAGCTGAACTGAAAAAGGAGGTGAGCAAGTAGCTCATTAGCAGCCAAGCCTCTCAAGCCAGAATGCTCGTATTCAGATCTATGGAGCACTATTTCCAGATGGGGTACCTCCACCAAGTCCCCTAACCTGTTCTGTGCCTCAATTACATGTGCACTAAACAAGAATAGTGAGAATACATAGCTGAAAGCCTTGTGTTAGAACAAAGTTATAAAACAGTGTGCAGCCCATGGCTGGAGCTGCACAGATATAGCTAGAGCAGCAGCTTAGAGGATCCACAGACCTTCAGGACTAAAGGCAGCAGACCACATGGTTGGGAAGGGTGTCCAGCAGGATGCGGGCCGGTGCAGCCAGAGAAGTTGGCCAGGTTGCTCCAGGTTTAGTGCTCGGAATAACAGAACCTCTGTTCTTTATTTCAATACTACCTTATTTAAGTTTGCAGAAACGTGGAATTGGAAGGTTTGCAAGTTAAAAGGAAGCTCCAGGATTGTGTCTGTTAATATGATTAAAACATGATTAAAATGATTGACATGATTAAAACATGATTAAAATATGATTGACAGCAGGAAGCATACAAAGGAAGGAAGGAAGGAAGGGAGGGAGGGAGGGGAGGGGGAAAGAAGGGAAGGGAGGAGGAAGGAAGAAAGGAAGGAAGGGAGGGGAGGGGGAAGGAGGGAGGAAGAGAGGGGAGGGGGAAGGAGAAAGAGGAGGGGAGGAGAAGAGAGGGAAGGAGATGGGAGGGGAGGGGAGGACAGCTATATTTAAACCCAATGACCAGATAGGTCTCTGTAGTCTTTATACACCTTTACCCATCATCACTAGAATCTGATATAAGAAATGAACATTTAGGCTACACAAATAACATTTAAAACATATACAAATAACATTTTAAACATATAAAATCCATGAATGGATTAATGAACCATATTGTGGAAGTTTCCAGAAGACTTTTGTACAGATTCGCAATTTACCAAGCATTCAAATATCTACTCTTAAACACAAGCTCATACCAGGCACAATTTTTAAAATAACTCCCAAAACCTTAAAAACTGAATAAAATAAGTATAAGCAGACTGAAGATAACACATTAATAACAGCAACATAACATCCTCAGAAAAAAGATTGGGTGAAGTTAGAACATGCTTTTAATTGGAGACCATCATTTTTTATAAAAAAAAGTGAAAACACCACATTGAATTTCTGAATGCAGATTATGTCCATCACATTTTTCATGTTCATTTGTCAGGCTGTCAAATTTTTCATTAAAAATGAATTATAATTGTCACTATGATCTGAATTCTTGCCAAGATTTTAATAAACAAAAACAGTCTAATTCTATACTAAAGTCCATAATTAATGTTACCAATTTGCAAATATTTTATTTAACAACTGAGTGTTACAAAGTCCAAACAAGCAGCCGACCTCAGGAAAAGGCAGCAGTTACAGGATAAACTACCCTCATCCTAGAAAGATTCATAATAAAATTAAATGAATCAATATAATTAATCCTTACTTGTTACTGAAGGTTTCTACATTATAACTTCTAGAAGTAAGTTATGGTACCATAATCAGGTATTTAACCACCTTTACTTCATGAAGAAGTGACTATCTAGGTACATCCCAAGTCTCTCACAGCACACAGAATGCCCTTATTTATACCACTCACTTTACACTATAGTCCTCCCACTTTTTCAGTAATTAAGACATATCACATCCTTGAGTGCAACACAGTAATTAAGATGACACTCAAGAACAAGGAGATCACAAAACTACTGGGAATAACTTCCATTCACAGACTTACTTTTAGGGGAAAAAGGTGATACAAATTGAAACCCGAAACACACATACATATAAATCAAAACTGAAGTTAAGGGGCCAGCATTGTAGGACAACAAGCATAGCCTGTGACATGACATCCTATATATGAAGCACATTCAGTTCCCAGATACTCTTTTTTTAATCCAACTTATTCCTAACACACCAAGGAAAGCAGCAGATGGCCCAAGGACTTGGGTCCCAGCCAAACAGTGAGAGATCCACATGGAGTACTAGCCTCCTGACTCCACCCTGGCAGTTGTAGCCATTTGGAGAGTAAACCAGTGACTCTCTCTCTCTCTCTCCCCTTCTGACCAGACTTTGCAAGTAAGTAAAATTAAATGATAAAATTGAACAATTAAAATTAAAACCAATAAACCAGCCCTGTATGCCTTCACATCAAAGAAATGAGGAGCAGGGGTCGGCAGGATGGCTCAACCACTCAACTGGTTGATCTTCCCACATGGATGACAGTTTGTGTCCTGAATGCTCCACTTCCCATCCAGCCCCTCCTTATGGCCTGGGAAAACAGTGGAGGATGGCTCAAAGCCTGGCAGCCATGTGGGAGACCCAGAAAAAGCACCTAGCTCCTAGCTTCAGATTGGTTCAGCTCCAACTGTTGCAGCCTTTTGGGAAGTGAACCAACAGACAGAAGATATTTCACTGTCACCTCCTCTCCGTAAATCTGTCTTTCCAATACAAATACATAAATCTTGAGGGAAAAAAAGGAAGGAAGGAATAAATAAATGAAAAGCAAATATTATGAGGAAAATATAAACAGGAAGTGAGAAAACATCCATTTCAATAGAATTTATGTTTTATTTCTAAAGATTACAGTATTGCAACTTTGCATTGTACACTATTTTGAAACACTGAATAAGTCTTCTGTTATTGACACTCACTAATCACCTTTATCTCATTACTACACAAAGGTGGACAACCTTCCCTAGTTCACACACTCTTCTAAATTCCAAGTTACCTCTGCATGTTTCACACTGTATCTGCAAAGCCATTCTAAAACCTCCAAGTCCTCATGACTTTTTTTTTTAATTTGGGTGTTTTTTTTTTTTCAAAACGGTCTAAATCACTGGAAGTAGAGTAACTATATTCTGGACTTTGAATGGCCCCTTCTATAACAATGGGCCCATCTGGCACTTTGGTGACCACAGCAAGCATTTGTTTATATGCACTGCCAATATGGTGCCCCAGGGAGTAAAGAAATCTCATGCCATATCAGGCTTTTCAGAAGCTCCTCCAATTGGCCAGGAGATAGTTTTTCAAAGACTGCATATATTCTAAAATGTCACCATGCCCCGGGTCATGCTCTCAGGGGTATGCTAAGCTAAATCTCACAACAAAGAATGAACACAGAGGCTGGCAGTGTTGCTTCTAGCTCTCTTTGCTGTTCTTCATTTCATAAAATGTATTGAAACACGTCACCAAAAGAGATAAACTGCCAAGCATATACGTGTTTTTTACCATTAAACTCAGTAACATTGATTTAGTTTCAGTAAAACATTATCATCAATCACATTAAATTAATGGTGTTGTTAATTTGAAGTTTATTAGTTTTATAGTTTTGTGTTGGATTTTATATGGAAATCTGTTTTAGTTTTATAGTTGTAAAAGGGCCATAAGCATAAAGTTATACTTGGCTTTATCTCTATGCATATATTAGTAATATTTTTATTATCATATTATCATTCAGCTCTATATCAGTGTATCACAATTTTTTTCTACATTTGGGTTAGTTTTCTTTACAGGGTGTGTGTGTGTGTGTGTGTGTGTGTGTGTAGCTTTTATTACACAAATTTCACAGTTGAATAGGCTCCATATTACAAAGAAGCAGTCCTCAAAAAGCCTCAGAAAAGTGCTCTAACCATTCAGCCATCAGGTCAGAATTTGGCATTAAAAAAAAATAAAAGAAAGAACTTAGCATCAATACAGAAATGCAGCTGTCACTAGACATGCCAGGACAAGAACTCAGAATACCTTTGGCCTCAACTACATCACAGTGAAAAAGCCTGATTCTATTAAGATTCTCCAAAACAAGAAAATTATTCAAATAACAGCTGTTTGCTTGCCATGACCTAAAACACAGATTTGTTTTTAGAAATTTTATCTATTAGAACAGCAGAAAAAATTATATTTACACAAGTTATAATGAGATAGGTACTATTCTTGATCTTTAACATATTTAACTTTTTAAAAAGATATTTATTGAAAAGCTAAGTTATTGAGAAAAGAGGGAGAAACAGAGAACTCATCCATCCTCTGATTCACTGCTCAAATGGCTGCAATAATTGACGAGGGCTGGGCCAGGCTAAAGCCAGGAGCCTACTATTTCATCCAGGTATCCCACTTGGGTGCAGACACAAACCTTCATCCACTGCTTTTTCAGGCACATTAGCAGGAAGCTGCAGCATAAATGGAAGTCAGGGCAGTAATGGTTGCTCATACAGGATGCCACTGTCACGGGGAGCAGTTTAACTTGAAGTGCCACAGCACCAACCTGACACTAACTTTCATTCAACATGAGAATCCCGATTCACACATAAGAAAAGGAAGCACAGAGATTACATAATTGCCCGAATTCACACAGCTATTAGGCGCAGTACAAATCACTGCTTATAAATGCCATTCATAAGGCCTCTTTGACCAAATGTGCTAAGAGGGAGCAGACATGTGGCACAGTGGTTACACCACATCCTGTATCACTGTTTAGTTCAAGTTCTAGCTATACCACTTTCCAATCCAGCATCCTGCTAAAGTACACCTGAAAGGCAGCAAGGAATGGCTCTAGTATGCAGGCCCCTGCCACTAACATGGGAGAACCCATTAGGTATAGGCTTCTGACTTCAGCCTAAACCAGCCCGGGATATTATAATCATTTAGGTCATGAAATGGGAAAACCCATTAGGTTCTAGGCTTCTGGCTTGAGCCTAAACCAACCCAGGATATTATAATCATTTAGGTCATGAAGAGCAGATAAGGAAATCTCTCTATATATATATCTGTCCCTCTCTTTCTCTTCCTGCCTTTCTCCAGCTCTTTTCGTTCCAAAACAAAAAAAAAAAAAAAAATGAAAAACAGATAAAAATAAATAAACTGTAAGAAAGGACAGCAGTGAGTCTTTTAAAGAATGACATCACCCCAGCTGCAGGCAACTGCTTAGGTTACCTTGTAACTGGGCATGTGTTATACCAGAAGGCATATCAGATCAGGCCAAGGCACCCACCCACATGGGAGACCTGAGCTTGGATAAGTACACTGCCTGCCACTCACTGGTAAATGCAAAAGTTGGGGCTGGTGGAAATGCGTGGCTGGGCCAGGCTGCAGTACCCATTTAGGAGTGTCAGAACAGAGGATGGGCCGTACCAGACTGGGCCAAGCATGGACTACAACACAAGAGAACCGATCTGGAGCAGGTTCCATAGCGAACTTGTGGGCTTACCTCTGTGGGACTGCAGCATCCACCAGGTTGTACAGACAGCTGCAGACAGCTGCTGGTAGTGACAGGCTGAACCAGCCTGGCCTGCACAACTCATCGAAAAAGAACCCACCTGAAGCTCGAGAAGCAGGACCAGGCTGGGCCAGGCTGCAGCATTTGCCAGCACATACTAAGGCCAGGATTGAGGGCAGACCATGGCATGCATGGCCACAGTACCCATCAACACATATGAGATGCAGGGCTTGGAACAGACTTTACAGAGGAATTGGGGAATTCCTCTGTGGACTAAAGCTCCTGTTGGGAAGCTCAATGGCCAGGGCTTGTAGCAGGCCAGGCAGGACAAATTAAAGCATTTGTGTGGGCTTGATCTATGGGCAACATTGATTGGGCCAGGCTGCAGCAAATGTAGGCAGGCACAAGAACCTCGAGAAGGTGTGGACTGCATTAGAGCAGGCTAGGATAAAACACTCACCAGCAAGAGATAAAACTGTGAGTGGATCATGTCAAGCTGGATTGAAGCACCTCCCAGCACATGCAAGAACTGGGGCTGGGAACAGGCCTGGTGGAAAACTGTGCGCATTTTCCTCCTGGGCTGTAGCTCCCGCTGGTCAGCATGAAAGTCAGGGCTTGGGGCATGCCATAATGGTCAAGACATCAGCACCCATCAGCATACGTGTGGGCCAGGTCTGAGGACAGGTCAGACTGGGCTAAGCTACAGCACCCATGAGTATGCACGAGAGCCAGATGGGATATGGGACAGATCAGACTAAGCTGCAGCACATGCTAGCACACACAAAAACCAGAGCTGGCAGTGGCCCTAATGAGGGCTATTGGAGGTTGCCCAAACTAGGCCACAGGACCCACTGGTGTGCATGAAGACCTATGGCAGGCTGAACTGCGCTAGGCTGTAACACCCATCAGATTTGAGTAAGAGATGGGGCTGGAGCAGGCAACTGCATCCAATAACAAGTGTGTTGGCTGCTGCAGGTGACAGACTGAACCTGACCCTGCACTAGCTGGTGCATTCAGGAGTCAAATCAGAGGTCACCCCAGAAACCCAAGTGAGGTTTCTTGGTAGTCTCTCCAACTAGACAACTGGACCCAGACCCCAACCACAGGGAAAATCGCAATATATATGGTCCAACCTTAGAGTGCATGTGTTGGAACTGGGCCTCTTTAGTAGCTGATGAATGTGCAGTGGAGAGTATGCCCAAATGCAAACCAGGGACACCTAGGCCAGCAGAGGATGTCAAGTGCCTCATCAGAGGATAGAGAACAGAACAGGTTGGACCAGTCTCTTAGTCAAGCTAAGAGTGGGGATGCACTAAGGTGGACTTGGTCAGCCAATAGACCTGCAAAACACGTTCTCAACCCTGGTGCAACAAAACCAACAACTTCTCAGAACTACCAAAACCATTCAAGTGACACCCTAAGAACACCCTTTCTCATGTCAGGGTCTCTAAGGCATTATAAGCATCCTAGCGTGCTGATGTAGTTTGGCAGCAAGAGTGGACCCCTCCCCTACCTCCAATGCAGACACAGGAGAAAAAAAAATTAAACATCTGTCCCGCCCCTTTTCCTCCATACCTCAACCCTCCCACCCATTTCAGAGACCCACACAACCTCTCAACTACGTAAAAAATCTTAAATAAACTTAAATTAAAAAAAAAAAATAACATTGATGGCAAGCATTTCCAGATTAGTCTTCACTAAGTACCTAGTGATCTGAAGTTAAACACCAAAACTTAACTTATTTAAAATCCTAAATCCTCCTCTAAGTTGATAATGACTGTTTGATTTGCCATTTGAGAAAAATTACACCTGATGGTAAGGTATTTCAATGCCATCCCGCTGCTGCTAAGAGAAAAGTTACCTTTGTAGAACCTGTTCAAAGAAAGCTCATGCTTTGATCCTTAATATCCCATGAAGTAAAAGGTTATGCTTAATCTATATTTTATAGATCTAAAAGTCAAATTAGTTTCTAGGATAAACAAGCAAAAGTGTGAAGGTAAGCATATTCTTTAGCACCCACTTGATTCCAGGTTTAGAGGATACTATGTGCTGAGTTAAAGACAATTACATTACTGTAATACGTGCCAGGTTTTTTTCTCATATTATTCTGCAAGCATAAACAAGTTATACACATGTTAATTTACATTCCATATAAAAAGCCAATTTTAAATCCAATTTATAAGGCAATAAATACATAAAGATTCTAGGACACCGCAATAAAGTTATGCCATAAAGTAGAGTTAATTCAAGACAACAATAATAAAAGCATGACAAATTTCCACATTCCTCCAACTGCACAAAGGTGTTTCAGGTAACATCTGTTCAGAGGCAATTCCTCCACGACAGACTAGATGAGATGCAGGGTTTCACAGTGTAATGAATGCATGTCAGTTTGCTTGCTTCATAATTAAAGACACAAGTCTCAAAAGAAAAAGCAATTAAGCCTTACTCTATATCTGAAGCAATCATCCCTACCCCCACCCTCTCTTTCCCCTGAAAGAAAAGACGCAGAATGATCCAGAAGTCTCCATGGCATATTGCACCTACTTTGAGCAGCTAAACAAACCCTCTCAAAAAGCTATCTGTCATAGTTTCTTCTGCGTAAAATATATATTAAAACAAAAAATTACTTCCCCTGCCTTATTAGAAAAGGAAAGACTGACCAGGAAACAACAACAGTGCCATGAATAAAATGACCTCACCTTCTTTTGAAGGTGGCAAATTCAAACGTGTTAGGTACAATTTTGACTTAAATAAAACTCAGATGCCTGAGGCCTTCAACAAACATGACATCTCAATTCTTGCTACTTAAAGAGGAGCATTTAATAAAGAAGTTAAAAGAGCATACAGAAATCACCTCCATCTTCTTCCACTTCCCAGGAACTATAAACCTGATACAGCAAAGTTTTGGTTGTTGTCCCAACTGTTTACTTTTGGTCACAATTTGGTTATCTAGTATCCTCGCCGCTCTCCCCAAATTCTAAACCTTCAAAATAACACAGGTAGAGATTTAAAAGAATCCAGTGGCTTTCAGTGTGGTACCTCTCAAGGTGATGCCTGCTCTATTAATTTTGTATGGCAGCTGCAACAAATCACCACAAACTTGCTGGCTTGAAACACAAAAATTCATTCTCTCCATTCTAGAGGCCAGATATCCCAAATCAGTCACCAGGCCAAAATCAAGGTGTTAGCTGAAACTATTACACCTTTTTTCTTTTTCTTTCTCTCTCTCTTTTTTTTATCTTGGGGAAGGGAGATGGGGGAAAAGCAATAGGGTCACATGCATAGGTTCCAGGAATTCAGGAGTGGATATTTTTGGAGGGTCATTATATAGTCAACAATACCCTTAAATTGTGTATTCACTAAAGGCATTGTTAATTTTTGTTAACAGTTCCTGGATAAGAGAAGTAAAGGCTTAAATTTCCATAGTCAAAGAAAAACACTATAGGACCACAATTAAAGACGTGTTCTCTGAAGACACACTGCCTAGGTTCAAATCCTAGTCTCTCCAGCTGCCAGCTGTACGACCCTAGGCAGCCTCGTTTTTGTATACTTCAGGTCCTTCATATGGTAAATGAAGCAAATGATACTACCTACTTCCTAGAGTTTCTGTAAGAAGTGAAGAAGTGCATATCTACAACGCACCTACAAAGAGAACTTGGCTCCCCCATGAAAAGTTGACTTATTACTATCAATGCCCAAACAGCACATACATGGTTATTACTGAACAGGGTAAAAAAAACACCTCTCACAACCTCAACTTAAAGTGGTGCAATTATTTAATTAAGCTGATCTAAAAATAAGTCAAATGGAAATTGTTACATAGAAGACTTACACTAAAATCTATGAGAATTTTTTTAAAAGATTTACTTACTTTTACTTGAAAGTCAGAGGGGAACAGAGAGTTCTTCCATCCCCTGCTTCATTCCCCCAAATGGCCACAACAACCTGAGCTGAGCCCATCTGAAGCCAGAAACCACCTGCTTCTTTCAGGATTCCCAAGTGAATCCAGGGACCCAAGGCCTTGTGTCATCCTCTACTGCTTTTCCAGGCCAGCAGCAGGGAGCTGGACAGGAAGTAAAGAAGCCAGGACCGGAACTGGCACCCTATATGAGATATCGGTGCCACAGGCAGAGGATTAGTCTGGTACACCACCATTTCAGCCACCTGTGAGTACCTTTAATGCACACTCCTAATTACAAAAGGAAACTCTACACTAACTTGGATCAACAACATACAGGCCTCTTTCCAAAGGACTGACCTAGACATGGACCATCCTCCCAGAAGCCACCCATCCTGCTCTCTGTCTGGAGGGGTACACTGCACGCTGCTGAGAGCAGAATGGGAATCTCAATGTCACAAAGGCAACAGTTCTGTTCCGTTCTGTTCTATTCTAGAAGAAAACGGCACCTCAAGTCCAGGTTCTTAGGATGTGGCCTGACAGCAGACCTCAAGTTTCTCAGTCCCACTGAGTTCTACCTTCCTGCCCGCAGTCTCCACCCGAGAGCACACCTTGCCCTCTCCACTTGCTCCAGTGCCACTCTGCTCCTCAGGACTTCTGGCCAACACTGCCATATACATTGTAGGATCTATTTTCCACTGAACTGACTGGTTCACGCAAATCACAAGCAGCTCATTCATGGAGAAGCAAAGCTATCACATTCAAATGTCTGCCCTGCACACTTACTAAGGGAGAAGGAAATTCTAGACCACAAACTCTGTTAACTTTATTCCCAAATAATGTGAAGGCTACATCTGGACATCCAGGAGAAAACATGGTGTGCTTTAGGTGCTTTAGCAGAGCTTAGGGTAAGACAGGATCTCAGTGAGGACCAGAGGTCCTGCTTCCTTTAGGAATGGAACAAGTGCCCAGTTTACCCTTGGTTCTACCAATGGCCTGCAACTCTAAACAGTGTTCAAAATACTCAACACGTACATTATACTGATCTCTGTCACATCTCCACTTTACATTGTTCTACTGAGAAGCAGCCAACGGGGGCTCAGATAATGACTGGGTGTCCAAAAGACATTCAGGCTAACATCACTGCATCCCAATCAAGAAAAAAGCCAAGGCCTGATGTGACATCCAAGAGTACAGCAGCCTGTTCTATAAAATATTGACTCATTCAGGAACCACTGGAATCAGGTGGCCTCAAATATCAGGTCAATTTAAGATGACACATGCCCAAACTGTCAAATAACAAGAACAGCTAAGTAGGAATATGCATTCGACCTAGCAGTTGGACCGTGATCCATATTCAAGTATGTGGATCAAATTCTGGTTTGGTTCCCAATTCTAACTTCCTGGTAATTTGGACCCAGAGATGGCTTCAATAGCTGGGTCTCTTCACCCTTGTGGAAAGCTGGGATTCAATTTCCAGCTCCCAGTTTCAGCCACAGTCCAACTCTGGTTAGTGCAGACATTTACAAAGTAGACAGAAGTTATTACACTCTCTCCTTGCATCTCAAAAAATAAATTGTTTAATGATATAATAATACAAAAAGAAAAGCAAGCAGGAAATAAATGACTAAGAAACAACAGAATGCCTAGGCAGATTTGAAAAAGCAAATGAAGCTTCTCAAATTAAAAAATAAGGGCTAGGGTCCAGTGCAGTGGCCAAGCAAAGTACTCGCCTTGAACATGCCAGGATCCCATATGAGAGCTGGTTCTAATCCCAGCAGTCCTGCTTCCCATCCAGCTCCCTGCTTGTGGCCTGGGAAACTAGTCAAGGATGGCCCAAAGCCTTGGGACCCTGCACCCACGTGGGAGACTCAGAAAAGGCCCTGGTTTTGGATTGGCTCAGCTCTGACCACTGCGGCTGCTTAGGGAGTGCATCAACGGACATAAATTCTTCCTCTCTGTCTCTCCTCCTCTCTATATCTGACTTAGCAATAAAAATAAATAAATCTTAAGAAAAAAAAAGGCTAGGAGTAGGCACAATAAATTGGTTAAACCTCCACCTGTAAGCACTGGGACTCCACTTAGGCATTGGTTCACATCCAGACTGTTCCACTTCCCATCTAGCTCCCTGCCTATGGTCTGGGAAAGCAGTAGAGGATGGCCCAAAGCCTCGGGACCCTGCATGCATGTGGGAGACCTAGAAGAAGCTCCTGGCTCCAGATCAGCTCAATTCCATTCACTGTGGCCATTTGGGAAACAAGCCAGCAGATGGAAAAATCTTTCTTTCTGTGTCTCCTTCTCTCTGTAAACATATCTTTCCAAAAAAATTCTTTTAAATAAACAAAATAATGGCTAAAATCAAACATTCAGAACAAGTCAACTGCAGAGTAAATATAGCTGATAGAATTAATAAACTGGAAGGAATAGCCAAAGAAATTACCATATAAGCAAGATCCTAAATTAGATTCAGAGATTATCAAGAGTCTAAATTTCTCCCGAATTAATTTTGAAGCAATGACTCATGACTTCTCCCAAAACCAAAGAATATTACATGTTTATTAGATATAGAGCATGGAAATATTATCTTTTAGTTATCATTTCATTTTTACAATAACCCTCTTTACAAACGGCATGTAGAGACAGTCAATAAGACATACACAAGAAGTGAAAGACCAGAGCTGCATTACGTTCTAGCAGGTTAAGCTGTCATCTGGGGGCAGTTGCCTTGTAACAGATTAGCAATTCAACACCCTCTGCTTTGCTTCAGATCCAGCTTCCTTCTGATGTACTGGAAAACCAGCAGAAGATGGCACAAGTCCTGTGTCCTGCCATCCAGGAGACCAGGATGAACTTCCTGGCTCTGGGCTTCCGCCTGAGCCAGCCTCAACAGTTTGGAGAGTGAATCAGCAGATGGAATAACTGCCTCTCCCTCTCTCTGTCACTGTGCCCTTCAAATAAGTACATTTAAAAAAAAAAATTAAATTAAATCACTACAAAGGCTAGAACCCAAGTCACCTGATGTATCCTTCAAGGATATCCTTCAATAAAACTAAACCTGATTATTAACTCAGAAGGATTGTGTCACAGAAAATCACATCTCCTAAATAATCTGGACCTTACTAGATAAAAATGGAGTAAGAACATTAACCCAGAGAGTAGACAAAAATTAAGAAAAAAACTCATTGCCTCCTAAGATTCTTCTGTTGGGCTGAACCTGCCATTGCAAAGTTACCTTTAGGCTATTCATTCTTTCTATAGGTCAAGGTAACAATCATGAACACATATTGGGTCCTTTTACAAAATGTCATCGTTTCTATGGTCCTTTTTAATCTTAAGTTAGCATAATTCACACTGCTTCTCCTTTGCAACATTGCATTTCATAACTCTGTTCTCAACTTCTAACAAACCTTACACTTAGCACCTTATTCACCAAACAGTATTTCCTTAAGTTATGAATCACGAATAAATTCTTCACAATGTTTACTTGTGCACAAAAGGCAGATCACATACCATCATGACAGAAAGTTTTCCTGAACTCAGCAAAACGAAGGGGTTGGTATTAACTGTTCAATTGTTGGCCTCACTCGCCATCAACCCTGCCATGGATTTATTTACACACTCAACCCTCAAAGGAAATCAGCATCACTACCTGGTCACTTACTAATTGATACCAACAGGAAGACCTACAAGGTGCTAATGACGACAGTTCCCTTTGAATATTACAGCAATTAAGCAAAGCAAACCGGCAGAGCGAGTCTGAAATTTTTAGAGTTCTTTCCAAACTGAACAAGACATTCTTTAGCAATGACTGACCACATGCCCTGCCAAGTTTTAAAGTGAACCGTTTCCACTTGGAAAACTGCCGTTTACCTTACAAAAGTAATCAGGGGATTAAACCATTAAGCCGTAAGAAGGAAAAATGAAAGCCACATGAAAGTTGGCTTTCATACGGTTTATACCGAGATACATTAGGGAATAGGGGAATAGGGAATAGGGGAAAAGTTCGACATTAAAAAAAATGCCAAGTGCACCTAGATGACTTCAATACGTATGCATTAAAACTGCTTTTCACTTGAGCCTTCAGAAATCGGGAAGAACACAAAAATCAATGAGCTTGTCATAGCATGTAACTGGAACGGGACGCTGTGGCCCACCAGGAGATCGGCAGCTCCGGATATCTAAAACAGAATGTTATTGCCCCAGCCCCAGCCCCGGCCCGGGAGACACTTACAAACTTGGGCCGTTTCTCCCCCGGCTCCTCGGGGCCGCCCGGCGGCGGAGGGTGCTGAGGGCCCTTCCTGCGCGGCATCTTGCGGAGAGAAGCTGAGCAAGGGTAAGCAGGGCCCGCGGCGGGGCCGTGTCCCGCAGGGGTCAGCAGCCGTGGCCGCTGCCGCTCCATCCTCCCGCACAGACTCAGAAAGCCCCGAGCCGAGGTGGAGTCAGTCGCCTTCCCGGTTCCGCCGTCCGCGCCCTCAGGCCGGCCCAGCCCCGATCAACTGCTGCAGACGGGGCCGCTGCCAGCGCATCCGAAAACTCCCGCCACCGGGGGGCGGCCCCGCACCGGCCAATCCCGAGTCGTCTGCTCAATGACACGCCAACGCACCGCCCCTTCCGGGCTGACTCAAACGTGATTGGCTGATCCTTCCGTACATTTCAACCCCGCTTCCCGCGCCCCGCCTGCAAACTTGTTAGGGTCCTGGCTGTTTCACCTTACAGAACGGCAGGCAGGATTGGAGTTAGGAAGCACGGAGAACTCATTAAAAAAAAAAATCATCGTATGCCTAGATTTATTTGGATTTTGGAGACGGGCTCTTTCAAAACCAGGTGAAGCCAGTTGTGAGCCTGCTTTTGAGTAGCGGGAGGGGAGTTGAAATCATTTGCTAACTTCCCTTTGGAGACTCAGGCTGCGTGAGCGCAAAGGCCACTTGGAAAGGTAGTTTTAGATTCTGTATGTCCAGGTGGGTCCCACTGCGCCCCATCTGTGTGCCCTGCGGGTGTGTCTACTAAGCGTCGGCTAAATCAAAAGTACAGACTGTCGGCTCAGGCGTGGCAGAGACTGTGAGGCTCAGAAAACAGTTGTAACTGTTACAGTCATTGTTTTAAAAGTTCATAAATCTGATAGAGTGGCTCTGGGAAGGCCACAAGTAGAATGCACAGGCTTCCCACTGGGCAGGAAGAAGTGACGGGACATGCAGATAAAACTAGATGCCAGGCAGGAGCAAGGACAAGAGAATCGCGCACAGAACTAGAGAAGCTTCAAGGGCAAGGAACGAAGGGCCTTGAACACAACCCCTCTTAAAGGCTTTGTTGTTTGCACCATACACCCCAGGTCAAGCTACTAGACTACTGCAGTTTTCTCACACAACAGTTTTGTCCTGCCACTGCCCCACCACCACCCTTTAAAAGTCATCTTATCCTTTCAACTATTTCCTTAAAATTTCCATCACCTGACTGTAGGGAGGTGGTGTGGGCCAGCGCTGTTAAAGCATGCAGTATTGATTTTGCTACAAGAAACAAGTCCAGCTGCCCTGGGGAGTTGAACACACAAGTTCAGAGATTGGGCCTCAGTTCCAACTAAGTCCTCACTGTACATGTTTCTTTTTTCTTTTCTTTTTAACTATGCCACATTCTTTCTACAAAGAGCATCTAATCTTCAGGGATGCTTCCAAGAGGACAGCAAGGTCAGGAGAATGATGTGTAATGTCTTATGCCTTAATGGCAATTAGACTAAGATGCAAATTTTATTCCTGTTACTATGTAATGTTGAAGATTGTGTTTAATTTTTTCTACTTCATCAACAAAAGGGAGATAATAATTTCAGATTTCAAGGAGGTGATAAATGTAACGCTCTTAGAACTGTCAGTGCCCTTGAGCCAAGGCCACCAGGAGGAATACCTAGAGTTGACCAAGTTGAGTTTCTGTCACTACAAGGGAGAAAAAAAATGCATTCCCAGGGGAACCAAGGATGTACTTAAGCAGATAGCATTGTGTCATAGCAGATTAACCTGCTACCTGTAACACTGGCATCCCATATGGGTGTCAGTTCGAGTCCCAGCTGCTCCAATTCGAACATTGTTCCCTGTTAAGGCACCTCGGAAAGCAGCAGAAAATGGCCCAATAACTGTGCCCCCATGCCAACACAGGAGAGCCATCTGAAGTTCCTGGCCCCTAACTTCAGCCTGAACCAGGCCTGGCTGCTGCAGCTATTTGGAGAGTGGACCAGCAGAGGCAAACTCTGTCTCTGCTCTTCCCTGAAGCCCTGCCTTTCAATAATAAATCCTTTAAAAAAAAAAAAAGCACCTGAAGGATTTGTGTTCAGTTGAGTGATTATGAGATTTCCATGGAACGGAATAGGCAGGGGACAGTCGCTGCTGTTTCTGTGCTGTCAGGAAACGGGGAGAGTTGGGTGATTGGGTATCTTAATCTTATCCAATTGGACACGGTAAGAAGCCAGGCTGAAAGCTCACACTGACAAGGAAGCAACAGTCATTCCTATCACCTGGGAAGGAGGAAGTTTGGTGTCAAAAGACAAATTATAGCACATTAACTTTAAAGATCGAGTGTGTTTTTCTTTGTGATTCAGGAACTGGGCAACATCTATAAAATCGGATGTTCTCTGAGTCCAGCAGGGAAAGACAGAAAATGCAGAAGAAAGCAGATAAAATGAATGAAATGGGGATTCTTTCCAAACCCTTTACCTTTAGAGGCTAACATGGAGGAAACTTTTCTGAATCTAAAAGAAGTTAGAAGGATAATGGTGTTTAACCAGAGGCTGAGGAAAGTAAGGAAGAGGGAAGCTCGGGAATAAAAGCTGTTTAGCGTGTACTAAGTTACCGTTAGATACCAGTAAAAAATTGTCACTTTCTGTTGCAAAATAGGGCAAGTTCTGATGACAATGTACTGTGTATTTTTCTTTAAAAAAATTAAAAAGCACTGAAAAAATGTTTTACATATTTTAACCATAAAGAAATGATAGGGCCTGGCATGATGGCTCAATGGCTAATCGTTAGCTTGCAAGTGCTGGGATCACAAATGAGTGTCAGTTCATGCCCTGGCTCCACTGCCCATCCATATCCCTGCTTGTAGCCTGGAAAAACAGCAGAGGATGGCCCAAAGCTTTGAGATCCTACACCTGTGTGAAAGACTCAGAGGAAGCTCCTGGCTTCTGGCTTCTGATCAGCTTAGCTCAGTTCTAGACATTACAGCCATTTGGAGAGTGAACCAGTGGACTGGAGATCTTTCTCTCTGTCCTTCTCTCCATAAATCTGATCTGCCTTCCCAATATATTTTTATTCAAAAAAGTGATAAGTATTTGAGGAGATAAATGTGATGATTCTGATCTGTATTCATGTATCACAGCATCCCAAAGTATTCCATAAATAAAAACATGGAATTTTTACATGTCTGTTAAAAATAAATCATGGGGCCAGTATTATGGCATAATCAGTAATGCTGCCACCTGCAATGCTAGCATTCCATATGGGAACCAATTTGTGTGGCTGCTCCAATTCAAAACAGGTCCCTACTAATGCACCTGAGAAAGCAGTGGAAGATGGCCCAAGTCCTTCAACCGTTGCAGATGTCGGTGTGACTGTGTGGCACGAAGCATAAGTGATCCTACTCTCACTGAGTCTGGCCTGCTGGGGTGTAATGCAGAAGCTTAGTCCCAAACTGAAGCTCAGGACACGTGGCTTCCCAGGAATATACTTAACAGTGGTAATTTGTGATTTGCATCTAACTTTGTGATTTTCTATGCTTAGACAAAGTAAGGAAGTGGTATTGTTTTCTCTCACTGCATCATCATGGTCACAGAGTGACCTTGTCTAATATTGGTGCTCTGTGAAATCTCACCATCAGGACAAGGTGACCCAATGTGGGTATCAGGCAGTTCCTAAAAGCACTAAGGCCCAGCTGTGTCAAACCTGATCCCTAGTGTCAAGGACTCTGCTTTTATTTTTCATATCCTTGGCATATAGATGGAATTGGGTATAAGGAGGAACTGTTATAATTAATTCAAATTTACAAAATGCAATCTGGATTTCTTCTTTCTTCATAGAATTTCAATGTGACTGCAATGCACCAGTGCAAATAATAGATTTGTATATTTTTGGCATTTTTAACAGTACATTTTATATGTATGTTATTTAAAACTTATTTAAAA
Organism: Ochotona curzoniae; assembly: GCF_017591425.1. Lineage (NCBI taxonomy): Eukaryota > Metazoa > Chordata > Mammalia > Lagomorpha > Ochotonidae > Ochotona > Ochotona curzoniae. The sequence continues at coordinate 34,093,172 of NW_024466502.1, read as the reverse complement.
CATAACAATAGTATACATCTGTCCTTCATTCTGATCACCTAACAAGATAATACAGCCCACCGAGTCAACAATTATGGAAATACCATCTTACGTCCGGCTTAGTGTACGGTCTAGGACAAAGTTGAAAGAGACAAAAAAGCAGACTTTGCAAAGCTTGGAGTTCCTGAATGTAAATCTTTCCTGTATTATTTCTGTTCAGCCTCAACATATAGACAATGTTTAATGCCATCCTTGCGAGGGTTCACACTGGGGAAAAGTTGATGGAGCTAATCATCCACAATCAGCTTTTTCAAAGATTTTGTTTATTTATTTTAAGATTTACTTTTTTTATTGCAAAGTCAGATATACAGAGACGGGGAGAGACAGAGAGGAAGATCTTCCAACCATTGATTCACTCCCCAAGCGGCCACAACATCCAGAGCTGAGCCCATTTGAAGCTTCTTCCAGGTCTCCCACAAGGGTGCAGGGTCCCAAGGCTTTGGTCTGTCCTCCACTGCTTTCCCAGGCCACAAGCAAGGAGCTGGATGGGAAGTGGCGGCCACTGGGAATAGAGTTGGAGTCCATATGGGATCCTGGTGCGTGCAAGGTGAGTGCTTTAACCACTAGGCTATCGTGTTGGGCCTGATTTTATTTATTTTAAACTCAGAGTCACAGGAGGGAGAAGAAGAGAGAGAAAAGGGAGAGTCAGAGAGGAAAGCTAGAAGCCAGGAGCTTCTTCTAGGTATCCCTCATGGGTGCAGGGATCCAAGGACTTGGGCCATCTCCAGGTACCTTAACAGGAAACATCTAGGACTTGAACTGGTGACTATATCAGATGCCAGTACAAGAGGAGGCAGCTTTACCGCTATGCCACATGCCAATATCCATTCCCAGTCAACTTTTAAAAATTAGAAACCACTTTAGCAACACAGGAAGACAATGGAAATGCAAAACAAATACACTCAGTTTAGACAACAAACCAATCATATCAAGAAAGGTGAAGATATAAGCACCTATGATCCAGCAACTCTATGTCTTGATGACTCCCTGGATAGACCCCAAAATATACACATAATCTCTGAGCTTCTTTTTAATGGTCTATTTTATTTATCTGAAATGAAAGTGACACACCTGGACAGTGTAATATTTGGTGTAGGGAGTGGGTCTAGTGTGGAGATAGTAGGCACCTCTCTGATGGGCTGCAACTCCTGCTGGTGAGCATGAGAACCAAGACTGGGGGTTAACCCTGGCTGGACAGGCAGTGGCACCTGCTGGTATTAGTGTGGACTGGAGGGTGGAGTTGGTTGGGTTGAGTTAGGCTTCAATGCCCAATGTTGTATATAAGATCTCAAAGGGGAATGTGGGGCAGACTAGACCAGTCCATTTCTCATGCTGGCTGGCACAGGAACCAGAGATGGCCAGCCAGGACAGTAGGGGCTATTGGGAGTCACTCTGATTAAGTTGCAGTTCTCCCTGTGGCACATGAGGGCAGAGTGTGTGTTGGGCAGAGCTGGGCTGGGCCATAGCACCCATTGTTTTGTTGAGGATGGAGGGCAGAACAAACTGATCAACTACCCCAGTACAGCTTGACAGCAAATTTCTGGGCCATTGGAGAATCTGAAGAGGACTATAACAGCCAATCGACCTTAAAAGGATTTCCACATCCTTGGAGCGGCGATGTCAGCAGCTCTAGATCTCAGAACTACCAAAACCACATGAGCAGAACCCTCACAAAATGCTCCACAATGAGCACCCTGGGATGACATTGGGTGGCAGTTCCCCATCCCCTCGGCGATGCGGTGGATGGGAAGCTGGGCATGGTTTCTCCTATTGTATTGTATCCTCCCTCCCCCATATACAGGAAGAAAAAGCAAATGTGTAAACAATGATTTCACCCTGATCCTTGACCCTTCCCACCCTGATCAACTATGTACACATCATCAAAAATATAGTTATAATTTAAAAAAAGAAGAAATGAAAGTGACAAAACAAGAGTAAGAAGAAGAGCCTTCATTTGTTGGTTCCCTCCTCAATTGGTTGAAACAGTCAGGACTGGGTCCAGATGAAACCAGAAACCTAGGATTCCATCAAGGATTCCCATGTAAGTGGCAGGAGCCCAAGATAATTGGGCCATCTTCTGCTGCTCTCCCAGGCACAGTAGCAAGGAGTTGAAAAAGAAGCAGAGCAGCCAGGACTCAAACTAAGCTCTGACATGAAATGCCAATGTTGCAAGCAGCAGATTAGCTCCCAGTGCTACGATATCAGCATATTTTGAATATTTTTTAATAGCAAAACTGGGCAACGTATAGCAGGGGAAGAGAAACTACATGAAGATTTATTATACACTGGAAGTCCATGACATGTTCAAAATAAATTACTGGTGAATGTAAATATAAATAGCATGTATTTATAAATCTCAAGAATAAGGAGAAAATGAAATTTCAAGAAACATATATAATCAACCTGACATCAACAAAATCATTTATGTATATATGTAATGTATCTGGTATACATTAAAAAAAAAAGAGAGAGAAATAAGGGAGAGGGTCTTCCAAAATTCATGGAAATGTAAATAAAAAGAAATTATGCATGCATTTCCAAAAAATGGCATTATAATTAGTTTATCTTTTAATTCCATATTTCCCACAAATTTTATGACATAAGCCCCTACACATCACTTCACTTAACCTGCAGAGGAGAAAAGACAAAGGGTGAAGGAATTAGCCCTTACATTTTCTAGCTAAGGTATCTATAAAAGTTTTACTTATTGAAAGGGAGAGATATGAAATAAATATAGCAAAATATCAGTATGAACTTTATATCAGAATTAGGTATCTTTGTGACTGCCTTATTAATTTGTCAGGTACGTCTCAGATTTTTTTTAATAGATTTATCAATTTTCCAAGAAATAGAAATCTTGGCAATAGTTCCCTTTTTTGAAGATTTATTTACTTGAAAGGCAGAGTGACAAAGAAAGAGAAAGACCTTCCACCCTTTCCTTCACTGTTCTAATGCTGAAACCAGCCAATCTTGAAGGAGGCAGAAGTACTGAGGGAGAATGATTGGGCAAAATTCCAAATATAACAAGGGAGGGTTTAGGGCCAAGGGAGGAGAGAAGGATACATTGGATGGAAAATTACTAACTGGAAACATCATGGGTAAGATTCTTACTACATGAACTCAACTGAATTCTTGCTGAGGGCAGACCACAATGATAAGATATGGAGTGCCAAGGGCCATCAGATACCAAGAAGGGATAAACTGACTTAACAGGATTCTCTCTCAAACTGGTTTCTACAAAGACAGGAAAACTCACAATCAAGCACAGTTTGAAAGGGCTCAAAAGATTCTGGCTCAGGCTTTGCCAATGGAATCTTTATGAGGGCCAATGCCATGGCACGATGGCTAAGCCTTCATCTGCAGCACCAGCATCCCATGTGGGCACTGATTCACAGCCCAACTGTTTCACTTACAATCCAGTTCACTACTTATGTCCTGGGGAAGCAGCAGAGGAAGGCTCAAGTCCCTGGGCTCCTGTACCTACATGGGAGACTCACCGAAAGCTCCTGTTTTCTGGCTCCTGGCTTCAGAACAGCTCAACTCCAGTCAGTGCAGCCATTTGGGGAGTGAACCAGTGGATGGAAGATATATTTCTCTCTCTCTTTCTCACTCTTTTCTATGCTTCTCCTTCTCTCTGTAATCTACTTTTCAAATAAATTGGAAAGTCAGATAATACAGAGAGGAGAAGAGACAGAGAGGAAGATCTTCTGTCCACTGATTCACTCCCCAAGTGAGCACACTGGCCAATGCTATGCCAATCTGAAGCCAGGAGCCAGGAACTTCTTCTGGGTCTTCCACACGGGTGCAGAGTTCCAAGGTTGGGCTGTCCTGGACTGCTTTCCCAGGCCACAAGCAGGGAGCTGGATGGGAAGTGGAGCTTCCGGGATTAGAACCGGCACCCATATGGGATCCTGGCGCGTTCAAGGCAAGTACTTTAGCCGCTAGGCCACGTCGCCAGGCCCTAAAAATAAATATTTTAAAAAAAGAATATCAAGACACAGGAGAACCACTGCCGAGTCATATGCTAACTCCATGAATGAAGAAGTACCTAATTTTCAAATAGGCTATACCATTTTACATTCCCATCGCCAGAACATTTGCCACCTTCTTTTCAGCAAATTTGTAGGCGACTTTTTAAAATTTAGCCACCCTAGTATGTACAAAGGGGTTTTGATCTGCCGTTTTTCTTTTTGTAAAGGGAAAGTTCTTAGAAGACAAGCACGCCCATTCCTTTACCTGTTGTCTCCTGACCGTGGTCGACTTTGGTAGTTGCAACAGAGGTTTCACAGCTTACACATCCAAAACACTGGCTATCTGGCCTGCTATACAAAAATGCTTTCTGACTCACACTGAATGTTCCCTTCTCCCTCACCACCACCCTGGTGTATTTGTTTGGTTATTTCTTTTTCTTCAGTGTACTCTAGTAAAAAGCAAATATTAATTTTGGACAAACATTCACAATGGAAGTTAAGCACTTGCCATAATACACATTTACCCAGGCCTTAACATCTTTTCAAGAAAAATCTGTTTAACAAGGCCAACAAAATCTTGCCACCCTTATCAATTGCTATGGAGAACAGAGTTGATTTAAGGTGCATATAAAAAGCAAAACTGTTGTATGGATTTGTAATTATTAAACTACATGTAAGGAATTTGTGTTCTGATAATTTTTCTCTAGGGTCTTATGCCCGCTAGTTCAGATAGAAATTCTTCATAGGGAATGTAATTAGTATAACATGGTTTAATGTCATGCTTAATAGTTATCCAGAATGTTTTGATTAGAAAATTAATCTGCCTGTGTTTGTAGATGATAGAGTCATTTAAAAGAGAGCAGGAATATTCCTATTAGTGGGAGACACTTAACTAAGGTTCACTTGAAAGTATTAGTTGTCACTATCAGATCACAATCCCAATATTTGAAATAAACAGAAAAAAAGAAACTGCATAATTTTCAAGACTGTTATAAGACCATGGTTCATTTATATTAAATTACTAAAGTCTGAATATAATTTGTGGAGTCACTTGGAAAATAATTTTTTCTGACAATAGCAAATAGTAACTATGTCACTCAATGCTAAAAATAAATGTAAACTGGACTATAAGATTTCTGTGTGCCCATGGAGGTTTTCAAATTGCTTTTTCCTTTTATCTGTGTCCCTATTTCATCACCATTTTTTTTTCTCCCTTTTTTATCCTGAGGTGGATTACTGTATTCTGAGCATTCAGTAATACCAAGCGTGTCTAAAACCTGTCTTTCCTTAAGGTGTCTGTTTGTATGCTTTATATGCTTGTTCTGTCCATTAGCTGAAACCATCTTAAGACAATAGACCAAAAATTATTTCCTCAGTTTCCTGGGAATAGCACATTGGTGTCTTCATTTAGGTCATAAAAGGGTAATATGTAATTAGCTGTAATAGTTGGCAAAATTAGCATCCTCCCTCACCTTTTTTTTTTTAACTCAGATGTCTGAAATATTCACAATTGCCTGTGAAATCAGCCATGCCTGCACTCTGTCCTGACACACGGTGGTCCCAAGTCACTGGAGAATAGATCCCGTCAGGTCCTCCCTCCCAGGCTCTAATCTCTGTCCCTCCACTGCTGCTGATGACAGTATCCTTCCAGAGAATCTCTTCTCATTTATTTCCCTCATATCTCACTAAAGACTTTTTCCTTGACCTCTGCCCAGGCTGTTTTTTTCTTTTCCTGTCTTCCAGGGTGATCTTGCCTCACTAGGAGAACACATCAGAGCAGAAAGCTTGGTTCACTTCCACACTTTGACCAAACAATAAAATGATTGGAGTGATTAACGTCTCCACAATACAAACTTGCCTCGGTTTACTCCTGTGCAAAATGAGGAGGTGAAACTATTTTCCTAGATGCTCAAATTAAGATACTCAGAGCTCTAAGCATTCACACCAGTGCCCAAAGAGTCGTCCCAGAGAGGGAAGGAAAATACCTCTGAGGTGATAATATTCTAGGCCCCCTTTCTCTCCAGTAACCATTAAACTACTGCTGCTTTTACATACTGTATGAGGGTTACTTCAAAAGCTCACAGAAAAGGGGAAATTAAAAAACAAGTTCTCCCCAAGAGACCACTGAACTTATCTGGACAATAAGACGCTGGACTTTATGCTAGGTATGTGTTTGCAAGGAACAAATCCCAACTGAACTTGAACTGTGGTTATGCAACAAGGTGGAGGAATCCACCATGGGGGGAGGGGTATGGGAGGGGTGGGGGGAATCCCCAGTGCCTATAAAACTGTACCACATAATACAATGTAAACAACAATGAAAAAAAAAAAAAGTTTAAGGGTGGGATTTGGAGCAGCCACTTGGAACACCCACATCCCAAATTGGAATGTCTGGATTTAAGTCCTGTGAATTTAAATTCTGACCCTAGTTTCAACTTCCTGTCAATAGGCATTCTTGGAGAAATAATGATGGCTGAGTAGCTTATGCTTTTAAGGTTCTGCTTCCCCCATGGGAAATCTAAATTGAGAGTCTAGTTCCTGGATTCCCAATGGTCACATCTCTTCAGTAAATGGTGCTGGGAAGATTGGATATTCACTTGTTGAAAGTTGAAAGCTTCCCACCTGTCCCTTTACAAAATCAACTCAGACTTGATAGAAGACCTAAATGTAAGACATGAAATTAAAACTGTTAGAAGAAAATACAAGAGAACAATTCAAGACATTGGCACAAACACAACTGCGTTCGTTTGGCTTCCTCTTTTCCTACTTAGGTGCCTTTTATTTCTTTCTCTTTCTTAACATCTCTGCATTAAAACATACAGGAAATGCCTCCAGCTGATTTGTCATATATATCCATTACTAAATTAAGATGTATTTTTTATAAATCTGATTTGTTCTGTGCTGTTATCATGAATGGATGTTGAAATTTGGTGAATGTGTTTTTTGATTATTAAAATAATCACATGACTTTTATCCTCCGTTTTGCTGATGTGATATATTGTTTGTTGATGTGCATGTGCTGGGCCATTCTGGAATCCATGGGATAATCCCCTTTTGATCATGATTAATGATCTTTTTGATATGCTGTTAGGTTTTTTGCTAGTATGCTACCGAAAATCTATGTGTCTATGTTCACTGGGCATTTAAAGATACAATTCTTGATTTTTTTTTAACTCCTTGTCAAATGTTGATGTCAAGGCAAGGCTGGTCATATAAGATAAGTTGGGAAAGCTTTCTCCCCTTTTAATTTTATGTAATGTTTTGAGATGAATTACTAACAGTCTCACCTTAAAGTTTGGTGGAATTCAGAAGCGAAGCCTTCTGGTCATGGACTTTTGTTTGTTGGGAAGTTATTGCTGATTTAATTGCACTTCTCTTTACTGAGCTATTCATGCTTCCCCCCAACCCCCTGCCCAGTCCTCCATGGGGAAGCTGATGAGCTGAGGGGCCTCTCAATGTCTGCCTTGCTTTTTGCTCTTTTTAAGATTTACTTATTTTCGGGCCTGGCATGGTAGTCTAGTGGCTAAAATCCTCGCCTTGCATGTACCAGGATCCCACATAGATGTCGACTTGTGCCCTGGCTGCTCCACATCCCTTCCAGCTCCCCACTTGTGGACTAGGAAAACAGTAGAGGATGGCCCAATGCCTTGGGACCCTGCACCAGTGTGGAAGACCCATAAGAAGCTTCTGGCTCCTGGCTTTGGATGGACTCATCTCCGGCCATTACACCACTTGGGTAGTGAACCAGCGGATGAAGGATATTTCGCTCTGTTTCTCCCTCTTTCTGTAAATCTGCCTTTCTGATGAAAATAAATAAATATTTAAAAAAAAAAGAAAGAACTATTTCCATTCTCTGAGCTTATCCCAAGCCAGAAACTTGTAGCTTCTTCCAGGTCTCCCATGCGTGTGTAGATTTCTGAAGCTTTGGGCTGTCCTCTACTGCTTTCCTAGGTCACAAGCAGGGATCTGGATAGAAAGTGGAGTAGCTGGGGTGTGAAACAATGCCCATATGGAATACTGTGCTTGGAGGTGGAGGATTAACCACCTGAGCTATTGCACCAGCCCCTCATGTTTCTTTTGTTCTTGTAGTTCAATTTTACTAATTTGTACATAACCAGAGATGTGTCAACTTCTAGATATTTCCAATCTATTAGAATACAATAGTTTATGTCACTCCCTAAACATGCTTTGTATTTAGTACTATTGCTGTAATTTTCCCTTTTAATGTGATTTTATTTATTTGAGTCATCTATTTTCTGCGGTGGGTAGACTAAAGTTCGATTTTGTTTTGCCATTTAAAAAACAAGTTTTCATTTCACCTATGTTTTGTAGCATTTTTAGTCTCTATTTAATTATTTCTGCTCTAATCTTTGTTATTTCTCTCCATCTGCTATGTGGGAGAGCTTGGTTTGTTTTGCTTTTCTAAGTCTTTTAAATGTATCATTAAGTTGTTTGATGAATTATTTTTAAGTACACACTACTATGAATTTCTTTCTTAGTTCTGTTTTTACTAAACCCCATATGTTTCGGTAGCTGTGTTTCCATTTTTATTTTTCTCAAGGAATTTTTTTTAAAGATCTTATTTTTACTTGAAAAGCAGATTTACAGAGAAGTGAGCTAGAGAGACAGAAGTGGATCTTCCATCCACTGGTTCACTCCCCAGATGGTCGCAACAGCTGAAGCCGAATCAACCTGAAGTCAAGAGCCAGGAGCGTATTCCTGTCTCCCACATGGGTGCAGGCCCAAGCACTTGAGCCATCCCCTGCTGCTTTCCCAGACCATAAGCAGGATGCTGATCCACTGTGCTGGCCCCTCTTGAGGAATTTTAGTGCCTCTTTTTCAATTCTTCAATAATTGTTCATTCAACGGCATGTTATTCAGTCTCCACATATTTATATTATTTCTAGTTTAATTTCTTGTTGCTTCCTAATTATACCCATTTATGAATAGAGAAGATGCATTATATGTTTTCTGATTTAAAGATTGGTTTTGTGAGCTCATATGTAGTTTATTCTATGGACTATTCCATATAATGATGAAAAAAATGTGTTTTCAGTAGCTCTTGATGCAATTTTCAGTAAAAGTCAATGTTATATACATGTTTCATTCACTTGCAGTTTAGCTCTCACTATTCGTTGTTGTTCTTTTGATCTGAATCATCTATCCACTAATGAAACTGGAGTATGAGAGTTGCATACTATTGTTTTATTAGAGACTATCTCTCCCTTCAGATATAATAATGTCTATTTTACAAAATTGACTGCTCTGGCATTAGGTATGCATACACTTATATTCCTGTGTCCTTGTTGAATTGACCCCTGGCTGATCTTACAGTAAACGTTGACTCTTTGCACAGTCTTTGTCTCCAAGTCTGCTTTGTCTACTCCTGCTTGCTTTTGGTTTGCATTGTGTGGAATATCTTTTGCCATCCTTTGTCTTTTCTAGTAATGAGTGAATTTATTACAGACGTCATATTACCGGGTCTTCTATTTTATTCATTCAGCTTGTCTGTGTCTTTTAATTAGAGAAGAATTTGGGCAGATTATTTTCATTCCTATTGTTGGTAAGTAAAGTCTTAGTTTTGCAATCTTGTGATTTTCTTCTGGTTTTGAATATCTTTTGTTCATTCCTTCCTCTGTTGTTATTCATCTTTGCAGTCTGGTGATTCCAAGCCTGCATAGATAAAGTTTAATTATTTTCTGTTTTTCTTTTGTGCATCTGCTCTTCTAATGGGTCTCACACTTTTATATGTGATGTTTCACAAGATATGTCTTTCAATAATTAAAAAGAGAGAGAGATCTCCCCCTAAAAAGATAAGTCTTTAAGATCAAATAATGTTTTACTTAACTTGGTCTATTGTTGAGACTTTTAACTATAATTTAAAAATATTATTAAGGGAAAGAGAGGAAATGGAGGAGAAACACACAGGCAGATCTCATGCATCAGTCCCTAAATGTCAGAAATGGAGAGGTCTGGCCCAGGGTGAAGCTAGCAAATGGAAACTCAGTGAAGGTCTCCTACATGGCTAACCTGAGCATCAGTTACATCCTCCCAGGGTCTGAATTCATAGGAAGTTGGTATTGGAAGCCAGAGCCAGGACTCAAACCCAGGTACTCTGAAATAGGACATGAACGTATTAATCATTGCCTTAACTAACAGGCCAAATGCACTTCATTCATGGTTTTTATTTTCATTTTGAGTTCTCATTACTTATCTTATTAAACTTCTCTCTCATATCATGCATTATTTTCCTAATTTCATTCAACTGTTGGTCTGTATTTACCTGTATCTCTTTTAGTATTTATGGAATCATTCTTTTTAAAATCTTCACCAGGAATTTTCTCAATCACCATATTTTTTGGAATCTGATACAGAAGCATTGCTATGCTGCTTTCAAGGCATCATACCATCTTGCTTTTTCATATTTCAGGTCCTTATGTTTGCACATCTGGCAGATCATTTATCTCTACTATGTTTTATGGTGATGGGAGTCTTTGGGTATGCTTCCGTAGGCTGCTTTGACTTCAGTTCTATTCAGACGTTGTATTGCAGTCTCCCTAAATCTTCATCCACTGCAGTTGATGGCAATGATAGTAAGGGTGTGAGGTTGTCTTTACAGACCTGGTAGACATACACAGATCATCATGGGAATTCATGGCTTGATGCTGGGGTTGCAGCAGCATTGATCTGAAGTTCAGTGGACATGTGGCTTTATACATCAAGAGCAGCAGTGTTGGGGGATGAAATGGATCTTGGCAGCTCTCACCTGAATCCTGGTGGGGTCATGTGACTCTTCATAGTGTTGTGTGCTGCCCGAGGAAGGGTGAAGGAAAGAAGGAAATATGTACCAATACTCTAGGAACAAGTGATCCTACTTAAGAAAGTAGGATCATTTATTGGAAGAGCAGATCCAAGAAAGAAAAGGCAGAGGGAAAGATCCTCTTCCACTGGTTCATTCCCCAAGTGGCTGTTATGGCTGGTGCTGAGCTGATCCAAAGTTAGGAGTCAGGAGCCTCCTCCAGGTCTCCCACATGGTTTCAGGGTCCCAAAGCTTTTGAACTATCCTCTTCTATTTTCCCAGACCACAAACAGGGAGCTGGATTGGAAGTAAAGCAGCTGGGACATAAACTGGCACTCACATGCGAACCTGGCACTTACAAGTGGACTATCAGCCAATCCAGCCACTGCACCCAATCCCAAGTGATTTTACTTATAAGGTCATAAGAAGGTCCTGCCCTTCTGTACTGTTTTACTGTCCCCTGTAGTGCTCAGCATAGCTTGAGTAAAATGTCAAGGTCACAGGTGTGCTGTTGGTTCTAGCTTGGTTTTTGAGACCGTGGGCTTTTTCTCATGTTATGGCAGCATGTCTGTGGGTCTGATTGGGAATATGCTAGCAGATCCACCCCCAGGGCTGTTTGGGTTCTGTTTTCCCAAGATGGTATCACAGTGCCAAGACCTATGATCTGAGAGACAGGGTTTGGCTGAAGCAAGGCAAGTTCTTTCCCTGAAGCCAAGTTTCATATCCATTTGTGGGGCTCTAATCCTGGAAGAACTCGGGACAACTCTACCTCTCCCACTCCTTATGGAATTGCTGGCATCTGGCAATCCAGGAGGTACAGTTCACTGGACTCTCCCATTTACCTTTCCCTTGCAAAGCAGACCTCCCCTTGTAGGGGTCTGGTTATGCTCCTGGGCCGGTGTGTTCTTTTTGTGCTACGTCCCTAGGTCTCTAGGTCCTTTATGGCTTCAGTGTCTCCCATGCAGGGCCCAGTGTTCTCCTTCAGGCATTCAACCTCAACATGCTATTATTGACTGGTTTTTTCAGGTTCTTCTCTATAGGGGAGATGGCAAATTTTAGCCATTTATATTCTATATGTATATCAATGTTTTATACATAAAAAGGGACAATTTCTTTTTCCCTTAAGAGTCAACAATCTCATTTTGGGATACTGAGCATGATATCAGTCCCAGTAACAAAGTATAAATAACACTAAATTTCTGGGTGGTTTTGAGTTGTTTATTTGTCTCCTGAGAATCTGCTACCATTGATAAAACAGGAGAAATGACTGGTAAGCATGCTGTCATATTGAAGTAAAATATCTGAAGGGATCCAGCAAAATGCCTGCTACTTAGTATGTACTCAGTAAAGATTAACTTTCCTTCATCTTGAAAAGTCCAGTCTTCATATTCTATGAAATCACAATCTTGATAAAAATTCCTGATGTCAATATTAATAAGGAACCTTCTTGGGGCTGTGTTGTAGGCTAATCCTCTGCTTGCTAGCATCAGTATCCTATGTGGGTGTTGATTCATGTCCCAGCATCCAGCACTGTTTATGGCCCAGGTCCTTGTGTCCCTGAACCTATGTAGCAGATGCAGAAGAAGCTCCTGGTTCCCTGCTTCAGATCATCTGAGCTCTGGCCATTGTGACCATTTGGAAAGTGAACCAGAGGATACAAGACCTCTCTCTTTGTTTCTCCTCTCTCTATGAAATTTACCTCTCTAATAAAAAAGCAATTAAAAAAAAAAGAAGAAATCACTTCCCAGCGTCAGTATCATTTTATTCCAAGAAGAAATCTTTGACAAATTGTGTGACCTTGGAGAATTTTTTGACAAATTGTATCCAGTTTAAAGTTGAACAGATTGTATAGAGAGCAACACCCAAAGATCTGGGAGAAGGAATAAAATAGGTTGCCTCTCTGAAAATTAAGCCAATTGAACTAATATATATTGAGAAAAATTGGTCTTTGTTTTCTAGATTAAAGGATTGATGACTTTCAGGGTATTTTAACATAGATGAATAAAATAGGAACCAGAAGTTTGATGATCAAAATTGGAAAGAAGGAAAGAACAAGAACAAAGTGAGCTCAGCATCTTTCTCTCTACGCCTCATAAGCCCACTGCACTGAATACACCTTACCTCCCAGTCACCGAAGGAGAAACCTGCTTCATTTCCTACCCACTCTCTCAATTCTGTCAACTCCTCCTCCTTAATACCACTCAAAACATTCTCTTTGCATTGTGGTCCACTGCAGGCCAAAGTCTGCTCCTCTGACTGCTCTCTCAGACTGCTTTCAGATACCTGCAAAGTATTTTGCAGGTTTCTGCCCCCAAAGTCTCTAGTACAGCTCATGGTCTGTGTAACTGTGTGCATTTAAAATGACTACTCCACTTTCACACCCCTGGGGACCTCAAAACAATGAGAAGGGGAAAGACTCCCCCAGGAGAAACTGGAAGAGACCAATGTGGCTGCCTGGCCTCTGCCAGAAAGCAGGCCCTGGGAAAAGCTTTTAAGGAGTTGGTTTGATGTCATGATTTCACTTTCTGTTGACCTTAAAAGGCACCAGCTCGGGCCTAGCCTAGGGAAGGCTGTGTTCCCCGGGTTTAGCAAGCTTTTAATGCGCTTAGCTAGTCACCCACGTTCAGCAGACAGTTCTCTGAATTTTAAGAAAATGTTTACTTTTCTTCCTGGACATGAAGAGGAGATCTGCATTTTAATAAGATGAAAATCCACTCAGTTTATTTTCGGTGTCAAAATGTTTTTATTGAATTCTTATAAATAATTTCTTTGGAAACTTAGCCCTGAGGTACTTGTCTACCATTCCTGTCATTAGGAATCTAGATTCATAGTACTGTATTATTTAAATTGCTATATCTTACCTTCATTTTCATTTTACAGTGAAATCACTACAGAACTGTGTAATTTAGACCTCTATCGCCATCTCTCTCTCCTCTTTCCCAATAAATCTTTTCCTTTACCTTAGGTTCTGTCTTTGTAAATAAGCTTCACGATTTTTCTTTCTTAAAGGCAAATGCTTGTGCCTAATTACCATCTCACCATATGGTTTCTCTTCTCTGCTGTATTCCTTAAAACTATCACGCAGTTCTTCTGCAATAGCGATCGAAATTCACCTGACCTCCTCCCATTATGTTTGTATACCTCTAAACCTACCATCTGCTGTTGTCCTTCACATGGTTACTAAATCCTGCATTCATTTTAAGGTCCTGCCACTTCTATAATTCTATTTCGCACCTCTCTCAGTTATATGATTCCCTGAACCTAATTTCCATTTCTTACTAACAGGAGGGAGTGAACTCTTGTAAACAAAATAAAACATCCTCTTTTCATTTACACTGTGACAGAAAAGAGTTATGACTTACCTTTTCCTTGAAAAGTGGTTCTTGATCAAGGACAAACTATGCCAGCAAAGACAGACAGAAAGAGCTATTGAGGATGCAGAAAAGACAATTCTTGTATTCCATAGTCCTGTTGAAATTCTCTAGGGAAACGAATACTTAGACCATTCAGGCAACAACAAAGCACGGTAAACTAGCCAGCTTGAAAACAACACAAACTTATTCTTCACAGTTCTGGAGATTGTGAAAGCCAAGATCAATGTTCCAACAGATTCAGTGTTTCCTGAGGGCCTACTTCTTGGCTCACAAACAATTGTCCCTGGTGGGACAGCCAAGGGAAATCCAGGAAGTCTTCAAAGGGTACCATTTTCATTCGTAAAGGCTCTATCCTCACACACTCCTCACCTTCCAAACGCATCACCCTCGCCACCCTACCCCACTTCACACGGGGGATTAGGTTTCAACATCTGGATTTGGAGGGGCACAAACACTGAGTCTGTAAGAGATCTCTGGCCCTCAACCTTCTGAAGGAGGGCTCTATTTGTCCTTGCTTATGGAGCACAGGACTTCTTTCAAACCTTCCAGGATTTGTAGTCCATGTTCTTCTCCCTCTAATATAGCCACAATTTCAAGTATTTTGTCTAGGTCCTCCCTTAATCTTCTACTCTTCCAGTTGGAAATGTTCATGTCTTTCAATTCTGTCTTGATACAGCAACACACACCCCTTCGTGTGCTTTGGTTCATCACAGATGAATTTCCTTCCTTTCCTGTATTGTTACTAAAATACAGTAACTAATACTACAAAGTGAATTTCAGGTGCAGATAATCTAGACTTTTACATGGCAGTAGTATATTGTTTTCATTCTTCAAATATTGAAGGGCATGTGTGAGGTGCAGCAGGTTAAGTTGTCATCTGGAATACCCACATACCATATTGGAATGCATTGCATCAAATCCCACTGCCACCTTTCCATTCTGCTTCCTGCAAAAGCACATCTTGTGGTACAGAGGAAGATGGTCCAAGTACTTGGATTCTTGCCATCCAGGGAAAAGTCCCGGGTGGAATTCCTGGCCCAGCCATTATGGGTATTTGGGGAGTGAACTAGTAGACAAAAGATTTCTCTCTCTCTCTGTTTCTCTTCTTCTCTTATTTCTCTCCCTCTTCCTCTACCTCCTCTCTCACATCTTTTTCCTGTATCAGTCTTTCAAATAAATAATTATTTTTAAAATATTCAAATGTGAAAATGAACCCATTTCTAAATAGATGATTAACTTATCCATGGCTCATTAGTTCTGTTCACAAGAGATGATTTCTCATAGTAATGTGTCATATGTTAAACTGGGAATCACTCTAAAAAATATAAATTATAATCTTCCCTAGTATGCACTTAGTACAAACAATATAGATATCAGATAAATATGTAATATCATACTTTAAAATATTCATTATATTTAAAATATTTATATTATACATTAAAATACATACAATCATGGGAAATATATGTAGTTTTAGGATTTTGTTAGCATTAGTTTTCATCTCATGGACTATCTAATTAATGTTGTGAAGTTAGATAAAGCATGACAGATGGTAGGAAAATAATATTTAGTGTTAAAATGGTGTCATAAATCATTCATAAGTGAATAATTACCCTTCACAGATGATCAAGCATTGATAGTGTCACAACCAGGGGATGACAGAAAGTGCAAGTATTGAGATCTATTTGTCAGCTCTATTTCTCCTGCAAGTCACAAATTCCCAACTCAAACTAGCTTAAGTGCGTTTTATTTTATCGTGAAGCTGAGAAAAATACTTGGGAAGATCATATGATTGAAGGAAGTAGATTTGGAGTTGGTGAGTAGTACTGGAAACATAATTTATAGCATTATAAGTCTATTAAAATTATTGAGAAGTTTTGGATGGTTGAGCATGAAACCAAGTTATGGAGGCCTTCCAAGTCTAGAACTGACGTGACTGCATGGGTTATGTGGCCCTCAAGCTGGTCTTACTAGAGATTCTAGTCAACCTGTTTTCTTTGACATATGTCATTGCCATTGTCTTTGTTTCTTTCTTTGTGTTTTCCTCATTTTCCGCTAATGCAAAAGGCCTTAGGCAGTCCTTCCTGCTAATCAAAGTAAGCAGCATCTCAGCTTGGTCAGGCCTGGATGAAATACCTACATGTATTGAAAGGATTTTCAGGAGAGGCAGAGTCCTGTGTTGGGAACTTAAACAGCAAAGGAAATATGAAATTACTTAATAAAACCCACTGAGTTTTACTTTTTTCTCTGCTAATAACAGATTTTTAAAAAATGTTTTGAGAGATAGAGAGACTGACAGGACTCTTACCTATTCCTGACTCTCCCAAATATTTAGCAACAGCTGAGCCAAGACAAAAGTGGGAAGCAAGAACTCAATCCACGTCCCCCATGTGAGTGATAGGGACCCAGGGTGTTTGTGCCATCATCACCTGCTGTCTTCCAGGGTGTATATCAGCAGGAAGCTGGAATCAGGAATGGAGCCAGAAATCCAAGCCAGGTTCCCATATGGGATACAGTCATCCAAAACCACATCTTAACTGCTGGATCAAATATCCACCTTGGTAATAGTTTGGGCTTTTTTGTTTGTTTGTTTGTTTTTGTAATTAAACTTTCTCATGGATATCCAATAAAAACGAACATGTCCTAATGTTAGTGTGGGCCCCACAGAACAAGAATTTTGTCATTGATTGTGGGTAGAGGCACAAGTTTGATTTTACATATATACATGGGCTACACAATGAGTCTAGCTGACTTTAAATCTTTATTTTTCTTCTCCACTCCCCAAACACACGTAGAATAGTCAAGAGAAAGCTGAAAGATGAATGGAATGTCAGGTGACAGGAAACCTCACCTTTAGCATCATGAAGAATGTGACTTTTCCCTAAGCAGCTTTTCTCAAGTGCAGAACTTCTCATATGGGAAGCTTTGATGGGTCCCTTCATTTCCTTCAGTACAGATGGACAAACTCTAACAGTAAACAAAGCTCTTTTGAAGATTTGGAGCCAGCAAGTGGGAATTTTAAAAATTTACCAAATATAACTTTTTAAAAACTTCAGGGCAAGCCCTTTTCTACAAATACCCTGTAGGCCATCAGTTATTTGGGTATCCTGCCTGTTTTATTTCCGTGCCTTTCTCATTCGACTGTGCATGCTGCATTCCAGAGCTTTCTTTTTTTTACACGTGGGTATTCTGGTTATACCTCAGCCCATGCATTATTGAAAGTTTATTGAAGAACAGAAAGTAGTTCTCTTCACCCTCAGACTGAAAGGAATGAAGTTTAATTTCCAGGAAGAGCTGAATAGGGAATTTATTGTAGAGAAAAGAACTGGTAAAAGTTAAAAGTAGAATCAACATTTTCACTTCATTACACAGGCAGAGCAACGTGGAAAACTGACCAATCCCAAATATAAACAGCCAGTTTTCTTCAAAGCTAGACATTTAAAAAATTATCTACTTAACTCCCTTGGTTCTTACCTTTCTTTCACTTTTGCTAATACAGACTGTATCTTCAGAACTAAATTGAGGAGTAAAAACATTGAGTCAGATTAGCTGGTTGATAGGTTTGTGAATCTGGTTGCCAGATAGAATACTTAATTAAGAGAGGTCACCAACTTGGGTGTACTAATTCATGGGATCTCGGTAAATACTTACTTTTTGAGTGAAGAACACATGCTTAATAATTGTTAAATACATGTGCTATTTTTTTTTTCCTTTCTGTCTTTTAAAACCCTAAGTAATCAAAGTTTTTGTAACAGTGCTGGGAAAGCAACAGCCATAGCTGTAGGATGGATGTCTCCATGCATTCAGCAATAGCTGCGACCAAATAGTCTATTTGCCTTAATTACCACGTCTAAGATTGGCTGACAGATGTCCTTGTACATGTGGTTTGCTAATTTATTGCATTCTTTCTGACCATTTACATGAGCCATTCTGAAAATGAGTATTGAGAAAGTATAATCCAATCTGCTCCTCTTCATAAACAAAATTTAATCTCTCACATTAATATGTCATCATTCAATATCAAAACTTAGGGAGGAGAATGCCCATTACCAACCACAATCTTTCATCATGCACAAATAAAACCCTACCACATTCTGCTCCATACCAAAATGCAATGTTCACAGAGGGGCAGAGGCAAAACAAACATCTGCTATGACACTACCATGCTCTTCTAGGCTTTTCCCTCTACAAAGGGTTATTTGATCACTACTTATAAATTCAGGGAAATTCAGTTACTTCTCCTTTCCTTCCTGGTACACATTCACACATTCTCCGGGATGCTGGAGATTTGCCCACGATTATATTGAGTGCCATGATTTAAATGTGGTTTGTTTTGAACGAAATGAATGACTTCTGCTTAAATTACTCAGTACCAAGCATGTTCTAGAAAACCTTTTACATCAGGATCCATTTTTCTATTATGTCTACATAATATTAGTGATGTTAAAATGCCTTGGTCTGTTTAAAAAGGAAACTGACATATTCTGTTATATAGTACAGCTGACCATAGAGTATTTAAATTGGCTGCAAATTGTAGGTTAATGCTCTTACTTGTGTCTTACTACATAGCTTAATTCATCCTAGTATTTTATGGTGTTGGCTGTTACTATCTGCATAACGATCACTGAGGTCTTAAATGTAGTGCTGTCTTTCTCCTCATTAATGCTACTACTAAACTTCACTTCTTAAGGAAAAATGGCCATATTATATACATATTTCAAAACAGATAATTATACTGTCTAATGATGCCCTGTACAGTACCATATTTATTTATGTAATGTATAACTTGACAGGCTGCACCTAGAAAATATGTACTATTTACATATCTTAAATGATTAAAAATGAGATAATTATGGTAATAAAAATTCTAACATCATAAAAATTACACCATACCAAGTAAAAACGTCCCATTTCCTATTCAGCAAAGATAATCATATTTAACGGTGTCTATTTAAATTTCTTCTAGATATTACCTCCACTTTACCCAGTATTGTGCTTAGGCCTCAATTTCTCAATTTATTGGTGCTGAGTAGCATCAACTGGCTCATGAAAGATGAAAGAAAATTAGCTAATTTTTATAGTTACCATAGCCTCTCTTCCTCCTCATTTTTATTTCTGTTTGGTTCCTTTTATTCTTATTGAAATTACACACACAAATATGTTTCATTTATCCTAAGTACATAAATGTGATAATACGCTGTATGCTTTGTCTTTTCTTAAGGTAATCTTCTTTTGTTTCTGCTTTGTTTTTTGGCTTTCTTATTCCTTCCTCACACCTAAAAGTCTCTCTCCATTATCACATATGAACAATGTGTTTTTTAAAAAAAGTCTTTGATAAGAGGCCCGCAGTTTCTGCCTGAAGCACCAGTATGCCATACAGGTGCAGGTTGGAGTCCCAGGTACTTCACTTCCAATTCAGCTCGCTGCTAATAGACTGGGAAGGCAGTGGAGGAGGGCCCAAATTCATGGGCGCTCCTAACACACATGGGATCTTTAGAAGAAGTTCCTGGCTGCTGGCTTTGGATGGGACATGTTCTGGCCATTGCGACCATTTGGAAAGTAAATAAACAGACGGAAGATTCTCTCTCTCTCTCTCTCTCCCTCTCTCTCCTTATTTCCCTGTAACTTTGCCTTTCAAATTAATATATATATTATATATATATATTTCATACTTCTTCATGACCCGATAATCACATAATCACATAAAACATATAATAAAGCACTGATTTGAGTCCTGTGTCATGCTCCTGGCTTCAGGGCAACCAAGATCTGTCATCAATCATTGGGGGAGTTAACAAAATAGACACTTTCCTTCTCTATGTGTACTCTGGTAAATGAACACATCTGAACACATTTTTAAGAACACAGAGGGGCAGTTTTGTAAGATCAGAAAGTTCTGGAGATCTATCCATTGTATCATAATAGGAATGTATTTAATACTGCTAAATTGTATACTTGAAAACAGTTATGATGGCACTGTTCACATTATATAATTTTTACACAATGAAACAATATAAAATGTGTAATTATGTTATCACACACACACACATTCACACACACAGAAAGCTCTCACTATACAGTTTCTATACAAATGAATTTTAGTTACCACCATTCAGTTAAATATGGCATGGTTCATATTTCAGTTGCCATGAAACTTTAACTGTGGATGATTGCATAAAATACAAACTACACTGCTAAGTTGTCAGTCTGCAAATCACTACATAAATAAAAATCGTACATCATGACCAATGACCAATCATGTCACTTATTTCAAAATCTGTTGGTGACTGGCTATGCACATTTTTTATTGTTTATCCACTGATAGCAAGGCATGTGACTATGTTGGTTTCTTATCTTCCAGGGAAGATAAACCCATGTGACATTCCCAAAATATGAATAATCAGAAGAGAGGAGTGGTCAACAAAAATCAAAATGCAGGAAGAAATGAAAAGTAATAATGCTAGAAGTAAAATTCAAATGTAGTTATAAAAGAAAACGTCTGACATGCTCTGTGTTGTTAACTATATAATTGAGAAGTATTCAACGTTAGCCACGATTGAAGAATTTGTTTTAGTAAGTCAATTACTAAAATATTTTACTTCTTAATGCTTCCTATATTTTCATTTGTAGTATATTAATTTTCTAATTTAAAAATTTTTCTACTTAGAACTAACAGTAAGAATTAGGAAGATTTTCCTGTTATGACTAAATTTCTTCAAAGAAATTTAAAGCAATCAGAGTTTTCTCCATTGACTATCCAGGTCACTTTATACTGTTTCTGGTCAATTTTATCATCTACCCTATATAGAAGATGACAACCTATAGAGGGCTTTTCTGTTAAATTTAAAATTAAAACAAAATGATTTGTACTTTCCTCACTGAATAATTTTTTGTGAACATTTTTCTAAATCAATTACCATAACTTAAAGATTTTATGCACATTTCATAATGCATGTTATTATAATTTATTGAATCATTACTTTACTAATGAGCATGAGAAACGGTTTCTTTGTGCCATAATAATTGGTGCTTCAATAAACATGTAGTACAAGTATGCTTAAATGTTGGTTGATATACTTAAATCAAAAAGTTTACCTGAATGGGGTAGCCAGATTGAAGCAAAGGGATTGTAAAAATTCTCTTAGACATCAACAGATAGATTTTCTACAACATTGTAATGATGCATTTTCAATTCTTTGTCAGGCAAGTAAAAAGGTCTCTTTGAAGAAACAGATACCAGACCTCCTAGGTTACTACTAGTCTGATAGCGTGAGATCTTATTTCATTGATAGTTTATTTTGCTATTATTGGCTAATTGAGAATTTAAACATACTTTTATATGTTTGATGGTCATTTTGATTTGCTTTATTCTGTAATTAACTTTATATATTTTTGCTTACTTCAAACTTTCACTTTTGAAGATTCATTTGAAAGGTAGGAGAAACTTCCCTTTCCAACCACCCACAATTCCTAGGGCTGGGCCAGGTCAAAGCCAGGACCAGAACTGCATCCGAGTCTCCAATATGAGTGGCAGGGATGCAAGCATCTGAACCACCACCAGCTGCATCTAGGAGTGTGAGTTGGCAAGACGCTGGATGGAAGTGGGTCCAGAACACAAACTCATTCATTCCAATGTGAGATGTGGACGGCCCAAGTGCCAGCTTAATCACTACACCCAATGCTTGTTCGCTCTTTGTTTAATTTTCAATTATCTTTTTTTCTATTTTAAGTAGTTTGCACATTACAGGTTGAATACAAAGGAAAGATGGAAGGGAAAAGAAGTTTGGGTGGGGGCCAGAGCTTTTTTCACTTAGTGGCACAGCACACATTTCTCAAATCAATGAGATAATGGTTTAAAAACAGGCAGACATACATTTGGCATGGATTGGGGGCGGACCAGGCTGAGTCAGTTTGCGTCATCCACTGGCAAATCCGAACGCCAGAGCAGAGTGTGGGTCGTGCCAGGTTCGGTCACGACAAAAGCAGGATACAACACAGAATACCAAGGTGAGGCTGCCTGTGCCAGATGAGACCGCAGCACCCAACCAACACAGGTGAGAATCAGGAAGGGAGGGGCAGAGCCGACAGGGGAATAAGAGGTGGTTCCCTTGCTGGACAGCTACTCCCACTGGAGAGCATGAGCTGGGACCAGACTAGGCAGGGCTGCAGCACCTGTGCGCCTCATATGGACCAGGTCAGGGAAGAGGCAGGACGGGCGGGCTATTCCTACTAGTGTAGGAAAAACTGGAGGGGGTGAGAGCTGTCGGGGCTTAGTCGTAGCAGAAGCTGGCACTAGGGGCCATTACTGTCAAGTTCAACCACAGGGCTACCTGGAGAGAGCACAAACCAAGAGTGAGAGTGACCTGGGAGGGAAACAGTGGGCTCCTCTCTCTTGGGTTAACACTCCCATGGGAGGGCACAATAATAACTAGGACAGGGGCTGGGATGGCTAGACAGAGAGGCACTCAACAACATCCGTGAGGACTGGACAGTTGAGCTGGTTGGATGGAACTAAGCTCCAATACCCTTTGACATTTACGAGAACCCAATGGGATATGGGGCAGACCGAACTAGGCCTCTACACACGCTGGCAAATCAGGGCAGGGGCAGGCCAGGTGGAGGTTATTGGGGGTCGCTCCCACTAGGCTGCAGCTCCCACTGATTGGTGTGATGGCCGAGTACGTGATGAGCAGAACCAGGACAGACTGCAATACCCATTGATTCCAGTGGAAGTCGAGGCTCAAGACCGAATCAATCCAGCAATTGCAACTACCAGCAGAACGGGAAGACGGACTATGCCAGGTCCTGTACTTGCTAGTACATATAGGACTCTGGTCTGGGAACACCTCAAAGTTTCTTTGGGGATCCCCTCAACCGAAATGGCAGACTTAGAACCTTAACCAAGAAAAGACAGATGATAGAACAGGTCAGTCAACCACCACAGCTCTATGTTGGCAGCGAAACACTAGACAAAGGGAGACTCCATGATGGAGTATGTCCATCAGTAGATTATTGAACAGCCTCATAGTGCCTGGAGTGATGAGATTGGCAGCAATGCATAACGGGTGAACTACCGGACCTTTCGAGCAAGGATCTCAGAACATGCCCTACATCCAGGACCTGGGGTGGGAGACTGGGGTGGGACTTCTCCTCAATATTCCCTTTAGCTCTTGTAACTTTTTACCCTAATCAACAATGTAAAGATTGCCAAAAAAAAAAAAAAAAAAAAAGAACAGGCAAAAGAATCTGTGGGACAGAATGGTCTCCAGAAACAAATTCACGTACATAAGAAAATTCATGAGGTTTATACTTATTTCTGTAAGACAAAATGATAAATTACTTTTGTTGGTAAAATTAGTCATGTGAGAAAGGTAAATTCTCCCATTTAACACAAAACATGAATTCATATGGACTGGAAAGATAAATACAAAATAAAAATAATTATTTCACAAAACCCTAGAACATTACATGTACAATTGTGATTTACGAAATTAAATTTCTGAAAGAAATGATGATACATGATACACAAAACTTTTTTTTTAGAAAATCTATAAAAATCACTAAATTTATGAGTATACATGCATGTAAACATGATTTATTTATATGTGTATGCTTTCCTTACCTACAGGTGCATAAGAAATTATCTTCACAACAAATGAATAATGCCAACATTAAATATAAAACCAAAATTTGTTATTTCACAGCTTTTGAGGATTGGGAATCTAGTTGTGGCTTTGCTGGGTATCTTTGGTTCATGAGGTTGGTTCATGAATTTGATATCTTTGGTTCATGAATTATGCATCTCATCTGAAAGCCTTCCACTTGGAGGGCGACACTTGCAGGCCTTCCCAGAGAATCGTCTCATAATCTGATAGTTCAGCCATCCAGGCAGAGAAAGCAGGAGAAAGCACTTCAAGTGGGAGTTCCAGCCCTTTCTGCAACCTAGTCTCAAGTGATAGTTCATCACCTCAGCTGTATTCCACTTTTCAGAAAAAAATCAATAAATACAGGCTATACTGAAGGTAGGGATTAAACAAAGATGTAAATATCACAGGACAAGACAGGAGATGATCTTAATATCTACCTACCACAACAGGTTACACCTGGGCGTGGAGGGATAGTCCAGTGGCTCAATCCTCACCTTGCATGCACTGGGATCCCATATGATTGCTGGCTTGTGTCCTAGTGGCTCTACTTCCCATCCAACTCCCTGCCTGTGGCCTGGGAAAGTAGTAGATGTTCCAAAGCTTTGGGACCCTTTACCCATGTGGGGGACCCAGAAGAATCTCCTCCTGGCTCCTGGCTCCTGGCTCTGGTTTCAGATCAGCTCAGCTCTGGCCATTGGGAGAATGAGCCAGCAGACAGAAGATCTTTCTGTCTCTCCTCCTCTCTGTATATCGGACTTTCCAATAAAACAAATACATCTTTTAAAAAAGTTACATCTATAAGTATAAATAGCATATATAATTCTTATCTCTTAGTTTGATATCTTTGAAGAACATTTTCCAACTACTATAAAGTGAGGAAATTTGTTGCATCCACCTTTCTGTTGGCAGCTCCTGCTGTAATTTCTATCCACCACACAATTATATGTGTATCATCAAAGGTTGTAATTTACTTGATGCAATAAAATCTGTTGGCATTTCCTGTTAAGGACAAGAATCAGCAACGGGCAGGAAGTCTTTTTTCTCCAATTTTCAAATTGAAAAGTGTTTCTTCCAGTAGACATCATCTACTCTAGAAACACTTACCCTTCTCTTTCAGATTATTCTACTTTTTTTTTTAGCTTGACGCTTTACTTTAAATTGGCATATGAAAGTTGCTTGATACATGTAAACACGTCTACAAATGTCTATTGCAGTACTCATTTATGCAACCTGAGGATGACAATGACAAAACTTGTCCTATTGATCTCTACATATCATTTCACAGGATCACCATTATTTCTGCCTCATTTTTTACTCCCTATGTCCAAACATGACAATAGAGGATGTGAAGTCTTGCAGGACAAAGCAAGAAATAATCATATTTGCTTCTTCTATACATTTCTCTCTACAGACACATCAGTATGTTCCCAACAACTTTCTGTAAATTCATCAAGGCCATATTACCTGTTTTTTTTTTCCTGTCTTGTTTTTTGATTCCTTTATGATTATACTGCCCTATTTACTACTTTTTAAAGTTTAATCTCGGCAGAGATTAATGGAGAGGCATCTTCATGTGCTGTTTCACTCTCCAAACACACACAATAGCCAAGGGACAGCACAGGTTAAAGACTGGAGCTGGAAATGCATGCAAGGGCTCCCATACAGTGGCAGCATCTAAATATTTGAGGCACCTGCTGCTTCTAGGGTGATCATTACAGGATGCCTGATTAGAAACAATGGAGTCAAAACTCGAACCAGCCACTTCCACACAGAATGTGGGCATCTAATGCAGTATCTCTGCCGCTTCATCAAATGCCCACCCTTCCTACTTCTTACTACATTTCAATGAACTCCTGAGAAGAATGGGAAGGAAAACCCTCCCATAGAGTAGAACAAATTTATCTATCTGCAAGGTAGTTAATGCTTTATGAGGTAAATAAACCCACTAATAAATTAATGGCTTGTAATGAATGTGACTAGCATTCTATTGCTGTCATGTGTATAGTAATAATTACCATAAATTAGACTTAAAATAACAGAAGTTCATTATTTTACAGCTCTGGAAGTTAGAAATTTAAAAATGTTTCCCCTGTGCCAAAATCATTGTGTCAATAGGACTGCATTCGTTTCCGGAAGTTCTAGGGGAATCCATTCCTATGCTCATTCAGGTAGTTGGCAGAACTTCTTTCTTTAACATCATAGACCCTGATTTCCATTTACCTGAAGCAAGTCAGCTGAGTACTGGTCAAAGCCTCTGCAGACAGCTCTGACACCACCCAGGGCTCTTGTCAAACAAGAGGTAAGGGCCCTTTCCAAATTCAAATTTCTCTTGTTTCTTTATTTAGCATTGTATCTGTGAGCACTTAATAAATTTCCTCTTACGTTTTTAAGGCTTCTTATAGTCGTACTGGACCACGTTGATTATCAAATGGCACGCAGTTCTAGCTGTCCACCTTAATTTTCTTTTCCTGTATAAAGCAACATAGTCACAAGAATTGGGACATTTTTAAGGTCTGTATTTTGCTTACCACAGTGTCTCATTAATAACTACTGTCATTTACTGGAAAAGGCAATAGTCCAACTGTAACTATTGAATATGTGTATAAAATGGGAGACAGGACTTCAGGAAGTGTGTAAGAAAGATGAGGAATACTTGACTAGCAATTGATAGGCATTGTGAAGGTAAGCTGCAGTGAAAAAGAACACATGAAACATCAATTTTTAGTCATACAGGTGCAGACTCCAGGCTGTCCTATTTCTGATCATTTTACTTTTTTTTAAAAAAGGATCATTTTATTTGAAAGAGTTACAGAGAGAAAGATAGATACATACATAGTCGAGTTTCCCCATCTGTTGGATTACTCCTGCAATGATTAAGATTGCCAGAGCTCTAGCCATCTGAAGCTGGGAGCCAGGAGTTTCATCTGGGTCTAACATGGGGTGCAGAGTCCCTAGACATTGGACCATCCTTCACTGCTTTCCTAGTCCATAAGCAGGGGACTGATCACAAGTGGAGCAGCCAGGACAACAGTATGCTCAAATGGAATGCTGTCATTACAGGTGAAAAGATTAACCTGATACGCCACCACTTAGGCCCCCCCCCCCAGTCATTTTACTTTTAAGTGTTTAAAATTTTCTTATGGCAAAATATTGTTTATGAATTAAGACTGATTAATAATTAATGCAAATAAAAGTATTACTATTAATAATGCAGATAAAATTATTACTGGTACTAAATACAGGTATGGAAAAGTGAATGATTAACTGTGAGATTCTAAAATAAGTTTTATTAGAGAGTCAACATATGTAACAAAGATAGTAAAACAATAGTTTACTGGAGTATATAAAAACAAATAATCTGTTATATGAGGTTTTATTGCTCCCTGAAATCTGAAAACAAACCACTCATAAAATCCATTTCCACATTTGCAGTGTGATAAAACCAAGTGCTATGCACTATAAAGTAGTGAATATCATTTTCTGCATCATAAGGAAAAAAAAGGTGTTTTTCTACTTTTCATGGCTTAGAGAAAAGTTTCCTTTTAAAATATCCCTTTGTTGCTTTATGTGGTCATTTATGTGATTAAATATTTTTGTCATGTGCATACATTTTCAATTGTCTGGCATGGCTACAAATTTCCACAAACTGGGTCATTAATTGATATTTTGTTTCTAAACTCAGAAAAAGTAAAATTAAAGGATAAGCTCAGACTTTCATTTTAAGGTTGATCATTTGCCACTGTTGCTTTCTATGTGTTAAAAAATATTAATAACTATGTTCTATATTTTATTGAACATGTAAATAGATTAATTCATAGTGCTAAACTAACTCTATTTGATTTCTACTAAGTATCATATTGCCAACAAATGTATCTTTATCATGTTTGAAATTGTGTAAGTACTGATAGCTGTTCTGCATATAAACTTGTTAGTATTTTCTATAAATCACAGAGATCAACATGTAACTAAAATAAAAACTTAATGTAACTCAACAGGTTTAGATCTACATTTAAAGCAGATCTAAAAGTTATTCAGAATAGATTTCCAACATCTTTACAATGCTAATTTTATTTAATAGAATTCTTTTACCTAGTTTCCTAGCTCAAGATGGAGTTTCTAGGTAATATAATTTTTGGTGACTACATTAAGTGATGTTTTGTGGGTTTAACATCAAATGATGATTACAGATTTATGACCGTATTTATAATGTCAGGATTTTAATATTTTAATTGTGGATTCTTAATAATATGAATGCATTCTTCTGTGCTGCTCCTGAAATCTTTTCCTTTACAGAAGAAAAAATGATTTTATTGTAAGCAAAACAACATCCATATTTATGTTTTTAGAGCTGCTATTTGTTTCCTTTTGTGCCTTTTACAAAGAGTGTTAGGTAAATTAAGAAAACTTCTCATTTGTTTGAGGACTTCAATGGGAAGAAGATAAGTAAATCTCTCTCATTTTTTCAGTAATGAAAGTTTATTTCTTGAAGGTTTCTCACATTTGCCAACTAAAAAGATAACAAAAGTAAAAATACTGAGAGAAATCTCATTTTTTCATGTATATAGATTTGGTTTTTCAATTCTAGTGAACGCTTGCCACACATTTACAAATCGTGCTTTTCTTAAATACCATCTAAATGTAGACTTTGTTGTATAAAATAACCACAAGAATCATTGTACTTAAAGTTTTTACATGAATGAGTTGCTCTGTATGTGTCCACCAAAGCTCCTAAACAGTCAAGTGAATTTGCACGTACATCCAGGGTGAGTGTCTAGCTTTGCTAGCTGGGGGACAGCTACCCTGGAACATAGAGATCTAAAGCTAGCACTTCCAACAAAACTACAAATTATAGCATAGCATGAAGGTTTGAGGTTATTAGTAGCTACTCAAATAGAGAAGTCAAATATGCAAATGTTTGAGGACAGTTTACTAGATTTGATTTCTACTATACCTGAAATACTACTTGTAAAATCTTCAGAGTTTTTGTTTTTAAAGAGTTATTCATTTTTATTGGAAAGTCAGATATACAGAGAGGAGAGACAGAGAGAAAGGTCTTCCCTCCACTGGCTCACTCTCCAAATGGCTACAATGGCTGGAGCTGAGCTGATCCAAAGCCAGAAGTCAGGAGCTTCTTCTGGGTCTCCCAACCAGGTTTAGGGATCCAAGGCTTTGGGCCATCCTTGACTGCTTTCCCAGGCCACAGGCAGGGAGCTGGATGGAAAGTCGAGCAGCTGGGACACAAACCAGCACCCATATGGGAACCCAGGGGCTTATAAGGCTTATAAGGCTTTAACCACTAGGCTACCATGCCAGGCTCAGATCTTTCTTTCTATATCTTCTTTTTTCTGTATATCTGCATTTCTAATAAATAAAATATAAATTAAATCTTAAAAAAAGAACCCATCAAGACACCAGCAGAAGTAATGTCCTGTACATGGTTTGAGGATTTCTTTGCTTCATTAGGAAGAATTAAGTCTTGAATTTATTATTTATTTGTGCATTATATTCAAAACTCTCTTTCTTGCATTGATTTCCAACCCACTCACATTAGCACATTTGAATTATAGCTTTGCACATCTTCAAAATAACCACCCATAGAAAAGGCACTTCATGGCTACTGGCTTACCGTCTCAATTAAAATCTTCCATTTGCCTATCCATATTCACGGTTCTGCATAGATCTCCACCCAGCCAGTGAACTCACTTTCCTGACTTCAGTTGTGTTCAGGTAAGGGGAGTCTTATTTTAAGATTGAGCAAGAGGAGGAGACCTCCTCTTTACTGTCTCTACTACAAAAGCACAAATTCCAACTGGAGGTGATATTATATCTACGAGAGTGAACATTACTATGGAAGGTCAAAAGCAAACCAAAAACCTTGTGATGGTAATGGCTTATGATTCTCCAAAGGGCCACGCTACAGAAGTGAATTTTTCAGGAATCTGCAGGGTTGATTTCACGGTCAACAAGAGTTTAGGGCTCTAAAAGTTCTGTGGGACAGCAATATGTCCTTCAAAATCCACACATGCCAGCTGCATCCTTCAGCTTAAGGTCACAGCCATCCTGAAACTAATGTATCAGCAGAAATATAGAAAAGAGAGATGGAGTGAGAGATTAGGAGGTTTCTTAACCTTACTCAGAAGAGACAAAGTTCCCAAAAGAAGAATAAGACCGACCTTTCACCTGTTTTCTGTAACCTCAGCTTCTGTGTTATTTTAACTTACACTTTTCCCCCACATCGAGCATGTATTACCTACATATCAATTAACATCGCAACTTTTAATCCCCCATACAAAGAAAATTACTGAGTCCAGTTTAGTTGCCAACCACACTTGAAAGGCAGTAACTCAAGGCGGAGGACCTGAAGTATGGAAAGAGTGCAGTGGGAGTTCTAAATACTGAAGACATGATTTGCTCAGGCCTCATAACCACTCATTTTAAAGCACACGTGGCAGCAAAAGGAAAAGGATCAGATACCTGGAATCAGCAAGAATCTTTAAAGGGTCTTTTTCGTTTTTTTTTTAACCTAGGAATTATTTCTTTTACAGTTTTTTTTTTAAATTTTATTCATATGAAAAGATTTTATGTATATCCTAGGTACAATTCTGATAGCCAAACTTCTCTTCCTTCCTTCCTTTTTCTTTACTTTTTGCAAAAATGTAATTTCAGTTGACTCTGTAATCACAGGCTTAATGCAATACTAACCATTATATTGAACAGGTAAAATATAGAAGGACCACAAAAAAATGAAAATAGCAAATAATCCATAAGATGTTCATTTTGTTCCTACACATTTTGGGCAGGGAGATATTCTATATGAACTATCACACTCCAGAGTAACCATAATATTTGTCTTTTTTTGAACTGGTTCATTTTCCTAAGCAAAATGGCTCTCTGCTCATCCATTTTGTTGCAAAAGCAAGGATTTCATTCACTTTTTAAAATTTCCCAGTAGTAATCCATCAAGTCACCGGTTAATGGATATTTGAGTTGATTCCTTATGTTAGCCATTGTAAACTGAGATGTAAAAAACACAGGTGTGCAAATAAGTCTTTCATATGCCAATTTCACTTCATTTTGGTAAATTTCCAGGAGGGGAATGGTCATATGGTAAATCTTTTTCCAGATTTCAGAGAAATCTCCATGCTGTCTTCTATAACCATCATACTAGTTTCCATTACTTTCAAAAGTGTATTAGCACATCAGAAAAGGGTCTTTAAATTCTATCCAACGTTAGTTGACTTTGTTAATTGACCTTAGCAAAACCATAATTATTTCTGTGCATAACATCTGAACTCCTTGGGGAAGGCAAACTCTAGGAATTTTTTTGCACAATCTCCAATCTATAAGCCAAATTCCTCTAGGGATCAACATTATCTGCACACAGGGCTGAGCAAAGGTTAAGGTAGCGAAGGAAACAGATGCAAGAAGGTAGAGATGGCGAAGTTCTTCACTCTAGTTAGAAGCATCAATACAAGTTAAATCTTACAGTGTATATTAAATTTACATAGCTCTATCAAGAATGTGTTCTTAAGTTATTTCTAACATTATCATTTTATGGATGAATGTCTAAACATAAATACTTCTTTATGCTTCCACAGTATTTTATATCACTTACTTATAATTCAGTCAAGATTGCAGCAAATAAATAACAATGGTAAGATCCCCATTTTTTAAAATGTATGCTTATTTGAAAGGCAGATTTACAGAGAGAAGGAGAGACAAAGAGAAAGATCTTCCATCTGCCAAGTGGCTGCCAGGGCTGTAGCTGAACCAATCTGAGGCAGGACCCAGGAGCTTCTTCCCATCTCCCATGCAGGTAGGGGGATCCACAGACTCCACTGCCCTCCCAGCACAGACTCCACTGCCCTCTCAGACAACAAGCAGGGAGCTGGATCATGAGTGAAGCAACTGGGACATGAACTGGCATTCATATAGGATGCTGGTCCTTTCAGGTAAAGGATTAACCTGTTGAGTTACTTATGCCAACCCCCAAAGTAATTCTTAATCTTAAATTCAATTTTATTTATTTTATTTTTGTCTGTTTCTTTTTATTCTTTTTTATTCTACTTTCCTTTTTTTTTTTAATCTTGAATTTCAGATACTTGGTGATGCAAGAGGTGAAAGACAATGTCTAACATTTCAGAAAATTTTAAAAGATGTTTGTTGATGAAATATAATGAAGTGTTTTGTAGGTTACTATGGGAATAAAAGCAGATAGAGAGAGCAGCATTGTGATGGAATGGGTTAAGCCATCATGTGCAATGCCAACTGGCCCTATGGCTGCTGGTTTAATTTCTGACTGCTCCATTTCTGATCAAGCACACTGCTAATGTGCCTGGGAAAGCAGCAGAAGATGGCCCAAAGTTTTGAGATCCGGCACCTGCATGGGAGACCTAGAAGAAGCTTCTTATTTCTTAGTTTTGGATCAGCTCAGCTCTGGTCATTGTGGTCGTTTGGGGAGTAAACCAGCAGATGAAAGATCTTTCTGTCTCTCCTTTTCTCTGTAAAAGACCCAGCCCTTGCTGTGGAGCCATTTGGGGAGTGAAACAGTGAATAAAAATGTCCTACCCTCATGTAACTCATTCAAATAAATAAAATAATCCCAGGACAGTATTGTTACATAAAGACTTAATGATACAGGGTCCAGCACAGCACGGTAACCTAGTGGCTGTGTCCTTGCCTTGCATGCGCTGGGATCACATATGGGCACCTGTTCTAATCCTGGCTGCTCCAAATCCCATCCAGCTCCCCACCTGTGGCCTGGGAAAGCAGTCAAGAATGGCACAAAGCCTTGGGACCCTGCACCCCACATGGGAAATCCAGAAGAGGCTCCTGCCTCCTAGCTTCATATCAGCTCAGCTGTTCCAGCCACTTGGGGAGTGAAACAGCAGATGAAAGATCGCTATTTTTATCTCCTTCTCTCTGTATATTTGCCTTTGCAATAAAAAAAAAATTTTAAATCTTTAAAAAGAGAGAGACTTAATGATTTTAATGCTACAAAAATTCTTGATGGAGGCATGAGTTTCATCTGGTGGGCTTAGATGCCAGTGTCCCACGTCACTAGACTTCGACACCACATTCTAGCTCCCGATTCTGGCCTTGTGCTTGTTCATACCCTGTGAGACAGTGGTGATGGCTCAGACAGTTAGGTTTCTGCCACCCTCTTTGAAAATTCAGATTGAGTTCCTGGCTCCCGACTGTGGTCCAGCCTAGCACTAACACTGCTGTGGGCATCTGAATAGTAAACCAGCAGATGGAAGCGTGTTCATTCACCTCTTCACTTTCATTTCGTGTGTATGTGCCTCTCAACTAAGTGAACTGATCAGTAAGATTAAAAAGAAAATGGATGAAAAAAATCCCAAAGAATCCAGAGGGAGAAAATGTATTAAAATAAGACACATATTCAAGGTAAGCAATTTTAATTAAAACTCAGAGTATCTTTTTGCTTCTTTAGGAAGAAGAGCTCTAGTTTCTTGAACATATACAGCCCAAAGATTTTTTTTTTTGACAAATAACATCTGCGTGGAAAACGAGAGCATGACACAGAAGCAAAGCAAACACATCAGATAAGGAGACAAGACTTGACTCAAAAAGATATGTGCTTGCAAGTAAGCAAAATATGCTAATAACCTAAAGGATTAACACTAATCAGCAGGGTGTTAGCAAATATATCAGGGAAAGGAGATACACAAAAAGGAAATAAGTTTGCTAATAAATGAAGACAAGCATGAAATTAATTATGCTTCTTAAGTGTCTGTGCCACTGAAGTTGCTTTCAAAACATTTTCTTTAAATAGAAGTATGAAAGAGAATTTGTCCAATTTAGAAATAATCAAGATCTTACCTAAATGACAATTGGTGAGTTACAGGATGAACAAGTCAGTCTGTACACACATCACTCAGCAGCCACAAGTGACACAGAAGTTGGGCTTACTGAGTTGCCTGCATGTTTAACTGGTACGAGCCTATTTTTAGGAAGATTTCTCAACAAGAGTTTTTTTCATTGCTTCAAAGGGAAAGGTCAAGGAACCAAAGGGAATGACCCACTGGAAGGTGTATTGTTAAATATCAACAAAATACTGAGTTTCACCTCTGAATGGGGAAAAATGTATCTCAGGAAAAAAAAACATGGTCCCAAGAAAAACGAATAGGAATACATCATGATAAAAAAAACCTATTCAGAATTATCTTTTTTTTATAGGATTATAGAAAATGCTTGGTATTTCAACATTAATAATATTTCTGTACAGTCTTCCTGAACTTTTTGTTGGGCAAAAATGAATTTGATTTAGATAGACTCTGGTCAAGAGGAATCAAAGCTCTCTGAATTTCTATAGTAAAGAGTATAAGATGAAAATGGATCAGATATTTTTCATACAGGCTACTGGAATTTACCAGCAAAAAAGTAGTGCCTGTGCTCTCAACATTTATCCAAGCTATTTTAGCAAAATCAAATTAAAGATGTCTAGCATTCCAGGTATCTGACATTTAGAAATAATCAAGATAATATTTTTTGAGCAAAATGTTATTATTTCTAAAATAAATACATTAGTTTTGCTTCCATTTATAACTTAACAAATTTTGAATATGTGCATCAGTTAGATGAAGTGAGCCTCACAGAACCAACTATAAAGGAAAAAAAACAGCTAAAAAAATCTTACTTTTAAAATGTATGATCAGACTTTTTAATAGCTGTGTAATATTCTGAAGTAGCTTTTATCTAGCAACTTTGAGGGACATGTAAATTAATTACAAAATACAATAATGACAGTATTTTTTGCAGTATCGTTCATTAATATAAAATCATAAGAATCTCTCTTTTTTTTAGATTTTATCTATTTTTATTGCAAAGTCAGATATACAGAGAGGAGGAGAGATAGAGAGGAAAATCTTCTGTCCACTGATTCACTCTCCAAGTAGCTGCAACGGCCAGAGCTGCAATGACCCAAAGCCAGGAGCCAGGAGCCAGGAGCCAGGAGCCAGGAGCCAGGAGCCAGGAGCCAGGAGCTTCCTCCAGGTCTTCCAAAGGCGTGCAGGGTCCCAAGGCTTTGGGTCGTCCTCGACTGTTTTCCCAGGCCACAAGCAGGGAGCTAGATGGGAAGTGGATCTGCCAGGATTAGAACTGGCGCTCAAATGGGATCCTGGTGTGTTCAAGTTGAGGACTTTAGTCACTAGGCCCTCACACTGGACCCCAGAATATCTTTTTTTTTTTAAATAAAGATTTATTTATTTTTATTGCAAAGACAGATATCTATATATTAAAAAGGAGGAGAGACAGAGAGGAAGATCTTCTATCCAATGATTCATTCCCACGTGACTGTGTTGATCTGAAGCCAGGAACGAGGAGCTCTTTGGGGTCTCCCATGCAGGTGCAGGGATCCAAGACTTTGGGCTGTCCTCTACTGTATTCCCAGGCCACAATGGGGAGCTGGATGGGAAGTGAGGCTGCTGGATTTAGAACTAGTGCTTATATGGGATCTCAGTGCGTTCAAGGTGAGGACTTTAGCTGCTAGACCACCATGCCAGGACCCCCAGAATATCTTTAAAAGAATTATTAGCATGAGAGGAAAAGCCCTATGTTAAAACACTTATTTCTGTGAAAAAAATTACCTGCATGGATTTTCCTCTTTACTATCTGTCTTTTCCCAACACATATGTGCGCACACACACACTCCAGAGAACCAAGGTTACCAATATGTTGAAATAAAATATCAGTTCTGGGATCAAATGTACCATGTGCTAACTATAATTAATAAAACTAGAGTGTTTATTTGAAATTTGATCTGATAGATTTTAAGAATCCTTCCCACACATGCCTAAGTGGTAACTATGGATGATGACTGTATTAATTAATTTCACTGTGGTAATCATCGCATAAAGTGAACACGTATCCAGTCATCCATCCAGCACCTTGAGTATACTCTGGTTTTCAATTAAGTGTTTTTAAATGAGAAGGATTTTAATAAAATGAAATGAGATATCAGCATGTGACACTGATTTCAATTTTAAATAATCCAAAATAAGGTTTGCATTCACAAAATATCAAAGCCCTGTTTGGTTCCTTTAATTAATTCAAACATGTGCTCACTTAGTAACCAGTTCAGTTGGCTAAGATGACTGCTACTTTGGTCAAAATGTCTGCTCTGGCAGTTTTGGTAAATGCTGTGCTACTTTTCCACCACCACCTGCTGCCTGGCCCCATTACTTTAGAGGATACATTTTCCTCAGAGACCTATGACTCAGGCCTCCTGAACAAAGCACACTGGCATTCCTACAGACACAGAGGTAAAGCAGTGTGCTCAACAGTGATGGGACTCCTGTCACACATGCTCCAATAGCAAGTGGTTACAGTGAAAGAAACTGGATACTCACTCTTCTGGATTCTCTTGGAAATTCGAACAACTCTACAAAGAACAAGCACGGCAAAGAGAGCAATCTCAGGTGAATGGGCTGTGGAGTCTATTAGTTTGTGGCAGGAAAAGATGCCACATGTGAAGTATAATTCCTTAGTTGAACCAGAAACACCAAATGAGTATGCTTTTGTGGAGCCATGCTGTTAGAAGCATTACTACTTCTGGGAAAAGCCATTCCATTATGCCTGACAGCTTTTAAAGACCCCAAATCTGCAGTTAAATCAAAGTACATTTATTTGCTATGGAATAAAGCCTGTTGACATGTGTCACTGAGTTGTTTTAAACTTTCCTATGTAATCCAAACACTCAGATACTGCACTTTGCAAATCATACATGGCACCAAAATTAGGAGTTAGAGTGGTGCCTAAATCAGAAAATGTAAAGGAAAGATTGACAAACTTGACAATCTCATGGGGCAGAGGAGCAATAAAACTAAAATAAAAAGTAAAAATCAATGAAAAATAAAATGATAACTGACAAGCATGGAATTTTTTTGTCGTGTCATATGAAAACTAATACAAATAATAACAGAGAAAATGGGCACAGAATGTAGTTGGAGAATCTAGAAAAGACATTGAAATTGTCAATAAAATCAGGAAAGGACGGTTAGCTTGACTAACAAATATGCAAAAATATATTTATCAATTAGATATAATTTTTGGTCTACTCAGAATACAGAAAATTTATACCTGTAGTTGGGTAATGGGAACTTTTTTTATTAAGGCATATATATATATATATATATATAAAATTTATACAACCAATAGGATGATTCTTCTTGTACTTTAACTATTAGAGAAAAGAATTTGGCAATGTTTCCAAGTCTAAAATATGCATACACTTTAGCCTAGAAATCTGTTGGTAGAGTTTTCTAATTGAAAATGCATGCATGGAACAGATGCCTGCTTTCCATTATTGAGTAGAGACTGCTTCACTTCTGATTCCCTGATCAAGTGCATGGAAAGCAAAAAAAATGTCTCAGATACTTGAGTTTCTGTTATTCTCATGTGAGTTCCACATGGAATTTTCTGACTCCAGAATTTAGTCTGATCCAATCCTGGCAGTAGAGAGCATTTGGGAAGTGAACCGGCTGGCAGAAGATCTCTCCTTCTCTTCCCTTCAATCTTTTTCACTGTGCCTTTAACTAAGTAAGCAAATAAATACACAAATTTTTATTCCACTTCACATTTTCTATTTTATAGTAAAAATTTAGAAATAATAAAAATGTTCATGAAAAGGGAATTTGCATAATAAATAAATCTTGGGCTGACTACATCAAAGAATAATCTATACTGATATTAGCATAGATTATAACATAATCTGTCCCAAATTATCATTGAACCTCTACATTATTGCCTTAAAGAGGAAGACATATAGCAACTGAGAACAGACTTTTTGTGAATAAGAATTTAAGCATAAGTCAAGATGCTTTGCCAGACCTGGATTTTTTGAAAGGAAGATGCTTATTTTGAAAATATTGGTCTTGCATATTAAAAGCTAAATCCCTTAAGCATTAAGAACAGATGACAGATTTGAGAGAAAGACTGGCTAATTTTTCCCCTCACTGGATAGGGAAGCAGGTGTTTTTTTTCCCTCTGGCTGAGGATAGAATGATGGGTGTGGTGGCTAAGCAGTGATCTCTAAGCCAAGCTTTGAAGGCCACAACAATAGGCTGCCAAAGGAGTTTGTGGGAATGGATGCTTGCGTTTTATCTCCCTAGCTATAGCTCAGCAACATCGCAGGCCCTGGAAGGAAATTCCATGTTCAGTGTGTGTTGAAAGGCTTAAAACCACACTTGATACCTTACAATTCTAGGGGTCAGAAGTGCAAAACCATCAACCTTAATGGACTAAATCTAGGTGACTGAGAAAGCTGCATTCCTACTGAAGGCTTTAGGGGACAATCTGTTCTCTCACCCTTCATGTTGCTTGGCTTGAAGCTCTCACTTCCTTTCAAAAGCCAGCAACACAGCATCTTCCAACTGCACACTATTTTGCCCTCTTCTTTCTGCTTCTGTCATCACATCTCCTTTTCAGCTTCCCTCTTAATAAGAGCTCTTTTGATGATACTAGGGCCTCCAGGATAATCTAGTACAATCTCTCAGGTTTTAAAATCTTTAGCATAATCACATCTACAAAGTCCCTTTTAATATGCAAAGTAACACACTCTAGCATTCTGGGGCAGAGAATGTGAATATCTTTGGAAGTTATTTGTCTCTTGTCACAACAGGATCCTCCTTTCAGTGGAATAGTAATTACTGGGTTTCTGCATTAGCAGGTGGTTCCAAGGGCAACTTAATTTGAAGTTAGAAAAGCAACAGGGAAGGTGATGGCAGGTTTGTGGGTATTTGGAGACTGTGTTTGAGATGAGAATGGAGGACACGGGATCTAATAGCCAAATGTCAAGGAGAGAGTCCAGCCCTCACCGATGTAGCAAGAATACAGGTCATTGGCCAAGGTTAGAAAGAATTCTGTCTTTTATATTGCCAAAATTATTCTGAAATCCTGTCAACTTACTGAAAACTCAATCCAGATGAATGGAAGGAGAGCAGAAAGAAAAAAAATCTGGAGAAATGAGATTCCAAACAATACTAGGTAACCAATAATGGGTAGAGTTGGAGTCTATCATGAAGCAGCCAGGTTGACTTTTCTTCTATTGTGAATTTTTTAAAAAAGATTAATTCTATTTATTTGGAAGGCAGAGTTATACATTAAGAGAGAGAGAGAAAATACCTCCCATTGGTTGGTTGGCTACTCCCCAACTGACCACAACTGCTGAGGCTAGACCAGGCCAAAGTCAGAAGTCAGACCTTCCTCAGGTTCCCCACATGGGTGGCAAAAGTCCAAGAAATTGGGCAGCCCTCCACTGTTTTTGTAGGAGCATTAGCATTACCTGGTATGCCACAGTGCCAGTCTCTAGTTGTGAATAGCTTTTTTAAAAAAGATTTATTTATTTTTATTGGAAAGGCAGATAGAGAGAGAGAGAGAAGGGGAGGCAGAAGGAAAATCTTCCATCTGATGGTTCACTCCCCAAGTGATTGCAATGGCTGGTGCTGAGCCAATCCGAAGCCAGGAGCCAGGAGCTTCTTCTGGGTCTCCTGTGCAGGTGCAGGGTCCCAAAGTTTTGGGCTGTCCTCGACTGCTTTCCCGGGCCACAGGCAGGGAGCTGGACGGGAAGCAGGGGCTGCTGGGATTAGAACCGGTGCCCATATGGGATCCTGGCACATTCAAGGCAAGGACTTTAACTGCTACGCTATTGTGCTGGGCCCTAGTTGTGAATAATTTTAAGATTCGTTTTATTTGATAGGTTGATGGAGATAGAGATGGATAGATACAGGTACACACACACGCACAGATAGAGACAGAGAGAGACAAAGTTCCTATTCTCTAATTTACTTCCCAAATACTTTCAACAGTAAGGGCTGACCAGGCCAAAGAGCTTAATCTGAGAGTTACACTTGGGTGGCAGGAACCCAAAGACCTGACTTTGTTAGCAGGAAGTTGGAATTAGGAACTGGAGCTGGGGATTGAACCCAGTCATGCTGAAGTAGAAGGGGCGGGGGAGGTATCTTAACCTCTAAGCCAAATGCCTGGCTCCTAGTCGTAGTTCTTATGGTTAAATTAAGTACAATTTAGAAAGATAGTTCTGCGCATTGTGGTAAATACTTTGAAATCCATAGATATATATTTATTGTCTAGAAAGATATCTGAAACATATTACATAAAAGAAAAATAGTATCAGATATGATATATGTTGTATTACATTTAAAAAAAAAAGTTTTTTCAGAGGCAGAGAGAAATAAAAACAGAATTTCCATTGGCTGGTTCGCTCTCCAAATGCCAGAGCTGGGAACTCAACCCAGCGCCCTCTTGTGGTTGGCAGGAACCCAGTCACGTAAGACATCCTTTTGCCTTTCACTGTCTGCACTGACAAGATGTGGCAGCCAGGAGGCAGAGGCTCCCAGTGCAATCGTTTCTAAGATGGGAATTTATTTGAAAAATCACTAAAAACAGCAACCATTTCTAGCTTGCAAAAAAACCACTAGAGTGGTACTGCCATAATTTATTTTAGATAGTGAGAAGGTGTGGAAAAGAACTCTCAGCAATTATTGCCCATAAAAGGAGATCAAGTGTCAGTTTTCCAGTTTAGCAGTCATGTGACCTTGGGCAAGCGACCTCCAGTTTCTGGGCCTCATATGAAAACTGGGGCTAATGCACAATATTGCCATGTGGAATGTATCGAGACTGACATTTAACGTGTTATTCAATCCTCAAAGCAACTCTTGATGTGATTATTATTATCCTATTATATAGAATCAAATACAGAGAATACATATTGCAGTGCTTTGAAAATCCATAATGGCAACAGAAAGTATTCCTGCAGTGTAATCAAGAAGAAATGCTTGCCGTGCCCAGCAGATACAGATTCCACACAGAAGCTCCCGAAACAGTATATTGATAAATTGGTCTTCAGCATGAATATCAGGCTACACTAAAATGTTCAGCATTTTGAAGAGACCTAGAAGCTCCCTGCCTGAAGACAGCCTCTTCCAACCCAGAAGATGCTGCTGCATTTTTACTCTTTGCCTGCTGCTAGCCAGTGCTCTGAAGTGTTGCTTTTGAGAAACAGCTCATTAGCTGAAAATATCAATTATTAACTTGTACCTTCTAAGTTTAGGGTGCATGCTGTAGTGGCTCCGGACATATCTGTATACACACGGTATATGCCTATAGCTATACACTTACATTATCATTTTTGGTGCTTAGTTACTATAAATGATTCAGTATTCTGGTTAAGATGAAATCTGTTATTGATGAAGAAATTAGGATCCAGACTAACGGCCCATATAATGCTATAGAAAGCAGAAGTGTCTAGAATGATTTCATTTAACCTAAGCAGAAAGCTAGTACAAATTCATACTTCCTTATCAGATGTCTTTAAGGCTAGAATCATTTTTGAATTCAGACTCGATTGGCAGATCGGAAGGTATTTGCATGTGTGTGCTTTACGGAGTGGACTGGCAGAGATTCTATAATATCCCCAACAGGTATGTGCCCTGCAATTAAGCCCACTGTTATGTAAGCAGAGAAATGACTGTATTTATTCATACTAGGAATAAATAAAATCTGTAAACAGCCTTTATCAGCTCAGGATTCGTTCACAAATGAGCTTGTATTGAACTTAAAACTTTTCAGTTCAATTAGACTTCATAACAAGAGATGAGGCGCTTCTGTGTTCTTCAAGCTGTTTTCAGGTTTTCATTTGCTCTGAATTTCCCTGCTCTCGCTGCTGTGCTGAGAGGCTCCCAGTTGTAGAAAGAGATAAGGTGAAGGCACAGTGTTGACTCTTATCATAAGCTTCATCACTAATGGTGATAAGAAAGTGGTCTAGAGGCAGGGAATTTCTTCTGTCAAAGCGTCAGTGTGTGCTCCCAGATGAATAGAGCCTTTCCATGTCAGTGGATGTAAAGAGCTGATAAACAGTTGCCAACGCTGAGGCTTTTAGAGCCTTCGCTTTGTATGAAAACCTACATCTTGACCTCTGCTCTTTGGGCTTCTGCTAATGGTGCTGCTTATTATCCACTGTTGAGTTCTGGTGACCCAATAGCAATTATTTGTAATGTTGATACACTTAGTCAAGACTAGATACTTTCACAACTTGAGAGATTATGCGAGGAAGGTAAGCAAAGGGAACAATTTTTCTGGACTATGGGGAAAACGTTTCCATTAGCAATAGTCAAACATCAGTGGTGATAAGATCGGAGAAAAGTTTTAAAGTAGGGAGAAATCTTTCTGCTTTCAAAAGGAAGCAGGTGTCTAAGTGTTGATGAAAATACATGGGATATAATCGTGGGTAGGATATCCACGTAGGATATAATAATGCGAAAGATTACAGAAATGGTTTTTAATTTCTCTCAGTTTGCCAATCTTCCAGCTATTCTGTCTCTATGATTGAGGAGAATAGATGTGTTATGCTCATCAGGCTATGAGGAAGAAGTCTCCCAAATACCTGTTAATGGCAGCGAAAGTTTGAAAGGTTGTCACCACAACTTTGAATGGAGAGAAGTATTTCTGTGGTAGGAATGGGAAGCAGAGACCCGGAGAGGTTAGGATCACACAGCTGTTAAGGATGAAACCCACAGACTGGCCTAGATCAAAAGAGGGACTGCAAACTTGGGGGGAAAGGGAGACTTTCTTTCAAAGATCTGTTTCACTCAAAATTCAGAATTACACAGAGAGAGAAAGAGAAGGAGAGGGAGAGGGGAGAAAGAGAGAGAGAGAGAGGTAGAGACAGGGAGAGACAGAGAAGATCTTTTCATCTGGTTCATTTTCTAAATGGCCATTCCAGCTGGAACTGAGCAAGCCAAAGCTGGATGCCAGGAGCCAGGGGCCAGGAGCCAGGGGCCAGGAGCCAGGAGCCAGGAGCCAGGGGCCAGGGGCCAGGAACCTCTTCCAAGTCTTCCATGTGGATGCAGGCCCCAAGGAGCACCTTCCTTTACTGCTTTCCTAGGCCATAAGCAGGGAGCTGGATTGGAGCAGCTCAGCCCTTTCGGGACCATCTTCTGTTGGAGCCCTGGCTTGACCTCAACTCGAAGAAGCCAAAAGTCACCCTGCCTCCTGGCAACAGCCACGTTTTCTGTCAGTAGAGGGAGGGACTGAGAGAGCCCAGGACCAGGAGTATGCCAGACCAACTACATCGCACAGCTCTTTGTTAACACGTCCACACTAAGCAAATCAGGAGCATTTTTTCTTTGCCACAACTATGCATATTGCTTTTGTTTATTCTTTCCATACCCGGTCTGTTTCACAAGGCCTCACTAATCAGTCTCTTAACCAACTCTTCCTAGGCTAATACAAGTCTCTACTCAGTAATATTCTAGCCTAACCCTCTCTCGTTTTAGCTCCAAACAGTGCCCACCAATACCATACAGCAAAAGGTCGGAATGTTATTCTGGGCAGAGCACAGCTGACTCCACCACCCTACAGAAGTCAAACTGACTCACCCATCCGGCAATGTTTGGAATGCCGAATCATCCTGACCTAGTCTCTGCACAAAAGGTCAGCAGCCGCCGTGATGAGTACCCATGCCACATGTCACACACATGCGTGAACCAAGGAGCTGCTACCTTCACCCCTCAACACGCCTAACAATTATAAATGTTCAATGTTGTATATTCTGAGTGACCGTTTCCCTCATGCGGTCATCCCGCCATGTGAACGTGGTCCCAGGCTGCAATCCACCAGACTCTTTCCCTTGACTAATAAAACTTTTTGCCTAAATTAAAAGAATAAAAAAAAGAAAGTGGAGCAGCCAGGACATAATCTAGCACCTATATGAGATGTTAGCACCATAGGCAGAGGATTAGTGTGCTACACAATGGTGCCAGCACCAAATGGGAGAATTTAACTCAACATATTTGGCAAGCTTCTAATGATAGCTATGATTTATTTAATCATGCACTTAGATACATGTAGACATCCTGTCAGGATGCTTTGTAAAGCACAGTAAATATTGCAAAATAAAGGAAGAGGAAGTCTAAGAATGATTGAATGAAGTAAGGTCACCCCATCCCACCTCATTTTTTTTA
Source organism: Ochotona curzoniae (assembly GCF_017591425.1). Classification (NCBI taxonomy): domain Eukaryota; kingdom Metazoa; phylum Chordata; class Mammalia; order Lagomorpha; family Ochotonidae; genus Ochotona; species Ochotona curzoniae. The sequence continues at coordinate 34,049,342 of NW_024466502.1, read as the reverse complement.
CCTGCCCTGCCAACGTGGATGCTGTTTCTGGCAGTCTGGAATGGGAAGAATTTGTGTAACTGTGTACAGTCCTCATGCAGTGTGACAAGACTGTGGGTGATAAAAATCTAACACACATGGCAGTCTGTTGCCAGTGGCAGTAAAAATGGGCAAGAGATTGCTTGTCCAATAGCCACTATAAATAACTTTTTCAAGACAGACTTTAACAGTCATTTTGTTCCTAATATGTTTTACCATGAATACACCATGTGCCTCTGAACATTTTCTTCACTTGCATTTAAGTTGACATGCCTGTAACCTCACACGTGCATACCCATGACACTAAGCATGTCAGGAATAGGTATTTTCCAGACCTTACCACAAATAACACATTTCTAATGGGGATGGGGCTGTCTAGGCAATGTATTGGATCTGTGGAGAATGCTGGTTTAGTTTCAATCTAATCAAAATTTACACCAAATGGTCTTCTCATTGAGTTTTTTTTTTTTTTGTTACATTGGCTGCTTATTAGCATGGTGAACGAAGTTAATTTTCAAAGTACATATTTGTTACATTGTTCATTCTGATTTGCTATCTTCTTGGGGTGAAAAAGTCAGATAAAGGTAAATTAAATGGTCAACTGAGTATGTAAGCATGGCACTTGGTAAATCAGATCTACTAACTGGAGTCATCAACAAGAACTATAGATAGGATAAAGAAAATCAATAGATCTGATTATGCCTGATACATTTGTCTAGCTTGATAAAGTTAAAATAAAATTTAAAAATTGTTCTGGGTATCAAGGAAGATGTCTTTATTTTATATTAGATTTATGACTTCTCATTTCTATTCCAGATATGGAATAATTTTGTGTGTCCACATTGAAACTCTGTCTTTAAAATCTAACTTCCTCTTCCATCTCTAAAAACATATTAATTCTTCTGCTAGGGGAAAATCACTAGGCTGAAATACAATTATCTGAGAATTCAGTAAAATTAATAAGTCACTGAGACCCAATATAAAAATGAACAAAGAACATGGATAAATAATCCATATCAACAAGGAAAATTATCATATAAACATACGAAAAAATACTTAACTTTGCTAGTTATCAGCAGAATATAATGTGACATTGAGGCATTGATATCTTTTATCATTTAAATATGTAAGACAAATAATATTCTAGTGAGATCTACCTAATACTTAAGAAGCATCTACATCAATCTTTCACAAACTCACAAGCTTACAAAAGATAGATGAAGAAGGAATACTTCCCAATTTCTTTTTTCTCCAATGCTGGTCCCAAAATGCAGACAAAACATCACAAGTAAAGAAAACTACAGATCTCTTCATGAGTACAGATGCAAAAATCTTCAACAAAATACTAGTGAACCAAATCCTGGAAATATACTAAGGACTTCACACGAAGACCAAGCAGATCTTATCCTATGGATGTTTCAGTTGTTTAATACAAAGAGACTGGCTCAGTGAAAATATATCATAATAGCTGAATGAAGGGGAGAAACTGTATAAAAATCCCTATATGGACACAGAAAATTTATTGAAAAATATAACACCCTTTTGTGAGAGAAATTTTCATTTAATTAGCAGTTAAAATATGAATGTATTAAAGCAGAAAGAAATTGCCTCAATTGGGAAATGACCATTTACAAAAACCCTTTGCTAACATCAAACTTAATGTCAAAGACTGGATGCTTCCTCAATAAAATCAAAAATAAGATAAGAATATCTGCTCCTCCTACTTCTGTCTGTTGCCTTCCTAGTGGTACTAGTTAGAATCAGTAGGAAAGTAAGGGAAATAAAAATCATATGGACTAAAAAGTAAATGGTTTCTACTTGCAAAAAGTCTATGTAAAAATAAATAAATAAATAAATAATAAAATAAACCCGAGTCCAGCACGGTAGCCTAGCAACAAAAGTATTCTCCTTGCATGCGCTGGGATCCCAAATTGGAACTGATTCTAATCCCAGCAGCCCTGGTTCCCATCCAACTCCCTGCTTAGCCTGGTAAAGCAGTTGAGTATGTCCCAAAGCCTAGGAATCCTGCACCCGCATGGGAGACCTGGAAGAGAATCTGGGCTCCTAGCTTTGGATCTGTGCAACTCTGGCCTTTGTGGCCACTTGAGGAGTGAATCAACAGATGGAAGACCTTTCTCGGTGTCTCTCCTCATCTCTGTATATCTAATGTTACAATAGAAATAAATAAATCTTAAAAAAAAACCCAAAAACCTAAAAAATCCAAAATGAAAACTACAGGAACCTGCAAATGAATTTAATTAACATGTATGATATAAGATCAATAAACAAACAGCAGTTGTATTTATACAAACTGTCAATAGAAAATTCAAAAATACAGTTAAGACAAATACTGTTGTGATAGCATGAAATTCTTAATGATAGATTGAATAAAATATGGGTAAAACTTAAACATTGAAAACCTGGAAATATATATATCAAATATTAAAGACCCCAAATAATTGAAAAGATATCTGAGGTTCATGGAATGGAAGACTTAATATTGTTAAGACTGCAATGCATGTCAAATTAGTCTGCAGATAAAACACAATATCTATCAAACTTCTAGTTGACACTTTTGGGTCAGAAAACGACAAGCTGATTGTAAAATTCACATGAAAATTTAAGAAACCATCTTAGTCGTAACATTCTTGAAAAAAAAACAAACTTGGGGACACATATTCTGTCCTTAATTTTTTAAAATTTACTTTTCATTTATCAGATTCAGAAAGACAGAGATAGAAAGCTGACACTCATTGGTTCACCCTCAAAATACCTGCATTGTGAGTGCTGCACAAGGCTGAGCTGGGAACCAGAAAGAGAATCAACATCTCCCATGTGGGTGGCAGAGACCCAAGCACTGTATTAGCAGGCAGCTCAGATCAAGAGCAGATCCAGGTACTGTACTCTGGCACAGTGAGTTAAGCTGCTGTCTCAGCATCAGCAACCCATATAGGTGCTGGTTTAAGTCCTGGCTGCTTTACTTCTCATGCAGTTTTCTGCTAATGGCATGGAAAAGCAGCGGAAAATGGCCCAAATTTTGGCACCCATTTCAGGAGACTGGGAGGAAGCTCCCGATTCATGGCTTCAGCTTGGCTCATTTAGCCATTTAGGGAGTGAATCCCAGAATGGATGATCTCGCCTTCAAATAACTAAAATAAATCTTTAAGAGATATATGAGAAGCCTCTACTGGCAGATTTGGCAGCAAAATACCCAAAGGAAGTTCTTGGCACCTGATGGGGCTCGACTCCCTGGGTTTCCTGCCCTGGAAACACAACATCAGGCACTGCCACAGGTGAAGAGCTTCTCCAAAGATGAAGTTTCCATGTCTGTGTACCTGACAGCTTTCCTGGGTCGCAAGGCAGGTTTGAAGCACGTAGCACAGGAGGTGCCCCAGCCAGGCTCCAAGGTGAACAAGAAGGAAGTTGTGGAAGCTGTGACTGTCATGGAGCCATTGCCTAGGGTGGTGGTGGATATTGCAGGCTATGTGGAAACCCCTTACAGCCAACATACCTTCCAGATCATCTTTGCTGAACACATCACAAGAGGCACTTTTACAAGAACTGGTCTTAAGTCGAAGAAGTCACCAAGTACTGCAAGAAGTGACAGGATGACGGGAGGAAGAAGCGGCTGGAAAAGGACTGCAGTAGCATGAAGAAGTACTGCCAGGAGATCTGCATCATCGTCTGCACACAGATATACCTCTGCCTCTGCAGCAGGAGAAGGTGTACCTGATGGAGATTTAGGCGAGCAGGGGCACCATGGCCCAGAACTTGGACTGAGCCTGGGAACAGCTGGAGCAGCAGATCCCCAGGAACCAAGTGTTCTAGCTGTATGAGATAAACAACATTGTGACTAAGGGCAAGGGCTAAAAAGGGGTCAGCAGCCACTGGCACACCAAGAAACTACCCTAGCAGATACACCGAGGTTCGCACTAGATAGCCTGCATCAGGGCCTGGTATCCTGCGCAGAAGGGCTCTGATGTAGAATGGGCTGGGCAGCAAGGCTACTATGAATGCTCAGAGATCAGCACAATCTACAATATTGGACAGGGCTACCTGATCAAGGACAAGGCTTTCACCAACTATGACCTGTCTGACAAGAACATCAACCCTCTGTTAGCTTTGTCCACCACAGTGACGTGACCAATGGCTTTGTCATGCTGAAGGGTGGTACGGTGGGAACCAAGAACAGCAAGTCTCTGCTGGTGCAGAACAAATTGCAGGTCCTGGAGAAGACTGATCTCAAGTTCATCAATCCCACCCCCACTGGGGGTGGCCATGGCCACTGCCTAGACTGTAGAAGAGAAGAAGACAGTCAAGGTAAAACTCAAGTAAGACAGGTTTGCCATTGGGTGATCACTGGGGTCTCTCTCCTGTGTTTCTTATAGTATTTTTGCAACAATTATGTGTCTATCGCAGTATTCCTGGACATTATGATGCCATTATATCTGAGATGTTTTTAAAAAATATTTGAAAGATGATTTGGGTGCTTTTAACGCTGCATGCAGCATATGCAAAAAGGTGTGTGGGTACCCCAAATGTCTGAAGCTGGTTGTGACCAGAAGACACCAGGAGATCAAAGGAACATTGAATGATCTTGCCAGCTTAGGCAGAGGTGCTTGGGGATCTGCATGGAAGATTACCCAAAGCTACCCCCTTCATGGGGAGCTAAGAACCTCCTCCATCTACAAATGGTCAGAAGAAATTGAAAATAAAATTTATAAACCGAAACAGTGTCCCCAAGAAATGTTCCTTATATGCATCAAAGTCTGAAGTACACCACTGGATCATTAAAATATTCTTTTAAGTACACATATAACATTTTCACTTTCAGAAAATTAAAGTCTGTGTATACACAGAGCTGAAGTTTAGAATTGGGTGGATGTTTATACAAGTTTACTTTGCCACTATTTAGATCAAAACAGAACATTTTGACACCACCAGCATTCTCCTCCTGACCTCACACAGTCGTAGCCCTGCCAAAGGCAATTACTCTCTGACCTGGATCATCATGGATTAGGTTTGCTGCTTTTGAAGTTAATAAATACGGAATTTACTCAGTATGTATTCTTTCATGTCCTCTTGTTCAATATTATTGCTGGGAGATTTGTCCATGATATATGTGAGTCAGAATTGATTCTTTTCATTGTCATTGGACTGCAGAACACAGGAGTGTGAATTTCCCACTACTTAAATTCTACTGTAATGTAAAATATAATGTAAATATAAATATAAATATGATTAAGTATCTTAAGAGGATAAAGAAAAAAAAAAAAGGTCATTTAAAGGACCATTGCTGCGGTTAAGCTGCTGATTCGACACCAGGATTCCATAGGCCTCTGGTTTGTGTTTTGGCTGCACCACTTCCAATTCAGCTCCCTGTTGATGTTCCTGGGACAGCCCAAGTGCTTGGGCCTCTGCTATACATATGAAAGACCCAGAAGCAGCTCCTGGCTTCTGACTTCACACAGGCCCAGCTCTGGCTGCTGTGGTTATTTGGGGAGTGAAGCAGCAAATGGAAGATTCATTCATTCTCTCTCTCTTTCTGCCTTTCTCCCTCACTGACACTCTGTGTGTCTCCCTCTCTATCTTTAAATAATTAAACACACACACACACACACACACACACACACATACAATAAAGGACACTTGATTCGGGCCCAGGGTGATAACATAGCAGTTAAAGTCCTTGCCTTGAGCATGCCAGGATCCCATATGGGCACCAGTTCTAATCCCAGCAGCCCTGTTTCCCATCCTGCTCCCTGCTTGTGGCCTGGGAAAGCAGTCGAGGACAGCCCAAAACTTTGGGATCCTGCACGTGCATGGGAGACCCAGAAGAAGCTCCTGGCTCCTGGCTTCAGATTGGCTCAGCTCCAACCGTTGCAGCCACTTGAGAAGATATTCCTATCTGTATATCTGCCTTTCCAAAATAAAAAAAAAAATCACTTGACTTCAATAGAAGATTAAATGCATTCAGTGAGAGAATTGTTACTAAATAAAATGGACAGGCTTTCAAAAGCTGTGAAAAAAAAAATCCCTGGAGAATTCAGGTGAGCTGTGAAGGAGAGACAGCGACTCACTGGGCTGAATGGCAGACAAGGGAAGCACGGCTGGGCCGGCTTGTGGGGAACACAGCAGCACGCAGCTCCAGGACTCGGGTGTGAGGTATGCACAGCGTGAATGCACTGATCTCTTCCCACCTGCTACAAGGCACTCTAGCTTGTTTTAGGAGGCAGATCAGAGTAGGATCTAGTGAGATGAAAGGAAGCTTTCGTTGCAGACTTAGCAGTGAGCAAGCGGCTGTGTGTAAACCTCTGGCTTCCAAACAGCAAAACAAGCTTTGGCTAGAAAAATAGATTCTCAAGTCCTGTAAACTGCTTCGCAGAGCTTGCTCTGGGGAGACATGAAAGTTCAGGTGGGATTAATGCCAGCAAGACTGATGCTAATAGCAGTAATAATAGTGTAAGCCTACTGTTTTCTAATGCAGGAGATTGGAGCAGGTATTTTCTGCATCTATAGCTGTTGACCTCTGTTTCTCTATTCCTCTGTGTTACTCTTGCTCTCAAAGCTTGCTACACTGAATCTCTATTTCCCAGGAAGATAAAGTAATTACTAATTTGTGAATTTATTGAAGCTAGCAGGTAAATTTGCTGGCCGCTGGCTAATCTGGTTTTTCCTGACAGGAAGTTTCTTTGTTTGACACATTAAACATACTAAAATGTATAGAATGTGGGGTTATTTTTTGCATTTTTCATTATTATCACGATTTTCCATGATACGAATTTATAGATATAAAGATCCCCCTCTCCAATTCCCCTTCCTCCCCATTCTCACTCCTACCACCATTTTCCCCCTTATTATTACAATAGTATGGTCCTTCAGCAATGGTCAAGTCCAACATCCTGTTATTTAAATATATTGTGGCATTGTAGGTATTGCCAATGGTAGAAAATCTAGTACCATATTGTCATGGTATATTCAATAGTTTCATTGGGAGTCCTCCTTTTACTTGTGAGTAGAGATGCATACTGCAATGTATTTTCACTCCCCAATAAACTAGTCTCCATCATACAGTTTATCTATGAGAATATATGCATACACATATATACCTATTTGTTTTGCATTCTGTATGAAAGTTGCCTTATATCAGCAAGGAGATATAGTATTTGTCCTTTTGAAATTGGCTTATTTCACTGAGCATAATAGTCTCTATTTGGGACCATCCTGTTACAAATGGCAGAAATCATTCTTTATAATGGCAGAGTAGTATTCCATGGAATAGACGTAACACTGTTTCTATATCCATTCCTGTTTAACAGGCTTCTGTGTTGTTTCCATCTTTGATATTCTGGATCGTGCTGTTATAATTACAAGGTTGCAGGTCACTTTTTTTCATATACCTATTTCACTTTTCTGTGGACATATTCCCTGGAGTGGGATAGTTGGATCATATGGTAAATCAATTGTCAGCTGTCTTAGCACTTTCCATATTGAATTCCACAATGGCTACAATAACTTGTATTCCTACCAACAGTGGAATACAGAACTGTTTCCCCACATTTATGCCAGTATATGTTCTTAGTAGATTTCTGAATATAGGCATATCTTATTAGAGTTAGGTGGGGTCTCAATGTGGTTTTTATTCATATTTCCCTAATGGCTAGGAAGCCTGAGCATTTTTTGATATGTCTATTATCCATTTGAATCTGTTCTTTTGAATAATTCTATGACTGAGAAGGAATTTGTAAGTAAAGTCCCCTTTAAAATAATGGAGAAGACCCTTATATACCTTGGAGTAGAACTAAATAAAGATGTTTAAGAACTCTATGATGAAAATCACAACTCATTAAAAAAAAAATAGAAGACATTAAAAGATGGGTAAATTTACCATGTTCCTGGAGAAGTAGAATCAACGTCATCAATAAGTCCATGTTACCAAAAGTAATATGCAGATTCAAAATGATCCCAATCAAAATATCCTTAACATTTTTCTCAGAAGTAAAAAAAGATGATTCAAAAATTCTTCTGGAAATACCAGAGACCGTGAATAATCAAAGCTATTTTGAGGAATAAAAATAGAACTGGAGGATTCACAATTCCACACCTCAAGACATATTACAGAGCATTTGTCATCAAAACAGTCTGGTACTGGTAGAGAAACAGAGAAGAAGATCAATGGAACAGAATAGAAATCCCAGAAGTGAGTCCATACATGTACAGACAACTAATTTTGGGAAAGAGAACTAAAATAATACAGGGAAAGAGTTTTGTCTCTTCAATAAATGCTGTTGGGACAATTGTATGGCAGTCTGCAGAGATAAGAAACAAGACATTCATTTGCCTTCTTATACAAAAATCAGCTCTAAACGGATCAACAGTTTGTTAGTTTCTGCACCCAGAAACTAACAAACTATTAATAGAAAATATAGCAAGCAAAGCACCCTACAAGGTATAGGCACCGGTAAAGACTTAGAAAATTTACCAAAAGCATGGGCAGTCAAAGCCAAAATAAACAAATGGGAATACACGAAGCAAGAAACTTCTGTACAGCAAAGGAAATGATCAACAAAGTGAAGAAGCAAGCAACAGGAATGGGAGAAAATCTTTACACACAACACCACAGATAAGAGATCAATACCCAGGATTTGCAGAGCTTTGGTAATTCCACAACAGCAGAAACAAACAACCCAACTAAAAAATGGGTGAAGGAAAAGAGTAGGCATTTTATAGTATGCATTTATAGCAGTTATAGTTTCACTTTCTCTACAACTGAGGCAAAACACAACTGTGTTCTAGTGCAAGTTAGCATGCTCTCCTTTAGGTGTGGGTGGCCTTGGGGAAATGACTCCTTGGTGCCTGGAGTTCCCTCAGCTGTAAAGCCAATATGGGTTTAAATGAAGAGATCTTTAAAGTGCATCTTAAAATGGTAACACAATTTGTTTCAAAATCAAAAACCTAAAAAATAACTTTATTTTGATGTTATGCTTGGGTTTACATTAGCATGAATTCCAGAAACCAAATATTTGATTTAAAATGATTTCAAATCAAACACTGCTGGAGTGTGAATGCTGCATATGGAGGCCCCAATGTGCTCCACTGAAGCCGCCTGGAAGGTTCAGGAAGCCAAATAACAATTACTTCTTGAAAAAGAGTGATGATATCCTGGTCAACGAGTCGTCTTTTTGGCTTAGATAGAGAGAGTGCAAAATGTCAGATAACGTTAGATTAATTTGAGATCCAGAGAACATTTGGGTCAGGCTAACACATTTATCTTTATTTGCCTTCTCAGAAACCTGTATGCCAGGTGTTCATTGGACAAGTGCCTTCTGCTTATCATACCTTCATTGAGGTATGAGTCTCCATTACATCTGTGTGTCAGTAAGTGGCAGGAAGTTGGTGTGCCAAGCCCATGTAGCAAGCAACCAGGCTTTAATAAGAGGAAATGTTCCTGAATCAGAAGTTCTAAGACAACACATAAATTAGACTCACATTTGAATTGTCTCAGATTATGACAATCACCGGAGGAATCTGCCATCATTCTCCATGGAACCGTGCTTTTGTTTTGAGGGGAGAGCAAAATTAGTTCCGATTCCCATCCCTTTTTTTTGTTGTACAATATACAATAACTTCAGCTGTCAAGAGCTGATGCAAGGGATGGAAATCCCATTTTTCTTTCCTGTTACAGGAAATACAAAGATCCTCCCATGCAATCTTCTGGACTATTGTCACATCATATGATTTATGTATTTCTTGTATGTTTTGTTCTTTTTAAATCAGGAAGTATATTCTTTTGTTTTATTGGGCTATTTATTCTCTTGACATCTTTGGATGTGAGTTAATGGAACCAAGATAAAAGGATAAAGAAGTAGAACAAACATGCTTGATGCTATAGATTCAGGACTGCCTGGCAGATTAAGGATGACAAAGACAGGAATAAAAAATGAAATCACCTTATTCATGTGCCCTGGGACGATCCAAATAAGTCCACACTTGGAGGTGTCATTGTGCTTTAACTCTGGAAAACAAATGCAGGAAGACCAGGTTACTGCTAGAGGGAATATGAGAAGAGGTGTGCTTTCCTTTTTTTTTTTTTTAAAAAAAAGCTATTTTGAGAGGCTTCCACAGTGGGTTATCAAGCTAATCCTCTGCCTGCAGCTCAGGAATATCATGAGGGCCAGTTCTAGTCCTGACTGCTCCACTTCCAATTGAGCTCCCTGATTATAACCTGGGAAGAAGCAGAGGATGGTCCAAGGTCCTTGTGAGATCCAGAAAGAAACTTCTGCCTCCTGGATTCAGATTGGCTCAGCTCTGGCTATTTTGGCAATATAGCAGCAGATGGAAGATCTCTGTCTCTCATTCTTTCTGTAAATTTGCCTTTCCAATAATAAAATTAGGAAAATAATAAATATATATGTGTAAATAAATTTTATTTACTTTATATAAGAGTCTAAAACCCAACAGGATGCCTTGCACTAATGATGGCTTAATAAATATTTGTTAAATAAAGTATCAGAAAGAGTATGATGGATGTGAGGCTAAGGATGAGGAGAGAAAGAGTACAGACCTAGTAAAGTGACTTAAGTTTTGTTTGCCTAAAGAGCAACCATCCCATTCAGGCTATGCTCCATCCGTATGACAGACATTGGAGGCTGCTATTGCTCTACAGATCCTGTTGGGTGTAAAGGAACCTGAGTTCAAATATTTCTATTGTTGTTGCTCTGTAGTATCTGACCCTAAGAAGCACATTTAACATAATTTGAACACATTGGAGGGCTTCCCTAAGACTTCTCATATAGGAACCTGGCACCTCATGCATTCCCAAATGTTGCAACATTATAAGTGAACTTGAACACTGCCAGCGGCTATTGTTCCACACCCAAGAAGAAATGAGTCAGATAGGGGGAGTTCAATCTATTGACAGAAACAAGGAAGAAAGAAAAATCTCGACCATATTTGTCCACGGTTCTAGTTGTCCCTAAGGTTGGTTTTATCCTTGTCTTGAGATTTTGTCATTTGATGGAGCACTATCCCTTGAAAGAGATCACACATTAAGTGCGATGGATGATTAAAATAGAAATAAAGCTAGATTGATTTGGGAGTGATCTAGATTTCAGACAATGTGAGATAAAGGATTATGGCTTTCATCTTCATAATCTTAGTGCATACAATAATGCCTGGGACTCGGCTGGTGTCAATAACTCTACAGTTTTTGAATATACACACACATATATAACCTTTGAGATCTATATATATCTCTAATATATGTTTAGGGCCCAAGAACCAAACTGAAAGTAGAGAATGCAATAGTGAGCAAGTAAAGTGTAGTTGTTGTCCTTCACAAGCATGTAATCAGATGGGGAGCCCAACGAAGTTAACTGATAGTGATCATGAAAAAGAACACAGGTTTGGTAGGGAGACGTATGAGTCATGGTTTTAGATGACAAGTAAATAGCCTAACTAATCCAAGCTAAAGAAAAAAAAAAAGCAGGTGGGTATTATCAGGTAGTGGAATGCTTCATACAACACTAATGGAGGAACCTGGTCTGACTCTGGGTAGAACAGGCCCAGGAATGAGGCAGCCGTTGCCTTCCGAGGAAGTGTTCCCTTTCTGATTCTCCTCTCTGTGCCTCTTCACCTTTTCCTAAATTCTGGTTTCTTAACTCCTGAGGTGGAGCACTGCTGTAATGCTGGCCATAGGCAGCAAGCACAAACCATTCCAAAGAAGCAACCGACTTTATTGACAAGAATTCCCATTCCCCCTAAAGGGGAATATCTGATCAAGCTGATTGGTGCGATGGGTGAATTGTCAGGGTAGGCTCAGTTTGAGAAAAAAGATCCTTGCTCTAACTACTATGTGTACAACATGGGAGGAGTCAATGGGGCCCAGGAGAGACAACACTAGGAGTAGATAGAGCAAGAGAGGAGTCAAATGATCTCAACCAATTGACAGTGAAATATTAAAATTATAAGATAATGCTGATTACTAGATATTTGAGTAGAAACTAATTTTATTTTATTTTTTTAAAGATTTATTTTATTTTCATTACAAAGTCAGATATACAGATAGGAGGAGAGACAGAGAGGAAGATCTTACGTCTGATGATTCACTCCCTAAGTGAGCGCAACAGCCAGTGCTGCTCTGATCCGAAGCCAGGAGCCAGAAGCCAGGAACCTCTTCCGGGTCTCCCATATGGGTGCAGGGTCCTAAGGCTTTGGGCCGTCCTTGACTGCTTTCCCAGGCCACAAGCAGGGAGTTGGATGGGAAGTGGAGCTGCTGGGATTAGAACCGGTGCCTGTATGGGATCCCAGCGTGTTCAAGGCAAGGACTTTAGCCGCTAGGCCGTGCCGCCGGGCCCAGGAAACTAATTTTAGAAAGCCTACTTCTGCCTGTGTTGAATCAAAGCATGACATGATGTGAATAGGCAAGGAGCACAGACAACCAAGTTATACAAGTTAAAGCGCTGTTTCTAAGATGGAGGTGCATTAGTTACTTGTGCTATAGTGGACACCTTGTTGTAGTTTTTGTATTGTTGTGTTTTTGACATTCAGTAGCACTAGATCCAAAAGCATTCTCATTTAGCATATGATAGTAGAGATGAAGGAAATGAAATTTATATTCTAAAACATTCAAATATTGTTTTCAGGTATAAAATGGGAGAGATATTCTAAAAGTTCTTTCAGGCTTTTGCTGGCTTGTCTTTTCAAATGAAATAGTGAAACAAGAGCAACAGAAATTTCTCATTGCCAGGGAAGGTGGCTGGAAGAGGAGTGACATCATGGGCACTGTGACTAAGGAGTCCACATTCATTTTGGGGTAAAGGTGGGGGCCAGTGAAGAGAATTTCTTGAGAAATGGTCATAGCTTCTAAAAGGCTTCCAGGGAATACATAGGCAAGGTACATGATGGAAGCTGAATGTTCTTTGAGTGCACCACTGAACAAGGAACTCTCTTGATGTTTCAGCAAAAGCCATGATCAGCACAGAAGGAAGACAAAGCCATGTGGCATTCACAGTCCACAAGATGAAGACAGGGGATCAAAGGAGGGGATGGAGCCTGGATGATGCCAAGAGAAACAGAAACAGAGACAGAGATGCTTAGGGACCACATAACAAAGAGGGGCAGTAATGAGACATAATGCTTGCTAGCATCTAGAAGTGGCTCTACTTTTCCTGCAAGTCTGGCTTTGTGAACAAAGGGTAATTTTTCTGCCTTTTCTTATTATTATTTAAAAAATGTTTTTTTTTTTTTAATTTGAAGGACATAGTTACAGAAAGAAGGCAAAACAAAGAGAGAGATCTTGTACCTGCTTTGTTTTCTCCCCAGATGGATTGGCTGGAACTGGGTCAACCCAAAGCCAGGAGCCGGGAGACTCCTCTACCTGAATCCCCACCCCTCAACATGGGTGCTGAGAATCAAGCACCAAGGTGATCCTCCACCACTTGCTCAGGTCACAAGGAAGGAGAGGACCACAACTGAAGCAGCTAGGACTTGAATCAGGACTTGAATCAGGACTTGAAGTGACACCATGAATCGGCACCATAGGCTGAGGTTTATCTGGTCATGTCACAGCACTGGTCCCTCTTTTCTTGTGTTTTCTAAATATATTTGTAAATAATGTCCAAAAACTGAGATGCCCTAAGTATGCCCTAAGCATGTTTAGGATCCTAAAAATCAGAAGAGATGGTATCCAAACCACCAAGAAAGAAAGGGAAGAAGGAAATACAGGGAAGAGAAAAAAAAAAAAAGAGCCAAGTTGGTCCTAATACATCAATTCTTGGAGGCTGACAGGAGTCAACTTGTTGGTCCAACTGCTGTTCCTTTCTCATCATTTATGTTTTCCTCCTATTACTACTTTGTTCTTCCCCATAAGTCCTTTCTTTCTCAGCTTCCGAATAAAAGTCCTATCCTAGTCATTTGTCTCTTTTCTCTTTCATCTCAGCTATGAAATAATGACATACAGATGCTTATTAGATTACTCAATGCTTGATTTACGTAGACTCTATCTTTTACAAACTATGACATAAGGTACATAATGACAATTTAGAGGTCCAGAAGCCTTTGTATTACCTATGAAAACAAAGAGCTGTCATCTAGTACACAGACAAACGCTAAAAAACAAGACACTAGACAGTGCACATCAGGAAAGAAGCGATTGCTCTCCACCTTCTGTTACTTCCACTTGTGGTGCTGCTGTGTTGCATTCCTGTCAATGTTTTATTTTAATCTACGGTTGTACAGTACACATTTAGGAATCTTTTTGCTTGGATTTTTCTACCACATTTTAGTTGTGTGATCTTGGACAAGTCACTTAACCTCTCTAAGCCTCTGTTTCTGAAATCACGAAGTTGGGATAATAAAGTGTCCTTCCTCAGATTATTGTAAGAAATGTGATCATACAGTTTTACTGAAGAGCTTGAGTCTGCTGACCCAAGTCCTACATGTCAAATCCTTTTCAACTTCTAAATCATAAAAGAAGAGAAAAAGCAACAGTGAAAACAAGGGGTACATCCATAGAATTGTGGTTCTGGTAGGGCTTTAAGAGATCAGCTTAGTCTGTTTTTGTATATTTGTTTTGTTTCACCTAAAGAAATGGCCTGATCTGAACCAGCAGAGTGATGAAGAGAGCTTGATATTCCTGCAAAACATTTTGCTAAAACATTTTCCAGATGTTTTAGCAAAGCTCCCAATCGTTTCTCTGCATCTTTGTCTTTCATTTTAGCTTTCTTGGAGTGTGAAGTGCATGAGGGAGGGGAAAAAAAGGACAGCATTTAAATCTGGCTTGGAAAAGGTGAAAGAGAAGGGAGAAAAATAACACTGACAGAATGTAACCTAAATATTTTCCCTATAAAATCAACTTCCTGCAGGAACTCAGGTCAGATGTCTTGAAGCTATAGAAGGGTAGAATAAAACGTTCTCTAGCACTCACTGAATGGGGAATTTATCAGGCTGTATTAAAAAAAAATCTTCCTTTGTGGAAGTAGTGAGTCTCAGGAACCGTGTTCATATCCATAATAATGAAGCTAGATAAGGGTGCAGGACTCAGATTCTGCCCATCAAAACAAACCATCCAGGCACCATGTGAACAGCTTTGATAAGGGCCAAGTGAAGACAGCTTGCGCAGCCCATTTGTCATAGAATATGGGTTCATCCTTAGCACAACATTTTTAAACAGCCTGATTTTTTAAAAAGTCAATAGTCCTTGAGTAAGAATGATATCAGGACAACAATCTTCCATTTAATGTTGAGAGCTTTTTTCACATCTCTTTCAGCTTTAAACCAACTGGCTTGTATCATAGCGTAAATTGCAACAGGGACTTTGCCAAGCTTTTGTCATGTAGCACATGTACAACTGTTTCTCTCTCTTTTTAACCAGTGGTTTTCAAAAACTTGAAGTTCAGGCAGAGGAAACTCATTTTTAAAGTAAAATCTTAAAACTCAATAGCGCAATGAAACTAGTTAGGATGGACAGTCATTAGACCATCACTACCCTGTTTCACAGCCAGAATAGGAAACATTAAACATTAAAGGTGTAATTTACTCAAGGAATGAACAATTAGTTAACACATATGTAGGCAGAATACATATATATGTATATGCACTCCAAAGCATACTGTGGAAAATTAGAATGGATTTGATGGTTGTCTTTGGACTCCAGCTTCCCATGAGCACAGATCCTGGGAGGCAAGTAGTTGGGTCCTTGCCACCTGTATGAAAGACTAGGATCCAATTCCATTTCCTGGCTCCAACATCACATGTTTTAGGTATTTATAGAGTGAACCAGGGTTGGGATCTTTGTCTACCAAGTAAAAGGAAGGAAAAAAAAACAGTTTTGGTACAAAAAATATTGATATCTATAGAAAGTTTTTGGATTTTTTTGTTTTATTTTTATTTTTCTGTAATGAACATTCCTGATTTTTTTTTCTGTAGAAATTATTCTCATGAAGAAGCTGCGTATGATATCATGCTTTGCCACCAGATGTAGACAAGGCTACAGGTCCAACATCGTATTCTTCCAATCTGTATTCTCATGCACTGGGGATTTGGAAAAGCACATTGGCAACAAGCTCTCCTGCATCACTCCTGAATGAAGTCCTCCCAACAATTAGAGTGTAGGTCTAGAATATGGTGCACCTGGAAGAAACTTACAGTGTAGATACAAAAGGCTATTCTAGCAAGTTGCTCTGACTTTGACAGAATGTTGGAGTGAATGGAACTTTGCTTCAAACACAAGCATGTCAAATCTTATTTTTGCTAAAAGGAACTTTGATCCCCAAGGCATTTCTCTCTATAAATAACAAACCCTCTGTATTATATTGGAGAAGACAATTACTATAAGTCCTCAACTTCCAGTCCCAGGGCGGGATCCTTGGTTTTTATAAGTCTACAAAGTAAAAACAATGTTTCAGTCTTGCAAACCAAGTTGCCCAGCAGGGTATGGAGTTGGGCAGGTTCAATAGCACTGCAGTACTGGTATAAGTACAAAGCCAGATGACTCAGAGTATCATGGGTTGTTCAGAGGATATAAAAGCAGCATGAAAATATATTTTAATCTTTGCCCTTACATTGCCAAGTTTCTCTGCCTGAGCCTCCTGGTTTTTCTGTTTCTTCTTCAAAGCAACCAGCCTCAATCTCTCACAACGGCTGCTCTTTCTATAAAAACAAGGAATTTTGTGCTTCATATCTGTCTTCTGACAGTCTACTCTTTTCACCATGGTTAATGAGGAACAGTGAAATGCTGGAGCTGAACAACATGCATCATTAGAGATATTTCTCAGGAATTTTACAAACCACTAACAAAAACTAAAAATTATAAGGACAGATATTGGGCTTAGCGCCTAAGACATCTATTAAGATGACCATAGACCATTACGAGTGCCTGGGTTGAAGCATGAACTGTGCTTCTGATGCTAGCTGCCTGATAATTTGTGCCCAAATAGGCAGTAGGTGATGGTTCAAAAGGTTGGTTCCCTGTAAGCCACATGGGAGAGCTAGTGTAAGTGCCAGCCCCTATTTTCAACCTGGCCACCACTGGATTGTTGTCAGCTTTTGGTGGAGTGAATCAGAGGATGGGAGTAACCTCTGTCTGCCTCTGCCTCTGCCTCTGCCTCTCAAATAAATATATTTCTAAAAGGTAAAGTGTGTGAACTTAGAAGCAGATAAATTCTATGAGATACATGCATTACATTTTCAGTATTTTACCATGTTTTACAACTACCCTGTACTCTTTGTATTCATTGTAGCTGTACATCAGAAATATCATATACAGTATGTGACTGTGAAACTTCTTGCCATTTTATATTTAGTGGGATTAGATCGGTAGCATGCAACCAGGCACAAACCTTTACACCATGTAAACTGGCGAACACAAACAATTGTCTTTTGTTTCCTCTCCTCTTCTATCTTCACCTCTCCTCTCCACTCCTCCCCTTTCCTTTTTCATGAGAGCTAGCTGTTAAGTGCTTCCCATCACAGCACTGGCAAAGACAACATGAGTAGATGTCAATCCCTTTGCTGACAAAACAAGTACTTTTAGTTATAGGAGGGCTAATGGGATGTTTTGCCATCAATTAGCTATTTTTTAAACATTATAAGTTTTGACACTCAAAAGTGAATTTCCTCTTTCCTTTTTTATTTTTTCATCTTTATGATCATTATGATTTTTATGACTATTATGATTTTACGATTATTATCATTCTCTGTCAAGAGAACACCTTTAAGTTTAGAAGAAGTGTATTCTTTTAACTTTTCTTTACTATGGAAGAATTTTATTTCATTTTCAAAGACAAAGGAAAGGTTTGCTGGGTGTGTTATTCTGGGTTGGCAATTTTTTTCCTTTTAGAATTTGGAATATGTCTCTCCATTCTCTTCTGGCCTGTAAAGTTTCCTGTGAGAAATCAGTTGTGAATTTAATTACCATTCCTCTATATGTCAATTGATTTCTTTTCACGAGCACATTTAAGAATATTTTCCTTGATGAAAGCTTGATTATCATGTGTCATGGTGAAGATGCTTTTGGCCAACCCTGTTGAGAGTTCTGTGTCCCAATTCTTTTTTTTTTTGTAATTATTTTATTTTGATAATATTTACATAATTGACTAGGACACAAACGATTAAGGGCTACAGGGAAGTGGGTAAACCATTGTTTCCACATTATTATTATTACCTGTATCTAGTATAAAAGGAGAGATAAAGGCAACCCTCAGCGCCTGACCTCAGGCCTCTGCTCCCTCACCCCTGGCTAGCTGCTCGCACTGACTCTACCAACACAGTTAAAGTTCAGAAGTCTCTCCTGTCTACAGACTCCTATAGGAGCCATTCCCACCGCCCAGAAACCTCAAGTTCCCAATATGCTGAGTGAAGTCCTATACTACCCTGCACCCTGCTGCACCTCTGTTATCCACATGGCTGAAGGAAAAGAGGCACCCAACTGGGAAGGTTGGGTCTACTCTGCCATGTCCTGGCTGGGCTGGAGCCCTGAACACACAGACACGCCACCTGCACCAAGAGTGGGGTGTCCAGCAGTGGCCTTCAGAACTCCATTCAGTACCTACACATAAAACCTGCAGGACCACCTGTGCTCCTGAAAAACATTTCACTGCACTCTGCCCAAGGTCTTTCTGTCAGTTCTTACTTTCTGCCCTCAAATTCATCCTCTCTCCATCTTGTTTGCTCTGTCAGAAACACCAGCCTTCTCTCTTCTTGCCCATGTGGCTTGCCACTTTCTTGCAGTCACTGTCTGTGGACAGGCCTTTGTGGACCACCCCACACATTCCTGTAACTCACTCCTCCACCATTATCTTCCCTCTAACCTGCTTCCATTATCTTTATAGCATTTACAGACATCTGCCTTCTGTTTGCTTAGACGCCTTCCCTCTGGGAACACACATTTCCCATTTTATGAATTGAATGTCACCATCACCAAGTACCCCATTAGAGCCATGCACTCACATATATTTGTTAAAGGGCTTAATCTCTAACTGCCACTGCATCCAATTCTTGGACATTTCTTGCCTCTACTGTTTTTCTCATTTGCATATTCCATAGGTGCTTCCTCAGCTTCTGTTCTGGGGTCTGCCACTCTCCCTGTGCCAGGTTCTGCAATCCTGCAGCTGTTCTAACTGGTCTCTTCGCTGCGGTCAGTTCTCCCTTTACCTTATTTATGCTGCTGCCACAATTGTCTTTCTAACTTAGTTCACATTGATAGCTTCTCTGTGTAACCTCTATCTCAGTGAGCTTGTGCAGGTGGTCACCGTGGCACAGGCCCCATGGTACTTCCCTGCATGGATTCGCATGCTTGTCACACTCTAACGGACTGTAAACTCGCTGACAGCAGATGCTGCCTTACATTTGCCTCAAGTCCTAGTTCATCCCTATTACTTAAGAGCATCAGGGCTATGGTGAATGTGTGATGAATATTTGATGATCAACTGAAGTGTATCAGTGAATTATCTCTCCTTATGCCAAAGTCTTATGCACAAATTCGAGTACGTTTTTCTAATTTTAAAAATTTGATGTGAGTAGACATCCCTGTGCGATAGGTAGAAAGGCAGGTATTGTTATCTCTGTCTAACAGAGGGAGAATTGGATTTCTATCTGTTTCCCAAGATTAGTTTGCACCTAAAACTGTATTGATAGTATCAAGTCCTGTGTTCAGATTATTAAATTGGATGTTGAGGGATTAGCGAAAAAACTAGAAATATTTTCTGCCTTTAGCGATCATACTAATGGAAGGAAAAGGCAACTACCCACAAAAAAATTGGTAGAAAAACAGGGTTTTTTTAAAAAATATTTTTAACATCCTTAAAAATGGATCTACCCAAATATTGAAAGAAAAGGTGCCAAGAAAGGTTCCTGTGGCTAAACTGGAATTTTTGCATAGACCAGTCTCTTTATTCAAATGATATCTGCTTTACCCAAAACGACTGGTTACAAAGGGAGAAAAAAAATCATGTCTTGCAAGCCTGCAGCGCCCCCTACTGGCCATCCTCCCGGACCATGCAGCAGAAGCAAGAGCTAAGCATTATGTGCACAATTTACCTCCTGGAGGGAAGTAGCTGAAGGCAGAAAGCATGGAGAAATGGTGATGAGTTCCTAATGACTATTCTGGGTTAAATATCACTGACAAGTCAATAACTAGAAGGATCCATTTTGACAGAGAGCGCGCTAAAAATGACTAGCCCCGTTTCTAAAACCAAACGAAAACCCCACCAGTGATCTGAAATCAAAATCCTCACATTCTGCTTTTATGAGAAATGGTTGTGTACAAAGAGGATGAGGCAGGGAACTAAATTCCCATTTTTTTGGCACCTTCCAAGTGTTCTGAATTGTTCCTTCAAATCCTTTTCCCCAATTAACTGTTCACTGACAACAGCATTGTAAGATGAATATTACTAACCTTGTTTTGATTGAAGATATAATTTTTTTTTCATTTTTATTTGACACCAGCCTCTGATGCATTTGCCAGCTGCCTGTAAAAGCCAAGGCTGATGCCAACCAAGGCCAGGAGCTGGGAGTTCAAACCAGGTCTCTCCCTTGGGTGGCAGGGACCCTAGCACTGGAGCCATCGCTGATGCCTCCCAGTATGGGCATTGGCAGGAACTGAAGTCAGAAGCAGAGCTGGGACTTGGCCTGAGATCTTCCAACATGGGATGGGGTGTCCCAGATGGAGGCTTAATATGCTGTGTCAAACACTGGCCCCGCCTCCCAGCTCTGAGATACTTATGTCCC
Source organism: Ochotona curzoniae (assembly GCF_017591425.1). Taxonomy (NCBI): domain Eukaryota; kingdom Metazoa; phylum Chordata; class Mammalia; order Lagomorpha; family Ochotonidae; genus Ochotona; species Ochotona curzoniae. The sequence continues at coordinate 34,028,597 of NW_024466502.1, read as the reverse complement.
TCAAGTCAGGTTATTTCTTTATTTTCTGGTTCTAAAAACTTACTTTAGGTTCTTCCACATTCCTTCAGATTCAGGTGTTTTTCTTGCCTCAGCTTTAGAATCAGCCACGGAACCGTGAGTCCTCTTATTGGAGGGCAGTATCAAAATGAAACAGATCTGCGCGTGGAGAAGGCTCATTGCGAAGATGCTTCAGGCTCTTCCAGAAGACACAGGAAGCACATACGTGCAGGGCTGCACACACACAGATGTAGCATGTGTTTGTCTGCCTCTGATTAGCTGCCCAGCTCTTCATGCATTAGAAACATCTTCCTACTGAGACTGGATTCCAAACCACCACCTCGGGGTGTATTTTCGCCTGTGTCTTGCCCTTATTTTGAAATGCCAGACTCTCTTTCTTCACACTTATTTTCGATCAATTCTAGAACACACATCATGTAGTTATTGAACTGCTAGTGTATTTCTCCAGTGTAAAGCAAAGTTAGTAATTAAATGTTGACACTTTTACTTTTAGCCATAAAACATGTAGTCAAATTTGTTACTATGTCTATGCTGAGTTTCCTCTACTTTATGATTCAATTTAAATAATTGTTGAGTACTACTAGTATGCTTATAATTCCAGAAATCATAGTATATTAATAAAAATGTATTCACAGAGGCTTAGCACTGTGGCATAGTAGTCTAAGCTCTGTCTAGTGCCAGCATCCCATATGGATGCCAGTTGGAGTCCCAGTTGCTCCATTTCCAACCCAGCTCCCTGTTTGTGGCCTGTGAAAGCAGAGGAAGACGGCCCATATAGCCTTGGGATGCTACAACTACTTGGAAGACCCAGAAGAAGCTCCTGGCTCCCAGCTTTACATCAGTTCAGCTCAGGTTATAGCAATCACTTCTGGAGTGAACAAGCGGATGGAAGCCCTCTCTCTGTTTCTCTCTCTGCCTCTCCTATCTCTGTAACAGTGCCTTTCAAATTAAAAAAATGAATTAAAAAATAAGTGTATCTTCAAAAGTATATTCAGAGAAGTGCTATTGTTCCTCCAGGCCCTCTCCTCTTTTCCTTTCACTCTCTCCCATCTGTACCTATTCAATTCTATTAAGTAATCCTTTATCATTAGTCCTGGCTTATTCTTCTGGTGTTCTTAGTTATACAATTAGATACATGCGTATTTTGTCACACATACTATGATACTGCTTTGTATGTGGTTATTTTGCTGGAAAGCACATTCTACTATTGATCCATAATGATTAAAAATCTTCTTCATATAATCCATAGTACATTTGACTACATACAATTTATGCAATCACCTGTTGATGTATGAGTATTTAGATCATTTCTAATGTTTTGCAATCTCAAATAATGTTGAAATGAATATGTGTGTGTATGTTTTTACACGGTTGGAAATGAGCCATTGGGGTAAATCCTAGAAGTGGAATGATTAGGTAAAAAGTTAAATGCATATATGATTTTGTTAGATATTACCATACTGCCTCCAAAATGATTGCATGAGTTTATGTTCCTACCAGCAATGTACGAGACAGTTTTTCCCACAGCCTGGCCCACAGAATGTGTGGCCCTACTGTAAAATTTCACGTATTCAGTAGGTGAGAACATCTCTTTCAGTGCTGACATAATTTGATTTTTTTCCAATTATTGTGGAGTTTGAGCATACTGCCATACACCATCACCATGGATCATCCTTATGTTTCTTTGTGAATTATTTGCTGTGACTTTTCCCCATTTTTCCATTAAGTTCTCTGTCCTTGTCTCCCTATTTTTTAAAAAGATTTATTTTTATTATTTTTTCATTGGAAAGGCAGATATACAGAGAGGAGAGACAGAGAGGAAGATCTTCCGTCTGATGATTCACTCCCCAAGTGAGCTCAACGGCCAATGCTATGCCAGTCTGAAGCCAGGAGCCTCTTCCGGGTCTCCCACGCGGGTGCAGGGTCCCAAAGCTTTGGGCTGTCCTCGACTGCTTTCCCGGGCCACAGGCAGGGAGCTGGAAGGGAAGCGGGGCTGCCGGGATAGAACTGGTGCCCATATGGGATCCCGGGCGTGCAAGGTGGGGACCTTAACCACTTGCGCCACCGCGCCGGGCCCATTGTCTCCCTATTTTTTTTAAAAGGACTGTTATGCATCTTTTTACAGATGTGTTATTTATAATTCTACACATATTCTTCTGTCCATGTGTTGAATGTTAAATTTCATTTAGCTTCTATATTCTATATTCCTTCACTTTCTTAGTAAGACTTCACATATATTTTGGGTTTATTGTGTTTACAGTTTACAAATGCAAATTTAATCACCATGTGACTAAATATGATGGTAGAATCAAAGAAACAAATTCATGTAAGAATTTTTTTCATGTGACTCCCTCATGCAATATTTACTTAGTGAGCACAAGAGGCAAACCGTTTTGTATAAAGAGGATGCATCAACTTGACATTCCCTGACACCGACACTCATAGAAGGAGAGACAGTCTTATAACAAATTGCATTCAAGGTAATAAAAAAATTGGAGAGAGCAAAGCAAGGGAGAAAATGAAAGGACTTAGAGATTAAGTAGCCGATGTTTACCTGCGAAATCACAGACTGAGCTCTGTAACTCCTCATTACTGTTGAAAGGATTTTATTTAATATTCTCGTTCGTTCTGAGAGACAACGAGTGAAGAATTTATTAAACTTTGCAGATGGTGCTAAATGAGGTGTTTTCAACATTAAGAAGCAACATAAACAGTACATATGGACCTAACAAGGTGAGAGATGTGTGGGTAGGCAATCCTGATCTGTGATTAATTTTGGGAAAAAAACACCTAGCAATGTTTAACAGGGGAGAACACTGGTATTACAAGTCAAGAGCGATCCAAGAACAGTAAGCTTCCAAAGGTCTCAGGAGTGATAAATAAATGCAGTTCAAAGACTAATATTAAATACATGTACTGCTATGAGAAAAATGACTAATATGATAAAACAACACATTTAATTGGTAGGAACCTGAGAAAAAGTGAATAACAATGATAGCTATATTTAGGAGCATTAATCATTTTACAAGAGGTTACAAGTTTGCTGTGTCTGGTTAAATTCAGTCAGTCAACATGTTTTGTTGAGTCCCACTTTTTAAAAATCTGCATCTTCATTCATTTAGGTCTTACTATTCATTTCCATTAGATTAAACTTAATAAATTGTACCCATTTGCTTATTTTCTTGTCATAATAATTTACGTTCATTAAGTCTTCTGTATCTTATAACACCCCACCATCCTCTGACCTTTTTAGAAACCATCCATTTGTTGAGTGAATAGTGTAGAATGTACTAGATGTGGACGATTGCAGTACTTTAACATCTAACTTTGTCCTATATTCCTGAATTTCCTGAAAACTGCAAGTATGTCTGAAACAAGTTTTGGGAAACTTTTTCTGGAAAAGGAAAATCTGTGACTATTTTAGGCATTATAATCTCTGTGTATATGTTGCTTCTAGCACAAAAACAGTCCTGTCAGCATGTAAGTGCATGGCCACGGCTGTGCATCCAAGTCTGCTTGGGTTGCCTTAACAAAATGTCATAGGCTGGTGGCATAAACAACAGAAATTCGTCTTCTTCGAGTTGTGGAAGCTGTAAGCCAAGGTCAAGGTGGCAGTGTTATTTGATTCTAGTAGGACTCTTCTCTCAGCTGGTGGACTAGAGTATGAGGAGCAAAGAGGGAGGTGCCTCTTTCTACCAGAATGGTGGTCCTATCAGGCCCAGCTTTGTGATCTTATCTACTTCATTACTTTGAATGTATCCTTTTGAGAATTAAGGCCTCAGCATATCAGTTTGGGAAATGGGACACGTTCAATTTATGACTCTTTTAGTGCAATAAAGTTTGGTGGTGTCAGTGTGAGAAGATCTGGAGACAAGTGAGAATATGTAGTGTTCAAAGACGAGAAAGAACTTTATATAAGAAAAGGCAGAGAGGCAGAAGGCTGTTTGCCTTCAGTAATAGTAGAAGGCTTTATGCCCTGCACATTGGTCCTCCTCTTTCCTGTCAGTCATCAGTAAACTTGCAGATCAAACACCTCATAGGTCAGATAAAGCCATAAATCCATATCCCAAAAGATGAAAAACAGTGGCATTCATCTAACAAATACTGATTAAACACCTGCTATTTGCTAGGTGTTGTGCTAGGCACTAAGGGAATTCTGGTGAGAGAGAACACTAACAGTTAGGCAAGAGAAGAAAGGCACCAAGGGCGTAAGCACAAGTGTAATGACCTAACCTGTGCTGAGCTAGGTAGTGTCATGCCGGAAGAGCATGATTCTTTAATCATCAACAGTCCTGACCCGTGATTGGAGTAAGGGCACACTATCCTGAGAAATCTTCCCTCTATTCCAAGTTTGGTCTCCTCCTGGTCCTTTTGGAGAGGTTCCTAACTGTTCTGAAATTCTCCCTCCTTGGCAGCGGTTCTGTCCCTGACTGTTCAGAGGAAAAGCATCTGCCTTGTTTCCCAATTTTACCCCTGGCAGGCCTTCAATTTTCTGAAGAGTTTGTGTCCTTGAGATGTGAGATTCGAGTGAGGTAATGTTTGTCTCCCTTCTGTTGTTTTCTTCTAAGGGCATCTCTAGCCTACGTCTCGCTCACCTGGAATCTGGGCAACATCTTCCTGCATACTTCTCTGAGTGCAGTCACTGACAGAGCTCAGTTCTGCTTTACCGAGCAGACTGCTAAGGCAAAGTGTGCGAAAACAGAAAAGAATCCACCAAATCAAGGTGCAGACATAGAAACAGCAGTCCTCCCCCCCCCCCCCAAATAAGAGCCCTAGTCTGGAAGGAACTCTACCTCATCCTACAGTTCTCACTCCCCACCATGCTCCTTTTCGGCCTTTCAAAGCCATTTGAGTGTGTATCCTGTCTACTTGCCACTGAACACCAGCACTGGGGAGTGGAGAAGTGTGGTTCTTCTCTCCGAGCTTTGTCTTGCTGGATGCTACTGCTTGTATTACTATATTTCAGATGCACGATTTCCTGCACACATTTGCAAATTCACGTTGGGGTTTGGCCTTTGCCATTTCCTCTTCCTGCTATAGCCTCTGTGCCTTTTCTGTTTTGAGAACTCTGGCTCCCACTGCTTCCTTTGCACATGGGCCTGGGTTCCTTTTTCCTAGGGACCCAGAAGAAAGAGTTCATCCTTCTACATGCCCTGTTATAGTATTTAGTGCATTGTCTCATTATACATAGAAATGACTATCTACCCCACCAGACCATGACTGCTTGAAGCCTAGAATAATTGGGTCTTACTCTTCTTTGTGTCTGCAATACCTAGCAGTATCTGCCAAAAAGTGGGTGCTGAGTAATTCCTACATGATTTTATTATCTTTGTCACACAGGCACAATCATTTATTACCAATACAGAAAACAATTTCATGAACCCTGCTAATGCAAAGAGAGAAACTAAAGCACTGTGATTAAATGTGAAGTTCTGTTTCCCAGCTGATGAGTGTTGACACATTACCCCTCCCAAAATGGAGAGGGACCTTGAAGAAAATGCTCAGACATCCCAGCATCTTCACCTCCAGCCAAGAGAAGAAGTTGCAGTCTTACATGCTTTTAGCTAAAGATTTTAGAATTGCGGAAGACCTGATCCACTGATTGTAGTAACAGTAATGATGATTACCGCCCTCACTGCTACCATACAAAGAAATCTACCACACCCAACTTGGGTGTCACCCTGGAATCAGCCCACACAGAGTACTGCCCTGCACACACCTTTGAATGTCCACTGAAGGAGCAATCACTTCACCAAGCCACACAGGGATAGTTCAATGATAAAAAGCATCAGGAAAAAAATAAGTGGTTGGGGCATCCCTAGGATTATACAGTATGCAATCAGCTTTTGAAATCTCAGAATTGCCTTCCCTCCTGATTAATTTTATTGCTAAGAGCAAGTGTAACAAAGGAGAGCTCATGTTCTCCACTCCTAAACTTCTACACCCCAAATCTGTTGGATTCTCAGTAGCTGCTTAACAAAGTTAATCACTTAGTTAATGCTTTTTCTAACTTAATTCCTTTTTATTGGAAAGGAAAAAAAAATACAAAACACCTTTATTAATAGTATATGACTCTGCAAATGTATGTGACCTGAATCTTGGAGTTACGATCAAATAGTTATTTCAATAAAATACTTACTGTAATATATAAAAAAAAAAAACAAGTTCACTGAAGAGTTGGTGGTAGGATGGCTCTTGCCCTCCTAGGGGGTACATGTATAATAATTTACATCTCACTGCCTTTCATTTCAGCCATGCAACTGGCCTCATTAATTGGCCTTTCCATTATTAATGACTGACTGACCAGAGATTTCTCAGGATTCTGAGAGAAGGAAACATCATTCCCCTGGAGAGAGCATAAAAATACAATAAAACAAAAGCAAGCCTGACACCCAACTATATGGTGTCTTTCCACAGTACTAACTCCATAATAAAGGCTTTCTGCTTCTGTTTCATTATGTGACAGTCAGAGGCTGTAAACACTGTCAGTGGCAGAGAAAACAGTGTTTTGAAAACAAACAAGAAAAACTAAAGATGAAATCAGGAATATGTGCACAGCTTATGCTTTGGTATTCTGTGGTCATGACAGCTTTTGCTCTTATGAAAGTACTGTGTGTGGTGTTCTTTTTCTCTGTAATGATTTCTGAGACTGTGTGACTTGTGGAATTTGCCTTAAAAAAATGCAGCGAGTGTTTAATCGCTCAGGGTGTGAGTAACCACATTCTGTTCAAGCATGCTTCCAGCCCTCACTTTCCTCCTTATCAGTGACAGTGCTCCAAACACTTGTCTCAATTTTCAGATCAAAGCTGATGAAAAGCAGACCTCTACAGGGTTGAATTGCCTTCTGCATTTTTGCTCATCAGAAGAAAATACCTACCCCACTTGAAAGGGCTGAGTCTTTTTTTTTTCAGTGCCTCATCTGTAGATTGTGAATTCTGCTCTTTGTGCTTTGCTTATTTCTTACTCTGTCAATGTCATTTGCTTCATGAAATGTATCTTTTAATTAATTATTCTTGTCTCAAATAGTCTGCTGTGGCTCACTGTTAGGGCAAGAATTCATATCAGTAAAATAGGATCTGTCACTAAAGGGAGATATTTTGGCTTATTTCAACATGGAATTAATTCATTAGCTCAATAATCATGCTCATTGATTTTCCAAGATAAATTTTTAAATTTCTATTTTCTTTGAAGTTGTCTACAATATAGCTTTTCTATAAAGAGCAGACACTTGGAAGCATGAAGATATTAAATTACAGAAAGCCTGGAAGTCTGATTGAGAAAGTGTTTGGAGACTATTTCAAAGCTAGAAGCCAAATTCAACAACACAACAACAACTCCTTTCACATTCTACTCTATGAAAAATGTAAACAAACAAACAAACAAACAAAACTTTCCTAAAGATGTATTATAAAATATGGGTAGTTTTGTATAGGTTGCATAAGATTTTCCTGCATATATTATGGAAGTTGAACCAACTGTAAATAATACTGAAAAGATTTATAAGATAAATAAAGTTGTTAAAAATTAGGAATAAGATGAGTAATGAAGTAAATCTCTATGATCTTCCCAAAGGCAACCTTTAAAAACCATGGTAGATGTTCCAAGTTGAGATATTTACCAAACTGCAGAGAATCAAATGTTCCTATGCCTTGAAGAACAATTAAGTACTTGTGAGAGAAAACTGGGGTTTAAGGATTTATATATGTTCTATCTTCTTATCAGCATAATCCTTCAGGAGTGAATTTGAACTCCTTTCCTAAGAAAGGGGAAATGAAAGCCAGCCCTTTGCTTTTAGTCCAGACTGGGAATACTATGACAATATGATGTCCAGTGATTAAACTAACTAAACTGTAGAAAGAACACCACCTAGAAAGAAGGAACTCATAAGTTTTCATATCAGATACACCACTAATTTTTTGACCTTGGGAAAATCAGTGAATTTGACAAACATTTATTAGCATTCAAATACTGTATGGGAGATGCTGAAGATACGGTAGCAGTTGGCAAGATTTCTTGATTTCCTCTTAGTAGGGACTGTCATTAAAGAAATAGTCACAATAAAATCTACAGGTCCAACCGCAGAAACAAAGAGAATAATGTATAACTGTTAGCTTTTTGATTGCTTAAACATCTAATAATTTTATAAGGAAAAGATCATGGTTTAACTCACAGTCAAGGGTATGGAACAGGGATCAGCTCAGCTCCGGCAAGGATCCCATGACGTGGGGCAGGGCATGTGTGAGACATCCCATCGCGCAACAGGAATCTGGAGAGAAATTCAGGGACAGGGCTCACGCTTTCAGAAGAACTTCTTGTTGTGACCACTTCCTCCAAAATACAGCATCCCCTTCTGAGGCCAGTACCCCAGTGATCTGAAGACCTCCTGCTCAGGGAGGTCTCCTACATGGGGAACCAAGCCTCCAGTACATGAAACTTTGAGGAGATACACTCAAGCCACCGCAGATGAAGTTGAGGGTAGGAGGAAGCAATTTAGGAACTTCAAGTTCTTTGGCCTTATGGCTCTGAGGTTGTTTGACAAGATGGACTAAAGAGAAGGCTGAAGTCATTTACATTATCCTAAGCATTTCAGGTTTTGCTCTGTATACGGTGATTCTTGAGTTTTAGGACAATTACTTGTGGGAAGCTTATGAAAACACTCATCTGTCTTTGAGTGATGGCACCTGAATGCCCAGGACCAGCACACTAGGGCTTTGTCTCTCAGGTGTCTCTAATACATACAATTTGAGAGCAACTGATGGTCGTTGGGGAGTCACTTGAGGCCATTGAGTAAAGCAGTAACATTGGACTTGTATTTCAGAAACATCACTCTGGCAAGAGTGTGGAGAATATACAAGAGGAGTGTGAGCATAAAGAGAGTAAGATGTTTTTAAACATTGTTTTCGCTATGACTCCTTGCATATGTACATGTTTGAGGAAAAGCTATCATGTGCCTCGGAGACAGATGAAAGAATGTGTATCCTGATGTATATGATAGCAAAGGATAGGAATAACTACGTTGCCTAACTTATATTGGGCAGCTAGTCTGTCAAGGTGATTCTCCTATGTGCCATGTTGACTAGTAGCCATGCCTTGTGTAGTTCTCTTTCTCATTGAATCTTGATGTAAGAGGCAACAAAACGATGCGGCAAAACTTCTAGACTGAGGCTTTCATCTGTCTTGTTGGGCTGTTGGGGACATACCCGGGGCAAGTTCATCATCACATAGGAAATCCAACCGCCCTGAGCCCACCTCACTGAGAAAGTCTAAAGTAGCCACATGGAGCAGCTGTATGAAGACGAGGAGATGTCTACCCAGGCTGCCCAGCTGAAACACCCAGTATGTGAGTAATGCAGCGATGCTGGGTGTAGCTCAGGTGCACATGCTAACCCCAAACTCTCATGTGGTGGCAACTGCCTGAGAAACCTCAGAACGGGGTGTGAGAACAGTACATGGCTGTTTTAAGCCACAAAGTTAAAAGTAGTTTCTCTTATAAGAGATAACCAGAACACTGTATATCACATGTATTCTTTTGTTTGCATTAAATTCTACCATTAGCTTTCAAAGATAAGTTTCAAAAAATATGCAGGAGTCAATTCTGACATTAAATCCTCTCTTTGTGCTTCCTGGGCTGTGGCCCTGAATAAGTCATTCCTTACGCATCAGTTTTTTCAATTTAAAGAATGGGCAAAATAATAACTCCTTCCTCTACGGGAAAGTTGAGAAGCTTAAGAATTACTCAGTCTATTCTTTACCAGGTAGAGGGTGAGGACATTAGAAACTATAGGGACCAAGACATAGTACACACACTTGTTTCCTGTTATCTACAAAGGAAAGGAAAAACGCCGGTAAATAAAGAATGGGAAATATGGGTCAAGAACTTCTATGAGTATTTGACAATAAAATTCAGCTAGAACAAGTAACTATAACATCTGTCCTCTGTGGTTTTATGAAGTCATTGCTTTCCTGTCATGTACTTCGGACATAAAACATGTGAATTTGGATTTATCAGAGATAAATTTCCCAGGCAAATTCCCTATTTTTAGTATCATCTCTGGCTTCCCTCGTTTAGGGAGCTCTTCATCATGGGCTTGCTTGCCTTGTTATTAGGTGAAAGCAAACAAGGAAGGGGCAACTGAGGGTGCCCACTTGGTGCCTGCTTCGTGCAGCTTACAGGAGAAAGAGGCAAAGAAAAAGCAATGTGGGACTATCTTCAGGGCAATTGGAAGAGAAACTGAGCTAATGACAAAGCAGCCATCTTATTGGAAAAATAATTACCCTTGAGGAAGGAGTGAAAGTTGATCCACAAAGGTCCATGGATATCTTCAGACTCCAGTGGAAGGCAGTTTCTACCTTTTTCACATTTTGCATGGCCAGCAAACAACACAATTCAGGATTAGCAAAACACCAGCTGGGAGGAAAGCATTGTTGTTCTACAGAGCTGGTTGCCTGCGGAGCCTGTGAACCACAGAACATCAATATTGACATCGGCTGGAGGAGATATGAGGGGAATCAGCCTCGGCATGCTTGCAGCCTGGGCAGGGGGCAGGCCGTCTATCTACAGACCCTCGAGCTCGTCAAGATCAGAGGATGGCTTCCACCTGTTCTCCACACCCATCAGGGCAGAACAAGAAGGATGCAGTGATCATTCAGTGGGAGGTCCTCAGGTATACGATGAGTTCCAGAAAGCTCTTGAAGCCCCAGTTCAATGAACAGCATGTTTTTCTTATCTCTGAGAAGAGGTAGCATTTTAAAAACCTAAGAGTACTTTTAAAAAAATCGTGCTGGTGAGATGTTTGTTGAAACTTCACAAATGTCTTTGCTTTTTAAAACATTTTCAAACTGCAGTTAAATGTTTGGATTTGCTAGAGAGCTGCTGAAGAACTTTGGAGCTTTATTTACATAATCTTTTTACACATTCCTGCTTTCATCCACAGTATTTTGAGAATGAAATATAAATAATTTCCCTTTCAAGACATCCTTTTACCCCCAGCTGTCTGCTGGGGCTTACAATAGAAACCTTAAATGTCAGACATGGGGTAAAAAACAGTGGTGGAATCTTTAGATTTTTTTTCTTTATGCTTTACCTGTCCATGTCTACCATCTAAAAGATTGCTTTCCTTTTGGGGTTGGGGAGGGGAAAGGATCAGAACATTTGCATCCCTGCCTTGTTGATTTTTTATGAGAAATTGAATTGCATTAAGATGTGTTAAAATCGTCTTAGTTGCAGAAAATTTGTAAATATAGTACAAGGTTTTCTTTCCTGCAAGATTTGAAAACTTCTGTCTTAATGTCCCATAATTCCCTTTACTCCGCTAAAAGGTATTTCCCCAAAATACAAGGATTCAAATCAGGATAGCAAAATTGATCATTTGCTACGACATCCTAGTCTCCAACCATCCCCAAAATATCCTTTGTAGAACAGGAATCTGGCTCAAAAATCAAACATTGCTTTCAGTGCTTCTGTGTGCTTAAGTTCTTTCAGTTTAGAATTGTTCCTCTTTTCTTTCACTACCTTGAGATTTTCCAACATTAAAAAAATTTTTTTTTTTTAAATAGAACACCTCTCTCTTTCTTCATAAGCAAGTTCATGTTTTGGATCTCCATCAGGAATACCAGAAAACAGATTTTATGTTTTCATTGCATCTTGCTTAAAGAAATTTCATTTTGATTTATTTAACTCAGCAATGATAATAAGTTAGAACACAGTTAAAGTGGTGCCTTCCAGCATGTGTACTTTTTTCTCTGTGTTTTGTAAGAAGAGACTTTAAGTAGTGGCATTTTTTAAAATTTCTGATTCACCTTTATATCAGTGTGGACTTCTGGAATCATATTCAATGAATTACAATGTTATGCATTTTTTTCATACTCAAATTGTCCCAGATCTGGCTAGTGGGACCCTATTAAAGTTGATTGTCATGCCCATTGACTATGTCCCCCTCATTCTTTCAGCACCTCACTACATCATGGGACAAGAAAATGTCCCTGCTTATTTGTCCTTTCCTTTCCCAAATTCTAGAATCAGCCTGCTCTATGATCTGTACTCTGGTCTCTTCTGGCAGATTTTAAGATTTGGTTGCTACATATGCCAGTTGCTTCTGGGATGTTGCTGGTCCCATGCCCTACCAACACTGTCAAGCCCTTTGGATTTTAAGAAAATGATTCATTTAATCAAATGTTGCAAATAGTTTTTCCTAGTTGGAAGTTTTCTTTTCATTTTACTGATGATTATTCTTGTTAATCAGAAAAAAATCAATCATCTTGCAGCTCAATATGTCAATAGTATTTGTTTTGGCTTCTGGGGTTTATCGCTTAAATTTTGCACTTAAGATTACAAATATGTCTTCAATTTTTTCTTTTAGTACTTTCATAAGAAGAAAATGTTAGGTCATTTTCTTAAATTTATCTATTTGCTTATTTCAGGAAGGGGCAGGCAAAACCTCCATCCACTGATCCACTCCCTAAATTATGACAATGGTCAGGCCAATCTAACCTTCTTCAAGAGTGCTAGGAACTCAACTATTTGAGCTAACATGGGCTGCCTCCCAGGCGTGTCTCAAACCCAGGCACTCGGATGTGGGTGTCCAATGGGCAATTTACCTGCTGGGCTCAATGTCCATCCCAGATATTTTAAGTTCTGAAGGACAGATGTGTCTGCCTGTTGGTGAGAAATGTGTGTTTCACATTAAAAATAAGTACAGGTGTGACAGAGGTTACAGGAAAATTCAATCCAGGTCCAGTGATTTGGATATCTATTTTCTTACAGTTCTAGTGATTTGGATAATATATTTTCATAACAATTCTAGGATCTCCTTATCCAAACTGAGGTCTTCTTTCCCTGGCTAGCCATTATCATGCAAAAGTATCTTGCAGAAGTATGTTGGAACCCGTATCCATCACAAAGAATAATTGAATTAGAATCCCTGGGGATCTCCAGGTGAGGATTTTTGAAAACTCCACAGGAGATGGTAATGTTCTGCCATGGCTGGAAACCACTTATCTAATTAAACATCCTTACAGCCACCTCAGACTCTACCTACCAGTGATTGCTTCCTTTGGACTAAGCAATTCATTGTGTTTTCTTTCAGATTTTTTTTTCAAAAATTGAATACATCAAGCATCTAATAAATTAGATGTGTAAGTTTAGCAGACTTAAAGTGAAGGTACAAATCTTAAAATTATGCACGTGCAGAAATGATACATGCTGCACCCTCACTGCCCCGGGCTGGTTTTACACAGGAGGTGGCAGAGACTCAAAGGGGAGGTGGGTGGAAGCAGAAACAGCTTTGCTATCAGAATGATCTTTGGGACAGCATTAGTGATCTGTCAGACAAGAGGAATGTAATATTACAAAAATCAGCTTGTTTTCTGGATCTTTATGGGCATAGCACTCTGTAAATCCTTTGTGCCCTTTTCCTCAAAAAACAAGTTGATATCAATATGTATTATGTGGTACTGTTGTTTGAATTAACTGATCTTAAAGGTAAAGTTTCTTGTATACATTTGCCACTACGTGGTTGTCATTAAACCAGGAACAGCTGCTCTCACTTCTAAGTGGGACCACTTCTAACACAACTTTATTTTCAAGGGTGGACTTGTAGTGTGGTTTAAAATTTCTTCTTGAGTGGCCTGAGCAAAGTAATATTCAGTAGTATGGCTGTTTAATATTAGAATGTTAAGCTGAGACAAATATTTTTGTGGAGTGTACAGTTTTTGATTTCTAAGAAAGTCCATAAAAATTTTAAAAATCATTATTTTGGTTTTTATTTGTTTGAAAGACAATGACAGACAGAGACAGATAGATATTTTATCTTCTATTTGTTGGCTCATTCCCCAATTGCTTACAACAGCAGGGCTGGGTCAGGCTGAGCTGCAAGCCCAGAACTCAGTGTGGACCTGCTGTGGAGGGGGCATAGACCCTGGTCCTTCAGTCCTTACCTGCTCTCTCCCAGGGTGTACCTCAGCAGGAAGCTGGAGTCACAAGTAGAGCTGCGACTCCCACCCAGATGCTTTGACAGGAGATGCTATTGTCCCTAGTGGTACATTCACTGCTAGACCAAATGCCTGCTCTCATGAGCTGCTAATTTCAAGTTATTTAATAAGAATAATTGCTGAAATTGTAGCAAAGAATGAATCCAAATGATAAGCATATAATTCATTATTAAAATAATGTTTCCATGCTGCAACTTTTGCATTATCATGTGTAAGTATCAGATATTCTGGTAAAAAAAATGATGTTATAACATGGGGTAGTTATGGCTAGTACTGATCATAGGGCTTTATTATGGTGCTTAATAAATATATATATCTATGTATGTACATAAAGTTCTTATTTTACCTGATGCATGTAAAGAGTCAACCGACCTTGTGACAGTTTGAAGTAATAGACAAGTCATCTCAGATATAACTCAGAGTTATGTAGTCTGAGACATGCACAATTTCCTGTAGTGTCAAGTAAAATGAATATGAAGTGCTTCTTTAATAAGCAGAAGCAAAAACTGATATCCCTCACAAAGGAAAAATTCTCTTAAGCCTTAACAAATACATACCTGAAAAACACAGTTCTTTTAATTAAAGATAGTTGATGATTTAAGTAAACTGTATTTATATTGCCATCAATTCTCTTTCTGAAGATCCTCCACAGGGAAATTTTTGCACCTGTTAATGAGTTGCAAGACACAGTCAGTTGAAGGAATTGTAGTGATGCTTTAATTGTCCCAGGGCTCGGATGGGTGAGGACAATATCACATCCGTGTGCTTTCAGCAAGTTCATTTCAGTGAAGCATCCTGGATGAGCCAGCTCTGTGTGGGGGCTGGTGAATCTTGAGCTTGTAAAATCTAAGAACAGATGCACCAACCAAATATTACAGAGCAATGATTTTCTCAGAAAATGTAAGTGATGAGAGATACTAACATAGATTGAAATAGTCAAGGAAGGCTCTGTGACAAAGGACCTGACTTGGAACTTTAAAGTGTTTAGGTAGAGATGGGGGGAAAAGAAGGTGGCATTCTAGAAAAAGCAGTATGTTGGTCTAATGATATGGGAGAGAACAGTCAAAGAATATTTTGTGGCTACATCAGTTATTGCTACATAACATGTTACCTCCCCACCTAATGGGTGAGAATAAAGGGCATTTGCTCCTGTCCTTCAAGATTGAGTGAAACTGCTTATGCATCTGTACTTCCAAAGTAGAGATGAACTTCCAACGAAGTTGTTAAAGTTAACATCAGGATGCTGGACTCTCTGCCATTGTCCATACCTACAATGTTAGAGTACACTTAAATAGCAGAAAGATGGACTTAGGACTGCTTATGAAGGACAATACTATTGTAATAATAGGGGAGGGAATTTGGGAAGGAAGGAAGAGAAGTCCAAGAGCCTATGGAACTGTATTATAAAATATAATAATAATAATAATAATAATAATAATAATAAAGATTGAGTGGTACTGCTAATCTGGGAGACTTAGAGGATCTCAGCTGTTTTTGTTACCAGGTCATAGTTGCCTGGAAGTTCAGGTGGAGTGGTCTAGAATAACTCAGTTGCACAGTAGGCTAATTGGTTGGCAATTGACAGATGTGTTGCTGGTTGACTATTGGCTGGTGACTGGCAAGTGACTGGGTATTGGTTAGACAGCCATTGCCTCGTTTGAAATGCCTCCACATAGTCTCTCATCCTCTAACTGGTTAGTTTATGATTGTTTTCATGAAAGAGAAATACAAAATAGCAAGAGAAGATGCACACAAAGGTGTCATAAAAGCCAGGACCTGCACATATTTGCTAAATTATATCGATCAAAGCCTATCACAAGCCAAGCTAGATTCATAGGGTATAGA
Organism: Ochotona curzoniae; assembly: GCF_017591425.1. Lineage (NCBI taxonomy): Eukaryota > Metazoa > Chordata > Mammalia > Lagomorpha > Ochotonidae > Ochotona > Ochotona curzoniae. Next base: position 34,012,745 of record NW_024466502.1, on the reverse strand, counting down.
ATTAGACTCTACTTATTAATAGAGAGGGCTTCAAAGTCACATTGCCAATGATAAGAATATAGGAGGTATCTCTTTTGAGATATTACAGTTCATGAAACTATTAAAGATATGAAAATAGTGAAAGTAAAGCACTTTCTAGTAAGGTTAGTTTCACAACATCTCACTATCTGATTTGAGAAATTTGGGAAATGCAGAGAAGTGTCCATCATACTGGTAAGAGATATTCAGACCATGACAAAAATGGAGGCAGTATTCTAAGGATTGTGTTTTGTATACAGCAAGCACTAAATAATTCCTTCCTTTAAAGTGTTTGGGACATTTTTGCATTGATTTTTAATTTGCAGCTCTCTGTGTTGTTTCTTTCTGTCCATATCTTTAGGCTGCAGCCTGGTCCTGATATTCAGCTGTTCATTAGTAAATACACACTGTGCTGACCCTCCAAAACACCCTTGTCCATTAGCTGTTGTGAAAACTTAGGGTGCACACATTCATCAGTGTTTGGCTGTTCAACAGCTGGAAGACTTTCTATCAGTGGTGCTTGCACTCTACTGTGCTGAGTACTTGGCTTCTGGGATGCTGTTAAACCAGACCAGGTAACCACCTTGCAGTGATGAATATATTGACTGTACCAACATCATGTCATCAACTGTGACCTACCAAGCATTTTTACATATTGATCTTAGGGCAATAAGTGATGGCGTCATTGCTCTGGCACCTTATCAGGTTGAAAAGGAGAAGTGTATAAAAACACTAGGATTCAAGTGACTACTAACTTGCACAAGAATTACACAAAATAAATACTATTTTTAAAAAGTGCTTTATATTTCTTTAGGAAGTCTGAAGAAATAATAAATGAGTTTAGGTCTAGAAGAACTCTTAAGAAGTCACTCTGAGAATGCTTGACATAAAGGAGAAAAATCATTTAAAACCAAGCACAGATTTCAGATAATCATCGCACTTTCTGAATTGATTAAAAAGTTTATTGCTTAATAACTTAAAGTTCAATTGTTATTACCAACCCTGATGCTCTTTTCACATGGCCACGTTGTTTTGTTCTAATGATTTTGCTTTTCCAGAAACTTGTAAGTTTTATATGCAAAGTTTTAATTGCTTCCTATGAAGGAAGGAGGAGATGATGAAAATCCCTGGCATGGGGCTCCAGGAAAACAAAGCATTTGTCTCTATTTCTTGTTGAGCTGTTTTAAGGTTAATTATTGGGAACTGCTCACTTTAAAGCCACATTGCTTTAAAGAAAGACACATGCTTCCCCCTGATAGGATTTTCAGACTGCCTAAAATTTATTATAATTTTATGAGATAAAAATCTTAATAACTCACTGATCAAATACATTATAAAATAATTTTAGAAATTCCCAGTATTTATAATTTTTCTAATTGTTCCTTATAAATTTCACTTTCCCCTCTTGTACAGTTTATGCTATCAGGACTTGGATTTTGCAATTGCAGCTTTCATTCATTTTATAACAGCATCTTGAACGTTTTATCTTCCCTGGGAGTTATTATTTCCAGTGGTAATAAGAACAGTCATCTGTTATATGGTTTGCATTTCTTCAGTTGTTTTTCTGTGTTTTTTGTCATAAATGTAACAAAATCAATTAGATTAATTTCCTATATTCAAGAAAACATTATTAGATATCAATTAAACATTCAGAAATGGTTATTTTGGATAGTGGTTTATAGACTAATTTTGAAAGAAAATAAACCTATCTAGACTCACATATTTTAATGCATGGTTCTCATCACCTAATATCTATTAATATCTACATTATTTTTCTAGGAATCTAATAAAAGTTATATATATATATTTTGCATAAAATATTAGCTGATCTTAAATACCAGTGTACTGCTTGTTTCTCTACATTTTGGTTTTTTAATTTTTTTTTGATTTATTGATTTTTACTCCAAAGTCAGATATATATATATATATATAGAGAGAGAGAGAGGAGAGATAAAGAGGAATGTCCTCCATCTCATGACTCATTCCCCAAGTGACTGCAATGATTGGAGCTGTGCTGATTTGAAGCCAGGAGACAAGAACTCTTCTGGGTTTTCTACGCAGGTGCACATTTTGTTTGTGGTCCTAACTTTGACTTAGACCCGCACTGTCTGTTGTGAGCATTTGTGGAGTGAACAACTGAATGGAAAATCTCACTCTGTTCTCTGCATTTTCAATGAGATAGATAGATGATAAATACATAGATACATACATGGACAAATAGATATATTTGGGATGTGACATTTTCCTTCAGGTTTTATGTAACAAGACTCAAACTTAGAACTAAAATTTATCACCAAACCTGAAATTTTTCCTAGGGTGAGGGTTAAATTTTTTTTTTAAATAGCTAAAAAAGTTTTAGGAATCATGATTAGCTTTACTAACATCGAGGAAGCATGATAGGGTTCACTTCTAACGTGGATAGATGTGAATCTGCACTTCAAGGTTGTTTTTTTTTTAATTTAATATTGCTTACATAATTGAGAGGGATGTATGTGTATATGGGTTTCCAATGAGGGTCGGGAGAGTCAAGGCATGGAGGAAAATGGATGGGACAAATGTTTCATTTTTTTTTCCCTTTCTGTGTCTGCCAGGACGGAAGGGGGCCACTCCTTGTTGTCAGATTACAACAGTACCCGATAAGTGGGGAACAGTCATTTTGTGATGTGGGGAAGAGTGTTCCAAGGTTGTTACTTGAGTGATACTGATAATTCTGAGACCTTGTCAGATTCATTGCACCAGGGTTGAGCAAAATCTTTCCAGGGTCTGTTGGCTGACCAAGTCTACCTTAGTGCACCCCCAGGCCCAGGAACATGTAACAAAGCTTAGCCAGGAGAATGTCCAACCTGTTTTGCTTTCTAGCCTCTAATGAGGCAGTCATTGTCCCCTACTTACCCAGATAAGTTGACCATCATGTCCCCTATGTGCATCTGGGCTTGCTATCTACTGCACAGGCATCAGCACCTGAGGATGCCCAGTCCTGATACATGCACTTTAAGGTTGGACAACATATATTGTGATTTCCCTTGTAGCCAGCTTCTGATCCAGTGGTCTAGAGAGGGAGTCTCCCAAGAAACCTCATCTGGGGTGATCTCAGTCTTGACTCTTGTGTGCACCAGCCAGTGCAGGGTCAGGTTTAGTCCATCACTGGTACCATGTGCTTCAAGTTGTTCATAATGCTGATGCTGTTTCTAACTAATATGGAGTCAGATCTTTGAATTGCTATTTTGATTCATTATGTGATTACCATGAGCTCATTCCAGGAATGGTAGAAGTATGTTTGCCACTTTATTGTTCAGTTTTATTTATTATTACCTTTTTTAAAAGAAAAGATTTATTTATGAAGAATAGAATTAGAGAGAGGAGAGACAAGATAGAGAGAGATGGGTGAGAGGATGGAATGAGATCTTCCATCTACTGCTTTACTCCACAAATGGGGCCACAATGCCTGGGGCTGAGCCATGCCTTAGCCAGGAGTCAGCAGTACTATCTGAATCTCCCATGTGGGTGCAGAGGTGCAAGAACCTGGGCCATCTTCTACTGTTTTTCCAGGTGCATTTGCAGGGTGCTGGATAATAAGTGAAACAACCAAAACTAGAATTAGCACTTGATGCGATGCCAGCGTCACAGTCTCTTACTGTGTGCTGATCCCAGAGGTTCTTGTCTTTATGTAACAGAAGAATTTCAGATATGAGATAGAGAGCAGCACTAAGCATGATAGCTAGGATTAATGAAGAGAATAAACCGAACAGGCTGGGTGGGAATTTCAGGAAAGAACTGAGAGCCTCTTCAATCATATTTATATTTCTAGCAAATTGATCTGTGGTTTGTAATATGGGGTTCCTTTTAAGTTACTTTTCCATTTTATGAAGATTAATAATCACTGCATAGGATAATCCAAATATCTACTGATAATATGTTGTGACTGTAGCAGGTGGCTAAAAGTTAATATTTGTGGGAAGAACATCATTGTCAAAGCCCACTAGTTATAGGGTATTCATGCCTCCCTTTAGGACTCTTTATACATTCCTCTGGTCAAGTTCCTGGCAGAAACAGTGAAGGTGACAGAGCTGACCTGTACATTCCATGAGAAAAATTTCATTTCTGATTGTTTTGATAAAAAATTTTTAAAAATAAAATGCATTGTAACATTGTCTTCCTCACTTCAATGGGATGTTTCATGCCCATCCTGAAGACAAGTATGCTTTCTATATTTCTGTTCATAGTGAGGCCAAGGATCAGGGGAATATTAACCAGGAACCTCCTAAAAATGAAGTTCCCTAGGTCCCTCCTAAAACTTGCTGGGCCAGAATCTGCATTTTTAGCAGGATCCCGTGGGAGAATCATACATACATTGAGGTGTGAGAAATGGTGTTTCGGAATAAACTCCTGACTCAGGTAGTAGAGATTTGGATGCAGCTATTATGAATGTAGGATAGGAGTTTGGAGAGATATACTTTGTACAGCCTTCACTTAGTGCCCTTAGTGGCTTTGTCTAGTAAATTCCACATTCCCAGCACTTTTTGGTCTGTTGTTCAGAAATGATATTATCTGTGGAGGCATCATGGCTTCTCTAAACTGAGGCAGGGTCTGGCAAAGTGGTGTAACAGAGTAGGCCACCACTTGCAATGGTAGCATACCATATGGGCGGCTGTTTGAATTTCAGCTACTTTATTTTCCAATCCAGCTTTTTGTTAATGCACCAGAAATTGGTCCAAGTACTTCGGCCATAGCACCCAAGTGGGAGACTTGGATGAAACTCCTGGCTCCGGGCCTCAATTTGGTTCATCCATGACCATTGTGGTCATCTGAGGAACAAGAAGATAGAAGATTCTCTCACTCTTTCTATCGGTAACCGCCTCTCTATTAACTAAGTATATATTAAGGAGGACATATATGTATGTGTACACACACACACACAGAGACACATCTGTATGTAAAGAACAAGAGACTTAAAACAACAACAAAAAAACCCTTATGTGGATTAACTACTTCCTTCTCCTTGAAGTTCCCCCTTCAGTCTCACACATAGCCCATGCCCCCAAGTGGCAGGTCTTGAGAACATCTTTAACCTGTCTTCCCTCCTTGTCCCTCTACTTACCAATAACGGAAAGGCATCTCTGAAGACTTTCACTTCACCCACATCTTTTCTCAGGACTTGCTCATTGTTACCTCACTTATTTCTTAAGCTGTAAGTACTGAGTGACTTTCATCTCCCCAGTATATGTCACAAAGCCTGGCACATATAGGAGGGTCTCACTAAATATCGTTTCATTGAAAGACTGTATCTGACCAGGCATGAAACAAGATAAGATCCTGGATAAGTGTCTTCATTTATGCCTAGGAATGTGGAAAGTTTCTCCAGGCTACTGTTCTCAAGGAAGAATTTCTGCTGTCCCAGATTTCTGAGTTACTAACTTACATCTGGAGTTGGCCTCTCAATTGATACCTCTTGAGTTGGACTATTAGCTATCTTTGCCATACTGATCTGAGTGCTAATTCTTCATATAATATTAGCACCAGACTGTATATATGTGTCAGTTTTTTTTTGAAAAGGATGTATTTATCTATTTGAAAGAGTTACAGAGGGACTCGGGCACGGAGAGAGCCAGCTGGCTGTCACATGCTGGTCACAACAGCCAGACCAGGCTAAGGCAAGGCTCTAGAAGCTTTAGCTAGGTCTCCCACATAGGTGGAAGGCAGCCCAAGTATTTGGGTCATCTTGTGCTGGTTGGAGGCATGGGGTGTGGGGTCTGAATTGTGTTGCAGCTCGTTAAGCTGCCACATGCAACACCAGAAAGTCATATGTGTACCAATTCTAGGCTCGACTGCTCCACTTCTAATCCAGCTCCCTGTTAATGTGCCTAGGAAAACAACGGAAGATGATCTAAGTTCTTGGGCCCATGCTACCCAGATGCAGCTCGTGGCTCCTGAATTCAGTTTGGTCCAGTCCTGGCCATTCTAGCCAATTGAAGGAGTGAACCAGTAAATAGGAGACTTCTTTTTCTCTGTCTTTCCCTCTCTCTCTGCCTTTCAAATGAATAAGTAAATCTTCCATGAAAAGAAAGAGATGAAACAATAAATACAACCTTTTAGAACTGGCTTTTTAAATTTAGCCTAATTCTCTGGAGTGTCTTCTAATTGTTACATGTATTATTGCTTGCTCCTCTTTGTGGCTGAGTAGTATTCTTTGGAATGGCACACTGTTTGTCACCCATTGAAGGACATCTGAATTATCCTTGTGTTTTGGCAATCGCAAAGAAAGGTATTAAATATCCCAGTATAGGTTTATGTATGGATGTATAGTCTTGTGGCTCTAAGAAAAATACCCAGGAATTGGGCCGCATGGCACTTTCATATTCAGGTGTGGTTTTTTTCTTTTTCAAAAGATTTATTTAAAAGGCTGAGTGACAGAGAAAGACAGAGACAGAGAATGAACTGTTGGTTCACTCCACAAAAAAATACAACAGCTCTGACTAGGCCAGACAGAAGCTAAAAGCCTGGAACTTAATCCAGTCTTCACATGTGGATACCTAAACACTTGGGCCATCTTCTGCTGCCCTCCCAGGCACATAAGCAGGGAGCTTGATCAGAAGTGGCACAGCTAGTATTTGAATCATTGGCCATATGGAATGTCATTTATGCAGAGACCAGCTTAACCTCACTCCCCCCACAATGCTGGCTCATTATTTTTTCTTTTATTTCTGTTTTTAAAGATTTCAAGCTGTTTTCTAGAATGACCATAGCATTTTATATTCCCACCAGCAACATATGACGTATTATGTTTCTCCACATCCTCGCCAGTGTTTGATGTTTTCCCTATCCTCTATTTTAGGTCATTCTGATAGATGTATAATGCGGTATCTGTTATTTCCATTTATATTCCTTTAATGGTTGATGATGCTGAACATCTTTTCATGTGTTTATTTTCCATCTGTATATCTCACTTGTGAAATGTTTCTGTCTTTTGCCAATTTTATGATAGCTTTTGTTGGGTCAGTTTTCAGCATTCTTTATTCTGATGCAAGCTCTTATTTGGATATATGATTTGCAACTAGTTTCTGCCAGATTCTGATTAGTCTTTTCATCTTCTTAACAAGGCCTTTCATAAAGCAAATATTTTAAAATTATAGTGATGTCCAATTTATCATTTTTTTCTTTTTATGCATCAAGCTTTTAGTACCAATTTAAAGAAGACTGCCCAATACCAGAGAACACAGATTTTCTTAGTCCTTAAAATTTTTGCAGTTTTATATTTAATATGTAAGTCTGATGTTAATTTTAAGTTAATTTTTTGAATAAGATATAAGAGCTAGGTAAACTTTCTTCATCTTTTTAAACCTGGAGATGCTCAGCTGATGTAGTGCTATTTATTGAAATGGCTGTATTTGCTTCGATTTAATTACTTCTGCACTTTTTTCAAAATCTATTGGGACTATTTGTGTTGCTGTATTTTGGAGTTTTTTGTGCTGTTCCATGTTGTTCCATGGATCTATTTTTTTAATCCTCCATCAATACCACAGACTGTTTTTTCAGTGTACAAAGCAAGATTTATTTAAAAGAGAGTGAGGGGAATCAAGATGTCAGAATAAGTGAGGATATGTTTAAACAGATGGAGAAACACTAGCCAGAGTGAAGCAGAGAGGGCACATTCCAGGAAATAGGAGAGGACAGATCGACAACAAAGGGGCATCTGGGGACTGATGGATACAAGAAAGCAGCGAACACAATGGTGTGGTGCTGTGGTGACCTGATACGCCAGCACCATTCAGCAAGTGGTAATCTGAACTCCACCAGTAGCCGGGACCCCACCAGCAACCAGGTGGGAAGGGGAGTTCACTGGGAACTCAGGAGGTAAACCCAGGAAAAAGAATTGCCTGTCCTGCTGGTTTGTTTGATTTAACCAGGAGCAGAGACAGCAGAAGATCCCAAACAAGCAGTGTGGGACACCGGGTGGATACCACAGCCCAAAACTCCAATAGAGCTGAACCAGGCAAAATCTTGTGCAGGGAGGCTAGAGCTATGGGACAGCACTTCACATACACTAAGCTAGGAGCAAACTCATTTCATGGCCAGTGAATTGCAATGACGTAGCATCCTTCAGGTTCCACCCCAAATAGGTCCGGATAGTCCCCAGTCCTAATGACCAGCAGATCAAACACTCTAGTAGTGGTACAATAGGCGCCATTTTGTACAGTGTTCAAGGGCTTTGACAATAGTGAGCTGCACATATGCCATCATCCTGGGAACTGTGCATATCAGAACTGGGAGAAAGATTGTACATACAACAGTGCAACAATAGTGCAGGATCACAGGAGGAGGAGTGTTGAGCTAGGAATTGGGCTACACAGACCATGGTGCAAGTCCAGATCTGAAACTCACCGGAGGGAGTGGCACAAGTGACTACAAACAAACAATTGGGTACCAACCACAATAAGTAAAATCAAATTGAAGAACTGTGGGTGACACAGCTTAGAAACCTGCCCTAAGAAGAAGAAGCTGCTAACCAGAAGAACAATGACCAAAAACAAAAGAGGAGACAAAGGCACAATGAATATTACTGAAGACTTTCCTGCAAAAGAGGAGAAGTCTTTACCAACCTCAGAGTTAACGTCAAGAAAATGGGGGATATAGAATTCAAAACACTTGTAATAAAGCTTCTTATCTACAACAAGAAGCACATAATACAGGAGTTCAAGCAATTCAAGGAATATGCCACACAGGAAATGAAACAGATCAAAGCTAATATATCAGAAATGAAGAATACAGTGGAGCAAATTAAAAGTACAGTGGAGAGTCTCCAAAATGGAATGAATGAAAGCAGAAGAAAGAATCTCAGAATTGGAAGACATTTCCTGTCACCAGATGGAAACAAACAAAAAAGTGGAAGCAGAGCTGGGTCAAGCTAAAAAAAAAAAAAGCATTCAAGAATTAAGAGACACTATTAAAAGGCCAAATATAAGAGTTATGGGAGTTCCTTAAGGCAAACAAAGAGAAGCTGGTTTAAAAGTGCATTTAAGGGCCCGGCGCAATAGCGTCGCAGTTAAGGTCCTCGCCTTGAATGCTCAGGATCCCATATGGGTGCATGTTCTAATCCTGGCAGCTCCACTTCCCATTTAGCTCCTTGCTTGTGGCCTGGGAAAGCAGTTGAGGATGGCCCAAAGTCTTTGAACCCTGCACCCGTGTGGGAGACCCGGAAGAGGCTCCTGGCTTTGGACTGGCACAACACCAGCCGTTGTGGTCACTTGGGGAGTGAATCATCAGATGGAAGATCTTCCTCTCTGTCTCTCCTCCTCTCTGTACATCTGCCTTTCCAATAAAATAAATAAATCTTTTTAAAAAAGTGTTCTTGGGCCCGGCGCGGTGGTGCAGTGGTTAAAGTCCTTGCCTTGCACACCCGGGATCCCATATGGGCGCCGGTTCTATCCCGGCAGCCCCGCTTCCCTTCCAGCTCCCTGCTTGTGGCCCAGGAAAGCAGTCGAGGATGGCCCAAAGCTTTGGGAACCTGCACCCGTGTGGGAGACCTAGAAGAGGCTCCTGGCTTCAGACTGGCATAGCATCAGCCGTTGCGCTCACTTGGGGAGTGAATCATCAGACAGAAGATCTTCCTCTCTGTCTCTCCTCTCTGTATATCCGCCTTTCCAATAAAAAAAATAATAAAAATAAATCTTTTAAAAAAAAGTGTTTTTAATGAAATAATAAAAGAAAACTTCCCTAATCAAAAAAGGAATTGGGAAACAATGTCCAGGAGGGGCACAGAACTCTCAACAGTGTTGACCAAAAGTGATATTTACCATGACACATGATAATTAAGCTCTCATCAATGGAACATAAGGAAAAAAATCCTTAAATGTGCTCGTGAAAAAAAATCAATTGACATATAGAGAAATGGCAGTTAAATTCACAGCTGATTTCTCACAGGAAACTCTATAGATTAGAAAAGAATGGAGCCACACATTCCAGATTCTAGAAGCAAAAAACTGTCAGCCCAGAATAACATACCCAGCAAAGCTTTCTTTTCTCTTTGAAAATGAAATAAAATTCTTCCACAGTAAAGTTAAAAGAATACACCTCTTCTAAACCTGTCCTACAAATGATATTAAAGATGTTCTCTTGACAGAGAAGAGGAATAGTGCCCACCAAAACGAAAGGCAAATGTGAAGAACATCCCAGTAAAATAACAACAGAAGACTAAATCAATGAACAACTCACTGCTATATGACAGGATCAAATTACCACCTATTTGTATTAAATCTGAATATAAATGGATTAAACTCATCAATCCAATGTCATAGGTTAGTAAGCAGGGTTTAAAACACAAACCCCATCTATTTGTTGCCTGTAGGAGATATATCTCACCAACAAAGATCAGCACAACTACATCTCAGGGATTTTGATGTTTTTAGCTTCATTTCTTCAAAACATGTTTTATTTTCATTAAATTTTTCAATGACTCAGATCTATAGTAGCCTCATTTTTTAAAAAAAAACTGTTTTGATTTCCTTTTTCAGTTCTTCAGTGACACCTTAATCATTCAGTAATGTGTTATTTAATTTCATGGCATTAAAATTTTTTTCCTGTTTTGGATTTGATTTTGTGGCTTTTCATTTAAGGGGATGTAAGGTAACTGTATAATGGAGACCATACTACCCAGTGGCATGTTGTTTAACTTCATGGCATTGTAATTTTCTGCTTTTCTTGCTGTTGTTGATTTTGTTTTGTGGCTTTTCATTTGGGGGGATTTGCAGTGGCTGTGTAGGGGAGACTGACATGTCCAGATGTGAGGATACTGTGCAGTGTGCATCTCTACTTCCGGATAGAGGATGGACTTCTAGTGAAAGTGTTGGATGTGTCTTGACAATGGGACGGTGGACTCGCTGTCATTGTCCATGCCTGCAATGATGGACTTATGACTGTTTATGAGGAACTATGCTGTTATAATGATATGGGAGATCTCAGTGGCAAGGTGGAAAGAGGAGGAAGATCAGGGGAAGGGATACAGGAAATCCCAAGGCCTTGGAACTGTACCATAAAATGACAATAACGATAACAATAATAATAAATAAAGAGAAAAAAGAGAGAGTGAGAAGAGGTTTCCTGCCATAGTGACACACAGCACACAACCTATTCTTTTGCAAACGTTGTATAGTTCTAACAACCTCACCATATTTCCTTTCTCCAGATAGTGGGTCCAGAGTGCCCACTATTTAAGCAGTTTAGAAGTAGGAATGTGAATTTAGGTGGGATGAAAGGCTAGAGCCTCATAGTTATAGCCTGACAAATGTTCTATTGTACTTAATTATGTATCTATTGGACACATGTTGGGGGAAATTATCTCAATCCATCCCAGTGCCACCTGCTGGGAATTTTTTTTATAATTATTTTGTTGTGATAAGAACACAATAGGAAATCACTGCTCCGCACAAATGTCTAAGTGTCCTAGTTTATAGTACAGCATTTGTGACTGTATGTACTGTGTTTTTCAGCAGGTCTTGCTTACCTGAGGTATCATGCCTGCTTAGCAACCCTCTGTTCTCTGTTCCCAGCCTCTAGCACACACCATTCCATACTTTGTTTTTGTGAATTTTACATTACAGATACTTCATGTAAACAGGACCATGTAGTTTTGTCTTTCTGTGCCTGGATCATTTCATTTAGTTTAAACTCTTCCAAGGAAGAATTTCTTTCTCTTTCAAGGCTGGATAATACTCCATTATATTGTGTACTATATCTTCTTTATTCACTCTCGTTAATGGGAGATTTTTTTTTTTACATATTCTAGCTGTTGTGAGTAGTGCTACAGTGACCAAAATATCTTTTAGATTCTGTTTTCACTACCTTTGGAAACAACAGTGCTGGATTATATAATACTATTTTTATTTTCTTGAAAAATTTCTACAATATTTTCTGTGGGAACTGTACCATGCTTATCAATAGCGTACAACAGCATCTACAATTCTGTAATTTATAAGAAATTGCTGAAGATCACTACTAGCCAAATACATGTGAAAAAGAGCAAACTGGGGGCATCGCACTCTTTGCTTTGAAGTATGTTACAAGAGTAAGTATTTGGTAGTACATGTTCTTCAAGGAGTTTAAAAGATCCAGGTCTAATGTTTACATCTTTATTTCATTTAGAATGATTTTCATTTTACTAATTTAAAATAAATCTGATTTTAAATTTAGGTAGACTTGGATAGATTCTCCATAAAATGGACAAACACATGGCAAAATTATGGACAAAATATTCAACATCACGAATTATCAAGGACGTTCAAGTCAAAATCACAATGAGACATCTACCTTGTGTGTTATGCTAAGGTGATAACAATATGATGAAATAATAGCCGTTGTTAGCTTTAATTCATTTATTTAGGAGAAAGGCAGAATATATTATTGAACATAAATCATTTGTTATCTTTGTATCTGAGGATTAAAGGAGACTTTAATAAATATGGTTGCTAATTTCCACCTCACCTCCCATTGTTGGCACTGGTTACACACATCCACATAAAAGCAAAATATATCACTTCTGAGTTCTACTTATCCTTGCATAAGTCTCAAGTATCAAAATTGATTTCTTAAAATGTTAATTTGAAAAACAGCAGAGATAAGATTCAAGGATGCTTGCTTTTCGAGAAGGATTATTTATTAAGTGAAAAGACTTGTCCTTTGAAAATTATTATCATAATTATCTCTAAGAACCCAATTCTATATTTCTTATTAAGGCAAAATCCCTATTAGGCTAACACAAGAAGGATGTTGATTGCAGTGGGGTATCTGTCTGAATAGGACTAAGTAATCAGCTTTAAAATGTCACTCAGAGGGAATCAGTGGGGAAGAGGCTATTTCCTGGCAGATCTCAAGGCATTTTTTTTTTTGAATTTTCAGGGATTTGACATTGTCCTTGTGTAGGTAATTGTTCTGAGTAATTCTAAAAGCAATATTTAGAACTCACTGAAAAATTACACTGCGTTAGAGAAAACAGCATGAAAATCCAAGAAACCCTATCAACTCACTGACTACGTTAAGAGTCATTGAATCACGGCCTCTCAAAGTTAGTGTTGTTTGGTCTCAACCCATGCTGGTGAATAATTCTACTCTACAGTCACCTTGCCACAGTGTTTTTCTGTCTCATGCTAGGAAAATTGGAGACCTGCAATGACAGACAGTCCACTTTAGCCTCCATGGGTTGGCTTCCCTGTCTGCAATTGCAGAGCTTGACTCTATATCATGGGGCCATGCAAGAGTTTTGTGAGTAAATAATGAGAATGCAATTTAGCTTAAAGTATTTAAAACATTTAAAATCTCAATACAATGTGTACTTGACATTTTAATACTGTTATTCTCCAGTCATGAAAATATTACTATAGTGGGCAATTTTCTCCCTAACGTATTTCAAGGCTTCAGGTAGTAACCCACCACTGAGATTCCCAGTGCTAAGTTGACTGGTTTCACTACCCACGGATTTTGCAAGACACTTTTCTTCCACAATTGCTTCACCTCACTCTTTATTATTATTATTATTTCTCTAGTCTACAAAATTGTTTAAGGCACAGGAGTTAAATTTATGTTTGGGATAGGATCTGTGCTAAGCTCTGGGTACTTTAAAGAAAAAGATTTAATTTCTGTCCTTCCAATATTAGCAATCAGTGGAAGAGACTGTCACCAAATAAGCAAATAAAAAATAGAAATACAAGAGTGCACTGAAGAAAAGAAACAGGTGATCATGGCGTATGGCAGAGGAAGATATCTATGAAGGAGTAACATTTGTGGGAAAGATTGCTGTTGTTGTTATTATGGGGAAGGGAGTTTTGTGTTTCAGTTACCATGTGGGAAACCATAAAACATGTCGTGTGAGATGGTGGCTTAACTCAGAGAGGCAGTGGTGGAAATGAAGAATAAGAAGTAGACATGCATTTTCAATGAAGAAATGACAGAAATATTGTCTTAACATCATGCTCCTAGAACAGTTGGCTGTGGTGCCAGCTACTGAAGTGGAGTAGTTTGGGGAGAACTAACTGGTGGGCTGCATGAACAGTGCAGTTTGGGGTGAACTGGTTGACACTGAGATGCTAGGAGGTGTCTGGGAGGAGCTGCCAGTCATCTATATGCAAACCTGGTCTCAGAGAAGAGGTTTGAAGGTATAAATGTGGTATTTGGGAATACATCAGTAGAATTTAAAGTCATGGGAATGAAAGAGATTCTCTAGAGAAAGTGTAATGAAGGAGAAGATATGAGGGCCCAGGATTGAGTCCTGGGGAGAGGCAACAGTAAGAGGTCAAAGAGAGAAAGGGGAATCTGAGGTGGATTTTCCAAACAGAAGGAAGTTTAGGAGAGCATAAAGTGGCAGTGAAGCTGAGTGTTGAGGGGAGAAGAGAGAGAAGGATGAGGCATCTACTGTGTTGAATGCCGGTAAGAGACTGGAACTGTATTCAGAGAGCAAAAGCAGCAGATGAAAATCATGTATGGTTTTCTCCTGGTTATTTCGTGTGTACCTCTCCTACTGGCATGTTTCTGGGGTTCATCTGCCACAATGGAGACTACCTTCTGAATCCTGAGCACTGTTAAGTGACATACTTTAAAGAAAAGACTTTAATCCTTTTTTTTTTTTTTTGCAAATTTTGATACTCCTTGAATTCTCTGAATAGCTTCCACAATTTCTGCCTATTTTGCTATCCTATGTAGAATCTATCATCTTCAGAAGTCTTCACTTTTCACATGCAAAACTATCTTAGACACAGCTTATCTTGTGAACATTATCCATGTTCACCTAAAGACACTCCACTCTTCCCCTTCAATGAATTTAAATTGTCATGTTGTAGGTGCCTTGGAATTTGCAGCTTATCGGAAAGTTAGGACAAGTTTTCCCCAGAGGGCAGAGAGTAGTTTTAAATTCGAAGTGCAATAAAAAAAAGTTCCATATCTTAAAATAGAAACAAATTTTTTCTCTGTTTCACATTCTCTCAAGATATCCGCAATCCTTTTTACACTCTCTATTTATTATTAAATACAAGCAATTTAGCTCCTTTGTAAGGTTATGCAAATAACTCATCCAGAATTAGCATTTAACATGCAGTTCTTACATCCACACAAATGTTTTGTATAAAGTTGTTTTAAAAAGATTCAAATCTTTATAATTAGGAAGGGAAAATATATTAATAGGAATAAAGGGATACTCTGCTAATCTCCCATATGCAAATTAGCTTATAATTTCAATCATTTACTTTAGAAGCAACAGAACAATAGAACTTTTATTCTTCATTATTGCTGTCTGTCTCCTTTTCCTACCAGAAAGTATGTGTCTATACATGTAAATCTAAAGAAAAATAGCAGAAGTGTTAAGTAACGTAGCCCTGCGGGAAGAAGAGTGAGTGGGAATGAGGTTGGTAATCCTGTATTTGCAGCCTACGGAGTGTAATGCACACACTCCTGGGTTCTCCTTCCAAGAGCTTGTGCTTCATCATCTTCATTGCAGTGCGGCTTGGTCCACCTCTGCCACCTGCACTCCTTCTCCACTGTCTCCCATCCCCTCCTGAGTCTTACATTGAGACTATTATAGCAGAATGTATGGGACAAGTTTTCACTTCCTTGAAGGGTTTCCCATTTGCTTTCACCTCTAGCTATAGTCTTTGGAAAAGAGGACCATGACATTGGTCAACAGTGTAATACTAACTGGCTGGATTCTTCAGGTTCACTATCTGCTGGTACTTGACTTTTCTAATATCCCTAAATGGCAGTGCATAGTCCTAGGAGTCCATTATCATGAGGTGAACTAGAGGAGAATGGTGCAGTTGAAAACTAAGTTAGATAAAGAATTTTTGAAAGAATCAGCTTGTGAGCCTAGAAGTGGAAGGGAGAGTTTGGAAAACACTTTAAATAGAAAGCTGCTCCAAATATGTTCCTTAAACTTGTCAAATGTTAGAACTAGGGAAGTGGGTGAATTATATAAGGCCTACTTTTTTTTGTTTGTTTCTACTTTAACAAACATTTAGGAAACTACTGAGTATCAAGCAGATTTCTGCCAAGCTAGACACAAGAAGAAAACAAATGCTTATTTGCTTCAAAGAAGCTACTGTATAATGAGAGAAATATACATAGAAGCCAACAATTGTACTAGGTAACCAAAAATGTGACCATGGAGGTATAGATAGTAGTGAATGAGAGAATACAAGGTGGTAGCCTGTACCTACTTGAAGGGCCAAGAAAAGCTTGTACCACAGCCCCCTTTCTGTTGATAACTCACCCAAGATTCTAGCATCTTTCATTCAAAATTCTGCAGCCATTTCAGGGCGTGTCCTCTGACCTCCGGGTCTGTTGCTTTTACTCTTTCATCTACACTGCAGCCAGAAAACTAGTTCCACAGCAGGTCGTGCTTCCTTACGTAAAAGCTTCCAGGGCTGGCATTGTGGCACAGTGGCTTAAGCTTCTTGTTGTGACACTGGCATCCCCTATGAGTGCCATACAAGTTCAGACAGCTCCACTTCTGATTTAACTTCCTGTTAATGTGCCTGGGAATCAGTAGAAAATGACCCAACAACTTGGATCCTTGCACCCACACGAGAGATCCGGGTCTCCCCTTTAGGTGGCTTTAGCCTGACTCATCCCTAGCTGTTATAGCCATTTTGGGAGTGAGCCAGCAGATGGAAAATATTCTCTTGTTTTCTTTACCTCTCTTTCTTCTCTCTCTGAAACTTGGCCTTTCAAATAAATTCATAATTAACAAATTTAAAAGTCTTTAATAACTTTTCATTATCCTATTAATAAAATCTAAATCCTGAATCTGGCCTAAACTTCCATCTTTAACCTTTTCTCTCATTGCTCTCTACCTGCTTCCCATCCAGCTCCCTGCTTGTGGCCTGGGAAGGCAGTTGACAACAGCCCAAAGCCTTGGGACCCTGCACCCGTGTGGGAGCCTGGAAGAGGCTCCTGGCTTCGGATCCGCGTAGCACCAGCTGTTGCAATTATTTGGGAGTGAATCATCAGACAGAAGATCTTCTTTGTCTTTCCTAATCTCTGTATATCTGAATTTCCAATAAAAACAAAATAAATGTTTTAAAAAAATAAATCTTTAAAAATATCTGTAAGAAAAGGAGAACCAGATTATAGTTTATTCCATTCCCAAACTCACAGAAGCGCAAAAATTGCAGGATCCTGGAAAAGACCCAGCTTTTCCCCAGTCCTGTCTTTTTGCCCTTACTGTGTCAGTGACTTCCTCCAGGAAGCACCTGCATTTCTTTGCTTTGTGCTTTTTCTTGCTGCCAGACCCCACTTAGCCTAAGGGGACAGGTGGGAAATGCCAAGGAATTCACTCCCCTTTTCAGTCCTCAAGTAGGACTGACTGGTGTTGGTATACAACTGCCCTTCCAGGTGGAATAACTTTAAGCATGTATCCTTGAAGAGTTTCCAAAAGCTGACTTCAGCCATCTGCAGCTTGATCTGCACCTTTACGAGCTTTCCTCTCTTTCCTGTCTCCTTCTCGTAAGTTTTCAAAGTTTCCTAAGACCACCATTCAAACAAACTAAAATCTTTAACTCTGGGTTTGTTTGTCTTCTTATGGAAGCATGAATATGGAAGAGAAGCCAGAGATAGGTTGGAATGAGCCTTCACAAGAACACATAGCGTGCGCAGGAGACTGAAGACGGAGGCCAGCTTGGGCGGTTGGGGAATGTACATAAACATGGTTTGCTAAACTACATGACTTACAAAAGGTAGTTTTACACTTTTTAATATTCATACATCTTACAAATTTGATTAGGCAGTACATTTTGGAAGCTCAAGACTTACACACCTAATCACAGCTTTTGATGTTATTATGTGATCATTAAAGCCAACAATTGGGCCTGGCACTATGGCTCAACAGCTAAATCCTCACCTTCTAAGAGCCAGGATCACATATGAGTGCCAGTTTATGTCCCAGCTCCACTTTCCATCCAACTCCCTGCTTATGATCTAGAAAAGAGCAGAGAATGGTTCAAAACCTTGGGACACTTCATCTATGTGGGAGACCCAGAGAAAGCTCTTGGCATGTTTCTTCAGATTGGCTTAGCTCTGGCCATTTTGGCAGTTGGATGAGTGAACCAGCAGATATGAGATCTTTCTTTCTCCCTGCAAATCTGCCTTTTCAATAAAAATAAATAAATCTTAAAAAAAATAAGGCCAACAATTGCAGTGCTATTAGCTTATGAATGTTCCATTCCATTGCTGAGTAAAGAAGGGAGATCAGAGCTTCAACCTATGGAGATATCAGAGTTATGTCAGGGAGACTATCAGTATTTAAAATTGAGGCTTTGAGCTCTTTCCATTTGCACCGTTTAGTTTTTCCCATGAAGAAACTGAGGCCTAAATTTCCAGAGGAGGGAAAAAATTGATCCCATGTAAGTGAAGTGCACTGGCACAGAGGGAGAATGGAACACTCTTAGTCAAAAGTGGGTTCCAGCTTCTTACACCAGTGCTCCTTCTGCCAGATTGCATCATCGTAGATGGCTGCCTGGGGAACTTGGCATTTCCATCATCTCCTCTTCTTTGTAATTCTTTGTAATTATTTTAGAATAGAATTTCCCTGAGTGAAAGAGTTCCTCCTGGCAGGTCAGCATTCATTGCAGCACCTTTTTTTTTTTTTTTAATTTTACATGAGGACTCCAAAGGGCTGTTGTATCTTTCTTACATGTTTGGACACTGAAGAGAGAGTACTTAAGCTGTGCTTTTTGTCTTAAATGCTCAGCATCACAGAATTTATTAGAAGTTTGAAGGAGAAGTCTACGACTGAGTTTCTTTAAAGCCTCCAAGTCAGCAATTTCTCTGGATCCATCTGGATTTCTTCCAGTGCTATTATTGTAAGCCATATCCAATCAGCTTCCAGTAGCCCTTTCCCTTCGGATCAAAAAGTAGATGTTATTTCCTCAGGAAAATCGATGATTATTTTTAGATCTGCATATTCAGCTCTGTCAAATGATCTTGGAAATTATCAGATATTTTGTAAGTATTCCCTCGAATCTCCATAAACTGGCCCCTTTCGGTCTTACTGTGTGAAAAACTTGGGTTATTTCAACTCAGAAGAACACTCATGGGAATAAAGATAGTGTCCCATGGAATCAGAAGTCATGAATCTAGGCCTTCCAAAGAAGACCCGCATTTTGAAATTTTATGATTGATTCAGCTTAATTTCTTTTTCCTCTTGTTTCTATGAGATTTCTCTCTTCACACCCATTTTCTACTTTATGACTGTGGCATTATTAGAGCATCTGCTCATTTATAACCCTTAATGCCTCATGGCCTCTGCAAATGGTCTTCTCTTTTTGTCCTTTCACCTTCAATTCCTCTGCTAAGAGCTCAACTCATTTTTTTTTTTAAATTTTAACTTCAAATTTCTTAGAGAAAATTCTCATTTGCCTACCTAGTCAGTATCTTCCCATTATGGACAAGCCTGTTGCATCAAACCACCAAGGCATACTCTGGGTAGCCTGTATGATGTCTGATCGCACACCAATTACTCTAGGGGGAAGTGTGCTATATAAAATGTTACGTAGCACACTTCGGGTGCAATAGAAATCTGCCTTCTTACAGCAGTGGCTATGGAAGGGGGCTTCCTAGAATATTCTGAAACCTAAGACCTATTGATTCTGTATCCCTAGAGAGAAGGAGAGGAATATGGTAAAACAGTGTTACCTCCTTCTGAGACCTTGTGCTCAGCAGCTCACCTTTACACATGCAATGAGGTGATTTCATAAGCTTTCAGGCAAGTGATACACTGAAATGCCTTTCTTCTTGAGATGCCCTACCCCTTAACTCCGGTTTCCTGTTGAAATGTTGTTAGCCTAAACATGGGGAATGTTTTTAGGTTCCACTGTACTGAGCTTTATCTCATACAATTATTTAGGCAACAGAGGAAGTGGACCCTGGGCTTTTTTGAACCAAGTCTCCCATGCATTTTGACACATGATTTAGTTTCAGAAAAAAGTGATTATTGCCTAAAAACGCTACTTCATGATATCTCAGATATTAAAAATGATTCATCTGTGTTTTTGCCATCTTTATGAACGAAGATACATTGAGTTTGGATGATTCATTCCTTGTGATACAAAGCATTTGGCATTACTAAATGAGGTTTAAATTGGAAAGACACTATACATTACACATTGAAAAAATTTGCATTTTAACATCTCCAGAATGCTATTAAATATTTCAGGAAAATCCATAAAGGAAAGTGTGTCCTAGAGCTTGAAATAGAAAGTGATTGGAAAAAGCAGAAATTGAGTTCCTATTTTTCAGAAAGGAGCCGTATCATTCCATAAATCTTTGAAAAGAAGTTTTCTTGGGCTGTGCTCTAAGCATTCAAATGTTTCCCAGGAGCACCTTGACCTTAAATTAACATTTATAGAGTTTAGCTGACATCGAGCTTTGCAGTTTAATGGAAGGTTTAAAGTTGAAGAAGGTATGTAGTCTAAATTGGTATTGTATATTAAGTCCTGAATAAGGATGAATTTCTACAACTGCCACCATTTTCATTTATTTCCCCCTCTAGAACAATAATAACAATTGGTGAAATATATGAAGTGCATTTCGTTTCATGAATAATACATTTTTATATGTTAACCTCATGGAAACAAGAACAGTTCAACAGTAACAACAATATTAACGCTGTCTTCTTAAAAAAAGGTAGATGTGACACTGTACTATGTAACCTTGATAATGTTGTTTTCAGTATAATCTGTGATAGAAATATTGCTGCGAAAGATGCTAACCAAATACTAAAATAATAAAGGGGCATCTTTAAAATGGAAGGAAAGAAGGAAATATGCAGTGTCACCTATAGATTCTACTACAGATCAAATGAAAATGAGGAAAGTTCCATTCAGTTCAAGCCAGGAATATGTTCTAAATGGAATGAATATCTGGGGATTCATATATAAAGCACAAAGATGGTTTTTTAATACTTCTAATGAGTTGCCCCTTGGTTGTATTGCAGATAGAAATAGACTTCGAATATATATGCATATTTCTACTTTGCAGAAAGCCTGGCTTAGAAATACTTGGTACTAGCACACAAAGGAAAAGATCATTCCTCCAAGTATTTAGGCTGCCAGAATATTAGTGACTTGGACTCTTAAAAAGCAGGTGTCTGTGAGAACTAGTGCTGCTCTTCGACATAGGCAAAATATCCCCAACTCTGGGTCCTGAACTGGGGCAGACATAGGGAGGAAGGGACGCCCATCTACATCCTGGTCTCCTTTCTTGTATTTTGGAACAATTTCCTTGACCTTTTGTAACTCCTCCCCTGGTGGCTTGAGCTTCTGTAACCCCTCCCCTGGTGGCTTGACCTTTTATAATCCCTCCCCTGGTGTCTGGGATCCCCAGAGCTGCAGCACCACATCGGCGAGGTGTCCTGGACTGGACCAGGACCTATGCAGACCCTGCTGTCATTGCTACCTATTAAAATGCTCTCTCTGCCCCTCTTCTTTTAATTTTAATTTTACTTATTTGAAAGACAGAGACTGATCTTTCAACTGTTGGTTCATTCCCCCAATGTCCATTACAAGCAGGGCTGAGCCAGACCAAAGCCAGGAAGCAAGAACTAAACCTAGGCGTCTGACAAGGTTGGCAGGGATCCAAGTTCTTTCTTTCTTTTTTTTTTTTTTAAAGATTTATTTTACTTTTATTGGAAAGGCGGATATACAGAGAGGAGAGACAGGAAGATCTTCCGTCTGATGATTCACTCCCCAAGTGAGCGCAACGGCCGATACTATGCCAATCTGAAGCCAGGAGCCTCTTTCGGGTCTCCTAAACGGGTGCAGGGTCCCAAAGCTTTGGGCTGGCCTCCACTGCTTTCCCAGGCCACAGGCAGGGAGCTGGAAGGGAAGAGGGGCCGCTGGGATTAGAACCGGCGCCCATATGGGATCCCGGGCGTGCAAGGCGAGGACCTTAACCACTGCGCCACTGCGCTGGGCCCGATCCAAGTTCTTTAAGTCATCACCTGTTGCTTCCCAGTCTCCACATTAAATCAGAAGGAGAGCCAGGATTCATACCTGGGTACTCCAAAATGAAATGTGTGGATTATAACTGTTGTACCAAATGCATATCTCTAAGCTACTCTCTAATTCTCTCCCTGTGTCTTCTGCATCTGAGGTCACCAAACTCCAAGGAATCCTAATACTTGTGACTGTAGAGGTGTAACTAGGTCTCTATAGCAGCTATCCAGTATCTAAAAGATACCTTATGAACAAGTATTTCTTGCTGGAGGCTTCAATGTGTCTTCTGCTGGGTTATATTAGATATATCATCAGAATGGTGCTATTTTGAGGAGACTTAAAATTATTCATATGAACATTAACTTTTAAAATCTATACTTGCTAAACTCTAGTCCTTCATTCTCCTCACCACAATACTCAGCCCCACAATCCTAAAACTAGGGTGTCCCCAGGCATAGTTACAAGTAAACAAAATGGACTAAAATCTAGTCAGATTTGAAAATAAGACAAAATATCACTCATACAAGCCAATAAGCAAATTTGTTTTATTAGGGAAAACGAAAGAGTCTACCCATATATAGGTTCTTTCTATCTCAAAGCCCCCTCCCATCACTAGGACAGGAGCCTTCTGTCTCAGCTTTTCTAATAAATCTTGCTTTAAAAAAAAAAGAAAGAAAGAAAAATAAAGCAAAACTAGGATATTTTGTTTGAGATTTCTTCATGAAAACATTTATGCTAACAGAGGGGCCCAAGTCTTTCTGTAGAAGACTTCCTTATTTAAACCCTGTTTGAGGCCTGTAAGTCTCATGATCTTTGCAACCTACCACTCTTGGGCACTGTCTCATTTCTGTCCAGTCTAGTTTCCTATTGTTGTTGTAGACATTGTGAATAGGTGCATGGAACATTTGCCCATTTGAGGCACCACTTCTTTTACAAGCTGCCCTGCTCTAGTCTGAGATGCCTATAACTTTGGATGGTGAAGGAAAATTACCTCCCAATAGGCAATCCTAAACTTCAGAGAAGGAGATGCCAAGAGGATTCTAGAAGCAATGGTTAAATGTCTCTCCCTGTGGTCTTTGTGTGGATTATTCTATTCAGATACTCAAGGTATCACTGGCACATGAAAGTGCTACCAGTCGACAGTGGTGACAAACACAATTATACATCCTTTATTTGCTACCTTCTTCATGCTTTGATTCTTCTTGCTTCCTCACACCTGTTTCGTGGGGTTGCTTCTTAAAACAAACTACCTACCTCTCATCCTCAGTTGCAACCTCTATTTCCTGGGAGGAACTTAGACTAACCAACAGACTTTTACCATAGCTCATGCTAATCATTCTCCTTTCAAATGGCTTCCCTAGCACGAATCACTTAAACATGTCTCAGTGCCCTCCACAGGCTTATGACTTAATATTAGTATATCATGCTGTTATAAAGGCATACATGATTACTGCATCACTTCCTGCTTGAAAATTATGATTAATAAACCACATCTCATAATCGCATCACACATCCAAGATATTGTTCCAAGTTTCCTGGATGCTTCACGGTGTTGACCTATTGGTAATCTGCAGAAAGTTGTCATATAAATGATTCTGCTAACTATAGGACTCAGTGTGGTCACTTGAATGAAGGCAAGAAAATGTTTCTTCTAGCCTGAATATTATAAGATGTTAAAATAGATTTATAAAGATATGGATATTTCTTTGTTACATATTTACCTATGAAATGTCATTGAAATTGGTATAAAATCATTAACTTGTGTGGTTATATAAAATAAAATGATCTTCTCCATTGACAGAGATTTTCATCATTCCTAGGGTTCTGTGTTTTAGGGAAAACATTCACAATTTTTATAGTAGAGTACAAATTAAATGACTGAAGCAGACTATAAAAAAATATTCAAGGCTCTTTAAGACTTAGGAATATCTAAGATGCATAAAAATAGAGATGTACTTCTTTCAAACGAAGAGGCATGTCAGAAGTTAGCCACATTCACACATACAGACTCACACACAATCAATTAAGCCTGCAGCATTTGCAAGTGGCTATTTTCCATAATCCCAAAGGGAGAATTGGATGATTAAAGAGATTCTCTTGGACAGGCTTCATTGCTCTTTAAAAAGGGAAAAACTCTAGTTAACATCTGGTTGCAATACATTATTGAAATACATTGCAGACATTGCTTCTTTTGGTCAAACAGCTGGAATCCTATTCATTAAAAAAAATAATTTTGATGTGCTTAATCTTCAACTTCCTCTATTATGAAAAAAAGAAAGATGATTGGAAAAGTAATATATCCTCTTTATAAGTCCTTATTCTGCTCCCAGTGTGCTATGTAATATTCTATGTCTGTTATTCCTAATGGGGAATGAAAAAATGCACAACTGTTAAGCTATGACAAGGTGTAATCAGCACACATGTGCATTTTGTTGCAATAGCATATATTTTTGTGTTATATTTATCCTATATCATTTAAGTTCTAACCAAGGAACTAGAAGCCTGGAAAAAGTATTTCAAACAGAGGGGGGTTTCATACAAAATATTATTTAGTAGGAGAGTGAAGACTGAAAGACCAGAAAGGAAATGGTAAGAGGAAAAGAAATAGAAACAATCTCCCTCTTCCCGTCCCTTATCCTCTCCATCCCTATCCCTACCTCCTTGTGTCCCTCCCTCTTCTTCCTCTTCCCCCTCCTTCTCCCTCCCTCTTTCTCTGCCTATCTCCCTTCCTCTCCCTGTTTTCAGTCTCCATTTCTGTCTCCTTGTCTTTCTCACTATCTAGCAGTGAGGAATTGGCTCACATAGTTATGGAGACCAAGAAGACCCACAATCTGTTATCTGATAGTTAGAGGTTCAGGTCAGATGGTGGTGTAGTATCTGATGGCCAGGAACATCAATGTCTGAGGGCAAGAAATAATATCTCAGCTTAAGAAAAAAAATTGTGGATTGAATGACACTAATTTGCATTGCAAAGCATAATCTTCTTTATTTCTTTGCTCAATCAAGAGTATTTTCTTAATGCAAACACTAATCTCTCCCAGAAAGAGGGTCCCAGAAAGTCTCCCTATAGACAAATCAACAATAATGCTTTATTAGCTGTGTGAGTATAACCTCAGTCCAATCAAGTTAACCAACACATGCCATCATATTAGTAACTCCTGGGAACAACTGTATTTCCTAGATTTTGAGGCAACAAAAAAAGAGATCGTGAAATAGAAGTTCCAATTTCCAAAGTAGAGGCCTTGCCCCACAGCTGATGTTGATTCCCTGAGTATGTAGAGGATGCCCAGTACTGGTAGTGCGAAAAAACAAAAACAAAACAAATAATAACAAACAAACAAACAAACAAACAAACAAAAACCCTAGAGGCTGGACCACAGCTGCAGAAATTGGAGAACAAGATAGAAATATCCTCTGCCTTATCTCCTGTCTGGGCCTTCCCTGAGAGAACCTAAGGGATTTCCAAATAATCGTCTATAGAATCCCAGATCCAGGGTCTTAGGTGATGGTTCAGTGACTAAATCCTCACATTACATATTCCGCTGGTTTGCATCCCAGCTGCTCCACTTACCATCCAGCTCCCTGCTAGCAGCCCGGGAAAGCAGTAGAAGATGGCCTGAATGAAGTCTTGGGACCCTGTACCTGCAAGGGAAACCCAGAAGTTCCTGGCTCTTGGTTTCAGTTTCGCCCAGCTTTGGCTGTTGTAGCCACCTGGGGACTGAACCAGCAGACCTTCCTCTCTGTATCTCCTGCCTTTTCAATTAAAAACAAATAAATCTTTAAAAAAAAAGGAATCCCAGGTCCAGCATCACACAGCAGATTGTAGAAAGGTGATGTGGGAGCTGAAGGACTGTATCAATTACCCACTCACAGTTACACAATACTTGATAACTAATACACTATAATTATACCTAAGTTTATATAGAATTGACAAGTTTTGCTTTTCTTTAAGACTATTTAAACTATTTATAGTTCTTCTATACCTTGAAACTTTGTGATCATTTAAGGTGCAATTTGTACCTAAAATTTGTAATACCAACAAAACATTGGGATATGAAAATATACTCTTGCATTTATTTGAGTAATACCCCTAAGTATTTTTGTCTTTATTTTCAGTATTATGATTCCATTGACAGACATGAAAAATATTTGGAAAGACAGATGATTTTCTCCTAGTTTCAAATTTAAGTTGAAACAGAATTGCAAGCTAAGTTGAAATTACAAATCCTCTACCAGAGAATGTGTTTTATTACATATTACTGAGGAGTATCTACTGGAGCTGTGCACCAGACCGGGTAAGGCCCATGCAGAATCAGCAAGCTCCCAGCCCCACTGCCATGACTGCACATCAGAATAAAGACAGCCTGGAGCTAGGCCACTGAGGGCCCCTTGAAATATATAAAAATGGTTTTCTAAGGACCTCCACAGATCAGGTCATTGCACAGAGATGTCAGCAAGACTGGGGACAAGTGATGGAGTGGATAGAGGGGCCTAAAGATTCTCCCAGGTCTGGGCCACTACACTTGCTAAGGCACCACTGCACTTATTGTAACATATGGGAGCCAGGTCTGCAGACTGGCATGGTGGGGATCTACATGGGTTCACTTGACTAGGCAGCCACATCTGCTAGTTAAGCATGGGACCTGGGGCTAGGGTGGGAATGATTTGACTGAAGTGCACATTGGTTCTCGTGGGAACCAGGACTGGGGGCAGACTGAGGTTAGATTACAGGTTACAGTACAGGCTGAAGTGTGTGGGAGTGGATTGGTAAGAGTTCAAGGGGATTCCCCAAGTGGGCTGCTGTACCTGCCTCTGCCTGCCAGTGCCAGGTTGTGCTGGGAGGTGTGGGCCAGGCTAGACCACAGAACCTGCTGACTTGACAGTTCAGGAGGAACACCTTGGCCAGGATAGGGCACCCCTGCTGTGAATGAATTGTGTCTATGGGTGGACTATATTGTGCCATTTCAGCTGCTGGGGCTTAGGGGTCACTCTGAGTTGCTCATTGTACCCACTGATACACATGACAGCTGGGACTAGAGACGGGTCAGGGAAGACCGCTGCATCCACTGGCAGTCATGGGATCTGGGGCTGGGGATAAACTGGTAGGAGTTCTGGAGAGGGCCTCTGACCATGCCAACACACCCATAGAAAGTAGATAGGCCAGGCAACAGTCTGACCCAAGATGTAGTACCTGCCAAGCAGCACGAGAACCAGAGCTGGGGGCAGGCCAGGTGGGATGACCTAATTGAGTATGGGCCAACTGAATTGCATGAGTACCTTAGACGGACAGGATCCCCAGTCTCAGAGGACATTCCATGGATGTGTGGTCCGACCTCAGAGCACATATTACAGGACCCAGTGAAGAGCTTACCCAGATGCACATACAGGACAAGACACCAAGATTCTCTAATCCAGAAGATCTCAAGTACCTCTTCAAGGGATGGGAAAAGCAGTGGCACAGCACTTCAGGCAAAGTACTATGAAAATCACCTAAGCCTATGGACACTCTGAGGCAGAGCTGGAGGACCAACAAGCCTTAGAATTTGTACAGACAAAACAAGGAAGAGCCCCTGGGAGAGCTGCTGGATTATGTCTCTTCATATAAAGACCACTCAAGCAACACTCCCAGGACATTTCTCACCTTCCTCTTCCCCATGGCATCCAGAGAACAATTTCTGTTTCCCACCACCAGTGTAGTCTAACACCAAGTAGTGGCATATCCTCTTCTTCCCTCCTCCACCGTGGACACATCTCAAAATAGGTCATCCACATGGGTGGCCCGGACCCAGATACTTGAACTATCATCACCTGCTGCTTCTGGGGAAGGAAATTAGCAGCAGAATTGTAACTCAAGCTCAGGCACTTCAATATGAAGTACAGATACCCCAAATTTTCCCTAAAGTTTTCTCATCTGTGGAAGCTGTTCAGATCAAAATGTGATGTGATCAACATCATTTGGGATCTTTAATTCTGCATTTAAGTGCTGCTACTTTGTTCAGAATGATTATTTTTGTTGTTATTTTTTCCAAACACCGGTATTAAAATATTTTGATTGCTGAATTTTTGGCACCCTCTTACAGTTTGTGTCTAGTCTTGGTCCTGAATATTAGGTCCCAAGCAGCCATTTTACACTACAATTCATATTTTAGCAAGACCTCCCCTCCCACTCCCCAGATAATTGAAATGAGCAATCAAGTTCAAGATGAATTGGAGTAGTTGACTCCAGAAGCTGCAGAGTGGTAACAGGTGAGAGGAAGGATTGGAAAGGACAGCTGGGGCACATTTCATATCTTCCTTATGACCTTTATAGAGGAGAGGTGGCAGGAAAAGCTGCAGGAACTGCTTTCATGAGGGATTAATTGGGACATCTGCCTGATGGTCACATGGGGCACAAAATTGGAGCAAGGGATTTCCTCACTGTCCTGTGACAGATCATCAGTGAAAGCGACAGTCCTCTGACACTACCAGTGGCTGCTTTAGAAACTTTGCACATGGCGCCTACTCTAGGAAGATGCTCGTGTCCTCCGGGGATTCTGTGGCAGTGGATGCAACCAGGATAGGAAGGGATTCAGCTTCTGTGAGTTTTCAGTGCATGGTAATTACATAAAGGCATGAATCTTAGTTACGTATCCCTGATTTGGGCCCCATTAACACTCTCCTCAACATGAATAAAGTACAGAAATAATATTGTGTTCCATAGCCCTAAACCAATGGTTCTTAGCTTGGTGGCACTCCTGTAGAACTCACCTGTTTTGAAGAACAGGTTTATTTTGTGTTTACCACGATTGCAGAGATAACTGAAATGTCTCACATGTGTGTCTTACTCTGTTAAAGAATATGATGTTGCTAATGTGCCCAGGAAAATACAAATTCGCTTAATATTATGTTAGTTAGCTTTTGCCAGTCTGTATATTCTTCTTTAAGATACACCAAAAATACAATTAACTCAACATGGGAGTCTGTATATGAATATGTGTGTACACATTCATGCTCAAGGTTTATTAAATTTGTGTGTAGTGCAGGTATCTGTTTTTAAAGGCACTCATAAGGTCACATATTTGAAAACCCTGAGTTGTAGGTAATACTTTTATAGTAACATTCAACAGATGCAGCTGCTTTAAGAAATGAAAGTTTTGCCCAGATGATTAAAAAGATATACAGTGTTACAGTAAAGTAACAGAATCAGAAGTATCAGAATCTGGTGCTTCAGACTCTTGTCCTCGGGCTCAATTCTCTCTGCCACTCTTACTCAGAAAAAAAAAAAGTAAACTATAAGAAAGCAAACTATTTTAACTATAAAAGGTGACCTAAAGAAAAATCATTTCAAGACCAAGTTGGTTGCAGCAAAATTCATTAGCCTCCTCCAGGATGAAAGCTGGTGTCTGGGTGACATTCCAAGGTTACTAATACTTGTCAGTCCAACAACTTGCAGACTGTACATGATGGGGAATCTTTGGGGTTTGGCATCAAAGGAGAAAGGATGTAAAGATGGCCCTGATGGATGTTCTGAGGTTGTTTGATCTAAATCCAGAGAAAATAGCAGCTATCACAGCTGATGGAGTACCCGCTATGACTGGGAAGATGAATAGGATGGAGGGGAAAAAAAATTAAAGTCAGAAAGGCTTGTGCCAGACATTTTATCATATCTTTTTTTATTTTATTTCTTACAAACCAAGCTTGACAACTTGGAAATCCCTTTGTGCAGTTTATAAAATAATGAATTCTAAATGAAAGCTTGGATTCACCAACAGACCAAGCAATTACATAAACAATTTCTGTTCCCCAATATGGTTCCCTGTCACTGCATTTTCAAGTCAAATCAATTCTACGAGGTGGAACAGTAGTGCATATGATGCATATCTTTGAAGCACTAGCTATCAGACATGGGGAGAAGTGAGTTTCCTGACAACCCAATGACAAGAAACGTACCCTGTGTTACATTTCCACTTCTGATTTACTCACAGAGAAGAGTCAACTGAAAGACAAAATTGCTACAGGAAAAAAAAAATGGTATCATTTCTTCTGTGTTCGGTGGTATCTATTCTCTGATTTCATTACCAAGGTTATTTCTTACTTTTAAGCACCTTTAAGCTCTCTTTCTCACTAACACACACACACACACACACAACAGATACACAATTCATTAAAGTTAGTTGTCACCTCTTGCATGCGTGGACTTTGAAAGCATTTTCTAGTGTGAATGCCAGTCCTTTCATTAGTTTACAAGCTCCTGGAGACCAAGTACCAAGTGCGTCATGGCCTTTATGTTCTCCCCACACAGTGAGTGTTCAATAAATACTATTGACTGACTGACACATCTCCCTCTTTTTCTCTTTGTCTCTGACACCTCTGCTTTCTTTCAGAAATGGTATTTCTTTTTAAAGTGGCAATATTCTGCACTCTGAGCTTATACAAAGCTCCTTTTGGTTTTTAGCTTTTTAATGTAAGATTTTCAACAATAGACAAAGTGCAGGTGAAGGAAACTGATATTCCACTACCCCTTAACAAAAAATTCTGTTTTTAATTGGAGTGTGACAAGTGACTTACAAAATGGAAGCTTTGTGCCCAAGAACAATGCCAGCGTGAACATTTCAGTTGAAGTGGCCATTAAAAAATAATCATCCCTCCTGCCTGTCCTATGCACTCCAACCACTCTTGAATTCAGGGCAGGGTATTCACAGGCAGCCCCCGCTTTATTTTCCTCCTGTATTACAATGGGTCAGAGGCACCGTCTGTATTCAGTGTCTCTGTTGTTCTCTTACAGAACTTAAATAACAGTTTGTTCTTCTTTTGAAACATGAGCCCACACCACAATTATTTTTTTAACCTTACCTCAGGAAGAGTCTTGGTAGTTCAGCAATATTGAGAAATATGGACTTTTCAGGAGATATGAAAGTGTCTCCTCCATCAACCTAAGCATTGTTTGATCTCACAGAGGCGAGGCAATGCACATTTACCACGGCTTGCTTTCTCTATTACTGCCATTATGGATCGCGCAGTTGTGGGAGATAGTTGTTATGGGGAGATTGTTCTTGTGTCACCTCCTTCCCTTTGTGTCAGTCTCCTGGAAAAAGTGCAGGTGAGAAAATTTCAATCCAATGTGGCACTGCTCTTCACAGTCCATCTCTGAACTCACAGCAATTACAGCAAAAAGCAGCATTCTCTTTCTGCTGCTTCATATCCCATTTCTGTTCTAATATTCCTGGTCTATAGTCTCTTAGAATCAAAAGATATTCCGAAAAAAAGGAAAAGCTGAAAATTAAAGTCATGAAGGCTAGCATAAGATGTAGATGTTTCTAGCTGTTATCCTTTGTTCACCTGTCAACAGGTGTTTACCTTATTGTTGCTAAAGACACAGAATTTCTAATTCTTAAACACTGTAGTAACCACTGCACATCTGGAACCAATCTCAGGCCCTAGTGACACCACTGGAAAAAATGAAGCTAAACCCTAAGACAAGCATCCAGAATCACATCCTGACAAGCATCTAGTACAAGTGCTTATTTAGTTGATTCCATGGAACCAGAGAGATGGCGCTAACTGAAAGCTGATGTTTGGTGTTCTCCATGAGCGGGGTGGGGAGAAGAGGATGGGAGTAGGTGTGGGGAACACAGTACTCAGTGGTAGGACTTTGCTTTGTATATACTGTGGAGTCTAGTTCCTTGTGCTTAGGAGCAGAATAGTTTGTGGGAAGATGCAGCACAAGAAAAAAAAAAAGGCAGTAGAGGCCTAAGGGTCCATGGTCCCTGTCTGCTACTCAGGGGCTGTGGAGCAACAGCCCTGCCTGGGGGCCCTCGGCTTCTGCACAGGCAGCAGCAGCGGTTGTAGGTTCTTCACTGGGGACCTGGCACTCCCCACCTTCTGCCCCTGCTCCCTTCGACCCTTGTCTTACTTTTGAATCAGAGTGAGGACACTGAGTGAACTGAAGCTGAGCAACTCTGAGTTTGCTCCCTAAGTATCGCCCTCATCTATTCTAGGGCTAGGAAGGCAATAGTAACATGCAATAGCTGCTTGGAACATACCAGGTCCTGACCGGCAAGATAGTGTCCTTCTTTTTCAGAGGAAAGCTGAAGCACAGAGGAATTATGTAATCTTCCCAAAGCCACACAGCTGGTAAGGAGAAAAGTTGTAGTTTGAACTCCAGTGGCTGAACTCCCAGAGCCCGCTGTCATGAGAACTGCCTGCACTGCTACAGGGGACTAACACCGACTGACCTATATGTTCAGCTTCACTTCTTGTCATTTTCTCGAAGAACAGTGGGGCAGTGTCTTGGGAATTGTGCAGCTCCTTTTGTGGAGATTCTGGGATTTGGGCATCATTCCCGAGTTATCTTCATTACATGCTCTTTATAATCAGTTTCTATGAGCAAAAATGTGATTTACCAAAGAACGCTGTCCCAGAATAGTGTGCTTAGCATAAGGCAAGGAGCCTTGTGCTGGGATTATAAACTATTCATTGATTCCTCTGCTATGTCTTCTACAACTTTATATCCTGGCTCTCAATTTGCCATACCAACTTTCCCCTATTCAAAAAACCCAAGTAAGGAAGTGGGAATGACTCTTCTTTCCAAGGCAATGACTACAAAACACAAGGGAAATGCAGTCAGCATAATCCTTTGATATTTTGCTTGAGAAACATTGGTGTGCTCATTATTCAGGTATTTTTTTTTCCTCCCAGGAGGACAGGCAGTTATTTTGACAGCTTATTTCTCTGTTGCAGATAAAGTTTACATTGTCAATTAATGGGAATACACCAGGTAACTATCATGAGCTCTCAGGGAATAATCCTGAAGCCATTTCCAAATGTCCCTTATGGAAGCATATGGTCAGATCCTCCACTTCATCACTGGGTCAATCAGCAGTTGTTCTTTAATATGGTATGTTCTTCATGCACCAGTGCCATTTCCAAGCTCCATCACATTTGTTTTTCCCCCATGACTCTTGAAAGTTGCTTAAGCCGCTGATGATTGCCTTGCGTGAGCTCTGATCACTCTTCTGGAGAGCAGACTTTCAGATGTCATCTTTAATTTGTGATATTAGTATTGAACTGCATCACTGTTCAGTGATTTTAGCGAAGTATTTACATACAGGCTAGCAAAGCGTTTGAGCAGCACATTGAAAACCGGCCTCCTAATTGGAACCGTAAAGTTTGTCACGGCACCTGCATGACATGGCTGTGATTTCTGGGTATGAAGCAGCCTTAGAGCATTTGCTTTCCAAACCAAATAACATGTGCTTTTCGCAGCTCTGTCTTTTCTCACTGGTCCAGGCCATTAATGATTAGTGGTGACACTGCTCAGAGAGCTGTTTTTTCACAATGTAACACTCTTAAGAAAGATTAACTATCTCAAAAGGTTTTAACTGGGAATCCTATTTAAAATTAATGAACTAATTAGTTAAGAAATGTATTACTTTATTATAAGAGAAACCTTGCACCATAATGATAGCCTGAAATGCATGAAGTGTCCTTTTATTTTATGACATTAGAGGAAGGTGGATTGGGAAGGAACATTTGGATTGCTACTATTAATTATCTGATTTAAGGATCACCTCGCCCTGTGAGAAAGATTGATTATCAATCAGTGTTTGAGAGCTTTGAAAGGATGAGAGAGAGAAAACAAGGAAAGAAAAAGGGACATCTTCCCAGTTGTGTTGTTAGATGACCTTGTGCCCTGCTATGTTTAAATTGCTTACTTCCTATAACTCTATAAACTTCTGTGTTTTCATTTGCCGGATTAGATTGAAGTGTCAACTATATTTGATGAATGGCATTGGTAATATATGTTCATGTTCGTCTTTGCTCTTTCTGTTTTTATTTATATAGAGTCAGTATAATTTATTTCTCCTGAGAAAGCTTTCAGCAAAAAAAGATTTTTTAAAGTACAAATACTTTTTAACAGGGCTCTGGGGTTTCTGGTGATCAAATCACTCATCTTTCCTTTCTTGCATTTTTTTTCCTGCTTTTCTTTTAAAAACTAGCAAACTAAAAAGTGTGCATAGGAAAACCTGGCAGATGCACATAAGCAGAATTAAAAAGTGGCATTGCACACAAGCCTTTATCTCAGTCTATGCATACATTAGGGGGTTGAGATGAAGAACCATATAATTATCTGGATAATTTAAAATGCCAGTAGTCAGCCTTCATGATTCTCTCATAGGGCACACCATGCATGACATCTCAGCTTTATTGGAGTTCTGTTTTAGAAGAAATTTTTTTCTTGTTTAGGAGATATTAGAATGAAGATCTGGTAATCCTCAGTTTAAAGTGCAGTATATTTGCCATTAAATGTGTTACTAATCACTCAGTTTTTTTGGCTTAGCTCAAAATATTATGCTTAGGATAATAAATATGCTTACTGTTTGAAAGCTTTCTGAAGGATGATAAGGAAAAGGGGACAGAAATAGGGAATGGGATCCAGGCATGATGGCTTAATTGCTGATCCTTCCCTTGCAAGGGCTGGGATCATGTATTGAGTCATGAGATCACATATTGATCACCCTATTGAGTCATGGCTACTTTACTTCCCATCCAGGTCCCTGCTTTTGGCCTGTGGAAAGCAGTAGAGGATGGTCCAAAGCCTGGGACCCTACCCCCCATATGGGAGACCTAGAAGTAGCTCTTGGTTCCTGGCTTTGGACTGGCTCAGCTCTAGCCATTGCAACCATTTGGGGGAATGAACCAGCAGACAGAAGATGTTTCTCTCTTTTTCTCCCTATATCTGCCTTTCTAAAACAATGAAATAAATTTTTAGGGAAAAAAAAGAATAAGGGCACATAGGGGATAGAGAGACAGAAATCACTAAGTCAGCCTATTGAAATCTGAACATTACCTAGCATAATATTGATTGAAGTGGGAGGCTGGGAAAATTGGAGAAGATATGATGCACATAAGGCCAAACTTGGCAAAGTGCCTTAATTGTTCTTCTATTTTTCCTTTTTGGTTAAACATTCTTTCCTCGGGGCAGGCATTGTGGTACATCTGTTCAAACCATCACTGTTATTCTGATGCCAGCAACCCATAAGAACGCTGGTTGGAGTTCTAGTTGCTCCATTTCAGATCTGATTACTTGCTCACATACCTGGGAAAGCAGCAGATGATGGCTCAAGTCATTGGGCCCCTGCCACTAACGTGGGAAACACAGAAGAAGTTCCTGATTCCTTGTTTTGACCTGGTTCAACCCTGGTTTGTGGCCATGTGGGAAGTGAGCTAGTGTATGGAAGATCTCTATGTCTGTCCTCTCTTTGTAACTCTGCCTCTCAAGGTAAATGAATCTTTAAAACAATGTAACTCTGCCTCTCAAGGTAAATGAATCTTTAAAACAAACAAAAGCATAGACAATCATATGTCCATCATTGCGGATACAGACAATGGCAGAGAGTCCAGCATCCTATTGTCAAGATACAGTAAACAGTTTCATTGGGAGTCCATGTTTGATCTGGAAGTAGAGATGCATACTGCATTGTATCCTCACATCTGGATATGACAGTCTCTATTACACAGTTACTATACATCCCCTTAAATGAAAAACCACAAAACAAAATCAACATCAGGAAGAAAAAAGAAATTAACAACCCCATGAAGCTAAATAACATGCTACTGAATGACTAATGTGTTGCTGAAGAAATGAAAAAGAAAATAAAGAACTTCTTGAAGAAAATGATACTACTATATGATCTATGAGTCAGTGAAGAATTTAATGACAAGAAAGTGTGTTGAAGAGATCAAACTAACAAAAAAATCAAAATCCATGAAATACAGTTTGCACTGATTTTTGTTGGTAGGTGTGTCTCCTGTAGGCAACAAATAGATGTTTTTTTCTAAAAATCTAGTCTACTAATCTATGACATTTGTTTGGTGTGTTTAAGCCATTTACATTCAGGATTAACATGAATTGGTGGTAATCTGGTCCTATCATTTTAGCAATGGGTTATTAATTGATTTAGTCTTCTGCTGTTATTTTAGTAAGATATTCTTCACATTTGCCCTTGGTTTTGGTGGGTACTATTCCTTTTCTCTGTCAAGAGAACATCTTTAAGTATCATTTGTAGAGCAGGTCTGACTGTTTATGAAGAACTATAGTATAGTAATAATATAGGGGAACTCAGGGAGGGAATAGGCACAGGGATAAGGGAAATCCCAGGGCCTATGGAACTGTATCATAAGATGATAATAATAACAGTAATAATAGAAAGTAAAATTTTAAAAGATGCAGGGCATAGTAGAAGGTAATTAGGTCAGTGGGAGTACTGGGCTCTTTAAGAAATTAATGTAATTTTAGTTAAGACCTCAGGTTAGTTTCCATGATTAGGTTATTTTTAAAAAGCAAACAAAGACACACACACACACACACACACACACACACACACACACACACACAAATCAAGACTAGTCCCTTCCTGGTCTCTGGTTTCCTATGTGGCCATGTATCTTTTCCTTCTAGCAAATGTGTTCCCACCATGATGCCATTGTCATATTGTAATGTAGGCAAGAGGGCCCTGAGTGAAGGCCAAATAGATATAGCCATATGAGCTTGGACAGTGAACCTCCCAAACTATAAGATAAATAAATTTCTGTTCTTTATACATTAAAACAAATAAAAGCAAACAAGCACAGAGATTCTTATCCAGAACTGTATCTCTTCCTCATATCCTGTTTTAGTCTTCTTAGCATTAAAGAATTTCTCCTTTACATTTAAATCTGAAAAATTTTGTTTTATTATTTGTGGGAATGAATGGTAGATGTGATAAAGGATCCATTGTACTTCTGTATCACATAGCAATCCACTTGCCACTGACCAACAATAATGATAATCATTACCACAAAGTTGCAACACGTTTAGTTATAAATTTAATTGGCTTTTATTTGCCATTCATGGATTGAGGAGGTCTCTATCTAACAAAATAAAATGAAAGTTTTCATTGTGTGATAGTAGAACACAAGGCTTTCTAATATACGTACAAGGAAAAAGGGCAAAAGAAAAAAAGTCCCCACTCATTGCCATAAGGCTACTTCCTTGGTAAAGGAATACAGAGGGGACTTTCTCATTGCACCTGCTTAAGTAGACAGGCATGTACTCTTGTGAGGAAAAACTGGCATGTCTGGAAATTTGTTTCCTTAGAGTTTCAATCTGGTTATTCCATTCGGGTTTGGTCTGGACTGTTGGGGCCTTGTACAAGAAGGAGCTCAGTCCAAGACATGGGCTTTTATAATTTTTGTTTAATACCTAGTCTTGGATTTTGACTTCTCTGGTATGCGTGAAATCAAAAAGGATGACAGGTACACTTTTAGAAGATTCTGTACACATTTGTTCTGACAGCAGAAAGTCAAAGAAGCTGAGCTTTTAAAAAAAAAAATGAAGAGAACATAAGAGTAGCAAATTACAGTCCTGCATGACTGAACACCAGATATAAGCTCATGAATTTTAAAAAATTAGAAACGAGTTGAATTTTATTTCTCATATACATGAGGATAAAGTGAAGAATGTGTTTATGTTTTTTTTAAAGTGCAAAGGTTTCCAAATTGTGTGATTAACATGCAAAATGAGTTGGATCAAATTCTACCTTTGCTTATTCTTGTAGTGCGCTTTGCAGTCAGTTGTTATAATTCCTGTTCATTTGAGAAAAGAATATATTAACATTTGAGCTCACATAAAAATAAAGTTAATTTTAAACAACTAAGCATTTCTGTAACCACACAAGAAATCATCTGAGTGACTTAAAAATATAAATATATAAAAATGTTTATAACCTTGACTGTAGCATAACTGTTAGTAGTGCTATGGTGCTTAGATGTCTAAGAGAGAACTCATATTTAACACAATCTAAATTGAATTCATCATATGTTATCTTTCTACATGCCACCCTTACTTTTGCAAGTTCCTTATTTTATGATTTTCCCTTTCTATTGTTCTACATTTTCAGTCTAAGAACCTCAGAACTGTCCACGATTCTTCTGTTTTTGTCACATACCCTGTCTAATGTTTCAGTAAGCCCTTTCATTCTATTACATGTGCCCACTTCTCACCATTTTTATCACTGCCATTTGCTCTCTGAATTACTGTAAGACTTTTCTAATGGTTGTTCCTGCTTCCACCATTATGGCTAAAGTCAATTCTTCACAGAACAGCCAGAGTGAGCCTTTTAAAATGAAAGAATGTGGTCTTTTTTTTTCTGCTCCAAACCATTCGATGGTTTCCTGGTCCCTCAGAGTGAAGGACAAAGCTTCACAAAGTCATGTCTGATGTGGATCCCATTGCTACTTTGACTTCTCCTCTTATTCTCTGCTTGCTCATTCCATTTCTGCCACCATAATGTTTTTGTTAGTTCTCTTTCCTGGAACATTCCTCTTCCAGATACCTTCATATTTTTCTCCATTTTATTTTTTTAATCTTTATTCAAAGTTCAACTTACCAATAAAAACTTTCTTAATCAGTTTATTAAGCCCCTCACATGTTCTGTTTGTGCTTCCTGCTTTTTCTTCATAAAATGTATCACTGTATTATTACTATCTATGTGTATGCAACACAAACGCATGTGCACACACAAAAACACAAGTCCACATAGAGAAACAAAATGTTAGATTAATGTTAGCAAAACTAATGCTTTTCAGTCTGTGGAGTTATGTCATACTAAACCCATTGTAAACTGAAAATATAATGAATCAAAATAAATTTAACATGCCTAACCTACTTAATGCCATAGCTAAAACTAGTCAACATTAAACATATTCACAACACTTCATTATATTAACCTACAGTTGGGCAAAATCATTCAACACAACTCTCATGTAATTCTCAAGAAAATGGTTGAGTCTACTTTGACATCTTTGTGTAGCGAAAAATCCTAAATTGAACCACAAAAGTTGGGAAATAGTCTGAACTACGATACAGATAGATAGTAGTAGAAATGATAGAGCATTCCTGGTAAGCATACTTTGGGGACTCCCTGAGCCTCTGCCTCCACTGGTGAGTGTAAGAGTTGCGACTGGGAGTCAGTCAAAGGGCAGACCAGTCTAGAGGTGGGCCAGGCTGGACTATGCTGCAGGACCCATGGGTATGCACAAGAGCCAGGCTGAATGTCGAATGGACTGGGCTAGGATACAGTACATGCCAACACACACAAAAACTGTAGCTGAGAGTAGGCCTGGTAGGGGTAACGGGGGATTGCCCCAATTAGACTGTGACACCTGCTGGTGTGCATGAAGACTGGGCCTGTGGCAAGCTAGGTTGGCCTAAGCAGCAGCACCCATAAGTCTGTGTGAAAGATATGGCTGTGGGGTGGAACTGACCAGGCAGCTACATCCACTGTTATGTGCAGGTGATAAACCAAACCTGAACCTACAACTGGCTGGTACACACAGGAATCAAGTCTGAGATCACTCCAGGTGAAGTTTCTTGGGGGACTCCTCTTTAGACCACTGGACAAAGAGTCTGGCCACAAGGAAAATCACAATATATGTGGTCCAACCTTGGAGTACATGTATCAGGACTGGGCATCCTCAGTTGCTGATGCCAGTGCAGTGGACAGGATACCCAGCTATACATGGGGGACATGAAGGCCAGCTCACTTGGGCAAGTAGGGGGTATCAACTGCCTCATCACATGATGGAAAGCGGAACAGGTTGGACATTCTTCTGGTCAAGCTTTGTTACATGTTCCTGGGCCTGGGGATGCACTAAGGTAGACTTGGTCAGCCAATAGACCCTGTAAAGATTTTGTTCAACCCTGGTGCAATGAAACTGACAATGTCTCAGAACTATCAAAACCACTTGGAACACCCTTTCCCATGCTGGGGTCTGTAGGCATCACCAAATGACTGTTCCCCATTCCTGGTGCTGATGTAGTTTGAGAAAGGAGTAGTCCCCTTCCTTCCTCCCACTGTTGACACAGGAGAAAAAAATTGAAACATCTGGTGCCCACTTACCTTCCTCCATACATTGACTCTCCCCACCCTAACCGAAGACTCACATGGCGCATATCCCTCTTAATATTGTAAATGATATTAAAAATATTATAACACTTAAAATAAAATTAAAAAGAGAGAAAAGCGCCTGGCATGATAGCTTGGTGACTCAAATCCTCACCTTGAACGTGCCAGGATCCCATGTGTGGGGATCAGAGACAAAGAGGTCACTAATTCAACAAGATGGTGGCTATCAGTCAAGGTCACTGGGTTACACATGGCGAGCAAGACAGCCAAGGACAGAGCCCTGGGCATGAACCAGGGTGGAGGCCAAGTCGTTTCAAAGAAATACTGATTGGCCAGGGCCATTTCGCTCACTTGCCCCTGGCTTATGGGAGGTGGCTTCCGCAGTCATGCAGCTGACAATTTGCTCTTAGTTTCTCCCCTCCTGGAATTCCTGGGATTCCTGGCCTGAAGCTACTCCTTACCCTATGTAAAAAACTGAATTCCCCAAATAAATGGGAACTGCTTAGACGGAACTCCGCGTCTGTGTGTCTCTCGCAGCAGGCTCACCCCCTCTGGCACGAGGATACTGGAGGAATTTGTGGGAGAGACCCAAGCACACGTGGTTGCTGGTTCTAATCCCAGCAGCCCCTGCTTCCCATTCAGCTCCCTGCTTGTGGCCTGGGAAAGCAGTCAAAGACAGCCAAAAGCATCGGGATCCTGCAGCCATGTGGGAGACCCAGAAGAAGCTCCTGGTTCCTGGCTTCATATTGACTCAGCTCCAGCTGTTGTGGCCTCTTGGGGAATGAACCATTTATATATATATATATATAAATGAACAAATACTACACTTGATCTTAGCGAAAAGACTGAGAACTGATAAGTATGGGTAAATGAATGAATAAAGCAATCAATGACACAACCATTTTATTTATTTCTTTATTAAAGGAGTACAACACAAGTGAGACCACGCCTTTTTGTTAGGTGAAACACTATGAAAATATGTGTATTTCATTTTTTATTTACACACTGTGTACTTTATATGATTCAATGTGTTTGCTTCCTCTGTATTCTCATAACTCGTGTAATCTCTGGTCTGTATTCTTGATGCAGCACTCTCAGTACCTTTGCCAAAGTGAAACACGGGCATGACAGTATATCTAATGACCCTTTCTTCCAGCACTTTACTCACAACCCAGCTACAATCTCACCCACATCCGCCACTTGAGTTAACCTTGTAAAAGAAGCATTGTGGAAGACAGTGTTATAGATATGAAGACTCTGACATCTCCCATGCATATTTCTGTAGACTCAGGATCAGTGTCTACACTGACCAAAGTTCACTGTCAAGAGACAAACACTCTACTCTTCTTCAGAAAGAACTCATAGTCTTTTTTTCTTGTTCCTGCTTTATGACCTGCCTTACTCTGTTGAAAACATCTATTTCTTAAAGTTTTTGCATTTTAAGGATCTGGTCGCTTTTTCCTGGTATATACCCATAAAATATGACATGTTATTTTTTTGTTCTCTTCTACATACTGTTCATAAACAGATGACTGAGGCAGCTGTGGTACAAACAGACCAAATAAACACAGGAAAGTGAATTTAGATCTGGTCTAACTGCAGGGCCTTGCCTGGCCCTGTGAGAAATTGGCAAATAAATTTTAGAGATAATTTTGGTGATGGGTTACACGTAGAGCTGGCAAGGGCGGCAGAGTTAAGAACCTGGGAGTGTGATCCAATCTGGATTGTCCAGTTTAAAGAAGAAAACTTAATTGTCAGTTTCTGAGGGAGGATGATTGAGTTAAGCCAAGGTGTCTAATACTGATCTATCTAATTGGCAGGGGGAATTGGGGTAGCAGGAACACAAATGGAGGTGGAAGTTGACATTCCTTCCTGCCTTATCCTTGGACCCACAAAGGGCCCACCTCTTAGTATAGGGCGTAGATTGTGTACACAAACTTTCTTAGCCTGGGATCACCTGCACCAATCCTTCATAAGTCATGAGATTTGTGGACTTTGTTTCCCCAAAGGAGAAAGGTATGTGAAAGCCCAATATCAATACATCTACTCTAATATGATTCCTGCATACACTAGGCCCACTGCTCATATTTCCTTTGCTACCAGCCTTAAGCAATGAGCAAGTGGAAATCTATAACAAGGATTAAAAGGGAGCTGCTTCCTTTGCTGGTAATGCAGATTATCTTTTTCTGACTAATAGATCACTGGAGATAGAATGATAAATGATAACTTTGTATGCTGAAGAATCTTTATATTCTGTGTTGGTTCACAGTGAAAAGGTTCTTCCATTAAGTCACAAATTGCACAGAAATGTGTTTGTATCCTCCTTCAGTTTTCCCCAGTTCTAGCCTCTTACATAATCATAATACATGACATTGATATATAGCTGTTAACAGACAGAAAGTCCCACTTTTATAATGGCAGAGCAAGAACTTACCTCTTCCATTACTTTGGCTCTTGCCTAGGGTAATCAAAATGATCCAGGGCAGCAGCCTCTTTCCTGCATTTTCCTCTCTTTGATTGAAGAACTACAATTATTGAAGATTAAATAGTCGGTTAGTCTATGTGCCTACATCCAGTCATGACATCCAATTTTGCATCTCCTTGGGTGTTCACATTTGGTTGGGCCCTGGGTCTTTGCTGAGCCCTGAGATTTGTAACTTCGAAATCAATGTCTCCTACCAAGCTGCAGATCCCCCACGCTCAGACACACAAGGACCAGCCACCGCAATGGTTTTTTTGTCGGTTAATGGTTAGGAAGAGGACAGGCTGTGCTCCAGCTAATTGGGCTTCCATCTCTTTAAATCAGTCTCAGCTATTTCCAGGACATCATGCAACTTCCTCATTTCCTTTGTCCCAGCCATTGCTGCAGTTCATACAATGCAGAAATCCTGTTTTCTATATGAATTGACTACATATGGGGGAGGGTGACAAGGTTGTGCATTCAGCATGAGTCAGGTGCTTATGGTATATATCTTCCTGTCATCTTCACATACACAGTGCATTTCAGTTTAACCATTTTACATGCATTCCAGCTGCAGAGGTCCAAAATCTCTTCTGCACCAATTATTTTGAAACACTCTTCCAGGACTTTGTGAAGATTAGCCAGAGACCCAAGGGAGCTCCCCTTGTGGGCAGCAGACCTCTCTTGTGAAGGTTTTAATAACTTGTTTGCCTGAGGCTTAAACATAAATTGAAGCAGTCAACTTTGTTAAACTTAAAAGGCACATCCCAAGCTAAGCAAGACAGTTTGTTGATCCTAAGCTAAGTAAGGCAGTTTGTTCACCAGTTGCCTTATAGGTTCCACCCTATTATAAGTTTAAAAATGTATGTTACTCACCTCAGAGATTATTTTGAACAGTAAAGGACAATCAAACTGATTGAGACAATGACTGAATGAGACAGTGACAAGAAAAGGGGTTTTGCCTTTCTGACCTGTGACCACAGAAACCCCACGCTTTGGATGGCCACAGCTTTGAAGTAGGAAGGCCCTGGCAGAGCAGAAGATGGTCAGTGCTTCATCCTCTCCACAAGGTTGAAGTGGTTCTAGAAACTTTGGTAGTGATTGAGGAGGTAGTTTCAATGACAATGACAACTTTTGGCATAAAGAAAACTGCGGTATTCATGAGGACTGTGGTGGCAATCAAGGCCATGGTTAGTTATGGTGGTAGTGAGAATGGTTGTAATTGATGTGAAAGCTACACTGGTTTTGGTGATTTCCAACGGTTAGTCTTCAACTTTTAGATCCACAATGGGAGAAAAATTTGGATGCAGAAGCTCTGGTCCCTATGTTGGTGACAGTCAATATTTTGCCCAACTATAAAATCAAGATGGCTGTGGTGGTCCTAGCAGTGGCACTAGCTTTACAGTGGTAGAAGACATCAGTAACTGCCAGGACAGAAAGCTGAGCAGTTGAAGAGAACTTGAGGTGATAGGGAAGTGACATATTACAACAGATTTGTGAACTCCAACAAGCACAGTGGTGGCATGCTTCAAAGACATGTTTCAGGCAACACTTTTCTGTATGAGCGAAAAAAAAAATCACCAAGTAAATACTATTGCTAATTATAATAATCTGGTCATGATGTTGAATAGAGTCTTT
Source organism: Ochotona curzoniae (assembly GCF_017591425.1). NCBI lineage: Eukaryota > Metazoa > Chordata > Mammalia > Lagomorpha > Ochotonidae > Ochotona > Ochotona curzoniae. Next base: position 33,968,736 of record NW_024466502.1, on the reverse strand, counting down.
CTAAAAAAATAAATGAATAAATAAGATTTTTTAAGTGTATACTACATTTGATGATGCTGTATCATCTTGCTAAACTGTTGATGTTTGAGAAGTGACGGAAATGCTTATTATTGCTAATCAGATAGTTAAATTGTATTTGTTTCTAAAAATATTGTATTTGAAGGGCTGACACAGGCATTACAGGCTAATCTTCCATCTGCAAATGCTGGCACCTCCTATGTGCACCAGTTTGTGTCCCAGCTATTTCACTTCTGATCTGGCTCCCCACTTACGGTCAGGGGAGGGTGTGGAGGATGGCTAAGTCCTCGGGAACCTACACCCACATGGGAGAACTAGAACATGTTCCTGGTTACAGCTCAGCTCAGCTCTGGCTGTTGCATCCGTTGGGGAATGAATCAGTGGAAAAAAGTTCTCTATCTCCTTCTGAAGTCTACCTTTCAAATAAAAATAAATCTCTCTCTTTTTTTAAAACTGTATTTGAAAAACAGGATTACAATGAATGAGAGACAGATACACACACATGCTCACACAGACAGATCTTAGATCTGCTGGCTGCTGGTTCAGTCCCCAAAAGGCCTGAGGCTAGGATCCTGAAATTTCATCTTTGTCTCCTACATGGGTGGCAAGAGCCCAAGTACTTCAGCACTTACATGGAATTCTTGCATCATGGTAGCCACTTAACTTGCGTTGCTACAAAGTCAGCCCTAAGACAGGCAAATTTTATTAGCAAGGTATTCAAAATTTCTCTTTTCATGACAAACTTTATTTAAAAAAAAAAAGAAAGGACAAACTTCTGACATTTATTCCCTGTCAGAATGAAGGACTCAACATGGTAGCCTACAGCTAAAGTGCTCTCCTCAAACGTGCTGGGATCCCATGTGGGCACTGGTTCTAATCCTGGTGGCCCCACTTTCCATCCAGCTCCTTGCTTCTGGCCAGGGAAAGCTTTGGGACCCTGCACCACATGAGAGACCCAGAAAAAGCTGCTGGCTCCTGGTTTTGGTTTTGCTCAGCTCCAGCTGTTTTGCCCACTTGGAGAGTGAATCAGGGGACTGAAGAGTTTCTTCTCTGTCTCTCCTCTGTATATCTGACTTTCCAAAAAAAAAAAAAAAAAAAAAAGAATGAAGGACCAGGGAATACTGATTTCATTGCCAAAGAGACCTTTCTTTGCAATACTTAAGCAATTTAATTAAAATAGCAGGCATTTTCCCCAGAACACTGTCTTCAAAGGTATTAGGTAGGAACTGGTGCTGCATGACGATGTTATTGCAAAGACTTGGTTTCATGCAACTATGTGGCTCCGAAAGTGGCCTCCCTCAACAAACTGAGGAAAAATGATTTTTATGAACATGGATGAACATGGGAGAATTGGAGACTGACACATCAGCTCTTCAGCCAGAGTAGAACATGTGTGTACCTTTACTAGTTTAGTGGAAAATATTTATATGAAAGATTGTAGAAGCCAAATCAAAGATCAAGGTCTGTCTGCTGGCTGTAAAACGTTTACAAGGCTAGACTACAATCTTTTCACATCTTGGAGAAAAGATGTCAAAGGAAATAAAATACATGCTTAACATTACTTAGGGTTAATCCTGGGTTTGGTAGTCTGTGACAATAACTCACACTTCATTTGGTTTTGCTCTTTAACGTGTCTCTACCTGATCTCAAAAGAAAGTATTGCCTCGCAATTAACTAAAAAGGTCAAAAACCAGGTGCCCTCCAGCTAGGAGCAACTCCTGTTCACACTCAGTTCCTCTGATACTAGCTCAAACTTCAGGTATTCCCTTCCATTCAAGGCCAAACCCTCCCCCTGTCTCTTGTGTTAATTACCTGTTTCTTACAGACTTATTTCATTTCTGTGTGAAACTTCACACTATGAGAACTTTTTTTTTCTTCCATTATGGTAGCTATTTTCTCCAGTAATATTTCATTCCAGATTGCTACTTAAATTCCCATTCTGGGGGCCAAAGATAAATTAAGAGGGAATAAAATGTCTTCATCACATTGACCAACTCTTTTTGAAACATTTTGATAAAATGTATAGACTTGGTACCTATGGAAATTAATTAGAAATGACCTTTTTTATATTTAAAGAAAATGCAAGTCAGCCCAAATCCCTTGTTAACTCAGGAGGCAGTTTTATCTTATTTAAGCACCTGGTTTTTATAATAGGACACATATACTCACATGCTGGTATTTTGATAATTCACACTAATTACACTAGCCTAATTTCTGTTTGAAGTATTTTAATGTGCATATTTCCTATTTCTCTGGAAAAATCTGGTTATTAAAAATATAACATTTCATTTATTTTTTAATCTGCAGGAAAAGATGAGCTTGTCATTTTCTCTCATTTTATGCTGTTTAAAAAGTAAGTAAACTTTACATGTTTTTTGACTAAAATATTTTTTACTCCTTTTCAGTTATCCACTAGAGGATATGGAAGTATGACCATTACTAAAAAATAATGATTCTTAACAAAATTAATGTAAATTACTACACTGGAGCCGTGGTGTAGCAGGCTAAGCCTCTATCTAAGGCATTGGCATCCCATAGAGGTGACATTTCAAGTTCCGGCTGTTCTACTTCTGATCTAGCTCCCTTCCTGCCTATGGTCTGGGACAACAGCAATGGATGTATCAAGTCCTTGGGCCCTGAACCCGCCTGGGAGAACTAGAGGAAGCTTCTGGCTCCTGGCTTTGGATCAGCCCAGTTCCAGCCACTCTGGCCAACTGTGGAGGGAACCAGGGGATAAAGGTTCTCTCTCTCTCTCTCTTTCTGTTTCTCTACATCTCTGTAACTCTGCCTTTCAAATAAAAACAAAATCAGTCTTTAAAAATATATATATAATATGTCAAAAATTGCAAAGTATGAGACATTATCTCACAGTGTCCTTTGATGACAAGTGCCCAATACTGCCAATGTCACCAACTCCTTCCCACATTAAGAAGCATGAGATATAGGCACATCAAGTGACAAGGCTGGATATAAAACTACATAATCTGACATTTTAATATAGTAAAGAGAAGATTTTTGACTTAGCAGCATACTTAAATATAAACAAAGATTTCTGAGGAGGTTGTGAGGTGTTTCTGATATAATTAAGAAGTCACATATGTTGATTACTGTAGATATGCACTTCAACTTCTTTCCCCTGTATCATTTTCATTTGTTACTTTATTTCACATATTAACATTGGGTTACCTGTTGAATATCCCTTCCCTTTTCCTCTCCTGCACCCTGCCCCAGTTCCCAGTTTGCATCTGAAGGACATTAAGTTTAGATTTTTAGTTTCTGCTAACTACAGCTCCTTGGAACTTCTGAAAGTGAAACTCAGGCTCCACTGCACCCCTGAATGCCAATGACTATTTTTTTTTTTTTTGGTTTAGAGAAGGCTGGTTTCCTTAATTTCTTTCTTCTGAGAATTATATTCCTAACTGCAGCAACCTGTTTGACATTCCTATCTATGCAGTTGAACAGGAGGGCTAAAAATTCATTTGTGCTCTTGATAACGGTTCTGCTTTTTTTGGCACATCATTCCTGGGCTTTCTCTTTCACACCCTGCCTGCCTCCTTCAGTGAGCCTGTATTCCATCATCTTACAGTTTCCTAATATTTGTGAGCAGACCCTTCATTTAATTCTCAGCTTTAGTTCGCTCTCTCATTGTGCAGTGTCTTTGAAGTTGAGGCTGTAAACTTTGTCATCCTCTCTATTCTGTATCTTATGCCTCTGATACTGGTTATTCTTATCTCTGATTACTTCCCTCAGGTCCTATTCACGGCAGTGGCCCCTTTCCACTCCCGGGGCACCTACTGTTAGATCATTCACAGAACACTGGGAGAGCAAGTAATTGCTTCCTGAACACTTTCCATTTCTTTCCCTATTTGCTCTTATCCTTTCCTATTGTACTCAACATGGTCTCCATTTTTTTCAAATTGCTTTTTTCCCTTTTTCAGATTAACTTACCATAATCATTAAAATTATGTGAAATAACTACATCATACCATCTTTATAACTCAGACCCAACATGAGGACTTTTTACAGTCTGTGGATTTAAGAGTTGCTCTACTTTCCTTGTTCTGATGTGGTTCTTTGTTTTGTGTCCTTAAATAATTCAAGCCTAAATTACATAAAACATTTAAAAAAAAGACCAAAGATGGACTAGAAGTTTCCTGTGCATTACTTCCTGAAAATGGAGCAAATGAAGCAAAACTGTATTTTAAATAAAATTGAAGGATTGTACTTAAACATTTTAAAGTATTCCATAGATTTGATAATACTTACTTCATTTCATAATAAGGAAATCACATTAGAGCATTTACTAGATTTTTTGTTCCATTATATCAATTGTGAAGAAAAAAATCCTACTTATATAGCGTTCATTTAAAGAATGGTAAATTTGCTTTGAAGCAGGTTTGCTTTTATTAGACGTCTTTCTGTGGAAGACAGCTGTTCTTACACTTGTTGTCAGGCTTATTTTTCTATTTCCCGATCTTAATACACATTCATTTACACCAAATTCTGACTATCTACTGTCTCCCGTCTGTATTTTTCTGCACCAATTTTAAAGTGGTGCAGAAGTCTTCATTCCTTAACCTTTCTTCTTTCTGGAGTTCTTCTTTTTAAAAATTATCTATTTGAAAGTATAAATACAGAGATAGAGAGGGAGAGACAGAGAGAGCGATCTTCTATTTGCTGGTTCACTACCAAGGTGGCTGCCATGACCAGAGCTGGGCTCATCTGAAGACAGAAGACAGGAGCTTTTTCTGGGTCTCTTATGTAGGTTCAGGGGCCCAAGGACTTGGGCCATTCTCTACTGCTTCTCTAGGCCATTAGTGGGGAGCTGGATCAGAAGTAGGGCAGCAGGAACATGAACTGGGGCCCATATGAGCTGCCAGTGAGGCAAGTGGAGATTTAGGCTGGTTTCCATAACCCACTTGCTGGGATCTGGAGTGGGGGGATTGTTTGTTTTTAATGTGAAATCCACAAAACATAATGTCATCAATGATTTCATTTTTTTATTGTACAAATTTTATTTTTGATAAATTTTATTTTATTTTTACATATTTGATTAGGATGTGAAGTGTGTTAAGGGCAAGAGGCAGGTAGATGAGAACATTGCTTTCGCATTCTCTTCTTTCTTGTCTGTATCTGGGGGGAATCAAGAGATCGACCCATCCCAGGGTCCCCGATGTGGGGTAAGCTCCAAGGGTCCTTCTCAAGTGGTTTTGATATTTCAACAATCCTGTATTGCTGCCGATCTTGCCTCTCCAAGTACGATGAAATCTCTCCAGAGTCCATTAGCTGACATAGTCCACCTTAGACTCCATTTGCCTAGGTATTCACTGCCAAGTCTTGGCTGGGGTAGTTGATCCATTCGTTTTGTTCTCCATCATCTGTTATGGTACCAGGTGTCCCCTGCAGGCTCCAGTGTACTGCCATATCCTCCACGTGCACCTGGATCTGCTGTCCACTGCTCTGTGCAAGCCACCAAGAAGGCCCAGCTCTGACACACACATTCCATGGTCAGACCATGGAATCTGTAATTTCCTCCATGGTTGAAGTTCTGAATCCAACAGTGCAGCTGGGGGATTCCCAAAGAAACTTCTTCTGAGGTGACCCCAGACCTGATTCCTGTGTGCATGCCAATACAGGGTCTGGCACAGTCTGCCATCCAAACCGGCCTGCATGTACACTGTTAATTGCAATTGCTGGGTCAGTTGTCTTCAACCCTGTCTTCTATGCAAACTAATGGGTGTTGCAACCCATCTTGATCCTGCCAATTACACACCTGGTCACCATGAAACCAATGGGAATTGTAGCCTAGTTGGAGTAACCCACATTGATCCCCACCAGTCCCGCCTACTGCCCTGGTTCCCATGCTTGCCAGTATGTACAGCAGACTGATCCTACCTGTCCCACATTCCATTCAGCTCTCGTACATGTCAACGGACATTGAAAACTAGTTCAATCCAACCAGCTCCACTGTCCAGCCCACACATGTGCTGGCAGGTGCCACTCTCTGTCTAGCCATGCCTGTTCTAGTTCTGATTCTCATTCTCACCAGTCAGAGTGGCAACCCAAGAGGTGCCCACTGTTTCCCTACTGGTTCTACTCCCACTCCCATATCTGGCACTCTCCAATTGGTACTGTAGTTTAGCTCAACAGAGTTTTCCTCCTGTGCCAGCATCTGCTAGCTGATGCTGTGGCCAAGCCCAACCAACCCTTACCCCCTCTGGCTTATGCATGTACCAGTTGGTACAGTCTGCCCAGCCTGGCTTGTCCCCAATCCAGCCTACATGCAGCCCAACAGGTGTTATAGCTCTGCCTGGCCTGGTCTGCCCCCAGTCCCAGCTCCCACGTTCACCAGTGGCAATAATGAACCATCAGGGATCTCCCTGCAGCCCCCACTACTGGGTTTACCCACTCTCCCCCAGGTCTCATGTGTGCTGGTTGGGTGCTGCAGCCCAGTTTAGTATGTATGGCCCACCTCACCTCGGCATTTGCCAGTGGGCTGTACCCTAGCCCAGCCCAGCCAGCCCCCAGTCCTGGCCTTAGTGTTAACCTGCTGGTATTGTGGCCCACTAAGCCCTGTTTGGTGCACCTTCTGTCCTAGCAGGAACAGTGGCCTTTCCTGACTGGCCTTCACTCATTCCGGTTCTTATTGTTGGGTGCTACAGCCCAGCCTAGCCTGGCCCATACCAAGACACAGCTCACACATGGCTCAGTAGGGACAGACACCTAGCCCAGCCCATCCAATACTCATCCTGGTTCTCACGAGCTCCAATTGGTGCTGGAGTCTAACTCAGTCTTGCATGCCCTAGACCCAGTCCACGCCACTGCTGGAGAAGACTGCATCCATATCCAAATCAGCCCACATCCCCCACTCTGGCCCCGCACTCACTAGTGGGACTCATAACGCAGCCGGGACATCCTCTTAGCTCCCCAACCAGGCCTGATTCTGGCTACTGATCTCGAATGTTCCGATGGTTGCTCTGACCCAGGTTGGCATAGCCCCTCCCCTGTCTTGATCTTTGCCTTCAGATGCTGCAGCCTCGTGTGGCCCAGGCAGCCCCCAGTCCCAACTCTGGCTGGCGGGTGCTGCAACCTGGCCCTGCTCAGTCTGCTCTCATTCATGACTCATACAAACCAGTAGGTATGACAGCCTAGCCCGGCCTGACCTACACTCCATCCTCTTTTCTGCACTTACCAGTGGGCTATGGTTTGCTCAGCCCTACCCGGTCTGCCCCTTCCAAAACCAACTCATGCACTTGCTGACGGATGGAGTTATCCTGTCCAGCCCACCCAAGACTCAGGCCTGGACCATGTGCTCAGACTTACCTAGATTCCACCCTCAATGAATTAATTTTTTAAAAAAATTTTTATCTAATTATTTTGATGTCAGAGTTACACAGAAGTACGAGGGATAGAGAAAGGGAAGGAGAAGGAGCAGAAGGAGAAGGAGCAGAAGGAGAAAAAAACAGGATGAAAGATAATCTTTTCCATCTGCTGATTCACTCCCCAGACGATTACAGACTACAATGGCCAGGACTGGGCCAGACAGAGCAGGAGCCAAGACTCCATGTGTAACTCCCACATGGGTAGCAGGGTTCCAAACACTTGAGCCATTTTCCATTGCTCTTTTTAGGCCAACAGGAGGGAATTGGATCAGAGGAAAGGCAGCTGGAAAAGGAACTAATGTGTATATGGGATGCCAGGGTCACAGGCTTTACCTGCTTTGCCACAATGTCAGCCCCATTACCAACCACTGTAAAGTGAACATTTAATACATCATGATGTTGTGCAATCTCTATTTTTAGTCAGTTCCAGGTTATTTCCATTTTTGTGTGCCTAGTAAAGAGCTGTTTTTATGTCTAGCTGCTGGAAATCTCCAGTCTGCACCAGACCCTGGGGATTTCCTTACTCTGGATATTTCATGTATGTGGATGATAACACCTGCTATGTTTATGTCTGCTTTCTTTTATTTAACAAAATGTCTTCATCTGTGTTGAAATGCTTGCCAGTTTTTCATTCCTTCCAACGCCTGAATCCTGTAACTTTGGCTCTATATAGGAGGAGTTGTCTGTTCGCCCATTGAAGAGCTTAGACTGTCCACCTTTTGGTCTCATGAGTAGTGCAAATGCTAACCCACAGGTACATGTGTTTGAATATTTGTGTTAAATTCTCTTGGGTATATCCCTAGGAATAGAATAACTATGTAATATGGCAATTCTACATTTGAATTTTTTGATGTGCCGCCTGGCTATTTCCTTCCTTAATCACATAAACTAATTTTACATAATATTTCCCTGGAAAATCAGTACTCTTTGAATTGAACACAGTTCTAAAAAATAAAGATGGTTAATTAGTTTATTGCTTTTATTGTTTCTTTGAACAATATGAGCATCAGGAAAAGGTTTCTTACATTAAATCACTGAGTAAGGTTATATAATAACCTGGAAGCTTCCCTGGCATGGTTGGTATTGGCAGAGGAGATTTGAGTGATGACTGTGGTCAATGAGAAGCAAGGTCTAATGTCTTCCTGATAGGGCACGGCCCTCAGATTAGGTGCTCTCTGTGAAATGGGGATTCCTCACTGAAGGTTGTTAGCAAAATCATTAGTTTAAAATAGTTGTTTTATTTACCTTTTTGTTTATGTGTTTTTAAATATAACTTTGATTCTACTTCAGAAACAGCAGAAGATAAATGAAAGGAAGAAAACAGGAGATATTTTAAAAAAAAAAAAAAAAGGGCAAAGACCTGAGGTGAGCTGAGGTTAAAAATCTAATGTAATATGAAGGAAAATATCACTCTGAAAAAAACTGATTCATGGCTATGTTAACTCCATGAAACTTCATGTTAAGTACCACTTCCAATAAACTACTCCTATGTTCATTCCATTCTCTTGATTTATTCTTACAATTAATATTTATATCCTTTTTACCATTGTCTATACCTACAATGTCATGATACATTTAATAAAAGAATGATGGCCTTGTGACTGTTGAAGGGCTATACTTTCATAACATAGGGGAAAACAGTGGAGGAGGGAAAGGGGAAGAGGGAATCCCTGAGTCTAAGGAACTATATAATGAAAATAAAAATTAGATAGATAAACAGATGTCCTTTCAGTGGCACTTACCTTATTATTAAATGTCTAAATAAAAAGCTTATTTTTAAAGAAAAAAAAACAGGGGGAGTTGGTTTGTGGTATAATGCAATAGCTGCAGCCTGCAACACCGGCATCTCATGTGGGTATTTGTTTTATACTTCCATTCCAGCTAATGGCCTGAGAAAAGCATAGGCCACTGCACCCACACAGGGGACTTGGATGAAGCTCCTGGTTCCTGGCATCAGCCAGGCCCAGTCTAGCCATTGTAGCCATCTGGGGCGTGAACTAGCAAATGAAAGCTCTCTTCTCTCCCCTTTCTGTAACTCTATATCAAGTAAATAAATAAATAAATCACTAAAAAAAAAAAACCCTAGTCATCAACTGGGGAATTTAGAAGTAAACCATAGAGGAATTTTCATAGTTGAGATTTGGGGAAAATTTTCCAATGTCAGAGAAATGTTGAGGAAATTAATGCTGTTCTAGGTAAAGCTTCTGATTCTCATCTAACCCCGTAGAGGTCTTTTTTTTTTTTTGTAATACTTTAAGGAAAATTAAATAACCCTTGAGAGCTGAAATGCAAGGATAAAATTACATATTATCTTGGCCACGCTATGTCACATTTTCTTTTATTAAAAATGAATGCATCAGTTTAGATTTATTTGACAATGGTTTATGCCTTCAGAGTCCAAGCTCTAAAGATTCATTCTGTACAGTAATACTTCAGCAAGATACATTTCCTTCTTCTGCAGGATCTCATTTATAAGCTAGGCTCACCTTCTGCTTCCTGCAGTAATAAACGTTTTTGCCTGCAAGATTTTAGATGAGATATTGTGTTCACCCTCTTATTCCCTTTCCCACCTATCACCCTGTAGGAACCGTGTTTCTTTTCGTAACTTTTCAAGGGTGTGCGGGTGAGGGGGAAACTTACTTGACTCATTTTTCCAAAGCAGATCTTTTAATGGGTTTGGAATTGCTTTCTGAATACTGTCTCCCATGTCACTGTTGAGATGTTTTGTTATATGAGAGATAGAAAATAGAAAAAAATCATTTAGATGACTGCTTTCTTGATTTCAAAAAAATGCAGCTTCAGTTCAATAGAAGATGTTTTCTCAGTTTTCTATGTCTTTGAGGCTTTTGATGTTTAAATAACTTATATAACAACTGAGAAAAAAAGTAATTAAATATACATAGCAAGCCTTGTAAAACATCTTCCACCAATCACCTTAAAACCTACTTTCGCAGGGATGATTTTTGAAATAGAAGATGAAACATACTCTCAGAGCATGCTCATTTGTGTGGGGGCATGACAAGGGGGATAGAAAGTCCTTCTTTTGCCCTTTGCAAACTCTCCTCCCTGGCTCATCCACAGACTCATTCGCTAGCTGTGGTTGGTTCAGAAGGCACAGGAAACTCTCTCAGGATACTGCTGGTGCATTCTGTAGAGTTTGTTTTCCAACAATTTCTGTCTAGTCCATGTTTGACTTGTATACAGCTTTGCTCCCAGACATGAGAAGATGCTGGTAATGTAGAGCAGTTGCCAAAACACTGTGCCTGAGAGACTAGGATGATGAAGGGCCTGGCCCTCTATTTTTTCATTTATAAAATGGAGACAATATATCTGTACTGGATTTGGTTTTAATATTAAAAGTGTTTCTGAGTGATTTGTAAGATAGTCATTACTACTTTATTGAAAATATAGCTTAGCAATAATCACTTTGACCCACAGTCTTCCAGAATGCATTGAAGTGAAAAGGCTTTTCAGAGGCTCAGCTCCCCTATCTGTCAGCTTACACTATAATCAAAACCATGAGAGATTTCACCAAAGCCCAGTTTGAAGTGCGACGCATGGAGGTAGGAAAAAGATGTTATTATTTCTCCCTTTTCCTGCTTCTCCTTGGGATGACTAATATTTTCTTTTAAGATTTATTTATTTTTATTGCAAAGTCAGATATACAGAGAGGAGAGACAGAGAGAAAGATCTTTTGTCCGATGATTCACTCCCCGAGTAACCACAATGGACAGTAGTGTGCTGATCTGAAGCCGGGAGCCAAGAGCTCTTCCAGATCTCCGATGTGGGTGCAGGGTCCCAAGGCTTTGGACCGTCCTCGACTGCTTTCCCAGGCCACAAGCAGGGAGCTAGATGGGAAGTGGGGCCACCAGGATTAGAGCCAGCACCCATACTGGATCCCAGCTCGTTCAAGGCGAGGACTTTAGCCACTAGGCCACCGCGCTGGGGCCAAAATGACTAATATTTTGACATTACTGATTCTTGGGTGTGAAAAGACTGGCAATAGAGGAATTAAATCAGACCATTTAACCAGGGGAAACATTCTCGGTTCTACTTCTCATAGTTATGTTGGGTTAAATTGTAAAATATAATTACATTGCAACTAAAAAAAAATTACATATGAACGTAACCATGCCGAACATCATATATATAGAGAGCCCACTAATGTTTTAATTTATTTCATTGTGTAAAGGGATAACTTTAGAAAGACTTTTTTTAATGTAGAAAAAATACAGGTACAAATCAATATGAAAAGCTACAGTGTTCCTACCATGTGCTGGGCGTTTTATTGGGTATCGTGAACATAACAAACTCTTTGCTGGCTTCTCATGGGAGAGAAGTAAGAAGTTTTTACAAATATCAAAACTATAAAGCATGTAGCAAGTGTGACAAAGGTTAAAAAAAAGTATTTATGGGAACAAAAAATAATGGAAGCAAGGTCTTCCTGCTGGGACCTTTATGAGGGCTTAGCAGCACAGTGGCATTTAAACTGGATAGGATTTCAACGGAAGGGACAGGTGAGGCTAAGGGGATCTAGGAGAAAACAGGGTGAACAAAGGCTCAAAAACAGCAAGTCATCTACTGGGGCTGATTGTATGGTAACAGTGTGAGGCAAGGCAGTACTGTTGCCTGCCTGGTAACACTGGGGAGGGATTATAGGAGAGGGAAGAAGAATAACAGAGAAGGAAAATTCTCAAAAGGCATAATGACCTAGGAGGAGGGGCTGCTCTAGATAAACTGAAAGAACAAAGTGTTTACTAATAGGGTAGTTGCTTGGCAGTGATTTAAAATAGTACCAATGGGGTCCAGAGCAATAACCTCCTGGCTAAAGTCCTCACCTTGCATTCCTTGGGATCCCATATGGGCACCGGTTTGCGTCCTGGCTGTTGCACTTCCCATCCAGCTCAGCTGGAAGGCATATAATGTTCCAAGGATCTTTGTCTAGATTCAGTCTGAGCCCAGCTACCTATCCTGAGTTATCCAGGATCCCAAAAGGAATTGAGTCACCTGCTACTAGTGGGAAGATAATTCACAAAGATGTGTGCAGGGTTAAGGGGAAAATTACAAGAATGATGAGGAATGCCAGGTGTGACCAGTGCTATGCTAGACTGGCCAAAGGCAGAAGTGGTTCTCAGAACCTGAAGAGTAAATAGAGTCACACCATGGTCAAAATGGGACGGAACTGAACTACGATGATTTAACTACTTTCATCTGGATCCCCTTCTGCCGTGCCATCTCCTGTCATACCTAAAGCGAGATCCGGGTACTGAGCATTCATATGGTACAAGTCCCACAGGTCAGCCTCCCAGAGCACCCAGGGAGGAGGGTACTGATGTGCATGGAGGGTTGAAGAACAGTTATGTTTTTAAGTATTTATTTTATTTGTATTTGTATGGAAGATTTACAGAGATAAGGAAGGACAGACACACAGAAAGATCTTCCATCTGCAACTTCACTCCCTAAAAGGCTACAACAGCTGGAACTGGACCAAACTGAAGTCAGGAGCATCTTTTGGGTCTCTCATGTGGGTGCAGGGGCACCCTTCATTGTTTTCCCAGGCTCTAGCAGGGTTCTGCATCAGAAGTGGAGCATCTGGGACTTGAACCACTGCTCTTATGGGATGCCACTGCTGCAAGCAGATTACCCTGCTGTGCACTGATGCTGCTCTAGAAAGATTATATTTAAGTTACTCTCCTAGTTTTTTTAGTGTAGTGCTTATCACAATGTCAAGTAAAAAGTAGATTCCATACTTAGTTGTTTAGATCCACCTATTACAATGTCAGCTTCCTGTGGGCAGCTACTTTTTGAGTCTTTGTCTGCTGTGTTTATGGTACCTGCTCAATGCCTTATGGGTGGTAGTCTCAAGAAGTAGTTACTGAATAAAAAAATCAATCAATGAATTAAAATCAATATGAATACTACATTTAATATATACTCTAAATATTTTTGTAAAAGCTCAAAAGAGTTCAAGTGAGATGTGCTTTACGTTTTGCTTTGAATTTTTTCTCAAATTATCTTACCTGGAGTTAAGCCTGTGGGATAGATGTTTGTGTTCTTAGTAATAAAAGGCTAAAAGTCCTGAATACCAATTACCATTCCACATGTAATTATGCTGGCATACATTACAGGAAATACATACACTTTCATGTTTCCAAATCTGTGACAGACTGCAAAGAACTGCATTATTTGTCTTGTGTTCACCAAACAGAGGGCAATATATCTGTATTGGTGAAAACATTTGCTTCAATCAGCAATGATATTCGTTATCAGTGAAGCATGGGGGAAGGGTCTAGAAGAATGATGTGAAGTGTGAACTGTGATGATTGGGGAGAAGGTGACACTCTATAAATCTATCTATCTTTCATCTATCTATAATAATTACTAATGTGCTAGACACTGTGCTGGGTTCCTGGGATACAATGATGAACTTATTCCTAACTCTAAAAGAATTAGCAAATTCATAATGAAAGAGGCAGACAAGAAAGGAAAATTGTGGGACAGATCTGTAGTGGAAGAGTGCTGTAGGGACAAGAGTGGGGGAGAAGAATTGACTGTAATGCTTGCAGGGGCTATCAGTTCAGACTGAGGGTGGAGTGGAGCACCAGGAAGTGCAGAGTGACAACTGGCTGAGCCCTGTGGGAAGAGTAGGAGGTAAGGTGATTTTGAGAGTATTGTAAACATAATGGGATGCCACTCAAGGGTGTGCTAGAAGATCTAATTTGCATTTAAACAGATCACTCTTCCTGTTTTGTGCAAAATGAATCCAAGAGGAGTGGAAGCATCAACCCATTCCAGAAAATATCGCAGTGTCCTGGAAGACAAGAGGGAAGATCCTATACATATTTTCAGAAAGAAATGATAGTTTGCTACTTGATTGCAGTGAGGAGGAGGAAATACAGGAAGCAAAATTTTCCCTTAGACTTTTAGCTGGAGCATCATTGTAAATGGTGGTTCTATAATTTGAGTTGTAGAAGACTAGAATGATTACGTGAGACATTATACGGCCTGACAGGCAGTTAGGTCAGGTCCTCATCGGAAAAAAAAAAAAATCCTGAAAAAGGCAGAGTGGACAAAACGCTAAATCTTTGCAGAAGCTGCTTTAGCAGGACAAAGTTGCAGATCCAATCCCTCTGAGGAGTTTCAAGATAAAATGACTAAACCCATCCTTATGGGACTTTTTTTGTTTTATCATTAGCAGGACAGACAGAATTATAATTCTAGCCTTCTGATGGATTTTGTTCCAGTCTTCTAATGGATTGCTAGCTGTTATTCTGCCTTTCTCCTAAATCGTGCATAAAATACCCCACAATGGCTAGTTTTTCATTTATTCCTCTCTTGGAGCACCCTCCCCCCATATAATTGTTTCTTTAAGAAAGTCAATTTAAATAAATTGTGCTTTGCTCGCTGTGCCTGTCAGTGTGGAAATTCTTCCATGTGAGTCAATAATCTTTATAATTCCTGCAACAGTTTTGGGGAAGGGAAATGCTTTTGGCCACCAATTTTCAAAGATATACACTAGCCATGGAAATGGTATTAAAGAGAGCTAAATACAAGGAGTCTGTTGCTCAGGGGTGAGAAGTGAACACCCAAGAAGAGCAGGTTTAAGAGTTAGCAGTGTAAGGGCCAAAACTGCGGTGTAGCGCATAAAGTCTCTGCCTTTGGCACTGGCATCTTACGTGGGTGCTGGCTCAAGTCCCAGCTGCTCTACTTTCCACCAGCTCTCTGCTAGTTCCTCTGGGAAAGCAGAGAAAGATACTTGGGCCACTGCACCCACATGGGAGATCCGCAAGTATCCCCGGATTCCTGGCTCCTGGCTTTGGACTTGCCCAGCTTTAGCCATTGTGACCATATGGGGAGTGGATGAGTAGATGGAGGATCTATCTCTCCTTCTTTCTCTGTAACTCTGCTTTTCAAGTACATAAATTGTTTTATTAAAAAAAAAAACAGACAGTAAGCAGTATTTCAGTGGTGGTGAAAGCCATAAAAGCGAATTGGATTGCCTGTGGGGAAAGCTAAATCATACATGATGTAAGGATAAAGAAGCATGCCCCCATTCCACACTCGGCTCCCTGCCTACCCTCTCTTCAGGATTCCAGCTGGAGTCAAGAGAAAGAGGAGCCACTAAAGGCAACTGAAAACAAGAACTCTGAAGAGTGGGCTGGGTACAGTAATTTAGTAGCTAAAGTCCTTGCCTTCCACACACTGGGATCTCATATGCGTACTGGTTCTAATCCCAGCAGCTCTGCTTCCCATCCAGCTCCTTGCCTGTGACCTGAGAAAGCAGATGAGGATGGCCCAAAACCTTGGCACCCTGCACCCCTGTGGGAGACCCAGAAGAAGCTCCTGGTTCTTGGCTTCAGACTGGCTCAGCTCCAAATGTTGTGGCCATGTGGGGTGTGAATCAGTGAATGGGGGATCTTCCTCCCTGTCTCTCCTCCTGTGTGTATGCCTGAATTTCCAAATAAAACTAAAATAAATCTTAAAAAAAATAATTCTGAGGGGTGAAAAAGAACCCTGGAAGACAAAAGCCTCTCCAGAAAATAATAATAAGAAGAAGAATAAGAAGAAGTTAGAATGAGAACACGAAAAGTGTCCCTTTTATTTCATGACCTGGAGTGATCTTCAGAAGCACATGTCCATGGTGGAGGCAGAAGCCAGACAAAGTAATTTGAACAAAGAATAGGGGTAAAGAAATAGAGCCAGGGATGGCCACTGTGTGGGTGTCTGGTAATAAGAAGCAAGAGAAATAAGGAGATAGCAGGTAGCGTATGTGGTTGGTGAAGAGGGGCAGTTGCTTCAGATTGGACTGGCAAAGGGTGTTGTGCTGATCAGGTGGTCAGAGACTCATGATGCTGGAAAGAAGAAACAAGAGAATGAAGTTATGAGAAGGTGAGAGGAGATGGCAACTCTTTACAAGAGGAAGGGAACAAGAAATAACAGGAAGCCAGAGAAACTCAGAAGCAGAGTTTAATGCTTGATAGTTGGAAGAAAAAATTCTTAATGATTTTTATATTTTCTTTACAAGATCTATCTTATTCTGTTATTCTATTTTTCTAAAAACATTATTTGTTGTTTACTGTGCTGTAGTGATGGACTTGGTACCCAGAACTAATAGTCACACATGTGGACTACTTCCTAATGGTGAATAGCTGAAGTTTATTAGTGGCATCAGGCTTTTTTAGACTGAGGGTCACGTAGGATAAGGGAAGAGAGTTTGAGGAGTTTACACAGTTCCCACACGCCTGTCTATAGAACCCATTAATTGTTTCTACACTCTTGCCTGGAAGTATCTCTGTTTTTCATATCCAATCAGTTGTCTTCATACAGGTATCCAATCAATTGTCCTCTTACAAATGATATCCAATCAATTGTCCTCCTACAATTTGTTTGAAGGGAAAAGAGAGAAATCCTCCATTTGCTGGTTCACTTTTCATGAGCCCACATTAGCTCTGACTGGACCAGACAGGAGCCAGGAGCCCAGAGCTCAATCTGCATCTCCCACATGGGTAATGGCAACCCAGATACTTAAGCCTCACCTGGTGCTTCTCAAAGTGCACATTAGCAGGAAGCTGGAGTCAGGAGCAGAGCTTGGGCTGAAACTCTGGCACTTGGGTACTGGACATGGATGTCCTAACCAGCCTTTTAATCACTGCACCAAATGCTGGTCCTTCTAATTCTATTGCATCCATAAGTAGGGTGAAAAATGGTTGTCAGGAAGGAGGTGTGGATTGAGTTCCAAATTTCTGGCTTAAGGCTGGCCCAGGCTTGGTCACTGTGGACATCCAAAGATTAAAACAATAGATGACAGATCTCTGTCACCATCTCTCCCCTGTGTCTCAGGAAAAAAAATGTCACAGAAAATGATGACAGCTGTAGGAGTGAAAGGGAAAATAATGAGAAAATGTGCCACTACTTGCAGTATACTGGAAACCTCAAGTTACACAATGTTGAGACTTGCAACTAGCCATAGCTGAAAATACCCAACATAGCTCAGAATGTGTCCCCACCCCCCAAGTTCTTGTAGTCATTTTTATAAAGCTACCATGGAAGTCATGCCCAAACTATCATGCATGTGACACAACACCTTTTTTATTTTAAGATTTATTTATTTTCGGGCCAGGCGCTGTGGCCTAGTGGCTAAAGTCCTTGCCTTGAATGCACCGGGTTCCCATATAGGCACCATTTTTGTTTTGCTGTGAATGAATATTGCTATATTATATATCTTTGTGCCTACACCTTTGAATTCTTTTATGGGGTGGAGGGAAGGACTTACCATAAGCCTACCTGCAACTCACAACACTGTCACCTATGTGGGAGACTTGGGTGGAGATCTGCACTTCTGGCTTCAACCTGGCCAGGTTCTGACTATGGCAGGCATTTGGGGAATGAACCAGCAGATGAAAGACCTCTCAGTCATTCTGTCTCTTTTTCTGTTACACTGACTTTCAAATAAATAATCTTCCAAGGAATAAAAAAGGTATGAAAGAAAGAGAAGAACAAATAACAGCCTTAACTCAGATCTTGACATGTATTAAAATCATAAGGAAATGACATAGAATATGATAGCCAACTTATTTTGTCAGGTATCACATGATTGAGGAGAGCAAACTTCTCATAACTTCATTCTCTTGTTTCTTCTTTCCAGCATCATGAGTCTCTGACCACCTGATCAGCACAACACCCTTTGCCAGGTATCACATGATTGATTCAACAACAAGCAAAGTTATTCTGTGTTTACTCTGAAGTAGATCACATTATTAAGACTTATCTAAAGTCAGTTTCTATGTCTTTCAAATACATTCTAACATTCTCAAAGAATTTCTTCTCCACATAAAACTTCTACATGTCAAGAAACTGATATACCGAGGAAGGAAGAATGGGAGGGAGGGTTTTCTACTTGTTTTCTCCCTTTCTTGTCTGAAACACAAATTTCAAAGATTCTACTACTGTTAAGAGTCTTAAACTCCAAAGTCATGATTCTTGCTTGCTCTTTCTCTTGAGAGTGCCAGGGTACAAGGTGGCAGCAGGTTCATGAAACTGCTGACCAGGAGAGCAGAGATAGACAGTGCAGGCCAACAGGGCAGTGCAGCCTGAGCTGGTGGGCCAACGTATAGGCAGGAGGAGAAGACTGGGAAATAACGATGACCTCACACCAGGGATCAGACACCAGGGGGTCTTGAGCTTCTGACCACAGTAAGAAGCTGGGAAAACTTAGTGGACAGGAGTCGGACCAGCCAGCTGCAGGTGGAGAAAAAAAAAAGTGCACTCAAAATGTC
Organism: Ochotona curzoniae; assembly: GCF_017591425.1. Taxonomy (NCBI): domain Eukaryota; kingdom Metazoa; phylum Chordata; class Mammalia; order Lagomorpha; family Ochotonidae; genus Ochotona; species Ochotona curzoniae. The sequence continues at coordinate 33,950,060 of NW_024466502.1, read as the reverse complement.
AACAAAGCTTTATCCTTGGTGGAAATTCTCTGTCTGTCCCTGCTGCTGGGTCTTTCTCAGGCTGCAGTGGTAATGGTCTAAATAAGCAACACAAGACACAAGACTGAAGGCAGGAGCTTTTCCCTTAGAGTTGCCCAAGAAAGAGATGCGTATCAGTTTTTCCACAGATCATTCACTCTGAGGTTTTCAATCTGAGATAAAAATTCTCCTAGGTTTGTTCTTACTGAATGGATTAGGATCCCAAGCACATAGAATTTTCTTAATTAACTAGGCAATTGTGTTCTGACCCATTGTAAGCGAGACCTGCAAAGTCCATCTTCTGACAATAGGATGTTATGTCCTTCAGAAACCAAAGGCATTTTCTTATCTCTCCCACACTGCACACAGAAGACAGGGACAAAGACAGAAAACACAAATGAGGCAGCCCTATAACTATTTCCTTGTTCTAATTCTTCACTGCTCTACTGTTTAGTCCCAACTCTTCAGCGCCTGCAAATTTTCCCTCTAGGTCAGTATTTCTGGGTATTTATAGCTGGAAGCCAAATCTGAGAATAATAATAGTTATCTTTAAAATAATTCCCCCCATAGAGAAGAGGTATATTCAACGAATAGTTGACTGGTTTAATTTATAAATACTTTTTAGTATTAGCAAGAATAAGCACTTACTACATGTCAGGCTCTGTGTTTCATAGTCTTCATTTCAAAGTATCTTCATGACATTTTGATACTAGCAATTTTATCCTCACATTACAGAAAAGGGCTGCAGAAAGGATAGGTAGCCCCTTCCAGTGAGTGCCAGTCACACAGGCTGGGAGGTTTGCAGCTGGAATTTGAGCTCTGAGACAGCTCATACTCTCAGTCACTTGAGTTCCAAGTGCTCCATGGGAAACCTCCTAACCTCAGACTCTGAGGGAAGGACATCGGGCATATAGAATCTAGGCTTGAAAAAAAAAGTTCTGTCTTATCCATATCACTTTAGAGCCAATCAGCTGCTTGCAGGTAAAGCTGAATGTCTCCTTCCCAACCTCTGGCTGCAGAAACATATCAAGGTGGAGATGAACATAAACTTCACACATTTTATGGCTGCAGAAGTTGCTGCCAACAATCTGGATGAAGAATGGAAGGGTTATGTAATCATAATCAGTAGTTCCAATGACAAAGAAGGTTTTCCCATGAAGCAGGGTGCCTGGGGCTAGTCACCTGCTACTGACTGAGGGGAATTCCTATTACATACCAAGAAGAATTGGAGAAAGAAAGTATAAATTTATTAGAGGCCATATTGTCAACAGCAATTTGAATGTTCTCAATTTGGTTATTGTATATTAAAAAAGTTTAAAACTATCAAAAAAAGAAGAAAAAGAAGAAGCTATTTATTAATGGATATAAGAACTCCCAAAACAAAGAAAATCTGTATATATTTTTAAAAACAGGATAACATATTACAAACAAGATAGGGGTGTTACCAGAAAGGAGAGGAATTTGTTATTAGGTAGCATGATACTGCAGTTTCAGTTTTCAGGTTTTTCTCCCCATACTCCTTTATTTACTCCTAGTACATGCTGAGTGTTGTTATATATTTGATTATAAAGGAGTGAACTGATCAGTCCTCATCTCAGTTGTTTCAGAAGAGACATTAAACATTTAATATTAAGTATAATCCCACTAGGACCAAGCATAAGCCTAGTGGTTAAGCCACCAGCCTGTCTCCCACATCTCAGTATCTAGATTCAGATCCTAGCCTTGGTTCATGACTCTGGATTCTTGTCTGTGCAGACCTCTGGTGGGGAGACATGAGCTGTCTCATCAGCTGCTAGATCTAACCTTGGCCTAACCCTAGTCATTGCAGGCATTTGGACAGTAAACCAAGTCTCTGTGTATCTCTCTTCCTTTCAAACAAATGTTAAAACATAAGAACACATATACAGTTCCCCAAAAAGACAAAGTTAGAAAACATAAAAGAGGGCCCAGTGCGATGGCTCATTGGTTAAATCCTCACCTTGCAAATGCCAAGATCCCAAATGGGCACTGGTTCCTGATCCACTTCCCATTTAGCTCCCTGCTTACAGCCTAGGAAAGCAGTAGAGGATGGTCCAGAGCCTTGAGACCCTATATCTGTGTGGGAGACCCAGAAGAAGCTCCTGGTTCCTGGCTTTAGATTGACCCAGCTCCATCTGCTGCAGCCCTTTGAAGAGTGAATCAGAGGACGGAAGATCTTTCTTTCTGTCTCTACTTCTGTCCATAACTATGATCTATCTTCCCAATAAAAAAAAATAAATCACAAAAAGGGATAAAGTAAAAACTTCAGGAGAACATATTCCAAGCACATATGGAGGGAATTAATGAAGCATATGTGATTTTAAAAAGAGAGAAAGATACTCTAAGAAACAATAAAGGGAGTGTTTCCAAAGGATAGAAAAAGGAAGGCGACAGGTAGCCTTTCCAAGGGTTAGGTACTATGACCTAAAGGATGACTGGAGTCAGCAAAGTGTTTGGATAAGAGAGTTTCAGGCAAAGAAATCAGAATTGCCAGTATCAAGGACCCAAAGCTAAGCCGATATGACTGAGAATAAGAGCAGAGACAATCAGGACAAGGTGAGGTTCAAAAACTAATCACTTAAACTGATGAAGTAAGCTGATGCTTTGCAATCTGTCCTCTGCAGAGATCCACAATGCAAGGGACTAAGTGTAGCCCCCAGTCAACTGTCCACAGAGAACTAATTTCCACCAACAACCACATAGGGGAGCATGGAAATCGATCCTTGCTCATTTGAGTCCTGAGATGACGCAGTGAGACCGAGCAGAGAACATCATTAAATCATGTCCAGAATCCTACTATCATAAGCCATTATTTTAAACCATCAAGTTTTGGAAAAGATTTATTACAGGACAAGAAGTAACTAACACAAATGATAATACCAGTATTAGTAATAATTATTATAACATCTCATGTTTATGTAGTATTGCAAACCTTTCCAAAGAAAGGTCAAGTTACAAAATAGTAAAATCAGGGGAAAAAAACTTTCTTCTCCCACACCATAGCAGCTGCATTTGAAAGTACCACCTGCATTCTCAACAAGAAAAAAATTATATTTATTCACTTGGCTTCTATTACCTAAACTCCCATCTCTAAAAACATTTGAAACATGGTACCTAGCAAGGGAGTTATTTTATTCTTTGTGCTAAGCTATTAGTAAAGAGGCAGGTTTAAACCATCTGGCCTGGATGTTCTTTAGGACTTCGAATTTATAGCAGCCAGTTGGATTTCTTACCCTGTGCTGGGATTTCCTAATCCCTGTATCAATTCCCTCTCCAAGAGAGGGACATGGATTTTAAGCTGTCAATCAGTATTTTTGCCAGTTGTAATATAAGGGATAAAATTTAATAAAAAAAAATTAACATAAGTCCAGAGCTCAGACTGGGCAAGACCACAAAGAATTTTTCTAAAAACCTTTCCCAGAAGGAGCTAATTACTGTGGGAGAAACTAATCTTTCGTGTTTGGCTTGAATAACTACAAAAACAACAAAATGCAAATATTTAAAAAGTGATAGAAAAAATTAAAGAAGGAAAAACTTTGATTGTAATCTCGGGGGAAGGGGCTAAGTTTTTCCCTTAAAAATGAGACTCTGTAAATGTGTATACTCACCCATAAGCATTCATAAGAGAAAGGCTAAGAAATAGACTAAAGTTCATTCATTTTGCACGTAGCTATTGAGCATCTAATGTGTACTAGCAGAATACTGACTGCACAGGATATATGACAGAGTAAGACAAACACAGTTTCTACCTGGTACAACCTAAATTTCACTGGGAGAGACAAATGCTAAAACAATAAACAACAAATAATTGCAGGTTATATTGGTGATTGAAGGAGGAAATGTTTACACAAGAGGTTCAAAAGAGGCTAGTTTAGGAATTACAGAAGATCACAGCAGTTCTATCAGGAGCTGGGAGAGAATTTTTCAGACAAAGGAAATAGCAAACACAAAGCTATGAAGCAAAAAAGACTATGGAATGTTTTACAACTATTGGTGAGCCTCGTAGTAGTATAAAATGAAAAAACAATGTGGTCATAGGTGACATCTAAGGCATTGGGTAGGAGTGGAATTTTACTTTGAACTGAAACGGAGAGTCTGGAAGTCTTTTAAGGTCCAAACGGAATGCATTGGTTCCTGTTTTGAATATATCACTCTATTGGATGTATAAAGAATAGATTGTAAGCAAGAATAACCACGGTTAAATGGACTATAAACCTATTGCATTACTCTAGGCTAAAAATTATGATGGATTGGAGCAGAAGTGGGAAAACACAAGAAGAATGCTGGACGAGTTCTAGAAGTAAAAATGTGAAGAACTTGAAAGTGAATTGGACGTTAGGCCTAAAGGAAAGGACAACTAAGAATATCTTCGGGTTTGGTGCTTGATATGTGAACATGGCACCATGAAATATGTACGTTGGGAAATCCCTGTGAAGAACTGCGCGTTGAGAAAATCAGGAGATAGGTTTTGAACATGTGAAGTAGTGAGATTCCTGAGTTGTTCAGGTAAAATTATGATTTAGGATAGTAGAGCTATGAGTTTGATTATATATTATAAATGTCATATCCATTATTAATACAAAGGCAGTCATAATCTATAGTTTGTCTAATATAACAACACATGCAACATGGGAACCATGTTTGGCAATTTTATCCTTTGGTTTTCAGAGAACTGACATGTAGTGTAGACCACTCTTGGTTATTTTTCACTTTTAATTGTTATCTAAACCCAGTATCACCTAAACTCATTTTTCAGTCTCATGCTTTCTAATTTTTGAATGTTTTAATTAAAATAATATTATAATCCTCTATTATAGAAACAGGGCCTTATACAGTTATAGAAATGGAGAGAAGTCTAACATTTATAGATCATTTACTGCAAAACAGATGGGGCTTTAATTCAAGATTTCATGTAAATTTGCAACAAATTTCTTAGATTACTTCCTTTTTGCAGGTGACAAGGCTGAATTCCAAAGCAAAAAAATGACTTGTCCCATGGCATATGGGCAGGATTTGAAACCAAGTATTCTTTTGGCATTAAAAGCATTGCTTTGGGCCCAGTGCGGTAGCCTAGTGGTTAATGTCCTCGTCTTGTACGTGCTGGGATCCCATATGAGCGCAGGTTCTAATCCTTGTGGCTCCACTTCCCATCTAACTTCCTGTCTGGGAAGCTGGAAAAGCAGTGGCCTGGGAAAGCAGTAAAGGACAGCCCAAAGCCTTGGGACCCTGCACCCATGTGGGAGAACTGGAAGAGCCTCCTGGCTCCCGGCTTTGGATTGGCTCAGTTCCGGCCACTGTGGCTGGTTGGGGAGCCACAACGGACAGAAATTCTTCCTCTCTGTCTCTCCTCCTCTCTGTATATCTGATTTTCCAATAAAAATAAATAAATCTTTTCTTTTTTAAAAAAAGCATTGTTCCTTCTTCACCGAGGCTATAAAACCCAGAGCTGCTGCTTTTGCTTCTCTTTTTAATTCCAAGTTTCCCTCACTGTTTTTATATCTCTTATTTATCGGCTCAACTAAATTCCACAGACACTGAGGGTACCCTGCAAGCTTGTATTGCTGCTGACTGCATTTCTGCGGTTCTGTACATGCTCTGTTCTTCCTCCGCACCACTGGACGGCATTCTGCCACTGTGCTAGCTGCTTGCTAAAGGGAAATTTCCAATATCCCTCCTTTAGAATTTCATAAATGGCCACTATTGCCTTGGAAATTTTCTGGACCTCTGTACCCAATGAGGACTGGCTATTACCTAAACTGTTAATTTTCCTCTAGCTGTAAGTCACAGGAAACCAGATCCATTACGTTTGAGATTTGGTTAATGGAACAAGGAACTTGATTTTAAAAAAAAAGTTCTCTTTGTTCTCCCATAAAATGTTTTATTGCCACATTTCTTATTCTCTCATTTCACTTTTAATCTCATTATCTTCTATGCTATATATTAGATAATATAATGCCCTTTTCTAGTCTCAGCACTTTTCCCATATTGCTGGGTTTTTTTTTTTTTTGCTTCTTTGGAATAGTACTTCTCGAACCCCTTAGTGCTTATTAATTTGCTTAAACAATTAACAACTCCAGCACAAGACTTGAACATCTTATATCAGGAAAAAATTAATAGTTGTCATTGAGAGATCCAACTTTCATAATTAGGTCACAGGGATGACACATTATTATTATTGGTTTAAGCAAACCTCTTTGTTGCTATTTCTATGTATCTGTCCCTATTACAAGCTATGAGCTATATATTAACATTCCTAGCCAGCCTGGGAAATAGGTATTATTATTATTATTATTATTAGCATTATCTGCTTAATACAGCTGAAGAAATCACTGGCAATAGGGAAAAGATTCAGAATAGAAAATCTATCTCCACTTTTGCACATGGAAATAGAAGTTAACCCTAACTACCTGATGGAACTTTACATTTGGGGTAGCATATGATGGAAGAGGAAAGGAAACCAGCAATGGAGTCTCTTACTGCATAAAGGTATGGAGTGTTTCCAGGCAGAACAGAGTGGAGTTCCAGATGAAAAGAACTGAGGAAGTGGGCATGACTTACTCTAAATTCAGTGAAAGTGTCTGTAAAGGAAGACAAACTTACTTGTGAGGGTAGACTTCTTTGGTGCCCTTCCTTTTGATAACAAAGTACACATTTTATGCTGGCTAGCAGCTTCTATTCTGCCAGCACTCTAGTAGAAAAATTTGCACATACCTGCAAAATGTGGTAGGCTTGTCTGAAGAGACCAGAGAGACCAGTGGCTCCAGGAAACGTTCAAGTCCCATGTTGGGATTAGCAGTGTCCTTGGGCAGTCCCAGAGGGAGCACACTTCCAGGGGTGTCCTAAAGAAACAGAAGATAAAACCCAATAACCCTGAAATAAAGTGGAAACTGTTTCCCTGGAAAGGAAAGGTAGAACCAGGAAATGTTTGCATTTCATAACATGTGTGAATTACACACACCTTGCCACTTACATGGCCACAGACCCAGCTCTTGCCAATGTAACATAAGAGGTGGTCAAGTACAGAAGATGCTAAAATATACAATATGCCATAGAGGTGTCATAATAATCCTGAACATTTTAAAAATTAAATATGAAATCATGCTCATATCTTGTCGTGCTCATATCTTGTCATGCTCATATTGTATATTACAAAACGTAGGAGGTTAGCATTTGATGTAGTAAGTTAAAAAATACAACTTAGGATAGGATGCTCACATCTTATATCAAACTTCCTGGGTTTGAGTTCCTTGCAAGGATGAGGTAAGAATGATGAGAGAGTTCCTCTCACATGCATGTTTTTTTAGCATCTTCTGCACTTGACCACCTCTTATGTTACATTGGCAAGAGCTGGGTCTGTGGCCATGTAAGTGGCAAGAGACCAGAAAGATAAATATACATATTCATATACATATACTTATATATATATGCTCCCTTAAGCCTATCTATTAGGGCCAGAAGAGGTCCGTAAGACTACATCCCATGATGATACCCACATCTTTAGAGTGGCAGTGAGGCTCAGGTTTTAACAAATGAAGTTTTTCAGGACATAAACATTTATACCGTAGTATTTTCCATGTTTAGAATCCTGTGACACCAGCATCCGATATGGACACCAGTTTATGTCCCAGCTGCCCACTTCCAATCCACATCCTTGCTAATGACTTGGCAAAAGTAGCAGAAGATGGCCCAGGTTTTTGTGTCCCTGCTGCCACCCATGAGAGAGACCTGGCTTTGGCTTTGGTCTGGATGCACCCTGGCCATTACAGACACCTGGAGAGTTTACTAGCCTGGATGGAAGGTATTTCTCTCTCTCCTCTCTGTAACTCTGACTTTCTAAATAAATAAATAAATAATTTAAAAAAAAATCCTTAATTTTCTCTGATTTTCTTATTACATATAATCAAGATTCCTTATACAATACAAATGTATGTGTTTGTGTGTAAAACAGCATTATGCCTGCATCTGCAGCCTTCTCCACCACCTGTCCTGTAGATGACTAAAGCTGAAATCACTGAGAGCCAATTGCAGTTCTTTGACCTCAGCATCTTACTTCTGTGCACATGTCAAGATATGAAGTGTTTCCCACCTTCTGTATGACCTCATGGAAATGGCATATTTTCCTATAAGTTCCCAGAGTCTCCTGTATTCTGCTGAATCACTTGCATGGGGTTGAGAGCTGAGAACCAGCTGACGATTTTGTCACTGGGCAGGGGAACAGAAAGAAACAGTGTGGACGTCTCAGAGGTGCATGCCTCCTTGCTACAACATGAGTTTTCATAACTTGAACTGACTTTAATGCTTGATTAATTAGAAAACATTATTTATATTTTGTAGATCGCACTGGTTGTAATTGGATAGGGACTGTGAATTAGCATCTATCAGACCAAAGTGGCGGTTCTGATTACAGTCAGCTTTGTTTAAGTGACTAGGTAATAAGAGGATGGGTGATGAAGGTGATGGGAACTGTTTTTAGATCAGCATTGTGGTTATGGTAGTTCCAGTTGTAACTGCAGAATAAAAATTTGTCCTGCAGTGAAATAGAACTGAACCTCCAAACATGTTGGGACTTACTTAAAGGGGGATTTCTTTTAGTCACCAAAATAGTATAGGTGGGAAATTTAATGATCATCACTGGGTAGAAACCAGAGGTGCTAAACTTCCTGTAATGTGCAGAAAAGACCTAGACAAGGAAGAAGTGAATTGTCCCAAATTTAATATAACAATAGTCGCACTTGCATAATCTGTTCTGTTCCAACAAAGACAAGGCAGTTGGGGAAAAGGCAATGTTTGAGTTCATAGCTACATATAAAACTGGTAAAAGAAAACTTTCCTTACTTATATTTTGAAGTCTGAAATTCTACGGCTTCTTTATCCTCTTTCTTACAGCAATAAAAACTATTCTTTTCTTCAAATCTGCTTTTACATAATAGGAGGTTTCTTAGGAAGGGGACTAACAAGCAGGAATGGCAGTAAAAAGGAAGTGCTTTCCAGTACTAGGCCTGTTACTGATTCCCTTAACCAGAAGTCAGGTTTATTGTCTTTGTCAGTTTTCACCTCTGCTTTGGGCAGCTTTCCAATGCCAAGGAAAACCAAAGTGTGCATGAGGAAAATGTTGGCCAATTTATACTTCTTCTCAATGTTATAAATAAATCTGCAAGTGCATTTAGCTTGCCTTCACTTTAGGATATAGTTTAGCTTGGTAATCTTATTGTCTCCAGTCACTTTAAATTACATACACACACACACACACACACACACACACACACACACACCACTTTTCTTGCTGATGGAAACCCAATGCCCATGATGATCATCCATTCTGGAAGTTAATCTGTCTTTTCTCCAGTTACTTTTAATTTTTTTTTTTCATGATTCACAGTGATTACTTTATCCTACAATTTCACTCTAAATCGAAGCATGAATTTGTTTTCATTTATTTTGAAGTATTTTAGAATAATGTGTGCTTCTTTAATTTGAGGTCTCTTTGTTCACTTCTGGAATTCTCTTAATGGTTTTCATATCTAGAACTCTACATTCTGTCCTTTATTTCTCTTAACTCTTCATTTACTATTGTTTATATTGTCATTGCTCTGTGCTGTGCTCTGGTTTATTCACACAGTGTTATCTTCTATTCCCTAAGTTTTCTCTGCTATATGTAAGCTATTATTCATTACTGGTATTCTTTACTTAATGAAGCGATTTGTTTTTATTGAAAATGAACATTTACAGAAAGAAGGAGACAGAGAAAGATCTTCCTCCCACTGATTCATTCTGTAAGTGGCTGCAACGGCTGAAGCTAAGCTGAACCGAAGCCAGGAGCCAAAAGCTTCTTCCAGGTTTCCCACTTGTGTGCAGGGTCCCGAGGCTTTAGTCCATCCTCTGCTGCTTCCCCAGTCCATAAATAGATAGCTGGAAAGGAAGTAGAGCAGCCAGGACATGAACCAGTGCCCATATGGGATCCTGGTGTGTGCAAGGAGCCATGGAGCTGGACCCATCTATGTTCTTTTTAAAAGTGATTCTTAGTTTTCTTTTTCATTTCTTCAGCGACACATTAGTCATTCAGTAGTGTGTTATTTAACTTCCTGGCATTGTTGATTTCTTTTCTTCTTCCTGTTGTTTTTGTTTTGTGGCTTTTCATTTAAGGGGATGTACAGTAACTGCAATGGAGACTATCATATCCAATAACATATTATTTAACTTCATGGTGTTATAATTTCTATTTTTCTTCCTGATGTATATATATGCATACATATATGCATATGTATACATATAAAGGAATGTGTAGTAACTGTGTAATGGAGACTATCATATCCAGATATGAGGATACAATGTTGTATGCCTCTCTACTTCCATTCAAAGAGGACTCCCAATGAAACTAACTATATCTTGACAATAGGATGCTGGACTGTCTGCCATTGGCCATGCCCACAATGATGGACATATGACTGTTTATGAAGAACTGTACTATGGTAATTTTATGGTGGAACTCAGTAGTGGAGGGAGGCGTATTGGAGTGGGGGTAAGTGAAATCCCAGGGCCTATGGAACTGTACCATAAAATGATAATTTTAAAAAGTGACTGTTGTATCCCTTACATAACTTATAAAAGGTGCAACTTTTTAGTTTTAATGTTTTGATCATTAAAATAAATTCTCTTTGTTTCAACCGTGTTAATATTAACATCCCCATTCAGGGGCAGATAACATGACTCAGCAGGTTAACCTGCCACTTGTAATGCCAGCATCCCCTGTTGGACTGCTGGTTTGAATCCTGTCTTCTCTGCTTTCCACGTTCCATTGATGCCTCTGGAAAAGCAGAAGAAGATACCCCAAGTACTGTGATGTTTGCCATCCATCTGGGAGACCAGCATGGACCTCTTGGTACCCGCTTCAGCCTGGCCCAGATCTGGATGTTGTAGGCATTATATCTGTATCTGTGGTTTATTTATGATATGTTGGCCTCATGGCAGGAAAATTCCTGTTTTCTCATTTTAGGCAGGGAATCAATTTCCTGATTTGTACAAATTTTCCTCTTGGGTCTTTGCGAAGTATTTGGCCTCCAACTATGGTATACTACTACCTCATGAACAATTTACCTTTAACTCCTTTTTACATTGAGCCTCCTTCATTTATGTAACCAGGAGATTTTTCCTCATGTTGCCTATATACTATTAAAATAACTGAAAATATTTCATCCAAATTTCAGTGTTGTTATTGTTGTTGAAGGAGTAGAGAAAATTTCCCCTCTGCTTAGCCTCCTATAACTAGAACTCATTCTAATTCTCTTATATCTTTTTTTACAAAAATGATTTTTTTACTCTAGAACAGCTGAGGTGTCTAACATATGCTTGTGGAATAGTATAATCAAAGTGTACCTCATATTTTGGATAAGATGAACCTTGCATAAAGAAGCTTTAAATTAACCTTGTGGAGAATACATAGAGGAAGAGACTGGTATGGTTTTTGGTAGAGTGTCAATTTGTTTACTCCATTTACAGTAGGATTTTTCTTTTGTGCCCACTATGTAATTGCCTGGTAGGCTTATCTGAGAAGCTGATTCTTCATAGTGCAGTAATTAAGTGAAACAGTCCTGTACTTTTATTGCAGCAGATTCTGGGTTTAAATTCCAGTTGTGTCACACTGAAATGTTCAAATCACACAATATAAGCACTCAATGATGAATCACTTGTTGTAGAATTAAACAAATGGATAAACGATCTTTCTGAGTATTGGTTTCCTATGAAAAATGTGGCTAATAACAATAACAATCTCATAGGGCTTTGAGAATTAAGCAAGTTCATTTCCATAAAAAATGCAGCATAATATCAAGCATGGATTGTTAATTATTTTTATTTCATACAGTTACTTGAAATATATATTCCAAGGATTGGACATGAAAGAATTTAAATAATTATGTAATCCCTTGGTCTTTTATTTCTCCTATTATTTTCATTATTTTTGTCTTCTTGTGAAAAATGTCTACTGATCATAGGGCCATGCTCAAAGGCAGCATTTAAGAACCCAATTTGAATTCTTAGTTCTGCCATTTCCTTCCCAGATTAAATCTATGAAAAAATTTTTTGGAATTTTTATACATTTATAATGTATATTTATAATGTATACATTTATAATGTATAATGTATATTTATAATTTGTACATTTATAATGATGAAATGGTTCTTCTCTAAGCATTTATTACATTATTAGAAAAACTAAACCAAAACAGCAGAAGCTATACTGATAGAAATATTTTATTATTCTATAAAACAAAAGGCTTTCCTGATTTAATAGATATTAAAAATGAGGGAGAAGTAAAAATACAAATTTCTTTGAGTCCTTTCTGATTTTCACTTATTACCTTTTTAAAGGGAGTTAAAATATCTTAAAGAAAATTAGATCATTATACAGTTTTTTGCTATTATATTCCCTTTAATATTCAGCTACAATTTATGTAATTTAAACTATAAATTTTGGAATTCTATTTTACTCGAATTTCCCTGCTTGATAATAAATACAGAAACTTACAGTGCCATCTTGTGAAAAAGATGCAGAACTGCACTGTAGTAAGCTGAACCATCCTGGAGAAAAAAGTATGCAACTCAAAAATCTCGCACATAATAAAAGTTAATCAGCATATTTCTGTTAACTCGAAAATGTAATATTAAAAAAATAGAATCCAGAGGGATTCAACCCTCCCAGATATTTCTGTAACCTAGATAATAGCTGGGAAGGAAAGGTCAATATACAGAATTGAAACGACATTAAAAGAAATTATCAATTTACAAAGTGCTTTTAATTCAAAGGAAAAACAGAGACAAAAATTATGTCTGTTATTCTGATTTACAAAACTCTCTACATGATTTAAATAGAAATGTGGCTAAGCTCAACTGAAAGAAGAGAGTGTTTACAGTTGTGCCATGAAATCGTCAGCACCTACGCAAGGCAATGACATTCTTCTGTTGTCACAGAAAGAGAATCTGAGAAGCTGACAGAGGTTATTGCACCTTAAGGAAGAGTTACAAGTGAAACTGATTCCTGAATCTTTAATGTGTTAAAGAACCACACCGGAAACGATTGCTTTCAGGCTCAGCTTGAAGCACATTCCTGGCAAGTTCAAGGTTTTCTGAATGATCTGATAAAAGATACAACAGCTACTGTTTGCCCACCGATTTATGAGCACCACCTTGGAATATTCATCATATTAGATCACGTGTGTACCTGGATATTGACAATAACCATGCATGGCCATGAGTGTGCTATGGAGAGATATGGAGAGGACACCAATATAAGAACTGGATTTGTATTTGGGATTTTATGAAGGGCCAAGTAAGAAGAACAAAGCAAGATTGTTTTTGTTAGCATGGGCTACCAGACAGAAAACAAAGATGAGACACAATCTGGGGAGCAGTGATGATTTCAATTGGGAGGCAGTGGTGAGGTGAACTGCATGGTAAATAACACTTTAAACAGGAATCTCATTTTTCAGTGCTCTTTTTGATGGCCAAAAGATAGCTTTTGGAAAGTGTGTTGAAGAAAATTCCAAGAACAAAAGAAAGATGTGAGAACAGTAATAACAAAAAGCTTCATACTTCATTTGAAAAAAAAGGCCTTATGATCCTGCTTCTATACCAATATTTGAGCTCCTCCCTTGATCTAAAGACTCATGAGGAAATCATGTCAATGAGATGGTTTAATTGTTTCTCCTTCTTCATACATGTTTAAGGAAGCAGCCACAAGTGTGTAGTGATGCAGGAAACTGAAGGAATTTCACTCCAGAAACCTTCCCTTGAATTTTCTTGCCTTCATGGATTTAACTTAGATCCTTTAATACCATAATAATTTGGTTTTGTATTGAATGTCCTTTGGGCTTTCATTGTCATTTATTTTTTTAAGAAGTTTTCTATGAGTTCAAAATAATCCTTTTGGTGAACAGGCAATTCAATTATAGTGACAGCATAAAAGGAACTCAATATGATACAATTCTCCATTGAGATCAGATTTACTGCTAAACCTAGATGATTTTATAAAACCAAAATTTGTATTTGCATTTTGAGAAACTTGACTGAGAGTCTTGATCAGAATCCAGTGCATCAAATAAAAGTGAATCTCATCTAAATAAGAAAGAGATGAATTAAGAGTATAAATTACTATTTCAGGGACATAGTCACCCTGACACAGACATTTATGCAGGTTCAAAAGCAGGACTATTAGATAGTATAATACCCCTAATATCTTCTCACTCGTAGAGGAGAGGAAGAGCTTTCCCATGAGGTGAAAGGAAGGCTCAGTTAACACACACATTCTCAATGTTGCCACAAAGGTAAGTTGCACTGTATTTTATTTTACATTCTCTGAAGCTCTGTCTGAATTCAGATATGCCGCTACTGTTTAATGGCAATAACACTTTTTCCTCTCTCAGTTATGTTCAATCTGCTAAACGGAGTAATTTAGTATCTTTTTCCTAGGCTATCAGGGAGATGATTGTCTGGCCTATTTTAAGCTCTTCATGGCTAGCTATTATTATTATATAGAAACAATCAGTATACAAATGTATATGCTTATACACTCTTGTACTTCATAAAATGAGAGCATAAAATTGGTCGTTGCATGTCTAGAAAATGAAAGTTCTATTGGGTGACTGATGACCAAAGAGGAGGTGTTAGAATCTGTACAATGATGACATTATGTAAAGGTTTATTGGAGTTTGCAGACAGAGGGATAAAAATATTAGATGTTCAAAGGTAGTTTACTAATTTCTCAGAAATTCATGGTAGGGATTTAGAATGGGAACAAGAATACTGAAATGAATCGGCTGCACCCTACGGGAGAATGAGGAAGTGACACAGATCAGAAGGGTTTGGGAGACCTCCCCCTTCATGTATCAACTGTAACTCTTCAGTGAAGTTAATGGCTTAACTTGCTATATTATTGTGTTTCTTTTTGAAATGTGGTCCTGTGACTAGTGGTACAGGCCCTTCAGGGAGCCTGTTGGAAATGCAGAATCTCAAGGCAGAGGAGCAAGAGGGCAGCTGAGTGAACTGCTCAAGTGAGCAGCTCTCCATAGAGGCACTATGAGTGGCTGATCATGTATAAAATAACCTTACAAGGGCAAAGGAGGCCCACAAGAAATTACAAAACCTATTTTTAATTTAATAATAAGAAAGGATGCATTGAAGAACAGAAAGATTCACTGAAGATGCAGAAACGAAGACTTGCCCACATCACCACTCCTCCAGTCCCAAGTAGCCAGTGTGGAGAGATGCCCCTTGCTCAGGGGAGGGAGGAGTAAAGCCCAGCCTATAGCCTTAAAATCCAGTACCAGGTCTACTCTGCTGAGATCTAGAATTGGATAGGACCCCAACACGAGTCCATGCAGAATCAGCCTTTCACTAGGGTCCACCTGCACACTTTGCCACCTTTCCTTAACCTTCAATCCACAAATAGCAGGACTCTAGCCTCTGCAAGTTAGTTTGGCAAATTGAATTTAGAGCTTATGTTGAAGCTCAGCCATGGCATCGGGTAGAAGCTTGACAAAGAATTCAAAAAATGCTTATATGAGTGGTGCGTGGCAAATGAAAGGATATAGACACTTGAACAAAGCTTTTAAAAAGGCAAGATGTGAATTTAAAAATCAGAAAAAAAAAATCTGAAAAAAAGAACCGAAAGACATCTTGGATACAAAAACTGACCTAAAGTAACCAATAAGAAAATCACATAAATAAAATCAGAGATGATAGGGCCCGGCGCGGTGGCGCAAGTGGTTAAAGGTCCTCACCTTGCACTCCCCCGCGATCCCATATGGGCGCTGGTTCTAATCCTGGTGGCCCCGCTTCCCTTCCAGCTCCCTGCCTGTGGCCTGGGAAAGCAGTCGAGGACGGCCCAAAGCTTTGGGAACCTGCACCCGCGTGGGAGACCCGAAAGAGGCTCCTGGCTTCGGATTGGCATAGTATCGACCCGTTGCGCTCACTTGGGGAGTGAATCATCGGACGGAAGATCTTCCTCTCTGTCTCTCCTCTCTGTATATCCGCCTTTCCAATAAAAAAATAATAAAAATAAATCTTTAAAAAAAATTAAAAAAAATCAGAGATGATAAAGGAGATGTTATAACTAAGAGCACAGAGGAACAATCATCACAAAGGACTAATTATGAACAAGTATATGCCAACAGATTGGAAAGCCTAGAAGCACAGGCTAACTTTCTGGATACATTGAACCATAAAGACAGGGATAGATCAGTAACAAATGATTAATGATTAATTTGATTAAATGATTAATTTGAATCATAATCAAAGGTCTTCCAACATAGAAAAGTGGATTAAAAGTCTTCATAACCAAATTCCACCAAACTTTTAATGAAAAAATGACAGGACCTGGAACGGTAGCCCAGCTGCTGAAGTCCTCGCCTCCCATGTGCCAGGATCCCATTTGGGCACCAGTTCTGATCTCGGTGGCCCCACTTCCCTTCCAGCTCCTTGCTTGTAGCCTGGGAAAGCAGTAGAGAACAGCCCAAAGCCTTGGGACTCTGTACCCGTGCGTGGGAGACCTAGAAGAAGCTCCTGGCTCCTGGCTCCTGGCTTTGGATTGCTGCAGCTCCTGCTGTTGCGGCAGCTTGGGGAGTGAATCAGTGAATGGAAGATCTTTCTCTTTGTCTCTCCTCCTCTCTGTATATCTATCTGCCTTTCCAAAAAAGATAAAATAAATCTTAAAAATATTTTTAAAACATGACAATAGTTCCTCTCAAACTAGTACAAAATTTGAAAGGAAGAGAATCTTTCCAAACTCATTATGTGACACTACCACTGCCTTGACTGCAAAACTAGACAAGGATACAACAAAAAATTAAACTATAGATCACTATGCGTAATGAACATCAATGGCAAAATTCTCAATAAAATAATAACAAATCAAATCTAATAACATGAAAAAGTTCTTTCATCTCGATTCCAGGAATTAATCCACACATCTATAGCCAAGTGATTTTTGGTAAAAGTACTAGTAACATATATTGGAGACAGACTCTTCAATAAATGGTGTGGGAAAACTATATATCTGCATTCAGAACATCAAAACAAGATGCATCCCACTATCTCACCCTATACAAAAATCAACTCAACAAGTGATCAGGGCTCAGAATGGTAGCCTGGTGGCTAAATCCTTGCCTTGCATCTGCTGGGATCTCATGTGGGCACTGGTTCACATCCGGGCTGCTCTGTTTCCCATCTACCTCCCTGCTTGTGGCTTGGGAAAGCAGTAGCAGATGGCCCGAAGTCTTGGGATCCTGTACTCATGTAGAGACCTGGAAGAAGTTCCTGGTTCCTAGCTTCAGATCAGCTCAGTTATACCTGCTGTAGCCCTTTGAGGAGTGAACCAGTGATGGAAGATCTTTCCCTCTGTATCTTTTTCTCTCTGTATATTTGCTTTTCCAATAATAAATAAATGTGTCTTTTAAAAAAGTGAGCAAATATATAAATTTAAAATGTGAAAATTTGAAGAACACATAGGAAAATATTTTAGGATGCTGACATAGCAATGACATCTTTTGAGATAAGACCTTAAAAGCATAGGTAACAAAAGCAAAAGTAGACAAATAGAGGATTTTGCATAGCAAAAGAAGTAATCAATAAAGTTAAAAGATAACCAACAACATGAAAGAAAATATTTTCAAACTGTGCATTAATATACAGAATCTGTAAGGAACTAAAATAAGAAAAGCCAGCATTCAGTAAAAAAAAAAATGGGTAAAGAATTTGGAATACGAATTTCTTAGAAAACTACAGATGACTAATGAACACACTAAAAACAGTTGACATATTTTTCATTAGTCAAAACTACAAGGTATCATCTCATTCCAGTTAGAATGGCTATATTAAAAAGAGATGGGGTATCCCATATCAGCACTAGTTCAAGTCCTAGCTGCTCCACTTTCCCTTTAGCTCCCTTCTTGTGGCCTGGGAAAGCAGCAGAGGTCCTTGAGACCCTGCTCCCATGTGGGGAACATGGACAAAACTCCTGGTTCTTGGCTTTGGATCAGCTTAGTTGTGGCCATTGCTGCCATTTGGGGAATAAACCAGCAAATGGAAGACGTCTCTCTTTCTGTTTCTCCCTCCCTCTCTAACTCTGGGTGTCAAGTAAAGTAAATAAATCTTTTTAAAAAAAAACAAAAAGAGACAAAAATTAATATATACCTGTGAGTATGTAGAAAAGAGAACCTTTCTACACTGTTGGTATAGAGAATATGGTGATTCTTCAAAAAAACTAACTGGCTTGTTATTGATTCAGTTATCCTATTTCTAGCTGTATATTTTCAGGAAATAAAGCAAGCATATGCTGCACTTTTGTATTTATTGCTACACTCTCAACAAAAGCCAAGGTTTGGAGCCAACCTGGATATCTAATGACTGATGAATGGATAAAGAAAACATGGTGTCTGCACACACTGGAATATTATCCAGCCATTAAAGAAAGAAAACACTGATTTTTGCCAGTGGAGATCATTATATTCATTGAAATATGCAAGACACAGAAAGACAATTAACATAGTTCCCTCTTACATGTGGAAGTGAAAAAAATAGTTATCTAATATAATAGAGATTACTAAAGTTGGGTAGGATCGGGGTGAGGGACATAGTAGGAAGTTGGATATTGGGTTCCAAATTACAGTCAAATAAAAGTAATCGGTTCTAGTATTCCCTAGTAGTCAGGCAAGTATAGTGCTTTACAAACCACTGAAAGAGATGAGCTAGTAAGCTTGGAACAGAAAAAATAGAATATTATAGAGGCTAGTTGCCTTATGTGATTTGTTTAGTCTGTATATCAGTGATGAAATACTGCACAGTGTGTCCCATAAACATGTAAAAGTTTTACATGTCAATCAAAAATTTAAAAATAGAATAGTTTTAAGAAGAAATACAGACTCTCAAGTCTTACCTAGACATTCCACATTCACATCTGCACTTTAAACAAGATGTACAGATACTTCCTCCATTACTTTTTTTTTTTTAATTGAAAGGCAGATATACAGAGAGGAGAGACAGAGAGGAAGATCTTCTGTCCAATGATTCACTCCCCAAGTGAGCACAACGGCCAATGCTATGCCAGTCCGAAGCCAGGAGCCTCTTCTGGGTCTCCCACGTGGGTGCAGGGTCCCAAAGCTTTGGGCTGTCCTCGACTGCTTTCCCAGGCCACAAGCAGGGAGCTGGATGGGAAGCGGGGCCACCAGGATTAGAACTGGCGCCCATATCGGATCGCGGGGGAGTGCAAGGCAAGGACCTTAACCACTGTGCCACCGCGCCGGGCCCTCCTCCATTACATTTTGACAAGCATCCATTACACAGCCTTAAGCTTCTAGCACAGTACCTGGCACTTACTTAATGCTTAATAGAAGTTTATTTAAAAAAATTAAGTGGAATGCTTGAAGGCCACCAACTTGAGCTGCAGAAGAAGATGAAAAACATAATATCAACCCCAAACCAATGCGTTGAACTAAAGATACACTTCTATGACAATTACAGAAAGTAAGAAAAATCATATGCCTTGACCCAGAGGTGAAAAGCAAGGGAAGAACAGAGTGTTCAAGGATTAGAAGTTATGGGCAGAGGGACTCTGGGAAGGCAGTACAAGAAAAAGCCCAATGAGACCTGGCAAATGCATCATAAAACTCCTCCCATTACAGTACAGTGAAACAAATGTTCCTGATGTCCTGCACCAAGCAGGACTGTGTGGCAGGGGCAGAGGCCAGGGTGGGAAGCACAGGTAATCCACCCTTCTAGGGGAGAGCTGTCATGGGTCTTGCTTTAGAGAATTCCTTCACAGATCTAAAACTACAAATGAATCAAATACAAATACAAATTGCTACTTAAGTAATCGTTATAATCTTTACTTTTGAGTTTATCCTAATTCGTTGAATTTGTTTATGATAATTTTGTTCTCTCTTAAAATATAAATTATTCATTTCTGAACTTCCTTCTTAAAAAGTATCCTGTTGTCTTAGGTTGGCTTTATGTCTGAGTCAGCTTTTTGTCACTGTAACTGAATACCTAAGGCAAGTTATTTATGAAGGAAGGAGATTTATTTACAGTTAGTTTTGGAGATTCACAATAGCTTTATTCCCTTTGGGGCAGTGACTCAGTTTTGGACTTTTATTTGAAGACAACATTATATGGAACTTGTCTCAAAGTATTGTTCTGGATTGTCAGCAACATTACCCAGAAACATATGAGAAATGTAATCTATTGAGCCACAAATCCAAACCCAATGAACTAGAAGCTTGATGATAGGGCCTAGCAACTAGTAATGTTTTAAGAGGCCCCAAGTGATTCTGACCCCTGCTTAAGTTTGGGAGAAAAATACAGAAAATGACAGAAACCTGAGCCCTGAACATTCACGTGTGACAAATTTGGATATATAAATACAGATCTTAGGAGCAAGTTTTGTGTCTTAGAAACTTAGTGTGATATTTAAAGCCATAGGAGTATGTGATACAAACTAGAAAGGGAAATAAAGACTATCAGACTAAAGCATGCATAAGTCCAACATTCAGAGGGAGGGAAAAGGATGAGCAGTCTGTCAAAGCAACTGAGAAATGGTAGCCACAGAGGGAGAAGGCAAGTGATGTTATGAAAGTGAAGAGGTTAGGGTATTTCAGGGAGACTGTTAGGGTCCCCTCCAATGAATGCAGACCCTACCTTCCTCATTGAGTGTCACCAATGTATTTTTAGAGGACTTATCCTGGCTTTAAACTGGGTTTGATGGAGTAAAAATCATTTCTCCACTTCTTTTAACAATGTTTGGTATGACAATTAACATGAGGGGACCAATGAATTAACCCACTACTTGCAATGCCATTGTTCCACATAGATAAGAGCACTGGTTAAAAAACCAGTTGCTCTCCTTTCAATTCAGCTCCCTACTAATGTACCTGAGAAAGCACCAGAAGATGGCCCAAGTGCTTGAGAGCCTCTGCTGCCCACGTTGGGGGGCCTTGATGGAGTTCCTGCTGCCTAGCTTCACTTGGTCCAGCCGTAGATGTTGTGAGTATATGGGGAGTGGACCAGTTCTCAGTGTTTTCTTGTCTGTTGCTCTAGTTTTCAAATAATTCCTTTGTTTTCTTTTTTAAAAGATTTATTGGGCCTGGTGCCGTGGCCTAGAGGCCAAAGTCCTCGCCTTGAACACCCCGGGATCCCATATGGGTGCCAGTTCTAATCCCGGTGGCCCTGCTTCCCATCCAGCTCCCTGCTTGTGGCCTGGGAAAGCAGTTGAGGATGGCCCAAAGCTTTGGGACCCTGCACCCACGTGGGATACCCGGAAGAAGTTCATGGATGCTGGCTTCGGATCAGCATAGCACTGGCCGTTGTGCTCACTTGGGGAGTGAATCATCAAATGGAAGATCTTCCTCTCTGTCTCCCCTTTCTCTGTATATCCGCCAATTTATTTTTACTGGTAAGGCAGATATACAGAGAAAGGAGAGACAGAGAGTAAGATCTTCCATCTTATGGTTCACTCCTCAAGTGACCACAGTGGCTGGAGTGTGCCAATCAGATGCCAGGAGCTTCTTCCAGGTCTCCCACACAGGTGCAGAGTCCCAAGGTTTTGGGCCATCCTCCACTGCCTTTCCAGCCCACAAGTAGGAAGCTGGATGGGAAGACGGGCCACCAAGATCAGAATCGGTACCCATATGGGATCCTGGCGGGTTCAAGGCGACGATTTTAGCCACTAGGCTATCGTGCTGGTTCTCTTTTTTTCTTTTAAAGACATATTACTTTGAGTGAGAATGACTACTATAAAAGTTCTTCCCCTCTCTCCCTTCTTAAAGATTTCTCTATTTATTATTATTATTATTATTATTATTATTATTGGAAAGGCAGATCAGATTTTCAAAATGAAGGAGAGAGAAAGATCTCTCATCCCCAAATGGCCACAATAGCTGGAACTGAGCCAATTTGAAACCAGGACCCAGGAGCTTCCACCAGGTCTCCCACATAGGTACAGGGGCCCAAGGACTTTGGCCATTTTCCACAAGCCTAGAGCTGGATTGGAAGTGCAGCTGCCAAGACATGAACCAGTACCCATATGGGATGCTGGATCTTGAAAGTAGAGGATTAGCCAGTTGAGCATGAAACCAGCCCAGTTTCTTGCTTTTTCTTAATAGAGAGCAATAGATAGCTAGAGTATATCTCTCCTATTGAAGGATAACAACACAGGCTTCACTACATTAGTCCCTCCTTATTTGCAAAGCATTGTTGTTCCATTTTTGTTCCACATTCTAAGTCCTCCATTGTATGCCTAAAATTGCAGATGGCCCAAAACTCAATAGATGCACTTTTATTCTATATATCCACACATATGATAAAGTTTAATTTATAATTCAGACACAGTATGATATTAATAATAATAACACAATAAAATAGAACAATTTATACTATTTACTGCAATAGCTATATGAATGCTGATTCTCTCAAAATATCTCATTATACTATATACTTACCCTTCTTTTTCTTATGATGATGTGTGGATGATACAATGCCTAGAAGATGAAGTGCGGTAAATGGCATTGGCATGTGATAGAGTGTTAAGCTACACACAGGGTTGCTTGAACACAAGTGCTATGATAAGACAGTTCATTTGATAACAGATGGCTACTGCATGAAGCAGTGACTGGTACTGTATAGCTGCACACTGGATCAAGGGCTGATTGACATCCTAGGCAATACTACATAAAATTTCATCACATTATTAAGAATGGCTGGCAATTTAAAATGTATGAATTATTCATTTCAGGAGGTTTCCATTTAATATTTTCAGACAGTAGTGACCATGGGCAAATGAGACTGTGGAAAGCAAAATTGTAGATAAGGGGGAATGACAGTGTTACTGGCAGCCTGCTCCTGCCATGAGGGCATCTTGAGGACACCATTTAAGGACTGTTAGTTTCTCATTTGTAAAATGGCGATAATAACAACTAGCAACTGCTCTGCAAAGGAAGAAGCTAGCACTTCAGATAGCAACACAGAGAATCCTTGATGACAAGGTCGAGTTGCCAAATCTACCAAATCAAACACCGTTATTCAAATTAACACATTTCTTCTTTGTATCATCAGTTTAATTTTGGGTTTCTGGTTTTTGTCTCTGGAAGGGCTTTATCTGATAAAGTGATAATCTGGAAGCTAGTGGTATTTTTAATTGTCAGAGAGTCACTAATGTATTTCAAATTTTCAAAAAAGATTATTTGTGTGAAGTATTGTTCAATGACTGTCGTAAAGCACTTTTTAATACAATGGAATCAGCATCCTAATCCCATAACACAACAACAAAAAATCATTTTAGCAATAATGGATTAAGCATTATACTTATCTTGGAATGACTATATATATATATATATATATATATATATATACACACATTCTCTTTTAATTACATCATTCTGTTATTCAGTTCATACTTAAATAAACTCACAGATACTCATTTTTTTGAACTCTTAATTGGCATAAAAGAGGTAAGTATTCAGTCTTATCATTTTCTCAGCCTTGAAAAAGTATAACGATTGAAAATCAGGTTTAGGAAATATGCAAAATACCATACACATGAAAATATATCCACACATTATCAATTATTTGACTAGTTGAAATAGTGGAATTTTAATGTCATTTTAAAATCAATCAATTAAAATACAATAAAGCTTAGTATTTCAAACTAATTTTGCTGACTACTGGAACATTGAAGCTGCAAGGAGAAAGTTAATTTAGAAATCATGTGCTTGGGTAGTGGCTTCATCCCTGCCATTAGTTGTGTGGCCTCAAGTACAGAGCTAACCACTTGTTGCCTTAACTCACAAAATATGAACAGGTTACTAACATATATAATGCTTTCATTTCTATAATCATATCATTTAAATTGTAGCTTCAATTTCTAAAGAAAAAAGATAACCGTAGATACATTTTCATAAGTATTTTTATGTAATTGCAACTGCAAATTGATAATTTCCTCCAATTCACTATTTGGTGTCTTTTTTTTTTTATCATTTTATGACACCATTTCATAGGCTCTGGGATTCCCCCAACCACTTGCCCCATGTTGGATTCTTCCACAACTTGATATCAAACATTTTCCTTTGGAACTATTTAATGGAAGCAGGTGGGAAGCTTCCATGTACACGAGTTTTAACTAAAATACCTGCTTTCCATGCACTGGCAAGGCACATTTTAAAAAGGTACAAATAGGTTGTCACAATGAAAAGGGAAAATTCCTGCTTATGATGGTTGGAAATAGGATCAAATTAAAGCATGTCTTAAACCAGCAAAGTATTTTATAAACCATGAGATTATCATTAACAATATTCTTATTAAAAATACCATTGTTGACATTCCCATGCAGAGTGTTTTGTGTTGCACCAACTGAATTAGTTTTGAAATGTGAAATTTATAGAATGTGGTTTGTCCTACAGTGTCTTCTATGAGAAACACATTTCATTGGTTCAGTGACCAAAGTCAGCATGCCTCAGTGATGAATGCTGAGTTTTTGAAATGCCTCCCCACTATTCACAGACAAATGCTATAACATTTTGATCCACTTTTTCTTGTTCTCTTTTCATGCTCCCCAACAAAATATGTGTATATTTGCATGCCTATTAATATTTTCTTAGTTCACGGTCTTCTTTAATTTTAAAAGCCAGTGATTTTTAACCTTTGACTTGATAAATATGATCCAATTGAGTTAAACTGATATTCTTCTGGAACTTGAAAGGTAAAATGCTTATTTAAATATGTGGTAATTATCACTAGAACTGTTCATTTTTAACTATTAAATTTAAACAAAGAGCAATTGCTGTTTGTTCATGCAAAACAAACAGTGACTGCTTAAGATCTTTTTGATTAATCTGCTTCCCTGTGTGTAGATGTGGGAGAAACAGTGCCTCAGGCTCAGCACACACATCTATGAAATGGAAAAAGCTTTGCTGTACCAGTAATAGTCAATGGCCAGGATTTTCCCACAGGTTAGTGGTCTATCATGCAGGTTCACCTGGGAGAGGGAGACCAAACCTCAGGTCAGACCATTACAGCCAAAGTGTAACAGAAGCAGCCCAGATCCAGAGCAAGTTTTGAAACAAAAGAGGTGCTTTGCTATTGGAGTGAGAATGGTTAAGCAGACAGAGGAAGGATATACAGAGAAGGAAAGAGAGGCTGATCATTCTAGAAAATTTAACAGAAAAGAGATAACAAAAAGGAAAAAGCTTCCCAAATTTTTGCTTGTATATAATTTGAAAGGCAGGAGAAAGAGAGAAAGGGATTCCATCTATTGGTTCCCTCTCAAATGTGTACAGCAGCTAGGGCCAGGCCATGATCAGGAGCTGGGGATGCTACCTGGGTCTCCCATGTGGGGAGCAGATTTCAAACTACCTGAGCTAACACTGCTGACTTCCAGGATGCTGATTAGCAGGAATCTGGAATTGGGAGTGAAGTGAGAACATAAGCCCATACCGCAAGCAAAAATTCCATACCGCATGCAAAAATTCCAAATGGCAGCTTCCATGTGTTATGCCACCTGTCTGTCCTGGGAATTTTTAAACCATAACTCCTTGCAGAGATGATGTTGCAAACAATGAAGGCTACATACTATTGATGAAGCTTTGCTCATCAAGAGAGGTCACCTGGGAGGTATCAGGGGTTAGAAGTTGGTAGAGTTGAATAATAAAGACTGTGTTGAAAGAGCCAGAGCTGTAGTATAGCACTGCTTAGAGTCCTGGCTGCCCCACTTTGGATCCAGTTTAATGTCCATATGCCTGGGAAAGCAGCAGAATGGACCAAGTTCTTGGGCTCCAAATACCCACATGGGAGACCCAGATGGCTGGTTCTTTGTCTTTCTTCCTCCTTTTCTCTATAACTGTTTTTCAAATAAATAGGTAAATTAAAAAATCCTTTTTTTAAAAAAGACTATGTTGACAGCTCCTCTCCGTGGCCCTCCTCTCTGCCTCGCAACTTGCATAGAAATTGGATATTTAGGACATAACACAAAAGGAATAGCTTTGCCATAAAATCACGTAAAATTGGAAGGAGGGCTCCAGATCAATGGGCACAGGCTGAGACAAGGATTTCATTCAACTCCAAGAGCAGGAAGAGCTTCAGATGACCACTGGCTTACTTGAGAGACATTAGCTCATAACTCTGTATTTTAGGCACTGGTTATGTCTTACTATCACCCGGGGAGAGCAGCTAATGAGAACAAAGTGATGAGGCAGACCCCAGATGCTGACAGGAGACAAGGACTGAACTCCCACCCAAAACCACAGCTTTACCCAGTGTCTTTATGGTTCTCTGTGTGAGTGGTTATGTTGTGAGTCTGTGTGTGGGAGGTGCTGGACATGAGAGAAGAATCCTAAAGAGACAGACAAAAGAAGCACTTATGCAGAATAGCTCCCTGTGGAGGTATGTATGGGATAGATGGATTTATGCATGAGCTCATTTAGAAATTCCATCTTAGTTTGACTATTTCACACTCTATTGGTTCCTTGGATGACAGTGATGATAAGCAGATTCGTGATCTTCTAATTCAATTTTGAGACAGAGCACACTGCAGTGCAGACACCCATTGGGACCACCTGGAAAGACACTGAGATAGACAGAAACTGAAATCAACATTGGATGGAGTTTAGTTCTGAAAGGATAAGGTAGGATTTGTGAATGAAAACCTATTATAGAACAAGTCAACTACACATGATCAGTGCCATAGGCTGCCTTGGAAACTGAAGCATTAAAGAAATCAGTGGTGTGGCACAGTGAGTTAAAGCCACCACTTGTGATGTGAGCATACCTAATACTGGATCTCTGCTTGGAATCCCCAAGTCCAGATACTCCACTTCAGATCCAGCTTTCCTCCTTATGTGAAGGAGCAGAGGATGCCCCAGAGTGGTTAATTCCCTGCCACTCATGTGGGAGGCCAGGGTGGGATTCCAGGTTCCTGGCTTCAGCATATCCCAGATGTTGCTGTTGTGGACATCAAGGGAGTAAACCAGTGGCTGGAAGATGTCTCTCCCTCTCTCTTTCAAATCCCATGATGTGAGGAAGAATTGTGGGGGACACCATAAAGGGACATGTAAAGTCCCAGGGCACCACTGTGTAGAGATGGATGGGCCATCAGAAATTGAAATCATGGATTGGCATGATGGCAGACTAATTGTCTGTCCTGTAGTAGATAATTTCAAAAGCTAGGGCACTGAAGGGCATTGATTTACATATTAAACAGATGTTAGGAAAATTATATGGGGGCAAGAAGCATATTAGGTACTGAGGACACGAAGAGAAATGCATGCACAGAAACTCATGGCCCAAAATCAGCTGAAAAGATGAAGTAAAGACCAAAGAACTTAATGCAAATCCAATTGATGGTACTGGAAGTATGGAAACCTAATCCCAGGATGATTTCTAGGAGGCTAGCCTTGTAAAGGGCCTTGTGAAGGCCTACTGCCTTGTCATAAAAGATAAGACTTGCTCTGTTTCATGGCTCACTAAGTGGTTCTTCCCCTGCCCAGTCTTTCATTACCAACCCCTGACCTTACCAAATGACAAACCATAGGACTCACACAAGTTTGGACTGTCAACCTCTGAAATCATAAGTCTAAATAAACCTCTTAAGTACCTTATAACAGTAATGAAGAGCTGACTAACACGAACCTTTGGCTCCTTCTTTCTGCCTTCACATCGCTTCTCGACCTTTTGGCTAAGATCAAGTGTAGTATCTGTTCTGTCCTCACTCTGATTTCCATAGAGGGGAATATAGGCTAACCATAGCAGGTATAGGAGATCCCAATGAGTCCAGCAACACTAAGCAGTATAGCATGGCTTCATCCCATGATGTGAGGAAGCATTGTTGGGGACACCATGAAAGGACATATGAAGTCCCAGGGCACCACTGTGTAGAGGATGGGTCATCAGAAATTGAAATCAGGGATTGGCATGATGGCAGACTAATTATCTGCCCTGTGGCACTGGTGTCCCTTATGGGTATCGGTTTATGTCCTGACTGCTCCATTTCAGATAGAGCTCTCTGGTTATGGCCTGGGATAGCATCAGGGGATGGTCCTAGTCTTTGGGATCCTGCACCTACGTGGGAGGACTTGAAGAGTCTCCTTGCTTCAGATTAGCTCAGCTCTGGCCATTGTGGCCATTTAGGGAGAGAGGTAATGGATGAAAAAAAACTCACTGTATCTCCTTCTCTATATAAAAACCTACCTTTCAAATAAAAATCAATAAAAATATTTTTAAAATTGAAATAAACAGTAACATAATCAGAAGCTTGTTGAAAATCATCGCTTACTAATAAAAAGTTCACCTAAGTCCATTCTGCAGCTTACTTACTAATGTATTGTTTCTTATCCAGTCCTAGAACCTAAGAAATGAGATTCCTATAGTGGAGTAGTGGCCCAATGCAAATTGGATACTTGTAGAACGGTGTCCAGAAGGAATGAGGTTCTTTAGTGTGCAGGTAGTATTACAGTTTTTGGAGAGGAAACTACTTGGCACACTGTACTGAATCTCTATAGTGAAGAAAAGTGAGGGCAGGGGCCATAAGTTTAGTAAAAGATGTTTTATCTGAAAAGCAGAGAGACAGAGGGGGACAGGTCAAAAATTAAAAAGGAAGAGAAGGGGACAGATATCTTCCATCTGCTGTTTCACTGTCCAAATGATTGCAACAGCCAGGGCTGGATCAGGCTGAAGCAAAGAAACTAGAACTCTATTTAAGCCTTTCATTTGAAGACTTGGGCTATTTTGTCTTCTTAAGTATATTAACAGGAAGCTGGACTGGCTGCAGAGTAGACAGAACCGGAACTGGTACTCAGATATGGTATGTAGGTGTCCTGAGTGATGGGATAATGCTGTGGGCCATAACATTCACCCCAGGAGCAATGTTTTAATTTCTCCAGACAACATACTGGAGGAGGAAGCAGCTCACAGATAGGAAGACAAATGAAGTGAATCTACTTTGTTCAGGAACTTGAATAAGGCATAAGGATTGATTAATTTTAGAAGTTTAAAACAAAGTTACACATAATGACTCCCAACCCAGACCTAAAAGAGACTGTGCCAAGATTTTGGGGAAGAACATCACATTGGTTACCTATTGCTACACAATAATTTACCACAAAACTTAGTGACTTAAAATAACAGTGTTTACTATATCACAGCTTGTTCTGTGTCCAGAAATGGCACATGACTTAGTTTGGTCTTGTATTTACGGGTTGCTACTGAGGTGTCAGCTGGGCAGCAAAGACTTGTAGAAAAAGACTTGTAGACTCATCCAATTCCCTGCTCATTCATGTTTTTATGGCAAGATTTAATTGTTTTATAGATTGTTGGCCTGAGGTCACCCTCAGTTCCTTGTAATGTATACCTTTCTATGGGAAATCTCACAAAGATGCATCAGAGAGCATGCAAATTAGAAACAAAAGGATTTTTGGAACCTAGTCTTAGAAGCACCATCTCATCTCATCTCAGCACTTAACTGTGTTTTGCTTGCTAACAGTCAGGTACCAGGCCCAGCTCACTTTCAGGGAGTGAGGGATATACAGATATAGGGATATGTGGGAATCCCTGAGAGTCGTGTTAAAAGCTAGCCTATCACAGGCAGCAAAGCCCAGAAATAAACCTTATTAAATCTCAATCTCAATCTCTCTCTCTCTCTCTCTTTTTCTCTCTCTCTCTTTCTCTGTACAAAACCTTGGAGATACTATATAAGGGAGAATGCGGGAGAATATGAAAGCAGATACTCTCATTCTGGCAATGGAAATTTTAAGAAAGTAGATGCTAGAAGGTTGCAAAGCTGCTGTCAAGATTTCTCAGGAGATTTGGGTGACATCTGCTGGGCAAGAGTTATAAAATGGGATTTCCATTTTTGCTTTGAATGATTTAATTGGAATATTTCTGCATCGTGAAAAATCTCAGGGTTGAATAGTCACAGCTGGAAATAAGCTCTCTCCATAAGGCTGGTAAGGATGACTTCTGGCAGTCTCAGATTTCTGTCTTCCTAGTTAGCAATGACAATTCCCACCCACCCCCTTGCTCCCATAATGTGCGATAATCTCATAAAGGGGTGGTGGATTTGTTTATGTTACAGGCCTATTACTATCCAAATAATAGTATGTAGGACATTCTAATGTCACGGTTAACCAACCCAAAGATTCACTGGTGTGCCTAAAGGGGTCCTGTTATAGCCACTAGCACTGTTCACCAATTGTTTTCCTTTTCTTCATCTATATCAATGTATTAAACTTGTTAGTTCCACTTATGGACACTTACGGGGGCCAAAGACTTCAACCATCCTCCACTGTTTTCCCAGGCACATTGATAGAGAGCTGGATGTGAAGCAGAGCAACCAGAATTCCAACAGGCACCCATGGGATGCTGGCACTACACGTGGCAGCTTTACTTGCTATGCTACAGTGCCGGCCCCAGCTTTTATATTTAGCTCTACATTGTGCACTAGAATTTTACATGTAGCTTTTACATTTATGTCTACAACCCTTTTTTACTTGATTTTTGTATATGGTATTGAAGAAGCACTTCAACTTCTTTCTTGTGTAGGTATCAATTGTTGGAAAGGGTATTCTTCCAATTTTAGCATATGTACTACCGAAGCGAGCACAGATAGGATATTCTTTTCCCCAGTGAACTGTTCTGTCATCCTTTTCAAAGACAGTTTGATCACAAATATAAAAGTCTATTCCTCAGTTCTCAATTCTGTTTCACTAATCTATATGACTAATTCTTGCCTATAAGAATGCTCCTTCTATATTAAAGTTTTAAGGCCCAATGAATGATTCTCTACTCTTTGGTTCTTTACCTCTCTTCTGGCCATGTACCTAAAAGAGGCTGAAGTGTTAGGCTGAATTACTGAGTGAAGGTAACCTGGAGAGGACCCCTGATTCAAACCATGTCAGATATGCAATGTGAGCAAGAATTAACATTGTGTTTAAACTTAGCAGCAGCCTGACACAGTCAGCTCTATAATTGACAATTTCACCTACAGTAGAGGTAGAGTCCATAGAAAAGTTGAAAAGGAGAAGAGGAAGCAGCCAGATGAGCAAAACCCGGGCTATAATTTTAATCCCCAAGGACTATGAGCTAGCCCTTCTTATGTGCTTTATTTCTGGATGTAACCTAGGAAAATCTGGGTTAT
This sequence comes from Ochotona curzoniae, assembly GCF_017591425.1. Classification (NCBI taxonomy): domain Eukaryota; kingdom Metazoa; phylum Chordata; class Mammalia; order Lagomorpha; family Ochotonidae; genus Ochotona; species Ochotona curzoniae. The sequence goes on along the minus strand of NW_024466502.1, from coordinate 33,918,862 downwards.
CTTATTACCATTATTAGCACACCTGACTGACTTCCACATTTTAAGTACTGGGATGCTAGTTAGTAATTCACTAGAAATTCAGTAATTCAGTATAGAAAATGGTATTCAGTATAGAAAATGGCATCTGTGCCCTCAGATCTTACAATTTAATTGGGAAGATAGAATGTGTACTGAAAAATAAAGAAAAATGTAAGTTGTCACACAATAAATGATACTAGATGAGTTCAAAGGAGAACTGAAGATGAGCTAGAATAATTAAGGAAGGTTTCACCTTATTGTGGCTAAGTGATGTCTGATGGGAAATCATGACTTAGCTAACAAAAGATGAGAAGGAATATGCATTCCCATAAGTGAAACGAAAGGTAGAGAAGTGCGTTTCTTCTTGAGAGACGATGGACAAGTACACCACTTTGGAGCAGGATCGATTGAGAATTACTTTTTAACAGAGTTTGGGGGTTAAATTGAAGACATTTGTAAAGGATGAACTAAAATTTTATTCTGTAGGTAGAGGGAAAATACTGAGAACTCCTGGGGTGAGAAAATGATCTTTTCACGAATTGAATCTTGTGGCAGTAACACTAGAAGTAATAGAGGTAATTCTACTTCCTTACCTCTGAAGTGACAACTAATGGTAATTCTTTCATTTATCTGATTTGACTTAAACTATCAGCACAGACCTAGAGGAACCAGGAAATGCTGAATACTTTACCATCATTGTTGAAATTAGCAGTAAGTTAGCTGAATATTGCCATGTAATATTGGCACTTTTATTTGGGGTAGCTTGGTGTCAGAATGCTGAGCGGTGTACTATATTGAGGTGGTCAACAAACATACTGAATGTGGTTTTTAACTTTTTGGTTTTCTCAGACCCTTTCAAATGCCAGGGACAAATGGTAAAAATTAACCGTGAAAGAATTTGAGGCTCACCCATGTTAATGTGGCAATCATGAGCCATCTTGAGTGAGAGTTAGCAAATATTTTCCTGTCAATTCTAAGACACAGGCAAACAGATCCTATTACGTGAATGCAGCAGTGAACCAGTGTCTCTGTTAAACCACAGTGAAATGAAATAAGCTGATTTTAAATTTCTAAAGGAAACTTAAACCACCTGCTAAGTTGTAGAATTTAATTTGCAAGATGAATACTTGACAATGTGACACTTCTCTCATAGCTTCATTTGCTGTTTTAATAAAAATGTCCACAATGCTTTGGTTCCATCTGTTAGAGAGAGTGAAAACAGCTAACTGCTACTCAAACAACAAAAAAATACAGCTTCCTAAAAAAGTATATCTCATGCCGCCAAAATGTAAAGAGATATTTATAAATTTTAAACTTCTGCCTCACTTCTAAAAAACGCTGTAGTAATTGCACTGCATCTTGGACTCAACATATAAATAATTTATGCAAAAATTTTACATTTAAATTATTCCCTCACACTCCAAATGCAAACAAATGCTTTCAAAGTTATCATGACCGTGAATCTTACTGCAGCAGGCTACAGATTTTCATTATAACAATTTGTAAGCAAATATTTAGTTATTTTTGTAAGCCACAAATCTGGCTGAAGGAGAAAATGATATATAATAAACAAAAACCGTACAAACCACAAAACATGTTTGTTGCTACATTTCCAGATTAGAGATAACAATAAGCTATAGTACTGACAGTCTCCCTACTTTATTGATTATATTTCCATACTTTCCTTCCTCAGAATAGATCAGGACGCTATAACTTTCAAGAATTATTTCTCCACTACTAACACCAGTATTAAACATTGTGTTGCCACATGGGTAGGCACATTCTATCTATCTGTTGAGTCAAAAAGGGTAACACGGGGCAAGAATTTGGTACAGTGGTTAGGACATGCACATTCCATACTGTAGTGCTTGGGTACAAGTCCCAGTTCTGGCTCTTAGCTCCATCTTCCTACAGTGTGTATCCTCGGAAGCAGCAGGTGATAGCTTAAGCACTTAAGTTCTTGCCATGGAAGATGTAGATTGAGTTTCAGGCTCCTGGCATCAGTCTAACTCAGCTCCTAATATTGTATACACTCAGGAATTGGACCAGGAGTTGGAAGGTCTCTCCTTTTTTCTCTTTGCTCTTCAAGTAAGTACACATACATACACATATATACACATAACCATACATACACATATATACCTTATATTTACATCTTATTTTCAAATGTGCATGAAGCAATTAATGAAAATTTATATTGACGTTGTTAGGATGCTGGGTGCTGCTTTTCTCCTTCTCTCACCTCTTCCCCCACATACAGGAAGAAGAAAAAGAAAATTGGAAACAATGGTCTCATTCACTTCCCCCTATTTCTCAACTCTTGGCACTCTAATTAGCAGTCCACATGGGCATGCATCTTTCTCAATTATGTAAACATCATTAAAAATAAAAAAATTTAAAATGCAAAAAAGGAAATTTATATTTTACACCAGAACAATTCTTAAATGATATACATGATAACAATCAATAATCTTATAATTACAGCAGGGCTAGAAATAACACAGAATAATGAAATCCCCTTATCATGTGGCTGGCATTACTGGGATGCCACTTGTGAGAGCATTGGTTTGAGTGTTGTCTACTCCGTTTCCAACTCAACTCCCTGCTAATGCACCTGGGAAAGCAGCAGAAGATGACCCAAGTACCTGTTGACCAAGATGACCCATGTGCCTGTTATCCACATGGGAGACCAAGATGAGAGTCCTGGCTTCTGCCTGACCCAGTTGTAGTAAGTATGGCCATCTGGCAAGTTAACCAACAGATTTAACATCTCTCTCTCCCTCCATCTCTCACTCTATGCCTTTCTCTTTCTCTCTATAAGTCTGCCTTTCAAACAAAAATAAATAAGTCTTGCACTCACCTGCTAGGCTGTACTTTCCACTGGTGAGCATGAGGACCAGGCCTGGAGGTACCAAGGCAGAACAAAGTGGTGGCACCTCCAGCCTGTGTTGGCATACATGAAGGCCAGGTCTGAGGGTGAGATGGGCTGAGCTAAACTGAAGTACTCGTGGGTGTGTATGAGAGCTGGGTGAGATGGGCTGGGTCATGCTAGGCCATAGCAGAGGCTGACATGTGCAAAAACCATGGTGCATGCCTGGTAGGAGCTAATGGGGGTTGCCCTGATTAAGCCATGTCACCCATTGCTATTAAGTGAGGACTGGGTCTGTAGTGAGCTAACTAGGCTGAGGCTTGGCATTGATTAGTTTGTGTGAGGTATAGGGCTGCAGCAGAACTGACCAGATGACTTTATTCGCCAGTATGTGTGCTGGCTGGTGTAGGTGACAGATCAAACCTGACCCTGCACTGTGGTGCACACAAGAGTCAAGTCTGGGGCCCGGCGCGGTGGCTCAAGTGCTTGAGTCCTCGCCTTGCACACCCGGGATCCCATATGGGTGCCGGTTCTAATCCCGGCAGCCCCGCTTCCCTTCCAGCTCCCTGCCTGTGGCCCGGGAAAGCAGTCGAGGATGGCCCAAAGCTTTGGGAACCTGCACCCACGTGGGAGACCCGGAAGAGGCTCCTGGCTTTGGATCGGCATAGCATCGGCCGCTGCGCTCACTTGGGGAGTGAATCATCGGATGGAAGATCTTCCTCTCTGTCTCTCCTCTCTGTATATCCGCCTTTCCAATAAGAAAATAATAAAAACAAATCTTTAAAAAAAAAAAAAAGAGTCAAGTCTGAGGTCACCTCAGATGAAGTTTCTTGGGGGAACTCCCCAACTTGACTGCTCAATTCAGACCCCAGCCACAGGGAAAAAACATAGGATGTGCTGTCCAACCTTGGAGTGTATGTTTCAGGACAGGGTCTCCTCAGTTGCTTATGCCTGTGAGGTGGACAATATGCACATGAGGCATGACAGCCAATTCATATGGGCAAACTGGGGATGTCAGAGGACAGAAAGTAGAACAGGTTAGATAATTCTCCTGACCAAGCTTTGTAATGTGTTCCTGAATCTGTGGATGCATTAAAGTGGACTTATCAAACAACATCAATTGACTTTAAGTTAGTACAAAGAGATGTCAGTATTTGGTGGGCCTAACCTAGTGAGGTGAGCTCATAGTTGGGGTTTAGATGTCAGAAATTCTCCTGCTGACCTTGAAGAAGCTAAGATCCAGGTTGTAAGGAGCAATTGCAAGGAACTGTGAAGGTATTTCAGAGATGGAAATGATCATTGTCTGATCACTAAGAAAGGGAATTCTACCATCAACTATGAGGTTTGAAAGGGAATTTCAGATTCTAGAAGGTACAGCCTACTGTATTGTTACTGAGTTGTAGTTTTTTTTTTCCACTAGAGGCAGCAAATACACCCCTAAAAACTAAATTATAAAAGAATGACGGAATTGAAAATAGAAACTGAAGCCATTGAGTAAGGCAGGACATGATATGTTAATAATTTGATAAATAAATATAATTTTAAGGTTTTTTAGGTTTAGGTTTTTTTGGGGGGGGGAAGGGTGGTAATTGCATTTCCTGACCTAGGAATATCAGAAATGACTATCTTTGACAATTTAGAAATTGAGAATGAAAACACCTCAGAGGAAAAAAAAATCATGGAATACAGTTAAGAATATATTTTAAATGACTAGTGCACAAAGTTAAAAAGTTGGGAAAATCCCCAAATATAAACAAAAGGAAACTAAGAAAAAGTAATTAGTAAATCTATAATCTAAAAATTTAAGTACAAAGGATAAAATAGATTACAATAAAATGCAAAAAGATCCTTAAGAGTTCATAAATGTATATATTATGATAAAAACTTTCATGAATTTCAAAACTTCTTGCACCAAGATAAAGTTACCTTTTACAAATTAGTTATGTGTGAACATATGCATCCTCATTTTATTTAAAAAGGAAGGGACGGAGGGAGGGAAGGAGGGAAAAAGGGAAGGAGGGAAGCAGAGAGAGAGGGAGAGAGAGAGAAAGAGAGAAAGGATAACCCAGCCACTGGTTTGCTTCCCAAATGCCCAGAACAGTCAGGGCTGGACCAGGCTGAACCAGTACCCCAGAATTAAATCTAGGTCTCCAACATGGGTAGCAGGGACCAAGTGCTTGAGCTGTCATCTGTTTCTTCTTATGATGTACGTTGGCAGAAAGCTGGATGATATGCAACAAACCCAGGACTTTAGCTTGGGCATCCCAAGAGGATCTTATCTTTAAATTCCATTTTCTGTGGACTTTTGAAAGTACCCTCACAGAATACATAATATTTTTAGGACGCCAGTAAGATAAACAAATATCAGACCAGCCTGACCAAAAAAAAAAAAAAAAAAGGAGAGAGAGAGAGAGAAAAGAGCAAATCATTATAGAGAAGGCCTAAGGACACAAATTAGAAGAAAAATTAAATAATGGTAAAATTCAATCACAATTTATTTATCTATTTGATTGCTTGTTTATAGATGGATTTGAGCATCAGAAATATCAGGGGCATGTATTTGACTTAGTAGTTAAATCATTATTTGAGATGTCATATAACATATCAGAATGCCTTGCTCTAGTCCCCAATATTCTGATTCTAATCCAGATCCCTGCAAATGCACATCCTGGAGGCAGCAATGTTGGTTCAAGTACTTGGGTTCCTAACACCCACATGGGAGACCTGAATGAAATTCCTGATTCTTGGGTTCAGCCTGGCTGTTGCAGGAATTGGCAATTGAACCAGTCAATGGGAGATCTCTTGTTCTTTTTCTCTCTGCCTTTCAAACCAAATGGAAAAAAAATTAAACTAAAGAACTATTAGATTGATCCAGCACTTTAGTGTAGTAGGTTAAGGGCTCTGTCTACAATGCCAGCATCCCAAATGGGCATCTGTTTGAGTTCTGGCAAATTAACTTCCACTTCAGCTCACTGCTAATCTGCCTGTGAAAGCACTGGAAGATTGCTTAGATTAGCTTAGTTGCTAGTTATTGCAGCAATCTGGGGAGTGAGCCAGTGGATGGAAGATCTCTCTCTCTCTGTCTCTCTCTTTCTCTCTGTATGTTTGTGTGTGTGTGTCCTCTCTGTAAATATGCCTTTCAAATAAAAATAATTAAATCTGAACAAAAAAGAAATTAGACAACATGGAAGTAAGAAAATCAGGCTGGCATTAACCTATGTCTTATGAACTCAAGGCCATCCTTTTACCACCACAAGTATGGACCCAAGTTCCAATTGATAGGCAAAGGTACTTATATTGATTTATACAGCATATTTCAACTTAACATGACCAAGACCTCTGTTTTGTAAACTTTACTGCTTCTTGGGATTATCTCGGAAAGATTATGGAGGGAGCAATGTTGATGACTTGGTGTTGAAGTATATTGAACTTCTTAGTAGTACATTTAAAATTATTCAGAGAGGTTCCAAGGTAAAATGTCTGTCAATTCTGAATAAAAAGTCAGATGATGTCTTATCAGGAATGGATTGTTGATGAATGTGGAAGCTAGATGAACCCTTGGGAAATATTGTAGTAGATGATAATGTTTTGGATTACCATAGTAATACTGGAGACAGAAAGACATGAGTGCCCTTGGAGAATGTTTTGGAAATAAGCTGACAAATCTCCAATTGTTTAATTGTGGGGCTGAGAGGAATTAGAGATAAATTCAATAATTTTTTTTTTGTTGCCTACTAAATCCAAGTTGAAGGTGGCATAATTTACCCAGATGAAAAAAGTTGAGAAGGAAATAGATAATCTAGGATAAAGGGTAGATGGACAGATTATAGTAATTATGAATTATCAGCTATGGTAAGATTGAAACTTCAAAGACATCTAAAGGGATGTTGAAAAGATGTGAAAGAATGCAGATAGAGACTCACAGATTTGGGTGAATTGACATTATTATGTGGTTGACACTTAAAAACGTAGGGATGGACATAAAATTCTCCAGGGTGAGAGTATAGTTAGGAAAATAGTAGCCTCAGAGTAAGTCAATAGGTGGAACAGCTGAGCAGAAAGCCAGCCAGAAAGTGTAAGCTGAGAATGATGGACTTGTGATTGTTTTTGAAGGACTATACTATTGTAATGATGTAGGGGAAATAATTGGAGAGAGAGAAATTGAGAAAGGAGAGAGGAGAAATCCCTGAGCCTATGAAACTGTATCATTAATTTTTTTTTTTAATAAAAGGAAGTGTATGTAGAAACAGCTAATGAAGGAACGGGAAAACTAGAGAGTATACCATCACAGAGACCAACAGGAGAGTTCAAAAATGCAAAGTTGTCAAGTGGAAGACACAGTGGTCAGTTGTTTGGATGCTGCTGAGAGATGAAGAGAAAAGTGCCCATTAACTTTGACAGCTTGCAATTACTGATGATCTCTACTGTGGCAGATTCACGACAGGAGAGGGAACACAAGTCAAACCCCTAGGCTTACTTCTCAACTTAGTCATCACCAAGAGGCAAACCTCAGCTTCTAGGGCAGATGTGAGCAGACCCATGTTGAGTCACTTGCTCAGTCACTGGAATCAACATAGCACAAACAGACCTGCTGAGGCTGAGTGTTCCCAACAGAACCTGTCACTGTGTATAGGAAAGCCATTTGATGGCACAGAAGTCCATAATCAAGGCCTCATGTCCCAACACACAAATTTGCACAAACCCTTCTTAGGCCTAAAATATGTTGAGAGGCCAAAAGTTTGGGAAATACATGCTTAGGATCCACGGTCAGGGCTTATTTATGTTACAGATACTCTGTCAGTGACAACACAGAAGTATTAAGTACTTGGTATTCTTGATTTATCATCTTTTAAGACTTTCTCTCCAATTATCTTTAATCTAGAGTCAAATTAATTTGATGTACTGATCATATCATAAGCTTATCTAATTCTTATCTTCAGATATCATCCTTTAATGTATTGTAAACCATGTGCTTAACTAAGTGTAGAGAATTATAAAATGAAGATAATAGGATGATTAATTCGAGCAGAGTAAGTACAAGTTAACAGTTCTCTCACATATATTTCACTGAAGTATCTCTTCCATTTAATTATAACACATTTAAACTACTTTTAAATGAGTGAGACTACTAACTTTTTCAATCTGGTTTTAGAAGTTAGGTAGTTTTTTTAAAAAAAAGTTAAGAAAATGGAAATGAAATTATCTTCCCAGTCTACATGAAGTTTAACTCTCATGTTCACAGCTTTAAAATTTTAATTGCTTTGCCATGGATTATCTTTCCATTTACCAACACTCCCTTCTTTCCTCTTATCAAGCTTTAAAAAAGTGTATACCCAAACTGTCAAATTGTATACACAAACATATGCTCAGGCTCTGATTATTTTATTCTTGCAGTCATGTCTTTTTTGTAAATACATACATGGTAAAGTTAGAAGCATTGAAAGACTACCAGTGCTAGGGAACATCTACCCTGGAGGCCATATAAAGCCTGCAAAAATCATCTGATCTGGCTCTGTCAAGGCAATCACAGGCAGGACTCAAAGTTCAATAAATGCAGAGGGGGTTAATTCTATTATAAGTTATATGGTTCACAAGTGGTGTTATAAATATCCAAATGGTCCTTGGCAGGAAGAAAGTCGCTCCTGACACTCAAAACCCTATCTGTGTTCTGGTTACTCACTGTCAGAGGCAACAAGTTATTGGTTTTCCAGAAATTACTTGATAATTCTAGAAGCTTCTCTCCAGAATCACTGAAAGTTTATAAATTTAATACATGCATGACTTTTAAAATCTACAAAACCATCCCTAGATTATTTAGTTTCCTAATTACTCAATGACAATCGACTCATTCTTTTAAACATATTTCAATGTGAAAATAAAAATATAACAGTTTTGTGTGAAAAAAATTTTTTATAAGTTAGCCTTTAGAAATCATTTCTATTAAAAACAGAGACCTGCTTTTTACAATTTTGCTGCTAATTATCTAATAAAATATGTGCTGTCTGCTAACCAACAGAACACCCTTTGTGTTTAGGTCCTTAATCACACTTTAATTTTATTTCTGTTTATCCTACAAAATGGTCAACTATTAGCTGCCAAAGAATGGGCCTTCCAGGAAACTGTTCAGCTCAAAGTCTGACTTCTCTAAGTTGTTCTTACTTTGGCTAATTTAGTTTATATATTTTAATTTACCTTCATCCCGTATAAGATGTTGATCATAATTGTATCTATTTCCCAACGTCATTATGAGAGTAAAGTTAAATGTACTTTATGTGTCTGGTATTTATTAAGTATTGAATAAATCAATTGTATTTATGATCAACTCCAGTAGATACAAGAAAATTATTTCTTTGTTTTTGGTCTATTTACTTAGTAGCTAGTGATTACTACTATTCTGTTTATCAAATTTTCTATCTAATTCACAATGCTACCACTAATGTTCACTGAATATTGACTGTCTCCTTGGCTATGTGTTAATATACTATGTTGTGTTTATTTTTTGGAGTTTCACAAAAACTATTGAAGTAGGTCATTTTATTGCCATTATCGTCAATTCAAGGGAGTGAGCCCAAGAATCCTGAATAACTTGCCCAGCTGGTTAGGGACAGTGCAAGTATAGCAGAGGATAGTGCTTGCTCTGACATTTCATTAATCTTCAGGGCTTCACTTACTCATTCTTTCATTTTTTAAAACAAAAGTAAATGCTTATTGAATGCCTATTCTCTTCCAGCTACTCTCAAAAGCATTAAATATACAAAGATAATAAAGCCATGTGCTACCCTCAGGCTGGCAGTGGCTAACAGCAACAAGTTATAGATTCTGAAGAATAGTGTCTCAACTTAATTACTACTAACTTGAGGCTAGGACATGCAGGTTCCATCATGTGATATAATACCAGCTGCCTTTTTCTATCAAAAGACGACATGGAAATGACAAGTTTCCTCATGTCTTTTTGTGACAGAAGCAAATTCATTTTCTTGCTATTCTCCATTTAAATGTTTTACACTGTGATTGTCTATCTAGGAAGATTCCTACCTCTCATTGTTTTTTTTTTAAAAAAGCTTGTCATTTATATTTTACAGCTTTATTATTTTTGGAGTTATAATAAAAACTTCCCAGGCTGGCTCTAGGTTATAGCAGCCTCTGCCTACAGTGCCAGCCTCCCATTTGGGTGCTGGTTCTAATTCTGGCTGTTCCGTTTCTGATTCAGCTCCCTGCCAATGGGCTGGGAAAGCAGCAGAGGATAATCAAAGTGCTTGGGCCACTGCATCCACAGGGCATACAGGTGAAAACTCCTGGCTGTGGACGAGACTAACTCTAGCCATTCTGGCCATTTGGGGAGTGAACTAGTAGATGCAAGATATTTCAATCTTTCCTTCTCTCTCTGTAACTCTACCTTTCAAATAAAAATACATACATCTTTAAAAAAACATTAAAATATGAATAATTTCTAATTGTTAATGATTTCTGAGATAATCATATACTCACATACAATCACATTAAGAACTAATGGGAAGTGGTCACATAGATCTAGTACAAAATGTTACTATCTTACAAAACAATAGTACAACATACCTTGAGAGTATTGACACAATTCCATCAATTTTGTTGATTTCTCCATTTTTACTAGCATTCCTGCTTATACTTGTATATTTAATTCTTTTTTAAAAAGATTTGTTTTTATTATTTTCTTATTGGAAAAGCGGATATACAGAGAGGAGAGACAGAGAGGAAGATCTTCCATCCGATGATTCACTCCCTAAGTGAGCACAACGGGCCGATACTATGCCAATTCGAAGCCAGGAGCCTCTTCCGGGTCTCCCACGCGGGTGCAGGGTCCCAAAGCTTTGGGCCATCCTCGACTGCTCTCCTGGGCCACAGGCAGGGAGCTGGAAGGAAAGCGGGGCTGCCGGGATTAGAACCGGCGCCCCTATGGGATCCCGGGCATGCAAGGCGAGGACCTTAACCACTGCGCCACTGCACTGGGCCCTGTATATTTAATTCTATACATCATTAAGAGTTTTTTAAAAGATTATTTATTTTACTTGAAAGTCAGAGATATAGAGAGGAGGGAAAAACAGAGACAGAGCTCTTCCATCTGCTGGTTTACTTTCCAAATGGCTGCAGGGCAGAATAGCTGAGACTCAAATGAGTGCTGATACAAGATATCAGAACAACCAGAGGGATTAGCTTACTAGGACACAGTGTCAGCCCTAATTTCTTTTTTTTTTTTTTAAGATTTATTTATTTATTATTAGAAAGTCAGATATACAGAGAGGAGGAGAGACAGTGAGGAAGATCTTCCATCCAATGATTCACTCCCCAAGTGAGCACAATGGCCGATGCTATGCCGATCTAAAGCCAGGATCCAGGAACTTCCTCCAGGTCTCCCATGAGGGTGCAGAGTCCTAAGGCTTTGGGCCATGCTTCTGCTTTCCCAGGCCACAAGCAGGGAGCTGGATGGGAGGTAGAGCTGCCAGGATTAGAACCGGTGCCCATATGGGATCCTGGCGTATTCAAGGCGTGTACTTTAGCCACTAGGCCACGCCACCAGACCCAGCCCTAATTTCTTTTAAAAAAGATTTATTTATTTTAATTGAAGATCACGGTTACACCTATATGTAGGGAATGGCCTTGGTTGCATTGTACCCAAGCAAGTGTTACACTGTTGGGAGAACAGCTAACAGGAGACATTTTGGGTCTGATTAAGGCCAAATTTGTGTTAACTATACCAGTGTGCCAAAAGAGTTGCTTATTCTATCCTTTTTTTTTTCTTAAGCTATGTTGGGGTATGCCTACAGACAGGGTCTGGGGACCAGCATACAGATATGCTGGGCCCTAGGTAGGCAGGCAGGGTCTCAGGCTGGCAGAACACAGAGCTGGAGGATCAGATATAGAGGGCTGAGGATTGATCAGGATAGTGGGTCCAGAGATGTGTGGGAGGGAGGACTGCTGAGGGAATGCATGACAGGCGAGGAGTGACTTCTTGGGGATTCCACCAGCCTGGCTACTGCACTTGTAGCTAATTAGAGCTAAATGAGGGGGATGAGAATGGGTGGTTTAGAGAAGAGAAACCAGAGGACCTTTGGGGGCCAAACCAATACATGCACACATGTGAGAGACCTGAGGTGGGCTCACTGTATCAAACACTGCCTAGTGGCACACACAGAAACCATGGCTGGGAGGCCTAACTGGCAGGGCTCCACCACAGTACCTGCCACTGAGTGTTGGGGCAGAAGGTGCACCATGTTAGGCTAGGTCATGACACTAACCACCTCACAAGAGAACTGGGTCTGGGAGCAGATTCTATGGGAGATCATGGGCTTATTCCTCTAAGTCTGGCATACCAGCTAGTTTACTTGAGGGCTGTGGTGGTGATGGCTAAGCTAGGTATGACCATGGAACTCAAAAACACCCATTGGGAACATGCCAGGCTGGTCCAGGTTATAGCACCCACAGGCACACCCAAGAATTGGGTATGGGGCGGGCCAGAACACAACATCCACCAGTATTCACAAAGGGGCAGACTGCTGGGTTAGGGCCTAGAACCTGCTGGCACACATGAGATCTGGTTCTGGGAGTGGATCTGGTGGGGGAAACTAGGAGGAACTTCCCTCGTGGACCACTGTACCTATTGGTGAGCATGGGAGTAGGCTGGGTGTTGGTCAGGCAGGCAGGGCTGCTTCACTTGTCATCAGCTGTGTGAGCTGGCTCTGCAGGGGGCCAACTGGACATAGCCAGGTGATACAAAAAGCACACTGGCATGTGCAGGAGCCAGGATGGAGAGGGGCCATGTTGACCTAGCCTAGTTTATCACACCTACATGTTTTCATGAAATCTAGGGATGGTGGCAGGCTGGGCAGGGCTAGGCTGCAGCACCAAACAGCAAGAGTTGGGCCTGGGAGTAGGCAAGCCAGGCCAGGTTAGGTTGTAGCATATGATGGCAGAGGCCAAGCTAGGTGATGGGTTATGTTGGACTGGGTTGGAACAACCTGTGGCATACACAAGATCTGAAGCTGGGAGCAAGCTTGGTTGAGGAGCTAAGTGGACACACCTGCTAGGCTTCAGTTTCCACCACTAAGCACGAGAGCTGGAATGGGGCTGGTTTTTCTCATGTGGGATGCAAGCATTTTAATCACTAGGCTTAAACCTGCTCCAAAACTAGTGTTTCAAATGACTTCCATATTTCCTTGAGCTCCTAGTGAGTGCAGATTCTGTGGTATATTTCATTTAAATTTATCCATAATTACTTTCCTAGTATGTGCATTTACTTTACTATGCTTATGGAACAAAGTAAACATGCTGTAATTTAAATCATTATTTTCCCTTATCTTGGATCATACTGTGATAGCTTATATGTTAGTGGTGTATCTTGTATTTCTATCAATAGACTTCCTATGCTTTCTTGGGTCCAGATTTACTATATTTCTATTTGGGGGGGGGGGTAGTAGAAATATCTATTCTAAAAATCAGATAATTGAGTAATTTGCTCTAAATACAAACAGCCTCAAAAGCTCATCCACAGGGGGGATTGTCAATTTAAGTGCTTTCTATCACTGTGACCTTCCCGGAGTTCATCCCTTGGCCTGTATCCCACTATATTCTCTTCCTACCTAGCTTTCTTTTGAGAAGAAAATGAAAGCAAAACTACCACCTTCAATTCCAATTCAATGCAACATAATAATTATATTACTTTGAATTTTAATCTCACTTCTTTGTTTTTAGAATCTGTTATATATTAAATAGGCAGTGCTAATTCTCTCACCTGATATAAAGAGATACAGCCTAAAATTTCTTAAATTCTGTCAGCAACCTACGGCAGAAAGGTCACATGAAGGGCACATTACATACAGGATACACCTGGTAGGGACAATAAACCACAGCAAGTTTGCACATATTTTTCCTTTGAATGGTGTTGGCCTGCACAGTAATTTATTCTCTCCTTTTCTGGTCCCTTCTCTTCCCTTTCGTTCCCTTTACTTTCCTTTCTTTTTGTTTCTCCTCTCTTTTTTTCAAGATTCAACTAATTAGTAAAACTGAAACTCAGGAGATAGTTTCTAAAACCCAGATTTCCAATTTCCTTTAAAATTTAGGAAACTTAGTAGCAAGGCGTCAGAGAGGAGGGGAAGCTCCTCATTTTGGACAGAGCTGCTGTCCAGGCTGCCACAACAGCATCACATATTCCTGACCCAGCCCCTGATGGTGAGTGGCACTGATCTTCTATCACGGCACCCTACATTGTTGCTTAGACTGCCCTACCCATCTCAATCATGGAACCTGCCTGATCACGCAGGCTTGTGTTATGCAAGCCTGATGCCTTGTCTTCAGCCAAGGCTTCTAGCAAGCTGACTTGCTTGGCGCTGTAGTTGGCTTGAAGAGGCTGACCTGCTTCTGATTACACCACCACAGGCCAGTTGGGGACCAGCTCCTTTTTCACATGTAGATTTAAACAACTTCCTAGGTTCCCTGAAAAAAGGCATTCATTTTTGGACCTGCAAGCAGCTGTCTTCTTGCAGCCCACTCTGCAATCCCCTAAGTCTTCCAGAGTTAGGGTACCCTACTAAGAATTCTGCTGCTAACAGCCCCCCGCTCGCTCTGGGATAGTGGAGTACTCCCAAAAAAATATATTGTTTACATTGGAGTGGGATGGTGTGCTGAAAACAGAAATACCCTGAAGCTCTCCTTTGACATGTCATAGTCATGGTGAGGGAAAAGGAGGAGAAAGCTAGCCTGGTGACTCAGGAAGACAGGATGATGGTCACATTAGATGTCTATTGCCTATGTCTTTAAAATTTCAACAAAAAATATTCTTTCCTGATACCAAGATTTAAGTTTGATACACTAAGGACACCGTTGTGTCCTTGGCTCTTGAGTAGTTGAAGTGGATAGTATTAGGGAAGAGCTCTGGTTTCTCATAGAAGGTAATATGCCACTAACTCTTTGGCGAATTCAAATTTCTGGGTTTCAATGACTGTTCTTCACATCACATTGCTTGTGTATGCATGGCTTTGAAACCCTAGGCTTTTGGCCCATTAAATACAGAAACTTTGATTTTTGAACTGTCCTCAGGGTTTTGAGATCTGTTTGTTAGTCTCGCTATTTTGATACCCACCAGGGAAAATATTCAACCTGCTATGGAACAGGATCGTTAACTGAAGCATCCACCATGAGAAGGAAAGTGCATAATGTTATAAATGAAGTCACTGCCATGAAATAATACAGATGTATTCTTTTCAGTGAATTCTGTGCAAACACTCAGTCAAGCTGAGACTTCCCTGATTATGTGCAGGCAACGTATTCAGAAAATCACCAGCTGGGTTTTTCAGTGGTTAAATGCTGCTGTGCTATAGCATTCTGGAATAAAATAAGTAAATACCACCTACCAACCAGTCAAGTTTTTTGATGCAACATCCCTTAACTTCAAAGCTTATAATGAAATTGATTTTCAGTGCTTTTTCATTTCAACTTGCAAACCCCATGAATAACTACTATAAAATAATTTCAACTTAGGAATGTTCAGGAACTGGTGAGAAATTGATAGTGACTGTTTTATGTTAAGCCAAAAGATATTGAATAAAATGTAAAGGAAGAATTTGCTGTGTTTTGATGGGAAGACCATATGATAAAGAGGCAAGCAGCGAGGAATGATTTTCTATGATAAGCAGAGTAATTTAAAACTTCCTTAAATTTTTAGTGGAACAGAACTCTCAAACAAATGAGTTTCACTGTCTGGGGAATTGGAGGAGGTTGCAAATCAGATTTTAATATGTTTATTCCTAGAATGACAGTATGATTTTAGCTATCTGATGGTAAACATTTTGATGAAATCTTTAAAAATTGATCAAATCATTTAGATATTTAGAAATATTTTAGTGACAGATGTAAATTCTTAAATTTATATCCATTAGAATTACATTGCAAATAATTTTGGAGGTATGTGTGAATCTAGGTTTCATGTATGTTGAAGTTTATACATTATGGGGAAGTTTAAGAAATGAAATAACAGGGCCCAACAGGGAAGTCCTTGCCTTCCATGCACCAGGATCCTATATAGGTGCCAGTTTGTGTCCCAGCCACCCCACTTCCCATGCAGCTCCCTGCTTGTGGCCTGGGAAAGCAGAAGCATGGCCCAAAGCCTTGGGACCCTACATCCATGTGGGAAACCCAGAAGAAGCCCCTGCATCCAGGTTTCAGATCAGCTCAGCTTTGGCCTTTGTAGCTGCTTGGGGAGAGAATCAGGGGAGGGAAGATCTTCCTCTCTGTCTCTCCTCTCTGTATATCTGACTTTCCAATAAAAATAAGTAAATCTTTAAAAACAAAGACATAAAATACAAAGTTATATATGTGAAATTTAACAAGAAAGTGAATCATAGAAGTCATACCAAATTACAAATTTCAAAGGGCTGATGATTACCAAAGATCATGAAATTCAGAAATAGAAAAAATTATTTTCTAAAATTTATATTAAACAGGACAGATTTAATGCATTTCATGGATATGCTTTTAAGAACATAACCATACCTCCATCATTTCTTTC
The DNA here is from genome assembly GCF_017591425.1 of Ochotona curzoniae. Lineage (NCBI taxonomy): Eukaryota > Metazoa > Chordata > Mammalia > Lagomorpha > Ochotonidae > Ochotona > Ochotona curzoniae. The sequence goes on along the minus strand of NW_024466502.1, from coordinate 33,902,438 downwards.
TCTCTCCCTCAATATGCTTCCTTCTTTTATTCCAACTTTTATCTAATATTTGCAAAAATGTAATTTCAGTCCACTCTATAGCCACTGATTGGAGGTACCACCAAACATAATATTCAGCAAGTAAAAAGTAGAAAGACCACAGTTTTACAGGAATATAAACAAGGACTAACAATAACAATCAAGTCAAAAGATAACTGTTTTATTACTATATATTTTAAAATATCCTATTATATATTCTTTATTACCACCACATATCAAAGAAAATATATGTGTGTCTTTTGGGGACTGGCTTATTTCAGTAAACATAATGGTTTCTAGTTGCATCCAGTGGCAAAAGACAGGATTTTCATTATGTATTTGTGGACCCCTCACCTATATGGGCAGCAGTCTGTATCCTTGGAATCCTGTGTCTATGTGGGATATTCAGAAGACGCTCCTGGCTCCTGACTTCTGATTAGCTCAGCCCAACCATTGCAGCCATTTGTGGGGTGAAACAGCAGATGCAAGATCTTTCATTCTGTCAATCTTTCTCTCCGAAAACCTACCTTTCAAATACATTTAAAAAAATAAATATTTATATGCTCATCAGTTGATGTACCTCTGGGTTGATTCCATATGTTAGCTATTGTGATCTGGGGTTACAGATAAGTGTAATTGGGAGATGAGGAGGGACAGATAACTCTTTCATATGCTGATTTCACTTCATTTGGGTAAATTCTAAGGAATGGTATATTTGGATCACATTAGAGATTTTAAATTTCTGAGAAATTTCCATGCTGTCTTTCAGAATATTTGAACTAGTTTACGTTCCCATCAACAGTACATTAAGGTATCTTTCTCCACATTCTCACTAGCATTTAATATTTTTTGATTTTGGGGTGATAGCCATTGTTACTGAGGGGAAGTGAAATGTCATTGTGGTTTTTCTTTGCATTTCCCTGATGGCTAGTGATCCTAATATTTTATTCTTTGAAAATTTATAGTTCATGTCCTTTGTCCAGTTCTTAATGAGATTTTTATTGTGTGTATATATGTATAAATGTACATATATATATAATGCATATTAATCCTTTATCATATGCGTGGTTTCCATATATTTTTCTCCCATTCTGTCAGTTGCCTCTTCCCTTTTTTGGTGCTTCCTTCACTGTGCAGAAACTTCCTGGCTTGATGTAATCTTATTTGACTTTGCTTTCATTGCCTTCACCTCTGGGGTCTTTTTCAACAAGTCTTTGTCAACAAGTGTCTTGCACAGTGTCTCCATTGTTTTTCATCTAGTAGTTTGACAGTATCTGGTCATATATTTAGATCCTTGATCCATTGTGAGATGACTTTTTATATAAAGTAAAACATAGATTCTTGTTTCTTCTGAACATGGAGATCCAATTTGCCCAATATCATTTGTTGAAGATACTGTCCTTTCTCCAGGATGCAATTTTTAGTTGGTTGTAGATGTGGATAAATTTCTGGGGTTTCTATTCTGTTGCTTTCAGCTACATGTCTATTTTTTGTACTGGTGCCATGGCTTTTTGATTATAACCAACCTGTGGTATGTCTTGAAATCTGGTATTGTGGTGTCTCCAGTTCGGTTAAAATTGCTTTAGCTAGTTTGGGTACGTTGTGCTTCCATGTGAAGTATATCACTGGTTTTTAAGATCTGATAAGAACATCCTTGGAATTTTGAGTAAGATTATCTTGAATCTATAATTTATTTTGGGATATAAGCTCATTTTGATACTAATTCTTTTAATCCATGGACATGGAAAAGTTTAATTCTGCATTTTTTTTCTATTTCTTTTCTTAATGTTTTATAATTTTCAGTGTAGAAATATTTCTTAATCTTGCCTAAATTTATTCTAAGGTCTTCAAAAATTTTTTGAATTCTATTGATTTTACAAATTCTTTTTTAACCGTGGCATTATTTGTGTACACAAAAATTTATTTTTGTATGTTTATTTTATAACTTGAAACTTTACCAAACCTTCATGAATTTCAATACTCACTGGTTCATATATATATATGGTCTTACAAAAGGAGTTTTGGAGGATTCTCCACCTCTCAAAAATTTTTTCAAGAGTTTATGAAGAATTGGGACTAGTTCTTCAAAAGTTTGGTAGAATTTAGCAGTGAAACTTTCTAGTATGGGCTTTTTTTGTTAGGAGGACCTTTATTACTGATTCAATGTCCATCTTTGTTATTGATCTATTTGGTTTTCAATGTTTCATGATGCAATTTTGTAAACTCTACCTATTTATTCTAGATTTTACAACTTGTTGACATTAAGCCATTTGTAATAATTTTTAATATGGTGGCGATAGTGAGGAGCTTCTTTTGGGTCTCCCACATGGGTGCAGGGTCCCAAGGATTTGGGCCATCTTCTACTGCTTTTCCAGGCCACAAGCAGGGAGTAGAAGGGAAATGCAGTAGCAAGGATTTGGCCTGGCACCCATATGGGATGCCAATGCTTGCAAGGCAAGGATTTAGCCACTGAGCCATTTTGTCAGGTCCAAGACTCAAATTTCAAACAAATAAAACAAACAAACAAAAAGACCAAAATCCATCCATATGATACCTACAAGAAACACATTTCATATAGACTGAAATGGAAAATATGGGAAAAGCTATCCCATGTGAATGCAAATCAAAATTAGTAAGAGTACCTATCAGACAAAACCAACTTTAAGACAAAAATAGTTAAAATCAACCAAGAAGGTAAGTATATAATAAATAAGAAATTAATTCAATAGAAAAATGTGATTACAGTAAATGCACATGTACTCAATAGTAGACACCCAGTTATTTAAAACAAATGTTAATGGATGTAAAGGGAGACATATACTCTAATAATATTACAATAGGAGACTTTGACACCCTACTTTTATCATGGATAGAGCAACTAGGCAAAAAAAAATTTTTTAACAAAAAACAACGGAGCTAATCTATACTATTGACCAATTGGATCTAACATATCTACAGAACATTTCAATTTTCATGGTCATGGAGTACATTCTTTGCATTAATGCATGGAACAGTATATAGGAAAGACCAAATAAAACAAGTCTCAACAAATTCAAGGGCACATTTTAATGGATAGACATCCTGATATATCTCTGTAATACTATTTTACTTTTAGCTAGGTGCTCATGAATTGTTTTACTGTATGGCAATAATTTCAGAATGTAGTTTTTTTAACCAGGGTCTAGATATTAGAAAGTTACATCAGACTTTCTTCTTGTTTCATTGGTTTAAACTTATTTATTCTCATTGAAGGTTTCTAAGTTTTGACTTCACAACTGCATGTTGATAAGGTAATTGTACAACATTCACGAGTTTGCTAAATCAGGGACCTTTCTTTAACCTGTGAATTATAGAATTTTAGGATATTCAAGAACTGTCGATCTGATAGCACTCATTAAATTTGTCATTGATGGCTGTGTGTTGAGATGTTGGGTAGATCTATATAATGATAATGGAAGCTTCCTAGAAAACAATCTCACATTGCACAGCTCACAATAACAACTATAAGGGAAATACTTACAAACCACATAAGTCTATATCAACGAACCCAGATTGAAAGTTCCCCAACACTGTTTCCCTTAGACAAATCCTGAAAATTTCTGGAACAATTCTAACACAGAGTAGCAAGAAACAGTAGTTTGAACTGATGGTGGTGAATATATCATATTTGGGATAATTTTGTGAAACGAAGTTAATACATTTCTATTTTAAGAAAAATTAAAAGGAATGATTTTATTTAGTTATGTGTTCTTTGGCAATGCCAGGTAAACTCTTAAACAGCACTAGTCAACCCTAGCACTGTAAACTAAGAACACAATTAGCATGATTAGAGTAGTTTTGCAAAGTGGTAATTTCCAGGGTAATTCGAACTTGAAGGATACCAAACTGTCAATGTATTCTAAAATATTTCTATGTGTCATGATAAAAAGGGATATTTTAGTAGAGCAAGACTTTTCCCTATTATGCAATGCAATTTATTTAATTACGTGAGTTATTTGTCATCATTGTTTCTGAAGAGACAAAAATCTTATGGGTCTGAGGGTCAATAAAATTGCATGGTACGCAACAGAGACAAGATTTTGATGACAGTAGAATTTTTGATCATATGATTACAGGGCTGGGATGTCACAGAAACCAAATACTGTCAAAATTTCAGATTTCAATTTAATTTCAACATAAAATATGCCAGTATTTGTTTTGTGCATTATTTTCTGCAGTTTGTGAAATGAGAATAGATAGCGATTAACTAATCAGAATTCTATCTTTCCTATGAGTGATTTGATTTTTTATTAAAGGTAGCAATCCATATACTTAAAGAAGTAGATTATGGATAAAGGATATGATGAAGCATACATATTAAAATATGAAATTCCAATAATTTAGGGTAAATTTGTTTTTAGTTTAAAATATGTTAAAAGATGTGCTTGAAATGGTTACAAAGATTTAGGAGCTCCAATTCACACAGGTTGAAGAGTTTTTTGGTTTAGGCAACCTAATATTTCCATGTGTGGTTTGATCTAGGAGCTGAAATAAACTTATCTTTTAACCATGGTGTCCATTATGAGCTATCATCTGAAGGTCCCAAATTATGATTTTTGACATGTTTTAGCATATAGCTTCTGAGATGCAAGAATAGGAAAACAAGAAAAAATGTCTCTAACTGGTAACTTTAGAAGTCTTAAGAGTTCATTCTTAGTGGGTCAACTGGGATCATATGCCCATCACAGATTAAACCATTTCCCAAAAGTACATCATATCACCCAAGTTTGATTCGCATGACATTGTATCTGAATCTAAAAACAGTACTGCTGGTAGAAGAGAGAAACTGAAAAGATCAACTTGAGCATGTGCTTTTTACCCATTCAATTTCAATAGACATTTCCTTCACATACATAATCTTTCAACTATGCCTTAGTTTGGCACATAACGGCACACTTGACTCAAGGCCTTCTCTAATGTGGAAAACTCAGCATTTGGTCCATTTGTTGCATTTCATTCTAGGATGACTGGGTCTGTATGTTTTCAAATAAATCTGGATCTCACTCTCATATCTTGAAACATATGGATAAATGATAGCTCTAATCACTTCTGGTATACTGAAAATGCAATTGTACATTAAAATGGGATAACAAAAATTTAAAACCATTATAAATAAGAGGAATAGCACAGATTCTATCCTGCAGACAAGAAATTTTTGCCTGGGAAACAAAGAAAAATCCTTGAAAAGTCAATTTGTCTACTTCTGGTTCTTTGTCTGCTAAGATATTTTACGTCCAGTAACCACTATAGAAAATGAACACTGGACCCGGTGCGGTAGCCTAGCCGCTAAAGTCCTCACCTTACAGGCACCAGAATCCCATATGGGCACCGGTTCTAATCCCAGTGGCCCCACTTCCTATCCAGCTCCCTGCTTGTGGTCTGGGAAAGCAGCAGAAGACAGATCAAAGCCTTGGGATCCTACACCCGAGTGGGAGACCTGGAAGAGGAAGCTCTGGGCTCCTAGGTTCGGATTGGCGCAACTCTGGCTGTTGCAGCTGCTTGGGGAGTGAAACAACAGATGGAAGATCTTCCTCTCTGTCTTTTCTCTCTGTATATCTGACTTTGCAATACAAATAAATAAATCTTAAAAAAAAAGAAAAGAAAATGAGCACAAAGTAGGAATCCTCTTGTGGAGAACACAGAGAAGGTACAGAATTTGTGCACCTCTCATTCCAGTTGTATCCACAGTGACACATACTGTAGCTTGAGTGCCATGATACCTCTAATCCTAGGGATCAGCCATTGTTCTCCTTCAAGTTTGCATCTATCCACTGCCAATTTTATCAGGACATTCCTGAGAGGAGGCCTATGAATTACGTAGGTCTTGAGGTTGAGTAATAACTTTTCTTTACATATTGAGATGTCTTTGGCAATGCAGTTTTCATAAAAATTTAGATGCCTATGAGTCCATAATTCTATGGGTTAATGACCAAATCCACTGATCTTGTTAAGTTAGAATCTGGGCAGAATTGTACTTATTAGAAACTAACTACAGTTCCTCTTTACTTGCCCAGGCCTGTCTCAAGGCCTTTATCTTGGCCTTTGTCTTGCAGCTTAGTGAACATATGGTCTGCAGGTGGAGAGGCAATAGCTAATCAGTTTTTGGCCCCCAAGCTGCATGCCCAATGAATATCTGCAATTAAGATAATTATCCCCCTTTGCAGGAATGTAATTCATAGCAATGTAGGAGCCTATAGGTAGGCGCCTGATCATCAGACTCCTTTTTCTTTTAACTGATAATTTCATTTTATGCTGTTTCCTACTTTCTGTTTTGTTTTCGCTTCTATAGTCTATGCAGATAATTTTATTTTTTGAATATGTAAATTCTCAAATCACTGGACTGTTAGGCATACAAAGATACCTTCTTGGGAAAAGATTTTTATTAATTTTTCAAACGGGTCCATTTCTATGAAGTTGTCTTTCTTCTAAGAGAAGAAACAAGAAAGGATATTGCCCTGAAAGCCAAGTGAAGAATACACATTGAGAAAGAATTGCTCAGTTAAAAAAAATGGTTTCTTCATTGAAAGGCAGAGTAAAGAGCAACAGAGGAAAAATTCTGTCTACTGGTTTACTACCCAAATGCTTAACAATAGCCAGGGCAGAGCCAGAATACAGCCAGGACCCTGTAACTTCATCTTGGTCTGCCATCAAATACTGCCTTCCCGACAGACAACTTTGCTCTGGAATTCAGGCTTCCTGAACTTAACCTCACTCCAGGAGTGAGACTGTACTGTCAGATTCTTGTAACTACTATAGAGAACTTTCCTTATTACTCATTCCTGGTGACAATTACAGGTAATACAAAGATGGAGTCTATTTTTTTTTTAATTGTTAAAATTTAATTGTACCAATCTCACAGCAAGCTTTGGCTGAGAGTTACTATCTAATTTATTTAGTGCCTTGAGTTGCTCAGGATCTAAGAGTTCTTCTATTAACTCTTTCAAAAAAATTACCAAGAGATAATTACTTTCTTCCCAGATAAAAAATTTTAAAGCTTTTGCATTAATAAAATGAAGATTAAAACAATTACTACGCAAAAGCTGCAATAATAAGATATATTTAATTAGTAGTTTGACATCTAATGAACAAAAATAATGTAAATTTAAGGCATTATTACTTTATTTACATTTTAATCCATTATATTTAATTCCACTCAGTAGTAGTTACTGGAAAAATCTCATTTCACTTTGTTAAAGTCAGAACAATCCATTTTTAAGCTATCATCTTCTAGAAGGTCTAAATTTGAGGCCGAATGAATTTACTTAGGCTTTCTAAGAACCTTGAATCTCTAAGCCTTACACTTTATACATAATAAGGATCAAACCCCCCACTATTTGTAGATAGAATGTGCATTTCGTGGTAAGACCATACCAGCTATTTGCTTGACATTTCTGAAAAGAGCTTAAGTACAAGAAGAAATGAGGAGCAGTGATAATGCAGGGAAATGCTGAACAGTATTATCATTCAGCTCAGTGCCCCTCTCTACCTCTTGCATGCTGTTTTTAAGCAGAAGGCGCTCGCCTTCCAGTTCCTTTGTATTTTTCTGTAGGGAGTAAGAAAATGGCTTCACTCCTTGTAAGACAAAAAGGTTGTCATGGATGAGAGAGGCAGAGCTCTTCTTAGTTACATTTCACAAACACTGCCCACTTCCCCCAGGAAGGGCTGCTTCTCCACTCTACACTGATGCTTACCTTTTGCTCAGCAACTGTCCTGTATTCAGGACTATGGTTTCAGGCAGTTGGCAGCTCATTACCATTACTGTCCAAGGCCATGAATAAAGCTATCCAGCCAATTAGCCTTACTAAATTCTTCTTCAAAGGGAGAACCCTGATACTAAAACATGCAAAATGTTCAAGCTACTTGGCGAGTTCACTAGTTCCCTTGGACATCAAACAGTTCACATTTCTTCACTGGTTTTAATTGTAGAAAAATGTTTAAATTGAGGGTTTTTTTTTAAGATTTATCAATTTTTATTACAAAGTCAGATATACAGAGAGGAGGAGAGACAGAGAGGAAGATCTTCCGTCCAATGATTCACTCCCCAAGTGAGCAACGGCCGGTGCAAAGACGGGAACCAGGAACCTTCTTCGGGTCTCCCACGTGGGTGCAGGGTCCCACAGCCTTGGGCTGTCCTTGACTACTTTCCCAGGCCACAGGCAGGGAGCTGGATGGGAAGTGGGGCCACCGGGATTAGAACCGGCGCCCATTTGGGATCCTGGCTTGTTCAAGGTAAGGACTTCAGCCGCCAGGCCACACCACCAGGCCCTAAATTAAGTTTTTACATGAATATGTTCAAGAAGTTTCACAATATTTAAAATGAGGCAAAATACAACACAAGTGCTTTGTTCATATCTAAATTTTCCCATATTAATCTAAATGTACTCCCAATTAATAGAGAAACAATGTGATGTAATAAGTTTGATATCACTGATAACTGTTTTGATGATACTGATCATTTCACAGTTTTTGAGGATGTCTGGGAACAGATGAGGGTATTACCTCAAATAATATCTCTAGGGATTCTTTTTGTTGCTTCTTACGATACATTGGATGTTTACTGGACATCATTCACTAATACACAAGACTATTTTAATACAGAAAGATGAATGTGCTTGCTACAATAATTCCAGGCTTATCTAACCTACGGCAAATACTTCCCTTTAATCAGTCAATGGCAAATACTATGACATTCAATAATCAATGTTTATTAAGTACTTCCCATGTAGCAGACACTAAACATTTAATTCTCAGAGCAATCCTACACAGTCAGTACATTTAAAGACAGTGATAATTAAGGAAGCTTAGTGCCTTTCCAGTATGTTGCTACTAATAAAAGGTGGAACCAGATTTCAAATCTGTGTGTCTAACTTCCATGGCCATATTCAATTCCGTGGCCATGCTGTGTAGTAAAAGGATGAAATAATGGTCTCTGACTTTACTCCGATATGAATGTATAAATTCACAAAAGGCATCCATGTGGTAAGAGACAACTGCAGAAAATGGATATGCAAAATGGCATGTGAGCACAGAGGCGGAGGCAGCAATTGTGTCTGGGTAAATCTGACAAGGGTTCACAAATGTAATATCCCAGGCAGAAAAGAGAAGAGGGACAGTCAGGGCTAAACGCAGTCAGTAAAACGGCACCAAGCAGGAAATGCTATTAGCATATTATGGAAATTATGCAAAGTTGGGTATTGGGGTAGAGGTGCTGTGGCAGGAGCATTAAAATTAAATATGACAATGATCTGAATTTACTCTGTTGAATAACTGAATATTAAAAAGTCTGTAAGGATCAGGGAGCATAAGTTAGAGGTTAAGTGACTGAGACAGGACTTATGACTGGCTGAGTTTTAAGCCAGGTCTATTTCTCTAGTTATTTTAATTACTTTGTCAGCATCCTTCAGAACACATGCCTTCTGCAGATTTTTTGTTTCAGGTCAACAACTCTGTGTGCATTCCTGCTAATGCCTCATTATGATGCTAACTGTATTTCCTTTGTTGAAACTCTATATTATAGTGTGTTACTATATATGGCAGGGTATGATTTGGCCTTGCCGAACTTTGGGCCATTACCAGTAGCTTCAAATTGAATAGGGTTATTTTGAGGTCACACACTGACACTACAAAGGATTGAATTATTTATGGCTTTAATATTCACCAGTGTTTCTAGCTCAAGATCCAATATACCACTGAATATTATCTGTCAACAAAATGCTGCAACTGTTCCGTTTGTTGATGACCGGTAAAATAAAGCAGTTAGAATTGCTGCTTTGAACTCAGAGTGAGTTGAATTTCCACCCTGAGTATTTTGATAATAATAATAATAGCAATTCATATTTATATTTATAATACCAGTAATATTTATGTCAGATGCTACTTAGCATGTGATATAGATGCATTAAATTAAATATACATACTAAAATCTGTGTACCTATGTGTATAATTTTACATCTGCTATATTTATTTTTACATAACAGAGATGAACTAGAAGAAAAATGTGGCTTAATTAATATTAGCTTTAGGTCCATAGCTGCATTCTGTAATACATCAGAAAACACATTTTCAAAATCTTGAGTATTTTCTACCTCTCTCATCTGATCTCTTTATCTGATCTCTCATCTGATCATCTTTATACTTGTTACCCTCAACAAAATTTAGGAAAAATTAATATTAGTGATCATGCAAGGAGGAATGAATATTTTTGTATAGGGACTACAAATTTTCTTATTGTGAAGGAAATACCTGAAAGTGAATATATTGATAATTTTATAGAATTAAACCCTAGAGATGGAAAGCTGTTCCAAGTTTAATTGTAAACATCTTTAAAACAGACTTTCCAAAACTGTCGTTAACAAAACATTTCTCTTAGCATTGACTCTGAAATAGGTCTTCATTACCTCCTGAAAATTTTTCCTTGGTCATAATCAGGCAGTACATGGCATTTCTGGGAACAGCAGTAGGGGATAGAATATCTTAAAATAATAATTATTTTTTCCTCAGGGACATCATGCTAGGAATTGCATTGCTGACCAAAACCTTGGCATAAAATAAATCACAGATTTGCTCAATAATACAGTATAAAAACAAAAACTGAGGCATAGTGCAGAATAAGGGAAATTATGAAGAAAATAAAGGGCCTAGCAAGAGGGCCTGGAATATGATAGGTAATTCATATATGTCAGTTTCTCATAACCAAGTTCACGTCACTATCAAATTGCTCCAAACTTAGTTATTTAAAACAATAATGATCACTTGTTTGGGCTTGTGGCTCACCTTGGTCAGGAAATCAGAAAGTGCAAAATAGGCTCAACTTTACTCCACAATATCTGAAGCCCTGAAGGCTAAAGACAGAGGCACTCGAAGGCTCATTCACTCATATGACAGGTAACTGAGGGTGACTTTTGGTCAGGGCCTGTCTAGAGATGATGGCTGGAACCCCTTACATGGCTTCTCTGTGTCACTGAAGCTTCCTAAAAACATAAGAGCTATATGATGGCAACTAGCTAGGTAGCTAGCTAACCAGATGGACAAGTAGATAAGATATGGAGGACAGAAGGAAAGAAAGAGATCACAATAGTTGCTTGGCAATTTATGATCTAGTTGCAAACATCTAGTATTACTTTTATCAAATGCTAGTAGTCACTGAAGTTACAAAGATTCAAAAGGAGGAAACATTAACCATGTCTCTCATCAGAACCCTGTGGGTATCTCGCTGTAAGAAGAGCATGGGGTGCACCATATGGCAGGCAAGGAGTGCCCACTCTGTCTGTGCACATGGGTTATGGGTTACATGAGGTCATGGAACCCCCAGACCTACTACCATGCCTGCACACCAAAACTAGGCCATTGAGGGATATTTGAGGTGTATAAAACAGTTGCTTGGAACCTCCATAGAATAGGACACTGTACATGCACGTCAGGAAGACAGCAGACAGGGCATCCAAGTGGTTCTCCCAGGGCTGGGCTGCTACTCTTGCCAATGCACAGGATAGCTAGACCTGGGAGTCATCCAGGTGTGGGTGCTTGGAAGATCTCCTGGGACAAGGCTGTTACACTCAGTGGTGCACATGGTGTCAGAATGAGGGCAGGCCAGGATGTAACATCTGCTGGAATATGTGAATGTTGGGTTGGAACAAGATTGTAGGGATTCTGCAGGGTTGCCTGTCCACAGCAAGGTAACTGACAATGCTGGGTCTGGGGATGGACCAAGCCAGGCCACTGAACCCAGGTGTAAGAGTGAAAATTGGAGGAGAGAGGGGTAAGCTTGGCCACCACTGTTATCTTTGCTGCATATGAGAGGTAAGTCTGCAAACTGGTATGGTAGGGGTACATAGGGGTACACTCAATCAGGCAGGTATACATGCCAGTGTATTTTTAAACTGGGACTAAGGATAGGAAGGATTTGGCTGCAGCACCTGCTATTGCACATGCTGCCTGGTCTGGGGGCACTGGGTGTGAGTCAGGTCTGGAGATGGTCCATTGGAGCACATGAGAGCTAGGTCTGGGGAATGGCCTTCTTGGGGTTTAAGGGGTCACTCCAACTGGGCCACTGCATCCAGTGTACATGGGAGCAGGGGCTGGGGAAAGGTCAGGTTAGACTGCTGCTCTGCTGCTCACCCTAGTGCTCATGGGAACTGGTACTGGAGGCTAACCTGGTAGGGGCTCTGGAGAGGCCCCTCTGACCATGACAACATACCTACAGAAATGTACAGGAGACAGAGCAGGCGACGGTCTAGACCACACTGAAGCACTTACCGAAGAATGCAAAAACTGCAGCTAGGGTGGGCTGGGTAGGGTGACCTGGCTGCAGTGGAACTACTAAGTTGCATGAGTACCTTAGACAGATAGGGTCCCCAATCTCTGGGAAAATCCCATAGACATGTGATCTGGCTGCACAGCACATGTTGCAAGATGGGGCCACCACCATTGCTGACTCCAAAGACGATGAAGAGCAAACCCAGATGCACATGAAAGACAAGACAACCATATTTTCTAATCCAACAACAGGCTTTCAAGTACCTCTTCAAATGATGGAAAGAAAAGCAAATGGAACAGCACTTCAAGCCTGTGGGTACTCTGAGGGAGACATGGAAAACTAATATGTCTTAGAACTTATACAGAGAGAACAAGAGCAAGCCCCTGTGAGGACTGATGGAATGCATTACCTACACAAAGAGCACTCTACATTCCCAAGACATTTTCCTCCACTTGTGGGGCCCCTGAGGTGGCATAAACAGACCATCTCTATTCCCCACCACTAATGTAGTCTGATAAGCATTAGGCCACAGTACTCACCCACAAGTGTTGGAGTAGGGAGTGAGCCACATCAGGTTGCACCATATCACCTCCCAGAACATGAGAACTGAATACGAATACAGGAGCTGATTCTGTAGGGAAATTGTGGCCTCTCCTCTCTGGGACTGTAGCACCTGAGGGTTTATACAGAGAGCTGGGGTGCTGATTGGCTGAGCCAGGCTGGACCACAGAACTCATTTGACAGGAACCCACCTGACACTTGTGGGATTAGGAGAAGACTAGGCAGGGCCAGGCAGCAGCACCTGCTGGCACATGCTGGGGCTGGGGCTGAGGGCAGACCATGCTAAGCAGGGCCACTGATCCTACTGACATAGGTGAGTTCCAGGGCTGGAAGAGGGTCTGGTAGGTAAACTTGGGGAACTCCCCTACTAATTGTAGCCACTGTTGGGGAGCACACAGCCAGGGCTGGGTTTGGACCAGGACAGAAAGACCGAAGCACTTGTCAGTGTTTTTATGGGCTGGGTTTGGGGAAAGTCTGGGCTGGGCCAAGCCTCAGCACTTTCTGGCATGCATGAGGGCCTAATTTGCCCACACCTATTTCAGCTCACACCTATTCCTAGCTCTTGTGTGACTCAATGAGTGCTCTGGCCGAGCCCGGGCTGTCCCACACCCATTCTGTCTCTTGTGATTGCCAGCAGGTGCTAAAGCCTGGTCAAATCACACCCCTAGCTCTTGCATTTACCAGTGGGAGCTACAGCCCAGCAGGGGAGTTCCCAGAGTTCCCCTACAAGACCCATCCCCAGCCCTGGGTCTTGCATGTGCTGGCAGGTGCTTTGACCCAGCTTGACACCCACCCATAATCTCAGCTCTCAGTGGTGGGTGTTGCAGCCCAGCCCATTGTACGTGCCAGGATCCCATAGGGGCGCCAGTTCTAATCCTGGCAGCCCCATTTCCCATCCAGCTCCCTGCTTGTGGCCTGGGAAAGCAGTCGAGGACGGCTCAAAGCCTTGGGACCTTGCACCTGCGTGTGAGACCCAGAAGAAGCTCTTGACTCCTGGCTTTGGATCAGTGCAGCTCTTGCTGTTGCGGCTGCTTGGGGAGTGAATCAGTATATGGAGGATCTTTCTCTGTTTCTGTCCTCCTCTCTGTATATTTGACTTTGTAATAAAAATAAATAAATCTCTACAAAATACAAATTTTGAAAAGTAATTATGTGTTATTAATAACTCAAGTATATTAGGTAAAAGCAAAAATACAAACTTGCCTTATTTTCTATGACCTTAGGATATTTCACTTATAGGTCCTTTATTACTTGGTCACGTGGTGATTTGGAAATCTTGTATTTTTGCCCTCAAAAGCCAGTAAAGCACGGCTGGTACTGTGGTATAGCACATCAATTCTCTGCCTGTGGTGCTGGCATCTCTTATGAGTGCCAGTTCTAGTCCAAGATATTTACTTCTGATCCAGCTCTCTGCTAATTACTTCAGAAAGCAGCAGACGATGGCAAAATGCTTGGGACCCTGCATTCACATAGGAGATATGGAAGAAGCTCTTGGATTCTGGTTTGAGAGTTGAACAGCAGATGGAAGATCTCTCCCCCTCTCTCTTTCCCACATCTCACTCCACCTCTTTCTAACTCTGAATTTCAAGCAAAAAATAAATCTCTAAAAACAAACTAGTTCACCTTGTTCAACCTTTTAGGCTTACAAGCATCCATCCCATCAAAGCATAGCGTGCTAGCTAGTGCCCTGACAGTTGGACAGCAGTTATTTTTTACCTTCCAAGGGACTAGGGAAAGGAAAATCTGTATAAGAAGGCTAACCACTCAGAAGGCATTGTCTGGGCTAGTGTTACTGGAAGAATTATGGGAATTGAAGTAGGAAATTAAGCAATTGAGGCCTAGCATCTAAATTTAAAATTTTGCAGATGTTTTACATGATGTAGTTTTTCCTGAATTTTAAGTATCTACAACCCACACTCAACAATCCTGCCTCATCTACACACTTAGTGTAATATTGTTAGTATTTAAATATTTATTTGAAAGCCAGTGTTAAAAGAGAAAAAGGAAGAAGCAGGTCCTCCATCGATGGTTCATCCCTAGAAAGCCTCCATGGCTAGGGCTGAGCCAGGCGCAAGACATGAGCCAGCAGTCAGGAGCCTCTCCTGGTTCTCCTACATGGGTGGCCAGGAGCCCAAATACTTAGGCCATGCTCTGCTGCTTTTCCCAGGCCATCAGCAGGAACCTGAATGGGAAGTTAAGTAGCCGGGACTTGAACTGATACCCCTTACTTCCTATACTCTCGTTAGCTTGATACTTTGGAACAGAGTCATTGTTAAAAAATATTAATATATTTTTACATAGGAACTTTATTAGCTATTATGAATGGCAAATCAGAATATTTTGTCACACATAGAAAAATGAAATAATGAAAATACAGTAATGTTATTAAAATGGCTATATACCATTTTTTGTATCTTTCTGATAAAATTGAAGTTTAGCATTATAGGGATGGTAGAAACATTTTAGATACTGTCCTCCTTTTTGAGACTATTAGACAAACTGAAAATGAATCGGAAAGGGGAATACCATCTCTGACTTACTTCAGAAATATGTACTTGGTAAATCCACTTAGTGATTCTGACTTGTCCTACATATGGTCAACAATTTTACTAGTTAAGAGAGTTGTCTGAGTACTGGACACAGAAGCTCAGTCCCATCTTCAGGAGTGGACATTTGGCACAAAGTTTAAGGTGTCAGTTAAGGTACAATCTGGGATGCCAGCATCTCACCTTAGAGTACTTAGGTTTCAGCGCTTAGCTAAGTGAGTGCCTTGATTTACTGATTGCCTGCTTCTCTCACGTGGTGATCCCCTTGGCAGATTTTGTGTAAATGTGATCTCATTCCCTGCACAACAAGTCAGAATGCCTTCTTTGGAATTAGCTTATGGAATTAGCGTGTTAGTTTTGCCGGCTGAGGGGGTGTCCTGGGATTGTAACATAGGAATGCAAGAACCTAAGACAGGCAAAGTGTGAATAGAGGACAGAGGATATGCAAGGGAACTATAGAGATAGAATCTTGCTTAAGAGTCAACTTAGTTGACTTTCAGCTATTGATTCCAGTCCTTAAGCTCCACTCTATTTCTGCTCTTCAGTCCTATGGAGTTCCTTCATGCTTACACATTAATTGCTTTTCAGTTAATTGCTATTAAAACTGAACACTTGTGGCAGGCCCTGTAGCATAACAGGTAAAGCTGCAGCCTAGCACAGACAGTGGCTTTTGAGATGGGTGCTGATTTAAGTTTGGTTATTCCACTTCTGATCCACCTGCTTGGCAATTAGTACCTGGGAAAGCAGCAGAGGATGGCACAAGTCTTTCTAATTGATTCTCAAATTTCTGCAATCGGTGATAATTATCTATTTTTTCAGGTTCAGGATTGCTCTTGGTTTTTCTATCTATTACATTAAACTGAACAAATTTTGCCTCTTACACACACACACACACACACACACCCAAAATTACATTGGTTCATTTTCAAAGCTCAGGCAAATGTTTTCTGTAGATGCCACATTCTGGATTCATTTGCTTGCTCCTGCATGCTGAATTTGTTCCAATTTGTACCTACAGACAGACTGGTGTTTTCCAACTTTGGCACCATTAACATCTTGGGCTAGAGAATTCTTCGTTTTGGGGGCCACATTGTCCCGTGTATTGTAGGATTTGAAGTACCATCCTTGGCTTCTTTCTACCAGATGCAGTAACAACACCAAGGCGATGATGACCATATATGTCTTTAGACACTGCAACAAGTACCTGGATTAGAGGTGGGGGAGAGCCACTCCTAGCAAGGGTGGTGAACATCTGGCCCAGGGGTTGTATATAAGGCCCAAGAAATCATTTGGTCTCACCCTTCTAAAGCAAACAAAGGCAGGAATCAACATTCAATAAATGTGTAGCAGGCTAATTTTTTAAAAAAAGATTTATTTATTTTTATTGCAAAGTCAGATTTATAGAGAGGAGAGACAAAGATCTTTTATCCACTGGCTCACTCCCAAAATGGCCACAATGAATGCAGTGACTAGATCCGAAGAAGACAGGAGCTTCTTATGGGTCTCCCACATGGGTGCAGGGTCCGATGGCTTTGGGCCGTCCTCCATTACTTTCCTAGGCCATAAACTTGATGGGAAGTGGAGCAGCCAGGACACAAACTGGTGCCTGTATGGGATCCTGGAGTATTGCAAGGGGAGGATTAGTTGATCTACTGAAACAGGCCCAAGCAGGCTGATTTTTAAGCTAATAATTTTGCATGGCCCAAGAATGAAGTTAGGAATATCCAAATAGCCCTTGGCAGAAAACAGGTTCTCCATTTTTTGGCCAGAGGTTTGATTAAATTCAGGCTCAACAATTTTGAGAGTATTTCCTGAAGTGGTTTTTTTTTTTAAGATTTATTTTATTTTTATTGGAAACTCAGATATACATATACAGAGAGGAGGAGAGACAAAGAGTAAGATCTTCCGACCGATGATTCACTCCCCAAGTGAGCACAATGGCTGGTGCTATGCCGATCCGAAGCCAGGATCCAGGAACTTCTTCCAGGTCTCCCACATGGCTGCAGAATCCCAAGTCTTTGGGCCATTCTTTACTGCTTTCCCAGGCCACAAGCAGGGAGCTGGCTGGGAAGTGGAGCTGCCAGGATTAGAACTGGAGCCCCTGTGGGATCCCGGTGCATGTTCAAGGTGAGGACTTTAGCCGCTAGGCCATGCTGCCGGGCCTGAACTGTTTGTTTAATCATACATGTAACCTTAGATTATTTCACTATTAGTAATGGCTAGCTTTGATCACTTGTTCAAGGCAGTAATATATTTTTAAAAGGGATGTTTTCTCTCCTAAGTAAGCTATGCCTTAATACTTTGAGACCATGTGAATATACTGTACTCACTAAAATTACCCCCAGTGGTATTTATTATCTTACAATGAATTTTGTCTCCCTCAGTTGTAATTATTTGGAAAAACTGCTATTTTTCTAATGTTATCATTTGTTCTATATTTAAGAAAAATGTTTCAACTTCTACCCTTTCCTCTTTTGGGGTGTCATTCCATTGTTTTAAATTTTTTAAAACAACTGAGTAAATTCCATCAGTCAGTGTCATTCTTTTTGATGTTTACTGGGTCCTTTATTTCTCCGGTAGAAATCACTTTTTCTTTAACCCATTCTTTACAGGAAAGAAACTTGGTCGTGGAGCATTTTGTCAAAAGTATTGTAAGTACCATGTAACAGTACATTGCTACATGTGAGGAGAATTATGTGAAGGATTTCCATTTAATGTAAGAAATTCTGATAATGAGAAAAATCTATCACTTTTTTTCATAGTTTCACTACTTGCAAAACGTGAACAATCGGCAAGAGAAAATTCCACTGAACAACCATTAGAAGTATTTGCAACTTAACGTGGTATTTGCAACTAAGTGATATATATATATTCGTGATTCCTGGACACGATGAAAGGTGCCTGTACCGTGAAATACATTTGCAGCATACACACAACTTAAACATTGTATACTACAGGAAGCTATAGGGAATAGCATGGAATTGCTTTTGTTCTAAAAGCCCTTGGACATATACTTCATCAAAATTATCTAAGCATTGTGCTTGGAAACACATTTCCATAGAATCCGACTATTCAAAAAAGTCGCGATTGTAGAACTATCACTTTTTGGAAGGACCAAATGAAAGATGTGTTAAAACCATTTAAAAAAATGTATGCTTCGGACATTATTCTGCTTGTGTGACTTCCGATTTCTTCCCTAGTCCCCAAGAGACTTGCCCAGTTTGGCCGACTCGGCGCAAATCTGTATCCAAAGTTCTAGTTTAGATTAAGAGTCCTAAAGGTGAAAAACGCACAGGGTGGAGCGAACTTTTAGGGAGCGTCTACTCGGCCCACGTACCTTTTCGACTGCTCCTCCCCGATTGGCTAGCGTGGACATCAGCTGCCCAATCACACTGGAGCGTCCTTCGCGCATGCGCACTGAGCACCGGCTACCCGCGCCTCAGCGCTCCGGGCCCAGGGCTGTAGTCCGATGCGGTGAGGCCCGCTGCGTGTGGCCGGATGGAGGCCGCCCTGGGCCGGTCAGGGAAGGCCAAGCCAGCACTGTTGTGACCCCGAGAGCCCCCACACTGTTTACGTGCAGCTCAGTCCCTCCACTGTGCTGATAAGGGCGGTCCTGTCCGAGCCGCGGTGTTGCCTTTCACCTCCCGGAAAGGCGAGGGGAAAAGGAGCCAAGTCTTTTAAAAAAAAGTCAACTTTCCCTGTCCGCAGAGTGGGCTGGCATCGGGGTACACGCATGTCAGCCCCAAACACGGCCTCCCTGGCGCCCTCCGGGACGCACCGCCCCTCCCGCCGGCTCCTCCCTGTCCTGTCTGAGGTGGCCGCGGCTCGGCGCTGGGAACGCGCGCCCCACTTGGCGGCTGTGCCAAGTCCCCCGTCCGCCGGCGTCCCAGGCTGGGCACTTAGGAAGAGGGGTCGGCCGAGAGGCCGAATCTCCACAGTCCTCCACAGTCCCGACGCCCCGGGGCCCGGCGCCCTCCCAGCCTTCCGCCCGGCCCGGCCCGGCCGCTTGGAAAACGCGGCGAGCGGAACCCGCACGCGGAAGCGCCGGCCGCACTGAGCATGCCCAGTGGCGGAGCCGACCACAGTTTTTTTTTTTCTTTTCTTTTCTTTTCCTTTTTTTTTTTTTTTTTCGGTCTCAAGTAGGAGGCTTTCCCCCCACCCCCACCCCCTTCTGAGCCCCCCCTCCCACCCCCGGCCTAAGCAGCTACCATGGCCGAGGTCCCCAGCGCGGCGTTGTCCCAGGCGGGTTGGTAAGTGGTGTGTCCCGCCGGCCGGCCAGCCGCGGGAGCGGGCCGGCGCCCCCGGAGGAGGGTTGGGGCTGGGGGCGGTGGGGTGCTGGTCGGGGGTAGGCGGAGGCCGCCGCCCGCCTCCGGCCTCTCCCGGGGCCCTCCAGGCCGACTCCGCCCCCGGCTCCACGCGGAGCCGAGCGAGTCCCCCCAGCTCCCTTCGGAGCGGCGGCCTGGGCCGTGGGCTGCGGGCCCGGAGAGGGACCCGGGGCGCGGGCGGAGGCGCAGGCCCGAGGCGCTCGGCTGCGGGCTGCGGCTCTGCCGGCGGCTGCCGCTGCTCCGCGGGCCCGCGGGAAGTTGTGGGGAGCGCAGCCCGCGCCGCCTCCCCAACCTGCCTTCTGGTTCTCCCCATCTCCCCGGACAGGACGGACCGGGGAGTGCGGAGCTGGCCTCGACGGCTGCCGCACAACTTCTGAGGCTGAGAATGACCTCACTGTCAACTCGCGGGGGCTGCTCTGGAGAACTTTCCTGCAAAGGGCTGACGTTTGTCCTTATGTCTAAAAAGATTTCTTGTCAAGAGTTTAGGATCTGAGAGCCATGGGGGAAAAAATCAGGGGAAACTAAGCATTCTCTGGACTTAAGCCATTATGGTTGTAAACATACAGTTTAATTGAGTCCTGCTTTTCCCAGGAGAGCATGGGTACAGCTTGGGGTGAAGGGATTGGGTAACATCAAGGACGAGAAAGATTTGACCCAGTCTCCAAAATTACTATCTTAGTGAGATGAGAAAGGGAAGCACTGAAAATGGTCAAGCGCTACAACAGGGACAGTGCAAGCCAGCGCGTCCAGGGAAGAGGCACGCAAGCTTTGCACTTGGAGGGAGAGTTTCGAGTTTTTGCAGAAACAGGTGCTGAGATGGTGTGTAGGTAGGAAAGTGCCTATTATTCTACACAAGTGACTTTCGATGCTTTTATTGGTGCAAAGAGGAGGCTGTGCACCTAGCTGGGAGACCAGAAAGGTAACCAGGAAGCCGTCGCTGTCCCAGACACGGATTTGCCTGTCTGAATTAAGCTTTTTGTTAGTGTGCTCCTGGTCACACCTGTGTTTGGTAGAGGTCGTTTTTGGCTGTCCAGGCTCTGTTGTTTTAGCATACATTGCATTTAACAGGTGAGAAAACCCAGGGAAAGAAATGGTGGTTAACTTTCCCAGCATGACAGCTAGAAAGTGGAGTTGAATGTGTGACAGTTGGGTTCTATTTCCAAACCTGGTATTTTTAACCCTTGTGTGTGATTGGTGGCGTTGTATTTTCAGTTGGCATAGTAAGTTGTGGAGCTCAGTGTTCCCCTTGCTCAGTTCGGCTCTTTTTTTTTTTTTTTTTTTTTTTTTTTCTGTTCATTGGTGGTTCCAGGGACTGAACCACCTTGTGGGTTCTCAGTGAAGTCTGACACAGTTGGTTTTGGAATATCCCTGCCCACCCAGGCTAAGTCTACGGAAGCTTAGCATCCCTCCTGACTTTGTTACATTTTTATTTTATAGCCTAGCAATGTCTTTTGGCTGTTGCCACTTTGTCATGCACCGTGTCTGCATTTTTTTTTCTTTGTACCTCTTCTGTATGGCAGTGGCGTTTAAAGGCGATGGAATCTGTAGGGCTGACAAGACTCTCTTGCTAAGAGTTTTAGAGTTTTATGTAATTCCTTGTAGGTCTTGGACTGGGAGGCATGTGCCAAGTAAGACACCAGGATGGCTCTTTTCCGGTGTGTTGCACTGCGTGTTTAACTCAAGACTGACTACATCAAAATACCTGATCTCAAATGTTAGATAGAAGGAGCAGCTGTGGTGACTCCTTCCCATTCTGACATCCTGGCTTTCCTCTGTCAGTGCAAACCATTTTACCTTGTACTCAAGTCTTCTATGTACTTACTTATAGGGCCTTAAAAATGATGCTGAAATGTACAAAACATTAAATCTGTCAGTGAACATAGCAGATAGGGAAACATCTAACATAGCAGATAGGGAAACATTTAGTGCTAAATGGCTGTGATCTTGAGGGGTGAAAAATTTATGTGTATACCTATCTTACTCAAGCTTATGTAATTTTTGAGCACTGTTTGTCCTCTTGTCTCCAATCTTCCCTGTAATGCGTTCAAAAGTTAACTTTAAAAATTTAAGTCTGTGTTTGGGATTGGTGTGATGGCACAACAAACTAATCCTCCACCTGTGGCACCAGCATCCCATATAGGTGCTGATCCATGTCCTGGCCGCTTCACTTTGGATCCAGCTCCCTGCGAATGTCCTGGGAAAGCAAGGGAGGATGGCTCAAGGTCTTGGGCTTATGCACCCACCAGGAAGACCTGGAAGAAGCTCCAGGCTCCTAGCTTGACATTTGCTCAGCTCTGGTCATTGCTGCCATTTGGGGAGAGAACCAGGAGTTGGAAAATCCCATTCTGTCTTGCTGTCTCAGTCTGTATTTCTCCCTCTTTCTCTCCCCTCTCCCATGTAAAATAAATCTTTAAAAAAAATCTAAATATATATTTAAAAATATATTCCAGTAGTAGTACCATAGTAGACTTTATACTGGTTTTCTTCTTTTGATTCTTGGTGGCCATTTGTACAGAAAATACGGTGTGTCTTCTCTCAGCCATTAAATTCACTTAACTATAGATGTGAAAGTAGCAAAGAAATGGAAACAAAACTCCATCTGTACCGAGCATAAGTTTATTTCTTGTTATTATTATTAAACTAATATAATATGAAAATTATCTTAATAGCATTTCTGTTCTAATTATTATAAGTCATCTATAGATGATTATATATAGGCATCAAGTCTTTATCAAAGTGTTTTGATGAGAAAACCATGGGATAAACAGAAAAAGAAGCAATTTCAGTATTGGTTACAAGTGATTATTGCTCTCTTTTCTTGAAGAGTCTGCCCCATTTCACATGTTCTCCTGAAATTACTCCTTTGAAGATGTGTAGCACCTCTGGGTATTTCTTCTGGAATTTGTAATTACTAAATTTTGACATCACTGTAGATGAGTGCTTCCCAGCACATAGAAGGAAGTTCTTCTCAGACACATGACTGATCAGCAGCAGACCAGTTTCTTATTGCAAAGCCCACCACTGAGCCTTTCTGGTTGGTGTAGTTTCAGTTTTCCCAGAGGCACATCTGTTCCTCAGAAGATTGCTAGTAGATATTCTCAATCTTGGATGAGATATTGTGCCTAGGTGTCACCTGTTTAGTAGTGTCAGAACAACTACATGTTTTCGTAAGATATTGGAGACAGTAGTCATACAATAAGTTTTATGTAAAGGGTATCATGTTATTCAAGCACAACTTTTGGGGAATAGGTATACTTGTGAAGAGCATTGGAAGCTCTTTACAAGGTCGTGAAAAAACAACAGGGTATTTTTTATTATTTAGAATTATAAAATAACCTTTCATTGCCATATTAATTCAGATACTGGTGTTACATTGTTTTGAAAAGGATCAATACTATAAAGATTTTTTTTGGCTGCTAAACAACACCAGTAGAAATCATTTGTTTTTTATTTCGATCATAAAATAGTTTCCTTTAACAAGCATTTGAAATTTTCTCTGACTTGCATTGTTTTTGAAATTAAAATACCCAAATATAACAGGCTTATTGGCCTTTAGTCTCAGAATGTGATGGTACTTCAAAAGCTTATGGACAGGGCCCAGCGCGGTGGCACAGTGGTTAAACGTCCTCGCCTTGCACGCCCGGGATCCCATATGGGCGCCGGTTCTAATCCCGGTGGCCCAGCTTCCCTTCCAGCTCCCTGCTTGTGGCCTGGGAAAGCAGTCGAGGACGGCCCAAAGCTTTGGGAACCTGCACCCGCGTGAGAGACCCGGAAGAGGCTCCTGCTTTGGATCGGCATAGTATCGGCCGTTGTGGCTCACTTGGGGAGTGAATCATCGGATGGAAGATCTTCCTTTCTGTCTCTCCTCTCTGTATATCCGCCTTTCCAATGAAAAAATAATAAAAATAGATCTTTAAAAAAAAAAAGCTTATGGGCAAGTGAAATTAAAATTTTATTTTTGTGCAGACATTTAAAATCCATGCATATTTTTTCATGAGCTTTGTGAAGACCCTTGTGTGTAACATATTACTTTGCTTCCTCTGTTATAACTGTTCAAAGGGACTGGATATTCTCTTAAACTGTGCAGGTGTTCAGGTTTTAAAACTTGCTGTGATTTTTTTGGGTGACTAACCTATAAATCTAGTTTCAGCTGCTTGTAGACTTGACTGCCTCCAGCATAAAGGAGGTATAAAAAGAAACCTGCTACCTCAGCATGTCGAAAATAATTTTTCCTTTAACCCAGCAACATTTGCTAAATCAACGAAAAATTACATAGTAACATTTCAGGAGCCATAAAAATATGACTGCGTCAATGTATTTTGCTTTACATCTTTTCTTTTTGACAAGAGAAGAATATTGACAGTTTAACTTACCATGTTACCGTTAAGACACATCAATCTAGATTGTTTTCCATTTTGAAAGACCTTCTAGTATATGAAAGTAGCTCGGGAACACTTAAGTTCCAGGTAATTTCTGAAAGAAGCAGACTGTGCTTCTAGTAATACAAACACTTTCATGTAAAAAAAAAAAATCACAGATACACTGTGAAATTACAGGACAAAGAAGAGGGAACATGGTTTTTATAGTAATAATGTATTAAGAAGGGATTAAATTAAAGATATTGGTAGCAGAAAAAAAAAACATAGTGATAGATAACAAGTGGAGGAATAAGGGGAAGGAATGGCAACAGGGCTCGCCAGAGAGCCGATAGTCCCTTGGTCCTGTGACCCCTAAGATGGATACCTCTGCTTGATTGGTGTGTCTGTGTATGTGTGTGCATGTGCCATCCTTTGACACATGTAATATAGTTTGATGGTCTTTGAAGTAGAGACAGAGTGCTTCATGTTGCGGTACAGCTTGTTAGGCTGACATTTTTGGTTCTGGCATCTCACGTTGGAGAGCCAGTTTGAGTCTCAGCTGCTCCACTTCAGAGCCAGCTTCCTGCAAATAATCCTGGGAAGGCAGTTCAAGATGGCCCAAATCCATAGACTTCTTTCATTTGGGGCAGTATGGTAGAGTTCCTGGCTCCTGCTTTGTCCTGACCCAAACCCTACCTCTCTGCCTTCCAATTAAGTAAATCTTAAAAAAAGAAAGAAAGAAAGAAAGAAAACGGAGAACTACTCTCATTTTAGTATGGTGCTGTTAAAAGTAAGATCTCTTTTGAGTAGTAAATTATATTGTCAGGAAATATATAACCCTATACAGTAAAAGCACACTTAGTAAATGTTGATGCCTTTTAATATAGATACTGTGTTGTTTGGATACAGTGGTGGCAAAAGATAAGAAAAATTTGAATATGTTACACTTTGACGTTTTACTGGCAGAGCACTGTTGGAATTTATTGGAGGGTAGTTAATCCAGACTAGAAAACTTTCTAGGACTAATGATGTATAAATAAGATTTGTTATGTATATCTTCCTAATTTGTGTCTGGCCTTTGTTAAGGCAAAGCACAAGATTATTGATTGTTGTGCATAGTGACGGAGAGTGTATTCGACAGGCACTTTAGTACTGTCAGGAATAAACTTAGGTGTAGAGTCAGTAATTACATATTGAAGCTTCCTGCATTTATAAAATATGCTGGAGTGGGGAAGGAGCATTGCTCTAGATTTGTTTATAAAAGAAGGATTTGGCTTCTTTGTGGTAGTGAGAGAATGAAGGCTACTGACTAGGTAAGAGGAGAGTAGGCTCTGCAATGGTATCATGGCAAGAGATCATGGTGAACACAATGGTTTAAAGGATCACAGTTGGTATAGGGCAAGAAAGAGGATCTGCCATATTGTGAAGTAGGTTTGGGAGATACTTATGGACTGGATCACACAGATTGTGTCTTGTAAGCTATGTCAAGCTTTCTTTATATTCTGGAGGTAGCAAAAATCAAAGAGCTTTATTTTAAGTTTTTTAAAGCAAATTTATTTATTTATTTATTTTGTAATTTGAAAGGCAAAAAAAGAAAGCGAGCGTGACTGTGAGAGAGAGAAAATTTATCTGCTGTTTCATTTCCCAAATGCTGTGCAACAATTGGGGTTGGGCCAAACTGGATCCTGGAACCAGGGACTCAATTTGAGTCTCTCATGTTGGTGTCAGGGACTCAAGTACTTGGACTGTAATCTACTGTCTCCTACGGGGTTCATTGGCAGCACAATGGAATCAGAAGCCAAGTTGGGGCTTGAATCCAGGGACTCTCATATGGGATGACTACTTCCCAAGTGATATCTTAATGATTTACGTCAAATATCTCCCACAGGGTTGCTATCCAAGTTTTAAGTTATCCTTGCATTGAAGAAAATGGAGCTGGACAGGAATTGATGGTGGATGCTTGTGATAGAGAACAGTGCTTGTTTGATTAGTATTAGTTTATTGACTTACTGGCAGAAACTAAGAGCAGTGTTTAACACATTATAAATTTAGATATCTGGAGGTCTTTTTAATTCTGCCTCAAGTACCCCCACTCTCATTCTTTGTAAAAGATAAATTGAATTTTGATGAGGCAGTCTGTCATGGACATTAAGTGAACAAAAGCATTTTTAAAAAGATTTATTTATTTGTACTTGAAAGGCAGATTTAGAGAAGAAGGAGAGTTGGAGGAGGTCTTCCATCTGTTGGTTCACTCCCCAAATGGCCACAATGACCAGATTTGAGCTGAGCTGAAATGAGCTGAAGTCAGGAGCCAGGAACCTTTTCCTAGCCTCCCACGTGGTTGCAGAGGCCCAAGGACTTGGACCATCCATTGCTGCTTTCTCAGGCCACCAGCAGGGAGCTACCTGGATGGGAATTGGAGCAGTCAAGACATGAACCAGTGCCTCTATGGCATTCTGGTGCCAAAGACTGGAGGATGAGCCTGTTGAGCTACAGTGCTGACCCCCCAGAAGAACATTTTTACTTTACGAAATTCTAAATTGGTCCTTGAGGAGTTAACAAATTTAAAAAGGTAGATTTTGACGAATATGTAGTGTGAACCATTAAATATAGAAATTGATAGAAAAACTTGCTAAACAAATTAAGCCAATATTTTATAGTTAATTTGTAATTGACTTGATTCAAGCTTTGGAGAAAAAAATGGAAATGACATGCAAATTTTTGTCCAGAAAGCAATATGGTTTTTATGATAAAGTTAATGAAATAATTCTTTTCTTGCCATAAATACATTGCACTTCTAGATACAGAAAAATAAGTCACTGTTCGGCTTTTCTTGTTAGTTAAACTAGTGTTAATGATTCCTTATGACTTTATAACCTTCTCTAAGTCAATGAGCAAGCATTTTCATATGTTTATAGTAGTTCTCACATTCAGCAGGGTGCAAGATGCATGGTAAACAAATTCCATGGAACAAATGTTATTGTAATCTTAATCAATCTTGATATTTTCATCGTATTGTTTTTGTGTTCTTTTTTTTTTTAAAGATTTATTTTTATTATTTTTTGATTGGAAAGGCAGATATACAGAGAGGAGAGACAGAGGGGAAGAGAGCGCAATGGTCGATACTATGCCGATCCAAAGCCAGGAGCCTCTTCCGGGTCTCCCACGTGGGTGCAGGGTCCCAAAGCTTTGGGCTGTCCTCCACTGCTTTCCCAGGCCACAGGCAGGGAGCTGGAAAGGAAGCGGGGCTGCGGGGATTAGAACCGGCGCCCATATGGGATCCCGGGCGTGCTAGGCGAGGACCTTAACCACTTGCGCCACCGCGCCGGGCCCCTGTTTTTGTGTTCTTAAAGGATATGAAATCCTGCAAGCTTTTTGTACAATAGAAAATTTGTGAAATATATAAAGTGGTTTCATGAAAGCATGGTGTTCACAGAAATTCTGATAATTATTGTTGAAAATGTTATATTTTCTGCTTTGTTGCTAGTTACAATGTAACTGATGATAATATGGCTGATGATAGCATTTAATGTATATATTCGTAAGTAAATTTGAAATATATTGATAAAATCTTGTGTAGAGACAATGAATGGGAGAACCTTTGAAAGGTTCTGTCAAAGTATTATGAATAGGAACTGTTTTCAGAAGATTTTTCAACTTGCAGTTTCAAACTTGCAGTTTGTCTTTGATCCCAATCATTTCTTTATACTTTTGATATTTTATGAAATATGCTACAAAAAATTTTTTTTGTTATTTCAGAAAGTTATAACTTGGGAGAATTATGGTGAATGAGATTCTAATTGATGCTAGGGTTTTTGATAATGCAAAAAAGTAGGCATTTTGTAACTGAATAAGGGTTCTAGTCCCCTGAAGGTACTGCTAGACACAGGCTCCTCTTTTGTCAACTTTCAATTATGAACACCCTGTAGACCATGAATTACTGGTTAGGACACAAAGCACTGAAGTGGCCTTCTCCTTAGCACTGTGGCACACGGTTCTCTGTACTGAGAATGGCGGTGCTCGTGTATGTCTCCCTGTGCTAGGCACCTCAATTGTTGGGCATGGCCTCTATTCTCAGGGATGTGCTGTGAGCTTTCTCTAGGATGCCTGCTGATTCCCTCAGCATGTACCACTCTTAACAGTTGGTTGGACATTACTGTGGTTTCAATAGGGGTTGTGTTGTCTTAAATTTCTCTCTCAGTTTTTGCTTCTCTGTATTGGATGGGGTAAAACTTAGTATGCAGATGACATAAAAATCTTTCAATTTTAAAGTTTTACAAGACTAAGAGAATACCTTTTATGCTTACTTTGTTTGCTGCAGGTGTATATTTATGCTGCCTTTTATGATTAAGTGCACTTAAAAAAATGTTTTCCCCTTTTTCATATAATTAAATACAAATCCAGCAGGAGTGTTTAGAAGTATACTAGGTTTCTTTGATAGGAATAAATTGGTAAAGAAAAAGTTGTTATATACATGTGTTAAAAAGTGAAATAGCTTATGCCAGTACTAGAAATTTCAGTGCCAGTTCCTTTTTTAAAAACATTTTTTGTATGTATGTGTGATAGTGATTTTAAAATAATGAATTCATTTTATTTTAATGATGCTTACGTAGTTAAGAGGGATTCATGCCCATGTAGACCACCAGTTAGGGTTGAGAGGGTCAAGGAATAGGGAAAAGTGGATGAGACAACTGCCCTCAATCTCCTTTTTTCCTCTGGTATCTGGATAAAGTTGAGAGAAAATATGAGAGGGCTGCTCCCATCCACCCAACCGCATCAGCACCTGGGAATAGGGAAAGGCTTCCCGATATCATCCTGGGGTCCCCAGTGTGGAGCTTATTCTGAGGAACCTGCTTTAGTGGTTTTGATAGTTCTGAGATTCTGTTGATTTTGCTGCTCCAAGGTTGAGGAAATCTTCCCAAGGCCCATTGCTGAGATAGTCCACCTTAGAGTCTCAGTTTGCCAAGATAGTTGTCTGGGAAGGCTGTCAAATTTGTTATGCCCTCGATGGTACTAGATATCCTCTGCAGGCCAAAATGAACTGGTTGTCATTCCCCCGTGAACATCTGACCATGCTGTCCATTGCACAGGCCTCAGCAACTAGAGACTCAGTTCTGACACATGTACTTTCTGGTCAGAGCACAGATCCTGTGATTTTGACCATGGTTGGAGTTCTGAGTCCAGTAATCCAGTTGGGGGCTGTCCCCAAAGAAACCTTGCCAGAGGTGACTCCAACTTGACTCCTGTGTGTCCCAACCAGTGTGGGGTGCAGCTCAGCCCATCACCCAAGTCAGCCTACAGACACACTGGTGTTTAAAGACACCTGGTCAGTTCTGTCCCCAGCCCAATCACATATGCTAACCATTGGATGCTGCGGCCCAGCCTAACCATGCCTGCAACGCACTCTGCCCTCTAGTATACCAGAGAGAAACGCAGTCTGGTCAGAGAGATTCCAATAACCCCCTCAGGCCCTCCCCAAACCCTGGTTCCTGTGCATGTTGGTGTGTGTAGCAGACTGGTTCAGTTTGTGCTACATCCCATTCAGCTCTCGTGCACATCAGTGGACATTGGAGCCTAACTGAACTCAAGCAGCTCTAGTATCCAGCCCATACTCAGTGCTAGCAGGTGCCACCGCCTATCTAGCCAGGCCTGTCCCCAGGCCTGGTTTTCATGCTCACTGGTGGGAGTTACAGTCTATCAGAGAGGAGGTGCCCATAGTTTCCCTACTAGGCCCACTCCCAACCGCAGATACTGCACTTTCCAGGTGGTTCAAGGCTAGTCTTATAGGACTTGCCCACTAATGCAGCAAAGCCCAACCAGGCAACACTCAATGGCCTATGCATGTACCAGTGGATATGGTTGCTTAGACCAGCCTGGTTCCTCCAACCCAGCTCACATGTAGGCCAATGGTGTTATGGCCTTGCCCTGCCTGGTCTGTCCCCAGATTCTCATGTTTGCCAGCAGGAGCAGTGGCCAAGAAGGGGAGCCCTAGCAGCTCTCCTGCTGGGCTCACTCCCACCACAGGTCTTATATGTAATGGTGAGAGCAGCGGGCAAGACTGGCATGGCTTGCCTGACCTCAGCATGCTCCAGTGATTTCTTCTGCCTGGGTTGGCCCAATCTGCCTCTAATTCTGGCTAATGCTGGCAAGTGATGCAGCCTAGTGCAGCATAGCAAGTCCCCAGTCTTGGCCCAAATGTGAACTGGCTGGTATTGTCACCCAGCCTGGCCTGTCTTGTACCCTGTTCTGGTACTCACATTTGTAGTGGGTTGAATTGACCTGGCCAGGCCCTCTTCCAGACCTGATTCACTAGTATGTTGGCTGCTGTAACCTGGCTTGGTTTGGGTTACTCCTAGTTTGGTTCTTGAGCTCCATTTCAGGGACTGTGTCCTGACAGAGGATTTCCTCAAGCTCCTTTCTCATGTCACCTCGCAGTGGCAGATCTTACACATGCCAATGTGTTCTTGATCTTGCCTGATTTAGCCCAACTATTGTCCTGGCAGAAACAGTGACCTTGCTCAGCTGACTTACACCCATTCTAGCTCTTACTGTTGGGTGCCCAGCCACCTGATATACAACCAGATATAGCTCTCACTTGGTTGAGTGGGTACAGAGGCCTAGCCCAGCCTGTCCTGCATTTACTGTGGACTTATGAACATAAGCAAATACTGAAACCTAGCCGAGTCTGGCACACCCCAAACCCAGTCCACATCCATGTTGAGGGATGCTTCAGTCATGTCCAACCCAGATCACTACCCCTATTCCAGCTCTCGTGCTCAGTAGTGGGAACTGAAGCCCAGCAGGTGTGTCCACTTAGCTCCCCAACCAAACTTGTTCACAGCCATATATTTGTACATGCAGTTGATTGCTCTGACCCACCTAACAAACCCATCACCGAGTTTGAGCTTTGCCTTCACATGCTACAGCCTGGCCTGCCTGGCTTGGCCCACTCCATGGTCCCAACTCTTACTGTTTTGGTTGGTTTTGATTTGGCTGTCTTTCATGCAAGCATGTAGGTGTGATAAACTAGGCTAGGTCAACATGACCCCTCTCCGTGCTGGCTCCTGCACATGCCAGTGTGCTTTTTGTATTGCCTGGCTATGTCCAGTTGGCCCCCTGCAGAGCCAGCTCACACAGCTGATGACAAGTGAAACAGCCCTGCCTGCCTGCCTAAAACCCAGCCTACTCCCATGCTCACCAATAGGAACAGTGGTCCACCAGGGAAGTTCCCCCTAGTTTCCCCCACCAGATCCACTCGCAGAACCAGATCTCATGTGTGCCAGCAGGTTCTAGGCCCTAACCCAGCAGTCTGCCCCTTTTGTGTGTACTGGTGGATATTGTGTTCTGGCCTGCAGATATGCAGAGAAGGAGAGACAGAGAGGAATATCCTTCGTCTGATGGTTCACTCCCCAAGTGGCTGCAACAGAAGGAGCCAAGCCTATCTGAAGTCAGGAGCCAGGACCCAGGAGCTCCTCGGGGTCTCCTGTGTGTATAGGGTCCCAATACCCATGGCTGTCCTTGACTGCTATCCCAGGCCACAAGTGGGAGATCGATAGGAAGTGGGACAGCCAGGATTTGAACCGGTGCCCACTTGGGATCCTGGTGCGTTCAAGGTGAGGACTTCAGCTGCTAGGCCACTGCGCTGGCCCTAATTTTTTTTTTAAGTCCTGCTTTAGAGAGAAACCTAGGCACTTGTAACAGAGCCTCCCCATTACAGAGGCCCTCATAATAGCTATTTGTCCTTCAGTCAGGAAGCAACCCACAACAGTGGGATAATCCTTTTTTGTGCTGTCATGTAGGGACCTGGGTTCCTTTTATTTTATTGTCTTATTATGTCTGCTACATTGGCATCACCTGGTAGCTTGTTAAAGCATACAATTGTAGTCTTCACCAGGGATGTACTAAATTTGCATCTGCATTTTAACAAGATTTCCTCAGTGATTTCTTGTGCACATTGAAGTTTGAAGAGCACTGCCCTTAGGTATCATTGTCTTCGTAGTCAGAACAGAATAGCTGCTGCATCTGGCTTTCAGTTGCAGCAAACGGAATGATAGAGAGAAGAGCCTAAGAGTGAGTATGCTGAGGAAGGTGGCACACATTGTGTCACTGGTTTCCAGCAACTTCGGTTTCACATTTACTGGAGATTCCCAAAGCTCCTGCTAATGCAGTGGTTCTCAAACTGACAGTTTTACCAGTTTCAATTTGTCATAGATCAGTACTCTTGTAAACTATAAAACCTTGTGGCAGTGTCAGCTTACTGTAAAAGTTTCTAAATATTATCCTTAGTTTCTGTAACTTTCCCATCATGCAGCAGTAGCTATTTTTAGGTGGCATTTATCCATGGATCAGACTTGCAATAATTCTGATCTATCTGGACACATTTTAAGATTTTTACTCAGTGATGCTGTTGGATTAGAGTGAATTTTTGTGAATGAATGTGATCCTATTTTGAATTAACATTTTCCTATTTAAAAAATATTTTTAGTGTTAATTTTGTTTGTAAAGGGCTTTTCAACTTGCATAGCCTTTTTTTCTAAGTGATATTGCATTTCATAATAATGGTTTATATTTACTTATAAAGAGAGATTATAAACCTTACATTTAATCATAGTGTTACTAGCTAGCATAGCACAATAAAGAATAGTCACATTTGTAATGAAATGGTGACTCCCTTTGATGTATCTTAAAAGTTGTGATTTTAGTTATGGCTTAGATTAGGTTTGGCCTTATGAAATGTATCTGTGCCATTATCATATTGGCTAACAGCTTGGTTTGGATTATTCCTGCCTTGTTTTCATAGAAAATAAAATTAAATTGGACTGTTGGTGGTTTTAAAAATGTTTTATGTTGGGGCCAGTGCAGTGGCTTAGCCTGCAGAATGGTAGCTCATATGGTCACTGGTTTGCATCCTGGATGCCCCATTTCTGATCTCCTGGCCTTTGGTCTGGGAATGCACTGGAGGATGGATCAAGTGCTTGGGCCCTTGAACCACATGGGATTCCCAAAGAAGCTCCTGGCTCCTGGCTTCGTATTTGCTCTTCTCTGGCCATTTCCAATTCGGGAGTGAACCAGCAGATAGAAAATCTCTCTGTCTCCTCTTCTCTGTAAAACTGCCTCTCAAATAAAAATGGAGATAAGGATTATTTTTAAAAAAGTTTTTCCTTATCACAGTAGGATTTCTGTGTAAGTTGAATTGTTTATGGTTATTGGTAATGTTAAAGCAAGCGCATATATGACACATGTATGTATGTATGTATGTCAGACATGTATTCTCAAAGTGGAGACATGCTAAACTTAAGTGATTCCTAAACTATATTCAACGTGTTTGTTCCTCTGATGTCTGCTAACTATTACTCCCTCATTTTCCACAACCATCCCCCCATTTTCCAAAAACTCATATTTTGATAATACTGGTCAGAAATGAGCTTTGTGAAAATGCCACTGAGGCCTGGCTTTGAAGGCTTGAGTCAGTTTGTTTTTGAAACTGAGATTAATGAATCAAATGCTTTTGAATAAACATTTATACTAAAATTAATTAGTAAATTAGAATTAATTAAAATCTCATTACAAAGCTGAATTGTTATGAGGGATTACTGAGAAAAAGAGAAAATAGTTACAAAGCCGTTGCTTGTATCCTTAATGTTTAGTTCCACTTGCATCTACTTTGTAAGAAGCCATAAGTAAGAATGTGGGCTCTGAGCACCACCGCTTCTTAGCTGAGGTCAGTCTTGGCTCTGCTGTTAATTAGCTGTAAACCTGTGCACATTTCTAAACTGCTTGGCCTCAATTTGCTCATTTAAAAAATGTTGTCACTTGTAATATCTACCTCCTGGTATAATACTTACCATGGATGCTGTGTGTTAGCTCAGCCCAACCGCCCACAGACCTGGTCCACAATTGTGGCAAGTCCTGTCACCCAGTCCAACCTGACCTGTCCCTAGCCCCTGGTTCCTGCACTCAGCAGTGGGCATTTCTCTCTACTCTGTGTCTCTCTCTCTTTCTTTCTTTTACTATTTTCCAAGGGCCGACACTGTGGCATGGAGGGTAGAGGCACCACCTGTGCCACTGACATTCCATGCGGTCTCCAATTAGGATCTTGCCTGCTCCATTTCCCATCCATCTCCCTGCAAAACAGCCTTGGAAGACTGTGGATGAAAGTGGGTGCGTGGGTTCCTGCATCTACCTGGGAGCACATTAATAGCGTCCTTATTAGTTTTCTTGCTGCTTCTTTCAGATCTTTGCTATAGTCGTTAGAATGAGTCTTCTGGAAAGGTTGATCCAACCTTTAGATTTCTTGTCACATATGCAGTTAGTCTGTCTGCCTTAAAAAAAAAAAAACCCTCTTGTTTCTTTCTGTGCTTTCCTGCTCCTAACTTCCTTGTGGTTTTTTTTTTAAGATTTTTAAAATTTTTATTGGAAAATCAGATACACAAAGAGGAGGGGAGACAGGAGATCCTCTGTCCATTAACCCACTCACCAAGTGACTGCAACAGCCGGAGCTGAGCTGATCTGAACCCAGGAACCCAGAGCCTCTTCCGGGTCTCCCATGTGGGTGCAGGGTCCCAAGGTTTTGGGCCATCCTTGACTACTTTCCCAGGCCACAGGCAGGGAGCTTGATTGGGAAGCAGGACTGTCGGGACAGGAACAGATGCCCACATTTTGCCCTCTTTGCCAGGAATACTTTGCTCCATTTAAGTTAGTGTATTCTTGTCTATCATTTTAAAGAACAACCATCTCTTGTTATAAGAGGTTTTCTCTAATGGGAAATAGGTGTCCTTCCTTTGAACTCCTTTAACAGTCTGTGTGCTGTGAGTATTTGTATTGAGAGAAACAGTCAAGCTTAATGATCATTGCAGCTGCCTATAATCAGACACCATGTTTTTTTTATGCTTGAATTTCCAGGATGTCTGTCACAGAGTAGGGATTTGACATATGCTTATTCAATAAATAAACTAATCGAATTTTTCTTTTTTAAGTTTGGGATGATAACATATTAAGATACATAGCTATGAAGTGTTTAGTGCTTGTATATTTTGATAGTTGTATGCATTTATGTACTATCATATTAAACAAGATCACAATGCTTTTATCTCCCAAAAAAGTTTTTCCCGTTCTGTCCTTTCTGCTGGGCTGGGTCATCTTTTTTCTAAAAGTTGTCATCATTGATGAATGTTCCTGCAAGTAGACATCATAAATAGAGAAAATTTTTTTTCTGTGTTCCCTGTTCTATGTTCTTACCTGTACCAGAGTTTTATTGTTGAGTAGTACTCTGCATTTAAATATGGCACATTTTGTTTACTCATTTTCTGGTAATAAGCAATTTAGGTTGTTCCCCTTATCTGATAATTATAAGTAAAACTGTGAACAGTCTTGTATTTTTGTGGGTATATTTTTTACTTCTCTTAGATAGTATCTGGAAGTACTATAGTACTATAGTGCTGCACTATAGGGTAGATTTGTGCTTAATTCTATAATAAATAGCTGAAGTTTTTTTGGCCAAAGGATGACATTTTATATACTCATCAAGAATGTATGCACAATATTATTTTTCTGTTTTCTTTTCAGTATTATATGTTTTCAGTCCTTTGGTTTTAGCCATGTGATTTTTAGTGTAATCATTGGCACAGCTTACTAACTAATGTATACTATCATTGCTACAGTTAATTTATTTATTGAACTGTGACTTTAATGTGTACTTTCTGTTTTTTATTTTCCTTCAAAAAGATTTTATTTTACTCTGCCTTACAAATAAAAATATTTTACTTTTCGTTCTTGAAAGGTGCTTTTTGAAAAAAAAATTATTTTTATTGGCAAGGCAGAGCTACAGAGAGAGAAGAGTGAGATCTTTTGCTCACTGCTTTACTCCTCAAATGGCTGTAACTGCCAAAGCTGGGGCAGTGCGAAGACAGGAGCAAGGTGCTTGGATGGTTCTCACCCCATCATGAAAGCACCATCCTCATGGGGCTTACTGTCTTTCAAGTTTGCCAGCCACAAATATCAGTGGGATATTTGTTTTGGAAATTATGCAGTTATTCCTTTTTTCATTTGTTTCTTCTGGCTTTATTTTTTTTTGTCTGTGAACCTTAATGGTAATTTATTGTTAGATTCTTTGTTATTTTGGATTTTTCCATTCTGTTAATTACATACTTCATTTTCTACTATTAATCAGCAATCTTCCGGTTTATTAAACCTTACCTCTTTTGCGTCATAACTATCTAAAACCTATCAAATGAATTCTTTCTTTTTTAAAAATGATTTATTTATTTTTTATTGGAAACACAGATATACAGAGAGGGGAGACAGAGAGGAAGATCTTCATCCAGTGGTTCATTCCCCAAATGGCCATAATGGCTGGAGCTGAGCCAATCCAAAGCCAGGACTCCCAGGCTTCCTCTGGGTCTCCCATGCGGGTGCAGGGTACCAAGGTTTTGGGCTGTCCTCAACTGCTTTCCCAGGCCACAGGCAGGGAGCTGGATGGCAAGCTGGGCAGCCATGATTCGAACTGACGCCCATATGGGATCCTGGTGTGTGTTCAAGTCGAGGCCTTTAGCTGCTAGGCTACCGCACCAGGCCTAAATTCTTTATTTCTAATCTTGTATTTTTCATGTTTAGCATTTCTGTTTATTATAGTTTTCATGTCTTTTGAAATGCTTTATTTTTTTCTTACTGTCTAATTCTATGAAATCTTTTATACCATAATAAATCTTAGATGTTTGTTAATTTTAGCATTTTGCTCATTTTGACTCTCCCTCAATTGACTACTTTTTTTCCTAAGGTTTATTTATTTACTTGTTTGAAAGTCAGAATTTTGCAGACACTTAAAGAGGTAGACATAGGCCTTCCCCCTGCTGGCTCACCCTCAAATGGCTGCAACCATTGGGGTATGAGCCAGTCTGAAGCCAGGAACCTGGAACTCCATCTGGATCTGCCACGTGGGTGACAAATATCCAAAGATTTGGCCTATCTTCTTAGTTGGTTTCCTAGGCATATTAGTACAGAGCTGGATCAGAAGTAGAGCAGCTAGAACTTGAACCAGTATTCATATGGAATACTGACGTTGCAGGCAGTGGTTTTATTCAGTGTGTCAAGTGTCTATCCTTCTGCTGATATTTCTTCTTTTATTATTGTTTATGTATATCTTCTGCTTTATGGTATGACATGTAATTTCAAATTATGTATGAAAGAACTATGCAGATTGAAGTAATGCTCATTTCCCTGCCCTTTTAGCTCTCAGGACTGACTCATTACTGTCAATTTTGTTGCTTGTTTGTTTATTTCAGTTTGATTTAGCTTACCATTATCCTCAAGTGTTTTGAGGGTGAGCTCACAGCTTGCTCTGCAACAGGACAGGGATAATGCTCCTGCCTCACAGTTAACCTACTGCTATTGAAACCTTGGGAGATCCATGAAGGAGCTTCAGAAAGTTCATGGAAAATGCCTGTTGCAAAGAAACTATACATAGATTTAGAAATGTTTTCCCACCAAAATTAAACTTACTGTTTATTCTACTTGTCCATGAACTTCTTGAAGTACCTTTGTATATATTTTTTTGTTTTTGTTTTTTACTGCTCTACTTGCCAAGTTCATGGCTCAAGCTACTTTGTGTACTTTTAAGAGAACTTTGCTGTCCCTGTTGCCTGTTTGTTAGAGCCTGGAGTACCTGGAGTATGTGGTATGGCTTCTCCTAGCTTTCCCAGCAGCATCTTCAGCATGTGATTACTTTACCCTAGAGTGCCCAAAGTGGTTTCTCTCAGCTGTCCCATCTTTGATTTTGGTAGTTAAAAGCTTCGAACTTGGTAGTTCAAGCTTTGAACTTGACCGACTGTAGTTTAGGGAAAGAAACCTTTTTTTTCCTCTTCTTCCGTGGTGATAGTCATTTGTAACTGAAAGCCTGAACTACTGCTTGGATACTTCTCAGACCCGCTGGCCTACACTTGGCTTTCTGTAGTTAAAAAGCCAGAGTGCCTCAGCTAGACTTTTTGTTTAAATTCCCACCCAATCTCTCAGCATATATAGTACCTCAGCACTTACTGAAGAACTCAGTGAAAACTGACAAGTTTCAGAGTATCTAGTGTTTGGAAACTGTAAGGTTCTAATCTGTCAAGCCAAACCATAGCTTCAAGAAGTGTCTAGTTTGGCTTATTTATTTATTTTTTAAATGCACAATATAGTAGTTTCCCCTTCATTTGATGTGGATGGAACATCTGCAAATCCTTTCTTTCCAGGGAAGGACTGCTTGGTTTCTAGAGGTTAGATCATGTAAGCTTCTTCACATCACCAACTGTATGTTGGAATTGAAAATTTGTAATTTGGGGGCTGGCATGTTGATGTAAGCCTTATACTCCACCTGTGGTCACTAGCATCCCATATGGGCACCAGTTCTTGTCACAGTTGCTCCACTTCCCATCCAGCTCCCTGCTAATGACCTGGGAAAGCAGTAGAGGATGGCCCAATGCCTTGGGCCCTGCACCCACATAGGAGACATGGGAGAAGCTCTTTGGACTGGCCCAACTCTGGGCAATGTGACCATTTAAGAAATGAACCAATGGATAGCTTTCTGTTTCTGTATAATTCTGACTTTAGAGTAAAGTAGATAAATATTTACAAACTGTGATTTGAAGCTTCGTTTGTTTTGATTGTTCAATAGAATGTAGTGATCTTTTGCTTTTATTTTATTTTTATTGGAAAGTAGTTATACAGAGGGGAGAAGCAATAGAGAGGAAGATATTCCATACACTGATTCATCCCCCAAGTGGCTACTATGGGGGATGAAGCTGAGCTGAACCAAAACCAGGACCCAGGAGCTTCTTCCAGGTCTCTTACACGGTGCAGGCTTCTAAGGCTTTGGGCCATACTTGATTGCTTTTCCAGGCCACAAGCAGGGAGCTGGATGGGAAGCAGGGCTGCCAGAATAGGAACTGGTACCCAGATTGGATCCTGGTGCATGCAAGATGATGACTAGTTGCTAGGCTACTGTGCTGGGCCCTCTCTTGCTGTTGTTTAGAACTGTGTTTCTCAGTATTGTGATTTTATAGAGCCTTTCAATTATGAAGAATATGGAGTTAATCACCAATAAAATAATCTTTCTCTTGATCTTTTAATCATCCTTAAAATTTCACTAAGTACTATAATTTTTTTGCACTGTGTGGTAGAATATTGCCTGTCTACTCTTGAAATAATAAAAGCTAACTCATTGTCCCAGATATATCACTGATCAAAGGTTCTTTTGTGTGTACCTTTTGATCATTGTGACATGGAACTTTTGAGTGAAAACTGAATGCAGTTTGGTCCAGTTCTTTTGTTTTAACAAGCAAAAATACCATTATGTTCTGGAGGATAGTAATGGAGTTGACTGTGCTTCTTAAAATTAACTATAGTTGTATTTTCATTTGTTTATTTTTGTACAATGTTTTCATTGGTTGTACCTTTTCACTTTGTGATATTTAATCTGGTGATTATCTTCTTTTTCACATGTTAATTTAAAAATGTTGAGGAAGACATTAGTTTTCTGGGATTCTAATTATTTGTGTTTCCTCTGTAGCACAGGTTGGTTTACAGGTAAAAACCTGTTTTCCAGGCCATAACCAGGTAGCTGGATGTGAAGTTGAGCAGCCGGAACATGACCTGTGCCCATATGGGATCACAGTGCTTGGAGTTGGAGGATTAGCCAATTGATCCATCACGCTGGCCCCTAGTAGAATGTTTTTGTTAATTTTCTTCTTTGGGTTTTGAAACTCTGAGATAAATTTCCTTTAATCAAGAAAATAAGCTAAACTTAATTTCAGATGTATAGCAAGGGGTTTATATAGAGCCAGCTACTTGATTAAATAGAGAAACAAAAATATAAAAGGTAATCTCAGAATAGGTTGTCATCATGTTTTACTTAATACTTTTTTGTTGTTGTTTTTAATTTATTTACTTTTACTGGAAAATCAGACCTACAGAGAAGGACGTACAGAGAGGAAGATCTTCCATCTGCTGGTCCACTCCCCATGTGGCTACAACGGCCAGAACTGAGCCGATCAGGAGCCAGGAGCTTCTTCAGGGTCCCAAGACTTTGTCCTTCCTCAGAGTGCTTTCCCAGGCCACAAGCAGGGGTAGGAAAGGACAGGAAAGTGAAGCAGCCGGGACAGGAACCCTGGCACATGCAAAGTGAGGATTTAGCCACTAGCCTATCGTGCTGAGCCCTTACTTGATACTTTTATAAATGATTAAAAAGTGGAGGATTGCAGAAAAAGTTACATGTTGTCAGGAGGTATCAAGCATTCTAGGTTAGAAAACTGCTAAATTTGGAAAATTAAAGCACTGAAGAATTTTCCAGTTAACAAATATTTTTTCATTAAAAGCTAGATTCTTATTAAATGTGATGTAAGGGAAACTGTTTGTCAGAATACAGTCCCAGTAAGTCTTTCTCTTTATTTTCTAACAAATGTTGATCCAATTATAAGTAGTCTTAGATAAACCTGTCCTGTATCTCTCTTCTGGAATTTTAACTTATAGCTCTTTCTGATTTCATTCTCTTGAGTTTATGTTATTTCTTGTTAGACTATATCCTCATGTAATTTAATTTCCCACAAATCAGTGGATAATGGTAAGTTTCTCAGAGACTCATTACGTTGTCTGAACTGTTTTTTTTTTTTTTTAACTTTACCTTGTGTAGTTTTTTGGGTAGTTAGGGTAGTTACAGAATTATGAGAGGAAGTCATTTTCTTTCACAGACTTGAGTGCATAAATCATAGAAAGTCTGGTGCCAGCCTCATTCTTCTTTCTTTCTTTAGCTTTTTTTTTCCCCCTCAGTAAATTTCAAGAATCTTTTTTTTGTAACCTTGGTATCCCGAAGATTCAGTTATGTGTCTGGATATTTTCTCTCTTCCTTGTTTATTGTATCTGGAGCCCTCCTTTCTATGCTCTTTAAGTCTCACTGCTTAGTTCCTATATTAGTTTTGGGAAATTACTCTACCTTTGTTCATATACTCTAATTTGTTTAGAACTCTGATAAATGATTCTGTTTGAATGACTTTTTTTGAAGTTCCTCTTGTTTTTGATAACAAAGCTCAGAGGTTAAATATAATAAACGTATTTCAGAGGCACATGTTTGGCCAAACAGTTAAATTGCTGGTTAAACAGTTGAATTGCTGGTTTGGCCAAACAGTTAAATTGGCCAAACAGTTGATACCCACATCCTGCTTCAGAATTTGGAGTTTGAGCTCTGTTCCTGATTCTAGCTCTCTGCCATTGGACACCCTGGGGAGGCGGCAAGTGAATGTGCAGTTAGTTAAGTCTGGGTCATGCAGGATTGAAAACTTACTGAGTTCATGGCTTTGACATGGCCTATGCCTGATGATTGCAGGCATTTGAGAAATGAACTAGCCGATGGAAGTTCTGTCTGTGCCAAATAAAATTAAATTTTTTTTTTTGAAAAGCAGTGTTTGAAATTTCAAGAACTTATCATTGTTAATATCTTTTTTTTTTTTTTCTGATTGTGAGAGAGAACTTACAGTCACCAGTTTTCATTGACCCACATCTTCAGGAGCCTTTCTTCTTTCCCCTTCTAGACATCATCTCCATTGTAATTTTTTTTTTGTAATTTTTGTTATTTAAGAAACTCATTAAAAATACTTAACTACTCCTTGACCTTTTAACTAAGATCAAATGAAGAATGCTACTTTTGCCTATATGTGCTCATGGGTAATAGGGAGGACTGTTTGGTGGATACTTTGGACTTTGCACTTTAGTCTTCTACACTGATGCCCTTCAGCATGGTGTTTCTGCCCTCTATTTATGCTGTTCTGGGTAGATGTCCTTGTGTCTTCCTGATTGTGGATCCTGAGCATCTGTGTTTGGTGCTCAGTCTGCTTTGTAAGAGAATTAGTATAGTTCACTTGTAACTGCTGCTTTGTTCAGTACAGTTACAACTTTTGAATACTTTTCACCACATTTCCATATTGCAGGCAAAAGCTAGAAATGTTAGAATATTTATGTTTCTGCTGTGCTCATTATCTTTCTGCTATGCTGACTCTGTTCACTTTTTCTAATGTGTCTTTTGTTTCCGAAATAATTTTTCCTTCTAGAATTCCCATTTGATTCTTTAAAAATATTACTTAGCTGCCAAAATTTCTTGTTTCTGTTCTCAAATCTTTATATATTGAATTTTTTTTTCTCCCAAATTTTAAATAGTTAGGTTTACTTAATCGTTTTTGTATCATTTGGTTTAGGATCAGGTTTGACTCATTTTCCTTTTTCTGTAAGTTTATTTTGGGTAACTTTGGTTTTTATTCCGTGTAATATGAGTATGAAATTGTGGAGGATGCGGTTCTGTTGACAAGTATTGTTTCTTGTGTTATAGCTGGTACCCTTTTCTGCCGAGCTTGAATTGGAGGCTTGTTTTCAGTTGGGGTCAGAGGTCAGTCTGAGATATAGAAAGACAGAATTTAAGGATCCACTCTCTGGTCTTTCCTTACACCATTCTTCCATACATTACAGGGCTCTTGATTTATACACTTATCCTTTCTCTACATTTTAAAAGGTCCACTAACATTTTTTATCATGCTTCTCTGTAATTTATATCTTATTTGTAGACATAAACCAACCAGTCAAGGTCACTAAAATCATGAATTCATGAAGAGTTCATGAATCAAGGCATTTAAAATGTACACAGAATATCTGCCATAGATTCTAGGCTGAGGACAACTTTTTAAATTTATTTATTTGAAAGGCAGGGTGACATAGAATTGAAATGGGGAGAAGGAATGGTGTAAGGAAGGCAGGGAGAAAGGCACAGAAAGACTTTTTTTTCAAGATGTATTTATTTCAAAGGCAGAATTAGAGAGAGAGAGGGAGATATAGAAACAGAAATCTTCCATCCACAAGCAGTGTTCATGCCCAAAATGGCACGAGGGCTGGGCTGACAAGCCGGGAGCTAGGAGCTTCATCTGGGGCTCCCAGCCTAATACAGAGTCCATATATCTGGGTCATTTGGTGCTTTCCCAGGCACTAGTTAGCTTGGAGTTAGATTTGAAGTGGAGTAGCTGGGACTTGAATCAGTGCCCATACGTGATGCCAACTCCTTTGGTAGTAGGTTTACCTGCCATGCCACAATGCTGGCCTCTAGAGAGACACATCTTTCATCTACTGCTTCATTTTCCAAATGACTGCAACATGCAGGGCTGGGTGAGGCCAAAACCAGGAGGTCATTCTGGTTTTCTTCCCTGTAGTGTTAGGGACCAACACACTTGGGCCACCTTCCACCGCTTTCCCAGGTGCATTAGTGGAGAGCTGGATTGGGAGTAGAACTACTAGGATTCTAACTTGGGCCCAGATGGTACACAGACAGCTGCTTAATGTGCTGCATGAAAGTACTGTTCCCTAAGAATAGTCTTTAAAATATACTTTGACTTGATTGAGTCAGTACTTCTTAAATAATTACTTAAAAGCTTAATGGATATACTCATTTCCTTTGACAGCTGTTAACAAATTGCCACTACTGGCTTAAACCAGCTAAAGTTGTTTTTCTGAACAGCTCAACAGGCCCCAGCCAAGAGCTGCTGGAGGAATCAGTGAGTTGGCCTGCCACCTTCTGGTGGTTGCTGGCATCCCATGGCTTATTGGCCCCATTCCACTTTGTGTCTGTCTGCATACAGCCTCTGCCATGTCTCTGTGAATCACCTCTGGGTATGTGTCTCAGAACTTAATTTGCCTTTCATTTC
The DNA here is from genome assembly GCF_017591425.1 of Ochotona curzoniae. Taxonomy (NCBI): domain Eukaryota; kingdom Metazoa; phylum Chordata; class Mammalia; order Lagomorpha; family Ochotonidae; genus Ochotona; species Ochotona curzoniae. The sequence goes on along the minus strand of NW_024466502.1, from coordinate 33,858,629 downwards.
TTACTTGACTTGTGGCCCAACTAGATAATCTGGATAATTCCTTGAACACATGATTTTCAGTTTGTTTCTGTGAAGATTTCTTTTTCAATTTCAGGTTCCAGAGATTAGGACATGGCTATAACTTTCTGTGGACTACTCAGGCTATTCAAAATATGTTTTATAAGTTAAAAAGTGAAACCTTTTTGCATCATTTCAGTTTCAAAAATTTGAACACCACCTTCCATTTATGTTTAAATTGTTCACCAGCTATGTCTTGATGTCATTGTTTTACATTTTAATGTTAAATGTTATGAAGATTGTGCAAAAGAGATGTCATGTTTTCCACTGTAAATTCTGTTTAGGGCATAAGCTTTTACAATAATAGTATAACTTACTATTAAAACTATATCTACTCATATATAGATATAATTGAAATGTTTAAATGAATGAACTAATTAAGAAATAAAAATCTTATTGACATTCAGTTCATAGAGACTACATGTGAGTAGCATGTTAGAAATATGTAATTCATGTTTACCAATAATGGAGCATATACACTTTAAAAAAATTATTTTTTTGTTGGAAGGCAGATACACAGAGAGAAGTAGATATAGAGAGAAAGATCTTCTGTCTGCTGCTTCACTCCCCTAGTAACCTCAATGACTGGAGCTAAGCCAATCTGAAGCCAGGAGCTTCTTCTGGGTCTCTCATGCGGGTGCAGGGTCCCAAAGCTTTGGGCCATCCTCAACTCTTTTTCCAGGCCACAAACAGGGAGCTAGATGCGAAGTAGAGCAGCCAGGAGAGGAATCAGCACCCATCTGGCATCTCAGAGAATGTAAGGCAAGCATTTAGCCACTAGGCTATCGTGCTAAGCCCACATATATACTTTTTAATTATTTATTAGTTATAGCCTTTGAAGAAATTCCTTTCATTGCTAGACATTTCATTATTTTCGTTTCTTATTAGAACCAAGAATACTTTTTATTGTGTTTTTAAGAAATTATTTATTTGAAAGGCAGAATGATGGAAAATAGAGGCAGAGAACAAAAAAGAGAGGTATCTTCCATCTTGCTAGATTACTCTCCAAGTGGCTGTAAGAGCCTGGACTAAGCCAGGCCAAAGCCAAAAGCTAGTAACTTGATTTGTTGAGTCATGTGTTTCCCAGGTACATGGTAGAAAATGAGACAATAAATGGAGCAGCTGGAACTAAAACTAGCACTCTGCTGATTGAATGCAAATGTCTTAAGTAGAGGCTTAACTCAGTGTGCCATAGCACAATTTCCCAGATCTTTTCAGTATTGTGTTTTAAAAAAATATATTTTGCAAGAAAGGTCATGCTGTGTCCAGTATGGGATGCAGGCATCTTAACTATTAAGCTAAACAGCTGCTCCTGGGAAAATATTTTAATATTTTGAGTATTGTAATAAAAATAGAAGTTGATGCTTGTTACCATTTTATAGTTACTGCCTTAAAATTGCCATGTTCATTTATTTTGGTGTCAAAAGAAACTCTTGGAATAATGTTGAAAATCTTCTTTGTTACTATTCCACAACAAAAAAGCATTAGTTAATTATTTATGGTCCTTAAAAGTATATATTTCCAAAAGATGAATGCAGAATAGGACAGAAAATAAAATTATATATTTCCAAAAGATGAATGCAGAATAGGACAGAAAATTGCTGAAACTCTTCAGTTTTTTTTCCTTTAGGGAGGTGTCTTTTGAATGCCTACTGAATGGGTAAAAGGTCACATTTATATGAAAAAAAAATCCAAGTATTCTATTTTATTTTTTCTTTTATCCTTACTCCCAACAAAGAAACAAGTATCAGAAACCTTTAAACCTGGTTTAGTGTCTTAGCTTCCAATTATATATTTGTATTTCAATTGTGAAACAAGGTTGTCATCTAGTGGTCCGTTTAAGTACTACATCTCTTAGGATTCATCACCTAATACTCTTCTAAAGGAAATGCTAAAACACAAACAACATTAAAGGGTTTTAATTTTTCGGAATTTTATCTTTAGAATTTTTGAATTACATATAGCTTCACAGAACATTTTCCCTGGAAGTTTTCCTTGCTTTACTCTTTCAGTCTTGAAAAAGTTGATTTGATTGGTGGGTGATGTACTGTAATTTGGTCTGTGTAGAAGATTATCATGATGGATAATAAGACACTTCATGTTGTCTCATGTAGGAATTGTTTATGGATACTGATATTTGTTGTAGCAGTTAAGATTTGCTTGGGATCCCCACATACCTTTTCAGAGGATCTGGATTTGAGTCCTGATTTCATCGCCAGTTCCAGCTTCCTGCTCCCTGGGAGGCAGCTCAAGTGCCTGGGTCCCTGACACTCATGTGGGAGAGCTGGATTCAACTCCTTGACTCCTGGCCTCATCCTGACCCAGCCTTGGCTATTCAGCTATTTGTGAAAAATACTAGACTTCACCCCTCCCTGCCATTTTCTACCATTTGTCATAGTGCTCCCTCTTCTGAATTATTTAGTAGAATTCTGATCCTCCTATTCATTGTGCTTAATAGATATTTGGAATGGAATTCCACAGATTCATTTGATTTTTCTGCTGGTGTACCTCTTTTTTGTTATTTTAATGTGTCTGTAAACTTTACTGAATATATTGATTTCATCTCTACCAGGTTACCTGAAGCAAATTTTATTAGCCTTATTACCTTAACTAATCTTGTTGTTGAATATGAATAAATATTTGCTACTTGCTTCTATCTCTTGTATTTCTCTGAAGTTATGTCTGTAAATACGAAGTTGAAATCTATTTCCTTATTAAGAATAAGCAAGATGGTAGAATATGGCAAGGGCACTTATAAACATATGGAGAGACATTAGCAGAGAGGGTACGTTCCAGAAAATAGGAGAGGACAGACTGACGGCAGAGGGCCACTTGGATACTTATGGACACAGGAAAGTAGGGGGAGACAACGGTGTGGTGTTGCAATGACCAGATACCTCAGCAGCATTCACCGAGCAGTGATCTGAGTTCCACTGGTGGGACACATGTAGGAAGGGGAGTTCACTTGGGGTTCAGGAGGAGAACCCAGACCAAGAACTGCCCATCCTGCTGGTTTGTTTGATTTGACCAGGAGGAGAGATAGAACAGCAGATTCCAAACAGGTAGTGAGGGAACAGGGTGAATTTCACAAGTGAGGCCCCCCCCCCCCCCCCGTAGAGCCAAATCAGGGACCATCTTGTGTAGGGAGGCAAAGGCTACAGAACAGGACTGCAAAGGCAATAAGCTGTGAGTGAACTCATTTCTAGCTCAGTGCATTGCAATGACATGGCATCCCTCAGGTTCCACCCAAAATAGGTTCAAATAGCGCCCAGACCTAACAGCCAGCAGATCAAGAAATCCACGAATGGCACATTAGGCATCATTTGTACAGTATGGCAAAGGATTCGAGGCTGCAGGGACAAGAGTGAGCTGTGCATGAGCTGAGCTGGGAGTGAACTCACTGGGCTCAGTGCATTGCACTGGTCCCACAGGGGAAATAATAAGTCTTTGGCAACTTACAACTCAAAATAGTTCTGTGTGGCCCTCAGACATAACAGCCAGCGGTTCCTGCAAGATTAGCACTGCCAACAACCTAGCTATTTAGGACACCACTTGGTGTCTTCCTAATCCTGGGAACTGCTCAAACAGGAAATGGGAGAAAGGTCATGCAGACAAGGTGCAGCCCCAGCACAGGATCACCAAAGGTAGAGAGGTGAGCCAGGAGCTGGGGCTCTAAGAGTCCATGGTGGAAGTCTAACATAAGAGCATAGATCTGAAACTCGCTGGAGGGAGTGGCACAAGTGACTGCAAACAAAGAACTGGGTACCAATCACAATAAGTAAAATCAAATTGCAGACTTGTAGCAACACAGTTTAGAAACGTGTCCCAAGGAGAAGCTGCTCATCAGAAGTTCAGTGATCAAGAGCAGAAGAAGTGACAGAGACACAATTAGTATTACTGAAGACTCTTGCAAAGGAGCAAAAGTCTGCCAACTTCAGAGTTAACTGAGGAATACATTGAGAAAGTGGGAGATAGAGAATTCAAAACACTTGTTATAAAGCTCCTTATGAAAGCTTCCTTATGAAGCACATGAAGGAATTTAAGCAATATATCACACAGGGAATAGGGACACTGAAACAAAAGGAAGCCAAATTATTGGAAATTAAGGACGCAATAGAGCAAATTAAAAAACCAGTGGAAAGTCTCAATAATAGAATGAATGAGGGAGAAGAATCAAAACTGGAAGATATTTCTTGTCACAATGGGGAAACAATCAGAAAGCTGGAGCCAGAGCTGAGTTAATCTAAAAAAAGTTGAAGATTTGAAAGACACTGTTAAAAGGCCAAATATAAGAGTTATGGGAGTCCCCGAAGGTACAGAAAGAGAAGCTGGGATTAAAGGCTTAGTCAATGAAAAAATAAGGGAAAATTTCCTAAGCTGGAGAAAGAATTGGGAAACAACACCCAGGAGGGGCACAGAAAACCCAACAGGATTGACCAAAAGTGATCTTCACCACGACACATGATAATCAAGCTCTCCTCAATTGAACATGAGGAAAAGATCCTTAAATGTGCTCGTGAAAAAAATGAACAGACATAGATGAATGGCAGTTAAGTTCACACTTGATCTTAGCCAAAAGGCCAAGAAGTGATAAGGCAGTTAAATTCACAGTTCTCTCACAGGAATCTCTACAGACTAGAAGAGAATGGAGCCATACATTCCATATTCTAAAAGCAAAAACATTGTCAGCCCAGAATAACATACCTAGCAAAGCTTTCATTTTTCTTTAAAAATGAAATAAAATTCTTCCACAGTAAAGAAAAGTTAACAGAATTTGCCTCTTCCAAACCTGCTTTACAAATGATACTTAATTATGTTCTCTTGACAGAGAAATAGCGCCCACCCAAACCAAAGGCAAATGTGAAGAACATCCCAGTAAAATAACAACAGAAGACTAAGTCAATGAACAAGAACCAAATGACAGAACCAAATTACCACCCATTCATATTAGCCCTGAATGTAAATGTAAACTCATGAATCAAATGTCATAGATTAGTAGACTGGATTAAAAAAAAGCAAAACCAATCTATTTGTTACCCACAGGGAATATCTCACCTACAAGATCAGCAGAAACTACAGCTCAGAGATTTTGATGCTTTTTAGTTTCATTTCTTTAAAACACTTTTTTTCTCATGAAATTGTTCTATGACTCATAGATCATACAGTAGCATCCTTTTTTTTTCAAGAAGGTTCTTGATTTCCTTTTTGATTTCTCCAGCAACACATACGTCATTCAGTAGCATATTACTTAAGTTCATGGCATTGTGAGTTTCTATTTTTCCTTTTGTGGCTTTTTACTTAAGGGGATGTATAATGACTATGTAATGGAGAGTGGAATCATAACTAGTGGAATGTTGTTTAACTTCATGTCATTGTAAATTTCTGTTTTTCTTCATGTTGTTAATTTTGTTTTGTGGCTTTTCACTTGGGAGGGTGTATAGTGTCTGTGTTGTGGAGGCTGTCTTGTCCAGATGGCCGGATATGGTGCGGTGTGCATCTCTACTTCCAGATTGGCCCATCCAGGATGGGCTCCCAGTGAAACTGCTGGTTGTGTCATGACAGTGGGATGGTTCACTCTCTGTTATTGTCCATGCCTGCAATGATGGACTTATGACTGTTTATTAGTAACTATACTATTGTAATAATATGAGAGAACTCAGAGGGGGAGGGGATTTAGAGAGGGAGTAGAAGAAATCCCAGGGCCTATGGAACTGTATCAAAAAATGATAATAATAAATGAAAAAAAAATCTGTTTTCTTATGCCTTACAAGGGAATTCAATAAGTTAATTGTTGTAACATCTTCAACTATCAATCATAAGTAAAACGATTTGTACTTTGGATATCATAGAGACTAACAGCCTTAGTGTGTTAGCAAATAATCAGTTATAAGCCAGAAACCCGAAATAGCACATGAGGCCCTGTGATTTGGGGTATTTACTAATAGTTCACTCTTTAGTTTTTCATTGGCATTTTAAAAGATTTTTCATGTTTCATCAGCTCAGTTTATACCTATACATAATAATCTGTATTACTTTGGGACTTCAGATGTGAATGGACATTCATTATTTTAATGGTGTATTTGGGTGGAAGGGAGAAAACTTCAGCTTTTACATATTGGCTACAATTCTAGTTAGTTGAAATAGTCCTCGCCCTCACAAATATTTGTCTTGCAAGTCTGAAGTAAGGTTGATTCTGTGCATACTGAGTTCATGAAATGTTTAGGCCAGAGACCAAACTAAGTGATGTGATACATTAAAAAAATAATTATTTGAGAGGCAGAGTGAGAGAAGGGCAGAGTGTAAACATGAGTCTGCACTGGTATCTAGTTCACTCCCCAAATGCCTGCACTGGTCCTGTCGGGGCTAGGCTGAAGCTGAGAGCCAGGAACCCAGTTCAGGTCTTGGTAGGGGTGGCAGGACCCTAAACATTTGAGTCATAACCCGCTGCCTCCCAGCATATGCATTAGTAGGAAGTGGAAATCAGAGTGGAGCTGGAATTGGAACCCAGGCACTTGAATATAAAATGCGAGTATACTTACCAGTGTCTTAGCCAGGTCAGACAGGTGCAGATTTTGAATGCTTTTTAGCCTGACGCAGACAACTCTGCTAAGAACATTTCTCACAGGGATAATTGTGTTCTTTGCTCTCAAGGTAGTCAGCACAGTAGCCTAGAAGCAAGTTTGTTCCTTTTGGGGCTTGAATGTTAAAATCATTTGAGAGATCTTTCTGGCATGACACTGTGTGTCACTTGGAGTTGAATAGGAGCAAGTAGCAAATAACTTAAACAACTAGTAGGTATAGTAAATGACAATGTGTGTGTGGCACAAGTGAGTGAAACCCGTTTGCTTGCCTTTATACTAAGATTCGACAATGACTGCTTTATTATCTGTGAATTGGACTTGAGTTAGGGCTACCCTTTTAAACGGGATGTGTGTTTTGTGTACAGCATGTCCAATGAAGCAGTTAGATGTGGGAGTTTTTTCCTTTTTGTAGAGAGACAGATCAAAGGCCAGATGATTCTCATTTTTCCTTACTGATGAGAAAGGGTGGCAATAGAGAGCCACTGTCTGGAACCAAGATGATAGTATATGTTTTATCAGTTTTCTGCACATTAAGATTCTTGATCTGTGACTTGGAAATATCTGTTTTATTTGTCAAGTGACATCCAAACATGAACTGAATTCAGTTCTGGTGACTGCACTTAGGTTGTGTGACTTTACTGAATTGATTAGTGCTATAGAAAAAGGGCCCTCCATGCCCAAATTAATAGATGATGATTCACTTTAAAACTGTTATTTCTGAAGTAGAAAAGTTAGGATTACCAATTAAGTGACTCTAGGACAGAATTTTAGCAACTCCTATTTACTAAAAATTTTTTCCAAATTACCTTTTATAAAATTGTATTAAATTGTAATTATTTGAAAGTAAAATTACTGAGAAACCGTCTGGTTTGTATCATGTGAAATTTAGTCCTTTGGTACTCTTATTGTCAATAAAGCAGTTTTACATGTATTTTGTAATGGGGTTTTGTATTATTTTGTTCAAAAATCTCCACTAGAGAGGATAAATGTGTGCTTCCGCTGAGTCTTTCAGTAAACAGTAACTCCCTGGAGTCCATTTCTTCTGCAGGGTTTTTGCCCTTGGGTTTGCCCTGCTTAGAGATGACATGTGGGAACTGATTATAGTTCTCTTCCCTTCCCTTGATGGGCCCTCAGGCACACAGGTGAGTCTAGTGTATTTGCTCCAATTTTGAGTTCCTTTATTTCCCAATGACTGCAGTTTAGGCTGCTGGTTCTTAGTTTTTTTTCTTCCCCCATTTTTTTGTTTTAATATTTTAAATCTTGAAGTAGATTCTGGCATTTGAAATTTTATTTTTATCACTTACTTTATTCCTGTGGAGTTTTAAATGTTTACAGAAATTAAGATTAAAATTAAGATTAATTTTAACCTCCCAAATTATGGTTAGCCTAGGTTTTTTGTCTCTGACAGCTGTCCAGTATGTACCAAAGAGTGTTACACTGAACCTGGTAAGCAGCCTGTTTTCCCTAATACTTGGTGATGATTTCAACCTCAGTGACTATAATCCTTCTAGGACACACAGGGTCTTTTTTATCAAATGAGAAGTCGCATGAGATACTGCAACACACACAAAAGCATAACCAAAAAGAACATGTGATATAATGAACAAAAATAGGTAAAAGAAAATTACTCAAGCACCAAATGCTAATAAAGAACCGCACACCATGCTTCGATGGAGAAAATTTTGTAAATGGTCCTGGAATACCTTCCACTTTCCTGGAGGTGATCAACAGTTCCAGATGCTTGCAGGCCATCGGCACTGACACAAGCAGCAATCTTTTCACTCCAATAAGACCTCCAATGGACAATGCCTTTTTAGAATGATATTTTGCTTTCTGGGAGGGGCATCCCAGAAAGATATATTTCAAATGACAGCATGAAAGTGTTAGTATTTATTCCTCCATAAGGTATGCTGTGTTAGCTTCTAGATATCAGTTTTAGAGGAAAACATCCCAGTACCAAACTATCTTGTTTGCATATCCGTGCACAGTTGTCAGTGGGGCTATCAGCCAGAGCGAAGGAATGGGTCTCCTTGCTCTCAGCTCACCTCTTGGCTCAGTTACAACTGTGTTACAAGAAAAAGTCAAAATGCTATCAAATCATGGTCCTAGTAATCATAATTGAAATGTAAATTTATTTAGATTCATAAGAATCATAGTGTGGCAGAATACACATCACAGCAAAGGGTCACAGATGTTACTTGGGGATAGATATGGGTAAGTCCTCTATTTCTTTGTAATTACAGAATAAAGCAATAAAGCTTAAATCCTGTGATTTTTTTCAGAATATGAGTAATAATCAAGAAAGAACTTATAAAACCTGAAAATTGGAACCTGCCCAAGCAATTAACTTAGAGGAACTTCCACTGAATTTAAAAACTCATTATTTCTGGTTCTGGTTCTGTTTTTCCAGCATATCATGAACCCAAAGAGTTTACAGTGTTATAGAACACTGTGTTTAAAGTGTTATATATAACAGTAAAACATAGCTCATAACATTCTTATAGAAGTAGATTGACATTTAAGCCACTTTTCTCAGAAAGCACATAGATAACTTTATTTACTCATATCCTTTTAAGCATGCGAGAGGATAAGTTTTGATATCATTTATTCTGTTTTTCAAGAAATAGGAAATAAGTAAGGATTCCATATATCCAGAAGTCTTTCCTTAGGACAGAGAGACTTTAATAAGTGAATAGAATATGGTGTTACAAGGTACAATTGAAAATTCTTTTGTTTTTCAACATTCATCAGGTTCAAGACACTTTTTAAGAAATCATAGCAGCCAGTTAGTTAAGTCCTGAGAGTTTAACCATGTCAAATTGTCAGTGCAGTCTTTCTATGCATTATTTGCAAAAGAAACTTTAGTCTTTTTGAAATTAAGATTAGAAAACCAAAAAGTCAAAAGGAGTCAGATCAGAAGGACCTTACAGCTTTCCACTGGAAGCATTGTTGGAATATTTTGGACATTTTTCTGCTACAGCTTTGGTTTATAACCTTGTTTAAACACTCTCACAAACATCAGTTGTTATTGTTATTTTACCTCCACAAAGTCAAGAAGCAAAATGTGTTGAGCATCCCAAAAACTTTTACCTTGCCTTTTTTTTTCTTACCAATCCTGCTGATTGGATTACTTTTCCTTTGGAGCAGCTTGTCTTCTTCTTGCTAGCTGTTGCTTTGATTGAGCTTTGTTTTCTGGAATCTATGTGTCATCTCCCATTGCAAATCTCACTGTTTATAATTTCCAATCAAAGTTCTACGCTTGCCTACAGCTGATTTGGGCATAATTTTGACACTGATCACACTGAATTGTGTCACCTGAACCAATGAACATGTCAATGATTTTGGCTATTGTTTCTTCTATTAATAAGTTGTCCTCTTCAGTTGACCAAAAAAGAGATAAATTGTTTTTCCTTTGCAGATTGATCTGCACTATGTAGGATTTATCTGAAACATCTTTAGCATCTCATTCTTTCTTTTCTTATTTACTTATTTCTTTTATTATTTATTTATTTGAAAGGTAGAGTTATAGAGAAAGAGAAGGGAGATACAGAAAGATCCTACATTCATTGGTTCATTTTCCAGATAGCTGATGTAACCAAATCAGAGCCAGACTGATGTTCGCCTGCCTGGAGAATTGTAGCTTGAGCCACTGCACCACAATGTTGTCCCCATATTGTTTTATTGTTTATGTTTGTTTTAGATTTGTTTTATTAATGTAGAATAAGGGGGAGTATGGGAAGGAGAGAAGAGAGAAATTGACCTTTCATCTTGGATGTAATTATAGTGGCAGGGGCTTAGGGACTTGGGCCATTTTCCATTGTTTTTTACTCAGGTGCATTAGCAGGGCACTACGTAAACCAGGTAGCTGGGACTCATGCTGGCACTCATATGATATGCTGGCATGTGAGGCTATATTACAAAGTCCAAATCCTCTTCATATTTAAAATGAATTTAAGTTGCTTAGTTCTTTGTAGTATTTCTTGATAAACTTTGTGTTAAGTATTGATGATTTTGCCATTTTCCCACCAAAACTTCGCTGTAATTTGGATATTTGTTCTTGCTTCAATTTTAGCAAAATCATGATAGTTCTTTTTAAACTGGTATCAGTTACGTTATGTTCAGACATGTTATGAGAGATTAATATGAGCTTATGGTAATGCAAATTTTAAAATCTAGTTTTTTCATAATATACCGTTCTTATGAATTCTTGAAGACTTAGTAGAAGCACTTTATAGTAAAGAGAAAAAATGGACATGTAAGTTTAAAGAAAGACTTTTGGTTAATTTTGCTTTTAGGTAATGTTAAGTCATTTATTTTAACAGGTATCTTTCAGATGAAGGCATTGAAACTTGTACAAGTTCTCCTGAAAAAGTGAATGTAAATGACATCATCCTGATTGCTCTCAATGTAGGTTACATTTATTAACTCATAAACATTTTAAATCTGTTTTCGTGAAGATTGTCTCTAAACAAAATGAATTGTGAAAAGTAGTATGGAAAACATGTTTTTGGTACATTTTATGCTTTAGTAGTGTTGACTTTTGTAGTCTCATGGCAACTGATTAACATGTATTATACAGAAATCAGTGAAGAAGAAGGACAATCCTTTTCATTCATATCTTAATTATAAAGTTGCATAACGTTTAAGATAGCTATAAAATGCTAGTGAAAGTTGATTTTTCTTTAAAAACAATGGCTGCTTAGTTTACTGAGGCTAGTTTACCTAGGTTTTAGCTTTTTGACTATTGTGTTTGTCATGAAAATAAAAGTAATGCTGTTATAGAACATTTCAGAGAATACAGGAAAACAAAATAAGAACACTAAACCTGTACATATTAAACATATATAATAACTTAATGTTTTGATAAGTAATTTCTTTACCTCTTCTTGCACTTGACCATATTAGGTCTATCATTTTCGGCTTTTTTTTTTTCAAGAATTACCAAAATTATCTGAAGTTAAATTTGTGGGCAAGTCTTTTTTTTTTTTTTTAAGAATTATTGATTTTTTATTGGAAAGGCAGATCTATGGAAAGAAGGAGAGATAAAGAGAAAGATCATTCATTCACCGGTTCACTCTCCAAATGGCTGCAATGGCCTGAGTTGAGCTGATCTGGACAGGTGCCAGGAACCTCTTCTGTGTCTATCACAGGGGTGCAGGGTTTCAAGGCCTTAGGCCATCCTCTGTGGCTTTCCCAGGCCACTGGCAGACAGCTGGATGAGAAGTAGAGCAGCTGTTAAATGAACCAGTGCCTGTATTGGATCCTGGCACTTGGAGGTGGAAGATTAGCCAATTGAGCCATTGCACCTGGACTTTAGGCAAGCCTATGTTTTTTCTAATCCTTAAGTTAATCCTCTGGTAGTTTTTTTAAAATGTTCTTTTATACTAACAATCTTTTAGTAGTGAAATTTATATATTATGATGAATGATTGGTAAGATTCCTAGGAAAACTTTTATCTGAAAAATCCATCATGGCACAACTGATACAGAACCAAAATGTGGGTGCCATGAACACTTAATATGTAAATAAATATGTGGTTTTCTTTTAAACAAATCAGTTTATATTTAGCAAATTAAATTTGATTTTAAGAGATGAAATTTGTGTTGTTAGCTTTTATCTTTCAGTTTGCTTGAATTTTATTCAGTAAGTCTGTTCTGTGATCTTTGTTTCTGAGCTGAGTATTTAAATTGTTAGTAAAGAGCCCAGCACATTGATGCCAGTCGGTGGCTAACCTCAACAACAAGTCTCTAAAAGTAGCTTGCTCAGGCTTGCTTTGTATTTCATTATGATTATTTATCTTTATGTTTTAAAGGAGAGTCCTTTATCTTTCTTTGTAAAGTGGGAAATATACATATTAAAGAGATGACATTGAAATCCAGGATAGAGTTTTGAATTGAATACTTGAGTGATTCAGAAAAAGTCATAGTCTTAAGTTTTTGAGCACTGTTAATGAAAATTGAGATTTGTATGAAAATATTGTTTTGAACTTTATTGAATAAATAGGAATCATATGAATAGACAGATGTTTTGAAAAATATTAATATATTTTCAGAGGTTGAGTGTTTTTCCTGTATTACTTTTTATGTTTAATATAAAACAATTGGGACTGGTGTGGTAGTTTAGTGGTTGAAGTCCTCACCTTGCATGAAACAGGATCCTGTGTGGACATCAGTTCATGTCCCAGTTGCCCTGCTTCCTGTCTAGTTCCCTACTTGTGGCTTGGGAATGCAGTTGAGAACGGCTGAAAGCTTTGGGACCCCGCACCCACGCGTGGAACACCTGGAAGAAGCTGGCTTTGGATCAGCTCAGCTTGAGCTGTTGCAGCCACTTGGGGAGTGAATCAGTGGGTGGAGGATCTTCCTCTCTATCTCTTCTTCTCTCTGTACATTTGACATTCCAATAAAGAGAAATAAATCCTTATTTATATATTCTTCTACCTATGTGTTATTCTAGAAATTTGGGCATAATAGCATTTGAATAATAAAGTTCACCTTGTAGCATTCATAAATCAACAATGAATTTAGGATATTTACAAATTTAGTTGTCATTTTCATCTTGCTCTATTCTTTGTGTGTATAGCACTTTAAAAATTTATGTTAGTTTTGATATTTTTCTTTAGCATAGCAACAACTTTGAAAGATAGTATTCATGTCATTTTTCTATTTTATGGAAGAATAAAATAATTGCATTTAGTAAGTTTGTTGCCATGTCCATGGTCATTTGATTGAATATTACAGTTGAGAGGAAATGAAGTTTGAAGGGTTTTTTTAATCTAAAACTCATTATTTTATATTACTGTCTCTTAAATTGAATTAAATTTCAAAGTTACTGATAAGAACTACAAATGAAGGACCATAGTATATCATGGCATTTACTTATATTTTGTTTATTAAGATTTAAATATTTCAACTTTTGAGTGCCTTCAAAACAATGGATATTTATTGAACTATTGTGCTGTTGATTTAAGGGTTACTAAATATGGTAAAATGTCCACATTTTATATTCGTTAAAGTGACCAGGATGGCTAAAGTTCACTGAATGCTTGTTCTGTGCAAGACGGTTTGCTAAGTGCTTTTCGTTTATTAACATTAAATTTCAAAACAGCTGTTTTGAAGATTGAGACAGCCAGGTGAGAAAGTATGTTTTACCTACATATTATTCTGTGGCTTTCAAATTGAAAAGACATAAATCATGGGGTATAGGATGCCTTTCTTTTCACTCTGCTAAGGGACTGAGTATACAAAAACTTAAAATTAAGTGCTTGGATTTGGGGCTTAGTTTGCATGGCAGTTCCATTCAGGCACATCTCACTACAGTGGTCAATGACTGGACAGGCTCTGTAGGGGTTATGTAACTTACATAGTTATTTCTTAAGCTGCTCACATTGTAATTATTACTATAATAGATGTTTGGAGAATACTATTCTACCTCTCTGTATGTGTTTGTTTCACATTACAGTAACTTTAGTCGTTTGGTGTTTCTTGTTAAACAAAAGTTTCTTATACTTTATGTAATTGTGCCTACTCATTTATTTTATTTTTAAGGTGATAAAGAGCTACTGTTTTGCTATAGTTTAAGGAATAACAAGATGATACAATTTCTATCACTCTAATCTTACTATGTCAAAAAATTTAAAAAATTTTATGGATTACATAATTAGACCTTTGTATGAATACTGACAGTTCTTCTCTGAATAAAGACTGTCATTTTTACATTAATTCAAGTTTTATCTTAATTGGAGACAATTTAATAAGTTAGCTAAAAATAAGGTAGCTAAAGAAATATGATCAGATCAGGTTAAGGCCACATATTACTGTTAACTTATAGCTTACTGGCACACTTTAAATAGCTAGTATATGAATCTGTTATTAACTGTAGATTATTTTCATTTTTTGTTCATGGATAATGTTTAGATTTACTTTTTTCTGTAATTATATTTTAACAATAATACTTTCATTTTAGACAGATCTGAGAACAATTGGCAAGAAATTCCTCCCCAGTGACATCAATGGTGGAAAGATTGAAAAGGTAAAACCACTTACTCCCAAAATTATGATAACTATAATAAATATAAAAACTGCAGTTGCAAAATATCTTGGAGGTGAACTAGTGACAAAGTCTTTATTATGGTGACTGTTTGCATACAAGGAAAATTAGCAAGAATTAAACACTTTGTGACTTCCCAACATTTTTCAAAAGTATTTATTTCAGGAATTAGGACTATGGCATACAATGGATGCTGCAACCCAGTGTGCTAGTATAGTTGCTTTGTTTTTTTAGAGGTATGTGGGGAGCATATGCTGGCAGGGTCTGGGACCTGCATCCTAGTGTGCGTGGGCCCTGGGCAGGCAAGCAGGGCCCCAGGTTGGTTGAGACACCATTAGAGGACTGGCTTTGGGGATTTGTGCACTTGTGGACATGGGGGGTCTCTGAATTGCTCAGGGAATGAGGTCTGGGGATGTGAGGGAGGGAAGAAATGTTCTCTAAATATAAGATATTCAATAAAATAACAAGAAGCTTAACAGTAAAATGGTTAATAGTTCTTTTTAAAATTAAAAAAAAATTTAAATGATGCTTACATAGTTGATCAGTATGGAAGGGATTGAGGGTTATGGAAAAGTGGATGTGATCATTGTTTCCAGATTTTCTATTTCTTTTTCCTGTATCTGGGGGGAAGGGGTAGCCAAGGGGAGAAACCACACCCAGCTTCCCACCTGCTCCAGCACCCGTGGGTGAGGAACAGGCACCCACTATTGACCCAGGATCCTAATGTGGCATATGATCTGAGGGTTCTGTCCAGGTAGTTTTGAATGTTCTGAAATGCTGTCGATCTTGTCAATCCAAGGATGAGAGAACACTTTCAATGTGCATTGTATGACATAGTTTACCTTAGAGTTTCCACTTGCCCAGATATTTGCAGTTATTGTTGGTTTGGTGTACAATCCAATTTGTTCTGTTCTCAATTCTCCGTCCGCTGCTATGGTAACACCTGTCTTCTGTAGTCCCCCATAGGTTGCAATGTATTCTATGTGGATCTGAGCCAGCCATCCACTACATCTTTTCTACTGAGGAGGACCAGTTTTCACAGGTGGACCCGGGCCGGGTGATCTAGATCCTACTGGACTCCCTGTCCCTGGGGCTCATAGACCTGGCACCCACCTAGTTGTGATCTAGACTATTCTGTGCCAAATTATCTTTTAAACATTCTCCATGTGGCTTTAGTTTATACATAATTTTACATAAAATTTTCATACAATAAATTTACAAAATTTATATATAAAATAAGCATATATATATATAGTTATTGAATGACTTATTTGTTTATTTATTGAAAAAGGAAAGTAGCAGAGAAAGAAAGACAAAGAAAAACTTCTGTCTGCTGCTTTACTTCCCATATTGCCACAATGACCAGGCTGGTATAGGCCAATGCCAGCAAGAATTTCCATGTGAGTCTTTGAAGTGAGTAGCAGTGGCTTAAGAGCTCTGCTGCTGCTTTCCCAGCTGCTTTGTCATGGAGCTGGATTAGAAGTAGAATCACAGGGTTGGCACGGTGGTATAATAGGCTAATCCTCTACCTGCAGTGCTGACGTTCCATGCTGGGTGTCTGTGTTCTGGCTTGAGCTAGGTTGACTTCTGTAAAAATAGTCAGTGCAAACCAAGAGTGTTGTTCTCTTTGTTCTATGATAGGGAAAGTCAAAGGGAAGATGAGGGTATATCTGAATTTTGAAGCAAGTCTTCATAATCTCTGTCATCACTGATTATTTTCAGAGAAAGAATGGAAAAAACATCAATCTTATTACTGACACAGTAGTTTTGCTCAGGTTCTTTTCTCCACCTGCATCCCCACCCTCTTCCCCCTAAAATTATTTTGAAGTTTCTCTGTTTTCTTCCTAAGGCTTACCTACAATCTTGATACAGAGGTTTTGGACCACAGTTTAGGAAGTGTTGAGAGTGGGAAGATGGTAGTTTTCTCTAGAGTTTATATAGTGGAAAGATGACAGTTTTCTCCAGACTTTCTGTCCTGATGTAAGTTTTCCTGTTGAGTTTTTGTATTTCCTTAGATCTGTGAGTTCAGGCCCAGTGTTCTAACATTTCCTTCAGACTATGTGTATTTGATTCTTAGGCCATGTAAGCTAGGAGATTGGAGGAAGTTTTGCAACTTTTTATTTAAGTTTTTCAGGACAAACTTTATGCTTCTTGGACAATACAGGTGCAAAACCTTGGGACAAATGATGGAGGTAATGACATAAAGTAAGGAAGTATAAATGTTTAGTATTTTTGTGTTTTCTCAGTTTAGCATTTTTGTTGCAGCTATTTGCATAGCTTTTAAAATCAACGCATTAAAGTGAGGTAATACATGTTAGTGTAAAATTACTTTGCTATGATTCTATACACATGAGGATTCTGTGCATTGCTGTGGAAACCTAGCAAGAAAGGTGTTCAGTTCTATATTTACTCTTTCCTTCCTTAATTTTAAGACTGATAAGTTATATATGCCTCTCTAAACATGAAACTTATTAAGACAGTTTTTCCAAGAAGTGACCATCTCAAAGCCTCAGCAATGCTGGCTTCAGCCACTAGATGGCTTTACTGCCTTAAAATTCAAAGTACATTCACTGCTTTGCAAACAGTCTAGAAACTGGATATTTTTTAAATAAACACAACAGAAAAAGTTTTAAGTTTTACTTTTAATAAAATTACATCATATTTCATATATTTTAATTTAGTTTGTGTTAAATTATATAATTTTTAGTGTTCCTTTTGGGGTATATATTAAAGATGCATTTTTATTTTGAGAGAAATAGATGTCGGAAATCCAATTTTGTGCTTCATTTACAAGTGTTTGCTGCTTTTTGGATATTAAAAAGCTGAGTTTGAAAAGTATTAGACCAGAACAGGTGTTGTGGCACAGAAGGTCACTCCTGTATCTCGTATTGGCGTACATGAGAGCAAGTCTTACCTCTGCTTTCCATGTAGATTACTACTAATGCATCTGAGAGGAAGCAGATGATAGTCCAAGCACTTGCTTCCTGCCATCCACTGCAGAACCAGATGGAGTTGTTAGCTCTTGACTTTGACCTGGTTCAGACCTGGCTGCTGTGGGCATTTGATCAGTGACCCAGTATATGCAAGTTCTCTCTGTCTTTGCCACTAGACCTTTTTTTTTTTAAGATTTATTTTTTTTATTATTTTGTTATTGGAAAGGCGGATATACAGAGAGGAGAGACAGAGAGGAAGATCTTCCATCCGATGATTCACTCCCCAAGTGAGCGCAACGGGCCGATACTATGCCGATCCGAAGCCAGGAGCCTCTTCCGGGTCTCCCACGCGGGTGCAGGTTCCCAAAGCTTTGGGCCGTCCTCGACTGCTTTCCCAGGCCACAAGCAGGGAGCTGGAAGGGAAGCGGGGCTGCCGGGATTAGAACCGGCGCCCATATGGGATCCCGGGCGTGCAAGGCGAGGACCTTTAACCACTTGCGCCACCGCGCTGGGCCCCCACTAGACCTTTTAAATAAATAAATATTTTAAAAAATTTAATGATTGGGGCCCAGCACTGTGGACTAGCAGCTAAAGTCCTCTCCTTGAACACTCACCGGGATCCCATGTGGGCGCCGGTTCTATTCCCAGCAGCCCCACTTCCCATCCAGCTCCCTGCTTGTGGCCTGGGTAAGCAGTCGAGGATGGCCCAAAGCCTTGGGGTCCTGCATCTGTATAGGAGACCTAGAAGAAGCCCCTGGCTCCTGGTCCCTGGCTTTGGATCAGCTCAGCTCCAGCTGTTGCAGCCGCTTGGGGAGTGAGTCATCGGATGGAAGATCTTCCTCTGTGTCTCTCCTCTCTGCACATCTGACTTTCTAATAAAAATGAATAAATCTTTTTTTAAAAAACTTAAAGATTACATAAAGCGATATATATTAAATGCTATAATAGTTGTGTGCTATTTGCCACTTTCTATAATACAATATTCTTACTGTGTCTAATAATTAGCTATGATGTGAAATCAATGAACTGGAATTTGGGAAGAAATATACATAGTAATCTCTGGTGAATTGGTTTCTGCAGAATATATCTCCAGGACGTGAATCCTCATTTATTTAATTTTTCCATAAAGTTTTATAATTTATTGAAACAACATATGTTGTACATCTTTTTAAACTTTCATTCATGGAACTTTCTATTTTGTTTTAAGTGGTGTTTCTTTAAAAAATTATTTTTGCGGTAATTATTATTTCACTAATTTTTGTAGATGCATTTCAAAGGAATCAATGGTACTTCCCTTCCTCCATGTTTCCTTCCTTTCCTTTTTTTCTTTTTGTTTTTTTATAAGATTATGCTTTCAATCTACTTTATAATCACAGGCTCAGTATTCCTTTCAGCCAAGACATCTATTAGTTGAAGGTAGTTAGTTCCACAAAAGTATGGACAAGCAATCAAATCACCCGATGTCAGTTGAACTTGATCTACATTCATTGTTTTTTGCTCTATGTTTAGTCACAACCAATCCAAGAAAACATTTCATATTTGTCTTTTTGACTCTTGTTTATTTCACTAAACATAATGGTATACTGTTACTTCTGTTTTGCTGCAAAAGAGATGGTTTCACTTTTTTTTTATGGCTGGATATTTCAGGTATATATGTAGCAGTTTTCTTTGCACAGTCATAAATTAATAGATGTCTGGGTTGATTCCATGTGATTCTATTGTTAATTGAGCTGCTGCAAACATGGGAATAGAAATGTATTTGAGGGTTATGTATGTGTTAATATTTTATACTATTTATTGCTGAATATTAATCCACTGTGAATGTATTATTACATCTTGTCTTAATTTTTACTATTTTATCTACATTTAGATGGCTGTTCCAAGTTCTCTTTTATGATTCTTTTCATTGTTAAATATATTTCATTAAATCATTGCTAAATTGTGTCTTTTAAAATTGTTATTCTAAAATGATTTGTCCCTCTTCTTGATAGGTCTTGTTTGGCAACAATTTTATTTTATTTATAGTGGCATAGTGTGAACAGTATTTCTTTCTTTCTTTTTTTTTTTTTAGATTTTGATTTTATTTTTTATTGGAAAGTCAGATATACAGAGAGGAGAGACACAGAGGAAGATCTTCCATCCGATGACTCACTCCCCAAGCGGCTGCAACAGCTGGAGCTGAGCTGATCCAAAGCCAGGGACCAGGAGCCAGGGGCTTCTTCTAGGTCTCCTATACAGATGCAGGACCCCAAGGCTTTGGGCCATCCTCGACTGCTTACCCAGGCCACAAGCAGGGAGCTGGATGGGAAGTGGGGCTGCTGGGAATAGAACCGGTGCCCACATGGGATCCCGGTGTGTGTTCAAGGAGAGGACTTTAGCTGCTAGGCAATTGGACCCTCTTGTAACATTTTTTAAATTTATTTTTTACTTTTACTTGAATGATTGAGAAACACACACACACACACACACACACACACACACACACACACACACACACACACACACAGAATCTTCATCTACTGGTTCACTCCCAGGTACCCATATCAGCCATTGCGGCCACTTGGGGAGTGAATCAGCCACTGAAAGATCTTTATATCTCTCCTCCTCTCTGTATATCTGACTTTCCAATTTAAAAAAAAAGAAAGAAAAAAGAAATAGCTGGCAAAGATTTTTGGATTTAGTTTCATAAAATGCCTAAATGATTTCTAGAGTATTAAAAAATATCAGTTTAACTTTAAAGTTAGAACAAGCTTTAGATAATCTAATTGATACCCAAGCATGTTATTTAGTATCATCAGTGAATTAATAAGCTAATAAGGACAGTTGTCTTTGATTTTAGGGCTCATGCTACTACAAGATGTTTTCATCGTAAACATTCTTACCTTATATATGAAAGAAAAAAAATCCTTTTCCCAATTGAGGCCACATTTGTAGATTTGAGGCATTCCTATTTTGTGGAATAAACAACTATTCAATGCACTGAAATGCATTCAATAAACTTGCTGGTTGCTAGAACATCAGGAGGCAATGTTCTTTTCTGTTATTTTCCAGCTTTTTGTTTCTGTCAACAAGACGTAGGAGACCAACAAAGTAGTCGTTACCCATATCTGCATTTTGTATTTCTTTGTCAACATCTTTTAAAGTGACCTGTCCATATTGTGAATATTAATGGTTAGTTATGTAATATAATCTATATCCAATTACCTATGAACACACAAAAAGCAGTTGATTTTCAAAAAATATATAAATAAATAAATAAAGCACATTGATGGCAAGCAGCTGAAGGAGCCATATCAACATCCGTGGGCTCTAGCGCTCCCACTATCCCACAGAGATGATTTTGTAACCCATAGGTCATATGAATTGAGTGTGGGAGCCCTTGTCACTCAGGATACTGAATATTTTTAAAGTTTAATTTCTTTGTTAGTAAAAATAAAGTAGAAACCTGTTTATCTCCTGTAGTTTAATGGAAATTCAGTCCCTGGAATGGATGAACCTTACTTTGAAACATGTGAAACTAGGTCGTCACTCGTTGTCAGTGAGCTTTTTTGCAATGATACAATTGGGTTTTATGCTTTCCAAATGTAGAACATTTGAAATATGGATAGTACAATCAATCAAGCAACTTAACTTAATTTCACTTAATTTCAGTTAATTTAAATAGGTCCCTGTGAATTGGCAAACCCTATTGGATAGTATAGGCAAGATATTGGTTAAGGCCCAGGCTAAATATATTGAGAGCACTAAAATCATGAGAATGATGAACAATAGAATAGCTATAACCTGCCTGTGATTTAATTTCATGACTCTGTTTTGTCATTCACAAAACAAACAAAAAAAAGAAGTTAATATTGATTTAGCTGCTTATCTATCCTAATTAAGGGCTTGGAACTTGTTTGGAATTTTTTCTTATAGTTGATAATGAGATGAAATTTCAGACTCTTTCTTCTTGCTGTATTCAGAAAAGTCATATCTGTAACAAAATTTTTCCTTTGTAGGGAAACTGCTGGTAAGTACGGAGTAAAAAATTTTAAACTTGTGAACATGCTTACTTGACAAATGAAGTATAAATGTTTGCCAATTGATGCCATTTTTCTTTGCTGAAAGTATAAATTAATTTAATGTGAACAAAAAGATTTTACTTAATAGACTTCTCCCATAAGTTGTGATACTAATTAAAGGTGTATTGTGTGGTATTTACTTATGTTAAGTTTATTTTCAACATATATGCAGATTTCAGTCATTTCCTGACCTTATGATAAAGATTTTATAAAATAAAACAATACCTTAATGGCTAGCATATTGATTTCATTTGTGTCTTTGAAATTTGCTTAGAGGGAAAATTTCTTTACCAACACATAAGATTCAGCATTAGATTGAATATAATTTAAGAATAGAAATGTGGAAATGTTTAGTACAACTTAGACTTCTTGAAATTTCTACAGGTCAAGTTTTTTGGGTTTTGTATTCATTTATACCAGAAGAGGGTGCAATTGATACTTGATTATTTTGAACAGAAAGCATTCCTTCTAACTTCTGTCATAAAGTTGATGTTGCTTAAAAAATTCTCAAGTTCCTTATTTTTAAACTGTCTCTAAATATATGTCAGTGTAGAAACAGGATGAATGTGAACATTCATTCAGAGCACATAATTTATGTGCTCATTAATAGCACATAAAAAAAGAGTCAATTAGTTTTATTTGAGTAAAATAACTTGTTTTAGTAAGGTTTTGTTTTCTTCATACTGTTATAATTTTTAAAAGAAGTTGTTCTTCAAGGGACTTTTGAGATTTTTTTATGTTTAAATACTCCCCAACGAAAGGACAAACATGTTGTGAGACAACTTTGAGAACTTTTTAAAAGGACTGTCTTCAATAACTTTAGTTTTTAATTACATTTAAGTTATTATTACAAAACATGAAGTGTAAGGATGAGAAAAACAGCCAAGATTACAGAGTGATTTTTGTTCATTTGTGTTTTGGCAGCTTGAAGGTCCATGTGTTTTGCAAATTCAAAAAATTCGCAATGTTGCTGCACCAAAGGACAACGAAGAATCTCAGGCTGCACCCAGGATGCTGCGATTACAGATGACAGATGGTCACATAAACTGCACAGCAGTAGAATTCAGTTATATGTCAAAAATAAGGTGCCTGAGGCTTTATTTCATCTGTTTGTTACACAGTGTGTGCAGGTGCTATTCAAAATAATTTTACTTTAAGAATTTCATTAAGAAGCAGTGAACTGCTCTTAAGTACACGTTATGCTCTTTTGAGGAGAAGCTAGATCTTGGTATTTCAGTGTTATGTGTGTAGAAAGGAAGCTGAGAATGGAGTTAGTTGCTCTTTAATTCACTTTTCATCATAAAACCAAGAGTATAAGTTATTTGTTCTTGGAAATAGTCCTTTCAGTTTTGTCATTCAGTTGTTAAGAAGAAAGAATATTTCTTTAAACATGTTGATGTCTTCCTTGGCAGTTAGCTTAGTAAGTGAGTGTATATAATTATATAATATTTTTTGCAATGTTTTAGAGGATAGTGGCTTTTCTTGGAAAATTATTGAAACAAATGAAGTTCATGTACTACCCCGCTTCCTAAAACAAAGAGGAACTCCCCAAGGAATAGCTTCGCAAGTGCTTCTTTGACTATTTTTTAAATATATTTTTATTTTGAATTTGAATTATGTGGTACAATTTTGTATAGGCTAGGATTCCTTCCCAAACTCCCACCCCTTGACAGATTTTTCCCCATTTTACATCTTTGGGTATTTTTATGAGAAATTTTGAGAATCCTGTCTAATGGAGAAATGCAGTGAGAAGGGAGGTAACATGTCCATTTTATCCTCAGTAAACCATTAGGCATTTTAAAAAAATTAATATTTTCCACAATAAAGTTTTATAGGCATAGGGGTTCCCTCCTCCCCATTTCCCCCGTATTACTACAGTTGTAATAGTTACAAGTTTAAATTTAGTAAATTTAGTAGCAGTTACAAGTTTTTCTGCTGTAAAAGTGCATTGTAGATATAGACAAAGCTAAAACATCTAGGTCACTTTGAACATTATATTTTGAGGTGAACAGTTTTGCTAAAATTTGCAAAAAAATTTTTAACCTCTCCTGAGTTATCATATTTAGTATTCTGTGTCATATGAAGTGTTATGATGTGTTTTTTTTCACTTAACATGTGCTCCCAGAGCATACTTTTCTCTTGAACAAGTTAGTGTTTACAGTGTTTCAGTATCCACTGCAGCTTCTTTCTGCAATGCTGCAAGGACAAAAGTAAACAGAGTTTATTTTGCCTTCCAGTTGCTCATATACCAATTATGTAACTGTATAGGCATGTTGTGATTATAATAAATATACCAGGGAGAGGACTAGGAGTCTAGAAAATTATCATAACCTGGAAGAATGATGATTGGGACTTAAATAAAAGCAGGAGCTTTGAAAAAGGTGGGAGGTGGGGTTGGGCGTGCAGAGTCACAAAGTCCTAACAAAAGTGACAGGGCCCATTTGGAGGTACTTAGGTGGTTTGGGCTGTAGGGGGAAATGTGTAGCCTGTCACCTGCAGTGATTTCCTCCCTGTCCCCTGCTGTCCACCACACACACACACTCTTGCAAGGGAGGCTAACTTCTCCAAAGATGCAGTCTCTGATTGTCTAAGTGGTTCTCATATACACAGGAGTTTGCTGACTCTGTCATTATTCTGCCTTCTTTTTCAAGAGGAGAAGGATTTTGATTTTTGTTGAAGTACAACCTTTTTTCCTTTGACAATTCCCCATTGGACCCCCTCCCAGGTAGTTCACAGGTGACTCAGAAGGAAGACAGCCCATAGGGTAACTGTTTCTGTGGTTATAGGGTTGTGTATTTCTCTGAAGGGAATGAAAACGTAAGGTCAGCCTGTAGAAGAGGCTTCATTCACCAAGGACTTCTATGCCATTTTGTTGAATCTTTTGCAGTTTGACAACTAAAACAATCACTACCACATTCTTCACTCATCATCGGAGCAGCATGCTCCTTTTGATGCCATAATCATGACAACTTTGAAAAGCATTCTTAGATGCAATATTTTAGACTGCTATTCAGATAGATTTGATCTGTGGTTACCTTAGAAGGAAGATCAAAGAAATCTGGCTGAGATAAATGAGGTGCTAGCAGGAATGTGTTGCCACAAACAAGCATTACATTTCCCTGTGATGCTTCTTTGTCTCTTGTCTAGCTTCTTGCTTCACTGTTCACTGATTTTTGGTTTTGTTTTCAAAAGCAAAATACAACTATCTGAAATTCTTGGTACTTATATTTTTATTTATCCCTAAATGATACTATAGGATTATGAAAATCTGGATTTGTGGATTACCTTGAACTGGAAAAAACATACTCATAATGGTTTCATCATTGCTGATTTTGCAGTCTGATAGACTTTGTTCTAACTTCATTACAAATATCTACTATGGAACTTTCTTCTGAAGGGTTAGGTTAGAAAGGCTCTTCATTTGTTTTTTAAGTTGAGTGGTGACTGAGAATGTTAAACTTGGAGTGCAGTGGTAATTTTTAATGGATTTGTTATCAGTGACATATAAAATTGTATATGTATAAGACATACAGAATACTGTTTAGCTTGTAATCTATGTGTAGGGTCTTTGGCATTAGAAAAAAATATTCTATAGCTATCTTATTAATTATCTTTTTACAGAAAAGACAAGTGGCATTTAACATCCACTGATTTGCTGTTGCATATATTAGGATATGCTTATTTTCATGAGTTTTAAAACCATGTACAATATGATTCTGTGTCAGAAATGTCTGCAGTATTCCAACCTTTGCTATAGGGCGCAGGGAGGAAGGAAGAGCTTGTTATATATGCTTTACTTTAGAGCAGACATTTGTGATGGCACAGATTGGTTCTCTTGTTTCTTTTGCGGAAAGATTGGTTAAAAGATAAGCCTCTTAAGTTTGGTGTTTGTAAAAGGAATTGTGGCCTAATAATGTTATTAATTATGGAAAAATATTTTAAGTGTGTATACAAATAGTAAACAGTATAAGGTTAGTGTATAAAATGTCCTTTTAATGTTATTGTATAAACAACTCACATTGATAATTTCTAACGAGGTGTTTAGCGTAAAGCTAATTAAATATTAAATTAAATATTAAATACTTAAGTATAAAATTCCCCAAATTATTAATGGTAATTTTTTTCTGTTGAAATTTAATTTTATAGCATAGTATGTTACAGTGGTGCACAGCTAAAACACAGGGGAAAAATGACAAATTTTATATTTGTGTAGTATGATATGAACAAGTATTTTCATATCTTTTATCTTGTTTATAAAAAGGTTATGGTATGGTTGTTACTGTCCACATTTTTTTTTCCATTAAAAGCTGGAAAAATGAGTATCTTTTCCTTGGTGTTCTAACTTCTTCCTTAATGATCTAGTCAATCTGTGTGGCCAGTCTCTTGAAAAAGAGTTTTTGTGTCAGTGACCTTTGAAGAGTTTGATTAGGTCATAATATAGGACTGAGTTCCAGTTTGGGGGAGGAGTTTACATGTGTTTTTAACTCTTTGTTTTTCTTTGCTGAAGCCTGAACACTCCACCTGGAACTAAAGTTAAACTCTCTGGCATTGTTGATGTGAAAAATGGCTTCCTGCTCTTAAATGACTCTAACACCACAGTTCTTGGTGGAGAAGTGGAACACCTTATTGAGAAATGGGAGTTACAGAGAGTAAGTGCCAACTAAGAAAAACAGCTTCTACTTTCAAACTGTTATACATTTTTTGTTAAATTCTTTCATATTAAAAAGCTCTTCTACTTTCAAACTGTTATACATTTTTTGTTAAATTCTTTCATCTTAAAAAGCTCTTCCTATAATGAGTAGCAAAATTTGTTATTGGGTCAGGATGGAATATGTTGATTTTAAGAGAAACTATGTGTCATTATGTAAGTATGTTCTTCCTCAACAGCAGGTACAATGTTTCATTAGTTTTTATATTTTATTCCATGTATGTTTTTATTTTAAACTTTATTTATTTTTAGTTTTTTATTTATGTAAAGGAAACAAATTTCATATATTTAGTTTTAAGAACATAAGAAGTGATAACTTCTCACTCAATCCCACCCTGCCTCCTCTTAACTTTCTTAGATTTACTTAATTATTTGAAAGGCAGTTACAGAGAGAAGTGTTTTATACTCTAGCTTACTCCTAAAACAGTGGTAATGGTCAGGGCTAAGCCAGGCCAAAGCAAGGAGCACGGAACTCCATCTGGGTCTCCTTCACAAGTGCCAGAGGCTTAAGTACTGTCGCCATTTTCAGGTGCGTTACTAGCTGTGTTAGCAGGGAGCTAGATCTGCAGTGAAGCAGCTAGGACTGAAACTGGTACTCGTGTGAGATTGTGACATTAGGCAGCTTAACTTGCTGTGTTATAATACTAGCCCCCATCTTTTAAGAACTCATTCTTTACTGATGCGTTTTGAAGTGCTAAGATAGAAGTAAACAGCAGTGTATAATGTCTGTATTTACTAGTTTCTGCAAACAACAGAAGTGTTTCTGCATATATATGAATACAGTATGGGCATATATATGTGCATATATATATATGAAAATGAATGTGAATTAGAATTTTGCTATGAAGAAATGATTCTTGTGTATAACTTCTTAGTTGTGTTGATTATATTAATAATATTTTCTTCTGCTCAGTTATATAATCATAATTGCTCCACTTTCCTTCCAATAACCAATTAACTTGCTCTACCACACTGAATTGTCAGGACCAGGGGCAGGTTGTTGTGTTGTGAGTTCAACTACGACTTGAGTCATCTATATCCTATATCAGAGTGGCAGTCAGCTTCTTGCTGATTCAACTTGGAAGGCAACGAATGATGACACTTCAAGAGCTTAACCTCTGTGTTCATTCCAACCCAGTTGTGGCTTTACACTCATTTGTGAAGTGAATGAGGGAATGAAACATTCCTGTCTCTCTTTCCCTGTCTCTCTCTCCCCCACCTTACACTGCCATTTAAGTAAGTGAAAATTAATAAATAATGGAAAAAATCTGTCCTCAGCTCCTAACTTTCCACTTCTGTTCCTGATTCTGTGAATTAAATCTTCAGTTTCTCTTAACATGGACTGCTGCAGCAATCTTTTAAGTATATTTCCACCTATTCTTTTCCAATTGCCTAATTTATTGTATATACATTTTATGCTTATCTTAATGAGCATAGTTCAGAATATATCACTTTGTAGTATTTTGTTTTTATTACATTGCATTATGTGACACAGTTTTATAGGCACTGGAGTTCCCCCCCTCCCCAACCCCCCCCCCCCATGGTGGATTCCTCCACCTTGTTGCATTACCACAGTTCAAATTCAGTTGAGATTCTTTCATTGCAAGCATCTACCAAGCATAAAGTTCAGTATCTTATTGTCCAGATAAGTTCAACGGTTTCTTGGGGAGACCATCTCTGGTCTGAAGGTAGAGCTGACAGAGTATCATCCCAATCAATTAAAAGCCCCGACATTACATCAGTAACAATTTATAACATAATGGCATTAGTTGATATGGTATTGAGTAACCAACATGTTAAAAGAGAGAAAAAAATAAAAAAGTGAAAAAAAGAATGCAAGTTCTGAACCACATCCTATCCTAAAACTGTTCACCTAACTTGCTGACGTATGTCTTGTAAGAATTACAGAGTTAGACTACCCGAAAAACAGCCAGGTTCTGCAAAATCATGCTACAATGCTATAAACTGCTAAATACTAAAATTAAAATAGACATGAGACAGCTGAATAGTAATCTATAGCCATCTGAAGGCGTATAGAACCCAGTTGTATATAAACTAATAATTGAAATATTAACATTGTAGTATTTTGAATACTTTAATTTGTGATTCAAGGCCATTTATTATATGGTCTTAGTTTTAGTTTATCTTTTCAACTTTCTAATTCTTTCACATTGATTTGGTCCTAACCAAGTGAAATTATTATTCTTTCTTTGATTATTATGCTTTCCTCAGTTTTACTTTTGTAAAAGGAAAAAATTTGTCCCTTGATGCCATTCATCTTATTTTCACTTTCCTGATCCCCACCTGGCCAGGTTGTCTCTATCCTTTTAGAGCTAGGTTGAATGCCTGCTTCTTCATCAAGTTAAGCAGTGGAACACCATTACGGAATTGTCAAAGCTTTTTATCCTTACTAAGATTAAATTATATTTTACCTAGCTCTAAAATTATATTTGTTTCTCATTTCCTTTCATAATCAGTAAGTTTATTGACATCAAAATTTTTGTTTGTGTCATTTGTTCTTATTTAGTTCTATAGGGAATCACTGGGTAATGTGTAGATGCTGTGCTGGCTCCTGCATCTGTGTCTGATAGTCTCATAAAGACATGTAGATTAGAAAATGGGATTTTGAAAAAAAAATGTTGTTTATTCATTTGAAAGAGTTACACAGAGAGAAGGAGAGATAGAAAAACAAAGCTATTCCATCTGCCCATTCACTTGCCCAGTGGCTACAAAGGCCAGATTGGAAGTCAAGAGCCTGGGACTCTGATCAGGGCCTTCTACGTGGGCGACAGAGCCCCAAGTTCTGGATCATCTCCTGCTGCTTCCTCAGGAGTGTTATCAGGGAACTGGTTTAGAAGTGGACTATCTGAGGCTTGATATGTGCTCTGATATGGATGCCAATGTCTCAGGCAGACACTTAATTTGTTATTGCAGAATGCTGGCCTCTAGAAAGTGGACTTTTGAAATTGTTTGGTAACCTTATGATTCGGTGGCTCTGAGCAGAATTATGAGACCAGTATTCTGTATTCTGTCAGTAGCCTTTTTTTATCTCTAAAGTGGTGACCCTGAGCCTTGTGTGTGATAGACATAATAAAAAATAATTGTGGAATAAATGAATTGCAAACCATATAAAACTAATTACTCTTTGAACTAAAATTGATGCTCTTTAGCTACTTTCAAATTTTGCCTAAAGTTAGACAAGTGCCTAGTAGTATTTTTAAGGTTTTGTTTTTTTATGATCATCTACTGCCTTTAATTAGTTGGAAGGATAATACTCATTCCTTATTATACTAATGTGCTATATTACATGTTGCTCTCTTATGAAAGATGAGGTAATGCTCCACAAATGCATTGTTTAATTAAAAATGTGGCAAAATCAAGTAATTCAGAAGTTTAACAGTTTTACATAAGTAGCCAACTTTATATATGAATCTTGAGTTTCCTACAGAAATTCTACCGATTTTATGTGTTCCATTCATAAGTTGATGTATTCACTTTTATCAGGAGTTTGTTTAGATTTTATTTTATTTTATTTTATTTTATTTTATTTTATTTGGAAGGACAGAGAGAAGAGACAGAAAGATTCTCCATCTACTAGTTCACTCCCCAAATGGCTGCAATGGATGCAGCTGAATAGATCTGAAGAAGGCAGGAGTCAGGAGCTTTTTCTGGGTCTCTCATGTGGGGGCAGGGTCCCAAAGCTTTGAGCCTGCATCCACTGCTTTTCCATGCCATCAGCAGGGAGCTGCTTTTCCATGCCATAAGCAGGGAGCTGGATGGGAAGTAGAGCAGCTGGAACACAAACTGGTGCCCAAGTGGGATCCCAGCACTAGAAAGGGGAAATTTAGCCAATTGAGTTGCTGTGCTGGGCCCTTATAAGGGTTTTTAAAAGTACAGTAGCATATTCTCAAGATTGGCCAACATCTTACATAGTTTTCCCATAATTCCTCCTGAATCACTTTACTAGGAGCCATAGGGGTAAACGTTTTTAGGAGCTTAATTACTCCTAATGCATAGGTACACATACTGATTAATACTAGTTAATACTAGTTTAACAGTAGGTGTCCATGAAATGTTTCATTTGTATTTACATTTTGCTCCCTAAGAACCACATTGACGTTTTTTGTTAAAGAGTGAATAAAATTGACATTTAAAACAGCTTAAAAACATTTTATAGTTTTTTTATTTGGTAACCATAGCAATGTGGAAAAGGCAGCTGGATACTTGAACACCTGGCACACAGAGCAATCATATGTGCACACAGAAATCATAATGCATTGATAGTTTTGGAAATAAAGGATCCCTAAACATACTTGTATAATAGGGATAGGAAGCATCCAATATTAAACTGCATTCAATGTGTTAAATATAGTAGCCAAGCCACAGAAAGTTGAAAGAAGGGAAGAACAAAACCTTAAAACGTTTAAGTGTTCTGATTTTAAGGAGTTCTGTATCATTTTGGTGCCATGAAATGGATTGTTTTCTGTTTGATTTATATTTTGACAACCAAAAAGTAATGTTAAATACCTTTTTAACCATTTTAAGTACAAAATTTAGTGACACTATGTAAATTCACATTGTTGCACAGCCATTATCACAATACATTTGCCCACCTTTTTATCATCTCTCACCACAACTTTGTCCCTGTTAAACAATAACTCACATTCTTCCTTTCTTCCTGCCTCTGACAGCCATCAGTATGCTTTTTTGTCTGTATGAATTTGACTGTTCTGGGTACCTTATAATGTGGAAATATACTGTATTTATACTTACTTTTCTTTAGTAACTTTAGGATTCATCCATATTATTACCATATATTAGGATTTCTCTCCTTTGTGAGGCTACTTAATATATCATTGTGTTTATCACATTTTGCTTGTCATCTATCAGTGGACGTTAGAGTTAATCCAATTTCTTGCCTATTGTGTGTGTGATTGTGTATTTATTCAAGTATATTCTTTTAATTCTTTGCCATATCCAAAAGTGAAATAGGTAGATTATATGGTAATTCTATTAGTAATTTTTTGCATGACTGCCATACTGTATACTCTTGGTACATTATCTTCTGCCTGTCAGATACAATGACAGGAAAATGCTGGATCAGAAACAAAGGTAGGACTTGATCCCAGGGACTTTGAAATAGAATGCAGGCATCCAAGTGACAGCTTAACTCATTGTGCCACAACACCTGCCCCCCATATCAAATTTTAATTAACATTTTCTGTAATGATAATTATTTAAAATACACAAAACAAAGTTGAGAAGATGTGTTGAGTTACAGCTAGAGCTTAACAGGTGTATTAACAATCAGAAACAAAATGTATAGGGAGGAATAGATGAATAAAAATAGTCTTTCTGAGGCCTATGATATATTGAAGGAGTTTTATAGGTGAAGAGAACCAAACTGTGTAGGGAACACATTTGCTAGAAAGATTTTTTTTCCATTTCCATAATATGTTATTTTCTACTTCTAATATTTTGAGAGTTTGGGGAAAAAAATGATATTAATAGGGTTTGGAAGCTGACTTTCATTAACAATGTTCAGTTGACTGAATGCCTTTTTTAAGTACAACTGCTTTGCAAAACATAATATTAAAATAATTTTACTAAAATTGAAAGTACTTCCATATTATAAACAATAAATATTTGATATTTTTAAATAATTAGAACTTTTATCACTGTTATAAGAAACAGAGAGAAATTCCCATTGACTCATATACTGTCCAAATTGTACATAACACTTGGTACTGGGTAGGTCTTCTACATGGTTGGCAGTAACTCAGTTTTGCTACCACCATTGCTTTTTGGATTGTACATTT
The DNA here is from genome assembly GCF_017591425.1 of Ochotona curzoniae. Lineage (NCBI taxonomy): Eukaryota > Metazoa > Chordata > Mammalia > Lagomorpha > Ochotonidae > Ochotona > Ochotona curzoniae. Next base: position 33,826,424 of record NW_024466502.1, on the reverse strand, counting down.
ACTGGTTGCTAGCATCAGCAGATGGAACTCAGTGTTCAACCAGGTACTCTGATACAGAATCCAGCCATTTTAACTGCTAGGGCTAAATACCCACCCCGATTCTTAATTTTGATTTTAATTTCTAAGTAATATTTGTCAAGTTAAATTTTAATGTGCTTTATGAAGTGAAAATTTTTACTACTTATTGAAAAATTCTTTTTAATTCTCAGGAGAACGCCTTGAAAAATATTTGTGATTAGACTTTTGCCTAATTATTGAAATTAGGAATGTAGTATTTAGTATAGTTTAAAATAATTTAGCGAAGGTTTTTCTCCAATTTGTCTCCCAAGAATCTACTCAAAATGCGGAACAGACATTTAATCTATGATTAAGATACCCATTTTTTGTATCACAGAGCCTCAGTTTGACTGTTGGCTTTTACTCCTGACTCCAACTTCCTGCGAGCGCACACCACTGGAGACATCAGTGATGACTCAAGTAATTAGTTTCTACCACCATGTGGAAAACCTGGTTTGAGTTCTGGCCGCAGCTAAGCTCTGGCCCTTGAAGACTACTAGGGAGTGAATCAGCAGATGGAAGCTCTGTTTGATTGCTTTTGTTTGTCTCTCTTGTCTCTGCCTTTCAAATAAGTTTTACAAATATGTAAAAATTGAAAAATAGTTTCCTAGCAAAATATAAATGCTGAAAATCTTTTTTTAATGTGTAGTTTCTATTCTCTCTTTTCACAGAGCTTATCCAAACATAGTAGAAGTAATATTGGAACTGAAGGTGGACCCCCTCCTTTTGTGCCTTTTGGACAGGTACTGATGTGCACATTTACCAGTTGAATTACATCAGGGAAAAATGTTTATCATCTGTATTCAATCTGTTTTGATTTGTGCTGAATTATTTATTCTGAGATTATATAGTTAGAAATATGGAATTTAAGGAATTACTAATTTTGCTGTTAACCTTAAAGTTGAAACAAATAAGAGCTATCTCTAAAGACCAAATTGCTATTAGTAGGAAAGTACAATTCCTATTTTTTTAAGACAAAGTACAAAGTCAGAAATATGCCACAATTTCTATTATGTTCTGTAAAATCAAGAGGGACGGAGGAAGAAAGGTTGTAAGGAACACTCCAAGGTGAGTACATGTGAGTCAGGAAATGCGTCCCTGTGCTGCTTTGTGGGGCTTGCTCTGTTCTTTTACCCTGGATTATGCTTTTCTGCCTCAATTTGAACACTCAATCTGAGGAATTTAGTTTCCTTTTCAGTGACATTTTCCTTTTCAGCTTCTTCCCAAGAACTTTTCTAAAAAAGCCCTCATTTGTTCCCTGGCTTACATGACCACATTTTTTCTATAGCTTTCTTTTACTTTTATTTACTAGATAAATTTATTTAAGAGTAACTCTAGTGTTAGTGTTCTATCTTTATTTTTGAAACTATAGGTTAAAATTGCAGTTTTGTGACCTTTCATCCTTGTAGGAATCCTTGTAAGAAATGTTATTTTCTGTTGAAAACTTGAATGTTTATTGGAACCACTAATTTATTTTCATTTGTTTTACCAGAAGTGTGTGTCTCATGTCCAAGTGGATAGCAGAGAGCTTGATCGCAGAAAGACATTGCAAGTTACAATGCCTGTCAAGCCTGCAAATGATAATGATGAATTTGAAAAGCAAAGGACTGCTGCTATTGCAGAAGTTACAAAAAGCAAAGAAGTAAGAAATTAAATCATCACAAATTTCTGTTATTTCTTGCTATATATTGTGTTTGGTTTGCTCTTTGTCATTATTGCCTTTTGACATAAGATAGCTATTTTAACTCTTTGACCTTACTCTTGCATATTCATAGTTGGAAAGTTCTATGATACTTTATGAGGGTCTCTGGTTTACCCATTTTATTCATTTGTTAGTTTTCCATATCTCCTTGACAGTTTTAGTAAGTTACCCTTGATCCAAATCATTCTTCTGATCTCTGTCTCCTGTTTATTCTTAATAATGTTAACTGAAGACAGCATTGATTATTGCAGAGCGTTTCCTGGTATTAGTTGGGGTACTTGCCACGTTTTCAATAATTTCCTCCTTTAATTCTGAGAAATCGAGAATGAATAAAAAATACAGGATAAATCAGTGGGTCAGATTCAACATTTTTGTCAGATTCCTTTCTTAATTATATTTAAGAAAGTAAAAATTTTTACCTCTGGATTATATGTTTGTTTACACACATATATGCTGTGTTGTATTTCTTGCGTATTTGGAATGTGTATGTTCTCTGTTTATTTACTGATTTTTAGATTTTGGTAGGAAAAGTTAGCTCATAAATTAATTGCTTGGACAAACTTTTGTGAATCAGTGCAGTTGATAATTTTCTTTTCCAAACCCTCTTAATAACTCTGCTTGTAAATTTTGAAGTTTAAGTGAACTCATGAATTTTGGTTGTTCTTATTGAGATGTCTTTTTAAAAATTATTTATGTATTTGAAAGGGTTTCAAGGATGAGAGGGCAAGAGAAAGCATGTGGGAGAGAGAGAGAGCTTTCATACACTAGTTCATTCCCCAGGTGATTGCAATGGCTTGTGCTGGACCAGGCTGAAGCCAGGAGCCAAAAGCTTCATCCAGGTCTCACTTGTGGCTGGCAGGATCCCAAGCTCTTGATCAGTCATCCACTGCGTTTCCAAGGCTATTGGCAGAGAGCTGGATCAGGAGAGAGGAGTAGCCAGTACTCAAAAATGGTGCCAGTATGGGATGCTGTTGTCACAGATGGCAGCTTTACGCACTAAGCCATGGTACCAGACTTACTTAAGGTCTACGTATCATTAGTGTAGGGATCACAAAGAAGCATGGGGTCTATAATCAGACAGCCTGGGACCATATTCTGCTGTCTGTGTTGGATAGCTTCCACAGCCTTTTTAACCCCATTTTTGTTCCTTTGTGAAGTATGGGGATAGTCACGCAATTGCTGAGAGAACTGAAACTGATCACATTAAATGTTTACAACTCCTATTTCTCCTGTAAGTCATGCCATTCTTTTGCTCAAAGTTCATGCCATTTTTTTTCAATTTCTATTCTGAGCTACATTTTATAAAGTATCTGGAAGATATCTTAATGCATTTTATATTGTTTGCATGAATGCCTTTGATATTTAACCTGAAATACTAAAATTACGAAGATGCAGAGGAAGATGTTGGGGATATTTATCTTTCTTAATAATTTTGAGAATATTGTTCTTTTGGTTTATATTATTATTATATAATAATAATATAATTGTTAATGATAATAAATATAAATTAATCATAAATAATTAATTATAATTATTAATATAATAACTATAAATATAACAACAAACACAATATATTATAATTATAATATTAATTACAAATAATAATTATATAATAATTATATGTAATTATTATTATATGATTATTATTATATAATTTCAAGCATTCTTGCAGTGATTGTGTTTGATTTGATTATGGATGTTGAGGCATACTTATAGTAATCTATTTCCTTTTTTAAAGCCCTAATTAATCACCTATTTTTCATATATTTGATAATTTTTTAAGAAATGAAACATATTTCAAAACTTTTCAGTTTATATATGAGAAAAATATCTGATGGAAGCTCAAAAACTAACAAGCGATCTTAGAGTTTCTTAGAAATTAAATGTGGGGCAGGAGAGAAGATAGGGTGTCAAGAAACACTCCAAAGGTTTCCTTGAGAAATTCACAGGTTAGAGGGGCTTACCTTAAAATGAGGAAGACCCTCAGCCCATATGTGGTGGGAACATCTTTTGATCTATTTGATCATGAATGTGGAGATGCCTGTCAGACCTCCATGTAAGTGTTTGATAGGCAGTGAGAAGAAGAGTGTGGTTGAAGACTGAGCTTTAGGGTAGACACATGTAATTTAGACTTGTAGGAATGTGAATGTTATTTAAAATCAGCCCAAATTAGATTATGCAAGGGGTGAGTTTTGACAGAGAGAAGAGAGGGAAAAGGAATGAACTACATAATATTTCATTTTAGAGGTTAAGTGGAAGAAGTTGAACTAGCAAGGTGTGACTGATAATATAACATAAAAGTATGAGACTACAGAAAAATATATCCTACATAGGGAGTATTAAAATTATCAGAGTAGTTGAAAAGTCATCTAAGATAATAGCTGAAAATGTAGAATTCTCTTCATATACCTTTTGGTGGAGTATACTTTTATGCAAATTCTTTAGCATAGGCTTCAGTTTTCCAGTAAGGAAATAAGCAAAATCAAAAAGTAACAATTGTGAGGGTGTGCAAGGTTTGAGAAGTGGTCTGGAAAATTGAAAGGGTAGACAGGCTAGGCATATATGTGAGTTTACTGGGCAATGTTAAGGGCCTACTTGAGTTTTAAGGTTATGATGATCTCAAGGATGCTTACTTTACATAATGTATACAAGATGACTCTAGATATGTGTGTTCTTGCAAACAATTACCTTAAAGCATTGAGGAAGCAATTCAGAAAATACTATTTGTTCTATTCCTTCGTCCATAAAATGGAAAGAAAACAATAAGTAAATGCATTCAGAAGACAGGAGTATTTGGCACTAAAACAAAAAGCACGTTTTTGAGTTATGCAATGTAAATTCTGGAAATATCTGTGGAATAGGTCAGCCTCCAGATTTTTCACATAACTATGTTTTAGATGATTCACACAAAAAATTTTTTTTTTCATTTGTCTTTTCTCAGTTCCAGAGATAATCACTTCACGTAGGTGTTGTCATTTAATCCTCACAAAGTAGGTTTTGTCATCTCCATTTTAATGATGTCAAGCCTCAGAACTTATTAGAAGGTAGAGCTTAGGATTAAACTGAGAGTGAGAACTTGTGAATGACCGAGATAAGGTTAAACCTAGGATTGTCTGGGTTCAAGACCTATGTTCTTACCTCTTCTACATTATCTCCTGGTCTAATAAAGTTTGTGTTACATTAATACCAGCATCCATTTTTCTTACGCAAGTCATGCCTATGAAAATATTAAAATTTTTTAAATATTTGGATTACTATAAGCCATTTCACTAATAACTGCAATTTCTGCCTTTTTAATATTTATTTTCACTTATTTGAAAGGCAGAATGATGGGGAATGATAGGGAAGGAAGATTGTTCAAGTACTTGGTTCCCTGCCACCTATGTGGGAGATACCAGATGGTGTTCCTGTTTGCTTTGCAATCATTTAAGGAATGAACAGGAAGATCTCTCTCTCTCTTTCTCTCTGTCTCTTGCTTATCCCCTCTGTAAGTCTACCTTTAAAATAAATAAATCTGAAAACAAAAAAACGGGTCAAATAGAATCTCTTACCTATATATTTACTCAAATAAATTAAGCAACATAAATGTAGATTTAAAAGCTTTTATACATGGTTGATAAGAAGTGCCATATTACATAATTGAAAGTAAGTTAGAAATTAGTTATTAGAGTTTTAATCCAATGTTCAAATTCATTCTGTTTTCTAGGATTATAGAATTATATTACTGGATTTGTGAGTTTGGTGTCTTAAAGATAATTTAGCTTGTAATTGAATTTTAGCATTCAGATGTCAAAATGTCAAGTGTTTTATCTTAGAATTGTTTTCTTAAACATTTTATTGAACTACATTATGCTTATCAAGAAATGTACATGTGTACACAGATAAACGAGTTTGTGTGGCATGTGATCACATTCATAGCTAACACTCAAAATAAGAGGAAAGCATCTTCATACCTAGCAGTCTTATTATTTTCCCATTTCTTTTGTTTTATTTGTGACTTAAGGGTATATTCTCATTTATATGGTATGATGAATCAAAGCACTATTTGTAAGTGTATGCCAAATGGTTTATCCACACAGTTTTTTTCTTCACTCGTTATTTATGCATGTAAGAGAAAAACATGATATTTATCTTTTATTGCTTAGCTTAATGATATTTTGCTTAGCATAATGATCTACAGCTTGATTCATTTTGTTGCAAATGCCAGAATTTCACTCTTTCATGATTAATATTCCATCACTCATGTATATATGTGTGTGTATGTATATATGTATATCACATGTTCTTTATTCATTCAGCAATTAATGGACATCTAGGTTGATTGTGTGGCTTAGTTTTTTTTTTAATTAAGCTGCTATAAATATGTGAATATGGGTAAGTTTTATGTATGCTGATTTAATTTGCTTTGGATATGTTGTCTCTCTCTCTCTCACACACACACACACACACACACACACACACACACACACATGCATGCACATGAGTCTTTTGGTTCCCCTGTGTATAAGATCATATCATCTGCAAAGAGGGATCATTTAATTTTCTCTTTTTCAATATGTATTCATTTGATTTCTTTTGGTTGCCATATGGCTCTGACTTAAACTTCCAGAACGACATGAAATATAATGGTGAGAGTGGACCTTCTTCTTGATTCTAGCTCTTTGTAGAAATGCTTCTGGCTTTTCCCCATTCAATATGATTTTGGCTGTGGGCATATTGGACATTTCTTGATTATGTTGAACAATACTTCTGCTATACCCAATTTGTTAAGAGATTTTTTAAAATCAGATCAGGATGTTGTGCATTATCAGATGATTTCTCTGCCTCTATTGAGATAATCAAATGGATTTTAGCCTTTATTTTGCTGATATCCTATATCATGTTTATTGATTTGTATATATAGAACCATTCCTTCACCCCTGGGATAAATCCCATTTGGTCTTTTTGATGTGTGGTTAAATTCCATTAGCTCATATTTTCCTGAGAATTTTTGCATCTGTGTTCATCAGGGATATTAGTTTATATTTCTTTTTTCTTATCTGTTTTTATGTGGCTTTGGAATTAAGATAATGCTGGCCTCATAGAATGACTTTTGAAGTGTTCTCCTCCTTTTAGTTGTTTTAAATAGTTTAATAAGAATTAGAATTAGTTCTTCTTTAAAAGTGCAGTTGGTTTCAGCCATGAAACTACCTGCTCATGGGCTTTTCTTTTTCAGGAGGCTCTTTATACTGATTCAGTCTCAGTCTTGGTTGTTGATTTATTCTGGTTGTCTATGTGTTTTTGCCTCAGTTTTTGGTCAGTTATATGTGTCTACAAGTCTTTCCACTTCTTGATTTTCTAATTTGTTACCATATTTCTGTTTGTAATACCTTCTACCAATTTTTTTTATTTCCTTAGTTTCTGTTGTAATATCTCCTTTTCATCTCTGACTTCATTGATTTGTGTGTTCTTCTCCTATTCTGTGGGTTTCTTTTTTACTTTGCTGTTTGTTTCCCTTGTTGTACAGAAGCTTCTTAGTTTGATGAAGTCCCATTTGTTTATTTTGGTCTTGATTGCTGTTGCTTTTGGTGTCCTTTTTAGGAAGTCAGGGCCTACAATTAAATCTTTCAGGGTGTTTCCAACATTTTCTTCCAAAAGTTTGAAGGTTTCTGGATGTGGTTTTGGTCTTTTCTTCATTTAGATTTGATCTTAGTGTATGGTGAAAGATGTGGGTCTATCTTCTTGTTTCTGCAGGCTATTAACCAGTTGTCCCAACAGCATTTATTGAAGAGACCTTCCCATTTGATTGGATTGTCGTTTGTCTTTTTGTCAAAGATTATTTGGCTGTATCTGTATGGGTTCCCTTCTGTTGTTTCTAGTCTGCTCCATTTTTATCTTTGTGCCAGTACCAGGCTGTTTTGACAACCACCGCCCTTCAGTATGTCCAGAAGTCTGTAACTGTGATTCCTTTGTTAAGTTCCTATGCTTCAGGATGATTCTAGTTATTTGTGGGTTTTGTGTTCCCAGATGAACCTGTGTATAATTTTTCAGTTCAATGAAGAATGTTTTGGGTAATTTGATTGGGATTGAGTTGAATGTGTATATTGCTTTTAGTAGTATGGACATTTGAATGATATTGATTTTACCTGTCCAGGAACATGGTATGTTTCTCCATCTTTTGAGGTCTTCCTCAATTTCTTTTTTAAGTATTTTGTAGTTTTCTTCAAAGAGATCTCCTATATTTTTGGTTAGGTTTATTTCTAGATACCTCATACTTTTCTCTGTTATTTTGAATGGTACCTTGCTAGTTAGATCTTTTTCCATCTTGGGGCTGTTTGCATACACTATGGCTGTTGAGTTTTGTTCGTTTATTTTGTACCCTGCCTCTCTACCAAACTCTCATATAAGTTCTAGCATTCTCTGTATTGAGTCTCTTGTTTCTTCTATGTAAAGGATCATGTCATCTGCAAATAGTGAAAGCTTTACTTCTTCATTTCCCATTTGGATTCCTTTGATTTCTTTTTCTTGTCTTATGGCCTCTGTGAGTACTTCTAGGACTATGTTGAATAGCATTGGTGATAGCGGATATCCTGGTCTTGTTCCGGATCTCAGTGGAAAGGGTTTCAGTTTTTCTCCATTCAGTATGATGCTGGCGTTGGGTTTTTCATATATTGCTTTAATTATGTTGTGGATTGTTCCTTCTTCGCATACTTTGGTTAGGGTTTTTAATATAAAGTGGTGTTGGATTTTATCAAAAGCTTTTTCTGCATCTATTTTGTTATTCAGTTTTTGGATGTGGTGTATCAGATTTATGGATTTCCATATGTTGAACCATCCCTGCGTTCACGGGATGAATCCTTGGTCTGGATGAATGATCTGTCTGATTTTTTTTTGAATTCTGTTGGCTAGGATTTTGTTGAGGACCTTAGCATCAGGTTCATCAGGGAGATTGGTCTGTAGTTTTCTTTCTCTGTTAATTCTCTATCTGGTTTTGGGGTTAAAGTGATGTTGCCTTCATAGAATGAGTTTGGAAGGGTTGCTTCCTTTTCTATAAGATGTTTGCAATGTTCAGGGAGTTCTGAGTCTGCAATCAGACTAGGTCTGTGCACAGGAAGTGAGATGCACTCTGTAGCATTCTCAGCTCTGTAGCTTATACCTGGAACTGCCACAGCCATTGGGGGTGAAGAGTTCCTCTCTCTACCCTGCAAGCTGCCCTTTCCTGGCCCCAGTGGCCTCTGGAAGCTGTTCCCCAAGTAAGGCCAGATTTCAACTACTGCTGTTTTAGCAAAATGAGTCTAGCCACAAAGGATGCATAGTCCTGCCAGCTCCCCAGGCTGAACTTGAAACTAGAGGGAATTGTGGAATTCTCCCTTAGAGCACCATTGGTGGGACTGTGACAGCCTCCCTTCACTCTCACTTATTCTACTGGGAATCAGCCATGTTCCCCTGAGAACATGGCTGTCAGTGCCCTCAGATGATGTAGTCTTATTTTTTTGTTTGTTTTGTTTTTTTAAACTGGTGTCAATTAGTGGCTGAGTTCACTGCATCTTCTCACTATTTAGTCATGTTGAATTGTCTCCTGGAAACATTTTTTTAAAAGATTGATTTTATTTAGTTGAATGGCAAAGTTGCACAAGGGAGACACACACACAGGGAAAAAATCTTGTTTTTTTCCATTGGTTCACTTCCCAAGTGAAGAAGCCACCACAGTGGCCAGGGCTAGATAAAGGCAGGAGCCTGAGCTCCATCTGTGTCTTCCATGTAGGTGACAGCTGCTTTCCTAGCTACACTGACAGGGAGCTAGATAAGAAGCAAAGCAGCCAGGACTCTACTGACACCCTCATGAGGACTACTGATGTTATATTGTGCAATGAAGCTAGCCCATATCCTATGTATAAATTTGGCAACTATTCTTTATAATGTATAATTTATTTTATTCTGTTGCAATATACTAAAGCTTATTTTGGTGAATTTCTTTAGAGAGACTTGAGCATTTTAATGATGTGATTTTTATTGTCTGATATGAATTAAAGTCAGATTAAAAGAGTGATTATGGATTGTAGTTGTTTTTATAATTTGAAAAGAATTAATATTTTTCATTAAAATATAATTATAGGCTTAAATTAAATGCTGTTAGATATTTTTGGTTAAAATTTAGCTTTTAGGGAAGTTTTAATTGCTGTTTTACTTACCTCTCTTTTAACTTTCTTTTTATCTGAAGACTAAGACATTTGGAGGAGGTGGTGGCAGTGCTAGAAGTAATCTCAACATGAGTGCTGCTGGTAACCGAAATAAGGAAGTTTTGCAAAAAGAAAAGTCCACCAAATCAGAAGGAAGACCTGAAGGTGTTTATAGAGAACTGGTAAGACTGAAGAATTGAACTTATGGTTAATACATTCTTCTATTAGCCTCAGTACCCCTTACATTCTTTCCCAAAACCGCTGTTGGCTAAGCGCTTTCATGAAAGAATACAGTTAATTCATGAAGGACTAGACTGCTTGACAAACAATTTTCATAAAACTGTCATTCCAGTTATTTGTTTCTTAATATTTTTAGGATAATTTGATAAAAATCTATCCAAAGGTCTTAATATAAATTATTTTCTATAGAAGAGTACATCAAAACCATACTGTGCTCTTCCTAGCCTTTCTCACACCTATTCTTAATTTTTATTTATACAGTACTTTGCCGCCTTTTTTTCTTCAGGGAAAATATATTAAAATAATTACTTGTACAAACAAACAAACAAAAACCTGCATAGATTTAAAAATTTATGCACCAGAACAAGCATGTTCTAATTTTGTTTTCCATGTTGTTTTTGAAATGTCTTCACATATTATGGACTCAGTAGTAAAATATGCTTAGGTTTTTAAGATAAATGAGAAAAATCAGTTTCTAGTGTGCCACAGTTTCCATAGATCCAAGGCAGTTGGCAGGAGTTAATTTTCTTTTGCTTTTCTGTTAAAAAGATTTTATTTATTTGAAAGTGAGAGAGGGGCAGAGACAACTGGAGAGGCTTTCTGTCCACTACTTTACTCCCCAGGTGACCCTAACAACCAGAGCTGGGCTGGTCTAAAGGCAGGAGCCAGGAGCTTCATCTCCAACTCCCACATGTATTCAGGGGCTCAAGCACAGGGCCATCCTCTGCTGCTTTCTCAGGCGCAGGAGCAGGGAGCTGGATCCCCCATATCGCTTGCTGGTGCTGCAGGCGTTAGGTTTACCTGTGTGCTACAGTACTGACTGCTTCCTTTGCCTTGGAGGCTGAAAGATTGCCTTTACTTTGGTGTGTAGCTGAAATCAAAGTGTATGGTAACTCTGAAGTAGGTGGTTACAAAGTTGATAAATTCAGTAGAGCTTTCCATGATTTCCTGAGTTTCTCTTAAGAGTTATAGAATCCTGTGAATGCTAAATATCTACACAAAAACTTCAAAGACAGAAAGGAAGTAATTTCTCTGGGAGTGTGGTTGGTATTATCAAAGAACAAAGTCTTTTCTGAAATGTCTTGCAGATTTCCATGTATGTCACGTTTATATGCCCACGTTCTAATTAATAATTGGTCAAGGGAAATGAGTTTGTCATAACTTTAGGTCAGACTACATCTTCCTTGACCACATGGTACATTTTTAAAACAAATACTAGATTTTTGCGCCCGGCACAGTAGACTAGCAGCTAAAATCCTCACCTTGCATGTGCAGGAATACCATATGAACTCTGGTTCTAATCGCGGCAGTCCTGCTTCCCATCCAGGTCCCTGCTTGTGGCCTGGGAAAGCAGTCAAGGATGGCCCAAAGCTTTGGGACCCTTTACCCGCATGGGAGATCTGGAAGAAGCTCCAGGCTCTTGGCTTTGGATTGGCTCAGCACCAGCTGTTGTGGCCAGTTGGGAGTGAATCAGCGACTGAAGATCTTGTTCTTTCTCTTCCTCTGTGTCTATCTGACTTTCCAATAAAAATAAATAAATCTTAAAAAAAATATTAGTTTTAAATAGCAAAGAACAATGCATACAGCAGGCTGAAGTAGGAAAGTTCTGTAACTAATGAGGCTGTTAACTTCAGTAAATTGATCACAGTTTTGTGAGGATGTCTTCAAAAAATAGCAGAAGAGATTAGCAGATTAGGGTGGTTCCTAGGGAGCCTGACCAGAGTGACATCATAAAAGATAATGTGGCACAAAGCTCCAAAAATTGTTCCTTCACTGAACAAAACCATTGAGCTGACAAACGCTGCCTGAAGTTAAGTGTTGTGGAACTCTAGATCCTCATTAAACACTGCAGCATTCAGGGTAGTGAATGATGAAGGAGGAGGCTAGTCACTGGTTGACTGAGAATCAATGGGATGGTGACTTAACTGGTTGCACATCTTAGAGTATAGATTCCTTTCCAAAAGTTTGAAAATGTCTAAATAGACTTAGGATATAAGCTGCATTAAGTAGCAAAAATCCTTGTTTAGGGTGCAGAATTTAATTTCCAGTTTATTAGCTTACTGAACTCAATATTTAAAATTCTAAACAAAAAATTTAAAACAGCCCAAAGAAGCAGATGAGTTCAATCCATTCATAGGAATATAAGTAATCATAAAAATAATTCCTAAAGAAGTACAAATAGTGGGCTTGGTAGAGAATGATGTTTGCTATCTTTAATGCACTTGAATTCTGAGTATCAGTAGGACTTAAAATGTAGCAACATATGCAGTTATGAATTCCCAGTGGGAAAAGAAATGGGGAGGAATATTTCTTCAAAATAATTGAAAAGATAATGTTCCTACATTCCCCTAATTTTGATGAAGTCATAAATCAGCTATTACAAGAAATATATTCTAAATAGGATTATATTGACCTATTATACTTAAGTTATTTAAAGGAAATCTTGAAAGCATCCAGAAAGAAGTCACTTATCAAGTACAAGGAATCATGAGTAAGATTAACAGGCATTTTAAAATTCTTAACTTTATTTTATTTTGTTTTATGATACAGTTCCATAGGCTTTGGGGTTACCCATCCCTCTCTCCAAGGTCCCTCCTTGACTCTTTGATTTCCCCTCCAGTTTTACAATGGGTTTCCTCATGAACAGTCATAGGTTCATCATGCTCTCGTTGAAGTGTTTCCTGACAGTGTTGGCCTGGACAGTGTTGGAAAATCTAGCATCTTACTGTTAGGATATTTTCAGTTATTTCACTGGGGTTCCATCTTTGGTCTGTATGCTGAGAGATATATAGCACTTTGTCTCCGCATCTGAACATATTAGTCTCCACTACACTTCCATTTTATATTCCCTTAAATAAAGAGCCAGTGAACACAGTCCAGAACAGGGTGATAAATAATAAATTGTCATCAACATGAAGTTAACAAACATGCTACAAAAATACTAATGCATCTCAAGAGTGATGAAAATGGGAATCGAAAATCTTGTAGGAATAGATGCTAATGTGTAACCCTTATGGCCCTGAAGGATTTACAATAAAATCTAGAACATCATTAACGCACAAGATGTAGCAAAAACAGTGTTGAAAAGGACATTTATAATCTCAGGTAAGTTTACAAGCAATTCCTCTCTTATGGATGATCAAGTAATGAGTCACAAGAACTCATTCGGAGAGATGCAAAGAACTAGGAAGTGTGCAAATGTAAATGTTATAGCAAAAATAATTAGACCTGACACTACAAAATGCAATTCTTTTTTTTTTTTTAATTGAAGCTACAAAGGCCTGAAGGTAGTAGAATGATATGTACTCCAAGTGCTGAAGGATAAGAAAGAATTGTCAACCAGGAGGTCTCTGTCTGGTAACATTGTTATTCAGGAATGAAGGAGACCATCAAAAGGACAGTTTGAAATATTTTTTGTACATAAACAGATGACTATCAGGTTTTCAACTATTTTTAGCATTTAAAGGAAGATTTATTGGTCATATCAGTGGATAGGCTCTAAGAAATAATTTTTGATAATGGATGATGTTGTAGTGGTCCACCCAAAATATATGTTATATTACTAACACCCAGTTCATTAGAAGGTGACCTTATTTGGGAGTCAAGTCTTCATAAATAAAATTAAGCTAAAATATAGTCCTTGGGGTAAAGTATAATCCAGTACCACTAGTCTCATTTTTTATAAAGAAAATTGCAGCACAAATGCAGATAATGATAACACAACCCAAAGACACACAGAGATAAGATAGCCATGCGATTCCCTGCAAAAATACAAGCTATAATTAGCAAGAAACTATTTTTTCTAGTTTGGTTAACTGAAAAGACAATGATAAAGGCAGAATAAGTTGTTCCAAGAAGCAGATTATATTCTAATGGACAATTTGAAGTATTTTTTTTGTGGGGGTCAGGTTCTACGTATAGAACAATGTATTTTTTAAAAGATTTATTTCTTTTTCTTGGAAAGTCGCATATACAGAGAGAAGGAAAGTCAGAGAAATAGATCTTCCATTCGCTAATTCACTCTCCATTTTGCCACAATAGCCGAAGCTGAGCCGATCTGAAGCTAGGAGCCAGGAGCTTCTGCTGAGTCTCCCACATGGGTGCAAGGTCCCAAGGCTTAAGTCATTCTCTATTGCTTTTCCAGTCCCCAAGCAGGGAGCTTGAAGGAAAGTAGGATTGACAGGATACAAACTGGCACTCGTGTGGAACCATGGTATACAAGGTGAGGACTCAAGCCACTAGGCTACCACATTGGACCCAAAACAATATTTTTTTTTAAAGATTTATTTTTATTATTATTTTTTTTATTGGAAAGGCGGATATACAGAGAGGAGAGACAGAGAGGAAGATCTTCCATCCGATGATTCACTCCCCAAGTGAGCGCAACGGCCGATGCTATGCCAGTCCGAAGCCAGGAGCCTCTTCCGGGTCTCCCACACGGGTGCAGGGTCCCAAAGCTTTGGGCTGTTCTCGACTGCTTTCCCAGGCCACAGGCAGGGAGCTGGAAGGGAAGCTGGGCCACCGGGATTAGAACTGGCGCCCATATGGGATCCCGGGCGTGCAAGGCAAGGACCTTAACCACTGTGCCACCGCACCGGGCCCAACAATATTCTTAATTAGATGTTTATTTGGAGACAATTTTTCAAGTTCTGATTAGTTTATGGCTAAGAAGAAGGGATTATACTTTTCATATCCAGTGGATTTATACATTTAATTTAGCACATCTAAGTCACATTCACAGGCATCTAAGGAAGTGTGTCAACTCTGAACTGACAGTAGCTACTGTGTTTTGAAGGAGTCTGTGATACAGGGTTTTGAAAAATTTTGTACTATGAATTTGGCATTTTATATTGGACATTAAAATGGATGTTCAAGCATGCATGTGATATATTTGCTACCTTAAAACTTAGCCATGTTAATTATTACATGTAAGTTAAAGTGTTTTCCTCAACTGGCTTCAACTCAAGATCCTTCTTTTTTAGGGTGGTCCCATAATCAGTTCTTAAATTCCACTTAAAGTCTAGATTTTGTAGGAGGTTTGGATTTCAACGTGTTTGTAAAGTAGACTTTTCCATAGATGCTTTTGCTAATGGATTCAGAATAAAATATTGAAGCAATGGTTATTAAAATTATATAAAAATCCGAGATGATTTTGGAATGAACCTAATTTTGTTAGGTTCAGTTTATATTAGAGAAGCACTATATGAATTATATTTACTTTTGGGGATGAAAAAAATAGACTTTCCACTCTTTCCATAATAAGTTTTGTTAGTAGTGTTCACTGTCTACATACCAATATTATATTTGGTGTTTTCAGTGATACTTGCAAATTCAGAACTCAATGCACAAGTAGATAGATTTTTCCCTGAATGTTCATATGAAAATAGATTAAGTGAATGTTATATTTATTAGTGTTGACACTTTTCTGTCATTGTAAGATGTAATTTTTAATTTAAAAGCCATAACTGGTTATGAACTTGCTTTACTTATTTACTGTTAGCATAGCTTTTGTCTTCATTTCTTGCAGGTTGATGAGAAGGCTTTGAAGCACATAACTGAAATGGGCTTCAGTAAGGAAGCATCCAGACAAGCTCTTATGGATAATGGCAACAACATAGAAGCAGCATTGAACGTACTTCTAAACAACAATAAACAAAAACCCATGACAGGCCCACCTCTGAGGGGTATGAAGCAAAGTACCATATAGTATTGTTTACTTTTTAGAGGAATATAGTGTTAATGACAGAGGCTGATTTCCTTACCCTTAGGGCTATAGCTTTTACTGTGCGGTAAATGGAAAGAAGCATCTGTTTGATATATTTTCAGGTTACCCTTTGCCTCTGTATAAACTGATTCTAGTGCTCTGTTAATTTAAAAGGGATGTTGCGAATAATAGAAAAAAATGACTAAGTACCTAGTGCTGTTCATTATTTCTTAAATATATGACTTATGTAAAATATAAAATAATATGTAAATTTTCCAAATTTAACATGAGCATGTTTTTATAGTTTTTAATTTTTACATAACTGTCATGAGGTTTATCAAATCCCACATTAAAAAAAATTTTTTTCTGAAAATTATGGGTTTTTTTTCTAAGATTACATGAATAAGTTCAAGTTTCTGAATAGATTACATAGATTGAATATGCAACTTCATTTAATCATTTTAAAATTTTTTGTTACAGAATGTGACAGTTTCTGTTATTAAATGTGAAGTATACAAAAGTGCAAAAATTGTATTTAAAGAGATTACTGTTTATATTTTAGTTTATTTTCTCCTTTAGTTTTTGCATGTATATATGTTATGCTTTATATTTTAAGGTAGAGGAAAAGGCAGGGGACGAATAAGATCTGAAGAAGAAGAGGATCTGGGAACTGCTAGGCCATCAGCACCAAGTACATTATTTGACTTCCTGGAATCTAAAATGGGGACATTGAATATGGAAGGTAGGCTGAATAAGTCAATTTCTCTTTTCTTGTTTTTTGTGGATTTTTCTTTAACAGATTAAACTATTTGGGATTGTACCACAAGGTCTTATAAAGCAAATGATGTTAATAATTTATATTTTGGATCTTTATAAATATAATTAATTACAAATATCCAGCAAGAAAACTAACTTTTACAATCTGAAAACAAATGACTACCTATAAGATGAGTAGTATCCCCAAACTACAATCTCCAGCTTATTATGTATCTGACAGTTTTAGCTGAAGAAACACATTGTTGTATTGGGAAATTTATTATTTTATCTCACATGATGTATTTGAATTTTGATATATGTAATGTGAAATGTTCACACTATTGAGGGTATATCCTCTGACAATGTGGTATATTTCTTAATATGGTATACTCTGGTGCTGTACATAGTGGCTGGAAAGAAAACTAAGTATGTTAAATATGCAATTCTTTTTGAAATATAGAATGTGACTATTTCTTAAATAGTATTCAAAAACATAATTCCACAGATGGACATTTAATGTGAGCAATTAATTTGCTGGTTGCGATGGCCATGTCCTTATGTTGGAGTGCTTGGTTTCAGTTCTCAGTTATGTTCCTGATTCTAGCGTCCTGTCAGTGTATTTCCTGGGAAGGTGCTGGTAACAGCCCAAGTAATTGGATTCTTGCCACTCATGTTGTAAACATGGATTGAGTTTCCTGCTCCTGGCTTTGACTCTAGGCTCAGCCCCAGTTGTTTCAGACATTGGAGGGTGAACCAGTGGTTGGAAACTTCGGTACACTCTTTGACTCCTTTCGCTTAAAGAAAAAAAAAAAAGATTGCCAAAAATTAAGAGAAAAAAATTTTCAGATCTTTAATATGCAAGAATAATGCTTTCTTGGTTGTAAAACATGTTAGTTTTTTGTGGCTGCCCAATAGTACCACAAAGTGGCTTAAGCAATGCAAACTGAATGTTTTATAATTGAGTGTGTCAAAGGCCCAGTGACATCTTTGTCAGGGTTAATGCACAAAGTCTTACCTGCTATAATCAGAGTTTCAGTTGAGGCTGTGATTTTACCTGAAGATTGAGGACCTTTAACAGGCTGAGTGGGTTTTGAAACGATTTAGTTCCTTGGAATTGGAGGACTGAAATTTATTTTCCTTGGCTGATGTGACTACATGTAGACTGTTTTCACCTCCCAAAGACTGCCCTTTGATGCCTCCTGGCTGGTTTGGAAGGCAATTTGCATGTTGTTTGCTTCTGCAAGGCCAACAGGAGAATCTGCCACTGCTTCAAGCCTCATTTTGTGTGTGTCTTTTTTTTTTTTTTTTTTTTGGTTACTGTTTGTTTGTTTTTTTCCTGACTCTGAATTCTTGAGATTTTTGTCCCAACTTTCCATATACTATACTACTCAGTTTGATTTACTTTCCTAATCTTGTCCTTTTACATTTGCTTTTGGTTTCTGTCATGGTATTGAGGTTGAGATTGGAAATCATAAGCTGTGATGCTTCAGTTCTTACCATGTACAGTCCTATACCAACAAATGAGGTATTAGCATTCTACCTGAAAAGGGCATCATATTCAGTATTTTTTTTTCTTTTTTCTAGTTTGTTTAATGAGATAGTCCCCTTGCAATCCTCCCCTTTTTCCCTGCTCACCACATTCCCCACAGTATCTGCCCCAGACCTGATTCTCTCACGTGCTGGTTAGTGTCATGGCCAAGGCCAATACTACTGAACCCCTGTTCAATCTGTGATAGGCAGGTACTGCAATCTAGGCCTGTAACTTAGGCCCCCCAGCCCTAGCTTTTGTGTGCACATATGAGTGGTAGTTGGCAGTGATCCATGCTAACTTGCCCAGTTCAGGTCTCCCATGTGGGCTTGTTCATCAGTTTGACCCATAGAGTTTCTGCAGCTTCCCTCCTCCAAACAGCTTTGCTCTCTATCCCCTCGCTTACCTACAAGTACAGTGGCCTTGTTAATGAAAATCCCTCAGAAGTCATTCCTCACCTGTAACATACTCCCTCAGTGGTCCTTTCCCATGCATCCCTTTACCCTCTTCTCCAAACAGTTCACAATGTTTGCACCTAAGAGTACATGGGTTTCCCAGTCCAGCCTTCCAAAGCCCAGTCTTCCAGTTGGGTGGTGTGCTGGCCTGAAGCTCTGTCTACCCATTTGGGTCTTAAGCTCCTGGCATAAGAGTTGACCCAGGACCCCACCCTTCTACACACCCAAGATGCAGACCCATTCAAAGTACCCCAAGCCCAGTCCACCAGCACACCAGGCCAGCATGCCTACCAGGGCTGCCCTCTCCAGTACCCCAACCCTACCTGGGACCCAGTATGTGGATATATCCCCAGGCTTCCTCCACCTGACTGGATATGATTCCCCAGGTCCTTGCATGACCTCGCTGATACCATCCCCATGGTCGCCTGCAAGACCACACCCTCTGGCCTCTTGCAAGTCTGCCACCACAAAAAAGCTCAAAGGTACCCATGTGGGTGTCACTGCCAACTTTTTTTTTTTTTTTTAGATTTATTTATTTTTATTTGAAAGGGAGTGTGTGTGTGTGTGAGAGAGAGAGACAGAAAACAGAAAAAGAGGGATCTTCCATTCACTGGTTCATTCCCCAAATGGCCACAACAAAAGCTAAGCTGATCCAAACCCAGAAGCTAGGAGCTTCCTCCAGGTATCCCACATGGGTGTGGGAGACTAACATCTTGGGCTGTCCCCTGCAGCTTTCCCAGGCCATAAGCAGGGAGTTGGATTCAAAGTGGAGAAGCTAGGACACAAACCAGTGCCATATGGGATGCCAGAGCTGCAAGGCCGAGGATTAGCATACTAGGCCATTGTACCCACCCTAAATTACATAATTTAATTTTGTTTTGTAATCCTATGATGGAAAAGTAATAGCAAAACCTATTATGATCTTACAGGGTGGTTGGAAAGATCAGATTATATAGTTTATATGAAGTGCTCAATGCAGTGCTGTGTACACATGCCTCTCTATATGGTTGTTCATGTCCTTATCAGTCTTGGTTAATTAGCTCCTATTAATCTGTCTCTGCTATTATACCTTAGGGCCTGCATTAATCATCCTCTATTCTTTGTAGAACTTTAAGTTCCCATCCTCCATGTTGTAATCAGTGATCTTTCAAAATGCAAATTAGATCCTATTTCCCCCTTGCTTAAAATGCTCCTTTGACCCTGCTCATAGAATAAAATTCAGACTTCATTTTGCACATTTTTTTTTACAGTGATCCAGTAATGTATATTTTCTGTGAATTTTTTGTAGGAAGTATCTTTTGTCTTGGTGAACAGGACAGCATCATTTCAAATGCTACATTTTATACAGATGTGTATAGTACATTTTGAAACTAGTAGATAAAAATAATTTTAATGATGGTTGAATAGTATACTATAGATATAGATCTTTGGTATTTGTCTTTTTTTTAAAAAACAAAATTTATTTGTTTATTTGAAAATCAGTTATGAGAGAGACAGACAAAAATGCAGGTGGCCAAAACGTGCAGGACTGGACCAAGCTGAGGCAGGAGCCCAAAGTTTTTCAATGTCTCCCACATGGGTCCAGGGCCCAAGGACTTTTCCAGGCTTGACAGCCTAGAACTGGATTGGAAGAGGAGCATCCAGGTTTTGAACTGGTGCCAATATGGTGTGCTATGGGTTAATTCACTGGGTCACAGTGCTGGCGCGAACTATACATTTTATCCATAAATTCAGAAGTTATGTGGACGTGTAGATTGATTCTATCTATTGGTTATTGTGAATAGTGATACAAGGATCATTGGAATGCAGGTGTCTCTATGGCAAATATTTTATTTCCCCCTGGATACACACACACAAACACACACACACACACACACACACACACACACACACACACACACACACACACCCATATGGGATACACATACACACACATATATACCTGAGGAAAATAAATATGTATGTATTTATGTATTATATACATATATGTATATAACTACATATAATACACATTTGTATTATATATGCATCACTATAATATGTGTATATGTATTTATTCCCTTCGGTTATATATGTATACACATATAAATATGTACATGCATATGTATGTATACATATATATGTACATGCGTACATGCATGCATACATACATATACACGGGAGCAGGATTAGTAGGTCATGATATTCTTTTACATTTTTGAGGTATCTTCATACTATTTTTTACAGCATTTGCGCTAATCTTTTTTTCTCTCCAGCAGTGTATAGAGATTCACATTTCTCAACATCTGTGTCAAAATATGTTGTTTTTGGTCTTTGTGGAAGAAAACTGAACTATAGTGAAGTGACATCCTATTGTGGTTTTGTTTTGATACATTTTCTCAGATGACTACAGATGTTGAACTTTTTTTGCATATATCTGTTGGCATTTTACATTTTTTCCTTTGAGACATTGTGTTTAGATCTACGTATCCATTTTTAAATTGGATTATTTGTGTTTTTTTAAATTGAGTTTCATATTAACTCAGATGTATAGCTTAAAATATTTTCCCATTATTTAGATTGTATCTTTATTTGCATTTTTTAGATTGTATCATTATTTGCTAATTGTTTCTTTTGCCACAGAAGCTTTCGTTTGGTGAAAACTTATATATCTATTTTTGCATTTGTTTCTTGTGGTTACAGTGTTTGACCCACAAATCTAATGTTTCATATCTGAATGTGCTTATCAATAAGAGAGCCTTACTTAATTTAGTCAAATCCACCACTGAGCAATTGAAGAGAAAACATGAATGCAGAGAATGTGAATGCTAATGTTACATTTGATTAAATGATGTTGTGTAATGTGGTGTTCAAGATAAACAGCATAGGTGAAGAATTTGTTTAAAGACCTGGGATGTATGACCTGTAGTGCTTACCTCAGGAGTGTCTTGGAAGGAAAGATAAGGAGTATTCCTTTGTGTTTGACAATGTTCAGAGTATTTAGGATCAAAAGCTAATGAGTAAAGTCGGACACAGCAGGTACAAGGAGTAGAATCAGCTTGAATTGTAACAAAGCAGTTCAGTATGCTCCATGTCTTTATCTCTTGCTTCAGATTCCCTCACTGGAGGAAAAACTGTATTCTCCTAGAGAAGTGACATAGATATTTTTTCTTTTGGAAAACACAATGTAGGAAGTTTCACAATAAAATTAATGAAAGTAATTACAAATAAGGTTTTTAAAAATTATTTTTTGAAAAAAAAGCAGTGTATATTTTTGCTAGAAAATTCTGGAAAATGATAATCTAGTCACCCCAAAGTATTAATTTGGCACTGTGCTAAAGAAAGCACAGATCAGATACCTGAGAATCCAGCAGAAAGGATTCGGCAGTGTAGTTCTGTAGTGCTGCAAAGCAGGTTACTGTGGCAAGAAAAACAGTACTTGGTTCAGCCTCTTAGAGTTTAGGGACGAAGGATCTCCCAGAACAAGTAGAATATGAGACCTGAGGAGTAACCAGAGGGGGACATGCCTGGGACATGTTCAGGCATTGTGCAGGCCTGAAACCATGTGTGATCATAACAAATTGAAGAGGTTCAGCACAATTTGACCAGAAAACAAAGCTCAATTTAGGATGAGTGCTAGTAAATAATAGAGGCAAAGCAGTGGTTTTTCTACATACTAGTTAAACTCTTTATTCAGTAGAGGGTTATGCTTGTATTGTAAAGTAAATTCAAAATATGTCACTGCAAAAGTTAAAAGAAAAATGGAGGAAGATTGCTAAAAGCAAGGGAGGGATGGAAGGGGGAGAGTAGGAAATATTATGTTCTTAAAGCTGTATATATTGAATATATGAAATTTATTCCTTTTACATAAACTTAAAAGTGATAGAGAAGAAGTAAAGCTGTGACTAAAAAAACCCCCCAAAAGGGACATTGCAGGGCATTTTAAAGGGGAAAAATTAAAATTAATCCAACTGAACTTACACATATTTTGGATATGAAATATATGATATAACTTTATAAATTTCTGAAATTTGGTTAGGGAAGGAAAAGGAAGAAAATCAACTCAGTTACCTGAATGTATGTATGTGTTTTTATTTAAGGGATAGGTTTGCTTAAGAAGTTTTTAAATTTGTTTTATTTTTACTCCCATCAATGTTTATGGAATAATGCTGCATTCCATGAGTAAATACTGGAAACAACCAAGAGTCATCAGTGATTGAATGTTACTAACCTAAAGGTAGCTTTGTCGCAGAGATGTGTGTGTGAATTCAGAGTGGGTACTGGAATCTGCTCAGTTAG
This sequence comes from Ochotona curzoniae, assembly GCF_017591425.1. Lineage (NCBI taxonomy): Eukaryota > Metazoa > Chordata > Mammalia > Lagomorpha > Ochotonidae > Ochotona > Ochotona curzoniae. The sequence continues at coordinate 33,803,545 of NW_024466502.1, read as the reverse complement.
TGCCCAGTCTGGAGTAGTCTTGGTCAAACCACTTCAGTTTTATTATCTCTATCAGAAGGAGATGTTATTATCATTATATGCTGAGGCAAGTTCATTTTTTTTCCAACTATAAGAGGAACTTCGTAAGCACTAATTTTGTGTATGTGTAGAGGGCAGTGCTTACAAACTTGGACTTTGCATTTTGAGTGTGGCAGGGCAAGACAGGGGCATCTCTATGGTTCTATTTTTGCTGTGTGTTGCCATTTCTTAGAGCTCTCATGATTTGTTCTTGTATAGAATTAGTGTTCTTTTGTTTATTCCAGCGTATGTTTTCAATTGAGTTTTTATTCTTTTTTTTAAAGAAGACCAAGACACTAAAATATTAGTTTTGTTAACATTGAATATTACAGATGTTTATTTTGAACTTGGTCTTCATTTTAACTTGTGCCATAGCTATAAAAGAATGTAATGAGAATGGAAAGGCAATTTTCTGAATAAATACTGAAAAAAGTGCCATGTCAGATTAAGAGTGACATCAATTCTGTACGATAAATTTTTCTGCAATTGGGGTTCTTTATTTGGCATGGTCAACATCAATTTTGCACTGTTGGAATATACAGTATTTTCTGCTTCCAAATTAATCATTAATGGTGATTACAGTTTTACTTAGAATTTGCTTTTATGAAACAGTTTTCTCGCACAGACTGCTGTGTGTGGCTTCCCTTGGTGTGGACTTCTCTTTCCTGTTTGCATTGTGTTACTTCTCATTCCTTAGGGCTCAACTTAAACTGCTTTTCAGAAAAAAAATTTCTCCCAAAGCGATGTACCCTGTCTCCCAGTTCTATTGTTGCAACTCTTTTTGTCCTTTGTAGATTTTATCAGTTATAAGCCACATTGTTTGTTCTGCTTATTATTTTTTTATTTGCACCTTTCCATTAAGATAAAAATACCACAGCATGAAAGGGAATGAGTCTGGCCTGCTTTTGCATATATAGTGACTAGGACAGTGCTGGCATCCTCCATGGTGACTGCTCAGAACTGAGGAGTAACGGAGTGAAGAAGGAAGTAGCATCATCTCAATTTTCCAACAGGACTGGGATTTCTTTTCAGTTATCAGCCTGATGCCAAAGTTGCTATGTGGATCCATGAGAGAGCAGCTTTTTGCATATATTTTTGTGTTTTATCTTTAAAATTTTTTTAACTATATAAGGTGAGCAAATTCCATGTATTTCATAATACAGATTTAGAGTACAGTGTTACTTCCTACTCTGTTCACCCTCCTCCTTCTTTCTTTCTTCTTAATTTTTATAATGTTATATTTTCAATTCAGTTCTTTGTGACAGGCTTTATACTGCATTAGATTTTTAAAAATTCACAAACAGGGCCCGGCAGCATGGCCTAGCAGCTAAAGTCCTCACTTTGAACGTGCTGGGATCCCATACGGGCGCCGGTTCTGATCCCGGCTGCTCCACTTCCCATCCAGCTCCCTCCTTGTGGCCTGGGAAAGCAGTCGAGGATGGCCCAAAGCTTTGGGGCCCTGCATCCGTGTGGGAGACCCAGAAGAAGTTCCTGGTTTCCTGGCTTCGGATCGGAGCAGCACCGGCCGTTGTAGCTCACGTGGGGACTGAATCATCGGACGGAAGGTCTTCCCCTCTGTTTCTCCTCCTCTCTGTGTATCTGACTTTGTAATAAAAAATAGATAAATCTTTAAAAAAAATTTCACAAACAGCTAGAAGAAAAAAAACCACTTTTTCAAGATTGTAAACAAAGGCTGTGATCAAATCTCAAAATGTTGGTTTTACTTATATAGATTAGATTTTTAAAAATTTTTTGAAGATTTATTTATTTTTATTGTAAAGTCAGATATACAGAGAGTAGGAGAGAAAGAAGGAAGATCTTCCATCCACTGATTTACTCCCTAAGCGGCTGCAAAGGCCAGAGGTGAGCCGATCTGAAGCCAAGAGCCAGGAGCTTCTTTGGGGTCTCCAACACAGGTGCAGCGTCTCAAGTTGATCGGTACTCAGATGTCCTGAAAGAGTCCATGGTGACAACCACATTGCATTTGGAAAGTTTTAATTTCCACAATCATTTATAAATTGAATATGCTATTATATGCTGAATTTGGTAGCTTTCCTCTATTATTGTCAGCTGCAGGAAAGGTATGATCTAAACCATTGTGATCACCTAACCCTATCCCTAAACCTAACCCTAAGGCTAAGGCTAAACCCAACCCTTACCCTAAGTCTAACCCTGAATGTTAACCTTAAGCCTAACCCTAACCCTAGATGATCACTGCTCTTGGAGAGACCACAGGGGGAACTTCCTAGACATTCTCTAGAAACACATAAAGGATATGTGAACACAGAATCCTCTACAGTGACCCACCCCAAGCTATCAGAAAACTGAGCTTCTGAGGCCAGACATATCACAGTGATAGCCTAGAAACCAGGCCATACTCCATGCTTAATTGTGAACTCACGTAATTCCCACTGTCATAGCCAACAGGCTTTCACAGTGACAGGGAGCAGGAAATCCAATTTTAGCATACTCCCTGCCCCCACCCCAAGGCTGCGCCATTTAGCTGTGCCATTTATGGAGAAAGCCAAGGCATTCCCAGAGCCAGCTGCCTATTGCTATGAAGATGGAACTTTTCCCCTGTTACTCACTTGGGGTCCTCTGTTCTCTGATTGTGGGAAGCCAGCATTGTACCCTCAACTCACAGGTTCAGATTGGTGCACTAACCTCCACCCCTGTGCCACCATTACATTCCAGGCCAGACTCAAAAGTCTCCCAAAGTCCTCAGGCAGTATCACCTGTGTTATGGATACTTTATTCTCCGCCTGATGTTGATTCTCATACTGATTAGGAGCAGATCAAATGAGCACTGCCCGTTGTGGCATTCCAGAGTATTAAGGGATGGGAAGGAATCAAGGCAGTGTTCCTGATCCAAGCCTCACAGCTGCTCTGGTTCAAGTTAACTCCCAGGCTGAAGAAAAAGTTTGCTGGTGGCTGTGGGATTCCTTCTCAGCTAAAACTGTGAGTGGCAACATGGAACTTTCTTTCCATACAGTGGTATGATAGCATCTTGCCACTGGTAGTTGACAGTGCTGTATTCGTGACTTGGCTGAAGCAGTGTTTGTTTTTACTCTTTTGGCTCCACAAAATCTTCTTTGTTCTTTTGTTCTTTTTTTTTTTTTCAAACTTTTTAGATAAAATATTCATCAGTCAGGCTGTTGGAGTAGTGGTTCTTCCTTGGTTCTTTTCCTATCCTAGAGCAGCTGAGGTTAGTGTGGCTACACCGTATTCAGCCATCTTATGTCCCTAAATTGCTGCATACATTTTGAAAATTACTTATATTATAATCCTAGGGATATCCTTATCGACATTTTTGGGTGAGGAAATTGGGGTTCTTTGTGACTTTATCAAAAATATATTAGTAGTAAGTTCAAGAAGCAATTTATTTGTTCTTAAACAGAGTTCTCTAAAGCAAATCAAGAGATTGTTTTCTATAGAATTTCCTTTTGTGTGTTGTGCAGATATTTTTTATAGTCATTTGAACTCAGTGTGCTTTGATACAGACTTCTGTCTTACAGTAGGCAAAATAGAAGTACATTTTCTATCTCAGTGTTTTGTCTTTGGCTAACCCCAGGAGACAATATCAAATAAGCAGGAATTTTAAACATGGAAGCCTTTTCCATTTTGACTATTGTCAGTAATTTTTTCTCTCAGCCAGTATTAACTGAATGCCACCTGCCTATTTGCCTGATTCTAGTGTCAAAACTCTAAAGAAAATAGCGCAAACAAGACTAACTATACCTCTACCTTGGTTGCTATGTAGTGATTCTGAAATTATCCTTTTCTTTGTAATGCATTAGGGAGGGTATAATTAAGAATGACCTTTGGCGTATTGTATGAATGTTTGGGAAGGAGAAGCTCACATTTAGTGATGACAGTGTTGAATGCCCTGATTTGATCAGTATAGATTGTGCAATACAGATATTGGAACATCACATTGTATGTCAGAGGCATGTGCCATTATTGTTTTAATATTTAAAAACAAGTGCCAGCTGCACTGTTTAGTCATTAGATTTAGAATAAATGTAATAACATGTCACACTGTACTCTAGGAAATATACCAGACAAAGATTGAGGACCCGGTGTGATGGCTCAGTCGCTAAATCCTTGCCTTGCAACTGCCAGGGTCCCATATGGGCCTTGGTTTATATCCCAGCTGCTCCACTTCCCATCCAGCTCCCTACTTGTGGCCTGGGAAAGCAGTCCAGGATGGCCTCAAAGTCTTGGGACCCTGCACCTGTGTGGGAGACCCAGAAGAAGCTCTGGGCTCCTGGCTTCAAATTGGCTCAGCTTCGGCCTTTCTGGCCCCTTGGGGAGTGAATCAGAGAGAGAAACTTTGTACACTGTTTTACTCCCCTAATGGCTGCAACAGCTGGTGCAAGGCCGTTCCAAACCCAAGAGCCTGAAACTTCCTCTGGGTTTCGCAAAGACTTGGGCCAGCTTTCACTGCTTTCCCATACACATTAGTAGAAAGACAGAATGAATTTGGAGCAGCTGGGGCTTGATTATAGCATCCTTTTGATCTCCAGCCCTGCAATGTGAAGTTTAACCTTTTATGCCATCATGCCAACCCCTATTAAATCATTTTTCATGCCCTTTTTTCTGTAAGAAAGCAAACAATTAAAAAGGCAAATTTTCAAAAGCAAACTGAATCAGATTAATGGTCTTAACTGAAGTTAGAGATTGGGAATAGGGGAAATATGTAAATAGGAAACTACCTGAATCTCAACGTCATTGATTACTTTTTCTGTTGTCATTAGTTAAATTTGATTGTATAATTGCAATACTAATAATCACCATAATAATGACAGATAACAATCATCAAATGCTTGTTAGTCAGGTATTGTTTTTAGAATTTAATGTTTTAATTTAGTCAGTCCCCCTGAAGTATATTCTTTTATTAGCCCTGTGTTATATAGATGAAGCTCTGAAAAGTTAAATTATATTTTGCATAAGAATGCAGAACTTGTAATCAAAAAAACTATGATATAACCCTATGTGGTCCCTCGAGAAAGATGTACCCTATGCATGTGTAGTTTGTGGGTTTTCTGAATACCATTTCACATGTCAGTATATGTTAGTCTTCATTTTTTCTTAACAGAAGTTATAATTTTTTTACTCAAGATTCTGGTAGTACTAGTATAAATATTTATTTTTCAGTGTGTTAGGGGTTGTAAAAGAGTATTTGTGGTTTCTTCGTCTCACCAAAAATGAACAAAAGCAGAACATACTTTTAGTTTCTTTATGTTTTGTTTTCTTTGGGTAAACTTTTTTTAGCTTTAGTTAGATTTTCAGTTTAAATCTGGTTCAATGTTTTCTAGAAGGAGCCCTTACATGAAGTACATTTCTTTATTTCAACTTTTGTACAGTAAGGATGATAATGTAGGAATACATAAGTAATGGTAGACAAAATGTTCATAATATGGTCTTAAATATTAACTTCAGGCAGCTATCTCAGAATAAAGTGACAGTAGTAATAAACATTTATCTTCATTTATCTTTTTTCTACTATAAAATGTAGGGACCACTTCTGATAGAAAATTGGATATTCTGCAAATAGTGTTCATTCATTCATTTCAAATGGTGAAGTAACATTATAATCAATTCTAAACTTTTTTGAAATTCATAATCTGATTATTAAAAACATTATCTCAAATCACACAAAAGTTATGCAATATTCTTTTATTATTATCATGTAGGTTTTACTGTTTTGTCTACTTTGTAGTAAGTTTTTCTATGATTTTTAGTTTCTTCTCTTTTTTATGGTGCTTAAAATGGAATATTTCCATTTTTCTGTTGCTTTGCTTTGGGTTATTTAGAAAATAAAAAGAAGATGCATTTTATTTTTAGATGGCAGTGGCATTTTTAAAAAATCATTTTCTTTTATTTTGAAGGCAGAAACAGACAGACATGTAGGGAATTCTTTCAGACACCAGTTCAGTTTTCAAATTTCTGTGTCATCTGGGTTTGGAGGATCAGATATTGGAGGAATGGATGAAAGATCTTTTACTGTCTGTCTGTCCCTTTCTTTTTCTCTGCTTTTCAAGAAAAAAAACCAATCAATACAAATAATTTTAATTAATTAATGAAGTCACTTTTGTCATATCCTAGTATTTGAGCATATTCTGTTATTAAGTAGGTTACCTCTATTTCAGAATACTTGCTTTAAATCTGACTTCATTAAGTAATTACCTTTTTACTGTGATTTCATTTTGGAATATAATGGATATATAAGAAATGTTTGTTCTTTGAAAAGCAGAATGTTATTTTTTTCCTTCTTGAGTACATTTAACAAATTAAGAAATCTTCTTAAATTATTAATTTCCTTTATTGGTTTTGCTATCAGTGTGTTATCTCAACATAGTAGAAAATAAAGTGTATTTATTCTTAATAAAATCACTTGTTTTATTCTGTAGTCTAATGTACACAAGGTCAGTAACTAAAAATAATAATATAGGACATAAATGGATTTTTTCTTTTTTACTGTTGGTCCCTAAGCTTTTTTATTTAATGAAAATAATTTTGAGTATATGAATAGAAGATTCTTAGCATTAGTAATAAGTGGTATGAGTGTACATAAATTCTACAAGTATCTTGGTTGTGGAACCAAAGGAAGAAAATTGATAATTTCATATTAGCATTAGTTTGCAATATAGTTCCACGGATTCAAATCACCCCTTAATCCTAACTGTAGAGTAGAAATCTTTCACTCATTTGTTTTTGTTTATTTCACTCGATTTGTTTTGTTTTTGTTTATTTAGCCTCTATTCTTGGTAGTTTGGTATGCTTACTGTTTTTTTTTTTTTTTTAAGATTTATTTTTATTATTTTTTTCATTAGAAAGGCGGATATACAGAGAGGAGAGACAGAGAGGAAGATCTTCCGTCCGATGATTCACTCCCCAAGTGAGCGCAACAGGCCGATACTATGCCGATCCGAAGCCAGGAGCCTCTTCTGGGTCTCCCACGCGGGTGCAGGGTCCCAAAGCTTTGGGCCGTCCTCGACTGCTTTCCCAGGCCACAGGCAGGGAGCTGGAAGGGAAGCGGGGCTGCCGGGATTAGAACCGGCGCCCATATAGGATCCCGGGCGTGCAAGGCGAGGACCTTTAACCACTTGCGCCACCGCGCCGGGCCCTGGTATGCTTACTGTTGATCACTTTTTTTCCTGACCTGCCTTGAACTCTAAATATAGCAAGTCCTTTTTTCTTTCTAACATTATTATTTATTTATTTTAAAAAATTGAAGTGACAGGATGGGCACACGGGGAGAAGGAGAGACACACAGATCTTTCATCTGCTAGTTCACTCCTCTAATGGCTAGGACAGGCTGAAGACTAGCCAGGAGCTTCAGATCTGGCTCTTTGCACATGAGTGGTAGAGCCCAAACACTTGGACCACCTTCAGTGCTCTTTGCAGGCCAATAGGTGACTGCAGGCTTGAAAGTGGAGCAGTTGAGGAACTGGTGTCCATATGGAATATCAGCATTGCAGGCTATGACTTTACGCACTTTGCCATGATGCTGGCCTCTAAATACAACAGGTCTTGAAGCTTATTTAAATATTTATTCCCACTAAGCTAAAATTACCTTGATTTTTATTTATTTATTTATTTTCAAATTTATTTATTTTTGTTGGAAAGTCAGATATACAAAGAGGAGAGACAGAGGAAGATCTGTCCACTAATTCACTCCCCAAGTGGCTGCAACAGCTGGAGCCGAGCAGATCTGCAGACCCACAGCCAGGAGCTTCCTCTGAGTCCCCCATGGGGGTGCAGGGTCCCAAAGCTTTGGGCTGTCCTCGACTGCTTTCCCAGGTCACAAGCTGGGAGCTGGATGGGAAGCAGCGTCACCGGGATTAGAACTGGCACCCTTAAGGGATCCTGGTGCTTGCAAGGCAAGGACTTTAGACATAAGGCTACTCCACTGAGCCCCTTAAGTTTTATTTTATAAATTGGAAAGTTTCTTTAGTTTGTTATGTGAGGGATCCTATCTTTCTGTTAAGTAAGCCTTGTAGCATTCCTATCCTGAACTAGCAGTAGGCACTATTGATAATGTACATAAAGTACTAGTGTGGGGTACTTAACATAGAGTGGTTAATCAACAAAAAACAGTATTGTTTTTATTTTCAGTAATGTTTGGAACAAATGGCAGTATGTGCTTTCTGCTGAAAGTGTTCTTTACATTCTGTTTATGATCCTGCTGTACTAGCTTTCCTGAAATGTTACTCCTAGACAGTAAACAATGCCAGCAAAAACTAAAGTGAACATTTTTCTTCTCTCTTCAGAGTAATTTAATATTGGCTACAGTTGTAAAAAAAAAAAAAAGACCCTTATTTTATGTGTTTAAGGTAGATATTATGGTGAAAAGTTTCTCTTGAAATTGTTTTGGTTTGTATGGGAAAACTATTTTTTGTTAGGAATGAGAAGTAAAATGATAACATACTAAATTCTACCTAGAAACTGAGTTTGTCTTTTCAAGATAATTGAAACCTATTCAACTGGCTTCTAGCTTACAGCTTGAAGTGGTTCTCTTCTGATATGATTTCCTTTATGTTACCTTTTTGGGTCTTGATCTTTATGACATTTTTTTTTGTTAGAACCTTTAAACATCTCTGTATTACTTTTGTTCTAAACTATTTAATATAGTTTTGCTTTTAGTTTTGATAGGTTTGATAGTCCCACTGAATGGGAATCACTGAAAATGTCAATTGTGCTCTTCTTTGGAAATGTTGTCTGTACCAACAATGTCGAGGTACACTTAAATAAGAGACTGATAGAATTATGATTCCTTATGAAGGACTACACCATTGTAGTAAAATGGGGAAAATCTGTCAGGGGGTAGGAGTTTGCGGGGGAAACCCAGCCCGTAGGAAATTGTACCACATAATTCAAAATTCAAAATAAAAATATATTAAAGAAAAAAATATCAGTTGTGCTGCTCTTTGGAAATGTTGTGATCCTCAGGAAATTATTATAATTATGACATGCATGTTGATTATCATATAGGACATGACAAATATATATGACACTGTTCATAAATTATGTGTCAAATTATATAATATACATTGAAGTACAATGAAAATTATGAAATATGTGCCCACTAGAAATTACCTACTAACACATACAAGAGCTCTTCACAAGGTTTGTGGAAAAATGAAGTGAAAAATTTATTCTGGAGCCCCTGTATGGATTGCCTTTTTTTTTCTAACCAAAACAAATTTATGTTTCTATTCTATTTTCCACAAACTTATAAGAATACCTTCATATTTACTATTAGTGGTTTAATTTCAAGTTATTTGCAGTTCTAGTGTTATTTTTATTTATGTATTTATTTTTATTCTACATTTTTAAGCAGTGCCTGCTATCAGTTAATTACTTTGATAAATGAACAAAGTTCACTTGTTTTTGTGGTGAGCTATCAGATAGATCATATTCTTGATATGACAGAACTAGTGATACTTCATTTCCTTTAAGTTCTCTTCAGAGTGGTGAAGCTTTAAAACAAGATCACTATAAAAAGCAAAGGTTAACATTTGCTGCAGAAACGAAGGTAAACTCAGATCTCAGGAGAATCAGTTTTGCAAAGGCTAGAATGTTGATGATAATGATGACTTCACGTTTCTAAATTAGAGTGATATTTAGAAGCACAGATATTGTACAGTTTCCTGGCTGCATCTGCTGGGTTATCATTTTGCAGTTCTCTTTCATTAGTGTTTCAAGAAATAGACTACCAGAGTGGCATACTACATAGCTGTGGTATAAGAATGTGGATTTTCAGTAACAAAAATGAATGTCTTTTGATTATCTATTCCTTTTTTGTGGTTCATGTCATTTCTGTAATTCACTAATGAGGACAACAGGAAAACAATATTAGAAATGCAGGACTCCATGGAAACAGAGGATTAAGATAATGAAATGGGAAAATGGAGGAAGATATTAAAATAGTAGTAGTTGGATAATTTCTTTATTGTTATTGGAAAGGCAGATGTACAGAGAGGAGGAAAGAGAGAGCGCAAAATCTTCTGTCACTTGATTCATTCCCCAAGTGGCCGCAGTGGCTGAAGCTGAGCCAACCCGAAGCCAAGAACTTGGAGCCTCTTCTGGGTCTCCCACTTGGGTGCAAGGTTCCAAGGCTTTGGGCCATCCTCGATTGCTTACATGGAGCTGCCGGGATTAGAACCGGCGCCCATATGGGATCCTAGCACATACCAGGTGAGGTGTTTAGCCACTAGGCTACGCGCTGGGTCCCAGCAATTTCTTATTAGTACAATAGTTTTAGGCAATTAAAAATAATGAAGCACTAATATAACCTTAATTTTGATATGCATATTATATACTTTTACCTTTCAGAACCTAAATCACAGCTTCATCAGGGACAACACAGATTATCAAATAATGAGCAGAATGGAGTAAAAGATAATAATCAACCAAGACATCTTCTACGAAATGACACCAGGCTGCCAAGAAATGAAAAACCTCCTCGTTTTCAAAGAGACACTCAAAATTTAAAGTCATCGTTAGAAAGTAGTTTGCCTAGAAATAGAGGTTCTGAAAGACCAAGTACTTCTTCAGGATCTGAAGTATGGGCTGAAGACAGAATCAAATGTGATAGGCCATATTCTAGATTTGACAGAACTAAAGATACTTCATATCCTTTAAATACTCCACACAGTGATGGTGCTTTTAAAAAGAGAGAGAACTCCATGCAAAGCAGATCGGTAAAAGGTCCACCATATGTGGAAGCTAAAGATAATCCACTTCCGCCAGAATCTGTAGATTGTAACAATCAAAAACGTGGAAAAAGGGAAAACCAAACAGCTAATTCTGACCATTTTTATGACAGGAAATCACGAACAATTAATAATGAAGCCTTCAGTGGTGTAAAAATTGAAAAGCAATTTAATGTAGCTGCTGATTACCAGAATCCTGGCCGAAGTAATAGTTTCATTGGTGTTCCAAATGGAGAGACAGAAATGCCACTATCAGGAAGAAGAGTAGGACCTATTAAGCCAGCAGGACCCATTGCAACTGTACACTATGATGATAAAATATTTTACAATAGTGGGCCCAAAAGAAGATCTGGACCAATTAAGCCAGAAAAAGTACTAGAATCATCTATTCCTATGGAGTATGCGAAAATGTGGAAACCTGGAGATGAATGTTTTGCTCTTTATTGGGAAGACAACAAGGTATGTGTTTTGTAAAATTATTATGCACTAATTATTACTAAATGCAATATTCTGGTGGGACTTTAGAAAGTCTGTAATTTTGGACCATGAATTTTGTGTACAGTTGTACTTGTTTAATGCCTTTGAATTGATTTCCAGATATGTGATTTATAAAACACAAGGAAAAATATTTTATGTTTCTTATGAGTACGTGAGCAGGATCTGCATATAAATTTTGTTTTGACTAGGTTTGGGTTTAATTTACGTATCAGAGTATTAAGACAGTGGTTAAGTGAAATGGAACTTTATTTCACTTATCAGCTAAATTATAAATATTTACTTTTGCCTCTAATAAAATCATACTGTCATAAGGAAGAATATCAATGAGTGGAATAAAATGAAATTCTCTGAATCTCATTCACAGAAAATACACACATTCAACTTACATTTAAAAATAAGAGCATATATATTATTAACTTTAAATAATGAGAACATCCTTTAATTCTATATTATTTGGTGGCTAAAAGGAGAGAAAGTAGTTGTGGGAGGAGGGACAGCCACATGAAAGCATGAAGCCAAAGCCTGGCCAAGATGTACAAGACCCACACAGCGAGAGCAGGAATGGGGAGAGATCCTCCAGCCCTCAGAGCCAAGGCCTTGGGCTGTGCTTTCCCTTCTTTGTAACATGCTCTTCTGGTTTTGTTTACAACTGTTTGGCTCAAACTTCACCCCTGAGAAGAAGTGTTCTTTGACCTTCCTTCCTCCTAAATTATTTTCTTTCTCACTCAGAAACTTCACTTTTTAGAACCCATCACACTTTGTAAATATTTTGAATACTCATTTTTGAACTGATAATCTCATTCCCTGCCATGATATTTAGTTTTTTAAGGGCAGAATTATGTTTGGTTTTCTTCTGTAGTTCTTTTCCCATAGAATAGAATAGAGGTTCCATAATTAAGTGCTACCTCTGATATGGTTACATATGGAGGAGTTTCTTCCTTTAAAAAAAATTTTTTTTAAGATTCATTTAGTTTTATTAGAAAGCCAAATCCTTCTGATTCACTCCCCAAGTGGCCACAACAATTGACTGTGCCAATTCTAAGCCAAGTAGCCAGGAGCTTCTTCTTGGTCTTCCATGTGGGTGCAGGGTTCCAAAGCTTTGGGCCATCCTCCACTGCTTTCGTAGGCCACAAGCAGGGAGCTGGATGGGAAGCAGGGTCACTGGGACACTAACAAGCACCCATATGTAATCTTGGCATGTGTACCACAAAAACTTAAGCCTCTAGGCTACAGTGCCAGGCCCAACGGGATTCTTCAATAGGAAAATAAAAGAGTGCAAATGTGCTTGGAGCTATTAGAAAGGTAATAAAATTAGATGTAAGGGAGGTGAGATGCGGATACTGTTTTTTCTTTATTATCTAGACTCTTAGTCTCTTAACTGAGACTGTTTCCCAAATTCAAAAATGTTTTGGTTTGGTTAAGGGGAGATAATGGTCTACTTAGCTATTTTGCCATCATTGTAGAGACAGTGAAAAGTGAAGTAGTTGGTGGTCATTGTTTATTGAGCCAACAATATCTACTTTGCAGGGAATGAACACTGTCTGCTTCTGTGAAAAATGACAGTGATGAGGATCAAGGAATGTTATTCTTGTTGCACAGTATGGAGTTCTTGATGACCCTTATAGCAACAGAAAATAAAATGAGATTAGAATTCAAGGTTCATACTGTTATAAAGGTCAAGTGAATGACTTGGGCCAAACATAAAGTGGTGCCCTGAGTACGAAATGCAAAACTAAGATAGTTACAAATGCTAAAATGCTAAAATCGTAACAAATGCTCAGAATTCAGTAGGATATGTCCTTGTACTGTGCTTGTTTGCCAGAAGAAAATATAATCCTGTTTTGGCAAAAAATAACATCTTCACTTTTCTTTCTGCAGTGCATGGCATCTTATAAAAAATAATGAGCTGTGACTAAAGATGATAATTATAGAATTTGAATGACTGAATGTAAGCAAAGAAACAATAAAGAGTAACAGGCCCACCAGGTATTCAGATAATTCGACTTAAGACCAGTTAATTCAGCAAATATTAATTGAGAATTCACCATAATTGAGTGGCTGCTAAAAGCCTGGTGCTTAACATATATCAAATAGCTCAGGCTGTGCCCTTGCCCACAGGCCTCCAAATACGTTATTAATAAGATTGCTGTGGCTGGCACAGTGGCTCAATTGGCTAATCTTCCATCTGCAAGTGCCAGTATCCCATGTGGGTGTTGATTCATGTCCCCCACTGCTCCATTTCCTATCAAGCTCCCTTCTTATGGCCTGGGAAAGCAAAGAAGGATGTCAAAACCTTGGCATCCTGCACCCACCTGAGTGACCCCAAAGAAGCTCCTGGCCCCTGGCTTTGGATTGACTCAGCTCCGCTGTTGCAGTTATTTGGAGAGTAAACTAGTGATGTAAGATCTTACCCCCTGCCCATTCTCCCCCGTCTCTCCTCTCTAAATCTGCCATTGCAGTAGGAATAAATAAATCTTAAAAAACCAATTCCTAATACAACTTTAATTGTATTTGCAATTGCCTATAAAAATCAATAGTTTGAAATCATCTGTCATCTTTACTTAATATTTTAACAGTGGTACCATGAAGTATCTAGAAGACTGCATAACAATTCCTAAAATGTTTGAGATATTAGAGTATTATTAGATCAGGCCTGGCGGCGTGGACTAGTGGCCAAAGTCCTTGCCCTGAATGTGCTGGGATCCCATATGGGCGCTGGTTCTAATCCTGGCAGCACCACTTCCCATCCAGCTCCCTGCCTGTGGCCTGGGAAAGCAGTCGAGGACGGCCCAAAGCCTTGGGACCCTGCACCCACATGTGGGAGGCCTGGAGGAGGTTCCTGGCTCCTGGCTTTGGATCGGAGCAGCATTGGCTATTGCGGTCCTTTGGGGAGTGAATCATTGGACGGAAGATCTTCCTTTTTGTCTCTCCTCCTCTCTGTGTATCTGTCTTTCCAATAAAAATAAATAAATCTTTTAAAAAAAATAGAGCATTCTTAGATCAATTGGATGACTTTCTAACATGACTACTTTCTAACATACTACTTTGATTTGAATTGGTATGTAGTTTTGGATTAGTTTGAGAACCTGGACTCAAAATAGGTAGGAGTATTAAACTTTGGGAATTATATAAACACTCTGAAAGAGATGAAATAATTTATCTTGTGGTGCTACCTAACGTATGGGTTAGCTTTTAAATGTTTTGCCAAGAATAGGATATGTTTCAGTTTTCTGGACAGAGACCAGTGTAGAAATTTAAGAGAAGGAATTGACTACCTTCTTTAAAGATTTATTATTTATCTTCCATGATGCAGTTTTTAAGCACTGGGGAACAACCCTCCCTTCCCCCTCCTCCCTCCCTATATTCTGCTCCCGTTACTTGTCCTCAAGTTATTACAATGGCATAATCATTCATTTCACCACTGCAAGATTAATTTTCTGACATATAAATGTATTCTGGCATGGCAAGTATAGAAAAAGAAAAATGCAGTAATGTAATATAAAAGTTTAATTAAAAATAGTGGAGTCCTACCTACTGTATTTTGGGAATAAAGATGTGTAGTGCATTTATTCATTATTTTACAGTATGTTTTGAAGATAATGAGTTAGTACAATCCATTGTTTTAGAAATTGTTCACAGTATCTTATCTCTAGAAAGAAAATTGGGGTAGTTTATCTCTCTTTTTTTTTTTTAAATCATCTTACATAGTTGATTAGGGTACAAAGGGTCAAGGGCTACAGGAAAGTGGGTAAGACCATTGTTTGCACACTAATATCCTCATTTTTACCCCGTGCATCTGGGGTCAGGGGAGAAACAAAGGGAGAAACCCCATACAACCTCCCACCCATCCCAGGTCCCCAATGTGGGACATGCTCTGAGGGTCCTACTCAGTTTAGATAGTTCAACAATTCTGAATTGCTGCCAATCTCACTGTTCCAGTCACAATGAAATCTATTCAGAATCCACTGGCTGACATAGTCTCTTCATGGTTGGGGTTCTAAGATCAACAGTTCAGTTAGAGAGATCTAAAAGAAATTTTGTCTGAGGTGATCCCAGACCTGATTCTTGTATGTGCTTGCCAGTACAGGGTTTGGCACATCCGTTGACCCAGTCAACTTATGCACATACTGGTCGTTGCAATTGCTGGGTCAGTTCTGTTTCCAGCTCTGTCTTCCACGCGAACCAATGGTTGTTGCAGTTCAGCCTGATTCTGCCCACATCATACTTGGCCCTCACACAAACCAGTGGGAGCTGCAGCCTTGTTCGGGCAACTTCCCATAACCCATATCAGGCCTGCCCCCTACTCTGGTTCCCATGCTTGCCACTATGTACTCTTCTAAACTAGAGTATTCTAACAACCTCCACATTGGTTTCATGGCCTTAAACTTCATTATTCTTAATTTTTTCATTGACTATGTCACTGCTGTGGTCCTACTGTTTTAGGAATGTTTTCCCCAGTTAAAATAGGACACAGACTCTAGTGTGCATGAGAACTCTGTGCCATCTCCTTTGTTTTCTTACCTTGTTAAATTTATTGTTGGTTGCACCTTAAATCACATCATAATTGATTTCAAACTCCGTTTGATCTCCTGCACTCATCTTCATGTCATAAATTTTCTCATGTCATCTCATTCTTTAACTCACTTTTAACATTCCTTTACTGCAGGAAGCTCATCCTCAGCTTATGAAGTAGCAAATCATGACAATTTCACAATAGTACATTCTACGTTAGGTAAAGGTTTTTTTTTTTTAATATTAGTTATTTGCTTGAAAGGCAGAGTTACAGAGAAAGATAAAAAGAGTTCAGATAAATTTTTAAATTTAAGTATAATTTTTAAGTTGTAGTTATCAAATAAAGCAATTACTGTGAGTATGTTAATACTCATCAGTTGTTAGTCAGATAATTTTAGGTAAACTGATCAAAGTTTCTGATCTCAGAGTGTTTCCAAACCCATAAACTGTAGATTTAAGCCATGTGTTTATCTCTTACTTGATACTCCAAACTTACTCAGTCATCTGTGATGAGCAAAACAATAACTGTTTCTTTTATCATTTATTTTTGTCATTTAATGCTTTTAAATAAATTATATTAAAAATTTCTGATTAGTAGGCACGATTTTTCTAATCAGTAATATTCAGAGAGTCCCCCAAAGTTGCGTTATTTTCTAAAAATATACATTGCATCTCAGAGAATTTATATTTTATTGAATACTGCTTTTGTAGACAACATTGACTGTCACATTTCATAATACTTTTTGCTTCCTCAGTTTTACCGAGCAGAAGTTGAAGCTCTCCATTCTTCTGGTATGACAGCAGTTGTTAAATTCATTGATTATGGAAACTATGAAGAGGTGCTATTAAGCAATATCAAGCCCATTCAAACAGAGGCATGGGTATGTGATCCAAATTCTGTGCAAAGGCATACACTGTATTGAAGAAAATGCATAGCTCTAAACATTAGTGATAGTCATATGAAACTTACTAATGGAATTTGCTTAAACTGGCTACCCTTAACAAGAATTTAATTAACCTGAGCTAAAATAAAAATGAATGTATTGGAATTTCTTTTCTTGTATATTGCTTTATTGTATCATGCTTTGCAAATAGGTGCTCTTATTTCCATGTCTGACGGAAGTTTGTATGTGTAAGATGGATGGGTTTGTTTGATATAGATTTTGTTCTTTCCCAGTTTGTTACTTTAAATTTGAATACAACATTTCCATTAGGTGTCAAATTTAAATCTCTGTTGGATACTTGTATCCTGTTTGTTATTTCTGTTACATGTAAAATTAAGAAAGGTATTTCAAACTATATGTGAATTTCCACTGCATTTACTTCACACACACATATATGTACAGATTAACTATAAGTCTGTATAGCAATCATATGATAATTTTTGTTGGCAGATATTTGTCAAAACTGTGATAACCTGGACGAGGTAATTTGGAACATAATGGGCTCACTTAATACAGGAATTTGTGAAACTTTACATGGATTTTCAATTACAGTTATGTAAAAACAAGAGTACCACATGCAGTAGAATTAAGGTCACAGGTTTTCTTGCTTCTTTCCCAGATTTATGGGCAGCTGCTAATAAGCCTATCAGTATAAACCAAACTTGGTAGTATTTTGCTATAAGATCTGAATATCCGAAAATGTGTGCCATCCAAATGGTAGCTTGCATCCTAGAAGAAGACCTTGTTTTCACGTCACTTGCTTTAGTTTTGGTGTTTTTAAACTTTCCTGCAATCGTATCAGTGACACCCCCTACCCATTCCTTGCAAAATAAATAACAAGAGTTTAGTGATATTAACCATGTGTTGGGCAATAAGACTTTATTTTTGGCCTTTTCATTCTAGAAAGACAGTTTTTAGATTGTTTATCATTTTCTATTTTAAGTATATTATGGTTCACATGGTTAGGAGATTTTCTGCTTTTATTTTTTTTTCAAAAAGACTGAAATACCATAAATATCTGATTTATACCTCATTTCTTGGAGAAGCTTGATGTAGCCATGTTTTTACTTTTCTAATTCTCATGGTGGCTATTTTTGTTATCTTTTCCCATTAACACATTTCACTCTAGTTTTGATGGTGAAAGTAATTATTAAATTTATATCTCTAGAAATTGAGTCCTGATTTGTTATTCTGTGTACTCTCAATTGTTATCTATAGCCTTCAAAAAGTCAAAACAGAATTTATTGTTGACTCAGTAAAGGATTCATTATGTTTTTTCTCCACTAAAGAAAATTGTATTTTTCTTACTTCATTTCTTTTCTCCCTCCTTTTGCTCTTTCAGGGTGGCCATAATGATGAACACATTTGTTACTCTTCATTGTAGCTCTTCTAGTCAGAGGAGATTACTCCTGACCTGATAATTTTTTGTTGTAGTTAGGCATGCTTCCTTTTTCCCTGCTTAATAGTCCTCATTGCTTTATCTTGGCTTTAGGTCTGCGTAAACTTAACTCTATGATAAATCTATTGGATGTCACAGCCATTTAGGAATTCTGTTCTGAATTACACTACATTTCATATTATTTCTACCTTTTGTGAATAATTTTTTAGTTCATTTTGCTATTTTAAACCCATTTTCTTTTGCTGAGATCAACATAAAAACTTTTTATATAGGATGTTTGAAGTGTTTTGAAGCAAGAAATATTTTGCAGAAAATATATTTTGCAATAGAATCCTTAGGTGTTTTGGAGATTTTACTGTTTCTTTTCTATTTCTTATAGATAATCACATTAGTGCTAATGTTCTATGATTTTACATAAATAAACCTAAAACTTTTTGAATCATGCACATTATTTTTGAGGAAAATATTACCATAAATAATTAATTGAGAGCAATATCTCATTGGAAGACAACACCTACCAGCTTAGCATTCCTTCTTTCATCTCCATTTTTTTTTAAAAAAATACATGTGCACATATGTATAAAAGGATCCTGAACAAACAATCTGTGTGACTGCAGTGCACAAAATATGCCATTAATACAGACTTCTTTTAGCCACAGAAAAGTTTAGTGCTGGGGTCTGTGAGTACTGTTTCTTTTTATAAGTAGGGAATTGTAGCACTTTAAATTGATTTTAAAAATACCAAATTGTGGAAATGCTCACTGTGCCAATAAGGTTAACTTTCCTGGATAAGTAATACTTAGAGTTTAAAGGGCTGAAAAGTGGCTGAAAGTCTGGAAACAATTACTTATACATGCTCTGAGTATGGAGTTTTGTTTTTTTAAGTTTTTGATTAATGTACTGCAAGTATGCATTGCTATTTTTTATTATAAAATGTTATTGTAACTTTTATTGAGTGTTATTAGCAATGATTATTAAATTTTTGAAAATAGCTTGCAGTAAAAACAACCAAAAAGCTTGCATATAAACCAAAAAAACTTTTTACTAATCCATTGCTTTTATTGTTTCTGAAAGGTATAAGAATAAATGTTAAATAAGAAGCATGAAATTTTAAGAGATTCAGTGACCACAGTAATTAATAGTCATTGTGTAAAAACTGAAATAAAAGTCAATACTTTAAGTATTAAAGTTAATACTTTAAGTGTTAATGTTTTTCTTCTGTGGTTTAGAAATTATTTGCCTAGTCTAAAATGTATCTGTTCATTTCATCTAGATGCAATTTTTTGCTCCTGTACAATACATATATATTCATGTCAAGCTATATGTAAGTTCTGATTATGATGCATTAGTCTATTTTCTCCAAATGGTTTATTAAAATTTTTGATATGTCATCATTGATTTCTTTGTTATTCTAGCTAGATTTCATGTGATTCTTTTGGTTGCCATAAGATATTTAGTTCGATGTTGATGCCTTTATTGTAGTGAACTTTAAAATTATTAGTTAATGTGAGACTCACAGCTTATTATTTATCTAATAAATGCTCTAATTTATTTTTGTGTTTTCAAATAATGAATACTTTGAACATTTTGAGGCTTCTCTTTTTTTTTTTTTTTTTGGTAGGGTTTTCTTTTGTTTTAGCAAGGTAAATGAACCATTATGGAGTCTCAGGTTTTACTTACAAAATTACATATGGAAAAAACCATATTATTTTATGTTTTTTACCATAGTGTGAAAAAGCATTAGGAATGAAGAAAACCTGTTGCCTCTGTTCCTTGTATGCCCTTTCTAATGTAGGTGTTTTGTTTTGTTTTGTTTTTAACTCTAGAACTAATGCCAGAAAACCGGTATAGACATGTCACAGGCAACTTGGAAACCTTGCAAAATGCCTTGGTTATGCTGCTCAAACAAACCTATTTAAGGTGTTTTTGTTTGTTTGTTTGTTTGTATATATGCTGTTGATGCTAAGTTGCTCATCTAGACCTGGGAAGACACTCTCAGGTCCTGATTTTCAAAGTACATGCATAACATGGAGTCTTGAGATTTTTCATATTCCAAGAGATATCTTGGAACATGCTTGTGTCTATATCTTAAAAGTTCATAGTATCTGCTTCTTCATATCAGGAATTGATAATTGTTCGGCGGCTGTTCCATCTCTAGTAGTTATCATTATGTAGATAATGGTTAGTCTAAGAACTTGTCATATACATTAACTTGGACATTTATTCTAGAAGGTGACTCATGGATTATTACTGACTATTAGATAATCGTCATATCTTAAGTATTTTTCTCTAGACTGCTTATTTGTTCAACAAGTGTTCATTGCATACCCATGAGTTGCCAGGCACTGTTCTACATGAGGGACACTATAGGTACACAAAATACATTCAAAATATCTATGCCTCTGCACACAGGTTAAAAAATTATCATTTGTACTATGAAACAAACATAAATACATATTAATCCTTACCTCTTGAAACTTTAAAACAAACCAGTATTAGAGAAAATATTATTCGCTGAAGTTTAAAGAATTTGTATATCTTTATTCTACCATAGCTTACAAAAATCGTGGAATAAAGTATAGCAGTTAATTTTATTTATTTAAAAACCTGTTTTAGATAGATTTAAAAAGTAAAATTTGCTTTTGAATGGTCAGGGTTTTTTGGGCAGTTATATTGTATATACTTTTCCATATTAATATTGAGTTTTGCATAATTTTTGGTTTATTCATGGCATTCTTAGGAAAACATTAAAAATCTTCAAATTAAAATTATATTAACTTAAAAATCCATGTCATTTTGCCACTAACAGAAATATTGAAATGAAATGCATACTCAAAAAGCTCTAACCTATTTAACTAGAGATGTAGTTGTGATATATAAATCAACGAGTTTTTAAAACACCTTGTTTAATATTAAAGATTTGTCCATTTTTATTAGAAAGTCAGATTTATAGACAGAGGGAGAGACAGAGAGAAAGATCTTTGATCCACTGGTTCACTCCCCAAGTGGTCACAGTGGCCAGAACTGAACTAATTTGTAGCCATGTGCCAGCTTTGGGCCTTCCTCGACAGCTTTCCCAGGCCACAAGCAGGGAGCTGGCAGGAAAGTTGGGTAGGTGGGATATGAACCAGTGCCCATGTGGGATCCCAGTGCATGCAAGGCGAATGCTTTAGCTCCTAGGCTACCATACCAGGCCCAATTTAGTTTAATGGCATAGTAATAAAGTAAGACTATACATAGTTTGTATTTGGTATAAAAGTGTCTTACTATATTTAAAAGAGTACAGTTGCTTTAGTAACCATTTACATCAAAGGATGATTAGAACTGTACTGATGGTAAGATTAACTAATCCGTTTGTAATTTAAAAAATGCAACAGGTTATTTAATAGTAATCCAGAACATTTTTTATTCTTGCTGATATAATCTTAAATAAACTAGTGAATATAATTTACTGTACTTAAATTCTGCACCAAAAGAAAATGTAATTTGGTTAAAGTCAATAAATGCTGACATACGCTTTTTTCCAGCGTGTATATTTTGGGACACTTTCCTTTCAAAGTTTGCTATATGAGCTTTTGCTCTTTGTGCTTTGCAGCGTAAGTGCAGAGTAAATCAAAGTGAAACTGTGTGGTCAAATTAGCCAGATTTCAGAAAATAACTTTTAAATTATTGGCTATGAAACATGTTTCTATTCTGTCTCTTTAGGCTTTTTTCTAAATAAAATTTGTTTGTATTAAATGTGCTTGATTTCTTCATCTGCTACTGAGCCTCTTGGAGAATATTACAGGAAACACTTGACTGGCCTAGAATCATGATACCTTTCATGAATGTAGTGCATAGGCATAAATATTTCAACTCAGCAGTTATTCAAGTCTAATCCTTGAAACTCAAATTTACTTCATGAGAGCTAGATTTAATGGAATAGTGTAAAAATCTTGGATGTGGTTTTTATTTGGCTGCACTAGTCAAACTAATCAATAGAGACATTGTATTTTATAATGAAAGCTGTTACTAAGGAGTGATGTGCCATTTTAAGAATCTGTGAAAGTATGTTTGAATTTTGGTATCTCCTAATATGCTGTGTTCTAGTAAATGTGCACATAAAAACTTAGATGGTTTCTGGGTAATCTGGGTATTCTTCTATGCAGCAATATATTATATAAAGTTTATATATGGTTCTGTGTTCCTTTTTCTCTGTAAGTGAGGTAGCTGCCAAATGAAATAATGTGGCAGAGTACCAGGCATGCTTTCCTTTTAAAATTATTAATGATTCTCTTCAGATTAGTTTCTAACTTGAATTAAAAATCATGAAACAACTTAAACCTTAAATTATTACCAATATTGTGTATGATTATCAAGATTGTGTATCAGGTTTTGATAACTGAAATCCCGCACTATTCTTTGTTCTGTGTATAAACAAGTAGATGCTACTTTATCTTTTATTACCTCAGTGTCCTCTTTATTAATTGCAACCTTAAGTATGGACTTCTGAATATGTTGTGTTGGTTAATTAAATAGTAAATTCATAATGTTACATTTATACTGAATATTAATTTTGGTTTTTTTTCTTCAAAGTAGTCTTTAAGAGGTATCAGGATGAGAGCAACAGCTGTGAAGACTTTTGGGTGAACGTAATTTTTCTTTAATACTTTTGATTTGTAGACCCAAGGCTTATTCTCTTATAAATTTTGTTTTTTCATTTTCTTTATTTATAGGGACTTTTAAAATCTGCAATTTCAGACTTTACTGAAGTTTATCATTCTTTTGCAAATTTGTGTAGAAGACTGATAATCTAATCATTACACAGGAAATAAACATAGTAAAACATATGAGACTGAAGGATATTTTACTTTTATTTTGTTTCTGTGTCTCCAGAGTTATAGGCTTTACATTGAGCATGTGTATTGACACTTGTATCAGTATATTTTAAAGACTTTTATGAAGCTGAAGAAGCATCTTTCTTGAATTAAAAAATAATATAAATCTCTTTTGGTTTCTGAGTATGATAAATAAGATTTATCCATTTTTAGTGGAAAGATTTACAAAGGAGAGACAGGGAGAAAGCTCTTCCTTCCGTTGATTCACTCCCCAAGTGGCCACAGTGGCTGGAGCTGAGCCGATCTGCAGCCTGGAGCCAGGAGGTTCTCCAGGTCTCCTACACAAATGCAAGGTCCCAAGGATTTGGGCCATCCTTTACTGCTTTCCAAAGCCACAAGCAGGGAGCTGGCAGAGAAGTGAAGCAGCTGGGATATGAACCAGCATCGATATGGGATCCCAGTACATGCAAGTTGAGGACGTCAGCCACTAGGCTACCATGCCAGGACCTCTGAGTTAATTTGTGTTTAGAACAGAAAACTAATGTACATTGCCCCATGAGCTTGCTCCTCACTAGTCCTCTGTAGTTATGGGGGCTGAGAACAGCTTGGTGATGTATTTGGACTGTGTATCATCATGGATTATCAGCTACCAGACTTTTTATTATTATTTACGTAAGAACAAATTTCAGATGTAGAATTTTATTTACACTCTAGTACTTCCTTCCCTCTCTTCTCTCCACCCTCCTTGTCCTTCCTTTCTTTTCCCTTTTAATATTGGTAATAATACACTTCCCATTACTTTATTATCACAGGTTTAATCCTCTACTAAATAAACAATGAAACTTAAGTAGAAAGACCATTAACTTCCTTTGCTTCAAACTTCCAATGAATGATATATTTTGATATCTGTGAACTACATTTACTATTGATCCTAGCTTCCTGAACTTTACTGAACTTGTATTGTTGATTCTGAAATTGTATACAGTAGATTTCACCACTATGCATCTAGTAGAAGAGTGAAGTTGATCTGTCACCCTGTGAAAAAGCTCTGATGCTATACACCTTCCAGTTCCATTAAACTTGGGAACTCCTGGCAAGAGTTTCACATATTGGCTTGAAATAATTCCCTTGAATAACTTCTTGAGTAACTTCCTTGTCATTGGCTGAGAGCTCCATTCAGAAAGGAAACAAAGTACTGCAACAGTGAGTATATTTTATTTGCCTCAAAAAAAAAAAACTCCAAAACTTAAGAATTTAAAAAAAAAAAGGCTGTGGTTGAGTACCGTAGACCACAATATAAATACAAAACTCATCATTTTGGTACTATTTTTCTTTATGCCGTGTCCATCAAACTGGGAGCTTTTACAAGTGTGTTCTGAGACAGTTCACTTAATGGTGAAAGAAATTTGAAACATTCTAGGTTAAAAAAAATGAGTACATGTCAGTTGTAAAACTTCTTGAAGTCAGTAAATCAACATGTATTTTAAATCTCCATGGGAGAGATATATAGTGTGTGTAGTGCTTCTAAATTTGTTCATACAATTCTACCCTCCCCTCCTTATAGAACCTATTACAGAAAAGTCTGTAGGAAAACATACTATTTTCTTTTCTTGCTAGTTTGTGACTATTCCATGTGTAACATAGATAAAGATTTATTTTTATCTTTTAACTGTAGTTTGAGGTTTTCAGAACTTATATAGTGTGGGTTTTTGCATTACAAACAGAAGCTTCTTGTCAGGTATATCTCAAGAATCTTCCTTCCAGGAATAGATGACAAATATAGATACCTGAAATTGTATCATCCTTTTAAATTTTTCTGTAAAAATATTAATTTTATTTTACATGTAAAATAATCATTTAATTGATCCTTTAATTTTACCTCTAATTCTGGAAATCTATGTGTTTGACTTTCAGAAATGCCAATTTTGAAGATTCTCATTGTAGCTTATATTGCTTGTTGTAGTTCTCATCTGATAATCCTCATGGTGTTTATATGTTCTAGCCATAAGTTATTTTCATTGTGGTTTTTAAAAAATTTTTTAATTTGTTACTCTAATAATTTAGCCTGAAGCAGAATCTGAATTTATATGTGTGTGTGTTTTATTTTTATTAATAATGTTCTTGGTAAACTGGCACCAGTAACAACAACAACAACAACAAAAGTGTCAAGTTTATTCCGTTAGGTGTTTGGCAATCATTAAATGGAGAAGTAGTTATTCTTTTGCTGATAGGCTGATGTGCTGTCTCTGGAGCCTTTAAAAGATACTGTCTTCTATATTTGTTTACTTTTGAGTCTGAAGAGAGAGATAAAAACAGAGTCATCTGATGGTCACTGTTCAGATGCTGCTCTGACTGGTGCTGTGCTGGTAAGAACCCAGTCCAGGTTTCCATGTGAGTGGCAGGAACACCACCTGAGACATCACCCACTATTTCCAGGGCCTGCATTAGCAGGAAGCTGGAATCAAGAGTTAGAGACCAAAATGGAACTACATTCTCCAATATGGGATGCAGACATCTTGTCATCTAATGTCCAAATTCCCACACCTGAGTGGTATTTTTTTAAATTATTTAAAAAGATGATATTTAAAGTCTTCTAGAAAATAAACTCTTCACAACTATTGATCCCATCCTCTTAGTTTCTTGATACCAGTTTTTTGATACCAGTGTTCCTAACTCCCTTGATAATGTGATGGCAGAAATATTCTTATATGAAGAAACTTTCACTGTCCAAGTCCTTGTAATTATAAACAAGAAGAAAAGTTAATGTTGGATAATAGCTTTATCCAATTCAGAGGGATCATAAATAGTTAATACACATGTACTGTAAATAGGAAATATTTTTGAGTTTGATGACTAAAGAGTCCTTCCTTAGATATAGGCCTGAACATGAGAATTGAAAATGATATCCTTTGAATTCTTTTTCTATCAAAGCTTTCTTGGAAGATACATTGGTATATATAGCCAAAATATTAGAAGAGCATAAAAATGTAAGACTTATTTCCTCTCCCCACCTTCATAAAGCACCCAGTAAATATTGATAAGGCCATTGCCAAAATGAGATGGTACCAGCCTGGGAACCATGTATGGTTCTTGATTACAGTTTTACTATGCATGTTAAATGACTGGGGTAACATGAAGGAAGCCATTATTGACTTTTCAATAATCATGTTAATTTTAATAATATTTTATTGGCATTATTGTCATGCCTAAATCTGCTTGTTTTTTCCAGATTGTGTGATTAGGAAATTAGAGTCAACTCTGGTAATGATTAAGGTAGATATTGTTATATAAAAGAGGATATTGGAAGTAAATCTAGTTATGGTTCTTAGGGGCTGGAATTCCAAACTTCACGGTCATTTAATTTTGTTATGAAGTAAAAGTGTTATAGTTTCAGTATTATTTAATTAATGATGTAGGATAAAATATAGAGAATTTTAGCTTGAAAAAACAAAGAAGGCTTAAAATAATATGGAGACAGTACAATAGAGCATTTTCCCCCTCATAAAAGGATCAGCCAATAATATAAATCTTACTGTTATCAGGACATCCTAAATTTGGCCATCAGTACTGAAAAAATGTTAGACCCAGTCAGATTTTCAAGATATTAAAGTCTATTTTTAAAATAGGAAAAGGAGAGATACATCAATAGCTTTGGAGTGGTAGGATTTGTTCTACATATTTTAACCTATGCTAGATCATCGTTTTTTTCTTGTTCCCTTTTATTTCCCTTCTCTTCCTTTGTTCTCCCTTATCCAACTTCCTGTTTTATTTGTTTGGCTTTGTGAATGAATGTTTAACCATTGTGTTCATCTCAAAAATTTTGAGTGGCTGTTAACTGTATGGCTCGATATTATCCAGCGAGAGAAGACTGCTACTCAATGTCTAGTTTATTAAATAGAGAATGGCTTAAAGTTCAAAAAGCCTTTAAAAAGTTTTGGACATGAATACATTAATATTCTTGGTTGACACTGTATATGCCATAATTAGTATAAATGCTTACTTCACAGTTGGCTGTACTGATAGTAATTTTCACAACTAGAAAGTCTTTGAAGGAATGAGGTGGGTTAGAGCTTATTACAGAAGGATCTAGAAGTGACAAAAAGCTGAAAAATGTTCAACCCATTAGCCCACTTCAAATTGTATCCTTGTAGTCTTACAAAATTAGCAAAGGAAACAAAAATTTTTCTTAAGTAAAATGTGGTAGGCATGTAATGGTTAAGATAAAGTTGTTAATGTACATTGGGTTCAGAAAGTCTATGAAAAAATGTGTAAGATGAAAAAAGTATGTGCAGATGATGGCATATTTTGTACCAAAATAAACATCTTTTAGTTCCTTCTTTGTTGAACTTTTTGAGATCTGTCATTATTCCTTTAAGAAAAAAAGTATTCAAGGAACTGGGGACTGGAAAGTCTTGAAGTTTGCTATGCAAATATAATCATAAAAGACTACATTAAAAACATTTTAGACATAAGTTTTAAAAATATTAAGTTTGTATCTCAAGAAGATGACGCATACATTTTCCTGTTGGTTAAAAAGATTGAAAGTTGGCTCTGAGGTGACTGAATAAATGCATCTTCTTCCCATTCTAATGAATCTTATTGCTTTAATGAAAATAACCACATAGGAATGATGATTAAGATAGGTAGAAGTGGTCCAGAGTAGGTTATTAGTGACTTGGTATCTTGGTTCTTAGGCTGTTTCAAAAGTTTATAATGAGATGATTTAAAAAGTTCAACTCAAGCTATTAAAGATTTTTTTAAGCAAACAACTTTTAATAGTTTTAGTGACACAAAAGTGTTTTACTCTCTGAAATAAAAAGTGTTATGCCCTATGGTTCCAGTTAATTTCATATAAATGACAAACTGAAAATACCTCTGACATCATTTAATATTTGGTGACATTCTTGGACCCAAGGCTGAGAAACATTTGAGGGTTCTGTGTGCTTCATCCTGAAATGACCTGGTGAAAAGGTGTCACCAAGAGAGACTGTTGTCTGCTTTGCTTGACCTCTAAAAGAAGAGGAGAGGGCAAAGCTTGGCTTGGGCAAATCGCTTCCACCTTGCTTTCTGCCCTGCTTCAGCTCCAGGGGAGCTGGAAATGCACGAAGGAATCAGAAGACCTGGGTTCGAGTCCCGGCTCTGCTACTTACTACCTATGTGATCTTAGGTAAGTTATTTAATGTCTTTGGGTCTCAGTTTCAGTATAGGATGTTGGGACAATTGAATAATATGGCTTACGTAAGTGTGCTTTGTAACCTCCTATAGAAACACTTAAGTTTTATTACCAAAGTTTGGTCTCCTTCTATATTCTTCTGCAGTCTAGTGTCCTATGTCATTTTAGAGTAACTCAGAATGGCTTAACTCATTTGACATCTTATATGTCCTCTCTGTTTTGGAACTGTTCCCTGCATGCTTCAAAATTAAGTATTCTTAGAATGTCAAACCAAGCTGATTCAATTAATCTTCAATGTGATAGAGTGTGTATTAGTATTACCACTTCTTACCCTTCCCACTGTCAAATTTCCTCTTTAATTTTTCCATAATTGTGTGCTTAGAAACATCAAAACATCTCTAATACTTGGAAATTTAGGTGATACTGGGGAGAAAGATTTTTGTGGTGAGGAGTCCTTTAAACCCTGTTTCCCAGCTCACCTTTCAGTTACTTGGTTGAGTGGTGAAATGGAAATGTAATTTTGCCTCAAAACCTTTCAATTTTTCTCTATAAGAAAGGAGATGTAAGTCTATTCAAGTTGTAAGTTCTTCAGAAGTCTCACAGAAAGCTTAGATTCTTAGCCTGAGAAATAATCATAAAGAGATAAGGAATTTGATGGCTGTTTTGTTTGGACAGCTCGTGTTTTTTGTTTTATTTGATCTTATTTCTGTAAAGTAGTATATATGACCCTCAGCCAAACTAAATTTCTAATATCTGTCCTTTTTTGATGCTCAGTTTATAAAGTGTTTATGGAAATAAGGAAGAAAAAGAACTTTCTAGATCACATTTGGATTCATATCAGTGGAGATCCCATGATAAAAAAAGCACCAGAGTCTGTAGATCTTCTTGGTTTAGCCTTCCCCTCTAATCTAAGAATGCTTATACAGCCTATGTGAAAATAGCAGTAACAATAGCCATACACATGTACTGCTTGCCATTAATGCTGGATACCATGCAGCACAATAACACTATGCATGCCATAATTAGATTAGCTATTAAAAATTGTATTTTTTTTAGTCTTGAACCATTGAATTATGGTAAATATGGTTTCTTGCTGAAGTTGCAGTCATCTTCCTTTAACTAAAAATTAGAAATATTTAACTCTGATAGAAAGTAAATGCAAACATTTAAGAACAACTTTAAATTTATCAATTCATGGAAAAATCAGTAACTCTTGTGCTAGCAAGGATGCAGTGATATGAGTATTCTTGCACATTGCTGACAGCTATTTTAATTGCTATGCTCCTTGTGATTTTATCCCAAGACTTTTAAAACCACTAATCTCATAGTTTTTAATAGCTTCCAGGAAAATAAAAAGTGGAAAAATGCTAATTGTTAGAAAATTGTCATTAGAGAATCCCCAAATAGTAAAAAGTTGGACTACCTGAATGACTAACAATAAGTGAATGGTTAATTAGCATCTCTCTTCTGGATGAAATTTTAGAACACTGTTAAAAATTCAATTAGGTGATGGTAATATCATGGAATATACTTATTATAAGTGAATAAAAATAATTTACAGACTTGAATGAACAAACCATCAACACAATGCTTATTTTAGATTAGTAAAATAATGTTCAACCTTTGTGCTTATTTAAATTTTGAAACTTTTTGTGATTTTATATTGCATTTTTAATTGAAAAAAGTAAAAGCAAAACAATTAGTAAGAACATGCCATGACTGTTTCTGGTTTTTCAGTAGCTGCAATAAATCTTTGTTAAGTAGATAAGGATATTATCAAAATTATTATTGGAAAATGCCCTGTGAAGCTAGCTTTAGACCATTGCTATTAACACTAATCCTAGGAATATTAAAAATCACAGGCCTGCTTGAGCTCATCTTAATGCCAGGTTTTAATACATTAAATGGAAATGTTAATTAAGTACCTGAGTCATCTAAGATGTGTGTGTGTGTGTGTGTGTGCGTGTACACACAAGCATGTGAGATTCACCAGTGTTGTAAAAGTTGTGGTATTTACTAAATTGTTCATTAGGCATAAGGAGTGAATATCAGGAGAGTAAGGGAGCAAGATCAGAAATTACCTATATGATCATAAAGTTAATTTGCTTACCACCATGTGGTCCTTTTCTTATATCATTAAAGAACAGGCCATAAGCAGGAAGCTGAATCAGGAGGTGGAGTGGCCAAGGCTTGACCCGGTGTCCATATGGGATTCCAGTGCCGCAGGTTGAGGTTAAGCCTTTTTGCCAGCCTCTATACTAAGCTCTCAATTAACATTTATTTATTTAAATATAGTATTACTTCTGGATACTGTAGCCATTTCAGGGTAGTTCATTCTCTCACTTGATTTGCAGTAGGTATTACTCCATAGCATTGTTAAAAATGCATAAATTACAATGTCAGAGCATCTATCTTACTGATTTCATTGTGTACTAAAATTACAAATGAAGTAGAAAGTGCTCAGTTTTGATGTCTAAATATAAGCACTACAACTTTGACACTTGGTCACTCTAACTTTCTCCTGTAGCTTTTTGCAACTACATGATATGCGAAAAGAACTTGCACTTCAAAGTTTGATATTACATGGACAATGTATCCATACTATGTAGCCTCTTTTTTGTTTTCTTTGAAAAATGGATATAAGAACATATAACTAACTTCATAGAGGTATTCTAAGAAACACAGACTGTTCAGTAAACATTTAGTTGGAACATTGAAATGCCATATATATATTCACATACATACACATACTTAGTATAATGTTGGCTCCATTTCTGAATTCTTCTCTTTAACGTTATTGTTCACCTGCTGAAGTTGCTGTTGATTGCTGCAGCAGCAGCAGCAGGTACTGATTGAAACTTACAAATCAGAGCTTGGGTATCCATTCCAAATTACTTCTGGACAAAAACCCAAACAAACAACTTTACACCATCATCATCTTCAAAATAATTCCTTTTCCTTCCCGCTTTTTTTTTTGTTGTTGTTTAATGTTCTGTTTGAATGCAACTAATATGAGGAAGTTCTATGCTAAGACTATAAAATATAGCTAAGTATAAAAATCCACAAATCTTTTGAAAGTAAATTAGTTTCTATCACAAAATAAAAGAACTATACTCCGTTAAGCTGTTACTATTGGCTGCACAAGTATAGAGTTTCATGTTTTTCTGTATGCCAATCATTTTCCCTCCAAACTTTTGGATTCCTATGGTTTGTAACAGCCTTTATAAGTTAGCAACTTTGGTTTTAGCTCTGGCTTTTCAGCCGGCCCTGCTATCAATGAAGTTGCTGCTTGGTGTTGACAAGATTTTTTTAACCAGAACTTGGCCTTTGCATATATTGCTGCTAAACCCTTGACAGACTTTTCTTCCTTACTTCAGTGCAGATAAAGACTATCCTGCCCTTATTCAGTGATATTAAAACTGAATAATTGGATTATGGTATCATATATTTTGTACTTTGAAGAAAGGTATTTGTAAATTATTAGAATACTATGAACTGCCCTAGACTTTTTGGTTTCTCATTGAACCTTAAGTAGTAATCCTCAGTTTTGAAAATTGTTATACAATATAAGTGTCTTTCCTGATAGCCACTGACCCTTCCTTCTGTTGCAGAGAATCTATTTGCTATACTTTTTAATACACAAATGAGTGGGAGTATACGAATAGAAAAAGGAGTTTAAGATTGTGTACTTAAAAGTGTAAGTTTCATGTGAGTTTCAAATTTAAAAAGTTGATTGTTTTAATATTTTTTTGGAATGATACATATTAAGTATTTCAAAATCCAAGATAATTTTGAAGAGACTTCATGTTTTCCTAACTTGTTCTTGTTATCGTTACAGCTATAGCTATATTGGTAAAGGGAAATACTCGCACAGGAGTACACTTAGTGTGGTCAGATGTTTGTTATGTTCTTCTTTTGGATAAAATGATTAGCAAATGACTGCAAAGAATGTATAATTAGTTCCCCCAATCTCTTTTTGAGCCTCTTGGATATTTTGATTATGGAATTAGAGGTGATTCACAACTCTCAGTAAATATAACGGCCATCATAACAAAATGAATTTAATTGTATTAAAGCATATAATAACTGATTTTCCTTTACCTAAGTTAATGAAAATAAATTTGTCTGCTTTATTTCTCAAGAAAATGTGATACCACCAGTTTCATCCCCTTAGGCCATCTATCAGAATGGATTGAGAACATTTTGTAAACTTGGAAAGAAAACACTTTTGTTTTAGTTTTTGTTTTTTTAGAGAACACTTTTAAAAAGAAATACTCATCTATTGAATATTATGAAATGTATAAATTTAAGTGTATTGAGAAATACATATTTAGATAATAGGAAGGTGACAAATAACCAACGTAGGCCCTAACTGACTGTGATAATGCAGATGGCAGAGAATGTGAAGAATAGAGTTCCTTCTGTTAAAAACATCGTTACTGGTGTAACATTTGCTATATACCAGGCACCATATTAGTCTTGGTGTCCAGTTGCTGATTTAGAATCTGCATACACCTTGTTTGATATTACTACCACCATTTTATACACAAGGAAAACTTCAAATACCAATTCAAAGCCATTTGGTAACTTGTCTAAAATATGAGCTGTAAATTACAGAGCTGATATTTAGGTTTAAGACTTGGTGACACCATCGAATATGATTGTAGACTTTTCTTGTAAATGTGAATGAGGGATACCAACCTACATGAAGAGTTTTGCAGATTTAATGAAGAACATTTGGCATATATAAGAACATTTGGCATAGCAATAAGTTTGTGCTTCGTATGTGATAAATTGTTTTGGTAACTTGTCATTCTTAGTTCTCACAAATTTAAAGTAGATAACCAAAGATATATTTATGGTGAAGATACCAGCTAATACTTCTCAGCATGCTGGAAGTCATTTTTCATAGGGTAGGGAAAAACAGCTTTCTCCTTCTAACCTACTAATCCTATTATTGAATGAGTGTAATCTTAATACGGAGACTCTTATATAATTAGCTAGCATTTATCTAGTTTAAAGATTAAGCTGAATTTAACTGCTACATTTTAGATTGTAGTCCACTACCTTCTACTTCCTGTGAAGAAAAAAAAGGCTAACATATAATCACTACAACTTGGTCAGCAATACTTCATAAAATATTGTATAATTATGAGAATCTACCATTTATGTTCATATGTTGTTTTCACCCTTATTTAAAACAAAAAAGCTTCCCTAAGAAACAAAAATAATAGTAACAACAGAATGGATTATATGAAGTTATTAGTTTCATTTTATACTTTTATATTTGAACCTATATAGAGATAAAAGAATGCCAAGTAGCAAGAAAATCCTTTTCATTTTGTCAAAGCAGTATCTTTCATGCACTGCAGACTTCAACTGTACTACAATATAAAATTTTGTATTCAAATTGGCAAATAATCCCCTGTAAATGTATAATAAAATATACATGACTGTGGGTTGTAAGGATTCCTCTTGATGGCAAGCACCATATGAATGAACGGTGGTTGAACAATTGGAAAAAAAAGAAGCATTAAAACAAGAATAGTTGCCTAACAGTTATATATTACCATGTAATAGAATATTATAATGAGAAATATATGTAGTATTTTTATGCCAGGCAGACTGTTATCTGGAATATCATTCTGAGTGTTAGGCTATGTAGAAAGTAATATGTATAAAGAAAATATATATGATCAATATGATAGAGATTCTGAAAATAATGGTATCTGACAAATGATTCTAATCAATGGAATAGGAACAGGTGTAATACTTAAAGCCTTTCATATGGCAAAAGGGTGTAATACTTGTCTTAAAACCTTTCGTATGGCAAAAGAAAGAGATTTAACTAGAAAATATGTGTTTAGCAGTTCAAAAAATGCAGATTTACACTTTGTAGTAAAGGATGCAAGGCAACGCTATTGACAACCTGATGAAATTTGACCCCTTTTTGCCAGGATCATTTAGTTAAAGGAGTGCTAAGCACAAGTTTATGTGTGATGTAGTGGATGGATTTCCAGTTACAGAGATGATCTGATCACTGCTGGGGCACGTTGCATTTCTAAAACTATAGTCTTGTTAGCTACCCTGATAATTGATAATGATTTTAAAACATTTTCCTTCTGTTTCACCGAAAAGAGTAATTTGTGTGTGTGTGTGTGCAGGCATTCTTCTTACTGGTTGGTGAACTTGAATTTAGAGCTAAATGCAAAAATGGTGTTTGTTACATTGGAGCTTTACCTGCTTTAAGATTTCAGTTTTTTATTCTTTTTCTGTTTTACATTGTTTAACTCTCAGAAAAGAAGGAAAATTGTCAGCAAATTATTTAATTTTATTAGTTGATATTATGTTTTTTTCCTTGTAATTGTATATTTTATATAACATATGCCTTTTCACTGTTACTCTGCTTACTTTTTCAAATCAGATATCTGCCAGTATTTGAGGTTTGACAAGAAGCTTTTTTTCCCAACTCAGTTTCTTAAATCTGTATTAATTGCCACTGGCATAACCTATCTTTGCATCTCAGGTAGTCAGTTACATCAGACGGATTGGACTGACTCTCAGATAAAAAACAGTGTGGTATAATGATTTAGTCTTTCCTGCCAGAGAACTAATTCATTTTGGTTGCATTAGCCTATCAATTTAAGATATAAAAATGATATATAAAAGAAAAATGGTTAGCCACTTTTAGTTAGTGTTCATTTGTCCTTACCATAAGTCACTCTAAAACATATTTGATTAGTTTGACATTTTAACACGTATTTCCTCAGTTTGCATATTTGGGGAAACCATTGTTATTGCAAAGATAAATTATAGGAATTGATGTGAAAACAGGGATAGATGAACATACATATTTTCCATTATGATCATCATCATTGCCATACTTCTACTTTTTATGTACTGTTTCTAACAGGTTTCTTTGTTGCTAAACTTGCTAAAATCTTATGAGCATGGAATAAAGGGGAGAAGTTGAAAAAAATCATATTGATTTGTATTTAGCTTTTTCTTAAAATATTCAGATTTTATGAGAATAGTATCTTGTAACTTGGATTGATTGTGGTAACTCTCTTGTGCTGATTAACTCTCTTGTGTTTGCCTTTTGTTCGCTTTCTTTAAAAAGTAACAAAAAATAATGGTAATGATAAAATTAACTATGATATGAACTTAAAATTTTCTGCACATCTTAAACATCTGTAGAAATTTAAAAAGAAATCCAAGCAGCCAAAACCTTTTTCTTTTTTGCATTCTTTCTTTTCTGCAAAGATAGTTCATTTTATTTTCTACATGGACCCAAAGCAATTTGAGAAGTACTCTTAAAACAAGCTAAGTTCCTGATTTTCAGAAAAATTTGAGTCTAGATAGTTTAGATGAAGTGGACATCTATATTGTATTGACAGAATTACTCAATTCAGAGAAATAGCCAACATATTACTAGACTTTTATAGGATTATTTTGTAATTCTGGTAAACCTGTGAAGTCATTACTGTTTCATGTATGTGAGAAAACTGAGACAGAAAAGTTGAGTAACATGCCTAGAATGTTTGTGAAATCTAAATCCAAACTCAGATCTGACCATGCTAATGCCATGATACAGTTTCTGTTATGGAAATCTTTGAGCAGGTTGTGGTCTTTTGTAACGGCATTATGCTACCTAGTCTGCTGGAAAGTTTTTGGGATCTATTTAAACTTTAGCTAAAACAGGAAATGAATTTTACAGATGCACATGTTTTTTAAGGGATATACTCGGTTTCTGGGCTTCACTGTAGTGTTGTAACAAAGGTGATGACCAATAAATGATATTCAGTTTGGGGGCTGAAGTTTACCTATGTAAAATAAAATAAATGTTGCACAAGCTCACTTACATGGAAGCAGATTAGGATGATGATTTCCAGAGGCATAGGTTAGGAAGAAATGGGGGAGATGTTGGCCAAAAGCCAGAGTTTGTGCTGTGTAGGCTGAGTGCATTCTGGAGACTGAATGTCCGCATCATGACTAGTTAACAACATTGTGTTCTGTATTTAGTATTCTTTGTGAAACACAAAAAGTAACTAAGTTGATGGATATGTGAATTAGCTTAATTGTGGCCCATTTACAATTATATATACATTATACATAACAAAAAAGTTGTATACATTAAATATGTGTGATTCCCATGTCAATTATACTTCAATGAAATTGAGAAAAAAGTAAAATTAGCAATGAGAAAAATCTGAGCAAGTTCAAGAATTAGGGGAAACCATTTGAATCAAAAGGTGGAAAAAAGTACACTGTAATGTATTATAAAGAACTTCAGGTTGTACTGTGTGTCTTTTCTAATGCATGGATATTTATAATAACTTTTAATTATTCTGATCCTTGTTTCTAATCTATAAAATGTTGAGATTAAAATTCAAAGCATTTTTATCAGAATTAAATGAGAGTACATGCAAAATGCCAGACACACAGTAAAATAATTTTCCTTTTTTATTTCTTAAGTTCAAAGTAACTTCAAATGTGTTTTTAAGTGACAAAGGTTCCATAACTTTTTATCATTTGGAATTTTTTAAGGATAATGTCCTCTAATCTTTTTTTCTTGGTATTGTATTTTCCTACTTAAAATATGAATGCAACCTTTGATGGTCAGTTTAATTTTCACTAATGCCTAGGTTGCCAAAAATAACTAATTATTTTGTACTAAAGCATAGAATGTTTTTTGGTGCTAGAGGAAGAACATTGGTTAATGGTTCTGTGTTTGCTTCGACATTCATTTAAAACTTCCATTTTATTGTGTGATTTTTATTTGTCGTGTTAGAATTAGTTATCAAGATTGTGCCCTAATGGGCACACCATAGAGTAAAATCTTTGAGCTAGGCATTCAGATAATTTCATGATATCTTATGCAATAACGAATGAATTTCATTTAATACAACTTTAGAAAATAGTCTCTCTCTTTTTAAAGATTTTATTTATTTGAAAGGAAGAGTCAGAGATCAGGGAGAGAGATTTTCCATCCACTGTTTTACCCCCACCGAAGTGACAGGCACTTCACTGAGGTCTCCTACATGGGAGTGGGACCCAAACACTGGGGCCGCCATCTGCTGCTTTTCCTAGGCCATTAGCAAAAGACTAGATTGAAAGTGGAGCAGCCAGGATATAAAACCAAAATCCAATTAGAATACAAATGTCATAGGCAGTGAATTATTGGCCCCAGTAATTACAGTCTTTGAGAAATTAGAAACACATTGAAATGTCCCACAGTCCTTCTGAAACTCTGTATGATATAGAATTGAAAACATTCAGCCATACATGTTGGAATGATTATTTAATTATTAGATTTTTATATATGTTTTTCCTTTTGTTTTAAATTCGTATTTTTTCTTTTATAGCATAAAATGTATTGGTATAAATAAAGTATTGTCAAAGCTACATAAAAAGAAGCAATTGTACAACTAACTGCCTTGGGAAACATGGGGAAGACTGTTTCCCCATATTTTCTTCTGAAATTGGAATTTTATTTTCCTAGAGCTTTAAAGTTAAGATAAAGTATATATTATAAAATATACTGCGTTTGATTATATTTCATAAAACTTCCTCTTGTTAATAAAACCTCTGGGGATTTTTTTCCTAAGTATATAAGTATATAAGGTGAGTTTATATAATCAAATTAAGACTTTGGTTGGACTACAGATTTGTGTGTGTGTGATTGAAAGCCAATGGGAAAGGTCTCTGAGGTCTGCATTGCAGTGTCTTGAACAACTCACTTCTTATAATAATCAGGGACTTCCCCCACTTACTCTAGTGGATAGCAGAGGGTGAGCTACATTTGAGTTTTGACTTTTGTACTTCACACATTACAAGTTGAGAGGCATTGAAGAAAAAAAAAAAAGCAAGCTCACACATGTGTAGAAACTTCCGTTTTAATTGAAACCTATTTATTTTATATTGTGATTCTACATTAAATTCCACTAAAGTGCTGTATCCCCTCTCCCCTCAGTAAATAATAATAAAATTCAAATGTGCTGTGTGAGAACCTCTTATTACTCTCCCAGTTGTTAAATGTTTGGTCTACTCCTTGCCCTCCTTGTTCAGAAGCATACTGAAAGGCTGATTCAACTTCTAGTCTAGGTGTGGCTCTTATCTCTGAAGCAAATAATGGCTTCTTAGTAGTTGAACTGACTGCTCTTCACAGAAACCATCTAGTTTACAATCTGTGGTTCTGGGCTACCCTGAGCCCAGTTTATTTTGTGGTAGAGCCATAAATATTGAAGTGGAATGTATTTCTTACAGAAAGATTGCTGATAAACTAAGGTCCAGCATTGATAATGTGACTCTGGTGGGCATTGGGCTAAGCCAGAGTTTCTCAACTTTGTGGGCTGAATGTTCATTGGAAAATGTATAGTCACATTGCTGACTCTACTCAGTAGATGCACTAACAGCTCCTCCTACTAACATCCACCCTGGAATTACCTAATGCTCAGCTCGGTGGAAACAATGGTTCCTCCTTGAGAACCAGGGATCTAACTCAACTCTAAAGGATGCTGGCTTATATACTATGCTGTTTGTGACCTTAATGTTTGTGAAATGGATAGGCTGACTTGTAGTTTATGTCTTCAATAAGAATGCTCAGGGTTCTGATTAACCTGTTTACAGGTATACTTTTATGTCACAGCCCAGATATAAGTGGGGAATGTGTAGTTTGTGTTTTGATTTTAAATAAAATATGTACTATTTATAGATGAAGATGATAATGCAAAAAAGATATGATTTATCAAATGTATTAATAAGTTATGTATCCACCATCTTAGAGTACCAGTGTGCAGTGAGGAACACTTGCAGAGTAAGGCCAGAAAGCTATGAACAGCTTCTAGCTCAAGTTTGTGAAGGTTGTCCATCTTTGCTGCCACAGCCTTACCTGAGTTGCAAGTTTGAAGTGGCAGACTGCTGAAACTGGACATTTTAAGCAAATTGCTAGGGTAATTTTGCTAACCTCTTAAATTTTGCAATTACTACTCTAAGTACTAATAACAGAAGCCCAAGTGTCAGTTACAAAACCTCTTGATATTCCTCTTCTGATGCTGTTGAGGAAGGTTTTCAACTTCATTTTGCCACAAGTCACATTGAGATGGGGGGAGGAATTATGTCCTAACTACAGGTTTACTAAGAATTCAGCTTCCAAATTCCATCCCTCTAAAGTCCCAGTCAGCTGTGAGCAATAGCAGATCATTCCTCCAGTCATTTAGGAACCTGGGAAAGGATTCTGTTCAGAGTTCTGATGCTGATGGTCCCTCATTGGAAATTACTTCAGTTAATCCTGGTTGGAAGAATAATCTAGAGAGGCCTAACATGTTCTTTTCATGGCTATTGATCAGAACAACTATAGGCCCCCATTGGGTGTGCCTTGAGAGCACATGGTATCTCACTCCTTCTGTATATATGTATTTTGATTCAAAATGCATCTCACTCATAATTGGTGCCACAATGACTTGCATTTTTGTGGACTTTTTTTCATTAAGGAGAATAAATAATTAAATCTGGCATGAGAAGTACTCTCTTTGAATACTGGTTTAGCATTTTTAAAAATGTTAAACTTATTCATTTTATAGAGGGAACAAATTTCAAGTATTTCATATACTCAATTTTAAGGACATAGTAATACTTCCTGTTATACCCTGCCTCCTTCCTTGCTGCCTCTTTCGTCCACCCTTCTCCCTCTTTCCATTTGTGTTTTATACAGTGACATACTTTCAACTTACTTTATTATCACAAGCTTAACTCACCATTAAATAAAGAATTCAACAAGTAGTAAATAGAAAAAACATTCTTCTCATAAGTATAGACCAGAGCTATAAGCAATAATCAAATCTCTGTGACAAGCAAAGATTTGTTTACTGGTAATATGATCCTAAAAAGCAAAAACCTAGTTAAAGACATTAGCTCCATCACAAGTCTTTTGAAGAACCTGCTGTGAGGGTCAGAAACAGAATGGCTCTGCACTGGCCCCTCACTCCATTAATTGCTTTGACTTGAGAAAACCCCCGCACCTTTACAGATGGCCTTACAGGATTGTATGCCAGCTCTACTTTAGTGTCATTTTTCAAAACATGTAAAAACTTACGAACTATGAAATTAAAATTATTTCCTTGTGTTCTAAGTTTATTAGTGAGTAGCGAACCTAAAGGATAGGCTAGAAGAAGAACCAGATATTAATTTCAAAGGTAACTCAAATGATTTATTGAATTGAGCTGTTATATGAAATAGGAATGCTTGTTGGTAACAGGATTGGCCCTCAAATGCTTTGCTTAGGGATTGAGATGTTTTAAAGGCACACAGTGTACCTTTAGCAATAACTGAAAACCAAATTGTCAGTATCATTCTGATTTTGTTTTACTTTTACCTTGTGTAGAAACTTTGCAAAGATGTCAAATTAAGTGAAATAAGTGAAATAAATTTCATGGTTGGTCATCTCTGTCAAACTATTTAATTGGCTCTGGATAGTGTAGTCTGTGAGTGTTGTAAACAGAGAAGAGACAGCAGTTCAAGCAGCAGTGTCATTTCTTTGTATAAATCCATTTCACTCAGTATCTTACTTCTACTGGTATATTTTATTGGTAAGTTACAGATGTTTTGATGTTCTCCAGTCATTTCTGCACCAAGATGAGGAGAAAAATAACATTCCACTCTAATTTCTGAAACAATTTCCCATCTCCCAAAGCGCTAAATATATTCATTCTTACTCTGTTAGCATGGAAAACTTCAAATATTGTCATTTTTCATGAAATTGACAGTTCCTTTTCAGTTCTAGCCATGATATTTGATAATTACCATTCAGAACAGTGGCCAGAATAATAACTCTCTCTTTTCCTGAATACTTAAAAATTTTTCTTTTTTGCATTTTGACTGCCTCACTAAATTACAGACATAATGTCTGATGCTTTCAACCATTTTAAGATTGACTGTTAATAAACGGAGTTTGGGGGAAGAAGAGCTCATCTGGAAATTGTGTATAAAACTGACTACTGAATTATGCCAGTAGTATTGTCAAATTTCCACTCCCATATTTCAATCATAATAATCCTTTGAGGAAAACCATTAGTTTTCGGCTACTTGTTTGTTGTGTTTTACACAGTGACACTTAAAGACATAAACTAGCAATATTTGAATTTAAAGCTCAAATTCATCTTAAAAGTTTTAATGCAAAATCATAAAATTTTTCTGGTCTTCATTGTCCCTAGATCAGAGTAAAATAATGGTTCTTTCTTAATATTATACAGGATATCTAATAAAATAATAGTTGTGTCATTCCAATTATTAAGTATCATTGCTAAGAAATAGGATTTGACCTAACAGTCTTAACATCTTTGTTTCCATCAGGTAAAATTGAACAGTTTTATCTATAAAATTTAAAGAATAAAATTATTTCCTGTTATGTACAGCATTAAAGAAAAACAATCTTTGGGAAAAAAGATTCATACATAAAAAGAAGATGAAGAAAAATATGATAAATATCCAGAATCATGCAAAATATGGTGCTGTCATAATTCAGTTGGAATTTAAACTTTGTGTTTAGTAAAGAACTTATAAACAAAACAGAGGGCTAATTTTTTGTGTCTTTAATATAGCACATAATTCATAGTCCCATTAATTCACAGCATTAAAATAACAAGGTGGCAGCATTCAGTAAGAAACCAGTGTGGCTTTTGGCTATATTTTGTTGCCTCTAAATCCTCTTTAAATAAAATACTATGATTAACTATACTCTTTCTGCTGTTTAATCTGCTTATCCTAATTTCTCCATGCTGTTGAGTTGTTAGATCTCCCCATCAGTAAGAATGTGGAGAATATAATAGCTTTGACCCTTTTGATCTCTCTATTTTGCATGATGTTTTCTTTATGTGTAAATTGTACCTCCCCATTTCAATTATTTATTTTTCTCCTGTCTCTAAATGTAAGGTTCTTAACAATGTTGGAAACTTCATCAGACGAAGATAGTCTATGGACATTCTCTGGCGCCTCAACCCTTACTATATTTTATCAAAATTCCTTGCTGTGATAGATACTTACAAATATTTCCAGAATCAGCTAGAACATCAGGGACTTCATAAAATATGAAGATTTGATGTGCTGAAGCTATCTCAAGAATTTTCAATATGAAAATTTATTGATATGAGTTAATTTACAGCAACAATGATACAAAAAGAAGAAATATTTAGAATCACAAACATTCTGGAAAATTGTTACTAGAAAGCTGTTTTTTTTTCTGTGTTTTTACAATATTTTGTTAAGCGATTTGATGCGATAATTTTTTGAAAATAGTTTCTTTAAAATCAATATTCATTCTTATAGACTATGGTCTACTATTACCAAGGACCCAAAATACTTTTAACGATGTCCCTGACTTTTTGTTTTTTCCCTTTACCTTACTTCCCTCTGTTGTAACAATTGACAGATGTAGTCCCAGGGCAGCTTTAAAAGGTTTTATTAAAATGAGATCCATAAGCGTAATGTAGAAAACTTGGAGCTATTATGAACATGTTAAATCCCTGCTCTTTGCAAATAGGAGGAAGAAGGCACCTACGACCAAACTCTTGAATTCCGTAGAGGAGGTGACGGCCAGCCAAGACGATCGACTCGGCCAACCCAGCAGTTTTATCAACCTCCAAGGGCTCGGAACTAATATGAGAAGGTAATTATTGTGGTTTCCATATACAGCAAAAACACAACTCATAATAGTGTATTTTAAATGATTCTCTAAATTATATCTAGAAAGTTTTGCGATTATACCACATTTACAAAAGACTTCCACTGAACTTTTTTTCCCCAAAAGTTTTTCTAACCATTTCTTTCTATAGCTGCTGCTTCTACCAGAGGTTAAGGTAATTTTTTATAAAGAAGTAGAAAATAGCCACCTGATTTACTGAGATTTTTTTTATTGCTTAATTTTAATTCTTTCTTATGTTTTATGTAAAATGGCATTTTCTTTTTTTGTAGCATTGTGTTTCAGAGTAGTTTTAAGTTTACAATACAAAAATTATGAGGTAGTAACAGAGGTCCCATGTTTCCCTCACTCTGCTTCCTCTCAGTATTTCATATTAATATGTTTGTCACAAATGTTAAATTTAGTTTCAACATGTAAGAGAAAATATATGGTATTTTTCTTCCTGTGTCTTATTTTACATATTGTGATGTCCTCCATTTCTGTGCATTTTGCTGTAAATGACAGGATTTTTCTTTTTCATAGCTAAATATGTCATTGTGTGTGTATCCTATGTTTTCTTCTGGTCATCTGTTGGTGAACACCTTGGTTGATTACATATATTGGTTATTGTGAACAGTGCTGCTATATACTTATGGAGCAAATGTCTCTTTGATGCAGTGAGTTCATGTTTTGGGCATATGCCCAGTAGTGGGATTATTGAATCATAAGGCGATTCCATTTCTAGATTTAAAGGAATCTCCAGGCCAGCCTTTATGGTTTAGCTGGTAAAGCTGCTGGCTGTGACAAAGGCATCCCGTATGATTCTGATTTGAGTCCTGGCTACTGTATCAACGTAGCTGTCTGCTAAATGACCCAGGAAAACCAGCAGAAGATGACCCAAATGTTTCGGCCCCTGCTACCCACGTGGACGACCTGG
The DNA here is from genome assembly GCF_017591425.1 of Ochotona curzoniae. Lineage (NCBI taxonomy): Eukaryota > Metazoa > Chordata > Mammalia > Lagomorpha > Ochotonidae > Ochotona > Ochotona curzoniae. The sequence continues at coordinate 33,759,813 of NW_024466502.1, read as the reverse complement.
ATGAAGCTCTTGGCGCCTGGCTTTGGCCTGCCCAACCCTGGTTATTGCAGCCATCTGGGGAGTGAGCCAGCAGATGAATGATTGTCTCTCTCTCTCTTTGTAACTTCAGCTTTCTAATAAATAAGTAAATCTTTAAAAAGATAAAAATAAAGTGTGGCTTATTAAAAGAAAGTTACCATGTATCCTATATCTTCCAAGAACTGAATTAAAACAACATAGTGACTTACTGAAATATGTTTTGGGACCATATGTTACTCATGCAGAAGTTTTCATCTTAGAAAAACACAGAGAAAGTTGCTGTCTGAAAACTTGTCTTCAACAGGAAGAGGCAAAAAAAGTAACAACAATAATAATCAGATAAATTGAGGCATCTTATGTCGGTAAACAAACGCCTGATTTCTTAATATGTTTAGGGAAGGAAATACTTTTACTATCCTTGTTAACATTTTTGTGTATGGTTTTGAACATATTTAAAAATAGTCTTTCCATTTCAACTTTTGATATATTTCACCCTAAAAAGTATTTTGAACTTATATTTTTTTCAGTGTCCTCACGTCTCAAAATTATTGAGAATGGTTTTAGAAATTGTTCTCAATTCCTCACTTCAGCGGCTTTTTGTTTCTAAGGCTGTTACACATTGAACTTCCCTTGTGCTAAGCGACTGCTCAGTTTTTCACAACAGTTTTGGCAACTGAGTGCCTGGATCATGAGTAGTCTGAATTGAGATGTAGTTAAGGGAGACTCATTGAATTTCATACTTAGCTGAAGGAAGAAAAAGGATGAATTATCTCATTAATAATTTTCTGTTGATTTTGTTAAAAATGATCTTTAATATAGTGAATAAAATGTTATTAAAATTATTTTATTTCTACTATTTAAAGTGTGAATAGTGGAATTTTTAAATGAAGTATGTTGCATATGATTTTTTCTGTTGGACAACACTATCTAGGAATATTACATCTCTTTCCTCTCCCTCAAGATCCTTCATTGGTTAAAAAATGGATGTAGGGGATCATTTGGTGAATTAGCCTGTAGATGGAAGACCTCTCTTTTGGTCTGGGTCATTCTCTATAACTTTGCCTTTTAAGTAAACAAATAAATCATAAAATAATTAAGGGGAGGTGTTAGGCCTAGTGATAAAGACATTGATGCCTCATGTCAGAGTGCCTGGGATTTATAACCATCTCTGCTCCTTATTTCAGCATATTGCAAATCAGACCCTGTATGATAGCAGTGGTGGCTCAGATACTTGGGTTTCTGACTGTCAAGTAGGAGATCTGCATTAATTTCCTGTGAGCTCCCAGCATCAGCCTTTGCTAAGCCTGACCATCTCAGGCATTTGGGGGGCGAACAGTGGGTGGAAGCTTGTTTCTTTTTTTTTAATCTCCTGAACCCCTCATGGCTCTACTGTCATTTTTAACCTGTTTTCTAATCTTCAACTTATTACATGGTAGTCTTACAACAGAAACCTCATGATAATTGAGTTTTGAATTGTTGAACAAACCAATGTAACATGTTTTTGTTTTATCATTTACGTGTGTGTGTGTGTGTGTGTGTGTGTGTGTGTGTGTACACTTAATAATACAAAGCTGTCAAGCAAATATTTGTGTCCATCGTGTCATCTTTTGACTTTAGGCTTTTTCCAGTAGCATGCAAGAACTGGTTCTCTAGTTAGTCCCCATGAATTTTAAGCAGAATCAAAATACATGTTAGGATATTCAGTAAATATGATTGTGTAAAATTGAATGTAAACTTTTAAAATAAGCTCAATGTCTTTCTAAAGGTGAATGAAAACTGAGGATTCTCTGTCAACTAGCTTGCTCTGAGTCCTTTTAAATTACTTCAAACAGTTTTTAAAAGAGGACAAAATTCTACACCTGTTAGATATCTCAAGAGCAATGGCTGTCTGAGAGTGAACTGTGGCACTGCAGGTTTCTTTAGGGGTTCCTTTGGGGCTATTGAAGGTAATTGGATCCATCAGAACTAGACACAGAAAGAATGCAGTGAAAAATGAGTGAACGTGCCATGGATGGGAGGGACCCAAGGTCCTCTAGACTCTTCTGTCATTTCTCTCATATGTTATATATTAAGGTTCCATTGAAGATGTCCTTTGATAAATATGTTGGTTAAAGAATTGTAAGTCATAGCCCTAAAGCATGTTGTTTATTCATGCAAACAGTTCCTAGTTAACCAAAACATCACAATTTTAGTAGTTACCTGTGTTTCTTGAGTTTAAACTTTTGTCTTGGCCAAAATCTTGCTTTGGATTGTATTATTGATATGGAAATACATGACTCAGAAATTTTCTATACCTGCCACTCTGAAATTTTCTGTACCTATGTATAAAAAAATACATTTTGAAGGGAAGTTTTATTGTAGTATCATTTGAAAACTTCTTATTAAAAAATACACCCCCAAAAATCAATAATCAAGATACATGTGATCTTGGTTGATGAAAAATGTGGATTATTACATTTTAGTCCAAAAGTATGTGAGGCTATGAATTAGAATGAAATGTCTTTTTGAGATACTGTGTTTGAAAGGAGAATTCAACAATATTATACTTTTTGTTCTTGTCATAGAGTAGATACATTATTTTCTTCACAGAAAAGTGTTTTCTTATTGCTTTCTCTGTCCTAGCTTCTATTAACTTAAACATCTAAAAACAAAAAAGTATACATTATATCCAGTCACTTAATTTCCAGCAGATTTAAACATGAATTCTAATATATGCTGAAATTGTATAAGGTGTTGTTCTCTAAAATCATTTGGTATAATGAGAAGAATTTTACTTCCTTCCTTTGTTTCCTTTAAAAACAATTCTCATTTCATACACAATTTTCTATTTTGGGTACTTTGATAATTATTTAAAAATATAGTAGCTGTTCATTGTTAAATCCATAGGTTTTGATAAGAGTGTTAGGTATGTCATTTGTCTTAAATTTTTCACTTTAATAAAATATTTTTTTCAAGGGCCCCTTCCCCTAAAACCCACTCTCTATCCCCTGAATTTCTCAGTGTGGAGGGGAGAAAATTGTGTGTTCCTTGAGCCTGGTACTAAGAACAAAGTCGGTGACAGACGAGCAGGAGATAGCAGAAAAACTGGTTGACATAAGGTGGCCTCAGAGAGCAATGTGGCAAAATAGCTTGGACCTGTCTGAGAAAAACTGGTGAAAAATCAAATCTGAAACTTAAAGGGGTATAGAGCCCTAGACTCTATAAACTTTTAGTTCCTGAACAGAGCTGTGGTTGTTAGAGACAGCTTGGAAATATGTTCAGATACAGAAGAGAAAAGATACACACAGTACTTTAGTTGGTGAAATGATAAAAACACTAAACATTTGGAGAGGCTTCTGACATGACTGGAGTCCTACAAAATAGGTTCCAATTATTAGGCAAAGCCATGAAAAATAACTTCAAGGCTCATCATTCATGGTAGAACAGAGTCCTCTGCAGATAGACAATGTATAGGCAGAAGGAAATGTAAAAAGAACGAAGTGAACTCTAGAGCTTGTGTTTCTTTATAACTACAGTTCACTGGGTAAGCTTGTGGTTCTTGATGACTACATTACAGTGTGTGGGCAAAAACAGTGCATATTGGAAACAACTATTAGTTGTAAGGAGTTTCAGATGCACAATTTGAATTTGATGTGTTTGCTGTTATAAGCTTCCAGATAAGACAGTAGTATAATCAAGATTAAGTTTAAGAAGTATGACTTGTTGAGCTATCAAGACCACTTAAGTAACAACACCTTTGGAATACTCTCCCCACATTGTGGTCTCTAAGGTGTTGTCAGGAGACCATTCCCCCATTCCTGGGTGCTGATGTGATTTGACAGCAAGAAATGATACTCTTCCCTTACCTCCTCTGCAGATACAGGAGAAATTAAAAGAGAGAGAGAGAGAAACTGAAACATTTGTCCCACTCATTTTCCTCTTTACCTGACCCTTCTAAGTCTAATTGGAAGCCCACATAGACATACATCTCTCTCCATTATGTAAGCAATATTTTTAAAAGCCAATTAAAATTAAATTAAGTGTTGCTGTTGCGTTTCAGATAGTTTACAACATCAAGAGGAAGAGTCTAAGAAGCTACTGCACTAGCTAACTTGGAGAGTGACTGAGCGTTGTTAACTCACTTTGAGCTTCATTTTTTGTTCATTTTTTGGTGAATGGTCTTCATACTTTTACATATTAGTCAGAAATATTGAAATCAGTAGCTAAGCATAGATTGATGTGTTGATTATGATGACTTTGTTTATTTTCAAAGACCAAATTTGTAATACCATTGAAAGATATGTATTTAATTTTTTATTGTTATTTGTTTTCAAATCTGGTCTGATACAAGGTATTTCAAGTGCAAGGCAAATACTTACTAGGTAACAACTGGTCAGAACCCTGTCATGCTAACAGAACAGGAATCATGTAAGGATAATAGTACTCAAAGGTCTTTATTTTCTAAACAGGAGATTGTTTATTTGCAAGACTTATGAGATGTTCATATACAGCCAAGGGAACTCTTCCAATCCCTGTTTATTCACTCTTTTCTGCCTGAAGCTAAATTAGGACAGAAGCAAGGAATCTTTTCCCATTAATATTACCTCTTACTGTTGAAACCACGGAAGTGTTTTCACACAAAGTGGTACATAATGAAAGTGGAGAAGGGGCAGAAGAAGGTGACAGACAAAAATAAATTGATTGTGGACTAACACAGTTCAGCGACTCTCCAAGAGAACGTGGGAATGGATAGAATGAAGATAGACATAGCTTCCTCTATTGTAAATTACTCAATCCAGAAATCTTCAGCTTGCTGGCAGTAACTAACAGTGGTAAATAAGTACTTTAGCAGTTTATGAATGAAGGATTTTTTTTTAATTTGGCCTTTTTCTTTACACATTGCTTTTTTAAAAATTTTACTTCTTTTTATTATTTATATGACATTTCCATAGGCCCTGTGATTTCCCTTATCCACTCCTAAACATATTACTTTTTAATGTTGACAAACTAAATAACTGTGTCCACATTATTATTCTTGATAGCTGCTCATATTTATACATAGAGTTTACATTTATGGATGAGTTTGGCAAAAGTATATCTTGAAAAAGTGTTTTAAAAGTTAACCTGAGGATCCCATTTGATTTTCTTTCTCTTATAAACAGAATCTTTGCGAAGAAAGGAGCCGTTGCCTGACCCATCCCAATCAGCCTGTTGAAGATTTCCATTTCCCTACAAATTAAGGTGCAATCGTGGTGGATATTATTATGTGAAGAAAGAAAAACACAGATTTTAAGGGGAAAAAGACTCAGCCTACACAAGGAGCGGGAAAAAGTACTGAGTATAAATAAAGCAAATAAAAACCTTTTACATATGCTAGGAAGTTTTTCTTCTGCCCTCAATAAAATCATTGCAGCATTATATGCATTGCTTTACTGTTTTATTTGCTCTAGGTTCTTTCTTGTACATCTAGTGTTAAACCCATGCTAAGAGCCTTCTACAAAATAAGTTTTAGTCTACTGAAGCTTTGCGCTATAATTACAGAAATAAACTGACTTTCACAGATTGCCACATTTCTTGCCAAGACAACTCAAAATCAATAGCAGTTGTTAGGTAATAGCTGATAAATATAACTGAAAAGGTTTGTCTATTTTTTTTTTTGCATGTAGTTTTTATAGGACTCAGCTTTTTCCAGTGTAGTTAAATACACTTTTAAAATGCAGGACTACCTCTTATAAAATTTACAGTGTAACTTCCAGGATCCATTTGGTTATAACTAATAGAAAACTCAGGGGACCAGTGTGGCGGCTCAACAGGTTACTCCTCCTCCTGCAAGTGCTGTCATCCCACATGGAGTGCCTGTTCAAGTCCTGGTTGCTCCACTTGTGATGCAGCTCCATGCTGATGGCCTGACATAGCAGCAGTGGATGGCTCAAGTCCCTGAGCCTGTGTGGGAGACCTAGAGGAGGATTCTGGCTTTGAATCAGCTTCATTCCAGCTATTATAGCCATTTGGGGAATGAACCAACTGATGGAAGATCTTTCTCACTCTCTTCTTTCTATAAATCTTCCTTTCCAAAAATAAATAAATCTTGTGATTTTTGTTTGGGTTTTTTGAAAAAAAAAAAAAAAGACTGCCACTAGCTGAAACACTAATAAAGGGAATTACTTACTGACTTTCCTGCCAGAAATGCAGGCGGCTTCAGGATTAATGCAGTCCTTGGTGACTGAACTTTCAGAGATGCGATGAAAGACCCTGATTCTTTGCATCTCTCATTTCTGCTTTCTCTGCGATCAGCTTGTACTGCAAGCTACACCAAGTGAAAACAAGATGGCTTCAAGCAACTTCTGGAACTCTGACTCCAGTAGCATTACTAGAAAAGAAAAGGTTTTATTCCTTAGACCCCACTGACTTGTGTTGAACTGACTTTTCCTTTTAGATTCCAGTAGGTCCAGCAGGATCTGTCAATTATTTGGGGCCTGAGCCAAGTGCCTGAGCCTCAACAGTGAGTTGATCAATGGGACAGATTGAAGACAGGTGGAAGAAATGTATCTTACAAGATCCATACCACAAGAAAAGAGTGCTGCTAAATAGTGACTGTGTTGTACAGTGAACCGATTGAGCTACAAACTCTAAATTTAATACCCAGACACCTGCTTCTGACAGTCTTAGCTTTATGAAGCCAGAAATGAGCAATTAAAAAGAAAAAACAAATGAGAAGAAGCAAGGATGAGGGGGAAGAAAAGACAATACTATGGCCAAAATAATAAGAAAAATACTTTCTTTGAAGGAGAGGGTCTTAGACATTCTCTCGGTAATTATGCATGTAATTCTTGGCTTTCTTTGTTTATTGGTGCACAGTTCATAATAGATGCAGCTAACAGTGTTTTCCCCTTCATTTGTTGTTTTTACCTTCACTGTGCATTGTAATCAACTAAGAATTAATAATGGTTGTGGGCACTGGTATTCTTAAGAAATACATAAATGATTGCAATTGGTGACCTAGACTGAAAGTCCGGAGAAAGGCACATGATAGTTTTGAAGAATTTGACAATTAATTTTAAGGGACAAGCCCAAAGAACTATACTGAGGTTGGAAGCTCTTCAAACAGCACTTACTCTCTGCACTTGCTTGAAGGGGTTAATGATACCCGATACTGCATTAAGCTTATAATATATTATCAGCTGCATTAGTCATTATTATTACTGAACAGTCCCTAACACTAGTTCCATATGGGAATGATTGATCTGTGATTTTACCAGAAAACAAGAAAAGCTTCAAATGAACAGCAGGTGAGGCCACCTTATCTGTACTGCTGATTGTTCTGATAGAACAAAATGTACCAGGCTAAATACATGAAAAAATAAGTTCTACTGCAGTCCTCTATTAGCTATTTAGGCAGAAACAGGCCTGAATGTGTGGATGGTATGTGAAAAAAACAAAATAATTACCACTATTATCCAAGGCTTTTGTAATGTGCAGCACTTTGCCAGATATTTTCCATTCCTTGTCTCACTCAGTCCTCACACAGCTCTAAGGGACATGCATTACCATCTCCATTGTACAGCTATAGCTGCTCATGTCCTCCAGAAAGGTTAAGTCACATGCCACCTCTCCTATCCACACAGTGGAGGTGTCAGAGCTGGGAGTGACAGCAGACAAGCTACAACAAGTACCCCTAAAGAAGACCCCCCAAACCCTACAATTCAGACACAACAGCAGGGAAGATATTCTCTCTTTTCCTCTCCTATTTTTCTGCTTAGGTTTGGTTCGGTTTGATGATGGGGATGTTCTGCTCTGGTAAGTAGCAGTTCAGGTTTGTTTTAGGTTTGTCCTGGCCATGAAGTAGGGTGTTGGTCATGGTTTCCTCTTCCTCGTTCTCTGACAAGTGGGTCTGTCTCATGGCCTCCTCCTGCCTTCTTGTCCTTTCCTCTCCTTCCCTTTCTCTTCCTTACTTCAAATCTTTGCTTTTCTATATTTATATTTATTTTTATACCTAAAGCTCTTTTTCCTCTTTTGAAAAAATTGTTTTATTACTGTCCACAAGCTAATGTTTTTCTGTAATTATTTTCTGTATTATTTATTGAGCTGTGCTCTAGGCATTGTGTTGTAAATAACACCAACATAATCTCGAATTTCAAAGGCCTCATGATCAAGCTCCTTTTACCAACTTAGTGTCTACATAATAGCCTTTTATGTTCCTGTTACTTCTTTTTTACAAACATTATGTCTTTAATGTGTTTTCCCTGATGCTTATCTTCGCTGAATTGCTAGTCCATCTGGAGATACTGTATAGTTAAGCTTGTAAATGCCAGGATCCCACATGGGTGCTTGTTCTAATCCTGCCGGCCCCGCTTTCCATCCAGCTCCCTGCCTGTGGCCTGGGAAAACAGTCAAGGACGGCCCAAAGCCTTGGGCCCCTGCACCCGTGTGGGAGACCCGGAAGAAGCTCCTGGCTCCTGGCTCCTGGCTCCTGGCTCCTGGCTTCAGATTAGATTGGCTCAGTTCCAGCTGTTTCTGCCATTTGGAGAGTGAATTAGTGGACAGAAGAGCTTCCTCTGTCTCTCCTTCTCTCTGTCTTTCCAATAAAAACAAATAAATCTTTAAAAAGTGAATGGGCTGCTACTATATGCAGCAACAGAGAGAAAATCTCAAATTTCTTACATTCAGTAAGAGAGACTAAAATTCTGGAAGTAGAGGACATACCAGATCATTCATTAATGTGAAACAATAAAAAATGCACAATAGGATGAGGATTTGGCACAGCGTTAACATGTCATTTGGGACAGCTTCATCCCATATTGGAGTGCCTGGGTTCTGCTTCCCGTTCGAGGTTCCTGCTAATGTGCACCCGGGAGGCTGCGGGTGATGACTCAAGTACTTGGGTCCCTGCCACACATCTGGGGGACCTTGATAGAGTTTCACAATCCTGGTTTAAATCTGGCCCAGCTCTGCAAATCACTCATATTTGGGAAGTGACATAAGAGATGGAAAATCTCTCTCTGCCTTTTAAAAAGTAAAAGTTACCTTGAAAGTGAATAACCAGTACTCAGTAATCTACAATGACAAAAGCCAAATCATGGAGTGTTTCTTGAAGGTGGGGCAAACAATGATTGCTTAGAGGGGTAAGTGTGAGGGAGGAATTATCAAAGACACTAGGAAACTTTCTGGGGCATGATAATATTCATGATCTTTGCTGTAAAGATGTTTTCATGGGTGTGTATGAATGCCCCAAATGATCAGATTTAACATTTAAAGTATGCATTTTTTCTGTATAACAATTAGACCTCAATAAAGCACCTTTTAAAAAAGAGCAACAGTTAATCTAATGAGAAGGCTGTAACTTTAAACTCTTTAATGGGTATGGTAGCAATATATAGACAAGTTAGTGTCTTTGTTTAAAAGTGTTTGGGCCTGGTGCGATAGCATAGCAGTTAAAGTCCTCACCTTGAACATGCCAGAATCCCATATGGTCACTGGTTCTAATCCTGGCAACCTTGCTTCCCATCCAGTTCTCTGCTTGTGGCCTGGGAAAGCAGTCGAGGATGGCCCAAAGCCTTGGGACCCTGCACCCACATGGAAGACCTGGAAGAGGCTCCTGGCTCCTGGCTTCAGCTTGGCTCATCTCCAGCCATTGCGGCTGCTTTGGGAGTGAACCATTGGACGCAAGATCTTTCTCTCTGGCTCTCCTCCTATCTGTGTATCTACCTTTCCAATAAAAATAAATCTTTTAAAAAATGTTTAAGATAAGAAATAATAAAACCCATATATAATGCTTTCAGAGATATGGAGTCTTTAAGTTAATGCTGTTACTCCTGAAGCTCTTGATTCTCAAAGGACAAATAAATAGTTATAGTGATTATTTTGGTTGTGTTACTGCAGTGTTAAGATTAACTCTTCTTGTGGCCTTACAGGTGTACGCGTCTATGCACACCTAAATTTCCTATTGTTAAATCTATTAGGAGACCAGGCATCTGTTTAAGGGGTTTTTTTTGTTTGTTTGTTTGTTTTGGTTAGGAAACATTAGCCCATCAGAGCCCTTTCTGTTTGCTTTCTTGGTTTATTTATTGTGCAATTTGCAAGTATTGACAAAAATAACTCTAGTACCTAATTTACTACTTAATAGGCACTTGTTTTAACTTCATAACTACTTCATATCCTTTGGGAAAATACAGCTCATAGATTATTAGCTTTGGTACCACACTCTGAATTCTTCTAAATTTTAAGTGGCATTTGTTCAAGCATGAAGTAATTTCTTCCTCACCTGTTTTGCATTAGATGTATTAAACATAAAAATGCTAATGTTAATCCTTGTGTAGCAGTATTTACGCAGCATTAGAACTCCTCTATTTCTTGTACTTAGGTTTTTGTTTTTAAATATTTCTTTTATTTATTGAAAGGCAGAGTTAAAGAGAGAGAGAGAGGAGAAAGAGTGATCTTTCATCCACTGGTTTACTCCCACAAAGGGCAAAATGGACTAGGTTGAGCTAAGCTAATAATGTCAGGAGTTTTATCCAGATCTCCCAAGTGACTGAGAGGTCCAAGAACTTGGGTCATCTTCCAATGCTTTCCCAGTTGCATTAATAGGGAGCTGGAATAGAAGTAGAGCGGCTGGGACTAGAACTGGTACCCATATAAGATTCTAGTGTCCCAGGTGGCAGTTTGACCAGCTATACCATAATGCTGGTACCTGTACTTAGTTTTTTTTAAAGACTTACTTATTTTTGTTGGAAAGTCAGATTTACAAAGAGAAGGAGACACACAGGAAAGATCTTCCATTGGCTGGTTCACTCTCCAAGCTGATCCAAAGCCAAGCACCAGGAGCTTTTCTTCCAGGTCTCCCACATGGGTGTAGGGTCCCATGGTTTTGGGCTGTCCTCGACTGCTTTCCCAGGCCATAAGCAGGGAGCTGGATGGGAAGTGGAGCAGCCAGGATTAGAACTGGCATCCATTTGGGATCCTGGCAGATGTGAAGTGCAGACTTTAGCGTCTAGGCTATTGCACCAGGCCGTACGTAAGTTTTGTACACTAAAGAAGTGGCTACTTTATGATAGCCTATTGTTTTGGATTCATAACAAGATAAAACTCAAACTCTCAGATGAATCCAGTTATAACTGATAATGACATGTTGAAGATTTTTATAGACATTTATACGAAAATCCATTTTTCCATGTTTTCATGGTTTTCAGCCAAATAATCCTTTTTACATACAATTCTTTCAGATTCTTTGTTGGGAAGTCATTCTGTGCTCCAGTTAGTAAAGAGTCCCTAGGAATCTTAGGCTATTTGCTATTCTCTTGCTAAAGATCTTGAGGTTAATTTCTTCAAGGAAATTAATTTATTTAGGATCAGAAAATTGTGCTGTGAGTTGCAAATAAGCTTATATGAATCTAGTGAATTTCAACAGGAATTGTTCTACTCATGCCTTACCAATACCGCTGCTTGGAAGCTGATTCTTGGATCTTCCTTTGCAAATGGTTTCTGCAGTAAGGTCATGCCCAGTTGCTCAGTTAGGTTTTCCTAAATTCAAGTGTATGTACTTTAATGCCAAATTGGATCCTTTACTTAAATTTTAAACACTAATAAAACTATCATACTGCCACTATAAACAATGAACAAATAAAATTACTTATTGATTCACTCAAGCATGTGGGTAGTATAGTGGAAATGTTTTTAATTATTTAGAGTTCTCCCTTTTCTTGACATTGTGTTCTGCAGATGTTCAGCCACAGATTCCTACTATATTCTTTATGTGTTTATTGAAGAGAGAGCATAGAATTATGGATGAGCTGGGAAAAAAGAAATTATTGTCTCTTAGCTTTGGGACTTGAGTTAGGCAGAGATTTCCTAAATCTTTATTTTCTCATTTAGGAAAGGTATACTGCAACACTAGCTACCTTGTAGGATTACTAAGTGAGGAAGAAAGGAGCAACCTCTGCCACACACTGAACAAATGTTCTAACCTGTAAGTGATTTCACATAGCATCAACATCACACAAGATCATAGTGATTATGGTGAAGCAAGAAAAATCAAAATCATTCCATTTTTCCCCCCAGTGCACATTTTGACGACCCTCTATATGATGTTTTTCCCTCCAAGGGTTTGCTGCCTAGCAGCCTGGAGCCTGCTAGGAAGAATCAGCCAATCCAATGGAAACCTGATCAGTCACTTGACTGGTCACCTGTTGCTTCCTGGGGCAATCATAGTAAAGACTATTCCTTGCAATTCCCTCATTCCCTTTCTGCCTGAGAGCAACTTCAATATTCTATCCTATGTCCCAGCATGGGTGGCATGCTTGATCTTCCTAGAAATTATGAGTAATAAACTGTGTTTTCAGTTTATTGACCGGTTGTCATCTCCAAAATTCAGGCACACTTTGCAAAGCCTTCTTTTAAAAAGTGCATCCTTAAAAGGAGGCAATGAATGTAAAATTCTGTAACTGAAAACATTGAAGTCTCAGTGACATTTTCTTCATTGTGATCTAATTCTTTCCTTGTGATTCATTGGCTTACGTTGGTCAATTCATGCTTCTCCTAGACCAGACCTGAATAAGTGAAAATCAGACTTTATTGGAAACGTTTTGTGATGTGACCTGGAAAGCAGAGGGAGCCCATCAATGATGATAAAGAAGAAAGAACTCAATAATCACATGGAAGTAGCGGGAAGAGATAGACAGAGTCCTTGAGTCCTCATCAGTTCCTGGTTTATGCCTACGTCTCAAGTCTATAGATACTTCTTTCTTTGGATTTCTTAGGATACTCCATAATCCCAATCAACCCCAACACAATTTGCTCAAAGGAGCCTAAGGCAGTAGCTTACAAGTAAAAGGATTTCCTGTAGATGTATATAATTAATAAAGAATATATTAAACAGGTATGATAATTCTAATTTACTAAAAAATTGGTAGTATGTTGTAACTATGGGAAAATTTTCTTTGACATTTGTTTTCTACTTTCTGTGTTGATCTGCTGTTGTGCTTTTCTGAGTTTTATTTGGGATCACACAGACTTTCTATCACTCATTTCTGCAGAATTTCATTAGGACACTTGGGTAAGAACTTGCTGTCTTTACCACAAAGAGCTGTTGCTGGGCCCAGCGCGATGGCATAGTGGTTAAAGTCCTCGCCTTGCATGCCCAGGATCCCATGTGGTCACTGGTTCTAATCCCGGTAGTCCCACTTCCCATCCAGCTCCCTGCTTGTGGCCTGGGAAAACAGTCAAGGACGGCCCAAAGCCTTGGGCCCCTGCACCCAGAAGAGCTCCTGGCTCCTGGCTTTAGATTGGCTCATCTCCAGCCATTGCGGTCACTTGGGGAGTGAATCATTGGATGGAAGATTCTCCTCTCTTTCTCTCCTCCCCTCTGTATATCCTCCTTTCAATAAAAAATAAATAGATCTTAAAAAAAAAGAGCTGTTGCTACTGCTGCTGAAGATGAAAGATCAAAGGGGTTTTGTGTTTCTTTTGTTTCCATTTATTTGTGAATTGTGTTGCCCTTAGTGGAGTTGTTTAAATCTCAAGACTTTGAATCTTTCACAATTATACTTATGTGTTATTTTTTCCTAAACACCAAGACAAAAACACAACCACCATATTTTTAATCTGATATAGAAAAGAAAATAAGAATATATAAGATGCAAAAAACATAAATTTCTGCCTTTTTGGATTTGTGTTTTAATGTGTTGTATTTTGTTTTCAGAACCCTGTAGCTGACAATTTATTTCATTCAATTTCTGAACAATGCTTGCCACATTCCAGAGGTTAGCAAAAGCCAGTCCTCATTGTCAGACCACTCAACCAAACAAAAATGTGGTTGCTTGGTTCAGAAAACATCTCATTTTATTTTATTCCCCCAAATCAAACACAATAATAGCTGTGTTTTCAACAATTGGTTCACTCTTGGACTCTAAGACATATGAAACCTTGCTTTGTATTTGTTGTCATGATGAAAGAAGATGGTTTCAGGACTCCCTGGCTGAGTTCTCTTTGGTTAACTATTCCATGTCTGTCTGTCTGATCACGTTCCTACCCCAGCCAGGAAGAGGATATTATTTTAACAGTCTTGAGACTTAGGAATTACGCCTTTCTCCTTCTTTTTCTTTGTGTATATATTCTTCTATTTTTAAAGATTTATGTATGTATGTATGTATGTATGTATTTTGGAAAGGCAGATTTACAGAGAGAAGGAGATATATAGAGAAAGATCTGTCCTCTGGCTCACTCCTCAAGTGGCCACGATGATCTGAACTGATCTGATCTGAAGCCAGGAGTCAGGAGCTTCTTCTGGGTCTCTCACACAAGTGCAGAGGCCCAAGGCTTTGGGCCACAAGCACGGAGCTGGATGGCAAGTGGAGCATCTGGCATGTGAATCAGCATCCAAATGGGATGTCTTATTGGACTGGATGGGCATGCTGGCTGGTGGTAAAAATACAGCCTTCCCTTTTATGCCTTTCCATCTTTCAAATAAAATAAGAAATCACCATGAACAGTTGGAATGAAGTGAAAGAAGTGACAGAAAGGACCACAGCGAATATTCCCAGGCAGATCAGTTTTATAAAATTAAAAATAAAATTTGAGTTCTAGAAAATGATTCCTTTAAACTGCTCATGTCTCCCAGATGTGCAGGCATCCCTTTGGAAAAACTGATGCTATGGTTTGAGGCAGTGATTCCTCACCTTCAGCAACCACCAGAATCTTCTGGAAAGCTTTTAAAATGCAATGGTCAGCTCCATCCTGAGGTGTCCGATTCTGTCCATTTCTGCTCTCTTCCTGGGAATGTGCATTCTAATGCCCACTAAGCTGACCATGATGCCCATGCTGGTGGTCATGTTCAGAAGCAGTTTGCTCATACGAACTGGTAGGGAAAAAAAGCAAAAAACAAAAAAGAAGTCAAGATTCAGAGTATGAGGACAAACAGGAGGCAATTTTTCTCCCCCATGTCTTTTCCTAAAATAAAAAAAATGTGTTCAGAAAATTTATCATTATAAGCAAGTACTCATTCTTCTCTTAGAAATGAACAGGAACCTTCAGAAATCAAGAGATGACCCGCCTATGCTTTCCTTTGTGACATGTAACCACCAGGAAAGCCCAAAAGCCCACCTCTGTCTACAGGAGGGCTGGTGCCTAATGTTGGTTGGAAACTTGCTCCAAGCTGCAAGACTGCCACCTGTCCTGAAGAGAGGAGGTTTGTTTTCCCTCTAGATAAAGCACACCAACTCACAGAAATGGTTGCTGTTATTACCCGGAGAATCAGGGATGAGTGACTGCTGATAAACGGAGGTGTCCAGACCGGCTGACTGCAGGACCAGCTCTGGGTTATCTTGAAGGACACGCATGCAAAGGCTTGTATCTAACTGACTCCGTAAAATGGTAAAATTGCTCTGTTTCTTAGTCTATCACAGCCTGGTTTCATACGTGTTCCATACTGGAACTGTTTGTCTCTGCGCAGGTTTTCTGGACCGAGGGCGGATGTTTAACGCAAAGGTAGCTTACCACAGGCTCCCCAGGAGCACTGGTGAACTTGGTAGGACGCAGTGGAAAAAGCAGAGCGCTAGAGGAAGCTCGGCTCAGCTACTTCCAAGCCCATACGCTCAGCCATGAGGGTCCCTTTAGGATTACGTTTGGTCCTCTGACCTTGACTTCGGTCCCCCGGGCAGGAGGCCCTTGGTCAGCCAATAAATGCGCCGCCTGTCAGCCCTGGGCTTGCCCGATAGCTTTCCCCGTCATTCCTAGAGTCTCGTGGGAGGCTTGTCCTCGGCCTCTCCACGACACCGCCCCCGCCGCTACAGGAGCGTCCCCGCGTGGGATTGGCGGGGAGGCCTGGGAGGAGGGATGGCTTCTCAGCACTAGGCTCGGCCACGCTCCTCACAGCGCCCCGCGGCACGCGCCACCGTCTTCTCTAGGACACTTCTCTGTTCTCTCCGTCCTTTATCGAACGGAGGAAGACCTTGCTTTTACCTGGCTCCCTTGGCAGGCATCTGGAACCAGGCCAGGGCGGCCGTGCGGGTCAGGTGGGTGCCGTCCTGTCCTGGTGGCGTTGCTGCTGAGCCGCCTCTCGGGCTCCACCTGGCGGCTCCCAGGGCTGCGCACCAGCCCAGTGGGGCGCCACCATTTTGTTTTGCCGGCTTCCTGATTTGCCTTGGGCCTGGGTCCTGTCACAGCCGGAGAAACGACGAGAAGCAGCCAAGAAGACGTTGTCCTCTGCTGCCGCTGCGAGCTGCCCGCCTCCGCCTGCCCGTCCTGGACGTGGCCGCGGCATGTCGGCCTCCCCTGGATCCAGGCTGCTGTCCTGTCGTGGTGAGCTCCTGGGCGCCGCTCCGTACTGAAACGCGGCAGTCGGCAAAGCACCAGCTTTAAAGATAGATATAGGAAATAGTTTTCCAAATTTTTATCTCAATTTTAACATTCATCAAGATTCCAAAAAAAAAAAAGTTTAGTTTGTTGTGAAATTCGCGGCAAATTCGTCTAGCATCGAAGACTCACCTGAGGTAATGTGAAGCTTTGCATAAACCGCGTCCCACTTCGTGTCAGGAATAACGTATCATGGGCACAATTTCTTCTGAAGATTTAATTATTTTATAGACAAAGTGACAGAAATAGATATCTTCCATTTGCTGGTTTGCTACCTAAGTGCCTACAATAGCCATGGCTGGGCCAGGCCAAAGCCAGAAGGCCACAGCGCCTCGCCATCTCCCGAATGGGTGACAGGGATCTCAAGTATTTGTGATATGGTCTTTTTTTTTTTTTTTCTTTTTTTCTTTTTTTTAATGTGACAACTCAATTTTGTTTTACTCTATTATTTTATGACACAGTTTAACAGGCATTGGAGTCCCCCTCCCACTCTCCCCTTTGTTCTCCCCCCCCCAGTCTTTTACTGGGTGTCTTCCGAGTACCCTCAGTGGTCCCTCATACTGCCATTGAGGTGTCTCCCAACGATGTAGGGACTTACGTGTTGTTTCACCTCTGTTTCTAGCTATGGGCGTATTTATTCCTGCTGCGCTTCCATTAAACCTTCCCTCTGGTTGAGAGGGGGGAAAAAGGAAAGAAAAAAAAGAAAAAAAAATAGTAAAATGAAATAGTGAGCCTTCATCTCCGTGGTGTAGTCGAACTTAGGCGGCAAGTTCAGGGTCAAAAGTTCAGAAGCCACATCTCCCCAAATGTGTTAATTCTTCGTGCCTTTGTGTACCTCAAAGGATACTTACCCCTCATCACCTGGGACCTGGGGGTTGGGGTGTGATGGGTGTGGTGGTGTTGTGTAACCTTCTCCCCTTTAAGCTTCCAGGGCTCAAATAGACACCCAGACAGGATGTCAGCACCACAGGTAGTGGCCTTACCCTGCATCTCAGAACATAGACCCCCCAGCTGAGGGATCTTTATCTTTGCAGGTCCGGGAAAGAACTGATAATATTTGCTGGGTGAATTATAAGAGCAAATAATACTACTTTACAAGCTCAAATTAAAATCTCCTACATGTATATTTTAAATACAAGCTAGGGCAGAAAGAGCCAGGCATTTTTGAGGACTAAATAGAGACTTACTGTCTTTTGAGAATATATTTAGTATGGCACTTTCTAATACAGTACATGAAAAATTTGGTTTTTATTTTCCAAGTTGCAGTTTTACTTAAAAATATGACATTTTAAATGAACTGTTTTCAAGTGGTTAAATATGCAGTTTACATTTCTCATAAACCCTAATTCCATTTTAAGTTATGTAGGGATAAAAAATAAGTTTTACTTTCATGTTTACTGTAAAATCAATTAAAGAAATTCAGATACCCATGAAAATATTGCAGATGCTAAAGTTAGGGAAATACAGACCAATATCTTTGCTGTACTTCAACATGCTTAAGCCAAAGTTTTTCCACTAACACTGTTGTATTAATAAGAATAATGGAGATGTTCATGAATCTGTGCTTTCATCTGCTCAGTTATTCGTCCCTTCATGAATTCATTTACCATCCCATTCATCCATTCAGCATTTATCCATTTATCATTTTATCCATTTGTTCATAATACCAGTCACTAATGTAAACTTTCTATCATCTAAAATTTTTAATTAAAAAAAATAATTGAAAGGCACAGAAGAACAGAAATACCATACAAAGCTGCCATTTGCTAGTTTATGCTCCAGCTTCTAGAAAGACTCAGTGGTTGGCCAGACTGAAGCTAGAGTGGTAGGGATTCAGTTATTTTCTGTCTCCCATGATGCACATTAGCAGGAAACTGAAAAATAAGCAGATCTGGGACTCAATGCTAGATATTCCACTTTATAAAACAGGCATCCCTAGTAGTGACTTTAGTATACCAATCTTACTTCTGAGACTCTACTATGTTCAAAAAGCCTTACTATAATGAATTGTCCTGCTCAAGCTTGACAAAGCATGAGATGTGAAGCAGCTGAGAACAGGAGATGCTTTTGACCTTGGAGGTGGCATCTAGAAAGATAGATAATCTTTCAAGGAAATAGAAGACAGCGAATAAGATCGTCCTGGTTCGGGTTCTGTCACTACTCTACCAGCTTGAGACTGAAAGAAAATTCCTAACACCCCTCAAATTTTAATTTGCGGGCCTTTAAAATGGGAGATGTTATACTATTGCTTCACAAATTGGTTCAGAGGATTCAATTAAGATAAGCAAATCACAATACTTTGTATATACTTGGTGGTCAATGAATTTGTTTTATTCCCTTCATCTGATTTATCTTCGATCTAACATATTTTTTTAAATACACGATATATCTGGCTCATTTGGTTTAGGGAACATATAGGAAATGCATAGAGCTGTGATAAGACACTGAAAGATGAGTAATTCAAACTTCCTGCTGGGGGAAAAATGAGTGAAGAAGTTTCAGTATTGGACCAATGACAGAGCTGAATTGTGCAAAGGGTCTAAAAAGAACAATTGACGCTGTCATGGAGGGGAGGGAGGAGCAGAGCACAGATTTGTGATTGCCATGGTAATGATACTCCACAGCAATGCACTGTAGAGACTTTTTCAACCAAATCGTTTTTGCACTCCTTTAAAAACTCTTTACAAGAGGGAGTGAAAAGTGGAAAGAAAATGCCAACAGTTGACAGCATCAGAAAGCAGATTTTCATGTTCAGTTTCTTAGACAAATCTGTGTTCCATCCATTACTGCATAGCCTTGGGCAGATTATGCAGCCTCGATGAGCATTTGTTCCCCCCACTTTGTCTGAAAGCTGCACCTGTCTCTGGATTCTTCAGTTCAGTAGAGGATCACTGTAAATCATTGAATTCTGTGGCTGGTACATATTGGTCATTGATTATTGGCTGCTATTATTTCTTCTGTAAGAATTTTTGCAAACACTGAAATGGGTGTTTGTTTTTTAAAGAATACACTCCATGTGTAGAGGCAAAAATAAGAAAGATTCATTTATTGTTCATATCGTATTTTCTCCTAATTATCTGTTTACCCATTTGTTTTCTATGTGGCTGGTTTGGAGGAGACGCATCAGTGACTGCAACAAGAGTGCCACTGTGCATCTCTTTACTTTTCTATCTCATTGTAACTCTCATGCTGCTTCTTGGTCTCCAGTCACAGCTTTCCTTTCTGCAGAATGATGAACTTTGAGTGATGATGTCTAATGACTTGCCTCTGAAGGCATTTAATGTTTAATGAAGCCCATCTAGACATTGCGAACGTAAATGTATGATCTAGTAGGGTTTATTTGGTTTCTTGATAGGCAGAGCCTGAGAAGGAGAGAGGGAGAAAGGGGAAAAAAAGAAAAGAGAGAGAGAGAGGGAGGAAGGGAGACAGAATCTTTCACCCAACTACCCAAATACCAAATCACCTCAAGGATTAAGGCTGGGACAGATCACATCCGGGGCCTGTAATTCCATCCAGGTCTCCCACTTGGACGGCAGAGTTCAAAGTACTTGATCCATGTCCTTCTGCCTTCCCACGTACACTAGCAGGAAGCTGGATCAGAAGCAGAGCAGCCAGGACTTGAACCTGCAGTCAACAACATGGGACCCCAAAAATGTACTTTTTCTCCTTCTCTACCATGCGGCACAGTGCCTGAAACACAGGTGTCCCAAAATAATAATTAAATTTAAAAATAAAATTATGGATACTAAGTGTAACCTTTACTGGAGCCATCCATGTTCATGAATAGTTTGCTTTTTTCATTAAAACAAAGAAATTAAATGACTTTTAAATCGAAATATTTAAATGGAGACATTCATCTTTGATGGGCATTTGATGGCTAATCTTCATTACATTTGCAGTTAAGGAGACACAGATACAGAAATGTAACTCTTTGTTCTGTGTTTTTCTAGTAGCACTCTGGTGATCCAGGCTGAGGTTTTCAGGTTTGCTGTGTGACTTACTTTCTGAGCTCAGAGGCCATCGGGCCAGATGCCAGTGTTTAAATCCTTGCACAATCCTCTGCTTCCTTGTCTCAGGAGCCCGCATAATGATGGATTTGGAGGGGTCTGCCACACCTTTCCTCTGCAATTCTTCTCTGATGCCAAGGGATTCCACAAATGAAGGTCACCATTGCTTCAAGCAGACTTGGCATCTCACAGGGTATTTGGTATCTGAGATCCCCATCAAGGTCCCCAGGTGAAGTTGACAAGCTGGATTAAATTTTACCTCCATTTCCCTTCCCTCCCCACCCTGGTTTAATGAATAACATTTCAAACACCTGCAGATGGACCTCGACTGGACTTTCAAAGGAGAAAGCAGACTGCGAAGCTGTAATTAGGGTCTTACTCATCACTCACCCACCCTACTGCAGCCCTCTAGGCTGGGTCCCTGACTGCACAGGTTTTCCTGGCACCGAGTGCCAGTGCTTGGGGGAGCTTTTCCAAGTGGCACTTGCCAAAAGACTGCAGCCAGTGTGCACAGTGCCTGCCTTGAAGGCATTCCAGGCGGTATTGGTAGGTTTAAAATTTGTCCTCACTTGTATTCACTGTGTGTGGGAAGTTTCCCAGGGAAATGAGGCGCCCAGCAACCCAGTGATCTTCCGTTGGGTGTGTCTGGGGCACACCAGCAAGTGGGAGTCATCCAGGGCCTCCTAGGAAGCTGACGGTTTGCCAGAGACGTCCTCATAGGCTCGGGTGTACAGCTGTCCTCTAATTCTCAAGTCTGAATGTGGCAAGCTGTTTCTAGTTCTGCTTTCTTTTGTTTTAGACCACAGAACGTCCTGATTCTATTTCACTTATTAATTTTGCAACTCAGCCTTTCAGATTTGTCAGCATACCCTGAAAGAAACCTCCTAAGGAGTAAATACTTGTAAACTCACTCCAACTCCCCATCCTCTCCCTTTACAGGATTTTATTTCCACTTAGTATTTAGTCTATAATGTCTCTTATTAAGATCAGAAATTTAATTATGCACATATTTGAAACTTGAGCCCATTAAGTTTACAAATCCCTTGAAAACACCGTTTGCCAGGTGTGCAATCACAATAAATGTGCTAAAATGCTGCACAATTAGGTTTTAATGCTTCCCTTAAAACAGGCATAGGGATTAGCGTTTTAGGAGAAGAAAAATGACTGTAGATATTAGAAGAAAGCAACAAAAATGTATGAACTGAGTGGGAAATGAAATTGAGAGGATTCTATCTATATAAAAGGCATCAGAGGGAGAGAGAGATTAAAAGGAAAGAAGGAAATGAAAACTGTCAAGTGTATACCAGATGAGGATGTTTGCAGCTGCATGAGATACCAGCATCCCAGATTAGGATGCCTGTGTTTAAGCCCCAGCTACTCTGTTTTTGACCCCGGCTTCCTGCTAATGCACCCCCAGAAGTAGCAGGATTTCTTGTTTCCCAGAGGAGGATACCTGGATGGAGTTTTCAGGTTCCTGACTTCAGAATGCCCCACCCAGCTCCAGATATGAGCAAACTAGTGGATGGACAATTCTGTTTTTCAAGAAGATGGAAAATAAATTAATGAATTTTCAAAATACACAGTGAGGAAAGAATCCAACAAGCTATGAAAATGAGAGCAGATTCCACTTGCTACAGAAGGTCAGGACCACTCAACCATCCTGTCCTTCACTCTGCCTGTGTCCTCCCCATCCGGAGGCAGCCACTGTGCTTGCTGCGTTTGGGCAAAGTCACATTGTCCTTGTGTGTCTGTTTACTTTCCTCTAGATAATTTTGTGCTTCACACCATCATCATCGTGATTTATTAACTGCCTCTCCTGTGAGTCTGAATGCTCTGCAAGGGCAGGGGTCAGAAGAAAGGTCTAGGACAGGGTCTTTCACAGAGCAGCTGTCAGTGAGCGTTGCCTGTGGAACAAGGGGAGAGAGTCTTTACTGCTAACTGTGATGACATTTATGCAACCATCAGGCCAGGGAAGATAGAGCGCCAAGAACACAAGTTTGTACCTCAGGCCCTCAGGACAGTGAATTGAGACTATCCCACCAGGGGCTCTCACACCGCACTTCAAAAGATCAGTGTAACCTGTCCCTGCTGCAGCCTTTCTGTCTAACCACTTTGCCCCCAGGGAATGAGACCTTCCAAGGTTGGAGTGCCTATGACAAACTACTCTGGTCCCCACTCACTTCCCTTTTTCTTCAAATTTCTCTACCCCAATACCCCATACTATAGATGCCCAGTCCTTTGTTGTGCCGGTTTTTGAAACCCCCAGATAATCATCAAGTCTGAAGTCGGTGCTGAGGCAAAAAGGTGGTTTATTCAGGTTAGCCTAGGTCTCCCAGCCTCCTCCCCCAGCCCAGCATGGCTGGGCGGGGGAGGGGCAGCTGCAGCAGAGGCTGCAAGGATCCACAAGGAGGACAAAAGAGCCAGAAGAGCCAAGGGAAGCCCCCGAGCCCAAGCCCCCCAGTTCTTATACATCTTAGGCTATTAATTACACAGTCATGACTTAGCAGGCTTCTATTGGTGGGTTTGAAACAAGCAACTTTCAAAAAGTACAAATCGACGAGCTATTGGGCTGTGAATCTTATCAAATACCGAGTACCTCCTTCCTGAGAAGTGGTCTGCCTACGTGACCTGCCAGGTGTCCTGCCGGGTGTCACGTAGACTATCAGGCCTGAGGTTCACACAGCCCCTAGCCAAGCCATTAAGGCAGAATCACAAAAGGCAGAGAACGCCTAGGTTCTTCACCTTCAGCAGACTTGCCCATGTTCATTCCTACACATGGCAGGTGTTCACCCTCTGTAGATCTTGAGACCATTCAAGCCCAATAAAATCTTGTATGAGGTGAGGGGCAGGCCTTGTGAGGCTGTTCTCCCTGGGCTGCCATCTCACTGTTCCATGTTTGCACTTAAACTTATCATTTGTCAGTTGCCCAGTAAGTGGACAACACAGGAGTTTCCCTACCATTTGCTAATTAATAGGTTAGAGATCACCAATGAAGATGGTTTTCTGTAGGTTCCCTCCCAAACAAGGAGGATTCAGGGAACCCTTAAAAGACCCAAGACACTTCTGGAAACCTGTGTGTGCCTGTGTGTTTCCTGAAATCTCTCAGATTTCTCCTGGAAGGTGTATTCTCCTCCCTTCTTTTCACGCTCTCTTGTTCACTTCACAAACCAAACCTCTCTTCTGTCTGCGACTGATTCCTGGCTTTTTATTTCTATACTAAACTGAGGGAAGAATCCACAGAGCTTTGCTGATAATAGATTTATTTTTTCTTTAATAATAAATCTGATTTTGCTGTGAGTTCCTACCCCATCTCTCTCGTCCTCTATTCTGTGTCTGATTCCTACCAGAAGGATCTTTCTGATCTGGGGGTGGCCTCAGCTGTGAAGTGGCTATGGGAATTATTTCTGTCCAAAATTGTATCCTGATAAATGTGGCCACAACCAGTGCCTTTGTCCAGCCAACTCCACCTGGCTGGGTCAACTCGAGGGGCCATTCTTAGTCTAGAGGCTTTCTTTAGGCTTGGCTAAGGCATTTGGGGGACTACATTGCAATTTGACTTTTCTCTCTGTCCACCCTGTTTTTATTCCAGCTTTGGCAAATGTTCCAGGATTCTCCTCAAAGAGTACTCTGGGCTGTAAGTCCCATTTTAGAATCTGCTTCCAGGAGAACACTATTTATAGCACCTTTGAGTCCAAATTAAAAACTAAGAAAATTGGGTAGGCATTTAGCATTGTGGTGAAAACTCATGTAAGGCATTAACTCCAAGGTTGGAGCTCCTGAGTTCAGATCCTTGCACTGGCTCCTGAGTCTAGCTTCCTGCTAATTCAGGATTTCGCTTGTGTTTTTTGTTACTTAAATGGAGACCTGGATTTGAGTTACAGGCTCCTGGTTTTGGCTTTTCTTGGTCTCGCTATTTGAAGAATGAGTTAGCATTTGAAATCAGTTTGTTTCTCTGTCTCTCTTCCTCTCTAACGAAAAAAAAAAAAAGAAGAAGAGAGGAAGAAAAAGAAAAAAAAATAAGGTCGAGGATCTAAGCAAGTGTTTTTACCATCTTAAACAATGTGGGGTTCTATAGATGATACAGACAGAAACTGAGAAGACAGAATAACCTGATGGAAAGAATTATAGCAGAGGAGTACTCAGACTAGTTGCCCATGCCAGCTCTGCTAAGAACTGAGTGAATCATTTCTGGGCAGTCACACCAACCACAGCTTCCTGTCTGCTTCTACAAAGGGAAGGAATTTGAAGGGCCTATTTCCAAAGCTTGTCTTGTCTCTAATCTTCTATCAGGCTGACTTTGATGTTCTGAGAACATTTAGTGACAACTGGACTTGTGACTTGAAGGTTTCCAAAGATGACCTTAAACTATAAATCCAGGCAATAAACCTGAAGGAAAAGGACATGTACCACTCAGAGTTGCAAGCAGTGATAAAATATCCTGCAGTGATTGTTGTTCTGACAATTCCCAAGACATGTGTGGGAAAGGATTCCTTTGACAGCTGTTGCTCAAGTTAACTGGTGTCTTTCAATGGAAATGCAGTAAGAGGACAAAAGAAGGCAAGGCCTCAGCAGACAGTGGAAATTAGAACAAAAAAAAAATTGAAAGATTAGATCAGATTTCAAAAAAACCTTCATCATTGACACTTAAGTATGAAGAGATTGGTAACAGGGAAGGTTTTCTAGTCTCAAATGTACAACTTATGAAAATCAAGATATCTTGTTAAGAAGTCAGGTTGGGATCCTACTCACTTTGCTATTTCCTTATTTATATTTTCAGGACCCTCTGGCTTGAATTATGCCTTCGGTTAAAGCAGCATTCATCCAGTAAGTAATCACTAAATGCTCACTTCTGTTAGTTGGGCTTGTTTGGTACAGTCAAAATAAGAATAAAAATACTATAAAAAATAGTTTTGGGTAAGAATGTGGATAAGAGAGCAGGAGGAAAAGCAGAACTGAAGAGCTTCCAAGATAGGAATCAAGTAAGCTCTAAGGGCTTACCTACAGAAACTACAGGGTGTCTTTCCTGGCTGCCAACCCTTTGCATCTTATTATACCCTTACTTAAGACTCTTCTCCAGGAGATAAGAAAATGGGCTAACTTGTGTCATTTTTCATACATTTGGCAGAAAGTGGGATATCTTGACTATAAAGCTTCAAGCATTTCCTGCCCTGGGGAAAGGTTCATTCCCCAACAGTTAATCAAGAGTCTGTTGCTAAAGGAAGGGATAAGAATGCATGCTGGACCAACAAAAGCTTCTAATGTCTTCCCATATCTACTGTGTACCAGCTACCACTGATGATGATGGGAATTTACCATGGAGAGGCATAGACATGATCCCATCTCAGCATCTTGGTCACAGGGAATGACTGACTGAGTCCAGTGTTATGGGTAGTGAAAGAATTTACCAGAACAGTGAACCAGAGTGAGCAGTGTTAGAGTTACTGAGCATATTGCATGGCAGACAGGACCACTAGAGGCTGACTACTCCTGCCATATTCTGCAAAGGAGAAGCAGGCAGGACAACTCCTGCCATATTCTGCAAAGGAGAAGCAGGCAGGACAACGAGAGGCTTCCTGCTGCAACGTGCACTATACTAATACTTTTAACTGCAGCATCTTCTCTGTTAGGGTGAGTTCTTCCCATGATTCAACAGTGTTTCCCATGTAGGTGATTTGCTTTTTTGGGTGGAGCTTGGGAGGCTGCATGGCCTGTTAGCTTTGGGACTTTTCTAGTGCTCCAGGTATAATCTCTGCAGACACAACAGAATGGCTTGAGGAAGGGAAGAAAGAGGAGTGCCTATGAATGAGTATGGAGTTTCTTTACTTTCAAATATATTCTGAAAATATCCAGGAATTAGGTTGTAATAGCTGATGTAAAACTTTATGTATACACTGAAAATCACTGAACTGTGCATTTTTTAATGATTAACCTTGTGAAATATGAATAAATATGAATTATATATGAATGAAGCTGTTATTTAAGAAAAAGAAAGCGAAAAGCAAAGTATAATAAATATGGTTACTTGGTCACCTACATTCATCTTCATCTAGTGTGATTCATTCCGTGTTTTCTGCTACAAAGGTAATAATAAACTCAAGGATTTGATTTCCCAGATTCCTTGTAACCAGGAATGTCCAAGCAACATGTATGATTTTGTGTTTTATTTTGTTTTGTTTTTGTGCCAGTACATTTCAACAGAAATGTACTAGAAATTTCAAGAAGAATGATTTCTCTGATAAAAAGAACCCCATGTATCCAGCACTGTTGATTCCCTTACTTTTGGTCCAGGGAACATAATGTCTGGTTTCATAGCAGCCCATGAGCAGGAAACAGTGACAAAAATAGTGGAGAAGGAATGAGCAAGGCCTTAATATCACCTACGAGGAGCATCTTTTTTATTTGTTAGGATTTTTGCCACTTGTCGCTGAATGCATTTCTAACTGATATACAGATAATCTTTTTTAAACAGAGTCTGGAATGGATTCTGAGGACATGATGAAATACGAACAAGTGTTTCAGAAGTGGCAGTTTAGGGTTGGAGGGAAGGGTTATCATGCAAGCAGTCTAGGAGTCAGATATCTGAGCCTACTTCCTACATGATTGACTCATATGATCTAGCCTGGCTAACTTTCTGAGATGGTTTCATCCTACAGAATCTATCTTTAATTCTCTCCCTTTAAACTTTGGGAAAACTTTTATTTTATTAAATTTTTAAAAATTCAAGAATGATCTCTCCTGCACAGTCTAATACAATTCAATACATTCTTAGATATTCCAGAAATCTAAACAGATTCTGTTTTAAAAATCCCTCTCTGCTCTGTTTGCCCCATTTCCTGCTTACATTTTCAAGTTTCTGTAAATTAACAAAAAGTCTCTTATAGTTTATGCATTTTAAAAAAGTTTTACTTATGTCTTTGAAAGGCAAGGTGACAGGGAGAGGATAAGAGGGGAAGGCGAAGAGGGAGGGGTAAGGGAAATAGGGAGGCAGGGAGGGAGGTAAAGAGGGAATGTGCATGAATGAGCAAGAGAAATATCTTCCTTATGTTGGCTTCCTTGCCAAAATGCTTGCAATAGTTGGGACTGGTCCCGGCCAAAGCCTGAAGTCAACCCCAGCTGTGGGCAATGGCCAAGGCTGTATTGTTCATAGGCAAGTGTTACACTGCTGGGAGAAAAGCAGCTAGTAGTTGGAGGGCATCCTGGGCCTGGTTAATGCAAATCTGTGTTAACCATAGTGTGCCAACATAGCTGCCTGACCTATACCTTTTTTTATTCCTAAAGATATGTGTGGGGTATTAGATTAAATGTTAGATTCACTGACCACCCATGAAGGAACATATCAGCCAAGTATAGGAAAAAATATAGATGGCTTTTATTCAAAGAAACCCTATTCACAGACCTTTCTCCCTTGCAGTGGAGACACACAGAGAAAGAGGGGAGCTGTGGGGACAAAAGGGCGAGCAAGAGAGCACATAGGAGTAGAAAAGTGAGGAAAGAAGAACGTGGGGGCCTTTAAGTCCCTCTTGACATGGAAGCTGAAGTGGGTGTTGCTTCAGTCTTTATCAGGTGAGGAATATTGGCTTGTATCCATCATTGGTGTAGCAGTGATTCCACTGCCTCCTGGGCATGCCCAATTTCTGCCATTCTTACTGGGTTTCAACCTGAGGTCAGAGTGACGTACTGGGTTCAAAGTAAGCTCTGCTCTCCTCCCATAGCCATGGCAACCATCATTCCAGCTTATTGAAAATAGGAAAGAGCAGCTATGAAATCAGTCTAGCTACTTCCTGCTGAAGAGGGTCATTGTCTCTAGGTGAGGTTTGGAAGAGGTCCTTTGTGTATTGGAATGTAAGGATGGAGCAGCATTTGGTTGAAGGTGATCTGTGAGGTTTCAAGGATTTTCTTCTGAATGAACCTTAGGAAACAAGGGGCAGTAGTTAATAAGAGACATGTAATTACTAGTAGAGTGAGCATTGGAATAAGCCATGCCATGAGTCAGGATGCCCAGATATTGAGTTCAGAGTTGATGGCTGAATTGTACAAATTATTGAGTATGTTTAGCTAATGAGAGATAGAAAAGAATTATTAGTAGGATCAGAGGCAGGGGAGGTATTTTGGTGTTTAAAGTTTAGTGTGGAAGGCCTTGTGTGCTGAACATTCCACTGAGATGAGGTAGAGACTTGGAAAGGTTTGAGGCAGGAGAGGTAGTACCAGGAGGTGTGGCCAAGAAGTTTGGCCACAGTCGGTGTGCTGAGGACCACTATGTGAGGTCTGGTCTACTGCAGTTGAAGTGAGTCCAGATGAGGAGTCTTGAGAACTGAGTCTTCTGGTTGGAAAGGAAGGTTGTCCAGATCCATCGATATGTTCTACCAGGAAATAGGAGGCACCGGTCCATGTGTTCTCAGAGGTTTCTTGTGAATGAGAGTCAGATAAGATAAATAGATAGCCAAGGGAGGAGACTTTGTAGGGAGCCAGTGGATAACCAGGAAGGGTCAAGCTCCATACCAGACTATAAGTATTATTTACAACAGTGGTGGTAAATGTCAGATGAAAGACCGACCTAAATATTCATAAGTGTTTGGAGCAGGATGTGGAAGCAATGATTTCTTTTTTTTTTTTTTTTTAATTTAAGCTTCTTTATAGAGGACTGTTTAAGAGTTATTCATAGAATATATTCAAAATCACTTCCTCCTGCCTGCCCCTCCCTCTCTCTAGGAACACCAAGTTCATCCTCATCTCTTGTGGAACATCTATCTTTTTTGGCAAGTCTCAGGTCAAGTCCCACATCCTTAGGGACACCCTTCTTAGTCCATCCCTCCAGTTACAATCGACTTCTTTCCTGTGTATCGCCTATATCCTACATAGAATTCTACTCTAGATTTGCATCATTTTCTTTTATTTATATATTGTTCATATTACACTTCAAAACAAAGGCTATCCTGTAACTTCACATGTTAAGAGCCATCTAACATCAAACATAATTACATGAAACATATGTTCGCAATAGCATAAACCACTCAAAAATGAAATAATAACCAGTAATAATTTATGAGTTAGAATACCCTAAAGCCTCTTATCAGATAATAAATGTGGAAATTATTAACTATTATATATAGTTATCTCTGAGATGTTAAAGATTAATAAGAATTGTGATTTGTTACCTGTTTTAAGATTTGAATGTATATTGAGTGATTTACATCTAACCATCAGCATTGCATTGTTTCTTCTTAAAATATGAAATCAAGCAAATATATTGCTGACAAATGTATTAGAGTAAGTGATCAAAATACTTTGTTTTTAATAGTTTCATTCTTTAAAATATTAATTGATACAATAATTGCACACTTATATGACACATAATATGATGTTTCTATGCATGATTAGAATTAAGATCAGATAAGAGTAATTGGCATACCCATTACTTCATTTCGATTTTAGTATATGTGCTGCCAAAGCGAGCACACCCATTACGTCAGACAGTTGGCCTTTCTTTGCCAATAACCTTCTATAAGCAGGGTAATAGAGAAGGTCTGTGTCCACAGTCCATTGTTAGCAAGCCAGTTTGTTGTACTTGCATTGCTTTTGATAAACATAGACAGAATGAAATTAATGTTGTTTGAAAAAAAGAGAATTTAAGTATAATTGAGCCAAGAAAAGAGGCCACCAAATATGTATTTATAAAAGTGAGGGAAAGACCTTGACTCTTAAATTGTTTCTAAATAAAATATTATGAATGAACTTCATCTAATATTGATATGTCCTTTGGCACTGGACATTTTATAGTATAGTATTATTTGTTATTGTGAAAAATTACATTTCAATAATGTATGACACAATGTAGATTTGAATTTCTTTTGAATAACGTGGGACAAGAAAGGTTTCCTTGATTTATTCAGCACCTCTCTTTCAAGGAAATCTAAGCACCTCATGGACTTTAGGCTAAGGTGTGACTTCTTGCAAATATGCTTTTTCACTTAACCTTGTCATTTTGGATATAATAGTTGTGACTTGAGTCTGCAAAAAGAGCACTTAGTAGTCAAGAGGCACCATGACAAAGGGTCAAATTTGTTTTGTCAATCCTGTTATCAACACAACTTGAAGTACTACCTCTTAGAAGTGAAGAATGGAGGAATTTGCATGGAAGGATTCTTCTTGGACT
This sequence comes from Ochotona curzoniae, assembly GCF_017591425.1. Lineage (NCBI taxonomy): Eukaryota > Metazoa > Chordata > Mammalia > Lagomorpha > Ochotonidae > Ochotona > Ochotona curzoniae. The sequence goes on along the minus strand of NW_024466502.1, from coordinate 33,729,312 downwards.
CAGAGTTGCACCAGTTAGTGGAATTCAGACATTTTTGGGTTTTTAGACAGTTTTTTAAGGCCAGTAGTCTTCAGGCTTCTGTATGCAGGCCTGTTGTGGCACTCTCATTGATAAAATGTAATTGTAAGTTCAAAAAGGCAAATACTTCCCCCATTGCTTCCAGAACACAATGGTTAGCTCAATGAGGGTTGCAGGGAAAGTAGCACAGTAATGCTTCTTTGGAGCGTCAGTAGGCGTCATTTTTTGCATAGTAAGAAGTGGTTAGAGTGGTTGTAGGTCTATTAGCAGGGGTGGATAAAAAGTTTCTTCACGAATCACCATATATAGCAGCTAGCCACAGGACAAAGATATGAGCAGGCTGTTAAAGAAGTCACCTGGTAGATAAGCAACAGGCCAATTAGGCATGAGAAGAAAGTGTGTTTCCAGGGTGAGAAGGTAGTTGGCATAGTTCAGTAGCTTCAAGGAAGCCATGTGGAACCTTGCATGGTGACCTAGCAGTGGGATCCCATATGGGCACCGGTTCTAATCCCAGCCAGCTCCCTGCTTGTGGCATTGGAAAGCAGTCAAGGATAACCCAAAGTGTTGGGACCTGGAAGAACTGCTGGCTCCTGGCTTTGGATTGGGACAGTACCAGCCGTTGCGATCACAACGGTGAAAGATCTTCCTCTCTGCTCTCCTCCTCTCTCTATATATCTGACTTTGCAATAAAAATAAATAAATGTTAAAAAAAAGAAAACCACATGGCTGGTGAGGCATAACTAATGGAGTGGGTTGTTTAGAAGAGTTATCTGGTCTAGATCACAAAGATTCTGTAGGTCTTTGAAAGGACTCCTCTGAAATAGAGAGCTAGTTTAGCTTATTGAGTGGGGGAATTTTATGATCATACTTATTTAAGCATAAGGGAATTTCTTGGGCTACAATGTTGAGCATGATGCAGAACCAGCCAAGAGAATATTGCAGTAATATAGGCAAAAGCTTGGATCAGAGAACAGCAATGAAATCACTTAGTGTGATTTGATTCAGATATTATATTGAATTTGATCCTTTGAAAAATGCCTGTTCATGTCTGTTACATGTTTTCTAATTGGATTGCTTGTTTTGTTGTTAAATGCGTTAAATTTATTTACCCCGGATGCTAATCCTTTATGATTTGTATAGTTTGCAATTTTTTCCCCCATTCAGTCAGTTGCTTCTTTGCTTTGTTGAGTTTTTTGTTTACAATGCAGCAGCCTCTTAGCTCGATGCACTCCCATTTATTTTAGCTATTACTGTCTGAACTGTTTTGTTTTTTGTCCACAGAAGTTTTCGTTCACCTCAATATCTTATAAAATTTCTCTGATGTTTTCCTCTAGTAATTCGGTGATATTAGGTCACAGTTTTAGATTCTTGGTCCATTTTGAGTTATTATTTGTGTAAGTTGTAAGCTAGAGGTTTTGTTTCATACTTGTGTATCTATAGATCCAATTTTCACAACACTATGTTTTGAAGATATTGTCCTTTCTCCAGGATTGAGTTCAGCTTGTTTGCTAAATATTAGTTGGTTGTAGATGCATGGATTAATTTATAAGGTCTCTATTCTGTTCCATTGATCTACATGTCTGTATTTGTGCTGGTAACAGGCCATTTTGATTATAATTGCCCTGGAGTACGTCTTGAAAACAGGTTGTGAGTCCTCTGGCTTTGTTTTTCTTGTTTAAAATGACCTGTGCTATTTGGGGTCTTTTGTGTTCCCATACAAATTTTAGCATCATATTTTCTAGGTATGAGAAGAACATCGTACGTGTTTTGATTAAGATCACATTGATCAGTAAACTACTTTTGACAGCACTGACATTTTCATGATGTTAATTCTTTCAATCCATGAATATGGAAGAGTTTTAAAATTTTTCCATTTCTTTTCTGTTTTGTGATTTTGTGATTTTTATCATGGAGTTCTTTCACATCCCTGGTTAGACTTATTCCAAGTGATTTTTAAAGTTTTTAAATTTTAGTTTAAATTTTTTGGTAGGTATTGTGAATTAGGCTGATCTTACAAGGTCTTTCTCAGTCATGGAATTGTTTGTGTATATAGAGGCCTCTAATTTTGTGTTGTTTTATATATTGAAAATTTACCAAAATATTTTATGAGTTAAAGTTGTCTCATAGTAGAGTCTTTTTGATTCCCCATATATAGGATTGTGTCATCTGCAAATAAAGATACTTTGAGTTCCTCTTTTCCAACTGTATCCCTTTGATTTTTTTTCCTTGCCTAATGTCCCTGAGGATATGTGTTTGAGATTTGACCCCCATTGTGACGTAATAAGAAGTTGTAAACCAGTTATGGTGTTCATTGTTGAGGCTTTTGTGAGGTAATGAGAGTGAGATAAGTTCCTGAGCACTGTGCTGAAATGATTGAATATTGGTGGCTGAATGAGGGAGTGGGGATAAAGGGATCGAGGCAGCAAAGCGAGAGAGACCAACCAGAGAATATGGTGATGCTCACACTCCCTGTTTCTGTCATGTGATGTCCTGCGCCACCTTGAGGCTGCCAGCAGAAAGGCCATTGGCAGATGCAGTTCCTCAGCCTTGCACCTCCAAATCTGTGAGCCAAAACAGGCTCTTTTTTTTTTTTTCCACACAAGGTTATCCAGTGTTAGATATTTCATTACACTATTTTAAAAAATCAACTAATACGTTGAAGCTTTAATAGTTGGCAATTTAAGCAAGTAGAATTCTTAATTGTTCTAATTCCATCACTTTACATTTTATACACATACTGAATTATATTGTACTTTGTAGATATGCACAATTGCGTTAAAAATTTAAAAAGGTAACAGTTTGAAAACTCTGCTCTTGAATTTCAGCATTACTGCTGGTGTTGAGAGGCTATGCATCAACTGTGAATGTTGTGACCTTGATACAAATGTAAAGCTTTAATATTCATTGTATTTTTATTATGAAACATTATTTAGTGATTTCAAATGTTATTATACATTCTACAAAGGTGCTACTGCAAAATGAATAATGTGAATGTCATTAATCTAAAAATTTTAAGCTCATCTGATTTTGGAGAAAACTGTTAAAAAAGAATAAAGATTTTTATGCATGTGCAAATTATTGCATCTTTGAAAGAGAAAGAATGAAAACAGAAATGCCATGTTACCTAGATTATAAAATTACAAGATCAAAAATATTTTATTTGTATTTTGTGTCATAGTTATGTAACTGTTACACTTAATCTTGCATCATTCAGCAGTTGCTTAGATTTCTTAGTTGTACTTTTATGACTGAATTTTTTGATCAGTAACTGCAAAAGAGTGAAAATTATTGCTTATTTTACAAGTTGCTAGCAAAGGATGTGCTGGGCTGCTTTACTAAAAGGAACAGGGAAGAAAAACGGGATGAAAGCCCTAATTATTTCGCTTTATGGTATTAATATACCTTTGTATGTGCAGGAGAAAGAATTGATCTAGGGGGTTTGTGATTGATTGAACATGATGGGAAGTAAAGACACAAATTTTAATCCTTTAACAAAAAAGTCTGTGAGCGCTGAGAGATAGGGCCTGACAAATACAATAGTGGGGACAGTTTGACACAACACATATGTAGGGTATTAAAGCCTGACCTGTGAGATAACAGGCAGGGCTAATCTACATCATCTTCCCAACACACTGACAAGTAAGCTATGCATTTGTCCTTGTTGAAAGCACAACTTCTTCATGGGTAGTTACCTGATTTGGGTATGCTCTTGCTTCCCTTGGTATGACATTTCCCCTAGGCAGCTCTGAGGGGTGGTGCCAAGTGCCAGAAGACTCTCCTCCCCCGTGTCTGTCCCTCTAGAGCTCCCCAAATACAATTGCTTGGTTTTGTCAGGCCAGCTGTTCCACATCCATCATCCCAGAAGAGGTTTCTTAGAATACAGTGTCAACATTTATTGAGTGCTTTTGTGTATTTGCTTCTTTTTCAGAAACCACAACTGCTTCAGTGTCTCTGGAATGATCTTGTCCATGGCCTTTAGTTTAGATTTTAACACCGGCTCCTTCACCTGGAGTTTGCTTTCTCCCTCCTAGCTGCTCAGAACTCTCATAACACCTGAGCTGGATCTTGTGCTGTGTGGTGCTCATGTGTTCCTCCTTTGAGAACAGTTTCCTAGTGGGATTGTATAGCATTAGATGATCTATAAGGTCTGTGGTCTCAGGCCCTCTTGAAGTAACTGGTAAGAAATTGTTCATGACTTGCTGACTGATAGGATCAAAATAATTTCTTTGGTTGTCTGGGTTATCATTAAATTTGTAATGAAAAAAATCTTTACTTGGGTACAGATGCCTTAAGTATAGAAGCTTTACAGTGTACCCACTATTCTCTGTTGGTCAGAAATGTTCTATACTGGGCACACAAGGATCTGGTTCTATTAGATCCAGAAAGTACTATTGATTTCCTCAAGTTGGTGCAACAAAGTATACCAGTCTCAGAGACTTAAAGCAACAGAGATGCATTCTCTTCTAGTTCTGAAAGCTGGAGTGAAGCTCTTGCTAGGAGCAGGCCCTCCCTGAAGCATCCAAAGGGGGATCCTCCCAGCTTCTCATGGCACCAGGCGTGTAGTTTTTTGGCTGACAGAATACAAAATTTAGAAGATAAACCCAGTATCCGCCTCCATGCTCACATGGCATTGTCTCATTCCTGTTTAAATAAAGACACCTCTTACACACCACACCCTACACCTCCATGATCTCATCTTACCTGATTACATTTGCAGTAATTTCTTAATAAGATACATTCTGAGGTGCTTCAAGTTCAGGCTTCATCACACACACACCCCCCAACCCCCCCCCCCCACATATATATGCTTATCTATGCTTCAAGATTTATTTTTATTTAAAAGGCAGATTTACAGAAAGAAGCAGAGACAAAGAAATCTTCCATCTTCTGGTTTACTCCTCCAATGTCTGTAATATCCAGAGCTGAGCCAATCAGAAGCTAGGAGCCCAGTTAGAACTTCTTCCTGGTCTCCCATGTAGGTGGGTACAGGGTCCCAACAATTAGGCCATCCTCTAAGGCTTTCCCAAGTCACCAGCAGGGAACTGGATTGAAAGTGGAGAAGCTGGGACACAAACTGGTGCCCATATGGGATCCTGGTGGTGGCAAGTGGAGGATTAGCCTGTTGAGCATCAACATCATATATTGCTCCCATCATATATTTTGAGGAACATAATTGATAGAATAACCAAAAAATAGTAAATGAGGGTATAAGAAAATATGGCTTATTTTCAGAAAAATACATAGGAATATTATTTATGATAATACAGGAATTACTCTTTTTCTCTTGATATACCCGGTTCTGTTCTATTTTTTTCTCTCTTCTATGTCTATGCAAATTGGCTTATTTTCTTAATGGTATTAAGGTTAATGTATAAAAATCATAAGTGCAATAGCAAATGGTAGGTAACATTTGACTTTGGTGTCCCAAAAACATTTTTCTCAGAAATAGAAAGGAAGATACAAAAGTTTATCTGGAAACACAGGAGACCACGAATAGCTAAAGCTATCCTGAAAAATAAAAATCAAGCTGGAGGAATTGCAATTCCAGACCTCAAGACATACTATAGAGCAGTGGTCATCAAAACAGTCTGGTACTGGTACAGAAACAGAAAAGAAGATCAATGGAACAGAATAGAAGCACCAGAATGGAGTCCACACATGTATAGCTAATTAATCTTTGATAAGAAAACCGAAAAAAAGCGTGGAAAAAAACCTTGTTTATTCAACAAATGCTATTGGGACACCTGGAAAGCAGCTTGTAGAATTAAGAAGCAAAACCTGCACCTGTAACGTAATACAAAAATCAACCCTAAATGGTTCAAGGACCTAAATCTACACCAGAAACCATCAAACTATTAAAGGAAAACACAGGAAGCACTCTCCAAGAAACAGGAATGGGGAAAGACTTCTTAGAAAAGAGGCCAAAAGCACAAGCAGGCAAAGACCACATAAACAAATGGGACTACAATAAATTTAAAAACTTCTGTACAGCAAAGGAAACAACAAAGTAAAAAAGCAATCTACAGAATAGGAGAAAAATTTTCACACTACACAAGTGATAGGGAACTAATATTCAGAGTTTACAAAAAGCTTCAGAAACCCAGAGAGAGTGAAATAAACAACCCTGTGAAAAAAATGGGCAAAGGAAATGAAGAGACATTTTTTAAAAGAAGAGATTCAAATGACTAACAGACATATAAAAAGATGCTCAGGCTCCCTAGACATCAGGGAGATACAATTAAAAACCACATTGAGGTACCACCTAACTCCAGTGAGATTTGCCTACCTCAAAACTCTGTTAACAACACCTGCTGGTGTGGATGTGGGGAAGAAGGCACCCTTTATCACTGCTGACGGGAGTGGAGGCTAGTACAACCAATAGGAAAATCAGTATGGAGAATGCTTAGAGAATTGTAAATAAACCTGCCATATGTCCTAGCTATTCTGCTCATAGGCATATACCCAAAGGAAATGAAAACTATGTATGAGAAGGGGATCTTTAATCTTGTATTTATAGCAGCACAATAGCTGCTATACAATAGCAAAGACATGGAAACAATCCAAATGCCCATCCAAAGAGGAGTGGTTAAAGAAACTGGTTTATCTACTCTATGGAATATTACTCAGCCGTTAAAAAGAGTGAAATTATACCATTTGCAACTAGATAGTCCCAACTAGAGATCATTATACTCAGTGAAATAAGTCAATCCCAAAAGGACAAATATCAGATATTCTCTCTAATACAAGGAAACCATCATGCAAATTAGGCTTCTCTGCTTCCTTTTTGTCACCTGTGTGTTGAATGTTCAGTGGCATGTTTTTTTGACTCTATGGTGTTGTATTTTTTTATTTTTGCTTTTGTTTTAACTTCATATCTATTGTTGACCTTGTTTCGTGGCTTCTCATTTAAGGGAATGTATAGTGATGGAGTAATAGAGAAAACCATATCCGGATGTGAAGATACAATGCAACATGCATCCCTACTTCCAAATCAAGGATGTACTCCCAATGAAACTGTTGAACATCTCTATACAACGGGATGCTGGATTGTCTGACATTGTCTGTACCAGCAATGTGGGGGCAAATGTAAATAACAGGCTGATAGAATTACAACTAGTTATGAAGGACTATACTATTGTAACAATATGGGAAAAATCAGTCAGGGGTGGGAATTTGCAGGAGATCACAATTCCAGACTCTACATAACTGTGCCATAAAACTTAAAAAAAAATCAGCATGGGCTCGGTGGATGTTTTCTCGTGTAAATGAATCATATGATTCTGCTCTGATGTACAGGCATGTGACGCATGTCACTTTGAAGCAGGAGCTTTAAGGAATAGTGCATGATTCTATTGTTCTCATTTTCTTTTGTCTGAAATCATGGGGTGAGTTTTACTTGCAGCCTCTGATATTCACCTTAAGTGACACACTAAGCAGAAGTCCTTTGTGGACAGAAAATATAAACAAGAATAGGAAGAAGAGTATTTCTCTTTTTTTCTTTTGTTTGTTTTATGGTTTTTTTTTGAATGCTGAGAATTTGGGATTTCTATGTGGCTCAAATTAACCATGTTACCTGATCCAAACCACAAACCTGAATTTTCAAAAACTTCCTAATTTTTACATATTGCAAGCAATTAAAACATTTAAAAATGTATTATTTTTTAATGAGGGTAACACAGAAAAAGATCACCGTGTCCAGAAAGATTATACTCAACTAGAGAAGTGTTTTGCCCCAATCATACTCACTTCTGAATCCTGCCGCCTACTTTGGATTGTACACTGTGCTTCTAGGCAACTAACACAAATTAAAGTTTATTAATTTCTAAATTCTTGAAATGCTTCTTTGTCTATGTTTTTGTTTATCCATTTTCTCCACCACTTTGCTGTAATGTATGACACAAATATGCTTGCCATGACATTAATATCTTTGTCATTCAGAAGCAAAACAACAATGTTTCAGCATCATTGCAGTGTCTGATATAACTGAAACCAATCAGACTGTATAGCAATGGAGGCTTTCTTGTTGAAAATATTTGTATACCCAACAGTTAAAAAGCCTTAGCTAATAATGGCCTTCTGTCCCTGTGTCAGTGGAAGTTCCTGGTAATGGAATCTGACTGATTTAATGTAAATGAATTACCCCCAGAGGCTGGGTGGCTTCAAACACTGAAGTCAGAATTGCAGCTATGTTTACTGTCACTTTGCTTACCACTTGTCTTTCAGTTGCAGAAGAGATCTGTTTAATTGCAAAATTGAGTTGGTATGAATGTCTAATTAACTATGAGTATCTATACACATTCTTTCCCTGTATTTTTTTATATTCCATAATCCTATTCAAAACCAGATTCCAGAAGGAGAAGTGGCATGTTCTCACAAGCTCTGCAAACCTTTTATGAGGCAAGCTTTCTTTCATTCCTGGCTTGGTTGTGCAAACAGAGGTGAGAACGTGAACAGTCCTCATCAGTGACTGAGGGAGTCCAGTGTGCTCTCATGTCCTAGCTGTGAAGCTCCAGGGATTCCATCTTCTTGACATTTGTCTAAGAAGTGATCCTTGAACACATCATGCTGTGTAGAATGACTAGCCAGTTTAGTTTGCCTGGCACCCAGGACCATTTCAGGCCATAGATTCTTCAATCCTAAAGCCAAGGAAGCCCTGGAGAAAGGGGGAATTATTTATCCTATCACTCTAAGTCCAGGGATCATGTGAAAGCAGGTAGAATTGAGACTTATCTGAATCGCCTGCAAACTAGATAGAGAATTGCTGGCCACAACTAGAGACTGGCAAAGGTTGGTCATGGCCTAATTGTCCCATCTTGACAGCTGGTCAAGTCTAGACTATTTGGTCATTTCCACAGTTGCCCATGTTGAGAACTCTGAGAAGAACTCCCAGAATTCTGCTCTTGGTTCCTTTGATTTCTCATAATTATCTCCCAGTTCATTTACAGAATGTGCCTGGTGGCTGTAGTAGTTTATCATTGTAAGAAACCATGGCATCAATCTTAGGTGAAATAGCAAAAATTTCCCATAACCTAGATATTGTGAATTCTCATCTATGTGCTTTCATAGTTTTGAGTACTCTCAGAACCGTGCACTCAACTGAGAGACAATAAAAATTAAAGAAGAAAAATTGGTAACCATCTCTTAATCACATCTTCCTTCTTACCAGTGCTACCCTGTCCTTTACATTTGGTTCCAAGAATGTGAGTTCTGTCAGCCTGTGTCTTTTTTTAGGCTAGATGTGATGACTAACAATGCTATCCCAACTGAACATTTTTGGCTCATCATTTTTAGGATTTTGTTTGGGCCATTGGAAGTCCTGGAGACCCAGTTGGGGCTTAGGACACACTCCAACCCTGTGTGGCTGCACACAAACCCTGTGATTCTGTCCATCAGAAGCAGACTGTGACTTCTTATTTGGTGGTTTTGATCTCATTAATTTTATCTAAGCTCTACTTAGAGGCAGAAACATAATTATTATTGGCTCAATTATACTATCTTAGGGGACACCAAATGAACAAGTTCAAAATGCTCCCTAATTTATTGTTATAATCTAAATCATATTAACAAATATATAATGAACATGTTTCATTATTTCTTATCCAAAACTAAGGTAATCAAAACAGAGTTTTCAAAAGTCATTTATATAGACAGAAATTCTTTTCTCTCTGTGGTATTGTAATTAATTGACATTCCAATATTTTATTTGTTCTGTAGGTTAAGGTGGAAAAATTATTTTTAAAGATTAATTTTATTTTTATTGGAAAGTCAGAGAGATAATATACAGAGAGAAAGACAGACAGGAAGATCTTCTGTCTAATGAATTACTCCCCAAGTGGCCACAATGGCTGGAGCTGCACCAATCTGAAGCCAGGAGCTTCTTCTGGGGTCTCCCACGCGGGTGCAGCGTCCCAAAGCTTTGGTTGGTGTCAACTGCTTTTTCAGGCCACACCACAAACAGGGAGCTGAATGGGAAGCAAGGCTACTGGGATGAGAACTGGCGGCCATATAGGATCCCAGCATGTGCAAGGTGAGGACTTTAGCCACTAGGCCACTATACTGGTCCCAAGGTGGAAACTTTTAATAACCAATTTTGAGCACTTATGACATGCTAAGCATTTTGCCAAATAATTCACACTATTTAAACATGACTAAATGATAATATTAAAATTCATACCTCAATCTTGAATTTGTGCATAGTAATTTTCTGAGACCACTCACCTAGTAATGGGGGAACTATGCTATGCTCTTCCACGGGTCTGATGCAATGCCCATGGTCTTTTCCTAATGAGACACTTTCGTGTTAACTCTGTCTCTTGTGCATGGTCCTAGCAAATTGCATATGAGGAGGGTAGGGAACTTCATATATAGATATATGGAAGAAAAAAGGAAGGAAGGAAAATATGGTTTCTATCCTCTTGCTGATGCCTTAGCCATTAACAGTTGATATTTCTCTCTTACTGTCTGTTGTATTCCCAAATTCCTGAATCTTTTTCTGTGTTATTCAAAGGCAAGCTTTGAAGCTTGATGCAAATCCTGCACAGAATGTGAATATTCATCTTGTTTAATTTCTTCATATTTGCCTACTCCTTTCCTGGGTTCAGCTTGCAATTTGTGGGCTTTCCCACTTTGTTCTATGTAAAGTTAAGTAAAAGCTATATAGGAAGTTTTGGCCCTTGCTGGAACCCTTCAGAGATTATCCAGTCTCTTCCTGTTGATTTTCTTTTTTCCCTCTGAGTTGCCTTAGTATTTTAATTGTATTACATCACTTACCTTTAAAATCTGTCTAGATTCACATTTAAGTTTGTTATCCTTTTACCTACAACCCTATCAGTACATTCTGTTATAGTCACAGGGTTCTTTTAACCCCCTTGTTTATGGCATAAAAGTGTCCTGATTATTCTTCCATATTTCAAAACCTTTTTTTTTTCTGATTTTGTGTTTGTTACTATGCATTCTCATTCTTGTATTTTCTCCTTTTACACTAGCTGATGATTCCCTAAAATATGTTTATTTATAAGCTAGTGATTTGAACATTATTTAATTACTTGGATGCATGCCTGCCATTTATAGTTTTTATTTGCCCAGATGGGGTCTTTACATTGTATCCCGGTTTATTATCACCTGAAAATTTCATCAGATATGTTATGTGTATTTCTTTCCCATTATTAGTACTCAGGCTTTATGGATCACCAAGAGTCTCGATGCCAGGAAAATCCCAAGAGGAGACATAATGGCTTTGCTTGGTAGGAACTGTTGAAAATGATTCCAAATCACTAAAATGGTTTTAAAAAGAGTTACCACTTGCTTTTTTGGTAGTACTCATTTTTCCCTTTCCTAATCAGCTTATTTCATTTTATGATCTTTGATCAATTCTGAGTGCATATCACAAATCTAACTTCAAAAAGATGTTTCTTTATGGTGCTGGGAATGGAAGTTATTAACATATATTTGTAAGCCCGCTTGGCAGCCAGTTCTCCAAACAGTAAGTTTCTATATGGTTCCTTTGCACTGAACAATATTTGGTGATTAACTAGCACTTGAGCCATGTCCTGTTTAGTGTAATAGAACTACCACCTTGCTCTCATACTCTACTAATAGTAAACTGTATGAGAACAGAGTGGAGATCTTATTTTTATGAATAATTATATGTATAAATAATTAAAGTTACACATATATAAAAATACATATATGTGAAGAGAGAGAGAGGGAGAGAAAGAGAGAGAGGGAAATCACTTATCTGCTGATTCACCTCCCAAATACCCTCCTTGCTGCCCTCCAAGTTTTAATTTAGCAGGAACCTGGAATAGGGAGCCTTGAAAACCCCATAGCTTCTCTATAGGATATAGGGATGCCAAGTGGTGTCTTATACACTGTATTAAAAGTGTGCCCTAAGGTTCAGAGTTATTGGTATTTAAGTTCCAGCCACTTAGGTTGTCGATAGCAGATTCATAACATATACGTTCTGGGTAATTGGCTTTAATTGTTTGCTATTTGTCCAGCACAATACTGATCACTGGGAAGCCAGTGGCTACCAAGAAATTTTTGCCTTCTAACAGGCTATAGTTTTGCAGGAAAATGAAAATATTAAAGAATTAGACTAATATATTGTAAGTGAAATGCCAGGTGGATGAAAACTGAGGGAAATTGTGTAAGGAAAGAATGTGGTAGCAGGTAATGTAAGGATCTAAGAACCATAGATGGGGAGGGAAAAGCATGAAGGCAGAATATGGTGAGAAAGAGTGTGGAGAGGCTATGACTTGAAGAAAGAAAGAATTGGGGAAATTGCTCTTGTGATTATAAAGTAGGATATCAGGCTCTCTTTATTTAACAGATATAGAAGTTCTAGGAAAAATCTCAGAATACTGTTTGATGTGAGAGAAGAGTCTATAGGAGAAAATCCATAAGAATTGTTCAAAGAACTGAGATGTCAGAGGCTTCAGTTGGCTCATCCACATGGCACTATTTGAAAGAATCAGTGTATGTTAAAATGTCAGTGAAATATCTCAAAAGTTTCTTACTCTAGGACACAGATCACCTCCTTTAGGTTGGGCTGCTGTTTAGGGAGCCCTCCATGCATGTCTGTCATGCCTGGGACAGCATTTGTCCCACTGAATGGCTGTTGTCATTTTTCATGTTGCTGAAGCCTTTGAGAACAGCTGGGCTTCTGAGGACTGCATTGACCCTCCTGCCCTGAGAGAGGAGGCAGTGCACAGAAGTGTTTGGCAAGTGTTTTGAATGAATAAGCTAATGAATTCAGCTTTGCCAGTAGGCTTGGTTTCAGAAATGGGTTGCTGAAGGAACTCAGTACCATGAGAATCTACTTTTTTTTTTCAGATTCTGTCTCCTTTGGTTTGACTCTGTTCTTTGATGTCTCTCTGCTTATGCCACAGACATCGAAGTGGGCCTTGTATTTTTCAGTGCATTGTTTCCACAGTTAGGTGTGGCACCCCACAGTGCCCAAAATGTGAACCAAAGCACACGAGATGAAAGAAAGAAAAGCATGGTTACCCTGAAGGGAATAGCTGAAGGGATTGTAATCTACAGAGGGGTGACCAAATCCGGGCTACCACAGACATTTGTCTACTACAAGAGTTAGCACTAATTATTTCCTCTATGGGACCAGGAAGTACCAACAACTTCAACAAATCCAGGAAATGCATCTTGCTTGTTCTTCAAGGAGTCTACATGGAGGTTGTTTTTGATTAAAGATCACCTCCTTTGTTTCTGATCAGCTGATCACTCTGACTTATCAGAATCTCAAAGTAGCTGAGCCTGGGGGTTCGTGAGTTACTCTGAGTCCATTCTTGTCCTTTCAGGAGCCCTGTGTGCTGGAAAGGCAGGAGCACAGTGGATAGCACAGGTGGGCTAATCATTTGAAATTATCTTGAGAGGCATTGAGAGAGACGTGACAGACTTGCAGTTGAAATTAAACCTGTATAGCTTCCAATGAATAGCATATCTCTCCTGCTCCCCTTGCTGAAAGCAATGTCTTAGCCAGGAAAGGAGTATAAAAGTATAGGGGGAGAGAGAGAGAGAGAGAGAGAGAGAGAGAGAGAGAGAGAGAGAGAGAAAGTGAGTTTAGTGAAGCTTAGAATCAGAAAGCTTGTAGGGGAAGAGGAAGGTCCACATAGATTTCAAGATAACAGAAATGTTGTTATCTTGGAAACTAGGGACTAAATCTTCTAATAATTTTTAGCCATGAACAATGATCTAATAATTAGAATTCCTTACAAAATACAAAAATCCTCAATGGTAGAAAAATAGCAAAATCCATTTTAAAACTTACTTCTTAGAAGGGAGAAAATTAACGAGATGAGCAAGTTATCATGCAGAACATGAGCATGTTCTCTTAATCTGCTGAACAGGATTCTCCCGGGTTTGGGGCCATTTAAATTCTCTTCTGACTTACAAATTACTTTAACATTTCTAAGGGACACAGATGTGTCTGAAATTGATAAGTGGAGTGTCAAGCATCACTTCCAGTAATAGGAAAAGAATCCACAGTCTCTAATTTTTACATCTAATTGACTTCAGTTGAGGTGTAGTCAAATGTGTATTATTTCTTAATTTGACACCTTCCATTTAAGAGGTCTTATTTTATATGTGTCAGAGTCACAGGTGTGAAATTAGTGACTGGGAAGGCTAACTGTTCCAGATTCTTTTGACCTTATGGCTGGAAAGAATTTAATTGTAACCTCATAAAAAGGAAAGAATTTTGGCCACTAGGGAAGACGATTGTATAGTCACTGACAATGCGAACTTGAATTGCTACATTAGCTCTTTAATTATAATGAATCAGGAAGAAATGTTCAAGGTTGGAAAGGAGGCGCTTGGCAGAGGATAATGACAAGCACTTATGCAAATAGTATCAAACTGATAAAGTGGAGAGGCGAGAGAGCTTTTTGAGACCCTGGAGACTTCAGCAAGGAGGGAGAAGCGCAAGAGCCATCAAAGGTTGAACATCTGTCATTAAAGCCAACCTGGAAAGTGACACATTTCTGTTCACTAAGTCTCAAGCTGTGTGTTTCTTCTAAAAGGTGGCTGTGGTTTTTTTTTTCCCTGCCTGGAATATTTCAGGCTAATTTGGTATTATGTTCCCAACATGTGAATGAAAGGAAAAGGAAAATAAAGTAGCTAAGACCAAAATATCAAAAGCACCCAGTAACTATTTTTTAAAATATTAAGTTCTTACCAGCAAAAAAGAGTATATATATATGTAAATACACACATATGTTAATGCATATATATATACATATATGCATACATATATATATATACACATATATATATATATGGCTCTAGCTTCAATGTCTACCATCTTAAGGCACCCAGGGCTCTTCTTAAGTCAGAGAACAGTCATTAAGAATAACATAATATTTGGAGGAATGGTTGATTATGGGGTCATGAATGTTGTAAAGGAGAAATAAACAGCTGGAAACTAAGAAAAAAGAGCTTCAATAGTAAAGCTCAATTTAAGTATGTTTTATCATACTGAAAACAGTTGGATTTCTTGGAATTCTTAAAGTCTGTGGAGAACCCTTGTGAGATAATCCTTTATAGTCAGAGATAACTTAATTAAGGTAAGGACACATAAACAACTTTTCCCACCCAAAGGCAAGGCACTGTAGTGTGTAATGAAGTGGGTCTCTGATTAGGGAAAACCAGACTTTTCTCAATGGAGTTCTTTCTTAACTATGCGAAATTGTCCCTATAAACTATATGTTTTCTTGGCATGTGGAAACTTCATCATGGATGGCTTATTCCTCATTCCTAATATTGACTGCCATGTGGCTAGAATGTCTGTTCGAATAGTTTCTCCTCCCTTTTCTTTAACTTCTCCCCGGGCGGGGTGGGGGGAGCTTTATTGAATATATCAGTTGGAGAGAAGACACTGAGCTGCATCTTTTCATCCAGTGCTGTCCCACATCTGTGCTTCTCAAAATGTGTCCTTGGAACAAGAGCATCACAAGGAGACATGTGAGAATTTATCACATGGATGAGCAGAGATGGCTTCCACCTGGGGGCCCTAGATTGTTTTTGCTTCTTTGAAGGAGGCTAGACCAGTGTGTAATCAAAAGCCTTGTAGTGTCAAATTCAGTTTTTACACATCAAGTTGTCTTAAGCACAGCCCAGATAAGTAGGTTCTTAGCCATACAGAATCCATTTGCTTTATGTGCCCTGGAATACCTCACCCACCGTCTGTTAGCAATAGAAATGAGAAATTCTACTGTTATATAAATAAGAATCTAGGCTACTGATTCTATTCAAAGCGTATTGACCCAGGGATTCCCTGCTGGATTGCTGTACCATTACCCAGAAATGGAATCCCCTTTTCCTATCTTTTTCTCCTGTGGGAACACCTTGGTTCTCCACCTGTGATGATCTCAAGCTGTGAGAGACTTTGATCTATCTGGCTAACGTGTCAGTGTGCCCAAATAAAGTTTGCTGTATGTAACTGCCACTCCCCAGTTCAGGGTCCCAAGTTGACAAGCCACAGCTCTTCTACATGTGTAATTCTTTTTGACCTGAAACTCACTATAGAGCTGTGAGTTTTCAGGATCCACCCTGGACCCACTCAACCAGAAACTCCTGGGTGGGCACAGGAATCTGTATTTTAATGAGACCTTCAGACGATTCTGTTGCATGCCCTAGTTTGGAGAGCTCCTGCCTTCAGCTTTATGGCGGCACAACCCTGCGGTGGAAGCCTTAGTTTTCAAGCATCTGTGCTATGACAATGGTGGTAGGATAGGTAAATCTGGCACTGTGTGGCAGATTCGCTTCAAACGTTACTGACCCCCAGGTACTGTGGGTTGAGAATTAAGAAGCAGATTGGGTAGTGTGGTGCTATTCAGAGCTTTTTACTTGGACACTCTGAAGACATTGAATGTGTTTTCTGTCCCCTGGTGTCTTGATAAGGGCTGTGAGATGACATGCTTTTACTAGGTTGTCAGGAAAATGCCTTGTGAACTTCCCCACAGGGTTTCTGGGGGTAAGAACAGCTAGCTTTCCTTCACAAGCTTAGATCTAGAAGAGAACAAGACCGAAGACCTGGGGTCAGAGTTGTATTTGTCATTCATGCTGATTGCCATTCAGGTCAGTGCTATTTGAGAGGGTTAGTGCTATGAGAGAGGGTTCCCCAGGATGTGAATCCCAGGTGGCAGGCGTCATTAGGGGTGCCTTGGAGCCTGGACACCATTTTCTCTCTGAATCAGGAAGAAGACATTGATTTCCTGTGTTTCTCAAACAAAATCAGTGTCAGCAATCAAAGGCAGTATTTTACGGCCATCTACTTTTGCCCACCTCTCGTTTGATTGTGAGCAGATGAGGGAGAGCCGTGCTATTTATTGACTCCCTTAATACCCAAAATAGAAGAAACTGTAGATAATGGTGATCTAGATCTTATTATTTTTTTCTAATGAACTGCCAACTATACATCTTGCCAGGATGTTCTACAGCAATTCAGGCACAAAATTGAACTCCTGATCTATGCTGCTATCCCCGATTTTGTTCCTTTCATTTCCTTCTCATAGTCAAGAGCAGCACTAACCTGTAAGCTACCCATCTCAGGAACTTGGAAACCTCAACTTTTGCTTCCTTCATCCTGCATATCCTATTAATCATCACAACCTGGTGATTTTTACCTCCTTAAGAGCTCTTACGTGGGTCTACCTGCCTTTCATCACAACAGGAAGTGGAGCAGCCAGTATATGAACTGGTGCCATATGAAACGCCAATGGTGCAAAGGAGGATTAGCCTTTATGCCACTGTGCTGGCTCCATTGCAGGATTACATACATTATAAATATCATAGGTAAATATGAGGTTTAGGCAGAATTAAACAGTATTTCTGACAGCCTGATGTTCTAGCTGCTGTACTATTTCTCGCATATCACCTAAGTACTGGTGCGGTCTTGTATTTGTGGCTTCTTTTGGAGAAGGAGTTGTAATCCGAGGAAGAATTTTCCATAATAGTTAAAAAAAAACAGTTGAAATCTTCCAGTGAATTGTGCCAGTAGTAGATATTTATAGAATCAAGTAATGAGCCCCTGCTTAGTTTGATTTATTTATAGAAAGGGCAGATATTTATTCATGTAACACTTATGTCTATATACAACTCTCTGCTTTTCTGACTCTGTGCTGTTATCAAAAGAGGGTGCATCCCAATTGGAAGAACCAAGAAATAGGTAAATTTGTATAAAAAAAAAGAGAATCAAGAATGTAGGGTATGGGTGTGGGTAGTGATAAGGAGGTTGGGGATGCACAGTGGGAACCGTTAGGAAACAGCCTGGCTGGCTGAGGATTGTCAGGGACTTTGAGGGAGATTTGTGTTTACTTTCTAGGAAAACATTCAGAACGAGCATTATTAGTGCATTTCAAACGTTTAGTTGCTTATATAAAAGATATAGAAAAATAGACCATCCATCATTTACTCATGTCCCAAATACCTATAACATCCAAGGCCAAAAAAGATTGAAACTAGGAGCCTGGAATTCGGTCCAAATTTCCTTTGTGAGAGGCAAGACTGAGGAACTGGGGCTATCACCTGCTGTTTTCCAGGGTGTGCAGTAGCAGGAAGCGTAGTAGGAACTGAAACCCAGGCATTGCCGTGTGGGAGATAAGCATCGCAGTGGTATCATGCACCACTGCATCAAACACCTACTGCAATTGGACCATTTTGATAGCAGAGGAAGCTGAGGCTATCTACGGGCTCCAGCTGCACCTGTTTAAAGCTGCATTGCAGAGCACGTGTGTGTGTGTGTGTGTGTGTGTGTGTGTGTGTGTGTGTGTGTGTGTGTGTGTGTGTGTGTAGGGGTGCATAAAGGGGAGTGTGGGGTAGAAATACCATGATGTGATACATTCAAGAAGTATTTATAAAGTTTCATTGTATTAACTGAAGCACAGACAGCATTTTGTGTTTACTCAGATTAGTGAATATACCTCATTGCTGTGAGTGGGAAAAGCTTTCCTGTGGTCGTGTGTGTGAGGATATTTTCTGCAGTGAATCAGAGTTTGAGTTATTTTTGGACTGTGTCAGTGTTCCCAGTCTTGCTTTAGGGTGGTAGTGGACAAGATGTGATGCTTTGAGAAGTAAAAGTTAGTAAGGGCTTGAACTCATTTGCTGACCCAGATGCTGATGTTCATGACTCTGATGGTCACTCTACAATGTTCACTTCACAGTGTCGCAATAGAGGTTTTCACAGGTTTCCTAACTGAAGCATCCAATTATTCTGGCAACTTCAAGGACACCATGATCAGTGCTAACTGGAGTGACTGTGGGAGGGGGTGGCTTGCCACACTGAACTTAAACACCAAGTGACCAACTAGTCGGTGTTCTTTCATGTTATTAGAAATTCAACTGTATTTTTAGATGTCTTCTTTCATCTTGATGTCTTACCTATCAAGTAATTAATCTACAAAGATTCATAGAGTGGAAAGGAAAGACTGTTGACAGTTTTCTTAAAAAGTTCATTTGAAAGGCAGAGTAATAAGGAGGGAAAGGGAGAGACAGAGATCTGCTATCGCTGCTTAGCTGCCTTTTCTGGGGCCAGGCCAGCCTGAAGTCAGGATCCTGAAACTCTATCCACAACTCGCAGGTGGGTGGCAGGGATCCAACTACTTGAGCCATTTGCTGTTTTTCAGAGTGTATATTAGCAAGAAGCTGAAATTGGAATCAGAAGTGCAGCCAAGACTAGGATGCAGGAACTGTGACATAGGGTATGGGCAGCCTCAGTGGTTTTAATCCCTGCAGCAAAAGCCTTATAGTCTTATAGCTTCATGTAGCAGTGAGAAGAGACTTTGTTTTTATTTCCAGGATTGAAATATGTGGTGGAATACAATTTCTGAAGCCACGCCCATGGCTTTCGTTAAGTACAGTTAAAAAGCCCACCTATTTGAAACAATTAGGTTCTTGTTACTTATTATCTATCTGACCTTCACCAAAGCTTCCTGACATCCCTTGATAACTTTTTTTTTTAAAGATTTCTCATGCAAGCATCATTTTTTTAAAACGGAAACCTTGAAATAATCCAATTATCCCTTGATAACTTTTTACAAATGTGTGGTCTTGAGCCCGGCTCTATCGCGGAATGGTTAAGGTCCTTGCTTTGAACGCACCGGTGATCCCATATGGGTGCTGGTTCTAATCCCAGCAGCTTCACTTCCCATCCAGCTCCCTGCTTGTGACCTGCACCCCCGTGGGAGACCTGGAAAGAAGTTTCTGGCTCCTGGCTTCGGATTGGCACAGCACCAGCCATTACGGCCACTTTGGGAGTGAATCATCGGACGGAAGATCTTTCTCTCTGTCTCTCCTCCTCTCTGTACATCTGGCTGTCCAATAAAATAAATACATCTTAAAGCAAGAAATGTAGGGTCTTGTGCCCCTCCTGGACCTCCTGATTTAGAATCGGAGATTTCCCAAGTTCACAGGTGAGTCCTATGTATGCTATAGTTTGAGAAACATTCCTTTAAGGCAATTTTGCCTCCAAGGTAGATTAAAAATACTAGGAATGTTGTATCCTTGCCTGAACTTGCTGGTAATGGCAATTAGCTGAAAGCACATGAACTGGCAATTAACGAATGACAAAGAGTTTCATGTGAAGCCAGTGGCATCCACAGAAAAAGCTGTGTTTGGAGGAAAGAGCAACCCAAGCCAATTAAGTCCAACCAGGGAAGTTTTCAAGCAGACTGCCTTCTGGTGTTCTTTTAACTTCCAGCACCTGCCATTGATGCCTGCAACCCTAGGGGGGCAGTGTGGTATAGTAAAAAGCAGATTCTAGTAACTCCTTGGTATTCTTCCTCCTAGTATCCCATGACCTTGGACAATCACTTAACAACCTCCTCTCCCCCAGCCTCAGTCTCCTGAGGAATAAACAAAAATGTACATTCCTCATAGGGATATAGTAAGAATTAAAAGCACAAGTAAATATAATATCTAACATATCTTAGGTATTCCTTGCTGCCTTCTTTTTGTCTAATTCATAGTTCCTGTGAAGGAAGCTGTACTGCTTATTGATGCTTAGAGTGTTCACATGTTGCACTGAAGCAAATAACTGAAAGCTTTTGCCAGAGGGGGCTCGTTTGACAGGTGGCCAAATCTCCCAGCAGGTGTTGCATATCAGCAGCTTCCTCCCTCGGCTCAGGAAGAAGTGCAGTGCTCGAAGTCCTGTGTGAGAATTCAGAGAGGGCTTCATCTTGCTGCTGTGTTTTTCCCCCTCTTTGAGGCAGTGATAAACATTGGGCATGGCTCTGTTGCTGGTGAGAAACTCTGCAGGCAGAGGTCCAAAGCTGAGCTTCTCAAGCTTTGCTGCCCAGGAGAATCTCCTAAGGGACTTGTAAATTACTATTATAGCCACAATCCCCAACCCAAGATCAGGTAATTGACTTTCTGGGGTTGGAAAAGTAGTTAAAACAGAACCCCAGGAGGTTTAAGTGTGTAGCCAAGGTTGAGAATCACTATAAACTACACATTATAGACTTAGAACCTCTATAAAACACTTGCTACAGGCTTAGTATGTAAGAGTGAGGAAGTGAGCCGTTTCACCTGCGTACTGCATGCAGGTCCTCTGTGCCAACCGTCACTGGTGGATTTTGTCACTTCAGAGTGCTTTTAAATGTATTTTCGGTGTGGCAATTAAAAGCCAAGCTTAATGCTTCCAGATACTGTATTCTTTTTCCAGTTTCTAGGAGTATCTTTGAGTCCTCACTGATTTTATTCTGCATAATTATAGCATTTGGAATAATTGTTAATACAAAGTTTACTGTGTTAGAGATCTCTACTTGCATTTCTAGTTAACTGTTTTTGTTTTTGTGATGGAAAACTATCCTCAGACATTTTGGGGGAAGAGATTAATTTTTTCAGTACATGTTTGCTTCTTAATTGTTAGGTTTAAGTATTTTCACTGAAATTAATCAGTAGAGACACTTGGGGAGGTTACAAGTGTGGCTCTGCAATTGAGAGCCAGTAAATATATTTGAATTCATGCATTGGGAATGGAGATCATTTAAGTAAAATCATTCCAGGGTTGCAGTGAGGTCTAAATGTTATTTTTTTCTTGTTACAGCTTGTTTATTTTCATCAACTTGGAGAGAGAGAGAGAGAGAGAATGGAAGAGAGAAGGAGAGAGAGAATTAGACAGACAGATGGAGAGAGAGGAGAGAGAGGAGAGATGGGGAGAGGGAGAGAGGGAGGGAGAGAGAGAAGGAGAGAGAGAAGGAGAGAGACGGGGAGAGGGAGAGAGACAAAGGAGAAAGAGAGGGAGAGAGAGGGGGAAAGAGATGAAGGGAGAGAGAGGGAGAGAGGGAGGGAGAGAAAAGAAGAGAGAGAGACAGGTTTTTAGTCTAGGCAAAGGGTTTTATTAGTCAGGGAAACAGTCTGACCAACTGTTCCTTCATAGGAGACAGATTGGCCCAAGACGATTTCAGACGGGGAGGAGGGAAGAGATGGGTGACTCTGTGAGGACAATGGCTGACTAGGATAGAGTACCAGTTTTTATACATTGTGTACGTTGGGGATGGAAGACAATGAAATAAGGAAGCTCCTTGCTCTGGACAGGCCCGGTGTGGTGTGTAGTGCTGGGTACTCTTTGTGGCAGGTATCCACAACCTCTGCAGGCTCAGACAAAGTCAGGGTGGTCCCAGCAGCACATTCCAAATAGTAGTGAGGGCTTGAACCTGCACTCAGATATGGGATGTGGATGTTCCAAGCAGGTGCTTAACCCACAGTATCACACTGCCTACCCCAAAATGATTCTCTCCAGTGCTATAAGCTGTGCTTGTTAGGAAACAGGATCAGAGCACAACCAGTACCTTTGGCAAGGGAGGGTACAGATTAGCTGACTACAGCAGCAAAACATGCTTTATTTTTATCTTTATGAAAATTTGATATCCTTACATAGAATATATAACATGGCTCACAATTTCTATAGATGACTGAAAGAGTATGTGATGGTTCTGACACGTCCCGGATATTTCTGTTTTTTCCCTATCAGAAAATATTCTAATGGGTGTGATGTGGGCATTGCTGTCAGTGTTATAAATCATCAAGTGTTTTTTACTTTTTTAAAGGAAGGTCCAATAATAGGTTGGCCTTCCCAATAGTTTATTATTTTTGTCTGTGTGAGTGGTGGAGAAACAGAATGTGAGACAGAGAGAACAATATTTCCCATCTGTCGGTTTACTCACCAGTTGATGGTTGTACCAGAACTGAGCCAGGCTGAAGCCAAGAGCTGGGAACGCCAGCCATCTTTCCTCTCTAAGCAGTGACCCCGATATTCACAGCAGTCATCATCTGCTGCCTTTTGGGATGCATATTATCAGGAATGCTGGATTTGAAGTGGAGTGGTAACTCAAATCCAAGCACTATGATAAAGGCTATGGTGTCTTAACTGCTATGCCAAATGCCTCTTCCAAGAGATTTTTGTTTGTGTGTTTTTAACTTTCAGAGAACTCTATAACGACAAGTCATTAGCTGAAATACCCGAAGCACCTGTTGGGGATGAGAAGAATACATATATTTGATATTAATGTTTATAAATGTTTTAATCATTTCATTACATATATTTCTTTAAAAATATTCATTTTATTTTTTATTGGAAAGTCAGATCTAGGGAGAGGAGTGACAGAGAAAGATCTTCCATCTGGCTGGTTTACTCACCAAGTGGCTGCAATGGCTGGAACTGAGCCTATCTGAAGCCAGGAACCAAGAGCTTCTTCTGGGTCTCCAATTTAGGTGCATGATCCTAAGGCTTTGGGCCGTCCTCTGTTGCTTTCCCAGGCCACAAGCAGGGAGCTGGATGGGAAGTTGTTGATGAACCATGTAGGTGCTAGGAAGTGCCAGGAAGCTAGGACACGATCTGGCACATATATGGAATCCCAACAGATGTAAGACAAGGATTAGCCACTAGGGTATCACACTGAGCCCTACATATATTTCTAATTACATTTTAAATTCACATGTAGTTATCATTTGCATAATTCAATATATGCCATGAATAAATCCCACTTGGGCATAACGTAAATTGATTTATTATGTTGTTGAATTTGTTTGTTATTGAGGATTTTTACACTGATATTCATAGGTTTGGATTACAGGTTTGTTTCCTTTGGTAGTGTCTTTGGCTTAGTTTTCAAAGTGATGTTAGTGTTGTATATGTGTTTGGAAGTATTTATTGTAGGTACTTTTGGAGAGGAATTTAAGAAATTCTGATAGTACTTCATTGAAAATCTTGTAAAATTCATCTGTGAAGCCATCTGTGTCTTGAGAGCATTTTATTTTTAAAAAATAATCATTTAAAAAATGCCTGGGGTGGGTTTGTAGTGCAGTAAGCTAAGCTGTCACCTGCTGTGCTGTCATCCTATATTGGAATGTCAAATGGAGTTACAGGTCTCTGGTTTTGGCCTCATCCATCCCTGGCTGTTGTAGCAATCTGGGGAGTGAATGAATGGATGGAAAATCTCTCTTTGCTCCTTTCCATCTTTCCCTCACTCCCTTTCTCCCTTTTATTCTGCCTTTAAAATTAATAAATAAATGCTAAAAACATCTCGGGTATTATGCAACACTTGTATCTTTTTATGGAATACATTGCTGTATTTCAGTATATATAATCAACATGAATCAACCATACCAGGAAATTAGTTTTCCTATTTCCTTCACGCTTGAAACCTGCCATGTCTTTTCTCTTATAGTTTCTCACTTAATATATAATGAATTATTATGAACTACAATTAGTCCAATGTGCTGTGGAACACTAAAACATGTTGCTTCTATCTGATTGTATCATGGTGCCCATTATCTAGTCTTTCTTTGTTATCTCTTTCAACCAACTTCAATTAACCATTGTTCAAAGTTCAACTTTTAAAACAATCTTTACTTTGTCTTCACATATGAGAGATAGCATATAGTGTTTGTCTTTCTGTGTTTGACTTATTTCATTTATCACAATGATCTCCAATTTCATCCATTTGTTGTAATTATCAGGATTTCATTCTTTTTATGACTGAATAATATTGCTGTGTGTGTGTATACACGCGTCCATTTTTTTTTCAAAATTTACTTAGTTTCATTTGAAAGGCAGATTTACATGGAGAGACAGAGAGATGTTCCATCTGCTGGTTCACTCCCCAACTGACTGTAATGACCAGAGCTGGTCTGATCTGAAGTTGGGAGCCAGGAGCTTCTTCTGGGTCACCTATGCAGGGGCAGCAGACCAACGATTTGGGGCATCCTGCGGTACTCTCCCAGATGATTAATAGAGAACTGAATCAGAATGGAAGCGGCTGAGACAAGAACATGAATGCATGAAGGATGCCAATGCCACAGGGCAGAGGATTATTCTGTGGTCCCAGTGTATTAGATTTTCCGTTCATCCATTGATAAGACACCTACAATTGTCCATATCTTGGCCATTGTGGATCTATTGAGATGATCATTTGACTTTTATTTTCCATTCTGTTGATGTTTAGTTATTTGTATATATTGAACCATTCTAAAGAATAATTCTAATCTGTTCATTATGAATCCCTTTTTGATATACTGTTTGATTCAATTTGCTATTACTTTTGTTGAGAATATTTATTTGTACGTACATAAAACATGTTGATCTGTAGCCTTACTGTTGTATCCTTCACTGGTTTTAGAGTCACTTTTATACTGAACTTATAGAATTAATTTGAAATGGGTCCCTCACTTTCATGTTTTTGGGATGTTTTAAGAAGAATTGATGTCAATTCTCCCTTAAAGGTTTGAAAGATTTTACAGTGAAGCCATCTGGCTTTGGGCTTTTCTTTGCTGGTAGATGTATTACTGATTCAATCTCATTACTCATTATTGATTAGGTTTTCTATGTCTTCATATTTCAGTTTTGGTAAGTTATATATCCAGAAATGAAACCATTTCTCCTAAAGTTTCCAAGTTGTTGTCACATAGTTATTTATGTTGTCCCTGCTGATCCTTTGCGTTTCTGTGTTATCACTTGAAATATTTTCTTTTTCATCTCTATTTACATGAGTCTTCTTTTTTCTTTTTCTTTTGTTTTTTTTTAAAGTTTAACTAGAGGGCTTATTGAATTTTTTTTTACCTATCTTTCCAAAATTCCAACTTTTGCTTTATTGGTATTTTTAGTGAAAATATTTTTATTTCATTCCTGCACTGATATTTATTTTTCATTTTTGTTTGGTTTGTCATTGATTTTCTAAGTTACTTAGGCATATTATTAGATTACATATATGACATCTTTCTAGTTTTTTAGGTAGGCAGGTATCGTGGCAAACTTTTATTTTATTTGGTTTGTTTCCATTTTTATTATTTCCAAGGAATTTTCATCAAATTTCTCTTTTGAATCTTTAATGACTCATTGTTCAGTAAAGAGAATATTTCTTTATCTTCATGTGACTGTATAATTAGTACAATTTCTTTCATGTTGATTCTAATTTTATTTCCTTGTCACAAAAACAGATTATTTTGAATTTTTTAAATTTGTTGAGATATGTTTTGTGGCCTAACATGTGGTCTATCCTAGATAATTTTTTTCTGTGCTGTGAAAAGCATGTGTATTACTGCTAGGTCTTTTTGGTTCGCAGTACAGTTTTACTCTGATGTTTATTGATTATTTTTTAGTTGAATGATCTGTTCACTGACTGAAACTGGAGTGTTGAAGCCTCTGAAACTGCTAGATTATTATTTACCTTTTTCTTTGGAGCTAGTATTTATTTTATAAAACTGGATATATGGGCATTAGGCATACATACTTTTATAAACTCTCATAGATTCTTGTTGAATTGGCCACTTGGATATCATATTTTAACCTTGCTTGTCTTTTTTCTGTGTATTGTATCCTAAAATCTGCTTAGTCTGACTTCCTGGAAAGCTGCTTCTGCTCAAATTTGATTTGCAAGTATGTATAGAGTATCTAATTTTGTTCATTCACTTTTAGTTTACTTTATGCCTTTTAGTGAGGTTTCTTGTAGGCAGTGTATGTTTATATAATATTTTTAATCCATTTATTTAGTATTTGTCTTTTAATTGGCAATTTTATTTACATTCAAGGTTATTATTTGTAATTTTTGATTCCGTTATTTTAAAATTTGAGTTATTTTCAGTATTGTTTGCTCTATTTTTAGTGGGCTTTGTGTACTTTCACATTCTTTTATAACAATTGTTCCTTTACATTTTGTCCTTTATGTGGGATTCCCTAAAGCAACTTTTTCAAGACTTGTCTGGTGGCGATAAACTCCTCTAACTATTCCTAACATATTCATTTGAAAGGCAAAGAGAGACAGACAAACTCAGAGACAGGCAGAGCAACAGGCTGAGACTAATCTTTCCTGCTGACTCTCCAAATGCTTGCAACAGTCAGGACTGGGTAGATCCTGGAACTCAGTTGGATCTCACGTGAGAGTGGCAGGGACGCATGCAATTGAGCTATCACTTGCTGCCTTCTGGGGGTACATCATCAGGAATCTGTAAAGTAAGTGGAGTAGTTGTGGGATGAGGACATCCTAATTGCTAATATCACTATTGAATCAAATGCATCCCCCTCCCTTAGGTTCTGCTTTTCATGGAGTCTTTTTTTTTTCTTTTTCATTTTGAAAAGTAACTTCTGAATTACATATTCTTCATTTTTAGGTATTTCCTTTCAGAACTTGGAATATATTATTCTAATTCCCTCTGACCTGCAAGATTTCAGTTGGAAAAATCAGCTGTTATTATAATGAGATTCTCTTAAAAATGACCTTGTACATTCCTGTTGCAAATTTTAGAGTTCTCTTTGAGAGTTTGACTGTAATTTGTCGTGGTAAGAATCTTTTCAGGTCATGTCTATTTGGGTTTTATGGGCTACCTGTATTTGGATGTCCATCTGTTTCTGCAATTTAGGGTAAATTTTTTTGCTTATAGTTGTGCAATGGGTTTTTTTTAGCCTGTATTCCTTCTTTCTTCCCCGCTACTCATGAATTCCCCCCAAATTTAAATATTGGTTCATTTAATGAAGTCTTAAAATCCTAGAGGCTGTTTTCAGTTTTAAAAATCTTTGGTCAGGCTCAGAGGCTAGAGTCCTCACCTTGCATACGCTGGGATCCCATATGGGTGCTGGTTCATTACCTGGCAGCTCCACTTCCCATCCAGCTCCCTGCTTGTAGCCTGGGAAACCAGTAGAGCATGGCCCAAAGCCTTGGGCACCCTGCACCCGTGTAGGAGACCCAGAAGAAACTCTTGGCTTCTGGTTTTGGATCAGTTCAGCTCCAGCCATTGGATCCACTTGGGGACTGAGCCAGCAGATGGAAGATCTTTCTCTCTGTATCTCTTCTCCATGTATCTGCCTTTCCAATAAAAATAAATAAATCCAAAATATTTTTATATCTCTGCTTCAGTTTACTGGGATGTTTTAAGCTAGCCATCTTCAATTTCAGGTATTCTTTCTTTTGCTTTATATAATCTATTGTTGAGGTTTTCATCTTTTAAATTATACTTACTATGTTCTTCATTTTCAAGATCCTTTTTTAAAATCAAGATTTCTCTTTGCTGAAGTTCTCTTTCATATCACACATTATTTTTCTGATTTTGTTTTTCGGTCTCTACTCTCTTGTATCTGAATATTCTTATAATGATTCTTTTGATTTCTTTGTGAAACATTAAGTGATTTTTTTTTTGAGTCAGTTACTGGAAAATTATTGTGTTCTCTTGGGGCATCACATTGCTTTGCTTTCTTCATATTTCCTGTGTCCATGCATTAATATTTGTGTGTCTGGGAGACTGGTTATTTCTATTACTGCTAATGGGTCACTTTTGTGGGAGAAAGCTTTTTTTTTTTTTTTTTCTGAATGTAAGTTCTCAGATGTCTGACTGGTAACCTATTTTGCTTTTCTTTTGAGTTGGATGCTGAAGCATGGTCTTTTCTCCATAGTATTCCTCTGCAGTTGTTTGTAGCAGCAGTGCAGACTTGGATTTCTCCTCTAAGACTCGGCAGCTCACATAGAAGAATCTGGAGTCACAGAGGTGCTGACCTCTAGTACACTGTTTGGGGTTGTGGGAGTATCAGCCTGGAATCCTGGAAAGGATGTTTGGGCATGCTCATTGGCAGGCAAGTAGTCAAGGTCACAGTAAGGCTGCCTCAACAACTTGCAGGGCACAAAAACCTGTACAGCCGGCCCCAGGTTCTCTGTGACATATAGAGATTCACATAACTTTTTTTCCTCTGTCAATACCTCTTTCCATCTTATGCTGTCTAGGGTTGGAGTAGGAATGGGATAGCTGTCCTATGCTGCAGTAATGCTAGATTACACCCACAGCCTGCATTCCCTGACATTCAACATGATGTGGAACCCAGATCCAGTTTGCTGCTGAGATGAGCTTGCTGGCCAGGATGTAAGCCCAATTTACTAGAGTCATCGGTTACTATTTTGATTATATATTATGTTGTTAATTTTTGTTTACATTTATTATCTTTTGGAACACAATTTCTTCTTACATCTTAGACCTTCCTTGTAATATAATTTGTTTCTTTGTGGGGTTTCTCCTTTGGAAATTACAGTTTCTAGTGGGAGGAAACATCCTTATTTTTTTCTCCTTTTATTTTTTTTGAAAAATATATTTCTTATTTTTATAATTTATTGTTATTTTCTTATAGCATTGAAAACATGATTCCAGTCTCCTCTGGTATCACTTGTTATTGTGGAAGTTGGTGTGTGTGTGTGGCATTTTTTCCATGTATTCTGTTCGTTTCCTTCATGCCTGTTTTTAAGACAGTCTTTCTGTTTCTGACCTTCTGTAGTTATACTATAAATCAGTCCTCTGTAGTTTTTGAATCTGAGGACTACCTTTCTGGCTTTAGGGAAATTTTCAATCTTTTTTTTTTTTTTTGTCCATTGCCTTTATTCTCTTCTTTTGATTCCTTTATGTCTGAAATTCTGTACTACCTCTTCAGTTGTGTTAAATTCTGGGTAATTTCTTCGGGCTTATGTTTCAGCTTATTAAATCATTTTTATGCTATGTCTCATCTGCTATTTAGTCTATAACTGAATTTTTCATCTTAATTTAAAATTTTTATTTCTAGAGGTAAAATTTTTATGTGCTTTTGAATGCCTGGATATTTCTATAGTGTCTTGTTCCAGAGCCATGCTTTTAATATCGCCTTGATTTTTTAAGGGTATTAAATTCATTTGAATAAGCTTATTCTGAGTATATGAGTCTGCAGTTTTGTCTCTGTTGATTTCTGCTCAGGTTACCTTGGTCCTTGTGTGCTGTATTAATTTTGCTCATACTCCCTGGAATCTTTTCCCTGGGAATTTTCTGAAATGTGGATTC
The DNA here is from genome assembly GCF_017591425.1 of Ochotona curzoniae. NCBI lineage: Eukaryota > Metazoa > Chordata > Mammalia > Lagomorpha > Ochotonidae > Ochotona > Ochotona curzoniae. Next base: position 33,699,498 of record NW_024466502.1, on the reverse strand, counting down.
CCAAGGCTATTTAGGATTTTTGTTTTGTTTTTGTCACATTCTAGACAATAATACCAACTGGAGTCCATTTTGAGTCCATTACACAAGGATATAATCTGTGGTTCTAAGTGCATGTGAAAGCAGGCTCCACCCAGAGCCTCACTCAAGTGTAAGGCAGACACAAGCATGTGTCTTCCTCATTCAGTTTTGTCAGCAAGGTATATCTTTAGATCACATTGTGATATTGTTGCTTTGAGAAGCATTAACTTCATTTACTTGTTTTTCATGTACATCTTACTTCTTTTCTTGGCTGGGCCATTTTTTTTTTTCCGGCCTTCTGCCATCTTGGGGCCCACTAAAACTCAGGATAAAAAGCACAAAAGATTAGCTCATCCCTTCACAGCAATGCCTACTCCACAGTGAACCTTCCTGTCTCACAGTCTCCTCTTTTTGGACAGGTTGAAATTTCTCTTGTCATCATTAACTCATGGAACGAATGTTGGAACATATATTTTTTTAAGATTTTTTTTTGTTTGAAAAGCAGAGTTTTATATATAGAGAAAGAGAAACCTAGAGAGAGATTTTCTATTCGCTAGTTCTCCTCCTCAAATGGTCACATTCGCCAGAGCTGAGTAGCTCTGAGACCCTGAGTCAGGAGATTCTTCTAGGTCTCCCACATGGTGCCTGGATCAAAGAATTGTGTCATCTGCTACTTTACCAGGACATAAGCAGGGAGCTGGATTGTAAGTGGAACAACTGGTATGCCAACTGGTGCATGAATGGGATGCTGGCGCTTGCAGCAGAGGATTGAGATGCTATATCATTGCGCCAGCCCCTGGAGAAGATTTTAAAAAGGATTTTTATAAAGTGTGAACTAAAATGACTCTGTGGACAGTCTGGCATGTTTATGAAATGGTATCTTTATTTTAAATACCATTTTACAGAAGCATTTAAAAATATTAATATGTTAGTTTTCAATGTTTCTATTAACTAGTAGTGCCATGCTCTGTGTTTTACATGTGTCATGTAAAGTAATTTACAGAACAAGCCATTCTACATTGTGAGGTGAACGTGACAACCACTACACCACAGAAACCAACCCATTCTGCATTGTAAAACCGTTATCTTCAGAGCTAAGGGAATTGAGGTTTAGAAGTAATAACAGCCTATTTCTATTGCCAGATCATTTAAGAGCCAGATCTCAAGCCAGGCTACCCTGACTTCAGTGAAGGAATTGTTTTTCTTCCCCTCTGTGTTTTATTTTTTGTTTGTTTTTAAATTAATTAATTTGCTCTGAAAATCAGAGAGAGGGACAGACAGAGTAGGTGAGGTACACAGAGAGATCTTCCATCTGCTGGTTCACTTCCCAGGTGACCTTAATGGCCAGCTAAGGAGTCAGGGAGTCCAAGCACTTGGGCCATCTCAGATTGCCTTCTCAGGCCATGAGCACAGAACTAAAATGAAGGTAGAAGAAACAGGACATGGACTAACCTGCATGTGGGATTCTGGTGTCTCAAGAGGGAGCTTTTCCTGATGTATCACATCACCATTCTCTACATGTTTTAATGAAGAAATGTTCCAGCCATGCAGGACAGTTAAAGTAATCATGCAACAAACTTGTACCTTTAATATTCAATTATGCTGAACATTTTTCCTTATATGCTCATATATGCTTGCTGTGTGTATGTGTGTGTGTGTGTGTGTGTGGTTAATTGAAGGTAAATTGTTGAATATAAGCTAAGATAGAATATTTTAGCTTCTCATACTGAAACTTCATTCATGAAGTGAGCTTACAGCTTTCATTAAGGTGGTCTCAGGGATTTCTTATTTCTTTCCTAAAAAGTAGAAAATTCTTTACATAAGAGAAGGGATTCTTTTAGTTTTGAAATCCCATGGTTTATCCAAGTTATGATATGAGACAAGTGAATCAGTGAATGGTTTATTAAAAAAAGGTTCTAGGTGAATGATGAGGATAGGGCAAGCTATCTAGAAGAAGAAATTCCTCCCAATTTAGCTGGTAAGGAAAAATGGATCCATTGCAGAGACAAGTTATCATTTCCCAGGAATTATAGCAGAGCATTTTACTCTGACAAAACAGGAGGAAGAATTCATCCAAATCTACATGCATAAATATCAATTTCACTGTCATGCACTGTTTCTCTCAGCTAGATGGTTAATTTTTAGAGTAGGGAAACCCTAAGGGCCTCTCTCTGTAGTCAGTTATGGGGTTCCTAGTAAAACAGTGAATGGAAACAGGAATCAATTCTAGAGCATTTTTATGGTAAGTATATTTTTTCATTCATTAGTATGTTTTTTTGGCACCACAGCCAGTTGTTCCAACAGTATTGCCACTACCAAAACTTTCCCATTACTATAATGATGATCTTTTGTAGAAAGATGGGGGTCAATCATGGGATTTTATTCCTATTTTATAGCTAAATCTCTTAGTTTGTTTAATGTTACTTTAACAACATATCTGCAGCTGAATAACTTAGAAACTAAAAAGGTTTATATTTGGCTCATGGTTCTGGTGGCTAGAGTGTCAAAAAAGCCTTATGCTGGCATCCTGGTAAGAGTCTTTGTATTACAACATGACAGAGAAGTAAAGGGGGAAATGGCCTTGTGCCGAAGGGACCAAGTGTGTGGCGTAGCTTTGCTTTATAACAGCTTATTCTCAAGGGAATTAATTTGGCCTTCGGAAATTCAGTTTATTGTTCAGGACAGCATTAATGCATTCATGAGAGTAGAATCCCATGACCTAAGTGCTTTCTTTCAGGACTGATAATCAAAAGCTCTAATGAGGAACAAGCTTCCAGTACATGCACCTTTGCAGCGGTGGAGAGGGGCAAACCCTAATAAAACCATAGCCCTAAGAAAGATTTAAAGGAAATTAGTACAAAGTGCAATCCAAGAGTTTAATCTGCAAGCCCAGTATTTCCTTTATGTAGTTCTTTTTTGATTCAGCATTTGCTTAGTTTTCATCTTGTGATAGGCCTAGTTCTACAGTTTAAAATAGCCAAGGCCCTAACTGAAAAACAGGATGTTTGCAAAACTGCTAACTTTACTAATACTTGATATTCTTCTTAAAAGAACATGAGTCATATCAGCTGATTTTTAAACTCAAACTTATTACAAATAAGTTTGTACACTTAATTGAATGCTTTCACATGAAATATTTCGATATTTATAAGTATCATGAAATATAAAATGCAGTTATGAGTATGTGTGGGTGTGCATCTTTGTATACATGGTGTGACTTGGTGTCTGATGCTGTAGCCATGGATAGGAAAGTGGACAGAAAAGAAGTTAATGGACGAGGGCAGGTCTGAGATTCTTTGGGACTATAGTTAGGGGATGGGGGCTAGGAAATGTTCTCAGGATGCAGGTTTTGTGCTTGGGGGCTAATGGGTGCTTAATGTTTGAGCTGATGGTCCCAGAATGTAGACCTTGAGTTTATTTGAATGTTTTTGGTTCCAACGCATCAGCAACCAAGGTTGTGCTGGTACTGAGGCAAGTGAAGCATTCAATGGTGACAGACACAAAGAGGCAGAGGAGCCAGAGAGCATCTTAGTTGATTGACATTGTTGGGCTGCTCTTGTTGTGTTTCTGAATCTATTCTTGTTTCCATTACCTTATATTTCTAAGTGTTTTTTGTAAACACACCAAGTGCTACTAGACCGTGCCACTCTGCCCTCTGAATTTTCAATTTTTCAAAGAAAAGTACATGTTGCTGATTTCAGAATGAATCTCTTATGTATTAAATTTGTGTCAAAAGTTATTGTTTATTTTAATGTACTTGAAAATGGGAGAGGGAAATAAAGGGAGCAGGGGAGGGGGAAGAGAGAAAGGGAAGGGAACTGATTGATCAATTGACCAATTGATTGTTCTTCCATAGTTACTTCCCCAGTGTTCACAATAGCCATGGGTGGGCCATGCTGAAGCAAGGAGTCCAGAACTTCAACCAGGTCTTTAATGTGGCTGGCAGGACTCATGTTCTTGAGGCATCATTAGCTGTATCCCAGGATCCATTTGCAGGAAGCTGAGTTAAAAGTAGAGTAGTGAGAACTTGAACATACTCTAGTCTTGGACAGACATACCAAGTGGTAGATTAACCTGCTATACCACATTGCCAGTCCCAGTCAGATAATTTAGTAGTAATTTGCTAGTTTGGTTCAGCATATTCCGAAGACAGAGGATTTTTCCTATTCTTATGTCTTTATCTTCATTTTTGAACAAATGTCTTTTATCTCTGGTTTTTAGCAATAATTGATGTTTGCATCTTTGTCATCATCATTCACACTTCTGTTATGCAGTATTAAAGGAACCCTGTTTAAGTATCAAGTGTGGAAATATCACACTTGTAAGAGCCAACTGTAAATTGGCATTTTCTTTTTTGTAACATTTAACAGTTTGGTAATAACTCTTGCTTCATCATCTAGATTCTGTGCCTTTGAAGGTAGTTTACTGACAAAAATGCTGTGAATAAGGTAAACGTTATCTTAAAGAGGTGGTAATGTTGATAATTTTTTGTATTATAGGCCTCACACTTTCTATTTGGCGCGTGAGGAATATGAAATATGGTTGTAGCAAGAAGTGCATTCCTGATGGCATCCTTAAGTTCAAGTTCAAGGCCTTGAGTGCATTAACATAGTGAAGCCATAGAGCTCTCTGGTGCTATGCAGAAAAGTGAGCAGTAAGATGTCTTTATGAAAGAACGAGGAAGCAAGAATTGAGACCTTTCTCTTTAGATTTCATTCTTGTAGGGATCTTGGGACACGACATGATGTATGAGTAATTGCTTGTTCTTTGTGGGATGACTCAAATGACCATTCGGTGACAACTGGCTACCTGCAACCTGATACTGTCACTGAATAGAATGAAATCAGAGAACATGACTCTTATCTGCCGCTTTGTATAATCTCCATCCTGGGGGAGGTGAGTGAGATGGACAGCAGCTCAAACTAAGGCCTTGTTTTCTCTGAGCATGGTGAAAGGAAGAGGAGGAGAGGCCAGTAGTAAGGACAAAAGGTAAAGAATTCACAATTATTTCAATTTTGAATATTTCAGGTGTAAGAAGGAGCAAGAGACTTGAATTGTGGGTCTTGAAAAAGGTGAACTTTAGATGACTGTATGGATCCCAGTGCAGTGGCATTATGGATTGTGTTCTCTCTGTAGTGATTGAGCCCAGTTCAAGACCTGGCTCCTCTACTTCTAATCCAGCTTCTTGTTAATGTGCCTGGGAAATCAACTGAAAAAGGCTTAATCCCTTGGGCCTTTTTTCAACTACAGGGGAGATCTGGATGGAGATTCTGGCTCTTGCTTTCAAGCACGTCCAGTCCTGGACCATTTGAGGAGTAAAATAATTGATGAAAGCTCTCTCTCTCTCTGAAACCGTGCCTTTCAAACAAATAAATCAATCTAAAAAAAAAAAAAAGAAAAGAAAGGAAGCATCCCTCTGTCAAGATCACAGTTGATGGGTATATGGCTGACAATGCTTCTTGGTAGTCCTCCCACACCAGTCTCTCTTTTACTATTTGTTTTCTGTCCTCTGGGTACAGCAGCCTGTGGAGAGTCCTAGGTTGGCAGCAGCAGTGATGGCTGAGCCCAAGGAGTGTTCCAGGGGCTCACAGTGCTGCATGTCCTGGCGGCCTGTTGAATCACATCCATGCTGGTTCCATACCACAGGAATCCATGCTGCTTCCCACATTCTGAATTACTTCTTGAGCCCCGTTTTCAAGTGGCCTCTACCAGATTAATGCTCTGACTTCCCGAATGGAGCTGTATATATCTCATCAAAACTACACTTGAGTACCTGCATACTTGTTCGTGGAATACACTTATTGTTTTATTCTCACCTCATCCTGAAGCTAGCCCTGTCCCTTGAAAAGCCCCTCTTGCTGGCTTGTTAGGTGAAATGAGCACATTCTACATCAGGAAATCCCTCCTTGTCCAAATGCCATATTCTTGAAATAAACTTTCCGCTTGAAATAAAAAAGAAACAAAATTGGGTCATGAGCAAAATTTGTCTGTTTGTCAAGTCTAAGGGTGAAAACAACCTGTAAACAAAACTTTCTCTGAGTTAAGAGCCATGCTTTCAATTTCACCTCCTCATTTCTTCATTCTCTCCTTGAGTCAAAGTAATTGTGTTAGTTTAATGTTTTTTTTTTTTTATCACTGTGCTTAGATTGTAAGCCTTTGGAGGGCAGGTTCTGTGGCTTTTTAAATTTTCTCACTATTACATTGCTGTGTCCAGTGTAGAAATCAACTGATCAAAGGAACACATCTGCTATTTGTGCCTCTTTTGGGTGACTTATCTTTGTTGTAATTTGCTTTTTTTTTCTTTCTAATCTTTTTTTCCTAAAAAGAGATTTATTTTATTATTTAAAGATAAAAGGTAAAGTTTACAGAGTGAGAGGGAGAGAGAGAGAGAGAATATATTGATTTTACATCTGCTGGCTCATTCCCTGGTTGGTCCGAGTGACTGGAGCTGGGCCAGCCCAAAGCCAAGAGACAGGAGCTTCCCCAATATAGGGGGCAAAGACCGAAGGACTTGAGCCTTTCTGTGCTGCTTTCCCAGGCCATTAGCAGGGTGCTGGATTGGAAATGGATCATCTGGAACTCAAGTCAGCACCTATGTGGGATGCTAAAATCTCAGGTGTTCATTTTACCTACTATGCCCCAATGTTGTCCCCTTTTCCTTCCTTTTAAAAGGTGTTCCTCTTATGAGGAAGAGAGGGAAGCAGGGTGAGAGAGTGTTCATCTGCTGATTTAATCCCCAAAGACTAACAGTTATGGCTGGGCCAGACAAAGATTGGAGCTAGGAAAAATATCCAGTATATCAGATGGGTGGCAGACATCCAAGTACTTGAGCCATCCTCTGATGCCTCCCAGGGTATGCATTAGCCAGAAGCTGGAATTGGAAGCAGAACAGGAATGAAATTCAGACACTCCATTATGGGTTGTGAGTATTTCAAATAGCATTTTAACCATGGTACCACTCACCCCATCAGTTCCCTTTTCAGTGCAGGTGGTGTTCCGCAGGAGCTGTATCCGTGTCATGCTCACCACAGGCCTGTTCCAGGACTGATTATTGTTCTCTTACCTGCATTTCTGAGGTAACTTGTGAATACTGTTGGCATATCCTGGGCTGTGTGGCAGGAAGCATATGGGGATGGAGGTGAAATGGAATGCGGTGGGTTGAAACTGCACCTGCTATGTGTTCTGCAACCTGTGTTGAGATGCTCTTTCCCCATTCTATGGTCAGAGAAGCTAATGATGCTTCTTTGGCATCTCTCATTGCAGCAATGAGAATGTAATCAGCTCTTTCCTGAGTTGATTTTTATTTCCAATTTCCATGTTTGTTTTAGAAGGTTAATTGCTTTACACCTACACATCCCAGCTTGACTTATTTTAAGAAGAAAAGCAGCTATAACTAGAGTCACACTTGTACTCAAATATAAAGTACACACGATCTCTTTATTTGAGGCCAAATGCATATTCTCATTTGGGAGATTATTGCTGTTGGCATCTACCAGTGGCTGGAAGCATAGCTGTTTGTTTGGAAACCCTTGAAGACATTACTTGGTCTTTCTATTTTCTATGGGATTGTGGAGAACAATCTCTTATTTTCTAAGGGCAGCTTTTAATGAGTGCCCAGTGGCTCTCTGATGTTGCCTTCCAACAGACTGTGAATAAAGGCGGTGATAGGAATCATACATTTTCATTTGTGGAAGTATTTTGTATTGAACCATGTCAAAAATAACACTGCCTTTGGGACACAGAAAATCCAATTTGATAGTGATGTTTTTGCTTTTTTTTTTCTTGTGGACACATTCTGTCAGTTAGGGTATAGTGTTTGGAGATCAGCTATTTTTCACCTTGAAAGTAATTTGGGAAAAGGCCCTACACTATTGACATTGATGACTTGAATAGCTGTATCAATAAGGAATCTTGTCCTGAAATGACCTGAATCAATAGGTACAAAAGGTAGGGAGAAGAAGGGAAGAGAGTAGTTACCCATAGTCTGTCTTTCCCTATGCGCAGGGTACTCAGGAACAAACATTTCCCGAGGACCCCCTTTGCCCAACCACTCTTCACCAAAACATCCTGTAAGAATGTAAGAATCTGGAAACTGACAGCCAACCTTCAGGACCTGCGATCACTACTCTAATGTGGAGGCAAGTGGTGAATGGAGATTGTTTTCCCATGCAGAAAGAGATAGCATCCTTGCTGTTCTGTATTCCATTCTCTGATGAGGCAGTTGACATCCCCTGCTGGCCTAGATAAGCTGGCTGTCATGTCCCCTGTGTGCATCTGGACATGCTGTCCATTGCACAGGCATCAGCTGAGGAGGTCCAGTCCCGATACATGCATTCCAAGGTTCTACCACACATTCTGTAGTTTTCTCTGTGGCCAGTGGTCTAGTCAGGGAGTCCTGCAAGAAATCTGGGGTGATCTCAGATTTGGATTCTTGTGTGCACCAGCTATTGCACAGTCAGATGCTGTAGCCTACACCAGCCAATTCACATTAACAGTGGATGCAGCTAGTTGGTCCATTCCACCCCAGCCTCATATCTCATGCACACTGATAGATGCTGCAGTCCAACCCAGCCAGTCTGCCACAGACCCAGTAATCATGCATACCAGTGGGTGCCATAGCTTAATTTTTGTGACCCTTAATAACTCCCACCATGCCTACTCCCAGCCCTAGATCTTGCGTGTGCTGGTAAGTGCTGTAGCCCAGTGTTAGATGGCCTTCCAACAGTTGCTACAGCCTGGCTCATTCTAACCTGCCCAAGTCCCAGCTTCTGGCTGGTGGGTACAGCAGCCTAGCCCAACCTGTACCACCCCAAGCCCTCATGCTAAATTGCAAGTATTGTGATCCAGTCTGTCTTAGCCTGTATCCTGTCCTCGTTCTCACTGTGTAAATGTGTACTATGGGCGGACCCTGCATGTCCCACCCCCAGACCCAGTTCACATGTATGCTAACACTTTTGCTTGTGTGCTTACTAGTGGGAGCTGTGGCTTAGCAGGGGATTTCCCCAAGTCCCCTTAGCAGGCCTGCTCTGAGCAGTGGTTCTCAAGTGTGAAGTTGGATGTAACTACCCAGAATGACATGGTTGGCCCCCCAATTCTGGCACTCACTGTAAGGTACTGCAACCTAGCCCAACTGCCCCACACCCATTCCAGCTCTCACTGATGGATGTTACAGCCTAGCCCTGACTGGCTTACCTCCAGGCCCAACTCTGCTGTGATTTGGTGTGTGCATGACCTAGCCTAGGAATTAAGGTTGCCAATTAAAAAATTTTTTTTCTTTTTTTTTTAATATTTTTTATTTTAACAATCTTTACATGGTTAATTTGGGTAAAAAGGGTCAAGGGCTACAGGAAAGTGGATAAGACTATTATTTCCATATTGTTTCCTTCATATATCTGAGGTAGAGGGGGATATTGAGGGAGAAGCCCCACCTGATTTCCCACCCACCCCAAGTCCCACATGTGGGGCATGCTCCGAGATACTCATTGAAGTGGTTTCAATAGGTCACCAGTGTTGAAATTGCTGCCAATCTTGCCTCTCCAAACACGATGAGGTTGTTGAAAAATCCATTAATTGACATTGTCCATCATAGCGTCTCTATTTGCCCAGTATTTTGTTGCTGAGGTGGTTGATTAACTTGTTCCATCTTCTGTTCCTTCATGGTTTGTGTTCTGAGTCTGGCATTTCTTTGGTGATCGGCTAATTAAAATTAAGACTTGGGAATGTTGAAGAACTTGAGCAGTTTGGGAAGCAGTTTTTTTTTTTTTTAATCGATTTGAGTCAGCTTCTTACAAAAAGAAAAGAAAGTGTAGGAATTGGATTTATTGTAGCCAAGTAAACATTTTTTTTCTTTTGGTAGGTAAACATCTTAAGAACTTTTAACAAAACTGGAGGCAATGAACCTGATCATAGTTAGAAAGGATGTGAGATTTGAAAGTATTTATCTGCTTAACCTAATTATTCTTAATTAACTTATTTACCTGGTAGAAGGATCCACTAAAGAGCACATGATTTATTGTAATTTATCATTTAAGAAGAAATTATAACTCCATTTTCCTTGCATGTGCCAGGATTCCATTCAGGTGCTGGTTCATGTCTCAACTGCTCCTTCAGCACAAGCAGGCTCTATCTAGGTGACAGAAAGCTGACTTCTCTATTGTAATATGGTGGGGGAGAGCTAGGAAGCTTTCTGGCCCTCTGTTACCACTCAACTGCACACCAATCATTCAGTTCAAGTTCAGTTCCTCAGATAATTGGAATGAACTGAGTGAACATACCCTCGTTGTTTCATCCTTAAAAATGGAATGACCTGTTTGTATCATGATAGTTTTCTCTTTCATCCTTTAAAAGTTCATCTGGGAAAAGCAAGTCACTTCCTTTACCAAGCTTATAAATAGATAGTCTCAAAGTTTATATAATGAAGCCTTATCCCAAACAGGATGATCTTTGGGGTTATATCAACCTTTGCAATGCTTGAACTGAATGAATTCCTTAATTCCTTCCTCATTTTATTTTACTCATTGTTTTACTCCATGTAATCTTTTGTCCGCTTGGCCAGAGGGGCTCTCTATCTCCCTAGTTCTGCAATATGCTGACTGTTCTATCTTAACTTTCTTCTTTCTTTTTTTTTCTCTTTCAACACTTTTATGATAGAGTGCCTCGGGCTTCAGTTTTTGAGCTTTTTGCACCTCTGCTTATTCCTTTTTTTTTTTTTTGATAACTACATCTATTTATTTCAGTATTTACTTGCCATGTGCTAATAATGCCAAAAATTAATCCTCCATCACAGGCATCAATTCTAGTCTCTAAAATCGTCATGATTTCTTATAAGAATTTAAATGGCACATTATCCAAAGCCAAATTCCTTATTGTCCCTTCCACCTGAACATGTTGGTAAATGGACACTTCAGACTTCCAGATGCTTAAACCGAAAGCTTGAAGTTAGTTTGACTTCCTTCATTGGTATTTTAAGACGTGGGAAATTGTGTTGAATCTAACTTTAAAATGCATGTAGAACTCAACTCCTCCTCATTATTCCTTGTTGGTCTAAGTTACCACCACATCTTGCTTTGATAATTCTAACAACACTTAATTGTTCTTCCTGTCTGATCTATTCTCAAAGTAGCAGATGGCCTGTTAAAATGAAAATTTGTTTATGCCATCATTTTCATCAGATTTTCCACTGGCTTCTCGTCTTATTCATAGTCACAGCCAAAGCTCTTACACAGTCCTATAATTATTGGAGTAATGTGTTTTGTCTGTCTTAAACCCCTGGCTCATCCCATACTGGCATCACTGGCCTTTGTACCAATCACGAATATCTTTGGACTTAGGGACTTCCTATTTCTCTTCCTGTTTCTCCTAATTTTTTTTTCCCTAGATGTAAAACTTTTCACTGCCTTTTCTTCAAGTCTCAATGTCACTGAATCACGGAATGCTTTAATGATCATCTTATATGAAGAATAACCTCAATTCTCCCTATAGTTTCCTAGCCTCCATTTGTAGTCTTTTCCTTCACAGAAAATATGTCTATATATCTGTATATGTGTGTGTAATATACATACTTGAAATTTATTATGGATATGTATCTAATATCATGCATTATATTTAACATAGTAATTTGTCACAGAACGTGGGAGTACTATAAAATGTTCCTAAGGCTCTCCAGTGTTTCACAAAAACTTCTTTGATATAATTGATAGTAGCTCCTCTCTTGATAGGCTCAATAACCTAACTATGAATTAACTCTTTTTCTTTATCCCTACTGCTTCATTGGCAATCAGACATTGAGTTGCTTTTATTTGTAATTTTGCTTGCTCTTCTAGATTGTAAGGTTTTCCTCATCCCCTTGAACACTTTTTGGCTACTGAGCTTGCAGTGGGTTTTAAATCTAAAAGTCATAAAATGAGGGTGTTAAATGGATAGTAACTTAATCCAGTTATGTTATTTTGGAGATGGACTAGTGGCAGACCCTTAAGTCATCGGGGATGTGACCTCAGAAGGCAGAGTTGTTACAAATGCTGGGTTGTGGAGTCTAGCTGCCCTCTCTGTTTCCTGACCCACCATGTGATCCTTCTTCCAAACTCTGGGCTGTCAGTATCCTCCAACTGCAACAGAGAGCCAAAGCAATGGGGCTCATTTTATTTGGACTATGACTATTGAAACTCGTAAGCTAAACTAAGCATTCTTTCAATGTACTGTTTAGGTTTTTTGACAAATATTTAGAGCAGTTTCATTGCTCTAAAAATCCTGTTTTACCTTTTCATCCATCTTTTCCTCTAACCATGACAACCATTTTAAAAAAATGTTATAAATACATTTATACAGTTGACATTACTGTTTTTTGAGAAATTTTGGATTCACAGTAAAAATTAAGCAGATCTTTTACTCTTTTCTGGTTTTGCCCTTTCCAGAATACTATAGGTTAAAAATCACACACATGTAGTTGCTTAAGATTGGTTTATTTCTGCATTTAAGGTTCATCCATGACTTTCTATGGCTTGTTAGCTTATTTCATTTTTGTGCTAAATACAGTATTCTAGTGTTTGGATATGCCAAAATTTGTTTATTCACTCACTTGTTAAGGTATGATCTTTTCCAGTATTGTAATACTAGCTCTGAATATACTTCCTGACACATAATAACTGTTCAGTGCATGTTCTGTATCTCAATCATGTAAATATGTTTAATTATAAAGCAATTACAGGTTATTAAAACTGCAAAAATAAAATATTTTTAGCCATTTGATTGACAAAGGTATAAAGCAAAGTATTACAAAATTTTATTAGCTAATCATGTAATTCTCTCTGAGGTTGTCACTCTTAAAGTATTTGTCAACTTGGTAACAAATTGAAGCCAAATTTTCTTAAATTTGGGATTCTTCCATCTGACGTTCTGTTTACCCTCTCAAATCTTCCTATTGACTATTTCTTGAACTCAATTATTCTTTTTTTTAAAAATTTCTATTGTCCTTTAATGCCATTTTACTTGTTAATCTGAAAGTGTTGGAGAGAAGAAAGGGAGAGAACAAGATAGCCAGTGAGCATGGCCATCACCTGGATCACTCCTTATATGTCAGCAATAACTTGAGCTAGGGTAGACTGAACCAGGCATTCGACTTGGATCTCCCTCCTTGCTGGCAAATACTTGAACTATCACTTGCTGCTGCCTGGAATGAGCACCAGTATGAGGTAGGAATCACGAATGAAGTCTGTACTTGAATCCCAATAGTGTGATAGGGGTGTAGGTATCCCAAATAGCATCTCAACTGTCACATCAAATCCTCACTGCATTATCTTTGGCATGGCACAGTCTGTATTAACTTCTTCCAAATTAACCTATCAGCATCCTGATTTATCTTTTTGACTCTAATGTGTAATCTGTGCACTGAAAACCTGTCATGATGTCGATCTTATGCTCAAAATAGTAAAGTTTAAATTTATACATTCACCTTTAAAAATCTGACCCTTGCAATGTATACGGGCTCCTTCCTTGTTCAATCTCATTTTTCATAACATTCACTTCTACTATGTGTGCTCTGATAACTCAGTATTAGTAAGAGTACTCAAAGCCATGAGCTCAAGAGCATTTTGTGAGCTCTAAACTGTTACCCCTGCTTGATTCTGGCTGTGTCTGAAATCATTAATTCCATTGCCATTCTATTTTCAGAAGTGGAATTTTGCATGAATCAGAGAGAAAAAATGGAACTTTTGAAAACTGAAGTTGATGGTGTTGACTTCTTCATGTTATGTAGATAGCAATTGGGTATTATTTCATTAGATCATACAATTTAAGCCAAAATTTCTATAAATTCATGGAAACTCTCTGGCTGGCACCTGAAGTACTGTGCCTCCAGAATCTGTGTGGAACAGCAGTAGATTTTTCAACATTGGGATCTCAATCCTTAATATTGAAGGACCTAAAAATTCTTGCATGCTTTACCTTGTATTATTTTAACACCCACAACCCTGATGTCAGGTTTTTATTTTTGTGTAAATGAAGCAGAAAATAACATTTTCAGAGAATATGTTTAAAAACTGTCAGTGAAATAGAATGCCTGCTGTGAAAGGAAGAGTGGGGCTTTCATCGTCTGAACTTCTGCCTTGCTCTGTACCTTGTACACACACACACAGACACACACACACACAGACACACACACACGCACACGATTAAGTCTGAGAAGGCTTGGAATAAGAAGAAGCAAATGTACAAGATAATGCAGAATGAAGGGAAGAATGTCAGGCTCCTCCTGAACAGACAGTGTAATCTTTTCTTGTAATAGATAGTTGCATACTCTAGTAACTAAAGGATCTGATATAATGAGATACATCTGAGCTTTGGGAAATTTCATCAACCATTTGAGTCAAGTGATTTCATTCTGTTCGTGCAGCATTGGGCTTTGATATTGAAATGGAAATAAAACATTGAATCAGACATTTTCTTCTTCTAGTACTTGCTTTTTCAAAGAATTTTATGATTATTATTGCATCCTCAAGAAGCAGGTAGGATTAATGTCCTTATAAAATACTTTGGTTTTCTGTTGTTACAGTCTGAGAAATTCTAAAATGATTCATGAATTAGTGGTTACCATAGAATAAGCTAAGGCCAGTTTTTAAGATCTAGAATTATTAATTTTCAGAATTATACTAACTGAACTGATATATTTTCTCCTCCTATTTTCTTACAAAATATTATGCCTTGTAATAATAATCACTGTGGGAATAAGGCTAAAGTCTAGGAAACCTATTTTGCCACATATTAAGAATTTTGAGCCCTAATCCCCATGACCACTATTATTTTCAGTTAACACTAATATTTGTGAATCCCAACTAATGTTGTCTACAACATGTAACTTCCAAGATTAATTTGACTAAAGCCAGGAGACTGCTCCCAATGACTTTTTGACTGTATGGTTCTTCAATCAATGTTTCTTACTCAGGTGTGAAAAACCATGTTGCAGAGGTGGCACCTCTCAAAGATATTATGTTGATTGAATGCTGATGTTCAGGTTCTCAGAAGATCTTGTGCCAACATAGGCAAAGCAATGAATTATTTTCACTGAGCAGAAAGAGATATGGAGAGGACTTTTGTTTACTGCCAGAGCTGCTCATCTCTATTCTTTTAGTTTTTTTTTAATTGATTAACATGCCAAGATACTTGTTGTTAAAGCTTAAAGCTTGGCCAGGAGAACTGTTCAATTTGGTCTGACCTTCATGGTACTAGATGTCCTCTGCAGTGAACTGGTTTTCATGTTCCCCCGTGCATCTGGGCATGCTGTTCACTATGCAGAATTTGACATCCGAGGAGACCCAGTTCTGATGCTTGAGCAGCACAGACATATTATAGATCCTGTGATTTCCCCAAAGTTGGAATTCTGAGTGCAGTTATTCAGTTGAGGGGGTTGGGCAAAGAAACCTCACCAGAGGTGACCAGACCTGACTCTTGTGTGTTAGCTTGTGTGAGTCTGGCTTAGTCCATCACATGTACCAGCCTATGTATATACTAATGGTTGCAGTCACCCACTCAGTTTTGTCCCCAGCCTCATCATATATCAGTGGGTGCTGCAGCCAAGCCCATCTCTGCCCACCACACATTCTGCACTCATGCACACCAGCTGGATCTGTAGCCTAGTCAGAGCAACCTCTAGTAACCATCACCAGGCATTACCCCTAGTCCTGGTTACTGTGTATGCTGGCATGTGCAGCAGGCTGGTCCAGTTGGTCCTGCATCCCATTTGGCTCTTGTACACATCAATGGATATTGGAACCTAGCCAAGTCTGACCAACTCCACTATCCAATTTATACACATGCTGGAAGGTGCCACTGCCTGTTCAACCAGGCCTTCCCCAGCCCATGCTTATCAGTGGGAATTGCAGCCCATCAGAGGTGCCCACAATTTCACTCACAGGCCCATTCATAGTCCTGGATCTTGCACTTTCCAGATGGTTCTGTGGTATAGCCTGACGTGACTTGCTCCCAGTCTCAGCACCTGCTAGCTGATGATGTGGCAAAGCCCGACTAGTCAGTGTTTATTCTGGTTCATGCATGTACCAGTTGATATGATCACCTAGCCTATCCTAACACAGTTCACATGCAGGCCAGGGATTTTTCTAGCCTCGCCTATCCTCATTTGACCCCAGTCCCAGCTCTTATTCTCACCAGCAGGAGCAGTGACCCATCAGGGGAATCCTTGCAGCCCACCTCAGGTCTTACATGTGCTAATGGATACTGCAGCCGATTCTGGCATGTCATGCCTCACTTTGACATTCACTGACAAATAAGGCAGTCTGGATCAGCCCTGCCTGCTCCCAATTCCAGCTCATGCTACAGCCTAGCCCAGTTTGGACTGCCCCCAGTCCCAGTTTTAATGTGAACTGGTTGGTGGTGTGGCCCAAACTGGCCTGTCCTGTACCCCATCCTGATTATCACATCTGCCAGTGGGTGCTATGAACTGGCCCAAGGGATGCTGTACTCATGTCCAGCCCAATTTGCCACCCCCATTCCAGCCCATGTGCTCACTAGTAGGAACCTCAGCCCAGCCAGGTAATCCTCTTAGTTCTCTGACCAGGCCTGCTCCCAGCCACAGATCCTGCAGGGAGCCTAGCCAAGTCTGAACAACTCCACTATCCAGTCCGCTGACCAGCCTGACATAATCCATTATGTGGCTTGGTCTTTGCCATAGGATACTTCAACCTGGCCTGACCTGGCCTGCCCTAGTCTCAGCTTTCACTAGTGGGTGCTGTAGCCTAGTCATGCCCAGCCTTCTTCCATCCCTAGATTTCATGCAAACCAGTAGATGTGATAGCCTGCACCCCAATCTGACTTCTGCTCATGCAGTGTGCTATGGTTTCATTTAGCCCGGCTGGTCTGCCCTCTGGAGTCAACCCACACACCTGCCAGCACGTGGAGTAGTCTTGCCTTGCCTGGCCTGACAATACCCAGCTGACTAATATGCTCACCAGCAGGAGCTATGGCTAAGCAGGGGAGTTCCCCAAGTTCCCCCATCAGGCCCACTGTCAGACCCAGATCTCATGCATGCTATTGGGTGTCCTGCCCTTAGTGTTGGCTTTTGTGTGTGCTGGTAGATGTTGTGATCCAGCTTGTCCCATGCCCATTTCTTGGGTGCACCTGCAGTTGCTACAGATTGGAACAGCCCAGCCTGTTTCCACCCTTAGTACCCATGAGTGTTGTTCAGTTCCATGGTTATGTCCAGCTTAGTCCATCACTGCTACCAGCCCTTGAGCAAAACAACTGGTTATGGTAGGTCCCACAGGAGTGATCCCACAAATCCCGCACAGTCTGCTCCTAGACATGCCGGTTAGTGTCATTGCCCAGGCTGACATGATCCATACCCTGTCTCAAAATTCACTGGCGGGTACTGTGGTTGAGCTCTGCCAGGCAGCCCCCAGCCATGGGCTTTTGTGTGCACCAGTAGATGATAGTTAATACCAAAAAGCTGAGCTCAGGTATCCCATGTGGGTGGGTAAATTGGTTTGACACTGAAATCATCTCCAGTTTCCCTCCTCCAAACCAACTGATCTCAGCTTCCTCATTTACCTGCATGTGTAGTAGCAAGGTTGGTGGAAATTCTCTACAAGTCATTCATCATCTCTCATGTCCCACAGTTCTCCCTCCCACACATCCCCAGACACCATTCCCTGAGTAATCCACAGCCTCCCATGCCTACGAACATGCTGATCCCTAAGGTCAGTCCTCTAGTGGCATATTGTGCTGCCCTGCGGCACACTGGTATAGTTAACACAAAATTGTCATTAACCAGGCCTAGAATACCTGCCAGCTATTAGCTGTTTTTCTGCCAAGATTTTAACACTTGCCTAGGTACAATGCAACAGGTAGTTGCCTATGGCTGGAGAGGTAGGTTTTATTTTTCTTTGTCTATAGCCCATCTTTGAGCAACATTTGTATGGCAGGTGTGGTAGAGCTGAGGTTTTTCAGTTTTTATTTGCTTTGGAAATATTTTATTTCATTTTCAAGTGCAAAGGAAAATTTTGCAGGGTATGTTATTTTGAGCTAACATTTTTTTTCTTTTAGGATCTGGGATATATTATTCCATTCTCTTCTGGCCCGTAGGGTCTCTTATGTGAGGTCAGCTGAGTCTGATTGGTGTTTCTGTATGTTACTTAATTTCTCTCACATGTATATTGAAGTATTTTTGTTCAACTGGATAGAGTTTGCTTATGTTGTGTAGTGGTGAGGATTTCTTCTGGTTGAGTCTATTCAGGATTCTGTGTCCTCATTTATTTGTTTTCCCTTTTCTTTATCCATTTTAGGGAAGTTCTCATTTATTATTTCATTGAATACATCTTTTAATTCAGCTTCTTGTTCTGTGCTTTCAGAAATTCCTATAACTCTTACATTCAACCTTTTGATGGTGTCACTTAATTCTTGAATATTTTTCTTAGCTTGACTCAGTTACTTTTCCAGATTCTGACTCTTTCTGCATTTTTAAAAAAATATTTTAAAAAATTTTTATTGAAAAGGTAGATTTACAGAGAGGAGATACAGAAAACATATTCCATCCACTTGTTCACTCCCGAAGTGGCTGCAATACCAGAGCTGAGCCTATCTGCAATCAGGATCCAGAAGCTTCTTCTGGGTATCCCACCTGGCTGCAGGGTCCCAATGCCTTGGGGCATCCTGTACTGCTTTTCCAGGGCAGAAGCAGGAAGCTGGATGGGAAGTAGAGCAGCTGGGACATGAATGGGCACCCAAAGGGAAATCAGTGCATGTAAGGCAAAAACTTTATCCACTAGGTTGCCATGCCAGGCACTCTTTCAGCATTTTTGCAGGAGCTGTGGTCCAGTTCTCAGATTTTTTCTTCTGCCTCACTTATTCTATTTTATATTATATTATATTATATATTATATTATATATATTATATTATTGCAAACATTTTATGATACAGTTCCATATTCCCTTATCTCCTCACTAATTCTCCCCCCCCCACCTAGTTCCTTTATATCATTACTAACATATAGTTCTTCATGCTCAGTCATATGTCCATCATTGTGGGCATGGACAATGGCAGAGAGTCCAAAATCCTATTGTCAAGATATAGTAAACAGTTTCATTGTAAGTCCATCTTTGTCTGGAAACAGAAATGTATACTACACTACATCCTCACATCTGGATGTTAGTCTCCATTTCACATCTATTGTACATCCCCTCAAATGAAAAATCATGATACAAAATCAACAATAAAAAGAAAAACAGAAATTTACAATGCCATGAAGTTAAATGACATGTTACTAGATATGACAGTCTCCATTACACAGATACTATACATTCCCTTAAATGAAGAGCCACAAAACAAACTCAATACCCAGGAGAAAAAAGAAATTAACAACACCAAGAAGTTAAACAACATGCTATTAAATTACTAACATGTAGCTGAAGAAATAAAAATTAAGAACCTTATTGAAGAAAATGATGCCACTGCATGATCTACGAGTCACGGTATCACAGGAGGTGGGGAGTGGTGAGCCAAGAGCTGGGGCTGTGGAGACCACGGTGGAAATCTGACATAAGAACCCAGACCTGGAACTTGCTGGAGGTTGTGGCACAAGCGGCTGCAAGCAAAAAGTTGTGTACCAACTACAATAAGTAAAATTGCATTGTAGACCTGTGGGTGACACAGCTTAGAAACCTGCCCCAAGAAGAAGACTCTACTAACCAGAAGTACAATAATCAAGAGAAAAAGAAGAGACAAAGGCACAATGAATATTACTGAAAACTCCCCTGCAAAGGAGCAAAACCCTTCGCCAACCTCAGTTAACTGAGGAAGACATCAAGAAAATGGGGGGGCAAAGAATCCATAAGACTCATTTTAAAGATTCTGACCAAAAATGAGAAGCTCATGCAAGAGTTCAAAGAATTTAAGGAAGCAGTAAAGCAAATCAAGGCTGGTATATCAGAAATTAAGAACACAGTAGAGCAAATTAAAAGTACAGTGGAGAGTCTCCAAAATAGAATGAAGCAAGCAGAAGAAAGAATCTCAGAATTGGAAGGTATCTCCTGTCACCAGGGGGAAGCAAACAAAAAGCTGGAAGCAGAGCTGGATCAGGCCAAAAAAAAGTATTCAAGAATTGAAAGACACTACTAAGAGGCCAAATGTAAGAGTTATGGGAGTCCCGGAAGGTACAGAAAGAGAAGCTGAGTTTGCAAATGTATTTAATGAAATAATCAAGGAAAATTTCCCTAATCTGGAGAAAGAATTGGGAAACAAGATCCAGGAGGGGCACAGAACTCCCAACAAGCTTGATCAAAAGTGACCTTCACCACGACATATGATAATCAAGCTCTCTTCAGTTGAACATAAGGAAAAGATCCATAAATGTGCACATGAAAAAAATTGACATGTAAAGGAATGCCAATTAAGCTCACAGGAGATCTCTCACAGGAGATCACTCTACAGGCAAGAAGAGAATGGAGTGGCATATTCCAGATTCTAAAAGAAAAAAATTGTCTGCCTAGGATAACATACCCTGCAAAGCTTTCTTTCATCTTTGAAAATGAAATAAAATTCTTCTAGAGTAAAGAAGAGCTAAAAGAATTTGCCTGTTTCAAACCTGCCCTACAAATGTTACTTCAAGATGTTCTCTTGTCAGAGAAGAGGAATAGCACCTACCCAAACCAAAGGCAAACGGGATGAACATCCCAGTAAAATGACA
This sequence comes from Ochotona curzoniae, assembly GCF_017591425.1. Taxonomy (NCBI): domain Eukaryota; kingdom Metazoa; phylum Chordata; class Mammalia; order Lagomorpha; family Ochotonidae; genus Ochotona; species Ochotona curzoniae. The sequence continues at coordinate 33,678,793 of NW_024466502.1, read as the reverse complement.
ACAGAAGACTAAACCAATGAACAACCCCATTCCATGTATATTTAACTCTGAATGTAAATGGCTTAAGCTCAATCAAACATCATAGATTAGTAGACTGGCTTAAAACACAAAACCCATCTGTTTATTGTCTGTAGGAGATAGACTTCAACAAAGATCAGCGGAAACTATATCACGTGGGTTTTGTTGTTTTCTGTTGGTTTCATCTCTCCATTGACCTTTTAGTTTGCTTTATTTTATTCTTCATTCTAATAACTCAGTTTGATTTTGTTTAATGTTGCTATTTCCTGTGTAATTTTTTCCTTAAATTCCTTGAAACCCCTGCATGTGCTTCTCATTCTTCTTAAGGAGCTTTATAGTGATTAAAAAAATTGTTTTTATCATCCACTTCCTCAATGTCTGCCTCAATTAAATCTGAGATTGAAGTACTATTTTGGTACGTTGCCAAGGAGGGATCAGTAACATCATTCATTGTGTCTGTGCTTCTTCTTTACCTCTTGGCCATTGCAACTCTGATTCACAGGTTCTTTTTCTTGTGGCCAGTTTTTAATATACGTCATCCGCAGGGCTACAGGTCAACATTACTGATCCCATTCATTGTCAGAATCTCTGTGTCGCTTGAGACACTTTCTCCAGCGAGTTCATTTCCTGGTTTCTGTGTTATATTTACCATGTTTTCTGTTGCTGGGACTCCTGGGTTGCCACTTTTTGTCCTCTGTGATCCTGTGAATGGCCACTTCATTATCTGCTCAGCTTTTCTCCTACTCATTGTTCCAGCAGTACCTGGGATTAGTGATAAACCAGATAAGACTTCAAACTAGGTAGAAGGGCTGTCAGTAGTATATGTTGCGCATTTTTTCCTTTCCTCTTCTTGCCAGAACCGTGATGGTATGTAGGTCCCTTTGGAACCAGTGCAATGCACTGACCCTCATCACTGGGATATCTGTTTATTGCAGTGCCACACTACTGTCCCTGCTGCTTCCCCATGCCCACTGGTCTCCAGGCATCCCTATGTTGTCAGCCAGTCCTCTTCTGTTTCCTAGAATTGTGTCCTCTGTGCCTCTCCTGGCTAATCCTTCTCTTTTTAATGCTTCCTCATCATATTCTACCATCTTGCTCTCAATGGTTGAGGTTTCATAATGAGCTTTATGCCTGTCGTTGACAGCTTAAAACAAATTGAATTTCAAGAACTGTGAAGTCAGATTATGCTTCTATTTGCTTTAAAAGATAATGACTGTACATATAACAACTTCCAGCTGAATAGAAAAGTAATATCTCAGTTTGATAACTGTCCTCCTCTATAAGAAGCAAAAGACTAGAATCAGCCTAACCATTGCTCTTCAAAATCACTGCCTTTGGAAACTCCTCATGATTCTCTCAGTCTGAGCTAGATCACCTCCTGTGCTGTCACAGAAACCCTATCTTTTGCCTTGACCTTAAGCATGATTTATAACCTCCTGTAAGCTTGTCTTCTTTGATAGTCCAATAGATTTTCATGCTTAGGGGTTTTGCTTTCTTCATCTTTGCAGCATAATAGGCACTAAATTTATTGAAGTGAAGCCAAGATGATTTGAAGCTTGTTTGAAAACTTCTGGGAGACAATGTTTTTTTTTTTCTTGTGCTATCTATGTCTGACTTATTTTCAAAATTTATTTATTTGGAAGTTGGAGTTGCAAAGAGAAGAGATATAGAAAAGTTCACTCCCCAGATGGCTGTGAGAACTGGAGCTTAGGCTTATTGAAGTCAGGAGCATCATCCAGATCTCTCACAAGGGTACTGTGACACCCAGCATTTGCATCATCTTCCACTACTTTCCCCAGGCTCCATCAGGAGTGGAACAGTTAGGATACAAACTGGAATCTATATGAGATACTGGAATTTCAAATGGCAGGTTTAACCACTCTGCTACAATGCCAGCACTCCCATGTTGGCTTTTTAACATTTGTGTTGAGTACTCACTTTATGCACGCAAACATTTGTTAACTTATGTATCCCATTTTTCTGTAGCATTTATTTACCATGGACTGTTGACTGAATTACATTTAAATAGGCTTTTCAGGTAAGTCAACAGTTAGAAATCCTAAGACTGGGCTTTGTTGTGCTAACAAACATTATGTTTGGCTTCAGTGGCATATTTTCTTTACTTGTTCATTGTTGTGTAGTGCATATACATGGAGGAGTACCACTCACCACAAAAAAGAAAAATCCTGTCAGTTGCCACAAAATGGATGGAAGTGGAGGTCATTATGTAAAGTGAAATAAGCTAAATACAGAGACTATCACATGATTTCATGTGTGGAGTCTAAAAAAGAGATGATATAAAGATTAAAAGTATAATGATGATTATTAGAGTCTCAGCAGGGTAGAGGATAGGAAGGGATGGGGAAGGTTTGACTAAAGGACACTGAGTTACAGCCATATAGGAGTAAGAAATTCTTGGCCTCTGTTGGACAGTAGATGACTATAGATAATATTAACATAATTATATTTCTTTATTAAAACAAGCAAGAAAAGGATAGGATTTTGGAAATTTGTAGCATAAAGAAATGTTACATGTTCAAAGAGATAGATATACTCACCTTAATTGGACATTATACAAGGTATACATGTAGCAAAACATCATACAGTAATTTTTCCTGCTTTTAAATGCCCTTAAAATTAAATATTTCAAAAAGCTCAGTGGATTGGCACATAGAAGTTTGCTTCTTCTCATGCAAAAGACACTGCAGATCTGGGCTCTGGCATTTTGTAGTTTTGCCATCTAAAACATAAGAGGCTTCCAGGCCACCCTGGCAAGAGAGGCGAGAAGTAAGGACTGGCTCCCAAATGTTTTATTTGGTCTGGAAACCACAAGCTTTTCTTCAGTTCACAGGCTCTGGCAAGAGCCAATGACTTGGCCCTGATGACTATAAAAGGATAGAGCACTGTGGCAGAGAACACCAGTGGATGCCTGGACTATTGAGGGAGAGAGTACAAGGGCAGAGCCAATACTTGGTACTTAGGTTCAGCCTTCACTTTGGTGTGCTTGCTTTTAAAGAAAAAAGTAAACATTATTTCAAAGGTATGCTTGACCCAAAGATTAGGGAATATGCTCCTCCCCACCTTTCTGACAGAAACCAAATATAGTAACTTTGTGTGTGTGTGTGTGTGTTTATTTGACATGCATCCTATCTGCTCCCACACTTTCAGTCCCTTTCATTGAACTCCCCAAGAGATGATAGTGAAAGGAAGGGATTATTTGGATCCTGAGATTTGGGGAACTTAGAAAGCAAAAAGAGACACTAATAATCACTGGATTTGACATTGTTGAATAATCAAGAAATCTAAAGCAGGATGAGAAAGGCAGACTGAGAGAGAAGGCAAGAGAAATAGGAGATGTTAATGACTATGTCTGCCATGAGCCCTTCTGCAAAGCGTGGCTAAGAAGAGAGTCTGTAACATTAGCGAGTGCAGTTCCTAGAGATGTCATTGTGACACAGGGAGGTCTGCTGCCACCTGTGATGCCAGCGTCTCAAGCTAGGGCAAGTCCTGGCTACATTTCCAAGCTGGCTCCCTGCTGATAAACCTGGGAAAGCAGTGAAACCAGAATTAAGGGCACCAAGAGGGAGATCCAGATGAAGCTCCTAGCATCTACCTGACCCATTCTTGGACAATGTGGCCATTGGAAGAATGAATCACCAGATGAAAGTTCTCTCTCTTTCTCTGTGTGTTCTTCCTCTTTCTGTCTTCAAATGAAGGAACGTTTTTGTTAAAAGGTACAAGTCATGAGGAAGGGAGATGATATCTAAACTTGATGGAGAAGGAGGAAGTCAGAGAAGGGATGATGTTCACCCCGCTGGTGGAAGGAGACAATCTCCACAGCCTCAGTGTCAGGGATGACAACTTTCTAGACTGGATACTTCCAACTCTCTCCAAAAAGTGCAGAAGTTTTGCTCAAGGTGCTGTTGCATAGCTGACTCATGGTGGCAGTGGCAAGACTTTATTGAGAAAGAAAACCAAGGCATCCTTAGTCCAGAAATGAACTTACTTTCAGATCAAAAAGTGGAAGTGACCAACTGTGAGATCAGAAGGCATCACATCATTCTTTATGTCTAGCTCTCTTGTCTGTGCTCTGGGAGGCTTTTTTTTTTTTATCATTGAGACACTTTCCTAAAATTTTTTTTCAAATCTCCTTGGCTTCATAAAAGAATTTCTTGAACAGATATTTTTCTTTGTACATGAACTTCATTCTCTCAGCTGGGCTGAGGCGATATAGTGGCAGGAAGAAGAGGCACAAACAATCATTAGAAGGATTTTTCAAAACATTTAATTTCAGCTAAAGATAATATAAGTCAGCATACAGTGCTCCTATTGGCTGATAGCCCCCAGTGAGGATTCTGTCAATCAGAGATTTGTGATTTTTTGCCTGTTTCCAATGTTCTGGGGAAATAGGACAGGAAGAGACTTGACTGTAAGTGAATGGCATCATAATAACTTGGTCACCTCTCTGCCTTGAGGTGGCCTGCCTTCCTTTGCTGTGAAGGAGAAACTTCCCAGTAAGCACATATTTGAGCACAAATTTGACAGTCTTGGTTGGAGAGGTGAGCTTCCTCAGCTTTTAAAAAGTATTAAAATAGAAAGTGTATAAAAATCCCTGATGGCAGACTGTAAGATATAAAAACTAATGAACTCTTAACTTCTAGCTCTGCTGTTGTACATTTTTTATTTAAAAAAATTAAAATTGAATACACTTAGCATGTGATGTTTCATTTTGAATTCTTTATTTGTTGTATATTCTATCAGTTACCTGACACACCTGATGTGGCCCAAGTCTTTCCAGATGATGCCTTTCTAGACTCAGAGTTCTGATCTGTCAGTCCACAGTTAAAGAAACCATTGGAACAAGGTGAATGACCTAGAGAGTATCCTGGCTCTTTACCTTCAGGACTGTCAGAGTCCTTGGGATATCTAACAGAAGCACAAAATAAGTGCTCACCAAGCATTTTCTAGAACACAAGGCAGGGCTGCTTTTGCCATTTTGCTGCATCTTTGTGGGATCCTGTTACTGGAATGTGAGTGGTGACAGCAGTTAGCACAGATGTCCCTTTTCTATCTCTTTGCTTCATGGATATTGCAGTAAATGAAGTAGTTGGTGGCAACAAGCAGCCTGGGTCTTTTTTGCTTTTTAACATTTATTTATTTTTGTTGGAAAGGCAGACTTATGGAGAGAAGGAGAGAAAGAAAAAGATCTTTGTCTGCTGGTTCGCTCCTCAAGTGGCCACAATGGCTGGAGCTGAGCTGATCTGAAGCCAAGAGCCAAGAGTTTATTCCAGGTTTCCCATGTGGGTACAGGGTTCCAAGATTTTGGACCATCTCGAGTGCTTTCCCAGTCTATAAGCAGGGAGCTGGATGGGAAGTGGAGCAGCCAGAATACAAACCAGCACCCATATGTGATCCTGGTGCATGCAAGGTGAGGATTTAGCCGCTAGGCTATTGTGCAGGGCCTAGTAGCCAGGGTCCTTGAGTCACATAGTGGCGGAACCTCAGGCAGTAGACCCTTTTGGCCAGTATCAGATTCTGATGTGAATGAAAACAAACCTCTTTTATGATAATACCTTGAGATTTCAGGTTTACTGATCACAGTATAGTATAGCTAGCCTGCCTATATTACTGCATATAGAGCATGCAGATGCTGGAAGCTCAAGAGGCAGAAAAGGCTTCACACTCCTCTTTGTTCAAGGTAAACATTTTCGTTATTTCTTAGGTGTTTTTCAGAGATGTGTGCTAATAGCCAAAAAATAATAATTATGCTAATGACAGCAAACATAATAAAATAAGGGTCTTATCCTATTAGTTAAGGTAACATTAGCTGCTGTAACAACTGACCTGAAAAGATATTATTTCCCAAACTTATAAGACAATGATATTGGGGGACGGGCACAACAGCCTAGTGGCTTAAGTCCTCACCTTGCATGTGCTGGGATCCCATCTAGGCACTGGTTCATGTTCTGGAGGCTCTACCTCCCACTCAGCTCCCTGCTTATGGCCTACGAAAGAATTTGAGGATGGCCCAAGGCCTTGAGACCCTGCACCCGTATGGGAGACCTAGAGGAAACTTCTGGCTTGTGGCTTTGGATCAGCTCAGCTCTGGCTGTTGCAGTCATCTGAGGAGTGAACCAGTGGATGGAAGATCTTTCTGTATTTCCTTCTCTATATATCTGCCTTTCTAGTTAAAAAAAAATAAATCTGAAAAAAATTATGTAATCCAGCAATATATGCATGAGGTGAGACATCTGGGGTCCCCAGTCAGTCATAAGGAGGCAGGCTGTTAGGGTCTTTGTCATGCTCACTATGTGGTTTTCATGAGTGGCCTGGCCTAATTGCGATTAGTTCAACAAAGAAAAAATAGCATAGATGACAGCCTGTGTGAGGCTTTCATGGGCCTGGCCTGCCAAGCACTGGCTGGACTTTAATTCCATGCCCACATCTTAGTGCAAACAAGATTAGCAAACTTGGCCTAGTAAGAACAGTGAGAAGGCAGCCAGTGTCCTTGTGTTACATATTACTTAATTGAATCCTGACAGTAGCAACATGAATCTAGGGACCTACTATGATGTACACTCTACAGAGGGGCAAATGTAGTAAATAAGATTTCTTTTACTTTCAGAAGATGAACTTGAGGTGGCAGAGCCTAGAAGTAAATCTGGGCACTTGGCACCCAAGCTAGGCTTAGTGTCTCTGGTTTATTCTTTTTTCACTCATTGTACTGTGTTAGATTGCATGTATGCCTTGTTACTAGTTTTCACTTTATTTTTTAGTGGAGATTTTCAACCCTGTTATGCCCAATGATGTTTTTGACATCCCTATTTTACATTCTTGTGTGAATGAGCCATGATTTACTCTGATTCTGATTGTTATTTTGTTTTCATCTTTTTCCTATTACAAACATTGATACAGTAAATGTTGGTAAAATTGGTATTTCACACAGGTACAAGTGAATGGAAATGAGCAATTTTGAATTCAAATTTGTCAGTGAATTGACAATGATACATTTGTTTTTAATAGACAGGTCTGAATATTCATAGCTTGATATAATTTTATAGCAAAGATTATAGCTTATATCCCTAAAAAGTGTACAACTGTATATTTCTTTGCATTCACACCATCAAAAATTTCAACTCTTGATCTTTGCTAAGGTATAAATAATGATATGTGACAGTTTTAATTTTTAAAAAGTACTCTTTGGAAAGGGAGGAAGGAAAAAGAGAAATAGAGCATTTTCACCTGCTAGTTGCCTCTACAAATGCTTGCAGTGGCTGGCCTGGGGCTAGGTCACGCCTGAAGCTGAGAAGTGCAACTCAGTTCACATCTTCCATGTAAAGAACAGGAACCCAATTACCTGAACCATCACCTGTTGCCCCCCTCCTTCTGCACTGGTCGGAAGCTGACACTGGAAGCTGAATCCAGGTACTAAATCCAGCCACCGAACTCAGTTTGATGTGGGCAGCTTGACTGGTATCTTAAATGGCTAGACTAAATGCATCCCATGTAATTTTTTGCTTTAATTTTGAGGAGTCTAGCTGCTGTTTAAAAATGCTTGTGTACTTCTGTCACCTCCCTGGGAAACCAGGAAGGAGTTTCTGCTTCCTAGCTTCAGCCTGGTCCAAATGTGGCTGCTGCAGTCATTTGGGTAGTAAAGCAGTAGAAAGAAGATATCTCTCTTACTCTCTGTCTCTTTCATTCTAAAATCTTTAAAATTTAAATATTTAAAAATTTAATTTTATCACAGAATGTCATTAACAAGAGATATTCACAGTACATGTATTTAACAATATTCATCTATGGCAAATTCTTTTAATATTCTGTCATATGAAGGTATCGTAGTATATGTTCAGCTTCCAGCTGTGGTCATTTGCTGTTTTTCTAAGTGTTCATTGTCTAAAACAATGTACCAGTGAATGCATTTGTACATTTTTTTAGTGTTTTGCTAATTAATAACCCAGAAGTGGATTGCTGAGTCATGGGATAAAACAGAATTTCAAACCACAAAAACCAATGGAAAATTATTTTTCCCCAAAATTGATCTTATCTCATTTTGCAGATTCCACTTCGCTTCTACTAGCTACCTGCATCTTTACCCAGGCAGCTTACTTCTATTCCTTTGAAAGATCTTTTTTTAAAAAACTTATTTTATTTCATTTTGTGACACAGTTTCATAGGCTTTGGAATTCCCCCAACCCCTCCCCATGCCCTTCCCTCTATGTTGGATTTCTCCACATTGTTGCAGTAGTACAGTTCATATCCAGTCATGATATGAGTTGTGTAATGCTTGTGTAATCATTGTTCAGGTGTGACTGTCAGTAGTGCCAAAAGCTTTGCCTGATGGATCCAGTGTGGCAGGAAGCCACCCCCTACAGTCTTGCTCTGGGCTGGTGCTGGGGGAGGTTTTGGTGAGGAAGCCAGGCGCACCAGGCAGCCATGCTCAAGTGCAGATCTTCATTCCTAGCCCAGGCTATTTCATTGAGAAAGCCTTTATCTGGAGCAATCAGTAGGTATCATCCTTAAGTGTTCCTCCTGAGGTTTCCTTTTGGGCATGTGGGACACAGGGAGAATTTTAAAGGCGCTTCGTTCCATCCCAGCTCTACCCTGTACTCAGTACTTTTCCATGTTTCTCCACCTCCCTCTACTAAGCCTGGATCTGTAGATTGCCTGGAGCCTTTTGTTTGGGCTCCTTCTGTGCTGATTCAGTGTCGTCCACTGATACTGTTTCCTGGGGGTAGGTGGATCAGCAGGAGTCAGCACTTTCTCCAGTTAAACCGCTTGCATATGCTACTGCAGTCAGCGATTCAAGTACTATAGCTTTCCTTTGGGTGTATTGTGCTAATCGGCTATGCCAATGCCTGGGAGCTCAACTGAGTGAGCATCTGGCATTGTTGTCGCTTTATATGGTTGAACCTTACTTTTTTTTTAGTGATAATTAATATCTTATTTACTGTTATTTTAGGAAACTATTAGATATTTTCATATTGATTTAGAAAAGAGCTTTTTAAGTTAAGGATGTCAGCCTATGACATATGTTGCATTTCTTTTTGGGCCACTTTTCTAAGATTTGTCTATTTTTACTGTAAAGGCAAATCTATAGACAGAAGAAGAGACAGAGAGAAGATCACCCATCTACTGGTTTACTCCCCAAATAGCTGCAACTATTAGAGATGAAATGATCTGAAGCCATGAGTCAGGAACTTCTCCTGGGTCTTCCACACAGATGCAGGGTCCCAAGGCTTTGAGCCACATTGCTTTCCCCTGACTTAAGGAAGGAATTGGATCAGCAGTAGAGCAGCCAGGGTATGAGTGAATACCATATGGGATGCTGGTGCTTTCACACAAAGGATTAACCAGCTGAGCCTTCGTACCAGCTTTCTGGGATACTTTTTTTTTAAAATTCTATACGTTGAATTTATAAATACTTGAATATTTCATTCTTTGATATATATTTGTTTGTTTTAACGGCAGAGCTACAGAGAGAGGAACACACACACACACACACACACACACACACACAGGGAGAAAGAGATAGAGAAATCTTCAAACAGCTGGCTCACTCTAAATGGCCACAACTGCCAGTGCTGGTCAGGCAGAACAGATAGTGCATTCTGATTTATTTTGGCCTTCCCTTTAGTTCCTTCAGTTGCCTTTAAACATTTTCTTTATCTAAGTTTAGTTTGAGTACAAGCCATTTTTATCTTTTTTCTCATTTCTTTAATATTTTATGTGTAGTTTCTGAGTGTTATTTTCAAATGAAAACTGCTCATTTTTGTAAATAAATGCTCTCAGTATCATTATGATGATTATTAACAAGGGACTGAGATTAGGGTGGATAAGGTTGATTTTATATGTTGGAATCAGACAATCTGTCTTTGAGTATCAGTCTGCCATTTACATTGTTATTGTAAGAATGAAAGACAGTTCAAGAAAATGCTTAGAATAGTACTTGCTCAACTTAAACACTGTTATTAAGACAGAAATATGGAAGTTTTCCCTGCACTGGAAAGAGAGTTCTGATGATTTCCTACTTCTTTCTATACTTAGGAATTTTTTAAATAGACTGTTCTGTTTAAGTTAAGAGAGAGATAGAAAGCCAAATGCCATGTGATTTCATTCATCTATGGAGCCTATAAAAGCTTGTCACATGGAATTTGAGGGTAAAGCAGTAGTTACTAGAGGCTAAGAATGTTTTGGGGTGAGGCCATGATGAGAGAGGTTGATCACTGGGCAAAAAAAGTTATAGTTTGATCAGAAGAGTGAGTTATTTTTAAAATTTATTATTATAATAATTATTATTATTCTGTATCTGGGGTAAGTGGGGAGATAAAGGGAGAAGCCCCACCCAGCCTCCCACCCATCCCAGGTCCCTATCTGAGGGTCCTGCTCAAGCAGTTTTGAGGGTTCAACAGTACTGAATTGCTGCCAGTCTCGCCATTCCAAGCACAATGAAATCTCTCCAGAATCCACTGGCAGACATAGTGCACCTTAGAATCTCTGTTTGCCCGTATTTTCAATGCCAACACATGGCATGGTAGTTGATTGATTTGTTCTATTCTCTGTCCTCTGTTGTGGTACCAGGTGTCCTCTGCAGGTTCCAATCTGCTGTATCCTCCATGTGAACCTGGATATGCTGTCCACTGCTCCATCTGAGCCTCTGAGGAACCTCAGCTTTGACCCATGCACTCCATGGTCAGACCATGGAACCTGCACTTCTGTTCATGGTTGTGGTTCTGAGATCAGCAGTTCAGTTGGATGGATCCCCAAAGAAACTTTGTCTGAGGTGATCCCAGACCTGATTCTTGTGTGTGCATGCTAGTACAGGGTCTGGCACAGTCTGTCACCCCAGTCAGCTTATGCAGATGCTGGTGGTTGCAATTACTGGGTCAGTTCTGTTTCCAGCCTGTTTTCCACATTAACCAGTAGGTGTTGCAATCCAGCTTGATTCTGCCCACCACACACACGGCCCTCAAACAAACCCGTGGGAGCTGCAGCCTAGTTAGAGTGACCTGCAGTAACCCGCACCAGGCTTGTCCCCTGTCCTGGTTCCCCACGATTGCCAGTGTGTACCGCAGACTTGTCCAGTCTGTGCAACATCCCATTCAGTTCTCATACATGTTGATGGGTATTGAAGCCTAGCTCAACTCAAGCAGCTCCACAATCCAGCCCATACAGATGCTGGCGGGTGCCATACTTTCTAGCCACCACCACCCCAGTCCTGGTTTTTCATGCTCTGCAAGTGGTAGTGGTAACCAAGAGGAAAGCGCCCAGTATTTCCCTATTGGCCACTCCCACTTCCAGATCATGTACTCTCCAGGTGTTTCTGCAGTTTAGCTTGACAGATTATCCCCCAGTGCCAGCATCTGCCAGCTGATGCTGCAGCAAAGACCAACCAACTTTTACCCACTCTGATTTATGCTTGCACCAGTAGGAATAGTCAGCCCAATCTGGCCCGTCCCCCATCTAGCTCACCTGAGGCCCATAATTGTTATAGCCCTGCCTGGTCTGGTCTGCCCCCATCCCAGCTCATGCTCCCCAGTGGAAGTGGCATCCAGCAGAGGAGCCCTCTACATTCTCCCTACCAGCTTTGCCCTTGCCCCCTCTGGTTCTCACGAGTGCTGGTTGGGTGCTGCGGCTCAGTCTGGCATGTCCCCTGTAGCCTTGGTATTTGCCACTGGGTGCTGTAGCCTGGCCTGGGCCGGCCCAACCCCAATTCTAGCTCACGTTGGTGGGGGTTATAGTTTAGCCCAGCCCAACATGCACCCAATCCCAACCATAATGTGTACTGGTATGTGTTGCAACCAAACCTGGCCTGACCCACACTCTGTTCTGTTGCTCAGATTCGCCAGCATGTGATGTGAACTGGATCAGCCTGGTCTGCCCCAACCTATGCCAAATGTATGCCAGTGGGTATCATTCCCTTGCCTGGTCTGGCTGTTCCCTATTGTGGTTCTTGTGGTTACCTGCAGGAACTGTGTCCTGACAGAGGAGTTGCCCAAGCTCCTCTATCAGAACCTCTCCCAATGCCAGATCTTGTGCATACTGGTGAGTCCATGGGCCAGTCTTACTTAGTCTACCTCCTGTCCTGTAGGAACAGTGGCCTTTCCTGACTGGTCGTCAACCCATTCTGGTTCTTATTGTTGAATGTTTTAGCCCAGCCAAGACTCGTCATACCCAGATACAGCTCATGCATGGCTCAGTAGGGACAGAGACCTAGCCTAGTCCATCCTACATCTACCCTGGTCCTCCAGAGCACCAGATGGTGCTGTAGTCTAGCCCTGATAGGTGTGCCCAACTCCAGTCCACACTTGTGCTAAGGGACACTGCAGCTATATCCAGACCAGAACGCAGCCCCCACTCTGGCCCCCACACTAATCAGTGGGAAACTCAACACAGCCAGTTTGTCCTCTTAGCTCCCCAACCAGGCCTGTTCCCAGCCATAGATTGTGCACATGTCAGTGGTTGCTCTGACCCAGCTTGGCATAGCCCCTCACCTGTCTTATCTTTGCCTTTGATGCTGTGGCCTAGTATCCCTGGCTCATGCAGACCAGTAGGTATAAGAGCCTAGCTTGGCATGGCCTGTGCTCCAGCCTGATTTCTATTCTTGCTTGTGAACTAAGGTTTGCTCGGTCCTGCCCTGTCCACCCCCTTCCATAGCTAACCCACACATTAGCCAGCCATTGGAGCTTACGTGACCCCCAGACATGGACCATGTGATCATCAGTGAAATCTGTAACCCACTAGCGGAGTTTCCCAAGTTCCCCCACTTGACCCACTCCAAGACTTAGTTCTCATACATGCCAGTGAATGTTAGGGCACTGACTGGCATAGTCTACCCTTCCCTCTTGGCCTTGTATGAGCTGGTGAAGATTATAACCCAGCCCAGCGCACACCCTGTTTTAGGATGCACATTCGGGTGCTGCTGCCTTGGCCTGCCCAGACTGTTGTAGGTTCCTTTACCGGTGAGTGATGGCAGGTTCCATGAATCACCACCCCAAATCTTACGCTAACCAGTGGGACTTGTATTTCCACAGGGTTGGGTCCATTTATCCCCCGAAGAATCTACCCCAGACCTTGGTCTCTGGCCCCACCTTGCCACTACCCTTGTGGCAGGAGGAATCTAGGGGGTGGGGGTTCATCTGTGGGGCATGGGTAAAATGAGCCCTCAGCAGTATGGTGGCTGTGGAGGATACCTGAGCCAGGTTGGACTCAATGCTTGCGACTCTGGCCACGGACACTGTTGCCACATGGTAAACATTCCTGGGTTTTGGGCAGCCAGGATTTTGGGGTATGTAATTGCTGACTAGAGACATTCATGGATAAGGTCAATGTGAGTGTAGGTGAGGGATAAATGCTGTGTGACTCCCAGTGATGGGGTCATTGAATTTGCTGACAAGCATGGGGACTAAGACCTGGTAATTTGGAGGGGAGAGTCTGTAAGATCTGTTTGACCAGCCCACATAGGAGTCCTGACATGGGCTGTTAGCATAAAACATTGCTGACAAAAGCTAAGGCTGAGGGCATGTTTGGCAGGGCTAGATCCAAGTACCTGACTGAGTGTCACATTAGGAAGGTTCATGACACCAATCAAAACAGGAGGAGTAAGTTCTGATGTTCTATAGCTAATGATGTGTGATGTGTCTTTTTTAAAATTTCCTTTTTAATAGTGTTTACATAGCTGTGAGGGATGCATGTCCATGTGGGTCTCTGATTGGGGTAGGAAGGATCAGGTATGGAAGAAGGTGGTTGGGACACATGTGCCAGTCTTTATTTATTTATTTTTACTCCTGTGTCTGTAGGGAAGGATGGGGAGTCACGTTCATTGCTATCAATCTACATCTGCTCCTGGGAATAGGGGGTGGTCCTTTGATGATGCCCTAGAGACCTTGAAGTGGAAAAGAGTGTAATGAAGATGTTACTGGAGTGATCTTGATAGCCCTGAGATATGGTTGGTTTTGTTGCTCCAGGATTGAGGAAACTTTCCTAATGTCTATTGGTTGACAAAGTCTACCTTCATGCCTCTACAGATAAAGGAACATGCTGCAAAGCTTGACCAGGAGAATTGCCCAACCTATTCTGCTTTCCATTCTTTAATGGAGGCAGTTGACATCCCTTGCTAGTCTAGATGAGCTGGCTGTCATGTCCCCTGTGTACCTCTCGGCGTGCTATCTACCGCAAAGGCATCAGCAACTGAGGAGGCCCAGTCCTGATATATACAGTTCAAAGTCAGACTCTACTTCCCATGGTTTTCCCTGTGGCCAGGTCTGAATCCAAAGATCCAGTTGGAGAGTCCCGCAAGAAACCTTGTGGGATATCACCCCTGGATCTCTGCCTGCTTCGCCTATGAGGGAAGTCATAGACATACAGCACACTGTGTTCCTGGGAGAACCCCTTGACAATGGTTTTGGCTCACCAAGACCTCAAACTGGCCTGATCGCCGGCCATACAGGTGAGGCCAGTGGGTTTCACCTCCGCCTCTCTTCTCTGTCCTTGGATGAGTTGTGCTGGGACTTCCTTGATAAGCAACTCTGACTAGTCAGGAGTGATCCATATTACCTGCCAGCCTACCTGGTATATGTGACCCACAGCTTACCTGCCACACTGACTCACAGCTTACCTGCCAGCCAGGAATATTGTACTTGACCTGTGACATAATTGGAGGGTCCAGAGAGAGAGATGTTCCTTCTAGCCAGTTACAGTATATTTGTTGTGTGGGAGGACTGTTGGGAGATTCCCTTCTGACTTCCCCTTTCTTAGTCTATAGAAGTTTATGCTTGCATTGCAATAAATGAACATTCTCAGTCAGACTGTTTCCAGTGGTTTGTTTTGAGGAATGCTGCCACTGTCTCATATTCTCCATGGTTTTGGGGGCCTGTCGGTCAGAAAACAACCAAGAAAACATTATCTGGGGTGAACTCAGACTTGACTCTGTATCTAGATCTTTCTTTTTAAAAGATTTATTTATTTATGTTTATTGAGAGGCAGAGTGATAGAGGGAAGTGACATGTGGGACATAGTGAATTCAGGAGAGATATTCCATCTGCTCATTCATTTCCGGATGATGACAACTGCTGTGACTGGGCCAGGAAGAAAGTAGGAGTCTGGAAATCCATCAGTGTTTCCCACATAGGTGTAGGGACCCTAGAATTTGGGTTATTTTCTGTTTCTTTCTTAGGTATTGTGGCAGGGATCTGGATCAGATTCAGATAATGTGAACTGTCAAGATTTACATTGTCTTGATTTTGTGAATTGTGTAGTTCAGGTTAAGTTCCCATGTTCCTCTTTGCTCTGTTGTCTGAAAAGGAACAATAGTGTTGCTCAGACTCATGTTGGACATTTGGCAACACCACGGCAGGCACATGATGTCTGTGTGCACTATTGTTCTCAGGTGTGTGAATACGCAGTAAATCTCCTTATTAATCAATTGAGGGGCAGCTAAAAATTATGATATTCTATCATTGGCTTGTTACTGATAGCATTTTTATGAACAGATTATTTTCTTTATTTACAAGTGTTACTTTGCCTCTCAGTGGTATAATCAAATGGGAAAGGCAGAAATTAGGGGTTTTGAAACTCTGACCCCAAATAGGAAACTCTCATGATGATTAACTTCTGTCACAGCAACTTGGATGACCCAGACCATCACTCTGTGGATCCCGCACCTCTAGGGACTCTAACTTAATGATGACCCATTTCAATAGGCAGTAGCTTGAAGACCTCTTCACTCTACCCCTACAGAAGTAGGATGTGGGATTACATGAGGGGATTCTGAGACCATGCAAGCCTGCTGAAATTTTGGCCACATCTTCAAGTGGGTGGCACAAGAATTGCCCAGCCATTTCCTAACTGATTCAGAGATCACAAATGGGAACCTTTTATGTGTAGGTTTCTGCCCAACAAGGAGGGGTCAGGAAATGCTTAAAATTCCAAGACCCTTCCTCAAACCGTTGGTGTCTCTTCCTCTGGTTTCAAGAGGCATTTCTCCTCTTCTCTCCCGGGAGGTGCTTCCACCTCCCTCTTTTCAGGTTCATGTGGTCACTGTGCAAATAAAACTTTTCTGTCTATAACCAAAATTTTTAAAAGGGAGAATAATTGTTTTGCCATTTTAATTTATTTACCATACTTGTGAGGTCACCAATTAATTTGAAATCCCATATGGGATGCTGGCCTCACAGGCAGAGAATTAACATACTAAGCTACTTCATTAGCCTCTTGGTACATAATTATATATCAATAGTTAATAGAGGTATACATATTTACTGACTTAAACCAAGGGGGATATTATTTTTCTTATTTATGAAATTGTCTCAGTTTTGGTCCCTGGGAACTTCATAATGCTGGGCTGGCTGTCCCATTGATGTGGCTGCTTCCTGAAATCTAGATTGCTCAAGTCTTAAGAGTTTTCTTACTGCTTCAGTGTCTAATGCAGTTACCCTATACTCCTTTATTGTTGGATTGAAGAAAATACCTTACAGTTGCTGGTTCTGGAATCCACTTGCCATGATTTCCAGGGATTATATGATGATCATTATTAGTCTCTGTTGTTTAGGATTATTAGATATCTTATTGTTTCCCTTTACTTTGTTTCTGAACACAAAGCATGTTCATGACCAATATCTACTTGTTTTGTAATTTAGGATTTGTGCGGATGCCACACTATTTAGCTTGTTAGGAATACTATCTTTGCTATTTAATTACTTTATATAAAGACTTAGTGAGGCTCAAAAAATATGGTCATCATTTTCCCAAAGGATGGAATGAGAGTAAGAACACAAATAGTCATGTTAAATTTGCTTCTAGGAATATTTAATATTTTGTTTGATTTCTGTTATTAATCTATGATTGTTATAATTTAAGTTGATGTATAATCACAACATGAATGATAAAGTTGTCACTTAAAAATAAGATCTTTTAGTATCACAGGATCATCATCAGCCATATTATTGCTATATGCCATCTTTTTCTTTCATATTCCTTTATTCTCCAGAATCTTTTCTCAGCTTTAAATGATTGAAGGACCTAAATCTGTATCCAGAAAGTATCAAACTAGAGGAAAACATAGGAAGCACTGCCCTAGATAAAGGAATTGGTAAATACTTCTTAGAAAAGTCACCCCAAGCATAGGTGGTCAAAACCATAATAAACAAATTAGACTGCATCACACTAAAAAGCTGCTGTGCAGCGAGGGAGATGATCAACAATGTGAAGAAGCAACCAGCAGAATGGGAGAAAATCTTTGCATACAACACAGCAGATAGGAGATGAACATTCAGTATTTATAAATGGCTTCAGAAACTCAAACTACAAAACAACCCTGTGAAGACATGGGTGAAGAAAATGACATTTTTCAAAGGAAAAAACCTCAAGTGTCTAGTAAACAGAGGGAAAAAATAATCAAGCTCCCTTGATATCATGGAAATAAAGACGAAAACCACATTGAGGTTTCACCAAACTCCACTGAGATTGGCCTACATTCAGAATTCTACTAAAATCACCTGCTGGCGTGGATGTTTGAAGAAAGACATGACCCGTCACTGTTGGTGGAAGTGTAGGCTAGTGCAATCACTATTGGAAGCCAGTATAGATAGTGCTACGAGAACTTAAAATTGATCATCAGCCATATGACTAAGCTATCTCACTTCTGGGATATATCCAAAGGAAATGAAATCTGCATATGAGAAAGGGATCTGTAATTGTATATTTATAGCAGCACTGTTTACAATAGCAAAGACAGGAAAACATCCAAGATGTCCATCCAATGAGGAGTGGATAAAGAAACTGTGGCACATCTACTCCGTGGAATACTATTCGGCCATTGTAAAGAAATTCTACCATTTGGAACAACATCGTCCCAACTAGAGAACATTCTGCTCTATGAAATAAGTCAATTTCAAAGGACAAATATCATATGTTTTCTCTGATGTAAGGCAACCTTCATGCAAAATATGGGATCAATAGCAATTTCAATTACAATTTTTGCTACTTCCCAGGGATTTGGTATTTTTGCTTTTATTTTTATTCGTTCAAAAAAAGCTTTTGCTTTTCTTACTAATTTCTTCACTGATTCATAGGTCACACATTAGCATCATTTGCTTCAGGAAGGTCTTTGATTTTCTTTTTCATTTCTTTAGCAATGCATTAACCATTTGGTAGTATGGTATTTAACTTCATGTTGTAAATTTCCTATTTTTATCTGTGTTTTTGTTTTGTGGCTTTTCATTTAAGGGGATGTATATTAACTGTGTAGTATAGTTGAGATATAGATACAATGCGGTTTGCATCTCTACTTTCAAATCAGATGGTCTCACAATGAAACTGTTAAATGTATCTTGACAATAAGATGTTTGATTCTCTGCCAATGTCCATGCGTACCATGTCGGGATATGCTTAAATAGCAGAATGATGGACTGATTGTGAAGGACTGTACTGTTGTAATGACATTTGGAAAATTATTTGAGAGGTGGGGATTTGGGATGGGGAAAGGGAAATTCTAGAGCCTATGAAACTGCATTATGGAATAATAATAAATAAATGAAAAGATCTATGTATTTGAAAGCCAGAATTATAAAAAGACAGGGAAGGTGGGGGGGAGAGAGAGAAAGATAGATAGAATGAGAAAGAGAGAGAGAGAGAATATCTTTCCTCTGCTGATTCATTCCCTAGATAGTTGCAGTGGCTGCAATGGTTGGGGCTGGGCCAGGTTGGGAGGTGGATCGGAAGTGGAGCAGCTGGGATATGAACTGGCACTCATGTGGGAAGCTGGCACTGTAGAAGTTGGCTTTACTGCTAGGCCATAATGCTGAAAAGCTGGTATTAAGCTTTATGACTTGAAAAAGATTTCATTTGATAGTCTTGTTGAAGATTATTAATCAAAATTAGCTTGTGCATAGACATCAATTCTGCTTTATCTCCCATTTTAAAATTTAGTCTTATAAATGAATTATTTAGGGCTGGGCAGGAAAGTTATAGCCAAATGAAATATCTGAAACTCATGGATCCTATAAATAACCTGATGAAGAGACTTGTTTAACTAATGCTTATGATGCTCCTTTACAATATTTTTGTGTTCATTTTTATTCAGATTTTATGAAAGAAAGCTTGTTTGCCCCTGTATTACATTTAATGTAACTAGAGTTTATGGATTAACTATCAAATCTATTGTGCAGATGTTTTTCAAGTGACAATGATGCTGAATTACTTTACTGAGATGGCTGATTTCAATCATTAGGTAATACAGACTATTCAATATACTTCACATTGGAAAATGAAAAACCCTCTATGGAAAATATGCAGTGATTTGGAGAAAGAATATATTTTTACTTGTACTTTGTCTGTTGCTAATAGCTGATGGGACACAATGTTTTTATGGGAAATGAAAAACAGACCAAAGCAAGATTATGGGGTGATTTTTGTTTCCTTGAAAGGAGGCTAACAAAAACAAATGTCATGCCATGCTATGCTAGGGAACAAAATTGTAAATATATAGAGAAGTAGGCTTCCAAGTTTATTTTGCTGCTCCCTTATGGGGCTCAGATTCTGCTGCTACCATAATACGTGATGCTGTAAGGGGCAGAGAGGGCTTCTCAGTGGCTAATTGGAAAGTTCTTGAGAGTTTACTCAGAAAGCTTTTGCAGAACATGTTGGAGCAGACACACAAGTGAAAACAAGCCCATAGCACAAATTGTGAAGTTGGTTATCTGCCTGGGAGAGCTTACAATTCACTGCATGGAGTGTAAGATTGAAGAATAAGTGTATTCTTCTTTCACATTGCAAAATGCAAATAGTAAGTGTTATATGTTGTGCAAACACTAAACTTCATAAATCTGATTTAAATGTGGAGTCCATAGGTGATATCCAGCAGCTGTTGTGACGTTTGAGAAAAACGCCTTTTTTTTTCCAAATTGATATGAAGTGCTTCTTGTTTTTTCAGACTCCTTTTTAAAAATTGATAAGCTAGTCTATCTTCTCTTTATTTCTAAGTACCATTATTGATCAAGAGTTAAATTAACTAAGTAGCCATGCACAATATATTGTCAGTTCTGTTAATAGACTCTCTTTCTTACCTTCTAAATTTGATGTTCTTAATTATACTTAACCAAATCGTGGTTAAATTAAATTCACATAAAGTTAGTATTCACATGTAGATTTAATGCTATTGTGGATTTCAAAGAGACAAGTACTTAACAAGGACACATGCATAATTCAGGTGAGTGGGTAGAAAAGCTTGCAGAGGCAGGGAGTAGTGTTCTGTGTGGAGAAATAAGAGCTTACTGAATCTCTTCTTTCTGTTTGAAATTGGAGATATGGTCTGATACTGAAAGAAATCTTGGTGTTTCCAACTTTTGCTTTGTATCCTGAAAGGTTGATTTGTAGTTGTCTTTTCCATTTGCTAGGAAACATTTTTTTTTTTCACTCTAAATTGCCCATATTAGAAATTACTTTGTTTCTTCAGTTTAACTATGGTCAATAGTAAATGTACCTGATCATGTCTATATTTTCTTCCTTTGGCTAGTGATTTTTTTTCTCAAGATTAATTTACTTTTACTGAAAAATCAGATTTACAGAGAAAAGGAAAGACTTGTCCATCCACTGATACACACCCCAAGTGGTCTCAGTGGCCAGAGTTAAGCCAATCCAAAGCCAGGAGCCAAGAGTGTCTTCCAGGTCTCCCATGCAGGTGCATAGTCACAAGGCTTTGGGCCGTTCCTCTACTGCTTTCCCAGGCCACAGGCAGAGAGCTAGAAGGGAAGTGGAGCTGACAGGATACAAACTGGTACTCATATGGGATCGTGGCACATGCTAGGTGAGGACTTTAGCCACCAGGCTACCATGCTGGGTCCCAGGTGGCTTTCATTAAAAATAATTTGATTAACACCCACTTTGAAGGTTGTGACCTAGTGTTTTAGTCACTTTTAAAATGATAGCTTAGGTGCTAGTTATTTCTAACCAGAACATTTTCCCTGGATTACCCATCACTTTGAAAGCATTCCAATTATTTCTTTAGAGCCATTCAAGCTTCTTGGAAAATCTAGTAAGAAAACAAGGCCAGAAGTAAAGGCTAACATCTTTAAAACATTTAAAAAGTCTTTATTTTTTTTTTTTTATTGCACAGTCAGACATACAGAGAGGAGGAGAGATAGAGAGGAAGATCTTCTGTCGCATTATTCACTCTCTAAGTAGCTGTGCTGGCCAGAGCTATGCTGATCTGGAGCCAGGAGCCAGGAACTTCCTCCAGGTCTCCTACATGGAAGCAGGAACCCAAGGCTTTGGGCTGCCTCAACTGCTTTCCCAGGCTAAAAGCAGGGAGCTGGATGGGAAGTGGGCTGCTGGTATTAGAACCGGTGCACATATGGGATTTTGGCGCATTCAAGGCGAGGACTTTAGCTGCTGAGCAACCATTCTTGGCCCTAAAACATTTTTAAGATGCTCCTTTACATTTGACTTCTAGAACTATGAGTTCTGGTATGACTGCAAATTGAATCTTAGAACTAAAACAATAAGATATTATTTATTGTATGCAACTGTTGATGTATGATATTTAAGATTATATTAAAGATCAGTCTAGCTCTATATTCTCACCGATTCAAACTGGAAATGCTGTTAAAATCAAATCATATATTTCACTCCAGGAAGTAAAATATTCACTACCCACATGCCTGTTTCCTACTTTTCTTAACCAATAGTCACACAGAGTGGCAACTTGTACTGTCAACTGAATTATAACACTTGGATGGCTCTTGGATGAAATCATCAATAACATTCATTCTCAAATTATGTAGGATTTTTAAAAATGTCAGTAGTCTTCAGTCATCTTGAGTCTCCCCATGGTTTCTTGCCAACATGTGTTCTGCCTGTGTTGTAGCAATGCAAAGAAGACTAAGTCACAAAGAAAAGAGACATACATAGCTTACAAAATGTTCGATTGGGTAGCTACATCTAGAAAGGGGCTTGTATTTTTTCTTTTTTTTTTGTACCATAGTGGATGGCAGTGGATGGCACCAAATGGCAGCAGCATGTGTGAGAGTGACAACTGGGGACTTTGAAACAAGGCAAACATATGGGATACTTTTTTGCTGTAAGAAATCTTGTTACTGATCCAGTCCCATGGGAACTAATGCAGTCCTGAGAGACAGATGACATTGTCCTTGCAAGAATGATGTCCTCATAACCCAAATACCTCCTGCTAGATCTCATCTTTTAAAGATCTTAACCACTTTTTGATGCTTTTACATTGGGATTCAAGCCCCCAACACATGAACTTTTTGGGGACAAATGATATCCAAACCACCACAGTAACTTTAGGTAATGTGAGTTTGGTAGCACTTAGCATCAGCCAACCCTAGTGGGTTTCAGAGATATTGAACTGCCATGCAAAATATTGACCCTTACCTCTACACCTTTCACTTTACAAGCTATAGAACTATCTATGGGAAGTGGTTGCTCAGGTATGGCCTATATCCCACATCTGCCTTGCAGTTGGATGCAAATCTTGATTGATTTCTGGCAAATGGAATGTTTTCAGACATGATGCACATCACTGTCAGATCTGACTCACAAAACCTTCTATAGTGTCCTTCCCTGACTCCTCTTCCTCTCTGCTGAGTAGGAAATGATGTTTTCAGGATACAAGGACCATCTTCATGGATGAGGGTGATAGAGTTTATGTGAATATGGAGTTCCTCTGGTTTCCTTGAGGAGCTGCCACTGTTCTGTGCAATCTCTTAGGTAAGCAAGAGAGCAATTTTAATTATTTGGGGGCCTTTGGAATTTTTGTATTTGTTTCAATAGCTAATACATCTCTAATCAGGCTTGTAAACTCATCAAAGCATATGCAGACTGCATCTAAAAACTGAACTAAAGACAGAAAGAAGGCTCACTGAGAGGAAGAAAGATGATTTGGGGTCTGAAACTGCAGAGTTGAACCATGGAAGGAGGGTACATTTTGTCCATTCCCAACCTAAGAAAAGCCATTGTGGATTAGTTGTAGAGGTGGGAACAGATGTAGGATTCACATGTACTTATTAATTCATTTCCTCTTTTATTCAACAAGCACCTTCCATGTATAAACACTTTCCTAGATGTTGGAGATAATTCAGTAAAAGAAAAAAGACAAAGTTAGGCTATCGCCATACTGTACTGTTTTTACTTATTCATTTTGCTTGCTTTTGGTTAATGAAGGAGGTCATTTAACATCTTTAGTTGTCATGTAAGTCAGGAAAAATCACACTCTTGTGTCTGCTGATTTTAGGTCTTTGTGTAAATTAAGTAGTTCAGAATTTTCTGAAGGGGAAGAGCATACTAGCATACTGTCCCTGCTCTTTTTTTTTTTTTTTTTGTCCCTTCTCCTAGTTTCTGGCTTGCATGTGACAGTAGAACAAATGGGAATATGTATGAGGGTATGAAATATTTGCCATTAAAATGTGCAGGATTCAAAATTTAAAAGAAATTGCTTTTCAATACATGATAAAATTCCCAGATTACCTTGAGAATTGAGGATGCTAATGCTGGTTATATTAAAAGAATTCCAATATGCTGAATTGCCTGACAAGTTATGATGTTTTATGTTCTGTATTGATACTGGAGTATTTGCTTTGCTTCAGAGGGTACTTAATTATTTGTTTCTTCTTGACAGTGTGCTGGAATTAATTCATAGCACTATGAAGTTGCTTTAAACATCCCCTTGAGATCAAGGGCTGGCTCCTGTAACCCTAGTGCATCATCTCAATGCTTTATCCTTGGTTTAAATTCATTAATCAGGGTCATGAATTACTTTTAAAAAGAGAAAGATTTCAGCTTTTCTCTTCTAAAGGAGATTTCAGGGATGCAGGGTGGTTAACGCCACTATGGAAAATGGGGCTCTTGACAGAATCCCAGTTCATGTTGGGCTTGTAGGGCCTTTGAGTGGAGGATGGCCTAATTCAAAGCACATTTTTTGCCCATTAGCAGTTAAAATTTGTTATCTATAGGAAAAAGATCTAGCCATTTGTCCTTGCTATGGGTTTTGTCTTCTGAAACTGCTGAAATTTCGTATCTGTTATGAGCTAGTAAGTGAGCAGAAGTGATTAGGACTTTATTCTCCTTGGTGGATTAATCCACTCAGGCAATTGTGAATTAATGATTGAGTGATCTTAACAGTAGGTCTGCTAAAAAGCCAGTTGGGCTGGACTGCTCAGACATTGGCATCCACTTTTAGAGAGCCTTGCTTTATGTCCTCAGCTTCCTTATAATGTTTACCCTGCGAGGTTGTGCGTGATGGCTCAAGGAGTTGGGTCCTTGCTTTGGGATATCCAGATTGAGTTCCCTGTTTCTACTTCAGTCTGTTTCAGCTGTGCTATTGAGGGCATTTGGTTAGTGAAATATTGGATGGGAGCATTCAATGTCTCTCCCTTTCAAATAAATTAACATATTTTTAAAAAGAAACTGTTATCATATAGAGCCACATAAACTTTGGCCAGAAATTTGATCTCAAATGAACTTCTTTGTTTATAACTTACTAACATTATGTTATTATGATACTAGGAATAGAAATGAACTTAGAGGGCTGGCATTGTGATGTGGCAGGTTACGTCACCAGATGAAATATCAGTATCCCCTATGTGCTCTGCTTCACGTCCTAGCTGCTCCACTGCTGGCCCAGCTCTGGCTAATGGCCTGGGAGAAGCAGTAGAAAATGGTCCAAGTATTTTCACTCCTGCTTCCCAAGTAGGAGACTTAGATGAAGCGCCTGACTTTTGGCTCAGCCATGGCAGTATGGCCATCAGAAGAGTAAATTAGTAGGTGGAAGGACTTTCTCTGTTTCTAACTTTGACTTCAAATAAAAAATATCTTATTAAAAAGAAATTAACTATGATAATCCTTTTTTTATAATATAAAAGGTTGTTGAATGAATTGACCTAAAGATTTTTTAAATCCTAAATGGGGGGAGATGTGAATTCACACACACACACACACACACACACACACACACATACTCATATACTCTGCAGGAAGCAGAAAAGTCATAAAATTAAAATGTTAGCATTGTTTTTTGGCACTGATTTGCCATTTTGGAGCTTTTGCTGTACCTGGATTGTAACTGAAAACAATGAAAGTATAAAGCCATTTTTGTTAGTTGTCGACAACAGCATGTTTTCCTGAAGAAAACAGTTCTAAAAATAGTACATATTTACTGACATAGTGATTTTTCTGTTCAGATATATGTATTTTTCATATAAATGATTTTCTAATTGAAGTACTCTAGATGGGTTACATTTCTGTGGGATGTGAGTGCTAAAAGAAGGCTCATTCCTTTGCAGCATTTTGTTAACAGTTGTAAAGGATAATGGTAGTCTTGCTAACTACTTTTGATAAACTCATAATGTGTTTAAATGTGATTCTAAAACTAATATATAGCTTTTAATAAGGGGCCCAGCAGAAGGATTAGGTAAGTCAACTAGTGGTTTTCTGAAGTGGGTTTTTAGGAGGCGGGAAAGGGTAGAAGAGGAGAGAAAAGGAGAGCCACTCCTGCTTTCATTTAGGGCAGGAGTCTGCTTTCTTCTTTCCCTATTGTATATCCACAATAAAAATAAACTAGGTCCAGGTCAAAAAGAATAACAGAAAAATGTTATGCAATTGAAACTGAAATGCAGTTTCTGTGTTCCTCAGTGGCATTCACATTCTGTAATTTTTGTGATGACAACAATAGCCACGGAAACAAGTGTACATGGAACTGGACCAGTGATTGCCCGTGTGTGCTCCTCTTTTCATTTTGTGTGGTGAAGTTGGACAAAACACTGGCAACATCTAAGCATAAACCCTTACTCTGTTCAGAAAAGTTTTTTATTAGTTCTGTGGTTTTGTATGTAATTGAAAAAGAAAATCTTCTGAAAATTGAGAAGCCCATTCACAAATATAGCATTTATATTTGTTTGCCAAGTATAACTGCCCAATGCCATTTAGGGACAAAGGCAGAATAAAAGAAAGCACATAGACAGCATCCACAAACAGGTGCCTCAGTTTCGGGGGACTAATAAAGAAGACCTTTTCCAAGTTCATGGGTTCCTATTATAGGGAAATAAAAAGCATCATTAAATAATACAGTATTAAAATACTTACAAAGTAGTATTAATCTGAAACTAGTAAGAATTTTAGGCGAAAGTTCTACTTTACCGCTATTATGTTTTGGTAAGAATGTGATTTTAAAACGTTCCTACAAAACCTGATGACTTTTGTATTTTTTTTGAAATATTGTGTTTGGAAAGAAGCTAGTTGTATCTTCTATTAAGTAGAAATTAGTAAATGAAATAGTAGTTTTTACCAATTAATTTTGATCCAAAATTTTGAATATCCTTTTAGTTTCAGGTAGTGTAAGAAAGGAAGAAAAAATAGGGACAATATAAACAATGACCATCTAAGGCACTTCTTACACTACTTATGCCATAGTCACTATTGACCTAGTTTCAGAATTGTGAGTATACTTGAATTAGTTATAGCGTGCCTCATTTATTTGGCCTGAATCTTTTCGGTTTTAAGAGAAAATAACAATGTGCAATTGTTTTTTGAAATTTAAGTTCCATTTTAGTACATTTTATATTAGTAAGTTATAATCCAAAAAATAGGAAATCTGTTACTGTTATGGGACTGGATTATAGAAATTTCTTTTCATTATGGACCTTTGTGAAAAAATTTTATGGCAAAGGAGCATGATTTATTTACGAAGTAGGGCTGGAAGTGGGTATATAAGTATATTTACTTTATTAAAGCCGCATTTATCTAGCATTATTTCTTCCTCTGTAGATAATTCCCTTGGGAGCTGTACACATATCTGACAATGAAAATTATGTAAGTAATAATGAGGCAAACATTTTCATTTATATAAAATTTCTGTTGGCATTTTATTTTAAAAGTGCCTACTGTGAAGAGGGAGAAGCTTTAAGTAAGATGAAAATTTCGTTAAAAGAAAGTAAAAAATCAGCGAGATATAATTACAGCAGTATGTCAAAATCCAATTGCATTTCTTCTTATATTCACTAGTGAACTTCTAGTGATGTGGTCCATATTAGACAAACTTTTCCTATTGACAGTTTATATCTATATCTAATATCTCTATCTCTAATCTCTATCTCTATCTCTGTCTCTATCTCTAATCATTTGCCCTTTTCCCCTTTCTCTGTCCTTTTATTGAACATTAACCTTGTTTGGTGGCAAATGCAGAGAGAATAATCACCTCTTGTCCTAGCGATCTTTGCATATATATATAACACCCATCTCCAGTTTCTAGTCACTCAGAGGTTTTTAGATTACTCTGACTGTTTTGCCTTTCACATCAGTCTTCACATGATCACCCCTGCATCTGGAACGACAATGGAATAGGGAAGATAGCTTCCAGCCAGAACAAAAAATGTGTCAAAACCAAAATTTGATTTCCTTTGACAATCTTCTTGTGAGTTCCAGGAAAAAAAAATGAACTCCCTGTTTTCTCCAAGTTTCAGATCTTTTCTGCTTTCATAATTTGTTTCTGGTAGTCTGCATCAATGGATTACCTGGCTAAACAGAGCTATGCACATTCAATTTCATTACATGTTGCTAAATTACTTATCAGAATTATTGTACCAATATTCCTCCCAACTAGAGCATGCAAATTTTTATTCCTTATCCTTCCCAATATTGGATCATACTGGGTATGAAAGATCAACCTACCCAAGTTTTGTAATATAGTTCCCTGATATTTAGTGAGGTTGGACATTTTTTATATGCTTATTGATCATGGAAGTATTCTCCTCCAAGAATTGTCTTAATATCATACACATGTTTTCCTCTTGACTTGCTTCTCTGGGGTATTGATCTGTTCTTGATTAGTCTTCTTTCAGTCTTCGGCTTATCCTTTGAGGTTGTCTTCATTTAAGGTGCCATGTAACATGCAGAAATTCCCAACTTGAATATGGTCTGACTTATTAATACTTTTGTTTATGTTTCAGTTTTTGGTCTTTTAAAAGTAGTACATCTGGAGGTTTGAGTTGCACCTTTATGTCCTTATGCCACCTGATTGTAGGATATAGCAGATAACCTGTTGTTTTTTTCCCCTACCCAATGTGTCTGATCAATTATCTAAGCACCATTTACTGAGTTGTTCATCCTTTCTCAGATTGTCTGAAGAAATACCTCTCTCAGAGATCAAGGCACTAAATAAGCAAAACTTTTTTTTTTTAATCAGGTTCATATTCTCTGCTTTAGTCTCTTATTTTAAACAAAATAGTTTATAATAAGATTTGTATGGCAGGGTGATGTCCTTTACTGCTCTCACATCCAGATTGTTTTTGCTTGTCAGTACAAATTTAAGATTTAAAATCACCTTGTCAAGATCTCACATAAGAAATTCTATTGGGACTCTTTTAAAAAATGTATTGAATTTAAATCCTCTTTGCAAATTGTAGAGAAAAATGGACATGATTGCACTTTATTTCCTACTGCCCTTCTAGGAATACCTTCATATCTCACATCCAAAGAGTGCTAAACTTACCCTGATGGACAGGTGGCTTTGACTGCATTGAACTAGTTCTGGAGTAATCACTGGGGCCATCATAATACCTCCTGTACCACAAGTTTACTTTCTTGTGAATTGACTCACTAGGAGTCAAAAAATAAGAACTAGAAAAGAGAACAAATCAGCACAAACCCATTAAATAAATAGGGAAAGCGTATGTAGATAGCTTTTATTCTCTCTGCAAACCTCCTTGTCTCTGCCAGCATATAATGCTCCTTACTAAAGGCAGAATGAAGGAATGTCGAGAAAATTGGGTGTAACTTTAAGAATGGAAAGTGTAAAATTGATTTATATAATATAGATATTTCAGTAAAATAATTCTAAAGAATGCTATCTAATTCACTCAGTTTATAGATATAGTGAATGGTGATCAAGGAATATCCAGTAGTTTGTCTAAAGTGTCATAACTAATAGATAGAAGAGCCAAGATTATTAGATTATCTGCTTTATTGTCTAATAATCTTCAAATTGAAATATTTAAAGGATTATAAAAGTAAGTATTATAGTTTAATTAGATTAATTGCTGTGTATTAACTAAATTCACCATTTCTACTTACTTGGCTATTATGTTAATATCTTTGTGTTAGCATAACTTTGACGTTTGACTCTCTTACCAGACAAGACTCAATCTTGATAACACAGACACTCCCCTGTTATTGTTGCTTCAGGAATAATAGAAGAACTATTTTTCTTTATCAATTTGTATGTGTAGATGTAATACTTTTCCTGGTTGGCCTTAGGTCTGATGTTATTAAGAAAGTACTTATAGGCATTTTTACATACAAGTGTTAAAGTGTGTTTGTTTATAAGCATTTTCAGACAATCAGTTCTATACGTTTTGTTAACAGTTTTCTGGGCTAAAAAACATGAAAATGCATTCTGTATTTTTATTAGTCTTAGTTATTTAAGCATAATTATTAGCATGCAGCAAAATAATTTTGTGTCTACTTCAAAATGGTAATGTTTTATTTAAATCTATTTTAAAATTATTTTAGGAAATCATACTGAAAATCATTTGGTTCAGAAATATTGAAAAAGATAGAAATTTAGGGCCCATGTTAAATAGAGGAAATGAAATAGAAAAGAAAGCTATACTTCTGTGGAATGAAGTTTGAAACATAAAAGGGGAGACTCTTGGGTAAGATTCCATTAAAATTATTATTTGGGTAAGTGATAGATCTGTACCTTCTCAGCAAGTTTTCTGTATCTTTAAGTCTAGTTCCATTTGTCTAATTTGTACTTTTCTTTTTTCTAGGCTCAGAGCCTTTGTGGGGAGGGGCCAAGCATCTTTGTCTTAATACTCTTAGCTCATTCTGTTATTTCTGTTCTTTCAGGGTCAGAGAGAAGGAGAAATGGGAACAGGAGATAAAAGGACAAAAGCTTGTTTGACCTAGGGCATTGTGCCATTTGGCCTCAGCACCCTCTGTGAAATGGTGTCCCAAAGCTGGCTCTTTCTACTCTTGGGTTGCTTTTCTGAATTCTCTGTGGTTGCCACGCTGGAATATTGTTTCCTAATTCATATGCTGCTTCTTGCTATAAACCCTCTACAGCATCTTTACAGCTCCCATGGGACCCTACAGCTTAGTATGTAAATTTATTCTCCTAATCACTTATGGTGATGTATTCCTGGACTTTCTGTGTAAGACTCATTTTACCCATGTTAAATTTGGTCAGTAGCTCCACTAACTTCTAGAAGCATATATACCTTTTGCCTTCAATTTCTCTCTCTCTCTGGATTTCTCTTTGTTGCTTCACTTTGCTATGATTGCTGGCTTTTCTTTGAGCTTTTTTTTTTGAACACCAGCCCTTATGCTTTTTATATACCAGGTGTTAGGTGCTGGTGAATTCTCAGGAAGGTCCTTTTTATTTGGCTCAAGATGGCAATGAGAGTGAGAAAAAGTCCTCAACACACACCATTCCTACATCTCTCCTTGAGCTTTCTTGACTCAATGGTCTGAGAATCTATCTTCTGGTGGCCTTCTTGTAGAGCTCGCGAGTGGAGATGAGTAGCAGGTTGCATAAATAGCTTTATGCCAGCTTTTAGCAAACCATGCATATGTTTTTGGAAGTCTTTTGAAAGTCTTTTATAATGTTTGTTTTTGGTAGACCTATGAGGCAATGGGAAATTTTCCATTCAGTGTACTGTTCTATATCCAGGTCACTTTGCTGTATTGGTTTCATATTTAGCATTAAAAATAAACAAAATTCTCTTTTGGGATTAGGATAGTCACATTGCATAGACAGTTTTGTGATACTTAAGCTTTGGGCTCTGTTGTGTGTACACACATGTATTAGGATGTGAATATGTGGATGTTGTTGTAAGGACAGCGTATCAGGGTTCTCCTGAACACTGTTTTATATTTGGATCATTTAATCATTGGAGTTGGTAACTCCAAGGATGGTTAGGCATTATTAACAGCTTGGAAATTTAAGGAGGAGCTAGTATAAAAACCCACAGTCCAAATCCACAGTCCAAGTCACCAGGCTGGAAGCTCAGGTGGGATTTCTTTTTTAAACAATGTTACACAGATGCACAGAAATGCACACACACACACACACACACACACACACACACACACACACACACACGAGAATTCATTTTGCCAAATGCATGCCAACAGCCAGGAATAGGCCAGGCAGGACCCAGGTGCCAGAAACACATGTAGGTGGCCAGTATCCAAGTTTTTGCGCAATTTTTCTTCCCTTCTCAAATGTAGAGGCAGGCAACTAGATTGTAAGTGGAATAACCAGGGCTGGAACTGAGGCTCTGATATAGGATGCTGATGTTGCAAGTGGCCACTTAACTTCTTAGATAGGAGTTCAGTGTTGCAACATGGAGGCAGAGCTGCTGCTTGTACAACAAATTTCAGCTTCTTAAGTCCTTCAATTGATTGGATGAGTCTCACCTATATGGTAAAGAGTTAAATACTTTGTCATTTATTGTAAACATAAGCAGATCTCAAAAACATCTTTACAGCAACACCTTGACTAATATGACACACAGAAGTAATCTTCATAGGCAGATAATGATGCTGGCTCTTTTTCTTGATTCCACTTCTCAACAATGAGGCTGAGGCAAATCATCCCACATACCCCCTTTTGTTTTTCTCATGGATAAAATGGACATCAAATTACTACACATTTATTAATGTGATTATTTAATTAGCATCTGTTTCCTGAGTATATGCTCTCACTTAGTGTCATGTATTCACTACTAAATTTATAGGTTTTTTGAAGAGCGGATACGGGAAGAAATTGCAGCTATTCAACCCATTCTAAAAAAAAAACTAGATGGAGTGACAGAGACCTTGTAAGAGAAAGAGCAGGCATGTGACACAGAGTTCCCATGTTATAAAAAAATTTCTGTCATCAAGCAAGGCAGCTGACACCAAGGTGGCAGCTCCTTAAAATATTGCTCTGTGACATTTTGTCTTTGGCCAATATGTGTAAAAATAAGCAGAAAGATTATGATGGATCAAAAGGAATTACACTTCTATAATTTTTTATTGAGGGCTAAAATAATAATTTTGAATATCAGAAACCTTCAGTGAAAAAATGTTTCAAATATTTGGAAGCTGAGCAGTCTTGAAACATGAAGTAAAGAAACAAAAGGACATGGAGAAATCATCATATATGTGCCCTAAAGGTATCTATAGGCTGATTTGAAAGATATTATATGGTCTGTGCACATGGACCATCATGAAGTTATGAGTAACAAATCATAGCCTTTCCTGCTCTTTCTCTGTTGCTGTACTAGTTCATTGAGTCTTGTTTGATTATTCTTCCTTTAAATGCTCTCTTACTGCTACCTAACAACCCTGGGCAGAGTAGCAGTGACAAAACAAATTGGCTTGGATTTCTGGCAATCAGTATTCTGGGGACTTAGACGCAGCCCCAGGCTATTCTCCTCTCTTTCCTGTTCAATGTCCTTTTCACAAAGGCTAAGTCTGTGACAGTGAGTGCAGCTTGGTTGCAATCAAGCCTATGATAGAGAATAAGAGGGAAAGGCAAATCTACTCATTGCTGACTGGATGTAAACTCTTGCTCTATTGTGCAACATCTCGTTACTCCATGTGAATTAGATAACTGTTATTTAATTGAGAAAATCTTCAGGAAAATCTAGTGATTTGTCTTAGCTATACAATAGTGGACTCATGATTGAAATTTACCATATCAGACTTCAAAATCTAGGGTTTGTTTGTTTATTTATTTTTGCTCATTCTCTGGTTCCTATTAAAAAATACCAATGCACCAAACAATAGCGTAAGCCATGAATCTGATAGCACAGCATGAAAATACAGGTACATGTATGCAACCACATACACAAACTTCTACTTTCCCTTTATTATAATGTGTTATTCATGTTAATATTTTGCATATACTATACTCTTGCCAATAACTTGCCAATAATCTTTTAAGGTTGATAAGTGTGTGTGTGTGTGTGTGTGTGTGTGTGTGTATTTATATTTGAAAGAGTAATGGAGGGAGAGGCAGAGACACAGATCTTTCATCCACTGGTCCACTCCCTAAATGGCCATAAGATTCAGGGCCGAGCCAACCTGAAAGCAGGAGCCAGGGGCTTCATTCTGGCCTCAGATTAGTGGCAGGGGCCCAAATGAATCTGCTTTTCCTGCTAGGCATATTAAGCGGGGAATGGGATTGAAGGGGAGAAGCTGGATTTAAACTTCTGTTCTGATATAGGATGCCAATGTCACAGATAGTAAGTCAAGTTATAATGTAGACACCAAGACAGAGATTTGAAAAAGAAATCGAGAATCAAATGATTTTCCCCATTACATATCAAGTAATGAAACTGGGATGGGTCCCCACAGATATGTGTACCCAATGCTGAGTGCTCTTAATAAATATTTATTTTTTATTTGGAAAATAAAGCGAAAGCAAGATATCTTCCATCTACTGGTTCATTTCTAAAATGGCCATAATGGCCAGGGTTACACCAGGCCAAAGCCAGAAGCCTCATCTAGTATATGATGGTGATTAGGTTTCAAGATTTAAACTTTGTAGCTTAGTGGGTACACTTAAAGATGGCATGAGGTTGAGATTAGGGAGTTTTTTTTTGTTGTTGTTGTACTAAGAAGCTTGAACTTTGTCTGCTGGGTCAATAGTTATGAATCTCCAAGAACCCGAATTTCTTCCTAGAAAAATCATATGTGTCTAAGAGAGTATACATCCTCAAATACTCCAAGACTGTATAATTTTACAACTTTACAAATAAACCTTGTGGCTCTGTAGATCCCCAAAAGTTCATGGGTCTTACATTCAGAAGAACCCTGGTTCTAGAGAATGTTAGCATTAAATGTAATTGGAGATGGAGGACATGGTGTGGTTGATAGTTGGCTATCTTCTAGAATAGCATTCCATGTCGCTGAGTATTTGACATTCATTGCTCATCCCTGGTTTTCCATCTATTTTTTTTTTAAGATTTTTGTGTTTTTCTTGGAAAGGCAGATTTACAGAGGAGGAGAGACAGAAAGATCTTCCATCTGCTGGCTTACTTCCAAAATGGCTGCAATGGTCAGAGCTGTGCTGATGCAAAGCCAGGAGCCTGGAGTCTCTTCCTGAGCTTCTGTGTGAGTGCAGGGCCCAAGGCTTTGGACCATCCTCCACTGTTTTCCCAGACCACTAGCAGGGAGCTTGATGGGAAGTAGAATAGTCAGGACTCAAGCCTGTATGGAATACTAGAGCATGTAGGCAGAGGTTTAGCTGATTGAGTCGTCATGCTGCCCCCTTCTTCCATTTATTTTTAAAAATATGTTTGTACATTTTTTTTTAATTTGGGAGTCAGAGAGACAATTAGAGAGACTTTCCCTCTGATGGTTCAATCCAAATGCTCAAAGAAACAGACTGTGCCAGGCCAGAATTCAGAATAGGTTGTCCAGAAGAATAGCAGGAACCCAAGTACTAGCAGCAGCCTCCTGCTTCCCAGCATGTGCATCAGCAGGAGGCTGAAATTGGAAGGGGAAGTGGAACTCACATAGTCCAGGATGGTGAATGGGTTTGTCAAGTGGTGTTTTCATTGTAACATCAAACGTGCATCTAATTTGGAGCCCATTTTGAATTATGAACTGATATTGAGAGAGAAATAAGATGATCATTAAAAGGCACCAGCTTTGCTATATGACTCATTAATTTCCAGTACTTGCATATTTTATTGTGCTGAAGCCTCACACTGTGTCTCTTAAGTAGAATTGCTTTTGTTTGTAAAGAGAAGCAAATAGAAATAAGGCTAAAGACTTTATATCCAACTTTACTTAGTTACTTAAAAGGAAAACCAGGATGTGAACTCAGAATACTTTGTGCTATCATTCAAGGTCTCTGGAATGAGAGTAGTATGGTTATTTATTTGATATTTTCCTTACCTTCCTCTACTTAGCTGAGGGATTTCTAGCAAAACCCCAAGGAATCACAGCTACTAAATGGCTGTGCTAAAAAACAGTTTTGTTCTTTAACTGTCCTCTGCATTTAGAGTTTTATTTACTGTATGAGCTTTATGCAAGTTCATAAAAGCCAATAAACTCAATATTCCAGAAATCACTTGCAATTTAACATCTAGATAATTAGGGTAAAAAAAGGAAGTTAATTCGGTATTGGTTTATGAAGGGTGATTAACTTACCCCCATTTTCTTTCCCGAAGAAAGGAAGAGTTTAGAAGCAAAGTAATGTGATTCTGCTGCAACCGAGGAGATAGATGCAAGAACAAAAGATTTATTATAAACCCTTAAAAATCACATTGCCCTTTAAGCTAATTACCTTAGGTTAATTACAGTTATTTTAAGTAATAGTTAATTAGGCTTAATTAAAGTAATTATGGAATTAACCAGGGGAATTTGAATGAACCGTAAAGCAGACATGTTTGGCCTCTGAGGATCAAGTTTCCTAGTTTATATAGATCACCAAATATCCCTGTAAATGTGCATAGGAGAAAAACAGGGAGCTTAGAATATAGTATTTGTTTATTTTCAAGAAACAGAGAAGCAGAGACAACTAGAGAGAAGTAGATACACACACAGAGAAAAACAGAGAAGGGACAGTAAGTGAGTGAGTCAGTGAATAAGTTTCTAACAGTTTGTTCACTCCCCAAGGGCCTATAACAGGCAGCCTGGGCCATAGCAGCGAGCCAGGAACACAATGCAGCTTTCTTAGTTAGCGGTAGAGGTCCCAATCACTTGAGCTATTAACACTGCCTCCTGGGATGTACATCAGCAGGAAGCCTGAGTTAAATATTAAACCCAGACACTCTGATATGGGACATGGGTGTGTTAATTGACATACTATGTATGAGACTGAACACTTGCCCTTATAATTTGACACAAAAATGTTACTAACACTGAAGTCTTGTACATGATGTAACAGAGTATACTGCTGTGTGTTTCCCTAAATGAGATTATATTAGATTTGATTTCCTTTAATGTAGCACTACTTTTAGCAAGCAAATGAAGATTAGAGATGGAACAGTAACTGCTGTTTATACTTTTAAAATCTGCATTCTCTTTTTTGGACATTCATCATTCAAATTCATCAGATATGTTAGGGATTCTGGCTGACTTTAGGAAGAATCTAGCATGTTTTTATTTGTAGATATAATTTGAACTGAAATATCTAGGTCTGGCATTATCAACATCCTGTTCCTTATTTAATAAGTGATTAGACACATACACAAATGTGTATCAAGGAGTATTACAAACTAAAGAAGAAAAATTGGTGGTTTCTGTCCATAGATGAATGTCGAGTATATTGGTGAAAATGTTATTTATGTATACAACTAAAACTTCTCTTGAAGGTATGGCACACTGGAGACCTTAGACAGCCAAGACATGAACATCTAATATGGGAACTAGATCCTCAGGGTGAACCATATTTGGAGAGGCAACATTTACCATCACCTCTTAGTAACTCTGCTATTCCTAGTCACACCAGTCATTTCTAATAGGACATCACAACGTTAGGGACTTTAAAGAGAATCTCTTAAAGTCTATCAACAAATTATGAAACTTTCTGATCTATTTTAGATGAGAAACTCAAAGCATTGATGAACTCCTTTAGTGAATATTTTTGTCATTTAAAATACTAATATGTAATCCTAATATGTAACTCTAACAGTCCAATCTATACTGTTTTTTTTTGATTGTCTGTTTTTTTTGGCTGTATCCCATGTGTTTTGATGTTTTTATTTCAGTTTGGTTGCTTCCAAATTATCTCTATTCTTTAGCAGAATTCATCACGTGCTCATGAAGTATACAATGGCAGTACTACCCATTGAGTCAAAATGATGACATCTAAAGGGAACTTCTAATAGGAGAAACAAAAAATAAGGGAGATGCAAATTGTTTATTAAATAAAAAGGGAGAAATGGTAACTTTACAATACAGAAACCAGGGAGGTATCACCTTAACCAAATGATCAATATTAATTTTACCACTAGTGAAGAAATGTACCACTGCATGTGATTCCTTAAGAGAACATTGGTTTGGAAACCTTTCAAATAATCCACAATTTATTCTTACCATAAGAAAACAGCCCAACCTAAGAGATTGTACAAAATAACTGACAAGTGGTCTTTAAAAGTGTCAAGGTCATGAAAGATAAAACAAAAAACAAAAAACAAAAACCACCCCAATTTGAGTTGCTACTATAGATTGGATGAGCCAAGACATGAATATAATAAAAGCTGCAATACAAGTTCGATGTCTTAGTAAAGCAACATTAATATAAACACAGGAAGAAATCTGAATCAAGTCTAATATTATAGTCTGACAGTTAATGGAGTTGTAATTAAAGAGAGCTTCTTAGTTTTGACACTCATACAGCTCTTCTGTATGCCTAAAAGTATATCAGGATTAAAAAAAGTTAAAAAGGTAAAAAGAAGAGTTACTGAGCTGGGATTGCTGGACAGAATATTTTCCAGTAGCTCCTCTGTTCATTTAATATCTTGTGTACCTGTGGACTTAATCATCAACTTGACTGATATTGAACAGATCTCTAGTCAACATTCTTAGCTTCTAGAATGAATTTCCTTATCTCTTTCTATACACTGGTATTTAAATAGAAAGTGAGAAATAAAGCGAAGCATCTGCATTTTCTCATTATGTTTGTTATAAGAACCTTAAGTATGACCTATGATAATCACTGTTTTATTCTGAACATTGAAGATACTGAATCTTTTATTTGTAAGTTTTTAAAATATTTGTTTATTTCTCGGAAAGGCAAAATTGCAGCATATGGGCAAGAGAGACAGAGACAGGGAGGAATGGAGGGCCAGAAGAAAGGAGAGAGGTGAGAGTGGAGAGAAGATACCTTCCTTTTCTGATTCACTTCCCAAATGGCCACAACAGCTGGAGCTGGGCCAGACAGAAACCAGGAGTCTGAACTCCATCCAAGCCTTCCACACGTTACCCATGCCCTTAGACAGTCTTCCTCTGCTTTCCCAGAAGCATGATCAGGGAGCTGGATTGGAAGTGGAGTAGCCAGGACTAGATCCAGGGCTTATCAAAGTTGCTGGCATTGTGGGAGGTGGCTTAAGCTACTGTTCCACAAAATAAGCCAAAGATGGACTTTCACAGCTCCCACGTACAAGTGAGATAATTTAGTATTTGTTCTTCTGTGTCTTCTTTATTTTAATTCGTATAATGTCCTTTAGTTTCATCCATGTTTTCACAAATGGCAGAATTTCATCTTTTTATGGCTAAATAGTATTCCATTGTGTGTATGTATTGCATTTTCTTCTCTGATTTGTTAATGAACATCTAGTTTGTTTTAATTTCTTTGGTATAAATATGGCTAAAATAAATGTTGGAACATAGATGTCTGTTGGGCTAATTTCATTTCCTTTGAATGAGTGCACATTAGTTGGATCATTGGGTCATCTGGTGATTTTATTTTTAGCATTTTGAGAAATTCCATATTATTGAATTTCTCTGATCATTAGTGATATTGAGAATTTTTCCTTTACCCATTATATTATATATCTCTTCTTTTATGAAATGTTATTTAGGTGTCTTCTTTTTAAATTGGACTAGGTGTGTGTGTGTGTGTGTGTGTGTGTGTGTGTGTGTGTGTGTGTTTGCTATTGAGTTGCATTCCTTATAGGATCTGGGGATTAACTCCTTCCCAGATGCATGAATACGGGCTGTAAATATTTTCTGTCATCCTGTAGGTTAGGTAGTCTCTTCATTCTGTGTAGTGTCCTTTCTGATTTGTTGATTCAACTTGATATAAAGAGAATTTTTGTCCTCTGATTTGCTTCCTACATGCCTGCAATGGCTGGAGCTGCACAACAGTGAATCTGGGAGCCAGGACCTCAGTTGAGCTTTCTGTGTGGATGTTAGGGACCCAACTCTGTGGACCATCACTTACTGTCTCTAAGGTGCACATTCACAGGAAGCTGAAATGGGCAATGTAACCCACACTCACACCAACCTGAGGCTTAACTGTGGGGCAGAATGACCACTTCTGGAAACGTTTTGGTTTGATAGACTATTATTTGTCTATTTTTGCTTCTGTTTCTTGCACTTTTGGGGTTGTGAGTCCATTTTTTATGTATTATTAAATAAACACTTGAAGGGCCAAGCAGGGATCCTTTTCTCCACTATCTGTTATTTCATTCTAATTGGTCAATGCAGAACAAGCACACCGTAAAACACAGAGGAGCTTTACTATAAAAAACACTTTTGTGGAAGGCAGATGTACCTTGAGCATTCCAGGCAATTTGTTGTTTTAAGTTCCAGGAATATCTTATTACAGTTTTTCTTCATGTATTGCAGAACCCTTCAGCAAAGGCAGTCTTATGGGACCCCTTCAGGATTCTGATAGTTGAAAATGATGAGATTTACCTTTGCCTCTAGAACTCAACTTTCTGCTAAAGAATTAGCTTTCTCCCTTCCTGTAGTAGGCTAGTGTCCAATTAAATGATTTTGTGATCTTTTGAGACTGAACAATGAATCATATTATTCAGAATTTCACCCTGAAGAAGTCAGAGTGCTCTGGTGCCAGTGCTATATTTTGAAAACTGTGCTCTTATCTATTGTGAGGTTAGAGACACCTGAACAGAGCTCAAAGGCATCTTGTACTTTTAAGGGTCTATCCAGTGAACCAGTGGCCGCTGAAATGGAAAGCAGCCAGCTGCTGACCCAACAACCTGATGCTGTGAGTTATTTTGCAGAAATCTCAAGTGAGTTATTTCTTTCCTACGTGTGGCTCTCTGAGTGGAACATGGTGAAGAAGCGTGAAAAAGGAAATGCTCTATCAGGAGTTGGCTGAGTGAGTTATGGAGCAGATACAGGTACTTGAAATACTTGGGATGGGTGGATGAGAATAAAAAATGATCACTGGTTCAAGCTAGTTCACAGTACACTTAGCCATCTGTTAGAGCCCAATTTAGTGTGACTGTCAGTCTCCTGCCAGAAAAGACTTACGGGGGGAAAAAAGTAAAGTAAAATTGGTAACTTTCAGAATTTAACAAATTAATATTAACACAATCATTCACAAAAGGGGAAGGTCAGCAATATTTTTTGGCAAGTAGAAATTTTTTCAAAGATGAAAATTACTTGGTTAGCATTATACTCTTTCATCATTTTCTATCATCTTATGGTATGGTTTTTTATGGAAATCAGGATCAAAGTGTCTCAGGTCAAATTGGATTCTCAAATTTATTTGGGGACCAGACATTTCCTTCATGGGTGGGTTTAGAGAGTCTGCAGGCCATTTGTGGTCTAACCAGAGAAACTATAGTAAAAAAATTTTTCAGGTATTTTTCTCTAGCTGCATCCTCCCCATTCCCACCATGCCAGTGCCGCCTCATGAAGAGAGGACAATACCCTTTTTAACATGAGGCTTAATAATCATAAGTTAGCTATGAGAAAGAAGGGACGTGACTTTCTGAACCTTTCCTAATTTTCTGGGATTGATTAATTTGAGCATTACCTGAAAAGGTCATTAATGTATTGTGAAATAAGTATATATGAAATGCCTTCAAAGCATTCACAGTGAAAAGATGATATAAAAATTATGCATGTATACAAAATTTCATTTTCATATCAAAATAAAATTACCTTTTAGTTCCATTTTCTATGAATTTTAAGAATTATCCTTTTTGTTTGGTACTCAACAAGACTTGACTCACCACAGTCATGCAGACTTGTAACTCCTGGAATCTTATACTAACAGTTGCTAGATTAAGAGTGAGGAATTGATCTAATTATGTCTGTCCTGGGTGTACCTAGAGACATTGTTTAGGACATTGTGGGCCTGCCTTCTGAAGATAGTTCTCACAAACAGTTGATTACATAAACTGGACATTTTTCTTATGTCTGCCTTTGCTTTGTGGCTTGCCATGGGATTGTTCCTCTAAACATTCCACCATTGACAGCATTAACCAGATGCTAGATTAATAGGGTTTCTTAGTCTTGAACTGTGAATCTACCAAAGATATGCCAAATCAACCTGTTCCTTCCCCACAAGTTCCTCTCAGGTATTTTAGCTGCAGTAATGGATAGCTGACTAACATACCTTCATATGACATGGTATACGATTTTTCCATTTTTATTCATCAAACTAGTCAGCTTTTCTCTGACCTCTCTTCCTTGAGTCTGTTATGTCCAACTGTGAAGGGTCTATATAGTCTAAGACCATGGCAAAAGAAATATGATCTGTACTTTTGGTGTAGCTACTTCATCTAGTGCACAGAAATAATATTCCCATATTATGGTACATATTTGGCTGGTTTCATTTTGCCAGTATAAAATTACATTTTGATTCATGTTACATTTTGGTCTAAAACATGCCTACTCACTAAAGCTTGAAGAGGTACTATGATCTTTCAATAAAAGTAGAAAGCACACCTGTAGGGCAAAATTCCTACACATTGACCTTATATTTCCAATCCCACTTGTAGATTTAGATAGTTACAAGTAGAACTTTAAGGAATTCTCCTAAAGTTGCCTCAGAAACAGAGTTGAATTCGGAATCAGGGATGGAAGTGTTCAGGCAGGAACAAGGATAAAGGATGATTTAGTGAGAGTGTAGACTCAAAGCACCTGCAAATTCCATGCTATGTGGCTGCCCGCATGCCCTGCTTTCAGCAGTATCTTATTCCATTTGCTGCATGATAGGTTGTGTACAGAGTAGCTTTCTAGAAGTAGCGGATATTTCTCGTAGATCAGATTGGCTTTTCTTTGAAATCTTTACATCTGTTTTCTAAAATATTGCTTCAGCAAGATGAGTAGCAAGTAGAGATAATAATTGAAATGCGGACATATTGCGATTGTGTCTAATTGCAGTTAGACTAATAATTAATTTCTACCCTGAGAATGTACATAATCATGGAAAGTTAGTGCTAAAATCAATCATTTCCACTGGGAAAAAATTGAGAAATCTGATTTTTGATTTTTCAGCTTTTAAAATTACTCTGTAAGACCGAGATTCTATACTTACCATGATATATTTATAAACTATAGAGAATTTATCAGTATTCATTGTGTGCTACTTCAGGATAACATTGGTGCTTGCAGAGTGTGGTCTGCAAGGCAGCATTGTCTGCAACACCCAGGAAATTGATAGAGTGTCAACCTCAGGCTTGGCTTTAGATGTGGGATTGGAATGTGCATGTTAACATAATCCAGAGGTAATCAGTTAGCATGTTGATGCTTGAAAGGTGCCGCTATAACTTACGGCGATTATTGAAGGCCTGTACCACTGTAATAATATGGGACAAAGCAACGTTGGATTAATAAAAGCTGGAAAGGGGAATCCCTATGCCTATGGAACCATATCATGAACAACAAAAAAACAAAAAACAAAAAACAAAACAAAGTGCTTGCTATAGAGAATTTGGAGGAAAAATGAGGGGTGAGCATAAGCATAACACCATTCTAAGCAATCTTTCTTGAAACTTTAGGGATCTTCCTCCTTAAAATACCTATCATTACTTCCAGTGAACCACAAATCCTGTTATAGAACAGAATCACTCTGTCATCACCATACTAGGCTCTGTGAATGTTGGTGCCAGTTTTATTGTTCTTCAAATACATCATTGTTTGCAAGTTGACTTTCAGTTTAGTCCAGCAAAATGACAGCTACAATCCATTTCCAAAGCTTCCAATGCTTTTGAGTAAAGTGCTTGTATTGTTGTTCTTAAGAGACTTGCCATGAAAGAACCTTTTGGAAGAGGTTTGTGTGAAGCTGCAGTTTTCTCACAGGGTTCCTAATAAGCTTCCAGGAAGGAAATAGCTGCCATTAGTCGGTACTTAGGTAGTTGGGATCAACACCACTAGCAGCAAAAAAATGCAATGCTTCAAGTTAACACTGTTGGATGCTCAGTAAGAAAGGGACAACACTGCGGTGAGCTTATTGATGGAATTGGAGAGGAGAGATAGCCAATTACCATTCTTTATGAAAAAAATTTTCTTTTATTTCCAGAGTAAGTTATGTATTGATAACTTACTGATGCAAAAAAACTTAAGGCCTGGTAACATTAGCACATTTTTCTCTATTGACTGTGTTCCCAAAAGCTTTGTGCAATTCTCACAGCTACCTGTACCACATGACTTTGGGAATTTCATACACTGAGTGGTGCTCCTTAGAATTATGTAGTCTCACAGCTTTGTTTACATTTCTGGTGTAGAGAATAGGCAAAAGTTTTTATTGATCATTTATTATAATTTTTAATTCATCTGCCTATCAAAACACCCCTAAATCTATATGAAATACAGCTTT
Organism: Ochotona curzoniae; assembly: GCF_017591425.1. Lineage (NCBI taxonomy): Eukaryota > Metazoa > Chordata > Mammalia > Lagomorpha > Ochotonidae > Ochotona > Ochotona curzoniae. The sequence goes on along the minus strand of NW_024466502.1, from coordinate 33,635,523 downwards.
TTAGGAACCTATACTGTGCAGTAGCAGCATTCCATTTAGGCATGTATTTGAGTCTGGCCTGTTACATTTTCAGTAAAAATCCCTGCCAAGATTTGAGAAAGGCAAAGAAGGATAATCCAGGTTTTGGGCTCCTGCCACTCACAGAGGAGAACCAGAAGAAACGCTTGGCTTTGGTGTGGCACTGGCCCATTCAGTCTTCTGGAGGGTAAACTGGTAGATAGAAGATTCTTTCTCTTATTCCAAGATACTTAAATTGTTTTGTAGCTCTTATGAATGGGACTGATCTTACAAGTTATTTCTCAGCTATGTAATTGTCTGTGTATACAAAGGTATTGATTTTTAAAATTTTACTTTTTATTATTGTCATTTTATGATACAGTTCCATAGGCCCTGGGATTTCCCTTATGCCCTCCCCAATTCCCTCCCCACTGAGTTTCCCCTATATCATTACTGTAGTGTAGTTCTTCATACACAGTCATATGTCCATTATTGCGGGCATGGACAATGGCAGAGAGTCCAGATCCTACTATCAAGATATAGTGAACAGTTTCATTGGGAGTTCATCTTTGTCTGGAAGTAGAGATGCACACTGCATCGTATCCTCACATCTAGATATGATAGTCTCCAGTACACAGTTACTATACATCCCCTTAAGTGAAAAGCCACAATACAAAAACAACAGGAAGAAAAATAAAAATTTACAACACCATGAAGTTAAATAACATGCTACTGAATGACTAACGCATCGCTGAAGAAATGAAAAAATCAAGAACATTCTTGAAGAAAACAATGCTTCTGTATGATCTGTAGGTCATTGAAGAATTTAATTAGAAGAAAGTGTTTTGAAGAGATGAAACTAACAAAAAGATCAATCCATGAGATACAGTTTCCACTGATCTTTGTTGGTGAAGTGTATCTCCTGTAGGCAACAAATGTGCACATGAAAAAAAATCAACTGACATATAAAGGAATGCCAATTAAACTCACAGGAGACCTCTCATAGGAACCTCTACAGGCAAGAAGAAAATGGAGCAACATATTCCAGATTCTACAAGCAAAATAATGTCAGCCCAGGATAACATACCCAGCAAAACTTTCCTTTGTCTTTGAAAATGAAATAAAATTCTTCCACAGTAAAGAAAAAAGAATATGCCTCTATCAAACCTGCCCTAAAAATGATACTTAAAGACGTACTCTCGACAAAAAAGAAATAGTGCCCACCACAACCAAAAGGCAAATGTGAACAACATCCCAGTAAAATAACAGAAGAGTAAATCAATGAATAAACCATTGCTAAAATGACAGAACCAAATTATCACCCATTCGTATTAATCCTGAATGTAAAGGCTTAAACTCATTAGTCAAATGTCATAGATTAATAGACTGGATTAAAAAAGGTATTGATTTTTATGTGTTGATTTTACATCTTGCAACTTTACTGAACTCTTTTGAATTCTAATCGTCTATTAGTAGAATTTTTTGGTTCCCTTTTATTTAGAATCATGTCATCTGCAAACAGCGATGGCTTGTCTTCCTCCTTTCCAGTTTGTAAGCCTTTGCTTTCTTTTTTTCATATTTAATGGTTCTGGCTAAAAATTCTAAGACTCTATTGAACAGTAGTGGTGAGAGTTGGTATCCTTGTCTGCTTCTGAATCACAACAGAAATGCTTCCAACTTGATCTATCTCATATCCCCTGTTAAGCAATGATCTTGTTCACAGTATAGTGACAGCCCTATTGTCACCCCTATTTCTTTCATGGATAATTTTCAGTTTATTATACTGGCTGAGGCAGTGGGGCGTGGCAGTCTGAATCAGGAAAGTGTGTGTATATCTATAGATACTAAAATAATTAATGGAACTAAGAGATTATTTTGGTACAAAAAATGAAATCTATACATAAAAGGGTCTTCAAGACAGTTAATGCAAAATACATATTTGAAAAAATTTATATCTCAACAAATTTATATATCAAAATATGCTTATCTATTTTGAAAGGCATTTTATTACAAAAACGTATATATGTGTTAGAGAGAGAGAGAGAAATGAGAGAAACATGCCTGCAGTGGCCCTGGGCTAGGTCTGAAACCGGGACCCAGGCACATAATCCAGGTCTCCTGCATGGGTGGAAAGGGCCCAATAACTTGAAACATCATCTCTGCTGCTCAGGATTTGCATTAGCCAGAAGACTAGAGGCAAGACTGGAGTTGGTTATTGAACTTGGGCACCATAATATGGGACACAGGCATCTCGGTGTTTCAACCAGGGCATCTCAATTTGCAAGCTGCTAGCCCCAGGGCTCAGTTTGAAATTGTGCTTTCTTCCTTTCATGTTCTGAAGTTCTGTGGTGTGAGTGTGTGTGTGTGTACATGTAAGGAGGCTGTGTGTAGTTCCAAGGCTGCTTGTGCTCTCGCCAGGTGGCTCCTTCTGGTTGCCATGTTGGGGGCTGATCAGAAAGCTCAGGAACTGAGGTGGAAAATGAGGGGAGAGAAAAGGATATGAGCAGCTGCTAGTAATGTATACTGGCCATTAGTTCCAAATGAAGCACTAAGTCAGAGAAATGGTGCACAAGTTGAGAAAGGAAAATTGAAAGAAATGAAACTCCAATTAATACTTGATCATGTTTTAATGAGCAGTGAGAATCAATGAGTTGAAAAATAACAGGCTGTTCAAAGAGATGTTTCCTTGGTTTTTAAAATTCCAAAGAGTGCCAAAATCTTCCTACACTTTAATAATAACCAAGATATTTATATTTTATTTGTGTTTCTTCACTAATGATAAATGTTTGTTTCTCTGAATTCCTATTATGAAAATGATCTTTGCTACTTATCTTCATTTTGTATATGTATCAATCAGATTTTCATCGCCTTAAAGTACTTATGGAGGAGGCTGACTATTTTGGCTTATAGTTTGAATGCTCACAATTTGAGATGAGGTAGTTCCCTTGATGAGGATGGAGGTTAGGCCATGGTCTTCATGTGGTCATCTAGAAGCAGAGGGCCCCAGAAAGCACGATCTTCATCTACCCATTCTTTTGTCTCTCTTTATAATGTCATCATTATTCTGTCATGGAGTCCACACTGGCAACCTATTCAAATCCAACTGATCCCCCCCCCCAAAGTCTTGACTTCAGATGCTATAATTTTATCAAACTCTACCCTAATCCATTAACCATTAATTCGCTTGCAATTAGCAACATTTTGGGGTTTGAATTTCTCCATAAGTCTGGGGAGCCAAATCCCATTTCAAACCATGAGAATGCTATGAATGAGCCGAGAAAATATTGTGTTGAGGTAAACTATATTCTTGATCATCAAATTATGCTCCTGGTATTTTTTTTTTTTTTTGGGTAGTGAAACCAGTCTCTGTCTTGGCCTTGTAGATTTATGGGCAAGGAGTACCAATGGGAAGTTTATTAAAGTCACGTTCATTCAGAGTTCTCTGAAAATAAGTGGAAATGTAGGAGTAGAGACTTTGGTTCTTTTGCATGATTACAACAAACTATGGAACCCACATCCTTTCTCTGTTAGACTTAGATGCATTTCAGTAGATACTTCCTTTGGTGCATTGCATTTTCAGGGGGGAATAAAGCCAAAAGAATGTATAACATTTTCTTCATGTACTCACCCTGGAACAGAGTCTACGTGCTGCTTGTTGACAGGGTGCCCAGGATGTTGACAACCAACCTTTAGAATTGTCTCATCCGTACTGCATCAGAGAATATGTTTGTCTTTGTTGAAAGTTTAAGGGCATTACGGAGTGTTTCAGAATGTATTCATCTCTGCTTTTAGATGAACATGTTACCTGTCCTGACAGTTCATTCGCAATAATCACCCTGTGTTGCTTCCTTAAGATGCTGCTGCAGAAGATGAAAAAAATGCAACACACATTTTCTTGGAAAAATCACATTTGCTCTGACTCTTCTATTTTAATTCATTTAGATTTAAATTTTGGAATCTGCACAAGGCCCTTAGTAGATCTCCAAATTTATAAAGGTTTCAGGAAGGTCAAGTGTAGTTCTAACTAGCCTGGCTAAACCTATTGTTCAGAAGCTTTGGGGAAAGCATGGTGTGACCTTCTGATTGGTTCAGCTTGTCTGAGATGATGTGAGTCTCTGCTTGTGTTTGTTTGAAAGTATGTAACACAGCTGAAATTCATAACACCAAGAGAAGAACTCATGAAATATTTGTTGGCAGATTTATTTCCTCTGTGTACTTTGAACAGCACCAAGTTATCACTATATAGTACTGTTAAGATGTCAGCATCCACACAGGCTGTCATAGAGGTGGTAGTGGAGGATGCCTGTGTACTTAATGAGTCATGTATTTTACAGTAACAAATTTATCTGTATGATGTTTCACAGAAAATAAAAGGGGTCCAGACTTCTCTTATTCTTCTGATCTTTTTCTCTGAGAATCAGGGAAAGTCTCCCAATTTAAAAAATAGAATTCCAAATCTTACAAATTCTAGGCTTCATTAAGATAAGTCTAGCACTGTGGAAAAACTAAACAAATCAATTGACCAAAAATATAAACAACACACCAATTTAAGGCATGGATAACTAGCTGAAAAGGAAACAGAGGGAATGACATCAGGATTAAAAAAAAAGTTTTGTAGTCTGTCAATGGAAACTATATTGAAAACTATATATCACTGCTAACTTTAGATGATTATGCATTGAAGATCTATAGTGCATATGGTGGGATTTGAAGAGTGCTTCCTTCTCTCTAAGTCCTAATGATCTCTGCAGTTCAATAAATGACATATTCTCCGATTGTCCCTGTTAGCTTGAAACAATGAATCTTAGTTCATTAGTATCTACTGTTAAATGTTCCAGTGCCCAGACATGGCATTATCTGGAACAATCTCAGGAGGGCAGGTAGATTGTGCAAACTATGGATTTTGGAATGCTTTCTGATTAAAACTAGCCAGGAAGCTATCTTGAATTGCTTAAACCCTTACTAACAAATAATCTACTGAAACAGGAGGGCACTTCAGTGCAATGAACAGTGAAGACCCTTTAGCGCTAATTCCAACTGTCTTGTTGCCTAGCAATCGGGGGCCTATTTCTTTGTTTTTAAATAATATTTACTTATTTTTAGTTGAAAAATGGCTTTCTTCACAGAAGGAGGATAGAGAAAACCTCCACTCTCCAAATGGGTTTACTCCACAAAAGGATACAGCAGTTAGAGCTGATCTTATCTGAAGTGTGGAGCCAGGAACTTCTTCTGGGTTTCCCACATGGGTGCAGGATCCCAAGCACTTGGAACATCCTCTGCTGCTTTCCCAGCTCCTACATAGCAGTTTGGATGAGAAGTGGAGCAGCTGGGACACAAGTCAGTGCCTGTATGAGATGCTGGTGTCACAGAACATAGGATTAGAACTTGGTGCTGCAGTACTGACTCCAAGGCCACTTTCCTAATTTTGAGTTGAAGATTGATATATGGGGGGAAAATACAAAAAAAAAGCCAATATTCTAGACTGAATAAAATCAGGAGTTAGTTATCGATTCCTATTTCAAAAAAATGATTGAAAGTCATGATTGTAGATGAGGTGTTTGTCTCCATTTTTTCTCTTAACAATTCAGGATCTATTTGGTGGTGGAAAGTAAAACTCAGGAATTAGTAATAAGAGTAAGAACTAAGAACATCAAATGACAGTTGCAGAAACAGTTTCTAATTTTAGAAATGAGGTATATCAAGTTCTGTATAACCAAAGTCTCATTTCTATTAATTTTGTTTCAGTACTAGTAGTGACTAATTTATACAGCATCTACTATGTGCCAAACACATATGTACATTGTTCTATGATCTTTATTTTTAAGGTTTATTTGTTTTTATGGGAAAGTCAGATATACAAAGAGAAGGAGAGACAGAGAGGAATATCAGCTGTCTGCTGATTCACTCCGCAGGTGGCCACAATGGTTGGTGCTGAGCTGATCCAAAGTTAGGAATCAGGAGCTTCTTTCCAGTCTCCCACACGGGTGCAGTGTCCCAAGGCTTTGGGCAGTCCTTGACTGCTTTCCCAGACCACAAGCAGGGATTAGGGAGGGTAGCGGCACAAACTGTTGCTCAGATGGGATCCTGTTGCATGCAAGGTGAGGGCTTTAGAAACTAGGTTACTGCACTGAGTCCTATTCTCTGATCTTAACATCTAAAAGAAATACATCTTCAAATTACTATTTTACTGGACAGAAAAGTGAAAAATTGAGTGAATAGTTTTCCCCAAGTTTGTTAATAAGAAGCAAGATTTTAAAATCCATGTCAGTTTAACTCCAGACCCTATAGAATAACCAGCACTGTGTTGTTCCTACTCACCAACCTGTCCAAGTTTAGCAACCAATAAAATTAGCAGGTGTGCCTTTTTTAGCACATCGTACAGTGCAGATATTTGATTTTCTATGTTTTCCAAACATTGTCTTCCTATTTAAAATTCTATGTTGTGTATTATTTGTTCTTGTGATAGATGACTTACTTGTGGTAATATTTTTAAACAGCCAGGAATACAAATAGCAAGACAAATGGTTGGTGTTCATGTAGTTATACCTAATTTGTACGAGGATTTTTGTTTTTACTCTGCTGGTTATATTTATGTATGCAGAAATAAATACAAGGTTGGATATAATCTATCTGAAATATAATTATTCTGTGAGTATGTATTTGCACTATGCATGGTAGCTTCAAGGAAGTCTTCACTGATAAATACATCAATATGTATGTATAGCTGTCAGTTTGTCAGTTAATTACATTTAATGCAGTTGGCAGGGCAGAGCTCCAGTCCAAATTAATAACATTTTGCACTCTTCAGTTGTGATATTTGAGTTATCATAGAGTGTGTGATGAATATACATTTGCATCCTTTTCAGCTAAATACGTTTGCAAAAATGATGTCATATTTCTTCCTGTTTTTTTTTTTTAATGTTGTGATACAGTTCTAAGGGCTCAGGCATTTCCTCTCTCCTCTCCACCCTTTGATTTCCCCTGTTTATCACAATGCTATAGTCCTTCAACAACAATCACAAGTCCATCATGCTGCAATTTAAGTGTATCCTGACATTGTAAGTATAGACAATGCAGAAAATCCAGCATCCTATTGTCAAGATGTATTTAACAGTTTCGTTGGGAGTCCCTCTTTTATTCAGAAATAGAAACACATGCTGCATTGTAGTCTCTAGTTTTTTTTCTGAAGTACTTATATCACTTTTTCTTCTTAACCAAGTAAAGGAAAACGAGATGATTTTTTTAAAAGATTTATTTATTTTTATTGGAAAGTCAGATATACAAAGAGAAGGAAAAACAGATAGGAAGATCTCCCGTTGTTAATTCACTCCCCAAGTTACCACAATGGGAGCAGCTGAGCTGATCTGAAGCCAGGAGCCAGAAACTTCTTCTGGATCTCCCACGTGGATGCAGGATCCCTAGGCCTTGGACCATCCTCTACTGCTTTCCCAGGCCTCAAGCAGGGAGCTGGATGGAAAGCTGGGCTGTTGGGATTAGAACTGGTGCCCATATGGGATCCTGATGTGTTCAATGTGAGAAGTGTAGCTGCTAGGTCACCATACTGGGCCTGCAAAATAAATTTTTAAAGGAGTATGTAAATATTGATTCAAATTCTATGAGTTTTGTTTTAAGAAAAAAAAATTATTTGAGAAAAGGAGAGGGAGACACACACACAGAGATAGAGATGGCGAGAGCTCTCCCATCTTCTAGTTCACTCTCCAAAGGGTACAATTGTTTCGGGTGGCCCAGTCTCAATCAAGGAACTAGGAATTTTATCTGGGTCTCCCCAGTGGGAAACAGGGGCCTTCTGCTACTTTCTCAGACCATTAGTAAGGAACTGCATGGGAAACAGAGCACCCAGGTCTTGAATAGGTGTCTGTATAGGCTATTGGCATCACAGACAGTGACCTTACCTGCTATGCCACAGAACGTGCCAGGTTTTAGTCATAAAAAATGATCATTAATTATTTATAATGTCTAAATTTTATTATAATTACCAATATAATACATGCCAAGTAGAGTGGGGGAGTAGAATATATAAATATTTAAATGAAATAAAATAATCCATGCATATTATTGAACTTATTACTAAGTTCGTAAGTTATTATTTATATTAGTCACTTTACCCTGGTAAATGTTATTTTTCTTTAACAAAACTCGAAAAATAATAATTTCCATGTGCTGCAATGACTGGATTCTTCAAAGCAGTCTGACAAAAATTCTTTGCTGTCTTTGTGCTGAGTTTCTCAGAGAAAACATTTTTATTTTGCCTATAATAGGTATAAGTTCTTACAAGAAAGAAAATTATTGAAAAATTTCAAGAAGGAAATGATTAGAAATAAGTGATGCACATTGACAAATGTTTGTATCTTTAAGGTCTGAGTAATTGTTTTTATTTTACCACACACTGCATAATACTGTGTCATCCTAAATATACCAGTTTTACACAGACATAGGCAAATGGGCTTTTGAAGGCACATATTTAAAGTCTAAGGCATGCCTCAGGACTGTCCTTTAATTCTATGATACAATACTCTTCAATAAGTTTTCTCTGTAAAATAGACTAAGCCATGTTTTACAATCTCTGGTGTCCTCAGTTCCCGAGAATTATGATTTCTCAGCATTTCAGATGTTCAAGTAGCTTCAGAGGAAAATGGCTGGGTGTTCTTCAAATCGCATAGCCTGGGATAGGTATTGTGGTACATTGGGCTAAGCTGTTACGTGGGATGCCTGAATCTCATATTGCAGTGTCAGAGATCAAGGTCCACATGCACTTGCAATCCAACTTCCTTCTGATGTCTAGCCCAAGAGGTAACTGATAATAACCCAAGTAATTGGATTCCTGCTTTCTGTGTCAGAGATCTGGATAGAGCTCCTGGGTTAAACCTGGCCAAACCCCAAGTGTTTTAGGCATTTGGGAGTAAACTATCAGGTGGAAGTTTGCTCTCCTCCCACGTCTATAAAGATAAATATTTTAAAAATCCCATATGGTTCTTTCTACCTTCTCTCCCATTTGTGAATTGGACTTCCAACAGACTCTCTTTGAAAAAATATTAGGAGAGCAATTCACTCTAATGCATTAAGACCCTGAGAATGGCTTGCTCCCTTGGTCCCTGACATCCTCATTCAGCCTCACATGCAAGTCTAATCCTGTTTAGGGCAATCAGCAGTTGATGTTAGGAAGGCGAAGGTCATCACATAGAAATGCTCAAGCAGAATTCAAGTGACATCACCTTGTGGCCACTGGATCTTGTGTCACCAGAAACCATTTTTAGGAAATATACTTCATGCCATCGATGAGTCACTTTCTCCTATCTTGGTTACCTGTTCGGGGAATGACAGGACTTCTCTGAGTATCCCATAACTCTTTGTGTACTAGGCAGAACAGATGTTAACTGCAATGTTTTCCAAATAAAAAGGTTTGGTTTGTCCAGGCATTAAGTTGCTATTCTCATTCTGTACCTCAACTTACCCTCTTCTTTCATTATTACATGTTGGCAAAGGTTAAGCCTGAAAAATAATAATAGAAATGTAGGACTAATGATTTAAAGCCTTTTAAAACTTCTACCCATGGAAAGAAGGAAATTGCATGTTTGACCTGTCTCTTACTTCAATTATTAAATCTTTTGAATTACTATAACAATGTCTTCATAGAAATTAATGGTAAAAATACATTATCATTAAACATATAGCATTCCAATTTCATCTAAGGGAAATAAATTATCAATGTATTCTATCCATGATATGTTTCGATATTTTTCTTGTGACTAACTTAATTTTGTTTTCATATTATAAAATGTTCTTGGAAAGATTCATATATGACGAAGTAGGTCATTTATGATCACTGTTGTAAAAATGTAGTGGAAGAGTATTCCATGTGAGGCGAGTAATTTTGTAGGGAATGCTTAAATTTTTTCAAGCAGGAGGAAATTCTATTTGATATCCTTTAATTTCCTAAGAATGATATTGAGGCTCTGGTAATACATTTCCCTACATTTATATTTCCCTTCTTTCAATTATGACCCATGAAAATTTTCTTTTTTGTGAGTGACCATTGTTCACATGGTTGAATACAAAGAATGATACGTTTCACAGGTGCTGAGAAGTGACCTCTGTGTGCAGGCCAAAGCATGTCATTTCCTCCTTCTGCTGTGAGTTCTTCTATGCCTGCTGAGAGAAAGTTACATGTTGTATTGCACCAAATGAATTATGGTGAGAATAGGCTGGGCAGGTCCAAGCTGTAGCACCTGCATGTGCATCCTAAAACAGGGTGTAGGGTGGGCCAGCATACAACATTCACCAGCTCATACAAAGACCAAGATGGAGGGGCAGGCTATTCCAGGCAAGAGCCTAGCACCTGCTGGAGCATGTGAGGTATGGGTCTGGGAGTGGGCTGAGTGGGGAACTTGAGAGACTCCTCTACTGGGCCGTAGCTCTCACTGGTGAGGACGTGTTCTAGACCTAGGGGTCAGGCAAGCTGGCCAAGGTAGCCCTACTCATTGGCAAGTGTGTGTGTTCATTTTGGAAGGGGGTGGACTGGGCAGGGCCAAGAAGATCTTAGCCCACTGGTGAGTGCAGAAACCAGGTTGGAGTACAGGTCATGCTGGGTTAGGGTATCACACCTATTGGCTCACATGAGCCACAGAAGGGAGCAGACTGACAGGGCCAAATTGCAGCACCTGTCAGCGAGAGTTGGGACTGGGGGCTGGCTAAGTCAGTCCAGGCTACAGGATCCAAAGGAAAAGGCTAAGATGGATGGGGGCTATTCCAGACCAGGTCAGAGCAACCACTGGCATGCATGAGATCTGTGGAGAACAGGCCTGGCTGGGGAGCAAAGGGGACTCCTTGGCCAGGTTGTGATCCCCATTGCAGAGTGCAAGGGCCAGGGTGGGGGCTACATTCTGGTCTGGATATAGTTGCAGAATCCCTTGGCATATGTGTGGCCTGGGTATGGATGCGCTAAACTGGGCTAGAAACCAGCACCCACTGGTGCTTGTGAGAACCAAGTAGGCATAGGATGGGCTAAGCCAGGTCTCTGCCCCCGCTGAGCCATGTGTGAGCTGTGCCTGGGTATAGATCAAGCGTGGCTGGGCTGCAGTGCCCAACAACAAGAATCTGAATGGGTGAGGGCCGGTGAGGAAAGGCCACTTTCCTACTAGGATAGGATGTAAACTGAATAGGGCTGGCCCATGGATCCACTGGTGTGCACAAGATCTGGTATTTGGAATGATCCGGATGGAGGAGCCTGAGGAAGTCCTCTCTTGGGACAAGCTTCTTGCAGCTGAGTGCAAGAACCAAGACAGGGAGAAGCCCAGACCAGGCCAAACTACAGTACCCATTGGCATACATTTGGTGCAGGTCAAGGGTATGCGAGGCTGGGTCAATCCATATCACCAACTTGTGAATCTGAGTGCCAGAATGGAGTGTGGGTCAGGCCAGCTCAGGGCCTACATGTGAGCTGAATCAGAGAAAAGCCAGGCTGGGCTGACTGTACCTTCTGGCATAAGCCAGTGTTGGTGTGGTTTGATTGGGCTTTGCCGCAGCATCAGCTGGCAGATGCTGGCACAGGGGCCAAATTCTGTTAGGCAAAGGCATGTCTTAGACAGATGGTGGCACCCGCTGGCACCAATGTGTACTAGATAGTGGGATTGTTTAGGATGAAATGGGCTTCAATGCCCATCCACATTTTGTTTTAGTTTGCTATTTCCTGTGTAAAATATTCCTTGAATTCCCATATTTGTTTCTCATTGATAAGAAGCTTTATAACAAGTTTTCTGAATTCCATTTCCTCTATTTCCTCAATGTATTTCTCAGTTAACTCTGAGGTTGGCAAAGGTTTTTGTTCCTTTGTTCCTTTCCTTTTATTATTCCTTCAGTAATGTTTATTGTGCCTCTTCTTTTGCTGTTGGTCATTGTACTTCTGGTTAGTAGATTCTCCTTAGGGCATGTTTCTAAGCTGTGTTACCCACACGTCTACAGTTCAGTTTCAATTGTTGCAGTTGATACCCGGGTCTTTGTTTGCAGTCACTTGTGCCAGTACCTCCAGTGAGTTTCAAGTCTGGGCTCTTGTATTATGTTTCCACCATGATCTCTGAAGCCCCAGCTTCTGGTTTGCCACTCTCTACCTCCTGTGATCCCACGCTGTAGCTGCACCATTATCTGTAAGAACTTTCTGCCACTTCTGGTTTGACTGGTTCCCATGATTAGGGGAGTCAAAAAGTGTCCTAAGTAGCAAGGTGTTTGGTGGTGCTGATTTTGCCAGAACCTGCTGGCCATTAGGTCTGAGAGCCGCTCAAACCTGTTTTGACCCTCACATTGCCTCACATTTTCCCTGTGGAACCAGTACAATGCACTGAGCTCACTGAGTTTGCTCCCAGCTTGGAACATGCACAGCTCACTGTTGCCCCTCCAGTTTCATGGCCTTTGCTACTCTGTATCAAATGATGCCTGATGTGCCACTGGTGGAGTTCTGGATCTGCTGGCCATTAGATCTGAGGCTTCTTGGACCTATTTTGGCTGGAAGCTGTATTTTGCCACTTTGGTGTCATTTTGTTCTAAGCTCAGTGCATGTGCAGTCCTGTCCTCTACAACCTTTGCCTCTTTACACAAAATGGTGCCTGATGCAGCTCTAGTGGGGGGTCTGGGCCATGTGAGCCACCCTGTTCCTGCACTTACTGCTTGGAATCTGCTGCTCTGTCTCTGCTCCTGGTTGAATCAAACAAATTGGCAGGGTGGTAGTTCTCTGGAAGTTTACCTTCTGAGCTCCCAGCTCCTGGTGAACTCTCCTGCTCATCTGGCTGCTGGTGTAGTTCAGTTTGACACTTGTTGACTGCTGCTGGGATATCTCTTCACTGCAACACCACACCATTGTCTCTGCTGCTTTTCCATGTCTGTGATTCTGCAGGTGCCCCCCACCTCCCCTGTCCTCTCCTACTTCCTAGAATGTGCCCTCTCTGGTTCACACTGGCTATTGATTCTCTTTGTTTAAATGTGTCTTTACCTTATTCCACCATCTTGTTTTCCATGCATTTGTTTAGGACATGGATCTCGCTCGCTCTCCAAGCCTCAGTTGTTTAGTGCTAAGAGTTTTACTACCACCAGGATCATCAGCGTAGTCCACCAGAGAAAAACAAACATGACTTTCATCACTATAATCTTATGTTGTAACATTGGAAAAGCCTAGGAGGAAGGTCAATGTGATTATCCTGTCTTCACAAAGAGAGAGAGGCAGCTGTCAAGTATAGATAATGCCTGCTGAGCTATAAATCAGCAGAGCATGGCAGATCCAATTACCATGATCAGGAACCTCATGGAAGATCACGGATTCATTGTAGTGGAACTTTGTTATTTCCAGAATCTCACTACAATTAATATAGTTCTGGGGATTACAGCCGATATATAAGTGTACGGTACTCAGTTTCTTTGGCAGTCATAAGTAAATAAGTAAGATTTAACTTTCTTAGAAGTGATCTAAAAGTACAGCCAGGTAGTTAGGTATAATATAAATGCATCAACATCACTTGCTTTCCTACATCTTGGCAATAATCCATTGTAAAGTGGAATAGAGAAAGTGTTTCCATTAGGAAAAAAAAACAAGGAAATCTATTTAGTATTTAAGAATAAATTTAACAAAGTTGTAAGTACCATAAGGAGCATTATTTCTTGAAATAGCAAACTATGAATTAACACATTCACTTTGATATATTTATAATCAGAATCACCCATATAACACACTATGGTGTTTCAATGTGTTTTTGTAAAAGTACAAAAATGAACTAAATGTGTATACATCAAATTCATAATGCTTGGAAAATCAGAGCTTGAAATGATGGTCAGACATTTTAGTTTTATTGTCATACTAAAAATAAGAATTTGAGTATTCCTAATCTTCACTTTCATAGCTATATTGAAAAAAATGCTTACCTGGAGAAAATACTAGAATCCTAGAAGCAAACAGAACAGAATGTCAATTCTGTGTGCTAAGGAAATGAATCATTCTTATTTTCTTTTTAAGGAAAGATTTCTAAATCTTACCTTCCATTGTTGCAGAAAAATAAAAATGATAACATGCTATAAATCTAAGCAAAGGAATAGATAAAAGAATGCTAAGCAGAGGAGAGAGGAGTCAGTGCAGCATGACTGGTAGAAAAGCAATGTAGTATGAAACAGAATTTGGACAAGCCAGTGTTCAGCCTGAAAATTCAGGCAAATTATTCTGTTTCCCCAACATGGTCAATGATAAGTGTGACTCCTCCTTTTCCCACTGTGCTGTTGTTCTGAGAACTACTAGAGTGAAAAGGGTCTGTTCTCTAAACAACTTCTTGTAATTATCCTCTACATTATTTAATGCGAAGCTTGTACATTGTAGTTATTGGTGCTATGGTAAATAATTATTGACAAAACCTCTGGTTTTATTGAATTCACAAATGCTATTCAGCTGGGCTGTTTCTTATCTAGGATTCCATTTCTTTGTATGTTATAGAAAGTATAGTTATTATCCAGACCACACGGGAGCCATGGGTGACCCTACATGGAAAAGGTAATGACACAGGGAGGGAGAAAGAAAGAAGAAACAGGACAATTCACATGAGAAACAGTAACAGCGAACTTAACCTTAGCTGGGCAACTTTGGGAAGTACAATATGTTAAAGGCAGTTAGCAGTAATACTTTTTTAAAAATAACTTTATGTTGGCACTGAAGTGATTAGAATCTGGGAGAGGCTGAGATGAAGCTAACGTGCCCAGGGGTACAGGCTTTGTATCCAGTTAGCAAAAATATGAATGTAATTATTTATGGCTCTGCAGAGAAAGTGGATTTCATTTCCTTGATGCAGCATGTCTCCTGGCTTTGTGCTCTTGTCTTCTTTCCCTTCTGTACAGCCTTTCTCTAATGCTCACCGTGGGCACCCACATGGAGACTCCTTTGGAATTTTCTGAGTTACTTTTAGCTGTTCAACCTACGGGGAGATTACACATATTTAAAGCTATCTCAACTATTTCGCAATGAATCAAAAGCTTGAGATGGATTCCGTTTTAGGCTACTTCGGTTAGGAAGAATCTGTGGTTATGATGACTAGATGTCATAGGGATTTCTGCATGCCCCTTCTTCTCCTGCTTGGGTATGTTTTAAGTACAAGATAGGCAAATCCTTTCTCTAAAACACAGGGATTAAATTAAAAAATCAACTTGCTTTTATTCATGTAGTGCAAATAATAAGCAGAAGAATTTCACTTTTTTTTCATGTGCATATGACATACCTGCTCTTTGGGCAAAGCTTTACTTTCATCATTATACAGTGAGGGAAAAGTTTCAGATGGATCTGAGCATGTTGTTAATTGCTACTTTTATTGAAAGAGTGCAACTGTTTTGAAGTAGAAGCATTGTAAACTGGAACCAAGGCCTATGTGGCCCTTGGCTGATTGGAGCAGGTTGTTTTTGCTGACATTGAAAATTGAGAACTAAGATTCAGGAATCTGGCTCTCCAGAGACTTTCTTATCCAGTAATAGTTTGAAGTTGGTGCTTTTACCTCCCAGAAAATAAAACCTCTTTCATAGAAGAATATTCCTTTAAAAATTCCATACAGGGTACAGATTTCATAATAGCAATGAAAATCTAAATCTAAGTTACCACACATAGAATAAAGTTTAGGTGAACATTTAGCAGCGAATTAAAAACGAAGAAGGGTATTTTATGGGTTTTCCCAGAGTTACTCAGTTCTTACTGGATCTTACTGTCTCAGAATTTGGTAACTGTTTATCATTCTTGTGCTGTGTTGAATAGAATAGCATCCTGTTTGCTCAATTATCTTTGTACAATTACATGTTTTGCATGCATTCATTTCCTAGATAATTGAAAATTAACCTTTTAGGGATTAAAACCTCTATAAAACTTTTTGGTAAAAATATTTTCACTTTATAATCCTTTAGAACAAGTCCATTGAATACTGTTTAGCATATTCTTAACAATCAAGACTCATCTAGAGAATGTCATGTATTATGCTGTGGAGCAGAGATTTTTCTTCAGGCATGATGGTCAGGGTGACTTACCTTGATCAAAAAAAGTAATTCTCTATTGTTTTATTTGAGGTCTGCTGTCTGCTTTTATTTTCAGTTCTTTTGTCAAATTATACTGTTATATTTTCTATTATGACTATGTTCCCCCTCTATATTACTCACTATAATTTTTGTGGAATGAGAAAGCAGACGGTCAAATTCATGAGATGCAGAAAATAAGAATATAGGTAAATGGTTTTGGAGCATTCTCTAAGGACAGTTCATGAGCTTTCATGGGATTTATGATGTGGACTTTATTTCCCACCTTTTAGGAGTAACAAGGTATAGTTTACATTTTCTACTTTGAATTCCTATTTTTTTTTAATCCGTTGCTTTTTATCCCTATCAGAGATCAAGATTCCTCTTACTTGATTATCAGAAACTTGGGTAATAATGTTCTTTTGATTGTCCATTCCCAATTTTTTGATATCTCTTCTCTGATTCTGCTCTTGTGTGATGTGTCATTCTTAGTCCTCAGCTTACCAAACTTCCTTGGGAAGCCATTAGAGGGAGAGATTGCTCAAGTCTTTGGGGTTCAGCATTGCAAATGAGGATGACCAGAATAGACGGTCATGACAGGGAGCTAGAGCTGAAAGTGCTGAGGCATGGAGCAAACTGAGGAAAGGGAGTGAATAACATAGTCTGATACATAATATCAGCGGGAAGCTGATCCGAACAGAAACAAAAGCTCAAGTTGGAGTCAGCTCCCAGACTGAGGCACCAAATGTTAGAGTTCAGGAGGCAGCTCTGCGTCTGGCAAAAATAAGCATGCACGGCAAACATTCACCATTCCAAAAGTGACCTTCAAAAATAACCTAAGGTAGAACCTATCTGAGTTAAATTCCAGAGCACAATGGCTGGCTTGGACATCTCCTGGCTCTGCTTCTGAGCTATTCTGGGTTTCACTCATTGATCCCTATGTCAGGAGCGAAGTAGTTATGAATCAGGATTGGCATTGTGGCTAATGGGTTAAGTTGTGTCTTGCAAGGTTGGCATCCCATATCAGAAAGAGATGCTCTACTTCTGATCCAGTTTCTTTGGTCATTGCCTGGGAAAGTACTCGTGTTGTAGACAGGCTGGAGTTCCTGGCTTTAGCCTTGACTATTGTGACCATTTGGGAAGTAAACCAGTTGATGGAAGGTCTGTTTCTCCGTGTTACTCACCTTTTTTTCTCTATCATTCTGAAACTATCAATTACTATTAAAAGAATTGATCAATATAAAAATAGCGATTTGTCTATTTAGACAATACAGAGATAGTGAAAAGCAAGTATTAGTTTTTTTTAAAGATTTATTTTTATGATTTTTTTATTGGAAAGGCAGATGAACAGAGAGGAGAGACAGAGAGGAAGGTCTTCCGTCCGATGATTCACTCCCCAAGTGAGCGCAATGGCCGATACTATGCCAAACTGAAGCCAAAAGCCTCTTCTGGGTCTCCCACGCGGGTGCAGGGTCCCAAAGCTTTGGGCCGTCCTCGACTGCTTTCCCGGGCCACAGGCAGGGAGCTGGATGGGAAGCGGGGCTGCTGGGATAGAACTGGCACCCATACGGGATCCCGGGCGTGCAAGGTGAGGACTTTAACCACTTGCGCCACAGCGCTGGGCCCAAGTATTAGTTTTTTAAACTGCATTCATTTTAGAAGCTGGCACTGTGTTGTAATGGATTAAGCTTCTACCTGCAAAGCTGGCATACTGTATGTGTATTTATTTCATTCTGGCTGCTGCCCTTCCAATTCAGCTTTCTGCTAACATGACTGGAAAAGCAGCAGAAGATAGACCTTGTGATGGAGCCTGCATCCAAGTAGGAGACCCAGAAGAAACTCCTGGCTTTTATCTGGCCCAGCCTTGGCTGCTGTGGCTATTTGGGGAGTGAACCAGCAGATGATACATCTTTTTCTCTCTGTTTCTTCCTTTCTCTGTGTTACTCTGCCTTTTTTGTTTAAGATTTATTTATTTTTATTGGAAGTCATAAATACAGAGAGGAAGAGAGATCAAGAAGAAGATCTTCTGTCCACTGATTCACTCCTCAGGTGGCTGCAATGGTCAAAGCTGAGCCAATCTGAAGCCAGGAACATCTTCCAGGTCTCCCGTGCTGGTGCAGGGTCCCAAGGCATTGAGCCATCCTCTGCTGCTTTCCCAGGCCACAATCAGGGGTCTGGAAAGAAACAGGACTGCCAGGACACAAACCGACACCCATATGAGATCCCAGCGTCTTCAAGGTGAGGACTTTAACCACTAGGTTACCATGCTGAGCCTATCATTCTGTCTTTTAATAACCTGAATCTTAAAGAAAATTATTATTTTGGGAATATTGAAAGTCAGAAACACACACACCAAGTAATCAAGTCAGTGTATGTGTGTGTGTGCATGCAGGGGAGACTGTGATACACAGAGATCTTCCATCTCATGGTTTGTTCTTGAAATGCCTGCAGTGCTGGACTGGACTGAAGCCAAGAGCTGGGAACTCCTTCTGGATCTTTACTGTGCATAACAGAGGTCCAGGCAGTTGAGTCATTGTTATTTGATGCCTCCTAGTATATACATTACTAGGAAGCTGGATCTGAAGTGTAAGAGTCAGCAATTGAGCCAGTTACTCTGATAGGGGGATATTTGAGTTTTAAGTAGATTTTAACTGCTAAGCCAAACATTCACCCTGTTACTAAATATTTGATTTTTTAGAAAAAGTCTTATGAAATGTATAATGTTAACTACTACCTAAATACTGATGGCTCTCAAATCTCAGTCTTACAGAATGAATAATGTTAACTACTATCTAAATATTGATGGCTTGAAATTTTTTCCTATTATGAACAGTGCTGCAATAAACATGCAAATGCAGATATCTATTTCATGTGCAATCTTCATTTCCTTTGGATATATTCCCAGAAATAGAATAGCTAGGTCACATGTTAGATCTATTTTTTTTGAGGAATCTCCATATTATTTTCTTTTTTGAAATGTTACAAAATGAAAATCTATTTTAGAATATGTAGCAAAATTATAATAGGATAAGCATTGCAAAATGCTTTTTATTTTCTTACAGGATAAGTTGCACCTATATCTATATATCAAGGAAATGAGCATATGAAAATGTCTTGCACAAAATTTTTGAACTCATGTAGGTATAACATTGTTGCTATGAGTAAATGTTTAAACTGGTATTATTTTTAAAATATTTATTTACTTGAAAGGCAAAGCTAGAGAGGGATACACAGAGAGGGAGAGAGAGAAAGAGAGAGTGAGAGAGAGGGAGAGAGAAATTCCATTAGCTGGTTTAATTTCCAAAATGGTCACAACACCCTGGACTGAGCTAAGCCAAAACCAGGAGCCAAGAACTTTATCTGGGTCTCTAATGTGGGTGCAGGATCCAGACTTGGGGCATCTACTGCTAGTTTTCTATGATCATTAGCAACAAGAGTGAATGGAAGTGGAACAGCCACGATTTGAAGCAGTGCTCATATGGGGTGCTGACATGGAAGGCATTGACTTAATCCATTACACCACTTTGCCAGCCCAATACTATTTTTCTTATCTGTCAACTATAAATATTGACACATACCAGTTAGACAAAGTTTTAGATACCTGTGGAGATGTTACACTAGAATATGAATTTCAGTAAAATTTAGATAATCTTACTAGATAATCCAGTTAATCCTACCCTAATGGTGCTTGTTTTCAGTAAAATAACCAGAAATCAGTTCTGAAATTCCAAAAGGAAAAAAAAAAACACCTTAGTATTTTAGTCTCTTTTGTCATTTATGAAACACCTTGGTAAGATAAATCAGTGTTTAGACTATGCATTTTTTTTCTGGAGTAGTAAATATCCTTTCAACAATGAACTAAGCTTTCTGAAATAAGCTTGACAAATTTCATCTGATTCAGAAACCATAAATGAAATAAGCGGTATATAATTTGTTTTGCTGAAATGTATGGTTCTTTGCTGTATGGATTAGCTAATTGGCAACTGCTAAAAGTGAATGGGTGTGATTTCAATATAAAATGAAGTATGTTATGTCTTGGCAGGCTAATATTTTATGGCCATCATGTATCACCTTGTTCACAGCTGAGGAGAAAGCCTAGGAGACCTTAAGGAAACTCCTGAAAATCCTACAGAAGTGACTGTTTTCCCTGTCAGAAAGTTTTTCTGGTTTAGTGGCTTCAATAAATGGGGTCATTTTTACACTGTGATGCTGAGTGAGCTGCAACTGCAGAAACTTGGAAAACATTCCTTACAGTTGAAAAAATAAATTAATGGAGAAATATATTTCTGGAATTTTAATTTTGATGTAATTTGCCTTTTCATTTTTCATGATACAGTTCCTTAGGCTCAGGGATTTCACCTCCACCCTCCTCCCCTCCTCCTTATATAACAGCACAGTCCTTCAGCAAGTCCATCATAAATTTATTTTAGAAGTGACTTCTGCAAGGATCATTATCTCAAATATGGAACAGAAACACAAGAATAGGAAAATGTTTAATGAGGGACTGAGGATCTTAAGTGGGAATCTCAGAAGTTTAATAAGGCTAGTAGATTCATTATGATTGTCACTGTTTTTCTGTTTTGTTGTTTGTCTTTAAATAATCTTATTGATTTTAGTTGCTCTGCGACATGCCTGATTGTTAATTTTGTTTTAACCTGACTGGGTTGAATGGATATCATGGTAGCTGATGGAGTATTGTTTTGATGTGTCTGTGAGGATGTTTCTAGAAGCTGTGGGCATTTTAATTAATGAATAGAGTAAAACTGATGCCTATTCCCAGTGTGGGAGGTGATCTGCCTCTCCACTGAATGCCCTTATATTACAAAACGGCAGACAAAGGGTGAATTTGCACTCTTTTAGGTAGGACGTGTACTTTCATAACTCTTTGCCTCCAATATTAACAGTTATGGTTCTTGGACTTTCAGACTGGGATAAAATTACACCATTGGCTTTTGTGGTTCTCTAGCTTATGTTAGACTTCATGGCCTGCATAATTACATGAGCTAATTCCTATGAAAAATCTTGATAGATAATATGGATAAGTGAAAGAGATAGCCAGCTAGCTATATAATACTATGTTGATTCAGTGTCTATAGAAGAGTAACACTAACTAGTGTAGCATATTTTCTGTAGAGTAGAAATGCCTCAACTTCACCTCTGTGGCCTTGGCTCAGCCTTGCTTAATAACAGACAGAAATTCACAATACCATGTCAGTTAATTCCATAATGTTGTAAATTGTCGTTGATGTTATGTTGTGGCTTTAAATTGATTGGGATGATATTCTGCCAGCTCTACCTTTAGACCAGAGATGGTCTCCCCAAGAAACTATTGAATTTATCTGGACAATAAGATGCTGGACTCTATGCTTGGTATATGCTTGCAATGAAAGAATCTCAACTGAACTTGAACTGTGGTAATGCAACAAGATGGAGGAATCCACCATGGGGGGAGGGGTGGGGAGAGTTGCAGTACCTATAAAACTGTGTCACATAAGGCAATGTAATTAACAAAAAAATAAGAGTCAGAGATTTTTACTGGCAGTGTATTTATACTGATTCATCTTACAGGATATTGTGCAGATAGTATGAGATAATGTGTATGAAAGTGCTTTATAAATCTTAAAGCATTTTATTTCCTTGTTAGGTGATATCTCAAGAATAAGACCTCCTCTAAACCCTTTTTATTGTTTAATTCAGCCAACCTTTATGAATTCTACTTCTGTATAAAGCACTGTATTAAATGTTGAACAAAATGTTTGTTGCTATGATGGTACATACAGCCCCATGGGATAGATGGGGTTAAGTAAGATCATTACAGAAATGTGTGCTTAATTAAAAGGTACAGAGATAATGAACAAGTAATATGGATATACATAATAAAACAGGATTTTTGACTAATGCTTTACTGGAGGCACCACTGAGGGGCAAGTTGAACTGTATTCACATGAATAAGAGTTAATTGTATGTGTGTATGTGTATGCAAGGGTTAATTGTATGTGTGTATACATGCATACATGCATGTGTGCCTGCGTGTGTGTCTACAGGGACACAACCCTATTCTAGATGGTGAAGCTGTATGTGTGGAGGTCCTATGGCAGAAATGATGACAGATGCTTGAGGATTTAAGAGAAGGCAAATGTGCCAGTTGTCCCAGAAAGGAAAGTATATGCCAGAGACCAACCATGGTAATACCTTATCATTTATGACAATTATGTTGGGCTCAAACCCCACGATGATAGAACTCAGAAGAGCTCTATGTAAGGTAATCAGATTTGTGTTCTGAAGAGATAACTCTTGCTACTGAGAATGGCAAAGTTACAGAGAGGTAAGAGGGGTTTTGGCATATAGTTAGAAGTGTGTTATAAGTGTTCAGGCAGATTTTTTTTTTGGTAACATCATGCAGTGGATGTGATGTTAGAAATGTAATACAAAGAAGTAGGAACTTAAAAGATGAAATCAGCTATATGTTCTACATTGGATATAAGGTGGCAGAAGATGACAATAAAGATTGTGTCTATGCTTCTGCCTTTATGAACTGGATGGCAGTTGGTGTCTTGTATCTGTGAATAGAAACTGGCAGTGCTATAAGTTGTGTGTGTTCAACATTGATGTGACTTCCAACATTTATAGGGAATCTACATTTTAACACTTTGTGAGAGTCATGTTTAATAGGAAGGATTACTGATAAATAGAATTGTTCTTTCAAGTATTTTATATACATCAGGTCAATATTTCTAGCTTTTTGCCTCTATGAATGATATTATATTCCTAGGTTAGTTATAAGTTGTTTTGATATTATATAACTTAAATATTATATTGTAAGATTAACCACTATTAATAGTCCTAGCCTTAGAAATACAAAGAGAACAATAATTAATTCAAAAAACAAGGAAGAAAAAACTGGCTATTCCCATTCTTACACCTGGAGGTAGTCGTATCACTGTGCTAGATGTTTATGGCTTAATTCTTAAACTATCCATCCATGTTATCCATGTTCTCTTCTCCTCTGCCAGCATCTTAGCTTGTTATAACTTTTTACCTAGTGGAATATTCTAAAGCTTCATTGTTGAGGGTGCATTAATGATCCCTGATGTATTGATGCACTGGAATGTCTCTATAACTTTTACTCTTCTTCTCTCCATTGTATAGAGGCCACACAATATCCCCTTAACTATCATGATTATTTAATCTCTACACAGTAATTTCCTTGTTAAGACTACTTGGTGGTATGAAGAATCGAATATGTTCACATAGTAATTTTAACTTCTGGTTAAAAGAAATTTTCTTTTCTGGTGGGCCCATTCCTTTCTTAGGAACCAACACAACTAAAATGGTCAGCTATAAAAATACTGAGAAACAGGAGACAGACATGTTGTATGTAACAGGTTATTAAAGATAATAATGAAGGCAGTTTCTTCCACTTCCATATCTGATTTGAAGAAGCTGATCTTTATGGTGTTTCAGAGCTTGTGCTACACCTTTAAGGTCAGTGCTAATGATGGACACTGTGAAGCATTTCCCCACAATTGCTGTGGAGTAAACTACTTGCATGCACAGCTGCTGGAAGTGCTATGACTCCTGGCAAGGGAGTCATTAACTCTCAGCTCCTTTTTACCAATCTCTTGAGCTTAATCACAGCTACTTCTCCAAAGCTCACTTTCCCTTCTCAGGGCCTACTGCATTCTATGACTGGTTTACATGGACTCAGCTTTGGAAATCTAACCTTCAGAATTGTCTGAAGGTTTAGCCAACGTTTCTATTGACTAATATTGCCCAGTGTAATTTGGGACAGAAAATATAGTTGTGTCTGTAGACTTTTGCCTGTCTACAAGCATGGCTTTTAAGACTGTTAATATTGTCAAATTCCTGAATAGCCAGCCAGCTGAGAATATAGCTCACAAAATAACCTGACAGGCCATGTAACTGAATTTCTGCCTTATTTGGTTTTAAATGCTTGTGTTATTCGTATTTGCAAAAGCAGAATCTTCCATTCACACGGATTCAGCCCCCCAATGACTGCAAGAGCCAAAGCTGGGCCAGTCTGACTCCAGCATCCAGGAGCTTTACTGGGTCTCCCATGTGGGTGCAGAGACCCTAGGACTTAGGCCCTCAGTCCCCTGCTTTCATGGCCATCAGTAGACAGCCGGATAGGAGGTGGAGCTGTGGGACTCAAATTCATGCCAATATGGGATGCTGGTGCTGGAGGGGAAGCGTAATCTGTTACCTATGCTACTGGCTCCTGTGAGTTTTTTAAATTTAAGATTTATCTCTTTATTTTTGTTTATTGGAGAATCAGATATACAGACAGGAGGAGAGACAGAGAAAGATCTTCCGTCCGTTGATTCACTCCCCATGTGGCCGCAACAGCCACAAACTAATGCCCATGTGAGATGCTGGTGTTTGCAGGTGGAGGATTAGCCAATTGAGCCATTATGCTTACCTTACCTTACCTTCCAGATTTGATGCTCTTAATTATACTTAACCAAATCGTGGTTAAATTAAATTCACATAAAGTTAGTATTCACATGTAGATTTAATGCTATTGTGGATTTCAGAGAGACAAGTACTTAACAAGGACACATGCATAATTCAGGTGAGTGGGAAGGAAAGCTTGCAGAGGCAGGGAGTAGTGTTCTGTGTGGAGAAATAAGAGCTTACTGAATCTCTTCTTTCTGTTTGAAATTGGAGATATGGTCTGATATAGAAAGAAATTTTGGTGTTTCCAACTTTTGCTTTGTATCCTGAAAGGTTGATTTGTAGTTGTCTTTTCCATTTGCTGGGACATGTTTTCTTCACTCCAAATTGCCCATATTAGAAATTACTTTGTTTCTTCAGTTTAACTATGGTCAATAGTAAATGTACCTGGTCATGTCTATATTTTCTTCCTTTGGCTAGTGATTTTTTTTTCTTAAGATTAATTTACTTTTACTGAAAAATCAGATTTACAGAGAAAAGGAAAGACAGAGAAAGATCGTCCATCCACTGATACACACCCCAAGTGGTCTCAGTGGCCAGAGTTAAGCCAATTCAAAGCCAGGAGCCAGGAGTGTCTTCTAGGTCTCCCATGCAGGTGCATAGTCACAAGGCTTTGGGCCGTTCCTCTACTGCTTTACCAGGCCACAGGCAGAGAGCTGGAAGGGAAGTGGAGCTGACAGGATACAAACTGGTACTCATATGGGATCGTGGCACATGCTAGGTGAGGACTTTAGCCACCAGGCTACCATGCTGGGCCCCAGGTGGCTTTCATTAAAAATAATTTGATTTATTTATGACATCCACTTTGAAGGTTGTGACCTAGTGCTTTATTCACTTTTAAAACGATAGCTTAGGTGCTACCAGAACATTTTCCCTGGATTACCCATCACTTTGAAAGCATTCCAATTATTTCTTTAGAGCCATTCAACCTTCTTGGAAAATCTAGTAAGAAAACAAGGCCAGGGCCCGGCGCGGTGGCGCAGTGGTTAAGGTCCTCGCCTTGCACGCCCCGGGATCCCATATGGGCGCCGGTTCTATCCCTGGCAGCCCCACTTCCCTTCCAGCTCCCTGCCTGTGGCCCAGGAAAGCAGTCAAGACGGCCCAAAGCTTTGGGACCCTGCACCCGCGTGGGAGACCCAGAAGAGGCTCCTGGCTTTGGATTGGCATAGTATCGGCTGTTGCGCGCACTTGGGGAGTGATTCATCGGACGGAAGATCTTCCTCTCTGTCTCTCCTCTCTGTATATCTGCCTTTCCAATAAAAAAAAATAATAAAAATAAATCTTTTAAAAAAAAGAAAACAAGGCCAGAAGTAAAGGCTAACATGTTTAAAACATTTAAAAAAATATTTATTTATTTTTATTGCACAGTCAGATATACAGAGAGGAGGAGAGATAGAGAGGAAGATCTTCTGTCCCATTATTCACTCTCTAAGTAGCTGTGATGGCCAGAGCTATGCTGATCTGGAGCCAGGAGCCAGGAACTTCCTCCAGGTCTCCTACATGGAAGCAGGAACCCAAGGCTTTGGGCTGCCTCAACTACTTTCTCAGGCCACAAGCACGGAGTTGGATGGGAAGTGAGGCTTCCAAGATTAGAACCGGTGCCCATATGGGATTTTGGTGCATGCAAGGTGAGGACTGTAGCCACTATGCCATCGCGCTGGGCCCAAAATATTTATTTTTCTATTATAAAGTCAGATATGCAGAGAGGCGTTAAGACAGAGAGGAAGATCTTTTGCCCCATTATTCACTGTCCAAGTAGCTGCAATGGCTGGAGCTATGCTGATCTGAAGCCAGGAGCCCAGAAGCACTTCCAGGTCTCCCGCATGAATACACTGTCCCAAAGCTTTGGGTCATTCTTGATTACTTTCCCAGGCCACAAGCAGGACGCTGGATGAGTAATGGGATCTGCGGGACTCGAATTGGAGTCCATATGATATCCCTGTGCATTTAAAGGCGAGGAGTTTAGGTACTAGGCTACCACACCGGACCCCTGTAAGTGAGTTTTGAAAAGGCCCATCCTCTGTCCCATCAGGGCTGCTTTTTGAGTTGTCAACAAAAATCAAGAGGTTCTATGAAAGTGAATTAATTTTTTTTGCTGAGTGATGTGTTGCCTGTTTGGAAGCAGCTGTATCTGGGCCGACATAATCAGGATCAGCAGCTTCTTCTTTCTTGTTCTTTGTTAACCAGCTTTTTCCTTTCTTTTTTTTTTTTTTCTGTTGGTTTTGGCAGTAGCATTATGTGCATATCTGTATCATCAAGAGACTGGCTCTGGGCCTGGCACAGTGGCCTAGTGGCTAAAGTCCTCACCTTGAATGTGCCAGGATCCCATAGGTGCGCCGGATCTAACCCTGCTGCCCCACTTCCCATCTAGCTCCCTGCCTGTGGCTTGGGAAAGCATTCGAGGACAGCCCAATGGCTTGAAACCCTGCACCTGTGTGGGAGACCAGGAAGAGCTCCTGCTCCGCTTCGGATTGGCTCAGCTCCAGCCATTGCAGCTGCCTGGGGAGTGAACTGTTGGACGGAAGATCTTCCTTTCTGTCTCTTCTCTGTATATCTTCATTTCTAATAAAAAATAAGGTTTTTTTTTTTTAAACAGAGACTGCACACATCAGAAGCACATTAAGAGCTTCTGAATGTCATGAAAAATATATGTGCAGTATGATAAAGATGCCTATCTTGAATTGCCTTCAGAACTCTTAGAGTCACACTGTTTTCCTTTTGTCCCAATCTCTGTTGTCTACAGATGCATAATTTCTACATTTGTATGCATTCTTTCTTTTTTGTTGTCAAGACTTTTTAAATTGGAATGGCAACTATTTATGGAGAAAAAGAGAGACAGAAAGATCTTCCATCTGCTGGTTTACTCTGAATAGTCACAACGACCAGAGCTGAATTGATGTTAAGTCAGGAGCCAGCCAGGAGTCTCATCCTGGGCTCTCATGTGAGTGCAAGGCCAAAGACTTTGGGCTATCCTCCAATGCCTTCCTAGGCTATAAGCTGGTGGCTTGATGGAAAGTGGAGCAGCTGGAGCATCTTCCAGTGCCCATATGGGATGCTGGTACTAAGAGGTGAAGGATTGGCCAACTGAGCCATCACACAGGGCTGCATTGTAGGTTTTATATGCAGTAGCTTCTATACCACTTATGTAAATATTCTTCCAGATTTTACATTATTCTGTCACTCAAATTCAGCAGTTTTTGATAAATAACAGCCACTTTGAACATTCTTTATTTCTGATTGGTCCTCACATGCTTATTAAATATGTGTTTGTGTGTATGCGTATCCATGCTAGCTCGAGTGTATGTATACTATGTATATAAACAAAAGAAGAAACAAAAGATACCAAAGGTTTTGATGAGTAATACATTTGCAAGAAAGATGATTCAGTCTTTAACCTTTTTGAAAATTTGACTTCTTTGGAATTTCTATTTTGAGTAGGATTCCTTTTATGGCGAGGAAGAGATGATTGACTTTACCAAAGAAATGCTATTTTTTTCTTATCCAAAAGGGGTCTTTTATGCTCTAAAACAGTTAAGCAGAAACATTAAAAAGACGTTTTTACTTTTTCTTCTTTTTCAATGTAAGATTCTGGCGACAATTTATCATCTGTGGATGCAGGTGTACTTAAGAGCAGCTGTGGCACAACAGTTCTTCTCACATTGTGCAATGGGGACATCTGGATATTTTATCAAGGATTATTATGCTGTTGTTTATTCCTATCAGTTTCTAGAGGATAAAATATTTATATTAATTTTCTAGGAAATGATTTAAGAATATATTTGTACCTTTTCATTCTGCCTCTAAAGTGATATGTAAATTTTGTCTTTCATTTTTCTCTTGCCTTAGAATGAGGCAATTATGTTGTTGTTACTGCAGTTACCACAATTAATATTCATTTCACTTGTAATTCAATAAATCATAAAAATGGACTATATACTGGATCTAGTATTATTATTTCCTTCAGGGGTGTGTGATTTCAGTATAAAATCTTCCCTCCTACAATGGCGTTCTATCAATCAAGCATCAATGAATGTGCATCAGGAGGCATTTCTAGAGAAGTGACAGATTGAACTTTTCATAAATTTTGATTTTATGTGATTAAAACACGAGTTAAAGGAGTTTGCTGCAGTCTTAAGCTTGGAGCAAAGTAGAAGAATCCATTGCTTGTGGCTTAAGGCTGAATGGGCTAAGGCTCCCCATAAAATATCACCAGATTTTGAATAGTTTCATCAATTACCAATGTTGGAAATTTCTTTCCTTGATCTTCTGTAATGATTTAAGTAACATGGTTCATTATATACATCCTAAATTCTCTTTACTACTTTTAAACTAATAGTCTAATATTCACTGACCTCAAGTAGATCAAGTGATATTTTGGAAATTTATCATAGCCCTTGAATAGCATGATATTAAAATTTTTGTTTAGTGCTATGTGATAAGGGATTGCCTGTAGTTACCAAGTAGACTTTTTTTTCCCCCATATCTGTTCTATTTAATTCTGTGTATTTGATCTTTGTATACTTAGTATAGAATATGTCCATTTATGTTACGTGAGGAAGTAGAGGGAGGAGGAAGAGAGGGATGGAGAGAGAAAAAAGAGCAGAGAGAGAGAGAGAAAGGAAAAAAGAGAGACAGAGAGATGAATGAACAAGAAGGGAGAGAAAGATCTTCCAGTTGCTGTTTCAAACCCTGCATGTCTGCAGCAGCATGGCTAGGCTAGGCTAAAGTTAGGAGACAGTGTTCCCTGTGGGTCTCCCATGTGGATGACAGATACTCAAAAATTTCAACCTCACTACTTACCTCAAACAGTACTCATCACCATGAAACTATATTGGACATGGAGATGAGAATGGACCCAGGTACACTGGTCTGTGCTGTGGGAATCCTAAGTGGCAGCCCAATTTGCCATACCATAATACTTCCCTTCGTCCCCGTTATATTTTTAAGAGATACAATTGTCTAAAGTACTTTTTGTGTCAGTTGGTATTTTCCATTTGAGAGTACTGAAGCTTTTTGAACTTGATAACAATTTCAACCAAAACCAAGTTGTTCACACAGCCTGAGATCCTTCCTGTATGAAATGAAGCTTAACCAACCTCTTTGTTCTGCTAGTAGTTCTGAAACAGACACCTGAATTCCATCAATGGTATTTTTATCCCTACCTAGGAAATGAATTTGATATGTTTTGTTTCCAGAAAGTGGGAGAAGTACTTTGGTGAACCAAAGCATGAAAATACACAACTCAATGCAGCATCTGTTTAGCTGGGTTTCTGTACAAGTCCAAAAGGAATTTATATTTGTTACTAACCTCCATTCTTCTCAAGACCTTAATTTTCACAAGGTATGTAGTAGAAATTTTAACTAGTTTGTTTTTGGAGGGATACAAAGTCTTTCAGAAGCTGAAAGTGAGAAGTAGACTCAAGATATGAGCTGTTCCAGATTTTATTTAAATAGAATGCCTGGCATCGATTCCACTGGCTTAAGCTGGGCTTCTGTTGGAAATAAAAAGGCAATCAGAAGATATTGAATGAAAGTCTCATTTTTGGATATACCAGATCTCTGGAACTCTGCTGTAGCAACCTGAGAGTCTGACCAAATTATTCGTTGAAGGAGACAAGATGTAATTATGTCCCCATGGGCTTGTGTGCCGGTTAAGTTAGGGAAATACAGCTTTTTAAAAGTGAGCCTTCCTATGAAGCAGGCTTTTAGAAATTCTCACTCTAGCAAATTGCAAACAGAATGGTGTTCTTGTGAAAAATGACATCACTGTTTTTTTTTCCCTCTTTATAAAGGAATTTTTTTATTCTGCAGTTGGCTAGCATACAAAAACTTTTCAGTTAATGTCCATTTTCATGATGTCTTTAAAATGTTAAGCAGTATCTTTTATCACAAGGTTATAAATTGTGGGAGGGCATTTAAATTGAGTGACTTGCTGACAGTGTGTTAATGCGTGTTGGTATCCAGAAGCTGTAAAATAATATAAAGCCCTATTTTAGGACATAGAAATATGAAAGAGTGAAATGCTGCTTAGCATGTACTAATTATAGTGTTCAATCTAACCAGACAACTCAAGAATAGCAAACACTAGTTCTCAATAGGAAAGCACAGAACGTGATTCTGGCTATTGCTCTTGAACAAGACATACCACAGTGATGTGGAGGTGGGATATGAGAGATTTCTTTGAGGAGGATTCAGTCATAAGGACGTCCAAGAAGAGCTATTAATCTTCAAAAATGCCGTTAAAGATAGTATATAATTCAACCTTGCTTTGTGCTAGTGGATAGTGAGCACAATACGAATACCTTACAATCTGCATGAGTAAATGAATGAAAAAGGGAGAAAAAAGATACAAAGAGAAAAAAATGACATATGTGTACAATGGTTTTTAAAAAACAAGATTTTAAAAAATAAAGGAAGACGATAAAAAGACCTTATATCCACAGTTAAGTCTTATGCTTACCTTTACCCTTTACAGACACAGAAGCATTTTGGCTTTCTTTTCTTTAAAAATTTATTATTTTTGTTGGAAAGTCAGATTTACAGAGAGAAGGAGAGATATTGAGAAAGATCTTCCATTCTCCAACTCACTCCCCAAGTGGCCACAATGGCCGGAGCCAGGAGCTTCCTCTGGGTCTCCTGTGCGGGGGCAAGGTCCCAATGCTTTGGGCCATCCTCCACTACCCTCCCAGACACAAGCAGGGAACTAAAAGGAAGGTGGAGCAGCCAGGATATGAACTGGCCTCCCTATGGGATCCTGGTGAATGTGAAATGAGGATTTTAGCTGCTAGCCTACTGCGCAGGGCCCTGTGTTTTGGATCTTGAACATCAAAGACTAATAAGCCAAGTGAAGCCAACTAGAAAGGGATAATGGCCTGGTTCACCACATTATCGTGGCTAATTCACTATTGTGGAACCCTAAGCAGGTTTTATAAGGGCAGTGAAAAAATTAACTTGAATGTGTTGAGGATTCCAGAAACCTTCACTGTGGGCATGAAATAGTTAAATGGATGGAATTGAAAGTTATTGTCAGTCATTTACAATGTCAATGCGTAAATACGAAACATATAAGAAAGGAAGTATTTCCTAGCAGATCTGATGTATTTATGTGCACATTTACCTGCCTGTTTTTTTTTAAATAATTTCACAGAACTTGCTGCTAGCGTGGTGTCTTCATTTACACTTTAAAAATAGGAATAGGCAGATTGGTTTTGTGTCACAATGAAAATTTTTGCCTTTTCTGGTTATATGTCATGCACTTTGGCAGTTGTTTCTAAGGACTCAGTGTCCTGCTCTAGCTTTCATTTGTAGGGACATGCATGTCTTTGTTCTCCTTGTGTTTGAGGCTGCTTTATCAACAAGGTGCTTGTGAATCATGATTACCTTTTTTCTTAATATTTGCTCTACCAGGTACATTACAGCTTGAATTCCGGTGATGATTGGTAAGATCTAATACTCTTAAGTTATCTAATGAATTTTCAGTATTGTCTGTTGCTGAAGGACAAGCTTTTTCTCCTGAAGCGTGTAGAGCAAGTGGACATTCCTTTTTGCCTGAAGAGCAATTGTCCTGTGCACAGTGGCAATTTCAAGCATTCAGATTTTTTTTTTCTGAATGCTTTTTGCTGTTGTAGACGCAGGAAGTTAAGCAGATGCATTTTCTTTGGGTTTCTCTACTTGTTGGAAGTTGCTGATCTATCTTCTCCTCAAGCTGTCTCACTTTTTCATGTTCTCCCTCTGCTTCCTGTAGAATCCCAGTATTCCTCAGCACTTAAAGTCTTTTACCATTTCCTGTGACTTGCCCAGAGGACAAATTCTCCAGAGGACAATTTGTAGCAGACACCCTGCTGTTTTCACTGAGACAGCCTACTTTTTGCACCGTTCATTCAGGCTACGAATCTTCCAAACCGCAGCTCTTTTAAGGTCATGTTCTGAGTTCCCTGGATTAGCTGGGAGAAGCAAATCTGTATAAATACTCACTGTCATAATCCTTACTGCCCCCCTCAGTAACTTTCCATTTTTCTCCAAGGCAGAGAAATGGTCTGTTGATTTCTCATCTGGCTGAGAGTATATATTCTAAGATACCCAGAGGATTCCAGGATGCTGCAATCTTTGCTTTGTGGGGGATAATTCAAGAATCTAGGGAGCTTGGCAAAACCCTGCAATTTATATTTGCTTTCTTTGGTACAGCAGCACATAATGAATCAAGACTCAAAAATAGCTCTGGGCTTCTCACAGTTCCCTGAGGTAATTATGCAAAGTAAACTCTAATAAAGATCATGGGTTATACACATAAGAGCAGCTTAAATCCATGCTTCATTTAAGCTCATTGTGATGAGCGGATATTTGGTTGTTTGTTGCCTTTTCTCTGTGGACTAAAAGATTAGTGCTTATTTCAGGGTAGCACAATTTGTTCAAGGGAAAAAAGATGTTGAGTAAAATCACGTACTAAAGGGTGACAGATAAGTAGCTAGTTCTTGGGCTTTGTGTGTGTATTGAGGGTTCCTTCTCAGGCAGAGCAGGTCCGTGCAAGGGACTGTTTCTTCTAGGGATGGCTGTCTCCTGTCTGCAGCAGAAGGCATGGTGTTGTCAGACGTCTTCAGACTCCTACCTGATTTTCTTCAGAAATAAGTATATGACACTGATGGAAAGATTCCAGACAAATATGATTTTTGAAGACTCATTGATGTTGGGTGTCGCCATCTCTGATATCACTTGTTTTCAGGCTCTGATACGGGGGAGCTACAGTTTAGTCTCTATCCAGGCCCTGCATTAACACTGAGTAGGGCAGAAGTCTTACCTGTGCTCACAGGTGGAGGCTGGCACACTGCCACGGGCAAGAAATAGACTCAACTCTTGACATGCACAGAGCAGTTCTGAGCTATGACATCTGATTGGCATCTTTAACTTTTAATCTCTCCCAGATTTTCGGCAATGGTAGTTAGGATCTGGATTTTTTATGCTAATACTTCAGAGACATTATTCAGAACTCATTATCATATTTGATGGTCAGACTTATGACTTATTAAAAAGCAGTAATATTGATGATGGCTTAGCTTTATTTTACATACCAATTTAACACCAGGTGGAATGTGCTTTATAAGGAGCTTATTTCAGTGATCTTATTTCATTCTCACAACAATCCTACTGTTAGTTTATCATCCTCAATTTGTAGCTCAGAAAATGGAAGTTTTGAAAGATGAAGTGATTTGCATGGGTTTACATGGGCAGTAATTTATAGAAACCAAAATCTGCAGACAGACCCTCAGACTCAGAAGTGTACCTCTTTACTTGTCTTCCAGTTGCTCATGATATTGCAGAAATCCATTCACGAGGGCCTTGTGAGAATCTCTAAAAACCAGATGAATTTCTTGTAGCATCTGGTTTCTTCACACCAGAAGCACACACTGCAAACCTTTGCCATATGACTTTGTATGCTGAAGTTAAATTTGGCTTTGTAGTTTTCCTCTTTGCCATGTTAACAGTATTGTGTGTTATGTATTTTAGCATATTGATTAGAATAATACCTGCTGTTGCTAAATCTTTTATTAATTTCACACCATAGAAATTTATATTTTACTCATGTAATAATTCAGTGTTGGTGTTCTTGGCTAATGGGCTGCTTTCCTCATAATGATTCTGTGGCCCAGGCCGCCTCCATTTTTTAAAAAAGAGATAGTTACTTTTATTTGCAAGGCAGATTTACAAAGAGAGGAGGAACAGAGCAAACGACCTTTCATTTACTGATTCAGTTCCCAAAATGATCACAATGAATGGAGCTGAACTGATCTGAAACCAGGAGCCAGGAACCTCTTCGTCTCCCACATGAATGCAGAGTCCCAAGGACTTGGGCCATCCTCTGCTGCCTTCCCAGGCCATAAGCAGCCTGACGGGTGGGAATTGGAGCAGCCAGGTCATAAACTGGCTCCCATATATCCCATTTATGTTGGCACTTGCAGGTAGAGGACCAATTTGTTGAGCCATCATACTGGCCCCAGGCCTCCCTCAGTCTGAATCTCAGAAGTCACATGGGGCTTCAGAAAGGAAGGAAAGACAGAGAGAACAATCTTCTATGCACTGGTTCACTCCTCACGTGGCCGCATTGGCAAGAGTTGAACTGATCTGAAGTCAGGAGTCAGTAGCTTCTTTTGGATCCACCCACATTGGTGTAGAGCCCCAAGGCACTGGAACATCCTGCACTGCTTTGCCAGGCCACAAGCAGAGAGCTGGGTGGGAAGTAGAGTGTCTGGGATATGATCTGGCACCCATATGGGGTGGCATGCCTGGAGGTGGATTAGCCAATTGAGCCAATGTGCTGGCCCCAGAGTTCTCTGCATTTATCTGACAGTTGGAGAATGAGAGGATGGACTTGATTGGAAGCATGCTTCACTCTGTTGTGTGAAGGCCATCCTTATGACCCTATTAAAGGAATATGATTCTTGAATTACAGCACCGTCATGACAACACTTTGGTAACGTAGATGTAAACGGTATCCTTTGTGGACAAACGGCTTTCTCTGCTTTGGGTAAAGCCACGCAGATGCTCTTTTGTGATAAGGCTTGTAGAAATAACCAGTAAAGCAAAGGATCTAGATATAGATTATCAGTTCAAACCTTTAACAAGTGTGCATCCAGGAGTCTTGGAAAGCTTTGTGTCACTGAGCCCAAGTCATTGGATTCATTTGTACTGTTTAGATCAGTGGGTTTTTGTTTTGATTTGTGGCTAGGTTTGATTTCCCAGGCCGGGTCATGCCAGTCTTTTTGCTTGAATGCCAAATCAAAGTCTCTGATCTTAAATTTGTTGGTAGGATGCTTGTCCAATGATGGTGGTGCTCCCAGAGCCTCGGGGCTGATACACACCTCAATTCAGGCAGTGACAATGCCTTCAGAGCTGAAGCTATGAAGCTCTACCTATTGCTAGGTAGGACCAGATTTTTCAATAGCCCCTGGGCTACAATAGGTTCTTGTTTCTGAGTATACCAAGTTGTTTGACTGGGTTTTTTTTTTTTTAAGATTTATTTTTATTGCAAAATCAGATACACAGAGAGGAGGAGATACAGAGAGGAAGATCTTCCGTCCAATGATTTTCAGTCCCCAAGCAGCCGCAATGGCTTGTACTGCACCAATCTGAAGCTGGGAGCCAGGAGCTCTTCCAGGTCTCCCACGCAGGTGGGTACAGGACCCAAGGCTTTGGGCCATCTCAACTGCTTTCCCAGGCCATAAGCAGGGAGCTGGTTGGGAAGCAGGGTCGCTGGGATTAGAACCGGTGACCATATGGGATCCTGGCATGTTCAAGGTGAGGACTTTAGCCGCTAGGTCATGGCGCCAGGCCCGTTTGACTGATTTTTGACTCTGATCCACAGCAATGCGAATAATCTTCCTATCTCTAATTGACCAAGTAGGTTGCTGCTGGTGTAGTTTTTTTTTAACTTGGATGTAGAGCAATACAGCTTTATTTTTATGCCATTTTTGTTGTTTTTTCCTAGTTATTCTGATATACTTTTATCCTTATTGACTGGCTTTAAAATATATATATAAAGTTCACTCCACTATTTCCGACTTAAGTTTGTCTGGTTTCCAGTTAGAACACTGTGCTGTGTTCCCGATACCTTGCTGATCATGAACAACAACCTTATTAAATGCTTGTGTTTCATGAATGTCCATTTGTACTAGCCTTTGATTCTTATCATCCAAAGTCCACGTAAACACTTGTAGGTCAGAGGAAGGGCACACATCTTATGGGAGACCACTCAGCACATGAGAGTAGTCTAGGCCTATCTGACAAATGTGGCTTAAATCTTCTCTGCTTGTAGTAACTCAGTGTTCCCAACATGACAATCATAGAGAGTAAATGAATCAAGTTCACTTAACCTTTTCACTCACCTAAACTCCCTGGTATGGTGACATTAACGTTCTTATACGACGGAACCAATGATTTATACTTTACCTACCTTATAGAAAAGAAGAAAAGAAGCTTTACTTTATTAAAGTAAGTTTATTTTAAGCAGAGTATTTGAGTAAGCAAATAAAAGATCATACAGTTTGAAAGCATTTTTAAATATAAAGATAGCAGGTTTTATATATTTCATAGATAAAATTCTGCTAACCATTCCTTTCTCCCTCCTTCAATTCCTCCTCCTGCCTTCCTTTCTTTGTTTCCTTTTATTTATACAATAACATCATTCTAATTTATTTTATAGTCACAGGCTTAACATATCATTAACTGTATGCTCAACAAGTAAAACTAGGGCTATAGACTAGGGCTATAAAGATAATCAAATCAAGAAGTCAGTTTCTTGTTTATGTATTGCTTTTTAAATTCTGTGCTAATGATCACATGACAGAAAACATATTTGTATTTTTGGGAATGGATGATTTCACTAAGAATCATGGTCTCTAGCTGCATCCATTTGGTTGCAAAAGACAAGATTTTATTCTTTTTAATGACCAAGTAGTATTCCATTGTACATATAGATCACATTTGTTTTGTCCAGTCATCACCATGCATTATTTAAGGAATACAAAGGGCATATCCAGTAATGAAAGCTTGCTCAGCTGCATTGCTGGTCACTTGGAACATTTTCAGACCTTTGGGTTAGGGACAAACCTGTAGAAGCACTTGAGAATTGAGGCTGCCTCTCTTTTGATCTATTCATCTCCCTCTAATAAAGCACATTTCTAATGACAGCTGCTATTTCTCAGAGAAGCAGGACTTGGTTTTATGATTCAGGGAACTACACACTTGTTTCAACCCTGAAAAATGTATTTAACATCTGAGTTTTAGTTTGTTTAATAACTGAAGAACAATAACATTGATTTCATCAATAGATTGGTACTGGAGTATGTATATCACAGAAGAAACCTCCAAGGTTGAGAAATTTATTTTCCTTGAATATATTTCATTAGTTATCACTGGTTTGCCAACCAGACTGAATCTGATGGTTTTGATTCTTTTAAGATATGTATTTGTATGAAAAAAAATCTATTTGTATGACTCAAGCTGGGCTCAGGTAGCTGATTTCATCAGGGAGCTCACCATTTTACTGAGCTATCTCACAGTTCTGTAGGGCTCTCACACTTTTCTAGAGCCTGGGAGTACTTTATTCTGTGACCTTTAAGGAGTTTCTCTATAAATGAATGTTACATGGAACACTATGCTTTAATTCTACAATATGTTGATTAAAAGCAAAGAGATAATTGAGTTAGTGTTTATTGGGAAACTGATTTCTGCCAGGGACTTTATACGTGTATGCTGTTTCAATTAATACCAACAATTAAACTTTTGAGTAAAGTATTTCACAAATTAATGAACTAATACAATGTAAATAGTCTCTGTGTACTTAGCTGAACACTATGTAGGTGACAATGTTTGCATCTCATTTCTCTAATTTCCCTTCTTTCAGACTATCAGCTGTTACAGTTTGTAGGAACTACAGGCAGTAACTAGCCTACACTTGTTAAATGAGACTTAGCCATAACGCTAGAAATATAAGGATAAGAAAATTTTGTTTTGAAATTAGGGCACATGATTATACCTTTCCTTCTTTCCCTTAGTAAAATACCCACTGAGTTCAAGGGCGTTTTTGTGTGTCTAAAAAATGTTGAGTTAGTCTGCTTGTTCTTGATTACTAGTTTCACTCACACACACGGAGTTATATTTTTTTTTTAATTTTTCATGTGCTCCACAACAAGGCTAGATGGTTATTTTGCTATTCAGTATGGTCATGTTTATGAGGTGCATTGGAGTACATGCTGAGTGTAATAGTTGAAAGCAAGTAAGGCTGACATAAATACTGCAAACAGGGAAATTCACCTGCTAGAATAAGGATGGCCATTTCCAACTTTTAGTAAAAAAGACTTGTTGGTGTGTGTAAAATAATATAAATCTGCAACACCAAAAACTATGATGGATATACAAACTGCACACATGCTTATAAACTTTAATACCTGGCATGTATTACCTTCATCATTCATCATTTATATTTTCTCAGAAGCTGTCATGTAATACAAAAGGCCAGTAGGAGATAAGTGCAGTCTTGTTATGGACTGAAGTAAAGTGGAATGGCCTCGTGATTTGTATCTGGCTGACTTAACTACACTAGTGCATATGGACAATGTCAGAGGCCATCATGAAGCAATCATTTGCCCTAGAACTGTTATTACTTTATAAAGGCACAATTCCAACATGATCTGAATGTTGAAGCAGAAGTTCTGGCAACTGCCTTTGTTGACTGGCAGGAAACCCATCTGTGAGCCAGTGATACAGGGATCTGGCATCTGTAGAATGTGATGCTGTTTTACTGAGAATAAAAATGCTATATTCTTGGACATGGTGGGCACTGAATTTGTCTGTTGGGAGATTGTGACTGTTATGCTTTACCTCTTAATTTCTATCACAACCAAGAAGAGATATAATTTGTTTCCTATAATTTAAATGAAAAAACTGGAAACTGAAAACTGATGAGAGCATTCAAAACTAGAATTCTTAACCTTTTTGATATCAGGGAAAAGGAAGTGAAAATACTCAAAATATATGCCTCTCAATCACACTTTAAACACATAAAAAATGCATGGTAGTGGATTAGGAAAATCAATTATATTGAAGTATAATAATAAAAATACTAAAAAGTAAATTTATTTTGAATATATAAATGGTCCATCCTTGATTTAACATAGATTATTTTAAAATCTTTAAGAACTAATATGGAAACTATATGGGATTTCCTAAGTGACAAGTCCAGGAAATATTAACATTACTGTGACTTACTGTGCTTTTAAGTTTGGGAAAAATTGAATTATTTTCATCACAAACTCCTGGTTTCTATTCACAAATTCACTGTGCAGTCTGGGGATATGAGGTTAAGTAAACCTGTTTCAAAATGGTCAAGGAAGTTAACTGCTCCAGTCATTTGGGGAATCTCAAAGAAAGAAGAGAGATGACTGGTTGATTGTACATGTCAGCAGGAAATATTTATAAAATAAGTATAGAACTTCCTTGGTTCTTCATGACCTTTATGTGTATGTTTGGATCTAATATTGACTGTGTAAAGAAATATTTAACTGCAGTTGAGCAATTCTGATAATTTTACTTCAGTTCTTTTAAGCTCGAATTCAAAAAAACAATTTCAATGATTTTTATTGAATAACTCTTATTGTAATAAAGAACATTCTTGCTATGTAGGTACCAATATAAATGTATACTTATTTGCATAAAAACCTAACTAGGTAGCTAAAATCATGTTCACCAATAGCTGCTTATGATTATTGCTGAATGGAAATTTGGAAATTTATTTTCCAGAGGGTATGAATTGGGTATTATTTAAAAATTTAATATTAAAAGAGAAAAGGCACCATGCACTTACATATATATGTAAACATATATACATAAATATATGGCTTTGATATGAAAAGGAGAGATGAAAGTACATCCATGTGCAGAAGGAAAAGCAGTAGAGGAAGAGATATTCTCTGCTTTACAAGTAAAAAATAGAAAATGGTAGAATAAATGATGAGGGTAGGCACAGTGCTGTTACCAAGAGAATGGGCGGTAAAAGGAGAACCATTTTTTTTTCTTGAGATATCAGTTAATATTGCTCTTAGACCCAAGAAACAGGAGCCCCTTCTCTGTGTGCATCAAAAGGGTCCTTTTTTGTCTTCCTTCAAAGGACAGGAGTGGTTTTTTTTTTTTTTTGTTTTTGTTTTTTTTTTTTAGATAAAGAGGGCATATCACTGAGACCAAGCATGTGGCTTCTAAGCCATACACTATGTACTTATGACTAAGGAAAGCCTCTGGGCTGAGACTAGGGGTTACATGGATCACTTTTCCAGGAGTGTGCTGTTAGCACAATGCTGCCAGATGTACCAGTTTAAGCCCGAGTGTGAGTCAAGAGATTTTGCTTGTGGATGGATAGATAAGCTTGAAAGTTTGATGTAGAAGTACAAGATACCTTGATGTGTAAGATGGATCTGGGAGTGAGGAGCAAATGGGAATAGGCCATGGGCTGTGACTTGGGAGCCTGGAACCTCTGGAACTACTCACTTCCTGTTTCTGGATTTCATTGTCAACTTCAAGTTTGAGTCTTGTAAGTTTTAGCTCAGTCTGTTGAGTCATTGTGGATGCATAATTGTCAAGGTGAGAATTTAGAATGTATTTATTTCAGTAGTTTCTTAGTTATATCAATAACTATCAAATTTTAAAGAGGGAGCATGATCTGATTTCTATTTTTACCCCTGTCTCCACAAAATTGAGTGTCATTTTTTTCTAAAATGTGGAAAACCAAGAAGTTCTAGAGAAGATCTGAGGAATTTATTTTGAATGGCCTCCACACACTCAGTTGTTTGTAATTCAGACTCTTCTGGGATTGGGTAAAGATGGGGAGAAGGTAGGCGAAGAGAAAAGCAGTAAGGAGAGTTCCCTGGGGAATTGGTATGGCAAAGATTCAAGTAGTAAGAAGTAGCAGAAGGCAAGGAACATGAGGATATGGACTTCCCTTTGAGCCTCTGGCAAGCTTTAGAAACAGGGTGTAAGGACACATACCTTTTTTTTTTTTTCCCGGACTCATTCATTAATTCATGCTGTTAACATGTTTACAAAGACCAATACAATGTGACATTCATCATTCTGAGTATAGGAATAAAGAATTGAATGATTGTCACACTAAAACTAAAGTTTGCCTTAAAATTTTTTTTTCATAATATGATTTCATAGGCACAGAGATTTCCCCCCCCCATGTACCATCCATTTCCTTTACACTTTTTTCCATATTATAACAGTAAAGTTTTTCTGCAACAGTCACATGATTATCGTTCCAGTATTTAAGTTTATCTTGAAACTCTAGGTATAGACAGTTGTAGGTAGTCTAGTGTCCAACTGTCAAGGTGTATTTTAAAGTTTAATTGAAAATTCTTTTATTTGGGAGTAATGATGTATTTTCACTTCCTGGTATACTAGTCTCCATTATGCAATTCCAAAATACAATATTTATCACTGTATCTGTTGATCTGGTATTTTGCATGAGAGTTGCCTTATATCATAGAGAATATATGATGCTTGTCCTTTTGGGATTAGTCTTCTAGTGTGTACCATTTTGTTGCAAGTGGTAGAATATCATTTTTTTTTTAATGGTTGAGTAGTATTCTGTGGGAAACCTGTACTACAGTCACTATATCCACTCCTTTTTCTGTGGCCATTTGGGTTGTTTTCATGTCTTTGTTATTGTGGATTGTGCTGCTATAAATATAGGATTACAGGTCACTTTCTCATATGCAAATTAAATTTCCTTTGAATATATTCCCAGGAGTGGAATGGCTGGGTCATATGGTAAGATGAATTTTGATTTGTTTTAGCACTCTCCATATTGACTTCCAGAGTTGATAAGTGTTCTTTTGTCCACATATCCATGTCATCTATATTACTGCTAAATTACAGTTTGCCGTTTTCATAATTTCTAGGAGTAGCACAACTTTTCTCAATGGCATGTATAGTCAGGGTAAAAATAAAAACACATGTTCCTTTAGCCACAAATAATCATTCTACATAAAAATTAAAATTTTACATCAATATCATAAAAGACTGAACACTGCTTTGCAATTCAAGAGTATAATCATTTAGGATATTTAAAATTATTTTACTTAAATATTCTTGAAGCAACTATCTTTCCACAGTTTCTCATTTTTCTTTGTTCTTTCTGTGCTCTTCATTTTCAAATTCATAAAGTGTGATAATAGTCTTGTCATGAGCTTTTTTATTTAAATTATTGTGCTTAAAATACCTACTATGCTAGTCTGCTGATATTGCTTGGTCAAAAGGATGTGTGTTGCTTCACATTGGTTATTGAGCCATCAGGTTTTATTGAGTATTTAACAAGGGATAGTTCCATTGTTTTACCTGATACTATAACTTAATAAAGAACCCAACCTAAAATTACTTATGTATAACAATTCCATATAATAGTTCTAGTGGTTGTGGTTTTAGCAAAATGATATATAATTTTATTTTGCTGTGTCTGTTTGAATTTTCTGCCTGCAATATAATACTGAAAAATTTTCAGAGTGCCTCACATATAGCTCCACAGTAACTTTCCAAATGAACAGATATCGTAGCCATGGTGAGGATTATGCTTTTTTCTTTTTTTTAAAAATATTCATTTTATGTGTTTGAAAAGCAGATTATAGAAAGAAAGAGAGGAAGAGAGGTCTTTCATCTGCTAGTACACCCCCCAATGGTACGTAACAGCTGGGGCTAAACATCAGGAGTTTCTTCCAGGTCTCCCATATAAGTTTAAGTGTCCAAGTACTTCCTTTGGCCTCTGTTGCTTTCCTGGGCATATTATCAGAAAGCTGGATTGCGAATGGACCAGCTGAAACTTAAACAGTTTTGATGTGGGATGATGGCATTGGAAGTGGTGGCTTTACCTGCTGAGTCATAATGCTATCCCCGGTATGAATTCTCGTAAAGACAGGGAGAGGAGATTGAGCATGGGAAGTCAAGGGGACAGAGAGGAAAAGAAAATTTATTTCCTGATGGCAATAACATCCAGGTCTAGACCCGGCTTATGCCACAATTCAGACTCTGTGTCCCAGTTCCCCACATGGGTGCCAGGGACTCAAGAACTTGAGCTTTCTATTACTGCGATCCAAGGAACTGCAGCAAGAAAGCTCAATAGCTGTAATTCAGCCTTTCACTCCAACATAAAATGCTTATGTTAGAAATGAAAGCTTATAATTTTTAATTTATTGTTAAATTACATTTGGTAATTTAAAAAATTTGCATTTGTATCTATTTGAAGAAATAACATTTTCTTGTAACAATGT
Source organism: Ochotona curzoniae (assembly GCF_017591425.1). Lineage (NCBI taxonomy): Eukaryota > Metazoa > Chordata > Mammalia > Lagomorpha > Ochotonidae > Ochotona > Ochotona curzoniae. The sequence continues at coordinate 33,592,213 of NW_024466502.1, read as the reverse complement.
TATCTGATTTTGATATTTGGGAATACTAATCTCAGAACAAGAATGGAGGTACTCACTTTAATGAAGTTACCTTAGTTTTCTGAATGAGAAGCATACACAGAGAGTTCATATTTTTTGTCTCCTGTATTTTGTAAAATTCAGTAAATCATTCTGGGTAGAGAGTTGTATTGGTGGTACATATGTTAAGCTCAATGACTTTAAAATTAGTTATTTGGATAATTTTTTTGATGTTTAATTTTTGTGCCTTTCAAAGGAATGTGCTCATTTCTGTTAAAATGTCAACAACATAAAATTATTACCTTATTGTATTTTTTTTAAAGATTTATTTATTGGAAAGGCAGATATACTGAGAGGAGAAGAGACAGAGGAAGATCTTCCATCTTTACTCCCCAGGCAGCCTCAATGGCTGGAACTGGGCCAATCTGAAGCCAGGAGCCAGGAGCTTTTTCTGGGTCTCCCAAGCTGGTGGAGGGTCCCAAGGCTTTGGGCCATCCTCAACTGCTTTCCCAGGCCACAAGCAGGGAGTTGAATGGGAAGCAGGACTGCCAGGATTAGAATAGGTACTCATATGGGATCCCAGGTGTGCAAGGCAAGGACCTTAACCGCTGCACTATCACACTGGGCTCCTTATCTGTTTTATGTCAGTAATATCTATAGGCATATCACATACCTCTTACTTCTATTGGAAATCTTCTCATTTTACTGACCATTCTGGCTAATATAAAATCGTATTTAAACTTAATTTTTAAAATTAACAGCTAAAATGGCATGCTTTTTATGAATAACTTATTTTGTAATATTTATGTATACATATATGCACATATACATATGCTACTATTTGATCCCCTTTTTAATTTCTGCAGTGACCCATTGGCCATTCAATAACGCTAATTAATGTCCATGTATTTGTAAACATTGTGTTGTTCTTGTTGTTGGTTTCCAGTTTTATTCCTTTGTGATGTGAGAGGTTAGGTTATAATTTCAATTATTTGAAATTCACTGAATCTTGATTTGTGTCACATTATATATCCCATCCTAGCCAATATTCCATGTGGTGATGAGAATATTGTGTGTTCTGTAGTTGTTGGGTGAGATAAGTGATTGTGAGGTTCATTTGCTCAAAAGAATGGTTTAACTTCAACATATTTTTGTTGATTTTCTGTCTGGATGAAATGTACATTGGTAAGAGTGTAGTATTGAAACCACCCACTATTATTGTCTATCTCTCTGTTTAGATCTAATAGTTTTCTTGAAATAAATGAAAATTAAAGCACAGTGTATAAAAACTTTGGGGTATAGTGAAGCATTAAGAGGGAAGTTTTTTCATTAAGTGCTTACATTAAACAAAGAGAAATGTCTCAAATTGCTTAATGGATTTTCAAGTTTAGAAAATCAAGAGAAAATCAATCCCCAGAATCACAGGAGGCAACGAATACTAAGTATCAGAACAAAAAGAAATGAAACTGAAGTAAAAAAAGTAAAAAAAAAGTGATATAAATATCACCAAAGGGAAAAAATTTCTGGCTTTTTATAAGAAGATAAACAAAGTAGACAAACCTTTAGTCAGACTAAGAAAGAAGATTCGAATAAATAAAATTAGAAATGAAAAAGGAGGTATTATTTCTTGTATTACTGAAATACAATGGATCAGAAAAGATTGCTGTGGAAACTGTGTGCCAACAAACTGGAAAACCTCAAAGAAATGGACAAATTCCTGGGTACATCCATAAGCTGCGAAGATTAAATCAAGAAACTATGAAATCTACACAGGCACATAATAAGCAATAAATTGTAGCAGTAACTGAAAATCCTTCATCAAGAGAAGTTGTGCTTTAGTGATGGCTTTATTACTGAATTTTATAAAATAGTTGAATAAGAACTAAATCCAAAGCTTTTGAAGATGTTCTGAAATATTGAAGAGGATGGAATTCTGCCAAACTCGTAGTGAGGTCAGCATCAGTTTGATAAGAAAACCAAAGACATAGCAGCTTTAAAAGAATGAGACTGTTGGATGTATCTTAACAATAGGATGCCAGACTGTCTGCCATTGTCTGTACTGACAATATTAGGACACTTGAATAGCTGATGAACTTATGACTGCTTATGGAGGACTATACTATTGTTATAATATGGGGGAAATTAGTTGGGGGGAGAGAATTTAGAGTAGGGTAAGGGAAATCCACCAGAGCCTATGGAATTGTATCATAAAATTAATAATAAAATAGAAGGGGAAAAGTTATTTGGGCACAAAACACACGAAAATCATGCTTTGTTTTTTTTTTGTAAAATATGCATTTCCCAAGAACTTGTTGACCTACCCTCATCTTTTTACTACTATCAGCATTTTACATTCTGTTCCCCCGCCACCAATTATATAATACACATTCTGCCTTGACAGTAAAAAGCATTTTAGCATCCTTAAAAAAAAAGTTTAGTTTCCTTTTTGTTTTTTGTTTGGTAGGGATCCATTCTGTCAGGCATGTTTTTGAAACACTTTTGAGAAATACTATTTGAGATGATCAAGAATGTTAGGCATTTAACCCTTTTAATTTGATTTATCACATTTATATTTTCCTTAACATTTTTATGTTAAAAGATTTGTTTATATTCAATTTATTTTTGTAGACTAATCCTTTAACATTTATTCAAATGATTGTTATAAATACCCTTTTGGAGAATAATCTTTTCATGTATGAGAAATCAGTTTTGAAGTATAATATGTAAGTTTCATTTCTTCCATTACTTCTTGAGTAGCAAATGGAAGCAATTTCAATAATTTTCTGTAATGTAGCTAAATTACATTCTTCCTTCAGTGTGATTTTATGTGTTAAAATTCTTAAAGAAATATAGCTCTTTTTCTTCTATTCAGTTCCTGTTTGGGTTTACAAGAGTTTTATGGGCTTGTTGGAAGTTATGAAGAATCACTGAAAAGTTTGGCCAGGCTGCCTGGTCTTGCTGATAAAGGGGGTATCTGGATAACTTCTTCCCATTCATACAAATCACCATTCTTTTAAGCTGAAAATTCAGTCTTGCAGTAAATAATAATAGCTTATTTGGCCAAAAACACTCCAAATTATATTTAAAATAAGGAAATTTTGTTTCAAGACATGCCTTGGAAAGTTGATGTTCTTGGTGTTTCTTTGTAGAAGTTGTTCTCTTAACAAACACTACTTCAGAGATGTGCTGCTGGTAGAAATGCTGATTGTGAGGAAGTTTGTCCTGCAAAGGCATGGTGTGATAAATTGATAAATGGCGATAAAGTTGTTGAGTATAGCTTCACTGAAAAACTAAGGAAAAATGATTTCTTATTTTTGGAGGTGAAACAGATTCCTGAGATTTGCTGTGTTAGGAATTAGCTCAGTAAAAATGAATATGCTTTCGAAACTGACTGGTGATGCTAAAGACTCTGTTTTGGCTGTTTTACAAAGGTAGCCATGTGACCAAGTAGTTTAATGTTAGTTTCTGGACCATTATTATTAGGGAATTTCTAACAAGAATACAATTTGAGTTGTTAGATCATTTTAAGTCATCTGAAAATGTTTCGTAAACTGTGACTATCTGAACATAATCCATCATAAGTTTAAAAATCTTGATTATGTTCTATTCATTAGAAAGTTTCTATCAAATACTTGTTAAGTGTCAGGTATTGGGTTAAGTACTTTTCAGTCACTAAAGTTATATTTCTTGCCCTTGAACACCCCAGTATCTAATTAGTGGGGTGAGAGAGAACAACACATGGAATAACAGAAGGCAGAGGATAATTAAGTGTCCGAATGCCTCATTTAGGAGAAGGGAATGCTATCTGCATTAAAGAGCACTTTAGAAATCTTGAAATTATGCAACATGACATAGGTCTTGAAGGTTGGATAGGAAGTAGAAAAACAACGTTATTTTGTAAAAAAAAAATGCATGAGTTTGCTGCTTTGCAGTCATTTGAGGTTAATAAACTTGGTAATAGCAATGTACTGAAGAACAGAGTGAATTAGAGGGCACAGGCTCGTTTTTATTAAAATTCTTCAGTATGGCAGCCATGTGACAGAATAAAGCACTCTAGTCCCCAGCACTCATCTGCATTGATCCTATGCCCACAAGATCTTTAGGATTCACTTGTCACCAGGTTTAACTTGCAGAAAAGATTTTAAGGACATACTAGAAGCACACATGTCAGTATCACAGATGAGATCTTGCATCTTCAAGGTGCAATTTGCCAAGTCCCAGATGTTCTTTATGTATTCATGAAAGAAAAGAGTGGGTGAATGCAAACCATCTCCAATTAAGAAAGGCTCAGCTTGTGTCTCAACAATCAAGAAAAGTCAACCAAAGATCAAACTTTTGGTTTCCTCGAGGCAAGAGAAAACATTACAAATGTGCTGTTAACCTTTTACTTCCAATCTACTTTTTTTGCCCACAAAATATTGGACTGATTTATATGGACGTTTTATAAAAAAATGCTCTTGGCTCAAAGTCCAAAATCCCAATTAAGATAATTCATCTTCTCTAAACTTTCATATCATTCCTGAAAATATATATGTGAAAATATTTACCTCTTATGTGATTAAAATAACTTAAAATTTCTTCTTTTTGGAATGTATGTAATAAGACTATTCTTTTTTTAGATTTTTTTTCCATTTTTTAAATTATATTTTTGACAATCTTTACATAGTTAATTAGGGTAAAAAAAAAGGTTCAAGGGCTATAGGAAAATGGGTAAGGCTATTATTCCCATATTGTTTTCTTCATGTATCTGAGGTAAAGAGGGATTTTAAGAGAGAAGCCCAACCCAGTCTCCTACCTACCCCAGGCCCCTGATGTGGGGCATGCTCTAAGGGTCTTGCTCAAAAGGTTTTGATAGTTCACAAGTTATCAGTTGCTGCCAATCTCACCACTCCAAGTATGATGAGGTCTTTGAAGAATCCACTGATTAACATAGTCCATCATAGCTCCGTTTGCCCAGTATCTTGCTGCCAACATATAGCTGAGGTGGTTGATTGACTTGTTCTGTCCTCTGTCTTTTCATGATTAGGGTTCTGAGTCTGGTAGTTTGACTGGGGGGACCCCCAAAGAAACTTTGTCTGAGATGTTCCCAGACCAGATTCTTGTATGTACCAGCAGGTACATGGCCCAGTACAGTCCATCTCCCCAATCAGCTGGCCGTTGCAATTGGTGGGTTGGTTTTGTTTCCAGCCCCGGCTTCCACTGGAATCAATGGGTGTTGCAGTTCAGCCTGGTTATGTCCAGCCCACACTCGGCCCTCACGTAAACCAGTGGGAGCTGCAGCCTGATCAAAGTGACCCACACTAACCCCCACCAGACCTACCCCCACCCTGGTTTGGCAGTATATGTAGTAGACTAGTCCAGTCTGTCCCACATCCCATTCAGCTCTCATACATGTCAATTGGTATTAAAGCCTGGTTCCATCTAACCAGCTCAACTATCCAGCCCTCACAGATGTTGTTGAGTGCCTCTCTGTCTAGCACCCCAGCCCCTGTCCTAGTTTTTGTGCCCTCCGGATGGGAGTGGTAACCCAAGAGGGAGGAGCCCACTATTTCCCTCCCAGGCCACTTCCACTCCCGGATTATGCACTCTCCAGGTGGTTCTGTGGTTTAACTTGACAGAATTAGCCCCCAGTACCAGCTTCTGCCAGCTAATGCTGTGGCTAAACCGAACCAACCCTCATCCACTCTAATTGTAGTTTGCATCAATAGGATCGATCAGCCCAGCCTGGCTTTTCCCTGATCTAGGCCACATGAGGCATACAGGTGGTATAGCCCTGCCTAATCTAGTCTGCCCACATCCCAGCTCACACTCTTCAGTGGGAGCAGCTGTCCAGCAAGGGACCACTCCCCCTCATATTCCCCCTGCTGGCTCCGCCCCCTCCCTTCCTGGTTCTCATGTGTGCTCTTGGGCACTGCAATCACATCCAGTACAGGTAACCTCACCTTGGCATTCTGTATTGTGCACTGGTTTTTGTCGCGACCGAATAAGACTATTCTAACATGAACACTTAAATGATATTTTTTCCCTTTGCACTGCTGCCAGGATAATTCGTAGTTGCATTGTTACATTGGAACTAATAGGCCATCAAGGTCTATTGTTAAAGAAAAGGAAAATGTGTTTTAGGGGCATTCTAAAGGAAACAGTGTCTCTGGAGAATGACTAGATCATCCTGATGCCAAAAAGGGATCAGAGGAATTGGGAAGTGAGAAAAAAACACTGGTTGTTGGACTGCAATAGTCAGGGAATTGATTTAGAGAATGTGAGCAGAGTAGTTAGACACCTATAATCTGAGAGGAATTGGGTCATGGCCCCATGAGTTGCCCACTGGTTTGGATCCTGTCTGGGTAACTTTGAGAGACTGACATCATGATCAGTGTCTGACTTCATGAGCCAGTGTCCTCGCTCATTATTCTTGGGGTTCCTAGAGATATATATTGGAATCTATTTATTCTGTTTTCCCCTGGTCTCAACAAATTGTGACCAGTCTCTGATCTGAACATTTTAATTGCCTTAACATGTGTTACTCTTTTCTATCCCTGAATTTATCTTGGAGACATTCCCATTGATTACTGAATTGGCTAAAATGATTAAATTGTTCATTTTAGATATGTCAACTCAGTAACTTACTAGATTTTCTTAAAGACAAAAGAGGACTCAATTATTTGAAGACCAATTCCCAGTTTTCTTTCTTCATCAAATCATCTACATATATGTACTATGGAAACAAGTAAATATATACATTTTCTAAAATGATCTGTTATTTTTCTTTTTTTTTTTTTTTTTTTTAAGATTTATTTTTATTATTTTTTCATTGGAAAGGCGGATATACAGAGAGGAGAGACAGAGAGGAAGATCTTCCGTCCGATGATTCACTCCCCAAGTGAGCGCAACGGGCCGATACTATGCCGATCCGAAGCCAGGAGCCTCTTCCGGGTCTCCCACACGGGTGCAGGTTCCCAAAGCTTTGGGCCGTCCTCGACTGCTTTCCCAGGCCACAAGCAGGGAGCTGGAAGGGAAGCGGGGCTGCCGGGATTAGAACCGGCGCCCATATGATCTGTTATTTTTCATAAAAGAGTGATTAGTTTTGAAAAACAACTTAGTTTCTAATGACAGCTTTTCAAACAGTGTATGTTATATTCAGCTGACCTTTATTTGGTCCTGATTGGAGAGCCTAGTTTTTTTAACCCCTCTTTTTGTTGTTTTTTCTACCTTTAACCCATTTATTTAAACGATAGCAGTGTGTAAAAAAAATTACATAGCTAATTTAATGAACTAATGAGCTCCAAGGCAGTCTGTCTAGGATATATGAAGATGATTTCTAATTCATTTGCCTGTGTGAAAATGCATACCCTTTGAACTTGTACTCACTTAGTGTGCTTTGTCAATACTGTTAATTTTAATTCTGGAGCATCTGTTCATTAGCTACAACGACAATAAATCAGTATAACAAATAACTTTAAAACAGCTAAGAGACTGCAACAAGTTTATAACAACAAACATTTATTTTTTATGACCCTTGAAGCTGAACATTGTTTGGGCTCCTGCGGGGCTTGACTCTAAATTGTAGGTTGGATTAAGTTCTACTCCACAGATGTTACTCTAAAAGAAATGATTATGAGAGGTGTGCTTTCCTCATCATGAGGCAGATGACATGGGACCAAGTTAAAAGTAAGCATGTTTAAAGCCTCAGCTCAGATTGTGTCTCAGTCTGTTGTCTGATATAAAGCAATATACTAGAAGTTATAATGGAAAGGAATTTTACTTACAGTTTTGGAATCCAGAAATTTAAGATTAACTGACCACATCCATTCAGCCACTAGTGAAGGCTCCCCTGACTGTTGTAACCTGGCATGGTATCATGTCAGGAATGCATTGAAGTAGAGAGATCATGGTGATGTAGAAGGCAAAAGGGATTCAGAGGCTCCTTGCTGTTTCCCTATAAACTTGTTTTTGAGGGAATTTGCTAGATTCCTTTGATGTAGGCAGGGGAATCCTTGCCTTGGTTGTCCTACAAATCACAATGTCATTTTATTCTTCTACTTGTTAATTAAAATGACCCCATTTCAAGGATGCTTCTGCTTTGTCCAGGACCTGGGGGTGGTTTGCATAAAAATATTGATGTTAAGCTTTCTAAGGAATTTATGGAGGAACCATAAAATTCCCAGATGGCTTCAGACATGGAGAGACACTACTCCCTATCTCATAAAAGCCCTACAACTTGGGGGAATAATGTCTTGCTTTCTTTGTAGACCATGTCTAGTGGTGCTACTAAAAAGCTCTCTTGCCTTCCTCACCTCTTCTCCACTCATCAAATTCCTTGGCCCAATTATAATGGGCATTTTTCTTGTGGGGACAGCCTCTACTCAGGTTGAATGTATATTTTCTCTTTACCATTAGACAAATGCTGATCTTATTTGCGTAACTCTAGAACTGTGTACAATTAGAATGCTTGTCTTTGTGTGAAGAAAGAACCTAAAACAAAAGCACACCTATGTCCACATCAATATGGGGACCACATTAGTTTCTTCTAGTGATGGTATTCGCAATAACCTAACTACTTCAAACCAGGCCAACCACTTAAAACTTTCACCAACTCAATACTACCACACTGAGGACCAAATTTACAGCACTTAAAGCTTTTGGGGACACATTCAAATGGCATCCAAGCCATAGCAATTGTACCACTTGTTGTTTCATTTACTAAGGTAAATCATATAACTTGTCACATTGACTTTGTTTACAAAATGTTGTTTTATGAGAACAGAGAGACAAAGAGCACTCGCCCATACGCTGTCTCATCCCCCAAATACCAGCAACCATTGGCACTGGGCAAGGCTGAGACCAGGAGCTGGGAACTCCATGCAGGTTTTCCATGTGAGTCATAACTGCTAAGCTCCACCATTCACATTAGCAGGGAGCTAGAAATGAGAATTGGTAATGGGATGTGAGCATATTGACTCCAGCATGTGATATGAGCATTCTATTCAGCATTTCAGTTGCTAGACCAATGCCTACTACAGCATTGACACAGTTTAACTGGATATTCAGAACAGTCAAATGGCAAAGGGAGGGTTAGCAAAGAGATTTTGAGCAATTGGAAACAGCAATTCTCTACCACTGTTTGCATAAATTTAGTTGAACTGAGTATTTCCTGAGGTGAGCTGAGAACTTGATTCTTATTTTTCTAGAAATAAGAAATACTGTTTCTAAAACCCAGTCTCTGTGTGTGTGCAAGAGTCTATGTACATGTGCTTCTCTTCCCTTCCCCCATACCTTGCTCCTCTGCCACAGCCTAATATCAGTTATTCTTTTTTTATAGAAAAGAGCTTAATTTTTTAAAAGATTTCTTTTTTTTTTGAAAGGCACAGTTGCAGGTAAAAAGAGAGAGAGAAACTTTCATCTGCTGATTCATTCCCTAAATTTCCACACTGAGCAGGGCTAGGGCAGGCCAATGCCAAGAGCCGGGAGCCTCCCCCTAGTCTCCCACAAGGATGCAGAGGCCCAGACACTTGGACCATCCTTTGCTGCTTTCCCAAGTGTAACATCAGGGAGCTTTATTGGAAGTAAAACAGTCAGGACATGAATTGGTCCATGGGATGCCAGCACTTCAGGAAGCAGCTAAAAATGACATACCACAGTCGGGCCTCTGTTTAGTTAGTTAGTTAGTTTGTTTGTTTCTTTTTCTTTCTTTCTTTCTTTCTTTCTTTCTTTCTTTCTTTCTTTCTTTCTTTCTTTCTTTCTTTCTTTCTTTCTTTCTTTCTCTCTCTCTCTTTCTCTATTTCTCTCTTTCTCTTTCTTTCTTTCTTTTTTTTTTTTGAAAGAGTTACAGAGAGAAGAAACAGAGAAAGAGATCTTTCATTTGCTGGTTCATGCCCCAAATGACAACAACATCTGTAATTGGAAAAGGCTATACATAGTAGCTTGGAACTCCATCAGGGTGTCCCACATGGCTGGCAAGGGGCCACATACTTAGGTCATCTTATACTGCTTTCTCATGTGCATTAACAGGGAGTGGATTTAAAGTAGAGTAGCCAGGACTTGGTTTAGCTTTCATAATTTTTGCAGATATCACAGGTGGTAGCTCCATGTGCCGTGCCACAAAGCTGGCCTCATTAACATCAGCCATTCTAAATGCCTAGTTTTATGTCCTGATTTAAATGGAAGTGGCAGTTCTGACTGTTAATCCAAAAGAATACCAGATGGTTAGCCCATCACAATACAAACCAAAGAAATACTTGGTTTCACCAAAGTGCTGTTATTTTCTGGTTATGTTAACTTTTCTCTTGTACCAAATTGTGCTTCTAGAGAATATCACTAACAGTATCTGACTGTCCCAGAGTTAATTCCCAATAGCAGACTCAGTCACATGCCTCCCAGTTAGTATTTTGTTGGAGCAGTGTTACAGCAGACAAGCAGACCAGCCAATGGGAAAAAAATAGCCCTAGACCATTTATTATTAGTGTGATCACTTTATTTGTCTAAAAACTATAAAATTTCGTTGTATGAATCAACTCTTCTAAATACCTGCGAGAAATGGAGTTGGAAGAGATGCTTGTTTAAACTTTTGATTTTGGAGGTTTGTGTAACATGACCAGATAGTCAGTATTGGCTTGCTTCTGGTGAGGCTGGCAGATGGCAATGGTGGAGTGCACGAGGAAGGATTTCAGTGATGAACCAGCAAAAAGAGAGAGCAGCTGGGTCTGACCTGAGCTTGTCTAACCAACTCCCTAGGGAGAACTAAATTCCAGGGGCATGGCCCTAGTGATTTAAGGGTTTCCCCTGAGGCCCATCTCCTACACACCATAACTGGGTTAAGCTCCCCTCCTGTTGGTACGACTGAGTCATGGCTGTGCAATGTGATCATCTGCACGAGGTCAGGAGCTGTGTCTATTCAGATCATGGCATTTTCCAAGTAAACTCTCAGACTTATAAAGGTCAGGAATTACCGATGTACCCTTGTTAGTTTAACATTAAAGTGTCAGTTGCTAAAATCCCTTATCTTGACTGAACACCTATTGAACACTGAATTTGGTAAAGACTCTGAACTAATGATTTTGCTAATTGGCTTAAAATTTTTACTGACGTTTATAATGAAAACTACCCTGAGCCAGGAGTCACCTCTTCTCTGTTGCTTTTAGAATTCTCTGATAATAAATAGTTCATTGTTTCAAGGTAATAAATCTCTTCATGTTTATATGACAGGTGTTTGGAATTACGTTGTATTTTGACATTCTCCTAAGAGGAAACTCCAACCTGAGTATTCTGGAGGGAATGGAAGCAATGAAATCCTGAGATTTTCATTCATCCAGACCTATGGGAGCTTTTGCAGCTGCAGTGATGAACAACAAGCTGGGGAAGTTGTAGAGGCTCAAGGAAAGATGAGATTTCTGTGAATCTCAAGCCTCAGATTGGATGTATTTCTAGAATGATTTGAATACTTGCATCGTTGTCACCAGCAGGCAGACATATCATTCTCAGGACATTTGCAGATTAGACCCTTGCCACTGGAGAAAATTTCCTTTATAAGAAAGATTGTAGGAAACTCCAGGATTTAAGGCATAGGCACTGGGTGGTTATCAATGCTTTGTATCTATACGTTTTGATGCTGCTTCCTTGAAACTTAGGGTATTGAATCCCTTGGCTATCTCTTGGGTATAGTTATTACTAGAGAACTGAATGATTTTTGAGTCCAAAGTTTGTGCCTAGAATGAATCTGAGTGAGCATTTGCCAAACCCCTGGTTGATTCCACATGCTTTTTTTTTTTTTTTTTTTTTTTTTTTTATTCAGCTAGAAGGAACTATAAGGCTTACATTGTGAATTTTCCTGAAAGAAGATATCTATTACTTTTCTCTATTTGTAAGATACATCTGGGGCAGCTTAGAAAAAATCATACAAGTGAGTAGAAATTATAGGCAGGACAATTTTATCCTAGTGTAAAGTGTGTTCTCCAGCCATTAGGGAAACCTAACAGACTATTGAGGCCTGTTAGCTGCCATTAGATTATTTTCCATACTGAGATAAATGAACTACATTGTTGACTGAGTTTGACTCTTAAACAATTTTTACTGAGTTTCCCTGAGAGGGGAGAAAAATTGTAATTTCAGAAGTCAGGGCGTGAATTGCCAGAACATCTTTGTATTTGACTGAAGTGCTTTGTCTGACCCTTTCTCCTGGGACATTGGGTGCTGGTTGAAGGTTTTCTTTAGATAATATGGGCACAACTGTGGGTGTCCCAGCATCTTGATTCCTGTGGCTCTGTGGAATGGAGCCTGTGACCAGCAGGTAATATCTGAGATTTACTTCTGAGTTTGCCAATTGATAGGCTGTGAACGAGTCATGTAAAGCATTTGGTTGCCTTCAGGTCACTTCTCACTCTTAACAATCAATGGTGGATATGACAGGGTTGAAGCTAATACAAGGAGAACAATAATAGTTTTTACTTTCTATGATTGTTTTCCCAGCTATACTTTATTTGTTTTCCAGTACATGAAATTCTAAGGAAAAGGAAGATATTAAAACATCTGTTTTGGATACAAAAATTCCTAAATGGTTTCCCTAGCTATAATCTTCCCCTTTCTAGTCTCTTCTTCAGTGGTCTTTAGGAGGATCCTTCAAAAAATATAAGCTATTCCTGTTTAAAAACTGATAACATTATCTTTAATAAAATTCAAATTCCTCACTATAACGTACAACATGACTAGATTATCTAACTTAAACGCCTTTCTGTAATGTACAACAAAACTGGATTATCTCATTCTACCTATCACGAATTCTTTGTGCTGCCTCCTGCTTCACTTTTTGCTAACATTTACTAAGCATCAATTCGTGGAGAAATCACATTAGTTCTAAACTTTAGGGCTTCTTCAGTGGCTCTCTTTTGGTCCCAAATCTTCGGACTCTATCCCTTCATCTGTCTAAATCTAATTCTTAGCTTCTGGCTTCAGGTTACTGTCTAAGAGGGTTCTGTCTCAGAGCTCTCACTCACACCCCACTGGACCATCCCAGGAAACTGCGATGCTGTCCAGTTTGTTCTAGTGAAAGGGGAATCTCAAGGTATTGTATTCAGCTCTTTCATTCTTAGATTAGCCAGCTTTTTGACTATTTCTACTCTACTTCTTCCTATGGTAAGGTTTTGAGTAATTCCCAATCTTCTTGGACTTGATCCATGAAACAGGACACAGATCCTCTAACTTTTTAAAAAGTAAGATTTACTAATTCTTAATTATATAATTCTGCCTTTCAAAGAGAAGGTTAGAGTGAAAGAAAGTGAGAGAGGATGGCAGGGAATCTTTCAAAGCACCGGCACTTGCTTACTCCTTAAATGTCCACCAATGGCAGGTGCTGGACCAGTCTAAAAACAGAAGCCAGAAGCTTATTTTGGGACTAGTTAGTGTGTGCAGGGGCTCAGGAGTTGAGTCTCCTTGGGCTGCCTTCCCAGATCATTAGTAGGGAGTTGGAAGCATGGTGTCTGGACCTAAATTTGTGCCCATATTTAATGCTAGAGCCACAGGCATAAGCTTAACCTGCTATATCAGGATGCTGGCCCATGCAGTTACTTTTTAAATCTCAACATTAAAGAAAGTTGAATAGATCTGTCTCATGTATGAGTCCATCCCAAGCTATAATCTCACCAAATTCAATTCATTTCCCTTCCAATCTATGTTTTTATTTTCCTAAAGAAAGCCTACATTTGAATGAGAGAGCCATGAGAACTGATTGGGTTGGATCTTGAGCTTAAAAGCAAGGCTCTAAAATACTGAAAATCAAGACTGGATTCTGCTACTGGTTTGTAATAATTGCAACTTTTATTTATTGCGTTTATAATTCATAATTAGAGTATATAAAAACAAATGGGTATTGAAGCCATGGGATATATTATCTCTGGAATTCTGTACTTTTTAAAGTCAATATCTAATCTAATAAAGACATTTCTTTTTCATATTACCCAGAAACAACTCTGTCAGGAAAAATGGCATTTTGCATACTTGCTGTGGGTATATCTGGGATAATGAGGAAGGGTGGATGCTACAGCCTTGTAACAGAGTACTTTAGTTGTTAGAGCCCATACTGATGCTGTGAAATCACTTTTATGTAAAAGCAGGTTGTGATTCCTATGCCATATTTAAAGAACTAAAATACATTTCAGGTATAAGTAGAAGATTATGCAAAGCAGATTTCTGCGTGTATAGAGATTCGAGGCTGAAAGGAACAAATTATCTGATTTCTAAGATGATATAATCCTATATATTTGGCAATGACTTCAGTCTTTGAAAGATGGAATTGTGAAGACAAATGAGAAAGCCAGTTAGAAATCAATATGCAAGATAACACGTATATCAATCAGAGACCCTGGTAAATTTATGCTCTAAGAAAAAAAAACCATACACTGTAGTTAAGCAATGCAAATGAAAAATAAAGCCTTGCATATTTGCCATAGTTGATCTAAAGACAAGAGAACTGTAGTTCAAGGTTATGTAAAGGAAGTTATACTTTAGAGTATACAATTTAAAAGGAAGAAGCATATATGTTTATGTATGTATATGTATAGTTTGTGTTTATGTAAGTCAAAAGGCCAAACATTTTCTTCAAGCCAAACTGAATGTCAAACTATAATAACTTTGTTTTTGAAACACTAAGGCCAAATGATTTGCATTCATCCATTGTGAAATGAAAATAGAATATGTCAACTATTCATGAATAGTTCATAAATCTTTATGCCACCTACATGGCAATGATATACAATGCAATGTCAATTCATAACATCTGGTGCTGGGCAGATGTAAACAGAAAAACTAGACAAGGTAGGAGAGAAACCCTTATGGGATTCTAGGCATAAAACTTGGAAAATGGAACATGAGCTATGAGCCTTACCATTCTATGACCAATGTTCTATTTTGTGTGTTGTAAAATAGATTTGGAGTGATAGTTTGCAGCCACATTTCCTCAGGAATATTAGATTGCTCTCTAATAACATAAATAATATTTTCTGAAGAGTCCAGATTAGACACACAAGCTGTTTTTAAAAGGCTGTGACAAAATAAAATTATCTGGATAACAAAGTGTAGGTTTCTTGAAACATTCCAAGTGATCACAAAGGAAAAGTCAGGCTCTATTTCTTAGAATAAGTTGGTACTGCTCACCTTGTTCACCTTGTATATATGAATAACTGGCAGACCACAGTATAATTTAATTTTTGCAGCCAGAGGACATCTGCTGGCAGGGAGGAAACCGATTTGAACAAATGAAAATAGACAATGAGTACTAAGACCAGTCCTATTTTGTCATCCTCACATTTATTTTGCTTTCTGCATGGGAGCTAAATGTGGACAAATTGTCTTAATGGTGAGAAGGGCAACCTGTTCTGCTTTTTAGGTCACAGGCATTTGAGATTTGCACAGCCACTTTGTTATCTGAGGTGAACTGCTTTGTGCTCCTGAGCTGGCCTCTTTTTCCATAAGCCTTTCTTATTGGAGACCAGCTCAATACAAATTCTTGCTTTGTTGTTGTTATTGTTTGTTTTTTAAGATTTATTTCTATTTGAAAGGCAAATTTCACAAAGGGTTAAGGGGAGACAGAGAGAGAGGTCTTCCATCTATTGGTTCACTCCCCAAATGATTGAAACAGGTAGACCTGAGCTGATCCAAAGGCCAGAAACTTCCTCTGAGTCCCCCATGTGGGTTCAGGGTCTAAGTCTTGAAGCTGTCTTCCACTGCTTTCCAGGACCTAAGCAGGGAGCTGGATCAAAGTGGAGCAGCCAGGATATGAACAGCACCAACATGGAATGCCAGTGCTTGAAGATAGAGAATGATCCTGATGTATCACTGCTCCAGTCCCCAACCCAACACAAAATGTTACGGTGATAGAGTTAGAGTTTGAAAACTTTCTTTCAATGATGGTTAGATGAGGCTCGTCTCTACTTGCTAAATGTAAAAACTTTTTATCTTAACATTTTATTTGTTATTAATTTTTGTGTGTAATTTAGGCATTCTATTAAGTACATTACAAAACTTTTTTGCTGCTGTTTAGAAGTTGCCAGATGATCTTGATTTTAAGCTAACTTTTATGTATTTCCGTTTTATATTTCTTATGATTTGAATGATTTTTTTAAAGACTTGCTAATTTTTATCAGCAAGTCAGATATACAGAGAAGAAGAGAGTCAGAGAGGAAGATCTGTCCTATGATTCACTCCCAAAGCTGCCAGAGCAGTCGGAACTGAGTCGATTCAAAGCCACCAACCAGGAGCTTTTTCCAGGTCTTTCATGCGGGTAAAGGCCCCTAAGGCTTTGGGCCATCTTGTAGTGCTTTCCCAGGCCACAAGTAGCGTGGAATGGGAAGCAGGACCTCTAGGACATGAACCAGCACCCATATGGGATCCCAGTGTGTGCAAGGTGAGGACTTCAGCTACTAGGCTATTGCACTGGGCTCCTTGAAGGATATTTTAAAAGAGATTTATTTGCTTTTATAGAAAGGACAGATTTTTTTTTTTTTTTTACCCCAAGTACAGACAGAAAGATCTTCCATCTGCTGATTCACTCCCCAAATGGCCAAAACAGCTACAGTACAGTTGAGCCAGTCTGGACTTTGGAGCCATGAACTCCCTCTAGGTCTCCCACATGGGTGCAGGGTCCTAAGGCTTTGGGCCAGTCTCCACTGCTTTCCATGCCATAAGAAGGGAACTGGTTGGGAAATGAAGCAGCCAGGACACCAGCTGGGACCCATATGGGATCCTGGTGCTTGTAAGGTGAGGAGTTAGCCACTAAGGGTCCCTTGAATAGTCTTTTTAAAAGCTGATCTCGAGGGATAAATTTCTGTCTGGATTCTATTAAGTACTGTTAAAATTGTTCTGTTCCTGGACACAGTTAAGTAGTAGTGGGTTAGAATCTTTCCAGTTCCACTCAACTTAGAATCCTACAGTCTGTCCTACATTTTATGGCATTTTAAAGATGATATTCATGCCCTCTGAACAGCTGGACTTTAAAAATTTTTTATGGACATATCAAAGTATGACATTTACTATATTCTTTTCTGTTTTCTATGGAATAATTTCATGAAGCACAAATCAGTTATACTCACCCTTGGAAAAGAGAAAATCAAAAAGACATATGCAAATCTACACATCTTGAAAAAAAAATATTGTCTGCAATTGGGTGCTGTCGGGCAAGCTCACCAGACCAGAACCTGTGTTATTTACTAGGAGTTGGCTGTTTATTCCAGTTGTCCATGATCTCTCTGATACTCTCTGCTTTTCTCTAGTCTCTTTCTTAAACAAGTATAATATCAAAAAATTTATGAATGGAAAAATGCAGAAATTGTGAACTAATGTTCTTCTTGTCTTTATCCCTGTTTGGAATTCTGCTGAAGTCTTCTTAAACTAAGGGTGACAGATAAGAATGTATGCAACTAGAATACTGTCTGCAAAACTGTATTTGTTATGGGTTTGTGGGGATGTATCTATACATATGTATTAGGTTAAATTATGGATCCTTTCATTCTAAAATAGTTTATGGAATGAATATACATTATTTATGAAGTACCATTTCGGTGAATGGAGATAGAGCATTGAACAAGAAAGAGGTCCTCCTTGGGGTCAGCAGGCTGTGGCGCAGTGGGTTAGGCCACCTTGTATTGTTCTGGTATAACTACGTGAGGTGCTTTATATCATACATTTCTGTTTCTGGTCTAACTTCCCATTAATGCAACTGGGAAAACTATGGGAGATGACCTAAGTTTCTGTGCTCCCGACACCCATTTAAGAGAACTTGTAAAGTGCTTGGCTCCTGGATTGGGCCTGGCTTAGTGCTGGTCATTGCAGCCTTTTGCGGAGGGGATGGGACAAGGCAATGGAAGATCTCTCTCCTCTCTGTAACTCTGCCTTTCAAAGAAATATATGAATCTTAAGAAAAGTTAGATGTCCTCCCATGTTGGAGTTGGCATTTTAGTAGAGGAAATGGTGTTTATCATATATTCCAAATGATTTGTGATTTCTCCATCCCAAGGCAAATACTGTGGTGTTGTGCTATTTTGTTTATTTGGAGATGCATGGATGCAAGTGTACACCATTCTTGTTAGTGGAATAAGCCAGTCCCCCACATACAAATATGATGTGTACTTCACTTGTGGTAGCTAACATACAGTGAGTAAATTCAAGATTCTCCTGAGGAACAATGGTTTCCTACTTACAGCTTACTGGATTCTTGTTTAGATAAGAGCTAAATTTGTGATTATAAAATAAATAGAAAGTATGGCATGGTAAAAAGTAAAGGAGAAATAAAGGAGGAGAAAGGAAGGTACAGCAAGTAAGGGATGGAGAGTTGAATGGGAGTTATTATGCTCTTTTTTTCTAAAAATTATTAATATGTGGAGAAATATTTTGCATATTCTATAGGTGGTTTCAAAAAGTGAGCATACTTCCCTCACTTTTCTAGTTCTCCCCCCAAGTACCCCTCCATGCCTGTCTTTTCTGCATTAGTTTCTTGTAAGATGTAATTTATTACATTATATGTTCACAGGTTTACTTTGACAATGATCATGATATTTAAGCAGGAAAAAATTGGAAGGCCACAGATCCACTGGATGATAAACACAGGCTAAAAATAACAATCATGTGCTACAGTGGCCACATTCCTCTATTTTTTTTTTAATTTCTATTTTAGGTGTTGCATATCAGAAAAAAAACAAGTAATATTTGTTGTTTCTGACATTAGCATAATGATTTCTGACACTAAGCATAATTTCCTGTTGCATCCATTTTGTTGTAAAGCACAGCATTTCATTCCCTCCCTTTTTTTTACAGCTAAGTAGTATTCCATAGTATATAGAATACTTCTGTGTTGATTGCATATCTTAGCCATTGTGAATTGAATTGCAAAGTGCTTGGGGGTATAAATAACTTTCTCATATTCTGACTTCATTCTGTTTTATTAAGTTCCCAGGAATCAGATAGCTGGGACATATGGTAGATTTATTTTCAGATTTCTGAGAACTCTCCATAATGTCTTCCACAATGTCTTCCATAATGGTTATATTAGTTTACACTCTTCACTGAGAGTGGATTAGGGTACTTTTTTTCCCCCCTACATCCTCACCAACATTTTCTGTGTTCTAATTCTTGTATGTTAGCCATTTGAACTAAAGTGAGGGGAAACATTTTGTTGTTTTTATTTGCATCTCCCTGATGGCTGGTGATTCTGAGCATTTTTTCTTGTGTCTGTTGGCTATTGTCCTTCATCTTTTGAAAATTTCTTGCTCATGTCCTTGCTCACTTCTTAGATTGTTTTGTTGTTGAGTTTCTCAAACTTTTTATAAATACTGGATATTAAGCCACTATCAGTTGCATAGTTTGCAAACTTTTTTTTTCATTCTGTCAACATTCACTATGTTGACAGTTTCTTTTGAGGTAAAGACATTTCTTAGCTTGATATGATTCCATTTCTCTATTTTTGCCTATAATTGCCTGTGCTTCTGGATCTTTTCCAAAAAGTCTTACCTATATGGCTATGCTGTGCAGAATTTTGCTGACACTTTCTCCTAGCCGTATGATAGAATGAAGTCATAGATTTAGATCCCTCTTAGATGATTTTTGTATAAGGTATAATGTAGGCATCCTGTTTCCCATTTCTGCATATATAGATCCAGTTTACTCAAATGCCATTTGTTGAAGATATTGTACTTTCTCCCCGTTTTTGTTGCACTTTGTTTGTCAGATATGGGGTTTCTGTTCTGTTCCACTGATCCACATATCTATTTTTGCTTCAATATCAAGCTGTTCTGAGTGTAACTGCCCTGTAGCATGTTTGGAACACTGATACGATGCTTCTGGCATTGTTTTTGTTGTATAAGATTGCTTTTGGTACTTAGGGATTCATATTTTCATATGAAATTTAGCATTTTTAAAAAAGATTTATTTATTTATTGGAAAGTCAGATATACAGAGAGGAGGAGAGACAGAGAGGAAGATCTTCTATTCACTGATTCACTCCCCAAGTGAGCGCAATGGCCGATGCTGTGCCGATCCGAAGCCAGGATCCAGGAACTTCTTTTGGGTCTCCCACGTAGGTGCAGGGTCCCAAAGCTTCAGGCCGTCCTCGACTGCTTTCTCAGGCCACAGGCAGGGAGCTGGATGGGAAGTGGAGCTGCTGGGATAGGAACTGGCGCCCACATGGGATCCCGGGCACATTCAAGGCGAGGACTTTAGCAGCTAGGCCATGCCGCCGGGCCCAAAATTGAGCATTTTTAAAAATAGATCTGAGAAGTACATTGTTGGCATGAGAAAAAGTGGGATATTTCAATGCATAACTGTAATGTGTTGATGCACACTTTTTGTAACATTTTATAAGCAAGCAATTTATTTAAAAAATCAAATTGTTTTTTAAATTTATTTCTACCAATTGTATCTAAAAGATAGATTATTAATCTAGTATTTATGCTATAAGCATTTTTCCATATTATTGCAGAAATGTTTATAATTATCAATTATTAATTCTATTGGGATATATAATATTCAAATGGTAAATGTGCTAAAGTTACAATTTTATGACTGGAAATTTAATTTCAGTTTGTTATGACAAATAATGTTGAACTGAATTTATAACTTTCCCTGTTTTGGATTTTTCCCTATAATAGATTTACATACATGAAGTTCTGGCATAGAACACATAATATTTTTCTATGTAATGTCAGCTGCTTTCCTAAAATGTTGGACTCCTTAAAATTATAACCAGAAATTGGTGAGAATAACTATTTCTTTACTTCTTTTCCTGTGTGAAAAATTGTCATTTGAAGTAATTTTTTCCCAATTGAAGAGATTCAAAAGGGAGATGTGCTAAAGTAATATTTACCTAAATTTTTAACAAATGTGTTCATATGCTTTATTGCATGTTATTTGAATATTTTATTGATGTCATTTTATTTCTTTATGTATGTATTTGGCCTATTTCTTTCTAGATGACCTTAATAGTTAATTAAATGCCACTATATCTTTTAAAAAACGGATCTTAAATAAGAGACTAATAGAATTATGATTCCTTATGAAGGACTACACTATTGTAATAAAATGGGGAAAATCTGATGGGGGTGGTAGTTTGGGGAGGAATCTCAACCTATATAAATTTGTACCCCATAATTCAAAATTTTAAAAAGTTATTAAAAATAGATCTGAGAAGCACAGTATTAGTATCTTTTGAATGTGTAAATTTCTTTTGGTTTTATGAATATTTGCTATAGTAATTTCTCAAATCCATGAATATGGAAGATTTATTCATTTTGTATTTTCGGCTTCTTTCCTTAATTGTAATTTTCATTGTAGTAGTCTTTTACATTGTTGATTAAAATTTTCTAAGACATTTAACTTTTTTTTTTATCTTTTATGACTGGTACTTATCTTTTAAATTCTTTTGTAGCCATGAAAGTATTTGTGTATACAAAGGCTCTTGATTTTGGTGTGTTGATTTTGTATTTTGAGCTCTACCATGAATCCCTTTAGTCTCTTAATGGAATCTTTTGGTTTTCCTATATAGAGAATTATGTCATCTGCAACAGGGATCATTTGATTTGTTCCATTCCAGTTTGCATCTTTGATTTCCTTTTCCTGTCTATTGTCTTTGGATAAAGCTTCCGGAATATTTTGAATAGCAATTATGATATTGGGCATCCTTGTCTGGTTCCAATTTTAGTAAAATGCTTCCAGTTATTTCTCATTCAATATAATTCTGGCTTTGGTTTATCATATTTTGCCTTGTTGTATTGAGGAATTCTCCTTCTACATCCAATTTAATTAAGATACATTGTTACGAAATGTTGTTATATTCTGTCAGTTTTTTCCTCTGCATCTATTTAGATAATCACATGATTTTTGTTTTTCAATTTGCTAATATGATATCAAATTGTTTTACTGGAATATGTTAAGCCATCCAGCATACCTGAGATAAATTCCGTTTGGTCCAGGTGAATGATTCTTTTGATATTTGGTTGAGCCAATGATGTATTAATATTGTTTATTTTTTTTTAAAGTTCAGGTATTTCACTTTGGTTTTTATTTTTATTTTTATTTTTGCTTTACTGCTTTTTAACTGTAATTTTAATTTTCTTTCCTTCATTTTAGAAACTTTATTTTTTTAAGATTTATTTACTTTTATTGGAAAGACAGATTTATAGTGAGAAGCAGAGACAGATCTTTCATTTGCTGGTTCAATCCCAAGTGGAGGCAATGTCCAGAGCTGAGCTGATCCCAAGGCAGGATCCAGGAGCTTCTTCCAGGTCTCTCAAATGGGTGCAGGTCCCAAGGTTTTGGACTGTCCTTGACTGCTTTCTCGGGCCACAAGCAGGGAGCTGAAAGGGAAATGGAACAGCCATGACACAAACCAGCACCCTTATGGGATCCTGGTGTGTGCAAGGCGAGGGCTTTAGCCATGAGACTACGACACCAGGCCCTTTTCTTTGTTTTTTGTTGAATGTTTTACTACAATGTGTTGTGGCAATGATATTTTATGATCACATCTGTGATAAGTTCTATGTACTGCATATACTTGGATGTTTATTTCTTTCTCCAAGATAGTTACGTTTTCTGATACTATTTACCTAAATAGGACTTGCTTAGGCCTTCTTTCTTTTATGTTACCAAGTCTGTTTTGAGGCATTCCACTGTATTTTCTATTTGACATATTGAATTCTTCATTTGTAAAATTTCAGTTGTTTATCTTCATTATTTCAGTTTGTCAGCAAAACTTTTCAGCCATATATAGTATGAATTTTCTTATCAATCTTTTTTGTCTTTTTAGTAATCCTGTAATCGTATTTTTGAACTCATTCAGGCATTTCAAAAATTTGGTTCTTTATATTTCAATATTGAAGTATTTTTTCCCTTTTGAGAAATCATATTTTATTTCCATGCCATTATTTCTTGTATTCATTTTTTCTTAGGTATTTTTGAAAGCACTTGCTGATTACCTCCTTTGGTAGCTTTGATATTTGAGCTGCACGTCTGTGGCTTGGTGAAGTGTCTACTCCTTCAGTGGATATCCAGAGACATTTCTGGCTGGATTCGGGAGCTCTGGTTAGTACTCAAGTGAATATCCCTGTTGACACCCAAGTTGAGTGTGATTTATTTCTATTGTCAGCAGAGGAGAGGGTAGGATATACCTGTTGGCATAATTATAGACTCATCTTTTCTCTTCCAAGTAGATGAATATTCTGGGTTAGCCTGCAGTAATTATAATACCTTCCACCCACAAAGGTATTGAGAGCAGAGAACATTGTGTGATGACCCTTCACCCTCTACCCATGAGGTAGTCAAGAAGCTTTGAGTCTCTGAAGACAGACAGTGATTGTAACAAACCTAGCTACTCTCTATATCATGTTGCACAGGCACAGATTCCCAACAGTCGTAGCACACAAGGCTCTCACAGTCACATGGTATAGAGTATCCACTGTCAGCCTCACAAGCCTGCTCCATATTTCCAACAAGCAGAGATGTTCCAGACCAGCTGCCTTGGCATTTTGAGCCTGTGATAGGTTGTGGATGGGATACCTCACAGAGCTAAGTGAGTGCCCAGCCTCCTGCCAACCTTCCAAGTCAGACTCAAAGTCAGTGGAGAACATAGATTTACCTGTGTGATAAAATGACCTGGTTGCTCATGTGCACATGAAAGCTGATGCAACCAGTACTGATAATAAGGTCATCTTTTCTTCTGTTGATCACTGTATACTCTTGTAGGGGAATGGGAAAAAACAAATGGGCTTACTTTCATAGGACTATGTGGATACCCTGCTCACCCCTCGGACTCTAAGCTGTATTCAAAGCAAGTGTGGCCCGTAAGGTTCTCCCTCGGATAATATCATCAGTGACACTGTCATAGTCAGTCTTCTCTCACCTCTCTCTTAGAAGCTGCTGTCTTCTCCAGCCCTTTGCTGTAAGAGTCATAGGTAGTGTCCCAGCTCACTGCTGTGTGTTTGTACCATTCTCACTACCCCATGGCATCTCTCTCTCTCTCTCTCTCTCTCAAGACAATTTCCACTGCGAACTTATCTCCAGCTCTCACCTGAATTTCACTTCCTCCAATCTTCTTCTATTACATTCCCCTGGACAAAATCAGCAATTCTTTCTCTATTCAACTATCTTGGAATCCGAGTAAAGAAAATGATCTTTAAAAATGGAAATCAGGAGCTCAAGTTCGAGAAGAAACTATCTACAATTTAGTCAGGTACAGGACATGGTTATCAGTTCCCTGAGTCTGTCTCTAAGCTCAAGTCCACATTCCTTGGCAAGCCATATAGCTGCTTCATGGCAGACTTCTGACTGTATCTCTCATTCCAGTCCTAATCCAGATATACACTCACTTTCAGATCTATATCTGTCCCTCTGTGTATAATGAACATTTTCCCTTTCCCTTACCTGCAGCTAGATTTGACTTATTTCTATTCAATGAAATTTAACTATTGCCTTAGTAAGGAGCCATTTACTATGCAGCAATAATAAAGCTGAATCTTTGCACCCTCAAATAGCAAAGGTACATTTCCAGCTCATGATTATGTTCACTGAGTGGGTCTGTTGGGAGAGAGTTGGCACTTTCAAACAAAGCTTTTTTTTAAAAAAAACATTCTGTTACATTCATATTAGGCTTATATTTCATAGTCAAAATGCAAATCATGAAATTATATTTTTTGAGGAGAGACAGAATATACATCCTACAGTGCCCGAAACTTTCAGTGATCACTTAGGGACTGTTCACATGGTCACTAAGCAATGGTTCTTTTTGTATGAAGCCATTATTTAGTTTCTATAATCAAGATAGTTGTAAATGCATTAGTATGCATATATCAGTATATTAATGTATTAATTCCTGGATTTAATAAACTATTAAGTGTTAGAAAAATATTTTCAAAGCAGTTGTTAAGTACTCTGCAGAATGAGCTATCTCCCTAGTCACAAGTCCTTACTGCTATTTCTCACAGATCTTATATCTGCCTGTGGTGTTATAAATGAAGCATTAACTGAGAATATTCTGGCACCTTATGATTCTGCTACAAGTCTCTATTGTGATAGATTGAGGCCCATACAACAACAGTTAGATATTTTCAGTATTAACCATTGTATTTTGTAAAGTATGTTATTATAATGTCTATTTGTCTATTTTTGATTAGATACCAAGTTTCTTGAGGGCTGTCATTGTATCTTCCACAGCTAGTGTTTAGTAAAGTATGTGAATATAGGAGTCACTGCATAGATGATTATTGAGTCCAGTTAAAATATATCCACCTGAGACACATACATCTTCAATGAAACCCCACCAAAAAATAATACGTATAATTGGAACATGGAATTCTATCCATCAGAATGCATTTACCAACACTAAGGATTGTTAACACTTGGAGTAACTGAGGACACTGTGGAATCTCCACTTCTGGGCATCCTTATAAGAAGTAGCTATTTTTCTGGGATGGTTTTACTGTGGTTTCACTTTGTGGTCTGGAAATTGCCTGTTATAG
This sequence comes from Ochotona curzoniae, assembly GCF_017591425.1. Classification (NCBI taxonomy): domain Eukaryota; kingdom Metazoa; phylum Chordata; class Mammalia; order Lagomorpha; family Ochotonidae; genus Ochotona; species Ochotona curzoniae. The sequence goes on along the minus strand of NW_024466502.1, from coordinate 33,566,732 downwards.
ACCCTTGAGATTTCTTTCAGGGCTGCACAGAAATATAGAAACAATTTTGTAGTATTGAAGTCATTTTGATTTCTTTTAAATGCATATTTTGGAAGCAATTGGGAACCTAGAAACGGAAATGGATTCATTATAATCCATCCTGGATTGCTGTTGAGGTGAATAACAAAACCCAGAAAATAACATTAAATCATTTCTGGATTGCTTACAAGGACTGCCTAGCTGCAAAGCCCTTATGGGTTTACAGATGAAACACAGTACAATTTCTCACACAAAAGTGAAAATGGTAGAGAAACCAGAGGATTTGAAGCTTTACCTGAAGTAGTCATGGAAATAAATGTTCTCTTTCTTCCAGTCCATTTGAACCTAGTGAGAGAGAAATACATTTTAATGCCTTTCAAAACCTGTCTGTGTCTTAGTTACTTTCCTGTCCCCAGGGATCTCCAGAAAGCAAGAATATCCCCATGCTATCATTGTTACTTTCTTAACAGTTGAAGGTGAATGGTTTGTCTTAACTATGTTATAGAGTGAGGGAAAACCCAAATCCAAAACCAAACAAAAGCAAAGAAGCAAACAAATAAACAAAACACCCAATAAGATGAAAATAGCAACACGGTGAAAAATCCAATGCTGTATTTAGGAATTCCATGAGGAAGAAAAAATCTATGACAGCAGTATGCCGGGTTCAGTATCTGAGGAACTCTGAAGATCCACTATGAGAAGTTTAGAAACTTGTGCTGAGGACTATGGCATCAGGTGACAGATGATCATGCAAGCAGTTCCTGAAAACCATTCCAAGAAGTGCAGATGGGAAGTTCAATGAACAAATGTTAGTAGGAAAATTTTTATGGTAGAATCTGTGTGGGGTTTGAAAGGCAGTACCAGTGATAACACACACACACACACACACACACACACACACACATATCCTGCACAGGGTCAAGGAATTTCTGGTGAGTTCTACCTCAATGTTTCCTTGCAGCTTTGCCTTTTACTGTGCAGTCTCCTCAGAATGTGCTTGTCTGCCTTCTTGGATAAGAGATGCCCCATAATTTCAGATTCCCCCTGTAATGCAGCACTATAAGTATTTTTAAAGGACAGGCATTTATTGAATAACACATCACCAAGGCATATTTATTTTTGATCGTCCACATCTTTGAACAATGAGCTTTCTAGTTACCTTTGTGTCCTTGCTCTCCACTTACATTATCTGTGCTCCTACTCCTGTTCTGTCTCAGCTGTTCAGAGGTGCGCTTGGTATGGCCTCGGTCTCAGCTTTACTAATGTAGCTGTTAGAGTGGGATGAGCATGATAGAAGGTGATGGAGTAGCTGTGACAAGAGTGGGAATTGAAGCAAAGAGGAATAGCCAATACAAACCAGACGACACACACTCTAGCCATTAAGGTGGTTGACAGTGCAATTTGAAGGTAAGTACCTTTGCTAAGAAGGAAACCTTATTATTTTTACATTGATTTGAAATTGGTGAGTCTGCTTTTTGTTATGCCCACCAGGCTTGGCTAAAGTTGTTTTAAAATAGAGTTAAGTTTATTTTTAAAAGCTATAATAGCTACATGTGGTTGAGATTTTGATAGCAGTACATCCAGGGCCATAGGGTACAGCTGTGTAGGCTGTAGCCTGCCCACTGCTAGGGTCACCACTGGCAGTGACTATTAGTGTCAACCTTGGGCTCACACTTGAGCTCTCCAGAGTATGATTTTCCTGAGTGATCCCTTACTGGCCATGTCTGTGAACTGTGGGTATAGCAGTTTTCCTTACAGCCCCTATTATTTGTTGAGGATTATTATCAAGCATTGGTAAATTATGTGTCTGTGTGATTATTTATTAAAGTTTCTGGTAATCTAGAATATCACCTTAAAATATCAACACATAACTTTGTTGAAACCCCCTGCTACTTTGAGTTTGTCTGTAGGATGAAGGGGAAAGTTGGATTAAGTGCTACCCTACCATGCACTGTGACATGTCATTTTGCTTATAATTTTTCAATCAATGCCTTCCCTCAAGAACAAGAAGAAAATCCCTCTTTAAGTATAACCCTTTTGAAAGGAGAAGTGGTTTGTCAAGAATTGACTTTCATCTCTTGGTAAGATTTAGGCAAAAATATGTAGAATCCTATCTATATTTTAATTTAAAAATTATTTTTAGAAATATAAAAGTCGATACATTATGATAGTGAATATTGATTAGCTTTGTATAGGTCACTACTAAAACAAAAATTGTGAGTGGTAGCCTATCCAAAAAATATTGTATAAATAAATCTTTCAAACTGATAGAATACAAAGGTTACATGCTCCCATCTTTCCACTGTGGTGCATTTAACCTTTTTTGTACTGTTAACATAATTAATGTAAATTCTGAAATGAGTTAAATTTCTTCCCCACAAAATGAAAAGGCCTTGACAACAACTGTTATTGTTATCCTGATATTTCTGACAAATGCTTTGGCTCTGTGGGGATATTTTCTCTGAGCTTTCCTCAGAATTACTCACATTTCTTCCGATGTACTCCCTTTAGGCTATAGAAAGAAGAGCAAAAAAATCATTGTTTTGGGGGAATACAATGAGTTATTAACCTCATTTGGTCAGCCTTGGGGAACCTCATTTGGCATTCTCTGTGCTATACTGCTAAGTCCAGATATAGAAGGTATATAAAGAAAAAGAAAGGCATGCTGTGATGGCTTGATATTCTTGCTTTCCATTATTGCATTCTGGTTGCTATCACAGCAGAGCTAGCAATGTTCTTCTGGCTAATACTTCATTGATCATGTTAGTTTTCATTTGTATGGGGTAGTGTAAGTACAAAGCTTAGTACTTTGTGCTTAATTCTCCTTATGCTCTGCATGTGTTTCCCAATATGCTTGGATATCTGGATGATCATCAAACTTTAAGAACACACATGGCCTATGAATAATTGAAGTTCAAACTTGTTCTTTCCAGTTTTGAAATGTGTTTGTTCTGAGTGCACTGCTTGAGAAGGAAAGACATTTTAACAAAGCAAACACGCAATTTTTATATTTTAGCTCTGTGCAGCTCCTATTGACTTTTATCCTAATTTGACTCCAGGAGTATGTAGATACAGTTCAATAATGAAAGCTGTTGTATTTTAAATTCAAACTGACATGGGCACCAATGCATCCATTCACTTACTTAATGATTTTGAAAGTATACTAAGCTGAGTTGGAATGCATACAGCTGAGAATTATTAATAATATTTGAGAAAAATGATGATTAGTTATGCTATAGCATAGATTCTTAACCTAAGCTGTTATATTACATAAGCACTCATTAACCAGTAATTCTTTCTGTTGTTTGTCAGGGCCTAAACAAAAGGATATCAGATTCAAAATCTATCTTTGAGAATAGAAATCCCATATCCAACATATGAAACTCAACAATCAAGAGAAACAGTTTTAAAATGTTCTTAACATGCTAAAATATCAAAACATAACCATATATATAATCAACAGAATTTTCAAAGTGTTAAATGAAGAGTCAACCCAATCCAATATTATGGACAATTTAAAAACTTCATGGAAAAAGAATTTATGAGAAAGCTATGCATAGGTTTCAAAATTTTTGGGCCAAAATACTTACGTTTTAGTTACATATTTCTGTCAACCTACTGAAGTACCCTAAGACAGAGGACAATGGTGGAAATATGAGCATGGAGAAGCATGTTTCACTGCTGTGCACATGTTGTCTTGACACTTGGTCTCTATATCCTCACATACTTCTGCCGGTTAGCATTTTCCATTTTGCTGGGGGAGTAGCTTCCCCCTTTCTGGATGATCCTGTCTTGAATTCGCTCTTCCTCTAGCTCAGCTGGTAAAGCTCTGGATAATGGGAGCCCAGTATAACAATTACACCTGGTTAACTGCTGTTTCTCACATAGTTCTCCCCTTGTTTGGTGTTTGACAAACTTGAGAATCCGACCCAATCCAAGTACAAGAAGATAATGGCTTTGTGTTGTTACTGCTATCCCTCACCTGTATTTTCTAAGATAACATCTGAGTCTCCATTTTAACATATTTTTCCCATAGTCAGACACACTGGGTCTGTGTAGAATGTCATCAGCAGATGCTCTTCTGGGAGATTTTTCTGTATATAACAGCACGTTGTGCAGGTTTTGTTTTGTATTTAGGGTATCTTACTTAGCTTAGCCTGGATTTCTGGTTAAGGCCATGTAAATATTCTTCAATTATTTAGAAAAGATTTTAAAACAGCTCTGGGCCTGGCTCGGTAGCCTAGTGGCTAAAGTCCTTGCCTTATATGTGCTGGGATCCCATATGAATACTGGTTCATATTCTGGCTGCTCTACTTCCTTTCCAACTCCCTGCTTGTGGTCTGGGAAAGCAGCGGAGGATGGCCCAAAGCCTTGGACCCTGCACCCGTGTGAGAGACCTGGAAGAAGCTCTTGGCTCCTGGCTTCAGCTCAGCTCACATCTGGCCATTGTGGCCACTTAGGAAATGAACCAGTGGATGGAAGATCTTTCTGCCTCCCCTTCTGTTTGTGAATCTGATTTTCCAATGAAAATAAATCTAAAAAAAAAGCTCTTCATAAGTCTTATATCATTAACTGCCCCCCACCTCCCACCAGTTATATAGTGTCCAGTCGCCTCAACAATTACCAGTCAGCTTTGGAAATTATCTTAAACAATAGTATGATAATCTCCCCTTATTTACAGAAGATCCAAAATGTCCAGAGCAGGCTTTTGGTGAAACTTAACAGTACAAACCCTATATCTTAATGTCTTTACCATTCTTCAGCATTTCTCATTTATGTGGCCATTGCTTTGATAATTTGAATTGTTATAACAAGGCTAGGATGAGTTTTATTTTTCTTATACACAATTTCATGGATAACTGATTCATTCTCATTTTAGATTGTAGGAACTTTAGCTTATGATCTTTTTTCTTTTATGAAGTTGTGAACATTCAACTTTTCATTTATGGGAAACACTATTTAACATCTCTGTCATTTTTTAATTTCAAATATCAGTATTCTTAACTTTTGCTTCATTATTAAGTGAAATGGGGAATAACTGGAAACAAATATCATAGCAGTCAATTTGATTACTAATGCAGTTACCAAGCGAATAATGGGCGGGTAACCTTTATAGAACAGATATGGTAGAGAAAGAGATGGCTCACATCTTAGGACAGAATGATATTTTATCTTACTACTCAGTGCAGAATGCAATTTAAATCTTATGAATTGTTTATTCCTGGAATTTCCCATTTAGCAGTTTGGATATTGATTAGATCTAGGTAACTGAAACTTGGGAGTCAAACTGCACATGAAGGCAGAATTTAAAAATTGAGCTGATTTGGCAAATTAAAAAATGTTGAAAACCTTGAAAAATGTTTGTCAGATCAAAAAAGATATGTCTAAATTATTAATCAAATATTATAACATTACTGGATTTCCTCATGATTAACTTATGTAATAATTGTAAATTGATATGCAGATGTAAACACAATGCAGTGATCATGCCTATGTACCTTTTCTTGGTGTTCCCTGATAACATCTTGTGAAACATTGATAATATCTTGCAGAGGAGTACCTTAGTGAGGATATTGTCATCAGTAGAATCAGGATACAGAACATGTCAGTTCAAGTGGCACTCCCTCCCCACTATGTTGTACTCTGAACTTTGATTTTTAAAAATGTATTATTTTAATTTTCATTGTCTTTTAACTGATCTTGTATGTGCCAGTGGGCACTAGGTCCTTACCGGTCACATACTACCCCCTCAGTCCCGGCCTATGTATGAGCTGTGGATAGGATGTTGTAGCCTGGCCTACTCTACACCATATTCTTGGGTATGCCTGCAGGTGCCTGTACCAGTTATAACTCTCACTGGCAGGTACTGTGATATAGCTCTGCCAGGTAGGCCACCAGCCCAGGCTTTAGTGTGCACCTGTGAGTGGTATTCGGCATTGGTCAATCCTAACTACCCCAGGTCTGATCTCCCACAAGACTGGTGCTTCTGTCTGACCTTTAAAGGTTCTTGAGTTCTCACCTCAAAATCAAACCGCTGGGTGGCCCGAGGGCTTCACCTGGGAAACATGACCCAAACTTCACTAGCTGGGACCCCTGCCCTCCGGCCGAATTGACCCATCTGGTTCTGAGCACTTAGACGCCCAAGTCTCCACATCCTGGGAGCAGTCCCGTAGGGTAAGTTGCCTACTCTGCCTCTGAGCATCTAGCAGGTTGAAGGGCCCAAGCCTTAAGGCTTGAGCCATGCCCCTAGGATCAACCTACCCACCTGGCTCCAAGTCCATGGCTGCCTGAGCCACCAACCTGCCACCTGGGAGCCAACCCCCAGGGAAGGCTAGCCCATTTATCTTTTAACAGATTGATTGTGATTTGTAGTTTGAATTTTAACATGATAATATTCCCTTTCTGCCTCCTTCTCTCCCATCCTCCTTCCTTTTTCATCTCTTGCTCTCTTGTTTTTTACTTTAGCCTTGGAGGTAGCATCTTCTAAATTTATATTACAGTAAAATGGCCTAAAAATTCACTGAACAGGAAGTTCAACAAGTCAAAAACAAAACAGCCCTTGTTTAGTGGGAATACAGACAAGGGCTATAAATAATTGAATGGAAAATTGACCATTTCACTCATATGCAGTAAACTTTAAACTAATCACAGATCATTAAAACTGTAGCAGTATAATGTTCTTAACCATTTGTTTAATAAAATTGTGATACTGTTTCTCAGGAGAGTTTGGGGAATAATTTTTTCCGTCTGAGAAACAGCACACACACACACACACACACACACACTCTTCTGTCAGCTGTCTCCCTCCCCACATGCCTGTAATGGCTGAGGCTGAGGCTGTGCAAAGCCAGGAGCTCAATCTTTTGCTTCCACAAGGCTGGTAAGGATTCAAACCCTTAAGACATCATTACTGTCTCTGCGTTAGCAGGAAGTAGAAGTCAGCAGACAGGGCTACAAATCAAACTCAGGCACTCTGATATGGGATGTGGGCATCTTGCTAATTGAACAATAGCCCCTCTGAGAAAAGTTTATACTTTAAGTCAATGTTTCATGTTTGGAGAAAAGTTCAAATACAATATTAGCTAGCAAACAAACTTTTTAAGGCCTCTCCATGAAAGTACAATGGCTTTACAAGGTGTATAGCTGAAACTGTACTGTCTTACTAGCAAAGTCCCAGAAAAAATAGCTCACATGGTGGCACCTTGGAAAACATTGACAGAAATTATTCAGTAAATGCCTGGAGTCTTGGAAAGAGGCCAGCAACTGAAATTTTGATTTTAGAATAATTATATTGCTTTTGAAGTTGACATAAACTATTGAAGCTCTATGAGGCCTCACTACAATAGCTTGTCTCACACTTAGAGGAATTGGAATTAGCATTTGCTTCATATGTGCTTTCATGGGATATTTACTTACAGCTTTCCAGGGCTGGCTTGCCCTATTTCTTTACAACTTTGGTTAAAACTTTTACCTCGGTGTGAATGCAGAAAATCAGATTAGTGTCTATCAACTCTCCTACACTGAGGAAATTGTCCTTAGAAATAATTTAAGTCAGCTCTTTTCATCCCAGTTCTTTCATTCAACAAATTTCTTTTGACTTAAGTATTTCTTGGATCAAATTGACAAATTCCTTCTATGTGCTCAGTTTTGCCTTAGCATTCAATTTACCTCTGACCTCTTATACTTTTTTTCTGGTTATCTACTTGCCAAATCATTCAGCAATTTCCCTATGCAACGATTTTGGCAATGGTATCGTTCAAAGCCATGAGAACTACAAATGAAAATCTAGCTACGATAGGGACAGCATGTCTGCTTCACTTACTTGCTTTAAAGACAGAAGTTCAACTTCGCTTTGAAATAAATGAATAAAATTTTACACTCAGCTTTTCCTTTTTTACTTCTAGTGACTATCTGAACACATTATTGCTGAATTAGAAAAATTAATATATGCAATTATATTATAACTTTAACATTATTTAAAAGCCAAATTATTGAATTTTAAGAAATTTTATTGTTACATGATATTAATCAGATTTTAGTATTTCAGTAAATCAATGTCCAGCTTTTAAATATGAATAGTTTTTCTTTATACAGTTTGAGTATGGTTAAACATTCTTTCAAGAGTCAATTATACTGATTATTTTTAAAGATCTATTGTGTGACAGAGATGGAGAGGGAAATTTTTCACTGGTGCATTTCCCAAGGCATACAACAGCTGGAGCTAGGCTAGGTCAAACCAGGAGCCAGGAGCTCCATTTGAATCTCTCCAAGGGTTGTAGAAACCCAAAGATCTGGACCAGCATGTGATGCCTCCCAGATGCATCAGTATGGAGCTGACTCAGGATTGGAAGAGTCAAGACTTGACCAGCATTTACCACTTAATGAAATTTACTTAAACTTTTGAGACTAAATTTTAATTTTGGTTATTTTTGTGTATAAGCATTTATGAAGCATTTAGACCAAAAAGAATTCACGATTCACATGAAACTGATGAGTTTCCGATATTCTATTTTGTCTTCAATAAAGTATGAGAATTAAGAAGGAAATAAGGAAAGATGAAATTAGAGTTAATATTTTAGATTTTTTCTATTTTGTGTAGTATCAGTTTATTTAAATGAACATTTATAGGATTTTACCAAGTTGCACTTAGTGCTTTCCTAATGAGTAAAAGAAAATAGCCTTAATATGCTTTCTTTTGTATAACCTGCAAGTTTACTTTTAAGTCATTTGTTACTTGGGAAAGCAATTTTCCTAAGACTGTAATATCCCCATAAATTGAATGGCTTCCCTTCATTGCTATTTGTGTTATTATGCTGATTTCTACTATTAGGCAACTTTTGTTTCCTTGTTTTTTACTATATTTACCCATGCAAATAATTAACTTGTTAGCCTCAATGTTTTCCTTTAATGTAATTATGATTAGAATAAAGCAAATCTGTTTTGTTTTCCTTTCCATGACCCAATATAAATTTACTGGTCTCTAAGACTGACAGGAAAATGAGGGAAATCCTGAGCATTATTTTATTTAAATTAGTGTTTATTGGGGTGGTTTCCATAGTTACAAGTAGAGGAGGGAGAATGGGATGATAGAAACCCCTGCAAAACACAGCAAAATAAAGACATAATCAAGTTAGTATGGTCAAGTCAAGAGCTTCAAATAAGCTGGGGACATTCTAAAATCTGACTTTGATCGAAACAATATGACCCAATGAATACAGAAATACTCGAATAATGTGCTTATCTTAAGGGGATTTAGCTCACTGTGTGGCTGATCATGAGAAACCACATTTTATCTAGATATGATAACTTGACACAAACTTAGAAATATTAGTTTACTAAAACTTACACTCCTCCTGTTCCTTCCTTAATCCGTGCATGGAGAATGGGATAAAGATCTTTTAAGTTTTAAATCCTGGGCCCAGTGTCCTGGCCTAGTGGCTAAAATCCTTGCCTTATGGGCCCTGGGGTCCCATTTGCGGGTTGGTTCTTGTCCCTGCTGCTTCACTTCCCTTCCAGCTCCCTGCCTGTGGCCCTGGGAAGCAGTGGAGGACAGCCCAGAGCCTTGGGACCCTGCACCCACCTAGGAGACTTGAAAGAGGTTCCTGGCTCCTGGGTTCAGATCAGCTTAGTTTTCACTGTTGTGAGTACTTGAGGAGTAAACCAAAGGATGGAATAACTCTTTCTTCCTCTTTCTTTTCCTTCTCTCTATAAACCTGTCTTTAAAAAAATTAAAATCCAGCCCTTGAAAGTGACTAAGGTGATTTAACGTGATTACTTCAGACTGATTTAGAATGTGAATCCAGAAAAGAACCATAAGCACACAATTGGGACTTTATTTTTTCACCTACATCAAACCACAGAGAGAGCATAATTTGAAAGTCAAAATATGATTAAAGAAACATCTACAGTGAATAGTGAAAAAAAAAAAACAAAACAAATTATCCAAGGAGACTGGATGCCTGGCAAATCATCAGACAGAGACATGCTTATCTTTCTCTGTACGGACCTGGGCTATGTTGTCCCTGAGGAATGAGTCATCCCAGAGATAGAGATATGAGTAAGTCATGTTGAGTATGATGATTAATTCAACAGTCAGCTGCTTTACAACTGGAACAACAAAGAGGCATAAGTGACGACCATGGGAGTGAAAAGCTGCCAGGTGGGCTAGACTCAAGGTGACATCTGCATCATGACAGGTCTGTTGGACCTCATTACCAAATTTTGGCTCAAATACTTGTTCACTCTAGGGTATTTCAGGAGCTAAGATGGTACAGTGAAGCCAACCGCTGTGTTTTTTGGGTAGCCTTCATCTGAGAGGATGGAAATTAGAAGGAAAGAAGAGACTGTCATGCACAGAACAGGTAGAATGTTAGTGTACCAGAGGTACCAGGGTGTAGCAGAAGATAGGAAAGCAAGTTTAGAGACAAGTAATATTCCCAGGGGCCAAAGGCTTTCTAAGAGCTGCATTATTAAATTATAGGGAAAATAATGTTTATCAGAGTTTATTTTTTCCTCATTAAATATTTTCTTTTTCCATGGTTTTCATAAAAATCACGTATGATCTTCCACATTTGTTGTATACTGTAAAGAATGAAGTGATAGAGTGGTAGGTAAAAACATGACCTGCTTCATTCTCTGTCCATGTATATTGCACCATTGGAAGACTTTAAAGTTACTGATAACCTGGTGTGGAGAATATGAGGGAAAATTTTAAGTGGAGGCTGTTGTCGGTGCTTGAATGTTGGGGAGAAATATTGAGTGTCCTCTGGATCATGCAGAGGGTATGTGAGGAATTAAGTTGGATCAAGATTGAGGTATGATACAGAACTAAATAAGTACCGGTGAACATTTTATTTAGCGCTTACCATATTTCTTTCCAATGATGCTTTACTTGTTTGACAGAAATTATCCTAGTTATACGAAGAAATGTGAATCTACTTTATTCTTAAAGTCTCAATTCACAGTGTTTTTCTAACACTCTTTTTTCTCTAGATATAATTTTAAGTAATTTCTTAGTAATTAAAGGCTTTAGAATTTAATCTTTATGGACCGTTGTAATTATGGACCTATTATTTGTAGCATTCTTTCTAAAAATTGGAAGAAGTAAGCATTCTAAGCTAATTTCTGTCACCTTTATTTCATGTTACTTGGCCTTGGCTTCTTGGTAATGGGGTAAGGTTTTGTTTTTTGTTTTTTTTTTTTTTTGGTTTTCTGATTGATATGTATGTGCATCTCCTTTGTTGTTCAAAAACACATTGAGAAAATTCATTTTCTAATTCATATCCTTTGTGGCCATTATTAGAATTTTACATAGAATCTTATGTAAGTTTTCCCTGGAGGATTTCAATATACTTAGGAAGCAAAAGTTTTTCCTTCTTGAATATATATATATATGTATGAATTCCTTGTGGCCATATGATTATCCTGTAATGGGTGTATGTTCTATTTTCTGCAGAAGTGGCTCAAAATCTGCAGTTTATATACCCTTAGGGACTGTGAATATCATGAGATTTTGTATTTTAATGCAAATTTTGTCTCTGAATTCTGAAGAGTCTATCTATAGCAATTATTACATTATCAAAGGTACTCATGACCCAAAAAAGAGAAAAGTTTTACAACAAAATGCTGTGTAGAGTTTTTGCAGTATTCATTAGGAAAAGGCCAAGATGGTTAAACATGGGATTTAATTAATCAGACAGCTACATTGTAATAATGGAATTTGAGGCTGTTTGAGGCAGAACAAAAAATAGTAGGAGGAAGGGTTGGTTTAAGTTGACTCTGATTTCCTTTGGTCAGTGTTTTCATTTAGGTGCAGTTGTTCCCTATTCCTTAGCAGTGTTTCTTGAAATACTTCATTTTGTTGCATGGAAATTGATATTATTTATTTCAGAGATTAATTGAAAAGTATTAAATATATGCTATTATTATTTCTGTGTGTGCAAAAGAGAAAGAGAGAGAGAGAAAGACACCTATTAGCTTCTTCAAATGCCAGCAGTGGTTTGGATTGGGCCAGGTCGAAGTAGGAACCAAGGACTCAGTCTAGGTCTACCTTTTGGGTATCAGAGTCTCAATTCTATAAGCCAACACTGCTGTCAGAGCCTAAAGAGGAAGCTGGACTGGAGAGCAGGAGCCAGATTTCAAACCCTTGACAGGGATGTATGTGTGATAATGGACTCTTTTAGCACATTGCAATTGCTCAGTTCTAAATATGCCTCTGTTAAAAAAAAAATCTGAGAGTTGATTGTATTTTTTCATGTTAAAGGGAAGCTTGAGAACACTTACCTGTTCTTATCCAACTAATTTTTCACTCTCCACATCTATTTTTTTAACGTTTATTCATTTTTATTCATTCAAAGTTAGATATACAGAGAGGAGAAGACAGAGAGGAAGATCTTCCATCTGATGGTTCACTCTCCAAGCAGCCACAATGGCTGGAGCTTTGCCAATCCGAAGCCAGGATCAGGACCCTCCTCTGGGTCTCCCATGCTGGTTCAGGGTCCCAAGGCTTTGGGCCATGCTTCACTGCTTTCCCAGGCCACAATCAGGGAGCTGGATGGGAAGCGGGGCTGCTGGGATTAAAACGACTGCCCATATGAGGTCCCAGTGTGTTCAGTGTGAGGACTCTAGCTGCTAGGCCACTGTGCCCGGTCCCTTTCCACATATATTGTGAGTATCCTTGAATGAGTTTCCTTACTATGTTTGTGATTACTGTTGCCTAAGTTAAGATTGTGTTAATCAGTGGCTTTCCAACTAGCTTTCTATCCTCTGTGAATCCGTCTATCATATATATATTCTATAATTCATCCCTCCCCCCATACCTTCTCATGCTCTTAGTCATGGGACCAAGATGTAGTATTTGTCATGGGTCAGAGTATTAAATGATTCTGCTGAAAACAGCAACAGTACCCCTCAATAATAACCAGTATTTGTTAAGCAAATGCTCTGAAATGACTTTGTGCTTTGCTCATTTGAATTTATTTGTTAGGGCCTAGCGTGATAGTGTAGTGGTTAAAGTCCTTGCCTTGAACACACTGGGATCCCATATGGGCACCAGTTCTAATCCCAGCAGCCCTGCTTCTCATCCAGTCCCCTGCTTGTGGCCTGGGAAAGCATTTGAGCATGGTCCAAAGGCTTGAGATCCTACAACTGCTTGGGAGACCTGGAGAAGGCTCCTGGCTTCGAATTGGTTCAGTTACAGCTGTTGCGGCTGCTTGGGGAGTGAATCATTGGACGGAAGATCTTCTGTCTCTCTTCCTCTCTGTATATCTAACTTTGAATGAATAAAAAAATAAATCTTTGAACATTTTATTTTTAAAAAATTTATTTCGGTTTGAAAGTGAGATTTTACAGACAGAGAAGGGGAGACACAGAGGTTTTCCACCTGCTAGTTCAGTCCCCAAATGGTCACAACTGACAGTGCTGAGCTAATCAGAAGCCAGGATCCAGTGATTCCTCTGAGACTCCCTTGTGGATGGAAGAGCCCAAGGTCATGTGACATCCTCCATTGCTTTCCCAGCTGAAAGAAGGGAGCTGGATCAGAAGTGGTGTCACGAGTATTAGAACCAGCATCCACATGAGATGCTGAGGCTTGCAGACGGAGGATTAGCATGTACACCACTACACTGTCCTCACATATAATACATTTAGTGTATGAACCAATTGCAGTACCATATCCATATGACAGAGGTGTTATTAGACCTATTTTATTAAGGGACAAGGGAATAGAGAACTTCAGAATTAACGTAGAAAAATGAGTCAAAACCCCAATTTTTCTTTGCCCATATGGTGCCATTTCTGTGCCAGAAATGTTCATTCTACTCCTCCACACTGCAATTCTTTGAAAACAAAACCCGGGTATTACCTTCCATTGACATTTTCTGGCATCTTTCCCTAATGTGACTTATTTGGCTTTTATATATCTTTCTGACGGGTCTTGTGAAAATCTCTGTTTTAATATTTTGGATACTATCCTAACAAATCTATTAATTTACTTACTGATTCAGTCTATTAATTTACCAAATCTGGTCATTAGTATTCTCTGGGGACTTTATTTGTGAATTTGTTCAAGTGCTAGATTCAGTTATATTAGCAGATCTGATTATGAAGTATGATGTCCTGACTAGCATCATTAACTTCAGCTGTGGACTATTAGAAATGTAAATCCTCAGGCCCCACTCTAGATCCACTGAATCAGAAAATCTGGGGGTTAGAGTTCAACAATTTGTGCTTTGTTTGGCCTTTCAAGTAATTTTGATTTACTTCAGAATTTGACATATGTTGTTTTAGAATCACTTATGCATTCAAGACTGATTTCTGAAGCATTGAACCATTTCTTCTATTAGAGTCATTTGTATTACTGTTAAGAGATGTAAAGTGGCCCCATCCCTGAAAAGTGCCAGTAATAGGCATTTATAAGTTATGTCTGGCAACATCAACAGTTTTGTCAATGTAAATATGAATAGGACATGTTCAGCTCAATTATCTTGACGAAAGGCTTTTTAGATAACATCCTTATTAATTATGAGTAGATGAAAATATTGCAAAACTGTATACTAGTGACCATTGATATCTACATAGATTAATTTCAGGCCTGCTTCTCTGAGTAATCTAACTGTGATATTATTCAAGTTTCCTGAATTCCCATCAGGCAATGGATATTTATCAGCTAATGTGAATGTCAGTGATGCTTATTTCATTTCTTCTCATGAAGAGCACTCTATAATTTGCAATTTTTACACATTTAGAGGTTGAAACCAGATGCAACTTTTTACATTGGAGTAGATAAGTAGACTTGATGGAGTGGCATCTTGCCTTAGGTAAAATTTTTAAGATTTGACTTGATCTTAGCAATATTCTTTCTGGATAAGTCCTTTGTCATGATAATAAAACCTCAAATTTGAATTAACCAAAGGCATTGAAAATATTGTCTTATAGGAAAACTTGGCTTTGATGCCTACTTATGTGTAAATAGCAGCTTTCTTCATCTAAGACATTTTCATTTCATTTAAATCATCAAAATAAAGGGATCAGTTTTTATTTAGTTCAATATTATGCAGCAAATGTTTCATTCCTAATCCCGTACTTGTCTGGGTAATGATTCTCCTACACATACCTGTCTATTCCTCCCTACTCTACGATAATTAAGATTTTCTGTTAGTGCTTAGAATATGATATTGTACTACACTGTTCGCTCATTCACCTTTCTGATAACATAATCTCACTGGAAAGGTAAGAATTGTAGTTTGTGAATCTTTCTATTTCCCTTACCTCATATACAGTTATTAACTGTTGCTTGTTATAGCAATGATGCAAATCTGTGATGTAAAAAGCAATGTATTTTTCCTGTTTATAATTTTGGGCTAGCTGCTTCCACATTGCTGTGGCCAGGCTCCTAGGGGCCTGGGGCCGGGGGCTTGCAGGAGACTGGGGGATTGGTGCCAGTGGGGACATGTGGGGACTTGGGGGCTCATGCTCAGGCAGGTGGAATGAGCCTAGACTTCCGTCATGTGCATGTTCTTAGGCTGAGAGGGGAGGTGAGAGGGTTTGGGAGCCCAGGGTTAACATGCTGGCATGGTGTGCTAGTGGACCAAGCTGGGAATTCATGCATTCCTGGGAACAGAGACTGTAGATTGTTCAGGGAAAGGGCAAGGGAATGTAGGTGAGGGAGGACCATTAAGGGAGTGTGTTGCAGGTAAGGAATGACTTCTGAGGGACTCCTATCACAAGGCCACTTTACTTGCAGATAAAAGAGGGTGGCTGATACAGAGCAATTAGGAGGGGGGAAGCTGCAGGAATTTCATTGGTCAGACTGATTCACCAGTCCACTCTGGAGACCTGAGCTGGGCTTGTTAGCATGGATCATACCTGCCACCACTCATAAGTGCACAATAAAGACAGAGTTGGGGGTCTACCTGGCAGTGCTAGACCACACCTACCAGTGTGGTTGGTAGGTGACCACACCTACCAGTGAAAGTTGGAACAGGGAATGGGTAATGGTAGGCTGGGCCATGACACTAACCAGAACATGAGAGAACTAGGTCTGGGGTGAGGGTCTGTGGAGGATATGTGGGCCGACCCTTTTGAAACTGCAATTTCTACTGGTTGGTTCAAGAGCTGCGAGTAGTGGCAGGTTGAGCTAAGCATGATCATGGAACCATCCAACACTCATCGGTACCGAGGTTGGGAACAGGCCAAGCTGATCCAGGCTGTGGCATCCACAGGTTCACCCGAGAATAGGGAGTTGGGTGAGCTGGGCCACAACATCCACCAGCTAATACAAACACCAGAATGGAGGGGTCATACTATGCTGCTTAAGGGCCTAGAGCCCACCAGCACATGTAAGATCTGGATCTGAGAGTGGGCCTGGTGGGAGAATTTGGAGAACTCTGGTCAGTGAACATGTGATTTAGGCATAGGGGCTGGTCAGGCTGGGCAAGGTAACTCCACTCGTTGGCAAGTGTGTGGGTTAGTTCTTGGACAGGGCTAAGCCAACCTTACTTACTTGCATGTGCAGGAGCCAGACTAGAGTGTGGATCATGCTGGGCTATACTATCATACCTCCTGGCTTGCACGAGCCAGGAATAGGAGAAGACTGGGCATGGATATGCTGCAACACTCACCAGTGAGAGTTGGGACTGGGGATGGGCCATGATATGTCAGGCTGCAGCATCAGTGGCAAAGGCCAAGATGAAGGATGGGTTATGCCCAGCTTGGTCACGTGCAAACACGTAATGAGTGGTTACTGGCTCATGCAAGATCTGTGGCTGGGAATATGCCTATTTGTGCAGCTAAGGGGATGGCCCAGCTGGATTGTGGTTCTCATTGGTGAGTGCAAGAACTGGAATGTGGGTTGTGATTAGGGCTGGACATGACTTCAGTGTCCCTCAGTAAAGGTGTTGACTAGGTCTGGGGTATGCCAGTCTGGGCCAGACTCTAGCATCCATTGGTGCTCATGAAAGCTAGGGCAGGTGTAGGATGGAGTGGGCTAGGTATCAGTATCTGCTGAACCACATAAGAGCTGGGTCTAAGGGTAAACCAGATATGACTTGGCTGTAGCATGTAACAGTAAGAACCAAAATGAGTGTGAGCTGATTGGGCAAGGCCACTGTTCCTGTCATTACAGAAGATGGACTAAGTCAGTCTGGGCAAGGATCTTCCAGTGTGTGTGAGATCTACCACTGGGAGGATACCTGGTAGAGAAACTTGGGGAACTCCTCTGTCAGGACACAGTCTTTGTAGGTGAACACAAGAACCAAAGATGGGAGCAGCCCAGATCAGGCCAGGTTATGGTAGTCACTGGCATATGTGTGGGTCATGTCTGGGGGCAGGCTAGTCTGGACCAGTTTATAACACCAGTGGCAGATGTGTGAACCATGATGGGGTGCAGGACAGGCTGGATTAGGTTGCAATACCAGCCAGTTCACATTAGGACTTGGATTTGGGGCTGGCTGGGCTTTGCTAGACTACAGCACCTGCTGGCAAATGCTGTGGCAAATGCACCCATGCCAGACTGGACTGTAGCTCTCACCATTGCTTGTGAGACCTGGTGGTGGGGAGTGTAAGCCTGGTAAAGGGGCTGTGAGGGCTGCTCTGATGGACTACTGCTCCCACTGGTGAACATGAGAACTGGGATTGGGGGCAAACCAGACCAGGCATGGTTACAAAACCTGTTGGTCTACATGTGAACTGGGTTAGAGGGTAAGCCAGGCTGGGTTAAGTGACTGTACCCACTGGTACAGATTAAGTGCAGGCTGATTGGCCTTGCCACAGCATCAGCTGGCAAGTGCTGGGACTGGGGCAAATCCTGTCAAGCTAGACTGCAGAACCACCTAAAGAATGGGAAAGGGCCCAGTAGGTAAACTGTGGGCACCTCTCTGATGGGTTCCAACTCCCACTGGTAAGCATGAAAACCAGAGCTGGGGGCAGGCCTGGCAAGACAGATGGTAGCCACTGGCATGAGAGTGGGCTGAATAGTGGGATCGGCTGGGTTGAGTTAGGCTCTAATGGCCATTTACTTGTATGAGAGCTGAATGGGATGTGGGACAGACTGGACCATTCTGCTGTAATACTGGCAAGCACAGGAACCAGAGCTAGGGACAGGCCTAATGGGGGTTATTGAGGATCATTCTGACTAGTCTGCAGCCTGCCCTGTTGTACATGAGGGCCAAGTATGCAGCTGCCAGGGTTGCGTTGGGCTGGATCATCCATTGGTTTGTAAGAGATGGGGCTGAAGACAGAACTGACCCAGCAATTGCAGCTAACAATGTGCGTGTAGGCTGATGTGGGTGACAGACTGAGTGGGATGCTGTATTGGCAAGCACACACAAGAGTCAGGTCTAGGATCACTTCAGAGGAGGTTTCTTTGGGGATCCCCCAACTGAATCATTGGACTCAAAACTCCAACCATGGGAAGAATCACAAGATCTGTGGTCTGATCGTGGGGTGTATGTGTCAGAACTGGACCTCCTCAGTGGCTTAGATGGAGTAATGGATGGCATGAATAGATGCACATGGAGGAAAAGGCAGTCATTTGGGCAGAGGAAATCTCATAGCAGCGGATGGAGGGCAGAACAAATTGGTTGACTACCCCAGCCAAGCAATGAGCAAATATCTGGGAGAATGAAGACTCTTAAGTTGGACCTTGGAGGGATTCCCTCATCCTTGGATTAGCGAGATTTAACAGCATTTCAGAACTGTTGAAACTTCTTGAGCAGAACCCTCAGAGTATGCCACACACAGGGACCCTTGGATGACTTTGGGTAGCTGTTCCTCATCCAGGTACTCAGTGGGAGGTTGGGTGTGGCTTCTCCCCTTGTTTTCTCCCTGCCCCAGATGCAGGAAGAAGGAAAAGAAAACTTTGAAATTATGGTCTCACCCATTTTCTTCTAATCCTCAACCCATCCTACTGTAATCAACTATATAAGCATAAAAATAAAATGTGAAAAAAAATTGGTTACAAATTTGATTTAAATGATAAGATTTCATAATTTGTTAATGAATAATACAATGTAATTTTAACTAAGTTCAGTGATAAACAAATACTTTTTGTATTTCACTGGTGTTCAGTAGGATAATATGAAAGTCTCATGCCCCTTTTACCTTACAATAAAGTAAAATAATCTGAGCTATAAATTCTGTATTTTAGGTTAAGTACTATTAAGCTCATGAATGTTCTCAAAGCTCTGTTTACATTTTTTACATTAAGTAAAAAAAAATGGAGTATATCTAAGGATAAGTCAACATATCATATCTTACAAAGGAAGGTCGTAAATTTCCATTTCAACTTCTATCAGTGTTTTTACCTTTGTTTTTCACTTGTCTACCACAGGCAATGCACACAATGAAAATGGATGACTTACATTATATAAGAGAATCTACTTTTTCCTTTCAGAGTGTCAGTATTTTAGAAAAGTATTAATAAAATAACCAAAATAATAATATTCTTACAGTGGCATGCAAATATAGGCTCACAGATGACGTCAATGTGAAAACACTGAGAGTGCTGATTCTGAAGTTATCAAAAATTTAGCAGGTAGATAAATCTGTAAGAATAGAACCAGAATAACAAGGATGAACTATACTTTGCGTGTCAGGAAGTGAACTGAATTGAGGGAGGATAACTGAATCTCCATTTGGATATATTTACTTTCCTGTGAGGTCTGTCATTATTTTCATTTTCCTGGTTGGGATCCATCATTAAGCTTAAAATTTTTTTCCTATAAACCATAAATGCTATCTATTACTTCTACTACTGCTACTACTAATATTACTACTACTACTATTAATAATAATAATAATAATTGCAGGGATTGAACCCAACTCATTTTTGTAAGGCTTGTTCAGTGCTTCATTTCAGTGACAGCAGGGTTAATGTTTGACTTAAGTTTGATGTGACCCTATACAATTATTGAATCTCAGTAGGTTCATTGCCCTGCATCCTGTATTCTTGCTTTCCCAACCCCAGGTAGGTTCACTTCTAAAGAAACATCCAAGTACCTGTTTGTTACTCAGTACCAATATAGAAAATCTCAAATTATGCAGAATCACTCACTTCTTTTCATGTTGTCCTACAGGTTCCACCTTTTCCTGTTCTAAAGAACAACATGACAGAGTTAGGTCCTTAAATCCTAGTAAGTGTACTTCTTTACCACGTAAAGCTCCCCAAAAGTAGCACTATAAATGAAAATTTGATTCTTAGTTTGAATTTAAGAATAACCTAAGAAGCTCAGCTTATTATAAAGATGATACTTTTGAGGAATCTTTATTATCATGTTATTGATTGAAATTAATGTACATTTTGCCTTCAATTTAAAATTTAGTTTTAAGTCAAAGAAAACATTGCTTTCTCATGGGTGTTTTCTTTTGATCTTCTGAGAAGATGTGTAACTTACAAAAGGAGAGGATAAATTGTATCCCAGAAATTGTAAACTTGGGTTTCTAGGCCAATATGTCTAATAGAATCATTTCGTTGCTTTTCACAATGTTCACTGTTATCTTTTTTAAAATTAGTGGGTAGCATTAAAGAACAAGCAATTTCACACAAAGATATAGATTTCTGGATTGTTTTGAAAATATCAGATGACTATTCGGGGCTTGTTTTTTCTCTAAAAAGAAACTTGATGAAAGTGTGATAACACCACTTTCAAAGGGGATACGTACTTTAACTGATTGGCAAGAGTCTCCAATGTTTGTATTGTTTCTCTCATTCTGAAAATTTCCCCATTTCCCCCCTACCGTTGTTTGTTATTCCTGTTTTCCCAGCTAAAAAATTAGAATTTTAATGTCACAATGTTATAAAATGTTTTCTATTGACTGTATATCATTGCCTTAAAAATTAACTATAATTGGTGTAGAATTGGGAATTTGGTACATTATAGGATAAAGTGGTATTCTTAGTAATAGTATTAACTCAGAATGAAAGCTCTAATTAGGTTTATATCATTTAGAAAAAGCTATTCTCTATTGTGTATCTCATTCTTGGTGGCTTTTTTGTTTTTTATTGTCAGTGTCTTCCCTGTAGGTGAGCGTTTGGAAAGGGAGGCAAGTTTCAACACTTCCTACCTCCTCAGGTGTGTTACAGGAGCAATATGGAAATGGTTTGCATATTCAAAGGCAGGCCTTATAGCCGTGGTGCATGACTCTGAAAGCATGTTACTGAGTTTGTAAGGGATGAAGTTATTAAAGGCTTAAAAAGATATCTACTTTGATTTCTATTCACTTATTTCAAAGTATAGAAGTAGCAAAAGCAGCCACATCCACAGGAACTCCAATTTACCCATTTCTCCTTATAATGCAAAAAAAAAAGGCAGTAAAGCATGAAGCTGGTTTTCTGTCCTCTACAGTTGTAGGTATGGGGAAACTCCAGGATTATTATTTTTTTTCCTTTAAGAACAGATTTGATATTCCTGATGCCATAATTTTATTTTTCCCAAATGTTAGATGCGAAAGCAAGCTCTGTGTGTGTTTGTGTGTGTGTGTGATTTAACCCATAGACTTGACTTCTCTGAAATGGAAGTTATATATTTTATGTATATTTATGTGAATCTTGCTTATTGCAAGTTCAAACTTCTGCTCTGGGATGTTTGTAAGAATTGGTTTTGTTGTATGTTAGACATATGCAGTTGTGCATATTTAATGGATCCGTGAAGCAGCTAATGCAAGTAAGTCATGTTAGTTCATAGATGATAGCCCTTTATATAATATGATCATTAAATACATGATAGTGATATCAAAAGCTCATTTGTTTTTTTCCCTGTCTCATATTGAAATAATAGCATTTGTTATAGAAGAATTGTAACTTTCACATTTCAGCAGATTGGAGCACAGATTATGTCCCATCCTTTTGTTATTAAATGGATTTTTCCCCAAGTGAGTGATTGCCTCTCTTCCGGGCTCATCTAGTACCATGTGGAATTCTTTTTTCTTGCAGCTGTTTTCCAATATAAAATTCAGCACCCATCACATTCTTTCCCAGCCACAAATGAACACAGAGTGCTTTCTGCATTATTCTGTGATTAGGCCTTTTTACTGAACCAAAGTAATCAAAATATATCCAATAGTCTATCCCTTGGGTCATTCTATCAAGAAAAGTAGGCACATGACAATATTGTTTGAGCTCACCTTTATGAGTCAGCTTAGGTTGTTAGACTACAGTAACATTCAATAACATTCAACCTCACACTCATGGTGGGTTATAAAAACAACAAAGCCTCATTGCTTGGGTTGCATATCAATCATTGGTCCTTGCTTAGGGTTGTTTCATGGTGTTATTATTCTTGCAGCTTTGTCTATAAGCTTCTTTATTTAGGGAAGAGGGAAAGAAGAGAGATGCTAGATTTGCAATGACTTTTAAGGCTTCTCCTCAGAAGTGGCATGTATAATTTGCAGTCTCACTTCACTGCCTAGATAAGTTGCATGGGCAAGCCTGTTATCAGCAGGATAGGGAGCTACATTGATCCAGAGAGAAGAACACGGAATATTTACTCAGGGTACATAGACTTTTGAAACTTTCAATGACAGAGAATCCTGATTTACTGAAAAGAGGGAAAAGGACATTCAGATGGAATGAAAACAGTTTCAATAGTCAGGGGGTAGTGATTAGCAGTAAATATGTTGTGTTCAGTATGTATAGCCTTTTAGGAAGGAATAGGAAAGAAGCTGGCTTAAGGGGGAAGGAAAACGAGTTTAATGTGATGGGCATGGTGGGTGATCAGTGTTTAATATATGTATTTATCTGTATTATCTTGAGGGTAGACAGTGTATCCTTTTGGGCAAAGTGAGCCTGATTATGATGTAATGGGGGCCTGTTCTTCAAGCCTAAGTGCTCTTTTCTGTAAGGTAACGAGTAGATGCCACCATACATATCCTGTGGCCTGCGTTATGGGTGGAGAGCCTGCATTAGGGGTCTGGGGCTTGTAAAGAAGGTTAACTGCTCCCCATTGAGGGATGGACTCCTGGATTCTAGACATTGCTTATTTGGGTGAGTGAGACAGAATGTAGGAGCTTTGTGTTTCTCTATCTGTCCCTAAAAAATAAAAATTCTTTTAAAAAAGTCCTTCTTAGAGTTAAACTTCCTAGTGCTCTTATTATCAATTTAGGTATAATTACTTTTTCTTTTAGCCCAGATAATTTTCAGTATAATTTGTTCAGAAAGCATCAACTGTGCACAAAGCATTAAGATATTCTAGAGTCCTCACAATATTATATAGATAGTACTAGGATTACATGCTGGTGAAATAATACTTGTTATGATGATAGCAATAAAACATAGACTCTTATGACAGAAATTTGATGATCACAATAAGTTTGAGGTATATTGTTTTAATCTTTCTGAAAGAAGGAAACTGGAGACAATGTAAACGTTGAGACTCTACAGAGTATTTGAGAAGTTCAACCTGTATAACAAAAAGGATACAAAAAGCTGAAGGAGTCAAATATATTTCTTCACTGTTAGAGGAAAATACTAATTTTTGAGGATGAAGACAACTGGGGAAGCTTTCCAACAAAGGTCAGCTGACCAGAATGGCAGGAGATAAAAATGAACAGGTGATAAATTTGTTAGACATGTTTCTCTCCCTCCAATAATACTGTGAATGCCTTTGAAGAGGATAGAAGGAGACAAATGAGGAAAGTGAGATAAGCATATATTTTTTTTTGCATTTTTCTTCCCATTTTTTTATTTTTGACAAACTTTACATAGTTAGGGTAAAAAGGCTCAAGGACTACAGGAAAGCAGGCAAGACCATTATCTCCACATTTTTTTTTTCCTGTATCTGGGGGAAAGGTGGAGACAGAAGGAGAAACCCCACCCAACCTCCCACCCATCCCAGGTCCCCAATGCGGGGCATACCCCGAGGGCCTTGCTCAAGTGGTTTTAACAGTCCAACAGCTATGAACTGCTGCCAAGCTTACCATTCCAAGCATGAGGTCGCTGCAGAATCCACTGATTGACACAGTCCACTTTATAGTCTCCATTTGCCCAGTTTTCACTGCCAACATATGACTGAGGTAGTTCATTGATTTGTTCTGTCTTCTATCATGGTATCCTCTGCAGGTTCTGATAGACTGCCATATGCTCCATGTGCACCTGGTTATGCTCTCCACTGCTCAGTCTGAGCCTCTTAGGAGGCTTGGCTATGGTACTTGCACTCCATGGGTTCTCTCAGACCATGGGTTCTGAGTCCGGAAGTTTAATTGGAGAGATCCCAAAAGAAACCCTGTCTGAGGTGATGCCAGACCAGACCCCTGTGTGTACCTGCAAGCACAGGGCCCGGCATAGTCCATTGCCCCAATCAGCTGGTGGTTGCAATTGCTGCGTTGGTTCTGCCTCCAGCCCTGTTCCCCACTGGAACCAATGGGTGTTGCGGTCCAACCCGACCCTACCCAGTACACACTCGGCCCTCACATAAACCAGTGGGAGCTGCAGCCTAGTTGGAGACCCATAATAACCCCAGCAGGCCTGCCCCCTGCCCCGGCTCCCGTGCCTGCCAGCATGTGCGGCACACTAGTCCAGTCTGTCTCACATCCCTTTTAGTCATCACACACGGTAAGGGGAACCGAAGCCTAGTTTAACCCAACCAACTCCACCATCCAGCCCACAAACACGCTGTTGGGGATAAGCATATTCTTAATGTGTTTGGAATTCTGATAGTATGTGTGTTTATGTTGGATGTGGATCTAGGTCGTGAAGAATGGGATGAGGAAAATGGATTATTAGAACGAAGAAGTGGAGGACCCATAGGAACATCAGACAACACAGTGAGGGATGAAGGAAGAACATGTAATAGAGTGTTGCAGGTGATCACCATTTGGGATCATAGGCACTAAGAGGTCTGCCTTGCATAAGTGAATGCTAGGAAAAGAGGAAAAAACACACAATGACACATAATTGTCTTTTTTTCAAAAAATTTTTTATTTGAAAGATAGTGTAAAGAAGGAGAGGAAGAGACACAGAGAGACCTTCCATCTGAAGATTCACTAATCAAGTGGCTGCCACAGTCAGGGCTGAGCTAGAGCATGGCTACTAGCCAGGAAATTCGTTTGTGCCTCTCATATGAGTGCCAGGGGCCCAAGCACTAGGGCTATTTCTGCCTTTCCTAAGTTGATAGAGTATGAAAGACATTAAATGGCAACCGTGTGAGATGCCAGTGTCTCAGGCGGTGGCTTTACCTGCTGTGCCATAATTCCTGCCTCACATAAATATTCTAGAAAGTTTTTTTGTCAATCAACAAAATATTTATCTTGGCATTAGTTATTTCCTATAATCCATCTTGGGTAAACAAACTGAAAGAAGTAAGAAATACCTGTTGTTCAAATCCTTGTCGTTCCATGACTAGAACTTTGCATCTCAGTTCTAATGCTTAATGTAACTGGCTCCTTATTTATTATTGTTAAAATGTTCCCATGTAAAAGATTAGGAAATGCCAGATCCTTCCATTTAGGGCAGGAAGGTCTTTAACATTTATAAATCATTTTCAGTAGGTAACACTTGTTCTGTTTTAATGTTAGTACTGTGAAAATATTAAATGTAATCATATTATTATGATTACAGATTTGCAAATGAGAAATATGAAAGTTAATGAAAGACTGGGTAGTTTTTCTTTCTTTTTAAAAATTTATTTATTTGCTTGAAAGAGTTACAGAGAAAGAACAGAGACAGAAATAGGTCACTTTGACCATTGGTTCACTGCACCAAATGGCCACTGTAACCAGAGCTGGACCTGGTTAAAGGCAAGAGCTTGAAACTCCATTGGATCTCTCACATGAAGGGCAGGACCTTAACTGCTTGGAGCATATTATGCTGTTCCGAGGCACAATGGATCAGTGGTGGAACAGCTGAGACTTGAAGTAGCATTCATATGGGATAATATATACTTCAGGCCATGGCCTAACACTCTATACCACAGTGCTGGCTGCATAGATAATTTTGGAAAAGATGCACAAAGTAGTAGAGCCAAAAGTGATGTCAGTGTTCTCTTTCTTAAAATTCCATTCTTATTCTTTACTATATAAAGAACTAAAAACAAAGTGTTCTTATTAAAGTTCATGTATATAATTAGAAGGATTTTAAATGTCAAGGATACAGTAACTCACACATTCATAGATAATTAACATAGTTGGTAGAAATGGCAAGAAAACAGCAGTCAGAGAAGCAAAATTTCTCTCTCTTTAAAAATATTTTTATTTGGAAGGAAGAGAGAGAAGAAAAGACAGAGAGGTCTTCCATCCACTAGTTCACTCACCAAATGGCTGCAAATGGTCTGAAGCTGGGAGCCAGGAGCTTCTTCCAGGTCTTCTAGGGATCTAAGGACTTGGAACATCCTCTACTGATTTTGCAGACCATATGCAGGGAGCTGGATCAGAAGTGGATCATCTGTGACACTAACCAGAGCCCATATGAGATGCCAGCACCACTTGCTAAGCCATTGCACTGGCCTGATGGAAGTCACATTTCAGTATGGCACATTTCCCTAAAATTTGCCTGATTTTCTCATTATTTTGTCCTAAGATACTTCTTGTTATTGTTAGTGAGTGTTATGGTGGAGTATGAGGTCATTGGAAAGCAATGGCACACTTCCCAGAGCTTACCCTTGCTCTAGCATAAGCTATCTCATTCACCACATTTGTGGGGCCATACACCTTGCATGCAGATTGTGTTGGGAATTATTTGGAAACATTGAGAAAGTACAGATGTAGCATCTATTAGTTCTATAAGGAATTTTATGTCTGGTAAGTGATGATTGGATTTTGTGTCAAGGCAAGGTTAAGCTTAGTATCATAAAGGCAAAGGAAATGTTTATAAGAAATTATTGCCTAAAATATTTGTGATATTTTCCTGATATTGAAGGAATATTGAGATGGAAACAACTCTATGAGGAGTATAGCTGTTAAAGGACTAATAAAGCATATTCTTTGGTGAAAGTTACATATAAGTTTGAGACTAATCATCTCTTTGAGGACTTCGGAAGCAATGACATTGATAGAAACTGAAGAGCAGAGGTCCATGGATGTCATATATATTTACCTGTGAGATGAACTAAAAGGTGAAGCAAGGTGGAATCTTATTACCACGTGTGTTCTTCCCCCTGTCTGTTCCTATCCACTTGCAGGATTGATAAGACAACCATTCTTACCCGGATAGGGTTTACTTATGCTCAGAATCATTTTAATGTTTATCTTGAATTTGGAGACAGTAGGAGCCTTAGAAATGACTCACTGAAAAAAAAATGGATCTAGTCCAGCATACCCAAAATGGATTGTGTTAGGATCTTTCCAGATTCACATTGGATAGAATGGATCAATTTGTTACTCTACTTATGGAGGCAGGAGCCTATGAGGAACATCCTGACTAAAATAGATTCTTTTTTGGTTTAAATAGAATGCCAAATAGAATTGGCAGTGCTTCCTTGAAAATTAATTCAAAGCGTGCCTAACTATTTTAATGGCTACATTTACATTACATATTCCTTCTGAAAAAGAAAATGCCAAACCACGTAATCATACTGCAGTAATAAAAAAGTATTTTATGTTTGGTGTAATAGCATGCATTTATGAAACACTGCTTTGTGCCAGGCACTGTCCCAAGCCTTAATATGTATTAACTCATTTTATCCTCACAATAATCCTTCGAGGCAAGCACAATTATTATTATTCCTCTTTTATAAATAACAAAAGTAAAGCTCAGAGAAATTAAGATTTACCTAATTACATAGCAGCATGAGCAGGAGACCTCAATTTAGCATAGGTAACCTGATTTAGAACATGCTCTCATAACATCATGTTGGGCTGCCTCTCTGAGCACACATTACCTGTATGCTACATTTATTTTGCTGCTATAGTACATTATTCGACCAATGAACTTTTCACTGTTCGTCATGTAATTATAGTCATTGGACTGCTTGTTCAATTCTGTTTGCTGCCTTGAGAATACTTTCATTTCAGAATATATCCTAAAGAAATGTACATACTGGAAATACAATCTGAAACAAAGCAGGAGACAAGTTGGTTATGTAAATCTTCCAATGCAACACACATTATTGCTGCAGTTCCAATCTTATTTGTTATCATTAGCCTCCAGGGTTTTATATGGTCTGTCTTACTGTTTAAGTTGATACCTTTAACAGTTGTTCCAGTGTGGTGTTCCAACATTGCAATTCTGCTTCTAGTTTTAGATCCCTGATGTACATGTTAAGGGACATATATAGACTACATTTCTGATACTTTATTGGAAAGATTCATTAGTAGTGTTGTGTATTGCAAGTTGAAACTTTATATTCAAGAATTAATTTCCATTCCAAGTACAGAGTTTGTTAGCAATTTTATTATTGGTAGTTATTTAATTTCTTTGTGTTGCCCGTTCCCAATCTGTGAAATGGAGATATACTCTCCGTCTTCAGTTTTTATGAGGATTGAGTTTAGAAAACATGAGTACTTATCAGGTATCAGGTACTCATTAAAAAGGCAATAGTCATAATAACATTAGCAATGATAACTGTGAGCTAGTATATCAAATTCTACTAATTGTCAGATATTGATAATATTTAAGGCTTTGATTTATAATGGCACAAACCGGCTCATAAAAAGAATTTGATTTGGATTAGAACATTAACCGTTTTTAAAGTCTTCCTAATCTCTTTGGCTATAGATCCTTTCCAGTGATCCCATACATTCTTTTTTAAAACATTTCACTCAATTTTTGTGTTTAATTTTTTTCTTGTATACGTATAACTATGAGCTATCAGAGAATAGATTGAGACCAATTAATCTTTATAGCTACAGCATCTGGCAAAGTGTTTGCTACAGAACAGATACTGATTAAATTATTCTGTAAGAAATAAATAAAATACAGTGTAGGCATCGTTTGGAAAACTATACTGGGGTGGAGAGGTATGAATATCAGCTCAGTGATAATGCATTTGATGATTCCTAATGACATGAAGGGAAAAATACTTTGGATATTTTGTTTTCCTTTGTTTGCCCTGAAGAGTAGTTCAATGGGGGGCATTAATGCCAAAATAATATTGTGGGGTTTTGGGGATAACTACATCTGTTTGTTTTGGAAGTATATTAAAAGGACAATTGATACAATCAGCAAAAATAGTGTATAATGCTCCAAAGAATAAGCTTCTTAAGTTTTGAGAACATAAAATAATTTTTATTTAAATTGAGTTATTGTATTTCCTCAAAGGTTGATCAATGATAGTTCTTTCTGTAGTGTAGATAATTGATTATTCAAATGCTTGGCAAATGATTTATAATCCAAGTGATAAAGATTGAGTGTTTCATCTGGTAAAAATGAAGCTACAGGGAAAGAAGATAGCATTCAGTGATTCCAATCTGACTTGTCTACGATGACATCGGAGTTTTTTTATTGTTCCCATGTATTTTTACTACCCTAAATTTAGGGGGTACTGGGTGGTGGGGATAAGTCTTTAGTATCATTATCCTCTTCTGTAGCCAACCTTCAATTAGTGAGAAGGGATTCATTACTTTTCTCTTGTTTGTCTCCTGTGGCCCATTACCTTTGGTTGGTCTACTTGAACTGAAGAGAACACTCAGGGATTTGTGACAATCTACTGAAATTTTTATAACTGGAATTGACTTTTCCGGTTCAGGCAGCAACACCCAGGATATTAAACTGACACTTCTGAATTTCCCAGGGCTGCTAGCACACTTCTGGTATTCATTTCTACACAGCTTTTAGACTGGTTATTTTTCAAGTCATGAGGGTCTACAGAAAATGGTTGCTGACAGGATTTCTGAAAGATGAGTGAAGTATGACACATGCACTGCGGGATTGTCCCAGATTCTTGACAATTGGGCTATTGCAAGATTCTTTACTGTCAGTGTCAGTTTGCTTTTCAATCTGTCTTCAGTAATGTGAGGCAATTCACTAAGGAGAGACAAGGCTCACCAAAGACACGGATAGTACAGGAAAGGTAGTGTGACCCTTGTCATTTTCTAGAAGGAATAGTTTGGGATGAAGCAGAGAAGTGAGTGCAGGTCCAAATATCTGTTTTTATTTGGTACAGATTTAAGCATTAGTCATTCTGAAAACAAGGCTAGTTTCTTAGGACAAACCTCAAAATACATTCACAGCTATGAAGAAAAACTGCAGTTAAAATAAAAATATATAGAAAATCTTACTATATCCATTCTCATGAATAAGGAAGCTGAATGGAACAGCAGTGAAAAGTTTTTTTGAGACTTGCATTTTGCTAGTTGAATGATCTTGGGCCTGATACCTAATCCCTCTTTATTTTAGCATTCCCGGTTACAAAACAACGGAGAGAATACTGACCCCAGAGGCTTGTTTTAAGGCATCAATAAAGTAATGCAATAAAGCAAACTGACTAGTTTTGCAAACATTGAAGATCTTTTAGTTGTTTGATAAGTAATATGAGTATTATGGTGTCTGCAGAGCAGGTTGCTGGCTGTAGAGTTGTTTTCAGTTGTGACAAGAGTTGAGGGAGAGAGTCACTGAACAGCTGCATGGAGAATAGAAAGCCACTCACATTGTATATTAAGGAGCCATCAAGAAAGTTCGATTTTATTTTGTGAAGTACTAGGCTTATTAATATTAACAGACCTTTTAGAGTGGTATTTTGTTTGCGAGTCAGGCATTTTTGCAATTCAGTTTGTTTCCCGGGATTCTAAATAGACAATATACTGTGGTTGCATTATCCTGAAGATTCTGCCAGCCTTATGGAAAAACACTTTCCTCTCTCACCTGACAAATGCCTGTGTGACCCCCTTATAGGAATCAGAGTCAGAATTCTTTTCTTGATAATACGAAAATGTTATTAGCCTTTTTCACTTTCTTTCTATCCTAACTGTGAGATGGAATTTTCCAAATTACATGATGCATGATATTGTAATAAAGTGAAAGCAGAAGAGGATGGAGAATCCAGTTATTTTATATTATGCCAGATTTTAAAGAGCTTTGCAAAAAATTTTTAGTAATGCTCTTCTTACTGCTTTTTAATAATTTTTTTAAAAAAATTTAAAGCAAGGTATTTCTTTTACACATAGATGATTTATTGCTATGTTTAGAACGAATGAATTTTTTTAAAAAAAACTTCACCTTTGTAATATCTAATGTTGACAGATCTAATGAAAAGCTTTTAAGATTCTCAAAACTTCTAAGAAGGATAAAGTGAACCTCAATTGAAAAGTTCAAGAATTTGCTCTTTTGGGGTATATCATGCTAAGCCACTGTCTGCAACACCATCTCATTTGGGCACTGATTCATACTCTGACTATTTCAGCTCCTATCCTGCTCCCGGGTGGTGGCTTGGGAGAAGCAATGGAAGATGACCCGAGACCCTGGGCCCTTAAAACCATGTGGGATATGTTGTACTATGCATCTCCTGGAAGAAAAGAGGAATCCAAATAAAACTGTTAAATTTACTTTGATAATATGATGGTGGATTTTCCACCATTACCAATATCTATAATGACATTTTATACTGAAATAGAATGGTAGGCACTTGTGATTATTGCTGAAGGACTGTTTTGATAGTATGAGGGCAAATGATAAGGGAATGGAGAATGACAAGGGAGGAAGAGAGGGGGGGAAGGAATTCTCTGTATCTACAAAACTGGATTTTGCAATCCAGACCTGAAACAGATATTTAAAAATAAATGCATTAATAAATAACTACAAATAATTAAGGCTAAGACAAAGGCATTCGTGAAAGTCAAGGCAATATTATAAAATGCATTCTCTGCTGTTTTCCATCCTTTAAGTTTCTCATTGTAGATTCAAAGTTCTAGTAGTGCCTTTTTTTTTTTTGGTGTAACACAATAGATTGCTACACCAATGTTATTCTCATGTACTTCTTTCCATGTTGATATTTCGCTTAGTGATAAGATTTCTTTGGCCAGTGAGACACAGTGAGAAGAGCTTGACCTGTTTTGGTGCTTGGAGCTCCTCTATGGGATATAAACAAGCAGAGTTGGGCAACTGTCAGCTGAAGCTGTCTGTCAGACATGAGAATGGTCACTTTATGCTCTCCAATCCTGGTCAGCTTGTTGGATGATGTGCCTGCATGTTACTATCCCCAATTACTAACTCAAAGAATTTTTATCAAATACTTTCTTACAGATGGAAGATTACATGTAGTCTTGGAAAAGTTTATGGAAAATATGTACTGTGAAAAAAACTATGCATGACTTTCAATTTCTTGGGCTTATATAAGATCTTTAAATCTGATCAGAAGATCTGTAAATCTGATCTGCTTTTTGAATAAAATTTATTTTTATTGTAAAAGCAGATTTATGGAGAGTAGGAGAGACAGAGCAAGATCTTATTTGCTGGTTCGCTCCCCTGATGGCCACAACAGAGTTGAGCTGATCAGAAGCCAGGATCTACCTCTAGGTCTCTCACGTGAGTGCAGGATTTAAGACCTTGGGCCAGCCTCTGCTTCTTTCTTAGGCCATAGGCAGGGGGCTGGACCATAATAGAGTAACTGGAACAGGAACTTGCACCCATATGCCAATGTTGCAGGCAGAGGATTAGCTTGCAGTGCCACCATTCCAGCAATGATCATTTCTTCTTGTCTTTGCTCTGCTCCTAAGTTGACCTGTATGGTTGTCCTTATACTTTATATTGAAGGCTTTCTAAAATGTCTGCCTATAATTTCAGTTCTTACCCATGGTAGGATGAACACTGATAAAAACAAAAACAAAAACACACAAAAAACTAGAGGTCCTGAGTATTTGGGAAAACTTTCCAAGTGTTGACTACTCACTAGGCTGTAGCATTCTGATAATTTCCCTGGAGGCATCCATCCTACGTAGATTTTACGAGGAGGCTAAGTTTCTCCCAAGAGTGCCCTGCAAACATTTGTCCCCAATCATCTTCTAGGTGTTTGGGTGAATACAAAGTGTTGTTCTAAAGCTGTATAGTAACAGGAACTGACAAGTTTCCCTGTTCCTATTGTTCATGCTCACATGATATTTGATTTCATCCACACACTGCTGTTTGTCAGCTTTCAGGATTAGCAATGTCTTTGGTTTAAATTCCTCAGGATACATACCTGCCTTTTCTTGTAGTTGAGGAATAGTGGCCAGGCCTTGTGGGAATTTGTAAGCCTCTTATACAGACTAAATAATTTACCTTCAGGTCTATACCTACTCTCCTGCCTTACACAGTACTTAGTTCTGTCAATTCATTGATATCTCTTGGGTCCTTTGGCGGAAACCAAATTCTTTTCAACATAGTCCTTTGCTAGTACTTAGAGCTCTTATTTTGTTCTCTTGTGCAAATATATTTGCAACTTTTTATGAGCTCAGTCATGGAGTACTGACATTTGACGTTACAAGCATTTTGGTTTCATTGAAGATGTGGTAGTATTCCTGTTTCCTTTGGTTTATTATTTTGTGATGTATTTTTGAGAAGCAAAAAAGAAATATATCTTCATATTGAAACCAGGTTTATTGGTTGTATTTTATTGCCTACAGGATAAATCTCTGAACATGGCATATGGGCCCTTCATGATCTGACACTTTCGCACCTGCCCAGCTTTCAGAGGTTATACATTTTTATCGGTAGATTAGTCACCTGTAGTGTGATTTCCAGATTTAATGTTAGCATTTGTCTGAACAGGTCGTGTTCATTCCTGGCTTGTTTCTTATTCTTCTGCACATTTATTAGTCCATCTGCTTAAGAATGCCCATGAGACCAAATGATACATCACCTCCTTAGTAACTGGAATAGTTGCCTTTTAAAAAATGCATTGATAGAATATGATCAGATTAAGAAAAACTAACTTTGAGATTATATTTTTCCTTCTGCGTATCCCCAACTACACTGAAATCCTTGAGGAGTTATACCAAATCAATTCTAGATCCCTAATGGTAGTATATGATCTTAATCTTTGTGAAGTTAATGAATGAATGAATGAAAATTTGGGATTTTATATTGATCATCTTCATTCAGAAAATAAAATTGTACTGTGGTGTAAGTTTTGTGATCATTAACAAGTTTACAACTATTACTAGCAATTACTAAAGAATTAGAGATGTGGAGACTTAGGACAGACATAAAAGTCATACCATAACTACTGCGGGTTACTTTCTGCAAGATGTAGGATGAAACAGTTTACAAACATTGTATTTTGCACTATTTAACTTTAAAGTGATCTACTACTTTCAACTAATTGCACAATGTTTTGTGAATAAACTTTTAATAAAGTTACTTAATTCTGTGTCAAAGTACCATTATAAAATCTCAGAATTATTGATCTTTATTCATCTCTTTATAGAGTTTATTATGGTCTTAAGGGGCTGACAGCTCATGGGGACATGTTTTGTTGCACCGAATCACCACTACCCTCAGTACCTATCACTTTATTTTCAGTGCCTATTACAGTGCCTTATCAATACTGGAAGCTCAGAAATATCTGTTAAATGAATAAAGGAAAAATATGAAATGCAGACGTTGTAAGCCTCAGCATGTGGGCTTATAGTGCTATATAATTTCAGGGTTACTGTGTTTGGGGAAGCTCAAAGAAGAGGTGCCATTGGAAATGATGTGATCACAGAGGCTGGAGCGACTAATGAAGAGGGTAGTGGCTTATCCCCAAGACCCCAAAGCAAAAATAGTTTGAATAAAGAGAACTTTTGGCAATTCTCTAAACAAAGAGATCCATTTATGTTAATCTGGCTTTAGATAAGAAGCTTTAGACATTTTTTTAAAATGAGACCTCATGTTGAGGAAGATTGGACCTTACAGAGTCATCCACATATTAGTGGACAGAGTGGGACACTGGGAAGGCCATGAGAAGTTTGCATGTAGGGAATAGCAGCAGCAGAGATAAATACTTTGCTATAGAAGACTATAGTATTTCTCTTTCATAGGCTTTGTCTTAAAAATTACAATTATGTCTTTTAATAAAATGTAAATTATTGAAGTATGGGGGTTATTTTGGAAATGAGAATTTTTGTGGAGTATTTTTTTGTAGTGATGGATGATTATTATGTTTATAGAAGTTCACTTCCTTTAGAAAGATATTTACTTCTAGGTAATAAAGCAAAATCTCAATCTAATTGGCTCAGAAATATATTAAAATTGCTCTTCCTTTAAATATAGCTGATTAATTCATCTTCACTTCCCTAAGCTTTTAGTTTAATGCATTGCATATGATAAACTCTTAAAAATATGTATATATGAGTGTGAAAAATTGTATCCATAATGAAAATCTCCAGTATGATGAACGTCTCATTCTATGACTTGGCATGTTTTCATGTGTGTTAGTGGCATGGCATTTTAAAGCATTTCTTGTGTCTTTCCTTAACATGGGATGCAGAAAGCACTTTAGACCTATTTGGTAAAATGAGAGTCACTACGAATATCACAGAAGACTCCAGGGAAATTAAAAATGGGAAACCCCAAGAAACAAAATAAAAATCCACATATACGTAGGGGATGGTGTAATTTTTTTTTTTATTGGAAAGGCAGATATACAGAGAGGAGAGACAGAGAGGAAGATCTTCCATCCGATGATTCACTCCCCAAGTGACTGCAACGGTCCATGCTATGCCTATCCGAAGCCAGGAGCCTCTTCTGGGTCTCCCACGTGGGTGCAGGGTCCCAAAGTTTTGGGCTGTCCTCGACTGCTTTCCCAGGCCTCAGGCAGGGAGCTGGATGGGAAGTGGGGCTGCTGGGATTAGAACCGGCGCCCATATGGAATCCCGGGGTGTGTGTTCAAGGTGAGGACCTTAACCACTGCGCCACAGTGCCGGGCTCGATGGTGTAATTTTTAACTACCCTAGTGTCTCATTGGTCTATAGCTTTTCTTTTGTTGGCCCTATTTGAATTTGAAGCCAACCATGCAGTCCTATAGTAGATGGGTAACTTGCCTGCATGATTACAGAGGTTGCTATTGTTAGTTGGTAAATTGTGTAAAAAGCATGATAACCCATTTCTTTTCCAGAACAAATTACACAGTGTAATTTCTGTGAAACATATCTATGTTTGAACTGGTGACCTAGAGAGGAAACCTTCTGAGTTTGAATGCCTCTTGAGGTGTAAGGGAACAGAGCTGTTGTGTGTGCCTACCAGCACACAGCTCACTCTCCTAAAAGCTTTCTTTGTGTTTATTATTAAAAGTTATTTAATTTATAGAAGCAGACATATTGTATCCAGAGAGACAAAATGAGCATATACTCTTGTAGCCTTGAGAATAATGGGTTTGTGAAAATAAAAAGAGAGATCATTAGGAGAGAATCAAGCTGTTGAGGTAACAGTGAGGTAGACACTGTCATAAAGATTTGAAATGCTGCAGCAGGGGGCTTCTGATTTTTTTCTTCCGTAATTTTATAGCTCTCTTCTTTCTGAAAGGTCATGACAATAAGGGAGATGGAGGATTATCTTTTATAATCTTCAGTAATTTAAGATACTGTAAACAAATAAATCCTGGGAATGAGGAAATGTTTATTAGCCTTCGGAGGCTTTGTAAGAGGTTAGTTAATATATTGATACACCAGGTGGTGGAAATTGAAAGACAAAGATCAGGCCACAGGAAGCACTGATATCTTTGCAGAAGGTCAGGCACTCACTTTTATTACAGCAGCACTTGACTTCTTAAGAGTAGTAGGTACTGTCTTTCAAACCTGGATCCCTGGCCAGTACAGGAAATTATTGAAGAGAGTGAACATACTATACTAGATACAGTCGGGAATTTCAGGAGGTTAGAAAAGAGGGTACTGTGGAAAGAGGGAACTTGTATGGGAAAATTTGTACCCAGTTTCATGGGTATGAGGAGTTTAAAAACATTCCTGGAAAATGTGCCTTAGGGAAAACTGCTTGGATTTCAGAAATTTCAGTAGCAAAATAAATTTGGCTTTCAATTCTTATTTTTCCATAGTCTTTTAAGTGCCCTTATCCTTTTTTTCAAAGACACAATATCCAATTGTATCTGAGACACCTTTGTTGAATGAGTGAGAGCACAGACAGGTTAAGTTCTTAGGTAAAATTACAATCATGAGACCTGCTTCCTTTGAGATCTACGCCAGTGATGTACTTCTCAGTTATGGTGGGAGTTTTTAGAGAACACTGGAAAAGCCATTGGCATGGTAATATTCAGTGTGGGAGTATTTTCTGCTCCTGTTCTAAAAAGGGGGGATTCGATTATTTAGATAAGTGTCAGAGATTGATAATGATGTGATCACATTAGAACCTGGAATCAAAATGGGGTAATGGTTCAATCAAGACAATTCAAAGATCCAGTTGTCCCAAATGGATGTGACATGTTAAAATGTCCACACATATCAAAGTCCTTATCTTTGTACCTGTATTCTGTGTGCATCTTCTAAGTGGCTTGTAATGAGTAGAAAGAGCCACATTTTGGGAGTGTTTCAAGAAAGGAATAGTAAAGAATAGTTTATCTTTACAACTTTCTTCTGGAGGAAAGTATCAACAGACTTACGTTGTTGTATGTGGCAGATGATGCATGTAGCAGTTACTGGAATTGTGAATTCTTAGTGAAACATCTCTAAACCTGAGCTGAAGAATAAGATACCAAATGCTGTCATTCACTGCTTGTATTTCAGCTCTTGAGGATGAAATGCCACAGATCCTGAAAACCAATAATATCCTTGTAGGGTGGACGTGGATAATTAATGGACTGTGGAGATTATGAACAACAGAAGAAACTACTGGCTTTTATACAGAAACTATTTTCATTAGGTCTGATTATTTATAGAACCGAAGGCCTCAATTTTATTAGATATAATAAAAAAGAGGATAGTAGGTCAATGATTCCTGGATTTTGGAACATGTCAAGTCAACTGGAAAATTTTAATTAAAATATAGAATATTTAAATTTCACTCTCTAACTTCTGATTCACTAGGTTTAGGAGGTTCCCATGTTTGCACTGTTTTTTTAAGATTTATTTTTATTTGAAAGTCAGTCACAAAGAAGGAAGTAAAGAGAGGAAGGGAAAGATAGAGGGAGTGAGAGAGTAAAAAGGAGAGAAAGAGGAAAAGAGAGAGATGTTTCCTCTGCTGTTTCACTCCCCAATTGGCTGCAATGGCCAGAATTGGACTGGTACAAAGCCAGAAGCCCGATGCTTTTACTCCCGCTTGGGTACAGGGGCCCATGGACATGAATCATACTCAGCTTCTTTCCCAGTCATAAACAGGAACTGAATTGTAAGTACAGCAGTGGAGATATGATCTGGTGTGTATAGAATGCTGGTGAAGGCAGAAACTTAGCTTACTCTGGCACCATGCTGGCACCCAAAATTTGTCTTTCTAATTGGTGTTCAGGCCTTACTCATGCTGATAATAGGGAGAGTGTACTTTAAGAACCACTTGGGGAGGTGATGTGTGTAGTTTCTTCTACATTTGCACAGTACAAGTATAATGAAGCAGAATAAGCTTTGTAGTTTTTCTGCTGGAAAATGAATTCCACAAAGCCATTTATCTGCTTAGAGAATATATGTGGGTAGGGAATTTCCATGTAATGTCTGGAGTTGTCATCTAATGGCATCTATTGTGCTGTTTATATATGTCAGAGATGCATAAATTTGAGTTGAACTTTACGTTTGTGTATATGCAAGTCATTTCAAAGAAATATTCACCTGAATGGAATTACATGAAAGTAATCCTTGGAATTTAATCTCTTGTTGAAGTAGCAAACATTTTCTTTTGTAAGACAAGATAGTATCTTGATAGAATTTTTTTTACCTTAGGAATGTTCCAAGGCCTCAGGTGGATGCCTGAAATCTTAGATACTAATCAACCTGATATAAAATTACATTTTCCCTGTAAAACTACATGAAGCTGAATTTATAAAACAGGCATGTTAAGGTGAGCAACAATAACTAATAATAAACTTGGATGGCAATCTATTATAATAAAAACTATGTAAATATTTTCTCTCACACAATATCTTACTTTATTCACCATTCTCCTTGGAATGATTTGAGATGATTCAGTGTCTTCATGGTGAGATAAAGTGAGGGGAAATATGTAGGCACTATGACATAGCATTAAGTTACTATCCACCTGATATGTCAGAAGGAAGAACATTTGTTTTTGGCTGGGGTGTTATTCAAGGTGGGATGTAAGCAGAAGGTAATGTTGATGGGCGACCCTCAGTAATTGAAAACTCTTTTCCTGAATTATTTTGGAGAAATGTTATAATGCTTCCAGATGATTTTAGCATTTTCAGTATGTTTTAGGTGTAGTGCAGATGGTTAAAGTAAGACTGTGGAAAGAAAAATTAGTCAAGTTATGAATGCTTTCAAATAGTTATGAGATAATAGAGGTGGAAATGAGTGAATAGGAAAAGGGATCTCAGGAGAACGCTTAGACTGAGATGAGGTGACATGAGATACTCAGGGGCCAGAACATAAAGATTCTTATGCATGTGTCTTGTGGAGCACTTTAGATTTTTGTCTTAAGAATGGAAGGGAAAAATTGAAGAATTTTTAAGAAAGTGCTTATGTGATGAGGTGTGTTTTACAAAGATGTACATAAATATCACACCTAATGTGTATTCTCAGGAGTACAATTAAATGGGTGTATGATCCTCTAAAGCTTCTGAAAAGATGCTTTCAGTAGACTATTGCTTCACAAGAGTTAAAGGAATTTCTTTTTACTTGTGAAAGGAAGAGATGGTTTTTTGTTTTTTTAAAAAAAAACAAATACTAAGAATAAAGGCTCTTCTTACAATATGCTAACATGATCCATTTAACTATATATTACATAGAGCTTTTGGAATTGTGAAATGTGTTGGGTATTTGCTGAAAAAGCAGCTGTATAATATTGATCATTATGTCAAATGCTGTGAGATTTTATAAATAAAGCTTCTCCGTGTAAAACTTTATTCTCTACCTACATATACTGTTCACTTGAAGTCAAAATAGTCCTTTATGATATCAGATTTTCTTGCTGCAGAAAGGATTATAGTGTTGTAAACAACATAATTTTTCAATAAAGAAGGATGATCAGCAGATAATGTCCTAAAAATACAAATTTTATTTTATGAACATTGTGTACTTTCAAAATGCAGAAAGAAATGCACAAATTTGTCTATTAGTAGTATTATAGTAGCAGAGATTCCTTAACAAAGTTGCAAATTTTGTACTAGCCGTCTGAAATCTACTAGAAATATATACATTTTCTGTTTTTAGAAACTTAAAAAAAAGGAAGGATTGGAAATTTAATGAAAATGTGAGATTATCACAAAAAATAAAATTAGATTTATACTTCTGTAGCAGAATTATTGCTAAAAAGTCCATGAAACGAAAGCCAAAAAATCACTTTGGCAGGTGAGAAATATAAATCAAAATAAAAAGTTTTAATGCACAGAATTTTCTGAGACTGTTGGGTATCTAATAACTTGAAAATGTTATTTGGGTTGGTGTGGTGGTGCTTTATGCTAATCTGCTGCCCTATGAAACCAGCATCCCATATCAGTGTCAGTTCGTGTCCAAGCTTCTCTACTTTTGATCCAGCTCTGTACTGAGATTTTGCGAAAGTAGTGGAGCATGGCTCAAGTTCTTGGTAAGAACTTTCTGATTCCCAGCTTCAGATCAGCTCAGCTCTTGGTCATTGTGGTTATTTGGGGAGAGAAGCAGTAGAAGGAATACGAAACTTCTCTATCATTCCTTCTCTCTGTAAAATCTGCCTTTTAAATAAAAGTAACTAAAACTTTAAAAAATGAAAAAGCAGTTATTTTTGAGGAGCTGGTGTTGTGTTGGCAGTGGATCAAGCAATTGTATGTGAGTTCTTGCTGCTTCTCTTTTGATCCAGCTTCTTACTCAAGTAACTGGAGAAGGCGTGGTAATAGCTCAAGTGCTGGGAATCCTGCAACTGGGGAGACCCAAATGGAGTTCCTGGCTCCTGGCTCCCTGCCCCCGCCCCCTCCTGGCCCCATCCCAGGTGGCTTTTGTGGCCATCTGATGAGTGAACAGGCAGATGGATGATTTTTTCCATGTCTTTATCTCTTTTTGTCTCTCTTCCTACCTGCTGCTTTAAAAGAGATAAATCTTTTAAAAAGTACTATTGACAGAGAAGAGGAATAACACCCAACAGAAACCAAAGGCAGATGTGAGGAACATCCCAGTAAAATGACAACAGAAGACTAAACCAATGAACAACCCATTCCTAAAATGACAGGACCAAATTAACACCCATACATATTAACCCTGAAAGTAATTGGCTTAAGCTCAATCAAACATCATATATTAGTAGGCTGGATTAAAAAACAAAACCAATCTATTTGTTGTCTAGAAGAGACACATTTCACCACATTTCAGCGGAAACTGTATCTCATGGATTTTGATGTTTTTGTTTTTTTAGTTTCATATCTTCAAAACAGTTTCTTGTGATTAAATTATGCAATGCCTCATAGGTCGTATAGTAGCATCATTTTCTTCAAGGTGGTTCTTATTTTCTTTTCATTTTTTCAGTGACACATTAATCATACTGTAGCATGTTCTTTAAATTCATGGTGGTGTTAATTTCTTTTTTCTTCCTGTCGATTTTGTTTTGTGGCTTTTCATTTAAGGAGATGTATAGTAGCTGTGTAATGGAGATTGTCATATCTAGTAACATGTTTTTAACTTCATGGCATTGTAAATTTCTATTTTTCTTCCTATTGTTGATTTTATATTGTGGCATTTCATTTAAGGGGATGCACAGTAACTGTGAAATGGAGTCTAACATATCCAGATGTGAGGATACAATGTAGTATGCATCTCCTTTTCCAGACAAAGATGGACTTACAATGAAACTGTTTACTATATCTTGACAATAGGATGCTGGGCTCTGTTATTGTCCATGCCTGCAATGACAGATATATGACTGTGTATGAAGAACTATACTAAAGTAATGATATGGTGGAACTCGGTGGGGGGTTAATTTTTTTTTAAGTCTTTCCTTGTATCAAACCATATAATCTCATAGATCTATTTTAACTTGCAAATGGAATGGTAAGTTATTTTGATGTATGTGAAACAGATAATCTGCCACTCTGTTTTTTTTTCACCCCCACAGGAAATTGCTTTCCATGTACATTGCAAGTTGAGGCAAAGAAACCGTGAGTATTCTAGAGTAAATATAGTGACAAAAAGTGAAAGAAGCTGCGATTAGTTCTTTTTTGTCATAGTTTTACACATCTCCAATTTTACAGTCAGAGTCAAATAATATCATGTTTCTAAACTTGAGTTGCTATCAACAGTGAAATACAGTATTCACCAAATAATGATTTGGCCTGTTAAAAGAATGTGTTCATTTTGTTTTAATTCATAAAGCCACTTAATTCTCATCAATTTTAACCTAAACAGTCTACCTTTTGTATTATACCCACTTTATGGGAATTGAATCAGCATGAAGAATTTTAAAATCCTTCTTTTAGTTCTGTGGAACAACAAACTGCCACACACTTGTATCAACCAAAGAATTTCAGAGGTGGGAGGGGTGAGATTATAGAGTCAGACAGCAAATATTTAAGGGATATTTTGTGACATTTTAGAGGATACATTTGGATCTGTCTCTAAATTCTCCACTAACCACTTTATTAATCTTTCACACTGAAATGAGAAATAGCCAAGTTTGTAGAGTTTTGTTTCTGAGAATAATCATTTTAATGAAATTGCTGCATAAACTTTAAGGCTTTTATAAATATAAGGTAATATAATTATAACTTTAATACTGTAACTACGATTTCTTTAAGCAATTGTCACAGAAGATATAAACTTGTGTATAGTCTGGTCGTTCAAACCCACTGGTTCAGAAACTTTGGAGTTATTCATGACAGAATTACTAGCTGTAGCTTATGTGCCTGTGAGATTAAGGAATCTGATAATCAGGAGTATCATTGCCTGCGGGTCTAAGTTAAGTAGATATTGGCTTTGTGCTGCCTTCAGGAAAGTCTGTACTATTTATGATTCCATTAAAACTTAACTCAAATCTTAGCAACTTACTACAATAAATATTTAGTATCTTATAACCCCTGTGGATGAGGAATATGGTAGAAACTTAGCTGATTGCCTCTGACTTACATCTATCTTGAGATTACATTTAAATTATTGGTTGTTGCAGTAGTCTCACCTCAAATTGGAGGGTGGTTTCATTTTGTCTGACTTTTATGGTTATTGTTTTTGATGCCTGAGCATGTAGCCTTCTTTAAAGGCAGTGAGTTTTCTTATAGGACAAATTAAAAAGAATCAACCTTGGATGGAAGCCATGTTATATAATATAGTCTTACCATAGTTTATTAATGAGAAGATAATCACTAAATAATGTTCATATACAGGGGCATGAGAATCCAAATGTAGATATCAGTGGAGACTGTTTTAACAGCTGCCGAACACAATCTGTCTTATGATACCCAGGGCATGAAAGATACATTTATTCACACCAAAGATCAAGTCTTATGTGTAATAGCACTTCTAATAAATTTCATAATCTTATCACTTAAAGCTAGACAAAAAATGAATGAGTTTCCTTGATGTAAGAATGGCTTAGTTGCACAAGTAGAGTTTTCCTCCTAATCTATAGATATATGAAATAAAACTGATGAAGTTTTTTTTCCATCCTCATCCCTAAATAGGAGTACAGATGGTAGTACAACCCTAACATAGCTACTGTAGACATTCTTGTTCAAAATGGCTGAAATGGGGAATCTAGTCAGGCAATTATTTGATCATTCCACCAGATCTTTAGGATCTGGACTCTGCTTTCTATATTTTCAGTGCAATGACTTAGGTGTTGAGTATTCCCCCAAAATTCATAACTATGTGTTTGATCTCCTGGGTGATTCTGTTGGGAGGTGGGGAAACTTTTGTGAGATGGAACATTAAGGTTGGTTCTTAGATCCTTGGGCGTACTGCTCTTTGAAGGAACTGTTGGCTCGCTTCTTTTGCTCCAGTTTGAAATGTGACTTCATGATTTGAACTATGTTCCTACCATTTTCATCATGTTCTTTACTAAAGGTGAAACTGTTGTAGCATTGGTCTTGGGTTTTGAACATCCAAGGCTAAGTTAAGAATTCCCCTCGCCCCCATAAATATTTATAGAAGCTGATGTTGTAGTGCAGTGGGTTACGTTGCCTGTTGTATTGCTGGCGTTCTATATGGGTGTTGGTTTATTCCACTTTCAACCTAGATTTCTGCTAACAGCTTGGAAATAGCAGCAGAAGATGGCACAAGTGCTTGAGTCCCATGTTAGGAGGCCCAGTTGAACCTCCAGGC
This sequence comes from Ochotona curzoniae, assembly GCF_017591425.1. Classification (NCBI taxonomy): domain Eukaryota; kingdom Metazoa; phylum Chordata; class Mammalia; order Lagomorpha; family Ochotonidae; genus Ochotona; species Ochotona curzoniae. The sequence goes on along the minus strand of NW_024466502.1, from coordinate 33,522,506 downwards.
TCCTGGTTTTGCCTGGTCCAGTCATGGCTGTTGTGACCATCTGGGAAGTGATCCATGATAGTAGCATCACAAACACTCAAGTCATATTCTGCTACTTTCCCAGGCACATTAGCAGGAAGCTGGATTAGAAGTGGAGTAGTTGGACCTTGAGCGAATACTCATATGGTATCCTGACGATGCAGATGTTGACCTAACTTGTTCTACCACAATGCCAGTCCATATGTAAATATTTTGATAAACTAACTGATTCAGGTGTTTTATTGTGTAGCAATGTAAAGGTGAATAATATAATGAATCAATTTCATTTTTTTTTCATTAAGAGGCAATGCATGTACACAGCTGAGCAGCTGTCAGCTTCTATCAGGTAAAATCCAAATTCTGCTTCTTTGTTACCTCAGTTCTTGTTAGGCTCAGATGTGGATGTTGCTGCACATATAATTGTTTTAAGAACTTTATACAAAGACTACATCTCAATTCGTGTGAGGATAACCCATCACCTCAGACTCAGCTGCATAGCTGAGGAACAGTGCTCTTAAACTTCATAGGAACTATTGATTTATTCAGAGGAGCTGTGTTGCAGACACAATGTATTTTCATTAGGAAAATCATTCAAAATTCCATGTAGTCAAAACTTAGCTTTGTCATCTAGCAATCCACACATGAATACTCTACGTGTACAGAAACAAAGGAGCAGTTAACAAAAATATTAGACTAGCAGCTACTCTTGGGGGGTGGGAGAAGGATCTAGGGAAAATAATAAAAAGTGCTTCACAGTTGCCTTTAATCAGTCATATCCATTTTGTACTTGGTGATGGAAAATGGGTTATTGTTTTAATGTTTGTATTCAGCTTTGAATAAATGTGTCTGCATACTGTATATACTTTCTCACTCATAGTTTAAGGAAAGGAGGAAAGAAAAAGAAAGGAAGGAAGGAAAGAAGGAAGGAAGAAAGAAAAGACAGCAAAATGTAAACAGGAGTGCTTTCTGAAACCAAAAGCTGGCACAGAAATATTGTGTTCTGAGTTTGAGGGTAGGAGGATTTTTAGGGGTTTGGGGCTGTAATGTCATTAAATGTTTCAATTGTAGACAGGTGATTGAATTAAATTAAATTAATAGATTTGGCCTTTTGGCATGCTTTGTTAGTTACTCAATAATATTTTTCTGCAAAGAAAAATGTTTTAGGAGAACAACATGAAACATATCATATTTCCATCTATCACATCCAAAGCCATATTTTTCTCATTCGATTCAATTCATTTGCAAATGTGCATTCTGATTTCTGCTCTATAGGAGCTAAAAGGGAATAAAGATTAAAATCATTCGAGGGCAAGAATCAAATTAATTTTATTGCAGAATGTTGGGAAAATAATGCTTCTTAAGTGCAATTAATTTGAGGTGTTTGTTAGTGAAACTCTTTTAATAAAAAAGGGCAGTTTGGGTTTTTTTATGTTCAAAAGAGAATTAGGTTGAATGGTGATACTGTAAAGATGGAAAGTGATAGATTCAAAGTCACCTTTCTGAAGCACAGTTTGCATTTTGTCTCTCTTTTGATGAAAAGTCTTCAGGCCTTCAGTGGCTCCTCCTGTGCTTGAGTAAAAAGATATGAAAGACCTTCCTGTGATTTCTGCTTCATTTTCAGCCCTACCTGATATTCTCTCCTAAACTCAGTGCAAACATTAGACTCTGCAGCCAGCAACTTCTTGCTTTTCCAAAATACGCTTAATTCTGTCTGCTGTCATGCTTGTGAGCATACTCTTCTTTTTGGACCAAGCTCCCTTCCCTGGCTAATTCCTGATTACCTGTCAAGTGTAGGAGAGATTAAATACTGAGAGAAAATGTTGTCTCCCCAAGGCTGGATCGGGGAGTTAAGTACTCGCTCCACTGGCATTGTATAGACCTTTCCCGTTACCTGTTTCCCAAGCCTGACTGCTTCTTTATACTTTGTCTTTCTTATTTTATAATGCATTTTATCTAATAAGCCCTGATAAAGCCTTATATTTGTCCAAATGGATGCATTTGTGGATGAATGAGTTACTTTTGAGAAACTTCCAAATATGAAGTTACAAGTTTTCTGGAATTGTCATTTAATTAGCCAGGTGAATTAATCAACTTTCAGTTTCTTCAAACTACCTGGAAGGAGCTTATTGGGGAGGAAAAGCATTTTTTAGCTTCATAATCTCAAGGTTTACAATTCAGGTTAAAGCATTCCCATTAGTCTAGAAAAGGCCAATTATGGCAAAGTGAGTGCAAAGGAACAATTTTATAAGACAGGAAGCAAAAAAGAAAGCTAGGCCAAACTCAGCTCAAATAGCCAATCTACCTTTAGAAAGCATTTCCTGAGGGTAAGCCCCACAATGAACTAGATATCTTCTGCCAGTCCCATCTTCTATCTACAATAATTATACAGTTCTTCCTAATCCATCAGCCATGAACTGGTATTACCCATTAACTGTTACCATAAAACCTGTGATTTGAATACAGGCATAGTTTTGACATTTACATGTGTATGTGTATAGAATATAGTCTCTGCTATTTAGTAACTGGATTCTTGGGTTTGATTAATAAACTCTCTTGCTTTCAGCTTTCTCATTTTTTTGGGGAATAGTAGTAATATCAGCTTGTCACATCAAATGATTAAAATAAGCAATAGTCATTGAGGATCAGGAACAGGAAGATTCAAGCAGGAGAATTTTCATCCTTCAAACTCTTTTCTCTCTCTTTATAATATCTAACTTTCATATTGAAAGGTTCTGTTGGCTAATGTGTATCTCCATTTTGTCCTGGAGAGCAAATCTGTATTCCTGTGGGCTTTGCTGCATCTCCAGTGACAGTTTCTAGAACAAAGATTTGCTAAATCATTAACAAGCACCGCCTGGTAAAGTAATCTGATACTTTAAAAAAATATGTAGTTATTTATTATGAAAGTTAGAATTACAGAAAGGGAAGGGAAAATAGAAGTCTTCTATTGACCCACTCCTCAAATTGTCAGCACTGGGCCAAGGCTTCATCTGAGTCTATTCTGCAGGTGCAAGGGCCCAAACACTTGGGCCATCTTCTGTTTTTCTGAGGCTACCAGCAGGGAGCTGGATTTGAAGTAGAAGAGTCATGACATAAACTGGCACCCATATGGACTGCCAGTGTTGTATGTGGTGACTTTATCCATTATGCCACAGAGCCAGCCTTCATTTGATTGGTTTATTGCTTGTTAATCAGAATCTTTGCAGTAGAGAGTCTTTAACAGACTCAGCTGAAAACCCAGGTGCTATAACCATCATGCCCTGGATGATGGCATGTACTTTGACATTTTCTCATCTTGAAGTCAAGTATATATGTATTCTTTGCCTATGGCTGTGATAGATAGTGGCATAAGATAGGGTTGGGACATCATAGTTTAGCAAGTGATGAAGTTAGAGCCAAGAACTGACCCCAAGAGGAGGGTTCCCTTCTAGGTTAGAATACTGGTGATACTAGTTAGAAGAAGTCCCTGGAATGGGCATTGTGACATGGTGAGCCCCATCTGGGAACCAGTTCAAATTAGCTTCCAGCCAATATACCTTGGAAGGCTGCAAAAGATAGCCAAGGAACCATCAGATGGAAGATCTTGCTCTCTCTTGCTCTTTCTCTTTCCCTTTCTCTGTAACGCTTACGTTCACATAAATAAATATTTATTTGCCAATTGGCTACAACAGTTGTGGCTGAAGTAGGCTGAAGCCAGGAGCCTGGAGCTTCTTCTGCATCTCCCACATGAATGGCAATGGCCCAAGCATTTCAGTCATCATCTACTGCTTTTCTCATGTGCATCAGTAGGGTGATAGATTGAAAGTGAACCTACTAGATCTTAAATTGGCACCCCCATATGGGGTGCCAGCCTCACAGGTGGCAGCTTTACCTGATACGCCACAAGGCTGGTCCCAATTTTTTAAAAGAAATTTTTAAGAAGAAATTTTAATACGACAATGTAAGTGCTTAGGAGCAGCAGGTTTTGTGCAGTGTATATAACCCCCACAGTCTCACATTTCATTACATGATTTACAGAGAAGTAAAATATGAGAAAGGAGATGAGTGGGTTTAAGAAGATAAGGTATTGAATTAACACTCTCTGTTAGGAGTATATCATATATAACAGCTCAGGACGTACTTTTTTTGATAAGTGCTATCTTCAGGGAATTTCACACAAAATAAAAGTTTTCCAATTAGTTTTCTTCAGATCATGTCACTTTCTCTCATGAACACATTGCTTTATTTCATTTTGTGTCTGGAACTTTACTGTAGATTTAAACAAAGGTGAGTGAACCCTAGTTTACTCTGAGGGGCCATATTTCAGAATGGTGCACAGACTCCTAGACAGATTGCTTCCACCAGCCCATTCTCAAGGTGAATAAGCAACACCTTGTTGGCTCATTGGAACACTAACTCTTTCAGGAATTTGCCTTTCCACTGCAGTGCACTAATTGGCAGTCTGGGAGCCTGAAGCCATAATGTATCTCCTGGAAAAATTGTTACCTCACACCAAGGGGATAGTTTAGTTAACTAGAAGATCATAGTGTGGCAGGGTTTGAAAGAGTTTTGAGCAGTAAAATGCACAGACCTTGGTTCGAGGAGTACAGGAAGGACAGGCATATTGTTTGTGTGTTCAACTCCAGAGGCAGTGCTTACAAAGTCTTGGACCATCTTTGGTTTATATCTTTCCTAGGTCTGAGCAGGCCAATTTTGGATTGGAGCTGTATTACATCATCCTGATCTTAGATTAGTGTGCTATGGACTATTTTCTGTCATTCTAACAAACAGATGGTATGATCATGACCACCTTTGTTTGTTTGCTCTTTTAGAAAAGTTTTCATTCAACCCATTTCTAAATACACCAATATATTTTAGTTTTTCTGTTTCCTGGCAGAGTGCTTATTTAGTTATTTTATTAATAAACTCCAGCTACAATTATTCCTCCTAATTTAATAATTGGGATCACTATAGTACATTGGTTAACACCTGACTTCTGAAACCAGACGATTAAACATTTGAATCTGGTTCTGCTTGTTAACTCACAGCTTAGTAAAATGATGTTACTTCTGTAAGACTGTCTTTTTCTGTGACCTGGAACAGTAGTTATACTTCAAGTGTTGCATGTGGGGATTAAATAAGATAATGCCTATAACTCTCCCATTGTCCATCCACAACCTGAACTACAAGAGAAACACTTCCTGGGATCTGTGTGATGAAAATCTGAAAAGAACTATTCATGTTATCAGGTCATTTTGCTCCAGTGTCTGGATCATAAAGCAACATTTTTCATTACCTATTCATTCATTATTTATTCTGAGACATATCCCTAATTTTCATCATTAGCCTCTCTTTATAAACTTTGCAATCACTCATATTCCAATGAATATAATCTGTAACCTGTGGGAAATTTACCCTGGTTTATGTAAAACCTGCCTTTTCATATCAAGCCAATGAGTGTTCATTGTATGATGACAAAAAAATGTTACTGTTATGAAATGTGTTAAGTTCTAACTAAAGATTAAACACCTTGGAAATGTTCCCAGGACTCATTAAAAGATCCTGGGTTGAGTCTCCTGAGCCAAGGTCACTTATATTCTGCCCTGAATAACGGGTTTTCAGAGTTTGTTTTTGTCTGTCTGTTACATAGTATATGATATATAATAAATTCTATATTGATGTTAGCTGTTATCACAATCATTGTTACTGTTGTGCAGAAACAGCTAAAGATTGAAATTGATGATATAAAATTTTATTTAATAATTTGCAACAGAAGTTTCTAAAAAGAAGAATTTATTTTTATAAATTTGGAGAAAAATAATACATCTTATTTTTATGAAAGTATTCAAATGTAAACCTAGACATGTAGTCTAAGAACTCATTTGTTAATGTTATTATATGTACATAAAATGGTAGGAAACAAAATCCTATTCTTGATTTTGAATCCTCATTCATTTCAACCAACAACATAAGTTAGTAATATTTGCCATAATTTTTCATTCATCTGTATTTCTTTCATGCTAACATATAAAATGGCAAAATTTAAAATGAGGAAAGAATGTTGGCTTAGATATTAAAAGACAATATTTTCATCTACTTTAAAGATTTATTTGAAAGTTAGAATTGTGGAGATAGACACTTACATAGACACACATAGGCACACACACTCAGATCTGATCAACTATCTGTTCATTGACTACCAAAATGGCCACAATTCTGGGGGCTGAGTTAGGTCAAAGCCAGGAGCCTGGAACTTCATCCAGGTCTCTCATATTGGTAACGGAGATGAGGCATGTTGGTCATCTTCCACGGCTTTCCCAGACATACTAGCAGGGAACTAGATTGAAAGTGGAACAACTGGTATTGCAAACCTTGTTCAGATTGGATGCCACTGTCACAGATACAAGTGACTGTGTAACCCAGTGTACCACAGCAGTGGCTCCAACAAGACAAAATTTAAATCCTTAAATTTCCTAGGTTGTGACTGTATTCCTTGGGCAAATGTTTGTTGTCTGTAGGCTTTTCCTCTTTGTAAAATACAGAAAGCATCACTTCATTATTATTGAATATAAAATAATTTGGTTGCCTTGCCAAAAAATTGATTAGCAGCTATTTCAGTGTAAATTCAGTTATTCCTCACAAGTCCGAATTGCTCCTTGTCATAAAGATAAAAAAAAAAAAGGTCCCAGAAAGATAAGTACTGTCATAGATATCAGAACTGGCCTTGGCAGGGTACGGACATTAACCTCAGTCTGCTCCACCCAAGCTAATCAAACTGTTTTTGAAAACCATTTTCTTTATGAGATGCTCCATGGAAAAAGATTGCATGTGTGCATAATTTCAGGAATATCAGCTCATTGCAGTTTACTTCTCCACCTGTTTGTGGTGTTACAGTGTTCATTTGCTTATTGAAGACCAAGAATTTCTTCAGTGGAGAAACCTATTTACTAACTTGGTAATTGAACACTCCTCAGAAGACACATACTAGAGAGATCCAGAGGCCTCCCTGAGCTGTAAGCATTATCGTGAAGTTTGTTCATGCCACTTTCTGCAGCAGATCTCAACTGTGCATATATGAATGCATACAGAATTCACTTTTGAACCTGGCTCGCTGAGTGAATGGTTTTTAGGAGGAGGCAGTCACAAAGACAGAGGACCTGAGAAGAGAAACATTGTTGTAGAGAAGATAAGAGTTGTTTAGACTTAGTTTATTTAAAGGAATGTATTAATACATTGGGTTCTGAAGGTCACAGAAAACACATAGTAATTACTCATTCATCTTCATATTAATGTGATAGTAATACCAAAATTAGATTCAATGTGGTTCCTAGATACAATTTAAAGTACATAATGGCACTTCTCATCCTCCTTTCCTCCCCTCTTCTTTCCTTGATATATTTTTAAGTTTATATTATATTCAAATGCCTAATATTCTGCTAAATGAAGAATTTATTAAATACAAAGCAAAAATACCATGGTTCAGCTGGAATACTGGCAAGTACTACTAACAGTAATCAAGCCAAAAGATACCTGTTTCACTCATATGCAGTATATTTTAAGATAACCAAAGATCATCCAGGTGTCTGAGACAGCCAAGTATGAATGTGAAATTGGAAGCCACAGATAATGATTCCCAGGGGGAGAGGTCTGAGATACAAATATAGTTGGTTTTCATAAACTGGCACGTGTAACCAAGAAACTAGGATATTAAAGCTTAGAGACAAAGATGGAAATGTTGTGAGGGAAATGGTTTTGGGTTAAAAAGAGAATAGGATTTCTTTTGGTGTTGTGGCAATGTGGGTTAAGATGTCACCTTCAGTGCCCTCATGGAATGCCAGTTCTAGTACTGGTTACTTGAGTTCTGATCATCTCCCTGCTAATGTTCCTGGGAAAGTACAGGTAAATTCTGACCACTGCCACCCTTATGGGAGACCCAGAGGGAGTTTTAGGCTCCTTTCCAATCCCTGCCGAACAGGCAAAGGAGAAGAAAGCATTGATAACTCCTTAATTGATGTGTCTACTCCTTTTCATATAATTTTTACAGAGTACTTTATTAGTAGCTTTTTGTAGTAAGCATTAAAGCACAGGAAGAGTTTTGCTATTGCTGAAATTGAGTAGTTAATAAGTCAGAATTGAATCACATACTCAGGCTTCCTGATTCACGCCAACTTAGTCCTTCCTTCAATACACATTTGAATGTTCTTTCAGGCACACAACCTTCTTCCCTTAATAGAACTTATAGTCATGATCAGAACACTGATTGCCGCTAAATACCAAGTTATGTGTTACACATCTTGGGGAGTGAGTGGGAGGTTACGAATGCATACTCCACTGTTGTTACAGAGCCAATAAACTGGTAATTGTCTTAGCTGAAAAAATGAGATTTGGAACTATCATGAGAAATTATTAGTCACTTTTTAGGTAAGCAAGAGGTGAGGATTAATTTTTAAATAAGATAAGTAAGATATTGAGCAAACACTTTATTTCCCTCTAATTCCAAGTTGCATCAAACTATTTCTGAAGTTTTACATCCACATTGTCTAGGCTAAGATTTTGTTTTTATTTGTTTCCAAAATGGTTTTCGATTACAATAAAATGAAGATGTATTTGCAGAAAAATGTCAGATACCTATGCTAAATAATTTGTACCTACATTGGAAAGTATCAAATCAAAACCAGTTATTTTGGTGCTATGAACTATCCAGGTAAAATACATACTGATTTAATTATGAGACAGAAATACTTCAAAAAAGGAAGAGTACCTGATGTTTCATTGATCTCATATCATTTCAATGCTTTTCTCTGCTCTGAAGTTACCATTTCTTCTATATTTTTTATATTACTTTTTAAAATTAATTTTATGATAAAATTCTATACTCTCTGGGATTTCCCTGGTCCCTACCTCAGATTTCCTCCCCACCAACTGATTTCCCCCATATTATTACAATACTGTAAACCTATATAAGCAGTCATAAGTCCATCATTCTGCTTTTTAAGTGCATCCTGACATTGTTGGTATAGACAATGGCAGACAGTCCAGCATCCTATCATATTATTTTCTGATGCATGATGACATACTACCACCACATATGTACTTTAGAATACTAGTGAAAATATTTAAACAATAGAGGGTGGGAAATAGTATTGGGCTTTGCAAGATAATCATGTTGCCTAAGCGACAAAAACTGTTGATGTTTGATCACAAAGGAACCTTTGTGGGCATCTTTGAGACAAAAAGGAAAATCCACAAACCAGGCTCAGGTGGATGATAGAGTTGTCACAGATCAACAGGCTGAGTGATATCAGCAAGCCCTCCTTGTAACAAGAGGAGATGATAAGAAATAGAAAGGTTCATCTGCTTAGTGGCAAAATGTGAGTTTTTTAATGCTGAGAGAGTTGTTGATTCAAAAAAGTGAATGTGTTTTTAATTTATCATGGCTTGTTGAACAAGATAACTAAAGCGGTCATTCAGAAGATGTTAACTTTTGTGTATGAAAACCATTACTAGTGTAGCATTCTATTTCTCTTGTTTACTTCCAAAATCTATTTCCTCTTCTAAGTGAGACTGTGTGCATTTAAGGTTACCTGTATGTTTGCATTTCAATATCCTAAAACTATTATGGAATATGTTGCAATATATATCTTAACTTTCCCCTCTTTCTTATAACATTGATAACATGTTAAAATGCTAAGCCAAATAATCATTATCTTTGAACTATTCACTCAAATCCATGAGGATAATTTTAGTTTAGGAAAGGAATTAGGAATAATCAACTCTGAAAATGTAAATCAAAGCAGAATAAAGCCCCACTCAGAGCAGTGGTTATTAAAGCCTCATTTTACTTGACTGATAAACTGGATATTAGTTAAAACTATCCAATGCTTTCTTCACACCTCTTTCCCATGGTATAATAAACATGTTTATGCCAATTTTTATTATAGTCCCTAAAGCTATTAGGTTATTCAAAACAGTTTCATATTTAAGACATAATTTATTATTTAAAGATATTCCCTGTAGGTTAAAGTTTATTTAATTTGGTTAGCTAAATAGATGTTTTAAAAGTAATTTTATTGTAAAGGATGATAGGCTCTTTTTCTGGAGACTACAGAGGAAAAAAAGGATAACAGACAGGTTCTTAGAAGAGACATACTAATAAAGCATTGAAAAACACTTGAAAGAGTATGTTCTCCAGATATATGTATGTCCATCTATTGGACACATTAACCTTTAAAGCCATTTTATTTTAAGTTTAAATCAAGATCTATGAAAAATGCTGTTTTGACTCCTAAAATCAAATATATCCTTTTATATAGCTAATCTTTCTTGGAGGTTAAAGAGGAGAGAATAAAGAGAAAAATCATTTGATCTTAAATTTAGTTCTATATATAATTCTTTTTAACTCACTTGTCTTTTATGAAAACTGTCTATGAAATACATGCTAGAGAGAATACAAAAAGCTGACATCATCCCTAGATATAGAAATCCATAATACACATCAAACAGTAATATATACGTGGCAACATGTCTAGGAAATACTATACCTATGGCAGTATTTTAACTAATTATTTAATTTAATCATTGATTTTTAATTACAAATACTAGCTTCATTAAAACAGAGATCACATTTGCCTTAATGATTTATCACAGTTCATAAGATATTGCCTCATGTGTTGGAGACTTGTAATGAATATTTCTAGATTGAACAACCTAAAGACAAAATTGAGACCAGGATATTATAAGTATCAGAAGAAAGAAGAATGAAATTTGAATTGGAAAAATTACTAAAAGTAACCTGAAAAAAGCTCAAATTAACATGAATTTTTAAAAATGAAAATTACTTTGGATAAGTAATTAGAACCTATATGCATGGATATGCACCTGAATATTTGTGTGCTGATATGCTTGCCTAGAAATAACTTTAGAAAACCAAAGTAACATTTGGTGATGAGTTGACCATAGACAGGATAATAACAACACATCAGTGGAGGTTCAGTTTTGGAGTAAGTAGATGACAAAATTGAATGGATTTTTTGAAGTCAACATATAAGGAAATCTCATTCCAAATTTATAGACAAATACAGGAAACACAGATGAGCATAAGGTACTTTAAAAGTTTGTGTAAAAATGGAATTAAAACAAACATTTTGATGCAAAACATTTTGTAATATATACAGTTTTTTCATAACATGCATTCCCATGAACTTTTTAAAGACCCTTCTCATTTTCCATGGTTTACCTAAGGAATCATTTCTCAAATCTTGTAGATGTTAAATCCCCAATGTTGTAAAATAGATAGCAAGAGGTTGGAAACTTACTCCTTCAGCCATGGTGTCTGGGAGGATGGCTTCCTGGGAAGTCCTGCTTTCACTGGAACTGTTCCCTTGAGAGGTGGTACTTTGGGAAGCCTGGCTATATAAATTTAAGTTGGGCCTTGACAAACTCACTGCTTCCTGGCTTTCCCTGTTGTCTTTTTTCACATATACTCTGCTATTGTCCAATCATACAACTGAGCTAATGTGGACCATCCAATCTTGACTTGTGAATCTCCAAAACAATTAGCTAAAATAAACTTCCTTTCTTTATAATTAGCTTAAGGTATTTTACTATGGTCATAAAAGCTGACAATACTATAGGAATTTATTTTTATTTTTATTTTGCCATTGAATAATTCCTAAGGTAAACAAGAGTGGAGCCAGGCAGACAGAAAATATCCAGTTTTAGGGGTTAGATTTCTCAGTCACAAAAGTTTCATCTAATAATCGTTGAATCTTGTAACACAAAATTTGGGAAAAAAGAAAGAACAAGTTAATAATATTATTTGATAGCCAGAAGAATAGGAGTTAAGGAGAAGTAGTAGCACATTATTTTTAAGTATAGTTGTTGGATGAGGAGGAAGTGATGGCTTTATTCTTCCTCTTGCTAATATCCTTTTAAAATCCTTTTTTCCCTCTACTTGAATGATTTGGTCAAAGTTTGCTATGCTACTTTTTATTCTTCTTAAAGCTCTAGGTTTTTTTTTTTTCCTTCCTGGTTTTAGTACCCTTCTTGGAGACTTTGATAGTGTCCTTTGCTGGTCAATGTCAAAATATTCTTCATACTGTGTTATATGCTGTTTCTATTTTTTTATTTTACTATATTGGGTTTCTTGTGTATAAGCACTAACATTTTCGATGTCTTAAGTTGATAACTAAAAGTTGAGTGAATAGGCTTCTTCCCCTTTCTTTCCTTTCCTCACTCTCTTCTTCTTTAATAATTACAAGGCTCACATTTGGACATATACTGCTTGGAAAGTCTCCCGTTCTGGAAAGTACAAATTAGTAGAATAGCTTTTTAACCACATTTCTTTTTAAAATAAATCTTCATAACACTGTTACAGCTTTTGATAAAATATTAGAAGTAGAGAGGAGTGAAACGAAGATTTATCGTTTTTAGTTTTACAATTTTCTTTGGGGTTCAGTGAAGTGTCAGAACAAAGACTAAAGGTAGTGGTTGTCTCCACATATATGGATTTTTGACAATTACTTTGGTCATTTGTTAGTGGGGCACAGGTAAAGTCTAAGTATGGAAACATAGAAGAATGGGCAAATGGAAAACTTGTCTGCCTGCCTACTTCTGAGTCTTTCAGATAGAAATCAATTGATTTTCTGGATCACATTTTTAAAAACTAAGCTGAAACCATCAAGTGCTGCTTCCCCAGGTGTACATTAGCAGGAAGCTAGAATCAGAAGCAGAATCAATATCTTAACTAGTTCCCCCTGTATGACATGCAGGCATCCTAAGCAGCCAGAACATGAACTGTCACCCATATGGGATTCTCAACACTACAAGCAGAGAATTAGTTTGATAAACTATGGCACCACACTCAGATAAAATAATATTTATAAAATGAGTCTGTTCGCCTATTGTTTCACTCTCACCCCCTCATCCATTCTATTTCAGAGCAGAGAATATCATCTCTGCTGTACTTGATTTGCTAATATATATCGATATAATGATTCTGGAACTAAATTTCAATTTACTAAAAATAACATTTTAATTTATTTTGCTGTTCCATGCCTGTCAGATGCCTTGTTATAAACCAATTTATGTCAGATCCATATGTATCATTACTTTGACTGACATGAAAGGTTTTTATACCTGATATTCATGCATTATAGAAGCCCAGGACTAAATGAATAGTTTCAGATGTAGTTTCAGTATTCTTCACAGGTTTTCATTCTCTTATTAACTAAGGGCTATTGTTTGCATATAATTAGAAAACTTGGCTGATATGCTTTTCGGTTTTACTTTGTGTTTTATCTTGGATCTGAGATTTGCAGCTTTCAGTTATTGCCTCTTTCCAGACCTTCTCAAAGTCGTACGGGGAAAAATGGAAATTCTTCCAATTATTACAAGAAACTTCTAAAAATGATAATCTACTTGAATATGTAGTGATAGGATTTTTTAAAGATTTATTTTTATTATGTTTTATTGGAAAGGCAGATATACAGAGAGGAGAGACAGAGAGGAAGATCTTCTGTCCGATGATTCACTCCCCAAGTGAGCGCAATGGCCAATACTATGCCAATCCGAAGCCAGGAGCCTCTTCTGGGTCTCCCACACGGGTCAGGGTCCCAAAGCCTTGGGCCGTCCTCGACTGCTTTCCCGGGTCACAGGCAGGGAACTGGATGAGAAGAGGGGCTGCCGGGATTAGAACCGGCGCCCATATGGGATCCTGGGCGTGCAAGGTGAGGACTTTAACCACTTGCGCCACCGCGCCGGGCCCAGTGATAGGATTTTTGACACATTGTTGAGGTTTAGATATAAGAGGAAAAATCTGCTTTGGCCATAATGGGGAAACTTATACAAGCCTTGCCCTCTCATCCAAAAACAGCAATAAACCTAGGGGGAAAATGTGAGCTGTTTTCAAGAATTGCAATAAAGGCAAAACATGAGACTGGCCCATGCATTCAAAAGCTCTGTGATTAGGGTATACCTATCACCATAACACAGAAAATGGAGCTTGAGCAAAGGGTGGTAGTCTCATTGATTTGAGCAGATGGTTATGAATGTTAGCAGTGGGGTTGTTGAAAGCTCTGTTGCTTTGAAGGCAAAATATTTGAGACACAGAGGAAAACATCAACAATCTGTGTGGGGTGTACCACAAGCTTTTGGCCAACGGTGGGGATCCGTTTGTACAAGGCAGGACTTCATGTGACCTCATTGGGAATGACTGCTTGTTGCTTAAAATACCAGGAATTTTTAGAGTTCTAAAATAGAGTGAAAAAAACCTTGCAGAGATTCCCCAACATTGAATTGAGAACCCAAAATTATTCTGTGATATAAAGTAAACATCGCTGTGTGGTTTACATTATAGGACTAGGCATATAGTTCTATTGCATATGCAGACTAATTTCAATTAATTAAACCAAACTTAACATGATCAAAAGAAGTACTATTCAAGGCCGTCCAAGAATAATCTCAACTGCCTTTAATGGAGTAAACTTAGTCCATATTTGCAACAGTGTGCAAAATAAGACAAATATGCTGTAAAATAATAAAATTGAAAGAAAAATGTAAGTATAAACATACTTGACACTTTTAAAAAAATAACATATACATTTGTAATTGGCATGTAACAATTGCATATGCCTGTCGGAGGGGTATAATATAACATTTCAGTATATTTACACAGTGCGTAATAATCAGATCAGGGTAACTGACATGTGTATAACCTCAAATATGTATCATTTCTTTGTACTGAGAAGCCTCAAATTACTGTTAAGAAACTACTTTGAAATACACAGTTAACTGTCATCAACCATAGTTATCCTTCTGTGCTTTAGGACATTAAAGTTCTTCCTGTCCACCTGTATTTCTGGATCTGCTAGCCATCCTCTTTCTACCTCAGTCTCTTTACCCTACACTATCTCTAGTAACAACTATTACAATCTCTACTTCCATTTCAAGCAATGTTTTTTGTTTGTTTCACCTTTGATATCTGCTAAAACCTATTTTACTCTGCACTATCTTTGTGCAGAAGAGATCAGCTGTTGTTGGGGCTGTGATCCTGGAGAGAAAGACTATGAATGAAGTAAGCTCTCCACTTGGACTTGACCTTCTGCTGGGAAAGGACTATCCTTTTTTGACACAGGGAAGGAAAAGATAAACTGAATGTGGCAGTTTTGCTTCATTGAGCAGATGAAGACAAAAATTTGCAGAAAAGATGGTTAAATTTTGTGAGTAAAGTACTAGAGAAAAAGAAACCACAGAAGTTCTAGAAATCTTCAGAGGTTTCCTTTAAATGTTAAACTGAATCTGTGTTACTTGGGTAAAACACCACAGGACAGCGAAGAATAACTTTTAGGAAGAAATGATGTCTAATGAAACGAATAAACTGAGAAATTTAGCTGGGATTAGGAGTAGTTTAGACTTTGGATATGAGAAGTTCAGCAACGAAAATTGCCAACCTACGATTCTAAACTCAGGAAAGCTTTTTATGAAAATATATATGAAATATATACAATTCTCACACCAAGGCTCTCCACAGAAAACATAAAATCAGATTCACTGAGAGAAGACTTACATACTCTTAAAAAGAAAACAAACTAGTGTTGGAAAATACTATCACGTAAAAACCAGTCCACAAAAAAGCAAGATAAATATGTGGGTGTCAGTGATGAGGTATAGAATGGAAAGCTGCTACCCAAACACTTGCACCCCATATAGACCCTGGTTAATGTCCCAGATGTTCCACTTTGTATCTAGCTTCCTGTTCATGGACAAGGGAAAGCAGCAGAAGGTGAATTAAGTGCTTGCGACCCCGCCATTCATGTGGGAGACCCAGAAGAAGCTCCTGGCTCCTCAGGTTTGCCTGGCCCAACTCTGGCTGTTGGGAAGTAAACTGGAGGATCATTCTTTTGCTCTGTAGCTGGAGGATCTCTCTTTTCCTTTGTGACTCTGTAGCAATAAACAATGAAGTCTTATAAATAACTGTGAATAATTTTTGTTCTTACGAAAGTAAGCTTCTAAGACATTTAATAGTTAATGCATAAAATGATAATAAATTAGGGGTGCCTGTATATATTGTTGGATTTTTCATAACCACTTTTTATAAATTTTCTGTACCAGAGTCATGATTTTTACTTATTATAGTAAATTTGAAAATTCGACATTTGCCCCTCTTACTTTAGAACTTGATCCTTGATTGACACAAGAAAAACCAAATCTAACGTTTTACAAGACTAGCTCTATAGGTAATAGATTTTCCCCTGTTTAAAAAGAGGGAAAAAAAGTTTTAACTTGAATTGCCCTACTAGGAGAGGAAATGTTGGAATGAATAAAGCCTTTAGACAGTAGCCTATGTGCAACTGTACAGTCAAGATGCAGGTATTCATTGAAAGCAAATTTTATTTCAATAAAAATAGCCAGAAACAGCAGAGAGTTTTACTTCATCTTTATTCCCAATAAATAATAGGAAACATTCCTGCTAATGGTTCAAGAGGAGAACTTGCTGAATTACATAAAAGCTTTTCTTTCACTTGGGAACAAAAGAGATTATACATTCCACATTTCCATTGTTAATGCTGACTCTTTGATTGACTTGTAAAGAATGTTTCAGAATTACTGTGAATCTAATAAGATGGAAAATTGTGGACTTTATTTTGACATAAATGATCACTGAGACATCAAGTACAATCGAAGTGCAGGTCAACTTTTTAGTCACTTTAATGGATCTTTTTCCATTAAGGTAGTTTTTGGGTCAGTGAGAAGAATGCATGTAGAGTTGGATGCTTGTGACCTTTGGTCTCATTGTTTGCTAGCAGCGCATCATTGAATGAATCACTTCTTCAGTTTCAGTTTTAGTAATGCAGAATGGGGTAATGATATTACTACCAGGAAGCTTTAGTGAAGAACATGTAAAGGCACAAAAACATTTATATAAAACAGTCAAAATCTGACTAATGAAAAAATCAGTTTGGAGCCCATTGATGTACATTATTAGAAATCTTATATACAAAAATACTGAGTGAATCTTCTGTGGATGAATATGAAGCTTTCATCACATTTTCTTTATTGTTTAATTAACTGATTTCTTTTTCCACAATAACGTTCTCTATAGCTCCATTGCCTATGTTTTCAAGTAGACTTTAAAGTCTGTATAAAAAATATTTCAAATATTACATTTATGACCATGTCAAATCAATGGTGATAATTTTTTTCCCAGGGTCTTTTTACTATCATCTGGGCTAATTTATTTTTCCAAACTCCGTATAAAAGATATAAACTTAATTATTCCTAGCTACTAGAATTGCTAGTGTCTACTTCTAGCATTCCCCATACATCCATGAACTTTTTCATGTCATGTTAATTTTCATTTGTTTTCACATATGAATTTTTAAAAGAAAAGTAGATGCCTCCACTTTTTTAAAAACTCACTTGACAAATGTCAGGTATTATCTAACCCTCAATGTAAACAAAATTTTTGTGGAAAGCTTACCTATCCTTTTTTAGAAACTTACTTATTTATGTTTGAAAGGCAAATTTTTACAGAGAAAGGAGGTCTTCCACCCATTGTTTCATTCCCTAAATGGCCAGAAGTGAGCTGATCTGAGCCAGGAGCTTCTTCCTGGCCCCCCATGTGGGTTCAGGGGCCTAAGGCCTTTTGCCAGCCTCTGCTGCTTTCCCAAGCCATAAGCAGAGAGTGGATCAGAATTAGAGCAACCAGACATCAACTGGTGCCCATATGGGATTCCAGCACATGTAGCAGAGAATTAATCTGATTTGCCACCATGCCAGCCCCTCCTATTCCTTTTTTCTTTTTGACATGAGCAAAAGCTTAAATATGCCCTTATCTCTGATCATCATCCTTTTATTAATTTCCTAGTAATCTAATCAAAACTTTGTTTTCCTTGTGGAATGCTAAGTGTTGTGAGAATGGAATTTTATAGTCATAAATTTCAGCCAAGCCTCTGTAGAAAATATTGAAACATTATGTTCTCAGTATTTGGTGAATGACTGATTGGACAATAGGCTAAAAATGTGTGTATAAGAACTTTGTTTTATTTAGGTGGTTTGTTTCTCATTAGGGGACAGTTTTTGTTGTTAAGCAATGAGTTTCAAGAAATGCCATGGTTTGAGAAATTTATTCCTTGAATCTTTGACTATAGAAATTATCTGAAAATG
Organism: Ochotona curzoniae; assembly: GCF_017591425.1. NCBI lineage: Eukaryota > Metazoa > Chordata > Mammalia > Lagomorpha > Ochotonidae > Ochotona > Ochotona curzoniae. Next base: position 33,504,344 of record NW_024466502.1, on the reverse strand, counting down.
TACTGTTTCAATCTAGAAATAACGTGTTTTGAAAACTTATAAGAAGAGGGAAAGGTTATTGTTTTGAATTACTAGATTCTTTCCTCAGAGTTGTTGGTCAGTCAGTATTCAGCTAGCTTTTTTCTGGATGCAAATTATGTAGATACCAGTGTACCATGTTCGATATCTTAACTAGAGTAAGTTATAGGTGAGAGTGCTGTTGTTATGTCATTGTCTTTAAGTATTTAAATTTCTTATTACTTTAAGTAATTTGTTCCCTCACAAGATCATCATGTTATAGTTTATGAAAGCTAATTTGGTTATTTCAGAAGCCAGGTACATTTAACAAGGTATTGTATCTTTGTCTCTGAAAGATGTTCTTCTCGGATCATTTTAGTTTCTAGAAACTCCTCAGTCAAAACTTCACATATCTTAAAGTCCAGCAGGACACATGCAATAAACTTGCATTATAAAGTTTAACTTCATTTTTTTAAAGATTTATTTATTTTTATTACAAAGTCAGATTTACATAGAGGAGGAGAGACAGAGAGGAAGATCTTCTGTCCCATGATTCACTCCCCAAGTGACAGGAGTCAGGAGCTCTTCTGGGTCTCCCATGCAAGTTCAGGGTCCCAAAGCTTTCTCAGGCCAAAAGCAGGGAGCTGGATGGGAAGTGAAGCTGCTCAGAGTAGAACCGGCGCCCCTATGGGATCCCGGGATGTTCAGGGCAAGGACTTTTAGCCTTTAGGCCACGCTGCCAGGCCCATAAAGTTTAATTTTATGATGGTTGGCACAACTTGGCCCTTTTTAAGACTGCTTCATATCAAGTACAGTTATTTATTCAGAAACCCTCATACCACAGTGTTCAGAGCAATTATCAATTGCTGTTCTCCAGTGACAATCCAGGCAGACCTTTTGTCATTCGAAACAATTATGAAGAATCATTAGTTCTTTTCTTTTTTTTTAAAGATTTATTTTTATTTATTTATTTTTTTATTGGAAAGGCGGATATACAGAGAGGAGAGACAGAGAGGAAGTTCTTCCGTCCGATGATTCACTCCCCAAGTGAGCGCAATGGCCGATGCTATGCCAATCCGAAGCCAGGAGCCTCTTCCGGGTCTCCCACACGGGTGCAGGGTCCCAAAGCTTTGGGCCGTCCTCTGCTGCTTTCCCGGGCCACAGGCAGGGAGCTGGAAGGGAAGCGGGGCTGCTGGGATAGAACCGGCGCCCATATGGGATCCTGGGCGTGCAAGGCAAGGACCTTAACCACTTGCGCCACCGCGCCGGGGCCTCATTAGTTCTTTTCTAAAGCACTGAATTATGTGATTCAGTTTATAGCCACCACAGTTATGCTACAGGGGTCACACACTGTAAAACAAGGTCATTTTATACCCAATTTTCCTGCCTTCAAATGTAGTCTTAGGACTTACAGATGGTTGGCCTTCAAATAATAATAATGATACCTACCACATAGGATTGCTGATGAAATTAAATGGAGTTAGATTTGCAAAGAGAATTCTCTGTTACAGTAAACTTTAAATGCTTTTTAGTATAATCACTGGGTGCTAAATATTTTCATTAGGAACATGGACAAAGAATTACACATGTACTATTTTTTAATTCAGAATGCAGCTGTATATGATATGGAAAAAAGAGATAAGAAAATGAACTGTAGACATGCACTATATTTGCAAATTCCAGAGTCTAAGAAATATTTTTCCTTTTTTTTTTTAAATGAGAGTAGAGAACTCTGTTCCTATGTAAATATGTTGAGGTCTTGACCCATAAATTGGATAAAAATTTGATTGTCTTTGTTCAGTGACTGTTTAGGGTGCTGGAAACAGTTTCATAACTATTACGTTTTATGCTCCATCAGAACATATTGTCTTAACCTTATTATAGCTTTATGGATCTATACCATTGCCTTTTTCAGTATTTGCTAATAAAGAAACAAATACTTCAGAAAGTACATACTCTGATTGATTTTAAGACATGGATCAAAAATGACCTTCACCAAGGATTATCTTTGAATTCCAAACCTACATTTGTCATTATTCTTGCTAATGGCAGCATTAGCCTTTGTAAATGACTTATTGTAATGACTTTAGTATAGTCTTTAATGTTGGTACTTAAAACTCCTAAATCTGTTAGATATAAGTCTGCCTTTGAATGAAGGTCTTCTTTGAGGAGAGAATTAACCCTTCTGCCCATTAAGAGCTTTAGAGTGCAATGCATTTTGCCCTAAATGATTACAAGAGCTGGAGTCCCTCTGTTGGCTTAGCAGTTGCCAAGACAATTAAGCACGAGGTGGAATGGGAGGCAAGCTATCAGAGGCTGAGAGAACCTATAACTGAAATGCAGATCTGATCTTTGCAAGGGAGAGAAGGTTCAAGGCATGAGTTTATATTGTCATAGTACTGGAGGAAAGCTCAGCACAGCTCACAGGGAGCTGATAAGTCAAAGCCTTCCTTTTGAAAAATGTCGCATCTCTCAGACTAAGGCCAGTTCTGATATCCTTGCTTGGCCGACCTGTGGTTGAGAGTATTATTAGAAAGTGGAACTCGGGTGCAAAAGTGATAATACACTTAAAAGCACAGGCAACTTGTATAGGAGAGGAATCCTTTTCCTTATAGAGAGAGATCTGGGAGGTGTGGTCCTCTAGGCATGCTTATTTCCATCTTAATGAAGCAAGGTAAGGAACATGTGTGAATAATAGCACTTTTGTATACATATTATTCACTTTGCAGGAAGACACAAATTTGCTTATATGAGTGATGAAAAACGGCAGCTTAGGAACATTAAATAATGTTTTCCACAATGTGCAGATAATAGCAGGAGGGGTTTTAAATCTAAATATGTGTGACTTGCAAATTATTAATTTTTGCTGTGAAATTATACTGCTCAGCTATAACTTGAAGAGCTGCTGGGATGCAAATGTATTGAATGACAGGTTGAAAATCACAGATGTGAGACATCCACCCGAACAATGACAAAAGCTGCATTTATTCTTCCCTGTCCTCTTTGGAGAATACATCTGGCTCTATGCTTCATTTAAATCTTTCCAATAACGGTGTTTCTGAGAATGCCAGGGAATTGAGCTCTGCTAATGTGCACTCACTGCTTTCCAGCAAAGGGTCTCATGTCTGACAGAATTCCATACATTTAGAGGTGCATCCATAATTATTTATTCTTTGCTAAATGCTCAGTGTACTAACCTCTGAGCTATTTCAGATGATATTTTGTTTTCTATGATAGATTATATATTTTCAAGTCATTAAAATTAAACTAATTCAGAAATTTTTATGACTGATTCATAGAGCTTAAGCAGAAGGCAAAGGATGAAAACAGTTAATATGAAATTAATTACAATCACTTCATGGATTTGGCAAAATTTATGTTACATCTCTAGTTGCTTATCTTTCAAGTACATGTAGTTATTTTGTAAGGTATTGGTATAATGTCTCCTAACAAGTTCCACAAGGTAAAATAAGCAGTTGAATTGGGAACATCATTTCTCGCTCTCTATCTCAGACAGCCTTTGGTGTTTGTTGGTGCTGGTAGTTTTACTTTGATTCACCAAGTTTTAAGGGTCTTAGTCCTCCAGTTACTTTTAGTTGCCAGGGCAACTTCAGTCAAGACACATCTTTCCCTAAATTGACTATAGTCAGGTATTCAGTTTATATTAGAAAAAAAAGAACCAGAATAATGACATAGATTTTTCAGTTGTAGTAAATCTCTGAATAAAGTCTCTAATCTAGTTTGCCGTTTGCTATGAGCCAGAAAGTCACATTCCTTTAGAATATGAGCCTTTCATTAGTTAATATACTTTGAGGTAAATAATGAGAACCATGGGCTACTTTTAGAAAGATCAAGTTTTGAGACCATCACAGATAAAACCACCATGTGCAACACCTACATTTAATTTGGGCACTGGGTATGTGTTCAGTTTCTCATGACCTGAGACACACAGCAGAAGGTGACCCAAGGGCTTTAGCCACTCCATACTCATGTAGGTCTAGAAAAAACTCCTCATTTCTGGTTTCAGACTTGCTCCTCATGGCCACTGTGCATTGTGGCCATCTGGGGGGTGAACTAGCAGATGGAAGATCTCCCTTTCTCTTTCTCTAACTCTGCCTTTCAAATGAATATAAATAAATCTTGAAAAAATCAGGGTGAGATATTTAGGAAATTATTTTCTTAGAGAATGTAAGAAAAGCAGACAAGCTTATTTTTTTCCTTTTCCTTACCTTGTACAAAGTTTTTATATGTTTCTATTATTCATATGCAGAGATAAAATATACACTTGATCACTTATTGTCATCCATGTTAACAACATGAGATTTTTGTTAAAGGTTTGGAGTTTAATATTGACAATAAAATTAAGCAATAGTTGTTTCCTTGTTACTGGAAGAATGCTACTTTAACAGAATTGCATCCTTGTTTGTATCCAGTGACAAGTCGTTTTCACCAGCCCATTTGTCTCATTGAATCATTTTCTGTGAAAAGGTTTAGTTTCACATACACCAAGGTGTTAACAAGTCCATCAATATGCAACGTTTTAAACTTTATGTTAGCTAAAGACAACATCCTGATGAGAGCTGGAGAGAAATTGCCTAGTTTATTAAGAAGAAGTTAGAAGTGATTGAAATTGAGTGACTGAAAATACCTGATGAAAAATATGAAATATCTGATGACAATTTCTATGCATCTTGTGAAGATAATTTCACCTACATGCTTGTTTTAGGATAAATTGTTTTTAACCTCATTTTATCATTTTCCTAAGTAATGTGCTTAGAGAATTTAAAAACCGAGTTGCTTACTTTGAGCACTGTAGTTTACAGTTGACGAATGAATGACCAAAAGTTGGGTCAGATAGGTTAAATAGCTTATGTAAATACACACAGCAATTTCATGTTCACCTTCAGCTTAGCTGATTCCAGCTAGATCTATTCTAGAATAGGGCAGTAACATACGAGGTACAGGATTATCAGAAGGATAATAATGTTTCATATTTTATGGTTTAGATTTTTCCTAAACCATATGGTTTAGATGTTTCCTCAAGACAAAACTGAGGAGCCTTAAAAAGCAATGTTTTAGAAATGTATAAACCTTGGTACTGAGTGTGTGAGCTAGAATTTTAGTCTTTCTTACATTCTGTTTTGCAATGTAATGACATAATTTCTTCCTAACATATTTTAGAAGATTTGTTGGGACATTTGATATTCACTCAGTAAGTCTATACCAAAAATGCATTAATAGGACATTGCACCAATAAGTGCAAGTGGAGCATTCTGGGATAAAATGGCTGATTCTGTGGTAACAGAACTGCTACATCTTTTATTTTTTTTTTCTGTGGCAGTTGTTTTCAATTTCAAATCTATGTTTAACTGGTTAAGTTAAAGACATTAGTAAAAGATTACAATTTGAGGTCAGTCAGCGTATTTGAGATAGAAATTAGAAATGTAGAAACTAGTAGTGAAGATTTTGAAACACTGATTAGACAAATTAAAATTATACTGAATATTTTTGTATTCAGTCATGCAAAATTTGACATGTCCAAACTACAATATTATGTCTTATCAGCAATCCAGATTATGTTTATGGAGTGCAGTCTAAGTAGGCAAATGACAGATTAACTTGAAAATTAATTTAGGTAATGCCTAAGGTGATGTTTTTACAAAAAGGTTTCCATAGCAGTAGAGCTTGTAATCAATGTTTGGGGTGTAGGTTCAGTGTGCTGTACTATTCCAAGTGGAAATCACTTGCTTATTTTAGAACTTCTTAACTCATAAATATGTCATTATTAAAGTCACTTGGTACACATGCGGATATTAAAAGGAAAAGATAATCTGCAGCACACCTGCTTAGGCATAATTGTCCTTGATTCTAATAGCGAAATCATCAGAACTGCTCTTTAGGTAAAGATATTCACATTATAGTCATGGATCTTCTCGCTATTAATAGCTTTAAATGGTTGCATAATACATTAATGGTGGCCCGTTTAAAGTGTATCAGTTGTAGTGTGTGTTTTGTTTTTGTTTTTTACATTTTGAATAGAGGGTACTTGTGGAACTTGAAACTTACCTCCTACCTCCCAAAGTCTTGGCGTCCCTGCAGGCCATAGCAGATGCCTGTATATGGCAATCTAGGGATATTATATTTTTGTTAAAACATGCATGGAATAATATAGTTAAAATTCTCACATAGATTTATTCTCTGAGAGAAAGCCGATTCATTCTGGTAACATGGAATTTCCACATACCTCTCAAAATTTTACTGAGTTGAATGACAGTATTTTTGAGGTGATAATATACCAGAAGAAGGCTGAGTAAAATGCAAGAGGAGGTACCAAGTGCCAGACAGAGTGCCTCTCCTCCAAGCAGGAGATAGTAGTAGGGCATATCTGGTGCTTCCTTTTGTATTGTCTAAGGTGAAAGCAAATTGCTGCAGGGCAGGTGGGATGTTGACCCCATGGTTAAGCCATTATTTGGGATGCCTGCATACCATATTTAAAAGCCTGGCTTTGAGTCCTGACTTGACTTCTGATTTCAACTTTCTCCTAATGTGCCACGTAGGAGGCAGATAACGGCTCAAGTCCATAGGTCCCTGCCACCCACATGATAGACATGTATAGATTCCTGCACCCTGCCTTTGACCTCATCCAGCACCACTGAGTTTTGCACAGTGAACCTATGGATTAAAGATAAAGTCCCTCTGTGTATTTCAAATTAAATAGGTAAATATTTAGGAAAGAAAAGAGTCATACGAACATATTTTGTCCCTTACCAATGTTATCCTTTAATTTTACCAGCTTCTTTTCGTAAAAGATTTTTTTAATTGGAAAGGCAGATTTACAGAGAGAAGGGGAGACACAAAGACCTACACAAAGACCTACCCTCTTCATTCCCTAAGTGGCTACAACAGCCACAGCTAATCTAATCTGAAGGCAGGAACCAGGAACTTCTTCTCGGTCTCCACATTGTTGCAGGGTCCTAGGGCTTTGGGCTGTTCTCGACTGTTTTACCAGTCCACAAGCAGGAGTTAGATGGTAAATGGAGCAGCAGGGATACAAACCAGCACCCATATGGGAGCCCAGCACATGCAAGGTGAGTATTGAGCCATTGAGCCAACATGCTCTGCCCTTAAATACCTTCTGACAAGTTCATTCATGTGCAGTTTGGATAAAAATTATCTTGGCAGTTGATTAGTGAGCAGTGAACTCAGTAAACCAGTTAGGCACCAACAGAACCAGTGAGCTTTCTGGTTATCTCTCAAATAATATATTGGCATTTGGTAGTTCAGTTTCCCAGTCACACAGAGGTTCTGATCATCTGTTTGACTGTTAACTAGGTGTATTGTGAGATAATCATCGTTTTTCTATTCTTTATAAAATGATAGTTTTGTCAATTGGTTTAAAATCTTTAAAATACCCTCCAGCATTTTTTTTCTTACTTGCATATTTCTGAGTATTATCTCTATTAACACAGAGTAGTCCAAGATTATCAATGGGTTAGAGGCTGTGGCATTTGAATATTTCTCAAAATGAGACTTCTGAAGATTCCTTTTAAAAAAAGATTTGTTTGTTTATTATGAAGTTGGATCCACAGAGATAGAGAGATTCCCCATCCATCTGTTCATCTTCCCTCCCTATCAAGATGGAGCTTCCTACAGGACTGCCACATGGGTGGATGGGGTACAAATACCCTGGCCACCTTCCACTACCTTTCCCATGCAACACTCAGGGAATCAGATGAGAAGTAGAGCAGCTCAGACAGGAACCAGCATCCACACAATGTGCTGGCTTTGCAGGCCATAGTTCTATGTGCTAAGTCACAACGCTGGGCTGTGGGGTCTTAACCAGTACGGTTGAAAAGTCAGTATTTTTGGGTGATTTTCAGGTGAGATAACTGTATTTGGAAAGAAAAGGCATTGTTACAAAATATGCACCATTTATTTGTCAAAGCTGAATGATTTCACAGCAACCTCTCTTCATGGATAGACTGTAGAGAAAGCTCTAGAGAGTTTCAGAACATTGGCTTATCTATTTTAAAATTTTATTTACTTTTTCAAATATATATTTATTTTTATTGGAAAGTCAGATTTGCAGAGAGAAGGAAAGACAGAGAGAAAGGTCTTTCATCCCTGGCCCACTTCCCAAGTGGCTGCAATGTCACTAGGCTACTCTCTTGGGCCTACATTGGCTCATCTTATCCTAGGACCCTTAAGCATTTTCCTAATAAATTCAGATTATGTCACTTTAGAAAAAGAAAGCTATTCTCCCTGTGCCTGAACTGGTTTAAATATCAATTCGTGGGCCTGGCGCGGTGGCGCAGTGGTTAAGGTCCTCGCCTTGCACGCCCCGGGATTCCATATGGGCGCCGGTTCTAATCCCGGCAGCCCCTCTTCCCATCCAGCTCCCTGCTTGTGGCCTGGGAAAGCAGTCGAGGACGGCCCAAAGCTTTGGGACCCTGACCCGTTTGGGAGACCCGAAAGAGGCTCCTGGCTTCGGATTGGCATAGCATCAACCATTGCGCTCACTTGGGGAGTGAATCATCGGACGGAAGATCTTCCTCTCTGTCTCTCCTCTCTGTATATCCGCCTTTCCAATAAAAATAAAATAAATCTTAAAAAAAATATATCAATTCGTCCTTGGAAAAGGAATCCATTATATGATCCTAGTTTTAAGGATGGAGGAATATTGCTAGTAATTGAACATCTGAGGAGACTGAATGGGTTACTGCTGATTTAAAATCAGTAGAGTCAGTGGGGACAGATGGTTTAAACCTCTCATTTTATGTGTTTTTAAAGGGAAAAATATGAGGAGGCGTTTTTATTCCCTTTCTAAAGTGCAGGCCTACTTTTTACAATACTAACATCCATTCCAGAATAACAGGGTTGCAGTAATCTAGGAATGGGATTATTTATTTATGTCTGGGATAACAACAGATTTAGTATCCACAAGTCCAAGTGACCCCAAGGCCTTGTAAACCCTTTTTGAAACAAATTCAAAGCAGGGGAAGGGTATTTTATCTTTGTGACAATTTGAATCAAACTTCAATTTTGGAATGATCAACAAGAACCAGATAAAGTACTGCCTTTTCTCGCTGTGTGATGATGAGAATGTTTTTCTTCTTTTTAATGGAAGCTTAATTATCTGAAAGGCATAGTTACAGAGAGGGAGGAGAGAAGAGACAAAGATCTTCCTTCCCTAGTTTGCTCTTCCAGTGGTTACAGTTGCTGGAGATGAACCAGGCATAGAAACCAGTAGCTGGAGCCTTGACTATTCTAAGTCTCCCCCATGAGTGCAGGGGTACAAGCACTTGAGGAGTCTTCTACTGCTTTTCCATATACATTAGAAAGAGCTGGATGGCAATAGAACAGGTGGGATTTGAACCGGCTTCATATGGGAAGCTAGTGTTGCGGGTAATGGCATAACCTGTGATGTCAAAAAGTTGGCCCTGAGAAAGTCTTCCACTTGGAAATGTGGAAGTCTCTCAAAGTTTCACTACTCAGTAGGCATAAAGTAGAAAGTGCTGAGCTGCTGTAGGGAATATTAGCTGTCCAAGCGATTTGCTCAAACACCAAATCTTACTTTCCTATCTGCAATTTGTATTCTATTTTATGATGACACCTTATTTCCAAAGACTGAATCCTTATGTTTCTGAGCAGTGTCAAAAATGAGGGCTTTTATTATCTTATTGTTCACGTAAAGAGGATTCATTTGGCAGTGTTCAACTCTTAAACCAAATTAGTGCAATTTATTTCAATGTACCAATTTCATGGTTCGTGAATTCGTTGTTATTATTGCTAACTTTCACTCTAATTTTGCCTTGAAAATGAACAGTAACTCATATCTAACAAAGTGTCATAGCTAAAAATTCCAGTAGGATGAAAGCAGGTATGTATACATATATACATTTATGAATACACACATACACACATATGTATATGTCTTCATATATGTACATATATTTGTGCAAAAGGGATAATACATTTGTGAAATAAGGAAGGTTTTTAATTAGAGCAAAATGAAATGCTTTTGAAATGCTAAAGTAATTACAATTAATTGACAGACCAGAGACAGTTGCTTAAAGTAGAGAAATGGCTATCCTAGAGATAGGAATTTCAGCCAACTGTGTGTGGAAAAGAATTCTGGGCCTCTTTTTTTCTATTTTAAATAGTAATATATCTTTAAGAGATTAATTGCATTCTTAAAGAATTCAACAACTGCAACAGCAGTTATTTTTAACTAAACTGCTCATGTAAATATTGCATATGCTAAATACAATCACATATAATTAAGTAGGACATGTTCTTGCAGGTAAGTCTAAGGACCCGGGCCAGTTGACCCGAGTTGCCCTCATCAGATTATCCACCCCTGGGCTCAGAACCTCGCAGGTAGGCCCCAAGACCTGGGCCAGGTGGCCTGAGCACCACCAGGTCCTCCATCCTCCAGCTTAGCTTAAAGCATGTGGACCTCTGACTGGTAAATGCTGTTGAGGAACCTGCACCTGCTCCCTAATTAAGCTGTGTCACCTCCTTCCAGCTACTTTTGAAGGAGCTGAACAGCAGTTGCTATGAAATCGGATTCACGAAGTGTTGTTTTCACTTCTCATCTTAGGGTGACTTTTGAACCTGCTTTTGGACAAGAGAAGATGATGAACAGGATCAGAGGCCTGAATTGTGGAGGCTATCTGTGAGACTCTTGGGATTATGGCTGCTAGAAAGAGTGGTTTCTGAACATCAGAACATCACTCCCACTGAGGCTGGCACTGTTAACTCTGTGGCTACAGGCTGAGCAATTCCATAGTTATTCCTCTCCATTTCCTGTGACACAGAGCTACAAAACTCTCCAGATTAATTTTATTAAATCGTCTCAGTTAGCATGAGAGTTACTTATGAACCACTGGAACCATCAGTCATTTTTTTTTAACTTTGTCTAACCATAATTTTGCATTTACTTTCAGTATCTGGCCTTATAAATCTTAATTAAAGCCTTTTCAGATGCTACATTTAAACTGTCACCCATTATTGCTTCGTTGAAATGTCCATGTCCATTAAAATCTTATCAAAGTGCAACATCTATTACCTTTGCAGTTCATGTTGCATTCATGTCTAGGTACATCATTAATGCGGAAGAGGTGAATGTGTGCTGGCAGCACAATGCTCCCTGACAGGAAACCCAGCAGCTGGCTTTCAGCTCTCAATAGCTTTAGCTATAGCTTAAAAAAATCCTGGAACTTTGATTTGCAAGATATACAAAGAAGAATAGGCCAAACAACAGTAAACCAATGATTCTCATACCAAATATCAAGTAATTTAGAAATAAAATAATTATAGATTTTTTTCCTCAGCATTTTTAAAAGCAGCTTGTTGGCTCAATATAAACGTTTTAAAGTTTATGTATACCTAGACTAATGAACAATAACATTGTGTGTTGATTCTAAACTGTGTTCCTAGTATTTGCTTGTAGAATTGGATATTATTTAAAACCAATATATATGCCTCGGTTTTATTGAATCGTGCTTTGGGCATTTGCTTTAAATTACTGGATTGGCTAAGAAATAAACGAGAATGTGAGAAATTTAGATGCAGATCTAATGGCATGACTAAATGAGAGATTTAAAAGAACTAGAGAGCTGAAAGCATTATGTTAAACAAATATCCAGAGTATTGCAGCATCAAATATTATCACTGCAGTGTTGCCAATCAAAAATATTGTCGAGTTCTTTAGTCATGGGAAATAAAAGAACCAAAATAGGTTACACTGATGTAAATCAGTTGCATGTGACAGCACTAAACAATTTAGAGGCTGTTAAAGTTCCACAGTTGCTGCCAGGCAGGTCACAATAAGAGTTAAAACACTTACCCGTTGTGACACTCTGAGTCACTAACCCTATTAATCCTTCCGAAATAGCTAACAACTGAGAACAAGTTATAACTAATATAGATGTGTTCCATCCAGTTGTAATCCCTTCTCAATTATTCAAGGAGCTTTTTTCAGCTAAAACCTTTCAGATCCTCTTGTGTATCATCCATCTACAAGAATGTTGGCAGGATTTCTGCTGAATCCAAGAGGGCATGTGGTCAATATCAATCTTTCTTCCTTTCTGTCTCCAGTGAGAATCAAAAATGCTTCCAGAACAGGACTTTCTCATTCACTTGTTTTAGCATATCCTCAGCTCTGTCACAGAGTTAGGGCACAAGAGGATTTGAAAATAGAATTACTCATGCTGGGGGACATACTTCTGAAAATACATGATTTGAGTGACACAATGAACAGCATCACTTTTTTTTTCACTCTTTGCAAAAGATTCTGATCTTAATGTTGAAGCATTTCTTACCTAGTCAAATACTTCTGTCTTTTTCTTTAAGGGATTGTTTATTATACTTGAAAGTCAGCATTACTCAGAAAGAGGGAGAGGCAGAGAAAGCATTCTTACACTGGTTCGCTCCCCAAACGGCTACAGTAGCCACAGCTGGGTAAGTCTGAAAGCCAGGAGCCAAAGCTGCTTCTGGGTCTCTCAAGTGAGTGTGGGGGCTCCAGGCCTGAAGTCATCCTCTGCTGCCTTCCTGGGCCATCAGCAGGGAGTGGAATTGAAAGTAGAGCAGCCAAGACATGAGCACCCAATGTAGTACCACAGGTGAAAGATTAGCCTACTACACCGCTGCTCCAGCCTCAATACTTATTCTTTTAAGCAATCTTTGTAAATGAAAATAAATCTACCATATTTCTCAGTAATCATGCTGTTAATGTATATAGAAAATACCTATATTTTACTATTTATTTTAAATTTCAGAGGAATTTTTGCATCTTAATAATTTTCACTATTTTGAGATTTTTTAAGAGAATGCTTTACACGTTAAGTGAGGAATTTGTGCAGAGAGTAAACACAGACAACATGATACCATCTTTATGTAGTAAAGCTGTGAGATTTACTTACAAATAGTTATAAAGATCACCATTTATTTGTTCAATTACTCATTCCTTCAGCAAATATTCATTTTAATCTCTGGGATATGGCTGCAAATAAAATTACTTCTGCAGGGGCTGGCATTTTGTTTAGTGGTTAGGATACCTTTGAGATTCTCATATCCCATATCCGAGTACCTGGGTTCCAATCCTGGCTCTGTTCCAAAATCTGGCTTCCTGCTAATGTGCACTTTGAGAAGCGTCAGTTGATAGAGTGCGATATCTGTGTGAGTTCTCGAGATTCTCTGGCTCAGCTTCACTTGTGTTTGGCGTTTGGGGAATGAACCAGCCCCCATGAGATTGTTATCATTCTTTGTCTCAGCTTCTTCCCCATCACCTTTCAAACATATTTTTTAAAGAATTTATTCAAAATAAATAACATGCATATAATACATTTTCTGTAATTTCTAGGGAAAAGTAGAGAGCAGGTTGAAGGGTAGTAACTTTTATAGAAAAGGGCCACAGAAGGCTTTCTTGAGAAGGTAACATTTCATTACATACCTGAAGGTGGTGAGGGAACTTGTTATTTAGCTCTTGCAGGTGCAAGTATCTCAGGTAGTAGAAAAGCAAGTGCTGAAATGAGGGGCTGTTCAACAAGCAACCAAGAACCAAGCAAATCAGGAGCTGAACAAGAGGAGGGAAAGCAAACCTAGATGAGGCCAAAACAATAAAGGGGCCATTGTGAAAGGCCATGCCATCATTTCAATAATTTTGCATTAATTTTTATTAGAAATGTGGGAAGGAACCATAGAAATATTTTGAACACAATTTTTATGGGTAAATAAATTTAGAATATTTTGTATAAGCAAACATGATATCCTGGGTGGGGGGGAACCAGGTGGTCATTCAAGTATTTGGGACCTGTTACTCTGTGGGAGATGTGGATTGAGTTCCAATCGTTTGATTTCAGTCTCTGTGGGCATTGGATAGGGAATTAGTTCGTGAGAGCCATCTCTATGTTTATTTGTTTGTCTCCAAGGCTTTCTGATTTGTTAATTAACTATCAGTTTTATAAGTGTTGGCAATCCTTAAATCAGATTTCTTTCCACTTTCAAAGAGAAGAATTTCAGAGTCATAGGAATGATTATTACATCTTTAGCATTACATCCATTACAATTTTATCTGTCATTTATATCTATGGCAATTAATTGAATTGATTCTTATTTTTTGAAATGCAAATAATATTGCAATTTGATTATATCATGAAAATTCAATAAAAAGTAATGCCAGTGGAAGCTCCCTATGCGGTGATAACACCATCAAGAATACAATAGATTTGAGTTTATGTCTTCCTCTCCTAACCACCTTAGTTCATCACCTTTCATGTGTGTTTGGGTATATGACAGTTATGTCTGAAAGGTTTTCCCCAAGAAATCCATCTGAAGCTTAACTCCCAACTAAATACAGATATGGCTTTGTCAATTTTGAACAGCACCACAGCTTGAGAACTTAACTGCTTTCATGATGCTTATCTCGTTTTTGGAAAATCTATGCACCGCACGATAGTATCCTCTTTTTAGTTGTCAGGTCAAAATCTAGCTTTTGCAGCAAGTCAGGGAAAATGCATTTAGTATCTTTTAGGCACGACAGCTTTCCAAAGGTTGAATGCATCGATGTTAGAGGAACTTTTCCTTCTAGCATAGCTTTTCCACTACTTCAGCTAATATTTGTATAATATTGCTTTGATGCTCATCTTCTTAGTGACTCCTTTGAATGTATTCCAGCTTACTTCTCTTCCTGAAGTGTGTGGCTTAGATGTGGTTTAATGCAGAGGCATCATAGAATGGAATTATTATTTCCTTTGATCTGGACAAAATAATCTATTGAGGCAGCCAAGAATTACATTAGCTCTTCTGGCATCCACTGTTCAGTGCTGATTTATATCAAGCTCCCTGTCAATTAATCCACTGGGAACAGTTTTATTTATGTTCTTGGTAAGTTATGCTGCTGACATGCATATGAGTTTAGTTGCTATTTGGAATCATGGAAAGGATTTTACAATTTTTGTTTGTTTGCTTGCTACTTAAATTTCTTTTTGCAAATCCACTGTTAAAGTCCTGGGAACTTTTTGGATGTTGATTTTGCTAAAGGTCAGGAATTAACAGGTCTACAGCTGAGCTCAGATAGGCCACCAATTCTTTTTTGTCTCTTTTTTTCAAAGATTATCTGCTGAAAACATGAAGGAATTTTCAGACACAATCATAGGAATTAAAATAACATATCTGAGTAGATGCCAGATCTTCTTTCTAGTTCAAGCTCTGCCACTTCCAGATTAGTGCATCCATTTAGTCACAGATTGAGCCCCTTTTATATAAAACATTGTTCTGAAAGCATAAAATACAATAGAAAACAAAACATTTCTGCTTGAGGAGTTTATAGCCTAGCAGGAGAACCTACCTCTGCAGGTAATGCATGCTCTGAAGTCCTTATTTTTTTCAACTGAAAATAAATGCATTACTTTCTCAAGTGATTTATTTATCAGGGTTCTGTGGAAAAGCTGAAATGACAAGTTGGGTGCCTATTATAAAGGTTTATTCTAAAGAGTTAGCTTACACCACTGTGGAAAATGATCATCCCGAGACTGCAGGGTAGGTTGGCAGGAGAATCAATGATGTAGGTCTTATCTGAAGGAAGGCAAGCTCCAGACCAGCAAGCCTGCTATTTAGTTTATCTTGAGAGTCAGGGGAAAATTTTGACCTCGTTCAGAGATAGAGGATATTCTCTTTTGATCAGTATTAGGGCTGAGTATTTTATTCTGGTCAGGTCTTCACATGACTTGATGTTGCTAACTAATCCACAGAGTAGGGAGGACAATGTGCTTGATATTATTAACATATTCAAATGATCATTTCATTGTGGACATTTGACTTAGAGTCTCCAGCTCTGCCTGGGACATCTGAACTCGATGTGAAGTATCAGGGTTTAAGTCCCTGCTCCACTTTGGAGTGCAACTTCCTACTAATGTGCTTCATTCTACAAAGTCATTTTTCAAACCTCCTCTTTCAAATTAAGAAAGAAATCTCAGTTCCCTAATGATGTACAGATTGCTCTGACACCCTCCTGGCATGGGATTCAGTTTGATCATGAGGAACAATAATATTCATATAGTGTATGATTACTTAATGGTTCCTTCTCTTCTAGTGCTTCTTCTAGGACTGAAAATTCTGTGTTTGTCTCAGGTGTGTGACGTAAAGGGGAGTCATCTTACAGATGCCTTGATGCCATTAGGATAAGCCTATTGTGTGAATGATTTATGAAAACTCAATAGATTTTTTTTGGCAGTGTTCCCCCCCCCCTTTTTTTTTTAAGTATTACAAGGTTTGGAAAAATTTAAGAAAGTCTGAAAGGTAGATTTCTTTTTTACCTCTTTTTGGAACTCACTACAAGAAGTAATTCATTTTACTTACAGTGAACTCAATAATTAACTATCATTTCAGAATATGACTGACTCATAATACTGTCAACTAATTCATATGTGCAAAAATGGCAGTTGTCTCATTTGCTTGTTATGCCAACACTTGTCAACCTCAGCAACAGCTTTCGCCTCAGTTAAATGTTGTTTAAATGTGAGAGATCTAAAATGAAATTGAAGCTCCTTGCATATGATAATAAATCAAATATGAACTTTATACTGTTCACAGGCAGCATATTTAGTAAGGCTTGGAAGTAAAAATCACAGGTTTTATGCTTTCAGTGTGATAAGGATTTTATTGGTATTCTGATTACCTTTTAATGGTTGACATCTAATGATTTTTAGGAATTATATTTGGGGCAAAATTTTAGAATAAATTATATTGATTTTCATTAATGAATGAATAAAATATTTAAAGAAAAATTGCCTCCAAAAGGGAAACCACATATTATCAAATCATGAACTTTTTAGTTATTTTACTTTTATTATGAAAAATATTTAACCATACTAAAGGTATAAAGAGTAAGTTGACACCCATATTTTCATCAACTATGTTATAATGTAGTAATATTTTATATTTGCTTCTCTCTCGTCTTTGAATCACAATTTTAAATTCCTCTTTTATCTATTTTTAAAACATTGTTTTATTTAGAAGCAAATCCAAACTTTTCTGAATATATTTCTATTAATGAGGAATATTTAAATTATCCAAAGGCAGGGGAGACCTGTGTCACAATGGTTCAGTAGTTTAAGCCAGTACTTGGGAGGCTGACATCCTGTAACAGAGCATCCTATAATGGAATATCAAGTTAAAATTGCTCTGCTTGTATTCCAGCTCCCTTCGATGTGCCTAAAGAGCAGCAGAAATCAGTCTTAGAACTTTAAATCCTGCCATAGAAATGGAAAACCTAGAGTTCACTCCTGGCTCCTAGCTTTAACCAGGTCCCAGCATTGCAATTGAAACAATTTGGGGAGTGAAAAAGCAGATGAAGATCTTTCACATCCCATTCTCTCTTTTATTCTGTAACTGTTTTTGTCTCTTTTCTCCTTTTCCTTACTAATAAATAAAATGAATGCTAAAAAATTAAAGACATAAAAGACTTAAATATTTGTATCCAAGGAGAGATGTTTGGTATAGCAGTTAAAATTCTAATTTTGATTTTTTTATCTCATTTTGGTGCACCCAAATTTCAGACCTGGTTCAGGGTGCTGACTCCAACTTCCTGCTAATGCAGGCTCTGGGAGGCAGCTGGTGATAGCTTGCATGATTAAAAACCTAGATCCCAGTTTGGGATCTGCCCAGCAGTGACAATTTAGGGCATTTATTCATGGAATGACCCAGCACATAGGAATTACTTTCTGTCTCTCAAAAAAATTTTGAAGCAATAAATGTTTTTTTTTCCCTTAAAAGCAGTGAGATCCCAGCAAAGTTGAGCAATGTAGTGCAATCGTATCCTCCTTTGCTACATTTTCATTACTAATGAAAAATTAGCCTGCTTCTGTGATTTTCTCTGGATGTTTTCCCTAATCACCTACCCATGTGTTTACATTTGTTCCAAAGAGGTGAATGTGATTTGCATCTTGATAAGCAGAAGCAATGTGTGCTACTATTGTGGTAAACCATTTGGCAAAGATTCTGTAAGACACTCTGTGCAAAGAAGGAAAGCAATGATGGGTGGCTATGCAGTCAAGTGTATTGATGGCATCTGTGGGAGGCAGATGGGTATTATGTGGACTTAGAATGGATTCTGGGTCTGCCTTTTATAGTCATGTGCCTAAGAGCAATCACAATTTTTATAAAACTCAGGATTCTTTTTTTTTCTTTTTTTAAGATTTGTTTATTTTTATTGGAAAGTCAGATATATAGAGAAGAGAAATGACAGAGGAAGTTCTGTCCATTGATTCACTCCCTAAGTGGCCACAACGGCCGGAGCTGAGCCTATCCAAAGCCAGGAGCCAGGAGCCTTCTCCAGGTCTCCTGCGCAGGCACAAGGCCCCAAGACTACCTTCCCAGGACACAAGCAGGGAGCTGGATGGGAAGCAGGGATGCTGGGACACAAACTGGCACCTATATGGAATCCTGGCTACTGCGCTAGGCCCAGGATTTTTTATGTTTTCAAATGACTGCAATAATGCCTACATTGAAATACTGTTATGTGGATTAACAGCATAGATGAAAGTATGTGTAAATAATATTGACATCTTGTGATTGATAGTATTTTTCAAACAGTGCATTAGAAAGGGTGTTTCAAATCATATGTAGGTGCCACAGAGATCTCTCCTACACATTTGTGTGTGGGGTATTCCTTATTCTCATAAAATTAATCAAATAATATAGGTACCTGGTGGCTGATTCTCTTAAAAGATTTATTATATTTATTTTAAAGACTGAGTTACACAAGCACACACATACACACAGAGAGAGAAAGAGAAAGAGAAGGGAAGCTTCTGGCTCTTCACATCCTCTCACAGCCTGTCACAGTCTCCCACATGGGTACAGGCACCCAAGGTGTTTCACCTTTACAAGGGAAGTGGATTAGAAGGAGAGCTGGAACTGCAATTGGTGGCAATGTGGTATACTGGTACTGCAGGCAGACACTTAATGTGGTAGGCTATAAAGCTGGCATCTTGATGGTTAATTTTTTTTAAAGATTTATTTTTATTATTATTTTTAAAGATTTATTTTTATTATTTTCTTATTGGAAAGGCGGATATACAGAGAGGAGAGACAGAGAGGAAGATCTTCCGTCCGATGATTCACTCCCCAAGTGAGCGCAATGGCCAATGCTATGCCAATCCGAAGCCAGGAGCCTCTTCCGGGTCTCCCACGTGGGTGCAGGGTCCCAAAGCTTTGGGCCATCCTCGACTGCTTTCCCGGGCCACAGGCAGGGAGCTGGATGGGAAGCAGGGCTGCTGGGATAGAACCGGCGCCCACATGGGATCCCGGGTGTGTGTTCAAGGCGAGGACCTTAACCACTTGGGCCATTGCGCTGGGCCCCTTGATGGTTAATTTTACACATCAGTTTGACTGGGATAATAGATGTTCATTTAATGGATACAATATTCCTAAGTGGGACAGAATGATAGGTTAAAAGAAAACAAAATTTATATTGGAAAACATTTGATGAACACAGTAGTTTTAGGTTTTTTTTTTTTTTTATGTTCGATACAAGTCAGCACTGTGAATAGCTATAAATAAAAGGATTTTTGAAATTATGTTTTGGGCTACTTAATTCAGACCTAAAGTAAAAATCAGGAGACATTAAAATTGTTCTTTATTATGATCAGTCAGACCATGTCTGTAATTCTGTATACTGTTCCTGGATTTCACATTCATGAAGAACATTTAAAATACAAGTTAGAGTTTCTCAAGAGAGGTAGAGAGTATCTTAAGCTATGGATATTTTGAGTCAGATAATATTTTATTGGGGGAGTTATACTGTGAATTGTGGATATTAAGCTGCTATCTGGGCTTCTGTCCACTATGACCAAGAGAACTCTCAGCCCTTGACCCTGAGTGACAATAAAAATCACATCTCCAGACATGGGCCTGGGGAATGAGAAATTGCCACAGGTTGAGATTCACTGTGCCTGTATGTTATTGAAAGGAAAGTGATGGGTTGGGAAATGCAATTACAACGAGTAATAAGAGTGGGTACCTGTCCTTTCTAGAACTGTCCCAACTCCACAATTTTATTTATTTTTTTTTCTGTCTCTTAGAATCTGCTTCCCACTAAATTAATTATTGCAGTCAGGAATTATGTATTATTCTTTTGTTTTTGTTTTGAGAATGCAGAATAGATCCTGGTATGCTGCAGATTCTTAAGGTTTCATAAGATTAACTAAACTAAAGTGAAAAAAAAAATAGCTTCATATAGACAGTTACTAAAAAGACATTTTCAAATTTTGGAAGAGGTGCCAAAAGGAAGGTCATATTGAATTACTCAATGGAAGAGTGATGGCATGTGTCTTCAGAGGGAAGAACTAATAGCAACATATTAAAGTTTTGAACAAATAGATCTCACTTTAAGTTCAAACTTTTATGTAGTATAGCATGAGGAACTTTCTAATCATTTTGATTATGAGCATTGGAATAAAAAATATTACATAAAGGATTGTGACCACATGGATATTATCATTGTAAAATACATAATTAATAAGGCATAAATAATTTGATGAAATACAAAATTTCTCATTTTCCCTATCTAACGTAGTAAGTATTTATACATTAACTATTAAATATTTGAAAGTAAATCAAACAGATATAGTCATAGAAAAGAAATAACCAAGAGGAGAGGGAGAGAGAAAGTTTCCTTTATATGTAGAGTTTTCAGAATGTTCAGGGAAAATGTGTTACATTTATATTACAGCAATAATTTTTATATCATTTAATCCAATTTTTCACAAACTTTTTGAAGTACCCTCTTTAAGTTTGATGCTTTTTTTGAATGACAAGTAAAAAAGATAATGATAAGGAGCCTGATTGCTTCTTTTATTACTCAGTTTGCTATGCTTTAAGTATGAGTATATACTTACTTAATTTCCACACCACTTCAATGAAACAGGCATTTTTCTTTCTAGCATTAAAAAAATAGGTTTATAAAGTGAACAAATTTCATGTGTGTCATAATTCAGACTTAGGAGCAAAACTATATTTTCCATACTATCCTCCTACCTGAGTCTCCATCCTTCTTCTGCTTTCATTTCCCTTAACATTCACAGGCTTATCATCAGCAATTGGAACAAAGAAAAATAATAATTTCTCAAATTATAGACTAAGGATATAAACCATAATCAACTCTTAAAATGTCAATTTTGCTCAAAAGGCATATATTTTTTTGTACCATGTATCTTAGCTGTCCTATATCAGGGAAAATACAATACTTATCTCTTTGGGGACTGGCTTTTCTCACTAAGCATAATGTTTTCCAGTTGCATCATTGTGTTGTAAAACCACAATTTGATTGTGTGACTGAGTAGTAGTCCATAATGTGTGTGTGTATCACATTTTCCTTAAATCATTGGCTGATAGACATCTGAATTGATTGTGTTTTTCAGTTATTATAAGTTGAACTGCAATAAACATGGAGGTACAAATAACCCTCTAGCATATTAATTTCATTTAGTTTAGCTAAATTCTCAGGAGTGGGATATGGTAGATCTATTTGTCATATAAAATAATATTTCCAGATCTGTGATGACGCTTTCATAATGTTTAAACTAGTTTACATTTCTACTAACAGTGAATTAGGGTACCGTTTTTCCCTCATCCTTGCCGGTATTTATTGTTTTGATTTTTGGGTGATAGTCATTCTAACTGGGGTGAGGTGAAATCTCACTGTGGTTTTTATTTGCTTTTGCAATCTACGAGTATTTTACAGAGGGATAAACCATTAAAAGCTAGATCATATATACATGTATTGATTTCAAAGTTGTCATATTTAGAGAGACTTACTGGATTTTATATTTCTGTCAATATTTTAATATTATCAGTCCTAAATAATCTGCAGTTGCCTTTGTTGTCGGCTTTTCAGAGTCAAACATCCACGCTGTGTGCCTGGATACACACATGGTTTATTTTGTATTGCTATGATAGAGTACTTGATTCTGAGTATCATACAAACAAAAAAGCCCCATTGGCTCACAGTTTTGAGGGGGTCAATGTCTTGGTGGTAGCAGCATGTTCTTGTGGCAGACTCAAGGTAGATGGTATCACATGACAGTAAAGTGTGTGTGTGTGTGTGTGTGTAGACAGAAAGAGAACGGAGAGAGCGGGGATTGTAAGATGTAATAAATATGATTGCTGGATGCCCAGTTACATGTGCATTTCTGATAAGCAAGGGATAATTTTTAGTAAGTTTGTCCTAAAGACTGCACTTACATCATAATAAGTTGTTTTTTTTTTATCTGAGATTTACATATAACTGAACTTCCTGTATTAACTGGCAAGTCTGGTTATTCAAGAAACATGAGCAGATTAATCCTGAAACTAAAGGTGCTTAAAAATCCAGGACTCCTCACTGGAAACCTTAAAAAAAAATGGTTTAGTGCTGTGTTTTTAATCCTACTCATTCCTTTAGGGAGCTTTCTCCCCAGTTACATAAACGCAAGCCTTCACTAAAGCTGAATGTGTCCCCACAGGGGAAGTTATATTGAGAGGACAGAATCAACAAGGTGAAGAAGGAGGTAAATCTAACAGCCTGGAGGGGACTGTTGATGCCCTTGTCACATTAGTAAATTATTTTCTAGGAGTTAATTAAATAATCACTGGGCCTTGAGGCATCTTTGTCATGAAACTGTCACCCCAATCGGCAAGCAGAGGAATGCTTTCTGCTCTGTAACTAGAGAAAAAACAAATTGAAACGTTTGTCCCACCCACCTTCCTCCATATATCAACCCTTCCTTCCCTAATTGGAGACCATAAGGATGTGATCCATCTCAACTAATTAAACAATATTAAATTTAAATAAAATTTTAAAAAAGAATCACTAATCCAAATGATGTGACAAAGTCAATCAAAGTAATTTTTTTTTCTCCACAGATACAAATGAAGTCTTATTACCAATTTTGTTTCTTCATATTGGACTAGTTCAGTTTTACAGATATTGTAGAGTTAAGCTGGAAAGGAAATTGTGAACTGTAAAGGAAAAGGGGCACTCAAAAAAAGCGAATCTCTCTTGGTTCTAATGGCCACCCACAGGGAAAATGAAATCAAATGCTTGTCTCTCATAGATGTAATGCCTGCTTGGTATAAGAATGCTACCACATGACTGGGCCAGGATTTTTAACTTGTTCCTTTACATTGCACTGTCAGGTAGCTGAACTTCTCTTGGAGACAGACCTACTCAAGATGCTTATGACACTATCCTAGAAGCAAATCCAAAATATATAAGAAGGTTTTCAAATGCCTCTATCCACAAAAGTATAGTTATAACATCCAGGTTTGTCATACAAGCCTAAATTTCCTAGGAAATTTAGTGGAAATCCATTATTATGTGCAATATTTTAACTGGAGGTAATTTGTACTCACTGGTTTGCCTCTTAGTTATTCTCACCCATACATGCCTTCAATTAAGCTATGAAATTACTGGGGCTTGTTTTAAGGTTTGATAGATTTTCAAATCACTTTTACATTTAGAGAGTAAAGAAAATTATTCAATAATTGATCTGATGAATCATTTTGTTCCTGGGGTCCTCACTCTGCTTACTTTTATTGGCATCCAGGTACACTGTGGGAGTTTCTTGGTTACATTCGATAAAGTTTCATCCTTCTTTGCTTTAGAAATAATATATCTCCCTATGCAGCTGCTGTAAGCATTATCTGCTAAAGCATACATGGTAGGGACTTTATGGATGGAATTCAGGGCTTAGAAACAGGGGTCCTTTGTAGATAGCCTAAGACTTGTAAATTAGTTTTTCCTTATGATTCAACAGTGTTCGAATCTTGTGGCTTGATTTAATATTTTTGAGCTCTTCCAACGTGTTAAGCCTTTAAGGTACAGGATAAATTCCATTTTTTGTGAGGGGATTAGTTTTACCTTATTTATTTGATTTATATTTATTGAAGTAGCAGCAATGTTGTTACAGGAGGGTTCATGCAGCATGGTAAAGTAATGTGGGTAGAAAAAAAAACTACACACACTTATTCATGCACACTAGTAATGTCTCACAGAAAGCCTTAGTCATCCACTGATTCCATGTAGCCTCTGGCTCACCATTTTCGTTGCACTAGGAAAATGGTAGAAGTTGACCAGGCTGTGTTCTGCAGTTTTGTTCTGGAAGGTTAATAATGACGCTTGAGACAGCAGTCTTCTTTTGGCTAATCACACGGTTGTTTTGAAATGGAACCATCATCTTCATTACAAAAATTAAATAACAATTTTTTCAAAATTTCTCAGTGATGAATCATAATAATTTCTAATTTGAAGAAATCTGTAATTTCCAGCTTGTCAAGGATTTATAAATGGCAGTTTTCCTCTTTTGAAAGCTCTTTTTATTCATAGATAACTTGTAGCATTTGCCATCAGCAATCTTTAAAGGTGTCTTGAGGGTATTTTGATTGCAATTAATCTCAGAAAAACAACGAGCAATATTCAAAGTCAACAGAAATGTTTAACAATGTGGAAAAAAGAAAATGTGGAAGACATCGTTAAGATTTAAAACTACAAAATAAAGTTTCTGCAGAGAGCTGCAAAGCTGAATATTCTACATAATAACCCATGATAGGACTAATGGCTAGTTTGCAGTAGAAAACCCACCTTGATACATTAAGTAGTGGTACTTTACTTCTATAATTTGCTGCTTTCTTGTGGTTTGGACAGGAAAGTTGTTAGTCCAATTTCTGTTTCCTCCTCAGGGAAGCTCTAGAGACAATAAAAAGACAACTTCTTTTTTTTTTTTTTTTTTTTTTTAATTTTGACAATCCTTACAAATCTAATTGGGGTAAAAAAGGTTCAAGGTCTAAAGGTGGATATAGAGGAAGAAGCCCCACCCAGTCTCCCGCCCACCCCAAGTCCCGGGTGTGGGGCGCGCTCCGAGATACTCGATCAAGTGGTTCCAATAGTTCACCATTCATGGGTCGTTGCCAGTCTCGCCACCCCAATCATGATGTGGTCATTGAAGAGTTCATTGATTGACACAGTCCCTTCTAGGGTCTCCATTTGCCCAGTCTCTGCTGCCAACAGATGGCTGAGGTTGTTGCTTGATTTGTCCTGTCTTTCCCTGGTTAGGACTCCGAGTCCGGTGTCTCGAATGGGAAGATCCTCGAAGAAATTTTGAGGTATTCCCAGTCCAGATTCCTGCTGTTTTAGTAGCATAGGGCCCGGCACAGTCCACTGCCCCGGTCAGCTGGCGGCTGCAGTTGTTGGGCCGGTTCTATCTCCACCCGTGTCCTCTTGCAGTCCCGCCTGGTTCCACCCTGGATGCATTTGTCCCTCGAAACACAGTAAAAATAGAAACATTAACAGGAAAATGCAAGGAGTTAAAGTTCTGATTTTTTTTTTCCTTCCAGAGTTATAATCCTTCTCAGTATTCTAAAGCAGTATTTCAAATTCCCCAAGATAGATGCAGCTGTTTAAAGACTGCTTTTCTTGAACTGTTAGCTCCGCACTGTGGCATCTTAGGCCTGGAGGGATCCTAGGATTGGCATTTTATATTAATATATAGCAAGCTCAGGTCTGTGTCATTCATTTGTTTCTACAAAATGACTGTTATGGAAACTTAAATACTGACAAAGTAAGAAGAAATGACTACTTGTATAAAGAATTGCAAGTTGTGTTGAAACTCCTGATTTTCCTTTGTGTGGTGGGACATATTGGTAATGATAAATTTTAATGTTGAACAGAAGACGTGAAATGATCTTAGGCTACAGAAAGGTGCAGAAGACAGAGAAGACACATCATCACTCTGTGTGCCTCCTAATTGCACTGTTTTGTTTTATTAAAAAAAATGTTAGCATCGGGTTATGGGTGAGATGAACCAAGGATGAAGCAATCTGTAGAGAAGATATTTCCAGACAGGCGATAACTTTCAGGTTTAACCAATTGCCTATCCCACTAAAAGAGACTCCAAGGAAGGCTGGGTTCTTAGGTAAACAGGCAACGACCACTGCCTGAGTGAAACATAACTTTAACCCTGAGCTCTGAAATCTTGCACCAGCCTTTTCAAGTGAGATATCTTCCATGAAGTATGTTCCTCATTAAGAGTTCTACACTAAGATGAATGTTTCCCGATTCCTGTGTCTTTGGTTGTGAATAATGTTAACAGGTGTGAAGTGAAAACATATTTCTGTGGCTGCAAATGTTTGAAGAATCTCTTAAAGTTTTACAGTCTTTAATTGGCGAATGTAATATGTTTCTTTACAACTGAGGAATGTGGAACATATTCTTTATTAAAAAGCTTGATTTATTATTTATTTGAAAAGCAGTGTTACAGAGAGAGGGAGAGGTATTGAGTGAGGCAGGGAGTAGGGGAGGATCAAGAGGGAGAGAGAGAGAGAATTTTCCTTCTGTTGCTTAACTCCCAAAATAACCACAACGAATGGAGTTGGGCTGAATTTCCAATACAGGTTCCCAATGACAAGGCTGTTCTAGAACCCCTTGCTAGATTTGAAGATTAGGTTTCATGTAGATAAAAATAAATTGAGTTTAAATTAACCACTTTAGCATCCACAGATTTCGTTTATCCATCAAGCATCTACTTAGTGAGTCCATTTTGTGTATGACTATTTATTGCAAGGAGTTCAAAGATGAGTGAGTCACAGCTTTCTCTCCTTCCTCCCCCGCCCCCTGGCACCCCTAAAATGGAACAGGAGAGGGAGAATGCATAGTTTTAAATCCACTTTTCTATGGCACAAAATGAGTTTCCATTGTCTTTAACTTAAAAAGGAAAGGAAAGCAACACTGATAGGCTATTTCAGGGTGTTGCAGTCTTGGAAATAAACAGGCTGCAGGCTTTCTCTTTTGTCTTGATTATCTGCAGTGAGAGAACCTGGAAACCACCAGGCAATTGGTTATTTGGATGATGACAGTAGCTCAAGTAATGGGAAGCAACAACTCCAAGAGGACTAAATGCTCACAAGAGATGCCTGAGTACTGTAAGGGAAGCAGGGTCTGAGCCAGGGATGGGATTGACACAGTGAATGGGAGAATGAGCAAGTGAAATATGAGTTATGCAAGTTAATATGGGCACACTCAGCCCAGTGAGAATAGGTAAATCCAAATCTCTTGTAGACTAATTATTGCAAAAGAAAAGTTTAAAAACATAGGCTCCTTATATTTTTAAAATTAGAAAGTTTCAAGGCTGTGGTTTGTATATGACTTAAATATCCCTAGAGCTTCAACATATTGAAAACTGTCATTGTGAGATATTAAGAGGATGAAATTCAGTGTGACTTTGATGTTTGTGGGACCTTTGCAAAGTGATCAGGATTGAAGCAAGTTTTCAGGGTGGGATCCCATGACTGGATCCCCATTGCTTTCCAGGAAAACAGAGGCTCAGATAGACATACAAATAAATGCACACTCACAGCCTGTCTCTTTCCTGTACCATTCTGGAGTTCAGTCAGAAAGAAGGTTGGGTTTTCACCAGACAAAATATCGTAATCTCTGACGTCCAGAACCCCAAGTCAAAGTAAATGTTTTTTTTTTTCTTTGTGACATGCCCACTCTGTGATGATGTGTTGCTAGCAATAGAAAAGGTTTATCTTCCCTATTACAATAATGAATTATTGGGAATATGGTATAACAGAGTGTTTCAGAATTGTGTAGAGAGCCTTAGCTTTGAATATGGCCCTGGCATGAGATGGTCATATTACTCGGTATGTTACCTTAAGTTCTCTGTTCTTTTTCTTCATTCATAAAAAATTAGATTACTGTCAACATACATTTTTGTTGTTGCGATAAAACTATCAAGCACACAGCAGACATTCACTAACCACAGGTTTCCCTTTTCAGAAGCTGTTTGAAGTGATGCATGGCTGATCCATTGCTTGATGTGTGAGAAAAGATAATCTTTATTTGCACATGATTTTCAGAGCAAAAGTGATTTTGAAGAGACTGGAGGTGTGCTGAATTTTGTCTCTGTATAATGGGAGGAGAATCAAGTGGGTTGGGGTGTGGAGAATGGAGTAGTGAAATATACTCAGCTACCATGGGTCCAAGTATATGCATTTCTTTCTTGGGTATTTATAAACAGAACTGAGAAACATCAGTCTCTGATATGGTACTAGAAAATGCACTATATAAATTTAGGGGTTATTGAGGTTACATTCTCTATGTGGGTAACTGGAATAGCAGAAAAAGCTGATCTGCAGAGAGAGAAAGAGGAGGAAGTATGAAGCAGGCAGGCTGAAAGGAACAACCAGGAGATAAGTGTGTGAGCCCCTAGTTACAGCTGTTCCTGAGGCCCAGGTGTATTCCAGCCTCAGAACATGTAATCAGATTTTGGTCCATTACACCACATTTCCACTATTAAGTGTGAGCTAATGGACTTTTAAATTTTCTAACCCAAGCAGCACACAGGAAATTAAGCAGATTCCACAGATTAGGGCGCTTTGGAAAAAGTAGCCGGTCACTCACTCCAGGCTCTCATCTGGTAAAGAAATAAACTTGGTAGAAGTGCTTTGGGAGGCAGAGACTATCAGTAACCCCAGTTCTTTAGTTGTATAAGGGAAGAGGGGTGTGTGTGTGTGTGTGTGTGCGTGTGAGATTTCCTGCTTCTAAAGGAAGAGATTCCATTTCACAGGTTTCTAAAGGCAAAATCATCAGGACTGAGTTTTAATTGTGACAATGGCTTTGTCATTTATAAAATCTTGAAAGGTTTTCATTTACCAAAGCACTATTGACTTTGGAGGTGATTGTTCTCAGTACTCTACATTGTTTTCTGTCTTATGGTGGTTGTCTCGGGGACAGGATTCTACAGAACCAATGAAAAGTCTCAGGCAACTTTTGCTTAGTCATAATTAATTTGATGAGGCCACAAAGGTAGAATAAAACTATAGAACAGGGCTTTAAGTAGATGTTTAACTTTTACTCATCACTAGCCAAAAGGTTTTATTTGGAGCTTCAAGGCAAGGAGAGAGCAGAAGCTTCCTAAACTATACCACTGCCTAACTGTAGGTGGCTCAGTCATGCTGAGCATTGTGCCATTGGCAACTTAGAGACCTTTGTTCTGCCTGCTATTGGGCACACTAAGTTCGCAAGTGTCATGACAACTTGTTCATGGTCTGCAGATTCAGGGCAAAAGTCACCTGGTTCATGTCTAAATGTTCCCCTTCCTTCCCAATCTTCCTGTTCCAGCACTAACAGAGGAACTTGGACTGTTTGGAGGAATGAGATCAGCCATGGGATACTTTTATCAAAGTATGAGAAAAAAAGTGAGTAAAACTGAAAAGGTTTTCAAAGGATAGAAAAAAGAGTAGTCCCCTGGGTAAGCCATTTTCTACTGAAGCCAGAAAGTTTGCAAAATGTTCTTAATTGTATGTTTCACAAGATTTGAAGTAGGAGGTGAAGGCATTTGCTATTCTTCATAACAACCTAACTCTATGCTTTAATTACCAAATGTAATTTTAAAAAAAAGATTATTTTCCCCTTTTACTTAAAAGAGAGAGATCTTCCATCTGTAGGTTCACATTCTGGGTCTGATAGAAACCAGGAGCCCATGGCACAACTTGGTCTCTGACGTCTGTGGGACAACAGGGCTCTAAGCACTTGAGCCATCATCTGCTACATCCAGAGTGCATTAGCAGGAAACTGTACTGGAGGCAGAGCAGCCAAGACTTGATCCAGTCACTCCTATGTGGGATGCAGATGTTGGAGCAGACACCCTAGTCCACTGTGCCACAACACCAGCCTTGGGATGTGAGGGTCTTCCTTTTTTTTAATGATTTACTTCTTTGTGTTGTAATCTTCATTTACTTATATGAACTTTTTAAGTTCCCTTCTGATTTCTTCTATGACCCTTTGTTCATTCATGAACATTTTATTCAATTTCCATGCATTTCCTCTTTTTATAGAGTTTTAAAAATTCTGTTTTATTATAATTTTATGATACAGTTCCATAGGCTCGGAATTTTCCTTACCCCCTTTCCAAGACCTCTTCCCCCCACTGATTTCCCCTATATTATTATTATAGTATGGTTCTTTATAAACAGTCATATGTTCATCATTGAGGGCATGGACAATAGCAAAGGATCCAGCATCCTGTTGTAAAGATAGAGCACACAGTTTCATTGGGAGTTCATCTTTGTCTGGAAGTAGAGATACATACTGCATTGTATCCTCACATCTAGATATGATAGTCTCTATTACACAGTTACTATACACCCCCTTAAATGAAATAGTTAATTTCCAGCTTCTATTTTTTGTGATCACAAAAGCTACATGGCATCCAAAATTTTTTAATTTGCTGTTGTTCGCACAATCCAGATCACAGTTGAAGAGTGATTATCTGAGGCAGATTTAAGCTTATAGAAAACATAAGGAGAAACAAGCAAGATCTGAAAACGTTGACATGCATTTTCCATTTTTTTTCGTGATATACTTGAAATCCTGCAACAGAATCATTCTATTTCCAATTGCTGTGTGCAGGGCTGTTTGGCCTGGAATACTGTTTCTGAATTGTCTACTTCTATCTAATAAATCACTCAAGTTGTGTTTGACTGTGTCCTTAAATCTTTCCTTTAGTGGGTGTCCTCCTGCAATTACTGATATGTCCGTTTTTTTTTTTTTCAGTCATTCACTTGTGTTGAATAGCTTGTCTGAAGCAATTGTATTTGTTAAGGGGGCTGTTGTATGAATTTTTAAGACTGCATTAGGGCCTTAGTCCTTATTCACAATTTTAAAGAAAAATGTAAGTATGATTTAACAGCATAGTAAAATATGTAAAACAAACACTGTCAAAGCTGATAAAGCTGATAAAGGTATTGAATATGATTTCAGGTGGACTTTTACTTGATATTTACACATTCTGTGCTGTAACAATTTTAACAAAGTTATAAGGCCTCAACATGGATCATGCACTAGGAAGTAGGACGTTGCCAGTTACCCATGTGCTGGCATCCTGATCCTAGACTTCACAGCTTCCAGTAATATGAAAAGTGCGTTTCTGTTATCTCTGAACTGCCTATCTAAGCAGTTTTTTTATAGTAGCCCAAACTAAAGGAGTGACATTAGGATTTTAGTACATTGCTTGTGACCAAATAATCAAATAGCAGTTTTAACTTTAGAAAAAAAAATGAGAAACTGGCTAAAAACACATCATTCCCTATATCTCTACTCCATCCCGTTTATTATGGACAAACTCAGAGCAAGGGAATAAAAACTATCAGTATGGTTGCATTTATTAAATAAGCAATGTTTGTTGAAAGTTTCCCAAAAACTAGACACTTTTATCATGTGTTTACTGTGTACTCATCTTGTCTCCTGTGCACTGTAGGGAGTACAGTGCAGTTTGTCGTCCTCTAACCCCGTTTCAAATGTGAAATATAATTTTAGTGGTCAAATATGTGGAGTTTGCTTGCAGGTTTACTTGAGTTGTATCTTTTTGGATATTTATGTACTACATTCTGGGTTCAGGGAGGTGAATCAGATTTGAAGATGAAACATGTTATCCGCTTAACCAGAAATCTCTGTATTTATGTCTGCTATATTTCTCACCTTCTTTTCTGAGACTGTGGCATTGTTGATAAGATTTAAACGGAATTTGTCTTTCCTGACTCAGATGTTTAACTCCAAAGGCTTATATTAATGGCTAATGGACTGAAAATAGAAGCTTGATCAGTTTATAGTGTGCAGAAGATAGGGTTATTTGGAGTATTTAAATCATTAAAGAAATATACTAATTTGTGTTAAAATAAGATTTTAAAAATATACAGTATTGTAACATTGGCATGAGAACAGATTTTTTTCTATTTTATATACATGTATATATATTTTTCTTTTTTATTAATTACATTGCATTATGTGACACAGTGTTATGGGCACTGGGATTCCCCCTAATGGAAAGATAAACAAATTAAAAACCATCTCCAATGAGCAACTATTAATACAGAGAACATTTTCACATGTCGACGGGACTGCTAAACTTTTGATGAGAATTGCCTGTATTTCACATTTTTATCTTCATAGGTGATCTTTCCTCCAATTTTCTTTTTTTCTTCCTGTGCCTCAGTGTTTTTGAATAGGTTGATGGGAATGAATGACTCAAATAAGAGAGGGAGAAAGAAAGAATCGATAATACATGGTTCCTTTATCTTAAATCCCATTCTAGACTCCTGTTTATCTACTATTTTTAAAAATTTTACTTCTTGGGCCTGGCGGCATGGCCCAGCGGCTAAAGTCCTCACCTTGAAAGCGCCGAGATTCCATATGGCTGCCAGTTCTAATTCCAGCAGCTCCACTTCCCATCCAGCTCCCTGCTGTGACCTGGGAAAGCAGTCGAGGACGGCCCAAAGCCTTGGGACCCTGCACCCGCGTGGGAGACCCGGAAGAGGTTCCTGATTTCCAGCTTCGGATCGGTGCAACACCGGCCATTGTGGTCACTTGGGGAGTGAATCCATGGATGGAAGATCTTCCTCTCTGTCTCTCCTCCTCTCTGTATATCTGACTTTGTATTAAAAAATTTAAAAAATCTTAAAATTTTACTTCTTTTTATTATTATCATTTTGTAATACACTTCCGTAGCTCATAGGATTTCCCTTACCCTCTCCCCAATTTCCTCCTACCTCATTGAGTTCCCCTATAGCATTACCATAGTATAATTCTTCATACACAATCATATGTCCATCATTATGGGCATGGACAATAGCAAAGGGTCCAGCATCCTATTATCAAGATATAGTAAACAGTTTCATTGGGAGTTCATCTTTGTCTGGAAGTAGAGATGCATACTGCATTGTATCCTCACATCTGGATATGATAGTCTCTATTACACGTTACTATATATTCCCTTAACTGAAAAGCCATAATACAAAATCAACAACAGGAAGCAAAACAGAAATTAACAACTTACAATACGATAGCATCATTTTCTTCAAGAAGGTTCTTGACTTTCTTTTTCATTTCTTCAGCGACACATTAGTGATTCGGTAGCATGTTGTTTAAATTCATGGTGATATTAATTTCTTTTTTTTTCCTTTCTGTTATTGATTTTGTCTTGTGGCTTTTCTTTTAAGGGGATATATAGTAACTGTGTAATGGAGACTGTCATATTTAGTAGCATGTTATTTAACTTCATGGCATTGTAAATTTCTATCTACCATTTATTAATAGTATATTTTATTAAAGTGTTGAAATTTTTGTAATCAAATCATACCATTATTTTACATTTTCTAGGTTATGTATCTTCCCCTTCATAACTTTATAGATATATTTTCTGTGAATTTTGCAGCATTTTGTATTTGTTATATTGAGCATTTTGATCTTGCTGTAATTTACACTGAAGTTGTGATGTGAGTTGCAACTCTGGCTTAAACTTTTTCTTGTATTTCTAACTGATCCAATAGTGCTTGTTAAACAAACCATTTCCTCGTATTGATATCAATCTTCCCCTTTGTATATACTATATTCTCCTATAGATGTGGATTTGTTTATGAACTTCTTATATTTTACTGATCTATTTATTCCTAGGTAATAAATTGATCTTTTATTTACTTGAATTTTATGGAATGTTTTGTTTTTAGTAGAAAAGGGCTGTTTTCTGTTTTCTTTTAGAAATGTTCCTTATTATTTGTGGGTTTTCACTGCTTTTGTGAGAAGGATTATTAATTATTAAATGTTCTTTTATTGGTTATTATATGTGTATAAGAAACTTAAGCTTTTCGATAAGTTATGTGTGCTGCTAATATGGTAACATATTTTATTAGTTATAATAGGCTTTAGATTATTCTTCTCAACTTTATTACTAAACAATCGTAACAAATATAAACTGTGCTATATTTGCCTCTATTTCCAAAGTTTATTCCTCCATTTTTCTCTTTATATTTCTGCATTGTGTAATAGGTAAAATAAAACTTTGGACAGCAGTGGTATTTGTAAGCATTACAATCTTGTTCATATTTCAGATTAATTCTAATAACTTGAAATACAGAAGCCAGGTTTGTATTTAAAAATGTTATTATTCTACTATTGGTATCTGTCTGTCTATGTAGTTGTCTCCAGACATATTGTGTGATAAACTGTTATCTTTATAACATAGACAAAAAGTCTCCCATCTTTAATTATTGAGCAACATAATTTTTGTAAGTCATGCTATGATTTTGCCACTAAAGAGTAAGTATATAACAGCATTAGTTTGTTCTCTGCCCTTCCTTTGATAAGTGACTTATTTTGACACCAAAATACATGTTTATTTGATTTGAAAAAATTTCTAAGGGTTAACATTTCCCATTAGCAAGTATACCTAAATATAATATAATATAACTAGATATAATATAGCTAGATATAACTAGATATAATATGATATAATATAATATATTTACATACAAATTAATACATTACCCCCATAAAAATCACTAGTTTAAATGAAGTGCTTACACAGGTAAGCAATGATTAAAGTAAGTTCTTTATTATTTATTTGACTGCTTTAAAATGTTATTTAGACTTAGTTACAATTACTGTATCCTGCTGGGAACTGATGTTACCTTTTTTGTTGGAAAGTCTGCATGTACAAAACATGCCACAATTTATTATGTTTGATCCTTTGATATGTGTGAGCAAGTTGTGTGTTGGACATGTAAAGGCAAAACAAAAACAAAAAAACTTTACATGTCTTAGATATAACACATTAAGACTAAATATTAAGTGATAAGACTATAATATATGAAGTTTGATATTATCATACATGTATAAAATAGCTAAAACATCATACAATAACACAAATATTTACCCATTATCAGTTCTATAAATATAAGAAATCATGAAAACTTCCTTGTTAAAGGCCAACTTAGGATACCCTCATACATTTTTAAATAAAGATTGAATGAATTATTTGAAAGAGTTACATAGAGAGGAAACAATGTGTGAGGGAGGGAGGGAGGAAAGAGAGAGAAAGAGAGATCTTCCATCCATTTTTTTCACTCCCCGACTGGCTGCACTGATCAGGGCTGGGCCAGCCCAAAGCCAGGATCCAGAAGCTGCTTCCAAGCCTTCAATGAATGTTCAGGGCCCCAAGGACTTGAAACATCTTCTGCTGACTTCCCTAGCCATGAGCAGAGAGCTCAATTAGAAGTGGAGGAGATACAGATAAACCTGCACAAAAGATTGTGAACACTGTGAAAAGAAACAGTGCAAAACTGGTTGCGTTAGTCCTGTCTATGGGCTCTTTGCGACTGAAGTTTGCAATTTGATTTTATCTGGGGAGCCAAGCCAATGGATTTAAGTGAAAGTGAAAAACAAAAGCCAGACA
The DNA here is from genome assembly GCF_017591425.1 of Ochotona curzoniae. NCBI lineage: Eukaryota > Metazoa > Chordata > Mammalia > Lagomorpha > Ochotonidae > Ochotona > Ochotona curzoniae. The sequence goes on along the minus strand of NW_024466502.1, from coordinate 33,469,077 downwards.
ATTTAATGAGTAAATTCTTTCAAATATAAACACAGAAAATGCAAAATACAAATAAAGGTATAAAAATGCAGATAAATGCCTTAGCTTTCAAGATTACCATGCTCATACTCTGGTTTCACTTCTCTGAGAAGGAAGTTGGTTTTTTTGTTTTTGTTTAATTTTACTCTGGCAACATGAAAATCCATATTTTTATTTTCAGGCTTAAAGTTGTCTGGGGAAGACTATTTGTTGGATTCTAGTGTGTAATTTTAGCTGAAAATTATGAGCCTTCAAGCACTGAAGGATCTTAATAGTTCTGGAAGATTTTCTTCTGTTGCAAATTACCTGTTGATTGTGGTCCATTTCCCTTTTCCTGGATGAACTTTTGTAGTATGATAGGATTATATCCCAATAGGGCCATCATAAGTGGAAAATACTGTGATGCAGAGATGCCTTTAATTCACTTAATTGTGGAACAGCCCAACTGAGCACAGCTCACTACCTTGCCCAGCATTGCGACAGTATCATTGCATATTGTGAAAGATCTACATTCAGATGTTCAAGTATAGTTCCTGCTGAATGTATTTTTCTTTCGTACAACTGTGAATTTGAAAAACCATACGTTTAGTCATTGTGAGTCAGAGACCAGCTGTATTTCCTTGTCCTCATTTTGCTGTCATTTATAATTCTCATGCTAATTTTCAACTTTTCAGAGATTGCATCAGTATCCTGAATATGTTTCAGATTTTTCATATTTCATTTTTAATGGTGTTGGTTTTTGTTCATATTCAATAAAGTTCTTACTTTTACTTTAAAAAAGTGGGGCATCCAGGACTTGAACTGGTGCAATGGGATGTGTGTGCTCAAGTGGTGTTATCAGCCACTATGCCACAGTGCCAATCCCTACCCTCATGAAAAAATAATCAATGGTTTTTTAAAACCTTAAGGTTCACATATTAATACTTGCCAAATAGTAAAATATTACTTGATATACAGAATTATTTGAGAAGTAGCATCTTAGTATATTTTGCATCATCTTTTACTTTTCTGTGGTTCTTCAAAAAAGAAATCAGTAGAATTTTACACAAACATAAGGCTTTTAGATATGAATTTTGTTACAGATTTGCTTGTCTTCAATATTTATTATTGGATTTGTGTTACTCAAGAAATATATCTAGAATAGAATATGATTTTCCTGAAGGAGTTCTATCCTATTTCAGAGCCAATTCTCAGTTCTTATATTCATTGTTGGCCAAGGTATAAATAGCTCTAAAAACATCACTGCTGGATGCTAAACAATTATGTACACAACAACTGTATTATCATTTTACAATAACAATTGACAAATGATCCATTACTGTCAGTGGCAAGATTCTTAAATCACTACTTAGCTCTAGCTACTAAAAATTTGAAGGTAATCAGCGAAGATACATCTTTCTCATGTTTATGCCTTATCTCCACTCTTTAGGGATTTGTCAATTATACTTTATCTACTACATGATATGAAACCTAGGTAATAAGGTAATATAAATAATTAGAAAATTTGCACACTACAGAGAGGCATTATGTTTTCTGGCATACTTAAGCTAACATAGTGAAGTTATATTGATTATGCTCTATTTCTGTTTCATCCATGAGGACAGTAGGAAGGAAGTTAGCAGGTACATTCAAGGCATTTACATGCACAGACACTTGAAATGAAGTGGCATTTAGTTTGGATTAGCTTTCCAAAGATCAGGAGTGGAAGTTTTCATGAGCAGACGAGTTTTGTGAGGTGAATTTCTCCATCTGTCTACTCTATCTTTGTCTTGACTCTTGTTCTTCTCTTTTCCCTGAGTATAATTGCTTTTTTCCCGTTCCTGCTCATATTCCAATCAGAGTAGAATTAGTAACATTTTAACTTATATTACCCAGATGTTTGGATGCCAATAAGATGAATCTATCTCACAGGTTCTTTAGGAACTAAATGATTTTTCTTTCATTTTCTTCCTTTTCATGAATCAAAATCTACAATTAATGCATATTCCTCTGGGAGTACCTGCCTTTGAGGATTAACTGTAGCAATTTCAACCCTTTACAAATGACCAGAATTTAAGCAGTCAAAAGAGTATGTAAAATGAGTCTGTTTCTTGTGTAATTATACAGAGAAGCAATGTTCAGAAAGAACCTGGGCGTTTTTTATTGTTACCAGGATAGTGGAGTCAATTGTTTTAATTCTGTTTCTTCCCCAATGTAATGTTCCATCAGTTGTGATTTAAGTAATGTTTGCTTTCACAAGAGTGGAATGAATAGCAGCAAAACCCTGAAAGGCAGTCTGCCTGCCTATGAGCATTTCATCCTCTAGGTTCCTTGAGAAGATTGATTGATTTGTTTGTTTTGCAGAATTCATTGGTTTATTTGACAGACATATTGATGGAGAGATGAAAGGGAAATCTTTCATCTTCTGGTTCACTGTCCGAATGCCCACTACAGCTAAGACTAGGTCAGGCAGAATTCAGGAGACAGAAACATCATCATTCTCCCATGTGGGTGACAAGAACTCGTTCTAGGGACTTCACCCACTGGCTCTCACACACATTAGCAGGAAACTGAATTAGAAGAGCAGGGTAACCAATTTCAGACCAGATCCTCAGGTACTGGACACAGGCATCACCAGTGATAGTTTAATCCCCTTTGTCATAATGCCCATTTCACTAGGGAGATTTTCATTCTTCAGATAAGTGGTGGTTCTAAGTATACTTTTCTCCCTGTCAGTGTGTCCTCAAATAAGGCAGAAAAAGGAAGCTTTTATTTAAAATTGGAAAGTAACCTAACCAGAGGGTGGAGAGAAACAGTGACTGAGTAGAATACTCCAGTGATTATCTTTTGACACTGATAGAAATTTAAGCTTGACATGTGCCTGTCCACTCTGAAAACAAACAAACAAACAAACAAACAAAAAACAGCTTCTTGTTGCAGGCTAATAGTAACAAAGTTGCATTGAAAAAAAAAACCAGGAATACATTTTCCATGTCATCCCTCAGCTATCTCTAGGCATTGCAACTTGAAGAGACATTTCCAACTTGAGGGACAGAGAGGGAATTAAGTCTACATCGTAGGCTCAAACTCATCACCAGGCATAGCACATAGAACATGGGGCTGTACAGCACTGGCTTGTAGGCAAATACATGATCACTCTGTGGACTTCGCTTAGTTAGGCAGTGACAGGACTGTCTCCACCAGACCTCATTCAGCCTCTGGCAGTTAGTACAGAAAGATACAGCAAGAATGCAAGTGCAGGATTTTACCTTGGAGTTCTATTCTAGACCTCACACAGTGAGACCCCTTGCCAGATACAGTTCAAAAGCAGCTATCCCCAGGCCATTGTTCAGATAGAATCTCCAGAGCTGTCCCAGCATTAGGTGGATACTTGTGCACTGGTGAAATAGATTTGTATTTCAGTTTACATTATTATCTGCAGTCAAAATGAGATCCCATCAAGCTAAGGAAAAAACCTCTGCACAGCAAATTACACCATCAACAGAATAAAGAGAAAACACATAGAATGGTAGAACATGCTTGCAAATTACGTAATGGGAGGTAATAAGACTATTTAAGGGATTCAGAAAAATTTAAAAATTCTGATTAAAAATAGTCTATCCAAGCAGACATTTAATAAAGACCTACAAAATGATCAACAAGTTTATGAAAAATGGTAAACATCAGTCATCTTGAGAGAAACCACAACACATCAATACTATAATGAAATATTTCACTGTAGTTAAGTTGGCTATTATCAAAAAGACAAAAATAGATATTGGCAAGGATGTGGAGAAAAGGAAATTCTCGCACACATTGCTGGGAAGGCAAATTAGTATAGACTTAATGGAAAACAATGTGAATGAGCATAAAAAAAACTGAAAAATAAAGCTACCATATGATCAGTAGTGCCATTACTGGGTATATATATATCCAAACGCTGTGAAATTACCATGTTAAAGAGACAACTGAACTCACATGCTTATTGCAGCAATATTCATAATATTGGAAACAAATGGGTTCTTCAGTGTCTACTGAGAGGGTAATGGAAGCATCATATATGAGCACAGAGGGACAGTTTGATCATAAAAAGATTGAAGCACTTTGATTTAGAGCAACATGTGTTGAATTGGAATTATGTTAAATGAAGTAAGCATGTACAGATTGCAAATATATTGTACTATCGTTCATATTTGGAAAGTAAGCATGTTTATCTCATGGAAGTAGTGAATAGAACAGTGGATATTAAGGCTGGAGAATTTAGGAGAGAGACATGTTAGTACTATTATATGTACTGAATTATAGATAGAAAAAGAAGTTCTGTGTTCTAGTTTTTAAAATATGTTTTATATATATTTTTTATTTTCCACAAGACAGTTTTATACACACAGGAGTTCATTCTTTTTTCTCCCCTTTCTCTCTCCCCAGAGTCCCCTCCTACTGTTTGTTTCCAAATTATCACAAAGGCACAGTCACTCTGTTACAAACATAAATTTCTGGACATATAGATGTCCCATGGTTCCAGCTGGAACCCATTATTCTTAGTGAAATAAGTCTTGCACAAAAGGAGAAATAGCATGTGTTCTCTCTGATATGATAATTAATACACAATTATGTATATACACATATTCTCACATGTAGATATATACATGTGTATATACATATATGCACACATATGAATGTATATATACATGTGTATGTGTGTGTGTGTATAAACTGTACAAGGGAACCTAGCATGCTGGGAAATAATGGTTGAATGCAAAATGCAACTCTACTCCAAATTAATAGTAGGATTCCCATTGATATTTACAAATATACCTCATCATTAGGATACTATGCGTTCTATCTTTTCCTATACTTATCATGTCTATAGTTCTATTACACAATAGGATGGCTATAGACAATAATTTAGTATGTATTGGCTTTAGAAGGTAGTAGAATCATTTCTCCGTAAAGTATGTTTTTGGTGCAACAAATCCATTGTTACCTCAGAACTATCAAAACCACTCAAGTAATACTCAGAGCATTCTTCTGCACATCAGGCTTCTAAGGCATCATCAAATGACCGTCTTCCTTCCCTGAGAGCTAATGTAGTTTAATGTAGTTCTATAGAAGTGGCAAATGTTTGAGGAGGTGTATGCACGCTGATTTGAATGTTATACAATTTATGCATATATTGAAATATCACAGAGTATTCATAAGTATATACAATTCTTATGTATCAGTTAAAACACTAAGGAGAAAAAAGAAAACTAAAAATACACATTCTGAAAAAGAAATGAATTTACATCTTCATTTCCTTTCATCATTTTCTTCAATAAAGTTTTTCTAGTTTTAATGGAAGTGTTAACTGCTTTATTTTATTTGGTTAAATATATACATATATTTTATGCTTCCTTTCACTCACAGATTTCACGAGGACTGATAAGGTCAACATTTCATTGTCTAAATGTCTATGTCTTATTGACTATTTCAAAGTCAATGTGGCTGCCCCTTCTTTTAGGACAAAAAAAATTACTGATGTTTTGACTTTCTGGTTATATGTCACTGAGTGAACTTAATGTGTGCTTTCAAGAAAAAGAAGTCACCTTGCAAAGGATTATTTCTTTACAAATAGAATTAATGCCAATTACCAGCATTTTCAAAGGCTCCTTTGTTCATATTCAAGGCTAACTCAATCCTCAATTGCTTTTTGCTTATGAACATGTTGTGATGGTTTCTTTATGTATGACAAAAGTCAAGAGATATTAACGTGAATTCTACAAATTCAAGTTATATGTTTTCTGTTCTATTTGTTACTAGTTTATTTGACAGAGCTGATATATATGAAAAAAGGACCTAGTTTTCTTATTTTGAACATAAAAATTGAACAGTTTCTTAAAGCAGAATCAGAAGCAATGATATATCTTCTTGGTAGATGCAAGTGCATTTTATACTATCTAATTCATGAAATTTATTTAATTTATTTATCTAATTCAGGAAATTTATTTGATATAGTTATACATATATGCATGTGCATGGACACATAGTCTTATACTGTTTTTATAATTTAATGATTTTATAATTTCTTTACTTTGATTTAAATATCTTTATTTTATTTTCAATATTGTTTACGTAGTTGAAGGAGATGTGCACCCATGTTGGCTTCTGATAGAGTGGTGAGGGTTGAGATATGGAGGAAAGCTGGTGGGACAAACATTTCAGGTTTTTTTTATTTCTCCTGTGTATGCTCGGGGGAAGGTACTGCTTGTGTTACACTACATTAGCTCTCAGGGATGGAAGACGGTCATTTGATGATGCCTTAGAAGCCTGATGTGCAGAAGAATGCTCTGAGTATTACTTGAGTGGTTTTGATAGTTCTGAGGTAACAATGGATTTGTTGCACCAGGATTGGGGAAATCTTTTCAAGAAGGTTTGAGTCCAAGGTTCTGGTTGGAGAGTTCTCTCAAGAAATCATACAAGGGGTGACTTCAGACCTTGCTCTTGTGTGCACCAGCTCTCTAGCTGGGTAAGGTGTAGTCTGTCATCTGAATCAACCAATACTGGTAAATGCAGATTCCTGTTTAGTTTTGCTCCCAGCCTCACCTTTCAGGTGAACCAAGAGTGCAGTGACCTAGCCCAGCATGGTCCAACACAAGTCTAGTTCTCACGTATACCAGTGGGTGCCACAGCCTAGAGGGTTGACCCCCAGTAGTAGTCTTCACCAGGTCTGTCCCTAACCCCAGTTTTTGCATGTGCAGACTGTGCTGCAGAATTGCTATACTTCGAAATGTTCAAATGTTCTCTATTTCTGGAGGACTTTGAAAAAAATCAGTGTTTGAATGGAACTAAAATCTCTAAGACCAAACATAGTGAGACAAGTTGATGTAGGGAATAAATGAGGCTAGAATATAGGATTTGGTTCTGTCAATATTTTCGTTCTTTTAGTTGGTAGAAGGGGCAGATAATTAAGGGTGATAATAATAACTGATTAAAAGCACTTTGATGTCCCTTCTCTTGACCAAACTTTAAACAAGCCTTGGTCTTTTCTTAGGGTGTATACCCTATAAAACACAGAAATGATTACTAATGCTTTGTTCCATTCAGATGTATGCCAATATTTTTCAAAACATCTTCTTTGTTTCACAATCCAGAAATATTTTTGTCAAGGGCATGGAAATGCCTTTTTGAAATATAATTGTTAAAGTAGGTACAAGTTCCACTTCCAGGGGGTTCTGAAAGCCAATTAGCAAACATAAATGGATTAATGAGAAAGAGAAACCTTAAAAAACTAAAGGAAATTCATATTTTAATATATTCCACTCATAAATCATGCTGTTAACATTATCTAGAATTTTTTTTTCCTGCTAGCTACACTAGTATTTACTAGGGTAACATTAGCACTTTTTTTTTAAAATTAAATATGTGTTATGAATTTCTCACGTAGCTTTCTTATTGAAATAGACATGACTAAAGTTTTAGTTGACCATTTTCAGGTCAGTTTTGCTTTGGCATAATCAACTGACAGGAGAGAGGATTTCATGGGTGTAAATACTCCTTCCGTCTCTTTCTATGGTGTCCTATTGAGATGGATGTTGACAGAGGAAAGGGATGCATTGTGCTTTTTAAAACGTATTTTGTTAATCATATTTATTTTTTATGATACAGTTCCATTGGCTCACGGATTTCTTCTCCCCCATTCCATTTTCCCTCTCTCCCCCTACTGATTTCCCTTAATTCATTACAATCGTCTAGTCCTTCAAAGGCAGTCACAAGTTCATCATTCTGCTGCTTAAGTGTATCCTAGTATTGTACATATAGATGATGCTGTTTTTACTTGAAAGCATTCAGAATCTCAGCAAATCAGTAGAAACCTTTTTTTTTTGCAATTGAAGAGTAGTATTTAGTTAACAGAACATTTATTTTGTATAAGCTGTACAAGATATAATTTAAAATGGAAAATAACTAGCCTTAGCATATATAACTAATTTGTGTTAATTTACAGCCTTCACATGGTACCACACGAGGTTAGTAGCTATTGAAAATATCACCAGAACAGGATTATCTACATTCAGGATTGTGATAACTATAGAAAAAAAAACACTGTTCAGATTCAGATTACAGACAAATGTTATCCAGAATTACATTTTAACTTCTTTTTTTGAGGAAATGAATGATATATAAGGAAATTAAATATTATAGAGACAAGAAAAAAGATACTAGAATCAAGTTGTTCATCATCATCACCTTCATCTGTGTCTCTTTCTTTCTCACTATCATCCTCTTCATCTTCTTCCTTTTCCTTTCTTTTCCTGCTCTTTTCGACCTTGACAACTCCCTGATATGGTGCACCAGGCTTTGCTTTGGGCTCAGTATGTGATGACATCCTTTTCATATTTTTCCTTCAGCTTACCATTCATTTTCTCATCAGGCTGCTTGCCATCCACAGTGGTGATGTTCTATCTTTCCCATTTCCTTGCAACCTTACCAATGGGTAGGCAGGATCCTTTCCTGTGATTTCTGGGCAACACTCAGAACAAAACAAGGAAAAGGCTGAAGAAAGCTCGTGGGGTGCCCTGGGATCCTTGAACTTCTTTGCTGTCTGCCCTTTATGAGGGATACTGATATTCATTTTTTCTTAATGAGTCTTATGTGCCTCTGCTATGCCTCCCTTCTGTTTTAGCAGGCGTGATCTTCCAACTCTCTGAGTACCTTGTAGAAAACTCTGAGAAGTTAATGGAAGCATCAGGGTGCTGCTTTTCATACCACTCCTGGCAAGTTTGCACAAAAAAAGCATGTGATAACATTTTACTGTTCAGTTTCCTAGGATATTAGCTTTCAGGTTTAGTTATTTTTCCTGAACAAGGCACAGAAGCACACAGTCCGATCTCACTGGCTCAGACACTGTCTATATGGAGCTCAATGTACTGTAATGGCTGATAGTGATGCTTTGGTGGTTTATATTTCCTACACTTGGGGTACATCTTGAGTAAATTCTTCCTTTGGTACTCTTTGATTTTTTTTCTCTTACATTCATTCTAGAGAGGAGAGGGTGAGAAATCATAAATGATTTCTGAAATAGATATATTTAAGGTAATAAAGGCAACTGGAACATCAGCTGGAAAGCAGCTTCTAGTGTAGTGAAATCAGGAAGGTGAACTAGTGACAAGAGCAATACTAAAGAGTTGTAGCATTTATTTCACATTTTTGTGCCATTCTCCTTACTAACTGCCTAAAGTTGATGAAGTTATCTAATCCCCATAGCAATCCTATGAGATAGACACATAATTATCCCCATTTTATGCATGAAAGTCAAAGATAAGTTCACAAGTTTGTTTAAATTCAGAAAGCGAATAAACAACAAAATCAGAAGTTTTTAAGTTCAAAACAGTACTGTCTCTCAATATTTGCCTTTTTATATATGTGTATCATTTTAGCTGAACAATTGCTTTTGCTGGTGATACTTTGATCATGAGCTCAAATTGATAGTGTTGGCAGGAGAGGGTTGAAACATAAAAAAATATTTTCACCTTTGTATTTTTAAAATCTCTCAATGATGTAAAATAAGTTTAAAAAAATTACCAAGCAGTTTGAAGTAATTGCATACCTTAGATATGCAGTTACTTAGGGGGTGATTAAGGCTTGAAAACCTGATAGCCAATTCTTTAAACTTTCCACTAGCTCATTTGAACAGACTAACACCTATTAGAACAAAATTGTTATACAAATATATACACTTAAAATCTAGAAGATAAATGTTACTAGTAAGCATAAGACTTGCAATTTTGAGTCATTAACATTTTTAATTTATTTTTAAAACTGACCAACAGATTAACTAGGGGAAAAAGATAACAGCTAATCAAAATGTAACACAGGGAGAGCTATAGCCTTTTGTAATTTAATTAGATACAGTCAACATGAAGTCAGAGAAAAGAGATCACAGCCCATTTTGAAAAAAATAAAAACACATTTATGAGCCAAGAAAGTCGCTATGAACTGGCTTCTGTGTTTTCAAAGTGCTAATAGCTTGCTGACTATTCCCCCCAATACTGATAATGTCTTTTCTAGTTCAAACTCTGTGTTTTCTTTGAAATTTTAGAGATTAGAATTGGCTAAAGCAAACCCTTCAATTATAGGGATCAAATTATAATGGTTGATCTTTTTGACTGATATATTCAAGAATATAAGACTTGAGGATAGAATTAAACAGTTAGCTGGAGTGAGGTGTGTCCATAGCAGAAAAAACGTGAGGCAGAAAAAATACTTGCTTCCTCTGACTTACACATAAAAGACCTGAAGGAAGTGTTTGCCATTCATTGATAAGATATTTGGGGCACATTTATTCAACACATCACAGGTGACATCAAAGTAATTTATTATTATTATTAGCTTACTTATTTGATAGAGCAATTAAGAGCGGCAGATAGATAGTGGCTCCATCTGCTGATTGTTTCTTCAAATTATAATAGAAGAGGAATTGGAATCCAGGCACTCCAGTGTAAGAAATAGGCATCTAACTGCTAGGCTAAATACTTAATCCCCTTAAAAGAAACTTTCAAACATATGCAGCTCCCCAGCTCTAGGCAACTGCTTAGGTTTCCTTGCACTTAGGCAAGTGTTACACTGCTGAGAGAAAAGCAGCCAGCAGCTGCTGGGCATTCTGGACCTGCTAAATGCCATATTTGTGTTAACTATACCAGAGTGCCAGCATCGTTCCATATTATACTATTAATTACTAGTTCTTCTTTTTTCTCACAGATAAGTAGGCCGTAACACTTGTTGGCATATGGATGAGCATTCTAGGGGTGGGCTGGGCTGGGCCAGTCCATATACACTTTGGCATGAGTGAGAGCCAGGACGGGGCACAAACTAGACTAGGTTTGACTACAACACCTGCCAATTCACCTGAATACTAGGGTGGGCCAGCTGAGTAGGCTGCTGCACCTACTGGTGAATGCTGGGACTGGGGGAAGGCTAAACTGAGATAAGTTGCAGCACCTTCTGCTCAACACTAAGACTTGGGATGTACCATTTCAGACTGGGCCACATCACCTGTTGGTATATGCAAGACTACATCTGGGAGTGGGCCTAGTAAGTGAACTTCAGGGACTCTATGTTTATGTTGCTGATTCCACTGGTGAACATGAGAGCTGGGGCTGTGGGTGGGGCCAAACAGGTAATTCTGTCATAACCACTTGTGTGTAAAAGAGCCAGAATGAGTGTGGGCCAGCTGAGTTAGGGTGTAGTATCAGTTGGCAGGATCCAGGACTGGGTATGAGTCATGTCAGGCTGGACTGCAGTACCTCATGACAGGCATAAGATCCAGGGCTAAGAACATGCATGATAGGGGAACCCTGAACACTCCCCTGCTAGGCTGTATTTATCCCTGGTGAGCACAAGAACCAAAAGCCAAAGCCAGAAACATGAATTCCATTGTAGCTTCTCAACTGGATGGCAGGAATGTAAGTGTTTGAGCCAGCACTTGTTGCCCTCCAAGAGTACATAACAGCTGGAAGCTGGAATGGAGAGTGAAGCCAGGATTCAAACCTAGGCACTCCAGTGCGGGTTGAAGGTGTCCCAAATGATGGCCTCACAGTTATACCATATGCTTATCCCTTACCATGAATTTCTTAGCCCAGAAAAGTAAATTATAGAGCTAGGATTCTAACTAAAGCTGCAGGACTCAATAACTGCCACCTTCCCCCATGCTGACAGACAGGAATGGCTTCACAAGCCTTCAACCTGTGCCGTCACACTGCAGCCTGTACTAGAAGGGCCATAGGATGGCAGATTTCGGTGTGAAAAAAAAAAGAATAAAAGGAGAACATAATTGCTTACTAGGTCTTTAGTTATTTCTGCTTGATATTAGCACACATTTGTACATTACATTGAAATGTTGAGAACTGTGCTTTATCCTTAAATTTGAATGGAATTTACATAAGACAAATTGATTTAGAAACATAAAATCCAGAGGTCTAGTACATCCACAAAGATATGTAATTGCACTCTCTGATTCCTCAATCTTTTCACTCTTCAGGAGAAACCCACTTTTTATCAGTGGTCACCTTCCATTCCTTCTTGCTCAGCCCCCAGAAATCACTACTCCATCTTCTGTCTCTGGCTTTTCATATTATGGATATTTCACATAAATGGAAAAATACAACATATAAAAATGTAGCTGGAAATCACCTTAAAAAGCTATGCATATGGACAAGTAGATTAATTACAGGAAGAGGGGGAACTACAGAAAAGATGAAGAAATACACTGGGAATACTATGTACAAATGCTTAAGAGAGAGCAAACATACCCCTCCCAAGATTTTGGACCCTCTTAATCTGTTAAGATTCTTATATTATTAGAATGTAGAATACACAAATAACCACAACAGGAAAAAACAAGCAGTTAATCTCATCTCTGTTTTTCTCCCTCTATTTCTCTTCCTTGCTTCCCATTTGAGTCTTTCTCCTACTTTCCAACTATCACTGAGTAAAGAGTGCTCCCAGTGTATTTCTACATCTTTTCTGTAGATCCATATTTCTGCATGGATTTCTGTATCTCTCTCATTCTCACACTCTCTAACTACTCTAACTTCCCTGTCTCTACAGACATTCCTGTGGAGCAGTACCTATCAATCTTGGCTGTGCTAGAATCAATGGGAGAACTTAAACAATTCCCAGTCTGTGCTTTAGGCCAACTTTTTCAACCTCAAAGGGAGATTATCAGGTCTCCCAGGATTCCAAGAATCAGCTAAGACTTAGGAACACTTCTGAAAGGCTATGGCCAATGATCCTCTATCTCTGTATTTCTAGGAACTTATCTGGGAAATTTAGATAAGGTAGACGTGGATTCGGTATTCTGTATAATAGGATCTGGACTTTTGATGTATAATAAAAAGACTCTGCATTTATTTTTTGTCATGATTGCTGTAAGAATGTTAATCCTCCCCCCAGAAAATTCATCAGTGACAAAATAACAAATATAAATCAACTTTCACTAGACATTAACAATAATTGTTTTAAAATACTGTTATGGTTACTCTTGTATAATTTTGAACTTACCATGTTTCTGAATCTTCCATTTTTACTAGTGATTTATAATCCTATATATTTTCCTACTATTTTATATATGATCTACTTTCATTTCCACTAAAAGCACAGAAATTCTTTTATTATTATGCTTCTCTTTAAGGGTTAGCCAAGTATATATTTATAGGATCAACTCAGTAAAGAATGACAAAGGACTCAGGCTAGGTGATATGCTGAGTTTAAAAAACCAAAAATTGATAGATATATTTTATAATACTTGTATACATCTTGAAATTATGATCAAGATATAAATGGCCTGTCATACTACAATATGCTGTTTCTTTTAGTAACTATAAAGTAGTGGATCATTCATCAGTGCAATGCATGCTTTAAAAATTAATTCCTTAAACATATTTAATGTGGTTGAGTATTTACTTACCAAGAAAAATCTTGATAATTTTATGAGATGCAGTTCATGGCTTAACTGAGTGTCAACAGACGGAAAATCTTTGTCTCTCCTCTTTGTAACTCTGCCTTTCAAATAAAATATGATAAATCTTTTTAAAAATGATTGATAATTAACAATGTAGATTTTCATTTTTAGTAACTAGAAAGTCAACTAATCCTAAGAAAAAAAATGAAAGAAGTAAAAAAAAGTGCAAATAAATGAAACAAAATGAAAAATAATAGAGAAAGTAAAATATTAAAAAAGTTGTGTCTTTGAAATAGCTAATTAGTATTGGCAAACCACTGGCTATCTGTTTTTTTTTTAGATTTATTTATTTTCATTGGAAAGGCAGATATAAAGAGAGGAAAAGAAACGGAAAGAAAGATCTTTCGTCTGCTGATTCTTTTCCCAAGTGACTGTAATGGCCAGAGCTAAGCTGATCCGAAGCCAGGAACCAGGAGACCCCTCCCAGTCTCCCACGTGGGTGCAGGGTCCCAAGGCTTTTGGGCCATTCTTTTCTGCTTTCCCAGGCCACAAGCAGGGGGCTGAATGGCAAACAGGGCTGCCAGGACACGAACTGGTGCCCATATGGAATCCTGGTGTGTGCAAGGTGAAGACTTTAGCGAACTACTCTGCCAGTCCACCATTGGCTATTTTAACCAACATATTAGGATAAAACATACAAATAACCAAAGTCAGAAATGAACCATGGTGCATATCTACTGATATAAATAAAATGAATTATAAAAAGAATACTTTGAATTAGAATTCAAAGTAACAATAAGATACCACTATACATCCATTAGAGTAGCTGTAGGCCAAATGAGTAGACCATAACCAGTAAGTAAAGAAACAGGGATGCTTCAATAATGCTGGCAGGAATATAAAATGATAGAGTTACTTTGTAAGACAGTCTGGCAGTTTTTCCAAAGTCTAAGTAAGCATACAGTTAATTATGTGACACAATATTGCAATTTTTACTTATACAGCACAGTAAATAAAAAATATATCCAAATAAAATAGCTTTATTCATAATAGGCAAAATATGAAAACTATTGAAATCTCCATTAACCAACTAGGAGATAAGCAAATTGTGTTATATCCACACCAAATAATATTACTTAGTAGTAAAAGCATTAAATTCCTGACACATTTCATAGGCTAGAAGAAGCTTGAGAACATTACACCAGGAGGAATAAGGAAGTTACAAAAGATCGCAGAAAATGTGTGATTCTATTTACATAAATCATGTTATACTATGTCAGTCCATATATGGCAAATTTATTGTAGTGTGTAGGACTCAAATTGGTGTGAATATTGACCTTATTGGGTACTGGGATTCTTTTAGGGCAATGAAAATGTCCTAAATTTAGGTTGTGTGGGTAGTTGTGTAACTGCTAATCTACTGAAGCCATTAAATTATACACTTAAAATGGATGAATTTGGGGCACATGGATTATGTCTCAAAAAGATGCTAAAATGCTCCTACATTAGAAAAATTCTTCACTATTTAAGTGTTCATTCCTTTTAACCACATGAAAATATTGTTTTTTAAAATGAAGTTTTAAAATGATTTTACTTGAGAAAAATTTAAAGGTAGTATTTTGGTATACTCATTTGGCAAGTGAAAATGCTTTAGATCATAAATTTTTCTCTACATATCTTTATGTCTGATGAATTTTTCAATTTTTGCTAGTTCAGTGGGAGGTATCTGACAATGCAAATTTATCATGGGTGAGAGTTATGGAAATGATTATTTTGAAATATAGCAAAAGCTACATACTTCTGCAGGTTGCTATTCAGACCCAAATTCATTTTCAAGTGCAAATGTCTTCCTGTTAGTTTCCATAGGCAGCTTCTTTTCTTTGTTCATCCGGCTTATATGAAGCAAATAAGCTCTCTACATTTTTAATTGATGGTATATTTAAATTTTTTGCAACATATGCTAATACTCTGTTAAGTATCTCAGTCAGTGTCACTACATAAATCATGTAACTCCATTAATACATGTGAATGAAATTGTATTTTCTGTGTTCTTAACTGCTAGTCATTTAAGCTAGTGACTTAATTCAAAAAAGAAAAAAAAAACCAAAAGTAAAAAGTGACTGAAATAGAGATTTCTTAAGTTTTATGATGAATTTACCAAGCTAAAAATCTGATCTTTTGGCCAGCTTGGTAGCAAAATGGCTAATCCTCTACAGGCAGTGCCCGTATCCCCATATTGACACTGGTCCTAGCTGCTCCACTTCTGATCCAGCTCTGCTGGTGGCCTGGTAAAACCGCAGAATATGGCACAAGGCTTGGATCCCTCTACTCATGTGGGAGACCAGAATATACTCTGAGCTTCTAGCTCTTGGCTTTGAACTGGCCCAGTTGTGGCCTTGTGTCCATTTGGAGAGTGAACCAGGAGAAGGACTCTCTCCTTCTCTTTCTGTGCAACTAGCTTTCAAGTAGACTAAGTAAATCTGTAAAAATTGATTCCACATTCACAGAAAGGAGTACTAGTGAGTTTATAAAGGAAAATTATTTTTTTTCCTTTTTTAAGGCACAAAAACATGGTCATATATAATTAAAAATTGAAAGTTAAACAAATCTATGGAAAAGGATTATTAAAAGTGTTAAAAATTGGTGTAGAAATATACTTACAGGATTAAATTATTGCACATAAAAATAGTAAGGTGTAAGAATGAATTTGGTTCAATAACATTTGTGCTCTTTGATTTTATTTGAATGGCAGAAATAAGCAACTTTAGTGAGGTGGGTTAGTGGTATTCCAAGCCTTTAATGGGGTTTAGGTTTCATTCCTTGTGAAAGTTAAAGCTAATGGGACTGCCTGAAATACTAGGTGGGATGTGAGATAGTCAAGCTCTGGAATCTTTTAAAACAGGCAAAATAAAGAGAGTTTAGGCATGAAAATTGCCATAGAATATGTTTTTGAGTGCCTCTTCAGAACAATCCTGAATAAAATAGATTCACACGTGGGAGCAGAGTTGATTTGTTTATGTGGATGATGGACATAATAATCGTGTGGGGGATGAGAGGGAGAAATAAGAGCTACAGATAGAGTGATTTACTGAAAGACAACTGTTGTGATCGCATTAATTGCATTGACAACAATTCAGGCGGAAGAAGCATTGTTTTATATCATCCTACTCTATTGTGCAGGTTATAAATATTATTTCAGAGATACACTTGGCTATTTCAGTGCAATCAATAAAATCAAAATGCCATAGATTGACTGATTAATAATAATTATTATTATGATAGTAATACAAAAGCTTTGCATTAAGAGTATTTTAGTATCTTTTAGTTGTGCCACTGTTTTTAAAACATTCATTGAGACCTCCCCTCTTCCGTAAACTCCCTTTCTGCAATGTAAGGAAGTGAAGCGTTCAGATCCTGAAAGTCCTACTTTTGGGAGGTCGTAGGCATTCTTTGCATCATTCCAGTGTCTGAGTTCTTTGATGATGCATTAACAGGAAAAAAAATCTCTTTATACTTCAAGATCTTAACTTGTTAAATGTACTGTTTACTTGAGAGTAATCATACAAATCAAGCACTACATGTAGATGACAGGACAGAAACCTCTCAAATTATCTCCATGCTGATTTTCAGCAATTGTAGATCCTGTAGTAAAACTGGGGTTAAAAAGTAAATGGCATGTCACATTCCTAAGAGGTTATATTGAAGATCAAGGGCTTTCAAGTTACTGGAGTTTAGTGATTTTATTCAGTGGATTCTTCTGGCGTGAAAGCATCTCAAATTTGTGTTCTATTCACTCTCAGATTATCTGCTCTGTTTGGAAGAGGCTAACCTGTTATGAGTTTTTTTTTTTTTAATGTTTTGAAAGAGGCATTCTCAAAAAGGAACAGTTATATTAGGTAGCTAGGGCATTTTTATATTTTAACATACTTTGTATTATTATTATTAATCATTTCTTTAAAAGTAATAGTTGTATTATAACTTTTTAAAATCTTGGTAGGTACAAGACACTTATGATTCTTAAGATATAGAAATGAATAAAATGGAATATTTTACTTTAAAGGTGATATCAACTCTGGAATTAAAAAAAATAATGTTAGCTTAAATTCTGGGTCAATCACACTGTCAGAATATTATTTGGAATTGTTTTACTATGACACAGAAACACTAATAATATCCTCTTTACAGTAACTGCCATGAGAATTAAATGAAATAATTCATGCTAAGTAGTTTCCACACTGCTTAACATATTGTAGCTACTCTTTGAATAACTGCTTCATTATTTCTGTAATCTTCACAATTATTTACCATTTATAGATTTGAAAGTGTCTGAAGGAGTAATAAATGCTCAGTTTATGAGCATGTTTCTTAATTCTTTTTTCAAAAAAAATATTTATTTGAAAGGCAGAGTCACTAAGAGAGACAGGAATAGAAAGGAAGAGACATGTTCAGTTCCCTGGTTGGCCTTAATGTCTGGGGCTGGTTTAACTGAAGGTAGGCCAAGTACTTGGGACATCTGGCTGCTTTCCCCAACACAGGAAGAGGGAGCTAAAGGTGGAGCTGCTTGCACTCAAACTGACACAATATGGGATACCAGCATTGTAAGCCTTGTGTTAACGTGTTGCATCACATTGCTGACCCATTTATTTCTTAGCTATGTTTGTGTGTGTTTAATATATGTGTGTTTAATATATGTGTGTGCATTTCTATATATATGTGGATAGATAGATAGATAGATAGATAGATAGATAGATACATAGATAGATATAACATGGTATGTGATAGACAATGGAAGGAAGACTAATCAACCATTGCAAAGTGGGTAAGACTATATATATGCTGCAAAAACCTATCAGTCTTCCAAAATCTTGAAGAAAGTTTTTGTCGATACATCTTGAAATACGATTTATTGACAAATACCATGGAAAGAAATAATAACAGAAAAATCATATATTATCACACACTATTATATTTTTGTAGAGCTCATTTGAAAGATGAATATGGTAGGGCCAGAAAAAGAGCCAAAAAATTGAGGGTGTTTAAAAGAGAGGAGGAAATGAGGAAGGGATCAAAGTCTAAAGAAAAATGAGTGGGTAGTGCAGGCAACCTATTTACACTTCACAGTGCTCTTTAGAACAACATGGTGATCATTAGTCATTTATTCCAATCTTCTCGTCCCCAACACCATCTGTATATCAGCTGACTTAATTGGGACTACTTGCTTGTTGCAGATGGTGATTTTTAGTGGTTGTTTATGTTTTGAATGTTTTCAGGCTGAAAGTAATGGAACACATTTATTAGAAAATTCAGTAAGACAGTTACTAAAATTTGTTTTCTTAGTTTTATTAAAAAGATATCTTAATGCAAAATTTATTTAGATTTTTGAAAGCATTAACATGAAGGAAAGATGTGTTTTAATGAAAATTTAAAAATTGCTAAAATATAATAGTTATTGTATAGAAAGCTAATCAAAATTTATTTAGCTGGGTTGTTTTAAATGTTTCACTACTTTAGGGGTGGAAAGTCATCAAGGTTTATATTCCTTCTCTTCTTTTAAAGCTCTACTGTTATCTACAGAAATGAATAGGTAAATTTATTGGATAGTCATTTATGGGAAATCTGCCAAAGCTAGGCAATATGCTAGGTTTTTAAGACATGAAGAGACATTCTATATGGTAGCAAAACTGAAAAAAATATATACTTTACTCTCTAAGTTAACATTAGTTTATAATTTCGTTGTATTCACTTCCATGACTTAACTGTTTTCAGAAGTTTCTTGCTCAGGTAAATGATTTGGTTGTTCATCTCAGAAATAGTCTGACTGAATAGATTTAAAGTATGTATGATCAGACATTTTGGGCTACATGGTGTTTAAAAAATTTGGATACCCAGGGTAATACAAAGATGATGATTACAGACAAGCTGATTAACACATTTCCTTATATCCTTTTCTTTTTATGTGATGAGCACACCTGAAATCTAGTCAGAAAATCTCTATTATTATGTGGAATCACCGTGATGTATAGTAGATCTACTGAACTTTTTCCTTCCATCTATCTCAGTATTATCCTTTCATCAGCATGGCTCCCAACTTCAGTTACTTCACCACCATTCTACTATCCACGTCAAAAACATTGACATTTTAAATTCCAAACATGAGCTGTGTCTTTCTGTGTCTTCATCACTTAATATCAGATCTTTTAGGCTCATCCATGCTATAGATTATAGGCATCAATGGTATTTCCTTTTTAATGTATGTCATGTTTTCTTCATCCAGTCATTCATTGATGAATATTTAATGTAGTCCATATTTTGGCTACTCTAAGTAGTGTTGGAATAAACATGACTGGTCAAATGTTTCTGACATGCCGATTCATTTAATTTCTTTTGACTGACTTTTTCCACAGTGGTGATTTTGCTAGATCATGTGGCAATCCATTTTAAGATGGTTGTATGATGATATTTTGGCAGCATTTAATATTTTTCAGAGAGCATGTGTTTACATATCATGGTTTGTAATGTCAGAGTGAATTTGCATCAAGGTTCCTACAGCTGATAGTATTATCAAATATGAATTTAACTAATCATCATTAAATGGTAATGAAAAAAATCTATGTCATAAGATTAAGAAAAACATGTGGTTGTCCAAATAAAATGATCATTTACATATACTTTTTGACATTTCTACTTAAGGAATATAGAGTAGTATCTTTATGACACTTTGAATGATTTTGGTATTGCTATGATGTGGTTGCAGAACAATAGAAAAATCTCACTGGCATGTAGCATTGCCATTTATTTAGCTTGTAGAACTCTCAATTTCCCATAAATCAGATGGTGTGGGCTGTGTTTAAGTAAGTGGCTCTGGTAGTCTTGGTTATGACTCTTTGAGATTTTGATTCTTTACACATCTCGTGTCTTCCCTCAGAAAGCAGAGTGCTTACCTTTACTTAATCTTTTCATGGAGATGGAAGAAACACAAGGGAGTAAATCTATTACTTAAGTGATTTTCAAGGCTTCAATTCCATTCTACCCCATAACATTACATTGATCAAAGTAAGTTGCATGGATGAAGCCAAAGTCAAAGTCATGGAATATACTCTATTACTTTAGTGAGAGAAACTGAAAAGCCATGTAAACAAGGTTTGGATATAAGAATATTTAAAAATTCAGGCAATTAGAACACTCACATATATTCAATGACAGCAACTCCAATCACTCTGCTGTTATATTCCCTGACAGTGTTTTTCCTACTCAACTGACCCTTCCCATATCCACTTATTTCTGAACTCATTTCACCTCTGAAGCTGTGCTGCATAGACATTTTGTTGTATTAACAATCACTTGGAGACTTCAACTGTGTCTTCCTACATCATGATTCTCTTTAACTGTAGCTTGGCTTTTTCCGAATGATGCAAATTCTTTTTCAGTTATGTCAGGTTCTTCCTTTGAACTCATTTGATGAAAGTTCAAGCAATATAGTCTTTATACTTTTTAAATCTCTTCCCAAGATAATCTGTCTTTTTTCTGCCCTGATTGTTCCTTTATGAACTGACAGTTTACACTGTGTTTATCTTTTATCAACTCAGCATCTCAAGTTCACCTTGTTCCCTGTCAACATCAAAGTTACAAACATACTACCTGACGTTGTGGTGCTTTTAACAGAATGGTTGCTATAACTGTTTTCTAAATTTCCATGATTGGGCATTATTCTTTGTCTCTACCATTGCTCAGATTTCTCCTTTATCTTACTGGAAATAATTTTCTTCCTTTCATCTCATGTTCATGGGCATTCTTTAAAGCTTTCTCATTAGCATAACACTTAATA
Organism: Ochotona curzoniae; assembly: GCF_017591425.1. Lineage (NCBI taxonomy): Eukaryota > Metazoa > Chordata > Mammalia > Lagomorpha > Ochotonidae > Ochotona > Ochotona curzoniae. Next base: position 33,447,817 of record NW_024466502.1, on the reverse strand, counting down.
TATTTTTTTCTGTAGCATTCTAACTTGCTCCTACAGATTAAATGATTCATTCTGAGAGGATGAATCTCAACATTGTATTCTCCATATTGGCTTTCTTGCCAAGTTGTGGTATTGAGCTTTCAACTGCCTGCTGAGCCTCAGTTTACTGAGCATGGCTTTTCTGCAACTGTTGAGGTGACTTCTATTTTTAAAATTCTGCCTTTATCCTCTCAGAATCCAGTATTAAGACTACGTTTTAATTCAGTTCTATTTATTTTAAGATATCCATCTACTTTTATTTTAATCTAATTATTCCTTTCCACACTTTTGTGTGTGAAGGAACTCAAGCCAATGTAACAAATCTCTATTAAACTTCCACTCTGTCACTCTTGTAAGGTCCCAGTTATACAAATATAAATAAGCTATTCACCCTTCAAGGAACAATATTGGAGAAGACAGAAAATAAATATTTAGCCATAAAATCGAGATGCAAGATCCATTGTAGTGCCATAAACAAAATGTAACGTGAATAGCAAGAAGCAAGAAATTAATTCTGATGTGAAGTCTGTCAAAGTAGACTTCACAGAGGTGAAATTTGAGTTGTCTTTGGAAAAACAGGTCAGACATATAGCATACTTGACATTTAAAAGTTTAGAGTCTACAAAGTGGGAGTACTGTGCCAATGATCTTCAGAGGCACCACTTGCCTGCTTATGGGAGCAGCAGTGACATACTGTAAAAGGCTTCTTATCCAAGTTATCAGAGTCAAAGAGAAACAAACCAGATTCTAATTTGAGTCCATGTCCTTTACTTTCTCAGATTTGTCCTTACCCTTGATAAGTGGGTGTTTCTTTTCTTGGTGTATTCTCTCACTAAACATTTAAACTTCTGCTTGCTTTATTTCTTAAATCAGTCATTGATCAGAGTTAATTCCTGAAAATCCAACTATTTTCGTAGTCTGATTCTTGCTTACTTTGGTTGGTTCTTTATGTAATATTGGGGGTAAGATGGATAAGTAAATAATTAAAATATAAGTCAACATGGGAAATATCATCAGAGTTTTGTAGAAATTTAAATTTTTATACCCTCACAAGTATACCAACTTTCTCAACAAAAGTCTGGAGCATTCCAATTTGCTCAATTATCTGATTTTTCTCTGTATTAATGTTTATTTTCTGCCTCCCTCTTTGAGTATCCCAGAAAAGACTTGAGTGAGTTTATGAATGCTGATGTTTGTGTTTACTCATGAAAATGTGCAAGACTTCTTATTTTAATCTGAATTGTTTGGTGTGCCTGTGTGGCCAGAGGTAATGGTAGCTTACCTCAGATATCCTATGCTAACTTTAGTATTTCCTATTGCTATACTTAATTATGTGGGGTAGCAATTCCACAGCCCTTGAATACATGGAAAATACTCATGTTTCTATGGAGGAACTGGAATAACTTGAACCTAGTCTTGTTTCTGTCTGTGACTGGATCAAGCTAGATGAAAGAGGAGAGTATGATTGTCACAGACCACAGGAATTTGTAATTGGAAATAAAATTAAAGCAGGTCTGCTTATAAGAAACAGTGCTTGTTGGTGAAATGGTTGGTCAGGAAACTCTAAAGTGCTTGTGGGTTCAAACTAGGATGAAATGGATAGCGTATTTTCTTGTTTAGGGGGCAACAGTATAAGGACAAAGCTATAGTAGAAATAGATATTTTTTCTTCTTCCAAGTTTCAATGGACTCAGTATTAGAATAAATAATTATGAATATATATTATAATTTGGCCTTGTAAGTGTTCTTATGAATTGAATTTATGGCCACATTATTTTCTATAAATATGTTTCTCTACTTCTCTTTTTTAGTAATAGTATATTTCAGTAACTTGAGTATGTAATTTTTTGAAAAACTATAAAGGTGACTATCTAGTCAAAATAAATGCTTAAGAATGGTTGTGAGTACAGAGGGATGAAACGAATATAATTATTGTTCTCAGCATTGTATCTACAAACCATACGGACTCTATAATAAAAACTAAGTAAAATTTAAAAAATCACACTAAAACTAAGAGATTCTTTTTAGCAAACCAAGAATTCTAGGAATTTCCTCCTCCTATGTTTGGTCCCAAAATATTAAAAATACTTTCCAAGTCTCTGAAAATGAGAAAGCTTTAAAGAATGCCCATGAACATGAGATGAAAGGAAGAAAATTATTTCCAGTAAGATAAAGGAGAAATCTGAGCAATGGTAGAGACAAAGAATAATGCCCAATCATGGAAATTTAGAAAACAGTTATAGCAACCATTCTGTTAAAAGCATCACAATGTCAGGTAGTAAGTCGTTTATGAAGAGTGTTGCAAACAGTCTATTATGGTGAGGGTTTCAAAAATAAGGAAGGAAAACAAGCACAAATATATTTACATTAATTAGGGATTAGAATTACTAGAATGAGGATGTAGCATATGGCATTGTGATTACGCTATTCAGGTTTTGCTATTGAAGTAACTGGATTTGAATGCTGGCTCTGCCTCCAATTCCAGCTAGCTTACAGTGTGTATCCTAGAGTGTTGTAGGTTAGGGTGTGTGGGTCAATTCCTGTCACTCACAGGTGAATCTCTGATTAGCTTGCTGGAGTTTGGCTTTGGCATGGAACTCTTGTGTCTGTTGTAGGGTTTTGGAGAATAGAGAGGAGGATGAGCAAAGTCTCTTCCTCGGGTTGGCACTGTAGCCTACTGGCTAAATCCTCGCCTTGTATCCACTGGGATTCCATATAGACTCTAGTTCATGTTCCAGCTGTTCCATTTTCTATCCAGCTCCCCTGCTTGCAGACTGGGAAGGCAGCAGAGGAAGCCGAAAGCCTTGGGACCCTGCACCCATGTGGGAGACTCATAAGAAGCTCCTGGTTGCTGGCTTCAGATCAGATCAATCTGACCATTGCCACCACTTGGATAGAATAGCTTTTTCTTCGTCTCTTTTTCTCTTTGTAAATCTGCCTTTCTAATAAAAATAATCTTAACAAAAATCTTCCTCTCCCTTCCTCCTCCTCTCTTGTTACCCCTCCCTGCCTGTAAAATTACATATAGAAAAGATGCAAAAAATCAATAGCACAGATTCTACTATTTTTATCAAAAAGAGTCCTGGTATAATCTTCAAGGTTTTGAAATGGTATTTCAGTCAGTAATTTTGTAACAACAAAATCAGAAGATGTAATTTCCTCTATTTAATTTTTAAAATAATTATCAGCGTTTTAGAGGGAAAAGCACTTTCAAAATATAATTAGTAGTACAATATCAAAAAGGAGGATGTTGTGAAATAGAGTTCACACATGTCAAAATATATAAAAACACTCAGCTTCCTTTAATGAAAGTAATTTAGTTCAGTAATGGAATTATTTAACAAAAGAAACTTTAATTACACACATTACCATAATTCTTCATGTTTATTAGGGAAATCAAAACATTAAACCTTTATTCAACTAGCAACAATAACAGTTGTTCTTACCCCTCACTCTGTTATATGAATCTGGAAGGATATTTAAAAATTGTTAAAGACCATCTAAATGGTTAAAAAATGTGCAGATGAGGGATTACATTCCAATGTATGCATTAAGTAAACACTACCAGGCTTTTTTAAGAGTGTAAGGTTTGACTTTGAATTTCTGGGAGGGAATAGTATATAATTGAACATGAACCACTTTGGAACTGAACAAAATTCAGTTTGAGTTGCAAGCCTTTGGTAAGTTAAAATGTGGCTGAGTCTCACTTTCTTCGCCAACAAAATTAAGAAACTGATATTTAATTCTTGGTGTTATGCTGAATCTAATATTTGGTATTAAATACCATGAATTTAGCATACAAGTTTCAATAAGTGTTTTGTTCCAATTCTTTCTCCTATAAATAAAATGAGGCATACTTGGATAGTAACATTGTGGTTAAAACACTACTATTAGCAATGCTATGTGCTTAGCACCTGTTATGTAATCATTCTTGGGGTAATGGTTTTACAATCTCAGGAGCCTCCATTCTGTACCCTTAATAAGCTACCTCCTTTATATTCTACTCTCTAGATATTTAGAAAGCCAACTTTGAAACGAGGACCTTTACAATGCAATTATGCATGTGAAAAGTGGATGTTTTGCTGGTACAGTGCTGCGTGTTCTATGCTGAAAGATCTAAGTGTTAGAGGACTGTGTAAGCTTTGTTATTTGTCTGTCATTTGAAGTCACTTTTCTTTGTAGTAACTAATAGAAGTTTTAGTAGCCTCAAGTGACATTCAAGGAAACAAAATTTCAATTATACTGTACCTTCCCAGGGACTCTGCAATTCTTATATCTGTGGCTTATATTCAAATTTTCTTGCCTTGCCCTTGATTGCAGTTTCTTTTCCATTATCTCATTCTCTTCTCTGTGTTGAAGCAACTTAGATGGACTAGTAATTATATACATGTATTTTAAGTTAATCTTGAATAATTCTTTTTTCTCGTGTGCTGTGAGAATGGTTTTAATTTGAGGTAAAATCTTGGCAACATCTTAATTGAATAATTAATTGAGAATTATTTCCTGAAAAAAATTTTTTAAAGATTTATTTATTTATTGGAAAGTCAGATACACAGAGAGGAGGAGAGACAGAGAGGAAGTTCTTCCGTCCGATGATTCACTCCCCAAGTGAGCGCAACAGCCGATGCTATGCTGATATGAAGCCAGGATCCAGGAACTTCTTCCAGGTTTCCCACACGGGTGCAAGGGCCCCAAAGCTTTGGGCCATCCTTGACTGCTTTCCAGGTCACAAACAGGGAGCTAGATGGGAATTGGAGTTGCCAGGGTTAGAACAGGTGCCCATATGGGATCCTGGTGCATTCAAGGTGAGGACTTTAGCCACTAGGCCACGCTGCCGGGCCCCCTAGAGATTTTAAAATATTCAGGCAAGTGAAACTATGTTTAGAGAGCAATGTGATGGGATTCAGCTAAATGATTCATTCAAGATGTTGTCTAGGCATAAAATGATCAGGTTCTCTACCATGATGTTTTAGATTTATTATTATTATTGTTATTGGAAAGTCAGATTTACAGAAAAGGAGAGACATTATCGAAATGGCTTCAATGGCTAGAGCTGAGCCAATCTGAAGTTAGGGGCCAGGAGCTTCCTCTGGATCTCCCTCATGGGTGCCAGGTTCCAAGACTTTGGTCCATCTTCAACTGCTTTCCCAGGCCATAAGCAGGGAGCTGAATGGAAAGTGGAGCAACCAAGACATGAGCTGGTGCCCACATGAGATCCTGGTGCCTGCAAAGTGAGGATTTAGCCACTGAGCCATTGTGCTGGGCCCTCCCTCATGTGTTTCAACAAATTTCCATTCCACTTCTCTCCAAATTACAAAATGATTTTGTGTGCCATCGTTGCTATGTGTACTTCGGCCAAACTCATGCACCTACACTATATACAACAACACACCCACAAACCCAGAATCAATCTCTCTCACTCTCTCTCTTTCTCCTTCCTTTTTGAACTTTTAGTAGATAATAGTAAATGACAAAAGCTCCTTGATTGCTGGCAATGGGTTGGTGGAATTTTCCCATGACTGAGAACCCTGCTGTCTGATGGGAAGATGAAACAGGCAAAGTGGGCAGAAGCAATTGGAATGCTCAGCTATTCGGAGAATGAATTTAATGAACCCAACACTATTTCTTTGATTCTGCAGACCACAGTGTCAGCCTGAAGTAGGGTTTGGCCACTTTGCTTTTCTCTTCAGTACAACAGGGTAAAGGCTTAAACTTCTTGGCACACACATGCTTGGTAATTGAACCACTTGAAATTGTCACAGGTGAGATGGGATGCAAGCTTCTGTTAATGTCATCCTCAGATTGCTCTTTTTCTCTGTATTCTGTGGGGTGAAGCCAATAATATATCTAAGAGATGCTAGTATAGCTATTACTCTCTTGATAACTTATCTCTGGAATCAGCTTGCAACTTGTTACTTGTTTAAATGTTATCATTACCTTTCTTTTATACTTCTATCATTATTTGGAGTACACCATCTTGGAGTTTAAACCTATTGCTTGATTCTGTAGGAAAACTTCCACTTATTGGCTTAAGAGTATATTGACGATAACAAACAGAAATCATACAATGTTGAGATGAGTGTTTATTTTGGTAGTAATATTGTGTGTTAACTGTTATTTTTTGTTTAGGGAGTCATTAGTCAAAGTCCAGGATTGTGATGATCTCAACATTTAAAGGGTTTGCTTAGATTCTGCATTGAGCAGGGATTTATAGCATTTATTTCCTGTATTACAAAAAAGAATGCTTCTAAAGAAAAAGGAAATCCTTACATTTCCTAGCTGTGTCTGCTCTTGAGCTGTGACTTCTGACTAGACAGAATATTCACATTATCCTTTTAATCAACATTATTTTTTGAAAATTTACTTATAATTCAGGATTATCCTTCTGGTAATTATTATGCTTAGGATTTCATAGTGCTTAATATGATTCAAAAATGTTTCCTTCAATGCTTAATCCAAAGTATTTAATTGATTACTCATCTTCTCCTGTCAATCCTGATGTAAGTCCTCTTAGGAGAGAGAACAATTTGTATAATGATGATCTCAGGCATTAAAAATAGAAGTATCATATGCCTCTTGGTAACTTTTTCTTATCTGCTTTTATCACTATAATTTCAGTATAATTAGTTTCTTATGATTATTTTACTGAGCTTTCTGTATTTGTATTTTTCCTCTATTTTATTTTCAATTGAATTTTTTAACATGATGACATGCAGGTCAACATGAGTTCTTTGTTTTGTATGATTTTTGAACTTGATAGAGCTTGCACTTATTTAGGGTAATTCAATTTGTAAAAGCTATTGAATGGTTCTAGTTTACACAAAGACTTTCGATGACTATAACTAATGAGTTTCCCAGGTAGCATAAATGACTAAGCCACTTCATCCTTAATTCATACACATTAGTGTTATACTCAAGACATACTTAGATTTTATTGGATCTGTCAAAAGGAGTCCATCCTACTTCAATCTTTTTTAAAGATTAAACATCTGTTGATTGTGAACCAATTTTTAGGAATTGTAATTTATTTCCAAAATGCCTTTATCATTAAGAAATTACTGGACCTTTTTGTAATTTTTCAAATCATAATTCTGTGTCATGCAAGTCACCTAGCGTAAAAATGTCAGCACTGCAGTTTTCACTGTGTATATGCATGCAGAGTGCACATAACCAGGAAATATGTACTCTAAGTGATGTGCTCAGATGCAGAACTAAGAAATATTACCCTGTAAGCTTGTGAATAGTATGCAGGATGCAGTCTCATTTTTCTAATTTATGCTACCAGTCTATAGCTTACATTAGAATTGATGGCATATAGTTGAGAGAATACTGCATAAAGCAGTAAGCCCTTTCTCTTTATAGTAGCAGTTTTACTCGGGTATTGTAGGTAGTGGTACTTGTGAAAAATCACTCTGAGCAAGGCCACATAGTGGGGGCAGTGTCCAAACTGTCAAGAACTGCGAGTAACCCAAGATTTATTTATTTATTTTTTGACTTTTAAGCAAGCAAGTCAGAAGTACATAATTTCATAGATGCTGTCAGAACGCATGAGGTTCCCTAGTCAAGACTTTGTTATAGAAATAGCAGTAACAAGAGTGTAGATCTTTTTCTTTCATCAGATGCCCAAAGCCTGAATGTGAGTGGGGCCACATGATAACTTCTGTGTGTGTGTGTGTGTGTGTGTGTGTGTGTGTGAGATGTTTTGGGGAGAAACATTGATTTTAGAGAACCTAAATATCATTTTTTTCGTAAAATACTGAATTATTTATTTCAAAGTCAGAGGTAGAGTGGAAAGGAGTGGGGATAGAGAACATTCCCATCTGTTGATTCACATTTCAATTGCTAGCCACAACCACCAGGGCTGCATCCCGAAGAGGGAAAGCAGCCCAGGACTTCCATGTGGGTGTCAGGGACCCAGTCACTTCCTGAGATATGAGTGTTACCATTCAGGAGTGGGAGTGGAACTGAAACTGATACGGAATGTGGGTTTCCCGATTGGAGTCTTAAACACCAGGCCAGATGTCTGACCAAAAAATGTCTTTTTAAGTTATCATTAAAGCATTCTGCCATCTTATGGGGAGGAGAGAAATATTATTTTTACTACTTAAGTTATTTTGTATACAAATATCCTTCAGAAGGTTTAGAACATAGGGCAGTCAGTGTCTCTGCTTTTAAGACAAACAGAAAATCAAGAAATCCATAGAGGATTGCTCCTTTCCAAAATAAGGACAAGAGTCCTTGTGATAAAAGCCATCCATCCCCTTTTACATGAGTTTATTTTTCAGTTCCAATATCTTGTCTGAGAAAAACGCCTCTTTGTACAACATCTGTTAAAAAGGACTCACCCTCATTTCTTCAGCTCCATTTTGCCTTCAACCTATTTCTGTCTGGTTTATATTTAAATAATCCCTGAAACAATTCTGGCCTACTTCGGAAATTTCCTTCTTTATGGTAAATATACTGTATTTAATCTCCATTTTTCTTGATTACTCAGCAGCAATTGATAGTTAAAATGACTTACCTCTTCCTGAAACAATCTTTTCTTGGCCTTTATAAAAGTACAAACCCTGCTCCATTATAATTCCCAAGTGTCCCTGTGGTTATCTTGCTCATCATAAAAGCAGTGATCTCCTTTGAGGGATTTGTTCTCTTACTTCTTACAGTCTCCCTGTACATCATGAAGTTAATGGTGGCGATTGTGTTTAACTTTGTATCTAAAAACAAAGCTCATTTTGAACTACAGACTAATTAGCTGCTTTCTTTTTTGAATACCTCTAGATGTGGTATGGCCAACCTCATTTTAAAAATTTAAAATACGAACGATCTTTCTGGGTCTTCCAAACCTATATTTTTGCAAGTGTTCTGTTTCATTAATCAGCATCACATTTCTCCAAAGTTCCAGTTCATGTGAATACAATTTTGGACCTTGCGGCATGCACATATTTGTTCACATTTGCTGATTTTGTTATCCAGGTGGCTTTCCAAATATTTCTATCATTATTTCTATAACTATTTCAGGACATCATTATAAACTGACTGCAAATAAATATGGTAAATCTTCTTATGGGAGACAAGGGCAGTGGTATATCAGGTTAATTCTTCACCTGAATCATAAGCATGCTATATTGGCATTTATTTAGGTTCCAGCTGCTCCACTTCCTATCCAGACCCCTGCTGATTGCATGGGAAAGGTTGAGGATGGCCCATAGCCTTGGACTCCTGTACCTACAGAGGTGACCTATAGGGTGCTCTTCAGATCTGCTCAGCTCCGCTGCTGCAGACAGTTGAGGAGTGAACCAGTAGATGGAAATCTCTCTCTCTCATTCTGTGTGTAAATCCACTGTTCATAAAAATGGGATGGGGGTTTTAAAGAAGGCTTCATACAGGAACTCCTGGACTCAGGCATCTTTTTCCTCTAAATTTGTTGTCTAGCTGTAACATACATTCACCATATTAGAACTTTCTTTAGTTCATAATGCTTAAGGTAAAATTCAAGTTGCATATCTTGGTCTAAAGTAATTTTGATTTGGCCCCTGCTAATGTGTTCTCATTTCTCAGTGTATGTTCAATTGAGCCATTCTGCATTCTCTTTTATTCCTATAAGTCTTTCTTTTGATACAAGCTTTGGGGTTTAACTTACAGTGATTCCTTTGCTGGACTTTGCCCCTTGTTCCTGTTAAACTATATATCCTATCTAAAGGAAAATATTTTAAGACTCTGCTTGGATTTCACTCTAATGTCCCAAGCTTCCTCTTACTGAAAATCCATTTGATGTCATTTATAACAAACACTTAAATTAAGACCAAAGCGTTATTAACATCTCAAGATACCTCCCTACCTAGCCTCCATTTCCTCTGCTTTTTATTAATAGGTGATTTTAAAACATACTGTTATTTATATGGCATATTCAACGATGCACTAATTTTATCCATAAACTACCTGATATGACATTTATGTGATTTCCACATTCACTTTCTTTTTTTTTTAAGATTTATTTATTTTTATTACAAAGCCAGATATACAGAGATGAGGAGAGACAGAGAGGAAGATCTTCTGTCCGATGATTCACTCCCCAAGTGAGTGCAACAGCTGATGCTATGCTGATCCGAAGCCAGGATCCAGGAATTTCTTCCGGGTCTCCCACACGGGTGCAGGGGCCCAAAGGTTTGGGCCGTCCTCGAGACTGCTCTCCCAGGCCACAAGCATGGAGTTGGATGGGAGGTGGAGCTTCTGGGATTAGAACTGGCACCCATATGGGATCCTGGCACACTCAAGGCAAGGACATTAGCTGCTAGGCCATGCTGCGGGGCCCCACATTTACTTTCTATAGTTAGTACAACAAATAAGATACAATGGGCTACATTTTTTTTTCAAGTATGGCTTTTTTTAAACCTGGCATATTGGTTTCAATCTGCATTTATTTTGTTCCAAATGTCAGGATTTATTTTTTATGGCTGAGTAATATTCCACCTTACAATATAGTACATTTTCTTTTTCTATTTACCAGTCATTGGACATCTATGTTGATTCCATATCACACCTATTGTGAGTTGAACTGTGTCTAACTATGGGAGTTCAAGTAACTATTTCATTTGCTGGTGTTTTTCTATTAGGATATATTCTAAAGGAATTTTAGATCTCCATTTAGCTTTCTTAGGAATCATTATTCTGTCCTCCATAATGATTGTATTAGTTTACATTCCTATTAATAGGGTGTTAGTGTACAGTCTACAGAATTTACCAGCATTTGTTATTATTGATTTCCATATAATAGAAATTTTAACTATAGTTAGGTGATACCACATTGTGCTTCTTATATGTGTTTCCTTGATATGTAGCCATCCTGAATATGTTTTTTGTGAGTTTGTTGGTCATTTGTATTTTAACTTGAAAAAAAAATGCCTCCAAAAGTTGAAATATTTATTCAATCTAAAGAGAAACCTTTCAGTGCCAAGCTTATTGAGTTAAACTGTTTTTCTGGTAATCAGAAACATAATAAATATATGGAAAAGTATTGGTCTATCTAATTATTTGTATTCAGTGGGATTCATTGTGGTGCTTTCACATTTGTACTATTTCCTTAATTGTTATTTGAATATGGCATAACATATGACTTAGCCTGTGATATCAGCAAAAGAAAGAAGGGATTTATAGTATGCTGCTTGTTGATGACTTTTACTTCTAAAATTGATTCCCTTATATGCCACAATTATTTTGTAGCAAATAAAAATTAATTTTATTTTTTATTTCATTTTTCCCTCTGTGAATTTGCTTAATGCAATGACATATAATAAGAGAGCTGCTTCATGCTACTCCGCCGATCTGAAAATTCACTGCCACTAGTGTAGACAAGTATAAATTCTGATTCTGACTATGAATCACTATTCAGTGAACCCAGTAAGGGGACTGCGGAGGGCTGCCCTGCTAGACCACTACTCCCACTGGTGAATGTGAGAGCTGGGATTGGGGGCAGACCAGGCCAGGGCAGGGCTGCACTTGTTGGTTTCATGTGAGCTTTAACTCTGGCTCTTTCGCTCACCAGTAAGAACTGCAACCCAGCCAGGACATCCTGTTAGAATCCGAACCAGGCCTATTCCCAGCTACAGATCTTATATGTGCCAGTGATTGCTCTGACTCAGCTAGGCATAGCCCCTCACCTATTTTAGCCTTTGCATTCAAATGCTGCAGCCTGGCCTGACCCTGCCAGCCCTGAGTTGTGACTCTCATTGGCGGGTGCTGTAACCTGGCCCTGCTCAGTCTATTCCCATCCCTGGCTCATGCAAAATGGTAGGTGTGATAGCTTGGCCCAGCATGACCTGTATTCCAGCCTGGTTTCTGCATTTGCCAGTGGGCTAAGGTTTACTTGGCCCTGCCTGGTCCCTCCCACCCCTTTTCCAAAACCAACCCACACACCTGCCATCGGATGGAGCTACATTGCCCAGCCTTCCCAGCACCCAGGCCTGGATCATGTACTTGCCAGTGTTAGCTATCACCCACTGGGTTAGTTTCCCATTTTCCCTGCTTGGCCCACTCCTGGACCCAGATCTCACACACAGCAGTGTTAGGTCCATACCTGCCATAGGATGCCCAACCTATCCTGGGCATTGTATCCCATGTGGATGCAGAAACCCAAGGCTTTGGGCCATCCTAGACTGCTTTCCCAGGCCACAAGCAGGGAGCTGGTTGGGAAGCAGGGTCGCTGGGGCCAGAACTGGCAACCATGTGGTATCCCAGCACATTTAAGGTGAGGACTTTAACCACTGCAGTATCATACTGTGACCAACCTTCATTATGCTTTTAACTTTTGTGAGATAGTCTTTATTTTAGATCCTACATATGAGTGAGATTATGTAAATCTTTGTTTGTGATTGGCTTGTTTCACTATAATAATGATCTCTGATTCTATCTATATTGTTGTGAATGACAAGATTCCTTCCTATTTATGGCCAAATTGACTCAGTTAATTTATGAACCACCTTTTACTTATCCATTTCTCAGTGGATGAATAGTTAGGTTGCTTTATTTATCGGCTGTTGTGAAGAGTGCTGCAATATACATGGGTGTGAGAATCAATTTGATATATGAGGTTTATTTCTCGTTGATACCTAGTAGTAGAGTTGTTGAATCATGTGGTAGTCCTATGTTTAGTTTTTTAAAAAGAAAACTGAGAGAGTTCTCTACAATATCCATAGTAATATATATTCTAACCATGGATATACAATTTCTCCATTTCATTGCAAGCATGTTATCTTGTCTCTTTAATTTTTACATTTTTATACTCTATAGTTATTATTATTTTCCATGAAAGGGTTTTGTAGATATAAGGACTCCCTCTCTGCCTCCACTTTCCCTACAACCAATCTAATAATAATGAAGAGTTAACTCAGTGTGGTTTTGATTTGGCATGGTTTCCGTAATTGCTGATGGTGGCATGTTTTCCCTTATCTGTCAGCCATTTGTATCTTTACTCCTGCTGCTCCTCCTGCTTCTTCTTCGTCGTCGTCGTTGTCTTCTTCTTCTTAAGATTTACTTATTTTTATTGCGAAGACAAATTTACACAGAGGAAAGACACAGGGAAAGATTTTCTTTCTGCTGGTTCACTCTCTAACTCCTAAGAGTCCAGAAAGGCAGGAACTGAGCTAATTTGAAGCCAGGAGCTTCTTCTCGGTCTGCACTGCAGACACAGAATTTCTTTTTTTTTTTTCACTGTTTTTTTTAATTAATTACATTGCATTATGTGACACAGTTTCATAGGCTCTGGAATTCCCCCCAGCCCTCCCCATACCCTCTCCCATGGGTGGATTCCTCCACCTTGTTGCAGTATTACGGATCAAATTCAGTTGAGATTCTTTCATTGCAAGCATATACCAAGCAAAGAGTCCAGCATCTAATTGTCCAGATACATTCAACGGTTTCTTGGGGAGACCACCTCTGGTCTGAAGGTAGAGCTGGCAGAATATAATCCCAATCAATTAAAAGCCCCAACATAACACCAAGAACCATTTACAACATTATGGAATTAATTGACATGGTATTGAGTAACCAATATGTTAAAAAATGCAAGTTCTTAACCACATCTTGTGGCTACCTCATTGACATTTTGATTTTTGTTTATATACAACCAACTTCTATACACCTTAAAATGGCTATAGGGTACTACTCAGCTGTCTCGTGTTACACTGTTAGATCCTCTCTCATTTAGAGACAAGGTCCTATGTTCTGCTGAAAAACACTGTAGTTCAGTCATTCCTTTCACCATTTCTACATCGCCACTCACTAGAGCTGCGAATTTTGCAAGTTACTTCACTTGGTCTTAGTTTTCTTGTCTGCAAGTTGTCTTTCTAAAGTCTCAGATAATAAACATATAACTTACAGATTAATAGCAAAGTATAGTATTATTCCTTGCTTGCTATTTTCTTTTGCATTGCATTCTTTTGCATTTACTTATGACAGGTAAACTCTCTTCACCACATTTTAAGCATCCCAAAGCATTATTACCAGTTATAGGCACGATATTGCATAGCAGATCTCTAGATATTATTATTATCTTTATTAACTTTTTATTCACTATGATTAGTAAACGCACACCTCCTTCACTCGTGTTAGGTGTCTTGACTCTCTTTTTTGTTTTTTTTTTTCACTTATCATTAGGACCAACTGCCTGACCATGCTCTTCTCTGGAGGATATCATGATTAATATTATAGTTATAAACCAGAGATTCTGAAAAAATATCTTCACAAAGTTTAAAGTATAGTAGAAAGAAAGAAAATGAGAAATAAAAGGTGTTTCTTCACAAACTTTGATACTCTTTGATACTTTGAATAAAAGTACAATCCATACTCACTCCACATCTTAGAAAAAATTTTCAGGAAGGATTCAATGCTGGAGGTAAAGAAAGATAAAAATCAGTCTTTGCACTAGTTTAATCCTTATTATAAAGTCAAAACAGACAGTAATCTAGAGGAAAAATGCCAAATAACTTTAAGTGTAACTTTAGCTTTAAACAAAGGCAAATAAAGTTTTAGGAGCAAATAAAAGTAGCCAATGTGTTTAATGAAATCACACCTTAGTTATGACTGTGGACTTACAGAATTATTGGATTTTTCCTGTGCATACATTATCAAAAGAAACTTTGATCTTCTAAAAACCATTCATGCCAAAGGAGGTATGTTTGTCCCAGAATATCAAAAGAAGCTCTTTGGCTTTACTTCTTTTTTTTTTTAACATAATGTTAGCCTGTGTGCTGAAAGACAGCTTTAGGCAATAGGAAAGGCTCAATGATAAGAAGCCAAAAATAAGCTTGGGCAGCAATAATAACTTTTTTTTTTTTTAGTTTGAACCAAACATATCAACAAAGCAATAATAGTAAAATGTAAAAATGTAGCAAGTGGTGTCATTGTCTCCAAAAGGAAAACACAGCATGCACTGTGAAATAACATCAAGCAAATAAATCCTGTAAAATCCTAAGGCACATTTCCCAAGACATGCACCACATCTGAATACCAATACACAGAACACAAAATATTACAAAGAGATCATATGTATTCCAATCATCCAGGCTAACTAAAGGACCCCTTAATTGGCATCTTTTGAAATCTTTTTCCAGGTTGATGATGGAGGCAATGTGAACCTTACATTGAATAGAGGGCAATACTTACTGCTTAAATGCCACCTCCGAGGACAACACTGTCCTCACACTCATAGACTCTGTTGTCTCACCAATTCTCCTCCATTGCACAATGTGGTGCAAACCACTGATTTTGAGCAAAGAGGAGGAAAAATAAAATTAATGTGTCAACCAGGTCTTCCTGTCTCCTCTACACTACACACATGAAAACTCAAGAGTCATCAAAAGAAAAAAAATTGTTGACTATAGTAGACAAAATTAGACAAGCTTTTCCCATCATTTTGTCTGCTTTGAATCTCATGGTAATACTGTAATTGAGCATTATTTTAAAAATTTTTGTTAATAAAGGAGAATCAATTATGCACATTTCATAGGTACCATTCTAAGTAGTCAATATCAATTTTCACCTGTTTTGCTTTCCCCAATCGTCATCCCTTTTCCCTCCTTTCTTCTTCAATATTTGCTATAATATGATTTTATTCCACTCTATATTTACAGGCTAAATTTGCCCCATATTATAACTTTGAACAAACAAAAAGTAGAAAGATCCCAATTTCACAGGAACATAAAGAAGAGCTTCAACAATTATATCCCAAAGTGACCATTTCATTACTTTATATTTTTGAACTCTAATCTTAATAGCCATATATCAGCAAAACATATAATGTTTGTATTTTGACAATGGTTTCCAGTTAAATCCATTTTGTTTTATAAAAAGAATTTTATTTTTTTTATGGCCAGTAGTATTCTATAGTGTATCTGTATACCACATTTTCTCTTTCCAGTTATGAGTGGATGCACATCTGGATTGATTCCATATCTTAGCTATTATGATTTGAGCTGCAATAAACATGGATGCAAAGGTAATATTTTTTTCATAGTCTGATTTCATTTCATTTGGATAAATTTCCATGATTTGGATGGCTGGGCCATTTGGCAGATCTACTTTAAGATCTCTGAGGACACACCATACTGTCTTCCATAATGGTTGTGTACTTGTTCACATTGCCAAAAATAATGGATTAGGGTAGATTTCCCCCATATCTCATCAACACTTATTGCTATATGATTTCAGTATAACATCTGTTCTGACTGAGGGAGAGGCCTCATTGTGGTTTTTCTTTTATATTCCTGATGGCTAGTGATTCTGAGCATTTTTTTCTTATTTCTGTTGGCCATTTGTATTTCATCCTTTCAGATTTGTCTGTTCATGTCTGTAATGGTAGCATTAGGGTCACCTTGCAATGCACAGGAACATTGAGAGATTAAACAATATGTCCAGGGCTGAAGTTGAAAGTGGAGAGCTAAACTTGTTCCATAGGACATTGCCTCCAAAGTTTTGTTATTCCAGCTACACTCTTTTTGAGTAAAAAAGAAAATGCCACTTGTTTACAGAAACTTATTATTGGTGAATGTGTGTGTGTGTTTAGTAACTTTATCAGTTTATTCAATTAATAATCTTTACTCAACATTCTTAATATAAAAAATACTTTCAATTTGAATCTACCAAAAATATAGGAAAATATATAATTCTGAACTTCCATAACAGCAAATGGTACATTCAAACATCACATATACTGAATATAAATCTTAGATGAGCTGAAACTGCAAGATGAAACAAAATGAAATCCAATTGCAGAACACAAAAATAAAATAGTAAGAATCCCTGAAATATTCTTAATCCTGATGAGATTTCACTAGTCTGAAGTCATTGTACAGTGAAGGATTTATAGGTGACCTAATTTGCCTGGTTCATGAATTCTTCTGATCTGTGACTGCATCAGACATGCTGACAAATAGTGATAGCCTCTTTTTTTTAATCTTAAACTCCCTTACTATGCCTCTATAGACTCATTTGAACTTCTGAAAAGCATCCTCTTTGTCCCTGACATCTTAAAAGTCCTGCCTGGAACAGTTACATGCTTAACTTTTGTTCTGACTTCAGTTTCTCTGGCTCCAGAGCAAACTTGATTGGATACAGAGATAACTCCTGACAAGTCCAGGAAGCATCCTCCACTTTTGCCTGAGGAAACATTTCATGGGGATTTGTAAAAAGGCACAGATGGAGTTTTCAGAGGATATTGGTACAAGACTAGTGAAAAGATGAGTTAAGAGAAGTTCAAGGAGAGAAGGGTGTTACTCTGGCCTTCTGACCTGCACATTTGATTCAACAAGAATTGGTTGATAGAAATAGAACACTAGGGAAGTGGGATTTGGGATATAGGTAAAGGGATGGATAGGAAAACACAAACGAATGCCTTTCATTTGTAACAAGTAATAGCAATCAGATTCTTTAAGAAGATTAAAAACCAATCAGAATAACCTGGCAAATTTAATTCTCAGTAAGATCAAAGTTACCTCCAAATCTAATTTCATACTTTGTTAGTAAAATCAGAGACCACTTTGATACAGTATTTGTCCAGAGGAATATAAGGAAGATCCTTACAGCTGCTGCACCCACCATCATTTTTTTTGAATGGATACTTTCCTACCTCAAAATGCCTTAGTGCGGGGCTGCTACTGTTCATGCCATGGCTCTTTATTAAATCTGAACAGCAGTCTCCAGGAGGATGCTATAACAACATGTGTCAGAATTGCAACTTCAAGTTAATGACTGAAGCAATTACAGTGTGAAAAGTGCTGAAGGTTTGTGATGTCTCCAGTTATAGAGGTTGCTTTGGTTCCTCTTGGTATAGCCTCCATCTGAGCTGTCCATGGAAAGGTTTCCCTTCTACTGGGTCCCTAGGATGTTGGCCCCCTTCATGAGTGCCAGCTGAGCAGCACTGCAAAGGCATCAAGCAAGTAGAGGAAGGATGTTGCTGGCAGTAGCCCCAGTTCCATGTCTGGCATCTGCATCATAGCTTTCTTCCACCTACATTGTTGATGGAATAACTGGATATGAAGTCATAGGAATTGTGGAATCATAAGGTTCAGCAGCCTCAAACTGGACCATAGGAAGATACAGAGAGGCACCAGGACATGCAGATGACTTGATTGGAACTATGACAGCTCCTGAGAGCATATGGCTAGATGATAGAGCTCTGCATAGGTATATGGAACTTCAGCATAGAGAGGAGCCCAGGATTGGTTGGCTACATACAATACTGACCTTTGCTGTTTAAGGTGGCTGTATGTCCCATTCCCTGTGTATTCAGATGGTAATTTTTTCCTCTGCTTCATTTGGAATCACTTGTCTGAGCACGTGTGTGTATTTCTAGTAAATACTAATAACAAATTCAGCTTGGAAGGTCAATAAAGTCTAATTTAGTATAGTCAATGAAGTATTATTCATATTTGCTAATTAACATTCTCTTTGCTTTTTAGACAATAGAGCCAAAGTAGTGAATAGAAAGTTATTGACCAGGACAGAAAGAACAGACCAGGACATGACTATCAATGGTTTATACTTCTGGACTAAAAGGCCTATTATGGTGATTTTGTCCCTGTCCCATTAACACAGTTTTACAAAAATCTGTTCCTCAATATTATAGCTTGCATATTCACTGCAACATGGAATGGAAGTATTTGAAACACTTGGAAATTATTCTTAGCTTTATGCCTTAGGTATCCATTCATCGTCAGATACTGATTCATTCACACATAAATTTATCTTCAGATATTTATCAAGCAGTTATTAAATATTCTTTCTGCTATTTGTCTCTTTGTGGAGTTGATTAGATAAAGCAAATTCAATGCAACATAGAGGCAGATGTCTAAAAATTATACTTCTAGAAGGAAGTAGAAAATTTTGAAGAATATTACTACCCCTATAAACGAATTGGAGAGGCTGAACTGCCATCATTCTTTTAATGATTTCAGTTTTATATGAGTTTATTCCTGCTTGCCAACACACGCACACACAAGCATTCATGCCTATGCTCACATAATCAAACTTTGATCCATGGCACTTGTTATTTCATTCTTTTTCTCACCTGTTTTACTTTCCTTCTTTTACCTTTCCTGCTTGTCATTTTTTTTCTTTTTCTCCCTAGTATTTATAAGGCACTGTGATATGCTATCAGATGAATATTAAATGAGTTCAAAATCTAACTGGAACAAATTTCAGGTGCAGAAGTAATCACACTATAATGTGGGAAGTAGATAACAATCATGTGGAAAGGATGAATCATTTTTGTCAGAACTAAGAAAGGACATTTACCTCAGGGGCATGGAAACCAGAGTTCTGTTACTTTCATGGGATTTGTGACACTTCTGGGAGGAAAACAAGATAAAAATACCAATGTGCTCTAAGAACAAAGGTGTGCTGTCAGAAAACAAGGTTATCACTAAAATGTTTTTGCCATTATCATTGGTTATTACAGTAATTTATTAACATTGTAGTATACATTTCTATCCCTTAGTCAAAGATGGACTCCCAATGAAACTGTTCAATATATCTTGACAATAAGATGCTGGACTTTCTGCCATTGTCTATAACTGCAATGTCAGGATGAAGGAATGATGAACTTATGACTGTTTTTGAAGGATTATACTATTGACTTAATATATGGGAAATCAGTTGGGGGAGAATTGGGGAGGGTGGTAGGTGAAATGCCTAAGTCCGTGGAATTCTGTCACAAAATGAATAATTTAGTTTTAAAAATAGTCTTAAAGTTAGTTTCCTAGGTCAACTTAGTCCTATCAGTACTTCACAAATAGCATCTCCTACACTGTAGAAATGATTCTTCATATTAATTTAAAATGAGTTTTCCAATTTTCATGGATAGTCACATGATCATGAAAGTTGCTTATTCAAGAAATGGAATAGTGTTCTTGCTAACGTGTATTTATGAGACAACAAATTCATGAACTGAAACATTATTGCAATAGTATGGTAGTTTCAAGGACAGGAAGTAACACTGAGCTTAAAGGTTAGAACAGTTAGACAAGAATTCTGATGCTGTGTCTCCAAACTCATTTGTAATGTTTTAACATGACGTTTTACAACATGCTTTGAGACTTTACCCACCACTATTCCCCAGTTCCTTGATGTTTCTCTCACATCTTTCATTCACAAAATAAAAATAGGTTGTGGGAATACAGTGACAGGAAAAGCAGACATATTGATTGCTACCCTTAGAGAGCTAAATACATAATATGGGCGCCATCATAAGCAAGTCAGCAAGCTAAACAAGAAGTATATTATTACCAACAGTGGTGAATGCTCCAAAGTTAACACTTTTGGTGAGGGTGGGGAGTGACTACTTTTGATCACAATGAAGCATTTGCTTACACAGCTTCTGAAATACTTCCAGATATAACAGTAGAATTCATGTAGCCCATTTTATATCTAGGAAGCAATTAAATGAGACATTAAAGTCAATTTAGAATTCTCAAAAAATTTTAAATGCATTTTCAAATCATGGCATATATGTGTGTATATATACATATATAGTCATATATGCAATAAGTAGTGGAAAAAATGACAAAGTATGCTACAGCCAAAGTAAATTATTTTACTGTGAATTTTATGGATTTTTCAAATCTCTAAACTTGATTTTTTTTTCCTCCCTGAACTTGATTTTCAAATGAACACCCTTAGAGGAACCAAAGGAAAAAGTAGGGTGAAGTTATGAAACTGGAAAATGAATAAGAAAAGAGGAAATGAATAGGCTATGGAAACATATTTTAGACTGAGTTTTTGTAAGATCAATAAAGGTGAGGTAGTATATTAATAATAGAAAATGAAAAATAATTTTTCACCGTAGGTAATCAGATTGATAAGTTCATAAAATGAGACTTTTTCACTTATCGAACCAGAAAAACACAAATGAAAAAATGCTGAAATTGATGGTGCTTAGCTAGGTCAGTTGTTTTTGTTACATTCCCAGTGAGACTATACAAATGGCGTTTCCTGACTACAGGCTAATGCTGTATAGTAAAAAGCTTACCGAGAATTTTTTGTTCCTTGGTTTATTAATTTCACACTATTAATTAATACTAAGGACAAAATTGCAAAGGAAGATCATTTGTGTTCAAGGTGCTTACTGCAGTTTTATTTACAACAAAGAAAAGCTATAAACTTAATGTTCAACAGTAATGAAAGAACTAAATTCAAGGTAGGATGTCCACACGATGGAAAAAAAATGTTGCCATTAATATCATTATAGTGTAACAATCTGAACGTTATAATTAATGCATTGTTAATGCATGAGATGATTATGTATGAAGACCATTTAAAAGTATATGTTAAATGCCAACTATTTCTGTTATCATTGTATCCAGTGAAAAAATTGACTAGTTGTTCTGCTGAACTAATTTTTAAATTTACATCATCTGAGTAGTGGTGATTCATTCTATATAATACGCATTTTCTGTTTTCCTGAGGAATGTGTTTGAAATTCATGTGCTGTCTCTTTCTTCTCATACCTGCAAGATTGGAAAAAATTGCGAGAGTATCAGACGGATCTGAATATTCATTCACTAGAGCTTTGGCTTTGCCTTGAATTAAAGCAGCTTCTCTATATTGATCTCCTGACTAACTTGTCTGTCCCCCAATCAACCAATATCCTCCCCATGAATCAACTTGTGCACATGGCATCTACTTTTGTACTGACCAGATCTTATGTACTAAAGATAGACAATGCCTTCTTCAAAATATGTTCTCATATGGAGCCACAATGTGTCATTATAACATTAATGCTGGATTTGATTTCTATTAATAAGGGACAATTTGGATAGTCAAGTTTCTTTGAGAATGGAAAGAAAGAAATGAGGAAGGGATACAAAACTATACTGTAGCATTTCTAATTCACTATTAAATAAGAGTTAACACATCAGGAGCAGTAAGCTGATGCGTAAGAAGTATATTCTTATTTTGTTAATTACTGTAATTTGAAGGCTTGCTTGCTCTGTCAGCTGTAAATGTTCCAAATTATGATGGATAGTATGTATAAGTATGGGGAGAGACAAGATCATCTGTGGAGTAGATTCATGCGTGGGCTGAGGCCCAGGGTAAGGACAAGGAATGGAAGGGATACAGGTGGTGAGGAATGAGCTGCCAGATAATCAGTCTTTGGTGCATAAAAACCAAGGGAAGGACATTTTGCAAAAATGAGCACTTTTACCTCTGTTTAATTCAAGAACTAGGACAAAGAAGTATCTGTGAGGTGTGGCAAGATGGTGATTTCTAATCACGTGTACTAGAGGGGTGATGGAGATATAAACTCAATTGAAATGGAATAAAGTATAAAACAAGAATAAAGAAGTATAAAAATTTAAGTAGACAAATGGTGTTGTTTCTGGAAAGATGTAAGAGGAAGAAAGAGGCCTTTTTACATGGTCTGTGTTAGTATGTCAGTGGGTATACAGAAAAACTGATATAGTTGAAATGTAAAATTATTTTGTATGTACTTAAAGCCATACTGTGAACGTAGCTGACTCTAATAGAGAAAGTATCAGGTGGCTTTAATTTTTTTTTTTATTGGAAAGGCAGATCTACAGAGAGAAGGAGAGACAAAGATTTCTGTTTGCTGGTTTATGCCCTAAGTAGCTGCAATGGTCAGAGTTGAGCTGACAGGAGCCAGGAGTTTCTTCCAGGTCTCCCACTTGGGTGCAGAGTGTCAAGACTTTGAGCCATCATCTACGGCTTTCCCAGTCCACAAGCAGGGAGCTGGATAGGAAATAGAGCATCTGGAACAAGAACTGGTGTCCATATGAGATCCGAGAGATTACAGGCCAATGGACTACTGTGCCTAGCCCAGGTAGCATTTGTTAATATTATTAACTTAATCCTGTTAATAGTAGCTTAACAAACCAAAGTCATATCCATATATGGTATTGTTTTTTGGCTGCTTTCTAACATAAAACAACCATAAAGAGAAACAATAACATCACTTGAAATATATAGACTATCCTACTTTTTAAAATCAGCCACTGTTGAAAATTGATATTTTTTGTTATGTTGCTATAGATGTATATGCAAGCATGTATATTATTTACATTATTATTTTATTTGTTTATAACAGGGTACTTTAAAAAGTACAAAGTGAGTTTTGAGGCAAGCATTTGGCCTAATGGTTAAGATACCAGCATCCCAAATCAAAATACCTGAATTCAGATCTCAATACAAGCTTTGAATCCAGTTGCCTGCAAATACTTGCATCCCTACCGCACACATAGGAAAGCTGGATTGAGTCCCTAGGTCTGGATTAAGCCTCACTCAGCCCCTACCATCGTGCAGAGTTAGGGGGATTACTGGATTAGGAGAGGCCTCTATGCCTATCAGTGTTTTTCTTTCTTCCTGTTTTTCAGATTAAAAAAAAAAATGAAACAAGGATAAGCTATTTTGGTGAAAGCCACTTTCCTAATCCATGTTCATGTATAGTCTTAAGAAAAAGCTCATGAAAAACACATGTTTGTAGTTACTGTGCATGGATTTCAAGGTTTTTTTGCACAAAAATAATCTTTTAATTCAAGTTTTCCATAAATTTTTGAAACCCTCGTCTACATTAGCATTCATATATTCTGGTAGCATTAAAAGGGTAGAGTTCTATTCTAGAGCTTGTACTTTCACCTACTGTGTATCAATTAGGGCTCAGTAGCAGTTTAGTAGAAACTATTATTTTGTTATTGGTGGTACTTTTTTCACAGTCCCCAGAAAAGAGAGTGGTAACAGAAACATGAAGGTGATAAGCATTTTTAGGTGCTGCATCAGGTTTATTTGCATAATTGGAACCAAGGATGGGAGTTGACAATATTATGATCAGTCGCAAAAAGGACTAATTTACCAGTCCTAGATTTGGCACATGTTGCTCAGTAAAATGCGTGTACAAGTGGAATAAATTTGTTGTAGGTCTGCCTTGAAATATTGTTAGCAATAAAAGGTTGTGCTGGTGAATGTTGGAAAAGATAAGTTTGACATAAGGCAAAAAAAGCATCTGATCGGAACTTGGATGTGGTTGTTGATTTTTTTGAAAATAAAGGAGCCAGTGATTTAGCTGCTTTTTTGTCCCCCCCCCACTTCATCAACTTGCAAAAGTACACCCATGATTAGTGTGGCATTCCTCTAGGCTCTCACTGATACTGCTAACACAGGTATCTGCATTTGGATTGTGTCCTCGCCACAGTCAGTCACAAGTTGGAGAGAAGGATCATGATGAGCTTCCTTCACCTTAAAACAAATTTGCAGAGAAAATGCTTCTGTTTATTTACCAGCTATGTGCTAGCTGAGAACCTGCACAGGGCAGTTTTAAGAAGACTGTGTGTAAAAGCACAATGATAAACTCTGTCCTTACACCAAGTGGCTTACAGAAGTGAAAGATAAATGTGTATAGTTAGAGAATGAAGACTGCATGCAATAATGGGAAAACCCAGATGGGTTTATAACATGCACTTAGAGGTTTTAATGGTAGTATGATCCTTGTCAAATGAGTGAAGTATGGCCTATTTATAGAGAATGTATAACTAACACTAAACTTGAAGGTTTCTTAGGCAGAAACCATGTTCTGAAACCATATTAACTATATAGAGAGATACAAATGTCCTCTATACCATACTTTCCATTATTGTCAACTGGGCCATAGAATTTTAATGTATAATGAGATTTAAAAATATGTGTGGGGAAATGGAATTAGAAGCTACTTATTTTGGTGAAAAAAATTGGAAATTCATGCATAATTTAACCAAACATATATTTTCATTCTTTTTTGAAGATCTTACATATGTAGAAGACATAAATTCCTCTTCAGTGCCTTCTTTCTTTCACTGTGACACACACACACACACACACACACGCACAGTTTTTAGACACAGTGTTTTTGTTGTCAAGAGAGTAACATTTACTCACCTACAGGAGATGAAGTAGCATCTCTCTCTCACATTATCTTCCAGAAGCCCTGATCCCCCTGAAAAACCAGGTCTCTTAGGGCCTTGATCTCTCTGAACCCTGTTTACCCATATTGGAGATCTCCTCTTCAGGGGGACTCTGCTCTAGGCTTAAGGGACTCACTGGGACATGCAGGAGAAGAGACTGCTTCTGTAGCCATGGTCACAGAGACAGCAAGGGGCTTTTCAGCTTCGCTGATTGACTCTTCCTGGAGGTGATGTGCTCAGGTGGCTAGAAGGCTTGCCCTTGCTCCTCTCAGCAGAAATGTAGCAAAGGCATAGGGGAGAGAGTAGAGTGAAGATTCACTCCCAGCTCCCTGAAAGCAGCTGGCCTATGAACCACAACAACCCTTTCTGAAGCAAGTGTTAATTTTAGGGGAAGGAAATGAAAGCAAGCAAGGTGGCCTAATCTGCTTGTCAACTTGTCTCTACGTTACCAAAGCTGATGACATGTTACAAGGAGGCACTATCTCTAGAATGACATGAAAGGATAATAAATGCACAATCTGGGTTTTTGAGGCATAGCTCCAAGGAGAATATAATGCATACTGTAGAACTCCCAAGGATGTAAAATTTTTAAAAAGTATTCTGTTTTACATTTTTCTCAAGAATATGTCCACTGAGAAGACTCAACTCTCATCATGATCCAGAGAACAAGCATTTGATATGACAAGGAAGACTTGAGGACTCATGAGATGTATCTCAGAATCCAATTTTCTTTCTTCACTATGTATTTGGAAGTTATTTTGAGAAGTTTAACTTGTGGGAATGTTTATGACTCCTACGAGTCTAACTTGATGTTGTGATCCTGTGTGTTTTCTCATTTGCACATGCTTTTGGGGCTTTGACCATTCATTAAACTGTTGCCTTCTGTCTTGAATGGGTGAGGCAGCAGGTTAAGCCAGAGTATGAGGGAACAAGTACTGGCTCTGCTTCCAACACACCTTCTTCCTAATGTATACTCTGGGAAGGGAGCAGATGATGGATTGGATCCCAGGCTCCTTGTTTTGGCCTGGCACAATTGTACGGGTGGCAGGCAGGTGAGCAATAAATCAGCAGAAGGAAGATCTCTTCCTTTGTCTCTCCCTGCCTTTCAAAAAGCGAAACTGTTGAAGTATATCATAGATACAAGCAGTGACTTCTTAGACAGAGTGCAGAAATAAAGAATAATAATCTAATTTCTAATGACTGTCATGATCTCTACACGTAATAACTTGTGAAAAGGACTGACATAGTGACTGCTGCTACTGTCTCCATTTTTCAGAGGCAAAGCATCCTGACATTATCACCTCTGCTGTGTGTGTTGCACTACTTTATCTTCCATTTCCTTCCCAGCATACTATAATCTGGTTTTAATTTTTTTGTCAAGGTCATCTAGTTAAATTTTTTGCATAATTTTATTTAATTGAGTGTCTTTCCATTTTAAATGACACACATGTTTCCTCTGACATTTCATTTGCCTTTTCCTCCTATATTTTTGTGTTTCCTCTTATCTTAGTTTTTGCTTTGTTTTTTTTTCTCTCTCTGAGTGACTTCATTTTGTTATATAGCTTCAAAAACCACATACTGAGCTTTTCTGAATCAATTTTTAATTCTCTCTTCTGAGCTAGACATATTTTCATTTCATTTCAACTTGACAAATCTACTTGCATTCTGATTAAATTAATCTCCTGTGCTCAAAATTAATCTCTTGATTTCACCTACTGAAGCCTTCATCTAACATCCTTTTAGCCCAGTATGTTTGTCCCGGTTAGTGGCAACATTATTGTCTACCCAGTTGCTTATTGCATCATTAAAAACCATTATTGCCAAACGTCAACATTTCTTTCACTAAAATATCTAGTTAATTATAATTCTAAAGCATATCTCCAGTAAATATTTTGTTTATTTCTGTTCATTTTATCAACTACCATATGAATAAAGCCCCCTTAGCTCTCACTTGAGCAAGCACAGAAGATTTCTAAGCAATTTTCCTGAGTCTAGAACAAAAGTGGATTACATTTCCAGTAGCCATGCTACTAGCATAATAAAAATGTCCACTGGGTATGTCTCCTTCCTGCTAAGCATTCATGGATCAGATGCCGCTATTTGAGCAAACTCCAAATTCCACCAATGCCTTGTAAGATCCTTCAGACCCTGGTCTCTATCTCTATCTGTCTCTCAGACATAATATTTATTAATTCCTTTGAGTTTTCAGACATCCTCTATGCATTTAGGCTCACCAAGTTCTCTTCTATTTTAGAGTGTTTCCCATTTCCTTTACTTGCCTATCACACACAACCACAAAAACTCCCCTATCCCTCCATTTAAATGCATATAGAGATATAACAGACAATCTACATATAGAAAAACAGGGACACATACATAGACACAGAAATACTGACATACGTACAGCCATACAAGGTAACACACATGTACTTACACATGCTCCTATCTTTATAGATTCATCTATTTACCCTTCTCATTTTCTTAGAGCTCAAATTTGGTTAAATTTTTCTGAAGAGTAAATGATTGATCAAGAGATAATAAAACTGTAGTCCTTTTTTTCAGTATTAATATCACCTTTCATTTTTTTGTCTAAATAATATAGCAGAGGCTTGCAGAGACATACTGAGTAATGCTGGGGATAATATATCCCTGTTTCTAAATTTAATGAACTATCTCTTGAAAATATATTTTGTAATTGCTTTCCGAGACAAGTACTTTCACAAGTCCAGCAAACTCCTTTATATAAGATTTATTTATTTTTATTTGAAAGGCAAAGTTAAAGAGAAAGAGGCAAAGAGAAACAACTTATGTCCACTGGTTCACTACCAAATGATCATGAGGGCTGTAGCTGAACTGGTCCCAAACCAAGAGCCAAGAACTTCCTCAAAGTCTCCCACATTGGGGGATGTAGCCAAAGAACTTGGACCACCCTCTGTTGCTTTCCCGGGGCATTAATAGGTCACTGGTTTGAATATGGAGCAGCCAAAATTCAAACTGGTGCCCTTATGGGATGCTGGTGCTGCAGGTGGAGGATTTGTAGAATGCGCCATGGTGCTGGCCCCCAGAAGCTTCTTTTAATATAATGCAAGTATATTTTACTTGAACCAAAAGTACAAATTTGATAAATTTCATAAGTATTTTCTGGACATCTCTGATATACTTTACACTAATACTTTATTAATGTATTTTATAGTTCAAGAGATACACATGTTCTTGGATTGCATCCATATTAGGGATATTTTTCTATTAACTCTGGGATATTTCATAATATTATTTCTAGGTGGCTCAGCATGGTAACCTAGTGGCTAAAGTCCTTGCCTTCCATGCTCCAGGATCCCATATGGGTGACAGTTCATGTCCCAGCAGCCCTACTTCCCAACTTCCCATCCAGCTCCATGCTTGCGGCCCGAGGAAATAGTAAAGGACATCCCAAAGCCTTCGAACCATGCATCTGTGTGGGAGACATGGATAAAGCCCCTGGCTCCTGGCTTCTGACTTTGGATCCACTGCAGCAACTTGAGGAGTGAAACATTGGTCAGAAGATCTTCCTCTCTGTCTCTCTGTATAGCTGACTTCCCAATAAAACTAATAATATCTTAAAAAATATTCTTTCTAGGTTGTGTTCATATCTATGCACTCACAAGGCTGGATTTCATTATTATTACTGCTGTTGCTGGGTAACAAAAAATGATTGTTCTTCAGTAGCTGAGGTTCTCATAATTTTGTGAAATTAAAAGGGAATCTCACCAATTTTTACCATATACTGAAGTGATTCAGTTCCATATGCCTTGAGATTTTCTAAAATCCATTTGGAGTTTCTGGGGGAAAAGTTTTTAGCTGTTTTTTCAGTTTCTCCCACTGCTGTCAGGTCAATGTTGACATCAAGCATGTCTAAGATTAATTTATTTTTATTGTGAAATATATATGGAGAGAGACAGGGAGAGGAGAGACAGAGAGGAAGATCTTCCATCTGATGATTCACTCCCCAAGTAGCTGCAATGGCTGGAGCTGAGACAATCTGAAGCCAGGATCCTGGAGCTCTTCTGAGTCTCCCACAGTGGTGCACGGTCCTAAGGCTTTGGGCCATCCTCGACTGCTTTCCCAGGCCACAAGCAGGGAGCTGGATGGGAAGTGGGGCCGTTGGGATTAGATGCCGCACCCATATGGGATCCTGGCGTGTTCCAGGTGAGGACTTTAGCCGCTAGGCTTCCACACCGGGCATGACATCCTGCATTTCGTAGTCAATATTTTTCATGAAGACAATGTGCTGTATCTGTATTTCCCTGTCTATTAAATAAGAAAGCATTTCTCTAGAATGTTTTAAGTTCTTCCACATCTATAGTTCTGTTCCCACTTTCATCCCTCTTCTTTATTTTGTTTTACCATTAATTTTCTTTATCCGGCTTGCCAGAATGTTGCAGTTGTTATTGGTCTTTCTAGAAGTACTAGTTTTATCCTTATTTATTAACTTTTTCAGTTTTGTTTTCTCTATTCATTGCTACTGTTATCTCATTAATTCCTTCATTTGTGAGCTTCCTTTATGTTTAGTCTTTCATTTCTTAATTTTCATAAGTTGAAGTCTCAATATAAATAGTCTTTTTTTGCAAAAGTTACATTAATGTTGTGCTTTTTTTGCTGAATTCTATAAGTCTGGTTATAAGGTATTTATTTTCTTTTTAAAGATTTTTTGATTATTTAAATGAGAGAAAGATGGAAGAAGAGAAAGAGAGAAATAGATAGAGAGATCTTGCATTCACTGATTGACTCCCCAGATGTCTTCAACAACCTAGGCTGGCCCAGGCAAAACCTAGGAGTCAGGAGCTAGACACTCCATCTTAGTCTCCTCATTGGAGTACTAGTAGTCCACGTACTTGATACGTGTTTCTGTGCCTTCCAAAGCATTAAAAGGAAACTGATTCAGAAGTACTGGACTCAGGACTTGATCTGATGTTGTTCTCTTGCATGCTAACATAACAAGCAGTAGCTTAAACTGCTGTTTCACAAAGGCAACCCCTAAATTATGTTTATGGCTGACGAATACTCTGTGGAGAAGACATACCCAGTTTCTTTATCCATTCCTCTTTTGATTATCATCTAGGTTGTTTCCATGTCTTTGTTGTTATAGATTGTACTGCTATAAATACAGTGTTGTGGGTCACTTTCTCATGTAGATTTCACTTCCTTTGGATTTATTACCAGGAGTGGGATAGTGGTTATATCAATTTTCAGGAAAGGAAAAATGAACTGATATAGGCATGGTAATAAATACATTTCATTTCCTTTTAATCTCATATTTTGTTTTGCCAAGTATTACATGAAAATATTTTTAACATAACTGCTTGTTATGTTAGCATGCAAGAGAATAGCATCAGATCAAGTCCTGATCTCTCTATCTATCATTTTTCTGACTTCTAAGGCACGTTAGTAGGAATCTCAATCAAAAGTGCAATATCCATGTCTTGAACTGGCACTCTGATATGGATTGCCAACATCATAGATCACAGTTTAACCTGCTATGCCACAGCATTAGCCTAGCTCTATTTTTCATTATTGATTTCCTTTAAACTACAAATGATTTGAAAATATATTTCCATATCAAAATTCAGGATATTCTTTTAGCTATACTTTGGTTTCCATTATCAATGGTGGGTTTTGTTAAATTTTAAAACATTTTAAGATAAAAGAGGATGTTATGAGTAGGTTCTTTTGGAAGAAGCCCAGGCTCCCTCCTACTTCTGCTATTGCTGACAGAGGTAGTGCGATTTCCTGTCTGCTTCTCCAGCCTAGTGGCTGCTTTCCTTGCTAATTTGAAACTCTTGGTTGTGAAGACTGACACATGAGAAAGCTCAAGCAGACTGTATGTTGAGACCTTTAATGGCAGTTAATGGTTTTTCTAGTATATATGCCTACCAACAGTGTATTAGGGTATCATTTTTTTAAAGATTTATTGATTTTTATTGGAAAGGCAGATAAACAGATGGGAGGAAGGGCAGAGGGGAAGCTCTTCCATCCGATGGTTCATTCCCCAAGTGGCTGCAACGGCTGGAGCTGAGCCAATCTGAAGCCAGGAGCCTGGAGCCTCTTTTAGGTCTCCCATGTGGGTGCAGAGTCCCAAGAATTTGGGTCGTTCTTGACTGCTTTCCCAGGCTGCAAACAGGGAGCTGGATGGGAATTGAGGCCACCGGGATTAGAACCGGCAGCCACATTGGATCGTGGCACATTCAAGGCAAGCATTTTAACCACTACACTATCGTGTCGGGCCCAGCGTGTCTTTTTCTCCACATTCTCATCAGCATTTGTTATTTGTGTTTTTAATGATAGCCATGTGAACAGGGGTTAGGTGATACCCAATTGTTGTCTTATTTGTTTTTCCCTGATGACTACAGATCCTGAGCTTTTTTCCATATGTTTATTGGTCGTTTCTATTTCATCTGTGAAAAGTGCTTATTTATGTCTCTGGCCAATTACATCTTTTTAATAAATGATTTATTTATTTTTATTTAAAAAGATATTTACAGAGAGAAAGGGAGACAGAGAAAAGTCTCCCATCTACTAGTTCAATCCCCAATGCGATGGCTGAAGCTGAGCTGATCCCAAGTCAGGAGCTAGGAGCTTCTTCTTGGTCTCTCACATGGGTGCCAGGTCCCAAGAGCTTCTGCCATTCTCTACTGCTTTTCCAGAATATAACTAGAAAGTTGGACCTGAATTTGATAAGCCTTGTCATAAACTGGCTTCTATATGGATTACCTGTACTGGAGATGGAGGATTAGTTGAGCCATTCCACTGTGCTGGCCTTTTCCCCCCATTTTTAAAAGATCATTTTATTTATTTTTATTGGAAAACAGATTTATGGAGAGAAGGAGAGACAGAGGAAAAGATCTTCAATCTACTGGTTCACTCTCCAAATGGCTGCAGGAGCTGTGGCTGAGCTGATCCAAAGGCAGAAGACAAGATCTTTCACCAGGTTTTCCATGAGGGTGCAGAGTCCCAAGGTATTTGGCCATTCTCTGCTACCTGCCCAGGCAGGTTACAAGCAGGTAGCTGGATAGCAAGTGGAGCAGCTGGGACATGAATCAGAACCCATATGGAATCCTGGCACTTGTCCATTTCTTAACTGAATTTTTTACTTTGAGTTTTATAT
Source organism: Ochotona curzoniae (assembly GCF_017591425.1). Lineage (NCBI taxonomy): Eukaryota > Metazoa > Chordata > Mammalia > Lagomorpha > Ochotonidae > Ochotona > Ochotona curzoniae. Next base: position 33,415,718 of record NW_024466502.1, on the reverse strand, counting down.
CTTATACCTTACAACTTCATATTCCATAGGATTTACAGAATGGACTATAAATAACATTATAGCTTAATCATGTTAAATTTCTGCTTTGTGGGTCAAATAGTATGAAATATTTTTGAGTATGAGGGGTTTTGTTTAATGTAGTACCACCTGATATGCATAATAAAATGCATTATGTTTGAGTAAAAGGACATAAGATGTCTGGAATAGCTCACTTATCTGTCTTCATTTAAAAAATCATGAACAATGCTTGTTTTATACCAAGTTTCTGACTCAAGGGCAGAACTGGGGCATTCCAGTACAACTATAATTAGAATTACAGAGTAAGCCTTATTTAAAACTGTGTAAACTTTGTAAGCACAGGCATTGGATTTCGAGGTGCTTAGCTGTACATATTATTAATTTATGCATTTAAAAAATAAATAATATATGATTTACTGAAAATGAAAGCTTTTTTACTGTTCTTTATGACACAGGAGAAAATACAACTTTAATTTAGAATTTATACTTACACTGTTCTTTAGAAAAACCTTTCTCATAAAGATAACTGAATTTTAATTACTATTTGTAAAACATCTTTATCAATGTCTGGCCTTCTAGATATAAGAGAACAATTGGAGGATTAATTCCAAGTTAATGAGCTCATTTTCTTCTCTAACTTGCAAAACAGAGCAGTAAATTATAGCTCCGTACTAGAAATAAGGAAACTGTATTTGCCATAGAATTTTAGAATTGGAAAAAACTTTAGATTTCTGGGTCAGTTTTTCTGTTTTATTGGATGGGAAAACAGATTTAATTGTTTGTCAAGGCAGGATCATTAGAAGCAAATAAGAAACAAACAGACAAGATACCCGTTTTCCTAGTTTTCCTGATATGAGTGACAATAAACTACCCACTACATATTGGATTCTTTAAATGACTTGCCCTTAAATGAGAAATGTACATCTTCCCAGCCTTTTATTTCAGGTCCTTATTGTTTCTTTCCTCTTTGGTCACAACACTAACCTTATATCTAATTCCCCTTAAATTGGAGTCTAGCCCAGTTTCAATTCATTTTCTGCATTACCAAAAGATAACCTTCTCAAGACATGTGTTTTTTATGTCATTTCTGTGATGAAACATCCTCAGCAAGGTTCAATAGAAAGCAAAGTATACTTGGCAGGAAACAAAACTTCCTATACTTCCACAATCATATCAGTGCAGGGTGTTTCCACCGCAAGCATCACCTGTATCCAAGAATCAACAGTACATAGATGTGCAACCTCTTCTTTCTCTTTGAACCTTCCCAATAACCTGTCTGTTATTTCTATTTCATGTTTGACACCACACCTTATTTATTCCCTGTGCAGTACTGCTCTCATGCTTAACACAAGTCTTGAGTGAGCTCCGAAAGTCTCAACAGTGCTTCCTCAACCACAAGGTCTTCCCTGAATTATCCTCCAAGCACCTCCTAAATACCTAGGGCTTAACTGGAGTAACTGCATGTGTGATTTTCATTATAACACTGATTCTCTGATGAACTCCTTATGGGAACTGTCGTGGTCCTGTAGCAATGGGCTTGGTGCATGGAGACGATAATGACATGTGTGGACTTCTGACTGATGGTCAATAGCAGAAGTTTATTATTAGCACCAGACTTTTAAAGGAAGGTTGTCACGGGCCCGGCGCAGCGGCGCAAGTGGTTAAAGGTCCTCGCCTTGCACGCCCGGGATCCCATTTGGGCGCCGGTTCTAATCCCGGCAGCCCCGCTTCCCTTCCAGCTCCCTGCTTGTGGCCTGGGAAAGCAGTCAAGGACAGCCCAAAGCTTTGGGAACCTGCACCCGCGTGGGAGACCCGGAGGAGGCTCCTGGCTTCGGATCAGCATAGTATCGACCCGTTGCGCTCACTTGGGGAGTGAATCATCGGACGGAAGATCTTCCTCTCTGTCTCTCCTCTCTGTATATCCGCCTTTCCAATGAAAAAAATAATAAAAATAAATCTTAAAAAAAAAAAAAAAAGGAAGGTTGTCACGTAAGCATCCAGGTAGGAGGGGCTTGATCCATTTACATATCAACAGCAAGGTGCAGTTCCCCAAAACACAGCTAGTTCCTCTAGCAGGTGAACCAGGAGGTTTCCTACTCATTCATCTCCTTATCAATTGCTCCTGGTGCCTTCAGGTGAGATTCAACTGGCTATGTCTCCCACAATAGCAAAGATTCTGAATGTCCTACAGGGGACAGTGTCTTTCATGCCTGGCCCCACAGTCCAATATAATGTTTTATAGGCTGTCAGAGCATAAGGTGAGCAACAATCATATCAAGCTTACTTCCACGCATTTTCATATGCAGTGGATTTGTTTCAAGGCCCTTGGCAGAAATCCTAGATATGTGTTCCTTCTAAGATGGTCAGATATTTTAGAGAAACCTAAAGTACATTGTTTTTCTTTGTAAGGGTTCTGTCATCTGCAAGTTGATATTCCTCAGGCTCTATGGAACTTGGAACTGGCCAGAGGAGACTAGACAAATAACTATGGATTGAGTGCATATATACACTTTCGATAAGTAAAGTGTAAGAGAAGAATGAATGAAGACTTCCAGTTAGTTCAGTTCCATTCAATTCAAGAGAGCTGGGTGATAGGATCTCACTTTGGCAAGGGCATGTCTCTGTATCCTTTTTCTGCCCCTCACAGCACTAAGAGTTACTGTGGCTGATACCTTAACATTATGGAAAATTGTAGAGAAGGAAGAAAGCAGCTTGAATTGCTTACATTAGTTTACTTTTCCATTTTAACATATAGATAAGCACCTCTTGTAAGCCAAGCACAAGAAACAGAAATAGACTGTCACGGACAACAGAGTCAGAGGCAATACTCAAGCAGAATTACAAAAAATAAGCAATTAGATGAACGTTCTTGGACTGTGGTGTCAGATAAGGTATGGGAAACATAGTGAATAGAAATGAGATGACTTGGGACATTAGAGGTGCTATCAAGAGAGTTTTTACTTAGCTTGTAATTAGAAAGCCAGTGGAGGGTGTCAGGAGATTGACAAGTTCGCCTTTAATTTAATAGTAAATCTGCTTACTCTGCTGAGAACAGTTTCACTGTGGACAAGAGTGGATGAGAATAACCTGCTTTAAAGTTGAATTCTTATTGAAAACATAAGAGTGTTGACTAGGGAGTAATATTGGAGATAGAGGAAAAAATATAGATTTGAGACATATTTTGTGGTACAACTGACAATCTTGGTAATGGGTTAGATATGAGGGCTTGGTGTCAAAGAGAAATCAATGGTGACGGGTAGTTTTTTGACTTGAGGAAGAATGATGCCATTTACTGAAATGAGCAAACACATAGAAGAAATATCAGGACTTGTAAGAATAAACCTGGTAATGTCTTATCCCAGGTCTGATTTAAGATTTTGAACTTTCAAAATGTTTTTTATTAAGGCAAGCAGCAAAATAACATTTCCAGGTTTTTTTTGCAATTGACTCTGTATTTCATTTACCACATGAAATAATTAGAAATGTAGCTTTATGTGATTCTGCTTCTCCCCTACTTTTTTCAAGAATGTAATGTCATGCTCTGTTACAGTTCATATGTATGTTTCACCATTCATAATATCTTGCATTCACTCATGTTCCATAATTTAAATCCAACACCATGCCTTGCTGATTTCAAGTTCCTATAAATTGTGCATGTGATAAGTGAAATTGGATTCCTATTTCATCCAGAGACACAATTGATAGGGAAATTGAAAATACATCCTCAAGCAATTACCTGAGTACAAAGAGAAGCCATTATGTAAAAAAAGCTAAGATATTTATCTTTGAATTATAGCTAATTCTTCATATCAAGTATTCGTTAACACATAAAGAGTTTAAGAAGTATTTGTACTTTATTTTGATTATGTTTTAACTAATTTTTTCAGTGTGACACTACTCTGATAATCAGATAGTCTACAGGTACAAAAGTCTCTGTAAGAATATTCTACAAAAATGTAAAATTAGTGTGTTTTCAAACAGTATGACAATGGTAAAGAATTATCATATTAATGACTTTGCTACGCTGATTCAACAAAATATTCATTTACTGTGATCACTTTTGAACATTAATGGTTTAGCCTTCTGTGAAATTCTCCTGTGCTGTCAATACTGTTATTGCTGTCACAAAGATGATGAGCAAAGTAGGTGAGATAGGTGATAAGAAACAAAGCAAAAAAAGAGAAAACAAAATACAAAGGATCCTTGTGACATGTATTCAGCAAAGAAATATAGAATGACAGATTAGGGTCAGGTTGTCCTATTGCTTCAGGACTGCCCCATTCCTCATTCAGAAAATTCCACACCTTTTCCTGTCCCTCATGGATATCCTTAATGCATTAAAACTCTTTTACATAGTATGAACCAATGAGGCATAAGTTGAAAGAAAAACCATGGTAGAAAACAGATTATTTTGTTACAGCTTGCTTGATACATTCTGTTCAAAGGAGATTATTACCATGAATTCAACCCCTTCCTGACCTTAATAACGACAAAAATCACATATGTGCAGGAAGTTCTTGTTAGTCTCTGCTGTCCAAGGAACTGTAGCAGCATACAGCGTTGGCTCCATGCCCATTTTCAAGGACAAACAAGGTCCTAGTGGCTCAGGAAAGCTACCGAAGACAGCAGATAAGCAAGATAATCCATGTATATGAAAAGGAATGTCATCTGCACAGGGTAGGTGACCTGGGAGAAGGCTAATACACCTACAGTTGGAGTATGGGTTTCTAATCTCCTGTGTGTCTTTGAACTTCAGGATGTTTCTATATTGTTTCATTTCCCTTCTGGTTTGTTACTGATCTGTGGGTTTGGAAACCTACCTTTTAAATTTTGGCTATAATTTCATGAGTAAAAATTAGAAATGTTTCTAATGTACACATTGCTTGCTAGCCTTGCAACTCGGATTGGAATCCAACAATTAGTGTGGTATATAAATTAGAAGCTCCATGCCTTGGCTCTGTCCTTTCAGTCTTTCTAGCATCCTGTTTCTACTTTGGGTATGTGAGTTTAACACGTTAACCATTTCTTTGGAGAGAATCCTTTCCTATAAGTTTGTCCTGTGCATTTGCAAATAAATGGAATTGTGTATCTCAGAACTTTAAATTCTACTTTACCTAGTCGTAGAGCAACAAAGCTTTCTAAAGTGCTGTGGGCTTTAGCTACTTGTACTGTTTTTATTCATGAAAACTGTTATTTTGTTATTGCTTTAGGAAGATTTCATATGAGCAAGCATAAAGTTAGCATGCTGAATTGCACATATACTCTTGATTTTTAAGTTATTTTAAATGTAAAGACATGTCCTCAATCCTAAAATGATGGTGTTTTAATTTCCTAAAAATATGTTCTAAAATATAAGACAAAATATTTTTAATGTACTATGTTAGTCCTATTATTTAATCTTTCTTTCTGATACCTGGCGTTCACCATCCCATTTTTCCTTTATGGGTCCCAGGTCAAATCCTAAGGTCACAGTTTCTTACAATAAGGGAGTCACAAATGAAATTATATTGTTCTTGCATTTTGTTTTTTAAAGAAATATTCTGGGCCTTGAAGGTAAAGCCATCCACTTGTGACTCATTGTTTCTTAGTAATCCACCTTTAACAAGGTCCTTATCAAATGAAACAGATGCAGTTTTGGTGGGGACTGCCAGAAAGCTCTTGGGAGAGTAAAAATAAATCATGCCCTTTCCTACAAGAAAGTTGTTGTATAATTACAAGACCATATTTCTATTTGTGAAAATCAATTCTAAAGAATACTATTCAGCTGTGTCCTTAAATAGGATGTGTAATTTGATGTTGTGATTATATATGCATGTATATTCTGTATATTTCCATTTTTACATACAATTAAAATGTGAGGAAGTGGTGCATTATTTCTGAAGAGCAATTCCTTTCCATAGCTTTGGTACTTAAATTTATCTGAGATCTGCAGTGTCTAACAGTGCTTAAAACTGAAGACTCTATCATCAAGGAGATTAACAAATTACTTCAGAAACATCCCAGATCAATCAAATTACATAGCATTATTGCAAAGAGAAATGAAAGATATTCTACTTGCTTTTGAAAAAGAAAACTATCAAATCTTAACCTTTTTTTTGCTCTTCTTAAGAAAGAAATAATATTTAAAAATTATCTGCCTTCACATTATTTGGAGATACAATGGGAACATTTTCAGTCTTGTTTATTCCCTTTACAGCTCATCATTTTTGTATATGCATGCAAATGACCTTCTCTGCTCCTTATTCTTTTATTGACTGAAGATTTACTCAAGGTGTAACTGCTTAAAAATTTATTTATTTTTATTACAAAGTCAAATATGAAGAGAGAAAGAGAGAGAGAGAGAGGAACAGAGAAGATTTTCCCATCAATGATTCACTCTCCAAGTGGCCACAATGGCCAAAGCTGTGCCAACCCGAAGCCAGGAGTCAAGAGCTCTTCCATGTCTGTCACACGGGTGCAGGGTTCCAAGGCTTGGGCCAACCTCAACTGCTTTCTCCGGCCATAAGTAGGGAGCTGAAAGGGAAGTGGGACTGCTGGGATTAGAACCGGCACCCATATGGGATCCTGGTGCATTCAAGGTAAAGACTTTAGCTGCTAGGCCACCGCACCAGGCCCATATCTGCTTTTTGCATATGTTAATTGAACATAGCAGAAACTTAGTATTTCTCTTAGTTCAATTCCCACATATCACGGATTACTATAAAAGGCACATGTATTATTTTTTCTTAAAGAAGGAGTCAAGAAAAAACAAGTAAAATAGTGAATTTTTTTATATATATAAGAAGAGCTACTTATTTATAAATGGGTTTACATAAAAGAACAACAGTGCTGGCTGTTGACAGGATAGGGTCATGGTTGAAAAAATGATGGCATACTGATTCCAGGTTTCTGTTCAAAGTTGGATAATGTTCCTTGTTAGTACCCATAAATATGTATTCTAGTGTTTGAGACTGTCCAAGCCCCCTGAAATCTTGTGTCAGGTCCAGGGGTAAGCCTGTGTGATGCCGTTCTCCCTGGACCACCATCCCATTGTCTTGTGTTTGCACTTGGAGTATTGGCAAATAAGATAGTGTTGAAACCTTGAGAAGCCAGACACCTCAGTGAGAAGTGGATTTCCCTGTTTGGAAACTAACCATGTTTCAGTCACTTCGCATTTGTGCCTCACCAGGGTCTAGGGAAATCATGCCTTCAAGTGGGCAGCATGGCGTATTGTCCAGTTATTTCCTAATTGATTAGAGATCAGCGACAGGAAAGGTCTTCTGCAGGCTTCCAACAAAGGAATGCAAAGAGGAATCAGGAAAGGTTGAGAAAACCCCAGATCTTTCCTGAAACTTTGCTCTCTCCTTCTGTCCTTTCGGGAGATGCCAGCCCCTCCTGGGAGGTAGTTTCCTCCTCCCTTTTCCTTTTCCATTTACTTTGTTGCTTTGCAAATAAAACTCCTCAATCTGCTTTTTATTTCCACACGTAGCAAAGGGAAGAACTCTGTGAGTGTTGTCAGTAACCCATGTTCCATTCTCTTCCTCCTTGTTTCAACACCCCACAACATTGTAAGACTGATGAGATTATGTACATTTAAATGCACTAAGTGGTAAGTTGAACATCAAGAAAAAGGCAAACATTTTTAAAAGTGAATTCTATAAGACTTGGCATATGCAGAACTGAAACCAGAGAACTTTGAATATGCCTCTTAGCTTCCTAGGGATTTTGCTGTGATTCTTGATTAGCTCAGAAAATAAACACCAGGTTCTATTTATTGCTTTCCATGGTCTGATACAAAGTGCTGCTATTGTTGGTCGCCAGGAAAAGAGATGAAGGTAATTGATTTAGAGTAACATTCGTAATGTAGTGTGTTGATTATCTCTCACCAGCCTTTCATACCTGACTTAAAGGTGGAGAAGTCTGTTTTACATTTTGTGATGCCCAACACTGATGAAACATGAACCTCACTCTTTGCCTTAACTTTGAAATTTGAAAGTTTATAAGAAACTCCATTATATACTCTAAGAGTTACTCAGTGATTTTATCCAGAAATCTAAAATAGTACCTAGCATTTGAAATTATGAAAATGTTTATTTTTCATATTTATGCCGTTATGTAATACATAAATTCATCTATACTTTACCATTCCCCATGTTACATAGATACACATTCTTTGAGTCCTCAGTTAACTATCACAAAATTATGTTAAAATCATTATTTTTCTTATGGGAAAGTCTGTAGACTGATAATTGTTTTGCCTCTGGTTATGGAGAAAAATAACTTTGCCTGACTCTGAACACTGTTCTGCCTCTGATCCTAGCTGCCTTCCCGAGACCTCCAAGGCAGTCACTTGTCTTTTTATGATTTACTGTTTGGTAATTTCCTGGTGAATCTATTGACTTGCATGCTGTGCAGATGTCAGGAGAAATTTTACATTTCATTCTCTATTCCCCCCCCCAAGGAATTTTTTTCTTCTTTTATTGTTATTTTTTTAACATAGCGCTTTGTGTTCTCAACTGAATTATATATTCAGCTTTCTTTAGGTATGGTGTGTCTTCAACCTTTAGGTGTGGAAACAGTTGCTGAGTGCCTCCTAGGAATGTTTGATGTTCTGGAGGAAAAGTGGTGACAGCTGAAGACATTAGCAGCATAACAAAGCAAAACACAATGAGGCCAGTCTCTTCTCACCACTCATTCATGGTTTTTAAGTTATCATAAGAGGAAATAAAATTTATTCCTTATAAATCTATAAATAAAATGTAAAAGTAGTCCCTGGTGATTTCTAGGCAGTTATTTGCCTGTTTTGATTTTTTCATGGAAATCAATTTTTAAACTATTTGCTGGCAGAAATATCACTAACAAACAAGTTTTAGTTTAATTGGAATCAAGAGCATTCAAATTCTATAACTAGAAACTGATTTTGGGGGGTCTGTAAAAGTTTGATGCTTTTCTTGTTGCTTTTTTATTGGTTGATGTATTTGGCAACAGTTGCTTTTATTTAAAAAAATGAGAATGGTTGAGTTTCTGTGGAAAGTAGGTTTTCAGGATTCTCAGTGGTAGGATTTGACTTACTTTTGGTTTTAACGCTGAGTCAATGAGATTATTTTGCTTTAAGAAAAGACTAAGGCTATTCATAATTTATTACACATTGCCTTTTTCATTACTTTATAACAAACTCTCAGTACATAACATTTGAAACTTTGTGCTGTTTGCTTTATTTAGATGTGCTAAGTTTGGAAATGTGTGTGGATTTCTATTTATTTCAAGTCAGGTTTATTTTATTGTGTTTGAAAAATCAGCAATGTTATATTTTTGATTTTTTGGAGACCATAATGCTCAGAGAGCTTTAGTATTCTCAAAATCAGAAAAGCTGTTGACCACAGGACCAGATGTGAATCTTAACACACCCAACTCCACAAGTATTGCATTCTAGACAACATTGTGAGAGTGATATTTTCATGCATATATAAGGAGAATTGCTTCTTCTTTTTCCTGCATGTCTTTAGGGGAAGGGATTGTGTCTTTTTGCACACTGAATGCCCATATTTTTGTACCTCATAATAGTAATATTTATTGAATGAATGAATAAATGTTAGATATATTTTTGTTCTTTGTGATCCCACTTAACAGTAGTGTCTAAAATGTATGGGTTTTAGATAAGCAGTCCCTTTTAAAATGGAATATATAACTGCTCTGTGAATTAGCATTTTCTCTCATGTAATTTTCACTTAAAAAAATCTGAATAACTCTGCAAAATTTCATACACATGATCATTCTGAAAACAATCCAAATGCTTACAAAAATGTTTGGATAAAAAGGTCCTACAGCTACATATTCTGTTTCTTGATTTTCTAGTTGCTTAATGGTCATATACATTTGTTACAACATGTTGAACTGTGCTTTGGAAATATTGGGTTATTATATTTTACCAACAATATTTTCTAGCAAAGTGGATATATAGTTTTAACAAGTGCAAAATTGCAGAGAATAATTTAGATTGATTAATATCTTAATCTGTACTGAACTGTGTGAAAACTTTTAAAATCATGAAGAAAAAACTTCTGAAAATATTCTTCCTAATATGGTTAGTTACATCTAATAAGCACAAATGATACATATAAATGAGATATCAGTATAAGCTTTATTTAAATTATTACCCATTAAATCATATGCATGACTATCCTAAATGTGTCTTGCTTTGATGATTTGCTTGTTGCCAAACACAGGTAAAGATATTTAATATTTTCTTATATAGGGGATGATAATCTGAAAATTTCAAAGATTTATAATCTTCTTTGTGAATCCATTATCTATGTCAATTCTTGTGCCCATAAATTTTTCTTCATATTGAATATATCATTTTTATTTGCATGGTGTTAATCCCTTTGGTTTGAAAGACAAGGGAAAAGCTAATGATAGATTTTTTTCTACCAAGTAGTAAAACCATTCCCATTCATGCTACTGGTTGTTTCCTTTTAAAAAATGCTGTGACTTCAGAATGTTTGAACCCCCCCCCCCCAGTGAAACTTAGTCTTGTTAACATACCTTCTCTGCTACAACTCTTTCATTCTGTTTCTCTGAATTTTTATTTTGAACTTTAAACTTTATGGTACAATTCTGTAGAGTCTGGGATTCCCTCCCCAAACTCCCATTCCTCCACTGATGTTCCCCATATTGTTATAATAGTGTAGTGCATCATACAGAGTTATAAATCCACCAGGCTCTTATTTAAGTGTGCCATGACATTGCTGCTAGAGACAATGTAAGACGGTTCAGCATCCCATTGTCTAATATGTCTAAAAGTTTCATTGAGAGTCCATCATTGATTTGGAAGTAAGGGAGCATATTTGCGATGTATTTTCACATCTGGATATGATAGTGTCTATTACTCCATCACTATACATTCCTTTAAATGACAAGCCACAAAATAAGGTCAACAACAGTTATGAAATCAAAACAAGAACAAGAACAACAACAAAAAACTACACCACCGTGGAGTCGAAAAAATGTGCCAGGATAGCTTTGGGTATTTATAGTCTCATGTATCTCCAGAAGAACTTTTGTATCTTCTTTTGTATTTCTGAGATGGATACTGTTGGAATTTTGATCTGGGTTGCACTGATTCCATGTATTACTTTTTGTGATACAGTCATCTTGATAATGTGGATCTTGCAAATTCAGGAACATGGTAAGTTTCTCTATTTTATAATATCTTCTATTTCATTTTTAAATGTTTTATGCTTTTGATTACAGAGGTCTTCCTAGTTATTGAAGATTCCTCTCTGACATTTTAAAAGGACTGTATTTATAATTTTTTTCTCAGCCATGTAATTATTTATGAATACTAGTGCCATCAATTTGTGTTCATTAATTTTGTATCCTCCAATCTTTCCATTCATTCATTTGTTGCAGGCTTGGTGAGATGCATCTTCTGTAAGCAACAGATAGATGAGTTTTGCTTTTTGATCCAGCCTTCTACTCTGTGGCATTTGATTGCTGAGTTTAAGCCATTAACATTCAATATTAATATGGATAGGTGGCAGTTTGGTCCTGTCATTTTAATAATGGGTTGTTCTTTGATTTAGGCTTTTGTTAGCCTTTCAGCGGTATGTTCTCCACATTTGCCTTTGGTTTTGGTAGTTTCTATTCTTTTTCTCTTTCACCAGTACGTCTTTGAGTATCATTTGTAGGGCAGATTTAGAAGAAGCGAATTTTTGGAATTTTTCTTTACTGTGGGAGAATTTTATTTCATTTTCTTTTTTTTTAAAGATTTATTTTTATTATTCTTTTTTATTGGAAAGGCGGATATACAGAGAGGAGGAGAGACAGAGAGGAAGATCTTCCGTCCGATGATTCACTCCCTAAGTGAGTGCAACAGCCGATGCTATGCCAACCCAAAGCCAGGAGCCTCTTCCGGGTCTCCCACGTGGGTGCAGGGTCCCAAAGCTTTGGGCCATCCTCGACTGCTTTCCCGGGCCACAGGCAGGGAGCTGGAAGGGAAGCGGGGCTGCTGGGATAGAACCGGCGCCCATATGGGATCCCAGGTGTGCAAGGCGAGGACCTTAACCACTGCGCCACCGCGCCGGGCCCAATTTTATTTCATTTTCAAAAACAAAGGAGGGCTGACTGTCAAGTAGGGCCACTGCCCCACATTGGCACACATGTGATCCAGGGCTGGGAGCAGTCCTGGGAGCGGAGCTTGGGGAACTCCCCTGTTAGGCTATAGCTCCCACTGAAGGGCTGGTGCAAGTAGTGTGGGGAGTATTAGAGCTGGGCTGGGAGAGGATGTAGCCTAGACAAATTTGCAACACTCATCAGTGACTGGGTTGAATCTGGGGGAAGGCAAGCTGACCAGGCCTCAGCACCTGCTGCCATAAGTTAGAGTCAGGACAGGATGTGGGCTAAAACTCAATGGGCTAAACATCACCCACCAGCAAAATTTGAGACTATGAGTAGGCTATGATAGGCTGGATTGAAGCACCTGCCAGTACGGACAAGAACTGGGGCTGAAAAAGGGCCTGGGAGGGAAATCTGGAGACTTCCTTGTTGGGTGCACTTTCACTGGTAAAGACAGAGTTGGGCTTGTGAGCAAGTTAGACTAGGCTGGGCTGCAACACCCATTGGCATACATGTGAGCTGGGTCTGGACGCAGGCTGAGCTGGGCTAGTTCACTGTACATACTGGCATAAATGAGAGTCAGGACAGAGTATGGGCCAGGCCACTTTGGACTGCAACACCTGCCAGTTCACAGTAGGGCTAGGTGTGACCAAGGTGGGTTATGCTGATTCTCCTTCTGGTAACAGCTTGGATTGGTGGGCTGAGATGAGTTAGGTTATAGTGACTTGGGGGCAGGTTATCTTAGATGGGGCATGGCACAGGGACTGGGTTGGGAGTAAGAGTGTTGTAGGAACTTCAGGGTCTCTGTTGCTAGGATGCTGTTTCCACAGGTGAATGTGAAACTGGAACAGGGAGCAGGCCAGTTTGGAGCATGCTAGGCTGAGGTAGGCTGCTGTGCTGCTGGAGCACACAAGAGCCAAATTGGTTGCAGGCTAGCTGGCTACACTGCATCATCAACTGTGTAAGTGCTGGGACTGCGTGCAAATCGTGTCAGGATGGATCACAATACCCCTTGCCAGGAGCAAGATCTATGACTGGGAATATGTCTGACAGGGGAATGATAGGTATTCTTCTGCTAGGCTGTATCTACTTCTGGTGAGCACAAAAACCAGGGCTGGGTTGGAGGAGGGGTGGGCAGGCCAGGCTGGACAATATTGGCAGTACCTGTTGGCATCTGTGAGAGTTGGATTTCTGGTGTCAGGCTGAGCCGAGCTAAACCTTAGCATCCATTAGTGTACATGAGAGCCAGATGTGATTAGTGGTCAGTTGGGCTAGGCTGCAGCAGACACTGCAAAGTAGGGGTGTGAGGGGAGTTCTGGTGGGGAGGATTAGGCAACACCCCAACTAGGCAGTGGCACTTTCTGGTATGTATGAGGACTGGTCTGTGGAGGGCTGGTAGGGCTGAGCAAGACTCTGTTGGTCCATGTGAGATATGGGACTGGGGCAGAACTGACCAGGCAGCTGTGTCCACCTGTATGTGCATTGGCTGCAAGTGATAGATCGAACCTGAGCCTGCACTGGCTGGCACACAGAGTCAAGTGTGAGGTCATCCCAGATGAGGATTCTTGGGAAACTCCCTGATTAGACCACTGGACTTAGACCTAGCCACAGGGAAAAATCATAGGATGTGTGGTCCATCCTTGGGGTACATGTACTGGAGCTGGGACTTCTTGCTTACTGAAGTCTGTGCAGTGGACAGCATGTCCAGATGCACATGGGGTACATGAGGCCAGCTCAACTAGGCCAGCAGGGGATGTCAACTATATCATCAGAAGATGGAAAGCAGACCAGGTTGGCCAAATTTCTGGCCAAGCTTGCAGCATATTCCTGAGTCTGTGGGTGTACTTAGATGGATTTTGTCAATGAATAGACCTTGATAAGATTTTCTCAATACTGGATCAAAGAAACCAACAACTTCTCAGAATGATTAAAAGCACTCAAGTAAAACCCTTGGAACTCTTTCTCACACCGGGGTCTTTAAGGCATCATCAAAGGACCATACTCCATCCCAGGATGCTGATGTAGCTTGACTGCAAGAAGTAGCCTACTCCTCCCCTTCAGACACAAGGGAAAAAAAATAAACAAAAAGCAGAAAAACAGAAACAAATGTTCCATCTATCTTCCTCTACCTGAACCTCCCCACCCTGACTAGGGGCCCTTCTGGGTAACTATTTAAGCAATATCAAAAACATAAATAAATAAGTAAATAAATAAAATCATTGTTATTTAAAATAAAAGCAGGGGCCAGTGCGAAAGCCTAGTGGCTAAATACTTGCCTTCCCTATGCTTGAATCTGATATGCATGCAGATTCCTGTCCCAGCTTCTCCACTTCCCATCCAGCTCCCTGCTTGTGGCCTGGGAAAGCAGTCAAGGACAGCCCAAAACCTTGGGACCCTGCACTAAGTGGGAGACCCAGAAGAAGCTCCTGGCTCCACTGCAACTGTTGTGGCCATCTGTGGATGGGAGATCTCTCTCTCCTTCTCTCTGTAACTTTCCCTTTCCAATAAAAATAAATATATCTTAAAAATAAAAACAATATTCAGAATGTGTTTATTAGTTCTATGCAGTGAAGTTTCTAAATTAAGAAGTGGAACCTGGATGAGAACCAAGGGCTCATTTGAAGAAGAGAAAGTGGATGATGAGCTCTACAAAATGGCTTATGAGAAGACATAACTTTCTTCATTTAATGTAAAGAGTAAGGGTTAATCACGTCGTTTGTCTTGGTAAAAATTTAAGGCTGTGGTACTCATAAGTATAGCTGCACATTTAAAACTAAAATCTTTGCTTATTTCCTATTTCTATCATCATATCTTCTGCACAATGAACATTAAAATTTGATCACATGTTGTATATAATAATAATCTGCTTAGTTCAAAATAAGTAAAAAAGTCATTTTGGATTTAAAGCTAGCATTTTCTAAAGGATACAAAATTACTGTGAAGCATTTTGTTTGTTCTGAAGAGACAATGCATTTTTAATATGCAGATTATATTCATATTTATAAATGAAGAAATAGCAGTGGCAGCAGCAAGCTTTGAATTATTGTGGAACTCAGCAGGTTGGCAAAGCCTGATAGTAGATTGAGTACATTATCTGCAATATAGAGAGCAGATTAAGCAATTTTCCTCGGTAATACCTGGCTTCACCTCTTGTGTGCAAATGGGCTTGTTGTTGAAGCAAGGCCAATTGAAATCATTATGTCAGCAGAGTTGACCCTTTTTTGCTCCATTAGTTCCCTGTGCTTCTCTGTGCTTTGACATGAGAAGCACCAGGAGAGGCCACAGGATACAAAAGTCAACAAGGCATTATTTCTGCCTTCAAGGGCTCTGAAAAATTCACAAACTGTTTTGGAAGAGATATATATTTGCATATATATAACTATGATTGTTATAAATGTAATTCTGACACGAACCAAGTTGGGATAAAGGAGGAGATATTTAACTTAACGATGACTTCACAGTCTTGAAAAGCTGAAAAAGTGGTATGCAGTCAGGGCAGTTTATTCACATAATCATTCAACTCATAATGCTGAAACCATACCCCAGAATGTGTTTACAGCGGGCATCAAAGTGAAATAAACTAGGTTCAGATGGAACCTAGTTTCAAGGTAGAATCTTAAGAAAAGATATATTAAGGATGTATTGTGGTACAGCAAGTTAAGTTATTGCTTGGGACCTACGTCTGATTATAGAGTACTTACTTGAGTCCTGGCTTCTATGCTTCCAATCTAGTTTCCTGCTGATGTGCCTGGGAAGACAATGGATTATGGTAAGTGATTAGGTGTCTGCCACACATTTGAGAGACTTGGATGGAGTTATGGATTCCTGGCTTTGGCCTGAAACAGCCCTAGCTCTGTGGCCATTTGGGGAGTGAGTTAAGTGATGAAAGATCTCTCTCTCTCTCTCTCTCTTTTTCTCGATGCCAATTTTTGAATAAATAAATCTTTTAAAAACATTGAAATGAAGAATAAAATGCCAATTTTTGAATACATAAACCTTTTAAAAATATATGAGCGGAGAGTAAAATGGTGTTACCAGGAATGAGTGGTGGAGGAATAAGGAATTGAGAGAAAACAAACCAAGAGATTGAGGGTTATAAAGCTGCAATTGTGTATGGTGAATAAATCTATTAACCTAATGTGCAACCTTGGAAGTAGAGTTAGTAATAATATATTCGTTTTGTCATTTTTGATAATAGAAATTTCTAGGTGATTTTCCCATATATATCGTTACAGAAGTGATAACTAAAGAGAACTTCAAAAAGCTCCTGAAAAACTCACATAATCTTTAAAATACCTTTTTATTAACCTTTAATGATCCTCATATGGACTATGATAATTATCCCTTATATGTAAATATATCAAACCATCATATTGAATTTCTTAAGTATTCACAATTAATACATTCACTACAGCAAAATATGAACATTGACTCTAACTCCCACTCTTTAAAGTCACATAACCAGCTACACAATTGCATATGTGGCATGAACTCTATATAAAAGGTACAGCGTGGATGAGTGTATGCAAAGAATGTGAGTGTTGGGGGAAAGGATGGTTATGGGCAGCAGGTCAGGGAAAACCTTCCTTTCTCTCTCTTTCTGTCTCTTCCTTCATCTAGTCAGGACAGCAGTAACTTGAGTTAGGTTAAGATAAAAGTGAGGAGAGGATAGGCTTAGTGTGAGATATGGTTAGCATAACTTGGCCATATATTGGCTCTTAATGGTGAGGGATGGTACGTCAAACATGTCTCAAGGCTTCTGACTTACAGAATTGGATGAGCAAAAGTGCTATTAATTGTGGTTGAGAAAATGGAAGAAGGGTGTGGTTGGGAAGAAATTTTTTTTTATTATATTTTGACAATCTTTACAAAGTTAATTAGGGTAAAAACTTTCAAGGGCTACAGGAAAGTGGGTAAGACTGTTATTTTTTCCATATTGTTTCCTTCATATTTAAAGGGGGGTATTAAGGGAGAAGGCCCACCCAATTTCCCACCCTCCCCAGGTCCCGGATATAGGGTATGCTCTGAGGTTCTTGTTCAGGTGGTTTGATATTTCAGCAGTTATGAATCGCTGCCAATCTTGCCACTCCAAGCATTATGAGAATCCATTGGTTGACATAGTCCATCATAGAGTCTCTGTTTGCCCTGTGTTTCGCTGCAAAGATATAGCTGAGATGGTTGGTTGACCTGTTCTGTCTTCTCTCTTTTCTTGGTTAGGGTTCTGAGTCCAGCATTTTGATTGGGGAGATCTCCAAATAAACTTTGTCTGAGGTGTTCTCAGACCAGATTCTTGTATGTGCCAGCAAGTACAGGGCCCGGCACAGTCCATCTCCCCATCATCTCCCCAGCTGGTGGTTGCAATTACTGGGTTGGTTCTGTTTTCGCTCCCGACTTCCAGTGGAATCAATGGGTGTTGCAGTCTAGCCTGGTTCTGCCCAGCACATACTCTGCCCTCGCATAAACCAGTGGGAGCTGCAGCCTAGTTGGAGTGACCCACAATAACCCCCACCAGGCCCGCCCCGTACCCGGGTTTGCCAGTATGTGTAGCAGTAGTCCAGTCTGTCCCACACCCTATTCCATCCCAGCCGCTGTCCTAGTTTTATGCCCTCCCATGGAAGTGGTAACCCAAAAGGGAGGAGCCCACTATTTCCCTCCCAGGCGTCTCCAACTCCCAGATTGTGCACTCTCCAGGTAGTTCTGTGGTTTGTCTTTACAGAACTAGCCCCCAGTGCCAGCTTCTTGCCGCTGATGCTGTGGCTAAGCCCAAACAACCCTCACCCACTCTAATTTTGTTTGCACCAGTAGGAATAATCAGCCCAGCCTGGCTTTTCCCTGATCTAGTCCACATGAGGCGTACAGGTGTTGTAGCACTGCCTAGTCTGGTCTACCCCATCCCAGCCCATGGTCTCCAGCAGGAGTAGCTGTCCAGCAAAGGAACCAACCCTTATTCCCCTGCCGGCACTGCCCCCTTATTCTCACACTTGCTGGTTGGGTGCTGTGGTCACTTCCGGTACAGGCAACCTCACCTTGGCATTCCGAACCTGGGTTGACCCACACTGTTCTGGTGCTTGGATTTGCCAGTGGATGACATGGACAGATTCAGCCTGGTCTTCCCCTGACCCATGCCAAATGTATGAGAGTGGGAAACTTTCCATGGCCTGTTCTGGGCTGTTTCCTATCATGTTTCTTGCGCTTACCTGCCGAGTCTATGTCCTGCCAGAGGAGTTGCCCAGGCTCCTCCATCAGAACCTCTCCTAATGCCAGGTTTCACACTTACCAGTGGGTGCATGAGCCAGCCCTACTCAGTCCACCTCCTGTCATAGCAGGTACAGTGATTTGGCTTGAAAGTGGCAGTTGAAGGTTTTCCTGGACGTTGCAAATGAAAGCAGTAAGAGCTGGATTTGACAACCTAAAGCTGACAAGTATAGACTAGAGACATGTGTGTAAGAATAATGGTAACATGACTAGCAACGGAAGCTCATAGAGTTAACAAGACCACTCAAGAAGAGTGTTTATTACAAGGATGAACGAATTAAAGACTGTGGTGTGAAGGTATTTGACATGTCAGTAGGAGAAGAAGAGGTAGCTATGAAGTAGAAGGAGCATCTAGAAGAATGGGGAGGAATGCTATAAGGTTTCACAGGCAGATGGAAGGAGGATGCTATTTAAAAAAAGGATGGAGAGGAAATAGTGGTTGAGTATTACTGAAATTGAACTAAGAGGATTAGCTTGTCGTGGCCACCACCCAAGTCTCCAAGAGAGAGGGAGAGACATGAAGATAAAGGTATTCTGTTTGTTCATTCCTCAAGTGGCTTCAATGGCCAGGGTTAAGCTGGTTTGAAACCAGGAGCCAGGAGCTTCTTACAGTTTTTCCACATGGCTGCAGGAGATAAGCTCCTCTGCTGCTTTCCCAGGCACATTAGCAGGGAGCTGGATTGGAAGTGGAGCAGCTACAACTCCAACTGGCACCCATATAGGATGTTGGCACTGCAGGAGTTTTACTTGCTCCCAAAATGCTTTATGTTTTGTTAACTATGAGAAATTTGCTATCTTGTTTTTCTGTAACTGATGTCTTCTTACTTTTTTAAGATAAATGAGATAATGTATTTTTAAATTCATTGTTATAAATGCATATTTTACGTCATAGTCAAAGGCTTAGTATTTCACCACATGGAAAGTTTAACAAATTAAAAGTAAAAAGATTGGAATCCATCAGGAATATTGGTCAGAAGTATAAATAGTAATTAAATTAAAAATGCTAATTTGACTCAAAGTAAATTTTAAATAATCACTGAAACTATAGTAGCATATCATTTTTTAGCAAAGATATAAAGAAAAATTGGAAAACTATTTGCAGCAATACTATTGCAAACATTTAATTTTTTTCTCTTGTTTATCAATTTTTTAAAAAATTTAGCTCCCACATACATGGGAGAATGTTATTTATCTTTGCATGTCAACAATACCTGTGAAGTCTTCTAGTTTGAACCATTTTAATGCAGATGATAGAGAACACTATTCTTTGTATAGCTGAGTAATATTCCACTCTATAATCACATTTTTTAATGTATTCATCTATTTATGGACACCTTTGTTGATTCCATATTTTGGCTACTCTAAGCATGGTACAGGATTAGCCTTAATACATGTTTTTAGGATATATACCAAATAGTGGGATTGCTAGATCATATGGCAAGTCTTTTTGTGTTTTGTAATAAATTTCCATATATTTTTCTTAGTAGGTACATTAATTTGCATGCCCACCAACAATATCCATGTGCTCCCTTTTCTCCCCAAGCTTAGCATTGTTTTATATTGTGTGGGATAACGGCAAATCTGACTAGGATGAAAGCATACCTCATTGTGGTTTTGATTTGTATTTCCCTGATGGGCAATAATCTTGAGCATTTTTTACATAAATGTTGGCTATTTGTAGTTTTTTAAAAACTGTCGAGATTTCTTAGCTTTTTATTTTCCTTTTTGGCTGAAATTGTTGTTTCTTTTTTAAAGATTTATTTATTTATTTTTATTAGAAAGGAAGATTTATGGAGAGGAGAGACCGAAAGATATTCCATTTTCTGGTTCACTCTCCAAATGTCTACAATGGCCAGAGCTGAGCTAAGCTGAAGCCAGTAGTCAGGAGCTTCTTCTGGTCTCCAATGTTGGTGCAGGGTCAAAAGATTTCGGGCCATTTTCTACTGTTTTCCAAGGCCACAAACAGGGATCTGAATAGGAAATGGAAAACTCAGTACATGGATCGGTACCCAAATGAAATCTCAGAACTTGCAAGATGAGAATTTAGCTTTTCGGTCATCATGCCAGGGCCCATAGTGGTTGTTTCATATTGTTGAATTGTTTTTAGTCACTGATGTGTTCTGGACATTAATCATTTGTCGATTAGTAGCTTGCAAATATATTTTTTTATTGTGTTGACTGTGTTTTTCCCCTCCTTGAATTAAATATAATATCATTTATCTAATTTGCTTTTGTTACCTGTACTTTAGGGATCTTATCCAAAAAAATCACTTAATGTTTTAATTTATTCTCTTACATTACTTTCAGCAACCTTCTAGTCTCAAGTCTTATATTTAGGACTTTAATCTATGTTGAACTGATTTATGTATGTAGGGAAGTAGGTTCACTTTTCTACACATAAAAATCCAATTTATCGACACCATTTATTGAAAAAATTACTGTTGATCAAATGTATGGTTCATACACTTTTGTCAAAAACCAGATTTCTGCATTTAAGTGGATTAATTTCTGGCTCAGTATTCTATTCTGTTCATCTGTGTGTTGGTTTTCATACCAATACTGAGCTAAATCATTTTATGGTATGATTTTAAGTCAGATATTATGACGCCATCAGCTTGATTTTCCCCTCTCAGTGTAGCTTTTGGCATTCTATGTCTGATTCTGTATGGATTTTGGATTATTTCTCCTAACTCTGCAAAGAATATCATTGGTAACTTTATAGGGGATACATTGAACTTGTGGATTGGTTTATGTAGTAAAACATTTTAATGATTCTTCATCTTGATTCTTCCAATCCATACATTCCCATTTTATACTCCTAATCATTTCTTTCATTAACATTTTATAATTTTACTGTAGAGATCTCTTAATTCCTTCATTAAAGTTATTCCTAAATATGTTATTTTTTTTTAGCTATTGTGAATGGGGTTTCTTTTTGATGTATCTTCTAGGGAGCTCATCATTAATGATTCCTTATAACTAATTTGACTGAAATCATGGGAAACAGAAATCAATTAATGGGATTTATCTAACTTGGTGACTGTGAGGATACATTCGGTTGTCATATACACATTCAGAAACCAGCATCAAAATTCTCATTATCTCCAAGCATGATGTTGCCAAATACATTGAGTAATGGAGAAATTAATAATTTATTTCTGTTAACTCATCTACAACACAGAAACGTGTTAGAACATTCCCATATAACTTTTATGATTTTGCTACAATAGGATTCTCATATTCTGCAAGCAGACCAGAGGGTTAAACCTTGAAAACACAATAATGACAGTCTTTCTGTAGTCTTCAAAAAGGCCAATTTTCCAGTCTATGCAAGTTTATGTATATAAGTTACCAATTTGTCAAATTTTGGGTTACTTCAGTATTTTCTGTAGACTTTGAATCCATCTAGAACTTACTATGTAAATAACATAATAAAATGAAATAAAGTCATTAATATGAATACTTTACAAATATTTGATGGTTTTTAAAGCTTTTTTTTATTTCCCTTTGATGGACAAAATTGCTAATAGTTGCAGGGTTTTTAAAATCATATTTTAACAACAGGTTTCCTGTTAGAACTGTTTTGTCCTGCTCATATTAAAAAAAAAATGTATAATTTTATCATGTATCTCAAAGTAAATACTGACCATGAAAAAAGCATTATTTCAAGAATTTAATAACTGCAACCTTGAACCATGCTATTTATACACCAAGTAGAATAACTATTTACATAGGTAAATATCCTAGGGTCCTTAGTGGTTCTATAATTCATTTTGAATACCTTAGAAAATTACATAAATTGCTTCTATTACTTATTGCTGCTGTGTAACAGATTGTCCTAAAATGTAACTGCATAAAACATAGCCCATTTTATTATTATACGAAGTTCAAGAGATTTGGGGTTAGCTCAATAAAAAAGTATGTAATCGTGATGTAGCCTATGCATGCTTTACTGGGAGATGTTTTACTAGGTTTACATAGGAAGAAAGACTCCTCAGAGAAGAAGCCTGTCCAGAGACTTGTGAATGCCCAAGAAAAGACTGGAGACATGGCTTTTATGTACATTGTGCCCAGTTGATGAACAACAGCAGGATAAAGATCCTTTGTGACACAAAACTCTAAAGAACACCAGCAACTTGGGATCTTGGAAAAATAAAGTTTATTTTATCTATGAGTAGCAGATATTTAATAGGAGTATGCAAAGCAAGAAATCTCTAGATGGCTAAAAATATGCCTACTTTGCCTATTTTAAAATAATTGTGTACATAAAACTTGCCTTGTCACTAGTGGGCTTTTGAGCTCACTGAAATGAAAAACAAAATAAGGATCAATACACAGAAAGCATCCTTTGGGTCCTTTTATATAGCAATTATGCAAATAATTCTATGGTTCAGGAATTTACTGGAATCTTGGTGTGAATGGCTTCTATGTCCTCCCTGTAGCCTGTGGCCTCATCTGGAATACAAGGTTCACTTGGCCAGAGATGGTGGAGATGCCTTATCTTGAGTGTTATATGCCAGCATCAGTTCCAGCAGCAGCAGCAGGATGATTTGTTTTTTAACCTTGAAGTTGTGTGCTAGGACTGAAGTGTCTGAGAAGGGTTCTTCATTCAGAAATCTCATGCTTGGACATGGGTGGCTTAAATAACAAGAATCTAACATTCCCTCTCCCCTATAGCCACCCTGGGTGCCGTAAAGCAAACCAACTTCAAGGCAGTTGGACTTGTACAAGGTAACTGGCATACTCCAAAGAAACATTTCAAGACATCCAGATGTAAATTACAAGGCTTTTCACCACCCAACCTTGGCAATATCACACACGTGCTTACACTGTCTCTGATAAATCATTAACGAATCGGCATATCAGTTCATATTTAAATTGAACAGGTATGTGAGAGAGTGAACACTGTTTGTCACAGACTATGTGTGAAGGCGTATTTGGAAACTTCTGTTACACAAATAAATTTGTTCCCATTATTCTGAACATGTTTTCTTACATTTAGTGACAGTTGCTTGCTTGATTACTTGTATGTTCCATTTAAGTTAGTGGATCCATATATGGTTTTTCTAAGCCCAACAATGTCCATGGAATATATTCATTTATTATTTTCTGCTAACATGAATGTTTAGCATGAGCTGGATTGAAATTTTAGTTTGATCTAAAGTTGAATCAGGTACATCTGTGTCAACAGCATCAGTGTATAGTTAAGAAAAATATCTGAGTATGTTAATGTTGAAGTTTTGTTTTCTTAGTTTTTATTTCTGTTATTAATAGCTATGATTACATTCAAAGAATAAACATCTAATTTGTTATGCTAATAAAGACAACATCCTCAAAATATCTCTATACTGGAAACTCCTTTGCTTGCTAAATGAGAATAAGATGGAATTGGAGAAATCATTATTAATATTCCAGAATAGAAATAATTTGCAATTGAATGCTGATTATTTACATTGTATTAGGTATCAATTTCTAATTATTTTCCCTTGATCTTTCTTAATTTTGGAGAAACGTACCATAATGCAAAAAAAAAAAAGTCAAATGATATTAGTGTCAAGATGTTTTAAAATTCCTAAGAGTCCATTTGGGCAGTACAACCATATGGAAGATATCTTTCTGTCTCTTCTGCTCTGTCACTACAGTCCAAATGAATTAAATGAATATTTAAAATATTCCTGAAAATGTTTACTACAGCATTCAAGGAAATAATAAATTAATCTAATGAGTGGGAAGTAAGTCCAAGTGAGTTTTAGAAAGTGAGAATTTGACTATGAATTGTTTAAGTAAATGCCACCTTGTCTTCTATACATTTATGCAATCAATATTGCAAATAAAGTTTTTAAACTTTTTATTCTTTTTGTCAAAACAGTGATCAAGAATGTTATATTACTATATTATTCATCTATGATTATTTAAAAAACTTTACTGTAAACATGTGAAATGGATGCATTTTCATTTGATTATTGTTTATAGCCTTCACCTTTATTCTTGCTGTACTGTGGTATTTTTGCTTATTGTAGTTTGCTTGGTGAAATGTAAAGCCTTGGACTATAACTATAATGTAAAGTAAAGTATATTATCTCAAAAATAAAATGTAAACATTAATATTTATGAATTAATTCATCATGTATTTTGTTTGTCATGTGATTATTAGTTTCTTAACTAAAGAAGTGATTCTAAAATAAATCAAGCTATCAAATTCATATAGGCAATTTTCAGGCCTATATGAACATCTACAGTTTGAAAGTGTAACAAAATAGGAATTTAGTTGAGAAATAACTTGTGCTTGCATAATGATAAATATCATTTTCTTCTTGACTAATCTTTTTTTGGGCAACATGACTAACAAATTTACATAAGTGCCAATGAATGCTAATTCAGAGTCGGGGGAACCAAACCCTGATCTTGTCATGTTTGATTGTCTGGAGATATTTTAGTGGCCAAATGTACTTATTTAATATTACTTGACCTATGGCCTAAAGTTTTGCCATGGTAACTAAAAAATGTATATGAATGTAATCTCAGAAACTGCTAGTACTGAAAGAAATTAACTTACTTGCTGTGTGGGAGAAAAATCTATGTGGGCGATAGGATGATTTTTAGTGTATACTCTTTCACTTGTTGACATATATAAGGGAACTCCAAAATGTTCAGGGAAATGGAATTAAAAAGTTTATTTTGGTATGAGCATTTTCAAAGTTCTGTATATATATTTATAACAGGTGCTTTCTGTAAACTTTGTGAATTTCATATTCTTGGATATGCAATAAAACTCATCTAGCTTTCAATTTCTTTGATAGGGAGAACAATCCATTACAGAATTGTGATAAAGATTGATTAGAAAGAAAAGGAAACATGTTTTTTTTTTTTTTTTTTTTTTTTTTTGCAAACTGAAGCACTAATCAAAATTTGTGCTGTGGAACTCAATTTAGATTTTCTTTCACTGCATAGAACAGTGTCAATGTTTATAGCTGAAACTGCTAAGAAACAGAGTTTGCATTAATATGTCAATGCAGAAATATCAGTGCGGAAGTCTATTCTGTTTCTGAAGAATTTATAACACTAGTTTCAGGAGAACTCCATTTCAATGCTGATTGAAATGCCTTTATTTCTATATGGATATAGCTGTTATCTTAATAAAGTTGTTATTGCATTGAGTTATTTGCATTGATTGAGGTTGCCTAGAATTTCCATTATGTAAATTTAGTTTCTGGACAAAATACTTTGTTTGGCAATTGCTTTTTCAATTTAGAAGTTTGTCTCAGTTTAATACTCCTCACCCAGCTCTTTCTTTTCTCTTTCTTCTGTTAACTTTCCTCATTTGTAGTTTGTTCCTTAAACAACAGCTGGGATTATAATGACATGCAAGCAACTTCGTTCTTTTGATCCAGACAAGTGATCTGTCACCTAATTTCCCTGGAGATTTAGCAAAGTTATTAAAGTTCATGTTATAAAGTAATAGCTAGTATGTCACTGCAAAAAGACAATCAAGTAAATGAAGCATGAACTTGATATCTGGACATCTCCAGAAGACCAAAGGCAAAGAGGGATTTTGGCACAACTGTTTCTTTCCCAAGAGCAAAGCAGTACCTTACCTTTTGAAATTGTTGGCCATGAAGCTCTAGTTTTTAATTTTCTTGTTGAATATGAATAAGTACATGTGAAATGTACTTACTTCTCAGTGTTCACAGACTTTGCAGATACATAGGGATTTGGGCAGTTCACTGTTGTTCAGACTTACTTAAAACTGAAGAATCCTGTCCTTCCTTGAAATCTGAAATCTGCATGTACTGTTAGTATTACTTGTACTTTCATTTTTTTTTAAGATTTATTGATTTTTATTACAAAGTCAGTTATACAGAGAGGAGAGACAGAGAGGAAGGTCTTCCATCCGATGATTCACTTCCCATGTGAGTGCAATGGCTGGTGCTGTGCCATCCAGAGCCAGGAGCCAGGAGCCAAGAACTTCCTCCAGGTCTCCCACCTGGGTTCAGGGTCCCACGTTTTGTACAGTCCTCGACTGCTTTCCCAGGCCACAAGCAGGGAGCTGGATGGGAAGTGGAGCTGCTGGGATATGCACCGGTGTCCATATGGGATCCTGGTGCGTTCAAGGCTAGGACTTTAGTCACTATGCCACCACGCAGGGCCCACTTGTACTTTCTTTAACGTCAATGGAGAATCCTTTAACATGCAGGATGTGGCTGAGGTGACTACATGCTTATGTCTATCTGAGGCCAGCACTTCTGCGTGTCTAATTAGCTCCTCATAGTTGTTGCTTCTGTTTCAGTTCATAGATCACATTTAAGCAGCTAGATTTGAGTTGATCGGTTATGACCAGTTGAGTATAGAACCATCAGAGAACTTAAAAATGATATCTGGTTCTCCCTGTATTGAAACTCCCCAGGATAGTCTAATACACAGTCCAATTTGGGAATAAGTACTTTAGTAAAAGTGTGTGTGTGTAGGGGCAAATGTCATATTCTTTTTTTTTTTTTTTAGTATCTGTTCTGTAGTTTAATAATATGTGTTTAGTATCAGATTGTAACTGAAATTATTGTTTGCCAAAGTTATATTAACTGAGATCTACTATAAATACACTTAAAATCAGAGGTGGGTGGGCACTGTGGCAATAGTGGGTTAAAGTAGGTTGGAGTGTTCACAGACCCTGTCAGAGCGCTGGGTATGAGAGTGTGCTCAGCTTCTGGTCCAGCTTCCTGTTCATGTGTACATTGGGTCACAGCCGACCATGGTGTGAGAAACCCAATTAGAATTCCAAGCTCCTGATTAAACTCTGGTTTAGTAACAATTGTTTTGGGCGTCTGGTGAATGAAAAAACAGAAGATATCTGAATACCTCATTATTTCCTTTACCTCCCACACTCTGTCTGCTTTTTGCACTGCCTTTCAAATAAACAAAGAAATAAATAAAGTTGGTAAATGTGTGTGTGATCTATTTATTTCCTGGCATCTCCCATAATCAAATAAAATACAAGCAATATCAGCTCTAGCTTAGTTATTGAGTTAACCTTCTGTTGAGTGTTATATAATACACATATTTAAAAGAGATTGTGAGTGTAATTTTTGTTCTGTATTACATTTTATTTAATGATCCATAATGGCTTAATAGGTACTACAGAGTATCATCCCCTTTAAAACTTGAGGTTACTATGAATTTTCTATGCTTTATGTTTCTAATCATATAATACGAAGTATTTATTATGGAGATTTTGTTTTCATATTAAAATTAATATGATGAATGTTACTCATTATCTACCTTTGCATATTTCCATTGTTTTCTTTTAACAATATGATGCCAAGGTGAGGCAAGTGAGGATAGTCAATCTATTGAGACTGGTCTTTAAATCACTGATATCATTTAAAATTGCTTGTGCGTGTTGATAATAAAAAGCAAACTGACTTTAAGTCAGTTTTATTATTGTTGTAAATTCTCTATACACTACATCCTGTTACTGCCTATAACCTGTGCATATTGCTTCCACCACCTTGGCTTTGGAATGAATTCCAGGCCATCCGCATGTAATGAATTCTCACAATCAATGGGTGGAAAGAAGTGCTCTTTTCCAGGGTATTGGATATATATCAGCATGTTTTATTTTAGAAGGTCATATAACTAACAGCTTAAAATACAAAAAAAAAGTTTATATGAAGCAATTTATTTGTATTTTTTATATTTGGATATTTAGGAAGAATCTAAATGTTTTTCTAATGAATGTTTTATATTTGTAAATCTTTGGTTTTCTTTTCTAATTGCATTGTTCTATATTTTGCTTTTCTAATGATACTATATTTCCTTATGGTTAAGTAATGATTTATTAATATTATTTATCTCCTGTAAGTTGTTAAAATTAGTCTTTTCCAGTTTGTTTTCATCATTTTAACCTTTTATAGGGACTGTTTTTTAACTATAGAAATCCAAGTTGCTTTGTAATTTGGTCCATTAATCTTACGATTTCTTCATGAGGTGATAAGGACTTCCATATTTCAGAGATGTTCATTAGTTACATAAATATTTAGTTAAAAGCATTTAAATTCAATGTCTTTCTTTGCTATTTAATTCATCAGAATTAATTTTATTGTATGACATCCCACAGAGAAATACTTTATTATTTTGTTCCCAAATGTTTTGACAAAACTAAACATCTCACTTTATCCACAATTTTTTGATATGAAACTTTACTTAATGTGTTAAAACATATATGTATACATTCCTAAATTATCTGTTCTGATTTTTTACTTTTGTCAATTTCTTGTACCAACATAAATATTAGTCTAGCTTTAAAGGACATTTTCATGTTTGGCAAGATAAATTCCTCTTGTTCAGATATCTGAATAATTATCCATGATTATGTATCAGAAATATGTAGAACACCTTTTTATTTAAATAACATTATTTTTTGCTTATAATCATAACATAATATATCTAGGCTCTGTTATCAATATACTCAAAATTTTTTTCATTCAGGAATATTTTATATTTGTGTATTTGTTTAATAGTTTTTTTCTGATATGCAGGAGAGCCAATTTTGTTTGTATTTATTCACATTAGTTTGCTTGTATTCCTAAATGATGCTAAGTTAGCCTCCTAAAAAGAAAGTGGGATATTTCCCTATTTCATGAAATTATTAGAAATAGTAACTACTAAATCATACATAAGACCTTAAAATAAAAAATGACATCATCTTAAGAACAAAATGTTTATGGCCTTAAGATACAGAATTGATATCCAGAAGGGTTGTCATAATTAAAAACACAACTTTGGCATTAGGTTATATCTGGGCTTAAGCACATAACTGGTCCCACTTCCAATTGTGAACCAGCAACCTGCTCATGGCATCATAGGAAACAGCAGATGAAGGGCCTAAGTATGGGGTACAGCCCTGACTGTCATGGGCATGTGGAAAGCAAACCAATATGTGGAGGTCTCCTTCTTTTCCTTTACTTTCTCTCCTCCCTCCCTGTTATTTTGTCTTAAGTAAATGAAGTTAAAAAATTAAACATATGCCATATTGTGGAAAATGTTGGCAGATGATATTATAGATTTGATTCCTCATCCGCTAAAGGAGAAATGGACTAGATTGGATCTTAGTTCACACATTATTCCTGGTCTAGTATTAGACAAGTTGTTTAGCATAGATGTTGGCTTCTGACATTAACCTTTTTTTTTTTCTTAACAGCCAATTTACATGTCAATTTGTTTGTAAAACATGTGTGTTGTTAAAAAGCTGCTTTTTGCAGCACAACTATATATATATTTTTTTTTCATTTGAGTGTTTTGTAGTACTTTTAAACAGATTTTTACTAATAATTCTGGATGTCCTTTTACAACTGTAAGAAGCAAATGTAAAAACTCACAGAAACTCCAGGAAGTTTGAAGCTCAATACAGTATAGCACTGTCTCAAACTCTGCAAACAAAAATGTTTAGTCTTTCTTTTTTTTCTTTTTAAATCTGCATTTGGTCACCTCAGACTACCTTCAACATAATGACAGACTTTGAAGGCAAACTTCAGGGATAGTGGTGGAACCATGGCATATGTTGATGTGCTTTGAGGCTGGCGCTCTGTGTGTTCTGTTATGTGTTCCTCATACTCTAGAGTTCATATGAAAGGAATAATAGCGTTAAACTGTTCACTCATATTCCCTATGGAAAATGTCACCCTACATAATTTAACCTATATTTGAAGAACATCTAGAAGATTTTGAATTGTATTAAAAGAAACTGCTACAGAAGGTTAACAAAATTGTGAAGGAAGAAAACTAGTATATATTAGTGCTATATACTGGATAGAGTGTCAGACATATCATATTGGAAGTTTCTTGCAATGTGATTCATCAATAGAGGTATTGTTATATGTTCTCAGAACAGGATAAGCTTAGGTTTCTAACTCCCCAACACAAGTACTAATATCAAAGTATTTAGCCTTCTCTTTCATTTTTAAAGATTCTATTTGAAAGGCAGAGTTATATAGAGAGCAGTAGACACAGACAGACACACACACACACACACACACACACACACACACACACACACACAAATCCACTCTCTATTGTATCTTTCTTGCTCAAATGGCCACAATGACTACCACTAGGACAGACCAAAGTTGGGAGCTAGGAAATCCATCTGTCTCTGACATGGACGGCAGGAGCCCACATGCATGGATTATCTTCCATGGTCTTACTAGATGTCCTAGTAGCCGGGACTTAAACTGTGATCTGAGATGCCATTAGCTTTCTCTTACATTTATTCCAAAATGTAGTTTTAATCTAATACAATTTTGCTACTCAGAAATTATGCAGAAAGGGTTGACAAGTGATTGTATGTTTTCCTCTAAAAAGGATTACACATAAATTACTGCATGCAGTTCCTTTAGCAGTGGTCTTTTAAACACTGGAAATTACAGTCTATTTCCTAAAGCCTTTGTGAATTAAGTGAAAGGTAGTGTCCTTTGTGTGCTTTTTCCTAATAAAAAGAAAAAAAAAAGAACTTAGTTCTTTAAAGTAATGTTGATAGGGGTTCTCATATGCATTATGTTTGTCTCTGTTTTGTATTACAGAAAGAATCCATTTGTAAGAGAGTTGTTTGCTCTAGTTCTGCAGGTTGTATAAGACTTATATTTTGGTATGCAGATTCAGTATATTTTCGAATAGTGTTGATTTTGTTAGGACCATGCAGTATCTATTTGCGACCAGAATTATTCTCATTGGTAGAATTTTATTTACTACTTTTATTACTAAAATCTTATTTCATCCTTTAAATGGACCCCATTATCCTATTTAGAAGCAACTCAAAATCACAATCAGCTACTGTGAGAAGCACCATTTAATTTGAGTCCAGCTCATTTCTTTCCAGGGGCTTCTCAGCTGGTGAGCATTTCAATAAGCACGTTAAAATTAAATGTCTCATTGGGCTGTGTTGCCTGGTTATTTAGTGTTTGTGTTCTCATCACAGGTTCTTGTAATTCATTGTTGTATTTGTTTTTATGACTAAATTACAAGTTTCTATCTCATCCTTTACTTAGTTAATTTAAACTAAGTCTTACAAGATTTAAAAATGTTCTCTTGTATACTTATGCAATTAAATTTTAATAGAACACAGTGGTGCTTCTCTAGATAAGACTTCACTAATTTATCAAATTATTTAACATGAATATGTCAGTAGAATAAGAATGACAGTTACAGACTCTCCAAGTCAAAATGAGCTATTGAACTTTATACTTGGCTTTGTCTTTTCATCCCAGCAGAGAATGCATCTTACAGCTATAGGGGGCTTTAAAATTAGAATTAAACCCAGATAGTGCCAGGAATTGATTTTTACAGCAAAGAAGATAACTTTCTTTTAATACAAAACATGGGCTAAAAGAAGACAAGCATTAATGCTTTATGTTGGCCTTACAGTTTTTATTTAAATTATGGATCCTGTTAGAAACAAAATATATGATCTGAATTTCTAAGCTGAAATTATTTTAATCAAAAGTTCATTCTGTTGATTTAAAAATTAAATATAATTTTCCTAGAGATCTTGAGAAGAATGCTTTAATTTAAAAATGTATTAAAACTAGTAGTTGTTAGCCTTACAATCATATTTAACATGAGTAGTTCAGTGCCTGAATACAAACATAGACACACACATGCACACACACACACACACACACACACACACACACACCCAACATATTTACATGCCTCTACCAGATCTCCTGATTTAGGAGTATTTATAGTACCATCTTCTATAATTACTTGAAGCAATTAGTCACTTTTTAATAGCTCAAAGTCTATTTATCTCTTCACTTTACAGCTAAAGGAAGAGAATGCTACTTAGGAAGTATGATGCCTGGTATTCTAGAAACTTTTTAATATATGATTGAACATATCATTGTTTTGAACTTGAAAATAACCAGCTCTTTGAATCAGGATCGGTTCACATAATCCAGATTTCAAACCTAGTTTTTCATTTTTTATGCAAAAGGGAGTGGCAGAGAGGGAGGAAAAAGGGTAAGACAGTGGGGGTAGTGAGAGAAATCTTGTATGCTCAGGATCACTTACCAAATATCCGCTGCATCTTTGGCTGGCACAACTGAAAGCAGGAGCCAGAAACTTCACCCATGCCTTTCAATGTGTGTGGCAGGAACTCAGAATGTATTACCTCCTTTAAACCAGGAACATTAGCAAGAAGCTGACTCAGTAGCATGGAATACCCTGGATTTGAACTGGCACTCATTTATGGGATGTAGAAGTCCCAACTGGCATCTTAACTCATTATGCCACAGCATCCATCCTTACTTGTTCTTTTCTGTGTTCACTGATTACACATATTTAATGAACTCATTCAGGTCAAATGTGGAAAGATTTTATCTCTTTCTCAGAGGCTCATCTCTAAATTACTTTATGGGAATATAAGCATTTTGGAAAACTGTACGTATCCATAAACCAAATTTTATTATTAAAAGTGCAAGACATATATGGAGGTCATCTACTTTTAAGTTGCTTGTGTTTGAAACAAATGGTATCTTTCCACATTCATCTATTAATTAATTAATTAATTCATCAAAATTACCTTTTGTGACACTCAGTTGAGCTACTGCTTGGATTCTGGAATCAAATATCATCAGAGTACTGGTTCCAGTCTTGTCTATTCTGATTCCACACCAGCTTCCTCCTGCTAATGTACCTGGGAAGGTAATGACCGTGACCCAACTGATTGGACCTCAGCAAAAATGTGAGAAACCCATAATGGATTTCTGAGCTGCTGGCTTTGGCTTGACCCAGACATGGTGGTCATGGTCATTTGGGAAGTAAATTGTTAGATAGAAGATCTCTTTTTCTCTCTGACCTTCCCCTTCGGTCACTGTTCAAATAAATATTTTTTATAAGAGCACATATTGAATGAACTGTAATATGTATTCATCAAAGTGCTATGAAGCATTGAAATTATATAGGAGGATAGGGATGTTGGGATTATTGTAGTTTCCTATAAAATGATGGCTAAAGATGACTGAAGGAAGGAGAAAGAGTTAGCTGTATGCAAATCTGAATGAAGAACATTTCAGATAGTAGAGAATAGGCCATATTAAATGCTAACATGAGGGTACATCTAGAGCTGTCAAGAATCAGCAAATACATTTTTCTGTAACATATGTTTTATATTTTGAAACTTCTTCATATTTATGGATTTTGCAAATTTTCATTTTATTTTTCCAAGATTTCCATATACCTTTGTATGAAGTTGCCTAAAAAAGCTTTAAGGAAACATTTCAGTATCACTTAATTCTACTGATTTTTTTTTTTTTTGGAGCCTGTGTGTGTGTGTGTGTGTGTGTGTCTACGCTTGCAGTCATCCATTGTTGATGACTCAGATAGGTAGGTATTCATAAATAAGCATTAGGCAATTTCTTTGTTGTAGACACACAAGAGTATTCTTACATAACTGGAGATGGCTGCAACATCACTGGACAGTATAATCTTGTACACCACATTTATATGTGCAGTTTATCATTAGCCAGAGCAATACATGAATATCTGTAAATGTACCTGGTTATATATATACTGGACTACAGTATCTGAGGTAGTCAAGATTAAGATGAACTATTTCATACAATGTGTTGGATTTAAAGACAAAAGGAGCTCAATGATAGAAATAAAGTGATAGAAATTAGAAAGAGCTTGTGTTATACCTGTACCATTAGAGTAGAATTAAAGTTATCTGGCATGTTTTTGACTTCTCATTCTAGAGTTATAGGAAATAAGGGACTAAGGAAGCCACAAAGGGAGGAGGAGAAGGATAGAAAGTATATATATATGTGTGTGTGTGTGTATATATATATATATATATTTAGAGTATATATATAAAATCGTCTATAAATATATAAATATATAATATATAACATAATATAAAATATAATATAAATAGAAATATATAAAATATATAAATCTATCTATCTATAAAGTATATATATATATATATATATATATATATATATATAATCTGGTGGTTCATTCTCTAAGTGACCACAACAGCTTGGACTGTGACAGGCCACAGCCATGAGAACTCCATCTGGTTCTCTGTGGGAATGGCAGGGGCCCAAACATTCAGCTCATCTTGTGTTGCTTTCACAGGTGCATTAGAAGGTTTCTGGGTAGAAAACAGTACAGCCAGAAATCTCACCTGCACTCATAGGGGAAGCTGGAATTATAGGTGTTTTTAACACCTATGCCATAATTGACACACTATGCTATGATGCCAGTTCCTCTTGCCTTCTAATAACATAAACAAGTTTTTGTGCATTCATTTTTGAATTTTCTCCATAGTCCTCTTTCTATTTCTACTCTTCCTTTGGTTATCTCATTTGCTCTGTGCTGCACATTAGCATTCATTACTAATGTCACTCTAATTGATGAATTTAGTCCAATAGGCCCTTTTGAAGAACAAGCTCAAAATTATCTACAGGACTATTTGATCCATTTTAGTAGAAATTTGTTATGAGTTCATTTCACTGCGCTAATTGATAAAAATCTTTCAGTGACTTTTTAAAACTCTTATTTCCTTTTTTAGCCTTTGATTTTCATTATACATTAGTATAGCATCCCACAATCTACTTAGTGTTGATTGATTCATCTTTTCTCCTTTATACAATTAGATGTTTCATGAAGACAGAAAAAAATTCTCCTTTCTCATTCATTATTGTATCCCCAGGGCACAATCATCTTTTTAATCCAATTTGACAATTTTATTTTTGTTACAATAGCTATTTCAGACATTTGCCCTTCTAATAGAATAAGAGTTAATTAAAGACTGTAGATTTTATTTACATATTCATCAGTTAAAACAATATCCATACTGTATTATATTAGATAGCATAAGGAAAATTGATCTGAAAATCATCACAAAGGAAAGTCATAAAGTGCAACAAAATTGGGTTCTATTAGGATTATATTGAACCTTTATTTACTCTCACTTCTCTATGAGCATAGTAGAGATGGTCTCAAGATCCCTAACAATTTATTTAAAAAGGCCCCAGCCATAAGCAGCTGCCATAGTTGCCTTTTACCTAGGCAAGTGTTACAATACTGGCAGAAATGTAATCAATAGGTGGCAGGCATTTAGTGCCTGATTAGTGCCAAATTTCTGTTACCAATGCTAGTGTGCCAACATACTTGACTATTTTTTTTTTCTTTAAAGACATTGGGGAAGATGGGGATCAGGATTGGATATGTGTCCCCTATCCAGTCCAGCTTCTAGGCTACAGATTG
Organism: Ochotona curzoniae; assembly: GCF_017591425.1. NCBI lineage: Eukaryota > Metazoa > Chordata > Mammalia > Lagomorpha > Ochotonidae > Ochotona > Ochotona curzoniae. The sequence continues at coordinate 33,380,084 of NW_024466502.1, read as the reverse complement.
TCCAGTGAAGGGGTTCTGGGGATGTGTTGGGGTGGGAAACTGCTGAATGGCATGTTTGACAAGGGATAAATGACATCTGTGGGCTTCCACAGACAAAGCCAATGCACTTACAGGTAGTTGAGGGAGTTGAGACAAGATAGTTTGGTGAGGGGTTGAGGGGAATTGGAAGGCATGTCTGGTTCAGGGCAAGACAGGTTACAACACCTGCTGGCAGCTGCAAAGGCCAACACTGAGGGCAGACCATGCCGAGCAGGGCCATGGCACGTCTATATACGTGGGATCCTAGACTGGGAGCCAGCTTGATTTAGGAACTTGGAGGAACTACTCTGCTAGGACATAGCACCTCCTGGGAGGCGTAATAGCAGAGGCTTCTGGGGTCAGGATGGGCTGGTTCAGGCCAAAGTACAGGCTGACACAGGATATAGGCTGAGACACCCGCCAATGAGAGCTGAGACCATACTAGGGAAGACCATACTAGACTGGGCTGCAGCACCATCAGCATGCTCACCTTCCTCCATATTTTGACCCTATCCATGCTTATTGAATCTTCATGTGATCATGCATCCCTTTTGACTAAACAATATTAAAAGTAATTTTATAAATAAATAAAACAACACACACAACAGAAACAGAACCTATTGAAGTTTTTGTGTTCAAGATCCTGCTTCAAAGACTATGGTTACTACTTGTTTGTTTCATTCCAGTGTTTAGAATTGCTGATGATGTGAATGCTCATATAGGCATTTAATTCATGGGTTAAAAGGATCAGTTTGTTTCTTAAAAAACAAGAACAAAAGTACTTTATTATAAAGGAAGCGTGTTATATTTTGTTATTACATTTCACCTTTATTGTGATGATTAGTCTTTCCAGAGAAGTAATGAGCTTGTTTTTGTTTGTTTGCTTGTTTTTGTTTGTTTTTATTTTTCTTTTTCAAATGGTTGGGGAGATAAAGGAACAAACTACATTATAGACAATTCAGTGCTAAGGTGTTTGTTGTGGGTTGAGATGAAAAAGTAGCAACAGAAGAGTCAAGTATGATTCTCATATTTCCTTTCAATGAAAAGAAACTATTTCATCTTGTAGATTTCTGGATATGACAAATGCATGCTATGGAGAGGAAAGGGAAGATTGGAGGGAGTGAGGGAATAGAATGAATGTCATAAAGTAGGATGCCACGCACACCTAGGCAGTGCAGGGCTGGTGCTTTAACTGTACATGTGAAGAGATCAAACAGATAATGCATTGTGTTTAAGCTCGCTGTGGTCACCATCTGAAGCGACCACCTTGTTGTCAGGTGGAGCTGACTCTGAGTAGTTTTAAGTAATCAGTCTTGCTTTATGCTTCTCTCTTCTCCTTCTATGGTTGTAAGCTATTAAGGAGACATTAACGTAATTAACAGGTATTTGCTGCTCTTAAAGCTGAACATGGCTTATCAGTTCAGTCTTGTTTGCATCTCGTAAATATGGATATGCACAAAAGCTGCTTTTGACAGCTGAAATTCATCAGGAAGTTTAATCAGTATGTGTCATATTTTAGCCCATTATCCTCTGATTGAATAGTAGCTTTCTCTGTTTTGACATGAGGTTTGAAACACTTTGAGCAAAATTGGAAGCATCTCAAATGGTTTGAAATGTTGATAATTAAAATTTGGTGAATTGAGGTGATTAGTAACTGCTCAGACAGGTCTACTCAAACACACTAATAACTTAGAATGAGAAACACTCCTCTCTAGGAGGTACAATACATTTTAATGGTCTAAATTTTCCAGTTTGCAGACTAAAATTTCTTGGCCTAGAGGTATATAATATGCATTTGATTTGGTATGAGCTATAATTTATTAATTAACATATTCGTGCTTTCTCTTGTCTTTTGCCACTGCCTAAATGGATGTCTCATTATCTTCTCATTAACTCTAATTCTGACTTCATGACATATTTTATGGAGCTAACAAAGAATCCAGAACCATAAAACAGCACTTTAATTACATGAATATATTGTCCTTATTTGATAAAAGTAAAATGTATACGCAAAAAAATGCGGAAGCATTTAAAATATCAGTTTACTTTCATCTTTATTATTTAAAAAATATTTTAATATTTGATACTGATCATAAATGCCTTGAAAAGAGATTTTACCTAAACTTGAGATACTTTTCATCTGACCACACTCTCCTTGGAACATTTACTTCAGAATTATTATAATTGTTAATTTTTGTCTGTCCCGTGGAGATGAAAATTTTCCACAACCAAGTGTTCTTTCTTTCTGTAAGGACCTGGAAGGTATTCCTTCAAAATGTCATCCTCCATAATATTAGCACCTCTGCCTGTCAGCATGTGTGGGAAAAAGAAACCTAACTTCAGTGACAGTTAACTAACACAGATGGCCAAATCATGTCACCAATTCTCTGTAACATCTTCCTGTACTTTTCTATCAGCTGGCCCCCGAGTTTCAAACTCTGCTGCCTCTTGCTTTAAGCAGACGAGCTTGAGCTCTCTCCCCTATTCCCAGGGCATCTTGCTGTCAATGCAGTAATCTTGACAAAGTCATTCCTTCCTCATCAGTCTGTTGTAATTTTTCTTTTACAACATGTATCACTAACAAAACACTCAGGAAGTGTTGGACATATTTTAAGGAAACCGATTAATTCTTTTTTTTTTTTTTTTTTTTACTGCATCTCACAAGATGCATGAAGTGAGCTTCTCAGAGGAGAGTAAGAAGGAAACAAATATTTACTCTTCCCCTTATTAATTCTGTCCCCATCCCAAGACATCAAATCCTAACCCCCCAATTAAAGCTGATAATTTTTGCATTGTTGTCATTCATTACTTGGTTAATACACAGATATTTACTGCTACTTTGTGTCACAGATTGAACACAAAGTATCCGATGATGTGACTTGTAAAATTTATGGTGGGTGAAGATTTGGACTTGGATAAAGACAATTTGGATGCTTTTGGATAGAAGTGATGAACTCTGCTCCAAAGCACATAAACTGGGAAATTGCACATGTTTGGTAGACTGCGAGGGCTTTCCATGGAAAGTGACCTCTAAGCAGGTAGCAAAACCAAACTAATGGAACGCAGGTGAATTTATTGGCTCAGCAAATAGCACATTCAAAGCTAAGAGATCAGATAGAGCTAAAAATTTTAAATAGAAAATTAATAAACAATAATGTGTAACTAAGACAAAGACTGCATGTGCAAAGAGCTGAGAGTCTTGTAGGACAGAGTGAAGGTTTAGGTATTAACTGGAGGTATTTTAATGACAAAATGTGAGATCATTCTTGATTTGTTGCAGTGGCAATGTACAACTCTGATAGCAATTTTTTTTAAGATTTATTTTTTTAAAATTTTTATTGGAAAGGCAGATATACAGAGAGGAGAGACAGAGAGGAAGATCTTCCTTCTGATGATTCACTCCCCAAGTGAGCGCAACGGCCAATACTATGCCAATTCGAAGCCAGGAGCCAAAGTTTTGGGCCATCCTCGACTGCTTTCCCAGGCCACAAGCAGGGAGCTGGATGGGAAGTGGGGCTGCCGGGATTAGAACCGGCCCACATGGGATCCTGGGCATGCAAGGCGAGGACCTTAACCACTGTGCCATTGTGCTGGGCCCCTTTGATGGCAACTTTAAAAAAGCATTTAAAAGGCAGAATTAAAGAAAAAGGAAGGCACAGAGAGAGAGAGAGAGAGAGAGAGAAGGTCTACTGCTGTACTCTCCAAATGACCACCATACACAGAGCTGCGACAGTTATAAGCCAGGAGCCAAGTGCTTCTTCCAGGTCTCCCACATGGGCGGAGGGCCCCAAGGGCTTGAGCCATCCTCTGCTGCCTTCCCACGCCATAATCAGGGAGCTGAGTTAGAAGTTGAGCAGCCAGGACTTGAACTAGTGCATATAATGGATCCTAGCATCACACACAGAAGTTTACCTGCTACTGCCCCAGTCCCTAATTGAAGAATTTTATACAAGTCAAACCAGTTTTTACAATGCTTTGTTAGAGAAGTGAAAGAGCTTGGGAAGAGCAGTAGTGATGACAAAACACCAGACAGGTGGCTATTTCAATGTTTTAGTTAAGGCAGATGTTGGACTCAGAGAAGTGACCTGAATGCAAAAATTCAACACTTTTTAAAAATACTTTTAAAAGCTTATAATTTTGTTAAGTGGCTGATGGAGAGGAAGGTGTCAGACTTCCAGACTGAGTACATTCAGTAACTCAGCTGATGATGACACATTCCTTGGGGGGATGGAGAGATCACTGAACCCACTGTTCTGTCTGCAGTAGGCCTCTGTACTTGGTTCTCTGTAAGTGTCTGCATTTAGAATATGCATTTACCTATTTTTTTTTTCTAAGTTGGGAATAAAATGGAAAATTCTAATTTGACTTGTGATGAGAGTACAATGTGTTTCAGTTTCAGGTCCAGAATTTTTTATTTCTCATCTGCTCTTCTTGTTGCTAGCCAACCTCAAGCTTTATGAGTGGGAGGATATAATTTATTTTGTCTTCAAGAATTTGTTTGATAGAATCGTGATAGATTATTAGAGAAATTTACAGCCACATAAATAGGAATGTAATATTAAAAGGGACAGATCTTTAGCATTTTTTAAAAATGTGAGCATGTAACTATGAGAATGGGTAGAAGGAAGTTAGAATGCATGTGCCTGTGCATGTGTGTGTGTGAGTAAGTATAAATAATTGAACATATGAATAATTTGTTTATAATCATAGAGAGCATTACAATGTTTTGGCCTATGGTAGAAATTAATGCTATATCTAAAATATTGTAATGTAACCAAAAAAAAAAAAACCACTAACAAACTCAAATAATCCCTCATATTGTCTGGCAATATTAATCATTGTAATATCATAAATTGAAAAAATACTCATTTCTGGTGATGCTGCTGCTAACAAACCAGTTCTTCAGCTATAGAATAGTATATCATATGTAATTTTATAGAGTATGTGATACCTGCTCATTGTGTTACTGAAATATGCATTTACTGTGCTTTACTACTATTTCTGAGTGTACTCCTTTATTGAAAAATTTCCTATAAATGTGCTATGCTAGTAGAGCAATTTGAATATACGTTGCGTAATAGGTGAATGCTTTAACAGAGAAAAACTGAAGTAGTACAGTAGGTATATATTTTAAACAAAATTCCAAAATTTTTAGATTTATTCCTTGCCTACACCTTTGAAAGGGATATTTGTATTAAGGTTACCAGCATGTCTCAGTAAATAATACTTGGCAAAATCTGTTTCTAGCTATTGACTCAAATCTTTCCTTCTAGATACAATAACCTTTTACCATCTTGCAATCAAAGTAATTGATGCTGCAATTAGCTGTAAGTAGGTATGTGCATTTTTATAGTAATCTTTCAAAGCAAGGGCCTTTGCAACTAAATGTTGCTTTCATGTTAAAAAAAAATAGGTCATAAAGTGAAGTGGTGCCATTTTACATTTTGAGATAATTTCCCATTTTGCTCTAATTATCTTGCTATTGAATAAGCACTATTCTTTTTAAATCTTTGTTCATATATATAATAAGGCTGTATTGGATGTAGTTGATTTAAATAAACTGATTTTCCAAAAAATGTCTCAGAACTTTTTTCACAGTTAAATGATCTGTATTTGGCTACACCCAAAGTAGAACTAAAATGAAAAAATAAATTTAAAAAAGGAATTGAAATCTTATGGGATTTACTTTTTTTGGTGTGTATTATTAAATCTCAGTTACTTAATCCCTTCTATGTGAGTTTTGAATTGATGTAAATGAAATTGGCTTAGTGGTGCATCATTGAGCAGAAATGCTGAGCTATTTTGCTCCCCCCAAAACTCCAGTGCCAAATCAGCTATAATAATTTCAATCAAAGTTCATTGTTGCTAACTGTGTAGCTTCTATTATTTTGTGTGTGTGTTTAGGGACAGAGAAAGATACAGTTGTTGCTACTGCAATTTATCAACTGGAACTGGTTGCCAGGCATTATCACTGGGCATACTTAGTGTTAATTGAACAGGAAAAAGAGTTAAATGGTTGAAGTTGTACAGTACAATATGGATTTTTAGTATAAAATATTTTAGTTTTTTCCTAATAATGCTGATGGAAACAGCATACCTGCTACTTAGTTCTTTGACACATTATAGGAAAATATTATAAATCTCATCGACAATGCTATTTTAATAATTGCAGGATCAGATTTAAGCAGTATGAAAAAGTCCAACTTTTCTAGCACTTCTTCCCTAAAATTTTATGAAGATCAACTATTAGAGTTGACCATAAAATAACTTAAACTGACAGAAAACCGAAGTGTTCAAAAGCATTTTCTAAAAATACACACATATTTATTCTTAGTATAACCTCTCATGTATCCATACAACTTACATAAACATGCATTCAATATATGTTCTTGGCATGCCTAAATTCATAATTATGATTAACTACAGCAATTAAAGAAACTGGTATAGCTGTATAGTAAAAGTTGTAGGGGATTTTATTCAGGCAGGTCTGACAGATGTAAGGATTATTGCAATAGGCAGCTAAAACATTGTTTGGAACACTCAAATCCTATACAGTGGTCCCTAGGTTTGAGTCCCACCTCACTGCTAATTCAGCTTTCTGCTAATGTATATCATTGTAGGCAACAAGCACTTAAATACTTGGGTCCCTGCTATGCCTGTAGGAGTCCTGGGCTGAATTCAAGTGCATTGATTTTGGTAGGTCCTCACTCTGACTATTGCATTTGCTGAGGAAGCTAGTGGATCAAAGATCTGAGTTTTTCTTGTCTTATGTTGCATTGTCTTTTCTAGTTGTGTCTTGTCTTTCATTCTCTGCAAAAATCAACTTGAATCAAATCACAAAGCAAAATAAAATAAAAAGTCTGTTGTAATAGGTGAAAAATTGGGCTCAGACATGAGAACAGAAAAGAACAAGTGAATGTTTGGAGCAACTAGGAGGTTTGGGCAGTCAGTGGAAATTTATATAGAGAAAACATTCAAGGTAAGGGACCAAGTTTGAGGAAGGATGGTCAAAGTGACCAGCTATTAAGGGTGAGAGGTTTTTGTGGTAACGCAGCAAGGTGGAGAAATCCACCATGAGAAGAGGGTTCAGGGAGGGGTAGGGGGAATCTCAGTGCCCAAAACACTGTGTCACATAATGCAATGCAATTAATAAAATAAATTTTTAAAAAAAGGGTGAGAGGTTTTGTCTAACTCACTGAGGAGTGTCTTTGATAAAACAGTGTCTTTCGAGTATTCAGGCCTATCAAAAAGAACCACCAAAATGAAAGCCTTATTTGGAGTAAGATTTAAAGGATATTCACTAACTTTTCTATGTGTAGATATGAATATAAAGTTGATAACCATTGAAAAATCCTGCATGGAAACATGGACATTTTCCCTCTCTCCACAGTAAAAATAAACAGCAAACACTTTTTTTTTTCTCAGAAAAAAGTTTTTACTCTGGTTAGTCAGAAAAGAAAGATATTTATATTTTATTCTGCAATAAGGGAATATCATTAAAGTTTTGAGTTTCTTGCTAATCTTCTATAATAAAATATAAAAGAAAAATAGCCAAATTTATTTAGATTTTATTTATTTATTTATGTATTCATTTTTTGTATTTATTTGTTGATTCTTGGGAAAGAATGGCCTAGTTGGAAAACCAAGCACAGCCTATAGAAAATCTAACACTGAACTTGTACAGTTTCTGATTGCTAATTTCTGATAAATGTAAAAATGATTTGCCTTTGTTTCAACTTCTTTACTATTTCCACAAATGATTTAGTTTTTTAAAAGTTTATTTCTTATAAAAATATATTCAGAGTCTCAGTTGAGCCAACTTGAGTATTGTTGCATGAAATTTCAGGAAAGAGCTGCACATTGAAGCTGCACAATGTGAATGAGTACCTGGTATGAATTTACTTGATGTTTAAGATTGTAGGTAGAGGGCTCAGTGTTATAGTCTGGTGGCTAAAACCCAACCTTGCATGCACTGGGGTCCCATATGGGTGCCAGTTCATGCCCTGGTTCCTCTGCTTCCCTTCCAGCTCCCTGCTTGTGGCCTGGGAAAGCAATGGAAGAAGGCCCAAAGCCTTGGGGCCCTGCTCCCATGTGGGAGACCTGAAAGAGTTTCCTGGTTCCTGGCTTTGCATCAGCTCAGCCCCTGCTAATGTGCCCACTAAGGAAGTAAACCAGTAAACAGAAGATCTTTCTCTCTCTGTGCAAATTTGCCTTTCCAATAAAAATCAAAATAAACCTTTTCATTTTAAAGTTTGTAGATAAACAGAGGTGCACATAAATGTGTTTCAGACAATAGAGCCAAGCAGAAGAAGCTGTGCTTGAGTATTTGATTGTTTACCATTTCTTGAGTTAGTAATTTTGTCTAAATTTTGGATTGCCTTTATTTTCATTGAGAAACAGAGTGGATTTGTATTTGATAAATTATTGCTATGTTGATTGTGCGCAATGTGATGTTTCAGTCCATTTTAATATTTTTGTCTACTAAAGATATTTAGGTAATCCCTCATCTCAAATATTATTTCCTCATCATGAACTTTCAAAAGCTTCTCTCCCAGTTATTTAGAATGGTGTGATATGGTGTTGTTGATTATAAACACCACTGTGAGTAGTAGAACATCAGAACGTACTTCATTTATGTGATTGGGACCTTGTTGTCAATAACCTTTCCCAACCTCTTTCCTAGACTCTAGTAGCTACAATTCTGCCCTCTCCTTTTGTGAGCTCAACTTTCTAGCAATCTTATATATGAGTAACATTTTCAGGTATTTTGTGCTTTGTTTATTCTACTTTACATGATGGAAAATACCCTTAAAATATATAGCATGTATTGAATAAGAAATAAATTTCTTTTAGTCAGTGCTTATTTAGAAGTATGCCAGAATAAAATTGTACTGAACTATCTACTATATGTTATGTCAAATATTTTACAACCACTGCTTCTAAACTCAACAAGAATCCTGTGAATTAGGCACTATTATTTTGAATTCGAAACATTTCAGCCAGAGTAAGTGACTTTCCAAAAGGTCATCCGTAATTAGTCAAGTGTCACACATGGTACCTGTTACTTTTCTTTCAGATTTCAAAAGTAGAAATAGAGCCAGTGACAGGTTATTCTCGCTGGTGGGAAAACTCCAGTCCTTCTTATAAGGACTTGTAATTGGAAATTTGGAATAATACCCTTAAAATCAATTTTAACTCTAAAACATCTTTTATGTCTACAACTTCATGTGGAAAGTACCTTTACTGCAATGTTCAGCTTTATTCACTTTTAAGAAATAATTGGGACTGTAGCCTAGCTCTGTTGCTGTATTAGAAAAGCTATCATAAATTCTTTCACTCTTTCACTTTTTATTGTCTAGGCATTACCTACTTGGATTTATATTATATTCTGTTTACTGTGTGGGAAAGCCATTATCTTGGAAAGCACATATTTAAAAATATTTTATAAATTTTTTCTTGGAGACAAAGTTACAGAGAGAGGGAAAGACAGAAACAGAGAGGGAAGGAGAATGAGACAGTGACATCTTTCATCTACTGGTTCACTACTCAAAGGACTCCAACAGCCATAGCGGAACTGATGTGAAATGAGGATTCAGGAGCTTCTTCTGGGTCTCCTACGTGGGTTCAGAGGTCCAACATATTTGGCCATATTCTGTTGCCTTCCCAGACCTTTAGTGAGGAGCTGGATTGGCAGTGGAGCTGCCGGGACATGAACCAGAACCCATAAGGAATACTGTCACCACAGGTGGGGGATTAGTTTGCTATGCTTCCTCACCAGGCATAGGACATTGTTTCTTCTTTTTATAATAACATGTAAAATCAATTTAAAAAGCATTTGTTCTTGGTAACCACAAAGTGTTCTTCCATGAAAACAAACTAAATATGAGGTTTCATATACAATAATAACATCTGTACCACTCAATTGTTTTTGAAGTCATCAAGATAGAAATTATGGGGCAAACAAGCAGACTCTGGAAAAACAACACAAAACTCCCATTTTGTTTTAAAGATTTATTTTACTTTTATTGCAAAGTCAGATATACAGAGAGGAGGAGAGGCAGTGAGGAAGATCTTCCATCTGATGATTCACTCCCCAAGTGAACACAATGGCTGGTGCTGTGCCTATCTAAAGTCAGGAGCGAGAGACTTCCTCAGGTCTCCCACATGGGTGCAGGGTCCCAATGCTTTGGTCATCATTGACAGCATTCCCAGGCCACAGGCAGGGAGCTGGATGGGACACAGAGCAGCCAGGATTACAACTGGCTCCCAATATGGAACCCTGGTGTGTGCAAGGTGAGGACTTTAGTAGCTACACCACTGTGCTGGGCCCAAAGCTCCCCTTAGTTTTATACTCCATTTACTGTTCTATAAGAACTCTTCAATACATGTAAGAAACAAAACAGAATTTTTAAAAAGAAAAACCTTTTATTTTGCAGGAAAATAAGCTTGTCATGAGTTCCATTTTTTCATAGACTTTATCAAAAAGACAGATACACCATCCATTTACCAGTTCACTATACAAATTACTGCAACAGCCAGATCTGGGCCAGGCTGAAGCCAGGCCAAGGACTACATCCATGTTTCCCACATGGGTGACACAGGCCCAAGTAGTTGGTTCATCTCTTGCTGTCTCTCTAACATTAGCAGGGAACTGGGTGGGAAGCACAGCACTGGAACCCGAATGACACTCTCTGATGTGGGATGATGTTGTTACAAGCACCAGCTTAACTCACTGCACCACAAAGCTGGCTCTTCATAGACTTTTTGAAATGTTGTTTTACCGACTTGAAGCCTGGATTATTTGTTGGGCCCAGAATTTTTTTCACAAAGTGCACATCACAATTTTAGGAGTGTTACTCATCAACGTATTTGATTGAGGAGACATTTCATTTTCCCTTGTTTGTAAAAAAATGTTTTCCACTATGAACAAAACATACCTAAGTACCCTTCTTTACATTGTTCACTATTCTTTATAACCTGATTTGACTTTTTAGTTACTTATTCTTTTATGTAAGTCTCATATGCATCCAAACATATACATTGTGTTTGATAAAACATGTTCTATCATGATGGTTTGAGAAATTACTTTACAATCCTAAATCATTCTTTACTTGTAGGGAGGAGGAATGTTTGACTATTCCTTCATATTTCTCTATTTTTTTTCTAATTTTCCCTCCTTTTATCTTCTGCTGTTGAATGTCACTGCCACCTTATTAGTTCTGGGTAATCTTCCTTCTTTCTTTCAATAACTGAAGGCCTTAAGCACTGGTTAAATTGTCTTGTAATGACTGTTGCACAGTGGGGTCATTTGTTCTGAGCCGTTTGGAAAGTCCCTACAGCACAGTGTCCCAATCAATGTGCACAGATAGGGTCAGGATAATACAGAAGTGTATTAAAATGGCAGGATGCCAATTTGCTTCATCTTTTGTGAAATCCTGAATCATTTCCTTGCTACAAAGATCAAGATGAAGCTTCTGAAGTCTGTTTCTTTTTTTTTTCTGTCATTCTTTTCAACCACAATGAAGAATACTCTGAAACTGAAAAAAAATTCTGCTATGCTATGTCGTCCTGTATTTGATTAGGAAAATTATCTTTAAGCTAACTGTGGAATGATTGAATTTCGATAGTTCAGTAGCCAAGAGAAGTAAATTTCTAATCAATAAGTTTCATGGAGAATAGGAAATAATGCTTCAGGGGGATTTTTATGTAATTTTGGAACAATAATCACCATTTATCACTCAGTGGGAAATAATGTTGTTTGATCTGTAAGAGAAAGAAAAGAGAAAATTCAAGACAAATAAATGTAAGAATTTAAACAGTTGTCATTTTGCAAAGAGAAATTAAACATGCTATCAATTAGAAATTGAGTTTTCATCCTTGTAATTCAGGAGAGGATGCTTCTATTAAGATTCAGCTACAAAAACTAAACAATTATTAGAAAATCACATGTATACTTTGCTTTAAATTAACTTAAAGCAGTTATGAAAGCTGTTTTAAGACTTAAGTAAATAAAAACATGAACTGATTAAGGGAATAGTGATTTTATCTAGTACATAATATATTTTGACTAAGAGGCACGATGCTTATGAAAAAATGAAATTAATTTAATTTTAAAATCTAGTCCAGCAGTACTACTGTCTGTAAACTCCTCCAAGATTCTGGCACTGGAATTTAGGACGTGATTCCTTGGAGCATGGCTATGTAGCCTGGTGAATCCTTGGTGCAATCACATTCAATAGGGCTGTGCATTCAGAAAATCAAAGTATAAGGATAGGTGCTTTTCTTTGGAACTTGGGTCTTCTTTTTTAGTGGCTGCAATATCACATAAAACTAATTGAATAAATTTGTGATGTTTTCTCCTGTTAGCATAGAACATACATTCTAGAAATGCTGGCCATGTCCCTTAATGATGGATGGAAGAAATGCATCAGAGGTTTCTGTCGCTTCATTGGCATGTGTTCAGCAATTACCCATGTCTTCTGTGCAATTGGATCTGTTCATTTTCATATATGCCCAAGTGATGATTTTGATGAAAAGCTTCAGGTTAAAGAGAGAACTTGAGAAAGGAAAATGTTCAGTGACTTCAGCAGCTCACTATATACGTGTTCATGCTGAAAAAAAAAATCTTGGAAATTTCTCCTGTGTGTTTCTTCTGAAGAATTAAACATCTTTATTGAGTTAGGATGCTGGAAAAGCTCCCAGGAACATGACCTGGCCTACATTTTGGTGTTTAAATAACATGAAAATATCACCCATTCAGTTTTTTTGCTTTAAGACCATAGATTCTCTCCCCTCCCCCAACACCTTTTGAGATAGAGAATTTTTAAAAATTGTGAATTTGTGTTAAGGATATAAATATTGGTGAGTAAGGGTATAAGTGACTTCAAAAAGGAAATACATGTATGACTTAATAGCTCACCCCCACAGAATAATGTTATAAAATGGGTTAGTTTCCAAAAATCTATTCCTCTCATTTTGCTAAGAAGATAACATTTTTTACATTAACTGCTAGGGGGTATTTTGCAATTTTTAAGAGCTTCCAGCCAGCACAAACTGCACAGTTGACATTTTAGAAAATAGGTTTTTATCTCTTCCTGATGTCTAAATATCAGTACCTGCAAGTAGTACAGTTAGCATATCAGAATGATAGTTTTATGGATCTTTTTTCCTTATTCTTCACAAACAGAAGTATAGTTCCTGCAATGTGACAGGTTGAGGTGCTATTCTTATTGAATGAAACCAAAACAATTTGAATTGTTACCTGGACAATAATTGATTTTTTATAATACCTTTAATTTGAGAATATTTTTCTGCTTAAAAGTAAGAATATACAATATGCTAGCAATAATATATTTTAACCAAAGCTCCATGTGTATGACAATTCTCCAAAAGTATGTGTATTGAAATCAATAATGATGTATAGTTCACAATATTCTAAAATTGATGTTAATTGATTGTAAGTCAATGATACTTTGAAATAATTTTACTTTTCTTGACTGTCACTGATAGATTAAAATCATTTAAAGAAACCAAATATAGCAACTCTAATAATTAATGTGTCTGGGAAAGTAGTGGAAGATGGTTCAAGTACTTGGGCTCCTGCCATCCACATGGGATGCCCGTCTGGCTCCTGGCTTCAGTTTGGCCTGGATTTGGCTGTTGCAGCCATTTGGGTAGATGGAAGGTCTGTTTTTCTCAACCTCTCTCCCAGTCTGCCTTCCCCACATCACTCTGTCTTTTAAATAACATATCTTAAAACAAAAACAAATGAAAAACCACAGGGCCATCAATAAAATATCTACAAATAATGTTATTTCTTACTAAAAGAATTTATTTTATTTATTTTTTGTGTGTGTTTTAAAAATATATAAAGAGAGCAGAATTCATGCATTCCATAGGTAGAGTTCTAAGAGGACAGGTACGTCTCCTACCTTCCTCCTTCTCCCAGCCTCCTTCCTTTCTTACCTCTCTCCCATTCTTTTTTTTTTCACCTTAACAGTTTAATACACCTTATATTTACAGATTTAATTCACCACTAGCCATAATGTTCAACACATAAAAAGTACAAAAATAGCAGTTCCATGTGAGTATAAGCAAAGATTAAAAACAACAAGGCACTGTTACAAAGAGACAGGAAGAGACACAGAAAGGTCTTCCATCTACTTGTTCATGCCCACAAAGGGCTGGTCTAGCCCTGATTCTTACAGGCATTTTGGTAGTAAAGCAGTGCATGGAAGATCTCTTCCTGTATCTGTCTTATATAAAACAAATAAATGAATAAGTAAATAAATACATAAATAACCTAAACCACTGGTCTCAAAAATTCAGAGAATTTACATAGTTTTTATTCAACAAGTTGTATGGTCACTTTTATGCAGTGATAGTCCCTCTGTGACATTTGACATCATTTTCTTTTATCAGGTTCACATCACAAAAGTTTCTTTTGCGGTAGCCTAGTGGCTGAGGTTCTCACTTTGCTAGGGTCAGGATCCCATGTGGATGCAAGCCCTGCTTCCCTTCCAGCTCCCTGCTTGTGGCCCTGGAGGTCTGTGGAGGACTGCCTAATGCCTTGGGATGCTGCACCTGTGTGGGAGACCCAGAAGAGGCTCCGGGCTCCTGTCTTCAGATCGATGTGACTCCAGTCATTGTGGCTGCTTGAGGAGTGGATCATCAGATGCAAGATCTTCTTTGTCTTCTTCCTCTTTTTATGGAAGACTTTCCAATAGAAATAAAATAAATCTTTTAAAAATTTCATTTTGTCTTTTTCTAGGATGAGAATATTTTAGCATTTTTGATCAAAATCTATTTATTTGGATTATTCCTAGATTTGTTTTCCAAATGTTGGAAAGCCTTTTAGAGGCTTCTGTAATGTGAGGTTACTTGAAGATCATTGAGAACCCTGGGCTGCAAGGATGGACTCATAACAAAATGGCTGACAATCTCATACATTGTTAGGAGACACTCCAGTGGCAGCATGCTGGATTTGAAAATTCACAAAAGACACTCATTGTCAGACTGGAGGGGAGAACAAAGAGAAGGATAGGGAACTTGGGAAAGAGGGAAGGGGAACCCCAGTGCCAACTAGACTGTATCATAAAAGAACACATTAAGACAAAGAGCAGAATTAAAAGCTAGGTTTGTTATCTCTTAATAGACTTATTTTATCAATGACATATTAGGTTAAAGATATTCAATACTATATATAGCATGAACATAATAAATGGCATTATATAAAGAGTAAGGGTTAGAATTTTACAACTAGAGTCTCTTCCCTAAATCTGTAGTTTTAGAGTCCTACACGTTGCCCGTATTGTGATGTGACATCAGCTTGTAGTTGGTGGGCATACACATGTGAGTACAATTAACAAATCACATAATAACATTGTTTTTAAAATTTCCTCAGCAATGATGAGTTCAGTGAGATGAGACTCTGTTGTTAATTTCTGCACTCTAATCATAAAATATAGGATCTGAGTGTAGAAGATCTCAAGTATTTATGAATGAATGAATGAGTTGTGGGTTCATGATTAGCATATTCAAAGCTTAACGTACAGACAGCATGTGAATAGGGTGATCATATATCATGTAGGCAGGAACAGAATATATCCTTTCCGTTTGCTGACAACCTGGCAAAACTAATGCTACCACTTCTTTCACTGTTTGTGTCATGGTGAATTTTAAATCTGTGATCAGCCACAAAAGGATAAATCAGCAAGCAGGGAAAAGATCAATATAATAAAAGAATAATTCATAAACAGTATCTTCGTTGCACAAAGATTGATTCATAATCAGGGAAGAAACATCATACTTAAAAAGTACTTTTGTCTTAAAAGTTTCTGGTTCACTAAGTTTCATTATTGATGGTAATGGCTATGGGAAAAATAGACTGTTGGCAAGGAAAGTTTAAAATGTTTATTAAAATCAATACTTAAAAAGTGGCTTTCTTGTTATCTGTTTTACTACAATGTCTTTCTCCCAATACTATACATGAGGTGTATGTTAGTCCATTGAGAAAAAGAATAATAGATGATTCCTCTATTTTTATAAGTGGATGTAATATCTGTTAAATTGAGCTGCTGAAATAATTTTTTCTAGCTTTCTTCTGAATATTTTACTTCTTGCCCAATGTTCTATGAATCATATCATGGAAGGTATTTATATGTTGATAGTCTCCATGCACCTCACATTCTTCCTGTTTTCACCCAACTTATGTAGTATGTGGAGGTGTTTACAAGTTATTATGTTAAGGAAAAAGTCACATCTCATTATAGATATCTCCTTATTTAGGAATTTGTAATGATGTGAAAAAAATGGAATGCTGGTAAAATTTATTCTTGTGCTCAAAGAAAAAAATATTGTGCTAAACTTATTTTTTAAAGATTTATTTATTTTTAATGGAAAGGCAGATTTAAAGAGAGAAGGAGAGAAAGAGAGAATGATCTTTCTGCTGGTTCACTGCTCAAGTGACCACAATGGCTGTAGCTGAACAGATCCTAAGTCAGAAACCAGGAGCTTCTTCCGCTCTCCCACCTGGGGGCAGGGTCCCAAGGCATTTGGCCATAATCTACTGTTTTCCCAGGCCTCAAGCAGGGAGCTGGATGGGAAGTGGAGCAGTTGGAACACAAACCATTACCCATATGGGATTTTGGTGCCTGCAATGTGAGGATTTAGTCACTAAACAATTGTGCTGGGCCATGGTAAAGTAATTTGTAATGTACATATAATTGTATTGAGATTAACATAATCTTATGAGAATTGACTGTTAAAAGTATTTTAAATTGTTAGCAGTGTCTTGTAGTTAATCAATAGGTAATTTATAATTACTTGAATTTACATATTTTGCCTTAGTTCATAGCATGTTATTATATCTAGAAATAATCTCTCCATGATTTTATTTAAAATTGTTAGATAACAATTAACTAATAATCTAAATTTCCTATTTTTCTAAGTTGTCTGAAATTATTGATGTTTTTCCTTTGTAACAAATAGTACAAGAGTCTAAAATCATGGGTGTTATGATAAATTAATATTATAATGATTTCATTTAAACTCATCATATTTTAGTTATTAATCATGAAGAAGAAATAGTCGATTCAAACTGGATTCAATTTTGTATTCAATAGTAAGAAAATGACTAGGTAAACACAAGGATCTCATGAAATAATTTACTCTTACAGATGAATAATCCGTAGGAAAGAAATCCTGGTGATTCAGAAAGGGAACTAAAATTAACATCAGTTTGTCAAAGTATGTTTATTTATCCATACCTTTTTAATTGATAGAAAGGTTAAATTTATGTCAGTCCATTTAGTATTATTCAGCCTAAGTTTAACCTCAGGCTTCATCACTGGTAAACTCTTCTTGCACATAGGTGTTTTTGTCTGTAAATGTGCTTTCTAAGGAGTAATGAAATTATTAGGAAAATATTTTGTTTTTCAAAGTTTTCTCTTAAATTCATTTGAAAGGCAGAGTGACAAAGGTAATACATATACATGTGTATATGTGTATAAACACACACACACACACACACACACACACACACACACGGAAAGAAAGAGAAAACAGTCTCCCCTTGTGACTCAAGCCAAAAGCCAGAAGTTCCACCTTTGTCTCTAACATGGATGGCAGGGACACAGCACTTACGCCATAATCGTCTGTTTACCCAAGTACACTAACCTAAAACTACACTGGAGGCAGGGTAGCTGTGAATCAGTGATAGTCCACATGGGATAAATGGTTTATCCATGAAAATGATCCTAACTTCTGTCATGTTTATGCTATTCCATGAAGAGCCCATACATTAAATTATTTTGTTTCTTAAAAATACAAATTGGACATAATATTATCAATTACTCTTAATTTCAATAATTTTTAAAATAAGACACATTCTTATAACCCTGAAAAGTAATCATTAATAGAATATCATGGTTAGAAAGTGAATTAACCTACATATGACTTACATTGTATGTATCAAAATACTTTTGAAAATATTGCTGAAAATTGTTATTAGTTACATTATTGATTAATAAGTGATATTGGCAAAAACTGTATTGGGGTTTTTAGGATTTATTTTTATCATATTTCTTTAACTTTTTAAATCTACTTTTTACTTTTAACTTTATTTTTGATGATCAGATGGTCAGAGTGGGAAGGATATAGGGTTAGGGAAAAGTGGGTGTGATCATTGTTTTCAACTTTTCTATTTTTTCTTTTAAACTGTATCTAGGTTTAAGGATGCATTTTACTATGCCCATATCACTAATGGTTTGGTAATATAGCCGACTATGTCTGTGATTTCTGCATCTGTAGATTTAACCAATCTTAACAATGTAAAAGAAGATTGTTATCTGTACTGAATATATACACAAATATTTTTCATGTCATAATTTTCAGATTAACATACCATAGCAACCATATATATGGTATTTAGGTTGTATTAGGTCTTGTACATACTCAACATACGACTTAAAGTGTAGAGGAATGGAGGATGAAGGCATTTGGCCTTGTATTTCAGATGCTGGTTCAGATGCCTGTGCCATCTGTGTCGGGGTTCAGTACCTACCTTTTGGTGTTAATTTCCTGTGAATATAGAGCCTGACTGTTTCTGCCTCTTGATCTTGACCAGCCCGACCCTGGGCATTGTGAACATTTGGGAAGTGAAATAATAGGTGGAAGGTCGGTCTATCTTTGTCTCTCTTTCTCTCTCTCTGCCTTCTAAATAAATAAATTTAAGGAAAGTATGTGAGGTAATTTGTACTGGCTTTACGCAAATACTATAACATTTTATGTTCAAGATCTAGGAATCTGCAGATTTGGGTGTCCATAGTGGTGCCTGACAGTCCCTGTTTGCTCCAGGACGCTGAGAGACAGGAGTGAACTTGAAGCACACTTCACTTTCCTATCCCTTGAGAGTTGGTTTCACTCACTGGTCTGTGCTCAACTGTCTCTTGTTATCTGATACTTTTTGGATGATCTCATTCCCTCCAGAAGCTTCAATTGCTGTTTCTTTAATACACTTCCATTTATTTCTTTGGTGCAAAGCACTTAATATCACAAAATGCAATGTTATTGAGCTGCTCAATCTTGGCTCACACAGGAATTTTAAAGGCATATACTCTCAAGGGAACTCAGCATTATCTACCTGAAAACTATTTTCTTCTGTATCATGTCTATTATAATAAAAGTTACCACCATCAATCCAAATGTGAAAATTAACAACCTGGGCAACACCTTATGTTTATCTCAGCCTCTACATTAATCAAACACAAAATTCTATCAGATCATCCCCATACCCCAGTCACAGTTCTTTATTATGTTATATCAAATTTTTTCTGGAATACTTCAACAGATTATTAAATACTGTGATTTCAGGAGTTCAGTGTGTCTCTGTTCTATTCTCCAGAGCACAAGTGCTTGGGTGTCAGCCACTTCAGGTGTTTCAGGAAACTGAAGCAGAATGATTTAATTACAATGCTTATTTATGACATTAGTAAATCCTGAAAGTTATACATTCATCTTATTATAGAAATGTGCACTTCAGTGACAAAAAAACCCTGAGAGTTAACCTAATAAGCTTTTGATCTGTAAAATTACTGAGAATTATGCATTAATTTGTGACTGAATTGCCATGATTGTCCCATAAAACAGATGTCTATCTGCTGTCTACAGATTTGTATGTGTAAAGTGAGCCTTCTCTGGAAATGCATCTTTAATTTGTGATTTTCCCAGACTAATCTAAGAAAAGTGAGGTCTTAGTTTTGTAGTCATGCATACTGACTATGTGGTAAGTGAAGGAGAAGGAAACCAGATTTTTTTATGGAACAAAGGCCATCTGTGTCTAACTTTTGAACCAAATTTTATTAAAATGCAGTGAGTTTGTGAGAAAAAGGCAGCAGTTACAGATTTTGCTTCTGAGTAGTAGAAGAAATCACATGTAAAAGTTGATTATTGATGAATTCTTATTGTGCAGTTGCATGTTATACATTAATTTACTTTCTGCATATAACTTTGGTCACGTAAGGGTATGACATGACAGCAATATTGAAAAGAAAAAGACACTTTTGATTATCTTCGCCATCTAAAACCTTACAACAATGCTGTTCTTTGAGCTAAAACTGTTTTTTAAATATTTTTTGTTAAATCACTTTTTAAAAGTATAATTGTATAAATACAACTCAGGTATGAAGCTCACTTGAGTACAGGCAAAGATAGTGCTCTTTATTATAGAAGTAACTTTAGAAAGAAAAATAAATGTTATAAATTATAAATTACATTTTATAACTGTGTTTAAGAATTCAGATAAGGAGATGGTGGACTAGGAACATGTTCCACACTGCATAACTGGATGTGGAAGTATGTGAGGTAATTGTTTTGGAAATCTGATATCTACTAAAGGCTTGAAACTTCCATGGGAAATCTTTGATGATAAATTATTATTAATTCCTACCAATTGCCAGTCATTTCTTAAACAAGAAGTATTTTATTCATTTGAAAGAGAGACAGAGAGAGAGGCAGTGTCAGAAAGAAGTCTTCCTTATGCTGACCCACTCAAACATGGCTGTGATGATAAGGGCTAGGACAGACAGAAGGGAGGAGCCAGGAATCCCATCTGCATCTGAAACTCCAGTATGCAGTACTAACCTTGCAGAAGGCAGCTTAACCTATGATGCTGCCATGCTGGCCACAGATTCAACCTTTAGTATAACTACCATCATCACTACCAGAATTGTAGCAATTGTCCCTGCATGTTTTTCTGTTTTGACCTACACACAGCTAAGAAGAAACATGAAGATCAAATGAGGACCTTATTGATCAGACTTTAGCAATCTGTGCACTGATTACTGGTCACAAAAGTACAAACTAAGTCACACCATGGTTTGGTGTCTCCTCGCAATGTTGCAAGTCTTTCCCTCTGAGTAATGTAACTTCCAGGAAATTTAAAGATAATTCTCTTTCCTCTATTTGATTTTGCATTTTTCAGAGCTTTGGAAGCCAGATACTGGAGGCTAGAAAACCCCCAAATGTCTATATTTAATGGAAAAATAGGAGGTAGTCATGTATTTTTTAAAAGGCATTTCATTGTTGTTTTTGTTTTTATTTTTGTTTTTTTTACCAGTAAGGTTTGTAGGTATGGGGATTTCTCCCTCTATCTCCCCTTCCTCCTTTTTGATACCTACTGTCCCTTTCCCACCATATTATTACAGTAGTGCAGTTCTTCAGCAATAGTCACAAGCTTTCCATTCCGATAGTTAATTGTGTCATGGCACTGTGTGTATAGGCAATGATGGAAAATCTAGTATCAAATTGTCAAGGTATGTTGAACAGTTTCAATAGGAATCTTCTTTTTATTTAGGTGTAGAGTTGCATGACACAAAGCATCTCCATCTCCTGGGATACTAGTCTCCATTTATCTATGAGAATATATGTGTATACATATTTACCTGTATATCTATTTGTTCTGTGTTGTGTATGAAGGTTGCTTTATATTGGAGAGAGCCTATTTTATTTGTCCTTTTGGGATTGGCTTATTTCACAGCGCAGAATAATCTCTAGTTGGCACCATTTTGTTGCAAATGGTAGGATTTAATTCTTTTTAATGGCTGAGCAGTATTCCATATAGTAGATATATGCACAATTTCTTTATTCATTCTTATTTTGATGGTCATCTGTGTTGTTTCCATGTCTTTGTTTTGTGGTTTCTGCTTCTGTAGACAGGTTTGTAAGTCACTTTCTCACATGCGGATTTCACTTGAATTGCATATATTCCCAGAAATGGAGTAGGTCGGTGATATGGTAGATCAATTTTCAGTTGTTTTATCAGTATCCATACTGACTTCCAGAGTGGTTGCACTTGTATATAATCCCACTGACAGTGGGGTAGGGCATCTTGATTCACACTTCTATGTCCATGGATGCTCTTAGTCAACTTCTGAATGAAGGCTAATCTCACTGAAGTTGGCTGGCACGTCCCTGTGTTTTTTATTTGTATTTGTCTGAAAGCTAAGAAGCCTGAGCATTTTTCATATGTCTATTAGCCATTTGAATTTTTTCTTTTGTAAAATGCCTGCTCATTCCTTTTAGCTGTTTCTTAACAGGGTTGTTTTGTTTTGTTGAGTTTCTGAAGACCTAACAAGAACATAGGTTTCTATTTAAGCCATTAATTAGCACAGAAACAAACTACAAAATATTTAAATCAGTAATGAACCATATCCGTTTCTGTGGAATAGGGGAAATGTGGTTGCATGGTTATTACCATAATAGATTAAAACTTCCAGTTTTCCACAAAAAAAAACAATAATAACAATCAGACATACAAAGAAACAGGAATGTATGGGTCATTCAATTCTTAAAAAAATTTAGTGAGAAGGTTATTCTTGAAAACATGCTACTAGAAAGTTGACTGAATGACCACCTGGAAACAGCTGTCTTAAGGATGCTGAAGGAACCCTAGGGAAGAGGTGGTGTACAAGTCAAAAAAACAGTCTATAAACAAAATAAGAATATTACAGAGAAAACCTAAAAGCAAATCAGATAGAAATGCTGAAACTAAAAATTACAATAATAAAAATCTAGACTGATTAAAATAACTCAAAGACAGACTTGGGCCAAATGAGCACAGTAGTAGTGAACTTAAATATCAGTTAATGAGAAGTTTAAAGTTGGTGGATTTATGAGAGAGAAAACTAAAGAAAAGTGAATAAGGCTTAAGAAAACTGTGATACTATCCTGTAGACCAATATGCTTATGGTGGGAGCCTCAGAAAGGAAAGGGGAGAAAACGACAAAGAAACTACTTAAAGAATAATAAGTTAAAAATTTCATTAATCTGAGAAACATGTAAATATAAATATTGAATAAAATGAAATGACAGATGTGAAAGCAGCAAGGAAGAAGTGCCTCATCACAAGCAAGGAATCCTCAGTACGATCATCACAAAATTTTTTATCAGAAACTTTGGAAGCAGAAAGTAGTGAATCAATATTTTTGAAGTCAAAGAGGGCACAGAATGTACTATCAACAAAGAATCCTTATAACCAGTAAAACTTGACTTCAAAAGTGGAAAACAAATCAAAACAAAAATGAAGAGTACATCTTTACAAGTAATGTTCAAGGAGGAACTTCAGGGTGAAGTAAAAGACCTATCCTATGGTGAAGTGAAGTACCCAAAGATTCTCATAAGAAGTAAATATATGAGCACTTAGAGAAGCTTGTACTATCATAACAATGATTTCTGAATTCACCATCAATTTTTCCTGTAATTTAATTTTTTAATTTTTCATGATATAGTTCCGTAAGCTCAGGATTTCCCTTTCCATTCTCCTCCAACTCTTCTTCCCCACGGTTTCTCCCTATGATGTAACAATAGTTTAGAGCCTCTACATGAGTCACAAGTCCATCATTTTGCTATTTAAGTGTATCCTGACATTGTGGGTAAAGAGAATGGTATAAAGTTCAGCATTCAAATGTCAAGATATCTTTAACAGTTTCATTAATCTTATATGTAATATAGGATATTAAAATATTTGACAAAATGATATACAATCTTAAAGAAGCCTGAATACTCATAAAATTACTGACAAAGAAAAAGCCTGCAATAGTCCTATTTTCTGACTTCAAAGTCAGCTGCAAAGCTATAGTCATCAAAACACTGGCGTAAAGACAGAAATGCAGATCAAGGGAATAGTGTGCTCAGAACTAAAATCTGACCAGTATAACCAGATGATTTTTGACAAGTACGTTAATATAGTTCCAAGGGGCAATGAAAACCTTTTTCTACAATTGTTGCTAAGAAATATGGACAAGCACATGCAAAAGAATAGCTTTTACCTCTTGCTAATATCATATACGAAGGTCAATTGTATAAATAATCAATAAAAGGTTCAAAGCCTAAAAATATAAAACTCTTGAAATTAAGCATTGGGGGACTCTTACAGCATTCAACTTAATGATAATTTCTTGAATATAGCACAGCATTTTTATGTTATATTACACAAACCTTTGGAAGCATCATCATATATAAAAATGCATTTTGTTTACAAAATAAGTATATGTTTATAATGGTATGTACATTTTATTCTTTGTCTATTTTATACTTTATAAAATTCCTAAGAAACTGGCAAAAATTTATGTTTCCCATTGTTTTCTAAAGCAGTAACTTTTGAGGCTACCTCTTAAAAAGGATTGTAGATGCTCTGTTTTGCACAAATGGAGAATGAGAAGGCAAGAAGGATGAATACATATTAAGGGTGCTGTTTTTCTTTCCATATCTGAGTTCCTAATTACCACAATCATCCTCTATCCCTAACTAATTCACATCTCATTACTGTTATGTGAGAAAAATTAAGGAAGATTGGCAAAGACAAATCCACAAAAAAGATAAGAAAAATTACATGCTTAGATGTGGTAATTTTGGAGGGATGTGATTGACACTTGTGAACACCTGAAATTCAAGGGTATGAATGTATTTACATCGGTTTTCAGATGATCCCTGACTTACATTTCGTTTTTGTTTGTTTCTTATGCTGACTTTAACTTTTGTAGATTTAATTTAAGTTTATCTTTCACTTGATGACTTTTATAGAGAAATGTAGGTTTTGGTACTGTACTGTACTTTTTGCAACAGTAATTATGAAGCAGCAACAAACCACATAGAAATATGGGTCCCCGATAAACATAATTACTTGTTAAACAGAATATGTACTCAACCATACTTATTCTAATGTGTGCCAGCAAACTTACAAAATAACACGATGAATCTTCAGGATTCTGGGGAAGAAAAAAAACATTCAGCATTTTGAATGCTAAATGACTATACTAAGACAGGGTAGGATTGATGTTTTTTAAAACTAGCACTCTTGAAATAGGAGACAGCATTTGGGAAGATCAAAGACAGATTTCTTTGTTACGTACAGTTCTGAAGGAGAGAACTCTCCCAGACAGGGCCATGCAGTGAATTCTGCACAGATTAATAGCAAGCTGAGAAAATAAGGGCCCACTTATGTAGGGCAAGCAGTTTAAGACTAGTTAGCTACACATGGCTAATTGCAGATAGGCTCAATTGATATTTTTCTAAAAATATCAATATAAAGGAACCATATTTTGTGTATTCCATAAATACATTCTTTTAAAAAATATTTTTTATTAATATTACTGTTTTCCATGATATGGTTTTGTAGGTATGGGGATCTCCCCCTCCACCTCCTCTTCCTCCTTCTTGATATCCACTGTCTTTTTTCCCCCCATATCATTACAGTAGTGAAGCCCTTCCGCAATAGTCTCAGGCTTTACATTCTGATATTTAAGTGTGTCATGACATTGTAGGTATGGGCAATGGTGGAAAATCTAGTATCAAATTGTCAAGGTATATTTAACAGTTTCAATACACGTCCTCTTTTTATTTAGGAGTAGAGACCAATACCAGAAAACATCTTCATCTATGAGAATATTTGTGTACCTATATATCTATTTATGTTCTGTATGAATGTTGCTTTATATCGGAAAGAGCATATTTTATTTGTCCTTTTGGGATTGCCTTATTTCACAGAGCAGAATGGTCTCTAGCTGGCACCATTTTGTTGCAAATGGTAGGATTTCATTCTTTTTAATGACTGGAATCATGGAATAGACATATGTACAATTTCTTCATCCATTCTTATTTTGATGGTCATCTGGGTTGTTTCCAAGTTTTTGTTATTGTGAATTCTGCTGCTCCACATAATTACAGACATAATCTCAATAAACTCTATAATGACAGATTTGTCACCAGCGATTATAATGTTCAACAAGTAAAATGTAGGAAGACCACAGTTCCGCAATAATGTAAACAGGGTCTTAAACAACAAGCATATGACAGAATATTCATTTTATAATTTTTAAAAAGTTTAAAAAGAAATATATGTGTGTGTCTGTGTGTGCGTGTGTGTGTGTGTGAGAGAGAGAGACAGAGACAGAGACAGAAGAAGGAGGAGGAGGAAGTGAGATGGAAGGTATGGGGGAGCAAGAGAGAGTGAGACAGAGAGGTATCTTCCTTTTGTTAGTTTATCTGCATATTCCCACTATACCCAGTACTGGCCCAAGGTAAACCAGGGTCCAAAACTCAATTCAGGTCTCCAACATGGGTGACAGAAGTCTACGTACCTTAGGCATCACTTGTTGTCTCCCAGGGTGCACATTAATTGGAAGTTGGAATAGGTACAAGAGTGGAACTTGAGCCTAGACACTCTGCTTATGGTATGCAGACATGCCAAGCAATGTCCTTTGGACTGCATCTCTAGTTGGAGTAATTTAGTTGGCTTTGGAGTCTTAAGTGTTGTCCCTAAATATCTGGTACCTGGCCCCAGGGTAATTGGGACAAATGCTTAGCTGCTTAGAATGGGAGAGTCTAAGAAGGTGGGTGATTGAGAGCATGAGGTTAATGAGCTGCTAAATTTAAAGGGGGTATTTGCAAGCTTTTGCCCAGCGTCAAAACCCTCAATGAAGGCAGTTAAGAAATGTGTCATCAGTGAATTTTGTCATTACATGTACACCATAGAGTATACTTACATGAACCTGGTTGGTATAGCCTACTGCACCCTTAGGATACCTAAAGAGAAAGAGAGAATAGCTTATTGCTCATATGGCCTGAGTGAACAAAACAACATGAGCTTAAATTAACCACAGGAGAAATGATATAATCAAGAGTTTTAATAAGAACTCACAATGTGGTTCAGTGGTTTCAGCTGCCACCTCTGATGTTGGTATTCCACATTCAAATGCCAGGTAGAGTCTTGGGTATTCTACTGCTATTCTGTTTGGAGATACTGTGACTAGCACCTGCAATATTTTATAGGTTAGATGAGCCATACATACATATGCATGTTACAATTACAAGTAAAATTTCTGACCTAAATAGTGTGACTGTGTCCAGGGAACATACTCATGACTTTCTAATTCTTAGTACCTATTACAAATTGGCCATCGATAAATTGTTATTTTTGTCTCCTTTGTTATTTTCTTGCACATAATAAGAAAGTGGAGGCAGTCATTGGCACAACAGTTAAAATGCTGGCTGATACTCCTGCGTCCCATGTCAGGGAAGCTGGATTTGAAAACTGTCTTTGTTCTTGATTCCAAGTTCCCAGTAGTGCACACCCTCAGAGGCAGCTGGTGATGGCTCAAGAAGTTGGGTCGCTGTCAACTATTTATGAGACATGAATTGGATTGTTATGTCAGATTGTCTTGACATATCCTTGGCTGATATGAACATTTGAATAGTGAACAAGGATTGGGAAGTCGGGCTTTCTTTTCTTCAAATATTTAATAAATAGAGAAATACTATGCAAAAGTAAATTGAGGAGAAAGGCTCTGTCAATTTTATGAACATATTATGTTCATTGTTTTCTATTAGTCTACATGAATATTAGTTAATCATAATGTGACATGTATGTTAATATTTTTGACACATTATTCTATAAATATTTGTAAATATCTCTATGTATTTTATGGACATGAATTTTCATAACTGCCGCAAATTCATCAACCAGAAGTGTCACTCTTCTTTAAGTAAAAAAGTAAAACATCACTTACTTTTCACTGTTTCTGAAATGATCCATATTTAAGCTGTATTATAACTTCCATGCTCAGTTTTTGGGTTTGCTATATACTTACGTGAAGATGGCAGGACATGTTTTCTGTCTCTGACCTTTAGCAGGCATGGAGAAAGGTACAACTTCCCATGACAGTATATCAGCATACATACCATGGTGTTAACTTACACTGCTCTGCCTCAAACTTGAGTGACATTGCATTTCTTTCCAGAAGGTTAAATTGATGAGAACTTGACAGCCAAATTCTTGGTTGGAAAATGGACATTTGGATCTACCATGATTTCCTACTTCTCTGTCACAAAACTTGACATGTCAGATATAAAGGAGATTTTTTTCTTTACCTTGAACTCTGCATGTTACTCTGTGCATCTAAATATCTGTAGAACTACCCCAAACACACTAACTCACATTACTGTAGGTTTAAATCCTAAAATAAATGTGACTTAGTAAATTTTAGCAAAACATATAAAGCAAATAACTTGAATGATGAAACATAAAAATACTTCTCTGATTCTAGGTGTAGTATATGATCAAGAATTTCTTAAATTCATTAGTTTTTGTTCTGATTACCAAGTAATCTGTATTAAAGTATATTGTGTACTTGGCCTCAGTGCTCTGGTTGACTATGTCAGTTAAAAACAGGAGCTGTGCTTTTAATGACAGGTTGAAAAAGGGTAGACATGACTGCAATGAATAATCCCAAGAAAGAGAAGCTGTCAAACTAAAATAATTAAATGCACAGAACAAAAGTATAAAGTCAGTCTGCGTTAACAACCAAATAGATTTTGTCAGGGTGTCACTACTGTTTATAAAAACCATTTGATTTACATCTAAGTCATTAAGAGGAATAGGTATAAGGTAATTGGTATAACCCGAATTTATTAGTCTTTTTCCCCCTCAACTCTTCATTTGAAAATTGTCAAGAAGCATTTACCATTTAAAAAGTAGCATAAAATGTTTGCAAATCTTAAAAGAATGAAAATTGCCATTTTTAGAAGATGAAATACTTTTAGCACTTAAATTATTTTCTTTATATTAGAAAAGACAGAGTTACAGAGAGGAGAGACTTATCTTAAATCCCCTGATTCATTCCTCAATTGGCTGCAATGGCCAGAGATGGATCTGTCCAAAGCCAGGAGCCAGGAGCTTCTTTAAGGTCTCCTACATGGGAGCAGAGCCCAAGGACTTGAACTATCCTCTTCCAAGGCCCAAAGCAAGGAACTGAATTGCAAGTGGCGCAGCTGGGACTTGAACTAATACCCATATGGGATTTTGGTACCACTGGCAGAGGCTTAGTCTAAAATGCAGAGGCACCAGGCTCAAGCTGTTTCAATTTACTCTTGACTTAAGTAACTATATGTAGGTTGTATGTTCAGATCAATAGCAAACACATTTTTAGCTACTTAATTTTTAACAGGTCCCACCAAATAGGAATTCTCTTTTTCAAGTATTTGGTAGCAAACACAGAAGTCATTAAGCACTTAATGAAATTCTGGAATGAGCATTCCTAAAAGGAAGTGTTGAAGTTTAAATATGCCATTATTTCAATACTTGCATGTGTATCTTTCCTGTTTTTCTTCTGTTATTTTGCCAATTTAAGCTTAACGGCAGAAATTTATACTTCAAAATAAATTCATCAATATGAGCAACTCTTCTTAGTTTTTTTCTTTGTGAAAAGCAATAAAATACACATTACTACTGACCAGATGTAAGGACATTTTTTTCCTTGAGAGTTCTGCTGAACATAGATAAGACCACTCTTCTCAAAGCTAATCAATTAAACACGAATACTGCTTAACGTGGAGCACATTTCCCCTGGATCTTGCTAAAGAAGGGAAATAACGTGTCACTGCACAATGCAGTCAAATTTTAGCACATTGGAAATGTACTGGTATTATCTGGTAAAATAAGATATATTATCTCTGATTATTAATGTTATATTTTAGTCCCTGAATAGGCAGTTATTGACATAGACAATTCTGTCTTTGTACTTCACCAGCATGAAATTACAGTGAAAGACTGAATTGCAGAAATGTCTAAAATGTCCTTGAGATGAAAAGAGAAAATGGCTCAGACTAGATTTCAAAAGTGAATATACACTTCCTATTGTAGGAAAAAGTGAAAAACCTTGTATTCATTAGATCATCTTGAAATAATCTTCAATTAAACAAAAGCTGAATTGCCAAAACCTGCAGATATAAATTTTTAATCTAATATAGAATACTTTCCACCAATGTCTTACTTGCTATCCCTCATTTTAACTTTTTTTCTGCTTCTATTCAAGCCCTTGCTAGCAGATAATTTTTGGACAAGAGAAGAGAAATCAGCTTTAGAATTCCGGAAGATCTAATTAATATTACTTCATATTAGTAATCATATATTAAAGAGTACAAATGTAGCAAAATCACCACTGTTTCTGAAAAATTCCTAGAACTAAACTGAATTATTTATTCTCAAATAAGCATATTTCAAATTATTGTAATTAATATGCCATTTTTGTCAACTTACTTTGAGAATGCCAGCATAATCTGAGCTTGAAAATATGGCATATTAATTACAGTAATCTAAAGTATGTGAGGATGGCAAGTCTGTAATAACAGTTTTATATTTTTTGTGAGTTAAACTTTAAGAAAAGTATATTAAAAGCAAAACAAGGATAAAAAATTAATGTTATAACCTTACTTGGGAGTGAAGGTTCTTATTGGGCCTCTCTTTGTAGGAAAAATCGTTGCAAAGTTATATGTACCCACACTCACATAGCAACAAGGAGTGAAGTCAGATTTTAGATCTCTGTTTCCACACTGCAAAGCACCATCATGTAAAATAGTATAGCATTGTCTTATTTCTGATGCTATGACTTCAACAGTGATGCATTTAAAGAATGATATAAGGATGATTGGAGGTGCACTCTTCAAATTTATAAAGCCACATGTGATTATTGAGAGCTGCACAGGAAAATATATAGAAAAGTACATTGCACACTTCCTTATAGCTGTTAAGGAAAGGAGACCTGATTACGATGTGGCATTTACTCAAAGAAAACTCATAGATGTTCTGAGAAGCATTGGTGAGGGCGGTGTAAGTCCTGACCTGGGGCCGGGTGGAGGTCATTCGCCATGATACAAGCAGGCATGCATCTTGGAAGGTAAGTCTACAATCTATACAGTGAGTAAACAGAAGCAGCACTTACGTGAAGCAAACAGAATCCTGAGAGAATCATACATGAAACTTGCAGAACCACCAAATAAGACTGGGTGTTGGATGTGTCATTCTTTATTGATCACAATTTGAATCAGGAGGTCAGTTCCTGATGTAATGGCAGCGTTGCAGCCTTGAGCAATTGTTTTACATGCTCACTTATATGAGTTCAAAATCTGGTTTTTCGAAGTGTGGTGCTGTAGATTGATTCTTGTCCTCCCCCAGTTCATATGTTCCTTTAAATCTACTGTGTCTATGTTTGGAGATGGAGATATTTAAAAGGTGATTGAAATTACATGAGACCATAAGTGTTGGAGCTAATTACTGTAGATATTTTGCCTTAAAAGAAGAGAGTTTCCAAAAACAAGGTGGCCTTCTATAAGCCAGGATATGAGTCATCACCAAAAATCAAATCCTGCCAGACAGTGGCCTTGGACTCTCCTGTTGTCAAGGTAGGAGAAGGAAGCTTTCATTATTTAAGCCTTGCAGTTTGTGATTCTTTTTTATGGTAGTCTGAACAAACTGACACACAGAGAATGATGTTGGTGCTACAAGGCTACCACTTAGGGGGCTATCAGAACATTTTTTTATATTGAGTGCCATTTTGTTGTCTGACAAAAAAGATGATGACCATTTATCTATCTCTGTATCCTTAGGGTCCATTTACACAGTAGGTGACAGTAAATATTTTCAAAGTTACCACATGAATGAATGAAAGTCAATCTGAGGCCAAAATGTTCACAAATGTGATCTATTTTTCAGCGCAATCAAGTCCATACTTTCACGGGGGCGTATTATTCCTTCTACGTCAGACTCTGAAACCTGGTAATTTATCCTTCTCTATCTGATAAGGCCTAGAATAAGAAAACCGCTTGCCTCTCATAGCTTAAAATTGGAGTCAAAGCCAGAGAGCTGAATTTCCAGGAACAATCTCATTTTTGTTTTTCATCTCTGACTATCTAATGACACACTATTATTCAATTGTTGGAGATTTTGAAAAAGAGGCATTTTGGTTTGAAAGCATGGCACATAATGATCCTGTCACTTTCACTTTAGCACTGTGCTATGGGTAATTTTTATAGGAATCTTCTGGGAGTTCTAGAGCAGAATGGTAACCTCTGACTAGCCATCTCCCTTGATGTTTAGGGAAACTAATTCAATTTTAAAGATCAAAGGAAATTTATTTCCCTTTATTATCTCTACAGATAGTTGAAGACAAATGGTTTTAAAAAGATGCATAGAAACAAATTATTAGACCAAAATAACTAGACAAACATATATTTACTATTGTAAATTTTCTATTTGCAAATTTAGTGTTGCATTTATATTCCTTGTGTCTCATTTAATTCCTTAATTTTATCACATTATCATGTGAATATCTATTGATACAAATAGAATTATTATTTATTTTAAAAACTTCAATTAAAATAAAAACATAGGAGCTCTCATAGCATAATTTGGTTCGATTACTGGCTGTTCCACTTCTGATTCAGCTCCTTGCTCATGAACTGGGGAGACATCAGAGGATGGCCTAAGGACTCTATACCTGCATGGAAGACCTAGAAGTTCCTGACTTGTGGCTGAGGATCAGCTCTGTCCTGGCCATTGCTCCATTTGGGGAATGAACCAGTAGATGGAAGACCTACCTCCATATGTAAAACCTGCCTTCAAAATAAAAACAAGTAAATCATTTAAAAATAACAAAATAATAGCATAATCATACCTTTCAAAGCAATTTAAAATGTGTTAGGAAACTGATACTGCAAAGTCTTTACAAAGAAATCATCCTCTATTGAGAATCAAAAATGAATAAATGTATAGAAAATGACAAATTTGCAGCAGGAGTATTAGAATTTATAAAGTTGTGGAAAATGTAACTGAAATATAAGTTTTAAAGATGAGGATTGTGGCACAGTAGCTTAAGCTATCATTTGACACTCCCACATCTCATTTAAGAATGCCTGGAATCCAGGCCCTCCTTGACTTCAGATTAAGCTTCCTTTCAGTGTACAACCTGTGTGGAAATGGATGATATTTCAGGAACTTAAGTCACAGACACTCATATTTGAAATCTCAACGGAGTTCCTAGTTCCTGGCTTCGAAAGGGCCAAGCCCAAAGTGCTCTGGACATTTTCGGAGTTACACAGTTGGTGAAAAGCATGGGTAAAGATACTGAATGCTTTTTCAGCTAAGGGAGCAAGTTTGTGTAGCTGTATGGCAGGCTGCAAATAAGTGCAATGGGAAAGCTGAATATGGACTTCATGCATGAAAAGTTTACTTGCATTACTGGAAAGCATACTATTGTACAATGTCTAATCACACCAGGAGATTTTTCAAACCCACTGAAGGGTTTGAAGCCACGAAAAGATACTCTAATTTGTACTTTGAAAGATCAAAGTATAGTGTGTAGAAAGAGGTAAAAAGAGAAGCAGAACAAACAAATGAAAACTATTGAAATCTTATTTTTATTATTTTTCATTATACAATTTTGTAGGTATGAAGGTTTCCCCTTTTCTTTCCCCTTTCTTCCTCCTCATTTTCCCCTCTCACCATTTTCCCTCATATTCTTACACTAGTATATTACTTTAGTAACAGTCACAAATTCAACATTATGCTATTTAAATGCATCCTGGAATTGTAGATATAGACAAAGGTAAAAAGTCTAGCATCCTGTTGTCAAGGTATATTTAACCGTTTCTCTGGGAGCCCTCCTTTTATTCATGAGTACAGATGTCTACTACAGTGGTCTTCACTACCTGATATGCTAGTGTCCAATATAAAATGTATCCATAGGAATATATGCAAACACTTGTCCACCTGTTTGTTCTGTATTTTGCATGAATGTTGCCTTATGTTAGAGAGGACACATGCTATTTGTCCTTTTGGAATTAGCTTATTTCACTGAGCATGATAGTCTGCAGTTGGTACAACTTAGAATTTCTTTTTTTCCTTTTATTTTTTAAATGTCTGTGTACTAATCCATGGAGTACATGTAGCACAGGTTCTGTATGTCTTTAATTGTTTACCAGATTTATCAATCAGTGTGTGTTTCTAACAAAAGAAAACATTACATGTAAGATGTTGGTTACAGGAATCATGCTTACATACATTCCACATGAACTTCAGGAGTAATTTCTGGAATGGGATGATATAAATGAGTATTCTAACTTCTGTAAGCAGGTGGAGAAGCTGGAGTTTATGAAAAGTGCATATGGTGCCTAAATGGTGAAGTCTGTTGAACTTTGTGGCTGATCTTTATGAACTACTGAGGATGATTTCTAGTTTTTTTTTTTTTTTGTTCTTTTTACCCTCTAAATATAGCTTGAAATTAGTGTATTGTAAAACTTTTATCCAGGAACTGGAAAAACCTTTTGTGGGGTCAGTCATCCAACAGAGTAAATCAAGTACAGACTCATCTATTGTATCCCTGTATTTTGTGACCCCAAATCTACATACCTTGCATATTCCTCATCCAAAAGATTAGTACTACCAGGGCCTCTGACTTTGGATTGTTTTTCCAGATATCACCTCTGTGAATATGAGATACATAATGGATGGGGACTCAAATCTAAGCCTAAAATTCATTTATACTTCCTGTAAGGGTTATACCCATAGCAAAAGACAACTTTTTGTAATAGCTTTAATATAACTCATTTTGACTTTTACCCATCATATAAGGTCAAATGTGGGATTTTCCCGTGGGGTTGTTATATTGATGTTCCAATAGTTTCAGGTTTGGAGCATTTGCTTTTCACATGTCCTTTTAGGAATACCCAAACTGTAGTTGTAATATATTGTGTTATTTCCTCTGATTTGTATGATTTCTTTCTGCTCTCCATTTGTGATTCCTATACTTATATTGGGATCCTGCACAAATTTTTTAATATGAGAAATATTCGCTTAATATCTCAAGAAAAAAATAACCTATCCTTTTCTGGTGCTAAACTAAAATTGGGTAGAGTGTGTAATATAGTCTACAATAGTGACTTTAAGTAAGTGGGTAGTTTTTATATTTTGTACAAGTGATTTGGGGTAGAAGTGAAGTATTGACATTGAAAATTAGACAGACTTGTTTATTGTTATCATGAGGGTTTCATCATTATGGTTGTGACTCGAGAGGCTGCAGGTGAAATATCACATTCATTGCAGACAGGGAAAGGAAGGAAAAAGACCCAGAAAATCACTGCTTACATTTTCTGTTCATAATAGAATCATAAAATCATTCCTGCCTACAATGTGTGTAGTTCTCTGCCAAAGAAATTTGTGAGGAAGTAGAAAAGTATGGCTATGGGGTACGTTGTCACACAATGTTTGCCTTTTCTCAAATATTTCAAAGTTAGCACTTTGGATACTTGGTCATCATTATGTATCATGTGGTCTCTCTCACTGAACAGGACTGCAGATTCACAGGAGCACTGATAATGTCTCAGTTATCTTTCCTTCCCAGGCATCTAGAATGCTGTAGAATAAATGACTGGGTGTGATTAGGAATGTGCTTTTTTCATAAAGTAGAACTAATCACTGGTGAATAAGCAGGATAAAGCTATGTGTGTGTCTACGGCCATACCACCCTGAATACATGAATTGTATTTTCAGGTTGAAATGTACCTTCATGGCTTATTGGTAAGCCTGTCATTTTGATTCACAGCATAAGTAATGATGACATTAACACTGTATGCTTTTTTGAAATGCCATATTCCTCAATCTATTCCAAGACTGTTAGATTTATTTATTACAGGTATTAAGTAAGCTAAACCCATATCCTGTTCTTACTTATCCAGTGAGTTTGCATTCTGGATCATATCATGGTCAGCTATTTATCTCCATGAATCTTCATGAGAGTAACTTTTCTTTTTCTGTGACTAAGAAATAGTTTGAGAACCTCAGCATATCACTTTACTTACAAAGATAAGACAAACAAGACTATTCCAATGAGAAATGTTCTTTTTTTTTTTTTGAATGACTGACTTGGCACTAAAACAGATTTAGAAATTTTAAGCAATCCTTTTAAAGTCACAAATGATCAATAATTTGCATCTAATATACAATATTTTATATTTGTATAAATCTAGTTTTAAGAATTCCTTAGAAAAGAGCCATCAGTTTTCTGTCTTAGTTAACTGTTTTTCATTTTGTTCTCCCCAGTGTCGATTCTCATGTTTACCTGTTCCCTCATTCCATACTTGCACCAAAAATGGTGTGTCTGTTTTTACTTTTGTTATGCCAGAAGGAGGAAATCCTTGTCCATTTGCTAGCTCCAAATACTAAAACTATAACAAACCAACAAGCAAACAGAGCAAGCTAAAAAGTCAAAACAGGAAAAAAAAAATGGAATTATTTTGCATCATTGTATGGTCATATTTTCTCCTCAAGGGAAGACAGTCAGTTGTTCTTACTGATTACTGTTCAGGATTAGGTAATCACATCAGCCCTTGGAACATTTCAGCAAATCTTTTAATTAATGAATTGTGTTATTATAAATATCATTAATCTTCCTAGGAAAAAGACATTTGGGTGGAGTTAAGCACTAATATATAAAAGGATTCCTGAACATTTATAAGTATGTGGGGGGTTGGAAAAGAATCTTGTATACTTAATTGTCGTTTAGACACTTTCACTTTGGATAGACACATATGTGTACCTCTTTAATGCATGATGCTACAAAGTTATGGTTCTCTTCAAATTAACAAGGATTTCATGCTTTGATCTGTCATTAGAACAGGAACACAAAAGAAAACAAGAAATTATTATTATTAGTGTCCCTATGTCACTACTAAAGCATCTATTAAAGCAAATTGCTATTATTAATTAGTTGACTGTAAAAAAATCCCATTTAATTCAACATACAGAAAGGAATATTTTTTACATCTTTGTCATTACTAAAATAAAGAAGGTATGTTGGTGACCTCATTGGTCTGAAGATGAACCTTGTTGAGGATTTTTTAGAAACATAGAAGTACATGCTCTCTTCCAGCTTAAACTCTTTACATGAACACACCATTAACATTGTTTGTGAATGTAATAATGTTTGTGAATGTGTGCCTCTTTCCATCTCTCTGCTTTTTATTCATCTGTTTCTCTATTGCATAATTTCTGTTATTAGTTGAATTATTACATTGCTATATTTTACATTTGTTTCTTTTCAAACTTTTGCCCATTAAAATGCATTTTTCTTTGATCATATTTTCATAATCTCTATAGAACTTCATGCATCTAAAATGGCTTACATTCTTCTGCTGCATACATTGGGGTGCTAGTAACCAGTAATATTTTTAGGGATAAAATTTCACTTTGAGATTTTTCAAATCTGTGCACTCTGGTATGGAAGGACAATCCTGAGTGAGCACCATGTCATAGCTGGAAAGAGAGGAAAGAAGGGAGCAGGTATTATATGGGTTTTGATCTCAGCCTCAGCTTCAGACCATGGCTTCCTGCCAATAAGATTATGGGGTGCAGCCTTGATGGCTCAAGTACCTGGGTTCCTGCTCCACAGACAGATTGGGATTGAACTCCCATCTCCTGGTTCTTGGAACCAGCCACTGTGTGCATTTTGAGAGTGACCCCACAAATGAATGCTCTTTGTCTGTTTGTGACTACTGTACTCTGTATCCTTTGTACCTCTTTGACTCTCAAATATTTTGTTTAAAAGAAATGTGAGAGAGGACACTTTTTTATTCTCTCTGTAGTAATTGGATGATTAATGTGGACTTCTTCTGCTTACCCTCCTTCCTACAAAACACACTTATTTCAGCTTCATCCTTAGACTAAACGTGTCCTGCTTTAGTTTGCCAGCATTAAGAAGTGAGTGGTGAGCAGGTTTGCTAACCTGCACAGACCTTTGGCTCCTGTTCTGACACCTGTGCAACCTGCAGATCTTAAAAAGAAAGCTTAAAATCATCAAAAAGTTCTCTGCTGTCAATTCAATCACAGCATTAAAATGATGCTCTTCATGACTTATTCAGTATTTTAATTTTTTAATGAGAGTTATTTAAGCAACGTTATCCCACATAATACTAAAAGCACATGCCATTTTGTTTTTAAAACAACTCAAATCTAACAAAATGGACTGCAAATGCATAAAGGTTTTCCCCAATAATTACTGAGTGCTTCAAAAATACCCTTCATTGTCTAGGTATCAGAACACAAAGAATGAGTCAAAATAAGCTTTTGTGGTACACAAATACTGGGGCATGGAGACTCATGGAAACAGATAAGGCAAAAACAATGAAATTCAGGCAGATTTGCCGGAAACCCCATTCTGTGGGAACTTGGAGAAGGGATCATTTTAGTCAGCCCTGGAAGTGTGAGAGCTTTACTGCATAGGAGGCAAATGAGCTGGTATAATGTGGGCTGCACAGCATGGGGCTTAGGGCAGTATTTCTTGCTGAAAGAATAATGACAGCAGCTTTGGAGATTTCGTAAAGTGTCAGTAGGTAGTGAAGAATAGTATGTGGCAGGAATTTAGTATATACATTTCACCAGGTGATGATAACCTTGAAAATGTAGATTGTAAATGCATTTTTCGATAGGTGTTTGAAATGACACCTGTAGTGTTGAAGATATCCAATAAGCTTTGGATTTTCCTTTTGTAAAAAAATTATTAATTTGAGTGAGAAACAGAGAGAGGGAGAGAGGAAAGGAAGGAAGAAGAGAAAGAAAGAGGGTAAAAGGAAAAGAGGAGAGAAAGGAGAAAGAGAATATGGATTTGTTCTTCATTAGTCAACTCCCTAAATGCAACAACTAAGAACTAAGGCAGGCCAGGCTAACTTCAGAGGGTAGGAATTTAATCCTGGCCACCTATGGGGTTGACAGAGACCAAATTACTTGTACCAACACCTGCCGCCTTCCAGGGTGAACATTAGCAGACATTTGGAATCAGAAGCATAGCCAAGACTCGAGCTTAGACAACTCTGCTATGGAATGAGAGTATTCCTAGTGGCATCATGCCTGCTGCATCAAATTGCTAACCCTGAACTGGAAATAAAGACATGCATGAGTATGCTAGAAGATGTTTATTAAACATTTGTTCTCTGAATAAGTTGCAAGATTTTGAAAATCTGATGGTAGCATTTTTTTTCTCACATTAAGTAACCCAAGTTGAAGCTAAAAATCAAACCAATGTCCACTTTGCACAAACAATGGTGTATTATAGGAAGTGGCTACTGACATGTGCTTGTGCGTGCACACACACATGCACACACACGCAGGCACGCACACCTTTCCTTAAGCCTCCTTTACCAATATTTTTTCTGACAAAAATTCACATGTCTCAAATTTTAAGCACTAAAACATTTTCAAACACTAAGAAATCTCAAACACTAAACATTCTCTTCATAGTTTTCCTACACCAGGTTGATTAGAATTGCTTTCCCCTGTTGGACCTGAGACATTAGTTTT
Organism: Ochotona curzoniae; assembly: GCF_017591425.1. Classification (NCBI taxonomy): domain Eukaryota; kingdom Metazoa; phylum Chordata; class Mammalia; order Lagomorpha; family Ochotonidae; genus Ochotona; species Ochotona curzoniae. The sequence goes on along the minus strand of NW_024466502.1, from coordinate 33,340,888 downwards.
CTTTCTACAAGAGTACTGAAAAAAAAAACCTGCATTGTAATTATACAAAACAAAAGAACAATTTCATGCAAATTCTTGGGAGATAAAAACGTTTGATGAAAGTTTTTGCTGAGTCATTGACTGGCAGTAAAGAGAAGATACTGTAACAACAAGTGAACTTGGTGAAGTAGTTTGAGAACAGGTTGTTGAGTTGAGTGAAATGAAACTAGATGAAGGAATCAAGGACAATGTATTTTTTAGCAGCTGCTGGCTTCCAAGGAACCCTAGGGAGTGTGCTACAGATGTGAGGCAATTTATCTGCTAGCACCATTGCTGGGACTGTATGAGGGACCGGAGAAGCTGATGTTACATATAGCAAAAACAACATCAAACATCAGAGGACTCCCTACGGAGAACAGGAAAATACAACATCTTAAACAGGGAGTGAGACAAAACCTTGGGCATATAGTTGAGTAATTTATGTGAGTTCTTGACTCAGAAGAAAATTGGCAAAAAGGAGGTTTAGGGAAAAGTGTGCTTGTGAGCTTGAGTGTGCACGCATGGGTGTATCTGCATGCATGCAACCACTTTGTAGAATGCATCATTAAGTTTATGGAAAGTGTAAATTGCTTTCATTTCTAGCTTCAATTTGGGTTAATAAAGACGAAAAAAATCTGTATTATCATAAGATTTTCAAAATTGCTCAAATGCAGTACTTATTTATTTAGAAAATAAATTTTTTGTGTAACTGCTGATGACAGAATATGAATGTATGTGGTCCCTTACAAAAGAAGTAAATAAAAGAACCTCTGCTTATAGAAGCCTGATTTCCATAAAACATGATAAATACTATGTCCAAGATTTTGTAAATGAAAGAACATTAACAACATGAGCTTAAATTCAGGGCTGAGTTTTTGGTGAAGTTTGACCAGAGGGCTAGATGGAAAAGGTTTAATAAAATAAGCTAAACTTGGGCCCACTGCGATAGCTTAGCAGCTCAAGTTTTCACCTTACACACACTGGGATCCCATATGGACACTGGTTCTAAATCCCAGGAGCCCTGCTTCCCATCCAGCTACCTGACTGTGGCCTGGGAAAGTAGTTGGGGACAGCCCAAAGCCTTAGACCCTGCACCCATGTGGGAGACCCAGAGGAAGCTGCAAGCTCCTGGCTTTGGATTGGCCCAGCTCCAGCCATTGCAGCCACTTGGGGAGTGAAACATTGGATGGAAAATCTTCCTCTCTGTCTCTTCCTCCATACAAATCTGCCTTTCCAATAAAATGCTTAGAAAATGAAGCATATTAGCAGGAGGACCCTGGGAGTTAATTCCTTCTTGCTTAGCCATTCTAGATATCATTAGCTAGTTGTATTACACAAACCCCAGAAATAAGCATAATTGTGCACAGAATAGTGCAGAGGGAAGACCCTGTTTTTCACTTCTGATGTCACTAGAATTAAAAACTAATTAGTATCCCAGATATTTACATAAAAGTGTTAAAATGGGGGGAGGAGAAGATTCCAGGCTTAGGACAGAACACGTGGTAAAGATTAGCTTTGGAATTGTGATTCTAAGCATAGTGAGATGCAAGAATACTGGGAGGAAAATGCAGTACTTACAGCACACTCTACTAATAGAGAATCAAGATGCCCAGCCTGGGATGCTAGTGTCATTCACTAAATGAAAATCAGTGGTCTGTCTGGACAAGACAATTAAAATAATACAAGTTTTTATAAAAGAGGAGATAGAATGCAAAACTCATTATTTTACAGCTCAGTATTTAAAAAAACCCAATCACATTTCTAGCAATTTTGGAATTTCTCATTTTACACAGTAGACTTCTGTATGAAATGTAAATAGTCCCACTGTCCCTATGTCCTCTGGGAACACTTGTTTTTAAGGCTTAAGGTAGCAAGAGTTATCATTTGAAAGACAAACCCATAGTGTGTTTACTCCTGGGAGGAATGACAGCAGAATCAGCAGCAGCAGCAGTTACACGCAGTTTCTATGAAAGCAGACACCAAAACGCAGCACTCAGGGCTAGTGGGATTGACAGACTAAGGAGGAACATTGCGCCTATTATCAAGCACGGATGCTGCAATGCTATTTGCCAGTTCTGGTGGTTAGCCTTCACACAATTTTGGGCTACCCCTCTATAAAATACCTACTTTGTCTAAGCTTAGCAATTTCGGTTTTTGTTACTTGCAGATGTGACCTAACAGCCTTCTAGTGACAAAAAATGTTCAAATCATTTAGCCATATGAACCCCTAAGCAGGGCTGATAAGAAGAGTAATTTGTAAACACGCAAGGAAAGTTTTGACTAAAGTTGGATTCTGACAGTAAAGATGTGGTATAGTAGTTATGATATAGTGGTCAAAGACCCAGTTTATGAAATTGGTGCCCCATATTCGAGTGTTGATTTGTATCCTGGCTATTCTGCTTCCCAATCAGTTCCCTGCTGAAGTGCAGGAAAGGAAGTAGATGACCCACATACTTGGATCACTCTACCGATGTGGACAACAAGAAAAGGAAAAGGAAGGTGAGAGAATTTTTAAACACTTTAAAGCACTGCAATGAGTTAATGCAATATGCTGTGGAATATTGAGGGAAGATTTATTAACACGATGCATTGGCTATGGGCTGTCTGTGCTTACTAACTGACACTCAGTGGATTCAGGCTAGTTGCCCCTCACAAAGCCCAGAGACAAGGATGCTATCTTCCTTATGTTTATGAGATGGCTCCCATGTCCTAGGAGACAGATTTCTGGATTGTAAAATGGGAAAGAGACTTTCAGACTGTACAATACAATAATCAAGTGTCTATGGTTATGACCTGGCAAGATAGCCTAGTGGCTAAACCCTCACCTTGCAGGCTGCTTCATATCCCAGCGGCTCCACTTCCCATCCAGCTCCATGCTTGTGGCTTGGGAAAATAGTCGAGAATGGACCAAAGCCTGGGGATCCTAAACCCGTGTGGGACACCTGGAAGAAGCCCCTGGCTTTGGATATTCAGCTCTGGCTGTTGCAGTCACTTGGGTGAGAAAGAGTGGGTGGAAGAGCTTTCTTTCTGTCTCTCTTCTCTGTAAATCGGCCTTTCCAATAAAGATAAATTGATGTTTAAAAAATGTTTATTAATATTACCTTCTGAAAGTAGATGTTTTTAGGGAGATTTGAAGATAGTCTCTGCTAGTTTGGTGAAACAGAGGGATCTTTGTGGCGTGTCTTGGTCACCCCTTAAGTCCCCAAGCTGTCTGCTGCCAACCTGAGAGAGAGAGGCAAAAAAAGCATCAAAAAATACTGTTTTTATTTCCTTCTAGATTGATGGATATGTGAAGTCAAATAATGTTAATACACAGTTCCTGAGTGCTTCACTTATTGCACACCTGGTAGAACGCTGTGACTTATTAATATGCATCAGTTGATTATTTTTTCTCATTTAAATACCCCTTAAAGGACTACTTAAAGAATTGGTATTTATAGCACTCCATTCTCAGATCACATCTGGAGTCACAAACTAATAATCACTAATCCCTGATATTAAAGTCTTACCAAAATATATTTTCAATTAATCTCTTCATATTTGCTAAAATTAATAGGATATCAGCACCTTCCATATGCATAGGAATATCAGAAGATGGGACAATATGTGACTGTAAACTAAATAACCACTTTTAAGAAAGACAATAAGTACAAATATATAAGAGGAATGCAAAATCTATGAATATATTTGTAAAGAAAAATCTTGACTGAATTTGAACTGTAATACTGCAACAAGGTGGAGGAATCCACCATGGGGGGAGGGTGTGGGGAGGGGTTGGGGGAATCCCAGAGCCTATGAAACTGTGTCACATAATGCAATGTAATTAATTTAAAAAGTGATCATTTTTGAGTGGTGTAGTGATATTATTTAGGCTGCTTCAGAAAGTTTTTCATAACTGGAACCAGAATATGAGTATGTTTTGGTGCAAATAATTTGGAAATATATGTATAGTTTTTTATAACACCTTTTTCTTGAAGTTTCTCAAGAAATTTCATGTGCATGGATAAAGAAAATTTATCTCCAAATAAATTCATCTTCTAATTACATTTCCCATGAGACTTTGAGGTACCTACAAGAGATGTGGTTGATTTTGAAAATACAGTTGTACTCTCATAAAAAATATCAGTTAAATGTCTTATAATACAAATATGAAAATGGGATCAAGAAATATAAAATTGCAGATGAATAGAAATATACCAACAAATATCAATGAAATTACTTTCTAGAGTCAGATAGGAAGATCTTCTGTCCCATGATTCACTCCCCAAGTGACCACAATGGCTGGTGCTGTGCCGATCCAAAGCCAGGATCCAGGAACTTTCTCCAGGTCTCCCACATGGGTGCAGGGTCCAAGGCTTTGGGCCATCCTCGACTGCTTTCCCAGGCCACAAGCAGGGAGCTCAATGGAAAGTGGAGCTGCTGGGATAGGAACAGCGCCCATATGGGATCCCAGCTCGTTTAAAGCAAGGACTTTAGCTGAATTTCTAAGGCATCAAATCATGTTTAAAAAAGTGGGCAGAAATGCCTGTATAGATTGCTGTCATGTCTACAAGAAATATGTACTTGCAAGAGTAAATTTACATTTTTTGCTCTCTTTCCTTTATCCTCTGCATAAATATTCATAATAGTACACAGGATGAAGAAAACGAACACAGGTACTGCAAAAATGATGCCTAGTTATTTAAAGAGAACAAATGGCAGTATAGTCCTCCATAGGTATAGTTCTAACAATATAATACTTCTTTTCATCTTTCCTTTCTCCACTCCCTTCCTCCTGCTGAGACTAAAAAAGCAAAAATAAGCCAACCTATTAAAAAATATATCTAAAATTTTGTAGCTATAAAGATAACAAAGGTAGGAGTGACAGCCATTCATATGCAAAGCATTATATAGAATGCAATGGCTTTGATAGTTTTAACTATATACTCCTGCTAACTTGATCAGGACTGATTGGCCTGCATTCTAAACTGTTTTAGCGATTGAAGAAGCCTTTTCTATGTTTTAAATTATTATTAAAAATGTTTGTTAGGGTATTTTGAGTTTTGATTGAAGTGACCGATAATATTTTCTTTACTTTTATTCTCAAATAGTAATAAAATTAAAAAATAATATTAAATAATTTCTCTTTTCCTTTTGTAAGACTTACTATGTAAATTTTAACAACTTTTAATAATGGAAATGATAGTTATGATCCTTATTCATGATAATGTTGCAGTTATTTCATCAATTTTGTTTAATTCTTTTATCATTTACTAAACATATATTTTAACCTCATGATAAAAAAATCAGCCTTAGGCCATATTTGAACTACTATATACTTAATTTAATTGTGCCATTTCAAATTATTAAATTTGACAAATATGTTTGAGGAGTTATTAATACGATTAATTCTATTCTAATTTCAAATAGGAATCAGTTCTAGTCTCATGCTTACATTCCTAGAGTAGACATAATTTAAATACATTTTATATTAGGAATGGAATTAATTTCATTTTTGTATGCTGCATTTTTTTTTTAGGATTTTTTGACTTCTAGATTTAAGTTTCCAATTTTGTTTTTTTAAGCTTTGTTTTCTAGCTTACATATTTCAGTTTGTGTTGCTTTATTCAAGGGATTTGGCATATTTTTATGTTTAGAGCTCTAAAGGTGTTGTGATTAGCACATTCTCTGCAAGCTTACTTGTTGGCTTCCCACAATGTGAGAAATATCAGCAAAAGGCAAGAGAGGCTACACCTATGGTAGCAGTAGCCAGATTGACAAAGCTGCGTTGTTTCTCTGGCTGCAGTCTCGAAAGGCCAATATGATGACTGCCAGACAAAGTACAATAAAAGCCAGAATTTTGGAAGTGCTAATGCACATCTCTTCCAATGGAAGGAATTAATTTTATTCTTTTGAACAGTATGTAAATCTAATGGTAATTAGCTTTCAAAGGTGCTTGCTATACAAACATCATTGAAAATGTGGTTTCAAGTAAGTTCATAATTTTACATTAAAAATGTTCGTGTGTATGGAGTTAAGAATGATACATAAAGAGTTATTTTCATCATTTTAGCTTCTAAAGAAGTTCAAATATTTCCAGAATTTACTGCTTTCTGAATGTTTGGTAGAAAACATGCATACATAGAAATGTATGTTTTTGGTTGAGAACACAGTTTTTATTTTATTAACATTGCTGTATTATTATCCAGTGATTATAATTTCAAATTTGGACTGTAATTCCAAAAGACACATCCCAAAGGCTGTGGTGCCAACTCTTGGAATCTTTAAGGATTAAAATTCTGAAGCCTGAAATTCCCCCAAAATAAGAATTTTAAAAATAGAATATTGGAAATAATTATAAGAAATTCTTGAAAAATATCTATGCATTTTAAATGATTCCCCCATCAGAGGAACATATGAAACTTTTGACAGAATATTTCATAGATTATTGTAAAGCCACTTTAAAATAAATAGCCACATATTTATTGCAAATGTAATTACTCAGATATAACGATATATAGTATGATTGGCATTTATGTGCACCCACTTTTGTATCTATGATAATCTGAAATACCACTATGGATAATCAAAGTTTTGGCAAGATGGTCAAAAATGTTGCATCATCATTGCATATGTGGTTGTCCCCAAATCAAAATCTTTAGATTTCTGGTTGCATGACAGAAAACATGTGAAAAAAAAAATCTTATTTACCAAGGATTTTTTGCTGCTTATGTAACGCACATACATATTTTAGAACAATTTCAGAATTTTGATAGTGTACTTCTAATGGAGTCACATTTTAAAGAACTCCATAACTAAGCTTTGCAAATTAAAAAAAAAATACTAATTACACTTGAAACAGTGGAGAGAAATTTGAAAAGATAATAAAAGCAACTGAGAGGAAATGCAAAATGCAGTTTAGGCATGGAATGTGGACAACTGCCCAGAGATTGTCCATGACAGGGGGCCAAATTTCAGTCTCTTATGAATAGTTGCTTTTCCCCCTGTACGGCATGATTTTTCTTACAGAATATATTCACATTTGTTTTTTGTGTCACTACCCTTTGTGAAATTCTTTTGTGATTCTATGTATATATCAAAATAACCATTGCCTATGGTTTTCCCACCTTTGATGCAATGGGTCTCTGCAGTTTGGGACCCTGGCAGTCTATTACACATAAGTTCCTATATAGACTACAGTTTTGTGGAAGCAGTGCCAGTAAATGAATTTGCAAGTCAGTTACATAACTGTTCCCTTACTCTTCTATGCAGATAATTGTTTTCCAACTGCTCAGTGGCTTTGCTGGTTTCTTCGGTTAAATGCAGCTTAAATTCACTAAAATCTGCTGTAGTTTCATCACCGGGAGTGATGCAAATGCAGTCAGAGGCATGTTTTTAAACTGAAGTTTTAAAATAGTTTTTGTACAGGAGAGACAGAGGACAGAGGAAGGAGGGAGGAAGAGAGGAAAGGAAACAGGGAGAGAGGAGTGGAGGGGAGTGGAAATAACTGCTATCAGTAGGTTTACTACACAAAAACTCACAATGGATCCTGATCCTGCTAGATGTTGAAACCAGCCATGGAGAACTCATTTAAAATCTCCTATATGAGTAGCAGCACTGCAATCTAATCATGATCAGATTAAAAGTAAGCAGAGGGGCCATGAGTCTGCAAGTATGTCACACAGGAAATAGCAACACTGAAACAAAAGCAAGCCAAATCATTGGGAATGAAGTAGAGTAAATTAAAAATTCAATAGATTGTCTCAGTAATAGAATGAATGAAGCAGAACAAAGAATTTCGGAATTGGAAGATATTTCTTGCTCACAATGGAAAAAGCTATTAAAAAGCTGGAAGCAGATCTGGGTCAAGCTAAAAATAAGTATTATAGAATTAAGGACACTATTAGAAGGCCAAATATATGGTTTATGGGCGTTCCAGAAGGTGCAGAAAGAGAAGCTATGCTTAAAACTGTTCAATGAAATAATAAAGGCAAATTTCCCTAATCTCGAGAATTAATTGGGAAACAAGATCAAAAAGAGTCACAGAACTCCCAACAGGGTTGACCAAAAGTGATCTTCACCGTGACACAAGATAATCAAGCTCTCTTCAATGGAACATAAGGAAAAGATCCTGAAATGTGCATATAAAAAAAAATTAATTGACATGTAGAGGAATGGCAATTAAATTTACATCTAACCTCTCACAGGAAACTCTACAGATCATAAGACCATGGAGCAACATATTCCAAATTCTAAAAGAAAAATATTGTCATCCCAGAATAATGTACACAGCAAAGCTTTCCTTTGTCTTTGAAAAAGAAAAACAAAATCTTCCACAGTAAAGTTAAAAGATTCTACCTCTTCCAAAGCTGCCCTATAAATGATACTTAAAGATGTTCTCTTGATGGAGAAAAGGAATAGTACCCACCAAAACCAAAGGAAAATGTGAAGAGCATCCCATTAAAATGACAACAGAAGACTAAATCGATGAACAACCCATTGCTAAAATGACAGGAATAAAATTACCACCTATTTATATTAGCCCTCAATATAAATTTGTTAAACTCATCAATCAAAGATAATAGATTAATAGCCTGGATTAAAAATAAATCTTATTTGTTGCCTGTAGAAAACACATCTCACCAACAAAGATCAATGAAAACTGTATGTCATAGATTTTAATGTTTTTTTCTTTTTTTGGCTTCACCCATTCAAAACGCTGTCTTTCTTATTAAATTCTTTACTGACTCATAGGTCATACATTACCATAATTGTCTTCAAGAACGTTCTTGATTTTTTTACATTTATTCAGCAACACATTGGTCATTCAGTAGTATGTTATTTAACTTCATGACATTGTATATTTTATCTTTCTTCCCACTGTTGATTTTTATTTTGTGGCTTTCCATTTAAGGGGTGGTATAGTAACTGTGTAATGGAGACTATCATATCCAGATGTGGGGATACAATGCAGTATACATCTCTACTTCCAGATCAAAATAGACTCCAAATGAAACTATTAAATATATTTTGACAATATGATGCTGGACTCTCTACCATTGTCCATGCCTACAATGATGGTCTTATGACGGTTTATGAAGTACTACACTATTGTAATAATATAGGGGAACTCAGTGGGGGGAGGGGATTTTACAGGGGGTAAAGGAAAACCTACAGCCAATGGAACTGTATCATAACATGCTAACAACAACAACAACAACAATAATAATAATAAAATGGAAAAAAGAAAGTTCAGGTATTTGTGTTCTTCCTACAAATATGGGAGAACTGGAAGGGTTTGGTATGGCCCATATGTGAATGTGAACATTTGGAAAGTGAACCAGTAGATGGGAGAACTGTCTTTAATCTCCAGTTAAAATAAATGAAAACAATTAAGCAAAAGTAAAATGATATTTCATACTCTTCTTCTATCTCCTTACATTTTTAAAATAAGTTATAGTTGTAATTAAATACATATATAATTATGTGTTACACATATATAATCATGTGTTACTAACACAATGGCAGCCCTACTGCTGACAATTCTGATATGTATGAATTTTTGGCTTCTGTATTACAGTAAATAACAATTCTAAAACAATATGATTTAAATTTTAAGTACTATAATCTGCTAAATAGAACTACATAATGTACAGACATAAAGTAAGTGGTTTTTCAGTCCTCAACTAAGTCTCCATTATGCACCATGATCCGTAATCAGTTGTATTACTGCTTTCCAAGTCTGTTGATGTTGGTTTCCTGCCCATCCACAGTTAGATTATGAAAAGATAAGAGAGCTAATAAAGTCTGCATTTGCATTGCTTTCTTTGCTTAGTGATATATAAACATTAAATTTTACAAAAGTATGGGAAGAAAGAATTGGCTAAAAAAATAATGAGAGGTAAAGAAACAAAATGTGTTAAGTTTGGTTGTATGTAATTAGAATTTTTTTTAAAAGATTTATTTTTATTATTTTTTATTGGAAAGGCAGATATACAGAGAGGAGATACAGAGAGGAAGATCTTCCGTCCGATGATTCACTCCCCAAGTGAGCACAACGGGCCGATTCTATGCCAATCCAAAGCCAGGAGCCTCTTCCGGGTCTCCCACGTGGGTGCAGGTTCCCAAAGCTTTGGGCTGTCCTCAACTGCTTTCCCGGGCCACGGGCAGGGAGCTGGAAGGGAAGCGGGTCTGCCGGGACTAGAACCGGCGCCCATATGGGATCCCGGGCGTGCAAGGCGAGGACCTTTAACCACTTGCGCCACCGCGCCGGGCCCCTGTAATTAGAAATTTTAAAAATAACAATAAGAATGTTAATAAAGAGTGGGTGCTGTGGCACAGTTTGCTTAAGTTTGGGACGCTCGTTCACATATTAAAGTGCTTGGATTGAGTTCTGACACAGGATCTTATCTACATTCCTCCTAATGCATTTAGGATACAGCAGATGGCAATCAAGTCCTCCTTTCAGCACGTGTGGGAGACCTGGATGGGAGGCCTGGCCGGGCACTCAGGATAATGCAGCACTTGCTCATGCACGCATCTGGGTAGTTAACCAGTACACTGATTCTTTTTATTGCTTGCTTTCTTTCTCTATAAGACTCTGCCTTTCAATGAAATAATTTTTAGTTAAAGAATACTTAAGAGGGGAAAAGACATAAAAATGAGAAAATTAAATGGACACGAAAAATAGTACAATTGCTTCAACATCTTTTATTGAAATTTCTCCAAGAAGAAAGTGCTGTGCTAGAAATAAGACATTATCTTCTATTTTAGTTTGAGTTCTATGTATAAACAAAGTTCATAATCAGTTTAGCATCAGGCCAAAGTGATGAAGTTTTGCACTACAATGAAAAGAAAAAAGGGTAATTAATTACAGCAATCTGAAGAACGCTTTCTCTAGTAAATACTGTTTTTATCATTTCCAAAATATGAATTGCTGATTAGTGTCAAACTCTGCTGAAGAGGCTTGTACAAGATGACTGCTAGTTAAAATTTGTCCATAAATCCCAAGGATTAGCTAATGCATGCAATTTGATGATTTTCATATTTGCGGTTGAATAGATAGTTATTTTTTTGTTTTTGTTTTTGGCAAGCAAGCTCATTAAGAGATTATAACAGACCACATCATATAGTGGCCATTGTATGATGCTAGCTTTGCGGTCCACTTAATGAGGGTGAATGTTTTGACATAAATGAGGAATATAGTTGTAATGAGAAGGAGTGACATGTCACAGGTGAAGAGACATTGGAAAAACACTCCACATTAAAGACATTTTTGTGACATTTCATGAGACTAGAATAAAAACAGCAAAGTGTTAGAAACATAAAAGATAAGACATTGGAAAATGTGGTTGGCAACATAATGGCCTTCAAAAAATTTCCATATCCTAATCCCCAAAGCCTGTGAATGTATTAGTTTGCATAGGACAAAGGAACTAAGTTTGCAGATGAAATTAATTTTACTGATTTGCTGACTTTACAGTACAGAAATTAGCTGCATGATTCAGGTGGGCCTGATATAATTATAAGGGTCAATTAAAAAAAAGGGAAAAAGATGCAGAATAGAGACACAAGAAGACGTGACTGTTCAAAAGTGAACCAAGAAAGGCAATGTTGTTGGCTTGGAAAATTGAAGTTAGAGCCAAGAACTCACCCCAAGATGCTGACAAGCACAAATATGCAAAAATAACCCTTTCATTCCACAGGAAGGAAAATAGTCCCTCTGTTTCCATGACTTAAGCTTAGTGAGATCTGTTAGACTTTGACCAAGAGAACTGTAGTATATCACATGAGAAACATATATACTTAGCAACATTTTCTAAAATGAATAGAAATTAAGTCTACATCACGCAAAAATTGAGAAAACAAGAATAAACTAGTTGCCAATAATGAAATGTTGATTTGCAGTTTTGCCACATGTAAATGTGAAAAAAAAATTATAGATTCAAGAATGAAGTGTTGTAGTTCCCACTGGTGAGCATGAGAATCAGGACTGACTAGGTAGATGGTAGCAACCGCCAGTATGAGTTTGGGCGTGGTAGGGTCGATTGCGTTGAGTTAGGCTCCAATGGGTATTGGTGTGTACAAGAACTGAAAGGAATGTTGGCTAGACAGGAACAGTCTGCTGCATATAGTGGCAGAACTAGGACAGGCCTAGTGGGGGTTGTTGGGGGTCACTCCGACTAGGCTGCAGCTCCTGCTGGTGTGTGTGTGAGGGCCAGTGTGTGGTAGCCAGGGTTAAGCTGGGCTGCAGCATCCATTGGTTTACCTGTGAGATAGTTCTGGGGACAGAACTTAACAGGTGACTGCAATCAACAGTGTGTATATAGGTTGATGTGGGTGATAACTGAGCTGGACCCCACACTGGCTGGCACACAGGAGTCAGGTTGGGGTCACTTCTAGTTAGTTTTCTTTGGGGGACCTTCCCAAGCTGAAGCACTGGACTCAGAACTCCAACCACAGTGAAAATCACAGGATCTGCGGTCTGATTGTGAAGTCCAGGACTGGGTCTCCATGGTTGCTGGGGCCTGTGTGGTAGATGGCATGCCTAGATGCTCATGGGGGCATGACAACCAGCTCATTGAGGCCTGCAGAGAACATCTTGCCATGGAGGGCAGAACAAATTGGACAACTCTCCCGACAAATATCTGGGCAAATTGAGACTCTAATAGAACTATTGCAGCTGATGGGCTGTGGAAGGATTTCCTCAATATTGGATTAATGAAATCAATAACATCTCAGAACTATCAGAACCATTTAAGCCCTTCCCGGAATGTGTTCCACATCGGAAAACCTGGGATAACATTGGGTGAGCTTTCTCTAGTCCAAGTTACTGGTGTGGTTGGGTTGCTGGGAGAAGCACTCTCCTTTCTCTCTCCACTTTCCCTAGATACCAGAAAAATCAAGAATATTGGAGGCTGTTGTTTCATCTAATGTCCCCCATTCCTCCACCCTTCTCACCCTATTTGGTGGTCCATACAGGCATGCGTCCCTCTCAACTGTAAACATCATAAAAATAAAATGAATTTATAGTTAAAAAAGAATGAAGTGTTGCTCCCCCCAAAAGTTAATAGACACTAAAAACATCTATTATAAAAATATTGAGGTTTTAAATCATAGCTTAAAGTGCTCTAAATTCTAAGGTTTAGTCTTAATGTATTTCATGCAATTAACTTAGCTAGGTATATAAATTTGTGGTATTGATTTACCTCTTAGATGTCAATATGTATTGGGAATCTGGAACCAAACATGATTTAAAGCCTTTTATAAAATATGAGATACTGTTATTCATTGGTTTCAAAGGAATGCATTATTATTATTGAAAACACATGATAGGGCCGCTGCTGCTAAGTTCAGTTCAAAGAACAATTGTAGTTTACCTATCCCTCTAAAGTGTCAATTTTATGCAAATTTTTTCTTTAGAGGAGAGAAATATATTTTTAATGCTAAGCCACTTGCATATACAAGGATAGAAAACCATGAAACTTTAAGATAAAATGCTAAAATAGTTAAAAAATCCCTAGATGTGACGGGAAATTTAGAATATATTCTTACTTCCTTATGGGTGCTTTTCCTTTTTTACTGCTGTTAATGCCTCTTTGTTAAAAGTAGATGAGACACAGAGAAAAAAAAATCTATATTTCAGTTATCTGATTTCTTTCTCTTCCCATTTCCTTATTAATATTTAGAATTACATATTTCAGAATTCATTGTGTCATAGTCATTCTGCCAGAGCAGGGAGCTATTTATTTATTTATTTATTTATTTTTCGCAAAGGGCCAGTTGGACATTTGCAATATCATTCATGGGCCATAATAATCCTTTATTTTGAAAGTAGTCTGGTATAGATTAATTAAATTTCGAGTCTTACTTGTGGTTGCCTTGGCAGGGACAGACCAATTCATTTTATGAGCCTTATAATGCCTGCAGGATAGATGTTCCCCAGCCCTGATAGAACAAGAAAGGCTGAGACAATTACAATACTAAGCAAGGCAAAGTTGCATGTATGTGAATTTAAGAACCTTCTCATTAATTTGCTAATAAAAAGAATAATTAATTTAGGAGTATGCAAAATCTTTCTAATGATTTATACATATATGCATATATATATTCATTTTCATGTTGGTCTGCTTATTTACATATCTACTTTTGATAAATCTAGTAAGTGTTAGGTGCATAATATGATTTTGGTATTGATTGGAGCGGTACATTTATGTATTTATCTTATTCCAGCACACGTGTGATTTTTTTTCTTTTTCCCTAGAACTCAGTTTAAGCATCTACTCTATCATTATCTATTCTTTCAAATTACTACTTCAAGCTTTATAATATTCTATGTATTGGAATCTTTCTTACACCATATCCGAATTTTATACTTTAGATATTTCTTGCTTTTAATTATTAGAAATGTTTTTTTCTGGTTAGCATCATATACACATCTCTTGCTTTCCCATCCTGCCTTTTATCTTATCACAAATTATTCGAAGTAAATTGCTGGGTGACCATATATAATTATTTTAATGCTTATGAAATTACCAATTCAAAAATGGAAAGGTTTCATTATCTTTACAGTTTTTGTAGACCTTCATTAACTGCATGCTGGTCTTTTAAAACACCAGTTTTTGCTCATTTAAAATGTAATATGTGCTTGAATTCCCGTGCAAATTTTAATCCTCTTTCTGTCAGAGGCACCTTCTGAGGGCCAGGAAAGGAAGCCCCCACCTGTCACTTGGTTATGCAGTTCTGAATATGCCTGGAAGGGAGTAGTTATTATGAAGTAATTAGCTCAAGGTAAATTTTACCAATAAGGTTTTCCTCTAATGGTTAAAATAGACCCACAAAAGCTGAGTAATTTCCTGGAAATTATAAAATAGGCAGCCATTATAAATCAAGCAGTAATGTTATAATTCTAGGAAAGATATGGCTAGCTGTATGCAATTAGAAGTGAATCTACAGAGAAACAGTGAAATCGTTAGAGTTAGCAAAAAGAGCAGAAGTCAATATAGGAACCCAAGAGAATTAGATATAAAAATGAAGAGAGTGGCCACTAAAGCTCTGACTAATATTGGATTCTATGGAATTATTCGTCATCTTTAAGTTAAGTGTGTGGATAAGTTATTTTAACCTTTGCAATTGTGGGGTTTTAAAAACATTTACTAACAGATTCACCTGTATGAATCAATGCAAACTAGATTTTCCTTGATCTAGAAGAAAGAAGTTGCTATGACCACTATTTCACAGTCATAGGATCTCCATAGAGTCCATTGCAAGAAAGGTCAGCTACTGAAACGCTGTGACTAGAATGCTAGATGCAGTCCAGACTCAGACTGCATAATATCTTAGAATTAAAAAAGAAAAATAATATAAATTAATATATTTAGCTAATATAAGTTAAGAAATCCCATGAAGACCTAAGCAGCACTGCAGGTTGCACTGAGCCCACTGGTGAATTATCTCTGGACATAATTATGATGATGAGATATACTTTGAGAGAGGAACCCATTCCTCTCTGTACATTGTTGATCCTGGGAAAAACCAGGGTGTCAGAATGCTTAGTTTCTATATGTGCATTATGGTGATTGAGTTAACTTTCTTTTTTTAAAGATTTATTTTATTTTTATTGGAAAGGCAGATATACAGAGAGGAGAGACAGAGAGGAAGATCTTCCGTCCAATAATTCACTCCCCAAGTGAGCACAACGGGCCGATACTATGCCATTCCGAAGCCAGGAGCCTCTTCCGGGTCTCCCACGTGGGTGCAGGGTCCCAAAGCTTTGGGCCGTCCTCGACTGCTTTCCCGGGCCACAGGCAGGGAGCTGGATGGGAAGCCGGGCCAGCGGGATTAGAACCGGCGCCCATATGGGATCCCGGGTGTGCAAGGCGAGGACCTTAACCACTGCACCATCGCGCTGGGCCCAATTGAGTTAACTTTCTTGTAAATTGCTATGTTCCTTTAGTTATTTAAGGAGGGAACTATCTGATTATCTATTTCAAAAGTAAGCTAGCTAAAGAAAGTGGAAGATCAAAAAACTTCAAAAATTACAGCCGCATTGTGACTGATTTATCATTTTGTTACATTGCAGACATCATCCTGTTAAAATTGGGCCACTATTCCAAGGTGGTCAGGATGACATAGATTTTTACAGTAAGTTCTCCAATTCAGTCTTAAAATGTTAGCAGAATACTGATGAGCACTTGTTGACCTCAGTGTTGATAGTGTGCTAAAAGTTACTCTTGATGCTCCAAATGACAATGATATATACTTGGCAATGGATTTTGCCAAACTGATATTGTTATTTTCTGCTGACTACATGTAGCTAGATTTTTAGTTAATCATTTTTTAACATGACAACATATTTGAATGTTTTTAATCAAAACCATCCTTAGGCTATTTTAGAATACTCTGATTAGCTCATAGAGAATATTCTAATGAAAGGCCAAATGACCAGATAACAGTATAACAAGAGAATAAAATAATTTTCTAGGAATTACACTGTATATACTTAAGTCATCCCCAGCTATTTTCCGACATTTATGGCTGGATGACTATGTTATATTAGAAAATCACCTCCATTTCATTATCCTTACGTAAAATTAGCTCTTATTTTTAAATATAATTTTTATGTTGTCCGGTTGAAAAGTAACTTGTTCAAGGTATGTTAATGCTATTTTTATTTTATATTTTCTATAAAGTATAACTTAATATCATGATGCTATATTGTTTCAAGACTAATGTAACAATATTGAGTCATAGAAATGTCCAGTGTTGTTGTTGTAAGTATTAATTTCAAGCACTGTAAATTTTATTGAAATATTGCAACCACTATATCAATGTGAAAACCCTTTTTGTTGATGAAGTTTCAAAATATTTCATAATCTCTTAGCACACATTACTATTAACCCATTTTAGTCTGATGTTCTATTTTGAAGCCATTTAAAAAATACTTCCTGGAAGTACAGTTAATTCACCATGAGACTGTCTGGATTATTTTATGCAATGTTTTATTGTAAGGATGGTTTTATTATCTCTCATAATTATTAAAGTTACATTTATTCTTATAATTTTAATCAATGTGATCCATATGCAGTGGAAATAAGATCTAATTCTTTAGTTAAGGTGGTCAACTTAATGAAAGCGCTGCATCTTGCTTTGAATTTAAACATATATGAAATAAAACATTACATAGGAAGGTAACTACTGAAATGTGTGAAGCATTTTAATTTTAAAATGTCACAATTATATGGTGATTTCAAGTGCTTTTCCACCCTGTGAAATATCTCTAAAAATGTCAGGTAATGAGTAGGATGAAAGTGAAAATATCCTAGTAAATATTTATGGAAAAGTTGAATTTGTTTCACAATGACTTGGTAAAATTGTGAATAATATTTGTGTTCCAATCAGTATCAAATTAATTTTTGCTGCTTGTAATTTTATGTAAGTTAAATAAAAATAACTTTCTGCAGAGCTACAAGAAAACTATTATTTTGAGATTCAGAATACAATGGATGTGTCAGTGAAAATTTCTCTTCAGGGAAATTGCCTTATAAGAGCCGTGATTTTATAAGATGGTTCTGGCTCATTAGCTGGGCACAAAAGTCAAGATAGGAAATGTCAAGCCTTAAATCTGTTAAGATGCTGATAATGGAAACTGATAGTAGAAATAGTGGGAAAGAAAATGGGACAAGATTTGGCTACCAATTGGCTTGTGAGTGGAAATAGCAAGACATCTTTTTCTCTATGATACAGGAAGCATCACTGAGTATAAACTAAGATAAAAATACAGATTCAGGACCATATCAAATGAGCAGAGATTCAACTGAGTAAAAACAAAATTGGAGTAATTTTTCCTTTGAAAATACGATTGGTATTTAAAGTCATGTAATTTCATTAATATGTGATTGAACAGATGTGAAGGAAGAAGATCTAATGGTATAAAAAAAGCAGAATAAAAAATAGGCATAGCATATGATTAGAAATATTGAGGGCAGTGAGAAGAAAATCTACTCATAATGCTTTTTTAGATAGAGAAACGAGAGTAAAGATGTGAAGGAAGCTAAGATGAGGTATTTTTAGGTAGACTGAAACTACATTGATTTTAGTGGGTGTTTGAGCGGTCAATGAAAAAATGTTGGATAGGCAAAGTATAGACGAGAGCAGAGAAGAAGAGATGATAGAGACAGGTGTAATATATTACTTCCCTGACGCATCTGCAAAAGTAAATAAATAAAATGGAATAACAGGTCATAGCCATTGATTATTTATTGTACTTTTTGGTTATTTTGAGTTGAGGCAGCATATGCTTTGGCAAAAGGAACAAAACCTATCAGGAGGAGTGGGAAGAAAGAACAGAAGGGAGGAGTACAGAATGGCAAGATGTCCCATGCATCTTCTTTTGGTATTTCCAAATCTACACTCAAACTGGATACTTCTTCGTAGCAAGAACATTTGATAACTTGTTTGGACTGCTTCTGGGGATCAGATGAGGACCCAGGATAGTCCTGGAATTCGGTGGAACTGAAACCACATATGTGTATACATACGCACATATATATATATATGTGTGTGTGTGTGTGTGTGTATTTTTTCTAGCTCCCTCTTTGTTAGTTTTTCAACCAGTTAGGCTAAATCTCCTGAAGACCTTAGCCTTGGTCTGACTATCCTCCATATGTGTTTAACTCTGTTGTTCTAGCCCACACTCAGCACAATTAAAGGCTACAACTTAAACATCAGCATCATTATCCACATTTTTTATAGTTACTTTCAAAAACATTACTTAACTTCACCAGCTTTCGAACGGTCATGTGTTTCCCATTTTGGTGTTAAAATAATGTTTATGATAAAGTGAAACTAAAAGAGTGTTCAGTAGATCTTCAAAAATATTGAGTAAAGAGAAAGAGTGTGTGGATTCTGGATAAAAAACATAACTAAAAGAAGGTGTAAAGCTTTATTTGGAGAAATTTATTAGATACCTACCAGATGTTTTTTTCCTTGTATTTAGGATTTTCTTCATCAGAATCCAATTCTGTTATCTTTACATTTATTTAGATACTTTTCTAATTTCAAATTTGCTATTTAAGTCTTTTATGTTTTTGTTTTGTTTTTAATCATTCCCCTTTGTATCCATAGCACTGTGTTTTTAAAGAAAATGATAAAATTTGGATAAGTTAATAAATCACCATATTTATCACCTGGGACGCACTTCCTCCAGCCATATGGATATTCATTCTAATATGTGTTTTGACCAAATTGTCATAAATTGCATCAGAAGTGAATCAAGTTATAAGTATACATTTGATTATGAAGCAAATATTTACCAGATACTGAAGTGATCATAAAAATAAGACAGAAATGTCTCTGAACCTCTAAAACTTTCAGTCTGCTGAGTGGCAAAGATTAAGTAATGGAGCTATATTTAAGGTAATTTAGTGAGCATTGAATTCAGTGAAGAGAACACAGGGCACTGTAGTTGTCAAGGAACATTTCTATTTTATTGGAGCTGAGAGGTAAAAGAAAATAAAGGGTAGATGGAAAAAGAGGTAGTAAAAGGTCATATACAAGAAGATCTCAGTATGGCAGTTGGAAGATTGGTAAGGACTACATCAAGGTGGCTGGAGTTCAGGTGACATACATAGGCAGTGTAGTACCAGGACACTGAGCTCTTTATGTCCATAAAAGTTGGGTTGAAATTGAATCACCATGTCCAGGAAGTTTCTGAACAAATATTGTGGTGACATTATTATTGTTATTATTATTGTTGTTATTATTATTATCATCATTATTAGTTAATTGTTAAAGGCATCCCTGTTGGTGCTGGAAGAAGTATATATTGGATACTGCCAATACAATTTGTAATGGAATCAGTCATAGGGGCATTTGAATTCTCATTATTGCAAAGCGTGACATTTTCTTATTTAGCCTCAAAACACCCTGTGCTTTAGCCACTGACATTAGATCCAATTTGGAGATGAAGCTACCCAGAGGAATCAAGCAAGCTGTTCTGTGTGACATGATTAGGATGAGGTAGAGGGCAAGTTCAAACTCAAGCAGTCTGACCCTACAACATTCATTACTGCACTGTGCTCCTAATTATGGAAATGTATATTCATTAGAGTTGGCTTTTAACCCAACAACCAATACTGAAGTCTTCAAAAATAATCTTTTATCATAGCAAAACCTGTGTCAGTGGGCGGAGGTGGAAAATACTAAAAACATTAATAACAATAAGAGATAACACAATAAATTACCCACCAGACCTCAAAAAATTTCAGGACAAGCTGTTCACCTACAAAAGCTTCCCTTTGGCTCTGTTTAAGCCAGGTCTTACGTATCTCAAGTCTATGTTTTTTTTCCTTGAGAACATTTATTTTAAGCCATTTTCAAATTCAGAATGCTAGATTATTTGAACAATTTTTAATATGGAAATTTTAGTGATCTCATTGCTTAGAAAGTTCAATGTAGAATTCTAAAGATTAAAAATATAACACTGCTACAATGACTCTTCAGCTCAGAATTTTCCTTTTTAAAGCACGTCCAAAAATAAAACAGATTTGGATGAGGCTTACAAAGCATCAGTGTTCTGGTAACACAAATGGCAAGTGAAAATGTGGCAGTGACTAACACAAGTTCATTACAGATGGCAATAAGCAGTTTGTAATCACCTCTGGCCAGGAAATATGCTGCCATACAAAATGAGAATGTCCCATAAATGCAGAGTACTAAAAGCTTAAAGACACATTTATAAAGTTAATTAAATGACCAAAAATATGTCTATTTCTTTTGCCCTTCTAAGTTTAATAATGTGGGTCTAGCTGTCTGTTCTTTGAGCCTAAGGAGTAATTCACAAGTGTGGTAATAACTGGGTTGTATGCTACCTAGCTCCTTCTTTCTTTACCTGGGCAAGACAATGCTGGGGAATTTTTCTGAAATGCCATCTTTTTCCCGAAACATGAATAAGAGAAAAGAGCTTTGAAGTTTAGACATAAATGTGTTCCCTAATTAGAGAAAAGTTCATTTTTCAACAAGAAAAAGTATAACCTTGTGCTGTATTTATTATACGTAAATACTCATTGAAAGCGCGGTAGTATAATTCATTAAGACTCTCTGACAAATATGGATTTATCTTTCTTACCAAGCTTAAAGCGATTTGTGATTTCATACAATAGCTGGATCTGTTTTATTGACCGAGTCCTAGAACTTTATACTGGCCTTTAACAAAATAACTTCCACCAATTTTTCATGCCTTTTGACAGATTGCTCCCATTTCCCTCTGTTAGGCCTTCTCTGCAGAAGCCACAAGACAATTATTAAGTGTCATCAAGATTGAAGAGTGGGATATATACTTTTATTCAGTTTGAAACGCCTAATGCTCAGAGGCTTTGGAAATTTTTGTTTTCAAATTAGGTGCTCAGAAAATCTTATGTTGGATTATTCTAAAAAATGCATTTAGTAATTAATGAGTAAAATTAAATGATAATTCAGAATACTATTTGATTTAACAATACATTCAATTCAAGTATGGGTTTTGAATAGTGCTAAAGCTGTAGAAAAATAATAGAAGTAAAGCATGTAGTATTTAAAATGCGTTATTTTCCTTAAGAAGCAGCATTTACAAATATCAGAGATCACTTTTAGGAAAAATATCATTCAGTTTTTATTTATTGGGACAAATATGTTTTCAGTGTTTTTTATACAGATAATAATGCTGTCTTAATCAAATCACATTGAAAAATTATGTTTTCAGTTGGAGATAAAAAACAGAAAAAAATTCAGCATGATGAAATCCTCTCTAAATATGAAATAAATGCTGCTCGAAAAAGGTCAAGGTATTACAATTAATTCATTTCCTTTACATTCCAAACTATTCCATAACTTTATTAAAAAAATAGAAATTCAAGTGAATGTAACATTTGGGTTGAAGAAAATAAGATTTGATTTTTGAAAGATTATTATGGTGTCCCGTTTTCAATAAATGAACACATTCTGTTAAGTGTTCACATTCTTTGAGAAAATCTTTTCTGTGTTCATTTCCATTGTTCCTTTTTCAGTGACCGTTTTCTGCCAGAGTTCAGCAAAACCCCAGAAAAGATTTATAAGACATCATATAGGAATAGATAAAACTATTTCTGAATGATTAGTCTTTTGTGAAAACCCTTATTTGATTGTGAAGTTCAGTCAAAAACTGGAGTGAAATTCAAAACTCTTTGAAGCATGAATGAAACTGCTATGTCAGCTGCTCAGTGGTGCCCAGTGGCAGAAAGCCCTGAACGGATATAATAGAAGAATGAGACCTTGGGTATGGAGCTTGTGTTTTTCTCCTGCAGCAAAAGTAATAGCTGTAAAACTTCAGAAAATGAAAAGTTAAAATCATATTTTGGAAGTATTTTGGTAAATAATGTAAATGCTGTTAGCATCTTAAGGAAAGCTTACGTTAATCTACAGTGGTCCTCTATAGCACTTGCATATTGTTATTTCGATTTCTTAAGAGCTTATTTTCTTCTAGATTGTTTTACATCTCCCTTCTCATGTGTTTTCTCTTCCTTTCTTCACTTCTTCCTCCATATGAGCTCTGAATATTTTTTTTTTCAAAAACATGCCGTTGCTTTTTATTTATCTCAAAGACACACATCTTCACTCCAAGCTTCTATTTTGTCTGGAATGTATGAAAGCAAACTGATGCCATCTAATGTGGGATAAATTGTACTGTGTTATCTTGAAGTTACAATTTCTTTCCTTCATTTTCTTAAAGCCTGGGATTTCTGGGGCACAGCAGTAAAGCTTAAATGAAGTGGAGCTGTCCTAGTACTTTGTTATTTTTTTCTAAAATAGGGCTATATTTCCAGTATCACAACCCACTCTTTAATCCTGTGGTTTTACTTACGGGACATTTTGTCGAAAGTGACCTGAACTCTTTTCCAACTACTTTTGGGCATGAGAACATTTGAAATGAATTTTGCTTGGAGTTTTGCGTCCCTGGAATTGCCACACACATGGATAAGCCAACTGTGTCTTGGCAATAGTTACCTCTAGCAATCAGTGCATTTGGCCTGCTCATTGGTTCTGTTATTTTATTTTATTTTATTTTATTTTATTTTATTTTATTTTTTACAAAAGTAGCTCTTCATGTGGTAGGCTTTATAGAATTTGTTAATGCATGGATAAATAAGTCTAATTATATAATTTGTGTTAGGCAGGCATACACAACATGGACAGTTTTATAAGTGATATAGTCATTTTTATCCATATATTTATCATTTTTATTTTAATTATTGACAGATTAAGATAGAATGAGAAGTAAAAGCAATGCTTGTTGGCCTCTTACAGTCTCTAACTTGCCCTTCATAGTTTGGGTAGTGTTCTGGAGGCCAGGGAGCTATGAATACTCCTCAAGTCTGTTTAAGTTCTCAGAATTTGTCAGAGCTTCTACTCACAAAATCTTTCCCTTGGCTTTTGCTGTTATTTACTGTCCTTCCAACTTATAAAATTAAAAGATATCATTGAGCATAATTTTTTTCCCTTGATTCTATTTGAACGGTCATGAGAAAAATAGAAGGAGCTGAATGCTATATAAACTCAGAGGATTTGGTTTATTTTTCCTGTTATATTAGGTGAGTTTAAAATTTCATGTACAGGGCCCGGCACCATGGCCTAGTGGCTAAAGTCCTCACCTTGAACTCACCTGGGATCCCGTATGGGCGCTATTTCTAATTCCTGCAACCCCACTTCCCATGCAGCTCCCTGCCTGTAGCTTGGGAAAGCACTCCAGGACAGCAACAAGCCTTGGGACCCCGCACCCACGTGGGAGACCCAGAAGAGCTTCCTGGCTCCTGCTTTCGGATTGGTGCAGTACCGGCCGTTGAGGACGCTTGGGGAGTGAACCATGGGACAGAAGATCTTCCTCTCTGTCTCTCCTCCTCTCTCTATATCTGACTTTGTAATAAAAATAAATACATCTTTAAATTTTTTTTCATGTACAATTTAATTAAAAGAAGTATGGTCCAATGCTGTGGCACACTTTCTCCCATGTTGGAGCCTGTTGGAGCTCTTGCTACTCCACCTTCAAATCAGCTCCCTATTAATGAACCTAAGAAAACAGCAGAATGTGGGCCCAGTGCTTTAGTCCCTGCCACCCATGTGGGAGATCCAGATGAATCTCCTTGACTCCTAGCCTTGCCCTCACGCAGCTGTACCTGTTGCAGCTCTTTGGGGCATGTCTGTTGCCTTCTCTCTCCGCAACTCTGACCTCCTTAAGATTGTTTGATGAGCGGATGAAGAGACCTGGGATGGTGTATGGTTTTTGCTAAAGCTGTGAGAAACTTAAAAATCTCTCTCCATGACCAGATTTTTTCATTCTTTGGTCATGTGGAATATCAATAAGCAAATTACTAGAGCTTCTGAAAGCTGTATTCATCACCTTTGTTCGTGGCCAGTCTGCTATTGCTTTGAGCCATATCCACCTCTGGCTTTGATCCTGCTGTCTTTAGGATCATATTCAGAAACAGATGTTTAATCTCCTGTTCCATTTCTTTGAAGAAATGCTTCGGGATTCTGATCCTGTTTCTTTAAACCGTTTTCTTTTGAAAACTTTGCTCTTGTCTGCAGCTGATATGGACACAACGATCTTGGAACCCAAAAAAGCAGAAGGACTGTTCCACTCTAATTTTCAGTTAAAATCAGGTCACTTTAAACAGCCAGATTGTTGACCTTGGTGTCTGCTGCTCTCAATCCTGTTTAGTTATAGAATTATCCAGATTATTTCTTTCTTTAACAATTAATGTGGATGATCTGCTACTTTAGATTTCACCTCAACATCATCTCATTCCTTTTATTAACTGTTTAACTGCTGATTTCTTTCGGGGCATGGTTTGCACAAACTCTTTCTAAAGTATTAGTGATTCATCATTCTTCCACAATGTCCCACTATAAATTGAATTTTGTGTTCATGTTCAATTATAACAAAATTCATGTTGTCTCATTAGGGGCTTTTTCTTTGTTCTTTTTGTTACTGTTGCTTGTTCATTTCAAAGATTTATTTATTTATTTATTTGAAAGATGGAGTTACAGGAAGAGAGAGACAGGTAAAGGGGATATATCTTATTCCCTAAATGGCTGCATTCACTGCAACTAAGCTGACCTGAAGCAAGAAACCTAGTGTTTCTTCCTGATCTCCCAAGTGATGTGGGGCCAAGGGCTTGAGTCATTCTCTGCTGCCTTCAAGGACATAATCGGGGACCTGGGTTAGAAATGGAGCAGCTAGGTCTCAAATCAGTGAGAATACGGCCTGGTGGTTCTCCAACCTACTAGCCGCGCCACCAGATGGGCTCTTTTCAAATACATGTTTTATCCTCCTTAGTGCCTATGAATATAGCCAATTCACACCTATTATTAAAAATCATCATACGTTTTTGGATGTAAAAATTTGGACATTTTAAAAAAATTTTTGATAAATATGTATTTAACCCTATTTTATGAACTATCAAAAAGTGCTATCTAAAATAACCTAGTAATCTTAGAGATTTGTTTATTTTTTCTAACTTGGGGATTATCTTGAAGTATTTTAATATAAAAATAATGTTTAATGTATTTTGTAGATACCAATTCTAAAAGATTCCTCTGCCCCCTCCCTTCCCTGCTCAAGTCTCCCACATCCTTTTCTTTCTTTCTTGTCCCTTTAGTACTTGTAATGATAAATTTTCAATCTAATCCATATTCAAAAGCTTAATGTGCCACTAACAATGCTGATTAGCAAGTAAAAAGGGAAAGACCTTGTATTGCGGAATATAGTCAAGGGGTATAAACAGTAATCAAATTATAAGATTTCAGCTTTCTCCTTCTAGTGTGTATTCTATATTATCTGATACATGTCAGATAAAATATATTTGTCATTTTGGTGACTGAATTATTTAAGCATAGTCTCTCATTGAATCAAATTTGTTGCAAAAGACACAGTTTCATTTCTTTTATGGCTAAGAGTATTCGTTCATGTTTGTGTGTGTGTATGCACATACATATATATATATGTATATAGATGACAGTTTATCAGATCATCAGTTATTGGATCTCTGCATTGATTCGGGCTGCTGTACACATAGCATTACAAGATACACTTTCTTGTGCTGATTTCATTTCTCTTCAGTAAATTCCTAGAAATGTAATGATTGGATTATATTAGAAATCTATTTTCAGATCTCTGAGGATTCTGCATATTCTCTTTCACAATGCTTGTACTAGTTTATATTCCCATCAACAGTATATTGCTTAATAAGGTACCTTTTCCCACAGTCTCACTGGCAATTTATTCATTTATTTATTTTGAGTTTTGGGGATGAAAGCCATTCTATCTGATATAAGATGGAACCATGTTGTGTTTTTGTGTGTGTGTTTGTGGGTGTGTGCATTTCCTATGTATTCATGATCCTGAATATTTTTTTTCTGTGTCTTTTGGCCATTTGTACTTCATCCTTAGAAAAATGTCCATTCATGTCATTTGTCCATTTCTCAACTGGATTGTTTTGTTACTGAATTTTTTGAGCTCCTTATATATTCTATATACTCCTTCTATATTCTAGCTACTTTATTGGATGTACAATTTGCAAACATTTTCTCCAATTTTGTTGGTTTCTTCTTCAGTTTGTTGAGTATTTCCTTTGCTGTGCAAAAACTTGCTAGAAATTCTTGCAAAGCTTTTCATGATACTTTTTTCCATGAACATTTTCAATTTATATAAAGAGAATACATTTCATGTATTTCATAGATACTTAATTCTAAGAAGAAAACCATAATTTCTTTTGTTAATTTTCTTTGCTTCTTTCCTCCTCTCTGCCTTTCTTCTTCCCTTTATTTCTTCCTTTTTTTCTATTTTTCTTTTACTTTTTGAAATAACACACTTTGAATTTATTTATAATCGCAAACACATTAACCATAATATTTCACAATTAAAACATTTTTGTTTCTAATTTATAACTGCTGCTGGTTTTTACTGAATAATTATTGTATTCTGTGCATTTTTAAAATATTTACTTTTATTTGAAAGATAAAGTCACAGAGGGAAGGTGGGATATACAGAGTTCTTTCATCTGCTATTTCACTTCTGAAATGGTACCAATTGCCAGAGCTGAGCCAATCCAAAGCTAGGAGCTTCCTTTGGGCTCCCACCTTGGCTCAGGGGCCCAAGGACTGGAATCTTCTCTGCTGCCTTCCCAAGCTGTATTTAGTGAGCTTGATTGGAAACAAACAAGCCAGGACAAAAGCCAGTACCAATATTGGATGCTGGCTACATAGGTGGAAGATAAGCTTGCTTGGTCATAGCTCTGGCCCCATATTTTGTGTAATATATTAACTAATGGCTTCAAGGGATTCCAAGGGTTTATTCTGTTCTTCTGAAGTTTCCCAGATAATAGGAGGAATACCAGAATTTAAAATAGGAAGTAAGTTATAGAGGTATATTATATAAAATTTCTTATGCCTTCTGAATCTTATCATGTCCTATACTTTACCAAATGGATTACATCAGAGAAGGAGAAATGAATATTTCATGTTCTAAACTATCTGAGCAAGATCACCTTGTCTTTCCTTCTTTCACTTTTCTGGAAACATACTCATTTCAAAGAAGTGTAGGTACTAATCTAAACAAGACTACTTCTAACTTCACATTAATATTCTTAGATGTTTAAATGGACTAATGATCAGAGTATACTAAATAATTGGCAAGTAGAAGCTGCAAAATAAATAAAATTCTAATTAGACTTCCTGAAGGGCTTAATCTGTGCCAAACTCACCTAGGAATACTAATACCCCAAAGCTGACTTATTAATGCTAATTATGATGTATTAGTTAACAGCAGGGGCACTAATAAGAATAGAGCAACATTAAGCAAATAGGACTCAGGAAAGATGGTATCAGATACAGAGTGAAGGTTCACTTCACCATGTTTAATCCTCTGAATCTTCAATCTTACTCTTGGGGTCTTGGCTTTACTGTTAGTACTGGAAAATACATAGGAACACTCCTTAGCTTCTAAACCAGTTTGCTCCCAGTTAATTTTCTCATATAATTTAGAACAAGTAGCATGGCAAGGCACTGCAGAAGGAGGTCTCAACACTTTTAATCCAAACATTAACAGAATATTTAACAAGAAACAAATCAGCAAGAATGTTATTGCATATTCGCAGGATATAAGGATTAAAAGAATGAAGACAATATGTACAATTTCACCACATTGACCATCGAGCCACTAGTTAGCAATCAAAGGACTACAAAAGCCTGTAAGTGGAAAAATTGATTTTTGTGTTCAAGCTTTACTGTTTGAAATGTGAATGTGTCCTGGTGGGTGGATAAACGGCTGAATATTAATCATCATTTGCTGCCTGGCAACGTTTCCCAGCTTCCTTGGCTGTGATGGATACTTTGGTTAGCTTGTTGCAAGATTGGCAGCTGCTCTTGAAGAAGCACCCGTGCATCATTTTTGCTGCCTAAGGAAAAGTTTTACTTTTCCGAGTTCATCTCTTTTACTCAAAACACTTAAAGCAAAACCCACTGACTAATGCCTTGTGTTTCTATCTCATTTACCAGGCTTCAGCTTCACACTGTAGGATGTCTCAGTATGGCTTATTATTTCTTGGCTTCCGTTGCCTCAAGCAAAATGTAGCCAAAGCTTAATAACATTTCCAGTCAGCTTCTCACTAGTCTTATTATTTATTTTAATGTATTGATTATGCTTATAGCTACAGCACCATACCTTGCCTGTTGTAAGTACTCAGACAGAATTTTGCTTTTTAGAGAATGAGAGAAATTAGTGTAGGTGTTTAATGGTTATTTTATTATAGAATAATTAAATATTAGAAACCAAATCTTTCCTGCACGTGTGTTCACAGATTGTAAGGTTGAGTGTAAGGAAGAATATTGATTCAGTGGGAGAATACTAATGATAAAATCCTCAGATTCCCAGTTGTTTCTTAGTAGCTGACAAAAATTAAGATTTTTGCTTTGTACTTGGCATTATTTCCAAAAAAAAAAAAAGAAAGTCTTGTAGGATTCTACAGAATTTATTGCCATGATCATCTAGTCTTATTTTAGCTTATACTTTACATTGGAGATTTTTAGGTAAATAAAGTGAAATTAATCATAGCACTGTGAAGAAATTACATTCAGCTCAGTAGCCATGAAAGCTACTTAGAATTTCCTAAAATGTGAAGAAATATTTTTAATCAAGATTGCTACTTAAGAATACTTTCAAAATCCAGACAGCAAATGATAACAACAATTTTAAATTTAGAAGAGTTGCAGTTCTTTATCAAAGTCGTGAATTAAGAATAATAAAATTTGTTTCATGCTACATGGAAAGAGACAAAACAGGACTAAGTCTGAGTTAAAATCATACTCATATAAGCACAAAAGTAGAATGTGAAATGCTAATGTAATATACAAAAATATACAAAAACACGTGAGTGTTTAAGAATAATATGACTATTTTTCTCTGTTAGCATTGTCTACCCCAACAACAGAAAACATATGTGGAATAGGTATAATTTTTGAAAGATGAAAACATTGATTCCATACAGGATGCTACAAAATGTTCCTGAAATATATTTGAAATATAAGCTTATCTTAGGATAATAATTTCTTCGAAACTATATTTGATGAAAGAATTGTACACTGACTTAAATGGGTTTCTTATTAAAATAGCCTGATTTTAGCACCATTTCTCTATGAATTTTTATGAGTACCTTTATATTACATATACCTGAAAAAAAACATACTCATGCATAAGTATACATTTGTTTGTTTCTAGACAAGCACAGATGTACACTAAATTCAATTATGCTTCAAGGTAAAGTATTGGTTACTCAACATTTCTTTTTTTGTTTGTTTGTTTATCTGTTTTGTTTTTTTAAGATTTCTTTGCATCTTTGAGCTCTTGATACAATCACTCACAAGCCTAATCTGCCAGGCAAATCTTTCCTGACACTTACTTCCCAGAAGCAGTACCACAGTTTCACTCATCTCAGAGATTACCCCTAGAATTGAAAGCTCCTGTAATGTTGGCAATTATAAATCATGACCTTCTAATCCGTTTATGCCTATGAAATTAGATCTCCTGTATTATAGGGTATTTTCAGATGACTTTTTGGAGGATATCAACACTGATTAATACAAATACTTTTCCTTCAGGAATTGCTGATGAAGTAGATCTTATTTTAAGGATTATGGGTGGTGCGTTAATTTCCTATTGCTGCTTTAATAAATTATCACCAACTTGGAGGCTGAAAATATCACCCTGTCCTGGTTCTTCCTGGAAGCAGCAGGTGCTGCGCTGTAGACTGGTCCAGTCCAGCCCACCCCCAGACTTGGTCCACACAAATGGCAATGGATGCTGCAGCCTGGTTGGATAGTCTGTAAAACAACTGACAGATACTGTTCTACTGTATTAGGGTCATGAACAACAGGCTTAGTAACTGTATCATGCTGGAAAATCTGAAGTCATCTTGATCAATAGATGCAATGTGTGATAATGGACCAGGGAAAGAGAAGTAGTGAAAAACTACGTGAAAGATTAGTGTTGTCTGTAGTGTAGTTAGCAGCTTGAATCAATGTAACTATTAATTTATTTATAAATAATAAATTATATAAAATTCTAAAATAGGGCTGAGAGAAGCTGAATTTGCTTTACAATGTTTGCAGCTTTTATGTAAATTGAAAATCCTTTCTAATGTTAAAACTTCCTTCTCTAACACTGCCAAGATACCTAATCGGTAAGGTTAACCAACTTCTCCAGGTCTCTTTAAATTTCTAAGGTTGTTGCTCCTAGCTACTTCAAGGTCAATGTCATTTTGATGATTTTTTGTATCATCATTATTTGTTTTTTGCCACTTTGTGAGTAGGTGTGACATCAACATCTTGGAAGCTATTTTATTTTTTTCTGGCAATTATCCTTGTTTAGATTTACTGTGCATATATTTATGTTGGATATTACTCATAAAGGCATCTTCTTTGTTTGCAACTCTGGAATATAGTATGTATATGGTATACAGCTATTGTGGATTATTCTGTTCTAGAAGTTTTTGTGGCCTAGTTACAAACCAGGATTTTTGTTTGTGTTGTTTTTTGGTTTACCTTGTAAGTGTGTTAGCTTAATAAATGATTTGGTTTGTCTTATTTACATTACTAGTCTCAAAGATCAGCTATTCTGTATCCTGCAATTACATCATAGCTTCTTATTCCATGTGGTAGAAAAACAGAATAAACAAGTAAGAATTTTAAAGATAATAAACAATATTCAAATACTGTGCTGTCTTACACTAAAGCTTGAATTACAAATTTTTTTAGGCATGGTTTATGCATAATTCATTCTTTGCTGGTTCATTATTAATACAATGTTAGCTTATTAGCTAATGATCAAACCAAGTCCTGACATTGCCACTTCTAAATTCACTGGAATACAACTTTTTTGAAAGATTATTTATTTTAAAAATAGAACTAGAGAGCAAGAGCAAGCGAGAGAGATTGATTCCATCTGCCTGTTCATCCCCCAAATGACCAACACACAAAGTTGGGCCCATTACAATTACAGGAATCAGGAACTCCATCCATCTGGGTCTCTCACATGGATGGCTTGGGCTGGAGTACTTGGGTCATCTTCTGCTGCTTCTCCAGGTATCCCCCCAGGAACCTGGATTTTAAGCAGAGTTGAGATTCACACCCACTATGGAATGACCAACCTCTCAAGCAACAGTTTAACTCATTGCACTGCAATGCCAAACCCAGAATATACTTTTTGTATAACTCTTAAACTTAGGATCTATAACTATAAAATGAAGATGTAAAATTATTTGATGCAGTAGTCTTAAAAAAAACAGATTATTTTTCTGGGCCTTTAATCCCTTCATATGAAGGGTAGCTGGAAGTGTACTCAGATGACCTGATTCTCACTAGAACCTCTGCCTCTGAAGCTCACAGACTCAACATCCCTGAATTAGGCGGGCCTATGGACACAGGCCAGGCATCCCAGGCCATGCAGGAACCCCTGTCCCTGGGCTTATGGACCCAGTATCTACCATGCAGGTGTGTCTAAAGGATTCCTGTTTGCTTTTAAAAGTTAATTTTCTCACTGAGCATCTTTGCCTTTAAAGTTGAAGATGAAGCAATTTATACAGTAGTTTCTTCTAAGATTTTTCCTATTCTGGCTGATTTTTTCATTCTATGGGTTAGCCTGTCACAGAGACTGGGGAGATTCCAAATATAGACTAATTCCACAAAAGGATGAATAGTTTTGCTTTTTGGGAAGGCAAGTTCACATTTATGACAGGTTTTCATCCTAAGCTATTTTTGCCTGTGTGTATGTGTGCATGTGAGTTTTTTACACTAAGACAATGGAGTGAGTATTCATAACATCAAAGGAAAGTTTGAAACGATGCACTGGCAACCAAAAAAGAATTGCAAAGAAGAAAATTAGAAATGATAGTTATTATTATAACATGACCAAATACAACTTATATTAGAAATTTGTTATTCTGAAATCTGTTATTATTTTGCTTAAAGTTGATCTGTTTTAACAGTTCTAACAAGTGAATAAAGGCAATGGAGTTACTTATGATAACAGATTTAGTAAACCATTTGAAGTTCATGGTTCAGTTCGCTAAGGAACCTCTAGTGTCCTGGTATAGAATGAGCATCGTCTTCTCTGCATACTTTCGAAATGGCTTGTGATCAGATCAAACATGCAGATCTTTTTTTTTTCAAAGATTTATTTTTATTATTTTTTCATTGGAGAGGCGGATATACAGAGAGGAGAGACAGAGAGGAAGATCTTCCGTCCGATGATTCACTCCCCAAGTGAGCACAACGGCCGATACTATGCTGATCCAAAGCCAGGAGCCTCTTCCGGGTCTCCCACGCGGGTGCAGGGTCCCAAAGCTTTGGGCCATCCGGGACTGCTTTCCCGGGCCACGGCAGAGAGCTGGAAGGGAAGCGGGTCTGCCGGGATAGAACCGGCGCCCATATGGGATCCTGGGGCATGCAAGGTGAAGACCTTAACCACTTGCGCCACCGTGCCGGGCCCAAACATGCAGATCTTTAAATCTTCCATAAAATTGGCTCAAGGTCAACCCTATATCATGGGTAGAATTTATGGTTAATATATTATGTATAAAACTCATTTTGATAAAATGCCCCAGGCCATTTGGCACTACTCTGAAGGATCAAATGTATTGTTGACACACATATACCGTATACCCTCCAAAGTTCAAATTGTAACCTACAGTAAATAGTTTATACCGATTTTCTCAATATTAGGAAGTCAGTTTGAATCTCACATGTAAAATGTAATATCCATTATTAAGTATCTAATACAGAAAGATTGAAATGATAACTGTTAATGTGAACAGCTTCCCTCCTCCTTCATTCTTTCAACTCCTAACCTTTTATTGTCTGTTTTTCCTGTGGTAAAGGCATTTCATAACTCCCTAAAGCCTGAGAACAATTTATAAATAGGAGCTAAAAGTCAGCTGAATTCAGTTGTAAGACATGAAACAATTGACCCAGGACTTGTTGTTTTTCTTATTAGTTTCTGTAAAACTAAGACAAGGACATTTTCTTGGCTTCTATTTAGCAATATGCAAAAACATGAATCTTTTAAAATGGAAGAAGAAACACAGAAGGCAAGCTTGTATTTCACTATGAAATCCCAGAAAGTTAACAAGAGACAAGTTCTTAATCAGCTTCCCTTGTTGATGCTACAGGATCAATTTGTTGATATTTGTCATACTTGTTGGCAAAAATAAACCCGAGAGTGGGGGAGAAGGAATCAGAGGGCAGAGACTGAAGAACATCAGTGGCCTTACAATTTGCTCTTTGTTCTCTCACTTTTTTATTTGAAAATTTTAGTACAGTATATGGCTGTTTCAATAACTGTAGTACAAAGCACATCTGTGAAAAATGGTTTAGCATGCATGCCTCTACAAAGCCATATATTAAATCACAGGTATATCATCAACTCATGAATATCTCTTAGAGTTAACTTGTAACTACTGAGAACACATGGTGGGGGGAGATGCTGAATAATTTATAGTGCAAAAGAAGCAAAAAAATTTGACCTGCTGGGAGTTCCTCATTAGGTGTCCAGAGTTCTATTGGCTATGATTTCCTAATTTAGTTATTCATTGTTTAGCATGTGTTTTGAGCCATAAAGATTACATTCTCCTTATCATATTGAAAAATTCATACTGTGTAATCTAGTTTTCCATATATTTTCACTTGTCAGGCTTCCAAGCCATAGATCAGGGTTGGGAAACATTTGTCTTGCATGTAAGGCCAGGTAAATCATTTGATATGGCCTTGTCAAGGCAGCTAGAGGCAAGATTCAAAATTCAGTGCACATATAGCAGGCTAATTTTTAAGTTGATAATTGCTGTGTCCTGTGAATGATGTCAGAAATATCTAAATGACACCTGACAGAAAAATCTTCCCATCCCTGCTTCAGACAGACATTCTTCAGATCAGATTTACTCTTTAAAGTTGAAAGATTGCAGGGGGGAGAGCAAGTGAGAGCAAAAGTGTGTGTGTGTGTGTGTGTGTGTGTGTGAGAGAGAGAGAGAGAGAGAAAGAGAATGAATTAGGAAGAGAGACTCATCTTCATCTGCTGGTTTGTGCCCTGAATGCTCAACATGGCCAGAGCTGAATCAGATAGGAGCCAAGAAATAGAACTGCATTTGGACCTTCTTCAGCTACTTTCTCAGGTTCATTAGTGGGAGGGAACTGGATTGGAAGTGGAGCAACCAGAACTTGATCTGATCTTGTATTAGATGTTTGCATTACAGGCAGTGCCTCAACCCACTACTTTAAGGTGCTGGTCTTAGATCTCTTTATTACCAAGAGGCTAAGTTCTGTTAACTTCTCTCTATAAAGTTATTATCTAGAAGAAGACTGGTTATAAGATTAGCCAGATTTTGTTCAAAAGTTATTAAGCGTCTTAAGATGGAAACAGCAAAGCATTTAAAATCATGGAATGCTCTCGGATTGCATGGGAAGCGCATTCATGGGACATCTATGAACCTAGCACTCCCATGATAATGACTACTGTTCATGAAGGTCATTTGGAAATCAGAAAGGCCATTGCACACAAGGAAATCCTTATATTTAATATTTTAAATTCTGAGCCCAGCGTAGTAGCCCAGCAGCACAGTCCTTGCCTTGTATGCTCCAGGATCCCATATCGTCGCTCGTTCAGCTGCTCCACTTTCCTTTCAACTCCATGTTTGTGCCTGGGAAAGCAGAGGAGGATGGTCCAAAGCCTTGGGACCCAGCACCCATGTGGGACTCCTGGAAGAAGCTCCTGGATCCTGGCTTCAGATTGGCTGAGTTCTGGTCATTGGGAAATTGGGGAGTGAACCAATGGATGGAAGATCTTTCGTTCTGTCTCTCCTTCTCTCTGTAAATCCTTCTTTGCAATAAAAATAAGTAAACCTTTAAAAAATTAACTATAAAATTATGTTTGACATTGCAAAGTATCTCTGATCATACTTCCCTTTGCTGTGTTTAAAGGTGTTATTGAAAGACTAACTAACTTGGGCTACTTCAGGGGGAATTTTGTGGAATCACAATTAGAGTAAATTAAGTTACCTGTTTTGTTATTTCATTAATATATAGATTCAACCAAAGGAACATTTTCATGGGTAGAGTAATAATTACTTCTGTCATTCCCCTACAAGGTTTTTTTTTTTTTTTTTGGTACTCTGTTATAGTCTGTTCTTTCTCTCCCCAGCTCATCTGCAGAAACACCTAGACATAGAATACGTACCTTTACCTGGATTTACAGTCACTATTTGAAATGATGATTAAAGAATTTACTCATATTGATAAATTTATCGATAACACATTTTTTAGTTGATAATACTCCCATGGGTGGACTGTTTATTCATCCCAACCCAGTGGATACTCAGGTCATCTGTAGTATTTGGTTATTTTATGTGAAATTGTTATGATTACTGTCCTATTGGGAATATATTTTTTCCTCATAATAATTCATTATTTTAAAATTAATGATAATTATGCATGTGTATGGGTTGGGGTGTGACTTTTCAATGAATGTGTTTACAAGGTCTATAGTAGCCACAGTAATCAACATTTGTGCTTCTATGATTAGGTTTGGAGGCTTGGATGATTATTTTTCTTTTATTTGTTCATATAATATATACTAGGTTACACTGCAGTTTGTCTCACTATGGTATGCAACAATAATGACTTGTTTCTTTGAAATAACTCTGATTTGGTACACATTATGCCAGTTCCCTCTAATTTCGTATTAGTCTCTGTAGTGATTTTTTTTGTCCAGTTTACAGCTTTTTAAGCTTCCATAAATAAGGGAGAACATGTAGCATTTGGTCTTTATGTGTCTGACTTACTTCATTTTACTATGACATCCTTCAGTATCCACAGATTGGTGCAAATGAGAAAAAAATCAAATTTGAAGGAATAAATGGTATTCTTGTATATATATATTATTTTCCTTAACCATGCATTCAGTGATATATACTTTGGATGATATCTTCATTACTGTGAACAGTACAGTAACAAACATGATGCTTACACCTTTTTTGACACAATGTTTTCATGTCTTGGTATGACATGCAGGATATGAAAGTTCTATTTTCAACTTGTTAGGAAATGTCTATAATATTTCCTGCAGTGGCTATGCTAACATGCATTCCCACTGTGTGTGTACATGCATGTGTGTGTGCATGTGTATGAGTTTTCCACATCCTCACCAGCATTTGTTATTTTCTGTTTTTTCTTAATTTTATCATTTAACACCCATTATTGTAGCTTTGATTTGCTTGTTAATGACATTGAACATTTATTTGTTTATTTGCTGTCCCTTTGCATTTCCGGCTTTGAAAAGTGTTTATTCAGATAGTTTGCCTGTTTTTTTTTTTTTTAACTGCAATGGTCTGTTTTTGTTGTTGACATTTTTGGATTTCTGTTATATTTTGCATATTAAATACGTTTTAGATATAGAGTTTGCAAATATTCCTCCCATTTTGTCAGATGTCTCTTTTTTCTTGATCATTTTCTTCCCTCTGAAGAAGCTTTTGAATATTTTTCATTTCAATTGTTCTTATGTAACTTTTATTTCCTATGCTTAGGGGCTTCTATTCATGAAGTCATAACCTGTATCAATGGCTTGAAGAGCTTCCCTATGTCTTCTAGAAATGTCAGAGTTCCAGGATTTTCATTTAGCTCTTTGATCAATTTTGGGTTGATTTTTATACATTGTGAGGGGGTAGGGAATTAAGTTAATTTGTCTGCTTATATGCACCCAGGATTGCCAGCTTTATTTATTGAGAAGACTATCCTTTTTCAATATATGTTCTTGGCTGCTTTGCCAAAAATTTCACTGTGCAGTGGTAGTGTGCTTTCAAACACTATATTGTGAAAACTTCAGTTTTATTTTTCCAGCTCATGACTTTTCTGGACATTTTGTGGTTTCTTATGGAGTTTAGGATTTTATTAATGCTATGATTGCAGCGGTTTAATGGCAATTGTATCAAATTTATACACTGACTTAGTTGTATAAATATTTTGAAAATATTAATTCTCAGAATTCAGGAACAAGGACTATTTTTTCATTTTTTTCTGTGTCATTGTTATTTTCCCTTATTGGTGTCTTACAATTTTCCTTATAGATATCTTTTTTACTGCTTTGATTACATGTATTCCTACAAATTTATTTGTTCTAGCTATTGTGAACCACTTTCTTGACATTGCTTTCAACAATATCACTATTGGTGCATAAAAATGTCCTTTTTCCCATGTTGATTTGATGGACTATGAGTTTACTTAATTGTTTTTCCAGTTCTAACAGATTTTTGGGGTAGTATTAATAAATTTTTGGATAGAATTAACAGATTCTTAGGGTAATATTTAGTATTTTTCATGTATAATATGCTATCTGCAAATACCTCTAGTTTTATTTTTGGTATTCTTCATTTTTTTTTTCTTTACATTGCAAATAATTACAGTAGTTTACTGAATAGGAAGAGTGAAAGTATATGTCCTTATCTTATATATCTGAGAGAAATTTTTCAACTTTTTATCACTCAGTATGATATTGGCCATGAGTTAATAAGTTTATAACCTTTATAATTCCCAAGTATGTTCCTTTTATGCTTAATTTGTTGGGAGTTTTTATCATGAATCTTATTGTTAGGCTTGGAGGTACTTGGACTCACTTTTGGGATGGAGAGAGAATGAGAGAGAGAAGGAAAAAGAGAGAGAAACAGAGAGAGAGAGAGAGAGAGAGAGAGAGAGAGAGAGAGAGGCCCTTAGTCTAGTCCAAGAGCTGTTTACACAGAGAATCTGAAGGACTGTTCCTTGGCAGCAGATGGCCATTGACCTCTTTCACTTGGCAGGGTGACCCTGTGGAGAGAATGGCCATCTAGGGTATACAGTACTGGATTTTTGTAAATCTTATGGGAGCGGGACTCAGGGAGGGATGAGGTCAGAGTAAACTCCTCACTCTGTGCATGTGTATAACATGCAGCACAGGGAACTCATCATGGCAGGTGATGACCTTTTGAACACTGAGAAAAGTTCACGGTGGTTTTAGCTCTGGAAGTGCATTGCAAACATTCCTGGATGGGGGTGTCCATTTGCGAAGGCAGTGGCTTTAGCAGCTTGGTCATCATGAAATTACTTCTGCTCCACCCACTGTTAACACCAAATACTTGTATCCAGTGAGATGATTATACAGTTTTTGTTGTTAATTCTGTTATGTGATTTATTCAACTTATTGATTTGTGAATATTGAATCATCCTGGCATGTCTGGCATAAATCTTAGTTGACTGTGACATATGATCCTTTAGAAATTGTGATGGTTTTAATGTAATTTAATTTTATTATTCGCTTGGCAAATCTGTATGTTTCAAATGAGGACTTTATTCACATTCAAAATAGATAACAGCTAAGCAATCATGTCGATTGCTTAGTTATTGCTTTGCATATTCTTTGTTAATCTCTGTCTAATTATTTATTTTTGTGTTCTAGTAGCTTTGTTCCATCATAAATTTGGGTTGTCTTATCTCGTAACCCTCTGCTGTTTCTGCACATAAGAAATGCCAGCTTCTTCTTGGTGCAGCTTTCATTGCAAAAGATATTTGTGCTTACATGGAACGCAGGGTGTCAGTTGGGTAGTTGACTCTGTTTTGGTTCTAGGTGGCCCTGGAAGTATAACCTTTGAATAACATCATAAACTGTAAAAATTCATTACTGTCTGAGTGCCACAGCTATGTAGTTTTCAGCAGATCATAGAGATGAATGGTTTTGAAATGGAAAAGGGGTGCCATCAAGTGTGTATTTACAGACCTTAAAATTGCGTGTCAGGGGCCTGGCTCAGTAGCCTAGTAGCTACAGTCTTCACATTGCATATCCTGGGATCTCATATGGGTACCATACCTAGTTGCTGTACTTCCCATCCAGCTCTCTGCATGTGGCCTGAGAAAACAGTCAATGATCACCCAAAGCCTTGGGACCCTGTACCCTTATAGGAGACCTGAAAGAATCTCCTGGCTCCTGGCTGTGGATCAGCTCAGCTCCAGCTGTTGAAACCACTTGGGTAGTGAAACAGCAGATGGAAGATCTTTCTGTTTTTTTCTTTCTCTGTAAACCTGCCTTTTCAATAAAAAATAAGTAAGTCTTTTTTTTTTTTTTTTAAAGAATCAGGTGTCAATTATACTAGGATTTTTGATGCTGGTATACATATTCCAGTTTCTATGGGACATAAAGTCTATTCGCTTTTTCCACCAGGTAATACTGAGTGATGCTAGGATTTTTAGCATCCATAGCTGTGGCCCTAAAAAATATCATGTGAATGTGACACTCTTCAGGTGGAGGTGGGCGATGTTTATCTCACAAAAGACCCATTCCCAGCACTGGCAGATATGAAGGGGATGTTGCACTTGTCATGTGGGGGGGCGGGGGCAAATCCAGGTTATGCTGGGGGTTGTGCAATGGCAGGTGTGATTCTGGAGCAGATATCTTCTTTCCTTTGTTCTGCATGGTGGATTCAAATGACTTTGAGAAATACAGTAATAGCAGTCAAAGCCCCGGAACTGCATGACTATAAAGTTGCCTCACCCACTTTATACAGAACAGCATAGGCTACTCTAGGGATTGTACATCAGCCGCCATAGTATATAGCTATAGTAGAGACAGAACTTTTCTGTTTCCACAGTCATGTACAGGTGTTTTTAGGGCTTTAGGACCAATGGTACAAGTTCCATATCTGCAAGTGGCAGCGGAGACCTTACGTAAGTACCACTGTTTATGTGTAGATTAGTTTGGATGCCACATATTAGCAAACATGTGTGTGGAACAATGGAGTGCAGTTTGAAAGCATCACAGGTCCTATAGGATGAACTTGGGTGATTCTCAAACTTCTGCACTTCCAGTTCCAGAGTGACAGAACTCGGAGTATAACTTAATCAAACCCCACAGGGAGTCACAATTTAAACTGAGGGTTGTCTCAGCAGGTCCAGAGTCCAGATATGCAGACAGGATCTTCTGTAGGTGCTGGTGTAATGTGAAGAACAACATATGCCCCTTGTTTTTATACCACTGCAGGATGTAATGAACAGTCCTACCCTAGTTTCTGCATGGTGAATGTCAGTATACTGAGGATTGTGTCCCAATAGCAGTCAGCATGGACCAGATAGTACATGCCAAATTTCTCAAGTATAGCTGATACTTCAGGGATTTAAGCAGCAACAGCCACGAGTTCTATAGCTGAAGGACACAGAAGGGACTTGCACCAGCTCCAAAGAGCACATAGCAGTGATGTTGGGGCTTGTGATTTGGCTGCCAGCAACCTGTGTTAAGATGTATAGAAGGGGACTTCCTTAGATCTGATTCTCTGGGTGTGTGTATCAGCTATTGCTGATTCCAAACCCCATGAAATAGAAGGGAATCCCCATGGACTGTGCAAAGTGAGCAAGCCATAGCTTCAGGGCTTTCACTTAGTCGTCCCGAAAATGTAGAATGTAGGATATTTTGTTTTTTTTTTTTTTTCTTGTGAAGTGGCTGTGTGCAATGTGGCTGGTCTAGGTATCTGTGGGCAGTGAAGCTGTAGCTTTGCTGCACTTTGTTTCCTTCTGCTGGTTTTCCCAAATGTTATGCTCTTTAAGGTTCTGCAACTCCTTGTTTTAAAAGGACTGTCTTTTATATAAAAGCCAGAGCAAAACCTGGAAATACAAAGAGATAAAGCTTCCATCTGCTGATTTGATACCCCAAAGTCTGCAACATCCAGGCCTGGGAGAGACAGAATTTAGGAGCCTGTAACTCCATCTGGATCTCCTATGTGGGTGGCAGGGATCCAAGTACTTGGTCAGTCATCTTCTGCATTTTCAGGTACATTAACAATGAGCTGGATCAGAAATGAAGCATCTGAAACTTGAACTGGAATTCTGATATGGAATGTCTGTCTTGCAAGTAATGTCTTAGTTTGCTTCACCACAATTCACTTGTCTCATTTTTTAAATTGAGGTTTTATGAGTTAATCTGCTACCAACATGGTATTTTCTTTGTTGTTTTTCTTCTCTGTGATTGAAGCAAATAAAGGTCCTTCTCATTCAGCCCTTTTGGATCTTTCAGAATACTATTTTTGTGGGCCTGGTGTAGTAGCCTAGCAGTTATATCCTTGCCTTGCACACACCAGGATCCCATATGAGCAACAATTCTAATCCTGGCGGCCCTGCTTCCCATCCAGCTCCTTGCTTGTGGCCTGGGAAAGCATTCAAGGACAGCCCAAAGCCTTGGGACCCTGTACCCATATGGGAGATCTGGATAAGGCTCCTGGCTCCTGGCTTTGGATTGACTCAGCTCCGGCAGTTGTGGCCACTTGAGGAGTGAATCAATGAAGGCAAGATCTTCCTCTCTGTATCTCCTCCTCTCTGTATACCTGAGTTTCCAATAAAAATAAAATAAATCTTTTCAAAAATAATATGAGTTTTCTCTTCTCAAATATTCTAAAAAGGAAAGACTGACTCATTTAGTAATTATAATCACCTATTTATAAGGTGGTTTGTCTGTGGTTTGTTTTCCGGTGGCATATGCACTAGAAGGTTGGTTCCCAGTGTGGTGAAACTGAGAGCTATAGAAATTGTGAATGATGGAACCTTGTGGAAAACAATTACCACAAGT
Source organism: Ochotona curzoniae (assembly GCF_017591425.1). Classification (NCBI taxonomy): domain Eukaryota; kingdom Metazoa; phylum Chordata; class Mammalia; order Lagomorpha; family Ochotonidae; genus Ochotona; species Ochotona curzoniae. The sequence continues at coordinate 33,298,707 of NW_024466502.1, read as the reverse complement.
AAATCACCATCAGAAGGGGTAAGTGCCCATCAGGCAGACGTGGGTAAAGTCTCAGGAGACTGGATTAGTCACCTTCTCAAAGGGTTGGTCCAAAGTGAGGCTGACCTGTGTGACCTTTTCTGCACATGCAGTTCACCCCTAGTCATGTGTTCTTATCGCAGAATGCTACTGCTTTGCTGACATAGAACCGAGTCTGCACCAGAGAACAGATTGATAAGCCTGCCCAATGTTGTGCTTTCATCTATAAAAACTGTGAGCCAAGGAGTTGTCATTGTGGAATACGGGGTTAAACGACCGCCTGGTACACTTGCATTTCATATCAGAGTGCTGCTTGAGTCCTACTTCCATTAGACCCAACCGTCTGCTAATACATGTGAGAAGAAGCAGACGATAGCCTAAATACTTAGGTTTCTGCCATATTGTGGGGAACTTAGATTAAGATATGAATCCTTATCTTTGACATGGCTTGAATTGGCTGTTGCAGAAGTTTGGCAGTGAGCCAGAGATGAAAGATCTCTCTCGCTCCCTCTCCCCCTCTCTTCTCTGCTTTCCTATACTTCTCTCTTTTTCATCCCCTACCCTATTGTCTCCTGATTGCTCTGCTTTTCATGTTCTTACTCACTTTTTGTCCATCTTGCCTATCTACCTTTATACCAGAAACTTTAGAATTTTTAGATGAAGATAGCGGAAATGGAATGAAGAGAAGTCCAATTTTATTTGTCAATTAGAAGAAGGTGCAAAGTAATGGTTAAAATTGGATTTTTAAACATCAGTTGATGTAATTTATTCCATCATGCTGCTTCCTTATTTGACTTCACTTCATTGCAGGTAATGGAGAATTAGTCACAATTGTTATTTTTAGCACTCTCTGATTTTGTCTGGAAATGGAAATTAAAGTATAAAAACAGGTAAAAAAAAATAAAGACTCACAAAATATTCTCTAAAATGTTTTAAAGATAAGAATTTCTGATTGTTAGCTAGGAAATAGTAGGAGACTCACAAAAAGATTGCTTAAAATAAAAATTAGTTTTTTGGGGGGGCCGTGGTTATCATTCCGTTTAATTTAACCCATGATTGGAATGGCTCACTGAAAAGACCTACATTTCCACACACCCTAAATTTAGCATCTTGCTTCTAAGCAGAGAGCAGGGGCACACACTTCATTTGTTCTATTGCAAATGCTTGGTGCTGAAGGAGAGAGTTCTGAAGTTTGTAATGCTTATTTCCCTCTCCACTTAGCCCTAAAATGTTAAACATTTACACAAATTATGTTTCCAGAGAAACTGCCGTAGTTGCATTTAAGACTGCAGTAGGATTTTAAAACCTAACCTGGAAAAAAAAAAAGAGAGAAAGAGAGAGAGAAGAAAGATTTGTATTTCCATTATATTTCCAGGTTTCAAAAAAAAAAAAAGGTAAGGCTCTCTTGATAAGCTTTTAAATTCATGCACTGGCTATTAAAATGAAGGGCATTAGAAGTTTGAATTATGATGTATTAGTCACCCTTGAAACCTCAGGCAATTAATATGCACAAACATAAAATCCTCTAAACAATATTTTTGTCCGTAGTTCATTTATACATGCTTATAAAAATAACTCGTGTTAAATTGCAGTTTATCTAGTATCTGGTAACTAAACAAATCACTCTGTCATATTATACTTAAAGATGTCAATGTTTAATACTGAATACTTTAGATAAAAAGTATGGCTTTTGAGTGCAACTATTTCATGATGCCGGGGGTTTCAGTGATCAGATGGATAGATATTTCACTTTATGAGTCAGTGTGCTAATTAACAAGTATCCATTTAGTAAATGATTACTTCCAACATTAGTGTTGTCTTCCAATGTCTTGAGACTTTCAGCACATCTGCTAATTGAAAGCTATTCACTTATCATCATATAGGAAATTATCACCTCTTTTACCAATATATATGCACTTTAACTAACAGTGCATTTCTTTATTCCATGATGAATCATGATTAGAAAAAAAGATTTCTTGGGGCTGACCCCTTGGAGTGGTGGGTGAAGCTGCTCTCTGCAGTGTTGGCGATGGGTGCCTAATTTGAATGTTGCTCCACTTCTGATGGAGCTTCATGCTAATGCACCAGGGAAAGCAGCTGAGGATGGCACAAGCGCTCGGCTCTGCCTGCATGTGAGACAGGGGGAAAAAGCTCCTGTAAATGAAGAGCTCTCTGTTTGTGCTTGTTTATCTGTAACTCTGCATTTCAAATACATTTTCATTAAAAAACTGGTAAATATATCTTGACACTAGGATGCTGGAGTCTACCATTTCCCAGAACTACAATGTCAGGAAACACTTAAATAGAAGAGTGATGGACTTATGACCATTTGAGGCACTATATTGTAATAGTATTTTACAATTACAATTGTTTGTAATAATTGTAATACTATTGTAATAACATAGGGGAAGCCACTAGGGGAGGGTAGGAAAGAGGCAAGGGAAAACCCAGAGCCTAGGGAAGTGTATCATAAAGTGATAAAATGCATACGTTTAAAAATATGTATCTACTTTTATTAATTTGAAAGAGAAGGCAGAGAGAGAGAGAGAGAGAGAGAGAGAGAGAGAGAATCTTTAGTATGTTTGTTCATTTTCCACATATCTGCAAAAGCCAGGATGAAGCCAGGAGCCCAGAACTGCATGTGAATTTCTTACATGGATATTATGGACCCAAAAATTTGGTTCATCTTCTAGAAGTCAATGAGAATCTTAGTAGCCAGGACTGGGATGCTGCTATCCCAACTGGCTATTTTACTGTCTATCCTACAATACCCATATAACTTGTTTGATTTTCATAAAAATAATCATGTAGCAATCCTCTATCATTGAAAATTGGTAGAAATAACCTCTGAATAAATAAAAGTAACGCATATCACAGATGTATTCACAGGAATTTATAAAAAATGGCCAATTTATTTGGAGGTAAGAAATTTCAATATTTTGCTCATTCTCCATTTGGTTTTTTTCTGTTAAGATTGGAGTCTTCAGAGTGCTGTGAATTTTTGATAATTCAAATAAAAAGTTATTCATTTTGTAGAAATACAGGAAATAATCTAATTATTTTAATGGTTTTAAATGTTCAAATTTAATAATTTATAATTGTAGAAGATAAGTAATATGATAAATAAGTTCATATTAATTTTGATGATTTTTTTAAAAGTATGGGGTTGTACAGCAAAAAATGGGTTATAAGGATTTTAAATTTATAGAAGCTTTACTTGTCAAGACATTCACAGATGGGCAAATTTCTAGTTTTATTCCATAATTATTACTCTGCCTGACTTCCCGATTTCAGCTTTTTCTAGCATTTTCATGTGGGATGGACTCATACTTTCCAATGAGCCCAGAGAATCATCAGGCATGGGAACTGATTATACCTCATCTCCTCCAAGTAAAAAGTGACTCTCTTTCATGAGTATTAGACTCTTTTTAACACAAAAATAAAATAAAAACTGATGTTCAGGAGAAATATTCTGATAGATGCCAGTTTGCCTTGAGGGAAAGGAGGCAGTTAATTTGAAAGGAGCATCATCTTCAAACTGCAGAATGCTCCAGAGCCCTGTGTTTACAGCTCTTCTTAAATCTAACACTCATTTTTTCTGAACCTACAGATGTTTTTATTGTTTATTTAGTTTCTACCATCCTTTCTATTTGACGTTGTAGCTCCTCTGAGCTTCTTTTTGGATATTTACTTACTATTCTTCTACTTTAAAATTCTGATTTTTCTGTCCACACACACTGGAACTTTTCCACAGTATGTTATCATCTTGACTGAAACTCTGCCCTTTTCATTTGTGAATCACAGAATGTACTGCTGTCTCAAAATTTGGTGAGGCTTTCCAACTTTTTCATTTCTGGGATGCATGCATAATTATAGTAACAGTTCATATGCTAATAAGTAGATCCAGTGTCATCTTTTCATTCTCTGCTTTTAATGTATTCCTTTGTGTTAAGTGGAAAATTTATTATATATATTGCAGAGCACATACTTATACTTACTTTGCTACCCCTGCTCCTGTCTGCAGTCCCTACCCACCTCCTCCTTTGTGTTATTTTTGCAATAGAATAATTTTATTTCACTTTGCACCCACAAGTTTAATATACCATTAAGTAAAAACCTCAACATCTGGCCAGTAGAAAATAATAAGAATAATAAAGAGCAAAATAATCAAAACCAAACCAAACCAAGCCAAACCAAACCAAACCAAACCAGAACAAGATTTTTATTTTTCAGGTGTATAATAAATCCTAGAATGTCACTCTAACATCTATAGATTGCACTTTTAGTTATCACAGATTAGAGGAAACATATGCTATTTGTCTTTTTGAGACTTACTTAATTAAGCATAATGGTTTCCAGTTGCATCTATTTAGTTGCAAAAACACTGTTTCATTCTGAGTAATGTCTGAGTAGTCCTCCATTGTGTATATTTGGGTAGTTTTCACATCTTTGCTATTGTGAATTGGGCTGCTGTAAATACGGGAGTATAGACAGCTGTCTCACATGTTGACTTCACTTCATTTGGACAAATCCTAAGAGTAGAATGGCTGGATAAGAAGGTCTATTTTCAAACTTCTGAGGAATCTCCAACTTTCACAATGATTGCACCAACAGTTGGAATAGGGTGCCTCCCTGAACCCCCAACCTTGTCAGCATTTATGGTTTTTTGATTTAAACATTGTACATTCTTTGATGACTTTGCAGATAACTTTTTGCCTTTATGTGACCAGTCACTGGGTCTAAAGCTTTTTAGTTTTTCCTTTCATCTGCTACTGCGAGAAATTTGTCCTTGGGTTTGTACTCTTTCTAAATTGATACTTTTGCTCCACTGGAAATCAGAAATAACTTGTGACCATTACATCATATATATTTTTTTCCCCACAAAGCATTTGAAAATAACTAGATTCTTTTATGAGAGTTTTATTTTTTTGAAGTCAGGCAGTACTCTAGAGTTCTACAGTAGATGATTACTTGAGAATATGGACTGCACTTCTATTTGTTCATGACATGTTTTAAAAATACACTAGTCTTTTTAAAAACTCAGATTTATTTTATTGAAAATCAATTTCCTAAGGCCAGGAGATTGGATATTACTATTAGGCATTTGCATAAGGGCCAGATTTGTTAATTTATTAAAAGGAGGGTACATAACAGGATTATATATTATTTATTAGTTCACCTATGTTTCTTTGTACCAATAACTCCTAGAATTTACCTGTATTTTAATTATTTTTATTGAACATTATTTTTTACTTTTATCACATTTAGATATTTTTAAACTTTCAGCTGCTTCAGGATTTGTACATTGGACTTCTTGATGTAATGCTCCAGGTGACACTAGGCAAGATAAGTATTATGATTTACATCTCAATTGTTTTCATATCTCTTGAATCACATACCAGGAGATATAAAACATAAGTACTTCTACTAAGGGTTCAGTAGAGTTTTGTCTCTTCAAAACTCGTGCAGCTATGTAAACTCTTCATGGTTGATTGGCTAGGGGTGGAGGTGTGAAGTAATGATGGCCTCCAGGAGGTCTGGGGGAAATTGCTGGATAACCAGGAACAACCTCAGAGGATGGTTCTCTAGAAAGGCTTGATTATTTTACCTAGATTCTCTCTCTCCTTCATAATACATTATATGACTGTCACCACTGCATACCTCTTTCCCAACAACCAACCTGAACCACACACTGTGCTAGGGAGCTGCCAATTATGTAAACTCAAAATGTAATATGAAATAATTATTTTCTTTCCCAAATCAACTAGTCTCAGGTATTTTAGTTAAAGTAGTGAAAAGCAGAATAATGCAGCTTTTTTTGTCATTTGTTAAATGATTTATTAATTATATCATTACACTGCATTTATCATAGAAATTTGTATTTCTCAATTGTAGTCTACAGTGATTATGAGCAATTTATTTCAATGCTCCATCTTCTAATGAAGTATGTGTTTCTTCTTTTTGAAAATGTAGAGGCCTTATGAATAGTTTTTAGGAAGTGTTATTAGTTCACTCTTTTTATGTAGTCATACAGATATAATCATTTTATGTTGATGTGATCATTCAGAATTCTGGGTTTGAGATTTCATGTGTGCATTTAAGAGTTCAATAAATACTACAGTTAGTGAGATAAAGCCGGGAGATATTTTTAGCAAATCCTCATACTGAAAGATGTTCAGTAATGGTGGATTATGTAGTCTTAATCAACCAATTCATAAGAGAAACAATTGAATCAGTAATAGTGTTATTTTGATGAGGTAATTTGGGAATGAAGTCTTACAATCCTGAAGTTCTAAACCTAGCACTGCTTGTGGTTGAAAATCACATTTAAGAAGCTCTACCCTCTGAATCTAAACACGTTTAGTTCATCAGTGCTTGTCACTGCTTGCACGTTTTGTGCATTTTCATTAACATTCAGTTTGTGACTGGCTGCAGTGACCAGTCTGTATTCATGCACTGTTGGTTGTCTTCAAGACAAAATGTCTAGACCACATCACATGGGCATTACTGCCCCAGCACTCTGTTGGCAAAAGAACGGAAACTCTGCCACTTCCCAGCCATCACTGACACACACAACCATTCATATTAACAAGAATGCCAGTAGATATGAAACACACACACACACACACAATCTATTCTTATTCACATATATGTTATTTGGACTTTGTCTTAGCATTTCCCTCATTTCAGATGCTCTTGAAATCTTTTTTATTACCAAAATTGCAAAAAAAAAAAAAAAGGCACAGGAAAACCTAAAGAGAATATAGGGATGTTCAGCATTATTGTCCTTTCATGATTTTGAGTTAGACTGTTTATTTCTTCACAAAGCTGATCCTATGGCCAGCAAAACTTCCCTTCCTCTCCCTGCATCCTCTGAGCTTTACCCTCCAAACTCTTCAGGCCTTTGTAAGCTTTTCAATTATTTTTGGTTTTAGATTGTTTGGACACAAACAACACAAACTTCCAAGTAATGGGAGCATGGAACAATATGTGGCAAATGGCAACCAATAGGTATTCTTTAATGAACCAAGCTAACACATGGGCAATGTATTGTTATTGAGATAGCATATGGCAAAAGACCAAAGGCCTGTTAATTTGTCTTTCAACTGACATCCCAAAGTCTTTGGCAAATTGGTAATTTCTTCTGTATTTTGAGCCAGTAGACTAACAATGAACCAATACAGTTGGTTTAACTAATAATTTCAAGAAAACCAGAAGATTGGGGAAATGATAAGATGTTTTCTCACAAAGAAATTTTATAAACATGTATTCTGCAGCAAGAAAATACTCTTGCTTTGGCTATTATTACAACCAAGTGATCTTGTATGAATTAAGCAAGAGAAAAACTTATTTGGTTTGGTTTACTTGGAAGCTATCCAAACCAATTTATAAGTGTCACTCATCCTTTTGTTAATCCACATTACTGACAGGCTATGAAAAAAATACAGACATTTCATCATCAGGTCACCTGTGGGCCATATGTGAACTAATTGGAAAGGTGGCTTACTGTGAGTGAGATATTAAAGGATAAATAATAGTTTCAAATTTCAAAAGATTCTTATTTACATTTTCTTAGCCATTCCATGCCAAGAGATCATTATATGACCTTTAAAAACACTACTTTGTCATACGGCATATCAGTTACTACAACAAAGTAAACAGCAATTCCAGTTTCCCATTGTTTCCTCTTTTATGATTATAGGGGAATGGAATGTATGTAACTACTATGATGAGAGTCAAGTTGGGGATAGATAATTACTTTGTTTAAGCCCTGTGCAGAAATGCTGGATAGCTTCCTAAGAATATTTACTAGTTGTAAGTTTTCCTTGGCAAAGACTGAATAACTTTAGAGTCTATGCATGAGCCTTTCATGATCTTCATTATTGCACAAGGGGTATTTTGACTATTGACTATTTTTTTTGGTCATGATTTACTTTGCTGGTTTGTTTGGCTGAAAATGAAATGTGCCTGCAAAGATTCTCCTTGAGCAACAATGAATGTTTTGAAATATTGTTTTAATAAAAATAACTATCTCTTGTGTGCAAGACTCAAGGTTCAAAACTGCACACAATATTCATTTATTCATTCAAAAACATTTATGACAAGACTTTATATGCTTACTGTGTAATACTGCCTCAGCCATTAAACCCTAATAACTTGGAAAATGTATTCATTGTATTCTGTCAAGATCAAAATTCAATTAAAGGAAATAAGCTAATTTTAAGAGTATGAAATGCTGATAAGTATTACAGAAGAAGGTAAAAGAACAAAGGTGGGTACTGCTGGTGGGTTTAGTTTTTAAATCTAGTCGTCACAGAATATTTCTACAAAAAGAATGGAGTAAATAGAGTTAGTATCAGGATGAAGAACGTGGCAATCAAAGAACAAAGCCTTCTTCTTAGTTACGTATGATGGGCTTTTAATACCTTGAAATATGGGTAGCAGTCTCTATAAAAGGTAAGAAATGAATGGATTAAGTGTGTGAAAATTGGACATCATAAATTATGGACATAGGTGTCACTTCCAAAGTTTTTCAATAAGGAAAATGCTGGTTACATACATTGTGAGGGACATATAAATTTATCAAGGCTCCATTTCCTTGTTGCATTTCTGTCCAGTACCTTTTGTTGATCAGAATTTAGAAATCCAGTATTTCGTACAAGTTCTTATGGTCTCTGTTAAGTGTTAAAATAATAGTTTGTTTTGCTGAATAAAAGGAGTATATAAAATCATTACTCATAACTTATACCTCAGTTAATTTTGATTCTAAATGCACATGTCACTTTGATTTGAAGATTATCATTTATGAGAATTTCTATGTTGTTGACAACTACTAAACTCAATTTTATTAATGAGCAGTGCTTTATATCTAACGGGGCTTTGTGAGGATATAAAAATATTACTAAAGGAACGATTGGGAGCAATTTCAGAAAAATCTTAAAGGCAAAATGGATTGTGTTCATAGATGGTTTCCATAGTTATAATTTGTAATGCCTGGATTCAGATTGGTTCTTTTCCCCAAATTACATGGACATTTACACTGGAATTTTGTTAGAAACACTTTACTGGATATAGTGAAATAATTTATTGGCATAATTATTGGGAAGAATTGTAACTCCTTTGGAGAAAATGAATTCTTGGTTTTTGTAGAAGTGAATATCTACCATAGCAATATTTTTGACATCTGGATTGCTTCCAAAACATATCCTAAAACTGGTAATTTGAGTTTATCAATATTTTTGCCCTAATGCCTTTGAAGTCTCCATCTGCACACTGGGCGAATTCACTCTCATTGTTTTGTAACCTTTCCTCCAAATCTTAGTTTTCATTTCAGTTCATTGAATCTCATAGATGATACTATGTCCATTCTTGTGCCAAAACAGAAAATGTGGACATCATCTGTGTTTCCACCATCTTTATTACCACCTTCAAATCAATCCATACTGTGGATTGAGCCAATAATAATGTGTTCAAATTCTTTGTAATAAATATCCCTACACTCGTCCATTATCAATATTACTAACTTCGTGAACCTTATGTATTCTTACTTGGACTATAACATAAAAGTGTTAGCCGTTAGTATTTTGTTTGGTTTCCTTACTCCTTTACCTGAACCCAAAAGTAAACAGGCAAACAGACTAGACTGATGTAGAAGTGGAAGCTCTCAAGCAAGACAGCCCACACAGCTCTTGGCGGTCTGTTCCTGGCATTTTTCTTTGGCCTCCTTCATTCTCTTGGCTAGAAGTTGCAGGTATTCTGCAGCCTCTTACTCTTCTTAGTCCGCTGTTTCTTCAGAGCAATGCGCCGGAGTTTGTGCTGGAGGACTCGTGGTGTTACAAGATGTCGAATCGTAGGGCTTTGGTCCTAGGTTTCTTACCTTCTTTGTTTAGGGGCTTTCTCACAACATACTGGCGTATGTCATCTTCTTTAGACAGATTGAAAAGTTTGCGGATTCTGCTGGCTCTGTTAGGTCCCAGGCAAGGAGGCCCCGTGGTTTCAGTCAGTCCCGAAATCTCTCTCTCTCTCTCATTCTCTCTCTCCTTTTACTAAAACCAAGTTTTTTCAGTATATTATGCAGTAATTATGGATAGTATTACAAAACATCAATTTAAGACCTAAGCTGTAAAAACTCTCCTTAGTGTTGAACATTTAATGGAGAGTTCTTTTAGGTCACATAATACGAAGTAAGTTAGAAAGAAGTTCAATTTTTTTTTGAAGATTTATTTCATTTTTATCGGAAAAAGTCAGATATACAGAGAGGAGGAGGGACAGAGAAGCTCTGTTTCGTGTCCTAGTGGCCTCGCTTCCCTTCTAGCTCCCTGCTTGTGGCCTGGGAAAGCAGTCGAGGACGGCCCAAAGCCTTGGGACCCTGCACCCATTTAGGATACTCAGAAGAGATTCTAGCTCCTGGCTTTGTATCAGCGCAGCACCGGCCATTGCAGTCACTTGGGGAGTGAATCATTGGACTGAAGATTTTCCTCTCAGTGGTATTGGTCAGTCCCGGAATATCTTTCTCTCTCTCTCTTTTTTCCTTTTACTAAAACCAAGTTGAGAACACTCAAGTTGGCATGGACAATGCAGCCCCATACTGATTTGTGTTTTTTTCCTCAGTTCTCCTGGGTCTGTAACAGGAGTGCAACCCGGCCATGGGTCAAGACACCTTGCTTCATGGGGAAGCCTTGTTTATCATTTCCACCATGGATCCGGACCACTTAGCCCTTCCACTCCTCACCCAGAACGTCAGCAGCTACATCAGTTGCCATGAGCTTCTCAACAGAAAGTTCGAAGTTTATGCTCATTGTCCACTTGGATGAGCTTTTGGCAGCGAGCGGCTGGGAGGGAGATGTTCAGCTTCATCTTAAAGCTTTGTTCACTTGAGACCCATAAATCATGTGAATTGCAGGGACCCGGGTTTTGTTAAGAGATGGTCAGAACTGAAGCTAATGAATTTTAAAAGTGGGGTTTTCTTGCCATACTAAGGAATCGGGATTTTATATTAAAAGCCCCAGGGGAGCACTGATGGCTTTTATTAGAGTTACTGTGGATTTTAAAAGTCTGGGGTTCAATTTTTCTTTAGTTTGCTAACAAAATTCTCTAAAGCTCTACTTGCACATCCAAGCCAAATACGATAACTTCAATTCAACCAAAATGAAATATGGCTTGAAACATACTGCAATAAATGAGGATGACATTTTGTCATAGTTACATTTCCTCAGATTGTTTCTCCCACATCTTTGAAGTAATCATAGAATTTCCAGCTTTGGTAAAAAGGAATGAAAATGTTTAATGACTAGAAAGAAAGAAGGAAGATAGTCTCGGAAATGAACAACTGAATCGCCAATTAAAATTACTTCCAACAATATGTTAATTTGGAAATGTAATACAATGTGTAGAAATGACTGATAGGAAATGTTTTACCAAACTTGTTACCTAGAATCTATCTTAGCTTTATGTAGCCAACTTCTAAAACAGACAGTGTTGAACTTACATGTTTAAAACAGCAATTATTTTAAAAAATATAACTGAAGGATTTACAATTAAAGCTATTATAGTTACTAAATTATGCGTGTATTTCAGGTTCATCTATATAATATTAAGTCATAATCTCAAAGCCTGCTAACTTAAAGTATCACATAGAATGAAAAATCAGACATCTGCTTTCCCTTTTAAATAATGTTTCTCAAATTTTAAAACGAAATTATAAACTTTTGTTTATATTGTCAAAAGAAAATTGAAAAAAATGCCTTTCCTCTTCAAATCTCATTTTGAAACTGGCATCTTGAAAAAAAAATGGACAAATAACTTCATGTAACAGAAGTTACCTCAGTAAAATATGTTGATACGGCTAAACCACGCGGAAGCAGTAGAGCTGAGGGAGCAGGTGTGTCAGAATGATCTAGATGGGGATGAGAAACAGCTAAACTCCACATTCCAACTACTTATACACATGTGTTATCCTAGGTTTCTTCTGTGCATGACTGAGCATCATTTGGGAAATAGTCTGTGTGACTGGTTGGGGAGCATGAGAGAGAGCAATACATTCTTATATGTTATAGTGAAAAATATGCTGGTTATTAGACATGAGGTAAATAAGGTTTACAGTCTGAGTTAGTGTCGAACACTAGAAAAAGTTAAGATTTGAGTTTTGATTCAACTACATAGATGTATATGAAGTAATTGCTTGATCTTTTTAGTGTTCTATTTATTTATCCATGGATTTGAGATATTTATGCCTCTCTTAGTTTATGGGTGTAGATTGAACAGTTACTATGAATGGTGATGCCGTAAACATGATGTGTAGGGTCTCTTTGACACAATAGACTCATGTAGTTGTGGTACAAACAGTGTTTAAATTGCTGAATCTCATGAAACACCTTTTTCTAGTTTTTAAAGAAATTTTAATGTTGTTATCTACAATGGCTACATTAATTTACATTCTTACCAAGGGTATATAAGTGGTCTCCTCTCTCCTCTCTCTGACCAACATTTATTACTCTCTGCTTTTCGGATTTTAGCCATTCTGACAAGGGTAAAATGATCTCTCATTTTGGATTTTATTTTAATTTCCCTGCTGTCTAGTGATATTGAGCAATTTTTTTCCATAAACTTTGGGAGGGTTATGGCTTTTATTATTCTCAGAACTATCTATTGAAGCCCTTTGCCTATTTCTCAGTTTTTTTTTTCATTTTACTGTTGAGTTTTTGCTGCTGATATATTCTGAATATTAATGTTTTGTCAAATTGGTGATTTTTACATGGTGAGAGGTATAAATTTAATTTCTTTCATTATATATATATTTATGTTAAAATTATATTTATTTATTTTATGCCTTTGAGAAGCAGAGAAACAAAGAGAAGAATGAGGAGAGATTTTCCATTTCCAGATTCCTTGTTCCAGTGTCTGCCACAGCTAATACTGGGCCAAGCAGAAGTCAATTTGAGTCTTCCATGTAGTGTAAGGGACCCACATAGCTGAGCCATTGAATGCTGCCTGCTAGCGTTTGCATTCGTCAGAAGCTGGCATTGGGAGTTACCCCAGAACTTGAGCCGAGGGACTCTGCTATGGAGAAGTGGCATTCCAATCTGTATTCTAACATCCAGAAATATGTCTGGTTATTAGTTCTCTTAGTCATTTCATATTGCCTGAAGTTCCCATTATATTCCTATTTAGGTGATCTCCTCACACACTTGTATTTTAAATCAATTATGATTTTACGTGATGTGTACTTCTGATCTTTCATCATTCTTTCTTTCCAATTAGTCTGTTCTAAGCCTATCTCCACTAGCTTATTTAGGATCCCATCTTTTCTACAGTATCATTAACTTTATTAAAACTTTCTCACCCACTATGTATATTGTCCGCGTTGAGTGATTTAGTGGAAAATTATGTTGTCTTTTATTCTTCACTGATATTTCACATTCCAATGCAAAACATCTAAACCTCTGGGCTGTCTCTGTGAGTTCTTTTGCCCCTTTCATAGAACTTTACAGAATCATGAAGGAAGCACATACATTTAGTACATTTTGACTATAATATAACACAATTCACCATCTTCTTTCGGCTATTATTCATCAAGTCAAGTGTTTCTGATATAGTTAGGTTTGAAATAAAATTTATTTCACTACATTTAATATATGTTGCATTCAGTTTGTGTACGATAAGCTATGCAGAAGGAAATCCTTAAGAAATCTTGAGTTTTATTTGGAAATGCTTTCCAGATTTAAATATATAGTTCTTATTAACATAAATAACTGTAGTTGTATAGGACAATTTCATATAGTAAAATGACTCCTAAAGATATGGCTAGAATCAGAAAAATTGAACTCTATTCCCTTTGCTCCTTTGTGTATCATATGTTGTCCAGTTTTTCTGAGACACACCTCAGATTGAAAAAGAGGAAAAAAAAAAAGAATTGGCATATTTCACCTGACAAAAAGCCAAGTTAATATATGGTGCCCCAAATAATCCTAGTTCATTATTGAATCACAATATCACAATTAGCAAAAGTGAGACTTAGATATCCTACAGGTCAAACTCATGAATGTTGGAAATCATTCTGGCAAAAATCTCCATTGGTCATAGGATGAGATTTTAGTTTAAACCAAAAAAAAATCATCTTAGATTATAATTTATAACATCCCTTAAAATATGAATTCTAACAGCTATTTTAAGTTTAAATCATGTTTTAATAATTACCCTTCTGCACTTCTAGGACCCATCAAATATTACTAAATCTTTTGTTCTTTTTGAGGTTTTTAAAGAATCAATGTTAAGCTATAAAAAATTAAAATATTCTTTTTGTCAATGCCTGATAGTGAAGCTATAATTTTAAAAATGTATTTAATTTATAATGGATATATTTTTATACATTTCTCAATCCCTTTTATATATTTAAGCATTTGTAGACCTTTGTAAGTTTCAGGAGTAGTTTTTGGAAGCCTATCTTGGAATATAACTTAGGATGTCCTCAAGACTTTATATTTCTGTGTACTATTGGGCAATTAAATGAAGAAGTTGTGAAATTATGTCAACCCTGTGTTCAAAATAAAATCTCTCTAAAATGACTTATTTAATAGATGAAAGTAATAAACAAGACCTACTAAGTTGTTGCCAAATATGTAGTCCATGAAGAACCATGTACTGAAACCCTGTTTCTCAGATAATAATTCATACTTTGTTTATCATTTTTCAACTTTTCATTCATTTATTTGATAAAGAGAGTAAGAGCAATAGTGCTGCTATCTACTGGTTCATGCCACAAATAGCAGCAGTGTTCCTAGGCAATGTTAGGGCCTCCCAGGATCTGGAGAATCAGCCCCAGTCTACCATGAGAAAGGATGAACTAAATTACTTAGGCCATATCAAACCCAGGTACTCCAGCATGGGATCTGGGTGCCTTAAATGGTCCCTTAAACACTTTACCAAATAATTATGCACGTTGACACTTCTGAACATCGAAGTTCACTAACTTTGAACTTAAAGTTGAGATAATATTTCTGCCTCTTAATTTATCATATAAGCTGTCCTCATTTGTAATTTGCAAATTTACCAAGCAATTGTGGATGAATGAAATCTGATATGGTAATTCAAGAGGAATTAAAATGAAGTTTCTGACTCACATCATAAGGAAAAGGGAGACAGAAAGGATATAGAAGAGGAGCAGAGAAATATTTTAAATTACAAAATTTGTATCTTAAATCCTATTCTATAGGGAAGGAAAAATATAATCTAGATCACTGATGTGATGTCTTCTTTCCTTTCGCTAGAGTGATGATTAAATCCTAGGAGCTTTGTACAACCAAGGCTATGAGTGTCTGCTCCCTGAATTAAGTGACATATGAGATTGTGAATGGCCTGAACATTCACCCAGTCATTCCTTATGTGGTATCACTGTCTCTCTGAGAATCTAAACCAGCTGTTCCTAAATAGACTCTTCTCATATCCCATGTCTCTACTACATACTTGGCTGTCAAACAAAGAAAATTGATATGGGGCTCCTCACAACACCATCCAGTTTTACATTCTCATTAGTTACTTTCTCCCAAAGTTTTTTTTCCTTCAGACACAACTAACATAACCTCCCTAGAGGGTGTAAACATTTGGATGTAAATCAAGAGACCAAGAGATTCTTTCCTGTTTTCTATCATGCTACATCCCTTTCTCTTTAAGAGGAGGACACTCCAAATAGTATCTCCTTCCTGGAAGATAAAGTAGGGGTGGACTTAGTACAGAAATAGGGATATAGGTCAACATATTATGCTACAAGGATTTAATTAAGATTTTCAGAGAAATAATGCTTAACGGTCACCTACATGCATACTAGAGGGTAAAGAAGAGCTCACAAAAAGATGTATTTTACCTGGCATTTGAATGACAATCTTGCATATCCACTGTTAAAATACAGCTCACAAGGAGGAATATAAAAACTGCTTTTACTTTCTGTAAGACACGCCTATGCATAATGACAATAATGTGAAACAAAATCTTGCTGCTTTGGTAAAGTAGCAGGAAGGGAGAGTAGGATAAAGAGGAAGTATCCAAGCATAAAGTGGCTGAACTTAGGAGTTAATGTGAACAAGGAAGAAAAGAATGGAGTGATGCTTATAGAAAAATGTGGACTGATTATATGAACTGCAGCTGGCATTTCTGAAGGAAAAAAAAGTGTGTTTGAATATGTGATACCCAACCTGTAAGCCATGTGCTGAATGTTCCTTTTCTGCTTCAATTCCTGGGATATCTAGATTTGTACTCTTGAACAGTCTTACGGTTATAAACTTTGATGCTCAGAAGTGTATAATGTTGTATCAGTTTAGTATAATTGTACCAAGCCACGTATTTTGCAATCACTGATACCTAAACCCACAAGTACATTGTGACTGAACTCCATCAACGGAATCGTGAATGACATTTGTTTCGTGGGAAGCATAACTGTAGGAATCTTGGCTTAAACTTTGCTGTTGTCCAAAATCTCTTGGTACTTTTAGAGTTTCATTTCCACAAAAGGGAATTGCCAGAATGAATGTGAAAGACTGACTCAGTATCTGTTAGATGGTAGAGGAGTGACAATTTCAAATTATTAGATACCAATGTTTCAGAGGATTTACAAAATTAGCTTTCAGGGTCAAACAATTCTTCACTTTATTATTTCTGGAATCTATTTTTAAACTCTTTTCTGACTTCATGGTATGAATGATATAGAATCCGAAAGACAGGGTGGGAATAAAAGGTGTTTGGTTGTTATTTTGCAGAAATTATTAGTTTCCTTCATTTTCCCTACATATTTGTGTTTCTGCTGGCATATTTCCATGCTGATATACTTTGATGTTGATAAATTTAAATTAATTAGCATTGTAGAAACAGAAATTTATATATTATTATATATATTCATGTATACTTTTAAAAATAATGAAAATATTAACATTTCATTGCATAAAAGTATCCTCTGTGTCACAATGCTAAGACTGAGTGAGTTTGGGGTCATTTTTATGAGAGAAACATACATTAAATAACAGACAATATAATTTCACACTTAAGATATGGCATATAATGTTTTTATTTGTTTATCTTTGTCTATTGGAAAGGCAGAATTACAGACAGCAAAAAAGAGAAAGAGAAATCTTATATTGTCTTGCCTATATACCAAAGGTTTGCTACAACCAGAGTTGGACCAGGCTGAAATAAGGAAATTGGTACTTCATACAAGTCTGCCCCAAGATTGGCAGGAGCCCAAACATTTGAGCCATCATCAACTGCCTCCCATGATACAATAGCAAAAATGAATAAATAAATAATGGAAAGAAGGAAAGTGGTGTAAAGGGGAATGAAACTGGCGCTCTGATATAGAATGTGGATTTACCAGGTGGTGACTTTACATACTCTGCCACCTTGCCTGGCCCAAAACAGTCTTTAAAATCTAAAAAGAAGTGTCATCATGATTTTGTTGTCTTAAATGGGTGAATTTCACTATATATGGAACTTTTTGTCCTCCAAATATATTCTTGAATTCTTGGGTGGGACAGACAGAGCAAAAGCAACTTGTCCAATTGTATCTCCATAGCATTCTGCATAAAATAAGTCTTCTCTTCCCATGCCATAGACCAGGAAATCTCTTCAAAGTAAAATGACGTTCTCAAGGCTACAGGCAACACATTCAACAGTCAGATTCAGAAATCTGTGAATCAGAATCTTGCAAAACCTGTTGTAATTCAATGTGAGATTAATTAGATATTATCACAGTTGTTTTTAAATTATTGATTCTATTTTACATGTAAATTGAAAATCAAATAAGGACACATGTATTAACTTTGTACAGTGATGGCTAAGAAATCCCATAGCTGTGTGCACTATCTTTAATAAATGCACTTTCTTGTATGACTTTCTGGAAGTGAATCTAAGAGACTCTTCAAAGGAATAAAGAGTGACTTTGGAGAATTAGAGCAGTCAAAGCAAAGGGTTTCTGAGAATTATAGTGGAGAAATAAGACAATGTAGGCTACTTTAGTTAATTATATCAATATTTTAGTCAAGAAACTCACTATTTGAATTTAAATTTTGTAATTATGCAAAATGCAATGATATAATCTCCAACCTTCAATAAAGACCACGTTTATAATCTTTGGATAATTTGTTTTTATGAATGCACTAAGGAAGTATCAGTCTGCTTCTGTTTGGAGCAAAGAATTTTGTTCATCATAACTATTAACTTTGTAATTATGAATCTTTCTTCCCTCCCCACTTAGTCATGCAATGATCACCAAAAAAACAAAACAGATTAAAGGTAAATTAATTAGACAAATAAATTAGTAAACTAATCTGTAGATTTTAAAATCACAGTACTCTCCAAGCAGTTCTATTTACCTAGAAATATTATTACCCATTATAAAGTATAAGAATGACAGCATTTTGGACTTTGTAAATTAAATTGTGTGATTTATATTTTTTCTAAGAATTTGAATGATTTTCAAATAAATTAACTACTTTATGTTTCTCTGATCTTTCTTAGAAAATAAATGGAATATACTAAATTTAATATTTTCACCAAAACCTTTTAAATATATGCTCCACTTATTAACTTTAATTGGATTGCATATTTTTCTAGTCCTTTCAGAATCACAATTTGGTAAAAAAAAAAATCGAGCTGACATTTATTTTTTAAGGTAGCATTAAAGTTTTAAATCATGCAGCAGAGGAAGGGAAGATGGCCGACGTAGGAGAAAGGCTATGAGGGAGAGTTCAGTGAGAGAAGGTTAGAGTGCTGCAGAGGCAGCGAAGAGGAGCGGCAGGAAACCGTAGGGAGAGGTCCGTGAAACTCCCTGGGACAGTGTGGAGCCAAAAAGTTCCACACAACTCGGAAGAACAACGAGAACGGAGCAGGGCAAAGGTAGAGAAGCCGACATCCCACTCCAGACCTGCTGAGTCACCTTTGAGAGCGGCCTGACGGGAGACGCGGCCAGCTTGGAGACAGGGAAATCGGAGGGATCGTCGCTGGCGGAATTCTTCAACAACAGCAGAAGCAGACTGCAGCAGCCGGACTTTGGTGAGCTGGGGATTAACGTGGCAGCCTCCGCATTCCCCACCCCCTGCTGAGGCTCCAGCCTCTGAGAACACAAGGGGCGCAACCTGAAACTGTCAGGTCTGTGCCTTGGGAACAGCGGTGCGTGTTGGTGGCTGAAAAGGTCCCGGGAAAGCGCCTCAGATCTTCCTGCGCTAAGTGGGCCAGTGCATCTCAGCGCGCGGAGGCTGCTGGTGGGAGTCTGGAATCCCCGACACCCTGAAACCCTGTGGGTGGGCGACAGCACCAGGAGGACTCTGAGCGCCGCGCCGGGCTGGGCTAGGCGGTCCCGCCTGCAGCAGCCGCCTCCGTAGCGCAGGAGTCAGGAGGGTGCTGAACTGGGAAGTGTAGCGCTGTGTGTCCCTGACACGCAGATGCCACTCCCATAGTGTGAACTGTCCATTCCTCGCCTCCCACCCCGCAGTCCTGAGTGTAGGCGACACACCGGGAGAGCTCTGAAATCTCCTGTGCCACACTGGCACTGTGCGATCCCGCTGAGAAGTTATTTTAACAGGGCGCCTGGGTCACACCTCCTCTACGGTCCTGTGAGGAGGAGCCACACACACACCACGAGTGGTGGAATCACTGCACAAGAGCCACGCCCAGAAAGTGCCTCAACCACAGTCTTGTGTGTGGGAGACACACCAGGCGGGCTCTGAAAAACCCTGCAGTCCCTGACAAGGAGAACGCAGGGAGAAAGCACATAAAACCTTCTACGTCCTGTGGATTCCCGTGCAGGGGGCGCGCCCAGAGAGCGCCTCCATCCCTCCACGCCCTGCGGTGGCACACCTGTAGAAGAGGTGCCCAGAGTGTGCCTGGAATCCACTGGGCCCCCAAGGTGGTGCTCTACAGCCCCGGGCCCTGAGAACGCACCAACGGTGCCTTGAAAATTACCACGCCCGGCAACACCACGCTTGCAGGCTCCAATCTCTACAGGAAAGCACCTGACAGCCCCTCAACACACGGGTCCATTTGCCTTACCAGAATACACCAACGCAATGGGAAAAACCACTAGAAAGAGCTGTGCTCCAGATGAAAGAGCCAGCACCCCACCAAACATGGGCCAAAAGCCATTATCAATATCGGCGATGCGAGATGAAGACATGGACGTGTTACCAGCAAAGGAATTGATGAAAATAATGCTAAAATTTCTCAGAGACGTGGACACAAAGCTGGAAGACTACCAGAACCGCATAATCACCGAAATACAACAAATCAAAACCAAACTGGATGCCCAAGAGAATAAAATTGAAAGCCTCATCAACAGAATAAATGCGGCAGAGGAAAGGATCTCTGAAACAGAAGACACACAAAATGAAAGTGCCCAGCGAATTAAACAGCTAGAGACAAACCTCAGCAAAACTAATAAAATGATGCAAGAGATGAAGGATTACCTTAGAAAATTGAATATTCGGATCATCGGCCTCCCCGAGGGAGTAGAAAGAGAATCTGGGATGCAAGCAGTGCTTGATGAAATTATACAGGAAAACTTCCAAAACACTTGGAACACGAATCCACCCCGCATACAGGATGGACAGAGAACTCCCAACAGACATGATCCAAAGAGATCTTCACCCAGACACACGGTGCTCAAGTTCTACTCCAATGAAGACAAAGAAGGAATCCTGAGACAAGTACGAAGTAGAGAAAAGATCACATACAGGGGAAAACCCATCAGAATTACTGCTGACTTCTCCGAAGAGACCCTACAAGCAAGGAGAGAATGGACAAAGATCTTCCAAGTCCTGAAACAAAACAACTGTCAACCAAAAATAATCTACCCAGCAAAGATCTCATTTGTATTTGAGAACGAAATCAGATACTTCAATAGCAAAGAAAAACTAGAAGAATATGTCTACACAAAACCAGCCCTGCAAAGTCTCCTTAGAAATGCGCTAGTCCCGGACAAAAAGGAGGCAAATCACAAACAAAGTTGGCAAATAAGAAGGTCTCCAAACTAAAGGCCGCACAAACAAGACAACTACATAGGCAACAACACATACACAACACAAACACATGGCAGGGCAAAATTGCAACCTCTCAATTTTAACTCTCAACACAAATGGTCTAAATTCACCAATCAAAAGACAGAGATTAATAGAATGGATCATCAAACAAGACCCAACCATCTGTTGCCTACAAGAAACGCATCTAACCAGAAAGGATGCAAAGAAACTGAAAGTGAAGGGATGGAAAAAGATATTTCACGCTAATGGACGAGAAAAAAAAGCTGGGGTAGCTATCCTAATTTCAGACGAGATAGATTTCATTCTAACTAACATCAAAAGAGACAGGGAAGGCCATTTTATACTGGTGAAAGGAATGATCCATCAAGAAGCAATCACCATCATTAATGTTTATGCACCGAATCTTAATGCACCTAGTTACGTAAAGCAATTACTTACAGACTTAAGGGAAGACATAGACACCCGCACAATTCTTGTAGGCGATCTCAACACACCTCTAACAACAATGGACCGGTCTACGAAACAAAAACTCAACAAAGAAACAACAGAGCTCACACAAACAATAGAACAACTGGACTTAGTAGACATATATAGAACTTTTTATCCTAAGGCCACAGACTATACATTCTTCTCAGCGGTGCATGGCACCTTCTCCAGAATCGACCACATGATAGGACATAAAGCGAATCTAAACAACTTCCAAAACATTAGTATCATACCATGTACCCTCTCAGACCACCATGGGATGAAACTGGAAATCAACAACTCAAAACTCCCCAAGAAGTATACGCACTCTTGGAAATTGAACAATATGCTATTAAACGAACATTGGGTCAGAGAAGAAATCAAAGATGAGATCAAAAAATTTATGGAAACCAATGAAAACTCTGATACAACATTCCAAAACTTGTGGGACACCGCCAAAGCAGTGCTACGAGGTAGATTCATCGCAATCGGAGCGCATGTCAAGGCCCAAGAAAGACGCCAAATACAGGAACTAACCTCACACCTCCAGGATCTGGAAAAACAGCAGCAGAAGAGTCCCACGCACAATAGGAAACAAGAAATCATCAAAACAAGGGAGGAGATAAACCAAATAGAAATCAAAAAAACTATACATAAAATCAACAAATCAAAAAGTTGGTTTTTTGAGAAAATAAACAAAATAGACACTCCACTGGCCCGATTGACCAAAAAAAAACAAGAGAAAGTGAGAATTAATAGCATTAAAGATGAAAAAGGCAACATAACAACAGACACTGCAATCATTAAGAAAATAATTAGAAATTACTACAAAGAACTGTACTCCCACAAATTTGAGGACCACCAAGAAATAGAAAAGTTCTTGGACTCCCACCACTTACCAAAACTCAGTCCGGAGGCAACTGCAGAATTAAATAAACCCATAACCGAGGTAGAGATTGAAACAGTCATCAAGGATCTCCCAACGAAAAAAAGCCCAGGCCCAGACGGCTTCACTACAGAATTCTACAAAACATTCCGAACAGAACTAACCCCAATCCTCTACAAGCTCTTCAAAACAATAGAGGAGGAAGCAACCCTCCCAAACTCATTCTATGAAGCCAACATCACCTTAATCCCAAAACCGGACAGAGAACCATCAGAGAAGGAAAACTACAGACCTATTTCTCTGATGAACATTGATGCTAAAATTCTCAACAAAATCCTAGCCAATAGAATTCAAAAAATCATCAGACAGATCATTCATCCGGATCAAGTAGGATTCATCCCTGGGATGCAGGGATGGTTCAACATTCGGAAATCCATAAATGTTATAAACCATATCCAAAAACAGCAAAACAAGAACCACATAATAGTTTCAATAGATGCAGAAAAAGCTTTCGACAAAATCCAACACCTCTTCATGCTAAAAACTCTAGCCAAAGTAGGCATAGATGGGAAAATCCACAACATAATCAAAGCAATTTATGAAAAACCCAACGCCAGTATCATACTGAATGGAGAAAAGCTAGAACCCTTCCCACTGAGATCTGGAACAAGACAAGGGTGCCCGCTATCACCACTGCTATTCAACATAGTCCTAGAGGTACTTGCAGAGGCCATAAGACAAGAAAAAGAAATCAAAGGCATACGTATAGGAAACGAAGAAGTCAAGCTTTCACTATATGCAGATGACATAATCCTATACATAGAAAAACCAGGAGACTCAATACAGAAACTGCTAGAACTTATACGAGAGTTTGGCAGAGTGGCGGGGTACAAAATTAACGAACGAAAATCAACAGCCATAGTGTACGCAAATAACACCAAGATGGAAGAAGATCTAACCAACAGGATACCATTCAAAATAGCAGAGAGAAGTATGAAGTATTTGGGAATAAATCTAACCAAAAGCGTAGGAGACCTATTCGAAGAAAACTACAAACTATTTAAAAAGGAAATTGAACAAAACCTCAAAAGATGGAATAACATCCCGTGCTCCTGGATAGGCAAAATCAATATCATTAAAATGTCTATACTACCACAAGCAATATACATTTTCAATGCAATTCCAATCAAATTGCCCAAAACATTCTTCACGGAACTGGATACAATGATTCAAAAGTTCATCTGGAAGCACAAAAAACCACGAATAGCTAGAACCATCCTGAAAAATAAGAAGTCAGCAGGGGGAATCACAATCCCGGACCTCTGGACATACTATAGAGCAGTGGTTATCAAAACAGCCTGGTACTGGCACAAAGACAGAAAGGAAGATCAATGGAATAGAATAGAAGCACCAAAAGGGAACCCACACAAATACAGCCAATTAATCTTTGACAAAAAGACCAATGACAGCTCAAGCAAGTGGGAAGGCCTCTTTGGTAAATGTTGTTGGGACAACTGGCTGATAGCCTGTAGAAACAAAAAAATAGACCCACATCTATCACCATACACTAAGATCCAATCTACATGGATAAAAGACCTAAACCTACATCCAGAAACCTTCAAACTCTTGCAAGAAAATGTAGGAAATACCCTGCAAGACCTAGGAGTAGGTCCCGACTTTCTAAGAAGGACACCAAAAGCAATAGCAGTTGAGAACAGAATAAACAAATGGGACCTCATCAAACTAAGAAGCTTCTGTACAGCAAGGGAAACAATCAACAAAGTAAAAAAGCAACCCACAGAGTGGGAGAAGATCTTTGCACACGATATAGGCGATAGGGGGCTAATTTCCAGGATATATAAAGAACTTCAAAACAACCAAAAAACCAAAACAAACAAGCCACTCAAGAAATGGGCACGGGAAATGGGCAAACATTTCACAAAGGAACAAGTCCAAATGGCAAACAAACATATGAAAAAATGTTCCAGCTCCCTAGCAATAAGGGAAATCCAAATTAAAACATCGATGAGGTACCACCTAACACCAGTAAGATTGGCCCACATAAACAAGAACACCAACGACGCTTGCTGGCGAGGATGCGGGGAAAAGGGAACCCTACTCCACTGCTGGTGGAGCTGCAAATTGGTACAGCCTTTATGGAAATCAGTCTGGAGAACACTCAAACAACTCAAAATCTGCATACCATATGACCCAGCAATAGCACTCCTAGGAATATATCCAAAACACCTGTTTTACGACAAACCAACATGCATCCCTATGTTCATTGCAGCACAATCAGTAATTGCAAAAACATGGAAGCAACCGAAATGCCCATCAGCAGAAGATTGGATAAGAAAGCTTTGGTTCATCTACTCCATGGAATACTACTCAGCTATTAAAAAAAACAAAATGCAGTTCTTTGTGGCTAAATGGGTACAACTGGAAACTATAATGCTAAGGGAAATGAGCGAATCCCAAAAGATTAGATACCACATGTTTGCCTTGATTTAACCTGTAATTTTTTGTTTGGTTGTTTGTTATTTTTTTTTTTTTTGAACCTGTCATTGATACTGTCTCAACCCAGATGTTTCGAAGAAGGGAACTTGCATTATTTTTAACATATTGTTTACCCAATACTATGTCAATTAATTCCATAATGTTGTATATTGATACTGTGGCCTCGTTGGGGCTTTTAACTGACTGGATCTTTACTCGGTTAGACCTATTTTCAGACCATAGAAGATCTCCCCAAGAGGCCACTGAACTTATCTGGACAATAAGACGCTGAACTTTATGCTAGGCATGTGTCTGCAAGCAATGAATCTCAACCGAACTTGAACTATGGTTATGCAACAAGGTGGAGGAATCCACCATGGGGGGAGGGGTATGGGAGGGGTGGGGGGAATCCCCAGCGCCTATGAAACTGTACTACACAATACAATGTAAGCAACAATAATAAAAAAAAAAAAAAAAAAAAAAAAAAAAAAAAAATCATGCAGCAACTCAGAATCATATTGGTGAAATGTTCACTGTGTAAAATAACTTATGCTAATGAATTATTTTTGATATGAATGTCCTAATAAAATTTATAAAGAGAAGCTTAAGTAAATCCATCTGTATTACTTGTCATTGAAACACAATATGGTTCAGGGTTATTTGCATTTGTCAGTTTGCATTATATTCATAAATATTTAGATTCAGATATAAAGAAATGCAAATATGCTTTTTAAAGTTATATTACATTTTCATAGAACCATAGCAATTAAACTGTACGAGAAAGCGGTATTAAAATCTAATGAAAACAGTGAATGACTAAATTATAAGTTTCACCTTTATGTCATGGAAAGCAGACCTGTGCTCAAAACTGGAAATCCAGGTCACTTTGTTACCTGCAAGGGAAAAAGGATTGTGCATGGAAGATCTTTACTGAAAGGATTGCTTGGCCACTTTCATCTCAACTGGAAATGCCCTTTAATGTGACAGGCTATATTAATGTCAGCTTTGGAACAGCAAAAATTGAGAACACTGGAGATTTATCTACTTACTTCTTTGGATTTTAAGTAACCATAAGCAACATTCTAGTACTAAGATATAAGACTTCAAAATAAGAAAAAATTGAGAAGATCTAAAACAGGCAGAGTGTCACTTTGCTTATGTAAAACAGATTGTTTCAGAAGCCATTTTAAATTTTTGAATATTTATTAATATAAAAGAACAGATTAGTATATTTCATAAACCTAACTCTATGAATTAATTGTTCTTTCCTTCTGTCTCTCCTCCCTTCATGTCTTTCTCTTCTTTTTTCCTTAACTTTTTCAAAAACATAATTTCAGTCCATTCTAGAATCACAGGCTTAAGCGCTACTAACTATAATATTCTGCAAGGGAAAACAGAAAGATCTCAGTTTTTCAGAAATATAAACAAATACTAAAAATAACAATCAATCCAAAAATGTCTATTTCTTTTCTATACAATTTTCTGTATTCTATCTTAGCTGCCACACATCAGAGAACAGCTGCGATCATTTTCTGAGATTGTCTTATTTCGATAAGCATAATAGTTTTCAGTGGCATTGATGTTGTTTCAATAGCCAGGATTTCTTGGGATTTTGACATCTAATAAAATCATATGCAAAAAATAAGCAATAAAATGATTTTAAATTGAATGGAATTTTTATGGATTTTTAGTATAAACAAGTATTTCCTACTATTTATGTAATTGTATATGGAATAAATAATAGCTGTTTGAAGATGAAAATTTAATATATTCATTATTTACCAATATTTTTTAATGCCTGTTACCAATCTGAAAGTTCTTAATATGTAGCTTTAGGCTGTGAACTGATTTTCATACCCTTCAAATTTCACTACATTCTGAATCACAATGCATTCATATTCAAAGATGGAGGGCCTTTGGGACATAATTAGGTTTAGATGAGCTCCTAGGTGATTTGTCTCTGTGATTGAATCAGTGCCTTTAGAAAAGGAAGGGGCAGAAGTTCTCCCTCTGCCCCACGACAACACCTAAGTGTCTGTTCTCGAACTACAAAGATTTTGCATTAACATTCTCTGGTACTGTGATAAAATAACGTTTTGTGAAGGCACCTAGTCTATGGTGTTTTAATTTGGCAACCCAAGTTCACTGACCTTGTCATACAGGTTGATTAATAAAGATGATAGAACCATTTAACTAGCGTTAGCATTTTTAAAACATTGAAAATTAACTTGTTCCTTTAAAAACTATAATAGTCACTAAACACATTATGTTTCAGTTTACAAAAGTAAATCCATCACACCTCAGGGAACCATGAAACGTATTGTTAGGGCGTATTTCATCATTTTAATTTTAGAACCTAAATAATACTTTATATAATTTTAATGAAAAATTATTTGTTCAAGAGGATGTTATTAGGAAAAAAGGTACCAGAACTAAATAAAAGATAACATACATAAGCATAAAGCTATACAAACATTTCTTTTTTAAAAGAATATTTATTTTACCTTTACTTGAAAAGTCAGAATTACAGAGATAGAAGGCAGACAGAGAGAGAGAGAGAGAATGACATCATCCATTTATTGGTTCACTCACCTAATGGCTGCAAATGTCAGAGCTGGTATGGGCCCAAAGCCAGGAGCTTCTTCCAAATCTGCCATAAAGATGCAGGGGTCCTAAGACATAGGCTGTTCTCTGATTTCCCAAGCAAAAGTAGGGAACTGGACTGATCTAAATAAATAGTAGGAAATACTTGTTTATACTAAAAATCCAGCCAGGACCTCAGTCAGCATCCACATGAGTACCGATGGCAACAAGTGGAAGATTAGTCCACTATGCCAGACTGCCAACCCCTACGCAAAGAATTGCCTCTTAACGTTAACCCAGTTTTTACGATGGAAGTAAATCCTAGTGCATAGTGACAGGATGACTTTGACATGCTTATCTATGAAAAGTGTTTGAATGCTTAAAATTATTTTAGGTATTATTATTTCATCTGAAATTAGGGATGCAGAGAGAAAGGGCACAGATCTTTCAACTCCTGGTTGACTACCCAAGTGCCTGCCAAGGTCAGGGTTGCGTAGGCTGAAGTCAGGAACTCAGAGATATGTTTAGGCCTCAAAACGTGTTATCAGAATCCAGTACTCCAGTATCTGCTGTTCCCCAGAAGAAGCTGGATTGTAATCTGTGTAGCTTGAAGCAAACACTTTAGTATGGGATTCCAGGGTCCTAGCAGTGTCAGAAGTGCTATGCTAACCCTGAGAGTTCACCAAATATGTGGTCACTGTTGAAGCCTTATCTGATTAAATTGTAGACTTCACTGGGACAGGACTTTGTGAACTGATCTCTGCATGTCTTCTGTATTCAGCATGATGCATACTGCAAAAATCTGCAGAAATGAAGGATCCACTGACTTGGTATAGGAGAAAACTGTCCATATCAGGGAAATGGTGCAACTAGAAAAAGGAGAAAAATCAGATATGGGGCACATCAGCTGTGAGATGACACCACCAGTCTTAAATGACTAGATGACTGCATATATTTATCAATATATATGCACATGTGTGTACATGTATAGATATATATTACATATGTGTATATGTATTTGTGCATATATGTATATATAATAGATGATTTTAAAAATCAATAACAGACATTGATTCAAACCTAATTAAAGAAGAGGTGAAACTGTTTTCTGTGTAAGATAAACTACACTTTTATGCAAAATATGGACAATTGCGACTAGTTATAGATCAATTTGTGCAGATGTTAA
The DNA here is from genome assembly GCF_017591425.1 of Ochotona curzoniae. Classification (NCBI taxonomy): domain Eukaryota; kingdom Metazoa; phylum Chordata; class Mammalia; order Lagomorpha; family Ochotonidae; genus Ochotona; species Ochotona curzoniae. The sequence continues at coordinate 33,270,056 of NW_024466502.1, read as the reverse complement.
TACTGAAATAAACTATTTAGGAACCTTGAGATAGCCAAAACTTAAAGTTATATTGATTTACCATTCTCCTTGTATCTTTCACCACTGGCTTTTGCTCTTCTTGGCAGCAAATGTTGGCTGCATATAAAATGTGCCCATATCTGTGTGCATCAACTTTCTTCAACTTTTGCCTATCTTTAAAAATGAGTGTCTTTGTAAGTTTTTTGTGGTCTTGGTCCTGTTAGGACAAGTAAAATGATTTTTCTTCACCCCATTGTTTTATTTTATTACATTAATCAATCAGTGCCGTCACAAAATCTTTTACTGATGGTGCATGAATATGTCATCTTTCTCTCTGTAATGTGGGACATATATTTCCAAGTTAAGGAAATCATAGCACTTGGACCTGCTTTAATTATACAATGTATACACTTGTCAATAAATTTCATTTGGATACTCTGCTTTTATGTTTTTTTTTTTTTCTCTAAAATTTAGTTCCCTTGAAAGTCAGAGTTATAGGAAGAGAGGGAGAAGTAGAAAGAGCACCTGCTGGCTCACTGCATAAATGTCCACAATGAGCAGAATTGGGCTGTCTGAAGGAACCAGGAGCCAGGAGCCAGGAGCTAGAAGCCAGGAGTCAGCAGCTTCCTCTGGATCTCCAACATGGCTGAAAGGGGACCAAATTCTTGTGCCATCCTCCACTGCTTTCCCAGGCAAACTTGCAGGGAGCTGGATCGGAAGTGAAATAGCAGGGACGTGAACATATTCCCATATGGTCTAGAAGCTCCACAGCAGTAGCTTTACCTGTTACCTGCCTCTGACACTGTTTCTTGATATTGCTTGCCCAAAGTTACTCAGTTCATGTTGGTTTTCTGTACTACTGACAATATAATCTGTCTTCAAACAAACGAGTGACACAAGAAAATCAGCTTTTGGTTGCAAGGAATTGAAGACTAATCTGTAAAACTTAAAAACAGTGGCTTTTACATCAAATGGAAAAGAAACAGCATTATTCCAACTATTGCTCATACTATTTAAACATAAATGATATAACCTTGAACAATGTGTATTTTTAGGAGATAGTTATAGAGCTTAAAAAATTAAGGGAGTTTCCTTAGATACCTGATATTTACATTTCTGTAAAAAAAAAGTATTAATGTTATGTTTTTAGGAAGGAGTTGGGACAGGCATTGTGGTATAGCATATTAAGCTGCTGCTTGGAATGCCAAAATCAGTTGTGGGGGGAAGGTGGTTTGAGTCCCAGCTGGTTGTACTTTTCAGTCAAGCTTCTAGCTAATGGATGTGGGAGGAAGCACATGATGGTCCACGTACTTGGGTTCCTGTCCACTGTTTGGGAAACATGGATGGATTCCTTTGTTCCTGGCCTCTACCTGGCCCAGTGTCTGCTCTCAGGCTATCTGGAGAGAGAAACAGCAAGTGAAATATGCTCTTTCTTTCTCTTTGTGTCTCTTCCTGTCTTTTTCACACTCTGTCTTTCAAATAAATCTTTTAAAAGCAATAAATAAAAGTAGAAAAATAAATTGATAATTGCTTTCAAAAGGAATTATGATTCTGTTCAGTTACTATTCTGGAAGCTGGAAATATCAGAAATCAATCAGAATGAGAGATTATTTAAATACTTTCACTGGAAAGTGAATTTTACGAAGCATAAACATATCATCATAGTCTTGACTTTTATTTAGCATACATTATTAATTAATGACTATTTAAACATAATATCACAACCATGATAATTCAGTCATTGTTTTGCATACTCCACAATGTTGGCAAAATTATTATTTTTTCATCTTGGTTGCATATTGATGAGAAAAGCATGATTTATGGTGATGAATAGAAATGTAATAATACTTGCAAAGAAAATTAGATAAGTTAACTCTAAACTATTGCCTTTGTCTTTGTGTCATTATTATCAATTTCTTGGGATATGTTTTCTATGGATCATAAAATAATTCATGACTATTGGTGAAGAAAATATATGGAAATGGCTCCTGTCTATTCTCTAACTTACTATTATAAATTGTGAGACAAATATTGTTGTCATAACACAGATGCTTATCTAAGTAGAAAGAACATATATCTGTAATTATTTTTGTAGTTATATATTAACCATTAAAATAGATTTAATTTCAGTTTACCTTTGTATTTTCTTTGTTTTTTTTTAAATATATCATTAGGAAGATGTAATTCGATTAAGCTGGGAATCTAAATGGCAAAACTTTTTAAGAATCATTTAAATTAAATATGGAGAAAATTAGTCTTCAAATTTTCTTTCCATTCAACATATTCCCTTAGTCTTTCTTTTACTTGACACCCCTCTTTTCTTATTCTCTGGAAGGCGTTGTTCTGTATAGTCCAAAGACCAAGTTGGTATAAATATAAATTCAGGTTACTTCTCTTATTTGCTATAAAGTCTTTCAAGAAATTGTTGAATTTATTATTTTATTCTCAAAGTAATGAATTAATAGCAGCAGTTGGCACTTTCTATACAGGCATCAAATTTTTCTATTCTCTTCTCTCATATTTTATCATGGAGTATAGGTCAAAACAACCATTATCACTGCCATAACACTGTTCTTAATAATGCAGAAATGCAAATGAAAAATCTTAAAATGCCTAAAAATTGATTCAAAAACTACATTTCAGTAGAAACATTGTCTTACAGATTAGGGATTTCTTTGTCCCAAAAAGATAGTATTTCATTATTTTACTATGTATTATTTTCTGTATCATTAGGTTTATTTCTAAAATTTAATAATAAAATCCTGATTTCTAAAGTTTGGAGACTTTTAAGTTTCTCTTATATTGAGGGTATCCCTGATCTTGGTTTATTCATTTTATGTATTAATGTTGTAAGAATATTCTAGTTTCAGTTCATTAGTTGTTTTAATGAAAGCCAATTAGTATCTTTAAAGGATTAATCGATGGAGTTTCTAGAAACTCGAAAGCAAATAAAATCATATATAGTACCATTTATTGAAAATTGAAATTATACTGGGACATGTTCCATTAATTTTAATGAACTCATGTATAAATACAAAAATTATTGATTATGGACATATTTATTTATACCTTATTCATATTAGATAATGTATTTAGTTTAGTGTTTAATACTGAATTGATTCGATTTGCTATATTTAGAAAATTTAACATTTAGCAGTTGTAGAAATAGACATCAATCTTTTGAATAATAATGTTCTTTTAGGAATTGTCAAAAAATAGACATATTTTTTTCAATAAAACAGTGATTTATTTGAGTCCTGGCACACACACTAACTGTAAGGTCATACCTTCAGTATCTACTTGAACAAAATTCAGTTTATATTATCTTCTGAAAAGTTACTGTAAGAAGCAGAAATAATGTGTGCAAAGTCCCTAGCCTAGTAGATGCTGTAAACGTTTTGATAGTGGTGAGTGCAAACTGTTTCAAAAGCATAGCACAAAAAAATGCATATCAATTATATGGTACTGTAACTGCTATGTTTACTGTTCTAAAATGAATTTGAAAGGCAGGGTGCTTTATATAGAAAATGTGCTAGAATAAATAAGCTGCAATTAACACATAAATAAGAATTTTCTTCAGAGACATTCTGAATTATCAATTTTTATTACATAATATGATACATGAAGTTAAAGATGTGAAAAGACCTAAAACCAATATGTATGCTATAAGATTTTGGAAGTTTTACTTACCTTGTTCTGAAATGTTGCTATTCTATATGCATTTTAAACTGAAAATATTATGACAATATGTGAGATTGTCAAGTTTTGTATCTCTGCATTTAAATTACAGATTTATTTCTAGAGGGTTTTGCCTTTAATGTGAAAATTACCATATGGTATATCATTTCCACATTGAATACTATTACTAAATTGCCTTGGAGCAGTGCTACTAGAGATAATACAGAATGCAAGTCAATTGAAATGAGTCACCATTCAAGACATTATACTGATAAAATTGAACAGGAAAAATTAGAAAATTAAATATTAAAATGCATAGTAGTGTTACTGTGTAAGAATGAAACCGACATCTCGGATTTTGATTTTATTTACAGTTCATTTCAGACTTTCTGTGAAACAACTGTCTTCCTAGTTTTTGCTTGCTGAACTTTTTTTGCAGTAGCCAATTAAGATAGTTATTATAAAGCAATTTAAAGTTTAATAATTAAAAATTTCACAAAAATTATAGGAAGAGGAAGAAAGGTGGAGGGAGGAAGGAATGGAAAAGCAAAACATATCTATATGCTTAGGATTCCTTCTTTGAAGTACATGAAAATATTCTCCTTACATTAATTTAAAAAACAAATGAATCGATGGATTTAAAAAATGAATAACATGTTAATAACAAGCTATTGTGAAAAATTATGCCAGCATATTGTGTGTTTATGAATTAGAAACACTTGCAAAAGTACTTTCTGAAATGAGTTGATGGAGAAAAATGATACTTACCACAAAACAAAACATCTCATGACAAATCTGGTCAAATTATTTGTTGTATTTTAAAATTATTGTTCTACACTCCAACTCCCATTTCTCCTTTCCTAAATCTTGCACCCCCTAGAGAGTTCGCCCATATTATTGCAATAGTATAGTCCTTCAGCAATAGTCACAAGTTCATCATTCTTCCATAAGTGTATCATGGCATGTTGGAAAGTCTGGTGTTATACTATCAAGTTACATTTCATAGTTGCATTAGGAGTCCTCTTTTTATTTGGGAGTAGAGATGTATACTACAACCTATCTCCAATTCCTGATATCGCATCATAATTTACAAATTAGAAACATAAAAAATCAATCTATTATGAAAAGAGGACTAATTAACTAATGAATTATCAATGACTGAAGACAAAATAATAGTAATAATAGTAGAAATTAATTGTGTGTAATTATATAAGCAAAGCAGATAGAAAAATACACAATTGCAAATAGAAATTACCCTGGCAAAAAATCTAAAAAAAAATACATTTAAAGGATCATGAAGTAAATCATACATCTTTTATGTGTACCATAGTGATTTGTTTGTAATAAATACTTCAGTAAAAAAAAAAAAAAAAAAACTTCTGCTTTTAGTTACAATAAACAGGGTCTGAGTTTTCTTGTTTTCCTTAAGTAACTAAAAAAACACATAATTTTTGAAATAATGTTTTGCATGTTGTTCAGTCCCAAAATTCCTGAGAGAAGGTGAAAAAATGATGTGGGGACTGTGATTGCCCTGCTGCATTGCTTACGTTTTCTCCAAAGCTGTGTAGTGGTGGTGAGCCCACATCCATGGTACAAGGTATCTGGAGGAGATAGAGCTAGCAGTGAAGGGGAGTGAAATGCATCATAGTTTTAGTACTGTAGGGCAAATGACCACACAATTGGTGCTTTAAAACAACTTCAATTTCGGTGAGCCACGATCTGAGTCCTTGCTCAAAGCCTCTCAAGACCCTAACTCAGGTGACAGCAGAGTTACATTCCCGTCTAGCTCAACTGAAGGCATCTCGGCTTCTGAGCTGGTGGTCCAGGTTGAGTGGCTCACCTATTTCCCCAGGATCCTTACTTCCTGGGGGCTACTGGATATGCTAGTCAACCTGTTTCCTGCCAGGGGCTGGTCTCCATAGTCGGATGACAACATGGTTAATAACTTCTTTAGCATCAGTAGAATCTCTTAGGCATGATAAATTAGAGTCATCTATGGCATAGCCATCAAAAGATGATATTTCATCATCTTTGCCATACTCTGCCAGTGCAGAAGCATGTCAGGAACTATGCCAGTACCACGGAGCAAAAGATTATACAAATGTAGGACTCACTTGGGGGATTTCCTTGGCATATGATATGCCACATAAATTGTCAGGGGAGAGTGGCAGCAAAAGAAGCCAGTACACAGAGGACTGTATAGAATGGGAGATCGCTAAACCTCCAATGAGTTCTTTAGAGACATATTGATCAGCATATCTTTGTGAAGAATCTACGTGAGGCTAAAGAGAAAATATGATCTCCAGAACTTAAACAGGGTTAAGAATAATTATGTTCCCATGAGCCAGATAATGAAGCACTGGGTACATTATTCAAATTATTGCTTCTGTCAAGGGAAAACTATTTCCAAATTAAAAGCCGCTGGGGTATTCCTTAATGAATCTTAAAAACACCTTCAGGCCCTGGCTCCAGGATACCATATGGGCGCTGGTTTGTGTCCCAGCTGCTCCATTTGCCTTCCAGCTCCCTCCTTGTGGGCCCACTTGGGACCCTGGACCCATGTGGGAGACGCAGAGGAGGCTCCTGGCTGCTGGCTCCTGGCTGCAGATCAGCTCAGCCCCAGTCGTTACTGTCGCCTGGTTAATGAGTGAACCAGTGAATGCAAGATTTTCCTTTTCTATCTCTCCTTCTCTCGATAAATCTTACTTTCCAATAAAAATAAATGAATCATTAAAAAAAAGTCAAAATGTCAAATGTTTTCAACAATTGGTAACCAGCATGTTACAGATCTCTGTCTGTCTTCCAAACACACCAAAATAAATGAGCAGAAAGTATGAAAAATATCATTCAGGGCCCGGGGCAGTGACCTGGCAGCTAAAGTCCTCGCCTTGAAAGCGCCGGGATCCCATGTAGATGCTGGTTCTAATCTTGGCAGCTCCACTTCCCATCCAGCTCCCTGCTTGTGGCCTGGGAAAGCAGTCCAGGATGGCCCAAAGCCTTGGGACCCTGCACCCATTTAGGATACCCAGAAGATCTCCTGGCTCCTGGCTTTGTATCAGTGCTGCCACGGCCATTGCGGTCACTTGGGAAATGAATCAATGATGGGAAGATCTTCCTCTCTGTCTCTCCTCCTCTCTGTATATATGCCTTTCCAATAAAAATAAATAAATCTTAAAACAAGGAAAGAAAAATAACATTCAAATGACAAAAATACTATTTCATTCTTATATACACAATCACTAGTAATTTGTAGTTTTCTATTGTTTGCATTATCAAAGCTCTAAATAATATATATATATAAATATAAATTCCTTTTTACCTTTTATGCTATGAAAGAAGTTGGACTATTTCCTAATACCTATTTATTTTCTAGTAAGAATGTTAATGGGAAACCTGCTTGGAAGAATGACTTCATTGTTTTTCTTGTCAAATAATTGCAAAAACTATTAAAGGGAGACTGTTTACCTTTGCTTTTATTGCCAATATCTACAACTGAAAATTCAACATAATTTTAAGGATAATCTCTACTAAAATGTCATTCTTCTTTAAAATCAAATTATACCACAAACTCAAATAACTCAAATTTCATATCAGAGATCATTCATTTTAGATATTTTCTATGTAGCATGTATCCTGTATCTAGACACTTATTGATTACGATATATTATATTCATCTTGCCCGTAGACTCACGCGTGATTAATTGGCTTGTCACCCTGAAGTAGAAAGATCTTGTTTTAGGACTCTTGAATCGATATGAGAATTAAAAATAAATCATAGAAAATTACAAAGAAAATATCAGCAGTCGATATTTCCTTCACTGAGGATTTAGTATGATCTTTTGTCATATTTGCCTTGAGCCTTCCTTCTTCCTTATTTTATTTTTCTTTTTAAATTTTATTTCTCCTGTATTTGCTGAAGTAAAATCAACAGGTAATACTGCTGTTTGTGTGGTGTACAATATTGTACTCTGAGATATCTATACATGTGAAATTATTGTCACACCCAAGCTAATTAACATAGTTTAATAATTAATAGTTTAATAATTTACATAGTTAAATTATGTAAGTGCCTCCTCTATGGAGGATGTGTTTTCAAAAGCCCTTTTTGTTGTAGAGAATAGCCCTTATTGGACCCTGAGTCCACTTGATCTTGACTTTCCAGCCTCCAGAACCCAAAGAACGAAATTCTGCTTCGTATGACTTGCCTTGTCTGTGTTTTTTTGTCATAGCAGCACAGAGGACTGAGGCAATACCAGAGTGTTATGAATTTGATTCAATATACCTGCCATTCAAGCTCCAGAATCTGTCCATTCTAACCAAATCTTTGTTGTCTTTGCCCAGAGCATTCCGATTTTTTCCATCTCCCACTTTTAGCAACCACCATTTTTACCCTACATGTTTGGTATTTATAATTCAATCTAAAAGTACATGCTTGGGATATTTATATACCTTAGTTATGTCACTTAAGATAAGGTCATCCTGGATTGTCTATGTCTTCATAAATGAAAGGGATTCTTAATTTTTGAGCCAGAATATTTTTTCATATGCTTGTGCATACATATCTTCTTTATCCATGAATCCTCTGATGGGCATCTGGGTTGATTCCATATCTTGCCTAATATAAATAATGCTCTAGTGAACACAAAAGTACATTTATATCCTTGACAGAATGACATAATGCATTCTCAAAAAACTTTATGAGATATAATTCACATACTAGAAAATTTACCCAAAATGTAATCATCTCCACAAACAAATTTTAGAATATTTTATCACCCAATAAATTCATTAGCTACTACCAGCCATTTTCCTTTCTCTCATTACTTCAGCCGCATAAAACTCCTAGATTATTTCTGTCTCTAGGAATACATCCATTTTGGGCATTTTATCACAAAGCATATCAAACAGCATGTGATCTTTTATAACTATGTTTTTTAGCTTCTATGCTTTATAGTTTCATCCGTGTTGCAACATGCAATTAGTAATTAATTATGTTTCATCATTGCATAATATTCCACTGTGGACTGAGCCACAATTTGTTTGCCAATTAGTTGATAGACATTTGGATGGCTTCTACTTTTCGGCTGTCTTTCAAATTACTATGAGCATTGGTGTACATTTTTTTTTGTTTCAAAACTTGTTTTTGATTCTTTTGACTGTAAATGTAATAGTAGGCCATATGGTAGCTCTATGTTTGAGGACTTGAAAAATCATCAAACTCTTACAAAGTGGCACCATCATTTGACATTTCTTTTTGAAAGCCAGAATTACAAAGAGAAAGAGAGAAGTCTTCCTTTTGTTGTTTCGTTCCACAGATGTCTGATTTGAACAGGCTAATACTTAAACATATAGTAGTTAACTATTGTATAGTCAACTGAAGTCATTTTTAATATTGAATTATTGAATTGATCATACAAAAGAAAAATATTCTGAGCAAGTTATATTCATTAATTGAACAAGTGAATGCAAAGAACAATGATTGTTTTAAGTAGGCTGTAGTGGTGAATATTTATAGTCTTTTTAAGGTGAAATATCTCATTCCCTCTAGAATCATTCAAATATCTTGAATAATTATGCATTTCTTATATTTGCTAATATACCTATTGTCTATTTCAACAGAAATATAGATTTTATGTAATGAAACTTAAAATGACTTGCTGCCTATAGCAATGAAACGACATTGGGGAGATTTTTAGGTTTTTAAATGAAATTAAATTCTGTTTTAGAGAAAATGGGGAATTTGCATTGAGAATGATACATTATTCAGAGAATTGGGAAGTGCCTTTCTCCTAATGCTTTTTGTGATTGTGTTTATTTTTACGTGCCAGGTAGGATGCCAGGCATCTTTGTTACAGCTACTCACTTAGTCCTGTGTACAGGATTGTTGAGGCCCTATCCATCTCAAACGTTCCATAATCCAATGACAGCTTTGAGTTATAGCTGAACTCATTTTCTTTCACTTGAAACACATCCTTTTCTCTCAGTGCTTATTTTTTTTTAACATATTAACAGAGAGCTTTCTTTGGAGGCTAGTTTTAACATGCACAGTCCCAATATGTTCATTTGTTTATTTATTTTATTTTTATTGGAAAAACAGGTAAACAAAGAGGAGATATATAGAGAACAATTTTTTGGCACTGATTCATTCCTCAAATGACCACCACCATCAGAGCTGAGCTGATCTGAAAGCAAGAGCTAGGAGCTTTTTCCAAGTCTCCCAAACAGGTACAGGGTCGCAAATGCTTTGGACCATCCTCAACTAGGCCACATGCAGGGATCTGGAAGGGAAATAAAGCAGCCAGGACACAAGCTGGCACCAACTGGATTGTGGTGGAAGCAAGGTAAAGATTTAGCCACTAGGCTATTGTGCTGGGCCCAGTGTATTTATTTTTGATACACTGTCCAATAAGAAATGGATATGGGACCCGGCATGGTGGCCTAGCAGCTAAAGTCCTTGCCTTGAACGTGCCAGGATCTCAAATGGGCACCAGTTCCAGTCCCGGTGGCTCCAGTTCCCATCCAACTCCCTGCTTGTGGCCTGGCAAAGCAGCAGCCTTGGGACCCTACATCCACACGGGAGACCTGGAGGAAGTTCCTGGTTCCTGGCTTCATATCAGTACAGCACTGGTCATTGTGGTCACATGGGGAGTGAATCATCTGACAGAAGATCTTCCTCTCTGTCTCTCCTCTCTGTATATCTGCTTTTCCAATAAAAATAAAATGGACAGGAAAATATGTAATTAAAGATTCTGTACATTTCCAATTTTCTTTTCAGTCATTATGCAAGCATTCCTGCTCTTAAATCCTTTCTCATTTGTTTTAAGATTCAAATGTTAGGTAATTAGTTTTCAAATGGACATTTTATGTTAATCTATTAACTTAATAGCTTTATTGAAATATAATCAATGCACAAGAACCTCCACGTGCTTTTGGTGTATAACGTGAAAGGTACGCACTTGTCCATTCAACTATCTTCACAATCAATTTGTAAATGGGCATTACTTTTGGAAAATTCTGAAGAATTCTGTTACACAAATATCACATATACTTAAAAAGAACAGCTATTTTTACTCTAAGGGTTGTGTTTTCTGCCATTGAGCTCTAGTTCAGAAGCCTTTAGAAGACCTTAGTTATCCTATGATGTAATAAAAACAAAAAAGTCTAATAATTTTCACAACTTAGTACAGAAAATACAACTTGAGGAAATAGCCTACTACCATGAAAAACAAGGAATGCCTTTAGTGAAAATGCCTGGGCTCAAACGCACCCTTGTCATAGGTGATCTTGGGAAAAGTGTTGAACTTATAAACCCCTGGGGAATACTCACAGAATTAATGATTGCATCTATTTTACAAGCTATGAAGAAAATTCTAAAGAATGCATGTAGAAATTATGGCATCTAGTTATTGCAAAGTAAATTGAAGCTTTAAAAGTGTTCCATGTTTAGTTTTATTTCAAAGGCAGACTGGGCTAGCAGTCTGGGTGAATGGATTGTTGTCACTTGAGACACTAATGACCAAGTGTTGTTTTGAGTCCCACATGTTTCATTTTCATCCATGAGTCCAGGAAGGCAATGGATGATGGCTAAACTACTTCAACAATTGCTGCACATGTGGGAGACCTGAATGAAATTCTTGGTTCCCACTTCTGGCCTGGCCTATTGCTGGCTGTTACAACTATGTGAGGTATGAAGTACCAGATAGAAGATTCATGTTTAGCCTCTTTTTCCTTTCTGATCTCTCTCTCTTCCCTCTCCCTCAGCCTCTCACTCTGCTATTCAAACAAAGTAATAAGCAATTAAGAATAATAAAGGCACACACACACACACACACACACACACACACACACACACACATATGTGCACGCAGGGTAGGAGATCTTCCATCTTCTGATTTACTTCCTGTTTGATTGCAGCATCCTGGACTGGGTCAGGCTGAAGCCCGGAGTTCAGAAATCCATTTTTGTTTCACATGTAGGCGGCAGAACTGAAGCATTTAAGCCATCATTTCCTGAGCACTGCAATGCACACTGACAAAAAGCTGGAATGGAAAGCAGAACAGGGACTCAAAGACAGATATCCCAGTATGGAATGCCAGCATCCCTGGTGGCATTATAACCGTGCTCCAGACATCCACTCCCGACGCTGCTTTCATGAGTTCTTATTTGGATAGAAACATGAGAAAACGAAAACATGATTTTTAAAGGGCATGAAATGTCAGACTTAGTACTTCTTGGCAGGAGCATGTCTCAGGCATCAGAGCAAGGCAGGGAAATTCCTTCAAACCTTGTTTCTTTTGCATCATTAAATCTACAGTTCTTTGCTAGTGTGTAACTCTACTTATCTCTTGGGTGCTGAAGTTTTTTTTCTGTAAAAACAATGTTTACATCATTTAGATAAATGCCTTGTGGTTCTTTAAGCTAATCCGTTCTTATGTGTTATGCTTTTTCTTTACTAACCATATTAGACATTTTCTACTTGACAATGATTTATGTGTCTCAGCTTTTCAGATTTCCTGCTGCTGGCAATGGAGCCTCTCAAAACATTACACTTGGATGTCTCTAATCTGCACAAACACATCTACAATAAAGGGGTATTCTTGCAAAGTGAGATAAACTTAGATCAAAGAAATTATTTCTTATTTTTTTAGGCACACTGATTTCCTGCAGTTGCATGTTCTCCAACACAATTTATAAAGGAAGTACACAGAATTTTTCCAAATCTCATACCAACCATAGTTAGTACCAAGCATGTGATATGACATGTTTAATTTAACATTTTAAATTTCTAGATGGGTGAACAGTTCACTTTAATGAACTTAATATATGATGTTCAGTTAGCCACGTATTCAAATGTATTCCCCTTATCCCTGACCCCTTGTTTAAATTGTCTGCCATCATTCATCCTCATTCTTTAATCCTGCAGAGAATTCATTGTCATAAATGTTACTATTTATCTGATTTTTGAAGTTCTGCCATTGTGAATAGTATAAACTATTTACTTCCAAAAAAGATAAGACATCAGTTTTTATACAAAATGTAAAGAGGATTGCTAGCTTAACTCTATACATGTAGTTCTAACTTTACTAAAATTAGAATTTATTTTATTAGTAGCTAATAATTTAATTTATTAGTACCTTTACAATTCAAAGAACATGTACAAGGATCAGAAGATGGATGCAGATTTTTGTAGCACCCAATGATTAGCCATGAAGCTTCCTGCAAACACTTCCTTTTGCCTTTTCTTCGACAGCATGAATATTTGAAGGACTGTGTATTTACTAATTTTCTGTATGATAGAAATTTTAAATAAATTATTACTATTATCTTTAAGGTTTGTTTATTTTTATTGGAAAGTCATATATACAGAGAGGAGAAGAGAAAGAGTTGCACTCCCCAAGTGGCCGCAATGGCCAGAGCCGAGCCAATTAGAAGCCAGGACCCAAAAGATTCTTCTGGGTCTCCAATGCAGGTGAAGAGTCCCAGGCCTTGGGTTGTCCTCAACTGCTTTCCCAGGCCACAAGCAGGGAGCTGGATGGGAAACGAGGCCACCAGCACATGAAACAGTGCCCAAATGGGACCCTGGCATGTGTAAGGTGAGGCCCTCAGCCACTAGGTTACCACGTGGGGTCCTGATCAAATTATTTTAAGTGCCTTGTAATTTTTGCACATTTCCTGGGGCCTCTAACATATGCCAATGTGTGTACATGATATCAGGAGACCAAATCAATCAATTAGCATCTTCATTATTTTCATGCTCAGAGATAGCACCTTCATGCAGTATACAACAAGTATTGTGAATTAGAATTACCTCATGGTGATTTGGAAATCCTTAATTTTCCAATATATTTTATTGAGAATTATTTTGAAGTTTGAATTTAAAAAGTCATTGTGCATGTGTGTGTACACAGATAAATAGCTTTTCTTTGCACATATTTTTCTTCTAGTCTTCTATGTTTCATGTAGCTGGTTTCAATTTACTAACAGGGGTAATTTTGTCTGACTCACTGCTAAGTTCCATCATATTATCATTTCACAAGATACTTACCCATCCCACTGTGATGATCTTCTTTATTTAAGTAAAATTCATTTATTCATTGATACAGAAATGCAGAGTGATAGAAAGATTTAATGATGGGGAGACCCAAGGATAGAGACCTTCCATTTCTGGTTCACTTCCCAAATGGCTACAGCCTAGCAAGGAGGTGGATTGGAAGCAGAGCTACAATGCTAATCCCAATTGTGATAGCTATTTAAACAGCTTTCCAGCACTGCTGTAAATATTCCTCATATGTCGTAAACATTCATATGTCTAATCATGTCTGTATGTTCAACTCTTATTTGCTTTGCTTACCTCTTTATTCCTTGTTTATACTTCTGTTTGAGATAAAACATATTTATTTAATAGAGTTGTTATGGGATCTTTTGTTCCTTTTGAGTGAGTTTTAAAATTTTTTTTGTTTAACAAGTGATGTTTGTTGTATAGGTTAAATAAAATATAAAGTGGTTAATAATTTGTTAAATACTGTAAAATTATTGACAGTGATGATGCTTGTTCCCATCTATTTGTGTGTATGTGGATATATGCTTTGGGGTATAATTTCTATATTATGGCATCTAAACACTTTATACTGTGACCTAATTTTCTCCAAGGATAGGATCTTTTACTTATTTCAAAAAACAACATTTTCACCCAGTTAAACAAGATTTGTTTAGAGAGTTCTGGTTGTACATAGAAGCAATGTGGAACTGGTGATCAAGAAGAGCTCCACAATCCCAGGGTTGCTCTAGAGTTACTTTATGAAACCAGATTTATATTTATTGAAACTGAGTTGCAGTCACAATAAACAAACCATAGAAATAGGTTTCTTTTTTCTTCATGGCAGCTTCACTTTCTTTTATCACATAACGACTGAGCTTTCATTTTCTCTACACATCTAGCTGTGAACATGACTTCATATTTGTTCTGATTCTGTTATATCTGTTGGTAAGCTATCTGTAATAGCCCAAAGTCTATTTTGTACCCTCTTTCCTATCAGAATACACCATTAGCTTATTTTATTGAATATCTTTCCAGCCAGTGCAAATACAGAGAAAATCTAATAGCAATACCAATGTTTAAATAACTATCAATAGATGGCATAGTTAACAATATTGTCAACAGTGCAGCTCAAATTTGTTGAAACAGTTGAGGTTTTCTGGACAATGATTTATTAAATATTCTATTTATTCCTCCATAAAGGGGAAGAAATTCACCATTGACATTTTTAATTCCATTTCTATATTGTTGATACATATTATGTATCTATCCACATATTTAGACATAATACACATATGTGTGCATGAATCTGTACACACAACACATATGTACTTGTACATAATCTTGCTGACCAGATTATTTTCAACAATTAGTAAAAACAATGTTTAAAGATTTTGGTTTTATCCATGCATTTGACAATGACTTTTAAAAAATCAGCTCACAAAATGTTTCTGTCTTAGGGAACATTTATTTTATTGCACGGAAAGGATCTGTTTGCAGTAGAAGTTTACTTTTCACTCTCAGTCATCACCTGTATCAGCAGGATTGTCAGTTTCCTTACTTGTTCCAAATTTCTCTGCATGGCCAAGCACTAGGTAGGTCATTTGTCACAGAACATAAAGGAGACAACTTGCCACTTTGAAGTGGAAAATCTGAATCTACCAGCCTGTCAATAATTCTTGCTATAATTCTGCATAATCATGCAGATCAGCATGTGCAAAACGTACAACAACCTGGAGTTCGTTTTCCTTTTAAGCCCATAAATTTTTATGAGAGGTATATGTTCTTATCAGAGAAATGTAGGGGAAAAATCCTCTTAAAAATGAACATGTTTTCCTTCCCAGTGAAAACATCATGTTTGAAAAAGACTTTATTTTGAAGGCTATCTATCCAGTGAAGATTCTGTTCCAACTTGAGATCATGAGTTGGGCTTTTGAGAGAGCTGGCACTGTCAGATTCCAGGACAGATGTACTATTGGGTCTGACCTCATCGTCAACCAAAGTCAGAAAGTACATAAAAGCAGGCGTTCATAGCTGTCAGCACTTGATGCTTCACTTGATTTTATCTGCTACAAACAATGTTTCCTTTAAAAAATGATTTCAGTACATATAAAATCAGATCTAGCCTACTTGCAGTTTTTTTCTGTCATATTTTGAATGGAATATGCTCAACAAACTTAAGGGATATCCTTGATGATATATGAAGCAGTGTCATATCATTAGTTTCTCAAAAATAATATATAGCATTTGAGTACTTTTAAAGTATTAGTCCCTAATTATACATATATATATATATAATATATATACACACCTACACACACACATATATATATATATGAAAGGAAAGGAAAGATTTATGGAAATAGAGACAGAAAGATCTTTTTTCTACTGGTCCAGTCCCCAGATGACCTCAGTGACCTGAGCTGAAGCAATGCAAAGGCAGGAGCTTCTTGTGGTTCTCCCACATAGGCCTTGGGTCCCAAGGCTTTGGGCCATCCTCTGCTGCTTTCCCAGGCCACAAGTAGGGAGCTAGCTGCTTGGGAAGTGGAGTAGATGGGACATGAACTGGCCCCCACATAGGACTCTGGTGCTTGGAGGTAGAGAATAGAGCTGAGATGTTGGGTTCATTGCACCACAGTTGAGAAAATCTTGTTAAAGTCTGTTGGCTGACCAGTTCTATGTCAGTGTATCCACAGACCTGGACATTTGCTCTTTGCTGCAAAACCTGGCCAAGAGGGTTGTTAACCTGTTCCACTTTCCATCTTTTAATGAGGTGCTCAATGACCTCTATTAACTGCCATGTGATTCATGTGCATTTGGGTATGTTCACTATGGCATGGGCATCAGCAATTGAGGATGTCCAGTCCTGATTAAATGTACTCCCAGGTTGAACCATGTATCTTGTGATATTTTCTTTCCAAAGGCAGTGCTTTCACAGAAATTCTTCATGGATCATTTGTCATTTTGTGGAGTAAAAAATGAAAGAATAATAGTTAACATAAACCAACTTAGATCTCTGTATATCTTTTTGGATTTGGTGTAGTAGAGTCCTTTGCCTCTATGCCAGAAATCTCATGTGTCTTCCAGTATACATGTAACAGAAACTAAAGGACTTGTATCAATTAAATAGAGCAAAAATCTCAGATTCTATGTTCTTGATAATACATTTCATCAATGAAATGAACTATCGTGACAGTTGGTGGAATAGATAGACAAACAATATTCCTGTGGATTAGATAGTTTAACAGGACTGGAGTGTTAACATGGCTGAAAGGTGGGAGCATAAAGGAGCGCAGGTCACCTGGATAGCTGAAAAAATCCTGATGGCCTTAACCAGCATGTAGACACTAAAATCACTTCCCAAACCAATGCTTGCCTTTCTTGTGCCAGAGGATTTCCTGACTGCTCCAGAGAAACATCTATTCTTGCACTAGGTGATGTAATTATAACAATCATCAGTTGTGCACAGGTGTATAAGTCAGGTTCAATGGGAATATGCTAGATATGATCAACTTTACAGTTTCTCATTTCTGGTAATTATTCTGGTCACTGTAATTGTTCCAGGATTCTTAAGTTGCTTATGATTCCTATTTTAGCATATGGAGATATTCTTTTTCAGATTTATGCTTGATCCTTCCTACTATAAACGCTTTCCATTATTCTGTCCGCTTCACTTTAGGCCTTCTTCTGTAAAATGTATTCAGATTTTCATTCTTTCTTTCCACCCTAATAACCCTCATTTCATAAGTCCAGAAACAAAAGGATAGATTTAGTTCAATTTATGAAAAATATACTCTTTTTAGTAAATGTCTTTAGGAGACATGGAGTGAAGTACTTGAGCCAAATGAATCACTTTGCTTCCTGTTTTCTGCATTTGATGGTGAATTGCTCTGCCTTTTGTGGCAAATTTCCATCATTGTAGCTCAGAAACCATTTACAGTACTGTCAAACATATATGATTTATTGCCCCTGTTGTTAATCACCCTGGAAACATACACACACCTGTTTGAGGATGGTGAAGAGTAAGACTAATGATATAAAATTTACGACCTGTTCTGCTTGATGAAATAACTCTGGATCTAACAAATACCTCATATTGTTTTTTTTTTTTTTGAAAAGTCTCTCCACTGTGGAAGTTAGATTTTGTTCAGTTGAATCCAATGCCCTGTATTATGCAAACCATATCAGCCCCTTTTAAATAGGTTGCTCATGTATTCCAATTCTGGGGACAAGATGACTGACTGACTAATGCCAAAGGTTTCATCACTTAAACCATATGATTGCTGCTTTGGCTCTATAGCCTAGTATTCCAGTCTCTCCTACCTTGTCTTACCATTAGCTGCTTCTACTTCAAAGGAGGGTGTTATCTATGTGGAATTCAGATAGCCTAGTTCAACAGTAGAAAACCTGTAATGGTTATATAGCTCATAATACAGTTTCTACATGATAAAATCTATGGTATCCTTGCAAACTCCTTAAATGTTTGGAATGCCTTTCAAAATAATATAAACATCAGTGGAATTACAGTTCATTATGCAAGTGAAATAAGCCAAGCACAGAAAGACAAGCACTGCATGGTCTCATTTCTATGTAGATTCTCAAGAAATTGGCCTCATAGATATTAGAGGTGTAATGGTAGTTATCAAATCTGGGAAAAATATGGGTAAAAGAAAAGATGAGGAAAGTTTGATTAGCAGATAGGAGTGAGAAATTCATGTGTTCCAATGCATGATAAGGTACTAATGTACTCCATGCTTCTGAAATTAATAAATAAGAAGCGATTTTTACTGGTTTCAGCATGAAAAAGTGATAAATGCTCTAAGAGTTATATATGCTTATTCATATTTTACATCATATTTTACATACATACCAGCACATGGAAATAACATGGTATCTTAAAAAACAAAATAAAAAATTGCATTTATCAGTTAGAAGTAAAAAAATTCCATAAGGATTTGAAGGACCCAGTGAAAGCTAAAGTCTTCACCTTGTATACTCATAGATCCCATACGGACACCTTGCATGCTCATAGACCCTATATGGGCAGCGGTTTGTGTCCCAGCCTCCCCACTTTCCATCCAGCACCCTGCTTGTGGCTTGAGAAAGCAATAGAGGACAGCCCAAAATGTTGGGACCATGCACCTGATGGGGAGCTCCTAGCTCCTGACTTTAAGAAAAAAAAATTCCATTTTGGGACATAGGAGAAGGTTGGAAAAAAGGAGACAATGTAGCATGATAAGGAGACATTGACATCTGAACCAAGTATTCTTAGATCTTTCAGTGATAGGCTTTCATCCTTTATGCCACCTTGTTATATCAGTTCATCAGATGATGAATATTTAGATTGTGTTCATTATTCAGCTATTGAGAATCACGTTGCCATAAGCACAGAAGTGCAGATGTTTCTTCAGTAGAATGGTAATTTTCTTTGACTAGTTATCGGGTATTAGGATTGTTGAATTATATAGTAGCTCTATTTTTTTAAAAGATTATTCATTTTTATTTGAGAAACGTACTTTACCAAGAGAGAAGAGCTAGCGAAAGAAAGTCTTCCATCTGCTTTACTCTATTAATGACCACAAGAGCCAGCTGAGCTGATCCAAACCTACGATCCAAGGACCTCTTCTGGTTCTTTCATGTGAATATAGGGTCTCAAGGACTTAAACCATTTCTCGCTGCTTTCCCAGGCCACAGAAAGAAAGCTGGATCAGAAGTGGAGCAGCTGGAACATAAACCAGTGCCATATAGAACGCTGACAACACAGGGTAGAGAATCAGCCTATTGAGCCACTGCTGGCCCCTCTTCATAAGTCTCATGTCATTAACTTTTCCCAAGCCAATTTCTGTTGCTTTTTTTTCTTACTAGACCAACTCAATGAGTCCTAACAAAGTATGTCATTATACTTTGAACTTTGTGTTATCCTTGAGATCAACCAAATGAATTTACATTAAAAAATCATATCTTGAAATAGTTACTGATGGGTGATAGACTACCAAACATGGTTTAATTATAATGAAGATAGACTAGGATTGTCAGTGTCTAAAACATGATGTTCCATGAGTTCTGGTATTGAGCAAACTCACTTTATAGAAAATATTTTCTTCTTCTTCTTCTTAAAGTTGACTCTTGAAAGTAGTTGGATGGTCTTTTAAAGATTCAAATATGATGTCACTTGCTATTTAGAGGATGTGAGTTACTTCCTCTGGATACAAAATACATTCTAAATTTGTGATCAGTATGTAGCACTTATTTTAATTGATACTCTCTGGCTCTAGGAATCAGGGAAAAATATTGAGTGGTTTCACTGTATTATGACTCAGTAATGTGTTAAACAAACTTTTGCCTCCATTAATTGTGAATTTTGGCTATTTTGATCTAGGCGTTTTAGTTCATAAGGGAGGAATGCTTTGACCAGTGTTCACATCACTGTTTCCACTAAACTTCAAGTTGAAATTTCCTCTTAGCCACTTTGTGTTTCTCTTTGTAGTGAATCAATAGACAAAGAGACCTATTATGATTCTGTAGTGAATAATTTTAAGTATATTGGGAAATTTTCCTACTAGCATATAATTGGGTGAGGGGACCTGCCTATGATGAAGATGGTTGCTCGGAGGTTGGTTAATACTTCTATAATACTTGATAACAGGCAATGGACAACTGTTGCTATTTCTAAGTATGAGTTCTATTGAACCAGACCATTTGAAAAAGAGGGTTTGGGTCACCCCATCTTGCAAAGCAGCATAGAAAAGCACTTTCATAAAGCAAACTATGAAGTAGATAAGGATAGTTCTAGAAAGCAGCAATGAACACATGAACAGATGCAGAACTGAGGACTACAAAATATTTCTATTTTTTTTGTTATAAATATATTATAAATAAATTGTCATCTTTTATTCTCCAATTTCCCTAAATTCTAACCAGTTGTTTTGATTTCTTATCTCAAAATATAGGTCACACAAGTCAGTGTGATTCAACAAAAAATGAATATTACAATATCGGATACAGAAATGCTATATACTTTGCAGCATAGTGTATTTATATAAGTGATAGTTGTTTAATTTTAGATGGAAGCATACTTTACAGTTATTTTTATTGTGTAAGACTTGAAAATTATGAAAGTTCAGCATAACCTGCCTCATACTGTGGTAGACCCCACAGGTCATCTCTGTTCTGTTGCCTCAGGAAGTAATATGCAGCACCTTGGCCTACAGCTCCCAAACCCCCAGTTCCCAGGATATTTCTTTCTGTTTCCCTGTGCCATGAACTAGGTACAGGCATGATTCTAATATTTTTACTTCAATAACAAAAAGAGAGGAAAAACCAAGGGGGTTGGGGGAGAGATCTTCCATCTGCTGGTTCACTCCCCAGATGATCTCAATGGCCATGACTGGGCAAAGCCAAAGCCACTAATCAGGAGCTTCATTGGAGTCTCCCTCTTGAGTGCAGGAGCCCAGGTATTTGGACGATATTCCTTCGATTGCTTTCCCAGAAGCACCAACAGTGAGCTGCAATGAAAGTGGAGCGGCTGGGGACTCTAGCTTTGCTCAGTTGGAGTGTAGGTGTTTCCTTAACAAATTATGCCACATTGTTGGCCCATGTTGTAAGGTTTTATTTTGTCCTGTACATTCCATTGTATTGTTCCAGACTGATGGCGAGGCTGCCAGAATAGGATTTTGAATTTAGGAAAGCTACAACCTTGTAAAAACTGTTTAATCAATTCTTACAGTTATGTTAAGAGTAATCTTTGTAACAATTCCCTTTCCTTGTGTCACACATAGGACTTTGTTTCTCTGAGCAAATCTTAATACAGACAGGAAACATTGTTTGTTTATGTTTGTGTATTCAGTACTTAATAAAGCACACAGTAACAATAAATCTTCATTATAACTTCAATGAGTATTCATAATGGTGCTATTTAATAACTGCCACTGAACTTATCCTTCTCAAAAGTTCTATTTGCATTTATGTTCTACTTTTCTTTTTCTTTTTTTAAAGATTTATTTAATTTTATTGGAAAGGTGGATATACAAGAGGAGGAGAGACAGAGAGGAAGATCTTCCATACCATGATCCACTCCCCAAGTGGCCGCAACGGCTGTAGCTGAGCCAATCCAAAGCCAGGAGTCAGGACCTCTTCAGGTCTCCCATGCCGGGTCCCAAGGCTTTGGACCGTCCTCGATGGCTTTTCCAGGCTACAAACAGGGAGCTGGATGGGAAGCTGGTCCGTTGGGATTAGAACCAGTGCTCGTATGGGATTCCGGCGTGTGCAAAGCGAGGACTTTAACCACTACACTATTTTACTTTTCTTACTTATTTTATTATAAAGGAGCCTCTTACTGGCATTGGTCCCTGTTCTTCTGTCGGTTCCAAAAAATAATTCAAGGAAAACATTTAGGAAAAAATTTAAAAAAGAGATTTATTTAGAGCAAAGGTGCATACTCAAAAAGTAAGTGAAAGCAGACTTGAAAGTGAATGAGTTGCAACCAGCAACATGCAGGTGATACTTTTTTCCTCTGGAAGCATAGTGGATGGTGTCTGGATTGATCATCGATTGAATATTTAAAGAAGGTGGAGTTTTGAATGGAGCCTTTTTTGGAAATCTCAAAAGCATCATGGCATCAGGTGGTGATTGAAGCTAGAGTGTCAACCATGATAATGTCATTATAATGATATAAACCACATCACAAAAATAGCTTGCTATAGCTGTTTTTTCAACATAACAAAATTTGTGATTTGCTTTACAGAGGAGACATGATTTTCTTGGGCAGTACATGGAAGTGGAGTTTGATCAGTGGTCAGAATGGTGGGTGTGGGGATGTGGTGGGAATTGAGCACTATATGCAAAGGGAATTGTACAATACACAGAAAAGAGGTCTGGACAATGCAAGGTATGGAGAGTTGGATGATCAGGCTTGGTGACCACATTAGCAAGCCAGGCTGCTATGCAAAATGGCCACAAGTTGGTGCACCTAACAGTTGAGGCATCTACAAGGGTTCTTAGAAATGTATTGCTGTGGATCACGCAGGGCAACAAAGTGGTGCTGCCAAACTTGAGCTCCGCTAGCTGTTGCTACCTCCCTAGCTACATTAATTATGCATTAATAGACACACAACATTAGCCTTATCTCTGGATGATTCTTCATGTCCTATGCTTTTTCCACAGTTAGAGGAGTTGGGTGGAGGGGAACAAAATAATACAATACTGAAGAGAGGTGATCACACAAATATGTGATGGACTATTTCAGAAGTTTATCTACAATAAATTTTAAGGTTATTCAAAATCTAAAGTATTAATACAATTTGAGGCAATAAGCCAAAATATAGGGTTAAGAGGTCAAACTGAAAGAAAAATGATAATATGGTTTGCGAATGCTATTTTAAATGTAAAAGCTTCATAAACATATGACACAGATAGTTTTTAAACTGACTAGAGGATTTTTAAACAAATTTCTTCTCAGAAATCTTTGTATCATACATTTTGTCAAATGAACTTCTTGAAATATGTGTTATTATTATGCAGACATAATAAAACCTAAAGACTAGGAAACAATAAACAAATGTTTTCTTAGTCATATTCTATTGTTCGAATGTTTGTTTTCTACTCTCTTTTAAATGTATGTTGAAATTCTAATCCCTAAGGTTTTGGTATCAGGAGATGAAGCCTTTAGGAGGTCATTTGGTTATAAGCATAGAGACTCCCTGAATGAGAATCGGTGCCTTTGAAACTTGGATCTGAGAGAGCGTCCCAACACCTTCAACTAGGTGTGTACCCAGCATAAGGCAGAAGGCAATTCTTCCCAGACATCAATTTGACAAAAATCCTGACTTGAATATCTCAGCTTCCAGAACTGTGAAACAAAACCATTATTGTTCCAGTCACTGATCTGTGATAGCTTGCTACAACAGCCAGAGTGATAATATGTCCTGGTTTCCTAGAGGAAACAAACAATGGGCTATGGGAGTCAACATTTGGAAGGATTAGGACCATTAACCAGCACTGACCACTAACCAACTGACTGGCCTTTTGGTAAGATCAAGTGAAAGAAGGGTCTGTTTGAGAGAGACATCTGTTCTCCAAATCAGTAATGTTACCAGCAAAGTGAGGTGGGTTCTTGCCTCACCTTAGCATAGAAATAAAAAGCCAGGAATCGGTTGCAGAGAAATGTTATTTGCAAATGACCAGGTGGATGGACAAAAAGAACATAAGGAAAATATTTCTGGGAGAGATCCTGAAAGGCAGATTTTTACATGTAAAGATGGAGAGACTCTCTAGAGAGGTCTTCTGTCTGCTGGCTTACTCCCAGATGAGCTGATCTGAACCTGGAAGCCAGGAGCTTCTTTTTAGTCTCCACATAGGTGCAGCATCCCAACCCTTGAGTAATTCTCCACTGTTTTCCGAGGCCATAAATAGAGAGCTGGATCAGAACTGTAGCATCTCAGACATGATATGAGAGCCATTTGGATGCTGGTGCTTGCAAGGGGAAGAATAGCCTGCTACCATGCTGACCCTGTCTGTAGTCTTGAGCATAGGTTGGAAAGTATTGTCAGCTATGTAATGCTAAGAATGGGAAGTAAAGTTCCCTACGCAATGTCTTACGATGTATTTTTCTATCTCACTTGAATTTGTTAATCCTTTACTTCCTTAAACATTTCTTAATACTCTGTTTCTGAGATTTGGAAATTTAGGCATGTGAGGTTTACTAAAAACTCATATACCTAGTTATTCAATTAATTTCCTTTCATATATATTTTTGCATTAGCCATGTTTCCTCACAACTATCATATAAATTATTCCTTTAATTTCTCTAAAACAACTGAGCTTTCATCTAAATGTCAAAAATTATTTCCTTTCTTTGCAATAATTCAAATTTTGACTTCATTCCAGGATTATGTTTTAGAATATCCTTTCATCTTCCAAAACCTGAAGGTACCACATGTTTTTCTTAATAATGTCATTTTATGGACACATTCAGAGTTACGGTCATTTGCCAAGATGATTTATTTGTGGCTGTTTACACTCTCATCTTTTAAGTTAAGGTGTAGATATCAGCCTGTATTCAATCATTGACTATACTCTGTCAATTATCTTTCATCATTACAGCTTACTGGTCTGAATGTCACAAATATGAGAGACAATGCAATCATTGTTTGCAGTTCCATTTGTCACTGGGACATGCTGCTTCATTTTGTTTACAGTTCATAATCTTCAGCAAATGGAAAAGCCTATGTAGTCATGTTAAAACTAAATACAAGTTAAAAGTACAATAAGAATCATTATTTTATAAATGCAAAGTAATGAAAAGTTATGACATACCTACATATGAAGTGAACTGAAAATTCCCACCTCCCTATGTTTCTTATCTTCTCAGAATGTATCTTTTGTGAATATGACATTATTAATTATATAATGCTTCCTTTTAAACATAACTGCTGACACTTCTGTACTTGTTCAACATTACATTACAGTTATGACCTTATTAACTCGAAAATGAAATGAGTTAAGATGCAGTACATTGATGTTTACATTACCTAGGAAAATAAATGATGCAAAATCTGATGTAAATCTAAATTTTCACTGCCAACTTCAGCATGTGAATTCAGAAGCCTGCAATGTGATATGCAGGGTAAAACAGTTGCTTGTGATACTGGCATCCCATTTGGGTATTTTGGTTCAAACCCAGTTGCTCCACCGTGCTTTTGTGGCTGAGGAAACAGTGAAAGGTGACCCAGGAGTCTTGGCTCTAGAACCCATGTGGGAGATCTGAATGAAGCTTCTGAACCCATGTGAGATTGATATGAATACTTGGCTTCTCTGGCCCAGTCCCAACCATTGTGGCTTTTTGTGAAGTTAATCAGTGGACAGAAGACTCTCTGTCTTTCTTTCTTTCTGAGTCCCCCTCTCCTTGCCTCTTTCTGTGTTATTAATACTTTCAAATAATAAACCTTTTTTCAAAAAAAATAAGATATGAACTTGACATTTAATCAAACCCTAAAAATAGTACATTTAAAAATTTAGAATACTGATAGCTCTGGGTTAGAAATGTGGAGAGAAATAAGACTGAAGGAGGCAGGGTAATAAGTATCAAAACACAGTTGGGTAGTGTTGTAGAATACAATGGAATATTTAGTTTGCAGTAAGGTAATATACACTCTATAAAAAGCCAGAAGAGGGGCCAGCATTGTGGTGGCAGACCAAGCTATTGGCTGCAATACTGAAATGCAATGTGGGTGCTGCATTGAGTCCTACGTGCTCTGCTTAGAATCCAGGACCCTGAAAATACACTCATAAAAGGACCGAAATGCTTGGGCCTTTGATACCCATGTCAGAAACCCCAAATAAGCTTCTAGATCCTGGCTTCGACCTGCCTAACCCAGGCCATTGTGGCCATCTTGGGAGTGAATGACTGAGTAAATTCCTGATTCTATCTCTGAACCTCCCTCTCTCTGTGACTTTGCTTTTCAAATAATTAAGCACATGTATTTTAAACAACATAAAGGAAGTGGAAGAGAGGATATAGTAGGAAATAGTTAAGGCAAATGAAAATTAAATAAATGAAAGGCTATTTCCCTGACTTTGTGAGTTTATTATATATATATATATATATGACCTTTTCCCTTTCTATTTAAATATGTAAAGTGAGCAAATTTCACATAATTCACTAACCGGATTAAAAGCATAGTGATACTTTCCCATCCTCCCCATCCCTCCTGCCATTGTTTCTCAATCATCCTCTTCCTTATTTCTTTTTTTTTTTTTGAATTTTTACTATGACATACTTTCATTTCACTTACCCATCACAGATTTAACACTCCATTAAGTAAGAATATCAACATACAGTGAGTAGAAAAAGTTGTTGAAAATCGATTTCTCA
Organism: Ochotona curzoniae; assembly: GCF_017591425.1. Taxonomy (NCBI): domain Eukaryota; kingdom Metazoa; phylum Chordata; class Mammalia; order Lagomorpha; family Ochotonidae; genus Ochotona; species Ochotona curzoniae. The sequence continues at coordinate 33,243,471 of NW_024466502.1, read as the reverse complement.
GGAGTATACACAAAGGCTGTAAACATTAAATCCAAGATGACAATCTTGCTCGTAGAGATTGCATTATTTTATACTCTCTGTATTATTACAGCTGAGAATATATATGATATTGGTCTTCTTGCAACATGCTATTTCACAAAGCATAATGGTTTCTGATTGCATCTATTTAGTTGCAAGATTTCATTCTTGTTTTTATGGCCGAGTAGTAGTTCATACATATATCACATTTTCCTTTTTCAGTCATCAGTTAATGGGCATTTGGATTGATTCTGTATATTAGCTATAATGAACTGAGCTGCTATAAACATAGGGGACAGAAAATATTCTCATATGATGATTTCATTTTGTTTGGATAAATTTCCAGAAGTGGGATGGTTGGGTCATGTTATTAGATCTATTTCCAGGTTTCTGAGGACTCTCCATAGAGAAATCCACAATGATTGCACTGGTTTTTCTATCCACCAACAGTGAATTGGGGAGCATTTCTTCCCATATCTCATCAATATTCCTTATTTTATAATTTTTGTGTGATAGCCCTTGTAATTGGCTAACGTTAAACTCACCATAGCGTTTCATTTGCATTTTCCTGATGGCTACTGAACCTGAGAATTTTTTTTTTCATGTGTATGTGATCACTTGGATTTCATCTTTTGGATAATGCCTGCTCATGTGACTTTTCACTTCCTAACTGGACTGTTTGTTTGTTACCTGTTGAGGTTTTTGAACTTGTTATAGTTTTTCGCTGTTACTGCTCTATCAGTTGCATAGTTTGCAAATATTTTCTCCCAGTCTGCTGGCTGCTTCTCCATGTTGTTGATGATTTCTTTTAAAGAGCAGAAGCTTCTCAGCTTGATGTAATCTCAGTTGTTTATTTTTGCCTTAATTGCCTGTATTTCTGGGGTATTTTCCAAGAAGTCTTTATCTTCACCTATGCATTGCAAATTGACCCTGATATTTTCTCTCTAGTAATTTGATGATGCTGTTAAATTTATTGGTATCAGATAATAGATTTATATCCGTGATCAACTGAGAGCTGATTTTTGCATCGGCTATAACAGGGTAGAGTTCTTGTTAGATACTGCTGTACACATAGATCCAATTTTCTGAGCACCATTTGTTGAAGAGATTCTTTTCTTTTAAAATTTATTTTGATTTGCTTCTCAAAAAATTAGTTGCCTGTAGATGTGTTGGTTCATTTATGGAATTCAAATTCTGTTCCATTTGTCTTCATGTCTGTATCTGTACCAATATCAGGTTGTTTAGATCATAACGTCCCAGCATGATGTCTTGAGGTGCATTATTGTGATGCCTCCAGTTATCTTTTTGTTGCTTATGATGATTGTAGCTACAAAGGAAGGGTTAGGGAATTTTAGTATTATTTACTGAGAGTTGAGAAAAATGGTGTAGATATTTTGATTGGGATCACCATGAATCTCTAGGTTGCTTTTGGTAGTATGCAAAATATGACATCAATAGATTCATAGGCAAACATGCATGTGCATATAGTCAGCTAAAGGAACTGAACTATAGAGACTATTATATCAAGATGTGAAGATACAATGCAGTATAAACCTCTACTTTCAAATCAAAGATGATCTCTATGGGGGGTTAAGCATTTGGGTCAAATGACATGGGAGTGTAATGAGCTTAGTTCCTCACTTAACAAGGTTTCGAGGAGTTTCTGGCTCCGTGGAAAGGCCCAGCAGAATATTTCTAATCACTTCATTGCTACCTCACCCCATTAAATGGATACTCGATCACCTCTCCAATATTTCATGAAATTCTAAGGGTGTTGCGTTTCTGCAAAGGTGAAATGATTTCTGTAACTGGTTTAATACCAGAACTGATTTTATCAATTAAGTTATGGTAAAATGGTCTTTAGTAACATAAAACAATTTGACACAGCTAAAACATACAGTTGCAAAATTGAGCCTATATCCCAAATGCCTTAATGTGTCTTGTGTACTCTAAGATGTGTGATGTTCTCCATAAGGAATGATTTGAAAATATCTTGGAATAGATGGCAACCATGGAGGTACAACGAAGTTTTTTGCTGTGCAGCCTTGAACTGTTACAACACATGAAATGACACATTTTTGTTTCTCACCATGGAAAGCAGAAAGTATATGAGATATCTTCTAAAGGGAGACAAATGTTGTGAGCCCTTAGATGAAAATGGTTTAAAACTTCAAACTTATATTAACTCTTACATCCAGGGAAAGAAAATAGTTTGAAAAGATAAAAAGGTTTTTTTTGTAAAGGCACCCCATTCATAGAAAGGCTGAGTTGCCCTGATCCTTTTCATAGCCTTTAAACAAAAGAACAAAAGCAATTGAATTACTACTAGGTGAAAGTGATGGTAATTACTATATGATTGATTTATATAGATTTAATAAAGAATCTATGACATATGCCTTTATAAATCCTTTTTATTTATGACCTTATTTTAATTCTGCACTCTTGATATTTTAAGTAATATTAGTTTAGTTTAGTGAAAATTGATTGTGGATATAACTAAACCACCTGCTAGTTCATTCCCAAATGGCCAAAACATCTGGAGCAAAGCCATTACAAACCAGGAGCTGGGAGCCTATATTGGGTCTCCCACTTGAGTGCAGGGTCCTACAGCTTTGGGCCATCCTCTCCTGCTTCCTGCTTCCCCAGGCTACTAACAGGGAACTGGATGGGAATTAGCCAGGATATGAACCAGCACCCATATGGATCCTAGTGTTTGCAAGGTGAGGACTTAGCCATTGAGCCATCTAATTGGGCTCTAGATTTCTTAATTTCTATTTTGCACTTTTGACATCATGTGGAACATTTCTCACAATTCCAGATTCAGAGGAAAAATGATAGGGCCCGGCATGGTGCCTTGCATGTGCTGGGATCCCATGTGGGTGTCTGTTCCTGCCCCACCTGATCCAATTCCCATCCAGCTCCCTGCTTGTAACCTTGGCAAGCACTAGAGGACAGCCCATCTCCTGCCATTGTAGTCACTTGGAGAGTGAACCACCCATGAAAGATCTTTCTCTCTCTGTCGTCTTTGATCTCATCTGCCTTCCAATGAAAATAATAAATCTGAAAAAAGATCAGGGAAAGAACATTTAAGCAAACTTTTGTTTATTTGAAGTATGGAATAACAGAGAAAGTAAATGACACCAAGAGAGATTTTTGCTGTCCAAATGCCAACAAAAGCTACAGCTGAACCAGTTCAATGTAAAGACCCATAGTCTTGCTGGTCCCTTACATCTGTGTTAGGGCCCAGTAACAGGCTTCTTGTGCTGCTATCCAGGCATACTGTTGGGAAGCTAGATCAGAAGTAGAATAGCCAGAACTAGAACTGTCATTCCAATATGAGATGATAGCATAGCAAGTTGTAGATTACTGCGCTATAGTACACAAGGCAGCCCAGCAAACCCTTGGGTGGAATATGTAGACGGAGCTACACCTTCCTATTTATATAATATCTATTCATTCATGAATACGTTACATCACATGCATGATTCAGTGATGTTTCTCAAAAACTTGGAATACCATTTAGAAAAGGACGATTTTCTCACAAAATTTAGTTTGCTTGTTACTGTTCAAATAAGGTTGTTGTCAGTACTTAAAAAGCAGCTCTTGGTTTGCTTTTGCTAATGTTATTTGCTTTTTTTTCCTACTATAGACTGGTCCTTGTTTCCCGTTGTGTTACTTATAATTTATTTGTGTTGAGGATTTTTGTTTTGGTAATTCTACTTCAAGGCATCAAGACCTTGTGAAACACTGGCTCCTAATGTTAATAAAATGTTTCTTGAAAACTTTATATCACATTTAATTATTTATTTTATGCATTTATTTGAAAGGCAGTGTTACAGATAAAGAGGGGCCAAACAGATTAGGGGGCTTCTATCTGCTGATTCACTCCCACAGATGTCCTAATGACCAGAACTGGGCTCCTTTGCAGCCAGGAGCCAGGAGCCAGGAGCCAGGAGCTAGGATTCTGGGTCTTCCGTGAGATTGCAGGTGGCCAAACACTCAGACCACCCTCTGATACTTTCCATGTTCCCAGACACAATAATAGGTTTTACCCACTATGCCAAGCTCTGCCTCCAAAACAATGTATTTAAATGAGACATTGTTTAAAAACTTTTTATTGAATATTAAGCTGCTAACAAAATTTATATCCTGAATCTTTCTAGGATGGGGAATTCACTAAAAGCAACCTCACTGTGCCAGCACAGCAGTGTACTCAGCTAATCACAAACAGGAAGAATATCTTGAAATTCTATGCAGATTTATTCTTGATTTGTTTTGATGAATCATTCTCAATGTCCTTTCCAATTCTGATTTTAAGCACTCGGTGATCTGTGAATCAATATTATGAATACTAAAGCTTTGCTTCCTCTGCACACCAGGGCAGTTAGGAGAATATGGTCTAAAAATTTAAACATTTGAATGTATTTAATCTGCTTCTAGAAAGTGACTTTGAAAATGAGTAAAGCCTATAGATAATTGTGTTCTTACCCTACTCCACTGATATTCATTGTTAGGTATCATGATTGTAGGGGAGCAGCATAGGTAACCTGCATTCATGAGTAAACGAACATAATGATGGCCTGTGGGTGTTGCTCTTATTTAGAATCTGTAACTTATTTCATGCCTTTAGTGGCATCAGCCTACAAAAATAATGCCACTAACTGACATTAACTTTGTTATTTCATTTACTCATTAACTTATACAGCTTTTGATTGGTGAGGTTTTCCCAACATACGAAGAAAATTGTAAGACATTCAGAAAAATCATGTGTAAAATATGTGGTACAGTTACATGGAGTTTAAGGATTAGTAATTTGGCAGTAAAATATGGAAAAAATATTGCAATGAAAAGGAAGTGTACAGTTTATGAAAAATACATGAAGGTCTTTCAAAAAGCTAAAATGTAGAACTATTATAGGACTCTACTACTAGTGAGTGTATTTATCCATTGGTAACATACACCAAAGCTGAGTTGTGCAGTCAACCAACGAGTCCACCAACTGATATGTTGATAAAGAAAATATGGCATATAGACAGATAGATACAAATGTAGATACATAGAATGGAGTGTTATCTAGCTATTAGCGAGATGAAATTCTGTCATGTGTAACAGCATGGATGCGAACATAATCATTATTTCAAAGAATAGTTTAGAATCAGAAAGATCAACTACTTCTTTTCACTCATGTGAAAGCTAAAAATGATGATTTATAAAACTGGAAAGAGAATAGTGACCACTAGAGACTATACAGGATGCAAAGGGGTAAGAGGGGGTGATGGCAAAGCAGGCATGGGAACTGAATATAGTTCAGAAAATCTTATTAAATATTTTAAGAACTGAAAGTGAGGAATTTGAAGCTTTTCAATGCACAGAAACAATACATAATTAAAGAGAAGACATTGATTATTGCATCCTGTACACGTTTCAATTTCTAACATTATACCCCATAAATATTTATAATTGCTAAGTTTCAGTTAGAAATGGAATCATAGAGCAACAGAATTCTCTGAGCTTGATGATACAAAAATGGACCAAATTCTCTTACCTGAGGAAGTGATGTGCAAGATAAGAAATGAATAGAAATCAATTTAAAGAGAATAAAGAATATAGGCTCCCATCTACTAAGAAGAGAACTCATTTAAAAAGTCTTGGATGTAAGGAAACATGAGAGATGGGGGGAATCCCAGAGCCTATGAAACAGCATCACATAATACAATGTAATTAATGTAAAATAAATAAATTTTAAAAAAAGAAAATAATTTGCAGGATTAAAGAAGATAATATGATCATAGCGTTGCTAGAGAGACTCTGTCATCAGGTGGACGTAAGTCAAGGTGGAACATCATGCTTCAAGTAAAGAACTTTTGTTAAATTGCTTATTGGTAAATATCAGGCCACTGCATTATAGCATATGAGGCAGTGACCTCATCACATTCAGATTCTTAAGGGATCATTCTAGCTGTTTCTGCACTATAGAAACTCATCTGCACTTAAATCTTAATGTCTCTTGTTCATATATTTTTGTGTTTCATTTTTTTTTGCTATCCCCAACAAAATATGCCAATTGGTATTGTTGAGAGATAACATTGTTTTGCCATTTTATTGAAGCCTCACTTTGAAGAATAGAAGGTTATGCATTTTAATTTTGAGATGATGAAGCGTGACTCAGTCACGAAGAATCACATGTACGTTTTTAAGGACAAAGCTGGCTCTACATGATGTTGCCTTGACATTTGATTCACTGCCATTTTTCTTCCTTTGGCTATTATTGATATTTCAAACATTTTACAGATTTGTTCTTTGTAATAACATCCTGTCCATCAGTTAGTTTCAGTGCAGAAATTTGTATATACAGCTCCTACTGAAATCAATGTCATTTCTGGGAAACAATCCAGGAGCAAACTTGGCTTAGAATCCATGGTGGATTGTAGAGGTGGCTTCATTTAAACTTTAAGTTTGATAGACACGGACTGTTCTTAGAATTGATTTACTGAAGACAACCATATGGCAAAATATAATACTGATAGCAGTATTTTGTTATATTTACAATTCCAATATATGGTATGTTCATAAATAGTTCATTCAACTTTGATATTTTAAAGTTATAAAATGTAAATATATACACATATGCATACATATATACATATACATACTCAATACATGTGTAGGAATGTATCATTCATGGAAGAAATCATAGTATAAATTAAAACATAAGCGTGTGATTTAAATAAAGCTTGTGGAATATAGTTTAGAAAGAACATAAAGGAATGTCTTCAGTTTTAAATGCCTAGCCTTAAACAGAAATACTCTTTTAAAAATGACAATAACAAACACAAATTAATGAAATAGAAGAACAAATATTTAGTATTGATGTTTTGATTAGGTTGATATGTTTACCCTGAATGGGCATCATATGAAATACACATGTACATATATCTAAGCATGCCATGGTATTCCATAAACACATGCAATTTCAACAGGGGGCAGTGATGTTAGGACAGGCTATGACAATAGCTAGCATGTGAGAGAAGTAGGTCTGATAGCAGAATCTGTGGGGGATATGTGGGCTCACCCTTGTGGAACTGCAAGCTCTGCTGGCATGCCCAAGAATTATGGATGGGAACAGGGCTGGCTGGGAAGCTAATGGGATGCCCCAGCTGGGTTGATATTCACACTGGTGAGGACATGAGCAGGACTGGGCTGTACTTGGCTACAGCCTCCCCCAGCACGGGTGTGGGATGGATCTGAGGAGTGACACATTGGGCTAGATTCCAGCACCCACTGGTACTCATGAAAGCCAGGTTGGGTGTAGCATGGGCTGGGCTGGATCTTGACTCCCTCTGAACCATGCAAAAGCTGTGTATGAGCACAGATGAGGTGTGGCTGGGCTGCAATACCTAACAGTAAGAACCAGAAAGAGTGTGGGCTAATTGAGCAAGACCATTGTTCTTATCAGAAAAAGAGGTGGACAAAGTCAGATTGGGTCAAGGACCCACTGGTATGCATGAGGTTTGCCACTGGGAGGAGACCTGAGAGAGGAGGTTGGGAAATTCTTTTGTTGGGATGCAGTCCCTATAGGTGAGTGCTACCATCAAGGCAAGAAACAGCCCAGATCATGCCAGGTTACAGTACCTTCTGGCATACATGTGGGTCAGTTCTGGGGACAGGCCAGTTTGGGAGATCTGAGAATCAGGACAGGATGCAAGAGAGCAGCCAGATCAGGCTGCAACACAAGCCAGTTCACATTAGGGTTGAGAGAGTGATCACACTGGGTGGGGATAGGCCCAGTTCCTGAAGGAACTGGAACAGGGGCAGGCTTGACTGGGTCAGACTGTGAACACGATTGTGGATGATGAGGTGAGGCAAGCCATGGCAGCCTGAGATCAGTGAGTGTCAATTTAATGAACTCCGGGGCAAGGGGAGCCAGTGCTTGGGACACCTAGCCTGGGTCTCTTTGCCTGCCTGAGAAGTGGATGCTAGGTTTGTGAGCCCCAGCAGCAGAGACATCTAGCAGGGCTTGGGTCACCTGGCGTAGGTCCTTGGGCTTACCTGCAAGAACATGCCTTTCTCAGTGAGCAAGGTGGAGAAGTAGACACAGACCCTGATGCAAATGCAGAATATTACTCTGGCCAAGCAATGACAGCAAAAAATCTTGGTGAATGGAGACTTGAGGTTGTCTATGCCAGCTGTTGGACATTGCGAGAGCTTCATCATCCTTGGATTGGTTAAATCCACAGCATTTCAGAACTATCACACCACTTGGGCAAAACCCTTGGAACATGCTCCACATTGGGACCCTGGGTTGATATCAGGTGGCAGTTCCTCATCCCAGGGTACTGGAGCATTTGGGAGATTAGATGTGGCTTCTCCCTTTATTTCTTCCCTTCTCCCAGAAACAACAAGAAGAAATACCAACTTTGGAAACAGTGAGTTCACCCACTATTGCTTAAAGCTTGATCATTCCCTCCTTGAACAACCATGTAATCATTATTAAAAAATAAAACAATTAAGCATATACTATCATTTTTTATAGCAACATCTTTTAATAATATCCAAAATATGTAACAGGTTTAATATAAACATTTTCAAGATTCCTCAAATCTGAATAAATAGCCAATTATCAACTGTATTTGTAAACATGGTAAAATATCAATAATAATATGAAGATACTTTTACAAATTCTAAAAAAAATTAACAGATAAGTATATTTTATGCAAAATATTTGGAAATGCATGCATTGTTTTACCTAGTGGTTAGGCTCAGAGGTGATTGAGAATGAGAAACTTTTAGTTCAGGCAAAGAATTTTACCAGTCAGAGGAGAGAGTCTGACAGACCATTCCCTGTTGGGACATGGTCCAGGACCACTTTCATGTGGCAAAGTGACAACACGAGAAAAATGGCTTCTCAGTTATACTGCACAGGGCTTTCATGCATCTTTGGCCTGGGAGATGTGAGAAGGCAGCAGCTCCTAGGTTTGTACATGCATGTGATGTGTAGTGCGGGATACTCATGGTGCGTATTGATCCTCTGCACAGACAAAAGGTTAGGGTGATTCTGCATTCCAAACATTCCTGGATGAGAGTGTCAGCTTCATTTTCCTCATTTCAGCAGGGTGGTCACCTTTGCTCTCCCCAACCTGACACTAATACAAACTTTTGTTAGCTTGTGGAAGGCTTCTCGTATGTATGAATTTCAAAGAGTCTAAAACAGCTAAATGGTAAAAGGTAAAAATAAATCTAAGTTCTTTTAAAGAAGAACTTAGAAATAATAAGAAAATTTACCATGTGTCAGTGTCTATCATAAAGCTTTAGTGAGAAGAGTGTGCTGGGAGTGCACTTGAATAGGTAAATTAGAGGATATGTATTTATATATATAACTTAGCACATGCCGGAAACTCGCTGTAGTTGGAAAGGAACTATTTTTGTGTGTGTGTGTGTGTGTGTGTGTGTGTGTGTGTGTGTGTGTGTGATACTGGGTTTTTCTGGTCACAAAAAAAGGAAAAAATGCCACTCCTCCTGTGTGCCATTCAGGATATATACCCCTAAATTATTCAAGTCATTAATTCCAAAGTCAGAGAATTGAAGCTATTAGAAGTTAGTGTATTATAATGTATTCAGAGACTTATCAGAAAGGGTTTTCAGAAAGGATTTTCTTAAACAAGACATAAATCCCTATTATAAAGGCAAATATGGGAAAATTTGATTATATTATACTTCAAATTCTTATTTATGGACTAAGGCATTATAAAATAGAATGAAAAGTAAAATTACCAATTTGTGACATATGGCTTAAAATTATTATATTCACATGTTTAAGGAATTATTATAAATTAATAGCATACAATATTACATGACAAATACTATCAAAAGTTCTAGAAACTCGATTTATATAAAATGTTTAAAACAGGAAAATCACTTATGCAAAGCATTATTGGATTGCAAATGAAAGTCACATTGAAAAGAAAGATTGTATAGTCATAGACATGGAAAAAAACCCCACAAGTCTGATCATTTCAGGACTTGGAAGGAATATATATAGAAAGCGAAACAGTTATATGCTGCTAAGGCAAGGTGGTGACAGTGGTAGTGTTGTTTTTATATTTTTCTAAATTGTTACTATTACTATGCAGTGTAAAAGTAGCAATGGTAGTTGTGACCCTCCCCAAATTCACATATTGAAATTTAACCGGCTCAGTGATGGCATCAGAAGCATGGGCTCTGCAGGGCTGATTAAGGCTGAGTAGTGGAATCCACATGAACATAGTTAGGTCTATAAACAAGAGTCCAGAGAGGCCTCTCATCTTCCACCCTATATGGATAGAATCAGAAGACTCCTATAATGGAACTGGAGGCAGAGAAAACATTAAATCTGCTAGCAAATTGAAAAATTCTGTTGTTTACAAGCTGATGTTTACAAAGCTGTGGGTTTTTTTTTTTTTTTGACAAACTGATGATATTTTGTTAGCATCTGGGCTAAGACATATACAAAGTGAATTAGAGGAAAAAATGCTATTTCATGAGAGTAGCAGGTAAGTAGCATCTGTTCTCTGTATAGAATAGAAAACTGAACACAATGGAGAAATGAAATATATAAAACTGTCAGCATGTGGTTAAAGTGAATTTGCTGGAAGACATTAGCGTAAGTGTAGGGGCTCGTGTGGACTGGCACATAGAGTGAGCAAAATTGTGATTTAGACAAATAGGTACAAAAATCTAAAGCAGGGCATGAGAAAAGGATGTGCACAAATAAGAATGTTTATCACATTTGACTAGTGGATTTAAGCTAGTGTAAGAACTTGCTGCTTGGGGATAGACCATGTGAGGGGGAGTGAAGAAGTGCGAGTAGGACAGGATTATTGGCAATATTGGGGTCAGAGAAATGGTCAACAAAGGGAATGGAAGGAAAGTGGGATATCTGACACTGACGCCGAAAGACCTCCACTGCTGTTGTAGAGTTCATTGTCTTGATTGGCTGAGGACAGTGAAGTGGTCTTACCTTCTATCTGCTTCTTCTCAGACCCCAGAGGTTTCAGTAGACAGGGGCAGTGTTGCTGTAGCACATAGGGAAAACAAAGAAAAACAACAGTGCCGAGAGTGGAGGAACACGGTGTGGGTAAGGTTTGTGTTGTGATTGTTTTGGGAAGGAGATTTCTGTCTTGCTTAAGGCAGAGATGTTGTTCACTTTGTTACAGGACCAAAACTATTTAGTTTACGCGCATAGGAAATACTCGAGGGAGAGAAATTATGAAATGCATAGGTAGTGAACCTGGAAAAAGATGATGGTGATTTAGTGCCAAGGAATGATCTTTACAAATAAATTTGCTCTAATTACAGAAAAATATTAATTTTGAAATAAAATGTAACTTTACCATTGAGAATTGCTCTGTTTTTGCAGATTAAAAGAATATATTACCTGAACTATACTGAAGGGGTCTAAACATGTAATTCCTTAGGAACTATGATTGGTGTCTATATTTCTGAGAGAAAGGTCTTTGATGTTTAGTCCAAACATCACTAAAGCTGCTTGAATGGTCTTCAGGTGACCCACAACACAGGTGGCATCTGGGCATGCTCCTCAGAACTTTTGAAGAATTTTGTCCCAGCATATGAAGAATTTTCTATTGTTTGTGTGCAAGAGAGAGTATATGTGTTCAGTTTTTTCTAAGACTAAACAGTTTTAGTTTTTCCCTCAACTAGCAACAATGAAAAATGCAATTTACCAAGGTAAAATGAGCAATCTGTTACTTAAAAGTTTTCTTTTCTCCTGTACATCCAGTCTTTCTGTATGATCTTTATTACCCAGCAACAATGTGTCAGGAACTGACCCATTAGAGACCATAGCTTTCACATTTTTCGGTGTCTAGTATTCATTGAACAACATCTTTCCACTGAGCTAATTGAAAATACTGGAGGACATTTCATTTAGATCTGCCTTCAAGTTTTAATGGTCACAGTTTCCTAGTGATTTGGGGAAAATAATTTAATCTGCATAGACTCTAGCCCCCTATGATAGATATCTACTATGCCAATTCATGAGGGAAGCAACTCAGCACATTTTGAAGTAAAATACTGTGATATTTTGACTTTGCCACTGATATTCATCAGCATATCAAAAAATGTTCTAAATCCCATCTTGTCTGACAAAGTGTCAGTGAATGGCACACAGCAAATCTTTCTTAGCATTAAATGTGTCAATGGAAGTCAAAATATGTAGTGAAAAGTTCTCATAGTAATGAACTTTTATAAATAAACAAACAAATGGGTTAATAAATCTTCATCTAGGAGAGCATGAAATATCAAACAAGATGATAATGAGTGTCTTGAGGTGATATCCAATTATTATATAAAATGATGTATAATTATTTCCATAAAAAGCATTCATCTGCATATCTTACATAATTTAGAGAACACAGCTCAGTCACAGTTGTTGAAAACATGAAGTAGCATCTAATTATAGTGTGATAGTGCAGATGTCACAATATTTTGTCCTGTTAAATATTGAGAAAAAATCTTCCTCATTTAAATCAAAGGCAAGTGTTAAAGTATTTTAAAGGGTTCATTATATAGAGTGCATGACAAACAAATAAATTTTGAAATATCTTCATTTTACTCTATAGTAGCTTTCTGTGTAATAAAACCTCCTGGCCTCACTGTCTTCATAAGAAGAAAAATCCATTAAAAAAATAAATTATTTTTCACAGTGGCTTGAGTTTGTTTTCTTTAAGAAGGATGATAAAAACATAAGAAATTGCAATGACATGACAAATTCATATCTTACATGCATCCTACCTTCTTACAAATGAGGTTGGCTATTTTGACATAGGAAAGGCTAAAATGAATTTAACCTGAGGTTTCCCTTTTATTGCTTGTTACAAAATTAATAAGACTCATAATGTAGGAAATTATTCATATGATTCAGTAACACTCATATGCTCACACACCAACTGGAAAGAAGTTGGATGCATTTAAATATTGATGAACAAAGATTCTCTGTAGACTTATTGGCTATTCAAATCCAATGAGCGAGTTAGATTAATTAAGGATTCATTTCTGTCAGCTTTTTGTGAGCTCCTGGCACATGTCTATGGCGAAATATATAGTAAAAAGATATCTTGGTTTGAAAATCACATAATTCACAGGTTAAGCTTACTCTTTCTTAAGGTTATTTGAAAGTTTAATTATTTAAATAAAGGGAGTTAAAGCAATATTTAAATTTGTTCTAAAGTGATTTCATGAAAAAAGATCAAGATCTCAAATTTATGAGTATCTTGATTTCTAATGAAATTTGTAACTCAGATTTCCTTAAATATTTTTTCTCAGTGCTGTAAAATAGAAATTTTCTGAGATTGATTTTAATGATTACTACTTATAATTTTCCCAAAGTATTCTATCAGCAATCAAATTGCTTGAATATCAGCTGTTATGATGTAAGATTAGACGGAATTATATGTGAAAGAGTTAAAATTCAAACACAACTATTCTAAACATCCACACAAATGAGGAAAATGTTGATTGTGTTTTTTTGACACAATAAATAATGTAAACTGAATAGAAAGATAGCAAATATATGATAAATACTATGAATGAGTCAATCAATTGTGTTATAAAAATACTATGAAACTATGGTCAGGATATTTATATTTACTTTAAAAAGTCATATTGGTTTGCCATAATTCAAAGGACTTATGCCGAAGTAAGATGAAATACAACCCAAATACAAAAGTTAATTTGACAACTTCTGATGCAAGACAAAAGCATATTAATTTGGTACAAAAAAGCAACATTGCCACAGAAGGCTTCTAATAGTACAAGAGCAATGACACTATGAAAATTGACTTTAATCAAACTTTGCTTCCACAGCTTCCTTTGATTTTGACTTAGGATTGAGAAAGGTCAATTGGGCATTCATATTTGCTGTTTCTCTGCAAGTGGCAACTGTGTTCATAAGTTGCTGGTCATTTATATGTCTTTCTTTTTTTTGTCGTTGGGTTATTGTGTTGCTAATGTATTCTTTATGTTGATTCTTTGCCAGACAGATATATATATATATATATGAAAATATATATTAAAACTGAAATTCCATCATTTGAAACAGTGGTTGCAACAGGATGATATCAAGTTGCATGAAATGAGTTAGACACAGAGAGACAAATACTGCATGTTCCCCCTAATATGTTTAAGAAAAAGAATTGGTAATATAAAAAACCTGCAAAAATATAAATTCCTGATATAATTTTTGAGGTACAGTTTTGTTAAACTTTGTTTTGAATCTATGTCAAATTGTTGAGAATTATGTAACATTATGCTTTTAGTGATTTTGTGACTATTTTAAAGTTTGATTTAAATAAGTTGAACATGTTTTGATTTAATTATTATTGATAACCTTTACCTATACTCATATTCAACTGTGATCTTACTTGATTTTCCTTGAAGTCTTTACTTAATGGAGCAGTAAGGCTGTTTTAAACTGTAAATTAAAAAAGTTTTCTTGGGCCTGGCGTGGTGGCCTAGAGGATAAATTTCTCACCTTGCATGTGCAGGGATCCCATATGGCTGCTGGTTCTAATCCTGGTGGCACCGCTTCCCATCCAGCTCCCTGCCTGTGGCCTGGAAAAGCAGTCAAGGATGGTCCAAAGCCTTGGGACCCTGCACCTGTGTGGGAGTCCTGGAAGAGACTCCTGTCTCCTGGCTTCAGGTTGGCTCAGCTCTGGCTGTTGTGGCCATTTGGGGAGTGAATCATCGGACGGAAAAGCTTATAAATAATTTTATTTAGCAGTTAGATAAGAAAAGGAAATAAGAGAAAACTGATCAAAGAATGGTGTGACAAAAATATTGGTATGTTTCATGAACAGTACATAAGGATAACAAAATGATAACTATTGCTTTTTGAAATAGTACATTTATTTGTCCCTTTGAATTGAGTCCTCAAAACAATTGAAAATTACTACTTTAATTGATTTTCCTCTTGACTTTATGAAACTGCTAAAATAAACTGATGTTTTTCTTTTGTAGATTTGTAGTAAGAATAATCTTGAATAATTAGTCCTTAAAAGTATTGAATTGTATATGCATATGTGTATATATGCATAGTTCTGTGAAACCAGATAATTTTCAATAGGGTATCAAGGGTGTGCCAAGCATACTGTAATTAACCTCTTAATTTACTCTTGAGGAGTCTAGCAGATACATTTCCTGGATTGCAGAAAAGAAGGAGAGACTGACATATGCCTCTGTCTTCTAATACAAAATGTGATAACTCATAATTTAAATTTTCTTGAATAAGTGAGAGCATGCACAAACTGAAGCTTTTGTTTGGAATTGACTGGTTTGAAATTTTAAGTATCTAAAAGTGATGGAATACTTGTAAACTTTTCTCAGGCTAATTTTAAAAACTGGGCAGAACAATGTTGAATATACTAATTCAAAGCAATAATAATAGAATGGTTTTCTATTTGCATATTCCAGAATTGGAACTGTTTAATAAGCTCATCTTAAGGAATGAAATATGGGGATAAAACTAAATATAACTACATTTTCTTTAATTTTAAAAGTGGAAGTTTATGAACTTCATAATCCAAGGCTTTAGCATTTAAAACTTGATATTAGGAGTATTCTGTTCATTAGTTATGCAATCCTGGGTAAATCCTCATAAGTTTATTTTTTTGAAGCTCAAAATAGTATTGTAAAATCTCCATCAAAGCAAGCTCAGTTGAAATAACAGTGGTGAACAGAAGTGTTTACAAAAGTACAAATAGCCTCTCATAAATTGGTAGTTTCTTTCCTCCCCATTTTTCTGCTTTTGTGGAGAATTTGCATCTGAAATAAGAGAATATTAATATAATACAGTATAAAACATTATAACAGCATTTAATGATTAAATTAGCTAGTGTAAAGAATAAGATACAGTGTTGTTTTCTAAAGACCACTGATATTCACTCAACTGGAATCTGCAGAATGCATGTCATTTTGTTAGGTTCAGATTTTCAAGAAGGAACGAATCTAGGAAGTCTAATATGGAAGGATACTTTTTTTTTTCAGTAAATTGACAGTGTACATTAGGTCAAATGCAAGTGGGTGGGATCTCAGGCAACATTATTGTCAGAAACTACAGTGGTGTGAATGTGTTTCAGTGTAACAGATGACTATGGTGCTGTTCGTTAGCCTCACACATTAACTTCACTTATGAGAAATGATAACTATGTCAGCTCTTTGGTACCTTTTAAATTAACGAAATCCACTGAAATTCAGAGGTGCCAATAGTTTGTTCCAGAAATTTCACACTATCCATGTATTCCTCGTGCACAAAATGTTAGAATAATTTCCTATGACATTTGAAAAATTAGTCTTAAAATCTTTTGTTCTGCGTCAGTGTATTCTGATTCTCACTGTGATTCATTATATTGAATAAGATACTAAAAATTATATGGCCAACAATTTTCATCTGTTTTGGTGGAAAAGAAATAATCTTAACTGAGGATGATTACCTGCTGCAAATGAGCAGTTCAATTAAACAGTATTAAAATTCTGTTCCATTACAGTTGAACTAATCAGGAATTGCTAAAATCATTAAAACAGTTTAAATGATAAAAATCAAAAAGAAAAATATCAATTTGCCAATGGATAATTTAATCCAGGTTCTGGGTAAATGTTTAGAATTTGTACTTATTTTTATTTGAAGGAGTTTATCAGTTTCTTGAAAGAAAGGGTTCCTTTAAAAAAAAAAGAGATTTATATACTTATTTATTTAAGAGGTAGAGTTACAGAAGTAGAGAGAAAGGGAGAGAGAGAGAGAGACTTTCCATATAGTGGTTCACTCCCCAAAGACTGAAAAGGCCAGAACTGGGCTGCAGTGAAGCAGAAGCAAGAGCTTTCAGGTTTCTATGTGAGTTTAGAGGCCCAAGCACTTGTGCTGTCACCTGCTGTTTTCCCAGGCACATCAACAGTGCAGGCACCACAGTCAGTGGCTGAACCCGACAGCCTCAAGCAGCTCTTACTCCTGTATGTATATTATAATATATATGTATGTTCTTACTCCTGTATTTACATTGTAATAGTTTTGGAAGCTTTTAAAATTCTCAGTGCTGAGGTACAAAATCCAGGGATTCTGTTTGGTATAGACTGGGGCATGGTCATCATTTATTTCATTAACTACCTGGATGATTCTTATGTAGGAATCAGTACTGAGAACCACTTTGCTAAACTTCTGTGAACATTCTTTGAAATGCAGAGTTGCTTGGCCTTTTAGGTATAATTGGTCTATTCATAATTCTGACAGCATTTTCGCACAATGTTATATCTATTTAGGCATCGGTGTCTTTGATGTGGATTTGGAAATGTCTCAAAAGCAGTCACAATCACTCCTTATTGGATATTTAGCATCTACCAGAAAGTCTGGGTTAACATGGGACTTCACTGAATAAGCATCAAAGAATGTGCTATGTGTGAAGGTGTGTGAGTGATAATTCATAAAGACCCATGCATATTTTAAGTCAGTAATATTATAAATTATGCAACTAGAAAAGGTAGTTTTATAAGGAAAAACATTTGATTTTGTTTCCTTCAATGCTTTTGATTATTAACTTACTTCGATTTATCACATGGAAACCAGACCTAAGTCTTATGGTTTACTTTCTAATAAAAGTTGTAAGGAGATTATACCACTAAATCAAATATTCTCCTTACATAAGAAAAAGCTAACAGGCATTCAGATGTTTGGCTAGGTTTTACTCCCCAATTAGCTGCTAGGCTCGTAAAGTTAATCTCATCAAGAGCTTAGGTGGTAAGCTTAAGCTCTTATCTATGTTAAGGATAAATCAATCCGACTACAGATCTGCAGCATTCTAAAGCAAATATGAAAATAGTCTGTGCACACTTAAGCAGATGCACAAAATACAAATATGTACCATTCTAACCCTGAGCCCAAGACTCCTCATTGCCTCCCATGAAAACATGGCCAAATAACTTTCTTTTTTCCCCCTAAACCAAACTGCACGCAACTTTTAAAGCTCCTTTTCATAAACATTCATATGATATTTCAAGTCAGGATATGTACACACAAGAGTTAACACTACACAACAACTTTTACCTCCCTTAATAATGAACTATCACATAGAGAAAGTCACGGTAAAACTCAATGAAGTCATCATCTAATGCTCTGAGAATAAGGATTAATGTTTTTCAGCTGGCATGTTGTTTAACAGCTTGTCATAAACCAACCCTGACTTTCAGAAAATGTGTTGAAAATGTTAGAATGACCAGTCTGAAGATCCACAACCTAAAAGGAACTATTGCTCTTTGAGGGACACTGTCTCAGTGGCGAAGCCCAGATTGACTGTCATGCATGTAACATATGTTTGATGTCAGGTCCCAACAAGTCTCTGGGTTTAAAGAAAATAAGTCTCTGCTGAATGCAACAGGGGAGAGGAAGAAGACAAAAAATCTAACTTAGTTTTTTCATGTCACAAAGTTGTTTGCCCTGGTGCCTGTTTCAAAGGCAGAGTATCCCTTCTGGGAACCAAGAAGATATCTCTCAAAACTACAATGGCAACAGTTTTCCACCACCTCAATCCAGCTTCAGACCTTGTAATAGTTATCTTTGACTTTTCCCCAAAAACAATAATGGAATGTTCTGTGTGTTAACATTTAAGAATAATTAAACCAAATTTCATATTTTTTAAAACTTGATAAAACATACTGTTTCAAACTGTACAGTCACCAGACCTGCAGTTATATAAAAAACTGCACACACTTCACTTGGCATCTACAGTCCAGGCAGCTTTCTGTGCTTAGTTTGCTTGGCATTTCCTTTTTCTGCAGGATTATTTCCATCCTTGCCAGCATCAGCTTTTCTGTTTTTCCCTTTCGGTATCTTTTCTCCAATTTTTGCAGGAGCCGTTTAAAGCTTTGGTTCTGGCTTTAGAGAAGCTGACAAGCCCAAGGATCTTTGTGGATTTTTCTTCACCTTGGTCTTGATTCCTTTAGTATCACCAACAGGCTTTTTCTTAGGCATGGTGGTAGGCGCTAGGTGAAGAGATGCAGCAGCACTGGATTTTGTCCAGTCCATGGGTTATTCTCATCTCTTGCTTACACTGCTCCAACATGGCCAGAGTTTAATTGTCTTAGTCTAGAAGAAACAGCTTCTATGCAGAGCAAATTATCAATGAATTAGAACATTTTCTGAGTTGAGGAAATCTATTTATCATATAAGAAGTTTCTTGCTAAGACATTGGTACCTGTTTTAGCAATCAATTTCTTTTTTAAAAGATTTATTTATTTTTATTGTAAAGATTTGCAGAGAGAAGAAGAAACAGAGAGAATGATCTGCTGGTTCACAATGGCCAAATCAGAGTTGAGCCTAACCAAAACCAGGAGCCACTAGCCTCTTCTGGGTCTCCCACATGGCTGCAGGGTCCCAAGGCTTTGTGCCATCCTCTACTGCTTTCCCAGGCCAAAAGCAGGGAGCTGGATGGGAAGTGGAGCAGACAGGACACAGACTAGTGCCCATATAGGATCCTGGTAATGCAAAGTAAGGATTTAGCCACTGAGCCATTATGCCAGACCCTTGGCAATCAGCTTCTTACTGTTCAATCAATTGCCCAAAGTTTCAATAGTTAGAGTTTTCTGTGCCCTAACATTCTGTAAGAGATAAAAGCAGTAGCACTATAAATGAATATTTCTATACTGATTCATGTCTTGCCAGACCCTTGGCAATCAGCTTCTTACTGTTCAATCAGATTGCCCAAAGTTTCAATAGTTAGAGTTTTCTGCCCTAACATTCTGTAAGAGATAAAAGCAGTAGCACTATAAATGAATATTTCTATACTGATTCATGTCTCCTTAGTTCATGGTTTATAAATATACAGATGAAAAACATGTAATTGATCCAGTTTCTGACACATCACTTATATGGACTTAATTATATGCAAGGTTCTACTATTTAGAGATTAAAAAAATAAAATGAAAGTCATTGTGCAATAATACCATGAAGGGAGTCTTAGAACATGGGTTCAACTGTGGAACTCAACAGGAAGCTTCAAAATAATCACTGAAAAATATGTTTTAGAAAAGTAAAGGCAATTGATATGCTCCTGAAAGTATTTTCCAATGAACCCCAAACATTTTCGAGATCTACAAATTATATGGTGCTAGGGTAGTCATTGAATGCCACCAAGGCACTGCTTCTCCTTGACATTGACACCAGCAAACCAGTTGCTACCCAACAGCAAAAAGATGTGCTTTTAAATTTTGGAGCATGAAAACTTGAATTTGAATCACATAAAATACATTTTGTGAAGATTCATGAATCTTGTGCACACTGAATCAGAATTTCTAGCAAAAGAACTCTTGAATCTGCATTTTAAAAGTTCCCATAGGAGATCGTTCTGTTTAATAAACTGCTGGCTAGAAAGTGCTTTTCCAGCCAGCGGTTGTGCACATGATGTTATAATAGGAATTAGGAGATCTGGATTTCAATATTAGTTTATCCCCTAACTAACCCTCTTACAAAGCAAATCCAGTGTCATATTTGTCTTAGTTATTTCCATTTATTACCCACAAATAGCATTCAGTAATGCTTCTTAAATTAAAGTCAATAAAACATTGGTCAGATCACACAATCACTGTATTTCTATTCGTTTGACTACGTTATTGTAACGCATTTGTAGCTCCAGCTCGCCAAGATTGATAGTCTTTCCACAGAAAAGAGGCAGAATGAGCATCAGATATAGTTATCCCTGGTTTCTGATGTTGCTACAGCTCATGGGCGGCTTGTGACACATTTAAAAAAATCGTTTCTCTTAAATTCTCTGAATTTGTATGGGGTTCAATGCTGATAAAACTAAAAAGAGAAGTTTTTTTTTCTTTCCTGCAAATTTAACATTTCTTTTTGGTTAGCATGTAATA
The DNA here is from genome assembly GCF_017591425.1 of Ochotona curzoniae. Classification (NCBI taxonomy): domain Eukaryota; kingdom Metazoa; phylum Chordata; class Mammalia; order Lagomorpha; family Ochotonidae; genus Ochotona; species Ochotona curzoniae. Next base: position 33,222,552 of record NW_024466502.1, on the reverse strand, counting down.
TTTGTGCAATTTGGGGGGAGGGGTACAGTGCAATACTGCCATTGACTTATACAACATACACTACCCAAGCCAGGGAAACCCATCATCTATTGTCTATTTTCCCCTTGTGTTTGCAACTACTAACTCCCCTCCTCTATCTCCATATAGCATGTTTTGATAAACTTTGGTCAGCTTGTTGTGCTATGGAAGAGTTGAACTTAATTTTGTCACACTGTGTTTTGGTATCTATTACCTGCTACCTATATATTACAAATATTGCTATGTTGGATGGGACTCACCTGCACATTGAGATAATAGCAAGGGAGAGAATTCCTAGTGGTTTTTACATGGAAGTGTCAGCATTTAAGTGCAGAGTCTTTAGCAGAAAGAATTTGGAGCAGTCATTTACTACAAGAAAAATAAATCAGTGTTAAACTTCTGACAAGTCAGGTGTCATAGTTTTAAAACATCATAATAATCCACAGCAACTGAAATGCACTAGTCCTTCTCATCTCCTCAACTTGGGAGGAATGGAGGCCGATTTGGCAGCAAAGTATAACCCATGTCCCTCATTCCACCACAGGCAATGCTTAGACCAGTCCTGGGCCCTTGTAGTTACTGGGAGATTTGCCTCTAAGCAAGGTGAAAAGAGAAAATAGATGATTTAGTTTTGGAAGTTATATTGTTTAAGGGATTAAAGAGTCTAAAGGATTTATTTATCTCAGGAGGTGGGGGGCTGGGAGAAACTTCTGAAGTTGGTGTGAGCAAGTCATGAAGAACTGCAGAATTTTTAAAGAAAGTGGTATCATTGTGATTCCAATTTTTTCATTTTATTGTAAAAACCTGTAAATACATTCTGGATGTTAGTTAGTGAAAAGCACTCCTGATATTGGGGGGGGGGCAAGAAAATGTGTCTATCATTGTTTCCAACCTCAGGGCGATTCTATTCTATATTGGAAAGCTGTCAGTATTTTTTTTTCAATGTATAATAAAACTGACTTTATTGATATGAAGCATAGCTATGGGACTTAGTAGGGGGAATGGTTGGCAAGTTCTTACACAATAAGGGTCTTATTAAAGTCCCTTGGAGAACAAGCATCTATTTTTTAAAATGAATGTAAAAGAAAGAATAGTTGACAAAAGTGGAAACATAGTGAAAATACAGGGTGTTTAGAAATAGGAGTAGTGTGGGATGGAATTAGAATACAATGCATAAAGGCGAGTTAAAAGAAATATCCTGGAAAGGTGTTTCTGAATAAGAACACACATGTTTTAAATGCAAATTATTTTTACTGAAATTTTGGGAGAAGATAAAACTTTACATGTTTTGGTCATTTTCAGTTTGTGAAAATGCAGTGTGATTTTATTTATATTGCCTATTCCTTATTTATGGTATACAAATAATCAATTAAGTATCCTGTCTGTTTGATTATTTATTTATTTGAAAGAGTTGCAGTGAGAGAGAGGTAGAGACACAGACGAAAGACAAAGATCCTCCATCTAATGGCCAGGGGTTTCATTTGTGTTTCCAACAATTGCAGAGAACCAAGAACTTGGTTCATCCACTGCTGCTTTTATTGTAGTCCATTAGAAGGGTTCTGGATCAGAACTGTAAAAGCCAAACAGGAATCGGCACCCATACGGGATGCTGGTATTACATGTGGCAGATTTACTGCTATCCCATAACATAAGCTCCACGATTTAATTTTAGAAAGAATAAAATTAATGTGTTAATGAGTGCTGTAAAAGAAAGAATACCAGTGAAAGAATAACATATATAGAAAGGAAAAATATTGTCTGTGAAACCAAATTACCAGCTATCCATGTATGTAGAATTGTGAATTTGAGAGTTGTGTTTCAAGATAAAGCTTGTGCAAGTAAAAATGTAAAGAGGCACAATTTGAATATTTAAGATAATATTAGTGCACTGGTTTAGAAGAGCTGAAATATTAGAAACACTTAGTTTGGAAATTAAAAGCATATCTGAGAACAATTATAAATCTTTTCTCTGAAAAAGAGAGAGACAAGAGGAGCCATCCTCCACAAACACGATCATCAGTCAGGACGAGGCAGCATTTCTGTTATACAGAAATGAGCACTGTTTAAAACGAACATTCATATGGATAAATAGGATTAGAAGTGTTTTTGTGAAATATTATCATGCATATAGTTATAGGCACATGTAGTTAACACCATGTGGTTTAAGTGTAGAGAAGAGGTTCATTGGTAAATGACTCTCCAGTAGAGAATATTGAGCACCCTCAGTTCACAGAACTTTTCCTAATCCAAGAAGAGGTGGCTCTGACCCCTGAAGTTCCATATATTAGGGATACAGAATGTAAGAAAGTGTAGTCTTGCAAATGGCCTTTTAGCTAGAACACCACAATTTTCTGCTGAGGGAACAGACTTCTGTGATTGCTCTCAACCAACCTATCAAAGGTGAAAAAAATAATCATCCAAACTTTGGAACTAAAGATATGAGATTCACATTTATAATTGAATTTGAAATAAAATGTGATAACATTACACCATGTGTAGTAAAAAGTCAGACATACATACTGAAAAAACAAGTCATGTATCGGGAAATGAAATCTGAGTGCTCTAATTCCCCAGAGCTGTACCAGACATTTCTCCTTCTTATACAGAAAATGGCCTACTGCACTGGTGGGAACAGACTCACAAGTCAGACCAGTTAAGTGTAAAGGGTTATTATGTGTAAGTTTCTCAAGGTAAGGTTGACATAATCTTTGATAATCTTTCTTTCATTTCTCCTGTTATACTATCATGAAATAACTATGTGATCCGATTATTAAAGGTTTACAAAGTAAAGTCAAAGTAGAATTATTGAGAGCTTATTTAAAACTGGGCAGTTTGGGGATTTGTCTTCATTATTGCGACATGGACAAAATGTCTCATCTTCTGTAACCTAAACTTTCTCAGGTATAAAGTAGATTTTTATAGTATCTGCTATAGGTGTTGTTTGGAGCAACATTATTGTATATAAAATAATGGGTTGGTGAACACATTAACGTATTATTGAATAAAATGTTGATTGAAAAAGTTAAAGAACATTTTGTAAAGGTGGAAATGCATGCATTTAAAAACAAATATGAGAAACTCATATTTTGTACATTAGGTGAAATATATTAAAAATATAGTTCCAAATTTAGAATCAAAATAGAACACTGGGTGTGGGCATATAACCTAGCTGGCTCAACTTCTGGCACAATTTTCTGTTAGTGCAAACATTTACAATCAGTGGTGATGTAACTCTTGGATACGTACATGCAAGACCTGGACTGGGTTTTCACCTTTGAGCTTCAACCCCCAGTGTTTGGAGATGCTCAAATGAATAAAAATATAAATAATACAACAGGATTTCTTCTAACAAATTCCTTTTATGTCTCCAAGGATAACTGTTATCGATCACATTATGACCTTTTAAAGCATCTCTCTTTTATATCTCATAGCTGGATAAATCCAAATCCTAGGTTCTTTGACGTTTTTATGACTGCTGTCAAATATAGGATTGTCCCACCATAAACAACAGCTAAATGGATAGGCTAAAGTAACTCTCCTGCTATCAGTCTGTACCTTGAATAATCATTCTTGATAGACATCGATCAAAGTTTTCAAGTGCAGGTATTTAAAGATCCTATCTCCTGTTAGTGTTTAAACAGAATGTTTTCTTTTCATAATAAAAGATAAGTATGTAGTGGTAAGATTTCACATATGGTATGACATTCATAAAAATTTAAATTTTGTGTAGCAATGATGGCTTTCCACTGGAGTTACGATTCCATTTGTGATTCCTGCTGTAAATGGAAGTGCTGTAGCCATGTCCTGAATTATGTCATTATAGTTGTGTGTTGATTATTATTTATTCCAATTCCATGCCTTAAGTGTACATTGAAATATATGCTGGCACTATTTTCTTGTAAAGACAAATCTATAAGTTATCCACTATTGCAAATTTCAGGAAAAATATTATTTGTTTCATTAGATTGATGGAACTCATAAATAAAGCTTATATAAATATCGTTTTAAAGCTATGTCGTATTTTTTAGTACAGTTTTCTTAACTCCCTTTTATCGTATGATTTTGAAGAAATGTCTTTTTCCCAAGGATTAAATAACTGAGCTGTGAAATTAGTTGTTGTTGACCATAAATATCAAGGGAAAGTAGAATGCGGTGAGAGAAAGGAGAATAACTTTCCTGTGACTTGTGAGCCAAGTTTCTGGGAAACGCTTAGTGAGAAACAGTAAATTAAAACTATTGGAAGGAAATGCCTTTTATGTAACTCATAATTAACCCTTGGAACCCTGCCATAATATTTTAGGAGGGCAAATAATTTTTAAAAATTCAACATGAAATTAGATACTATATCTGAATAAGAATTTCATTTGCAGTTAATCTGCCTCTAGAAAAGTTATGGAGGTTATCAATAATTATATTTTAAATCATCACGAGCTAATGCTAGAGCAATCATGTTCTTTGAGATACAACATCAGAGGCTTAGTTAAGTATTTTGGAGATCGCATGAATCGTAGTCTCACAAAATCCTCATAAATTTGATATTCTGAAATGTAAAAAACTTTTGGAAAAATTACCAATATCTTTATCTTTATGGATCTAAAATTTTTTAAAAATTTTCTCTTAATCTCATCCTCCTTCATAAATTTTAATGTGGAGTGTGGCATATAGCCACAACAATTTAGCTGTGAGTTCTGACTCTTCTGTTGGTAATTCCTGTTTCCTGCTAAGGTATAAGGTACATGCTAGTAGGTAACCAATGTTCGCTTAAGAACTTGGATCCTTGCCATTCATTTGGGAGTGCAGGCTGAGATCTTGGCAACCTTGGACCTCGCCCAGCACCCACCGTTGTGGACATTTGGGGACTGAACTGTCTTCCAGTATCTCTGCTCTCTGAAATTAAATTTGTTGAATGCCAGTATTTTCACAGTGTCCCTCAACTCTAGATAGTGAGAGTTTTTTCGGATCAGCATAGTATCGGCCGTTGGGGCTCACTTGGGGAGTGAATCATCGGATGGAAGATCTTCCTCTCTGTCTCTCCTCTCTGTATATCCGCCTTTCCAATAAAAAAATAATAAAAATAAATCTTTAAAAGAAAGCCAAAAACAAACAGAGCAAAACAAAACAACAAATGAAAATATCTTTTAACAATGACAGTCTGTGGATTTCCTTAAAATTCACAGACCTACTCCTTTAGTAGATAAAGAATTCAATAAATTAAAAAGTTACTAAAGATTGCAGCAAATACTGCAGTTGAAGTCTTAGCCTAACATGTCATAGGTTTGGCCCCAGTGAGAGTTTCTGTTTTGCATTATTTATTTGGTTTTTTTGTTTGTTTTGTTTTTATTGGAAAGACAGATTTTACAGAGAGAAGGAAAGACAGCGAGAAAGATGTTATGTTCACATGTTCACTCACCAAGGTGCCACAATGGCCAGAACTGAACAGGAGCCCTAGCTTGTTCTAGGTCTCCCACATGGATGCAGGTTCCCAAGATTTTCAATCATCCTGTACTGCTTTCCTAGGCCACATACATGGAGCTGGATGGAAAGACAAATAGCCAGGACATGAACCAGTGCCCATACAGTATCCTGGCACATGCAAGGTGAGGTTTTAGCCACCAATCCATCTCATCGGGCCCAATTATTTTGTCTCAAATGAAAGTATCCACTAGTGTTAAACGAGACATACATATTGAATAATCCAGAGTCTATTCTCCATAGTCACTGAGCATCCTGTTTTTAAAGAAATACAAAATTGTTGAACCAGTGACTAAATACTGTGTTGAGGAATTTTAAGCTCATTTATATTATGGATTAGTTCTAGATATAGAAGTCTGAAAATTCAAAGCCTGATCATTGCTGCTATTCATGCCTCATCCTATGCTGTCACTGCTTTTTTGATAACTGAGTACCATCAATCATCTACACTTTCCTAAGTCAGCAGAGCCGAATAACTTTTAAGGCCTTTTGTTAGAAGGAAGCAATTTCACTCTGGAAATTGGAATTAAGATCTGTCATATCTTATTGGGCTTTGGATGGTGTATGGTAAATTTGTTAAGAAGAGGGTTGTAAGCCTCAAGTACATGAACACACCTTTAAGACAATGTTGTGAAGCAAATTAAATTTAGTCAGTTGACTATTAAAAATTTAGAATAATGTTCTATGCAAAAGAAATTAATGAAGAAAAAAAGAAAAGCTACCATTATCATACATATGATGTGGACTATTAGTCTTATTAAACTCCTGTTTGGGACAGGCGCTACCTGCATTATCAGCATTCCTTACGTGTTACAGTCCTGGCTGCTCCATTTCCCATTAAGCTTCCCACCATTATGCCGGGAAAGCAGTACATGATGGCCCATGTTGTTGCATCTATATCCTAATAGAATACCCAGATAAAACTCTTGCCCTCTCACTGTAGCTTTACTATTCAGATAAATGAAATAAGTTTTTATAAAGGTAAATAGTAATGGAAAATAATATTTTCACTATCTACATTCATTTTAAGAGTTGAAGAGAGAGAGATTTCATCCACTATTTTACTTCACTAAATGTTCCCTAAGCTCTGGGCTCAGCCAGATTGAAGTCAGAAGCCTGGAATAGGAATTCACTTTAGAGGTCTGCTATATTGTAACACAGATCCAACAGCTTGAATCATTATCTGCCTGAATGTGGAGCCAGGTCTCAAGCCCTGGCACTCATATGGGATACAGGCGTACCAAGCAGTATTTTTTAACATCTCGACAAAGGTTTATGCTTTGCCATTTTGCTCAACATTTGATACCAGCAAAGTCACAAGCCTATGCGTGGAGAGTACAATTATGTTGACTCTTGCTTTTGAAATGAATGGAGACTAATACTCTTGTTAGTCTGAACTGAGGAAAGCAATGGCTTGATTTATGTTTTATATGTACACATTGCATATCGACATTACATTTGACTCTTCATGCTACAACCTGTGTTGCTTCACATCCTGCACTTACATGAACTTACTGTTTTCTCCCTGTCATCGTTTTGAGAATAAACTATGTTTTGCATTATTTTATATCTCCTTAAAAGTCTGCTTCTACCAAAGCTTTCTTTGACAAACTGGATTTTTACTTTTGAAGCCCCTGAAATACATATTTCTTAAATATTGCCCCTGACTGACAGTGAATAACCACCTGGTTGATTTACAGTGCATGTACTATTGTTCTCACCCACCTCTATCCTATCTGCTTTGTGAAGTAAGTGAATCTATCATGCACTGTCATGAATAAACAGATGTAGGCATTGCAGTTACACATTATTTCAGAATCAGAAGGAGCCCCTCGTCACTGTGAAGGAGCTCTGAGCTGGCAGTGACGTATGTTTCAGCTTCTAACCACCACCTGGTTTAGAACCAACCAAGAATCTGTATCTCAAGTTCAAGTCAGCAGAGCTTTTTAGAGGCCATGCTGACATCCATCTTTGGCCAGGGATTGTGTCCCAGTGCACTTCTTACCTTTATATTGTACACTAAATTTTCTTCTAAGATTAGCAGTAGCTATTTCTCTCTTGCATTTTCAAATTCTGAATAACTTCTGATATTGGTCAAAATTGAAATGACCCTGATTGAGCATGGACCTTTCACAGTTCCTGCTGTAATCTAACCTGATGTGTTCTCCGTAAAGAAACGAAGTAGAACTGGCCTGGTCATAAGCATCAGGTGCAAAAGGAATACATTTGGTGCATTATTTGACAGGTCAAGATGAAAGTCAACATACTTTTATTCAGTTTAACCTCTTTCAATTTTTTGGCATTGTAACTAGTTAAGAGTAGATTTAAGACCTGTTAAGTTCTACTAGCAGGCTCTTGTTTATAGCCATGAGGTCCTCTACTTCATTTCATACTAAATATTAAAACATATTTACAAAGAGAAAGGTGCATCTGCATTATTTAGAAGAAGAAAACAGAGGAGTAGAACTTAATTGGTATCACAACCAGGTCAGAGGCTAATTATGATTTCAGTTCCATGTAACTTTACCTTCTCATTTCTTGAGTTAGTAATTGTTTCTGGACATGCCATGGCTGTAAAGAATAAAGCACTTTCAGAAATGTGAGCAGCTCAGTACCCTTATTAAACTCAGGCAGGGTACACAATTAATAATTCAAAGTAATTCTATCTATACTAGTTTTCAGAAGGTTTGTTATAAAGTAAGGTAATATCAATCCGTCTGCCAGAGGACAATCTCTGAAAGAACTCAAATGTCAGTTAGTTCATTCTTACCTTAGAAACCAATTTATAAACTTGCATGTGACATTGCAATTATTAATTATTAAAAATTGTGTGAATTCTTATATGCTATCAAGAGCAATGAAGCTAGACAGTAGCACAAACAGGCATCTGGTAGCCACTGAATCTGTAATACTTGTGTAAAAAATTGTGCCAAAATGAAGCCAACAGGAAGAGCTTGAGATAATTCCTTAAGAAAACTATCACTGTTAATTTTTGTGACATATATTTAACCATATATGCATATCAATGTCTATATTTAAATCTTTATTACAAACACATACTTGAATTCTATAATTAAATGATATAAGGCATATAAAGACAGTAAACGGTCAGTTGATTTGGGTTCATGTCTTCTAAGTTTTAACTCTCCTATCTTAAGCACTCATCCAAAGGTTGCTTATTGTGCTTTGGGAGGAAATGATCTCTATTGTATGTTGAAATTTGAATGCCTGTTTTACATTTTAACTGTTTTCTTCCCATATCTAGAATACAGAGAACTGTGAGGAAACAAATTACCAATATTTACATATTGATAAATATAAATTGGTATATTAGCCCATCCATATATGTATGGTTTGGGCTAGCAAAAGAGAATTGTAGTTACAAAGGCAATATTCAAATTAGGAAAATTGTAAATAATTGAAATTTACACAAGTTTTACACAAAGACTAAAATCAATAAACCTTCTGTTTTATTTCAGTTTTCATTGGACTTATTTAAAGCTTTAATGTCAACATTAAGGCATTGTATGACCATATGCACATCAATGTGATGATCTACTTTTCATTTCTTTATCTGCATAATTCAACTGACAATATTATATTCAATGAGGTGATAACACAATGCATGGCATTCTTCATATACTTGCATTTGTTAGAAGTCATAGAATTTCATATTTGAAGGAAACATCAGTGGTTATTTACTTTAACTCATGTGCAATCATCATTTTATAAATTCAGTTAACAATGTTTTCCTTCACTGAGGTGAAGGTTTAAAGATCAATAATTATTTTGCTTATTTAATGTCATAGTTTTTCACTTGAACAAGGATATATATGTGACATATTGCATCATTTGGTTCAATTTAGATTGGCAGCTCATAAGTGCAGCAGAATTCTAAGGAGCTTGATTGCTGGCTGCTTGGAAAACCACAAAATGGATAGATGAATATTTGGCAATCTGGATTCAGCTCATAGATAAGAAAAAAGTAAGTACAAGAATAATAATAAAGATTCTGTGACAAGGAATGTTTAGTTGCATTGGGTTTAAAAAAAAAAGATACCTTCAAAACACAAGATGGTGAGAAATGTAGGAAAACAATTAAAATCCCATTATTCGCCTCAAAGGTCACTGGGGATTTTTAATCAAAGCTGGAAGTGACTGAAGACATATTTTATTGTACTCGTATTGTTTGCTACAAAGAGAAAAAAATCAATTTTGTTTACCATATGTCTGGCCTAAACTTTGCCAGGGAAACAACAATACCTTCCAAATGGTTCTTAAAAGTTATAATTCCATTATTTTGGACAGCTGTTATATGCTTAGGCAAACATTATATAAAACAGTATGTAATAAAAAATATATAAGTTTTCTAAATATCCAAAGTATATTAGATGGTCAAAAAGCTGCTCTTCCTGCCCCATCTTTCTCCTGCCCTGTTGAAAAATCTCAATGGGGTTTTGTGTAACCATATCCCTTTGGGAGAAGGCTTGAGGTCTCTCTTTGGTGTAAACATTGGCTTTATAGTCATGTTACTTTGAGGTTTTGTTTTATAAGAATATAGTGAACTTTTTATTTGCTCCACAATATCTATCTTTAAGTTTAAAATAATTCTCCATCCAAAAACAATAAAAAAGTAAAGTTTTCATTGGAACTTTTGTCTATGTTCTCTTTGATTTTTTAACTATAAGTTTTATATATTTTCAAGGACATGAACTATCAGAGATAGAAAATGTTTAACCTAAATATCTGATGACGAAATAAATTCCTGTGGTGAGCATTGTCATACTTCAGATCAAGCCATCATTTGTGATGCCTTCCTTCCTTCTTGGTGTGCTTGTTTGAGTCCTTCTGATTCAGCTTCCTGTTAATAGATCCTGGAGAAGCAGCCAAGCACTTGAGTACTGGTTAACTATGTGGCAGAACAGAATGCAGCAGCATCCTTATGGGTTCAGCCTGGCCCAGTTCTGTCTGTTGCAGGGATTTGGGAGTGAGCCAGAAGATAAAAGAACAAACTCTCTTTTTTGGGGTATGTGTATGTGAGTGAGAGATTTTGTGTTCAAAGTTGATTAATTAATTATGATAGTGAACCTTAATAATTGCAAAGGGAAAAATTTGATGTGTGACCAAAGAGTAAAATCCACCAGGCATGCCAGATAGACTTTTACTTGTCCTTGATTTTTTTTTTCATGTGTGTAGTCATGCTTTGAAATGTTTTTACAACAAGGTGTTATTACGTATTTTTCACAGATCTCATGTTTAACAAATATATGTATGTATTTGTATGTAAACACACACACACGCATGTGGAGAAAAAGAGAGGGGGAAATTTTGAGCCTATTAAAAATGTTTGGTACCAGATGAGTTTCATACTTTGAAGATTTTTATTTGGTTTGATTTTGCAGTATTTTCATATACATAAGTTGTCTTGTGGGTTGGGGGAGAGTCCCAAGCATCAGCTTTATACTAATTTGTATTTCCTAAAACTTTACGCACAGTTTGATGGTAAACTGTGATTGAGCAATATTTACAACAGCATTACTTCTGTTGAAAACAAGAAAAAATCATATTTTCCCCAATACCAGTTTTTATTAAGTCATTATGTTTTGGCAATTTAAACAATTTGCAATTGCAATTTTGAATAACGAATAAAAGTATAATGAAAATATTTTTGCATGAAACAACATATATATATAATCAATGTTCATGATCTGTAACTAATTATTCATGTTAATTTTGGGTCTACATTAAATTAGTTATTTTTAAAGATTTACTTATTTTTATTGGAAGGCAGATTTACAGAGAGAAGAGACAGAGAGAAAGATCTTCCATCTGCTTTTTCACTGCCCAAGAGCCCACCATGGCCAGAGTTGAGTGGATCCAAATCCAAGAACCAGGAGCTTCTCTCAGGTCTCCCACAAAGGTGCAGGGTCCCAAAATTTTGCGCCATTCTCTACTGCTTTCCTAGGCCATAAACAGGGAGCTTAGTGGGAAGTGGAGCAGGAAAGACATGAACTGGTGCCCACAGAGCATCCTGGTGCATGAAAGATGAGGATTTTGTCACTGAGCTATTCCACCTGGCCCAATCTAAATAAAATTGTATAAGATTTAAAAATGAGCTACTCATAAATAAATTTCATTGTGATTCTCTGGTAGATATTTGCAATTAGCAAAATAATAAATTCTCAAACGTCTAATGAACTTTTAGCTAATATGTTCTTACTGGGTAATATTCACAGATTCATAAATTCTGAAGTGTATGATTTGGGGGGGAGGTAACATTAGACAAAAAGCATGAACATTTTAGAATAAATAATTCCTGATGATGTATCATTTCTCACATTTTACAATGAATTATCTTCTTTTGTAGATTTCTTGGAAGCACACTCACTTTAACACCTTTAACCCATTTAAGCCATTAATCATCTGCTTCACCGATGTAGTGATAATAGAATATCATTATGATAAAATATTTGCATATAGAATAGATTTATATTATATTATATTATAATGCTATTATAAAATAATAGATTAAAGGTCAGGAATTTGTAAATGACTGGAATAAGAGGGATTCAACCAGATGGAAGCCAGGAGCCAGGAAGCTCATCTGGGTTTCATACCTGGATGGAAGAAACTCAAGCGCTTAGGTCATCTTCTGCTGCTTTTGTAGGCATTTTACTAGGGAGCTGGAGCAATGCAGTGCATTTGTTTCTTCAGTTAGAACTCTGATATATGATGCTAGTGTTGTAAGTGGTGGTTTAACTTTTGCCACAATGCTATCCCTGTTGAAGATGTTTTTGAACTATCTCTAATTCATAGTGCAATGACTCAACTAACTTTAAAAGTATTCTTTGAACACTCTTTATAAGACAATAATTATCAGTGAATTATATTTTTGTAGAATAATGTACAAGTTCCAGGCTTTAATGTTTCTCTTATATTGTGGATATTTTTCCTATTTTATTATCTTGGAATATTCTAATGGCCTAATTTCAAATTTCACATTTTCTTATGACTAGAATATGTTCTTAGATACTTTTATAAGCCCTTACTGCATGCATACTTCTGATTATTAATTATCACAATAATAATATCACAACCAATTTTCTTTAAAAAGCCTTAGATATCAAACCTCTCAAGTATCTTTGGAGCTGTCTCTTCCTAAGCCATGATATTGATTGCCTAATTAGGTGTAATTATTTTGTGATTGAGGCATTATACCATAAACCACAGAATTCATTCAAAAATTTAACAATCCAAATTGCATTAACTGCAATCTGGCACATTAACCTTGCATAATTTCATGAATGGTGATAGAATGGCACAAGACTTTTAGGTCAGAAATGAAGGATAGTTTATTATTCACAACAGTTGCAAGAGACAGAATGTTATAATTTTATACCAAACTTTAAGCCTCTAGTTTCCACAGGGAAACATTAAAAGAGATCTTCCTCTCTCTCTCTCTGTCTCTATCCCTCCCCCCACCCCCACCCCACACACACTAGTTGTGTTGTAGGAGAATAGGGGAGAAACTGTGAACTTCAGGAATTGAGAAAATGTCTACATTGTGTCCTGGAGTAAACAATAGTATTTGGGATTTTCCAGGGAAACAGAATCCTAAAAATATATAGAGAAATATGGGTGGAGAATTCTGATGGCAATTTGCTTACACAACCAAGGAGATAAAGACACCTCAATTGAAGTCACCAGAAAAGTGGGTAAAGAAAACCCAATGGGACATCCAGTCCAAAGTTAGGGACGTTCTGTTGCTGCTGAGATAAGCCCTGGAATCCAAGGTTCCTCAGACAAGGTGCTTGGATGAGGGCGACATATGTCTGTTGAAGAGAGAAGGAGAGTTCACTCTTCCTCTGCATTTGGTTGTATTTAAACTTTCATTGGAGTGAACAATACTCACCCACATTGGTGACAGCAAATCTTCCTAGCTAGAGATGCACCCAGAAATACATGTTGCCACACATCCATTTGCACATTTGACAAATAAAATCAACCATCACAGCAACATTATCTTTATTAGATTTAATAATGTGGATCCTCTCTCTTTGCTCAGAAAAGAGAGTTATTATTTTTATCTTCTAGGTCTTTAAGCTTAGCTACCTTTTCCTTATGAGGGAGAAAAGATTTTTATGTCTTGATGTCTTTATGCTTTGCAGACATCCTTATAAAGAGAGATAATAGGAAGCACAATTATGTTCTTAAAACTGCATAAATGACATACTTGAAGGATGTTCCCTTTATACAAAATAAACAAATAAAGTGGATGTTCCCTGAAACCCACATGACAGATTGAGTTTCTGGCTCGCAGCTTTGCCCTGACCCTGTCATATCTCTGTCCACATTTGGAGCTGAATGATTCTGTCCAAATTTGGTCATTGAAACTGAAAGTTTCTGTCTCTCCATCATGTTTCTCTTCCTCTGTAGATCCGTGTCACCATATCAAATAAAATACTTAAATAAATATGTTAAAAACTGGGAAGGAATGGCAACGATCACATCTCTTCGTCAGATGAACAAGTTTGTACAAAGCCCTGGAGAATTGCATCTTGGCAGTTAAGTGTCCAACAGAGATTGCTTCAGGCACAGAGTTTGGAAGTAAATTTTAGGGACACGCTATTGTTAATGCTCATTTATTCTGCCTCAACCAGTATCAAATCAGATAACATTTTTTCACTTATTGATATAGTATATTCAAGCATTGAATACCTATTATACTACATGCAACCTTTACCACAAAATGTGAAATGGTGTCTAGTTTTTGCAAGGTTATGCTAGACATTATTGTAGCACCAACCTTATTTTTTTATGAAATGGCTTATTATTTCCTTGGTGAGGTGCAATATTCATATCTCAAACAAACTAAAGAAGTTGCAGTAATGTTTATTGAGACACAAGATTATGGATATAGAACTAATATTGATCTATTTTGTAAACAATTTTAATATGTATTGCCTCATTTTCTAAGTATGAATCACTCATATTGCCATAATTTAGCAATTTTACAGTTCCAAATTTGTATCATCTCTGAAATAACCATGAATCATATACTTGTGAACATCATATAAAAAGAACAGCTATATATTTCTGAGTGATACTGTTGCAAATAAGGCATTTTTGTTTTTACCATTTGAAATCTATCATTTCTGTTTGTAGAAGAAGTAAAGGTAAAAAATATGGCTATTGGGACCAAGCACAGGGGTGTCCTTTTTGGATGCTGATGTGAGTCCTGGCTGCTTCACTTCAGCTTCAGCTCCCTGCTTATCTGTCCAGGAAATCAATGCCATAGCCCGTGTGCTTGGACACCTGCACACTGCTGGGAGATCCAGATGGGGTTCTGAGACCCTGGCATTAGCTTCTCCCAGTCCTGTCTGTTGGAGTCATTTGGTGAATGAACCAGTAAATGGAAAATAAAAAGTAAATAAAAAACTTTTTAAGTGAGTGTAGGATATTTTCACGTGGTGGACAAAGCTGCTTTCTGTGGTGATGGTATCACATATGGGCATTGGTTAAAGTCATAGCTGCTCCATTTCTGAACCAGCTCCCTGTTAATAGGATAATCCAAGTACTTGGGTCCTTGTCACCCAAATGGGAGACCTGGAGGAAGCTCCTTGCTCCTGATTTCAGCCTAGCCCAGCTCTGGTCTTGACAGCCAATTGTGGAGCAAACCAGTGGATGAAAGATGTTTCTCTCTACCTCTCCTTTCTCTGTAATTTTTAACTTTAAAATTCTTTTCTTTTAAATGTGGTTATTTTCCAGGGACAGCTCAGTTCACCTAAATTAAGCAGAATTTGAACAAACTTTTAAAAAAATAATTATAACACAACAAGTACTTTCTTATTTTAAGATATCATAATATGCCATTATTTACATCATTGGAGATTTCAAAAGAAACAAAATCTGCTCAAATTAGTTCTACACTGTTGTTTTCCATCACAGAATTTCCTCAACAAATGAGAAGATTAAATACAATACAACTAATGAGAAATACATTCAAAATAAACATGGCCATCTGAATCACATTTTGTTTCCTTCTTTTCATTGCATGAGTATTGTTTTTGTTTGCATTTTATTTCCTTTGAAGGGAGACAGAGATTCCCATAGGCTGCCTGCTTCCCCCATGTGCTCATGAAAGCCATGGCTGGGACACATTGAAGTCAGGAACCCAGAACTCCATGTGTCTCCAACATGGATGCTAGGAATCCAAGTACTGACATTCTCAAATGACTTCCAGATGTATTAGCAGGAAGGCAGATTCAGAAATGGAGCCCGCATATAACCTAGGCATTATGATATAGGATATGGAATCACCCATGCCTTAGTTAATGAATCAAATGTCTGTCTGGTATTAATATTAACCTACAAAATACAATGATACTTTTTGTAGTATATTAAATATTTTTTCTAGTTAATAGTTTGCGTTTCAATTTTATATTGCTTTTTATACTCAAGACAAAAAAAGTCTGTTGGGTTTTCAAATGATTATGCAAAATTTGTTCCAGATTTCCTTTCTCATGTACATAGTTTTGTTTTTATTTCATTTCTATACTTGTCTGTTTGTTTACTTATTGTAGTTCTGGGCTTTTCTGTTGCTTGTACTATATTCTGTTGGCAAGGAATACAGAATGCTACAATTGTGAAACCTGAAAGGATTTCATCGACCAAGCCAATGAACAAATGAGAAAATGAAGGAAAATACACATCATTGATGTCACAACATAATGCTTCCATTCTTCATCTTACTGGTACTCTAAATATTTAGTTTTCATGGTGGGTGAAAATTAGAAATAGTTTGAGGGATGTTGCTTATGAATATTAATATTAGAGTTCTAGACCCAGAAAACCTTGACTAAATGTACAATTTGCACAATTTCTCTGGTATTTAATAATATTTGCTAAATATATAATACCTATATCTCACCCTTTCCTTCTTACTTTGAGAATTTATCTCTGCAGGCCTGGCAGATTTATCTCTGTTCTGCCACTGTAGGATGTTGTGAAGTTAATTATAGACCCCTGCTTTAGAGAAAGTCTGGGAGTATAAACAACCCAAGGAAATGTGGCCTATTTTGGGGTCTCCTGAGGCTTGATGATTCACCAGAGTATAGACATGTTTTTGTCCTTCTGCTCTCCCAGGTAATTCACATCTTATGTTTCGTTTCTGAGTGGCTAGGAAGTAATAGAAATTCTTTGTCATGTTGCTTCAGAGAACGCTGGAATTAACTTCAACTTTTTTTGAGTTTCTTTCTTTCTGGTTTAACCTGCATATTTATTTGTACTTTCTCAAAACCTCAGAGTCACTTCCTGTCAACCCCATCACTATAATCAAAAATAAAGACCATCCTGAGTTTATTGCAATAACTTCCCTGCAAAGTTGTTTAGAAATAGTTCATGACTTCTTTGCATTCTCAAAGGGATTTGTATTCCCAGAAGCCAAGCAATATACCTCAGAAATGTGATATTTCTGATGTTACACAGAGTTCTTGAAAGTCAGGAGTGTCAGACAGAGCCACCTCCTAGGACTACTTAATTTTAAGTTGCTACAATATACCTTGTATCACAAATGATGAAATGCAGCAAGTGGAATGGGAAGCATATGATGAATACAGCATATTGATTAGCCATATGTCAACATTTTATTTGATATGTCTAAGTTAGCAATTAACTAACAATTCACATAAATACCTTAACTAACAGCTCACATATATGCCTTGTTAGAATGATGTGTTTTAAAGCATTATGGAGTGTTTTTCTGAAATAGTCAGATAAGTGCAACTTAATACTGAGAGAGTTTAGAGAATTTGTGGAAGAGACAAAGTATATTTTTTTTGAGAGGAAGAGGAGGAGAGGAGAGGGAAAAGGAAGAGGGAGAGGGAAAGAGGAAGGTCAACATGGAGAGGGAAGAGGAGGAGAGGAGAGAGAAGCCAGAGACAGGAAGATTGGGTGGGAAAGAGGGAGAGGGGAAAGAGAGAGAGAAGAGAAAAAGAGCAAGAGATTCTTCAGGTACTGATTGCATCACCAAAGGCCTACAACTGCCAGGGCTGGGCCAAACCTGGGCAAGGAGTAAGAATTCCAACTTTTTTTTTTCCACAAGAATGACAGAGGTACAAATACTTTAATTTACTTCTTCCCTACTCTCTTTATCAGACAACTGGATTGGGAATCAAGCAGGCAGGTCTGGCACACTAATATGGGATGCAGTTGTCCCAAGCAGATTACCTGCTATGCAACTCTGACACCTATCATCATTCTTCATCATGATAACATCTGACCTTGACCATCTATGCAGCAACTTTGCCTAGAACAGTAATGAAATTATGTTACTCACTTTATCTTTTTATAATTGAAACTAATGACACCATGCAAATTTCATTTATTTGTGTGATATGTTGAGAATTTGCTTCTGAAGATGGGCTTATTACCTTGTAATAATCCAACAGGTTCCTCAACCTTTTTTAGCTAGGTTCATTAATTTTGAGAAGGTGTCTAAATGGATGGACCTCAGGATATTCATAGTCATATTGTTTCTTATATTTGTACTTTAAGAATGTGTCCCTAACACTATGAACTTTGCCTTCTTTCCTTTACTGTTTTACATAAATGTGGTCATTGAGAATATATTATTTTTTGCTTGTCTGACTTAATACTGTATTTGTTAGTCTTCCATACAGGAGATCTTTTAAAATTCTTGCATTCAGGGAAGAATTTGAGATTATTTATTGATTTTAATTGTCAGCCCCTGAGTTATTTTTGTCAGGATAATTTTCGTATTTTTTTATTGAAAATTATGCTGTTGTTTAATATAAAAGAATGAAGAGGAGAGGGGAGGAGAGGGAAGAAGTACATCAAACAAAAAGTAAAGTGAAGGAAGGGAAATAGATGATAAAAGAAAGAAAAAGAGGAAAACTCTGACTTACAATCACAAAGGTGTATGTATGTGTGTGTATGTATGTGTGTGTGTGTATGTGTGTTTGTATATATATATAATATATGTATATTATATATATATATATAATAAAGCACCATGGAAATCTCTTTCCTTTGTGAGATTTGATTATTAGTGTGTGTGTGTGTGTGTGTGTGTGTGTGTGTGTATGTGTGTGTGTGTGTACTTGGTACTTGATATTTGGGGTTGCCTATGATTTCTCCATAGGTTCTATACTCTGTGACCGCACTTAAATCAGAACACTATGTGTCGGCGTTGTTTATGTTGTGCCAAACAGATAAGGAAGCTGAACACATTAAATAATTCAAGAAGCACACATGTTGATTTTATTTGATGTTTCATTGACCAAAACAGTTTATATACTACAAGTTTTAATATGTTTTTTTTCCCAGTAATGTTCATTCGAAAAACTTTCTAGAAACAAGGTATAATTTTTTCTTTGATCCTTGAGTTATCAGACATCTATTTGAATATATTGGAACATCATTTTGTCTCATTAATTTCTAAATGTGGCCAAAGAAACACTTCACATGATTTTCCTTTCTTTCCTCCTAAATCTGTCAAGCTATTAAATCTTCTGACAACCTCTAATGTCTTCATCCTTCAGACGTTTCTCTTCCATTTTCAGGATAAGGTAGCTCTCATTCCACAGTGTATCTTTCTTGGTTCATCTTTCTCCTTTTTAGTTCTTACTTATTTATCACCCTGATTTTTGTTGATGTGTCTTATATACGTAAATTTACTTAAAAATAGAATAGCTTATCCATTAAAACTAGTATTTTATAACTGAACAGTACAGCCCTTAGTATATGGAGATTTATTCTTAATACATAAGGGAAAAATAATCTTTAAATGTCTCAGTTGGGTCCGGGGCGAGAGCGTAGCAGCTAAAGTCCTCACCTTGAATACACCAGGATCCCATATGGGTGCCACTTCTAATCCCAGCAGCTCCACTTCCCATCTAGCTCCCTGCTTGGGGCCTGGGAAAGCAGTTGAGGACAGCCCAAAGTCAGATAAACAGGAAGGAGAGACAGATAGGAAGATCTTCTGTCCGGGTCTCCCACATAGGTGCAGGGTCCCAAGGCTTTGGGCTGTCTAGTTTCCCAGGCCACAGGCAGGGAGCTGGATGGGAAGTGGAGCTGCTTGGATTAGAACTGGCACCCATATGGGATCCTGGCATATTCAAGGTGAGGACTTCAGTTGCTAGGCCACCACACAGGGCCCCATGGTGCTAATCTTGCCAGAACTTGCTAGGCATTAGATTTGAGGGTCACCCAGACATATTTTGAATCATAGAATGCATAATTCAGCATTATCTTCCCTCTGGGACCAGTGCAATCCACTATATCGGCAGTTCTCCCCCAACTCAGTATATATGCATCTCCCTTTTGTCCCTCCAGTGTCAAATCCTTTGCCACACTGTACAAAATGGCATCTTATGTGCCACTTGTGGAAACTGGATCTGCTGGACATTACGTCTGAGCTATCCAGACCTATATTAGGTGGAACCTGTATTTTGCCTTTTTGCTGCAATGTGATGAACCAGAAGTGAGTTAGTTATTTGCTCAGTGCATGCACAGTCCTGTGCCACAGCCTTTGCGTCCACGTGCAAAACAGTGCCTGAATCAGCTCTGCTGGGGGTCTGGGCTGGAATATGCCCTCTCTAATTCACCCTGTCTAGTGATTCTCTACCTATTTAAACATTTCCTTACCCTATTCTACCATTCTGAACCTCTCTTGATGGCATTGATAGAGCCACAACATGAATCCAGGGCCAAACTCTGTACCTAACTGTATTAATATTGATTTTAGCAGTCAGTATTAATATTGATTAACATTGACATTTTTCATTTCTTCTATAAATAAACATGAAATAATTTAAAACATAGATGTCTTACCAGATCATAACCTTGTATCTACCAGTGTTGGATTCATCAAGGTTAATATTTTGAAATAAGCTATAAGTATATTACCTCAGTAGCCACAATTACAGTTCTCTTATTATAATTTTTTAAATATTTGAGGCAATCATTGTCCTCAAAAGTTGATCAATTGGTAGGGAAACTGCAGCAATTCCCACTGCTCTCACAGACAAGTGTGAGTTAAGCAAGGCCACCACATCCACCGGCACATGCAAGAGCCAGATTAAGTATGGGCCAACTGGACTTTGTTGTAGCATCCATTAGCAAGTGCCATACCTGGGTACATGTCGTATCAGGTTGGATCACAGTACACCCTGATCTGGGACTTACAGTGGGCCAAGTGGCATAACTGTGACATGCCTCTGCTGGGCCACTGCTTCCACGGGTAAACATGAGAGCCAGGGCTGGAGTAGGCTGACTGAAAGGCAACAACACTCATTGGCTGGGTCTGGTAGTAGACTGGGGTGAACTAACCTGCAGCACCCAGGGATGTGTAGGAGAGTTGGATGGGATGTAGCATGGGCTAGACTACACTGCTATACATGTCTGCATATGAAAGAACTTGGACTAGTTGAGGGCTTGGTAAGCGTTATTAGGCATAGCACTGACTAGGCTGCAGTTGCTACTGGTGTGATAAGGTCTGATTTTTTGATGGGTTGGGTTGAGCTAGGCCATAACACCTGTCAGCTTGCATAGAAGATAGGCTTTGAGACAGAACTGACTGAGCACTGCACTCACCAGTAAGTGTGTAGTGTATGTGGGTTGCAGAATAAACTGGACCCAATACTGGCTGGCACACTCAAGAGTCAGAACTGGGGTCACCCAAGGGAGGGTTTTTAGGAGACTGTCCAACTAGATTGCTGGATTCTAACTCTGGACACACAAGAAAAATCAGAGTATGTGGTCCAACCTTGGAATACATATATTGGAACTGAGCCTACTCAGTTGTTGATGCTAGTGCGGTGACAGCATTCCAAGATGCACATGGCACACATGACAGCCAGATTCTCTAGGCCGCAGAGTACACTGAATTCCTAGTCAGAGGATGGAAAGCAAAAAAGGTTGGACAACTCTTCTGGACAAACTTTGCAGCAAGTATCTGAGTCTGTGGATGCACTAAGTTGGACTTGGTCAGTCAATGTACCTTGGGAAGATTTTCTCAACCCTGGAGCAAAGAAACTAATCAGCACTATCAAAGCTACTCAAGTAACACCCTCTTCCTGCACTGGGGTCTCTAAGATGACATTAATGACTGTTCCCCATCCCTGCTTGCTGATGTAGTTTGACAACACAGATTGCCCCCTCTCCCTGTCTTGTATATGCAGGAGTAAGGGACAAAATTAGAAACATTTTTCCCATGCTTCTTCCAACATCCTTCAGCCTTCTGTATCTTAACCAATGGCCCATAAAGGCATACATCCTTTTCAACTATGAAAATAACATTAAAAAGAAAAAAAATTTTTAAAAGCTGATTAATAATTAAGGGGAATTGTAATTCCATATTTGTACATATGATTTTATTGGAAAGTAATGTGAAGACAAGACATACATAATGTATACTTATTTTGAACATGCACATAAAATACCTTATACTGTTATTAGAACATTTAAATGCATAAAATCTAACTGCATCAAATTGGAAGGAAAAGTTCTATGTATATACAATGCATTGATTTCCTATTCTGTGACGTCTACCATACAGATCTCAATTTTAGAATGAATTTAAATTGAACCCAGTAATACAATGACTGTTGGAATAAAAAATAATTTTATATACCTAGGTAAAATATACTTCAGCAAAAATCTCTGGATTTGCCAGAAAATAATGATCAACAGTCCTCAGTCTTTGTTGTATATCATCAACAGTGTGGGAGAGCTTGACCTTTTGCAGTACAGGCCACCTCCAAACCAATGGAAGCAAAAACTCTACCAGATGGTCTGAACATTGAGGTTTAAAAAAGTCCCATTAAATTACTTTATTGTATAGAGAGTACTAAGAATCACCTCAAAATTATTTGAGAGAATACCTAATTATATCATTCAAGCAGAAACTGTATTCAAGTACAATTTAACCTGACAAACTCACAATTCATGTAGTAATTATTCACTAAATATACATTTGTAAAAGACCTGCTGATAGGTGAGTACTTTCAAGATGTTGACAATTAGTGATAAATGTTTGGGTTTTAGCCCCAAAGACCTTGCAGACATAAAAGTATAATAATTGTCCTATTTGACCTTAAATAACTATTCATAGAAACTGGCACAAGTAGAAAAGCAATTTCATTTTAATTCTTTGGGTTTTGACATGTTCAGTTTTTTAAAACAATCTTAATACTTTACCTCAATAATTTTCTTCATTAATTTCTTCAAACTTTCAAGTATCCAGCACACTTTTATAATAGTCCTATACAAGGAACTGAACTCAAATGAAATAAAACACTTTATCTTACTAACTTTCCTCTCTAAATGCGTGACTTCAAAATCTTATTTGAACACTCTGTAGAATCCAATAATCATATTACATTTCTCTGGAAAAGCTATGTTTTTTTAAAATATCTCTTAGAACTAACAAATGAGTTTAGTCATGTTACAATGTTCAGAAGCAATAAACAAAACTCACTTATATTTCTAAATATTGTCAATGAACAGTATACAAAACAAAATTGCTAAAAAAAAAAAAAAACACTTCCATGAAAATAGCATCAAACAGACCAAAATATACAAGTGTAAGTTCATTGATTTTATGAATATTTTTATTTAGGACCCATTGCAATAGTGTAGTGGCTAAAGTCCTTGCCTTGCACAGGCTGGGATCCTATCCGGGCACTGGTTCATATCCCAGCTGCTCAACATCCCCTCCAGCTCCCTGCTTGTCCCCAGGGAGAGCAGTAGAGAATGGCTCCCAGTCTTGAGACACTGCACTTATGCGGGAGACCTGGAAGAAGCTCTTGGCTCTGGATCAGCTCAGCTCCAGCCATTGTGGCCACTTGGGGAGTGAACCAGAGGATGGATGATCTTTCTCTCTGTTTCTCCTCTCTCTGTAAATTTGCCTTTCCAATAAAAAAATACATAATTATTTTAAAATATTTTTATTTATTTGAAAGCCAATCTGGAGACATAGAGAAAAGGAAATAGATATCCCATCTCCTGATTCACTGCTTAAATGGCTATAATTACTGAGACCAAGCAAGACTGAGGAAAACAAGCTCAGAATTGCAGTTTGGATTGTCAGTTGCTTTTCCAAGGAGTTGAATAGGAAGTAGGGAAATCAGGTTTCAAAGCTACACCCTTGTGGTGTGCAAAGATTTTAAAAGGGCACTTATTCTGTGTGTTCAATGCACGCCCCAAATATTAGTTTAATCAAAAATTGGCAAGTACGTAAAATACTGGTTAAGATACTTGTTAACATATCCAGCATTTGAATACTAGGGTTCAAATCCTGATAGCAGCCTTCTCCTAATGTTGACTCTGAGAGACAGCAAAAATGTTCAACTAATTGATTTTCTGACAAGCACATTGGGTACTAGATTAAGTTTCCAGCTCCTAACTTGAGCCATAAACCATCCCAACTTATCACTAGTGGGCAGCAGTTGAGACCACCATCTGTTTCTCTCAAAAGTAACATCAAAAAATAAATTTAGCAAGGGAGTACAGAGCTTATACACTGAAAAAAAATAATAAAGAAGTTGAAAGTGCAGAAAATTCAAATCAGATATTATATCTCATATGTATTGGCCAGAGGACTCAATAATATTAAGGTATGATAATGTCATTGAAAATTCCCCTATGGGACTCATTTATCATCTCCCCTTCACAAAACCTACCACGTATCTAGTTCGTACTTTCAGCTTCCTCTGGACTCCTTTTCACTGAGAAGAATCACTCCAGGTGGTATTCCCTTGTACCCTCAGCATTATCCGCCATTGCCTTTGCAGATTTCTGTCTTCTGTGTGACATCTGTGTAATTGAGTGTTGCAGGTTCTTGGACAAATCATGAAAATCAATGTCAAATTATTAGGTAGTTATAACTAAGCTTGTGTGTGTGTGTGTGTGTGTGTGTGTGTGTGTGTGTGTGTTTTAACCTTGTGTCTTTTAATACAGCCACTGATATGCTAAAAAGTTGTTTGCATATCTCTAGTTTGTGGAAGATTTCCCCTGGATATCTGCCTGCTGCCTGGTGGTGGGGCTCACAGCTTACCTGCCCTTTACCTGAGGCACAATTTCCAGCCTTGCATGTGGAGCTTGACCACTGACATGACTGGAAGGTCTAGAGGAATAGACATAGCCAATGGCCTTCTAGCCATTTACAGTATCATGGTTGGGTTGGGAGACTGTCCAGAGATGCACCCCCATCCTTCCCTTTCCCTAGCCTTTATAACCTTATAATTTGTGCCCAATAAATCGTGATCACCACCAAATTGTCCCTGGTGGTTCTTGTGGCCGAAGTACACTGTTACCTCATCCCTCTGTGGCCTTGGAGTCTACTGGCAGGAATAAACACCCAGGACTAGTTTAGTGCCCATCATTAAACTTCATATCTCTGTATCCAATAGTCAATTCAGCATCAAAGATTTCATGTCACCTATGACTTCTTATTCTGTTTCCAAACTCTTTTTCCCAGTCTTAGCATGTGTCAGTCTTATCATTCTGAACAAATCAAATGTCATGTAACTGCTTTCTCTTACTAAATATTTCTGACACCATCAATTTACTATTTCCTCTGGTGCTATCATCCAAGTACAGATCACTGCCAAACTCTCATTTGGATTATTATAATAGTTGTAGGTCACACCCTCACTCTGCTCTATCAGGTGACAAATAAGATATAGGAAATTGGATTTTTTTAAAAAAAGATGTGTTTATTTTTATTGGAAAAGCAGATGTACAGAAAGAAGGATAGACAGAGAGAAAGATCTTCCATCTGCTAGTTCACTTCATAAATGCCAGCACTGACCATGCTGAGCTGATCAGGAGCCAGGAGTCAGGAGCTAGGATCCCCTTCAGGGTCTCTGCTTCTGCTGTAGCATCAAGGTTTTGGGCCATCTTCTACTGCTTTTCCAGGCCACAAGCAAGGAGCTAGTAGGAAAGTGGGGCAGTAGGACATGAAATGGCACCCATGTGGGATGCTGCTGCTTGTAGGATGGGATTAGGCAGTTGAGCAATTGCCCTGACCCAGAAATTGAAATTTTAATGATCAGGATATTTGTTTCACTTAAGATCTCCTATTTCAATGCAAAGTTGCTATTCTCAGTGTGCTATAATTTCCTGTTTTATCATCCTTCTCAGCATTGACGGAAAAGAATCATTTAGTCTCCTGTGGTGCAACAGCAAGCATTCTCAAGCTTGGCATGATTTGGGAAGATGTTTGAAGATCTACTTGATTTGTATTTAATATTTTATCCAATATCTTGCAGTCACTGCAAATTGTTTCATCACTTTCAGAAATACCTGGAACTATTTGGCACATGTATTTGAAAATTTTATTCAAGAAAAGCCAGCATTTCTGTCTTCCCAAGCCTACTTACTGAATACCATGCTATATCTAAAGCATATTTCTGTTATTTCCTGGGTTTGTCCTTTTGTTTAATCCACTTTTATAAGAAAAAAAAAATAGGCAGTTGGATCTTTGGAGAAACAGAGATCCTTTCAAGCAGGTTATTTTGCAGCAAAATTGCCTTATTTTAAGTTCTTATTTTTTTGTGAATGCTTCTTATAATTTTTTAGTTATTTATTTTTAAAGTTAGAAATAGACATATCTTTCATATTAGTGGCCAAATGCATGTAACAGCCAGAGGTAGGTCAGTTGTAGACACATTCATGGAACTCAGTCAGTGTCTCCCAGTTGGATGACAGGGACTCAACTACTTGAGACATCACCTGCAGCCTTCCTCTGTTAGGAGAGTTACATGAAAAATAAAGGAGCCGGGATTCAATCTGATACAGGATGCAACATCTTAACTGCTGACTCCCCACGAACTCTTCAAAGTGCCTCATGAAAGTTTTCTTTGTTGGCTCTTTTCAATTAGCCCTTGGTATTTTAATGAACATAGCATTTTGGTCCTACTTTTCTTGTTTTTGTTGTTGTTTTTGCTGCTGCTGCTCTTGTTTGTATATCTATATACATATATATTATTTCTCTAGGTTGCTTTATTCAGTTCATGGATTTAAATCTGATTTAAATGGATGACTCAAGTATTTATATGCAACCTTCGATGTCCCTTGAAATCCAGACTAGATCATCTACTTACATATTCAGACAACAAAGCAGAGTATTCTAATTTCAACATGCATTATTCAGTACTCTTCACTTTGCCACTGAGCATGTGTTCCCAAAGTTTTCTGTTGTATACCTGAAACCACAGTAACACTAAACCCTGTCTATATTGTAGTTTTTCCTATACATTCATATTCGTATTAAGGCTTGACAAATTAGGTGCTGTAAGAAAACAGTATTTTAAAGAGGTAAACATTATTGACTACTAATCACAACATGTTCTAATAAAATTTTATACTTTATTGCCATTATTAAATAAAATATTTCTATTTGAACATAAGTATTACCATGGTCAAGGTGATAATCAAGATAGCTACTAAATGACTAATGGACAGGTAACATATACAGCATGAGCACATTGGTCAAAGAGATGAGTTCCATCAGAAGTAGAATGGACCAGGACTGGGTGAAAAAGTGTAAGATTCCATCACAACTGTAATATTTTCAGGCCACAGTTAACTTCAGATAAGTGAAGCGACACAAATTGAAATTGAAGGTAAAGGAAGACTACTGTATTCATATCAGCCTTGCTTCAACTTCAGATTGTTCCATAAATCTTTTCTCAGCAGAGTTTATGACACCGTTACACATTAATCTTCTGCTCATTATGCTTATTAATCTAGGCACTGCCTTTTTTCTCTTATGCTGTTATTTCCACTACAAATAGCCTTTGTTGTTTCTTCGGACGCGCAAGATCTGTTGCTACATGGCCAGGAGACCTTAGGGCTTTCCTTGCCTTTCCTGTTTTTTTTTTTTTTTAATTTTGTTCTTGCCCATGGTATACTGATAATGTGCTCATGATCACCACTTTCAATTCACTTTTGGTACAAATTTCTTTGATAGATCTCTACTCCATGTCAATCTTTTTTAAAATTTTTTTTATATTATTTCTCATTTTTGTTCCCTTGCCTACCTGTTAACCATCACAGTCTAGTAGTGTGTTTTTCAAAACCAAAGTTTCTTTTCCTTTAAATTTATGATTAGAATGAAAGAAAGAAGTAAAAAATATATACTACAATGAAGGAGGGCACACACAGAGTTTTGGTGTAGTGTTCCTTCACAGGTCAACAAGGGTCAGCAATAAGTCAGTTGTTAATGTAGAATTTCATTTTCATTTTATTTTATTTTATTTTGTAATTTAACACACAAACCTATCTAACTGAAATGCTAGCATATGTAGAGAATTCGAACAGTAGAACATGTGAATGTGTCATGTCATAGATTCAAAAATTTTTTAAGGATTTATTCATTTTTATTGAAAAATCAGATAAACAGAGAGGAGAGAGACAGAGAGGAAGATCTTCGCTGCACTGATTCACTCCCTAAGTGGCTGCAATGGCCAGAGCTCAGCCAATCCGCAGCCAGGAGCCAGGAGCCTCTTCTGGGTCTCCCATGTGGGTACAGGGTCCCGAGGCTTTGGGCTGTCCTTGACTGCTTTGTCAAGGCACAGGCAGGGAACTGGATGGAAATTGGGGCCCAATGGGATTAGAACCACCACCCACATGGAATCCTGGTGCATGCAAGGCAAGGACTTTAGCCACTAGGCTACTGAGCTGGGCCCCTAGGAATTTTTTTAAGCATCAAGTAATAACAAAATTTCAAGCTTGCTATGGATTCATAAGTGTCCCTCATTATAAAAATCAAAAAGAAAAATAACAACTGGTTTTATGTATGTTCTTGGTGTTTTTCCTTCTGAAAGAAGACAGAAAAATGTTAGGATATTGGAAGGGTGAATTTTGTACTCTGGGCACGTCTTTTCATATGGGAAGAATAACCACTATTTGGACATAGAGAAGCATTAATACAACTTTCTGCTAGGTAACTTTGGTCTCTTAGTTCAGAGATTAACATTAAGAAACTTTACTGTGTCTTTTTAGTAAACTTTTACGTAGTCTCCATCTGTAAATTTGGCTTTTTTGTTCAAAATTATTTTAAATGTATTTCTATCCAACTTAATTTGATAATTATCCTTATTTTGTCTTACATATATAGATTGTGCTTTACATAAAGATACTTTCTTTTTTAATATTTTAGTTATTACTCTTCTTTTAAGAATTTCTTGTTTATTTGAAAATCAGAGTTTACAGGTGGGAAAGAGAGGTCTTTCATATGCTGGTTCATTCCCTAAATGGTATCAGCTGCCAGAACTTGGGTGATCCAAAACTGAGAGGCAAGAGGTTCCTGTGGGTCTCCCGCTTGGGTACAGGGGCTCAGGATTTGGGGCCACCATGTGTTGCTATCACTAACGCATTAGCAAGAAGTTGGTTTGGAAAAGAAACAGCTTCAACTTGAACCAGCAGTCATATGGGCTACAGGCACCGCAAGCATAGAATTGGCATGCTATGACACCATGCTGACCCTGATATATTTTCTACTTAATACTGCACACTTTATTGTGGTAGTATCTAGAAATCAAATAATATAGAAGTCTATAAATATTCTTCCTTTAGCTGTCCCCATTGCTGCAGTTTTTCCTATATGCATGGAAGAATTATACCTTACTGTCTTTCATTCCTCACAGAAGTATTTTTTTTTTTAATTTTCCTCTTTGCAGAAGACTTAATAAAGTTTTATGTTGCTTCTGCAAAGTATTTGGAATTCTTACACATTTATAATGTAATTGCTCTTGAGTAAAGGTTAATAAATTGATGAGAGGAAGATATTTAATGCAGTAGTCAAGACGCCACATGCAGTGTACTCATTTCATTTACAGTACTTGGATTTCAATCCCAGCTGTTCTTTCAAATTCAGCTTCCAACTAATATATGGGGGTCAGCAGGTGATGGCTCAAGTACTTGAGTCTCTGTAGGACACTCACATAAAAGCTACAGATACACTACTAGACTTTGGGCTTTTGTCTGTTGCAGGTATCAGTTAAAATGTAGTTAAAATTAGCAAATGATAGCACTCTTTTTTCATGTCATCTCCTTCTCTTTCTGCCGTTTTCAAATAAAAACTTAGAGAAGAGGAAATGAGTTATTGCATCCAACTACTCTCTATCAGTATAAATTATTTATTTTCTGTGTTTATTATTATTGGAAAGGCAGATTTACAGAGAGAAGGTGAGACAGGGAGCAAAATGGCCACTAATGCTGAAGCTGATCTGAAGTCAGGAGCCAGGAGATTCTTCTGAATCTCCCAGGCAGGTGCAAGGTCCAAGTCGTTCGATTATTTTCTGCAGCTTTCCCAGGCCATAAACAGAGAGCTGGATGGGAAATGGAGCAGCCAGGACAAGAACTGGCATCAATATGGCATCCTGATACTTGCAGGAAGAGGATTAGCCATAAACATATAATAAGCCATTGCTCCTAAAATCAAAGAAGAACTTCATGAGCTATTTACTATGTTAAACAAAATATCTCCATCTTTCAAAAAGATGGATGTGCATATCAGATTATTACATTATTTAGCAACATATATATTCTGAAGATAACTATTAGGAAAAAAATGTTTATTTTTTCTAAATCATGTTTAGTCATTCCTAATTAATACACCTTGGCCTCTAATTTAATATCCTTTCCAAACACTTGACACATGATTTTCAAATGGGTGAGGCCAGATTATTTTTAAGATTTATTTATTTATTTTTATTGGAAAGGCAGATGTACAGAGAGAAGGAAAAACGGAAAGATCACTCATTTACTGGTTCACTCCTCAAGTGGCCTCAGTGTCCAGAACTGAGCCAATCCAAAGCCAGGAGCCAGGAGCTTCTCCTACATCTCCTGTGCAGGTGCAGGGTCCCAAGACTGTGAGCCATCCTCAGCTGCTTTCCCAGGCCACAAGCAGGGAGCTGGATAGGGAAGTGGAGCTTCTGGTGTCCATACAGGATCCTGGCAGAAGCAAGGTAAGGATTTAGCCCCTAGGCTACAGTGCTGAGCCAAGGCCAAATTGTTAATGTCACAAACAGGTACTTAGCAGACAAAAGCAAGAAATGTACTGTGTCCAATATGCACAATGAGGGCTTCATAAACCTTCTTATGATTAAAGCTTTACCTATTACTTGTATAGTAGTTAATTTACCAAAATTCATTTTAAGAATTACTGTACATGATTTTCTTATAGTGGGAGAGAATCTGTGCTTCTGTAGGAAATTTTATAAAAGTCTAGTATGTATATCCCTTTCTTTTGTTCTCAAAGACTTGAGTAAGTCTGAAAGTTATTTTTGTTTACCAAATGCCAGATGTCTGATGATAATAATTTCTGTCACTTAAATGCTTTTGATTGATTTTAGTTCCGTTTATCCTGATTCATATAGACTTAATTTGCTTCCAACTTAGTATTCTAGGAAAATTGGTTAGGCTTCAATTTTCAGTATTTACAAATACATATTTGTCGCAAACTAGTCATTAACTTTAAAAAGAAAACAACACAACAGATAACTGGTTTTTAGAAACTATTTCAGATGTCATTTATTGCCAATGAGAAAATAAGACTTCGAAAGTGCTGTATTAATCACCAAGTGCCTGCTCAGAAATTGGCCCAGATGTTTTAACAGTGATTCTAAGAATATTCGAGTATATTATGTCAAAGTATAAAGCAGCAAGTAATAAAATTGAAATACGATTTACACAAATGCCTATTAAATGGTAGAGTCTAAAGACTTATACACAGAGAACTGATTTAAACAGTTAGAAGACAGAGTATTAGAAAAATATAAGCTGCTAAACATGTTGTGACTATAATTCTGTGACAGAACTCTCTGGTCTAAGACCATTCTAAGACCATAAGATAAAAATATTTTGAAGTAGTGTTTCAAATGTGTTCGCACTGCACTCTTTATTAAGGATCAGTAAAAATACGGATAAAAAAAATCTTTCAACAAGCAAATACTTCAAACCATCCAAATGTTAGTAAATAGATCAATTGTTTTACATAGCAAAATGAAGATGCTTCTTAAATAAATTACTCACTGCCTTCAACAAATTTACAGACTATTTGGGTTTTGTTTTGTTTTTTTTTTTTAATTTCTTTCTAAAATGTGTTTATTTTATGATACAATTCCGTAGGGTCAGGGATTTCTGCTTCCCACTCTTCAAAACCCCTCTTCCCACTGATTCCCCCTGTGTTATTACAATAGCATAGTCCTTCAAAAACAGTCATAAAAACATCTTTCTGCTATTTAAGTGTATTCTGACATTGTAGATATAGACTATACAGCTTGTTTGAAATAGTTCATTTTTATGTTGTGAATAAATTGTGCTTAAAAATTCCAGACATTTTGAGTCCGGCACGGCAGCCTGATGGCAAGGGTCCTTGACTTGCATCGCTGGGATCCTATGTGGGTTCCAGTTCTTATCCTGGCTGCTCCACTTTCCTTCCAGCACCCTGTTTGTGGTGTGGAAAAACAGTAGAGGATGGGCGGAAGCCTTTGGAACCTGTACCCATGTGTCAGACCCAAAAGAAGTTCCTGACTCTTGACTTGAGGTTGGGGAGTGAGCCAGCAGAGGGGCATCTTTCTCTTTGTCTCTCCTTCTCTGTGATACTGACTTTCTAACAGAAAAGAAAAACCCAGATGTTTTATCTGATGGTTTTGTATTTGAATTTGTTATTTAAATATTAAATTTCCTTGGTAGTTTGTTAAGCCTAGTAGGTTATTATTTAATGTAAGCTAAGGGAAGTACATGACCAATGGTTACCTTGAGGAGTGAAGATGACTGACATTAAAAGAATTCTAAGTCAGAATTCTTAATTGATATTATTAAATATTAAGCATCAATATAACAGTTTAATAAAAAGGCATCAGTTCACTTGATGTAAAATTGGAACAATGATTTATTTTTCATGAAAAAAATGGGAAGAAGAAGCACAGTTTAAACTTAATGCGATTTATTTAATTTATGGCAATTATAAAATTATTACAGAATCATTTCTAACAATCATTTTGCAAAATAATTACTAATGAATATGGAAAGATAGAAATTCAAACTCTATGATAATAGAGCATTTGAAGTATAAACTATTTAAGAGACAAGTAAGGAAATCCTCAATTAGTGTCTTCCAAGTTCAGTTGAAGAGCATTAAAGAGGTGATGTCAAAGTCAAGGTCAGCCTGGGCATCTACCTCTGAGGATGATTTGTATCAGAAAAGTGTCAAGACTTTTCATTAATGTGAGTCAGTCTTTTCCTGATGCCAGAGAGCAGCATTTTATTCCTAATTGGTGAGCTGCCACTGCTGGTGCCTCTTCTGGTGAGGAAAGAGTGGAGCGGTGCATCTCTGGTATCACCGTCTTCTCTAGTACAGACTGAAACCTACTGAGAAAACATTCAGGAGCAAATCACATCAATCTTTCACACACCATAACCTACTGGCAACATTGCTGAAATACTGAACAAGCACAGATTTCCATCAGGAAATACGAACAGAAAGCGTATCCTCACAATAAATGCTGCTGTTAAAATGCACGTGGCAACTATTTCTCTTGACATTCAGCAGCGGTGAGTTCAGAATAGATTTAGACTAACCAAGAGTAAACACTGTTGATTTTGTTCATCATATTAAAGCAGTGTTTGTAAATATTCTATCCCGGGGACATTCTTAGGGACAGTTTGTGTAGTTTTCTTTTATCTGATTTTAACACCTTTATAAATGTGTTACTTGTTTTTGTCACGCAGCCCTTAATCCTGAAGAGATTAAAAAATATAGGAGAAGTTACTATTTTTACTACATTTTACAAATGTGCTTGTTGAGTTATATGATTTTCATGATGGTTATTTTGGCGATATTGAGAACTGAAGAATCTCCTGAAGGGTATAAATGAGCAACAGTTTCAGGTATAGTGGATTTAAAATCCATCACCATGTTTGTGTCAAGGCAGGACCTCACACAGACTGCTAAAGGCCAATGACTTGGTTGGCATAATTTTAAAAGCAGATTTGGGAGACATAAATCACCTCTGACGGTTCCCTTAGGACAAAGATTTCCTAAAACCTTGGTTGAACCTTTAGCGCAAAAGGCTTCTGCCACCTTGTCTAAGTCAATTCTACCCAATTGCATACTGAGTAAAACACAGGGGATGCTTGATATTGAAAAATTAAATATACAGCAAATAAAAACTAAACATAAAGCAAAAAAACCCCAACAATCTTTACATTGTTTAATATTGCTTATGGATATAAAATGCAGAACACTAATTAATATTCCAGAAATAAAATTCAATAGCATGTTAAAGAAAACTCCAAAATACGTCTCACTACATTAAAAAATTTCAGTGTAAAAAATGTTGCTAATGCTCAATAATGCATTCTTCAGAATAGACATTAAATTGAAAATATGAAATTACTATCTTAAGATAATTATAGAAAATAAACTTAAAATATAGTATGACTTTATATTTTCCATGTTTGTAATTGTTTATCAAATAGCTACTACATTTCCAGTCTTTTCATATTTTTAGAATTTATCTAAAAATGAAAAGAATTGGTTTTTATCTTTTCATGTAAATTGTTGAATATTAGGTTCATTAGGAGAACAATTTATTCTTGAGTCAATTAGAATTATAAATTTTGCAAGACTATGCCATTGAATCATGAAACTTTGCTTGAGGAGTTTTTCCAAATTTTAATTATTTTAAGAAAAAAAATTCCTTTTGAAAAATGCATTAAAATGTGCAGTTTTGAAATAATAATAATAGTCTTTCAGGTCTTTGAATTCCATATGTCTGTTGCTACATAGAACTCTTAAGAAATAAGTTAAGCTTATTGCAAAGGATGTTTTAATACTGTGCTTTATATGTAGCAATTAGCTCCAAATTATGACAATGTTACAAGCCTTTTGTAAACTCTTTCTTCTTAATTTTATCTCCATATTAGATTATAGATTTCTTGAATAAATGATCAATCATTATTCACTGCTGCATTAAACAGAAAGAGCTCATTTGTGCAAGTTTCTTCTGTTCAATGAGATTCTATGTGCTACATGCAGTGTTAAGGTGTGTTTCATTGTTGTTCAAGTACCACTAAAGTACTAAAGGCAATGCCAAGTTCATGTAGAAAACCCATCATTATTTCAGACATGGTACATGTGTAAATTTTTGAATTTTGGAAGATTTAATGAAATATGTTTGACCGCTGGATATTTCATAAGATTTTAAGCTAAAATCCTGTGATCTTGCCGTGAACTCTGAAGTTCTGTCAAACCCAATTAGTACCTTTCAGAAGCACTGAAGTAACAGGACAAGCTAACGTGTGTAATTTTGTCTTCAGCTAAATCTTATGTGTCCTAAATATTTCCTCCACATTCCCCAGTTCCCAAATTCTAATTCCAGCATTCCATTTTGTTCTAGCCTATATCTAAGAATTATACTTCCTCAATAGTCTCTTTTTCTTATATTGTTCATTGGCTTGAACTAGTTTTACATTACTCTATTTTCGCCTGCTTTTAAAAAAAAATGTTTTTTAGACCAAAAGTCTATTCTGTTTGTGGAACGTTTATATTTTCCTGTACGCATACACCAGTCTTCGAAGAGCTATTTTATTGTAACTCACTGGGACTGAATAGAACTAACCACATGACTTTAAATAACCCTCAAAATAAAGGTATCGAAGAGTTTAAGCTGAGGAGTGTTCATGAAACAAGCTTTTGGTTTGAGGCATCGTTCTGATATATACAGTTGACAAAAGGCATTTTAAGTATAAAGAATTTTTGAAAACTTAAGATCTATCGGACAATCATGAGTTCTGCAGTTTTTCATTATGTACACAGTATAACTAGTCCAGTGGATAAATGTTAAGGAAAAAAAATACAGAAATATGATTTTAGATTTTTAAAATAGAAGTAGAGACATCTATTTTTTGCTGTAATCTTTTGTGTCACTACCCATTTTGGTATTTTTCATGTTTGTATCTCATTCACTAAATAAACAGAAACATCTTCCTTAGAATCTTCCTACCAAATCAAATCTTCATGTATCTTAGAACTTATCCTCACTGTGGATGCCAGCCAGTACTCAGATATCTCATTGCATGATCTCCACTGACAATCTTACTTGCAGCATTTAAATCTCACTGCCTTATTGTTGCATCTTATTGTGGCTATCTTTTGGGTGTATAATGAAAGCAAATATAAAAGAATAATGCACATTTTTAATTTGATACATATTGGGCAATAAGGGAAATTTGTTTTCCAATGCCTACTTTTAACAGCAAGCTGCTTTTTTCCTGTTTTCAATACCACAGTTTCTTTGAAATCATGTGTCTTTACAATACCTATAATTGTCAAGAGGATAATAAAGTTATGTCACAAAATAATTTCTTTATGTGAATTTTCCAAAAGCAGAAATTATTCACAGTCATCTTCTGTGTCCACTCAGTTTGGTTGATAAAGGATGGCAGGAATAGCTGTTTAAGCATGTCCACTGTCTTGTGACTTAATTTTAATCACAAAATGCATCAGTCCAGCTACCCGGAGCAGTCTGACAGGTATGAGAAAGAGTTGACAAAGCCCTACATTTTAAAAAATGCATTATTAGCAGTACAGATAAGAAAGAGAAGCCAGAATCAAGATGGCATGCATTCCTGGCAGCGTGTCTCAAAAGAAATGGCCAGAAAAACAAATGAAAGAACCATTTGGATATAATTAGACAGCAGGAGGCAGGGAAGAGAAAGAGAAAGTGTGTAAAACAAGCAGCAGATGATGCCGCTGTAATCCACATTCCCCAAATCTTCCAGCTTTTCCTTCCTGCTTATTCTGTTGTAACAATGCGTGTGAACACTCACTGAAATGCACTCAGCCTTGAGATTATTCATAATTTGAAATTGAAGCCAGCTGCACACAAAAATATTGTAAACCACATGCTTGAGCTGGTTTTTTTTTTTTTTGCTTTGTTCATCCTCTATTAAGACATTTATTAAACTGATTTTATTTGCAGCATGCCTAACTTAACTCTGAGCCCCAAAGAACTGTTCCAATTGGAAATTTTAAAGAGACCTGTGTGTTCCACATAGTAGATGCTTAATGAAGATTTTAAATAAATTCACAAATTTCTTTTAATCTCTTCATACATTTCTGTTTGGTTTCTCATCAAAACAGTTGAAACCAATGCCTGTACCTTTTCTTCATTCCACCAGCCTTAGTGCTAGATACTGAGGATACAATAATTGACCCTAGAAATTTCTATGTTCTTTATGCCTTTCCATAGTTTGAAGCAGAAAAAAAAAGGTTGTAAGAGCTGATTCAAATGTAATATTTGAATACTTGCATAGCATGTACAAAGCATCATGCTCCCACACTAACAGAGTTACTAGTGGTTCTAAAATCTGCTTCAGGGTCACATCCATATTTATTTGGTAAAAATGTGCTGCATATGCACATATGAAATTTCCTAAAAAGTATCCTCAAGTAAACCCAATATTTTTCTTTTTTTCTTTTTTTTCCAATTCTGTGAAATAAGAGCATAAATATTCAATGCCAAAAACTTGTAATCACTGGTAATTCTGTTTCCATTTACTTGGATCTCACAATTAGAATATGTTTTTCTGTTTTTCTTTCTGTATTATCCCCCTTATATTCTTCTTACTAGAAATATCTCATATTGGAAGTGGAAAAAAGATTTTCAGCTTCTGGTAAATGTGCCCCCTCTAAGTAATGATATCTGCTATCAGATGTCTGCTATGAATCCCCTCACTCCTGCTTGAATAAGCATGTTCTGTCCATCAGCACATGAAACCCTTGTGGAGTAATGGTACTGATCACACCCATTCTGTCCTCACACGGAGATCAACAGTTTGCCACCCAACTCCAAGACTATTATCATTGCCGTTTGAGGTCAAGATATAATGAGAATCAAGTAGTGTTTGGACTACTTGACATATCTGAATTTATTCACTCATTGGACACGTATTTTTGTGGTGTTTTTGTTCTATACCAGACGGTACTCTAGATTCTGCAAATAATAGTTTCAAAGAGAAAGGGGAAGAGGCGGAAGCTGCAGAGGAGGAGAGGGAGGAATAGAAAGGAAACAAATGAGTTCAACATACTGTGTTCAATTGAATATTTCACTAACGTTCCTGGAGTAAAACAAAGGGTTACAATAAACTCCCTAGATTAATTTAAAACACAGACCAGCTAGAGAGCCAATGTTACATACATGTTTTCTCCAATGCTAGTGTATTTGCAGCTTACCTGAGGATCTTATTAAATGTATTTAATGGTATAACAGATTTGGGGCAAGCCCTACATGCCTCATGCATATGGCCAAGCTACTGCTCTTGTTGATCTACATACAACATACTGCATAGCAAGGCTCTGGAATTCCTGCATTTCTAACCATCTCAGGATTGTAGATGATCTTAAGTTAGCCATACACTCTATTCAGTTGTGTGAAAACACGCTGTGTTCCTCAACCACAGAAGACTAAAAAAACACTCAAAGAAGACTCTCCAACATTGCAGGCTTTTCAGATATGTTTAACAACAATCCCTTCTGTGATGTTTCTAATCCCCTACATAAGTCCTAACTTGAAATCCTAAATGCCAAGGTGTTGCATTAGAAGTTAGGCCTTTTGAGAAAAGCTTTTACAACAGTTCTGTCCCTCCTTCAGTCTTGTGAGGATACAGATAAAACTGTGATGACACAGCTAGATATGCCAGTTATAAGAAAGCAGGTTCTCAACAGATACCAAATCTATCAATGTTTTGATCTTAGATTTGCATATCTGAGAAACTCTTGAGAAATAAATTACAACTGCTATAAGTTACTGATTTTATGATGTTTTGTTATGGTAACAGTAGACTAACACTTCATATCCTGATGCAAGCACTGCAATTACTGATATTGATCTTCAGGGTCTTGAAGGAACACCAACATCGGGTACTCTGCTATTGTTTGAACAACAGCTGAAACCAGGGAATGAGAAGACATGGGAAGCCAGTGTTCTCATTGCACAATCCAACTATCATAGCTAAGTGAGTACCCTAAACAGAGGCGGCTTCCCACCGAGTGGGGAGAATTTATGAATCAGGAAGAAATACTTTTTCTTAAAAAGTTTAGAGGACATTTATATATAAGATATTTAGCTCCACAAATTATCATCCTTATTTCTTTCTAAAATAAATTCTGAACTGTCACTAAAGACCTCCCTTTGATTTCCACAACTATCTTCTACTCAATTCTTTTCTTTATTGACTTTGGAAATTTTATTCTTGGAAAAAAAAAAAGATGCTTTATTGTTTAGGTATCATATGTAAGCCAATGTGCTCATTTTCTTTTCTTAGATTCCAACTTAGAACAAAAGCCCTAGTGTCATCAAAAATGACTGACAGGTAAAATAAAAAGGAAATGTGCATGTTTAAGAAACCTGTCTTCCTATAAAATGAGAAACAATGTGACTTTGCATTTTAGCCTTTCAGCCAGAATACTGATATGATTCCAAAACATTTGACTGCACTTGCAAAATGATACCAATTTACTTGTAGAAAATGTATTCTATAATCCTGTTCTATGTATTATGTATTGGATGTGCTGATAGTAAATGCCCAATATAAAGGCAGCACATATTAGATCAATGAGTCTAATGAATTTCATCTTTTTCTGTGAAATTATTGTATAGAGTGAATCAGTTTTTGAAATGGAAGTAGAGTCACAAGGAAAGTGGAATGAGAATGTATTAAATTTGAAAACTCCTCACAGTGTTTATTTTCAGAGAATTACATTTTGTAAGTCACTTCACATGATCCAGTGACTAAGGTGATTGACTATTTTCTCTTGTATCTGCAGTAACATAATATACTGTGTGTGTGTATGCGTGTGTTTTTATCAGCAGAACACCCACAGTCAGCAATCACAGAACACCCACCCCTATTTTCTCAATTACAAATATCAGTCATTCTGTTCATCTTTTCGCAAATTGGGTCTGAGATGAAATCAACAATTCAGTGATATTTATTTTGGCTTTAATCAATCAACAAAGTATTTTATAGAAATAAAAATACCTCTGGTATTCTGTTTTTTTTTTCTGTAATTTTGATAGTCAAAGTCAAATGAACAGAGTCTAAGTGGATTGTTACAGTGTCTACAACTTGTCATCTCAAATAAATGATTTTATTTTTCATTTCTATCTGTTGATTATTCTGTTAGATTTTTTTTCTTAAAAAATAATTAGCCGTGCCTACATTTTATTATAATAAGTTGCTTATTTGTTTATTTTTTTGCCATTAATGGGTACTTAGTATGTTTTCCAGAATAGAGTAATAGCTTGCTATTATGGTAACAAATACATGGATTTAGTAAATCGAAAATAGCCTCTACGTTAATTATCAGTCCTGCAGTCAAAATCTAGTCGAAGTAAGGTTCAGCTAGTTCCTTGATACTTCAAAGTTCAGGGCTCAGTTTAGCTGTGTTTCTTCTAGAAGTTTTGTGGGTGAATTCACTTTCCAGCTCATTCAAGTATTTGGTAAATTCAGTATCATTTAGTTGCAAAACTCAGATGCCCCTTATCTGGTGGATTTTCCTCTAATCACTTAGCTTCTAATCAAGAATCCTGATAGGAATGCAAGCTATTTGACTTCACTTTAAAAAATGATGTCATTTTACTAATACAAAATGTATCTGCAATGCAGTCTTATGGATTATGTATTAGATATGCTGATAGTGAATTCCCCTTATTAAAAAAAAATCAGTGCGTACTAAATCAGTGATTTCTAACTAACTTCTACTGGGAATTTTTTGTTTAAAGTGAAGTTGCTTTTGAATTGGAAGTACATTTGGTAGCTCCTTAAGGCTGAATAAGCTGTTTAAAGCTTATATGCCAATTACGTTGCTTGTAATTTCCTTTTTTTCCTGTACCATAACATAGTCACAGTTCCATGGAGCAACGCATGACCATTTTGAGGGGTTATTTTTGCATAGCATTTGGTTTGATAAATAGGATATGATTATATTGAGCACAATTTATGAAGCTCCGGCTGTATGATGTCTGTGAAGGATCAAGGAAACTGAAAGGAGGAAGAAACATTTTTATCTTAGAAATTATCAGAAATTCTGAATCCAAGACACAAATATTTTGTATGTTTTCAGAAAGTTTGCCTTTGTTTTTCAATATGTGATTTCATTACTAAGATCTTTAAGAAGCCATCTTCAATCAGGCTGTTTAATGTTCCCTACTAAATGTTTTGATTGGAGATAATGATATGTCATCATATCATAGCCCTACAAACGTTGTATCCTGCATCATACATAAAATGCAAAAAAAAAAAAAAGGAAACAAAATGGAATTACTTTTCTTCACTTGCTTTGAATTTGGTCTCCTATTTGACAGAATCTTGCATGCAAACAGACCCAGTTATTCTTCAGAGATATTTGTTTATTCATGAACTGTGCATATTTAGATGTGAGAAGAGAAAATTGTGTATTCTATACTGCTTTTGCAGGAAAATCTTTTGTGGGACTAGTTTCGGAAATCAGCATTATGTAGGATGATTGGCTTTGCTGTATTTGAATGTTTAGATATTCAATGTAAGTATTTTAAAAATAAAGTGAGTACAGGTTACTAAAATTCTTCTTGCAGTGAATTTTTAACTGTCGCTGACTAGAAAGGCTGTAAATCAAATGAAACATTTTACTGTTGAGAAAATGATGGAAAGCACCATAAATGGGAAACTGTCTCATCATAAAGCAAAAGTGTTTTCTAGCACCTGGTTTATGGTTACATTAACCATGTTCAGTTGACTTTGAAAATGTTTAAGATTTTATAATTTAAATAAAATCTGATGGAAACAAGTTTTCCATTTTAGTAAGGCATTAGGGTAAGGAACATGGGGAACTATATGGATGATGCTTTCAAAGAAAGGAAAAACTTTAAAATAGTTTTCTTCATTT
The DNA here is from genome assembly GCF_017591425.1 of Ochotona curzoniae. Taxonomy (NCBI): domain Eukaryota; kingdom Metazoa; phylum Chordata; class Mammalia; order Lagomorpha; family Ochotonidae; genus Ochotona; species Ochotona curzoniae. The sequence goes on along the minus strand of NW_024466502.1, from coordinate 33,181,097 downwards.
CTAGGATCTTAAAATGTTTTCTTTTTGTTTATATCACTACAAGTACAAAATGTCTTTATTTTTTCTATGAATAGTTTAGTTTTGCCTTCTCTAGATATTATTTTTCTTCATAATTAATAAATTAGTGATAATTTTATATCTCAACCTTTAAATTTTTCCCCATCCTGTATTTTACCAGATACCATAACATTGAAAAATGATGTTCCCATAGTGTAATTTGAGCATTTACATATCAACTCCCAAGTCCATTTTACACTCCATTAAATCCAAGCTTTGTGTTACTTTTAAAAACTGAACTAAAACAATGAATTTAAAATGACTTAAAGTATATTTGCAAAATAAACATCAGAGCTATTTTTCAAACAAGGGGTAGGATAACATACAAGCAGAATCGATGAATACAATAATTATATTGTAATTATCCTGAAGTGTGAAGGTGTATTTTAGACAAAGTAATTTGTTCACAGTCCCCACTGCATATATTTATTTGATCTCTAAAATAAAACTGTAGTTGAGGTTATAGGGAATTCCAAGTCTCTAAATGAACCCAATAAATGCTTGTACTAAAATATTTTTAAATGTAATCATTTTATTCACAGAAAACTTAATTCCTGTTTTGTAATTAAAATATAAGATTGTCTTCTGCCAGTTTTTTTATGTTGTTCTTTACTTGCTTCTCGTATGAAGTACACATTTTTAAGTAGCACTTTGTTCTACCCTGATGAGGTGTCCTGTCCAATGGGATTTTGAGCAATGGGTCAAGAGGAGAAGGAAGAAGGGACATATGAATTCTTTTGGATGAAGGTTTAAATTGATTTTGTCAAACTGGAGAAGAATCATTTTGAGAAAGTAGGAACACTTTGAACACTTTCTCTCTGTTTAGGACAATAACTTTATTACACAAGGAATAGGTGATTAGTAATTATGCTGTATAAATAAACCATTGATATGGATGATGTTTCTTTTTGGGAAAGCCTCAGAATATTATAGTTTAAATTATGAGTAAAACCATGATTTCATGTTTGTATTTTTTGGAATTGCATAATTTTGTGATTTTTATGCTTGACATCACTCATTATGGATTTTCTCATATTCACAGCACCATTTTTAACCCTGGTCATTGTCATTTTCATTATATTTATATTTACTGATATCTTTTTTTTTCCCTTTCCAATGTTTTCTCGTTATCTAGTGACAGCTGTACTTTCCTTTTGTTCTTTTGAATTTTGTTCCTTTGCCACCCTATTTTGATTGCCAAATCAATTCTGTCTTTTGTATCCATATTTTAATCTACCTTTCTAATATAAAAATATACATGTATAATATATGATATACAATGAATTAGGTGTAGGTGAACATTTACTTCCATATTGTAAATCGTGCTTATTCTTTCTATTTTATCCAAGATAGATAAAACTTTTCTTGAGAATCCTTACTTAATCTTTAATACTCTAAGGGGCTTTTTTTCTGTTTCCTTACAATTATAATGCGTAGGTATAAAATCATAATTTTTCTCTTTATGAGGCAAATTCTAATTTACAAACTATACCTACTTATATTGAAAAATACAAGATCCTAAGTAACTTTAATAATTTATATTGCCCTCATTTTTAGATGAGAGTTACAGTTCAAGAATTTATTTTAATGAAGAATATTATGTTTGGAAGTATCTTTAGTAGAGGACATTGCTAACCTGTTTTCAAATAATTTTCTTCTGCTAGATTTCATCAAGTCTATAGACAAATACTTTGATAACTGTCCTCTAAAAAACAAAAGAACTTATAAAAAGAAAGAAAAAAAAACTTCCCTTGAGAAAGGATGAAACATCAGCTAACATTCAAATTACACACTTCTTTAAAAAATTTATTTATTTCTATTGGAAAGACAAGTTTACGGAGAACAGAGACAGAAAGTGGTTCTATGCACTGATTCACTCCCCAAATGGCTGCAATGCTCATAGCTGAACTGCTCTGAAGTTAGGAGTCAGGATCTTCTTCCAGATCTCTCATGTAGGTGGAGGGTCCCGGGAGTTTACATCATCCTCTACTGCTTTCCTGGACCACAGGCAGGGAGTAGAATGGGAAGTAGAGCAGCCTGGACACTAATCAGTGCCCAGATGCAATTCTGGCACTTCCAGAAGGAGGATTAGTCAATTGAGCCATTGAGCCTGGGCCAAATTACTGCTACATCCCTAAAATCACATATTTCCTTGTCAGTTTGTAGAGAAAAATAGAAAATCTCTCCTTCAACAAAATACATAGGCAATAGAAGGAGAAAAACGAATAATCAGAGAGAAAGAGGGATATTAACAATGAAAGGAAGATTGTAAGGGAGAAAAATGTAACGAGTTCTAGGGTGTATACTGTGGTGCATCCAGGACAGCCACTGCCTGAAGTGCTAATATCTCATATGGGTACAAGTTCAAGTCTGGCAACTCCATTTCTGATCCAGCTCCACGGCAATCTGCCTGAAAAGGTAGCAGAAGATGACCTAAGTATATGTACTCTCTCTCTCTCCTTACTGTCAAATAAATCTTTAATAATAATGATGATGATAATAATAATAAGGCTAGACCAGAAGAGTGGAACAGAAAGTAGTGACCATGTGGCACGCAGTATAAGATAACACTTGGTTTGTAACTGGACAATCTCTTATCTAAGTTACAGTCATTCAGTTCAGAAGTTGGAATTACATAGTTATCTCCTCAGGGAATGAGGCTAATAACCAGAGGTAGACTAACATAAAACATATTCATTAGCATTCTCTTATGTATCTGTGAAACCAAAACAGGAATGTGCAACAGAATAGAGAGTCAGTCTGTCCCTCTTGCCCTGTGAGTCAGAATTGCCCTGGGTTTTATTTTAATTTTTATGTTTTTAATTCATAAACAAAACAAGTAGGAACATTTACAACTCTGATATTATAACCAGATTATTAGTGTGAGTGAAGTATATTTTTACATTTTAGTAAGATTCATAACTTTTTCTTGTGCCATAAGAGAACCAAACATTGCTTTTATCATGTGACGTTCTGTTAGAAAAATTTGAGGTATTTGATGTATTACCAACCAGTCTATAGAAACCAAAGATTTTCTGTGCATTGATGAACTTTAATTCAGGCAGGCAGAAAATACCCAGCATCTACTTGAATATTTTCCTTATAAGTTATTTGAAAGCTTTGATGGTATTTATGAAATTGAACTGCCTCAGGGTGCATAAAGTCAAGTGGGACAATGGGCAGTTATAAAGTGGGGTTATTTCTGCTGTTGAATTTATTCCCTCATTCTAGCAAATTTGACATGCTGTCTGTGTTTTTTCCTTGTGTCTAGTTGAGCAAGTCATTTAAATGAATAATCAAAGACAAATCCTTCAAATCATAGATGATTTTCTTTCGTTTTATTTCTATGTCAACCCTTTTTATCCAAATGCTTACCTACAGCCCTACACTCTGGAGCCTATAAGGGCTTAGAATTCCCCTTTCCCAATAAAGACAAGCAAGAAAAATCAATTCGGACCCTTCTCTGGAAGGCACACACAACTCTCTTTAACATTCTCAATCCCTTCAAGCTATAGACCACAGATTTGTTAAAAAAAAATACTGTCCATTATTGTTGTAATTGGTTCATGCGTAAAATACACAGATAATTCCTGTCATTTTTCCGTTATTCAAACTTTGTCCTATTTTGTGGGTACTAGGCAGTTTGTTCAATTTTGATTTGATCATTACCTTGGAGTATTATTCTTAATTAGTTTGAGAAGAACAGAGAACAGAGACAGAAAGAGAGAGACAGAGACAGAGAGAGAGACGGAGAGAGATAATGTGTGTGTGTGTGCTGGTCTCTTAAGGGGTCTCACTCACTGAACATCAACAATATTCGGGGGTATGAAGCCCAGCACCAGTTCTCAGTCCATGTCCCTATGTGGGTCTACATGGCAGGAGCACAACTAGAGTCAGGACAACTACCTCCCAGGGAGTGCAAATCAAGAGCCTGAGCCAAGGACTGAACTCAGGCACTCACACGTGGGATGTTGTTAAATGCCTGTTCCCATGTGGAGTGAATTTGATAACAGTGTATGAATCAATTGGTAGGACAAGTTCACGGCACACTACTAAATTTCAGTAATTTAAATAAAATAAGCTAGTATTTGTTGCATGCTTCATTTGTGTAAAATGTGCATGGACTATCTCATTAAAATTTCAAAATTACACCAAATTATAAAGAAAGCTCATAATTTCATATGGTTGTGTCATGGGAGGGAAATTAATTGGCAGAGAAAAAAGGCAAAAGGAGCTTAAACTGAGACTATCAACTGGTTATGAAAATTATACCAGGAAATATACTTACTACTAAATTTTTCCTTTAAAAAAAAACTAAAACTTTCACTTTTAGAAATAAGATAGTTGTATAAGGTGTTAACTTCACTCAAAAATAATATTAAACCTCAAAACTGGTGTACTTTTTAGTTCTAACTACATATTTCACCAATTCTGACTTCCTGCATTTTGTGCAAAACTACTTACTACAGTTACAGGTTTGTTTCCTGGAAATCACACAATGCTTGAATCCTATTTATGCTTTATATTGCTTTCTCCACTTGACGTTGTGCTGTCCATTTTTTTTTTGAAATTTCAGTGTGATTTCTCTTATTTTTAGTTCAACTACCAGCAAACATCGTCAGTGCCTTTAACAAAGTATTCTTCATAAGGTTAGTCTTTTTTTTTTTAAACTGGGTAAAGAAAGCATTCAATTAAAATCCAGAATAGTTCTTAGAAGACATTTACGAAGTGAATATATGTATTACCAAAGAATGTTCAAACTTATAATCTTATAGCAGATTGCTACTATACTGCAAGACAGTATGTTCTTAAATATAGAGATGAAGAAAATTTTATTTTGGATATTTTTCTCAGAAATTATTTTAAGCAAATTATATTTGTACTTTTGCTTTGGATCTATCCACTTATAAGTTAATTCCCTTTCTTTCAGTAAACATTTGTTAATTCCTTGCATGTGAAGACAAAGCATTAAGACGCTATCACTCCAGGCCACAATATGGCAGTTTGTAGCAACTGACTGCTATTTTTACAGTGAAAACTACATATTTTACAGGGAAGAAAATGGTAGGCTGCTTAGGTCTCTTGCTCCACAAACTGAGGCCTCCCTTTGGAGTTGAGCCCATGTGTTCAATGATGCACTTCCATTGCTTTCTCCATTTCTGCCAAGGATTAGAACTCCACAAAGGTGATTCTGGAGCCAGAGACTCAGGAGGCAAATGCAGCTCAGCCTCTCTTTGAATGTGGTCTGTCTAGACTCTTTTGGGCACAAATTAGAACCCTTGTGAGTTATCTCACTGCTATTCACTGAGCTTCACACAGCAGCCTTCCCTAAATTGCTGCTTGTGAATTGTTTTTCATAGTGAAACCAATCGTGATCATTTCACAAAACACATGAAGAGCATCCCAAACAACAATTTGCAATTTTATTTTGTTACATACACGAGTGCTGCAAAAAAACAAAAACAAACTAAAAATAAGCATTTACTTCTTTGCTTGATAAAAGCAAAACTGGTTGGAGAACATTTTTTAATAGGATCAGGACTTTCATTCTAGAGTCCATAGATACTTTATTTTCCCCTCTGTAACTAAAATTATTGATTTTAAATTCCTTAGTTCAAAACAATGAATAATTTTCTATGTAGTATCAAAGCAGATTTGGTAATGTAGACATCAGAGCATTCTCTCCTTCATTAAATTAGGCGAAGAGAACTCACTGGTTCTCAAACTGTTAAAAGGACTTAGGCTTTTTAATGAATGGAACATTTATTTCTGTGCCAGCTCAACTAACAGCACTGACATGATTAGCATACATTTTGGCAAATGTTGCAGCACGAGGTGTTAGTAAAAAGGAGCTTTTATCTTTAAGCTTAATTTACTGTAGCGTTTCTTGTTATTAATGTTTTTAGTGTGAATAAGATATTTTTGTCAAGGAAATCCTGCTACAAGAAGTTATTCAGAAATACATCTTTTTATTAACGTTAGACAATTCTCATGCTGGAGATGAAGTTACTGTCTCAAAACACATTAGCCTTCCTTAAATTTAGAAATGAATGGAATATTTTGTTATTTATGCAGATGCAAAACTTGTTGCCCTGACAGAGGATTTTTTTTTACTGACAGTTCTTCACATATGATTTTTTTCCTTAAAAAAAAAAAGGAACATGAGGAACAAAATTTGACTAGTAACAGATGGTACCCTCCATCACTATAAATCCATAATGAATGAAAAATTTGGGGGGTTTAATACTCCAATCTTTTAATTCAGGTTCATCATATGAAAGAACTTTCTTGTTGCATATATTGATGCTTTATCTTCTTATTATCATATTTATTGAGCAAAGCAAGAAAAATAATACGAGTCTGAAAGGTTTGGGGTGATTGCGTTAAATTCTCTGCTTTTTCAGTATGATTTTATCTAAAAAAATTTTAATACATTCTAACACAGCTAACAGGTTTGCCATAAGAATGTGATAAATGAAAGTTTCTGGTTGACAATAAATAAATCTAAAATAAATTAATATGCATATGCACGTGCATGGATGCAAATTTTCATATGAATTTATAACAAACTTACAGTCAATTTTCTTTCTACTACATGTCTTTAACCACACATATGGTCAAAAACTTATCCAATGTCTTACTGACTAATGAATTGGTTTAATCTAAATCTTAGCACAGTAGAATATTATGATTCATTTGCATTTTACCCTTAAAAGCAATGAATACCAATAAACAGACACTTTAGTGAATGAGCAAGTGCCTGTTCAAATTGAAAAATGGTAAAAATGAGAAATAAATTATGAAAATATATAATTTTAATTTGTAGACATATAAACACTTTTGGTATAACATAGACATGATGCCAAAAAGTAAAATGATCCAGTTTAAGCTAACACTTACATTCCTTGATTATACAGACAACTTCGCTGTAGTTCTCGTACAAAATAAAATTTCCAGCTTACACAATGAAGTAAAACTGAGAAATCACTGAATAATAGCTTTCTTCACTGCAAAAATTCAGTAAGAGCTCGGTTATTTAAAGAATCTACTGCTGGGCTTACAAATAAACTCCTGGACTTATTCCAAAACCAAAGAAAGGAAGAAAGAAACGGTAGCCAACAAACATCAACAACAACAGAAAGATAAATATAATTTCCATATCAAATATTCAACTGAAACAATCAATATTGTACATTGGTTTCTGGTATAATCCACTTTTAATGTAACTTTTATTTTCTGATGTGACAGATGAAAATATACTCAAGTTACAGCACTACTGACAGGTCATGAAAGCATTATAATAGTACCATGAACATCTGTGACTCAGTAACAAAGGACTGAAACATTACTTTGCTTCTGGCTGCTTTTCTTGGGCACAATTTCTAATTACATTTTCTGTAGGGAAATATATAAATATTTCTCCTGCTGTAACAGCCAGTGCAGTGGTAAAGCAAATGGAAAGCAATTTGTATACACAAAAACTGAAATACTTTTTCAGCAGGTCAAATCTGTAACACGTGGCGATGCTTTTATTCTTGATAAAAATGAATTGCGCTTCTTTTTAATGCCTTCTCTTTCAAACAATACATGATGTCCTGATGAGGTACAAACATTTTATACATAAGTGCATTTCTTTTCTTTCTTATATATTTATGTAGGTCAAAATTCAGTTTACTTTTAAGTTCCTATTTATTTAATGTTAAAAACAATGTATTTAAAATATACTCTTTCATTTATTTCATGTACAACTGTCATGTACAATACCTTAGTTCCCTGCAAAGGAGCAGCTGATGCCCTCTTGTGGTGAAAGGACGTTTTAGTTTCTCTCTTTTTTCTTTAAAGTGCTCTTCTCTTACCTTAATCCCAGGTTTTATCAGTCATCTGCTTGGTTTATGAAAGCTGCAAACCATGTCCAAGCATTTTTTTTTAATATTCATTACAGCATTTCTATAGCTGTTAGTACTAATTTTCGTTTAAAAACACTGTACACATCATATAACCTCTGGATTTGATTTTAAAAATCTGAAAACAGCTATTTACAATATACCACAAGTTATAAATTAGTTGTCCTTCATTGGAGCTGCCATCAACACACTCTTATCCAGGTGAATAAGACTCACCAGAGTCAATTAAATCAGCTTCCATTGTTATTCCACAATGAAATATCAAATGTTGGAAATATCCATTGGTTTCCTCTCCCTCATACGCAAGTCAATTTTTCCTTTCAGTGGAATTTGTACTTCCAAATTGTCATCTTCCCTGTGAGGCTTTTTCTCCTTCCTTAAGCAGATGTATATGCCCATGCCTGTCACAAGTGTGATGGAACCCAGGCTTATCACTGACAGAGCTACTAAGGTGGGCACACAGGACACCGATTCTACCTTCCTGTGTGTCGGTTCTATGGAAATTTGTGGTTCTTTCTCCTCTATGTTAATTTCTGGTTCCTTTCTTAACAGACTCTCAATATAGCTCTCGTTACTGACGGTGTCGTTGACAAACAGGTTTACCATGACTGTGGAGTGGAGAGGCTCAGGGTAGCCATGGTCACTCACTTTCACTAACAAGCGATGGAGTCCATAATCCGTCTGTAGCAAGGCCTCCTCCAAAGTGATGTTGCCAGTTTTAGGGTCAATCCGAAAGGACTCAGGCCTGGGCCCTCTTCTGCCTATGATGCTGTAAGCTATGACAGCATTCATGCCTGTGTCTTTATCAACGGCATAGACCTCTGTAACTGGGGAGCCAGGCAGCGTGGACGGCAGTACCAGCAGGTAGGACATGTTGGATTGCGGGAATAAAACAAGAGGAGGATTGTCATTGATATCTAGAAGGAGAATGGTGATTTTTGTAGTGGAGGAGAGGGCAGGCTCACCCCCATCAACAGCTTCAACCCATAAGGTATAGGAGCTTTGCTGCTCTCGGTCCAAAGAGACTTTTGCTCTCAACATACCCTTCCCTGTATCAATAACAAAAATATCACTCTGGTTGACCACTGAGAGGGCCACCCATCCATTTCGCCCAGCATCTGCATCTGTTACACTAATCACCCCAATCTCACCATATCCTGGAAAGTTTTCAGGCACGAAGAAGCTGAAGTCCTTGTTAATAAACCTAGGACTGTTGTCGTTTTTATCCAACACCGTGAGAGCCACAGTGGCTACAGATTCTCTGGGAGGCTTTCCACAGTCCACAGCTCTGACCGTGTACCTGTATTTTTCTTTCTCTTCTCGGTCCAGCTGAGTTGAAACTGTCAGAATTCCTGTGACATTGTCTAAGGAAAAATATGATGGAGCGTCAGGTCCCAGAAAATACAAAACTTGCCCTCTCTCGCCGCTGTCAGCATCAGTAGCATACAGCTTGGTCAAAAAGGCGTTGGGTGGGTTGTTTTCTTCAATGGTTAGTTCTATCAGGGGTTGAAGGAAAACAGGCGCATTATCATTGTCATCTAAGAGTTGCACTTTAATGATTCTCTTGGCATGAAATCCTTCAGAATTCCAGGCCACAACAGCTATTTCATAGAACTGCTGGAGCTCATAGTCCATAGGTTTGGTAGTCTCTAGCAAATATTCATTATTGTATGGTTTGTAGGGTGATAATCTAAATGGTCCTTCACCATCCAGGTAGCAGTTGACCTTGTGTTTACCTTCTGGATCTCTGATGGTGAAAAATGCAACTGGAGTGTGGATGGGTTCCAGTTCTTTCAAGTAGACAACACCATCTATCTCATTTGCTATGTAACGAGGAACAATTTCAGGTGGCCTGAGAGTGACTTTGATAATGGATACAAGAGCAGTGATCACAGCAGGGATACAGCCTGGTCCATTAGCAAGAATGGTGAGCTTGTGCGTTTGTAGAACGCCTCCCCCAATCTTACTAAAAAGCTTTATGACTCCAGTGGTTTCATCCAGGTGGAATAAATCCTTGGATGCTTGTGGAACTTTCTGGCTGTAAGAGTAGGTGATCTGGGCATTGGTCCCCAAGTCTCTGTCCACAGCCTGGACAGCTGCAATAGGGGTACCAACTGTAGCATTCCCATAGACCGTAACATTAATTTGTGAGTCCATGAAGAGAGGGCAATTATCGTTAATGTCACTGATGCCGATGGTGAGGGTGGCACTGCCCATCAGTGGTGGTGACCCACCGTCCTCTGCAATGATGATGCTCACATACTGATCTTGGGTTTCTCTGTCCAAAGAGCCCATGACAATTAAGTAGGGGGTGCGCTCCCCATTCTCATTCTCCTCAACATCCAGGGTGAACATGCCGTGGTAGTCCAGTAAGCGGTAGGTTTGTACCCCATTCATCCCTATGTCTGGGTCTACAGCTGGGTGCTCTATGGCCAACCGGGTGTTCACAGGTGCATTTTCAGGGACCCAGACAGATATTTGGGAGACAGGAAACTGAGGGGCATTGTCATTGATGTCCCTGATAGCAATTTTCACCTTCACAAACCTAAAGTATTCCTGAGGCAGGACCAGCACATCCAGAAGTAAAAGGCAAGAATCAGAGGAAGGAGAAGAAAAGATGGAAACGCTGCCACCCCAGGCAGCCTCTCCACCTCCTTCAAGACACAGGGCTTCCCTGTCGATCTCTTGGGCAGAAGTGTGCAGCTCCCCAGAGCGGTTGTCTAGAGTCACATACTGGCCGCTCAGTCCCCCGGAGGCCAGGCTGAAAGAGAGCGGCGGATTCCACTCAGCTCTGGTGCGATCAGACTGTTGGGAATGCTGATCCTGTCTGCCTGCGGCCCGGGGCACCAGCCGCAGGTCCTCAGCCAGGCTGCCGATGAGCACTCCGGCAGGCAGTCCCTCGTTCAGGCTGTACAGAAGCTCCGTGGCGCGACTGTAACTCGCAAGGCAATTGAAGGGTCCGACGAAGAGGAGAAACAGAAATAGATGCTAGATGGGGGGAGTAGGGAAGGCTTGTTACATGGGAGTTAAAAGAACGGGATTAGACAGCAGACACCCCCGGTCCTGCGGGCTCCCTTCTCCAATCCCACCAGTGAGATTCGGATTGGAAAGGAGGGAAGAGGAAGCTCCTTGTAAAAGAGAAGTGTAGGGCAACAGTGTCTTCCAAACTTAATTTTTCGGGTTCCTTTCCTTCTTCCCTCTCATGTCTGCCCCTGTTGTCCTCTGTCATCCCCTCATCTTCCCCTTCCCACTCCCCAGCAGGTGACATTCATATCACAAACTGGAACAACTCCCATCCCCGGGAACACGCACTGGAGTGGAGAGGACTCCAACTGGGACTGCGCAGCGCAACCCAGGAACCTCCGGTGCAAGTCTGGGGCGGAAGCGGGCTGGTATACAGCCCGGCCGTGCGGGCGATTATTTCTCCCTAGAATAATTCCGTCATTGGGATCCGGAAAAGTGACCCGAATCTAATGCCTTGCTAGGACACCAATAACCACCTTAACAATAGCGATCATCATAACACGAAAAACGTACCTCCCTTCCCATACCGCTCCTTACTTCAGGTGGTAAAAAGTAATTTTCATTTTAGCACACATCTAAAAAAAACAAACAACACTGTCTCCAACTTTTCCAAGACCCTACTATCGCCAAGAAGGGGAAGCAAAGTAAACGCGAAAAAATAATCACGGAAAAACAATTTGTTAGCTGCAGGAGGCAGTTCAAGCCAGACGCAGGCAGCAGGAAATCGTGTCTGAACCCCTGTGCCCATAGCGGATGGAGCGCGCCCACGGTCCCCTCCTCCCCATCTGACATTTCTGAATCCGAAACTTCCCCTCACCCCTCCTCCACCACCCAAGGACTTGCCTACCCCTACCAGCTAAAATTAAAATGTATTACTCCAAACTCCCTTTCCCTCCCTTGCACCTCGCGGCTCCTGTCCATAAGTTTGGATTCAGGCAAAAGATGGGAAAACCGTATAGGAGTGGGAATATCGCTCCCCAGTACCGCAACTTGCTGGGTCGCGCTGGGGCAGCTGCATCCCAGCCCTTACCGGCAAATTCCTGTGGTCGACGCTGCTTCTGGGACGGTGTAGACGCCCCATATCCAGGCGAAGGTGCCAGGTCGCCGGGGGCCAGCTCACTGCCAGGGTCCGCAGGCTGCGAGCATTCCCTCGGCCGCGCATTCCCAGGGAGGCTGCAGTCAGCGCGCTCCTGCAGGGAGGGCGGCAGAAGACACTCCCTCTCCGCTCATGCAAATCGCTGGGGAACTTCAGCCAATAGTCACCAGCTCCTCAATTAAGGCCGGGTACTAAAGGGGGGCAGAAAATCGAGGGGGCAGAAGGGCGCATTCTTGTTTTCTTGCCCCGACTTGGATGCGTGCAGACCCCGCCAGGCCAGCCGGAATGTGGGACTTGCCTGGAAGACTGCAGCGAGTCACCCCTAGTTGGACACCTGAGCTCGTGCCCGCCAGCCTTCCTCCGCGGTGCACCAGTCAGAGCTCAAGTCCACAGGTTGCTGGCAAGAGAGGGAGACTTAAATAAATGAACCGGCATCTGTGTCTCGCAAGAGCAAGACAAGTCGGCTCCACGGAGCAATCCCAGGTGCAGTCACAAGTGCTTGCTTTGCTATCGGTTCCTCAGAGATTTGGATCCAGCAGCTTTGCACGGAAATAGAAAAGACTCTTTTCTCAGCGGAGGGAAGAATCTCAACTTCTCCGTCAAGTGGTGTGTTCCAGAAAAACAACTGCGTGAGTCAGGTGAAGGTTTCCACATGCTTGGGCTTTGGAGCTTCACTGCTGGCGGTGAAAGAGCTTTTGCTAGTTTTTCTAGTTGCAGATGCAAGTGGCTGATGAGGGCCTTGTGCTCTCATTTCAGAGGCAGTGGCAGCTCCTAGCCTTGGGAAAGCGCCAGAGAGACAAGTGGACAGAAATGGGCAGAACACCAGTGATTGCTCCTGCAAGCAATTGTAACATCTTTTGTATAGGGTTGCATTTTAGGTGAGATTAGAGGACTTGGAAGAAGACTTGAGGGAAAAAAAAAGAAGAAAGAAAGAAAGAAAGACAGACTTGGAAAAATAAGAAATAAAACTTGACTGCTTTTAAAATGACTACTTTTCTCCCTCTTACCCCTCTACCCATCATCTATGGAAAAGGGGTTCTTTAGAGAAATAAAGGAAGAAGGATCAAAAGCAAACAATTCACATTCCACTTAGCATGTCACCGAAGAAAACATGCTAAGTGGTTTCTAAAGGAAAACACAGAGAAGTCTGTTATTTCTCTCACTACATAGAGAGATGGTTTCCTCATCTAGGCCCAAATCCTGCTCACTCAGTGGGAAGGTTGTATGTTCAGGACAGGGCGGGGCATATCAGGAAAAGCCAAATGATTAAACAAGCGCAGGACATTGATGACTGGTGGCTGCATTTTTTTTTCAGTGCCACAGCGGGGGGGGGGGGGGACACACAAGCATTGTGCACCAGGCTTCTTAGATTGCTTCCTTTAGAAACCACTTAGCATGTCTTCTTCTGTGGCATGCTAAGTGGAATGTAAATTGTTTGAGCTAATTGTTTGCTTTTGACCCTTCTTTCCTTCTCCCCATTTCCAACTATCCTAGAGTCAGAGTCCTAAATATTGACAAGACACTGCATCGAAACACCTGGTGCCTGACAGGTTGTTGGCGCACAGATTGCGCTGGATGTAGAGTTTGCAAGTGAAACTGTAATACAAATCTGGGTGATAGTTGTAAACCAGGCTTATGAAGCCAGCTCCTCTAAGCTCTTTGTCATGAAACTAGAATGATGCTGAAATGAGAAACCATACACAAACATAGACATGCGTGAGGACACCCACGCGAGTCAGCAAAACACAGTGACGAAAGTAGGCTTTGTTGACTTTCTTAAGTTGCCAGTTCTGACCTGCAGCTGAACGTTTACCATGGTTGGCAAATATTTACTTTGATATTTGTATTGTAGCTAAAATCTACTCCATGCCAAAAGTCAATACTATGCTTCTTCTGAAACGTACTTAATTTATGTCTTCAGGCATCGTCCATAGCTTCCAGGATTTGGAGACCTGTGGCCAGAAGAAGGGAGTCCATTGATGGTCAGAAGACATGAAAAAGGAATTCCACATCAATACAAGTAGAGTTATCAACCGCGGTGAGCTGTTCTTGTGTCTCACATGTCATGCCCTGTCCAGTAGGTTAAGGTTGTCTGCCCTTCCCCCAACCCCACGCTTTGTGAAACTACAGAAAGTTCTTTTCTTGTCTTTTATTTAGAAGGACTTTGCAAGGGAACTATTACATGAACAGATAATCCAGCTGAAGTTACATCTTCTCTTGGCATTTATATTTCCAATTGCTGCTAATTTTCCCTCTATTCTAGGACTCTTTTCCCACTGTAGAGTGAATAATTTTAGTACAGATGCATTTTAACTCTCCTAATCATGACTTTTAGCCCTTACTTATCGAACTTATTTTTGCTCCTCTCCTTTGTTATGTTGAAAAAAAATTATCTTCACTTATCCAGTTATTGTTCCCTAGAGTGTTTCTAAGAGTATTCTTTCTTAGAAAAAAAAAGGGGGTATTTATTTTTTATTGCAAAGTCAAGATATCAGAGAGGAGGAGAGACAGAAAGTAAGATCTTCCATCTGATAATTTACTCCCCAAGTGATGCAAAGGCTGGAGCTATGCCGATCTGAAGCCAGGAACCAGGAGCTTCCTCTGAGTCTCCCACACGGGTTCAGGGTCCCAAGGCCTTGGGCTGTTGCCAACTGCCTTCCCAGGCCACAAGCATGGAGATGGGGAGTGGAGCTGTCGGGATTAGAACTGACACCATATGGGATACGGCGCATTCATGGCGAGAACTTTAGTCATTATGCCACTGTGCTGGGCCCTCTAAGAGTATTTGTAAGAGGCAAGTTGAAGCACAGTAGTTGAGCACTCATGTCAATAATGTGGGGAATGAAATTACGTTCACGTTGGCCTTAAATTATTATGCTGCTGCAAGTTTTTCACGTGCAGGTTTCTCATCAAGATTGTGAGACCTTTGCACAAGGCCGGGTAATACCTTTATATGTCACCTGCTGAACTGTTATTAAACTACGTATTATTCTATTTTCTTTGAAATGATATGCCGAGATTTCATGGAGGTTAATACTATATTGGGGCTTAAAATAATTTTTAAAAATCAAATGCCATTCTTTACTTTCCATCCATCCTTTTCTAAACCTAATGAAAGGATTCCTAAATTCCTGTTTCTCATGACACCAACCCTATGACTTACCATCAGACACCACGTATTTCTTTCTAAAGATGACTTAGAGAGTGGCCATGCTATTTATCTCTTGAAAGTAACACGTATGGACTTCTCACAGATCTTAGTTGTTCTCGGCCTGCTTTCCAGGTGTTTTTAAAAATTGATATTGAAGAATAGTTATATTGCATACCTCCTAAATGGTTTTTGTTTTGTTTGTTTGTTTAGAAGAGGAAAGCAACATTATGCAATAAGTGAGCTCAGACCATTCCTTGGGTTGTTGCTAAATCCTTGTGTGATTGTAAACAATTCATCCCCCATAGGGTTCTTTTTCAATTCCCTGAGAAAACACTTTCTCAAACTACATGCATATGTACATCCCAAATGGCTTAGCTAATATTAATTATTAACAAAGAGTGCATGCCAATACACTGATTAATTTCATCACTATCTTATGACCACTAAAATTTAATAATATTATTATTTAGTGTAAATCTTCTTAAGCTTATAACTTGTCAAAAACATGTACATGCTTATATGTATACATTAAGTACCATCTTCAAACTCTATACATTTAGTAAGCATATTCTCCAACATTTTAGTGTTTTAAAGTACTATTCACGTTTTGTTTGTCCTTAACAAGTAGTTATAAGCATACCATTTCAAGTATTTTAATATTAGTATAGTTGCCAGGAACTTTTATGTTTTATGTTTTATATATATATGTATATATATGTATATATATGTTATATGTATGTATATATAAATTATATATTTACATATAAATATATGCATTTATATATGTCATTTATGTATATATGTTTATATATAATTATATATGTAATATATATTTATATATAAACATAAATATTTTATATATATATAAAATCTTGTTCTATAATTCTTCTAGAAATGATTTATTTAGCTTTCACTTTATTTGCAAAGCAGAGAGAGAGAGAGAAGGAATTTTAGCCTCTTTTTCACTCTATAAGTGCCCAGTACAACAAGGGGTAGTCCAGGCCAAAGCTAGGAGCCTAGAACTCAATTTAGTTCTCCCAAATGGGTAGCAGGGACTCAAGTTGTTGAGCTTTCATCTGCCTCACAGCATAGATATTAGTAGGAAGTTGTATTAAAAATTGGGAAACAAGGATTTGAACTAGGTTCTCCAATAGGGGACTCAGATATCCCAGATCGTTTTAAACACTGTACCAAATGTCCACCCTTGGACCAAGCAACCAGACACAACCAGTGCCTCCATGGGATGTTGAAAATGCAGGTGGACTCTTCATCTACCATGTCATGGCATAGTCACCAAGAGAGAGATCTACAATCATGGGTTTACTTCCCAAATGTTCACAATGGCTGAGTTTAAGCCAGACTATACCCAGGAGCCAGGAATTTCATCCAGGTCTCTCACGTGTGTGGCAAGGATGAAACTCCTTGGGTCATCTGCTGCTGTCTCTGTTAATTTAGCAAGGGCCTGCATCTGAAGTGGAGCAGCTGGAAAGCAAGGTGGCATTCATGAGCTAATGGAATCACAGGTATCATTTGGATGCTGATAAATGTTCTTTTATTGAGGGCTAATTATGTTTTGAACATGCTATTAGGTATTTCACATGTGTCATTTGCTTAATTCACATAGCTAACTTATTTTATTTTCACTCATGTATTTTTTAATGCTGGAGATATATTCTGAGAAATGTGTGGCTTAGGCAGTCTTATTACTATGAAATCATCATGGAGTATACTTGCACAAACTTCTATGTACATGAGTGGTGTTATAGAGCCTACTCTTCCCTGATCTGATTTTCTGTTCCACACTCACAGCAGTTTTATAATAGTTTTATTACAACAATTTCACTGACATATATTATGTGATTTCTGATGTCCATGGTGAATGGGTCCTAATCTGTTGACTCTAAACTGTGAGAAATCAGTATATTGAGTCTTTTACTAAAGAATTTGAGCAGCTAACTTAGTGAATAAGTATACATTTACACTACTTTGTTAAAAAGGTGTATATAAGCCAATTTATTATAGCACATGTGCAGAAAACACAAAAAATATAGTAAATACACATTTGCTATTCTGTGCAATTCATAATTGGGGCTTTTATGATTAACAATATGATCTAGTTAGTATTTTTTATGTTTTGGAAAGATGGGTAAATAGATTTCCCATTTCTCCTATTTCCTTGCATAGTCTGTCAGGAAGGGATATGAGAGAGTGTAATGGTGCTTTTATTTCAGAACTCAATTAGCATCCCTTTATAGGGATAAATATAACTGGATGAAGTCATTAGAAAATCCCAGGCCCATTTTTAGATAACATTTTCAACTTTCTCTCCTTATCCTCAACATAAATTTATAAAGCCATTTTCGACTCATTTGAATTTCACATTCTCTGGCCACACTTCTGGTGGAGGTGATAATGAGTGGTGAAATCATCAAAGGGAAGGTGATGGGACTGCAGAGAAGAAGAAATGAAGGCCAAGGGAAATCCACAAAGTGGATCAGCAGTTGCTGAATGCTGAGCAGTAACTGAATGCAGTTTATTGATGATGCTTTTGCCTCACTCCCTGGAGTCAGTTCCTGAGAGACTTGAAAGAAGAAAGAAAAACTGACTGCATAGAGAATAAAGCAATTGTAAACCCTAAAAATTAACATAGAAATTAGGTCAGGGCCAAAACAAGTCCACTGAAGGAGAGAAAAGATTTTAAATTTCATTTTGAGGCACTGATCCTGTATTACATATGAGAAGTTTCATGAAAATATATGCTTAGGTCATGTTTCCAAACAGATCTCCAGATTTTTTGCATGGCTGCCTAGAATCTCTTTCATCTCCTTCTGTGATTTTAAGTTAGAATTTTTAGTAATTGTGTGACTATTCTGATTTCAGTGTGTGGCAAATCTTGCTGCTCATGTGAAAACTCCACGTTTTCATAGAGATACAGGTTTGATCTCTAGATACTTCTTTCTGGACTTCTTTTTAGGAAGACAGTGGAAGTTCAATTTCATTTCCTGTCATTAGACACCTATTACTGAACGTTGAATATCTGCTATTCTCCACAAGATCTCCATCAGTTTATGATGATCCCACTGCACAGGTAAGGGATTCAAGTTTTAGTAAGATGTTTGAGGTCTTGCAACTAGAAGTGGCTTTTACAACTGAATAAGAACAAATTTTGAGATCATTTTTTATGCTGTTAGGGGAACTGTTTTCTCCGTATTGAAGATTTTCTAAGAGGGACAGTCTATCTAAGAGTCACAATTTGATATATTCAATATATGAAATGCATAGAATTAGTAATAGAATCATATCAAAAATACTAAATTTCTAAAAAATATTTTATAATTACATACAATTATAATGTACTTATGTTAACAACCCAATGAATGCTATCGTTTTTCAGTTTATTGGACTAACAAAAATCTACTGATTTATTTTTTTCATTTATAGTTTAGAATTACATGACATTAAACTATTTGCTTGTTGAAAATCATGTACTTCTGACAAATGGAACAGTAAATATCCTAAAGGCCTACCAATTCCCAAGGGCAAGCAATCTGTTGCTTTAACGAAAAAATAAGTGTGTCTTTAACTAGATTTAAACAAAATGTCACTACCTAACACACATATAAAAAAGGAAGAAAAACAGACAGAGAAGTGATTGAGAATAAATTAGAATCCTTTTACCTCTAAATAAAAGGATCAGAAATTCTTTAAGCATGTCATATACATAAAATAACCTTTCTTATTTTAAATGTGTGATTTGTCTTTAAGAACAATAAAAATATTACAGCACTATTACTGCCATTGCTCTAAGTCTAATAATTGTTGAAAAATAATCTTAATGCGTTGGAATTTTGTCGGGGGTTGTTAAAACTGTTTAGTGATGACAAAATAAGTCAAGTTACATGCAACATACGTCAGTTATACAACTGGGAAACCTCAGCTATCCTTGCCAGCTGTGAGAGAATGCTTTAGCATTCCTGTGGGATTTCTGGATAAAGATTGATCTTTAGGTGTCATCTCCCTTGGGAATTAGTGCTTCCTGAGCACTACTATAACATTCAAGAGACCTCCTCGTTTTTGTTTTAAAGTTTAGTTTTTTTTTGCTTGCCAAGGACCATTTGGATTTGCACCATCATTAAAGGTCCACGTGGCTGCAGTTAATGGTCTCACTACTCTAGTCAAAGCAGCTGTGATGTTTCTGGTCAAAATGGCAGGGTTTTTTTTCTGACTATTCCTTAGTTACCACAAAATGTTAAAAGCACTGGATCAACATTTTCTTTCCAATAGGTTTTGGCAAATGAATGGCGCAAGTAACACTTATAATAACATAGGAAGTGTCAGGCTTTAAGCTATTGGTGCAGTGGCTTTCAAGTCTACATTCAGAACCTATTTTCTCTGACTTCTGTGACACCATGTTTAATTGGGTTTTGAACCTTCTATCTCTGCCTGCTTTGTCATGCCCAATTCATTAATTCAACTTTTCACCTTTTAAAATTACAGGTTCCTCAAAAGGTCTCTTCTGTTTTCTTCTATAATCACTCACTGGGAACCCTTTTAAAGCACTGCTAGTCATCACTTCTATTCTTAGGTTTTCCAACTCTCTTCCAAAAGCCCTCAGATTCTCTGTATCCTCAAATTGGCCTGTTATTAGTGACATTGCCTGGAGTTAAAAAGACCTTTATCTCCAGGTGAATGTCTAAATTCTCTACAAGAGTGATTCCTTCCATCCACCTTATAAAATAATGACCTGTTTAGTTAAAAAAATCAACATATGAAACTGCTTGTAAAATAAAACAGTATGATTTATACTTACCAACATAGTAGCTACTCAAAAGGAGTTGAGAACTCCATGCCCATTGCCATACTATCATGAAATCTATAACTAATACCGCCATCTGTTGGTGGAAGGCAGGGTTAGAGAGTATGACAGCTCTGAGCACAGAAAAACGGACTTTGTTAACAGTTCATGCTGGAATATGTAACACTTTTGCCTTAGGCACGTCAGTTTGGCTACTCTACAAGTGGACAACATGAGTGGTGTTACAGGGATGAGAAGATGGTAACAGTTACTATTTTATAAACATGCAGTGGACTAATGTGTGTGTGTTCCTGTGTATGTGTGTGTGTGTAACACTCATGTACGTATAGTGTGTGTGGTGTATATAAAATTTCACAGCTATTTCTACTTTAAAAATGAGGAACTTCTAAGTTTAAGCTTTATGTGCCGATAAATAATCATTTATTTCTTGCCAAGCACTACTTTAATTCAGGGAGGTTGTCCCAACTGTACTAGAGCATACAGTCCTGCAGACTGGAAATTCCAATTTGAGAAAAAAGAGGGGAGAGAAAAGATGCTTTGAATCTCAGACATTAACTCATCTTTCCCTATACTGAAAATATGCTCTGTTTTTCCTATAACATTATGTACTCAGCCTTTTTTGCCCTAAGGACATTAACCATGTCTTCTTTTTTTTCACAAAGTACTGTGGTTTCATTCATAACATATATGATTCACTTACATGAAGTGGCATTATAAGATGGTTACAAGAAATACATGTGAAATGAAAGCTACACAAACTTCCATATCCATGTGGCATTGTCATCATATTGTTCCTTTTAAATTTTTTTAAGAAAAATTTGAGAAGCCCAAACAGGGCTAGGGAAGTCAAACTGACACGAATGAAACGTTTACTCAGAGCAGGCTGAGTACAAAAAGATCCAGCCGAAAGAGATGGAATACTAACATCATGTGTCCGTGATTCCCTCTGCACTGCTCTGCGTTTCCACACATACTTCCTCTGGGATGCTTGATTCTGTTGGAAAGCTGGCCAGGCTCTGCTGATGAACACATGGTTTCTTTAAAAACCCAGGGCTCTCTGCAGGATGTCGGGAGCCTGAGGTATGGTGACCCATCTTGACTATTGAACATTACTTTTCAGGCTTCTGCTGTAAAGCAGAAGCAAATATAGGGAGACTTATTTTTAACTTATGTGAAGGTAATAGAGGGATTCCCTGTAACCTGTGGTGATGTCAAGAGATGTGCTTTTCAGCCTGAGGTTTGTGATGGTGCAAATTCCTCCACATCCCACAAGTTGTTATTTGTATTACTGGGAACATTACTTAAAATTACAGAGATTCAATTTTCCACTCCTAAAACTGGTTAACTTTTTCAGAAACTGTTATTTTTCCAGGCCCTGTTTTAAGAACATTACCCATATTGAATCATTTAACTTTCAAGATAACCATGTGAACTAGGTACTGTTGTTGTCATGATTCTGATTTGAGGCAGAAAGAAAACTAAGTGTTTTGTCCTGGGTTACACAGCCAATAGGGAAGAAGCTGAGCTTGGAAATGAGGTAGGTTCCTTCCATAATCTCACATACCTGTTCCCATTTACTTTCCCTGTAAAGCAGGCTTGTGTGGAATTAACTTCCTCCCTTGTGAAGTCATGGCATCTGTTTTAATAAGAAAATGCATTTAAAGTATTCACCACAGTTCTTGGCATACACTGAGATCCAGGAAATGCTTGCTGAAGGAATATTAATTTCATTCTCCTCTTTCCTTCTCTTTGCCATCACTCATTTTCATTCAAATCAGGCCACGGTATACTTTATAGTTATTGCTATTTCTGCAGTTTTGCCAGTACATGTTGCTTAGATTAGGAATTCCTATAATGTCTATGTAATTTGTCCAAAAACATGATTATTCTTCACTGTGACTTTTTCATTCTACTTTTTCTAAAACTTCATCATGTCAACTTTGATACCTACGATTATTTACATTAAGCCTTTGTTCTATGTCTTTATAAGCATGCATTATAATTTATCATAAATAACAACTGATTACTTGTCTAAAATGGAATGTGAAATTTTAAAATTTCCAAGTACTTCTTTAATAAATGTGCCTCCTGAATAATTTAGCACTGGGCATGTTTGAAGGCACTTATTACATGGAAGTCATTAAAAAAAAGTGATAAATTTTCTTAAGTGCTCCCAAGGCTTTCCTTTTATGGGGAAAAATGGGGGAAACATAATCTAGATAGATAGCAAAATTTCAACTATTGAACATTTTGAAGATTTACACATTTATTTCAATGGCAGAGTTACTTGGCGAAAGAGAAAAAAGACAGAGAGAGGGAAGAGAGAGAAAGATCTTCCACCAGCTGGTTGACTCCTCAAATGGCCACAGTGGCCAGAGCTGAGCCCATCTGAAGAAAAGAGCCTGAAGTTTGCTCCACACCTCCCTCCACTGCTTTTCCAGGCTCATTTACAGAGGGTCAGATGAGAAATGGAGCAGCAAGGACTTAAACCAGCAAGATGCTAGTTTTACCCACTACAACACAGCATAAGCCCCAGTTAATGCTTTCTAAGTAGCTGAAAAATAATGTTCTAGATAGAAAGAATGTAAAAATCTTTTTAAAATATCTTTATTTTTTGAAAAGTAGCAGATGTTAAATTTCTACATACAGATGTTATTAAAATTGTGCCTGCTACGATAGCATGTGTCCATTTTTTGATTGCTTGCCACCTCTCAGCCTGAGGAGCAGGAAGCTGGACTCTGAACCATTGGCTTCCCTTTAAGCAGTAGCTCTGCTGTAGGATGCTGGTATCCCCAGCAATGCCCTAAGTGCTATGCTTAATGCCCGCTCCCATGTACATATCTGAAGATTATCTTGCCAGAGATGTAATTTAACTGTATTAAATTGACATCAATTCTGCAAGGGCTATACATGTATAAGTTTGATTTTTCAGGTCCTTACCTGTGGTGTAGTGGAGGAAAACAAATCTGAAACAAACGTTAGATTTTGGAATAGTTTCTTGTTATTGCTTGTTCAATAGCATATAATATGAGGATCATAAAGCATTGAAGAATATGCTGAATGTCTTCTGGGAATGAATGGAAGTGCTCTCTCGTGTGTTAAACTCATTTCAAAGAGTACTTGCTGGATAAAGAAGGACATTTTAATGCCAAAGGAATTTTAGGTATACATATGGCTACAGATTTCTGTAGACTTGCTAAAAACAGTAGCTGAAGCAATTAAAAAAGTATTCAGAATATTGTACTGTTCTCTTTCAGTTTTGACTAAATTTTTAATCCTTTTCATTATATTTTCAGCAAAGTTTTTGAAAAATTTAATGAACACTTTCAATAAATCAAAATACAATTAATTTAGGTAGACTCAGACTTAATTGACTTATGCAATTTGCAAAGTTAAGGGCCCAGAGCAGCAGCCTAGCAGCTGGTTTAAATGTGCCAGGATGCTATATGGGCCCAGGTTCTAATCCTGGCAGCCCTGCTTCCCATTCAACTCCCTGCTTGTGCCCTGGGAAAGCAGTTGAGGACAGCCCAAAGCCTTAGGACTCTGCGTCCACGTGGGAGACCCATAATAGTCTCTTGGCTCCTGGCTTCAGATTGTCTCAGCTCTGGCTGTTGAGGTCACTTGGGAAGTCAATCAGTGGACAGAAAATATTCCTTTCTGTCTCTCCTCCTCTCTGTATATCTGACTTCCCAATAAAAACAAATAAATATCTAAGAAAAATTTTTAAAGTTAAATTTACTTATTAAAGTCATATATATTTTGAGTATAATCCCATATTTTATTTCCAATAAAAATAAATCTTTAAACAAAAAGAAAACATGAAGGTTTACAGAGAAAAATTTAAGACAAAAATATGAACAGCAGTGATTTGCATTGTTAGGTGAACTTTGATCAATAAGAAATGAGCCATTTATTATTTCAACCTCAGAAATATTTGAGTATTAGTTTTTCCTCTATTAAATATAAATATGTTGACATTTCATTCATTTTTTGGAAAATGGAATTAAATAATATTTTTGTTAATGCAAAATTTCCAAATGCATAGAGGATCCTCAAAAGTTTATGAAAATTCATATTGTAAAATATAGGCATGGAAATCAAATGAAAATCATATTAGCTATCTTAATATGTAATTTTGCTGAGTTCAGTTTTTGAGGAGTGAGACAAATACAAGCTAGAATGAAATATATTGAAAAATAGATGAGGAATGTGATATGGAGATAATGGATATAGATTACTTTCCTAATTTTTGAAGATGAAAAGGATTGCAGTAGGAATGTAGTTGAATGGGATGATAGAAATTAAAGAAGGAGTAGAGAGATAAATTAAAGATGGAAATGTTGTTGTAGAGCAATGCCTTAAGGGAGACTTAATATGACAAAATTGAAATCACTGAATAAGTTTCAATTTATGAGAATTCCTTTATAACTTTTTCCTTTACCCTATTTTCAGCCTGTTTTAATAATGAATATTGTGAAATTCCACAGCAAAAGTGAAACCTTCAGCATAAACTACAGAATGCCTGATAATATATTCACTCCATCTGCCACTGACGAGCAGTGTGACTTGGGCAGGTCTCTTATAGCATGTTTCTGAGATAGTTTATTCATGTGTGTAGAAAGAAAATTAAACTAGGCAATGTTTGAACTTCTTTATTCATACTCTTTCTTTTTATTTAAAGGCTGTATCCATTCATTGCAAAAGTAGATTTTAAAAATAAGCTGAGGGTTTACAGTCAATTTTGAAAGATAAAATGCTGGGGCTAAGCATTCTTGAATAACAAATTAAACTTATGCCTACAGCACTGGTACCCATATGAGCAGAGGTTAGAGTCCTAGATGCTCCATTTTGGATACAGCTGCTTCTAAGGTGCCTGGAAAAGCAAGGAGAGATGGCCCAAGTGCTTGGATGATCCTTGTCCTCAAGCGGGACACCCAGATGGAGTTCAGTGGAGGCTGGGACAAAAGCCTTGGGTTCTTGTCCTGAAGTGGGGGATCTAGAAGAATCTCTAATCTCCTGGCTTTGGACAGGACCAGCTCTGGCCACTGTGGTCATTTTTTGAGTGAACCGACATGTAAAATCTTACATATATACATATATATATCTTTCTCTCTCTGTAATCCTACTTTGCCATGTCATTATTAGGAAGCTGGGTCAGAAGTAGAGCAGCTGGGTGACAAATGACCATATGAGAGGTCAATGATGCAGAATTAGCTGGTTACTTCTGTGATTATTGCTTGTTCTGTAAGCACATATTACACACATCCTCATACTACCACCCAAAACACAGCTTCACATATGCACACAATCAGACATCTCAGGGAAATAATTTTAAATATTCAATATTTTAGAAGAATAATGGTGAGATCATTTTAGCTTCCCTATCCCATTAGGCCTTTCTTCAATTATTTCCTAGGAAGAACGTCTTAGGTTATTAACAATTATTTTTGTAAAAGGTGAAAGATTTATGTCATCTGAAGAGAAACCAGAGTATAGTAATTATTATTTTTTGTACTATGCTGATGAAATGTTTTATGATACAGTGTTAATATGATGCAGCTGAATTATTTCATATCATAATTTTTCATAGTATTTCTTATCACATTAACACAGCAATAGCACTCCTCCTCTGGCCAACTTTGTTTCCCCATTGCCTGAAACTGTTGGGGATTCATGAATATTTAAGAATTGTGAAAATAAGATCTTGTTGACTATGTGCTACAGCACACAAATTGAGAAGCTGAATTTTTTTATTCATACAGAAAATAGGCTCTCTCAAGGAAGGCTTTATCACCTGCAGTGAAACATAACTTCTGCAGGCAAGGACGGAGCCTTGACAGTTGTGTCTTAGAACAAGGGAGCAGTTTCTGAAATGCCTGCCTCATCCCATTGACTGTGCAGGCTGGTAGGGTGCAGACCCTAACTCCACCATGATGGCAATACAGATGAAATGTATATATTCACAGTTTTCTGTTTCCTTGTTGTTAAGTTTCCTGCTGACTTTCTCCCAGTTGAGCATGTAGCAGTTTTAATAGTTTACTCTTGATCCCCTTGAAGTTGATAGTTTTGCATAAATACTTTGCATAGACACTATACTGCTTTATTTGTTTGTGTTATTCTGTTTTATATTCTGATTCTTATTCACTGAAATATTTCTTAAGAAGAACATTGAGTATGGATTCCATTTTTGCCTCAAATTTTATTTTTTTTCTGTGAAAAATATACATATATGTATTCATTTAATTCCTATGAAGGTGATAGTCCTCTAAACTGGAAATACACTGTTTATAAATATATATATATATATATATATATATATACTTGTTTATTAATTTTTAGATATAGTTTTATGACCTTTTAACTTTTTGAAAAATTATTTTATTTATTTGAAAGGCAGTTCAATAAAAAGAAAGAAGGAGAGACAAAATGAGATGGAGACTCTTTCTTTCTTTCTTTCTTTCTTTCTTTCTTTTTCTTTCCACATACATACTTTCATTTGAAAGACGGTTACAATCAGACAATGAGACCAATCCATCTGTTGCTTTACTCTTCCCAAAATGGCTACAATGGCTAGAGCTGAGTCAATTCAAATCCAGACACCAGGAGCTTCTTCTTGGTCTTCCAAATGAGTGCAGAGCTCCAATGCTTTGGGCCATCCTCTACTGCCTTCCTAGATCACAAGCAGAGAGCTCGATGGGAAGTGGAACAGCCGGGACATGAAAAGGTGCTCATACGTGATCCCAGTGCTTGAAAGATGAGGGTTTAGCCATTGAGCCATTGTGCTGGTCCCAAATCTGGCGATCAGATAAATAAATAATGTTTCTTTAATGGGAAATGTTATGAATAAATAATATTGTAGGGCAATCTTTTACAAGTTATTATTCATGAAAGGTTATTATTGGGAGTAGTGCTGGGGTGCAGTGGGTTAAGTTGTTGCCTGTCATGCCTGCATCACAAATGGGTTCAGAATTATGTTCTGTGTCTGCCACAGTCAATGCATTTCCTTGCTTGTGGCTTGGGAAAAGCAATGGAAGGTGGCCCAAGTACTTGTGCCCCTGTCAATCAAGTGGGAGACCCAAATGAATCCTCTGTAACCTAGAATTGGCCTGGCATTGCGCTGGCCATTACAGAAGGATGAAAAGCAAGTCAACAATGTAAAATTCTTTCTCTCTCTGGCTCTATTTCTTTGGAACTCTTTCAAATAGATTAAAAAATTGAATTAAGTTATTTGAGAACAAATAAACAATGCAATTTTTCCAATCATGATTTATCTCTGAAAATTTGAGAGGTTTTCCTATTAAAATTCATTAATTTTTATTTATACATCGTTAGCCATCAGCTGATTAAGACTAGACTTCAGGGAGTAGACTTCTGATGCAGTACCTAAGCCATCACTTGGGATAACTACATCCCAGATCATAGCACTAGGATTTGCATTGTGGCTAAACCTTCAATCCTGCTGCTTATGCAGTACTGGGTGGAAAGTAGCAAGTTATTGTTCAAATCACTGTCACCTCAGTATGAGTCCAAAAGCTCCAAAGTTCTGAGCTTTAACCTGTCTGTTTCTGGCTATTGGAGGAATTTGGGGTGTAAATCAGAAGGTCAGAATTATCTCATTGGTAAATAAAAGATCTCTCTCTGTGTCTGTCTCTCTCTACCTTTCAAATACATAAAAGTGGAAATGTTTTGCTTTTACCTTAAAGAAACAGCAAAAATATAGTTTTATCAGGTAATAATCAATGAGGCAATAGAAAAATACTTCCATGAAGTCAATGCTTTTCATTTCCCTTTACAATAATTCTACAAGTTACATAAGGATTATTTAAAAGAAAATAAAACCAGCAAAATGTTGGCATTAATCTGTTCAAAATCTAGGAAAAACAAAATGTACCTTATATTTATAATCTATGCTACTAGCTTCCTTTGCTTCACTGTGGGCATTTGCATGTTTCACATCAAACACCTGTGAGATAACTGAAGTGTATTTTCAGCAAGTACATAAATCAAAAGAGGTAAAAGTAAAATCTCAGACTTGTGCAAAATGAAATGTTGAATGACCCTCCCTACTTTGAACTGTGTTGACGATCCGCTAAAACACAATGCTTAGTTAGATATATTGCTGTTAATAGGACCCCATTAATATAAGCAGTCCAGGTTTTGTCACATGAGTTATATCAGTGATAAGAGTTTTTCTTTCCTGGATTTGTCATGCACATAGGACTGCAACTAAAACTAATGGGATTTCTCTGGAAAAATGTTCCACTAAGTTGGGCATCCAATTATCCTGTAAATAAAATTTCACACACCATCTAAGCTATAGCTCAAAATAACAAGGAATGTAAAGGAACAAGAGACAGTAAAAACCAGTAAATTGATAGATAAAAGAAACAATAGCACAAAGTATGAAGCATTGAAATTGTTAGACATAGACTTGAAATCAAAAGATTAAAACTTTCAAAGAGATAGGGAAGTGTTGCAAATATTTGCATAATGTAAGACATTACTAAAAGGGTATGTCAGTTTGGAAGAAGTTCCCAGAACATCTAGAAATGAAAAATATAACTAAAATAAACTAATGTCTAGAAGCAACTAAAAGATATTTAAAAGAAATAATATCTGGAATGTATATGAGCAAGAAGCTCTGACAAAGCAGAGACAAGTCTTTTCAGACAGCTCTTACGCATTTACTTTCCATAGAACACCTTGCCTTTTGGCTAGAATAAAATGATCCTTCACTTGTGAGGAGGTCTCTACCTATCATCTATCACCTGTCTTACCTCAGCACCTGAAAGTGTTCAAGTAACTCCATGTCACAAGGTGCATCATAGAAACAATGCTTCCTAAATCCATGTATTCTTAAAGCTTTATTACTGTAAAGAATCACTTAGCCTACGATTCCCATTTTACCCAATTTCAAAGATAAATATCACTTCTTTGCCAAGATGATTAGCATTAGTTATGTTGATCAGGAAACCAGAAAATGTCACCTGCCTTATTTCCCTTCTCCCAGAGGCATTCATCTAGTAATAAGAAAAGGAATGGATCAGAGACCTATTTTGCTCCTTTTTTTTCTGCTGTAGTAATAATGAAAAAATAGCAGCAAAATGTATAAATTTCATATTGGGAAACAGGTGTGTGAAGTAGTGGTTAACATATGCTTGGTTGTCTATATACCATATTGCCGTGCACATTGGAGCCCTGGCTCCTCCTCGGATCACGTTTCCTGATATATACATCCTTGGAGGCAGCGTCTGATAGATTATTGGCATAGATTCCTGACATTCAGGTGGGAAACCTGGTTACTTGTTCCTAGATTCAGCCTGGTCAGTTCTGACAATTGCAGGTATTTGGGAGTGAGCCAGTGCATTAAAAAGTTATTTGTTTCTGTCATGGTTCAGTGGCCAAATCCTCCCTTGCACATTCTGGGACACCGTGTTGATGCTGGTTCATGTCCTAGCTGCTCCACTCTCAATCCAACTCCTGCTTGTGGCCTGGAAAAGAATAGAGAATGTCTTGAGACCCTGCACCTATGTGGGAGACTCAGGAGGAATTCTGTCTGTAATGCCTTGGTAAGAAAGAATGCATGAAGGTCAATTTCAATTTTCACAAAATAGTAAATGAGGGAAAACAGTGAAATGTAAAAGTAATGCTAATCATCATCATCATCATCTTAGCCCTTTGAATTAGTTGGCTCTAAGTAGTTATTCAATGATCATACTAATACTAATTATTAGTTTGAATTTAGAGACTTTGACAAGTATGGGAAAGTTAAATG
Organism: Ochotona curzoniae; assembly: GCF_017591425.1. Classification (NCBI taxonomy): domain Eukaryota; kingdom Metazoa; phylum Chordata; class Mammalia; order Lagomorpha; family Ochotonidae; genus Ochotona; species Ochotona curzoniae. The sequence goes on along the minus strand of NW_024466502.1, from coordinate 33,151,274 downwards.
CTCAGCACATAAACTGTAAGCAAGTAATTCACAAAGTCACCAATTTAGAGAAAAAAATTGAATGGCACATCTATATGTTTTTTTCAATTTAGAAGACTGTTCAAATAAGTAACTGGAAGAAATCAAAGTGGATGCCTATAAATGGTGTGATTTGTGCATATGGAAACCCTCAGTCAGAAACTCCTACTTTTTCTTATTTTTTTTTTTTGGTGTTTTTTTGGGGGGGGAAGGGGCAAGTTTCAGTTTTGTAAAAACCAAATTACTGTGGTCACATTTGCAAACTACATGAAAAGAAATGAAACCAAGGTGAACAAAACGAATTATATTTATTTCTTTTGCTCAAAATGCCACTGAATTGACCTCACTAGAATACACTTTTCCAACTTGCAAGCTATTTATGAAGATACATAATAGAACCAAATACCTCCACATGTTACAAACCTGGAATTGACAGCACTATCCTTCAAACAAATTCTGTAGATTATAAAGCTGAAGGGTCCACAGTTTTAAAAAGATACAATCTGTACCTGTTGAAATAAATAGCTCTTTATGAAAATCCACTTCCTGGCCAGAAGTTCAAGTGCACTCAGGAATTCAACAAGATAAACTAGTAGTAAACTAGTAGTAAAAAGAACTTGTAAGTAATCATAAATAGTTGTAACTCAAAAATTAATCCAGTAATTAGGCAGCAGCTCCCAAACGGATATTTCCTAAGTAAGACAGAAATAGCCAATAGGAGTAGGAAAAAAAGCTTAATATCACTAATAATTTGGAAACACAAATAAAAGCCACAATGAAATATTACTTCAATACAGTTAGATTGAGTATTATTAGAACAGTATTATTAGAACAAATATTGTCAAGAATATGGAGAAAATTGATCCCATTGAAACTATCAGTAGTTATTAATTTAGTAAGACCATGTGAGAAAAATGTATTAAGGTTTCTCAAAAAAAAAAAGTGAAATCACAACAGATAGAACTGCCACATTATTTGAAGCCTCAACACTGTGTATCTATCTGTCCAAAGTAAATGATACCAATCAATCAGACATGTATACTCTGATATTAATTGGAGCATTATTTATAATATCCAAAATATAGAGACAATATGCATGTTCATTCAGAATGGAGGAGGAAAAGGTGATATGTACACAAAATGAAATACCACAAAGCCAAAATATCAATAAACCTGTAAAATTTGTAGCAATATGGGTGGATAATTATGATAAGTAACCTAGTGGGGTTGGGTAGTTTGTGAAATATTAATATTCTTTTAAAACTGTATATGTGAAATACATGAGACTTGACTTTTTCTCTTTATACAAACTTAGAAAAAGAAATGGCATAGAAATACAAGTGTTGGGGCCTGGTACAATGGTTCAATGGCTAAATCCTTACCTTGCAAGCACTATATAAATGCTGGTTCATGTCCTGGCTGCTCCACTTCCCATCCAGCTACCTGCTTGTGGCCTGGGAAAAGCAATAGAGGACAGGCCGAACGAAGCCTTTGGACCCTGTACCTGGGTGAAAGACCCAGATAAAGCTTTTGTCTCCTGGCTTTGGATCAATTCAGCTCCAGCTGTTGAGACGATTTGGAGAGTGAACCAGTGGATGGAAAATCTTCCTCTCTGTTTCTCCTCCTCTGTGTCTTTTCCTCTCTCTGAATCTTGTCAAATATCTAAAAATAAATATCTTAAAGAAAGAGAGATAAAAATAGAGTTGTGGTTACCAGACATCGGAATGCAATTGAGGAGCATTGGTTGATAAATAGATACTAGATGATACAATGGAATAAGAAATTCTAATCATCTATTAAATAGCAAATTCAGTTAAGGCACTGTATATTCTTATTCTTATGTTATGCCAAAGCAAATTAGAAAATAGGATTTGAATATTTTCACCATGAACAAATGATAAATGTTTGATGATGTTTAATTTCATGATAGGAAATTATACAATACATATCATTGAAACATCACATGGGATTACATAAAAAAATGTACAGTTTTTATGAGTCTCTTAAAAAGATTAAAAAGAAAAAAATATAAATTCAACCTGAAGAATGGACAGGCATGACTCCTGATGTGATCGATGCCTATGTTCTATATTAGAGTATCCAGAGTTGGATAACCATGGATGGTATTAACCACTTTTCTGAGTCTATCTCAGTAGTACAGCAGTCTAATCTTACAGGAAATCTTTGTGGTTATGCAGAAAATGAGGGCCAGGGGCGAGGTTTAGATTTTAAATGGAGCATTACATCTGGGAATGCTTCCTTGTATTCAAAATGTTTCAGACAGGTCCAAGCCAGGAAATGACAAGCCCTAGTAACAATCCAAATGTTTTTGCATTTTTGTATAGTATTTTGCCTTTAGTTTGTATAAAATTGTGTATTATAATTTTGTCTTTTGTGAATCCCCTCTCTTTTGAATCTCAGAGTACCGAGTATGCAGAAAAAGACTGTTCTATTTCAGCTGTGAAAAGCAATAGTGAAAGAAAGCTTGCGTGATGCTGCGGTTTGAGATGGAAGCTATTGAACTTATTTGCAAGCTGTAAAATGAATGGACAGTGAGAGCAAAACCTATTTTTAAATAGAGTTAAGTCCAACAATAATACCAGGTTGTGGAAAACTTGAATTATAATTATTTTGGTGCAAACATTGTTGTAATGCCTGCATCATATTACACCGTGTGCATTACTATGAACTTCTTGACTATTTTGTATATTCAAGTTTAATACTGTTTTTAACCTTATTGGTCCAAATACACACAGAAAAGATAAAATAATTTGCTGTATAAAGATAGGGATAATTGCGGTCAGGATGCAGATTTTGGATTTTTCAGCCTATTTGAATTTATGACAGTGACCAAATACCAATTTCATGTAAGAGACATTTGTGTTAACTTTAAAAGGATTTATTAGGATAGTGAATATTTCTGTGGAAAATGGGTAGAGAATTCTAATAATTTTATTTACAACCACATTTTCAGAAATTTCATGTGATAGTAAAAATGATGAAAGTTAACTGGTTCTCTTTTCATCGTCCTTCTCTTTTCATTCTCCAAGTGATCTTTAATAACATGATTACAACTCTATGCATGGCTTTTCTTGGTGTTGTCTGAATTCTGTAGTTTGACGTTTTTTCCTAAATGAATAGTAAACCTGTAATCTGTTTCTATGCCTTTTACTTTCTAATAGTAGTATGCCTGTGTGCACAATATTTTCAAAATCGCATGGCTTGACCTTATTAGATTGAATGAAACTGTTTGCTTAATAAGATAAAACAATATAGGTACTAAGTATAGCATAAATTATAATAATTATTGAGACTCCAAAAAGAAATGTTTTATGGAAATATGTAGTCTTCTCTATTTTAAAAGCTACATACCACCCTTACTTATTGATTTAGAGCTCAACTATTTTACTTAACACGGGCTATGAAATATCAGCAGATTTAGAAAGTGAATCCTGGATTGTGTTTGGCTTGAGGGCTTGGGCTGCTGCATCCACATAAGACCCTTGAGGAAGTTCCTTGCTCCTGGCTGCCAGGATTAGAACCTGTGCCCATATGGGATCCCGGCACATGCAAGGCGAGGGCTTTAACCACTATGCTATCATGTCGGGCCCAGTTTGTACATATTGTCTATCTTTCAAAAAGCAACACTACTTTCTCTACTTTTCATTAAATATTTCCATCCTCTCTAATATTTATATCCTCCCTGTCTACTTTCAGCTTAGTTTGTACCTCTTTTTTAATTTTATGTAGTGCAAAATTATATTTTAAGAGCTTGTAAATGATTTTTATTGTAAACTCCCTTTTTTATGTCTGTTTTTGTTAACACAGGTTTTTGCTATGTTTCGTTTTTTTGTTTGTCTCAAGATATTTGCTAATTACTCTTTTAATTCTTCTCTTATCCATTGTTTGAGTTATTTTACAAATTGTAGATTATTAATTCTTTTGCTATTGATTTCTGATTTCATTCCCCTGTGATCAGAACAGAAACACTGTTCCTTCTGGGTCTGATAGGTTTATTTGATTTGTAGTGTTTGTCAAATCATTGTTTCCTTATGGTTTCTTCTGAATGTCCTATACATGATTGAAAGTGAAGTATTGAAGATTCCTGTTATTGTTTATTTCCATTCTTCTTTAGGCTATGCCAGTGACTTCTTCATATATTTAGATGATGTTAGCTATAGATGATAGATAAATGGATAGATAGATAGATGGAAAGATTTGCGTTATCCTCCTGGTTTACTGGGCCTTTTCATAATATATAATGTGCTTTGTCCCTCAAGGTAGTTCTTCCTTCAGTGTCTGTTTTACCTGATCAAGGTAGCACTGTTTCTGAACTCTTTTAGATTTTGGGAGATCACCTTTTTCTAAGTCATTTTTGGAAGATCCCGATGAGGAACCATACTTCACATCCATGAGAACAGAGAATTCATTTGGAAGCTTGAAATTTCTCCACAGTGTTAGGAACAGCAGGTGGAACTGGCAATATTATTCAGCTTATACAATAAGCTCAATCACTTTAGGGAGACGATAAGAGCAAATTTGGAAAATAATTTTAATAAATTGTTTTTCCTCTCTTGTCTCTCCTTGCAGACTTTTCCACCATTTGGTATTTTTTATAGGACGTTGTCTGTCTTCTTCCCTTTCAACGACACTGATGGTTCTCTTCTCAAAAGCTGCACCGACTTCTTTCCCCTGTCGCATCTCTGGGATCTTTATTCTCTTGGCTTCCGATGTCCACCATTCCTGGCCTTCATTCCTCACTCTACCTCCCCTTCTCTCAGCTGATGTGCTTCACTTTCTTAAGCACACTTTTCTGACTTGGGAAGAGCATCCGAATCCCTAGCTAAATATTAGCAACCTTACGCTTTCTTTTCTCCACATTTACCTCAGTTCCTCAGTTCATACTTTACTTATTTCTTCATTATTGTATGTTTCTTCTATGAGAGTGTAATTTATGCAATTTCAAAAACATGTTAAAATGAAAAAAAAAGTGAGTAAAACCTTGTAACAATTACGTGAATATAAAGGCACAATCTGACAGAAGAATATTTAATAAAAACTCCAGCTGTTCAGATGCAAAATGGGCTGCCTCTGGTTATTAGGCTTTTGATCACTTGACATTTTTAAGCAAAGGATGTATAACCATCTGTCCGTGATATGGATGCTCCAGAAGGGTTTGTACAAATATTGCAAGGGGAAGATGAGGGCCCCTAAAGTCCTTTCTGACCTTTACAGTCTTTAACTTAGAATGAAGTTTGTGATCCAACTTGCTGGTAAGTTGGAACTTTCAATATTTAACAAGCAATCTCAATCAATTTGAAATACCATAGGAGGAGACCTATTGATTACCACAAGTTAAGATAATGATCATTTATGAAGTACAGCAGTGAAGCTAAGGATGATTTTCTTTATTTTTTTCATTTTTTCTGTCAGAAAAGGATTTGAAGGCTCATATTAAGTCAATGAGGTGTCATCTTTAATGTGAGATGAATTGATGTTTAGAACTCAGACTTTCGATGAACTCTACAACTTGTGTGGTAAGTTTCTGAACTTTTTAACTTCTTAAAACATAAGAAGGTTGAGACTATTATTTGACATGGTGAATTAAGAGAAAAATAATGTAAAAATGGTTCCAAATTTCTAATAATGTTACAACTAACAAATTCAGACAATTCTGACTTTTACTTTGATCAGGATTTCAAAATTTCAAAGTTATCCATGTTTTAGTTTTTTCAAGATGTATTTATTTAGTTGTATTTTTTTAAAAGTCAGAATTGTAGAAGGATGAGAGAAGAGAGATATATAGAAAAAAAATCTTCTTTCCTCTTGTTCATTCTTTAGCTGACTGCAACAGTCGGAGGTGGCAGGTCTGAAATTAGGAGCCAGGAAATTTCTTTGAATTTGTCATAAAAATGCAGCAGACCAATGACTTGGTGCTTCCTCTGGTTCCTTCCCTGGCCAGAGTAAAGCAGCCAGCATTCGAGTGGCACCCATTGTAATGTCAATCCTGCTAGCACAGGTTTAGTATGTCATGTCACAGTGCCAGATCTTCATTTAATTTATCAGGTACAAAATAAAAATGAAATAAAATAAAATATAACATAAAATAAAGTAGTATGTTTTGTTACTGGGTTCAGTATCTTTATCTGCCTTGCATGGTGTTGAGTGAGATGCTAAATATTGTGACTCCCAGTGGCTGGGATATCACTGTCAACAGGAACACAGAATCCATTTCCATTTCTTATCTTCATTAAACTTAAACATTCAAGATAAAATGGGATGAAGCCACATTTATTTAACATAATATTGTATTTTGTAACTTTTAAAAATGATTTGTTTATTTTTATTGGAAAAGCAGATTTACAGCGAGAAGAAGACGTGGAGAGAAAGATGTGCTGTTTCACTCCCCCAAATGGTTGCAATCACCAGAGCTCAGCAGATCTAAAACCAGGAGCAAGGAGCTTTTTCCAGTTCCCTCATGCAGTTGCAGGTCCCAAGGCCCTAAATTATCCTTCAGCACTTTCCCAGGCCACAAACAGGGAGTCTGATCAGGAGTGGAGCAGCCGGGACACAATCTAGTGTCCACATGGGATGCTAGTGCTTGTATATGGAAGGTAAGCTAAATGACCCATCCTGCTTGCCCCAAGACATTTATAATTATTAGAATGATTGTAACATAAAGAAAAATACATTTATTTTTTAACTTACATATACCAGCTCAAAACTATTAATATTATACATATGTTATTCGCCTGGATAATTGTTTTTTCTCTATATATTTACATAGTTAAATGGCATTGCTCATTGGATTTATCATTGACTTTAGATATTTCAACCAGATATAAGATTGTACATATTTATGAATTAGTTTGTGATGTTTTGATACATGCATTTATTTATAACCATCATGTGAGAGGTATATCTACTTCTACAAATGTGTATGATTTTATTATGATGAATATTCAAGAAACTATAAGAAACAAAAATATAGCAAAGCTCTAGTATATAAAAACCTAAAAATCAGTGACATTTCAACATGTGAATAGCAAATTATGTAAAAAAATTCAGGAATGTATTTCCATTTCAAATAGCGCCAAGAAGTCTTATTTAAAAATTGCTTTTATTACTTTTGGCATTCTGAGTTTTATAATTTAAAAGTGACTTATAAGCACAAAGCCAAACAGAGTTACCTGACAGACTGGCAGATTCAAGCAAAGATTTTATAGTAATAGGATGGTAAGTAAAATTTATCTCAGAAAATACATGAAAGTGTTATAAAATATTGTCACAGAATCATGTTTGGACATAATAATGGGTTTTTCAGAAACTTATCAATGTTCACTCAGTAATTAATATATTCTGTTTTATTTTTTGAGAGTAACTCATGAAGCCCTTAAAATGTATTGAAAAAACACGTATACTCTAATGTTCTATCATAAAAATACCAGTCACTACAAAGAGAAATCATTTGTGCAAAGCTTATTATTGCTTCTGTTAAATGAGTGTCAAACTAGTAATGTTTCATCTGTCATTAAGACTTGGGGAAAATATATCTGGAGAAATACATATATAATGCTTTCTATTTCTACTCCATATTTTGAGTGACTTTTTCTAATATTTTCTCAAAGATGCAAGTATAATTATTCTTTCTTACCTAACATAAATGTATGATTTTATGAATACTTGAGGAATTTGCAATGACTATAAATATTTACAAAAATTTACAAAAAAATTTGTTTATGACTGACGCAGCCAAGCACTGCGTTGTTTCACACCCGTGATCTCATTTAATGCTAACAGCCCTGTGGTTATTGCCATTTCACAGACGAGAAAGCCAGCGTCCCTGCAGGTGGCATGTTTGGGGCTCCACAGTCTGAGGTGGAGCCAGGTGTAAACCCAGGCTCTCACCAGCCTGCAGCCCTATCGGACATGACACCCAGGACGCCCCCTGCTGGTGGAAGGCTGGAATGCCAAGCACAGGGCTCTAATGTACAAATATGTACATATGCGTACACACACACACACACACACACACACACACACACACACACACAATCACGGTCAGGTGACAAACACCCCTTCTCCACCCAGGCCCGAGCTCTGCCACCCCCGGGTTCCTGGAGACTCTCCAAAAGATGAGGCCTGCTAGTCTTCACAGAGGGACAGCAAGGAATCCACTTCTATTAGACACATGGGAAGGGCAGGCTGTCCACCTAGGTGTGTCCTGGCCTGGAGCTCTGCTGGACCCTCTTCATCAGCTCCTCGTCCTGCATAGACAGCTCCGTCAGCTTCTTGCCCATGCGCTCAAGGATGTCCAGGCACACAGTCGCGGCCTTGGACAGCTCAGCATCTTTGTAGTGGGGAGGCATGCTCTTCTGGTGGCAGGCATTTGTCATCCTGTTGGACATATCGGCCATCATCTCCACCTCCAGCCCCGCAGCCAGCTGCTGGGCTCTGAGCGGATTATTCTCGGCCCGGCCTGCGGGCGCCAATATTTACAACCAGTATTTAAAGGGTCAGTGTATGATAGCGGAGGATCAATAGTTAAGTCACTGCCATTTACTCCTTCATGGGAAACATATTCTAATTAGTAGATTTAAGCCTTATGGCCTCTGTTGAGTTTGATTTTTGTTTTTTTTTTTTAACACAATTCCTAATATATATATAATTTGCATTAAGGCATCATTTAAAAAATAAATCTTCATCAAATTAAAAATCTATATTGGGCCCAGCATGATAGCCTAGCAACTAAAGTTCTTGCCTTGCATGCACCAGAATACCATATGGGTGCCAGTTCTAATCCAGGCAGCCCCACTTCCCATCCAGCCCCCTGCTTGTGGCCTGGGAAAGCAGTCAAGGACGGCCCAAAGCCTTGGTACCCTGCACCGGTTTGGGAGACCTGGAGCAGGCTCCTGACTCCTGACTTCAGACTGATGCTACTCTGGCCGTTGCGGTCACTTGAGGAGTGAATCCTCGGATGGAAGATCTTCCTCTCAGTCTCTCCTCCTCTCTGTATATCTGACTTTGCAATAAAATTAATCTTTTTTAAAAAAAAGTAAATCTTTTTAAAAATAAAGGTGTAAGAATTGTGTTGGCAAAAGACATATTTATTCCAGTTTAGCTACCATTAAGGAAAATATAATTTGTTATGATATATTTTCAAGAGTGCTAATTTAATACAACACTGTATAAGATAGGTCTTCTAATAGAGCTATCCATATATTAAAATCAAAAGATAAAGTTACTATAGCTTATAGGGTTTTTAGCAGACATCTTTAAAGAGATGACTTTGAAGATAATCCTGGGAGAATTAGAAACACAGAAATACAGGATAAAGGTATCAGAATGCACTTCAGGAAACAATTCGTTTTCCTCTATTAAATTTATCTACTGACATGCATGCTCCTTTTTGTATCTTTCAAAAAATTTATGAGATAGTGTGTATTAAATCTGAGCACATTTTGTAGAGATCAATTCAGCAAACTTATTAGAGTGTCTATATTTTACATTTTAGTGTCTATACTATTTTCTAAAACAAAAGTGACAGTGATTTCTACGCATATACATTGTCAATTTTCCTAAATATAAACGCAGACCTCACAATTCACTGTTGGTAATCTAATTTACCTCTTTTAATATACTAATGGATTTTGCACACAATAGGATCTGGGTTTATATACAAATGTGGCAGTACAAAACTTAGTGAGAGTAGTAGCTTCTTTCAAGTATAATTAACCCCGGGTGCTGTCAGCATTCTTGTGGTCCACAACGTATTGTTTTCTTAGCTCACGTGACTCACCTACTATCCTCCCTCTGCTAGTATGCACGTGGGTCTTATAAATGAAATTTTCTTCATTACCACTTTGCATGGCTCATGCCCTCATTTAATTTAGGTCTCAGCTCAATTGATTTTAGGTCACTTCAAAAGTGAGCTCACATGAATGATTAAATTTACATATATTATCCTTCATAATAATCATGTTTGTTGCTATTTTTGCTCATGATTCACAGAGCACAAGTATTGTATTGTGTGATTTTTAAAATATTTTTGTGTGTTACCTGCCTCCCATAACAGTAGTATTCAAGTGCTGTTACAACACACGCACTTACTTCTCTAATTCCATATTCAGGGACTAAAAATAAAATTCTGCTTGATAATACATGGTTAGACTCTTTTTTTTTGGCTGATAAGACTAATTAATGGGGTACTTAAAGATCAGAAATACGGCTCATAAATTTACAGAACTCTTTCTAATACCATTCCTATTGGACTCTATAATATAATTAGAAGAAGTCCAAGTATCAAACTATTTAAAGATTAAGAAAAGACAAAATCCAACAGCATTCTTCTGTTTGATTAGTAATTTATCTCTCTGTTTTTTAAATTTTAATTTTAAAATGTTGGGGCTTCTGTAGTGGCTCAGCAGCCTGATCCTCCACTTAGAAGATAGAGTCATCTCTTATGGGCACTGGCTTGAATCTGGATGCTCTTCTTCCAATCCAGCTCCCTGCTTATGTATTAGGACATCAGCAGAGGATGGCTCAAGTCCTTGGGCCCCTAATCCCATATGAGACCTGGAAGAGGCTCCTGCCTGGATCAGCTCAGCTCCAGCCATTGTGACTGTTTGGAGAGTGAACCAGCAGCTCAAAACGCTTTCTCGCTCTCTCTCTCTGTCCTTCTCTCTGCAAAGTTGTAAACATTTTTGGGATATCCTAAGAGGATTTTTTTTAGTATTATATATTGTATAATGTACAATTATGGGCATTGAATAATGATGTGTTTCCACTCCTCAAACATTTAACATTTATTTATTGTAAAACCATTGAAAATTCCAACTTCCATTGCTTCTTGGCCTTTTGGCTAAGATCAAGTGAAAATTCCAACTTCCACTTTTCTTCAATAGAGAATCATGCGGTACCTCAACATAATCTATAATCATCTTGTGTAATAGAACCAAGAATGTCATTCTCTTATTTGTGACGAGTTCTGCTAATTGTTTTGCATATTTTCCTGTGAAAAGCCTGCTTCTGCTAAGAGCTCATGTTTTATGTCTGGCCCTTAAGTTTTTCTTTAAGAGCTTTAAAAAGTGCAACCAGACTGTCATCTTCCAAAAGGTTTTATTTTCTTTTGCTGAATGTAGGCCTTTTATATTTAGAAGCACAAACTCTCCCTTAATTATATACAACCTACTGTTCTAAATTTTGTCTGCCACTTTGCAGTGTGTGCTCTGCGATTTACTTGGTACCAATTTTGGTGTCAGAAATCTGACATTTAGATTGCTTTCGAAAAGTAATGGTAAAGTGGATTTGATTCTCAATGAAAGCTAACACCTGTTTCTTTTGCTCCTTTATAAATAATCTTCTCTTTTGTTTATGTGTAATGATTTATCTAAAATATCACAGCCTTAGGACGAATACTCATGATGACTTAGAAAATCTGAGGAAAGTATTTTTAATCTACCTTAGTTGATTTTGCTGAGCCTTTTTTTTAAAATCATGAAGCAATTAGGAAAACATTACACCTTTTTGTGGTGCAATGCAAATATTTATATGTTAATTAAAATTTAATAATTTTGACAGTATCTGATAAAAAATCGGTGTATTATAGAACTGGATTGTTGTGTTACCTAAATTTTCATTATTATTACAGTTAATTAATAGATAAGCAATACGTAAGTATAGAATAGCATTATTTGCAATTGCTGGCTTCTGTCTCTGTTTCTGTGTGTTTCTGAAGCATATTTATTTGTATATATACTACATGCACACACACATATAAATTACATAGGCATAATTATGTATCACTATCCAATGGATAAGACATTAATGAAAACATCATAGTCAGTAAAAACTGATGTAAGTGGAAATTCACATGTTTGCTGCTTACTGTTCAATTCACAAAATTGTGTTATTTCAAGTATATTATATAATCACTAAGGGGATATCTAACAATACCTTTTAATGGGACAAAAATAATGGCAATTTTCAAAGTTTCCCATAAGGAGTTGGCAAACTTTAGCTAGTTAAACTTTAAAAAGTTTGAAAAATGAAAACTAATTAGAGGATTTCATTGTGAATGCTTTTGAACCTGTAAAATTAGATTAAGATTATTTAATTTATACTTTTGCCTTGAGCAATTTTTCCTGCTATACAATGAAAGCAGCTGTTGTTGTTTTCAAAGTTAATCTAATTTTAAAGATGTTCCCACTCTTTTGGATTGTTCCACATTATCTTGAACTGAGTATCTGAGGTACATAATGAGAGTTGCCCTTGGCGTTTGAAAATTAAAGATGGGAAGAGCTCAAACACTTGTACATTTTAGAAAACACTGAAATTTCTCTTCAAAATTATTTGAATATAATTGGATGTTAATTTTTTTTGCAAATATCTCAGTTGGGAATAAGGAGAAAATGGAAGTAGAAAAGAAAATTAGAGGGTCTGGATCACTAGCTGAGTGATTAAATGCTTGTCTGGAAAGTGCTGGGATTGCATATGGGGGCAGTTTGCGTCCTGGCTGCTCCACTCCCCTTCCAGCTCCCTGCTTGTGGCCTGGAAAAAGCAGTCAAGGATGGTCCAAATGCTTGGATTCCTTCACCTGTGTGCAAGACCTGTAAGAGTTTTCTGGCTTTAAATTGCCATATCTCCAACCTTTGAGGCCTCTTGGGAAGTGAATAAATAGTTGGAAGATCTTTCTCTCAATATCTCCTCTGTCTTTAATATGTTAACAATGCCTGGGTTTGAATTCCTACTCTGCTTCTGATTCCTGCTTCCTGCTAGTACACACTGTAGGAAGCAACTGGTGATGACTCTACTACCGATATCTGGGATGTTCATTGAGTTCTGGCTTCCAGATTCAACTCTGCTCAGCCCTGCATGTTTTAGGAGGTTAGGTTGTGTAGGAGTAAATGGGTAAACTCTGATATCTGAAGAAAGGAAGGGGGAAGGAAGAAAGGAAACAAGGGAAGGAGAGAGAAAGAAAGAAAAAGGAAAAGAGAAAGAATCAATGAAAGACAGACAGAAAGACATAGAAAGAATGAGAGAAAGAGACAGATAAAGAAAAGAAAGAGGGCCGGGAGCGGTAGCCTAGTGGCTAAGGTCCTCACCTTGAATGCTCCTGGATTCTATATGGGCTCGTTCTAATCCGGGCTCTTCCACTTCCCATCTAGCTCCCTGCTTGTGGCCTGGGAAAGCAGTTGAGGATGCCCCAAAGCTTTGGGAGCCTGCAACTGTGTGGGAAATACAGAAGAGGCTCCTGGCTCCTGGTTCCTGGCTTCGGATCAATGTAGCTCCAACCATTGTGGCCACTTAGGGAGTGAATCATCAGATGGGTTGTTTTCCTTTCTGTCTTTCCTTCTCTTTGTACATGACTTTGCCGTAACAATAAATAAATCTTTTAAAAAATAAAAAAGAAAAGAAAGATAGGAAGAAAGAGAGAGAGGAAGGGAGGGAAGTAAGAAACAAGGAAGGGAGGAAGAAAAAAGAAAGTTAAAAGGAAAGAAAAAGAAAAAAGACAGAAAGAAAAGAAAAATGTAAAGGAAGAAAAAGGAGAAAGAAAGAGACAGAGAGAGAAATAAATAAAAAAGAGAGAAAGAAAGAAAGGAAAAAAAGAAGGAAGGAAGGAAAGGAATGGAAAGAGAAGAAAGAAGAAAAGGAAAAAAAATCAAAAACATTCCTTCTGGGAAACACAATTACAACATAATTAATGAACTTCTTATTCCCATACTAATAGATTTTTATTATATCATCCCAGTAGGATTCCAAAATCACTAAGCTAGTGTATCTTCAGTCATCTTGCTTAAAAATGAACGAATCTGTTCATAATGTGTAATTCAGTAGCATTTAATTCTTGCTTAGTTCAGATATCATATGAAATGTCACTACAATTTGGTAGAGAAACAGCCTATCTTCCAAGAATACACTCACGGAGACGGAGTCAGAGCTTAGAGGAGTCTTTCGAATTTCTTTTTCTTCGAAAAGGATGAGTATGATCTCAGCAGTTGAGAGAAAAGAATAATGGAACATCTGGAAACCACAGAAAAGGACTGAGCAGAAATGGTGCTCACCAATATCAGCGACCTACAACACATGCTCCACCTTCGTTGCATCCAGATGGGACATGGCATGTGATATGTGTCATACTACTGATGAAGCAATCGCTTTCTTCCTTCTTATCAGCTGGCTCAAGAGGATCGAAAGACTTAGAAGACAATAATTTTGTCTTAAAATAAAAAATCTGGAGCGTCTAAATGACTGCTAAACGGAGAGCCATTAGCTTAATTCGTACCAAAGTGCGACACATGGAAACTAAATTTCTGTTGTGTCAGGTTGCTGAGAGTTGGTGCTGTTGACACATTTGTTTATTTCATTGCTTGGTTTATCTGTTCAAAAGGGGAGGGAATAAACCTTGGAGTAGCAGCCCATAAAATATGTACAGAAAAAAAAATGTGTCAACGAAAAAGGATTTGTGTGAAGAAAATGACTTCATTTCTTTGGAAATATCTTTAATTAGAAATATCTGGCATAAATGATTATCAGAGAAAGAAGACAAAGAATAAGGCACAAATAAAGCATGCAGGAACCAAAGGCATATAGAATACATATTAAAAAAAAGATGACCTAAGGTTATGAAGTTGATCTGTAATTTTCTAGAAACATGCTTAGTAACACAGAAGGAAAAAAATGAATGATGATATTAGAATAAACAAAGTTCATCAAAGATGTTTGTGGACAAATGATACTTTGAAGATAAAAGCGATATGTCATAAAAGAAGGAAAATACACTTATGGAAACTGTTAAAATACAAGCAGTACAAATTTAAAAATTATCATGTGTGTGATAAGGGATTTATACTTTTAAATCTAAGAATATGATTTATTTCCTTGGCAGATTAAATGATTAAGTAAATATGACTATATTAATGTAGTCTTAAAATGAAATAAATTCAGCATTTACTGTTACAATTCTTATTTAAGTAGCAATAAATAGACCTTTTATGTTTTGATAAGAGTACATTTTCTTATTCTGATAAAACTAAATTTAGAAATCAATTTTTAAAGATGCTTGTAATAAAAATAAGAAAGTGGAAGTGCTATGAAAGTACTTTTTAAAAAAGTCTTTCTTTTATTGGAAAGGCAGTTTTACAGAAAGGAGAGACACAGAGAAGAAGACCTTCCATTTGCAGCTTCACCCCCCAATGCCTCCGGAGATGAGCCAAGCTGAAGGCCGGGCCAGAACCAAGAGCCTCTTGGATTTCACGTGTGAGTACAGCCCAAGGCCTTAGGTTATACTTTGCTGCTTTCACAGGTTATCAACAGAGAGCTTCTTCAGAAGTTGAGTAGCTGGGACACAAATAGGTCCTCATCCGGGATACTGGCACTTGGAGGTGAAGGATTAGCCTTTTGAGCAACAACACCGGTCCCTGGAAGGATTTTTTTTCTTCAATTAATTAGCCTTTTAAAGATTTTGTAATGCAAAGTCCCTGAGAGAGAGCCACTCATACACACCTACGCACACACACAGCTCAAACCAGAAACCTGGAGTTTCTTTCAGGTTTCCCATGTTGGTGTAATTGTCAAAGCACTTTGACAATCTTCCACTGTGTTTGTAAGCCTATTAACAGAGAGCTGAATCAGAAATGGAGCATTTAGGTATTGAACTGGATCCCATGTAGAATACCCTTACTGCTCATGGAGGCCTACCTAAGCTGCTTTGTCAAAAGAAAGACACCCCAAAAAGTTTGTTGTATTGATTATGTGTAGGTGATTGAAATACAAATATTGACTCACTGGAAGCAGAAAAAGAAGGAAGGAGAAAAATGAGAAACTTTGATATATAATTATTTTAGTCTCTAGGATCATAGGCATATAGGTGCATTGTGTATTTCACAATATCCAAAGTATGTAACGCTGAAGAAAATAGGAATTCAAATTAGCAAGAAAATGTCTAAAGTTAAATAATTAAGTGAAAATAAATCAGAGAGCAAATATAGAAGATAAAAACAACGTTACAAAATATTCACAATTGATCAAAGCAGACAAGCAGACATAATGGACATGTTGCTGTCAGTTTGGACACCCCTTTCCTAGAGAGAGAAAGAGAGAGAGAGAGAGAGAAAGAGAGAGAGAGAGAGATTTGCTCTTGAGAACAACCAAAAGCAGGGAGAAGCTAGAGTTACATACTTCACACGGTACGCTCAATATCTTGGTGTGGCTTTATTAATTCCTAACACACATATATAGAGAACTTATTTACATTTAGCATATACTTACAAATTTTCAAGGATGCCACCATAATGTTTAGATTGTGAAAACAGCAAATTGTATGTTCTAGAACCTGAAAACAAAAGAGAAACAAAATTACTTCCATTTCAGAAGTAAAAATGAAATAGACATAGAATAAAACAACTGAAAAAATATCAGTCTGATTTTTCAGGTTCGATTTGCTCTGAAACACAGAGGCAAAAGTCAGCATCTTGAAGTAGAGGGAGGGGAAGGAGAAGAAGACAGGAGTGGGCAGAGAGACACTGAGCTCTCATTCACATCTCATCTTGCAATGTGTCATGAAGAATCAGTCTCTCTCAGCTGCCTGAGCTTAGGGATGAAACCTGGACATCTGCCTCAATTGGTCATCATGGGACATCATGTGTGACTATTAGAGTGTTCACAATCTACCTGACCACACCAGGTTGAAGATGTGGAGTGGCAGGGGTCTGATTCGCTGCTTGGAAGAAATTTAAGGAACAACAAAAAATACACTAATTTCTCACCAGCCTATGCATATCATTTCCTTAAGATCCAGATTTGTTCTCATTGGCATTTACCCCAAAGGACTGAGAATCTAAACCCACAGGAAGGCTGAATGTGAGCATTTATAGAAACTTATCCGTAATTGTCACATCTTCCACAGAAACACAGTGCCTTTCAGTAGAGAAATGGATAAATAAGCTGTAGTAAACTAGGCAATGAGCCACTACTTTGTGATAAAATGGAATGAAAACCAAGCCAAGAAAACATGAAAGAAATATAAATACACATTACTAAACGAAAAAAAAAAAAAAAAGAAACAACTTCGAACTTTGTCGTAGTCTGGAAAGGGCAGAACTACAGAGATATTAAAAATATCAGTCGTTTCCAGGAGTTGGGGGGAGGAAAGGATGAATAAATAGCACATGAAGGATTTTTGGGGCGCTAAAAGTAATTTATACAATCTAAGGATGAATGCATGTTCAAGCAAATAAAACTTATAACACCAAGACTGAGTCATATGGATTGTTGGCAATAATGATTTATTAATATAAGTAAATAGATTGTAGCTAGGATATAATTCTGGGATAGGGGATGTTTTGAATGGTATAGGTCATACATGGGGGAACAGAGAATATATACATAAATCTCCAGACTTTAGTTCAATTTTTCTTTTGATCTAAAACTGCTCTAAAAATAAGTGAATTATAATGAGAAGAATTTCACCTACTGAAATGATTGGACTGTGTTTGGGATGTCATTCAGTCCATGCTAATAAAGGAATGTAGTATAAGAAGTTAATATAGAACATAGAGCTGTTCCAAAGGATGTGACACAATGGCCACTTTTATATTTCATTTTAGCAAAATCTAAATTAGAATACAGGCAAAATTCTTTAAGTACATTAAGTACTCAAAGATTTAATTTATTGGCATCATGTGATCAAAACTTTATTATCCTAAAATTTCTTTTCTGAAAGACAAAGTTAATGAGTATCATCTGCCCATCAATAGGATATGGCTATTGTTTTATTTATTTATTTATTTGTTTATTTGTTTATTTATTGGAAAGGCAGATCTTACAGTGAGACAATGTTTTACATCCACTGATTCTCTCCCCAAGTGGCCACAGTGCTGGAACTAAGCCTATCTGAAGCCAGGAGCTTCTTGTGTGTTTTCCACATAGGTGCAGGGACCCAAATAATGAAGCCATCGTCCAATGCCTTCCCAGGCATATGGCAGGGAGCTGGGTCAGTAATGAAGCATACTGGATGTAAACTGGAAGCCATAAGAAATGACACTGTTGCAGATGGCAACGTATCCCATCAAACCACAACGTCAGGTTAATGTCAGTCAATTATTAAAGCTATCCTGGTTTATGTCAGTTATTGTTAAAGCTATCCTGTTGCGTTCTGTGTTGCCCTTCATTTTTTGAAGGTTTAGTTTAGTCCAAAATACAGTGTTACAGAAAAAGAGAAAGAGAGAGAGTTCTCTTGCATCCTCTGGGTCACTTCGCAAATGACAACAACCAGGGCTGGAACAGGGCAAGTTGGGAACTGGGGGTTAGAACTGCATCTCCTAAGAGGGTGTAGGGACATCTTCCAATGCTTTCCCAGGCCTGATGGCAGGGAGCTGGCTGTGATGCATGCTGGATGTGAACTGGCACCCATTAGAAAGGGCACTGTTGCACACGGTAGCTTATCCTCTTAAATTACAATGTCAGCCAAACGTGCCAGCTTTTGTCATGAGCAAATGCTAACAATACCCTCGTTATTATTTCTTTTTATTTATTGTACTATTGTTGTTATCATTATATGATACAGATCCATATGCTCTGTGATTTCTGTCACCTACTATCCAAATCCTGCCGCCATTGAATTCCCCTTTATTCTTACAAGAGTATAGTTCTTCATAAACAATCATTCATTGCTTTCCTTAGTTGAAAATATTTTTATGGTACTGCAAGATGCTTGCCTAAAATATAAAGACATTTTTCTAAACTATACACTTGAAAGTAGGAAAGAAATTACAATTTTTCCTCCAGTGAGGCAGATGTTGTACTGAATGAATAGGCATATTTTTCCATCACACACTTTAAATGATAATATTGGCTTAATCAACAACATACTGAGCCTAAAGGATAAACTCAATCTGTTGTAAGAAAAAGGGTAGAGTTTTATTTTCCTGTTTTTTTCATAATTGTAAGTAAATATAAAAGTAAATGATACATTCTTTCGTATGAGTTTGTGATGATTGTTTTTACTCATTTATATAGCACCTTTACATTCTAGGAACGCTTTAAAACAATTACAAGAAGATACCTATAATGATGATTACTTTTTTCCCAACCTCAAATATGGGCTTTTAAAAAAATTATTTTTATTTTGTATTGGAAAGGCAGATATACAGAGAGGAGAGACAGAGAGCAAGATCTTCTGTCCGATGATTCACTCCCCAAGCGGCCTCAACAGCTGGAGCTATGCTAATTAGAAGCTAGGAGACTCCTCCGGGTCTCCCACGCGGGTGCAGGTTCCCAAAGCTTTGGGCCATCCATGACTGCTTTCCGGGGCCACAGGCAGGGAGCTGGGAAGCAGGGCTGCTGGGATTGGAACCGCCACCCACATGGGATCCTGGTGCGCTCAAGGTGAGGACCTTAACTGCTACGCTATCGCGCTGGGCCCTCAAATATGGTCTTGCAAATAGAACTCAATTCAAGCTCACCAGTATCGTAAGCTAGATTGATGTAGTTATTCAAACACTTGAGCTAGAATATTATGACTCCATTCTTATATGCTAGGCCTTCGATTTGGAATGTGAACTCTAGAGACTAGAATATGTTCATTTCTTTTTTGGAATTACTTAAAATTCCTAAGTTGAACTCTGTTTATTATGGTTCATATTTTATATAATCTTAGTCTCATGTGTGTCAGACCACTACTATGCACCAGTACACATCTGCTAGATCTCTTACTTCTCCAGGAATTTTTAGTACTTTCATTCCATGCCTGGTCTATACTGTTTTAATCAACTCTGAACTTGAAAAAGTCCATGTGCAGAACCATTCCCGAGCAGGGACATGTCTGACATCACACTTCAGTGCTTCCCACAACGCTGAGGCTTCAGTCAGCAGGTGTGTCATTTACACACACCTAAAGAAAAATTCTAATTGATATATATAGTTTTTTAGTTCAGTTAAGTATTTTCATAGGCTGAAGTAGCATGATGCCGTTAATTCAAGATTTTTGCATCACACAGATGCTTTGTACAGTTATGTATCCAATTGTATGTCTGCAAATTTTATTCTTCTAAAAAAGGGCATTGACCCAACACATAGGTTACATGAATCCCCGTAAAAATTCCTCCAATCCAGACTGTCAAATTCTGTGTTGACTTTTGACACACTCCAACTTCTGTAAAACCACTTGCTCATTGCTCACTTCCTTAGCTCCAACTAGCTTGTGCTCCAACACACTCAGACCTTAGCATTGCTGCCACCACTTTTCACCTTTCTTCTCACTGGACACACAGAACACTAAAAGGATCTTTTATTTTACCTTCTTCATTCAGCTAAGCATTACTAACTGGTGTGTGTTTTCTTTTTGCTACCTCTGAAACAATACAACTGTATTTTTTCTCATCATTTATATACTTCGCCATATGGGTCTTCCTAAGTTTTTGTCACTTCAACGGTTTTCTTTTTTTCCTTCTTCATTCATGTGTGGATCTGTGATTCCTGTGCTATGTTATTTATGTCTATGATAGTAATTGTATCATATGTTATCCCTTACCAAAATTTGGAGAGAGATTCGTTTTCTATAAATATGTACAGTCAACCATCAACTTGTCATTTTTGTTTTCCTTGAATCCTTTCAAATGAAGACAAATTTGAATTTATCCAAAGGACATATATCTTTGCATATATGTTTGCATATACATATTTCTTTTCATAGTTAATAATACTGTTATCCATCCACAGAGCCAAATTATAAACTAGAAAATAATCTTTTTCTGGGTACTTTCTCAGATCCAGCTGTCACATAAACTAACTCCAACTTTCTAAATATTTATAAAATATGAAATATCTCTACTCCAATTTAACTTTGTTATCATGGCACCAAAACCCATTGTCTCTTTAATATAATTTCTCTTCTCCCAACATGCTTCCTATTCTTTTCATTCCTCAGTTGTCTTAAGTTCTGTATGTCTCTTTGAACTATATCTCATTCAGCTCAAGATCAGAGTTTCAGTTCATGTGTTTTCAGTTCTAGAGTGACTCTACACTAAATAAATGATAAGTGCAAAACCAACATACAGCCTACATATATGGAAGACAAATGAAGATACAAATACAATTAAGAAAGGTAAAAATGCAAACAATATGTAAATAAAGTAAGCTCCGAAATTGAAAGGAAGATCTTAATTGTATTTCATTTTGTGGTCGTAAGTAGAGCTAGTGTTTTATGGGATCATTTCTCTGCTATACTTACTAACATGACATTAATATTTAATCATTTTCTTAGTTAGTATATGTCTTTTACAAATATAGTGGCCTCAAACTTTTATCTTTAATTCTATTGTGACATGGGAGCTCATTGAACTCAGTTTAGTTGTATTTTTAATATTTTCAAAGGATTTGTTTATTTTTATTGGAAAGGCAGATATATAAGACAGAGGGATGTAGAACAATCCTCTGTCCATTCGTTCACTCCCCATGAACTGGCATTCATATGGAATCCATATGAAGATTTAGTGACCAGGCTATCATGCTGGGCACCTAATTGTATTTTTATTGGGAATTTACAATTAGCTATGAAGATTGGCAGTTATGACTTTCATATTTATTAGAAGTCTTGAGGAAATTATTTTACTATTATTTATCATTAAACTAAAATGATTAGAATCTTATAGAAATGAGAAATGCAATCACCAAGGATTATGTCATGTTTCACACTTAAGAAATTATAGCTATGTATTTTTAGTAATTTAAAAATTTATTTAAAATTTCCATATTTTACCTAACTCCAGTGAGATTGGCTTACATTCAGAACTCTACTAACAACAACTGCTGGAGTGGATATGGGGAGAGAGGTACACCGTTTCACTCTTGATGGCAGTGTAGGCTAATACAGCCACTATGGAAGTCAGTATGGAGAGTGCTAAGACAACTTAATATTCACCTAGTGCATGATCCAGCTATCCAACTTCTGAGACTATATCCGAAAGAAATGAAATCTTCATATGACAAAATGGCCTGTAATAGTATGCTTACAGCAACACAAACTGCAATAGCTAAGACATGGAAACAACTCAGATGTCCATCAAAATAGGAGTGGATTAAGACACCAACTTGCAATGAAATACTACTCAACCATTAAAAAGAACGAAGTTCTACCATTTGCAATGAAATGATCACAATTAAAAACCATTATGCTCAGTGAAATAAGCCAATTTCTAAAGGGCAAATGTCATATTTTCTCTCTGATATAAGGTGATATTCATGCAAAATACTAGGTAAATATATGTATAGGTAAATAGGCATGTACATATATTTAACTAGAGGAACTGTTTAATGGAGACTAGCATTGAGAAAATGAAACTCTTAAATATATCTTGACAATAGCTTGAAGAAATTTTTACCATTGTCTATGCCTAAAATGTCATGATACACTTAAATGGCAGAGTGCCGTACTTGTGATTATGCTGAAGGATTATACTACTGTAATAATACAAGGGAAAATAGCGGGAATGGAGAGGGTTGGAGGAGAAATCTCTGAGCCTAAGGAACAGTATTCTGAAAAATAAAAATGTAAAAAACACTCAATAATAAAATAAACAAAAAAGACCAAAAATAAAAATAAGAACTAGCTCTCTAATCCAAGCCCCCAGTGGCCTAATATCCTTCTACCATGCCTCCCTCCCAGACATCATAATTGTATTATTTCTCTGAATTTAATCCATTACCATTAATGTATTAATCAGGAGACTTATAGAACTTTTCTTGCACTGTTTTCCCCACAAAATAATGTGGTAACCCATGACATTTTTCTTTTTATATTAGTGCTGAAGCAATTATGTACCAAAAAATCATGTCATATCTCACCCCAACAAAGCACATTTTTTATCTGTATGTAAAAGGAAAGGAACATTTAGTGTTATTGATTCTCACAACCAAAACACATTCAGGTCCAAGTTGAAAGTCTGGTTCTCAATTGAAGACATCCCTCGAGAGGGACAGAGAATTGTGAAGTGACTTTCCATTTCTCCTCTGAATTCTCAAGTTCTTGAAAGCTTTAGGGAACACAAATACACAAACAAAAATTTTTTTCTCAACCTTTAAGGCTATGACTTTTTAATTATTTGTATTTGCAAAAATGAGAGGAGATAAAGTATTTCTATTTCTCAAATCCTTTTTTCTTGTCCATCAATCGTTTAATTTTGTTAGTTAAGAATGGAATGTGGATGTCTACACATAAATTATGCTTACTGTGTTCTAAAATGGTTAACACAATTCAGACTAATATTAAAATTGATTAAAACCACTCTAAAATCACATGGTTATCTTTATGTCAGAAAGCTAAACTTCCTAAAAATGCCCACACTTACTGCCAGACAATGCTCTAGGTCACTGGAGGATGCAGGGAATATAAATTGAATGAACTATTTTGCTTGTACAATAAAGATCGACTGGTTCCTCCTTAATACAAATAGTATAATTATTTTCCTGTGTTCAGATATTTTTATGCATTATTGTAATGAAGAGCTAATAACATTTAGTGTGAAAGCTGACAGTGGATGAATGGATTAAATTAGATAATTACCAGCTATCAGTCACTTCAAAAATTGGCCAGAACTAAAAAAATAAAAAAATAAAAAAAAAAATAACCAGCCACTTATGAACCTAGAAGTGTTTAAGTGTAAAGATATCCAGGAATCACATATTTGCCTAAAAAGTGAAAAAATTCTACTAAGTTAAGGAATTCAACTATTAGGATAGCACTTAACCATAATGAGGATTTTCAAACCCACTGCTCAATACCAATTCTTAGAAAACAACATATTTGGATAACAACTGTGATTTTGTAAATTCATTAGCTGTTTGTAAATTAGATAACCAGCTTTCCTAAATCAGCATGCAGATTAAACATATATGTTTATGTGATGTCAATATTCTTCTTTCATGTTAAACAGTTATTCTGATTTTCAGCTGGGTATGTTTTTCTATTTCTGTCACTGATACTTACATATCTATATTTCTATCACTACTGTCTATATTTCTAGTTGTGCTGGTTATATCTTAGCGCTGCTGATTACACAGATGGGGGCATTTGAAGTTTCCACTAAAATAATTAGCTCCTTAATGTCTTTATTTCCTCTATCATCCTCTCTATGACATGTTCTGATTTTTAAAAAAATAAACATATTACTATTAATAAGGATATGATTAAGTGCTTCCTTCTATCATGTAAATAAGAAAGTTGTTGGTTAAAGGATTTTGGGCTTATATATGTTCATATATGTATGTGATCAACATATTATGAAACATATTAAAAGAAAGTTTTAAACGCTATTATTTTAATGGTTTTAAGTAGTGACTTTTGTCACTATTTCAGTATGTAATAGAACAAAAATGTGTTACAAGAATAGGAAGAAGTGCTATGCTGCTCGTCTAATAATGAGTTTCCCTGTTCACTTTAATCTGGATTTAGTAACGTCTTAAATGTAAATTTCAAAGAGTTCCTTTTTGCTATACAGATTGTGTTCTGTTCATCAAAACCACAATTACTTGATTAAAAATGACTTCAACTCCACTATGCATCAGGGCCAAAGAATAAAATCTGAGAATGCGTCATTTATTAAAGAAAACAACACAATGCTGTTTCTGTTCACAGGGAATGTGTATAAGTTACAGATGATGAGGTCAGTTCTCTCTTTTTGAAGGGATGTAAGTTCAGTTCTATGGGATACTCAGTTTCACTATTTTCTATATTTAGTCCTTGATTTTCCTCTAAGGAAATCACTTTATGTCTCAAATAACATCTGTATAAGGAGGTATAGTAGCATTTATAATATATCAAGTAATATGGTAAATAATTTTAATTAGTTCAGCTTTAACTATTTCAATAGTCAGGTGAAGTAAAAATCAATTCTTTAACAAAATCATTTTCATTTATGCTGTTTTCCATGAGATATTTATTTGAGGTAGTACAGAATCAGGGCTATAGTGTAAATTTCTATTAAGCTACATATATTAAAGCATTACAAATTCCAGTGTCTTATCCTGGATGATCCTAGCACAAAAATCCAAAACAGGGAAGACAGACTACCGTGTTGAAATTGCATATGCTTTTTCTCAGCACTGAATTCCATTTTCTAGGTGTTAATACATAGGATTCTTAAATGCCTGTAAAATGCAATGGGATGGCTGAAATGTCTATGAAAAATGAAAGAAAGTACAGTTTTTAAAAAGTGTTAACCAGTATATATTTTGAAAGACGAATGAGCAAAAACATGAGAAAAACAGAAAGAAAGAAAGAGAGAGAAAGAAAGAAAAAAAGAAAGAAAGAAAGAAAGAAAGAAAGGAAGGAAGAAAGAAAGAAAGAAAGAAAGAAAGAAAGAAAGAAAGAAAGAAAGAAAGAAAGAAAGAAAGAAAGAAAGAAAGAAAGAAAGAAAGAAAGAAAAAGAAAAAAAGAAAGGCCTGGCATGGTAACCTAGCGGCTAAAGTCCTTGCTTTGAAAGCTGGGATCCCATAGGGACACCAGTTTGTTTCCAGGCTTCTCTACATCACATTCATCTCCCTGCTTCTGGCCTGGGAAAGCAGAAAAAGATGGCCCAAATCTTTGGGACCTTGCACCAATTGCTGAGAAGAAGATCCTGGCTCTTGGCTTGGGATTGGCTGAGTTCCAGCTCTTATAGCTATTTGGGAAATGAACTTGCAGATGGAAGATCATTCTCTATTTCCTTGTCTCTGTAGATCTGCCTTTACAATAAAAAATAAATCAATGTTAAAAAAAAAAGTACACATGGGGATGATGGTCTAGCATAGAGAGCTAAGCTTACACCTGCAGCACCAGCATCCATATGGGTATTAATTCAGGCACTGCCTGCTCTTTAAAAGTGAAAACATGCCTTTTCCCCCCCCTTTTGATATCACAGAGTAAATGATATGCTGAAGGTTTGCCCAGGGAATGTATCTAAGCAACCATTTGAAGGTTAAGGCCATCTCTAGAGGAAGGGGTAACTCATTGTTGTTCAATTAAAGAATAAAACAAAACAAAACAAACAAACAAAAAACCACCAGACTAGGAATCACTAAGGAATATAGACAATATAGGAGAGGTAAAGGGGAAATAAGAGAGAGAGTTGTTCTCTGATAAAGTCTGAAAAAAATATAAATTCAATTTACTTTGAAAGGATATTCCACGGTCACTTGACTTCATGTTTAAATTGGCTGGCTTCCTAAAACTCATATCCAAGTAATTGATTTTGAATGTCTTCAGCTCTGCTTTCAATCCCGTGTATTGCTATTGTGCAATCTGAGAGATGGCAGTTGAAGGCATGGAGAAGACTTCTCTGTAGTTCTTGATTCTTGCTTTTCACCTGAACAAATCCTAGACATTGGATTTGGGAAGCGATTCAACAGATGGAAGATCTTTCCATGTCTGTCACTCTGTCTCTGCCTTCCAGACAAGTGGAATAATCAAGGAAATGAATAAGTAATTAAGTAATTAAGTAAACAGTACATAACAGTACATTTTCACCAAAGTCCAAGTCTTTCTTACAGGGTCTCTGAGATCCAAGTGATATTGCATCTGAGTGGAGAAAAGCTGTTTATGAAAAAAAAAAAAAAGAAATGTATTGATTATTCTCCCGGCCCTTCTGGGAATAAACAGGTGTTTAGTCAACTGAAACTACTTTGACACAATTCCAAAATAATTGTTCTGGTATAAAACAAAGGGAATATAGTCCTCTTCCCAACACTTCTCTGTCTAAAACTGATTGTGACATCCACGTATGACAAGCCCCTTAGGCCCAAGACAAAGTGCTGTGCCTCAAGTGACAGCACCGCTAGTTCAAAGATACAGAGCATCGTCTCGATTTGGAGTTGCTTACAAGTCAAACTGTCCAGTCTCCAGACATTTTTATCAGAAAGGTTAAATAAGCCACTATTGACCCAATACTGTGGGTTTTCTTTTATATACAGCTGTATTTAATTAGTAAACTTCTTTGAAAACACAGAACTGTTTTATAAGTACGGCTGTTTAATTTCTAAGTAAATTAAAGTTAATGAAGTGTTAGTAATAAATGGTTATTATCTTTCCAATTATGTGCCAATGACTTTAAAACTGGAGAGGGTTGTTAAAACGTTAGTTTTGTTTCATTTTTAGTAACACTTATTTTCATTGTGAATTTATTTACTCTATAAATTAGGTCTGTAAATAAAAGTGTACCTTAAATAGACATACATTTCAAGACATGAGACAAACTGCTGCCAAATCTGAATTAACAAAAATTGAGTACCATTAAGATTTCTTGAAACAATTATTTCCCAGTCTTTTCTCTAAAATCATTTGCCATGGCTTGTGTTGTGTACAATTACCTTCTGCTGTTGCTCAGTATTGCTGCACAAACTCTTCATTGTGATGGCAAAACCTGTTGCTGCTTCCATGAGGCTTTATAATAGAAAATATGAAACATATACATTTTCAGGAGGATATCTACCATGGCAATTCAAACAATTAATTAGTAACTGAATTTGAATCAATTAGCTTGCCATAGTAATAATATGGAGAAATATTGATGGCAGTTATAACACTGAACCTTTTTATTGCTCAAAGATTCAGAACACTACCAAGGAAACTACGTAATTGTGAGGAGAAGAGGTGTGAAATGTTGGGGAGTATATTTCAAAAAAACATGGAAACATTTTCCTTTTGAATCCTGGTTGCCTTGAATCTTGAAGATTTTGAAAGCATGTTTACTTAGCCTTCTTTCTTACTTTCTTGGAAAAAAAAAAGGCAAGTGAAAAAAATCTCACACTTTAGCTGTTGCTACTGCAGTTGTATTAAAATTGTGGTGCTGGTTCTAACAAATATGTAAATATTAAAGTCATTTGAAAGAATTGCCCAAAATAGTTCAGAAAATTATTTCTATTTCACTGCATAAACTTGAGATTAATATAGGCATGGTTATACACATACTCTTCCATAAAAATTTAATGACAAAAATAATTCTGCATCTTACATATAATGTTCTGTACAAATTGCAAATGCAAGAAGCAATTCTGGAAGTCGAGGAGGTAAAATTATAGCACTGTATTTAAAACTTTCCTACCATAATTCATGTAGAAATAATATGTAACTGAGAGGGAAGCTATCTTCTCCGTTTTCAAGTTTGCATAAAGAAAGAAAATGGAAATACGGAGCAATACCAGAAAATAACTTGCTTGTAAAATGTACAACAGACTAATTTAAATTCATGTAGTTTTATATTGCATGAAGATGACTACTTGTATGAAGTGACAGTTTCAATTTTCCTACCAGGATTATCAGATTTTTAATATTACTTTCTTTAAAGGTAAGTTAATAAAGTAATGCCAATAACACCAAATGGTATATTCCAAAGAGTATTATGACAACAGAAACAGAAATGCCAAGTAAGCCATTGGCTCTTTTATTTTTGTAAATTTCATTTTTTAGTAATGATTACATGGTTGATCAGGATGGGAAGGGTTGGGGTTTAGGAAAACCTGGATGAACTCATTGCTTCCAAATTTGCCATTTCTTCTTGTTGTTCACGGGAGAAGGGGAGAGACAAAGGGGGAAACCACTCACAACTTTCCACACATCCCAGTACCCGGGGATGAGGAACCACTAGAGACTCAATGTGTACATAATCTGAGGGTTCTGTCTACATGGTTTCGATAGTTCTGAAATGCTGCTGCTGCTGTCACCCTCTCAATGACCAATGGCTCCATTCACCAAGATATTTTTACTGTCTTCGTTTGTTTGGGTTAGTTGTCCAATTTATTCTGTTCTCCTTCTTGTGCTACAGCACCAAATGTGCTGCCGTATTCTTCTTTTACAACAGGGCCATGTCCACTGCTCCAGCTTTTTCTTTAAGAAGGACATGTTTTTGCAACTGAATCCAAGCACCTGGGCCAGGTGTCCCAAGCATCACCGAATCTCCCATCCCTGGGACTCAGCAACCCAAAATCCACCTATTAGGTGGGCCCCAGGCTCCAGGCCAGGCCAACTGAGCCCCACCAGATCCCCCATCCCTGGGGTGTATAAAATCAGCACCCACCTAGAAGGTGGTCCCTAGGATCTGGGACAACTGACCGAAATCCCATCAGGTTCCCCGTCCCTAGGGCTCAGGAACCCAGCCCCCACTGCACAGGTGGGCTCCAGTGTCACTGTCCTGCAGTGATGGACTTGGTGCACGGAGCTGACTAACTTGTAATTGCCTTTGGTGACTATTTGTGTCCATTTCTTTCAGGTATAAAAGGTTACTACTATCAGTAACCAAAATATTTTTTGCATCATCATTTTCTCTGCAAATTTCTATGTGTTGCCACAATTGATGAGAGTTGCTATTTAAAAGTAGGAAATTTGAAAAAAAGAAGATTCTCTTAAATTCATAAAGAAAAAAAAAAAACACTTGAAAGTTCCAGTAAAGTGTGCCCCGTTTCAGCCATTTCTCTTTACATGGGTAGGAGTAGATAACTACATAATTGTTTTGACCAAAAGCCTATTGTAGGTAGAAGCTACTGTTGGAAGTCTACATACAATAGCAGACAATGGTTTCAGCAGAGTAATGGAGGCAAAAATCACATATATTACACACATTTCAAGTAGACCAACTGCATGAAACTTGTAAATGGGAAGGGGCTGTATCATTTGTGAAAATGATGAACTCCAAAATAACTACTGATATCTCTAAGATTATAGCAACTTTGCAAATTTCAAGCCAAAGGTGATAGAATTCTATTAATTTAGGAAAAGTTTCTGGATGAGAGTTTTTGCAATACAAGAAGACTTATTGAAAATATCACTAGGAAATAAAATGCCGAGCAACCTGCAATAGTGGCACATAAATATTTTTTTTTCTTTTTTAAAATTTATTTTATTATTTCATGATACACTTCCATAGGTTCTGTGATTTCTCTTTGCCTCTCCCTAAATCCGCCTCTGACGGATTTCCCCTATAATAGTATAATCCTTCAGAAAGAGTCATAAATGGATCATTCTGCTCTTTAAGTTTATACAGACATTGTAGGTGTGGACAATGGCAGAGACTCCAACATCCTATTGTCAAGATATATTTAACAGTTGCATTGGATTGGGAGTCCATCTTTGATTTGTAAGTAGTGATGCACACTGCACTATATCTTCACATCTGGACATGATAGTCTCTATTACACAGTTACTATACATCCTCATAGATAAAAGCCAAAAAACAAATCAACAACAAAAAGAAAAATAGAAAATTTACAACATGAAATTAAATAATATGCTACTGAATGACCAAAGAAATTAATAAAGCATTTTTTAAAGAAATGAAAATAAAACCAAAAATATCAAAATCCATAAAATGTAAAAAAAAGTGTTGAAAAAGCTATTGATATTGTATTTTGTATGTAGGTTAGCTTATATCAGAGAAAGCATATTATATTTGTATATTTTAGAGTGACTTATTTCACTGAGCATAATGGTCTCTAGTTGGGACCACTTTCATTTAATGGCTGAGTAGTATTCCATGGAGTAGTTGTACCACAGTTTCTTTAACCATTCCTCTTTGGATGAGCAGCTGGGTTGTTTCTATGTCTTTGCTGTTGGAGATTTTGCTGCCTTAAACACAGGATTACATATCCCTTTCTCCTAGGCAGATTTCTTTCTTTTGGATATATTCCCAGCAGTGGGATAGTTGTGATGTGCAGGGTTTGTTTTCAGTTCCGGTAGCAATCGCCATACCGACTTTTGCAGTGGTTGTACTAGGCTACACTCTTACCAACGGTAAAGGAGAGTATCTTTATCTTCATACCCCCACCAGCAGGTGTTGCTAATATACATATGCATGTACATATACATATATATTTTTAAGGGGAATCTACAAATTAGTAAGCCAGAGTGTGAATCAAGCTATCTATAAGAAATACCTATTAAAGTAAGAGCTAAATGTTTCCCCATTCAAACTGGAAAAACACACAAAATAATGGTATACTAAATGTTAATATATACATATTCATTTATTATCTTTGATATACATATTGAAACACCATTTGTAAAAAAAAATAAGAAATAAGAATTTCTTTAAAAAAACAACATAAGAATACTCATTCCAGATTTAATATGGGCTTTAGTGCACATTGAACCTCTGATGTCTTATAAATCAACAGATTTCTGATGGTTCACTCTTCGGAAGGCCTCAAGCGAAAGCCAAGTGCTAGGAGCTTCCTCTGGGTTTTAGGGTGGCAGGGGCCCAAATATTTGTGCCATTTTCTGGTGATTTTACAGGCCATTAGCAGATGGCTGGATTGGAAGTAGAGAGCTGAAGCTCAAACTGTCTCCCATATGAAATTGTGATGCCACAAGCAGCAGCTTTCCCTTAGTGCTGGCCCCTGAAAGAAGACTTTCAACCATATGCCACTGCTTCCCCTGGTTAAAAAAGGCAGAAAACTTTATCTGAGATAAACAAAGTCCAAAGAAATTTCACAATGGAGCATAAAAAGATGTAAGAAGTAAAATATACAATGTATAAGCAAATTATTGTGAAAGAATGAGAAAATCAGAGGCCCATTGAAATGTATTTCGTAAGAACAGGATAGAAGAAATGATCAAATGTCATTTTGGTAAGTAAGTTAGGGCTTTTAGGAAACTTAAAGGAAAACCCTTCTCCTTAGCTTCAATTAGAAGGATAGTAGAACCGATGAAAGAACTACACAAGCCTGGTCATGAACCTGAGGAAATCTCACAGGGAGATGGCCGGAAATCAAGGGACAACCTAAGATTCCTTTACTCTGTTTTAATATTATTTCAAAAGGAGGTTTGGGAAAATATTTTTCACAGTGAGAAGTTATCAAATTTTGTAAAACAGAGGAGATTGATGTCCTTATAACTAGACTTTAAAGTTAAAGTCCTCCTGGGCCCAGCACCATGGCCTAGCGAATGAAGTCCTTGCCTTGAACGTGTGGGGATCCCATATGGACGCCAGTATGCATTATCATGTTTAGGAGCCAGGGCTGGGGGCAAGCCTGGCAGGGTTATTGGGAAGTCTCTCCAACTCTACTGTAGCATCCATTGGTTTGCAAAAGAGATGAGACTGCAGACAGAAATGACCTAGCAACTACAACTGTGTGTGTGTGTGTGTGTGTGTGTGTGTGTGTGTGTGTGTGTGTGTGTGTGTGTGTAGGCTGATGTGGGTGATTAGCTGAGCTGGACCCCATTCTGGCTAGCACACACAGGAGTCAGGAATAGGTTACCTCAGATAAGGCTTCTTTGGGGACACACCTAACTGAGCCACTAGACTCAGAATTCCAACCATAGGGAAAATCACAGAATTTGTGTTCTGACCGTGGAGTGCTTGTATCAGAACTGGGCCTCCTCAGTTGCTGAAAACAGTACAGTGAATGGCATGCCCACATGCACACGGGGAATACGGAAGTTCACCGGGATCTGCAGAAAACATCTATTACCATAGCAGAGGATGGAAAGTGGAACAAATTGAACATCTGGCCCAGCCAAGTGTTGACAGCAAGCATCTGAACAAACGGAGACTCTAAGGTGGGCTATGTTAGCCAGTTGACTTTGGAAGGATTTCCTCATCCTTGGAGCAATGAACTCTACAACATTCTAGAACTATTGAAACCACTTGAACAGAATCCTCTGGGCATACTCCACATCAGAGACCTTGGGATGACATTGGGTAGCCTTTCGTTATCTACCGTACTGATGCGGTTAGGATGTTGAAGTATGTCTTCTCCCCTTCTCTCCCCACTTCCCCCATATACAAGAAGAAAACAAAAATTAGAAACAATGATCTCAGCCACTTTCCCTTATTCTTTAACCTTCCCACCTTAGTCAGTGATTTCCATGGGCCTGAATCCTTTTCAACTACGTAAACATCATCAAGGATAAAATAAAAATAAAAGACTCCTCTGTTTTAAGTAAGCCTAAACTTTTTATTTTTGATTGGAAAGCTAGATATACAGAGAGGAGAGACAGAGAGGAAGATATTTCACCCAGTGATTCACTTCCCAAGTGGCCTCAACAGCTGGAGTTGCGCCAATCCTAAGCCAGGAACCAGGTGCTGCTTCTAGGTCTCCCACATGCATGCAGGAACCCAAGGCTTTGGGCCATCCACGGCTGCTTTTCCAGGCCACAAGCACGGAGCTGAATGGGAAGCAGGCTGCCAGGATTAGAACATGCCCATATGGGATCCCATTATGTGAAAAGCGAGGAAAACTTTAGCTACTAGGCTACTGCACCAGGCACCCCCTTTAAAAATAAGCGTAAACTTAAAGCCATGATGAAGTCTTTGATTTTACAGTATAGTTTTCTCATATCTACCAATTCTCCAAGCGTATCTCTTGTATTGTCTGTCATCCTGTGGAACCATAACTCAGGCAATACATTGGCTTTTCGTTCTTAAACTTCTTCTCCCAGTATGAAATGCGTATCTTATGACTCCAGGTTGAACTCCAGCATTATTTCCAAAGGAGATTCCTCCCCCCCTTTTTTTACCACCCACCTATGCCTGTACATTTAATTGTGATTGTACAGCCTTATTAAGTGATCCAGAGACTTCTGCATTCTGTAGTTGGCTGATGCTTAGTATTTATAATAATGATGGGCACAAGATGCTTAGCGCTGCCAGGGGAGGAAGCTGTGAGGAAGCAGAGGGAAACTTGATGCATGATCCTTTCACCAGTTCATTTTAGTTTGAATCCAAATTCTCTCCGTCTTTTATATTCAGATAATAGGAATGTAACATAGTGGTTTGTTGGGCTGAAGAGTTAGGGAGGCTCCTAAAAGAATTCCTGGTTAATTAAAACAATTTTAAGAAGGTGTTACAGATCCATAAAACTTGACACCCAACTGGCTATGTTATGAGCCAATCACTGACACCATTATAATAGAGGGGAGTATGCATTTATTTTTGCAAATTCAGAGCAAGAACTTTGGAGCTATCCTTTAATGCTCAAGTCCCTGGAGGTTTGAAGATAAGGGATCTTAAAAACTGAATTCAATGTGTCTGTGATGAGCTCATCTGTGGGTTTATGGTTGTTCTACAAGACTCATGTTTCTCATTTACTTGATTAGTGACAAGAAGTCTGCTTGTTCTACTGGGAAATTTCATGTAGGAAAACTGGGCTCAGCCAGTGTGGAAGGTCTGTAAGTGGCTGTTACATTGTTTGTTCAGGAACTGGTGTTTCTACAAATGGAATGCATAAGAGTAGACCTGAAATCAAGATGTTACCCAGAAGGGAGATAAACAGTCATGAATGTTTGGATCTTGTACCCCAACTGGACCTAACATCTCATTGCTACCAATTCAGTGAGCTAGTCTCTAGTATGAAGTTTAATTATAATCATCAAAACAGAAAAAAAAAGAGACTTTAAGCTATGTGAGACAAAATGATAGATAAGGGCTTGAGATTAGTATTTGCATCTAAAGTACTTTAAAGAGGCTTGGATTTCCTGGGTTTTGTTTGTCTGTTTTTTTGCGGGGGGGGGGGTGGTTATAATTTCTTACCACTGTGAACAGAGAGGAAATATGAGAAGAACATATCACCTTACTGTTTCCTTACCTCAGCAAGCTCAGCAGAGAATATGGTTGGTCTTTTTCCCTATGGGTACAATGAAGATTTGTTGATTTATTATGATGAAAATTTAAGCACAATGTTGCTTTGCCTGGGATTATAAATTAATGGTATCAGTAAACAAACATAGTAGATAGTAGATTTTGACAAATAATTGTTATCTAACAGCTTTGTTAAAAAAAAAAAAAAGCTGCAATACACTCATTAGCCAAACATTTGTTGCAGCTGTTACCAGCAAGCTGCACTAAGGAGACAGCCTCAGTTCTTGTCTCACACTGAAGAATTCCCATTAGACAAATCAATGAGCAAAGCAGAATTTATTTAAGTCAGAAACTTTCTGCCACAGCATCAAAGAGGGGGATCCAAGAGATACAGACCCCCCAAATCTAATTGAAGTGGAGTCTTTCAAGCATAATTTTGAAGAAAAGAAAATGGAATTATAGGTGTCAGAAGGTGTGGACAAAATAAACCAAAGAGCCAGAATTGTAATCCTGCCTCGCTTGCTCAAAACCAAAAGTAATCAGCAGGGCGTTTGGTAACTTTCTGTTCTCATGATACACTGAAATCTCAGGAGTGTGGAGTCACTGTCTCCTTGCTATTCCCATGATAGAAATAGTAATTCAGGAAGAGATTGTCCTTCTACAGGAAGCTTCAGGGCAGAAACAAGTATCTTGCACACTTTAAAGAGTTACCCCCATTTCTCATTCCAACAAGATGCTACCCTCACTGACTAGTACAACATCAGTCACACAGCAACAGACACTGCACGGTGCAGAGGGCAACAAAATATGGAATGCCCTAGGGGGAAAATTGTATTTTGCTAGTCGAATTTTCATTTAAAGAACACATTTAAAGAAACATAGGAGTCTATATTTACTTAAACATGTAAACACAGTTTAAAGTTACATTCTATTTATAAAGCAGTATATTATCCTGGGAAATTACTCCAATAAATTTTTAAAAATGACCTTTAATAATAGATATTTAAAAAAAATACTTCCTAGGAAAAGAATATTACCCTGCAGGCTGCAAAGTATTCAGAGACATTTTAAAACATATTTTTTAAGATTTATTTTAAAGATTTATTTATTGTTATTGGAAATTCAGATATACAGAGAGAAGGAGAGTCAGAGAGGAAGAACTTCTGCCCACTGATTCACTCCCCAAGTGGCTTCAACAGCCAGAACTGAGGCAATTCGAAATCAGGTGCCAGAGGTCTCTTATGGGTTTATCATGTGGGTGCAGGGTCCCAAGGCTTTGGGCTGTCCTTGACTACTTTCCCAGATCGCAAGCCTGGAGCTGGATGGGAAATGGGGCTGCCAGGATTAGAACTGGTACCCATATTAGATCCCAGTGCATGCAAGGTAAGGACTTTAGCCTCTAGGCTACTGAGGCAGGCCCCATATTTTTAAGATTTGCAATTGTTTTTACGACATTTGAAAGGCAGAGCTACAGACATAATGAAAGACAGCATGAGAGCAAAAATAAGAGAACGATTTTGTATCCACTGGTTCACTCCCCAAATGGCCAGAATGGTCTGGAAAAAGGCCTATTCAAAGCCAAGATCCAGGAGTTTCTTCTGAATCTCCCACATAGGTGCAGGCTCCCCTTGCTGCTTTCCCAGTCCATAAGCAGAAGTGAGCAGTTGGTATTGAAACTGGAACTCATATGGAATCCTGGCACAGTGGGCTAAAGGTTAACTTATGCCACTTTGCCAGCCTCTGAAACAAAGTTTTTTTTTTTTTTAAGATTTACTTGTTTTAATTGTGAAGTCAGATATGCAGAGAGGAAGAGAGACAGAGAGGAAGATGTTCCATCTGATGATTCACTCCCCAAGTGACTGCAACAGCTGGTGCCAGAAGCCAGGAACTTCCTCCAGGTCGCCCATGCGGGTGCAGGGTCCCAAAGCTTTGGGCCATCCTCAACTGCTTTCCCAGATCACAAGCAGGGAGCTGGATGGGAAGTGGAGCTACTGGGATTAGAACCTGTATCCCAGTGCTTTCAAGGCAATAACTTTAGCTGCTAGACCATTGTGCTTGGCCCTGAAACAAAGTTTTGATATGAAGATATTATTGAATGGAAGTAGTAAAACCAAACCAAAAATCAGAATAACTTGTATCTGTTTGGGCTTTATTAGTTGGCAATTCTTTTAAAAATATATTTATTTATTGGGAATTAGAGTTACAGTATGAGAGGTTGAGGCCCAAAGAGAATCTTTTTCATGCTGGTTCACCTCCTTGATGGCCGCAGTGGCTAGGATTGGGACACGTGCCTGGAGCTTCATCCTCCCATTTGGGTGTAAGGAGAATTTCAACCATCTTCTGCTGTTTTTCCAGGCAGTAACCTGGGAAAGGAATTGAAAGTAGACCATCCATATGGGATGTTGTTGTAGATGGTAGCCTTACCTAGTATGCCATATCTCCATGCCTTCACTGGGGATTCTGTTTTTTTGGGGGGCGGAGGCATTCTTAAGAAGAGAAATAATTTAGTAATGATTAGCAAAATGTTGTGAGTTACAATGTATTGGCTTTATTTAAAAAGTGAGAGGTCTCTTTGATCCCTTTCAACGCACCACATTTCATTTCCTTCTGTGTTAGCACTGTAGCCTGATGATTTTGAACCAAATATTTGCTGAAAATTATATCCTTTACTTGTTTCTAGAGACTACTCTATTATTTCTTCTGTCTCTTTGGCAATGATTTCAATGGATAGTTTTAACGGTTTTAAACCTCTACATATAAAATTTCTCCCTATACATTCCATTGCTTGACAAGATGTTTTAATACAAGTTTAATCCCATCAAATATTTGTGGTTCAATAGCAATAGAAACTTAGAGAAAACAGATTTAAGCCAATTTGAATGAAATTCTTCATGTAGACACCTGTGAAACAGCTACATTTTGAAACATCAAAAGACATGCTTCCAAAGGAAGCAACATTCTGACATAAGTTCATGAATTAATGTGTTAACTTTATGAAATCATTATGAAATGTATATACTCCCCAAAAAAATCAGCAGTGTATGCAAATTTTCCAAATTAAGTAGAACATTTTAAAATGCTCCATGGCTCCAGTATTTTACATAATTATTAAGCTGATCATATTAGATATCTTATCTTGTCTACCAAATTAGAAGATAAACTATGGGACTCAAAATAGAGTTATAAAGATAAATTTTTAGGAAGTACACACATTGTAAATTGGCACTTTTCTCTAATTTTTGAGAGATATTTAGCATTAAAGATTGTGCTCTGTTGGGCAAATCATTACATTTTTAGCTTATATTATTAAGTTATCACAGTTGTATTGTTGAGCATAATATAAAGGTTGTCAAGAATTCTTAATAGTAATGAAGCATTAAATCTAATACACAAAAAGAAGTAGCCAGCCATACGAAAAATAGCACTGTTACATTGGAAAGCAATATAAATGGGATAATTTATTTTGTGAAAGTACTGATAATGATATAATGAAAAATAAAAGAAGCTTCTTAAAGTAAAATGACACCTTAATTTAATATGCATATTGACATGAATATGCAGAAAATAAAATGCCTATGTACATGAAAGTGATAACAATGATTTCTGTATGAGTAGAACAGAGGTGGTTTTATATTTCTTCTTTTTGATAATCTGCATATCTCTCATTCTCTCTAATGGACATGAGATTTCTGATAATCTGTTAAAATGTATCCATTACATTCAACAACACAATGATTTACTTCTCACAATCACTGAAATAAAGTCTTAGAAACATTTGAATACCTTACATTAGCTAGGATAAGAACTGACAGTAAAATAAGGTGAAAGATATCATTCTTGCACATAAGCTATATGTACATATTAACAGAAAACTTATTGTAGTAATATTACATTAGTGGGCAGACATTAGATTAAACCAAGAGCTTTGGAAAACATTTCCAAGGGAATTTTATCTGCGTTAGGATTTAATGGTACAAAGTTCCTGAGTATATAGAATAGAAAAATCATTCTAGGCTAAAAACTTTATGAAAAGAGACAGGAGTAATGAAATGGAACTCGTATGTACAAATACTGGAAGTTTCTTATAAAAACAGAAAATAGAAAAGTAGTAACTAATGGAGAGTAAGACTTCAGAGTTCCCTGAAGACAAGATTGTAGTGATTCTTATAAATTTGATAAGAAATTGGAATTGCACTCTCTTATGGAAAATAATATTTAAGCAACAGAAAATGCTAGTTTAGTGTGTCTCTGAGTCTGCTTGTTCTATCCAAATTGTATTTTCTGAAGAATTAATTTAAATATACAGTATATCTTCTCTCCAGAGCCTTGCTATAACAGGTTGAGGTTGTTCCTCAAATGTGTATATTTGTGGACAAGAGTGCCAGCATGGCTCTAGCTGTGAACTTCGCTTGACTGGGTTCCATCTCAGTCATGTTCATTTCTAGTTACCTCATCCTAATGTAAGAATCCCCAGATGATTGCATTTCAAAATCTTTTTATCTGTGTTCTACCCATGTTTTCCCTCCAAACGCATGAAATGAGGTTTCCTTATGTTTCATCAATGTCATTTATATATTCATTAATTTTTGCTGAAGTATTAAAAATAATAACTCATCTGATTCATTTTCTAGGTAGACAACTTTGCATTTAGTTCTGTAATATAGGGTGAGATATCCATCAGTTTTTCTCATATGCTGTAAGTGTTACTTAGTCTTTACTCATTATTTTTTTATTTTAAGTGAGAAACCTAGTTTTCTATTAATATTTATA
The DNA here is from genome assembly GCF_017591425.1 of Ochotona curzoniae. Lineage (NCBI taxonomy): Eukaryota > Metazoa > Chordata > Mammalia > Lagomorpha > Ochotonidae > Ochotona > Ochotona curzoniae. The sequence continues at coordinate 33,111,945 of NW_024466502.1, read as the reverse complement.
AATAGAACTTGTGAACATATAAAATCTTATGTACTCTATTTTTCAGAAAATTTGGGGCTTTATTTTTTCCCACCTCCCCCCCCCATTTGTAGCATTGGAATATGAGTAGAGAAATATGTCAGAGGCCAAAAATGGGGAAAAATTAAAGAGAATTTTTAATTTGCATAACGCACCTAAAGTATAAGCTTTCATTCCATGTTTTTTAGGCTTTAATTTACTGTAAAATATTCTTAGATGATGGAAGACTGATTTTTTACATCATTTTTTCATACATTGATTCATTAAGTACATATTTTCATGGTCAACACAAACCATTGCATAAAATCTATTACAGAACAGTGACAAAACAACGCAAGATCATTGTCATTATTAGTGACAACTAGCAAAAAATAAGTGGATTAATAAAAGGTGAGAAATGTATTCAAAGGCCACAAATGAGTAAAGTCAACAATCTTGAAGATGTAAGAAATAATGGCAGATAGTTCACAGATTAGGTTGGGGCACCTGCTCCTTCACAGGGGTAACTGCTAAGACAAATACATCTGCTTTTCTATTTTACTGTCTATCTACCTATCTATCCATCTAAACATCTGTGCATGCATCCATCATTCTACCCATCCTTTATATAACTCTAAATATTTGTACAACTTTAATACTCCCAATGCATTCTATGAGAATTACCAGAACAGTAATATGAAGTTTTCTAAGTTTCAAAGAAAGCAACAAATTAGATTTGTCAAGCAGTCATAACTCAAAAATATTTCTTGTAAAATTAATAATAAAGACTGTATGGCTTAAGAAAATTTATATTATAGTCATATTTGCCACAAAGATCTACAACCCTTGGGGAAAAAAAAGGAATTTTGCAAAATCAAAGAACATCATCAAGTAAAAAAATGTGTATCTTTTGACTAGGAAGCAGTTTGCAGCACCCTGTGTACCTAACAGAAACTGTGTGATTGCAGAATGACTCTTGAAAGCCATTATTCTGAGACTTAAAATGTGAAGAAGAGGAAAAAACCTTAAAATACATGTAAGAATAACAGAATACTTTTTGAGGCACTAGAAAGTAGCCAGTGTGAGAACGATGTTATCTGCTGGAGTATGTCTGGGAGAATTTCATGAGAAGATGGTCAGAAAGATTTGAAATGGTGGTGTTAGCCCTACTTGCAGCAAGACTTTATTTGTACTATACAATAGCATGTCATAGGAAGTCTGTTCATACAACAAAACCTTTCAAACTAGAAGGTGGAGCAGGTTTGGGACATCTATCTCTTATTGAATTACTTGGGATCAGTCATGGATAATCTGTTTCTGATCTAATTCCTACCAATGCTTCCTGGGAGACAATAGAGGTGGATGAAATGCTTGGATTCCTGCCACCCAAATAGGACGTGTGGATGGAGTTCCTGGTTCCCATGCCAGGCTTTCCCAGCACCGGCTGTGGTGGGCATTTACACAGTGAACCAGTGGATGAAAGTGCTCTCTCTGTCAAGTAGATGGAAGTAAGAAACAATCAAAAGAATAATTTATGTAAGAATGAACAACCAAATACATACTAGTTTTTAGCCTCTAAAAACTTAAAATGGGAATCTATTCTTGAGCAATAAGTGAGACTGGGTAGAAAAAAGTGTTGTAACTCTTCTCTTTATGCAAACTAAAATGTGACCCAGTTACCTCTTCTGCCTTTAAAGGATTACACTGCATCCTATGCTCCTTTCCCTTTAGGTGGGCTAGTGTCTTTCTTTTTTAAATTTTGCTTCCTTTTTTATCATTATCAACTTTTGATACAGTTCCATAGGCCTTGGGATTTTCCTTACCCCCTCCCAGAGTCTCCTTTCTTCTGCTGAGTTCCCTATATTATTACAATACTATAGTTCTTCATAAGGAGTCATAAGTCCCTCATTGTGAGCATGGACAACATATATTTGGCCTTTTAATATTGTCTTTCAATTTTTGAATATTTTTTAGCTTGACCCAGCTCTGCGTTCAGCTTTTTGTTTATTTCTTCCTGGTGATAGAAAATATCTTCCAATTCTGAGATTCTTCCTTCTGTTTCATTCATTCTATTTTGCAGACTCTTTACTGAACTTTTAATTTGCTCCACTCTATATTTTTAAATTTATTTATTTATTGAAAAGTCAGATAATATGGAGAGGAGGGGAAACAGAGAGGAAGATCGTCCGTCCAATGATTCACTCCCCAAGTGAGCGCAATGGCCGATCCAATGCTGATTCTGAAGCCAGGAGCCAGGAACTTCTTCTGGGTCTCCCACACGGATGCAGGGTCCCAAAGCTTTGGGCCGTCCTGACTGCTTTCCCAGGTCACAAGCAGGGAGCTGGATGGGAAGTGGAGCTGCTGGGATTAGAACCGGTGCCCATATGGGATCCTAGCGCATTCAAGGCGAGGACTTTAGCCGCTAGGCCACACTGCTGGGCCCAACTCCACTCTATTCTTAATTTCTGATATATCAGCTTCCATTTGATTCATTTCCTGTATAACATATTCCTTAAAATCCTTGAAATCCTGTATTACATGCTTCACCTTGGGTGTCACAGCTTAGAAATCTGCCACAAGAAGAAGAATGTGCCAACCAGAAGGACAATGACCAAAAGCAAAAAAAGAGACAAAGACACAATGAATATTACTAAAAACTCCCCTGCAAAGGAGCAAAAGCCTTTGCCAATTTCAGAGTTGACTGAGGAATATATCAAGAAAATTTGTGATACAGAATTCAAATCACTTGTTGTAAAGTTTCTTATCAACAACGAGAAGCATGTAATACAGGATTTTAAGGAATTTAAGGGTAGTGTATTCTCTCTCTCTTTTTTTTTTTTTTAAACACATGTGGCCTAAACCAACTCTGAGCAGAATAGCTTACAGTTTCACCTTGGGGGGGATGAAGTCTATAATAGTTGGAACACTGTTAAGCTATTACACCAACAGTCTCGCTCATGGTGAAGGAAATATAACTTTTTATGTGTGATAAAAAGCAGTACTTCATCCTACAAAAACTATGCTGTTTGCAAGTAAGTGTCTTAGTTATTTTCTGAAGTTGTGGTACAGCAAAATTGAGAGTCTAAAATCTGCTTATATAAGTTCTTTCTGTGAGAATTAATAGCATTTATCACAATGAGACACAGGATCAAATGAAATTTATATGCAAAGAAAAAATGTCACTGATCACTTAAAAAATCACAGAAAGAGATATGGAAACCCATTATGCTAAAGGTTACTTACGTTCTGCCTTCGACTTGCAATCTGTTTTTAGTTTCCATTACTTCACCTATTTGGATGAAATGTTACAGATAATGAAGAAAATGCCTCTTTATTTTAAATGCCAATAACTTTATTAACATATTCCCCATCTACTTTCCACAGCAATCTTTATCCGGACTTTTTATCTAATTCAATTTTTGATATTTTATGTTTTCCATTAGGTTGGACTTATTACTTGCTTTCTAATTTTAGGTCATCCCTCCTAATTTAGTTTTCTTCTGAAGCATTTTTTGTGCATTTTATTTGAGTCAGCTTTGCCCTCTTGACCTTACTTAAAGGCTTAAGTGTATCACCATAAACACAAGATTGTTTTATTTGTAAGATCTTTTTACAATGATGTGTATTCAGAACTGTTTACATGACAGTGAAAATAATAATGTGTTGATTGAGGTGATAAATTGTGCTTTTCTGCGACACTATCTAAAAGCATAGCCACAAAAGCATTATATTACTGTCTAGAGAGATCAAACTTTTAACAATTCTCAAAATTTCTCCAAAAGCATTGCAATATAACTTGAATATCATTGACCCTCTTGAAACAAATTTCATGTTGTTTTCCAATTGCCAATTTATTTAAAATAGGAAGGAAGTGTTGACCACAATATTTATTTAGACTGTATATTATTATTTAGACTTCAAACAATATGATTTAGCCTTTGACGTCTTAGATACACCTAATATCAAATATTTTCTCATCCTTTAATTCTCTATGTGGTCTCAACTTTAGACATCTCTGAAAATTACTGAGATAGTAACCATGCACTTGAATTGTTTTTGGCTGAAGCTCAATGTTTATGGTAAAATTTCCTTCAAATTTCATTGGGAGCTCTCAGGGATGGCAAAAAGAGATTCTCACCCACATTCAATCAAAGAAGTGATTTTCCTTCCTTATATATACTTTAAATATTTTAAATCAATCAACTAATTAATCAATACATTTGAAAAAGCTACAGAAATAGAAGCAAATAGAAACGCCAAGAGATCTACCATGTATTGTTTTCTACCTGGATGGTTCAGAATGGCCAAAGCTGGCCCAGGTTCAACCCAAGCACCAGGAGCTTCATCGGGGTATTCCACATGCGTCGAAGAGGCCCAAGCACTTGGGTCATCTCCTGCTACTCTTTTCAGGCCATTAGTAGGAAGTTGGATGTTAAATGGAAAAACCAAGATATGACCTAAATCTCGGTTATTTTACCATATCAATTCAGTTTTCTCTATTTTAACAAGAAAGACTAATGAATATTCTTAAAACAGTTATTTTTCTCCCTTTTTTATCCTTACAAAGCCAAAATAAATCAGAGGAAATAAGCCCAGAAGATCTGTAAAGCGAATACTTAGTGGTGTTCTATTAAGTTCCTCACAAAATTGTACCAGTTTGATGGGAGAATGCATAGAATTATTGTGGTGAAGAGCTGTATTGAGCCATGCCCAAGTCATTTGCTACGATTTTTCTCACTGTTTTCAAAGGGCGACATGATACACAGATATTTTAGACCTACTGGCATATGTTTGGCACAGTTCAGGAGTGGACCATGCTGAACCAATTTACATCACCCACTGTCAAATCAAAGCACTAGAATAGAGTGTGAGCAGGTCCAGGTTTGGTCACAAAACATACCAGCACACTTTACGGCTGGGACTGGGTGCCAGTTGGGCTGGGCTAGGCTGTAACCCCCACCAGCATAAGCTGGGAGTGGGAATGGGCAGGCTAAACCAGGCTACATCACATACTGGCAAATGTCGAGGCAAGGCGGGCCATGCCAGACTGGGCCACAGCACACAACCATCTCACATGAGAATGGGGGATGGGGAGGAGGGAGCAAAGCTGGTAGGGGGAAATTGAAGGGCTCCCTGCTACACAACCACTACCACTGAAGAACGTGAGCTGGGATGGGGGCAGACCAGACTGGACAGGGCTACAATACCTGCTGGCCTCATGTGAGCCAAATCAGGGAAAAGCCAGGTTGGGCTGACTGTTCCTATTGGTGCAAATATAAATCAGAGTGGGGCTTTGCTGCAGCATCAGATGGCAGATGTTGGTACTGGGGTGTCTCTAGTTGGGAGTAATTGATTACAAAAAGTAGGATTTCATTCTTTTTTTATTTTTTCTTTATTTTTGACAATCCTTACATAGTTAATTAGGGCGCTAAGGTTCAAGGGCTACAGGAAGGAGGATAAGACTATTATTTCCACATTTTTTTTCTGTGTCTAGGGAAAGGGGGAGATTAAGGGAGAAACCCCACCCAACCTCCCACCCACCCCAAGTCCCCGGTGTGGGGCATGCTCCGAGGGTCTTTCTTAAGTGGTTTTGATAGTTCAATGGTTCTGCATTGATGCCATTCTCACCATTCAATCATAATGAAGTCAGTGCAGAATCCTCTGATTGACATAGTCTACCTTAGAGTCTCCATTTGCCCACATATGGCTGGCATAGTTGATTGATTTATTCCATCCTCTATTGTGGTGCCAAGTATCCTCTGCAAGTTCTGATAGACTGCCATATCCTCCATGTGCACCTGGTTATGCTTTCCACTGCTCTATCTGAACCTCTGAGGAAGCTTGGCTCTGACACTTGCACTCCATGGCAGACCATGGAACCTGAACTTCTCTTCATGGTTATGGTTCTGAGTGCAGAAATTCAATTGGGCAGATACCCAAAGACACTTTGTCTGAGGTAATCCCAGACCAGGCTCTTGCATGTACTTGCCTTGCCAGTACAGGGCCCGGCATGGTCCATCGCCCCAATCTGCTGGAGTTTGCAATTGCTGGGTTGGTTCTTTTTCCAGCTCTGTCTTCCACTGGAACCAATGGGTGTTGCAGTGCAGCCTGATTCTGCCCAGCACACACTCGGCCCTCATATAAACCAGTGGGAGCTTCAGCCAAGTAGGAACGATCCACAATAACCCCCACCAGGCCCACCCCCTGCCCTGGTTCCGTGCTTGCCAGTATGTACAGCAGACTAGTGCAGTCTGTCCCACATCCCATTCAGCTCTGATGCATGTCAATGGGCAATGAAGCCTAGTTCAACCCAACCAGCCCTACTATCCAGCCCACATGCTGGTGGGTATCATTCTGTCCAACCACCGCTGCCCCAGTTCTTTTTTCATGCTTTCCAGTGGGAGTGGTAACCCAAGAGGGAGGTGCCATCTATTTTCCTACTGGGCTCACTCCTGGATCATGCACTTGCCAGGTGGTTCCGTAGTTTAACTTGACAGATTAGCCTCCATTGCCAGCATCTGTTATCTGATGCTGCAGCAAAGCCCAACCAACCCTCACCCATTCTGCTTTATGTTTGTTCCAGTAGGGACAGTCAACCAAGTCTGGCTATTCCCATATGTGCTGGCTCATATGAGGCCAACAGGTATTATAGCCCTGCCTGGGATGGTCTGCACCTGTCCCAACTAATACTCTCCACTGGGTAAGGTGTTACAGCAGGGAGGGGGGAGCTCCACATCCCCCCACCAGCTTTACCCCCTCCCTCCCTGATTCCTACTAGTGCTGTGTCCCAGTCTGGCATGGCCTGCTTTACCTTGGTATTTGCTAGTGGTGCTATAGCCTGGCCCATTCCGGCCCACCCAAAATTCCAGCTGGTGAGGTACCCTATCCCAGCTGTAATGTGTACTGGTATGTGTTCTGACCATACCTGGACCAACTCAAACTGTTCTGGTGCTTGCATTCATCAGCATGTGATGCGAACTGGTTCTGGTTCAGCATGGTCCACCCCTGACCTGTGACAAATATGGCCTGGTGCTACTTGGTGCTGAACTGCAGGGACTGTGTCCTTCGAGGAATTGCCCAGGCTCTTCCATCAGAACTTCTCCCAATGCCAGATTTTGTGCATATCGGTGTGTTCATGAGTCAGCCTTTCTCAGTCCATGTCCTGTCCTAGCAGGAACATTAGCCTTTCCTGACTGGCCTTCAACCCATTCTGGTCCTTACAGTTGGATGTTTCAGCCCAGGTAAGGCTCATCCCTAACCAAACACAGCTCACACATGGCTCAGTAGGGACAGAGACCTAGCCTAGTTCGTCCTACATCTATCCTGGTCCTTCAGAGCACCAGATGGTGCTGGAGTCTAGCCTGGCTTGGTGAGTCCAGTCCCAGTCCACACTTGTGCCAAGGGACATTACAGCCATATCCAGACCAGAATGCAGCCCTCACTCCAACCACCACCCTGCTCAGTGGGAACCTCAACCCAGTTAAGGTGTCCCCTTAGCTCCCCAGCTGAGCCTGTTCCCAGTCACAGACCACACGCATGCCAGTGGTTGCTCTGATTCAGCTTGGCATAGCCCCTCATCTGTCTTGGCCTTTGCCTTAGATTCTGTGTCTCATGCACACCAGTAGGTGTAAGTGCCTAGCTTGGCATGACCTGTGCTCCATCCTGATTTCCATTTTTGATTGTGAGCTAAGGTGTGCTTGGCCCTATCCTGTCCACCCTGGTCCATTACCAACCCACACATTAGCCAGACATTGGAGCTACTTTGCCCAGCTTGTCCAATCCCCAGGCCTGGGCCATGTGTACACCAGTGGGAAAAAGTCTCAGTATTCCCACATAGGTTACTACCCATGAGAAAAGCTGGAATGCACATCCTGGACAGTATGGACATTGCGCTAACATATATAAAAAAAATCAGAAAAACAGCACAAACTATTGTGCTGAAAGGTGCTCATTTGGAGTTGAGAACTGATCTTGTTATGCAAAAACAAAAGATGGCCAAAATGAAACAGGGTTATTTTGGGACTACATCTAGTTAGTGTACTTTTTAAAATGCCTTCAATGACTCTTTTTTCCACACCTAACTTAATGGTGTAAAAACAGCACTCCTCATCAAAAAGAGGCAAAGTCCTCCTTTTTCAGTAGTGAGGAGGTCTAGTCTTCCATGGTTTTGTGGGACCACAGCTGCCAAACTAGCCCCCTGATGTGGGAGATGAGACATTTGTTGTGATCATTTGTTTTGCTTTCTTTGAAAAATCTTCAATTTTTGTTTGCATTACAATTCAAGGTTAAGCTACAGACTGAATCAGAGGAAGTAAAACATGGGGTGATTAATAAACAAGGAGATAGTAGTAGCTGCTGGCAGTTAATAAACAACTTCTGAAAGTCTGATTCCATATTAAGTACAAAAATCATTTCAATATGTCATTCAGAGCAATACAGATCACACTAAGTAAGATGACTGATTTGATATAAACTAGAACATTACCTATGTCTGATTAACTACATACATATATATTTATAATCTTTTCAGAGTTTTATACTCTTGGATCTTTCAAACTAAGTTTCTTATTACATAACAATGTGAAAATATACTTTCCAAGAAATATCATTATGCTATTCTAACTCCATTCTAAATTGCAAGATGAAAAGTTATCTTATCATTATTTGGTCTCTTCTGAACATATTTTTTAGATTTTGAAAGAAATTTTCTAAGCAAAATGCAAAATGATTTTCAATGACTCTAGCATAATTTTAACTATGTGATTAAATTCCATGTGATTATATAATGGTACTCTGATTTTTTAATAGATTCCCATTTACACAGAACCAAAGTAAGCCAGTCTGAATAATAAAGCCCATTTGTCTGTTAGGAAATTCAGATGTTTTTATCACTCAGTGATGCTCTTTTTATTTAAAAATTATTTGAAAGGCAGGGAGAGAGAAAAAAGGGAGAAGAAATAGAAACTGATAAGAGAGAGAGAGATGCACCATGCATTGCTTTTCTACCCAAATGCCCACACAGCATCAAAATAATGTCACAAAATTAATTTAAGTCACCAAACTGGAAGGCAGGCATCCAAGTATTGGTTTTTATCACCTGCTGCTTCCCAGGACACTTGTTACCAGGAAGCTGAAATCAGGAGCATCAACTGGGACTTTAACACAGTCAGTGCAACCTGGGAAGTGGGCATTCCCAGCAGTGTCTTATCTACTATTCCAAATGTATGTTCAGTTTACAATTCTGTCTATACATATTTTGATAATGTGGGGAAGCTCATCAATTTAGTCACTAAGAGAACTTAGTCATTCAATGTAACAGATGGCATTTAAAGCGAAGAACATTTTTAGTTAAGATCATTTAATTTGGTGATTTTAATGTTTTTCCTTAGTTCTTTGAATGAAATGGAGGTAATTCATTTTTACAGTGTTTTGAATTTAATGACATAAGATTATGTTCTATTTTAAAATTATAGTAAGTTCAGCTAAGTATTAATCTATCATCTATGATAACACACAAACTAAATATATTTACATGTACTAACATGTACTCACATTTTTAACTTATACACTTACGCATAACATAAACTTTACAGTTCCTATACATGTTTCCATGAACATGCATCATTTGTTTCTTTTTCAGTCTGTATATCAAAATTTTTTTTTGCATAAATGTAAAATTTTTAGATCTTAAAAGTGTTGTTTAATATTAGATGTTAAAAGTGTTGTCAGTTCTTTCTTCTCTCATACAAAATAACATACTCATCATTGGGAAAGTATTCTTGCCAAAGCTATACTGATAACATTTCCCATGAATAACTTACCAATTTTAATATTTTATGCTTTTCAACTTTCAAAGATTTTCCCAGTGTAAAAAAGGGCAAACAAGAGTATGGAACTGTAATATACACTGACAACCACTGTAATGATGAAATTGTGAAAATGAATCAAGAAAAATTACATCAACATATATGGAGAAGCAAAAATAAGCAATGGAGAAAAGTCCTAGTTTATGATTAAATTTGTATTTATAAGTATAGATTAGGTTGTTTATAGAGCTTTCCTTTGGTTGAGTTAAAGAAGATAATATACTTCTCCTTTATGTTTAATAAATGTTAAACTTTTTTTCCATCATAATTTTCTGATAAGTTGCTGGAAATTTGAGACATGTTATTTTTTTAGATATTTTAATTTAAAAAATATTAAGGATCCTATAATATGTGTAAAGTACTCTTCCAGGCATTCCAGCATAAATATAAACTCATCTACATTTCTGTGTGTTTGCGTATATTCTTTTCTTTTCCATTGTGCAATGCAAAATTTATTTAATAAAATGAGCGGGAGTTCTCCTGCCAGAGTTACAGTAAGGGGCTTCAAGGAAGGAAAAATGGGAGGAAATGGTGTAAGTTGTGTCTTTTATGGACCATCACAGGGAGGAGGACAAAGGGTAGAGAGAGAAAAAAACAGGGTGGGGGGACTCATCTACCTTCTTAAACATAGAAATACCCACATTAATTTTTTTGTGCATGTAGTATAACAGGGAAGTACATATAATAAAAAAGATAAATCTAGACTAAAATAAAGACATAGTAAACTGTTCCATGTACTATAAAGCAAGAATAAAGCAGTGATCAGGGGGTTCTCAGATGTCTTTGTTATTGGCTGGCTGATAAATGTTCAAGAAACTGATTTAAATGAATGGGTTCTTTGTTCTTTATTTGTTTAGCCTGAAAAGCTCCAGGTTTGAGGAATAGAAGTCTGACTTATATCACCACAATAGTTACAGCTTTATAAACAATTACAGCCTCAAGCTAGTTTATAGCCCAAGAGCACCTTAAATTAAGAGTATGCTTGGACCCCTTGAGTTAGAATCCTGCTAGAGACCCAAAAATTAATGGCTACATATCTATAAAGACTTTTTATAAAGGACCACACACAGAAGATTGCTTATTAGGGTGACTATATGCTTATAGAAAGAAATAATCAGAATTTGGGGATAATGCTAATTGTATTGCTTTGAAATGTTAAAGCTGTGATTCTAAACATTACTGTGGTCTCCAGTTGTACTAGGTAGGCACTTGTAGAAGTTGTGTAATGAACAGAAATTTTGCTTGAATCATTCTGGCAATGGGCTCATTGGGTCGTGAATTATCTCTAGGTTTATATGTTTAAAATAAACCCCCTGATGGGGATAGACCTACTTTGTAGTTTCGAGAGTAGCCTCGAGGATTCTCTATCCTGTGAAATGAGAAATATCATATTAAAGTTAACCAAATGGATCCATCATTGCTGTTTCTTAACTAAAAGAAATATTAAAGAATAATGTATGTCACAATCGTGGAGGTTCTATAAAGATTGATGCTGCCATTACAAACTTGAAAAATGCAGGTTTAGTCATTACTGCTTCACAGTGATTCAACATGCTTTATGTCTTTAAAGATACATATGAAATTAGACACCAACAATGTATTATTGTAAATTTAATGAAGCATTTTAAAAATTACACTATCTATTGCGATGCAATCTCATTGTAAGTATAAATCAACCACTGGGACCTGATATGTGACTTGGACTTTGCTAATGTTTTCCTTATCTATATTGCACCTGAAACCACTTTTCTTCTAACATATGGGTATATAGGGTTATTCTTTGTTCTTAGGACTGTTTAAATTCATCAGCCTTGGTTACTTCTCCATTGGGTGTCGTGCTGTTCCATTATATTGATTACAATAGCATTTTTTTTTGGACAAGGAGAGCAGAAATTAGCAAATATTCTTGTACCCTTTATCAAAATTGTGTATGCCAGAGAGTTGAAGATAGTTTGTACAGAAAGTTAAGGATTTGCATCTAGGTGAATTCTATCGGAATCTAGCTTCTAAGACTTGGAACCATATTTTCTCAATATGGAGAAAGAGCTTGCATTTGGAGCTTCTTTCTGTGACAAAAAAAAAAAAAGACTGATCCTGCTTAAAATTAACCCTAAAAGTTACTTTTTAAAATTTCATGAGACAGAAATGGGTAAATAAACAGAGAAAGAGAGCTATTCTGGTCTCTGAATTGGGATTCAAGGATACAGATACTTATACCATCACTACTGCCTCACAATATCTGTGTTAATAGGAAGCTGCTGTCAGGAACCAGATTCAGATGTTGAATCCAGTTTGAGTTGTAGTGTCACAACTGGTATTTTAACTGTTTGATCAAACGTTCATTGTAAAGTTGCCACTTTGAACAACACTTATAGCAAATATGTCAACATTATATTCTAAAAAACTAAACCCCCACTTGGTCACGTGTCCCGGAAGAGGCAATTTTGCTTGAATCATCTTGGAGAGAATAGCCTCAGTTGTTTCCTTAAAAATTTGCAGTAAAGTGATGCTTTACCAAAAAACATCTCTGGCTTTCTGTAAGATTTTACAAGAGACAAAACACTTTATTGCAAAATATGAAGTTATCACATGATCTGAACTTCTCAGCATGAATTGGTGCTTATGGCTCAGCAAAGCTTCACTGTGTGTGTGTTCACGGTGATAACGTCATCATTACATGTAAGTAGTATAAACAGTACCAGACTTGAGTAACTCCTCAAATAATAAGTGCGTTGCATAGTAATTTTGCCTAAATACCAAGAACCTGTCCTGCTGTGCTGCCTTCTCCTCTCTATCTGTATCTACTGTCAGTGCAGTTTCGTTGGCCACTGGAGGTCAATTGTCCATGGCTTTCTTACAATTCCTGTTGTCTGGGCAAAGACATTGACTATCTCTGGTTCTCTCTGGTTTTGAAATATGTCTGTTCAAAGAGTCTGAAAGACAAAAATAAATTTTCTCTCTTCAGAACAAATAGCAAACTACAGCATAATATAATAAAAGTCGAATTGATTTTTCTAGCAAAAATAGCAGATAGGCCTGATGGTTGGTTAAAAAAAAATTGGATTTCATAAACTTAGGTTTTTCTCCAGTATAGTACACACTGTTTCATATGTAAACAGCATCTATCTTGCCAAGTATGATCCTGGTAATAGAGGAAAGCAGAACAGAGGCTAGCAACTGTCATCTCCTTTTCCTTTAAGAACACTTCATTTAGGAGCAGAAATTGTGGAGTCTTCCTATAGAATCTACTATAAGAGTAGTAGAATATCCTGCTAGTTTGCAAACTAAGTAAAACTTACATTTCTTCATGTATATGGTAACGTAGATGGAGTGATAACACAGATATGGATTCCTGGAATGGAAAAATGAGAGTTGTTACCTGCCATATAGGATATCAAAATTATCATTCAGGCCTAATGACCAACGTTCTCATCCAAATGATGAATGGGCAGGGATGGAAATGAATCCTCTATTTCTTACAGAGTGCTTAAAGCATATAGTAAAATTTAGAGTTGTGAAAGGTTGCTCAAATGGTTTTTGTCGATTGTTGTATATGCTCCTTTAGACGCGATGAAGTATATTATTATCACAACAGGACAGCAAACCCTTTAGGCGAAACTGAAGACAGAACCTGGCTATGGGTTTCAAGGTAAGAAGTTTCAAGGTTTAAATATGTGATACTAGCAGTGAGGATGTATAGAGGTTTGAATGGATGGAAAGATGGAAACCATTAAAGTACCACTTCACTGTGTGATAAAAACAGAAGTGCAGAGTGAAAATCTTATTGCATGACCTGGAGTGGCTTTCTCAATGCACATCACTGTGCCTTATACTCAATCAACCCTGTGAGGAGAAGGAATAGAGATGCTTCACTGTGAGACAGAGATTTACAGCTAAAATGTTTTCAGTTACACTTGCTATAAAAATATCAAGTCACACTTGATCGTTGCCAAGGTTGCTAATAGCAACCACACCTTTACTGTTGTTTTTCTTTGGGATTTATGTGTGCATAACAGTATGTATGACTGTCAAGTCAGATGGATTCTATGTCAGTGCAGCTCAACTCAATTTTTTTTTCAGGATTTCTTTCCTCCTAAGATTGTTTCCCTAAGAAATGTTGTGAGAGAATTCAAGCAATGTTTGAATGGTGAAAAAATTGGTGCTACTTTTAGACTGATATGAGTCTCAGGTCAGGCCCCGTGGGGTTGCTCCAAGCTGTCGTCTGTCATCTGGATCATGTTGTTGGGATGTGTTAGCAAGTCCTCTGGCTTCCTCTACACAGGAAATGTTCTGCCAGTTGAGTAACTTTACCTCTTGTGTTATGTGTCTTTAACAATGTTGGCTGTGAACATGTTTTCTGTGCATGTGGAATCATACTTCAATTCAAATATAAAACAAAAGAAAGTAAAACCTAAAATAATTTAATGCAAGTTGTGCAGATTTATAGACTTTAATGTTAGTAAAACATTCTGAGAGAGCAAAATAAGTGTAGATTTAGCCATTAAGGACAACTTCATACTAAATCTAACAGAGGAGTGACATTTGGCCTGGCAGTTTAAACATCTGTGTGCACTGAGTTCTGTTACTACTTACTAGATTCGTGCTGCTGTAGACCCTACGAGGTGACAGTGTCATCTCAAAGTGCTGAGCTCCTGCCACACCAATAACAGTCATAGTCCCAGCATGTGTGGGCATTGGGAGCTTGAACCACTGCCACCGAATCTGGATCTCTCTCCACATACATGCCTATTATTGTAAGAATATGTTTATTTTGAAAGGTTTATACTTGCAATGTAATGGTATATTTAAATAGAAGAATAGTTGAGCTGTAACTATTACTGATGGATTATACTTTTGTAAAAAATGGAGGGGTGCGAGAGGGGGTTATGGAAGAGGAGCGGCAAGCTAATCGTCCATCTACAAGGCTGGCATCCCAAAGGCGTACTGGTTTACCTCCTGGCTGCTTCATTTAATGTAGCTCCATGTTTATGCCTGGAAAAGCACTGGAGGATGGCACAGGTCTTTGGGTACTAGCATCCACTTGAGAGACTTGGAGGAAGCTCTGGCTACTGCCTTTGGATCAGCTGATATCTGCTCCTGTAACCATTACAGAAGTGACTGGGTAGTTGGAAGATATCTCTCCTTCTCTCTCTAAATCGGCCTTAAATATAAAAATATGCAATAGGTACATGTAAAAATAAACACATATTTAAAAATAAGGAAATAAAGAACACAGCTTTGGCAAATAAATGGATAAAAGAATAAAATAATTTTTATTCAAGCAGCAAAGATAGACAGTAATTGGAATATGACCATTGGATCTTGGAGTCAAAAGCATTCTTATTTTTTTAAGATTTATTTTTAATTGGAAAAACAAATTTATGAAGAGGAAAAACAAAGATCTTCCATGTGCTAATTTACTCCCCAACTGGCTGCAAAGGCTGGAGGTGATCTGATCTGGAGCCAGATTTCTAAGGCGAGTTCCCCAAATCAACTCTATAATCAGAGTAGAATATCAAATAGTGTAATTCCAAAGTTTACAGTCTCAAATGGGCATCTGGTAAAACTACAAAGTTGTCCGTTGGCTCCTCTAGTTCATTTTAAAGTGTTTGGGTTCAGGTTCTGAATCCTATTTTGATACAGATAGTAATTATGCTGGCAGCAGTAGGTTACTTCCCAGATACTTGGGCCTTTGCTTCTCACATAGGAAAGCTCTATTGAAATACGGCCTCTGGCTTTGGATGTTCTATCCTTGGGTTTTGTAGGTAATTGGGAAATGAGTTAGGGGAAGGGTTACATCTCTCACGTGCTCTCTTCCTTATAAATAAAAGGATTCTGTTTTGTTTTATTTACTTTATTTTTTAAATTTATTTTTGGCCCTGGACATTATTTCTGAGCTAAGATGAGTCCATCCTCACATATATGAATATCATAATACTGAAATCACAGTATTTTACTTGAAAAAAAGCATATTGCAAGTGGCCAATTAGAAGTCAAATCCTTTTCCTTGTTCAGGCATCAGGGACTAGAGGGAGCTTTGGGCCTTGGATAGAAAGGAACCTGGCATACAAAAACACAGGTGAGGCAGGTTTTGTTTAGAAGGATTTGGAGTCAGGCCAGTCTGGAAAGTATCTGTTAGATTCTAGATTTCCATGTTTAAAAGATCTTTGCCGTATGGATCCTTTTTGATGTTCTCAAGTAATGGTCACAGCCTAGCTTCTTTGGTTCCACCAACTAGAGTTTTTACTTACATGTATTTGTAGGGGTTTCTTTTTTTTTTTTTTTAAAGATTGGTTTATTGGAAAGTCAGATATACAGAGAGGGTCTCCCACACAGGTGCAGGGTCCGAAGGCTCTGGGTTGTCCTCAACTGCTTTCCCAGGCCACAAACAGGGAGCTGGGTGGGAAGTAGAGCAGCTGGGATTAGAACCGGCACCCATAGGGGATCCCGGCGTGTTCAAGGCGAGGTCTTTAGCCGCTAGGCCATGCCACCGGGCCTGTAGGGGTTTCTAAGATGAATTTCTGTGGGCTTCCTCAGATTATACCTGCCAAAGTTCTGAAAAATTGGAACTTAAAAAAAAAAGTTATCACCAGATGCAATGTTAAATTGTGAAATAAATCAAAATTCAGGAAAAGAATGGGGAAAGAAAACAATTTTTTTTTAAACTTAGGATATTAGAGACAACTGGGAATACAGAGCAGCCCGGTGTCAGTGCAATGATGCTTATCTGAAAGTCAATTTGTTTCTCATAAGATGTGACTAACATTTTTCTTATGTAATAGATTTTTCTTTTGTCCTTGTTGTTGGACATACGTTTATAATTAATAAGTAAGTTGTAATCAGCCTACCATCTGATGAATAGCTATAGGTAGATGCAAAGTCTTTTGACATTGAAAATGGTTTGTGATATGGTTATTGTATAATTTTTGTATATTCATATAAATTATTAAGACATTGATTTGTCCAGTCCCCAAATGATATGAAACTGCATGCTACAATGGTCTGGATTTTTTTTTTTTGCATTATTTCAAACCAGATGCACATTCTTTGAAGCATTTGCAAAAAGTAAGGAATTTTTCCACACTGAAGACCCAGACCTGTGCTCACACAACAAGGGTCAGGGTCGCTTAGCAGGCAGTGATGGTTCCTATTTAGTGCTAATGAGCTTCACTAAGTTCAATGAAGCCTGGGCACAGGGCAGTTGAGGCAGGACCATCAGTGACCATGGTAGTTGTATGCAAGAGCTCTTGGAGTCCAGTTCTATGGAAGGCACAGCAAGACAGGACAGGACAGGGCAGTGGTGCCCCCAGCATGATGGGGAAATGGGACAGGTAGGAAGTCACCTGAAGGGATATGAGTAGGTGCTAGTCAAGATTAGACAGTCTTAAATAGATTTCCTGTCAGATGTTCTCTAAGTTTGCCGTAGCATATTCTTTGTATTTATTTTTGTTCATGTATTAAGTATTATTGGCGATGGTAATTAGCGGGAAGGACTATGATTTTTAGAAATGGTGGCATCCTGTGCTTTTTTCCTTTTGATCTCCCAGTATCTTCATAGACTGTTGGGTAGGAGGCTGCTTGTAACCATTTGGACTTGGGTTGGGTCAGGGGGTAGTGATGGCCGAACCCCTAAGTGCAGGCTGCAGGGTTAGGTGTTGCGCTAGGCATGTGAATGATATAGCAAATTTGTGCAGCTAGTGAATAGTTTAATATTACATTTAAATAAGGCAGTAATAATAATCATTTCATACATTTTGATAAATAATTGTTAATCTTTCAGTATTTTAAATGCATATTTTACAAAAGTGGATGTTTTTCTAACTTCCACATTAGTGAGATTTCACAGGTTGCATTGCCATACATGTTAGCAACAATTCTGCGCCTCATTTTACACAAAGTTTATCTGCATTGCCATTTGAGAGTACGACTATCTCCTGGTATATAGGCTCTAAACAATGGTGCATTGAAGTTTTTTCTTTTAAGGTGATGGCTATGTCTAGTATGCCAACTCACTGGGAGTTATTTTTAGTTCTGCAATTCCATGGTAACAAATTACCTTCACCTTACCCTTAGCTTCTCACACAAAATCTCCTGAAGTAAGGTTGTTTTATAAATCAAACATATAACAAAGTAAAATAGTTTGTTTTCAGAGTAAATTAAACAATATGCACTTTGCACAATAATTAAATCGAAAAAGACAGCTTTAAAAGAAAATTGGTTGGCTCATGTGTGAAGAGACGTAAGCCAAGAATTTCAAGCTTTATTATTTCCAAAGATTTGTGTATTTACTCAAAAGGAAAAAGGGAAAAAAAGGTCAATAAAGGTAAAGACAGAGAGCTAAACATAAAAACAGAAATAGAAGAGAGAGATCTTTCATCCAATGGCCCATTCCTTAAATGGTTGCAATGGTTGAAAAGTGATAAATTTAATTATAGTAAGTTTAAGTACTTAAACTCATTATATACTATATTTATTATAAGTACCTACAGTGCATATGTTTACATATATAAGTATATTATATGTAATACATAGTGAATTAAATTTTGGACACAATTATTAATTCAAAATTTTGCATATTTTTCAAAAACTGAGAGCTACAAAGTATTAATGATTTTCATAACACTTTTGGAAGAGATGTAATAGGTTTAATTTTACATATGTGTTGAATTTAAAAGGGCACAAAGAGGTAGAGGGGTCCTGTAACAACATGACCTACTTAATGAGAAAGGTGGAGCAGTGGACACGGCCCTGTTGTAAAAGGAGAATATGGCAAAACACTTGGTACTGTAGCAGCAGAACAGAGCTAACTGGACAACTACCCCAGGCAAACAATGATTTCCATATTCTTAAGAAGACATAAACATATGGTACAGTACTTTTGAATCAAGAGAAATAAAAAATAGTTTACAGAAAAAAGTGTACTAGCAGCCAGGTGTATATTGGCCCCAACATGAAAAACACAAATGTCTACGAACTGATGAATGGATAAGCAAATTATTAGTTACTCATGAAATGGAATATAACTTAGCTATAAAAAATAAATGATGAACCTTGAAAACATTATGGTAAGTGCAACCAAAGAAAAGAGCACATATTTGTAACATTATTTACATAAAATTTCTGGGGAGGACAGTATCATAGATATGGTTTTCATTGCTGCATGGAAGAGAATTGGGGGAAAGTAATGAGTGAATATGGTGAATGTCTTTCTCTTGAGAAAGTGAAAATTTTCTGAAGTTGATTCCAATGACAGTTACTTTGCCGCAACAATACATGAAGAACAAATGTGAACTGCATTGTTATAGATAGAATGTTTGTGTCTGCTCAACTTCCGTAGATGAATTATAATTGCTCCAATAATTTTTACAGGAAGAGTCCTCTCTTATGCCCAACATGGAGGTTACATGAACAAAAGAGAAATGATGCTACCTACCAGCCAAGACAAGAGAGCTGAGCGTTTGGGTCATGTGGGGATGTATAAACACTTTGCTTATACCTTTTCCTGAAATTTTGATTCTACAGAATGGTGAGAAATCATTTTTTTTCTTTACCTTGTCCTGTCTATAGCATTTTGTTAGAGAAAGTACAGTAGAGTATAAAGAAAATATATATTAATTTAATAAATATGTATCTTTAATGAGCAGACAAGTTGAACTGATGCTTTTAAGTTATACAGATACACACAAATACATATGAAAAGAGAGTCAGTAGATAATCAAACGGAAAACTTAGGGGCTGGCCTGGTGACTTAGCTGCAGTACCTGCATCCCATTTAGGAACCACTTCATGTCCCTGTACTCCATTTCTGGTTCACTGTTAATGGACTGGGGAAGCAAAAGAAGATGGCCCAAACCCTTGAGGCTCTGCACCCACATGAAAGACCCCAAAACTCCTGGTTCTGATCAGCTCAGCTACCAGTATTGCAGCCACTTGGAGAGTGAACCAATGGGTGAAAAAGCTCTCTCTTTCTCCTTGTTTCTGTAAATCTCTTCCAAGTAAAAACAAATGATCCTAAAAAAAGTCAAATGTAAACCGTAAGACGCTTTTCACTCCCAATGAAAATTATACATGATGTCTCTGTACTAATCACAAGTGAGTTTTTGTAACAGCATTGTTCATAGCAACCAAAAAGTAGAAACAACAGATTGCCAATCAGTGGATTAAGGACTTAAAACATTTGACATAACGTTTGATATACTCATACAAAATTTTGTTTTCCACAAGACACAAAGTGTACAAACGGAGTGCAATATGAGTGATTCTGAAAATATGCTAAATAAGGGGAGTTAGATCCCCAGTGACACATGTGATGTCATCTGCTTTATATGAAATGCCTTTTATTTCATATTCTTAGACACAAAAAATAGGTTAGTAATTTTCAGAACTTGGGGAAAGGCAAGAATGAGAAATGATCACCTAAGGACATAGAATTACTTTCTGACACTGAAAATATTTTAAAATTAGAGACTGTGAGAGCACAACTCAAAGGATATACTTAAATCTGTTCAATTGTAAATTTTAAATTGAGAGTTTTATGCGGCACATATTATATTCCAATAAGCACTTTGTGAGAAGGTAAAACAGCAGGAGAAAATGAGCAATGTTTTCTATTGCTATGAAGACAAAAGACTGGCAATGATGTATAAACAGGTGGTGGTGTGTATAAAAGTCAAAGACGGGCACAAGTACCAAGATACCAGGAGAATGGACTTTTTTCAAACAGGAGGATTTGAAATTAGGCAAGAACACAAAGGAAACTTTCACAACATCCCTTTCAAATTCAAATTACTCTTTTTCAATTATTTCTGCATGTACTTACTAGACATTGTTGTAGTTCTAACAAGACACAATTTAAGCTCTAAAAACAATAGGACCGCATAGACATTAAGGACCAATTGTATTTTTTCACATAGTATATTTTATTTATTTTAATAAATCACATCTTACAAAATGCATCATCTTGGCAATTCCCATTTTTTCTTTTTCTTGTTTTCTCCCCCGACTTGTTTGTCCTATCTCTTTGAAAATTGTTCTTTGTGGAATGCCTCCTCCATGCCCCCAGGCATGTTGATTGCCATTCCTCATTAACCAGTTGGAGTTAACTACAAGAAGTCTAAGACAGGAAAGGACATAGAAACACTATTCATCTTTCCTTCCCTCAGTTTTTTGCATTGTTTTCATTTTGTCAGTGGCTCCTGCTAGGAAACATTTCTTTTGAGATTAATATCTCAAGAAAATTCAGATAATGCAGTTTTCTTTACCTGCCCATAGGATGTACATATGGTAGTGACCTTCCTGGTGAAATCCTTCTCTTGGTGCAACAATACTGCTTGTTGGATCTTTGAATTCTTTTCATATTTATTCAAATCATCTCTTTATTCAAAAAATTCTAAAATTACTAATTTGGGTGAATCATCCAGTTCTACTTGCTTCTTAATTGATACAAGGTTAATCAGAACCTCTGATAGTACAGCTATTTCTACTTAATCAATCAAACAATGAAGAAATCTGGAAATTAATCCATATAGCATACAATAAATCTATATAATATAGATAATTCCCGCTCCCCCAAACGAGGTATTGCTATTGTTGCATTCATTTAACTATATAATTGCATAAGTCTCTGAAAAGTTATTGTTTTTAAATAAATAATCAGACCAAATCCTAATATGCAAGGGGAGAGTTAACTAATGAGTAATTTATAAACAGTGACATGAAACTTTGAGATCACTGTATTTTTAAATTACATGTGTTTTTGACAACTTCACCCCTCAGTTAGTTGTAGTAATTGAGATCTCACTAATCTCAATGAAGAATGGATTAACCACAAGGAAGAAATAAACTGAATTCCTGTGATTATTTTCAAATCTGTGTCAGAACTGATGAGTTAGAGCTCAGCTCCAGAGTTTCGAAATTTTGTGTGTGAACAGAGGAGAGGATAACTACTGATCATGACTGAATTACAGAATCTCAAAGAGCCTGATTTTAAGAATTCTAAAATGTCTCTTTCTTTAACATACGATTAAATCTAAATATTTAACAAAGCCATTTGAACTATTGTATTAAACTATAACTATTGTTTCTATTGTTTTAAAAGTTTACAATAATGGTAATACTAGTCATTTAATACTGAGTTCTTATTTTAGTAAGTTATGTCATTGGCAGTTTTTTATAGATTATTTTTATACTATAGCTTAAAATGACATTTACATGATCTGTTTATGGAATGAATAAAATATATATATATATACATCATCACATATTTATTGGATGACAGATAAACCAGAAGAACTAGGAAGTTTTTATAAAATTTATTCATAAATATGAAGATACTTCAAAAAGGCACAAAAATGGAGTTTAACAACAAGTGCATTTTAAAAAAATTCATGAGTACACCTTTCATAATATGCACTTTTTTAATGTTCACATATTTGATTTTATTTGAAAGGCAGAAACAGAGATGGAGAGAAGCAATCATCCAATGTTTATTTCCCAAGGAACCACAACTGCAGGGTTGGGGCAAGCTAAAACTGGGAGCTCCCCCACCCCCAAAAAAGGAAAGTATCTAAAAACTTGAACTATCATCTGCTGAATCCCAGGTTGCAAATTAGCAGAGAACTTGACCGTAAACAAAATGGCAGAAACTCAAAACTGACACGCCCATATGGGATGCAGAAATTCCAATTGGTAAATGAACTCTAAATTACATAGGCCTGCTCCTATATTATGCATCTTTTATGAATGCTCTATAATCCACTATAATAATAATAATATAATATAATGTGATCCACTCATACTATTTATGAGTACTTCATATGATTTTCACCATTAGGTGAGAAATAAGGTTATTACATTTTGTGAAAGTTGTTCTTTGTCTCATTTTAATTATACAGCTCTTCTTATTCTGCTGCTGCTGCTACTTCTTCTCCTTCTTATTCTCTTTCTCCTCCTCTTCCTTCTTCTTCAGTTCTTTTACTTTTTATTGGAAAGGCAGATTTACAGGAAGGAGAGATAGGGAGAAAGATCTTGCACCAGTTGGTTCATTCCCCAAGTGGTTGCAATGGCCAGAGCTGAGCTGATCCAAAGCCAGGAACTTTTTCTGGGTCTCCCATGTTGAGTCAGGGTCCCAAGGCTTTGGACCAGCCTCTACTGTTTTTCCAGGCCACAAGCAGATAGCTGGATGGAAAGTGGAGCAACCCAGATCCAAACCAGCACCCATATGGGATCCTGGTGGTTTCAGCCCCTACGGTACAGAGATGGGCCTACAGGTCTCTATTCTTAACAGTGTAAATATGCTTTAAGGGAGTAGTTGCTTTGGGCCAATGTGAGGCCCCAAAGGCAAATTCCCCATTTTTTGGTGCCAACATTCTGTTTTGGTGTGAGTTTTCATCCCGGTTGCTTTGTTGGTTGTAACCATTAGGGGAATGAAATCAATGAATCTCAGACCTTTACTCTCTCTTCCCTCTGCTAAAATCTACTTTATAAATAATGATAAATACATCTTAAAAATAATAGAGAATAGTTTTTAGATGGATTAATGAATAATTTGTTGTACTATATTCTTTCAATTAAGTACCTGAAAGTCATTTATGATCATAGATATCACTTCATTATAGTTCATTTAATTTCCCTCAGATAAACAAATAACTCAAATAGACATTATTTTTATCATTTGAGATCATTTTGTCTTCAAATAACTTGATTAATATGTAAACTACCAAAAATCTACACTCCTACAAAGCTTTTTTTTCTGATATGTATCAAACTGTAAATTGTAACAAATGTTCAATAAGTACAGACCTCTACACACTTGCTATATGTATGATAAAAGTAGGTCAAATTATTATTATGTGAACATATTAAAATTGCAGTCTGCTGTCTTGAGAAACAACTTACATATTATTGAAAAGTGACTTGCTAAATATTATTTTGTTACATAAACTAATTTGTTAGCATTAACATGTCTCATACATAAAAGGGAGAGTTATTATTTGATGTGTTTCTTTAATCCAAAGGAATTGTAAGTTGAGAATTTAAGACATAATTAGATCAGGAGTGCTCTGCTACACAAATGAATCAATGACATTATCATGAAAGAAATATTATTTAATTTGAAAGGCAGATTTACAGAGAAAAGGTGGGACAGAAAGAGCTTCCATCCACTGGCTAACTTCGAAATGGCTAAGATGACCGTAGCCTAGCCAATTTGAAGCCAGGAGTCAGAAAATTTTTCTGGGTCTCCCCCATGAGTGCAAGGGCCACAGGACTTGAGCCATAGTGAGATGTTTTCCAAAATCATAAACAGGTAGCTAGATAGGAACTGGAGAAGCCATGACTCCAACCACAGCCCATAGGGGATGCTGGTGTCAATGGTTATGTGACACACTCATTTGCTAGTAGTTCTAAATTATAATTTACTTCACCTACAATGAAAGTAGATCTATTATAACTTAGCATGTGAAATTACTCATAAAAATATGTTTAATGTCATTGGTGCCTTCTAAGTTACTTTTTAAAAATGCAAGTACATAATGTGCATACTGCTCACATCCTCCTCTGCAATTTATTTTTTTAAAGATTTTTAAAAAAATTTATAAGAAAGGCAGAGAGAATGAGAGACAAAGATCCTCTGTATGCTGTTTCATTCCCCAAGTGGCTGCAATAGCCAGAGCTGAATTGATCTGAAGCCAGGAGCCGGGAGCTTCTTCCTGGTCTCCCACATAGGTGCAGGATCCCTAGGATTTGAGCTATTCTCCACTGCTTTCCCAGGTTACAATCAGTGAGCTGGATGGGAAGCAGGGCTGCTGGGACATGAATAGGAGACCGTATGGCCTGGCAGTTGCAAGGAAAGAATTTAGCCACTATGGTATTGTGCTGGTCCCTCCTGTGTTATTCATATATTAATCCTGCATTGAAAACCTGACTCTGTGTTTATTACAGAGCGAGAAACTTAGGAGAAACAAAGGAGTTTACAGAAAATGACATTTATAGCATAATCTAAAGACAGTTTGTAATTATGACTGTTAAGATACTCATTCAAGCTATAGTGTTTGCAAAATCCTTCTGCAGAAAGTAAATATTGCCTTCTTTTCTAACATGTTGTATCAGACAATTTATTTAATTTATAATAACAGAATACTATTGTTATGACTTTGCTATTTATTAGAATTTCACATAGTAGACAAGACACCCTATAATTATATTTTCTTAATTATACTTACAGTACTATTTTATCCTATTTTGCATGAAAAGACACATAGATCCTCCCTCTACCAAGAACCCATGAAATAAACCTGAGTTAATGTATTTCTTTTGTTGCACCTGTTATGCTGTCTTTTATTTTTGCAAGAAGAGCAATTTTTGTGACTATGCCTTGCTCAAATTAGGTGAACACTTAAGTATTTCTGCTATGGTAAGAGTTCTCAGAAAAGCTGAAGCCTAAAATTTAGAACATTCAATGCTTATGCATAGGAGAGCATTTATGGGTAATCGTTACCAACTGTAACATTGAATTTTGTAAAAAAAAAAAAAATAACCAGAAGCAATAATACAGAAATATTTCTCTTATTTCTGAAAGTCAAGCAAGTACTTTGGTGAAGATTATCCATTTAAGGTAATCTTTGTATAAATAAGTTTTCACATATAGGTGATTGAATGTTGTTTAGATGTTCAAGAGCAAGACGAAAACAGGCTTAACTTCTCTCTTACTGAATAATTCTATCTGGCTTGATGTTATATATATATTTTCTGTCTGAGAAGTTTTTCTCCTGTAACACATAATCTAAAAAATTTGCTGGCTAAGAAGTAGGCTATTAAAGAAGGATAGAAAAGGAAAGAATTTATTGGAGAGAATTCACCCTGACCAAAATGCTGATCAAGCCATATCTACTGCATGGAACCCATTTGTGTGATCTTCACTCCTTAGGGGCAAAGTCTGAGGAAATAATTATTCTTTCTTCTCATTCCTTTTCTGTACTATTAATCTTTCATTAGATGAAATGGCTGTTTCAACATTATGGAGTTAATTATAATGGAGCCAAGCAGAAACAGGTGTTTCACCTAGTGGTCAGGATACTTGTATCTTTACTTGGACTGTCTGAATTTGACTTCCAACCTTGGCTCCTGCATCTAGCTTTGTGCTAATACAGTTGCCAGTGGACAGCAGTGACTCAAGCAGCTGAGTTCCAGCCACTCAAGCGGCCCCTCTGAATTTTGTTCCTTAGTCGCCCTGCTGAGTCTGGGCCTGGCACGTTGGCCTATTGGCTAAAAGTCCTTGCCTTAAATATGCCGAGATCCCATATGGTCACTGGTTCTAATCCCGGCACAACATGTTGGAGACGTGGGAAAATCTCACGTTCCTGACTTTGGATTGGCTCAGCTCCAGCTGTTCTCGCTGTACAAGAAGTAAGCTAGCAAATGGAAGATCTCTTTTTTCTTCTGTAAATCTGTTTCCAAATAAAAATTAAATATACAGATCTTTAAAAAAAATGAAGTGTTTGATTCTTAATGTCTGTTTTAACACAAGATAATATTGTAAAAACAATGTTATAGTTTCTTTTTTTTTCTTTGATGAGTTGTGATTATGAAGAAAATTGAAACTGCATTGTAAAAGTTAAAACAAAAAATTAAAAAAAAAGTAGGAGAGCCAATAGGAGAGAGAATAAGTTGGGAAACATTACTATGCTGTTAAAATTGCACATGTGAAATATGTTCCTTTATGCTCCTTTTATGTAAATAAAAAAGAAAAAATTCTCCTCTACAATTAGCTTCACTGTAATGTATAAAATTTGTGTCTGACATTTTTTTTCATGAGTAGCAGTTACCCATCTTCTGCTGATTTGAGGTTCCACATACATTTCTGTACTTTAAGTTCTCTTTTATTTAATGAATACTAGTTAAATATAGACCCAGATATTAAACATTAGGATAAAAAGTTCTCCCCCACTGCAACATTTGTATTAATGGAGGATTAGGTAGAAACAAATCTATAAAAAGAAACCTCAGAAAATATTAATTATTATAATAAAATGACTTTTTCTGAGCTCTGTATTCTAAAAAAAGCTCATTTAGATTTTCAGACAGGTGTAATTATTGCTATATTTAGCTAGGCTATTCATTTTAGCTTTTATTCATATTTTTAAAAAATATTCTTTGGTATTTGATGATATTTATTTCTTGGTGTAGTGTTGCTTGTCAGTCTCATAAAATGTGAAGTCAGTCTTTAAATAATTTCACTTCTATTTCTAATACTTATTCCCATCTAGTCAGTATGGGTATAATTTTCCTTCTCATATGGATTTTTGTAGTGGAAATTCAGATTATGAACTTTAGACTTCTTTCTTGTGTTAAAATACAAAGCTTTGAATCTGTAAATATTTTCCTAGTAGTTGCCTAGCTATAGTCTATATGCTTTCATATAGGAGGTTTTAATTAACATTAAATATAAATATATTCTGCATGTTATATAACTGTTATTTTTTTATTTGCTAGCTATATTCTGAATTATTAGTATCACATCTTATCATGTGCTTTTTACTGAACTATGTTATTTTTAGTTAGTTTTCAAAGGAAGTGCTGTAACTTAGAGCATTCAGCAAAACATTTCACATGTTTGGCATTCAATAAATTAGCTAGTTTTTTGTTTGTTTGTTTGTTTTACCTGTGACCATTGCACACATGTGTAACTGAGGTCAGAAATTTATATATTGTTAGTTGTTTAAATTCTTCCACCCTCATAATTTTTATGGAACTTCAGATGTTGCATCAGGCAGCAATCAGCAGTAGCCTATGTTTCATCATGCAGATTTATCACATCCTTAAAGAATTTAAACGTTAGAGGATATTTTAAAGCATTTGCCCCCTCCCCATATATGCATAAGTTATATTTCTGTATTAATTGAACAATAGACTAAGCAAGGCCTTATTAGATTATTAGATTATGCAGTGATAATTCTGCTGTGCGGAACATTTGTCCCATGGCTTTCAGCTAGAGGAACACGGTGCTGTTCACATAATAAGCTTCTTGAATGTCACCAGCCTCACAGCTGTTCGAACCTTCGTTAAAACAAGTATTTCTCTTTCCTGCAAATTCCATTCCACTTTCAACAAAAATTCCTTGCTAAACAAATTTCCTGAGATGTATGACTGTTGAAATTTTGGTTTTTGAATGTGACTCTCAAGGTAGGCTTTTAAAATTTTTGAAAATAGGTATAAAAATGGATATATTTGAGGCTGGGATTGTGGTATATCAGGTAAATGCCACTGTCTGCTATCCTAGTATCCTTGGCCGCACTAGTTCCAATCCAGCTCCCTGCTAATGCATCAGGAAAGACAGCAGAGTGTGTCAAATACTCAGTCCTCACACTCATATGGGATACCCAAGGGAAGAAGACTCTGGTTCCTGGCTTCAACTGGACCAGCACTGGTTGTTGCAGCCATTTGGAGAATGAACCAGTGGATGGAAAGTTCTTTTTCTCTGTCTCTTTTCTCTCTGTAACTCTGCCTTTCAAATAAATAAATGTTTTATAAAAAATAAATTGTGCATATTTAAGTGTCTTATGTGCCCTATATTTTCAATGCAACTGGAATACGGGAGTTTCAATGTTTTCATCATAATGAAGTGTTAAATGTCTGAGAACCTAGGTATATTTACTCTCATTGGCAAACATACTTAGAATAAAGGGAATAGGAGTGAATGCTTCTTCTGCAAACATGTTTAGAATTGCACAGAGGCAAGCAAAGGGTAGCTCGGACAGCAATCAGATTTTCTGTTCTCTGCCATTGTTGGAGGTATTCCCTCACTATGGTTACTGTTGCCAAGGAGACTACCAACATCATCCCTGACAGATCCTCCACCTATAAAGCACTATTTCCGTTGTCTGATCCTGGACAGAAACTTTCATCAGACTTTGATGTAAATGATTGGAGACCAGTGTAAACTCCTTCAGGGGATTAAACAGGCTTGGGACACTCTAGGTTAAATCATGTGTGATGAATATTAGAAAATTTGAATGTGTGTGTGTGTGTGTGTGTGTGTGAGAGAGAGAGAGAGAGAGAGAGAGAGAGAGAGAGAGAAATGAAATGAAATGAAATAGCAAGTTGTAAGTAAATCCTGGTTTCCTGGTGTCAAATAAGGTTTGCTTTTAGCATTTTTCTTTTACCTACTTGACTTTGCTTCGTTTTGTCTGGAGCATCTCAAAATTGTAAGCAAATAAATGGCCCAACTGCGTGTAACAGCCTTCCAGAACAGTGCCTATTAAATTATGTCTGTTGAAGAAACAATTCTCTCCAACCCTCATAATTGATTTGCAAACTCCATTTAAATGATTTGATTAAATAAGCATATAACCATGTTGACAAATTTTTATAAAGTTTTTACATTTGTAGCCTAGGGATAAGCTAGTTGACAGAAGATCTTTCTGTCTCTTCTCTCTGTAAATTTGCCTTTCCAATAAAAAAAATAAATCTTTTAAAAAGCAACTAAGTAAATAAAAAAAAATTAGTTACCTGGGCCACACCACTGTCTATCAGAGTCTGAATTAGCAGAAAGGTGGAATTAGAAACTGTGAAATTGAGCCCAAATATGAGTCAATAATATCTTAAGTATTAGACTAAACCCCTGTGATGATAACTGAATTAAAATCAAAATGTGTACTGTATGCATTATGCTTATCTGTTTAACATTTTTTTTCAGTGATTTTTCCCAAACTGTCAGATGTCACATCATAATGTTTCTATCAATATGTGACAGTGAGTGGGCTAACAATGACATTCCAAGATGGTAAAGAGAAAGCAGACATAACAAGCACAAAAATGTTGTATTCACAGTGTAACTCTTTTTATTATTATTATTTTTATTGGCACAGTGTAACTCTTAAAAGAAGTATTAAGTGATCATAGGAGTTCTAAAGTGCTTTATTATTTCATCAAGAACACTGAACAGGAGAGAGGACAATAGGATTGTTAACAATGATTTTGCTAATGTAAGAAAATTATAGCATTAAATAAAAATATTTAAGGACATGTGTTGTGGATAGTGGTATTGAACTGCTATCCCATTTGCACACTGGTTCGCGTCTCAGCTTCTCTACTTCCAATCAAGCTCCCTGCTTATGTTTCTGGGTAAGAAGGGCAGAACATCCCAAGCTTTTGGGCCCCTGTTGCTCATGTGAGAGACCTGGAAGAAGTTCCTGACTCTTAGATTTGGCCATTGTGAACATTTGGGTAGTGTAACAACAGATGAAATCTCTCTCTCCCTCTCTTTCTGAAATTCTGTCTTTCAAATATATCAAAGAATAAATGAATCTTTAAAAATACATAAATCTTTAAGTGTAAAATCTAAGATACCTTTCTAAATCAAATACATTTTAACATGCTGATGAAAATAATTATGTATAAAAATCAACATCATTTTAATTGGATTGAACATCTGATTTTCACACTAGGAAAAAGTATCTGAAAAATGCTTATATAAATAGTAGTGAGTTGATGATTAGGTATTAATTTTTATTGGATTCACTAATACAAAATAGAGGTTTATGAATTTACATTCATAAAGTCACACAGAAGAAAGCATGTATTTGTATTTGAAACTAGAACATAAGAGAGAAAGCATAGTACAAATAAAATACATAGCATTTCAAATGTATAAAATATACTTTCTAGATTCAATGTTTATATTTAATTGATATTTGTATATTGCCATCTTATCTCCTTTTTATATTTTAAATTACCTTATTTATATAAGGTGAACCATTTTCATGCATTTCACAACATATTTAAGATCATAGTGATTCCACCCACTTCCATTGTTCTTCCCTTTTTTATTTTTATAATGACCTAATTTCACTCACTTTACAACAGTAGGCTTCAACAATTTATTAGGAAAAGAAATACAAAAATAGTAAGTACAGAATCAGCAATAAAAAAACACTATTCCTGAAGTGAGCAGACAAGAATGTAAAGAATAATCAAAAAACCAGTCTGTCTCATATAGATTACAGTTTTTTGGTCTCTGTGTCTTAATCATCACAGATCAGACAAAATGTGGTATTTGCCTTTTGCCGATTGGCTTACTTCATGAAGAATAATGGTTTCCAGTTGCATCCATTTTGTTGCAAAAGTCAGGATTCATTCTTTTTATTTTTTTTTTTAAAGCTAAGTGGTGTCACATAGCATATATTTAACACATTTTATTTATCCAGTCATCCTCTCTGATGGCTATCTTGTTTTATTCCATATATTAACTGTTGTGGATTGAACTGCAATGAACATTAATGTTTGAAGAAGCCTCTTGTGTTCTGATTTCAGTTCATGTGGATAAATTACCAGGAATGGAGTGCTGGACCATATTTTATATCGTCGGAGAATCTTTACATTGTGCTCCATAAGGGGTAGAAAAATTTGGCCTTTTGGTGCTACTTAGAGCAGAATCCTAACAAATAAGCTTAGGGTCATACAAAGGAGACTCAGGAGAGTTCTCTCATTGTGTCTGCTCCCCCACATGAGAACACAGGTAGAACTTGGCCATCTGTGAATCAGGATGGAGCTTTTGCCAGAATGCAGCTGTGCTGGCACCCTGGTGTTGGATTTCCAACTTTGAGGTTCATGAGAAACAAAAGCAAATTCTGTTGTTTATAAATAATTCACTCAGTATGTGGTATGTACTTACATCAACATAACTTTGCTAAGGCAATACTTAAACTTCTGTTCACATACTATATTTAACAACTGAAAGCAAAACTATAGAAAAACAGCTTTTAGTTTTATCTAGTTTCTGTTTTCTCTGAATTATAACATGATATTTTTTTTTATAATAGAGTAATGTGTGATGACAATGATGGGGTGACGCCCAGGAGGGAGCCACTGTTCCCGAAGAACATAACCAGAATAGTGTTCCTAGCTCCAGCCACTTCTGTTGTAGGCATCTAGGGGACAAACCACTGAGTGCAAGACTCTGTCTCTCAAACTCTCTCAAACTCTCCCTCCTTCTCTCTAGCACTTCAGCTTGAAAATGAATCAATCTTAAAGAATGACATGCTTTTCAAATTAATATTTCATGCTGAAAGTTGAATGAATATCCATAACAGAGCCACAAAAATATGAAACAATATTTTAACCATTAAAGCATTTAATATTACCAGATATGTAGTTCTTTTTTTCTCTTTGTCAAAATCTTGTAGAAATATCTGATATAAAATATATTAAGCAATGATGTTCTAAAAGTTTAATACATACCTTAGTAAGATCTCTCATTAACACAGTGAAAATACTGTCCTACTAATTAATGTAAAGTAATGGCCATATTGTTTTGTGAAGCACTGTTAGAGTAACAAGTACAAAATTTTAAGCATTTTTCTTTACATGAAATCAGAACAATTTTAAAAGTATTACACATTACCACAAAAATGAAATAGAGATATTCATACAACGGAAGTATGTTTTCTGACTTTCAAACATTTGTTACAATAAAAAGCAAAAATGAAGCTTATTGGAAAAGGTTTTCAGACATACATCTCTTAGACTGTGCCCAAGAATCTAGGGTAATTAATCAAGCATGATCCTACTGGATTTAGGATTGCAATGTAGCAACACTTAAGAGATTATTCAAGTTATAATCTTAGGACCAAAACTAGTGGAATTTTAGGATAAATTAACTGAACTATTATTTTTCTAATTTTTATTATATATTTTGTTTACTATAGAACTATATAAAGATCTATGTCTCATGTAATCTTCAAAGAATACAATGTAGATTTATGAGACCATTTTATGTCTTCTGTATCTAGGGGGATATTGAAAATTAGCCTTACTAAAACAATTATTTCATCTATTTTCCTGTTTTATTTGTCTATTACTTAAATTTCTTAAAATTTGCAGGCCTGTTAAGCAAATTGATGGTGATGCTGAACCTCTCAAGTTTCTAAACATTGTTTACTAATAATTGAAATTATTTTGCTTTGCATATAGAACTTTGCTCCTGGATGCAAATTATCCTGGCACTGCAATAAAGGAGAGCACATAGTTAAATGTGTGGGGAAAGGAAGATGGCCTAATTTCATAACCCCTTAGCATTTTATTTCAAGTAAAAATCTTATCTAAAGAGATGTTTTCATTATGAATGGATATAATTTATCATAATATTGTCATGTTTGTTTCATGGAACTCATTATTATACTTGGAGAAAGTGAAGTGGGGTTGACTTCAAGTTAGTCCAAAGTAAACATAATGAAGCAATATCCCCAATGTGTAAATTACTTGCAGTTGGGTAATGGCATTTTACTGTGTCCCATCACCTGTAGTTACAATGAGGGTTGGTTTTCCATTTGAATCTTGGGTCACAGATACTTATTTCTGTGCTTTATTGGATTCTTTATTTCTGAAACACACTCAGAAGGAATAGTCTCTACTGCTACCAAAATTAATTCATCTAGGAAAATAGCATCACTGATTACAATTTATTTTGATGGAATATCTTAATCAATGAATATATTTTATTTTCTATTTAGAACAAAATATAATCAAATCTAATTCATTAGAAAAAATTAGGTATCTAATGTTTATATTTTATATGTGAGAAATGCTGTGCAATTATTTTGTGGAAACGTATTTCACTTTATCATTACTTTTTTATACCTAAGGTGTATAATTAATTAATCAATTAATTAATTTTTCCAGATGGAAGGACATATTAGAGGAGCCAATCTTCTGGCTGCCAGTTCGTCCTATGAATGTCCACAATATCCAAGCTGAAACAGGAAACCAAGATTTGATTCCAGCCTACCCACAAGGGTGGCACGGATCCACACTACGTTCTGCTTTCGAGGATGCTTGTAGTATGAAGCTGAACTCAGAAGAGGAGCTGGAGCTTGAAGTGTTCTGATACAAAATGTGGGCATCTCAAGTGCTATGCCAAATTTAGCATCTCTGAAACTAGATGTCAGAGTTATAGCTAGTGGATTAACCTGTTATACCATGAGGCTGGCTCCATTTCTTTGCTGTTGTTTCTACTAATCATCACACAGAAGGAAGAGCATTCAGTATTTGTATCTGGCTTGTTTCATTAAAATGTATGTCCTCCAATTTGAACCATTTAATGACAACAGAAGTTTGTTGTTTTAAAATTGAAATTGAATTTATTTTGATATTTAAGTTCCATGTCCAGATGACAGGGGTACAGAGACAGGAATAAGATTACTTTATGTAGGCAAAGCAAAATATGTATGGGCTCCACCATTACCCAGTTTGTATTCCAGGAGCTGCTAAAAGCTATTCATGTAACACCAATTTCAAAGCAGTGGAGGGTGGCCCAAAGTTTTGGGACCTTGTACCCACATGGGAGACCCAGAAGACGCTCCTGGCTTCAGATCAGTTCAGCTCTGGCTGTTGTGGCCTGTAGGGAGTGAACCGTTGTATGGAAGTTCTCTGTCTCCACTTTTTTCTGTAACTCTGATCTGCCTTTCCAATAAAAATAAACAGCTTTTTCATAAGTTCTCTTTATTACTACTCACAATAACACGTGCAAAATTGAGAAAGAGAAGCCCCATTTTAAACTTCTGAAGGAGTAGGCCAAAGTAGACAGCTGTCAGATCTGTAATGACACATATAAGCTTGGCAATGTGGGTCTGAAAGCTAGAAAAACATTGTTGGAGCCACTGGTAGATGGGGCATTTTTTAATTTAACAAACTTGGCAACAACAGCAATGACAAAAAGCCCCCTATAAACAGTTCATAGTTGGCTCTTACAGAAATTTTTTAGGATAATAGCCACTAGCCAAGTATTTACCAAGCAGAAAATGTATTGGGCTTATGGGCCCTCTGTCCAGTAGAAAATATATCAGGCAACTAGACCCAATGACCAGCAGTAAATTTATCAGCTTCCAGGATCAGCCTTTGTCACAATCTAATATATATAGGACACTATTGAGGGACTAACTTTTGTTTTTCCTGTGGGCAACCCAATCAGCAGAGATCTGTGCAGGTCTTGAAATGATTGTATATCACATATGGGAAACCATAGGCAATTCACAATGACCATGGGACCCATATTATGGGCTTGGATGGGCAAAGTTGTGGTAAACACCTTTGCCTTCGTTGGAAACTATACACATCACATCATCCTCTAAGGGCCAGAATTATGGAAGAATGGAATGGCCTTGTAAGAGAAGTCCTTAGGAACAGTGAACTTGTTTTTAAAGATTTTTCTTCATTCTAGTAAATGAAAATTTTAATTGATATCTGTTAAAAACTATTGCCAAAAGAATGCTGAACAATTCTCAATGCCATTCTTTTTTTTGTCTATTCATTGTTGGAGGTATGAGAAATGGAGGAAAAAGAAATCTCTCCTATAAGGCTTGGCGATTCTCCAAATTAACGCATTATTTTACATTTGTCGCACTAGGAATTTGTTAATTTCACATTAGTCCTGTTAGTTTAAATGTGAATAATTTTAATTGTAATATTGCCATGGAAACACCCACAAAGGTAATATATTAGCTTAATCAACATGGTTAGCATCCAAATACAGATATTTAATCTGTTCATTGCTAGGAGTATAAAGTGTCGAAAAATCCAATTGCTAATAAAAATTAGTGACTTTGAATTTTTTTGTTGTTAACTTGTATCCAACTGGCTGAAATCTGTGTATGCTCCCATAAAAATTATAAATACATAGGTATTAATTTTACAACACAGAATTATGTTCGTTGAGTAGAAGCAAAATGTTAATGTCTTGAATCACATTTATCCTGTGTTGATAATAGAACAGTTTCAAATAATTGTTTCCTTTATTTCTTCCTTCTTTCTTTTTTTTTTTTTGTGATTTTGCTGCAAGTCCAAAGGAATAAATGTGCTTGGGATGTTTCTTTGAAAAAATTTCATTAACATATTTCACTGAAATCTGGCCTGTTTACAGGTTTCCAAATGTGCTAAACTCACAAGCTGTTTATCCCTCACTTCTCCATTTTAATTGATTATTCTTGGGTGTGGGGCAAAATGAATTTGCACTGACTTGATACATTTTATATTTGTAAATAACATCTATTGAGATTCATGATTTATCTTAAGCCATTATTGGAATATCAGCTCTTAGTACTTGTGATTTACAGTGTTGTACACACATTATTATTGCTACTTTTACTGCAAATCAAATGATAGTCAATACAATCAGGGAGAAATTTTAGAAAACGAGCCCAGCATCTGCTCATTTATGGCAGGTATGCCAACTCATTATCCAATATGATGTGTTTTTCATCTTTTATACAT
Source organism: Ochotona curzoniae (assembly GCF_017591425.1). Classification (NCBI taxonomy): domain Eukaryota; kingdom Metazoa; phylum Chordata; class Mammalia; order Lagomorpha; family Ochotonidae; genus Ochotona; species Ochotona curzoniae. The sequence continues at coordinate 33,075,820 of NW_024466502.1, read as the reverse complement.
TCCTATATTCAATTCAATTTAAGCCATTGTTAGAGAAATTTTAGTTTTCTCTAGATGTATTTAGTGTAGGTGGAAGTAGAATTAACTATACTATTTATCACAGAAATATTGAAAATAGAATTGCTACCAAGGCAAAAGCATTACACTGACTTATTTTACTCTCTTCAACAATTCCAGTCTTTTAAAATTTATTTTATTGTTTAATTTTTATTTCATGTATTTGTGTTTCATTTGAAAGGCAGAGAAGCAGAACGACAGAGAACACTCTCCTGTATACTGACACTATCCAAATGTTTACAGGCCACAGCCAGGAGCCAGGAACTCAGGTTTTGTCACTCATGTGGGTGACAGCGACTCCACTGCTTAAGCTATCAGCTACTGTCTCATCAGGAGGAAGGTGGGGTTGGGAGCAGTGCTGGGACTCCAACACAGAAAGCCTGAATCGGAATGTGTGCATTTCATGTGACGCTGCTGTGTCAAATGACTGTCTCATATTTTCATTACTTTTCTTAAACTAATATGGCTATTCTTTGATTAATAAGCAGAGATAAAGAGAGTCAATTAATTTGTTAAAATGATTTATTTATTTTCATTAGAAAGGGAAATATGTAGTATGGGAGAGACAAGATCTTCCATCGCTGGTTTCTTCTCCAATTGGCTGCAGCAGTCAGAGCTGAAGTCATCTGAAGCCAGGAACCAACTGGGAGCCTCTTTTGGGTTTTCCATGCAGTTGTGGGTTCCAAGGATTTTGGCCATCCTTCACTATCCTTCCCATGTGATAAGCAGTGAGCTGCACGCAAAGTGGGGCATCAAGGAAACAAGCTGGCATCCATATGTCATGTTGGTGCTAACAGGCATACGGTTAGCTAATTTAGACATTGTGTTCACCGTGGAACACATTATTTTATTAAAACACTTAAGAGACTATTAGGTGCTTAATGATGAAAGTGAAGAAGAGAAAGTATTTGATTCGATTTCCGAAATCCTGCTGAGATGTTTGAGCTTTCTTTTCTTCTTAGAGTTCTATCTAATGACCATAAAGGAAGCAAATGTGTGCGTTTGGTTTGCATTTATGAAGGGTAGAGTTACAGTGACCAATCTCATACAAAAAGCAAAAGCTCAGTAAAAACATTGTTTCATATGTTCTATGGTGTGAAAGTAAGAAAAAGTATAGACTTCTGGTAGGTAGAATTCCAGGTGACAGCTTACAAACTAGATGTTTTCAGATGAAACTTTCAGCTGCTACAGGTGATTTTTTTTTTCTTATGTTCATGTTTGTGATGATGGAGGGGACTTTTTCAATTTTTATGCTCCAGTTAGTGGGTATTTTCACTTCCACATGATTGCACAGCTAATTGTTGCATTTTTGACAATTGTAATTCAATGCGCATTTTATTTTTATGTGTCCCAAATGCACACAGTTGCTTTTCTGAAGGAGTCCCATTTGCTGTTAGTTGTCTCATATCTCTGTCTTTTTGTAATGGTAGTCAGTGAAATTTCTTTCAGAAACTTTACTAGTGCAAAGAAATACGATTTATCTGTTTTCAGAAGGAAAAGAGATAGTTTCTCCTCTCCTCTCAAACTAATCTTCTAGGAAATAAAATGGCTTTAAATTCAAGTTGCATCTTTCTCATGTAAATATGCTCTCTCTGCTCATAACCTAGTACATTGCGGGGCTTCCTCTTTTTTGAAAAATAAATATTTAGAAAGATAGCATTTTTCATCTCTTTAGCCTTTCTGGCCATCTGGGGACCTAGTTTTTAGGGCCTAACTTGAGCCCAAACAGTTTGAGAAAGATGTTTTGATTTTATCTCTTTTCTAATTTTGTAAAGGAGAGTGGGTAGCTGAAATTTGATTTTTGTCATGTTCCTACAGTTATTTCTATAAGTCTAGACAATCAAGGAGTTGTAGGTAATATATGGTAAAAATGGCATTATTGGTTTTAAAGGTAATTTATCCAAAAGGCCTAACCATGACCACATACTTATACTGCTAAGTTAGAGCTAATATGACCAATGTTAAACTTCTTTATCCACCGATTCTAATAAAATTTTATCCATTGGGCCAGTGACAGGGCATTCTAGGCCTAAGCCCCCTACAGCACTGGCATCTCCACTTCTAGCCCAGGTTCCAGTTTATGGCCTGGGAAGGCAGAGGAAGATGGCTTAACTCCTTGGATTTCTGCACTCAAGTGGGATGCCTGGAAGAAGATCCTGACTCCTAGCTTCAGATAAGTTCACATCTGTCCATTGTGGCCATTTGGGAAGTGAAACAGCAAACAGAAGATCTCTCTGTCTCTCTCTCCTTCTCTCTGATTACTTCACCTTTCAAAGAAAGATAAATCTCAAAAATAATCAACCATTCTCTATTTTTGAAATGTCTAACATCTGAACATTGGAGGTATATTTAATAGACAAAACCATCACTTTGTATTGGTTGACCAGAGACATTTTCTTAGGTAGGAAACGAACTTGGGTTGTACTGAGAAAGAACATTCACAACACAATACAAAGCTCTAAGGTGCGAACACATTTAGAGCATTGACCTAGCAAAAAGAAGGTCTGGGTTACTAAAATGTTATTAGGTACGAAAACATATGAAGATACTTCAGAAAAACTTGTAGAAAAATCAAATTAGAAGATAATATTAAGGGCCAGTTCAAAGGTTCAACTGGCTAACCTTCCACCTGTAAGTGGCTGTTTGTGTCCTGGCTGCTCCACTTCTCATCCAACTCCCTGCTTGTGGCCTGGGAAAGCAACAGAGGTTGGCCAAAGTCCTTGTCACCCTACACTCTCAAGGGAGACCTGGGAAAGGCTCCCAGCTCCTAGCTTCAGATTGGCTCTGTTCTGTTTTTAGCAACCATTTAAGAAGTACACTAGACTATGGGCAGTGTTTTTCTCTGTCTCTTGTTCTCTCTGTGAATCTGCCTTTCCAATAAAAAGAAACAAATCTAAAAAAAAAATGACAATGTGCATTTCTCAAGAAATTTTTGGAGTCTCCTTATGTGAAAAAAGGTGAATGAGGAGAAAGAAGTATGGTCAAATAGTTTGCATTTAATATGAAAATAATTTGATATCATTCATCAAGTGATTCTTATTTATATAGTTTCAATCTGTCCACATTCAAAGGAGTTAAGAGTATGAGCCATTCTGTTAAATAAATTAATACAAAGGAAAAGGCAATTATGTGACCTAGAATAGCAATAGTAAAATGATTCACATAAATTATTTTCAAATAGTTAATGGGAAACACATTTACAAATAAGTCATGCATGAATTTCAAAAGCAAATGATTTTCCATATAAATGATATGGTGCTGTGATTATAAGAAAGTAATTGTGCTTGTATGTAAATTATAAGTTCTTTTAAAATGTATACATATTTGTAATGCATAATGTGATTTTTTGACATATTTATGCATTGTATAATCTGCAAAGAGCTTAAATATTTCTGTTTCTTGCAGACATTGTAGTGCAGCGGGTTAAGCTATTGCTTTGCGTGTTGGCTCCTCTTTGCTGTTTCAATTCCTGGCTGACTCTCTTCTGATACAGCTCTTTGTTAATACTTCTAAGAAAGTAGTACAAGATGACCTGAATGCTTGAGCCCCTGCCATCCACATAGAAAACCCAGATGGCATTCTAGGCTCCTAGCTTGGGCCAGTCAAACCTTAGCCATTGCAGCCATTTGGTGTGTGAATTAGTGGATGAGAGATCTGTCTTCATCTCTCTTTCTCTCTCTCTTTCTATAACATTTTCAAATAAACTACCCCCATAAAACAAACAAAAAAAACCCCAAATTTCCATCTTTTAAAACATTAAGCAATTCTTTCCATTGAAATCATCCAAAATACTGTCTTCCAGTTTTGAAAAATAGAGAACCACACAATATTTATAGTTACTATACTGCACGATAGAATCCTGTACTTCTGAGTACTATCTAATGATAATTGGTATTTCACATCTGTGAGAATTTTTGCTGTATATAATTTGAACAGTCATTTTTTATTCATAATATGTCTCTCTTTTTTCTTTATGTTCTATTCATTCATAAAGAGTAATTACTTACATTATGTTCTTTAAATGTATCCTGATATTGTAGGTATGGACAACAGCTGAGAGGCAGCATCCTACAGTCAAGATACGTTTAACAGTTTCATTGGGAGCTCATCTTTGGAAATAGAGGTACATACTACATTGTATCTTCACATCTGGAATGATAGTCCCTATTATAAAGTTACTACACATCCCCTTAAATAAAAAGCCATAAGACAAAATCAGTCACCAGAAGTAAAATAAAAAAATACAATAATATAAAGTTAAATAATGTGTTATTGAATAAACAATGTTTCACTGAAGAAATGGAAAAGACAATCAAAACCCTTCTAGAAGCAAATGATGCTACTATAGGACTTATATGTCACTGAGGAAGTTAGTAAGAAAAAAGTTTTGAAGAAATGAAAATGAAAACAAAATATCAAAACCCATGAAATGTAACAAAAAAAGTATTGAGAGGGACATTTATGACATCAAATGCCTACAACAGCAGAAATACCTCAAATAAATGATGTGTTAGTACATCTCCAAAACTTGCTAAAAAAGAGGAAAAATGTGAACAGGAAGGAAGAAATGGCAAAAATCACAGCAGAAATAAATGGAATTGAAATAAACAAACAAACAAACAAACAAAAAACCTACAAACTGTGACAAGAAAGAGCCAAATTTAACAATAGGACCAAACAAACTTTTAGCCAGACTAGCAAGGAAAAGCAAGTGAGAAAAATGAAGTAAAATTAGAGATGGAAAAGAAAACATCATAAGAATCTAGTATGGTGATCTCTGCTTGTTGAGTAGATCCTTTGATCATAATGTGGTATCCTTCTCCGTTGTTTTTAATACTTTTTAAAGGGACCATTAGCTTCTTATGTTTTGCATTATTTTACTTCCTACTTAATAGTTAGCTAGTTTGAAGTGATCCCATTTGTTTGTATTTAGCCATGTGCTGAATACAATCTAAAGCATACTTGCTTAATAATATGGGTTAAATAAATTATAAAGAAAAGCACATGCATTTCAATGGATTAAGCTGTAAAAAAAAAGCAGAAAGTTCACTAATAAAGCTAAGAGAAATTCATTGGCAATATAGAGAAGGTGTGTGTGGACATAGGTATAAAGACACGTTGCCATTAAAACAATATATATCATGAGTTATAATGTAGGTATTTAGTCACTGGAAAGTTCACAGGGTTCATGGCAGATAACTTTCAAGAAAAGATAAAATCACAGTAGAAACAGGAAGGATTTTTCAAACAACAGTAAAGAGAAAAATGCATGGCATTTTGAAAGGAATAGATCTTATTTATTCATCTGCAATAATTGTCTAAGAGAGCTAATTGCACCTGAGACTAAGAAATTTCCACTGTTAGACATTTGGAAATATGACAAATCTTAAATGCTTTTATATAAAGTGAATTTATATTTTCTGTATTCTGTTTTAAGAGGGACAGAAATTCTAATACTCTTTAGAAAAAGAGCACATGTGTGGGTAAAGCAATTCCACGTAGGGAATTATAAATTTGATTTTAACTTTTATATTTACATAAAAAACTTCTAATAGGATCCTAACTGACACACCCACAAAAAGCAATCACATTCTCTTTCAACTGAATCACATTAGCTGGAAATGAAGTCTACACCACAGGATCTTGTTCCATGTAGCCTATAAAGGAGGTATTTAAGAGGACATTAAATTGAAGTATATTCTGTATAATGTTAATTGATATAGAAAATGTCAACTGAAGCTGCTCGTAATAGTTAGAGATGAGCAAATGATTCAAAGTAATTTGGGTTACGATTGTATTGATCACTCAAAATTTTTGCACTCTAATTCTTTTTATATCATGTCCTTGGGAACAAAGTAAAATAATAATAAAAAAGTAAATTAATACACAATTAATCAAGTGTTTATTTTAGATGTCCTGGATTTATTTTGGCCTTATTAAAAGGAAATATATCTATAATAGCCTTACAGAAGTTAATAGGGGTACTGCTGTCAAGCCTGCAAAAATAGATAATGATTTCATGCACTAATCTATACTCAATTTTTCAACACTTTTCTTTGATGAAAATCATTGCATCTAATGCAAAAAATAAATAAAACTAGAGGCTTAATTTACATAAATATTTATTGAATACTAAATTTAAATTATACCATCAAGCTTTGCCTGAATAATCATGACTATAGTTCAATATTCCTATTGATTACAATATGTTATCCAAGATACTGACAAGAAATTAGATACTTCAAAAATAAATGCTATCTGATAATGAGTTTATTTTAGTTAAGCGTTAGAGAAATTCATGCTAATTAAATTATTTTTGCTATTGAATGAAGTTATTTTATCTGATTAAAATGACAGCACATAAAAGAAGTAAGAATAAAATATAATTATACATCTCCAGTGTTTGTTACTGAAGCACAACCAGCTGTTACACCCTGTGAGAGAAAGTGTAAAGCTGAAGATTGGCAGACATGTCTCAGACAGAAGACAAAGAAACTATGAAAACTGGGATTGAAAACCATCCAATTTTGGAAAATTCAGGTGCCAACTAAATTAGATACATATATCTGCAAAAGAAGAGTTATTTAAAGTTAGGGAGACCATAATTGAAGAATATAGTAAAATTTAAAGTGTTTCAAGCTAATAATATTGCATCAAAATGTCAAGTTTTCATCCACTGCCTCACTCTCCAAATAACTCAGTAGCCAAGGCTGAAAAACGATGAAGCCAGTGGTAGGATGCAGGAGCTGATTCCAGGCCTTCCTCCTGGGTAGCAGAGGTACAAGCTCTTGGGCCACCCTCTACTGACTTTCCCAGACACAGTATCAGAGAGCTGAGTTGGAAATAGTGCTACAGGTCTGGACCTGGAAATCATAGGCAGTGGAAGCATTGCAGGCTGTAGTTCTATGCACTGTGCTACAGTGTCAGACCTGGCCTACCCAAATTTGTATCTTCTCCTACAGTATTCTGAATATGAATGTGCATTTTTTGTAAGCTCAATCAATTTTATTAATAGTCTTATTATTGTTATTGATGTCTGTATTTTTTTTCCTTAGTTTACACATTATCAGTAACTAGTAACCAGTAGTGACAGGAAAAAAAAAAAAGACTTGTGAGAATCAGTAACTGAAAATAATTCAAGTTTTCAACAAACTGCATTTTTATAAGTTCAGTAGAAAACATGCATGCTCATCATAGGATGACAGTGGCAGGTGAAAGTGTTCAAGGAACAATTTAGTTATGATAAGTCGTTGATGTGCTCTCAAAGTCCTAGTAAATTTCACAACAAATACAGGCTTTGTTTTCAGGATTATGACAGCTTCCAGTTTACATGATTTGCAAACCTGGATACTTTTTAGGTCGACCATGTAACATAGATCTTAAGAATAAACACTATCACTTAATTCATACATGCGAATAGCGTGTTTTATGGTTGAGAAAAAGCTTTTAAAAGATAAGCTCCAGGCACACACATGCATGTGTGTGTGTGAAGATGTATACATATATATATATATATACATGTATATACATCTAATCTCAGATTAGCCATTATATTGAAAAAGCCTATAACAATTGTGATTGGCTGCATTATTTCCAGATTTTGATGCAGATTAAAAACGTCATCCTTGTTAATGCCAAATGAACTATGATATTAAAGGCAGCAAAATATTAAGCTTCTCTCCCATATTCTACACTCTAAATTTGCAAAACGTTTTGAAATGTACTAATTAGTGTTCTTGTAAGTATTGGATAATGTACTTTCTGGTAACATGATGCTTATCCCTCATCTTTATATTGTGTGGTACTGGTTTTAATATCTTTTTTTAAAAAGATTTTTTATTATTATTATTTTTTTATTGGAAAGGCAGATATACAGAGAGGAGAGACAGAGAGGAAGATCTTCCGTCCGATGATTCACTCCCCAAGTGAGCGCAACGGGCCGATGCTATGCAGATCCAAAGCCAGGAGCCTCTTCTGGGTCTCCCACACGGGTGCAGGATCCAAAAGCTTTGGGCCGTCCTCGACTGCTTTCCTGGGCCACAAACAGGGAGCTGGAAGGGAAGTGGGGCTGCCGGGATTAGAACCGGCGCCCATATGGGATCCCGGGCGTGCAAGGCGAGGACCTTAACCACTGCGCCACCGCGCCAGGCCCTGGTTTTAATATCTTTGATGTCTTAAATTTTATTTGTTTGGCAGACAGAAAAAGACACAGAGACTGAGAGAAAGATAGAGAAAGAGATGCAAAGAGATTTCACCCACTAGTCTACTTTTTTTTTTAAGATTTATTTATTTTTATTGGAAAGGATGATATACATAGAGGAGGGGAAACAGAGAGGAAGATCTTCTGTCTGATGATTCACTCCCCAAGTGGTCACAATGGCCGGCTCTGCACTGATCCAAAGCCAGGAGGCAGGAGCTCTTCTGGGTCTCCCACGTGGGTGCATCTAAGGTTTTGGGCAGTTCTTGACTGCTTTCCCAGGCTACAAGCAGGGAGGTGGATGCGAAGTAGAGCTGCAGGGATTAGAACCAGCACCCATATGGAATCCCAGCGTGTTTAAGGCAAGGACCTTAACCATTACACTATCATGCCGGGCCCTTCTAGTTTACTGTTCAGTGCTCACAAAAGTCAGGCAGGATTGGACCAGGCCAAAGTCATGCACCTATAATTTCACCCAGGTCTCTCATGTCAATAGAACTCAAGTCCTTGCTACCTTCCGGAGTATGCATTATCAGGAAGCTCGTCTGCATTGCAGGCATTCTAGTATGAGATGTGTATATATCAAGAGTAGGCTTCACCTACTGCATCACAGTGTCTGCTCCATTATGTGGGATTTAAGTGCAAATATGTAGGGAGTTAACTTGCATATGAAATCACTGAAAAATATGTTTGTTTCATAATTCATATAAGAGCGTGTATCTACCTTTTATTGGAAAGGTAGACAAGCTTCCCAAAGCAACACAGCCATCTTTCTCTTTATATCTGCTCACAGATTTCCAATACTCAACATTCAGCTGACTGATGATTGAATATTTATGTGGGGCTGTTTTACTTATTAACAAATTATGCATATTTGGGTTCAGTGCAATAGCCTAAATCCTTGCCTTGAATGCACCAGGATCCTATATGGGCACCAGTTCATGTTCCATTTGCTCCATATCTCATCCAATTCTTTGTTTTTAACCTTGGAGAGCAGTACAGGATGGTCCAAATCATTGGGACCCTGAACCCACGTGGTTGACCTGGAAGAGGTTCCTGGCTGCTGGCTATGGATCAACTTCAGCAGTTGGTGGCCACTGAGCAGTGAACCAGCCAATGGAATATCTTTTCTGTCTCTCCTTCTCTCTGTAAATCAGACTTCCCAATAATAATATATAATTGTGATTATTTATCTAAAAGCCCATTCGCTATGAAGGCAGTGACAAGCAGACATGAATGAATGACTTATTGCTTGTGAAGCGGAGTTTCATTGACAAAATCTTGGAAACACTACAGAAAAAGAGCTCCAGGGACACTCCAGGGGTCTGACCGCTGGGAGCTGAATGTGTTAATGGTCACATTTAAAAAAATAAAACAAAACTGATGCTAGTAACCCCATTAGAGTTGTACAAAGAATGCGTGGTTTTAGTCATTGTTGGAATTTTTAGCATTAACCTTAGCTTGGTTCAGGCTTCACTGAGTCCTGATTTTAGAAGTGGCTGCAGTCCGGCAGGGATGTCACCCTGGTGATGGAGACCAGGTCCTTACCTCCCTCACAGGGATAAGATCAGGATGGAGGCATTGAGGTCTTCCAAGCCCACTGAAAGTTTGGCCTCACTTCAAGTGGATGGGATAGAATTGTCTAACAATTTCTCCATTAGTTAAGAGACAACCAGTGGAGAACATCTTCCCTGCAGGTTCCTGCCCAGACACAGAGGGGTCAGGAAATGCTTACAACCTGACTGTAAACCTTTGGTATCTCTCCCTCTCATATTTCCAATAACTTCATCCCGTCTCCATGCCCTCTCAGGAGGTGCTTTCCCTTTCCCTCTTCTTTCCTTGTTTCCCTGATCACGTTGCAAAGAAAAGTTCTTTGCAACCAATTCCTGACTTTTATTTCTATAGTAATCTGAGGAAGAACCCATGGAACTTGGCCAGTAGCAGCATGTCTCTCTCTGGTAAGGCCCCTGTCATAGACAGGAATCTTGTAATATTCATTCTTAATTCATCCCATCTCTGATTAATTCTTTCAGTGTTGTTTCTCAGCCCCGTACCTTGCCAGATTGTTGCATACTGGCATGCAGCAAGTCATCAGTAAAAGGGTATGACATTTTGAATGGAAAAGAATATGAAATGGAAAAAATAACTAGAAATGAAATTCTAGAATTAAAAGAAAATCAACTTACAATATATTCTTGAAAAGTTCTTGATTAGAAATGATATTTAGAACTATAAAAACACTCCTTCTATGACTGAAAAACCGTTTTATTAAAAAGGCATTCATTAAGGGGGAAAAACAGGTGAATGCTTTTAATAATGAAGTGAGTCTCTGAAGGCACATTGCAAAGAAGCAAAAAGATTGGCAATGTGTAGTGTTGCTAAGGTGCAATCTGCAACATAATGATACCAGCTAGAGGCCATTATGCTCAGTGAGAAAAGCTAATCCCTAAAAGAGGAATATCATATATTCTCTCTGATATAAGGCAATATTTATGACAAATACAAAAGAAATAGATAACATATGTCAATAAGTGTATATAATATATTGGAAACTAGCCTACCGGAAGTAAATATATGTCACAGTAGGCATCTCTACTTCCAAATAAAAATAGGACTCCCAATGAAATAGCTAAATATTTTTTTTTTTGACAATTTGATATTACCTTTTCTATCCTTTTACATATAATCCCATGCTGTACTTAGGGCAGAATGTTAAACTTTTATTGTTACTAAAGGACTATGTTACTGTGATAATATTGAGGTTAGATTTGTGAGAGGGAAAAAGGAGAGGGAGAAATGGAAAGGAATGAGGAATCTCTATATCTACAAAATAAAAAATTTTAAAATAAAAAAAAGGAGACTGAGCAGGGAAAGATCAGGAAACCAACTTTGAAAGATTCACATTTCTATGACTTCAGTATTGTACTAAGAGATTGATGACTTTAATAGGTCAACAAAAAAGGAAATTAAAAAGTCTCACAGCCAGAAAATGGAATAATCAGAAATAGACGCAGAAAAGCATATCACTCTTGCAACCATAATATATAGCAAGAAACTTTATTTTTATTTATTGATACATATTCTTCCCACTGAAAGCAGCTAAAATACAACAAATAGCTTAACTAAGAAGTTTGAAAAATAAAATAAAAACTGTGTAATAATTTTTATAGAAACTTCTAAAATATAAGAAAGATAAGACTAAAATGGAGATATGAATTTGTAATTATCAGCAAGTATGTGGTAAAACTGTCATTTTTTTCTTCAGTCAATGGATTCTGAATCTTAATTAGCATCACAGCATGCCAAGAAGGAAGGATTAATAATTTTCCTTATTAACAACAAAAAAATGGAATTGTGATTAGCTATTCATTAAACATACAATAAGCCGTAAGCATAAGAATTAAAGTGAATTTTATCTACCTTGTTGAAAATATATTTTATGGCGTACTCTGATGAAAAATCCTTCCGTTAGATACTAAATTTTAATCTGTTCACACAGCAAACTCTAATGCATTTAACCTAGAAAGCTCTTAAACATGTACTCCAGCGGAAATTCACCAGGATCTATCCATCGGCTATTTGGCAATTCAGAAATAAAAAGTGAATAAATTACATGAAAATCAAGATTACTCTTATGGAAGACATTGAAGATTTATCAAAATCAAGGTTCAAACTGATTTAGTCTCTTACTTTCTTGTCATCTTATATTCTTTATAATTCTTGGACTAACAGCCTTACATTGTCATATTGAGATTGGCTTTGCAAATTATAAAGCTAGTTCTTGGTTTAACTGGGAAATATTTAATATATTTGTATAATATAATACTGTTGCAATAAAAATGAATGCAACACACAGTATAGTGCACAAAACTGAATATGTTTCATAAATTCATGCATTCAAGATGACACTATTTGTATAAATTTGGCAAGTAGGAAAAAAAAAACTTTATCAAAGGTGCAGATAGATGCAAGAAGATTGTTCCAGATAAGTCAACGTAGTGGCTACATCTAAGATGCAGTTAATGGTATGTGATCTACAAATGAGTATCCTAAACTCTTGGGAATATAAAATAATTTTAAAAAGTTTAAATAAATTTTTACTGTTTATCCACATATAATTTATAAGCTCTGCTTCATGTATGATTTATTCTACAAGATCATTTAAGTTAAATAAGAGTAAAAAGTGTGTGCTGCCTAGAATTAAATGGCCTCAGTACTGAATATGTACATCTCAACCTTCTTTGTGCTTGAATAAAAAGAAAATTGAAGGGAAGAGTACAAAGTGAGAAGAAGCAGGATTTAAGCAAACCCATTTAAGTTTTATATAGTACCCACGTGATTGCCTAGTGCTGGATTCTACAATTAGTATACTTTAAATAATGAACTGAGAATGTTCTTATAACTATGCTTTGGGAGAAGCATCATGGTAACAATTTTCAGTTTTGCCCTTGTTGGTTTTTCTGGATCAGGAAATTCAGTAAAGTGTAGGCAAAAAGCAAGAATCCATTGCACAATCAATATAAGGTACCCTTGCCAAAATATTTTGGACTTGTTGCCACCTCTGCCTTTCCTCAGCGATGGACTTGGTAGCTTTGTTCTCCTCCCAATGACATTGAAAAGGCCAAAATTGATCAAATAATTTCTTATTTGAGGGCATTATTTTTTGCTTATTTATAGATTTATTTATTTTTATTTGAAAGATAGGTTCACAGGGAACAGGAGAGGCAGAGAAGGAGATCATGCATTGGCTGGTTCACTCCCCAAATGGCTGCAACACATAAAACTGTAGCGTTCCCTGCATGTACCGGTGCCCAAGGACCTGTGCTACTTTCCCAGACCGCAAGTAGAAAGCTGGATGGGAAATGTAGTCACCAGTACTAGCGTATGGAATGTTAGTGCTTATGGGTGGAAGATTAGACTGTTAAGCCATGTCACTGACCCTTGAGGATATTCCTACAAAATAAACAATAGTGAAAAACTATGGCCTATTTTCAGCTAAGAGACCAGCATATTATCTCTATACCTAACTTTCTTTCAGGATAGAATATTCAGGACATGGTTTGCAAATATCAGGCATCTCATGGTAACAATTGCAGGCTAGAGATGCTCAATTTATCATCAACTTCAGGAGAAGAAATTCAGAAATTTGAAACTACATCCAGTATTTTATTCTTCAAGACTTCTGCATATTATGCTGGCATAGTGAAAACTTTGGAATTATATAGATAAACTTGATGCTATTTTTAATATTTTACTTATTCTTTTATCTAAATGCCCTTTACAAATTAACAACTAAACATTATAACTTCATATTGTTGCCTATATGATGTCAGAAAGATTCCATTTTAGTTTCTTAAGCTACAATTTCTTAGAGCACTATTAGGGGAAAGGTATTCAAAATGGTAAAGATCTTGAGAAAGAACTGCTTTAAAGTGAAGTCATTTTCCAAATCAAATTCACTAGCGGAATTTCATTAATGGAAATACTTTAGAACTAACTCCAAGAAGTAAGTGCTTGGAATTAATTAAAAGCAACATATTTAACTAATTCTAGAATAGCACAACAGTGAAGTGTATTGTTTTGATTTGGGATAAATCTCTGCTTTCCTCTAAAATTGGTCACACAATTCTTAAAAAAAAAAATCTCCCAAAAGATACATATACATTCATTTGACTGTAGTATTTGTGATATGTGAAAACTGAGCAAAATTTTGTGAGAAATCTGGAAGGTGGCCGTGGCTCCTGGCTTCCTAGCGCCCCGCGCCAGCTACTGCAGTCAAAGGAGGTGAGTTAGAGGATGGAAACGCTTCTGCTGTCTCTCCCTCTTTCTTCACAATTGATTTTTCAATCAACAAACTTTTAAAAAGCTACAATCGTGACAATATATTTTTTAAAGATTTATTTATTTTTATTGGAAAGGCGTATATACAGAGAAGAGAGACAGACAGGAAGATCTGCAGTTCGATGAGTCACTCCCCAAGCAGCCGCAACCACCAGAGCTGAGGCAATCTGAAGCCAGGAGCCAGGAGCACCCACCTCCCATGTGGGTGCAGGGTCCTAAGGCTTTGGGCCATCCTCAACTGCTTTCCCAGGCCCCAGGCAGGGAGCTGAGTGGGAAGCCAGGCTGCCGGGATTAGAATCGGAGCCCATATGGGATCCTGGTGCATGCAAGTTTAGCACTTTAACCACTATGCTATCGCACCGGGCCCGACAATATTTTTTAAAAGGAAAGACATTGTTGTGTATCTATTGCTATACAATATAATTGTTATTTGGAGTTTAATAAGCACCACAAACTGTTAGTGGAATTTAAATAGCTGCAGTTTATAAAATCACTTCAGAGAAAAGTTGAGACAGCAGGTTTCCTGAGTGTAATGTCATGTTTAGAAATTTCATTGTACCACTAGCATTTGCAAAGCCTATTCCAATGTTAAATATTTCTTACAATTTTATTTCACTATAACTTACAGTGTTATGTTTCATTATAACATTGTATATGGTAAAGACTTGAAATCAATGGGATCTATCCTTATAACTCTAACTTTTTATAAAAGTTTTTCCCATGAGACCAGTATATCCAATCCTTGGGATCATTGTGATTGATTCAGCATTAAGCACACTACTTAAATAATGGCAATCAAGGTCATGTCTGAGGCTTCAAAGTGCAGAGAAATATTCAAACTCACCTCAGTCACTTGTTAGGCGAAGTCATCTTCTTTCTCCCTTCATGAACTACCCAATCCTGTATGTTAATTATCATTAGAACCAAATGAATTTGTTTCTCCTTCTGTCTTAGCACATTTATCATAAAATGTTCAATGTCAATTGGCAAGCGCAGTGCCAGTCTGAATGTGGGAGCCATGAGCTTCTTATGGGTATCCAGATGCGTGCAGAGACCAAGGGTCTTTGGCTTTCTCCATTGTTTCTCAGTCCATCACCAGGGAGTTGGAGCAGAAGTGGAGTAGCTGAGACTAGAACCAGGATCCATATGGCCTAAGAGTAATCTTATTATCTGTCATTTCCTATTCCATTTTAATGACCCACCATCAACAAAGATCTACAAATACTAAATGGAAAATTTCAGAAATAAGTAATCCATATATTCTGTTGTCCACTCTTTTGTTCATGTGTTGGTATCTCAAACCATTTTTTAGAAAAGATTTATTTTTTCTTCTATTGGAAAGTCAGATCGATAGAGAGAAGAAGATATAGAGAGAAAGATCACCCCTCTGCTGGCTCACTCCCCAAGTGGCTGCATAGGTCAGCGCTGAGCTGGTCTGAAGCCAAGAGCCAGAATCCTCTTCCTGGTCTCCCATCTGGGTACAGTGTCCTACGGTCCCATGCCATCCTCGACTGCCTTTCCAGGCTTGTAAGCAAGGACCTGGCTGGAGAATGGAGCAGCTGGGATATAAACCAGCACCATATGTGCAAGGTGAGCACATGGGCCATTAGGCCATCACACCGAGCCCTCTTGCATCATTTTTTGCCATCCAGCTTGGGCTGTGAATCATTCCTTTGTCCAGTGTGTCTACAGTGTGTACATTTTATGTGTCCTGGTTACTCAGCAGCCATCTTATTGATCCCATCGATAGTAGTAGTGTTACAGGATTTATCTACAAATAACCTTTAATGAATAATTAGCCTCTAAGTGAAGGAGAAGTAATGCTGGTGATTTGGACAATCTGGAAAGTGTCTTCTTCAAACGAAAGCAATGGAAGATACTTTGAGAAGTAAGTGTGGTGACATTCACATAAATTCTATTATACTAATTTCTTATGAATGTCATTATTAATAAATATTATTAATTATATATTATATCTCCTAACTATTAAAGTAGGAATTTTATTATATAATTGTAGAACATTATAATATATCTAATATATAATAGGTGATAATATACATTATAAATATGCATGATATGTGTGCATGTTTATATATAACGTGCTACAGTAATATTTTCATGTTTACACTGGGCAAGAGTGCTGTAGCATATTTTGTTTATCCATTCGACTTTCGCAGACACGTTCTTGATGGACATTTGGATTGCTTCCTGGCTTCCGCTATTGTGAAACATGCTTCAGTGAGCGCTCATACACAAGTGTCAGTCATCGTTTAAATTCTTTTTGATATATACCCAGAAATGGAATTTCCAGCTCAAATGATAATTCTATAGATGTTTCAAAAGCAACCAATGTATTTTTCAAGCTGCTATACCATCTTTTGTTCCTATCAGCAATTATGAAAATACATACCTGGATGTGTTAGTTCCTCTGAATAAAACTGACCCTTTGGTCAATATATGGCAATATTTCTGAACATTGTATTCGTTTTCATCTGAAATTTATTTTTCTAATTTTAATCATTGAAGTTTTCTTTCTTGTACTATTTTCATGGATTTTTTTTTCTTTTAATCTGTTTGTACTTTCAACCTAAACTGAAATTACATACAGCTGCATCTTTTTTTTCCAGTGTCCTAATATTAGGCAATTCTACATTAGGCAGTTAGGCATTCTGATTAGAGTTTACACAATTAGCTTTGAAAACAGACTGATAAGAATGGATATTCCTCTTTTTTCTTTTTTTTAACCTGTTTTGTTTCTTCTTTGTTTCTTATAAATCTGTATCCCACTTTATATTAATGTGTATTTATATATACACTCATATATGTAAATATATACTCTATATGCATGTATGTCTGCATATGCACATGTGTATATACATATTTGCCAACTGTTTAGCTGATCATTCATTATAAACTGTTTGACTTCCCATCTAACTTTGTAATGGGTACTTTCCATTTATTTTATGTTAACAAGCAGAGTGTATCTACCACTTCAATTTTAATGCAATACTACTAACCAATACTACTAAAATTCATCACTGCACAAACTCTATTCCTGTAGAACTCTGTTTTCCTTTTATTTTTGTTGCAAATTGTACCATTATTGTTTGTACACTAACACAAAATTGTTGTTTGGTGCTTTGAATTCTGAAGGTAAAATTGCTATTATGAATCAAAGTTCCGGTAATCCTGGATATAGGCCTATGCACTTGAGTTTATTGGAGATCCTCTTTTCCTCACACAGCTTCGAGCTCATATGTAGTATTGTATTTATTCCACCTGGTGGGTTTCCATTCGCATTTGATGTAGGTCTGGTGAACACACACTTTCAACTTCTGTTTACCTGGAAGTTTTTTGTTTTCATCATTTGTCATGAATTATTCCAATATCCTTCTGGTTTCTATGGACTGATCAGAAATCAGCTACTGAATGTATCAAGTGTAACTTTTGTTACATTTAGTCAGTGGTTTTCATGAATTTGTTTATAAAAGACAAAAAAGTTAGAACACTTAAAGAGTTGAAAATATACTGAAACTAATTTTGTTTGTATTGCATGGCATTTATGTGTATATATAAACACATTTTGCTGTTACTTCATGGCTTACTCAGCCAAATAGGCTCCAGTTCCATGTGAGCCCTGACTCAGTTATTGAAGCAGTGTTTTGAAGTTTATTTATGCTGATGCATGTCCATTGAGGTTGTAGACAGGCAAAAACAGAAGTTGCAAGTGAGTAAAGAGTGACAGAATATTCAATATGAAATGACTTTTATGTGACGGCAATTTGTGATCTTTTCAGGTACTTGGTAGAAAAAAAATGATATTTCTTCCTTTTCATTTTTTTTTGTCAGTATTTCTATCATCAATACTTAAATGGAATGGGCCATGCCAAACTCTCTGGTTTCCCCCATCTGTTAGCTAATTTCCAGTGCAAAATGACCTTGCAAACTTTACAGGAGCATTTTTGCTGAAGAAACACATGAGCAGGCTGGTCCACAAACAATAAAAAATGAAATAGAATGTGAAAATTAGAAATAGAGTATAGTCAAGACATAATGTTTTGAAGCAAATAGGAATAGAGACAATAATTGGGAAATAATTGGAATGAATTATAATGCCAAGAAAAAGTGAACAGAAGTTGTACATTACATTTTGATAACAATGATACAGACATTAAAACAAAAACAATGATTCTTAGAAAAGAAAACTTCTAGGAAAATATCCTTGGATGTAAAGGTAGAAGGAGTCATTAAAATGAGCAAAATGATCAGTTTAGCTAGGATATAATCAGTTTAACAAGACACTGGGATAATAGGATGGAAAACAAGCTGCAGTAATCTCACTGCTTCCCCCTGCCCATATTTCTGAGACAGTGAGTGAGCAGATCTGAAGAGATGTGACAGAGTTTAGAATAGATTAGTAATTCGGGTATGTGAGAATTTAAATATCCAGCAAATACAGGATTTTTTGCATGTAAACTTTAAAAGCTATTGAAATGCCAATTATGTTATGTAATACATGCTTCCAAGAGGACTCCTGTAAGCATTAGAAGGTTCATGCCTTGGTGTAGTAGACAAAGCTTCCCTCTGTGGTGCTGGCATCCTCTATGAGTTGTTGGTTCATGTCTCAGTTGCTCCATTTCAGATCCAGTTTCCAAAAAAAAAAAAAAAAAAGGCAGCAGAGGATTACTGAAATCCTTGGGGGCTTGTTCTCATGTTGAATCCATGGATAATTTATCTGTTACTTTGCATTTCAAATTAAAAATTTTTTTTAAAAATACTACAATTCTGGTATGTAAACTGCATCTCAAGATCATGTTAAATGTAAAGATACTAAAATAAGTACACACTTTCTTAATGGATATGAAATACAGAGGGATGTATATGTACCAGTCAAAACAGAAAATATGTGAAGAGGAAACTAAAAGTGTTTTGCAACTTTACAAATGGCCTGTTTTTCTATCAGAAGACCCTGTAATAAGCACAATTCAATACCATGTGTAAGATACATAGGAGATCTAGAAGATATAAAGGTATACCTCTAAAGAACATTATTACAGCCAAAAGTAAAATGATGAGATCAGCAAAATAATCATTAAAAACATTCAATGTCAGTAACAGGTTCTGAAACTGTCTATAATTTCAATGTATCAATCTGTTAAATTCTCTATCCTAAAAGTATAGTTTGGCTGAATGGCTACTAAAATAATGGGCAATTATTGGTTGCATGCAATAAACTCCCTTTGTGTTTAAAAACACATAGAATCAGAACCTAAAGAAATAAAGATATATATAATTATGTGAATGAAACCCCAAGGGGCAGCTAAATTTATATCATAAAATTAAATCAGAATATAATATGCAAAGACTATAATTGTGTAAAAAAGTGAAGGGATGAATTTGTTAAGCGGATATAAAAATCACCATTACATGTAAATGTTTTATAAGATTCCTAAATCTATAATTAAATTGCTAATATTTAGAAAGAAGAGGAAGAAATACATTAAAATAATATGAAGAAAATCTGTTTTACTTATTTCTGTTGCAGATATTACTTCATTCAGAAATAAAGACACTTTGGACATGAACAATATGTTTGATCAGGTCAGCTTTGGCCATTGAAGCCATTTGGGGAGTGAATCAGCAGATGTAAGGTCATTCTCTCTGTATCTCCTTCTCTCTATAAATTTCATCTGCCTTTCCAATAAAAATAAATAAATTATAAGAAAGTATCTCGGGCCCGGCGCGGTGGCGCAAGTGGTTAAAGGTCCTCGCCTTGCACGCCCTGGATCCCATATGGGTGCCGGTTCTAATCCCGGCGGCCCCGCTTCCCTTCCAGCTCTCTGCCTGTGGCCTGGGAAAGCAGTCGAGGACGGCCCAACGCTTTGGGAACCTGCACCCGTGTGGGAGACCCGGAAGAGGCTCCTGGCTTCGGATCGGCATAGTATCGGCCCGTTGCGCTCACTTGGGGAGTGAATCATCGGACGGAAGATCTTCCTCTCTGTCTCTCCTCTCTGTATATCCGCCTTTCCAATGAAAAAATAATAAAAATAAATCTTTAAAAAAAAAAAAAAAGAAAGTATCTCAAGTAGGGTGTCTCAAAAGGATCCTTGGCTTGAAGAGTTGTTCACACGGGACTCTTGATAAGAAAATAGAGTTACAATCTTGTATGGAGAAATGTTCAGTAATGCAAGATAAATGCATTCTAAAGATCTGCAATGTAACGTTTGGTCTATCATCAATAACATTCTGCTGTGCACTAAAAGATATTAAGAGGGTACATCCTATTCCAAATATTTTTTCCTCAAATAAAAAAAAGAAATAGAGAAAAAAGGATAGAGGGAGCTAGAGAATACAAAATGTACAAAGAAGCTCTTTTTCATCTATATATACTTATTGATTTACTCACTATACTTATATGATTTAGAAAAAGAATTGTTAAAAACATCCATATAGTCTTTAAATGGCATCCTTCAAATTTCTCGTAGTTTAAACATGCATGGCTTTCTTGCAAAGCTGACGTTTTAAAATCAATTACTTTATTGACCTTAACATGTTACTCACTTTTTTCTCAATGCTAACCACACTAAACCCTAAGTGGGATCAAATAAAATCAGACAACCTTGACAGTAAGAGCAGAAATCTCTGTAGCACAAGAACAAGAAAATGGGATTCAACCTAGCAGACCAAGAAAACACTCAATGCAAACTGGTATTGACAAATTGTCTAAAAAGGTTAGTTAGATTATTCGTGGCATCTTTTGTTTTCAATTAGCAACTCTTTTATCAGAAATTCTTCACCTATTTCTATAATAAAATCTAGTATTATTACAATTAGTTATATATATATAAGATTGATCAAACACTGATAAGTTTAAAATTGAATTGACAGTTACAAAATATTTGAACTTACATTCATTTACTTAATGAGACCAAATTTCAAATATTTATTCCATAAAATATTTTAAAATTTCCAATTGTTGAAAACAAGATTTTCATTCTTTTTGTTACTCAAGTAAGATGAATTTTACTTCTCCATATATCAGAAGGCAAAACATATCTGTGTCTTTTCATTTAAGTCACTGAAGCTTGAAGCCATAATTCCATAGAAAGGGAGCTGAAATCGATGATACCAACATATGCCAAGGTTATGTCACCATTGAGAAATGGAGAAAAACAGCCAACATTTTGTTACTTGTTACAAACACCAGAATTTTGTGGACTTCCTTCATTAGTTTTTTTTTTTTTTCAGTAAAATGTTCTAAATGCATTCTTACTATATTAAAATGTATATATATATTTTAGAATATCTGTAATACAATCTTTGTGAGGTTCTGTAGCATTTTATGAGGCATATGAGAAACTGGTCACAGAGATGATGAGATGCAGTTTTCTTTTCTGTATGATTGAATCTGGTTTTGCAGAACAATGTTAATCAGTTCACTCTTCATGTGGCAAATTGAAAAGTATATTAAATCTGTCTAACATATATCACATTGTACTGCTTAAGATAAATAAGAGAATCATTTGGTAATGATCACAGACAACTTACAATGCAGAATGCATGTAGAAATACTTTTATTCCTCCTTTTAAGAAAGGTATTGTCAGTGGTCTCTAATAGGTGAATCAAAAGCTCTGCAGTAACTCATTCTTGGAAACTGGGTATGATATGGTAACAAGTGGGCATCCTTGTCTTGCTCCATACCTCAGGGTTGATGTTACTAGAACTTTCCATTCATTATATGATTGACTGTCATATATGACCTGTGTCATTTTGAATTACAGTCTTATAATTCCTTTTGTGAACAACGTTATCATAAGAAATATTGAAATTGATTAATGATTTCTTTGCATCCATTGACACAGCCCTTTGGTTTATGCTCTTAGTCTGTGACTGTGGTTTATGATGCATAATAATTGTGAATGTTGGGACACTGTTACATCTCTGGATCTCACTTGATCATGATAGTATGAGCCCGATATGAATTTACAGTGAAACTTCGGTATTTTCAAAATTTTAAAAATTTTCTGTTTAAAATGTCTTTGGTTTTGAGATCACAGTAATGTTGGCTTCAAAAAAAACAAGAATTACAACCTGTTTAATATTTTGAAGTAGTTTTAAAGTGTTGTGCTTAGTTCTTTTTTAAATATACTACTTAATTTATTAGTAAAGTCATCAGATCTCAAACTTTTCATTGACTGGAAACTGTTTATCACTGCTTCATTCTAATGGCGTGTGATAGATATGCTTAGCTTTTCTATGCCTATTTCATTTGTTCTTTGTAGGTTTTAAGTATCCAGGAAATCATAAATTTCTTTGAGGTTTTCTATATTAGCGTATGGTTTTACATACAATTTTCTTATGATCCTTTGTGTTTCAGTGGCATTTTAGAGGTGTATTTAGGTTTCACTGGAAGTCCTATTTAAAAATAGAGATGCATACTACATAACACCTTTACTTTGTGGTAAACATTTCTCCCTTGTACTGTTCATGTATATTAATATATATTTTATATAAAATATATGATATATGCATGTTTTACATCTAAGTAAATACATATTTATAATTTGAATATAATTATAACTTATAAAAATATAAATACAAAGTTCCATGCACATTGGTTGTCCTATATCAAAGAGAAAATATGATAATTTCCAGCTGGGATTAATCTTATTTCATAGCAGTTGAGTAGTATTCCATTGAGTAGATGTACCACGATTTCTTTATCCATGTCTCTGTATATGGGCATCTAGGTTGGTTGCATCTAGTTTGGTTTCAGGTTGCTCTCTCAAATGAATATTTTAGTTCCTTTGGATATATTCCCAGGAGTGGGATTGGTGGCTCATATAATAGAGCAATTCTCAACTGTCTGAGTACTCTCCATGCTGAATTCCAAAATGATTGCACTAGTTCACTTTCCCAGGAAGTGTGGATCACGGTACATTTTTTTCCCCACATACTGATCAATAATTATTGTTTGCTGGTTTCTGCATAAGACTTGGGGCCTAATACATGACCTACCATAGAAAATGTTTTATATATAAAAAGAAAATGTTTTACGAATTTAGGAGAAGAATGTATGACTTGTGGTCATTGGGCAAAATGTGCAATTGTTGGGCAATTTTACTTCTTGTGAAATTTCTACTTAGGATGATTTTAATTTCTTAGAATGCACACTTGGAGGAAGATATTTTGATGTGGTTGGTTTGCCACTGTTTAGGATACACATAGTTCTTATAGAATTGAGTTTGAATACCACCTCTAATTCTGATCCCTCTGATATAATTTCCTTCTAATGTTCCTGGGAGACAGCAGAGAGTGGCCTAAGTGGTTGAGAGAGATGTGCTGTCTTAGTTTTATCCAGACTTGTTTCTGAATGTTGCAGGCATTTGAGTATAAGCACTTTCTTTCTTCCTCTTACTCTCTCTCTCCTTGTTTTATATCTGCTTTACTTACATGGGATAATTTCTGCCCCAACAATTGAAATTTAAATGGTCCTTACTGAGGCTCCTTCATTTCTAACCAGGTATTTCTGTTACTCATATTTGCTTTGCTAGCAACTATAACCAACTTGTTTTAAATGAGCTAAAGCTCAAAACACAATGACCTCAGAAAAAGTGTTACTCCGTTTTTATTTAAACATTTGTCTTACTGTTTTATTTACTTTTTAGTTTTTGTCCCCCATTGGAACTTGAGAATTTTTAATCCCAATGCAGATATGTACACAAAAAAATGTTTTAACCTATCACAAATGAGAGATTGTGTTTTTAAATTTTGCTTCCAAAATCATAGCTAATAAAATGTTTCACTCCTAAAGACACTCAATTGTACTTGTCCATTGAAACAAATTATATGGATTCTAGTAAGTGCGGGGGACCCTTCTTTATTTAATGTATATTTTGGTAAACATCTGTTAGACAACAGCAGTGGGGGTATGTGCTTGGCGCAGCAGGTAAGAGGTTTGGAACACTCAGATGCCAAACTGGAATGCTTGGGTTGGAATTCTGTTTATTTCACTTTCAATTTCAGTTTCATTCTTATGTATACCTTTGTGAGGAGCAGGAAATGGCTCAAAAGAGAGGCCCCGTGACACCCACCTGCAAACCCAGACGGACTTCTTAACTAGTGTTTTTGGTGTTGTTGTTTGTGAAAGGTGAAAGATTTATACGATCTTAAGAGAAACCAGAGTAAGGTGTTATTATTTGTTTGTTTGTTACGTCCCAACACAGCTATTGCAGGCACCTGAAGAGTGAACCAGAAAGTAGATTTTCTCTCTCCTTCTAACTTTCAAATGGAATGAAAGAAATAAAAAATAACTGTAGTTTTTATTTTGTGATGCCAAGATCAAGTAAACTATATAAGTGGAAACAATATCCTGACATATTGGGGCTTATTTTAATCAGCAATATAAGGAATTTTAATTGATTTGTCTGTTCACCGAAGTTTGACATTTTTTACTTTATTTTTATTAACTTGTTCGCTATGTAGTTGCATCGCCTTATATTATCAAAACCAATTTGTTGTTTTGATTAATTGTCGATATGCTGACTTTATTTTCAGACATGTGTTGGCCATGTAATTGCATCGCCATGTTTTCAAAAGCGACATACTTGCCAAAGTAGAAAGCATGATTCCATATGCATTTTGGCTATTTTATTAAATTAAAATCAAATTTATTCAAAATTATCACCTGGAATATCTTTTGATGCAGCATTTAAAAATTAAATTACTGTGGACTCTACAAATGTGCTTCTCTACAAATACCGGATAAGATAAATATTACATACTTTACTTAATTTTTCGTAATACAGAACACAGTTTTCTTTTGTATTTTTTTTTCCTCATGAATGTAAAGAGAGTAAGAAAGAGGCACAGAAGACAGTACCTTGTCTTGTTCACTGTCCAAATGACTGCAACAACCAGTACTATCAAGAGTCAGAGCCAGGAACCCAATGCAAGTCTCTTCTTTGGATGACAGGGTTATAAGTACCAGATCTTTGCTTACTACCCTCAGAGTTCACAGTAGTAAGAAACCAGAATGTAGAGCTGGGTAAATACTCAAAAGAACAAAATTATCATATTTCTCAGTAAATTTGCAGATTGATCGTACAACATCTCATTTCATCCTTGCATGACATCAAAGGTTCCAACCAGACATCACTCTTTCCAAAAATCTAATACAAAAAGGAGATTGAGCAACACTTAGATTGTGCTACCAAGGCCAGGTTCAATTTTTAAGTAAACTAAACATGTATGACTTTATACTTTCTTATTGAATTACATGTATTTGGAATTTTTAAAGCTACAGAAGCCACTGAAATGCAAAAAAGTGTTAATTAGCAAGTGATACATGGTACTATTTTTTTTGAAGATATCCAAAGATCATCTGTGATTAAAGTCATAGAAGATACTTTACTTACTTAATAGTTATCAAGAAAGGCAGAGATTATGATTACCTTCTGAATCTGTGATGAAGAATGTGTGATTAATGCACTGATTTCTTGCATTTGGGTTGAAGTTTCAGTTTTATAAGTAGTTTTATCATCACTGCAACTGACAGAGTTCCAAAGGAATTAACACCTATTGACACATTGCCTTTGAAATAATCAGTCTGCTTCAATTCTTGATAATAAAATGGTATCAGTTATGTAGTTTGTTTCAATTATATACCCAAATTCTCCAGGAATTTTGTGGTTGGAGATTTTAACTTCTTAGTAAAATAAAACAAGAATTTGACTCATTTTGTTAAGCCCTTAATGGCATGTATAAATACTGTGCTGATATCTCTACAAGTGTTAAAGATAATGTAGATGAGGTTATGCAATGAGTTGATGTCAATTTCTCTAAATTATGCTATTTCTAGTGTTTAAAATAGACCTTTTATATGAGTAGCAGTATTCATGATAGTATTAGTTAATAGAAAATCATGAGTTCAAGGAAATCAATGCACATAATGTGTGAAGGTTAGTTTAACAATGTTAAGCTTGTAAGTCATAAAAAGGACATGATACTGGTGACAGTACATTCCCTTTAAGAAATAAAGGAAAAATCAACTGTGACTTCATGTCTTTGTGTGTGTCTGAGAGAGAGAGATGGGGGCATACACACCATCAACATACATACATATTGTGTATTTAATGACTAAAATAGTTTCATGATGACAATAATCCAAAAGCTGTTACTGATTCTTAGCGATACAATTAGTATCTCATTTATTTTTAGGTCCATGACAACCTCTAAAACAATATCATTATATTAGCTGATTCAAAACTTAATTTGTTTCATATTTGCTTCCCATTGAAATGACAATGTATTCTTTTTCTTTCTGTTTTTTTATTAATGTAAAGAAAAATATCTTTAATATATTTCAAAAACGCAATCCTACGAACGTAAGTATATTTCTAACCATCCTCTTATCTCATTTTTTAATTTATTCTTCTTTTAATTTTTGTGGTAACATGTTTTCATTTACTTTATAATCACAGATGTGATACAGCTCTATAGCTGCTGTTCAACAAGTAAGAAAGAAGAAATATCATTATCACAGGAATATATAGCAAATGGCCATAAGGGATAATTAAATCATGAGATATTGACTTAAGACATTTTAACAAATTGCTTGATATAAAACTTTTACCCCAAAAATGTTGTATTTTAATTGTTTCTGTAGCTATGCTTGTGAAGTGATTCTCTTCCAAATATTTGCAATCACATATTTTTTGGACATTAGTTATTTTTATATTCTAAAATCCAAAACTCAACTTCAGATGCAGTTTTCACATGTTTATTACACAGAGCGATGTGTGCTAGAGTTGTTCCTTTTACTCTGTGCGGAGCTGATACCAACTTGTGAAAGAGAGGGGATCATTATTCTTTCAAAATATAAAACTCTTCTGATTTTATAAGAATGTAACTAACTCATTTTCCCTGATCTGTTACATACACATATACTCGTAGGAATAAGGGATTCAAAATAAATATTTATATTGTGATTGAAAAACATAGTGACTTCAGCTAAGCCTTACTGAAACTTTATACTTTCCAGACCAAGTAATGAAAATATTAGGGATGACATAGATAAAATATAGAATAGTCAAAGGTATGGCGTCTATATTTTTCCTAAGGAATTTTAACCCTTATAATTCATGAAATCAACAGGTCAGCAATATTTTTATTAAACTAGTATACAAATAACAATGCGCCAGGATTGAATGTACAAAAAAATACTTCTGTCAACCTCTAGTTCCTGCTAATCTTCTACAGATAAGGAAAATACATGAATAAATTATGATTTTGTTTGGACCATCATCAATTGAAGGACCTCTGTACTCCAGAATCAGCCTTTGGGGGCAGCGATAATCATTAAAGGCTAAGAAAGAGGCAGCATCTGTCTCAGAGATTGCCAGAGGCAGAGCGCCGGCAGGAGTAAAAGCCTGAAAACGTGGGTAGGCATCCTGGTGTAGCATTTATGCTACAATTAGAGCACTCTCATCCCGTCCGGAGCTGCGGGTCAAATCCATGGTTCCTCCACTTGTTACGAATTTTCTGATAATGTACCTAGAAAGCAGTAGATAATAGCTCAAATTTTTATGAATCAGCAGACAGAACAATTTTCTGTCTCTGAAAGTCTTTTTCTCAAATAAATGAAGTAACTTTAAAAAATCTTTGACTTTTGAGAATTACATAAAATATACTTTGAAGGGTACTTGAGAAAAGTTTATTCTATAGATATTAGTTGTATTTTGATACTTCTTCTATATGGAGAATTTGGCACTATCATTCTGCCTTATTACAAATGTAAATTTATTAGATGTATATTCGATTTTATGATGATGAATGTGGATTGTCCTTATTTTGCAATGAAAGTACCTTATTTTATTGAGAATTGTATTTGAAGTACATTTTAATTATAAATAACATGTAAGATGATACTGAAGGGTTATAAATAACATGCACAAGATGATACTGAAGGACATTTTTCATAAAAATTAACAAAGTATTTGAAAAAGTAATATTACATTTCTCCTCTATATGCAGCCATAGTTACTTTGTAATTGCTTCAATCTGTTATATTTCTCTATATCAGTCATGATTGCTGATTATGGTGCTGAAAATTCTGACTTCAAATCTATTAGAAAATGTATTTTTACTAAGTGAAGCAAAGACACATATTACCATGGCTGCCATGACAAGATGATATAATAATGCTCAGATTGGATAATAGAAAAATATGTTTCCATTTCTTCTCAGTGATCAGTGCTGGACCATTGGCCCAGGTTGTCTTAGAAATCCAGAGTAGTGAGGCATCTTTCCAGTTCTGTCTTGGATACCATGTCTGAAATTAAGTTTGTTGGCACTTCCTGTAGTGAAAAAGATGGATATTGTAAGATGATTAGTTTCCTAACAATATGAATTTAAATGGGGACATTATTTCTGTTTAACTTGCAATAGTTAAAACTCATTTACTGGGTTACAACTAAGAAAATGTAAACAAGGAAGGTGTTAAAGACAGAAGGATTTTATTATCATGTAAAATGAAGAAGAAATTACTCTGAAAGATAAGTTTCTGACTCTTTCATTTAAAATGCTTATTTCTCTTGTTCTGAAACTTGGTTCTTCAGTAAAGTCTCCATATCAGTATCAATACATCCTACAGCATAAGACAACACCTAAAAAATAATAGTTGGTTTATCCGAATTTATGTTATTATATCAGCCTTCACAAAAACCCCAAAACTCATGGTGTGATCATAGTGCTTTGCATTAGATTTATCATACTCAAAAGGCAAGATAAACATCAATTTTAATGATGAAGCATTTTTGAAAAACAGAAAGGGAATGCAACAGTGAGACACAATTTGTGGCATGCAGGAAACTTAGGAAAACACAAAATCGTTTGTTGGAAGGCGAATTTAACACTTAGGGTAGGCAACGTGATGTCTTTTCTAAGAGTTTCCCATGACTTTTCTATAACATCTCAAATGCTTCTTCACAACAAATATAAAACACCAATCTTGAAAGGCTGAAGCCCTTTGTCTTTTGCACTTATAATGTATGTGTCCTTCCAAAGGCAGCTGCGTGTTCTTAATTAGCAAGATGCTTTTCAAACCATGCCTTCACTACACTGCAAAGACGCCGTGCATAATCCTGCTGTGTTCCTATCATTGGCTGGAATCCTTGTCTGCCTTCTGAGTGAGCACTCAGCACTGGCTATAGGCTTCTGCAGACATCCTTAGATTCCATAACTTATTTGACATGCTATCAAAGCTTTGGATTTAAAGATTTTAGTAAAACAATACCTTAGAAAGTAGGTGCTTTTAAGCTTGGAGTATTTTCATTTTCTTTTTCTATGTTTAGATACTAGGATTAAATAATTTATGAACAATTCATTTTTGTAATCAAACTCACAAATATGGGTTTTTTTGCTGCAGATTTTGTGCAGAACACGTGTCATCATGTTTAAAGGGTTCCTTACACACTCTTGTGTTACAAATATTAGAGGTTTATTATTTTGCAACCGATGAGAAAACACTTGGCATAAATGAAACAGTACTGCAGCAAGTGGTGTGTGCTAAATATGAATTCAAGATGTAATTTTGAGAGGTTAGCAAATGTAAAATTCTGAGTTAGTAGTGGGACCTACAGCTTAAAACAACCTTTGCACTGTCACTATTACATTTTTACAGAGATGCTATTGGGGGCGCATATTTGTGTTTTTTCATTATTACTAAAGTAGAAATGACAAACATTTTCATAATTCATGTTGTTTTATTCATAATGAATCCATAATGTTATGGCAGGAGAAGATATTTAATGTCTATAGAGTATCAGTGGTAAATGCTTCTGATGAAGTTAATTATCTCAACTTTTTCATAACAGAAAGTTGGAGATCATGAAATCTGATTGTAGGGCCCAGCGCGGTGGCACAGTGGTTAAGGTCCTCGCCTTGCACGCCCAGGATCCCATATGGGCGCCGGTTCTATCCCGGCAGCCCCACTTCCCATCCAGCTCTCTGCTTGTGGCCTGGGAAAGCAGTTGAGGCCCAAGGCTTTGGGACCCTGCACCCGCGTAGGAGACCTGGAAGAGGCTCCTGGCTTCGGACTGGCATAGCATCGGCCATTGGGCTCACTTGGGGAGTGAGACGGAAGATCTTCCTCTCTGTCTCTCCTCTCTGTATATCTGCCTTTCCAATTAAAATAAAAACTAAAAAAAAAAAAAAAAACTGATTGTAGGTAGTCTGTATGTATGTGATCTCATTGCTTCAATTTTTTAATACATAATTTGCATGCTTTTGGGGAAGGGAAATTATTTCTTTATCATATCTATGACTTTGAACCCACTTTTATAATTGCTATTTTTAAATTTAATTCAAAATACCTAAAACTCTTTGTCTATTATAGATTTGAATAGAAACTGGTGGGAATTTATTGAATGGCTTTTTCATTCCCTATACAATACATTTTTCAGTGATTTATTAAAATGAAGCCTATAATTGGTATCAGATGAGAATTTGTCACCCTTTAATGAGTGATGCATAGCCTTAGAAGACTGTGTAAACATCAGCATTTCTGACTTAAATATCATATTGAATATGATATTTAGATATAAAACTCAGGTTTTTTAAAGTACAGTTATTTGTCAGTTGGTAACAGTACACATTGACCCATTTCTCAAGTTCTTCTCAGGAGGAATACACATTTCCCCTTCGCTTTATCAGTCAGACTGGAATGCTAGGAAGTTTTCTGGCTCCACTGCAGATGGCTCATTGGGCCGACAGCAAATACTTGTAGCATTTATACACTCCTCTCTGATAGGAAATGCTTATTTTAAAATTAAGTATCTCTCATCCCATTAATATGAATGTTCTGTATCACAAACAGCATCTTGACACTAATTAGCTGCTGAAGCTCAAAAACAAATTTACATCTTCAATGCCTGTTTGCCATGCTGCATTATTTTTTATGAAAATAATTTTCAAAAGTTACAAATCATAAGAGAATGTGTTCCTCAAGCGCCCATGGTATTTAGATAATGAAAAATATCACATGTTATTTCACAAATGCTTTTGTTTTTCATGGTTGGAATTTGTGCACCAGAAGCCTGCACAGGATGTGTATTCATCACTAAGAAGAAAAGCCCACGCATGTGATGACAATGTAATTTTGTTTTTAAGCCTGCATTGAATATGTAATATGTATAGGGAAATGTAAAAGGCTGGCTCCATGGAAAGTGTTAAGGATGCAGTTTTTTCTACATCTGGGACTGCACTAGCAACAATCCCCAAGAAAGAAAGTTCATTTCCCTTTGGCCACTCTCCCAGCCTCAGGTGCTCCATCCTACAGCAACATTCCTCACACAATCCACTCTTAATTCTAAACCCGTGTGTGTGTCAAGTCTATACACAGGTAAATATCTACGTAGCACTGTCAAGAAGCACTAGTTTGTTCCTATGCCAGACAGTATGTGTCTCATCTTGGTTTGTCTCTAATTTTTCTTTTGGAAAGTCTCTGGTAAGTGTTACATACATTTCCTTGTTGCATTCAAGAATGATGCTAAACAGAATGTAATTCTACACCTTGAATAATACTGTATTTTTACTAAGACTTTAACATTCACAAATTTGTAGCCAAGTCTACCCTACATTTTAACAAGTGATAACAACAACAATGGCTACTCAAAAACATCTCCTCAAATTGTTAAACATTTCCAACATGCGGTGAGAATAGTGCAAACATTCATTCACCATTTCTTATTCATTTGCATTTGATTAAGAATTTATGCTATTTCTGGTTTTTTGATAAGTATTCTAAGGTGATTTTTTTAACTGGAGTCATTGTGATTCAAAATAAGTGTTAGTACAGAACAGCATTACCAATCTGGCAGAAATTACATCATTTTATTTAAATTTGGTATTCTCTAATGTTTCATATATTAAAATACATCATATTGAAAAACTTTTTGTTTCTCCTTTATTTATTTGAAGGATAGATGGAAAACAGAACAGATACATAGAGAGATGATCCGTTGACTGTTCACTCTTCAAATACCTGTAATAACCAGGGCAGTTGCCAGGATGAAACCAAAGATCATGTGACTCAATCCATAACTTTCATGTAGGTATCAGGGATCCAAGCATTTCACCCTCATCTGATTCTTTAGATTCTCATTTGCAGAAAACTATATAGAGAAATTTTGTTGGATTCAAATTTACAAACTCTAATATTGGATGTGGATGTCTCAAAAATGCATGTTAACTGTGGTAGCAAATACCTATCCCTTAAATACATATTATCTTTTATTTTTCTACCTTTTTGGTAATTTAATTTGTTTCTTTACAAATAAGAGTCACCCGTATATGTATAGAAGGTGATATACACACATACATGCACACATATATGCACAATATACATATTGTGAATTAATTTATATACAGCTATTTAGCACATTGACTGTCCTCTTAATGACAGGAGTATTTGAATTCTAGTTTCTGAAATTTCAAGTAAGTAACATACTGATACTAATAACTAGGATGTTGCATAAAAAATGTCAGGAGCCTATTTTTCCATCTGATTGAAATTTCACCACTTGTAAATAATATATTCTTTTAATGTTCTACTTCTAAATAGTAATGAGAGCAATAGTAATAACAAAATTTTCCACAATAGTAAATGACAAAGTTCATAAAATAGTTTGGAAGTTTTTTTTTTAATTTTAGTTACAATTTTATGGAAACAGATGTCTTTTAAGAGGGATTTCCCTGTTACCAGTCCTGAGGCATGATGGCATAATCACCATTGTAATTTCCCTATCTCATATCCAAGTCCCAGTTTGCTGATTATACAACTTCTGGTCCAGATGCCTGCTAATATGTCTAATACACAGTAGGTGATGGACAGAGAAACATTTTCTACCATCTATGTGGAAAACACACATGGCTTTTATTGCTCTTGACTTCCTTCTAACCCAGCCCTGGTTCCTATGTGCAGTTGAGGAGTTAATCTTCATCTGTCCTGTCTCCATCTGTCTCTCTCTTTCAAGTAAATAAATAAATGAATGAATGAATATTTTAAAAGATCTGTTCATTTTAAAGTAGGAGCTATACAGAAAGAGGGTAGAGGAATAGAGAAAGAGGGGAGAGGAACAGAGAAAGAACGAGAGCTAAAGAAGGAGGAGGAGGAGAAGAGGAGGAAGAGGGAGAAAGAAATAGAGAATGAATGAGATAAAAAGAATAAATGACCTTCTGTCAATTGGCTCACTCTCCAAATGTAGCAACAGCCAGAGTTGAGTCCGATCCAATAAAGGAACCAGGAGCTTCACTTGGGATAAACATGTCTAGATGGCAGGTTTCCAACTCTGTACTATCCTCTGCTGCTTTTATAGGCCATTAACTGGGATCTGGATTAAATGTAGAAAGCCAGGAAATTATTTAGAATCCATATGGAATGATGGGTTTCCAGGTGGTGGTTTTACCTACTACATCACAATACCATCTTCAGAAAAAGATTTTAAAAATGATTGGAAGGACAGATTTACAAATATGAGAAGGAGAAAGATCTTTCATTCACTCATTCACTCCCCAAATAGCTGCATCAGCCAGAAGTGAGCCAATCTGAAGCCAGGAACCAGAAGCTTCTTCTGGGTCTCCAACGTGTATGCAAGGTCAAGGCTTTGGGCCATTATCTGCTACTCTCCTAATTCACACACAGGGAGGTGGACGGGATCTAGAGCAGCCTGGACACAAAGCGGTGTCCGTATGGGATCCCGGTGCTTCTAAAGATAGGATTAGACAATTGAGCCATTGCACCCCCACCCTGATGAACCTTTGAAAAAGACAAAGTCCCTTACATGTTTAGACATTTAATGATTTCACATAGCAATTTGTTTTTCTTATTCATGTGCAATAAGTTGCTTATGTCTCTCGACCTCTTTTTCAGACTACAATCCAAATTTGGAGTTCTTTTGCTTTATTTTAGGATACCTGAGCCTGAATCTCTATTAAATCTATTCCATAGTATTTCCCACAGTTCCATCTGACTTTGAATCCTCTGTATTCCAAGGCTAGGATTCTGGAAGATTTGTTTTCACATGGTCATCTTTGGTTTAAAGTTTACATATAAATATTTGCTTTAAGCTTTATAAAATATTTAATTAAGGATTGGCATATCCCTCCTCATGATTCTGCATTCTTCATCAGTGTTACCTAAATACAAATATTGCCAGTGCAATACATGTGTAATGCAACTAACAACAAGATGCATGAAAGCTCTAGCTGTGCCACATTAGTTCATGAAATATTTATTCAAACTAAACTTCAGAGTAAGGGATACTGACATCATTAGATTTTTCAGAATTTTTCAAATATTGAAGATAAATGATGTTCATTCTTTATCAATGTGTATGAAATTATTTTTCAAAATAATAGGCATAATTAGAAGAGATTTGCTGTAAACCGTATAATTGTAGAGTAACCTGAACAACAAATCCAACTATACATATGTATATTTATACAAATATATGAACACAGAAATAAAAATTAGCAGAGGTAGAGTGCAGTAATCCTCTAAAATAATTATTTATGATACTGGTAATATTGTATCTGGTTAAAGTCCATATACAAAATCAATGATATATTGTTAAATCAATGCTTACTTGTTAACATTATTTAAATTAAAAAGTTTTTTCTAGCCTAGAATTTATATCCACTTTGTACAATTATTTTAGAAGAATGTTACACTTTACCTGTGATTATTTGCACTCCTGCATATCTCTTCTAATAATACCTGTTATTTTGAAAAATACTTTGTTTTAAAGAATGAATATCATATTTTCAATATTGTCATTAACTAAAATTAAGACATATTTATTTCTGTAATGTCTAGAGCTTCCATAAATTTGTTATTACCTTATTTTTAATCGCAAAACATATGAATCCTCACACATATAGCAAGTAGGAACAGTTGTTAAAAGATTCTGACTCACAAGTAGGTATTCTAGAAATACTATATCCATTTCAGCTCTTCTGAGTCATCTTTTATCCTGTCAACAATGGCCATATGGCTTGTTCTTGCAACACAATTTTTCAGAAAAGTATTTTAGACAAGAGTTCTGAAAGCTTTTGGGAAAAATGTGTATTTAATTAGTCTAGAAATTAAAAATATTCTGGCTCAGAAACACCATTTTTGTAAAAAAAAAAAGGCTCATAAAAAGGCACCAATAATCGTATATGATGCACTAATCATTCCACCATTGCCACAAAAATTATCACAGATTTAATGGATATTAACAGAACATAAATTTGTAATCTTATAACTTTATAGATCACAATTTTAGAGTATTTATGGAAAAGCTACAGAAATATTAATTTTTTGGCTTTTCTAATTCCTATTCCTGCCTACATTCCATGACTTATAACCATTATTTTTTTTCCTTGATGTCAAAAACGCTGAATTTTTCTATTTATTTTAATGCCACACTTTCCTCAGATTATCTTTTCTCTTCTAGCTGCAAAGACCCTTGGGTTACATTGGGCCTATCTAGATAATTGAGGGTAAATGTAGTTTAAGTCAGATGATTAACAATATTAATTCCATTGATTAAAATATGGGAGGGAAAGAAAGATGGAAAAACATTTCTCAGTATTGCACCTATGAAACTCATAAAATGTGATTTCTTTATACTAATAAAATTTTTTAAACCCTTTTGTTATGTAGTGCAATATATTCACAGATTGTGGTAAGTCAAATCTGTGTGGGGCATTATTGTGTCTGCCCCATGCATACCTGTTCACACCTCTATGTGAGTTCTGCATCCACAAGTGCCACATACTTGAATTAAACTAAGTGTGATCTAAAATGATTCAAAAATAATTTTCATCTACATTGAACATAGACCTTTTTCTTGTTTTTAATTCATTAAACAACACACTGTTACACCTATTTACAAAGCGTTAACATGTTCATCATTCCAAGTAATTTAGAGTTAATTGATATTATATGGGAATATGTGCATGAGTTAAACCCAAACACTATGTCATTTTACATGGAGGACTTCATCAGCCACAGATGCTTCTGGAAACAATTCTCCATAGAAATCTAAAGACCACTGTACAAGCAATTAGCCCTATTAGTTTTCAGATTAGTTATAGAATAATACTCCTATCTACTCCCCAGTGTGGATACATCCACATATGAAAGTTCATTTTCAAGCATAGAACAAAGGCTGCAATTCATCACCAACTCATTTTTTCTGGCACAGAGCACTATCCAGGGAAAAAAAAGATTCAGTAATGTATGATACTGAAAAGCCTGCAGCATACATATCTTATTGTGATTAAGCAAACAAGCAAGCAAATTAAAAAATCAAAAGTATAGACTAAAAGCAATGCCCAATATGTTATATTAAATTATGATGAGTTACAAAGAATATCATAGAGCTTGTAAAAACATTTGCTCAAAATAATACCTTAAAAACAGATGATTTTTCAAATTATTGTTGTGCAAAATGACTACAAATTCTGCAAAAGTAATATTAAAATGGGTATATATTTAATTTGAAAATGACATGTGTATATAATTTGTATGTACAAATTATACTTATTCTTATTGCAAAGTCAGATATGCAGAGAGAGGAGGTGAGACAGAGGAAGATCTTCTGTCCGATGATTCACTCCCCAGGCAGCAGCTGCAACGGCTGGAGCTGAGCCAATCTGAAGCTAGCAGCCCAGAGTTTCTTCCATGTCCTCCATCTGGGTACAGGGCTGTCCTCCACTGCTTTTGCAGTCCACAGCCGGGAGCTGAATGGGAAGCAGGGCCACCAGGATTAGAACCATCACCCATATGGAATCCCAATGCGTTCAAGGCAAGGACTTTAGCTAGTAGGCTATGGCACTGGGACCTAATATAATAAATTTGTGACATGATTTGTTGGCAGAAGAATGAGATTTTAAGAATATAAGGCCCTATGGCTTAAAAAAAAATAGAAAAATCTGAAGTGCAGCTTTAGTAAATCTATCTATATTAAAAGCTACAAAAGTTTATTTATAATCAGGAATATTTACTAGATGTGCAGATTACTGTGAAAGGCAGTAGACTAGAAATAATAAATACAAAGATCTTGGCTTGAATTTTTGTCAAACTCAATTACTGTGTATCACAAGATGAATTTATATCACTTTGTTACAAATAAAAAATGAAACAGATGGAGCCCAAGTTTATTACTATAAGTAAAATAAGACACAAAAAAATAAAATTTGCCTTGTTTCCTTTTTTAGTTCAAAGTTAAAAATTAGTGTGAATCTAGAATAGAAATTACTGGAGGTTGGGACTTTGAAGAAATGATGACCAGAGGTACACTGATGAAGGGGAGAAAATTCAGCTAACTCAATGGATGGTGTGAGTGAAGCTCTCTGGAGGACACCAGACCCAGAGGCTTTGCATCCTAAACTCCCCAGAGAGAAGCTGGAACCAACTATGAAGGAGACACTGGATCTCTGGGGGCAGAGACTGAGTTAAGATCAGCTGGTGGAATCCTGGAGTGAACCACAACAAAGCCCAGACACATTCATGTTGGTGAGTTTTAACACCCTGAGGCTCAATCACCAATACCAGGAGTGTCCAGAGTAAAACAAGACTGGAGCGTAAAGAAACATAGGATTGCACACATTCACAACAGGAACCACCAGGTGATGTGCTTGTGCAGCCCTGTAGCCAGGAAACTTCAGCAGAGCATAAGGCAAGCTAACATTTACAAAATTCTCAGCAGGGGTGCCAGCAATAAAACTACTGGCCACTTCAATTCATAGCTCCACAGACTGTAGCAGGGCAAGACACAGGGGAGCTCTGTCCAAATTGCTATGGAAAACAGCCAGGGCAGCTCTGTCTGCAGAGACTGAACCCGAATCGTCTCTATATGAAACAACATAAAGCCAAAGTCAGCTTGAAGAGAAAGCCCACAGATCTGAAATGCAATGGGGAAAGGGAATAGAAAAAACAGTAAGCAACATAAATGAAGAAACCAGTGTCTCCTTTAAAAAATGACCAAATTATCTCAGTCTTACAAGATGAACACATTGAGAATCTCCCAGACAAAAAATAATAATAATAAAAAAATTCATAAAACTCTTAAAAGACAGTGAGAAACATACAAAAAAATCAAGGGTTGAAAGGTATATATCACAATGGAGATACAAACAATAAAACAATGTCCAACTGAAATTCATGAACTAAAGAATACAGCAGATCAAAATAAAAAGCTGACAGAAAGTTTCACCAATACAATGAATAAGGCAGAAGAAAGAATACCAGAATTGGAAGATAAGTTATTTAAGTACATGCAATTAATAAGAATCTGAATGGAAGAGAATCTGAATAAAGCCAAGAAAACTATCCAAGAACTAAAGATACCATAATAATTACAGAATAAAAACAAAACTATTGAGAGTATAAACCATTGATTAAACAATGAGTATATAGTAGACATAAAGTGTTATAACATGGAGAGACAGTAGAGAACAAATGAATCAAATTTTGAGCCTGACAGAGATTCCAATATCATGACAATAAAGACAAAAATATGGTGTTTTAAAATGAGGGACACTCTATCTAAACATTTTATTTTAGAAGACCTTACTAAGTACCATGTCCCAAAATATACATTAAGTATTTCTCCTTTTAACATCCAAATAAGCAAGCAGAGATTACATCATCCCAGCACTTTTAACAATTCAGTGTATAGTCAGGAATTAGGGCATTGACAGGCTGGCATCTCTATTTTGAAATATTCTAATACATGTTGACTTATGTCTAACAGAAAGAAGAAAGGTGTTGGTGACAGATTCCTGTTTAAGCTTTATAAAGAAACTTCCTCTTACTGCTTGACTTGCTTTTCCTTGAATTTAGCTCTGATTTCATTTTGTGATACCAAAGGTAAATATGAGGAAAAAGTCAACATCAGAGTGAGGATCTAAGCAGAATGTTTAAAGATACCGTCCTACTCCACAGCAGGGAAAGTTGCTTTTCCATTAGGATGAATGGCTAGTTGAGCTGCCCATCCTAGACATAATGTTTCAATAAATGTGCATGAGCTTATCATCTCCTCTACTTTTCCATTAGTTGAATATTTATTTTTTCAACTGACTTTCCTCTTGACTCTGTTGGATAAATTAATCCTTAGAAAAGATAATACTGATACCTGCTATTTTTAGCAATTATATGTTGCCTCTTCAAGTAACGTGTTTGTGTATTTCTTATACATTTAGATAATAGTGCCTCTGTTATTTTGTATATTTTAGGACATGACCTCTTCCCGGCAAAATTCAGTTTTGTGGTTCTAAAATTATTTCATGACCTACATTGTGGTGTAGCAAGTTAAATCACCACTTGCAACACCAGCATCCCATGTGGAGTGCTGTTTTAAACCCAAACTCCTCTGTTTTTAAAACAGTTGCCTGCTAGTCCATCTGGAAAAACAGTAGAACATGGTCTAAGTGGTTAGGCTCCTGTTCCCCATATAAGAGATCCAAAGATAGATTTGGGTTCCTGGCTATAGCCTAGTAAAACCATGGCTGTTGTGGGAATACAGGGAGAGAAACAGCAGATGGAAAAATTTTCCTCCCTTCTCTAAAATCTGTCTTTTAAAAGGAATGTATAATTTGATTTTTAAAAAATCATTTCTGCATCTTTTTATATTCTGTTTATACATATCACCTGCAACAATTACAGCTCATTTAAAAAACATATTACTTGTTTATTTGTAAACTTGAGTTACAGAGAGAGGCAGGAAAGAATTGAAAGAGAGGTGAGAGAGGAGAAAGAATCTGCCATCCACTGTTTCATTCCCCGAATGGCCTCAATGACTGGAATTGTATAAAAGACTCGAATTAGTGCTTTTACAGAAAGTCCACACTGCAGGAAGATGCTTAATTTGCACCACAATGTAAATTATTGTCTTAAGATCTCTGCAAGAGATGTGCTTATTATATGACCAATGCAACTATGTATAGGACTTCAGGCCAAATCCCAAATATCTCTATTATAAAATCAAACACATTTCCTGCATTTATTTATTCAACTACATTTATTATTATTTTTATATCTCATTTGACATTCTGGAAATATTAGTTCTTATGTCAATAGCTACTTGATTTAGGTCTTTCTTACAAGGCTTAAATTCTGTGCTCACAATCCAACAACAGCTCTGCCTCATACTGAATTACTTTGCTTCTGCCATTTTCATCATTCAGCCTTTCATTGTAATGACATAGTCAAGACAGCTGGAAAATTTCCCATAATATGGTAAGTTGTTAACGCTACATATTTGTGATCCAAGATATAAAATATTCCCTCATCCTTGAATATCTGAAACACTTGATCTGTTTTCAGATATACTACTGCCTTCAAAATGCATCGGAATAAAACATACTCACAGTGAAAGTTCTCAGTCTTCCTCATTTCAAACTTGTTTTCCTGATTTCCTTCCGAAGTAAAAAATAAAATACTTTATCCCTCTTCTATTTCCAATCTTCAATGCTTCAATTTTGAAGCATATATAACCAATTATTTCATTATTCTCTATTCAATCTCCCTTAAATCAAAGCAGTATAGAAGTTATAACAAATAATTCTTTCTTTTGTATTCTACCAGAATATTCTTTTTGTCTTATTTTCAAGTAGATTCAAATTTGTATTTATTTTTCCTGCTTCTGCATTGACTACCTTAGGACAATTAACATTCACATTCCAAATACTCCCATCCCTTCCTAGCAGTCATATTTATCTAATCAAGTCCTTAAATATAGCTTCAAATCCCTAACAAAAGCAGTCTTTAAGTTTGATTTTACCAAAGTAATTCTGGTTTGATGACTGCCAGTTTGAGATGAATATCATAATGTTTAACAGCGATAATAGTCACAAAACAAATACTCTCTAGTCAAACTCTCATTTGTATAATTTTAGCCTTATTCCCAGGCATTATGTTACCATTTTAGTGAACTGATTTTGTCTTTCTACTTTCTTAAAGGAAGTGTGATTTCTTCTGTTAACATGTTTTGTGCCTATTGTTCTCTCTGTTATCATTTTCTTCTCATCTTTCCAGGTTCAATGCAATTATCAACTCATTCAGGGCTCCTGGCTGTTGTTCCAATGACATCAGATCCTGTGAGGAAGGATTTGGGCTTCTTCCATCCCACGTGGGAGATCCAAATGGGAGTGGGTGACCTCAGAGTTCTCAGCCTCCGAAGGCACTCCTATTTCCCGTGGTCTCCTTTGGAAGGAGCTGTATTTCTAATTACATTTTTATTTTAAATATAGTGGATAGACCTTAGCAGAGGGAGCACTGCCATGACAATGACTTGTAATTGACAGAATGTGAAGCTAGATATAAAACATTCTCTGTGAATATAACCTAAGCCAATTTCAGTGGCTTTATATATCAAATTTCTCAGTGAGATTAATAATTCTGAATGAAATAATTTCTCATGCATTTAAGCTAATAGCGTAAAGACTTTTGAAACCATAAATTTTAGTAAGTAATATGAAAATTATAATCATGATCCTCCAATGCTCTGGATACAACAGATCAATGGTGAATGAGTTTTTAATTTTTTCTAGTATTTCCCTGAACAGTATGAGAGTATTACACTAATAAGAGGGACAAGAGAATTTTCATCAAGTAATAATTAGAGAAAAATCAGAACTTTCTATTAATATGATAATTCTATAAAAACATTTTTGTTCAGTTCATAGTATATTACTATAATCTTTGTGATATTTTTTGGAATTTCCATAAAAATGCTATCTAAATATTCATGCAGGGGAACACATTATGCAAAAGTGGCTTTAGCTATGATTTGAGTTATCAAAATCCCTTGTTGGTATGCCAGTTAATCCTGGAAAACATCTTTTCTATCCCAGCTTCCCATTCTAATGTACGTGGGAATCAAAGATACTGTGTTAAGCACTGGCGTTCATGACTGTCCATGGCAAGTCAGGACTGAATTCCTGCTTTTTGACTTTGCCCTGGATTGGTTTTAGTTATTGAGATAATTTGATTAGTGAACAGGCAGATGGAAATTCTCTCTCTCTTTCTTCCTGTCTCTCTGATTTAAATAAAGTCATTTTTAAAGACTTATTTATTTATTTATTTACCGGAAAATCAGATAGAGAAGAAGAGAGACACAGAGGAAGATTTCCTATTCCATGATTCATTCCCCAAGTGGCCACAATAGCTGGAGAGGACCTGATATGTAGCCAGGGTCCAGGGGCTTCTTCTGGGTCTCCCGTGTGCATACAGGGTCTTAAGGCTCTGGGCCAACTTCAATTGATTTCCCAGGCCACAAGGAAGGAGCTGCAAGTGAAATGGGGCTAGTGAGACATGGACCGGTGCCCATATATGATTCTGGCACATGGAAGGTGAGGACTTTAGCCACTAGGCTACTGCATCTTTCGCATAAATAAACTATTTTGTAGAAATTCATCTAATATTAGCCAACCAAATTCAACTTACGTTAAAAGAACCATCCACTGTTTGAAGAAAAATTTGTCTCAGGATAAAATGTTGAGTAAACATATACCAATTTATTACTTTGACAAAGTAATATCAAACAGCACATTATAAAAATGAGTAAAATAAATCTATGGTCATCTCTTGACATAGAAAAAACATATAACAAAAGCAAACAATTTCTTTTAAACATTCTAATCAAATTGTGTTAAAAATATTGTCTTATATAACAAATTGAACAGGTAGTATTTTATTTAACGGTAAAACATTGAGCTTCTTTTTTCTCTAAGATTAAGAACAAACCAAAGATTCTTATGGTAGCACCTTTCTTCACTACATTTGCAGACTTTTTGCCAGAGGAAATAAAAAAAATCACACTGAAACAGATACAGAAAAGGTAAAGATTTATAGATAAATTTAATTAAGAGAGTTAAAGGTGTAATCACTGGAAATTACAAAACTTTAAGCAATTAAAGTCATAAATACATAAATACTCTAATATAAGGTATTTTCCATATTTATAGATTAGAAGAAGCAATATTATTAAAAGGCCAATACTTCGGGCCAGTATTTTGGGATAATGGGTACAGACACCTGTGATCCTGGTATCCCGTATGGCATGCCTCAGCTGCCTGGAAAAGCAATAGAGGTTGGCCCAAGTACTTGGACGTCTGCCATCTGCACTCAAGTCCCAGATGAAGCACGAAAGATCTATTCCAGAGTTTCACAAGAGCCAATATACAGAATCAACCTAAATGATTTTACAAAATGTATTAAACCTATGTAATAAAGCAATATTAAAAATGAAGAAAATTCTTTCATTTGTGAATGTGTGTATGGTTTGGAGAACATCACTGTAAACAAAATAAATTAGGCACACAAAGGCAGTTATCATGT
Organism: Ochotona curzoniae; assembly: GCF_017591425.1. Taxonomy (NCBI): domain Eukaryota; kingdom Metazoa; phylum Chordata; class Mammalia; order Lagomorpha; family Ochotonidae; genus Ochotona; species Ochotona curzoniae. The sequence goes on along the minus strand of NW_024466502.1, from coordinate 33,032,335 downwards.
GACCTGAGATTTGTGAAATCCGAAACAATGAATCTGGATAAATAAATGGTAGGTAGTAGAAGCTAGGGGTGGTGCAAAGAGGAAGTATTAGTCCAAATGCATGTTATCTTATTTACAAGGAACAATAAGCATTTGAAGTGATGAAACTATTAGCTGGCTTGATGCATTCATTTCTATTTGCATAAATATTTCATAACATTGCAATTTCTCATGTAAATATGAACAAATAGAATTGATGAGTATTACTTTAAAAGAATGTGCAATGAATTATAATCTGAAATTATTTCTCATGTATTATATTTTTGAAGGTTGATGAAAATATCTAAGCATCTAAAGGAACAATTTGCGTATGTTTGTATGAGTATTCAGAAAAGAGATGGGATCATTATGAGCATCGGAAAGGTACTTGGCCTTTTCAAGAAAGGAAAGACATCAATCCAAATGAGAGATGTAATGTGGGCTTTAAAACATGACATTTATTGAAGTTGAGATTTACAGAGATGGTTGTGGTGTGACATTCGGTTGGCAATGTGGGGTTGCAAGTATTGCAAGCCTAGTTGGTAGGACAAGATGAAGTGAAATTAAGGAATGAACAAACATGTAAATACTTGGCCAGAAACCTTTAAGCTTTTTATATTATTTTTAGAAAGAATTCTCAAATTTTGGCAAATCAATAACCTGAGATTATATTTATATTTTTTTTACTAAATATAATTATTTTAAAACACCTTCATAATTCCTTGGAAAGTAAATATGGCACAATGTTGCCAATATGCTTTTGAAATGTGTTTACTATTTAAACGACCAGATTTTTCATTGAACACGAGCCTGTAGAGACATTGCCCTCAGGAATCATTTAAGCTTTGTTCAGTGATGAGTTCTATCACTTGGAAACCCCTGAACTTTGAGAAAAGAAATTTAACAAAATCTCATTTGAAAGTTAATGTGGAAATTTGGACATGAGGTAATCTAAATACTCACAACAATATTTTATACCACATAGGTACTCAAATGTGAAAAATATCATTATGAACTATTTCTTTCTTAATCAGTGACAATTGGGAATTCGTCACAGTCTTCTGAGAAATAGATTTTTGCTTTGTTTTGTTAATGATTTTAAACTCTACCCAATAGTGGATATAGAAATTCACGAGAATGAGTGTAGGAAAATAGAGTAAAAATAAAATAAATCACAGTTTATGTAAAATGATCTGAATAAAATAAAAGGTATTAAAGAAAGAATAGAGAAGAGATAGCAAGACCTCTTGAACAAATCTACAAAAGTAGAGATTCATGTAGCCATTTATCAATGAAGTAGAAAGTTGTAGGATCCCTCTTATTGGGGATTAGGGGAAACAATTGAATTAACAAATATTTGATAGCTGTGTGTGTTACAATGATAGGCTATAATCCAAAACATCCAACCTCAAATAGATCACACAATTTAAACAAATGATTCATATGGGTAACTCTCAAGTATCTGGAGCTAACACGCTAACAGGCTGAACGAGGGGGAGGTAGAGGGAGCAGCCAAGAGAAGAACTGGAGGGGAAAATGAAAGCTTTTCCCACCGTTTTCCTGAATACAAACTGGTCAGTCCATAGAAATTTAGATTACAAGCATGAACATTAAGATGTCTCCAGATTTTCAACACTACTTAACATCCTGTGATTGCATAAGAGAAATCCTGCAGATTTTAGGACATCTAAGAGTACAAAGATTAAGCAATCAGAGATCTTCAATATATCTGCAAATTTTATTTTTCTAAATTAATGTTTACAAATATAACAGAGTGGGGAAGATAAGAATCATATGACAAATTGACTTGTCACCAAAGAAATACTTTATTCAGATACATGTTTTCAATAACCTCAAAAATAATCTGATGAGACCTGATGTAACTTTAAAACTGTGATGGAATGAATTCTGAAAACAAAAAGTATAAAACTGGGACTGAATTTTTTCTTTCAGTCATTCACAGGAAATTCAGACTCAGAAATATTTTGATCACAGCAGATAATCCGTATATCCCAAGCTAAACACTTTACATTAAGGACTGTGAATAGTGTTTTGCAGAATATTCTGTTTATGTTAATTATTTTTATAGCAGAACACAAAAAAAAACACAAAAAACATGCTATTCACTAAATAGTGCTATATTAATATAGTAAGAAAAAAATTTTTATATTCTATTCTTTTTAAAATTTTGATGATGATTTCATGGTTGACCAGGGTGGAAAGGATTAAGGGTTAGGGAAAAGTTTTCAAATTCTCTATTTTTTCTTTTCTCAGGGGGAAGGGGAATAATAAAAGGGGAAACCACACCCAGTCTCCCAAAAGTTCCAGTACCCAGGGATGGGGAAGCACCACAAAATATCAACTCAGGGTACAACTGTAGTGCATGTTCTGAGGGTTCTGTCCAAGTGTTTTAGATAGTTTTGCAATGCTGTCAGTTTTGGCAGTCCAAGGGAGAGGAAAACCCAGGACTCTGGGCCATCTCCTTCACTACTTTCCCAGAGAGCAAGCAGATAGCTGGATGGGAAGTGGAGTTGCTGGGATTAGAACTGGTGCCCATTTGGGATCCCAGCGAGTTTAAGGTGAGAACCTTAGCGACTAGGCTATTGTGCTGGACCCAGAATTTCATTTCTTTTTAATGGATGAGTAGTATTCCATAGAATAGATGTACCACAGTTTCTTCTTTGTTGGGCATCTGGGTTGTTTCCATATTTTTACAACGTAGATTGTGCTGCTTTAAATATAGGATTTCAGGTCACTTTTTCAGATTCAAATTCAATTTCATATTATGTTCCCAAGAGTGGGATAGCTAGGCTATGTTGTAGAGAAATTTTCCGTTCTCTTAGCACTCTTCATACTAACTTCCCTACTGGTTGTTCTAGACCACACTCCCAACAACAATGAAAAAGTGTGCCTTTCTCCCCACATGCATGCCAGCAGGTGTTGTTCGTAAAGTTCTTAAATGTAGTCCGTCTCATCGGAGTTAGATGGAATCTCAGAGTTGCTTTTATTTGTATCTCCCTAATAGCTAAGGGAGCTTGAAGGCTTTTCTATATGTCTACTAGGCATTTGAATTTGTTCTTTTGAAAAATAGCTCCTCATTTCCTGTGCCCATTTCTTCACAGGGATGTTTGTTTTGCTGTCATTTTCCCCTTGTCATAAGAAACCAACCAAATGGGAGAAAATCTGCACACTACACAAATAGGGGACTAATATGTAGGGAGGGTCTTTATGGCTAATTTAACCTGTTTCTTAGTTATTGGTCTATCTAGGTTTTCAATTTAATTGTGACTCAACTTAGGTAAGAAGAATTTGTCCTGAAATCAGTCCATTTCTTTTAGATTTTCCATTTTTTTGGCATATTACTGCTTGGAATAAATTCTGGTGATATATATCCCATTATTATGTTTCATTTTTCATCTCTTACTTTCTTGATTTGGTTACTTCTTAGTTGTGATTTGAACCTATAGTGAAATGTAAACATTCTTTCATGTTCAGTAACTTTAAATCTTTCTTGGAGGGAGTATAAATTTTGGAGTTTGGTTTTTTGCTTCTGTTGGTCCATGAGATACACTGGCAGTTATTTGACTCCTTTTTTCGATTCCTTAATTAGGGATTCATTGCTATGAACTTTCCTCTTAATGCTGCATTTGTTTTACCTCATAAGTTCCAGTATACTATGCTGTAAACTTCATTTGTTTCCAGCAATTTTTGCTTTTCACTTTATGTTTATTCTGTGATCCATTGTTTATGTAATAGTATATTATTCAGTCTCTATGTGCTAACATATCTTCTATTGTTTTTTGATTGTCTAATGCCCAAGAAATGATTTCGTCCCCCAGGAGAATTTTTTTAAAGCTTTATTCATTTTTATTGGAAAAGAGGATAAACAGAGAGGAGGAGAGACAGAGAGGAAGATCTTCTGTCTGATGGTTCACTCCCCAATTGGCCGCAACAGTTGGAGCTGAACCAATCCGAAGCCAGGAGACTCCTCCGGTCTCCCACATGGGTGCAGGATCCCAAAGCTTTGAGCCATCCTTGACAGCTTTCCTGGGATACAAGTAGGGAGTTGGACAGGAAGTGGAGCTGCTGGGATTAGAACCGGCGCCCATCTGGGATCCTGGCGCTTTCAAGGCGAGGACCTTAAGCATTATGCTATTGCGCTGCACCCCCCAGGAGAATTTAATAATGAATCCAATGTTCCCATGTCCCTTATGTATAGTAATCTATAAAACTACGGTTATTCCTCTTTCCTGGAATAACATGTTAATTGCATGCAGAATATAGATATTGTGTTAAATCTCAGAAGTGAAACTTATGCAATTATAAAACAAACAATTCCTGGTCTTGATCATAAATACTTTATTTCCAGTAACCATGAGTCTAACCATTTGGCTTGTAACACCTGTCTGACATCACATATTCTAATTAAGATGATTAAATATTTTAATATTTAAAGATAATCTATTCCTTGGATAAAAGTAATAGAGGATTGACATTTTCCAGTTTAAAATACATCAAACCTCTAAATAAAATAACAACAGTAATTTTAAATTAAAGTATATTTAAAAATGCATTATAATGTGACATAATATATCCAATTGATGTGTTTGAATTTTTTTCAAGTTCCCCTTTCTAATACAATAATGGGATTATTACTAGAGTTAATGAAGCTTACTTAAGGCTTTCGTATTTCATTCATGTGACTGTATTAATCTTGTAGAAATCATATGATTTATGAATATAATAAAGCATGTTACTGCTTTAAGACCCAAGTGGTAACTGTGCTTTCTTGTTGTTTGTTTGCTTGAAATATATTTGTGTCTCTAGGATTACACAGTGCCTATCTTAAACCTATTATTTTATCCTGATTTGAAGCCAATTTGACCATCTTATTTATCTAATAATTAAAATCTCAGTATGTTAGACACATTTTACTATCATGTTTCAGTTAATTTTAGTTAATTTTATTTCTGTTGAGAAGGATTTTTTAAACAGTTTGTTTCTTAAGAATTTTTAATTCTGCTAAGAGAACCATTACAGAAAGCAAAGGCTTCGGGAAATGTTGCAGTGTGCAAAGTATAGTTTTCATAACATACCTGTGAACGAACATGTCATCCAAAGTTTTTGAACTCAATTTCAAACATCACATGTCATTTTAGGCTCTTGGGCTATTCAAATGAAAATATTAATATATTAATTTCTGACTGGGTTATATTTGAGGAAAATATGTAATAGATTTGAAACTCATGTCTATTTTATGAATAAATTGTTTAAACAAGCATGATTATTCGTCAGGTTTGTTCATCAAGGACATGGTCTACAGTTTGACTCAGCACTTGGGTCACAGTGACTCTGTCCTCTGTTCACTGTTTCTGAATAGGCTGAAAAGCATTGGAGCTGTTTCCTCTGTGAATCTTTTGTATGTTTCTAGTTACTGCTTTAATCTTGCTGCTTTTTATTTGCTCTGTTTAGTTTTTCTCCTTGATGTTGACTTAATCTTGGTAGGTTAAAATATCCAGGAATTTATCTATTTCTTCCACATTTTCCAATTTAATAGAATATTGTTCACTGTAGTTTCTCATGATTCTTTTAAATCTGTATTTGGGTTTTCTCATCTTGTTAGTCCAGTTAAAGTTTTGTGTATTTTATTAATCTTTTTATTAATCTTATTGAAGTTTTAAAAAATTGAAAAATTTATTTGAAAGAGACTGCCACAAAAAGGCGGAGAGAGAAAGAGAAGAGAAGAAAAGAGAGAGAGAGAGAGAAAGAAAGATGCCCCAAGTATTGTTTCACTGGCCAGATCACCACAATGGGCTGTGCTGGGCCAGGTCAGGGGTCAGGAGCTTCTGAGTTTCCCACATGAATACATGGTCCTACACACCTTCTTTCTTTGGAGGGAGTTGGAATCCAAAGTAAATCATCTGAGACTTAGATTGGCGCCTATATGGTGTCCAATTATAGCAGGAATGACTGGTGTTAACAAACCATAATGTTGAACCTGCTTTTTCCGTTGATCATTTCTTTGCTATTACCTTACTTTCAGTTTCATTTGTTTCTCATTATTAATTTGATTTTCATTATTTCATGCCTGCTGCAGATTTCTTTCTTCTTTTTCTAAGTCCTTTGGGTTGCTTCCATAGATTGTTTCTCTGGTATTTTTCTCTTTTTAAAATGTAGGGCTTAGGGCTTCACACAAAGGCCTAGTGACTAAACCCTCACCTTGCAAGCACTGGGATCCAATGTGGGCACTAGTTCATATCCTGGTTGCTCCACTTCCAATCCCATATTCTGCTCCTGGCCTGGGAAAGCAGTAGAGGATGGCCCAAAGTTTGGGACCCTTCACACATATGGGCAATGCAGAAGAAGCTCCTGCTCCTGTCTTTACCTCGGCTCAGATCTGGCTGTTGTAACTACCTACTGGTAGAGTGAACCAGTGGGCGAAATATATTTCTCTCTGTCTCTCCTCTCTGTAGATCTGCCTTTCCAATAAGAAAAAATACTGAAAACTTAGGAAAAAATGTAGAACTGAAGGCTACAACTTCTCACCATTAATATTTTGCTGTATCCCACAGGTTTTCATTAGTTGCATTTTCATTTTATTTAAAAAGTTTTGATATTCTATTTAACTTCCTGTTTCAGGGGTACAATTATTTATTTGAAAGTCAGAGTAGAAAATGGAAGAGACAGAGAAAAAGAAATCTTTTATAGCTGGTTTGCTTCCAAAATATTTGCCAGGTCTCCCATGTAGGTATTCCTCTGCTGTCTTGCTTGGCACAGTAATAGGATCTGGATTGAAAATAGAGCAGTCAGGGTTTGAACACATATTCTCATGGGATTTCAGAATTTCAGGCTAAGAATAACTTGTTGTGCCCCAACACACAGCTTTTCATAAGCTCTTTAAAAAATAATAATATGCAAATACGTAGTAATTTGTCTAAGGGTTTATTTATACAGAGAGAGAGGAGGAGACATAAAGACACACAGAGATTTTGCAGCAGCTGGCTGACTCCTCAAATATCTTCATTGGCCAGAGCTGTTCCAGACTGTATCCTGGACCCTGGAGATCCATTTGTATTCTTTTGGGAGATAAGGACCTACATGCTTTGACCTTTTTCTGTTTCTTTCCCTGTCACCAATACTTGGAGGTTTAAGAGAGTAGAGGGAATGAATGAAAGAGAAGTGGTACTGTCCTGTTTCAAACTGCTGCTCACAAGCTCTTGTGGCATTGCAGGTGCAATTTACCTTTTGAATTTCTTTAATGGACATTGGTAGTTCAGTAGCATGTTGTTTAATCAACATGTGCTTGTAAATGTGCCATTTCTCTACTTGTTGTTTTAGTTTATTCCTTTGTTGCCAAGAAGACACATGGTGGGATTTCAATCTTTTTAAATTTACTAGAAATTCATTTTTGCTTAAAGAATGATCCATTCTGGAGAATGCCCCATGCACTGAAAAGAAGAATGTGTTTTTTCTGGCTGTTAAGTGCAATATACTCTCAATGTCTGTTAGATCCAACTGTTCAATGGTATATTTCAATTTGTCTGTATCTTTGCTGATTTCTGTTTGGCTGTTCTGATTATTGATAGGGATAGGGTGTTAGGTTCCCCTAATTGGTTGTAGCAGAGTTAGTTATACTTTTGGGTCTCTGGTATCTGCTATAAATATTCAGGTGCATATATTTACAGTTGTTACGTATTCCTGCTTTATAGCACCCTTTATCAATATATAATATTGCTTTGCCTCTTTTTATAGCTTTTAAAGTCTGTTTTGTCTGGCATGAGTATAAGTACTGGGATATATAACTTCCACTTGCTTGGTATATATTTTCGAGTTGTTCACTTTCAGTGTATGAGTGTTTTCGTGAAATGGATTTCTTGTAGGCATCGTATGGTTAGATTTTTTTGTTTACACCCATTCAGGCCACTCTTATTCTGGAATCCTGGTAATGTACATCACCGAAGGCAGTGAGCACTGCTCCACACTTGGCAGAAACCTGGCATACAATCCAAGTTTCTAATTTCAGTCTGGTCCAGCTATGATTGCTGCAGGCATTGGGGAGTTATCCAAAGAATGAAAAAGATTTTTGTATCTGTGTCTACAACTATCTCTTTTGCATTTCCAGATAATTAAGAAAACAAATAAATCTCATGAAACTCACATTCATAACTTAATAAAACCATCTAATAATATGTAATTCCTCTACACTGAATCTCATTCAATATGGAAACTCCATATTTTCCCTTGGTTTGGAAACCAGCCCAAAGCAATAATCCTTCCAAAAATTTTGTCTTGCTTTGTATTTTGACATGTTTTGATTATTTTGGCCTATTCCTTGCAACCAAGTGTTAGTTCCTTGAACATATGTAGTTTTATATTACCATTGCCAAGCTGCTGTGTCACATAAGAACCACTCATAAATATTTGTTAAAAGGAGGACATATAATACTAAATTAAAACTAAAATTAGGTTTAGGCATCTAAGTCACTCTAATTTGCTGCTCTTTTCAAACGTTTGGCAAAATAAATGCCTGAGAGTTATATAAAGTCTACATTTTCTTACATTTCAAGCATGCTAAACATGTACTCATTATGTTTGCCCTGTCACCTTCCAATATCAGAAAAAAGGAGTTTAACTTTTTAACTCAGGTGTTCTGCTCTCATTATCAAGATTATGCTGTTGGACTCGCACAGTTCCATTAGCAATCACTAGTAAGATGTGGTTTTGTACATTCTCTCAGATTTGCACAATCACTGTCTGAATACATTTGACAACATGTAAGTTTAATTTTTATAGACAAGATAAAAGTTTTTTTTTACAATAGTAATAGAGTACTCCGCTTATTATCTAATGGATGTTGCATTCTTATCATGACATTTCTTCATGATAAATGGTTTACAGAACCAAGCCTTATCTTAGGTGGATAATTGACAGCTATAATTTTCTAACTTTATGCTTTTTTATAACATTTCACTTGAGTAATAATGCAATATAATTTGATGATTGGATCTCACGTATCTATTCAAGGCAATGCCTAATAGAATTTATTTAATATGTGAATGTAAGTCAATTTGACAGTAATGTATAAAAATATGGACCAAACATGGGCTCACAATGGCACATGCATGCTCAGTCTTGCTTTAACACAGGACTGCTTCTAACACAGGGCAGATCTGTCAACAGCTCTCTCCCCACTGTCTGGACTCACAACTTAGCTTTTCTTTCTAAATCAATGCCACCACTAAACATGCCAAGGAAACAGAAGAAGATATCCTGGGATTTAAGGGATGTCAGTGTGTGCTTAAGAACACTAAGAGATATGGGGAAAGGTATTTGGGAAGTTAAATCTATTCATGTTAATTTGAGAACATCCTCAATATCTAATTGCATATGGCAGAAGATTTTGTGCCTGTTTGTGTGTGGGGTTATTTAATATTGTTTCCATCACAAATGCATGTTACATTTTTGATTTAGCAGTCTCAATCTAAAAATGTTGCTATGAAAAATTTGACAAAATTACCATTTTCCTATCAGTTCTGGAATTTGAAGATTTTTTAAAATATTTTTTTAGGATTTTTAAAAACATCAAATATTGGGTAGATAAAAGAGATTGTCATTTACCTGATGTGCAGATTATGGGACTTTGATACCCTGTGGTACAGTTAAGTTTTAGGTTGTTAAATTACAAAACATTTCACATGCTTCTATTTTTAAATGCTTGTATATATTTTTTAATGAATGCTCTTAGTGGATACTAGACCTTAAGAAAACTACATTGGGCCCGGCACGGTGACCTAGCGGCTAAAGTCCTTGCCTTGAACTTACCAGGATCCCATATGGGCGCCGGTTCTAATTCCAGCAGCCCCACTTCCCATCCAGCTCCCTGCTTGTGGCCTGGGAAAGCAGTCGAGACGGCCCAAAGCCTTGGGACACTGCACCCGTGTGAGAGACCTGGAAGAGCTCCTAGCTCCTGGTTTTGGATTGGCTCAGATCCAGCCATTGGGGCCACTTAGGGAGTGAATCATCTGATGGAAGATCTTTCTCTCTGTCTCTCCTTCTCTCTATATATCTGACTTTGCTATATATGTGTACATAATTTGTCTATTTGTCATTTGAAATTGTTGGTTGTTTGTGCTGCAAATATTTACCAATTCTCTATAGTTTGTAATTTAATTACGTTTATGTTGTTACTACATAGATCAAATTTTAGTTGCACAGAATAAAATGTTACTAAAATCAGTTTTATTTTGTAAATCTTATTGAAGGATCATATTTATATCTATTAATTTATATTGAAAAACAATGCATACTTTCTTTTCAGAATAGAAATTTTTTCTCTAATAACATGGGTTGTGATTACATCAAGTTCTCATATATCTTAGACTATTTTTACACACTTGATCTCTACTCTTCTTCTATTCATACAACAAACTGCTTATTAGCATTTAAACATTTTATTTAGTATTTTCTAGTGAATTACGTGGTGACTGGAAGGATATGTTTCCCCTGGTGGAAGTATCTCAGGTTTTCAGGTGATCTTAACCTTTATACATCCTTATGCATAAACCAGCTTCTAGAAATTCATACAAAAATCTTACAAAAAAGCTATGCATACTTCAATGTTTTGCACCTCAGTAAACATATCTTTTCATCCCACATCCTACAAAATGTTTGAATTTCTTTTGTATTTCTCTCTTGCTTTTTTACCTGTTCTTATCACTTCATTTGCTACAATAGAAATTCTACTATCCTAGCTTGTTTTGTGTATCAGTTGGGTATTTCAACACAAACGGCAACAGCTACAATGCTAACATGGTTCATAAGGTTTATTTTATTTTTTTTAAAGAGCCATTTACTTTTATTTGAAACTTGGACTTTACTGCGAGAAAGGAAAAGATAAAGACCACAGAGTGCAAAGTTCAAGAAATATTCCAAAAATATATAATTTAAAAAAACTATAGATGATTTTACTACCATAATTTTAGAAAATATGCATTACTTTCTAGTGACAAAAAGCAGAGGAAAGATCAGAAAGAGTGGACCTGCAATGCAAACTGAAGTGTTGAATCTTGAACTGAGGGACATACTCAACATTTTGAGATTGATCCCCTATTTGAAAATACACATACACTTTTTTTTTTTTAAAGATTTATTTTTATTATTTTTTCATTGGAAAGGCGGATATACAGAGAGGAGAGACAGAGAGGAAGATCTTCCGTCCGATGATTCACTCCCCAAGTGAGCGCAACGGGCCGATACTATGCCAATCCGAAGCCAGGAGCCTCTTCCGGGTCTCCCACGCGGGTGCAGGGTCCCAAGGCCTCGGGCCATCCTCGACTGCTTTCCCAGGCCACAGGCAGGGAGCTGGAAGGGAAGCGGGGCTGCCGGGATTAGAACCGGCGCCCATATGGGATCCCAGGCGTGCAAGGCGAGGACCTTTAACCACTTGCGCCACCGCGCCGGGCCCCACATACACTTTTAAGTTCAAATCAAGCACATATTACCCAGATTTGCTTGTAGAAAACTGTGGCTTACTAAGTAGGTGATAATATTAGCCTGTGATAAGTATATGCCATGACTGGATCATAGGTCATAGTGCAATAACCTAGTGGCTAAAGTCCCTACCTTGCACGCACCAAGATCCCACATAGATGCTGGTTCCTAACATGGCTGTTCCACTTCCCATCCAGCTCCCTACTTTTGGCCTGGGAGATCACTGGAGAATGGGCAAGAGCCTTATATCCCAGAAACAGCATGGGAGACCCAGAAGAAGCTCTTGGTTCCTGACTTTGGACCAGCTGTTGGAATGAAAGATCTTTTTTTCACCTACTCTCTGCAAATCTGCCTTTCCAATGATAATGATAATATAAACAAATCTTTAAAAAAATTGAATCATAGCAAACACATTAAAATTTATCTCCGATTGATTGCTTCATCAATAGTCTTGCTAGTTTCTATGTTCATGAACTTTGCTACAGTGCTTTGCAATTCTTCATGCTGAAGAATTTGTGCCTAGCTCATCATCGATATGACTTACTTCATCTCAGACATTGTGCCAAAATTAAATTGTGCGAGGACCGCTTTTAATCCTTCAGAAGATTTTTGTATTTTTCTTGTGTCTCCTTTTCTCCTTATTTCATGTATGCTTGTGATTGTTATCTTTGCACGAAGAAGTGCATCATTAGCCACAGAAGTCTTTATGCTTCAGCTTCAACTGATTGCTATCCCCATAATTGTGTAAGATACCTTCCATGGTAAATTCTTCTGCTCCTATTGGCTTAGTTTCTCCTTAAAACATTGAAGAGATCACAGATTCTACTAGAGAATGAAACTCAGTTGTGCTAATTGCCATATTGGCTTCACCAAAAGTCAGTATAGATTAATAAGTAGCCAGTGAATCTAAGCAAACTGGAGTGGATTTCTGATAGATTCTGGATGACTTCAAATGCAAAAGCAGTAATGTTTGTCCCTGCAATTCACTAATATTGTTTAATACTATTTTTGTAGAAGTATAATTTGCTTCAAATTAATAGGCACAATGTGAACGTTCTTTAAAGTTTTATTTTCAACATTTTGTTTCTTGCTAAATTAACAGACATACTTTGTTTTGTTTGAGATCTTTCATCTGCTGGCTTGCTCTACAGACCAGGGCTCAGACAGGGTGAAGCCAGGAGCTAGGAGCTTTTTCCAGGTCTTCTAAATGGGTAAATGGGCCCAAGCAATTGGGCTATCTTCTGTTGCATTTCAGAGAATGTTAGCAGAGAGCCGAATTGGGAGACTGGACATGAACTGGCACCCACATGGGATGTTGGTGTTGCATCTGGTGGCTTTAGCCATGACATCATCATTCCACAATGATGCTGCACCATCCTCACCCCCACCCAATTCTTTCTTGATGAAACAGCTCAAACTTTGAAATTGCACATTATTATTCACTTTAAAAAATCTTTACTAGATAATAGTATTTATATTTCATTTTATGAGATGTTCAAAATTTCATGGAAAATGTATACAGAAAATGCATAGATTTTAGTTTTCTAAAGTCAAATAAGTATTTCATTTCAGTTGTATTTTCTGTGAACATTTAGAACTCCATCCTATATAGCTGAAGATACATAGATTGTAGCCAGCCCTGTGCCATAATTGGTTTATCTCCTGCCTGTGGTGCTGCTAATCCATGTGGGTTCTAGTCTAAATCATCACTTCTATTCAGATTACAAGTAGAAGATAGTGCAAGAGCTTGGTCCACAGGCAGGCTCGGAAGAAGAGCCTGTTTCTCTGCTTTGACCTGTTCTAATCTCAGTCTCTGTGAATATGTGGGAGAAAATGAGAGACAGAAAATTCTTTCTCTCTCTCTTTGTTTCCAGTTCTTGAGTCCCTCCCCCATCTGTAAATCTGCCTTTGGAATAAATAAATATTTTGACAATAAAAGCATATACATTATTTGGCACTATTTTGAATACTTCCATCAGTTCTTAACAGAGATGAGAAATATGTGATAGAAATAAAGATCTTTTAAAAGATTTATTTATTTTTATTGCAAAGTCAGATATACAGAGACAAGGAGAGACAAATATCTTCTGTTCATTGGTTCACTCTCTAAGCAGCCTCAGCAGCCAGAGCTCAGCCTATCCAAAATCAGAAACAGGAGCTTCTTCCAGGTCTTCCACATGGGCACAGGGTTCCTAGGCTGTGGGCCACCCTCCACTGCTTTCCCAGGCCACAAGCAGAGAGCTGGATGGAAAGTGGAGCAGCTGGAACACGAACTGACACCATGTGGGATCCTGGTGTTTGCAAGGTGTTGATTTGGCCACTTAGCCATTACACAAGGCCAAATCATGCATAATTGACAGGTGACTCTAAAAGATGTTTTGTGTTTATTTTATTATAAATAAAATTATTATCTTTTCAAAATCTAAAAAAGAAAGGTATATTAATTTTCATTACTTAAATCTTTCACATTTCCTTGTCTCTTAAATATTATGCCTTTCCAATTAAACAAATCTTAAAACCAAAACGAAAAATATGCACAATGCTATGAAAACATTCTAACACTTATTTTACAACTATTTATTGTGCTTATGTGTGCACAATTTTTGCGTCAATAGGCTGGCATGAAAAATTTGGGTGTGAATTAATTAAGATCAGTGTCCATTCTATATCTGCAAACTTATTCCGATTTCATTTAGTAGTAGGTTAATAACTGCCCTCCAGACTGTGAAGATTTATTTTATAATGGTAAGAAATCTTTAAATGCAGGTAATTGGCATCAACATCAATTATAGCATTAATAATTTATGGTGATTCTACACATCATAAATGACTTTTTTAGGAAACTAATTAGAATAATCAAATGAAATGAGGCTAAGATTAAAAACATCTTCTCTTCATTTGTCACAGTTTTAATAATTTTGATTATCTTTGAATTTCCCCGAAGAGGTATCATTAATTTTGGTTAAGCATGGAGAACGATAGTTTCCAGGGCAGCCATTTAGTCGTTACTGCTCTAGCAACCTTCACATAACGAGGCCAGTTCTATCAGTAGGTCTCAGGTTCACTATTAGAAAGACATAGGTTTGTTTTTCTTTTAGCCTTGTCTCTTCAATTCTGCATCCGCACTCCTAAACTGCCGTGATACTTTGAATCTCTTTAAGTTTCTGACAAATCTTGTCTCTAGTACTCTCAATAATAAAATTATTTGTGTTTCTGAGGTCTACAGTTATCTGGAAAATGAAAAATATTCTAGAGAGTATTCATGAAATATATGCAACAGTAAAGCAGTAATTATATCCATAGGATACAATCTAGCTATGATACATAAGAATCAGCCTAGTGAGCCAGGCATGGTAGCCTTGGGATTCTGCACCAACCTTGGAGACCCAAAAGAAACTCCTGGCTCCTGGTTTCAGATCAACTCAGCTCCGAATGTTGTGGCTACTTGGGGATTGAACCAGTGAACAGCAGATCTTTTTTCTTGTCTTTACTTCTCTTTGTAAATCTGCCTTTCCAATAAAAATAAATAAATCTTATTTATGTCCATGAATAATTTTTGTTTATTAAAAGATTTATTTATATGAGATGAATTGGCTTAATTACAGAAAATAATATTTAATTTTCATCACCGTGGCTTATGTTCCTTAATTTTTCTCCAATGTATGCCATAGAACCTTAACCAGATGCCTCTTTGCTTCATTTCTAAGGACTCTGTCGTTAACTAATATTCAGAAACTAGGCCTCACTAAAAAACATCCTGCTACAAGTGTATCTCTAACATGTACTGTGATAATATTCATCTAGTAACAAATATTGGACATTTGGACATTTGCCTTATATTCTTACAGGATCATATAATATTTATTGAGATGACTGAATAGAATTCCAACACGATGTCCAACATATTATCTCTCAGCTGTGAATGAAAAGTAACACATAGATATTAAAATATGCTGACATTTGCTCATATTATACAATAGGATCTTTTCCAGTGCTTTATAGGATTAACTGGGAAGTTTGCATGTGAAAGAATAATTCTAAGAAACCACTTTCATGTAACCCAAATAGATTTTTCTTTGTGGTTGTCCCCGAGTATTACTTGTTTCAAGTTCAGTAACTACACTGAACACAGGCTTTGATGAAATAATGTAGCACACAGTCAAGATCATTCCAGAAAGCTTCAGTTGACACCATGATCCTGGATTTCTAGGAAAGCAAAACTTTATAATGAATTTTACTCCTCAGAGTCTTACATTCAATCTTCCTTCTTAAATGCATCACTATGTAAGGGAGCAGACTTTTGAGTACGTGGAACAATGCTGTCATTAGAATGGGACAACTGCTGTGATATTTAGCTGACTGAAGAACATCAAATTGAAGATTTTGCAAAATCTGGAGGAGAACTTGCAGCAGTGTTGTATTAATTAGGAATAGTAAGAAATGTCTGTGTTTTGTATAGATGTAAAAGATAACACTAGGGTCCCCTAATGGCACAGTGTGTTAAACTGCTGCTTCAGATGCCCACACCCACATCAAGGAGCATCCTTGAGTTCTGATACCTCTGAGTCTGCTTTAGCTTTCTGCTAATGCGTTCTGGGAAACAGCAGAAAGTGACTTGATTGCCTGACCTCCTGCCAGGTACATGGGAAATCAGAATGGGGCTCTTATCTCCTGAATTCCGCCTGGCGCAGTCCCAGCTTATGTAGGCTCTATGGGAAGTGACCAGCAAAGGGATGTGCTCTGTCTGGGACACTTTGACTGTCTTTATTGTTGCCTTTCAAATTGCTAAAATCAAATCAATGAAAACATTGTAAAAGAAGAAAGCAAGCAAACAAAAATCCAAATAGAAAACAGTAAAAAAAAAAAAAATAACCCAGACATTAATCAAATATAAATAACACTTCAAAAACTCAATGGCACATGGGCCTGCTGGAGCAATAGACTGGTGGCTAAAGTCCTCCCCTTGCATGAGCAGAGATCTCATATAGGCATCGATTTATGTCACAGCTGCCCCACTTCCCACTCAGAACCTTGTTTTTGGCCTGGGAAAGCAGTACAGCACAGTCCAAAACTTTGGGACTTTGCATCCTCATGGGAAACCTGGACAAGGTTCCTGGCTCCTGGCTTCAGATCAGTTCAATTCTGGGCTTTGCTGCTGCTTGGGGACTGAAACAGCAGACAGAAAAGCTTTCTCTGTTTCTCTTTCTCTCTGTAAATCTGCCTTTCCACTATACATGAATTAATCTTCAAAAAATAAAGCAATGGCATAAATATATTTCAAGTGACAGATAATGAAATTAAAGAACTACTCAAATTCTATGACAGCATTAATTGCTTTCTACTTCATATAAAAATAATTTTAGGAAATTTAATTGCTGAAATTGCTCGAATCATTCTTTTAATGTTTTGGCTTAGAGTCAATTTATGCTTTGTGAAGAACTTTCAAAATCCTAAACATCTATCTCCAAGAGGGTAAAATCTACTCATTAAATATCAACACTGAAAAGCCTGCCAAATACATATCAATTCATCTAAATTATTTAAAATGCATTAAAGCTAATGTACATCTTTTTACGTAAAAAATCCCACAATTATTTATAAATGTTAGGAAAGTGATTCTCTTAAAAATTTTCAAACCTCTAATGTTTTACTACGGAAATAAGTTTTATTCTCATAACCAGTGTTGTGGTCCTTTGGGTAAAGTATGTGAGAACTCTGATTTTGCACTGACATGTAATTAGCAAGATAAGGCTGCATTTAATGGACTTGTCAGTTAATTGTGGCTAATCTTCTCTGACACTACAATGAAAATTTAGAAGGGATATTTTCAGAGAGATTAGCTGCATAGTGCAACCAAAAATGCTGTCAATAAATTTCACATTCAGCTACCTCAACTCATTGACCTTTGGCTGGCTCTTTCATGCATGCATGATTCCATTACATTAAGAATTGATCAGAAATTGCAGATGTATGATGTGTTTTAGACTGTTCAATATCTGACACATTTTATTATGCCACATCAAAAATATCATTCCTAAGTACTACTATGGATCTTATGAGAAGCAGTTCAAGTATTTGGAAACTGTTAAGTTCATAGCAGACAATTCAACTTCTCCAAAATGTTAATTTTGTCTATGAAAGCTGAAATTCTGTTTTAGGAAACTAGGGGACAGCTTGGTGCTTTAGCAGATACAAAAATGCACACATAAACTCAGGTTAATATTTCTCAAAGAAATATCTGCTAAATCCTTTTAATCTTTGAACTACCATATTTTTGTTAGCTACATGAAAATCTAATAAATAAAAAGTTCATCTTAAAACTGAAGAGGGTACACAGTTTTTCTTGACATAATTGAAATCTCATGTAACTAGAATTTCCAATTTTGTCTTGTAGGATGAAATGTTAATAAAATTTTGCATCTCAGGATGAAAGTTAATAAAATTGATTTTTAAAGTTTTTTTCAGAACATTGTGCATTGAAACATAAGTGGATCAGCTGGGATTCAAACCAACACCAGATGAGATGCTGGCATTTGCAGAAGAGTGTTGGGCTCCTGGGGCACTGTGTTGCACCCGAAAAAAGAAAGCCGATTTCTACAAATATTACCCCAGATTTATTCTGATAGCCATGATGATGCTATATTTTTGACTTTTAATCTTACTTATCTCAGATGAAAATATGAGCTTTTATCCTTGAAGCTATGTTGAGGTCTTTAGCCAATTATTGATGTGATAATCATTGGAAGAGCTGAGATGCATCATTAAGTGAGAGTATCAGCTTTTGCATCACTAACCACATTGTTTCTAAATAAGCCAAGCCTAACCCACAAAGGAAATCCATCACATGATTATAGTAATAATGACCTAATTTCATATATAAGCTCTCACAACTTACTCTATCCTGTAAGCTACTTTTAAAAAGCAGAAGTGGCAACCAAATCAACTATTCCATTAAAGGTTATTTTATTGATTGAGAAAGGGTGAGCAAGTGAGAGTGAGAAAGATCCCCCATTTCTAGATCACTCTTAAAAAAAAAATGTATGTTATGGCAGATTCTGAGGCTACAGACAGAATCCTGAAGCCAGTCCAGGTTTCCCATGTGAATGGCAGCAACCCAAGTGCTTGAGCCATCACCTGCTCAGTGAAGTGCTGTTGACCCAACACAGCATCTTAACTGCTAGGTTAAATATCCTTTTCTCAGTTAAACTTCAAACATAACTAACAAATCTGTATTATCATGATCAAATTCCACATACGATGTTTTGTGAAAATAGCCCTGTAGTTGTAAGAAGCAAATTTATTAGCTGAATTTCACTGGCTCTCTACAACTTGAGCCACTAATTAAGAATCTTATATGTATTGTTTATAGAAAAGGCATAAAAAATAGTCCACATGTGATTTTCATAATTATGAGCATGTGCTACTGCAGCAAAGATTTGTCTATCAAGAAGTTTTGTAAATGGAGAATTTATTCCAATTGACCACATACTATCATTATGCATTAATTTTCCATTAAATACATAACATACTAGTATTCGATTTTCCAACAATAAGATAATTAATCACATGTTTAGTAATAGAGAAAATCAGGTTGGTTCTCTTATTTCAGTGTCTGCAATCACTTCTGGCTTTTAATACAATGCCACTAAAATTTCAAAGAAGAAAAAGTAACCAATTCATATTTTAAATTATTAATATAAGTATATAGTAACATATTCTATTACCATTTTGAGACTCTAGGAAATACCTTTGCTAACCACTCATGTAACTACTGAATTCAAATTAAAAAGATAAACTGCAGTTGTTAATGTTGAGGCAAAAGAAAATGTGTTCAACAGCTACCTGCTTTTGATATAGTGTTTTCTTCTTGTGGTCAAAAAAGACAGTGATTTGATGTGATAATCATGAGTATACAAACTCTACCAGCAATATTATAAGACACACATAAGCCTGCATTTGCAGGCCTTTTAAAGTAAAGAGGTCACTATTTTTATATTCAAAAGTTCATGAATACATTTAATCAGATCAATCTATTATGCATTTATATTCTTAAGTAGTACAGTGTATGTGAGATGTATCTGACATGCTCTAAAAACATATAATATGTTTTAAAGAAATACAGTAAAAGAAGTTGGGAAACAATATAAAGTTTGAATCTTCTATTTTCAGTGGAAGTACAGTAACTTCAGGTTGTTTATAACCTTCAGCAATAGTCTTCAACTGAATTTTTATAGCAGTAATTGAGCATAACTTATGTTCTAGACAGTTTTTTTAGCCGATAAATCAACTCATAATCTTCAGTATCAATAAAAAAAGGCAAAAGCATAGAAAACATTTGGGCAAGTGAAATAAATAAGTATAGTATGCTGCGGCAATGAAATGAGAAGTCATTTAAAACAGTGTTGATAGTGAACGGGTGATTTTTAAGAAGAAAAAACACTGTTAGGTATTAAATTATGTGTAGGAAGCAGAACAGTGGGAGGATAAGGGGAGAAGCTATATGTAAGTCGGGAGACAAAGTAGCATGGCACAGAAATAAAGAAAATCATGTTATGCCAAATCAAGAGACTGTATCAATACTAAAACATAAGATGTGGATTCATTTATCATAAGAAGCATTGAGGGAATTATGTCCAGCTTTAGGACAATAGCATTTCATTTCAGTCACCAAGAACAAAAGTGGAAAATCATGTATTTGATTTTTTCAAAATGCATTTGCTTGAAGCATGAGCGATAGAATGATAAAAGACAGATGGAGCATGAAATTTGCCAGGAAAATGATTCAAGCTACAATGGTAATGACCTAAAGTAGAGATACGAAAAAAGAGAATAAGAACTAGCATGTGGTTAGTTATAATAGTCATTCATTCATGCAGCTATTCATTAGTTCATTGGACATAGTTTTGAACAGTTTAGCTAAAGTGGAATATCGATATCAGATACCCTGCCATTTTAGACATTCTGAATGTGAATTGTCATTTTATTAAGGGAATGTTAACATGTGTTTATAGCAGAATGGAATCTAAATATTTCCAACATCAACTTCTTCAAACATATTAAAAATTCACAATAATTATTTTATTTTAAAAACAAGGTAATAGTTAAACGTTATACGCTAAGGTTGTTGGATTAAACGCAGGTGCATGAATGAGCGTTTTTAACTTTCACATTAATCATAGACAAATTTTCTATAATTTATTCATTTTGCTTATATCTTTGTTCAGTTTTATTTGCTCTTAACAAAAACAGTTGAGTGATTGAATATCTCATGTTGACAATTTATAAACATATTAAAGATTTCAGAAGAATTGGACTAAATTAAAAGAGAGATTTTCAAAGCCTTCCATCTAATGCAATAGCTGTTTTTCTCTTATAAAGATGAAAATCAACATCACATAATTTATTTTTATAAATGCACCTGCAATTTATTTTTACATAAAAACTACCTGCCTTAGATACTTATATAACTTTTTACAATCACATGCACAATTCAGATATAATTATGTACTCAACTGACATTGCTGAACGTATGAGTGTTGCTGCAAATCCAGTACTAGGAATAGACCAATATCTTGCTACAGAAATTTCATTCCTGTTTTATCTATACTTCTATAGAAATTCACATATCATAACTTGGCACATTTTGAGAAAATTACCCTTTTTGGAGCATATAAAATTCCTTTTTGTGTTAAAATTGCCTAATCTTTCTAGACAATAATATCATATTAGTCATGTTACTTTGCATGTATGAGCAGGTAACAGAATCTGATTCAGGTGAGTATGCTGGAGGATAAAGTGGTATATGTTGAATAGATCGCAATACAAAGCATTAAAACAATCCGATAAAGAGAAACTAGTATTGCCAGGAAGAAGAAAGTTTACTTCAAATAGTCAAAAATTAATCGCATAATTTAAAACAAAATCATCTATATTGTAGTTTACCCTAATGGAGGAATGTAAAAGGTTATACAACAGACAAGGATATACAAACACCTAAATTGATATTTTATACAACTTGGTATTTTTTCAGATGCAAATATTTACAGATATATGGTCTAAGATTTAGGTTCCATTTTTCATAATGAAACATATTGTGGAAAAATATTCAGAATAAAGTAGAATAAATTAAGTCCACTTTCTCCCTTTTTTTAAAAAAAATCATGCATGGAATTTAAGATACTAATAATATTTAGAACAAGTGTTATTTCGGTAGCAGTATGTTGAGCTTCTTTACCACAACAAGGTAAATGTCTTTACCAGGCTTGGTGTTATACATATCAAATGGTTTAGATTACTAAATGTACTTCTAACAAAACACAAATAATCAGAGATTTCAGGGTTGATTAGAACATTTTGTGTTTTGCTATGAGATGTTTTGAATGCAGATATATCACAAATTTGTTAAATGTCTGTGACACACATTTGCCTCTACTTGTTATCCTAATTGTCACCTAGAGCCTGATCTCAGGAAACAGTCCATGAAAGTGTGGCTGAACCTCCAAGTCCATGCTACATTATCGGGCCATCCCCTGACTCATGTGCAAAGGTGAAGAAAAGATAAGACTGCCTACTCTAGATCCAAGAAAATACAGAACTTTTCAAAGGCTGGAAAGATGAGCAAGTTGGCCACCATTTCATGTCATGTTCCTCAGCAAGTCTGTGGGCGCACTTTCTGAGGTAGTTACATAAAGCTAAAGACCATAGATTTTAAAAATAGAGAGCATTAAGAGTCTTTGTGGGGACAGATTTGTAACCTTTTTTTCAATCAAGTCGGCAATTTTTCAGTGCATCTGAGATGATGCAGGACACAGAACCATGGGCAAAGAAGAGAAGGTGTCTTCTAGTTCATGAGAATTATCCATTAGAAGAGGGAAGGAAATGGATAACTACACAGGCACCATAAGTTTAGAAGTTGGAAGTCACTTGTTCTCCACTCTATGTAAAAATCAATAAATTACCCCCCACCCAAGGATATTCTGAGCCCTGCTGGAGTCCTGGCAGCAGAATGTGACTGCTCCCATTCCCTGGTACATGTCTAATCGGGCAGAAGGACCCGGATGTTTAGCTAGAGACCCAGCAGAGCAAGCAGAATGATTTCTCTCACCCACATTTCTCCTCCTGACACACTCCATTCCTGTTTGTGTCCCATATGTGTCTGTAATACCTTCATCTTTCTAATAAAGCTTAAAATCAATGCAAAATTTAAAAAGAAGGCTATAATTTCTGATGTTACAAAACACACATATTTTGTGACTATTTTTCAGATGTGTGAGTCAGAAAACCACTTATATAAAAAGTAGCAATGTATTGCATTCAATAATTTTCAGCCCATGTTCATTGCATAATATTGTGCAACCTGTTGTAGTGAGATAGTTTAACAATTTGACTCCTTAGATCAATCTCTTTCATTTTTTGTAATGAAGTATCATAATATTTTATTACTTTTCATTGATGTGTTGAAAAGAAATCTAATTTATGTGATTCATCTAATAAAGTATGTTGCTCTTAGTGGCAGATGTACAGGGAATGAGTGTTTGAAGCACTTGATAGGACGAAAGGATAAAGACAGCGTGTTGACAGAAGTGTGAAATGGAAATAGACTTCCATCGAGTTATGCATGGGATATTTAAAATCAATAAAAGAGCTACATCAGTAATTTCTAAAAGATTAATTTCTATCAAATAGAGTAGATGATGAAAAAAGTTAACATTAACAATGTGTTTTCTTAAGTTTTTCTTCCATTTGCCATCTCTCCCCACACTGGGCCCTTAATGTTAAAACTAGACATTCCTTTACTTGCCCAAGTCTGAAGTGCCTTTTTAACTCTTCAGAAAATGCATTTTAGGACATTATAGGGTTTTTTAAATAGAATAGTAAATATGTGCTCCTATATCCATGTTAGTTTGTTTATAGTTGTTTTCTATTGATTATAAATGTATCTGCTTGTGTTTTATAAATTTAATCATTGTTTTTTTTTCATTTGCATGAAAAATAAATAGAAAATATTCTTAGCACTAGTGCATTACCCAATTTCCTTACCAGCTGGAGTTGGGCCAGGTTGAAGGCAGGAGTTGCAAAATCGATCTGGATCTTCCAAATGTGCCACAGGAACTCTAGCACCTGAACCATCACTGGTTTTCTCCCCATACACCCTCCACTATGATTCACAGTACCTTGGCACAGGAATTGGGAGCAAAATTGACACAGCCGCCATTATGGGATGTTAATCTTCTAACTGCTGTGTGAAACTCCTGCTTTTGTAAGTCTTAATGTCACTGACTTGACAGTTTACTAACAGTGTTAACTTGACTATTGCTGGAACTGTTCTTGACATCAACCTCACAGTTTTGTTACTCTTAGCAATGCCATCTTAAGTGAATGGAATCCTGAAAAGTCAGTGTTGCAGCTGACATTTTTCTGTACAACTTCCCCATAAGCAGGAACTCAATGTTCAATATTTCAGTCAGCAAATAGTTTTTTAAAAGTTCAATGGAATAGTGCTGACTGCTGGAATGTTTTTACATTAATCATTTGCCTATGTAATTAGTGATAATGATTCACATGTATGGATTGAGAAATTCCTGAACCATAAAAAAGATCCAATTAGCAGCTCTATGTATTTGATAATTTAGCTTAAGTAGACATTTTCTTAAAATGACAAAAAGAGAAAAAAATCCACAAAAGTGCCAGGAAGTTAATTACTTCACTCATTACTAACATGTTTCCAGCAAATGCGTTGGGGGGAGCTAAAATCAGGAGTGGCGACAGGACTTAAAGAAATGAACTCCCAATACGGAACGTGAATATCCCAACAGTGTTGTAACTGCTCTGTAAATACTTGCCCCTCATGTGTAGATCACTATAGTTCAAATTATATAAGTTAAATTACTCACTATTTTTGTGTGTATATCTGTGTATATATATGCATATGTAAATTTACATTATATGCATATATACATAATAAAATGTATGTGTATTTGTCTGTGTGCACCCTATATCCCTCTCTCCTTTCATTTCATTTTCTAGTCAAATAAATAAATTAGAACAAGAGGGATAAGCTTCCCAGACTCAAAATGTGGTCTATGAAAAGGGACCATTTTTCAAAATGTACATTATTGAAAAGGGAGACAGGATTGGCCTCACAGTGAAGAAACTGACAAACACACCAAGCTGGACAATGAACTAGAGATGAACGGTGATGAGTCACACCACTGTGTTTATCTTAGGTGTAATGTGATGAAAATGGCCCTCTACTCTGGTCATCTTTTCCAAAATAGATATAAAAACTCCTTTTAATAAGGAACCTCAGCATTATACTGATGCCAGCCAAAATAGTTATGTCTATCTAAAATAGAAAACAAAATATTCAAAAGAATCCTGTCAAGTGAAATGATGTTAAGAAGACAGAATTAATGAAGGCAACTAGGGAAAAATAAGAAAGATCTAAAAATATGAGTCCTGGGATAAGAATGACAGAAATGAATGCTATTCACATGAAAAGAGAATTTATTCTTATGAAGCAACCCTTGAATATATCATTAGATATCTTTTACAGTATTTGCTTAATTAACATTATGTATTTCATGAAGGTCCTTCTAAAATGACCCTTTAAAATGGTTTATGCTGGGCCCGGTGGCGTGGTCTAGTGGTTAAGGTCCTCACCTTGAGCGCACCAGGGTCCCATATGGGCGCCGGTTCTAATCCCGGCGCTCCACTTCCAATCCAGCTCCCTGCCTGTGGCCTGGGAAAGCAGTCGAGGACGGTCCAAAGCCTTGGGACCCTGCACCCGTGTGGGAGACCTGGAATGAAGTTCCTGGATCCTGGCTTTGGATAGGCGCAGCACAGGCCGTTACACTCACTTGGGGAGTTAATCATCGGATGGAAGATCTTCTCTGTCTCTCCTCCTCTCTGTATATCTAACTTTGTAATAAAAATAAAATAAATCTTTAAAAAAATGGTTTATGCTATCGCATTTTCTTTTACTTGGAAGAAAGAAATTAAGAGTGAAATACATTGTGAACAGCAGTGGTTCACAGTGGTTTATCCACAGTACAGTGTTGACTGTTAATTTTTTTTTCTGTGTTTCATTATAAGAATATTTTTAAAATAAGAAAGAAAAGCAAATTTAAGTTAATGAAAATTGCTTTATTCAATGCTGACAAATCAATTATTCAAAGAAGTCTTTAACTTTTGACTCTGCACGCAATTAATTTCCCTAATGTGGAGACTAATTGTTCTCTACTTCACAATACTAAGGATCAGAAAGTTAAATTCTTCGATTTTTGTCCTTAGCATGTTCATGCTAATCAGTACAAAGTCCTAATCATGATAATTATGGTACCACTTTTCTTAAAAATCCCATGTTTATTGAAGTTGTATGACGTGCAGGACTGGAGGCCATCACTTGGCCATATCTGAGCTGCTCTTTGCTTTGATTCTTGAGCTCACCTGCAGGTATTGTGTTCTGCCAAGAGTTCCCCAAGCTCCTTTTTCAGATCTCCTCCCAGTGGCATATCTCACACACTGGAGGGTCCTTGGCCCAGGCTGATTTACTCCACCTCCTGTCGATGCAGGAACAATAGCTTTATCCAACTGGGTCATACCCATTCCTGTTCTTGCTTTTGGAAGCTACAGCCCAGCCACACCTGCTCCACACCTAGACACAGCTCTTTGTGCATTGATTTTTAAATACGCTGTAGCATATTTATCCTGAAAAATTCCATTTTGCCACATTCTTTTCAATTCTTAGTTTTTCCAGTTATTGAAGATGCAAGTTATTATACTGTTTATGCCTCATAAGGTCCTCGCCTTGCACGCCCGGGATCCAATATGGGCGCCGGTTCTAATCCCAGCAGCCCCGCTTCCCATCCAGCTCCCTGCCTTTGGCCCGGGAAAGCAGTCTAACACAGCCCAAAGCTTTGGGACCCTGCTCCGGAAGAAGTTCCTGGATCCTGGCTTCGGATCGGCACAGCATTGGCTGTTGTGCTCACTTGGGGAGTGAATCATCTCTGTTTCTCCTCCTCTCTGTATATCCGACTTTCCAATAAAATAAATGAATAAAAAAAAAAAAAACCCTGCCAATAAAAATAAAATAAATCTTAAAAAAAAAAAAGAAAAGATGGATAAAGTTCACTTCTTGCTCCTTGATAATAAACAAATTTCAGTTTGGCTTGCAAAATAGTTCATTAAAAAATAATTATAAATGGTAAAATTTGAGACTAGAAAATATTATCATTTCAAGAATAAAAAAGCAAGATTGCTAAAGATAAGTTTGAATATATATATGTGTGTGTGTGTGTGTAGCTTGCAACCAGAATCAATAATACCAAAATAAACACTAATTGGAAAAAAAAAAAGGTAAAAGTAGAAATAAAAACACAAAGAACATAAGTAAAGAAGTATCTATTCTAATAAATCTACATTCATAAAGGATAACACACTCAAGAATATTTGCATAAATACAGATAAAATAGCTTATGTGATTTAAGAATCAGTATCTAAACTGAGATTATATTAGTTAGACCCAAGCAGTCTTGACACGTCTCTGCGGACTGGTAAATACATAGTAAAAGGTAAATTCTAAATAATTCTAGATGAAAACTCTCTAAGAAGATTAGTAAATATAATCTTAATAACATTATAGAGTGCTTAAAAGTGTACCTTTTCTCGTACAGCATTTAGTAAAATACAGTAGATTCCAAGCACTGTCTCTTTTACCTTTCATTTTTATTTCCCTCACTTCCTGCATCTTAACATAAGAATTTAAGCATACACCGTTTGAGCAACTAGCATTAAGTCACAGAGCTAGTGAGAATTCTGGCTAAAGTGTGAACTCAAGGCTTCCCAGAAGCTACCACTGGGGATTCAACTTCTATGCTTTATAGGGAAAGTTAAATAACAATTTTCAAATCAATGTTATATGTTTTCATCTTTCAAAATGCCATCTGGGCTGAGCTGTAGTTTAAATAACATCAGGAAGAAAATATCGTCATAGAAGTACCTAGATTAAATACCTTTCAAATCCGATGTCTGTGTAATTACAGACACAGATGTCTGAAAATTTTTTGTGAGAATCAAAAATAACTCTGGAATCTAATCTAAATATTATTGTTGAGTCAGTTTGATACTTCTTTGATATATATATATGTATAATCTAATTGTATAGATTAGCCTTATTATATAGGCATAAACTACAAAACATAATTTCTAAGAAAAAAAGAGAATCTCTAATATCTGGCTTACTATAATAAATTTAAGATTAAATTTAGTTTCACATTTCTATTTTTAATAAAGTATGTGTTTAATATATAATAATCAGTTGTTAAATGCTTTTCAATCATATGTTAAAATGTCTAATAACCAAGATTGAATTACAGTGTCATAACACAGCATAAGCCACATAAACCCTATCATGTTAAATCAAATAAAATTAAAGTCTTAAATCTGTTATTTAAGAACAAATTTTTTGATAATTGGAATTTTCTCAACTAAACTAAAGAGTTTTCAAATAACATGTGAATCAGGCCAACAATACTAAAACCATAAAAAAGGAATTCAGGGCTCTTTCATAGAATACAGTTTCTTTCATGAGAGAATGCAAAATAAAAGTGGTTTTCATTAAATCATAGAGTTCACAATAAAATAAAGGAACAAAACAGATTTGAGACAGAATTATTTCTGTTGCATTTAAATGAGATAAATAGCAAATGATTGACAAACTAAAGGGATCAAAATAATTCCTTGACATGAATATTAACTGTAAGCATATATGCACATATAAAACAGAGCCACATGTATAGTAACTGTGCAGAAAAATCTAAGCTTGGATATTTCTATGTTTCTCTTAATTTTCCTTAAGATTTTTTTATAAAACCTCCCATTTGCTGTGACTTATGTACTATAAATCACAAAATAACCTTACTGTTGCATGTTCTATATTAGTAGCATACTGATTCAACCCTTCACTAATTTATACACATCACTATCATCAAATTATCTCTACACAAAGCTCATCTAATGTGAAAGCAAAGGCTAGTGCAAAATCATAATTATACCTGAGTGTCTGGAGGTTTTGCTTATCTTCTTACACTGTCTATTAAAAACAGTATAGAAACACATTGTGTTTTAGATGTTAGTATTATTGTTTTTGTATGGAATTTAGAGGGTTAAGCACAAATATTATGTGGAAATTACAGCAAAAAGAATGATGTATACCTAGGGGCATCTGTAAAAGAACTATATTTTTAAAAAGAGTGAGTTCCCTTGTTTCTACTTTTCATGTTGAATAATTTGACATCAAGTGTCAAGAACGCTGTTAACTAGTAGCTATGAGATGTGAAGTCAGGCTTAATGGGTTCTTCTGCTCAGTGATTGCATTCCTTCTGTAGAAACGGGAGCTGAAAGGGCAGTGATGAGTATTTGTTCATTCACTGTGCAAGTTCTCATATAGCACTTCCTGAGATTTTATTTTGCTTTGCTTCCTGTGTGTGACACTAATCTGGGACACTGGAAGTTCTCTGATAGACTGATGATTACAGTGCTACTGGTTCCCGGTGAGCTGGAAAGAATAAATTTTTAGGCTTTTTTTTTTTCTCAAAAAGAAATTTTTTTCTGATATAGAAGCATTTTAAATTTCATGGTAGTCATAATGTATTTACAAATATTACTATGCAATACTATTTTAATGTCTTAAACTTTTTATCCTTAAAACATCTGTAATGCCTATTTTGCTAGAGTGCTAAGTTTGATGTATGTCTTTCTTTGGTCCATAATTCCACTAGAACTATTATTTTGAAAAACATTCATTCTTTTCAAAAGTATCATTAAGCTCTTAATGCTCTGTGGTTCTGCAGATATCAAAGATAGTCAATATTTTCCTGTTAATTATAAAATTTCAAATGAATTTTCAAAAACTTGCAATCTTCTGCTTTAGTAAAAGGCAACACAAACCATGCTGTGTTTTTTCTTCTATCATGTAATAATCATTAGGGCATGTCTAGTGCCATAGCAAGTGGTCATGAAAATGGTACTTAGATATTTTGCATATACAAAATATATTCCAGATTAATTAAATGGGTTTCACATCCTGTTACCTAACTCAGATATGGCAAATATTTATAGATTGCCAACTGTGTTTTATAATCTATCCAGGTTTTTTTCCACATTTACACTTCAAAGGAATATTTGCTTCTATATATTATATTGTTTTTAAAAATAAGTGAAGTATAGACAGTTAAAGCCTACACAATAAATGGGAATTGCTTTTGTTTGTGTGGGTGGTATAATTGAATTTTAACACCAATAATTCATACTTAAATCTTGTTCTACAGAGTAAACTGCATTGTGTGTAACATTTTTCTACTTTACTGGATTAACAGAAAATTCTCATTTCCATCATGTGAGATCATTAGTTTTCAACCTGTACTTAGGGAAATATAGTTATAATAGATCTTAGATATTTAAATGTGGATGAAGACATGGCTTTTAAAAATATATTTTATATTTAAATTTGTTCTGATAGTACAGGGTATGCTGTATTAGAAAAATTCTGAAATAATTTACAATTTTTCCTTTGATATCCTCTAATACCAATGTTCAGTAGAGACTACAAACTTGACTGAAATGCTGATCCATACAACCGAAGAATGATTTCCTGTGAAAGTTGCAGAGCATTTACCTTGTTTAAGTTTCAAAAGATAATCATTTTGTCTCAATGTCTTTCATTATTAAGTGATAGAAAATTTTAGATTTTAGAAGAGTTCAAATGCCACTTTTCCAGGACCCTAATAATCTTTGTTTTAAAGGTACATTTGCATAGAGACAGAGAGATGAATATCTTCCATCCTATGGTTCAGTAGCCAAATGGCTGCAGTGGTCAGAGCTTTGTGATTCAAAGCTAGATGCCAGAAGCTTTTTTGCAGGTGCTTCTTCAGGTCCCCAAGAACTTGAGGTATCCTCTGCTGCTTTCCCAGGCCAAAAACAGGGAGCTGGATCATAAAAGGAGCGGTCAGAACATGAACTGGTGCCCTTATGGGATGCAAGCACCACAAAGCATTAATGTGTATGGCCCTTTAATAAATGCTATTTATAAATGAACATATTTTACTATGCATTGCACATATGTGAACACATGAAAACTGTCATAAATCAGTTTGTACTCTTTTGATAGTGGTATAATTGATACAAAACTCACATGTTGTAAATTTTACTGTTTTTTTTGAGATTAAAAATCAGTGTCTTTTATTAACACAGCTGTACAACTCAAAGGTGTCTAAATTTAGACTATTCTAGCAACATCATAACAACCTCAGAGATGTTAGCATGTATCTTTTAATCTTTCTTTTACATAAGGGAGATAACTCGCATGTTGCACTATTTTCTGGAAATCAATAGCTGAGCAACTGTACTTAGGCATACAAACCAGACACATAGAAAATTCACTTAAAAGCAGGCAGGTTACACAGAGAAACTACCATTTGAAACCGGGTCTATTAAATGCCTAGTGGGCATCACTGGCCATTTTGTTTTCAATCTCTTTGCCTGAATTTTGCCATTTGAAAAATAAGAATGCCCATTACAGCGCCTTCCACTAAGGGATATTTAGAGAATATGTGATTTAAACATGTAGAAAAAATTTATTGACATTAACATATTACCCAATAAATATTATTATTATAAACTTGTTTTTTATGTAAATAATTTCCTTCAAGAGAATATGTGAGCATACAAGTTGAGTAACACCGTTTCTTTTGCATATTTCTGCAACTACTTACCATCAAATATTTTTCTGCTCTCATGGTTGTAGTCAATTTGAATGTAAATTATCTGTGTCCTCGACTGGTTCAGTGATGTTTGTGGGTACTTTGAGGTAACGTGTGAAATTCTCCGTGTTAGAACATTAATTTATAGGCATCCTAGCTTTTACAAACCAAGAATCAAAAGAATAAAATTTGCAACCAAATGGATTATGGAGGATATTCACTTCCATTCAAAATTTATGATTTTTTCTAGTAGTTAGAATATATTGGTAGATAGTGCTATAGTATTTCATTTTTTTTTCTTTTGTCCTGTCTTGGTTTTTAGGCTTAAGTACAACTAAATAAACAAAAATGAGTCTGTTGATTACATATTGGTTTAACAAGCGGCATAATGATATTTTAATCAGAATGTCTTTCATCTCATAAATATTTTTATTAGTTCCATTAAAACCTAAATGAACTAACATTCATAAAATATAAATGTTTTATAAAACATGGTGCAAATAACTCTACATTTATAATTTTCCCTGATATGGAACAAAGAGACTACGTTGCCATTCTATTTAAAAGTATTATTACGTTGATAACACGAGCATAATAGGGCTGTGTAGCATGCTACCATAGAAATTAAACACATTTGATCTTTGAAATTCCTTATACAGTTGTAGCAAAGTTGATCAGTATTACAAGGCTTGGATACATTTTTTGAAGAAAAAAATAATAATTATTTGGATATCAAATTGTTACAAGGATATGAATGGAAATAACTGAAAATTTCACTAAGTAATTTTAAATATATTATGTTTCTGACAGATTTCTTCATAAAGTGTACATGTAGCATTTATTCAATGATACTGTATGTCTGTCATAGATGAGGTTGCAAACCTTACAAAATTCCAGCTGATGCATTCCCTATAGTGATGAATTGTCAGTATTCTAATTTAGAATATGAGTCAAATGATAATTGACTCCTCATAGATGTTTCCTGTGAAAGCCAAGACACTGCCTACTCAGATTTATGTGTTTCTACAGTCTTCCCAGGAGAGAAACTTTGAAAACATGTAAACATAATCATTGCCAAGTTTACCTCCTAGAGGATGGAGATCTTTTTCAGATCCTCCTGGGTTCAGCATACTTTTGATGAATTATGTGACTCCTAACTAGATATGATTACTATATTAACACTATGAAAATAACAGTTCATAGCACCATCCAAATACAACTGAAAAATCAACATTTTAAATAAAATGTTATATTATGATTTGGAAATTGAAGATATTCTTATTAATCATAAAACAAAAAGAGAAAAAGGAAATTTACATTGGTAGCACAAATGTCCAGTCATTCAGGAGGATGGTATGATGATTCCTCAAAAAAATTTAAAAAATTATATATGATCAAGTAATTCACTTCTAACCATACATCCAGCAGGAACAAAATCAGAGTATTGAAGTAGATAGATAGATAGATAGACAGACAGATAGATAGATAGAAAAAAGAAGAAGAGGAAGAAGAGGAAGAAGGGGAAGGATGAGGATTAGAGTATTGCAGGACATACTGAATAGCCAAGATAAAGAATTAATTTCATTGGCCATGAATAGGTTAAAAATACAAAATGTGATAAATATGCATGATGGCATTTCTAAAAAATGCGTGTTATTTTAAATGTTCTGTGTGGAGTGTCAAGGATTTCTCATTGCCACGACAATTTGTTTATTTCGGCTATGAGTAGCTGTTAAAATATCTACATTGCTTTGACAGTAGTGTTACTTCTCAGGCTGTACACCCAGATTGTACCTAGAAAGAAAACATGTTTTTAGATTTGTGATGAGAAATAGTTTATTTTCTTAGTTGTCAAATGTTATTTTGAATCGTATTTAACAACACTGACAATGACTACAGAAGGCATTTTCATTTAAATTTGACAGTCTTATGCCATCCTTCATTTTTCAAAATGCAGTGATCATTTCTATGTTGTAATTTATAAATATCTGTGACTTTTTAATAATTTTGTTTTGCTATCATAAGTTTCTGGCAAGTTATATCAGAATTTCAGATGATAGTTTCTGAATCTACCCACAGAACTTATTATTCATTGTTAAAAAAAAAATCCCCTTTCAAAAATGATCTCTTCCAGCTGTATACTGACTTAGTGCTTTATCTAAAACACTTAGTCATATGGAAACAGTCATTGACTTATTTGTCCAATGTTCTCTTTTCTGTTTGAATGTATTCTAGTTTCCTTATAATCCTGTGATGTGGCACTTTAAGGTGTTTTCTTCCCCAGTGACTTAGTTTGAGCTACTGTACCAAATTACTTTAGATTAAACAAGGTTGTTAGCAGGCATCTGGATTGGAAATGGAACACCTGGGACTCAAGTGCAATAAGTGGATGTTAAAATGGGCAATCTTACCATCTTGGGCATGCCATCCCCAGACTATTTATTTTTGGACAGTTTATAGGAAAGTTGAGCAGGAAGTACAGAGACAATGATAATGTTTCCACATGAAAGGTGATCAGTGGTACCACGCATCTTTAGTCTTCAACATTATTAACATTTCCACCACTGTGATTACAACTGATGGGCCTACATCTTCATATTACTATTCCCTGGAGAACTGTGGCTGATATTAATGCTCAGGGTTTAAGCTATACATCATATGGATTTGGAAAAAATGTATCATAATGTATATTCACCATCTTATTGTTTTATAGGGTATTTTTGGTGTCCTGAGTATCGCCTCAGCTCTTCATTCTCTGTTGTTTTGCCTTGGTCAGTAAGTAATTCAACATAAAATTCTCTAGGTTGGCTTATTTATTTCATTTAGTGACACGCACTTAAGTTGGCTCCATGTCTTTCATCGTTTTATTTTTCATGTAGTTTTTAATGCTAAACATTATTTTATTGTTTGATGGACTACATTTTTGTAACCTACTTATTATCCTGCTCAATCAAGTTTTGATCAATTTTATTAAAGCTTCTGTTATACCCATGTATAGAATTTTGAGCAGACAGAAATTTTCAATTCTTTTTTGGTAAATACCAAGAAACATAGTTGCTGCACTGAATAGGAAGTGCATTTTTGTTCTGAAAGGAAATTTGTATTTTATCTGTGAGTTTAAGGTGGGCACCAACATTCACTCCGTAGTATCAAAAGACATTTTTTTTGACTTGTATTTGTGCATGTGGTAATTCACTTTTGCTTGTCAATTTAAAGTGCTGCTCTTGAATCTTATACCATTCTGTTGGGTACTATTCAGTGTTTTTCAACTCTTCTGTTAGTCTATACACAATGCTCCTTGGAGGCAAGTAAAACAACAAAAGCTCTAGTTTTACATCAATATTGGACAAAAACATTCCTTATTTTACAAAGCACTTTTGCCCAGAGGCAGATAAAATGGATTTATTGAATGTGTTGAGGGGATCTATGGGGATTTTAAGTAAAATATGAATTTATTGCAAGATATCAGACAAAATAACACCGACTTTCCAGGGTGTTATTAATACAACAGTGTACATCAAATAAAATGAAGCTGACATCTTTGTATGTGGAAATGGAGAGTTTAAAATTGTTTCAAATGTATCGCTGGTATTATGTATGTATGTATATATGAAATAGCACTATATATAATGTATATACATAATAGATCTAGGCAATATGATCATAATTTTAGATTTTAGAATAAATGGTATAAAATCCTTGTATAAAAATGAAAGAAATATGAGCTAGTACATTTTAATGTTTTTCAAAATTGTGCCTTAGAAAATTACAAACTCATCAATCAAACATCTTAGATCAGTAGACTGGATCAGTAAAAAGCAAAAGCCATCTATTTGTTGCCTATAAAAGACATATTTCACTAATAAGGATTAGTGGAAACTATATCTTATGGATTTTAATGTTTGCTTTTTAAAATTTAGTTTCATATTTTCAAAACACCTTCTCATTAAATTCTTCACTGACTCATAGATCATACAGCATCATTTTCTTCAAAAAGGTTCTTGATTTTCCTTTTCATTTTTTCTGTGACACATTAGTCATTCAGTTGAATGTTAATTAACTTCATAGAATTTTTTATTTATTCTTTTCTTCCTGTTTCTTATTTTGTTTTGTGGCTTTTCAATTAAGGGGATGTGCAGTAACTGTTTAATGCAGACTATCATATCCAGTAGTATACTATTTAACTTCACGGTGTAGTAAATTTGTATTTTTCTTCCTGTTGCTGATTTTGTATTGTGGCTTTTCATTTAAGGGGATGTATAGTAACTGTGTAAAGGAGACTAACATATCCAGATGTGAGGATACAATGCAGTATGCATCTCTACTTCCAGATCAGAAATGAACTGCCAATGAAATTATTAACTATATCTTGACAGTAAGATGCTGGACTTTCTGCCATTGCCTATGCCTGCAATGATGGACATAGCACACTTTATCCTATAGTTTCATTACCTGTTAATACTGTATTAACAGTATTGAAATGCACACACCAAAATATGATCCAATGAATGGATGCGATTTTCCAAAGTCTGGATATCACAATGCCAGAAATTTCAGCATGTAATATCCTTTATTCCTTAATATGTAATTACAGCAGAAACATCTATCTTCTATCTGTCTATCCATCTGGTTATCTACCCTTTATTTATTACTTGCTCACAAAAGTTATATAAATTGAATCATACAATAAACTTTGTTTATTATGCAAATACTTCTGTTTTCTGCTTTTGCTTTTTATCTACTCTTTATTTTGATTCTCCAGCACATTTGTAGTACAGCATTCAATCACATGTTTCATGAGATTGATATTAGTATCTGTAGTTTTGACTCCCTTTTATAACTTACAGTTTTTTTATCTTCTTAAAAAATATAAGTATATAAGTATACAAGTATAAATGATACAAGTATAATTTAATATTTGATGGCATACCTGTTCACTTTACACTGTTTTTAGCAAACTTTGTAGGATAAGAATTACCTGCAAATTACTTATGGTAAATCTGAAAATCACACTTACTTCCAATATCTTCTTAGGATCTAAGATACCATGACTATTTTATATCCCCTGACTTATTTTTGTACTTCTTAAAGTCTATGGGTGTATTTACCTGTCTTTAATCAATGTGATAACCTGTAATTTTTGTAAAATTATTAGGCCAATTGAATCATTTTGTTGGTACTAGCAGTCAGTATTCTAAGTTGAAATAAACTTTATTGTGTTATTGGTATTGTCTAAGTGGCTTGACAATTATTAAAATGAAAAATTGTTACTTAATTTTGATAATATGTTATTCAGGCCTGAATCATTTTTTAGTGATATGTCTACATATGATTTAGACTATTCATGTTCATGTTTAATTCTTTTCTCCCATACTCTACCATTTGTCCTACTTTTATGCTACATTTTCATTGAAATTAAATCTTTTTAATTTTTATTTATGCACTGAGATTTATGTTCCAACACATGCCAATGCTTGATCTTGTTTTAAAATTCTTTTCCTAATATCCAGCTATGTTATGTCTACATGTCTTCAATGCTTTGCTGCGAAATCAAATCCAGTTGAGCACTCCATATGGTCACTGTCAATACATTTTGCTAGTGTGCTCTCATAATCTAAAACAGTATATTTCTGCACGTATTAGGATATGATATGAGAATGCAGGAATAATAACGAAATGTATGTGTCTAATAAACATACTTTTCCAGTAATTATTATTATTCACAGTACTCAAAACAAATAACATGGTCAATTTAAAGTAATAGATACTAACAACCAAAATCATTTTGGGAAAAGTGCTTTTAAAAACACCAATTTTGGGGCATGGTGCGATAGCGTAGTAGTTAAAGTCCTCACCTTGCATGCTCTGGGATCCCATATGGCCGCCGGTTCTAATCCCAAAGTCTTGGGACCCTGCACCTGTGTGGGAGAACTGAAAGAGCTCCTGGCTCCTGGCTTTAGACTGGCTCTGCTCCAGCTGTTGCGGTCACTTGGGGAGTGAACCATCGGATGGAAGATCTTCCTCTCTGTCTCTCTTCCTCTCTGTATATCCGCCTTTCCAATAAAAATAAATAAATCTTAAAAAAATACCATTTTTGCATGTCTTGAAAGAGGGATTATGTAAATAATGGATTTCTAAATATCTTTCCACCAAAACCAATACTGGAATAGGTGGAGATAATTGGTTCAATGGGAGCATCGTAGACAGGTGGGGCTGGAGAACAATACAAAGGGATGAATGTCAGCATGTGCCTACTGACTCTCTGGAAGACAAAGTTAACTGTTTGGATAATTCCTAATATTATTAATGTATTAGTTCTGTTTTCTGAGAGATTCATTTAGGTTTTCCAAATTTCTCTTTCTGAAAGAATATATAATTTAGTAAAAAAATGTTTTAAACTGAAATGAATCAGTAAGGATGAGATTGTAGGTAAGCTGGTTCTTTTCAGAGAGTGTTGAACAAGGTGGTTGCTGCGTGTATCTACATATTGTGGAGGACAGGAGTCTGATAACGCGTCACTGTGATGCACACATAGAAGATGGATGCAAACACATGACACTAAGGATGTGCAGGGGTTGTTAGAATCTTGCCCTCCTAGAGTCAATAAACAAACTTTGTTAAATCTGTACTTGTATAACATATGGGAAATGGCAATTTATATGTCGTCTTTTGTACAGATGCCTGTAACCGTCACAAAGCATCATTACTTCACTTGAAATACAGTCACATACAATTTTAATAATTTCTCAGAGCTTCCCGTAAATGGTGACTCACAGGTCGTTCACACTCATACAAAGAAGTAAAAGACAAAATGTCTACCCTTTTCTGTGCCAGACACATGGCAGAAGAGAGAAGCCTTTTTAAGTTCTACTGTTCTAAGTAAATGTAGGGGTATTAAAGGTATCCATTTACTTACATTCTTTCTTGAGGTCTCTGGAAAGCCAGAAATTCCTAGCCTCACAAGAAGACCATGTTCAGATACACAGAGATTGAACTATAAATTTAAATTTATCTTTCAGTAAGCTCAAATGCTATTTTACACAGTTTTTGTAGTTTTGAAATTTTCATGATTAATTATACTTTGAAATACCTTTCCTCCTTAGGGAAGCAGGATTCTTTGAGTATAATTTGAATTCATCTTCAAATTTACTTTTTAGAAAATTTTAACAATATATAAAAATAAAATATGTGCTTTAAATCTGTATCATGTCATAATTACTTTTCTTAACAAATAAATATGTTTAAATCGACATCATTAGCTATCAAGGTAAGTTGTAAGCATTAAAGCCAATTTTTTTTTTTTACAATCATAATGTTAACACACTTATAGCAGGCTCCATGACACTTACAAGAGTAACTAAATATAAAATATAAAATAAACTATGATTAGTTCATAATTAAATGAATGTTAACATATTTATAAATGAATTCATTTTTATATTCTCATTTCTTCAGATGTTAAAATTAAGACATGTCTTGAAGTGCTAAATACTTCTATGGTATAATAACATTTATTGATAATTAGAAATGTGTTAAACCACTAATAGTAAGAATTATCTTATCTCCAAATGTGATTTCATCATAGTATCAGTTCTATGTCAGCCCTAAATGAAAAAATCTTAATGGATAATACTTAAAATTTCTATCTCAAAGCCAAACACTGATTTTTGACTCATATTTACACACAATGCCAATTATCAATAATGTCATAAATGGCAAGGAGCTGTTTTCTTCTTAAAATATTTATTTATCTGTATTTGAAAGGCAGATTTTACAGAAAAAGAGAGATAGACTAAGAAGGTCTTCCATCTGTTCCCTTATTCCCCAAGTGGAAGCAAGGACCAGAACTGAGCTGATCAAAGCTGAGAGCCAAGATCCTCCTCCCTGTCTCTCATCTGGATGCAGATTCCCTAGGACTTGACCCACCTTCCACTGCTTTCCTCTCTAGCTTTAACTTGGGAGCTGGATTGGAAGTGGAGCAGGAAGAACACGAGCCACTGCCACATGGATTGCTGGCGCCACAAGGCGAAGGATTAGCATGTGGCAACCTCAAGGAGCTGTTTGTTATTGAAAATCTTGAAGGGTTTAAAAACAGTTTCAGATATATGAATTTAGGATTGAACAAAAATGCTAACAACAATACTAAATGTACCAAAGGGAAGGTGAATAAAATATGTACATGAGGGTTCAGAACCATGGTTCAATTGGCTAATCCTCTACCTTCAAGTGTTGGTATCATATATGCATGCTGGTTTGCATCCTAGCTGTTCCAATTCCCATATGCCTCCCTGCTGATGGCCTGGGAAAACATTGAAAAATGGCACAAGGCCTTGAAACCCTGCACCAGCATGGGATACGTGAAAAAACAACTCGGTTTGAATTGTTCAGCTCAGGCAGTGTGGCCATTTGGAGAATAAAACAATGCACAGGAGATCCTTTTCTCTGTCTCTCCTCCTCTTTATAAATCTGCCTTTACAATATATTTTTTAAAAGAATAATTGCATGGGAGAGAGTCCAATATTAAACAATTCTTTGTCTTTGCAATCTAAGCAGTTTTTGGTGTGCTTTCGTTAATACTTCAAATGATCAGGTAGGTGTTTTCTTAATATTCATAATAGTCATATTTTGATAGTGTATGTTCACTATCATTATGTGTGACTACTTTGTATGAGATGCTTTTTGTCCTTGGAAACAAAAAGAAATGAAATGGGTGATTTTGAATACGTTTTATCCTTTCCCTGTTTACCATAGGATTTATAAAATTTTTTGTATTTGATCTACTTTTATATTAGTAGTAACTGTTCTTGTTACCAAAATTATCTATTCCTTTATTGTGTATGACCTCAATAAAAAATATGTTACCCATGGCACTGAAGACATGGCATAGTAGGCAAAAGTCCAGCCTATTGTGACAACATCCCATATTAGTGCCAGTTCTTATCCCAGCTGCTCCACTTTCAATCCAGTTCCCTGGTTGTAGACTGGGAAGGCAGCAGATACACCTTCAATCCTTGAGCCTCCCACCAATTTGGTAGACCCAGAGGAAGCTCTCTCACCTGACTTTGCACTGGCCCAACTCTGGCCTTTGTGAAACCAGGAAAATGGAAAGTGTTGAGGAAAATAAAATACATTTCCCTCCCTCCCCTCCTCTCTCTCACTCCCTCTCTCTCACTTATTCCTTCTCTCTTTGTAACTCTGGTAAAATGGAAAGAAACTTAAAAAGAAGAAAAGAAAGAAAAAAAAGGAATTTAAGGAAGAAGGAAGGAAGGAAGGAAGGAAAGAAGGAAGGAAGGAAGAAAGAAAGAAGGAAAGAAAGAAAGAAAGAGACAAACATTAAAAAAGTTGCCCTTGTTATTTTGGGTACCAAATTATATTCAATATTTTAATAGACTGCTTTAAGAATAAATGTGTTTTGGGACAGGTGCAATGAATGACTCAATGGCTAATCTCCCACCTGCAGCACTAGCACTCCATATGTGCAGAGGTTCGTGTCCAGACTGCTACACTCCCCATCCACCTGTCTGCTTGTGGCCTGGAAAGGCAATGGACGATGGTCCAAGTGCTTGCGATCCTGTAACCACTTTGGAAACCTGGCAAAAGCTCTTGTTTTCTGGCTTCGGATCAGCTCAGCTCAGGCTCTTTTTATTGCCATTTGAGGAATGAGCCAGCAGATGGAAGATCCTTTTGTCTTTCCTCAGTCTAAATTTGCCTTTTGAACAAAAATTAATAAATCTTAAAAAAGTTTATCAATTTATATATCTCTAAACAATAAGTGCAAATTTCCATAATAAACACATACCTATCTATATTCCTTCAGCAAGTTTAGGGTTTTCTTTAGTACTCATGAAAAAATGCTTCTGAATATGGCATTGCAAATAAGCTGTCAATTCACAAAAGCTACAATGAGGATTCAAACTTGATATCCATGAATTAATACCTGCATAAAATATCATACATGGTGACTTTAATTTCTGCATCAGAATGCCAGATTCTTATATATATATAATATGGCACAGAAAGCCATTGACAAATAAACTGAGCTCTCATTCACTGGGTTCCTGTCCAAATGTTTATAAGGCTGAAGAGCTAGAAGCTGAAACCAGGTCTCTGACATTGTTGATAGGGCACTCAAATATTGGAGCTTTCACCTGATGACTCAAAGGGTGCACCTTGATAGGGGAATGAAAGCAGGCTCTAGCGCTGAGAATTGAGCCCAAGCACAGCATTATGGAATATGGATGTCTTAGCTATGCCAAAGACCCTGTCTGTGATCATTTTGGACTACACATGAAATAACAGCCTTTTTCTTCCTCAGTAAAATAACTGCCAAATACACACCTACTCTTGCAATCAGAGCTCAATTTTCTAAATTCTCACAGTGAACCTCAAACAATATTGTAATCATAAAGATGATCATATGTAGTGTGTAGGCCAACAGGTCATACTGATTTAGATGTCAGACTGCAGGAAAGCTGTTAAGATGTAAGATGCAAGAAATAAGTTCTATTATATTTCAGAAGTGATTTAAATAGTTCCTTCCCCAAAGAGTATAATTTGATTGAGCATTTAAAGATTATCTTAACAACAATTGTAACAATATGTGGCAGGCCATTCAAGATGTGCAAGCATAGCAAATGGTTAGATTTGCAGTAAAGAATTAAAAAGCACATCCATTTGTTCGCATTTTATATGTTTCATTGTTTTAAACATTTAGTTATTTGATTATTTGAAAGGCTCACAGAGAAGGAAACATAGGGAGAAAGAGATTTTTCATTCACTGGTTCACTCCCCTCAACTGATATCACCACAACAGAGGTCTATGCCAGATAAAATCAGGATGTAGAAACTTCAGTCTCTCCTGTGGGTGGCTGGTACTCAGGTGCCATATTCTGATGCCTTCCTGTGTGCAGTAGCAGGAAGCAGGATGGAAAATGGGTAGCAGAAAGCTAAAGCAGCACTGTACAATGGGATGGCACCATTACAAGTGGCTGCCTAACCTGCTGCTTCAGGACATCAGCCTCACCATGTTTGCCCTTTTAACTTCTGCAAAGAGAAAAGAGGTCACCTATTATTCCTTGCAAAAAAATTAAAATTGTATCAATAGTATCAATAGGCAATGTATCTTGGATGTTCTTTTCTTCTGCTTCTTTTATTTTAAAGACACAATTACAGAGAGAGGAGAGACAGAAATCTTGCATATTCTGGTTAAATCACCAAATAGCCACAATGGCTGGAGCTGGGCCTGTATGAAGCCAGGAACCTGGAGCTCCTTCAGGGCTTTCCTTGTGGGTACAGAAACCCTAGGATCTGGACTTTCTTCTGCTATTTTCCCCGGGATATTACCAGGGAGCTGGACTGGAAGTAGAACATCCAGGCTTA
The DNA here is from genome assembly GCF_017591425.1 of Ochotona curzoniae. Classification (NCBI taxonomy): domain Eukaryota; kingdom Metazoa; phylum Chordata; class Mammalia; order Lagomorpha; family Ochotonidae; genus Ochotona; species Ochotona curzoniae. The sequence goes on along the minus strand of NW_024466502.1, from coordinate 32,989,688 downwards.
AACCTGGATGCATGCGTCACAGATGGAGTATTAATGCAATGTGCTACAGCACCAGGCCTGTATCTTAGATTTTAGAGGTTAGCTATTTCATTACTTTTATTTATTAATATAGTTTAATTTTCCCAACTATATAGCACATGCATTCAATGATGTTATATGTATATAAAAATACAATTACATGCATACATGCGTTAGGGGTTCTGCTACTTGTTAAGCAGTTCTTTCATTTTGTTTTACTGTCACTTCATTTTTTCAGACTGTTCTAAAGCTTTGATTCAAGAAACATTTTGATGACAAGAAAAATAAAGTATTGAACACTATTTTCAACTTGCAAAATGATATGGAACTTAAGGTAGTCTAGTGACCTTTCTTGAAATAACAATCTGTGTTACTGCAATTCTATATTACCAAATCTGCTGAATGAATTCCCAGTTCTATTTGCAATGCAGCACATTGACGTATCACAAAATATGAAGCAAATATCAAGAAGAAAATACCTTCCTGGCATTGTATGTGTAGCATCACCCTTTTTCCCTATAGAATAGCCCAGTATTACAAGAGAGAACATGCTGGAATAGTGTATTTCTCTTACAAACTGTTGGTCTCCAATTAATGCGCAACCTGAAAAAATCCTTAAATGATAGAATGAAGGTATTCACAAACAAGTTTTTCATATTAAAGTAGTGATTAAGATAAGCACACAGCATGTGAAATAAAGTGTCTAGCCCATTACAAAACATTCACACTTTGTCATATAAATATGAATTTACATTTCTGAATTCATAACATGAATGAGTTTGAATAATATATTGGTAACATACAAAATGAGAAATTAACCATTTTCTTTAGTCTTTGAAGATAATAGAAATTGAGTCTTTCATTATGTAAACCTTTTTATTTTTGGTTTTGTCTTTATATTTTTCTTGGTGTTCATTATAAGAAATTGTTTCGTAGCATATCAGGTTTATCTTCTGCCTGTAAGCAAGACAGCCCATATGGGAGCTGGTTCATATCCAGGCTGTCCTATTTCCCATCCAGCTCCCAGCTTGTGACCTGGGAAAACAGTGGAGGGTGGCCCAAAGCTTGGGACCCTGTACCCACATCGAAGAACTGAAGACACATATGACTCTGAGCTGCTCTGATCTGCTTGTGGCCTGGGAAAGTAGTCGAGGACTGCCCAAACCCTTGGGAACCTGAACCCACATGGAAGACCCAGAGGAGGCTCCTGGCTGCTGGATTCAGATCAGCTCAGCTCCAGGTGTTGCAGCCACTTGGGGAGTGAACCACAGGATGGAATATCTTACACTCAGAATCTGCTCCTTTCTATATAACTGCCTTTCCAATAAAAACAAATTAAGATGTATGTTTTAAAAAATCTATCGTGTTACTACTAAGTACAGAAGGTATTTGGAATAGTCTCTGTATATAGAATATGGAATGGGAGCTGTCATATACTTTACTATTCTGCTTCATCAAAACCGTTTTCACCCTTTTCATGTTTAGTGTAAATGGGATATTTCAATATACTTGGTTAATGTTTTGATTCTAATAGTAAAAGACAATGGCTCAAGTTAAAATTAAAGAGAATGAAATAACATCACTCCATTTATGAATCATTACTGTATTTTTCCAGTAATTAATATTTTTGTTAGAACTGTATCTAAGGTAATCTCTATTAATTCATTCTTCACCCAGAAATAAAACTCTGTCAGGATACTTATCGATCATTTTCCTAATGGCAGTCATTATTTACACGTGATGTGTATGCCGTCCACACTGTAAAGACACCATGCTAACCCACACATTTGAACTACCAGAGATGCTTCAAAATAAGGTTAAGTTTAATTCAGAATGCAAAAGGAATTTTCAGAACTTCATTGCCACTTCCAGGAAGGATTTTTGGAAAGTTTGTTTCTTAAAGATTTATTTTGTGTTTTTATTGCAAAGTCAGATATACTCAGAGGAGGAGAGATAGAGAGGGAGATCTTCCATCTGATGATTGACTCCCCAAGGGACCGCAATGGCAACAGCCATGCCAGTCTGAAGGCAGAAGCCAGGAACTTTCTCCAGGTCTGCCACATGAGTACAGAGTCCCAAGACTTTGGCCCATGCTCAACTGCTTTCCCAGACCACAAGCAGGGAGCTGGATCGGAAGCAGGCCTACCAGATTAGAACCAGTGCCTATATGGGATCACTGCGCATGCAAGGTGAGGACTTCAACCACAGCGCTGGGCCCCTGAACCATATTTAAAAAGATGCATATTTTATTTATAATTCCAGGATGTTTACACAGCCATCACAGTGACATTGCAATCGTAATTTTAGGGGCCCAGCATGGTGGCCTTGTGGCTAAAGTCCTCACCTTAAATGCACCAGGTTCCCTTATAGGTGCCAGTTCTAATCATACCTGCCCCACTTCCCTTCCAGCTCCCTGCTTGTGGCCTGGAAAAGCAGTCCAGGATGGCCCAAAGCCTTGGGACCCTGCACCCCTGCGGGAGACCCAGAAGAGCTCCTGCCTCCTGGCTTTGGATCAGTGCAGCACAGGCTGTTGGGGACACTTGGGGAGTGAATCATTGGATGGAGGATCTTCCTCTCTGTCTCTCCTCCTCTCTGTGTATCTGACTTTGCAACAAAAATAAAATATATCTTAAAAAAATGGAAATTGTAATTTTGCTAAGATTGAAGTCATTTGATAGTATCATAAAGTATGAAAATGAACATGAATAAAACTGGATTTCAGTTTTTTAAATTACAGAATTATAGAGTCTAGATGTCAACTTAGAAATACATTTTATTTTATAATGTAAAATTCACATATTTTAGAAACATGAAACAACGCATCAATGATGTTTAACTTTTTGGTAAACCTCTATGTTCTGCCATAAATATTTTGAAAACTGATTTATCATGTAAAGAAAATTGGGACATTTTAGACAAATACTGACTATTGGGCCTGGCGGCGTGGTCTAGTTGCTAAAGTCCTCGCCTTGAATGCGCTGGGATCTCATATGGGCGCTGGTTCTAATCCTGGCAGCGCCACTTCCCATCCAGCTGCCTGCTTGTGGCCCAGGAAAGCAGTCGAGGACGGCCCGAAGCCTTGGGACCCTGAACCCATGTGGGAGACCTGAAATGAAGTTCCTGGATCCTGGCTTCGGATCGGCGCAGCACCGGCCATTGTGGTCACTTGGGGAGTGGACGGAAGATCTTCATTGGACGGAAGATCTTCTTCTCTGTCTCTCCTCCTCTCTGTATAGCTGACTTTGTAATAAAAATAAATAAATCTTTTTAAAGAAAAAAGGAATAGTTATTTTTCAATTTAACACTTAATTGTCAAATTAAGTTCAATATCAGAACTCTCACTAGTATTATGATATCCCATGTAACATGTAATTTTACCAGGAAATTCAGTAATAGTTCCTTTTGTAATAATAACTCCAGTGCTGTGTGACACTTTCCCTTTTTAATGAATTTTAGCTCAGACATGAAAAAACATTAGACACATAACTTTCTCTTTTGGAAGCAGTTTCCTAATGATATATTCATGGACTCTTTAGGATTAAAAAAAAAGCAATAAAAATATGGCAGAGCTAATGGACACTTCAAAAGGAAGAAAATCTAATCTCCTTAATTTTTGTTTTAAAGTATAAATATATTCTTTCTTTTGCAAATATTGAATGAATGCAGTATAAGTTCAAAACACAGGAAATTGCTTCTTTTGTTGTGCTTTGTTTTTGACAAATACAATTGTTTGTGATTTATTTTCCTCCATTTTCACATAGTGTCTGCCAAACTAAAGAAGAAAAATTCAATAGCATTTTGGGGAGCTGTATTTTTCCATTCAATCTATTCAAATATGATATCAATGAGCTGCATGTTTTTATCCATTTTATCAAGCACATCCAAAGAAAATTTTAATATCTAACACTTCCTTTTCTCCATTTATAATAATAGCACTGAGGAAGCAGGGGAATAAAGAAAAAGAGATGGAGATAGAGTGTCCTATACTAATAAAAGACTCACATTGTATTTGTCAGGATAGCATATATAGAAATTTTTATGGATAGGTCTGAGTTGATCTCTGCTGTATGGAGGAGCACAAAAATGCTAATACAGTGTGTTCCTGTAGACACACAGTGATATAGTTCCTGTAACTGTAATATTTGAATTTAGCAGAATCAGTTGTTCCCAGAGTGTCACAGTTTAAATATTAAGAGAAAATTAGTATTTTAATGTGATGTTGAAACGTTTTGAGGTCTTCGTTGAGCATCCCTCGCATTTTAATGCATTACTCATCTCAGTGATGATGGAACAACATACAATAGTTCTGTATCAACTGAATAGTCCCATGAAGTTCATGCTGCCTGTCTCTGTGACATAGGAGCAGTACGTTTTACTCTCAGTTTCTAGTGGAATCATATTGATTTCAGAATTTTCTTTCTATTTTTGAGTTACAATGGATAAAGTAGTTTCCTGTTTGTTTTATACACTTGAAAATTGTGCAATGACTCACCAGTAAAATTAAAGGTATCGGTACACATCACAGATTAGTATTTAATATGGCAATGCACTCACGTGTTTTTTTAGTTTAGAACAAACCGTGCAAAATTTTGCCTCATATAGAAAAATCGCTAGATCCATTTAATGCATATTAACATTTGTAAATATAATGGGTTACAGAATGAATCTCACATGTGAGTAAAACACTGTGTGATGCAAATACTGAACAGATTCTAGTCAAAATAAGATTTCTGATGAACATTGATGTTATTAGCGTAGTGGAGTAAGCCGCTACTTGAGACTCAGGTCCCATGTTAGACTGCTGGTTTGATTTCTGAATATCCATTTCTGATCTAGCTCCCTAGCAATGCTCTTGGGAATACAGAGGCTTATCTGCTTAGTAGTTGGACCATCAATCATGCGGTAAATTTAGATGAAGTTTCAGGCTCTTGGGTTGTTCCACACCCAGTGCTATACTTTGTGGGCAATTATGGAGTGAAATAGTGACATAAGATCTCTCTGTGTGCATCTATCTCTTTATCTCTCTGTTCCTTCTTTTCTGCCTCTCTCACTCTGCATTTTCAATAAACAAATAAATGTTCAAAAGTAAAAGAAATCACATGCTACTTATTAATTCTCACAATATTCATCTTGCAATCAATGTGTCATGAGGTCATTCATGATATTTGTCAAACAATACAATGCACAAATCAGCAGCATTCATAGGAATATATAAATCAAGCAGAATGGATTCTGATCAGAAAAAAATATGGCAAGATTTTATGATGTGAGCCTGCTCAATGTGAGTCCTTCCTATCCTAATTTAAAATCAATTTGATTGAAATCTATGCTTACTTAACTGAAAGAAGTGAAAATACATATTATACTGAAATGGTATGAGGATCAAATGAAATTCAAGCATTAGTTGCTATATAAAAACATATAACCTATGGAGCTTACTAATTTTATAGTGTTTGTTCAAAATCAGCCAAATGGGAGCCATTTAAGACTATGTACTTCTATTATCCACAGTTTCCATAGGTCAGGAGTAATGGCACAGCATACCTACATCCTTCTGCTCACCTATTCAGATTGTCAAGAGAATTATTCTCTTCTTTAAAAAAAAAAAAAAGATTTATTTTATTTTTATTGGAAAGGCAGATATACGGAGAGGAGAGATAGAGGGGAAGATCTTCCATCCGATGGTTCACTCCCCAGGAGGCCGCAACGGCTGGAGCTGAGACAATCTGAAGCCAGGAGCCTCTTCCAGGTCTCCCACGCGGGTGCAGGGTCCCAAAGCTTTGGGCCATCCTCAGCTGCTTTCCCAGGCCACAGGCAGGCAGCTGGAAGGGAAGCGGGGCTGCCGGAATTAGAACAGGCGTCCATATGGGATCCAGGGCATACAAGGCGAGGACCTTAACCACTGCGCCATCGTGCCGGGCCCTGAGAATTATTCTCTTCTAACAATGGAAAGTAAGGCTTTATTTTCTTTCTAGACATTTTTAGGTAAAATCTGGAAATGTGAAATGTAATAATTATTGACTTTATGTTTTATATTATCTCCTAGATTTACACTCATATTTTACTAGCCTTCCATATTTTGTCAATTTTCCAGATGAAATTGTTTTTGAAACTAAAATCTCAATTGTCCTGTGGAATGTCCTTGCAAACATTAATAGTGATTTTCCTTGAAACCAAACCAAATTATGCTCACATTTATATAAAGGACTTATGCTTATCACACCTGTAATGCAAGAGAGAAACAAAAGGCCATAGCCAATGGAGAAAATTATATTTTCCCACAATGATTAATGTATGCTTTTTTGGAGATGAATATACTTAATGTATACATGAATTAATTAAAACACTGGAAGTAAAAAGAAAATGTTTGCTTCCAATGGTGTCAGAAAAAGTAGAAAATTCTCAATTCATTGAACATGAAGACATTTTTAAAAAATTGATTTATTTGAAAGAAAAATACAAGAAAGAAGAAAGAAAGAAAGAGATCCTCCATCTGACTTCTCACTCCCCAAATGGTTACAGAGCCAAGAGCTGGGCTGACATGAAGCCCCTGGCCAGTGCTTTTATCTAGGCCCGTCACATGGGTGCGGGAACACAAGTACTTGAGCTGTATTTCACTGATTTACATCGCACATTAAAAGGAAGGTGGATGGTGCATACATTTCAGGGTTTTTTCCCTCTTGTTTAAGCAGGGGAGAAGGGAGAGCAGGCCACTCCTTGTATTCAAACTACATCAGAACCTGGGGATGGAGGAATGGTCATTTGATCATTATCACAGAGACCCTGATGTGGAGAAGAGTATTCCCAGGGTGTTATTTGATCAGTTTTAGTAGTTCTAAGTTGTTGGTTTCACTACTCCAAGACTAAAAATCTTTCTGAGGTCTATTAGGTGACAAAAATCTGTCTTAGTGCACCACAGGCCAAAACACTTGCTGTAAAAGTTGGCCAAGAGAATTGTCCAACCTGCTTAGCTTCCCTTTCTCTGATGAGCCACTCTATAGCTCTGATGTAGAGTCTAGATGAGCTGGCTGTCATGTCCCCCATGGGTTTCTAGGCATGCTGTCCAATACAGAGGTACCATCTACTAAGGTGGCTCATTCCTGATACATGCAGTCCAAGATCAGAACACATACCTGGTATTTCCTGTATGGCCAGTGTCTGAGTCCAGTAGTTTAGATAGAGAGTCCCCAAGAAATCTCAAATGAAGTAACCTCAGACTTGACTCTATTGCATGCTTCAGCCAGTGCAGGATCAGTTATGGTCTATCACCTGCACTGGGATACACAATCAGTGGATGCTGTTGCCTGGTCAGTTCAGCCAAATCCATACCTCATGCGAACTGGTGGTCGCTATCACCCAGCCAGTCCACCACAGACTTGGTCCTTATGTATACAGACCAACGTCATGGCGTAGCATAAGTGACCCCAATAACTCCTGCTCCCAGAATATCACATTCAGCTTTTTGGCAAATAAGGTATTTCCTGATTGGCAAGACTCATGAAACACATCTCAACAAAGAGCCATATTCAATTTTCAGTCATTCTTTATTTCTTTGAACCCTTCAAGTCTGTAAAAGTACCCGATTAAAAACAATTTCCAAATAGTAACCCTTATTTTCCAATCTCCATTTTTAAGATGTGACAACTAGTGTAAAATGCAATTCTTCATCTTTATGAAATTTGCTCTCCCGTCCCTCATACGTGTAATATTTTATTAGTATCATTTTGTTCTTTAGTTTCTAAGGTTCAGAAGTAAGTGTCAGAGCTGCTTTTGTTATATTGGACATACAATTATTGTCTTAATTATGACAAGTATTTATGTGTAAGTTTTATAAGAATATGGGTCTTTTAAATGTTTAATGCTCATATTGTATTTCAGTTACTTCAACTTCTTTTCCATGGAACTTCAATAATACCCTGCTACTCTCCTTTCTTTCTTCTCATCTGTATTGATTGCAAAGTCTAAATTCTTTGTCTCAGACTTACCATGCTGTTTATCATTGTACTGTACATGTTTACGATTCAAAACCTGACAATTCCCTAATCATCCTTAAAAATCAAATTTAGTTTTGATTTACAATTTGTTCATCCCTAAGAGAGTTCTGTTCTGTATTAGCGCAGTGTGTTAGCACAGTTCCACTTTCATTCCCAAGTTGTATTGCTTGCCTTTATTAACCCCACTGTTTTGTGATTTGGGTTCAAAGGTGGTCTTTGTACAGGAGCCCACTTTCCATTGCCAAGAAACCTTAGCAGTGTGTGGCATTCCTCTGCATTGGTTCACTCAGAGACAACATTATTGAACATATCCTTGGATGAGAATTAATTGATGATACAGCATAGGTTTCCTAACAATGTAGACTAAAATGTAGACTAAAAAAGTCTACATTTCATTTATTTCATAAAAATAAAAAAAATCCATATTTTGTACATTTGTTATCTAATTATTACTTGAACATAGTAGTGTAATGAATTAATGGCTTACCTGTTTTCTACCTTCAAGTAATTGCATAATTTAGCTAAATTATTTAGTTAATAAACATGTCAAAATGAGGTATAAATAGTTGTTAATAATATGTGAAGCCAATCTAATAGGAAACAAATTAATATACTCCTCTAACACTTAATTTTCAAAGATTATTAGCAGTTTTAATCCATGTTTATGACTACTAATGGCATGAAGATAAAATATAAAACTTTGAGCCACAATATACTGATGTGTACCCAGAATCAATCCAAATATTTATGAATAGACTACTGCCAGCTTCTCCCAGAAACCTACAGTGCTTTTATTGTACATGAATAGGAAATGATCTCATCTTCATGAGCCACTTCAAGACTCCTTCTGAGAACCATCTTGTCAGTACAGATTGTTGATCACATAGTATACATCATCACGCTCTTCATTATACAACAGCAGGATGTTAATATTTAAGAAGAGTTAACACTGGGCCCAGCACAATGGCTCAATGCCAAAATCTTCACTTTCCAAGTGCCAGGATCCCAAATGGGCACCCATTAATATTCTGGTTACTCCACTTCCCATTTGCTCCCTGCTGATGTCCTGGGGAACAGAGTAGAAGATGATCTGATTGCTTGGGATCCTGCACACACATGCGAGACTCGGAAGAAGCTCCTTCTTTCGGACCAGCTTAGCTCTGGCTGCTGTGCTGTTGTGGCGCTTTGGGGAGTGAACCAGACAACTGAAGCACTTCCTCATGATGTTCTCTTTGTATGTCTAATCTGCATTTCCAATAAGAACAAATAAACCTTTAAAAAGAAAAAAAAAGCAGCAGAAAAATAACACGGCCAAAAAATTTTACCACAGCATTTTGTAATCCTCAGTGCATTTAACAAGATTGGGATAAAATTTAGCTCAGCTTTAAAAAGTAATGTGAGACAAAATAATTTCTAGACACTGAGAAAGAAGGGTTATGGTGTAACAGTAAAGAGCCTCAAGCGTTCATTGGTAAGAATTGGTCAAATTGGTGATTATGAAATTTATATAAAAATGAGTTCCACGTATTTTTATTCTTTTTTTTAACTTTTTTAGTTTGTTTTTATTGTTATAATTTTATGATACAGTTCTATGTGCTTTGGTATTTTCTAAACCCTCCTTAAGCCCTCCCCCCCAAAATTTCCCTATATTATCACTATAGTATAGTTCTTCATAACACGGTCATATGTCCATCATTGCAGACATGGGCAATGGCAGAGAGTCCAGCATCCTATTGTCATGATATAGTTAACAGTTTCATTGGCAGTCCATTTCTGATCTGAAAGGAGAGATGTATACTGCATTATATCCTTACATCTGGATATTCTCCTTTACACAGATACTATAAAACCCCTTAAATGAAAAGCCACAATATCAACTACAAGAAGAAAAATAGAAATTTACAATGCTATGAAGCTAATAACAAGGTACAGGATATCGTAGTCTCCATTACACAGCCACTGTACATCCCCTTAAATGAAAAGCCATAAACCAAAAATTTGTACATGAAAAAAAATCAATTGATGTATAAAGGAATGCCAGTTAAATTCACAGGAGACCACTAACAGGAAACTCTATATACCAGAAGACAGTGGAGAAACATATTCCAGATTGTAAAAGCAAAAAATTGTTGGCCCAGAATAATGTACCCAGGAAAGCTTTTATTTGTCTTTGAAAATGAAATAAAATCCTTCCACAGTTAAGAAAAGTTAAAAGAATATGCATCTTCCAAATCTGCCCTACAAAGGATACTTACAGATCTTCTCTTGACAGAAAAGAGAAAACCAAAGGTAAATATGAAGAACATCTCAGTAATTCAATGATCAACTAATTCAATGATCAACCCATTGCTAAAATGACAGGACCAAATTATCACTCACTCATATTAACCCTGAATGTGAATGGTTAAACTCATCAATCCAACATTACAGATAAGTAAACTATTAAAAAACAAAACAAAACAAAACTCATCTATTTCTTGCCTACAGGAGACACATCTCACCAAAAAAGATCAGCGGAAACTATATCTCATGGATTTTGACTTTGTTGTTGTTTTTGTTTGTCTGTCTTCAGCACATTTTCATTTCTTTACATTTTTCATTGACTCCTAGATCATACAGGAGCATCGTTTTCTTCAAGAAGGTTCTTGATTTTCTTTCTCATTTCTTCAGCGACACATTAGTCATTCAGTAGCATGTTATTTAGCTTCATGTGTTTTTAGAATTTTTTTCCTCCTGTTGTTTTTATTCTGTCTCTGATTAAAGATGTGGCTTTGTAGTTGTAACTCTATAATATAAATGATATCCAGGGAATAGTTCTGAAAACCTAACAAAAATGCCTTTTATGGCCAAATCAATGTATTGAAAATAATGGGTCCTGATAGTGAAGGAAAAAGAGTAACTGCTACGCTACGTTATGGAGCAATGTTTATTGTAACTGCGCCATCTTAAAAATTTCATTCACTAGAAACTTTTCCTACTTGTTCATTCTTGACATTTGTATGGATATTTTAATCATGAGAAAATAGGAATGATTACCATAGGTACAGCTTTAAAATACAACATATTATCCTATTGATAAATAATGGGTGTTTTTATTATGCAGTGATTAAAGTCCTAAAGATGTACAGGCAACCCAACAATTCCCTTTATATCAGTATATTTTAAAAATTATTGTAGCACATTGGGCCCAGCGCGGTGGCGCAGTGGTTAAGGTCCTCGCCTTGCATGCCCGGGATTCCATGTGGGTGCCGGTTCTATCCCAGCAGCCCCGCTTCCCTTCCAGCTCCCTGCCTGTGGCCTGGGAAAGCAGTCGGGGACAGCCCAAAGCTTTGGGACCCTGCACCCGTGTGGGAGACCCGGAAGAGGCTCCTGGCTTTGGGTCGGCATAGCATTGGCCGTTGAGCTCACTTGGGGAGTGAATCATTGGACGGAAGATCTTCCTCTCTGTCTCTCCTCTCTGTATATCCGCCTTTCCAATAAAAATAAAATAAATCTTTAAAAAGAAATTATTGCCAAATTATATTCTAATATTAATTTGTTCTTTAAATTTTACTTAAGCTATTTTACTGAAAACCAGGCTAGCTGAAAGAGGTTTCTATTTATAAGTTTCTTGAAAAAAAAAATAGAGCAGGAAGTAAATTTTGGTAAAATTTTGTGTTGTCGTCTCAGATGTTTGAAGTTATCTGAGAAATCACAATATAAGAAAACTGATTTTGATAAAAAAAAAAAATGTGACAAACTTTCACTTCTTCTGGCCCAATTTAAAGGCTCGGGTGTTACTCATAGTTTCATCTCATTGCTCATATTCTGTATAATATTAAAAAATGTAAAAGAACAATAAACAAACAAAATATATATAGTGTAATTTATACCTAAAATTCACTTCTTACTACACTTTTAAAGTGACCTTCTGTTGGAAATGATATAAGATCATGGACATAAATCTATATCAAAATACCATTAATATATGACTCTTAAGAAATTTATGGCAATAGAATAAGTACCAAAAAGCCTCTGCTACTAGGTACTCAAAATATTGAAAATAAAAAATTACATTCTAATAGCAATCAAGGGCAATATTATTTTTGGGTGGGGGGAAATGCATGCATTTTCAAATCAGCATAATCCAAAAAGTAGACTTAGTGCATATATGGATATTTGAAAATGTTTTCAACACCGTGCTATGTCAGGTAAATGAAAATTAAAACTCTCATATGCACCATCTCAAGCATATTAGAATGGGGAACAAAACTTAATTTATGAAGTTTTAACAGGGCCAAATATGTGGCATAGCACATTAAGCTAGCTTCCAAATGGGTGGCGGTTTGAGTCCAGCTGTTGAGACCACTTGCGGCAGTAAACTGGTGGATGGAAGATCTGTTTTTCTTTGTCTCTCTAACTTTTCCTTTCCAGTAAGTAAATATTTTAAAAAGGCTTAAAAGTTGAAGAATCTTTGGAACTGATGATGTACTGGTGATGAGAGTGCAACTGTTTAAATCCTTTGAAATGCTTTGACAGTTTCTGTTGTGTGAAGATACACATAAAATATGTGGTGTCAATTTCATACTTTATTTCAACCAAAAAGGCATACATATTCACATCAGAAAGCATATTAATTAAGATTTAAAGTAGATCTATAAATAATGGCTCAAGCTGAGGATCAATTTTAATTACTCTTCTCTAGCATAAATTTTCTTTAACCGTTGACTTATTTTTAACATCATGCATGAATGAAGCCATTCTATAGATTATGTCATTATTGCCCAGTCATAAGCCCAATCTCACATAAACATGCAAATGAAAAAGGTTTATTATTAAATGTAGATAAATATAGAAGACGCCGTGGTTAAAACACTGCTTGGTATACTGACTTGACAGAATTTGGGTCCCAACTTAGGATCTCATTTTCAGCTCCTTGTTAATGCTCTCCATAGGGGCAGCAAATATGACTAACTGATTGGATTCCTGCCATGTAAGCAGTAGAATTGCATGGATTGCTAGGATTCTGTCTTGAATCTGGTCCAACCTGGCTACTGGCTTTCTCGGGAAATTGGAAAGTTTACCAGATAGGTAAGTCCTGCCATTCAGTCTTAGTTTTCTCTCTCTCTCTCCTCTCTCATTCTCGCTCTGTAACTCTCATTTTCAAATAAAACTTGTTAATTGTCTGAACCAAGTGATGGGTTGTGGTTTACGAAGGACTTGAGTGGTTCTTAGATGTTATAATAAATAATTTCTTGTCAGAATATTTGGTTATGTTTAGGAATTTCAAAAGCATTGTGGAAAAAAAAGGATAGGATTATTTTGGCATCAAAAATTTTGAAATGACTCAAATGAGAAGGCTTCCAGGAAAAAGTGTACTGATTTAAAAAATGCTTACAACTAATCTGATGTTTTAATAATTTTTTTTTTTACTGGAAAGTCCTATTTAAAAAGAAAAAACAAGCAAAAAAAGATGGAAAGAAAGATCTTGCAACCATTGGTTCACTCCCCAATTCCCCAAGAGGGCTCAATGGCTAGAGCTGAGCCACTCAAAAGCTAGGAGCCAGGAGCTCCCTCCAGTTCTCCCAGGTGGATGCAGAGTCCCAAGGCTTTGGGCCATTCTGTACTGCTTTTCCAGTCCACAAGCAGGGAGCTGGTTGGAAAGTGGAGTAGCTGGTACAGGAACTGGTGCCAGTGTATGATTCTAGAGCATTCAAGGTGCATATGTAACCACTAGGCTATCACACTCAGCCCTTAATTCCATTTTCTATGAAGTTTTTGATGCATCCTCACTCAGCTGTTTTCATTTTGTGAAAAAATACATTGAGATACTCAAGGTATATATTGGTCTGCAGTGCATATGCTGTAAAAATTGTAGTTTTGCTAAACAAATAAACAAAAAGAATAAGAAAGCAGGCTTGAAAAAAGATGTATTTAATTTTATTATAAAGTCAGATGTACACAGAAGAGGAGAGACAGAGATAATACCGTCCGTCTGATGATTCATTCTCCAAGCAGCAGCAATGGCCAGAGCTGTGCCAATCTGTAACCAGGAACTTTTGCCTTCTTTGGGGTCTCCCACATGCAGGTGCAGGGTCACAAGGCTTTTGGCTATTCTCAATTGCTTTTCCAGGCCACAATCAGGTAGCTAGATGGGAAGCAGAACTGCTGGGATTAGAATCTGTGCCCATATGGGATCCTGGCGTGTACAAGGTGAGGACTTTAGCCACTAGGCTACCACGCAGGGCCTGGGAAAGTAGATTTAAGCATGTAATCTGGATTCTAGAATTCAAGTTAGGACTCTGAAATCAAGAGAGAGGGTAGGAATCCTGAGCAATGCAAAGAAATTGAAGTCCTGCAAGTACATAGAATTCTGAGGAGCATTAAGTGGAGACAAAAGGCAGGACTACGATTAAAAAACAAAAAGTTGCTAAGAGCAGATAAAATAAGTGATTATATTTCAGAAAAAAAGTGAAGGAAATGTGAGATTAGAAACATTAGTATTAATTGTTTAAAAACATAAAACTATTTAAGTAATTTCAACAGTTGAGCGAAACTCTAAATATGCCATTACAACCCGCTGGCCAGTAATGCCAATATAAGAATGTGATTTAAATATTTATTTCGGTAAATTGAAATGTGTTGCAGATGCAGGACCTGTGAATCTGCCACAGTGTGCTTAAAAACGAAACAAGACAATTTTTTCAGGACATATAACTTCACAGGACAAATGGATAACAATTCTTCCTGGCTGTTTAATATAGAGTCATGTTTCTCAGATTTTAAATTTTTAAGTCAAAAAGTGTATGTTTAAATGAGAAAATCTTGCAAAAATGACTTGTGATGTTGTGAAACACTTTTCAAATACTACCACAATGCTAGACCAAATAACAAAAAAGAAAATACATTGTATTCTATCACATGTAGATTTTTCAGACATTAAATAATAAGATAACTGTATACTCAGTTTAATTGTCTATATAAAGCTGTGAGTGCATGATTGTAAGTTTCATTTATTTTATGTTTTTTTCTCCTTTCTTTTTCATAGGTGAAATTGATATCACTTAGAAGTAGATTCATATCAATGGCAATATATCAGGAAATAAAGAGTGATAATAAGTTTCAAATCATGTTTGGAAATCAAGAGAGTCAAGCAGCAGTGCAAGTTGGCACTAATACTGAGTTCTAAGGAAATCTGACCGCATAATAGCAGAAGGATTATGACATAAAAATGTATGAGTGTGGTATTTTAGGCATCAACAATAAACTTTGTTTATTTTTCAAATTAAAAATTCATCTGACTGTTGATTATAAAATTGAATCAAAAAACATTTATTTTTCTGATAAGAACAAAGCTCACCAACATAAATTACATTGAAATTTTACCTTAAATATGTTTTTATTTTAGGTGAATTTCTGATGATAGTTTTTGTTCTTTCACTGCACAGATGATTACATGATTCATGAGGTAGCATGTTCCTGACTGTCTGTATATCCAGAACGTTTATAACTATTAGATCAATGCCCGTTGATTCTGCTTCTTCCTCTTATTTTATGATTCTCTATCTTGCTAATCAGTTTTGTGGTGACAAAAGAAATGAAGTCTGTCTTAACACTGCGAAGCAACAGGTTTATCATGCAGTAGAAACTTTTCTATATTGGTTTAAATACCAGGTTCTTCTTAATTGGACATCCACTTTTTGTCTTGTAATATGTTATGTCAGTTATTTTAAACTAAGAAAATTAGGCTAAAATGTGGTCCTGTCTCCCTAATGGAGGCGCCATGATGAACTGATGAGTGTTGACACGATAGTAAAATGCACATTTTATCTCCTTATGGTGATGCTAGCATTTTCAGTTTCAGCTTAAAATTTGGTGTATATGTGTTTTAAAATTGCTTCCTAAGCGATTTGAAGCTAGAAGAAACATCTCTTATTAAGGAGGACATTTGATTATTTAGAATGAATCCTGCTGGAGACAGTCCCCTGTATCTGCTGAGCCAGTTCCTCTTGTGGATGATGTCTTTCCTGGTTATTCTGGAAAACGCCCTTAGGTATTACAAGAGCTTCCTGTCACAGATCTCAGTTACAGTTAGAAAATCTGACAGTAGTGGAAGATGCCTGCAAAACAGAATAAAAGCTGAGCATGAAATCATGCTCTTTTCACAGCCTGGATTCTCCATGTCAAGAAATATCACAAAGCTGGATTTAAAACTCAAATAGATATGACAGGTCACATAAACATTGCCGGCTTTATTGACTTTCAGGTTTGAAGGCCATGTCTCTGGCATACACTTATTTTTCACAAATGCAACATTTTATTAATTGCTATGAAGAAGACAGGTTTGATCTTTTTATAGGCATTTACAAGCAAAGTATGATATTGGTATAAGAGCTTCTATTGATGAATTTGCTTTTGTTAGCTGTGCAGTTATCGCATGGAACTCAATTTCTCACAGCACTTCTAGAAAAGCTTTGATGCAATCTAAGAGTTATTGAAATAATGTCACTGATTAAGACTTTTTGAAAGTGAAAGCAGAATGGACCAAATTGTGCCCCTCTTTCTGAAATGCGTGCATAGAAGTCTCAATTCCTCACAATGTGAGTGTATTATGAGGTAGCATTTTGAAAAGGGAGACTTAAGTCATTTTTAGTGCAATCTCTAAACCACTGTGGCTGATGTCTTTATGCGAAGAAGACTTTAAGACATGAAACTCACACAGAGCAGAGGACGTGAAGGCATGGATGGAAGATTTCCATGTGTAGATCAAGGAGAAACTGAAACACAACTTTTCCTCATAGTAGTCAGAAGAAAATTTTGATCTGGGATTTCCATACTCTGCAACTTTGAGAAGTTAATGACTGTGGCACCTTGTTACAAGAGCCCTAGTGGACTAGTGCAAATATTCACTATAGTAACAGCTACTGTAGACCTTAAGCAAGATTTTTTAAAGTGGCATTGGCATAATTCGGAGTGTAATTCTGAACCACTGACTTCTATTGCCCTAGTATGAGCAAAATTAGATAATCAAAAATGGAAAATATAAAGGAAATTTTATATCCATTCTGGAAAATATAAAAGGTCAACATAGTAGTCGATCACTATTAAGGAATCCTTTGATACATAATTCAAGGCATATCAGTCTATGGGAAAGGCCAACCAACCCAATATCTTTGAGTAATGAAGACATCTGGCTGGATGAACACTGAGATGAATTAAGGGGAATGAAGGACAATGAAGCCAATATCCAAGTAGAAACCTATGAATCTCAGTGGAAATGTGGGCATGGGGCAGCTTACAATGCTGGGGAGAGGAAATAGCTTTCACTAACAAAACTTCACTTTATTTTTAAAGTGGCTTTAACGAAGAATAGTTTCCATGTCACAACATTTACCTGTTTTAAGATAAACTGAATGATTCTTAACAAAGGATGAATGGAAGAAATGGTTAGTTTTGTTATCATTATTAAAATTCATTCAGAATTCAGACATGTACTTACAGAATAATAAGCTACTTCACGTTCTCGATTTACTGAAACACAGATAAAAAAGCAATACTAATGTAAGACTGATACTAAGAATATGGTGCATGTATTTTATCTATAAGAAGAAAATCACATGGATGTGACCTACATACACATGATGGCAGGAATAACTAGTCGCTTTCATCCTGTGTCATGGATGGCCGAGATTATAGTTAGGATTAATTAGTCACAACTGTTTAGAAGTATCAGGATGACACACCCTCATCATGAGCAAAATCTTTAATGTTGGAATCAGAACAAATAAGATAGGCTTGTTTTTATAGTCTTACAGAATTTAAATTGCTTGCCCAAACAGAACGTACCGTTACGAGAGGGAATTCAATGCTTAATTGAATTATGAAAGACTTGCAAACTTATGCCTAGTATTTATAAGAGGAGAGAGGGAGCACTTGGAAAAACACTTGTTGTCAGAAAATATCAAGAGTTGTTATTTGTCGTTCCATGAAAGCACAGGAACAATTAAAAGTCATTTAGCAGCAATTATCCAGATGAAACTTGATAATTTGATTTCAACATCCAGAAATTTGTATTTGCAAAATATATCCTCACAAATAATAATATCTTCAACTTTTCTATGCCATCTGTTTTTTCCTCAAATTTCATGTCATTTATTATTTTTTTTTTCATGATACAATTTTGTAGGTATAGGGATTCTGTCCTGCATCACCTCTTCCTTCCTCCCCAAACTTCTCCTCCCACGATTATTATAATAAAATAGTCCTTTAGTCACAAGACCAGTATTCTGCTATTTATTATTTTTATTTTTATTGCAAAGTCAGATATACAGAGAGGAGGAGAAACAGAGAGGAAGATCTTCTGTCTGATGGTTTGCTCCTCACGTGGCCTCAATGGCCGCTGCTGCGCTAATCCAAAGCCAGGAGCCAGGAGCATCTCCCAGGTCTCCCACATGGGTGCAGGGCCCCAAGCCTTTGGGCTGTCCTTGGCTGCTTTCCAGGGCCAAGAGCAGGGAGCTGGATGGGAAGTGGAGCTGCCTGGATTAGAACCGGCGGCCATATGGGATCCTGGCATGTTAAAGGTGAGGACTTTAGCTGCTAGGTCACTGCGCTAGGCCCGTGAACACTCTGCTGTTTAATTGTATCATGGCAATGTAGGTATTGGCAATGATGCCAAATGACATGTTTTCCAGCTTTTAGAAGTCATTGACTTTAGAATTCACCATAACACTAAAATTAATGAGCTGTAATCACATTGCCTAAAAGAAATATTTACAAGTGAAGTTAGTTCTGTGCAGCAGACTAGCCCCACTATTTTCCCACTTTTTCAAGCGTTTGAGAATATTAAAAGTGCTAATGTATTTGGAATGAACTGTGTCGTAGAGTAAGTACATTCAGCCTAGTCTCATCTAGTCCTCTGTTATCTTATTCTTTAGTGTTTGTTTGTTCACTCACATATAAGCTTATGAGTAATTAGCATCTCCAAAATCACACAGTTCTTGGGACACAAAACCCAGTCTGTATATTTAACAGCACCTAAAAAATTCATTTACTACCTTTCTATAACATTCATAAATGAATGCACAATGTACTTTCACTTTTTTTAAAAAAAAATTTATTTACTTATTTTGCAAATTCAGATAAACAGAAAGGAGGAGAGACAGAGAGGAAGATCTTCCTTCTGATGGTTCACTCCCCAAGTGAGCGCAATGGCCGGTGCTGTGCTGATAAGAAGCCAGGAGCCAGGAGCATCTTCCAGCTCTCCCACACGGGTGCAGGGTCCCAAAGCTTTGAGCCATCTTCGACTGCTTTCCCAGGCCACAAGCAGGGAGCTGGATGGGAAGTGGAGCTGCCAGGATTAGAAGCGGCACCCTTATGGTATCCTGGCACTTTCAAGGTGAGAACTTTAGCCACTCGGACACCGCGTCGGGCCTGTATGTTCACTTTTGTAATGATACTTAAAATAAGTTAAGCATATTAAATTCCAATAAACTCAAAACAATTTTTTTTTCCATTGGGAGCTGTAAAATCCAGACCTATTTACAGATGTTTAAGCTTGTAGCTGGCATTATGTTGAAGTGAGTAGTTACCCAGCTCCCACAAATCACAGAGAAAAGAGCAAAACATGGCTCAAGACTTGGGGTCTTGGCCACCCATGTGAGATACTCTGATGAAGCTCTTGGATCCTGGTTTCAGCCTGGACCCTTCCTAGTTGTACAGTCTGTCTAGGACTAAAGCATAAGATGGGAAAATCCATTCTGGTCTCCTCTCTCTTCCTGTGATTGTAAATCTCAAACAAAAAAATGAATGATAAAGGGAAAAATAATCAACTTAAGCTGATAAAGAAATGCATGTATAAGCATTCAGGGGATGATCAGAGGTAATATTTTGGGTTTATCCACAAAGTGGCCTATGACTTCTCTCCAGCGATGAGGCATCTATAAGTAAACCATGTGCCAGAAATATATAATATACAAAGACACCGCTGTGGCTGGCACCATGGTATAGTAGGCGAAGACTGTGCCTGTAGCATCAGTATTTCATAGGAATGCCATTGTTGAAAAACAAAATGTAATAAAGTAAAAATCTCAAAATCTGTTATGTCTTAGCATATGTACCATTTTATATGTCATTAGCATAAATAATAATTTCACAAAATAAAATAGATACTACTTATTTTTCCTTAACAAAGAGAACACAAAACATTAGGTTTTTTGGCTGTCACTTATTTTGCTAAAAATTCTTAAAGAACATTTGAGGCCTGTCCACAAATGTTCACACATAGAAAATAGTTAGACTCCAGAGTGGAATTTTAGAAAAAAAAATATATTTTCTTACTGTATATTTTTCTTTCTTCCTTTCCCTTTTTGTTCAGAATAACAAATATTTTGATTACTTATTTTTCATTTCAGTGCAGGAATTGACTGCCTATGCTCTTATATCCCTAAATTCACATAAGATCTGATCACACAACATGAATAAATGAATGATTGAATGTTAAATTCTTTTCAATCTTTTAACTATGGAAGCTTCATTAAATTTACTCTTAAAAGTATTTAAAGTCATTCCATCTTTGGAGAAATATTGACAGATGGACAAAATATTTTCTCTAACTTGTGCCACCCTCAATAGAGAGACAATTTTAAATGTGTTTGAATCATGAGCAGGTAAGCTATACAGCTTCTTTGTTGATCTAAGCAAAAATTAATAGGTAATTTTCCTATGTTAAGAGTGGAAAATGAGAATTTTAGAATGAGTCATTTGAAGATCATCCTGTTGTACCTTTGCAGCTTTACTAAAGTAAGTCATATTAAAGTATGCTGAAGCATTAACTGTCCCCAAATCTCCTTTTAGTTCACAAATATTGTAAGCTGACATAATTCAGGAAAAATATGTAGTGTTTTCTCTAAATGCTGAAAGTTGTTTTCAAGAATATCTAAAGCTATTTACTTAATTTTCAAACTAAATGATATAAAAGCATTTTCCAATATTGCTGTCTACTTTGGCTGCTTTAGTGCTGGTTTTATTCCAACGTAGCATTGCCCAAAGGCTTCAAAATAGCTTTCAGTAATCTTAGAAAATGTCTGACATTTAAAAGATGTGCTTACTGTGCTATGAAGGCATGTTTGAAGAGCACATATTCTTGGACTGCAGTAAACATGAAGGTTGTGGGATTATAATGTAAATCATGCTTGACAGCCTCTTATTTTCTCAAAAATGAAAATTTCTTCCTGAGTAAAATATATAAGAAATGAATCAGATTGTTTTAAATGCCCTCATATAGACTACATAGCGATTTGTACATTTGTTCAGTCAATGCTATGTTCAATATTTATGATCAGGCATAATAAAAAGAAAACATGGAGTTTAAAAGAAAATCTCTTCCATTTGGTGATCAGTTGTCAGGCTTCTTATAATGAGAGTAACTTGACAAAATTCTGACAGAATGAAAATTTCTGCTGTCTCCTAAAATTGCAGTTATCTAGGAAATGAGTCTTATGGATAGAAAATGAATCCAATTATGACTGATGCAACTCTCCTTTTGTCAAATTTTATTTTGGATGTTTGTCATGCTAGTGGTTATGAATGTTATGTTGCTAAGGACTGGCCTGGTGGCAGAGCAAGCTAAACCTCCTCCTATGGCTCCTGAACCCCATGAATGCCCCCATTTCTGCTTTTGCTTAATAAGAAGAAATAATCTAATGATGTGAATCATAGGATGTAGGATTAAATGGAACCACTCAGAGTCACTCTTCAATCCATAGCTTTCAAATTCTTGATATTTGTAACAGCTAGCATATTATCTGGTAGTAAAGTATCCTAACCGAGTGTCCTGGAAATTTTAGCAGTTGAACTACAACCTCATTTCAGAGACTATTGTTACTTCATAAACACAGAACAGCAGGTTTGATCTATGTCATGACAAATCCCAAAGCATTTCTCATACCCTGTCTTATTAACTGTCTCCTGGTACGAAGTTATAATTTGTCAAGAAAGCATATCCTGCTATGGAAATGAGGGGCAGAATTTTTTTTCCCATGGGACACCTTTTTACGCTCGCATAAGAAAAAAATAGAAATAAACAGATCAAACAGGGTGAAAGTGTGACAGGAATGCCACTCTGAGAATCTTAGACTACACATGCAAATCTGAAGCTAAAAAGGCCATGTGAGGATTTTTTTTTTTCTTTTTTCCTTCTCTTCTGTCAATATGGGTTTGAGTTGTCACCACAGTTAATTGATGGATATTGCTATTGTAGAATTGTTTACATTGAGGTGATGCAGTTTTCCAAAATGTAGCTGGTACTTTTCTAATGCTAAAAGTTTAGCCTCCCATACTGCTTTCTAAAAGCATTAGTGCAGAGTTGAGCAACAATGTTTTTGGGTTGACTGGCTGGCCCATTTTGAAGTCTCAGTCCACCACCCACTTCTCCTTCAGAACAAAGGAATTTCTAATGCATATGTTGGTTTCTAAACAATTCCACAAGTGAATTTCTCCCCGCAAATTCCCTAATCCAAAAAGTACCTACCCATTTTGTCCAAATTTATGCTCACTTCCCTAGGGTGCAAGTGATAAATGTCTGAATGAAAGGAATCATACAGAACCAACACCTCAGCTGTGAAAAACCTGAAGATCCATTCTGGTTCCTGATTTCTCTATGAGATTGAAGTAACTCTTTTCACAGAACCATGTGTACTCCCTAAGGGGCAATGTAGGGACTATGTCCTATGCAACACAAAATGAATGAATGAATTAGTGGTTAAATCAACAAGCAAATAAGATCCTATATAAAAGACTCAGAGACAAGTGGCTGCTTCCATGAAATATAACCTGATATACTTGTTCCTGTGGCTACTTTTGAGTGCTTTTGTTTGATTTCTCAGAGATCCATGTTCTTTATATATAATTTAGTACTATAGATCCTGTCACTTCTCTTTTCCACAGGGAAATATCTTCTGACATTCTTTCTGCCTGAATAGTTTATTTATGTTTCTGTGTAACTGACTGCTCTTTATTTGGTGGGAGATGTGAAATACCCTGTAGTTTTGTGCTCAAACTTTTATTTTATATGTTTTCATTCTTTATTTATAAACTGCATATACAGAACTTCTAGTTACTGTATATACATCTAAAATCTAGATTTAGTCACTGTTAACAGTTCTACCTGGATGCATAATAGATATTCAATCCAATATACTCAATAAAATCAAAGCATGACATCAATAATATTGCTTCATTGAAATGTTCTCAAGCTAAAAACAGTTATTAACATGGCTCTTATTTTTCCCACCAAAATAAAACCTGTCATTCACACTTGTAACTATTGTCTTGATTCTCTTTGTAAAATTTATTTTACATGATTATTAACTTCATTTCTATACTCTAACCAAATTTTAACCACTCTTTCAGCCATTAAAGTCATCTTTGTTCTGAGATTCTGAGTAGGTTGTGTTTGTTCTTATGAATGTATTCATTCATATCAAAAACCTGTCTTATGTAAAATAACAATGACAGCTTTAATTCTCTTGCTTACTTCAATTACTGTTCCACTTTTGAATAAAACTCACATTTCTGATTGAATGGCATCAAGTTATCTGTTCAGCTCACCAACTTTGACCTTTTTACTTAATATTGACTCTGTTTCAGTCCTATAACCTTTTCATTTTCCAAGAAATGCAAGCTGTGATAAAGTTCCAGCCTGTGAAGAATACAAAACAGTATCTCAAAATTCATTCTCCTCCCCTTTCTTCCTGTAATAGAACCACCTGGAATGCAGCAGTGATGTGCCTGGCAGCTACACACTATCTTCACTATCTCTGTATTGAATTGTACTGTACTGTACAGAGATACATAGACTAATGTAATGTGAACGGAGGTAGTATATACCACGTTTACAGCTATCTTTCCCTTTTACCCATCAGTTTCCATGTAATGATGAAGGAAAGAATTCACCAAGATAAGGTCAAACATGAATATCTGGACTTATTCAAAACAAAAAGCAAAAAAAACAAAATCAAAGCTGTTTTTACTTGATTTTACTTTGTCCCAGTCTATTTGATCTTGAATACTATTTCCTCAAATATTGGCATGTCACATTTGTCTACTTACATCTTGGAACAAATATTTTATTGCACAAAACTTTTTCTGACCCTTCTGTCTTTTACAAATATCTTTAGTCACCAATAATTGAATTGCTTAGTTATTTCATTTTCTCCTGTTGTGTAAAATAATTAGCAGAGGGAACCTTACACACCTTTTCTATCCCTGCTAATCCAGCATCTGTAGGCAACTCCAGAGTGAAAACACAACAGATATTATTACAGGGCAATAATCTTTTTTTTTCTTCAATGTTTTCTTAATTATGTAGTCATTTAAGCATTAATTTAAATTTTGAATTGTTTTGACTTATTCATAAGAAATAATGGATAACTTGTTTTGAAAAAATCTACACTTGTTCTGCATCATTATTATAATACTTCAACTATGAAAAACCAACAAAAATTTCTTATTTGGGGTTTGTGAGGCACTTAGATTTAGTCTAATGTTTTTAGTAACATAATTATTTTGTACAACTTAGAATATACTATATCTTATACATGAAAACATTAAGTATTGCTATATGATTTTACTGTATTGAAACACTGAAACTTCAAGGCAGAATCTAATTTGTCTGAGACCTTTTGATGAAATTTCTCATTATGTCACACGGAGAATAAAATGTTCCACTATTTGCTATCATATACAAACAATAATCTGTGTAAGAGAGTGCTGATAACGGCAAAGAGAGCACAGCCAGGAAACAAAAAACAAACTAGCATTTGCAAAATTAGATGAATAGGAAGCAACAACCCCAAAGTCAAATTTGAAATCTAGTAATTTGTTCAGCAAGTATTTTTTTTTTAGAGGAATGGAGAAAAGAACCCAGTGTTATAAGTCAATTTTATCTAAATTATGCCTTAAGCAAGGACCTAAATGAAGACAAAAATTTCTCATAATATTTTATAAAATTGTGCAAAATGAATCACTATCCTTTCATATATCCTATGTTACAAATAAAATATCAAAGAAGAAATGGAGAATACATTCAGAAAATAATAAAGCTAAAGGCATTAAAATTTGTCTACAATTGAGTGATTATGTCTTGTACAATTAATTCATAAAATATGTGACAGCTGAATGGCTTTCCAGGCAGTAGATGCAGACAGGAGTTACACGGAAGTTTGCAAAGCTAATGACATTTGGTGCAAGAGACAACTCAAGGGCAGTTCACTGAAATGCCTGCAATCTGGTCAGACATTGGTAAAGAAATAAAAGTTTGGTCCCACACAAGTCTTTTCTACACTTGGCTTTGCTCTGTATTGCTAACAAACCCATTCTCTCAGTTACCTGTTTCTGGGTGTGTGTGCATGTTCTGCCACATATTTGTACTGGTCTTCTTTCCTTACACCGATTATAAGGAAGTAATTATTACTGCTACATCAGGAGAGAAGTGGGGAAGCTTTCTCGAGCTTGAGGAATTCAGTAGAGCATTTATGAGTGATTTCCTCAATTTAAAGGTGGGTATAGAAGTTGTGCTTTGTGAAGATGCAAACTCAATGTACTTTACAGGGCAAAGATCACAGACAAATGTGGGGTGTGGTGAAGAGTATAAAAAGAGTTGTTAAACAGGAGGATAATGGATAACTAAGTAAAACAATTTGTTCTGCTGTGATCTTCTGACTTTAAGGGTGTTAAAAGCCCCATTAAGCTTCTGCTGAGAAGCATCACTAACAGACTGGATTCAGTGCCAAGTACCAACAGATGTGGATTCCTGATTGCTGTCTGCACTGTTGACACCATGTCCTAAATCCTGTTACTCAATACACTCTAGACGATATTTTCCAGTGCAAGGTTAGTTCCCTATCTGCTTGCTTTACAAACTTGCTGAACCACATTCAGATGCAAAATGAAAAGATTGAGATCAATACATTAGGAGTTAATATCCCTTGTGATGATCCTCTGCCAATGCACAACGCACCTAGTTAGAAACGGTCCTCTATCCTGTTCTCTTTTTTAAAAATATAGAATAATGTCCCATGTGGCTTTGCACTAGGTCTCCAAAATGATTAGATATCTGTAGCCCCCTGTTGTAATACATGACAGCTAACACGCCTTTTCCTGTCCTTTCTTCTTTCCATGCTGCAGCTTCTTCATTTATTTGAAAATTTTTCCTGACCTTGGGACCTAGCTAAATTATCTGCCTCTAGGACTTCTTTGCAGAGTCTGTTCATAAGTGTTTATACACACAGGTATGTACATGTGTGTGCAATCTATCTATATATATGTACATCTGCATACATATATATGTTTGTATATATTTGTATATTATAGTCTATTTGGAATATGAGCACTGCAAGGACATCATATACATGCACACATTACATATTATATAACTTGGGATTAGTGAGAAACAGTTGCTAATAAGCCTAATTCATATAATGCTGTTCTTGTTTATATGAATATCCGATTTTATTCATAGCATCATCAAATATTTCAGTTAGAAAAATACTGTGTAAATGAGACTGTGAAACAAAAGGTGATAATTGGACTTATTCTTCAAGATGCGCACATGCCAGCAAAAGATTTCAGTCACAGTGTCAAATACAAGACAGCTGTAAGCCAAAGCAGTTTCTTGTGAAAATTTCAATCTTGCTATATGACTGATTGAGGAAAATATTGGGAAAATGGAAATAAAAACATTTTCAATCCTATGTTGTTTAGTCTCATTATAAGAAAAAGTTAACAATAAATAATATGATTTAGACATTAAGCATGAGTGATGCAGTTGCATTGTGAACTGTATTGATGTTACATTTCTAATTTAAATGTTTGTACATATAATCGTCATTGGATTAAATTGCTTTACTTAAAGTAACATCATGCCATGGTTGCTGCACATGCGGATTTTGAAAAAATACTAGTAGCTGTTCAAAACATTAACATTTTATCTCCACTTACAATATTTTGCATGTATTTTATTTAGTTTTATAATGTGTATATTTTATGGCAAGAAGGTGGATTTTTTTTTATAATGTTTACATAGTTAATTAAGGTGGGAAGGATTGGGGTTTAGGAAAAAGTGGTTGTGATTTTACATCAGTTAGTCAAGTGCCTTTACTAAAATTAAAAATTGGAGCTACTTACATATATACAACATGAGTTAACTTACTGAACCGGAGGCAGTAATTCCTGGGCACTGTCAGCTTTAGTATGCATCAACCCTGGATCAATTATAGGTTTGCATTTAACCAGAGATTTGTTTGTGCTTCTGTGATGTTTTCCCATAGGTGAGGCATTTATTAAATCCCATCAATCAGATGTCATCATGTCTTAATAACTGATTTTACAAAAAAGAAAGTATAGTGGAAGTTTTCATTTGGACACTTTTAAGTTTATGTCAAAGAAGCAGTGGAGTTTCCAGATAATCCTGTAACATCGAAGGATGGCCCAGAAGCTCTACATAAATGCTCATTTAGCTAAGTGTGAATTAGGAGGTCACAGCTGGGTGCTCCCAGCAATGCTGATTCCACAGGGCCAGGGCTGCCACCACACATAGTGGAAAAAGTGCAAAAGGCACCGAAGGCATTTTCTTAGCAAGTGTTCAATCAGAATATTGCAATGGCTTACCATTTTCTTCAGATGAAGAGAAATATTGATAAATAATATTTCAGAGAAATTATTTAAATGTTCAAGCAAATTAGGAAATAAACATTGTGGAATTGAGGATTAAAACATTGGAATTTGTTGTTACTTATTTTATTTTGACCTAAACATTCTCTTCCCCTAATTAAAATCAGCCTCAGAGAAAAATGATCTTAATCTTGAGGCTTTCTGGTCATATAGGACTTTGGAAAGATCTAGGTGTGAGTCCCATTGACATTCCCTCCTATTTGGAAGCTTAAAATAAAATGTTAAGCATATTTCCCTTACCATCCCATAGTTGTGATCTCAAATCAAATCAGGAGCAATTTCCAAGAGTTTTGTGGTATGTTTTGTTGTTGTTCTTTGTTTGTTTATTTGTTTTTGGTTTATGGATCAAGTTGAAATAAGTTCCCCAGATACCCTATATCTTGCAAGATGTTTTGCATTTTACAAAACACAGGGACAGTGAAAACTAACAGCCTCTCCCACTCCCTGCCACATCTACACACAGATGCAGGCCAGAAATACGGACTCAGTGAAAGAAGCCTATTCATTATACAAAAAGTTAACTGAAGGAGAGGTAAAAAGATTTCAAAGATTAGGGACAAGCACAGTATAGGCTCATTCCCAAAAATTAACACTCAGATTTTCAAGAAAATAGAATACTGTTGTCAGCCAAATTTCAGAATCCTGATGGATTTTTCATAGTTCTTCGAAATCAAATCTTACATTTTTAAAACAAGATTAACCACTGTGATCTTCTGTCCTCACTCATTTGTATATTGAAGGAAGAGAGGAAAATAATAGATTCTAGATCACAGATCTTCAAGCTGGGAGGAACAATTCTGAGAAAGCAGGAATCTGTTTACAAGTTATGAGATCCTGATTCTTTCATCTGATTACACAATCGTGTAAGACTTGAGGTCTTTAGGAAAGTCCGATGTTACTTTTTAAAGGCAAGCATTGTAATTGCGCTTGTTTGAGAATGTGTATGTGTGTTGGGAGAGTTTATGCTTGAGTTGTTTGTTGAAAGTGATGTTTTCTGCTCAGAAGATAAATGAAAGAACACAGTAAATCATTTGCAATCCATCCTGTTGAAAAATGAACTCAGCTTCCTCTTTTATTGAATTTTGGTAAGGTTTGTTAAGTGTTTTGGTTGACGAGATATTTTAGATAAGATGTGCTCACATTTGCAATGCAAAGACATTAGATAATTCCTTGTTTCTATGAAAGCCTCTTGAAATATTTTTCTCTGGGAATTGTGAGCCAGCATGTGTGTTGCTTGACTTCTCTGAGATTGCCTCGCTCGAGGGCCATTTTAGGCACTTTATTTAACAGTCTTAGCAGGATGAATTCTTCTCACCAACACCATTAAAGCTACAGATATCTAAGCAAATAAGTACTGAACTTTGAAGACCATCCCACTACAGCCCTATGCCCATCAACACGTGTCAGTGCCCAATGAAGCAATATACCTCAATGATCTATCTACGCTTAATCCACAACATTCTGGAATTTAGTATAAAATCTTTTCTGTTAAGCCACAAATACAATGATGTGAAATGCCACAAAAAACACCTGGGAATACTTGTTTCTTCCCAAGTAAAAAATGTATAATTTTTTTTTTACTGTCCGCTGATAAATGGATTACACTTGTTTTTGCACAAAGTGTTCTTGCTGTTTTCACTCTACTCCACTGATCTCATATTGTAATGGTTTTAACTTTCCTTTCTGGGTCAAAATGGACCAGCATTGTGGCACGGCTGTCATTCCGTATAGACATCAGTTAATGTGCCACCTGTTCCACTCCAAATCCAGCTTCCTGCTTAGGCACTGCGGAAAGCAGCAGACGCTGGCCCAAGTCCTTGGGCGCTGAACTCACATTGCAGAACTAGACAAAGGTGTTGGAAACTGGTTTCAGTTTGCTTTTGCATCGAATTGAGGGGGGAACCAGTGGGAGGAAGAACTTTCTATCTCCTCTCCTTCTAGCTGTGCCTTACAAATAAAACATTTTTAAAAATCAAGTTACAGTGATAAATCTGATTATATTGAATGAACCTAAGAAGCACATTTCAGATATCATTGTATCATGGAATTTCATAACTATTTTCATGGATTTAATTTGGTATGCCTTCCTTTTAATTGCTTCACTACACAGAACCTATCCCTATTCTTGCTGTCCCTATATTTTATATGTAGTTTTTTTTTTAATTGGAAAGACAAATATACAGGGAGGAGGAGAGACAGAGAGAAAGATCTTTCATCTGATGGTTCACTCCCTAGCGGCCTCACTGACAAGAGCTGAGACAATCTGAAACCAGGAGCTTTTTTTCGGGTCTCCCATGCAGGGGCAGTGTCCCAACACGTTGAGCCATCTTTAACTGCTTTCCTAGGACACAAGCAGGGAGCTGGATGGGAAGCAGAGCCTCCAGAATTAGAACCAGCTCCCATATGGGACCCCAGCATGTTCAACGTGAGGACTTTAGCAGCTAGGCTATCGCGCCAGGCCCTGTCCATATTTTTAATATAACTACTCATATTTTTTTCTATTGGAATTCAATTCTAATAATGATGTCCCTATGTCCTATTGGCTTCTTTTTATTCTTAAAAAATAATGTAGTTACTAAACACTTTATCACGGTGGCAACAATAACAAGCTTTAAAATGTTAGGTATATCTGATATACTGCTGCAGTAGCTTGCCATTGTGTGTCTAAATGTAATCTTTCCATTTGAGCAGCAACAACTGCACTAGCTATCTATCTTTGCTAGTGATCAATTCCAAGCTGGCCAACTGTAAAATAAGGCTGTCAGGCCAGAGTCAGAAAGTGTCCACTTGTAAGACTTTCATTTCCACCAGACCCGGTGAAGACCAGAGTGCTACCTAATGGCATCTCCAGGCATGCGACTTGTTGGATTGAACAATGGCTTCCAAGAATATTTTGCCAGTCATTATGTTTTAGCTATAGATATGGGTTTCAGTTCTTTTGGGATTTGTTTGGTTTTTATTGAACTACCGTAAAGGAAACACAGTCAGTTGTTAAAGTGTCATTGTGGTGGTGGATTATCTGTAAGTTCTGAGTGTCCATGTGGTTGGAAGGGCTCAGGAACCTGACAAAGCTTCTGCTCTCTTCCCAAGTCATAAGCATCGAGCTGGATCAGAAGTGGATCAATCAAGACACCACCGGTGCCTATATGGGATTCTGGCAGTAACAGACAACGGATTAGTCAATCATTCTTAGGTGAACTTTGACACCATCCCCACTTTTAGCACCACCACCAAGCATGAGTAGGATTGTGGTTTGAACACCTATATTTATACTCTGGAGAGTTTGATATGCACACTCTTTCCCATGTTGTCCAGTAAATTCAAATGGTAGATGTGGAGACTCGAAACCCATCTTGAAATACTGCTGTTTGTAAGGCAGCTCAAGTCAAGAAATTGAGGATAGGCGAGACAAGGTCCACAGAGGAAGTCAGAAAGGGTGAAGTACATCCGTGAGCAATCCATCATTACTTTTTGAGTTTAAGATACTTTACTTAATCAGAAATTGTTATTTGACTTCCGTCTGTGGCCTGTTTGTTCCCATCATCTAAATGTAATATTTTCTTGGAAAACAAATTGCAACAAAGTATCAGTTTGTCAGTTCAGCTCAAATTTGCATTATGCAGCTTGTGTTCTACTCGTTACATCAGTTTTCATTTAACAAGAATGACTGTGAAAGAAATTGACCTACTCCTACTTGAATAAACACACATGGCAAGCACTTGTGGAGAGCACTTAGGAATGACACTGGTGTGTCATCCTGTGTCTACAAATTTGATCTTTTCTGAGTTGCCAGAAGCTTACATTTACATCTTTTGCAGAAAGCTGCGGCTGTCAGTATTCTATGTGTGTAACTGAAAACTGAAATCCCTAGGAAATGTTTGTGATGTAATGCCACTTACACTGTACTGTGCTGGGAGTGCTTGTTCTCTTCAAATCTCATTTGAAATTTAATTATTATTGCATATGGTATTGTGGGGCAGGAAATTCCTAAGTATTTAAAACAGAATGATTTCTACCACACTGAAAGGACTTTATTTTTAGTATGGGAATAAGTTTGTTCCTTCTCTCATGCTATGACGTCACAGAATTTCATGCCTTCCGCCAGAGAGAGAGAGGTGCTGTTTTATTCCCTGGGTGGCTGCAAAGGCCAGTACCATGACAGCTTAAAGTCAGGGCAAAAAACTTCCTTAGGATCTCCCACATGAGTTATGAATTCATGGGCTAACATAGTTGGATCATCTTTCTTTGCATTCTTAGGCACATTAACAAGAAGCTAGATTGTGAATATACCTGGCATTCATATGGAATGATGGTGCTGGGGGAACACATTTCAATAAATCCAGCATATTACTGCTCAATTAATATTCTCAGAAGATATGAAATTTCTGGGGATTTGCAAGTATTAAAGGAAATTATTGCCATGATACAGAAAGTGTCAGAAACATGATATTCCCAGATAAGCTATGCAGACCTAGTAAGTTTATATAGCCGAAATTGAGCACTGAGTTGGCATATCTCTTCCCACGCTTTCATATAAGCATCAATTCTATTGGCCCAGACGGAGTTACCACCATGTTTGTCAAAGACACTAAAAGCATAAACTACTCTGAGAAATGGTAAAGTTGAACAAATAGCCAATGTTTGATTTGGACCACCCAAGAAAACACACAAAATTGAAAACAAGAGGATACTTGTGTAATATTCTATTCTCTGGGGTCCCTTATGGGCGCTAGTTCACAATATAGCTGCTCTACTTCCTGTCCAGCTCCTTGCTTGTGACCTAGGAGATCAGTGGATAATGGTCCAAAAGTTTCGGACATTGATTGCTGCTTACACAGGAGACCTGGAGGAAGCTTTTGGCTCCTGGCTTCACATTAATTCAGCTCCAGTCATTGCAGCCACTTGGGGAGTGAATCAATGAATGGAAGATCCTCATTCTGTCTCTCCTTCTCTTGGTATATCTACCTTTCCAGTAAAAAATTAAATAAATTAAAAATATATATTTGATGTCCTGTGTTTTATGATATGTTTTTACTCTGGATAATAAGAAAAGGAATGCTTCCTCATTACCAATGAGCTGAACTTTTGTTGTTGTTTTTGTTTGCTTGGTTTTGCCTGTTGCTTTTTCCTGACTACTTTTATTTCAAATATATGTAGATAATTCAAAAGGTTGATGTAGCTTCCAGACTGTGCAAATTTCCCCCTGTATAATATGGCATCCTTTACGTTTCACTTCTCTTGGCTTGGTTGAATTCTGGTTTCACATCAACTCAGCAATTCTTCCAAGCATTGTTTGGATTTTCTTATGTAACATCATACACTGTAAATTGCTTCAGACAGGAGCCAGGGAAGGAGTGGCATTCTCACTCCCTCTTTTTCTTCTTGCACAGCTTACATTTGTATTTCCAACATGTGATAATAGCATTTCATCTATGTGCTTGGCTTGCTTATCTATTTCTTCTCTGATAACTTCTTGCCTCTTTTGAAAGTGAGAATGAAACCCATGCTTAGGAAACGAACTTTTCCCTTAAACTAGGGAATGTGCATCCAAGCAAGTAACCAGGCAGAAGAATCAGAATAACATTTCAATATTGACTTAATCTCCTACAGTTAGCGTGAATTTAGTGCAGACAGGGAAACTATCAAGAAGAGTGTGCACTAAATAAACATTGGATTACCTTAGAAAATACATAAAAGTTGTTGATAAACCAGTTTTTCAGAATTAAATGAATGACATTGAAGAATATTTTCAGGAAATACTTTAATGTACAGAAGAAGAAGGAAGAGGAGAAGAAGCAAAAGAAGAGGAGGAGGAGGAAGAAGCAGAAGAGGAAGCAGAGGAAAGAGGAAGAAGCAGAAGAGGAAGCAGAAGGACTATATAAGGCCCGGCATGATAGCCTAGTAGCAAAATCCTCCCCTTGCACCTATTTGGATCCCAAATACACACCAATTCCTGTCATGATCACTCCAGTTTCCATCCAGCTCCATACTTTTGACCTGGAAAAAGAGAGGATGGCCCAAAGTCTTGGGGCCGTGCACCTGTGTGAGAGACCTGGAAGAAGCTCAAGCTCCTTGTTTAGGATTGGCTCAGTTCTAGCCATTGCAGCCATGTGGGGAGTGAACCAGTGGATGGAAGATCTTTCTCTGTTATCTCCTTCTCTCTGTAGACTTTCCTTTCGCATAAGATAACTAAATAATAAAAAAAAAAAAGAAAGAAAAAGAACCTATATGGAAAGTGAGGATACGTCTGGATACCAACATGTCAGCTCAAAAAATAGTGAATGTGACTATAAGAAAGATGGACAATTAGAGTAGGAAGGTGCAACAGAGAGCGCAAAGCCAGATGGAGCACAGAGCCGAAAAGAGAAAATTCCATGAATAGATGAATAAAGCTCCCTGGAGGCCACCGGATAGAAGCAGAGCTGTGCAGATGAAGAAAAAATATTGAAAATGCATGAGGTTGCAGCCAGAAGCCCAGGAAGAATTTGAGCCAATGTAAGTTATGGGAGGGCACCCCAAGCCACAAAGGACTGGTAAGTTTGGACCCAGCACAAAGGGAACTCCCAGGGGAGATGCTGGGTGCCTCAGGAGCAAAAACTGAGTTAGGATCAACTGCACAAATCCCAGAGTGAAACTCGAGGAAAGTCAGACTCATTCATCTGGGCAGGCATTGTGACCCAGCAGTTAAGACCCAATAGCTGGAACATGAAGACCCGCAGTGGCGTGCACACCTGCAACAGGAACCACCTGGTGGCGCGCTTGAGCAGCCACCAGTGACTAGCTGGGGAACTACTGGCAGAGTTAAATTTCTGAGCAGAACAGCATCCTTTGCAGAGACATCAGCAACAAATCTGCAGCCTCACATGCTCCACAGATTGCCGGCAGGGCTAGACAGAGAGGAACACTTCCCAAGCGGCTAGGCAGCAGTGACTGCAGAGGCTGTGGCTGAAGCCTGCATACTCACAAACATACAAGCCATAAATACAACACAGACAAAAATTAGCTTGGAAAGAAAGCCCACAGATCTGAAAAATCATGAGAATGGGAAACAGAAAAACAAGCAATATACATGAGAAAACCAATGTTTCCCTCAAAAAGCAGAATTGTAAAATTCAACCACAATAGATACTAAGAAAATTGCTACCTTTAGTTTGAAATCTAAGTTAATAGGGTACCAAATTTATCTGTTACTCTGTAGTATAGATATTGAATTTGAAATGGTAACTTGTGGAAATCCAGTTCCACTATCTGTTCAAGTTGCTACCTAACTATACCACTTCAAGCTTCTATGGCAACCTTTAACCATTCTTCCATTATGCAAGGGATATGATCATATTCAGAGGTTTTTAAAGAGGACCACTATAATTTTCCAAACCTACTGCATATATAATGTTGCTAAATAAGGCAACTGATGGAATATTTCATTGACTTTATTTAAAGAAAGGAAAATACACAGAAAATAAGCCTATGAAATGGTCATATATTTTTAGTTTCCTATTTTTTTTTCAGGAGCTGAAATAAATTTTATCCTGGATTTCTGCATTATTTACATTGTATCAATATCATTTTCTTGATACTTCATAAACTTCTGAAATATAGCTATGGCCCTTATTGCTGTGCAATTTGGAATCATCAGAGAAACATTCTATCTTCACAGCGATGATGAACACAGAAGGCTGAAATCAAACAAGTGATTATCTTTGTTGGACGCTGTACTTCTCTACAAACCTCTGCTTCTAAAGTGCTTTGGATATTTGCTGTTAAATTTTTCTACATGAACAGGTGGACTGTTTGCCTACTGCAGACACTTAACATGCATATCGCCCCCTGCCTTCTCAGTTAACACCAGAGTGTCATATTGAATATGTCAGCATGGAACAAGAAATCAATGAAAGAAAACCTGATATATTGCTAAAGATTTGTCCTTGAAATTTATGGAATTGGTGCTTAAACGGAGAGAATGATATTTCCAGGAAATTACACTGATCCAAAATGTAAGCCCATTTTCCAGTAACTTCCCATCAGCATTGGTTAATTTGTTTGTTCTGTTCCGTATTGCATTTCACCACTTACTTTTTCTTGCTTCTGGCCTTTGCAGTAGTTCCTAATTCTGATGAGAGTCTCATCCCTTTCCTGGACAAACTCTACCTTTGTTAGTTTCATTGGTAACCACATATTGTCTCGAAGTTTAGTGGCTCAGAGGAGTAATGTATATAGATAAAAAATACTTCACAACCCATTCATATTTGTGTGTGTGTGTGTGTGTATGTGTGTGTGTGTGTGAGAGAGAGAGAGAGAGAGAGAAAGAGAGATTGGTTTTACATACATATTCTCACTTTTCTACCCTGTAAGTTTTAAAATATTGTACATCTTTTGAACCTTGAACTGCAGTCTCTAATATACAAATATGCACATTATACATTTAGAAATAAACAAAATAAATTACACTGCTTGTCCTTTTCCATATCTGAATAAGATAATAAATGAAACAGATGCAATATTTAGATTGATATATCAACCATTTTGTACATAAAATGATATAGAAGATGTTTTTTCAACCTGTTTGCAGAAATAGAACAATTTGATCAGTCAGTCACAGGCAGCCTTGTGTAATTGGGTGGGCCTTGTTGGTGTCACTATGCACTCGGGGAAACCTTACGACATGGAGTTAGCGAGGAGAAAGCCCTGAACTGATTTCCTCTTAAAAAGAAGAAAACACCAGCTGAGCATAGCATATTCAGTTAGTTTTGTTGATTCATCAGTTAAGTAAGAAACTGGTTTTCTGTGTCGTTAAGGAGGCTGTTTCCCAGACTTTGCCTCTTTCAGATGTTCCTGAGATCTCTGAAAACTGGTCCATACTTTATAACAGATGGGAGTTCTATTCAAATTGAGTCCATACCAAAGCCTGTCAGTACTCAGATTTATGAGACTTTGTCTTCTTATTTTCATTTCCCCACTCTCTAACATATGGGGCACAAGGAGAGCATACACTATTTGTATGTATTTAGAAAAAAAAAAAAACCACAGCAAACTGTTCTGAGGGGCATGTATGTGGTCAGAGCAATGCATATAAATTCATCCATTTTTAAAAAAATTTGCCAGGAAAAGCTGAATTTGCAAAGGAAATGATTCAGTTAAAATTTGAAAGATGAGGTTATCTAGAAATTCAGAAATTAAGCTCATTGGGGTTCTCTTGATATTCTGTATGATTTGAAACAGTAGTGTCCACCCTTTCCAAGTTGGGCACCATACGGCATGAGCAGCAATAGAATCCAGGACTCAGTATGTAAACACACTCTAAAGCTGTTGCTCTTACAATTTTAAGTAAAATTTTGCAAGTATCTTAGAGTAGAATATTACATTAAAACAAAGCTTTGAGAATACTTTAATAACCAGATACAAATAACAGATGAACTAAATTTGAATGTGAATATCTCTTTATAAGTTTGCAAGGAATAATAAGTAAAAATAGTAAATCCCTTTGAAAATTAAAATCCTGACTTCAAAGGAATTTAAGCCTATTATCCTCTGCTTTAAAACTTAAATATCAAATACATATCTGCAATCCTAAATTAAATAAAATTCGGAACAATAGCACCCCATTTCTGCTTGGGATTATACTCAGTCTGTCAGGGGTTTACTGATAAGATGACTGGGACAACCAAGGGTTGCATTAGGTCTACCAGGTCTTTCCCACTGAGTAACTAAAGCTCTTCAGGCATACTGAGATTAGTTTAATTGCAAACTCCTCAGTAGGTCGCCTTTGCAAATATAATGTTTTAAAAGGACAAACCAGATTTTCATAGGAGTTCCCTAAGACATATGCAAAAAAATACAACTCAGTTCTTAGGTTCTAAGAATCCTCTAACTGGCAGAATTTTGTAAAATCTGACTGCAGTGTCTGCTATTTTCAGAGTCTGCAGCAGAGACTATTAATGTTATTAATTACAATAGGTTACCAGATGGTCTGCATCTGCTATCCAGAAGCCAAGCTTTAGGCCAAAAAAAATTCAGTTGAAACAGTTTGAGTGTGATGTTCATGTAGGTATTCCAATTACTTTTTGTAATCGCAGTGTTGGTATAAAACAAGTTACCACAAATTTACTGGCTTACAAGGAAACAACTGAACTTAAATGTTCTAGTGGTCTTTGATCAGAAATAGGTATTAGGATCCCAAAATAAATGTATCAGTCCATTGCTATATTGCTTTTGAAGTTGCCACGAAGAACCTCAAAATTTCCAGTGTCTAAAGACTGTATATAATGCTTGCATGGTCCCCTGCCACCTTCAAATCCTACAATCTTGTAATTCTAATCTTTGCTACCGATATCACATCTCCATTCCTGGCCACAATTTTCCCATATGCATCTTCTACTCATGAAATACAATCCAATTATTTCATTTCTATCAAAGCACTTTCTAAACACTAAAAAAAATTTAAAAATTGTATTGGCATCCTTTCCTTTTAATTATGAATTGATACTTTTGTTCAGTCTGTGGAATGATGTCTGTTATATTTCCCTCTAGAAATATTGCTTATATTTGCAGTGTGTGTATGATTCATTTACTTATTTATTTATTTATTTTTGAAAAGAATTTTTACAGAGAGAAGAAGGGATATATAGAGAAATCTTTTCCATCTCTTTGTTCACCTGCTAAACACCTGCAATGCCTGGAGCTGAGTAAATCTGAAACCACAATCTAGGAGCCTCTCCTGGGATTTCCACATGAATGCAAGCACCAAAGAACTTGGGCCATCCTCCACACTTTCCCAGACCAAGAGCAATGAACTGGATTTAAAGTGGGATAGCCAGGTCACAAATGGGCACCCTTATAGGATACTGGTACCTATAGCAGAAGGGTTAGCCTGTTGAACCACCTCACTGGCCTGCACTATGAACTTTTCCTTACAAATATTATTACAGAGATGAACTCCTGATTTTGTTAAATGTTTTTCACAATCTTATGATCATAATTGTCTCCTTTTATTTGTTGCTGTAAGAAGTATTTACAGTTTTTTGATGACACTGTCCTTGCGTTAAGATTGTTCTTTGGTTTTGCAGTATTATTTCTATACAAATTTGTTTTGTAGGCACTCACTATTGTGTTCTTTTATTAGTATTATTATTTTACTATGTGGTTCCACAGACGCTGGGTTTTCCCCTTCCCACGTATCTTTCCTTTGCCGATTTCTCCCATTTTATTACAGTAGTATGCTCTTTCATACAGTCGCACGTAGGTCATTCTGCTACTTAAGTGTAACCTTACATTGTAGGTATGGACAATGGCAGGGATAGATTTAACAGTTTCTTTGGGAGTTTATTTTTGGTTTGGAAGTAGAGATAGATACTGCATTGCAACTTCACAACTAGTTATGATAATTTCTACTACATAGTTACCATATTTCCCTTTAAATTAAAAGCCATAAACCAAAATCAACAGAACCAGTAATAAAAAATTTACAACCAAGTAAGTTAAATAGCATGCTACTTAATCACCAATATGTTACTGAAGAAATGAAAATCAAAAACCTTACTGAGGAAAAAAAATGCTACTGTATGTATATGTTACTCAAGAAATTAGTGAGAAAAAAATAACTTTTTGAAGTAATGAAATCAAAAACAAAAATATCAGATCTCATAACATGTAGCAAAAATAGTATTAAAAAGGACATTTATAAAATATCCCCTTCAGTGTCCCTGTGTTTTGTAGTGAAATAGTCCACCAAGCATGGTCCCGACTACAACTTTCTACTCTACGTGGTTCACGACATTATTGGCATAGGAAATGTTAGAGAATTTAATATTCTGTTGTCTAGGGATATTTAAAAGTTCCGTTGAAGGGGTCTATTTTTATTCAGTTGTAGCGATGCATTCTGTTGATTTTTTTTTTTTTGATTTCTGGTACTCTGGTCTCCATTACATTCTCCTGTGATATTGCAACTGTGTTTGCCTACCTTAGCTTTTGTTTTGCATTCTCTATGGAGGTCGCCTTATATTAGAGCAAACATGAGAGTTGTCATTTTGGGATTGGCTCATTTCACTGAGAATAATGGTCTCCAATTGGGATCATTCGTTTGCAAACAGTAAAATGTTATTGTTTTTAGTAGCTGAGAAGTATTCCATAGATCTGATGGACCATGGTTTCTTTATCCAGTCCTCCTTTGAAGGGCATCTAGGTTGTTTCCATGTCTGTGCAATTATTGGTTGTGCTTCAATGAATACAGGGGTGCATGTTGCTTTCTTATGTATATGTATCAATTCTTTGGGATACCTTCCCAGGAGTGGGATTGCTTGGTCATATAGTAGATGAGTTTTCAGTTGCCTGAGTATTCTCAGTTCCAACTTCCATAGTGGCTGCACCAGTCTACAATCCTACCAGCAGTACAGTAGGCTACATTTCCCCTTACATTCTTGCCAGAAGATGTTGTTGGGAATCTTTTGTGTGTGTGTCATTTTCACGGGAGTTAAAAGGAACCTCACTGCGGTTTTAATTTAAATTTTAATTATTGCTAAGATGCTTGAGCATTTTTTCTCTATTAACCATCTAGATTTGTTCCTTTGTCGTCTGCTTATTTCCTTTGCCCATTTTTAACTTGTTTGTTTGTTCTGTTGTTAATTTGTTTTTGGAGTTCTTTGTATATCCTGGATGTTAGCATTCTATCTGTTGTGTTGTGTGCAAAGACTTTTCTATTTACTTTGCTGATTGTTTCCTTTGCTGTGCAGAATGTTCTGAGTTTGATTTAGTCCCACGTCTTTATTTTGGTATTAACTGCCTATACTTTTGATAATTTTTCTAGGAAGACTCTTGTACAGTAGTCCCTATGTTTTTATCTAAAAGTTTGATGATTTCTGGGTGTAGATTTAGATCTTATATCCATTTAGATTTGATCTTTATGTATGGTGAAAGGTGAGGGTCTTAACTTCTGCAGCTAGCTATCCAATTGTCTTGACAGCATTTGTTGAAGAGACAATATTTTTTTCCTTGGTTGTTTTCTGTTCTCTTGTCAAGGATTAAGTGGCTGTGAATGTGTGGGCCTCTTCTGATGTTTCCATTCTGCGCCATTGATCTTGCTTTCTGTTTCTGTACCAGTACCAAATTATTTTGGTTACTACTGCCCTGTATTATGTCCTAAGTTCTGGAATGGTGATCCCTCCAGCTGGATTCTTATTTTCTAATACATTTTTACAAATAGTGCTTTTAAATTAACACTCCAAAAATTGAAGCTAACATAGAGTATCTCAGGTGTTTTCTGGATTATTGAATCCATTGTATGTTTTTGGAGAAATGCTGTCGTGTTCTACTGAAGAACAGTGAGCTCAGAATGAGGATCCTATTAAAAGAAAGTGCATCAAATTTGTGTCATTAAGGTTAAGAGAAGCTGATTTCTTTAACTTGCTGCAAGTAATAATCTCCTTATAGAGGTTTTAATTCCAGTTTCCTTAGAAAGGATTATCTGAGCTTCTGGAAATTATTTTTAAGAGACGTCCTTATGTGCTCAAGTAGTTTAAATAAGAAAAAAGAAAAAAAAACACAGCAATCATCTTTCAGGGTTATAACCCAATGCAGCTTTCTTCACAGCTTTGTGTACATAAACAACATGCCAGGTTAGCATGGCAGGAAAAAATAACAACAACAACAACAACAACAACAAAAAACCAACAGAACAATAACATGTAAATAGAATTTTGTATTAGTGCATCCTTTTATTTCAAACAACTTTCAATTTTTATTCTTTAAAATTTTAACACAGATATAAAAATTGTATGCAGTTGTAAAATACTCTAAGTCATTTTCATACATGTATTTGTTGCATGATATCCAATAGGATCAATTTTTCTATCTATCTATGTATCTATCTATATATCTTCTATCTATGTCTATTCAAGCAGCTAGCAAATTTTTATGTTTAAAAGTTTCAAAATTGAATTTAGTGCAGTGACACAGCAGGCTAATTCTCTGCTCTGCAGTGCTGGTATCCCATGTAGCCAATAGTTTGTGGTCCTGCTGCTCCACTTCCTATGCAGCTCCCTGCTAATATCCATGAAAAGCAGTAGAGGATGATTCAAGTTGTTGAGCCCCTACATTCAAGTGAGAGGCCTGAAAGAAGTTCCTAGATCCCCAGCTTCAGATCATACCAGCTCTGGCCATTTTGACAAATTGGAGAGTGAACCAGGAGATAGAAGACTTCTGTCTCTCTCATTCTCTCTCTGTTTAATTTTATTTTT
Organism: Ochotona curzoniae; assembly: GCF_017591425.1. NCBI lineage: Eukaryota > Metazoa > Chordata > Mammalia > Lagomorpha > Ochotonidae > Ochotona > Ochotona curzoniae. The sequence goes on along the minus strand of NW_024466502.1, from coordinate 32,947,741 downwards.
GATGATGTTTGCATAGTTGATTAGAGTGGGAAGTGTCCAGGATAGGGGAAGGAGGGTGAAATAATTATTAAATAATTATTTCCATATTTTTTTCTTTTTCTTCTTTCTGTATCTGGAGGAAGGCGACAGACGAGGGGAGAAGCCACACCGAGCCTCCCAAATGCCTCAGAACCTGGGGATGGGGAGTGTCCACCCAAGGCCATCCCAAAGTCCGCAGTGTAGAGTAGCAATTGCTCCGAGGGTTCTGCTAAAGTGGTTTTGATAGTTCTGAAATGCTGTCAGTCTCACAGATGCAAAGATGAGGATATCTTCCCAAGGTCCATTGATCAACACAATCCTCCTATGAGACTCTTCATTCACACATTTGCCATAATGCTTCATTGGGGTAGTTGACCAATTTGTTATAATCTCCTTCTGGTGCTAAGGTACCAGGTGTCCTCTGCAGGCTCCATCAGTCTGACATATGCTCCATGTACTTCCGGGTATGCCGTCCACTGCTCTGCCAATGACACTGAGGAGGTCCAGTTTTGACACGTGCACTCCATTGTCAAAATACAGGTCCTGCCACTCTCCCTGTGGCTGGAGTTCTAAGACAACAGTTTAATTGGGGAACCCTCAAAGAAATCTCATCTGAGTTGATCTCGTTTTCCCCAACTCCATTTTGCATGCAGACCAGCAGGTGTTGTAGTCCAGCCCAGAATGATTTCTTTGCATTTGGATATATATACCTGGAACTGGCATTATGAGATCATATGATAGTTATATTTTAGGGCTTTTTCTTCCCTGATGTCTTCTTTAATACATTTATTTCTTAGGTGTAAGCTGTTTCATTTCCATATATTTTTGTTTTATCCATTTTTTTCTTGATTTTAACTTTTATTCTATTGTGCTTAAGAAATAAAGTGATTTCATCTTTATTTGTTGGGATGTACAATGCGACCTAACATATAATCCATCCTAGAAAATGTTTCAAGTGTATTTGGAAAGCATGCTGATGCTGAAACTGTGAAAACAAAGTATGCATGTGCAAAATCCACTCTATCAAGGGTACCATTTAACTTCTGTTTTCTAGTTGATGATTTTATGCACGATCTTTTCATTTTCTAGAAGTCAATTCTTCTGACATTTTTCATGTGTAAATTTCTTGACTACCGTTACATTGGCATGTATCTCTCCCTTTAGACTGATTAATATTTGCCATCTGCGTTTTGGTACTCTGACACATAAATATTTACAATTCCTACTTCCTGGAATTCCTTTTCATCATGCAATAACTTTCTGTGCTAGACAATTATGATGCCATTGGTAATTTTATTCAAATACTAGCATTTCATGCTTCATTCCAAGCTCAAAATTATTTTCATATAATGAAAATACTGTCATATTTCTGTTAAATTTCACTCTAATATATAAAATATATATAATGTGCAATATATAATATTTATATATATTATATATAATATGTTCAATTCATGATTATATATATAATGATTATATATATATTATATATAATCATGAATTGAACATTAAATATCAGGAATAGGGCATTTACTTGATTTTCAAGCAATTTCACTGAAGCATGGAAAAAAAGATTGAGGATATATTCCTAAATAAATTTTCTGATTCTTTCTCATAGGAAATTTCTTCCTCTTCAGGCCTCAAAAGTAGTTCCAAATCAGTCAGTCACATTAAACAGTTGACCTTCAGTATGAGAACTTCAGGAGGATAATAAACGTTTATTATTCTTACCATTTTTGGAACAAACTCGATGCCTAAACAACCATTGAAACTAATGAGCCTTTGTTAGCTTGCTATTTCCGTGATATAAAGAATAAAATGGGTTTGTCACCAATATATTGAAACACACTGTACACATTTTCTTGTGAGAGTGCACATGCAAATGCATATTTTTCTTTTGAAATAAAGAATAAAAGCATGTCAAAGTAAATATTCACAGATGTAAAGCTAACAACGTAATCAACCTAAAGTGAGAAAACAAATTAAATATGCAACAGAAATGTTAATATTTAATCACCTCACACATTTCTGTCTTTTCTATTCTGATAAAGCAAACAACAAATAATTATTTTGAAGGGTTTTTTTTTTTTATTTTACTTTTAGCTTCTAGTTTTTGAATCTGCATACACCTGGGTTATGTACTAAAATGCAAGGCTGAACTTATTTTGTTTGCTTTTGTTCTCCATGACTTTGGAGGAACAAATCTGCGTAACACACTATTGGTTTTTCTGTTATGGACATTTTCATTGCATTTATATAGTTTTTCCCTCAACACACTGAGTTTCTTTGTATTTATTATCATGATTGATGTACTATTTTATTTCACAAATGAGGAAATAATCTAAATGACTCCTTTAGGATCATGGATATAAGAAGTAGTATACTTGGGCTTTATAAGGTGGCATTCTAAAGTGGATGTGTAGCACAAAAGTTAAGACTCCAATTGGGACACATGAAGTCAATATGAGAATGATTGGATTCAATTCCTGCTTCCAATCACAGCTCCCTACTAAAGGACATCCTTTCGAGAATCAGTAGATAACTCAGGTACTTAAATCTCTATCCTCTGTTTGAGCAATGAAAGTTGAGTTCTGGTATCTTAGATTTGCCTTGCAACAGTGCAGTATTTTGGGATCTCTCCCTCCTCTCCTCCCTCTCTCTTCTTTTCTCTCCTTCCCTCTTTCTGCTATCCTCCACTCCTCACATCACCTTTCAGGAAAATTAAAAAAAAAAAAAATTAAAGCAGAATGCACGCAGAGAGACATTCTAATTTCAGATCTGTTTAAGAGAAAGTGTTTTATTATCTTTGGGAAATATTTATTTGTAGTCACTAATTAGAAATAATAAAGAAAAGGGAGAGACTGAACTGCAGGGTTTTTATCCTAGCTATTTGGATGATCTGTTTTAAAAGAATGTTGGTGTTTTGCTCCCTCCTCAAGATGCTTTGTAAAATGTTTGTTTTTGTTTGTAACAAAGAACAATGAGCATGCACAATGGAGAGATGTTTCTTCCACTTGTTCATTTCTTGAGTGTCCACATCAGCCAGGGCTGGGGATGGCCAAAGCCAGAGATCAGAATTCAGTATAGATCTCTCATGTTGAAATCAGGGATATGTGTCTTTGAAGTATCATCTGCTACAACCAGAAATGCATCCCACTGGCATTCTGATATACAATGTCACTCCACAAGTAGCAGTTTAACCTGTTGCTTCACCTTGTCTGTCTCTGAGACATTTCTGAGCTTATCAGCCAACCTTAAATGAAAAAACGTATTGAAAAAAGTGGTAGTTATTTTTTTTTATCAGAGCTCTCATAATTCCTGAAGTTCTATTTCATTGAAATCAAATGATGCATTGGATATTAAATAATGTTACTGAAGCAAGTTATTTCAAACGTAAGTTGAAATGAGCTATATTGTGAACTTCTAACAAGCAAGGCATTGAGAGATATATCAAGATATAGTCATTTTTGATTGCACAAAAGAATTGTAGGGTCTAACGCATGTCTCTAGGAGAGCACCTTGATATGTTTTGTCCTGTTTTATGATATCATGATCTTTTATGTCTGATGTTTTCTGAAAAGATTACTAGCTCAGCATTTATATATGTTCATACAAGCAACAAATGGTAAACATTTCTAATGGTTTCTGGGCACTTACACAATCTTTCCTTTGCTAACTTTAATAGACATTCATTCTTAGCAAACGAATCATAATTATCTATGGAAAATCCAGGTTTCTAAAATGTTTCAGGAATACAAAATGAGCCATTCTATTTTAAGAGAAGAAATTGGAACTTCTCTCCATGCTTTTTCAGAAAGTAGAAAAAGCTGCAAAACCAGAAAGTTCCACCCTGTGATTCCCTTGTAAAAAAGAATAATTGCTGTGCCTGAAATTAACAATTTTCTTTGAAGTATGTTATTATAGACTCCAGCCAAATTATGTAAGTGTATTTAGAAAATTTAAAGTTACATCAATCTCTATGAGAGTCTTACATTTGTCTTTTAAAGAGGTTCAAGATAAAACTCATGCCTTCAGAAATTCACAGTTTTATGCAGAAGTCAAACGCTATCTCATATAAATGATACTATTCCAATCCTAGACTCTAAACTTTTGATGTAAGGACTTCTGCAGATTTGTATAATCTTGTCTTACAAGAAAACTTACCTCCAAATCCTTCTCTGTAAAAATGATCTGGTCATGGATAGCAAATCTTAACAGACCATGATCCATCTTTATGCCACTCACCAGTCAGGCTATAGCTCTCGCTGTCTTTATGGAATGTTGTAAAGCACAATGAGTCTCAGTGTCTGAAATAGACACATTAGTGTACATTGGAAAGAGAAGTCATTCACTTTTCCAGGTTTACTGAAAGAGAACTAGAAGACATTTTTAAATTAACTTATATTAATCAAAGGTATACATTAAAGTTACTATATGCATATTTTTGTTACCTCTATATACATTTAAAAATAAAACTTCATCTTGGAATATGAAAAATAGTCAGTTGCATGTACTTTAACCAGTATGTAATGTAACTTCTGTAATTAAAACATGATGCTTATAATTGTTTTTGAGACACAGTCAGTGATTCATTTTTTCTGTCTCTTCAGGTTGCTTTTTAAATTGAAATTTCTATCCTTGGAGATGTGTCTCTGGGGTGCAGTGGACTTCCCTAGAGTTATACTTCAGTTGTGTGGGTCCAGGAAGTTCATTATGCACCTTGTTGGTGGAGATACAGTACAGAATAACATATAAGACAGAGGTTGTGGGGCACTTCTGGTAATGATGGTGTGGTAGGAGGTAGTGTTCAGACTAATTTTTTTTTAATTTAATTTTTTCTCTGCCATAGGGTAAACTAGGTGAGTCTCACTGGGAGTGAGCTTGCAGTATCAACATATTTCACTCACCCAGTTGAGTGCACCAACCGGAGCGTTAATTCACTCCATAATGTGTCCCTATTCCATATTACACAATTCATTGTCAGCGTACAGAGATCCGATTCCCTGGGTGCTGAGATAGCAAGTTATCAAGTTCATGGGAGCCTAGTCACAATGAGGGTACCTCATTTACAGAGTACCAGTGGTTACTCCAGCTTCCTTAACTACACAGACTCCTACTGCACCTAGTGCTATATGACCATGGGGTTTGGGTTGTCACTACCTTGCTGGCCCCAGCTGGACACACGGGGCTCAGGCTGCCCTGAGACAATGCAGGGATGCCACTGAGGCCCATGGAAAGCAGGTAGGCAAGAACTTCTTGTGAGCAGCTTCTCTCACAATCCACAAAGAAGCTCCTGATCTGCAGAGTGGAGGAGGGAAATATGTGAGCTCCTTTTCTCAAATATAGCATGCTGAAGTTTTCAAGGGAGCCTTCCTCACTGAGCTGATACCTTGTGATGACAGTGGTCCTTTACACAGAAGTTGACCCAGATGTAAGGCCTGGGTCCATGAGCTCCACCTATGCTCTCAGCTTCCCACCCTTTCCCTACATCAAGGAATCCCCTGATATTGAAGCTTCAGGAGCTATCTTCTTCTTTTCACTTTGTAAGCTGTTTTGCCTGTTCCATATGTCCCTTTATTTTCCTACTTCTCTTCTATTTCCTCTGGTAATCTTCCTTTGACACGGATAGATAGACATAGATGCTTTGGAGTATCAGTGGACAAGGTAGCAAACAGTGGGTTTCTCTAAATAGACCTCTTGAGTTGGTACACATTGCTGTTATTTAATTCTTAGATGAGGCAAATTACCTTTGTAATTCATATTTGTGTTTTACTGAGATAAGAAATCACTCTGTGAGTTAATTATTAGGTAAACCATGATAGAAATAAGATAATTCACTAATTTAACTTGTATATAGGCTATTATAATTTATTTCCCTAAGTACTGTCACCTGTTTTTAACTAGACTCTTTAAAAAAATGTAGGTGATATTAGACTTCTAAAATGTTAATGATTTTATTGTGAAGATGGGTGACCCTAACAAATTATAGGAAGTGGAGAGAATAGAAACAAATGATTAAATTTCATGCTAAGATTTAGACAACTTTGATAGCAATCTTTAAAAGGCAGTTTTTCAGAAAACCTGGTAAGAAAAAAATTTTCATCAATTTGTAATCAATTTACTTTCAGAAAAATTTGCTAAAATTGTAAGTAGGTGGATAATTATTAATCATGCAAAATACATGTAAAGGTAATCCCTTTGAGAAAGCAATTCAAAGATTTTATATACTTTTCTATTAGGGTTACATCTTTATCTATTTGTAAATCCGTTAGAATATTAGTGCCAGTTTAAAGCACTTCTTAAACTGTTGTTATATTCAAATAGCTGAAATATTACTGACACTTAGCATTGAACCGTTGGCGATCTCTGCAGCACATTTTTTAAGAACTTGAGTAGTATTCTTAAATCCCCTCAGACTCATCAGTTAAAGGTCAAGTAGGATTTTTATATGCTTCTTTGAATTGATTTAGTTGGTGGTGATAAACATGTATCACAATTATTGGTAAGTCTTTGAATCCCAAGGACTCCATTACCAAATGGATGTTAAAATACATTCCCGCATGCTGAGATATTATTAGACTTAATTACTTTAGATTAAAAATGCACATGTAAATATCCTACTTTTTAATAACAAATACTTATTTGTATTGATTGAAAATGTAAAAGTTCTGCAGGCAACAGTACTGATACTTTTATAAAAATGTAAACAAGCATAAATTTCAACACATTTACAGACAAAATATGACAATACCACTTATTATATTTATATGTATAGACAAGCAATTAAATGTAAATGAGCACAACACTCATTCATGTTGTCAATGAAATTTTAAACTAAAAAAAAATTCTAATTATTATGATGCAAAGAAGACAACAGATGTTTCTCTTCAGTGTAATATCTACTTTCTGTTATGTTTTGGAACAAATTTGTATGAAAAATGCATCTGATTCACAGCATAAGGAGTACTAATAAAAATTACATCCTAACAGTTACTTTCATGTAAACAGATTTTACCTAAATTTTTAAAAAAGATTTATTTATTTATTTTTATTGTAAAGTCAGATATACAGAGAGGAGGGGAGACAAAGGGGAAGATCTTCTGTCTGATGACTTACTTCTCAAGTGACTGCAATGGCCGGTGTTTCGCTGATCTGAAGGCAGGAGCCAGACACCTCCTCCAGGTTTCCCACACGGTGCAGGGTCCCAAGGCTTTGGTCTATCCTCCACTGCTTTCCCAGGCCACAAGCAGGGAGCTGGATGGGAAGTGGAGTTCCTTGGATTAGAACCGCCACCCATATGGGATCCTGGTGCATTTAAGGTGAGGGCTTTAGCCACTAGGCTATTGCACTGGGCCCTTAATATTTTTAAAAGTATGTGTTAATGTATAACATCCATATCCACAAAATAATGTGAATTAGGAACTAGTTTAAAAGCCAGTCAAATTAGAGCACATGAAAATAAGGTCAAAATAAAGCAAATTGTTCATAATATTAAACAGTGTAAGTTTATTACACAAAACATAATTTCAAAATGCACAACACATAATTTGAAATACACACATTGCTTTTAGAATAGTAAAGGCTTCACAGTAAAAGTCTTTGCAAAGCCTAGTATAGTATATCCCTCAATATTACAATGGCAAAAACTGAAACCAAGCCAGGCAAGTAGCATCTATCACCAAAGAAGCAACGAGTGGAAAACAAACTTGGGTGACAAAACTCGTAACTATAAGTCATTTTTTGTTTTATTATAACAATTTCATTATCCTACGATAAATGCCTGTATCCTTTGTACATATGATATTTATGGATTTCAATATAATTTTAAGAAGTCTTGTCCAGTGTAGCATAAAGCATGATTTATTGATGGCCGTGACAGGGTTATTCCTCCCTAATCACTTTTATTTGATGGTCATGGAAATTAATTGACTCAATATTATTTGTAGACAATGTAGTATAGAAAACCTGTGAATTATTTTTAATAACTTTATTGTGGCCATAAAGCTCTTTATGGTCCTCAATAATCAGTATTTAAGTGAACTGAACAGTGCTCTGATTCATATGGGCAAAATCAGCAGTATTGTAAATAAACACTGTGCTTGTTAACATTGGTATAAAATAGAAATCATCAGCAAATCAAAAGAATCAATGCTTTCTTTAAGAATCTTATGAAATAGATGCCTGGAGCCCTGAAAATAAAATTTGACTATTTTGGTATATTTTTGCAGTTATATTTAATGCCTATTGTAATTCAACTAATGAAAAAACTAATGCAAAGCCTTACTAAATTTTAGATCATTTTATTGCTATTGGATATGTTCTAATTTATTCAAGATAATACGTGAATCTGTTAATATTCTATAATAATTATTGATTAGAATATTGTGATTCAAAAGTGATGAGTTCACTTGAGAATGCTTTGTTTACCTTTTTCTGAAATACATACATATACGTTTTCTTATCTATCTCATGTATATGAGAAGCTTTACTAAATAGAACTAAAGATTTCTAAGGTATTTGTATAAATTTTTATCTTAAGAAGTAAGGGTAGTTAAAAATGTGGAAAGGTCACATTAAGACAAAACATTTCAGTAATTATATTATCTGCATATTTATGTTACAGTTATATGTAGGGGACTGACTGACAATCTGTCTGTGGCGATGGATCCCATATTAATGCAGGTTCATGTCATGGCTGCTCTGCGTCTGATCCAGTTCCCTTCTTATGGTCTGGGAAAGCAGCAGAAGATGGCCCAAGTCCTTGGGGCTCTGTACCTATGTGGGAAACCCCCAAAAAAGGCTCTTGGCTCCTGACTTCGGATAGGTTCAGCTCTGGTCTTCGTGGCCATTTAATGTGTGCACTGGCAGATGGACAAGCTTTTCCTTTCTCTTTGTTGTTCTGTTTCTCCTCTCATGATCTGCGTTTCAAATAAAAATAAATAAATCTTTTTAAAATGACACGCTAATGACCATATAGATGCTGATTTTAATCCTGGCTGCCCAGCTCCCATCTAGCCCTCTGCTTGTGACCTGGAAAAGCAGTCAGGCGCAGCCGAAAGCCTTGGGACCCTGCACCCACATGGTAGATCCGGAAGAAGTTCCAGGCTCCTGGTTTCAGATCCGGCCTTTGTGGCCACTTGGGGAATAAATCATTGCACCAAAGATCTTTCTCTTTTTCTCTTCTTTTCCCTGTATATCTGCCTTTCCAATAAAAATAAATAAATCTTTTAACAAAAGAGTTCAATAGTTTGGGAAGCATCAGTATTGTCCTAAATCTATATTGTGACATATGCATTCTGCTTATATAAATATAAAAAGTTATTAAAATAAAATGCAATCAAGTTGAAGTTGTATTCAATAGACCATTATTCTGCTAAAACCTGAGCATGTATCTCCCAGAATTAATTCAAGTTCTACCTGTGTATGTTATTTCCGACTCTCATTGCATGCTACCTTGGAACATGAACATTTTTCTTTATAGTATTATATATTTGTAATATCTAGATTTTGCATTTCAGGGCTTTATGGTTCCTACTTAAAACATGAAAAACTATACCATATCAGATTCTTTGTACTTTTGGATTGAATGAGGCTTTGATACAGAATATGCTAAAATTGAAACTCGGGCAAGGGATAGAAATGCACCAGTCTCTACCCGGCTTCAGCTCTGCCAAGGATATCAGAGATGTAAGATTCTGCGGGAAGACTCGGTGGACAAATGAGCTTCTAGAAGTTGGCCTAATTCTGAGTCCCATGGCCACACCCATATGAGGGGAGGCAATTACTCTTCTTGCCTATTTTTCCTCTGGCATGTTGAGAGAATTTTCCATAAAATCATCCAGAATTATGAAATATATTTTCTGCACCTGGGATAAAGGAGAAAGCTCAGAGGACAGGTTGGATTTTAATTATGAGTAGAGAATGCTAAATGTAAACAAGGATGGCTTAATGAGTTCCCTGGTCAATCTGTTGCCTTGGGACTGATTCTGCTTCTGGAGATCTCAGGTTCAACATGTATTTCTAAAAGGGCAGGTAGGAAATCTTCTTGGCTCTGCCCCAAAAGGGCCATGAGTATAGACGAGAAGAGGCCAGCATACAGGCGGAAGGCGTGCTTTCCACACACAGGTGCTAGAAAAAGAGCCAAATGTCTAGGAGGCCATCGGGGAAGAGGGTAGCATCCTGAGTGGAGGAAAACAAAGAGGATGGCATCTATCAGAACCAAGTGGAAGTGAATTGAGGAAACCTGCAAGTTTCATGGTCCACCTGGGCCTAAGCTTTTTCCTCTTGCTATCTATACTCACTTCCTGCTCAAATATGAAACAGCATCCAAGCAGTTTCTCTCCCAAGTCTTCACAGTATCTTCTACTCACTGATACTAACAAAAGTGAAGTGTTCCCTTCACTCGTTCATCTATCCGACATCATGTGCTCTAACATTCTGTTTTGAACGTTTTGTTTGGATTTGCTCTTGAACAACAATTAGTCACAGGATGTACGTATGAGAAAGAAAAGTTAAAGAAAGAAGATTTAAAAGTCAATGAAACCATAACTATCGAGCTTTTGAAAGTTTTCACAGAAAGTTATTTCATTTTTTTCTTTTTTAGCCTGTGGATTTCAGTAAAGAAATGAAGACACACATGCAGGCCCTAGTGGTTTGTTACATTTGTATGTAAATTTCAATGCTAAGGTATTTCCTTGTTCAATTATTCGAAGAAATCTTTGCAGAATAAATAAACTTGCCTAAAGTGGAACCATGCTATGCTCTACTTTTATCTAATTCACATAAATCATTGCCAAAAGTGATATGCTTTGAAGACTTGGAAATCATGTTCGCCCTTATTATCACTAATTTCATGATTTTTAGAATATAAATTACTTTCACATCGCTTTAAAATAAAAGTTCTGAATTTGGATGACAGACCTATTGGAAGGATATCTTCGATTATTCACAATATTAGCCACAATATTTTAGATTTTTAAAGGACAATGTGACTTTGAAGCAGCAGGCATATGTTTTCACGTGTTATTCTACAACATTTTAGTTGACTGCTGTAATTGTCTGCTTTGGTTAAATGCAGATAGCTTGTCGAGTAGATTCTATGTGAAAGATCAATGGGCTATAAACCATGATCTCAGATGTGAAGATGGTTTTTAGAATAGAAGTTAGGAAAAAAATGAATTGATACTGAGCAGTCATTTCAAGGATTATTTTGATAATTAAAATCATGACTACCTTATTCCTGGTGCTGGCTAATAGGATAGTTTAGGGTTATACTTGCATATGTATCAAGCAGGGGAATTGGGATTTTAAAGTATTTGATTAAGCCTTAGCGTATCATCACTTCATATATCAAAAATTATGAAATTAATATGAGGATAATTATGTTTATTGCAAAGTTTTTATTATAGTGTTTGCAATATCAGGCCAGTGAAAATAACCCCATCATTTCTCTACTTATTTTTAAATATGATTAGAACATCCAGCTGAATAATGTTTTCCAAGATACTTTACTGTTTCAAATTTTTGGACCTCTTGACATACGCTCATTTACATTATTTGATAAATATTGGTATTTCCAATCTTTTCTGTTTTTTATTTTTGGTAGCTTTGATACTTCATGTGCCAGAATCCTCTCTTATTGCTGCTTTGTTTCAGTATTTAAATTTCAACCACTTACATTCTCACCATGCAACAGGGTGTATGCAACAGCAATTTTCCTATTATTTATGATGTTGAGATGGGCCATAGCACTAGTGGGGAATTGATTTATTTCCATTAAACATACACATTATACTTGTCTTTTTGTGGACCCTAGGGAATAGAGAGGAAACGGTGCTTTAGGACAAACCAACATCCCATTTGTCATCACTTCCCCTTTTTTACAGGTACAACTTATTATAACTTTATTCAGTATAAATATACAATCCAGTGTGCCTTCTTTGTTATTAGTCATTGTTCCCAAACCAAGAGTGAGGAAATCATTATTTTGTTTTCTTTCCATAGATCTTACTGTTCTGATAATCTCCTAGAGATGAAATTATGCAATATGCAGTTTTCTGTGATTGACACCTTCATGTTATAAAGTGTTTGATACTGAATCATGCCTAGGTGTGTGTGAGTCAGTTTTCCCTGTTATTGGCTAAATACTTCATTGTAGGTTGAATGCCTGGCATTTCAGTGACTAATGGACATTTCGAATGTTTTCAACTCTTTCATGCATTTTTAAAAGATTATTTATTTATTTGTTTGTTTTGCAAAGCCAGATATACAGAGAAGAGGAGAGACAGAGAGGAAGATCTTCTGACTGATGAACCACTCCCCAAGTGACTGCAACAGCCGATGCTGGGCTGATCTGAAGCCAGGAGCCAGACACGTCCTCTAGGTCTCCCACGCAGATGCACGGTCCTAGGGCTTTGGGCCGTTCTCGACTGCTTTCCCAGGCCACAAGCAGGGAGCTGGATGGAAAGTGGGGCTGCCGGGATTGGAACCAATGCCCATATGGGATCCAGGAGCGTTTAAGGCAAAGACTTTAGCCACTAGGCCAACGTGCTGGGCCCTGTTTTCAACTCTTGACTACCATGAGTAATGTAAATCTGTTCATTATACTGTGAAAGTGGAATTGCTGCATCATTTGGTAGATGCTTGTGTATCTTAAAATTTTTAAAAAATGCCAATTTGTTTTCAGGAGTAGATGCATAATTATGTTACATTGAGCAATAGATAACTTGCAGTTCCCCATTATTGTTACCTAGTGTTTTTCTTATAGTCATTCTTATAGGTATGAAATAATATTTAATTGTAATTTTAAGTTGCACTGTTATATATATTACACTATAATCCACTGTTGATTATATTGTATTTTTTAAATTTTATAGACATTGGAATAATTAGGTGATTTACTTCAAAAAAGAAAGCCACAACATCTCCTTCCACTGTCCCTGCAAACGCCAAACTCAATTGTCTACATGGATTCCTATAACTAATATCTGTTTCACTGCTACCAGAAACAACAGAGCCGAGTAAGGGAAGTTAGAGGGTTAGAAGCAGACCCCACGGCATGTTGCATCCATAGGAGTTGTAAATTGAGCCACGGAATTATGGTCAGTAGATACGGTTTAAGCTTCTTAAGGCTGGAAGCAGAAAACTCCAGACACAACCTGAGGCAGCTTCTGCTACACCTCCTGGCTCAGAACGCTGAGAATAACCAGTCCAAACCCCAGGAACACCTGCGTATCCCTTCTTGCAGAATTGGAATTCCTGATATTAATATTACAGTATCTGGGTGCCAGTTCAGAAAACCTGCATGAAGCATCAATACTAGGAAGATCTTAGCAACAAGTCCACTGAGCCCTGCAATATGAGGACTGTGACATTCGGTATTCATTTTCTCAAACCTACTGGGATCTACCCGATGGGATTTGTTTTATCTGTTGAACTGAGGACCTCTGCTTGAAAATAAATTGAACACTGTAAAGATTTACTTCTGGAGTCTTATTTAGGTCAAAATGTGTGTGATAGTACTACATTAAGCTCTGAATTACTGAAGACTTACAGTGAGGTTTAAAATCAGGAAATGCCTATCTCTCTCCTAATGATTTGTAACTGTTATTCTTAAATGTTAATTTGACTGCATTAAAATCCTTAGCCCTCATTTCTTTGTGAGTAACTCAATTATGCGTCTCCACTTTTTCTTGTATAAAGTTCTATTGCAGAAAACGCATGGTTGAAATCCTGTTTTGTTTCTAAACTACGTGATTTCTGACTAGCTACCTTAAGAGTTCTTTCCTGTGATCGTCCTGACATTGCTAGAATACTGATGTTTTTGCTTGAGTTGAGTCAGTGTTGCCTCCTATGGCACCTACTCCTGACGTGTGCACCTTCAGGTCGTTTTTAATCAAAGAGAAATTAACATCACCTTTCACATTCAGTATTTGCTGAACATTCTTGCTTTTTTTTTCCTGACCTAACAATTTCTAAGTTATTTTTGTGCTGCCTTTTTACTATGTTCTGATTCAAAAATTGAGGAACAAACTTTAAGCATCTCTTTATTTTCTTCTAGAAAAAAGCTTCATGCTTTATTATGAATTTATGTGTCGCACATGGACTATAAAAGCTTAATTGTATCAAATATTCTTTGATCTAATTTCCAAATTTCTAAATTTTAGTACACAGTTTTGGTATCTTTGCATTCTGAGTTATAAACTGAGTTATAAACTATATATATCTACACAAATGCAATGTTTTCAAAATACTTGTTTTGGAGTTTTAAGATAAAGGTTTTATTTAATTTACCTAACGTTCTTAGTATTGTTTTGAAGAAAATCAAGTTGCATTCTATATCTCTTTGGCAATAGGAATTACTATTGCATTTTGCAATGATGTGATTTGTTTCTTAATTGTCTTTTGTTTGTTACAATATTACATGACGTTTTCCCATACTCTTTTGGCAGCTGGCTTTTGTGAGAGTAAGCTTTTAGAACCCTTTGTAAGCAGATTTCTAGACAATTAAATTTGGCATATATTAAGGGTCATGCCCTCTACTTTTTTGATTGTCTTTATGAGAAAGTTTCCAAACTTAATTACTGCAACCAGATAGATTTGTCAGTTCTCACAAATTTATTATTAATGGGATATTAGTATTTAAATGTCAAGTAAATAGACAATCTGTAAACAACTAACTTTCAAAACACCACATTTGAATTAGAAAATGTTAAGTAGAGGAAGCTGGAAATCATTTTTTTTATAACTCAAATTTTGTGATAAATGTATGCACAGTTGTGAGTTTCTGTATATATTGTCTACATTTTAGTGGTTCACTTCTATTTAATTACACCACTGAGAACATAAAACATCTATTTACCAAAAAAAAAAAAGTGTCTTTACATCAGTAATTCTTTTTTTGCTCTCGTTGTCAAAGTATCAGTTAACCTAATCCTGAGTCAGAAAACGCCATAGGTGTGGTATGACAGAGTGCTATCAGTCCCTCAGGATGCGCTCTGATCCCTGGCCAGGAATAACCTATTGTGAGGGGAGATCCACTGTCAACGATACTTCTCCTGCCCTCTTACAGCTGCTTATTTATAGCTCAGGATTTGCAGTACTGACGGTGTTTCACGAATACTCCCTCCATAAGAATTCGAATAATTAAGATAGAAAATCATTTCTTTTTTTTTTTTTTTTTTTTTTTTTTTTTTTTTTAGATTTATTTTTATTATTTTTTCATTGGAAAGGCGGATGGATATACAGAGAGGAGAGACAGAGAGGAAGATCTTCCGTCCGATGATTCACTCCCCAAGTGAGCGCAACGGGCCGATACTATGCCGATCCGAAGCCAGGAGCCTCTTCCGGGTCTCCCACGCGGGTGCAGGTTCCCAAAGCTTTGGGCCGTCCTCGACTGCTTTCCCAGGCCACAAGCAGGGAGCTGGAAGGGAAGCGGGGCTGCCGGGATTAGAACCGGCGCCCATATGGGATCCCGGGCGTGCAAGGAGAGGACCTTTAACCACTTGCGCCACCGCGCCGGGCCCTAGAAAATCATTTCTAACAATCAAAACATCTGGAAGTCTGTCTTGATTATTTAATGATTAAAACGTGTGCTTAGCTAGTAATGCTGAAAACTATTATTTATATTTCTTTTAAGAGGACGTAATGACTGAAATATTCATTGGACAGATAGCCTTGAAAAATAAAATTAGTCGGAATTATTCAACCTGAGTGTTAAGGCCTTGTTCAGTTCTCGCCATCAGATAATATTGCAGGTTGTAGTTTTTCTTTCCTTGATGAAATTTGTGAAATTACTTCAAACATCAGTGCATTTTCATTTTGATTTTAGCCACAATGATATACTCAAAATATGCAACTATTTTATGAAAAAATGTAAGAATATTCAATCAAAATTTTAATGAAAACTTTTCCAGGGTTTAACCTGTTTACCAATATTAATAAGTTTTCCTCCCTAAATTAAAACCAAAATACGCTATAACTGATAGTGAAAATCACTTTCCATTACTGAATGATTTTAACTGGGGGTAGAAAGCTAAACATGAAAAATATGTCTCCTTTCTTCACACCTGTTGCACAAAACAAGAGTTACAGGATCAAAAACAAATGAAAACAGACAAATCTGACATTTTCTCCTGTTACAAATATTTATTTTCTTTGAGAATTTTTCTCTTTTCAAATTTGTATTAATATAAAGATTCACATTTTTCATGCGTACAATAATAAAGTAACCATTTTTCCTGTACTCTCCCTGCCTTAATCACCTCCTTCTATCCTCTTTTTAAATTTGCAAACCACAATTAATGATCAAAGGTCCATCACCCCATCACACAAGTAGCACAAAGCCTTGGGATCCTGCACCCACGTGGGAGATCTGGAAGAATCTCCTGGCTCCTGGTTTCAGATGGGCTCAGCTCTGGTCACTGTGGCCACCTGGGGAATGAAGCAGCAAATGGAAGATCTTTCACTCTGTGTCTCATTCCCTGACTTTCCAATAAAAAAACATCTTAAAAGAAAATCTTCTTCTTAAAATGTCTCCTATTGATTTTACTGCTCCATACCAAATGTATGTTATCATTTGCAAGTTCCTTATATAGTATTCTTTTTTATTCTTATTTACAGTTTTACACTTTTGTGATTTATATGGCTTCCTCCGGCCATCACTCCCTCTTCCAACCGGCTTCCCTTCTGCTTGCTGTCGCCTGGGTTTTATAGTAATATAGTCCTTCTGGAGTCCTTGACTCCAGCATTCTGCCCTTTTTTGTGGGCGACAACTTTGCTTACATGGTATTCTTAACATTCTGCTATTCCAACATTCTCTTCTAAGTAATCCTGGAATAGTAGCTGCTGAGTCCCTCAATCTTTTTAAGAGATAACTTTCCCATGAATGCCTAGCAAGCACTTTCAGTAGTATGGGATCTCACAGGTGTGCTTAAGGTATCTTTTTATAAAAAGTGCCTTAAAACCAAAGGAGTTTAACAGTTGTTGGGTAAGGAATAAAAATGAAATGACTCTGGGTAAATAAAAATGTCAAGATAGTGTTTTATGGGATTTAGAAAGCTCTTTTGAGCTCTAAATTTCAGATGAATCATTATTTCAATAACTACTTAATGTATGATACCGATTTATATCTTTAAATTTCAATCAAATATTTTCATTTTATCACCTTTATGTCCAAATTCCTTCACCACACTACACTAAGAATTACAGCTCAGAGAAATGTTAATTTCTATGGAAAATTGATTGATCTAATCTAATTTCAAATTAGGATTAGAGGTACAAAGTGATTTCTCTAATGTTTCTAATAAAAGATGTTTGCGGAAGCAATTTAGGAAGACAAATAAAATAGATTTGTTATTTAAAAAGCAATCATTAATTAGAAACTCTCAATTGTCTGTAAATTTTATTGTGATTAGTAACCAGCTTGTAACATTTTATTAAAGCTGTTGGATGTAAAAAAACAAAACCACGGTTACATAAGTCTTTACGTCTCTATCAAGTGATAAACCATAAACCAGATTTTACATCAAATGTCAAGATAAATTGTGATTGGGCTTCTTTGATAGAAATTGTGCCATTTTAAGCTAAAGAATGTCTTCATTTGGCGACAGTTTAACATAAAAACTAGTATTCAAAGTCAGATTAAATAGCATCTTTATTATTATTTATGATCATGATATTTTAGATACTGATATCAGTTTATCAGTAAATACACATTATTTCCTATATTAGATCATATGTATTTTGATCAATGAAACACAGTATGTGAGCCCAACCAAAACTTTGTCTTCAATGATGTGACTTTTCATCCTCAGAGGAAACCTAGTTGATTTGTGATTGGCCATCTTCCTCTGGAACTGTATCAGACACAACACTGGGTTTCTCTTTCTCCTTCAATGTCCTGCTCCTTAAATAACAATAACTCCCGCTGCCTTCATTTTTATGTTGAATTAATTCCCCAGATTACATTAACCTGGCTTCGCATATTTTTTTAAAAAATTATGTGTTTGCTTTTTTTGTTTACCTGCTTATCTACTAATTTATATTGGAAAAGCAGACTTACAGAGAGAAGGAGAGACTTAGATAAAAAGCTTCTGTCCAATGATTCACTCCTCAAGTAGCTGAGCCAATCTGAAGCCAGGAGCCAGCGGCTTCTTCTGGGTTTCCCACGCGGGTGCAGGGTCCCAAGGCTTTGGGCTGTCCTCCACTGCTTTCCCAGGCCACAAGCAGGGAGCTGGATGAGAAGTAGAACATCAAAGACATCAACCATCAACCGTTGCCCATATGAAATCCTGGAACTTGCAAGGCCAGACTTTAGCCACTAGGCTACCGCATAGGGCCCTAACTTCGTATTTGGTCGCATCAATAATGAAAAGATTGATCATTATTATTTCTAAAGATTTATTTATTTTTATTTGAAAGGCAATATTTACAAAGAGAGTAAGGAAAGAGAGAGGGAGATCTTGTATCCATCTATCAGCAGATTCACTTCCCAACTGGCTGGAGACGAGCGATCTGATGCCAGGAGCTTCCTCCAGTTCTCTCACATGTGTTCAGGGGCCCAAGGACTTGGGACAGGCTCTGATGCTTTCCTGGGTCAGAGACGGAGCTGGACCAAAGTGGAGTATTGCACAGGCCCCGCTGATGAGTGGTAATGAATTCCCAAACATGATTATCAATGAAAATGTTACGAGGTGGCTAGAATGCCCTTTGTTTAGCACGACTTACTGTGCACCTCTGTAAGTCATGCTTTATTTTATTGATATTTCACTATACTCAAACTACAGATTGCGGATACAGTGAATTGACCAAATAAATAAATAAAGTTCATCTCTAGTTTGCCCAAAATATTCAGGAGAATAAGCTTAGCAAATGTGCATGGACGCTTTTTCTGTCGCCTAATGTGGGCTAATATATGCACTTGATATCTCTGATTAAAATGCATGAGTTCCTTCATTATTAAACCATTCTTAGTAACAGCTAGATTCAAATTTTAATTATTTTAACTACTTGCTAAAAACGTCTAGTTTCTCTTTTATTTTGAAATCTTATTCCAGATTTCATTCTATGGGCTGAAGGTGCTCTGGGGGGAAAAAAACAACAAAACTTTAAGCTCAAAGCGAGTCACAAGGGACTTTGGCGCCATCTTGTGGCTGGTGGAACTATGTTTCTGGTTTGTCTTGCTTAATCAGAATGAAAACGACTATATCTTGGATTCATACATTTATTATGAAAGTTTAAAAATCCACAAATATGTTTAAATTGAAATGCTATTTTGTTATTTGGTGCAATCATGCCATGTTAACTCCCGTTTCTCCATTAATAGTGCCTAAGTTTTAAAATGCTGCAATCTTTGCTTCTCCATTCATCATAACCAAATTCTACTCAGTCATTTACACAAGGCTCAAAATAACACCTCGTCTATGAACATTTCTTGCGCCACTCTAAGTCTCAAGAGCTAATCACTTAAATTACTTAAATTTAAATTACACTTAAGTGTCAGCTAAAACAAATCGGGACTTTGCTGTTTCAGTGGCATTAGAAATCATTTTAAAGTCCTGTTGTAGAACTGGCCTATGCTGGTCCTCATGTCTTTGCCAGTTGTCCAAGAACCTCATGGCCATCCACTCATCAAGATCCTTACTCTGGGGAACCAGACTGGCATCCTTGCAGACTTGGGAGGGATGGGGCCGAACGCGCTGTTGCACACGATTCCAGCTGATTCTTGGACCTGTCGGAAATGGAGACTCCTCAGTCCAGGATACAACCCTTTTTTCTACCATTATCATGTTTGGTTTTGTATCTTTCAACTTCACTGCATTTGTTACATATATAGAAACTGTAAACATGTGACCAATTTCAATTGTTTGTGGAATTTATAGTTTTGTTATATATTCAGTTATGTTATCATCCAACAGTAACTGCTTGGATTTCTATTTGGATATCATTTATCTCTCTTTCTCTCTCTCCTCTCTCTCTCTGTCAGCTTAGCTGTTCTGGAAGAATTTCTAATATTAATGTTTAATTGAAATATTCTAAATACGGATATCATTGTCTTGTTCCAGATTCAAGAAGAAAAGGCCTGTATTGTTCCCCACACAGTGTATTGCTATCTGTGGACGAATCATTTTGCGCCTTTTCCCCACTCATAACTGGTTCGAGGTTTTTAATCAGGAAAGGATGATGAATTGTGTTAGCTGCCTTCACTTCATCTAATAAAATATTGAAAATAAAGCAAAAACACACAGTAGAACGTAAATTGGTTTACAGGATGCACTCATAAGCTACTAATTAAAAGCAAATTTTTTGTAGCAAACTTTCCAAATAATTTTTGTACTCTTTTTGGATCATTATAAAGAAACTTAATGTACTGATATTATATATATTTTTTAAGACGCGTTGATCTTTTTCATGGGACAGCAGTTATGCAGAAAGGAGAGAAAGATAGAGACAGCTCTTCCACCCACCAGAGCTCCCAGCTGCAATGGCCTGAGATGAGCCAATCTGAGGCAAGCAAGCAGGGACTTCTCGTTTCCCCTGTGGGTCCAGGGTCCCAGATCTCCAGGACTTGAGAAATCTGATGTTTTCCCAGGCCAGAGGATTCGCCTGTGGAGCCATGGGGCCAATTTCTAAATATACTGTTCTTTTGCCTTGGTTTTCTAAAGAGAATTTTGTATTCTGTTTTTCTAAAGGTGACTTGATGTCTTCATTAAAACCCCCTGGGAACTTGACTTTTACTCAAGAGAAGAAACCATCTTATGAACAAGATTTCCCAAATTCTATCAAACAGAATTCAAAGGGAGAGTTGAGCAAGTTTTTCTCATTTTAAATATAATATACGAAATCAATATTAAACTAAAGACTGAATTCCATTTTCACATGGCATACCTGATATGTATGTTACTTAAGATGACACTTATATTCTGCAATACATAAGCTCATGCATTTTTAACTTATCTCAACATATTTTTAAACTTTTTATGTGAATTACAAAAGCAAATGTTTTTATTATTAAAATCTTTATTATTACTATTATCATTTTATGATGCAGTACCATAGGCCCCTGGGATTTTCCTTACCCCTTTCCGATTTCCACCCCCTCAGCTGAGTTCCCCCTGTATCATTATTATAGTATAGTTTTTCATACACAGCTTTATGTCCCTGGCATAGTGCTTATTTTTTCAATTCAGGAGCGGAGTTTGAGCTTATCGAATGCGGTTCATTGTTTCACGTCTGGTGGCTCTTTGTGAACGTACCTGTGATGGGTTGTTGGTGACTTTGTTGATATGCATTCCAAGGAGTCCCTTCTGCAGGGTCTCTTTGTTTCTCGTTTTGGTGGAGAGCAATTCTGTTTATGTTAAAGGATATGAGGTGACTGCTCAGGCTCAGCAAGCACTGGCGAGACAACCACATTTGCTATTTCCATCCTAAAGCAATGAAACACTGAGTTCAAGAGGCCTAGGTGTCAGTCTAGCACCTGGAGTAGTATGTCTGCGTGCAACATGCCTTGCTTGTTTTTGCCATCGAATAACATACCTAGACTAAAAACTATAAATGTTGAATACAAAAAGTTCATACGACAAATTAATATATTGTCCCTATTGTGCTTGTTCTAAGTTTAAATAGAAAGGTTTTAAAAGTGGTGTTTTAGAAAGAATGTGAATACATTTAATTTGACTATTTATTCAATGAAGTATTTAGTTACTGCTAAATATGAACTGGAACATATTTCCATCATCTGGCAAGCGATTACCTCCTAGATAGCAAAAAATCACAGATAAGCTTAGATTCCTAATAAAACTGGCATATTCAATGCATCTTAATAAAATTTGAAAGTTAAATAAATTGCATTTTTTCTTAAAAAAATAGAACAGTGTTTAACAACATAGTGAAGGACTTCAGATAATGATCCTATATTAAAAATAATATACAGTTGAGGCAGCATTTCATATAGCTAGCATATCTTATTAAATCAGTTTTAAGAAGAAATAATGGTCATTTAATTAGGAAGGTGAAATTTGCTTTGTTGCAATGAGCTGAAAATAAAGTTCAGCAATGATTAAAAAACCAGAAACAAAACTATTTGTTTTGACAAAACAGAGCAAAATCATTAATCTTCATTAATACTCTAGTTCGAAAATAAGAACTGTCTACATTATATAAATAAACAATGCATATAAATGTTTAATTTTGTCCTCTGGTGGATAATGCTTGGAATTGAAGATAATACCCAGAAATTTTTCAAAGTCCCCAAACATATGTTATATAAATGTTTTCATAAATTTTTGAGGAAGATATATGCAATGACTTCATGGTCAATTAAACTTGGTAGAAAAGCATTGGTCAACTACTTGCGTTAGAAACTGTAGAGTGTTAGTAATTAATCAGATACAACTCTTGCTTATTTCACTCACTTGATAAGCAGCCTTGACTGTTAGTTAACTTTCTGGGTTCAAAGCTGAAGCCTTAGTCTTCTAAAGTGCTTGAGCAGTGTTTTTCTTTTTGTTTCTTTCCTTTTTTCTTCTCTGCTCTTCCTTTCTTTTTCTTTGTGTGTGTGTGTGTGTGTGTGTGTGTGTGTGTGTGTGTGTGCATGCCTATGTGAGTGTGTGAGGTGTGATTAATAAGTAAAAGTTAAAAGAATGACACATTTACATAGCACTTATTAAAAAAATTCCTAATCTTTTGACTTGCTAAAGCCACTGAATACTTTTTCCCTTTCTGCAGGACAAATCTTGAATAAGGATACATAGGCTAACGAGTGCAATGATTCTGTGTCTTGATTCAGTTTATTTTCCATATAAGTGGAACCCACTTGTGCAGATCAAAGCAACAATCTAGAATTCTAGATCAAAGAGGTGCTAGGTAAGAGAATAAGTCACATGACCGTGAATCTCTTAACGTGATATCCCTGTGTAAACATTGTTATTAAATAAAAACCAGTGAAATCCATTGTAGCTTCAGGTAATCCTTTGTTTTTCTCTCTTGATCAAGAAAAACTGCTCATATTACTTGAAAATTGATGCATTTTTTCTTAATGACTTGAGCTGCAAACCTATTTCTGCAAGAAAATCGACTATTTTCTCATGAGGAAGATCATTTTTTTCTCAGATTCATTTATTTGTATATTTGATACTTCATTAGGTACTGATGTTTCCTAGAAACCAGAGAAGTGTAAATTGAAAACCACAAAGGGACTTCTCACCTCACTCCAGCTAGAATGGCTGTAATGTGAAAATGGGGAGACAGCAAATGCTGCCTAGAACGTGATGGAAAGACGCTGCAATGCAGTTGGTGGGGGCAAGGGGTTTCTTGGGAGGGATATATATAGAGTTATATTTTTTTCTTTTTAACCAAGTAAATAATCTTGTAAGTGAAGTTCCTCTAAAAAAAAAAAAAAAAGGAAAGTGGTTTAGACGTTTTGATTATTCAGCATTACAGGTAATGTAATATTAATGTTTGATTTTCAAATTAATTAGTGAGAGTTTTGCCTCTGCTCTATTTCAAGTAAGTTGTAAATGTTCCCACACCCAAAGGATCAATTTCAATTCATTTGCTAAATACGTTTTTGGATACAAGTGTATTGTTAATATTTTACTCAAGTTTTACATTGACGGTTTTAATCATAACCAATTGAAGGCCTACAAAAAAATATTTTCTTTTAAAATTGGAGTTTGTTTAGCTTCCTACTTCCTACTTCAATAACGCTTAGCATCAAAGCTTCTGAAGTCTGAGGAGCATGAATAATTTTTGACGCGGTCTTCACTTCACTTGGCGTTTGTTTCTCATCCATACTGTCCTCACAATCAGACCATGTCCATTTCAATACCAAATTAATAATTTGAAAAAGCAAAAAATAAGATCAACTTCAGAGTTAATCTTATGCTTCTGGCAGATAAAAATTTTTGTTATTGGATCTTTCTGTTGAGGCATCTCAATAAAATGAGCAAATCAAATTTCTAGTGAATAAATAAGACATATGAATAAGAAGTAGGGCTGTTTTCACAAAAGTTAGATGTCACAATTAGTAGAGTACAATGAAATAAACAAGAATTGCATAATTTATTTAATAGATAGAAACAACATGGCTTGAAGACTGCACAACCTCAAATACTATTTATTATTGAGATTTCTCCATGGTACCCTTTAAATAAATATTCTAGTTCACTACTAAGTTGTCATTAGCCTTGCCTGATTTTATCTAACCTTTTGCCAATCATTATATTCAATAAATGTTCATTTGCGAAATTGCACCAATTATTTTGAACTTCAATTGTGTATCCTTACTTGAACATAAGGTTCTTGAAAGCAAGGCTCATTTCATACATTTAGTAATTTGTACAATACCTAGAGTGTAATAGACTCACACATTTTTTTAGTAGAAAAGTAGCTAAAATCTGTATGATTTTAGAAGCTTTTCTATTCAGCATAATCTGTCTTGACTCATTCATTTAGTAAACAGCATTCCTGGGCACTCCAACAACTTTGTCATTAATGTGCTCATTTTAAATTCTAAATGCTTTTTGTTTAAAGATTTTATTTTTATTGGAAAGTCAGATATACATAGAGGAGTCGAGCCAGAAAGGAAGATCTTCATCTGTTGATTTACTTTCCAAGTGACTGCAACGGACTGAGTTGTGCCAATCCAAAGCCAGGTGCTTGGAGTATCTTCCAGGTCTCTCATGCTGGCGCAGGGTCTCAAGACTTTGGGCCATCCTTGACTGCTTTTCCAGGCCACTAGCAGGGAACTAAATGGGAAATGGGCCGCTAGGATGGAAACAAGTGCCCATATGAGATCCTGGCAAGTGCAAGGCAAGAACTTTCACAGCTAGGCTATCACGCCAGGTCCTGAATCCCAAACGCTTTTAATTGTGCTTTATTTCTTATGGCACTTATTTCTTATGGCACTTATTTCTTTTTTTTTTTTTAGATTTTATTTTTATTATTTTTTCATTGGAAAGGCGGATACACAGAGAGGAGAGACAGAGAGGAAGATCTTCCGTCCGATGATTCACTCCCCAAGTGAGTGCAACGGGCCGATACTATGCCGATCCGAAGCCAGGAGCCTCTTCCGGGTCTCCCACGCGGGTGCAGGTTCCCAAAGCTTTGGGCCGTCCTCCACTGCTTTCCCAGGCCACAGGCAGGGAGCTGGAAGGGAAGCGGGGCTGCCGGGATTAGAACCGGCGCCCATATGGGATCCCGGGCGTGCTAGGCGAGGACCTTTAACCACTTGCGCCACCGCGCCGGGCCCAATGGCACTTATTTCTTATGGTGTTTGTATGTATGTATTTTCTAAGTTTTGTAGGTAGTCAACTGATGTTCAAATGCATTTAATGCTTCCAAGTGTAAGATTTAAGTTTGAGTTGTATAAATTCAGCAGTGAGAACTAATTACCTGCCTGAAGTGAGAAGGATGGATACACCATTTACATGCAGACCTCCTTTAGGATTTAGCTTTCTGGTTCTAATAAAGAGGGAAGGCTGTAAAGACACCGAAGATGAAGACGGAATCAAATCCGTCATTACCAATGGAACAGCTGGCTGAGAATGGAAAACCAACTCAATTTTCCATGTGAAATCTGTGGCTGTAAGACTATAAATTGTTTAGAAGCCGGCGATGTGTTTTCTGCATTTGTAAATGTGACACACACAGGGATGGACAAGCACACACACCAATGGGGTTAGGTAGATAGAAAGTTCCCTAGGCTAGTTGACATTTCCAATGGGCTTCAACAACTGGGGCTGGTTCAGGCCAAAGTTATGGGACCAGAGACCCATCTAGGTCTGCCAAAGCCACCCCCTATTGCCTTCCAGGTGAATTAGCAGGGAACCTTATTGAAAGCAGAGCAGCTGGGGCACCAAGCAGTGCTATCATGGGGGATCCTGACATTATCAATAGCAGCCTACCTCTTATGTCACAATTCTAGTCCCTCACCGTATTTTTACTTTATGCACATTTTTGTCTGTCGCCAATTTCTTATTTAGACCACTTTACATAAAACTATAGTTTATAATTTAAAAAATTATTTTTCAATGTTTTGATATGTCTTCATGTCTAGTATGGAAGCATTCTACAGAATTCCCTTGGTTCTAATCAGCTGACAGTGTTTACAATATATTTTGTTTTCTTATTGATCTTCTTCTTGCCCTATCCATAATGGAAATTGGGACACCACAGCCTATGACTGCTACTCTTAATTTGTTGTCTTTGTTCTTTAGTTGTGGTATTTTTGAAAAATTATAATTATTCCTGAGCATTGCATGGATGTGTCTTTATAGCTTAGTTAATTTCTGGTATTTACATTTTGTTGTTATAAATGCATGTATATATAATATAATATAATATAATATAATATAATATAATATAATATAATATAATATAATATAATATATAGTTTGTGGACTCTAGCAGCAATAACGTTTTACATTAATAAAGCACTTCCAGCCTTCTCTTGCTTATTTCTAGCATGGTATATATTTTTGCATCATTTTACTTTCAGGATTTAGAGCAGTTATTTTAAGTAAAATATAGTTGCATTGTTTTTCTTCCAATCTACTTTCTGTCTTTTGATCTGAATGTTTTAAAATTTAAATTCATTTTAAATATTTATGCCTGTTGTTTTGCTTTCTGTATGTCATATATAATGCTGTTTGTCTATTTTTATTTTATAGACTTTGCTTTAGATATTTTCTAATGCTTTTGATTGGCTTGTCATTTTATTTAGTATAGCGATGTCTCAGCTGCTTTTTTATATTAGAAGTGACTGCTTTTCAAGACAACAATAGAGCTGGAACAAGGGCGAGTGGGATTGGAGCAAGTTTAAACAGCACAAAGTTCAAAATCCTTGATGAGATTGAGGATTTCTTTTAAATATTAAAAACAAGTGAATCTATTAATTCTACAAAACTGTTGAAGAGAAAGTAGGATTGGGGAGACCAGATGATTTAAGGAAGTATGGGTATATGGCTGGAACTGTACCTTTCTAATAGATTAAATCTGTCCCCTTTATATTAATAAAAATAAAGGTAAAAACAGAATGACCTTGCATTGCATGTGCCAACATCAGATATTGGTGCTGGTTCATGTCCTAGCTATCCCACTTCTCCAGCTCCCTGCTCGTGACCTGGGAAAGCAGATGATGATGGCCCAAAGCCTTGGGGACTTATATCCACCTGGGAGACCCAGAAAAAGCTCCTAGCTACTGACATTGCATCTGCTCAGCTCCAGCCATTGTGGCCACTTGGGGAGTGAACCAGTGGATGTGGGATCTTTCTCTCTGTCTTTCCGTCTGTGTATCTGCCTATCCAATAAATAAATTCATTAACAATAAATATATCTGAGAGCGAGTAGGAGAGAGAGGAAGAATGAATGACCAGGTCCCCTTCTGATTCAGATCTAGAAATCACATTTTCTGCAACAGTATGTGGTTATAAATAAATCCCAGGACCAATTCATATACAAAGGAAGGAAACCTATGTTACCACTTGATGCTTAGGCAAGTCAAAAAGGATCATAAATAATGGACAAATTAGTTGCCTCTAACTTTTACAGCAGTCTAACATCACTGATGGGCAGTATAAATTTTGGCCAATTATATATTATTCCGTAATAGAAGTAGCCAGGAATCGTTGGATAAATGTTAAACAGTAGCTGTAGACAGAAAATAAAAATGGTATTTTGAGCTATCTTTTTTCTTAGTTTACATATAATGGAATTTATTTGGATAGTTAATAAGTGAGGGCCCAGTGTGATAAAGTCCTCGCCTTGAATGCCCCGGGATCTCATATGGGCACTGGTTTTAATTGGGGCAGCCCCATTTCACATCCAGCTCTCTACTTGTGACCTGGGAAAGCAGTCGAGGATGGCCCAAAGCCTTGTGATCATGCACCCATATGGGAGACCCAGAGGAAGTTCTGGGCTCCTGGCTTCAGATTGGCTCAGCTCCAGACATTGCAGCACTTGGGGAGTGAACCATTGAATGGATCTTCCTCTCTGCAAATTATCACTTATATTTTTAAAAATATTTATTTATTTTTATTGGAAAGGCAGATACACAGAGGAAGAGAGACAGAGAGGTTACAAAACTTATGCATGTTGGAATTATTATATGTTTCTGTAAAGGGAGTTTATGTGTTTTAATTAAAGACCTAAACCAAGTGGAGATATGAACAAAGATTGCCAGGAAAGAAACAAAAACGTATTTTCAAAAGATGGTTGCTTGTAGAAAAATTTCAAAGAACCTGCAGGACTGAAGAAATCAACTCCAAGTAACAAAAATATAGCTAGAAATATGCCAGGAGACAAAACTAATACACCCAGCTTAAGATTGTCCACAAGCTAGGAATTAATAAGCAGAAAAATCACATGTTAAAACACTATTTCAGAAAATGCTTCTGTTTTATTTTTTATGTCCACTAGTTCAGAAAATGCTTCTGTTTTATTTTTTATGTTTAGTTTCAAAATTTCATAGGGAACCTGAAATTTTTTGTGTTGTCTGAAATATCTTACTGTATTATAAAAGCAATGAGATAATCAAAGAGTTCAAAGAGAGATGTGTACATATTATATGTTCCATGTAATTTCATGCCTTTGAAAATACATTATAATGATGTACAAAATGTTTTTCCTTTTCAAAATGAGTATAAATCTGTTCTAGAACAGATAATAGTTCTGTTCAAATGACAGAATTATAGATTCTTACAATCCTTAGAACAGAGTCTAAATTAGAATTCTATAAATAGAATCTGTTCTGACTTGAGTTTCTGTTTTCATGAAACTCAAGATTCAAAGGATTGCATAAAACTACAAATGCTAATAGCATACTCACATCAAACTACCAAAGTTTCACATTTTAATAGCCGCTGAATTTTGAGACAACCATATCAAAGACTTACCTTTTGTCAACATAATGGAGATACTGTTTTTTGAACCTAAGTGATATGCAAAATAAAAATTATAATAGATGGTGACTGGCATAAAACAAGTTCTCTGTTTTTCCCTGTTACCTGTACTGATATGCCAAGTATGCCAGGAGTCAATTTTCCTTTGAGTTAACTGTTTCCAGCAAAAATCTACTCCATGTTTTCTTTGGTTTTCTGGTTTCTCCTTTAGTAAGTTATATATTTTGTATTCTCATCTCTTTTTATTTTTTATGTCATTTCTACTGTTGATTTTCTAGTCTTTTGTCAACATAATCTCCAGAAGACTCTTCTAGAACACAGGGCAGACCATATGCTTTTCCACCTAGAATATTCCAAGGGTTCCCATGTTGTTCATGGTGAATTTACTAAGTACATCAGTTTACCTAGAAAATATCTGAGTTTATTTGGACTTCTTGCACTGCTTTACTGTGTTTGGCGAGCACAAAACTGGGCTGCATTCCAGCACCCACTGGTACTTGTGAGGGCTGAGGTGGGTGTAGAACGGGCTGGGCTAGGTCTCCGCTCCCATTGAACCACTTGAGATCTGTAACTGAGCATGGACCTGGTGTGTTTGGGCTGTAATATCCAACAGTAAGAACTGGAATGGGTGTAGACCTGCTGGGCAAGGACACTCTTCCTGCCAGGACAAGAGGTGGACAAATTCAGCCTGGGCCAAGGACACACCATTGTGTGCAAGATCTGCCTTTGGGAGGAGACCTGATAAAGGAATTTGGGAAACTCCTTTGTCAGGATTCAGTTCCTGCAGGTGAACCCAAGATCCAAGGCAAGGAGCAGCACAGACCAGCCAAGTTACAGTACTCACTGGCATACATATGGGTCATGTCTGGAGGCAGGCCAGGCTGGGCCAGTTCATAACATCCACTGGCAGATCTGAGAAGCAGGATGGGGTGCTCTTGGGGTTTGATTGGGCCTCAACACCAGCCAGTTCACAATAAGTTCAGGACTAGGGGCTGTCCGGACTGGGTTAGGCTGCAGCACCCACCAGCAGGAGCTGAAACTGGGGGGAGACTACACCAAACCAAGCTCTAGCATCTGCTGGTGGATACCAAGGTGAGAAAAGTCATATCAGTCTGGGATGGTGTGTGCCAGTCCATAAGCCACATTGGTGGGGTCCAGCAGGGCCTGGGGCACCTGGCCTTGTTCCTTGGGCCCTTCTGAGAGAACTGGTCATCCTCAGTGCAAAAGATGGAGAAGTGGACAGCAGGCCCTGATATACTCAGAGCATATGGAGCTCACTGGGGCCTGAAGAGGACATATGCCACCATTGCAAAGGAAGAAGAGCAGAACAAAGTGAACAGCCACACCAGCCAGACTGACAGCATAAATCTGGACAAATTGAGAATATAAAGCCAGCTATGTCGACCGGCGGGCATTGGGTGGGTTTCCTCATTCTTGGATCACTGAGATCAACAGCATTTCAGAACTCTGGAAACAACCTGGGCAGAACCCTTGGGATGTGCACTATTTCAGGACCATAGGTTGGTATGAGGTGGCCATTCCCTATACCTGGATACTGGGGCAGTTTGAAGTCTGGGTGTGGCTTCTTCCCTTAGCGCTCCCCATGCCCCGAAACAGGAATGATAGAACATTTGGAAACCATGATCACACCCAGTTTTCCCTAACCCTTGCTCTTTCCCATCCTGATCAACTATGCACACGGTATCTAATATAAAAATTTTAAAAAATAGTGCTAAGAGCATTTTAGTGTTTAGACAAGATATGCAACCATTTAGAGAACATTCATAATGATTCTTTTAGTATATGAAGCTAAATGATATTGACCAACTCTTTAACTGACTAAAGAGATCTTTAATTGAATTAAATGAAAAACTTGAGTAGAAAAATCAGAAATATAAAATTTTAATATTGGGGCCTATAAGCCACTCCTTTGTGTCATTGTCATTGCATTTCCAACCCAACCCTGTGCTTATGGCCTCGGAAAGCAGCAGAGTGTTGCCCAAGTCCTCGGACCCATGCACCCAAGTGACAGCAAGAAAGAAGCCCCTGGTTTTCAACTTTTGATCAGCTCAGCTCTAGAAATCATTCTATTTCATGAGAAAAACGAGAAACTAATTCAGTGTTTACAAGCAGCAAAGGTTGTTGGAAGTGAACCAGTGCATGAAAAAAAATCTGTATCTCCCTGTTTCTCTATAACTGTCTTTCTAATAAAGAAAATAAGTATTACTAAAAATAAAGTAGTAAAGGTTAAATTCCCTGACGACTTCACAGGTAAAACCTTAATTCTCTTGATTGGTCTACTTTCTGCTGCTATCACAAACCATAGAAGATTCATTTGGCTCACAGATATAGTCCAAGTTCAAGGATGCACATCTGGTGAAGGATTTCTGCTGGCAGAATTCCACAATGTCACCAGGAATCATATGGCCAGATGCATAATGTACCCAAAACATACCTAATTAAACTCCTTTTTAAGTAACGTGGTAACCCTTTACAGCACAGAGCAGATGACTGGATAAAGGATTGAGCCTACCTACAAGGTTAGAGCCTTTATCACTGATTAAAGCCCCACTTTGTACAACTATTAATATCTCATAATGGTGATTCAATTTCTGCAGGAGCCTCCAAGGGAAAAAACACATTCAGACAATTGCAATAAAGAAAAATAGTAGCGCATCAGGGACACCATTGATATATCCACATAGGCATAGTAATAAGGTGGTTATTACTGCAGCAATAATTTCAGACCTCTCATGACATCTCTCCTCTAAAAAAAAGGTTATGTTTCTCTGTGCTGTATCCCAAGTGCAGCTAGAAATCTGGAGCGCTCCTAATTTAATTTCACACAATGAGCTGATCCTATAAGTTTCATAAGAGCTACTCTGCTTAAATCGTGGAAGTGTTCTCAGTCCTAACCAAAAAATAAAAAAATAAAAAAATTTAAAAAAAAAAAATAAATAAATAAATAAAATATCACATAAGCCATTTTTTGTCCTGAGAAGTTTAGACCCCTGTTTTAAATGTCTGGGTACATTGAAGTGATCAGCCTTACATGTTCTCAGTGCTCATTCAGAGGATGGGGGAAGCAATGTGTAATTCTAGGTTTGCATTGTCTGCTAAATGTTGATTCAGCAGTTCATCTTGAGTTTTTAATTGTCAGGCACTTGAAGAAAATGTTTTCAATTTTTAAATATTTGAACTATATTTTTGACTAAACAGATAAACCTGTGAAAGGAATACTGATACTTCTAGATCAATTTTTATTGACTAAAGAGGAATGATTAAAAAGATTAGAATGCAAGTATGTGGATATGAATGTATTTTATTATTTAAAGTATTTTACCTCAAAAAAGTCACTGTATTTATCCATTTTATGAGTATCCCAATTTGGTATTACACTCCACACCTTATGATCAACTATCTCAAATATAACAACCCCAATAACAACAACAAAAGAGAAGTAATGACATAAAAAGGAATTACATCAAGTTGCTAAACTGCATTTGTAGTTTAGATTACACATAAGTAAGTATGGCCTTGAAAGGTGACATCTTTTAATGGTCAAAGAGATGAGTTTGTGTATAAATCTGAACACAATATCAAATAATATAAATCCCATAACATCTTAGAATTTATACAAAATCTCACTAAATTAATGGTGATTAATTCTTTTTTGATTACTAATAAAATATGCTAGAGAAGAGAGAATGTGGGGGCAGAAGGAACTTTGATGTGTTGCAGATGGGAACAAAAAAGCCTATAAATATTATGGAAAAAAATATGGAGATTCCTCAGAAATACAAATAGATCTATCTTATAAACCATTTGTTCTAGTTATAGATATTACTTAAAGGCAATTAAATAAGCATATTTGTAGACCCATGTTTACAGTTACTCAACTCTCAATAAGTAAGATACTGAATTGATCCAAATGTTCACCAACTGATGGCTGAGTAAGGAAATGATTCAGTTCATCTTGCAGTTTTCTGACTGTTTCAGCGTTATTGTAACAACTGTCTTCTGGTATTAAGTTTCTTCTGCCTTATTCATTCTATTCGTGCAGATTTCCACTGAATTTTTAAATTTGTTACCATGCATTTTTCATTTATAACAATTCCATTTAATTTTATTTCAATGCTGCTATTTCCTGTGTAACATATTCCTTAAATGACTTGAATTCCTGCATAATGGTTTTTTTTAACAATCTTTTCTGGCATTTCATGGCTGTCATCTTTGGGTAACTGAGGTAGACATAGTCTGTTCATGTAAATACCCTCACTATGACTGTGTCTGTGCCTCTTCTTTTATCCTTGGCCATTGCAACTTTGATTCCAGTTTCTTCTCCTTAGGGCTGATTGTTAAGCTGTTTCTTCCAATATCTACAGGTCCATTTTACTGATCCCATTTAGTGCCTAATCTTCATATACCATCATTTGCATCCCTTTCTCTAGTGAGTTTCAGTTCCAGGCTGCTGTGTTAAATTTCTGCTACAGCCTCCACAGCCACAGCTCCTGGGTTCCCACTCTTTGTCCTGTCTGTTCCCATGCTGTGGCTGTACCATTGGCTGCTCAGCCTTTCTCCTGCTCCTGGTTTCAGCAGTGCCTCGTGTTAGAGAAACACAAGCTGTGACTTTAAACTGGTTCACAGATCTGTCAATAGTGTCATCACAAAGAATTTTTTTTTTAATCTTGTTTTCTTTCCAGAACCTGCTGGTATTACAAAAGCGGCAACCTGGACCTATTTTGGATGGAACCCGTGAGATGCCAAATTATTACTTTCCTGATGAGACCAGTACAATACATTGAACTGGAAGTCTGAATTCTCTTTTGACACAGCTCTAGCTACAATTCCGCACCAGCTCATTACTACATAGAAGTTTTCTTATAACAAGTATTGGTTTCCTACATCAAATAAATGGCATTCTCCACTGAGCAAAGTAGGTGAATGAGCCACACCTTAAGTAAAGAAGCTAGTAACTTCATATTTTTTGAAATTATAGATAAATTATTTTCAAAATTGACAAAATGCTACTTGTAGCTATTTTCCTAGGCCTTTCCAGAGTGCTTGTCTCCAGATGCATCGCTTTGCTTACTGTAAGGAATCAATGCTGTAGAAACTGAAGAAATTTTTTAGAGAAATCTCCTTACCTAAAAGTTATAATCGAAAAAACTTCTAACTCATTGTAACTGTTCATTTTTTTTTAACTCATGAAATTTACTGGTATGTAGTTGCCATATTTTTATAGTGATAGAGACATTCATTTTAATATCTTTGCTTTAATTTACCTCTTCTCATTCTATTTTTGTCTTTCTTTTTTTAAATTGGCAAACGCTTTTAGTTGAAATCCATGTGCTACATGTAATATAACTTTGTAAGAAACGGTGGTTCAGCCAAAGTAAACATCCAATGATACGAATAGCATCTCTCAAATACTCAAGCGAGTGTTGAACAGAAGAGACACGTCAGGATAATGTGTGATTCCTGGGAAAGGACCACGCTAAATGACTAACGATAGCAGTGTCGCTAGCATTATCGCTAGCTTTGAGAACGACATGATTCTCAGCGTAAGAAGTTCAGTTCACAGGACGATATTATCTCAGAGGCGGGGAACAATCACCCTTGCATTGAGTATTGCTCTGGTCATAAGCACAGCTGTCATAAAATCAGATCAGTCATCCCACCAATACGACAAGGAAATCTGGAAGACAATCGTAACTTCCCTTCCCACAGACATCCACAACTACACGAGAATTACATTGTCCAACACTGATATTTCCACAACACCAAAGGCTTCTTTAATACTAAGGTAGAAGTAATCACATTTTCAATAAGGAAGTATCTTACTTACTGTCCTCAGGCAACAAATATGCTCTCTCTCTCTCTCTCTCTTTCTTTTTTATTACAAAGTAAGAAATACAGAAAGGAGGAGAGACAGAGAAGAATTTCCGTCTGATGATTCACTCGCCAAGTGACCACAATGGCTGATGTTGCACCGATCCAAAGCCAGGAGCCTCTTCCATGTCTCCTATGTGGGTGCAGGGTCCCAAGGGTTTGGGCCATCCTTGACTGCTTTCCCAGGCCACAGGCAGGGAGCTGGATGGGAAGTGGAGCTGCTGGGATTATAGCTGGCATCCATATGGGATCCTGGTGCATTCAAGGCAAAGACTTTAGCCACTAGGCTACCGCACCAGGCCCTCTATTGTGTTTTCACTTGTGCCTAGAAAACAAGGTAAAGCTGCACATATGCGCTTGTAACATACAACAATCAATAGGTAAAGGTTGACAGTGGGGTCCATCATTAACTTGGTAGTTATAAGTTTTCACATTTCAGTTTGAACAATTATGCTTAGTGTTTGTTTTCAAGGACTGCCTGAGGACAGTTAAAGCTACAGTTCACGTCCATGTCAGCAGCCAGGTAACAATTATTCACCATAGGGAATGACAAGTGACAGTTACAGAAACAGAGATATGGAATGTATCCAGAGGAGCTGACAGGTGTTTCGTGTAAGAGACAGAGAAATGGGAAACTGCTCCTGTTGTTTCTGATAGGTCAGAGTCATACGGCAGAAAAGACAGATTCAAGACAATGTCAAATTTAATGGGTTTTCAACAGGACACAAAGCCTCCCCTGGGTTGTTTCCTTCATTGGAAATGATTCAAAGATGGCTTCAATAGACAGGAGTCATTAATGTCCCTCCCTGTCCCATATGTTCTGTGTTCTGTGGTAGAAGACAGCCTGTTTTCAGGTCATCAAATAGTTGCTGTTTCTCCATCATAACAAAATGACTATTACAGTTATTGAAAATATTTCTTTTGCTCATGATTCCCTTCTTGCTTTGTTCTTTTGGAATGTATGACATAAGAAATGTAAGCTTAAATATAAAAGAGTTCAAAAGACTCATTTTGTTTCTCATTTACCCATATGAGAGTCCGTTTGTTCAGTGCAAATTTAAGAAAAAATGGTGATCTCCTTCATGTTACAGAATCCTGTTCACTTTTGTGTAATAGAATCCTCTCAAGCTGATAAGAAAAATCAAGTAACTACAGGATAACTCTGTCTGAATCATTTACACTGTTTTTTTATTAGTCTTATTGAGGGCAGTAGTCGACTCAGAAAAGTTTAACAGAACATTTGGGTTCCCTAGATCCCTTCTTGCCCCTACATACGCATGCCCTGTTCCATTACCAGTATGCCAATCATAGTGATACATTTTATAATTAGTGAATTTGCACATGCACATCATAATTACCCAATGGTGATGGTTTACATTAGTATTCACTATTGATTTTATACATCCGAATGCTTTGAAGTGGTTTATGGTTGTACGCTGCTCCAGTTCTTGTATCCCACCGATTTACTGTCTTCAAAATATAAAATATACAGTTTTCTGTCATCTCTTGTCCTACCAACCCAACTACTAGCAAACATTAGTCATTGTTTTACCTATTACAAAGTGTCAAGTACTTGAAGCCATATAACATGCAACAATTTCATGTTAGCCATAGGACTTTTTATACTAATATATAGATTTTCTACCAACCACTTCAGCTGACATTTTCATGGAGGAATTCAGAAAGGATCATGCCCAGGAATAGTCTGCATTTTATCCCAATTAAAAAAAAATCTGCACATTCCAGTAAGCCTTTAGCATGAATTAGAAGCAAAACATTCTTTGAACAGAAAACTTCACAATGTCAAGGAATTTAGATACATGAAGTCAGAATTCTTGAATGTATTTTTAAGTAAATCGCAGTGCTCCACAATACCCTAGATAGTGGTGAGTAAAGGAAGTTCTTAAACAACTTCACATGAACTCTATATACATTAGCTTCTATTCAATTGGTTTTGTAAAAAAAGCAAAACAAAACAAAACAATTGTATTTTACTGTTAGTTAAGAAACCATTTTTAATTTGGAGGGATGACAGATTGATTCAAGGACCAGCAAGATGTAACAAAAGTCAGCTAGTCAGACTCTGAGACCATCACCAGCAGCCACGGGAGTGTTCATTGTGAGGCATCACTAAGCAGTCCTGAGAAGGGACTCGAAATCTGATCAAATAAAATCTTCCAGGAGGATGTGGACATTACATCTTCAACGGTAGGTGCAGGAGCCAACTCTTTTTAAGATGTCAGTAACATGATAAGGCAACAGAAGAATATATTTATTTATTTGAAGCCCAGTCTGTGTTGAGAATTTGTCCTGCTTGAGGAAGAATCTGGACAGAAATGGTGGGAACATGGATTCTATTTGATTACACGTTTGATTTCAGCCATCCTTGTTTAAAGTGTTCCTTTATAATGGATATCTACATTTGTGATTTTCTAGATTCTGTTGCTTTTGTTGTTCAATCGCTTCAATTTATTTCTACACTCAGTGATCCTAAACATGAACTTCTTGAATCTGCCAGAGCAGTTTTCCAGGTATCAAGAAAACAGAAAAAGTATTAGCAATGACACAATAATCAATAGAATTACATAAAATTTGGCAGACCTATAAAATGGTCATGGGTTTTTTCCACTAATAAAAGCAAGCATTTCTGATCCTGCTTATCTAATTTTTTTTGGTTACAAAGCTTTCACCACTTAGTAGACACTGAAAACTTTCAGGTTATGTGACTAACATTTGAACCACAGCAGAGAGGAGAGTCTGTAATTGAGTGTAATAAGGTAATGCAGCAATCTCACTTTAGGTGGCATAGCAAAGGTAAATTTCCACCAGGACTAATTGTGTGTGTGTAACACACTGGAATCCTATTATCTATTATTGAATATTCTTTTTTTCTTAAAATTATTTACATAGATGAGAGGGATGCATACCCATGTCAGTCTCCAATCAGGGTGGGGTGGGAAAAGGTATGGTGGAAACATGGGTCGGGTAAAATTGGGTGGGGTAAATATTTCACTTTTTATTTTCTCCTATGTTCACAAACAGAGTATAGGAAGGAGCCAGTGTTTGCTGTAAAAATACATCAGCACCCAAGGATGGGGGAATAGTCCTTTGATGACATCTTAAAACCCCAGTGTAGGAAATAGTGTTCTGAGGGTGTTACTTGAGTTCTGAAATGTTGGCTTATTTTTATAAGATATATTTGCTGATCAAGTTCCCTGCAGTGCATTGACAGGACCAGGAACATGTTGCAAAGCTTGGGAAGGATAGTGGTTCAATCTGTTTTGCTTTCCATCTTCCAATGAGACACTCAATGTATGTCGTCCCACCTTGGGGTGAATGTTTCACAACTGGGCCTACTTGATCACTAATGTTTATGCAGTAGTCAGCATGCTCAGATGCACGTGGGGAACAAGACAGACAGCTCATCCAGGCCAACAGAGCATGGTGAACTGTTGAGTATTCTACACTTGATTAACACGTAAGCATCGTTGGAGTTCTCTTAACTTGTTAACCATGAGGTTACAGGATTAGGTCAACACAGTCAGGAATTACATTATATTGCCAGAAACTGAAGAGTTATGTTTTATTTTTAAAACATAATTCTTAGTATTAAATTAGCTTAACTATATTCAAGCAATGTTATACTCGCCAAGCAGTTTACTGACTGGTTGGGATTATTGGTCACCAAGGTCATCATCATGGAATCAGAGATGTCTTTACGCCACCTAGCTGTATATCACATGCATTGTAAAAGTTTGGAATATGAGAAGGGGAGTGCTCTTACACTAAGTCTGGAAAGCTCAAGGATAATAAACAACAGTGGAATGTAGATGCTTCTGTAGGAGAACCAGAAACAAGCTTGGAGAATTTATGATTTGAGTATTAGCTGTTGGCTATCATGTTTCGAAGACTGAGTAGCAACAGACATAGAAAAAAATAATGAAATCATATGACCAATAATTCCTTAAACCTTTCCTTAATCACAAGAAAGATTATAGTGTTAATATATTGTATCTCATACTACTTAACATTTTGATTAAATTGAGGAAAAGGGTTGGAAAGAAAGGAGGAGAGAGGGGGAGAGAAAGAGAGGCGGTGAAACAGGGAGAGTTCACTTTTAACTAAAACTATTTGAGTTCTTCCACTCAGATTTCCTAGCATCTTCAGATAGGTTCTAATAAACTTTGTTATTGAAAACAAGGTGTTTTTGGTACCACTTTCACATCAAATTGTGGATAAAAACAGAGGTGTTTATAATAAGAACAGAAATGTGTGTTCTGTTGCTGTCATCAGTGTCTTTCTCCAACGTGTCAGTACAGGACATTGAGCTTCTCACTGCTTGTACAATCTATTTCAGTCCTAAGAGCATCTTGATTCACTGAAGCAGACAATTTCTGTTTAGCAAGATTGTAAACTATATGAACATAACTAAAAATGTTCCAAAACAGTCAGGATATCTGAGAGATAGAAATACAGTAATGCATTAGACCCACGGTTTTGCATTAGACCTACGGTTTTAAGATACAGGATTTTGTTGATAATGTTTTATTGTTTGTGCATTACTAAATAGATAGATAGATAGATAGATAGATAGATAGATAGATAGATGACAGGTAAAATAAATAATTATTTCAAAACCTTTTTTGTCATTAACCTGGCTTCTGCTAAAGATGCTTTCTTATCTTTTTGGAATACTTTGACAAACCATAATTATCTGTGTTTATAATACACAATGCTGTTATTAGGCAAATATAATTTACCTTTTTTGTTTTTCATTCGGAATACTTGCTTCAGAAGAATAAAAAAAAAGGCAACTGAAATAATGGTCCAAAGATACATTAGGCACCTTCCTCTTTCTGTCTGCCAATGTTACAGCATAAACTGATATCCAGTCCCAGAAAAATCTTGAAAATCCCATCTTAAATGTTCCTAGACGAGATCTAAAATTTATCAGAGACATGATTCATTTGAGAAAAGATTTAGAAAATCCTGGGGAGTCTTTTCTTTTATGGCAGAAAGTTTTTTTGCTTGATCCAAATAAGCATGAATAAGCTATTAGTTGGAAATCAGATCTACAAGGTGGATGTTTATCATTAAAGTCTGGCTTATAAACTTTCATATTAATTCTTTTCATTTAATCATCATTTGACAAAATCATCCTGGGATAGTATGTATAACAAGGTCATATGTATGTTTCTAAAAGGCCATTCATATTAATTGGCTTAATACTTGAAACACAGGCCATATTTCCAATACATTATCTACTGATAATGGCAAAAAGTAGAATACCCTTATATTTTAGTTATCTGCAATGCTTAAAATGCCTAATGGTACTGGTGTTCTCACTTCCTAACTGCATCTTTGCTTATAATAGAGTTAAAGCCTAGGGCCCCGGCACTTTGCACCTGGTAATTTGATGCAATTTTAATGTCACCCATTTCTTGCCATTGCTTATGATGTGCAAATGACATATTATATAAATTAATATTTTATTTTATGTTACATGCCATTTGCAAAGTATGCAATAGAAGCACCAGACACAACCAGGTAGAATCTATAATTACTTTAAAGTTACAGATTACTTTAATTACTTTAATTTATTTCCTCCTTTTTAAAGATTTTTAAAAATTTTTATTTGAAAGGCATGTCTTTATAGCAAAAAATAGAAACAGAGAGAAATTGAGGTTTACTATCCTCTTGTCCAAGCCACAAATGGTCACAATAGCTGGAGTTGATCCCACCTGTTGCAAGGAGCCATGGGCTTCTTCCTATTCTCCCATGTGGTGCAGGGAACCAAGAACTTGTGCCTTGTTTTGCTGCTTTCACAAGCCACAACTGGGGAGCTAAATCAGAAATGCACCAGATGGAACACAAATTGAGTCTTGTATGGGATGCAGGTTCTAGCAGACAGATAATTATTCTTCCCTGCCACCATATGTGCCATAAGATGTATTTATTATAAGGCAAAGCTACACGGAGAGAGTGAGGGCCAGATTTGGGAAAAGAAAGAGAAGATTTAATTCTTTGTTTCTTTCTCTGAATGACTGAATTAACCAGGGATGGGCCAAGCAGAAGCCTGAAGTCAGAAGCTTCATCCAGGTTTTCCAAGGGGTGTCAGGCTACCACAAACTTGTACTATCTCCCACTCTTATTTCCAATGCCATTACCAGAGAGCTGGATCTGAAGTGGATTAACTGAACACAATGAACCATAAGAGATGCCAGTGTTGCAGGCAATTGTTAACTTGCTATGTCAACATATCAAACTTAAAATCTGTAATTTTAAAACATTTTTACAGCTGTTATGTGTGTACCATGGTATATGAGCAATAAGTAAACATAGCATTGCTTATTTTATCATTAAGCTCAATACTTTTCTTGTGTGAGTTTATTTAAGCTAAGCTTTAGCCATTCATTTAATATTTCACTCAAAGTGAAAATGTTCAAATGAGTAGCCATCGGGTTACGTTTCAGGTTTTTATCAGAAAATCAAAATAATATGTTTTATAAAATGCATTTTATATTACTGTGATAAAAATGGAAAATTTGTTGAGCAAAAAATATATACTGCAGCAATAAATATCTCTTTGAGAGACAAAATAGAAATAATAAAAAACTATATATATAAATGTATGTATATATATATATATATATATATAAATCTATCTAGTTAATCCAGTTTGTTCATTGATATAGTAAAGGATTTTCACCATCCATCAGCTCTTTGATAAAACATGTGAATTCTGTGACATGTCTTTTCTTTGACACATTTCTGAAGCTTAATTTGCCCTAATAGCAACTGATATACAAATATTCTCTTTTGCCTTTAAATGTTCAGTATAGAAAAAAAATCAAAGTGACCACTGGGTGGTGCTGGTGGATAATATGAAATAAAAACTGTGTCTGGTGCTTATGCTGCATGCTGGGGATGGTGAGTTAAATAAAATTAGCGGAAAGACAGCTTCATTCACCTCTGTCATTCCCTGTTTTTCATTTCTCCTTTTGACACAAAGAGTATAAATTAGTCAGAATAGTTGCCACTGATGACTTGGGTCCTTGCTAACCAAAAAAGAAACACAAATTTCATGGCATTATAGAATGACGATTAATCAGTCTATTATTTTCCTTTTTTAATTCTTCCTGTCTCAGAATGAAAGATTGCTTCATTAACGCTCTAGTTTCCTCGTCTCAGTAGGATAAGATTTTGTATATATACTCTGATCATTTAATCTGGCATGATGACCAGTAAATCATGTTATTCTTTATTATGGGAATCCAAGTATTTTTACATATAATTGATATATTTATACCAAAATGGATAGTAAACATATCGACAAAATGAAATAACTGCTCGGTGACACAAAACAATCAGAAAGAAAATGAAATACAATAATGTAGTGTTCTATATTAGTATCATAGTTCTGAGAATTCACCTTCAGAAACAATTTTTTCTGTAAAGCAAATTTCATAGGCAGGAATTATTTTTTTCCTACTGATTTGCCATTATTTTTACATAGTTCACCTTCAGATTTCCAATTTGGGAAAATAAAGATTTACAATTTTCACAAACTGTTCAAGCATATATTCTTTTTTTTTTTTTTTAAGATTTATTTGTTTTTATTGGCAAGTCAGATGATACAAAGCTGTTTCTTTCTCCTAGTGGCTACAATGGCCGGAACTCAGCTGATCTGAAGCTAGGAGCCAGAAGAAGCTTCTGGGTCTCCCATATGGGTGCAGGGTCCCAAGGCTTTGGACTGTCATTGACTGCTTTCCCAGGCCACAAGCAGGGAGCGCGATAGGAAGCAGGGTCACCGGGACATGAACTGGCGCCCACATGGGATCTCGGCACACGCAAGGTGAGCACTCTAGCCTTTAAGCTACTGTGCCAGGCCTCAAGCATATATTCTTTAAAATAGGCATACATGAGCAAAGAATTACTCCCCAATGTAGATATTTTTGTGTTACGTATTACATGAAGGCAAGTCCATGATTTTTTTTGTTAGATTTATTTATTTTTTACAAAGTCAGATATACAGACAGGAGGAGAGATAGAGAGGAAGATCTTCCATCCAGTGATTCACTCCCCAGGTGAGTGTTACGGCCGGTGTTATGCTGATCCATAGCCAGGATCCAGGAGCTTCCTCGAGATCTCCCATTCAGGTGCAGGGTCCAAAGGCTTTGGGCCGTCCTCGACTGCTTTCCCAGGCCACAAGCAGGGAGGTGGTTGTGAAGTGGAGCTGCTGGGATCAGAACCGGTGCCCATATGGGATTCCAGAGCATTCAAGGGGAGTACTTTAGCCACTAGGTCGCTGCACAGGGCCCAAGTCCATGAATTTGTTACACACAGAGTTAACCTGGCCTGTGGTGCTATGTAGGGGTTATGAAAAGGAAGACCCACATAGAAAATATTTTTAATGACAAAATGAAAATTTTTAGGTTTGATTTCACTTCAAAGAGTAGAACCCATTGTTACACAGTCTTTATCACATTGGTAGGCAGGTGTATTATTAACATCTTTGACATGGATGAATAGGCAGCCTGAAGGCCCTAAATTTTGCTGCTATGTAGATAAAAGAATAATCACTTAACTCAATTCCTATACAACTCTTTAAAAGATAAAAGAAAAGATGACCACCGAGCTAACTTGTATTTGGCATGCCCATTCATCCTGAATGTCATGCACTCCTTGATTTGACTTTCCATGAACGTTTTTAGTTATTTTAAATGTATTGGATGAAACTGAGGATAGACAGTGAACTTATTACAAAATATGTGCAAACCACAACTACAACTGACCACGGTTCTAAAAACTTCACTGAAATAAATAGAACTACTTTATTCATTTTCCCTAATATAATATTTAATATGTGCAGGCAGATTTGTTAACAAGATTTATTGCAATGAACTACTAAAACTGGTTAAGGTAACAGTAAGGACACATCAATTTTATCATTCCATTGATATGAAATATTTTTAGTTCCAGTATATTTTTTTCATTGATCATATTTTATTGTTAATCTTTATCTTTGAAGATTAACAAAGTTATTTTCATTTGCTCAATTATTCAGCTTTTTCCTTATTAGAATTTTTTTTTTACTTACAAACTTACTAATCATTATAAGCATGGTTAACAAAAATAACAGATAAAGCAAAGCAGAAGAATGTGATGTTAAAATGAATACAAAACAAATAATTTTCCCTATCTGCCAGCAGTACATTGTTTTATGTGCATGCTAAATAAAAAAGAAAAATTAACAGTGGACTAATTGCAAATGAAGTCAAATTTATATTGAAAAATTACCATTATAAGCTAGGTCTTTTCTTCATATCTATGACATGTAACTTTTTAGCAAAATGGAACAAATTACCTATTATAAATATCAAATAGGACTAGTATAAACTAAAATGCAAATTTGTAAAAAAAACCCAAACATGTGATTTTGTATTGATACCATGTTAACATTTTTTTATACAGTAAATGTGTTTAAATGAGACCTTGTTGAAATTATTTTATTCTGTTTCTTTTTTGAGGTTTAATGTATCTATTAAAATTCAACATTACCTATCTTTACCTTTTCAATATAATCTTTGTGTAGGAAAATACTACATATTATTTTCTTCCATATTTATTACTTGAGCAGGATATCCATTGTCTTTGTAATGAAGGACAACATTTTAATTCAAAACTTT
This sequence comes from Ochotona curzoniae, assembly GCF_017591425.1. Lineage (NCBI taxonomy): Eukaryota > Metazoa > Chordata > Mammalia > Lagomorpha > Ochotonidae > Ochotona > Ochotona curzoniae. Next base: position 32,903,247 of record NW_024466502.1, on the reverse strand, counting down.
CACTACTATTTGTGTACTGTACATTGAGAATCCAACCATGACAGTTTTTTTTTCAAGTGAAATCAATGTTTATCTATGTAGTTGACCCTACACAAAACAGAGGTCACAAAACTGAGATGAATTCTGACAACTCTGAGGAAGAAGGGCACCCACTTAATCAGTTATGGCAGTCACATCAAATGACCTCTCAATCACACAGCATCCTTCCAATCATGTAAAAGCAGTACAGCTGCCGACACACCTTACCAGGTCCTGAAAATGAGCCAAAATATTTTGGCACTCAGACATGTCAACAAAGTGTGCTGCAGTGTTTTCTTTATTTGGCCTGTATGTTTCAATTATTTTTTCATTAAAGAGCTTGCAGCACTGTGAGTTAAACTGTCTGTCCTTTACCAAGAGCATGTCATGGAATTGCTTTGGAGTTTTTCCTGCACTGTTGCTTTATGAAAGCAAGTGATTGCCTTAATAGGATATCTAGCTCTCATGTGACAAAAATGTCCTATTCCATTCTTTACCTAGAACTAGCTAGCCGTGTGTGCAATATTCCTTTTTCACGCTAAGATTGAAGTAATATTCTTTTATAATTAATTTTGTGTTTGTGTGTGTGAAGCATGTATTCTCTAAGAAAAACTCCCTTTGCTACAAGGGTAGCAATCATTATTCTATCTTGTGAAAGTGATAGTTTGATTTGATAATGCATGTATTAATTCAAAACTTATTTTGCTCTACAAGGTATAAATGACATACAAATAGAAACAGAAGATAAGTGAAATTCTAAATATTGCAGAAAATTTTCATAAGCATAACTCTTCCAGATGATATGTTTTGGAGAAATAAAGCTCAGTTTAATATCTATTAGGGGCCCGTGTCATGGTGCAGAACCAACATGGTTCTGTTGCTCCACTGTTCCAGCTTCCTTCTTTTTTTATATGAATTATTATTGCAAAGTCAGATATATAGAAAGGAGGAGAGACAGAAAGATCTTCCATCCGATGATTCACTCCCCAAGTGGTCATGGCCAGAACTGAGCTGATCCAAAGGCAGGAACCTGTAGCTTCATCCAGGTCTTGCACATGGGCGCAGGGTCCCAAAGTTTTGGGCCACCCTATACTGCTTTCCCAGGTCATGGGCAGGGAGCTGAATGGAAAGTGGGGCTGCCAGGGTTAGAACTTGCACCCATATAGGCTCCTGGCTCATTCAAGGCAAGGACGTTAGCCACTATGGCTACTGTGCCAGGTCCCCGTCTCCCTTCTCAATGATCAAGGGAAGCATAGATGTAAATGTGACCCGCTGGGTCCCCATCACCTGAGGAGAAAACCAGAACAGTCTTCAAGGTTTTCAGCTTTGACTGAACGCAAGTGATTGCAGGCTTCTAGGGAAGGAAACAGCAGGGTACAGATCTGTCATTTTCTTTCTCTCTCTTTTTCCAGACTTTCTGTCTGCCTTATGCACGCATGCATGAATGAATGAATGAATAAGAGAATAGATAATTTTACTTATATAAATATAATACATATGTATGTTAATATACTTGGTTTCTGTTGAAAGGAAAACATAAAAACTGAAAAAAAGACATTAATATAATCTAGTTTTGAAACCGAACTATTTGCTTAACATACACTGGTTGATCAACACGTGGTAACAGTGGAGGATGACAAATAGAAGAATGTTCATTATTGTAATATTCACAGTTGAACACGCCATACATTGCAAATAAATCTGTACTTTTCATAATAGAAGAGAAATAACAAATATTTATTATGTCACACATTTCAGAATGGCCACAGCAATTCTAATTTTTCAGTGTTTGTAAGAAGCAGTCATTATTTTTTTTTAAAGATTTATTTTTATTATTTTTTCATTGGAAAGGCAGATATACAGAGAGGAGAGACAGAGAGGAAGATCTTCCGTCCGATGATTCACTCCCCAAGTGAGCGCAACGGGCCGATACTATGCCGATCCGAAGCCAGGAGCCTCTTCCGGGTCTCCCACGCGGGTGCAGGTTCCCAAAGCTTTGGGCCGTCCTCTGCTGCTTTCCCAGGCCACAGGCAGGGAGCTGGAAGGGAAGCGGGGCTGCCGGGATTAGAACCGGCGCCCATATGGGATCCCAGGCGGCAAGGTGAGGACCTTTAACCACTTGCGCCACCGCGCCGGGCCCCAGTCATTATTTTTGATTGAACTTTATGACGTAATGCTCGAACAACAAACCCATTGCCAGGAAGATACTCATTTACATGTTTGTGTGTTATTAACTTTGCTTTTATAAGAAATCATCAGTAGAGAGAAACTAGTGTTTTAGTCCAGCAGACGTTGGTCTGCAGATCACATTGTATTTCATATTCTGGGTAGGAAGTTATGTTCCTAGAGTGGGGTCCTGAGTTATAGACCCCTTTATTATATGGCATTCTCAATTTGTAGAGTCTGCTCAGCAGTGACTAGGAGAAAGTGAAAAAGTTTCTGGGGAAGTATGGGAGAGAGAAACAGAATTGCAGAAATGGAAGGCTTTTCACTGCCAGGTTTAGCAGTTGAATCCATCAATTATTCTCATTAGTCAGCTTCCAGTCACTTGTCCCTGTTAGAATTGAAAAAGCGGTTAGACAAGTAAGGCTTTGCTTACATGCTCAGAACAAGAAAATGAGATTGTCCACCGTGTAACAAGTTTCTAACATACACTTGTTTCACCAGATGTTTACGTCCTTTCTTAATCTACACTTAATTCATAAAGGCAGAAATGTTATGTAGTTTTTTCCTGTTTTACTGTCTATATCAGAACATTGAACATGATAACTTCTCAGCAAACATTTGTTGAAGTGAAAAATACATATAGCATTGTGCTTTACAGTGTTTTATAGGCTGTTAACACACACTAGAGCCAAGAAAATCTGCTAGCATGTAAGAGTTATGTTAGTTGGCATGAGCAGATGTGTAGCTAAGACAATACCTGCTTGTTATATGTTGAGGTTTTTACTTGATTTGTTTTGTTCACATCATGATATCAGATGTTGCATACATGAAATAGTGTAATTTTTTGAAGTCATGATTAAAAAGGCATGGTAATATATCACATATGATTTTTATTAAAACTTTTGGAATTTTTATGTTTTTTATGCACTGGAAAGTGGGCTATTATGATGACTATTTAGAGCATTAGATTCTTTAATAATATTTATATAGCATTTATCAAATGCTTCATCTATTCTATTTAATTTCAACAAAAATGCAATAGGAAAGTTAGTGTCGTGATTCTGTTTATTTCCCCTGCCCCGTCTCCACATCTCATTCCCTCCCCCCTCAACTGATTTCCCCTATATCATTACTATAGCATAGCCTTTCTTAGAGAGTCATGAACAATGGCAGAGAGTTCAGCTTCCTATTGTCAAGATACAGCAAATTGTTTCATTAGTAGTCCATCTTTGATCTGGAAGTAGAGATGCACACTGCATCGCATCCTCACATCTGGACATGATAGTTTCCATTGCACAGTCACCTCACATCCCTCTTAAATGAAAAGCCACAATACAAAATTAACAACAGGAAGAAAAATAGAAATTCACAACACTGTGAGTTTCTCAAGAGCTTTTGCTAATTCAACAGTCCTGAGTTTCTGGTGAACCTGTCACCCCAGTCACAATGAAATCTCTCCTGAATCCACTGGCTGCTATAGTTTAGCTTAGAGTCTCTGTCTGTCCAGATCTTCACTGGCAATGATTGGCTGGGATAGTTGATAGTTTTGTTCTGTCCTCTATCCTCTGCCATGGTACCAGGTATCTCCTGGAGTTTCCAGTGTACATTTGGATATGCTGTCCTCTGCTGCAATATGAGCCACTGAGGAAGCCCAGCTCTGACACATCCACTCCCACAGTCAGCCCATGTCTCCATAGTTAGGGCTCTGAGTCTAGCAGTTCAGTTGGTACTGAATTGCCCAAGAAACCTTATCTAAGACCATCCCAAACCTGATTCTTGTGCGTATTTGCCAATATAGTGTCCGACACAGTCTGACACCCAAATCAGCCTACACACACACTGGTAGTTGCAATTGCTGGGTCAGCTCTGTTTCCAGCCCCGTGTTTTACAAAACCCTATGGGTATTGGAGTCCAGTCTGATCCTGCTCACCACATTCTCGCCCTTCATGTAAACCAGTGGGAGCTGCAGTCTAGTAGGAATGATCCACAAAACCCCCACCAGGCCCGCACCTGCCCTGGTTCTTGTGGTTGCCAATATGTACAGCAGACTGGTCCCATCTATCCCACTTCCCATTCAGCTCGCATACATCCTGATGAGTATTGAAGCCCAGTTCGTCCCAACCAGTCCCATTATCCAATCCACACTGGTGCCAGTGGGTGCCACCATCTGTCTAAGCTATGCCTGCCCTGGTTCTCAGACCTACCAGTGGGTGTTATGTGCTGGCCCAGACTTGTCTGTCTCAAGACATGGACCGCATATATGCCAGTGGGTAGTATAACCTGGCATGGTCTGGGCTGCTCCTTGCCTTTCTTCCTGCACTTACGTACAGGGACTGCGCCCCAATGAAGGGGCTTCCACGACCTGTGTATGTAAGTAGATGAATGACACCAAATGGTTTGGAGGGGAGAACAAGAGTGAGAAGTGGTTCTGATAGCAGAATCTTGGGGGCAATGTGGGCTCACTCCTGTGAAACTGAAATATCTGCTGACTTGCATAAGCACTGCAGATGGGGTTAGGCTTTGCTGGGGAGCAAAGGGAGCACCCCAGCTGGGCTGGGTTTCCCACTTCTGAGAATGAGAGAAGGATTGAGGGCAGCAGGTGTGGCTGTACATTGCTACAGACTGCACTTGTGTGGGTGTGCACTAGGACTGTGGAGTGACAGATTGGGCTTGACTCCAGCCCCCACTGCTACTCATGAGAGCCGGGTTTTGTGTAGAACAGGTAAGACTCTGTCCTGACTCCTGCTGAACTACGTGAAAGCTGTGTCTAGGGGCAGACCAGGTATCAATGGGCTGCAACACCCAACAACAAGAACCAGAGTGGGTGTGGCCAGTTGAGCAAGGCCCTGTTCTGGTCAGGACAGGAGCTGGACAAAGTCAGCCTGGGCCAATGACCCACTGGTGTGCATGAGAACTGCCACTGGGAGACGAGACTCAATGGAGGAGTTTGGAAAATTTGAAATTTTTAAGTTTGTGCCTAGTTTTTATTTGCAAGGCAAGGGTAACTTTTAAAAATTTTGCTATGTTCTCTTTGTTTAATGATATACCTTGCTATTATTATAAAATAATGTCTCACTGCTAAGGGAAAATCCTTGGTGTAAGAAAACATAAGAGAATCCTTAAATAACAACAAATGCTATTCAGTGATATCTTTCATTCAGGTTAAATGTTCATAGCAAGTCATTTTTTTATGTTAATCTAACACATTGTATTCTGGTTCTCTTTTTACTCTTTCCCAGAAATATGGACAATTTTAATCCCTTTGTCACGTGACATTGTTCTTTCTTCTGGTACATTAGACTCAAATGAATATTATTTTCCCTTTAACCTGAAGTTTGGTCTTCACTGACCATGAAGGGTAACTGAAAGACAAGTACATGGTGATGGCAATGACACTGGATGATATTTTCAGAGCCATCAGAATCTTCCTCCAGCTTCCTGCATCTTCACTCTCCATTAGATAACATGCTTCAAATGCTGTTTCTTCTTCAGCCTAAGTTCCAGAAAGAACCTTGTTGGAGTGGGTTTATGTTGTCCCAAGTCTTATTCTACTTCCAATAAAAACCAAGAGGAAAGATCTACAAAATAAAAGTTTCTGAGACAGATCATGTGAGTTCAACATTACAATGTACTGTAAAAATCATTTTCCTTGCTTTATTCAAGAGACATTTCTAAGGTAGCAGATAGCTGATGTTGATACAACTAAAACAGCTAGATTCACAAGAATATACTGTGACTTCTAATTGTGAGAACACTTCTTTCAAATCATTGGGAATAGTGAACATAACTGTAAGTAAGATTAGGAATTCCAATTTTAGAAACCACTTTATTTATACTAGGTCAACAAATTTCCTGTGTTTCACATTGCAGGTTTAAGGAGCATAGTGATATTTCCAACTTTTACCTCCTTCACTCCAGCCCATGTTTTCCACTCTTCTTCCTCCTCTTTCTTTGTTAGAAGTCCCAGTTTTTCAAGCTTTCTATTCTCTTGACTCCATGAATCAAAATAGAGTATGCGTCTGTAGATTTCTGTATGGACACAGATAGGAACACTTGAATAAAACAGGAACTTTCTAGGCTGATGCATACAATGGTATTTTATGTGTACATGATTTGCATTACAATTGTCTTTTAAATGATGCTTTCGTGTTATTATAAATTGAGTCCAAATGTCAATTGTGCCAAAAGAATAAAGGAACACAATGTGGTATATTTCTAAACAGAGATCTATTCAATGACAAGGAGAACTGTCAAATGATGAAGCAAAACAAGAGGGAAAAAAAGGGCTTACATAAAAGCTAGTATTTCTCTGCAAAAAGGCACTTGGCTGAAGTGGAACACGGAGCATTATATTTAGGTACTGATATTTGTGCTTAGAGAGAAAGCACAGAAAAAGAAAATAGAAACTATTGGGACTGATACATGCGTGGTAAATTCTAGTTCTAAAGTTACAGATATTCAAGAAACAACCTGGATTGACTTGAAAAGGCAAATTTAGGACATTCAGATATTTCCTATGTGCTTTTGTTCTAAAAACTACATACAGACACAATGGCATTCCATACATGCATGCATATATACTTAACACATACACTTACACATGCACATGATACAGGAAGCCATGACAACTGCATTAGCATTCAAAAGAGAAGTAAATTGTTATTCAAACTCAATGTGTTCCTCAACATATTTTCTTTGCAGAAACTATAATCTGAAATGCATTATTTAAAGATTTATTTATTTTTATTGGAACGATAGATATACAGAGAGGAGGAGAGACAGAGAGGAAGATCTTCCATCCAATGATTCACTCCCCAAGTGACCGCAACAGCTGGAGCTGAGCTGATCCAAAGCCAGGAGCCCGTTGCCTCTATACACACTCTCATACTATGAAGATCTTATTGTTACTGGGCTTTAAAGTTACCATCCAAAATGCCTTGAGTAACTCAACATACTGTAGAAATGGCCTTTGTCCTTCACTGATCCGCTTCTACCTTAGGGAACTATTTCACTTCTCTAAAGAAATTACATTGATGGTATTTTGAATTCCGGATGATAGTGAGAATGCCGTGTAAACATTTCTGCTTATAAGTTTTCAAAGAAATCCTTCAGGATCTTGATTGCACTTATTTAATATTTCCAATGAAAACTGCTTCACTATGCAGCAGATCAATGTGCTACAGTTTCAAACCCTCTAACCAGAGAGTTTGTTCCAGTTGAAGTTTTCTTGTTAAAATTGTGTAAAGGAAATCAACTACAGTATCTTCAGTATTGCCTATTGGCTCTGTTAATTATTTTTTTTTTTCAGTTGGGGCTGGAATAAGACTATTCCTTACTCTGCAAATTGGTGGATCACCTACCACTTGGAACTTCCATCTTCCACTTTATCTCTTGACGTCTTAAAATGCTGTGTCCATGTGTAAACTGATGATTTCTTTAGGACATTGTCTCCTTGGCTTAGTCTGGAGCATCAGTGCTACCGCCATTCCTCCTTGCAATTTCCCCCCAAACATGATGTATATTCTTGCTTTACCTTAGCAGGAATCATGTTCTGAGTGAGTCTTTTTATAATCTTCCACAAGCTTTTGAAAATTAACACATATAATTAGAATATTGTAGAAATCTGGAAAGAGGATAGTTTTAATTCATGTTTAAAGTGATGAACAGTGTTAAATGTTTGTTAAGCTGTAGAGATAATTCAGAACATTCTGCAATAATTTATTAATCCATTTTTATAATATTTGAAATCATACTCCTATCATATACAAATGATTCAAGTATATGACGACACATTCATACTACTGTAGGGAATGCTAGAGCCTTGAGAGATCAGTTGCTAAATGTCACAAAGTTATGAAAGTTGAGAGTAGAACTCCTCAGAACTTGACTCCAGATCTCATGTTCTCTTCTCTAATGTGGACCTGTTTTGAACAACATCTATATACTTATTTATTCCTTTATTTCTAAATCCTAGGGTTTTGCCCTAGTACCCACAGTTAATTCATCTTTTTGGCTAGCCTATCATCTATTTTGTTTTAAAATTTCTGGGTAGAATTAGATGTGCTATTAGGAGTCTGAAGCCATATTAACCAGACGCCTAACCTTGACTGACTACCTTAACCTCCCTGAGGCTGAACAAAGCTGTTAATGAGCTCACAAAATGAATTGTCTATAGCAGTCTTCACAACCTGCAATTAGGAAAAGGAAACAGGCCAATTAGTAACTGTAAAAAGGCATTGATTCAGATAGGAAACAGGAATGTATGGTGCTGGGCATGTGGACAAAATAATCAATCCGGGTTATGAAGGAAAATGAATTGTGATAGACCATTGGAGATATATACATATCTCCAAATTATGTATTTATAATCCTAATGATTCTAATATCGTCTTCATCTTAAATTCATGTCACATGTTTTTTATGGGATGCTCACCCGATAAGCAATAAACAATTTTAAAAACTAGAACAGTGAGTGCAGGTATATAACAATAGAATATTTGTTCATTCTCAGAATTATGTTTTAATTTTTAGAAATAAGAGATGATTCACACTAAAACAATTGCGTTTCCAGTGGTTTTCTATTTTGAGCATAATACTGATGTTTACCTATTGCCAGTCTTACTATCTTTGAAATTTGGTAATTACTCTGTGGAATGAGGGTGAGATAAACATGTTCTGATGACATCACTGATTTGAAGTTCAGACTCTTCCATCTGAGGCCAAAACAAAAGTGATAGAATGGAAAGCTTCAAAAAATGGTCTCATTTAGAAAATTATTTTAAATTAATATATCCTATTATCAGTTGTTCTATTGGAGTTATGATTCACATTGATATACGTGTGTGAAGATATGAAAAAATGCAAAGAAGCCAAAATATGATAAATATTTGAAATTACTGTTGGATAAATTTAAGCGTTCTTCAAGAAACAATTTGTAAATTTGTCCTAATAAGAAAAAAAAATGAAGGCAGATACTATCTTCCAAATCAGTGAATGAAATGAGGTAACTGTAACTTAAATGATAGTATTTAAACATTAGTATATTTATTATGTATGTTATATATGCATATGACATCTTATTTAATTAAAATGGGAATGCTTGTGATTAATAACAAGAAGGAAAACTAAATCAGGGATTTAAGATGTAAATACTTGGTGAAATCCCATCAAACTTCCCAGTTTATTTAAAACTTCCCAATTCTTCTGTGATAAGTTTACGAATCAGTCATCCACTGCAATTTGTTTTAACCCATTTTTTTTCCCTGAACATTATGTCAATTAAATGAGGCCCAGACACTGTAGCCACTTTATATTCTGGTGTTAGACAATGTTGACAATGAATCTTCTGGCCACCTGCTCCTGATGCCTTTATCCATTGACTTTTTATTTGCCAAATATGAGACTTTTCTGTCATCCTTATTTAATTCAACCTGAAAGGGCTGTTAAAAGTGCAGTGCTTGTTGTTAATGTATGTTACCAGCATGGCTGGCCCTGAGACATGGTTTGAAATTGAATTTCATTAATAGCTCAGCAGCCTATTAGTATCCCCTCAGTATAAAGTCATGTTGTGCTTGTAGAGAACAAGCAGAGAACTTAGTTTGATCTCATAGACACTATTCCTTCTGAAATAAGGTAAAATAGTTCATCAAACCATGGCCCTTGATGCATCTTCATTTCTAAGACCCATACCCCAGGCATTTGGGTTGGTCTCATTTTTAGATACACATAATAAAATGGTCATTCTAGAAGTTCATTCATGTGTGCCTGATACAACTGCTCACACAGTGGGCTTGTATTCTTTTAGAATGTCGGGCACAGTGGGTGTTTTCAATAGGTTCTATTTGCTAGTCAGCTCTCACAATGGATCACAGTCGAAATCCCTTCCCCTCAGGGTTCAAAACTGAAACACGGACCCTCTGAGAAGTCTTTCATGTATTACTTTGAAGCTGGGCTGCAAAAATAATGAGCAATTAGTTCTTGTAATGATGTACTGCTGTTTAGATGGACGACTTGTGGATATTTCAAGTAGCCCATTTGGATCCTGGAGGAAAGAAAAGACGTCTACCTAGGATGTGCCTTCCTATTTAGTCTTCAAAGTCGTAGGTTGCTCACCATCAAGCTGAGCTTCTGAATAGAGTTATTGCTTTTAGTCTCTGTGAAATGCTAGCACCCTGTCAGAATCATGTTTTTCAAGTTTCATTTCCTAGGACCAAATTTTCATGCAATGTAATTCTTTAGATAGCCTCCAAGAAAAGTTAAAGCTTTAATACAGAAAAAAAATTATATGTATATATACCTTTCTAGAAATTTTATTCAATTAAACATATTTTGTTTGTAGCTTTTGACACATAAAGGGATTTCATTATATAAACCAGTGTTAATATTTGACCCCATTCCTTGAAAGCTGGTTAAGCACACATCTATTATCTGATGGTTCTGTTTCGTTTCCTACCAGCACAACAATAAACCCATAATGAATTTAGATTATGTTACTTGTAATATATTTGAAATGCTTTACTCCCATTTATACAGTTTGGTAATCCATAATTAACAAATCAATTGAACTGTTTTTTTTTTTTTAATTCATAGATGTGAATACCTCTAAAAAGCTCCAAAATGTTACATTATTATTTAATTATTTTAGATTAGTAGAGTCACAGAGGATAATTATTTTTCACCGGCAAGAATATGTGTATTGTACTGTATTGATTGTATTGTATTCTGTCACACTGCACTGTGCTGTTTTTTTCACAGGCATGCATGAATGCTTGGCATTGTATTAACAGCAACTAATCCCTCCTTGAAAATAATGCTGTTCCATTTCGAATGGTAGGTAGAGATGAATGGTGCTTCAAAATAACATTGTGACAAAAGACAAAGACCCTAGAAATGCTTTCTCTATTGATCCTAGCATTCCATCAATCACATCATTTATTTTTATATTTTAAAAATAAGAATAACTTATAAGGCAAATATCTGTACTATCATCAACACAGTGAGTCTAATTCGTTTGTCAAATAATAGGAAATTAATGGGGAAATTGAAAGAAAAAAGGAAAGTGTCGTTTAGAACATAGGACTTAAAGGACCAATTTTGAGTTCTGTGTTCTAGTCAGTCACCGGTAGTGAAGGTATATAAGAAATGCTAAATTCCTTGACATTAGACTTTGCTTTACATCTTTATCTAGCACAAATTATACCACTGAATTTCCAGCATCTCATATTTAACAAAAGCTCTAACTTACTCAATTATTATTTGTGGTATTTTATTTACTATATAAACTTCTGGTAATGTGTACTGAGTGTGGATGGGGCACAGATATTGGAATAGGGTAATATAAAAATATTTTTTATAATAGTATTCCACAGGAAAAGAGCTTGCATATTCTTTCTTTTGGTATAAAAAGTACTATATTGTTTTCTTGCGACTTCTTTCCAGAATCTTATTCTGTTTGAACCAGAAAGTATTTTAATACTTTCTCTTTGAGTCAATTATGATAGCAGAAACTCAGTACAAAGAGTCTTGCTTGAAGCCATGCATCCCCTTAGGATGGTGTGGAATTCGATTGGAGCTATGCCTGTTATAATGCTGCAGAGTAGGAAGTGGGGAGTGGGGGCAGGGAGAAGTTCTTTACACATCAAGCTGCATGTTTTCTATGAATCAATTTGGATCTCTCCAGAGAAGGGTTCACTACAAATGACATAATTTGGATTTCTGTAACATAACAATAACATAAGAACAGAAAATTTGAACTACTCCAGGAGCTGGAAAGGGTGGGAAACGAATAGATGGTAGTACCAGGAACAAAGGGCCTAGCAGATTAGGAGGCAAAAGTCTACCTCATCACAAATGTGACATGAGCAAAGCCTATTCATGTAGGAATGCCATGGATCCATTTATCAGCTCAAAAAAGCCTTTGGAAGGTTGTTTTAAGAGACTTTCTAAGTCTCTAAACTTGTAGTGAGGATACAGCAAAAACTGTGCTCACAGAGAATCAAACAGAATTGTAAATGGACCATTTTTCTGCATGGTGGGGCTTTAATGTTGGAAAATATCCTGACAAAGAGGATACAAGGCCCAGTTTCTTTTTTCTGCCCCTAGTAACGATCTCATATATTCCAGAGCTATGGGCACTTAGCATCACAAAGTGCTTACACCTGGAAAACGAGTTTCCGGGTTCTGTAAAATTGCAGTAGTGTGTATCTTTCTTATTTCAGATGTTCCTTTGTGTTGACAAATTCATTTCCAGTGCCAAGATCCATTACGAGGTTCAGTGCCAGTTGCATCAAACTGCTTACCAGATGAAACAAAAAATGATTGCTTACAAGTTTCCCATAGTGGCTTTTTGAACTTACTACATGTAAACCTGCACCTCTTAGAGGAGACGCTCTGCTGAGAATGGGAAGGAGTGTGGGGGCACAGTGCCCCATCTCTACCAAACGTGGTTTTCCGAACTTTCAGTCTCTTGGACAATGTTGCCATCCCTCCCTCTTGCCCAAGTGGACTTCTAACTCAACTTAACATGTTTAATTTCATAACAATGGAAGTATTTGGAGAAGATATAAAGGAAAAAGTCTGTCACTTGACTTGCAAAATGCTCTTCTACAGATTCTCAGATAATCAAATCAATAGGATGAAATGAACATTATTTTGTATAATTCTTTTCTTGAATGAAAAAAAACTAGACATTATTTTGGGTAATAAGAGGGTAAAACAGTTATACCTTAATTGTATTTTATTTTGTGTTTTATTATATTATCACTTTCCAAGAAAAGTCTTGGAGATATAGGGATCGCCCCCTCTGCCTCCTCTCCATGCTTCCTCTTTTGTGCTCCTACCATGTTCCCGTATATTATTACACCAGTATTGTTTCTTATCAACAGTTAGTAGTTTAATATTGTGTTATTTAAGCATATCATAGCATTGTAAGTATAGACAGTGATAGAAAATCTAGTGTCAACTTTTCAATATCTATTTAACTGTTGGGAATCCTTTTACTCAGGAGTAGAGATGCGTAATGCATATCTATTGCTTTTTTTTTTAAGGCAAAGAAAGCATCAGATATAGGAGGAAGCAAAGAGAGATGTGGATTGAAGGGGATGGGAGTGAGCCCCATCTGCTGTTAATCTCCACATGGCCACAACAGCCTGATCTTGGCCAAATCATACCAGGAGACAAGAAATATATCTTAGTGTCACACAAATATAACAGCTGCCCAATCTCACGGGCTGCCTTGCAATACTTTTTCATATGCATTAGCAAATAGCTGAATGAGAAGCAGAGTAGCACAGACTCAAACCAACACTCTAATAGGAGATGTCAGCATTGCAGGCACTGACCTGTTACATTGTAACAATAAACACATCTTATAACTTAACTTTTAGTCCAGTTCATGTTGATTTTTGATGCTCTAGTTGTCATCTACTTTGTGCAAGTACTTTCAAGTGTGGAATAGAGTCACAAAATGGAGAAATTTTTGTTCAGGCCTGCAAATGTTTGCTAAGCTGCTGTTCCTACTTTTGCACAAAATGTTCTGCCACCTTCCTGCTTTTTTAGACCAAAGCACAAGGTGCAACAAGCCCTGCAGGTATCCCTCAGTTCCAAGAACTAATATCGTAAGTTTTGCTACATTCTGGTTGTCGTGGCTGCCCAACTCACCTGGTTCCCATGGCTGCCTAAATTACTCTTTCTATAAAAACCCTGTAAACCTCATCCCTGGGTCACTATGAAGGAAAGGAGAGCTGACCCCAGCTGGGTGGTCTGTTTACCTGCCTCCTCAATAAGTTTTGTTGCTTAGCAGAGTTGTCTGGGCTGCAATTCTTGGGGTGAAACTTGTGTTAGATGCAACAGAAGGTCCTATATTCTTATTGCATCTGCTATGAGAAGGTGGATATTTGACAATTCAAAGATGGGTAACTGCCTGATAGCTAAGCCAAACATCATTTTCTATTTTTGTTTTACATTCATTTTGTTGTTGTTGTTGTTAGAAAATCAGAGACAAAGCAAAAGTTTTGCCACCTGCTGGATCACTCCCTAAATGGCCACAACGGCCCCGGGCAGGAGCTTCCTCTGGGTCTACCACACAGGTGCAGGGTCCAAAGGCTGTGGGCTGTCTGCTACTGCCTTTCCAGGCCCACCAGCAGGGAGCTGGAATAGAAGTGGAGCAGCCAGGACAGGAACTGGCACCTAAATGGGATCCTTTTGCATGCAATGTGAGGACTATAGACACTAGGCTACAGTGCAGGGCCCTCTTTTTTCTTAATATGAAAATACATTAGTAATTTGATAAGATACATTAGTAATTTGGGGCTCAGTACCCAAGTAGGACACACTGAGGAATCTCCTGGCTCCTGGCACCAGATTGGCTTATCTCTGGCTGTTGTGGTCACTTGGGGAGTGAAACAGTGGATGGAAGAGCTTTCTGTATTTCTCTGCCTCTGTCTGTATATTTTCCTTTCCAATTAAAATTAAATAAATCTTAGAAATAATAGTATGAATCCCCGAATAAAAGACTATGATTTTAATGCAAATGGTTGTAAAATAAGACATGGTGAAAATAAAATTAGTGACTTATTCTGCCATACAAATTGTTCTACATTTTTACACAATGTCAAGTAGAATTTATGCACAATGTCTTAAGAGAGATATTGCTATCTTTCCCATAATGAAGTGAGACTTGGAGTAGTTAAGTAACTTAACAGCAGCCAGCCATATATTTTATAAAATATGAATTTGCATAAACTCAGAGCTTGATGTTTTCCACCTTTTGCAAATTACTTACTTGAAGAAGTTATAATTTTCACAATTATTTATTGTCATTTAACAGATCAGTTTCAAGCATATTCTCAGATATGTCAGCTATGCATTGATGATGTATAGATTTATTAAGAAATGATGTTTTCCTCATGTTAGCTTTGTAAATAATATAATCTACATAGCTCAGGCTCAAGTTTATTTTTTAACATGATTATGTGTAATTAGAATTATTTGTCACATCAGTGCCATTCTTGAAGTATTGCAGCCCACATTCTGTTAAGTGGGAAGTATTGTACTGATATTTCCTCAGTATTTTAATAAATGTGTTTCATGGATATACATTCATTTATACACAAGTTAAATTGACATGAATCACTGATGTTAGTTGTCCATGCAGATGATCTTTGCCCATTCTAAAAATTACATGATGTTTAAGCCCTGAGTTCACCATTTAAAATAGCTAATGCAAGGTTTGCCTAACTTAAAAAGCATATCTATTGCTTCTCAGCTTTTTGGCTAAGATCAAGTGTAAAAGCATATCTAGCTATCTACCTATTTGCCTAAATTGAAGAGCATTTATATCATTCATTTCTTTCTGATACATACTTATAATATACAAACATTTATTATCTTATGTCAATAACACATAGATTTTTAAAAAATATCTACCTATTTTTATTGGAAATGAGTATATACAGAGAGGAGGAGAGACAGAGAGGAAGATCCTCTGTCCAAGGGTTCACTCCCCAAGAGATCACAGCTACCAGAGCTGCACCAATCTGAAGCCAGGAGCCAGGAGCTCTGGGTCTCAACATTATAAAGAGAATAAGATAGAAGTATATAGATTTTGCATCTGCTGTTTCATCCCACACATTGTCTCAATGGCCAGAGCTGGGCTGGACTAAGGCCAACTGGGGTTTATTCTGGGTCTCCAACATGGGTGCAGGGTTCAAGGACTTGAACTTCTGATACTTCTTTTTTTTTTTTTTTAAGATTTATTTTTATTGAAAGGCAGATATATAGAGAGGAGGAGAGACAGAGAGGAAGATCTTCAGTCCGATGATTCACTCCCCAAGTGAGCCCAACGGCCGATACTATGCCAATCCGAAGCCCATATGGGATCCCGGGCGTGCAAGGCGAGGACCTTAACCACTGTGCCACCGCGCCGGACCCAGAACTTCTGAAACTTTCAAAAGCACATTAACAGAGAGCTGGGACCGAAACAAACCAGCCAGGCTTTGGACTGGCTCCTAAACGGAATGCTGACACAGCGGGTAAAGGCTTCAGCTGCATGAATGCCATGGTGTTGGGTTCTGAATTCGTTTTCAAACTCATTTGCATGACGCAGACATTTTCTCAGAGATGCAGACTTTCCTTATGTAGTTTTAGTTCTTTGGTTAAGGAGGAAAAGAAATCATTTTGTTTTTAAAACCCTTTCTGATGACTCCTGGTTTGGGACAAGTTATCGTAGATCATGTCACATTCTTGTACTTTGGATCAGTATCATTGTTGAGGAGGCATCATATACTGACTTTGTGACAGGAATACAAATACAATGAGTGTGTAGATAATGTGTGAATACGAAAATATGTTAAGTCAAAAATGTTATAATTCACTATTTATTTCACAATTAAATAGAAGAATGGCATTTATAAGTTCCAAAAAAAAGAGACTATTTTTAAGTTTCACAAATGCTAGTACCTTGTATTGTTCATCATACATCATATCTAACTACTACATCATCTCAAAGTAGCTCTTAAAATGCACAGGTATCAAGTATCAATTAAAATAAACTAAAAGTGGGAAACTAGGCTTTAAACACACTGGTAGCAGAAATAGCTAATCAGGGCAAATGCCAAATAACAGATTTTGAAATATCCTTAGCAAAAGTTTCTATGCCTGATGCCTATATTCTTTATCAAGAATTAACATTTCATGTATTACCACTATCAATTACAAATAAAATAACACTACCACTGAGTAATATAAATGCCATGGGCTAACTTCATTAGATTAATGAGCCTGTGATTCCAACCTTGATATCTCTACTAATTATGGAAGATGCATTATTTCTTTCTAAAGGAAGGCATCTCATTAGTGAGATACAAATGTCATCTATAGGTCATTGACAGCTGAGATGATCACTCATAATTCAGTTTTCTCCAAGAAAACTTAATACTCCTGTGATATTCTCAGCAAAAATAAATATCATCTGTATTGAAAATGTCTTATCTAACTGAAGTTTAAAGAAATGAAAATAAATTTTTTTTGCCATCATGTAAGATAAGCTTTCATCCATTCTAAGCAAAGAAAATGCAACCTTTCCAGGAAATACACAAGTGACGATTTCCTGTTGATTGTGTACCCTCATTAAATTAGAAATGAAGCATATACTTTAAAATTGAATGATTTCTCATTATCAATATATGGAATGTAATTGGGGGAGAACAGGCATTTAACATATTGGTTAAGCCATTCATGTCCCATATCAGAGAGCCTCTGTTTGAGTCTATATTTCAGCTTCTGACACCTGTTTGCTGCTAATGGAGCCCTGTGAACAGCAAGGAGGATTCCACTGCTGACTCTGGCCAACTTGTATGGCCATGCAAGCTCTCCTGCCTCCAGTTCCAGACAAGCGTTAGCCATTGCATGAGAGGAAGTTCTTGCTGTTTTTCCTCTCTCCCAGTCTCTTTTGGCTCTCAAATATATGTTTAAATATGTATACATTTAAAATGTTAATGAATTTACTTCATAGGATCATATTTGGACCAGAAAATAATTATAATAAAATAATCCTACACCTGCTTTTATCATGTTAATCTGTAAACATATTAAAGTTAATTAATTCTAGGCATATTGCTGGATGCTTTGGAATGCCACTTAGTATGTGCATGTGATAACATTTCAATGAGTTCATTGGAAGCATTCCACATATTGTGAACAAATAACCACGCTTCTGCAAACTTTGTGTTATTTCAGAGAGTAAAATGGCAATTTTGAAATTAGAAATGAAAAAGACTTAATCTTGCTTATTTTTGTGCAAATTTCACAAATAGAATGGCTTCAAAATTAATAAGTATGATTATCAATGTTATAAAATATTTTACCTGTACTGATCATCCAGAGAATCGTTTCTGTTTTTAAGCATAGATTTTTTTTAAGCCTTGACAAGCAAATTACTTTCTTAAAATGAGATTGCAACTAAACAAAGAACTATAAAGTCCAAAACTCCAGGCATGTAGTTTTGAATGCTATATTCAATTTCTTGCAGAGATCATTGGTTGTCCAAAGGGTTTTAATAATCTGTAAAAGCAAAATACATTCACTTTTCTTGAAAACTTTCAGATTTAAAATCAGAAAAGGGAAAACATTGCTGAAAAAATGTTTTAGTTTAATATTTCTTTTGAGATTAATTCTAAATGAAATTAATTTTTTTCTTTAAGAAATACTCAGGTTTCTTTTTCTAATCACTGTCCACCAAAGTTTAATCTTACTGCTTCTCTAGGAATTTAAAATGCATGATTCCAACTAGAAAAAAAATCCACAAGAAAGTATTGCTTTTTGTGTTTTAGCATTGTGGAGATATGAAGAATTCTGTAGCATTTATTGTTGATACAGACGTGGTAAGCTCCTATGTATTTAACAGTGAGATGAATTCTCTTAAAAGTATCATGAAAGTTATAAGAATTATTTCAAACTTTCTTTCATAGAAGCCACAATACACAAAGGTCCCTGGAATAATTTTTTTTAAAAGAAAAATAAGCAAATAAATATGAAGTTTTAAAAAAAATATCTTGTATACTGCTAACTCATGAAGTGGGTAAGATACAGTACAGAAGTAAAATGAAATTTGTCTTAAACCTCGGACAGAGATTGCTATCCGAGTCACAGTGTTTGGGCAAGAATCTAGTTAGATATTAAGGAACCTGAGAGAAAGAAATCATACAGGAAGTAAAAACACTGGAAAGATTATTTTGGTCTACATTGCATTAAATGTGAGAATGCAAAGAAAATCTTGTAAAATGCAGTTGAAATAAACCACTTTACTTTTAAAAAATCTCATTATGAATATAATTTTTCTTTATTCAAAGAATTTTCAGTGACCCTCGTATTAGATAAGCTGAATAAAAAATACAGTGATACCCAATTTATTTTGTATATACATTTTATTTTTATTTTTAAAAAAGATTTATCTATTTTTATTCGAAAGGCAGATTTGCAGAGAGAGAGGGACAAAGATTTTCCATTCACTGGTTCACTCCTCTAGTGGCTACAATGGCTAGAGTTGAGCCTATCCAAACCCAGGAGGCAGGAATTCATTCCAGGTCTCCATGTGGGTGCAGGGTCCTAAGTCTTGGGACTACCTTCTGCTGTCTTTCCAGGCCACAAGCAGGGAGCTGGATGCGAAGTGGAGTAACAACACTAGTGTTCATTACGTTGTAATAGCATACAGATACTATTAAAATACATTTTACATTTATAAGATTTGTATTCACTTGAATACTTAAGGTTTTGTAATTAAATTTTGCCAATGTATATTTCAATTTTTATCTGAAATTTGTCTCTGAAAAAATATCAGATAGGATGTTATTTGGTAAGAACATTAACAAATCAATAAATGTTATAAGTCACACTAACAGACTGATGAAAAAAATCAAAGTCATCAGTAAAAATGGGCACAGCATTTGGAAGGATTTTATATCCCTTTATGCCAAAACTCACCACAAATTAGGTATAGTAGAACCAAACTTCAAAGTTATGAAAGCTATATATAGGATATATTCAAAAGCAATATTGTGCTGAGTGGAGAAAATATGAAAGCATTTCCAACAATTCTGAAAAAAGATAAGGCAACCCACCTTGTCAATGTACCATTCGAAGCAGCAGCAAGAATAATTAGAAATAGAAAGAAATGATGGGCAACAATATTAGAAAGGAGAAACTTGAAATATCCTAGTTTATAGATGACATGGTACTGTATATGAAAAAGAAAATTCCCCCCAAAATGATGTTAGAACTGATAAACCCATTAGGAAAAGTTACTGGTTGAAAATAAATATGCAAAAACCAATAGTTTCCTTTTTCTCAGATTTATGTTATTTTTATTGGAAAGTTTGATATACAGAGAGGAGGAGAGACAGAGAGGAAAATCTTCCATCTGCTGATTCTCTCCCCAAGTGGCCAGGATGGCCATTGCTGTGCCCAAAGCCAGGAGCCTCTTCCGGGTTTTTCACTTGGGTGCCGGGTCCCAAGGCTTTGGGCTGATCATGACTGCTTTCCCAGGATACAGGCAGGGAGATGGATGTGAAGTGGAGCAACCTGGATTAGAAGCAGTGCCCATATGGGATATGGTGCATGTAAGCTGAGGACTTTAGCTGTTAGGCAACTGCATCAAGCCCCCAGTAGTGTTTTCATATGCTAATAGTGGATTCCCTAAAAAAGTACTAAAGAAATTCAATACATAATAGTCACAGAGAAATCTAATATTTATGAATACATTTAACCAATTAAATTATAGAGCTTTCCTCTATAAGGAAAGCTATCCAACATCTATGTAAGCCATCATCCCTTATAAGTGCTAGCTAAATTAAAAAAAAAAATCAAAAAAGCAAGATAAAAATACTTGTATGTAGCAGTATTTCAGTAAATAAAGATTTGTCAACCTTTATTTTCTATCTTTACCAAGTCTATGGTTAAGAACATGTACTATAGTGTTAGCAATCTGTGATGTTTTAAAAATTTGTTCTATGTTAGTGAAATAGATATCTTATTTGGCTGTTTTTACAGTGCTTTCCAATATTCCTGCTTATCTATGCTTTGTTTTTAATGTTTTGCTACTCCTTTAACTCTTTATTTGGTGTAGCATTGAGCCTTTGATTACAACACAAATTAAAAATAAGTCATATAAAAGTTTACAAAGAGAAAAAAGAAGCTATAGATTATATAGATGAAGTACAAGGTATATGTTGTCTTTGTATTGATATCGAAATAACATGTGCTTGATAAATATTTGATTGAAATTGTTTTACTTTTACTGTGACTTTGAGAATCTAATATATTAATAAATTCCCTAAAAATGTAGGTAATACATTCAAAAATATGTTAATTAATATTCTGTCTATATTTACAACCAATAATTTTTAAAATATGCTGTTGATTTTGCTAATGGATTACTAATTTTATAATTAATAAAAATCAATAGATTCATCAGTAATTAATATGGATAAAGAAACATAAAGAGTCCTGGAAAATTCATAATTGAATATTTTAATCTAGTCTACATAACCAGGGAATGCCTCTTGGATGAATTTTCATTTAAACTACAACCTGAATAGGTAGTTCTGAAAAACTATGGTTTCCCAGCAGCTGCTGCTTTCCCAGTAGCATTACCAGGAAATTGGATTGAAGTAGAGCAAGCAGGACAGGAACTGGCATCCAAATGGGGTGCTGGTGTTATGGATGTTTGCTGAACTATTATGCCCCAATGCTAGCAGTTTTAAGACACTTTTCCATGTATATTGCTAAAATAATCATTTATCTCATTTGTGAGATAAGCTTAAAATGATAGATCCTTAAAGCTTTAAGATTTAATATTAAGATTTAATATTAAGCATAATATTTTGTCTGTTTCTGTTTTGTCTGAATATTTTGTCTGTTTCTGTTGCTTGTGTCCCTACCTAAGGCCCAGAGGCAGGCATGAAGCATGACAGGTACTTGGTGAACATATTGCTTGAATGACTGAGTTTCACTAGGTGGTTCGGTCAGTACAGCATTATTAGCTATTAATGTTTCAAGCTTTTGCATGACAAAAATATTTCTGTTCATATAATATTAATTTCACCCCTTAAACTACATAAATATATGTAGAATAATTATTATAGGCACATTCTTAATAGAAATAGATATATGAAGCAAGTATCCAGTTTTCCCATTTCTTATTATCTGACCTTCACAGAAGATTTTGCTGGCACAGGTGAAATAACACTCAAATTTTCCTTAATAGCTACTTTGTATGAGTATATATACATAGGATTATATCAATCTGGCTTGTTTGGTGCAGTCATGCAGAGTGAAAGAATTGTCTATCTTATGCATAAAAATCAAGCAGTGGGTAGTCACTGTGACAATGCATAGAGACAGCCTTTTGTTCATTCTTTCAGCCATGGCAAAGCAAAGAATTAAAACGAGAAGAGCAAAGCTGCACATTTTTCCATCATGTTTTTATATTGCCTCGGATAAGCTTGTTATAGCTAGAAGTCTAAAAGGAACGTATTTTTCCAATATACTTCCTTTACATTAAAATGTATGACTGCCTGGCCACCTTCTACATATGTATAACCCACTTCCGCTGGGTTCACAAAATACAGGTTAAAAAAATAAAATGCTGCAGTACATTGGATGATACCAGTGAAAGAAAGCAATTTTCCAAGTTTGTATCATATGAGGGATGTTTTTATATGGTTTACTTTTTTCTGCTATAAAACAAAATATATATATTTCACTGGAAAAAAATGATCTATAAGAAATGGTTAGAACAAATATACAGGGGAAATTAGCTGAAAAATAAATTTCCTTTAACAATAAATCTCATAAATATTAAGCAAGCAAACTTTCTAGCTCCTCTTATTACATCCACATTTTCAACAATATCCTTCCACACAAATGCACACATCCCTACAGAAGGCCCAGATATATTTGTCCCAAAATAAAGTTTACTTTGTGAAAAAAAAAATTAATACCGTTATAAAAAAAAATTGCAACTCATACTCATTATTTTCACAATTGGTTTCATTAAATCCCTTAAGTGTATGTTTCCTTCTTTTTATCCATGGCTAAACTAAATTAAATTCATTGTTATCATTATTATTTTTAGAATAAGTGAAATTTTAAAAGCAAGATAAGTTTTTGGATTATTTAGTTAATGACTGTTGAAATATAGTAGTGTAAATATGCATCAAACATCTCATATGTCTCATATGTAATTATTTTGTTTATTCTGACTTACCTGTCTTGTGAAAAACACAGAGTAATTATTTGAAAAATATCACAAGATTCAAATTTTCTTAAATTTACAATACTAATTCTGCAACACTGCAACCACTTGGGCCAGTGTCATGGCATCTCAGGCTAAGTCTCTGCCTGTGGTGTGGGCATCCCATCTAGTGCTCCCTGTTGATGGCCTGGGACAACAAAGGAACATAGTTCAGGTCTTGGTCACCTGTAACCCTATAGCACACCAGGAACGTCCAAGCTCCTTTCTGGCTTCCAATTGGCCAAGCTCCAGCCATCATCATCACCATTCAGTGAGTGAAGCACGTGGAAGACCTGTCTCTCCTTTTCTCTGTGATTCTTCCCTTAAAATAGTAAAATAAAGTAAAACGTATCTTAAAAAAAAAAAAAAACTATGACTTCTATAGAGAAGAATGGAAAATATAAAACTTGTAACTTGTGTAAAATATATAATGTTGCCTATCATGGTCATTAAAATCTATTTAAATATTAAGTTTAATGGTGGTAGATGTATTTACATTTATCTTTTTCTCACTGCTGTAGTCCAATAGCTGTTTTCCGCAATCTTACGTGTTTAGCTATGCACTTTTCTCTCCTCCAAAATTTTACTTCTGCTTTTATGTTCTTTTGTTTCTGGTCACATATGTGCCTGATTAATAGTATATCCTTTGCAAATTTCCTTTATGATTCCATGCTTTGTTTCTCTAGGGAGTATTTTGCAATATTGTATAATTTTAAAGCAAAAGTCATCATGTTACTGTAAAGAGATACATGTATGGTAAGTAAAGGCAATTGTCTGAGCTATACAGATATTGTTCTGGTGATCTTTATAACATTTTCTAAACATGGATTCATTTCGTGAAGTTTATTGATTGAGTTCAAGTGAGACCCATGAGCACGTAAGAAACACCCTTCATATTTTATAATCTTTGAATTGGATGCGCCAAACAATTTGAAGGTTTCGAAGAAAAGAATCAGAAATGAGACAGCATTTGTTTAGAAATGTGCAGAGTGTGTTAGCTAAACCAATCAATACCTAATTACTAGTCTGCAGCATTCTCTTCTTAATGCTCAGGCATTCACAGAGAGAAACCTCCTGCTGTGTGACCTGATGTATTTGTTGTGACAGCACTTTTAAAGGGACTGCTCATAACCTGGCAAGAATTACATTATTTCAAGAGAAGTAATTATTCCAAGAGACTTATTCCCACACATGTTCAAATAAATATATGAAGCCAAGGAATTTCATGATCAAATAAAACACCTCTTTCTGTGAATAAGATAATTAAAATATCATTTTAAAAGCAAGCCATCCCTACTATAATTACTTGAGAAAACCGAAGGATGTTAAATATCATATACACTTCTGTCTATGGCTATATGTATGATGGACTAAGATAACTCTCACCAAAATTTCTCAAATGTCAGCAGTGTTTCAGCAGAATTAAGGGCATACACTGTACGCTGATTCTTTCAAAACAAAATAAGCACGTAAAAATCTTAAATACATTAGTTTTACATGATCATTCATTACAATCAAGACCTTGTGCTTTCCTAGTCATCTTTCTCTCTTTTTCTCTTACTTTTGCCCTATTTAAAAAGTCAAATATTTACCCAGACTGTCTTCCCTTTCTTTTAAATTCTAAAAAAGTAAGGATGCTTTGAGCAAATGTGCTTTCATATGAAGAGAAATTATGATGAAAGTATTATTTTAGAGTCACTTAAACACTTAAGAAATTAGTTGATGTAATAAAGATTTATCTCCTGTACAATCTTAAAGTAGGAATATATTATTTTCCATATCCAACTTTAAGAAAGAACTTAATTGTCCTTAAACAACTGTGTTTGGTGCCTTGTGGCACAACACATTTAGCCCATGCTTTAGGTGTCTACATGTCATATTGCAGTTCTTGTTTCAGTCCCTGAGGATGCTCTGCTTCTAAATTAGCTTCTGTGCTAATGAAGCTGGGAGCCACTGGATGACAGTACAATCCACTGGATTCGTTCTACTGACAGTGGAGACTAAAAAGGACTTCAAAACTTTGTCACTACTTTATCCCATCCCTGGGTGTTGCAGGCATTTTGGGAAAGGAAAACAAACAGGAAATCTGTCTCTTTCCCTTTTCCCTGATTGCTTTTCAAGTAAATGAACGGAGTGAATATATAGAAAAAAACACCCTGAAAGTGGAGATGCATTCTGAATGGTAAATGATGCAAGAATGCTCATTATCTATGTTCTGTACATTGTCTTGATAATTAGTATTGTCCTTACTTTAGCTTTAAATGCAATCAATCAATTATATCTTTAAAAGGCTTTCCATTTCTTTTTCTTTTTTTCCCTCATTTACCATGTTGCCATTTTATTTCTCATAGGTTACAATTCTTTTCATAAATTATAAATTGAAATCTTTTCATTGTAACATCTGTTTTTCAAATATGCAACACAATTGCATTGCATTATATTTCTACAGATAACATTTTTTCAAGACTTATATAATATTTTAATTTAACCAATTTTAGATTTTTCTGTAGTTAGCACATTGTAGAACTATGAAAATTCACAATTTAGTACATATGAAGACTAAGAAAATACATTTTCTCTGCGATTTTTCTTTGGAACATAAAAGTCATTCTGTTGAATTGTCTTTTTCATTTGAGCAACTTTCGAGACGCAAAGTGTTCCATAATAGCATGTTGCTGCTTGGTTTCCCTTTTCTTGTTTTGTAATTGAAGAGAGACTTTGTTGATCTGTTATTTAAATACTTGAAGGTGATGAGAAAGCTACTTATTTGGTGCACTTATATTTTATTTTCAAGAGTGTGAACTGCATTGTAGATTGTATTCTTCACTTTCCAAAAGTTTACAGGATTCACAGAAATCGGATTCATGTAGACAAATAATCTGGTCCTTTCTTCAACAACAAATTTTGGAAGGGATAAAGTAGATATTTACTTGCAGCAAATAATATATTGCATTGCTTCTGTATACACAAATGCCATTTATATATTTAACTTGTACATATGTACATATATAGGAAACAACGTAGCAAAGTGATTGTTCTCTTTAATTTCTCCCCCAAAGCGTTAATATCTGAATTTTCCCCTAAGACAAGAAAAGTGGCTGTCTAATGTTAGTTACTTGAGCATAGATCATGTGCACTATTAGATCACAGCTACTTGTAGTTCTCTCAGTTACAGATGCATAGTTCCAATATTTAGAAGAGATATGAAAGTACAGAATCAATTAAAGTGTTTTAATATTCCCTTAAGATTTATGCGTGTGTGTTTTGGCATATCTTATAGTTCTTATACTCCTGGGGATGTTGTTGTAGCAATTAAGAGGTTGTTTGGGGGTACCCCGTCCCATTTACGAGTGCCTAAATTTGAGATTGACTCAACTCCTGACACCGGCCATCCTTTAAGTGGTCATCCTGAGGAGCAGTATTGATGGTCCATGCAGCTGAGGACCTGACACACTTGAGGAGAACAGGATGGAGTTTCTGATACTGGCTTTTGGGTGATCCTGTTCTTTTAATTTTTCAGCAGGGAAGCCCAGGGAATAATAGTTATCAATATGTAAAAATATTACCTCTATCAAGAGTAACACCCTTTCTGTATTCCGTGAAACCACCCCTAAAGAACTGACAGTTCTAGAAATATGAGTGTTGATAATTTTCTGTAAAATATTTGTTTATTTATTTATTTATTTGAAAGTCAGATATACAGAGAGGAGGAGAGACAGAGAGGAAGATCTTCCATCCAATGGTTCACTCCCCTAGCGGCCGCAACGGCTGGAGCTGAGCCAATCTGAAGTCAGGAACCAGGAGCTCTTCTGGGTCTCCCATGCAGGTACAGGGTCCCAAGGCTTTGGGCCATCCTCGACTGCTTTCCCAGGCTTCAGGCAGGGAGCTGGATGGGAAGTGGGGCCACTAGGATTAGAACCGGTGCCCATATGGGATCCATGGTGTGCAAGGCAAGGACCCTCACCACTACGTTATCATGCCGGGCCCGAGTGTTGATAATTTTTATAATTATTGTAACTGAATTAAAATGTGTGTCCTTCTTAAGAAAACAAAACAAAAAAACAATGACAACAACAACAAAAAACTACTTATTTATTTATTTATTTGAAAGGCAGAGTCACAAACAGTGATAAAGATATATATAGAGAGATTGCTTTAGGCTGGCTGGTTCATTCCCCTGTGGACTGCAATGACAAGGGCTGAATCAATCTGAAGCCCCAGGCCAGGAGCATCTTATGGGTCACCCACACACGTGGCAGAGGCACAAGGACTTGGACCCTCTTCAGATGCTTTCCTGAGCACTTTAACAGGGAAATGACTGGAAAGCAGAACATCCAGGAACTGGACAGGAGCCCATGTGGGTACCAGTGTTTCAGGCAATGGCTTTTCCAGGTACCACGCAACACTGATCCTTATGTATGCCCTTTAACAAAAGTTTTCTGGAAACAAAAGAAAGTCAGACTTGTTTGGTGATGTGTAAGGATGTTTTTGTTTTGTTTTTCAACTATTGTTGTTCTTTGATGCCAGGAATGAATGGCAATACTGCTGTGGTAGAGAAGTAGAACGTGGGAGGGGTTTCCCAGGCAATTCTCTGCTACAGACTGGTAAACTTTGTTCCAAATCCTCTGTTCATCACTATAGGTTATTATTCTGTGATCTTCCCAAATATCAAAAAAGCAGAATACTTTGAACATTCAAAGAGAATGAATGAATAAACTGTAGTCATGATCTTGTCTGATTCCCTCTTGCTGTAACTGGACCACATTTATGGCCTAGTAGCTGATGCTTTGATTCTGTTTGTCTTCAGGACCCTATTGAGAGAGCTGTGTTTCATCATGTGT
Organism: Ochotona curzoniae; assembly: GCF_017591425.1. NCBI lineage: Eukaryota > Metazoa > Chordata > Mammalia > Lagomorpha > Ochotonidae > Ochotona > Ochotona curzoniae. The sequence goes on along the minus strand of NW_024466502.1, from coordinate 32,875,434 downwards.
CACAGTTCTAAGCAATGCTTCTCTATGTTGATGGCACCTGCTGAAAAGTGTCACTGAAATATCTGCTTTTGTCTGCACTTGACATAAACACATGGTGTTTCAACCCTTGTGGGGGCGCGGGGGGAGGATGTTTGTTCCATTGTAATTTTCATTCAGAAGTAACGTTAACTGAGGCAGTTGAGATGCCATGGTGTTTCTGTAAATAAGGAGAATTCAATGGAAGTTTTCATTGTGTGTGTATGTGTGTGTGTGTGTCTGTTTAAAAGATACATTTATATCAAGGTAACATATTTCCAATAGAGTTTCAGGAACATAAAATCCTCCCCATCTTACCTTGCCTCCCACATGCTCCCATTGTTCACCCTTCTTCCTTTTGTATATTTTTCTGTCATTTTTTTTTACAATGATGTGCTTTAAATTTGTAAGCACAAGATATATCTTCTGCTCTATAAAGAATTTCACGGGCAGCATGTGGAAATGCTCCACCATTCCTCAGAAGTATAGAAATTGACTATAAATGATTTTAAAAATCACAAAATTTCATCTTCACACACACATTTCCCTGGCTCCCCTGCCCCCAACATCCCCCTCCTACTTTTCCTTTTCCTGACCCATATTTTCACAGCTATATTTTTATTCCACTGTATAGTCAATGTCTAAAGTTCAACGATTAAAATGTACATGATCACAAGACTGCGCTTACACTGGAGTATAAACTCTAGCTAAGCATGAAAACCATATCAAAAAGTGACCATTGCATTCCTTCTTTTTTATTTGTATTTTTTTGCATTCTATATACGATGCTTCATATCAGAAAAAAATGTATGATATTTGTCCTTTTGAGACCAGCTTATTTCATTAAGCATTATGATTTTCTTTTGTCACAGACAGGATTTTTTTTGGCTAAGTAGTAGTCCATGTTGTGCATATACTCTACATTGTGTTAATTGACCTTTTATGAACATGGGTACAAGTGATACTTTTATATGAAAATTCCATTTCTTTTGGATAAATTCCAAGCAGTGTGACAGCTGGATTAAACAAAGGGCCTGTCTGCAGATTTCTGAACAATCTCCATACTGTCTTCTGTAATAACTGCAGTAGGCTACATTCCCACTAACACTGTATTAGGGAACCTTTTCTCCACATGCTTGCTGGCATTTGCTATTTTTGTATTTTTGGATTACAGCCATTCTAACTGGGAAGAGGTAAGACCCCGTTGTGGATTCTATTTGCATTTCCCTTTTGACTAACGATCCTGAATGCCCCCTTGTATGTCTGTTGGATATTTCCATTTCATTCTTTGACTTTTTTTTTATCACTCTGGCCCATTTATTTGGATTATTTGTTTTGGTGTTGTTGAATATCTTGAGAGCCTTAGGTCCTACATCCTAAGCCTTTATCAGATATAAATTTTACAAATGTTTTCTCCAGATAATTGGTTATATATTTCAAAATGAATAGAAGATATTAAGAGTTTTGAATACACAGAAAAACTTTTCAGGATAATCAATACTCATGAACTTGTTTTGTCATTATACATTTAATATTTTTATCAAATTACAACTCTGCATAATAACTAAGCATAAAAATTTTATGTTGATTGAAACTAAAATAGAATTAAGAGGGTCTTAAGACTTACTTATGTATTCTTTTGAAATGTAGAGTGACAGAGAGAAGGAGGAAGGAAAGGAGGTGGAAGAGAGAGACAGAGATATTTCATGAATTTATTAAGATTTCCAAAGTCCATGACAGCACGAGCTGTGCCAGACGTTCCATCTGGATCTCCCAGATCAGCAGTGGGAACCCAAGTACTTGGAGTTAATGTAACATTTTAAAAATCTTTAAAAATCTAAACCCTGATCCCATTCTTAAAAATGAATGCTCAGATAAACAGATAATCACCGTATTTCTTCCACAAATTTGTGCTTGTGTTTTGTCCCAAATATACTTATATACAGTACAACGGACATTCAAATAAGTGGTGTTTTTCCATAGCACTGAGTGTATATTCAAGTATAATACTCCCAATTTAACTGTTGCTAGGTTAAGGTAATTCAAAACCAACATTGCTGTGAAGCAGTGAAGGCTGCTACTTCCGGCAGCATCATCCCACCCAGGCGAGGTGCCGACTTCTAACCTTGAGCATGCAAATGTTCTAGGAAGAACAGTGCAAAATGACCCACATGTTTGGGCCCCTGCCACACATCTGGAAGATCCAGATGCTGCTCTTGGCTTTGGACTGGCCTACTCCTGGCCATTTCAGACATCTGTAAACTAAACCAGTGGATGGAAGCTCACGCTCTCTCTTTGGCTCTCTTCCTCTCTCTCCGAGTCTGACTTTCCAATGAATCTTTTGTTTTCTTTTATTTTTTTCACAATACATTTTTGTAGATATAGGAATTCTCCCCTTTCTCTCCCCTTTCTCGCTTTCCATGTTCCCCTACCCCCATATTATTGTAGTAACATATTCCTTTTGTAATAGTTACACGTATTTTATTGTTTTTAATTACCTTTTGTAATACTTATAAGCTCTTATTCCATTTTTTTATATCAAAAGAGTATTGTAGACATAGACAAAAATTGAGTTAAAGCAGAAAGAGTTCAAGGCAGATAGATATAGAAAAAGAATTCACGATTAGAATGCAAAAGCTGTGTGCCATTTATTATAAAGTTGAACAAACAGAAGTAGTGCATATGAGGTAAATTTCAGTATATTAATTATTGTAATGACCAAACAGATTGTTTTAAATTTGAAAATTTTAATAAGATGAAAATTGCATGCAATGTTTGTTTCTGTTTTTCTTAAAGTGGGGGATGCCATTAATTAATAAACAAATTCATCATCTCAAGTTTTTAAGGAGAACAATCTGAACAAAAAAATCGTAAACCCTAAGTAGATTACATGCTGCATATAAATAAAATGCCGCTTAGCATGAAGAAAACAACATTTACTTATCGGCAGCTCAGAATATTAGGAACCAAGAATATACGGTGTATAACCTCCAGCTATTGGGGACATTTGAAGAATAATTTGCTGGGTTGGAGATTCTCTTTCTCCTTATCTCTTCCTATTTTCTCTCTTTCTTGCCAATTTCAAATAAAATAAAGTATTTCATAATCACCTAAAAATCACTGAAAATCTTTATAAAAACCCTTAGTATTTCCTGATGAATGATTTTTTACCACAATATTATTGCATGTAGTTCTTAACTTTAAAACATAATTTTACATTTAAAAAACGTAGTAATATTTAATTATATTCAAATAAGACACTCTATTTGCTGTAGAAGCTATTCTCTTCATTTGGCAGAATCTAAAATATCACTTAACAGCTTATATATATTAAAATACATTTTAACAGATTGGGGCAATTATATTGATGTTATTAAAAATGTATCAAATTTATAGATGCTTACATGTTAGTGATTGTTCAAGATGTATTAGCAATTATCATTGACTTTGATACTTTTATACCTGCTTATCCACACAAGAACATTGGTTGTAGTGGTAGTATTTGAGGGCTCCCAAATAACTGTAAAACTCAAAATAATTACAAACACAATCTTGAACGATTCTATTGACTTTTCATTTTGTCTCAATTCTACCAAACACTAATCACTGATACAAGATTACTGAAAACCTATACATATTTGTTCACTGAAATTATATTAATGATTCATGTTCTTGGTTGTCTTATATTTGAGAAATCCATTTTGGTACATAAATCGATATTAGCATACAGATAGAAGTGAATATTATGTCAATAGTGATTGACAATGTTGATGTATTTCCGCTTGCTTCCTTTTACATTAGTTTGATTTTTTTTTTTCTTGGAGGCAGAAAATGCAAAATTGCATTTCAATTTTCCAATCCATTTAAACTGAGAAGAAAATAATAATTGAGGGAAAAATAATATGGACTTTGTAGTGAGAATATGATTGACACATGGGTAAAGTTTGTTTCAGTTGCAAAGACGGTATCAGCAGAACTCTGTCGATTCCGTTGCTGTACTCAGCCTCGTGCTCTCATTGCCGACCTTTGCTGATTTTAATTCTTTGAGTATAAAAGAGAAAACCCTGCGCCTTGCTGTCTGTGTGGATTTCCACTGTCACATCCTTATTGTTTTATTTGAAGCACATTCAGAAATATATAAAAATATTGCTGAAAGCAAATTCAACTGCTTTTTTCTCAGGCATTTCTGAGTGGAAAACAAAGCCAGAATGCTTATTTTCTATTTTTTTTAAACTTCTTTATACTGAGGAATAGAATAGACATGCATTTCTATATACACATGTATGTGTATATATCTGTATGCACAAAGGTGAATAGTGATATACAGAAAAGGAAGCATCAGTCAAATATTTTTAAGATTTTGGAATGCAGAATAGACATAATTCTAAAAGGAAAGAGCACTAAAAGTCAGAATTAGAAGAGTATTCATACTTTATGTAGAAAATAATCAGAATCCACATGGAGACAGACAACGTTTAAAGGATAAAAACTGTTAGAAAGTACATATCAGCCATAGGAAAAATGCGTAGTTTTTCTAATTAAACTTCCATGTCACAGAAAAACAGAAATGTAGATAATGCTGTAAGTTTACATTTAAAAAGTACCTAGATTGATCAATGTCTCACAATTCTCTTCTTTCTGAGATATTAAAGGAGAATGGTGAAGCCATATTGATTCAGTCTTTTAAAATAATAAAAACTAATGTTGGATTTTATTCCTATATATACATCTATTTTTTTAAAGTCAGATATACAGAGAGGAAGAGAGAGAGAGGCAGATCTTCTATCCACTGATTTACTCCCCAAGTTGCCTCAACGACCAGAGCTGAACTGATCCAAAGTCAGGAGTCAGGAGCCTCTTCTGGGTCACCCACACAGGTGCAGGGTCCCAAAGTTTGGCCCATCCTCAACTGCTTTCCCAGGCCACAAGCAGGGGGCTGGATAGGGAGTGGGGCTTTTTGGACATGAACTGGTGCCTATATGGGATCTTAGTGCATGTAAAGCACAGTTTTTAGCTGCCAGGCTACTGCACTGGGCCCAGATTTTTATTCTTGGTATAGTCTACTGCACATTAAAATAGGGCATCACAAAATAAAGTCATAAAAGCCAAAACACATATAAAATCATGCATCATTTTGAATATATTTTTAACTAATGGAATTTCAACTATGAATTGAAGAAAAAAATTACATTTTGATGATTACAATTTTCTCTTTTTAGGAGTATACATTTCATAGATTAGCAAAACTTATTTTACACTCATTCAAAGTGAAATCCCTTTGTCCTGGATTTTGCATCATTTTGTGTGGACTGACACCTAGAAAATTCTGTGTGGAACTGTTTTTGTTGTTTTCCTGCCTCGCATCTCCACTGTACTTGTTGCCTGCTTGTACGCTTTGCAAAGCATTCAGCTAGTCACAGAAGATAGCAACCGACGGCCTTGACATGCCTGATCAAATATTTGATTTTTTTCTTGATGATTTGGTATGTCAAATTCTCTATGTTTTATAACTTTTCCCCGGAACAGAAAAGTATAAATGTCATCTTAGGAGGGCTGTGAATATTTTCATTCTTTTTCAGTATCACCACACATAAAAGTAACTCAAATAATATCTTGTTATGTGAATGCTAATTTAAAAGAATAGCATATTATTAATTCTTCTGTATATATTATAGCACATGACATGGACTGCTCAAAAAAAAAAAAAAAAAAAGAACAGAGCAGAGCAAAACAAAACAAGACCAAAAAACTCTGCCACTCTGGCATCAGATTAGACTGGGCCCTTGCTACACATCTGGTAGACCCATGAGGAGCTCCTGGCAGATGGCTTTCACACGGCCCAACTTTGCTGTTGCAACAATTTGTAGAGAAAACCATGGAATGTAAGAACTTTCTTTCTTGCTTATTTTTTTCTGCTTACTTTTCCAAAGTTAACTTTGCCTTCCTTGAAGACAAAAATTTTGTGAAGAAATACCTTTAAAAATGTAAGATTTTTTTTTGTTTGATGAAAAGAGAGCAAATGTTTTATGTATAAGAACTGTCATTAAATAATTCACAAGGATAAAATAACCAACTTAAACAAGATTAATGTAGCTGTTTTACAAGACTTTTTGAAAAGCAGTATTTCATTGATTTTCTAACTTCAATATTCAATATCAGAGTGCTTCTCCAACATTAACCATCCTAAGAATCATTTTTGATAACTAGTTAAAAATGGTTACAGGGCTCCACCACAGAGCCACAGAGGTTTTGTTTTTGTTTGTTTGTTTTTTTTTTTTTTTAATTTAATAAGGCTAAAGGGCGCCTGGGTATTTTACATTTTTAAAACATTCCCACGTTTTGCTGAATCTTTCGGGGAATAAATCACATTTTTAGTGAGGCTGTATTAGGACTCACCTAATGTCGTTGAAACAATGACAGTGTCGCCTGCCAGCATTATGGGAAACTTAAATATTTCCCAAGATTGTCAGCCTGGACAATTGAGGGTTCAGAGGAGTGAAAAACAGTGGATGAAGCTCTGCTTCTCTTTCATTTTGTTCCTTAAAAAATTTCAGTAACCTCACAGATATTAGGCAAAAACTTAATATGTGTCTTGATACCTTATAATTTCCGTTGTTATTTTAGGTACTGTTAGGCATATACATACTTCTGAGCATAGATATCATATTTAATTTTAAATACAGCTTTATTTGAAATTATTTAACATATATCGGTCTAAAGATTACAGCTATTCACTTTTGTAGTACGTAAAGTTGATATTCCAATCCTAATTAATCAACTATTGCTTTAATTTTAACGTCAATTGACATAAAAAGAGATTGAACACATTAACCATGAAATGTAATTTTCAAACCATTAATATAACTCCAATATAGCTACCTAAACAACAAATTAAACGTAAAAGATAAATACGTATTATGTCATCATCCATGCTATTATTTGTGATGGTTTCCTACAATTAAATATGATTTTATGGATATTTTGTTGCGCAATATTGTTTCAACAAGCCGAAATTGTGTAACATCTGTTAGACTCAAGTGGGAAGCAATAGGCAAGAAGCAAACAGGGATCTCTCAAGACTCCTTCCATGATTACACAACAAAATACGATACCAGAATGCTCTTCATTTTAAAATGCTGATAAATTATGCTATTGGAAATTTTGTTAGGAGCAGAGTGAGTGTGTTTTCCTGTGTGTGAGATACAGTATTGATGAAAATATACCTGACCTTAACATTAGTAGGTAAATTGGACATGAAACAAACAGCAGTTATTCCAAAGCTACAATGAGATACATGAACAAGGAATCACTTAAAATAATTACAGATTACTGCCAGGAGAGACAGTAATTAACGTTAAAAATCTAGAAAAAAGTTTATAAACAGGAAAAAAGAAGGAATCATTTTAGTACAAAATTAAACACGGTCCCTGTAACCTACCATGTGAATTATTTTGGTAAATTTCAGTCACACACACGTTAATTGGCGTGTGTTTGATAATCTGTGTGTGAGTATGTGGATGGTAATTATTATTTTCCAAATTATAAGGCTGATAAAATGATAAAAATAAGTCACACGTAAGATACAACCTGCAGACTAAGCCCTTGTTACCACCAGTGATATTCCAGGAATATATAAGCATTGTTATCGAGCTGAGCAATCGGAAATTTTGAGAAATGAAAGCTAACTTGGAAAATCTGTGCTGATATTAGTGATTAGTGATTTAATAACTGTTTGAAGCATATTTTATTCGCCATGAAGATTTTAATTGACTGATTCATAATTCCTGGTTCCCAAATCAAAGCAAACTGCTGTATTGGTTATACTGTATTGGTCACGGCACTTGTCATCCTAGAACGCTCATCCTTTATGTAATACAATGGACAAAGCACGCGCAATAACAAAAAGACACCCATCCAATCGTTTGACGTTTTTTGTGACTTCGGTAATAAACATTACTCAGTAATACTCTGAAGATAACAAGGCTTTTTTTTTTCAATAATTCTAGACTTTACAAATGTAGGATTTTTTTCTCTTTAAGAAACTGATTTATATATGCCATAATTATGCTAACAATTAAATGAAGTTTTCTCAGCTCTTTTAACTGGCATTGAATTCATAAGTGTGTGCTAATCTGGCATGTCTAAGAAGTAAAAAAGAGAAAAGAGGAGCACTAGCTTGAAAAATTTACAGTGTATATTGCTCTACAAGGCAAGGGATGCACCGAAGTGGCTCCTTGGGTGGTGACACGATGTGTCTCAAATGGCTACAAAGGAGACTCAAATTTATATATATATATATATATATATTTTTTTTTTTTGAACCTTGAAATGGAAACTTGTTTTGTCACTATATGAAGCCTTATAAAACATACAAGACATAGGGAACAGGAGCAAATATGCTAGTTTTCCAAGACTGACATGATGTGATGTGCTACCTCTGCTTTTCAGAATTTGAGTAGCCTGGCTAGTTGAAAAGGCAGTTACACAAGCAACTGAAAGGGCAGAAAAACCAGGCTGCAGTGCTGGATTCCAGTCCAATGTGAGGGCTCTTCCATCTGCTGGTTCAGTCCTCAGATGGTTGCAACATCCAGAGCTGACCTGATCTGAATCCAGGGGCTAGGAGCTTCTTCTGGGTCTCCCACGCGGGTGCAGGGTTCCCAGGCTTTGGGCAATCCTGGACTGCTTTCCCAGGCCACAAACAGGGAGCTTGATGGGGTGTGGGGCAGCCAGGACATGACCTGGCATCCATATGGGATCCCAGCGCTGCAACTGGAGGATGAATGCGCTACATGACTGTGCCAGAACCTAGGTTCATCATTCGATGATGATAATTCGGTCAGATAATTTCTAAGTTCTAATTGAGTAACTTAGTTCAATGATTCTTATAGCTAAAAAAAATGTTTCCTTTGAATGATATTAGTGGCTGCAAACGGAATTTGATTCTGTTATGTGTCAGAGAATGACTGAAAGGACTGTACCAGTTATTTTGTATATCTGCTTTAATTATACATTCAGGAAACAAGATGAACATGGATCACTTTTATGGAACCTGATTAATAAGAATATTTAAATAGACCAGTGCTGGCAGTGGCATAGCAAGTGAAGTTATATGAACAAAGCTATCACCGGTAGGAGACAGAAGTGAAGCTTCTGATTCCTAGTTCCTGGCCTTTGCCTAGCCCAATCGTGCTGTGTGATGTCATTTAGCATGTGCTATATTTGTATAATCTGTGCTATTTCCTGCTAGAATTACAGTAAGTCTACACCAATGACTCATTTTATTTTTAAAAACCTGCACTCTATTGTAAAGTTAATTATTAAACTATAGCACTGTAGCAAACATACAAATTTCGTATATTTTTATATACAGAAAATTCACAGTGCATTGGGGAAACTTCCTTAATAGTTTTATCTTAGAACTGAAATGCAAAATATGTTGACACTTAAAGGCAAGGTATAAAAGGAAATATAAAGAGCAAACATGTATGTTCTTTCTATCACAATGCATGGCAGATAATCCTGACAATAACACCTTCATCCCCAGCAGGTCTTCCCAGTCTTTGGTCGTTTTTGAGAGCTCGGTGGATTCTGGCTGTAGATTTTACAGGTTAACTATGTCACGTGTAAATACTTCAGTGTACGCATCAGCAGTGGCTATTTTAAATCCATTCTGCCACAATCATATCAGATTCTCACAGAGAATGTGCACAAAACAAAGAAAAAGTTGACAAAACCAATGATGTTACTGAAATCATATAAATAATCCAACAATGGCCAACAAATCACATTTCAAGAAGAAACAGATTCCTGAATCTGTTGATTCCTAAATCCAGTGGAGATGGATTTATATACAATGAAATTTTCAATCCTCTGAGGAAAAGATTTCTTTAGCCATTTTGGAAGACAATTTTACATTTACACATTATGCACTATTTTTTCTAGGTGTTTACTGTGTTAAATAAAATCAAAATGCTTCTTATTTTATACATTTTCAAAGAACTGAGCTTTGTTTACAAATACTATTTTTGAATTGTAGTAGTTTGACTGTTATGGAAGCTTTCCTGCTTCTGTTTAACTTTCATACTGTGATTGGAAACAAAAATACGCATTCTTCCTTTACAACAAGTATTGCTCTTGAAACAATGTAGTGAGAATGAATTATTCATTTGTCCCATGTGCAAAAAATGACAGTCTGGAAAGTGCACAGATACACAACAGTCACTGGGGCTGAAAAGACTGCCACAGACATTCTGAATCTGAATGATGGAGTCTGGATCGCGTGGTGATGAGAGACTTAGCACTATGTTGTCATTTGGGTAATAATTGGTTTTCTATGCATTAAAGACTAAAACCTGAAATGTCAGAGCTCATGAATTACCATTTAGTAGTGCCTTGTGATGTACTTTCTTATTAGACTTCAATTTTGAGCCAAAATAGAATTTCATAAAAAGCACTTTTACTTGTATTTAATGTAGACTTTCTGAAAGCAATGTATTTCAGGCAGGAAAATGGTGCATTTCTAAATGGAATATTTTAAGAACATCTCAGTCTGAAGTATCAGACAAAACCCTTTGCTAGTGTAACTATCGCACAAAGAGGAGACTATAAAGCTTATAATTATTACTGATAATTTTGCAAGAAATAGACCACTTTTACTTTCTAAATTGGGGCCTTTGTGGGTTGTTTTGTTAATAAGTACAACAAACATTCAACAGGCATTCATTTTGAGAATAGGAATTATGTAAAAGACTGACATAACAGATATAAGTAAGCCCTGATCCATTACTGCCTTCAAAATGTAAGAGTTTAAAGAACATTTTGATGGGAATGAGACTGGAATAGTGAATATTCACAAGTTAAAATGATGAATAATAGAGATTTCCTACATTTATTCATGAACTAAAGGAAAATTATATTTAAAAATCTGAAGTTACTGCAGATGCTGCTCAACAAGCATGTCAACGTTTCTGTGTTTGCCACCTCAATCTCAATGTAATAAATACAAAGGCAACATTTAGGACATATCAGTAAACATATTGTGTAACTATAGTCAATCACAGGTAAGAGCTATATTTAAACAATCTATGCAGCTGATGCAAAACTAAACATTAAAATTTTAAATAGGAAACATTAAAATTTCAAGTACCTATCTGGTTGTAAATTATGAAAAAAAGAGAAAAACTATCACCTCAAATAGCTCCTTAAAAAAAAAGGTATGTAGGATGCTGGCATTGTGACTCAGCAAACTAATCCTCCACCTGCAAGTGTCAACATTCCCTGTAAGCACTCTTTCAAATTCTGGATGGTCAAGTTTGATCTAGCTCCCTGCTAGTGGCCCGGGAAAGCAATTGAGGTTGGCCTGAATCTTGAGCCCCTGTACCCAAGTGGGAGATCTGGAGGAAACGCCTGGCTCTTGAGCTTCGTGGGTTCAGCTCCAGTCATTGTGGTCATGGAAGATTTTTCTGTCTCCTTCTCTCTGCAAATTTGTTTTTCAAATAAAAATAAATCAACTGGTTGGGCGCAATAATCTAGTGGTTAAATCCTCATGTTGCATCCCTCAGGATCCCGAATGGGGGCTGGCTCCTGTCCTGGCTGCTCTACTTCCCATACAGCTCCTTATTTGTGGCCTGGGACAACGTCAGAGGACTTCCTAACGCTTTAGAACCCTGCAGTAAGACGCTACTGACTCCTGGGTTTAGATTGGCTCAGCTCCAGACTTTGTGGCCACTTGGGAAGTGAATCAGTGACAGAAGATCTTCCTTTCTGTCTCTCCTCCTCTCTGTATGTCTGAATTTCCAATAAAAATAAATATGAAAATAAATCAATAAGTGTGAAAAATAAATAAATAATCATCAGATGATTACCTAGAAAGCAGAAAATCAGTGAAATTTAGTAAGTATGCTACAATTTGTAGGAAAATAATTCAGAATGCATTATGTGTAATATGTAAAGCATTATATTTAGATCTAATAATTATTGCATAAAGGAATAGACAAATGTTTTCCTTACATAAAATTCTGTTAGATATATTTGCTAATTCTTTGGGAAGGGGGAAAATCCAATTATTTAAAAAAAAGCATTTTTAAAGTAGCATTAAAAGTTAATTCTAGAATGCAACTGTTATGCAGCATATTGTCAAAATTTTACCATCATAACCATAGAGATAGTCTAATTATTTGCCTCCCATAAGAAAAATTTGAAGATTTCTTATGTATATCCACAGGAGACAATAGATATGTGCCAAAATCAGCCATTGAAAAAGTTATATTTATACTTGTTGTAAGAGTTGCATAGCACAATTATTAAGATTTTCAAGAACTGGAGGACATTCAATTACTTGGTCAGTGACAGTGGAACAGCTGTTTTGAGTTACTGATCAGCTGTGGTTGTTTCAAAGCAAGTAGTGCAACATAGTGGGAACTTTGCTTCTGGAATCCGATTTTCAAAAGCTGTAGACTCCCCAGAATACAGTATAGTTTATATTGTTTCTATATTATCAGTACTGTATTTACTGCCTGGAACTACTCACTACTCGAGAGTAGGAAACTGGGCCCGGCACAGTAGCCTAGCGGCTAAAATCCTCACCTTGCATGCGCCAGGATCCCATATGCACGCCGGTTCTAATCCTGGTGGCCCCGCTTCCAATCTTACTCCCTGCTTGTGGCCTGGGAAAGCAGTCCAGAACAGCCCAGGCCTTGGGACCCTGTACCTGCTTGGGAGACCAAGAAGGGGCTCGTGGCTCCTGGGTTCAGATGAGGTTGGCTCCTGCCATTGCGGCCATTTGGGAAGTGAATCAGTGGATGGAAGCTCTTCCTCTCTGTCTCTCCTCCTCTCTGTAGATCTGACTTTCCAATGAAAAATAAATAATTCTTTAAATAAAGAGTAGGAAAGTGAGTGGCTGGAGTAGGATTAAAGCTGAGTTAATCATCAATTATTCATTTAAAAATCTGAGTACATTGGGATGAATTTAGTGCTGTCCTCAGTATGCAGGAAATCAGAAAAACAACAGATTTGCTTTAGTTACTTTAAGATTGATACAGAGCATTCATTAATTCCCGCCATGTACCAATCACTGTCTTCAACAGTTCATTGTTTATTAAAATAACACATTAATAAGCAATTGAAACCATTAACTTCACATTTCATGAGACTTGTAAGCTTACAAAAGAATTAACAATTGTAACCTCAAAAAGAACTGTTTTCCTTTCAAAAAATTATATTCAAAATAATCTACACTTGCCATCTGTAGTGCAACATTATAATATACAAACAGAATATATGCCAATATGGTGAGAATAAATATTACATTCTTTTGTTATTTTTATGAGTAGATCTACATAGTCTATAATATATACGAGGTTATTGTCAGCGATGGTCACCTGCGCCTGCTGTGTGGCCCTGGAAATGTCCTCTTTTAATCTAACTTTAGTTACGTGCATAACACAAGCTCCCTCCATCCTCTTACTACCCTCAGCTGCTTGTAATCACTATTCTGGATTTAAACTGAGTTTTATGAGTTTTCACATATCAGGGATAATTTTTGGTACCGTTTTTCTCCCTCAGGTTTATTTGTGTTTGCTCAGAACATCTTTTTTCTTGGCTGAGTAATATTCCATTATTGCTGTAAACTACATTTTCATTATTCGTTCATCTAATGATGGACAATGTCGCTCTTGTGAGTAGCACCACCCTAAACACAGTGGTGCTGTTATCACTTTGCGACAAGCATTTCCTGTCTTGTGGATGCACATCCAGGAAGGGATTCCTGCATCACATGGCGGTTCTGTATCCAGTGCTTCAAGCAATCTCTGTACTATTTCCACAGAAGGTGTGCTACTTTACATTCCCGCTAACATTGTATCGAAGCTCTTTTTCCATATTCTCTTCTGCATTTGCTACTTTCTGTCCTTTTGAAAGCAGCAGTTCTAACAAGTTGTGAGGTGATATTTCATTTTGAGTGGTTTTTAATTATCATTATTTTCCATGGAATAGTTTTGTAGGTATAAGGATTCCTCCCTCAACCTCCTTTTATACTCTCCACTTTCTCCCCTCCACTACTTTTCTGCGTATAATAGCATAATCTTTCAGCAACAGTCATAAATCCAACATTCTGCTATTTATGTGTATCCTGGCATTGTAAACATAGGCAATGGCAAGAAATCTTATGTCATATTGCAGTGTTTTAATTTGTATTTCCCTGATAAGTATTGATATTGAATGCTTTTTTCATCTAGATATTGAAATTTATATTTCTGATTTTGAAATGTGCTTATATATTTATTCTGAAATTTTATAAATATTAACTATTAGATAAAATAATTTCAAAATATAAAATTTTAACTTACCAGCTGTAATAAATGTTTAAAATAGAAACATAAATTAACTGGAAAGAAAAACTAGATTTTTAAATTCTATTTTTTGGTTTTTAATTTATTTTTCTACTTATTTATTTTTAAAAGATTTATTAATTTTTATTGCAAGGTCACCTCTATAGAGAGGTGGAGAGGCAGAGAGGAAGATCTTCCATCTGATGATTCACTCCCCTAATGGCAGCAACAGCTGGAGCTATGCAGGTCCAAAGTCAGGAGCTTGGAGCCTCTTCCAGGTCTTCCACGGGGGTTCAGGGTTCCAAAGCTTTTGGCTAACCTGAACTGCTTCCCCAGACAAGCAGGGAACCAGATGGGATGCAGGGCCACAGGGATTAGAACAAGCACCATATGGGATCCCAATACATGCAAAGCAAGGACTTTAGTCGCTAGGCTACCACACTGGGCCCCAATAACTAGATTTTAATTCATTTCCTTTCACAGATCATTTGCAGCTTAACCTTGGAAAAAGCAGTTTATTCCTCTTACTAAATTGTAATTAGTTTTGAATTAAATAGAATGGAATTTATTTTTCATAGGCAAATGTAAATAATCATAAATGGTTTCATTATTTTAATTAAGCTGACATACACAAGATTCATCTTTTAAAATTGTATAAATATATTTCAATTGCCTATGACCGTTATCAAGTTATAGAAAATTTTCAGCACTGCGAAAATCCCTCCACATTCCTTTGCAAGAAATTCAGGTATTGACATTTTCATTGATTTGCTTCTGTCTGTAAAGTTTGGTGCTTCTAAGAAATCAAACAAATTGAATCAGCATAAAAACCTTTGATTCTGACATTCTTCAACTTGAGATTCAAACATATCCTTTCAAATATCATTAACTATTTATTGGTACTTCTAGGTGGTATGTCATTGAATAAGAATAATCTATATTATTTACTTGTTTCACAGTAGAAGAATATGTAGACTGCTTTCAGTGTTGTTGATGGTCAATCAGACAGTTACAAGTATTCACATACACGTTGCTGGGTAAACTTACTTCTCAATTTCACATGAATGCCTTGGCTTGGATTGGATAATTTGTATTTTTAAGAGGCAATTGATAAAGTAGTTTTGTGAACTAACAATGCCGTTTTACATTATGAAGAAAAATATTGATTTCTAGTTTGTTCTTTTTTTGTCAATACTTATTCATTTTAAGTCATTTGAATAAATGCATAGCAGTATCTCTATGCTTTCAAATTTCTTTTCACAGAGACTATTGGCATTTAATGCCTTGCTTTGTGCTATTCATATGTTTTAATATAATGTGTCTAAAATTATTTTCTTTTCTTCTTGCTTATTGCTGAAAGTTATTTTATATTTATGGATGCTTATATATACTTACATATTTATAACTTGTTTTGTATTAACTTGTAGGTAGATTTTCACTTCTATGATGAAATCTATCTATCTATCTATCTATCTATCTATCTATTTATCTATCTATCTATCCATCCACATAGATAGATGCAGATACACAATTTTCTCCTACATGAACAAGTCATAAATATGGTGAAATTCAATTTGCCAATTTTGACTTTAAGGCTATGCTTTGGAGCTTCTGTCTAAAAAGTGTGCTTAACATAAGATTGTAAAGATTTTCCCATGTTTTCTATAAGAACTTTTGTTTTAAATTTAAATGATGATTTTAAAAATATTTCTTTATTTTTATCTTGGATGTAAGAGTTACGTACAGAGAGAGAGAAGGGGATAGACAGAGAGGAGAAAGCAGTCTTCAGTGTGCTAATCTACTCCCGAAGTCGCTGCAATGCCGAGAAGTGACCTGGTGCAAAGCCAGGAGCCACGAGCCCCTTTGAGGTCTCCCACATGAATGCAGAGCAAGGACTTGAGCTATTTTTTGCTGATTCCCCAAGCCATTAGCCATCCAGCAAAAGCAGATCAACATAAATTAGAAACATGATATCAGCCCCTCTTGGAAAAAAATCAAGCTAATATATAATGATTCTGGCCCCAACAATATTTGTTTTATCTTATGGGGTTAGGAGATCAACCTGAAGGTCATTTTGGTATACATGTGTTCAGTTGTTTTGAAAATTCACAAAATGACTTTTTAAATCAAAAGTTGTCTACAAACCTTTGTTAAATCTCCCCTGAAGTTGTATTTGCATCTGAAATTTTTTTTTACTTGCTTATCTTGTGTATCTACGTGTTCTGCAGTTTCACGTGATCTTGGCCGCAATGTTATGATAATATCACTCACTGTAGGCCAAGTTTTTTAACTGACCTTTCTCAGGTCTGTGGATACACTAAGGTGGATTTTGTTAACCAACAGATCTTGGAAGGGTTTTTTTTTTTTTTTTTTTTAACCCTGGAGCAATGCAACAACTCCTTAGAACTACCAAAACCACTCACGTAATGCCACTGGAACTCTCTTCCCCACCATGGGTTATCTAAGAACTAATCTTATAGGTTTGTTTGTGTAAGCTGTCAACGTAGTAAGTTTTTGAAAATTCAACTAAGCTTTCTTTGTGGGACTGAAATGCACTTGGTCATAATACTTTACATATTTAGCATTGATTTCTATTTGCTAATGTTTCAATGAGAATGTTCATATTTGCACTGATGAGGGATATTTATAGTTTTCACTTCTTGTATTTACTCTCAATACAAATAAATTTCTCTTAGAATGAAATTTTTCAACCATAATTAGGTAGTAGCATTTTTGTAAAGCTGATCACGTTTCCTTAGATGTTTATATTTCCATTGATGCCGTCTGTGATTGTGGCTAGATTTTACTTTTAATCTGTGATTATTTTTACTTAGAAAATCACAATAAACCAGGTGGTATAGCATATTATTTCATATGTTGATTTTATTTTCTTTGGGTATAGATTCCTAGTATAATTTTTAGCTCATATGTCAGATCCCTTTCAGGTTCTTGAGTAATCTTCATGGTAAAGGTTTCACTAATATAAATTGTCACCAACAGTGTTACATTTTCCCCATATTTTGCCAGAATTATCATTGTTGCTTGTTGTATTATTGTTACTATTATTATCATTATTAATGATAGCCATTCTAGTTGGGGTGAGTACTCATTGTGGTTATCAACTTGTTTTTCCCTGATATTTAATATTGCTGCGGATTTTTTTTTAATTTTACTTCTATTGTTTAGTACCATTTTATGATATAGTTCCATCAGCCCTGGGATTTCCCTTATCCCCTCCCCAATTTTCTCCTCTCTCACTGAGTTCCCCTATATCATTAAAATCTGGGTATAGTACTTTGGTCAAAGTTTGGTAGAATTCAGCCCTAAAACACCCAGTACTGGGATTTTTGTTTGTTGTTAGGGTCTTTCTTATTGATTCTATAGCTGATTTATCTGCATCTCAAAATGTAATAATTTTCTCAAAATATTTGCAATAAATCAAAAATTGTAATTTCTATTTTCTAGTTTCTATTATCTATTTTCCTGTAATTTCTATTTTCTACACAAAAGTTTTTATTTCAATGTTTCCATCATTTGCTATTTCTGAAATATAAAAATATGTATGTAAGACGTTCTAGGGTCACCACTGCAGCAGTCGCCTGTGACTCAGGCCTCCGGTAATGGAACATCTATTTGAGTCCCCGTTACTTCACTTCTGACCCAAATTTTGCTAATTTACTCAGAAAAGATATGGACAATGTCCCTTGTATTTTGGACCCTGCCACTCATGTGGGAGACCTACATGAAGGATCCTGGACTTGCCCTGACTCAGTCCTGGGTGGACATAATGGCCATGTGGGGAGTTACACTAAGGATGGAAGATTTTTTTAATCTCTTTTTGTTGCTTCTGTCTCTCTGCCCCTCTACCTTCCAATAAATAAAACAATTTCTTTAAAATTTCTGTATAATATCTATTCCATGGCCACATTGTTTCGTTCATTGATTCTAAACTAATATTGATTTTAATCATCATTTTCTCTGATCTTTGCAATTAAAGGAAGATATTTTATAGATGTGAAATGCCATAACTAACTTCTTAACTTTTTAAAGTTAATCACATGAGAAATGGTCACAAGAGGTAAAGTAAAGTTTCACAGAATACTTTGCACACGTTCCTTTTCCCTAGACACAAGGATTGCACTTTCTAGTAGTTGTCATGTGTAGATATGCTTTGGGACTCTGGCATCCCGCTTTGGGCTGTATAAGGTTCAAGTGCCATCTCTGTTTCTGATTCTACCTTCTTGCTAATGTTCACGCTGGAAGACAGCAGGTAGTGGTTCAAGTATTTGGGTCCAACCTACTTATGTCTGACACCTGGATTGAGTTCTCGCTCCTGAGTTAAGAGGGCTCTGTCTATCTCTTTATTTATTTGTGTCTTTCTTATCTTTCAAAGAAAATGAATTTGCTAGATGAAAAAGTACATATGACGAAAGGTTACATTAGTAACATAATGCTGAAACAAACAAAAAAAATGATCCCAGAAGAAGAAATAGCGGTACTTGTCTTTTTAAAGTAAATGTCAACCACGCAATATTTCAGTTTGTTCTAAATTCCTTTTGAGACACAATGATTTACACGGAAGGCATTTTTGTTTTGTTTTCAGAATTTTTTAACTCAAAGCCAAATCATGCTTGAGTTAAAATTTCTGTTTTTTTCCTGATTAGATTAAATGCAGAGAGCTCATGTATATGCACAAACACTGACATTCTGCAGAGTCCTCATTACCATGCTGAGAAGTGTGGATTCAAATTAGAGCTGCGTGTTAGACAACCACTTGCATAAAGCAGGGCTTGTTAAAACAATGTTAATGAGCCCCCATTGTATTGAGCAACTTCACTTTTCAGATTTTCTTATTTGTTCACATGAGGCCTGGGAAGATGCTGAAATGATTAAGTCTGAAACAGGGCTAGAATTCTCTACAGAGCTACCAGTGTGAAAGAAATTAAGAAACTAGAAACAGAGCTATATGCAGTTTATCTTAAGTTAAAAAGCCGGTGATTTAATTTTTTGCATCCTTCAGGAAATGTATCTTAGCAAAATTTAAATTTCTGGCCAAAAAGAAAATGTAAAAGATGGTTAAACTAATAGGATTGCTATTGATAATTTTCAGTGTAATTTAGACAGATATATCTGAAGTTTTATTTTTTGCTTCTTCAGCGGTTTTCTTCACTGACAAAACCTTTACACAAAAGCAGTTTAGATCTTTCACCATCTCATGAAAGACAAAAATATGAATCCCTTTAATAATGGTGATTATTGTGCTGCTTTATGAAATATAATTAGATTAGAAAGTCAAGGCTAAACTATATTAATGATTTGAGCTTTTCTAATAAATGCCAAATGATATACAATGTGCATTTTAAATAAAGCTCACATTTAATGTTGGCATAATTATGATGCATAGAACAGTTGTGAAAAGTAGAGAAATAAACTCAAATGGAAAATAGATCTGTATGCTTTTAACATGTGTATGGCATGGACATCACTGTAATCAAAATGAAAGTTTTATCAACATCATAAATATATGGAATTCAGATTCATTTGAGAACATAATAGCAACTTTGTAGAAGCCAAAGATTTTAAGTAATATATTTCAGATTTCTCCCTTCAGGAGTTTGAGGTACTCCATCTGCTCCATTTTAAGTTTAGCCAATGATTTTCCCAGTATTAATGGAAAGTGGTTGTTACTTATTCTGATGTGTGAGTGGTTACAAATTTTCAAAAATTGTGAAGAAAAGAAACAGCTGTAAGTTGTCAATTTCATAGCTGCATAAATAAAATGCTAAAAATATTATTCTATTAAAAAATGCACACCTTCATTGACATTTCAATTTTAGTCACAGGATGTGGTTAAGAACTTGCATTTTCTAACATATTGGTCACTCAGTACATGTCAGTTAACTCCATAATGCTGTAAGTTGTTGTTGATGTTATGTTGTGGCTTTTCAATGGAGGGGATGATATTCTGCCAGTTCTACTTTCAGACCAGGGATTGTCTCCCTAGGAAACTGTTGAACTTATCTGGACAATAAGAGGCTGGCCTCCATGCATGGCACATGCTCGCAATGAAGGAATCATGACTGCATATGAACTGTACTACTGCAACAATGTGGAGGAATCCAACATGGAGGGAGGGCATGGGGAGAGGGTGGGGGAATCACAGAGCCTATGAAACTATGTCATAAAATGAAAAGAAAAAAAAAATGGGATGTGGGTGTCTTGACTGCTCAGTGTGCTAAATGCCTACTTCTACTGAAAAATGATTGGTAATGTGCTACACAATTTGTATCACACTGACTTTTAAGGAACAGATTAATAAAACCTGTACATTTTGGTGAAAATAAAATAAAGTATGTATTCCTTATAAAGAATGTTTTCTTCCTATTTTTATCATGTCTTAATAAATAGATAAATGAAATCCAAACACATTCTAAAAAGTATTAATTAATTGCACAATATGTGGGGATGTTATACATACAAACACATGGGTTGATATAGAAGTGACCAATGGACCAGCTCAAATTCCTCTGACCTTGAGAACAAACAGTGCCTCAGTAGCAACACATTGGTGTGTATCAAAGACCTGCCTATCTGGAGATTTTGTTTTGTTTTTGTATCACCAGACTGGAGCAGTGCACACCACTGTGAAAAAATGTGGACTCTTCTAAGAAGTAAATGTTCATGATTTATATTAATATCCAATCAGAAAATTTTAGATACTCAACAGCTTTTAAAGTTGAGTGTAGTCACCCTTGCTTTTTAAAGTTAGCTGTTAGACACAATATAATTTAAAGCTGAGAATACCTAAAACAACAAAGTCATAATTTATCTCAGGGTCATCAACTGAGCAAACTTTCTACAGTGACAAAATATTTTGAAATTCACAAGGAACTCCACTTTGTTCATTGGCTGTTGTTGTTGTTGTTATTCTGTCCTTCTGGTTTAAATGGATGAAGTGGTCTTTGTCCTAATCAGTATTTCACCATGGATAACTCCTTTGTCAGCTGGATCTCAGCCTTATTTGTTTTGCAATGTACAAAAAATATTCTGGGCCCGGCGGCGTGGCCTAGAGGCTAAAGTCCTCGCCTTGAACGCACCAGGATCCCATATGGGCACTGGTTCTAATCCTGGCGGCCCCACTTCCCATCCAGCTCCCTGTTTGTGGCCTGGGAAAGCAGTCGAGGATGGCCCAAAGCTTTGGGACCCTGCACCCGCATGGGAAACCCGGAAGAAGTTCCTGGTTCCTGGCTTCAGATCGGCGCAGCACAGGCCATTGCGGCTCACTTGGGGAGTGAATCATGGGACGGAAGATCTTCCTCTCTATCTCTCCTCCTCTCTGTATATCTGACTGAATTTGTAATAAAAATGAATAAATCTTTAAAAAAAATATTCGACCTCTGTTACTTTCTAACAACACCACACCCTTTTCTTTGTGAAACTCATCAAATATATAGTATGGCATTAATTTGTATGTATATTGATTCACTGCCTAACACTTGCACAGTATAGTCATTTCCAAGTGAATAAGAGCACACATATATTGTTGACTCAGGTCTTACTGCCTTTTTTTTTTTTTCTGGCACATGAGTGGAACTCAATGAATGTTTGAATTACCCACTTTTGTTTCATATATTGAGTTAATCATAAGGAATCTATATTGAAATGTGAAAGTCCAAAACAAGACTCTGGAGACTTTACAACAGCACTTGTAACAGGTAGCATCTAAAGGTCAGCCAATGCTTCATGAAAGCCTCTTGATGACAGCTGTCATTACAACTTTACTACAGAGTAAGCTATAGTTATAAGAGCACTCGTGGGGAATGGCAGGCGCTTTGATGCCAAAGGTTTTCTGCCAGAGCTATTTTTACATGTCAGGTCCACTTACAAACAGAGCAGTATGCCCAAAGAATGAAACACATACTCAAATTTGCTGGGCAAAGACTGTAGCTTGGAATGACACTTTTGCAATTTATTCATTGACTTTATGAGTGTATTTCCTACAGCCCGCTGCTTATTGAGGAGACATAATGTTACAAAAAATCTATACATACTCTTTAAAAATTAGCTGTAAAATGTTTATCATTTGAAAATCTCAACACTATTGTGGTGAATAAAGTAATCACAGCATTTTCAGGAGTCAAATACTGGGATGTTTCTGTTGTTTCCTGTGTATGGCAGAACCTCTGTGTTTATTGGGAAGAAAGGTTCTTCTGCAGAGACAGAGTGGGTTAGGTGTCTCTTTTAGGGTCAGGTGGAAGACTTAGACCTGGTCCTGGTTCTGACTGACCCAGCTAAGGCCATTGTGGACATTTGGGGAGTGAGCCAGCAGATGAAAGATTTTATCTCTTCTCTCTGCATAAAACCATCTTTGAATGAAATAGATGCATCCTTAAATAAAAAAAAAAAGATTCAGTTTGTCAGAATTAAATGAGATGACATTGTTTAACAAAGTACAGATTAGGCACATTGACTTGTGTTTATAACTTGTGTGAAATTTTCTGTCATTGTTATTCTGTCTTTTATTGCAAATGAATTAAAAGTTCAATGCCAGTTTTTGTATTACATAACATGTGCAATTAAAGATTATATATCCTGCGGCTAGTGCTTTCTGGAACTTTTAATAAATAGAAGATTATTTAAGCTGGTATAAGTTAATATTGTAGAGAAAATGTTTCATTTATTGCTTTGCTGGCTTCCTCTTGTTCTTCAGATCAGGTCTCCTCAAAAAGTATCAGTCTGTATTGATAATTGTTCTACTGTCATATAACATGTGTTATTTTTTTTCTGTGCCTGGTTTATCACACTTGACATAATATCCTCCACTTCTTCCATTGTTTTTAGCCAAAATGTCACAAATGAAATAATTTTTGTTAGGGCCAAATGTTATAGTATAGTGGCTAAATCCTCACTTTGCATGAGCCAGGATTCCACAGGGGTATTGGTTCTTGTTCTGGCTGTTCTATTTCTCTTCCAGCTCCCTGCTAGTAGCTTGGGAAAACAGTAGAGACTGACTTGGGATCCTACACCTGAGTGCGAGACCCAGAAAAAGCTCCTGGCTTTGGATGGGTTCAGCTCTGGCTGTCATGGCCACTTGGGGAGTGAATCAGAGGATGGGAGATCTTTCTCTCAGCATCTCTTTCTATAAATCTGACTTTCCAATAAACTAATCAATGTGTATTTAAAGATTTTAAAAAATCTTCCATTTTCTGACACACTCCCCAAATGTTTGGAATGGCAGGGCATGTTCTAATCTGGAGGCTCTGAAGCCAGCAGCCAGGAACCTCTTCCGTGTCACAGAGGTGGGTACAGGTTCCCACATTATGCCTCTAGATGGAAGTTCTGGGGAAGACCAAAAACAACAACAACAGAAAAGGGAAGGATATTTTTTGGGTGATGTAGCAACATGTAGTTTATTGGGTGATGGTCATTCAGGCTCTGTCACTGAAACTAAGTTCTGGCTCGTCGAAGGAGATAAATACTGAGACAGAAGGGATGTTTATAATCCCTCCAATTCCTAGGAATGCCGCTATTTCTTCACTCAGCTCTGCAGTTCTCGTCAGCCTGCCCACCCAAAATAGCCTCTAAACTCTAGCTAAAATTTGCACATGAAACTCTCCATGAGGCTGAAAAGGAAATTAGAAAAAGTAATTTAAATGTTGAAATTAGAATCTCACTCCATCCCCTGCTCAAATACAGACTTCAGAGCTGAGCAGGGCTAGACAGACAGTGAGGGAGTCACAGACAGTGAATCTCATTATCAGGAACCCACACAGAGAGCTGCTGGACACACACAAGGTGACCCAAGACTAAACTGGATCCAGCAGGATTCCTTCTGTTCCTAGGGGAAAATGTGGGCTGAGACCTATGAGAGCGCTGGAATCAATGCAATCATACACAGTGGGAGAATCCTTCTTTACTAAAGGAATTCGGCTTTTTGCTTACTTCACCTGCAGAATAAAGCAATAGGTACCTAAAAGTGATGCTGTAAAGAAATTTCATATCAATCAAGCCTAATTTCATAATTACTATGAACAATAATTGCTGTGTGTCTGTAATGGATTCCGTTTTATGAATAGCAGCCTTTATTGTAATTGCTTTTGAATCTTGTCTCACAGCGAATTAACTTAACTGTGTTAGAAGCATCATCATTGTCGTCATTTTAGCTTATGTCGGTGTAGAGTAAAAATTGTGGTTCACATGTAGTAGAGACGAATACAGGTGAGGTAACAGGTACTGTGCTGAGTATAATAACTTGCTTAAGATTTGGATCATGTCCTTTGGAAAAATAATGATGACAGTGAAGTATGGACGGGAAATTTAAAAAGAAATACTTGATATCCGCACGAACATTGTGAAATTATTTTGCAGCTATTCACATCAATGATTTTATATTCTTTCTAGTTAGTCTTCCTTCTAAATCAAAGGTATGGAATCTCTCATCTTGCTTTTTAAAGATTCACTCATTTTTATTTGAAAGAAATATCTTACAGAGAGAGAAGGTGAGGTCTCCCACCCATTGGTTCACTTCCAAATGGCCCCAGCAACCTGAATTGTACTGATCTGAAGCTAGGACCCGGAGCTTCTTCTTGGTCTGTCTCCCACATGAGTGCAGGTGCCCAAGGACTTGGACCAACTTCTACCATTCTCCTAGGCCATAATCAGGGGGCCTGGATCAGAAGCAGAGCAGTTAGGAATGAATCAGCTTGTGCTACCAGGGAGACTATTAGCATGCTATACCATTGCATTGGCCATAGTTAGTAGATTTTTTTTTTCTGTGAAAAGCCTGTGGCTATTTATACCATCATTAATAGTCTAATCAAAATTAACAATTTAAAAATTAGCCAATTTTGAATATATTGCATTTAGTGCTCCACCTGCTAGACCAAATAATTTCATAAGCCTTTTATGTTGTACAGGTCAAGTATTTTCAAATCCTGTTCTAATTAGACATTATCATATTACTTTTTCTGGACTGCAGAAGTGATTAACAGATAGCACACAAGTAATTAGCTTAAAAGTCAGTTTAACTGTCACACAAAAGTTTAATGTAGAGCTAAAAAAAGAGAAAGAGAAATGGTCCTAAAACTCATGCTAAATCATACTGTTAAGCTATATTTGTTTAATTGAGTGTCTTCTTTTTATTCAGGAGTAGAGATACCTAGGGTGACATATATTCACTTCCCAGGATATGAGTTTCCATTATACAGCTTACCTGTAAAACTATAAATACATAGTTGTTCACCCTTGAATCTATTTGTGCTGTATTTTGCATGAAAGAGGAATGCATTACAAAAAAACCATAATACATCTACTACATGGAATAATATACCACCATTACAAAGAATTAGATTTTCTCACTTGCTACAAAATGATCCCATATATCCTTTATATTCAATGAAATAAGCCAATCCCCAAAGTGCAAACATCACATGTTTTGTCTGATATAAGTCTACCTTCATAAAATGAATTTTGGCTAATTTGTAAAATATGCATATTGCGATTCTATCCTGATTATTTATCATTGCAGAGCCTTTTGCATGTGAGACTTTTATACTTATTATTTGATTTGCGGAGGATTTTTTAAAGAAATTTCATTTTTGGAATTAATTTCAAACCAATCAGATCATATTTAAATCAATTCTTTGGGGGACTGGTTTTAGGCAAAACAATTAACATGCTGCTTCCAAGGTCTGGATACAACATCGGTGCCTCTGCTTGAGTTCCAGAAAGAGCTGCCTATTTCCAACTGTTTCATAACCAAAATCCTGAGGGACAGCATGCGAATCCCTTTCATGCATTTGAGAGATCCAAACAGAATTCTGATCCTTTGACTTCCATCTAATCCAGGTCTAGCTATGGTAGAATTCGTAGATTAAGCAAGCAGATGGAAACCTTTTCTGATTGTCTTTCTATGTGTATGCTTTCCACACAAATAATAAGCAGTGATCCCCCCAAAAAAGAACAAAGGCCAAAGTTAGCCTAAATCAAAAGTTAAAGGAAAGTCAAGAAGCGATGTTGGTGGAATATTAAATAGAAAGACCAAACAATAAAACAGATAATAGAAATCAGGAGAATGGTGCATGTGAATAAACTATTTGATGGGAACTTGGCAATATTTGATTACACAGAGGGAGAAAATATTGAATTGAATTTCTACAGTATAGAACATCTGAAATCTCATTGTAGGAGGATTAAAAAAAGATTATGCAATGTTTTTGAAAATATGGAAGAATATACTCCTGACAATGAGTAGTGTTTTCTTGTAATAAAACTTTACAAATTATATGAGCATAGTAATAGATCAATATTTTCAAACATTGTTAAGGTTAAGATTTATAAAAATTTAAACTGTGTTATGACATGAAGAACCCTTTCAGAGCCAGAAACAGAAAATTGATTTGAATGATGAACAAAAACAGAAATTATTGAGTCTTCTCAAATAATCTGTTACCTTTGAAAAAATCAGCCTATTACTAACAAATGTAATCAGTGTGATCGTTAAGAGATTTATCAAGTTAGCAGAGAATAGCATGTTTTCAATACAAAACCATTCTCGTTACATAAAAGAAAAAGGCAGAAGACATGCAAGAATTATATTACTTCATATAAAAAAGGATTTCTGAATTGTTACAGCTCTATATATTTGCAATCTGTATAGATAAAAATATGACACAGTATGAAATAACAAATGCATAAACTTTATGTCATTTCTATTAGTTTGTAAAACTGGAAAGTTAAATAAGCCTATTATTAAGATATTTTTATTTGAAAAGCAGAGTGAGAGAGAGGAGAGAGAGATAAATTTTCCATTTGCTGGTTTATTCCCCAAATGGTTGCAATGGCTGGAGCTGGAGCCTCTTCTGGGTCTCCCACATGGATAGAGGCTCCATGTTCTTAGGCCACATTATGCTGATTTCTAGGCTAAAACCTAGGAGGATTATGGATCAACCAGGCCTAGATTTGGGACCCTTATGTAAAGTGGGCACCTAGAGTTAGAGAATTACCCTGTGAGCATAGCACCAGCCCTGATAAAACTATTATTAAGGAATTATTGCAGAAATAGAAAAATTTAAAAAAAAAGAATAGCTGTTTAAATCATATGGATAATATTTCACATCACTGGCTAAAATAATATAAAATAAGATTTTAAAAACCTTCATATCTTTACAGAATTTAAGGTAATTTTCTGATTGTGGACAGTTAAGTGAAAATAAGAGCAATCTCTACATCATAACACATCAGTTCAGGTTGCATTTATAATGAATGTGACAATTTTATAAATAGGAAAAGGGCAATGAGAGTTGGGCACTATACTTAGTTTTACATGGCTTCACCTAAAACTGTGTGTGTGTGTGTGTGTGTGTGTGTGTGTGTGTGTGTTTTCAGGACTATGAAGCCTTGCCTAAATGTTGGTTTTTGGGGAAAGGCTGGAACATTATATCTCCCAAATATCTAGGAAGTAAGAACATGTAAGTTATTTTTGGGTATAGAGCTGATGAGTATAGGGTATAGTGGCATATAGGCTAATCCTTTTCCTGTTGTGTGGACATCTCATATGGGCATTTGTTCCTATCCTGACTCTTCCACTTCTGACAAAGCCCCTTTCATGTGTCTGGGAAAGCAGCAGAGATCAGCACGAGAATGAAATGCTGGCTCTCAGTTTCAGATCAGCTCAGCTCTGGCCATTGCTGCTGAGTGAACCAGTCTATTTAAGATTCTGTGTCTCCTCTTTCTTTTTTTTTTTAATTGTTAATAACATTGTATTATGTGATACAGTTTTATAGGCACTGGGATTTACCATGGGGGATTATGGGAGGGGGGTGGGGGGAATCTCCTCTTTTTTTTTTTTTTTAAATCACCTTTCAAAAAAAAAATAAGCCATGATTTTCCAGTGCTGTTAATTGATAACAGAGTGACTAACAAACAAGTAGTATAAAGGTTCTCTGATTAATACTACATGGAGGGAGGACCTAGTTATTTATAATGGCAGCAAAGCAGAGAAGGGGATGCTGTCTTTAACATTAAAGACAACTCCTATTTCTAGACTAGGTATTAAATTATATGCTTTCATTTTGTTGTTATTATATACATTTTATGTATAGATTTATTTGTACATATTTAGGCATATATTTTAAAACATAGTACATGATAATATGCATTTATAATTCATAATGAGGTATATATATATATATATATATGAATGATATAGTCGATATGTGTTGCATACAGCCTGCTATGGCTGGCAGATTAAAAAATTCTCAAAATAGTCACATCGCAATGCACAAAACCTGTGAATATGCTACCTTTTGTGATGAAACAATTCAGAAGCAGTGATTGAGGTTAAGACCTTGATATTGGTAAATTATTTAGGACTACCTGAATGAATCCACTTTAATATCACAGGTATTTCAATTGAATAATTTTTCTCTGTTGTGATCAGCTAAAAATGTAATGTTGAAATGATAGAATCATGTAAAATAATAACTTTGTGTTGCTTAAAGCCTTTATGTGGGTGATAGCTTAATTTGGCAGCAAAAGTAAGCAAATACATACTTATACATATACACATGAACTCATTTCATTATCAAAGCTGGACTTCGTTACAGTAAGATGGTTACACCACTCTGTTACCATACTGGTACCCCTCCCAGGAGTCTAGTGACTGAAGTCCTCCCCTTGCTTGCACCAGGATCCCAAAGGGGCACTGGTTCCTGTCCCAGCCGCTCCACTTCACTTCCAGCTCCCTACTAGTGACCTGAGAAAGCAGTAAAAGAAGGCCTAAAGCCTTGGGACTCTTCACCCACTTGGGAGACCTGAAAGAGGCTCCTGCCTCCTGGCTTCTGATGGGCTCAGCTTAGGCAATTGTGGCCACTTGCGGACTGAACCAAGTTCTTTCTCTGTGTACCTCCTTCTCTCTGTATACCTGTGTTTCAATTAAAAATAAACAAATCTCTAATTGAAAATCTGAACACTCAAGATATGCTTGATTTTTCCTGAATAAAATAATTATTATTAAGAATCAATATGTTCTAAAAATAACATTTTTCAAACAAATTTTACGTGACTTTCTCAAAACAAGAAATATAAATATAGCACCATAAAAATTCAAAGTCTGAGATAAAAGATGAATAAAAATAGCAATATCCCACTTCAAGGTCAGAGTATGAAGTAATCAACCTTTTTCCCTGTAACAGGGCAGTCACAATGTCAAAACTGATTAAAGTTAAAGCTGACTGAAGAGGAGGTTGTTGGAATTGTTCAAGTCAGGGAACATGCAACAAAATCAAAAAAGGAAAAGTTAACTTTTTTTTTTCTTTCTCTTAAAGGTATTTGTACAAATCAGCCCATGCAAGCACAAATGCAAGCACCTGGATCATCATCCAGTCCTAACCAATAAGAAGTGCTTTTTTGATCAGTATATCCAGTACTCTGTAGAATTGGTTTAACCCACTGTTCCATTCATTGACCCCATGAATAAAGCTTTTATTTTAGAAATCTTACTCATAACACAAACATTTAAAAAATTCTAGGTTAAAAAAAATCACAACAACAACAGCAACAAAAACTATTCTATTTCCCCACAGCACACAGTATAATCTTCATGAATGCAATATCCTTGAATATTATGAAACTTCTTTGTTTTTGCCCTTAAAAAATGATTCACAGCTTTTTTCATATGCTATTAAGGGTCTGTAATTGACCACATTTAAATGAAGAATCCTCCAATTAAGTGATTTTCTTGAACATTAGGATTTGAGTGAATTGTCTAGGAACTAAGCTTTAGAAAATGAGAATTAAAACCATAATGTGCTAATTAAGTCCTGAAGAGAAAAACTACTGTTACTGTTGTCATGTACATGCAACTCTATCTGAATGCATGTTATATATCAACAATAATTTCCATTTGTGTGACGGAGAGATTGGGGCCTTCTTTCCTCTGGCTAAAAGGAAAAAAATAAAGGTCCTTTCTCACCAGAAAATAAAAGCTCAATGTTATTTACTTAATGGATTATAAAAAGTTATAATTTTAATAAAATAAGAAAAAAGTTATCTGCAATTTATCCTGTTTTTTAAAAAGAAAAAGCAACTAGATACATGGTATCTAAATTAACTATCTCTTAACACCTGACAACTCTGATCATATATTTGTCTAAACTAATATAAAAAAAACACATTAGGAAATATAATCAGAAATCTAAAATCTTCAATCAGCATATGAGATAGCCATGCAAGTAGAAAGCTCTGCTCCATCTAAGAACATTTGATGAGTTTATTTCCTAGAAGTTAAATCTATTTGACTACTGCATAGGTAGTAAATATAAAACACAATGTGAATATATAGGAATGATTTAAAAATCATATTTTGTATGAAAGGAAGGAGTGTGCATGTGAATGCCCAAAGGCAACAGCTAATCGAACATTTGTTAACAGCAAAAGACCTCTGGGTTTGCTCTAAAAAGACTGTGATTGGACTATGGAAAATATACATATAATATAATTGAGCTGTCATTTATGATAAAATTAAATGGAAGATAACTGTTTCTCAGGATGGTAAAAAACGTCAGAAACTGAATGAAAACTTCATGAATCCCTACAATCAGTTACAAGTAATAAGAGGAGAGTTGCCAATGTCAGGCATTGACAAGGTTGTATGGCTCAGAGCAGAGAGATTGACTGTCTACATAAAACTTAGAGCATAACATTGTGGAAAATGTGGTTTTTGTTGTCCCATGTATGAGAAAGGGATGAATAGAGACCAATAAAATGTAAAAAGCAAACAATTTAAAAGTCAAATATTTATCTAGTTTTAAAACCCTCTTTAATCAACTTGTTTTCCAGAAAGCACATACAATTTTGTTCAGGCAATGAAATATTTCGAAAGCTGTATTTATGAATAAGACAGTGCAAGTTTAGAGAAAGCTGAATTTTGTTTCTTTTAGCGAAAAAGTTTTTCAATTTTATGTATAAGAAATTTTCAAAAATTTATAGGAAATGCATTTTATAAAAACTGTTTAGGGCAGATGTTGTGGCTTAGTGTGGCCACACAGGTGTCTCATAAGGAAGGTTTGGAATGCTGCTTGCTTCACTTTCAATGCTGCTCCTTTCTAATGCACCTGGGAAAGCAGAGGGAACCGTGAAAGTATTTAGGCACTTCACCTATAGAAGCCTGGATGGAGTACCAGGTGCCTGGATATTGTGGCTTTAGCGAAAGTGAAGCAGTGGATGGAAGATCTTTGTCTCTTATTCTTCTTTTAATAATGTATTTCTGCCTTTTACATAAATAAGTAAACCTTAAAAAAGTAAAAAAAAAAAGAAAACTACATGGATTTCATCTATTGCACTAAAGTAAACTTATTTCAATTTTGCTTTTACAAACTTGTTGAACACTCTCATATTTTCTTTAAGCTTCAGAGGAATGAAAATGTGTGCTACCTTTTAAAGCTGAGGTTTAAAATCTGGAAAGACATTTCTGAGAAGTAACATTAATGCTTCTCTGTGCTACTTTTAGTGGGTGAATCACTGCTGACTCTGAAACAATCCATGGGTTCTCGTGAGGAATAAGACCACGTAAGATGCACATAAATGTCACCCTGCAAGTGGGACACAGTCTAATAGAAGTTATAACTCCTAGTTTAAGTTTCCCTTTGGAGTCTTGACAAATTCCTAAAATTTGCTGTTAAGAGTGAATCGTACTTTGTTTTTATTTGTTATTGTAGCACCAGAAGATGAAACAGTAGCTCGGCTGTGTAACCCTAGAGATTTCAGGATTATGAAACAAAGGAAAACAGAACAAATATTGAAAAGCAAGAAGAGTTTCTTAATTAAATAATATTTTTAATTTTTTTATCACTTAAGAGTTATATACTTTAATTTTACTTGATCTGGGCAGGTATACACACACACACACACACACACACACACACACACACACACACACAATGTAGGAATGGGGGTGGGCAGAGAGAGAGATTTCATCCAGTATTTCCCTTCTTGAAACGTCCTCAAAAGCTAGGTCTGGGCTGAGGTCAAAACCATAAGCGCTAACGTTATCTGAATCTTCCAGGTATGTCACAGGGACTCCCAGTACTCGAAACAGCATCCACTACTCCCCAGGTGTACATTATCAACAAGGTGGATTGTAACTGGAGGAGCAGGCACTGAAGCCAGGTACAAAAGCATAGATACGTATTTTTTCATCGTTGCTTTCATTTGTTTTATTTAGTTCATTTTGAATAGATGAAGGATGTCTCGGAGCTATGAGTTTCTGAAGAGCTCGAGCAAGAACAAGCAAACTGTATTATTCAAAGGATTTCGAGGAAAGGTTGGCACACAAAAGAGCAGGTAATTGTATAGCATTTGTTACCCTGAAGTCTCAGTTCCAAACCCCGAGTTAGAATCAGTGTCAAAGCGAGCTGATCTTGATCAGAGTGACATTCATGGTACTATACCTTGTCCCTGTGTTTGCATGCTCATTTCCATTCTGAATGTCTTTTCCCAAGAAATTCTCTTCCTACCATTTTCTATATTTGCTCAAAATGAATTCCCACCAAATTTGTCTTCCAAGTATCTATATAACTCCTTTCCTGGATTGATAAATTCCATAGACCATAACACTCCATTACTAATCTGCCATCTGCTCCTCCTGTTTTCTGTCTAACCTCTGCCTCTTCCTTGCTTAACTGACTTATCTAATATATTTCATCATTTACTTTGTGCCTTTTGTATACAAGTTTAGACCCTATAGATGAAACTTTCAAACTGAAATATTCTTTTGCTTGCCTTTCATATAGATCAAATCTTGAATTCTAATGCATTATAGATAGTTTCATTGAAATGTTCCTTTTGTTACTCTATTACTGAATAATCCCGCAATCTGCTTAAATTATCTTTCTTGTAGTAGAATAGTAATAATCACATTTTTGTTTTTTATACAAATCGTAGCCGGCATAAACTCTCTACAGCCTGGATTTGTTTGTCTTGCTAAGATATGTGTTATCATTGTCTAAAGTGAGCGGCACATCCAGTTATTTATGAGAAAGTATTAGCAAAATATTTTAAGGAAAATATAGAAAAACACATGGAAAGGAGATAAAGAGAGCAAAGGTGATTTGATTCTAAAACCTAACACTCTTCCTGCTAGAAGTTCAACCTCATGTCATATATTCCTATGTTGTCTTTACCCTCTGTGTATGCCAGCATTCTCCTTGGACGTACATTGGGGATGGAGTGCAGACAGGGTAGGGAGACCTGAATGAATTTTACAAATTAGCTTTGACATTGAATTTAATTAGTAACTTAGTAATTAAGAAGGGACTTCTGGAGTAAAACTGCTCAAAGTTTTATCAAGTTATTTGACAAATGAGAGTTTTCTTAATCTATCCATGACAAAATTAATTCTTGAATTATAAGAAAAATTGCTTTTAATGTATAAGTTTATATTATAAAATTAAGTGAGATTACAGAATATATACATTTAAAGAACTTAGAATAGTAAAAACCAAGGAGGCATTGATATATTTTCAAGCAGAAAAATAAATATGATATACATTTGTAGACATTGAAATAGTTTTAAATTGAAATTTAAGTAGGTGAAATAAAGAATCAATGCAACATTCATGCAAATTAAGATTATGACACTTAATCATTTTTGAATCAGCCATTCCACGTGGGTGACTTTCTTGGTAAGAAGTTTTTGTGCCCTCATCTGCTGCTTCCTACTGGGCACAGGAGCAGGAACTTTGCTCTGTACAAAAGTGCATTGAGAACTTTGATGAGAACATTTGGCATGTGAAGAGACATCCCGACCACTACAATACATGCCCACCTCAGGCTCCTTTATTGTTAAACAGTCAAGCTTTATTTACCAGTATCAATATTGTAAAAAATTAATCTGTACTTATGTGCAATTCTTAAGGACACAACAAAGAATGGTACATCTGCTTTCACAGATTTTGTGAAGTTAAAATGTTTTTAAGCAATAATCATGGAAGTATGTTAAGGGAAACATTAACTAGCTTAGTAATTGTTGGGTTTTCAAATGAGCCACATTTGTAGAAAGTAATAAATTTAGCATATTTCTGCCCTTGGCGATTAAATTAATAGTGTAGTTTAATATAAATGCTTCTTGACTACAATTCAGTTTCATCATTTAAGATGTAAAATATTAAACTCTGTAGACTAAAGAAAAGCTATGGGGAAAATTGTTCATGATATATTTCCATGATTAATAATATATTTCCTTTAAATAAGTTATTATCAATTTTCCCAAGTACAGTATAAGTATTTACGTTTGTGGTGTTAAAAACCTCATAATTCTGCATTTTTCAAAATTACACATTAACTTAATAAATTCATAAAAAGGTTGTACCTCTGAGCAATTCCTTGCATTTCTTAAGTACTTGAAATTTTTTCATAATTTTTGCAGATAGCATCAACATTTGTTTTTTCAACTGTAGAAACAACAGATCCGGAAAAATAAAAAATAGGACACAACATTAGTCCATGGCATAATTGCAGTTATGCCTCAGTTTATAGTGTCATATGTACCTGTGTGTCTCCAGGGATCTTTGTTAGGGTTAGTCTTGTCTCATATTTAACCGGATCCTTGAATTTCTTTACACACCTACAAGCCTTGCTGCTAGATACTCTCTAATTGTCTAATAGAGACAGTGCTTGATTCCTGAACATAATACTGTTTATCACCTAATATTAATCTGCATCTAAAGCAGTAAGGCTGCATTTTCTTTTCAACTGCTACACTAGGTTGCTAAACTATGGGCTTGCTAATCTTTTTTTTTTCTCAAATAATACTATTTTGTTTACCGTTTTGTTTACATTTCTCCTCGAATCTCAACAAATTTCAGTTTCCATATTGTTTAGGATATATAACACAGGTCATGAGGAGCTGCAAATGTGACTTAAATATTCTGAAATATCAGGGCTTTTTTTTTTCCACTGTTGTTACTATTTCCCATCCCCCTCCACTTTTTTCTCTCCCTGTTTTCCTTTTTCATCGTTGTCCCCATATTATTAAACTGTTATAAGTTTAGCATTCTGATGTTTAAATGTACCATGGCATCAATAGGCAAAAGTATAAAATCTAGCATCATACTGTCAAGGAATACTTAACTTTTATGGGAAGTCCTCTTTCTTTTTTTCGAGATTAGAAATACACATAATATTGTCTACATCATGTCCAATAAAAAAGTACTGTTTTTGTCTAAGTTATGTTTT
Source organism: Ochotona curzoniae (assembly GCF_017591425.1). Lineage (NCBI taxonomy): Eukaryota > Metazoa > Chordata > Mammalia > Lagomorpha > Ochotonidae > Ochotona > Ochotona curzoniae. The sequence goes on along the minus strand of NW_024466502.1, from coordinate 32,839,858 downwards.
TTTTCTCTGTTAACTGCTTACAATGACTCTTGTTGTAAATATAGAAATAAATACATAGAAATCGATTTAAAAATATTTTTAAAACATCTATTGAGTGTGTCTACTTAGAGAGACAAAAGGAAGCAAAACTTTTTATTCATTTTTTGCTTTCTTATCTGCTCCTTAAAAAGTGCATATGGAATATATGCTACTGAAACAGTCCAAGATTTAATGAGTCTTTAAAAAGCTGGAAATCAAGGGAACTATTTTGAAACTGATACTCTTCTTTATTTTAAAAATAATCTTGGGTTTTGCTACTATAAATTTGATTTTACTCTCTCCCTGTTTCTTAGTCTGTATTTCCAAATCCAAAGATTTAATTGCTAATTCTGATTCACTTGTAATGTCTTTTTATAGATAACTGAAGAGTATCTTTAAAATGAGAACACAGTTTTGGACAAAAGACACTTTTTGAAAAAATTGTAGTGAAAACGTTCATATTTAGTTTCACTGCTTGACCTAAATGAATTTATTATATGGGCAACAAGTGGGGAAACAATATTTCAAAGTCTGTGTTTTAATATACTGTTGTGAATGTGTGGCATATTCAAACTCTAAATAGATAATGCTTGTTGATCGTCCTTAAATTACATTCCAAAATCCATAAGTCAGATATACACTAAGCAGCAAAAACAAGAAATGATGGTTTTTATCTTTTTAAAATGAAATTTGTAGTATATATTTCCAGAACAAGTGAGATGTGCTATACTTGAATGAATGTATACTAATCCATATGCAAAGTGTGTTTCCACTGCTTTACTCAAAACTAGATAATTTGAATAAGACTGTCAAAATCTTTGCAATGAGATTACTGCTGGTCTGACAAACAGCCTTCAAAAATCTGAAAAAAAAAACCAGGATGAAACAAATCTATTTCAGTTAGAACGATTATTTTTCAGAATATTTAAGCAGAATCTTTGGAAATAAAAATGATGAAATTGAAGGATTATCTTGGACCAAGTGTTTAAATAAAGAAAAGTATCACTTGTGAAACCTCTAAGTTACACAATATTCCAAACTCAACACTGGGTGGCAATCTCTACCTGTTTTTTGCATTTATTTTAGATTTCAATTTTTCATCAATCCAAAACTAAAAAAAAAAGAGAAAATGAACTTTCTTGTCTTCAAGGTTATTTGTGGGTACTAGGACATTAAGAAGAATTTCTCCGTTTAGAAGTACTTTTCTGTCTTTGTTTTGCATGCATTGTAGAGTATGTCCCTAAAATACTACTCAAGCCATTAATAATCCTAGCAAGGAGAAATACGCTACAGAGAATTCAGTAACTCCAGAGAACAATAGATAAGAATCTTCCAAGAACTCAAAAAAGCATAATATGTAATAACATGAAAAAACTGGGATAATTTCTCTTAGAAATGGGGTGTTACAGTATGGCAAAATACTGTTACCTTGCGCATCAACATCATTGTGCTGATCTGTTTTTAACTTCAATGAAGGTTCGGAACTATAGACTGGAACAAATCACATTAAAAATTAAAAAGATATTGACCTAAACCGTCAATAACAAATGAGGTTTTTTACTTTATTCTAATTAGACTTCCATGACCAATACCAACATTCAGATGTAGGACTGACCTTGGGCCAAAGTTTTGAGAGAAGTTGGAACTTAGCAATACTTTTTCATTTCAAGTGTCACTTCCAACTTTAAATAGGAACCTAAAAGTACTCAGTGGCTTTGCAGGAGACTACTGGAATGCATTAGATTCGTTATTTTGGCTTTCTGCTGAGTAATTCCCATGGTTTATATCAAAAGAATTCAATAGCAATGATATAAGTACTTCCTGAGAGCATTTCAAAGAATGACTAATGCTATCCAGTGAGACTTTCAGAATTTCTCCATGGGGACCCTGGTTAGAAAGATTCCAACTGCTTATCACCCATAGCATCTGTGTTTCATAATAGTGTAGGTTTAGTTAGAAAACAGACAAGCAAATAGACAAACAAAAACACTGGGTTCAATGTTATTTCTATATTGTGTCCTCTAAACGACTTTAATAATATTTTGGCTTGAAAGGGTTTTCTGTCATTTTTACTATTATTACATGAGAAATAAACACAGAAAGGAGACAGAGTTTCCATTCCCTGATTGACATAAAATTTTCCACTGTGGCCAGGGCTGGACTGGGACACAATTCACGACTTAAAGGCTTAATTCATTTCTTTCCTGTCAATGGCAGAAGTCCAATGGCTTGAACCATTTCAACTGTCTCCTGGGCCTATATTTTTAAGTGTTATGAATTTGTTTATTTAGTGGGAAGAGTGACAGAAGAGAGAGAGAGGAGAAAGAAATGTTTCATCTGCTGATTTGCTACTTAAATGGTTAGAATATCCAAATCTTAGTTGGACAGAAACCAGGAGACTGGGTTCTATGTCAGTCTCTAATAAGTTGGAAGAACCCTAAGTATTTCCATTACCTTCCATTTCCTTTTCAGGCACATTAATAGGAAGCCGAAATGGAAGCAGAGCAGCTGGGGTTCAGACCAACACAGAGACCAACAGGGATGCACATTTTGCAAGGAGTTTTTTAACCTGCTATAAAACCTCCCCTGCCTCTGAGAGATTAAAACAGGAAGCTGGCATCAAGAACCAAACTAGAAATTGAATCTAGTGTTCCATTTTGAATTTGGGGTATCCAAATCAGCGTGCTACTTACCTATTCCTGCATTTAGTTTTTTTAGTGTAATATTTAACATACTGTAGTAGTTAATTCCATTCCTTGAAATGTGGGCAGGAGGGAGATAACCACTTGAAAAAGGAGATGCTTTCAAACCTGTGTGCCAAAAGTATAGTAATATGCTATTAGTGAAAAGTCAAACAAAAGGTTTTCAGGTGGATGGATGAAAAGGAATCTATGACTACAATAAATCTGCCATTCAGTGAACATATTGCACCTCATTAGAAACACGATAGAGTGAAATTTCCTACACTGAGTAAAAATATTTCCTAAGTGGACAGAAAGCGAGGAAAGAAGGACAGAAGGAAGGAAGGAAGGAGAAAAAAGAAGAAAGAATATTCACTTAATCCAAATCTAAATTTAATACTTTGGAGATACTGCAAGCATGATTTTTAAGATATACAAATCTATGAAAATACTTATATGAAATATATATGTATGAAACAAATATACTCATAGTAGCTAATTTTTTTATATCAAGGCCTTTTAAAATTTTCTCTAGCACCCTTAATTTCCAACAAATGTTGTTATTGGATGTTCAAAAAAAAAGACACAGTCAGTCTGTCAGGAAATAAATGATTCAGTGTTTATCCTAAGCTTTGGGAAACAGACTGGTCCCATGAAGCAAATCCCTGCTCCTAAAACCTTCAATATCTTTCTAACAGGTAATGGATCCGTCGTTACAGGAAATTAAGAATGAGGAAGAATAGCCCATCTTCCTTTGGGAGAAACAACAAAATACAGCCTTTACTCAGGTAAGAGTTGCCATGGATGAATCCTCTTTGCTCCCGTTGCTAAACCCCATCTTTCAAAGCAGGCCAATGTTTGACATGCAGCCAGCCACCTACACTGCCTATGATTCAAGAATGGTGTTGAATCAGTCAAATGGGATATGCTCAAAAACATAGTATGCTTCTCAAATGAGGGCAGACAACCGCAGGAACAAATTCAAGAGGGCTGAATTGCTGGTTCATTATTGGTTTATGGAAATCTTGGCCATGGTCTCAGCTTGCCCCATATCTCCCATACTCTTCCCACTTCAATTTTGTCTCTAACAGAGTAAACCAATCAAACCCCTGTTAGTCATGAGTCCAAACTTCAGCACATTCAGCTGGACTTAATGACTAGACTTCGGAAGTGCACAAAATAGTCTTTTTCAAGGCCAACCTCAAATACCATAAGATTGAAAACAAGAGAATACCCCTAAGTTCTACACTCCTCTGCAAGCTCAAAGAAAATAAGAAGATGGCCCTTTACCCATTTTAGCACCAGAAGATTGTTTTTTCCTGTTTGTTTTGTTTTCTCTTGATGGGGGACCGTTAAAGAGCCCACATGGACATTCGTCTGTATCTTTAAGGAGTGAAGAAAATGAGAGTGTTTGTGCAGTGGAATGAGGAAGCAAACCTTGTGAATAGCATTTATGTATATATCAAGTCTTTCCCTGGTTCAGTAACTTGGTGGCATTGAATCTAACTACCTATGATAGAAGAGTTTAAGGGAAACATTCCACCCTACACCAAGGAGGCCATTAGATCCATTGCATTTGTAATTGTTCAACTTCAACTAGATCCACCCCCACCCCGTGTATGAATTGCCATTTTCCTGAATTCTTGAATGCTTGAAAATTCTTGAAAATGTGTCATATATTAATTTAAATATGGAATACCTGGTTTTCCTTTTTTGAGTACAATTTGACTTTGTTTAGACACCCACTTGGCTGATACTGAGATCTGATTTTCTAAATCTTACTCAGAGTCCTCTCGGTTAAGCATACACAATTTTGAGAATACTTTAACTCTTGGTGACTCTTCTCAATGTCTCATGTGTTTTAGATGTTTCCCTGTGGACTTATGGGGGCAGGAGCTCCTCTGGGCTCTGCCTGAACAAAGGGAAATGTTTCAGCTACTGCTTTCTGATGGTTACTTCCTGGCGTGGGATAAATATCCTCTCATGCATGAACAGATTATAATGCAGCTAAAGGCTCAGGGGAAACTCCCAGAAGAGTTCTGGAGCTATATTTTTTGTATGGTTCAGTACTCTAACCCACATATTCTTACTTTGTTCCTCTTCCTGAACTCTGATCTTTGTCTCCATAATGTGACGTGAAAGTGGGGTCTGTTGGAACAATTTTACTCTGTGTGTTGACCTGGAAACTGATTGTAGGCAAGAAAAGCTAATGCAACTTTAGAGGTTATTGCATTTGATCCCCTACTCTCCATGTTCACAGAAGTTCATTGTCTGTTTAGAAAGTGAAAACTTTGACTCATAGGCATTATTTTTTTTTTTTTACTTATTTTCCTAACTGCTTAAAATATGAAGGGAAATCTAGCCCCTGTTGTTTGATTGCAACAGAAAGTAATCAGAAAGGTTGTGCTTGTCTCTTCCTTTGTATTAATATTCATGTTTATATACAGGAAGATTTCAGTTCATTCCAATATCTGTAACACAGTAAATTAAAAAAATATATGTATTATTAACTACAACCCAAAGTAAATTGTGACTATGGCAATACATAAAACATGTGACATCATCATATCTGGATAGTGGTGATATTCAAAATATGCAGAAACTGGACACGTATTTTTCTTTTTTATGTATAGTCTAAAATGCCAAGAGACAAATAAAGAGGAAGACACACACTGGAAAAAGGAGAGAGAGAGAGAGATGGGGTGGGGGGCGCTTCTTATATTCTGGTTCAGTCTGCAACAAATTTAAATGGGACAAATCTGAATTGAGGACTGGAAATTCAGATCAGATCGGATAGGTTATGATATTTACTGTTAAATATTAGCATAATTCTGACAATGTACATCACTTTTAGGTACATATAACAAAATGCTGATATAGAACAGTTAACTTATTAATTGCGTGATGCTAATTTCTTTGCTTTTTAGTCAATATACATGGTGCTAGTTGTGTATTTTCATATAATGCCTTTTTATATTGTACTATTAAAAGTGTAAGATCTGAGATTATCAGTGATCTTGCTACCCTGTGTTTCACTAATTTTGGGATTGTTATGATTTTCATGATGAAAATAATGTCATTCTAACAAGTCAGCAAGCAAAGTATATTTTTATACTGAAAAATGCAGTCTTACAAGTTATTTTAGAATGTAATTTCTGTGACAAGCAACATTCATAATTCTGAATCATTTCTTAGAGAAAGATGGACTATTATGAAATTATTGAATTTTAGTGTACAACTTTCTAAGAATTATCTCAGCCTTGTGAAACAGTCCACACGAAACTGCAATCTCAAATAATGGCAGAAATATACAATCCTGACTTCATTAAGCCTTACCTCATGCTAAAATATATGATTGATTGACATGTAATATAGAAGATTTTGAGCCCTGTGTGGTGGCCTAGTGGCTAAATCCTTGCCTTGAATGCCCCAGGATCCCATATGGGCACCAATTCTAATCCTGGCAGCCTCATTTCCCATCCAGTTTCCTGCTTGCGGCTTGGGAAAGCAGTTGAGGACCGCCCGAAGCCTTGGGACCCTGCACCTGCATGGGAGACCAAGAAGAAGTTCCTGACTCCTGGCTTCGGATATGCTCAATTTTGGCCGCTGTGGTCACTTGGGGAGTGAATCAGTGGAAGGAAGATCTTCCTCTCTGTCTCTCCTTCTCTCTGTATATCTGATGTTGCAATAAAAGTAAATAAATCTTAAAAAAAAAATTGGGTCAGAAAATTATGCTTGATTCTTATCTATTACTTTAGATAATCTTGTTTATGTGTCTTTATATTTAGTCAAATATAAAATGACAGAGTAAAACAGAGACAGAGGACACACTGACAGATAGAGATCTTCTCAGTCAGTGGCCCGCTCCCCAAATTCCCACAACAGGCAGGTCTGGGTCAGGCCAAAAGCAGTAGCAAGAATCCTCACCCTGATCTCCCATATCAGCAGTAGTGATCCAACCATTTGACATTTTCTCTTGCCTTTTACGAACAATAGCTGAAAGCTAAATAAGTAACAGAGCAGCTTGGGCTTGATTGGATCATCCAACAAGTCATGCTGGTATCCACGTTGTGGATTAACCCTTGTGCCAGAACGTCAATCACCTTTCTCCTACTGGGAAACTTTTTCTTTAACAAAATAATTTTGTTTTTATATCAATGTATTATGCTTATTAAAAAAATATTAATTTGTTTTTATCTGGTTGAAAGGCCAAGATCGAAGTGATTGTCTTCCATCTACTGATTCGCTCCCCAGATGGCCAAAAATTTTGGATTATGTCAGGCTGAAGGTTAGATCACAACATTCTGTTCATTTCTACTGCATGGTGATAGTGGCTCAAGCAAGAGCTGTCATCCAGCTTCCCAGGATGCATTAGCAGTAAGCTGGAATGGAAGTGAAGCAGCCAGGACTCACTTAACTCACTATACCTTGGTGCTCCTATCATGGATATTAATAAAGATCTACATCTCCATGGAAGAAGTTTCCCACTGTACACTAATGCTCTTTGAAGTATATTTCAAATTGTGCTATGTGTTTCCTTGTAACTTTGCCTCAAAAACAAGATCTTGATATAACATCATATGCAAACAACCCTTAATGGTTTGTCACAACAAAGAGGAAAAACTGAAATTTGTTACCAACAGTCACGTCTTTAAAAAATAAATGTTATCATATCATGTCATTTCTAACACAAAGATTGAAAATCTTACCATTAATAGATTCTTGATGTTGCAACAGATTTATTTGGTAAATTATAGATGAAATAATCATTTTCATTATTATGTTCCTGAACTATGTTAATGTATACAAGTCAATATGGGAAAAGGGATGAGAGTGAACATGAAAGCCAGAAAGACACTTACCGGACATAAGAATAAATATTAGTTCATCAATCTTTGTTTACGTATGGTTTGTCTTTTACTTTTTTGCCAACTCTTTTCTGTTTTGCACATTAATTTTCAGACAATGAAGATACATCAGTGCAACCCTTTAGGAATAGCTGCTTCTCACTTACATAGAGACTGTACATCAATTATAAGTAAAATCTTAAGAAGCCAAATCTATAAACAGTATTTTGTAGTCAGTAAATAAAACTATTGGTCAATATAAATAAATATGACGTTTATTAATTTTTACTGGTTTCTCTAAGTACCATTTTATGTTCTTAAATTCGTTATTTTGCAAATGAATGTTAAAACTTTGTGCTAAGAAAGTGGATTATCAGCAGATTTATTGGCTCAATTTCAAAGGATCAACAGGATATCACTTTCTGGCTTATTTGAACTATAATTAAGGAAGTACATCTAAACCTAGGGTACTGAAACAAAATTTCATGAGACGCATATATCCCTCCAAAACAAATTTAATTTAATTTAATTACATTCAGAAGGCGAATACATGAAATTTGTACATTTTTAATCAATATTTCCACTTGAAATATAAGCTTGCAAAGCACTAAAAAACTGTATGTTTGTTCGATGGGAACTAACTTGCACTGGCTGAACATGTAATTCATCATGGGTAAATTCTGCCAAGATGAATATTTTAAATTCATGAAAATAATAGGACAGAGCCTTTTAGATTTATGTCGTTACTAAGTCCCACCACCAGTGGATTAACTTGCTCTTTCCCATATCCTGTCAACGTTTATTCTGACTTCTGTATGATTGTCTTTCTAAATGAAGTTATGTGAAAGCTCTCTTCTTTGCATTTTTCCTGATGGCAAGTGATGGCAAGAATTGTTTCATATGTCTCTTGGCAATTTCTATTTTATCCTTTGAAAATCTTTCACTCATGTCCTTTGCCCATTTCTTAACTTGATTGTTTTGTTAATGTCTTGAGATCTTTATAGATTTTGGAAATTAATTCTTTATTAGTTTCATAATTTGCCCACATTCTTTCTTCCATTATGTCAGTTGTCTCTTCACTTTGTTGAATGTTTTCTTTGCAGTACAGAAGCAGGTGAGCTGCATATAATTTTATGTGTTCATTTTTATTTTTATTGACTATTTCTGAGGTAGACCTTGCATGCCTGCCTGCCTGTCTTCTTTCCTTCCTCCCTTCATTATTTGAAAGCCAGAGTGACAAAGCTTATGATTAGAGATCTGGTTCATCTGCTGTTTCACTCCCCAAATGATCACTAGAGTCAGGTTTGTGCTGGGCCAAAGCCAGGAGCCTGGGAGCTCATCCTGGTCTCCACAGATGATAAAGGCATTGGAGTTCAAGTTAACATCTGTCTCCTTTCCCAACACATTACTATATCAGAAAGTTGCAGTTCAACCCACCACATAAGGACACAAACCTCTTGCTTGCTCTTATTTGTTGGTTTTTATTGTGCAGATCATTTTCTTTTATTTTTAAAAATTTATTTATTTTTACCTGGAAAGCAGATTTATAGAGAGAAGGAGATGCAGAGAGAATGATCTTCTGCCTGCTGATTCACTCCCATAGTGTTTCCAGCAGCTGGAAAAGAGCCAATTGGAAGCCAGAAACCGGGAGCTACCTCTGGGTCTCCCACATAGTTGCAGAGTCCCCAACACTGCTCCTTTCCCGGGCCACAAGCATGGATCTGGATGGGAAATGGAGCAGTCAGGATAGGAACCAGTGTATATAAAGGATCTCAGGGGATTCAAGGTGAATATTTATTCACTATCACACCAGGCCTGCTCAGATGGGAGAGGCAGAGAGCTCCTGGCATCAGATTAGCTTAGTTCTGCCCATTGCAACAACCTGGAGAATGAACCAGTGGACAGATCTTTCTCTCTCTATCTCCTCTCTGTATATGTATTTTTCCATTAAAAAAGTATCCACAAAAGAACAGCAAAATACTTAAAAAATATTTTCAATTTTCCTTGTATTTTATTGGCAATTGAAAGATTTTTGAAGTACAACAGATTTCACAAAGATTTGTAATATTTGTTTGCAGGAAGTCCAATCTTTCTTAACAGTTAAGTGTAAGTCTATAGTATCAAATAGACATTTTCTTCAAGACTTGTACTGTTGCTTATTACTTTCTTTTTTACGCATCATTTTTTGCAAAAGTTAAACTCTGCCATTTCTACCTACTTAAATCCTTTTTATCTGTCAAGCTTCAGCTAACATGTCAGCTGCATTTTGCAGTCTCCATCCATCAAGAGTTAGTATAAATGCTTCCTACTCCCAACTTACATAATCTTCACAAACATGTATTATATTGCATGTCCCATAAGGAAAAGATTTTCATGTATCATAATCACTTGCAAAGTATAAAAGCTGTATGCTTTCTAAGGAGAAATATTACTCATTTTTTCACCTCCAAGAACTTAATACAACATTATATAGCCAGTAAATACTATGTACATACCAAGAATAGCATGAAGCTTTGCACGTCTCCAAAGCAATAAAACAAAGAATATATTTTTACAATGCATTTACTTTTAAAAAGATAGTTTATTGTTATAAATATACTTAAGCATGCAATTCTCTTTGTGATAGATTGATTACAATTACAACTACAATATTTCACCCATGGCTGCAACCTCGAACTGTATCTTCCTCATGCCCTGGATCACCTAACATTAATAGAATGGGTGATGGAGCTACACTCTACTCGTCTGTTATCTCCTGTCAGGCTTGAAGTTATAGCTCATACTATGCAAGCCAAGAGAAGCTAAAGATCATGTGATCTATTCTTTGGCATGTAAGAAGTCCAGTCCAACAAATTCATTTAACAGCCATCGCATGATTGGTAGCTGTGGCTGTCTCATACACAATAGTACTACTCTATTCTAATACCTCTTTAAAACATCATGAAGTCAATCATAAGCATCTTTTCATCTTTGAGACTCAAGAGCTATCTTGATGTCTCTAGAAAAATGAGGTAACCAGGTAATGTCAGATGCAAGTTTCTACTCATTATCTATAAATTAAGACATTACATAATAACTTGCAGACTATTCTAATGACAGAGGATTTCAGAATATTAAGTATAAGTTAAACTTTATAATATTTCTTAATATATCTGTAAATTGTAAAGAATAGTAGCTCATAGTATTACAAACAAATTAAATATTTGCCAACCATATCTTTTACTGTGTGCCTAACTTGCTCAGGATTTGGTAACTGTTATTACATATCATTACGTAGTTTCAAAATTGTTCCTCATAGATTTAAAACATTAGACCAACAGTCAAATACTTACCTGGACTGTTATGTTTGAAATTGCAATTGTTTAATTAGATACAGCTTGGTGATTTTTAGCTACAATGTTAGCTCCATGGAGTTAATTCATGCAAAGCTCTATTGGGAACACTATCCAAGAACATGATCTGGACTGTCCGTAGATTTAGCATTCTCAGATTTAGAGATGAATAAGGAAAGCCACTTCTTTTTCAGTTCAGGAAACTTAAGATAATTTGAAGATCACAACATGGAAGGATGTTGCCCATGTATATTGACAGTTAACAGTGAAATCTATGAAGAGAACTCAGGTGGCTTCTAAATATCCAATGTGTGATCCTTCAGCTGCATTTCTTTCATTTTATTTTCTCTCTTTGATCCCATATGGGCTCACAGTGCATTCCAGGCAAGGACTTTTGCGCTATGCCACCACGCCGGTCCCTCAATTACCTTTCTACTTTCTAACACAGCAAACAGAAAATGGTCAGTTATCATTATTACTAATCATACATGAACTATAATATCGACAGTATTAAAGAACATATTTCTATGCCAAAGTTGTATTTTTACCAAAAATCCATTGACCTGTACATCCATGTATGTTTTCTTAATATATATTTATACCATAATTCAATTAAACATTAAAAAAATATTTTTCTTTGAAATGTCAGAAAACAGAAACAAAAATAATTACTACATCATTTCTCTTATGTGAGACTGTCAAACATATAGAGAAAAGTATGGTCTCAGCTATGAAGGGTAAGGAGCAGGAGGGAATAAAGAAAAAATAAAAGTGTAAGAAATAAATGTAGTTTTGTTGAATGTATTCTAGAGTCTAGAGATTTATTGTACAAGATGAGAACTGTGATTAATACTTCTATTCTATTCTATTCTATTCTATTCTATTCTATTCTATTCTATTCTATTCTATTCTATTCTATATTACATACCAAAAATTTCCATGAAAGCTGATGCAATTTGATTAGCTGTAGTAACCAGTTGCTTAAACATGTGTGTTGATGCATCATGCTGTAAAATTTAAATATATAGTAGAACAAATTTTAAAAATAATAAGATGCTGTTAATTTAAATTTTTGAAAGTCAAGGTAGATTTTTAAAAATATTTTAACTTAGTTATCTGTCATTTAGGGCAGAAAAGAGAAGAGGGCCTAAGCAAGGACTCAGACACTCAATAAAGGTCACCATTGTGGTTGATGGGAACCCACTCAACTGATGGATCATTTTTGCCTGCCAAGGTCTGCATTAGCCACCAGCTATAGACAGTAGTGACAGGCATCACATCCAAATATTAAGATATGGAAGTTGGCATTGTAAATGGCAGGCCATGCCCACTCCTTTAGCTAGAAATATAGTTTTTTCAATTGAAAGCTACACATCCTGTAAAATACCATCCTGGGCAATGAGAGGTTCAGAGAAGAAGCTTGGTGTTTGACATGATCTTGTTACCTTGCTGCGACTGCCATTCCTTACCTATATTCATTTTTTCCAGTTTCCTTCAATATATAGCTATTTTTTTAAATTCAATGTTTGAAGTTTCAACTCTACACCCTGATTGTCGCCACAAAGAGCTAACATCCACCTACCCAGATCGCCAGTACTGTACCTGGAGGTTGTCCTCTCTGACATTAATCTGATGAAGATTAAATAGCGAAAGTACAGCTGCTTCAATATGAATCTTGTGAGTTTCAGGACCCTGATGGACAAGCTTGGGCAAGAGAGCTTCCCGAAGAAGAGTCAGGACGGGTAAAACGGAATCTTGAAAATTTTGAATAATGCATGTCATTATGCAAAACAGAATTAATCAGAGTATTAAACATATGATAAGAAAGACAGGTTTTAATACATTGCTATGACTTTTTTCAGAATCAGGAAAGTCTCTTTTCTTTTTAATGTCTGCTGCCTTTTAATATGCGATGGAATTTTTCAGAATTTTGGGAGTAACTTTTCAAATATGCCTTTTTTGTTAACCTTATATTTCCCTTCAGCTCAAAAACCTTGTGCTTCAGAACAAGAGTTCAAAATAAATAAATGCTTCAGTATGGCAGCTCACATTATCATGGGCAGATTGCCTCACAGGTTGAAGTAATAAACTTCTGATCCAGCACGTTGACTTTAGATTGCAGTGTCCAGTGATTGCATAACTATGGTGACTTGGCAGTTTTCTTAAGGGGAGTTTGATTTCAGACCTCAGTTTAATATTTCCTTATGGCCAGAGCAAACTTATCAACAGCTTTTCCATGCAAAATATGGTAGATTTTTCTAAGTTTGACTATGCAATTCAAATAAGAAAGAACTGAAAATTCTCCAATGAGAAATTTAAGTGATTAGTTCAAATTATTAGAATATCTCTATCTAAATTTGCATATGTGCATAGATATCTATGTCCATGTCAAGTACAGTTAGCTATTGGATCTAAGTAGGTCATATTAAAAGGGTAATTAATGCATAATTTGTAAATGTGATCATAATTTACACATGAGAGAATGCTGATGTAAAGCATATCTATCATATAGAGATTAATGTCTTGTTTTCTGATGGATAAATTTCAATCATTAACCCTGTTAGAAGAAAATTTCTAAGACAACTTTCTAAATTTCTCCCTGAAATGGAAAAATTACATTGAAAGCTATTCTTAAAGCTACTTTAATGAAGAAAACCCAGAATTTTAAAAATGATTTTTAAAAGTTTACTTATTCATTTGAAAGGGACATCAACAGAGAGAAATATAGAAAGAGAACTAAAGAGGGATTTCCCACATGCTGCCACATGCCAGGAGCCAGAGCTAGCACCTGATCTCCCCACAGCGGAGAATGGCCAAGGCCCAGTCACTGTGGATATTTGCAAGTGAGCCAGTGCATGTGAGCTTTCTTTCTGTCCATCCACTTTATCTGCCTCTCAACTAAATAACTTTATTCACACATATGTCCTTCACATTAATTCTGACTTAAATAATCTAATAAAACTTTTGAATATATGAAAATGGATAGCTGATGGTAAAGGTATTGTAATGTTGCACATTATATCTGTCAAATCAGAAATGATGACGGCAAATTGTGCTTTAGAGAGTATCAAATGCATTTTGCTGTTTGATTTAAAAGTGCATGTTTTTCAAAATTTCCCAAGTAGATTATTCAGAATATATATTCACATATATCAATCAGGTAAGAGAAAAGTGGTTGCCTAGTTTTTTTTTTTTATGTACAGAATACTGTCTAGATAGATTTTCACATTTATCAAGCACAAAAATTTACAGTTACACATTTATCAGTACAACTTAAAAATGCCCAAATTTTCAGCCTTGTCTACGTGACACAAATGCAGCAGTTCTGGGAATACCTAATCAATTGGCACAATAAATCTGTGGATATGGTGTTTTCTGAAGAAGAAAAATAACTTTCCAAAAAAAAAAAAAGGAAACAAAAGCAGAAAAAAGTCTTGAGGGATGAATGCACTATCAGCATTTAGGCTAGACTATAAAGGGAAGAGTAATTGCAAACCTGTGTTGCTACTCAATTGTGCAAACTCTATACTCACCAAGAATTCTACTTTTTACATTTCTTATCAATAAATTCACATATGTGTTTTATTATTTGTTTAACTTATTCGAATAACAGAAGGCCAGCCACAGAGAGAGGCAAAGACAGAGCATTTCCATCACTGATTGACTCCATGAGTACCTGTAACAGCTGGCTGGTCAGGCTGAGGCTGGGCGCTGGGAACTCCCCAGGACCTTCTGACCTAGTGAAAGGTTTGAGTACCTGTACCGACTATGGCTCACCAAGGCTGAGGCTGGGCACTGGGGATCCCCTCAGGAACTCCCAACTTGATGAAGGAGGTGAAAACACATAAACCGTTACCTACTGTAGCCTAAGACTGTGCATCCAACTGAATTAAGACCGGAGCCAGGACTCAAACCCAGACACTCCAATACAGACACAGGCTTTCCAATCAACATTTATTCAGTATATTGACCATGAAGTATACATTTTATGTTGAAAATATAGCAAGAGGATAAAGCATATTAATTCAATACTTTCAAAATTCTTGTTCCATTCAATATCAATTCTGTGATACTTCAAAATAATGCATATTCCAACATACAAATTATTAAGAGATATATCATTGTAATGAAATAAAATATATTAATACTTATTATAAATAAAATTAATTACAAAATGTATAAAACAAAACTCAATCATACATATGTATACATAAATGAGATTTTATTGAAAATATACACTCTACATAAAACAACAATAAAGAAAAGAAAAAATAATGTTTACCATTGCTAAATAAAGTAGGCATACTTATGGAAAGCAGAAAATGTTTTTCATCATAATCAATGAAACAGGAATAGTTTAAAAACACAAAAGCACAAAAACAAGTCACCAATATTCTATTAACATTTTAATATACTTTTTTCTCACCAAAACACTTCCGATTTCCATCTTACATTATCTCCTCAATTAATGGTGAGTCTAGGATAGGCTCCTTGAACTGAATTTCTTTACAATAGCTCCTTAATTATAGTTTCCCATAATATGTTACATTTGATAAATTATTTTAATGTCACTCACCTAAATACAAAATGAGGTGTGTATAGGCAATCAGTTACAGACATTAATATTCAAAGCCGGGCCCTTCCTGGTGGCCTAGCTGCTCAAGTCCTCACCTTAAAAATGCTAGGATCCCATGTTGGCACCGGTTTTAATCCTGGCAGCTCTGCTTCCCATCCAGCTCCCTACTTGTGGTCTCAGAGAGCTGTTGAGGACGGCCCAAAGCTTTGGGACCGTGCAGCTGCGTGAGAGACCCAGAGAAGCTGCTGGATCCTGGTTTCAGATCAGCAATCACTTGGGGAATGAATAATTGAACTGAAGCTCTTGCTCTCTGTCTCTCCTCCTCTCTGTATATCTGATTTTGCAATAAAAAAATTTTTTTATATCTTTAAAAAACTCAAAATGGATGAAATGGAAAGACACTGAGTAGAATCTCATCCACATCGATTTTGTATTTCATACAGGTAAGTTTTAGAAGCTCCTTTATATGCTATACAATAAGTTAAAAACTATGACTTTTAGCCCTTCCTTCAATTTATGTTTTTACTTCGGTCTGCTTAGTCATCCAGCCTGTGAATGATTTGCATCATGCAATCTGTTTACCAAAATTCACAATGGATTGTGGAATGCAGAAACCTCTCTCAAAAAGTTCAGGATGAAAAAAGTTTAGTATTGAACATCTCTATTTGATCATTTTGTCAGCCCTTTTGTTTGAATAGGAACTCTACCATAATAATTGTCAAAAATTATAAGAAACCTTATGAATTTTTGCAAATATTTCCACTATCAAATTCAACCAAAATCACAGCAACAGATCCATTTAAGGAAATATAGTCTTAAATTTCCATGCATCTATATATTTTTTAATAGAGTCTTAACATTTGAGAAGATATATCAACCACATATGTGATGTTTGAGAGGGCAGGTGAAACACAAACTTTTTCCATCAGCAGCTGCTTAACACACCAATGTTTATCTTTGTGGGATTGGAACAAAATATTTTGTATCCACGTTTGTAATGGCATAACTTTCTCCTTTTGTGTTCTGCTTTGACTTTCCTGAGAAGCTACTCATTACTTTGTTCTATTGGAACTTTCAAATGAGCAATCATTTGCTCTTTATTTTTATTTTGTTCTTTTCACTTATTTGTGTTTCACACATTTTTACCACAGGAACATGAGTAAGTTAAGTAATTCTATGAGTAATCTGTTTAGAAATTTCCTTAGCTTTCATATGTACTTTATCGGATAGTTTTCTAACTTCCCATGCCACATAATGACACCCTTTTAAAATTTTCTGACACTACATCACCTGCATCTTCAAGACTTCAAACTTCTGGACGTCTTCACTACTTACTGCCCTATTCAAAAGCTGTTGTGTTGTGATAATATCATATTCTCAGCTACCCAAATATTTACCAGGTATATGTGTTGTCAGTTATATTTCATGCTAAAACCTGGCAGCTTAAAGCATATCAATACTAATTAGTTTCCAAAGCTTGCTAAGATATCAAAATGTAATGTATAAATAATACACTTTTTTCAATCCATTACCTTGAAATGTAGCATAATATGGAAATACACAAGTATAGAGATGTTAGGAATTGAGGACGGTGTATCACTCCTTTTGATACCATAGAAAGAAAAGAAAACTGAATGGGATATGTAGATCGTCCTAAAGAAATTTTCTAAAGGAAAATTCTAAAAATAATCGCACTAACAAATCCATATAAAATTTGTCTTGTGATATAATGCTATTGATTTTGAACAAAATGATAAGGACATGGTACTTGTAATAATAATGACATTAATTGATGCTGATAAAAGTGCACTTGTTATATCGGATCGATTACGTCTGCTTCAAGTGTTAGTCAAATATACCCTGGAATAGATATGTGAATTCTTTCTCGAGTTACCTGTATGCTCAAACATACTCATTGAAATCTCAGCAGATTTTTTTTTATGAACGTCAAACACTGATTCAAAATTCTATGTTGGAAAAGATTCTAGAAAATCCAAATTGCATTTAGAAATCAGAAAAAAAATTCCAGGATTAATATCAGCAATGAGGTATGTTCTTACAAATGTTTGTAAATTTATTCATCACATGAGCATTTAGAATATATGTTTGTAATCACCGGTATAAATTAATTTCAGCCACTTTTTAGGGCTAAGAATGTAATTTGCCAAATGCCTAAAATCAGTATTCTTCTCATATAGCAAACACCCTGTATTTCCTGTCTTCTAACAGAATTTTTGTTGTCTTTGCTTTTTTAAAGCATTCAATCATTTTACAAACTGATACATTACACTAAAGTGTTTAAAACACACTCTAGAAATCTAGTTAGTGAGATTTAACACAGAATATATAGCATTTGATGAAAAGCTTTATTTTTGTGTGGCTAATGTACATTCCCTAAAAGCACTACCATTTATCTTTCTGAAACTTACACAAATCCATTAAAAAAAAAAAAAAGATTAACTCTCACGGTGTAAATTTTAGAAAAATGGAACCAATAAAACTTAATCTTTTCCCAAGGGATAACACAATGATGGAAAAAAAAAATCAAGATGGTGGATTAGAATGAGAACACGTTTAAACAGAGGATGGTTAGCCATGGTGAAGCAGAGAGGGCACATTCCAGGATACAGCACAGGAAAGGCCTACAGCAGAGGGTCACTTGAAGATTGGTGGGCACAGGGAAGCGGTGGAGACAATGAAGTGGTTTACAGGGAGCAGATATCCCAGAGTCAATCGTTGAGTAGTGATCTGAGCTCCACTGGCAGCCAGAGCTCCACCAGTATCCAAGTGGGAATGGGAGTTTGCCAGAAATCCAAGAGGGAAATCAGACATGAAAATGTCCAAAGTGCTAACTTGCTTGATTTCACCATGAGCAGAAGCAGAATGGCAGAGCCCAAGCAGGCAGGTACAAGAACAGGGTGCATTTCACAGCTCAGATCCCCATCAGTGCCACATTTGGAGCCTTTTTGTGTACTGAGGAGAATGCTGTGGGGCTGAGGAGGCAACAGTGAGCCGTGCATGCACTAAGCCAGGAGCAAGCTCATTCTAGTTCAGAATATTTCACTGGTCCCTCATAGAAAAGAATACCAACTTGGCATTCTACAGTCTCCACCAAAAATAGTTCTGGGTGGCCCCCAGACCTAATGACCAGCACAACCAGAGCCCCACCAGTGCCACATCAGGGGCTATTTTGTGTACAGAAGAAAAGGTGTGGGAAGGAAGGACTTAAAAAAAATAAAAGTAGGGTCCAAATGTTGTGAGAGAGAACCAATGTTTGGCTTAAAGCATTGTATTAGTTCCACAAGAAAAACTACTGACTTGACATCATACAGGTTCCACTAAAAATATTATGGGTGGCCTCCAGACCTAAGGACGAGCAGGCCCAGATCTCTACCAGATCCACAACAGTTGCCATCTTATATACTGAGAAAAAAGGCTGTGGGTCTGAAGCAACAGCATCAAATTGCTCATGTGCTGAGCCAGGAAAGAATTCACATTCAGGTCTTTGCATTGCACTAATTTTACAAGGAAAATAATACCGACTTGGCATCCTATGATTTCTCCCAAAATAAGTTTGGATGACCTGAATACATAACAACCAATGTTGCTGAAAGCTCAGTGATTTAGGAGAAACTGAAGAAAGCTAAAAAAAGTGTTCAAGAATTAAAGACATGGGCCTGGCGATGTGGCCTAGTCCTCACCTTGAACTCGCTGGAATCCTCCCGGCAGCTACACTTCCTATCCAGCTCCTTGCTTGTGGCCTGGGAAGGCAGTCGAGGATGGCCCAAGACTTTGGAATCCTGCACTCATGTGGAGACCCAGAGAAGTTCCTGGATCCTGGCTTCGGATCGGCATAGCATCGGACATTGCGCTCACTTGGAGAGTAAATCATTGGACGGAAGATCTTCCTCTCTGTACATCTGACTTTGTAATAAAAAATAAACAAATCTTAAAAAAAAAAGAATTAATGGGCACTATTAAAAAGTCATGTATGTAGTTTATGAGAGTAGCAGAAGGTAGAGAAAGAGAAGCTAGGCTTAGAAATGTGTTTAATAAAATAATAAAGGAAAGCATCCCTTATCTGTAGAAATAATTGGGAAACAAAATAAAAAAAGGGTTCCAATAGGTTTGATGAAAAATGAACTGTGCCATGACATATGAGAATTAAGCTGTATTCAGTTGAACAAAGAGAAAAGTTCCTTAAATATGCATGTGAAAAAATTAATTAACATATAGAGGAACCCCAATCAAACTCACAGCTGATCTTTCACTGGAAGTTCTACAGCCCAGAAGAGAATAGAGTGACACATTCCTGATTAAAAAGAAAAAGAAAAAGTCAGTCCAGAATCAGTCCAGAATAACTTATTCACCAAAGCTTTCTCTTGTCTTTGAAAATGAAAGGAAATCCTTCAATAGTAAAATAAATAGATAAATACATAAATACATGCATAAATAAATAAAAACTCAAAAATTCACCTCTTTCCATCCTTCCCTACAAATATTGCTTAAAGATGTTTTATTGACAGAGAAAAAGTACCAATATAAATTAAAGATGAATGTGGAGAACGTCCCAATAAAACAATGAAAGATGACTAAATCAAACATGAACAACCCATAGCTAAAATGACTGGACTATTTGTAGGGCAGGTTTAGATAAGATACAATCTTGAAGTTTTTCTTTATCATGGAAGAATTTTATTTCATTTTCAAAGACAAAGGAGAGCTTTGCAGAGTAAGTTATTCTGGGCTGAAATTTTTTCTCTTTTAGAATCTGAAATATCTCTCCATTCTCTTCTGGCCTGTAGTGTTTTCTCTGAAAGGTCAGCTGTGAATTTGATTGGGATTCCTCTATATGTCATTTGATTTTTTTCTCGTGCACATTTAAGGATTTTTTTCTTTTTGTTCAACTGAAGAGAGCTTGATTATCATGTGTCCAGTGAAGTTCATTTTTGGTCTACTCTGTTGGGAGTTCTGTAGCCCTCATGTATATTATTTTCCAATTCTTTGCTCAAATTAGGGAAGTTTTCCTTTATTATTTCATTGAATACACCTTTAATCCCAACTTCTCTCTGTACCTTCTGGAACTAGCATGACCCAGGGACAGAATAAAAAAAAAATCCTGTAATAAAATACGCAAAAGAAGTGGACAGACATTTCTCAAAAGAACAGGTTGAAATGACTAAAAGACATATGAAAAGATGATCAGGCTCCGTAGCCATAAGAGAGATACAAATGAAAACCACGTTGAGGTACCACCTAATTCCAGCAAGATTGGCCTACATTCAGAACTCAACTAACAACACCTGCTGGTGTGGATGTGGGGACAAAAGCACCCTCCTTCACTGCTGGTGGGAGTGTAGCCTAGTATAACCACTGTGGAAATCAGTATGGAGAGTGATTGGAAAATTGCAAATAAACCTGCCGTATGACCAGCTATCCTGCTCCTAGGAATATACCCAAAAGAAGTGAAATCAGCATTTGCGAAGGGTATCTGTAAACCTATATTTACAGCAGCACAATCTACAATAGCAAAGACATGGAAACAATCCAGATGTGTGTCCAGGCAAGAGTGGCTAAAGAAACTGTGGTACATCTGCTTCATGGAATATTATTCAGCTATTAAGAAGAATTAAATTATTCTATTTACAACCAGGTGGCCCCAATTAGCGACCATTATGCTCAGTGAAATGAGTCAATCAGAAAAGAACAAATACCATACATTCTTTGTTATATAAGAAAGCCAACATGGAAAGTGTAACTCCAATTGTACAATCCATATTGTTTTTTGGTTGTTTGTTTGCCTTTTTGGCTGTATTCCATGTGCTTTGATGTTTTTATTTCAGTTTAGTTCCTTCCAAATAATCTCTTTTCTCTTGTGCTCATGAATTATACAATGGCATCATTTTTCCCAAGAGACTTCTATGTTTCCTTTTTGTCACTCATGTGTTGGTTACTCAGCGGTGCATTATTTTTTCAAGGTGCTATAATTTGTTGTTGATGTTGTTGTTGTTATTGATGTGGCTGTCCTAACTCATACCATTTGTTGACCTTGTTTCATTGCTTCTCACATTTGATAATGTATAGTAATGCAGTACTAGAGTCTATCATATATAGACATGGGAGTACAATGGAACATGCATCCCTGCATCCAGACAAAAGATGGATTCCCTATGAAAATGTTGGACATGTATAAACAATGGGATGCTGGACTGTCTAACATTGTCTACACCAACAATGTTGAGGTACACTTAAATAAGACTGATAGAATTATGACTCCTTACGAAGGACTACACTATTGTAACAAAATGGGAAAATATGACAGGGGGTAGGAGTTTGGGGTGAATCACAGGCTATACAAAAATGTACCAAATAATTCAAAATTCAAAATAAAAATATTAAAATAATATTTTAAAAAGAAGAAAAATGTGAAAATGATAGTCTTACCCACCTTCCTGGAGCCCTTG
The DNA here is from genome assembly GCF_017591425.1 of Ochotona curzoniae. Lineage (NCBI taxonomy): Eukaryota > Metazoa > Chordata > Mammalia > Lagomorpha > Ochotonidae > Ochotona > Ochotona curzoniae. The sequence goes on along the minus strand of NW_024466502.1, from coordinate 32,817,940 downwards.
AACCTTTGTGCTCTAATTAATTATGCAAAGATTGTCAAAAAGAAAATTAAAAAAAAAAAAGACTGGGCTAAATTACTACCTATGGATATCAACTCTGAATGTAAATGGCTTAAACTCATCAAACAAGTACGAGATTAGCTGGCTGGGCCAATAAACAAACCCCATCTATCTGTTGTCTACAGGAGACATATCTTACTAACAAAGACATGTGGAAATTGAAAGTGAAAAGACAGAAAAAGCTATCCCAGGCTAAAGGAAAAGAAAAACAAGCTGGTGTTTCCATTCTTATATCAGATAATATAGACTTTGACATGAAAACCTTCAAAAGCAATGGAGAAGGACACCACATAGTGATGAAAGGTGATATTCAGCAAGAAGAGATCACTTTACTAGTTTCTTATGATGTTTTCTTTTTCATCTCTAACTTTACATGGATTTTCTCTTGTGATTCTCTTTGATAGCCTGGCTCAAAGCTTGTATTGGCCACTTCTTAAAAGTGGCTTTCTTTATGCAATTTGTAGTTTTTAGTTTTGATTCCATGTATTTCTGCTGTGATTTTTAAAAATGTCTTGCTTCCTGTTCTTTTTTTTTCTTTTTCTAAATAAATTCTTGAGATGAATTATTAGCTCATTTTTTGAGATATTTCAGGTTTTTTGTAGGCCCCTGATGTCATAAATATCCCTGTCAACAGTGTTTTTATTATATCTAATGGGTTTTGATGTTTATGTGTTTATCTGCATTTCTTTAAAAAAGTTTTTAATCATCTTATTAATTACTTCAATGACACATAGATCATACAGTAGCATCATTCTCTTCAAAAGGTTTTTAACTTTCTTTTTCATTTCTTCAACAATGCATTTGTCATTCAGTGGTGTGTTTTTTAACTTCATGTTATGACCTGATACTATCAATTTCTACAGAAAGCTAATGGGAAAACTCTGCTAGGAACTGTCCTTGGCAAAGACTTCTTGAAAAAGACCTCAGAAGCAGAGGAAATAAAAGCAAAAGAAATAACTATAATTACATCAAGCTAAGAAGTCTCTGTGCTTTAAAGGATATGCTCAATAAAGTGAAGTGGCAACAGAATGTCAGGGGATATATGAAAACCAGGCAATTGATAAAAAAACTGATACCCAGTATCTATAAAGTACTCAGAAAATTAAACACCAAAAGAAACAATACATTTCAGAAAAGGGAAAAGAATATGTACTAGTACATGGCAAACAAATATGTGAACTATTACTTGTGATCACAAACCATCAGAAAAATGCAAATGAAAACCACAATGAAGTATCCCTTCACCTCAGAATGATTATCATCCAATAATCAAAAAGCTAATGTAACCATTAGAGAACATATTAAGGGACTTACTTGGAAATCTGAAAATATATATGACACTTGACTCAGCCATTTTACTACTGGAAATGTACCCAAAAGAAATGAAATTAGCATGTGAAAGCTTCTCATACCCCCATGTCTATTGCAGCTCAATTCACAATAACTAGCCTATGTGATCAATGTAAACGTATGGGCTATCGCCTAGATGAAGAAAATGTGATATAAATAGGCAATGGAAAAACTATTCAGTAACACAAGCACACACACAAGAAAATTCTGTATTTTCCAACAAAATTTATGCAAATGGGAGACATTTTTTATTATTAAATAAGCCAGTCCTCAAAAAACACATACCACATGCTTTTTTCTGTTATGTGGTGGCTCAGATACAATAGAGAAAAAGCAAAGGAATGAAATAGACATCTTATGATTTGACTGATGGTTTTATTCCTTGTTTATTTTTTGTGGATATGTGTTTTTTATACTTCTTTCACTGCAGCTGCTAGTGCTTTAAATGTGATTATAAAGTGAATTGAAATTACATTTAAAAAAAACAGGAGGCATTGAGATTGAAAGAGGTAAAGATAGGAGAAAGAAAGTATAGTTATCTTCTAAAAGTTGGGTGTGCATGGCTTTATAATGTGGGCCACCCCCCACTGGCTTTTGAGGCTCACTAGCAAGGTACTGGAACAGAAGTGGAGTAGTGCAGACTTGAACTGGTAACCACTATCCGATGCCAGATTTTCATGTTGAAGTGGAATATCTGTGATTTGATCTGGTGCTGTAATGTGACACTGACATCAAAAGCAGGGGGCCTAAACTGGTGCATCACAAGTCATAATCCATTCATTAGAATGTGCATATTTTGAGGAAAGATTAGAAAATCATACTGTATCATATATGGATGTCAAGTTACTTTAAAGGTGTGTGCAGATATCAAGCTTATTAAGAATGAATTCTTTGACATAGCCATATGTGCACAATAATTGATTAAGTTAACATTGATGTTATGAATCTGATGATTTCAAAGAGTTTCCAAACTTTTGTTGAACCATGTGACCTTCTAGTGTTAAATGGCTGTCCAGAAAATTAGAAAAATTTTACCTAAGCAAATAAGAAATAGATTTAATCTTACACAAATATAAAATTTTAAATAATTATTAATTAATCAAAGATAATATTTCCATTGGCCAAGTGGCTGTTAAAGAATAAGATTACTACTAATACTGAAAAGGTAATATTAGTTTTTATTGGTCAGTGTCAAATTCATAATATATCAATTCCTTGGTAAAGCATATTTTTCTCTGCTATTTGAAGTGAATGCTATTATCTAATATTATTATTATGAATGTCCATAATATTTAATAACTTGCTTTTACTGTAGTGTTTGCTTTTCTAAATTCTGATACCCATCACTATGCTTTTTTTTCCTGTAAAGTTAATAATCTCTTCCTTCACAATTTACACAGTCTTCAAACTGACTTATCTTAGAAACTTTCGACTTTCTTGAATTTGGTTTTGGTGACTTTTCTGCTTGATTCAGGGAAGCTACACTTGATCCTCATCTAAATCTCTATTTACTTGTTTATCTTGATTTTTAGACTCAAGTAACTCACAGTGTAATTCACGGGTCACTACATCGACTTTGTGAGGAAAGCAATTTAAAATGTGTGTATTTTTGAAACTAGAGTTATTACATTGGGAACTAGTTTCTTGGAATTAGCCCTGGTGGTTTTTACGAACAGTAATATTTGCAAAAACACTTGCCTCTATAGTCTCTTAAATAGCTGAAGTACCAAGTCACTGAAAAGAAACTGCATTAACACTATAGGACTTCAAACTTCCTGAAAAAATAACTTTTCCACTGGACTAGATTTATCCAGCGTGACTAATTTACTGTCTCTTTAAAAGAAAAAAAAATTAAGAAATTCTTGTGATGTTGAGTCACTTCTTCACAGCATGGAATCTAAATTAGAACATAACAAACTGAAACAAAACAAAACAAAAACAAAACTATTAAAAACAAAAACAGGAAACTATTAAAATAAAACACAGTCCAAGACCAAATACTGCTGTGGCCCTACTTTTGAAACTATTTTCACACCACCTACTCGTTTCATCAAAAGAAACTTTAGATGGGATTGGCAACATGACACTCTGTGTAAAGACACTGCCTGTGAAACTGCATGCCACAAGGGCCTTGGTTCAAATTGCACCTGTTCCATCTGCTCCACTCTGAACCTGCTCTTTGCCAATATTCCTGGCAAGGCAGTGGAAGATGGCTCAATGCTTGGCCCTTGTAGCCACTTGGAAGACCCAGAAAAAACTCCTGGCTCCTGACTTTGGAGCAGCCCAGCTCTGGACGTTACAGCAGTTTGGGTAATGAATCAGAGACAGAAGTTCTCTCTCTTTCTCCTTCTGCTTCTCCCTGTACCTTTCTTTCACTCTGTTACTGTCTTTCATGAAAACACATAAATAAATTTAAAAGCAAAGAAAATACAGATTATTAGTCTGTAAAATATACAATGCTGAAGAATATAAATTTTGAAATCAATACAAATATATAGGACCATAAAATTAGAAAAACAATTATCCATAATAAGGGGATAGTAAACCAAAAGAAAGAGACTTAAAAATGACAGCAAGAAATGATAACCTGAATACAACTCCTGTATACATAGCTTTACGTTGTAGCCAATGATTACAATTTCACATTTATTTTTTTATGATTGTAATAATGACATTTAGAATATTAAAAAGGCTGCAAGGCCAATAATACTTTAATTCCAAAACCAAGGCAGAAATATATATATCTTGCATTCTATGATTCTTCCATTCTATACTATTAGAGTTCCATTATCTTATCTTCCATTGTGGTTCCACAATTACTCTAAGAAACTATCAATATCCTCCTATACAACACCACAGAAAAGTAGGAAGCCAGAGAATCTACTGAAATTGAAAAACAAATGTAAGCAGGTAGTATATAAATTAATACTAATATAATAAAAATCTGTATTATATAGACTTCTAATATTCTAACTTTCAAATCTTAACAGTTAAAGTGAAATATTCATTCTTGAGAGTTGAAAATCTGAAATTTTTAAGTACTTGCTTTCTTTTTAAGCTCTCAGGTCAAAATTAGTTTGATGCCAACTAAACCCACAGGAGATTGATAAATAAATCAGTTTTCCAATATATTAATTTACTCCAGTGATCACATTTTCCTACTGGGACTTCCCTCTTCCTGGTATTTGAACTATATGGGAAAATTAATTATTGATCAAAAGGTTGTCTGATGACCATGGAATGAAAGAAGCAAGAAGCAGCTGATCTCAAGAGATGCTCCATCTATTTCAGTATAAAACCTAGTGAATTATTCTTTCTCACCTAGTAAGTGAATAACACCCAGGGACCAACTTTTCCGTAATTCCCCAAATTATTTCTTCTTTCTGAACAAAAATGAGTCTATATAACTGATTTTTCTTCTTTTGAATATATTTTCTTATTCTGTCCATTCCTCTATTGAGTTTCATTTTTGACATGCTAATGTCATTGGACATTTTGCAAATTGTTTAATTCAATTAGATGCATTGCATCTTTTTCCAACTTGATTAATGATTGTTAGAGACTTGCCAAAATTTCATATTACTGAAGATAATCCCATTCCATAATTAGATTATCCAGATTCTAACTGTAGCTTTAACTTTCTTTAACATCAAATTTTTAATTTTATGACACATGGTAAAAATCAGAAATATCATTAACATAATTTTTCTGTTACTCCTAGAATAGCTGTACTACTATCCTACTGCAAAAAAAAAGGCCAAAATGAAAGATATTCTGGACAATAGTTGGTGTTCATTCTTTTCTATTTTATTCTGGTTGCCTTAGTTCAGAAACTCCAAATTTCTCCTAGCTAGTATGCATGGATTCATCCTGAGTTTGTATTTTTTATGTAATTATTCTGAAAGTATTTCTAACGTTTTTTTTTTTTTATGCTCCAATCACTAGCACATGTGTTGTGGATAAAGTAATAGATTCAAAAGAGTTTGCCTTATCATGTTGCATTTTACAGAACACATTAAAATAGAGCTGGCACCTGATTATGTATTTCTTGTGTTATCAATATTAATGAAAATAGCATGCAAGAATATGGTCAGAAAGAAAGATGCTGATTAAGAAAAATATTTTCTTCATGTAAAAGGCAAGGAAACAGAAAGAGTATGGGACAGAAAAAAACAAACCAAAATGCCGATATCCCTTTGCTGCTGTTTCACCACCCAATTGTCCACATTGAGCAGGCTAGACCTGGTCTTAGAATTTCAGAACTTGATCCTGTATTCTGCATGAGTGGTAGGGATCCATATGCTTGAACCATCACTTGTTGCCTTGGAGAGGACACATTAATAGCAAAATTGAATGCCAAACAGAATGGGAAATCTCACTGAGATTCTGAATTGGAATTCAGCATCTAAAATGGCAAAGTGTCATTGAAGTAAATTCCCAGCCCTGTGACATTTTACATGTATAATCAGCTAAAGCTTTTCTGAGTATGTGAAATGTGACCAAAAATGTAAAAGGCACGGAGAACGATAATGTAAAGATATGACAAAATGAAAAATTTGGGGGTTTGGGAACTGGAACTAAAATACAGCATCCCTGAAATAGACTGTAAGATGTAGAAGATTTTGAAATGAGGTTGACAGTATAGCCAGGGGCCAGATCCATCACTGGAGAAACACTGATGTTGTGTGCACATTCATAAATACAATGGATTTATCTTTCAGATGACATCTCCTTCTACTTAGAGAATACATATATGTTTTATTTTTGGAACAGACATTGTGGACAGGATGATCATTTGTCTCATGAAGTTTCATTGTTCTGTACCAAGCGCTAGTTTGAGTCAAGGCTGTTTCATTTGCAAGCTAATTCCCTGGTAATCCTCCTGAGGAAGTGTTAGGGCCCTGAAACTTGGGTGGTTGACGAAGATGGAAACCCTGGTTCCTCCATTAGATAGGCTCAGCCCTGAATCTTATGGCCATTTCCATAGCAAATTAATCGATAGAAGATTCTCTCTCTCACTCTCCTTGTTTTCTTGTCACATATTCAAATAAATATACATAAAGTTTCAAAGTCATACTTTACTGTAAAAATTCTCTACTTGACTGGCTCTAATAATTTCATTACTTTTTATTACTTTTATTACTTTCATCTTTATAACTCACTGTTTTACATGTTTTATTCTCACAAGTGTATATCTCCTAGGCATATATATATGTACACACACATATATATAGAAGATATATATATATATATATATCCTAGACTTCTGATTAATCTATGCATTTACAAGAGTAGGAGATAATAATGATCATCTTTAATGAAATCTTTATTTAAAAAATTCTCCATATTAATTAACCCTAAAATCTTAAAAATAATAAAATGCAGACATTATTTTATCTAAACATATTTCTGCATATTGAAGCTATACAGTAGCTGAAATATAAGATCTATAAATCTGTTGTAGAGGCCTTGTTGATTTGGCTGTTATTCTCAGAGTGACCCAAAATGTTCGCTAAAATGGAAGAGCAAGAAAATGCCAGACAAGTCTTCAGTAGGACAGATTCCATCTCTAGGTGGCTATGCATATGTGACCAAACTGAAAAGGCTTAGGATGCTTAAATTATCAGATGATTTTAAGGTAAACAAATGGTAACACTATTGATGTAGTGAACACTTGTGGATTCTCAATGTTTTAAAATACAGATATGTTCTGTTCAGTGCAATTATCATTTCAAGAATCTTTATTAATCCAAATAGAGAAAATTTCTTATTTTAATATAAAACTCACCTATTACACATTGAAATCATCATTTGCTGTTAATTTTACTTTAGATTTTTTTAGGATATTTAAGTACCCTTCCATTCAGCAATTGAAAAGAGTAGTTTTTAAAAGTAACAATTCAATATATTGAAGAAATTTTAGCAGCAAGACCTTTTGTAAAAAAAAAATATTCAAAAGATGATTTTGTCAAGAGAATACCTTTATTGCTTCCAAACTATTGACTGCCTTGTAAAACAAATTTGGAAGAAACTGTATTTACCATGGTGACAACATTTCAATGCAGATTACTTCATCAGAAAAAAAGACAATTTTCCATAATCAATTCTGCTCAAAACAGCCAAGAGTATTTCAATGAATTTCTGACAAAAAAATACTTGCAGATATTTAAGTCTAGTTGTGTTCCTATTCAAATTCTAAGAATTACAAGAACTAACTGAACGGATGAATTGCTTTTTGACAATGCAACTGTAAATTTCATAACAAACACATTATCCCTTGGCTTAAGAACTGTGTGAATTAAGACTACTTAATGATAGTTGCAGAAGCTTAGACAAAACTGAATATTAAAATGGTAAAATGCAAATAGAGTTGCTTTTGGTGATTCGTATGGCCTTCTTTCACTGCTGTGCTCTAGTGACACAAGGCAAACCAAACAGATGAACCCTTCAACTTATTATGCTCCTTATTGCAACAAAAGGGGTAGGTAGAGTGACACAATGGGTTGTCTCCATTGGAGAAGGGTCACCCCAGGTTAGGATGCTGATTCAGGCCTGCAAAGCAGTGGATCATGGCCCAAGATCTTGTTTTCCTGTCATCTGCTTTTGAGACCCTGATGGGCTTCCTAGCAACTTGAGGGCACAGTCTTGTCTGTTGCAGGCGGTTGAGGAGCAAAAGGAGAGATGGAAATCCCTGTTTCCTTTTCTTCCTCTGTGTGACAACTGATTAAAAAAAAAAAAAAGTTTTGCTAGTACAAATAGATTCCCAAAAGTGTGATATGATTATTCCAAACTCCCAATCTCAATACAAAATTCATTGAATATTTTTCCTGGCACTAACTAACTACCTTTCTTCCTTCCTTTCAGCTATATTTACTTATTTTACTTAAAGTCAGGGTTAGAGAGAGGTGGGGGGGAGGAGCGGGGAGAGTGCTTCCATCATCTGGTTCAGTTCTGAAATGGCCATAAGCTGAAATCTGGAGGAGTTCAAAGCTGCAGCTAGGAGTTTGCTATAGGTCTAATGCTTGGGTACAGTTGCCCAAGCCCTTATGCCATCCTCTGCTTCGTTCCCAGGCTAGTGTGGACTTGTGGGTGCAAGGCTGGGTGGCAGGGATTTACTCTTAACTAGAGTCGTGATAAGGGAGTTTCTTAGCATAACTGCTATATTTGGTTTCTATAATCGTTGCTTGGCTTAGCTACATAAAAAAACAGGACTGCCACTGCGACGGGCCTAAGGTCTCACTTCACTTTAAAGTTTCATTTTCCTCAGAGTGAAGGATTGGGCAGTGGGTAGTCACCTTGGACATGGGCCAATCAGGGGCTTCCTCACGTCCGTAAGTGGAATGTGACCTCAACCGGTACAAGTTCTAAGTGACCGAGGAAAGGACTGCACAGCTTGCTAGAGACGTGTTGTACGTGACTAAGAGGGGATAAAAACGGTTCACAAGAGACTAGCGGGTTCCTGGTCAAGACTCCACTGCAAAGGATGAGACATGGACCCTAGTTCGAGCTAGTAATAAAGTTTCTTTGCCTTTGCAGTGTTGCATGTGGAACCTGTCTGTCTGTGGTTCTTTTGGAGATCTTTTGGACCTAACACTGGCAGCAAGGAGCTGGGTCAGAAGTGGAACATCTGTGGTCCCAACTGGTGATGTTGGTGCTGTGGGCTCAGTCCCTGGTGCAACCTGACAACGGACTCTGGAGCTTCATTTCCACCTCATATGTTCCTCTGAATATTTTTTCAACACAGAAACACCTCCAAGAAACAATTGAGTGTACAAGTCAATGCTTATTTCTACTTCTGAGTATTTCTGTCTTCTCTAATCATTGGAAGACTTATGCAGAATTTTAATGAATACCCAAATTTAAAACGTGTAAGTTTTCTGAACTTAAAGATGACTACATTTATTTTTAACTTTTTGTAATAGGAAGGAACTCATTTTGTAGAATAAAATGGTCTAACTCACTATATATGTATGTTTGTAAGTTCGTGTGTTTCAAGGAAATGTTTTAGTCATGAATTAACTTTCCAAGAAAGTTCGTTTGCTCTATTGACCAACAAATACATTAAACCACTGACAAAATTATTTTTAGGAATTTACAACTCAAAAATTAATAAGACCAAAAAGATACTTTTTTGTCATGAAGATTACATACTAGTAAGGGAAAAAGAAAACAAAATAAAAAGTCAGTAATACAAGAGTAACGAAATTTTTAGATGAACTAATGTAAAGAACATTAAAAGGATTAGATAATAACTAGTATTATTTTTAAGATTCAATTATTTTTATTGCAAGGTCATACAGACAGGAGAGGAAGATCCTCCATTCGATGATTCACTCAATCCCCAAGTGACTACAATGGCTAGTGCTGCACTGAGCTGAAGCCAGGAGCCAAGAACTTCTTCCTGGTCTCCCACAAGGGTGCAGGGTCCCAAGGCTTTGAGCTGTCCACAACTGCCTTCCCAGGCCACAAGCAGGGAGCTGGATGGGAAGTGTGCTGCCAGGGTTAGAACTAGCGCCCATATGGGATCCTGGCATGTTCAAGGCAAGGAATTCAGCCATTAGGCCACCAAGCTGGGCCATTAACTAGTATTTTTTAAATACTAGGGAAAGAACATTTGGCCAGATATGTAAGAAGTTTGAGAACTCATACTGGAGAAATGTTTCAAGTACAGAAAAAATAGCATACAAAAATCCTTTTCTGGCATACTTAGGAAAAAGGATCGAGGCTGCATATTTGACAATAAAACTGAATTTGGTGTCTCCACTTTAGATAGAATATGCGCTTACATATCAGTGCTCTGAAATTGCTGTGAAATTGTGAAGGTCATTGCAGTTCTTGCCTCTCTTTGAACAAGAATTTCAGCTTGCAGAGGGACAGTGGGAAAGCCAGACTCCTGGCAAGCACTTCAGCAACAGTCAGGAGCAGAAATTCAAGGCCAGCATTCCCAGGGTAATATGCAAATGCTGACTTTTTCCTTACAAAATGACTCCCCCTTTCTCAATGCTCTCTTCAGAGAAGTGATTATAAACTTAACCCAAGTGGAGGCAAGGATAGCAATCATCCTGAAGGCTAGGGCTTATAACTGCTTCAGTCCACTTCCATGCACCCGCCAGCAGATTCAGCTGGATTTTGTACTTGGTGGCAGGAGCCCAAACACCGGGTCCATCTTTCACTGTTTCCCAGACCATTATCAAGGAGCTGGATTGGAAGCGGAGTAGGCAGGGCATGAGCCACTGTCCAAAAGGGAAGCTGATGTTCCATGGTGCATCACGCCATTGCCCCCGTTACAATTTTTCATGTTAGAGCTCTCTTCATTGACAGGTCTATCCTCTATGCAGTCAGGTTCTTTGACTATCGCCACTTTAAAACCGAGGCTTCTCTGTTAAACTTGCTGGGTTCTCTGTCCTGTAATCAGTGTGAGCAAAGCTCTTTAGCAGCTGAGTGAGCTTGCCCTGATAGGATCCCATGTCCCAGCAGGGTTGAGTGCCCCAAGTCCAGAGCTTAGGACTGCCTAACTTGCAATTTCACGCGTTTATAAAGAAGGAAGTTCTGCGTGATTGGCCAATGCATGTTAATGAGGCTCACTACATGAACCAAGGGAATTGATGCAGGAATGACCTGTTTTGCACAGAAATGCTCACAGTGTTCACGTAGGTTCAGTTGGCAAACTGCACAACATCGGAAGATGACGCTACATGCGTCTTCCCTTCTCCCCCTCCCTCGAGGCTTACGTTACAGCATGTCTTTCTCTTTCTGGCATCCTGGAACTTTTATCAACACACTATTTTCTAACATTAATAAATTAAGATGATGCAAACTTTATTCACAAATTATTTCTCCTAGAATGCATGGGAATTCCATGTAGGATACTGTTTGTTAATGATGTAAGCGTGAACTAATAGATCTTTTTGTTGATTTAAAATTCAGACATAGAGAAAGAACAAAGGGAATCTGCTTTTTCAATATTACTCCAAAAATCAATGTTTTACAAGATCAGTAACTATCTATTATCTATCTATCTATCTTACAATGCATTTTTAATTTTGATTTTCTATTCTTCATTTGTAGTGCTATTAAGTTATTTGATTGTGTTTGGTTCAAAACATCGGAAAATTGTCGTAGAAGATATACATTTTCTGACATTTAGCAGTGCACATTAGATGCAATGTTTTTTTTTTAAAAAAACGTTAGCTGTATATTTTAACAGAAAAAAAAGATACTTTTTAAACCACCATTTTATGCCAACACACTTATCAATATCATTTTACTGGTAATTTTATCCCCAGCTTTATTTCCTAAAAGGTTATAGCATTAATGTATATTGTGTATGTGTATATACCTTCCTAGCTGACAAAAAAATACATTTTTTTGCAATTATGAGAGTTGTTTGGCAAGCCAGTCTCTGTTCTTTTTATTTATTTCAAAGTGAATTATAAAACTTAGGGGGAAAAAAAATGAAAGGCGACATCTATTTGGAACAGTGAAGCATTTCCACAAAATTTCATCTGTTTAGTGAACTCCAGAGAAACTAAAATTTAATTCGTTTTAAGAATGAGTCTACAAATATGTCCAAAGGCACAATATGAAAACTCATTCGCAGAAAATATACTTGAAACAAATGCTGTATAAATTAAAGGGACAGAAAAAAATTAATAGCATGCAAATAGACTCTGAGTTTCATTTATACTATTTTCAATTTCATGACTGCAGAAATTTAAGTAAGACACTGTATGGCCAGTAATTTTTAGACACTTTTTCAGTTCTTAGGGAATATCTTATCTCAGGAAGGAGGAAATCTTGAAAGTGAAAAGAGCTGAGTATTTGTGTGAATGACAATGCACAATGCGAATATTCTTAACACTTTCAGAACTGAAACTTTTTCATAAAAGCAGATAGTATAGAACAGTATATAGTGGCCTCAGGAAATATCACTTTTTTTTTTTTTTAGTAATCATCAGATAAGAAAACCCAAATCAAGAATCACTAAATCACTGATTTTCCTCTAATCTATTCAAAAATACAGCTTTCAATTAAAATGATAGAAAATTTATGGTAGGCAAGGTCTTTTTCTGCCCCGCCCCAAGACAGTGAGAGACATATGTCCAATGTTATTAGATTCCCACTGACACACAGCAGTTTCGTTTTTAAAAACATCAAAACTAACTGGTTTGTTTCAATATTTTATCCTTAAAATATTTCTTATTTGCTTCAAAATTTTGGGCAAATTTATCTCTGCTTTTCCTTTCCTGAATGATTATACAAACCACATATATATACTCACTCATGTCCATATTTAACATCTAGAGACTGAAAATAATGGCCATAGAAAGGACAAAATAACAATCAGGAACTAAACAAAAAGTGTGGCTCACCATATTAATCAATACATTTAGAAACAATGCTGTAAGCAATGACTAGAAAAGCTACTAAGGCAAGAGAAATGAATGTTTTATCTAAACTAATTTCATTATTTATACTTAAAACTTTAGAATTTTCAATTACATGATTATTATTATGAAAATTAAAATAGTTAAAAAAGCTTATGAACATAGGACTGTGTCTAACATGTTTGATTTTTACATCTACATTGAACTATTTTGTAATTTTAGTAATGCTTTGAGATGTCAAAACAATTATAATTAATACTTTATTTCTGTCAGTTCTTGAGGATGGAAACTGTAGAATGAATCAGTATCCGTTGAGGACTGCTTTCTGCTTCCAAGGCTATGCGTATTGTGGCATTATCCAGAGGGAACAGAACCTGTGTTTGCACGTGAAGGAAGTGCAGAATGATGAAATCATCCTCCATGCTCTATTATACAGTCTAATCCACTCCCTGGACGGAGCCCACTTTACCTTATCACTTGCTAAAGCGTTTACTTCTTCACGTTCTTGCACTGGCCATTAAGCTTCAACATACATTTTGGAAGGTGCACGGACATTCAAACATCAACCACTGAATGATGTTTTCCTTTGTCTTCTCTGCAATTAACAACATTTTATTTTGTTTACTTTTAAGGCAGAGAGAAAATAAAAGGAAGACACACGGAGGTCTCGCATATACTGATTCACTGCCCTTATGGCTACAACAGACAGGGCCGAGTCAAAGCAAAGCCAAGACACAAGCGGAAGTGAGGAAATTGGAATCCTCGCCTGCTGCCTGGCTTGGTGCATGTGAGAGGGAAGCTGGAATTCAGAGGGAATTCAACACAGTGCTTGAATACAAGTGGGCATCTGAAGTGGCATCTTTTATGCAAACACTCACCGCCCATTTTTTTTAATATACTGTTTTAGAAGCTAATGTCTTTGCTTTATGTTTAAGAGATTTCAGATTTAACATTGTATCTTTCACTTAGACCTGATGTGTTATTCCAACTCGGTTATACAACTTGAGTCGGCTGATCACTAAACCAACAGTCCAGAGGGACCACTCTATTCTCCACCTCCCCCTTCTTTTTATCTTTCATTTTTAGTATTTTTCTCTCCCTCCTCTGGCTAATATTTTTCGTTCTTTTCATGCTAATTTTGTATTTTAAAATATTTGTTCTCAGCAGAAAATGTGCATAGCATTGCTAAAGATAAAAGTTTATTTTCCTTCTTTGAACTATCAAAGTTTTGTGTTTGGCATCTATGAAATGTAATCTTTGCCTTGAGGCTCTACAGAAAAGTTCCCTTACATAAGTGTTAATGGTAATTGAATTTACTTACAATTGTTAATAGAAGTTCATTTTTAAAGAACATTTGTTGTAGGCAATTTAATTAATTACCAAAATTTCAATGAAGAATCCGGCATATTGTGATAATTAACTTACTAGTTAAGTCTTCATTGTTTATGTTGTAGTCAATTCTCACACCAAAGTTCCTGTTTTAAACAGTTTGAGAAACTGTTGACTTTTTCTCTACACACTTATGTAACAGACTAAAGCATATGACTGATTTCTACTCCAAGGAAGACTAGTTTTAATAAATGCAATCGTTAAAAATTACTTTCTTTAAAAATTTTATAAACAAGGTGTTGTTTACCAGGGTTTAATTTTCTAAATATAGATATTTATTTTAAATCCAAAAGACAGTTACTGAGAGAAAAAGAGAGCTAGAATTTGTCCATCACCAGGTTACCAGCCAGCTGATCACAACGTCTGGGAGTGGGCCAATCTGCAGCAAGGAGTCAGGAGCTTTTTCTGTATCTCCCACATGAATGGCAAAGGCCAGTGAAGCAAAGGCTTCTGTTACTTTTTCAGGAACACTGTAAGAAACTGGAGATCAAAAAGTGGGGCAGCTAGCATTCGAACTGGTGCCCCTTTTGGCAGGTAGTGTTTTAACCAACTGGGTTAAAGTGCTGACATCCAGCTCTATTACTACTATTACTACTACTACCAATACTACTACTACTACTACTATCTGGTGCTTTAATGCCGAAATGATCAGGACTGGTAGTATGGTTTATTTAATCTTTGTGATGATGAATTTTGCATGTCAAGAACTGCACTATAGGGTATCCAAAGTAAATGTTATGTGTGGCTGTGTCTGTCAGGATGTTTCTAAAATGAAATTAGCATCTGAACCAATGAAATTAAATAATTGGCTTAAAGAATAGGGGCAGACGGCTCCCCAGTGTATGCAGGCCTTAATATGTGGATGGTCAGGATAAAACACAAAGGCTGCTATTGCCTCCCTTCAGCAGTCAGATCATCAGCTTCCTTCTGCCCTCTGACTGGACTGCGTGGTTAGCTTCTCTGCTCTTCAACCTTTTTTTTTTAAAAGATTTACTTTTATTATTTTTTATTGGAAAGGCGGATATACAGAGAGGAGAGACAGAGAGGAAGATCTTCCGTCTGATGATTCACTCCCCAAGTGAGCGCAACACCCGATGCTATGCCGATCCAAAGCCAGGAGCCTCTTCTGGGTCTCCCACGCGGGTGCAGGGTCCCAAAGCTTTGGGAGGTCCTTGACTGCCTTCCCGGGCTACAGGCAGGGAGCTGGAAGGGAAGCGGGGCTGCTGGGATTAGAACCGGCGCCCATACCTTTTGCAGTTGGGTTTGAATGTTGCTTCCAGCTTTCCTGACTCTCCATTTTGAAGGTGGAAACTGGTGGGAATTCCTAACCTGAGTAATTATATGAAGCGATTCTTCATGATTACTCTGTCTATGTTTTCAGACACACACAGACACAGAGGTTACACAAAAATTTCAGAGACATGTAAATCACTTAAATCATTTAAGAGTATATATATGATATATAGATAGATACATGATAGAATATATATGTGTGTATATATATATATCATCCTGAGCACAGATAACTAGATCTATTTGAGTGTGTATGTATACTTATACACGTGTGTGTTTGTGTAAAACTCTCTATAGGTTCGAAGATGAACCCTTTAATGAAATGTCCAGTAACTTCAACAACTTTATTTCTGGTGTTTTGATCTTTAACGTTAACCTTTTTTTTTTTAAATGGGTATAAATAACTCCGGTGTAAATTGTGAAATACCACTTTCAGGAGCATCCCTACTGGGAGTCATGACCAGGATCTGATTAACCTCCCATCTTCAAATCTTTAAAATAATAATTTTAAAGGAAATGAATGAAGATGTGAATGAAAATGAATTGTGATTATAAATGAAAATGAATGCTTATCCACTCAGTCTGTGCTTAGGTTTCCTTCTTTTCACTATCATATCACTTGCAAATCAAAGTCATTTCTGTTGACTCCACCTCTCAAGGATATACTGTTTTCACTGCCACCTAAATGATGCATTCATTCAAATTCAAGCCTTCATTATTTCTCACTGGAAAGACATCAATAAATATTGATGCTCTCTTTATATTGACACTTTGCTAAGAAAACTACCTTTTATTTCCCTTTGTTAATTTTTATATTATTTGTTGTTAAATTAATATTTATAAAAATTAGGAAGGCATTATGATTTGCTCTAATTAAAACATTCTGTTGATTTTATAGAGTAAAACCTGACTTCACCATTCATGTTAAGGCTGTTCATCAGCCCACTTGCAGCTGTTTTTGATCTTCTTCTGTAAAGCATTCCCCAGATCTTTTAAGCCAAAGACATATTTTTTTCATTGCATATTTATAGTCAATACATAGGAAACAAAATTTGAAGAGCTAAACCCAATTGTCATCAGATCTTCATCAAAGAACTTAAAATGACGCAGGCTGTGGCATATCTTCTGAAAGGATGTTCCATACCAGAATCAAAAATCATGCTCCCCATTTCTCCCACACACCTCACTATCATATTGCTCACCTAGTTTTCTTCCTGGAAGTCATTAATGTCTTGAGTTTTCTTCTTTGTGAGTTTCTGTCCTTACAGCTGCCTTTCCAATAAAAAATAAACAAATATTTAAAAAAAATTATAAATTTCATTATAACAGGCACCTGTCGCTGTGTTTTCCTAGAAAATAAATATAAAATTAGGCATATTGGATTAAAAGGATCTTGAATCTAAGTCATATTGCTGAGTTAAATATGAGTGAATATTAAACAAACAAAGTTTATGGGTTTCCCCAAGATATATATAATAATTTATATTTAATCCTATTGATTTTTGGATTAAAAAAGGAAACTGCTTTGACTTACACTGAAGCAAAACCCTTATTTGGACAACATATGCAATTTTAATTACCGTGGCCTATGGAATCCTATTACTGAGTGTAAAATGTGATCACAGTCTATCAGAAAGGATAAGTGGGAGAGTGAATATTTGGTTATAAGTGTGTGGTATAATTTAGGAAATATTGTCAAAACTAAAAATGACTTGTTCAGGCACTTGTGAGTTTTATATATGTATATATATGTGTATATATTAATATCCACGTCTACTTTTATATGTGTCTACTGAGAAACTCTATTATGTTTTTACCTCAGAGACAGAAAAGGCAATTTGGCCTTTACTACATGGATTTATAATAGTTGTTTGCAATAAAGCAATTCAACCATAAAACATCCCCCACTAAAAGGATGGTTAAATGACTATTGTATAAGATCTCTGACTTCTCCTAAAGTTATCATAACATTTTCGACTTTAACAACTCAATCACCGTTAGGGAATTACATAGAGTTTCTCGTCTGCAGTCGCTATTCTTAAGAAAGCTAGAATTTCTCTGCTTAGCCATGAGGAAGACATAATACAGATTGTAAACAACAGTGTTTAAAAAGTAAACATCAAAATACTTTATAAAATGTTGTGAAAGCAAAGCAAAGAACACAAATAGCACATTTTCCAACTGAAGAAATATGCTTGTCTTTATAGTCAGTCATAAGCACCGTGAATGATTCTTTCTGATATACACATGCCATTATTCTGTAAATAGTCTTTGCATTGTTGTAGACAAAGGGTAGATATTATGCCAAATTATTGGGCAGAAAGAAGCAAAGGCTATTTGTAGTATAAACTGTTAATAAAGTTGTTGATTTTCTATTTAATCAAAACTATAGTCAAACACCTCACAATATAATTATAGCTGATTAGCAGAATTTGTGTGCTTTCTTTATTATGTATGTCATAGGTGCAATTCTGGTAAGATAACCACATTTTCCTCCCTCTCTGCTAATTTCCTTAAGCCCCCCCTTCTTCCTTTCCACCTCCCTTACATTTTATTTTTGTTATTAAAATATAACTTAATTCCTCTCTATGATCACAAGTTTAATACCACTTGCTATATAATATACATCAAGTGGAAAAAAAAAGATCACAGTGCTATAAAAGTACAAATAAGGACAAAATAAATCATAAGATGTCCATTTAGTTTTTATACATTTTTGTGTTATGTAAGTTGGCATGCTTATTTTTCTTTGCGATAGAACACATAATTAGTTATGCATTTATGCGTGTTCTCGACAAACATTCTATAATGTTTAAACATTGATTTATTTAAACTTTGGTTTTAGAGAATGATAGCAGAAGTCATATTTCAGCAAACCACAAACCCCAGAGTTAGCAGCGGAAGAGTCATCTGTGATGGACTAGGAAAATGGTCTGACTGTATTCGGAGGAATAGAAAAGCACAAAATTTCTACAAGTTTTTTCTTTCAGTTGTTTGATAGCTATGATGAAAACTAAGAAGCAGTACTTTGATGATTAATAAGGCTTCTTAAAAGCTGTAATTAAAAGTGTTATTTAATTCAGCAAATAAAACCTGGAATAATCAGTAGTCACAGAATATTTCTACAGTAGCCCTTACTGATACTAGTGTAAGTACTTTTAATAAATGAATAATATTTTTAAGTATTCCTTATGCAGTAACACTAATATGGCATCCATCAATATTAGGACTTAATTTTTTCAATAGACCTGAGATGGAAAATTATTTCTTTATTGAAGGAATATATAGCAGCAAAGTATAATAGCCTATAATTCAAAATTATATGCTAAACAAAATTCATGCTAAACTTTCCATAAGAGCAAATTCTACATATACCTATATAAATATTTTAATTTCCTTATAGTATGCAAATGAATAATGAGTTTTAACTGGTACATGTGCAACTTTTATTATTGCATTTCTGCACCCAAATTTAATATAAGCATAATCTGATAATAAAGTGCCTTATGTTAAAATTAAAGATGAAGTTTGTATGAATAGTATTCCTTCACTGGTTTGTGGAATTTAGCCCGTAAATGTCATCAGATGATCAATACAGGAAATTTGTATCAGTTTAATTTACAAATTGCTTTGTGTCATTGAAGCAAATAATAGCTCAAGGAATTAGAGCCTATTACAATACTCAATTCAAAAATACTATTCTAATATTTTACATAGTCTCTGTGTATACTTCTGTAATAAATAGAACAAGTGATGCTGATAGATCATAAACATTGTGCCTATGTAATCTTTGACAGTTGCACACAGATGGAGGAGAATGACTAGAAAGAAATGAGAGAAAGCAAGAAGGAAACCCACGCTGTTCAAAGAGATTTTGTTGCACTGTAGAATGAAAATGCAAGAGAAATGAAACAGGTTCATATGTAATAAAGCTTTCAAAAATGATAAGGATAGCTTTTGGTGTAGATTGGATCCTCACAGCCAATACACTAACGTATGCCTTCTACCAATTGCATTTATTCATTTCCAAATATATTTTAATTCACTTTTTCTTTTATTTTCATTGATGTTTATACAGATAATCAGGGTGGGAAGGATTGAAGGTTAAAGGAAAGTGGATGAGACTGTTGTTTCCAAATTTACTTTCTGTTTATGGTGGAGAAGGGGAGACAAATGGAAAAGCCGTACCCAGCTTTTCATCTGGCGAGGTACTGGGGGATGGAGAATGGCCACCAATATCAATCCAGGTTTCCTGATGTGGAGCATGTTCCAAGGGTTCTGTTTAAGTGATTTTTCTATGACTGACATGCTGTCTATCTTGTTGATCCAAGGAGGAGGAAATCCTTCCAAGGTCCATTGACTGATATAGTCCAACTTAGAGTCTCCGTTTGCCCAGATATTTGCTGTCATTGTTTAGCTGGGATAGTTATTCAATCTGTTCTGCCCGCCTTCCTCTTACATCGTATCAGATTTCCTCTGCAGACACAGCCTTCATGTGTATCTGGGCATGATGTTACTGACCTATCTTCTGCTAGGAGGACCAGTTCTGACACAAGCACTCTACAATCCGCCCACCAGTTCTGGACATGAGCCCTCAGGTCACTGCATGTCCCCAGCTGAGCCATCTTCCAAACATCCTGCAAGCTCAGAGCACCAAGGCCCTGCATGGGTAACTTTGTAGTAATAATTCAAAAATGATTTGAATGAAAAATAATTTATGTGTATAAGTATGTTTGTATTCATTTGAAAGAGAAAGTTGAGGTAAATTAAAAGTATATAAAGTAATACACATGTGAATATTCAATAATATCATCTTCTATTCATTCAAATGAAAATAATAATTTGCCAATAGAAACTAACAGATAGGAATACAATGTAGTAACTTTTCAACCTAGAAACTAAACAGGTTACCAACATTATGTTGCATATATGAACTGGTACATGCTTTTCAAATTTGATTTCATCTCTGCTTTTTCACTGACAATTCAAAAATTTCAGGAAATTTCAAAATTTAGGGAAAATGGTACTACATTTGCATAAGACGAGTCATAACAGCTTAAAATTTTCTGCCTGGGCTGAGGTTACGCCTAAGTGCATTGCTCCCAAATCTGCCAGGTAAGTTTCAAAAATATAAACAAGTAAGATAAGCAAAACATCACAGAAGCATAACACACTGGATCTTAGGATATATCGCTTAAATCTTAGGGCATTCAGTGTAGCATATTAGCATTTGCATGCACTTATCAAACAGCTAAATTGTAGCAGAGTCTTTGATCTTTAGCATTTAATTCATTTTACAGGGATGTTCTTTTTATGAAAAGGAAGACTCGAACTGAAAATCCTATTTTTTTTTCCATTTTGAGTCATTTACAAATCTTGTTCCATGAGAAGAGAAACTGATTGATCTAAACTCTAACTCGAATTATATCAGAGGTTATCCTGTTGACAAGCATCACTTTTCCCGCATAAGGAACAGCCCTGCCTCTGAATGACAACTGATTGGCTTTTCTATCATGAGTTTATTTCCACATTGCAGGTCATGCCAAAGCTGTCATAAAACCTGTATGTTTGAAACTGCTACCAAAGACTCTTCAGAAGATACTTTTAGTTCATCTAAGATAAGTTAGAAAGCAATCATATAAATTTTTAGTGAAGTTATAATATGCTAGTGATTCTTTTCCCCAGTATCAAATTGTGCAATTAGCACCAAAAGAATAATGCAAACCAGAACCCAATAATCAGATGTTTTGCATTCACAGGCTACCGTGTAGAGATTAATCATATTTTAGATTGTGCTACTCTAAGAATTATGCTATTTAAATGTTACGATTATTCAAAAGTATGATAAGCCTGTTATGTCAAAATTATTTTGAAATACTATGATGAATGCAACTTATATTTTAATAAATTATCATTAAAACAGACAGAAGGAAAAAAATAAACATGGGAGGAGGATAGGAAAAAGCCATGGAGAAGACACTCCACGACAAAGACACTCAGATTACTGCTGCTGCAGCCGAGCTGTGCTTCCTTCCCAGAGGAGGGATATTTTTATTTGTGTGTCTTCACTAGCATAACATTTACAGATAATTTAACCAAGAATATGATTTGAAAATCCCTTAGTTTTGAAGTGAAATGGGCTTAATATCTATATCCAAATGAGAAAAGCAAAGAAGGGTATCTATGTCTTAAATAATGCGACTTTTCTTCAATGTAAATCAGATATGGACTTTTGATATAAGTGTTCCAATTAGAAGTTGGACATCTAGAAAGATAAACACAATATTCATAGTATACAATCCATTTTTTCCAGAGGTAACACAAAAGTTTTAAATGATAAACTGTCGATACATGGTGGATGCACAGTCAAAAAGCAAAATTATCAAGGTATTTGTTTTCTTCATCAGATAATATTTTGTAAGCAAATGTTTGGAAAAGACTGATTCCAAAAACAATTTCATATTCTAGAACTAACAAAATTGTCAGTAATTTGAAAAGAAAATCACAGGATGTTGATTTGATAAGAACTTCTGACCTCAAAAGTAGCAATAATGCCATACAATACAGGCTTATGAATCTCATAATATGTCCCACTCAATATGACCTTTTTCTTTGGTGGGAATTCAGTTCAGAAATACCTAGGCAAACAGATTATCTTGTGTTAGCAGCATGCTATGTAATATCACAGAAAATAAAATAAGCACTAACCTATTTGGATAACCAACAATTTGTTGAGTGTAAATAAGCATAATACCAAAGAGTTCAACAAAACCATCAGCATTTATTTTCAATGAAAGAGTTGTGTCCCCATCATAAGCAAGATGACATTAGGCAGGTTTGATTCAAAGGATCTTACTTCGTAATTCATAACAAATTATACCAGCAAGCTTCTCCATCAAATCACAGTAAAATCTCTAATAACAAAAAAATCAACCATAAGATCTATGACAAACATAATGATAGTCAAGTAAAGTTTAGGAAGAATGCACATCTAATAAAATAATTCATGCTCTTTTTGAAAAGAAAGAGCAGAGTGGAAACTCAATAATCTTAATCCAAGATACAGAAAGAGGAAACAGAATTGTGGTGCAACAGATAAAGCAACCTTCTATGATACCCAAATTCATTGTGGGCATTGCTTTGAGTCAAATTCTGATCCAGTTCCTTGCTAATGTGTACAGAAAAACAGTGGACGTTATCCCAAGTATTCGGACCACTGCTCTCTACCTGGGAGGTCCAGATAGAGTTCCAGGCTCCGAACTTCAGCCTGGTTCAGGCCAGACATATGAGGGCAATTGGGTAGTGATTCAGAGGACAGAAAATTTATTTCTTTTGCTGTCTTTTCTTATAGCTTCCTGTCAATCTGCCTCTCAAATAAATTATCATAAAAGAAAGTGGTAGAAGCAAATTGCAATAAGGTCAGCATTGTGGACAGTTGGCAAAGCCTCCATTTAAGATGCCAGTATGCCCAGAGAGGAGTGCCAGTATGAGTTCTGTCTGTTCTGTGTGGGATCCAACTTCCTGCTAATAAAAAATCTGATCTTCCATTATATGGATAGTAGTTATGTGATACAAGCTAATAGAATAATTTTCATATTATTGTCTTACCAAATGATATTATCTTTAATGTGGTCATAGCTATTGTGCATGAAATAACATTTTGAACTAATAGGAAAGATACAATGCAACCTGACACATATATAAAATATTTAGGGCTTGGCACAGTAGCCTAGTGGCTAAAGCCCTTTGTTTCCATCCACCAGGATCCCATATAGTCGCTGGTTCATGTTCCAGACGCTGGTATGTGTTCTGGATGCTTTACTTATCTTCCAACTCCTTAATTATAGCTGGGGAAAACAGTCAAAGATGGTCCATAACCTGGGGACTTTTTAGTCTGTGGGAGACTTTGAAGAAGCTCCTGGCTGCTGGGTTCAGGCTGGCTTAGTCCTGGCTGTTGGGATCAATTGGTAAATGAACCAGTAGATGAATCTTTCTGCTTTTCCTTCCCTTTCTCCAATCTGACTTCCAAATAAAAAAGATCTACAAAAAAGTTAGAGAAGCTTTCTTTCAAAATTGAAAAACATTTTTCTAATATTTTAGGCATGCATACCTTAATGAAAATGACTATTTTTTTCTATTTATTTCAGTAACAAATAAAGAAAATCTAAATTTATAATCATGATATACTCCTTTTTTAAGACGGACACTAGAATATTGGCTTATGGTCATGTTATTAATTTTTAATCATCAATAAGTATTAAAAATGACAAATAACTCTTCATATTTTACAAATGTTATTTTGCAAATTTTATTCATGATTCATTTCCTATTACAGATTATAATTTTTGCATATGCTTTTGTTTACTTTTCATTCAGAACAAAAAAAAATAGCGACCATTTTATTATTATCTATATATCTCTGTATATATATACCAGATGGTATGTCAGTGTATTTTTCATATTCTTAGTTAAATGATGACGTTTAAATGTGACAAAATTACATAAATATTTCAAAGATTGTGAATATACAAATGGAAACCACTTTAGAAAGTTTTAGATACTTAAGGCCAAAAGAAATCTAAGCCTTATCTAGTCTGCATGCATAGTTTGGGGAAAACAGCTGATACATATGCTAGAATGTGAATGCCTAGTTTCTCACATGTGATAAGTAATAAATATGATGTTAGTAAACAAATCACAACCTACTGATTCCTATAACACTTCATTAAGCCACTAAGACTCACTTTTTTTTTTTCTGTAGAAGCTATATTACCTTTTAATCAACAATTTAATGAACGGCATGTTGCATGCCTATATGACCTAGTAACTGCTTAAAAGGAAATCCTTGGTTACATGCTACTTTCATACTCTGAATTTCTAATGTAAAGCAAAAGTTTGAACTTTGCTGTAATACTTATTTCCAATATTTGTGAGGAAGTACTTTTATCAATCCAATATATTTTATGATTTTCTGCTAGTTTAGAAAACAGAAGCATAAAATGTATCAAGAGGTGCTTAATTCATTAAAATCCCTTGGTGAAATTTGGCTATGCAGATTTATAAAATATTCCTGGCAGTATATATGTATATACATATACAAGATAAAAGCTTGTAAGAAATTGATTTTTAAAAATCTAAGTTACATATATATTTATAACTTTCTATTTCCCATTATTTCTTTATGCTTTCCTCAGGAAGATTCTTTCACAGTATTATCACATTTGAGCATTGCCTCACTCAAGGCATGGTAGAATTCTGTCATTTTATGCATGGAATCTATAGTGAAAATTAACTTTAAATTACATAGAATATGCAGTGCATGTACATGTATAGTGCCTGTACAATGTTATTAGCAGCTATTGTCATCCACACTTCCTAGTAATGGATCTAAGGTTTAGATAGTGTAAAACACTTATAATCTAAAATATGATGAGGATGGCCCAATACCTTGGAATCTTATACTTGTAGTGTAGGTCTAGAAATTCCTGGCTTCTGGCTTTGAACTGACTCAGCTCTGGCAATTTTGGACATTTGGGGAGTGAAGCAGGAGATAGATGTTTCTGTCTCTCCTTCTCTCTTGAAATCTGCCCTCCCAATAAAAAAATAAACAAATCTTAAAAGTGTTACTTCTAAAGTAGATCTTTCTTTTGTTTCTTTCTTTATTTTTTTATTGGAAAGTCAGATATACAGAGAGGAGGAGAGACAGAGAGGAAGAACTTCTATCCGTTAATTTCTCTTCCCAAGTGAGTGCAACGACCAGAACTGAGCCAATCTGAAGTTAGGAGCCAGGAACTTCCTCCAGGTCTCCCACTTAGGTGCAGGGTACCCAGGCTTTGAGTTGTCCTTGACTGCTTTCCCAGGCTACAAGCAAGGAGCTGGATGGGAAGTGGGAACTGCAGGGATTAGAACTGGAAACCATATGGGATCCTGATGCGTTCAAGGCAAGGACTTTAGTCGATAAGCCACCATGCCGGGCCCGTAAATTGTTACTTTCTATATAAAGACCTCTGTTGGACTTTATTTTTTTCACATTTCATGATATTAGTTATGATAAATAAGTGAACCTTTAGGTCTAATTTTATTGCAGACATTTTGGTAAGCTTTTTCCTTCCATTATGACAGGTGCTTCCAAGAATGTTATACTAGATCCTCTGTGTTATATGTGACATGATATAATAATATGTGTTGATACCAAATTGCAAAGGTATAGAATGCTGCTTTCCATTTCCATTTTTGGTGGCTCTACTGTCTTAGAAACATATTTACTTCAAATTCTTTAGAAAAATTACAGTTCAGCACAATGACTCTATTCTTTGTAAGTGTGGCTGCAGTTTATGAATCTCCCTGCAGAAAGGAACAGATGGATCCAGGCCTGTAGGTTAAATCTGATGTGTGCTATCAGATGTTTATAGGAATATGATAAAGGATGAGTTTGGGAAAATAACAATAACTGAAAGTAAGACTGAAAACTAGAAAAAAAAAAGGGAAATTATGATCTTGGACTTGGCGTATTTGTTGTTACAGCTGTTACACTGTCCTTCCTAGAATTTGGTTACATAACACAATAAATTACTCCCACTGCCTGTTTTACATATCATAAACTATTTCCAATTGAGCATCAGCAAAGGTCATGTTTCCTTGCACTATTAAAATGGGAGAGAGAATGCAGATGTATCCATATCTTCCAAGGAAATTGAAGCTAATATGCTGCTTACATTGTTCTATTCTTCTGTTATTATTTTTATCTTCAAATTGTGCTATTGTGTCCTGCTAAAAGCCTTTTACAAGGTCATGTAACCCATTCATTATCATATAATAACTGGCAATATTCCTACCTACTCCATAATTCTAAAATTGAGTTTTTTTTTTTTACAGTGAAAACAGCTAATCATGTCCTCACAAAGACAAATTTGATAATTTAATATTCACCTCAATTTATATGCTATTTCCTACTTTGTTTATTATTATCACTCAATTATATATACAATTAACTGTTCAAATCATAGGAACAATTTTCTTGACACGCATTTTAACTGCAGAATGCATGGGTAAAATTCATTTAAAAAATAAAGACTCATTTAGTAATAGAGACATTGGAAATCAAACAATGAAAGCTAATTTAACAATCCAGGTTGAAACATTCTACCTGATGACACAGAGGCGCCCCACGTTAAATTCCTCCTCAACAGCCATGAAAAAGAACAAATAAAGAATTGCATTATGAATTGAGTGTCTAAGGATGAAGATTGGTACTCAATAAGGGAATAACAAAAATCATGATGAGATGGGGATTTGGGATGGCATCGCAGAAATTCATAAAAGGCCAATCGGTAACCAAAAGCCCCATTTTAACAGCTAGGAAGGCTTTACATTGGAAAGCTGACTAAAAGTAGGAGAGACTGTATGATCAACTTTGCAGAGAAGTTCACCCATAGGATGAAGTAAAATTATTCCTGTGTCTAGTTAACATGACTGAATATATAGACAGAACTATGACTCCAACAAGAGATGGCTGGAACTGATAAGCACATTCAGTATAATTGAAACATAAGATATCAACAAACAAAATCAATAGCATTTTTACATAAAAAGAATGAAATAAGAAGTATACTACTCACAACAAATATAAAAATATATCTTGGAAATCACTTAATAAAGGATGTAAATGACTTTTGTAAAAAAAAAAAAGCAAAAACTGATTGTATAAATTAACAAAAACTTTCAAAACGTAAGATCTGGAATGTGTGCAGACTTGAACAACTAGTGTTAACATTTTTACCCTACTCAAAAGATACTTCCAGATTCAGTGTAATCCACATGAAAATAACAAAGGCTTTTACCAAAGAACTAGAAAAACAACTGAAAAACCAAAGATCCTAAATAATCAAACTGAACTTTAATAGAAAGAGCAAAGCTTGAAATATCTCAATATCTTATCTCAGGCCACAACATAGAGTTATTGAAACCAAAATAAACATACTGCAAAAAATTGGTTATGCAGGTCAATAAATTGGGATGTTTGGCAACTATCCATTTCATACAATATTAATATCAAAAATATTTTAGGAACTCAAAAAACTCAACAATAATAGTCTAGTAAAGAAATTAGCAAAAACTAGGTAAACATTTATCAAAATAAATGGAAATGTCCAATAAACATATGAAAAAAATTGATACCATTAGCTGTCAAAGACGTGCAGATGAAAACCACAGTGTGAAGTATTATCCTACATCAGTTAAAATGGCTGTCATCAAAAATACATGAAAGAGAACATGCTGGGGAGGATTTGGAGATGATTAAGCATTTTTAAAATAAATGTAAATCTAGACATTAAGGACAGAATGGACATTTCCTAGCAACCTAAAAATAGATCTTTGATATGATCCAGATATCCCTCTTCTGAATATGAACTTAGTGTATGAATAAGCGTTAAACCATCCTCAAATACAATGTAGCAAATATATAGGTTTCCATAAATGGAAAAATAGAGAAAGGAAAATTGATATGCGTATATACCTAAATCAATATTACTGAGACCTAAAAATAATGAAATCCTGACATACGTAGGATGATAGATGAAACGGGAGATTATTGCGTTAAGCAACATAAATTGAACACAAATGAAATTGTAAAATGTCTGCGTTTTGCATAGTGTTCAAAATATTGCTTGGAATGCTTACATCTGACATTAGAATGCCTAGATTCAGTTTTTTTCCTCCATTTCCTGCCCAGCTTCCCACTGAGGTACATCCTAGGAACCTGAAGGTGACTGTTTAAGAGGTGGATTCACACAACACATGATGGGAGTCCTGGATTGAGTTCCTGGCTGGTGAGTTTGGCCTGGCACAATTCTTCTTGATGCAGGCATTTTGGGAATAGGTGATATGTCTCTTCTTTTTCTACCTCTCTCTCACTGATCCATTTACTCATGGAAAGATATTTTGAAATGAGTCTTATTTTACTGAAGATGCATGCAAGTAGCAACACTCAAAATGAACCAGTAGATCCAAATATCACTCACATACAAAGATCATAAGCTTTATGTAAACATAATTATATATATTTTCAATTACTTTGCAATCAAGTAATACTTGTTGATTGATTGTCATAAAAAATAAAAATTAACATCAAAGCATTTTTTAGCTTGCATAAATAATGGCAAACATTTCACTGTTCCTTTAGCAAAAATATTCAAGTTTCCTTAAAGATTTTTTTTTTCGTTAAAGCAAAAAATATTGTTTCTTTATCTGTACAGATCTTGCTAAGATACAAGGATAGAGGACTTTCATAACAAAATCAATCTCAAGTATAATAAAAGACATATTAGTCCAGAAAAAATAAACCCTTTACTGTGCTTCTTCGATCTGACAATGGCTTACACAGTTTCTAATACCGCATTCAGTCTTTATACCATTACCTTTAGGGCAGTTCTTAGTTCTTAAAATATGGATTGAACTCATATCTAAAAGCATTTGTTCAGTAAATATCGAATGTACTTTTCTATTTTCAGATACTCAGCCTGCATTTCTAAAAACTTACCTCTTTGTGACCTAGCAAATATTGCTAGTTTATTACATCTTTTTGCATATATGAATGACTGAGCAAAAATGGATGCCAGATAGTTCTAATTGGCTCCGTCTTCAGCCAAGCATTAATTCTAAGTCTATATACGATAATAAAGATGTTTGCTTTTTTCTCTTTTGTCTTTAGCAATTTGCACATATTTTGAAAAGCAATTTCAGAGCAATTTGAACACTTTAGCATGAACAGGACTTTTTGACAATCTTTCTCTTGACATTTCTATTATAAGTGAGTGAATGAGTTATTTCTGCCAATATTCGGGAAATGTCTCAGCTTGACGAAAAAGATGTATGTTTGCGAACTTGCATGCAAATCTTTTTACATACCAGGTTGCTACAATGATCACAGTTCTGTGCAGACAAAAAAAAAATGTTCCCAGCTTGAAGACGCAGGTTGGATTTTCACCCATTCTTGATCTCTGCACTAGACTATTGATTTCATTAAGGATGCAATATAGCCCTGAGTCTTTAAGCAAACACATTTTCTCCCTAAAAATCAAATAGAGAAATAGGCAAAGAATTCTCTTTCATCTATAAATTATAAAGCCAAGTTCAAGACATTCAAACTACTTGAAAAGGAGTATTTTATTTCTTATGTAATGAAATAATAAAAAAAAATGAAAACTCAATTCAGAGCTGCTTGAATGATGAGAACTCTGCCATTTTTAATTCAGACTCAGGATTCCACATGCAGCTGCTTTTAATTGGAAACTGATTGTAGAAGCAGTCAGCAGCAGAATCAACCACAGAATAAATTTCATTGGCTAGACATCTTTTGGGAAAAATATATATATATATATTTTTTAAAGATTTATTTTTTTTATTATTTTTTCATTGGAAAGGCGGATATACAGAGAGGAGAGACAGAGAGGAAGATCTTCCGTCTGATGATTCACTCCCCAAGTGAGCGCAACGGGCCGATACTATGCCGATCCAAAGCCAGGAGCCTCTTCCGGGTCTCCCACGCGGGTGCAGGGTCCCAAAGCTTTGGGCGGTCCTCGACTGCTTTCCCAGGCCACAGGCAGGGAGCTGGAAGGGAAGCGGGGCTGCCAGGATTAGAACCGGCGCCCATATGGGATCCTGGGCGTGCAAGGTGAGGACCTTTAACCACTTGCGCCACCGCGCCGGGCCCGGGAAAAATATTTTTAAATATTATGCACACACATAATTTCCTTAAGATGTCATTAGTTTCATTTTCTATTCATTAACAGCAAATGTAATAATGTTGGCTCTTTAAATGTGGAAGCCATTTTTTTAAAAAAGTTATTGATATAAAGAGAACATATTTTAATTTATTTCATGTATTCCCCATACAATTTTTAAAAGATAAATGCACTTCTCTCCCCCAAGTTTTCTTTAATCCCACCTCTTTCTTACCTTTCCGTTCTCTTTAATATGTACAACAGCTAACTTTTCATTTAGTTTATATTCCCAGAATTCATACCACACTAATTATAAGGTTTAATAAATGAAAAGAATGACCACTGGTTCACAAGAATACATATCAAGGTGTAAATGATATTCAAATTGTAAGACACCAGTTTCATTCTTTATATATCCTTTCGTTTTGTATTATAGGTATACTATCATGTATCAGAGAAAACATTTTCTTTCTGTAACTGGCTTATTTCACTAAGGATAATGGTATCCAGTTGCATTCATTTTATTGCAAATGACAGGATGTGTTTTTTTTTTTTTTCTGGTGAGTAGCATGCTATAATATATACCCACTGCATTTTCTTTATCCAGTAATCAGTTGGCGGTCATCGATTGATCCCATATATTTGCTACTGTGAATTGAGTTACTGTGAGCATTTATGAAGGGGAACAGTGTCCACAAATAACTTTTCTGTGATTATTTTTTAATTTTGAGCAAATTCCCAGAATGGGACAGGAGGATGACATGGTAGATGTGTTTGAATATTTCTGAAGAATCTCCACACTGTCTTCCAGGGTTATTTACCAGC
This sequence comes from Ochotona curzoniae, assembly GCF_017591425.1. Classification (NCBI taxonomy): domain Eukaryota; kingdom Metazoa; phylum Chordata; class Mammalia; order Lagomorpha; family Ochotonidae; genus Ochotona; species Ochotona curzoniae. Next base: position 32,786,916 of record NW_024466502.1, on the reverse strand, counting down.
TTACATTCGCACCAACGTTGTATTAGGGTAGTTTTATTTTTTAAAATTTATGTCCTATTATTTCGCTGGGTAAAGGGCAAAAGCATAGCAATATGCCTATTAAAAAGTTACCAATTTCAGTGAACCATATTCTTGACAGTATTCATCTGATGAATAATATAAATGTATTATTTTAAGGCATTCAAAAATATTTCATTCTTCTTTCCCCCAGCATTGAAATGGAGAATTAATATGAGAGTATTTTAAAATTTAATACAAAATTGAATGAAATACAGTTTAGGTTGTTTCAAAGTTATACTTTGCAGTTTAGTACAAAAAATTTTAATTCTTATATACAGAGCAGCTTTTTAAAAATAAAGTTCAGGAGAAATCTGCATTAAGGAAAAAATGTGATTTCTCCAAAGTTAGGGCATTAAAATTCTATTTTCTATGTTTTTTTGAAATTTCCCCAATGCATTTAATTTTTCAGATTCTGTACTAACTGTGATTATGCAAAGAGGTATAGGTGAAGAAGAAATGGTAAAAGTGCATTGCTAGAGGATTATTAAATATAAAAACAGCAGTGGCAAGATAGATTTTGTTTTTAGATATTGTCCTTTTACTTTCCTGGAATTCAGAGAAAGAAGGAGTTACAGCATCCCTCTTCTGTTGGGAATTGGAGAGTCTCATCTTACCATATTGAAAAAATGAGTGGTGGCTTTAAGTGCTATCCCACAGTGCTGGTCACATATTTTCGTTAAAACTACGAATCATTAAAACTCTAAGTTCTATGTCTTTATTAAATATAACATTTTGTTGCATTTCTTACATATGATCGTAATTTTACATAAGGTATAGCATATCAAATAGTATAGCTTTTAACATTTCTAATGTTTTCTTGAACAAGACACCAATCCACTTTATTCTAAAAGTGTTGTAATGGAGTGTGTAACAAACAATACTGAAGAGACTACATTGTGTTTTGATTCTTCTACATCATTAAAAAAAAAAAAAGAAAATTGGGTTAGATCTCTGTATTTTTTTTTTTTTTAATGAGAAGGCTTAAGCCGTCTGTCCTGACTAGCTAGCAAGGATAATCTCATGAAGGTGCACAGTGCGTGCCGGCCAAAGAACGGTTTAGGTTTAATAAGTCCTGTTTCAGTAACTAACATTTCCTGACTTCTCTTTTTGGATAATTTAAAGAGCTATTCTGCAGACTTTTCTTATTGTGCCTGTCACATCCATCATTATGTCTCCATACCAGTGACTCGAGAGAAGCCATGCTTTTCCGACCACATCCCACCCGGTAGTTGATGCTGCACACCTACCCATCCGACATTCAGGAACGTCAGCTCTCACTCCATGCCTTTGCTGTAGTCAGAAGTGAGAAATTGACAGAGATTAAAAGCATAATTGTACTTTATTTTGTGAAGGTAAATATGTATAACAATGCAATATATTCTGATTTCTATAAAATACCTAAGGAGAAATATACTTTAAAACTCGAACCTAATTACAAGTTGTCTACTTCAGTTTTGAACTCTAAATCATTTTTGCCACAAAATACAGGCATCAATATTTCCTGCAAATTTTTCTCTGTCCTTCAACTCTTTATTTTTTCAAAAAATAGATTGAATTATATGTGATAACCACTTAGGTACGTAAAACAGTTAAAATAAATTAAATGCATTGTGAAAATATTTTCTCATGTCAAATCATATAAAGGCCAAACTCCATAGAATTTTCTTCTACAAAGAATAACTAGACAAAACATTAAAAAATAAAAATCTGAAAACTAGTACATAAGTTCATTTTCTTTTCACTCAAAAGAAGTTTTGAAACAGTAAGATGAAAGTGCATAGAATGTGAGAGAAAGAGTGAAGGTCCTACTTGAAGAAGTTAACTTTTCTGATTTCTTCATATCACCAAAATACAGAAACTGAAGTGCTTTTTCATTTTTTAAATAAATGTTTATTTACCTGAAAGGTAAAGAGAGTCTTCTATCAGCTAATTCCCTCCCCAAATGCTAGCAACAGAAGAACTGTGATGGTTTCAAGCCAGGAACTAGGAACCTTTGGGTCTGCCCTGCGGGTACAGGGCCCAAGAACTCAGGCCATCCTCCAGCCCTTTCCCAGGCGCTTAAGCAGGAAATCAGCTGACAACTGGAGCAGTCGGGGGCCCAGCTGATATCACATTGGGCCATTATAACATAATGTTAAACCTGAAGTAGAATTTCTTAGAGATTTAATAAAATAGTTAGGGTTTTTTTTTGCATTGATCATCATACTATCTGAAAACTCTTATGTTTACTTAGTTCTAGAGTTTAAACTTGACTAGTGGAATGGATATTTCACAGAATATCATTAGAAGGAAGTTCTAATTCTAAAAAGTCTTCAGTCATATCTAAAATTTTTTAGGTGAAACCATTTCTTAAAACAATAGTTTCATTATTGTTGACTAGCCTTTCCATGAGAAACTTATGCATCTCCTGGCTTGAGAATAAGGATTCTAATTTTCCATAACATATTTTGCTGTATTTTAATTAATTATATTGTACTTTGTACTATGTAGCACATTTTTGTCTTTGAAATTTTGTTTTGAGGAAACTAAAAATCTCTGATTCCATAATACAATTCTAAAGCAGTCAATGGCTAATAAAGTTTGTCAATACTAAGTTATCTGTTATGACTGGAAAAGAATAAATGGCAGCATCTGGAATAGCAGGCTAAGCTTCTGCCTTCCGTGCCAGCAATGCCCATGGGTGCCAGCTAGACTGCTGGCTGTTCAAAATTTCCACAGTGACCCGAGTGGTCCCACCTAAAACCAGGAGACAGGAACTTTCACATGGAGACGAGGGTGCGAGGAATTGGCCCATTCTCTGAAGCTTTCCTAAATCATAAGCCAAAAGTTGGGAGCTGGATTGGAAGTGAAACAGCTGAGACCAGAACTGGCATTTGTAATGGTTGCCGGCAATGCAGAGAGAGACTCAGGTTGCTATGCCACCGTGTCAGTCCTGGAGTCAGGGGTTTTATCTGGGTTTCATCTGATTGCTGTGGCCCAAAAATCTGTGTCAGCTTCTCCTGCTTTTCCCAGAACACAAACCAACACACCAAAGGGATGTTGAAGGTGACCTCTCTCTCCCTGTTCTGTCACTCATTCTGCCTTTTAAGAAATATATGGGCCCAGCACAGTAGCCTAGTGGCTAACTTGTCATTTTATATGAGCCAGGATCCCATATGGGTGCCAGTTTGTGTCTTCGCTGTTCCATTTCCCTTCCAGCTCTCTGCTTGTTGCCTGCAAAGGCAGTAGTTGATGGCCCAATCTTTGAGACCCTGCACCCCTATGAGAGACCCACAGGAAGCTCCTGGCGCCTGGCTTCGGATTGGCTCAGCTCCACCACTTGGAGAATAAACCAGCGGATGGAAATTTTTTTTTTCTCTCTCCTCTCTCTGTAAATCTGACTTTCCATTACAGTAAATAAATCTTAAAAAATTAAAGATATGCATTTACACTATCTTTATGTTATTTACACTACATATTTAATAACGTTAAAGCTAACATACGCAGTTACCTTTATTTCTTGTAATTTTGTTTCTTAATGTTAAGAGTGAATTCTTTCATTTTTCTTTCTTTCTTCATGTATGTATCTCTTATTTCCTTCCTTTTTAATTATTCATATACATACATGTGTATATATTTAATTTACATCATATTTGAAGCCTTCATATTCCACCAAAGAAAGAGTTCAAGAAGGAAGGCATTAAAATACCATAGTTCATGAATATAGGCAAAAGCCACAAACAGTAAGATGCAAATATACCAACCTCACATGTATACAAAAAAACATGAAACTATTTGTATATCATTAAAACCTAGTAGTTTATAATTCCTAATAATTTCTTTGGCAGAGTTGGAAAGCAATGATTGTTCACATTATATTTTCAGCAATACAGATAAATACAAACATTTCTTTCTTTTCCTGAAATTTTAGCTGCCACATACAAAAGAGAAGATTTGATGTTTGTCTCTTGGTGTCTGAATTATCTCACTGATTGTGATGTCCTCGCTCTGCAACCGTTTGTATATACCTCGAGTACTCGGGGTGGGGAGCAAGTGCACGGTGGTGGCCCGCTGTCAGAAACTGAAGGATGAGGGACAGCACTCCAGCTGTGAGTGAGTGTGAGTCCCTCCCAAGAATGTACTGTTAATATCAGCAGATCCAGTTCTGCCAGGCACAGATGGAACCGCCTTCAGTTTTCAGGTGACAATAGCTATGAAATTCAATGGTCACATGCTTTGGTTCAGTCTGGTGTTTCTGTGGGCTGCTTTAGAGATTTAATTGATAAAACTATGTCCCCAAAGTAAGATAACATGTCATAGTGAGAAAAAAGTTAGTAAATAAAAGTATAGGAAATTAGAGGAGTAAAAAAAAAAAAAACATGAAAAGAGTTTCAACTAAATGAGTCTACATTTTACACGGAATAAAGAAGCAGGAAATGATCGTGAGCACATTGGCATTATGGCATATGCTTCATTGAGTGAATTCATTAGACAATTCACTTCTATAATCCTGTCCACTTGAATGTGCTGGGACCTGAAATTTGATGCTAGTCAATGGAGCACACAATGATGATGGGATACTCAGCTTCATAATTAGGTTACATCTCATTTTATATTGGAACACTGACTCAGAATGCTAGTCTTTAAAAGCTAAGCTGTGATATTTAAGAGGTTATTTGACACTGACTCATGATGGGTGACTGTTGGTGGCTGGTAGGACCTTAAGAAGCTTCCTAGGGGGCCCGGCGCGGTGACGCAAGTGGTTAAGTCCTCACCTTGCACGCCCGGGATCCCATATGGGCGCCGGTTCTAATCCCAGCAGCCCCGCTTCCCTTCCAGCTCCCTGCCTGTGGCCCGGGAAGGCAGTCAAGGACCGCCCAAAGCTTTGGGACCCTGCACCCGCGTGGGAGACCCGGAAGAGGCTCCTGGCTTCGGATCGGCATAGCATCGACCGTTGCGCTCACTTGGGGAGTGAATCATTGGATGAAAGATCTTCCTCTCTGTCTCTCCTCTTGTATATCCGCCTTTCCAATAAAAAAAAAATAAAAATAAAAAAAAAAATAAATCTATAAAAAAAATAAAAAAAAAAAAGAAGCTTCCTAGGAAAGCTATGCAGAAGCTATGTTCTCAGTCACTCAACAGAAATGAATTGGCTATAGTCTCAATAAGCCCAGATACATTTTCCCTGATCCAGCTTTCAAGACAAAAATGAAGCTTGGATAACACTTGATGTTGCCTTGTGAGACTGTCAAAGTTAAAGCTGACAAAGCCACACCTGGACTTCCAACCCATGGATATGGAGATAACAACTATGGTTGTTAAAACATCAGATTTGGGGTAATCAGTTACATAACAATAGAAAAATGTCATAGCATTTCTGTGACTGCACACAGCCTTGCTTTTTCCTAATGTGATTTACAATCCAACTTAGTTAACTTAAAATTCTTTTCTTCTGACTACTTAGAAAATAGAAACCTCTATGGCAGGTAAAACTGAAGTAAAACAATGAGATATTAAACATATTTGAAGTATATGCATAGCTTGCTATTGTACTTGCTTCCTTTTTATGTAGTGTAACTGATGCCTAATAGCCGTAATGAGAAGTGTGAAACTAAACCACAGCGCACTACTCTGAAAATTGACTCCTTGGGGTTCTTACTGACTTTATTGTTTTGTTGAAGGCCATATAACCTATATTTAAGATTTCTCTTTTTTTATCTGAGGAATGTTAGTGACGGTTCATTGAAATTCACATCAAACTATGACATTTGCTAAATTTAATTTTAAAAAGTTTGATACTGACTGATAAAATCATATATTATTACTATAAATTAATTCATTTTCCCTGGATATGTTCACTATATAAACATTGAAGAATGAGCATATATAGCTAATTAACGTGTACATTAGCACACATAGTTAACATTGTGGGAAGAACATGGCACATTTATGATTCTATTCTTTTTGTGAGTTTATTATATTTTATCTGTAGATTCCAGTGATGTTTTGTATAACCTACTGGCTATAATTAACAAAGTTCATTTCTATAGCTATATCCTGGGGAGAAGTTAAATTTTGCTTTTTATTTATAATGCTTACATTTGATTTCGCACAAAATGTCAGAAGCATTCTAAACATGTTCTCTTTATTTCTTTATAATTACAGGTATTGGTGAATATTTTAACTTTTTTAAGCGGTCCATTATATAAATTTCTTAAATAAGCATAATACAGAATTGACATAGAGTTTGATAATGTAAACTGCTGGTAGGAGTTCATCACAGACACTTGCTTGTTACAAACAAATTGATGTAAAATCCCAGAAAGATGAATGACTTCTGTCATGTATTATTATACATAATAAAACATGTCTTTATTATTAAACATAAAACATAAAATTCATTTAGAAGGACCACACATGCAAATTAGTACATGTCACACACACATGCAAACGATGTTCCAGAGAACTTGCACGATTTTATTCTGAAACCTGAAGGCATTTTCACTCCCAACGTTGCACAATGTGAAACGTCTGTTTCAAGTTCCAAATGAAAAAATTCAAAATTCCCTTCATCAAATTCAACCTAGAATGGGTCAGAAATTATTCTTAGCACCTTAATTAATTGGATTTAATCCTTATAACAACTCTAACAAATTTGTTAGGAATTGTTTTCAACACAATTATGTATTTGATTTTCAACCATCTACCCCTGTTTCTCAATGAACAGAATGCAGAGTGAGCTAGGCTTGAAACCACCCTTTCTAGCTTTATTTAACATTATTTGTCATTTTCAGAGGTACAATAATACCTGCCTCTCGTTATACAATATTGAATCTGGGACATTCTTTTCATTAAGACTAAAAGTTAGGAATCCACTTGTGAGCATAAAGAAATATTTTGAGGGGCCCTGCGGTGTGGTCTAGCGGCTGAAGTCCTCGCCTTGGTCGCTGGTTCTAATCCCGGCAGCTCCACTTCCCATCCAGCTCCCTGCTTGTGGCTTGGGAAAGCAATCTAGGATGGCCCAAAGCCTTGGGACCCTGCACCTGAATGGGAGACCTTGAGGAGGATCCTGGTTCCTGGCTTTGGATTGGCACGGCACCAGCAGTTGCACTCATTTGGGGAGTGAATCACTGGACAGAAGATCTTCCTCTCTATCTCTCCTCCTCTCTGTATATCTGACTTTGTAAGAAAAATGAATAAATCTTTAAATAAATATTTCAAAATAAAAACTATAGTATGGATAAGAATTTTTTTAAGTACGATGAGATTTAGGGAACATGTTCTGCCCATTATAAAAATTAATATGAATTTTACTATAAGATCAGGATTCAGAGGGATGTAAGCCCTATATAACTCCCTAAGGTATATTTAAAGGCATTCTACCTTTTTTAAAAGTTCTGTGATTGAGATAGTCATTTTAGATATAAGATTCTGTTGAAAACAGGATTACAGAGCACTATTTTGAATGTCATTACTGGAACTAGTTGCAGTTAAAGGACCCTAAAATGACCTACTGCACCTAAGATTCCCACACCCACACTCGTCTGCCGCCTCAGTAGCCTACATCCTAAGTGTTTCCTTATGTGTTCCAAAACATTATACAATGGTCTTCAAGAATACGGTTAATAAATTCTTATGTAACCTGGATGTTATAATATTCTCCTATTTGATGCAATCTCTAAATAAATCTGGATATTCATGTTCATATACTGTTGTTTAGTTTTAGTTCCTGATATTTTAATAATATTCAATGAATACATAATTCATATTTAACATGTATAATATGCATTAGTTATTAATACTTTTTAGAACTTTGGCAACACGAGTGTCATCTCCTTTACCTTCAGGACTTAAGCTTTGAGAAGCATGTTGAGCTCCATATATAATTTTTTAACATTTATAGGAATTTTATTCATAATTGTCAATAAGCTGGGAGCAACCAAATTCTCCTTTAGTGGGTGAAAACATAAACAAATTGACATAATAAGACATTAAAATATTGTTAGCTGACTAAAAATAGCTATAGGAATCATCTGAGGATTTTACCATCTGAACAACCCTTAGGAAAATGCAACATATAGCACAATTCCAACTATTTAGCATTCTTAAATAAGCAAAACTAAGGACAGGGTAAAATAAATCACAGAGTTATCTAGAGGTTTAGGGGTAGGTTGTGAATGAAGGGGCTCACGAAAAATGACAGGGGTATCACAAGCGATTTTTTGTTGGCCAGGCTATTTTGCATGATAAACATGTGTCATAACACATGTATCAAAACTCACAGGACAAAAACTGGCTTTAGGCACACAGAAGGATCAGGATCCTGCCTGGGCTACCTGCGATGTCACTAGTTGCCTGTATCATCATGTGGTAGCATGCTAGTTCCAGTCCCAGCCACTGTGCTTCTGGTGCAGATTTTGGGAGCTCCATAAATAATTTTACATGTGCCTTGTTCTGGATAATGGAAGAGAAACATGGAATTAGATTTACTATCTGGTTATACATATGGCTTAATTATTCTCTGCAAAGAAAGAAAGAAAAACATTTTCCAAAGTAGGAATCCTATGTTCTGCTTTAGAAGAATAAATAGTATCTCCATGGCAAAGGTAAGTCGCAGCTCTCCAATTGGCCTCCTGCCCATGGAAATAAAAATTGTATCACTGAGCGGTAAATCTCCAGAGTCACTTTCTGCTTAATCAGTTGTAAATCACCTGTGCCAAGTCAGAAATGCGTACAAGGAAGAATATGTGAAAACACATCTATATACCTCACACAACACACACTTCGTAACTTCAGGCTTATTAGTGGAAATTTTTTTTTCCAGCCACTATTTCATGATTTTCTATTATAATTTCTAGGTCATCACCTAGCCACCTACAAATACATTTCTTTCAATTTCCTTCAATTATGTAGCTATTTTTTCTCAAAATATTTACTATACATTTACCCTTTCTTAGCTCTATTGTAATTTGACACAATTTATGTTAAAAAAAATGTCTCTGGTTGGGGACAATCTTTAATTATTTGAATATGTACAAGCATTAGTGAAACAACAACTAAACTTACAACTTTGTAGCTCATCTTGTGGCTTTGAATACTTATTGACATGCTCTAGTATTCTTCAGTTCATACATCCAACTGGACAGATTCTTTTACCTAAATGAGAATGCCATAATGTTTTGACCACATTACTAACCTCTTTGTCCCTTGTGTTCATTAGTTTTTCCAGATGATGATTTCATAGCAAATTTTATCTGTCTACTCTACAAGTAAGGAGTTCACATGTATGTTTTTAATAGCCTCATAACCTTTTTGTATAAAAACTCAACTTCCAGGGAAAAATATTTGTCTTTTCTCTTTTTGTCTGTAACTTAGGCACACTAATCCTTATGAAGAAACTATTTATATTAGTGTAATGACATAGTTAATTTTATAATCTCAAATGGATTTCAAATCTTCATGGAAAGGTTTACAGTCTTTCCCCATTTAGTATAATTATGGCACTGGGTATTTAATATAATGCCTTGATTGCGTTGTGGTTTTCTTTCTATGCCTATCTTGCTTAGGGTTGTTAGCATGAAGTGATATTGGATTTTATCAAATGCCTTCTCTGCATATATTGAGATGATCATGTGATTTTTATTCTTCATTTTGTTATTGTGGCATACCACATTTATTGACTTGCACATGTAAAACTCTCCCTGCATGGGAGATAAACCCCACCTGGTCCAGGTGCATGATATGTCTAATGCATTGTTGGATTCTGTTGTCTACTATTTTGTCTAGGTATTTCACATATATATTCATCAGGATTATTAATCTGTAGTTCTCTTTCGCTGTTGTGTCTATCTGGCTCTGGTATTAAGATGGTGTTGGCTTCCTAGAAACAGTTTGGAAGGATTGACTCCTTTTCTATTGTTGGAAGTAATTCATGGAGGATTGGAATAAATTCTTGAAACTTTTGGTAGAATCCTGCATTGAATCCATCTGGTACTGAGCCTTTCTTTGGGAATGATTTAATGGTTGATTCAATCTCCAACCTAGTTATAAGTTTATCTAAGTTTTAAATGATCTCATCATTCAGTTTTGGTAAGTTGGGGCAGAGTAGAGAAGGCATTCTACCAAGAAGATTCCTAAAGTTATATGATGAGAAACCAATTGCATGAATTCTCCATTGATTGTTTTTAGAGAAAAATCTAAATTTTATGGATTTGGCTGGGATAAAATGTTTAAAAAATAGTTTATTATTCCCAAAAAGATTCCCATGGTAAATTTTTAACAGTATTAATATTTGCATATTTGATTCTATAATTTTTGTTTATGTACATGAATAATACTCAAATAAGAAGAGTTTTTGTATTTGAACATTGACTAAAACAGCATAGAGAAATTATCAGTATCCAGGATAGGAAATTATATAATTTTACATGACTTCCACACGTATCACACAGAGGGAGTCTAACAGTTCCTACTGATATCCTGCAGTTAGTTTTAAAATGTTTCATAACAGATCATCACTAGGGAATTTTGTTCATTGTCTTGCTCATCAAGGCCATTTTGACATGAAAATCTTGAAGTTCTATCCACATGTGCTGAAACTAAAGGAGTTCAAAAAGAAATTAGAATTACTTCTCAATACAGGAAATGGTAAGACATCATGAACTATTCAATCAAAACACTTGTTCAGAGTAATTCTGATATTTTAAGAAGATTTATCTGAAAATAAAGCTGCTTGATTGAAGGTCAAAAGTTCTAATCCATTAGAGGACTTTTCTTTAAAGATTCATACTATGCAAAAGCAGTTTACAGATCTGGAAGGAGGGGAAAGACAAGTTTTGAATTAAAATATTAGGAAAGGAAAAGGTCATTTCTTATCTTCACTTCCTCTGACAGAAATAGAAGTATATTTCAACTAATGAGTCCATTGTGAGATTGGGTGCATTATATGCAAGTCACATGCTAATTAAGATGAAGTACGTGATTCAACGATTTGGGAAATGTTTGAACTTAGGTCCATAAGTAGAAGTTATTTATACTGGTATTCTAGGCTATGATAAACACAAACTCTACTTTTTAATTATTAAAATAATTATTAAAAATGTTCAGTCTGGATTGAGTTGAAATAGCCTGTTTCTCTTTTTTTTATTTTTTTGAAGAGAGAGAGAGAGATTCTGTCAGCAGATTCACTCATCAAAATTTGACCAAAGCTGAGCTAATCTGAGGCCCATTGCTGGGAAACCAGTCGTGGTTCTCCTGCATGTGTGGCAGGAACCCAAACACTCGATGCATCACGGCAACCTCTTAGGAGACACAGAGTAGTGACCCAACTATAGATACACCAACATGGGATGCGTATGTTCCAAAGAGTGTTTTAAACTATGTGCCAAATACTTGTGGTTAGTAAAACCTTTTGAAAAGGTGTTAGAAACCTGAAGTTGCACTGCTTTGTTAGCACATGCACGTATTATGCTGCTTGTTTCTTCAGGTGTCATTTGATTACTATACTTCCTGTCCATGCTTACACTCCCTCATCAGAATTACATCATGAGTCAGGTGGGGCATTGTGGCACAGAGGATTCGCCGATTTGAAGAACTAAATCCCATCCAAGATGCCAGGGTGCCAATACCCTTTGTGCTTCAGATCCATACTCTTCCCAATAGGGAGGCAAAAGTTTGACTCAAGTCCCCGAGAACCTGATGCACACATGGCATAGTTGGATGGAGTGACAAATTCCCTGCTTTAACTGGAAATACCTTGACTTCTGTGCCATCTGAGGACCGAAAAGAAGGGAGGAAGATTTCCCTTCTCTCTCAGATAGAATTATTAAAAAATCAAAACAAAGCAAGACATTGAGACCTAAATTTGTCTTTCAAAAATTGTACTGTAATTTTAATCAACTGTCAGACTCTAGTGACATCTATTTTATCTTTTGCCTTGAGGGTTCACTTTTGGTAAACAAGGATGTTTCCAGTTGGCTTGATATTTACAAAGACCAATTCTATAATAAAACTTATTGCATCTTGTTGCAAGGAAACAGAGTATGCATTTATACATATTTTATTAAGTAGAAATTTGTACCAGTAATAACAACAACCGGTTTTACCACTATTTAATCTCTACAAACTGCTTCAGTGTAAAGAGAACAAATAGTGTTTTGCTTCTTCTCAAATTATCATGGATTTCAGCATATATAATACTGAGCAATGTAGGCTTACAAATACTTATTATAAAATAAATTATTTCATTGGAAAAATAACAGGAGTAACAATAGAAAATGGGGGCTAATATTGTGTGTAGCAGATAAGGCTAGCACCTGCAAAGGATCTACCATTTTAAATAGTTCAAGCACTGCCTGCTTCACTTATTTTAATTTCTGTCTATTTATATATTTTTTTTATTATTAATGACACAGGTTTATAGGTACTGGGATTCTCCCCACCCCTCCCCAATCTTCCCCCCATGGTAGATTTCTCCACCTTGTTGCATTATCACAGTTGAAGTTCAGTTCAGATTCTTTCATTGCAAGCATATACCAAGCAGAGAGTCCAGCATCTTATTGTCCAGATATATTCAACAACTTGTTGGGGAGATCATCTCTGGTCTGTATCAATTAACTCCATGATGTTATAAATTGTTCCAGATGTTATGTTGGGGATTTTAATTGATTCGGATGATACTCTGTCAGCTCTGCTTCACTTATTTTTAAAGTCACACACATCTATGTCTTTGAAAACATAAATATATATAAAATATATGTGTGGCTCTATATATGTATATATCTACATACATGTATACACACACATATATATGCATATACACATATATGTATACATGCATATATGTATATATACATGTATCTTTATATATATACAAAAAGAGAGAGAGAAAGTAAGGAGGAAGGGGGAGGGGAGAGTGGAGGGTAAATGCCAGAAACATCATCAGATCATTTTTATATTGGTTCACTCCTAAAACATTGCAATGGCCTGAGCTGAGTTGATCGAAAACCAGGAGCCAAGACCTTCTTCCAGGTCTGTCATACAGGTGCAGTGTTCCAATGTATCCTTATTAACTTACATAAAGTAATTTTTCTTCAACCTAAAGGAAATGCATACAGCAGAAATATTTTAAGCAGAATGTCAAATTGATCTCAATTATTCTGAAGAGCTGGATGCTAACATTTCTATTGGAATATACAAATGAAAAGGCATAGTTTAATATTTAACTTGTGTTGAATTTTCCCACCTAATTCTTTTAAACAATATGAAATGTAGTTTATATGAATTACAGATGGGGTTTTCATCCCACTATCTGGTATCTACCGGTCCCTCCACTTACTTTACGATGATCCTGGATACTACATAGCTGTAATATTCTTCCCTTAATATCACTTCAGAAAGTAGCATTTTCCTATGTCTCTGATCATTGCCCCCTACAAAACAATTTCAAGCAAGAACTTCACAGTTTCAGTTAAAATTGGTATTAATTAATGATGAATTTCTGTTCACTCCTTTGATTTTTATAAGATTTTATCTTATTTACTAAACACTTGGTTATTTTTCTAATGCTTATGTTGTTACCTATCAGATTTTTTTGTCTAATTTTTTAGAGAATAATTCAAAGAACAATAACTATATTATCTTTTCCACAAGGAATGAATTCCTAGGTTTTAGCAAATGGATTGTGCCATAGCAGCTGCTCAATTGATCAAATGAAATGGTACACTTTTATATACAATAGATTTCATGACTTTTTTTATCATAATTCTTTTAATAATACTATATTTTTGGAAGAATAGATGTTTAGTCAGGTTACTAAGGTGCCTGCTTCTCATGTTGAGTGCCTGGATTCAAATCCCTGAGTCAGCTCTGGACTCCAAGTTCCTAATAAAAAGATCCCTGGGAGGTAGTAAGGATGACTTAAGTAATTTGATTCCTTCCACCAATCGGTGGGATCTGGATCGCAATCCCTGATCCCTGGAACTAAAAACATAATATTGAATGACGAACACCAGACACAAATAGGCAAATACCACATTTTTGTTCATACTTGGAAGTTTAAAGTTTAATTGGGAAGGACTAAAGTAAACGGGCTGGAGGATGATTGGAGAATGGGCACAAGACCCAATTGTCATGGAAGAAATTAGTTTCGGTGTTCTGTAGGAGGAGTGACTTCAGTTCATAGTAACTTGCATTATATTTTGCAGATAGGAAAATATTACAGACTCTAAACAAATAAATGATAAGGAAATAGAAATATTAATTACTACACTTTGATGAGTACATAGTTCATACATTTTTAAGCTATCACAGAATGTCTATTAGATATATGTAATTATTAAATGATAATTAAAATTACATAAAACCATTTTAGAAAATAAAGTAGTTAAACTATATGAGAAAATAAGATTGTTTGATTAAAAATTCCAATATGACCATAAGTAGACACTTTTTATAGAAACATGAAGACATATACCATGTTTTCACTAGGATATGTCTATTTCAAGCAGAAAAGGCAAGTCTCTATAATCGGTATGTTCCTTTTCAGATGACCAAATGTCAGGGTCACTATGTATAGCACTAATATTCCCAAGATCATGCACAAGACAATTAGTACCACTTGCAGGCTGTGAATTTTCCCAACCAACTATTTAGCTGCTGTCTTGAAAACAGCTCATCTCTGGTCATTGTGGCCATTAGGGGAGCAAATTAGTGGATGGAAGATATTACTGTCTCGACTTTTTTTGGTAAATCTGCCTTTATAATTAAAATACATATTTCATAAAAGATTTATTTAGAAACAATATATGTAGGGCCCAGTACAGTAGCCTAGAGACTAATGTCCTCGCCTTGCACATGTCAGGATCCGATATGGGTGCCAGTTCTAATACAGGTGTCCCTGCTTCTGATTGAGCTCCTTGCCTTTGGCTGTGGCCTGGGAAAGCTGTTGAGGACGTCCCAAAGCCTTGGGACCCTGCATCCACATGGGAGACCCAGAGGAGGCTCCAGGATCCTGGCATTGGATTGGCTCAGCTCTGGCTGTTGGGACCATTTGAGCAGTGAATCAGTGAAAGAAATATCTTCCTCTCTGTCTCTCTTCCTCTCTTTATTTCTGACTTTCCAATACAAATATATAAATCTTTTAAAAGAATATAGGTAAAGATAAGGTTCATATGTTGATAACACACACTTAATCTGCAGCTTTGGATGAATTGCCCTAAACAATTTCATAGGATGAAAATATAGTGGGAAATAGAATGTTGGTCATAAGTTACTTCAAGCTAAACCACAAAATCTATTTTGCAATATACTTGGGGAATATATTCATATTGAATTTGTCAATTTCATTTTGCATTTATGTTACTTTTCTAATACATTCACAAAATTTGTTTGGGGTTGTACTGCACCCAGACAATTTTTCTTGGAGCTCCTCATTCAAATCACTATGGGAATTATATTTAACCTGCCAAAATATTATTTCAGCCTGGGAAAATTACATTTGCACATTTCAATTACTTTTTCTTTCGAATTCATTTTTTTAGTGAATTAGATCACTGCAGAAAAAAGAACAAAAATGTAACTTTAAACTATCTCTATATAAATGTGTAAAAAGTCTGTAATAATATTCATGCAATCACCTTTTAGTAGTCCCCAAACTTGGATATATGATTGGATCATTTTCCTGTGACCTACAAACTATCCAACTCTTCTATTTTCCCTGTTATCCCAGTAGACTTGGGGCAGCCGCTGCAGAGTAATTTCCACAACTGTTAAAAGCCCTGTATAAGCAGAAAAGAAATAGTAACTTTGAAAATAGACTGCTGATTTTCTTATGTCTTCTGTTTTAAAGACCTCTGCTAATATATCTGTTAATATGTTTTTGGTTTGCTTGGCTATTGTTTATGTTGTGTTACTTTCTTTGCTAAGCGTGCTGACTGTCCTCACTAGGGAAACACAAAATGTTGCACATAGCTTGTAATTTCTTGTATTATGCTGACTATGCAGGCAGCTAGTATAAATTTATTCTTGGAAACATCATGCAAAGTTTTGGGGCATGATCATTGTCTTAATGGTCACATGAGAAAATAAAGTTTTTTTTCAAATTTTGCAGGCAAAATATTAAAAACATGCTAATAACCTAATGTGACATTGCTTAAATTTAATATGTGGCAGGAAATCACTGAATAAAATTCTGAAAGAGTATCAAATATTGGATACATCTGTGGGACATGTGTATGACAATACCATTCATATTTGAAGATATCTTGTTCATGTCTTATCAGATCTTACATTTCTATAGCAATGGCATTTTCCTTTAGAGAACCGTGTCCGTTCTCTATGAAATGAACATATTTTAAAACAGATTGATAGCTTTCTAAGGAAACTTTTCTTAATATCTTAAATGACTGTTCCAGAAGCGGATCATATTTGGCATTTTGCCACTGTATAATCAACTTTTCATGAGAAAATAGGTCAACATCAAAAACATTTTAAGTAGTTATCTAATGAAATACTAAAAAAGCAATATGACAAGTGATTTTGACTTTTTGCAAAGTCAGATATACAGAGAGGAGGAGAGACAGAGAGGAAGATCTACCATCTGATGATTCATTCCCCAAGTGGCTACAACGGCTGGTGTTGCACTGATCCGAAACCAGGAGCCAGGAGCTTCTTCCAGGCCTCCACATAGTTTGAGTCTCTCAGAGCATTGGGTTGTCCTCTTCTGCATCCCCAGGCCACAAACAGGGACCTGAATGAAAAGTGAAGTAGCCAGAACATGAACAAGTGCCCTTACAGGATCGTAGCACATGCAAGGCTAGGATTTAGTCAATGAACCACTGAGCCAGGCCCAATAAAGATTTTTAAATTAAAAAAATGAGTGTTGTTGAGTACAAATATTTTCTCAGAAAATGCTATGCTTATGGGATTTTCTAATTTGTATTCATATGAAGATAATAGATATTCTGCATTTCACAAATATATTTCTAAAGAAATAATTGTATTTCCATCCCTTTCTCCCACTTTTTCTTTCCCTGCTTTCTATTCCCTTTAATTCTTTACTGGTGGAATATATGTATATGCTTATTAAAAATTTTTGCTTTTTACCATTACACAAAACAGGAAAAAATACACAATTCAACCAAAAATTTTCGCAGGCAGAGTTATAGAGGGAACAGGAAAGATGGAGGGTGAAAACAAACAAACAAACAAACAAACGTTACATCTGCTGCTTCACTCCACAAGTGTCTGGAAATCCGGGGTTGAAGTCAGAAGCTTCTCGAGGTCTCCTGCAAGTTTAGAGGTGCCACAGACTGGTGTGAATGTCTGCTACTTCCCCAGGTATATTGGCAGGGAGTTGGATAAGAAGTGGAGCATTCAGGATTTTGGAATGGAACGCACCTCTGAATGGGATACCACCTATGTGGGAAGTGGCTTCACTTGAGTATTCACAAAATGCATGGTTAGGAAAATCCTTTTCCCTAATTTTGTGATTCTAAATGGTCACATACAACCCATACCACTGCCCAGTCAGTAACATTCAGCCTTCCTTTACCATGATGTAATACAAATAGTTTAATGTTATTGTTGGATACAGCAAATCAATGGCAAATCACAAAATAATAATAATAGTTGCTGATAAAGCAGCAATCTCTCCATGATATAAAGATATTTCACAGCATTCTTGTTGAGCCAGGACTAATTGTCTAATGTATTAATATGTCTCAAATGAGTATTACAGGAAGCAAATATTCTGAGAATCCATGTTGCAGGGAAGGTATTAATATGTAAGCAATAGGAAAAAATAGATTTAAGAGTTTTAAATGTCATTTTAGGAAACAATACTTTAAGTGGTCTTAATTATGTATCACAATCACTAATCCTAGTAAGAATAAGGATCTGTGCTAGAACTATTCAAAGTTTTATATTCTCTGACAAAGTTTTAAAAATGCATTGCAAAAGTGCATGAAAATTGTATTGCTGGATCCTGTAAAAGCTGGGAGCTTGTAAAATGGAGAAATGAAATATGTGCTATGCTGAGGTGAAAAAGTTTAAAGAAGAAAGTGAAAATTTTCTAACTGAGCCTTAGTTTAGAATTTCTTTTTTAAAAAAAGACACTTACTTTTACCGAGAAATAAATATATTATTATTGTGTATTTCAAAACAGTGTTATTAAAACTAGTTATAAAATATTGGAGAAATTATGTGCAATTCATACAAGTACTAACTTTATAAATATTTTAAAAATTGCTGCTCTATAATTTAACTAGTTTCTAATAATGTCTGTGTCATTCTTAATTTTATTCTCCAATTATACCTTGAACACTTAACAAAAGTCTCTATAATTAAATCTAGTTTGCATATACATTTCAAGCAGCACTGTAGTTCAGTGATATTCCCTGAAGGAACATGAATTTCAGTATCTTTACATCAATCACAATTGTCACAAAGGAAGCACCAGTCATTACCTTACATATTTAATAATTCTAGGAGGAAACAGAAGCTGTGATTGTAATTTTCCATTTAAAGGCTAATATTTATTTTCTTTTTCCCACACTATCTTTTTTTTTTGAACTATTAAGTATCTTGGTGTAGTTTCTTCTTAACTCTTAATCGGTTGAGAATTCCCAGTATGAATAGCCAGGTATAATTAGGAATTGAAGGACTGAGGAATGAATTATGAGACAGGACCATTTCTCTACACAAAATCTCCCCCAAACAAGCAACCATCACTGTGTGCCAACTCCCCATTCAGGTGAGCCGAAATTTCATCCACTAGAATGATACCGCCCGAAATGAATGAGCCAGATCTTCCAGCTGTTAGGGTTGCTGCACATATCCCAAAATAACCATGAAAATGAGTCTACCACACTTCCATACCTGGTAAGTGCAGAAATTAAAACTTTCCTATCTGAATGAAGGCAAGCCCTCCATCTGTGCAATGCGTTCCATTTCCCTGCTTTCTAGTAGCCTTATCTTTCCAACAGGTTCCATCAATGTCTCTACCTGTTATCTAATTACCTGTAATCTAACTACCTGTTAGATTAACATAAAATATACTCATATCTTTTAAATTTCATGAGAGAAATAACAGCAAAACCATACCTCCAAACACAGGCTAACAAGTTCTGCTTCTGAGGCATTCCATTTCTTGATCTATAGCCCATCTTTTCAATTTGTTTTCTAACAGCCACTCTTTCAGAAAAACACACAGGGTTTTTAGTCACATGCATGCATCATGTGTACATAATACAGAATCTCTTTGTACTCTTCCCATATATACTTGCTATTGATACTTTGTGTAGTTCCAGTATTCTTTAGTTATTATCTAGAACAAAATCCCCTCAGCATTCTTTTTTCTTTGTTTGTTTTTATTTTGCAATAGTATCATGACAAATCATATTGTTTATTGTTTTCTTATGTAAATATTATCAATAGGCAGCACATCCAGTTGCTATTTTGATTCCTGTCTTCCTACTTTACAGCAGCAAGACTTATAAAAAACAAATTCTTCTTGTTCCTACTCATGGGGGGTCCACATTATTCAGCGTGATTGACATGCATTGTGCACTTAACTATTATTGAATGAATAATTTCAAATCAGGCTCATTGAGTAGAAATGATTAATTTAGGTCATTAGTGAGAATCTGGCATTCTTCCAGGGCTGAATCAACAACAAAAACATGAAGCTTCCACACTTGTAAGTTTTACAGCAGTATTGAAAATGCAAGAGATTGTTAATCTTATAGAAAACATGTTCACTGCAGTTTGGGGAATGATAAAACACACCAAAAAAGAAAATTCTCTTAAATTTTTATCAGAATAGCATGAATTTTTAATGTATAGGTTTTTGTTCATCTTTTGAATTAGAAATACACCATATTTTTAACACAACTGCAATATGCTGAATATGTGTGTAAAATAGTCTGCAAGAGATAAGGAAATACAAACTTAAATTGATGTACTATCAATCACTAACACTACCTGTAACTTTGCAATGAAAATACTGTTTGTTGCAAAACTTATGTTACTTTCATAATTATCACTGCAATGTTCATATTTTTTCCTATTTGTACTACGGATAATTCTGTCATAATGTAAAACCTTCTAGAAATGATTCAGTGATGTACAATCCCACATATGGACTTTTACTTAAAAAGCATATATTCTAATGTGAATATATTTTATTCCACAAACTCAGATGGAAATTTAAAATGGGGAAATATCTAACATGATGAAATACACTTTGTCATAATTGAAATCAAGAAAAAATAAGCACAATCATATTCTTGAAGGCAAATGACACAACTTTATGTTAGAAGATGCTTTATAACTCAAAAGAATAATGACACTTCCAAATGACTGAGCTTAGAGTGGACAAAATAACAATAAATACAAAGTGTCCGGGGCCTAGACGGCAACTGCTTAACACACTCTGAAATATCACTGAATTATTGATTTTATGTTTCTATTCCATATTTGAGCAATTTCTCCCACTTTCATTTGCCACCATGCTTTCTTGTGTTGATAATCATGATATCTTTCAGAAAAACATGTTTTCTTTAGGGACTAATCCAAACCCTGACTAAGCCTGAGTGCCAGAGACGGATAGAAGCGCGATGCTTAGTATTCATTGCTGCCCTTGCTGAAATCGCCAATATAGAACATGCAAATGAGGGTGATCAGACGGAACCTTAAATGAGCTATATCAAGCTATTGTTTTCCAACAGACTCTTCAAAGCACATCTTGTTATAATATTCCTGATGAAATATTCCAGCTTATTAGACAGCCAACTGTTACGGCAGTAATGTGAGCTCATTTAACAATATTAAGCCCAAATGGCTCTCAGTATTCAATGCTCCTCTTTGTCACAGCAACAACCTTTATTTCACATTTTAATATTTTCTCAATGGCAATGACCTGAAAAAAAATTGATTTACAGTTTCTCTGGTTACATTCAAAGTTGAATACCTCAATTTACCCACTGCAAGAGAGAGAACGGGACTCATGTTATTAGCATTGAGAACAAGTCCAGTCTTACCTTTGAATCAAAACCATAGTTTATATTCCATAAATGCTCACCTATGCTGATGTCTCAGTATTCATTTGTAGCGTAAATTAGATCCTCCCATGCTAGGATCAATGGCTTCAGTCATGCCTGATACAATGGTGCCATCCCTATCTATCCCTGTTGTGTGTAGATGATCCTGGGCTGCCTTGTTATTACTTGCCTTGATGCAATATACTTGACTATGCCTGCTGACCTGCACAGCTCACTTGTTGTTCCTGTATCACAAACACCACATTTGTCCTTTTGGGTACTTGCTTCTAACTCACTAATCTCAACCCACTGTGAGGAACCTGTTTGAAAAACCTCCTTGAACCCAGTTAAAGCCCCATTTCTATGAGTCCCTTCTTCCTTTTCTCACTGCCTGTATTCCCTGATCTCCCTGTGTTTCCTACAAGCTGTGTCCTGTAACCCTCAGAATCTGTAAGAGTAAAAGCTCTTAGACTTTCAGCCTGTGGTTGTGTTACTGAAACTGCTGCTGTCTCATCAATGACCTGGAGGCTGCTATGAACCAACTCCTGCAGGCAGCCCTGATGCTCACATTCTCTGCGTTAGCCCAGCAGCAGTGGTTTGCCTCTAAGGTGATAGATAACCTCAAAGAGATTTATTCAAGACAAATGCAAGACATCCTGCTAATTTCTAATTCCAGAAAGCTGGAATCTAATTCTGAGTCTGTTCATGAATTTTAAAAGCACTAATTATTGTCTTGAAAATTAATAAAAACAGTGTCACCAAGACAGTTATAGTGACTTAAACTAAAACAGGTAGACATTGAATTCTACATCAGTTCATGTTTTTTAATTTGTTTGTTTTTTGAGGATAGGCCAGGAAGCATTTATATGAATGGGTGTAAGTAGAAGTAAATACTTGACAATTTGACAAACAAAAATTGACATTAAAATGATTTTGAATGTGGAGAGAGGACTTCTACATGACTCCACCAAGTGATAATATTATGAGAGAGAGGTAGCGTTACTCCTGCCAATAAAACAGCACAGTGCTTTGAGGGAGCATTTGGTCCAACAAGTGGTAATGCTAAGTAAGTCTTATTACATTGGATATTTGTATTTGATGAAACAAAGTAATAAAAATGTGCATGAAACAAAGTGGAAGAAGTTTGATGAAATAGGATATAAA
This sequence comes from Ochotona curzoniae, assembly GCF_017591425.1. Lineage (NCBI taxonomy): Eukaryota > Metazoa > Chordata > Mammalia > Lagomorpha > Ochotonidae > Ochotona > Ochotona curzoniae. Next base: position 32,764,675 of record NW_024466502.1, on the reverse strand, counting down.
TTTATTCAGCATTATAATTTGAAGTAAATATGAACTGTTTTATAATTCCAGAAATCAGAATGCTGAAGGTTCACCTAGACTCATGGAATCAGTGAGCCACAGCCATGTAATAAAGCATGGGTACATTTGGGAGCAGACTTGTCCAACCTGTCCCAAATTGTTCTCAAATAGCTCTGCTCAACATTTGGAATCCACTGAGATTGCATTTTCTCAATTTAAAAATAAGAAAACTTTCGTTTCCCTTTGTGTAAAAAGTACCAAAGAGCTTTGGCATTTGTTTGCTTGTTTTTACTAAATTTACTTTGTAAATTACAACAAAATCTGTCTAGACTTTAGCATTGATTTTAGGATCAATTCAATCTGGTATCTTTAAATTAGGTTTGTTGTGCTATCTATGGCAGTATCTATCAGATTCCTAAAGTAAATCTTAACAATGAAAATGGAAGGAAAACTCATGATTTAATTTGGTGATGAAACAATTTAGTACCATAATTGCTAAACTGTGGAACATTTAAAAGTGGTAAACAATTTTGAAATTTTATGAAGGGATATAGATGTATTTGTTTCAGAAGTCATTATACTAATAATTGAACTTGACACTGAAAACAGTAATAAGTACAAAAAGATACAAACTAATAATGAAAAGCTCTGCCATATTTGTGTATCTAAAGGCTCCCACCTCTCTCTTTTTCTCAAAGACATAAATTTGACTTATTAAAAAGAGAGTGGGTTTTTAGGCTAGTAGTTAGGATGCTGGAAAGAATACCCACAACCCATACTAGACCATTTGGATTTGAATTCCACCTTCGCATCAGATTCCAGACTTCTTACTAACGCACTCTAGGAGAGAGCAGGCATTGAAGTCCCTGCCGGTTTGTGATCCCAACTAATGGCTTTTCGTGGCCTAACTGTGGATGGGCAGTGAACAAATAACTGTCTGTCTCTTTATCTCTCCCTTTTCTCTGATTCTCAAATTTTAAATACTTTATTTTCAATAAAGTGTGATACATTCTCACACCTTATGTTTGTTTCACTAACACATGAGTACACAATTGATGAATTATAATACTCATCAGTAAATATAATTACAAATGATGAAAGAAAATGCTAAATGTGTTGGATATTTTGCTTTTAAGTAAAACGTTCTTGGAGTGGTAATTAGAGTATTTGTTAATGATTTCTTTTTGCCAAACATTTTGCGTTTTTCTCTCTTGGAACTGAACAAACTTTGAAAGGATGGGAAGAATTCGTATCCAAATGATAACGATCATATGTGCAAGCAGTTAATACATGTCTTTTGAATATGTTATTTAACAATTTAGTGATATCTGAAGAGTAAACTTTTAAAAGAATCATCACAAATTTAATTATCCATCTCAAGAAGCAATGCCTGCTTTTTTTCAAGCATTGGTACCATGAACCATAAAAGTTCCTTTCAAACCACAAATCTGTAGAATTTTAATAACATAAAAAGAGGAATGGATAAGGAAACAAGTACATCTACTCTGTGGAATACTTCTCAGTCATTGAAAGGAATGGAATTATACCATTTGAGGTAAAATGGACCCACCTAAAGACTGTTACTCTCAGTGGAATAAGCCAGTTACCAAAGGACAAATATGAGTGTTCTCTTTGACTTAAGAGAATATTCATGCAAAAATTTAAGATAATTAGCTATACAAATAAATGTGCATATTTAAATATTGTCATAGATATACTTCATAATGGAGATTAGCGTACTAGGAACATGCATTGCAATATGAATCTTTGCTTCTGAATGAAAGGACTCCCAATGAAATTGTTAAAGATACTCTGACAATAAGATACTAGACTTTCTACCATTGTTTATGTCTACCAATGCCATGATACACTTAAATAGGAGAATGTTGGATTTATGACAGTTACTGAAGGATATACTATTGTAATAATACGGGAGAAAAGATTGGAAGGTGGGAGTCGGAGGAGAGATCCCTGTGCTTCTGGAATTGTCATGAAAAATAATTTAAAAATTGTCCTCAAAACTCTATAGCACAAAGTTTAGTTTAATTAGCTAACTAAACAAGTAAGTAGTTTTAAGCATGTGTTTTGTCTTCTTCACAATGATGAATATCTACCTATCTATCCATTATCTATCTCTCTCTCTATCTATCTATCTAGTTATAAAATATAGACAGCCATACAGTAAGAGAGAGAGAGAGATACAACATTTCAATTCACCTGTTTGTTGTCCAAATGCACACAGTGTTCAGGGATGGAGTAGACCAAATCCAAGAGTCCAGAACCCAGCCCCGCCTCCAAAATGGTGATAGTGATACAGTTACTTAGCTATCACCAATGCTTTTCAGAGTGTTTATTAGCAGAAAATTAGAGTCAGGAGTTACTGGCAGGCATTGACATCAAACGTGTGGACATGAGTGAGGGCATCTTGTAGCCTAAAGCTTGCCCAGTCTATTGCTTATCAATATATACATTTCCTTGCAATTAATCATTATATGTTTTTGTAGTATAAATTACTTCTTCTCATTAGCCGTCACTGTTTTAATAACAAAAATCAAAGAGTTATAGTCACAAAACACCATTGTCATAGTGAAGATCAGAATATTATTGCCTATATTAGGGAAAGGTCTTTGTTGATGAATTATAGACTTATGAAATAGAATACTTAGAAATAAAATACTTAGAAATAGAATACTTGCACCCTTTGCAAGATGTTTTACTCACATACACTCTCCAATTTCCATGGCTATAAGCATCCCAGGATGTGCTGTCTTCCACAAGGAGAGGAACTGTGAAACAAACATTTGAACCAGAAAGCTTTCTAGTGATCCAGAAATATGAAATTAATCCCTCCAAAGAATAATATGCTTAGAGCAGACAAGGATGTAATAGTGTCAAAAAGAAGAGTAAAGGACAGCAATGCCAGATAAGCACTAAATTCCCTTAGTTATGCACTTTTTCATGTTAGACAACTTTTTCACACAATATTCCTAAGGTTTCATCATAGGATATTAATGAAAAATGCTCAGACCTCACAGTCATGCTTTACAATGTCCCTGAATGTTAATGCGTCTCATATAAAGACAGTTACTTTATGATTTAAAATATGTATTATACTGGTTGAATAATTTGACCTTCACAAATATTTGCACAAGATATAAAACAGAAGAAATCTTTAGTCACTTTCCATCTTAAAAGGGCTACATCTGTTTCATCTACTGTGTAATTTCTTTTGTATTTAATTGGTTACACATAATAACATTCAAGCCTATATTCATTAAGAAAAGAGACATGCATTATTTCCCCCAATAACTCAAATTGAGAATGGGGTTGCAATTTTTGTCTCAAAAGAAATTTGAAATCACATACGACTCCCTGTATTCTCATATAAAGCAGTTCATAACATCTCGCAGATAGATTTAATTGTTCATGCTCATTAAGTTTTTTGATTCGGTGTCCTTGCATTTTTCTTTCTGAAGGACTGAGTGCTCTGAGTGAAAGGGTGAAAGTGAAGATATGCAGCAAATGTCATTCTCTATAAGAAACAGATTAAATTTTCTTTCTCATGAAACAAAAAACTGCCAGCTTTTCTCTGTGCAGCTGCCAAGCTGAACTATGACATGGCCAATTCATTTCTTTCAGCTGTCTGTGTGATAGATCCACAAGATCTACAGATTCCATGCTGGAATTGTATTATGTACCACATAATTGAACAATTGGAATAACTCACATAAAAGATGTCTGTTTACTGACCTCGTAAAATGACATGCTTACTTTTATAGAAGCAAGCGCTGATCCTTCTTCTCTATGCTGAAACACACATCTTAACCACTCTGCCAATCAAGAGAGCTGTAGCATCCTGTATTGACTTTTATACTGGAACAAAAACAAAAAGTGAAGCACACATGCAAAAAAACAAAAACAAACCGAAAAACCTCTTCTCATTCAAACACCAGACACTGAGCAGGCACAATGGCTCTACTGGCTAACCTTACATTTCCAGGAGCCAGAATCCTGTAAGCATAGTTGCTTTGTGTCCTGGCTGCTCTACTCCCAACCCAGCTTCCAGCTTGCAAGCCAAATCCTTGGGATCCTGCACATGTGGGCAGATCTGGAAGAAGCTGTTGGCTCCTGGCTCGGGCTTGTCTCAGCTAAGCACCAGCCACTGAGGACGTTAGGGGAGAGAATCACCAAATGAAAGATCTTTCTCTGGGTCTCTCCTTCTTTCTGTAAGTCTACCTTTGCAATGAAAATAAATAAAACTTAGGAAAAAAAAAGCTGGACATCTTGTCAATTCAATCATTGTAAGAATTTAAAAGATCAATATCCTGTCTATAAAGTAGTCAAACACAAGTGAAAAACGAGACAAAGGAACAGTTGTAATCAGCAGACTTTTAGATGTATGTAGAAAGGCTAGGTAGTTTTATGCACATTTGCTATAAAAGTTCTTTCTTTTCTAAGGAGAAATGTTCTTTTAACAGCTTAATTCTACAATTTCATCCTCTTTTAGGAAGCTAGCAGCAATGTTCTCATTCTAAATCTGAATGCTTTAAAAGGCCAGGCCTCATCACTTTTAATAAGTGCTTTGTGGCTTAAACCTGCATACTGAGCACAAGACACAATTATATTCAAAATGTTCCCTAGCATTTCTCTAAAATGATCTGATTCATTCCACTTACTCAAGAATGAACAATTGTATTTTGTGTCTTCATACAATCACTTCATTTTCACAAAATCATTCAGAAAATTTTCTTTATCTGATTGTCTTGTTCTCATTACTTGTTTGCCATAAATATAAGCCTATTATAAAATTCTGGAGAAAAGTCTTTATGTCATGGTAAAAATAGGTAGCGTGGACAACACTATAAGCTATCTAATATCTGGTTAAATAGAAAGGCAGAGAAAGGAATTAAATGATGATAAACCAAATGAATCTGTCATTTATTTTTGGGTTTTAAACTATTTTTGAATAATGCATATTTATTTTTATAGAAATATTATATTAAGTATGACATATAAGTCCTCATGCACACCAGTGTTACACATGGTCATATAGCATGACAAAATGTACTTGAAGGAGTGATTAGAGATATTTTATATTTTACAACATTTGAGATTTCTGGAGTTAGGTTGGTGAAACCTCCAGAGGTAATTTATCTGATATATTGTATTGATAATTGTTCACATTGTATAAGGGTACTCATTCTTTAATAGCACTATAGGTTCCACTTCTACATTTTGCAAAATTATATATGCGCCCCTAATATGAAAATTCAGGGTATCATGCAAGAAATATGGTAGCTTGAAAATAGTTTGTGATAACACACACATATTCGCTCTTTTTTAGTTTAAAGCAAGAGTAAATAGACCATATAGGATAACTATTCTTACAAATTAAATATGTGTTAAGATATTTAACAGAATTGTACAGCAGCTTTTCAATATGATAGCTGCTGTCTTGCCGAGGCTAAGATGATTTTAAAATTTTTAATAGAAAATGTAAACTTGTACTTTCATGGATATCTTAAATTAAAGCAAAAACTACATACGTTTCCAAATGTTAAATTTGTTCTTCAAATTTTCATTGGAAATATTATGAAAAGCTGTTATGGAAATAGATATTCCTTTTGAGTGTATAGACCAGCTCTTACAAACATTCTTTTTTCAGGTTGGCACATACATTTACCTTTGTGTACTTTATAGTGAACTACTGAGAAACACCCGTGGTGAGCTGTCATTGCCTTGCTTCAAGGTATTTTTTTTCTACTGCAAAACACTTGACTGATTTTGGCACAATTTTATGCTTAAGAGAATGCATTGCAGCCTTTTTAAGCCATAAATAGAACTGATGCAGGCTCCTGCATTTTCACCCTTTGTTTCAGTATTCTGTCCTCACCCTCAGGTAATCAATATCTCTCCTTTCTGTGACGTCACTGTTAACACTTGTATGTCAAGAGTCAAAGTGCTGCCACCTATAATTCCAATAATTTTTCTTCCTAACTCTTCCAGGATATCCTTGTCTCTCCTATTTTCTTCCATTAGGCTGAATTATTAAACTAGTTTTGCTTTGGTGCAATTTTTTTTTTTTGGAGTAGCTTAATGTTGTTTTCTTCTGCTTTTCAGTGGAGAAAAATACTCTCTCAAGGGCAATTTTAGAGTAGCGGTTTCACTTACATTACTTTGCTAGTTTTTGTACGTACTCCCATAGGTCACTAGTTACTTCCTTATCATGAACTTCAGCAGATGCATTTCAGCTGCCGTACACATCGTGAACACTTTTCAGAAACTCCAGTATCATATATTTGCTCTTGAACGTTATTTTATTTCTTACTGTTATCAGCCCCAGAGTTGTGGTCTTAGTGCTTATATTTTTATGTCCTTGAAGTATAGAGAGAAACAAGTGGGGGAGCGGGGAGGATTGCAAACAATAAGGAGAAAACTAAATGGCTAATCTTTTGGGTTATTCCCCTAAAAGCAGATATTGTTGGGCCTAACCTGACTGAAGTTAAGAATGTGTAACTACATCAAAATTTCCAGTTTAATTGACAGGGACTCAATTTCAGCCACCATTTTGCATGTTCTCAGGATGGAAAGAATCAGGAAACCTGATTGGAAGCAACTAAGATTCTAAGATTCAAATCAATCATTATCAAATGGAATGTGGCAACCCCAACCTGCAGCTTAACCCACTGTGCCACCACATCTCATCCTATCTTTCTTCATGTCTCCAGGTTTCTGAATTTCAGATGTGTGAGTGAATTTGAGATCCTTGGATTTATTTTGGGAACTCCAAATTGCTCTGCAGCAAAACACAACAAATTTTTTTTTTGTAAGGATTTATTTATTTATTTGAAAGCAGAGCTACTGAGATAGAGGGAGAAGCAGAGAGAGACATCTTTGATCTGCTAGTTCATTCCCCAAATGGCCACAGTGACCAGACTTGAGCCAGTCTGCATCTAGGATCCAGATATTTTCGTATCTATCAGGAAGGTAGAGCAGCACGTTGTTGGGCCATTTTCATCTTCATCCCCGGGTAAGTTGGAGTTCAGTGGAGCACCTGGAAGTCCAGCCTGCACCTTGTGGGAATTCAAAGCTAAAGGCAACAGCTTTACCAACTGCATCACAGTACCAGCTCCCAGATACAGCCTCTTGCTACTCTACTGTCTAATATTACTCCTGCATATGTTATGTAATAAGCTATGTTATTTAAACTGGAAAGCAAATATTTCTAACTACACATCTCAACTTCCATCTATTGAGTGAGTCTTCCGTTCGTAGCTTTCACAATGCAGGTATTTATTATTTTCACCAGACTCTGATGAGTTTTACCAAATACATTTTAAATATCCACATTTTCTACTTAAAATTATACATGTTTTGCTATAGTTCTTGAGACTCACCATGCCCTAATGTTGACTACAATTTCCTTGTTACCAGCCAAAATTCACCTGCTTTTCCACACATGTAACTTGATTTTTCAATCTTTTCCTCTCTTCCAATCATGAATCTTTCCTTGCAATGTGTACATTAATTATAGTATTCCAAGATGTCATTATTCAAAAGCCCTACTTCTATACTTTGAATTAAGTCTTGAATATGTCTCATTGAGAAATTATATATGGTTTGGAGATAAAATATGTAGCTAATTTCCAATCTAATTTAATTTCTGTAGTGTCAAAGTTGTTGTATATATCTTGTGTGTACTGGTGGTATCATGTATTAAAGAGAAAAATGAAACAGGAATACTTTAAATATAATGATAAAGGAAATCGAACAAGGTAAGAAAATCTCATGTATTCAAGCATTAATTCACTTCTTAGCAAGCTATTACTTTTTTATTAGAATATATATATTCCTGAGAGAGAGAGAGAAAGAAAGGGGGGAAGAAGGGAGAGACAGAGAGAGACAGATAGAGACAGAGAGAGAAAGGAAGAGACAGGAGGAAGATGTTCAATTCATTCCCCAAGTTGTTGCAATGGTCAGGAGCTCAGCTGATTCGTAGCTAGGAGCTTCTTCTGGGTTTTCCCTGTGGGTGCAGGGTCCCAAGGCTTTGGGCCATCCTCCACTGCTTTCCCAGACCACAAGTAGAAAGCTGGATGGGAACTGGGGTTGCAGGTACGCGAACAGGCACCTGTATGGGATCCTTGCATCTGCAAGGCAAGGACCTTAGCCAATAGGCTACAGTTCTGGGCCCGTAATCACATATTTTAATTCTGATTCTCTATGGCAAAGAGTCATGATATATCTTACTATTTGCTGTAGTGGCACAACATGGATTTACTTGTAACATATTGTGTAAATATCCATGTAGTCTAAAGGGATGTTTAAAAATACTAAGTGAAAACTTACTTTATAGTAGTGCTACAGAAGAGGGAATTGGAATCAAACCCAGTGATAGTCTAAAACAAACCACATTGAGGTAAAAGATGCGTTCAAAGATATTCAATGAATTATGCATAAAAATAAACAAGATGTGACAAAAAAATAATGAATCTATGTCCACAATGGAAGCAATGAGATTAAAAAATAAATAGTCTGTTAGATGAGGATTCTGTGAGTTCTGTAATTTTGGGATCAGACTTACTCTAAAAGTATAAACAGGTCTCAGCCAACAGGAAGAAACCAACGAAAAGAAGAATCAGGGGACCTCGAGATAGGTTCTCTCTCACCAGATTGTCATAGAGTTTATTTCTTTTTTTAACCTGAATTTCATGAACACTGAATATATTTAATGGTAGCAACATTGCCTGTTTCTGTTTTCATGAAAATCTGTATTAATGTTGGTCTCAGCCTAGCGCATTTGGCACTTCCAAATATGTCCTAACAATTTAATTCACTCATTTCTCGCCTGTTAAGAGTAACTTCCTATTTTCTTAGATGGTGTAAAAACAAATTAAATATCATGATCTTCGAAGAGTGAAGAAGCATGCCTACGTATCTATTTTAGTGTATCTGAAATAATGATTATTGAAAAGTGTGGGGTGAGAGGAGATAAATTTATACTGTGTACATGTGTTGACATATCTGTAATCTATAAAGGTGGAGGGATATTATATTCTTTTAAATTATTATTATTTGAAATACATTTTATGCACTTTGTAGGCACAGTACCAAGAAGATAACCACACTTTCTTTACTCTGCTAATTTCAAAAACCACTCTTTCTTCACTCGCCTCAGAAGCTTTTGCAAAGACCTACACAACCTAATGATATTCAAAGGCTTAATTCACCACTGTTCACTATAGCCAAAAAATAAAAAGTGAAAACAAAAACTACAGAAAACAATGCATGTAAGTAGTTATGCTTCTAAATACACTTAGATTACAAGTCTGCAATCAGAAATAACCTTCCAATTTATTTAAAAATTTATATTTACTTACTTTGAAAGGCAAAAGGTTCAAAGGGAGAGAGATTGAGGAGAGTAGATTATGAAGGAGAGGGTTGGGAGGAAGGGAAGCTAGGGGAGGGTTAGAGGGGATAGATGGAGAGAAAGTAAAAGGGAAAAAAAGACAGACAGAGATCCTTCATCTATGGAGTTACTCTCAAGATGGCCACAAGATGGAGCAGGGTGAAGCTCGGATCCAGGAGTTTCACCAAGGTCTCCTATATGGGCAGAAAGGCTCCAAACATGTAAATCATACATCCTCTGCTGCTTTTCCCAGGCCATCAGACAGGAGTGCGATTACTGTATGGAAGACCGCCATCAAGGTATGACACAGTAGGCCACAACTCCAGCCACAATTCAAGAATATTATGCCTTTTTTTTTTTTTAAGATTTATTTAATTTTTATTGGAAAGGCGGATATACAGAGAGAGAGGAGAGACAGAGAGGAAGATCTTCCGTTCGATGATTCGCTCCCCAAGTGAGCGCAAGGGTCGATGCTATGCCAATCCAAAGCCAGGAGCCTCTTCCTGGTCTCCCACGCGGGTGCAGGTTCCCAAAGCTTTCCTGGGCCACAGGCAGGGAGCTGGATGGGAAGAGGGGCCACCGGGATTAGAACCGGCGCCCATATGGGATCCCGGGCGTGCAAGGCGAGGACCTTAACCACTATGCCACCGCGCCGGGCCCTATTATGCCTTTTTATTAATGTGTTATATGATGTATGAAGAATTCCTACATCCTTACAGTGGGTGCTAACTGTAGAGCATTGATGTTCACTTTGAATGGGAATATATTGATGACCACTTGTTCACTCTCCCCACTCATTACATTCTACCTGCTCCTTTTTGTTGAGGTCCACATTTCTGTGATAAAGCTTTTAGGTTTCATGTTACTGAGAAAGTATAACCGTAAGAGATATCGCTAGTCTTCTTCATCTGAAGTGTTTTATGAATCTGCTTTTGAATTTACCTTTGCTTCTTTGTTTCATGAAAAAGAATGAATTATTTTACTATCAAACACAGGCCAATCCCTCCATAGCTGCTACACGCCGTACCTAAGTGACTTGGGTTCCGTTGATTTCTCTCATTTGTGCTTCCCTGTCACTAGAATCATTCTCATGACGATTTCATCAAGTATAAAATCACAAAATCTTATAGCAAGATCTTTTCTTTGACATTTCACATCAGTAAAGTTCTCATTCATCCTTTTTCTCTTCTCTTCGTAGAAACATTCTCACTGAAAAGTCTCACCTGCTTGTTTTATGTCTATTTCATCGATATTTATTAATTTCCAATGCACACAAGACAGTCATACTTTTCCTCTACCCTGCTGGTTCCTTGCTTGGAAATCCAGTGAGCAATCTATGTTCTCACGTCGCTTTGTGAAAATGTACTGCTTATGGTTGACGTTTTTCTCATAGAAACAGTGCCCTCACTTAACCTTTAGAATGAACTGTCTTTGCTATGTTTTCCTTATGATTTTGAAAAAAAAAAAAAGAAATCTCTTTTGCTACTACATTTTATAGTAAGCTTCTAAAAATGGGATTTCTTTTGACATTCAACTTGAATTTGTTTTTTTCACTATTTTACTGTGAATGTTAAGTTTGTCCTGATATGATTTATATTAATCACCTAACTGGCATCTGTATGAAAAAGTGTTCCCAAAAAATATGTGTGAGGAAACTCTTTTACACATTTCCAAATAATAAGTTATCTACCTAATATGACCCTTTTCTGAATATCTAGTAAATATCTAAAATAAAACTAAATATAATTCTTGTTTTCACCTACATCTCCCATATGCCTTCTCTACACTCTCAGATAAATGTAAACTGATGAACTCAAATATCCCCTTAGAATTTCAAGCCAAAATATATGGGATTACTTTAACTAATTTACTTCCATTACCATCCCTATTCATCATTAAAATCTCTAGATCCAACCTTTAGATATAAAATAATAACACAAATCAATGTAAATTTCCCCATCCCTATTGCTATCATTCTAGCCAGGTTACCATATCATGTCTAGACATCTTTGTGTGAAGTGATCCACTGCTCTCCATATGGTCTCATAAGTCCATTTTCTATTTTCCAACCACACTGATCTTCCAGAAACATAAAATAACGCATGCCCACATTCTCTTCCATATTCACAAATGGATTTGCATTATACACAATGTGATAAGTTCCTTTGCATTCTTGTTCCTGTCACTGGAAATTTTAATTTGATGACTCCTCCTTTTTACTTCTTTTAACCAAGAAGGCTTCGGTCCAAGAGCGGTTAAGGGTCAGTTCTCAAAAGGTGTCATGTTTGCATATGCCACGTAAATAAGAGCACTGGCTGTCTATTTCAAATCAATCTTTTCAAGGAACAAATATTTAATCTAGACACTGATGCCCATTTTCTATGTCGTGGTATCTGTGTTCCATTTCCAGCTCTGCCTGCTGACCCTGGCTTCCTGCTGGTTCAGGCTTTTGGAGGCAGGAGTGAACAGTCAAGTGTTTAGGTTCCTGGCACCACATGGGGCTTGGACTGTGTTCTCACTTCCAGCTTTAGCTCCAGCACAGCAATAATTGCAAGAGTTGGAAAAGCAAGGCAGCAAACGGCAGCTCTCTCCTTCCCCATATCTGTGTTTGTCTTTCTCTGTCCTTCTATGACTTAAATAGATTTGTTAAAATTTTGTAAAAGAAACGTCTTTTTAAGTATATTTTTATTGTTTAGAACTTTGAGGTTTTCTTCTTTCAGGGCAATGGATTTTGTTAAAGCCTGAGAAAACAGCACACTGTTTTCCACCATTTACAAAGGATTTGGCTTTCCTCAAAGATATACTTTTCTTTTGCTTGTTTGTTTTGTAATTACATCCAGTGTGTATACAGGGACTTCAGGAAACTAAAGTTAAAAAACAAGGTTGCTTTGCCATGGGCTTGTTGCAGTCCTTGGATTTCAGGTGTCTACTGACATTATTTGAATTGATCATAGGAAAATGAGGCTGACGGAAATGATATAAATGGTGATAATTTGATTACTGGTATTTTGTGAATAATAACTATACTTTGTTTCTGAGAGTGGAGTGCAGTAATATGTTTTGCCAACACTGGTAAGAATGTTGAGGGCCAGATTTATACCAGAGCAAGAAATGCAACCACCTGTGACCCAAGCGTTTTTTTATGGAAGATGGAAATCCAGTTACTCCACTTCCAATCTATCTGCTTGCTAAAGGGCTGACAAAGCAGCAGAAGATGGCTCCAGAGTTTGGTCCCCACTTTCGGGGGAGACTTGCATCAAATTTCTAGTTCCTGCATTAAGCCTTACCCAATCTCAACCATCTAGGAGTAAACCTAAAGATATAAGATCTCTCTCTCCCTCTCTCTATATCTATCTTTCTCTCTGCAACTCCATCCTTTAAATAAAAAACGAATATTAAGCAAACAAATAAATAAAACCGTTTGAAAAAGAAGTTGAGCGTACGTCAAGTAAAATCTTAGGCTCTTCAGTTTATAACCATGAAAAGAAACAGTATTTAGTTTTGAGATTATTTAAAATTGTACTTGCCTTTAAGTTTCACTACCTTTCAATAGAAAGAAATGGATTCTGCATAGAAATATTCAGATTTATTCTGTGTTTTTAAAGCTCATAATGTCAATCTAATCCAGGCTCTCCTTCATTCATGGGAGGGTTGTTTCTCTGCCCTTCGTGTGAGATGTGTTTTCTCAACTCACCGTAGAAATCTCTCTAGATTGTTTTCTTGATACTGAAATCCACTCTCATTTGTCATTTATTATTGTGCTTGTCCTGATGGTCTCCGTATTGCAAAATTGAGAGAGAAAACAAAAGATGGACTCAAAGGACCAGAGTGTATAACAGAATTAGGGTAGAGCATATTTCTCTGCGTTAGTGAAAAATCTTCTATGTGTTTAATATGCAATCAGGGTGTTCCAGTGGGAAGAATACAATTAAGATTCCATTAATATGCAAATGAAGTGCATCTGGGTGAGTAGAATACAACAGAAGACATTGTTCTACTTAACTCATTTACCTAGCCTGACTGGCTGTAAGAGACCTGTGAGTTACAATCTTGGTTCTGGCCCAAATGCCCTGCTTCCAGGTCCTAAACCAAGACAACGACAGTCCTACGTGGTGCCATTGCAACATGTTTCATGTGCCAGAGGTGCCGTTTCTAGGGTTCTTCACAGTGCTTGCTTCTTGCTTCATCCCAATCTCAGTTTAAATATCAGTGTCCAGGGGAAGTTTTCTTCAATTATCACCTTTAATTAGATCTGCTCGCGCCACTTTTACTATTGCATAGTCGCCAAATCTTCATGGTGGTGTTATACATACCTGGATTTAGTTGATTTGCTTACACATTTATATGCATTTTATTAACACAGCATGAGCTCCAGAAAAAAGAGAACAGGTTTACATATCTAGCACCATAGCAAAGCTTATGAGAAAACTAAATTTCATGTTCAATAAATAAATAAGTCATCTTCGAATGTATTCTGCTAGGGTACTATGGCATGTTGGCTCTGCAACTGTTGTGCTACAGTGTGCACCATTTATCTCTTTATTTAGCATATTTTGCTATTAAAATGCCTATTTCTGTGGCCAACTTTGTGGCATTAGATGGGTAAACTGCGACCTTCATCACTGTCATTGCATACTGCTAATTATTAGAAGATCTACCATTCTGCTTCTGATTCAGTTCCCTGATAATCTTCTGAGAAAGAAATACGAAATGGTCCTAAGTTTTTGAACCCCCATCACCCATGTGGAAGAAACAGGTGGAGCTCCTGCTCCTGGCTTTAACCTGGCCCAGCTTGAGGTGTAATAGGAAATGAACCAATGGGTCACAGACTCCTTCTGCCTGATTCCTGTCCCCTGTAACTCTTTAGAACGAAACAAATATTTTAACAACCTGTTGCTACATTTTTCAATTCCTTACCTCTGACCCAGGATCATCTGGATGAGACTTAATTTGTATGTTTCCCAATTTTGTATGACTTACACTGCCATGTCAGATTTCAGAATACCTACACGAAGCCTCTGAATGTGTAGAACTGGAAAGAGGCGGACATGGTTCACTTTGTTGAGCTACTGAAACTTCACTGAAGAGTACTCTCAAAAATATCTTCAAATTATGTATGTATACTTATAATGTCTGCAGATATTTGGGTTGATTCATCTGTTTGGCTTAGAATAGTGTGCATTCATTGTTATTGTTCATTGAATAATGTATGGTCCTGTACCGAAATTTCAAACACTTCTTTGACTTACTTTATTGTAATGCATTTTCAGGAATTAAGACTATTTCTATTACATTGTCTATAATCTTGGTAGATTCCTTCCTCATATATCTTTCTTTTTATAATAGGTAAACATTGCCACAAAAAATAGAAGGCACTTCACAGATGTGACACACATACATCTTTCAATATAGAATAAGACAATGCATGTTTTATTATGTTATGCACTGTCGCATATATTAAAATGTTGTTAATATAACAAAAATAAGAATGGTATGAAGTGCATTCCTACCTTAGTCATATAAACAACTCTTTCAATGTGTGTATTTAATATGCAAAAATCATTGATACAATTATAATTTGTATTTTCAAGTTTTTAATAACTTCTTTCTCCAGCTAGTTTGTTTTTTCACATATTTTTTTTTTATTGCAAAATTAGATATACAGAGAGTGGAGAGACAGAGAGGAAGAGATCTTCTGTCCGATGATTCATTCTCAAAGTGACCGCAATGGCCGGTTCTGCACCAATGCAAAGCCAGGAACCAGGAACTTCCTCCAGGTTTCCCATGCTGGTGCAGAGTCCCAAAGTTTTAGGCTGTCCTCCACTGCTTTCCCAGGCCACAAGCAGGGAGCTGGGTGGGAAGTGGAGCTGCTAGGATTAGAAACAGTGCCGATGTGGGATTCCAGCACATTCAAGGCAAGGACTTCAGTTGCTAGGCCACTGCGCTGGGAAGGCTCTCTTCCTTTATAGCACATTATAGCATCCCCATTTGGTTCCTTCTAATGAGATGCTAATTCATTTATTTGTTTTTTAATCTCATGGTATAGAATGCAGAAAATTACCAAGAGAAAACTGCAGCTTGCATTTTGATGAAATAGTTTTCAGAGATTTGAATACACCAAGTTCTAGAGGGATTAAGGCTAAAATACAAGGGAGACTGTGAATGTTTTAGTTCAGAAGTGAGATCTCAGACGCAGACTACAAATGCCATCACTGTAGCTAGTCTAACAACCGCTGATTTTGCCAGGGGTGAGCCACAGCTCAAGCTGGGCCTACCAGCTTATTTCTCATGGATTTAGAGTTAACTTGATTCCTTTTGAGGAGAAACTGTGGAGTTGAACCCTATCAGAAACTATCTCCTGCTATGTAAAACCGAGAGTGATGGATACATTTCCAAGACTAGAGAAACTGAGAGTGAAAAGAGAATGTCTAGATATCCCAGAGCATCCTGTCACTTGCACACTTGTTTCAGAGGCCGGTCCTGATGCAGCTCGTCGGCCATGGGTTTCATTACCCTCACTCTTCATTTGAACTTTCCCCAGCATTGACTCCGGCACTTATTTTTTCCCTCACAAAATGTAACAGCTCTCCCAAAGCATATACTCCTTTACATTTAAGTCTCCGGAAATGAAATTTAATAACCAAGACGCTTTGAAATATTCAGATGGATATTGAAGTTGGTTTCTGAAGTGACTGGTTAGCTCTATTTAAAGTGTACATTAGTGTTAGCTCAGTTGTTGCTAATGTGGTACCCTGATGAAAACAAACAAAAACACCAGCATCACCAACAGACAGAATATAAGAGAAGAAAAAATCCAGTTTGAAATGCACTATGAATTTTAAGATTAACCCAGGATAAAAAATGTATACAGATGTATCATCTTTATTTATTTACTCTCAAATTCTATTATGACTCTAAGATTATTTTTAAATATTTATTTATATATTTCAAAACTCAGAATTACAGATATACAAAGGAGCAAAGAGGAAGGGAGAGATAGAGGAATTGGCCTATTTATTCACCAATTATCTGTGTCAGTACCAAATTAAGAACATAAGCTTTTTTGGGTTGCCCACACAGATTTGGGGGGGGCCTAAATGCATGTATTTTGTTTGTTTGTTTGTTTGTTTGTTACTGTTTCCCAGGCACATTAACAGGGAGTGAAATTAGAAGTGGAGCAACCTGGACTTGAACCTGCAATCATATGGAATGCCAGTATTGTAGGCTGCAGTTTATCTGCTATATGCTACAGCCCTAGCCCTTATCTAACCATTTTAAATGAATATAAAAATAATATAGCAGCTTTAGATAATAATAAAATAAATAATATCATTGATATTTTAAAATGTTATGGGAGCAGGGTCGTAGATAATCAATTGAATTGTCTGGATTTTTTTCATGTACTACATGTGCTAAGAATTCTTGGATAAGTCTGCGTCATTACCTGCTATTTCACAAAGAACTGCACTGTATTTATAACACCTGGAGGTTCTCACGCTTCTGGGTCAGTATGTCAGTTGCAAGATTGCTGGAAAACATAAAACCATTATTACACTTTTACTTTTGTACTCTTCTTTAAATATATGATTTCATTACTATGTAATTTCTTTGAATAATGTTTTAAGTGGAAAAGACCCAGTAATAACATCGTCATTTTGCCCGGGAGCCTGCACTGAAGCAAAGTGGCACATATTTGTTCCTGCATTCCTCGGCAGTGTGATGGATGATAGCAATTACTGGAAAGAACAATATTAGTTTTACAGTTATTGTTATTAACTTAAAGTGCTAAGAATAAAATCCCATATTTCAATACATTCTCCAATCACTGCCAAAATATGTGACAGAGGAACATTTTATACTCCCTGTATTTTACACTGGCTGCACAACTAGAAATTGGCAGAGTCAAATCATTTATATCTCCTTATTACCAGCTTGCAGAAGCCATTGAGAATATGGAACTAGTGATTGATATTTTGGTGGCAGATGTTGTTTTATTCTCTTTCACTATATTAAATTTACCATACATTGGTTCTACTGCAGTTTATTAAAGTTTCACAAAAAGATTAGCAAGAGAAT
Source organism: Ochotona curzoniae (assembly GCF_017591425.1). NCBI lineage: Eukaryota > Metazoa > Chordata > Mammalia > Lagomorpha > Ochotonidae > Ochotona > Ochotona curzoniae. The sequence continues at coordinate 32,747,193 of NW_024466502.1, read as the reverse complement.
AACAAGACTTACAACTTGCTTACACTTGTTCTTTGTGGACTAAAACAATCTACGTTCACTTATTCATAAATTACGACTATTATAAGTATGTGATATATATGTGTGTATTAAATATTTAAAATGACATTCTGAGCAAGACAGAGTCTTAATTCCAGGTACTAAAGCAAAGTTTTATAAAATCTTATCTGCTGTCATCTGAATGATTGGATTCTGAACTTCAAATATGCAAGTCCTAATCTTGAAAGAGCTGTTATCAGAAGGTAGACCGTTAAGAGCTGCTGAGATTATCGGGGTGTGATCTCCGTAAACAAGATACATGCTCCTCCAAAGAGGTCCAGGAAAGCTCATGAACCCTCTTGCACTGCTGGGAGTTACAGAAGAAGACAGCTAACTATGACAAAGGTCCTCATGACACGTCCAATCTGTGGCATTTTGGTCTTTAACTTTCCAACTTCTGGCAAAATGTAATGCATTTTGGTTGTCTATAAGCAATATAGTTTACAATACTTTGCTATAATGGTTCAACTCCACTGAAATTACATTTAAATCAGAGCTAAACAGCTCAGACTAACATAATTAATAAGGCTCTAAAATGTGTTGCTTCATAAATAAATTACTGTGTTTAATATTAGAAATAAGTAGACTTGTAGAGTGCTAAGAGCGTTGGCTTTGTAGCAGGTTCCTCCGTTGAAGCAACGTGAAGCTGGAAGTGAGCAGCGTCTGGCAGCAGGAGAGATAAGGACACAGGTTCCTCAGATGCAGACCTGTGGTGTCGGTACACCTTTGAGTGGTGCACTGATTCTAGACAGACTATGTCTGGACATCTGAAAGATGATAATGATAAATGTCCTCTTTATTAATTCAGTGTTTGTGATTGAAAAGTCAGCTTTGGGCCAGGTGGCGTGGCCTAGCGGCTGAAGTCCTCGCCTTGAACGCACCAGAATCCCATATGGGCGCCGGTTCTAATCCCGGCTGCTCCACTTCCCATCCAGCTCCCTGCTTGTGGCCTGGGAAAGCAGTCAAGGATGACCCAAAGCCTTGGGACCCTGCACCTGTGTGGGAAACCTGGAAGAACTTCCTGGATCCTGGCTTCAGATCAGTTCAGCATCGGCAGTTGCGGTAACTTGGGGAGTGAATCATGGGATGGAAGTTCTTCCTCCCTGTCTCTCCTTCTCTCTGTATATCTGACTTTGTAACAAAAAAATAAATCTTAAAAAGAAAAGTCATCTTTATAGGGAAGAGCAGAGACAGAGAGGAAGATCTTCTATCCAATGAGTCACTCCCCCAAGTGGCTGCTGCGGCCGGAACTGCGCCGATCAGAAACCAGGAGCCCAGAGTCTCTTACGGGTCTCCCACTCGGGTGTAGGGTCCCAAGGCTTTGGGCCGTCCTCCACTGTTTTCTCAGGCCACAAGCAGGGAGCTGGATGGGAAATAGGAGCACCAGGATTAGATCCGACATCCATATGGGATCCTTTCCAGGCCCAAATCTTCATAGTTTTAAAAATTATGAAACTATTAGATTATAATTTGAAGTTTTAGCATTTCTGTACATTCAACAAATAACTTGCCATCATGGACATTCCATTCCTACCTCTTTTTAGGAAAATAAAGACTCACTATGTTTGATTGAGTCACTTATGTTTTCTGCAATGAAACTACAAGCCCCTGAGAAAGTGATACTTTTATGCTTTCCTTCACATTATTTGGTGTAGAATTGCTAATATGGTATATGTTCAGTAAATTGTTAATGAATGAATATGATGGATGAATGCAACAAAAAGATCAACATCTTGTACAAAAAATTAGCAAAATGCTTACAAAGTATTGTTATACTCAACATGTTTAAAGCCATGAAGACCAACTTTGAACTCATCAATTAAGCGTGTCATTAAACAAAACCACATTAACACTGGCTTGTGAAAATGCGATACTATCTTTTGTTGAAATTAAATTTTGAAATAGCAGACTAAGTGAAATTATCTTTTAATTTCATTAGGCAGTGCTCCAAAGGTAAACTGATAGACCAGTAGACATCCAAAAATACCATGTTTACATGTTGATATCAAAGTATGTTCTATAAGGTTTTATGAGCATTGTGGTTAAACTCATTGTGATACTTTAAAAGGAAATTGGTGACTAATTATGGCTTACCTGGATGATTCAACAACCTACTAGAAATTCAGAAATCTATTGCTTTATCTGAAAATGAAGAAAATCTAATGGTTCAATAGGCTGTGCGTCTACATCTTACCCTCGAGCATTAGTGCTTTGCTTCCGGTTTTGTGATACTTTTACACAGTTTTGGAACAGGAGGCATGACAATAACTTTTGAATTATTTTATATGCATATTCTACAAAAATTTAGGAATAGCTCTTTGAGTATATCATTCAGAGCCTCTCAGTGAACTGCCCTTCATTTTGAGATTCATTAGATCCCCCTCAAATTGCTAAGTACCACTGTTCCTAGTAGCAAAACTGCTGGCTTTCTTTCATGTTGGTCATTGTTTCCTAAGATATTTAAGTTACTTCCATACTGAAGTTGCATAAGAAACTTTTTCATTGGGTTGGAGTATATTTGCTGAGCATCATGCTATGTGTAACATGCTCATCATTGGGATAATGCCACCTTTATGATCTGCAAGGTATAATTGAGTTTAAGCAATACACACAGTATAAGGACATTGGTGTGCACCAAAATTACATGCAACTTTATTTTTAAATTATATTAAATTGATTTTATGTAAGTCGTAATCACATACATTTAAGGTATCTAAGAAGATATCCATTTTTCGCTGCCCTATGTAGCCTTGGAAAACGTGATTTTTTCCCTCTTTATGCAACTCAATTAGCTTTAAACCCAATGTCTGTGCAAAGCAGGGGGTCAGAAAAGATTACAAATAGAAAATGTTCTTCAGCCTTTATTTGACATGCAATTAAAAACTCAACAAAATGCAGCACAAACTGAAGCTGGTTCAAATATATATATATATATATATATATATATATATTTTTTTTTTTTTTTATAAAAGGACTATTTCAAAACATCGTGTTTCTCCAGCAAAGGCGTTTCTTGTACTTTGAGTCAGCGTAATCACTTAAACGTGCCCATTCAGCATCTCTATTACTTATCTGTACCTTATGATATATCACATTAAAAATCCGTGTCACAGGGCAGTTAGTAAATACCGTGCGCATGGGTTCTTACTTTGTTTCAGTTTTCTTGTGTTGCTAACACATTATCATTAGGAGCTTCAAACTAGAAGCTAGAAAATTGAGTTTTTCAGTAAGACCTTCTAATATTTCACACTTAGGTCCCTGGTGAGCTGTATTCAGAATCAAAAATAGCAGCCATGCACTTCTTGTTGTTCTAAATCAATTGCTCATTAATTCTAAAAGGCACAGATGGGTTTCATCTATCAGTAAGTACGCTATAGAAAGTTTACAAATTACAAACGACTAGTGTTTCAGCAAGGTTAAATACTTAGCATTCTCACATTTCTGATATCAGAGACTAACTGTGTACTTTAATACAAGAGAAGGACCTAGACAATTTTTAGTCAATTTGTAAAAAAATCTCTGCCATGTTTGATTCACTTAGAATTTACCTTAAGTATCAAAAGACATCATTTTATTTTTCATCAGTTGCTAAGCTTCATGTAAATTTCTAATGAAAAATTATCATCGTAAGTTTCCGTGTATCAGAAAATACAAATAAATGTAAAGCAATGAATGAAATTCACGACCGTGGTTCTTATAATTCTGTTTGGAATAAAAATGGTAATGAAAAGTGGTTATTTTAATATTTGATAAACTGTAATTTAATAATATACAGGACAGCGCAATAAAATGTGGTTGACTATATAACATTTTATTTTCAAAAGGGCTTACTCTCAAAAATATATTAAATATTTCCCTTTGCATCTCACAGCCTAATAGTCACTGTTATTAATTTATGTGCCCTTTTGTTGATATCAATTTCTCTGATTTATATATATGTACATACCTATATATATACACACATTGATGTGTACACATATATGAGCATTATGTCTATTTTGAAATTTTAAAAGAATATCAGAACTATTTGCTACAAACAGAATCATATATTGCACCAGATTCTATCACTTTTTGGTATTTTTCCCATTACTCCCTCTGAACAGAATGACTCATGACAGTAATTGCTAGCCATTACATATGTTTTGTCCCATACACCTAATTTTGTTCTCTAGATTACTTTTACAGTACAGTAGGCATTGACTCTCATAAACAGTTTTCTAAGATTGTTTGAACACTGTTTTATTTCAGCATATGATATAATGAATAAATGTCAAATTATTGATTCACGTTGGAGGTCACTTTTACTCAACAGTGACTAAGTGTACTGCTACTGATGGTGAAATTGACTAATACAGTATCATTTTGGTACATTGTGTTATTCATAGTTTTTAGATACTCATTTAAAATATTACTAGTCTAGCTTCTTAGACTGTTGAGGTAAGATTTCTTGGTATTACGAGATAACAGCTAGTCAAACACAAAATATTACTTAACCCCTCTTGAATATTAACCAATGACCGCAAGTGCTTCATCCCTTTCTTGTGATTAAGGAGGTTTTTGCTTCCCTTTGGTCAGTAGATGGCAGCGTTGTATTACACATAATCTGGATTTGGCATGCCATGCTTTTTTATGGTAGTTACCAATGAGAGGATTTATATATCTTCTGTGTAAAAAGTAATATAAGAAAAAATAATTCTTACAAATTAAATAAAATAATGTATTGAATGGGTTGCAAAGTTACTTTAATATTATAACCGGGGGCTGGTGCTGTAGTGCAGTAAGTTAGGCCTCTATTTGCAACATCCGACGCAGGCAGTGATTTCAGTCCAACTACTCTATTTCTGATCCAGATCCCTGCTACTGTGCCCAGAGAGCCAGCAAAAGATGGTGTAAGCTCTTGAGGTGCTACTACCCAAAAGGCAGATCTTGTCTCCTGGCTTCTGTGGACATTTGGGGAATAAAACTGCAGATGGCAGATGTGTTTCTATAAATCTGCCTTTCTTCAAACAAGTGAGTCTTTTAAATATATACATATATTGTCGTTACTTTAATTATTCATTATCCTTTTAACATTTTATTTAATGTATCTAGATATAAAACATATTTTACTTGCATTACATTCAGAAGTTTACCAATTTTGCTTAAATGAAGGGTTCCACAAAGGAAAACTGAAAAGCAAGAAACAAAACACAAAACAAAACAACGAAAAAAAAGGTATTTCACGAGGAAAATGGACACAGACCATATGTGATGATCAAAGAAGATGTGACATATCACTTGAATGAAATAAACTGTAAGAGCCACAGAATTCTTAAAGTTATACGAGTATATAACATATCAGATATACAATTAAACATTTAAAATAGTTTTATAAAAACCCTGCATTATTAGGAAATGTACATAAAATGACTCTTAAAGGGAAAGCAATATTGACAATTCTAATATCACAAAGAACCATGCAAAAAAAATTGCATTTGAATAGCTAACCAAAATGGAGTGTGTCTGTCCTTCAAATTAAATGCAAAACATGTAAGTTATAGATTATTTAAGAGAAAATAGTGTACAGTATGAAAGGTGTCAAGAGGTCTAACTCAGAGATGTATATTGTTCACTCACTCAACCAGGGGTCCTTACAGTTTGGAATAGTTTTTGGGCGCGTGTTATTTGATGTCTGTGTCAAGTACTAACTTGAGTTGGTAGGAAATAGCTCATAATACGATGTGTCTTTTACCAGAACGACAATTCAGATCACATGCCATACCAGTACGACAATTCAGATTTTATCACTGTAACCCGTTCCCAAGACAGCAATCTCATGTGCCCAGACCAAGGGGAATTATCTTAAAGTAAGAGTAGCAATACTGAAGAAAAAAGAATCTCATTTCATAAGTTATGTTACTATAAAACTAAAATCAGTAACCGCAGTATACACTCAGTGTGTCTTGGGGAGTTATTCATTATGACTTTTTTTTTTTTCCAATTCTAATGGAACAAATTTGAAAGAAAGCTAAGTGGGTGTTGGCAGACATGCATACAGCTGGGGAGAGTTACCCTGAAAAGCTTTGTGACATGCTAATACATCCTGTTTTATAATTATTGTGGGTGAAGATTATACTCATAGAGGACGTTAAAAACTTTACTATGAAATTATCTTAAATATCTTTCTCAGTGAACAGGAAATTGGAAATTTTGTTATTTAGTCAATGATATCTGAGAAGCCCTTTATCTTTCCCTTGGCACTTTTGCTTTTAAGGTTGGGGGTGAGTGACCTTTGTGAGACTCTGAGGAAACACTTGGCTGTGTGTAACAAGTAAGTGACCAATTCCTAGCAGAGACGAAAGTAGAGGAGGGAGTCACAATAACGCTTCTTTTACTTTTTTCCTTTGCTTATTTTATCTCCTAAAATTCCAACGACCAGCTGGAAAAGGCTATTCCTACTTTTCAGAAGACAATCAGCCTCTTGTGGTCATTGCATTTCTCTTCTTTCTACACAATGGATATGATTTTTACTGTCCTTCTCCAATGAAAACCTCCAGTGGAATTATTTGGTTTCTTATCTAGGATTTAAAATTTTATCTAACGTGTTTATTTGTTCAACAACTGTAATTCATTTTTCCTGCCTCTCCCAGTTGACCAGCCGTGAAGTTGCAAAGAATTCTTCCATTGTTTCCCTGCTTCTTAAATCTTGCTATTTAAATAATTATCAGCAAATTAATGGTTTTGACATCCCCTTGTAGCTTGTAAAATGAAGCAGCTCAGCCCATCCCTGCAAGATCTACTGAATGAGGATCATCTGCATTTCAACAAGATCCACAATACATTCAGAGACTTCAATCACTTGATGCACTTGGCAAAACATGGGAAATCAAGGAGAAAGTCTTAATCCACTTGGACTTCTTACAGTGCTTCAAATACCAAAGGAAAGGGAGGACAATGGAAAAGAGATTTCTCTTCGTGTATGGAATCACGCTGCCTTAGGGTAACAGTGGCTATAACTAGTCGTATTTACAAAATCCCTTCCTCCTCTTTTTTGTAATTCAGTAAATTAATGTGAACAGCAATACCTGCTAAAACAGATGCTGGTTTTCAAGACGACATTGGTGTACTTAGCTGCTAACACAAGTTTTAGCGGAAGCACTTAAGATTTAGTTTAAGACCTTTAAAACAAAGTAGAAAAGGTAAAATCATTCCTCATTTTCCATTGAACAAACAAATTTCAAGCAATTGTCTTATTAGAATCTTCCTTTCTGGTGAATATTCTAAAATGATCTTAATTTTAGCTGCAGGGAATGTATAATTAATGTTACGAAATAGCTTGTAAGGGAATATTTTTTTCAGAAAGAACAAACAGGTAAATTTGTATATTTATTTCCTATAATTTAATTTCAAAGTTAATGTGAAAATATCTACTCTTTTAAATGTAATAAAATGATATTCTGAACTCCAGATTTTTCTGGATGAACCATTCTACATTGTCAACAATTTTAGTGTGTTGGAGTCATTCAACTTGTTTTTTCCATTTTATTATTTTTATTCACTATGCTGTTTTGAACTCAGTCTTTCATATTAAAATCGAATCTGATTTGCTTTCAGCTTTCTCAGAAACACTGATGATGGGATTTAAATCAATGTACCCTCCTAGGCCAGGGCCTGTTTCTTCTATTCCAAGTGTCAAAATTGCCATTAGTGTTATGACTATTATTATAAAATGTTCCAGTGCATGAGTTGGTATTACTCATGTAATTTTAAGTCAACAGATATATACTTAACAAGTATTAGTGAAAGGAAAAAGTGCCTCAAGTCAAAATATTTGCAAATTTTGACCCAGAAATTGTGGTACTCATCTTGTGGACATCCACACACATGTTAATAATAAAATAGGATTTGGGACCTGGATAGATGACTTGACGTTCTCAAAGACTCACAGCAGCTGTGAATGAGCTAAGTCTAAAACCATAGGTCAAGTTTTCATTTTATTTTTTTAACACTGAAATCAACTAAGCTATTTCCAACTCCCATTTATTTAACTGGGATAATCAAAATGAGTTTAATAAAACGCTGTCAACCAAATATCACGTTATGCATAATAACATGTATCTTGAAGGTTATATTAAATGGGAAGATGAATTTGGAAAGCAAAGAGAATTAGAGGTCATGGCTGGAAGTAAAATCACCATGGAAACAGCTTTCATGACCAATTTGTGGGGAGATGTCAAAAGGCAGTAACCTGTGACTTATTTTTTTCCAAAGCCCTGTCTATGCAGGTTAGAGGTTCTATATCTGCTTTCATGATGACATTTGTCTATGTTTTTGTAGGTTTCTATTCTGACAAGCACAAAAACCTGCACTAAGTTGAACCTGTCCTTTGTGATGAGGCTGTTGAACACAACAGAAGCACTGTAGTCTGTTCCTGCTCCACTTTCAGCTAAATGCCAGTTCCTATCCCTTTGAGATCAGGAGCAAGCGCAACTCAGGGAGTCATCGCTCAGACTGGAAATTCCTTCAGAAAATCATTTGGTGATATTTCTTGATGAAGGTCACGTCCTTCGTCTTTAGCATTGGCTTTTCTATAAAGTAAATGATATCTATCCATTTATCTATTTAAAAACCTGTTTATAAATAGAAAAACAGAAATGACTTGAACTGTATTTCCAGATCACAAAGATACTGTAAAAATGAATTGCCAATTTGTATTTCGCATTGCTTTCTAATATAAAGAGGGCTTATAAAACTTGATGGAAAAAATTATTATAAAATATTGTACAAAGAAAAGTGAGTTGATTTTAAGAAATGCAGAGCTAAAGATTTAGAGTAAGATGTAATCTGTAGCATGGGTCTTGTAGTAAACAATGTTTAGTGATTCTTACATTTCAAAAGCATTGTTGTTGTTGGAAAGGCAGATTTGCAGAGAGAGAAAGAGAGCGAGAGAGAGATAATTCAAGAGAAATGGTTCAAGGGAGAGAGATCTTTTGTCTGCTAGACTAGCTGAATGACCACAATAGTCAGAGCTGAACTGGTCTGAAACCAGGAGCCAGGAGCCTCTTCTAGATCTCCCATGCTGGTGCAGGGCTCAAAAGCTTTGGGTCAACCTCTTTCACTTTCCCAGGTTACAAGCAGGGAGCTGGGTAGGAGATGAAAAAGCTGGAACATGAGCTGGCACCTGTCTCGAGTCCTGGTGCTTGCAAGGTGAGGATTTAGTGACTGAGTCATCATGCTGGGCCCTGAATCAGTGATTTTTTTAATTGAAATACTTGGAGTTTATCAAAGGTTTCCATTCAGCGCTCTGCCATAAAGAAGTCCTACTCTGGGAATTATGTTACTGAGACTTGTTTTTGAATATCAAACTCTCTATTCTGTGTTCATTTGCCATATAAAGAATAACACCTAGGTAAAGAGCTGATTAAAATGCTTTTCTCCAAACGCTTTTTGAGGCTTATTCCTCTAATTTTTGGTGAAGGCTGATTCAAGTCATTCTGCTATATTTCAGTTTTCAATATACTGAGATGATATTTTCACGTAGACAGGAAGATCATTACTTCAGAATAATTGAAATTCAGGGCCCAGAATGATAGTGTAGTGGGTAAGGTCCTTGCCTTGAACACGCAGGGATCTCATATGGGACACTGGTTCTAATCCCAGCTGCTCCACTTCCCATCCAGCTTCCTGCTTGTGGCCTGTGAAAGCAGTGGAGGACGGCCCAAAGCCTTAGGACCCTGCACCCGCGTGGGAGACCTGGAAGGGGTTCCTGGCTCCTGGCTTCAGATCGGTTCAGCACCGCCTGTTGTGGTCACTTGGGGAGTGAATTATCAGACGGAAGTTCTTCCTCTCTGTCTCTCCTCCTCTCTGTACATCTGCTTTTCCAATAAAATAGATAAATCTTAAAAAGAAGAATAATTGAAATTCATGAAACAACCTTTCATGCTTAGCAAAATGGCTGACTATGAAGCACTGAACAACCCTCTAGAAGTTACAGACACATAGAAGACCTCGCTTTGTTAAAGCCACATTGTGCTCTATGACAAGAAAACACACAAACTCTCACAATTCCGTTTTTTGTTTGTTTGTTTGGGGGCTTTCCTAAGTGATCATCTGATTATGTGTGTTGTTACTTTGAAACCAGACACTGAGCGACTGAGTAGAAGATAAGGATCACACCACAAGCAAGGTAGATTTCCGACCAATGATAGACAGTATCCAGCTTGCAAACTCAATCTACTGTCATAGTCCCCACAATAAGTTTATAATCTACAAATCAGATTTCTAGGAAGGCAGAGTAGCTCTAATAACTCCTGGAAGAATCAATTCCACACAATGAGAAATTAATAATTGAAATCTCCCTTATTCCCCTGACGTTCAGATTATCAGTAATCGAAAGGAAAGATATGCATGCCTGATAAATAGGATTCCAAGATTTCCTACAACTTTCCATGAACACATTTGCTAGTCAAGGGCCTCCTAAGCCTTCCCTCTTTTCCAGTATAAATTTTTCTCAAAATCTTTCAGCTTTTCTGTCTGCGAAATCCAAATGTGGTTGATGGCTGACTGATTTTCTGCAGTAAGTTTAATAGATATATTTTCCTCATTCCACCATGAGCCATCTGCATTTAAGTTTACCTCATAGAAATAAATGTTTTTTGGCCCAGTGCCATGGCATAGTAGGCTAAGCCTCTACTTTGCAGTGCTGGCCAATCTTGTGGGCATCAGTTCATGTGCTGGCTACACCCATTATGATCCAGCTGTTTAAGGTCTGCGAAAGCAGCAAAGGATGACTCAAGCCCTAGGAAACCTGCACCAATGTGACAGATCCAAACGAGGCTCCTGGCATCATATCTACTCAACTCTGGCCACGTAGCCTTTTGGGAAGAGAAAGAGGGAGAGAGAGAATTTTTCATTTACTAGTTAGCTCTCCAAATGACCCAGAGCTGGGTCATTCTTAATCTAGAAGGCTAACACTCCTTGTTGGTCTCCCTCATGGGTGATAGAGCCCAGCACTTTAGCTGTTAACTGTTGCTTTCACAAGAGCTTTAGCAAATGCCTTCTGTAGCTGTGGAAGATCCCTTTGTACATAAAGTTGAAATGAGCACTCCATCTGTAAATGCAAACTACATCACATTCCAAAGTGTTATTAAAAAGACTACATATTATGTTTGAGAGAACATTCTCGTTTTACATAGTTGACAAATTTGGTTTCAGCACTTATAAGTGTTTCAGATGTATTAAGGTTGTCTTTTCAAGTGTTTTCTAGTCAAAAACACCGGGACAGGTTCCTGCAGTACATTTATTCTTCCAGTGTTTGAAACACCGTCTTCTCCACTGACACGATTTTCCTCAAGAAATTTATTCTGGAGGCCAGCACAGCAGCACGACAGACTAAGCCAGTGCCTTTGGTGCCAGCATCGCACGTGTGCATCAGATCAGGTGTTCCATTTCGGATCCATTTCCCTGTTTACGACTTGGGAAAGCAACAGACTATGGCTCAAATCCTTGGACCTCTGCATCCACGTGGGAGTCTCAAAGAACCTCAGTTTCCTGACTTTGGATTGGCTAAGCTCCAGTCATTGTGGCAAGCTGGAATGTGAACCAGCAAATGCAGGACCTCTCTTTCTGTCTCTACTTGTCTGCAAAATCTGCCTTTGAAAAAAAAAAACAAAAAACAAATAAAACTTTAAAAAAAGAAGAAGAATTTTATTCTGGTTTGAAAAACTTAGCTAAATGCAAAGTTGCTTCTACTTCTTGTTTGTGCATTTATATTAAAATCTTGTGTACGTTTAACAAGGATATTATAACTTAGTGCTTCTATATAATAATCTAATGGTCCAATCTTTTTTTTTTTTTAAAGATTTATTTTTATTATTTTTTCATTGGAAAGGCGGACATACAGAGAGGAGAGACAGAGAGGAAGATCCTCCGTCCGATGATTCACTCCCCAAGTGAGCGCAACGGGCCGATACTATGCCTAGCCGAAGCCAGGAGCCTCTTCCGGGTCTCCCACGCGGGTGCAGGGTCCCAAAGCTTTGGGCCGTCCTCGACTGCTTTCCCAGGCCACAAGCAGGGAGCTGGAAGGGAAGCGGGGCTGCCGGGATTAGAACCGGCGCCCATATGGGATCCCGGGCGTGCAAGGCGAGGACCTTTAACCACTTGCGCCACCGCGCCGGGCCCGGTCCAATCTTTTACTAGTGAATGATTATAAAGAATTGATAATGGAAACTTAGTTATTGGGCTTGGATTATTTGATCTCATAAGCAAAACTGCATCATTTCACCAAAATGTATAAACAATGGAAGTCCTGAGTAGTATCCTTGACAAATGGAGCCTTGATCATGAGAGACGTAATCTCTTAATTTTTACAGCTTGCTGAGAAAATGAGGATTAGATGTAGTGAGAGCTTCTATCAAGTTCTCAATCAGAGCAATGAACAACTATATTCTAGTAGTGAATACATTCCATTCTATATTCCCTTACTTGTATTACCCTCCCTTTCTCATACCCAAAAAGAAAACACTTTTTAAAGTCATTAAGTATCTGTGAAATTTCCCAAGGAAAATTTATTAGAGTGTTTTCTGTTAAATGGTTCTCAAACAGATAACGTTGGCACCTACTCCTTGGTACAGCAACATCATAATGACATTCTTACGCTTCATGATCGCTCAATCTACACATTTTTAACCATCTTGTGAGGGTAAGAGAAAAAAAATAAACATTACAATATGGATCCATAGATATTTGGCAAATGGATAAAGGGAGACTCAATTAACTCACGTTATTAACAGAGACGTGCTACATCTGGTCGTGGCTGAGTCTGTATGTCCAGAAATATCTATCAAATAAATGACTAAAATCAAGATTCAGCAGATGTGTGTCTCCTCACACATGACCTTGTTTCTCTAATGGATGAAAATGCGTCGCATTTCTTCCGAGAATTTTTGTCTTGATTACACAACTTCAAATAAAAATTCGGAAAGTGGAAATAACCTGGAAAAAGACATCTGTACATGTTTATTTAAGTTCCCCCCCCCCTTGCGTTTTGCCTTTGCTGTGTTAGAATAGTGTAGAATGAGAAGCAATCTGTATTCCTGCCTTTTGCCTACAGCCCCGAAGGGAAACCTGCTGGGATTGGCTGCAGATGGTTTCGTTGCCAGAGAAGAATGTGTCTCCTCTTGGCTGCCTCTTCTGTATGCATGAACAAGCTCCAGTCACTGCTTCATGTGCCTCATTAACTGTGGGACAGGAAGAAGTATGATGTTCCCAAAATACATGCCCTTTTCTCTAGCTACAGCCAACCTTATGAAAAGGAAACACTTAGAAACTAGAAACTTCAGATACAGTTGCAAGTTGTGGAGCCACTAAGTTCAGTCTTCCTCTATTGACTTAACGGTGATTGCACGAAGTTAATAAAAAGCAAATTAGCTCACACTGACTTGTTTGCTTCAAAGCGGATAGAAAAGCACGGAGAAACACACCATCATTTCTTGAGACTCTGGACATGAAATGCATAAGGTGCTTGGAGTGTATGACAAAACCAAAAGGGGCACTTGTTTAGAGAGGGAACCGCAGTGTTAAATTATCTAAAAGTCTCCCTTTATCCAGAGACGTTTCACATGAAAATAATTACTAGATAGGATTTTACCACTCTAAGAGATCTAAACCAATTTCAATTTTGCTTTAATTTTTCTGCACTTAACTGGAAGCATATTTTGAAATTATTTAGGTAAAGAAAATTAATACTTATTGAACTACTGCTATGCCAGCCAGGTGATTTATATTTATATTTTACATTGGCAATAATTCAGGAAGTAATTGCTATCAGCCCATCTCATAGTCAGAGGTGGGAAAGGTTAAGTACTTGAGTAAGTTTCCTTAAATACTGTGTTTCAGGCTTCTGTGCTTCATCACAGGGGCCTTGAGAACAGAGATGAAGGAAAGCTAAAGAGTTTGGGAGCAATGACTGCCAAACAGTGCAATCCTCATTGTCACAGACATTCCACTTTCAATATTGATAGCAATCTGTCATGGCATATATATGCCATGATATACTTAGCAGAATGTTGGATCTGTAACCAGTCTTTTTTTTTTTTTTTTTTAGTAAAGGATGATGGAAAAAAGCAATTTTGCTGTTAGATAATATAATTCTAAAAATTTTTATTGTTTTTTTAAAGATTTATTTATTGATTTATTTATTATTGCAAAGTCAGATATATAGAGAGGAAGAGCAATAGAGAGGAAGATGTACCATCCAATGATTCACTCCCCAAGTGACTGCAACAGCCCGGTGCTGCGCTGACCCAAAGCCATGATCCAGAAACTTCTTGCAGGTCTCCCACACGGATGCAGGGTCCCAAGGCTTTGAGCTGTCCTTGACTGCTTTCCCAGGTGACAGACAGGGAGCTGGATGGGAGGCAGGTCAGACAGGATTAGAACCAGCTCCCATATGGGATCCCGGGCATGTTCAATGGGAGGTATTAGCCGCTAGGCCACCACACCGGGCCCTCATTTTTATTTATTTATTTATTTGAAAATCAGATATACAGAGAGAAGGAGAGACAGAGAGAGAAAAATCTTCCATCTGATGATTCACTCCCCAAGTGACCTCATCGGTCAGTGCTGCGCTGATCCGCGTCGACCTGAAGCCAGCAGCCAGGGAATTCCTCCATGTCTCCAATGAGGGTACAGTGCCCCAAGGCTTTGGGCTGTCCTGAACTGCTTTTCCAAACCACAAGCAGGGGACTGTATGGGAAATGGGGCCTCAGGACATGAACCGGTGCTCCTATAAGAACCTGGTATGTGCAAGGTGAGGACTTTAGCCAATAAGCTCCTGAGCTGGGCCCAAAATCTTTCAATGAGTTTAATCAAAATATCACAACAAATAATAATAAAAAAACTATATTGACTAAATGCAGCATTGTATCATCTAGTCCCAGCCCCAGAAACAATTATCTTCAATTTATCATCATGTTTTAGTTCCCTTGATCATTTGAAATGTTAATCAATTTTATATCTTGACTAATTGTATTAGATCATCTTCATTAACTTTATGCTGAAAGACAAAAAGTACTTGGCACAGTATACAACACCCCATTCTCTTTCCTGGTACTTCCCTCAATATTGATAGTTGTATCTTTAGAACATGTGCTGTGGTATCATGGTTTTCTGCAACATTAATTGTGTCATATAGTATTGATATAAGCAGGAATAATGTAAGCGCTAACGTGGAACTTATTCATACTTAATTTCCTCTTTCTAGAAAAGGGGAAGCAAAAAAAAAAACAACACAGGAATTGAAATGTAACATCTGAGGAGAAATCACAGACTGTGTGTAAGCAAGGAGTCATTTTACCTCTATTTTGAGAAAATTTATTGTGAATACCTGTATGCAAACCTTTCTCAACTTAAATTTTCATAATATTGGTTTTCTTATGTCCAAAGTTCTACTTTCATCTTCAAGTTTCACCACCATAAAACCATTACTAGTTCTCTACTCTTTCTCAGCATTTTTAAGACTCCAGAGGAGGGCCCCCCCCGCATGATAACTTAGCAGTTAAAGTCCTCGCCTTGAACGTGTTGGGATTCCATATATGTGCCGGTTCTAGTCCCAGCAGCCCTGCTTCCCATCCAGCTCCCTGCTTGTGGCCTGAAAAAGCAGTTGTGGACGGTTCAAAGCCTTGGGACCCTGCATCCATATGGGAGACCCGGAAGAGTTCCTGGAACATGGCTCTGGATTGGCTCAGCTCCAGCTGTTGCTGCTGCTTGGGGAATGAATCATTGAACAGAGGATCTTCCTGTCTCTCCTCTCTCTGTATGTCTGCCTTTCCAATAAAAATAAATAAATCTTAAAAAGAGAGATAGAAGACTCCAGAAGAAGCCCCATTCTGTATGCTCTTGATTTCCTAACATACCAAAACACTGAATATTGTAGCAGTCACATTAGAAAGCTACTCAGTTTTAACATCTCATGGTTCTGTGGTCTTTTCCTCATATCATGTCATTTTAGAAGTGCCACTCTGTAAAACAAAAGTATTTTCTGGAACACAGATACTGTAGTACATCAGAAATCCCTACATTTATATCCAACTTCATTTTTGTTTGCAGTTGTGAAATTGGTTGAATCTTCATAAAATACAAATATATTTTCTCCAGTTTTTAAAAGTGATTTGGAAAAAATTAATCTCATTGAGAAAAAAATTATTAACATGTAAAGCTTGTAGACTGTTGTGTGGTATTGTTCAGTCTTACAGGTGGGTGTACAATGTAAATGAACAAATCCTTCAATTCCTGTTCCCATTGCCTTTTTGTGCTTGAGACTACCAGCTCCCCACTTCCTGCTGTTTACATATTATTTAATACCTTAAAAAGTCTCCCCACCATATCTTCTTTCCTGTTACTCATTATCCAAAATGTATTGATATTTTTCTCTTGATTATTTGAATGCCCTCCTTTTTCTATACTTCCATTATGCTTCACTATCTTTTCATTTTGTTAAAATAGTTTATCTTATACCATCCTTACTGCTTAAGTTAATATACTTGCTTTGTCTACACTTTGTTTATAGAGAGATCCTAAAGTCTAGATACTGTTATACACTTGGGATACTGTGTGTCTATACATGTCTGTAGACCCAATGACAGGAATAAAGCTAGGATAGCTACAGTGTCATGGTTATGTTACAAAGACTTGTTACAAAGTTTTTCTTATATTCAATGAATTATTCCAATATGGATTAAATTTTGTTTCATATTTTGAACATGGTTCCTTAGAGTTGCTTTGTTTTCCTCTAACATTTGTTTCTTTTTTCTAAATTTGTTTACATCTGATTTTCAATAAGTACTATTTTTGCCTTTTAAGGTGATGGTATGTTATTAGATTTCCCTTGGGCTTCATTCATTCATTCCTGTAGTCTCTCCATATTTCCCATGCCACCTCCACATTCTGGCAAATATACTGCTGTTCTCTATTTCAGAGTTAAACATTTTTAGATCTACAGATTTTTAGATTAGTGCCTGCTCTCTGTCTGGCTTATTTCACTTCCCATAATGCTCTCCCTACTCCCCAAATTCATTCATCTATGCTGTCACAAATATCGGGCTTTTTTTTTTTTGCCAATTTAAAGATGAATATCATTCCACTATGTGTTGGGCAGGAGCAAGAGGTGGAGAAAGAGAGAGAGAGAGAGAGAGAGAGAGAGAGAGAGAGAGAGAGAGAGAGAGAGAGAGAGAGAGGCTAAGGTGAATAGCATGGCATTGAACCAGGAAGTACAGAAATATCTTCGAACATACTGCTTTCATTTCCTTTGGATGTATACCCAGAATTGGGATGGCGGGATCATATGGCAATTCTATTTTTAATTTTGTGAGGAACTTCCACACTGCTTTCCATAATAGTTGTGCCAATTTACACTCCCAGCAACCATGTACAAGTGCTCTTTCTCTATATCCCATTAGTTTTTCTCACTCATTCTCTCTGCCAGATACCATGATCAATCATAGCTTTTTGTTAATTAGATACAGTGCTTTAAAAACTGTCTGTCAGTGCCTTCTGACTTGACACAAAACATTCTAATTTGGGATGGTGCAGTCACTCAAAAATGTGGAAAACAGACCCGAACCTTGGCATGCTTATAATTTTCCTTTTATTCTACATCCATATTTAAAATTTTATGTGGAAGCTAGCTTTCTCATATCCAGTTTTCTCTTAACTTTACAATACCTTATTCTATCGCTTTTTAGTACTTCACAGTGAATAACGCTAAATGATGTTGTACATGCTGATAATGCTCCAGGGTCACAGCTCTGCCCATATCTAACATTGACCACCATGGTAACAATTACAATTACTATGTTATAGTCTTCTCTTGACTTGTAATCTCATTAGAGTCAGATAGTGAACATCTAACTTTCCTTATAGACACTTTGAAGTTGTCAGTGTCCAGTGTTCTACTGTCTTCTAGAGTCCCTCACACAGGTAAGCCGGTTCCATTTGCATCTGTTTTGTAATTTGTTCTCTATTACTTGATCACCTGAAATAATTGCATAGTTTGCTAATGTCTGGTTCTTATTTTTCACCTTCCTGTTGACACAATTGGATCCTATTTTTCTACATTAGATATTCATGATATTTCACTTCTGATCACAGTATTCCCCAAAATTGCTTTCAGGATCTTTGCTGTCAGAGAATTATTAAGTTAATAGCAAGTGTCTACAAATAAGAATTCAGCTGCCTTTTAAAAAAATGTTTCTATACAAAGAATAAACAAATGTAATTTTTCATTGCTTGGAATGTTATTTTCCAGTTGAGACCATTATTATCCAAGAGTGCTAGAATTGATTCTGTGGTAGGATTGAGGAAAAATCTGTTTCTATTATAAAACAAGCAAAAAAGCAATTTGTAATAAACATCAGAAAATGATGTAATGTTTGAACTGCATTAAAAAGACAAATAGTGGAAATAAAACATATTTCAAAGTATGTGTGTGTGTGTGAGAGAGAGAGAGAGAGACTCCACTTCATAATCTACTCACTCATGGAGGCCTATCATATGAATACACTGATATTGCTCAGTTAACAAAATGGTAATGGTGCAATTCCTTTTGCTAAAACCCTAATGAAAAATTCTGCAACTTAAAATAGACATATGTCATTAATAGGTACTTTTGTAAATTCACACTTTGTAGGGCAAGTATGGTATCTCATTACAATTAAATAATCATTGCCTATAAAAATAGGTTTTGAATCTAAACAAGGTATTTTTTCAAAAGACATCATTGATTAGAGAAACTCAAATGATCATAACCTCCTTAAATGTTGTTTCTAACTTAATTCTGTGTTTTTAATAACATATGGTTGTTAATTTTATTTGCAGTATTTATGAAGTCTACATCAATAGAAAACAAGAAGAGAATAAAAAGACAAAAATGCAGGCCATAAATATTACTGTACACTGATTCTGTTCATAAGATATAGACAAATCATTATTCCAGTTAAACTTAATTACACACTTCACCATTAATTAATGCAATATGGATATGCCACCATTTTCAGATTTTAGGAAAATGTTTTAAAACAAATGATTGCAGGGAAAAAAAAAAAAAACTGTTGTTCCATAGGATAAGTCATCACCTTAGAAACCAACATCATATGTCTAGGTGTCTTTTTGTATCCTGGCTGTTTTGCTTCCAAACTTGTTCCCTGCTAATGTGCCTCTAAGGGGAGTACATCCTTGCCCAGTTGCTTGGTTCCCTCACCCTTATGTGAGACCTCAGTGGCCCCTCACTTTGGCATATACCAACCTTAGTCATTATGCCATCTGGGGAATCAAACAACAGCTAAATCATCTTTCTCTCTCCTTTCTTCTCATCTCATCCCATCTGCCCTTCAAATAATAAAAATGGCAGAAGTATAGACCAACTAAGATAAAATAATGTTAACATAATATTCAATGTAGTATGCTAAGTTAGTTAGAAAATTTATGGTATTATCCTCAGGTTTAAGAAAATTATTAAATTTTACTTTTTAGAAAGAAAAACAGATAATAACTTTTAGGATACAATGAGTGTAGACATTTGTTTCAGACAGAGGAAAAGTTTTATTTTTGAAGTGAACACCCAAATTCGGAAGAAGGAGGTAGACAAAAGCACCTCCCACGAGGGATCTGGGAGATGAAGTGTATTACAGAGAGAGAGACACCAGAGGAAAATATTTTTATTATGTGTTATGTTTTTAAATGAGAGCAAGGCAAGGAAGCGCAAAGGGTGAAGAGACACTGACGGAGAGAGGGAGAGGGAAAGGAGGGAGAAAGAAAAGAGAGGAGAGGAGAGAAGGGGAAGGGAGGGGAGGGGAGAAAAGGGGAGAGGAGGGGAGGGGAGAGGAGGGGAGGGGAAGATACAGAGACCTTACCTAGTGGGTCACTTTTCATATGCCTACAACAACAGAAGTGAGGAACTCAGCCCTGTTCTCCTATTTAGGTGGCAGCAACCCAACTCTTAGAGCCATCAGTGCTTCCTCCTTGGGTTTGTACTAGCAGGAATTTGAAACAGGGAGTATGGCGGGGCTGGAAATCAGATACTCCCGTATGGGAGGCATGTGTTCAAAAAGATGCCTTCACTGACAGCAAACACCCACACCACGATGGTGCTTTTAGAGGTTTAGGTCCATTTCTTTTCCTATAACCAAAATTACATGTTCTTCAAATTTATTGTTTAAATAACACTTTTGGAAAGGAATGAGAATTGTATTACACACACTGATATTTGATCTAACTTTCTATTACTTGAACCTTTGGGCAAAAATTGATATATGACATCCTCGTCCTGTGCAACTTTATGAATTTCTAAAATGTCTTCATGGAACGCTTGCCTGATTTTATTGTCCTGCTTTTGTCCAAAGTAAGCCAGTGAATCAATAATAATTACTGCATATTCATTCTGCACAGAAGGTAGTAGTAATACTTAGAAATTAGCAACATTGGCTTTGCCTGAGAAGCATGTAGAAGATTCCGAAGCAAGCTAGTGCATTCACGGTTACACACAGACATGGCACAGACTGTGTACACACTGAAAGTCTCAAAAGGTGCTTCTCTGTAATATCCAATTTTTAGAAGGCAGATTAGAAAATGAGATTTATCTTTATATTGTCTACATGCTTACCTCATAAATGTCAGTGTTGTATAGACTATTTTTATTACTATTAGTAAGTGTTGTTACATTATTCTCCAGTAACAATGCATTAATTTTTACCCGTCATGCAGGAAAGTGTTATTTAAAAAATACTGATAGAATAGTTATGTGCAAATAAGGATATTGTTATTTGATACATCTAATAAACAATAATTCATTCTGTTAATTCCTATTTCATTTTAAAGTTAAAATCATGCCACTATTTTGAATAATTAATAGTTTACCTCTTTGAAAGTGAGATTTTTTAAAACTTTTTTTTTAGATTTTTAAAATTTATTGTTATTGGAAAGTCAAACATACAGAGAGGAGAAGAAACAGAGAGGACGATAATCTGTCTGCTGATTAACTCTCCAGGTAACTTCATTGGCCAGAACTGAGAGGATCTGAAGCCATGAGCCAGGAGCTTCTTCCGGATCTCACATGTGGTTGCAGGGTCCTAAGGTTCTTGACTGCTTTCCCAGGCCACAGGCAGGGAGCTGGGTGGGAAGTGGGGCTGCCAGGATATGAACCAGCACCCATAGGGGACCCTGGTGTGTGTGTGTGTGTGTGTGTGTGTGTGTGTGTGTGAGGTGAGGACTTTACCCACTAAGCCAACGTACTGAACCCTGAAAATGGGTTTGAAGATTTGTGTTTCTCCATTTTTTGACAGGGCATTGAATTTATGAATGTTTCTGATGAGCATGTAATACCCTTAAAAAATGATTACATTTGTTCAGTTTTTCAAGATGATTCAAATTTTTACTTTAAAGATTAATAATTGACATTTTCAGCATTTGTCACTTAACAAATATATCAAGTATTGTTGTAGGAGCTGCTTTCCAAAATGTTGGTAATTTCCCCCATTCCATAGTTTTTTTTTTTTATTTACATGTCCTAGCTGATGAGGTATTATCCAAACCATTGCATTCTATGGAGTTCTGCAGATGTAACCCTTGAAGCCATACTTCTTCTACCGTCTCTTTCTCTCTCTCTCTCTCAAAAGAAGAGTAACCGCAACACAGATGTGGACTCTCTGTGCTTTCAAATGCCATCATTATTCCTGGAAACAACTCAATCAGTCTCATAACAACACCAAAGCTTTTTTCTTGGCTCTCTAGTACCTGTTTTTTTTTTTTTTTCATACAGAATTTGGAAAAAATTTCAATTCTTGCCTCCTTGCTTGTAAGATTTTAGGCTGCAATTCAGTTTCACAGGAACCTTGCTCTTTCCATTTCTTGGATCTCATCTTCTACCATTCTGCCCAATTCTCTATGCCTTGACAAACTAGCCTTCTTTCTATAGGTAACCAGTATGTTGAACTAACCATAATAAGTCAAAGCAGATCTTAAATTTCCTGAATCACTTGTATTTTGTTTGAAGTTATTTATCATGGAGCGGAGTCATGCTTCTTCAACAGAATTATGTATGTGTACAAAATATCAACTGAATTGTAATGAATTTAAAAAAGGAATTTTGTTCAGGGTGTGCTCTTAATAGGCAAAGTTATTAGAAAGCAAAGAATAAGGTCACCCAAGTGATTATATCATTCTTGGCGCACAGTGTGGATATTACTCCTGCAAGAAGCATTTGTCCTAAGCTTTTCTCTCCACAGAGATGGATGAGAAGAAGCAGACACATGTGGACATTTAGGTTTGGAAACAACATATATCTGTAAATATCCCACAATATAGTCACAAACGTAGTAAGGCTCTTTATACCTACGGCTGCTATTCAACGTTGTGCTGAAGGTACTTATCAAGGCAACAAGCCAAATACATATGTGTGTGTGTGTGTGTGTGTGTGTGTGTGTGCATACATCCATGTATCCATTTAGGAAAGGAAGGAAAAAAGCTTTCCTTATTCTCTGGTAATGATTGTCAATGAAAGAAATCTAATGTACTTTATACAAATAGAGCATGCAGTAAATGAAGCAGGGCTATTATTGCATATACACTTTAGGCAATATCAGTTATGTTTCTATGTGCTAGCAACAAACACTTCACATGAAAAAATATTAATTATCTTTCTAAATCTGCATGTTTGAAATCTGCACTTGACTTAAAATTTCATCATTGAATCCATGAGGTGTCAGAACACAACACATTTATGTATCATGCTATTCAATATCCTTAAAGTTTCACTTTTTTCATAACTGAATCTGTATATTCAATAAAAATCTAGCCAAAGAAAGAACTCGGTTAAAAATTGAAACTGCAAGCTATATTCTAAAATGTATATGTACCTGGGATAGACAGAAAGAAAATGCAGAAAAACAATGTTGAAAGATTTATTATCTTGCTTGTACTGTGGTTTCATAGCTCTCTAGAAACTGGGCCTAGGGCTCTGATCAGATGATTTATTGAAAATATGCACTCCGGGTGTAAAGGTAGCCATGGTAGAGGAATAGGTTAGGGGAAAGATGCACAGAATGATGGGGTCTGAGGCATAACTGCATTTCATCCAAGCAGAAGTATGGGGGAAATAGCTGTACCGTGTGGCAAGTGAGAAGAGACTGGAGCCACATTTTGTACAAAGATAGTTCTGGTATTTGGCCACTTTTTTCAAGTAGGATGCAAGCAGCATAAATTACATAAACTGGAAAATTCTTCTGAGAACAACCATTCTATGGAGAGGAAGAACCTAAATTTTATTATCAGCCAAACTGAAAAGATTAAGCAATGAATATTTCAATCAGATATGGATGAGACATCAAAAGAAGTCAGCAAGGTTACTGAGGATATGGAGTTAGGAACAATCTGTTCTTGGGAAGGGACACTAAAATTGTTGCACCAAAAGATCAGTAACAAAGACACTTATGCATTAGCATTTTTACATGTATTTATCTGTTCAAAATTCAAATTAGAGAGAGAGAGAGAAATAAAGATCTTCCTTCCATGTTAGTGGGTTCCCCAAATGGCTTCAACGCTGGGGAAGGATCATCACGGAAGCAGGAACCAGGAGGTTTAACTGTATTGGCCAGAGAAATGGCAGGGTCCCAAGCCCTTAGCTCATCTCCCATTACTTTGCATGAGCCATTAGCCAGGAACTAGATCAGAAATGGATCAGCAGGGACATAATCCAACAACCACATGTGATGATGACGATCCATGCAGCTACTTAACCTGCTAAGTCACAATGTAGGACGTGAGATGTAGCATTCATAGGAGTGTAATATATTATCTACATTCATACATTTAATTTGTCTTATTTTGTATCAAATATACCATAGGAAGAAAATCCATTACATTAAAAATAGGAAGAAAATTAGCATTCTTTATTGTTATGCATTATGTAACCGCTGGCCTTATAAGTCTGTAATTACCAGACTTCTTGACAGAAAACGTGTTGTGTGCTGCTTTTATATTACGGGGATTTCAATCTACAATGGCAAAAACTCCCAGGGCAGGACCACCTAGGTATTCCCTGTGAATTGCAGGAGCCATAGTAGTTGGATTATCTTCTGCTGTCTTCCCATGCATATTAGCAGTAAGTTGGATCCACAGTGGAGTAACTGGGACTTGAGTGAATGCCCACATGGGACACTTTTGTCTCAGACAGCAGCTTACCCCACATAATCCACAACGCCTGCCCCAAAACTATTGTTTTAAAATTAAATTTATAAATGATAAATTTACTGTGGAATAGTCAGTAAATGAATCTACTAATTTTAATATTAATGGTCATGTTTGGTACTTCTAAGACCACCACTGGATAAAATTTATTTTCATCCACACATTACAGTTGACTAAAGTCAGGGTTTCTAATAATTGGCTGATGATCAACACTCAGGAAGTCCAGTTCAGAGTTATCCCGCATAAGGATGCCTAACATTTAGCACCTGCTTATTGAATTAATTTTTGCTTTGTTCCATTTCAGCCTGGAGATTCATGTATTTATTGGCATTGGAAATCTACTTCATTCTCTGAGTTTGGTACTCCAGAATCCACTATCTTTACAGTGAAGGTCATGTGAACCATATAGAAATAACTCAGTTATCATTATTTTTTGTAAAGGCACAAAGGTTTTTCTACTATAGATCTTTGTGTTTAGGACCAACCGCCAGCTTGTTATCAATCACATAGTTCAAGGGAACTGTCTATGAAGCAGAAGCTATCTCCCTATTGTAACTTACACACAGGAATACTATGTACCATAGTATTTCATGACCATGTGATAAGATCCTGAAACTTCCTCCCAATGACGATGGTTTGCTTTGCTCTTTCCTCTAAAATCTATGTCAGTTATTATTGTGCATACTCACCTGGGACTAGTATTTGATGCTTTATTTGGAAAGCTTTTAAACACTATTTCATCTATCACAATTAGATCATAAACTCACAGAGGAAAAAAAGCCCATCTCTGTTCCTTTTGTAGCACTTGTTCAAGTTCTTCAAACTCAAATACATAATTATTTTAATCATTTTCTTTTCTAAGACACCTGAAAAAGAGTGCATTGTGATATTGAATTGGAGGCATACACAAAAGACATAGCTGCTGTTCCTGCAGATGAGGCACCAGTTCAAAATCCCATTGGAAACGGATTCCTTAGATACAGGAAAAGAATCTTATCAGAGAAATGGAATTGGGTCCAAGGTTTATGTATATTGCTCTGACAATTCTACAGTTTGGAATTTGATTTTAGTGTCATAACTTTGCATTAAGGATGCTTAATATTTTTTCTTTGTCTTGAAGCTGTTTATTTTTGAACATATTTATTCTGTAAGGTCAAGACTCCATTAACACAAAATGTAAAGGCATTGTTATTTTAATATGTCTAAGACATTTTGTGGAATAATAAAATAATATAAATAGGTCTAAATGTACCCTTTTGGTATAAACTAACTGGCAAGTTAGAGATGACTGTGTTATAATAGCATTTGAGACTACATCATGTGCTTGTAAAATATGCTTATTTCAGATACTTCAGGTTTCATGAACTCACAGACTTCAGATATCCTCCTACCAAAAGCTTCATACAAAATGTATTTAAGTGTGGTATACTAAATAACTAAAACGAAGGATAGAGTTAACTTTTCAGGTCCAAAGTAAAGTCAGTGTTTGTAACAATATGCAAAAAAGAAAAATTACTTCTCAGGAAGAAGTTTAAATTATTACATAGTTATTTCCATTTTGCAACATTAACAGACTTTGATGGGTGATGCAACTATTTGTTTAAGAACTCTTTCATTGATCAGAAACTGTATTATGCTCCTTTTTTGTCATGTGAGTTTTGTAAAACATGCTGCAGAGTTAGTCTATTGAAAAGGTTTCATGTTTTATTTTTAGCAGTTATGTAAGCTTCGCCATACTTATTTTCTAATACAATTAGATGGTTGTAAATAAAATGCATTGAAGCAGATTCAATCTAGTAATAACAATGCCGAGCCACTGGAAAGATTTTATAATAGCTGTAAAGTCCTTTTTTTTTTTTTGAAAGGGAAAGCTAGAAATACATTTCACTGGAATTATCAATACCAAGCAAAGTAATGCCAGAAAATCAGAGAGATCATAAAAAGCAGCCTGTGTGCAAACACCCCCTTTGTAATTACATGAATCATTCTGCGTTTACTCCTCCAAGCATCAGCAAAGTACTTGTGGAGAAGCCATGCAACACCTAACCCATTCTGACAGAACTTTTAGGATTGCACACTGATGACACGAGGGTTCAAATGGCTGTGTTGCCCAGTGAAACAGAGCCCAATTACCTTATTAAACCATTGGAGAAGACTGTATTTATTTATCAGTGGGAGGAGTAAATGGAGGGAAGAGGAACCTTACCTGGTGACGGTTGTGAAATGTACAATTTGCACAGGAAAAGCACCTACAAAAACTGTAAAGGGGGTTTGTTTCAAAAAGTGTTTATCTTTTAAAATTGCTGAAAATGCATTTTTACATTATTATTTTTTAAAGATGTATTTGTTTTTATTGGGAAGTCAGATATACAGTAAGGAGGAGACACAGAGAGGAAAATCCTTCATCCACTGATTCATCCCCAAGTGGCCACAGTGACCACAGCTGAGGTAATCCGAAGGCAGGAGCCCGGAGCTTCTTCAGGGTCTCCCACGAGAGTCCGGAGTCCCCAAGGCTTTGGGCCATCCTCAATTGCTTTCCCAAGCCACACGCAGGGAGCTGCATGGGAAGCAGGATTGCCTGGATTAGAACTGGTAGCCACATGGGATCCTGGCACGTGCAAGATGAGGACTTTAGCTTTAGGCTACTGTGCTGGTCCCATATCTGTTATTTTAAATATTTCCAATGAATTTTTTTTAACAAGTAGGAAAGTCATTTTAATTTCTGTTTAAACATTATTTTAATTTTTAAGTGAAGGTATCATGAGCTAATTAGGAGACTTCAGTTAGTAAGCTTAATGAAGATTACTAATATTTTGTGATTATCTTATTCAAGAACTTATTTATTTCTCTTTGTTTTAGCAATTCTTTCTTTATTCAGCATAATTGTTTGTAGTTGCTTTTTCACACTGGTTTCAACACTTCCTGCCAGTATTCCCCAGGTGGCCAAGAAGGCCAGAGCTGAGCCAGTCTTTAGGCAGGTGCCTGGAGTCTCTTCCAGGTCTCCCACACATGTGAGGGGTCTCAAGGGTCCACACGTCCTCTACTGCCCTCCCAGGCCACAATAAAGGGGCTGGATGAAAAGTGGAGCAGGAGGGGCAATGTGCATTTGGCTTGATCTCATTTCCTCCATCATTACAAAATTCATGTGAAATCTAACGTGAAACTAAAACTATTTCACATTAACCTGTATGCACAAGTACTAACCTAAGTATGCAGGAAATACCAATAATTATTACACATGCTTATTAGCCATAATGTGTAGCTTTTCACAGTTACACAAGTACCTGATTTTATTTATTCAAATGTGTATAAAATTGTTATATTTACACTAATTTTAATGGAAAGATGTCAGTGAATATAGAAACATATCTAAGTAGTGATTAGGGGTGTGTAATATTTATATTTATCAACATAATTTTAGTAGAAATGTGTAATTAGAGAATCTAACAAACCAGGAAAATAACTATTTGATTTTTAGGGCTAGCAAAACGCTACTACTTGCAATATGTCAGTTTCTTATTTTGTTTTTATATAAACATACAATAAATCATATGAAATTTTCAAATGTTATAACTGAAGACATATTTTTAGCTTTTATTTATTAATGGGTAGTGTGTGTGTGTGTGTGTGTGTGTGTATGAGGAGACAGAGAGAGAGGGAGAGAAGGACAATATTTCCACTGTTTCACTGCATTTTCACTTCCAAATATCCACATGTGACCAAGGGTCAGGGTCGCGGCCAAGGCAGAAAATGACACATTTTAATATGATTCCCACATACATGGCAAGGCTATAATTATTTGAACCATCACTATTGCCTCCCAAGATCTGCACTGGGAAATAGCTGTATTTAGTTAGCATATACAGACATTCTAGTTGAGATTCAGGTATTTTATCCCTGAGGCTAAATGTCTTCCCAAAAATACATTCCTTCATATTCTGTGTGAACATCTTTCTGAAACACATCCCTGTATTGGTACAGCTTCAAGACAAACCTAATTCTTTAGTCTGAATTTCTGCCCTTAGTTATTTCTTTCAGAGTTTGCACATTTTTCATGCCATTATACATTATGAAATTGATAATATTCACAAAATGTTTTTATTTTAGTTAAAGTAACTCTTAATTAAGAGTTTTCCAT
Source organism: Ochotona curzoniae (assembly GCF_017591425.1). Lineage (NCBI taxonomy): Eukaryota > Metazoa > Chordata > Mammalia > Lagomorpha > Ochotonidae > Ochotona > Ochotona curzoniae. The sequence goes on along the minus strand of NW_024466502.1, from coordinate 32,718,782 downwards.
CCATTTGCTAATCAAGTTCTTATTACATAGTCTGATATTTGAAGGGAAGCCTACTGTTCATACATATGCCCTAGTGTAAGCAAAGGTTTAACATTGAAATCATTCTACAGGCTGAAATCACAAAGATTACATAATCTAAAATAAGAAGACATCAATGTTATTCACACCTACTTTATTCCTGCTTTATCAGTTTCGTGCATCTGTAGAAAGGTAATCATAATTTTTCATTATACATCATAAGGTAAAATATCAACTGTTAATAATAACACATTTTATATTTAAAATGTTTTACAACTATTATTTTCTCATCCCATGCCTATATTCTAAGCTATTCTTAATTATTTTATCCACATGGTTTGGCTCAGAGGTTTAATAATAAGCCTTGGGATGCATAGGAAGTGTGTAGTAGCAGCAGGGTTCAAATTCAGTTTCTTCTGATGCCATAATATTTTGTTTTTCACAGTGTAAAGAGTCAAAAGAATGTAAAGACCTGCTAGACTTTTTTATTATTGTTTTATGAACACATGGAATAGGTTTGTGAATTAATTTTCAAAATTTCCTTACATAATATATCATAGTGCTGCTTAGTATGATAAGTATGTGATTGCTGACAAATCTTTAACAGCAATCAAGGTGGACAGAAAATCCCTAGCTAAAAATGCAGCAAACTGTTATAGTAGGGTTTTCATCCAGTATAATTTTTAAACCCTCTTGGCGTTTCTGAAAACCCTCTTGAAATACCATATTCTACTCGTATTATTTAAACATATCTGAGGGGAATAGATAGAGAGAAAGAGACAGGCAGAATGAGAGAGACGGAAAAGAGAGCATGGTGGAGGAGATTGCTATTTATTCTCAGATGCTCATAAATCCCTGAGCTGGGCTGCACTGATGCTGAGAACCAGCAATTCAGTCCAGGATCCCATGTGAGTGGCAAGAATCCGATGACTTGAGCTGTCATCTCTACCTCCAAATCCTGCACTGGCATGAAGTCACAATTGGAACAAGAGCTCCAACATAAACCCAGGTGCTCGGATGTGTGATCTGGGCACCTTCAGTAGCATCTCAATGAGCTACACCAAAAACCCAATCATAAAAACTGCTATTGAAATGATTTTGGCAGTACCCTTTCCAAATCGTTTCTATAATGACGCTCACTGTAAATTGTTGTTTAAATTTCCTTGCTTCAGCAAACACAGCATAAAATCTTAGAGGAATCTGATGAAGAAAATACATTGATTTACACCAAACAACACACAAAGAAAACTAATTAAAAAGTCATTCTCTAGGTTATTTCAACATAATGTTATTATAAAGTTTAAAATTTTTTTTTTAGTCATTTGTTCAGTTATAGTCCAAGAAGTCTTACATTTTGTTATTGTTAAGGTTCTTGTTACTACTGGCCAAAAATTCAGACAAAAACAAATCATTCCTTTATTTATACACCTGTTGTTGAGTGCTCACTGCTTTGCTGGTGCTATCTTCAAATCTGGGGAAACAAAGATAAATTACAAATGATCTCTTACCACACGGAATTCCATTTAACAAGGGCCCAGAAATCTAAGGAAATATGCAATAATTTCCTAAAAAATGTTGTTTTGCCATTCAGGACAAATATCTACTTAAGGACAAAAAGGAATTTAGGAGGATGTATTCACTACAACTTGTATCATAGCTTTGCCTCTGTGAAAGTTTTAAAGCACTATAAACAACTGATGTAGAATACTTTTTTTTATTGCCACATTGCCTTGAATTATCAAGCTTTCTTCATGCTTTAGCACACACAATGCCTTGATTTACTGTTTCATTAAAGTAGCCTTAATCTTTAGTTATGTAACAAAATAAAGTTTCTTTTGACCAATTCCATAATAATAATATTGGAAGGCAAAATTTTAAATGTTTTCCCTTAATTTTACATACACTTTGTTTTTCTTTAGTTTTCCACTACTATATCTCTGATTCTTTACTGCAAGAAAAGTAGCACAGAATGGGAAGTTGAAAAAGTTTTTCTTGTAACTGTCTATTGAAGCTACAGATTTTAAGTTATTAACATGTTCTACATTTTGAAAGAAATAAGTATTCAATCTAACAAAAGATTAGCTTAGATTAGAATATTAATTCATCTTAAACTACGAACATCAAATAAGCAACATGATATACACATAACTTTAGAAAAAAATTCTTGATTTTCTTTCTTTTTTAAAGATATTTTAAATTTTTTATTGGAGAGACATATCAGATTTATGGAGAGAAGGAGAGACACACAGAACTGGTTCATTTCCACTCACTGGTTCATTTCCCAAATGCCAGTAAGGCCGGAGCTGAGCCAACCCAAATTCAGGAGCTTTTTTGGTGTCTACCACATGGGTACAGGGTTCCAAGGCTTTGGGCAATCTTCGTCTGCTTTTCCAGGCCATAAGCAAGGAGTTGGATGGGAAGTGGAGCAGCAGGGATTTGAATCATTGCCAGTAAGAGCTGGGATGCTCTTGTAAGGTGAGGATGTATCCCTTGAGCCATCAAGTTTGGCCCATGTTTAATTTTCTTTAGAAGCTAAATTGGGCTTTCACATTTCCATTGTCTAAATATACTTTATAAGCCATTTCAACCACAGTTCAAAAAACCCTCTTTTTTCCTCAATTTTTGGTGTAAAAAAATTAAAGCTAAAGCATAGTATTTCTAAGGGGAAACTTTAAAATTTTCAGATATATAACTCCCCCCCCATCAGCTATTAGGTTCCTTAGAATAAATCTGAAATTATGACAAATAAATAATTGATCAACATTCAGATCAGGCTGCGTTCTGAAGGATGTGTTCTAAGTATAAAAGGAAGTAAAGAATAAAAGATAAGGAATGTAATCAATATTATATTCAAGGGTGGGTCTTTATTAGAAACAGTGACTTTTGTAGAAAAATTATAGGTTTTCAACAAGGGTAATATGGGTTTTAAAGATTAAACAACATCACAACTCTGTAAATTTATATCACCATTGTACTTAAGTTTAAATATCTGGTGAAGCATGGTTTTCCAACTGGCAAAGTGACACATGCCAGGGGAAACGCAGTAGTGTTTTTAAATAGCTTCCTACTGTTGAACTGACCCCTCACACTGAATGTTCTATGCCTCCTTCAATAAGATGGAAGTTTTGTGCATTTTCAAAAACTGCCAATTGTCACAAAGAAGCCAAAAAATAGTTATTCTCTGAGCCTTGGAAGTGACTTTTGTATGGCATGCAGCAAAATAGAATGAGCATATAGCTTGTAGAATATTTCAGTTTTCCAGGACAAAGCTACGTTATGAAGTAGCTGTGATTTTATAGAAATTCAGGAATGTTAAAATCCATATGCACTTTTGGCAGAGGCATTTCATTATAACAAGAAAAATGTGTTTCTGTAAGATAGACTGATGAGGCCATTTTTCAAATACAGTTACTGTTTCCGATAACACTTACAGGTCACACATGCTTTCCACATCTCAACAGAATTAGCTTGCTCGAATGAAACTTACTCACCTGAATTCATGAGATTGATTGCCAGGAGTCGGAGTGTAGCCAGTGCTTGCTCCTTCACCTCTCCTTGTATACTCTTCTCCCCACGTCCTAATTCGGCCAGGATGTTGGATGCAGATGAGTCCAATTAGTCTTTTTAGCTACAATCCGTTTCTGTCCCTGCCCATCTCAATGAGCACCAGTTAACTCTTTAACTCACAACACTTAGGTGAATCACAGGTGGCCAGGAACGAATACCTATCAACTGGGGGGACGGTATTGCATTGTTGTGTAACCATTCCCCTCACAAGCCCCTTTAAAAGGCCCATGAAGCTAGGGGCTCACTCTCTTTCTGGTCAGGTGTTTCCATTGCTCTGGCACCTTGATTCTTGGCTGGTCCAGGACAGGTAATCCCCTGAGCATGGTCCCTGTGTACCGCTTAGATGGGACAATTGATATAGTAATGTTATTTCTGGTTTGTGTACTATCAGGAGTTCCAGGAGAGATCAGGCCTACCAGTAATGGGATGTGGGCAGAGAAGCCAAGGAAAGGTGTTTGTCTGTAGCTTTGTAAGTGTGTCCAGGTAATTCTTTGCATGTCTCTTAGGATAACATGTATTGTTGGGAGAGCTGGGCCATAGGTCTTCAGCTTAACAAATGGACTGAAGGGTAATGACCATTTGTTCCCCTTTGGATTGTGTTTGGTTGGATTATGATTGGTTGGATTGCCGTATAGACTTGTGATCCATTATTTCTACTGGGCCCTGTTATCACCAAGCTTGTTTAATAAAGAGTCCTTAATAAACCTGAGACATGTCTGATGTGATCTTGCTCACACCCAATACCAGAAATATTTTAAACCCTCCAGTTTATGAAGCAAAAAAAAAAAAAAATTAAAGTGGAGTTAGAAAGTTAGGGGTTTATTTTCATTCAATTTTTAGTTAGGAAGATAGAAGTTCAAGTGTGCATTAGCAAGGAGGCAATGTGCTATTGGCTTAAACATAGCTTATATCATTGTCATACTGTTACTATGACATAGACCAACAGTATTCTTACTATCAAAAGAGAACATTAAGAGAAATAAAGCTATCTAAAGTAACCGTTTCCTTGTCTCTGCTTAAAGCATGTGTAGCAGTTCATATGAAAGACACTTTGCATATGTCCTGGCACATATGTGGAAGCTGCAAAAATTGAAATTAAATACATAATAGTAATTACTGGAGGCTGGCAGGGATAGAAGAGTCAGAGGCTGTTCATATCAGTGACATCAAGAACCGACTCTTGGTGTTCACAAAAGCCTGGCTTATATTTGGATGAGCCAATAGAAGGAAGAACTCCAGACTCCACTTAGAGTAGTGTGGAAACATTGTGTGGATTGCCCTGATTTTAGCAGTCTATGCTGCATACATGTACTGAAATGTGCCACAGCTCACAAACATGTGCAATTAGCTCAGTCAAAAACAAGCTAGCTTACTCTATTCACTTGTACAGTGGTTTGAAATAATCTTTGTTCACAATAGAAGTAGTTCTAAAATCCTTAAATGTTTATGTAGTTTTTCAGTTAGTGACAATGACATTGAGAGACTAAGTAGCACTTTATTAGAAAAGAAAGTATGTTCCCAATAAAATAGATATACAAATTGTGTAACAATGTCCCTCTTATACTGATGGCTTCCTTTCAAATTTTCCATGTAAAAAGCTTCTGTGGAACAGTGCCCACTAAAAATAAACACTTACTAATGAAAACATAATGTAATTTTTTCTAGTCATTCACATAAGCATCTGACTAGTATCTGACTATGTAATCTATTCGAGCTTTTGACAGTAAACAAATTATTAAGAAAAATTGATTTTTTAACCTGTTGTGTATGATTGATAGTAGTGCCTTAGACCAAAATTATGCCTTTACAAAAATTAATGAAGAAAAGAAAAGAGGGAGTGACGTTAAGGAAATACAAAAGGATATGGGGAATTATGGTTATTTTCTGATAATTATTCCTATGAAAGACTTACAATAATCAAAAAACTTCAAAATTTAATCCAAAGAGAACCTAGAACCTATTTACATGAATTTAGACTATTTTAAACAATGTACTTTCACGAAAATTCAACAGTTCTTGATTAGCTTAGATCAAAATAGCCATGCAGAGCTATAAATACATTTTAATTTTTCCACCTTATACTTTCCATATGCCATTTCTTTCATAAATATGGAATCCTTCCCAAGTAAGAATAAAGCTTCATATACATTTTGAATAATCGGAAGGGCATATTGTATCATTTGCATCTTTTCTGACTTGGAATAGTGTGATAGTTTAAATATTTTGAAGTTCTATTTCATCGAAATAAAAAGACTAAATTATATGGAAAAGGCCTGGTGGCATGACAGCTATTCCATTGTCTGTGTTGTTGGCACCCTTATGGCACAGTTAGTGTGGCAGCTGCTCCACCTCCTAAACCAGGTCCCTGTGTATGATGTGGCAAAGCAGCAGAGGACGTCTCAATGCCTTGAGTCTCTGATCTCAGGATCAGACCAGGAAGAAGCACTGTGACTGCTCTCAGCTCCAGGCGCTGCAGTCATTTAGGAGCTAAGCCAGCACAGGGAAGATCTTTATTTCTGTTTCTCCTTCTTATTGTAAATCTGCCTTTGAAATAAAAATAAATCAGTCTGGAAAGAGGAAGAGATTATGTCAGTCTCATAGTACACAGTAATATACACTATCCATTAACATATAGTACATAGTAATAAACATTTAAATAAATGCATTATGCTAAAACAATGATTTACAAAGAAACATGTGACAATAGAACATTGCATTCAAATGTACCTCAGAACTATTTGTTGATTTTATGACAAGTGAAAACATTGATGTTTGATATCCAGTTAAACTCCTGACTCCTGGCTTTGGATCAGCTCAGCTCTGGCCATTACAGCCACTTGTGGAATGAGGCACCAGCAGATGCAAGATCTTTCTCTCCTTCTTTCCTTCTCTCTGTAAATCTGCCTTTCCAATAAAAATAAATATTTCTTTAAAAAAAGGAAAAACAGGAATTTCCTTTTTGAACATTAAAATGGATGCCATTATTCAAATAACAGTATTTTTAAAACCCCTGGTTTCTAATAAATATCTTTGTAAACCAAAGATATTTTTTATTCTATATTTCTAAAATTGATTCACATTAAGAAACTTAATTGCTTATAAAGTGTATTTATTAGGAAACTAAATGGACATCTTTTTTGGGAAACACTGATGAATTAAAATTATGCAACATATTGTTAAGGTATAATAAATGAAATCATTAAGGGCCTGGCCTGATAGCCTAGTGGCTAAAGTCCTTGCCTCGCATGGACTGGTACCCCAATGGGTCTTAGTTCTAACCCCTGCTGCCTGGTTTCCCATCCAGGTCCCTGCTTTGGACCTGGATAAGCAGTGGAGGACGGCCCAAAGCCTTGGGACCCTGCACGCGAGTGGGAGACTTGGAAGAAACGCTGGGCTCTTGGCTTCTGATTGGCAAGAGCTCTGTCTGTTGTGCCCTCTTAGGGAGTGAAACAACGGACAGAAGTTCTTTCTCTCTTTGTCCATTTCTCTCTGTATAACTGACTTTGCAATCAAAATAAACTAAATTTAAAAATGAAATCATGAAAATAACAATTTCCTGAATAAACATTTTTACACAATGAATACTTGAAAATTATAAATGCTTGTAAAATAAAATATCCAATGGTATTAGCAATACAATATACCCTTTTCCTGTGAACTGAAAATGAATGGCATTTGCAATGGTAACAACCCGCTGAGGTTCCACAGATTACAGGTTACGTCAGGCCTTACGGAAAGCATGTCATTTATCTCATTCCTGTCCCACTGAACTATGACTAGACAGCAAGACAGTAAGTATATGTAAATACCTAATTATCAGAACAATTCGGAGTTTGCTTAGATTGATTTGACAACAAAGTTAATCACTTGCTATTGTAATGATTTTTGTCTATATTATTGTAACTTGTGATACACCTCTCAAATTATCGCAATGCACTGGGAATAAATGTGGTATGACTGCTGACATGTGGTCTGTCCATTTGAGCTACTTTAATATTTTATTTGCTTTTGTAGCATTAAATGAGAGAAACTTGCTTTACGGTCCTGAAAGATGTGTTCTAGATCTCTAAGTACTTTGCTCTTTGTTTTCTAAAATAAGATTACTCCATTAATACAAATGTTCTGCGCTATAAATTATTTGGGTAACATATCTTTCCTTTATAACATTGCATTCATTTTTAATACAAATGAATATAATTAGAAAATAATTATCATCATATACAGCATATATGCGCCACTTCTGCTGAAAATTTACATTTCACTACATTTTTAAAACAAAAGGAGAAATGATAAAATGACTAGTAAATGATGTGCATTGTTTACACCATCTGCAAAATCTTCATGTTAACGTGCTAATGCTTCCATCTGTATTTTCAAACGAGAGGTTCCCTTCATTTAAAAGTCAGTTCGATAATTCTAGTTTTTCATTCTGTTTTCAATTTTCTGCTTTCTGTTTTCAATATGTCAGCATATTATAAACAATAACAACACTTAGTCATTGATGGGCTGGCATCATGGTGAACCAGGCGCAGACTGCGTGCAGCATAGCATCTCATGGGATCAGTTGTTATGCTGAGTGCTGCCCTTTCCCCCCAGGTCCCTGGGCCCATCCTCACTCTTGCAGATATTTGGGGGAGTAAACCAGCAGATGGAGGATCTCTCTCTCTCTCACCCTCTCTCTCACTCTCTGCCTCTCTGGCTCTCTCCCTCAAACTTGGCCTTTCAAATAAATAAATAGGCATTTAAATGGCATCTTATTTCACTCCTGTTAAAGACAATACTGTTTTTTTAAATACAGGAGTTTGAAAAGTGCCACCTTTGCCACTACATATATATATATATATGTATATAAATATATGTGTGTGTATGTGTGCATATATATATATATATTTGTGTGTATGTACATGAATTCTTTTGAGCACAGAGTAGTGTTTTTCTGTCTTAATTTTAAAGAAATACCTACTAAAGAACAGTAGGGCAGACAATATTGATCAGTGTTTTTCGGAAACGTAACTGAAAAATGCTCACTGACAAGTAATGTATGTTTTGCAAATTAAGGGCTTAGCGCTTCTTACTTGAAGGGTGTATTAAAAAGAGTATTTTATGTCATTATTTTCTATGTTGTCATTCTTCTAATAATTTGTAGCTTTTAGAAATTAACTTTACTTCTAGCTTACAATGCATTAAGTTTATAACATGATTGTAAATGCATTGTACTCAATGGATGTAACCTAGTTACAAGTTACTGATTAAATTGAAAGAATAAATAGGAGTATTGATCTTCAATGTCCGAATCTTAAAGGTAAAGCTTTGATTTGAGGACTAAACCTGAACTTGGACTTGATTTTACATTCTCAATAGTGTATTTCATATTTCAAATGCATACTTTTCCACAATAAATGAATATTTAAGATTATGAACACAAGATTTTTTAAAAATTAGTATAAACCCACAGAAAGGCATGAAGTCATATATAAAAAAATTCAAGCTTGTCACTTCACCTTGTAAGATATTCTGTATCAATGTGGTAAGTTAAATGTAAATGTTTAAGATCATATTGTCACACTGTTGAATTTCAAATTCCTCATAGGATGGTTTAGAATAAAATGTTTGCCAGGTAACTGTGTTTTCCCAATGGAATAATTTCATATATCATAATGCCATAATGTGTACACAGCAATTTAACCATGACTCTTTGTAAGGGATGGCTTTACATAACATCAATCCATCATGATTCAGTATCATTATACTATGTCAGCTTAAAGTTCATGACCATGATTCTCAAAATACACACTTTTTCTGAACACTAACACAGAACAGAATATTCCCAAATAATATGATAGTTATTGGGTGATATTAAAGAAAGACTTTACTTATCAGAATAGAAAAAATATCAATAGATACAATTTTGCAGCCAAATTCTATGTATTGTTGAGGTATTAGGTAAGTGTATATGTGCCAAATGTAATACAGTTGGGAAAAGCATGATGCCATTTTTAAATAGGTATAAAGCATGCAAAATAATAATAATAATTCTTATCCTTTATGCAGCAAAAATGGAGATACCTATTCCAAGCTGTGAATCCTTCCTGATATATTCAAAGGGAAACATAACAAAAGGAAAAGATTTTAAAATTGATGAGTTCAGATGTCTTTTGCCTGGCATTGTAAGGCAGAAGGTAAAGCCACTGTCCCTGACTCCAGCAGCCCACACACATACTGCTCTGGTCTTGGCATCTCTGCTTCAACTCCCTTCTAATGCCTGTGCAAAGCAGTGGATGATGATGCAAGTGAATGGGCACCTGATAGCCAGGTCCTGGAGACAGGCTGAGGCTCCTTGGCTACTGGCTTCAGCCCTGCACTAGTTTCTGTTTGTGCAGCTCTTTAGGTAGTAAGCCAGCAGATACATCTTTCTTGTTCTCCTCACCACTGTTATCTCTTTTACATCTGTGCATACATACATACATCCTTAAAAGCAAAGTCTTCTGTAAGAGTACGGGAGTGGGAAATCCTTTTTTATATTTAATTATCTATATTTAATTTCATCTTAAGAAATACCATTATTGATATTTTCAAAAGAAAATTTTATTCCAGAAAAAAAATCTCAGTTTCTTGGTTAAATGTGTGTTACAGTCTACTTTTATCTCTTAATGCTATATTTACAAGCTCCAGTAACCATTTTCCCAGTTAAATAAAAATAACTAATTCAGTCAGAAAGTGAATACCACATCATGTCTGTATCATGTGTGGAACTGTATGCTATGAATTTGAAGTCTTTACTGACTGAATTGTATTCAATAGCTCAAAAATAATGTTGAATTGTCTTCACTTGATCTGAGCAACATCTGTGTGTTTGAATTTAAGCTTGTGTTAACATATGGTACCAAAGCATTAGATTCAAATATCTACTTTAGATTCAGAACAATTGGCATTTTCTAGCAGTACAATCATTAAATTGCCTTGTATTTCTAATGCTTATTTGAGTGTGATCATTGAGGTCAAGTTGCATTTGATTATTTCTAGTAATGGTAAATCCACTATAAGCAATATATACATAGACACAGAGGAACAGGAAAAAAATCAAGAAGCAGACAAGGTGTGTGAAAAAAGAAATGTCTTTAGACAGCTTACATTCAATTCTGAACGCAGAAACTATGAACACACTACCACTAATCCTGCATCGATCTTGTTAGGGCACTGTGCTTGGCAAGCAAGGGATTAAAACAGAAAATATAATGAGGAAATATAGCAATGTTATTTTCACTACAAATTACTAGTATTTGACACAGTTACTGACATTCTTCTACAGGGTTCTATGTACTGTGTTTTAAGGGATGTTTTTCAGTAATTAGTTCTAACTTCAGGAAAACAGAGAGCAAAATTTTGTTCTTGTGCTTCCCTATTCTTCTTCCCAAGCGACAATATAGTTTTGAATGATTTGGAACTGATCTCCAGCCTGCAGGTGAGCCTGCTGAGGTGATTATAAATTCCATTTATAATATTCAAACTGCTAGAGGAGCTTTATGGATTATGGCTATGGGCAGAATTTACTGTCCAGAGAATATTAACTTTAATTTACTGACAAACCAGCTTCACATTTATTTCTCAATGCCTCTATCAAAACAAAATCTTGTTTTGTTTTAAGCAAGGATGACATGTTTTCTTTTCTATTCTTATTTATTTAAAATATTTGGTTCAAAAGCCCATGTTTTTAAAATCATGATCTTGTGGTGAACTTATTTAGTCCCAAAATACAGTGAAATAAAATGAATAAATTGTGAACCTATGGCTGTGTGTCTTCATGGTATGCTGAACTTAATTTATTATTTCTGCTATTTTTCAAACCTGACTATTAATATTAAATTCCACATTAGTTTCTCCCTAGGAATATATTAGTCATCGCTCATTTTGTGCACTCTGCACATCACAGTGAGACATATTTCTGCTCCAAGTCTTCGTGAAAGAGAAGGGATTTCAATGCAACGTAAGGATTATCTTAATACCCTGACATTACAACAGGAAAGACAAACTATAAGTAATTTTGAGAAATAATCTTATATAATCTACTTGAATCCTATCCAGAAACACTTCTGTTAGCATGATTTCCTCCATGAACTGGACGTGATAATTTAGAGAATAAATAAGTTGAACATAGGACTGATTACTAAATGTTAATGGGAGGAATTTGAGATTAATTCAGATTTTTCCTTAAGGGAAGTTCTGTTCCATAGTATTACTGGAAACTATAGGAGAATTAGTATGCTTTCCACCCTAGAAATAAAGCTTTGCTAAGGATAAGATTGGTGAGGTGAAATTATCTTTACATTGATCTAGTATTGGGAGACACATGGGAATATTTTTTGTTTGAAATTAACGTGAAGAACCAATCACAGTGCCTCTGGTTTATTGATTTTTAAATAGTTATCTTAAATACTTCAAAAGTTTAATGTGATCAGTTACTACCATAAGGACACATGAAGTATGAAGCCTTTAACAGCTCAATCATACCAATTCATATCAAGGTATAGTCAACCAGAACAAATCACAGTTGTGAAAATTTGGGAGCAGTGAAGACAAAGAGAATTTTCAATAATAACTATAAAGATTTAAACCTGATTCCTGAAGTTATAGATTTAGTTTTGAAATAAAAGGGGCAAATTCATCTAAAATTAAATAGGTGGAATTTAATATTTTGGTTAAAACTAAGTGATATCCTAAGCATGTCTTAAATGACAAACTTCAAGAAATATTTGTTTAGGATCAAAAACCATTTATTTTTCTGTTTTTGTTTTCTATGCAATCAACTATCAAGATTATGTTTAATTCCTATTTAAAATGCAGTTACATAGTTCTCTGAAACGAGCCCCACCTTCAAAAGGGTTCTGTTGGAAGCGTTTTATCCCTCCTGTGGCTGCTGTAGGAGTTTCTAGGCCTTGATCTACTAAATGCTTTTGCTTCTTCTGCCAAAGTTTCTAACTCTAAATATCTTTTAAGCTTGATGAATCTCAACAGGTCGATGAGTTGCTCGGATTTACCTCTAAAGGGACTAAAGTCTTTGTTTTTAATAGATGAGAAGGAGGAAACAAAACTTGTTTCTTGGAATTGGTAGTTTAAGATTCTTTTCGCAGATATATTTTATGTTCGCTTAGGTGTCCAGCATAAAAAATAAATATTTTCTTTATATGAAATTATTGTATGTATAAGAAATCAGGGGTATGACTTCTGTCATTAAGGTGGTATTAAGATCTGCACAAATGGAATTTACTACAAAGGAAACATGTTATAAACACCTAGAAAAAACATTTTGTATATGACAAGTGTCCAATTTTACAGAGATCAATATGCAAACACTGGATGATTGACAATTCTTCAAAGGCTGTTGAATTTACACTATTTCTGGAAGAGATATTTGCACTACTGAATATTTGTTAACTCTTAAGTTAAATTATGAAATTTATCTCGTAGATAAAGTTGTCAACAACTTCCAGATAGACCTGCAAATCCAACTTCAAAATGAATGCAAGTCTGTCTTACGCATCATCGTATCATTATGCAATTTTTGTACTCAGTTACGCTCCAAGCTAAGCATTACATAAGCTGATCCGAAGGATTCCTGTCTTAACAAGCAACCCCGTGTTCTGCTGTAGCGTTCAGGCCAAAGATCTGATGGATATTTTCGGTGCTTACTTTTTCAGTTATATTTCCAATTAGAATGTATTTAGCTAATTTGTCCTGTTTTTATTTTATTGCTATTTATAATAATGGTCCCTTCATCTCTATGATCATCATACTTTTCCAATGAACATCTGTAGTACTTTCCACAAAGCTCAATAACAGGTATTTGAAATTTATTATTATTACTATTTTATAGTACGTTCAAATGTAACCTCGTGCTGGCAGAGTATTCTGAAAGCAAGCATTTCTTTATATAATTATTAGAGTTTTTATGTTTAGAGACTTTCGGTCAAGAGTGATTTAAAACATGTAATAATTGATTGTGCCACATTCCAGATGTAGTTATAAGAGTTAGGGGAGTGAATAATACAGAATGAACACAGCAAAAGAAAAAAAAAAACACGATTTTTTTAAGCAGATAAAAAGAAGATGAAGAAAAAATGGAGAAAATTAAAAACAGAAGTTATAAAGAGATGATGATTTTCAAACCATATTATCAAGTAAAAAAGAACATTGCTTATGGTTTGTGTTAAGTAGAGATCGAATGTATTGTCACACTCATGGTTAGTACATGTTTAAACTGTTCATGCTGAACTTGATAGAATGAGTGTTTTATAGTCATTCTATTTTAATGGAAATGTTTTCAGTTCGCATCGTGGAACTGTGTTTTGAAGCTCCACCTTCAACACAAGTATTCCTTAAATGGTCACAGTTTATGGTCCAGCTGCTATATTTATAATCTAGCTTGTTGCAACATGGTTTGAAAAGCAACAGAAGAAGGGCCAAGTGGTTTGGGCCTCTGGGATTAATGTGATAAACCAGTAACTAACTCCTAGGTCCTGACTTCTGCCTGGTACATCCGCAGCTCTTCCAATCATTTCAAAAATGACAGGACAGATCTACAATCTCTCTCCTTCTTTGTAATTCTACCTTTCAAATAATTAAATCTTTCAAAAAATTAAGCAGTTTTACTTTAAATTGTCTATCATTCATTTATTTAACAGATTTCTTGTACTCATTTCTATTGTGGAGATATTTTGAAATAGGTGTTGAGTAATAGAAAAAACCTATGAAACTAGGTACTTAATAACACTAAAGTAGAGTAAAATCATACTTACATACAAAGAATTTAAGACACTTAGCAAAGAGAAATTATTTTGTGGCATTAATATTGAAATGCAAACATCAACATGGGGCTCACAATGAAAATATAAAAAGGAGATTATATTTCAGGGCAAAAAGGAAATAATAAAGTAAAAGAAAGAGCTTTGTATATTTATAAATATTCATATAGATTAGGTCCATATTTTGAAGTTTGTGCCTCTCACTGATTTATATAAATAATTAACTGACTAATCGATGGGTTTTATATTTAAAATCAAATTTTCAAATATAAAATTGAAATTGAGAAGCAGAGTTACTCTGCTGACCACTGGAACATCAAAGCCAATTCCTTTTAAATTTCCGCCATCACAGAGAAGAGCACTGGTCAAAATATTGCATTTCATTTTTTAAAATTAAAAAGATAAGATAGAACTATCTGGTTAATCTTAGAGAAGATTGTTTGGTTTGAAATACAAACAGATTGATGCAAATACACAGGTTATACGAAGACTAGAGTAAAAATCAATATGTGATGTACTTTACTGAAGATGTTGGAAAAATGAGAGGCAAAAATATGCATTTAGTGGGTGAAGCAGACACCAATTTTCATTCATGATAGTGTCATGTAATATTTATAAAATGACTGTTCTGTAGATTGTATTTCTAGCAAGTGCCTCATATTGTCATTGAGGAAAAAATATATAGCCTCATTCCTTACTCTCGGTAATGTTATATTTAGAAAAATTAGTATTTTCCTCCAGAGAACTTGGAAAATCCAAAGAGCAAAATCCAACATCACAGTCATATATATTCAACATATAAAATCTGTGTTCTAGTACAAATCGTGCAGGTTTCTGTGTTAGGCAATAGAGTAAGTACCAGGGCTTATTTTACTTCCTTTTAAACTCAGTTTCACTAACCTTTATGCATCATAAGATGGTGTAATAAGGAATCAAAGCGTGATTAACAAATACAAAACAAATGTAGAATTGACGTAAACTGGTCTTCCTGCAAAGACCAAGGAATTTTGACCAGTTACATAAGACCACCATTTCTTCAACCAGCATACAGACGAAAGACTATTTAATTTGTTAGCATCTGCAAAACACAGAAGCATAAGAAAAGGGAAACATATGAGACATATTACGGTAAAGCAAGCATGTCTTCAGATGGATTATTTGTACAGCATGTTGGAAACACAAAATAAAGGCACTAGATGTAAGTGATACTTCATCATGAGACTTTCAAAACCACAACAGTCTAGATTTTGCTTCTAGTGACGTGGAACTTTTTCAGTATTTCTGCGAGTGTATGGCATAATCAGAATGGTGAGCAGTACAGACACACTGTGAAGATATGCCCAAATGCTTCTGTGTATTATAAATGGTTCAGGACTGTAAGATACCAATGTTATGAGAAAAAAAGGATGATATCCACATATATACAGAATATACAGGTTAGACTTAGAAAATAAGTGTTTGTACTGAATGAGGAGGCTTCTGGGAATTAAGAGACAGTAACTGAAGTATCAAGAGATGGAAGAAATAGTAGAAATTAACATAGTGATCTTCAGATATCTTTCAAAGAAAAAGTGAAAATTGCCAAAATTTTAATAAACAAGAAGTGTTGGGAAGATCAACATATTACTGTCTAAATGAAGGTTGGCCATCAACCAGAGAAGGTTCCTAATTTTGTCTTCTGGAACATGCCTAATGTACATTTTTCCTAATGCCATCAGCACTTAGTTTTCAAATCAGTGCTTGGCATTCATAACAGTGTATGGCATGTCCTTCTTTAAACGACTACCTCCTATTACACCAACAGGTGTATTAAACCTTAATGATTTAAACATTGCTATCTTGACATACTCTTCTGAGTTTTGCCACTCTGTACTCTGCAATATTATTCTCAAAATTGCATATGAATATGTGTATGATTGTTCAGATGCAGTTAGTGAAAATTTTTGTCCTTAAAGCACTTTGAATAGTCTACCTTCAAATGTCATGACTATTTTGAGAGATCTTCTTTTTTTGGAATCAAAATTTGTGTTAGGCTATAATGAGATTGTGAGTCTTGAATGTGTATTATCATATCTTTAGCATGTGACGAGAGTTTTGAGAGTCTTATTCAAACTTCCTGAAACTTTTGATGTTGGTTATTGTTTTCAATCAAGTTGAATTAGAACAGAGTCTAAACATGTTATTCTTTTCAATTCAGGTTGAATTAGAACAGAGTATGCACATATGAATTATGAATTAAATGTGTAAAGAAATTTGGTAGGGCTCTAAAATTAATTTAATCTGTCTTAAGATGGCAGTATTGGACTTTGTAACAGTTAGAAAAGTTGTAGGAAAGGCGTTGTGTGAAAAGAATGGGCTTTCTAAACATTGTCTGACTCTCACAGAAACATAAAAACCTATGCTTCAGAAAGAACTTCGTAGATGTATTATACATACAGATTAAACTAAAAGTCTATACAAACAGTGATAATGGCTAAAAACACAAGCGGTGCAAAGCTGATTGACATGCTAGTTAATTAAATGCAACAAGGAGAAAAGGCTTTGTATCACAGAGGGGATTACTCACAGTGACAAGTCTTCCAAATTATTTTGTTTCAGTGGAGACAGAAGAATCAATAAGTAAAATTAAAAGCAAACAAGCAAACAAATAAAATCCTCCAGGAAACGATGGCATATAAATAAATATAGTGAAAGCCCTTGTTCATATAGAATATATTAGACAGAAACCACACTGTGGTATTAAAAGCTATGATGTACAATCATAGGTAATGATTTACACTTATCAGTTTCTGGAGATTGTTTTCCATGCAAGTTTCTTTAACACTGTGCATTACTATGTTTGATCAAAAATACACAAGTATTCAATCTGATTTAATTACAAACATACAGTCATAATTATGATCTTACTATATCTAAGTTATTCAGTGAATGGTACAGGGAATGACAGGTAATAAATACACTAGGGAACAAAAATTATGATGACCTTGAAGCCTTGTTACAAGCCACATCCACAAAATAATTAAGGTAAAGGCATACTCTAAAGACGGTCACATATAAAAAATGTTTTTAAGGACTACCTGGCAGATTAACGGTATTATTGTGTACTTAATGTTGTATATCAGTCACATTTTTTATTATCAGGTAAATGTAATATTATCTGCAACCTCAGAGCCCTAGATTCTTTATAGTTTATATGAATCAAACATTATTTTACTGTCTTTTGTATTAAATGTCATTTTTCATATAAATCTTATTCCTTTCCACTTCACACACCTACAGTTTTTACAAAACATACAATATAACTATAGTACATTTTTATTTTACTTTATATTTCTATAAAGGAAACCAATTCCAAGCATTCCAGATACAATTTTTATAATGTAATGGTACTTTCTGCCTCACCCATTCCCTTCTGTCTTGCTTTTCTATTTCTTTTTAATTTGGGTGTAATGCCTTTGCCCAACACGACAAACGTCCTTGCTATCCAAGGTATATATATATATATATCATATACTTCAAAGGACAGTTTCTACATGAGAGTTTTATTTCATGCAAATTTTTATGTAGTTTTTATAGTAATGCTAAGCTAACATACACAATATTGTCCCATGTGCCTTTGGAGAATTATCCAGGCATCAATTTTCATAATTAGCATGCATGCACACATTTTCATAAAAACAAAAACAATATGTAGACCAAATGTATAAATATTAAAGCAGAGAGGGACGTTAAATAAGCAAGCATTCAACGCTGGCATCCCATGAAGGCACTACATTGATAATTCCGTATCCCAGTTCCCTTCCACCTTCCAGCTAATGCACTTAAGCAAACAAAGAAAGATGGTGTGAGTGCTCGTGCTTTTGCTGCCTGTGTGGGAGATGCAGAAGCTGCTCTTGGACCCTGGTTTGGTCTAGGCCAGCGCTGGTTGATGCAGTCACTTGAAGAATTAACAAGTGCAACTAAGATTTATACTCTATCTATCTATCTATCTATCTATCTATCTATCTATCTATCTATCTATCTATCTATTTCTCTCCCTCTCTTTTCAATCTCTCTCTCCCTCGCAGTAACTCTTTCAAATAAGTAAATCTACCTTTTTAAAAAGTCAACCCAAAATATAGTAATTAATTCAAATGCATAATCTCAAGATAGTGAAAAGTATATATATATAAATATGTATATGAAAGGTTAATTAAATCACTTGTGATTTTTTTTTGAAATGAAATAAATAAGAGGTAAAAACATATATAAAATGTGGGATTTTGTCACAAAATTATAAAATCCTTCAGTCAAAATCCCAAATTGAATGTCATTTATGACCTCTCCGAGCAGTTGCCAAGACAGTTCCAGAAACAACCTTTTCACTACTTAAACAAAAGCACTTCTTCCCTCATGGGATGCCTCTCTGATTCTAAGCACATTTTCATTAGTTTCAAATTACACGATGTTTCAGTGAGGTTTAGGTGCATTGCTTTTTGCGCAGCTCTCAGCAATACCTACATGCAACTCCATCATGGCTGACAATGCCTGTATCTTCCCTATGTCATCTGAAATATTGTACTTTGTAGTTTGCTTTAGTCATATGCAGTCTGTCAATGAACAATAACAAAATACAAGTCTTTTCCCTTATTTTATTAAGAAAACTCTCAAACATAAAAACATGATATAAATACAGATAGCATATGCTTTCCCTATCGTATCAGGATACACGTTTTATTTAAGGAAATGTAGTAATTGAAGTTCTGATGTTTCCTTATGGTAACGATGTGTTAAGATCTTCACCATACATTCATGTTGTATTTGCCTACTGATAACAACTTTACCATTGTAGCAATTATGCATAATTGTCCTATGAATTAGTATCTTTAACCAATTAATATTCATACTCAATCTGTTTTTTCCCTCCCTGTATCAGAGTTCCATTTGATTGGTTGAGCAGAGATTTTACAGTTGGGAATTTGATAGGAAGCCTTAATTTCAAGTAGATTGCACACATAAAATTTACTTTTGTTCACAAAACAAAAGTTTTCAACATCACAAAATTTTTCTAGCATCCAAAATCAACGTGCTAATTTGTTTTATCAGTACATTCATTTTCATTCATTTGCCAATATCATCTGAGAAACATGTGGGCGACAAATATTAAATTGTCATTTGAGAAAAGTTTGTATTCTTTTGTCTTCAGTAAGCTGCATTATTAGTTTACCTGTAAAGCATATCCCTCTATCTGGAATATAGTATAGATTTATACTCTTAAAAATCTGTCATCTACAGATTTCTCAGACTCCATTCAGGCCCTTTAAGGAGAATGGCTGGTTCTAAGAGGAAATTATGGGGAAAAAAGGTCACAGCACGAAAAAGATGCTTGAGGGAGTGGCTAATACGCAATGAAACCGAGAATAAACTTAGATCATATCACAACATCTTTCTCGAATAGGTAAAACTGTTATGCTAAAGACCTGTGTTTCAAGTACCATGATCAAACAAACCGGGAAAGTGTAAGGCAGACGTTTTATAGTTCACCAGTCATTGCTCATGTTTATTTGTATTGATGGTGTCTTTGCAAACATTAACAGAAGTACAAACCTGACATTAAAAAGTGCTCATCAAATATACAGTACCAGGATTAAATTTCTGAGACTTTTAAGAATGAATGAATTATACATTCCCAGATTTGGTAGGGGAGATAATCATTTAAAATCTATTTTGGAGCTGAACTGGTGCAGCAGGTAAAGATGCTGAACACTTGCATCCCATATGTGCCACTGTTCTAATCTTGACAACACAACTTGTGACTCAGCTCCCTCCTGTTGCTCTACGGGATGCAGTAGAGGATGGAAAAAAAGTGGTTGGGTACTACATGGGAGACACAGAAAAAGCTCCTGGGTCCTATTTTCTGACATCCAGTGAGGCTAGCTCTGGACATTGTAGCCATCTGAGGCTTGTGTAACTTTGCCTTTCCAATAACTAAATGCATCTTTCAAACCACAACAAAAAAATCTCATGTTTTATTACCCACAAGAGATTAAAATTAATTAATCTAATATTTCAAGGACATGTGAAATCAATGTAAATTTCTCTCTGCTTTGATTTTCCTTACTTGTTAACTGAAAATTTGGAACAATGTGACATGGTGTTGTGATTAATAATAGCACCTTGTGCATTTACTTATCCACATTTTCATAATTTAAATAAATGTCATTTCCTAAAGCACTTTTGAGAGATAAATGTTAAATTTTGATTTGAAATTTTACTAAATGAATCTTCCACTGATAATGAACATATTTAGATTGTTAATGTGTATCATCATATCACTGACATTTAGGTCATGAACAACTTAGAATTACTCTTTCTAATGATGTGTAGCTAATGATGCAGGTAAAAGGTGAAATGTAAGTGCATGTGTGTGTAATATTAGTTTTACACAATGAACACAAATACTAGCACAGTTTTCATCTAAACTGTGGGATGAGAATATGTCTCAAATATTTCTGAAGTAGAGGTCGTATTCATGACAAACATTACCCTGTTACACATACTCATCGCTAAGCACAAGCTTTTATTGCATAAACCAAGTCACTTTTTCCCCATTTTCAATCTATATTTCCATATTTATTGTTGATTCTTTTATTCTTTTGTTCTTCTTTATTCTGCATAGATGTTTCCTTGCTTTATTCCTATATAAGATCCATATGCATATATGTGGGAGGCTGGGAGAAAGCTTCTGTCTCCCAGCTTTGAATTAATTCAACTCTGACAGTTAAGGCCATTTTGGCAGTGAATCAGAAGATGGAAACTTGTTCTCTTTCTCCCTTTCTAAAAATCTGTCAATCAAATAAAAATAAATAAATCTTTAAAAAAATACAAATAAAGAACATTTCATCCAGTAAACAAGTACAGATTTGCAAAATAGGAAAAAAAAAGTCCTGAGAAATACATGACCTGTTTTCATGAAGTATGAATTACAGAAAAGAGAAAGTATAGAATGATATATTGCAAATTTCCTGTACATTCGCAAGAAAAAATTCACACATAAATGTGAAGATTTATAACAAGAAGAAATGCCCTATTTTTCCATATTTTTGAATCTGTGCGTTAAGCTACTATTTAAAATGACTACATCCCATATGGAGTCTTAATTTGTATTGTGGTTAATCAGCTTCTGGTCCAGCTTCCTACCACTGCACTTGCGAATGTAGCAGGTGTTGTTCAAATTACCTGAGTTGCTGAAACCTACATAGAAAATGGAATTTCTTACTCCCAGTTTCATTGCGGCCCAGCCACAAAGAAATCTTATAATATTTGGAAGAAAAGATGAGTAAATAGAAGAAATAAAGAAATAAACAGCAAATTTAGTAGTATTTCAGATTCTCCTAAAACTCAAAATGAAAGGAAGAGAATGATCAGACACTACCACCTAAAAGCTGACGAGTGACAAATGGTTACATGGAAGAGTGGATCCTTAAGGACAGAGATTCTGTGGCCTGGTACCTAACATCCAGCATGAGTCCAAAGAGCAGAGTACAATGCTAAAGCTGCAATCATAGACAGGCACGTCGCAGGCAGCATGTGAAAAGAGAGAATCATCTCTCTCCCCATTTCTGGGTGGAGAAGCAGAGGTCTTAAAATAGACACACTGTGCAATCAGACCTGTGTTCTAAAAATTCTTTGGAGAGTCTATGAGCAGAATAAATGGGGAAATGGCAATTGAGGAAGAACAAGCCTGGACTCAGGTGTTGTAATCACTTCCTTTAGAAGCACCTGAAGTTATATCTGTCTTCTGTAATATATTTAAAGACTTGTTATGAAATATATATATTCAGCTTAATTCTAAAAATAAAATTTAGGTTTTATACCAATAAGACATTGTAAAACATTAAAATGAATGTGAAGGAAAAGCTATCAATCATATCATACAACACATAAAGAGCTCACATTTCGGTTTCTGCGTATCATTCATGAAAATGTAGCTCCGTGTTAAAATTCTCAGGCAAAGCACAAAGACAGAAAAGCACATGCTTGGATAGAATAATAGCAAAATCCTCCATCCATTTCTGTCTTCATGAAACTCCCATGTACTTTGTGTAAATCAGAATATGTTTTTAAAATAAAGTACAATGCCATTCTGCAGAAGGGAAATATGGTTTTTGGGAGATTGTATCATTCACATATTTTGAAGTAACTAAAATCTGTTTATCGTTAAGTTTTGAATTATAAGAGAGTAAATAATATCATGTAGGCAGGGGCTAGTTATGTTCAGATTTTTGAAAGTTTTTATTGGAAAGGCAGATATGCAGAAAGAATCAGAGACACAGAGGAAGATCTTTCATCCATTAGTTCACTCCCCAAGTGGCCCCGAGGACAAGAGTTGAGCCAATGGAAAGCCAGAAGTCATGAACCTAACACTGATCTTCTCTGTGGGTGAAGGGTCCCAAAACTTTGGGCCATCGGCTTCTGATTTTCAAGACCACAAGCATGGAGCTGGATGGGAATTCTTCCTGTTTGTTAATTAATTTTATGCCAATGGATTGAGGAAAACAACAGGAGATATCCAAAATGCTATGAGCCCTGATGTAACATGTTTTCTTTGTCCATTTCTCTTGATGGCAATCTTGATTATTTCCATGCCTGTCTTATTGAAGATTGTGCTACTATAAACATGGGGTTGCAAGTCACTTTTTCATATATAGATTTCACTTCTTTTGGACCTATACCCAGGAGCAGGAGCTGATCTTATGGTAGATCTTTGTTTTCCATAGTTGCTGCACTAGGCTACACTTCACCAACAGTGTAGTAGGGTAACTCTTTGCTCACATCCACACCAGCAGGTGTTGTTTCTAGATTTCCAATTACAGGCCAATCTCAATGGAGTTTAGTGGCTCCTCAATGCAGTTTTTATTTATATTTCCTAATAGTTAAAAATTAGATGGGGAATTATGAATCAATAGAATAAGATACATAAAAACAGACACAGTAATGGATAGCTCAGATATTCATTGAACAATCTGAAACTATTACATAAAACTATATGCAAAACAATTGGAAAATCTGGAAGAAACTGATAGATTTCTGGGCACAAACAATTTAGCAAAACTGAATCTTGGGGCAATTAAAAATCTCAATACACTTATAACTAGGACAGAGATTGAATAAGTAATTAAATTTCACCCAACAAAGGAAAGCACTGAATGCCTACACTGTACACATGCAGTTAAATGAACTTTTAGAACTGAAAATAATCCTGGGAAATAAGTATGACCTCTTATACAAATGCTGTTGAGACAATTAGATGTCATACTGCGAAAGTAAGAAACAAACTCCTCACCAGTCACCTTATATAAAAATAAGCTCTAAATGAATCAAGGATCTAAATCTTCAACAAGAAATCATTGAGTTGGTAGAGGAAAACATAGGAAACACTTTATAAGATACAGACATAGGCCAACTTCATAGAAAGATGCTTTTCTCTAAACTGGGGACTCCAAGGTGTCATTGATGGAGTCTCATCCCATCCCTGTGTGTTTGTGTGGTTTGACAATGAGGAGTGGGTTCTCTACTCCCTCCGCTGCAGACTCACGAGAGAATAGGGATAGCAGAGAACTGAGGCATGTGCCTTACCTACCTTCTCTGTACCTGACACTCCACACCCAAATCAAAGGCGCAGGTGGGCATGCATTCTTCTCAGTTGCATGAGAAATATTAAAAGTGAAATTGAAGGCATGGTTTAGTACCTAACGGCTAAAGTCCTCACCTTGAATTGCCAAGATCCCTTTTGGGCACCAGTTCATATCCTGACTGCTTCACTTTCCATTAAGCACCCTGTTGTGGCCTGAGAAGGCGGTTGAGGAGAGCCCAAAGCCTTGACAACCTGCAGCTGCATGGGAGACCTTGAAGAAGCTCCAGGCACCTGGCTTCAGATTGGCTCAACTATAGCCATCACAGCTGCTTGGGAAGTGAATAAGCAGACAGAAAATCTTCTTCACTGTCTGTCTTCCTTTATGTATATATGACTTTCCAATATGACACATATATATATATATAAATGTGTATATATACACATACATATATATACATGTGTATATACATATATTTTTCTTTAAGTAATATTGAAAATAAATCCTTACCACAAGCACAGGCAATCAAAGCCAAAATAAACAAAGGCAATTATATCAAACTAGGAAACTTAGGACAGCAAAGGAAATGATCAGTAAGATGAAAATCCTTTCAATAGAATGGTATAAAATATTTTCACACTATCCAACAGATATGTAATAGTACAAAAAACTTCAGAAGTTCAACAACAGCAAAACAACCTTGTGAAAAAGATGGGTAAAGGGAATAAGCAAGGCACTTTTCAAAATATAAGTTTAAATGAATAATAAGCATATAAAATGCTCAATAGGTAACGTTTGCTTAACACTATTGTGTAGTCATTGACAACATTGACTAAAGCTATTATTTCACTAATGTTGCAAAATAATAATGTGCTCCTTTCATTATTCTTTTTTATTTGTGTTTAGAATAAGTCTATGAAAATAAAATCAGAACCATGAATACAGTTACACTGAGATTGAGTTCATAAAAATTCATGAACGATAACTAAAATAAATGTTTGAGTATTTTTCTATCAAGTTTTTCAAATCATTTCATTACTCAGTTCATCACATTTAATGAAATTCTCATTATAAATCAGTGAATTTAAATATATTTACAAGTCAGTGCACTTGAAGTATTTGATTTCAGTTACTCTTCATTGATGTCCTTGGTTTAAGTGTCTAAGAGTGTGAAGTACTTGGTTTGTTTATTAGCCTAAGTTTCACTTAGTCAGTGGTATCACTACAATAAACTACCTGAGATTGAGTAATTGATAACAAAGAGAAACCTTGTGGTTTCGTCACATGACAGAAGGCAGAATTGAAAAATAACAAGCAATGTGTGGATTTTTATTTCATAGTATTTATCTCTTGCAGGATGAAGGAGCCCTCATGGTCTAATCATTTCTTAAATGATACAGGTTTAGTAATATTGGATGAAAATGCTTAGGAAGAGATTAGTTTTCAGCATGAAGAGTGGAAGAAGCAAAGCATCAAAAGGAAAGATTAGCAGTGTCCTTGATATCTATATGACAGCGTGTTTAATTATGGGCATATCTGTGATTTATAGACTTGGAGGAGACTATCGAAACAATTCATCTTTAAAATGTATGAATTGGCATGGCACCTCTAAAGCAATTCCATTGGTTATAATAATGATATGAAAAACAATTTCAAGTGTGCTATTCATACATGTTGCATTGAAGGGTTTTCTTTACACCAACATTTTCTGATCATCTTTGAAGAAACTCTGATGTATGAAAGAAAATATACAATCCTTGGAATTATGACACTTAAACAAAAGCTGTGCACTTGCTCTTGGGGGCAAAATTTTATGCAATATCTAAATTTGTTTGTTTTTGCTTTATTTTATTTTATTATTCCATGATACAGTTTCATAAGCTTTATGAATTCCCCTCCTTCTTCCTCAAGTCCCTTTCTCCTTTACCCCAATTTTCCATATACCATTACAATAATACGATCCTTCACAATCAGTTATAAATCAAAAACGGAGAGAAAAATACAAAATTTACTATAGCATAAAGTTAAAACCATGCTGCTTTAAAGCTAAATTTTAGTGATAGTGAACTATCAAAATTGGTTTATTGATTATTTGTTAAAAATAAAAGATAGCCGAATTCTGTACATGTGAGAAGTGAAACACAGCTACAATAATTAAACTGTGAAAATATTCACAAGGTAACTTAGAAGCAGGTGATTATTCAGACAATTATATGTATAAATTGCTCAGATAAACAGAAATTGAACAGGTCCTATGGATACATAATTCTGCCTTTATGAGATATGTGAGATCTCTTTAATAGGATTCCTACTCAAAAATTTTAAATTTTCAATATGTTCCATCTTCCCTCTGTCCAACATTAACATGATATTTAATAATTTTGTGCATTTTTTGTAAACACTAACAGTATAGATGAATGCATTTATTAATGGTTATTAATTAAATGACCTGAAACGTAAATAGGCTCTTTTTAAATGAGCTATCCCATTTCATATTGCTTTGGTGCCATAATTTAAGCAAAACAGCTTGTATTGAACCAGAACCTCGCTTAGTTACAGTTTCAGAATAAAACATGTTAAGTTGGACTACGTAACTAACATCAGGTCATTTCATCTTGAAACTGAGACTAAGAAGTTTTACTGCACCTTAAAACATAACAATGTTTAATGCTTTTCAATCCCAGTGTTTATAATTCGTTGCCGACACAGTTTAAACTGGGGCTGCAACTGAATGTCTTTCCTTTTATTTGTCCATGTTTAATCTTTACTTTAAGTTTTACATCTTATATCACTGGGAAATACCTTCATCATGTACCATATATAGGTTTGTCTGGGGCTTTTCAAATAGGTATGTGACTATGGCAATTTATCTGAAAAAAACTGATTCTTTTTTAATTTTCCACAAACATTTTTTTTAACTTTTTCCATATTTTATTATATTTTTGACAATATTTACATAGTTAATTAGGCTAAAAAGGTTCAAGGGTTACAGGAAAGTGGGTAAGACTGTCATTTCCACATTGTTTCCTTCATGTATCTGAGGTGAAGGGGGATTTAAGGGAGAAGCCTCACCCAGTTCCCCAACCACCCCAGATCCCGGATGTGGGGCATGCTCCGAGATTCTTGCTCAAATGGTTTTGATAGTTCAACAGTTATGAATTGCTGTCAATCTCACCACTCCAAGCACGATGAGGTCGTTGAAGAATCCACTTATTGACATAGTCCATCTTAGAGTCTCCGTTTGCCTAAGCTTTTCACTGTCAACATATAGCTGAAGTGGTTGATTGACTTGTTCTGTCCTCTGCCTTTTCATGGTTGAAAAACCTGATTTTTAAGAAAATCTAGTTGAACCTTGAATATGAAAAATTAATGTAAAGTCACACATTGGGTAAATTTAAATATATAAATGAGAGTAGCCATTATCTACAGTGCCCATTTCTCAATGGATTTCATAGCCTAAACTCTACTCACCAAAAACTACTCATTAAAAAATAATTATTATCACTTAGGTGAAGACTGCTTCCCAGAGAAAAGTCTCATCTTTCAAAGATTGAGTGTCGGCCTTTTTAAAAAATGATATGAACCACCTTTCCCAGCTATACCATGAGCTGAGTGCTTTACATAATTTTTCTGACACCATACAAGATTTGAATATTCTAAAGGAGAAGGGTCTGACATACTGAACTCTCATTTAGCGTAAATAGGTAGCTTATGTACTGTGTACATCATAGCAGGATGATTTCTTGAAGGCACTGGTGAATACTAAATTATAGGAAAGTTGGTAAAATTTTATTTAAAATACACCTTTGAAATTTGCCATTTCTGTAGCAGTAAGGTTGGATAGGATATGAACTGACACTATTATCTTGATATCTGTCAGAGAGTTGGCTATTGACAAGAAAAGAGAAGACTACTCTGTCTTTCCAAATAATAGAAAGCTTTTTATATTTCAAAATGAAAGCCATTTACTAGAAAGCCTTTGAATTGCATGTTTCTATGAGTTTTAAATACAAATCAGAAAGCAATCATTCCAACGGGTGATAGAAGCAGGAAGACATTTGTGCAACTACAGTTGCTATTCTAGGGATCTTGCCACTGGGATGCTATTAAATTCAAGTTGGCTTTGATTATAAATGACAATTTTTCAATATAAGCTTTGCAATTATCTTAATTG
This sequence comes from Ochotona curzoniae, assembly GCF_017591425.1. Classification (NCBI taxonomy): domain Eukaryota; kingdom Metazoa; phylum Chordata; class Mammalia; order Lagomorpha; family Ochotonidae; genus Ochotona; species Ochotona curzoniae. The sequence continues at coordinate 32,690,610 of NW_024466502.1, read as the reverse complement.
CTTGAAATTTAAAAAAAATACATAAAATGTTGCCCTTTTTACAAATTCGTATTCATTTTAAATTTTATTCTAAGATCCCTTTTTCTTTGGAAGCCCAAAGCATATGAGACTATTGTTAGAATCTTGTTTTTTCTACCTTGGGCAGAAAATGTTTTTTATAGATTTTTTTAGTTTGAAAGTTAAGAGTGTATAGAGAATGTGGAAATTCCCAATGATACACTGAAATAGCTTTAATTGAAAATTGAACAGTATTTGCAATACTTTGACATGTATAAAAGGTTACAACAGGCACACACTTGAGGAGTTGAGGGCAAGGTGAAAGCAGGGCTTGCCTCATTCAAACACAAGCTGCCTTTGCAAAAAGCAGAGCCTCATGAGACGTGAGACATTCTATGTTGTGCTTTTGCTTCAGGCTCTGTACAAAAGAAAGTCGAGCTCAAGGTGTACCAGGTGAAAGTATTCGCCTAATCCACTGACCTGAATTTTCTCAGTCCTACCCCCAGGTAAAGGCAGGCAGCAACCCAGTGAGGATGGAACTGACTACCCTTTCCTCTGACAGCAACCTGGCCATAGCCATGTCCCATATATAGGATGGTATCTTTCTCATCCCCAGTAAGGAAAACAAGTCCTGGGGGAGGGAGACACTGCTCCCATCACAATATACTCCTCCTTTGAACATGATGAACCTCACTGTGAGCTAAAAGGATTGGCCCTGGTTGGACATGCTCCAAGAGCATGAGAATGCTTGTTCACCATGACAGTGCATGCTCTATAGGCCCTGGGGCAGGCACATTTCTCTGTGCTTCCCTCATAGTCACTCACCCTGCTCCCAGAAGCAGAAGCACTTCCCATGGTTGATCTCTGCTAAGGGTCAACCTGTGAACTGGATCTCACACCCTCTCCAAGCTGGGAGTGTGTACTCCTGTCCCACGGCAGAATCAGCTTCTAATCCATAGAAGGATTCCAGTGTAAACTACTGTCAGAGGTCTCAGGAATGCATAGAGCTGCCTTCAGCTCTCTGTGCACTGGATTTTGTAGTCACATGAAACCAGAAGTGAAAGGAGTCTTCCTGACACTTTTCTCTCTAGACCATTCTAATTCAGAGGACAAATGCTATTGCAATCAAGCAATTATTCTTCTTGCCCTAATGGCCCTGACAGCACAAGTTTCTGGCAAAGTAATAGAAAAATGTAGCACTGGAGCCCACCAGGCAGCTGGAGGAACAGATGGATTCTGATAACTGTTCAGGAGGAAGTTATGAGAGCACTCATGTGTCCTCAAAGGAAACAGATACACATGCAGGTGAGCACTTGTTCATACAGATGCCAGAACCCTGGCGGCATTCACACTGCTACTCTCCTCGGAGAATTGCCCTGCAGACTGTGTCTCTCCTAGCCATCGTCTGTGATGTTCTCCAATGTTGGTATCTGCCCCGCTCTAGGCTCGCACAGTCAAACACCCATCACCATGATAATAGCATTTACTAACCTATACTGTGGCCTTTTGTTTGTTTCATAGTCACATGGAGCTAGTGTGTTTGTACAAACCCTCTTCATAATCCAGTTTCTGTATTCTTCCAGAATCTGGGTGATGATTTTGCATGAAGTCATTTATGCCAAACAAATGACATGAGCATTCATGTGATTACAACAATGTCCAAGGGGCAAAACATGCTTTCTTTTTTTCATATGACCTGATCACTTGTAGAAAGCAAAGGACTCAGTAGCACCAAATCTACCATAGCTTCTCGTAGCTAAGCAAGATTTTGCTTTGGCTGGAGAGGATGCTAGCATGGCTGCTCTCTGCTTGGCCAGAAGAATGGCAACAGTCAAGAACAAGCTCATATCTTGCCTCCAAAATACTGAGAGATAGAGCAATGAGATTTTTTTTTTAATCCTCTGGTTCACTCTTTAGAAATTCACACCAATCAGAACTACATCAGCTAAGACACAAAGTACAGAAGTCAACCCAGGTCTGTGATGTGGGTGTCTGGAGCCCAAGCTCTTGAGGCAACGTCTAAGCCTCCCAGGGTGTGCATTAGTTGTAAGATGGATCCATCCAAGCTCAAACTAAATACTACAATATGAATTGCAGATGCTCCAAAGCAATGTCTTATCTGCTAACTCAGATGCTTGCCCTATAAGATTATTTAAGGCAGGGATTTGAATTAAAGGCTGTATATCTAATTTATTACATGTACGTAACATGAAATATATATTTAAATTATTAGATAAATAATCAGCCATCTAAATGTTTTATGTTTTCCTTTTAACATTACTTGGCAGTCGGAAAGAGAGAAAACACCTATCCCTGATTCACTTCTCAAACTGCAATCCCGAGGACCGAGAGAAGTCAAAGGTGGGAGAGGAGAGCTATGTCCAGTCTCCAGGGCAGCCAACAGGACTTAACTACTGAGCATCACTATCTGCTGCATTCTTAGGAAGCCAAGAAGGGAATGGAGCACCAAGATAGGCAATCCCATATGGGACATTGCTTTAACTGCTAGGCAAATGCTTACCCAGAAAGACATTTCTTCAAAATGAAATTAAAACCGATAAAAACACTTTGGAAGTCTAAAATGAAGGACAGGAGAGAATGTGTCACCATGTAACATCTAAATTTATGCTTTAGTGCCTATTTAACTATAATATAAATGATCAGCTTCGAGATGACTGGCATAAATTATGAGAACTATCAAATAATAATTTAAAAAAACTTTGGAAAAATATTTACTTTGAAGGAGGGAAAAGTGAAAGCTGTCATAAATATTTTTATACTTTTGTGTTGTCAAACTATATGCAAATAGCTGAAAAATTAGAAACCTCCAGTCATCAAATCACGTCCATTTGACAGCAAGTGAAGACTGATAACCATAATGACATGAATACCAGATAACAGTCTTCAGAAAATTTCAGGCACAAATCATAAAGATACATTATAAAAATAATAATTCATAGGATACATAAATAGAAGTCGGGTTTAAGTTAAGGTTCTACATTAAAAATAAAAATAATTATGAGGAGTTTTCTATAAATAAATCTCTGTAGGTAACATGGCTTTATGTATTTATGTAGAAAACCTTGAAAGCATCATCAAAATAACTGTATTAATAAATACATTTACTCAAGTTTCAGCATAATATCATTTCTATATGTCAATGACTATTTGAAAAAAAATTAAAATACTACCTTTTACTACAGCAGAATTAAAAGAAAACACCTTAATTGGTTGATGAAGACAAGTCTGAGATATTAGTTTTCCCTGAGGGCTAACCCCATGTTACTTTAATTCTTTCTTAAACAAATACAATCTAAAAGCAAAATCTTTAAAGTTTAAGGTTGCTTGATCTCAATTAACTACATATTGAAAATAGTATCTTTTACTCCACAACTGCACCAACACTTCTAATATTTCATGCCTTCTTGGTATTAATCTAACAAGTTTGAAATGATTTCATATTGCAGATTTCATTTAATTTCTCAGATGGTTTGTGATGATGAGCATTTCTCATCTGTTTCTTGGTCATTTATGTGTGTGTGTATGTATTTGCATGCATATATATATATACACGTATATTTGTATACATAATCGGTATTTTTAGATATTAGTATTCAGTTTCATTACACATCCTCTAAATTAGTTATATATTTTTCAAAAGAAAAAGTGAGTGACAGAGAGCAAAACAGGCAAAAAATGAACAAGCTCTTCCATTGGCTGGTTCATTCCTAAAATCTACAATGGCCAGAACTCGGCAAGATAAAGCTCAGAGCCCATGACTTTATCACATGGGTGAAATGGATACACGTGCTTGGACCAATACTGCTTGGTTCACAGATTAATTAGATGTGAACTTGACTAAAGACGAACAGCTGGGGCTCTTAACTGAACTCCAACACGGCATATCGTGTTCCAAATGAGAGCTAACCCGCTCTGAACATTTCTAAGTGGGTTATTTGTTTTCATGATTGGGAGTTGAGTTCATTATATATTTAGAATAGTAACCCCTTAAATATAGGTATAAATATTTTCTACAATTCCAAGGTTTGTTCATTCTACCACAGTGTCACTTTTCAATTGGTCACAAGTGCTAGGAATGGGCCAGGCTGTGCCAGGATACAGGAGATCCGCTTTAGTCTCCCACACTAGTGGCAGAGGATAGAGTACTTGAACATGCTCTGCTTCCTTCCCACGCACTTCATCAAGAAATTAGATCTGAAACAGTGATTTCTGGACTCAAACCAGCATTTCCCCATGGAATGCTGTGCTTTTGAAGTGGTGCATCACAAGCCAGCTTCCGCTATAATCCTTCTATTAGCATGTAATGAAGCACATAACTAAGAATGTTTTGTAAAATCAAAAATACAAATATATTTAGCTAACCAGTTAGTATTCAAACTGCATAAAATGTCTCATTCTCTAATCTTATAAAAGTAAACATATACTACATGTTGTATTGAAAACAAAAAGAATTTGCAATACAAAGTTATTTTCATTGAGTTCTGGCATAAAGAAAGTGGAAGTTCTAATACAGCAACAGGAAACAAATTGCCTGCCAAGGAAACAACAGGCAATGAAGAATCTATCTAGTCTTGCCTGCAGTTCTGAGCTGCATTCCCTAACAGCTGTTGCTAGAAGATCTTTTAATGAGTCCCTTTTGTGGAAGTGGAAGGTGAAAAGCCAATTTAGAGCATGATGAAAATGAATCACAAGCATGTTGTTAGTGGGATATAATGGAAGAAATTAACTACTACAAGTGGGCAATTATATTTTCAAAATTGCATGGGTAATAACGATGAGACTTGATCATTTTAGCCCATATTGAACAGAACAATTTGTTGAAAACATATAACAACTGATTTTTAAAGCTGCTTACGAGGTTAGAATCTAGTCTTGAAAACTCCAGTGTCATTCCAGTCTCACTTTGCTGTTTTCTTTTAACAGAGAACTATTTCACAGACACACTGTATATATATTTTATCTTTATAGGTGATGAGATTTAATCCCAAAAACTTATTTTCAAATATTTATCTTATGTCTGAGAATTATTACATCCTAGGAGACCTTGTATATCTAATGCAGGTTCAGGAAAACACACAATCTTGCATGCTATCTCTGTATGTGAGGTACACCTGTAGTGTTAATAAAAATGAAGTGATGACAACAGTGTTATGTATCTAGCCCCTGTTTTGTCAGCCAGCTTTTCCAATCATATAATCATACATCATAACTGTAAATGTAGACTATTGAATAAAGACACACTTACACATTCATTAAGAGGGTACATGAAATGAAACTTAACAAATCAAGCTCTGTGTTAGGAGACATAGTGAAAAGAAAAAGGATCACTATTATTTCCTTTCCAGTTTATTTCTAGTTAAGATGTGACCACCATATTTTGCTGTTATTAGTAAATGTAGTGATAGGATTTTCTTTGTTACTTGGGTCTATTGTAATTTACTTCCCCCAAGAGGTAATTTGAAACTTTTGGTTCAAGAATGAGTTAGTTGTTCCTAACACTTAATTCAGCTCCCTGACTTAAATATATTTAGGCAACATTTCTGAATATTACTTGTGAGAATATGACATTTTTGGATGCATCTTCCCAAGAAGTATTCAATTTCTAAAAATATCCCAATATCGTATATACATATATATATATACTCATAAAATGTTCTAGAAGCCAAATCGTTATTATATACTACATATAACATTATAAATACTATTAAAAGGGCTTTTGGAGAGCATTTACATAACAATGCGGTTACCACAATCTTAAAAGATGAATAATGGAATTATAGGGAGAAAGCTTGCTAGAACAGGTAGAATTGAACAGTTCTTTGAAATAAATAAAATAAAATAAAAGCAAGGTAACAGTGATATATTAGCTATACATGTGATAAGATTACAGCCTTCAAGACTGCCATATTCCTCCCAGAGATTATGAAACAATTTTTGAGTCAGTATGTGGCTGCAAGGATAAATCATCTGGTACTATACTAACAAATGTAGCCTACTGTCTTTGAGCATACTTAATTACACTAGTTTGTGGGTTACAACATCTACTGTTGTTCAAATAATGGTCATGTTTCCATTGTTGAAGATGAAACCTAAGACAGACACATTTTAGTATGCTTCTCAGCTATTGTAAAAGATGTGTTTATAAACATTTGTGCATCTCTCACATACATATGATAAATTTATTTGATAAAAATTTCTTAATAGTATTATTTACAGAGAGATTAACATTCTATCATGATTTTACATGATGAAACAAAGACTTTTTTGTTTTTATCCTAATAATTTAAAGAATATTCTTAACATATGCAGTGTTACATTTCTTTCTGTGGATGCCTCATCAATAAAATCTATATCTTTATTCTTGGCAAATCAAGAATTTCTTTCTGTGTCACTCTTTTGGTTAATCCTAAATTGATGCAATGTTTTGTAATCATAACCATAATGAGTTTATCTTATTTTTTCCTACTATATGTCTCATAAACACATAATAGCCTGTAGAAATAATTGCTAATAAATAAAACAGCTTTTCATTTTAATGTAATATTAATCTTTGGATTTTATTAATTTGTATATTAAAAATAACCCTTATGCATTTCCCTGTGTTTTTAGTGGGTCATGGTAATGAACTTCATATTTTAAATGTTTTATTTGTTTATTTGAAAGATAAAGTTACAGAGAGAGGAGAAATTGAGGAAGAAAGACATCTGTTAGCTATCAGCAAATGACTACTGATTTTGGCTGGGGCAGGCACAAACCAGGAGCTTAGGGGGATTCTTCTGGGTGTCCCACATGGTTGACTAGGAGCTGGGGATTTGGATCATCGCCCATTTGTTTCTCAATTCCATTAGCAGGGTTTAGCATGCACCTGAAGTCAGAGATGGAGTAGCTAGGGTCGATATGGCATGCTCATAGTACAGGCCAAGATTTAACCCAAACAGTGACAGTATCTACATCAGTAAAATAATGTTTAAAGAGTGAATGCTTCCGGTTACCATATCTGGTTTTGTTTTAGCTCTTTTGTTTACTGCAGAGAGTTCCCTTCAGCATTACCTGAACCCCAATAATGCTGCAGTGGGACTTGACCAAAGCTGGGAGCCAGGGACCCAGGAAGCCTCTTGAATTATTTCATATAGATGTTAGGAAACCAACACATAATGATTATTTGCCATCACTCTGAGTGTGCATTACCAAGGAGCTGGACTCATGAGTGGAGCCAGAACTAGAACATTTGTACCCCAAGATAGAATGTGAACCTTTGAACTGATAACTTCTTACTTGCTTCACTTGCTGCTTGCCCTCAAGTTAATGTTTCATTACAAGAAATGTCACACCATGAATAGAAGAGCAATAGGCTTGAATTCAGAAGAGTTGTAGATCTTAATGTTGTCTCTGGAGAGATTTGAGTTATCTTGTACTGTTATGGCTTATAGGCTATTTTTATAAGCCTTCACAGTATTCCAATGAAAGCATGAGATTAGATACTGTCTACAGAAACAGTTTCACAGATGAGGCCAGCTATTTTCTTATCATTATAATACCATTTTGAAAGCATTTATACATTCAAAGATTGGTTAGAGCAACAAAATGAAATAGATTTCCTAGAATAAAAATGATACATGATTATTTTGGCAACACAAGGCTGTGATATTTTGGAATTTCACCTTTAGTGACCAATTCATTGCCTGTGAAATAATGAACTTCTAATGTATCAGGCTACTGTTTTAAAATAATAAGCAACAGTGTTTATTGTCTGTGATGTTTGCAACAGGTTAGCCAGTCAACTTCTTAGATAAGATTAACTCAAAGAAGTTAGATTTAAAGCATAATGCTACCAGAAATGGTTATGGACATTCAGAAATAATGTTGAATACATTCTGACACTTTGTATCTTAAGCTTTAAAAATATTCTCAACAAAATGACAAATGATTGAGCACACATACACTACAAAATTCTTATAAAATACATTTTTAGCATATTTTTCAGCTCTAATTAGGTTAGTTTAATTTGGCAAATGTTTACTGAAAACCCATGAAATCCTTGCTTTGCTGTAGGTGTTTAGCAGAAGCAAATGAGGCCAAACATCATGAGTGCTAATGCAATGGAGAAAAAGATGGATTTAAAGGTGGTTTGTTTCCAAATCCATCTGCAATTTTATTAGCTGTGTGACCTTATGTAAATGGCTATGGTACGTAAACTTTAAAGCAGATGTAATAGTAATTAATATCTCATAGGCTGGCTAAATTATTAAATGAGATAGATTGCGTAAAACACATTTAGAATAGTTTGGAAATGTAGTGAGATTTATAAAAAAACATTTTCAGCCAATTTTGTGATTTTATATAATACTTGCCTGTCTGTTGCACACAATTATGGGGTATATTATTATGCAAGAAATATTCAAAAGTGTTGCTTAAACTAAATGTACAAGTAAGCCTTTCTATGCCTAACTCTTACATTACATTCAAGAATACCATACCTCAAATTATTATCTTTAAATAATTTCATTTCTATTTAAGGCATGTGAATTGTTATCATGATAGTATTTTTTCTCAAGAAGAGAATGTTATAGTCTCCTTAAAAAGTATTGTAAAACATCATATATCACAATTAAATAACCTCGGCCTTGTTTTCTTAAGTCTGTCCACTTCATTGCTTTAAGGTCACATCTTACCGCTGCAGCATGCCTTGGTAACAATGTTTGGTTCATAAGGCTTTCTCCCAGAGAAGCAAAGGATCTCATTTATTTATCTGTGAATCATTGTTCTGTACAGAACAAAGACCCAAACCACATAAGCTATGCCCTTTAACCACTTTGTAGTATTTGAAAATTTTTTAATAGCAATTTGGATCACCTTTTATAAATTACATGTTATTAACAAAATGATAGCATGACAATCCATCTCTAAATGTTAACATGCAGTGGCAAATGAATGTCAGTGAAATGTAATAAGGGAACATCAGAAACATATTTAACATAGAATTATAGACATCAAAGCACCTTACTATACAGAAAAGAACCCTAATTTTTAGTAGTAGGATAATGAATATAAGGCTTTAAATTAACATGCCACAGCTATGCATCCTGTCTTTCAACTCTGACTATGAAGGTATACAGTATAAATCAATATTGTTTACCTCATTTTATATATCAAGTTTATGGCCAAAAAATTACAAATTATAACACCAAAATCTCAGAATAAATTGAAATAATTTCTAGTGTCAAACTGTCCTAAAATCATTAAATAATTTGCACATAATCATTTTTATATCATGTGGTAGTCAATTTTGAAAACCAACACACTGGTTGTTAAGACTGGGAATAAATTTGGATGGGTGAAGTACAGTGGTGAGGGAGAAGGAGATTTTTAATATACATTAAAATGTATCTTTTATGAACTGACATACTCTAGGCTCCATCATAACTTGGAGAGGAGAACCAAGGCAGAGTGTTTACCCTGAGAGGAAAAGCAAGAAAGTAGACATTATTAATACATTAGTGGTAACATTTAGTATGGGGAAAAAAGCCTGTTCTTGCAAAAACTGAAACACATTCTTTGAATGATTCATTTTGTCATCATTGCTAAGGAATTTTGATTTTTCCATCACCTGCTCTTATATTTCCATTATTCTCTCATTTTTTTTCTTTGCAATATTTCAAATGAATTCCTTGCTTTCGATTTTACAACATCAGCTTGTCCATGTTTAAAATTCTGTGTAAAGAGCCTTAAAATCATAGGGGAAAGCATGCAATAGCAGCCTAATCAATCAAGCACGGAATGCAGAGCTGTGTTGGGACAGTCTAGTTGCAGTGTTAATAAGAGCCTTGAGTACTCATTTGCCCAGTCTGTGGTTTTTCATGAAAAATATAAGACAGGTAATCCATTCTGCCGAGGTGACTACAAGTTTTGCACCATCCCATTACCGACCAATAAAGCATCCTTTTTTTTTTTTTTATCCAGAATGCATTGTTTATTCTGCTATATATGATTTTACAACAACCTTGATCTAGAAGAGAGTGCATGGTTTGTTTTTGAAACAAAGTAAAGGAGCAAATACTTATTTTTTGCCTCTTTCTTGTAATAGGATATTAAAAGAATACTAATGAATCCCTGTTAGACAGCCAAGAAACTCTTTGCTGGTTTTTATTTGTGGAAAAGCAGATGGTTGTGCTGATCTGTAGTTTACTAAATACGTACCTGTACACCAACATGATCTTCTTTGCAAACCGTTGAGAATGTACAGAGGCTCTAAAAATCTAGTTTGTCTCAGTTCAGTATTATTACTAAGAATTCCTAAAGAATATCAGTACTTCTGGGGTTTTGTTACTCATAAAGGAAAACTATCATCTACATCTTTTTTTTTTTTTTTAAGATTTCTTTGTTTTTATTGGAAAGGCAGAGAATCCAATCAAATATAACTAAAAATACTAAAAAAAAGGTACTGAATGTACAGAGATTATAAACTTATAAAGTACCCAATAAAATCATTTAAATGATATTTACATTATGTTAGGTAGTGTAAGTAATCTAGAAATTATTTTAAATATATGTTAAAGTATTGTTAGGTGAATACACAAATATGACACTGATTTCTACAAGGGAATTGAGCATTCATAAATTTTATTAGCCACAATGGGTCTAGAATCAAGGTTCCCAAAGACAATGAATGGTGGGGGCAGTATGGAATCCTTAGTGATCTAAGTTTTGAAAAGCTAACCTATAAATGGAAAAATGATGTATATTCTATATTCAATTCATTAAGTAAACCCTTAATTCTACAATATATTATATCAGAAATACATAAGGATTTTAAAAAAATAATAAACTGTGGCACAGTTTATCTATTAAGCATCCTATTAGTCTTGTGAGATGTACAGATTATTTTTATGAGGCCAGCACTATTTTCATACCAAAACCAAAAACATGAGGCGGGCAAGCTAATTCTTTGCCTCTGGTACTGACATTTCATCTGGACTCTGATTAGTGTTCCAGCAGCTCCACTTCTGTTTCTGCTCACTGCTGATAGTCTGTGAAATGAAAGTGTCTTTGAAATCCTTTGACCCCTGCAACCCTTGTGGGTACCCATAAGAAGCTCCTGGTTCCTGGCTTCAGACTGGCCCACATCTGGTCATAGTGGCCATTCAGGAGTAAACCAGAGAATAGAAGAAAATCTCTCTCTGCCTATTCCTCTCTCTGCGCAATTCCAGCTTTCAAGGAAACAAATAATGATAAAAATTTAAAAAGGAAAAGTTACTATTTCAATCAAGTTCAAGATTTTTATAAAAATGAATCTTATTTATATTTGAAAGCAGAGTGACATAGAGAAACAAAGATCTCGGGTCCACTAATTCATTCGCCAAAATGCCCTTAAAATCTGGAGCTGGTATAGGACAAAACCAAGAACTGGCAACTCACTGTTCCTGCATTTAGGTTGCAGGGCTCAAGTAGAGCAGTCATCACCTCCTGTCCCACTGGATGTTCAATAGCTAGAAAATGGGATTAAGAGCAGAGCAAATAGTGGGACCCAGCATTCAGAAATGAGATGCAAGAATCTTGTTGTGGTATTAACCAACTATACAAAGGTCTCCCACAGATTTTATTATTTATTTATTTGTGAGGTGAAGACCCACAAAGAGATATAGAAAGAAGACAGGCAAGATAGAGCAATTGCTCTAATCCTGTGGTTTGTTACCTAAGGGCGTCTAAAGTCCAGACTTGAGCTAGGGCTGGATTCAAGAGCCAGAGTTCCCATTCCTGTTTCCCAAGTGAATGGCTCTAACAGCCTCCAGGGTCTGCGTTAGTAGAGAGATAATGTCAAAGAAGAAGCAGATACATGAGCCCAGATCTGAGACTGGGGCATCTTAACCTCTAGGCTGTATACCTGTGCACAAGCCCTACATTTGTTAAAGTATAAATATTTATTTCAAAATTAGTACATATTATTTTAGTGAACATCTATACCAACCACCATCTTTAGGTTTACATCGTTCTGATGGCAAGTCAGTCAATATTGTATTTTTAAGATGATCTAATTAGGTGCTTATATTTCATAGTGATATTATCCATATTTTACTAAGTTTATAAAATAATTTTGGAAATGAGTTACATGTATTTCTGTCCTGTAGAGGCAAATGTAACAAAGTATCATCATCCAGATTGTTAATAATGTTAAATGATCATTTCGCACCTTCTGAGTCTGGAGGTCTGAAATCAAGGTATTAAGGTAGGGAAAGGCTCTAACAATGATGTGGGAGATTCATGTGTTCTACTTTCTGGCGTACTCAGTCCAATGTCTGGGCCATGTTCTCCCTGTATGAATTCACCTATGTTTACCCTATGAACATTTGCCTTTCTTCACAAAATTCTTCCTGTAGAACATCAAAAATGGAAGATAATGATCCACCCTGAAATACCTCATTTTGATATCATTACCTCTGCAGAAAACTCATTTTCAAATAAAGTCACAATTTGAAGTAGCAAGAGCTGCAACATATATTTTTGTGATAAGAGATACAGCACACCACAGCTACTTAGACTAATGGGAATGACGACACAATATACAGAAGTGATTATTGACATTGCCAATACTTTGATGCATTTAAGAAATTGAAATCTTTAACTTTTCTCAATGCTACATATTTTTTCCTAAAAATACAAACATCTCTTAAATATGCTTTGTTAGGTTTTTTTGTTATTTATGTTTAAAAAATTATTTTAACTAGGGCTGTTAAATACAAAAAGTAGGCAGATTAATCTTTCTGCAGTAGACTGTGAAACAGAAGGCATCTGTCTGGTACGAAAGAGCAAATAGGAAGATGAAAATCAAAGAATGAAAACTAGTAGTTGTATAAAATGAAAAACTTTAAAGATCACATGTGCAATCAAATGACATGTTAACACAGTTGCATTGCATTAGAAATATTTCTTAGTAGACGTTTGCTGTTTTGCCATAAAAAAGTGACTATGTGACATGATATATATCTTCTTGGTGTTAGTGAATACACCATCTGTATATCCAAAAACATCTTCTTATAAAATCAAGACATGGTACTATCATTAAAATAATTAAAACAAAAAAATGTGCTTAAACATAACTAAGGCACACGTTTCATTTCCTGAGGATGGGTGGCAAGGCAGGGAGCTGAGGTAACACTGCCACCATTCCAGCAAGGAAGAACTGTCTTAGAATACTTCTTGCTTTGACATTTATAAAATATTTAAAATCTAGTATTAGTGCAGATCCTTCATATAGAACCCATTATATATAACTTTTGCTGTTCTGTTACTTTTCTTATTCCTTAAAATTATTTTGCTATTCCTTAAAATCACTATTCCTTAAAAAAATTAAATCAGGCAAACTAAATGAAGTTTCATTTTTTAAATGCATGAGCAGTATTCAGTGGAATAATACGTCACTGTTTCTTTATCCACTTCTCTTTGGACAGGTATCTAGGCTGTTTCCATATCTTCACAATTACAGATTGTGCTATTGTGAATATAGGATTACAGATCACTTTCTCACATGCAGGTCTCCTTTGGACATATTCCCAGGAGTGGGAGAGCTGGATCATAATGTGGGAGGTTTATCTTCAATTCTCTAAGTAATCTGTATACTAAATTTCACAGTGTTTGTACAAGCTTACACTCCCACCAAGAGTGAAGCAGATTTTTTGGCTATTTGATTAGAATCATGGAGCATATTCAAATGGTTTCTTAAAATTCTTTTCAATTAGAAAGTATATAGTATAGCTTTCCTTTGATATCATGTCTCTATTTCATTGTGATGTACATGGGAATTTAAAATAACATACATCAGTTAAATCTTCCTAAAGTAGCCTGTATTAAAGTCAACTTTTGGAAAACAGCAAGAATAGAACAACAGTATAAATGAGCATATATTTCCCTCTAGAATTTGCAAAATTTTTATGAATTGTACCATAAAAAAATGCCCACAGAATAACTAAGAAAACTGGGACAAGTGAGGCATGGGGGATATTTTATCATGAAGCTTCATAACTCTGATCTGACGTTAGTTACTAAATGATTTGAAAAATGTGATGGTTTTACAAGCATATTGTTTTAATAAATAATGGCATTGACAAGGAAAAAGCTGTTTGTCTTCGATGTTTTACATGTGAAAGGGAGCTCTATCTCGTGTTCTCTTATTCTAAACCATTGCATGTTGAAATGAATAGAATGGAACAGGAAGATTTTTTGCTACACATTTATTTTCTTCCTCTTTTAGTAGCTTAATTAATGGATAGGCAGTATTTATCAAGGTGTACATAATAAAGAGAATTCGCTGAGTGTCATCCTCTGTATACCCTGTGAACCCACCCCCACAAACAACAATTAATCCCATCAGAAGCATTCTTCTGTCCTTTTGATGTTTCTCCAGCACAATTTCCACAGCCCAACTCCTGTGCAAATACTGTTAATAAAGGTTAGTCTCCATCTTCTAGAGTTTTTGACCATATACTATTCAATTTATTTTGCTTATATAAACATTTTAAAGATTACTTGTGTTTCTGGGCATAAAATAATACAATATACAAATATGTACATATATATAGCTTATATGCATATATTGTAGGTACATATACAGATCTGTGTATATATGTGTATATATACATAAATATATCTGTGTATATATGTGTATATATACATAAATATATACACACATAAATATACTTTTCTCATACGGTGTTTCCTTGTCTTTATTCTGCATATTCATTCATCAATTGATTGGCATTCGCTCTACTTTTTCCTTTTCCTCTAATAAGCACCCAAAAAAGTTTGCACATCGGTTTGTTTACAAATATTTTAGTTGACAATTGAACTTATCTCTCATGTGCAAATACGTGAAGGTATCCACTATGTCTGTATTCTATGGCAGTTGCAGTTATTCCAATTGGATGTTCATTTGGCTTTCACTTGTTTTTCACTACTTAGGCATGCAGACACAGCTGCTCAGAAATGTGGATCTGCTGAAACTCTTACCATTGTGCTTCTCTCATCACATGTCTTCTCCCTCCTATCATCGCACTTTGGAAATATGCTTTGCTTAGTGTGGTATGGCATAGTTTCAAGAGGCTCTCTACTTATCAATCATCATTCTTTCATTATCTAAAGTCGGTAAGATTTATTAAAACATCATGTAGTATGACTTACATATACATAACTTTCTGTTATTCAATCAAAACTGCGTAAAATTTTAATAATTTATAACCATATAAAGAAAAAATAGTACTAGTACATTAAGTTATAATTGCGTATGTTACTTTTTTTTAAAGATTTATTTAATTTTTATTGGAAAGGCGGATATACAGAGAAAAGAGACAGAGAGGAAGATCTTTGGTCCGATGATTCACTCCCCAGGCGGCCGCGACGGCTGGAGCTGAGCCAGTCCGAAGCCAGGAGCCTCTTCCAGGTCTACCACGCGGGTGCAGAGTCCCAAAGCTTAGGGCTGTCCTGGACTGCTTTCCCAGGTCACAGGCAGAGAGCTGGGTGGGAAGCATGCTCAGCTTTTTAACCAAATATCCTCTTTTCATATCTAGAAAATGTTTGTATGATAGCAGAAACTGTTAGAAGGGTTTTTTGAAAATTTTGCATGAGGAGTAACATTTAACGTACATGAACCTATCATATGTATTGTTTCTGATATAACTTCAAAACTGAATGTCAGGCCAGGGATAATGGCTCAGTGGCTACATCCTCACCTTGAATGTGCCAGGATCCTACATGGACACAGATTCATATTTCTGCTGCTCCACATTATA
Organism: Ochotona curzoniae; assembly: GCF_017591425.1. Taxonomy (NCBI): domain Eukaryota; kingdom Metazoa; phylum Chordata; class Mammalia; order Lagomorpha; family Ochotonidae; genus Ochotona; species Ochotona curzoniae. The sequence continues at coordinate 32,674,813 of NW_024466502.1, read as the reverse complement.
TTCAGCTTCTTGCTTGTGGCCTGGGAAAGCAGTAAACCATAGCTCAAGGCTTTGGATCCTGTACCCATGTGGGAGAGCTGAGGAAACCCCTAGTTCCTGACTGCGGATTAGTCACTTGGGGAGTGAACCAGCACACAGATCTTTCTGGCTCTCCTTCTCTCTGTAAATCTGTGTTTCTAATGAAAATAAATATATGCTGAAAATACAGAAAAAGGATATTATTTCACTGCATAAACCCATTCGGTAAAGAAAATATAAAACCTGCAACTGAACAAACACTTGTGAAACTATCATTTCAGGAAACTGATTGTTTCTTGGTTTAAATTTTCAAGCTAATCTAGATGAGTAAACTGCAATCTTTCCATCATATAGTGAGTTTTTTGTTAACACACACAAGTTCTCTCTGCAAGATCATTGAGAAGGAATATGCAGTAAAAAATAAAACATCATATAAAACATAGGACAGTAATATAAGTTTTTATTTTAGCTAAACTTCTAATTATATTTCTATTAAGGTATAACATAAAAACTGTATGGCATGCCTGATTTGTGGCACAAGAGATAAAATACAACTTTTATTGCCAATATTCCAAAGCAGTGTCAGTTTGAATCCTGGCAATTCCCCCATCTGAACTATGTTCCTACTGCCTGGGAAGGAGTAGAATATGGCCTATGTTTTTGAGTCTCTTGCATCTATATAACAGACTTTGATGGAGTTCTTGGCTCTTGCCTTTTACCTGGTCAAGATCTGGCTGTTGTAACCATTTGGAGATGGAACTGATGAATGTAAAATTTCGTCTCTCCATGATAGTTGGCCTTTAAAATGAATAAATGAATCTCTTAAAAGTAAGGGATTACTGTATGAAATACAAAAATAGTGTTCTGAAATTAAAATTTAATTGAACTCATTTTTCTGTTTCCAAATTTAGTAGCATTTTTTTCAATGCACACACGACAAGAACAAAATAAATTTTGTAGGATAGAAATAAATGCTTACCCATTTATGCATTCTTTGATCTGAATCAAAAGATGGGGCTGATGTTGTGGAATAGTGAACATGTGATTAAGTTACCACATGGTAAAACATCTGTTATCTGGGTGCTAGCTAGTCTCTAATTCAGTTCCATGTTAATGGGCCTGAAGATCAAGATAATGGATGCTGTACTTGAGTTTTTGCCACCCATGTGACAGAACCAGATGAAATTCCTGGTTGTCCTGGATATTTGGTGAGTGAACCAGTGGATGCAAGATAGGTATTTCCCCCATCCCTTATTCTGTAACTTTTCAAATAATAAAATTGTTTTAAAAATTATTTAGGGAATGGAAACTGTGATAAGGATGTGATAGTCTTACTCTCCCCTAAAATAAAAATGGAAAGATAACAAATAAATAAGTGTTATAGAATTACTATCTTCTCAACTGTTAATACATTAAATTTCAAATGGGCATTTTGGTGTAGTGCAGTGGGTTCAACCACTGCCAACAATGCCAGTATTCCACATGCACCTTGGTTTGTGTCTTGTTTGTCATATATTCATGTAGCCTCCTGCTAATATACGTAAAAAGCAACAGAGGATGGGCAATGGCATGGGTCCCTGACAGCCACATTGGACTTCCATGTACCTGACTTAGGCATAACCAGTACAAGCCAGTGTCTCTCTCTCCCCACTCACTATCTCTGATTTTGCCTTTCAGATACATAAATCAATACTAAAGAAAAACAAAACAAAAAAGGAAATTCCCCCTGGCTCTAGATTTCTTCAAATCTTAACCCAAAGCAAACATGAAGCAGATATTTGTTAATATTTCATGAACTTGGGCCCGGTGTGGTGCCCTTGCTTTGAACACCCCAGGATCCCATATGGATGCCAGTTCTAATCCTGGCAGCTCCACTTCCCATCTGGCTCCGTGCTTGAGGCCTGGGAAAGCAGTCAAAGATGGGCCAAAGCCTTGGGACCCTGCGCCCCTGTGGGAGACCTGGAGGAAGGTCCTGGCTCCTGGCTTTGCATTGGTGCAGCACCCGCCATTGCGGTCACTTGGGGAGTGAATTACTGGACAGAAGATCTTCCTCTCTATCTCTCCTCTCTGTATATCCACCTTTCCAATAAAAATAAGTAATAATAAATTAAAAAAAAAAGAAACCGATGCTTTTCTTGGTAGTAAAGCTCTTGATCAGTGGTCTTAAATTTTGAATTCTTGTTTTTCATTATTATCTTTAAATTTATAGCTGCCCTGATTTTACTAATTATAAGTACTAAATATTATCTCATATAATTTTTGGAAAATTTAATTCAACTCTCTTCAGAGAAGATGAATGTGTGAATATTGCAGAAGAATTTTTCAAAAGAGTATTTCCCACTGGTTAAAACTTGTAACTATATGGATCAATGCATTTCTGGTTTAAATACATCTATTTTTGATTTGGGTGATGGAGTGGGAGAACATTTTAAAATCAAATGATTGCACGTTTGTGGAAAGTTACAGAATAGCTAACTAACTAAATACAATTTAATTGTGTTAAATAAATACGATTTCATTGTGTTATAAAAATAGAGTGATAAACATAGCATATGATTGCCAAACTCCATCATGGGCCCATGATAGCATATGGTTATTAAATGCCCAACACATTAGAGATAATTTGATGTGAAAAAATTGTTAAGAGTGCTTACTGAAAAATGTAATCTTTCACAACTGACACAGACGGCTTTCTTTAATGAATACTCTGGTTATGAAGATGAATAACATTCTTTCATCTTAGAAAATTGTAAGGGCAACTGCTATGTGTTTAAATCACCACAGGCTTCCTGGAGTCATGGCAATTAGAGAGGGAGAGGACTGTTTGGTCATCTCTCCATCATGGGCAGGCTTTAATCCTTGAGTCAAGTCTCCAGGGCTGCATCTCATCAAGTTTTACATAATACAAGTGGAAAATTTGGAAGACTTTACCACAGTCCAAAAGACCTTGCTGCTGGGAATTATCATAATGATAATAAGCATATTTTTGTGCTGCTTAATTTCCCACTAGTTTTATCTGTGCCACCTGGGAACAGCCTTAAGCGGTGCAACACAGCCACTGCTGAACTCCACCCCCACCCCACTTCATGTTCAGCCATTCAAATCATTGTAAATGTTGATCATACTCAACATATTTCATTACTTGGATAAAATGATTTGTGTATCTTTCAGTAACTCTATGTCTGCCAATCTCTTTGGCATCTTTGAAATTAATGAGAAGCTTAGCAGACGATGATGAACTTCCAGTAAAATGTAGAATTAATGATCTCTATCACAAGAGTTCGTTTGAAAATTTGAGTCTTTTGAGTCTAATGAATGCTTATGATTATTTTCTAAGACTATGAAAACTTATGAAATGTGCCAGGAAAAATCTTCTGAAATATCTCTATTCCTTTATGTTTCTTTGCAGTTCCAGCTTCTCAGATCACACACTTTTTATTCATTAATTGCCAAGTATATACCACAAGGTCTTATCATCCCAAACAGTCCTTCTCCCAGTATAAAAGTTTTTCTTTTTTTTATAAGATTTATTTTTATTATTTTTTTTATTGGAAAGGCGGATATACAGAGAGGAGAGACAGAGAGGAAGATCTTCCGCCCGGTGATTCACTCCCCAAGTGAGCGCAACGGGCCGATACTATGCAGATCCGAAGCCAGGAGCCTCTTCCAGGTCTCCCACGTGGGTGCAGGGTCCCAAAGCTTTGGGCCGTCCTCCACTGCTTTCCCGGGCCACAGGCAGGGAGCTGGAAGGGAAGCGGGGCTGCCGGGATTAGAACCGGCACCCATATGGGATCCCGGGCGTGCAAGGCGAGGACCTTAACCACTGCGCCACCGCGCCGGACCCTAAAAGTTTTTCTATCCTGTGAAGAAACTAGGAGTGTCTACCGAGTGGACTCCACCAATATAGCCAGATTAAAATAGTATCGACAGCATGAATCTCACAAGAAGCAGCTATATTTAAAAAACATATGGAGGAGTATCTGAAAAAAAGTATTTCTAGTATTTAAAACCCAGAAATATGCAGCTTAATAACATTTTTTTTGTGGCTCTTGGGCAGGGAGATTAAGGACAGAAGATATCTTGATATAAATCACACTTTTTAATAAAATTGAATAGACAACTGAATAAGTACAATTTCATTGCGTTAAAAATAGGGTGACATAAACAGTACGTGATAGTCAAATTCCTCTTTTATTTCCAGAGTATTCTACAGAGAGAATATCAACAAAAACTAACTATGAAAAATAAAGATTGTTTGACCTCCTTTCTCTGGAGGTTTACTGTCCAGAAGAGGCGTCCCTACTAAAGTGACCTCTGTTGAGGGTTGACCCCTGCAGCAGCAGAGCCTGTGTGGTGGAACCGTCATATGAGAAACAGGAAGCCGACAGATGTGCTTCGTGTGGTCTCTCCTTTGATTTCACCTTGCCTGGATCACTGAGCCTCTTCCTAGTCTCTGAGCCAATCAGATCATGTTTCAAGATGCAGCATTCAGAGCCCATCCTTAATTTACAAACATGAGACTCCATGGATCAAATCATGAACACAAAAGAACCTTGGGGACATCTGAACTATCTAAATAATAAAAAATCTTAATTGTGAAAAGTGAGACATCTAAACAAAGTACAGAATTTGGAGGTGGGATGTGAGGGATCATTTTAAAGAGAATATCACTAGAATGGGAACTGTATCAAGGAAGATATTATGATGATTGTTATGATGATGATGTGTCTGTATTTCCTAAATTCAACATATACATTTTAATGGGTGATGAGCTTCTTTTTTTCAAATTACATTAATAAGACAGTTGTAGACAACAAAACCATTTGCAACATCACCAAATCATCGAGGAACTTTTCTTAGTCTACAAAATTATAGTTTCCACTCATGTCTCAAGTAGTAGTACTTTAGTATAGACCTAGGATCTCATTGTGGGAAAAGTAGGAGTAGCTATGAGTATTGAGTAACAGTACAATGGGAAGGATTGCTTTTAAGCAACTATGTGTTTTTTATGCTTTAGATATAATATAAAGGATGGGCTGGTACCATGGATCAATGGCTAAACAACACCTTGCAAGTGCTGGGATCCTATATATGCCTCAGTTTGTGTCTTGGCTGCTCCAGTTCCTACGCAGCTCCCTGTCTGTGGCCTGGGGAAACATTAGAAGACAGCTTATGTTCATGGGATGCTGCATCTGCAAGGGAGGCTTGGAAGAAACTCCTTGCTCTTGCTTTTGGATCAGCTCAGCTCTGTCTGTTGTGGACATTTGCGGGGAATAAACCAGTGGAGAGAAGATTTTTCTGTCTCTCTTTTTGTCTGTAAATCTGTCCTTCCAATACATAAATATGTCTTTTAAAAAAATGTTATTAAGGAGAGTGAAGTAAAAATAGCATCAATGGCAGTTATGAAGAAAACTCTGTCCGAGAACAAATGATCAATATAAATTCTGAAAATCATTTGATTAAACGGAATTAGTAGTAAAGTGGATTTTAATGATAAGGTTGTTGACTCCCAGTCAGCAGGCAACAGTTCATACAAAGAACCTGATGAAATACATTGTTTCAGTTGTTTCATGAACAGATCAAAATGATGCTTCTTAGGCCTGAGCTGCATGTAAAGAAAAGGTGTGACTATCCTAAGAGTAACTGCTTTAAAGGGACAGCCAGTGACTCCCAAACATGCAAACAAAAAATTTAATTTTATACTAAACTATGTTGTCTTCAAAGAAAAAGCAAAGTCAAATGCAAATCAATCTTACACTATGTGATCCAGAAATTAAATGCACAGTACCATTGATTTTCACTCTTTTTTTATGTAGAAAGAGACACGTTCAAAGCAAATAAGACATTGAAAATAAAGATCCATTTTATAGTTAGAAAGTATGGTAGCTATTGTCAAAAATCAGAAGACGTAAAATGAAAAGCTGTTTTATGTCCAGATTTTCACTGTGTTTGATCAATTAGGGTTTATAGAGATGGAAATCAGATTCTTTTATTTCTTCTACCAAGAAAAATGTGTATGAATTTTTATAATAGAATCTGTCAGTTGTCCTAAGTGCTGACCATCTTACTTAGATTGCTGAGAGCAGTATGGGGAAATTTTCCTGTCAGGGCATTCGTTGTGATATGGTGGCATTGGAAGACTATTACTAATGTCATGAGTAATAATTACAAAGGCTCTACTTTTAATCCCTTCTGGCTTTATTGAAAGAACTACCAAAGTGACATAGTGTCTCAATCCACAAGCAGATTTATTAGGGTAGAAATCTCTCTTGCTTTGTATTTAATTAGCTTAGTCTGTGGAGGGAACCTGGTAGCAGGCAAATCTCTCAGTTTGACACAAAACATTGAACAATGAGCCATACTTCAAGCTATTAAAAGAGAGGCAAGGACAATCTAATAACTTAAATACTAAGGAGAATATATGGCTATCCGATCATCTTTTTAGTGTAAGGACCTTTTTTCTACATCTTTATCCACTAATTCTTAGGCTCTCTATTGCTTGAATTAGATTAAGACATCAGTGGAAAAACATGCTAAATTTTGAAAAACCAGATTGTTCACGTTACTATGATAATTTAGATTCCAATCTCTCTGCAAGTTAATTATGGAGAATTGACTCTAGCATAATCTAGACAGATTGTGTCATTATTGAATTTCTTGTGACATCTATTACACAAACACTGAATTCAAGATTATGAAGCCAAAACTCAGTCTATAAGATCAGGATTGAGTTTACATTCCTTGTCTTCATAGTGACCCTCTCATAGTTGTCACAAATTTTGGTGGGACTGAAATATTGGATGTCTGTTTCTCTTTTCACTCTGCTTTTCAAATGAATAAATAAATCATAAAAGTCAAAGGTGTAGACTACCAGCTATGCCCTTGAAATTAATCATGTGAAATCAAGCAAGAGAAATAGCAAGAAGAGTTGGTTACATGGGCTTTATGTTTGACACCATTTATAGTAAATACAACCATTCAACAACCATGCTACAACTGAACTGCTAATCTCAGAACCCCAACCATGAAGAAAAGTGCAGGTTCCATGATCTGACCATGGAGTGCAAGTTTTCAATCCGAGTTTCCTCAGAGGCTCAGGTGGAACAGTAGACAGCAAATCCAAGTGCACATGGAGGATATGGCAGTCTATTGGAACCTGCAGAAGACACCTGGTACTACAAGAGAACAGAAGTCAGAACAAACCGGTATCTACCTCAGCCATGTGTTGGGAGCCAAAATCTGGGCAAATGGAGACTCTAAGGTAGACTGTGTCAGCCAGTGGATTCGGGAGAGATTTAATCGTGTTTGGAACAGTAAGCTTGGCAGCAATTCAGAACTGTTGGACTATTAAAACCACTTGATCAAGATCCTCAGAGCATGCCCCATATCAGGGGTCTGTGATGGGTGGGAGGTGAAAGATTGTGTGGGCTTCTCCCTTTATTCTACCCTTACCCATAATAATGATGATGTGGAACCAATGGTCATACCCATTTTCCTGTAGCCCTTGACCCTTTGTGCCATAATCAACTATGTAAAGATTATCAAAATAAAATAATAATAAAAAAAGTAAAAGAAAAGCAAACAAAAAGCATTAAATATTATTTACAAATTCAAACTTGAGATTCATGTTCCATCTTGTGAAATTTACTATAGACTTGGTTTCCACGTATGGGATCTACAGTTAATCATACAGTTTTGCTAGTTTCTAATTTGTTTAATTTTACTTTTATAAAGTTAACACATTTCATGTATTATCATATGACAGTATTAGTAGCATACTGATTACCCCCTGCCCCGTTTCCTGCACACATTGTACACCAGCCCTACTCCTTTTCTTTTTCCCTTAAATTTTGAACAAGGGATAATTTCAGTAAACTTCTTAATTACAGGCTTATCACTGTAATTGTAGGTGTATAGATAGAATATTTTGATACCTGATACAATAATTAATAGAGTAATTTCGAATTGCAATTAACACCAAATACAATAACAAAAAGAGTAATTCTTGACAAATAACATATTTGAAAATATAATAAAATAATCCTCAACATTTAAAGAACACTATGAAAAGTCTCAACATATGGTACACTAACAGCTGTAATTTATTGGCAGAAAACAAGGTGTAAGCATTCGATAGGCTTTTTCCAGTAGAATCATATTAGGCACTCAGTTCCTCTAATAAGTTGTGACAAGCTGTGAGAAGTGTTGTCCACCAGGAAGGCTCATTAGAAACTCACCATCAAAAACATAATTGGAGACTAATTTCATAAGTACTCTGTGCCTACAAAAATCTCAGAGTCCCAGAAGGAAAGGCAGTGTTCAGCATAGACAATGCTGTTTATACAAACAATTTAGGCTTTAAAAACACACAATTTCCAGAATGACACAAAAGGACAAACTTTATACCCAGACTCTTCCAAGGACAGCACTCACAGACCTTTGATGCTGACACTTTTCTGAAAAGTGTTTAGTTCTGTGATTACTGTCAAGAACATTAAAAAGTCCTAAGTAATCAAAATAATTGATAAATAGCTAAAGATGAATGAAAACTATTAAATATGGAACAGTAGAAAATATAAATGAATATTGTCCATCAATTCAGGTTGTATTTATATGACAGTTAATCTCACTACAAAAATACAATTATTATTATACTGCTGATACTAGATTATAAAAAAGAAAAAGATGACTTAAATTCCTTTAAAAAAAAAAACCTGTATGCTGTTGTCAAAATACAAACGTGAAAACATAAATAAAATTTATTGGTAAAGGAATATTTAACAATTCTGTACAATCTGACTTTGACTCAGTATTGAAGTAAATGTGAAGCACCTCTGAGTGCTAAGAGGTAATGCTTCATCTGTTGAATATCCGAGTGTTGATGGGAACTGGCATGTTCTAGATAACTGGGGTCTAGGAGGAAAAAAGATGAGTGCTTGATCTGCAACACAACAAGCTGCCACATGGTCCTTTCTGGTTACAGTACAGAGTGAAATTGTAACAATGGACAAAGCAGCTGAAGATTCAGCACTTGTGGTGCCTGAACGGAAGAATGGTTTCCATTCCTGTCTGAAGATTGATGGTAACCAGAGCATTCTATGTATCAGAAAGCCGCCTATAACTAAGAGAAGGTGGGCTGGATTTACACACAGGATGGATAAGTTAGCAGAAGCTCTGCTTGGCCTTGTAGATGTGTGTTTTCTCTGGTGTGGTACATACAATCTGTGAAACAAAGAAATGTGCTAAATGTTTCTAATCCACACAGAAACGATCAGATAACTGAAGAAATAGCAAAACACATCCCAAAGGAACAAAATATGGCTCAAAGAAGTTGATTCTAATGAATAGGGTCTTACAAAGACTGACATAATATATATTTTCTAGACCAATTTTACATGGGTTTGAGAACTCTTACATATTAAACTAAATTTTTATCTTTTAATTCAGTTTTCCTCAAATATTTTAAAGCAGCATAATATTATTTGTATTGCAGGGTTTTGTTTTAATATTTTTTCTCTCTGACTATTTTTCATTTTATAATAAACACTATAGGGTCCGGGATTTCTCTTTTCCCTAATGAAATCCCCTCCCTGCAACTTATTTCCCCCATGTTATACAATAGTATAGTCCTTCATAAGCAGTAATGAGTCCATCCTTCTGCTATTTAAGCTGATCCTGACATTGAGAGTACAGACAATGGCAGACAGTCCAGCATTCTATTATCAAGACATATCCAATAGTTGTATTGGGTTGATTTGGAAATAGAGATGCATGCTGCATTGTATCTTCACATCTGGATATTATAGTCTCTATTACACAGTTACTATATATCCTCTGGAAGCAAAAGCCATAAAACAAAATCAGTAACAGGAATAAAGCTAAAAAATTAAAACACCATGAAGGTAAATAATAGGAAATACAAAGAAACAAGGTAGCAGGTCATTTCCAATAGAATACAATAGTGCTCCACACACAGCCCCTGATCTAAAGAAACATGAAAACAAATAAATATGCCTCACTGAGTATAGGTAAAAATAATGTGACAAATTGGAAGCTTAAAATTACACATTAAATGGCATTAATGAAAATAATTAGGCGTAAATACAAATGTTTTAGAGATGGAAATTTTAATCAATGATATAAGAAAACATTTGGGAGGTTAAGTAAGAGGAGTATACCAAGTAGAGGAAAAGATATCTCATCTGTAGAAAAAAGACCTTTGAAATAAACCACCCAGACAAAAATAAATAGAAAACAAATAAAGAAAAGAATGAAGAAAGCCTTCATGAAGCATGGAATAAAATTTAGTGACAAAGTATTTACATCATATGGAGTCATGGAAGAGAAGAATATGAAAAAATCATTGGGAATCTACTACTAAACAAAATGATATTTGAAAACTACAGAAGTCATGAAAGAGAATTTCATAGCCAGGTAACAGAATTTCCTAGTACCACAAACAGAATGAACTATCAAACATCTCTTATAAAGCATATTGTAATCAAATTCTCAAAAGTTAAGGACAACAAGAGAATCCTAAAGAGAATAGGAGAAAAATGTTGTTAAGATAGAAGAAGATCAACTGATCGTGACGTTTTAGCAAAATTCCTCCTGGACCGAAGAGGAAGAGATGATATATCTAGCATCTTAAAATGAAAAAGCAAAAGTAAACAAAGAAACAAACAAACAAAAAGAACATTTCTAACCAGTAATATTATATATAGCAAAACAATCTTTGAAAAGTGAAAGAGGAAAAAAAAATATTTCCCAGGTAAACAAAATTTGACACAGTTCAACACTTGACGAGCACTCCCGGAAATTCTGAATGGAGTACTAAATTGTAAGTAAATATATGATATTACCAGTTTCACCAGCAGACCATGTACCTTTAGTAATTGATCAACAAAATGGCATGGATTAGCTCCTCTATTATTGCTAGCTCCAAATGTCACTGCTTTTAATTTTCCAAGAAGGTAGAAAACAATGGCCTAGTTCCTTGGCCCCTACCACCTACATGGACAGCCCAGATCAAGGTCTTGTTCTTTTGTTCTGACACAGACTTGGCTTTTACAGTCATTTGAGGATTAATCCAGCATGTGAAAGATCTCTTTTTGTTTCTCTCTTCCTTCTTTGTGCCAATGTTTTAAAAAATAATAATAAATTCAAAAAAAAAATAAAAGTCTGAATTGAAGGGAACCAGAAGCAACAATGCAATAGTAGTGGAAAGATTCATTATTTCAATTTCAATGGTTTATGGAAAATATCAACAAGAGCACTTCAGATGTTTTTATATGCATTAGATAAAACAGATTTAACAGGTACGTACATAGTAGCCAACTCAAAATCAAAGAATACACACTTCCCACCTGGACCTGCACGGTGTTTCGGGCTGTATGCGTATCATGGATTTGGGATCCACAGGATTTGTATTTCTGTGAATAGTTTATTTTATTTGCAATAACTACTATCATATGTTGGACAATTTTAATAAATTCTTAGGTAAGTCAAGTTTGGATATTTAGTTTGATGAAAAATATTTTGGTATTCACAATTGAAAAAATATTATAAATTATTTATTATTCAATTTCACAAAATAACAAATTTAAAAGACAAACAAAAACTTATTGTCAGAATATTTCTATTTTAAAAATATGTCATGTAACATGTTAAATATACAAAATCTACACAAAATAGAAAATGCAGAAATTTTTAAAAATTCCAACAATTTACTTTCAAAATTTATTTAGATGTAGAGATATAATCTTCTTGGCTGCCAGCGAAGCACTTCCTGCAGACATATGGTCTGAAAACGATTTATTTCACTAAATGGCAATTGCATCCATATTACTAAAACATTGCCAGGTTGCGCCCGTTTTTAACCTGAAGTAACATCAGGATGGTTTTACACAGTACCAAGTCTGAAAGATTCCAATTTCCAGGACTCCTTAATCCAGGGTGGCAATGATCAACTTTGACATGTTATACAGAAACGGTAACTGATAGGGTCCCGCGCAGTAGCCTAGTGGCTAAAGTTCTCACCTTGCATGGATCAGGATCCCATATGGGTGCCAGTTGTAATCCCTGCTGCTCCACTTCCCATCCAGCTCCTTGCTTGTGGGCTGGGAAAGCAGTCAAGGATGGCCCAAAGCCTTGGGACCCTTCACCCACATGGAAGGTTCCGGGTTCCTGTCTTCGGGTTGCTGCAGCTCAGGATGCTGTGACAATTTAAGGAGTGAATCATCGGGCAGAAGATGTTCCTCTCTGTCCTCCTGAATGTGTATCTGACTTTTCAATTAAATGAATAAATATTTAATTTTTAAAAATTTTTAACTAATAACGAAAAAGAATAAATTATTTAATAATGGGAAGGATACCATTAGGTTGAAAACAATAATATAATAATACATGATAAAATATGTGTATTATGATTTTGCATACTATGTATATTAAATAATAGAATAATGAAAAAACAAAAACATATATAAGTATATATAATTATCTCTCTTTATACTCTAATATATATTTCATTATTATGCTTCATATCATTTCATTTTATTCCAAAACTCTTGGAAATACCTATTTTTAATCGGGAAAATTAATACTGTTTTTGTCCTATCATGCTGACACTTGTAATAACCACATTTCTTACTTTTTTGGCAAGCTCAATTGTTAAGGGATATTCAAATGCATCAAGAGCTAACACATTGAATGTATAAAACACTTAGAAGAAATTTAATCAGACCAAGTTAATTCAACAATTACTATTATTATTATTTTGTTTTACTTCTGGTACTTTCACAGTAATATCTTGGAGGGTATGATTTCATTTCATGTTGTAAAATTAAACATGGTGGCACTTTATTTTTGGAAATCATTATTAAATAGAGCCTCCTGGTGATTTGCATTGTTTTGTAATCCATCTTTATGACTGGTTTGCCTAAGGGCTAATTTACCTCCCATGACATGTTGAAGAATATAGGGTATTTATTAGAATTTCCTACTTGACTAAATGTGCACTATCATTTTTCCTCAATTAAACTAACTGCCACTGTATATTTTAAAAGATTCTGCTCAAACTCAGCATGGAGTTTTGTGAAGATTTATGTGTGAGACCTTAAAGATGGTTCTGTGAGATGCATGAATATATTACCACAGCTTCTCATGCTTTTATAAATGCAAAAGCTTTTCAAGGTACTTAGAACCATTGTCTGATTTTGTTTCAGTGCCTAGTCTGTGGTTGTTATTGCTTTTATTAAACCTGTTATTGTTTTATCCAAAGATACTTAACTACAAAGCATTCCTCCAACAAACATATTTGCCCCAATGATAATTAGGTTTGTTCCTCGTCACTCTGGTTCAACGTATAACTTTACCCATAAAATTGTGTTAGATAAATAATTATGCTGTATCCTTCCTAATGGCCTTTCTATGGATCCATCTCATAATAAAGATGCATGTAAGTCAATTGCCATGACAACTAAATGAATAGATTTGACTAATTTCACACCAGCGCACGCAATAAGAATTACATCCTGACCACCACCTGGTCAAAAGCTATTTTGAGATAGCATTCGTTTATAAAATACTCTTCAGTTTCAGGCATGTTGAGTTACAAACACATGTACATACTGGAAGAATCCTAGATGCCCCAGAGGCACCAGAATCTATCTATCTATCTATCTATCTATCTATCTATCTATCTATCTATCTATCTATCTCCATCCTACAGTGTTTTTAACTTTTCATCTACATGCAGATCTCTCCATTTGAAAGTTTCTTCTCTTTTAGCAAACCAAATTTTTCTGCCTTTCTGAATATGTTTCTGCTCTGCAAATCCACATTTTAATATCTCTTGTTAATTGAACTACTAGAGTAACAGCAATTATGTCTTCAAATACAAAATTTCAAGAACACATCACCTGTCTAAATTATGTCAATTTTTCTGTCTTCATCTGAACACTTGTTATGACAATGTTAATTAATAAGTACTTAGATACATCAAATGTGGAAATACTTTGTTCTTTGATTTGAATAATCCACTGGATAATAATATCATGAAACATATTTACAAATCTTGTCAACTGCTTATTGCAAACTATTGGTGTAGGATAAAAATAAACACAAAATTTTGGAGTTAACAAATTAGTTGAAACATGGTTGATTGAAAAACTGTTGAAGAAACTCTTATGGCTCTTTAAGTATGATTTGATGAATTTGTTTGGAATGCATTGGTCAGTTATTGAGTAAAACTATAACACATTATTAAATGAGTATAGTTAATAAAGGGAATTGGCCATATATTAAACTTGAACACCTTAGGTCAAGAAAATATCTATCTATTATCTATAGATAGATGCATTTCAGTGATTGTTGTGAAAAAGCAAAGGGTCTAGCTATTAAAAAAATGTGTGTGAGAAAAATATAATTAATGTGTAGGATATAAGGCACAATTCTAAATGTTGAGAACAAAGATATACTTGGTGTGCTTCTCCAATGCTTCAAAGAACTGAGAAAAGCACTAGCCTTCCCCTTCTCTTACCCTTCAGGTAAATTACAAAAAAGAAGCCCCTTTTTCACATGGAGTAGCTATGTGTCTTTTCAAGCAATGTGTCTTTTCTAAACCCTGCAAAGTTACTTTGAATAAAACTGCATCTCAATACCGAGATGTGGGGCTCATCCATTTAATCTCAGAAGTGATTCAAAAATAGTTTATTTTGCAACAATGCTTTTCTCATCATTAAATACCTGAGGCTGGTGGTACAACTAGAAGAAAAAAATCTATTTTTTTGATTAACTGGTGCAATGGCTAAGGAGACTGGCTCCTGGAAGCTCAGCTATCTCCTGCTGAACAGTAACAAATCCAGTCTCAAACTGGATGATGTATTTAATACAGTGATTCAAGGAAGAGGTTGCTGGGAGAACCTGAGAGACAAGCTGATGTGTGCCAATAGAATTTCTGGAGGAGTCTGGCATCCTATGAGGCACATTGAAGGGGTTTACAAGTGTTCAAGAGGCTGTGGGATTTATGGAGGATATCAGTGGGACTCTTTCTATAAGATTCCCAGCTCTGAAATGGTACCCTCAGTCCAAACATCTCTGGAAGAATTCATCTGGTGAAACAAATCACCAATCCCAGAAAGATGAGAAAAAAAGGTCCAGAAAGCCAGGTTTTAAGCGAGCAGAACTGAGTTACCGGCCACTGCTGTGGTCATGAGACAATGATAGCGAGTGTCTCTCATATTCTGCCATCCTCTCTCACTCTACACTCTGACCTGGTAACTCCCAGCAGGCCTGCAGTGCGGTGTTGAAACATCCATGATAAAGAACAAGGGAACATTGCAGATTATTTTATCCAATGGCCAGAAGGCATTTCTTAGTCTTACTAGGATCCCCCGATGAGATAAATTGTTAATCTGGACACTACAATGCCATACTCTAAGAACTGGCAGCAACCTTGGAGATGCACGTGGAAGGCTTTTCCCTTGTCTCAGGATCTTGTCCACATCAGTCCTACACTCTATGTCCCTTGGAACAGTACCTGCTCTTGCTGTGCCACCCATGCCACCCATGACCCACAATATAGCTTCAGGAAGGAAGGTTATCCACACTTGGGCTGTAGTCTCTCATGTGCCACTGAAATCCTTGTGAAACAAGCTGTCCCTCTCACACTTGCTTCTCCATTGACTATATCTCCTTTCTTACCAAAAGGTGTGTAACCATTTTTGATTCTTCAGCTATGACGGAATCCATGCCTAGTGGATACCAATATCCCACATTAAAACTTTTACCTTCAATCTAGGGTAGTCCTAGGTTTAGGTTCTGTTTATGATGTCTGCTTTAGAAATCAGTTTGGAAATCAGTTCAATACCAATTCAGCCTTAAGATGGGAGAGTGGCTATCACACCTGGGCCATCAGAGATGTAAAGGGAGAGGAATGCCTCTCCTGGGACTTTTGGACAGTGTCATGCTCCTTTGTTGATGGTTTTGGAGAGCTGCCACCTGGACCTGACTTTTCTGCCTGTTATAAATCACCATGCTCATTGCTTCTCTCCTTTAATGTATGATTAATATTAATCGTTCCTGTGTGTGCATTTGACCTAAATATATGAAGTGTCTCTGCCATCAAAAGACAAGAAACCAATGCAACAAAATGTAACAAAATAGTGTTTCCTACAGTCCAAACTCCAAAATGGAAGACCCAGATTTATCCACACTACGGAGCAAGTCAATCTTGATGAGTAGATAAGCTTGAGTATCTAGGGATTTTTAAAATTTAGACGCTAATAGAATCATCATGTTTGGCCCAATGACTCCCCTGCACCTGCTGATGGGGACACAGTACCCAGATAGCATAAAGTATTATTGGGTTTCTCTGAGCATATTACATTTAATAATGGCCCTGGGTTTAAGATCCAAGTCAGTGAAGAAATGAAAAATATAGTAAAATACACCTTTAGGAAAATGATATCACTATATGACCTTTGAGTCAGTGAAGACATAAGAAAAATTTTTTTGAAGTAATGAAAATAAAAACAAAAATATCAAAACCCATAAGATATACCAAAAACAGTATTGAAAACTGTTGATCTTATATCTTGCATTAAGGTTGCCTAGTATCAGAGAGAACATAAAATATTTGTCGTTTTGGGATTGACTTAATTCACTGAGTTTAATGGTTTCTGAATTGGAGCATTTGACAACATAAGTCATTCAGTAACATGCTATTTAACTTTGTGCTGTTGTAAATTTCCTATTTTTCTTCCTGTTGTTAATTTTGTATTATGGCTTTTTCTTTAACAAAATGTAAAGTAACTGTGCAATTGGGACTATCATATCAAGATGTGAAGCTAGAATGCAGAATGCATCTTTACTTCCAATTAAAGATGGACTCCTATTGAAATTTTTAAATATGTATTTATATATATGATGATGGGCTCTTAGTGATTGTCCATACCCACAATGTCAGGAGAAACTTAAATAGCAGAGTAAAAGACTTAGAACTGTTCGTGAATAACTATACTAATGTAATAAGATGGCAGGAATCAGTAGGAGGGAGGGGATTTGGCAAGGGGTTAAATCCCAGAGCCTACGGAGCTGTATAATAAGATAGTAATAATAATAATAATAATAATAATAAGAAGACTGATGCAATTAAAAAAGAAGTCCAAGTTAGATGATAATGGACCTAATGGTGTGTCCACATTTGTACTGAAGTCTCCCTGATCCCTGTTACTTCAAAAAACTAGAACAATTTTTTAATGAACATTAAGCATAAGTAAGGAGCAAGATTTGGGGCTAGACTGCAAATTTTAGGCCAGCTGTATGTTTCTGACGTGCAGCAATTCCCCATAGAGATTCTTCTCAATGTCTTCCTTCAATGTTTGATCAGGGATTCTTTCTTCAGTGTTATTTCATCTTATCGTTACTGACTTGGTCACAATTCAGCACCCTCTATGGATTCTCAGTTTTCTTTCACACACTTGCCAATGACTGAAAACACAGCAGGATAGCATGGCTATTAAACATTAAGAGTGGAAAATGATATCAACTCAGTTTGAACTGACTTTATTTTTGCCAGCTAATTCTTTTTGATTAAAGTAATTTGTTTTATGTTAAAATTATTTATGTCCTATACAAATATTTCACTGGGGAGGACTGGAGATGATGGGCACTTTGTTCAGTAGTCAGAGCGCACTCGAGATGATCGTGTCCCGTATCAAATACCTGAGCTTGAGTTTGCTGTTGATACCGATTCCTGCTGATGTACATCCTGACAGGCAACAAAGAGTGGCTCAAATGCATCACTCTCTGATATACACAGGGGAGATTCAGATAGGAATCTGAGTCTTGCCATTTGTCTGTCCTATTAACACCTGTTGTGGAACTTTTCAGAGTAAACCAATTGATGGAAAATCTCTCCTTTTCTTTGTTTCCCTATGTATATTTCTCATGGTCCTTCTTTAAGTTAAGTTCTATAAAGAATAAAACAAAGAAAACTATACTTTTTTATTAATCTTAATATCCCAGTTATTATTAATAGCAACAAGCAAAAACACAGCATTTTTAACAGACGCAAACTTGGAAAGGTGTTGGTATGTATTTTAAAGAACTTATCCAGCTAGCTTTTCTCCTGAAGAAAAATCTGCCTGTGTTCCTCTCCCTAGCAGCTCGGATTGCTTTACTGTGAAGTCACATCTACATTTATGATTGTGCCTGGCAACATGGACTATGACACAAGAAAAAGTGGTCTCAGTTCTTGCACTTCCTTCCCAGAACACCTCCAGATGTCATCCACACTTCTGAGTGAGATAAATTGATGTCACGGATGAGAAAAACTTCAGTGAAGTAAATGATTTTTATTGCACACTGAAGCAAAAAAGAAAGAATCATGATGAAGCACTATGGATCTGACTGCCTGATTCATATATATCCTTCTTAAGGCCCCTTGATAGTGCAACCAGAAATCTATTTGGGATTGTACATGCTTCCTCTAGGTATTACTAAAAAGTAACTGTTATTCTTATTAATGTAAAGAGAATAGACTTTATACATTCCATTGGTAAAATTACAAGAAGACAACCACTTTCCTGCTCTCCTCCATCTCTGATCTTTAACAATCTTCACCAAGTCACAATTTCAATCCATACTTACAGTCTTGCTTCCCCACAAATCATGACTTTGAACAAGTAAAAGTAGGAACAATTCCACAGGGATACAAATAAAAATGAAACATAATAATCATATCCCAAATGCCCATTTCATTCATATGCATTTTTGTATTCTATTTTCACTGACATATATCAAAGAAAATATATGTTTGTGTTTTGAGACTGTCTTTTTTCACCAAAATAATGTTTTTCAGCTATATCCTCTTGTTGCAAAACAAAGAATTTTACTGTTTTAATGTTTAAATGGCATTTCATTGTGTGTGTATATATGTATATTTATGTATATTTATTATGTATATGTAATATATATATATATATATATTTATACACACACAACATTTTCTTTCTCTTATCATCATTTAATGAACATCTGGGCTTATTCCATAGCATTCCTAATCTGAAATGAGCTGCCACAAATATGGGGTATAAATGGTCCTTTCGTCTCTTTATTTGATATGTAGATTGATTTGTGTGTGTATGTTGAGGGAGCTGGGCAATGTAGTAGCCTAGTGGCAAAAATTCTTGCCTTATGTGTTCTAGGATACTGGCTGCTCCACTTCCCTTCCAGCTCCCTGCTTGTGTCCTGGGAATGCAATCCAGGATAGCCCAAAATCTTGGTACCCTGCACCCATGTGGGAGATCTTGAAGAAGCTCAAGGCTTTGTATTAGCTCAGGCCTGTTCATTGGGGTCACATTGGGAGTGAATCACTGGACTGAAGATCTTTCTGTTTCTCTTTCTCTGTGAACCTGATTTGCTAATAAAGATTTAAAAAAATCTCTTAAAAAAGATAAAATTTTTAAAAACTATGAAAATGTGTATGAGTGTGATTAATGGATCACAATCTTCCATCAGATAGCTAACGAAACTACATATTTTCCAATAAGATGTGTTTATCTAAATTTATATATATTATTTATATTTATATGTGTGTGTTTTTATATAACACATATATACACATAAATGCATAAATACGTGTGTTTATATAACATATGTATACATATATATATAAGAGAGAGAATATATATATAAGAGAGAGAATTTTTCATCTACTGGTTCACCCATAAATAGCTGCAAATACTGGGGCTGGATAACCAATCACCAGAAGCCTGGAACTCCATCCAATTTTGGCATGTAAGTGGCAATGTCCTCAAAACTTGGGTCATCCTTTGTATATTAACAAGGAGCTGGATTGCAAGTTCAGCAATCAAAACTTGGACAGATGTTCATTGGGATGTCAGAGCTGTCAGATCAACATTTTTTGCCACAGTGCTAACTCTTAGATGTTCTTGTGTTCCTATCCTTAAGTACAAAAAAAATATATATATATCCATTTTTCTTAAATGTAAAAAAAAAAAAATCCTGAGAGGTTTTCAAAACAGTTTTGAGTTACTAGTAAGAAATGTGCCCGCCTAAATTGATTGGTTCTACAAGGCTTCATTCAGGAAATTAAAACAAATTAATCAACGGGTCATTGTAGGCTATAAGATCTCATTTCCTGCTTTGGCAAAGTGTGGGGCACATGGCTATATGCACTCCAACAGGAAGCCTGATTTTCTAGGCTAGACATAATCTCACAATATTTACAAATCTCATGCCAAAACTCTTCAAAATAAAACCCATGTTGTTCCTTGTGTAAAAGCTTTGCATGTGCTAGCAAGGCACTGGAAAATCAATTGTGGTAGTAAGGAGTCGAGTTCTACCCAGAATCTTATGTGGGTTCTTACAGGCTCAAATATAAGCAAATAAACTCAATTCGAACAGGATTAATTGAAGAAACCTCTGTATTCATATCAGGCTTTCTGCATTCACTGAAGAGGATTGTGTCAAGAACCCAAGTACCACTTGGTAGCCACTCTGACATTAATATCCACTCCTAACTTGAGACTAGCCATCATAGTTGCTGATATCTTTTTAGGCCTACTTCCACAGGTCATTGATCTGAAGGAAAGGAAACTCGGTGACAATTTAGTTCACTCTGTTCAAATGGTTATTTCTTTTTTCACTTCCAGAATCCTTTCTTTCTCCCTAAACTTAACTAGTCATAAGATGCCAAAGGTCCTTTGAGTAGGGCTTTCTTGGCATTGACAGATTGTCCTCCATATGTACGTAGAGACCGGATCCCTTTCCAGTGCCACTGATAGGACAATTAAAGAGCTAAGAACCTCTAATTAAAGTCTTGAGTGTCACTTTTGTTTTGACTGCTTTCACAATCAGTCATCTTGACAGCTGACTGTTCTCTGTCTAGTTCAGCTCCTGATGGTAGGTTGAATCTCCAAATGGTCTCTCTTGTAGACAATAGCACGACAATAAAAATATCAGTGTTTAAGGGCTCGGATTTTGAGAACCTTCAATTTGATTGCTCTTGCTATGTTAGAAAGGCAAGTAACATCTAAATAACAAATGAATTACTCAAAGAAAAGTAGGAACAAAAAGAAGGAAGAGAGGAAGGAAAGTTGGAGGGAAAGAAGTACTGGCAGCAGAGATGGTGCAATATGTCATGATCAGAACGGATAAATAAAAGGTTCATGCCCCAAAAGACCACAGCAACAGCCGCCAGGGCTGGGAGAAGCCACGGCCAAAAGCCAGGGGCTTCATTTAGGTATTCCACATGGACGCAGGGGCCCAAGATATTGACCATTCTATTCTGCTTTTCCAGGTGTATGCGCAGGAAACTGGGCAAGAAGTGTGGGCAGCTGGGAGTCAAACTGGCACGCATACCTATGCTGCTTCTGCAAAAGGGAGTATAAACTACTGAGCCACAGAAGTAGCCCCCTGACGATTACATTTTTTTTTTTCGCAAGTAACACAGAGACGTGAGGGTTTGTCCTCTACACTTGAATGCATAGCGTGTAGATTTCTCATGAAGACAACACACAGGAGAAAAGTTAAATGGATAGTGTCACTTTGTTTGTTACAGCCTGAAGAATTTGAAGATGAACTTATGTAGTTACATAATGACAAAATACATGATTTAGGAAGGACTAAGTAGATCGAATTTACCAATTAGATTACAGTGAGCAGTCAAACAGCAAGGCAAACTGTTAATAGGCAAAGCTGAAGAAGAAAAGAGGCACCTAGACCTGACAGCTTCTGCAATGGAGAATTCTGTCGGGGGCTCTTTCCGTGGCAATCAGATTAAGGTAGCTAGAGAGATTAAACTTTCTGATCTGTACGGTTCCCATAAAGCACAAGAAACCACAACACTAGTTTGTTTTGCCAGGGAGTCATTGGGGATGACTAGAATTTGGAGGTAGGGTGACAGGTGGGAGAGTTCTTTTCACCCTGAGCATTATCTTATCCATGTAGTTCCTGTTTTGAGATCTTTTCGGTTTTTATTAAATGCTCAGTCATATATGAGAGTCTCAAGATACTGACTTTCAGAGTCACAAACTGATGATTTTTTCTATATGTTGCTTTTTGATGGTGCCAAGATTATCCATCCTAAGAGTAATACACTGTTGCTATTGATTAGGTTTAAAATGTAACTGCATGTTAGCACTGAATTTCTTAAGCTGGATAATCTTCCTTGTGTTTATTATTTTGTGAAACTGTCTAGCTAGTCTCCATGTTTACTCCCTGAAAGCAAACAAACAACAACAAAAACAACAAAACAACCACGCAACCAAAAAAAATTATCTTGTAACTCTAAACTGAAATTAATTGTGTTGCAAGTAGGCACACATTGATTTAATTCAACCTCTGGAAAGATTCAAACCACACATCTTTTTAAAGCCACTTCATACAGCACAGATACTAATTGGTACAGGATAAGACTAATACATAATGCATTTGGAAATATAGTTGCATACTTGGAATTTTGTGTTTCTTTTCATATGCTTATTTTGATTAAAGATTAAATATCCCCCCCCTTTTTTTTTTTTACAATAAATGTTGCACAACCTTTAACCCTCCTGTTCTCTGAATTTCCTTTCTTTTATATTCTAAAATATAGGTTTGGATCTGTTTTGTTCCAAGATCCACTACTGTGGTTTTAGTTACTTCTGAATATCTGTGTGATTGTCATGATCTCTGAATTTTAAACAACAGAAATCTCCTGTCTGCTTAAATACATTTTCCACCAAACTTTATCATTTAAAGAATACATGACTTGCCAATGTCTAGTTTTGCTAATGTTAACAACTTCTACTGTGAAGTGTTGTATTATTAACTTAGTGTTATATAACATACTTTAAAAATGAAAAACACGTGAGAAAAATGTTTTCAAAATATGGAAAATATGGATTTTGCAGATGAATGTCAGTGCATCATTTGAATACAAATTTAGATGCCATTCAGGAGAATAAATGTAAGAAACTTTTTCAATGCACTATATTTTCCTGGCAATCTTTCAACAGATATGATTTTAAGCTGTCCTAGTTTATAGACTAATAAAGGAGATACAAAGGTTTAAAAACAGTGGTCTTGTCCTTGAAATGCTAGAGTCTTGGATGGGTAGATATTCAAGCAGAAAGAGGAAATCATGATACAATACAGTCATTTTGTAATTTTTACAGAAATTGGGAACAATGCGGTAACCTACTGGTTAAAGTTTCACATGGCATTTGCCAGGACCCCATATGGATGCTGGTTCTAATCCCAGTATTTCCCTTTCCGTCCAGTTCCTTGACTTTGGCCTGGGAAAGCAGCCGAGGATGGCCCAAAGTCTTGGGACCCAGGATGCACGTGGGAGATGCAGAAGAGGCCCTGGGCTTCCTGCTTTGGATCAGTGCAGTTCCTAATTTGTGGCAGCATGGGGAGTAAGCCAGCAGATGGAAGATCTTTCTGTCTATGTCTCCACCATTCTGTATATTTGCCTTTCCAATAAAAAAAGATAAATCCTTAAAAATGCAGAAATTATAATTGTAAAATATTATATTATCTATTGAATATCAATATACTAACAATATAATAAAAAGATATACTTAAGTGTGTTAAATATTTCATGTGGATTTTATCTCTAAGAACCTGGAATGTTCAGCCACATTTAATTAAGATTTATCATAAACTGTGATAAGTAAATACTTTGTAAAACAAAACAATGTAGAAAAAAATTCCTTCAGCCTGGAGCAGTAGCCTACTGGCTAAAATCCTAAACTTGCACGTGCCAGGATTCCATATGATCACCAGTTAGTATCCAGTCAGCTCTCCTTTTCTTCTAGCTTTCTACTTGTGGCCTGTTAAAACTCTTGAGGACAGCCCAAAGTCTTGAGACCCTGTACCCATGTGGGAGACCTAAAAGAAATGTCTGGCTCCTGGCTTCAGATCACCTCATTTTCAATCATTGCGGCCACTTGGGGAATGAACCAGGGGATAAAAGATCTTTCTGTCTCTCCTTCTCTCTGTGAATGTGACTTTCCAATAAAAATAAATAAGTCTCAAAAAAGGGAAACTTAAAAATTGTAAGAAAATAGATAATTAATATATTAATTACATATGTGATGTAATAAATGTAATTCTTAAGGCTTTTGGCTAGAAGTAAAATATGTGATTTATGGTATAAAACATAGTAAATAAATGTAATTCAATTTTGAATAATCTCATTTACAAAAATATGTACAACAAATTAATACAAACTTTCCATTCTCTTTGGAAACATTCTGTGTGAGAGCATTAAGAAGTATGGCTCTACCTTCAGACCAGAGGAGGTCTCTCCAAAAAGGCATTGAACTTATCCGGGCAATAAGATGATGGTCTCTATGCTTGGTATATGCTTGCAATGAAGGAATCTCAACTGAACTTGAACTGTGTCACGCAACAAGGTGGAGGAATCCACCATGGGGGAAGGGTTATAGGAGGGGTGGTAGGAATCCCAGTATCATAAAACTGTGTCACATAATAAATAAATAAATAAATAAGTATGAGCAATACAAGGTTTTTTCCTTAAAACAAACTCACAAAACAGTCTATCATGGTTTCATGTAATACTAAGACACCATTGATGCTCATCGAGTTCCTTTTTTCTTTTTAAGTTATTGCTTTTATTTTTACTTAATTTGCAAAGAAATGCATAGGAAATGTAAGAATTTCCACAAATATGTCAGTTACTTTTGAGGACTTAGACACCCGAACCCCTCCTCTCTGTTTAGACATTGTGTCAAAAATTGACCATCCTAAATGAGAATACCAGGCCATGGTCAACGGCTGTTTGAGGTCAAGTACTCAAACGTTCCTTTGGTCTGTCCCCAGGTCTAAACTGCTGTTTCAAAGCTGTGTGTGCCAGTGACATTCATACAGGGAGACTACAGATAGAAATCCTAACGACATCTCTGACAGCTGCCTCTCAGCACTGTCACTCTCTAATGCTTTCAAGGTTCTCAGCACCCAGACCCCAGTGACGTGCTAGCAGGTCTTTTTACGTGGTGTGGGAACAGTCTGATAATGCAACACATCTGTGTCTTTCAAGAGGCATTGATAGTTATAATTCTAGGTAGCTCCTAAATCTGGAAAGAGTTTACCAATTACCACATGCGAAGGAGTTACAATAAGAATTCAGGCAGGATTCATCTCTGTTGTGAAAGCTCAAGAGGTCTGAGGCACCAGCACGAAATTCGGATGTATTCACTTGAATATGCACCTCTGTTCTTTCTCTGTCCATACCTCTTAACAAGCGAGAAAATGTTTTCTAACTCTTATGGATTGAGAGGGAAAGATCCATAACACACCAGTATCTACTGTATCTTCACAAATAGACACCAAAGCTGTGCATTGAGTTAACACAGGTGTTTCCATGACCAGGTCGTGTTGGTGTCTTTTCCCCAAATTTTACTTAATATTCTTTTTTCCTGTTGTTGTTCTTGAGACAAATTCTTTTTCACAAATTAAACAGGAATCATGAGCTTCGTGTTTGTACTACCTGAAGCCTTTACAGTGATTCAGAGACAAATTTACATGAATATTTTTGTAAGTACTGGGTTGGTATCCCAACAGAGAAATAATGAACATAGGAAACCCAATGTTTTAAGAAGAGTTACCAATAAATCTGTTAGCTCTTTGGAAGAAGACAACATCATTGTTCTTTTGGACAGTTAATACATTTCTTTTCTATCTAGGATGACACATCATATTTTCAATATTGTTTTTCATACAGACACTTTTGAAGAGATAGTATGAAACTAAGACAGATACAAGATGTGAAAAACAACGACACACAAAAGATAATAGTATAAGCTGGGCGTTTTTCATGGCTCACAGAATGGAAAGCAATGACTGAGCCGTTAAAGCTCACAGCAATTACAAAATATTTGTCAGATTCCCCAGATCGCAGTGAAAACCTTTTATGTATCAACTAAATGGAAATGATAAAGTGTAATAAAGTAATACGTGTACATAAAGAACCATACAGTATAATTATAGTGATCATTATTGTCTGAAATATATGAAAATCACAGATAAAATACATCAGTACTGCAAAATTTTGTTTAATGCTTTATTTTGATCATCACACATTTGAAATTAAGTATTAACATGGAAAATTCCCATAGTAAGTACACAATTCCCATAATAACTGCTACAGATAATTACTATTTTAGCGTGGAGGAAAACAGCAATCTGTTTTCTAGTACTCAATATTTTATACAATTATGGGTTACATAAATGTCAAAATCCTAAGAAATATACTTAAACTTAAATGAAACTTTATGGTTAAAACTCAGATTGCAAGAGCAATATTGACATACCATGGAGATTTGTGCTTGAAATGATCCCTATAGTGAGTAGAATCTAGAAAATGTATTCTTGTCTATTTTCCCCTCTTTTCTTCCCTCCCTGACTCTTCTCTTTCTCTTTTTCAACATGAAAATGGGTCTTTCTTGCACTAGGTATACTGTATCAGGAGCAGTTTTGTTGTATTACAGGATTAAATATTAAACATACACATGCAATATTAGGAGAAAATACTTGGTGGTAATTGAAATAAGGAATTCAATGTTGTTTTTACCTTTTTGTTAATCTTGGAAGTTTAATATATCTTGTCTTTCACAGAATTAAGGTGACATTTAGCAATAAACTCTAGCATATCTAAGTTTATATCTGAAGTTGAAAGTAAGTTGGAAATCGATGCTTTGGCATGAACTAGAATTAATATTAGTCTAATATAGTAAATGTATAAACGATATTTATAAGTAGCATTTTCTTTTAGATAATGATGAAATAGCATCCATAGTACAAAAAGAAAGCATAGAGGAAAAGTTGTTGAATCAAGTGTTCAAAATTAAATCAGCCACATTTAATTAATCCAAAATCAAAGAATTCTGAACAAAATGGTTTGAACACATTTGAAATATTTTTATCATTAAAACTGTGTGTTTTGTAAGACTCACTGATTTATTGGTAAGCAAAGCTGGAAGGAAATGTTAAATTTCATGAACTTAATCTAAGCTTGAGGACAGCTCCTATGGGTGAAAACTAGCAGCAATAGTTGTAGGATTATCTGGATGATATTATTGTGAAAATTTGATACCATAGCAGAACTAACTAGTTCACAGCTTTGTGAATATTGTGATCTTTACAGCATATTAATTGAATTACTTAATTATTTACCCAGTTAGTGAATTTCCATGTATTCCATTAGAATGGAAAATAAAAATAATGTGAAATATTTTTTTCTCAAATTGCAGGAAACCTGGAAATATGGCAGCTCAAGTATATTTTACTGTGCATTGTCTATTTGCAAGAGTTCTCCAGAGAAAAACGAAGATATTTTTATATTTCTCCT
This sequence comes from Ochotona curzoniae, assembly GCF_017591425.1. Lineage (NCBI taxonomy): Eukaryota > Metazoa > Chordata > Mammalia > Lagomorpha > Ochotonidae > Ochotona > Ochotona curzoniae. Next base: position 32,647,413 of record NW_024466502.1, on the reverse strand, counting down.
TGTCAGCAATGATAAATGCAAGTGGGAGGAACAATTTAGGAGATTTAAGAAACATCCCTGCAGAGCAGCATCATTGATTAAATGTAAGAGCAATGCCTAAAACTTATTGAATAACTATTACTGGAGGGAGGGATAAAAATAATATGCAATATTTGTGTCAAAATAAAATAAGCACATTATTAACAATTTACTTGTTTATGGAAATTATCATTTAAGATAATCAGCATTTTTTATCCAGAGAATTAGCACCATGAATCATTTATATCTTATGAGACTTAATAAATTAATTTATCTTAGAAAAATGGCACATGTAATAAAATAATATTAAACATATAAAGTAAAATATAAACACAAAGAGTTTGAAAGCATCCAAAATAACACTACACATTTTCAAGGTATAAATAATGAAGAATAATGTTTTAAAACACAAGAGTGATTAGTGAGAAGGATCTTTGAACTATAGATAGGATTTTGTGAAAATTTAAAACTCAAGTGCTATTTACCATGAAATGAAGACTATAGTTTAGTTAAACACTATTACTTTGGTTGCTGTAACAGTGAAGATATCCAAGGAGAAAATTCGATTTTTTTTCCCTATTGCCATTAACATAGGGTTTGGAATAGGGGAATTTTAGGAGAAATTTAAAACTCAGGATTTTAATAGTGTCAGTAAATGAAAGCTGTGTGTAAAGGGTTTACAGTCTGTTCATCATATGGTTTTCCTTGGAAGCAAAAATGCTAAAGTTATTGGAAATCCTAAATTACACGTTTGTACTTGGATGAGATTGGAGAATGATTCTCTGTCAAAAGGAATCAGTACTCCAGGAAAGAACAGTGCTCCAAAGTTTTATTATTTCAACTAACAGTGTTTCTGATAATCTGCTATTTTAGAGTAGCTCTTCAGTATTATCCCTTTTTGTTATTGATCAAAAAAAAGTCATTTATGATTTTAGAATGGAATACTTCAGTGGACACATTTGGTTTACTAATTCATGTATTAGTAACAAGACATGCAAGCTTGACTAAGGGTAACGTTACACAAACCATTTTCCCTAAGATAGGTAAATTTGCTTACAGTATTGAATCTGGTGTGATAAACCAGAGGTCAGCCCGATATTTTCCTTCACTTGACATCTTTCTTTCTTTCTCTCTTTCTTTCTTTCTCTCTTTCTTTCTTTCTCTCTTTCTTTCTTTCTTTCTTTCTTTCTTTCTTTCTTTCTTTCTTTCTTTCTTTCTTTCTCTCTCTCTTTCTCTCTCTCTTTCTTTCTCTCTTTTTTCTTTCTCTCTTTCTTTCTCTCTTTCTTTCTCTCTTTCTTTCTTTCTTTCTTTCTTTCTTTCTTTCTTTCTTTCTTTCTTTCTTTCTTTCTTTCTTTCTCTCTCTCTTTCTCTCTCTCTTTCTTTCTTTCTTTCTTTTTATTTTTATTGGAAAAGCAGATACACAGAGAGGAGAGACAGGAAGATCTTCCGTCCAACCAATTGTTCACTCCCCAAGAGGCTGCAAAGGCTGGAGCTGAGCCAATCCGAAGCCAGGAGCATCTTCCAGGTGTAGGGCCTCAACGCTTTGGCCCATCCTCGACTGCTTTCCCAGGATGAAAGCAGGGAGATGGAAGGAATGAGAGGTTTTCAGAATTAGAACTGGCGCTGATATGGGATACTGCTGGTGCAAGGCAGGGACTTTAGCTGCTGAACTACTACACTGGGCCCTATATTATATGTTTTTTCTGTCTAATTAAAAAATATATATATAACAATAGTGTCAAAACCAGGCACTAAAGTTTTGAAGAATCCATTAAATAACTAAGACGTTTAATATTTTAAATTACGGAATTCCAATTTTAAACAAAATTTCAAACAATATGAAGGTGACTCGTTTGCCTTATGTAATGTATTTGCACTGTGAAAATAGTTGCAAAAGAAGGGGAGAGCTGTTTTCATTTAATGCATCGATTAATGGCATCACAAATGACTGTCCTTTCAACACGTTTTATTTGAGTCCCGCAAACAAAATATTGTCAGACTACAAGTGACAAAAAAAGAACATCTTACATGGAAAAGAGAAATTAGTCCTTTGATATTCTAGATAAATTGGTATTGAAAATTATGAATCATCAACCATATGGTATCTCAAATATTTTGAGACATTTACTCAATGAATCAACACATTTTATGAAGATCCGTGTACTGATTTTATGTGACCATTTTTCAATGCCACATTCTTACATATGATAATAACCTTTTGTTTGAAAATCATAGTTAGTTCATTGTTTACTTAATTTTTCTTAGCTTTATGGAAAATAATCATAGCCATTAACCACACTTTATTTGACCTGTTAATCTGTTCCGTGTTTCCACAACAAGATACATGAAACTGGATTCTTTATAAAGAACAAATATTTATTTCTCACAGTTGTGATGTTGGAAAGTCCAAGATCAAGGTATCAGCACTTACTGTTTGATAGGGAGGTTTAGCTTTTCAAATAGACGAAACTGAAAGGACCAGCGAAGTACACATTCTCCTGCCTTCAGATCTGCTCAACTCCACTGTAGGAGTGAACCTGGGGATGCAACATCTTTCTATCTCTCTTCTCTGTAAATCAACCTTTCCAATGAAAATAAATAAATGCTTAATACACATTTTTATGATATACTTTTTAACATAATTGATGCCCATTATTCATGGCTTAGTTGGTTCAATAAATAAAAAAATAGATATTTCCATCCTTCAAGTCAATATTTTAAGTGATCGAATAATCATTTTCAAAGTTAAGGTAAAATACGTTCTTTCTTCTTGTTTAGCACATCATGCTCTAAGCATGTTCCTTTTTGCCTTCTAATACCATGTTATTTTCATTTTTTTAATTTTGCTTTTTAATATCGACTCGGTCATAGCACTAAAGTGTTGTCACATTTTGTAAAGAGTGCTGTGATGGTTGTCTTTAGAGAAAACACATGTATTACTTAAACTGTTTTACAGAAAAATCTGGAATATCATTGACCACGATTTTGAAATAAGTGAATCAACAATAATTTATGTTAGATATCTTTAAAGAGAAATACATGCAAAACAAGTTTAAATATTGTATTCATCTTCAGTGAAGCTCGAGAAAGACAACTAAAACAGCTCAGATGCCAAGCTCAGCAGTAATGTGTAACAAAGCCGCACCTGGACTTGGTAAGCATCACAGGTTAAGAGCAGAGAGGTAAGAGCAGGCAAAATGGAAACTGTTGATTTTAGACAAGAAAATGCACATGACTGTTATAAAATGTACTGTAATTTATCCCCAAAAATGCTTTCGTCTTGAGACATGTAATTGCAGAATATATGACGCATGGAAAGGAAAGTATTATTGCAAAATATATTGCTGTTGTGCTTTGAAAAAGTGCTGTTTTGGATCATTTGTATGGTAAGCATAATGACCATACATCTTACAAATGCACACTGTGTAGCAAGGCTTTTCTTTTGGAATCTCTGGTGAAAATCTTAGAAAAGTTCACCTTGTAATTTTGTATCAAATTCCTCCAGAGCCTTTCTGTAATACATGAGTCATTGTCAGGGGAGTGAAGGACAAGGATGGTAAAGATGGAGCAGTGAAGAGGCAAAAGCAAAGCTCCTGGAAACTTGCAGCTGCCTGTAAGTAAGAACATATCTGAAGCTTAACTATCATGTTGCTCTACAAAACTGTGTGTTGAAACCACTGGCATTGTAACTCATTAGCTAATCAAAATTAATTGGTGAATGTGGAAATGCATGGTGTACTGCATGTAATGGTCTAAGTACTGTTGCAGACCCTAAACATGTTCAGTTTTTTCTCCATAATCTTTGTATCTGGTTATCTTTTAAATCAGTGAGTTTCTACTATATTCCATAGGAATTCATTTCAAGTATATTTGAAAAAAAGATAAATAAGGTAGGCATTTCATTAAGTTAACAGCAACTTGTACTCAAAGCATTTAGATAAATTGTATCTGTGTGTGTTTATATGGATTGGGTCTGGGTAGGAAACAAGATGAGTCAGTTCGCAGCTCATACTGGCATGCTAACAAGAGCGAACACTGGTATAGATTAGGCCAGGTCAAACTGCAACACCTGCCTGTTAACATGGTGGCTGTGGCTGGGAATGGGCTATACTGTGATAGACTACTGATGGTATCCCCTGGCAAATACTAAGACCAGGCATGGGCCATCTTAAACTGGGCCATAGCACCCACTGTATGAGCAAATCCAGGGTCTGGGAGCAGACTTGGTAGGAACAGGCTGGGCTGCTGCTTTTCCACTGGTGAGTATGAGTGCTGGGACTGGAGGTGGGCCAGTCTGAGCAAGGCTGCAGCATGCAGTCGTGTGAGTGACCCAGAATGGTTGTGTTCCAGCTCAGTTAGGCTTCAGTACCAACTGCAAGGAGCAAGATCCAGGGATAGGAGTGGACCTGGTAGTGAGAACTGTTAGTAAAGGACTCAGTACTTGATTGACATTCAGGTTTCTAGCCGAGCAGATGTTTTTTTTTTTTTTTTTTCATTAAAGTCTGAGCATCAAAGTTTGCTTAAGTTCTCCTTGAATGGCAAAAAGAAAAACAAATAATAATAAATCCCAGAAAAGATGGAATTAATTATTTGACTTTAAAACCAAGCCTTGATTTTTATCCTACATGACTGCTCTTTTGCTAATATTGTGATACTTTAATTTCTTTCTTTATACTACATTATTTCTCAAACAACTTCTCTTCACAGTTGCATTAATACAATTATCTTTATGAATTGTGATATAGTTTTACATCCACACACAAATATACACATTCAAATGTTTACATATTTGAAAATTAGAATTACAGAGCGAGTTGGCGAGACCTAAAAGGAAATACCTTCCATCCACTGACTTACTCCTTAAGTGGCCAGAGAGGCCAGAGGTCAGCCAGATTAAAGCCAGGAGCTAAGAGTTTCACCTGTATATTTCAGGTGGGTGTCAGCCTCTCAAACACTTGGATCATTTTCTGCTTTTTTTTTTGTTTGTTTTTAAGCCATTAGGAAGGAGCTAGATAGGAAATATGGAAGCAGAGCAGCTAGGATATAAGTTGATTTTTTAGGAGGCAGTCTTACTTGCTATGCCGCAACTCTAGCTCCCAAATAAATATGTACTTAGATGTAATATTGGGATGGCACTATGGCTAAACAAGCTAGTCCTCCACCTTCAAGCACCAGCATGCTAAATGGGCACCCGTTCGTGTCTCAGATGCTGCACTTCTGATCCAGCACCTTGTTCATGGCCTGGGAAGGTAGCCAGAATGTCCTAAGTCCTTGCCACATCAAACCCATCTGAGGGATCCAGACGACCCTCCTGGCTCCTGGCTGACTTCTGACCTCAGATTGACTCTGCTCTGGAAACCGTGTCTGAACAGGTAGTGTACCAAAGGATGAAAGGTCTTTTTCTCTGTGTCTCTACTTCTCTCTGTAAAATCTGCTTTTCCAATAAAAAAGGAATAAATTTTCATAAAAAGACAATATTATTTTCCATTTGCATGCCTTTCCATTTTTACCTTAAAAAAAACAAAACAAAACTTGTATTTGTGGTTCTGGTGCAATGGCTTTGTAGGCTGCAGTGCTGACATCCCATAAAGATGCTGGTTCATGTTCCAGATGCTCTACTTCTGATCCAGCTCCCTACTTATGGACTAGGAAGGTAGCAGAGGATGATTCAATTCCTTGGGCCCCTGAATTCATGTAAGAGACATGAAAGACACTCCTGGCTTTCAACTTCAGGCTGGCAGGGTTTAGAATAGAGCAACAATGTAGGGAGCAAACTAGCAGATGAAACCTTTTCTCTCTCTCCTTCTCTCTCTCTATTTCTTATTTTTGAGTAAAATAAATAGTTCTTTTTAAAATAGTTAGTAAAAGGGCCTAATAATTTGTGATTTATAAGAATTATTATTTCAAACTTAGAAATTTCTCCTGATCTAATAACACTGCAAACATTTGTAAAACCTATATATGACCATATTCCTTTCCCTGCATCTTGTTCAACTATGGATCAACAGTAATTACTTCTGCACACTACACTTCACTGACTATTACATTTGGTGAACAATAGCATGACGTAAATCGTATTCCTCCAGCTTGTTGATGAGTATGCCACTAGGGACACAGTTAAATGATTTCCTGAGGTTAAGCTCAATTACATGTACTGGACATTGAAGTAGTCAAAGCCATTATTCTTTCTTAGTACAAATCCTGTGCTTTGAGAATGATTTGTGCTCAAATGATGCTATTTATACCTGAGCACTTTGTGAATCCCAAAGGGTTTTGCAAATTGGTCCTTGGATGAGAACACACAGTACCTTTACCCAGTTAAGTCAAAAGCAGCTTGTCTACAGAAAATAATGCTGTTTTTATGTTCAAAGACAGTGTCTGCTGTAAAAATGTGAGCGAATTGTAACATGAATGTGATTTTGCATAAAGATATAGCCATACAAAAATGCTTTCATAAGATGTTTTATTTCATATTCATTTGCGATATAACCAGATAAATAAATAACTAAATAAGACAGTTTGTGGATATAAATTGTCATGTTTTTGATTATCCAAATAGGTATTATTTTAGATACCTTTGCAAATTATCGGATGGTTATTATTTTTATTTTTAGCTAGCCAGCAGAACATAGGATCCCAGTTTTCAAATTTGTCCTTGTACATTTGAAGGTTAGCTGCCAGCTGATTGCAACTGTCATGGCATTTATAACTTGCTGTTGCTGTTGAAGTTGCTTATGAAACTATTAGCCTTTCCCTTTGACATTTGGAGTTCCGCATGCATGACTGTGTTTATGTTGGTGTAAACTGTATTTCCTTGAAAATGGTTTAAATAATGAACAGGTTAAATGAATTGGGAGCAAGTTATCTCTATTGAACATTGCTATTTACAATTAAGATTATTTTCCAATTTCATAGTAACTAGTGAAAACATTTCACATTTATATTTGAGAATTTGAATAACACTCCAGTATACTACATGATAATTCTCAATCTGTGAACAATTAATACGTTTAAAATGTATTTCAAAACAATATTTTCTCCTCAGAAAGATTAAGAAGAAAGTATACATATATTTTTATAATATGCGTTTTAAAGAAGAGCTCATTTTTCTTACCCATGTATTAAGAGCAATATGTACTTGTATGGAACAGCTTTAATGTACTTATCAAGGATATATATGTTTTACTGTGCAGGATCCACATTAGTCTATGTTTACATTTTGTTTCTAATATGCGGCTTTCACCTACACAGTTGTAAATTTTTACAAAATTTAATTTAAAAATATATTAGTTTTTCTCTTTTAATATTGTTTGCTGGAATGGTGTGGCAGCACAGAGGGTTAGGCAGCCACGTGTGATGCTAGAATCCAGTACTGCAATGCTTTCTCAAGATCAGAACACTGAAGAGCCTAAGGAGACGACAGAAGGTAGTTGGTCAAGCGACCTGGGGAATAGCCACACAGATGAGAGACGGGAACAGAGCATCTGGCTCCTGGCTTCAGCCTACCCAGTGCGACTTATTTCTACCTCTTGCTTAATAGGAGGAACCCACAGCTGGAAGATTTTGCTTTCCAATCATTCCTTCTCTCTGTTTTTCTGCTACTCTTTCACATAAATGAATAAATCCAAAACATAGATAATTTGCAGCATTGTAAAATAATTTGCTGTTGATTTTCTTTGAATGACTTTAAAGCTAGAGCTTGCTAAGTACTGCAAATATTTAAAATTTATTAATCATAAATTTAAGATATGTATTTTATGATTACATCAGGGTAAAACATCATTTCAAAAATGAAGGGATATCATTTAAGACTAAAATTGATGTCAGGGCCTGGCGAGAGAGTGTAATGGGTAAAGTCCTTGCCTTGAATATCTCAGGATCCCATAGGGATACCGGTTCTAATCCCAGTAGCTCCACTTCCCATCCAGCTCCCTGCATGTGGCCTGGGAAAGCAGTTGAGGACAGCCAAAGGCCTTGGGACCCTGCGCCTGCCTGGGAGACATGGAGGAAGTTCCTGGCTCCTGGCTCCAGATCGGCGCAGCACCGGCAATTGCGACCACTTGAGGAGTGAATCATTGGATGGAAGATCTTCCTCTCTGTCTCTCCTCCTCTCTGTACATTTGCCTTTCCAATAAAGTAAATAAATCTTTTAAAAAATTGATGTCAGATATTCATTTTCAGAAAAGGGTGGAAGCAAACCCAACTTATCAGTAAATTCCATCAATGAAATATTTGATAATTAAAATATTTTATATAAATATGGTTTTCCACAAGGTTTATTTTAATATGTTCTGAAAGGTAAACAAGATATGGGTTTTTTAAAATATCAGTATTGATGAGAGATTTTCCAGGACATTAACATAAAATTATAAACAGGGAGCCAGTGCTTTGGCTCAGCTGGCTGAGCCTCCATCCGCAAGCATCGGCATCCAGTAGCTTGTCTCCAGCCTGCTGCACTGCCAGTATAGTTCCTTCTGGTCCGGGAAAACAGTAGAGGAAGCCCAAGGTCTTTGGACCCTGCACCCACCTGGGACCTCCAGAAGAAGCCACTGTCTCTTTGCTTCAGATCGGTTCAGCTCTAGCCATTGTGGCCATTTGTGGAATAAGCCAGAAGATGGAAGATCTTTCTATCTGGCCATCTCTCTGTTTATCTGCCTTTCCAGGAAAAATAAATAAATGTTTTAAAAAATATAAATGGAATATGTTGGAATGTGAGTGGAACATCCTGCCCTAGGAAGCTCCTGTTGCTTGTTTCCTGTGTTACTTGTTGTTGGAATGTTTCATATAATGAACAGGAAGGATAGATGAGGTTACTGAACATCAAAATGGATCATTTGCTTCTTTCATTTAAAAAGCACTGATATTGTTTTCTATTTTAAAATAAAATCTGGACTCTAAATTTGTTTATATCGTTCTTCTCTTTAAAATTAATTTACTTTTATTGGAAAAGCAGATCAGATTTACAGAGAAAAGAAGAAACAGACAGAAATATCTTCCATCTGCTTGGTTATCCCACAAGGTGCCGCAAGAGCCAGAGCTGAGCCCATCAGAAGGAAGAAACCACGGACTTCTCCTTGGTCTCTAACGTGGGTGCCGGGTCCCAAGGCTTTGGGGCATCCTCTACTGCCTTCCCATGCCACAAGCAGGGGACTGGATGCTAGTGGAGCAGCCAGAACATGAACTCTTGCTCATTTGGGATCCCTGTGAGTTCAAAGCAAGGATATAGCCACGGGCCCATCAAGTGGAGTCCTGTTTTTATGTTTCTAAAATCAATTTATAAATGTTATTATTTAATGTTGTAGATGATAAAATAATATATAAATATTATCTATTCCCTTTAAGCAAATCCAAATTTAATGGGTTCCTTTTGATAACTTTTAAAATCAGCTTATTATAGCAACAAAAAATTCTTCAGTCAAAAATGTCAAATATACAGTCTGGCTGCTGTTATTGCAGAGATTTAACCAACATTTATTCATATCATGGCAAAGTATTTCTCCTAAATATTGAAAACATAGATATGTTAAGATAAGGTGACAGAGGAATTGTATTCAATTACAACTATTCTACACACCTGTTACCAGCAGAGGGTAAAGCTTGTCCTCCACACCGTCCTACATTCAGGAAGACTTCTGAAAGGATAGTTTCTGTTGTGTGGTATAGTATTATAATCAGAAATACAGCTCAGCAAAGCATGATGAAGATGGACACATTTCCATCTAGGTCCAGTCCAGTAGTTGTGGTCAAATATACTAAAACAAAAATATATATACTTACAGCATAAAGAATGGATTAAAAAAAAAAAGAACAGTTTTAAAACAGCTGGCAGGGATCTATTTGGAGGTTTGTTGTCTTTCAGTCATTGGGGTGTTACTAAAATTACAGCTTTCACTTAACAAAAATAAATGTTCCTCCTCCATGAACACAACAACCATACAGGACAATATGATGAAAAAAGTGCTCAACAAAATAATAGTTAATGAAAAGGATTGATCATATTAGAGAGATTTTTCATCATCATTTAGAATAATTTATTCCACTGAGGCAAGAATTGCTCAACATATGGAAATTAACAAACATGTTAGAGTAAATCAATATAAATAAGGAAATTAAAGCAAATTATATTTTTTTACTAAATGCAAAATGGCATATTAATAAAATCAAAAGCCTTTCATGATGAAGACTTAATGCGTTAGGTTAATAGGTTAATATTGCACAATCTCATTTATATGGGGAACTTAAAAACTTAGAGAAGATGAGAATAGAGTAAATATTTTAACAAAAGGGGTGAATGGGAGTGGTGGGGAGCAAGATATGTTATATTGAGGGAAGTGATCCTGATTTAAACTAATATTCTGTTTTGAACATTGTACAATGCATTAAAACATTTCCTGAAACACAGAAATATACACATTGTTGTATTAATTAAAAATAAAGTAAACAAAGTACATCGGAATTTACTTGAATTTAAAATCATAATAGTTAAAAAACGAAGTAAAATCTAAAAATCCCAAAGACAAGAATTCTGCAACTTTCATTGACTCTATTTTGATTTCTTCTATATAGTTTGTAAACAGCCTTTAAAGTTGCATAAATGATTTACTTCCCTACAATATAATGCATTATGTATCTCTGCTTTTGTCCGATACTTACTGAACCAACCTGTGATGCTATACTCCAGATTGTACATTCACATGTCGATGGAGTAAGTACACAGTTGTAAAGTTAAGAATTGTGTTTAGTGTAGATCTGGAAGAGAGCCCGAATGATTTGTCTAGAACTTTATTGTTCCCAGTAAGATGCCAAGAATTACTTCTCAAAATAATGAGACATGATTTATTTATTATTGCACAAAACTATTATGAAGTAGATTGCTACTAAAACAAAACAACAAAGCATTGCTTGTTTAAGTCCTTTTGTTGACACATATCAGTGACATTCACAAGCACAAGTTGATTGTTTGCCATTAAAATTCCTGTACTCCGCTATGTTGGTATTAAGGGAAAATATATTATTGCCTGCATTTCCCAAAGCTCATTAACTACCTGATGTTCAAAGGTATACAAGTCTCAATGGATGGATTAACAAATCTCAAACACTGAAATAATTTCTGTATGGCAAATTCCTCCTGCTAAGTATGTTTCTTTGTAGGAAAAAAAGAAATCTAATAAATATGAAGGCCTTAATGTAGAATTTAATTTTAAAGATTTAATTTTATATAACCTATTACCTATTGAAACCTGAGCAATTAGTTTTAAGAACCAGTGGTGGCAACATGAAAAGGTCATCTGATTATCTATCAGAAAAACTGCTCAATAAGCCATTACCTATGTCATCACGTAATAATATAGGTAATATTTTTTTCTCCACCATTTCAAAAAATATCTATCTATCTATCCTCTATATTTATCTATCTATGCTATATTATGCTGTGACAGAAGTTAGATATGTTACAATATAATATCTAAATATCTAAAAGACACAAAGATGGATTTATTTATATAGTCAGATAATGAGAATTCTGATATGACAATAATATACAGATTCACAGCAATATGTAAAATGTCCGAAGAAACAGAATTGTAATGAAGAAATATCTTGAGCTCTCAGAATATTGTTTCCATGATTTTTTAATTAGCAGAAACATAGTGGCTACCAGTTCAGAGCTTGGAGTTTTTCATAAGACTAAATTGGGTTTGAATCCTTGCCTTTTGAGTTAGTGATATGACTTTGAAAAAGTGATTGAATGTTTCCATTTTGGGGGAAGGTTGGTTAATCTATTCCAAAGGCAGAGTTGCACAGACAAGGACAGCAAATAGAGAAAGATCTTTCTTACACAGATTCACTCTTCAAATGCCCAGATTAGTTGAGTCTTGAGCCAGTTAAAGCCAGGGTAACTTGCAACTCTGTCTTTGTCTCCCACACGGCTTACAGGAAGGCAAATACCTGGACCATAGATCATTACTTTCCCCAGGTCCATTAGCAGGTAGCTGGCTAATGAATAGATTATTCACATGAAGTGCCAATGTTACAGATAATGATTTAGCCCTCTGCACTAAGAGATACACATAACACACACACACACACACACACACACACACACACACACACCCCTAAAAGAACTGTATAATGGAGACTAGCATACCAAGAAGTGAAGGTGCATTGCAGTATGCATCTCCACTACCAAATAAAATATGGACTCAGTGAAACTGTTAAGTATATCCTGAGTATACAATGCTGGACTTTCTATTATGGTCTATACCTGTGATGTCAGGATACACTTAAATAGCAAAATGGTGGACTTCTGACTATTGTTGAAGGACTACACTAATTTAATAATCTAGTGGAAAGCAGTAGAGGGGAGGGAATTTGGGGATGTGGAAGGGGAATCCCCAAGTCTATGAAACTGTATCATGAAAAGTAAAATTAAAAAAAAGAAAATTATAAGCAATGACTTAGATGTTTATATACAGTGAGCATTTTGGTTGCAGGACTGAACTTAAAATTCTAATGTTTTGAACATCATCATAATGTGGAACACAGGGACTCATTCTAAATAGTTGTAAGTAGAAGAGTACTTTCAGCAGAAGTTGCTGATTTTCCAATATAAAAATTAATAAATTTTAAAGAAGGAAATGTTGTGCCCTTCAAATATAAATAATTCATTGGTTTTATTTTATTTCACTATTACAAAAAAAAATGTGTATCTTGAAACTCAGTCTATGTTATAGAATGGAGGGTGAGGCCATTTTCTAAAGAAGAACATCTAGATTGAATGTCCCAGCCTTAACAGTTACTTGTTATCATGATAATGTTATTAAATACATAATATTTCAGTTCTAATACACTCATAAGAAAATTTGTGATGATAATTGAGTCAGTTACACTGATTGTGGAAACTCAGTTCAAGTTTTTAGCAGGTTTGAATTTGGACAGGTCATAGAACATCTTAGAGTTATATGTGAAAGTATTTCTCTTTATACTTACAGATACAGATGACAATACACAGGAAACCCCTTGCCTGTAGTAGTGGCTGTGTCCCAAGCAGTAACAACTCCATGTCTTAACGCACAGAGATGTTCAAACCCAATACAGTCCTTCATTTCTTATAAAGAATATAAAGAGTACAAATACAAGTGGCTCATACCCAAATCATTATATCATCAAGCTAGATCACTTTCTGGTATGCCAGCTGCCATGAGTCAATGCCCTAGGAGCTTAGTACTAGAGGATAGTTTAGGAAACTATTAAGCCTCAATTTTCCAGTATGCTTTACAACAGTAAAAAAGCAAAAAAAAAAAAATGTTATATTACTACTTTCATGCAACTTTGTATCAAAAGAAATGGTTTCTGATTTATTGACAGACTCGTTTTCTCTCCTTGTGTTCTGCCAAGGGACCCTTCCGTTGATGGATTGGATCAGATGAGAAAAGAAGTGGAGAGTTGAGATCATTGGCAGAAGTAACAAATAATGGAAGACTGCATTCGGGAAGATACAGATTGAAGGTAGTGGATCAAAAGTGGATAGCGAAATATAAAAGGAGAAATTGAAATCTGATTTTTAGAGAGTTGAGGAGTGTTTCAAGTTAAAGATCAGAGTTAATGCAAACTCTGTCTATGTGTACAAAACAGATTTAGGAGAGTGATTAGAATTTTTTATAAGATTTATTTTTATTATTTTTTTATTGGAAAGGCGGATATACAGAGACGAGAGACAGAGAGGAAGATCTTCCGTTCAATGATCCACTCCCCAAGTGAGAGCAACGGTCAGTGCTATGCCGGTCTGAAGCCAGGAGCCTCTTCCGGGTCTCCCACGCTGGTGCAGGGTTCCAAAGCTTTGGGCCATCCTCGACTGCTTTCCCGGGCCACAGGCAGGGAGCTGGAAGGGAAGCGGGGCTGCTGGGGACAGAACCGGCGCCCATATGGGATCCCAGGCGTGCAAGGAGAGGACCTTAACCACTGCGCCACCGCGCCAGGCCCATAGAATTTTTTTACAAATTAAAATATTTTTTATGGATTCAGTCAAATAGTTTTATTTTGCATTTTTGAGACGCTTTTCGGGAACTACTTTCTATGATTGGAATGGAGTGTTCTGAATATTATGCCGTGTGAAGAGCAGCTTCTATGTAAGAACTAGGTAGATATTCCTAATATTCATTATATCAATTTATGTAAAAAAATCTGAGAAGGGTTACTGTCTCAAGAATTTGAACATTTGGAGTCGGATGTTCAAGGACAGCTTTGCAAGTTAAAAATATTAATAAAGCAAGAAAACTACTTGGCAGTATGACTAATCCTTGGCAATCAAATAGAGACATTTCTTCACTTATAAATAAATGAGCCATATCCAAGTTAGTTTATCAATGTTTGGTCAGATAAAATATCTGAAAGCTGAGAAAAATACATGAGTAATTAGCTATATGTAAATGATCATTTTTGATACTAACAGGCATACTTGTTGAAAAGCAATGACAGAAGAGAGACCAATGGAGTTCCGATTTGCTGGTTCACTTTAAAATGCATGGGATGGCTCAGATTGGACAGCCTGGAATTAGGAATGAGCAAAAAAATCAGCACAAATTGATGGTAGGGACTCAAGTCTGGGAACAATTATCTGTTCCCTCTTAGGATTTATACTGGTAGAAAGTTGGAATCTAGAGGTAAAGCTAAAAATTGAGTCTAAATATTCCATTTTGAGACTCAGGAATAACATCACCATCTCAATGGGCTAAATGCTTATATATCATTAACTAAATCAATTTTGGATTTATTATACTTTTTCAATGGTAAAATAAATTTAAATTTAGAGCATACCTACAATATTTTTAATTTTATTATTAAGTATTCATGCATTACTATCTTTCAAATACATGTATGTAAAACATATTTTATAGGTAATAAGAACATGGCACGTATTTTTCTTTTCGTTCATTTTTTTTTTGCTAATCATTAACACCAATAATCTGTCTGATAATGATTAATCAGGAGAATTTTCTCTTCTGTCTGATTCTTCGAAGGGATCACTCATCTTCATCTTCGTTCACATTATGAAAACTCTATGGCAGTCTCAAACTTTCCCCTTGTAATTACCAGTTACGCATAGTTACCATCTTAAGGTGATATGGCACCATACTTCTCAAGGCTGCCTCACAAAGTGACTTTTAATTTTATAACATCTGATTGACAGTAGGTCTTGTGTCTTTCATTGAATTTCAGAGCTGCAGGAAAGGCACAAGTGGGGAAAAGATGATTAGGAATCGTTCGCAGGCGTTCCCTGTCTGAACTTAGTAGAGAGCAAGAAGACAAAGCCTACCTGATGGTGTGCTTTTTAATGGTCTCCTAATGTCACTGTGAAAGTCAGCAAGACAGCATAGTGGGAGAAATTGCACTTTAAGTATCAGGGGTAGTCTGACTTTTCCAAAGTGAATTCTTTTATACCATCTGACTGTATTTGACACTTTGAAATTATCTTCCTGCTTCCTTTCTTTCGTTCTTCAGTATTTCCCCTTTTCTTCATTTTTTTCTTGTTTTTGGCTTTTACAAATTTTTAATATATAGGATGAATTTTATAAAATACTGAAGCAGCAATGATTTCCAACAATTTTGTAGTATTTCAATATAACTTTCACTTATTATCTCTAGCTTCTTTTATTTTTTTTAATTGAAGACAGAGTGGACACGCTTTCTTAATCACTTAGTCTCTATCATCTTGCCTATTTCCTATCCTCCTCACTCCCATCTTGCATCAAAATAAAGCTTTTTCTAAGAAGTCTACCAATGATCTATGACTCATTACATATGTATAGATATCATGTACACTTTTATATAAATTATATAACATACACTAATTATACTATATCTTAAGGAAATGATATACAGCATTAGATAAAATTCAAAGTGAATTTTACTCTCTTAGCTTTTGCTAATTAACTAATTCAATGTTAAAGATGAATTTTCAGTTCCACTTAATTAAAAAAAAATTTTTTTCAGAATGCTACACTATGTGACATGAATGTTCAAAATTTGGGGAGATGGACTCTAGTTATAATTTCCATAACAAGAAAAATTGAATCAGTTCCAGAATTCTTAATTAGTTTTATCAAAATAACAACTTCTGCTCATATTTTCTTAGCTTTATTTCCTTACCACTACATTGCTAGTGAGTGAACAAATATTTATTTACTCAGTGCCCTTGTGCTCACTTTGAGAATAAGTATATAGAAGAGACTAAGCTAGAAAAAGATAAATCAATAATCATTCAAAATCGCATTATGTCTCTCAAAAGAATGAAGGATCAAGATTTTGTCTTACTTTATTCACTGTTACTCAAACTTGCAGGAGAGAGCATAACCATCCTATTTTCTTCGGCTGCACCTCATTGTCTGATGGAGTTGATGTGTATCTGGGCCCTGTGAGATGCTGCACATGCATTGAGTATGCAGTGT
The DNA here is from genome assembly GCF_017591425.1 of Ochotona curzoniae. Taxonomy (NCBI): domain Eukaryota; kingdom Metazoa; phylum Chordata; class Mammalia; order Lagomorpha; family Ochotonidae; genus Ochotona; species Ochotona curzoniae. The sequence goes on along the minus strand of NW_024466502.1, from coordinate 32,630,950 downwards.
GATTGAAGAATTGCAAGATTATAGCATCCAGGGCACTTTGATATTTTAGAACATTTATTCAGTCTATAAGCACACATTTTTCACTAAATAAAAGTTTTGAGATCTAATTCATATATCAAACAATGCAACTGATTAAGGGAAGGGATAGATTTTGATATTTTAAAATTTTGTGTAATCCATCCCACAAAAAGTTATGAATCATTTTATCATATTCAAATGTAACTACCACCAAAATGCATCAGCGGGTACCTTCCATTATCAATCCATCTACCCACAGCCAGCAACCTCAGGAAACCACTAATATTCTAAATCATTTTCTGAAATTTAGATCTTCATATTACTGAAGCTTACATAAGTAAAATTATACATACACACACATATGAGCTAATATATTTAATGACTACAAATTCCCTATAATATAAATCTTTCAAAAATTCATTCATGATGAAGACTCACCAATCTTCTCTAATGGTAGAGTCTGAGAGACAGAGAAATTGATTATAGCTATATTATTAAGAAAACTCACCTGTTTTCTCTTCCAGTAGATGTTTCTGTATTGTAAGAATTCCTGTACATGCATTAAAGAAAGCATCAGAAAAAAATAAATGCAAGATGTGTCGCTATACTATATGAAAGTGATAACCACTAATTCTGATGGCAATAAACTCTGATAAAAAGAACAGCAAACTGTTATATATAAGAAAGGAACCAAATGACCAAATGATTTCTGAGAACTTCCTCAGAATATGCTATTTATGTTGATGACTAAAAAAAAAAATCTTCTTTATTCATATGTTAAAGCAACAACTATTTGCTTATGCACTGCGGGTATATACGTAAAAACACAGAGAATTACAAAAGATATATGGCAGGGAGTCAACTAAGATTGGAGGACTGTAATGGCAACTGCAGGACAAAACACACCATTCCCTGTGATTACTTCCAGATTGACTCTAAATCAGTAAAACACAATGGAAGGAGTTAGTCAGATGGTAAACTAAGATTTATAAGGCACTTCTCTGGTTGCTACAGAAAGATCAACCAAAGGGAACAAATATGGGTTAGGGAAAAAAAATCAGACGAAACATGAGAGTGATTTCTTAAGGAGGGAGATGACCAAGGGATCCGCAGACTGATGCAGTTAAGCGGAGGATGGGGAAGTGCGTCATGAGACTGCTTATCATTCTCAATATGAGCACATTCTGGCAAAGATAAGTAGCTCATCTGTAATACATAGAACTTTGAGATATCTGTAGTCATGTTCATCAGTGATATCCAGAAAAACGAAATCAAATTGAAATGATACATAGAAAAAAATGTAAATTTATTCAGACAAATTAACTCAATTTTCGAGCCTGAAAAATCCTATAATCTATTCTCTGGAAATTGGGGACCCAGGAAAGATGACTGAATTTCAAAAGTTGGACATGCTTGAAACTGATGAGCGATATTTCAGTTTGAGACTAAATGCAGAAAAAGAGCTCATGACCCACTAGAAGAGCAGTTAGGCCAGAGGATTGCTGGTTATTTATAGGATGATCAGCTTTTTTATTTGTTTATTTGAAATGATTACATGAGGCCTATCCACATTTGGAAAGATGATCCGCATTTCACAGACTAGCAGTGTTCTCAGAGACACTGCTAATGAAATACTCAGTAATGTTTAATGAAATGTTTGCGTACTCAATAGCCCAAGGAAATTGACACTTAAAATTAACTGTCATAATAGCTAAATAGATTATGTAAATTCAAATTATAGAATAACAATTAAACACAGTTTTGAGAGTCATTTTGCAGCTTCAACTATTTTTTATTTATTTTTAATATTTTATAAATGCAAAGATGACAAATTTCATTGATTTCCCAGCTACAGTCCTAAGAAGATAATATTTCTGTCCCCAGCATCTTCTCTTTTTCTCAATCTCCTTCCTTACCTCTCTGCTTTTCATTAATTTTTGAAAAAAATTAATTTTTTTGTGATACAAAACTATTGTTATTTATGGGGTATGATTTGATGTACTTGTGTGTGTGGTTACTTTGATTGTATCTTATACTCTATAGTATACTTGATATATGTATATATACATATATAGAAATATACACATATGTATATGTATCTACATATATAAATGAATTCTGATTGTAACTTATACTATAGGTGTATATTTATATATATATATATAAATTACAAAGAAAAAATATCTTTCTTCTGAAGCACTTATTGCTTTTTTAAAGTACAAATATTCAAAAGCTGTTCTTTCTACTTTTTAAAACAAGAGGCATACAAAGGTGGACATTTAGCCTAGCAGTGAAAAAGCAAGTTAGAATTCTTACATCGCATAACAGAGTATACCTAGATCAGATTCCTGATTCCAACTCTCTTTATTTTCTGCAAGGCACCAGTGTTGACCCAAACAATTGTGTCTGGGATTCATAAATTCTCATCCCAGGTCCCAGCTTTATGCCATTTATAGATGGAAGCAGCAAATAGGATTTCTTTATGCTGATCTGTCTCTTTATCTCTCTGTGTCTTTCTCTCTTCACCTCAAATAAACGTAAATCATTGACATAATTTATGTACAGCTAAATGCATATTTGTTTTCACAAATTACATTATGACTAAATTATTTACAGATTAGAGCATAAGAAATTCTTTCAGATACATAAATCATTCAGTCTGGGCGTCAGTATGTATAAATTGAGTTATGTCTCTTCTGCAGTTCTCCACTCTTAAGTAATGGGGACTCAGTTTTATTTGAAGCTCTAGTTTTGATTGGTTTGTTTTGCTTCAAAATTGAAAATTAATTGTATCCTAGGATGAACATTTTGCCTTAGGTTTTTTAAAAGAGCTGTTATCCTCAGATCATCATATAATTATTCAAATGGAGAGAGCATGGGAAAAATCATTCCCAGAAGGAAATCTAGAATTAACCTTAAAGAAACAACCAATAAAAATAATCAAAGGCAGATCAATGCCAGGCTTAGGAAGAACAGCAAATACAGTTAGAGAATGTAGGCAAAAGGAGAAAGAAAACAGGAGCATTGGGATATAATGGAAGGAAATTAAAACAGCATTTTAAGGTTTCAACAATAAGCATCAACCAGCTAACTGAATTTCCTCAAACTCGCTAATGTATCCTTTGATTTTTTTACTGTCTAAGAACAAATTAACTTTGCTCTTACTTTGCAGATATAGAAGTTCAAAAGCCTTCACTAACTTTTTTTCCAATATCATAATTTTGCAGTCATGTTGTACTTAACCATATTTTTAAAAACAAAATTTAAAGGCAAATGTGTCATATAGAAACATGGCCATGTTCCCTTATGTCTATCTGAAATTCTCTAGTTGCTGCAAATAAATTGGAAAATAAAGGAATAGAAGTTTGCATAAATTCAATGCATTTTTTTATTTTTAGATATCCTGGAAAATACTAATTTTAAAATTCATGTGGCATCTTGAGTCACATGCATTAATTTTGCTTATATGTTCTTACTGAATAATTTTATATGCCTAGTTATATACTGACTCAGCATAAAATGCACACAATTTATGCACAGACACACACATACATTGATTATATTGTTTGCATATAAGCATACATAATATATGTATATAGAATAGATGGAAACAAAAACTACAGTAACACAAATATGGTACTTTTATGTATGTTGAATGAAACTCCTCTCACTATTGATGTTTTCACCATAGACGATTGCAAACTATGAGAAAGTGGATAGCAGAAAAGTAGAAATGACTATCTTTAACAATATGTTTTCCATTTTGTTCAGAACAAAAATAGCCCAAGGTTAAATTGTGGTTTGTAATTATGACTAGATGGACCATAATGCTTTACTCTGTCCTTTAGATAAAAGCCTTCAAATTGAGTAAGACTAGTATTTTTGAGCCAATTTATCCTATTCCACTGGAGAACAGAAATACCAAAAACATTACATAAACTAAGGGAAAGAACAGATGTGCCCCCAGATTAGATAGTGCCTAAGTGCTTTCTTTGTGCAGAATAAATCACAACAAACACTTGTCAGTCTAAAATTTTCTTTCATTGCCAGTGACAAATAGACTTGTACAAACTTTCTCAGGAGAAAAAGAAGTTGTTAAATTTGATTGGCTAAATCTTCTGTAATGGTCAAAATAAAGTAGCCTGGCTCTCTTTCGGTTTGTTTGATTTCATTCCACACCCACCCCAGAAAGAAATGCATCCATTTATTTCAATATGCCGGCAATTACCAACCAGAAAATCTCTATAATGAGACCATTAGTAACAAATAAAGGCCTTGACCTGTGTTTTTCTTCCTCCACTGTTTGTAATGCAAGAGAACATTTAAAATACTTGGTCCGAGAACAGTTCAGAGCCAACAAATGTCCAAAGACAAGCAGCAGGTGGAAGTACCACCTATTCATGTCTTATTCCAGAAAAGAACAATCATCTTGCTAGAGTTCCCAACTGTGATGAATCCAGGATTGACTTTGAATGCAAGCAAATACCAAGGATAGCTTTCTTTGAGAGTCTGTGCCAGTTAGGTAAAGTGATGGTTCATGTAACAAAAGCATAAGGAAGGGTTAAAAAGCATGTTTCTGAGCAACAGGCAAATGGTAGTGCACTACTGGTGTGAATCTTAATTGTTCCTAATTAGGTAGGATTTCACCAGAAAAAGAAAATACGCCAGGTGTGAGTGAGTGAGTGAGTGTGTGTGTGTGTGTGTGTGTGTGTGTGTATGTCTGTGTGTGTGTAATGGAGCAACATAAATATTTCAGATCCAAATCAGAAAATAGAAGCTAATTTTTATTTTCTCTGTAGTGTACATTTTGTTTGAATCACTGCCAGTAGATGACTCCTTTTTCCTGTGCAACAAAATTACAAAACTTGTCCTCCTCTAACTACTGTAAACTAGGAAATATAACTGGCATCTCTGTGTGTGTCTTTGATTCATTTCAAGAGGAGGGACATGTTGCAGTATCAGTGGCTTTGTGTACTAGTCAGAATTTGAGAGGCAATCTTCCTTTATTTTTGGATGATCAAACATAGTTGATTGAGCTAATGCTGACTTTCATGTCATTTATTAATGCTAAGTTCCAATAGATCCAAGGTTTCCATGTTCACCTTGTGAGAAATGTCCCGGTTTTTTTATACCCAGATAGATTACTTTAGTATCCTTAAATATCCTTAGGTTTTGGTATGTTAGGGTTAAAAGTTGGTGAGGAAGCAAGGGAGGTAGTTGAAATAGGTAAGATCTTATTTTAAAGGAAGCGGCATTTGGAAAGGTAAAGGCAGTGGGTGTTGAGCCTACCTTGACACAGGACTGGGATTACAGCCCGACCTCATTTTGCCTGAACAGTATGCAAAGCTGCTATTTTAAACTACTTGCCAGGGAAGGAACGGGGTGCCACCTGGACTACGGTAAGTGGTTGGAAATAAAAGGCTACTTGGTAAGGTTTACAATGCATTGTTTTCACAATTTGCAATGTCCGAGAATAAATATTTCACTAACCTTTAAATTATCTGTCTACAGCTTGTTTAATCTGGACAGAAGTTCAGGCTCCAGAAATCTGATTGGTTCTGTCAGGCCTCAGTAGATAACAAGTTTAACAAGTGTAGTTTTATCACTTTATCTAGAAAAGAAGTCTTAATGGAAATGCAATTTCATTGTCAAGCCCTCTACTCCATCCCGAGTTCCCTTGGTTATTCAGACAAATTTGATTCTGATAATAGAGAAAGAATCTTTCCTATTTAGAAAACACTTTGTCATAATAATTCCAACTCTAACATTAGCATTCTTTGAATGATTCAGTGGTATTTAATGAGAAAACTGAATAAGCTTCAGTCTACTTCTCTGTGTGTATGTGATTTTTCTCCCCAAATTTCACCTTTTCTACTTGTTAACAAGTAGATTTGTGTTGAAATACAAACTGAAGACTCATGGGATAAAATCACATAAACATGATCTAATCTACATAAAATAAAATTCATAGTTGTTATTATTGCCACGACTCAGCCAAGAAAACAATATGGAGAGTGAGTGTGTAGTACAGTAGTTAGGACTCAGGCATTCCACATCCGAGTACCTACGTTCACGTCCTTTATCCATCTACTCTATCAATTTCAGTAAGGGTTATTTTCTGGGAGCAATAATGCCAGAGGTAACTAAGTCCCTGCCCAGCACATGGAATTCCATTGTCGTGACTCTGTCTGTAGCCCTGCTCAACCTCCTGTATCATGGGCATTTGAGGAGCAAGTAGGAGATAAACGATCTTTTGATTCTCTTTCTTTGTCACTTTGGCCCTCAAATGAATGAATAAACAAATGAAACCCCGAGATATTAAAACCACATTTGCACAATGAATAACTGGATGAAAGAATGAATGATCTGTTTTGGGTCATCCTAAAATTTCAGTATTGAAATACATGCTTATTTTTTGTTAGTTTATCAATGTGACTTCCACATAGTCATCACAGTTTTAATTAACTTACAAGACAAACATCATTGTCATTTTCATGGGAATATTGTAATCACTCTCTTTTCTATATGCAATTGTATTGCATGACAGCAAAATATAATACTTGATTGGCCTTCTGGGGAACATAATAAAAGAACAATACCAAATAGGAATTGTCTAGAACATGAGAAAATGCCATTAATTTCACAGAATTACACTATCTACCTAATCTATGAATATTGATATAGATAAACATTATTTCAATCTTTTTTGCTTGTAACTGTAGAATGTCCTACAGAATTATGATTTTATTTACATATAGTTATAAAGCATACAGTTGTAGGCCTGGCCAGATCTGTAAATGCCATTTGATGTCTCTCTTTATCTAAAAGATGCCTGCTGAGTATCATCTGCTTACAAACACTGAATCTAGGTTGTTGTTCTCACATTTGTATGCCAGCAATAAAACGTTTTACCAATGAAAAATTATTCTTCTAAATTAACAACCTACTGAAGTTCAGAATTTATAATCCTAGAAGAGTGTGATTAACCTTTAAGAATTCTGTGCTCATTATGTAGGCCTGTTTTGATGTGATATTGAAGAATTCAGCACGGTCATGTTCATTTCCCTGACTTACCACTGGCCTATAAATTAATAGATGAAAAATAAAATCTTGTGGTGGAATAACACGAACATAATTAAACCACATAACCTTTTCTATTTTTGGAATGACATTTTGATATATTAAAACTTGAGTTGCTTTAACTTTCAGCAGGAAATGATACAGAAAGAAACCTTTGTTCTTTCTTATGGAAAGAAAGCACCTGGGTTTTATTGATTTAATTTAAAAAATAATTTAGAAGAGTTGATTATTTAATTTGATAGAACACTTCAAATTTTAGAATGGAAGATAACAGCAGAAATTTGATTAACCCCATAAAGAAAACAGGAAACTTGGATCACTCCAGTAAGAGGCATTCTTTGCCTTGTGGAAATCAATTTATAAACAAAAAGAAGAAAAAAATGATTTTCATGTTTAATCTTTCTAGTAACATTATATTAGTACCTTTTTGATTACTATTTTTATTGTACTGTGTAAGTTGAGATAGGTAAGATAATTGAGAAATTGGATAAAACATTTTATCATCCTTTTTTGTTATAGAGCATCCATACAAACCATGTTATATTGACGTTTTCTTAGTACATAATTTTGTTTCTCATTAAATCTTCATTAATCTGACATTCAAAGTGAGTTCTGTTGACTGGAAATTGTATACACATTGGCTATAATGAAAACGGTAGCTACAAGCTAGAACTACTTTAAGTTAGACTCACCTAGCTCTGACTCTTTATTAGAAATTTAAGTACAAAAGTGACTTGAATGCAATTTGTGAAACATATTGTTACCGATACTGACCTCTGAGTTATAATTTAGCTTCTGATGAACACCAAAATACTTTGCCATAAAATAAAGATCACAAGTTTTTCTTAAGCAAGCTAAATTGTAGTCAGGAGTTAAAGTGTGGTCTCAACGTAATTTTTCAAAGAATGGATAAACTGGAATGCATTTCATTCATCTGAAAGACAACAGCTTCAACATGTGCAGCCAACAAGCAAAGCACATGGAGATGTATGTTGTGAATTTATAGTTATAACATAGCAATGTATAAGCCAACAGTGAAGTTTTAGTGTGTGTGGCTTCTCAGTTTCCTTCATAATGGTTGTAAGGCCCGGCATGATGGCTGAGTGGCTAAATTCTCACCTTGCAACAGCCAGGATCCCACATGATTACAAGTCCTTGTCTCAACTGCTCCATTTCCCTTCCAGCTCCCTGCCTGTGGCCTGTGAAAGCAGTAGAGGACAGCCCAAAGCATTGGGACCTGCAACTTCATGGGAAATCCAGAAAATCTACTGATTTCAGATCTGCTCAGCTCTGGCCAGTGTGGCCGTCTGGGGAGTGGACCAGCAAATGGATGATCTTTCTGTTTCTCCTTCTCTCTGCAAACCTAATTTGCCTTCCAAAACGAAATAAATAAATTAAAGAAAACAGTTGGTTGTAGATTGATGCAGTCCAAACAGGAGTAGATATTTGTAGAATGGCACTTATTTGCTCTATTATGTAGTTTGTTGAAGGAAACTATTAATTATTAATTTGAAAATCCCTCTTAAGATAATATCATCAAACTTACTTAACATCTGTGTATATGCATGTACAAATAAATATATATAGATGATGTGCATGCTAATATAAGAAAGTGACTCTAATATATGATAGAAATTTTTGAAAAAAATAGTTAAAATTGGTTATCTTAAAGTCACAGGAATTTTCAGCAAAAAATAAAAATAAAACATATGGCTAACAATAGCATACCGTATTGCAAGTTTATTTTATTATGTTGGAATCGTCTAACTTACAATATTTTTATTGTTAGAGAAATGAGATACAGGAAAGCAATAGAGTCTATCTGAAGGAAAAGTTCTACTAGACAGATGGGCATTGTGGTGCACCTGCTAAAGCCACTAACTGGTCCTCTGCACACAATGTCTGTTAGGATACCTGGCTTAATTTCTACCTTTTCTGCATTTCTGATTTAACTTCCAATTTCTTGCTAAAGAATCTGGGATTCAGCGGGATAGCCAACTATTTGCATTCCTATCACCCATATGGGAGTCTGGGACACTACAGAATTTCTGCTACATGACTTTGATCTAACCTTGCTCTGGCTGTTGAAGCTGTTTATGTGCAAGCATAAGCACATGGAAAATATTTCTCTTGCTCTCTCCCTCTCCCACCCTCTATTCTCATGTTGTGTTTGTGTCTCTCTCTATCATTCTTTCTTTAAAATATATGAAAAAAACTTTCTTTCAGGGCCCGGTGCGGTGGCGCAAGTGGTTAAGGTCCTCGCCTTGCACGCCCAGGATCCCATATGGACGCCGGTTCTATCCCAGCAGCCCCGCTTCCCTTCCAGCTCCCTGCCTGTGGCCTGGGAAAGCAGTCGAGGACGGCCCAAAGCTTTGGGAACCTGCACCCGCGTGGGAGACCCCGAACAGGCTCCTGGCTTCGGACTGGCATAGCATAGGCCGTTGCGCTCACTTGGGGAGTGAATCATCGGACGGAAGATCTTTCTCTCTGTCTCTGTATATCCGCCTTTCCAATAAAAAATAATAAAAAAATAAATCTTTAAAAAAAAAAAAAAACTTTCTTTCAAAAGCAAGGGAAGAGTACATTAGGCACTAGGAATGCAATGATTGATTTTTCAATACATTAAAATGTGAAATGGTCATGAGTTTTACAGCATCATTCTGGCTGGATATAAACAGTGTACATATACCAAAAAGTACAAAAACAGAATCTTGAGTGGATTAGAGTTAGATCAAGTTGAAATCATTAATACAATATAGGTTTTAAATTGATTATGTAACTAGGTAGTTTATGCATTAAATATGACGGTTCTTTGGTATATTCTAGGTCCTGTCTTATTAAAAAAAAAAAAAAAAAACTTCCTGGATTTTCTTTCAATCTAATTCTTAGTTAACTGAGATAGGGCTGTTTTAGAAATAACTTTGTGTGTGTGTATCTGTGTGTGTGTGTGTGTGTGTGTGTGTGTGAGATACTTTCTAAATTATGAACTGCTTAAGAGATTCCTTAGAAGTTAGTGGCTGCAGGGAGGTAACATGGCCGAGTGGTCTAAGGTGAGGGATTTAGAAGTTAGTGGCTGCAAAATGAATGCTTTAATGTACATAAGGTCTCCAAGTTCCAAACATGGGAATGTAATTGTATATTTCAATTAAATCATAAAAAGAAAATGTATTTTGCCTTAAAAATTTTGTTAATAGTTTATTTGGAAAAATTTTTCGTGGATTTTATTTATTTATTCATAAACTTTTTAGTAGCAAACAAAAATGCGCCAGGTCTCCCACACGGATGCAGGAGCCCAAGGTTTTGGGCCTTCTTCCACTGCTTTCCCAGGCCACAAGTAGGGATGGGAAGCGGGGCTTCCAGGACTAGAACCAGCACCCATATGGGATCACGGCGCATTCAAGGTGAGGGCTTTAACCAATAGGCCAGTGTGCCAGGCCCCATTTTTACTTCTTAATGTGCTCTAAAAGAAGCATTGAAGAAATGAAATGGATGACATCATGTACTCTAATACCGTTAGCAGATACCAGTTGGAGCAGGGGGGGGAAAAAAACTAAGCAAATTTGCACCATCTCTTGTTGGTTACACCTAAAGAATTAACAAATACTGTTAGTGTTTTAAAAGTATACTTGTGCTTTGTATGGCTCTTTGAGGAAAAATCATTTTCTATTCACTTGGTAATGTGTAATAGAAATTTTTCTCAAAATTTCTATACAACCATGGAACACTTAGAAAACACTGGTTTTCTGCCTTTATTTACAGTTATCAGCTTTCCTTTATTGGGAATGAGACTGTGTTTTGAGGTTAATAGCATAAGACAACCCATAAACTCAAATATAAAGGAGAAAACATCATTTGTTATAGCATTATTTTCCACAAAATTTAATTTCATAGCTGAAGATAAACATGACAATTTGATGCTGTTAGTATCTCTTTTATACACTTAGAAAATAGCTTTAAAACATGTAATTATAAATATGCACATTTCAGCATTGCATTTTGGACAGTAAAACTTATTATGTTAAACCATGTAAGGAGGGCTATTCTAAGAAATAATGGCCTGGGTTAGTGGAAATATGAGAGAACCGTGTATTATTTGAAAATGTAGTATATATACTCATTTTGGCATTATAGATTAAATCACACACATTTGAATATTCAATTTTGTTAGAATTTCTCTTGTCTATCTGAGATGCAGACAGAGATGGCTTCCCTCTGCTGGTTCCCTGCCCACGTACCTGAAATGGTCAGAGCATTGTTGAGACTTCAGCCAGAAGCCGCACACTCAATGCTGCTTTTACACCAAGGTAACAGGAATGCACTCATTAACCATATCCTGCAGAGTCTTCCCCACAAGGGACTGGAGTCCATAGGTAAAGGCAAACAGCAACCCCAGGAACTCAGAAGGGAATGGAGCTCTGTGGGTTTCTGTAATATGGACAGAAGACTCCCTTGCCCCCAGCAAGTGTTGTACACATATATTGACAGCATCACATTCAGACAGAGTGAGATCTCTGGATTTTTGTTTCAAGAACACAAGAAACATAATCTTTTCAATATTTGGAATTCTGCATATTTAATCTTCATCTTATTATGTATTATGTAATACATAAAGTCCTTAAATTACCTAAAGGGATTGTATAGTTTATTTTTTATTTTTTTGAGTTTGTGTAATTAGCAATCTCTCATCACTGGAGAGATTAAAGAAAGATTAGAGAGTTTCAGTTCTCAGACTATCAATCTAATTTCCAGGAGCGTGTTGGAGACTGAATCAATCATTAGTGACCAAAATCATTCAATCATGCAAATGTGATAAGGCCAACATGAAAGTAAAAACAAAACAACAACAACAAAATGACAGGATGGGAGCAGGATTCAGACATCTGAAAATCATTTAGGTTTCAGCCTCTTGACATCATCAAAAAGACAGTCATAGTTCAAAATAAGTTTTAAAGGAGAATGTAGTCAGCTTTTCACAAAACATTTCTCCCTGAAGCTAAGAAAACCAAATTATCACTAATATGTAGCTACAAATTCTGTGTATTTTATTTTCTGCTACATGGATTGTTTAAAATATTTTCATCTTGCTGCATTAGCATATAGATTTCCATAGAATTTTCTCATTGTATTTGAATAACTTGTAATTTCATATTACAGATGAAAGAGTTAAAAAAATTCATTTGAAATATTCTTACTGGAGAGGTTTATTTAGATGTGCAAATGTCTGAATATATACAGAGTTCTCAAGATATGTAATTTGAAATAAATTTCAGAAACCCTTTGATATGTAATACATTTTACTAAATAAGAAATTATGCAAAATTGTAATCTGAGAACAAATATGATTATCATTTTGAAACCTAGACATTAAATTTTGCTGTCCTGACTTGGATATTATGAAACAATCAGTTAAGTATCCCACAGAAATACAAACATGGTAAATAACATCATTCTTGAGTTACTGTTTGCAGGTTGGCTTACAATTGCACTGAAATTTACTATCAAAAGATTTAGAAAGTGAAATTTTTGGAACCAGGCCCTTTAGCCTAGCAACTAATGTCCTCACCGTGCATGTAACAGGTTCCCATATGGGCCCTGATTTTGTCCCAGCTGCTCTACTTCCCTTCCAGTTCCGTGCTTGAGGCCTGAGAATGCACTGGACTATGGCCCAAACCTTGAGATCCTACACTCATGTAGGGGAACTGGAGGAGGCTCCTGGCTCATGTCTTCAGATCAGTTCAGTTCTGGACCTTGCTGCCACTTGAGTGAACCAGCAGATGAAAGATCTTTTTCTCTGTCTTTCCTTCTGTCTGTAGACCTGAGTTTCCAATAAAAAATAAATTAATTAAATATATATATACACACACATATATATGGGGAAATTTCATTTTGAAACAAATTTGGCAAACTGTACAATACTAGAATTTTGTCTAGTAATCTTCATTTTTAAGTAGAGGTGCTGAGAACTTACACTTTTATTTTATTATTGATTTCTAATATTGACTTTTTAAAACAATTTGTTTTTATTTGAATTTTGATTTATGTGGTACAATTTCATATAGGCTGGAATTCCCTCCTGAAACTCCCACCCCCCAACAGATTTTCATTCTTCCTAACAGCTGAATAATATTCCATGAAGTAAATGTACCACAGTTTCTTTAATCACTCTTATTTGGATGCACGTCTGGATTGTTTCCATGTCTTTGCTATTGTAGCATGTGTTGCTGTGAATATTGGATTACAGATCCCCTTCTTATGTGCAGATTTCTCTTTTATTGGGTATATCCCTAGGATTGGGATAGCTGGGTCATATGGCAGGTATTTGCAATTTTGCAAGCGCTCTCCATATTGATTTCCACAATGGTTGTGCGAGCCTACACTCCCACCAGCGGTGAAGGAGGATGCCTTTCTCCCCACATCCATGTCAACAGGTGTTGTTAGTTGAATTTTGAATGTAGGCCAGTCTCACTGGAGTTAGGTGGTACCTCAACGTGGTTTTCATTTGTATCTCTCTGATGGCTAGGACGACTGAGCATCTTTTCATATGTCTATTAGCCATTTGAATCCGTTCTTTAGAAAAATGTCTGTTCATTCACTTTACCCATTGTGTTACAGGTGTTTTGTTTGCTGTTTGTTTGTTTGTTTGCTGTCCCTGAGTTTCTGAAGCTCTTTGCAAATCCTGGATATTTGTCCCCTATCACTTGTGTAGTGTGCAAAATTTTTCTCCCATTCTGTTGGTTGCTTCTTCACTTTGCTAATTGTTTCCTTTGTTGTACATACAGAAGCTTTTTTAGTTTGGTGTAGTACTATTTGTTCATTTCGGCTTTGCTTTTGGTGTCTTTGCTTTTGGCTTTTGATTGCCTTTGCTTTTGGTGTCTTTTATAAGAAGTCTTTCCCCATTTCTATATTTTGGAGTGTGCTTCCTAGGTTTTCCTTTAATAATTTGGTGGTTTCTGGGTGTAGGTTTAGGTCCTTGATCCATTTAGAACTAATTTTTGGATAATATGACAGGTGTGGGTCTTGCTTCTTAATTCTACAACTATTCAGTTGCCCCAACATGTTTTGTTAAATAGACAAGGCTTTTTGCCTGGATTGTTTTCAGTTTTCTTTTCAAAGTTTAGTTGACTATATATATGTGGGCTTATTTCTGGTGTTTCTATTCTGTTCCACTGACCTTCTTCTATTCATTTTCTGCCTGTGGATGGCCCAAGTCACTCAGCATGATTGGACTTGGTCCCAGACTGCACTTGCCTCCTGAGCTCCCCACATGGACCCAGGCTCCCACCTGGCTATCACAAGAGCTAAGCAGAGGCCACTGCTGGATGTCTGGCTGGCACTGGAAATGGATTGTTGGAGCCTGGATTGCCAAAGCCTGGATCGCTGGAGTCTGAGTTGCTACTCACCGACCACTGGTGGGCTTTCCTGTCCAGCGCAACACTGCCCTGCCACTGCCGCTGCTTTGCTGTGCCCAAGGGTCTCCAGGTACTCTGTGCTTATTGCATTACCCCTATTTTTTCCCCTGTAATCTGTTTCTTGTATTTCACCCTGTCTGAAGATTTCTGTCATATCAAATCTGTGTGTGCCCTATGCCACCATCTTGCCTCCCACTAATATTGACTTTTAAATTAACGTAAAAAATACAGTGGCAGAGAGATAGAGAGAGAGAGAGAGAGAATATGTTTTCAAACTACTGATTAACTCCAGACTCCTGCAAGTGTCAAGGCTGGGTAAGATGGACGTCAGGAAGCTAGAACCCAGGTCAGTCTTCCACAATGTAGCATGATGCCAGTAACTTCAGTCATTATCTCTGCATTAGCAAGAATCTGGATTGGAAGTAACATAGTCTAGAGCTGAACTGTTGTCATGATTCATTCTATGAAACAGTTCCATAGACTCAGAGATTTCCTTTTCCCCTTCACCAAGTCCCCTCCCCCACACTAAGTTCCCCTATGTTGTTAAAATAGTATAGAGCTCCAAAAACAATTATACTTCAATCATTCTGCTATCTTAAATAGCTTAATGTATCCCAATGTTGTAGGTGTGGAGAATGGCAACGACTACAATACCCTGTCGTTAAAATACATTTAGCAGCTTCATTAGGAGTCTAATTTTGATTTGGAAGTAGAGATTGTATCTTCACATCTGCATTGTATCTTCAGATCTCAATTATCCAGATCAAAGTCTCTATTATAGAGTTCCCTTAGATGACTTTATGTGCATGCATGTTTAACCATATGCATTTTTAAATTGATTCTCTAATTATGTACATTATTAATGCGATTTTTAAAATTGCAGCTCTGTCAATTAATTATAAGTCAACTTTGGAGTGGAAATTGATGCTATGGTATAGAATTAGCATTCACATTCCAAGTGAGTTGGTTAGGGTTGTATTCAGTTTTGCCCATTTGAAAAGGAAAACCTGGGCCCGGTGCGGTGGCGCAAGTGGTTAAAGGTCCTCACCTTGCACGCCCAGGATCCCATATTGGCGAAAGTTCTAATCCCGGCAGCCCCTCTTCCCTTCCGGCCCCCCGCTTGTGGCCTGGGAAAGCAGTAGAGGACTACCCAAAGCTTTGGGACCCTGCACCCCCGTGGGAGACCCGGAAGAGGCTCCTGGTTTCGAATCGGCAAGGCATGGGCCATTGCGCTCACTTGGGGAGTGAATCATTGGACGAAAGATCTTCCTCTCTGTCTCTCCTCTCTGTATATCCGCCTTTCCAATAAAAATAAAATAAAATAAAATAAAATAAAATAAAATAAAATAAAAAAAGAAAAGGAAAACCAAACTAGACCACAACATGATAGAAAAAAAAAGCAAAACAACATAAACAAAATAGAATTTATCAGAAACAATAAATGTATCACTTAGAGCCTAAGTGAAGGTTAACTTCATCTTGATTTGCCTTTGAGAGAATCTTATTTCTGCTTTTAATTGTTCAAAGAAAATCAAAAGAATGGAATACTTCATTTACAAAGAAAAGCAGGTTTAGGCGTTAAAAAAATAAGCACATATTAATTTTGTATCACCCAAACCTTTGATTGCTTTTCCTAATCCCCAAGTCACTACAATTCCATCACTTTTATGTACACAGTTTAATACAATTAGTCCACAGAAGATGAATTCAGTCTCATTATAAACACAGTAGTGAGTAAGAATATATCCATTCTGCAAGGATCTGTTTATTTTACAACTAGCAACGAAAGCTCACTACAGAGCTAGTTCTTTTTCAGTTTGGAAAGTCACTTCCCCAAAGACATATTTTATACCAGCTAGGGAATCTTTTAAATTACTTGTTGAAATTAAATGCTTCTGTTGGCAAGGATTTGATTTTACCATCCCTTTGTCCTAGGAGCTAAAAATTAAAAAGACAAAAATGAGTGTGAATTAACGAACTTGTCACATACGTGATGCTCTATTGTTTCTTTCCATTCTAGTTTTTACGTCTTTAAAGCAGTTCATCATTATTTTGAAGAATTCCCAAGTTTTGAATCAAACCATTGCTTAATAGGGAATAATTTGAGTATAGTTATAGATATAGAAATAAAACTCTTAAGTCGAACAAGCACAATTGGATGAATATGTATTCAACATGACTTATACTAATTAATTACCTACTATTAACTTGGAAAAGCTTTTTATTATTTCTTTTTATAATTTCTAATTTTTTATTGGACAATCTTCAAAGTCTAATTTTAATCATTAGGAAAAATAATGGTAAAAATAAAAATTGTTTTTTTTTTGTTTTAGTTATTTTTTTAAATACCATAAAAGTTTCTTTACCTAGCAGATTTTCTTTCATTTTTATATTGTTTTGGCTTGCTGTTATAATTTAATAATGAGGCTATTTGTCATTTAACCCTGAAGAATGCAATAACCCTTACATAAAATATTGCTCAAATTCTTTATCACCTATGGCTTTATATTTGCTAAAATATTACCTGATTTTCATTTCTCTATATTCAAATTCTGTATTATCTTGCCCAAGGATGCTTATGATCCACTTCAGTATGTTATGATCTTGTTTATCCTTCATATCCTTAAGCTTTTATAAATAAGCATACCTTTTAATGGAGATGCTAGCAAGTATCCATACATATGTATTATATATAATGTATGTAACATATATAATGTATATGTAATATATAATGCATATGTAATATATCATATATAGTTATATATTATATAGATATATGCAATATCTATATAATACATGTAATATATAGATATGCGATATATAATATCTATATAATATATATAATGCTTTATTCCCAAAGCAGTAAAATCCTCCTTTGCCTTGAAATAAACTGAATGTTTATGTAGACTTTATTGAGCTCAGATATCTTTAGTAAAAATGGTAAATCCTAATCTCTTCCAAGATAAGCTAAATGATTCTGAAATGGCATGCAGATTTCAAGTAGTTATTTAATTGTATGTCCTATTCTAGATTTACATAACTGCTTTCTTCTCATCTTTTTTAGTTCACAATCCAGGACTCTCTTCTCCATTTTAAACTTCCACAGAATTTACTGCTCCGTGCGGTGTTCCCCATGAGACCTCTACTAATTTGTTCATTTTGAAAATGTCATAAATATTTAAGTAGTCCAACCCAGTGGTGAAATCTTATTAATTCCCTGACTAGTCTTCTCTGTATTTATCTGCCTAATCAATATATTTTATTCTTGAAAATTTCTCTTTCTTTGACTTCAGACACACCATGCCCACACAATATATCAGTTTCCTCTTATCTCACAGTCAACTGGGAAGTTCTAGGTAGCAGGGCCTAATAAGGGATTGAGTTGGACCATTCATGAGACAACTGGCAGAAAGCTTCCCTGTGACGTCCAGGAATCAGAACTGATAGAAGATTGTGAAGCAACTGACACTGTTATAAAGTAAAGAACCTTCTTAAAGAAGAAAAATTCATTTGCCATGGACAGAAATGGGCATTTAAAATAACTGTAACAATTGCTAAGAATAGTCATAGAAGATGTTTGATGCTGGGTTTTCAAGTGCAAAAGAAAGGAGTTTAAAAGCGAAGCACCTGCTAATCCTCAAAAATGTAAGCAAAGTGTGAAAACCTGATAATCACACTGGAAACTAATTGACAAGTTCAAAGTCACAAGAGGGCTGAAACATTGAGGATCAAGAACTGGGCTTAATTGGAAAATAATAAAAATCATAATGAAAATGATGCAGAACAAGGAAAATGCTTTAAATGCAGAATTATTGTTGATTTTTCCCACCAGACTACTGCTGTTTTGCTCCTCAGTATGTCCTCATGTCTATTGGAATCCCATAAAAATCAACAATATCTGATAAATATCATAAAAGGGAGTATCTGATTTCCAAAACATATTGAATTATGAAATTTGACAATTCTGTGCGAAACTAGGATGCCTGATGTAAGGCAATATTTATGCAAAATACAACACATGGCACTTGTATATCTATATAATGCTATTCTCATAGATGAATTCCCTAATTGAGAATAACATAACGGGACAGGAAGATTCGCTGAAGTAGATGGTTCTATTCCCAAATAATAGGATAACTTTCAATGAAACAAATATACCCTGCCATTATGATACTAGAGTTTCTATCTTTGTATAAAGCAATGATGTCATTATGAAGCAAAATGTTAAACTTGTAACAGTTATTAAAGGACTACACTACTGCAATAATATTGGGAGAAATTATTGCAAGGAAAGCTGGAGAGAAGCTGGATAGAATGGGGGGAATGTCCTATAACCTACAAAAATGTCTATAGGACACAGTCAGTGTAAGTAAATCCCTCCAAGTGAAAAGCCACAACAAAATCAGCAACAGGAAGACAAACAGGAGTACAATGCCATGAAATTAAACAATATGCCACTGGATATGATAGTATCCATTATACGGTTACACGTACCCACTCAAATGAGGATCCATAAAACAAAATCAAAAGCAGGAAGGAAAACAATTATAACATCATGACGTTAATAACATGCTGCTAAATGACTAATGTGTGGTTGAAGAAATGAAAATCAAGAACCTTCTTGAAGAAAACAATGCTCCTGTATGATCTATGATACATTGAATTTAACAGGGAAAAACGTGTTTTGAAGAAATGAAATTAAAAGCAAAAACATCAAAATCCGTGAGATATAGTTTCTATTTATATTTGCTGGTGAGATGTATCTCTTCTAGGCAACAAATAAATGGATTTTGTGTTTTTAATTCATTCTACTAATCCATGACATATGCGTGATGAGTTTAAGCCATTTACATTCAGGGTTAATATGGTTAGGTGGTAACTTATTCCTGTCATTTTTCTAAAATGCTTGTTGATATTGCATAAAATTAGGAATGGGTTGGTCACATTATTTTGACAGTGAAAGTAATGAAACTTAAGCTTAACTACTTAAGAACCTTAAAAGAGTTCATTTGCAGTCCATCACTGATTTGAATGTCGAGCTGCATGCTGCTGCATTGTATCTTAACATCTGACAATAGGATGCTGGACTATGTGGCATGGTCAGTAACAGCAATGCCAGGACACATTTAAATAATTGACTGATGTACATATGACTGCTTACAAAGGACTATAGTATTGTACTAATATAGGGAAAATTAGTTAGAGGTTGGGAATTTGGGGAGGGGGTAGGGAAATGCCATACCCTATGCAATTGTACCATAAAATTAAAAATAATAATAATAAAAATTAGAAAACTCCACACAATGATCAATTTGAATCCAAATCCGTTTTGCATTAAACCAGATC
The DNA here is from genome assembly GCF_017591425.1 of Ochotona curzoniae. NCBI lineage: Eukaryota > Metazoa > Chordata > Mammalia > Lagomorpha > Ochotonidae > Ochotona > Ochotona curzoniae. The sequence continues at coordinate 32,611,097 of NW_024466502.1, read as the reverse complement.
ATGTATTTATTCTTTCTTAATAATAAGGGATTCTCTTCTTGTCCTTTGCTTTTTTTTCTTATGAAATATACTTGGAAGTGTTTCTGAGACACTCATTTTATTTTGCACAGTTTCCTTTTCTCACACAAAATCTACCAACAAGCATTTTGTTATATGTGAAGATAATATCACTACTGCTACTCACTGACTCTGATTTTTTCATAGATTATTTACTTTTTTATGATAGTTTCCTTATGTAGAACAGGGAGAATATGAAGTAACTTCACAGCCTGGTGATTTCATGATGGAAAGATTATATGCTTAGCTGTCAGAAAGGAAGTCCAAATTGCCATTATTATTATTATTACTATTATTATTATTATTATCTTAAACTTAGATAAGCCAAAAAAAGGCTGAAAAAATGACGATAAACACATATGACACCTTAACATCACAAAAATCATGATACTGAGTGGTGAATTCTGAGTCAGAACCTATGGCTTATTTATATTGAACAGAAATGGTAAAAAACAAGTAGTCAAGAAATATTTACTATGCTCTCTTCCTGCCAGATATTGTGTCTCACACATGGCTTTTTGGCACACTTCTGGGTTCCTTATCTTACTTGTGTCTCAAATGAAGCCATGTATTCAGATTTTAAAATGTGCCTTTTTACACGCCCTCCCCTTGGGTTAATTCCTAGCATTTGATCGTGGCTGATTTTCTTGGCTTCCTTATACTTTACACCCGCCCAAATACAGAGACATCATTATAGATACAGCCTGGTTTTATTTTTCTTTTTACCTTTTTTATTCAGGGGCCTGGAACCAGAATTTGTGTGTGTTTCCAAATCTGTATGCTTTATGTAAGCATACTATCACATTGTAGTTGAACATTCCTGCTCCCTTGCTGTGTTAGAGCTGGGGTTGAATTATTGGCAAGCCTTAACAGAAACAACCTTTAACAGTTTGTATCCACTGTTAAGTTCAGGGAGGATTTAGAGTGGTTGTGTGTGATTTTTTTGGGCTGGAATTTAGCCAAGAGACTATTATTTTTATAGTTGTACTGAGGAATTCTTCAGCACAGCTTTCAGCCTTAAAAATAGAGATAGGAACTCATTTAACAGCATCCCCCGGATCTTGATTCCAACCAAGAGAAAGTTGGGACTTTGGAAAACTATTTATGAGTGAGCTCTCCTGAATTACTGATCCGACTTACTGTAGTAACTGATGTTCCCTTAGAGGTTTCCCATCTACTCAATTCACTCAGCCAAGTTTATGAGATGTGACAGGTTTGTAGTGCAAGGAGATGACTGCTATTTATATAGTAGAGAGTAAAACGACTATAAACTTACAGAAAGTTTTGAAAAGATACTTTCTTCTTATGTAATTTCCTGTGGTTATTTTATGTGATGTATTCCCAACTCTCCTCACTCTGACTGTAAAATTTATTTGCATTAACGAAATTATTTTTAAATTATTTGGAAACTGGTACATTTTAAAAAATAAGAAATGAACTATCTTGGTTCAAACTACCCTAAATGGTGTCTTCCATCACTTCCTATGAATGGAAATGTGTTTTTATAAACAAAATAGTATTGATAAAATTCATATGTTTTTCCTTGTGCTCTATTTATTGGAATAGTTGACTTCAGTTGAGAAAAAAAGTGTTTTTGCCTCAATGTATACAACAAAGAATCAAGTTATCTTTATCATTATCAGCTATCTATTTTTTTACAGTCTGAAATTTGTTAGTAACAAACATTTAAAAGCATAATCTGGATAGCATTTTTAAAAATTTTAAAGTTATTTGGCTTATATAGGGTGAACTGTTTTCATGTATTTCACAATACAAATTTAGGAGCTAAATGCTTCCCACTCTCTCACTCCTACCTGTTTTTTCTTCATTCTCCTCCTATATTTTACAAGGCATGGTTGTTGTAACGGTACTGATATCTATATCAGATATTATGTGACTTAATGAAACGCATATTTTTTCTGAATTAATATTAGTAATATTGTGAATTAATTCCAATGGCATTCCACTTCATTTCAGTCTTAAACAGTACATGAAAGTTTTCAAAAGAAGTCACATGGTTTTTGCTTTATTTTTGAAAACATGTAACCTCAAGTAATAGAAACCTGGTGACATGTGGCAAGTTTCAGCCATCATAACAAAAAGGTAATACAAACCCTTTCAGTTCCAATCACACAGAGAGCTTGATGATAACTGAATGAAGTACAAGCGAATATTAGATGTACCTTAAATTTTAAAGGAGGCACTGGAATATTCACAGAAATAAAGGGATTTATGGAGTGTTTGGCCATGGAGACGGCTTGAGATTTATACTTTGCTATGAAATTCTATGTGGACAGTCTTTTTCACTGACATACTTCAAAGTCGTTTTTTCTGGGTCAGTTCAGTGGTGTAGCATGCTAATCTTCCGCTTGTTAACGACCACATATCTTGTGGCTGCTGGTTCATTTCCTGGCTGCTCAGCTTAGGATACTGTTCCCTGCTTTTGTCCTAGGAAATCAGTGGCAGATGATCCAAGTGCTTGGGAATTGGCACCCATATGGGAGACCAGGAAGAATTTCCTGGCTACCAGCTTCAGCTAAGTTCAACTCCGGCCAGTGAGGCCTTTTGTAGTGTGAATCAGCAGATAGAAAATGCCTCTCTGTCTCTTATCCTTTCTCTATAAAATCTGCCTTTCAAATAAAAATAGATCTTTAGAACAATTTGAAAAATAAAGATGGTGTTTCAATCTGTTTTGGCAGTTACTATTTATGAAAAGCCAAAGACATAGGGTTTGTGATTGTCCTAGCTGAAGTGCAATACTTCTTTCATTTTTGTTTCAAGGTTGTTTGACTTTCTGTCCATTTTCTTTCTTTGTATTCATCTTAGTCACTGGCCTTTGGAATTTTTGCAACGGTAAATTTAAGTCTTTTACCAAATATGGAAAGTTTTTATTCTTTATTATTTTTGTTTAAAAGATGCATTTATTATTATTATTATTAATTTAATTGAAGTACAAAGTTACTGAGAGAAAGTGAGAAAGGTGGAGGAGAGAGAGAGAATGAGAATATGAATGTTGCTTGCATTGGTTCTCTCCCCAAATAGCCACACTGGCCAGGGTTGGGCCATTGTGAAGTTCTGAGCTAGAATTTCTTCCAGGTCTTCCACGAGAATGCAGCCAGCCAAGCATTCACACCATTCATTACTGCTTTCCCAGGCACATTAGCATGGAGCTGGATCTGAAGTGGAGCAGCTAGTAATTAACCTGAGGTCAAAATGAGATGCCAGTGTCACAGTTGTTAGCTCACTGCACTATGTCACAGCACACACAATGTATACTTTAATTCTTAGCATATTTTATTAGTAACATGTTCCTCTTCTGTCTTTCTGAAATGTTAATGAAATGTATGTGGCAATTGACTGTTGTACTCATGAGATGCTAGTATTTTTAGATTAAATATTCTTCTAATATCTGTTAAATTATACTTATATCCATTTGTTAATGATAAGTATACGCACTATATAACTTGTTCAACATAACATCACTAGGAATTGGTAAGGCTTAGAATAAATTTTAAATGCTATTTTGCAAAGCCTGTACTTGGTAATCTTCAGTGATTCATGACATATTTAACATTGTCAGTGTTTGGTTATAATCAACCTTCATTACTATTTTGAAAAACTGTATTGGATCTTCTCATCAAATTACATATTGATTTTCTAGTTCAGATTTTAGCTACTTCAAAAGCTCATTTCTCAATATAAAAGGCAGCAGGATAACATGCATGCTTTCCTTATGTCATGTGTATTATCCTTATTCATGGTTAAAATATTGTTTGTAATCAGGTTCAGAACTTTGAGTTTATATTTCTCTATATTAAATTTCTGTTCACAACTGTCAATAAAAGTTTACCTACAAAGTATACAGATAGGCAGCTTCACATTCAAACTCTGTGAAATTTTATTCAAAATGTCAGGATATATTATCAATTTTGAATTCTCACACTCTATTCCCTTATTTTCCTTCATCAAAACCCAGTATAATCTTTTTTCAATGGTAGCTGTTATTACAGCAGAGATTATTTTTAAAGGGCAAAAGAAACTTCTACTGACTCACGGAACCAGAAAACATGAAAGCATTGTACTTAAAATATTGAAATTCCAAATGTGATAAAATAGCTAGAATGCTTTTCTAAAATGACTAAAATATACAAAAAATAATATGTAATGCTGTAGCAATTAAAAAATAATGCATTAGTGAAATATTAAACCATTTTCTATAAAGCTTTCTTCTGCCACTTTGAATCAACAGAACTTAGAAAATGTATTCTCTTTGCCATCTCATGTATAGCTTAATTTCTATCAAAACTTGAAAAATACACTCTAAATGAAACCAATAAAGCTCATTATTTTTCATAGAATATTTACTTCCCAGTACTGGTGATATTGAAACATTTTGGGGAAGCGATGTTGACAATTTTTAAAAATTTTATCATTAAAGATGTTAAAATTCAAGGGCAGTTTTTTAAAGATTTATTTATTTTTATTGGGAAAGGTGGATATAAAGAGAGGAGGAGAGGCAGAGAGGAAGATCTTCCAGCAGATGGTTTACTCCCCAAGTGATCACAACAACCAGTGCTGCGCCAATCTGAAGTTAGGAGCCAGGAGCTCTTTTGAGTCTCCCACATGGGTGTAGGGTCCCAAGGCTTTGGGCAGTCCTTGACTGCTTTCCCAGGCCACAAGCAGGGAGCTGGAAGGGAAGCGGGGCCGCCGTGTTTAGAACTAGCACTCATATGGGATCCTGGCCCATATGGGATCTGGGCGTGTGCAAGGCGAGGACTTTAACCACTGCACTATAGCACTGGGCCCTCAAGAACAGATTTATTGTCAAGAAACTCCATGTTCTATCTTAAATGATATTCATTTTGCACTGTGCGTGATCATGAGCCACACTGATTAGTATCAAATTGTCAGCAGTGTGCTTCACAATTCTTAATGTCCTGCAACTCTATAATTTATCTACTGTTTTCTAAATTTTTGTCTCTTCTTCTGCAGCCTTCTCCTAATTTCTATCAAATGAATGCCACTTTTACAGGTAACTTAATATCTATAGCAGGTTAAAACTTTTTATACTGTCTTTTAGCAAGCTATGCCTTGTTGTTTACTAAGTTTATTAACTTAGTTCATTTCATAAAGTAGTGTTTCATAAGAAGCTTGTACAATGAATTAATGTGAAACATTCGTTTATTTTAATTTATTTTAAACAAATCCTTTGTTTCAAGCACATGTTTTGCTCGTTTGTCTAAGGAAGAAAGAGAGACATACAGAATCAGACGTCTCTCCTCTTCCTGTTCACTCCCCTTTGCTAATTCCCACATGTTAATTAGGACTGGGCAAGTTTTTATACCAGGAGCCTGGCAGTTCATTCTGGGTCGCCCATGTGAGTGGCAAGACGCTAACTATTTGAGCCTTCCTTGATGCATCGCTCAGTACCCATCAGCAGGATATTGGAATAGAGAGTTCAGCTGGAACTCAAACCTAGACATTCTGAAATAAGCTGTGAGCAGCGTCCCAAACAATGCTTTATCTCTGGGCCAGCGTTTGCCTCTATCTACTTTAAGCCCCTATCTAAACCATTTTATACTTGATTACTGTGAAAAATCACATCAGCGGAAAGTGGCTAAATAGCATTTTTAATTTTAGGATTATTAACAGTCATACAAAATATGGACTTATTTCTGCAACTGTATTTGATATTTTAGCACATGTATCCATTTGAACTATCCAGGATTTTGGATGCTTGCACCAAAAACAAATGTCAAATATTGTAGAATATGACAGTTTATTTGCTTCTCCATTACTAATTGATGAATCACTTTTACATTATATGGTGAGAATTCGATTTGTATCTTACACCTTGTCCATTATTAGTAAACAATGATGGTTATGATTTACTTTGTGTTCATGAAGGCATAGAAAGTCAGGCCGGCGCAATAACATAGTGGCTAAAGTCCTCGCTTTGGACTCCCGGGATCGCATATGGGTGCCGGTTCTAATCCCTGCGGCCCCACTTTCCATCCAGCTCCCTGCTTGTGACCTTGGAAAGCAGTACAGGATGGCCCAAAGCTTGGGACCCTGCACGCAAGTGGTAGACCTAGATGAAATTCTGGCTCCTGGCTTTGGATCAATTCAGTTGGTCACTTGGGGCATGAAACATCAGATGAAAGATCTTCCTCTCTGTCTCTCTTCCTCTCTGTATATCCATCTTTCCAATAAAAATAAATAAATCTTAAAGAAGGTAAAAGACATAGAAAGTCTTGGGGCCACATTCTGTGATAGCTCTGGTATGGACTTATCTGCCACAAACCCAGCTTCCTTCCAATGTGCCTAGGAAGGCAATGGAAGATGTAAGAAGTACTTGCACTCCTGCCACCCACTTGAGAGTCACAAATAATGTCCCTAGTTCCTGGCTTTGTTCTGGCCCAACCCTGACTGTTGCAATCATTTCAGGAGTGAACTGATTAATGGAATATTTGTATCTCTTTGTGTAGCCCTGCCACCTCTCTATTTCTCTCAACCTCTATCTCTGTCTTCCAACTAAAAATAAACAAATAAACAATTATATCTTAGAGAAGGTTAAATAGAAATACTTCAACTATTTAGATTTTAGTTTTTATCTACAGCCATAGACTCCTTTCCCAGTATGGTGTGTGTATTATTTCTGTAGCATAATCCTTCAACAACAGTCACAAGTTCAACATTTGTCATTCATATGTATCATGGCATTTTATGTATTGGGGATGTTGGAAAATCTAGTACTGTACTGCCAACGTACATAAAATAGTTTCATTTGGACTCATGATTTTATTTGAGAGTAGAGATCCATACTGCAAAATATCTTCACTTCTCAATATGCTAGTTTGCATCATACATTACATCTTTAAGAATGAAACTGTGGTGATCATAATACAATCCAATACTCTAACTTCAATTTTAATAACTTTTTACAGACATTCCTTCTGTCATTAAAATAGCAAATACATGTGCAGATGCATTCAAAAGATTTTGCACTGATTCATAATTTGACTATAATAAAACTAAAAAAAAAATCGAAGTGACTATTCTGCATTGTTTGTGAATATGATTTGACAATTGCCCACATAAGAATGCATATGATTATCTCTCAGCAAATATAACTGATAGCAATCAATCAGCAGTTTCCTTACAAAAATTATGAAAACTGCATATTCTCTGTAGTTCATTTTTAGTGAATTGCAAGAACATATTTACTGAATGAAGGGACACAGAAGTCAGAAATCAAAGTACAGTGCATGCTTTGTGTAAAAATCTCAAACACAAAGTACATATTGAATCTCAATTGTTGTTGTTTTAATAGCAATTGTCATTGTAGTTTTCCTGCACAGATGAAAAGAGAACAAAATAATACTAGGGGGGAAATGAATGCAAGTTTTATGTCAATCTTTAAATGCAATGAAATGTACTGAGCGTATATTTTTAAAAGGCACAGACATTTTCATTGAGGCACTTGAAACAGAGTTAAAATAAACTGATCATTCAATATATTCATTATCAGCAATAACTTACTTTCTGTCCTCAAAGCACAAAAAATAGAACTACATTCATTTACAATATCTTAATTCAATTTTGGTAATCTAAAGTCTATGATACTACAGAATTGAGTCTGGAGCAATAATTTAAATTAATGATGACATTCCTAGAATATTAACGTCCTCTGTTATTTTTTTCTGTGCAGATGTTTTGATTGTAATTTAAATCTTGTAGTTTCAGAAAAATATGGATTTATCTCTAATGTGGAATTAGAAACCACTCTGAAATTTGATTTTAGACACCTTTTTTCTGCCCAGGAGAGAAAGAAAAAATAGTTCATATAGGATTAGACTCTTAACTGAGTACAGTGGTGTGTTATTCACTAATTCCTAACTTCAAGGATGGAACACTAGGATTCTTCTGTGTATTGAACCTGCATTCCTATCAGTAAGTAATGGCATTGTAATTACTTCAAGTTTTAGATCAATCGCTTCTCTGCTGTCTCTTGATAGTGCAAAGCATATTGGACACATTGATTCTTCCCATTTAATTCTTATCTGTCTTTTGTAGATTCCTTGATTCTATTCATTCTTCACTAAAACACATTTCAAAATATGTTTGCATTCTTCCTAAATTCCTTTATTATGTTTTATATTATCTAGGATATTGTTCACAATCAACAAATAGCTTCGTAATGTGCACAAGGGAATAATATAGTGTGATATATGTGATTTGGGGTGCTCTCTTCTGTTATACAATATATGTACTGTTTTTAAGATGGCCTTTCAGGCAAGGAGTGATTAAGCAGTGATGTGGCTAAGCAATGCTATTGTAATATCATAGTGGAAATCAAGGGAGGGAAAGGGAAATTAGGGTGGGAAGCAGAGGAAGCCCCTTAGCTATGGAACTGTATCATAAAAATAATAAATATAAATAAGTAACTTTTTCTCCTAAGAAACATGCAGGTAACTGATAACTTTATTCATGGTTGCTTGACTGGAGAAATTAAACAATAAATTTGTCAAACAACACTGACTGCCTAATGGTATTTAAAGTTCCTGTTAAAGTAATTTCAATATTAAGCAATTATTTACACTGTTTTCATGTCTTATATTTTGATCTTTTTGATTGGGTGTATTTCAGCATTCTATATATGGAGGCCAAGAGAAGTATGACTTCCATGATATATTTTGATAGAAGATTTCATTTCCATAGTAACCATGAAGAGTAATTATTGGCATTAATTGTTGCAACTATTACCAAGTATTTAAATATTTTTTCAACAAGTGATTATTTGGGAGAGCTTGGGCCATTTAGGTAACTTCTCTGTACAATAGTCACATTTGTATAAATGAGCATAAAATGAATAAGAGTAATAATACAAGAAGTATAAGATGTCTGTAAAATTAATTTGTAACAATTGTCATTTAGCAGTGACAAATTACTTATCTTTAATGAGCACACTATATTTAAAAGACATTCAGGTAGAGTTTTTTAGTAAATATGAGAGGTGGTTATTTGAACTTTATCAATCAAAATGTTTATCAGTTATATTAATTACACACAATAACTAAAAATGTTTTTTTTTTTCCTTACTGGGCTCTTTTAATAGGTTTTGCTGGATCCATTTTCAGAAATATTTGCAGAAGTTATTGTAAAAGGTAACCTACATTGGAATTTGTTTCAATATTAAATTTATTACTTTGTGTTTTTTATTTTTTAAAGAAACAATACGAAGAGGAAACACATACACAAAAATAATCTCAAAAATAATGCACAAAATCAAAGCTGTTGGTAGCTCCAATAAATGGCATGCAGTAGATACCGTCATTGATCATCTTTTTAATTGTTTTGTGTAAGTGTACGATTTTTCTTCTGGATTTACTTAAGATATGTCTATTAAGTACAAACATCGTGTGCTTTAATATTTACAAAACCAAAGGAGCTACACAATCCTGACACTTCCCTGTTCTGTAACAAGGGAATCTACTTCACATCTGGTTCTCTGACTGTGATTTGCTCTACTTATTGCTTTGGTAGTCAATTTCTGTGGTTGAAACAGATTCATATCATGAAACTCAACTGTCAAATCCAGCTGTCTCATACAGCTTCATGTACTTTGAATCATTTGTTTATTCATATTTTATGGCGTAATTAGACATATATTTTAGTGTGTGCTCAGTTCTTTGTGATTCTCTGACCATTAACCTTCAATCTCTTTAATGCTAGATTCCTCTAGGGATCGCAAGAACCCTTTATTTCCCATCTGTGTTCCATATGGACGAATGAAATTTTATTCAAGGTATACTCCTGCATGAGAAGCACTGTTTATCTAGAAGTCAAAGAACTTAAAGCATGCAGGCATGGTAAGATAGCCTAGTGACTAAAATCCTTGCTTTGTTTGCACCTGGATCCTATATAGGTGCAGGTTCAAATCTCAGCCACCCTGCTTCCCATCCAGCTCCCTGTTTATGGCTTAGGAAAACAGTCTAGGACAGCTCAAACTTTGCGGCCATCCACCTGCGTGGGAGACCTGGAGGAGGCTCCGAGTTCCTGGCTTTGGATCAGCGCAGTTCTGACCATTCTTGTCACTTGGAGAGTGAATAAGCCGACACGATCTTCCTCTTTGTCTTTCCTCCTCTCTGTATATCTGACTTTCCAATTAAAATAGATAATCTCTGTTCCCACTGTCACTCATATACCCAATTAGTCCATTTATATATTACGTTTACCTTTACTCTGACAGATATCACACACAGGAATGAAACTAGCATGGGGGAATCATGTGCAAATAATGATGCAGCAAGGGGAGACTATTTCAAATAGTTTTTTTTATATTATCAAAATCAACAAAACATTGACATCTTTAAATAAAGTCATGCTACGAAGGTACTGAGTTGCACAATTTTATACTTCAAGAGCTTGAAAAGGTCATAACTGCCTCACTAGAAGTCTACACAAAGCAAGAAATAATTTACACTTGAAAAATTGAGTAGGCCTATTTGATCATAAATGTTGATAATCTCAGAAGTACATCCATTCATTATACTTATGCTTTGAAATGGTTATTAAAAACTTTAAGCTTTATTTTTGGACATGTTTAAAATATTTAGGTATATTTTAATTTCCAAGATTCTTATAAAATTCTTGTTCTGAGCCCTATCATCTTAACCTTTACCCTTCTAATACAAATGGTATTAACCTTTGTCTCTTTGAAATGTCACCCTAGATAAAAGGCTAATAGTTTATAAATATTCTCCCACAAAATTTCCATGTGGAGGCATTTATTTCTCAGATGTTAATTGAAAATAAACCTCAGTTTTGCATTTCATTACTAATCACAGAAGACTTAAGACTGTTAGAAAATCTTTCTGTGTTTTCAACATTTCACCATAAACTTCAATGTTAAAAATGTTTTTAATTAAAAAAGACTATTTCTATATTGTTTATTGTGAACTTATTCAACTGGCTGTGTTTAAAACAGCTTCCTAATACAATCATATTTGATATTAAAGTTGTAAAATATATATAAGTACATTTGAATGATTATTAATTATTTTGTTTGAATACTTTCTATAAGTGTAAAAGTTCAATTAAGTAATTATTTAATGTTAATAATAAGGTATTTTTCTACACCTACATTTTCATGTAATTGTAAACAACATTTAGTTTCTTGAGAGATACACATATTTTGTGTTAACCCTATCTAATCAAAACATAAAATGAGAAGAAATCATGCTTGTGTTAAAGACAGAATGTAATGCAAATTAGAATAAGTACTTTGCTCACGTATTAATGTGATAGAAGCCCTTTTGTTATCCAGTTAGAAAAATGTACCCCCTCCTGCCAAGTATTGCTAGTAAATCCTATTTCCCTAATGAAGTGTCTAATATTTTGCAATTTCTAGTCAAATAACAAGGTGATATAATTGTGTCAGAGTAAAAATAATGAAGCTGGATTAAATATCTCTCCTGGTTGGATTCTTTTATTCTTTTTCTTTGGTTTCAATTCCCAACAGCTAACCTTATTTTAAGGAGTTTTGCTCTTTAATGATATCTGCTTATGAAACTTAACTGTTGGGGCTCAGACTTCTACTATAAGTTTTTGAGCTGTATTGCTGCTTAGGGAATAGTGAGATATAGAAAATAATGAGACAAATTAATTTTCTTTTCCCAGAGGTACTATATTCCCCATAGCTATCACTCAGAAGACAACCTCTTTTCTGAAAGATTGATATAAAAATAATTTATGTCAGGCTAAGAGGCAGAGCAAATCTATCTGCCTGGAAAAGCACATAAATGCCTTTACAGAAAGAGTAGTAGCTTGTGGAGACAGAGCTTCTTGGTAATTAGGGGTGTTTATTATCCATGTCAGACTTTAACCATCAATTCTGGAGTTATATAATGAAAAGGACTTCAGCATTTAATATATAACTGTACTATCTAAGTACCTCTATAATTTAGCTTCAGATAATTCAACATGGGTAGAGTGGTAAGCTGGAATATTTTTTAATTTTATATGCAGAACTGATAATTAGGAAACGCTGAAAATGAAAGTCTTACCAAGTTGAAAGAAATAATGGGGTTTTAGACCTTAAAAAGTGCAAGTGACTTCAGTTAAGTCATTCTGTTGCTTGTAAGATATCTCACTAAACCACATTTTAATAAATCATTACCATTATGTTTTAATAAATTACAACATTTTGCGACTTAGCTTATAGAGTGTAAGCTCAAGTAAAGAGATGCATAAAACAATTATCCTAATGTAGTTTACAATGCTTATTTTAAATTTTCTTGAGGGTCAGGAAGAAGGAAAGACAGCTTTCACTGAGGAGACCTTTGTTGGGAATAACACTGCCAAATGGGAGTGCAGCCCAGATCTCCCATGTGAGTAAAAGAAATCCAGTTACGTGAGATATCAGAGTTGTCGCATACACTAACAAGGACCTGTGGCCGTGAATCAGAGATGAGCATTGAACACAGAAACTTTGTTATGAGACATGCACAAATTAACTGGGAGTTCAGATGTGTGCATCTAGTGATTGTGAATGGACTTGGGAAAGATCTCACAAAGGCTGGAGTCCACAACAACAACAAAAAAAAAAATGCCACCACTTGGAACAAATGAAAAAAAAAAACAAGCTTTTGTACATTTCTTAATCTCATTACTTTGCTTTTCCAATTGGAAGTTACTTCAAATAAAATATCTAGTCTCCAGCTGTGAGCAACAACCTAGGTCACATTGTATCTAATACACTGTTGGGAAATCAGCTAATAGCTGGCAGGTATCCAAGGCCTACTTAATGCCAAAACTGTGTTGACCATATCACTGTGTCAGCATAATCACCTAGCTAAGGTTATTTTTTTCCTAAAAATCTGTGTGTGTGTGTGTGTGTGTGTGTGTGTGTGTGTGTGTGTGTGTGTGTGTGTTAGTGTAGGGTGTTAGGTCCATGAACCTCAAGGACAGTGTGTCTGGTGGAGGCTGGTATATCAGGCCTGGTTTCTTAAGCCCACCTGTATGGTGGGTGCCAAGTCCATGAGCCCCAGGGTTGGACAGTCCAGCAGGACCTAGGTTGCTTGGGCTGGTCAGGTCTTTGAGCCAACAAGGTGAATGGCCCAGTGGGACAATGGGTCAGGTGGCCTGGAGTGACAATAGTGCCCATTGTCTGGCAGCGTGCCTTTGGGGGCTTAGTGTTGGGTTGCAGGGAATCCAGTGGATGGCACAGGTGGGGGCATGATGGGACATAAGGGCTCATGTCCAGGATTGGTGTTTTGACCACAGAGTGCATGTGTCAGAACTTGGCCTCCTCAGTGGAAATGATGGGACAGTGGATTGCAGGCCCAGATGCACTTGCAGAATAGGGCAGCACATTGGGACATGCCAAGGAAGGAGGGCAGAACAAATTGAACAACTGCTTCAAGCAAGTGATGACAGCGAATGTCTGGCCAAATGAAGACTCTGAGGTCCACTATGTCAGTCAATGGACAATGGAAGGATTTCCTCATTTTTGGATTGGCAAGATTAACAGCATATCAAAGCTATCAAAGTTGTCAATGCCAGTTAAGCAGAACATACTCCACATTGGGGACGCTGGGTTGATAACGGGCACTGAGGCAGTTGAGGGCTAGGTATGACTTCATTCCTTATCTTAACTCTTCTGCCAGTTACAGGAAGAAGAAAAAGAAAATTTGGAAACAACTTCATCAATTTTCTCAAAACCTTCCATCCTTATGACATGATCAACTATGTAAACATCATCAAAATTAATTTTTTTAAAATCTTGTATATTTGACAATATAAATATCACAGTGGTAATATGATTAGATGATTTGACAGTGATATGTTGTATGCAGTATACTTGATTTGTTTTCATGTACTAGCCAAAAGGGTTTTGTCTACCCCAATTTACTATATGCTTCCTTTGTGAATTACTAAAATACACACAATTGCTATACTAAGTCATTATTGACAGTCTGTATTTTTTCTTGAAAGAAGTAAATTTATTTTTATTCTAGATAGAAGAGAATGAAGGTCTCCTTGATTGTGAGTTTAGTGTAGCAATACTAATTTCACAATTATAATGTATTTACATGATACCATTTGCAACAAAATGGACCCAACTGAAGACCACTATGCTCAGAAAGAATGAATATCTAGATATACATATACGTACATAGTGTCATAAATGAACTCTATAATCGAGACTATAATTTTCACCAGATTAATAACATGTTCTCAGCTATGTGGTCATTTATAGCAATGATATCTCTATTGATATCCAAATTTTAGTCTTTGGTTCTGGAACAATAAATCAGTCTCATCATTCAATACATTCCTCATGGTGCTTCAAATGGTGATCCGAACTGGTAATTCAATATCAAATATTAAAGGGCCTGGCACTGTGGCATAGTGACTAAAGTCCTTGCCTCAGTCATGCCAAGATCCCATATGGGTGCTGGTTCTAATCCCAGCAGCCCTGCTTCCCATCCTGCTCCCTGCTTGTGGCCTGGGAATGCAGTGGAGGACAGCCCAACGCCTTGGGATTCTGCACCTGCCTGGGAGACCTGGAGGACATTTCTAGCTCCTGGATTTGGATCAACCCTGCTCAGGTCATTGTGATCACTTGGAGAATGAATGATCGGATGAAGGATCTTCTTCCCAGTTTCTCCTTCTCTCTGTGTATCTGACTGTCCAAATAAAATAAATAAATAAATATTTAAATTTTTTTAATAGTAAACTCCATTCCCTAATGCAGTAGTTTCCAGAGCATTTTTCCTATTTATCATTCTCAAATTCCTGAGCACTCCAAAGATGATGATAGGCGTGCTCTCCATGTGCCTTTGTTTTTTGTTGTTACTTTTGGGGGCATCCTCCACTGCTTTCTCCGGCCTCAAGCAGGGAGCTGGATGGGAAGCGGTGCTGCCAGGATTAGAACTGGCTCCCACATGGGATCCCTACATATGCAAAGTGAGGACATTAGCCACTACGCCACCATGTCAGGCCCGAGTAGTCTGTTATTCTTAACCATTGGTTTCACAAAAATGTAAAAGCCAAGAACCTATTATTCCATCTAGGAGGAGTTTCACATTTGTGGCTGGAGCTAGAACATCTGGTCCATATTCTGCCACCTTCACAGGCCCATTAGCAGGGCTGAATCCAAAGTGGAACAGACAGCACTCCAGCCTTCACCCCAGGAGATGACAGCATCACAGCCAGCGGCTTAAATCACTGAACCACAATGCCAGCTCTAGAACAATATTTTTTTAAAATATAACTCAATATTGGATTTAATGTATTGAAAATACACTAGATGAACACATGCACAAATGTCAGAGAAAGATATCAGGGAATAAGTGTGGTGGGGCAGATTAAGCCCTCTGCTTAGGAGGCCCAAAGCCACATTAGAGAGTATAGGTTTGCATTCTTCCTGCACATACAGCTTCTTCTTAATACATCCACAGGATGCAACAGATAATGAGCTGCTTTGTCTCTATCACCCATGTGACAGTGTAACTGTGGCTC
Source organism: Ochotona curzoniae (assembly GCF_017591425.1). Taxonomy (NCBI): domain Eukaryota; kingdom Metazoa; phylum Chordata; class Mammalia; order Lagomorpha; family Ochotonidae; genus Ochotona; species Ochotona curzoniae. The sequence goes on along the minus strand of NW_024466502.1, from coordinate 32,595,512 downwards.
TTTGTTTCATACTGGCGAAAGCCCTAACTGTTCTGGAACTTGGAGGAGTAAACCAAGGGATAATCTTGCTTTACCTTCCTCATATCCCCTGCTCCTTGCTCTTTCACTTTCTCTTACCCTGTCCTTTTAGTATAAACAGATCAACTTTTAAAAATTTTAAACAGGTTGGCAAAATTTAAGCCAACTTTCAAGTCATTATGGGCAAATAGACACAATGTTTTTAAGATTTATTTATTTTTATTGGAAAGACGGATATACAGAGAGGAGAGACAGAGAGGAAGATCCTCCAGCAGATGGTTCACTCCCCAAGTGGGCACAATGACTGGAGCTGAGCCAATATGAAGCCAAGAGGCAGGAGCTCTTCCAGGACTACCACTTGGGTGCAGGGTCCCAAGGCTTTGGGCTGTCCTGACGGCTTTCCCAGGCCACAAGCAGGGAGCTGGAAGGGAAGTGGGGCTGCCTGGATTAGAACTGGCACTGATATGGGATCCTGGCGCGTGCAAGGCAAGAATTTTTACCACTACGCTATCTCACCAGGCCCCAAACAGACACAATTTCAAGCCCTGGCTCCTTAGTCTCTTGCAAGCAGGGTCATTGTGCACATTTTGGGATGTAGCTCAAACATAGAATAAATAATCTGTTATGAATACTAGTACATATGTTTTTTGTCAATCAGAGATATTTGTAAAGTAGATAGCTCCATATTGAAGAAAGGAGAAAAATTAACATGAAAATCCTGCTGCTGCCCAGGAACAATGATGATTCCAAAGGTGAGCAATAGGGTTAAAATCAAAATGAGGAGACTGACAGGCAATGCCATCTAGTCAAGAGTAGCAATGTAAGTATTAAAGAGATATCAACAGCAATATTTAATTAGATTCAAAGTAATCAAGAAAAGTGTGCATGTGTTTCTATTATTATTCTGAATCAAGAAGTGAAAATATATACAGAATATATGCTATTGTATAAAAATAGCTCACTATAATATGTATCCAATAATGTGGATTGTAAATGTTGTATAATTGATATATTTTATGTAATTTGGAATTTTAATGTATAAATCTATTCTATAAATATAATTTTATTTTTCTTTTTTTCTCCTCATGTGAGAAAAGGGTTGACACACGAAACTTGTTAGAAGTTAAACAAGAACAGGTCGAAGCTGACTGTTAATTAATAGTTTGGTGCTGGAAATCCTCAAAACAATTTCAGTAGTAGCAATAGCAGATTAGTTTATTTTTTTTTTTCTTTCAGAAAAGACATCATTTACAATGTGCTTGAAAGAATTTCTCTGTTTTCTGATACCAGACAGTAAACCATTTAGCAAATCTGACCCTCACTCATTTGGTGTCAATAAAGATACTCCGTCTCTAAAAGGACTCATCAAGAAGATTAAAGACTTGAAAAACACTCAATTGCCTACCAAGGAAATGCTATGTTCTTGAAGCAAAAAGCAAGATGATAGTGTGGTTTTACTGACTTCAACTTTCATGTTGATCAAAGTGAGATTCCTGTAAAACATGTACACATTTTTAGTAATGCAAATAGTAGATGTATATGTAGTGATGGTAGCAACAGAAATAAGAGAGGCTAACCCTAACACATGTAGAGTCACAACATTGCCAGGAAGGGCACCCTGTTGACCAAACTTACAGGAAAAGCATGAGCTGAAAAAAATGCCATTGAAAATTTTAAAAAATGAACATAAGTGAAACATTTTAAAAACTAATAATTACATAACTCCAAAAGACAGTACAGTTTCCCAAAGTTAAATGTAAAAGAATGTGTATATTCATTTAAGGGACAGAGCTACAGAAAGGGAGCCAGAGGGAGCTCTCTCCAAAGCTCTCAATTGCTGAAGCAACAGCTGGGAGTCAATCAGTGGAAATCTCAAGAAAGTTAGCAGGACTCCATTTCTTGAGTCCTCGTTGCTGCTGCCTCCACTTTACGTGAGTGAGGAAACAGGAGGAATAGTTGTAAAGTGCAGGTACTCCAGTGCAGGATGCAAAGAGAAATTCAGAGATATTTCAAAGTCTCATTTTTAAATCTGTAAAGTATAGCTTTAAAAAGTAAAAAATCTATTGTGTGATACTTAGGTTAGTCTCCTCAGGTGTCTTTAAATTATAGTCCTACTCTTTTGGTATTGGTATGACGATTGCTTTTAACAATGAAAACCTATTTCTGTATACATAAAAGTTAGAAACTAATAAAATGAATAAGTTCATAGTACAGACGTCAAACACTGATTTATAAAGTGATTCAAAGTTAATACATAATTGTACATGTTTTAGTATTTAGATATTCAACATTATATTGAATCCTGAATATAGGGGTTATATTTATAAAGGTTAAGACAATTAAGTTTGTGGTTGTAGGATAAAGACTTACAAGGTCTTAAACATTTTCCCATTTATATTTGTGGTAGAAAAATATTTTCTTGGCATTTATTTTTAAAATGTTGCTAATAGGGCTTAGCGTGGTGGTATAGCAAGCCAATCCTCAGACTGAATTGCAGGAAAACTATGTGGGAAATGGCTCATTTCCCAGTTACTCCTCTTCCAATCCAATTTCCTACTTGGAGCCTAGAAAGAGAATTATCCAAGGCCACAAAGGATTATTTGCACAGGAGACCTGGAAGAAAAACATAGCCCTGTCTCCTGACTTCAAATCAGCCTATTTGAGGAATGGATCAATGGATGGAAGATTCTTTCTCTCTGTTTCTCTGTCCCCCAAATAAAAATAAAATAAAACTGAAAAAGAACCAAGCCGATATTTCAGTAATTAACAGTATGGTATATTTAGCTTGTTATTATTAAAGCCTAATACTAAAAATGGGGAAGGGGTGGAAGCAATTTAACAAGCAAAAAAAAAAATTAATAAGGATGCAATAGAATGCTATCTCAAATCTCAGATGGAATTCCTAGAAATGAGAAGCTTAGGGAAATTAAGGTATTATATAATTAGAATAGAACAGAGACAAGTCATATATAGCAAGAATACCTATCAACACTTGTTTTAACTGCTGTCAAAATAAAGAAGTGTGACAAAGAATAAATCTGGTATTTCCTAGATTTATCATTCATGAATTAGGTATATGTTAAGAAGTGCTATTTTGAGAGATAAATAATGTGGCTAGGAAAGATATGGCATGGATCATTTTTCCCCATTGATTTACTCGCGAAGGAAAACATTTACTTTAACACATCAACTCAGTATATATTTTTACACAAATATTTAAAGTTAGTGCCTTGAATTTAAGTTTATTTTAGTTAAAATCATTGTAACAATAAACCTGTATAGGATTATTCAGAACCAGAAGACAAAGGAATAGACAATCAATCCTCTGGAGCATTTTATTTCAGAAGAAATAATTATTAGGAATGAGGTAAATGTATAATGTCTCTGAGTATGGGAGCAAGAGCTGATGAGGTGTGAAGTGTCAGAGAGAAGGAAGCAGCAAGGCTGCAGTGGGCATGTATCACAGAGACCCAGTGATGCTGGAAGTGAAGCTAACGAGTATCTATAGTCATTGTCTCAACACTAAGCAATCACACTTTCATTTTTTTCAATTTATAATTTAGAAGAATTTTCCTTGAATCGTATTATGTCCTATTGTAATTTCAAAAATGCAAAAGGTAGTTTATTTGCATCATATACTTGGTTATATATACTTTTCAAATGAATATCTGATATAATGCATTTCATGAATTACACATTTCTTTAAAGATAGGTATTTCAGTTTAGGTATAAAATAATAAGCGTGCATCAGTTTTAAATGTAGGCGACATGAAAGACCATGTGAGTTTACTGACATGCGAATGTGTCAGTCACACACTAATGAGAATGGACTCATGAATCTGCCAATGAAGGGCACTAGTCCCAATTAGCAAAGCAAGATGCTGCTCAGTTGTTCCAAACTGACATGCATCTTAGGATTGGGAAAGGTGAATCAACATTAACACTGATGGTGTCTGATATCCAGTGGAACTAAGAGGTTAGGAAATCTGAAAGAAACAAGAATGACACAAAACTTTTTTTTATACATATTAAATACATGAAGCTTTTCTTTCTCTCTTCATTGTGAAGAAATTTAAAGTACCAGCTGCCTTCATCCTGTTGCAGTTACCGCAATGCCTTATGTTACAGAAAGTAAACCCCAACGCATTTTAAAAAAATATTCTTTCATCATTTTCTTTAAGTTTGGAAAAAGCAGGCAATAGAATACATTAGTTCTTCATCATTGAAAATAGATTATTGAGTGTTCTTGCTTGTTCTTATCTATTATCAATGTTTACATAATATTTATAGTTTAATAAGTCCTTCTACAAAATATATACATTTCTTAAGACCTCTGAGATGAAATCCTCATTTTTTATTATTATTTAGTGTTCTCTTTAGTCTCGCAACAATTTTGACTTAAAATGATTTTTTTTCACATATAAGAATGGATACCTACCTTCTGAGACATGTTCATGGAATATTCTTTTCTACCAGTTTATGAATTATAAATCAAAAGGAGTATAAAATAAAAGCAAACCATATTTTATTTGCTGTGGAATAGATTAAAAAATTGATACAGAATCAGTTTAGCCAAGATTGAAATTTTTGAAAAATCATATTTACCAAAATGATAGTGAGAGGCAGAGAGATGGAGAGATGGGAAGAGATGGGGGAGGGAGGGAGGGAGGAAAAGAGGAAGGGAGGAAGGGAGAGAGAGAGAAAAGTTGAACCTCGTTCTTCTAGCTCTCCTCTCAAATGTCAACAGCAGAAAGGTCTGGGCCCTGCTGTCACTACCTGAAGTCAGGTAGCTGGGATAAGGTGACTTAGACATCACATGTTACTTTCCAGAGTGCTCTTTACCAGAAGAATGCATTAGAAGCAGAACTTCCAGGACTCAAGCAAGGCTTTCTGGAAATAGGATGTGGCCATTCCAAGTTGTGCCCTAACCACTGCACCAAATGTCCAAATATGGTGTATTTTATATTTTCTATCAATGTTGACATTTTTACATGACTCACACAATCTTTTTCTGACTACTTTTAGCACCTTTATGCTAGGTAATTTTTGTTAAAGATTTATTTTATTTTTATTACAAAGTCAGTCATACAGAGAGGAGCAGAGATAGAGAGCAAGATTTTCCATCCATTGATTCACTCCCCAAGTGACTGCAATGGTCAACGCCATACTGATTCGAAGTCAGGAGCCAGGAACCTCTTCCAGGTCTCCTACATGGGTGCAGGGTCCCAAAGTCCTGGGCCATTCTCTACTGCCTTCCCAGACCACAAGCAGGCAGATGGATGGGAAGTGGGTCTGCTGGGACCAGAACCAGCGCCCATATGGGAACCCGACATGTTCAAGGTGAGGACCCTAGCTGCTAGGCCATCGTGCTGGGCCCTATTAGGTATTTTAAAATTTATAGCAAGTTGATTGTATATTTCCTTTTTATCAGTGTAATATTCTAAAGTTGTGTTATGTTTTTTGCTTTGGAACTATTTTCCTGTTTCAGTTAAATATGTTTTGGAAAAACAAGAAGGCAGTAACATTTCTGTTTTCAGAGAAAAATAGATGCCTAATATAATTAAAGCAGCTCACAAATCAATGTGACCAGTGATTCAAACACAGTTAAATTTTCTTCCTATCTCTAGAATTTTCCTTTTTGAGTGGGTCCTGGTATTCTAAAATACGCTTGGATTTCATGGTGCTCTGAAAGTCATATAATGGATGCTATTCCATTGTAGTAGATTATTAAATTTCAGGTCAAAGCTTCACTTTTTTTTTAGGGAAATAGATGGTCTTCACTTGCTTACTCACTGTTGAAAGGGAAGAGGAGTTTGGGTAAAAAGTTGCCTTCTATCAGAAGCCATTATCACTGTTTTCACTGAACCCTTGGGGTCCACTGTATCCCAAGTATCTCCAGCATTTAGTATACAAGAAAGAAGCTGATTCTTTGTATGTTACTCAGTAGATCTGATATGTTGGACATAATATAAATTTACATTTCTGAGAACAGAAGATGAGATGTATTATTATTATTATTAATATGACTGAGTGCTATGCCTGAGGAAGAGACTATTGTTACTAAGAGCCCACACTGCCATCTTTGTTATCTTTGGCCTGTAGGTTTCTGTGTTAGGAACTATCTGTGATTTGATATAGATAACAGTTTGGTCCTTTCATATCCCAAAAAAGCTGTAGCACTTAATATTTGGATGATGAACTTCCCACTGCCCTCGGGAACTAAGAAGGATCCTTTTAACTCTGTCATGGTGTGGTAGAAGTGAGGGTTCTGGAGAAGGTGTGTCTCCTTCTGCCCTGATTTAATGGGGATGCTTTCATGCTCACTGAAAATATGGGAGGCTCTCAACCACTTTCTGGACTTCTTACAAAGGGGATTTTTTTTCAGCGTATTATGGTCTCATCAGTGTGTTCATGTGAACAATGAGGGTGCAAGGTTGGTTTTCCATTGCATTGTTGGCATCACCACCTAAGCGCTAAATTTCAAAGCCGATTGAAGTTTCTATTCCCTATGCTAGGTGCTATGGGGAAGTTTTCGACAGTTTATCTCAATTAATTTAACTTTCTTTGAAATAACACAGTATATTGCAGAACATAAAGAAGAAAAAAAAATCCTATGGCATGTTTCTTTCATACATTAAAATATCAAGCTAAATCACTGAAAGGACTGTGTATCAAATTAGTAGAATTATATAATATTGTATTTCCCCATTAAACTCATGAAGAATAATGTTAGGAAAATAAATCTTACTGCAGGTTCCAAAACCAAATATAGCTTTTTAGAATGACACTCTTATATTGTTTTCTCTTAAATAATATTTGACTCAATGTGTGCTCTTTAAGGAAAAAAAAATCCTTTAAAATGTGATTTTTAATTCAACAAATGGAATGCCAAACTAGTTGGCTCCTTAGAAATTTCTTTAAAGTAAAAAAGTCACTAATAGGAAACAGTAACTGTAATCACTTTCAGGTGTTTGAAATATTTTAGGAAGCTAATGAGGAATTGCAGCAGCTTCTATATTGATTTTTAAACCCTGTTAATCAATACAAGAAATTGTGGCCAAGTCACATTTACCACCACGCAACCCATGAAGCTTTATGGAAGATTGCTATCGAGTCAATTTTTATATTTCTGTAAATGTCAAAGTGTTTTCCTCCAACCTGCTTTGATGTATTTTTAGAAATTCTTTTTTTTTCTTTTTTGAATTTTTTTTAAATGAGTCACATCTACTGGAGAAGTCAGGTGTACTAACCTTAACTGGCAAAACCATCTTAAGTGAACCAGAACTTTAGAAAGAACACTGGCTTTTTCAAAAGCACTAAAAATCCCCTCTATTAACAAAGCTGACACTCTGCACACCACTCTACTTAATAGCTTTGCTCTTAAGAACCTCATGCAAAATTCATTGGGTATTAAGCCTGGATGGATCATTTCTGCCAGTGTTCTGATGGAAAAAGGAGAGTGAGAATGGGCTTACACTTACACATTGCAAGTGGCACCTAGAAACAGAGATGAAGTAGAACAAAGGTAAATTTTTGGGCTGTGCCCTCAAAGATTTCTAGGGAAGCCATATAAGAATGCTGGTATGTAGTTCTCTAGGTTTTGTATGCCTGAAGCAGAGCCAATTCAAAGGAAAACTATAAGCTATAGGTAATGTAACAAGTGGAATATAGGCCATATGTACTGATACTTATTAGTGCAATTATCAAATAAAACTAGGAGACATAAGAAACACTTTCTCTTAAAAGTTTTCCTCATGAAATATAATTTAAATCTTTTTGTTGTAAGCTATCAAATATTTGCTATTTTAAGTAAAACAAGTGATAAAATGAGATGTGATTGAAAAATACCATAGTTTGATATATATTGGTTTATCGATAAAATCCATTTTCATCTTTCTAATAAAACTACCACTCAATTTTTAAAAAAAAAATGCAACGAAACTTATACTACAAAATACAATAGAGGACAGTGGAATGAATATAATAAAATAGTTTCGGCTTTTTAAAACTGTATAATACAAACTTCATAAATATTATCCTAAGTGATTCTGACACACACATATATTTTTTCTTTCTTAATATTGAGATAGGCTTCTGGAATACATGAAATAAAAAAAATGGTCTAAATTTCAAAATACAAATAGTTCTTGCATATAAGAAAGTATATACAATAAGTTGCTCAAATTCACAATTACTGTATTACTATGCTCTGGATACCATTACAAAACATAGTTGCATTGATGAGCTATTTTGAATCTGGAAGTATATCTGTGGAGAAAAAAAGTTCTAAGTTGCTTAGAAAAACTTTATAACATCTTAAGGGAAACCAGTATCTTACTTAGGCAGAATATTTCTTCTTATTCAGGCAAGGCTACCATGCCATATGGTCACTTGATAATTTTTCTCATTTTTTGTGATTGAGTTTGCGAATATGAAAATGCAATGTGTTTGATGAAATTAATATATCTTGAATTACCAATTTTCACATGTACTATTGCCATCAGATCCCAATGCACAAACATAATAAGAAAAAAATGAGACTTCCAGTGAGACTGTCTAATGTATAAATCCAGCTGTCTTACAGCTGGAAAGAAAACTCTTGACCACTCTTAACCTTACATATTTTAAAGTCATTTCATTAAGTTTGTATTGCACAGACTAATATTACAGAAAACATCCAAAATGCTGATGAGATTGATTCTCATTCTAAAGTCCTGTTTTCCCCCGTATCTTCATCATATTTAACAAGATGATGTTCCAACTGTCTTCATGTTTCTATATTTCTAAACACTCATATTTTGACCTATATACAAGTCTTTTCTCTTTTTAAAATGACAGATCTTGCTTCCAGCCAGTTTCCTTTTTTTTTTACAATGCCTTCCATTTTGAAATATGTGGTTTCAATTTTTAACATTCATCTCTATCCACACAACTTTTCAGCTTTCCAAAATTTTCTCTTTCCCAATCTGTACCCTGCTGAGGATAATATTAAAGTTCTTTTTGGCAATATCAAAAATAAAAGTCATAACTACCTTTACTGTATCTATCTGCTTCTTTTTTTTTTATTATTTTTTCATTGGAAAGGCAGATATACAGAGAGGAGAGACAGAGAGGAAGATCTTCCGTCCGATGATTCACTCCCCAAGTGAGCGCAACGGGCTGATACAATGCCAATCCGAAGCCAGGAGCCTCTTCCGGGTCTCCCACGCGGGTGCAGGTTCCCAAAGCTTTGGGCCGTCCTCGACTGCTTTCCCGGGCCACAGGCAGGGAGCTGGAAGGGAAGCAGGGCTGCCGGGATTAGAACCGGCGCCCATATGGGATCCCGGGCATGCAAGGCGAGGACCTTAACCACTTGCGCCACCGCGCCGGGCCCTATCTGCTTCTTAACATATAAATAACTCTTAATTATTTCCTTTTGGTTCAATTAAAATAGCTTATTTCATTTATTTGAGTTCTTAATCAGTAAGTACTATCATTGTATCATAATAGTTTTATTTAACCTCATTTTTAAATTTTGTCCCTATTTTCTTACTTGACTTTTCCATTGTGTTTACGTTGGTGGATTGCCTTTTATTTATTATGCTCTTCTTTTTAATGTTCATTAATTTTACTCACTTCTATATGTCAATATTCAGTTATATATGGCAGTCCAAATGTTGGCCATTTTTAAGCATTGCTCCCCAACCTTAAAGTGTTTACTCTGCAGAAAATACACAGCTTGGATTTCATATAATTACAGTTACAGCTTCTTGATAGAAACACAATTAGCTGTCAATATGTTATCCCCTCCTCAGTCATGTACCAAGAAAAAACTCTTGGGCATTTTCGAAGGTGTTCAGTTTTAAAAGCAATTTTATAGAACAATTAAGTTTTATTTTTAAGGATTGTTTAATTTTCACTATAGAGTTTAAAATAGTTTAAGAGACATTTGAGTGCTGTATCTGTCAGCACAAAGAGATTGGCAATGAAAAATTCTCAATATTCATTCAGTAATTAAAATCAGCTATCAAATCAAAGTCTATATATGAAAAAAATCTCAAAATGTGTCAGTGTTAATTTCAATTATTTATATTCAGTAGCCCCTTTTCCTGCCAATCTTATTTTTAATAACTAAATTAACCTAGTGTTTTCTATTTTATCTATTTGAAGTGATATTTTCTTAAATACATGTCTTAACTGAACTTGCTAATTTGCAGTTTGTTCTTTTGATCAAAGGAATTTATATTTGATATATTTTGCATAAATTAATAGTCACCTGTCACTAACACATGGGCACTGTTAGCATCCCATGCACTCTTTGTGTTCACATCATTTCATAGCTATTTCTTTGTTTTCTTTGTGTTCCTCAGGACAACAGAGAGGACTCGGTTACTGTGTGTGCTGAATATGTGTCAGAGCTAGCGAACACAGAACACGGGAATTTCAGCATATTAATAGTGAGCAATTTGCACGGTTTCTTCTTTTGCCTAGGGGAAATACAATCTCAGCTTTTAAGGGCTGTTTTATTGTAAACAGAATCTTGAGGAGTCCAAGTAATGAGTAACCGTCAACACACTATATTCATCTATTCTGAAAAATAAGATGGGCTTCATTGGCTTTCAAACTTTGGAGATACTAAGTGAGCACTGTGTTCTAAAAAGGCCCTTCCACTTTCTGCACTTGGACTTGTGAATATGCACTTTGTCTGCTTTCGATAGTGTGTTAGACTGCACAGTGACTATGGCAGAGTGTATTTCACCAGAGATTCATCAATCACTATGTAGTAATTCTATGTCAACTATTTTAGTAGTGCTTCAATTTCGCCACTTGTTAAATGCTTTTAAATTTAAACACAAATTAAATACTATATCAAATGTAAATTCATTATTTTTACATTCCAAACATTACATTGCCTTACTTAAGATTCAGTTATTTTTACTCTTTGGTAAAATAGAAAGAAATGCTGGCCCTGGAACAGTGGCTGAGCAGCTCAAGTCCTCAACTTGCTTGTGCCAGGATCCCATATATGGTTGCTGGTTCTAATCCTGATGGCCCTGCTTCCAATCCAGCTCCCTGCTTGTGGCCTGGGAAAGCAAACATGGATGTCCTAAAGGCTCGGGACCCTGCACTCACATGGGAGACCTGGAAGAGTCTCCTGATTCTAGCTCCAGATTGGTGCAACTACGGCCATTGTAGTCAGTTGGGGAGTGAATCAACAGCTGAAAGATCTTCCTCTCTCTCTCTCCTGCCCGCTGTTTACCCAATTTTTCCAATAAAAATAAAATAAATCATAAAAAAAAGAAAGCAGTGCTAATGCACAGTAGGCATACACTTTTGTTGCACAAAATTACAGTTTCCCTTGAACAAGATTTCTTGCTGCATTAGTTTGGGTCATCATGAAAGCAGATGTCAAAAAAGAATCAATTAGGCTTGCAAAATAGATAATGGGAGATTTGTTAGAGATAAAACCTCAAGGAGAATCAGAAGATATAAGGAAAGTCATCAGATCTCTTGGCAAATCTGAAGACTTAATGACACTTTCATCCTTTAAGTCTTATCTGATGTTAAAATATATTATTTTCTATAGGTTTCTTTGAACGATAAGTTGGTTATGAATTACTTTACCCTTGAGAAACTGGCAATGCTCTGTTTTTTTTTTTTTTTAACAGTGTGTGCATGTAAACACAGATAATTGATGAACTAGGTTTCATAATTTGGTCAGTAATTTAACTTTTATGGAATTTTAAAAGATTAAAAAAATATAAAAGCAGACTTGAGTCTGATCAGGTCAAAATATAAACAAAGAAAATTGCCAAATCATTGGATTCATGATAAAATCAAAGCCTACGTATAGTATAACAAAGTATTTAAAATTTACCAGTTGCTTTTTAAATAAAATTAGTTACTTATGTAAACTTTGTATTTAGTTATGTTTAAAAGCTTCATTGTCAGTTTTTGCATTTTGATACTGTGAGACTGATAGAACTATGCTTTTCTGGATCAAAATAATCTTAGAATTTAATTTCATTTTCTCACCAAAGTTTGAAATACCTTCAAAAGCTAAAATGACATGTAAATGGTCCAATCTAATATTATTAAAAAAAAAGGAACCTCATTAGTCAAAGAGCAGAATATCTTCACAGAAGTATCCTGAATGTAATACCTATAACTCAGAATGCTTTCCATCACCTTTGTTATAATACTCAAAATATAAGGTGATGCTTTAAAGTTTTATAAAAAGGTAAAATATGTTCCCAATCTTTTTCAATCAAAACTGCCATTTCAGAAAACACGGTTTAATAAAACTTAAAATAATTACTTTAGCTTTAGGAGTTTTATGCTTGCACTTATACAGGAATATTGGAGTTAGTATTCTTCTATTTTAATCCATTCATTTTCTACTACCAGACTATCACAGACTAGACAATTTGTATCACACAAAATGTAATTCATATGATTTTGGATTGCTGGAATAAAAGGTTATCAGAAATCTGGGATATGTGCTCAGGAATAATTATTTTACATGTTTTTGCATGACAGAAAGTGGCAGGTAATCTCCAAAGAGCACGTGAAGGCTAAAGCTTATTTCTGAAGAACCTTAATTCCATTCACTAAGGAATCCTCAGGTACTTATCAACACTCACAGATCCTGCCTCTTAAAAAGGATTAGAGTGGCAAACTGCATTTGGGGAACAAATTCAAATCATAGCATCCCCTAATGTGTCATGAAGCATTGTGAGCATTGTAGAATGTGAGAATTATTTCATTGAAGACTAGACCACGGCTAAGTACATACTATCTCTTGCTAAACCCACTGAACTCAAATAGCATGTGTCTCACCAGAAAGAGATAAAGAAATCTTTCATCCTCTGGTTCACTCTTGAAATAAGAGCAATGGCCAGAGGTGAGACAGGCAAGGCTCCTAGATAGATAGCAGAGGTTAAAACACTTGGAGTATCTTCTACTGTTTTTCCTAGGACATTAAGAAGCAGTTGCATAGAGAATGGAGAAGCTTCAGCTTGTGTCCTTAAGGTATGCCAGCACCACAGATCGTGTCTTTGCCTGCTAAACTACAATGGTTGCTTTTTAAAGTTACTTTGAAACTGAAACCGATATGATTCATGTTTGCAGGCAAATAGAAAGTATAATACACTGATATTATTGAATTTAGCAAGTGGACCTAACCTATTATGCATACTCAGCACTGAAGCCAGAAATAACTAATTTAATATATTTCCATTGTAGAATAGTATAAATTAAGAATATCATCAGAACATATTTTACGATGTTAATTTAATCATTAGAATAACTCATTTAGACATAGGAAACTAAGTTTCCAACTAAAATATTTATATAAACTATCATGATTAACAAACCTTAATAGAAAGCTTCTCAAGGATGATTGAGGTAGAAAGAAAATAAATTTCCAGTTCAGAATCAAATGGGAGCTATAAAACCTAATGGAAACCTGAAAATTGCTCAGTGTTGAGTCAGTGTTATAGTATTAAGTATTGCCTCTGTGGGAGGATATATTAGCCAATGCAGGAATATATTGAAAACAATGCAATATATTTAGAATCAGTCCCATGATTCTAAAATGGCTTATGTTTTCTCAGTGTGCAATTCCACTTATTGGTACTTGCTTTTCCAAATAATTAGAACGATTCTGAGTAGCATCTTGAAAATAAATATTTCCTGAAGGTATTAAGGAACAAATTAATTGCTCTTATATTTTCATTGCTTTTGTATTAAAACAGATGCTGTTATACTAGTTGCACTGCAGAATTATATGAGCACAGGTAGCAAAATTCTAGTGAGGAATGAAGCTACTTGAGATTAGCCGTGTTTCCTGCAGCTGCTGGGAACTTAGGACGAGGGCGATCCGGATCACTGGGCTGCCATTTATAAAGACAATGGTTTCTACGTTTAGGTCCAATATTACATTCTCCCTCCTTATTGGTTTTTGCAAGATAAGATGAATAGTAGTATAACCTCGGAATGGAAATAAATGTTTATTCAATTATATTTCATTAAAGTTAACAACAAAAGAACACTTAAATAATAATACCTGATGTTAATGGACCTTTTGGAGAACTTACATGAATAAGAAAATTGTAAAGTATTAAAAAAAACCCTCCAGTTTTCAAGAGGGTTTGAGAACACAATGTGAAAATGCTTCTCCCTTTCTATCTTTCCTTTCCCTTTTGTCTTATTTCATTAATCGCATACCTTGTCACTCTCCATTACATAAATGAGGACTTCATCGTTCTTCTTTTATTTCAAAGGTGTAGCAACCCCTTGTAGCCTTGTGTCAAAACCTGTGGATTTACCTGCCATGTCACAATGTTGCCACCTGGGAGATAATTCAAAAAATATTAGACAGGGCCTGGCGTTGTAGCCTAGCGGTTGAAGTCCTCACCTCCCACACACCAGTATACAGAATTAAAGAATTTCTTTTTTGCATGTTTAAGGTCTTTATGCCTCCGTGTGTTCCTCACACCATGGTAATGGTGGCGAAGAAGAAATGAGAGGTGAAAAATTACAATTTTGTTTTTCCTACTTCATGCTAAAATTCACAGGACCTGATTGAGAAAATTCTTTTTTGATATAAAAACAATGATTTTAGTAGTTAAAAGCTTAGCAATTCCATGACTTCAAATCTTACCTCTTTATTCATGTACATTTCTTAATCTATGTGTACCTTAATATTTACTTTAAAATGTAAGCCTTATTCATACTTTTCTCATGGATTGTTTGTAAGCTTAAGGCACATTAATTACTGTGAATTACTTAAAGTCAGGAATATTACAACATTAAGTCATCACTTAAGTTTCATGTACTATGATTATTTTGCTGACAAAATTTATGTTGATGAATACTAAAGTCTCAAGAAAAATCTGCAATGCAGATGCTGTGATTATCCATAGATTAAGATTGGAAAACCGAGCCATAGAGATATTTTGATATTTTTCAAGGTTGCACTGCAAGTAAGAAAAACAGCTGCAACCTGAGCCTGGATCGCCTGTTTCCAAAGGAGAAATCTCAGTCTGCTGGCTATACTGTTTACTAATAATACCTCAGTTAGTACTTGTAATTGTCACTACAATTATTAGGTATTGAAAACAAAGAACTGCCAGCTCCGGGGGCATGGCTTAGCTGCTAAAGTCCTTGCTTTGAACACGCCAGGATCCCATATGGAAGCCGGTTCTAATCCCAGCAGCTCCACTTCCCATCCAGCTCCCTGCTTGTGACCTGGGAAAGCAGTTGAGGACAGCCCAAAGCCTTGAGACCCTGCACGCAAGTGGGAGACCTGGAGGAAGTTCCTGGCTCCTGGCTCTGGATTGGTACAGCACCGGTTGTTGCGCTCACTTGGGGAGTGAGCCATTGAACTGAAGATCTTAGGTTGGACTTGCTCTGCAGGTTTGGTGTTGGAAACAGAACAATCTATCATTGTTGCGTTACTCACTACAGCCTCAAACCTAGTACAAAGATCAATATACTTGGAGTCTGAAGTTGTGGATATTACTTGATGCTTCATGATGATAGAACAAGGGATATCACTGCTTTAATGTACTCTGTTCCTTTGTCTAGTTCTTTGTAGTTAGCAGAAAGTAGTGTTATAATTTCATTGTGGATTCCCATTAACATAATATACATTAGCTAATTACAGCTATGCAAAATAAATAAGTTGGGTTTTGTAGGCATGGTGGCTCATAAGGCTAATCCTTTACTTGAAAGCATTGCATCCTATAAGGGCATGGGTTTATGTCCCAGCTTTTACACTTCCTACCCATTTCCCTGCTTATGGCCTAAGAAAAAAAGCATGATGGCCCAAGTCCTTGGAATCCTGCAACCATGTGGGAAACCTAAAAGAAACTCCTATCTCCTGGCTTCATATCAGTTCAGCTCAAGCCATGTTGTGGAATAAATCTGCTCATGAAAAAACTTTCTGTCTCTTCTTCTCCTTATAAATCTTCCTTTCAAATAAAAATAAATAAATATTCAAAAACACATGGCAAAGCAGGCCTTCAAAAAGTTCATGAAAATGTGAGTTGTTTTCAATTCTATATTCTGTACTTCTTTTTAAATTTCCCTCATATATTTAAAATTGTGCTATTCATTGATCAACACTGATATGTAATATTTCATTAAAATTATTGGATAGTTTGTCTTCTATTAATTTCACACTGGTAATAATAGAATATTATTTATAATACAATCTGAGACTTATATGACCTGGGATATTTCTTAAAAGTGGAATTTGGTTTTTGAATCGACTGCAGACAAATTAGCAGCAAGCTACAGTCCTTCAATGACGTAATAAGAAAACATGAAATAATTAAACATGACCACCTACCTACACCTCTTCATCAGCATCTAATGAATGACACCTAACCATTCCACCTCAGAACCACCAAACTACTCACTCAATATTGTGGCCTTAAAAGGCTGACGGAAGCTTTAAATATTGCTATCTTATCATATTTGAAATAAAACTATGTTAACTAATGCAGCGTATTATTAAATCAAAGAAAAATTACCCACATTTAATTCATTTAAAATATTCCAAAGACACAATGAATAAGGGGAAACAATCAACGATCTACTTTCATAGAACAAACATTTCTATACTTGATGTGACAGTAAGTTTACAGTGTAGCATTATTCACGCATGATTTATCATCAATTTAGATTTCATACTGCTTTTCTTATTGCAGAAAAAAAATGTTGGTATTATCACAATTTAAACAAAAGACTATGGTTTCTGCCATTTCATGTTTGATCCTTACTCTCTGCACATCTATGAAGATTTTTTTTAAATGTGTATTTAACTTGTTCAGAAGATATTAGGTACTTGATTAAGGTGTCAATGGAGTTTTGAAACTGCTTAAACTCCAATTATTATTTTTTTCTTTTTTCTTAAATAGACAGTCATAAAATGAAAAAGTATGATTAAGTTAGCTTTAACAGAATTGCAGCTTGGGAAAGTTTGACATGAACTTTAAATAAAACACCCAGAAATGCACTAACATAGCTGTTAATAAAACATTGAATATGCATGTTTGTATCGGCAAAATAATCCAATCTTTAGTCATATACAAGAATACTTCAAAATTGGGAAAGGATTAAAGATACATCCATTTTGGTACTACTTTTTTAAATTCATGCATATGCATTTTTTCATGAATATTTTCAAGTACTTTTGTTACTTTTTGATGTGCTGAAAAAAATGTGGCAACACACGACGCTGATTCCACCAATGAGCTGCAGGTTTAACAGCATGTCGCCCTCAGTTGTGAAGTCTACATTGACTAAGACATTCAAGCTTTCTAGTTTTAATCTAAATTACTATTTTCCTTAGCTTATGAGATACATTCTTTAGTTAGTTAAAATTTAATGTTCATACATGATGTATTTATCCTAATATCAATATCCTAATTTCAATATTCCATAAAATAGATGCATAAGCAAACAGGGGATTCTCTGGCCAAATGCATTTCTTCTTCATGGTGACATGATGATGATTACTAACACGAATCATCAAACAAAATACATGCAAAATTTAGTGTACAATATATAATGGTTGTTCTTGAAAATTACTTCCAGAAATGTATGAAGTATACACCTTAGCATAAATGACTCATACACAAATACATAAGCTTCTTATAATCAAAATTTTAAGAGAAATTAAAATACTTAGTGTGTTCATGTTTAATCCACTTTCAATATTTGCACTTAAATTTGACAACCAGTTTGTCATCCTACTATGTAAAATAGTTATTTTTAATGTAATAAACACTGAAATTCATGAGTATTTGTGAAGGTGTTTTCTATGGGGTACCAGTTGCGTTTCAGTGTATGCATGTACCGTGCAATATCCAAAATGACTGATCTCATTTCTTTCTCCAAATGTAATATTTACTTGTAATTAAAACAATCAAAATTGGTTATTTTCCTTATTTTTAAATAGAAATACAGAGTATATTATCATTATTTTCTTTCATCCTTTTATGCAATAGAACAGCAGAATTTTTTACTCCTTTTAAGTAATAATATAATACTACGTGGGTGACCTTTCCTATTTCCTTTTTCCTTCTAATCTCCTCTCCATTTGAGTCACCCTACATTTGTAACCTTTACCAGATAAACCATTTTAGATTCCACATATGACTGAGATAATGTAATACATTTATTTCTCTGCTTGACTTGTTTCAATTAACATAATGATCTCCAGTGCCATCTCTCCTGTTACAAATGACAAAATTTCATTCAGTTTTTATGGTTGAATTCCATTGTGCATTAATATCACATTGCAATCACCCATTCATCAGTTGATGTACACTTAATGTTGTTTCCATTTCATATTTGTTGTGAAGAGTTCTGCAATAACCATGGGAGTTTGGTATCTCTATGACAGGAAGATTTTTATTTCCATTGGTTTCAAATAAGTGAATTGTTGAGTCATGCTGTGGTTCTGATTTTTTGTTTGTTTTTTGAAGGAATCTGTATACGATTTTCTACAGTGCCAACCCTAATTTCCATTACCACCGACATTGTACAAATATTCAATTTTTCTGTATCTTCTCCAACACGCTATCCAAAAATTTATCATTCCCAAATTGATGATGTAGTCTTTCTGCTTTTCTTTCTTTTTTACGATTTTTTAAATCAGATTTATAGAGAGAAACAGTGACAGAAAGATGTGTCAAATATGGCTCACACATCAAGAACTGAACTGATCCGAAGCCAGAAACCATGAGGTTCTTCCAGATCTCCCATGCTGGCAAAGGGTCCCAAGGTTTTGGGCTGACCTCTACTGCTTTCCCAGGCCACAAGCAGGGAGTTGGAAGGGAAGCAGGGCTATAATCTGTAGCCCATATGTAGCCCAGCACATGCAAGGTAAGGACTTTGGCCACTGGGCTGCTGTACTGGGCCCTCTGCTTTTCATGCAATGACATTATAGAAAGAAATCTTTCATTTAACTGTTTAATGTGTTTTGGTGGGTAGTAATGAATTACCGTAAAGAGGCTGAAATTTGATCCTACTCTATGCAGAATAAAATTATTCCAACATAAGTTGTTGAATATTCTCAACATTTTTGTTCAAAATCAACTGATAATAAATGCTGAAATTTTTCAAAAAATTTACATAATTAGTTTATTTTTATTGCAAAATCAGGTATACAGAAAGGAGGAGAGACAGAGAGGAAGATCTTCCATCCATTGATTCACTCCCCAAGTGGCGACAACAGCCAAAGCTGAGCCAATTCGAAGCCAGGAACCCAGAAGCTCTTCCGGGCTCCCATGCAGGTGCAGGGTCCCAAGGGTTTGTGCCATCCTGCACTGCTTTCCCAGGCCACAAGCAGGCAGCTGTGTGGGAAGCAGGGCTACCAGATTAGAACTGGCACCCATATGGCATCCCAGTGTGTTAAAGGTGAGGGCTTTAGCTACTAGGCCGCCGTATTAGGCCTAAATGGTGAACTTTTAAAGAAATATAAAAATGGCATGTTTTGTATCTGATCTGTTGAAGTTAATATTAAATACACAAAATGCAGAGGAATGAAATGTGCATCTTATGATTTGCTGACATTTTAACCCTTATGATACTATGGTCTTGCTTTCTTATATTGTCCATATCCTCAGCAGTTGGAATGTACAAAGAGTGGGCCCATGTTTTGTTATTTTACTTAGTGCAGCAATAAATATGAAAGCAGATTATTGCTGAATATACTGATTTCCTTTTGTTGTGTGTGTTTATACTTTGTGATGACCTTGTTGGATTACATGGTGATACTTTTCCTGCTGCCTTTTTGATATGTCATGCTATTTTCCATAATATTTTGCTAATTTAATTTCCCAAAAATAATGTGCAGTGTTACCCTTTCCTCTGAACTTGACCAGCACTTATATTTATGGATTTGAGCTATATTTTTGTGATCTTTATTGAGCATTGTTTTCATATATATGTGACATTTTTCAGATAATATGAAAAATATTGTCTGTTATAGACTAATCAAGGAACATATCTCTATACTTGTCTTTGATTTTCTACATATCAATCTATTCATTTCTCTGATCAGATAACATTTGTCCTAAGAAAAATCACGTTAGGAGGCAATTTTTAAAATCTGAAATATTTAATGTGTTGTATGACCACAGTCTATTTCTCATTAATGATCCTTCCTTGGGTAGAACAATAGTGCCTTTGTGTACATTTTGTTCTCATGCAAGGAAAAGTCATCATCTAGTTCAGTCTTCCACTTCAATTCAGGACAAACTCAAAAGGCCAATCACAAGAGTTTCTAAGATGATCTTTGAGTAAATTTCTTCACTTAAGTGATTGATTTATTAATTTGAAAGATTCGCTTTACTTCTCAAATGTTCACAAGAGTTGGAACTAGGAAAAGTCAATGACTCAGTTCTGGAATGAATTCCCGATCTCTATGTGAATGGCAGAATCCCAAGTAATTGGACCATTAACTGTGCCCTTGGGTTCATTAGTAGGAAACTGGAGTGGAAGCCTAACAGTTGGAACCTGAAACAGTGTATGCGATTTGGATTCCAATGTCTTAAGAGGTAGGTTTCATATTGTGTTCCACAATATTTTCCTTTCTTAATAAATTACTTATTCACACATATCTATTATAGTAATTAGAATTTTGCCTATCTAACTGGATCAAAAATGTCAATGCAGGTTTTACAAGATGTCCCAGAAAAATAATTCTAAACATTTTGAAGGCAAACTCTGGATTTATAGCTTTGTTAGTAACAGCTTGCTATCTAGATGAGAAAGAAGTAAGACATTGGAAGGATAGTGTACAAATTGACAAGACACACATAATCCAAAATTTGATAGGTAAATCTTATGATTTCTTAGAGTATAACATGAATATCAATCAAAGCTTTAGTGTCTAGTTACCAGAAATATCACCAGATATTCCTGCAAGAGAGCAAGGTCTCACAGCAATCAGCACCAACACAAAGTTTGGTCTTTTGAATTTATGGGTTATCATATTCCTTAGTTGAAATGCTTTCCCAAGCTATTTATCAAGAGAAGGCAGACAGGTTTGAATGAAGCACAGAACAAGACACAACATTGTGGTAAAACTGGGTTTTACTAGGAAAGCACCTGTAGTTTCCAAATTACAACCTTGGTTACTTGACTTGCTTTTGCTATAAAAACATTCAATGATGCCTTATAAATTTCAATAGGAAGATAATATTGCGGATGCCTAAATTTCTGAAGAAATGCTAAGGTGATACAACTTAATTACATCTGGGAAAAGACTCATTCCATGTCATTAACAGTGCTTGTGATTTAGAGCATCTAACCATTCTGTCTTAAGTGACACGTAGCCAGAATTGCATTATTACGATTTGAGAACTGTAATAATTGCTAAGTCATAAAAGTACATAACCTAGCAATCAGATGGAATTAATACATCTGGAATCAGCAATTAGCAAAAGGGGACACATGGCAAGATGTGAAGATATAATTCAAGCAGATCAGAGGAAGGAACATATGGATATACATGAATACCTAAGTACCGGAATCTGATGTTTGAATGTTAATTATCCATTAGACAAGATGAACTTTTGGCATGTTGGTTTGCATACTGTTTAGAATGACTGAATCCTTTTTCTGAGTATTTGGATTAAAGTCCCCACTACATTTCAGAATCTTCCATTGTCCTAGTAGTTCATACCATGAAAAGCAGCAAATGATGACTCAGGCGCTTGGGTCTCTACCAATGTGACGGAGGAATCGAACTGGCTTTCTGACTCTGGCTGTCAGGTTATCACATGCCCAGTTTTCCCAGGTTTTGAAAATTATACTATTAGGGGGTGCATTTCGCTGTGTCATCACGTAGTGCTCGTCTCAGAGGATGAAATTACATAGACATAATTGAGCAATAATCTCAATAACTGGCCAGTATTGGATTTGAACAATGTCTTTCGGGGACAGAAGAGGAGAGAGAGTTTATGGAGGTAGAGCTGGAAGAATAAAAACCATACCTAGGCAAATTGTCTTTTCTTCATCAAAAATTGTTAGCCATCTCTGTGAAGAAATGTGTAGTAGCAGTCCAACAACAACAACAAAGTAAGCAAACAAATAAAACAACAAAAAACTGATAAGACATCATAAGGAGAACAATCTGTGATCCTTCTTAAGTAAAACTGCCATATATTCTACATTTAACTTAGTTATCTCCACAAATGTAGGTCACATCCAGTGACATTAGGCAGGAGTTTAAAGCATATCAACTTGGGCTTCTGCAAGAAATTCTCATTTGACCAAGGCATCTATTCTATATGGAAAGTAAACCAGACATGGCATTGGAACAAGGGTACCTACTAGTTCTCCACTATCCAGAAGTATCAAATTGACTAGGACCTTTAGAGTCACACATGAGATGCCAGATGAAAAAACACTACACGGATGATATGGTTTACATTTCCTAGATATGCAGAGCTGGACCACTAGGTTAATCTTATATATCACTCCCGGCGTCTATTTTTAATTCTACCTTAATCCCCATCACCTCTAACAAGCATTATCTCAGGGAACACCCCAACAAATTACTGCAAATATTTATCTATGTTTATATTCTGGTAACAAAAACCAAATACAATGTGTACTAAATCTAATGTAAAATGCATTCCTATTAAGGACATACTACACACACTTTCACTGAAAGAAATAATATGAATTATACTTTCTACTTCTAATAAGCTTGAACTATACATCTGATGCTCTATGTGAGCAACAGTAATAGGAACAACAAAGTAATCCACAATAAAGAAAATCAAAATTTTAAAAAAAATTCTCCCACCCACCAGGCCCTGCACTGCAGTACTACAAGTTTAATCACCATTGGTAAATCAGTACCCTGGAAGTTTGACCTGCTTCTGAGCCAACACCATGAAAAGGAACCAAGGAAAGCTGTGGGTCATGGTCCAGACTTGGGCCTCTGTTGCCTACATCCAGGGAAAATAAGACAGAGATACAGGTTCCTGGTTTGGCCCTGGTATACCTGGCCATTGGAGCCCTTTGTTGAAGGAAAAACTGGCTAGCACATCTCCTTTTGTTTCTATCTGTAGCTGCTTTAATCAATACCTACATATATATATATGTTTATTTTTACTTTATTTTTATTGGGTAGGCAGATACACAGAGAGGAAAATCTTCTGTCAACTGATTCACTCTCCAAGTGGCCGCAACGGCCAGTGCTGAGCCAATCCAAAGCCAGGAGCCAGGAGCCTCTTCCAGGTCTCCCATTTGGGTGCAGGGTCCCAAGGCTCTGTGCCATCCTGCACTGCTTTCCCAGGCCACACGTAGGGAGCTGGATGGGAAACTGGGCTGTCAGGGTTAGAATCGCCATCCATATGGGATCCCATTCTATGCAAGGTGAGGCCTTTAGTCACTAGACTACCATGATGGCCCTAAATAAGTGAATACTTAAAAAGTATATTATCCTAAGAAAATGGAGAGGATTTGTTTATAGGGTAATTTTCTCCAATTGAAGGCGTCTAGGAACTTACATAACTAGTTTGCAGTTTGCAAACTTCTATAAATATTACACTTGCAATCTTTTTTAGAATATTTTTATTATTGGAAAGGTGAATATAGACAGAGGACTAGAGACAGAGAAGAAGATCTCTGTCAGAGGGTTCACTCCCCAAGTAACCACTATGGCTGGAGCTGAGAGAATCTGAAGCCAGGAGCCATGAACTCTTCTGGGTCTCCCACGTGGGCTCAGGGTCCCATGGCATTAGCTGTCCTCGACTGCTTTCCCAGACCACCAGCGGGAAGCTGGATGGGAAGCAGGGCTGCCAGGATTAGAATAGGTGCCCGTCTGGGATCCTGGTGCGTGCAAGACGAGGACTACTCTATGGTGCCAGTCCCACACCTGTGATTTTTTTTTTTTAGTAGTAACAATATGTACATAATCTTTCAGGTTTATATACATAAGTTTGAAAGTTACAAATGTTTTCTAAATGGGTCATTTCCCAAGAATCATTTTCAGTTGTCATTTACAATTTCCTTTATGACAACTAAAATTCTTGTTAATCATTGCAAAGGTATATCCGTTCCATTTATCTTTTACAAGTATGTCAGACAGCACATAATTTTATGCAGTATCTATAAATTTTTGGAGTATATCATTATTGATAAAATAAATAGGATTTTTTGAATTATAGTTTTGTTACTAAACAAAGACATCAAGTGATAACATCTATTTAGACATAAAAGTCGAAACAGTTAAAAGCTATAGAGTTGTTAAATTAAGTGATTTATCCTTAAAAAAGTAATAACCCGAAGCACTTACCCCTAGCAAAGCATCCAATAAAAAAGAATATTTGATTTAAGAGATACTATTGATATAATATGCCCAAGTAGTAAAACTTTAATATTTGAACTTTGAATCACTTCTGATTATTATCATGACCTTTTAAAGCTCTCTGTGGAATGTTTCATAAAATATGAAGCTGGAGATTTCAACTAAACTATATACAGACATTCAGCATGCTAGTTCAAATGATGGAAACACATTAACTTTTCTGGCAAATGCAAATTACAATACTTTTTTTGGAAAATAATCTTGTGTAGGTAGCTACAGACCGTTTTAATTACCCAACATCTTTGGTTCTATTAATAATGTCTATCATCTCTTCCATGAATAGCATAATGATTTTCCAATATGATGCTTGTAGCTACATTGTCCTCACCTAGATAATTTGTAGACTCAGCATCCTGGCAGTTTCCAAAGACCTCTAAACCTTCTTGCTGTAATATACAATTAAGAGTAAAATACAAGTTGGAAGTAACTTATTACATTAGTGATGTTTAATTCATATCTTCTGAAGTGTTGGAGGTGCCCTTTGCTTTTTGTATGTTACTGATGCTTCAATTATTGTTCACAATACGAAATGCCAATATTTATTTAGCTGTCTTTTTTTTTTTTTTTTTTTTTTTAAAGATTTATTTTTATTATTTTTTCATTGGAAAGGCGGATATACAGAGAGGAGATACAGAGAGGAAGATCTTCCATCCGATGATTCACTCCCCAAGTGAGCCGCAACGGGTTGATACTATGCCGATCCGAAGCCAGGAGCCTCTTCCGGGTCTCCCACGCGGGTGCAGGGTCCCAAAGCTTTGGGCCGTCCTCGACTGCCTTCCCAGGCCACAGGCAGGGAGCTGGAAGGGAAGCGGGGCTGCCGGGATTAGAACCGGCGCCCATATGGGATCCCGGGCGTGCAAGGCGAGGACTTAACCACTTGCGCCACCGCGCCGGGCCCTTTAGCTGTCTTTTTTATTAAAGGACACAGCCATGTTTCTTAATATATTTACACTCAAAAACTATTAAGTATAACAAACACTAAGTAAATATGTTAGCAAATATATGCAGATAGTATTTATTGGTTGATAAGCAATGAAAAAGTGGGCATTCAAATTGCTTCAGCTAGTAAATGGCAATACACCTCTGAATTCTGCTTCAACATAATCTCTTCTTCATTTTAAAAAAATATATTTATATATTTTAAAGTTCTCTTGAGGGAGAACAGAGAGACAGGATCAAAAAAAATCACTTCCCATCTCTGAGAAGACAAAAGCAAGAAGCCATAGGTCATATTAATCCCATCTCTGCATTATTGACAAAGAGAAGGTACCTGGTTTTCAGCCTGTTTTCAGAATGGAAGAAGGGAGGCACCAGTTCCACCCTTCTTGTGTCCTTTTGTCCTGGACAAAGTGCCCATTGTAATGAGGTTTTGTTTGTTTATCTTCTGCTGCTGCTTCTTCTATTTGCTCTTTCAGTGACTAATTTCACCTCCCTCTGAGATGGTGCATAAAAGATACCATGTCCACCATTTTCTTTGAGTCTTTGCTTCTTTGGAGTCCTCTCCTGTCACTTAGGCAGGAGACTTCTCTTTCATTCTCTTAAATAAATCTTGCTTTACATACTATATACATATCATCTTACATATTATATCAAATATTATTATAGATTATACATTATTTTATACACACACGATAAAGATAAGGGAGATACTGAAGAGGGAGGGAGAATATTCTACTTGTTTGTTCACTTCTTAGATAGCTGCATTAACCAGGAATTCTTCTGGGTCTGTCTAGTTCATGGTAGGATGGCAAACACTCTGGTCACCTCCCACTGCTTTCCCAGAGCTGTAAGTTGGGAATTAATTCAAAATTTGAAAAACCGGAGCAGGAACTGACAGCATAAAGTGGGGGGGGGTAGCTTTGTAGACCACAGCTTCAGTAGTTACGTCACAAGTTTGACCTTGGGATAATCTGAAGCAATACAGCCAGAAGGCAAAGTACCACTGACACTCCAATACGGGGTGGCAGCAGTGCAGACAACAACTTTATATTGTGTAAAACAAAATCAACACTGCACTGGGGTAATCTTAACGTGAAAGGCAATCAGCAATGCATAGAATCAGATTTGAATGCAATTAGAAAATTAATACCAACTACCTTATCATAAAACGGTAGCTTGCCAAAAAACTAGCTTCTAAGATTTGATGTATGTATACTGGTATGTTTTAACTGCAAACAAAATATGTCAATACATTTTCACACCATCTCCTGTCTGAAGAAAACATGGTTTTTAAATAAACTATATGGCTAGGACTTTTTGAATTTCATAAAAGAGAGATAATAAATAACATGTATTAGCATTAATATGTCATAACAGAAAACAACACCTCAATAATTTCACAGAATTATGTACATTATATTTTCTACAAGGGTTGCTAGCTTGTAATAAAAATGGGAAAGATAATATTCAGTCTCTTTCTGAATAGTAAAAAAGCATTTTATTAACCTTATTACATTGTCCTTCAACAGTGCGAAGTTGCAAAAACAATATGTAGAGAATGATGACTTGGGGATAGATAGTAAGGTTATCAGTGTAATATGATGGAAACACTATCTTCTCATATATTTGCAAAAAATTTAAATTTTATAGGAAGAAATTTGATACTTAAACCAAAATTTGCATATTAGAAGTAAATATTAAACTTGTATTTTTCAATCTTTTCAGCTGTGTGTGTATGAAAAATGATTCCATAATTGACCATTATGCTTCCCTTTTATTCATAGTCCATGAATTTAAGCACAGTCCTTGATATTCTCAAAAGAATTGGTAAATGCAATTTCCCTAAAGGAGAGTTGCAGGAGTGAATATTTATATGAGCATTGTAATAATAATTAATTTAAATATGACTGGTTTTACTAAACTTCTTCCAGAGGTTAAAACTCTGAGAGAGACTTAACAGTTTTTCCTCAGAAAGAATTTAATTAGCAAGTCCATTTTTTTTTAAAGGGCAGCTATGAAGCCTTTGACTTGAGTTAATTTTTACAAGACTTAGAAGTGAGAAGTCTCTAAGGATTGTAGGTGTGAAAACACAAGTTTTAATTTTAGATGTCAGATGAGTCAAAAAAAACTGAGGTTATAATTCTCAAAAGAGGGAAATGACTACGTAAGATAATAACTTATTCTCACTTTGAGTTGCAAATGGTTTGCTTCGATTTATGAGGAGGTATAACCATATTTTAAAATGAATGCTTAGAAAAAATAAACAATATTTTAATGGAAAGTAAATTCTAGTAAACAAAATTTCAAAAAACTCAAAAATTATTTTCACTGTTGATTTATATTTCAGTATATCAATAATGAAAAATGAAGTAAATTTCAATTACTATGAGATTCACTAATTTATTGTGTGAATAACTCTGAAAGGTATTAAACCCATGTGTAAGATAAAGAATTACAAATATGTATGTTTTAAAGCAAGGGAAATAACAGATAGGGAGAGGAGGACCCAGGTGGAAATGTATACTCCAAAAGAGCAATTTAACATACAGAAAATTGAAGATATCTGATGGAATGCAATAGGGAAAACTCTAATAGGAGAAAAGCTAAATAAAAATAGGAAAATAATAGAATGAACTGGTTAGATGGATATTAGATCTTTGGGACTGGAGTTTTGCGTAATGACCTAATTGGTTGGTTATGATTCTTGCATCTTGGATGTAGTTCAGATCCAGGCTATTTTGCTTTTGATCCAAACTATCCTAACTTCTGGTTTCAACTTAGACCAGATTTGGCTGCTGTAGGCATTCTTTTGGAAAATACATGATCATGTAGAAAAGTTATGTATAGGGCCCGGCAAGGTGGCGCAGTGGTTAAGGTCCTCACCTTGCACACTCGGGATCCCATATGGGCGCCGGTTCTATCCCAGCAGCCCCGCTTCCCTTCCAGCTCCCTGCCTGTGGCCCAGGAAAGCACTCAAGGATGGCCCAAAGCTTTGGGACCCTGCACCCGCCTGGGAGACCCGGAAGAGGCTCCTGGCTTCGGATCTGCATAGCATCGGCCGTTGCACTCACTTGGGGAGTGAATCATCGGACGGAAGATCTTCCTCTCTGTCTCTCCTCTCTGTATATCTGCCTTTCCAATAAAAAAAAAAATAAAAAAAAAGAAAAGTTATATATATCTATATATATGTGTATATATCTATATATATGTGTATATATATATATGGGCATTAAACTATTTGTTATAAATATATTGCTATTACACATGTATAACCTGAACAAATGGGAATAAAAATACATGTATATATACGCACACATATATTTTAAGAAATGCCTTAGATGCCCAGAATAGTTGCCTAATGGCAAAATCTTCTCCTTGCATGTGCTGGAATCCCACATGAGTGCTGGTTCATGTCCTTGGTGCTGCACTCTTTATTAAGTATTCAGCTTATGGTCCAGGAAAGCAGTAGAGGATGGTCCAAGCATTGGGATCCTGCACCCACGTGGGAAACCCAGAAGAAGCTACCGGTTCTTGGCTTCAGATCAGCTCAAATTGGCGTCTGTTTGGGGCTGCTTGGGTGTTGAACCACCAGGAATATCTTTTTCTCTCTCCTTCTCTTTGTAAATCTGAGTTTCCAATAAAAATAAATAAATGCTAAAAATAAGACAAAACAAAATGACTTAAGGAATAAATTCACTGTTGAGCAAATATTTTTGAGTTTCAACATGAATTTTGTTGTCACAATATGCATACATTTACTAAACATTTTGAGAAAC
Organism: Ochotona curzoniae; assembly: GCF_017591425.1. Taxonomy (NCBI): domain Eukaryota; kingdom Metazoa; phylum Chordata; class Mammalia; order Lagomorpha; family Ochotonidae; genus Ochotona; species Ochotona curzoniae. The sequence continues at coordinate 32,566,397 of NW_024466502.1, read as the reverse complement.
TCTCCTGTGAATCTCTCTGTGTGTCCATCCACCAATTAACCTAAACAAATCTATGCAATATATTCTGGAAGAGATTCATGGCAATGTCGCAAAACTTTATGCTCTATGCTTTTTTGTGCATAACTTTGATATATTTAAAAATATTTTCATATTGCATAAAATGAGACTATTTTAATCCTTGAAGATGGCATTCTAACATTTCATGCAAATTTATACTACATAAGGAACATCTTTTGGTTGTTTCTTTTACTGGTCAAAGTAGAGATTTCCTGCTCAATTTTATTCAGGCGCTTAACATTTGAACCCAAAACACTGCTTGGCAATTTAAGATTTTACTTTCTTGATAAAACACTTCAAAGTTTTGCTCCCTCCATCATTTTGTAGTAATAAAGTTATTTGGTGTTATTTAAAATATATAAGAAACTAATGTAAAACAATTTATATTTGCTTTTGTGCTTTGAGAAGTGAACACAGCTTTAAAATTAAGATGGTATGCTAGTGAATTCTTGCTGCAATCCAAAGAATGTGTGATATGGATTAATTCTTTTTATTATCAGCATAAATATATTAGAAATTGATACCCTTGTATTATATATTGAAGTAAATATTTATTTTGACTCCAAATAACCTTATATTACATAAATGTTAAAATTTGTTACGTTTAGCAACATCAAGGGAAGGGGTAGTGAGGAAGAAGCCACTATGCTCCTAAAAGCTTGAATTTCATGAAATCTATTCACTGTTTATAAATAAATAAAACTAATTATACAGAAACAAGACTGGATTTGACACACAAAAATGCAATCGGAGGGACATTTGTCTTAATAATTTCTGTTTAATTATAGAATCATACCATTTTAATTCTTGACAATTGAGAATGTTCTATTCATTTCTACATTTCATCAAGATGACATTTCTGACTCATTCATTACATTCTAATGGCTAAATTAATAAAGTATGAAGAAATATCACTAAAGAGACATTTAGTGCGGAGAGAAATTACTTTACGACTTCTAGATAAGATTAATTTAAAAGTCTGAGAATGAAGTTACCCTTCTAACTTGCTTCCATTGCTAATTTTATTTCTACTTATATATGGGCCTCTAACGCAAGAAAATTCATTGTTGAAAATACAATCTAATGGAAATTTCCATAAAGGGCCCAGGAATAGACACTGTCTTCCAAAAGTTCCTAGAAGTGAGTGGATTTTCAAACTGTGCTTCCAAAGAAGTAGACTTCTCTTTGAATGCCAATTCTTTAAAAAATGTTGAAGTTCACTGGTTAATGTTTAGGCTTTGCATTTCATGCAATCTTTGGTTGCAGAAACTAAAATAGCACAAAAGTATGAAAGTGTCATTGATGCTTGTGATAACAAGTGATGCCCTAGATGTAACCTATGGGCCACGGTTGGCTGGCTCAGTGGTCTAAAAGTTCTGGAAAACCTCTGATCTTCTCATTTGCGGATTTAAAATAATTCATGTTATTGACTTGACAGTAAGTGCTCCACATTAAATAGTTTTGAATACATTTGAAAACAGATTTTTCAAATTTGGGATGTAGAATTGTCAAGATTGCAATCCACTCAATTAAGAATTTAGTTTTACTTCATATTATTTTTAAATATCTTTATGGTTTCCGTATTTGTTAAATTATTGGCATTTCAGTTCCTCGGCAAAACATAATGAATGATCTATGTATTTATTTAATTAAAGATTTATTTTGTTATTTTCTATTGGAAAGGCAGATATACAGAAAGGAGAGACAGAGAGGAAGATATTCTGTCCCATGATTCACTCCCCAAGTGAGCACAACGGGCCCATGCTTTGCGGATCCGAAGCCAGGAGCCTCTTCGGGGTCTCCCACGCGGGTGCAGGGTCCCAAAGCCTTGGGCCGTCCTTGACTGCTTTCCTGGGCCACAGGCAGGGAGCTGGAAGGGAAGTGGGGCTGCCGGGATAGAACCAGTGCCCATATGGGATCCCGAGTGTGCAAGGTGAGGACCTTAACCACTGCGCCACCTTGCCAGGCCCTGTCTATGTATTTTTTTTTAACTTGTCATGTATTCACCTTTCAAATCTGTTGATTATGCTGTTATTGCCATACTTAATGCAAAACACACTACTGAAAACTATCACTGAATTTGATGTTAGTTTTACATTGTGAAACTAGGAATTCAGCATAAAAACTGTATGAAATATGATTTTGCAGTTTTTTAGTTACTGATTTGTGCCAGGCACTGAGAAAAATAGCACAGATTAATGTCTTATATAATACATTTTTTTTTTGTAATAAAGTCATTGTGAATACTTTGGTGAAATTTCTTTGAAAGGAATATGTTGTTATTTACAAAGTAATAAATCTCATTTTTTTCTGATAAATAAAAATTTGGGGACTTTCCTTCTGCCCTAAAAGATTCCTGAGGTCTCTAGCACACTGTTAGTAGTATTTTCTTGTTCATTTTTCCCCTCATTGTCCAAATTATGACTGCTTTCAGAGACCTTTGTCTTTGGTGAATCCATTTTAATGTATTATTTCTTCATCACTTGCTTCAGTTTTTCTTGTTTCATGCCTTATTCTGATATATTCAATTACCATTTGAATTTTTTTATTAAAGGTAGGAGAGGGAGGATAAGATTTGCAGGGAGCCTGTATTTAGATTTACAGAAAATAAAATGTTTAAAAGTCAAATATTAGTTTATATATAATCTAAAATATTTTTGCATGCAAGAAGAAAAAGTAGAATTACAATTAGGTATTGTTTACATTGTCAAATTAATCTAAAACAAAACTTAATTTTTTGTTTGGAATACTTTTTGCATTAACTTTATTAAGTGCAATGTTTATCATATATCATAGACTGTATGAAATTAGTTGAGGTCAATGTAAACCAGAAAAAGTAAAATATAATATTTCTCATTTTTCATCTTCTTTTGACAAATTAGGATCTGATTAGCTGGCTATTTGATATTGCACTTTTCAGGTTGCACAAATGCAAACAAAATGTCTTTTAATGCATAATAGCCTAAAACACCTTGTCACAGTGGAAATAAATGAATGGGCTTTGAAGAGTGATTATACTCATTGTGATTTAATTTTTCAAAAATATTAAACTGGGATTGTTTAAAGCATGTCATCATAATTTGAATATCAGTATCATTATTTTAATGTAATAGTCACAGCTATCCTATATTGGGTTCCTAGGAAACAGATAACCTGAACAGTTTTAATAACAGCAATTTTTATTCTACAGTTTTGGTAGCTGGATATTTGAATTGTGTTTTGTTGAGAGCCTCACAGTTGAATCTCTTCCGTTGTCAGCGATTATTCCTTGGCAGTCTGTGACTTGCAGCTGTCTTATTTTAATTTCTGCCTGTGTTGTGACCAGGTATTTTCCCCATGTATCTGTCTTCACATAGTTTTTCCTCTAATCATAAGGATACAAGTCCTATTGTATTATGACCTGGCTAACAGCTATTTCTCAATCAATTTTATCTGCAAATATTCTATTTCCAAGCAAGGTCAAATTCAAACATGGGATGTTAAGATTTCACTGTATGTTTTGGTAAAACAAGCTTCATTCCAGGGTAATATCATTGTTCACATTTTAGATATATAGAAATTTGGTTTAAACTATCTAAATATATATTTGGATTGCTTTTAATTTACAAGATAACTGTAATTGAAACTCAGACAGCTGAAGTCCAGAGATATTTTGTTTAATTCTATTCTATTGTGCAATCTCAGATCATAAATTACATTTTTGATGCAATAATAATTAATTGTCATATGTTGCAGGCCTTTTTTTCAACCTTTCTATTGGGGCAAAATGTTTAACTAACTGTAGCTAAAATAACTTGGAAGAGAGTTTTTTTTTTAAAGATTTATTTTTATTATTTTGTTTATTGGAAAGGCAGATATACAGAGAGGAGAGGCAGAGAGGAAGATCTTCCGTCCAATAATTCACTCCCCAAGTGAGCGCAACGGGCCGATACTATGCCAGTCCGAAGGCAGGAGCCTCTTCCGGGTCTCCCACGCGGGTGCAGGGTCCCAAAGCTTTGGGCCGTCCTCGACTGCTTTCCCGAGCACAGGCAGGGAGCTGGAAGGGAAGCGGGCTGCCAGGATTAGAACCGGCGCCCATATGGGAACCCCGGGGCATTCAAGGCGAGGACCTTAACCACTGCGCCACCGTGCCGGGCCCAAAGAGAACTTTTAAAACACAAATGCTAATAACTGTGCTGTGTAGGTGTATAGAAAAATATGATCCCCTCCATACTAAAAGTTATTATCTTTATGTATAATATAGTGATTTTGAAACACAAATGTGAAAGAACAGAGTTTAATAACTTTGGGCAGTATTTTGATTTCTTTGCTGTTTAAAATTTTAAAATATTTCAGTAGTTTGAATTTATCTTTTATGAGCATTAGGAAAGCATACAGTGGTTGTGTATGTTTTTTCTGATGTTTTTCTGATGGGATGAATTTGGAGGAACCACCTCTTTGTTTTATTACACTGAAGAAAGATGCTTTCCCCAGCGCATATCTGTATATTTAAATATAAAAAAATCAATAACAAAATGAATTCTTCCAATTATTTAGCATACCCTTTTAAACACATATTAGGCATCAAGAAGTGACATTTAAAAATAATGTACAAGGTTTATGAAGATCGGTTCATACTGAACTATGTATAGCTATACCTCCAACTTCCACCACAATGCTTGAGGAAAACAAACAAATAAACAAGCAAACAGCCACTTGTATGAAGGAAAATCAGGAAGAAAATGATTCCATATTTTCAACATAGGGAGAGTTTAAGATTCGCTGGAACTCTAAGAACCTTATACAAGATAATGTAAAAATATTTATATTGCAGAAAAATAACACAATCAACTTTGGTAATATCTCAGGCAAATCCACCATTAAATATTTAAATCATCTTCTTTTATATATCTCTACCTACTATCAATCAGGAAATATGTCAACTGTAATTTAAATATAGAACCAAAAGCTGGCCACGTATCACCTCCCTCTCTCGGAAACCTCTTGGGTTTAAGACCTAATTCACCTCATCTCTTGCCTAAATTATTAAAACAGCTCTTTAACTTGCCTCTCTATTTTTGCCCTCAATGTCATTTATCTATACTCAACACAGCAGTCAAAATTATTCATTTAAAATTTCAAATAGATTTTGTCATTTCCCTACTCAAATCTCTCTAGTGGCCTTTCATCACATTCAGATTAAAAGCCATCTCCCTTAATGACCTACAAATCCTTCTGACCTTTATTCCTTCTTCTTTCTTTGCTTTATTCCAGTCCCACTGACCTCCATATTTCTGAGAATATAGCTATACCCAGACTTCAAATGTCTGCATTTGTTCCTTCCCACTGCTTTCTGTTGTCTGCTGTCTGTTTACACTCATTCTTTTTTTTTTTTTTCTAAGACTAAGTAATAAATGTCCCCTTCTTTACCTGACTTTTTCGGCACCATACTGAAAAGTAATTTTTCTCATATATAATCATCTTATATATTACACATTACTGATCTTATTTTTATGAATTCTAAATGTTATTTTATTTTTGATGTTGTTCACAAACTTCACAAGAACGCATGGCCATAAGGACCATTGATTAGGGTTTGGACAAGATGCTTTGTCTAACAATGTCCACCCTAGTGCATCAACTCACCCAAACACTTGGTGCCAAAGCTTGACTAGGAGAATTATTCAACATGTTCTTCTCCCCATCTTTGTACATGGAACTCAATGCTCTCTACAGACCTACCCGAGCTGACTGTCATCTGGGCATGCTCTCCACTGCATAGGTAACAGCACTCAAGGAGGACCAATCCTCATGTATGTGTTCCAAGGTCAGACTCCAAAATGCTGTGATTTTTCTCCTGTGGCCAGAGTTTTGAGTCCAGTGGTCTAACTGGGGGATCTCTGAAGAAACTTCACCTGGGGTGACCCCAGATCTGACTCTTGCATGAGCCAGCCAGCATGGGGTAAGAAATGTCCATCACCTGTATCAACCCACACACAACAGTGATTGCAGTTGCCTGGTCAATCCTGTCCCCAGCCCTGTGTCCTACATAAAATGATGTGAGATGTAGTTCGGCCTAATCCAGTCTGCCACAGAGCTAGCCCTTACATGTACCTGCAAGAACTGTAGCCTATTTGGGGCAACTTCCAGTAACCAGCATCAGGCCCACCCCCAGCCCTGGTTCCTGCACATGGCATTATGGCAGCTGACTAGCCTGTTCAATCCTGTATCCAATCTCCTCTAACATACGCCTATTGGTATTACAATTTATCTCAGCAGCTTAACTCCATGAGCCAATGTTTACATACGCTGATGGGTGCTGTCACCTTGTCCAGCCTAGCCTACCTTGAGCCCTGGCTCCCATGCTCACCAGTGGGAACTGCATTCCATCAGATGATTGCCCACAGTTTCCCTATTCCAAGCCTCAGATCTTGGACTTTCCAATGGATAATGCAGTGCAATCTGACATGACATGCACCCTGTCCCAGCACTTGCCAGGTGATGCTGCTCCAAAGCCTGACTAGCTAGCACTTACCCTGGCACTTGAATGTGCCAGCAGATACAGTCACTTGTCCCAGCTTGACATTCATTCAAAGCCAGCTCACATAAAGGCTGACAGTTGTAATAGCCCAGCCCTACCCTGGCCCTGTCTGCCCTAAATCTCAGTTCTCACGCTTAGTAGTGGGAGCAGTGTCCCAGCAAAGGAGACCCCATAGTACCCCCTGCCACCAGGTTCACTGCTGGCCATAGGGTGTTGCATCTGTCTGTGGGTGCTGTGGTCCAATTTGGCATGGCCCTTCTTGCCTTGTCATTTGCCAGTGGTACAACAGCTTGGCTGTGTTTGGTCTGTCCCCAGTCCCAGCTTCTGTTGGCGGGTGCTGCAGCCTGGTTTTAGCCTTGCCAGCCTAATGCAAACTGGCAACCCTTTTAGGCTAACCCAACTTGGCTGGGACTCAGTCCAGGCTCTTTCACCTGCCATTGGATGCTGCAGACTGGTCCAGCCCTACCCACCCTCAGGCTTGAGCATATGTGTGCAATAGTTAATCTAGCCCAGTCTGACCTGGACTGCCCACTGGAACAGGGAGACCAAGCAGGGCTTCTTTCTTATTGGGGTGTTCCCCTAACTCCCCTAAAAGATCAGTTCCCAGGCAAAGGTCTCCTGAACACCCAAGGGTACTTGGTTAAGCCTGCCTTAGCCAGGCCCCACATTCACTAGCTTGTGTAACAGCCTTGCCAAACTGCGCTCCCATTACAGCGCTACTGATGAATATAATCGCATTATATCAGGCAGTAGCTACATACCAGAAGTAAAAATGTAAAACTGTGGATATCTCTATTCTAGCATGATATATAGTGTATATAGTGAATGTACTTCAAATAAGACACAGAGATTTCTTGCTTCATGTATTCTGAAGCAGCTAATTGAAGATGTTACACTCTAAGTCAGAATAGTAACAAGATATGATGAACTCTGGCTGTTGAAAACAAGCAAAAAATATAAAGACACTGGTGGATTTCTATGCATGTTCTATTATGTAGGTAGAAATTCAGAAAAGAAATGAACTCCAGATTCTTGATCGAACCGTAATCGAAACACTGTCCCTTGCAAGAGTCAGCCAACTAATGAAATCAAATAAAGATTGAGTAAACAAACATTTCCAAAATAATACTAATAATCACAGCGTAGTTTACAGCAAATTTTATTTTTGCAGTCCGTGTATCACTGAGATTTGACTCGTCCAGGAGTTAGCATGGATAACAATAGCAGAAACCGAGGTACCAGCCAGATCAAAAAGTTAGGCATGCTTTAATCACGTGCTCTCAAGTCAAGCACAGTATGAGGGGCAATCTTAACCATAGAGAAGGGACTGAATATTCAACTCTCCTACACTTTCCATTGCGAGTCTCACAGCTGGGAATGAGAGAGATACACAAGACATGACAATTAACGCCTGTCCATAAACCTTTGTAAGGAAAATAAAGCAGAAATCTTCATCAATTCAGTAAAGCACTGAACAAACTCACATAATAAACCCAGAATCTATTGTCTGCAAGAAAGTGCAATCAGGATTTCTGAAAAGATGAAAACATCTTTTTCCTTTTTCATAGTTGATGCTCAATATTAAAAAAAAAATGATCAAGTAGCAAAAGCAAAGTAATGAAAATAGACTTAAAGATTAAAAAGTTGCTGAAATTATCAGCAACCGATCTTAAATATAAAATGTTTTACACAAAATGAACACGTGTGCAGTTAATAGTATACAACAAAATCTATGTAAATGGAAAAAAATGAAGTAGGAAATCCAGGACTGAGAAAAAAAAATTAATTGAGATTGGGAATGCAATAGATGTCACAATAACTTGGAAAAGATGAAACAGATTAATGAAAAGGAGACATTCATATAAAATATACTAGATGAAGCACAGACAGTAAAACATCATTTGGAATGCCTACATTGCAAGGTTTTGTGCATGGGTGTAAGTCCTAGCTCCACTTTCTCATCCAGCTTCTCAACACTGACCCTGGATAATGCACATGATAGCTAAGTATTTAGGCCTCTGCTACCCTAAGGGTAACCAATGCTAATATTTGGCATTATGGGATTTAGTTTTGTACAGCTGTAGTATTTGTAATCATTTGCAGAAGAAACCACAAAGAAGGGGAGCTTCTCTCCCTCCCCTTCTTTCTTTTCCTCTCTCATTATTTCTCACTCTCTTCCTTAAAAAAAACTATTTAGAATCTAGTTATTAAATAAATCTCTATAAAATATAAAATGCCTATGACTTCTTATCTAAAACCACATGCAACATTTCAATTATAGCATGTTCAAATCTCGGGTTCATTTTATTGTAACATCCAAACAAGTTTCTCTTTTCTGGAAAGTTTTTGGTTCTGGCTGTTTTCACAGTGTGGTTTTAATTCATTCTGTACAGCTGCTCAGTCAGCATGTGGCCACTAACACATCATACGCCTTGTCACGTAATACGGTGTGATTTAGTGAGAAGCAGAGATCATTCCTCTCAGGAAATGAGGAGACTCTGGACACCAGTTGTCAGTTATTAAAAGTTCTGATATTAAAACTTCTTTAATACATGGAAGAATTTAACCTGTTCCAACTTATGATTAATCCTAGAGAAAACCCATTTTCACTTTATTCCACTTTTTTTATATTGCAGCTGATAAAACTGTCAAAAGCCACACACGTCTTAATTAATCTTTGAGTTCACAACACTCTTTCTACAATCCCATGGACTTCTGGACACTGGCTATTTTATCCTGTGTTTCCCTCTTAGGAGTTAAGGAGCTGCTAGTTTTGCTATTCAGAACACATGGACATCATTCACATATGCCATATCGGAAACCTGTGCAACTAAAGTAGAATTTTGGTCAAGTTTATTTATCATTAAGACTTTTATCTTTTTTCTTTTTAGGATGCATTTTATTTCTAAACTGAATGTATATATTGTGTTGTTATGATAGATTTACTACGCAAATTTAAGGATTTTCCTGGTAAAGTTTACAATTCCTAGGTAGAAAGGGAGCCACAAGCATCTGTGCTAAAATTTAAATATAACCATTGAAAACTGTGATTTTTATAGTTTATTTAAACTGTCATACATTCTAAATTATAAATATACTTCATGATACAGGATTCTATCAAAGATATTTGTATTTGTTGTATTTAAGCTATCACACAAGGTCCAAATCAATATTAAAATTCACTCAAATTATCTTATGGATTACTGTTTTTCATAAAAGAGTTGTTGCTTTGGAGTCACATCAAAAAAATATTTGTTCAACCCAATGCATTAAGAAGGAGACTATAAAATATCCTTGGTTTAATGTATATTACATGCTTACTCGAAAATCAGTTGGACCTTGCTTCACTTTCATGATCCTAATTAACAAAATAAAATAAAGCAACAAAAACAACAGCAGCAAAACCCCTTATTATGATCTCAAACCATGACCATGGGTGAATATAAGTTAAGATTAGTAACATTCATGGCAAACAACTGATCAGGAGGAATGACCTTGTGACTAAAATGAGGCCACTTTAACCTGACAGGAAATTGTCTGTAATTCCAATGACTTATGTTCAATTTTTTTCCACGATGGATTTTTCTAATTTCTAGTTTCAGAAAAAATAAGTTGTTTTAGTACTGCAGGTGATACACATGTTAGTTCTGCCTCATTTGCAAAGAATGCCAAACTTTGTATGAGAAATAAGCCCAGAAAATGGTTCAAAAGAAAAGAAAAAGAGCTATTTTCAGTGAAACCACTAGAAATTTGCTCAACGAAATGCATTTAATGGATAATTGGATATTATGTCTTCAAAATTATGATGACATTTAGTCATTACTGTTTCTTCCACATTTATTTGATGTCTGAAAGATTAAAGGTTTTCTAGAGCACATGCAGCTTAGCGTGCAAGGTTGACAGTTATGGCTGATTACAAACAGTGAACTTATTTGTGAATGGTGATATCTAATAATTAAATTTCACACAAAATTGAATGTTTCCTGTAAAGCAATTCTGCATTTTATGATGGTTTGCTGATGCTTACTTAGCTTTCTAAACTACATGTACATTTCTTTTAAAAGATTATTTTATTTTCATTTGAAAGTCAGATATACAGACATGAGGAGAGACAGGTATAAATATCTTCTGTCCAATGATTCACTCTCCAAGCAGCCACAATGGCCAGAGCTGCACCAATCTGAAGCCAGGAGCCTGGAGCCTCTTCCAGGTCTCCAACACAGGTACAAGGTCCCAAGCAGGGAGTTGGATGGGAAGTGGGGCCGCTGGGATGAAATGGTACCCATATGGATCTCAGTGCATGCAGGCAAGGACTTCAGCTGCTAGGCTACTGTGCCTTGCCCTACATGTACATTTTTAAATATCTGTTTTGTTTGAAAGAGTTACAGAGGAACAGGGAGAGATACAGAGAGATCTTCCATCTGCTGCTTTACTGCTTAAATGGCCGCAACAGCCAGTGTTTGGCTGGTCCAAAGTCAGGATCCAGATGTTTGTGCTGGGTTTCCAACTTGAGGGCAGGGGCCTGATGCTTTGGGCCATCCTCTGTTCTGTCCCAGGATTTTAGAAAGGATCTGTATCGCAAGTGGAGCAGTTATGATTTGAACCGATATCCAGAGAGGATGATGGTGCTTCAGACAACATCCACCATTTCAGTCCTAATATAGATTTCTTAGTAGCTATATCTGGTAAAATTCTGATCCAGCTTATAATACATTGGGTATAAGAATGCAAAGGATTCCAGATTTCCTGAATAGAGATTAAATTTAAACATTTTCCAATTTAGAGTCTGAAGATTGAGGCCTTTATATAAAAGACGTTGTAGTTTAAGATTCATTTGCTCCATAATAAGCTTAACTTGGCAAAGAAGATAGAAATTTCAAAAAGGATTTAAAATGAAATGGGAAAAATTATTTCAAGACAAGTACAAAATGTTCTGAATGTATTTGGTAGTGCGTTTCTAATTTAATGGGGGAAGGATTCTGAGAGAAACAATAAAGGTAAAAAATGATGTTTCCCTTATGTGAAAGCAAAAACTAGGAAAATGATAAAATGGACAAGGTTGATGCAAAAAGAGAAGCTGGGCCACTGCTTACCTCCAGTGATGGCAAGTGTCATCACAAAAAGTTTACAACAATTATGCTTGTGATTTAATACAATGATACGTGCATTCAAATCCAAACATCATTGCCACAGCTTACTGAGTATACATATATTAACATATATGTGTCATGCAAGAATTATTTAAAATGTTCCTGAAACTAAGAGCATACATTTTAGAGAATCCTAAAGTTTCTCAATAAAATAATGCATTTGGTAGATTTCTCTCCATTTACAAACTTCCTTTTCACATTCCAAATTAGCATGGCCTTAACATTATGAAAATACCCCATTGTCAATTTTCATTCCCTTTCTTGTTATGGTTCCTAACCCCACAAGTAATATTATGAAGGTAGCTCTATATATCCCCATTCCATATTGGCATTCAGATTAGAATTCACTGTGAAAAACTATTTAATTGGGAACTGTTTTAGGAAGCATTTATTTATTTGAAAGAGCTACAGAAAGAGTAGACAGAGAAAGAGAGAGAGAATTAAGATTCCGGCCATGGTCTCACTTGTTAAATGTCTGCAATAGCAAGAGTTGGACCAGAATGACAGCAGGAATTGATAGCTCAGTGGATAGCCCTCATGTGGTGGAATCAAATATCATGGCTCTGGAGCAACCTATTGTTGCTTCAACAATAGTGTTGAATCAGGAGCAAGGTCAAGGTCAGCAAAGTCCAAATGCTCCCTTTGTCAGTCTCTTTCCCTTTTTATTAATATGTTTGACCACAAAAGCTGCTTTTATTTATTTATTTGTGTTTGGACAGATACAAACAATTAAATAGCTCTAACTGGCTAAGCCCCTTGCCTTATATCCTAGGGTATAATCATTAAAAAGATTCAGCAGAGTTTTCTCAACTCTTTTCTTGTTCTTCTTCACTTATTCCCCTCTCTACATATGACACAAAAGGTTTAAATATGTGGTTCTTTAATAATTGTTTTTTTCATGTATTTTTTTTGTTGTTTAAAAAAGAAAGCAAATTTCACGTATTCAATACACACAGCATTTTTTGTTTTTTAGCTTTAAAAAAATGATTGAAAAGGCAGCTTTTACGGATAGAAACACAAAGAGAAAGATATTCCATCCCCGAGTGGCCACAACGGCCCAAGCTAAGCCAATCCAAAGTCAGGAGCCAAAAGCTTCTTCTGGTTCTTCCACGCAGGTGCAGGGACCCAAGGCTTTGGGATGTCTTCTACTACTTTCCTAGGCCACATGTAGAGAGCTGGATGGGAGGTAGAGCAGCAGCTAGGACATGAGCTGAAACCCATACAGGATCCCAGTGCGTGCAAGGCAAGGACTCAATCACAGAACCATTGCATTTGACCCAAAACATATAATTTTAAGGACAACATGAAATTTTCCATTTCCCCCTTTCTTGTCCTATTTTAATTTTAAGTTGATATACTTGAAATTTCCTGTATTGCTTAACCACCCACTCATAAAGAAGCAAAAAGAAATATTAACTAGCACCGTTCTTCAGGAGTGTGGACAAAGACTACAAATAATAATCAAACACTGAAACTTTAATTTTAAACCAAAAAGTCCTATACATTGAAATTTTGGTTATATATGAATCTGTGGTCCTCTGCATATTAGTTCCCATTAATCAAAAAAGAATACTTGCTATTGGGGGGGGGATATTGGTCTTTTTTGTCCATTCTGAAATTTTACTGTGCGCATTACAGTAAGGAATTTAAAAAGATGCTACAAAGGTTTTATGTGTTGTGTTTGTTTGTTAACCTATAAACATTTTCTTCTCATGGCTTCTCAACCCTAAAAAACAGTTTCCTCAATTTCTGTAAAGCATGATACCATCAATCATCAAATCCCTCACGTTTTGTTCCTAAGTTCTCCTTGCATTATTTTCCAAAATGTCCCACCAAAATAAAAGAGAATCACAGAGATGATCTCATCAATTTCCCGTTTTCCTAGGAAATTTTGTTCTTCGTGTTTAGCTATTTTTCTAATGAAAACCATCATTTACTATATTTTTTCAATTTTCTTATTCTAAAATTACAATTTCAAGTGGCAAATTTGTTCGGATAATATTCAATAAAGAAGAAGATACTCCATTGTAACTGTGGTCTTCCTACTTCTTTGTTGAATATCATGAAATAGTGTTGAAAGAAGAACCTTTGTGTGGAAAACAAACAAACAAATAACAACAACAGCAACAGAAACAACTAGTGGCTGAAGTCCTTGCCTTGCATCTGCCAGGATCCCATATGGGTGCTTATTTGTGTCGCAGCTGCTCTACTTTCACCCCAGCAACTGTTTGTGTCTTGGGAAGGTAGTCAAGGACAGCCCAAAGCCGTGGGGCCTCTGTGCTCAAGTGAGAAACCCGAAGAAGCTTCTGGCACTGGATTCACTCAGCTGCAGTCATTGCAGCCATTTGGGGAGTGAACCAGCAGATGGAGGATCTTTCTGCCTTTCTAGTAAAAAATATAGAAACCCTAAAAAAAAAAAAAAAGGGAAAGTGGGGAAGAGGAGAAGAGAAGGCCTGAATGAGGGAGGGAGGAAAACGTATGAAACACACAGAATCTGTTCTCTGTGTATTAATTAAAACAAACAAACAATCAAAGTCAAATAGAGTTTCAGATAATTATCTTGCATTACCAACTGAGATTAGGTTAACTAACAGTCACCGAATTAATTTCAAAAATGGGAAAAAAACTAAAGTATGGAATTATTTAGGATAGGAATGAAAAGAAATACCCGGTGCCGCACTTGCACTGTGGATTTTGAGATGATGAAAAGAACTTCAAGCTTATATGACCTTCAGGAACCTGAGCTTATGAAATGGTCCCGTTGTGAGTTACAGATGCTATGTGAATAACAAATATTAGTTTGATTGTTGCAACGCAGTAGAAAAGAAATTCAATACTAAGAATCTAATGTCTGTCTTTTTTGTGTCAGTGCTTTATAATATTGCTTCAAAAATGAGTATCAGAGATCATGGGATTTTTTAACTTTAATTCTCACTGATTTATTTTATAGTCAGTGACAACAAATTATAATCATACAAAAATATAAATTTCATTCGTAAATATTTTAGTAGTTAGGTTACTAAAACCATATTAATATATCAAATCATTTTAACAAAATTTTAAATTACATTTAACAAAGCACTATACTTGAAGTAACACTGACATGTACAAAATTTATGTTTGCAGATAACAATGCTTTACATGGAAAAACTGAGCACTCACCAAAACTGTTATAAAAAATGGATGAATCACTTCAGTTAGTTGAAGTTTATAAAATCAGCACTCAAAAAGATGATTTTTTTTAATGTCAATGATGATCTAATTGAAAGAGAAAAGGAAAAAAACAAAAGTGGGGAGGGGAATCTTGGCATAGTGAGTTAAGCTTCACGTTTAATGCAGGGTCAAGTTGTGGTGCTGCATTTGTTTTATTTTTTTAAGATATATTTATTTTTATTAGAAAGGCAAATTAACAGAAAGAGGGAGAGACAGACAGGGAGATAGAGATTGCTTTAGCTAATTTACTTCTGAAATGGCAGCAATGACTAGAGCTGGGCTTGTCTGAAGCCAGAAGCTTCTTCTAGGTCTCTTATGAGGGTGCAGGTTCCAACACATTAAGCCATTCTCCCCTGCTTTTCTAGACATAAGGTAGTGGAGTAGCCTGGACAGGAACTTATGTCCCTATAGGATACTGGCATAGGTTATTCAGTAGAGCCATCTCACTGTCCCCTGCTGCTCTGCTTCCGATTCACCTTACTAGTTATGTGACTGGAAAAGCACCAGAAGATCAAGAAACTTTTTGGGCACCTGTAACATATATTAAATCTGTAGAGTTCTAGGGTCCTGGCTCAGCCACAGCCTCCGTGCCCATTTGGGGATTTGGAACAAGGAATGGAAGTTTCTCTCTCAAAATCTCTCTCTCTTTCTCTCTCCTCATCTATCTCTTTCACTGTATTTCTGCATTTCAATACAAGGACCTTTCAAAAACTCAAAACAAAAATTTATTTATATTAGCCACTAGAAAATCAAATATTAAGAAATAATATTTGAGCAAGTTAAAACCACATAAAAATTACATAATAATGATTAAAGCCTCAACAACTATAATAAAATAGAAAAATATGTCTTGCTTGCATATTGAGAGGAAATTGATATAATTTCAATGTTTATATTAAGTAAAAAAGTCAAACTCTTTCAGAATTAGAAACACACACACTAAAATCACATGGAAACACAAAAGACCCAGTAAAGCCAAAATAATCTTGAAAATAAATTTAGCCTTGGTCATCATAGTGCCTGACTTCATGACATAGTACAAAGCTCTAAGATTTTAAAACATCATGTCATAGGTATAAAAAGATACATAGATTAGTGTAACAAAATAATCTAATCCACAAACATACAGAATACTAACTTTTTTTGTATATGTGTAGAATAAAATTGAATCTCTGCCTGTCATTATAAAAATGAAATCATCTCAAACTGCATCAAAGTCTGAAATTTAAGACCCAAGAGAATGAAATTGTTAAAAAAAATATATAGGAAGCAATGCAGATTTTAGCATACAGATCTCACAAAATTAACATACTTCACTGTTTTCCTCAATTACCTCCTTCCTTTAGAGCGGGGGATAATTTTTATAATAATCTAATTTCAATTTACTTTATAATTACTAACTTAATGAACCACTGAGCATGCTGTTCAAAAACCTAAAAGCAGAAATATCATTTTTCTATAGGGATATTGATTGAATTATACTGTAAGATGTCAGCTTCAATTTTGTACCTTATTTTGTTCTGTTAACTATCACACATCAGATGAGATGTGATATTTGTCTTTTTAAAGTATAGATTGTTTTACTTATTAATTTTGGGGGAAAAAAAGCAAGAGAAGGAGAGATCTTACCTCTACTGGCTCTTTCCCCAAATGGCAGCAATGTGTGAGACTCAACCAAGACAACGTCAGGAGCCAGGAGGTTCATTAAAGTCTCCCGTTTGGGTACAAGTTGACAACTACTTGGGCTATCTCACACTTTTTTCAGCAGTTTATTAGGAACCTGGATTGAAAGAGCAGCATCCAGGACTTGAATCTGCATTTATACAGGATGCTGGTACCACAGGTAGTGGCTTATCCTCCTGAGCCGCAATGTTGGTCCTCACCCCAAATGGCCACAAAGGCCAGAGGTAAACTGATGCAAAGCTTCAGCGGACCTTCTTCCAAGTCTCCCACATAGCGCATGGTTCCAAGAATTTGAGCTATCCTCCACTGCCTTCCCAGGGCCTAAGTAAGGAGCAGAATTAAAGTACAACAGCTAGGACTGGAAACAACTACCATAAGGGATGCTTGCACTGTAGTCAGAGTCTCGGTCTACTACTCAGAGCATGATTAAGCACCTAAGATGTTAGGAGACAGATTTTTTTTCAAGTTTCTGAGGCATGGAATAGAATACGTTGTGTTTTACTGAAAGCTTAGTGTGGTTTGCTCAAGCTGAGTTTAGCAGCCAGATAGCAAATAGATGTTAGAAAGGGGGAGAGGGGATACCACTTGTGGAATCGCTGCTGAGATATGATTGAAAGAGAGTAACAGAATGGGATCAAAATGGTTCTACATGCTGGGAAATTTGAAGTACATTTCATGCAGATTCAAACAACAGAAAAACAGATTGTTGAGTTTAGAAGAATCAAGGAAACTAATAACCTTAATATTCTCATTTAATCTCTAATTTTCAGATTTGTGGCCATGCTGTTATTTTGCCTCCATCTAATCTTTACATTTTTTTCTCCTACTCTCAGAAGGAAACTGAAAACAACAAATAACCTCTTTCTAGCTTTTGCCCTCATTTCCTACTGTGTTATCTTTTTTTTGTACTCAGCCATACATCCATACTGCTGTACATAATTATAGATTTTTGTGTGGAGAAATAGAACATCCGATGCCTGATGAGCATCACAATAAACTTTTCTCATAAATAAACTTCCTTGCAGAGGCAGACACAAATGTCAAGGAGTTCTTCTCCACTTTTCTACAGACATCAATGTTTTTATTCCCTGCTCCGCAGAGTTCTATATTCAGTGACATTACAAAGTCATTTGAAGGGAAGTTGCCTGGTGAGAAAGAAGATGATAGTCCTCTTCGTCTTTTAAGTTACTGAAAAATGTTACAGCAAGACAAATTTCACAGTGTTCTAATTCATTTTTCCCTTTCAAATCTAACATGAGAAGACAGCAAAGCAGTGTCCTGCTAACTGCTAGGCAAGAAAAGACTTTTTTCTCCACTCTTTCAATTACTGATTAAATATACTGGGCATTTCAAAAGATTACAGCTAACTCATTTAGGACAAGGTTATTTATCATGGGTTATATTTTTGTACAGTGAAATGTTGCTCAGAGAAATTACAATTACCCCATCTGTTTACAGAAATTTCACATCAGCTGCTTGTAAAATCTATATAGCATATGTCATGAGGAAGAATTAAACTTATGTTTACCAAAATTCAGAAAGCAGGAGAAAGCTCACAAAAGAAAAAGGCATGGGAAATGTTGATAAAGAACAAGTGTTGTGGGGAAAAAAAAATCACTCAACTGAATTAAGCATGGCAAATGGGCCTTGTTCAAGATTACTGATATAAAAGATAAACTGAATTCAGTTCCCCTCCGGAAGCTTACACTAAAAGACTTTATTAGTTAATTAATGAAAGTGAGGAAGTACATACACAAACCACACACACAAAGAGAGACCAGAGACAGAGAGGATTTTCCATGCACTGGTTTACTTCGGATGCGTATGACAGCCTGTACTGTGCTAGACTGAAGTCAGGAGCTGGGAACTTGATGTGTTTCTGCCATGTGGGTGCAGGAATACAAATATTTGGGACATGATCCATTTCCCCAGGAATAGAAATCTGGGCCCAATTAGCAAGTGGGGTTCTGTTCTTAGCTAGCTACAGAAGGCAGGCTCCACAAGCAGTAATTTGACATGCTATACAGCAGGGCTCTTTCAACTTTTTACATATTTTTAAGATTTAGGTTGATGTGGTGCATATGCACCTGAGGATCTCAGAAACAAGACTTACCAGTGTGTTGATTCCACCAGGGTTTCCTAAGCTGCTAAGTGAAGCTGAGCTCTACCTTCCCCTTAGAAAATGGGTGGTAGGGCAGTATGTCTTCGATGAATGCATTCCTAACTGATGGGTCTATAAGGATGAGAAAGATATTATTAAATTGTAAAACGGGTAAAAAGGATGAGAATCAATTTACATCTGAGTAGAGCTGGAAAATTAAAATTCACTTCCAAATATTCTAAAGAAAATGATCCAGGAGACCACAGGAGCTAAGTAGACTCAAGAAGAAAAAAGTATTAAGACCATGCTGATTGAGTAAGAGGGAAATGCTGATTTGCAACAAATTATGAAGTGTGAAGGCTTTAGTTTTGAAATGATAGACTTACACTGCCATTGCTATATGTTTCTTTTTGGGATATGAAAGATCCATTGAAGGACAAATAAGCAAGATGAAGCTAATTTAGAAGGAAACTACTGTATTTGTGATTAACACTGGTTGATAAGGTCTTATTGTTTCAAAGGCCATGGAAGTCGAAAGGTAAGTGAGCCCAGAAGAGCTTGCACAGTAAAATTTTCTCTACTGGACTTCATTCAAGTCTACATTTATCTAATTATCTTCATTTCTGAAAGTAACAAAACTTAAGTCATTTAATCTGAATTTCAGCGAATGTGGGTCTTCTGTATCTCTTGGCACACAGGGTCCAATGATTTAACAGACAGATGTCTCTCAAATCAAATCTCAAATGAGTAGAACCCTTGAGTCACTGAGTTATCAGAGATGATAATCACTATGGCATCATAGTTCTGAATAATTCCGGATCAATTCCTGGGATGGGTTCTATTGGATTGCTTTTTGGCATAGGAGATGATATTTCCAATGTTTATGACAAATAGATTCACCAGAGAAAGTTGAGTGACAGTGTCCCCTCAATGCTCAAGGCACTTTCTTTTTGGTTGTCATTTAGTTTGCTGCTTTATGTTTTTGTCATAAAAATAATTCCTCCTGGTTTTTGCCAATAATGCTTTCCCTGGGAACTTAATTGTCTGTCTGTAAAGCAAACAGCATAACTGCAATGTGACAAACATTTGATATGTTGCCTGGAAAAAGGTTGCTTAACTCAGAAGCATATCCAGAAAAGTTTATTAAAGGCTCCTAAATAAATAACATTGTCAATCTTATATGACTCAGGGAGAATTAAAATAATAGCTTCATTACCATTAAAACAAATGAGTAATTTAGATACAATGCCTAGTCTGCTTTTCAAAAATACACTTAATCATAATAATGTGCAAGTTCAAATTTCATTATTTTTACAGATTACTTATTTTATGAAAATTAAATTTGTGTGTTTATATTTATCTTTTAAACAAAGTAACAAGACAGACTAAATGCCATTTTTTGGTTAACTTTGGAAAATGAATTAGACGATATTTGATAAACTTCCAGATGTAGGGTAGGAATGCATTTGCCACAATTTTGACAGTATTTGCTCTCAGTTTTATGTTATTCTTGTTTTGATGTTTGTGCTGGATGGTGTTGCCTTTATCCTGAGCACATTTAGACTATGAAGGAGTGTCTTCTCATGTGTCTGTGCATATGGGTATATGTGAATTCCTGGAATGTAATATATAGTGAAGGGATATTTTTTCTGTAGCATTTGTGAGTTAAAAACAAGACCCAAACATGATGGGGCCAAGGTAATGTTGAGAATAAATGTGAAGCTTCAAGCCGTAGACTCCTTGGCCTTTAGCTCCTGTGACCTCTGGGATTGATTGCTGACTGGTTGTCATGAGAAGACTGAACAGGGCTCACACCAGTCACCGCGGGTCACGCTTTGATCACACAAAAGTAAACTTTTGTTTGCAGAATATTGTTTCAGAAAGACTTCAGTAACTTTCTAAAGTTGTCTTAAAATACCATTTTCACTGTTTGGCAATATACCTAAATTGCATTTTTGGATTTGCAGACTAGCATATATAGAGAGAAGAAACTCAGAATTTGTCTTTGTTCCTTAATTTCCCAAATTTTTATCGTCAGCAACTATGCTTTGCATGTGATGTTACATATGTAAGCATTTCTTTGTTTAATTTTCTTTTCCATCTGTGAGATACTTACCAATTTCCATTTTCACATTAGTTTCACATTATTAGTGATAAGTTCACTATAAACACTCAAATATGCTTGCTGTTTAAACTTCCTCTATTTAGATATTACTATAATCTGAAAAAGTCTTCTTAAATTAATTTACCATAAATAATAGAATTTAATTGGTAAAATTCAATTGATTCTATCTGTACTGTAGCAATAAAGTTTTTTGCTTCAAATTTCATTATAAACTAGTATCATGCCAGCTCTACTTTCAGACCAAGGATGGTCTCCCAATGAAACTGTTGAATTTATCTGGAAAATAGGATGCAGGACTCCCCACATGGTCCATGCCCATGATGAAGGAATCACGACTGGTTATGATTTGTACTACTGTAACAATATGGAGGAATTCAACAAGGGAAGAAGGGTTGGGGAGGGGTTGGGGGAACCCCAGAGCCTATGAAGCTGTCATAAAATGAAATTAAATAAATAAATAATCAAATGAGGCTTTTACTTTGCTAAGACACTAGATAGGATGTGAGAGTAGCAATAAGGACTACACTCAAAATACAAGTAATACAAAACCATAACCTAAATCTCAGTTGCCAACAATAACTTTAATAACCAGAAATTATTATACTGTCAACAGTGGACCATTGTATCATCAGAATCATTGTCATCCTGGATGAAACTACACCAAACCTCATTTTCTAAGAAAAATTCTGTAATCGGTCTAAAATTTTGCAAATATATTTCATCCTTAATCTATTTAGTATAATTATTATATTTGTATCTGAGGGATAAAACATATCTATTTTTATTACATAGCAACACTGATATCCCCCCATGCTTACTGTGTGGATGATATATTAATACTATCCTCAGAGTTTATATAAAGTTAATTTTGTTCCTTTTCCTTTTTCCATGCATTCAAGGTTATTTATGAACTCATTCTTTTTTCTTTTCTTAAGGAACATTTTAATTCTGTTCAAACACATTTAAAACTCACTATCACTTTCCCATTCCAAATCCTGAAGCATACTCTGGTGAGTAGGTAAATATTTCATGCACAGCAGACCCCTGGAAGAATACCACCAGGCTCATTTCAGAGAGTAGGATCACATGCATTCTGCACAGTTAACTGCCCCGAACAGAACTTCCATTTACAGTGATCCTGTCGTTTCGCAATAATCCATATTACTTGTGCTGTGGTGTAATTTCTATGAATCACTGAAATGGCTTGACCTTTTTGTGCCCTCTAAACTGCCTTTGACTTCTGAGCATTATTTTATTTTCTTGTCAGTTCATGCCCTTTTTAACTACAAATTCTAGCACCCTTTCCCGCATTTTTTATGCTTCGTATCATAGCTTTCCTCACTATTTATTTCATTATTCTTCTCAGATACTCCTCTTACTCACTAATTCAGCAAACACATATTTATACTCATTGGCATTTGCAGACTTAATCAACACACTTCATGTATAATGCTACTATGTCTATTATTCTGTTCAATATATTTATTGACTTATTATACTTATTGAATGTGTTTCCCAAAATTAATAAAAAATTACAAGAAAAACATTCACATCATTAACAGGAACTAAGTATGTAGTTTCTTTAGTTGCTGTGTGGAAAGTTTACACTGGCCTTTAACTTGGAAATAGAGTATTACATGATGATATTAGTTATAAAAAGAATTTATTCAAACTATTATAATATTAGCTTTTGGTAACATTTGAGGAATCTGTATAAACATTAATAAAATCTTAAAATCCTGATGAATTTATGGATCCTAAATGTCAGAAACTAATTACCATAGAACCTATTTTATTTAATTTTAAATTTTAAGAAAAAAATGCACAAATGGAAACAATGATGCAGTTAAACAAACGGAGCGTTTAACACTTTAAGTTACATAATTATAGGTATTTCTTTTGTTCTTTCTCTTTACTTATCTACTCATGATCCCCCATGCACTGTCATGTTTCTCATTAGACTGTGAAAATTTTTTTTCTCCACATTCTCTAGGTACATATATATCAGGTATGCTCTCTTTATTACTTGTTTGAGTCTTGTACCATGAAGGCAATCCCTGAAAGCCACAAGTTCATTCACTGTTGTTTCATCCTGGCCCAAAGCAGTACTGGCTGTTGCTGCCTTCTGGGACATTAACTGGAGGGTAAAACCTAAATATTCTCTATTTCCTCTCTCTCTCTCTCCCTCTTTCCTAAATAACTAAACTTGCAACAGCGAGATACACACATTCATAGGAAGGTATACAGACAATAAAAAATTAGGTTTCATTTTGAGATCCTGAGAAATCCAGGAACTGTTTGTCATTTATTAAGGATGACACTGAGATTACAACATTGTGAATAATCTAATTCTTAGCATGAGGTTGACATTGCCAGCCACTGTATTAAACCACTTTTTGCAATCTACCCTCCATTTCAACGTGCATGTGTGCAGGTTCAAGTCCTGGTTACATTTCTGATCCAGCTCTCTGCTCATGTTCTCAGGGAAAAAACAGCAGATGGCCAAACTGCCTAGGTCCTTTCCATTATATGTGGGACACACACACAAGTCTGGACTCCTGATTTCAGTCTGCTCCAGTACTAGTTGTTTTGGCTGCTTAGGAAGTGAGCTAGTAAGCAGAAGGCAAGTTTTTCTCTCTCTCTTATTCTCTGCCAATATTTGGAATACATAAAGGTATAAAAGTGTTTTGGGAACATTGACAAAACATTGAGAAGTAAAGCTTTTACACAAGTAAGCAAAATGAAACAAAGACCAAAATAAGCCACAAATAAAATAGCAACTACTAAAAGTCAATTAGCTACCAATTGAATCATAGGACATGAAATGGATTATGGGCATGTGTTGCAAAGGACTTTGTAGTGAAATGGGCTGATAATGCCCGATTTGTTTCCAAGACAGTCTTGTGTTACATTTAGAAAAAGGTGAAAAAGTAAAATGATTTGACTACATCATGACAGTGGAGATGGTTTCAGGAACCAGGTGGCAAGAGTCAAAAATACTAAAGCACAATATGTGAAAGTTAAATCATTTCATCAGTTCAAATAAAGACATAAATAGATATTACTCAGACACTGAAAAATCTCATAAATGCCTGTTAATATAAAATTACCAAAAATAGAATAAATTAAATAAAACAACCCCCCCAAACAAAACCAAAGAAACGGAAAGAACCAGAATGTGATACAAAAAATGTTGCTAATGGCATCCTAATGTAAAAGCAATTTTAAATAAATTCTGGTAAAACAATATTGAATAATGAAGGAGAAACCTGATATGTGAAAAAAAATGTATTCTTAACCTTCAAAAATGCTACGTCGTAACTTGTTCCCTCGGGGATTCTGTGGACCGTCTTTATTTTCCTCTTCCTTCTTGATGGACATTTTCAGTTTTTTAAGATTTATTTATTTTTATTGGAAAGGCCTATTTTATAGAGAGAAGAGACAGAAAGATCTTTTATCCATTGGCTCAGTCCTCAAGTAGGGGCTCTGGGAGTGCTGAGCTGATCCAAAGACAGGAGCTTCTTCCAGATCTCCTATATGATGCAGAGTCCCAAGGCATTGGGCCGTTCTATTCTGCTTTTGCAGTGCATAAAATGCGGATCAGGAAGGGAAATGGAGAATCCGGGACACAAACTGCTGCCCACATGGGATCCAGGCACTTAGGGGTGGAAGAGTAGCCACTAAAACTATCATGCAGGCCCCAATGAATGGCCATTACAAGTATTTTTTTTCTGTTTTCTTCATAGCACTTTCTCTCGCTCTTCACGTTTTTTGCTTTTATGTTTGTTTGCTTGTTTTCTTCAGCTTTTAAAAAAATTATTTATATTGGAAAGGTGGATATACAGGGAAGACGAGAGACTGAGAGGAAGATTTTCTTCCGATGGTTTACTCCCTAAGTGGCCTCAATGGCTGGAACTGATCCGATCTGAAGCC
The DNA here is from genome assembly GCF_017591425.1 of Ochotona curzoniae. Lineage (NCBI taxonomy): Eukaryota > Metazoa > Chordata > Mammalia > Lagomorpha > Ochotonidae > Ochotona > Ochotona curzoniae. The sequence continues at coordinate 32,541,615 of NW_024466502.1, read as the reverse complement.
AAGATTCTTTTCCAGGTCTCTCATGTGGGTGCAGGGTCCCATGGCTTTGGGCCGTCCTCAACTGCTTTCCCAGGCCACAAGCAGGGAGCTGGATGAGAAGTGGAGCTTCCGGCACACTCAAGGCAAGGACATTTTTTTTTTTTTTTCTTATTTTGGACAATGTTTACATGGTTAATGAGGGCATGGAGGTTCAATGGCTACAGGAAAGTGGGTAAGACTATTACTTCCACATTGTTTTCTCCCCTGTAAAGGGGGAAGATAAAGGGAGAAGCCCCACCCAGTCTCCTACCCATCCCAGGTCCCTGATGTGGGGCATGCTCTGAGGGTTTTGCTCAAGTGGTTTTGATAGTTCAGTAGTTGTGAATTTGCTGCCAATCTTGCCATTCCAAGCACGATGAGGCTGCTGCAGAATCCACTGATTAACATAGTCTACCTTAGAGTCTCTGTTTGCCCAGTTTTTCACTGCCAACATATGGCTGGAATAATTGATTGATTTGTTGTTCTCTGTTGTGATGCCAGGTATCCTCTGCAGGTTCCGATAGACTTCCATATACTCCATGTGCAGCTGGTTATGCTCTCCACTGCTCCGTCTGAGCCTCTGAGGAGACTCGATTCTGGCACTTGCAGTGCATGGCAGACCATGGGTTCTGAGTCCAGTAGTTCAGTTGGGGAGATCCCAAAAGAAACTTTGTCTGAGGTGTTCCCAGACCAGATGCTTGTGTGTACTTGCAAGTAGAGGGCCAGGTACATTCCATCGACCCAATCAGTTAGTAGTTGCAATTGCTGTGTCGGTTCTGTTTCCTTCCCTGTCTTCCACTGGAGCCAATGGGTGTTGCAGTACAGCAAGGTGAGGACTTTGATCAGACCCTGTTTTATTCAGTTTTTAATTTTGTTTTTATTTTGCACTATTGATGTCTGCACACATGTCAGCTAAAGGGTCATGATACGAATTTAAGACTACTCACACATTAAAAATATATGGTATGAGCTGGAACATACTTAAAAGTGATAGAATCTATAAACAGGATATGGATGAGTGTGGCAGCGACATGGGGAAACAAGTGAGTTTTTTCCATGAGTTGTTTGGTACTTCTTATTTTACTAAATTATGATTTACTCTGGGTAAATAAATTTGCTTATTTTTAATTAAAAATTGAAAAAAAATCTGACATTCTACTATTTTTGAATAACAAGTAGAGGTCAGGATCTACCTAAAAATTTATGTGTTATAAACAACTAACAACTACCAGAAATATATACTTAGAAGACTGTTTAGTTAATGCAATGAAATAATTTTAATCTCTCTCTCTGTTCCTGCTGCTTCCTTTAAATTTCACTGTGCTTCATTTAAAGATATCCATTCTTACTTACCCTTTATTTTTCATAAGAATTCACTTCATTCCATTCTCTTACATTTTGTTCATTTTTGTGCTTAATCTCTTATTCATAATTGCAAATATATTGTATTATAACCACTTTGAGGTGCTTCAAGTTTTGATTTCTTTCGCAAAGAGAACGTAAACCATGTGCATGTCTGGTGACAAATAATCTCATCTCCTGTTTATTTGAGTTTATTATTAACTCCTGCAAGCTGTGTTCAGTTTATGCTTTTATAAAAATGTCATTTTGGCCATTTTCCTCATCCATTCTTTCTTCCAATCTGACTGCAATCGAGTAGCTGTCTAAAACCTTTCTGGGCCACTTTGGTGACCTTGCTTTTTGCCTGTACAAAACTGGAAGCTTATTTCTGTCGAGTCAACTTTAAGAAAAATCTCTGGAATCAGCAAATCTGTTCTTCCATAACCTACATATTTGATTATTTCTTAGTAGAGATTTGTTTTTACTTATAGGAGATTGACCTTCAGAAACATCTGTTAATCCTTCCCCGCTCTTTACCCTCCCTCCCATTCTTCTTCCCCTTTTTCCCTTCCTCCCCATAACTCTCTTTTTCTTTCTTTTCTCTCTTGACTCTGTATTCACATTGCAATTTTAATGAATATTATGGAGTCTTAACATGAGGTTAGGAGTTCCTTCTTTTATACACTTGTCCTCTTGAGGGACTTGAAAATCAGGGGAAGGTTATGACATTAACAGCCCAGAGACATTTACTCGCCCGATACTAGCACCAGATTGTGAACAGGATCACACCGGAGTTCTAAAATCCATCTCACACTGTTTGACTGATTCCCAAATGTGCTATTACTGAGTACTGAATATCTTATATTGTGATAAATATTCTCCAGTGAATTGCAGAGTAGTAGAGAGTTTGAATGGGGCAAGGAAAAAAAAAAAAAACAAAAAACAGTGGGCAAAGACTAGCTGTGTTTTTAAATTGTTCTTTGTAGAAACAAATTAACAGAATGTAAATATTGCTGTCTTTTGCAAGGTCATCACATCATTAAAATCCTTAGATATGGAGCAAGAACACCAATAATAGAAGTGAATCAAGATGCAAACTTCAACAAATTAACTAACTTTTCTTTCCTAGATTTCTTTATCTGTACATTGCAGCGATAACTTTAATACCTCATGGAGTCCTTATGCAAGATAAAATATAATTAAGAGCTATAAAGATGAAATCACTTAATATGATTAGAACGAGTCATGACACTTAGAATGAACATTAGCTATCACAGACAGTGCTACATTTAAATATTAAAATATGACAATAAGAATCAATATAGTTTCTGAGTAAGACAGACTGCTTTCTCTGATTTTTTCAAAAATTTCCTATGCCTGGCACTATGGCCTAGTGCCTGAAGTCCTTACCTTGAACTTGCTGGGATCCCATATGGGCACTGGTTCCAGTCACAGTGACTCTGCTTCCCATCTAGCTTCCTGCTTGTGTCCTGGGAAGGGAGTCAAGGATAGCCTGAGGACCCGAGAACCTGAACTCATGTGGGAGACCTGGAGGAAGCTCCCGGCTGCTTGCTTCGGATCAGATCAGCTCCGGCAGTTGGTCACCTGGAGAGTGAACTAGTGGACAGAGAATCTTTCTGTTTGTCTCTCTCCCTTTTTTTGTGGATTTGCCTTTCCAATAAAAAAAAATTAGTTCTTGATAACAATAATCTGTAATATTTGTTTTACACTTTAATGCACAAGAAACACATGACAAAACAGGGCACAGAGTGGACAAACAACTTGACTGGGATTACACATTTAGTTCAGTCTGATAGACTGCATGCTGCTGCCTCCCTAGGATTTAGAAGTCAAGTTTTTGTTTCAAAATTCACCAAACATGGCTTGGTTTATTTAGACAAGTCAAAGCATCTTAGCTCTCAGGGCATCCTCATTTATCTAGTGTATTCTCTCATCTCTCTCTGATAGGTCTTGGCCCAAGAAATCTTGGCAGTCTTTTTGTAGAAAAAAAAAAAATAAAACTCTTGACTTTCTGGCATGCTGTTTATTAAAAATGAAGCAGCACATGCTTGTCTGAAGGGCTGAATTAACACTTCTAAGTCCAAAGAATCTCCCTAAGGTACACATGGATTTTAACATTTGGAACAGAGAGCTACACTTGGACTTGACATTATCTTCCACTAAACAGGGAATTCGAATTGTAGACCATCTTATTGTGGCATTCACTTACCACCACGCACATTAACCAATGTCTTTGATTTTAAATTTAAAGTTCTGCTTAAAATCACAAATGCAAGAAAAAAAAAGTAGAAATATATTTTGATCCAAACTTCATGTGTGTTTTTATTTCAGTCGTCTAAAATGTCTTGAGCAAATACGAGTTTAAGTAACCAAATTTTCTTAGCAATACTATGGGGTCAGGCTATATTTTATGATAATGCTGACTATTAAATTTATTTTTGCTGAATCACATAGCATCTGACTTGACAAATTCTCAAGGAGTTTTTGTTACATCAATTTGATATTTAATCTGTTGAGGAAATTAGTTTGTAACGTTTCTATGAGGAGAAAATTTGTCCTTAAAGCTTATCCAAAATTTAGTGTTTCACTTCGGAGTCAGCAAATATAATTTCATATTGTTTAAAAAGAATTATCTTTAAACAATGGTTTACCTATCATTTGCTTCATAAAAGTTAAAAAGGACTCATTGTCTTTATCAATTTTGTTTGTAAATATGATCTATTTATTTCAAACCTCTGCCTAATTTTGTGGCTTTTTTATTCATTCAGGTATGATTTACTAATGCTTATTTAAAGTACGTAAGGAGTTTTTCAGGCATAAATACGATAATTTGAAACCACTCATTTTCTTTATTCTTAATGGTAGTCTTTTCCTTTTCTTATAAATTGTTATTTGCCTCAAAAGTTTTCTTACTTTTAATATCATCTAATTGTTTCTACAATACAGTGAAAGTATTCAAGTAGGGTGTTTTTAATACATCTCAGGAATTCTTTAGTGTGAGCCTGCTTGCTCTACTTTTACTCAGGAACTAATTACTACTTGATAGAAATATTCCACGGAATTATTTATGCTGTTTTCTATAGAGTTTGACCTTCACCCATTTCATTTTTGACTTTTTAAAAATGGGCAAGACCTCCTTCTTTGAATAATCTATTGCCCACTAACCAATATGGGGCACCAGCTACTTCTGCTTCACAAACTAGATCTTACATTAGAATGCAAAAGCAAGTCATCACTTCTTCCCCTTCTTTAAGTAACATTTTGTCTAAGCAGGCATGTTTACATTTTTCTGAATAATTTAGTATGTGCCAACTCTAGGATTCTCCAAAATTTTAAGGTAGGACTGAGAAATGTATCTTGCTTGTGAAAGTTTAATAAAAATGCATGCATTGTGTTTGTATAATACTAATTTTTCATTAGCATTTTGAAGGACCTCATTTTTATGTGTTTGTGTGAGTGTGGCACCCTTTTGATGTTTATAGAGGATAGGTTTTATGGTTTCCCTGTGATAACAAAACCAATGAAGGGCGAGCTCTTTCCGTAATTGTGATCTGTTATTTACTTAGAACCTAAGTAATCCTTCTGTACATGTACACTTTATTTATTTATCCATTATGATTTTAAAATTATTTTTAAATTGCTTTTTGATACAGTTCAGTTGGCGCTGGGGTCTGCACTCTCCCTTTGTCAATTTCTCTCTCTTCCCCTCTTTTCTTCCCTCCAGTCTTACAATGAGTGTTTTTTGCAAATTTTTGCAAGTCCATCATGCTGCCATTATAGGAGATGTTCAATCATGTTTTTGTGGGTCCATTCTCGTAATACATGCATGATGACTATTTCTCTTCGTTTCCACCTGTGAACATATTAATTTCCATTATATTTCCATGATGTATCCCCTAATTATAGTCCACAATGGGGAGGAGACACAGAATTAAAAAAAAAAAAAAGGAGATTGAGCTTTCATCCATGTGAGATTAACAAACATATAACAAAGGTATCAGTTATGGCATTAGAGTGATGAAAAAGAGTGTCCAGCATCTTTATGTAGGAATAAATGTCATCATGTGTCCCAAGACCTTCATGAAAGCACAATGAGGATTAGAACTAATATAAGGCAAATGCCATAGGATTAGTTGTTCTATTAAATAAAGATAATGACAAAGGAAAATCTGCATATTTCCAGTACATATTGACTTTTATTTCTTTTAGTTACATGCAGGTGCAGAAGTTGGTTTACAATAATATAATATAATAACAGTATAACATAATATAAAGCATTCCATATGAATTGCATGCATATATATAGAGAGAGAGATGGATATCTTCATATAGTTCTTATGTTAAAACAGTTTTTTCCTTCTTTCAAAGGTATTTTCTCCATGTTGACCAGTGAAAATTTTATTTTCCATTTGCCAATCTGTGAGGTTCAGTGGCAAAGAGGTCACTAAGTCAATAAGATGGCGAGTAACAGTCAAGGTCACTGGCGGCAACATGGCAGCCAAGGACAGAGTCCTGGGTGTGAACTAGGGCAGGAGTCACATTGTTTGAAGGAAATACCGATTGGCCAGGGCCATTTCACGCACCTATCCCTGGCCTATGGGAGGTGGCTTCTACACTCATGCTTCTAGTAATTGGCTCCTAGCTTCTCCCCTCCTGGAATTCCTGAAATTGCTGGCCTAAGGCTATCCCTTCCCCTAAATAAGAATAAATAAACCGGAACTGCTTAGACAGAACTCTGTCCATCTGTTTGTCTCTCGTGGGCTAGAAGGCTGGTTGGCAGGCGGCAGGCTCACCCCCTCGGGCAACGGGGCACTAGAGGAATCTGTCGGGGAGAACCCGCACCAATCTCCAAATGATGAAAAAGTTTTAATCATACCAATTTCCTGGTTGATTAGAGAGAAGAGGTGGATATTTGTGAAGGAGAAAAAAAATGAGTGAACAGCAAAGAGGAATATTTTTAAAGTTACAAATGAAGAAAAAAAGCTTTCTCTATTTGAAGACTTTATAATCATATGTCTCCTTCGTATTTGCAATCCATGGTACAGAATGAATTTGACTATCTACTCAATGTCTCACTCTCATGGATGCTCTCCTTCAAACCCTCATTCCCTCCACCTCTAGATTTAGTCCTTCTTCTTCTGGTATTTTTTTTTTTTTTCTTATCCCTCCAGGCCACACTATTTTCTTTCTAAAAAGCTTTTCTGGTAAACTGTACTCCCATATCCACTCACCTCTGAACTCACATCCTTCAGGGTATTCTGGAATTGGAATTGTTCATACTGCTTTTTGGTTTCAGATCTTACCATTATTAAACAGTCTGTCAGAACTGGAAGTGCAATGGGAAGCCATAAGCAAAATGGTTCTTCCTTCACTTTGGAAGTTCTTTGCTTTTCCTTCATAAATTAGCATTATTAAAATATTCAAATGATATGCAAATTGCTCCAAGATAAAATGTGGTAACACTTAACTTATACTTATGTATCAATGTTGATTGCTTACTAATTGCTACTTGCTTTCATCGCACCTGAAAGTTGAATATACAAATGTAGTCTTTTCCATTAAGGAACATGGATATAAATGAGATTTTTTTTGTACTTGAATCACAATTTCTTTTGAAGTCTTAAAATTAGATAAGCACGCAACTACTATGTATTTTGCAGCACACACACACACATGCATATATATATATATATACTTTATTCCATTACTAATTGTGTAATATTTTAAGGTTTAATCACAATAATTTTATTTTGTATATTTAAAAAGTGAACATAATTAATTTATATTTCTTTAAAATAGCAAGAGAAAAAAATAGGCCAGTAATGAACAAGGTGAAACTAATAACATGCAAGATTTATTGCACAAATTGCACAGTAGTTGAACTAAAATGTGCAACAACTTTTCCATTTGCACAGATCTTAACATCAGAAAAAAAAATTTATCTCATATGCTCAAATATTGAAGTTGAATATCCAGATAGAATATAACTAACAGTAATTTAGGATATACCATGAACATAAATTACAATATATGCATATTTTAAAAGTGATAATTAGTAAAGCAGAATACAGATGCCAGCATTTTATAGCTTTCATTGTGAAAGATTTCCTGATAGATATAGCAGTAGGAGCCCAGCTGTGTTTTCTAAAAAGACATTTATTTTAATTTGAATTCAATTTATTTTTAGTTTAAATGATAATGCCAATGGCTAGTTTCTGAACAGTCACTTAGATTCAAATACAGTGTTGACTTTCTAATTAAGAAGTTTAATTTCTTCCTAACTGTAATAAAAATAATTACATTGCTGGTTCTTCAGAATATTTGTACATTCACCGTTTGCTGATTCTTGTTTTGAGAGAAAAAAAAATGTTAATTACCTACATGGTAGGCGCTCATATGTAGATTATTTCATCATCTAAAAAGCAATTTTTCACATGTTCGCAAATTATTAGTCTATTTTCTCCAGCTTGTGGAAATACATATATGTCTTTTTTGATAAATATCTGCTGATGCCATAAGTTGTATATGTATAATTCATGCATATTTTTATGGTAAAGCTTTTCCTTTGATGTTGATTTTTTTGAAGACCTTAGCTCTAGATAATGAGGCACATATAGATGCTGATATTACAAAAGAGAGAGAGAGAGAGAGAGAGAGAGAGAGAGAGAGAGAGAGCTGGTAGTATTGACAGGAAAGAATCAGATGCAAGATCTACATGGAAGCACTGAGTAAAGAGGTTTTTCATACCACTCTACCACAGCCCAACAGTAACCTTGGATTTTACATTAGATTTCTTACATGAATTCATGAGCAATAAGTGGCATACAGAACCAGTCTCAATCTGAACGTGCTTGTAAAACACATGTCATGGTCATTTGTGTGAGAAGCAAATTCGTGATTCTTTTGAAGCTGACTCAAGTATGGCAAAGAGAAAAAGGAGGAGGAACAGGAGGAAGGGGAGGGGGGAGGGGGAGGGGGAGGGGAGGGGGACGGGGAGGAGGAGGGGGAGGAGGAGGAGGAGGAGAAGTCCCCCTATTTACCAGAGATGAATTTGTATTATTTCAGATAATGATTATGTTACATTTAAATTATCTTTCTTGATTTTTTAATTATTATTTGTTCATAATAAAAGTGTGCCACACAGATCCAAAGGAAATAATTGTTCTTTTCCTTTTTTGGTAGTATAAGCTACAGCATTTCGTCATCACCAACCATATCTAACAGTACACTGTTATTTTCAATTTCTGGGACATTCCAAAGTGTTAAATTAATACTTCTGCATCAATGTAATTTAAATTCTATAGCCAGTAAGATAGTTCAATATTTCTATGTTACTATTACTTAATGTAATATGTAGGAAAGAAGTAGAAAATAAAAACATGGGAAAAGAAGTAGAAAATAAAAACAGAAAGTGAGAAGGCAGAAGGAGAGAGGAATGAAACCAGGAAGGAAGAAAGGTGATGAGACTGTTAGGGACTCATGGAAATTAGGAAGGGAGGGAGGGAAGCAGAGAGGGATGGAGCGAGGAGAAGCAGGGAGGGAAGGAGAGCCGCAGAGTTTACTCCACCAGTGGCAAAAGGCCATCCATTAGCAGCCCACAGGAGAAAGACAGCACTTGCCATTTCAACCTCTTTTTGTAAGGTAGAAATACTACCAGGCATACAGCGCATTCACAGAGGCCCTATTGCAAAAAGTACTTCCGCGGAAAATGAATGTCGTACATTGACCGTTGAAGAGATAGGATGGCATTGCAGGTCTGCAGGAATCCCAGTTAACTACCTATTCATGCTGTACCTTTACTGACTTTCAGACTTTCAGCTTTGAATTCACATTCACACTCCAAGCTGTCCTGATTACCAGGCTTTTGGATTTAAATTTCAACTGACACACTGCTAGCATTCCAGGATCTAGAATCTACAGACATCTCTCATAGAATGTTCCAGTTACTGTAGCTGTGTTTGCATTTGCTGTCACAAAAGCCTTTTCACATAATAAAACAGTAACATAATTAATTCTAGTCTAGTGAATCAAGCAGAAATAGTCGTGAAAGGACAGAGAAGAACAAAACTGCACATTGACATTTCAGTGTGATTTGTCATGCAAAGCCCACACAGCCATTGCCTTAAACTCTGTATCCAGGTTATACATTTTGGCTATGTCTCAAACAGGATAACGACTAGCATGACAGCCAGACTTTTGGTATTCCTGATATGGTTACACACACAAACACGATTTTGAAATTATCACCAACTACTACAACATACCATGTGTTTATCATTGTTTTGTTAATTTCTTATCCAACATTGATCATTAAGATTAATCATATTAACTGCCATTTGATATTGCAAATATCAGAATACCAACCATAAATTATTGTTTTCTTAACTATGGGTTGTAAATAACTCATCTCTATCATATCAAATATCCTTTCTTTGGGGTTAACACCATGGCATGCTAGGGTAAACCTCAGGCTGTAGGACCATACATAGCCTGGTTGGTGTCACAGCTGCTCCACTCAGATACAGCTCCATGCTTATGGTCTGAGAAAGCAGCAGAGGTCCATTAAGTGCTTGGGTCCCTGCAACCACGTGGGAGACCTGGAAGATCCTGGCTCATGTTTTAAGATGGTTTACGATTGTCTCAGCTCCAATCATTGAGACCAATTGGAGAGAGAAACAGCAAATGGAAGATCAAGATTTTCTCTCTCTCTCTCTCTCTCTCTCTCTCTCTCTATGTGTGTCTTCCAGTGTCTCCTCTATCTTTGCCTTTCTAATAAAAATTTAAAAATATATTTAAAATATATACATTTGCCCTGATCATGGTAATCATCAGTGGATTCATCTGGAAACCCAAATTTTAAAAGACTGAATTAAAGAGATTTTACAAAATGAAATAGAATTATGATTTCTAAGATGCCTCTGTGTTATATATGAACTGCTTCATTTCATTGACTTCACATAGATTTCTGAATATATGGCATCAATTTATTACACAGTGTTTCAAATACAAGTCCTAAACTCAAACAACGTGAAAATATATTGCATTTCATCATCTACATCATCATCACCATGATTTGGGTAATAAAATGTCCCAGAAAATGCTTGTTTTGAATACAAAAAAAAAAACCCTTACATTTGTTATGTATGTGTGTGTGGATTTAATAATTTCATGCCAAAATAAAATGACAATCTCTTAAGAAAAATTTCAGTGAGACATTTACTGAATCATGAGGATTCTTACATCACAGAATAGATTCAAGTTAATTTTTCTTTGGTCATTGTCACTTTGAGTCTGTTTTTCTGTTATTCATACGGAGAAACATGCTTTAAATTTTGTTACTAAAACATACAATCCATATATTCTTAACTATTGTGGATCATAATATATACCTGCTTTTAGCAGATATCTATTTTCCAAAAAATTAATTTGCACATTTGAAGCAATATGTCATATTTCTGCTCCACTGACTAGCATCGCTTTAAATCTCTTGGATCCCATCATCCTGCGTTATGTCAAATCGCATTGGCTTTTCTATGTGACAAAATATACAGTGATGGAAGGTGACAGAGAAACGTAATGCAATATGACACATCAGGAATTTAAAGGGTAAAGAGATTAGCTCTCTGGTGTCAAATTAGATAGGGAATATCAAATCCAAAATGAATCTGGCAGTTGCTAATGGAGTGAAAGGTACAGTATTCACTCTATCTATGAAACAATGAATTTTGAACATCATCAAAACATATTTACCTAACTCAGAGTTACAGTTGGAGCAACAGAAAGCATTTGACAGTGCTGTGTGGCTGCACCACACCACAAGGTCATTTCATGATGGCACTGTTTGTACAGAGGATTTCCAACATAGAATCTATCTACATAAAAATAAGTGTTAGCATTGGCTCAGGAAGATCCACCTGCTTTCTCTACTTAATACATCATGTTTATTTAATGTCTATCTTTAGAAATAAAATCGTACAATATAATCTTATAATACAATAAGACCATTTGGGTTTTATTTTATATCTATATCTATATATAGAAATACACAAAAGAGCAAAAGCATAGTTATACATATTTTCACAAATAATTGTGGAAACAAAGAAAAATATTAAATATGGTGGGAAAGGATTATTAAATGTTCTGTGATCCTGTAGGTTTTTAATATGGGTTATTTACTAAATTAGTTGGAAAAAGATTTTACAATGTTCTGAAATCCTGGGTTTGTTAAAATTTTCAAGACATTATAGAAATTCAGTTAAAAATTAACTGATTTATTTTTGCTCTTTGCAGGAAGTATTAACAAACAAAAATTAAGCCAAAGTTAAAAGAAACTATGCATTTCCCAGTGTTTCAGTTAATTATATTTGGTAGCATAGGTTACTACTCACCGGATTCTGTATACACTGGCACCATAATCGTTCATTACAAAGACAATATGTTATGGTTTTGGACCATGCTAATTTTGCCATCTTATCATGTTATGATTTACTATGTGTAAAATTACCCAAACTCTCCTTTGTGCAGTTTTTTAAATGATGATTATTGAGGAGAATGAAGTCCCTATTGTTTAATTGGCACACTTTTCAAAATAATACATAATATTAAGAGGCCGTGAAGCTCCACTAAATTTAGGAGACATGTATTATCCTATCTCATCAATGTTCAATTTAATCAGCCATTTATCTCCTTCTCCATCATCTCTGGACTATTGACACAAAAACAGCTGATCTAAAATGGGTACAGTTGAATCTTTTAAACTTACATAGACACGGAAACTCTAATATTAAATTGGAACAAACTCAAACTATTATAATCTTATCATTTCTATCCATACATTAGCGATGTATAGTTCTCTATTGCTAAAATTTAAATGACAATATAAATGTAAACTGACTTTGTTGCCTGAGAAACTGCTGCTTCTGCTTTTTTGTCTTTTGCTTTTCTGAATTATTATTGCTAATATTATCATTATTATTATTATATCAGTACTCAAGGAAAGACTAAAATCAGGACTGTAAGGAGTTTGTTAATATTACTAACATATCACCCTTAGCTTGGGTGAATAATTGCTTTAAAGTTTTAGAACAATAAATTGATCATTTGTAATAAATATTGAGAGTGGAATTCAGATTATTCGAATTTCAAATTCCCCTCCCAATCTCAGAACATAAATATTGTAATAAAATGACCATAACCATACCACTAATGCATTTCTTGTGTTTCTTTATAGTTGTATATTTCATAGAGCAATTATTAGTAAGTACACAAAAAGGAGATTAAAATTGATAACCTAGGATGACAATAGAATGTTTCTGAAAAAAGAAGTAAAAATATTTAAGGTAAGATTTCATCTCAAGCAATACCAAATACATTTCAAAAATGTGTAGGAATTCCAAACAGTTCAGTAATAATACTTTTCACTGTATTATTGAACATATCTGAAAATATACTAAAATCAGTGTTTTACATGGCTACATATTCCACAACTCCATGCATTAATGAAGTGGTTTGCTTTTATCTCTATTTGTAAATTTAACTTCCAATGTCAATAAAGTAAACGCTTAACCATTGTTATACGGCTTTGTTCTAAATACATAATCCATGAAGTTAATGCACACATAAGGGTAGCATACCTACTATTCATATAATTTAGTACCAGAGGAAAACATATTTAAATGGAATCCAGTTTCTGGACTAAATTCTTCTATTTGCTTTAACATTTACTTATAATCAATGCAAACACACACACACACACACACACACACACACACACACTCACACAAGCAGTTTTACTTGAAAAATCCCATGTTCGATCATTAGGGTTTAGATGTACCCCTAGTGCAACACATTTTTCCAGATGTAAACACATTCTGATAGATACAATAAGATTACAAAACATTGCACATAGATTTACCCATAAGTCATTGATAAAATTTCAGCACAGTAGGGCAGTATGTATAGTATGAACTGCTACAAAGTCTCTTGGAAGCATTTATTTGCTACAATTGCTTGATTTTATATTCGTTTATGAAATGAAGAAAGGTCCATGTCATTTTTCTACTGTGGTTTTGTCCTCCTACAATATCCATCTGTCCATCTGTAAATTTGAAAAGAAGGGAGAATACATAAGGAATGTATACCTGCCTTACATATCCAGAAGTAAAAACAAATAAATAAATAAAAAGAGTAAAACGGAGAATCTTAATGCGTTCTTCAATTGTGCATCCCGCACAGAAAAAGTGCTTGTTAATTCCGCTGGCACCAGGCAGGTGAAAGTAGCTGGAAGCTCATACCAAAAAGGAAAGTTGAGAGCAGTTCATTTGAGCTTTCATACACATTTTGCAGTGGCATTGTGACAGCATTACTTGGGGAGACAATCTCTAGCCCAGTATCCATTAGGGAAAATGCACTTCTCCTCTAGTAAAATCTATCTAATGAATTCTACAGTATAGGTTTTGATAGTTGCACTTACAATGCCTAAAAAATAACCTCTGGCCTACTTTTTTATTCTCAATATATTTCAAAAGTTAACAATTACTAGCAGAATATAGATTTATTGGAACAATTCATATCAACTAATGCCCTAATATATGGATCCAAAAATATATGCATACTCATCTCGCAATATTTATATTAGTATGCTTCCCAATTAAACTGCATTTGAAATGATAAATGAAACATTATCATAGACTGTGCTTTTCACCTAAAGTTTTAAAAAATATATGCTGAAGTTAATAGATAAAACATTAATTTCTCTATAAACATCATAATGAATGCAGAAAATTCAATTAGTAGCACTAAAGAATCAAAGAAACGTTTCCTTATTTGCGTAGATAAAGAGAACTTGGTTTTAAAACATTGTACTGTAGCTTCTGCATTTTCACAAGCATTATAAAAGGGATAATTTTCTCAAAGCATATTTTATGATGCAAGCAGGAAAAAAAAATGAAGGGATGTATTTAAATTTAACCGTATGCCAATCCCTACATAATGAAATAAAATTTTAAATTCATGGAAATGCTTGGAATTTAATTATGAGTGTAGCATAAAACACTGTTAAAGTAGTGGATTCCTTCAAGCACATTATAAGAACTTGATCTGAGTTTATATTAGTTGAGAAAAATTGGCTATCGAGAGTTTAAAAACATTCTCTCTATTGTACAGAAAGAACATGGTAATAGAACAGTTAAAATTATCTCAAAAAGGGAAAGTAGGGGAGGATTGCTCAAATCCTTGGACCACTGCTTGGGAGACGTGGAGGAACCTTCTGGCATCTGATCAGCTCAGCTCCAGCTAAGAAAAGTAGAGCAGCCTGGACAGGATGTCAGTTCCCCAAGGCTGAGCATTAATGTGCTGTGCCACTGCATCTGAAACTCTAGAATTCTTTAAAAAGAACTGGGTTATACCAGTGCAAAATTACTGACAGGGCCCGGCGCGGTGGTGCAGTGATTAAGGTCCTCACCTTGCAAGCCCAGGATCCCATACGAGCGCCGGTTCTAATCCCGGCAGCCCCGCTTCCCTTCCAGCTCCCTGCCTGTGGCCTGGGAAAGCAGTCGAGGATGGCCCAAAGCTTTGGGACCCTGCACCCGCGTGGGAGACCCCGAAGAGGCTCCTGGCTTCAGACCGGCATAGCATCGGCCGTTGCACTCACTTGGGGAGTGAATCATCGGACAGAAGATCTTCCTCTCTGTCTCCTCTCTCTGTATATCAGCCTTTCCAATAAAAGTAAAATAAATCTTTAAAAAAAATTACTGACAATAAAATGATAAGCCTTGTATGTAAAGTTCTGAATTTTTATTTTCACGAAAAGTTGAAGGAATCAAGTTCAGAATTGTAGTTGTATTTCAATGCACAATCTATTTCTTTTTTTTTTTTTTTTCTTCACAATCTATTTCTTAAAAATACGTAGGGCCTGGTGCAATAGACTAGAGGCTAAAATCCTTGCCTTGCGCGTTCTGGGGTCCCATATGGGTGCCACTTCTAATCCTAGCCATCATGCCTCCCATCTAGCTACTTGCCTGTGGCCTAGAAAAGCAGTCGAGGTTGGCCCAAAGCCTTGGGTCCCTGCACCCATGTAGGAGACCTGGAAGAGGTTCTGGGTTTCGGGTTGGCTCAGCTCTGTTTGTTGCAGCCACTTGGGAAGTGAATCAATGTATGGAAGATCTTGCTGGGTGTCTCCTCCTCTCTGTATACCTGACTTTCAATAAATAAATAAATAAATAAAATGCATCTTTAAAAAATATGTATGCATACAAAATAATTTATGTATGAATTAAAATAATGCATATTTCCATATCATACCATTAGATAATAATTTGTGGACATGCTCTGCTATAATTGCATCAGGTTTAAAATTCTCCTTTGTTTAAAGAGACTGGAAGATTAAATTAAAGACAAACACATTGGTACAAATTTGAATGAAGTTGGCTTTCTCAAGAATCTCTCTGAGATTAGATTGCATGTGTATTCTAAAATTTACAATGACAGCATCCTGTATTTATTAATTATCAGACTATTTCACCTTGCTTTGAAAGGTTCTTGAATAGCCTTTTAAACCATCTGCCAGCAAGATGGGAATGTTTGCCTACAAAAATTATAATTGTATGCATTCATTACAAAGAGGATAGTATGTCACCCTTATCATTTGCAGGAGGACATAAGAGGCAGTTAAGCTAGACTAGACTGCAAATATATGTAATTTACATAATGTGATAAAGTGTGATATTTAAGATACACAAGGCTAAAATGGATTTTAAATCATTTTAATTTTTGATTATTTTGGCTGATATGGTAATCCCGAAGGGCTGATGTCCTTGAAATTGATTTTGATTATAATCATTATGATTCCACATTGAAAAGTGACTTTGCATGAGAAGACACCATTTATTGTAACTTTAAATGTAATTCAAATGGGCCAGGACATAGCATAACTAATCCAATCAAATAGATATTTAGAAATGTATTATACATCATTCAGAGCTGTCAACTAAATGTGTGGTAGTAGATTTTCTGTTTCATTATCTCAATGGCATTTTATAAGACTACGGTAAATAAGCAAAAGTGAGCTTTTCTACACAAACATTTATCTGGGAAGTGCAAATTAACTAGGCTATCTGACACATTATTACCTGTGGAAAGTTGATTTTGAGTTGGTTTTCACACAGGTCGAAAGATATTTTAGAACAGGCTAAAATCTTCTGAAACAGTTAATATCACTGAGAATTCAGTGCTCGGGTTGGGAAATAGATGTGTTGATGTTCTCACTGAAGATAAGCAAGGAAGGTCAGGGAGCATTTTATTTTGGGGGAAGAGGTGGGATACAAGGTGCCCCCATACACACAGTCAACAATGTTTTAATTGGAAGAAATACAGATATGAATTGACATTTCATACCGTATAGAGGGATAACATTTTTATTTGCTTCCAAATTTGAATCCAAATATTGATAACTAGTATTTAATTGAAAAAAAATTATTTAGTTTAACAATGAGAAGGGGTATACTACTGGGCACTATAAAAACTCCATTATTAAAATTGCTTCTGGCAGTTTCATCTTCATATCAGCAATTTCAAAATTTTAGTTGTCACTACACAGAAGAATTTGGGGAGGAGGAATTAAATAAGGAGAGCAAGATATGAGAAAATAGTTAGGGTTCAAGAG
Source organism: Ochotona curzoniae (assembly GCF_017591425.1). Taxonomy (NCBI): domain Eukaryota; kingdom Metazoa; phylum Chordata; class Mammalia; order Lagomorpha; family Ochotonidae; genus Ochotona; species Ochotona curzoniae. The sequence continues at coordinate 32,524,574 of NW_024466502.1, read as the reverse complement.
TGAAATCCAATTTGTAAAGACCTATAACGGCTCAAGCTTTTGTTTACAATAGCAGCCCATTCTTCTTAGGTAATTTCTTTGCAATAACTGTTTTTTGTAACTTATGTTAAAACCTTACTTTCTGATACAATTCAGATAATGTTAGAGTCAACTAGGTTGTAGCTATATTCAGTGGCATATTTTCTGTTATAAAAGGGAGAACTAGTCCCATTGTGTTACATCTAGGATGTGTTTTTTTTTTTTTTAGAGCACTGCCTTTTATAGGGAATAAAGATTTCAGAAAATATATATTTCTGTGCTTTTGCTTCCAAAGGAACTTTTAATATAGATTTATGGTTACATTACATTTCACAGTTATTTGAAGAACACAAAGAAATTTTCTGATATTTTAGAAGTATGTCTATCATTAGTGGATTGGAGATAAATATGATTAGTTAATTACAAAATCTGTACTTTCGGGACATTTATTCTTTAATGTATGAATGAAAACTTAATTTGCTTCCTAATATTTTGTTTTAAAATATAATCATATATTTTATATCCTGATTTTATTTTCATAATGTTCACTGGGATAGTAGGTCTTTTTCAGAAATCTTGAATCAATATGTGCAACAAGAACTACACTATAGTCCAATTTCTCTAGTAAAAACGTATATACAAATAAACCTTCCACCATAACTGTATCAAACCTTTCATGTTGTTGCCAAGCGGAAATGTTGGCACATTTTTCTTAGTTGGAATATTTTAATGCTTCACTGTGAAGCAGAAAATATCAAGAAAGTACATGTACAATTAATTGCTTAAAGAAAAGGCTTCTGACATTTTCAGAAAAAAATACAAACTAATTTTTAGAAAGCATGCATTTTTTTTTAATTTGAAAGGGAGATTTTACAAAGAGAGACAAAGAAATAGAAAAAGAAGTCTTCTATCTTATGCTTCATTCCCCAAATGTGTACAGCTGCCCGACATGAGCTGATCTGAAGACAGAAGTTTCTTCTTGGTCTCCCATGTCAGTGCAGGATCCCACAGAGCTGGGTCATCCTGTTCTGCTGTCCAAGTCTGCAAACAGGGAGCTTGATCACAGGTGGGGCAGCTGTTACACAAATCAGCACCCATATGGTACGCAAGCCCTGTAGGGTGGAAAATCAGCTTTCTGCATTACAGAGAGGACTCCAGGTTTACTTTTTATACACCTGAAGGTTAAAGAATAAATGAATGGGATGCATGTATTCTGATTTCTTTAGTTAGCTTGTGTTAACTCTCCAGGTACTTGAATTGTATCTCTTTCATATTTTCAACTTCAAGGTTTTTTTCTTGATATATTCCTTTCAGCTCAAAAGTAGGTGACAGTATGACTACAGAAAGAGTACACACATCTGTATAAAGGCTTAGCTGCACATTTTTTACCACCACTTGCATTTTCATAATATTGACAGTTCTTGTTGCCATTTTTACTGCACCATGCTGCGTGTGCTGACCCTGCTGTGAAAGACCTTCTGTTATCAAAAATTGATGCTAAATCCAAGCTGTTAGCAGCAGCTTTTTATGTAAGTGCAGTAGATTGAACAAACAGTTTCAGTGCCCTAGAGTCATGGGAAGGTCAGAAACAGCTCTGACCATTAAATGATATCTATTAATTTTGCTCCGGAGAACAAGTTGCCCAGTTAGGAAGTGATAGAGATAATTGCTTTGACTGTGAAGTCATTAATCAAGTTTTAAGGAATTTCAGCAGTGCAAAGTGCGATAATGCCTATTTAATGCTGTAAGAAAAACATTAGTGTTCAACTGAGAGTCAAAGAAGGTTTATTATACATGTATATATGCATACATAAATGCATATGCGCATACTTGCATATACTCATACATATGCACATGTAATTTTATATACACATACATATAGGCTTTCTATGAAACAAATTCTGTTTATGACTCAGAGCCCAGCTGTCTCTTTGCTGTTAGACTGAGTGGATTCATACAGACTAGAGATAACTTTTGCCTACTGATGATGATGCTAAATTTCAGAACATGGTAGCAGAATTTGTAGAGCTTCTGATGAGGGCTTCGTTCTGTGTTAGGACATGACAAAAATAAATTGAAGGATGAAAGCAAATGGGTAGAAGATAGGAAAGAAGCAATATATTTGTTTTATAGCAATGGACCCTTGCAGCGAATTATCCAGTTTAGTTAGAATAGTATTAATTCCTTTAAATAATCTTTTTCTGTAATCATGTTTTTATTTTTTAAATGCATAATTAAGAACTGATGGGGGGGGGAAAGCAGCTGGTATACTGAGGTGGTCTTAGTCAGCCAGTAGACCTTAAGGGGATTTCCTCAACCCAGGTGCAACGAAACGAATAATCTCTCAAGTAATGCCCTCGGAACACTCTTCCCCACGTTGGGGTCTCTAAGGTATCATCAAATGACTGTCCCCATCCTCAGTGCATATGTAGTTTGACAGCTTTTTTTAAAACTTTTTTTATTAATTACATCGTATTATGTGACACAGTTTCATAGGCTCTGGGATTCCCCCAATCCCTCCCTGTACCCTCCCCCCATTGTGGAGTCCTCCACCTTGTTGCAGTATTACAGTTCAAACTCAATCAAGATTCTTTCTTTATAAACATATACCAAGCATAGAGTCCAGCATTTTATTGTCCAGATAAACCCAATGGTTTCTTGGGGAGACCATCTCTAGTTTTAAGGCAGAGCTGGCAGAATATCATCCCAATCAATTAAAAACCACCACATAACATCAACAACAATAATTCCTTTAAATAATCTAACTGCCTTAAATATTTCAGCACTACTCAGCTCCTCCACTCAGATCCAATTCTAGCAAGATCTTTGTAGAGAGCAAATTATATTCAGACTCTGCTACACCCTACTGAACATATTTGGATATAATTCCAAATGAAGCTATTTTTATTGGATTTTCAACTTATGGGGTATAAAAACAGGGTGAAACATTTTTTGATTCACATATTTTTATTTTGAAGAAATTTTTCATGCTTGAAAAAAGTATAGATAACTGAAATTTCCATGGTAGAACGGTTTCAAATTTTTACAATGCACAAACAGTCACAGATATTCTCTCTTTAGCTGCATAACACCGTGACAGTACTGTTAAACTAAAAAGCAACAACAAACAATATCAAAGATGCTTCTGCAAATGATGGGAACATACAGAGTATATGCACTGGAGACTCTCTTTAGGAAGTTCACCTCTTTAAGAAGTTTCAAAGCTCACAAATATTGAGAAGGAGGGATATAAGGCACTATCAATTAAATCTTTGAAGTGACAGAATCTTCAATTTGATATGTCGATTAACTTGTCATAAGAGAATTTCTGTTTCGTGAAACATTTCTTCTGAAACTAAACATTCTTTTTGTCCTTTTGGATTTGTTTTACTGAATCGAAAGGCATTGATATAGGGAGCAAGAAGGCAAAGGGCAGGGGGAATTCTGTATCTGATATTTCACTCTCCAAACAGCCACAACAATAGGAATGTCCAAAGTGGACAGAGCTGAGGAACTTGGTTGGTCTGAAGCCAGGAGCCAAGAGTTTCCTATGGGTATCCCACATAGGTACAGATACAATCTTTTGCTAATTTCCAGGCACATTAGCAAGGAGCTTAATTGGAATTGGAACATCCAGCGCTCAAACTAACATCCTAATGGGATGTCAGTACTGCTAACAATGGCTTCATCTGAAAAGCTGGCTCTGAAACTGCATCAAGATGTTGAAGTGTTTAGGATGTACACTCAAAGCAGGTATTGTGACGTGGTAGGTTAAACTGCTGGCTGCTCTGATTGCATCTCATATAGAGCTTGCTTTTGACCTGGCTCCCAGCCAATATGCCTGGGAAAACTTCTGCATTCCTGGCTTTTGCTGGGGCCATCAAACATAGCAGCCATTTACACTGGATTTTTTCCTCTTTTTTGTATATACACAATTATGTAAATATGTATATATATATATGTATATATGTTTTTCTAATATTTATCTATCTAGCCAGCTATGTATATCTCCTCTCTCTTTATCTCTGCCTTTTAGATAAGCACACAACAAATATGTGCTCTTGATATCATAAGTGTTAAAAACATACTACATTTAAAAAGGAAGTATGTAATATAATATTCCAGAAAATATAATGTATGACAAAGGGACAATATTTAGTGATAATGCAATCACGGACTACAACTCTTCTGATCTAACCAATTACCCTAGACCGAAGGATTGAATAAGTGAAATTAGGAGTTCACAAAGTGAACTTGTGAGATCTGGCTGTTGTGGCATTTGGAAGGTGAAGGAGATGACACAAGATCTCAATCTGCCTCTCCCTTTCTATGTGCCCCTCTCTTCGGTCACATTGTCACGAGTAAATTAGCATATTAAAAAACTGTGTAAGTATTATATTTAATCCAAAATGTAATGTCTTGAGAGTGGAGTTGTTTGACACTTTGTTGGTCAAGAACCATCTAGGGGATAAGGGTCTCCAATTGCCAGATTGAAGAGCTTAGGTTTAACTTCTGATGCTGGCTCCTGATTCCAGATTCCTGCTCCTGTAGGATGGAGGAGGCAGGCATAATGGCTCAAGTTGATAGGTCTCTTCCACCTGTGTGGAAGATCAGAGTTTAGTTTGGGCCACTGGAGGCATCTCTATGGTCACTGAACTAATTTTGAATCAGCAGATGATATTTCTGTTTTTGTTTTATTCTCTGGTAAGTAAGATTCATCCCTTAAAATTATCTGTGGAAATGGAAAAAATATATGTCTCCAGGCACAGAAAGGAAGATGCTTAGAGCCAAAATAATGAGAAACCTGACACAGTCTGAGTGAAGCCCACAGAATCAGAAGATGCAGTACCGCTTATACATGGATGATGGTGGCATATATGCACTTTTTAAATTTGTGTCATATTCAATTATTCTTCATGTCTTTTGTATGCTTTGTTAATTTCCTATCCCAGTGCTTAATTAATGCGTATGGTATTATAAAAGGAATTGTTTTGTTACCTTCTTTTAACAAGTGGTTTGAATAGTCATTTGCAAATCAGTTACAGAGAGGAATACACACACACACACACATACACACACACACACAGTCAGAAAGATTGAGAGAGAAACATTTCATCTCCTAATTATCTCCCTAGATAGCTGCTGTGGCCAGCCATGGGCCAGGCTGAAGCCAGGTGTCAGAGAATTCATCTGAGTCTCCTATGAAATGGAAACTTGAACCATCTTCTGTTGGCTTTCACAGACCATTAACAGGGAAGCTGATGGGAAGTGGAGCAACCTGGACATGAACTGTTGGCCGCAGGAGACACTGGCATTGTGGGTGGAGGTTTTATATGCTACCTCACAGCAGACTCCTGTTTTCATATGTTATTTTAAAATGTGTTGTTGTTAGTGTATAGAGACAATTCTAGTTCTTGTAAGCTGATTTTGTATACTGCTATCATATTAGTAGCAGAGACAATTTTGCATTTTTGCTTTCCAATGTGAACAGATTTTTAAATTATTCTTTTCTAACAGCTTCTGCTAACACTTTGAATGCTGTTCTCAGTAGAAATGGTGATATGGGTGCATTTACCTTGTTTTGACTTTAGAGGGAAACAATTGGACTTTGTATTTTTTTATTGTTGTTTACATTGTATTATGTGGTACAGTTTTATAGGCGCTAGGGATTCCCCCCACCCCTCCCATACCCCTCCCCCCATGGTGGATTCCTCCACCTTGCTGCATAACCATAGTTCAAGTTCAGTTGAGATTCATTCCTTGCAAACACATGCCTAGCATAAAGTTCAGCGTCTTATTGTCCAGATAAGTTCAGTGGCCTCTTGGGGAGACCTTCTCTGGTCTGAAGGTAGGGCTAACAGAGTAAAGATCCGGTGGACTTTGTATTTTATTAAGAAATTCTCTATAGACTTTTTTCTTCAAGTAGTATTTTAGCATGATAACTTTTTTCTATACCTGGTTTATTCAGAGCTTTTATTACCAAAGAACTCTGTACCTTGTGAAATGCTTTTTCTGCATCACTGAGATGACACAATGCTTGCCAGTTTCATTGTCTCAATGTCTTATTTTCTTATATGAATTGATTTACTTATTTTTAATCATCCTTAAATCTCAAGGTTTGGTTCCTTGCCTCCAGGTATGGTAAGTGGCATCTTTATTGTGCTATTGACTAGGGCTTGTCAATATTTATGGAGGGTTCGTACATTTATATTCAATCAGAATACTGGACTATAACTTTCTTGCTTTTTAGTGTTTTTGTTTGGTTTTGCTATCAGGTTAAATGACTGTTAATTATATTTTTTGCTGATATATTTCATGGTTATGTCATAGTTTCAGATTAAATAACCATTAATTATATCGCTTGCTGATATGTTGAATATTAGTTTCTAGCTATATTTGTAAAAGTAAATCATTCTGTAGAAAGATGGATACTTTTTGGCCTTGCATTGAGAAAAAAAAATATTCATTGAATATCAATACAAAGAAAACCCAGCTTTTTGATCCTCTAATTGAATTCTAGTTGCTTCCCAGCATTATAGATTGCAATGTCTTATCTTGGGCTATGGTGCAATTATCTCCATAGTGCCACACAAAATTCCCATGAAAACAAATGAGGTTGTTAAGTTTACTAGAAATGAAGAAACAGGTCAATGTTCAAAACACCAGTCTCCACACTATCTCATGGCTTCAGACTGCAGGGCAACAAAGGATTTGTCAGGGTTGCCCTATTTAATATCTTAAAGAAATATTTGAAATGTTGAAGGGAAAAATCATTAACTCATTAAAAAAACCATAACATCTTCTTAGGTAGTGTTATATCTTTGATATATTCAAAGTTCTGGTACAAATCATATTTTTAGCCATAATGATTTAAAATCCAAATTAAAGAACTCTATTTCATGAAATCTGAGGATGATTAAATACATTTTTGTCAGCACCAGGCTATTTTCAAAAATATATTTAGACTACTCACCCTGACAGCTGTTCGCTTTGCACTCTGCTTTTTAATAATACACTTGAGGCAGGGTGACATCAGTCAAGTCTTGTTTAAACAGAAGAGAAAACTCCCTGTGTTAGGAATTTCACGATGCCTCATTTAGCTTTAGTTGATGCGTGTAGGGTAGTGATGATTTTTTTTAAACACCCTTTAATTGTACAATATACAGAATAATTTCTTCATTATGTCAAAGTAGGAATAACTCAGTCTTACAAATCTTAGCTCAGATTAAAAGAAAGATATAAAAGAAGTAGATAATGGAGGAGTAATTTTTAAGTACTTGTATTGATCAACTAATAAAACCATATATTTCTCTCCCTCCCCCTACATGTCTTAGCTTCACTTGCCTATCTTTTATTTCAACTTTTTGTCTGTATTTTATAAGCCAATGTGAAAGCAAATTCTTTTATATGAAATTCAATAATTCTCAATTATATATGTGTGTGTATGTGTATATATAATCAGTGTATTTATATATGTCATATATATATATGTCAAACAGCATTCAGGACAACATCCATTAAACAAGAAAACATATCACTGTGCAGGAATTTAAAAACCCCTTTATAGAAGCTTTTGTGCATATTTCTGTTTCTCTCCCTATAGGGCTACAACATCTGGGATGCGCCTGGCTGCAGTTAAAACACTGGAACACAACTGATATTTCTCTTGTGAGTCTCAGGTCTGCAAAAATTTTGGACATCTCATGTTGAGTCAAAATGTGTGAATTAGCAAGAAACTGGAATCAGAAGGAGAGCTAAGACTTAAACACAGACATTTCAGTAGAGGATGCAAGCATCAGTTATTTTAAACTCTGCATGAAAAAACACCCTGGAATAAGTTCTTAAAATAATATTTAAAACCCTGCTATATCATATCTGGGCAGATGCCCAAAGAAAATGCAATTAGTTATTCAACAAGGCACCGATAATATTGAATATTGAGAATGAAAACACTGTTTGAAGTAATCCCTTCTGACTCCTGAAAGCAGAGAAGGAAACAACAGGCTTTATGGAAGTATCTTGGGTTTTTAAGCATTCCCTTATACCTCTGTGGGCAGGAATCTGTAGAGAAGACATTCCCCATGGCTGATCGTTCAATCAATCAACAAATGGCTTTGCAATTCCTGTGCTCTGTACTTGAAAATGTCATTCCCTGGCTACTTGGTGAGTGACAGGTGATGGCCTTCCTGACAACCGTTAAGTTGCCAGGTTTCTCAGGGTTTTAACACTGTCCTGTTTGCCAGTACTTGCAGGCAGTGCAAACATGGGGCAGTGATATGGTGGCCCAGGCAGATTAGCCTCCTATGGTTTGCCCCCAGAACTGCTAAAGGATGCTAGGAGGCTTGTGGCTTTCAGGTGATAGGGATACACGTTCTGAGCCATCACCTGCTGTCCACTGCCATGCAGAGTGAGCCTAAACGAAACCTCAAATTAGGAGCAGAGTCAGCAATGTGGCCCTAAACATTGATATAGAAAGTGCAGGTCACAAGCACTATCTTCACTGTTGTAACAAAGCTGTGTCATTCATTCTGCCAAAGAAGAAATCAAGGCAGGACATGTTTAAGGCTATGAAGCCGGTAACCATGAAAAAACATTCTCTAACCACAGTTTGTTTCTCAAACATCCCACGATACTGGGCTAGACCAGACTGAAGCCTGGAGCCTGAAACTCGAATCTGCCAAGGGATAAGAATTCAGGTACTTGAGCCATCATAAACTGTTTCTGAGGGTGTGCTTTCACAGGATTCTGGAATTAGGAGAACAGCTGTGACTTAAACCAAGTCATTCTGAGCACAATGCAAACATCACAACAGCTTGCTGCATATTGTAAATTTTAAAACAGGACATAGAAGACATTTTTCTTCCAGAATAGATCTTTAAGTGTATTTTGAAAACCTATTAGTAAAATAACATGCATTTTGGAGAAAAAAATCACCTTATTTCTGTGCAATATTTTATGATGTCAAGGGATCAAAATCACAAGAGAAAACGACTGATGAAAAATTCTCTTTCACTGAAGGGAAAAAGTAAGGTGCTATTTAAATGAAGCTTTAGTACCCTACAAATTGGAGCTGTGCTAATTATTGTCTGCTAGCCACAAAAGTAAGAGAGGCCAGTATATTTTCCCCTCTGAGTTTTGTTGTTATTTGTTCATTGTACACTGGAGTCTGGAAAGTATTCTTTTAAGGAATGTGTTAGCTCATTAAGCATAGACTATTCCTGTAAATCAGTTGGAAAACTTTTTAATGCAAAATTCTCCGAGCCATGAATGCATTATGCCGTCAGGAAATTTACTTTGTGTTATACATATTTCTTTGTGTTTCTAATGAAATCATAAAGTGCTAGTTTGGTTTTAAAACATGGTACCATTATGTTTGCAATAAAAATGTTTGAACAAAGACTTTTCAAAACAGAGAATAAATCTAAGTGCTTAAGTGCCTCAGACTAAAATCCCATACAACCTGTAAGACTTAGACTTCAGTATTCTTTAAGGATACAAATATCTGCTGGCTAAAAGTCTGTTAACCACTCAAAGATCATCCCTCACATTTCAGATATCCTTTAATCACCAATTATGCTTGCAGCATACTCATCTTTTTTTTTTTAAGATTTATTTTTATTATTTTTTCATTGGAAAGGCGGATATACAGAGAGGAGAGACAGAGAGGAAGATCTTCCGTCCGATGATTCACTCCGCAAGTGAGCGCAACGGGCCGATACTATGCCAATCCGAAGCCAGGAGCCTCTTCGGGGTCTCCCACGCAGGTGTAGGGTCCCAAAGCTTTGGGCCGTCCTCGACTGCTTTCCCGGGCCACAGGCAGGGAGCTGGAAGGGAAGCGGGGCTGCCGGGATTAGAACCGGCGCCCATATGGGATCCCGGGCGTGCAAGGTGAGGACCTTTAACCACTTGCGCCACCGCGCCGGGCCCAGCATACTCATCTTGTAGACATGTTTGTACACTGAGAATTAAGAAGGAAGCAAGATCAAAGAGGTAGAATTCCTGTTAAGAATAAGTGTGTATTTTAGCTGAGCAAAGAGCATGCAGTTTATGTTAAAAGAGATAAGTGGATGAGATAATAAAAATCAATCAATGAAAACACACTGTGCAATAATGCAAATAAAATGTTTGGATAAATCACTAGGAAAAGATGTGTCATTTTCACCAGGCATTGATGGGTATTACATGAAAGCTCTGTAATATGGAAAAGAAGATATTTCTGAAATTCATAGTAAGTTTAAAACAAATTTTTTTCTAAAACCTGATTGATGTCTAAATGGATTTTGAACTGGTTTCCCACACTTACTAAGTCTAGGAGTTATTCAAAACAGGGGACCTGGATCCCATAGAGTCTTAAATGTAAGACTTAGATGAGAGAGTATATTGAGTTAGGACTTTCAAACATAAGCATCATATTGTAGAAGAGAATTTTGCTCTTTATTTTTAAGTTCTAAATATAATTGTAGCATTCACTGTATTTTCCCTCTGGTTTTCAACAGTTTCATTTGTCAAGATTATGTATCTAATATATGATGATTCAGTTAGGCAAAGGCTTTTCCTCCACTGCTTAATTTCTTTTACACACATTTGGAGCTTAAATATGTAATTAGCATATAATTTTACTTTCTATATGAAACAGATTTACATTATTTATATACTCCAAATCTAAAACTTTATTCTTTATATATATTTATCCACACATCCTTATGTCCACCAAAAAGACTGTTGCCGTATTTGATGCATTTCAGTGTGAGAAATTATTTTTTAAAGGTTTATTTCTTTTTATTGGAAAAAAAAAATTAAAGACAGAGAGACAGAGCAAAAGATCTTCCATTCACTAGTTCATTCCCCAAATGGCTGCAACAGCCAGAGCCTAGCTGATCTCAGCCAGGAGATTCTTTTGGTTCTCCCATACAGGTAAAGGGTGCCAAGGCTTTGGGTCATCCTCCAAAGCCAGAAGCAGGGAAGTGGATGGGACGTGGGATTCCAGAGCTTACAAGGTGGAGGATTAGCCAATTGAGCAATCAAGTAAGGTCAGTTTCGATGAAAATTAAAGCCATTATCACATCCTTCCAATATTTCAACCTGCATGTCTTTAGCTCGAGTTCAAGAATTAGTTAGAGGTGGCCCTCTGGTCCGAGGCTGGCCAACAACACAGCAGCTCTCTCGCCCCGAAGGGGAGCTGCATGCGGTCTGCCAGCGCCCCTCTTGGTGCTAGGCTCTGCCTGCTGGCCGCCCGGCCAAGGACCCCTGGCATTTTTGGGTTCTCCTATTGCTGCTCAGATAGCTCCTTACCAAAGCTGTAGAGGTTGGCCTATGTGAAAGCGTTCTACTGATTCCCAACGACAGAAAGTCTTCCTCAGAGGAGCCTGAAACCAATACGGCTTCAACACATGTGTTTTGAATAATTGTAACAGCCAATATACCCTCAGAACCTTGTGATAGTTAGAAACGGGGCCGGAATGCAGAGAAATCTTCCATCTCCTTTAAATGTGTGAGGAAGACGTGTAGTCAAACCTATTGGCAATATGACAAGTAACTTATAGACAATAGATTCAGAACAGCACTAGACAACGGTAAACACCACAAAGACATACAGAGGGAATCATGAGCAACCCTAAAAATCTATCAAGAGGAGGTCACTTGGGCAGAATTGGGCGGAGCCCCAGAGCGGAGCGGCAGGACAGCAGTAGGCTTGTATCCCATCCCTGGAAACTCCCGGATTCCCAACAAGGACTATCAGAACAGGCAGCAAGGACTGCATCACCACAGCCAAGGAGACCATGGGGACCTGGAATGCCTTCGGAGACCGAGAATTCGGAGGACATGCCTCCCCCATTTTTCTTGGACCTCAGCACGAGACGGAAGAAACCCGAATCCTTCCTCATTGGATATAGGAGCAACAGCCAGGAGCCCTGGGTGATCCTCAGAATCAGAAGAACAGTAAACTATCTTCGGGACAAGGGAGAAGAGCTTTCTCTCGTCCTAACAAAGGTGCATTGCCAGGGAGTTGAACTGAATGTAGAGCAGCTAGGACTTGAACCAGTGCTCATATTGGATACCAGCATTGTAAGTGGCAGTTCACTGTGCTACCAGGCTGATCCTTTAGAGTCTGCTATTTGGTAACCCCTGCTGCTGGTCAGGCAGTACATTTTGTGCTTAGGCTGTCTTGCCACCGAGACACTGAAAAGAGAGATGTGATAAAACTCAAGCTTTGAAACAAGTCAGAATGTCCTTTTACCTCATATTTAAAGTGTGGCCTCTTAACTTCAGATCTACCCGGTTCTGGCTATTGCTACCCTTTAGGGAGTGAATCGGCAGATGGAAGATCTTCCTCTCTGTCTTTCCTCCTCTCTGTATATCTTTCTGTCCAATAATAATAAATATATCTTTAAATAAATCTTTACATTTTGCTGTTTGTAGATTATAACTCCCTAAATAATCAATGGTCTACATATATATATTTCAACCCTGAATTTCCAAGGATTATGCACTGTGAATCTCTGGGTTAAACCAACTGCAGATCTAAAATATTTGGATAAAAAACACGCTGTCTATATTGGACATATGAGTTTTTTTTTTATTATTCTCCAAATAGTAAGTATAACAACTATTTTCATAACATTTAAAATACATTCCGTGGGCCCGGCGCGGTGGCGCAAGTGGTTAAAGGTCCTCGCCTTGCACCCCCGGGATCCCATATGGGCGCCGGTTCTAATCCCGGCAGCCCCGCTTTCCTTCCAGCTCCCTGCTTGTGGCCTGGGAAAGCAGTGGAGGATGGCCCAAAGCTTTGGGAACCTGCACCCGCGTAGGAGACCCGGAAGAGGCTCCTGGCTTCGGACCGGCATAGTATCGGCCATTGCGCTCACTTGGGGAGTGAATCATCGGACGGAAGATCTTCCTCTCTGTCTCTCCTCTCTGTATATCCGCCTTTCCAATGAAAAAATAATAATAAAAATAAATCTTAAAAAAAAAATACATTCCGTATAAGTAACAGTAGATGTTTTAAAACATGAGAGTCGTTTACATGTTACATACAAATAATGCCATTTTATAGAAGAAGATGGACTACCCATAGATTTTGCTGCCAACAAAGTTTGCTTTGATCATCCCCTTACAGATATCAGGAGATATCATGTGACAGGGCTATTGAGAAAGTGCCTAGAAATGTTCATAAACAATCAGGTTGTTCTGACAAAAAATGACTGACTAAATTAAACAATTAATTTAATGTATATTAAATTTAATGTATATATTATATGCATGTGTGTATATTATACATATTATATACTATATATCATGCATAGGTACATATACATATTATGTATTATGTATGTATATTATATATAATATGTGCTCTGTATGCACTATATAGTATAGAATATATAGTATATATTGAGAGCATATATAGCATATAGTACATATATAGTATTATGTATATTAAAGTTAATATGTGTGTATACATATAGTTGAACTCTCTATATATAATGTTTTTCTTAGATTCTGTCAGCACAAAGAGAATCAACAATTGGGGGCCACTATTGAGAAGTGACATTGCTATGTCAGCATTCCAGATGGGCACCAGTTTGAATCCCGGCTGCGCTACTTCTATTTCAGCTCCATTTCAATGTGCATAGGAAAGCAGAGAAATTTAACGCAACTTTGCCAGAGGTCTCTTGTTGGTACATTTAATCTTACAGATTTTAAAGATGAAGCACTACACTCAGGATTTTTTGCTGTTGCGGACTCTAAGATTGTGGTGAAGCTCAGCTGGTACCCAAAGCAATGTCAAAATGGCATCAGCTATACGATAAAGTGCCTCACAAAATGGCACTGTAACCATGAGCAAAATACCAGCCAGCCATTATAATAAAGATGCATATAGTTGATTTTGAATGTTAACTAGGATTTTTTGATTTTGTCTTCTATATATCTTTTCCTTGGGGAAAAAAAAAAAAAGTTCAGGGCCCAGCCTGGTGGCCTAGCAGCTAAATTGCTCACTTTGCAAGTGCCAGGATCCCATATGGGCACCGATTCTAATCCTAGTGGCCCCGATTCCCTTCAAGGTTCCTGCTTGTGGCCTGGGAAAGCAGTCAGGAATGGCCCAAAGCCCTGGGATTTTTCACCTGCATGGGAAACCCAGAAGAGGCTCTTGGCTCCTGGCTTTGGATCAGCACAGCTTGGGCCGTTGCGGCTGCTTGGGGATTGAATCAGAGGATGGAAGATCTTCCTCTCTGTCTCTCCTCCTCTTTGTATATCTGACTTTCAAAGAAAAATAAATAAACCTTTAAATAATGAAAATATTTTTAAAAATTCCTAAAATATTCAAGTATTTGCTTCAAGATAATCAATTGGTGTTATAATATTTTATTTTCATTTCCATTTCTGTAGCACACTGTTAAAGTTAGCTTACTAGGGTTTTGCCTATCCTTGCTGCATGGGAGGAATTTATTCCTTGTCACCACTTGTAATTATCTTCCTTACTACACACAATTCCAAGAATGCTGTGTACTTACAATAAGAATGTTTAATCCAGTCCACTTCTTGCAGTTACTTTGACTATGTTCAGATATGAACTATTATATTAAATGCTATCACAAGTTCTTCAATAATAAACATGCATTTCTGTTGACTACATACTTTGTAGCAGTTTTTGAACACATATTGAACAGTACATTTAATCACTATTGTTCTGACACCCAGTCAAGAATGGGTTATTGTGCTCTGCCTGGAAAAAATACAAATTAATATTTTTTGTAAATCCATATGCATTTCATCTTTTAAAAGATCTGTTTAATTTATTTGAATGAAAAGGGGAGATACGGAGGGAAGAGCCAGTGACAGTAATAGATACAAAAGAAAGAACGGCAAAGTTTAATGAATATCTTCCTCTTTCTCTTGTTTTCTCACTTCCTTGAGAGTACTTTAAATTTTTCAGAAGGATCTATAAATATGTGGTCTCAATTCGAAGGATAAGAGGGATTTGTTTAATATAACAAGCTATTACACACGTACTAGAGCTATGGACCCTCAGCAGATATTAAAGGGGGATCTAGTCACTCTTCAGTCAAACTTGGATGTACTTTTTCCAGTGTGAAATGAATAACTGACGCTGACTTTCTGTACTTTCATATTTTCAATCAACTTTTGCTGATCTTCTTTGCTAAACAGAAATATAATATTTTGATTAACACAGCGGGATCCTGGACAAGAACACTTGAGTTTATATTCCCACTGCATTATTTACTCACACAGAACTATGATAGATTGCATAATTTCTCTCTCATTTTTTTCAGATGTAGTGAAGATGTAAATATTTATTCAGACAATAATGACTGCCTTAAGGAGGCAATAAAGTTACTCATGTAAATCCTTCCAAAAGTTCTTTGCTTGATATACTTGAAATAATTTGTGTTATGGTTTTGCCCAATGTGGATCGCAGATATAACTCATCTGAAAAGAGCATTTAATTTTATATTTCATAGATTCTGTAAACCAACATGAGTTAGAGTTTAAAATAATTCATTTAAGCATAAATGCACATTAATTATTTGTGGGAAAAAGTTATTCTAATATTTATTAAGTGCTTAATGGTATCTGGATTTTTGTATAAAGAAGAAGCATTGCAGGCTCAATTGATTGTGTACTGTTTGAAAAGGGAAACAGGTCCAGAATCTATTTAGTTCTATCACTAGTGTTGTGTGCCAAAAGTCACTGTTTGAAACCAGTTCGAAGCACTGGTCTGAAATAAAATGTCTTTTCTAATTAATATCACATTAAAGTATCTTGTATTCTGCCCTAAAAACATTCCAAAATTACAGAACATTGCAAAGATAAGGAATTTGCATATGAACATTGTATTTGTTAATCACATTGTTTCTATGACGTTCCTCCTCTTTTCTACAAAACTAAGAAACATAATTTATTTGTGATTAAATTGTGTGAACAAAGGCATGAATACAATATTGTATACTTTACTAAATTGGATCTGAATATGTAGAATACATATGCAATCCTTGAATTTTACAACCATTTGCCATTGGCCATTTTACCCTGCAGATGCAAGGTACTGCAGGAAAAAAGGGAGATGGTTATTCCCAGGAATATTGTAATAGTGCAGTTGTTTCATTGTTACCACACTTATATCTCATATGTCAGGATGTTTTTGCCGTAGAACTACTTGACTGTTACAAAGAGCAAAAGTGGTTTTGGAGAAAAACTGTTAACTGGAATTTTCATATATTATTTTTTCATGAAGAAATCTAAGATAGATTGACATAGCAATGAGAGATCGTAGTTAGGAATTAAATAAAGGAAAACAAAATCAGGGCAGAGAAAGCACACACATAGCTCCCTAAATTGACAGAATACTAGTATAGTATAGGGTTTGCAGATGTAACGGAAGCAGGAGAGTACTGAGAGACTAGGAACAAATCAAACCAGGAAGGAAATGGCAAACAAGTCATGCAGAGTTTTAAATAATTGGAAAACAAACAAACAAAAAATAGAAACAATTCCATTTTAAATGGATAGGATGACATTAAAGGGTTTTGAATATAATCTCTAATTTTTTGAAATGGTCTTTCTAGCTCATAGGAGAAGAATGGGCTATGGCAAAAGATTGCCACAAAGGGATTGACTATTGTTATAAACATGTGAAGCACGTTGGCAACTTGGAAAAGCCTAAGGAAGGCAGAAGGTGCGTAAGTCCAGGTATGATTTCAAGATGAAGATATTTTTTTTCTCCAGTTGATCAAGACAGAATTTGAAATACAAATGACCATTAAATATTATTTTTCAACCATATTCAGCTAATTAACTGACAGGGTTGAGAGATTCTATAAGTTGATATTGGTGATAAACTGACAGATATTCAGATGAGCAGTCAAGTTGAATGTTGGTTATGTTGAATAGGAAAAATATACTTAACATTTGTGTCAGGGTTGAATACAAATCTACCACAGAGAGAAATTTTGTGAATCTTCTAGTGCAAAGTGAACTACATTAAACTGAAAAAGAAAAGATGAGAAGGAAAAACTGAGATAATTCATAGAAGTACATGAAATACCAACAAAAATTGCTTTACTGGTAGTCAGACAAATTAAATGCTTGAAAGGGTGTCTGGTTATTCCAATGAGAATGACACATCAGGGACACCATAAGTGATGTTGATCTTCAGTCTAGGAGTATGTGGAAAACTGGAGACTGACCCTTTTCAGAATGGGTGCCTCAGTGTTACAGAGCAACACTGCTTGAGCAGAAGGCCAGTATCAGTGGTAATGCTTGGCTCTAACTTTTTGCAAATTGAGAAGAAACATTAGAGCATAACCTTGGTATTGAGGAGTTAATACAATATTAAAATATTCAAATATTCATGATTTTCCGTGTGCTTTTCCACGGAAATGTAACTTTTTGAGACTATACAGTTATGTAGGATTTATGGTGAAAACGCAATCTATGTCTAAGGCAGTGGCAAAGGTCCAGTATTTTAAAAGTTGAATATGCTTCTCTGTTTTATTGTGTGAGTCTACTGAGCAGGGAAAATGTAAGCCCATGAATCTTGTGCAACTTTATGTTGTCTCGGTACTGAAATTTATTGGACCTGTCAGGAAGAAGTTATTTGATTTAGCTAAAACAGGTCTGAAGCGTCATAAATGTTTTCTATCGCAAGATATGTGGAGAGGTCATGATTTATTTCATTTATGTGTTATATGTATTGTTTTAGTATATTAATGGGAAATAGATTATATGTGGTATAGAAATACCAATGTCAACAAGCCTTTATTTCTATTAGAATTATTGCTTTTCAGCCTTGATATGAGTTATATTTTCATGTAAAGTTTTATAAAGTTAAGGCAAACTGAAGCTATTAAGGAAGGGACATAATTTTAGCTATTTAAGCTTCAAATAATAAAATATGATATAATATAATTTTGCAAGTACTCAGATATAACATAAAATCAGAAACTAATTAGAAATAGAGTATTTTATCAACCATAGATTCTGTCATTTTAAGCTTTGTTTTAAATCAGTATTGTCTAAAATTAAGGTATTTTAAATATTCTAGATGAATGATCTATCCTTCTAGTAGAATTAATATAAAAATAAAAATGATTTGCAAAGTAATAGATGTGAAAAGTTTAACAACCCATATTTAAAATGTAGGAAGACTTTTAATACTTTCATCAATTTGGGTATTAAAAATCTTCAAAGTCATGTCAGTGAGCATTGAAGCCTAGTTCAAACCAACCAGCCACACTATCCAGGCCGGGTACATGCTGGCGGGTGCCGCCCTAGTTAGCCACACCTGTTGCAGTCCTGGTTTTCATGCTCTCCACTGGGAACAGTAACTCAAGAGGGAGGTGTCCACTGTTTCCCTACTGGGCCCACCCCACTCCTGGATCATGCACTCTCCAGGTGGTTCTGCAGTTTGGCTTGGCAGAATTAGCCCCCAGTGCCAGCATCTGACAACCGATACTGCGGCAAAGCCCGATCATCCCTCACCCATTCTGATTTATGCTTGTGCCAGTAGAGAGGGCCAGACCAGCCTGCTTTTCCCTGATCTAGCTCACATGAAGCCCACAGATGTTGTAGCCCTGCCTAGTCTGGTCTACCCCATCCCAACTCACGCTCTCTGGTGGGCGTGTTGGTCCAGCAAGGGAGTTCTCCCCATTTCCTCTACCTGCTTTGCCCCTTTCCCCCCTGGGTCTCACGTGTGTTGGTTGGGTGCTGTGGTCCAGTCTGGCCAGACCTGCTTTGACTTGACATTTGCCATTGGAAGCTGTAGCCTGGCCAGGCCCAAGCACCCAAATACCAGCTGACGCTGATGGGGATTACAGCCTAGCCTAGCCCAGGTGATACCCAGTCCCAGCCCTAACATATACTGGGTATGTGTTGCTACCTAACATGGCCTGACTCACACTCAATTCTGGTGCTCGGATTCGCCAGTGGGTGATATGAACTGGTTCACATCTGGTTCAACCGGATCTGTCCCTGACCTGTGCCAAAAGAATGTTGGTGGGTGCAGTTTCCTGGCCTGGTCTGGGCTGCTCCCTCTTGTGGTTCTTGCCTTCACCTGCAGGAACTATTTCCAGACAGAGGAGTTTCCCAAGCTCCTCCTCAGAAACTCTCCCAAATGCCAGATCTCATGCACATTGGTGGTTCTATGGGCAAGCCCTACTTAGCCTACATCTTGTCCTGGCAGGAACAGTGGCCTTACCTGACTGACCTTAAACCAATTCTGGTTCTTACCGTTGGGTGTTTCAGCCGAGCCAAGGCTCAGACACAGCCAGACAAAGCTCACACATGTCTCAACAGGTGCAGAGACCTAGCCTAGACCATCCTACACCTACCCTGCTCCTCCAGAGCACCAGTTGGTGTTGAAGTCTAGACCAATTCGGTGTGTCCAGTCTCAGTCCACAGTTGGGCTGAAAACACAGCAGCCATATCTAGACCAGAACGCAGATACCACTTGGGTCCCTGCACTCAATAGTGGTAAATAACTTTAAAAGTCTGCCCCATAACATAAATGTAGTACGTTATAGCTTACAACACAGCAAGATCTAATCAACATTTAATAACATAAATAATGATCATGTGATTCTTTTTAAAATTTATTTTGACTTTCCAAGTTACAAAAAAAATACACATTCTAAATACTGCACGACATAATGAGTTTTTCTAGAAGGATATATTTGCAAATATTATCTGAAAAGAATATATATGTGTGCATATATATATATATATTCTGCTAATACATATGATTATAAAATGTATATCATATATGATTATAAAACAAATATATACATATGAGATAATCATTTTGCAAAACATCTCCTTTTATTTTTTTTTCATTTTGTTACTCTTTGCAGGGAAATTTGTTAGAGTTATGCAATATTGGTCCTTGCTGAGCCCTTCCAAAGCTGTGAGTTTGGAAGGTTTTACTGTATATAAATCTGTCATATTTTGTTTTTTGTTCATTGGGTCTAAGCCAAGTGATAAAGAAGAAATTGCTTTTCTTTTTATATGTTATATAATTATATGTTGATATACCCTAAGTTTTGTTTTTGTTAAGTTTTTTGGTTTTTTTTTTGTTGTTGTTGTTTTGTCTTTTTGTTAGAATCTCAATACTAAAGGTGATCTTTTCCATTTTTTCCTGGTGAATCAGTTTGATCTTGCAGCCATCAGCCTAACGACAAATGGATAAAGAATTTATTGGCATCAACGATGACAAAACCCAACCATTAGATCAGACACAAGCAAATGATTTATCTTGACATGCCACTATTGCTTGTCTGTTTGATCATATTTCGTTACTTTAAAACATTTTATTGGCATAATTAGAAAAAAGTCACATATTTCATACATATAAGTTTAATACAGTAACACTTTGCTGACAATCTCCTTCACTCACTCCTTCCCTCATCCTTCCTTCCTACAAGTGAAAATGAGACAGGAATAGAGACAGAGCTTATGGACATTCATCAAATCATAGCAAACAAATATCCTTCAACAAGTTTTGTACTATTTTATGTGGTAACTACTTGCAATTATCTCTATTTTTCAGCAAGGAAACTGACAGAAAAGAGACCCAGTTTCTCTCCAAATGTAAAACAAGGACGCATAACTAAAACAATGGATTGTTCTGACTAGACATCCATTTGTTCATTATTGTCATTCTAGCATCTGTTGACTAAATGAAAATGACAGAGTTGCTTCCTGATGCCAGATGGCCCAAGTCAGATAACTTTATGCCCACTCATTGCTGATCTTCCACGAGCAGTGTTGAAAGGCCTAGCTAGCTATATACTGTCTTTTTTACTCAACACTTTGATTCTTGACAATATTGACAATCTACTTCAGAATTTCTTCCTTTCAGATTTTTTTTCTTGATGTGTCAGCTACAGGCTTGATACTGATTTCAAGACATTTAGATTATCTGTCCTTACATAAGGATTGCATCCCAGGGGTGAGACTAGGTTTTACCAGGTTGTTTGGGTTTTTGTTTTGTTTTTATAGCTTTTTAAACTGTAAAAAAGGCTGAAAGTTAGACATGTGGTTCAATATTTAATATGCTGCTTTGTGTGCCGTCATCTTGTATTACCGTCCATGCTATCTATATTACCATCCTGTATCACCATCCAACTGTAAATTGTGTTTTTCTGTGGAAATATTCCATATTACCTAAGGCAATTTTTGTTTGTTGCATAAATATTAGTGATGCTGTTTGAAGATAAGTTTAAATCATATTCACCAAGATAATGAAGTATGAGGAAGAGGAAAAAATTGTGTTCAGTGTTTGAAAAATCAGTAAGCTGCTTCATGCAGACAAAATCCGGAGACGATGGTGCTGAGGATAACCATGAAAGCCACATTGAATAAAGAGCGACCCTGCTAGAAAGATAAAACATGGGGAGGAAGCAGCACTAAGCAAAACATTTAGACCATTCTGGAAGAAAAATATAATAAAATCTCTAAACCCTACTGTTTAGAGATAAATAAAATGTCACTTTATCAGAAGTATCAGTAATATATACTTTATCAGAGTTGAATTATCCTCTGAATTTACAAAATTTAAGTTTTAGCGGTAATTATTCTGTAACATTTCCAAACTCAAAACATTTAGGCGATGTTGGCGATGTCTCTTAACCTATGTCAGGCCTTAGCAAGGTCATGATATTGATGACCACTGTATGAAACTCTGAGATGACTTCTACAGTACATTAAAAATAAATGAAACACTTTGGAAAAAGTAGTCTATGAACTGAAAATCCTTTTGTAGGTGATGTAAGCAGAAATGATAAATAGAATTTCCAAAGAGTAGAATTAATTAAATAACAGAGTAAAATGATCAGTGTGTAAGACATTACAAACAGACTTTTAACCTTAACACTTTCAAAGATTTTGATTTGGGAGTGACACATTCCAATTGATAAGATGCTATTGTGCATAATATTAACCAAACCAAAGCCAAACATATCTTTTAAAATTAAGTGTAAGTAATACCACTTCTTAAAATTTAATAATTTCCAGTGTTAGAGGCAACCAAAATGTTAAAAGGTCTACATATTAGAAGTGGTTTGAGTAAGTCAAAAGCAACATTGTCTGTATTTCACAGATATGTTACCTATTGATTTGCCACCTAGGACTTGTGGATGAAGCAAGACCCCGAGCTAGGGACAAGTCAGATTCTTATAGGCCAGTTTGGCCGTTCATGACAAGACAAAACTATTCTAAGATAAGGGGTTACAGATGCAAATCAATAGGTAACATATCTGTGAAATACAGACCATGGGGCTATTTTATTTTTTACCCTTATCAGGGCCACTGACCCTTACTTATATCCTGAGCCTGGGCATGGGGGACAATGGGCTCTTGCTCTTAATCTTATCAGTGCCTGCAAAAAACCCACTGACCCTTACAGCCTAAGCCTGGGAGTGTGGCCCATGTTATTTGTAGAAACTTTTCTTTTTTACTTTAAATTCAAGTTGTTTTTGACTTACTCAAACCACTTCTAATATGTAGATCTTTTAACATTATGGTTGCCTCTAACATCAAGCCCAGTGCAATAACCTGGTAAGTTAATGCTCACCTCACTAGCTCCTGGGGACCATATGGACACTGGTTTGTGACCCAGGTATTTCACTGTCACCCAGTTACCTGTTTGTGGCCTGGGAAAGCAGTGGAGGATGGCTTAGCATTTTGGGACACTGCACCTGTCTTGGAGACCCAGAAGAAGCTCCTGGCCTTTGACTTCAAATCAGCCTAGCACTGGCTGGTTTTAACAACTTGGCGACTGAACAAATGCAAGAAAGATCTATCACTCTATGTATATTTACCTTTCCAATTAAAAAATAACAAATAAATCTTTAAAAATTTTAGTAGTTTACAAAATAAAAATAAACCTAATATTTTAAAGTCTTCTCAAATGTAGTGTAATTTGATTAATAAATTATGTAAATCTTTTAAACATATTTTGTGAATTGTCTGTGAATTGGTATTTATACAGTCTTCTAAAACAAGTACAGGAATGGAAAGACAGATCTGAAAAATAGAAAGTGATACTTCTAAGGAAATGGAAACTCAGTTTTGACATATTTTGGAAAGCTGGATAAAACATGTATTTATACTAAGGGCATTGTCAAGCAATAAGCATGGAATGTTATCAGCTCACTAGTTCATGAGATTCTGAAGACGAAGCACTGTTCAGTATAAAATAAGGCTCTTTGGACTGATTTATGGAAAATCTTTTAGCATTTATAGATTTGTCATACCTAAGGCAACAAAATGACAATAGCACAATGGTCCTTTTGAAAAATATATTTATTCATTCTAAAATCAAAATAACTTCATACAGCAGGCAAGACAAAAGTAAAAGTTTCTGAAGAATCAGGGAATTATGATGCACATATATATAAATGCACAGAAAAGTCTTGTAAAAGGTAATATGTAGAAGTTTGGCTGCTAAATGTTTTTTTCTTTCTCAGATTTATTATTTATTTTTAATAGAAAATCAGATTTACAGAGAGTAGGAGAGACAGAAAGATCTTCCACCCACTGATAACTCCATTAATGGCACAACAACATCTTCTCCAGGCTAGAAGCAAGGAGCTGGGTAGTCAGCAGAGCTGCAATATGAACCGATCCCCATATGGGTGGCTGTGCCCAGAGATGCAGCATGAGTTAGTGGGTCCAAAGTGCAGGCTTCAGGCCTCTAACAACTTTGAAAGCAAGTGGTTTAGATTTAGAATTTTTTGTTCACATAAACATCATTCATATTTAAGTGTAAGATATTTTTCCTCAGTAATTCATTATTTCTTTCCTCAATTTGCATTTATCCAGTCCTTGTATTTAGTATTTACTTTGGTATCTTCTTTTGTATGATATCTCTTTGAATATTTGATCATTTATGTTGCACTTGGCTTACCTATTACTCATTCACAAGAATTTTAGGTGTGTATGTACACCTGCAAGCAGCAAGCTCCAGCCTGGATCTGCAGTCTCAAAACAAACCGTCTAAGGCAAAGAAGCAAAGCTAACAATTCCATTGAATAAGAGTTTGTAACATCTAAATAACTTCAATAACTTAAACATTCATCACACGTTTATTGGTTAAATTAAATTTACTACACAATATTGATAATTTTCTTTACAGCATAGAGGAGAACCTTAAATATACTATGGATTAATGCATAAACTCACAAAGAAATACAGGCGACATGTTTCATTGAATATAAACTTAAGACACAGCTATACATGTTGATGAAAATTACAAAATGAATGTCTTTGCAGTGGGTGGTAATTGGAAGGGGAAATGGATGGAGTCTCCAGTGTATGGATAATATTCTTTTTTTTCTTCTTTTTCATTTTTGCCATTTAATGCTTTCAAGTCCAATCCTGGAAGATAAGCATTTTTTCAGACATATTAAGTTTCAGCTATTGCAATGTACTAGTCAATTCCTGGAAATGATTGAGATAAAACTACATACATCCCAATGCTGTCTTTTTTCTAAAATATCACGAAAAGATCAGAAGAAAATATCATTTGAATTTCAAACCTCGTTATTGTTTAACCCAATTATAAAAGCCGTTCATCTTTCCTAGAACCATTTCCCTGTGATGTTTATAGAAACAATGATATAATTTCTTATTATTCAAAAAATAATTTTAAAATATAAACACTGAATGTAATATGATTTTAGATGAATAACACCGATCTGTCATTTTTAATTAGGTTTTTAATTATATCCGCTATTATTCATTACCAGCAAAGTGCTGTGGGATCTTTTCTCAACTTAGTATAGACGTAAAAACCCGGGAATTTTGTTGCAGGGAAGTTTTATTTGCAAAGTGAACAAGTGAGCTTAGAAAGAGGCAAGGGGAAAACACCTCCCACGGAGAGCCAGGAGGTGGGGCACCTTTGAAAGGAGAGGGATTGACACTAAAGATCTTAAAAGGGCTTGGATTTTTAAGCTTTCCCTGAACCTTCCTTGTCTGCACAGGGACCTGTTGGGAAGACAGTCCCTATTGGTGGTCTCAACCTGCTGGGATGACTGAGCAATCCTTATGTCATTCTCTTGAAGGTGTTGCCAAGATTTTAGTGGGCTTGTAGATTCTCACTGTAGTAATTGTGTGCATATGACGTTAACATTCATTACTAAAATAGCTATCTTTACCTTTCTGTTTCCCCTCAGTCATTTGATGTAGCAAGGAAACAAAGATTTCCATTTGGAGCATTAAGCTTTATGCAATATACACACGAAAAGTGAAAGTATTCTTGATGAAAATGTGTAACTAATTGAATATTCATAAGTATAGAAAAATGGAGTTTTCACCATATTTAGTTCTAAAAATGAAAGGGGAAATATTTCTCTATAGCATACGGCACATGCAATTTTAATAGGCAGTATTTTATGAGAGAAATTGTGAAAATAAAAATTCAGATTATAAGCAAGAAAAATCCCACTGAGAATAGTTAGAACAAGCTTAATATAATATTGTGTACTGTGGTTGACAAATTCTAGCGTTCACTAAGTAATAATCTAAAATAAACTGCATCGTTTAGCAGAATATAAGGGCAAAGCCACTTAAAAAATATCATTTGCTGTGGCAGAAAACTTTTGTCACAATTTTAAATTAACTGTATTATTTTTCATCACAAAGAAATAACAATGTTTCCAACTGCTACAAACATGGGGAAATTTGAGTGATCTCCTGGTCTTATTCAGTGAAATCCATTTTACACGCTTGCTCATGTAACAGTGAAAATTCACGTGTCAGATCTCGGGAAGCTGTGACTGCTTGCAGTGCCCGCATCCATTCCTGAAATGTCTACTTCTAGTCTGTTTCTAACCCCTGTCTACTAGTGCCTACTTGGCCTCTGTCACCCAAGGAATTCCAGGTGTCTGATTTTGTGAAGGCCCGATCCTTTGTTGTGGGCAAGGGAGTGAAGAGGTGGGTGACTGATCAGATATCCGTCTGTCTCTCTCCCTTCCACATATGCAGAAATAAATAAATAAATAAATAAACAAATAAACATTTTGAAAATGACTAACTTGTTTTTGCACATTAATATTTAGGTAATAGTTTAGTGCTAGTTATTAGACAGCTATGGGTTTCTTTTAAAAGCAATTTTAGCCAAGGGTGAAGTATAAAATAGAAGGATGCTTGATAATGATATAATAAAATATAGTTTTAGATTGGATTTTTCCTTATTGCCAAAGTCTATCAAACATTTCCTTATGTGTAAACAAGCAAAGCATATTCAGTGAAATTAGTCTCCAAAGTCTAACAAAGTTCTAATGTGCTGTACAAACAAGCTTGCAAAGAAAATTCACTCTGGCTTATTTTTAGAAAAATCTGTCATAAACTCTTTCTAAATTTTTAATGACCCATTTATTCATTTTCTTTCTATTTCAAATGGACAGAGATAAAAGCACAAATTTCCCACTCACTTATGCATTCCTAAAATGTCCATAAGAGCTGAGACTCAGCTGGGCCAAACACAGATGCCATGGGATTCAGTTCTTTTCTCCCACGTGGGTGGCAGGGAGCCAAGCACTCTACCCCTCAGCATCTGCTTAATTCTGGAATGAACACCAGCAGGACGCTGGCCTTGGAAACAGAAACAGGGCTCAAAGCCCTACCACTGCCCGGTAGGCTGCAGCTTTCTCAAGGGATTTCCTAACTATTTCTTGGAACACCCATCTTTCATTTACTCTAACGCTAAATTTCAGGTACACATACATTTGCTGAACCAGAAGATCAATTAGAGTTTACATTTTTTCTAATGATGTTCTGAAAAAATTTAGATATGCATGGCATTTAAAATATTTGAACCTATGCTGATAATTTCAGTATCTTAAACTTGTGTTTCTGGAAATCTATATCAAATTCTCATGAATTAGTTAGCAACCACTTAATTGTACCAATAAAACTTCACTGAGTGTGATATTTCTGTTTGGATCAGAACCATATCTGGAGTTTAGACATGCTATAATGAGTATAATTTAGTTTATTTGAAAAACCCTCTATCACACATGCACATACACGCATCATACAATGATGTCTTTGCAAAGATTTCAAAGTATTTTACTGGAAAGGTACGAGTCATTCAAACCCGAGGAATTCTGAAGAAGCTGTAGACATTGTTGAGCTGCAGTGAATCTTCTGAAGGCTGGGTTAGGCATGGGGTGAAAATGCGAAGCCCGCTGATGAGTGAAGTACAGGAAGTTGCGAGGTAGGGCTAGACATTTCTTTTTTTCAAATGCTAATAGTGTCTGGTACTTGTGTGGAGCTATGGTAAAATAAACATCAAGCTGACTTCTTGAAGAAATCAATAGCAACTCTTTTACAACCTCCAGTGCACATGTGCAGCTGGTCCTGTTGCTGCAGGCCTGCAATGTGAAAGACACTCTGTACTTCCCACCAAAAGGGCAAATACCCATTTGTGGCCACAAGAAATTTCTTGCCAGGTAGCCTCAGATAAGACTCATCAAAACTGCCTCTCTGGGAACTCCTGCTTTCAGTCCCTTGATGTGTAAGGCTTGGAAGTTGTACTTTCATCCTTGCAATAAGGAAATTAAAAAAAAAAAACATAAAAATAAACTGTAAAACTCACTATAAACTCATTACAGTGGCTAAAATCCATGAGAATGACAACTCTAGTTGCTAGTGCTAATGCAAAATAATAGGACTCTATTCACAGCTGGCGGAAGTGGAAATGAAACATTGTGTAACAGTGCTTGGTAGTTAGTTTTAATATCTTTTGTTATTGTTTTCATTAAGAAAAGCAGGTTACAAGTCCTGCAAAGTGATAGTGACAGTTCAAGAATATAGTGATACTCCCCTTTTATAAATATAGTTATACTCCTTTTAATTAACTTTGTACTCAAGGGTTTAATGTTCCACAAAACAAAACCAGTTAAAAAAAGTTAAGCATAATGTATCATCACTATCTCAAATAAATAAAGGAAAATCAACAGTTAGTTAGCAGGATAAAAACTTGAAGGTTCTCAACAATCCACTATTATACATAGTATAAATATATTAAACCCACAAATTAAAACATAAGATATTTTACACATTGGACAAAACAATGTTTAAAGTATGGTCCCTAAACCCAAACATAAATACACATTTAAATTTGCATATACCTACATAGAATCATTGGAATAAAGGATTGGTATCTAAGTATAAACAATAGGTTTTAAGGTTAAATCGTTATGAATTTTGTTTGCGTAAGATTTATAATACACAGGAGTATTACTTTTTTTAAGCATTTCTGAACCTAACAAATCTATAAAATGTATTAAACAAGGTTTGTAAAACAGGAAAATCAAATCAGCCAACTATAAAGGATTTACAATATGTAATGAATCATCATAAATCATTGATGAAATGTTTAAAACTTAGCTGATAAGCCAAAGGTCAAGTACTACAAATAATTTGTTTGTTTGTATGTACTCATAACAGGGAAATAGAAGATGATAAAAAAAATGTTATTAAGTTTCAGACACATTCTGTAAATTTCCTCTGTGAAAAACAAGTGAACATTTAAAATTAATTAAAACTAAAAGGCTGCAATACATTTGAAGACAAAATTTTACTGAATATTTGTAGCTGAAAATAAATGAGGTAAGAAACAAAAATAAATATGAAAGCAACCATTGAAGGAACACCACCAAGCAGGGCCCTGATGTATTTGTATTTAAAGACTTTTTCTGGCTCTAACATGCCAGCAAGTGCACTTAGAATACACAGCAATTATATTTCTTACTGCCCTGATTATCCGTTTTCTTTTAGTTTTTTTCACTCACATGGAAAGGAAAAAAAAATTACAGCAATTATCTGTTCATATTGTTTTTTTAATATTCTTCAATTTGGAAAACCAAAGTTTCTCAGTCTGTTCAAGGAGATTGCTCTTCTGTTCTTGATCTTACATTGTTGTAATGTCTCAAAATATTCCCATTGTCTTCTGCACAATTCTTTCAGTTACTACTATACTTCTCTGCAAAACAACTGTTAAATTATTCAGAGTTGGCTTTCCAAACTCTTTCTCCAGAAGATAAAAAAACATGGTTTGATATTAGGAAGGCTGAAAAGAACTAAGGTGAGGTAAGTTGAGGCCAAGTTCACTGAGCCTTTTAGCAGTGTCTGAGGACTTAGTGACCCGAACAGATCTTCCAGAGAATCATCCTGTGGGGCTGCTGGTAGGATGATTCTGTCATCAAGATTTGGCTGCGTTTATATGCTGAGTGCCCTGGATTTTCTTCCATTCCACCACCCCTTTTAAATGCTCTCTCAGTGATACATTCCTGAATGTCAGGTTTACATCTGCAGATACTTATCCCTGATACTCTTCAAACACATTCCTCACTTAGAAAAATATATATTTATTGGAAAGTCAGAGTTACACAGAGAAAGAGGAAATAGAGGTGGGTCATTTATCCGCTGGTTCCCTGAAATGGGTGGGGCTGGCCCTGGCCAAAGTCAGGGACAAAGAAGTTCTTCCAGGTCCCTCATACAGATAACAGAGGTCCTGGTACTGGGACAGTTTTACAGCTCTTTTCCCGGTCCGTTAGAAGGAGATGGACTGGAAACAGAGCAGTGAGGGCTTGGACCATTGCCTCTTTGTGATGCCTATGTGGCCATCTGTGGCTTTTACCTGTTATGCACACAAAGCTGGTTCCCCATCTCTCATTCTAAAACTTGTGAGTATTAATATGAATGAAATCTTGCTTTTATGTCATACCAAATTTTAATTCCATTTTTGTAATATTTTTAGCCTTTTCATTTAAAAACACTCTGTGATTTGTTTTCAAAGCACAGTTATTTAAAAGGTATAGTGATTCAGGTTGAACGAGGGCCAGGCTAGAACAATGCCAGGAATCCCCAACTTCTAGCTTTCCCATGTGTGTGGCAGAAACTAAAGGACTTGGATCGTGAGCTGCCATTTCACTGACACCTTATCAGGGGCTGATCCCAAGTGGAGTACAGAGGACTCGAACCTGCGCACTGGAAAGATGTGGGCATCACAAGCAGTCTCCTGTCTGTGACAAAACAGATACCTGCTCTTTCCTGTCTACATTTTAAAGGCAAAATGCATACATGAGAACCACAGATGGAGAACACATACTGAAAGAGTGAAAAATCTGTGTAATAAATGGAAACCAAATCTATTATTGATACAGATTCACCTTTTTTTGTAATTATTTGAGAAAATAGACGATCATTCTATGAAATCACAACATTCTTTAATGTATTGTTTTTTTATATATTACAAATCAATGAGGTATAAGTCATCAAATATAGACAGAGGTTTCTTTTTTATTAAACAAATGTATAAGCATAACATAATGCAATCTTTGCATATTCTAATATCAAATTCAAATTTGAGATAGAATTTTTTAAGAAGTCACATGAATGTGAATAGCTCATTATTGTTCGTTGCTAGACTGCATTTACTAAGTTACATCCAGTTCCATATTTGTAAATTTCCATTCTAGACCTTATGGGAGCTATTCATTTTAGGTGTTACATTAGGGAAATGACAAATAATATTCAAGCTAATAGTGATGAATATATGGTGTGCATACTAACAAACTAAATTTTAAATCACAAAAATCAAAAAGGTATTCAGATCACAGAAATTGTGCTATGGAAATCTTCATGTGTAAATGCATTATCTTATTTATTCCTTGCCGTTAAAAGTCTGCGAACAGGAGACCTCAAAAGACTTGAGCCTTTTACAGTGACAGCAATGTCCTGTGAGCATTTCCAGATGTCCTTAAATATTAACTATATGCATTAAATAATATGGGCTTTGTTGCCTAAGCATGCTTGAAAATGAATGTTTATTCATATATACTACTTAAATATATCTCATTAAAATATATATGCATACTTTATAGATAATATTTAGAATTTGTATTCTTCATAGCTGTCAGGATTCTTCCAGTCCTTCTCTTGAAGGCATATATTTGTTTTTGTTTCATAGATTATTGTTATTTACATTACCTACTGTTCTTTTTAAATATGTTTATGCAAATACATTTTCAAATATGAACTGTTATATCAGATATTATTGTATTTCTGGAAAGATATGTTCTTGATAGATTCTCCATTTCAATTTTTAATAAAATCATCGGACATGTCTATTCAGAGTACCATAGTTAAGAGAATGAATGTTCTTTCTAGTGTTTCTAAAATATCGCTATGCGAATCAATTTAACATAAGGATGGAGGAGAGTATGACACATTAACCTTCCTAGGACTTCTCAAGGTTTAAAGAGATCTTTGTTCGGAAACGTTCTGCTTTCACTCACATGATATGATTTCCAAATGTGAATATCACTTTGAGTGGGTTGGTACATATATCACAGTAAGCTTGGCTTACTGAAAAATTTTTAAAAAGGATAATAGAAATCACTCCCATCATCTTAGGACGGTATGTCTCAGTAAATGTCATTCCCTTAGGACTGGGCAAGGCTCCCAATGATTTGTCTTCTCTGTCCCGGCTCAGTGATTCTCTTCGACCTTGGGGCACACCTGTCCCAAATTGTGCTCTGAGTTCACAAGAACTCACGGGAGCAGCCCGAAGTGTCACGTTAGCAACTAACTCAGAAGCGACCATTATCTTTGCTTCCACGCAAAGTTACATGGTTAAAATTAGCAATAATCACCAAATCTCATAAATGAAGAAAGTGATTCTTCCACATGCCCAGATAGAAAATGTATCCAGTAATAACACCAAAAAGGTCCTCTAATTCCAAAATGTATAGAACAGACACCAAGTTCAATGTTCAGTTTTCTTCATGGGGGGGAGGGTTATGGGAGGGGTGGTGGAATCCCAGTACCTATAAAACTGTGTCACATAATACAATGTTATTAAAATAAATAAATAAAATAACATAAAATAAATTTTAAAGAATTTATTTATTATTTAGGGAAATTTATTCAGAAGTGGAATAAGAAGGATATAACCTAATAAAAACAAATCCATCTCAATATAAGCTGGTCATGATTTACTGTTTCAAAATATGATAAAAATAAAATTGCAATTAAAGCAAATATGTTAATTTTTAAAGATGTATTTGAAAGCAGAGAGACAGGGAGAGTAAGAGAGAGAAAGAGAAAGAGAGAGAAGAGACAGAGACAATTTTTTTTTCCGGCTAGTTTGCTCCCTAAATAGGGCAGAAAACCAAACAGAAACCAGAACCATCAGGAGCTTCCGAGTGTTACATGTGACTGGCAGGTTCCAGGTATTTCGACCATCTTTCACTGTGTTTTCCTTGCACATTAGCAAGGAGATGGATCTGAGGTGTAACAGCTGGAGCTTGAACTGGTGTTGCTATGGACTGTCAGCATGGCAGATGGAAACATAAATCAGCCCCTACAAATAAGTTTTTAAGAACAGGGCCTGGCGCGGTGGCGCAAGTGGTTAAAGGTCCTCGCCTTGCACGCCCGGGATCCCATATGGGCGCCGGTTCTAATCCCGGCAGCCCCACTTCCCTTCCAGCTCCCTGCCTGTGGCCCAGGAAAGCAGTGGAGGACAGCCCAAAGCTTTGGGAACCTGCACCCGCGTGGGAGACCCGGAAGAGGCTCCTGGCTTCGGATTGGCATAGTATTGGCCCGTTGCGCTCACTTGGGGAGTGAATCATCGGACGGAAGATCTTCCTCTCTGTCTCTCCTCTCTGTATATCCGCTTTTCCAATGAAAAAATAATAAAAATAAAAATCTTAAAAAAAAAAAGTTTTTAAGAACAAATGAGGGTCCGGTGCGATACCTTAGCGGTTAAAGTCCTCGCCTTGAATACACTGGGATCCCATCTGGGGGCAGGTTCTAATCCTGGAGGCGCAGCTCCCCATACAGCTCCCTGGTTGTGGTCTGGGAAAGCAGTCGAAGACAGCCCAAAGCCTTGGGACCCTGCACGCGCGTGAGAGACCTAGAGAAAGAATCCAGGCTCCTGGGTTTGGATCGGCGCAGCACCAGCCGTTGTGGTCACTTGGGTGTGAATCATCAGACAGAAGATCTTCCTCTCTGTCTCGCCTTTTCTCCATATATCTGACTTTGCAATAAATTAATAAATAAATAGATCTAAAAAAAATATTTCATGAACTCAATTCAGTTTTCTACACTCAAGATGTTGCTTTATTTATAGTTTTAAATTTATGTTCCCACTCAGCTTTGTCTTGGTTGGTCTGTGGATGACACAGCTGGGGGCTTGGGGTCTGCCAGCCCAGATTGGTGGTGTGACAATGGAATTCATGTGTAAGTTGTGCCCCCTCATTGGAAAAGATGGAGCAGTGGGCGGCTGGCACAGAGGCACTTGGGGGACATGACAGTCCATTAGGGCCTGCAGAGGACATCTGATACATAGCAGAGAAAGGAGGGCAGAACAAATTGGACAATTACCCCAAACTACAATAACTATCTGAGTGAGTGGAAACTCCAAGGCTGACTGTGTCAGCCAATGGGTACTGCAAGATCTTTAGCCCTTCGATTGTGGAAATCCAAGATATTCCTCTCTGTATATCTGACTTTCTAATGAAAAATATTTTGAATAAATAATAAATCTCATGTCAATTAGCATCTGTTCTATTCTTTGTAATATGGCAGTCTCTTTTTAGTATATCTATGTGGCCTCACCTAGCCACTATTTTAAGAAACTTTCTTTTAAATATTCACAGGAAAAAGCTTTACTGAATTCTCTGTGGCTCCTCACCCTTCACAGCTCCCTCTGCATGGCTCTCTTGCCAGCTCTGACATTTAAGCTTTAGGGCTCCTATTTATTTTAAAATTCAGAGTTTTATTTGCTGTTACTCATCCAGTAGAATAAACAGATTAATCTTAATTTTCACCTCTCATTAATTATAACTGTGTTCTGTGTTGTGGCTATTGCTACAAACAGTTGCATATATTTCAGCATGGTTGTTTATATGGGGTGCTAATCCAATACCACTTCCTCTAGCCTTACTGCAATTTGACATCCCATTAGATGCAATTTGGTGCCTTTGTAAGAAACTTACAGTCAAGTTAACTGCAAATTCAAGTGTGCTTGTTAACAAAGCATGTAAATTGATTATTAATATAATTTCACTATAATACATATTAAATATGAGCCAGAGAGAGGTCTTCCATACTTGAGGTCACTCTTGAAATGCCACAATGTCCATTTGACTGAAAGCAAAACCAAGCAGGAGCTTCTTCCAAGTCTCCCTGTGCATACAGGGTCCAGGCATTTGCACCATCTTTCACTGATTTTCCAGGTACATTCGCAGGGATGTGGAGTGGTCAGCAATCAAACCAGCAATCTTAAGAAATGACGGAGTTACAAGTGGTGGCTTAACTCTCTATGGCATGATGTGCACCCTAAAATTTACAGTGCTTCATTTTACATTTTCCTTCAGTACAAGCAAATCAAATGGCACTCTAGTCAATTTGTCAATCCTAAACTCTCATATCACTGACATAAACACATTTTTCAAGTAGTGTGACAAATGCCATGCATTTTACAATCACAGGACATGGGGATGTTACAGCCTGTAGGAATGATATTTTAATTCATAAGTAGTAATTTGATTCACCTACGAAGTCACTAAAATCTTTAATAGAACTTGCTCCATCATTATTATTCATTATTCATAAGTGATCTAAATGGAATTAATGTCTTAGAAAGGTTAGCATACAGATAAATCCATGCCCAAAGAATTTATAATTCTAAAACCCCTTCAACAACCTCCCTGACACCCAACCCCTGGGTACTCATTAAAATAAGACAGTTTGTGAGAATTATTCCATCTGACATTAATAGTATAAAGAAGTTCAACTAAACAAAAGTTATAATATCACCCAGAGTGTACTTTTTACTTTTGAAAATAAAAATTACAGGACTCTAAGGTATCTAAATTAAAATCTTTGGTTTTAATTATATTTTAAACATGTAAATATTAACTGACTGATTTCACTTAGCTGAAAGGTAACATATCAATCATAGTATGCCAGTTTTCAAACATATAGCAACCCCAGGAGTATATGGAGACAGACTAAGTCCTTCTTATTTGAACAATTGGGCTGGAGCACATGAATTTGATTTCAGTTCGAACTTTGTGAGAATACATGAACAAGTGTCCTGTTCCCTAATATACTCACTGGCCACTTGTCGTAGACTCGTTAGCTTTGTCATTTTGTTACACCTATAGTCAGAAGTAGAGATGAGGAGTCAGGACAGTTCAAACATTTACATAAATTAAAATATTTAATTGACTTTGAAATCACTGCAGCTTTATGTACAACTCAACTTTGAGAGTACGGCCAAATGAACAACTGTTTATATTTAATATTAATGAATGGAGAAGTCTTATCTCAATTTGGCTCTATTAAATGAGCATTCCTACTTAATTCTGTAGTAATGGAGACTAATATGAACTCATTTTAAAATGTATAACTGGATGTCTACTTTTTTATTGTGACATGAAAAATGTTATCTTCCATGAAAATCGGAAGCCATCTTTTATGAATTACAAAGATAACCCAGAATGATCTTAGTCTGTAGGTTTAAAGAGACCTTTAGCCCTCTGCCATTAAGGACCTGAAGAATGCATTCATCCAGAGCCTTCCAGTGAGAAGGTGGAGAAGTCAGGGAGAAGTTATAGGTGCTTGAAACTCACTGTACAAAGATTGATTCACTCTTCTGATCAGATAAATTGGGACTGAAACCAACTGCAGTCACAAATTTATACTCAGATAATACAAGGATGTGAGAAAGGACAGATGTAGATCAGCATATGCTACTTTACTTTTTTTTTTCAAAAAAGATATAATTTTAATTTGGTGTTAACTTCCAGACACCAATTTTGTCCCATTTATTTCTTACAAATTGCAAAATTATTGAGCTAAGGTCAGAATACTTGCCTAAGGGATGCTTGGGTGATAGAGGAAGATTTAGAACTGATGATATTGGAGAGTGGATTAAAGCAACTTACAAATCAGTTGGCAGTATTTGTTTAGATGATTTTTTTATTATGTTATATTTGTAAGTCTGTGGTAAAACATACAAAGTAATTACAAGGGTTAATTTGAAAAAATAATGCATTAAGCTTCCACTTGTTATACTTGCATCCCATATCAAAATGGTACTTTGTAGCCTAGCTGCTCTACTCCCAGCCATAGGAAAGCAGAAGATGGCCCAAGCAGTTGAGTACAGACACCCACTTGACAGACCACAGTGAATTTTGAGGCTGCTGGCTTCAGCTGGCTCAACTATGGATATTCCAGAATTAACCAGTGAATAGAAAATTCTCCTCTCTCTTTCAAATAGATTAACAAATTGTTAAAAATACAATCTAGAGAGAGTCCATCACCATGGTTCATTGGGTAAATCCCCACATTGCAAGTACCAAGATCTTGTATGTCTGCCAGTCAGTAATGCAGCTGCTCCACTTACCATTGAGGTCTCTGCTTGTGATCTGGGAAAGCAATAATGGATGACCCAAGCCTTGGAACCCTGCACTTACATGAAAGACTGGAAAAAGTGATCCTTAACCTTGACTCTCAATATAATTACTAGAGACACATTAAAAATGTTATTGCCTCAGCTCTGCCTCCAGAGATACTGAGACACTTGATATTCGGAAGATTGCTTTTATGGGGACTTAGAATTTTATAAGTATCCATGGTGATACAGAGTCAAGGTTAAGGATCACTTCTCCAATACTTCTTTTAACCTAGATGAAAACATCACCCCACTTAACCATCTTAACCAACTTAACCATCCATAAGATAAAGTTTTATCATTTGCCTGGTATTAAAGTTTTGGTAAACATGCATAATAGAATTCAAAAATTAAAATTCGGATCCAAACAACATATACCAAAAACACTAATTTGTCAACATTGTATACGAACAATCCATCCCTAAATAATCATTTGGCAAGAATTTAGAATTAATTAAATTTATGTTTGTTCATTCAAATTTTCTTGTTCTGTTTTGCTTGTAACTCTATTCACATGGTGAGAGCTTACAAGCATTCCTTGTGTCGCAAGAGACATGTCTGTGACTTCCCTCTCTTATCACTTTATTCAGCCTGTGTTTTTTCATATAGAGGATGCCAAACTCTATGTGGACCTATGATGGCTCCAGGGACACAGGCTTTCTGCTTGTATCCTTTGGACAGATCATGTTTCCAAAAATACCAAAATGTCTGGAGCTGAGTCACTCCAAAGACAGGACCACGAGCCTCCTCTATGTCCCCCCAGAGGAATGTAGGATCCCTCGACTTTGAACCGTGCTTTACTGATTTGCCAGGACATTAGCTCAATCAGAAGTGAAGCAGCTGGAACACAAATCAAAAGCAATACAGAATGCAGGCACTACAGGCAGAAGCTTAGCCTCACACACCATGGCAGCAGCTCCAGAATTTACTCTTTACGATCTATAGAAACTTCTAGACAATCTACTTTCAAAGACTATCATCTTCAAGGATGCCCCATGCCATCATTGAAGATATTGTCTTTTATTTCTGCTTTAGCCTCTGTATCTTTGAATAAACTATCTGTGCTTTAATACTCTTTCTATTCCATACTCCTTATATTCCTTTGATAGAAAAATAGGAACCAAGCAGAAAAATAAATAATTGCAAATAACTGAATATGGCTTCAGCACAATGGTATACAGAAGCCTTTGTAGCACAGAGTGGAATCATTGTTACAGAAAAATGGGTTAAGACAAGCATCTGTGACACCAGCATCTGGTAGGCGCAGCAGTTTGAGTCCTGTATGCTCTCCTTCTGAGCCAGCTCCCTGCTAAAGCGCCTGGGGAAGCAGTGAATGCTGGACTGAGTCATTAGTCCTCTGTCACCCACACGGGACACCCAGGTGGTGTTGCACGTTACTGACTTTGGCCTTGCCCCATCTTAGCTTGATGTGAATATGTGGAAAAATAAGCCCTGGCCAGAAGATGTCATTCTCATCATTCTTACTCTTATTCCCTGCTCCCTATGCATAACTCTGTCTAGTATGTGATAATTACCATAGCTCATCTGTGTCTATTTTTTTTTGTTAAAAATTTGGATAATAGTGATCATTAAAAACATTAGTTGGCTTTTGTACTGCTTATAGTAATCAGGAGTAAAAGTCACCATTATTTCTTATGAATGATTATAAAAGTATAAATAGCAATACTAATGCAGACAGCAATGTGAAAATGGGAGGCTCCCTTTCCTGTGATACAGGTGTTGACTGCATAGAACAAGTTTAAGAGAACTCCCCTTAATTTTTCAATATATTAATGGACTTGATAACTCTTTTGTATTCTAAGAATACCACTTCGTTTTCCCTTGGTTGAAGATCGTGAATGGAGAGATACAAATAAGTTAGAATAGACTGTGATTCCCAGGTTTTCTTTCTGATAAAATGTATGAAAAAACATAATTACACAGAGTGGCAATATAAAATTACAAATTAATTTGCATAATAAACATTGGGATATAGCCAGTCTATTACCTCTAATTCAAAATAGTTTTAAATGTAAATGCATCAGATAATTGTATACAGTTTGATCTCTGAAGGGAATTAGTTGTTTCTCCAACTAATTAGTCATTGTCGGCCTAGAAAGACCTTTTTCTTTTAGTCATTTGCAAAGTTGTTGTTCATTAGCAGCTAATAATTGAGGTGATATGTGTTCAATACCCTGTGAGCCACTTTTACAATATGTCCAGGTACGAATTCCCAGGGTATTCTGTAATCTTAATTCTCCTTGACAACTATATGATGTAATATTTTTTTTTTATTTTTTTTTTATTTTTTTTTTATTGTTGCTTACATTGTATTATGTAGTACAGTTTTATAGGCGCTGGGGATTCCCCCCACCCCTCCAATACCCCTCCCCCCATGGTGGATTCCTCCACCTTGTTGCATAACCATAGTTCAAGTTCAGTTGAGATTCATTGCTTGCAAACACATGCCTAGCATGAAGTTCAGCGTCTTATTGTCCAGATAAGTTCAGTGGCCTCTTGGGGAGACCTTCTCTGGTCTGAAGATAGGTCTAACAGAGTAAAGATTCGGTCAGTTAAAAGCCCCAACAAGGCCTCAGTATCAATATACAACATTATGGAATTAATTGACATAGTATTGGGTAAACAATATGTTAAAAATAATGCAAGTTCCATTCTTCTGCTATATAATATAAAACTGATCTCTAAAGCTTTCATAATGACAATTGTGATAAATTATCAATATTACATATATAATTTTGCTCTAATTAAAATTAGCCTACACCAATTCTGAACATGTGTTTCTGTGTGAGAGCAAGGTATGGAGACAAAGAGAAAGATTTCATGAGAAAAAAAAAAGATGTAAGAATACTCAGTGGATTGCCTGAAATTTTTTTTTATGTGACGTATACTTATTGCACAGGACACAAACATGTTCTAATAGTCCTTTTGGTTATAATTAAATTTGTGCAGACACAAGCATGGATTTATATAGAAAAGAAACAAGAAAATTGATATTAAACATTTTATATTAATTGTAGGATTATTAAATATCAAGAGAATATTTACTGGTAGATCTGAATTCACAGTGTAAAATAACAGTTATAAACTTTATTTAGTTACATCTTTTATCTTTAATGACAAATTTTATTTATGTGAAATGTTAGCAACAAAGAGAGGTACCTAGAAGAATGAAAGGTCTTCTATCCATTGATTTACTGCTTACATGGCCCTAGGAGCCCAAGTTGAACAGGATGAAGACAGAAGCCTGGACCTCCACCTGGTTTAAGCCCTGGATGGCAAGAGTCTGTTCTTGGCGTTATACTTTGGGATTTTCTTTGTGTTGGTTTTGCCTTTTGGTTTGTGGAGGGACTTTTGCTTTGACCTTAACTTATCTTTGTCCAATTCTGTTTATCAAGTTACCTTCTATAATATATTGTGAGGCTTCCATAGTTTTAGGCTTTAAGTTTAGCTCATTCACCTCTAGCCTATTTTCACGTTACAAAAGTCTGAATCAAGATCCATTTTGCATTGCTCTTATAGAACTATATAATTCTTAAAAATCTGTTGGACAGTCCTTTATGTGTTCACTTGCATTGTTAGACTTGTCAAAGGAAAAATAAAAACAATTCTTATATGTGCTGGTGTATTTTTAAATTTTTGCACTTAACGCTGTTTACCTTTCTGAAAACAACAAGATGTATTTAATAATTCAGATTATTATGTCTTCAAATATGTTCCTTTATCAAATTATTTATGTAGGGTAAACAAATGCTGTGTATTTCACAATGCATGCTTGGCAGTATAATCATAGTTCCTACCCTACCTTGCTTCTGACCCATGGCCACCGCCCATCATTCTCTTTCCTTACATTTAACTTAATTTTTACAAGAACATACTTTCAGTTCACATCAAAATCACAGGTTCAGCACGCCACTAGATTAGTAATTAAACAAATAAAAGTTGAAAGAAAGAAGCATTATTTCTCAAGTGTATAAATATTGCAAACAATAATCAAAACTTAAAATGACAATTTTGCTTACAATGTATGTTATTTGTCACAGATCAGGCAAAACATTTGATATATTTCTTCTTGGGTCTGGCTTAGTTCACTAAACAATTGTTTCCAGTTGTACCCATTCTACTGCAAATAATTTCACTTTTTTTTTCCGGATTGAGTAACAGTTCAAAAGTATTTTTACACAACATTTTCTTTCATCATTTTTCAAATATATTTTTATAAAGTGTAAAAGTTTCACCTAGCAGTAAAGTCTGAGGGGATTTAGTATATACCATGTTCTCTTTATCCAAGCATGAGTGCAAATCAGTATTAATTGTACACCTTGGCTACTGTGAATTGACTTGATTTAAATATGGGAATACAAATAACTTTTATAGGCTAATTTCATCTCTTAAGGGTAAATTCCAAGGAGTGCAGTGACAAGGTCAAATTGAAATTTTTTTTTTTCAGATCTTTGAGGAATTTCCATAATGTCTTCCATATATACTCATTGGTACTTGTACCAGTTGAGTACTTTTTTCTCTGCATCATTTATTGTGTTTGATTTCTATATGATAACCATTCTAATACAAAGAGGTGAAACTGCATTGTATTTTTACTTATTTACTCATTTTTTGAATTTTCCACATGATTAGGAGTTCTGAGCATGTTTCATTTCTGTTGGTCATCTGAGTTTTATTCATTGAAAAAAGCCCATTCATTCTATTTTCCCATTTTTTTAAGATCTCTTTATTTTTATTACAAAGTCAGATATACAAAAAGAAGGAGAAACAGAGAGGAAGATCTTCCTTCCGATGATTCACTCCCCAAGTGACGGCAACGGCCGGTACTGCGGCAATCTGAAGCTAGGAGCCAGAAGCTCTTCCAGGTCTCCCATGCAGGTGCAGGATCCAAGGCTTTGGGCCATTCTCGACTACTTTCCCAGGCCACAAGTAGGGAGCTGGATGGGAAGTTAGAACCGGAGCCTCTATGGAATCCTGGTGCGTTCAAGGTGAGGAATTTAGCCTCTAGGCTACCACGCTGGGCCCTGCTTTCCCATTTCTTAAGAGGATTGCTTTAATGTTGAATTTTTTGTGTTCCTTATAGATTCTGAATATGAATCCTCTATCAATTGTATAATTTGCGAATATTTTCTGCCATTCTTCTGATTACCTCATTCACATTGTTGACAGTTTCCTTTCCAGTGCAGAAACGTGTTAGCTTGGTATAATCCTGTTTGTCTACTTTTCCTCTATATCTGGGTTTCTCTAAAGAATCTCTACCTATGACAATATCTTGTAGTGCACCCAATTTTTTCTCCTAGTTACTTGCAGGTATCAGATCATAGATTTACATGCTTGATTCATTAAGAGTTCATTTTTGTTTATGGTGTAGGTTACAGTTCATGTGCTATACTTCTGCACATATAGATCCAATTTTCCAGGCTCCATTGGAGAAAGAGTCCATCCTTTCTCCATGAATCAATTCAGGTTTGCCTGTCAATAATTAGCTGGCTGTTCACGTTGGTTCATTTCCAGAATTTCAAGTCTGGAACATTGATCTTCGTATCTGTTATTGGTCCGGTAACAGGCTAGCTTGATTCAAACTCTTCTGCATTCTGTTTTGAAATGTGATGTTGTGACGCTCCAGCTTTTTGTTGTTGCTGAAGGTTGCTTTAGCTGTTTGGGGTTTCTCGTGTTGCTGTAATAATTTTCGAATCATTTTTTGAGGTTTGAGAAAAATGTACATTCAATAGCACTGAAAGTCACTTCAATAGAACGAAGTCTTTAAAATGCTTTTGGTGTAATGGGTATGTTTTTAATGATGTTCAATGTAACAATCCATAAACACGTCAGGTTATTCAATCTTTTGATGCCCTCCATTTGTTTAATATTT
Organism: Ochotona curzoniae; assembly: GCF_017591425.1. NCBI lineage: Eukaryota > Metazoa > Chordata > Mammalia > Lagomorpha > Ochotonidae > Ochotona > Ochotona curzoniae. The sequence goes on along the minus strand of NW_024466502.1, from coordinate 32,482,173 downwards.
GTCATTTCTATCTTAGATATCCCTCACATCTTTGGCTGACCATAATCCAGTGTAATTTTTCCTCACAGCATTTGACAATGATTTACAATGATTAAGATGTTCTAGAATGAATAGAATGGATGGTAGTATTATTTTATAGTGTTACCTGTTTATTTGAAAAGGAGAGAAAAAGGAAGATCACAACTGGGAGTGAGAGAATGGGTGTGTGTGTGTGTGTGTTTTATGTTGTGTGAGAGAGAGCTCATGCTGGTTCACTTTCAAAATATGTACAACAGCCACAGAGGATTCCATCTACCGTGTGGGTGGTATAAGCCCATTAACTTGAGGCCAATTTTACCTTTGTGTTCCCGAAGACAAGATAATGAAACTGGGTGCAAAACCAGGGATTGAACCCTGCACCTTAACATGACATGCAAGCCCTAGCTGTAATTCTGGGAGTGAACCAGTGGAGGCAAGGCCTCTCTGTTTTATTACCTCTCAGTAATTCTGACTTCCATGTAAAATAAATGCTTAAGATTTCTACTGAACAATCCTATGCTACGTTTGCTGAAACTTTGTTAGTATTATTTTGGACAATGACGTTGGATATCACTGCAAATCTCTTCACTGGTTAACTGAAAATCATGATTTCTACAGGAACCAAAGGAGATCTATGTACACCCTGGAGAGAATCCAAAATTATAATTGCAAAAAAAGCTTTTTGTAACCAGTTTCAACATTTACTGGTCTAAGCTTCCGTGTTATGTAGCTTTTCAGTAGTGCCGTTTTTATTTTGGGCTGCTTTTGTAATGTACTTAGTGTATTGAAACTGGAACTGCTTTCTTTCAACTCAAAAATATTTTGACTGCACTAAAAATGAAGAAGTGTCTGTCTCAGGATTTGTTACATCATTTGTCTGTTGAAGATATGAAAGTTTGGCAATACGGTTTAAAAATATCAGGGCATGTTTACTTTCAATTTCTGTTATTTAAAAAAATGACAAGAAACAATAGGAAATGCTTTTGTGTATACTAGGCAAAAATGTCTCAATGCACCTATGAAAATTATTATAGGATGATGAAAATGTGTCAGTGTATCTATGTTTTAAAATGCTTGGTGTATTGTCTACACTTCATAAGACAAATCATAAAATTATGTTCAGTTCCATAAGATATCATGTTTGAACATAAAGTTGTTTTACTTTTTAAGATTTATTTTTATTTAATTTGATGTTAGAATTACAGGGATAAAGGGAGAAATGGTATGTATGTGCATTTGTGTGTGTGTGTGTGTGTGTGTGTGTGTGTGTGTGTGTGTGTGTGTGTGTAAGAGAGAGAGAAAGAAAGAGAGAGAGAGACAGAGTGCTTCCATAAGTTGGTTCAATCATTAACTGTTTGCAATGACAAGAGATAAGCCAATCTGAAATGCGGAGTCAAGAGCCAGGGTCCTCTTCTGATTCTCCCACACAGGTGTAAGGATGAACGGCTTGTTTCATCCTGTGCTGCTTTCCTGGGCCACCCAAATCAGAAGCGGAGTAGCTGGGACATGAACCTGCATCCACATGGGATTAGCTGGCTATGCTACCTTGATGGCCCCAGTATAAGTTATTTTTAAAATACGATTGCATATTTACAATTTGATAACCTTTAACCTTCGAAAGTTTGGAAGAAAGAAATGGTGTTGTCTTGATGCCCAAGTTTTTCTTTCATACTTTAACGAAAAAACTGAGTACCAGAATTATTGTTAATGTAAAACATGTGCTAACAGTGTATTTTTGCTATCTGTTTCTAGGCTATAATAATTATAAATAGGGAGCTGACAGAAGCCTGGAGATAAAATTCCAAATGTCTGGCTTGTAAAAAATTCATCATACTGTCTAGTACTTACCAATGAAAGCAATTCAAGGGCAGCTTGCCCTGTTCCAGCACTTCATCATTTCGCACACTTGCTGCCAAAGGATAGTTTTTAATTGTTTATGTGATGTATGACTTGATTGTCTTCTTTACTCAGCAACTAGGAAGAACAGAGTAAATTAATAATAAGCTTAGGCACTATAGCAAACAAAGTTACTAGGGAATTCTCATGATTTATACGCTGAAATGATGCTTGGACCTTAGATAAATAAATAAGGACTATAAATTTTCTTCCATATTTCAAATCAGTAGATAGGTTTCATATTGCAGTTGAAACAACACTCTTTGAAATATGGAAGTTAGAAAAATACATTTGTGTGTTAAAATGGATGAGAAAATCTCAAATGAAAATTGAATGACTTTCAATACTGTGTTCTTTGGCTTTGTCACACATTCATATGGAGCAGCAGGTACCGAATTCCTACAAGGAAGTGGTAATGAAAACTAATGCAGACAGAAATAGCTTGCCTCTGGCTAGACTAATGGCAAGGTCAGAAGATATCAATTAAATCGAAAGTTTCCAAGATAAAGTTCACTAATACACTCAGGGATGCTATATTTTCCCAAAATAAATGTCTACTTCTATAAGTAGACTTTTTTTTCTCCTATTTTTTTTTATTGTGAAGAATATAAGGTGAAAACCAATCCAGAAAAATGCGTTCATTTTATATAATCATATGCTCATGTGTATGTTCTTAAAATTATATTTACAAAAATCTTAAATGCAAGATATACAAAGCTTATCACTTTAAAGGTACCATCGATCATTAATGTCATCATAATAGCAGATTGAATTTATTTGCAATTCAGTGTATTATGTTAATTTGAGAAGTACCACAGCCCCATCATTTAAATATTTCCTTTAAATTTTATTTGAGATCACATTAATTATTTGAGGCATGCCATGAAAGTAGAGAGACAATGACAGAGGGTCCATCAACCAGTTCACTCTCTAAATTCCCACAAAGATTGGGAATGGACTTTTATAAAATCCATAATAGGAATTTAAATTTATCCAGATCTCCTTTGTGGGTGGAGAGACTCTCTTATTAATTTAATCACTTGCTGCCACCCTTGAAATCATTAATACATAATGAATTCTGGAGCAAATTCAGGACACAGGTATCCCAACTCATAACTTACCTGCTAACCTTGACCTCTATCACATGCTATCTTTTAAGCAGCAATAATGTAGTTCATTGGCTTATAACTCAGGAATTGAGGTAGAATAGTGCTTAACAATAACTGTATTTGTGAGCTTTTCCTGTCTTGAGCTTTTAAAAATTTGTTTTAATTTTTATTTGAAAGGCAGATATTTACAGAGAGAGAGAGTGACAGCGCAAAGATCTTCCAGCCACAGCTTCACTCCCCAGATTGCTCCAACAGCCAGAGCTGAGCTGATTTGAAGTTTGGAACCAAAACATCCTCCCAGACATCACATGGTTGCAGGGACCCAAGAACTTGAGCCGACATTCTCTGCTTTTCCAGACCATCGGTACTGAGCTCAATTGGAAGCGGAGTACCTGGAACACAAAACAGCACAAATACAGGATGGCAGCACCGTGGGGCATAGGATTAACCTTATGGGCCACTGTGCTTGCATCTATTTAACTATCACATAGAAAGTTTTGTGGCAAGCATCAGAAGATAAACATTTAAAAAATCACTAAAACCACCTGGAGTCACCTTGTTAGAGCTTAGAAAAAATGAAGTGCATAAGTAACTTTTATACAAGATAAGGCAAAGGTTTGAAAGAAAAAAGGGTTAGCAAAATCATAGTTTAAATTAAACATATGTGTAATACATCTGATTTTATAAAATTTTCTAGTAATTTAACCTAAAATATGTTTATTGCAATTAATTAGAAAGATATTGCATACACTCTTCAGTATGCAACAGTACAATAATGCAAACTTTATTATTTTACATATTTATTCATTTTTATTGAAAAGTCAGATTTACAGAGAGGAGAGAGAACCATCTTCCATCCACTGGTTCACTCTCCGAGTTGCTGCAGTGGCCGACGCTGAGCTGTGATCCCAAGCCAAGGTGCAGGAGATCCTTCCAGTTTTCCCATGAGGGTGCCGGGTCCCAAGGCTTTTGTTCATCCCCAGTTGCTTTTTCAGACTACATGTAAGGAGCTGGAAGGGAATTGGAGCAGCCTAGATGCAAACCGGAGCAGGCAGGAGACCCAGGTGCATGTGAGGCAAGGCTTCAGTCAGTAGGCTACTGCACCAGGACCAGATTTAAACTTTTAAATATTAAAAAGGTTCAGCTTTTCTTGATGTTCTTAAATGCAAAATTTCTAAACCAAATGCTAGCAAACCAAATTGAACACCACATCAAAAGCTGATATTTATCCCAAAACTGCAAATTGGATTCACATCAGAAATCAATAAACATGTAAATGAAATAAACAGAGGGAAGAAAAATACCGCTGCTCTAATACCTTTTACCTTTTTTTTGTCTAAGGTTTTTGTGTTTCCATGTTTAATTTATTAAGGAATTTGCTTTCTAGTGTATTAAATATACTATATAATTTTAACTCCTTTTTTGCTTTAATGTTATGGACATTTTGACGATATCAATTTTTGCAATCATGAAAACAATTCTTCCTTTTTTTGTGTGTATCCTTGATAACGTCTTTGATCAATGCTTTATCAGTTCCATTAGAGGGATGTTTCCCTACTTGTGGAAAATGAATGCTTCATTTTTATTGTTTATTATGACCTGAATTTATTTTTTTACTATCTTGTTGGCGAGTTCAACACCAGTGTATAAAAAAGCTACTTTTGTATATGCATTTTTTGTAGCCTGCAACTTAATTAATTGGCTATTCAGTTCTAACAGCTTCTTGTTGGAGCATTTAGAGCTTTTGATTTAAACATCCTGTTATCTTCATACATGGGTAATTTTACTTAATCCTTTCCAACTTTGTAATCATTTGCTTCGTTTTTCTCCCTCTGGGATATTTCTAATAAATCAATATTACATAAAATAGAAAATTAAGCTGATAATGGATATTGATCACTCTTTTTGTACATTATGGTGATATTCACTCTCAAATAAATTATTTTATATTATATTATCTAATAGGATACCATTTGTATAATTCTAGAAAAAAATGCATCAAGATGATTTTAACTGTGGAAACAGCCAGATATACAGATGATATTGTTTGTGGAAATTTTCAGTGCAGAGAAGCTTGTAATCAAACTTTGTTGACTAATTAGTTTTATTTCGAACATTAATGCAACATTTTGCAAATTACAAAGTAAAGGGTGAGTATTGTTCACTATTGTGATATACCAATAGTTGATACTACTAATCAACTGCAACACACTGGGCTGACATTAAATATTCACATTTGTGATGTTAATACTTTTAAACTTCAAATTGTGAGACAAAATACTGGAAACATGACATCTTGGTTCTTGTTACAATTGTGGTCCCAACTGAAATAAAAGCAGCTCAGAACTCAGGGCATTTTAATGTATCTAAATTAAAATAAGCACATCTAAAATCATTTGCTTTTCAAAATACCTGAGCAAATATTAATCATCCAGTCAGATTAGTTAAATTTATTTAATTTGGGGGAAATATTGCTAAAGTTGGTATTTCATCTGTATTTATTTTCACCACCTTTCTCTGTTATGAAACACCAAATTGAGAAGTGCCTGATGCTGACAGGAAACTAAAGTAAAGGGAAAGATATGAAAAGCTTTTGTATATAAATGACATGCTTTTGTGGCATATAATTTTAGTAAAATACGGTTGCAATTTTAAATGAAAGCACTTGTATGGTTGGTAAGCAAGAGAAAATACAAGGTATCTTATATATTTCAAACACATGGACAAGTAATGATGAATTGCCAGTAATGACAAGGACACATGATCTTATAACAATTTTCTGCAATCTCCCAAGGAATAATTTTGTTTTATTGTTTGTGTTGCTCAGCTTTGTATATCACGTTAAGTGTATATCATTTCACTTTAGGAAACATTAAGTGGTTCCACAGTAGAATCAATTGCCAGCCTTCAATCAAGTTTTGTAATGTCCTTGACCATGGCAGGTAGTAATGAATATCATGAAGTACAGCTAAAACCATGTTGGGGTTTGAAATGAACTTAATGCAGAATTTAAAAGAAAATTACGGTCCCTTTTATAATTCTTGCATAATATAAATATCCATCCAAACACACAGAAGAGCATGCTTGAACTTACTGTTAAACCTGTTTCTCAATTTCTCTAAGTGTAAAGTGATATTACAGTTGTATTTTAAGAGGAAAGCAACTTATACTTCTGTTTTCTGTCTCATTTCTTCATTCAGCTTACACTTCCTGAGAGTTCTGTAGGGTTTCTTGGAGTGATGATTGTATTGCTTTGGGTTTGTATAAGTGGTGTCAGTGACAGCATGGTGTTGACCCTAACGCCTATAGACTCATGACAATTTGGGACCTTCCATTTCTAAAGTATAATTTGCTTTTAATATGAATTAAAATATTCTTTCTGGGATATGGTAAATGTGTTTTTGTCACTTGATGTTTAATCTGATATTGCTTTATTTCTATCTTCAGAATTGCATCTTTCATTGCTTAATTTGTCTAAAATTCATTAAAATTCATCAAGTATCCCCATTATACTGGAATCGCATGCAAGGTATGCTAGCAACTTATTATCTAAATAAGCAGGTTAAGCAGGTTAATTGGGTTTTCACTTTCCCAATTATATCCCTGCTTACTTTAATGAATATTGTTAAAGTATATTGATATTATATTGGCATATGCTATATAGTTTTCTTTCATTTGCATGTAATTTATAATATTTGCCCTTTACTTGGAGAAGCTAATCTTTTCAAGAAAAAAAATATGTTTCAACCCTGTAACGGCCGGATTTTTTCCCCCACACACCTCTTTTTTGCATTATGTATCTCAGATTTAATTAAAGGTCTAAGATGGTTATTTTTCCTATTGAAACACAATGGATTGTAAGTAAAATGCTGCCCTATTGGTATACAGCCTTGCAATTCTAATGTGTGCATTCATTTTTTTTATCTGCTTTGAAATTATCAACACAGAATGTAGAATATCAGTAATGGAAATGACCTGAGTTACCACGAAATCCTGGAATACGGCAGCTCAAAACCTGCATTTTTAGTTTCTACTCTTGCACATAACATGTCTTTATATATTGCTCTAATATTTATGTTTTTAAAATGCCACATGTTTACATTCTTCTGCTGTGTATATTATTTTACTAAATATTCTTTGGTCTTGGAATTCCATCAAACATACCTACCTAGCTTATAGCCTCCAGTATGTCTTATTAATTTGCATTTTTATATATAAATATATGACATCTATTTTATATATATGAGAGCAATCAGTAAAAACTAAATTTTCACATTGTTAAAACATTCATTTTATTTTATAGAATATATTATATGTGCATATTATAGGGAAGTTATAATTATGCGTGCATACTATGTATTTGATATAATACAGGCATATAATATGTATATGTAAACACAATGTCATACACATATGTGGTATCTGTGAAAATGCATATAACATACATACGTGTGTGTCTACATATTCTCACGGCACTCATCAAAGTATATAATTCATCTGAAAACTAACTTTTTTTTCTTTTTTAGCATGTTAGTCTTAGCTCAAGTCGTTTATGTTTTCAACAAATGACTTTTTTGTTCCTCAGTATCTGTTGTTTGTAGACACACTTTTTAAAATTATAATTAGAGTATTAGATGCCCAAGCTCCCATTTACTCAAAAGCAACCTCCTAGCTTAGCTGGATGATTAGAAGCAATTATTTGAATCTTTGTTTATTTGTCTGTTTAATGCTCAACGAAATTATTTCTTGATTCCTAACATCCTAACACACATTGGTGCAGAAATCTGCATTATTTTATAATTGTTAATATATTCTTCAAAAAGTTGTCATAGAAGTGCTTGGTCATTTCTGTTAGAATTGTATGAGTCATTTCCAGTGATGGCAGGGCAAATATCTCCTACATTTCCTCAATAGATGGACTGTTAATGCATTTCACAAAGTTCATATTTGTTACAATACATTTCTCAAGGCTCAATGAATTGGATTTTCACACAATGAAGATTCAATTTCTTCAAAAGTTTTCCTTTTATAAATTTCCCTAAGCAATTGAACAAAATGTAAAACGATATAATCAATAGCACAGCTTTCCATTGATTGTGTTCAAGAAAGAAAGCAGAAGTAGCCTATATTCTTTCTGAAAATTAATTAGCCATTTTTTTTACATTACATTGGAAATTATACCTTACAGGAATGTTATGTTACAGAAATATTTGTTTCCTCCATGAACATGAAGTATACATTTCTGTAGATGAATCTCCATAGTAATAATACGTGATTTTGATTATTTGTTCTTTACTCCAGTAGGAAATTAAGTCAATTATATATAATGCTGGCATCAATCATTATGAATTAATTCACTTATAAAAGTTGTACTGCATTCATATATGTTATAAATCAATGAGGTTAAATTAAAATCTATATTAAATTGCAGCTTATTCCATGAGTTTGAAGAAGTACCCAGGTTCAATCACATTTGGCTATGTGTGCATGCACTATCTTTCAGAAACTGTCACCACTGCCATAGTTACAGAATCTGAGAATGAAAAGAAGGTAAAGATGAAAACATTCCACTAATAATGCTTTTTATGTTTTACCTATACTTACTCTATCAAAATATTGAATATGATTCAGAAAATTACACGCACTTTATTGTGTAGAGAATGCTTTAAACAATATAGTGTGTGGCCTGGCGCGATAGCCTAGAGGCTAAAGTCCTCACCTTGCACTCGCTGGGATCCCATGTGGGTGCCAATTCTAATCCTGGCAGCCCCGGTTCCCATCCAATTCCCTGCTTGTGGCCTGGGAAAGCAGTCAAGGAAGGCCCAAAGCCTTGGGACCTTGGACCTGAGTGGGAGATCTGGAAGAGCTCCTGACTCCAGGCTCCTGGCGCTTGGCATCAGATTGGCTCAGCTCCAGACGTTGTGGCTGCTTGGGGAGTGAACCATTGGACGGAAGATCTTCCTCTCTGTCTCTCCTCCTCTTTGTATATCTACTTTTCCAATAAAAAGTAAGCAAATCTTAAAAAAAATATATAGTATGCTAAAGAAGAATTCCTGTTCATCTGAAATAAATCAACATTTACTTCTATCACAACTGAGGGGCAATAGCTGATACTGTGACAGCAAGTTACAGTAACTATTGCAATGCTGGAATCCTGTGTCAGAGTGCCAGTTCGAGGTTCAGCTGCTTTGCTACCAATCTAGCTTCTTGCTTGTGTGCCTAGGAAAGCAGTGGATGCCAGCACAAGTGCCCAGATCTTTGCCATTCTTGAGACAGCAGAAGTACTTACACTGTTTTCTTATTTGTGAATACATTTTCTACTGTTATTGAGTTTTATGATTAATGCTGCACTAAGTCTTGATGTTGGAGTATATTGATTTTTTTCAAAAATATAATAAAAAGAAGGAAAGGGGGAGTTTGTAGATGGGATTATGGCTATATTCTTATAATTTTACTTATTAAATTAGTGAATTATGTTGTTTATATCGAAAAAATAGAATACAATATTTTCATATCCCAAAGTTTACTAAACTTCCACTTTATTTTGCCTGAAGTCTTGATCAAACTTCTTCTTTTTCCAATCTGAATATACAGTTAATAAAAAAGAAAATTTTATTTACTCAACAAATTATATTTGCTCCCATGCCTCATTGCTTCATTGTTAATCTTCTCTATGCTTACCAGCACATTATGAAGGTCTGGTTGTGAATGCTAAAGCACAGAAGACCAATTATAACATTCCAATTGTACTAATTTCAATATCCCCATTTTAAAAATAAATAAAGATCTTTAAATGATTGATAGCAGGAGACAGCTTTAATCCACTTACTCTACAGTGAGTAGGATGTAAAATATGTAACATGTACATCTTGCACAGTTACCTTCATTACTGAGTTGTAATTTTTTTTAAGTTTTAAGATGAATTGGTAACAGTTAACTTAATAAGTAACCTGTACATGCAGGCAGCCATTTTGGGCATCCACTTTGATTTTGTACTACAAATGTATTTTCTGAAAGATTTATTTGCTCTAGGGTTATCATCCTTTGATGAAATTAATATTGGTGTTTTGAAGTGACCTAGACTTTAATGAAAACATGTTATTAAGTGACTGGTTTCATATTCACTTCTCCAATATATTGTAGTACAACCTGTAGGTTCTTTAAAATGCTTGAAATAACTTTCAAAACAAAGTTTCAGCTTTCAAAACTGTGAGCTAAATAAACTCTGTTCTTTATGAAGTATCCCATCTTAGGCATTTGTTACAGTAAAGGGTAACTAAGAAAAGGCATCTGGCTCCAAAGAGTGTTAGAGCAAAGATTCTCCACAGGAGTGATGGTGGAGCCTTGGGATTGGAACTGTCTTCAAGCAGGAATCCATAGTGGTGCCAATGTGGAAAGCATCCTGCTTGAGCACTAATGTAGGTTGTGACAAACTGACTGGTGATGATTGAGTTGATGTGTTGCTAGAAAAAAATTTTTCCATCCTGATGAATAGAATTTTCCAATTAGAGCTTTAAAATTTAATTTGTTACTTACCTAATTTTGGTCTGTTTTATCCAGTTCCTCTTTCTTCTTTCTCTATTCCTTCAATTTGGAATAGGAATATTTATCCTATCTCCATAATTGTATGTTTAAAGTACAAAACTTCCTTTTGATTCTACTATTTCATAGCTGGAAAGTATTTATCTTATGCCTCAGGTGGAACTTTAACATTCCAATGATGCTGAATGAGGTGAGATTTTGAAACTATTGAAGATGGACTGTTTCCATTGTAAGAAGATGCTAATACTTGGACATTAGTGGTGGAATGCTAAGGGGTGGTTATATTCTCAGTGTGTTCCCGGGGCTGAGGCTGTGTGTCAGTGTTGAGAACATAGAAGTATTAAGAAATGGATCGCAGCACAAAATAATTGGGCTGTGGAATTGCCATCCTTACGATTAGGGTATTACCAATGAATCTACTTCTGCCTTGGCTTGTTTTCATGGTGCCGTTTCCTTTTCCATTTCTCTCACTTGACGGCATGTGTGTAGTATGATCAGGGTGGGAGAATGGGGTCCTTCCTTAGAGCCAAACAGATGAAATTGTCAATCAGAAATTTCCAATCCTAAAACTAATCATTGCTTTTCATGAAGTCCCCCAAAATCAGCTATTTCTCTTTTATTTTCGCAGCAACAGCAGACTGACTAAGATTGAAGCAAAGGACCATAAACTGGTATTTGTATTGTTGTAAAATAATTACAATGGAAATAATACTAAATAGATGCTAGATACATAGATGTTAGATCATTGACAGATGACTTACACACACGTCACTGCGTATATCGTGCTAATAATCATCTTCATTACTGTGATTAATGATTGGTGCTATTTTACTTAGAGTGTGTGTCAGAGGAAAACAAAATAGAAAGGAGTGATAGAAAATATGATCAGTGACAATAGTGATGGGAAAATATGTGGAAGCAAAGTTAGCATGATTGTTTTGAAAATATTAGGCTTATTGAAATGAAGACTGTGGAGCAAAACGTGATAATTTATCTTGTAGCAAACAAAAAAACAAACAAACAAAGAAAAAAAACCTATGGCATATTTAAGGATGTATTCAGGTTTTATTAAATATGTGAGCCAACCATGGACCTAATGGTTAAGCAACTGTGTCCCCAGTTGAGAACATCTAAGCTCAGATCTGGGCACTAACTTCAGACATCAGCTTCCAGTTAATGTGAGCAATGAGAGTGAATATGACTTCCAACTAAGCAAATAAAACCTTTTATGGAAGGGACCCAAACAAACCATTTTCCAAGTCATATTTTATCAAAACTGTCAAAAGTTAAAAATATGAGAGAAGAGAGAAACACAGTAAGGGAAAAATGTGAGCTTACATATAAAAACAAACCAAACAAACAATACATGACCAACAGCAGACTTTTCAAAAGAAAGAAATAATTGCAAAGGCCCATGGGAGAAAGACAGAAAAGAGAGAGAAGGGAGGCAGGGAAATGAAGACAGACAATATATTCAAGTCTGGAAAAATCAGTTTTTGAAAATTCAATAGCCTATCCAAAGAAACATTGTTTTAGAAGTAACAGAAATATAATATTTCCAAAACATGCAAAATCTGAGAAAATCCATCTCCGTAAGACCATTATCAGAAATCCTGAAGAAATCCTTAAATTAAGGTAATAATCATATGCCAATATCATGGCATAATGGGTTAAGCTTTGAGTTTGGGCAGCAGCATCTCATGTGAAAGTATCAGTCCGAGCCTGACTTCTCCAATTCCTCCCCATCTCCCAGCCGACGTTCCTGTTAGAGCAGTAGGTACTTCCCTAAGGAAGAGCTTCACTTCCAGCAGTAAAAATGTTTCAAGCTCATCTTTGTGCTGCCTGCTCTAGTTGGACAATGAGTCATTTGTTAGAAGTGGGTGAAATGTGGAAAATGTGCTAAGAAGCCAACTATATAGATGTATTCTTTTTTTCTTGGGTGTTTACTTATAGATTTTTTTATCTGGTAATAAAAAATGAACATACTAAGCTATATGTGTACAATTATTTTTTAATATTTTTCTATTTCAGAATTCATATGTACTTTAAGCTGATTGTATTTCTACAACTTCCAAACATTCTTCATAAAATCACTGACCGTGGAATGTCAGTGTAAATTCTCTGTAAAATTGCAAAATTTGGCTTCCACTTTGCATTATAAAGTTATGTAATTCAGCTTTAGTGTGCATGTATACTGATATCTGTATTGTTAATGTATGACTCCATAGAAAACAGCTTACTCACATATAACACAAGTTACATGAAATTATTTCTTTAGCAGTGTGTATCTCACATATTACAGATTTATTTAGCACAGAAACTCTATACTTTGATTTAGACATACACTTTTGTTGAACCATATTATTCATGACTTGATAGCTCATTTCTTCTTTTTGTTGGACAATATGTTGCTACTGTGTTAGTGTTGTGTAAGAGTTTATTAACAGTTAAAGTCTTTGCCTCACATGTGCCAGGATCCCATACAGGTTCCGGTTCTAATCCTGGCGTCCCCACTTCGCATCCAGCTCCCTGCTTGTGGCCTGGGAAAGCAGCCAAGGAGGCCCAAAGCCTTGGGACCCTGCACCCACGTGGGAGACCTGGAAGAGCTCCTGGCTCCTGGCATCGGATTGGCTCAGCTCCAGCCGTTGTGGCTGCTTGGGAAGTGAAACATTGCACAGAAGATCTTCCTCTCTGTCTCTCCTCCTCTGTATATCTGCCTTTCCAATAAAAATAAATAAATATTTTTTTAAAAAAAGAAAAAAAGTTCATTTTTTTCATTATTATTTTTGTTGATTTTCTTTTACAAAGTTGTGAATATAGTTGCTAGAAATATTTGCATGCAAGTACTTGTGTATATGCAGTTTTTCAAAGCTGTTTCACAAAATGACAAGAATGATGACTGATGGAATGTATGGTGTGCCTATGATTAAATTTTAAGGAAGTTATTCGAGTGTATTTTAAAATTTGTGTAGTAATTTGCAATTTGGGTAGGCTTGACTTAGAGTTTTGTTATACCCCACCTTTTTCAAAGTTCATATCAATTGTTTTCTTTAAAAAAATAGCTTTAGCAATCATCTTATTATTATATTAATTTGCAAGTTTATCATAGCATATGATGTTGCCATTTTCTATATATTTGCGTCTTTCTTTCATCTTTGTTTCACATTCTGTTCATATCTATTTTATTTATTTTTGTTCTTTCCATAGTATTGAGTTTCAATAGTGTGTAATTTGTATACAAATCATTTGTCAGATATGCGACTTGCAAATATTTAACCAGTTTGAAACTGGCAAAGCCTGCCTTTTAAAGTTTACATAGTACACATATTCAGATCATGAAGCACAGAATGCACTAGACAAAGCAAGCACAAAGTGTGGCAGGGAGAAGCATTTGCTTAGAGGTTAAGAAGATGGTTAAGATGGACACATTCTATACAGATATGTCCACATGCTAGAGTGACCACCAACTGCCTTGAATGCAGATTCCTGGATGCAGCAGGATGGTTCAAGTAGTGAGGCTTCAGCTAACTTGTTAGACACTTGGACATAGATCTCAGCTTGAAGCTTCTTTCCAGCGCAACCCTGGTCATTCCTACTAAGAGAAAAAAAAAAAAAAGCAATAAAGGAGAGAGACTGACCCCAGCTGTACTGAAACAAAAGGTGTGATAGATTTTAAGTGCAGAATTGAGCTAGTGGAAAGTGCCAGAGGACATTATGAAGTCAGGCTTTTATGTTCCAACATAGATTAGACCACAGAGAAGTCCTTTGATTATAACACTTCAAAGGGAGACTTCCAGGTACTTGAGAAAAACATTAAATCATTTCAAAACTGTCAGGAACATGGGAGAATGTTTAAAAATGGAATGGACAGAGAAGAAAATTGCGATTAGAAGTTTTTAAAAGTAAATGTTGTATGTCAAGGGAGGCCAAGATTCCAGTCAGTAAGGAGCTGTTCAAAGTACAGTCAAGTGGAGAGGAATTTAAGGCGATTTATGTCATTTGACAAGTTCACAGATCAAAAATGTATAGCTCGTTCATAAATAAATATCTAAGGTGATGATATTTATAGATGTTCATTTTAAAAATCCTATGTGGGTGAGACGGTGGGAATCAATGTGTGCTGGAGAAATAGAGGCACACTTGATAAATGATCGTTCTAGAGACAAGAGCAGATATCACAGCGAAGCAAAAGGGACACTTTTTAATGCAAGTGAATTCAACATCAGAAGTTTCCATTACTGGTCTTCTATTTCATTATTGATTGATGAATACTTCTTAATGTGTGGCTGTCAAAGAGAATATTTCATTGTAAGAGATAAAAGAAAATCTGACACTTAGACTATAACAACAAATGAGTTTTGTCTAATTTTGGAAAATATCTCAAGTATTGTTGTAAGTACTAAGATTAATGAATTGCTGATTACTAATTATTGTATGTTTTTTTTTTGCCTGTGTCTAAAAAAAATGCTTCTACTAAATACTTATACTGAGTTATTTTGTTTTCAAAAGTAGAATATATATTTATTTTGGAATTTTGTGAGGATGTATATTTTTAATTCAGTTTAAATATATCATTTTTGAGGTTTCTGTCACTTGTTACTTATGCTATGTATTTTAAATGTATGTCTACATATATTAACATTTCTGCTTTCTTAAAGAAAAAAAAAACTCCATCAGGTGCATGTTAAGTTATAATCCACTCTCTGAATACATATTTTGTCTCCAAAAATCATTCTTTGCATTGATTTAAATATTCCCACAATTTTTAAGAAATCATGAACAGCTTATGTCTAACATCCAAATTCAAGAACAATTTGATTACAATGATGCTTGGTTTTATATCCCATAAACAAAAATACAATTGTAAAATTTGTATTAAACATGAATTTTGGGGTTCATAATAGTGTCCATGATGATGTCTGACATTTCAACTCTTTTGTAATTAATTTGTTATATGTTAAAAGAAAATCATGAAATGCAATTCTTTTATGTGTTAGTACCCTGAGAAATCTAATGTTGTTGGTCTAAAAAGAATATCATTTACTTGAGTAAGAACATTCTTTTTCAGTAAAGGAGAGTTTTAGCAATCACTGTTTTACTTGTCAGATATGTAAGAGAAAACTTGAAAGCAGAATTGAACCAAATGAATTTGACAGTCATTTGATCTAAGACGTATTTATAGACAAGCTGTCTGTAGTTACACAAGCTAAATGATCAGTTTGTGATCTTTAAATAATTACCATTTTGGAAGGAGATACTAACCTGGTCCAAGCCAGGAGCTTCATCCGAGTCTCTCATTTGAGTAACCCAAGCACTTTGGACATCTGCTGCTTTCCTAGGCATATTAATTCCCCTTATATCTTCCTTTTTAAATTTAAGATTTATTTATTTATTGGAAAGTCAGATATACAGAGAGGAGGAGAGACAGAGAGGAAGATCTTCTGTCCGATAATTCACTCCCCAAGTGAGCACAATAGCCAATGCTATGCCGATCCAAAGCCAGGAGCCAGAAACTACTTCCAGGTACCCCACACCCGGGTGCGGGGTCCCAAAGCTTTGAGCCATCCTCGGCTGCTTTCCCAGGCCACAAGCAGAGAGCTGGATGGGAAGTGGGGATGCCGGGATTAGAACCAGTGCCCTTATGGGATCCCGGAGCATTCAAGGTGAGGACTTCAGCCACTAGGCCATGACACCGGGCCCTATATGTCTTTGTAGTTTAAGTATTGTCTAATGCTGCTTTGAGTGTGTTGTCTATGAGTTACCAGTTATGATCCTGGTAAGTTATATTTCATGTCTTCTTTGCACATTCTAGGGAGATGGAAGATTTTTCTGCTCTCACTCCCCAGTATGGGATAACATAGAGTGTTGAAAGTACATTAAGTTTTACGGTTCCTTGATGTAGATCATAAGCAGTCTGACTTACATTGATTGTTGGTTCATTGGTTACTTCAGGATATTTTATTGCGTATGATAGGCTGTTTGAGGTTGAGATAATATTACATTTGACATATACTGTTTTTCATATTGACATCATATCATCTTAAATTAAGGCAAACATGTGGTATCCTAACTTTATGGTTTCCAGCTGGGCCCATTTGGCTACAAAGAACTGCATTTTGGTGTTTTTTGTTTGTCTGTTTGTTTGTTTTTAATAGCTGAGTAGTATTCTATGGAGTAATGTACCATAGCTTTCTTATCCAGTATTCCGCTGATGGGTATTTTGGTTGCTTCCATGTTTTTGCTATTACTAATTGTGCTGCTATGAACGTAGGGGTGCATGTTGGTTTCTCGTGAAACAGGTGTTTTGGATATATTCCTAGGAGTGCTATTGCTGGATCATATGGTATGCAGATTTTGAATTGAGTGTTCTTTATACTGATTTCCAAAGAGACTGTGCCAACCTACAGCCCATAAGCAGTGGAGTAGGGTTCTCTTTTCCCTGCAATCTTGCCAGCAAGTGTTATTGGTGTTTTCCTGTATGTGGGCCAATATAATCGGTGTTAGGTGGTATCTCATTGATGTTTTCATTTGGATTTCCCTTATTGCCAGTGAACTTAAGCATTTTTTTCATGTGTTTGCCATTTGGGTTTGTTCCTTTGTGAAATGTCTGTTCATTTCCCTTGCTCATTTCTTCAGTGGCTTATTTGTTCTGGTATTTTGGTTGTTTTGGAGTTCTTTGTATATTATGGAGATTAGCTCTCTATCACCTATGTAGTGCCAAAGATCTCCCATTCTGCGGGTTGATTTTTTACTTTGCTGATTGTTTCTCTTGCTATACAGAAGCTTCTAGACAAGGATGTTCTCTATCTCTACTGCTATACAACATAGTCCTTGTGGTACTCGCTGAGGCCATAAGACAAGAAAAAGAAATCAAAGGAATTCAAATGGGAAATGAAGAAGTCAAGCTTTCACTATGCGCAGATGACATCATCCTCTACATAGAAGAAACAGGAGACTCAATACAGAGACTGCTAGAACGTATACGAGAGTTTGGTAGAGTGGCAGGGTACAAAATAAATGAACAAAATCAACAGCCATAGTGTATGAAAACAGTCTCAAGATGGAAAAGATCTAACCAACAAGGTACCTTTCAAAATAACAGAAAAAGTAGGAAGTATCTAGGAATAAATCTAACCAAAAATGTAGGAGACCTTTTTGAAGAAAACTACAAAATACTTTAAAAAGAAGCTGAACAAGACCTCAAAAGATGAAGTAACATCTCATGCTCATGGATAGGTAAAATCAATATCATTAAAATGTCTATACTACCAAAAGCAATATATGCATTCAATGCAATCCCAATCAAATTACCCAAAACATTCTTCATTGAACTGGATAAAATGATACAAATGTTCATCTGGAAACACAAAAAAATTATGAATAGCTAGAAGCATCCTAAAGAATAGGAAGTTAACAGGGGAAATCACAGTTCCAGACCTCTGGACACACTATAGGGTGGTGCTTATCAAAACAGCCTGGTACTGGCACAAAGATAGAGAGGAGGATCAATGGAGCAGAATAGAAACAACAGAAGGGAACCCACACAGATACAGCCAAATAATCTTTGAGAAAAGGACAAACGACAATCCAGGCAAATGGGACGTTCTTTTCAATAAATGCTATTGGGACAACTGGTTGATACCCTGCAGAATCAAAAAAAGAAACACACTTCTCTCACCATATACTAAGATCAAATATAAATGGATAAAGGACCTACACCTACATCCGGAAACCTACAAACTTTTGGAAGAAAACGTTGGAAATACCCTGCAAGATCTAGGGGTAGGCCCTGAATTCCTAAAAAGGACGCCAAAAGCACTAGCAATCAAGACCAAAATAAACAAATGGGACTTCATTAAACTAAGAAGAAATAACCCAAGTGTCACCAGTATTTGCAAACTAAGCAAGTTTAAGATTCCTATGAACCCAAATGTGTTTTTCTGCCTGAAAATCCCTACACTTTTTCTTCTCTGTGCTTTTCCATAAAGATATGTGTAATGCTTAAGTAAAACTTTCCTGGAGATAAAATAGCAATGGGACAAATAATTAAAATGTCCACATTGAAAAGCTTCATTGAGAGACAATGAAAACCAAAAGTATCAGATCCAGCCTAGCACACTGGAGTCCGGGAAGTTAAATGGACAATATAAATGTATCAAATAGAAAGATCTCCTGAGGTAATGATTAAAACAAAGATTGGCACTATAAGTCTTGATAAAAGTACTGGAAGCTGAGGGGAAAATGAAGCAGAAATTTTCTTTTTTACTTTTTTTCCAAAAACCTGAATTAATATATTTTACTTGATTATAAGTGGGGATGCATATTTAGAAGATGAAATGTGATGCCTGAACTATACCTAGAAGAAAGAATCAGTATGTTTAAAATATCGGTAAATTTTCAATTTATGAAATCACATTAGTGATTTCCCAACAGATGCTGTCTGTTGCCTCCCAAGAACTTGGCCTTTTGCTGAGTCATTCTTAGACACTCTGCTGAAAGTTCTGATCATCTCAGTAACCATCTTGGCTGCTGCCTCAAATGCCTGCCCCAAAGAAAACCTATCATAAACAATTTCTTTGGATACATTTAAGAGTATTTAATGCAGTTGTGTCATGGAATTAGAAAATATAAACCAAAATGGAGACTGTTGTTTGAGATATTGCACTCATTTTTTCTGGGGAAAGAAAAAATGATCTGTGCTCCCAATTGGGGAGTGAGCCAGAGGATCAGAGGATGGGAGATCTTTGTCTTTTTCTAAATCTGGCTTTCCAATAGAAATGAATAAATCTTTATGAAATGAAGAAGAAGAAGTACATGGCTGAGTTTCTAAAAATAAACAGCAAATTTTACTTCTTGGATACTGTATCTTAAAATCATTTACAAATTAAATTTCTTACTCCTTGTACTTAATACTCATTTTTAATTGCCTATAAACTGATTCATTCCACATGTCAGTGTGTGCATGCTGCTGCATGAAACGGTGTATTTGCATGTGTTTGCACTGTTATTTAAGGCATACTTAATAACGGAAAAAAACACAAAATTACTTAGTGACCACATGTTTTGTTTTCCTTTCCTCTGGCCCACTTCATTTTTTAATGTTGTATGGATTTTATTTTAATATCTGAGCAAAGATATCTCTAATAATTTTTTCATTGGATACATAGTATTTATATATTGAGCCATACTATTTTCTAAATTTAAATAAATACAAATGATAATGACTCATCTGGTATAAATTGTGTTCAGTATATTATTCTTTATTTGGGTACAATGCTTCCATTGTAGTCAAATGCATTATGCCTTTCATCTCACCTGATTATTTCCAATGTGGTATATTAATTTCTCTAACATTTAATTTGTCTTATCGTACACTGGGGCCTAATAACTAACTCCTGAGGATATTTTTAAATAGCTCACAAACAAAAGCACAGAAGTTTCAGTTTCCTGTTACCAAACACACATTTATTACATTTATTTTTTTCTCTGAAACTTTGTGTTCTTTCGTGCCCAAGTAGCTGGATGCTGAACAATTTATAAAAACCAATTAGTTTGAAGTTCTTATATATTGTCTGATATAGAGACACTAACCCATTTTAATGTCTCAGGTTCACAATTTCTAAGTCAAGGGTAAAAATAATCACACACTGAGTGATATTTAATGGGTAATAAAAGTACAAATTGAACAGAGAATTAATAGTATAACCTTTAAGCTTAGGCTCTCCTAGGTGTAATATATAGCCTGAGGAGAAATACATGGTAATTAATTGTGCAATTTCAACTTTTGTCTTTTCATCAGAAACTCAGTTCCCTTTTCAGAGCTTGCTCTGTAATTATAGACTCAGAGTAACTCATGCTAAGTAACTAACAAAATTAAAAAAAAATGGTTTATAGATTTTAATCATTTTCAATGTTTTTGGCTTCTAATTCTCATTCCTCAAAGTAAGAAAAAATACTGTATTTGTTCACTCAGAATATTTAATGTCATTCTTTCTTAATATCACTGCCAGCCAGCTATTAGCTCCAGCATTATGAATAGAATATGGGCCATTTCAATGTTTGAAGATCTGTTTGAAAGTAAACTTACAATTTCAATGAAATAACATTAAATTTTCAAAAATACATGCATATAAATTATTTAAAATTCATTTATAGGACATACATTAGAATGATTGCATTTCCAAATGATTTATCACTAAAACACTGAGTTTCTCTCTTTCCTGTGTTTCTCATTCTTTCTAGTAGATCAGTTTCATTTGCTATCACATTTTACCAATATAAACGTTTGCTCATCATCTTCTAATTCAACAATATTTCCTTTCTGTTGATGCTTGTTGTCCTCTACAAGCTGTTCAATTGCTGAAGCCCTTTGTAGTACTTTTCGAAAATTGTTATTTTTCATATCAGGGATTATTTTAATTTGAATCATGACAAAGCATCAATCTTATGTGAAATTCAGTTAGAATATTTAATGCATTTTTACACTTTTAAAATGTATGAATAAATATCTATATTCTATACACATGCCGCTACATTAATTTGAAAGATATTGACAACATGAGAAACATTCGAGCCATTTTTCTACTTTTGCAAATCACGTGAGGAACCCCTTTCATTATCTTACATCTTGAGACAAAGACTTTGCCAAGTGGAGAGCAGGCTGAGTTTTCCCCATGCACTCTGTAGGTGGGTGTGTGTTAACAAAACAAATTGTGTGTTAACATTTATCAAGATGCTGTACTTGCGGTATCGCATGAAATATTACAGCGCTGGCTTCACTCAGAGCTTCTCAACTTCAGATCCCAACTCCCTGATAATGTGAATAATATGTTACAGACCATGCTTCAAGGACATGCATCACTGCTACCACCATGGGTGCCCTAAGTAATTCCTGGTTCCTGGCATCACTATGGCTCAGGTCTGGCTGTTGCGGCCATTTGGGAAGGAAACATCTGTGTTGCTTCTGTCAGTCAAAATCCTTTCAAATACTAAACTTTTAACAAATTGAGACATGACATGCTTCTAATATAGTATTAATCTTTAGGAGTTGTAACAATATATCTGATAGTTGTTACTAATTTCTAATTCCAATTGGCTAGATGCAACAGTTTTTATTGCTGCCTTCTTTGTAAGAGATAGTCTTTACTGTGATTTTTCAATTAAGTACATTCACCAAGAGTTATACAAATTTAAATTTTCCTGGAAATTTATTCAGAGGTATTTTGCTGATTTTCAGAGAAAAACTATATATACATATACATGTGTATGTCCCACTATAAATAAATACAGCTTTGAATATCACCTACAACATAACATCTATTAAGATAGGAAAATTACTGTAATTTTACAATGGCACAGCCTGTAAAAATATGCAGAGGCAAAATTGATCTCATTTAAAATTAACTGTTTAACTTTGAGAGGAAGATGGCAACTCCTTTATTGAAGCAATTACCAGTCAGTCATGCCACGACAGCTCAATGTGCTAATTCTCCCCTTAGAAGTGCTGAGGTCACCTATGAGCTCCAATTCATGCCCTGGCTACTCCACTTCATTTCCAGCTCACTGCCTTTGTCGGGGAAAAGCAACAGAAGAAGGCCCAAAGCGTTGGAACACTGCACCTGAGTGGGATACTTGGTAGAAGCTCCTGGCTTCAATTTGCCTCTGATTCAGCTGTTGCAGCCAATATCGAGAGTGAACCAAAAAAACGGAGATTTTACTGTCTATCTCTCTTTTTCTCTATAAAGTTACCTTTTTAATAAAAAAAGAATAAAAGATAAAAACAAACTAAATTTGAATCATATCTAGGAAGTGACCTCTCTTACAATACAGATTTTAGATTCAGCTAGTTGAATTCATAGACTGCCAGCCTCCAGTCTGAATAAGTTTCTCTCCTTGTGCCCTGTCCACAAACATTTATGATAAAAATGTCTTAAGTGAAATATGTGTACAGATTTGAAAAGTTACTTCCTTTTGGAAAGGATGATAAACTATTTTCCTTGGATAGCAACTGGATTTAGTTATTATTTAATCATGGCACTCTTTAAAAACATAAACCAAATTGAATAGGCTTGGACTTAAGACTGTGTGTGTGTGCTTTTTTGTTTGCCTTCTCTTGTCACCCTTTCCTATTTAAATTAATTAGCTAAGTTTTAAAAATTAGGAAAACACACACCAAATGTTAGACTCTCTATGTGCTTCTCTCACTTTTTCTCTCTATGGACGTGTGCTTATGTGCCGGTGCTTCTGCCTATCTCTTCCTAGCCTTTTAAATATATTTAAAAGTAATTAAGTGAATGGTACATTTAGAAAAACATGTCAAATGTTGAACTATGTGTGTATATGTTTGTATCTTAACACAAAATTGGTGTTTAGGAACAGGAACTTGTTGCTGATATTTCACACTGCATAACAGCAAGTGTATATTCTTGACAAGTCTCTACTTTCATGCTTATATATATGTGAATACTCCAAAATAAATAAAATAAATTTGGAATACATGTCAATAAATACTCCAAAGTTGCTGGGCCAGGGTATTAATATAGTCTTTAACATCTCCTCTGAGAGACCACGAGCCAAAAAACATATCCAGGCTTCTTAATATTCGAGAAACAGCTGTACAGGCAATTTGGGGTATAATATGGTGCCATGTTTAACTTGCAACAGAGGAAAAAAAAAGTCCTTGATCTGTTGATCTATTAGGGATGTGATTTTCTTTAGGATATTACTTCACCTTTTGCTTTTAGACTTTTCACACCAAATTTCTGCTCTTTTGAAGTTGAAGAGCTGCATTTCGACATTTAAAAGGCAGAAGCTCTCCTGAGGGATTCACTGGTAAAAGCCATTAGTGAATTTGCTGATATAAAACTTGCATGCAGTCATAAATCTTTCATAGAATATCTGGAGGTGTGTGTGTGTGTGTGTGTGCGTGTGTGTGTGTGTTTATGCAAAATATACAGAAATATAGAAGATAGCAGGAAGATGAGAGTGGCATGTTGCATTACAGAAACCTTTGGAATGAACATCCAGAACTGCCCTTTCTGGTGCTATACAAAACAGAATCTCAAAACACTGTCCTCAGAGACTTTATTTGGCTATGTGTGGATGGATTGCCATGTCATAGGCTTATGAGAAAACACACACACATATTTCCCATTGTATGGCTGATTTTGTTTTCCTTTTCTGAAAATAAAAATACTCCAATATTTAAAATTCATAGCAATAGCATGGATGCCTACAATTATACCTATCAATAAGGGTAGAGAGATTGTAGTAACACTATATCCTTTTGTATAGTTCCACTTTATTTTGATCACCTTGGCATTCACAAATTGGGAGGTAAGTTTTCAATAAATATTGTCCAAAACTTTGTAATTTTTTACAATGCAAATCCATTTTTAATGTGAAAGTTTGAATAATTTCTTGCTTTTGTAATTTATCTTATTTATGTAAAATGAACAGAATTTACAAAATTGATTTAGGAACATAATGATATTTACCATCTTGACTTCACTTTTTAACACATTCCGCATGCCCCTTTATTCTTTTTTTTTTTTTTTTTTTTACAATGGGATACGTTGAGTTCACTTTAAACTCACAGGCTTGACACTCCTACCTGATAAAGATTTCAATATAGCTAGTAGAATAAAAAAAATAAACAAGAGCAAAAACCCTATCATTCCTCAGGAGGATAGATGAAGTCCACAAACAGTAATCAAATCTGGAAATATTAATTTTGATCATATAGATAACATTTTAATACTCTGTCCTACTTACCTAAGATCAAGGAAAATATTTTTTTTGGCTTTTTTGGACTAGCTTACTTCATTAAGCATAATTGTTTCCACATTTCAGTATTTTTATGATTGAGTATTGTTTGGAAATTACGTATACATTTTCTTTATCCAGTTACCAGCTAGTACTTACATGGATTGGTCTCATATCGTAACTATTTTGAGCTGAGCAGGATTAATCATGCATGTGCAAGTCTCTCCTAACTTTGTCATTAAGTATATGTTTTCAGAACAAAATTTCTCTCTGCTGGTAATTCTACAATTTTATGAAGTCAAATCAAACTTCTGATTTGAGAGGAAGTTGAAATAGAATTATGTTTCTTACTCCTCTCCTTGTCATCACAAAAACCATACCAAACTACCCCAATGTATTTCAAGAAATGCGGTCCTGAAATGATTCTAAGGACCAAAAAGAGCAGGAAGAATAGCTCACAACTTGACCTTGATTCTATTTAAACTGATAATATCCTGAACTGTAAGTCAAAGAGAGGCCTGCAATTTGAAACTCCAAACAGAAACAATACAAGCAAAGAAGGAGGAGGAGGGAAGAAAAGAACATAACATAGGGAAAATTTGATTTCTGTCTAAAAAAGAGGAAACGTAAAGCCCAGAAAATTCAAGCAAACACATAAGCTGCTATGTAGGCCTCCCTCCTAAATAAGATTATTTCGGGGCTGACAGCTAATTCATCTCCATTCTGCATTTCACAACAGCGTCTGGTCTGTCTTAGGCATTGCATCCGCATGTCCTGTGTTTAACACAGCCTGTCCTGCTCCCACTCCTTATCCCAGAGGGCACAAACAGCAATGCCATCATAACTTACCAGATGTGGTAAGATGGGGGACGGGATCTACATCTCATACTCACTTGTAAAGGATATAATAGCTGACAACACCAAATCATTAACAGTTCTCCTGGCTATATACAGAAGAGTGCAAGGACAAGGAGAGTCAATGTTTGGATAGTCCTCTTGGTGGCAAAACATATTTCCTGAACCTTGCGCGAAAGGACACAGGGGGCAATGCATGCATTCTTTGTGTGAGCTCTACAGGGAAATTTAATCAGTTGCAGGTTTCTGTGATAAAACCAAACTGACTTGCTGAGACTATTAACTTGCCACACAATTTATAGCTTACAAAATCAGACCAAACCCGGGGCATGCATTTAACCGGGTGGTTAAGATCTGAGTTAAGACTTATACATAGCACGATGAAGTACCTGCATTTGATCTGTGACACTAGCTTGTGAATCTGGCTTCCTAGAAATTGAGTCATTGCTGATAGTTCAGACAGTTCGGCTCCTGAAACCCATGTGAGGGACCTGAATTCAGCTGCTGGCTTCTGGATTTGACCCACATCAGGTCCCGTTTAGGCACTTCAGCTGATTTGTGCAGATAGGATTTCTCAGGTTTTTTTTCTCCCTCTCCCTTTCTGTCTCTCAAATGAATTCGATTGTAAAAAGCTTACCTATATCATAAATCTAAACAAGATGTCGGATTAAGTAGGTTGAAAAAGGATTGCGAACATATCAACATAGAATTCAAAACATCAATAACGAAAAAATAGAAAAATCATTCTTCTCAAGGGCCAAGAAAAGAACACTTGGATGGAAAAAGAGTCATAAGCTGGCAATAACGCTGATGTGGATCACACGTCAGAATGAGCTAAAAGAGATGTTAACTAATCATCATAACATGTTTCAATAAGGAATTCCAAACTTTCTTGAAAGAAAAAGGGAAATAATGTTAAGTGTAAATGAAGAGGTAAGGATTATAACAAAATGAATGTTGTAAATATAGCTGAAAAATAAGAAAACAATACAATTTGCTAGGTGGGCTCAAGAGTAGAGTGAAGATGGTAAGCAGAATGTTAAGAACACAGGGAAAAGCAGTTGAAACAAGGATCTGTCCTGGCAGTTGACGAGCCAGAACTCAGGCAGGAATAAGATAGAAAGCCCATTTCCCTTGATTAATTTTAAAAGTCTATTATATCGGGCCCAGTGGCGTGGCCTAGTGGCTTAAGTCCTCATCTTGAACGTGCGGGGATCCCACATGGGCGCTGGTTCCAATACTCCACTTCTCATCCAGCTCCCTGCTTGTGGCCTGGGAAAGCAGTCGAGGATGGCCCAAAGCCTTGGGATACCCAGAAGAAATTCCTGGATCCTGGCTTGGGATCGGCATAGCATTGACCGTTGCGCTCACTTGGGGAGTGAATCATCAGACGGAAGATCTTCCTCTCTGTCTCTCCTCCTCTCTGTATATCTGACTTTCCAATAAATAAATAAATCTTAAAAAAAGTCTATTATGTCATTTTAAATAAGAGAAACATTCCTGCAACTATCAATTACTCTTAAATTTAATTTTTATGTTACCATACTATTGATTAATATATTTTCCAGATTCTAGGATCAATGATATTATATTAATCTAAATGTTAACGTTACATTTCTAGTATTCAATAATCAAAAAGGCAAATAAATCTTTTATAAATAATAGATTTCATTTCATGAATTATTTAGTGTTTAGTACTTATTTTCCTATGCTCCATTTTCTATATGACACAGACACTCTGTTTTATATTGCAAATACATGACATCAACATTGCCACCTTATATTTCCTCCCTGATTTTAACAGACAAATTTAAAAACAAGTAAAAGGACATATGTATACATATAATAAATATATGTATATTTAAAGGTACTGTTACCTTATCCAGAATTTTAACCATTCAAGTGAATATTTATCTCCTTCTAACTTGACTATACTACATCATGCACATTTTTATATAAATTCATTCATGATTTTATGTGAAAATTCATCAATACTGAAGCTGTGTACTACAAAGTCAATCGATGAAGCTGGTCTAACAATTACATTTCAGTTTTAGCAATTTCTTCTGGCATGAAATTTATAGATTTGCAATAGCATATATATGTGTAGACACATACGTTTAGCATATATATGTGCTAAATATAGTGTATATGTATATACATATATGTACATGCTAAACTTTTTTTAGAAGCTACAAACCACATAAAATAGAAGCAGAAATGTATAGCAATAAAAGTAACAAATACTTTGAATAAAAGGTGGATTAGAAATGTACATGTTAAATAGCATTGCAGGATTATTTTCCACCAGATCAATAAAAGTAAAGCCTTTATGTGTTGCCATAATATCATCCAACAGGATGGCTACAATGGAAGAGGTTGACGACAGCAGATATTGAAATGGATATGCTGTGCTTTGGTTTCTTGTACTTTCCTGTGGAAATGGAAATTTTTACTGAGGAAAACTGCTAACAAATATTAATTTTAGTAAGCAATCAATATGTAATTCTATACAATACTAGACTGTAAGTTAAATGCAGAAAATGTTAAGAAAGCTTAAACTGTAGTATAGTTTTAGGTTGTCAGGATACTTTTTCTGATTCTCACTCACTTCACCATTTCACACAGAAAATGTAAATTTCTTATATGAAACTTGAATTTGAGTTTCCTGAGGTCATTATGATCGTATCTAATGTGATCCAAAAAGAAGCTTTCTGATTTCTCACTTGCTTGGTGTACTCCAGGCATTGCAATTCCTGTGTTATTCTTCATGTAGGTCAGTCATGTAGTTTTGTACCTTTCAGCTTCCACTTGCCTGTCTTTTCTTTCTAGATGATTTTTCTTCTAATATGTTCTAGACCAAATACCTCACTGCTTTTACTTTTCTTCTGTAATGAACATCCTTAGTGAGACTCACTTGAACACCTCACATGTAAAATACCCAGATATCAAAATCAGCATTCCCCACCATCATTTTTTTCCACATCAAGTTTCTTCTTTGAAATACCAGATATGCTTTACTGTTCATACCATATGTAAGATTATTTTTGAGATTTTTTTTCGTTGCAAAGTCAGATATACATAGAGGAGGAGAGACAGAGAAGAAGATCATCCGTCCAATTAGTCACTCCCCAAGTGACCACAAAAGGCTGGTGCTGCGCTGATCCGAAGCTTGGAGCCAGGAAGTTCTTCCAGGTCTCCCACGTGGGTCCAAGATCCTAAGGCTTTGGGCTGTCCTCCACAGCATTCCCAGGCCACAAGCAGGGAGCTGGATGGGAAGCAGGGCTGCTGGGATTAGAACTGGAGTCCATATGGGAACTTGGTGTGTTCAAGACGATGACTTTAGCTGCTAGGCCACGGCGCAGTGCCTCATATGTAGGATTTTAAAAACTCCCAATTTACTAATACCAGAGTTCAGTATACAGATTTCAGTTATATATGAAGTATTCTACTCTTCACACAAAGAAAAACATGAGTAAAAATTCTACCTTAATTTTAACAATCCTTGTTTTGATATCGTTATTTTTATGTACCACTCAAGATAAAAAAATATTAAAATCTCTTGAAACCAACAGAAATTTTGTACAAGTAAAACAGTTTTCTTTAGAAGAAGAGGTATAACATTACAAATATCAGTACTGATTAAACATGGGTAAAGCATATGCAATAGTTAGGAAAGTCAAATCTATCATTCAATCTATCTAGCTACCTATCAATAACATATTTATTCTATATTGATGTAAATTCTGGTAATTTGTAAGATTCATCCACACCAGAGAATGCAATGTAACAGGCATATCAGTCAGGACAAAGCCATACAACTATGTTTAAATGCATATGCACATACACAGTTACATCATGGTTACAGGGGCAGGTTCATTTTTGACAGGCATTTAGTTACACAGCAAATCAGATCAACTCTTTCAAAGGCTTAAAGTACATTCTGAGTAAATCATTTCACCACTTCAGTTGATTCTAAAAAGTTAAAACAGAAAGCCTGATCGAATGCTTGCATTAAAATGACTTCAATTTGATTTTGCTCTTGACTGATAGCCTTGGATAAATGAAATAGGTTAAGATATCAATACTGTTAGGAAGTTGAGGAAAGGATTCTGAGAACACTCAAACAACAGGGTAAGATTGAGTTATGCCAGCCAATGTCAAGTTCGGTCAGGCTGTTCTTGGTTTCAGCACTATGTAAAGTCATTTAGTTGGTCTTGAATCCGAACTGCACACATTAAGGTCACACTGAGTGATTGCAGTGTCACCAAGAGAAAACAAGCTGAGATTCATCACAGTCATACCATG
This sequence comes from Ochotona curzoniae, assembly GCF_017591425.1. NCBI lineage: Eukaryota > Metazoa > Chordata > Mammalia > Lagomorpha > Ochotonidae > Ochotona > Ochotona curzoniae. The sequence continues at coordinate 32,452,681 of NW_024466502.1, read as the reverse complement.
GAGCAGGGAACCCCACAGGTCTTGGTGGACAATGTGGTTTCAGCTGGAAATTTTATGAAAGCCTTAGGCAGGAAGAAAAATCTAATTTTCCCTGAATAAAGTTGGGAATTGCAGCTACTCATAAAAATTCTCAGTGGGCCTATTAGATCAAGCCAGACATTCACTTTTTTTTCCCTCCCAGAGATCAAATATGGGGAAAACTTAGGTGCTCATTTGAAATGTACACTAATGGACCCCACACCACACACTCATTGTATCCAAAACTCTGGAGGGTTCTAGTGATCCGCATGTAAACAAATATAACAGGATATCTTTTCCTGGTGCATTCAAATATGACTGTTAATGAGATGTTTTTTGTTTCTTCGAATCCTCAATAATTAGATACTGTAGAGCAACTAATTCAAAAACAATTTGGGGGAAATTGTTTCTTCCTTTACTGTAAGCTTTTATCTTGTAAGAATAGTGGGGGTTTTTTATGAGGAAAAAAAAACAGCAAATGAAGATATGATTCAGTTCCTAAGCTGATTCATGCTGAAAGAAAATTGTTTAGAGCTTTCTCATTTCTTTGCTGGTCATCTGTGGTCTGTCTAGCTCAAAAGAAGCAGAGCTAAAACACAAAGCTTCATACTATTGGGTTGAGGAATTAAAGGTCAAATACCAATGCTGTCAAAGGTAGCATGCTAAAGAAGTACAGTCTGATGATGGGATTGAGAGACTATAAGCTGTGAAGGCATGCATATATAAGAATGCTTGCCATTTTTAATACAATTTAAGTCTTGTGATGGACTTGTAAGAATATGCATGCACTTTGCATGTGCTGAAGTCATATCAGTACTGAATCTGAAGTTGTTTGAAACAACTGGACACCATATCAAAAGGGCTCAAATCAAACACTGAAAGGATATTTCTGATAGTAATTAACACAATGGCAAGAGAGAGATGAAAAACAGGTAAGTTTTCTGAGACAGCTTCCTGAAATATTGCTGGTTGATGTCATAAATCTTTTCTGCCTCTTAAGATTGGGACCTCCACATTCTTTGCTTTGGGTATGTGATCAAAGCTAGTCACCTGACTTGAATAGTTTCATTTTCATTATACTCTACAGAGAGGAAGATTTTGATTCAAAGCATCGCTCCTAAGATACAGCTCCCAGGCCCACAGAGCCTGTTTCTAGTCCTGAAGAGGTTTATTCCCATAAACACCTCCTAAGCCAGATGAAAATTCTGACCCACATCCCTGTCCCCATCCGCATTCCCAGAGGGAGAAATGAAAAACTTTAAGTGCTAGCAATGAGAAGGAGGATGAATCCTTCCGTCTTTAGACTGAATTCATTCACTCAACTGGAGTTGGCAAATTCTGGAAAGTAGCTATTGATTACCCTAAGAAAGGTATTGTGATCTGATGTCTTGTAGGTTCCCTCCATCCCCAGGAAAAAAAAATCAAAGGGACATCTAATAGTTCAAGAGAGAGATTCTTCTTTGATGTTGATCTGGCCATTAAATGTGCCAGTTTCCCTCAGCTGTTTTATCACGCCGCCTTGCCATTTCCCTGTCGATGAATACTGAATGTGTTTGATAGGGAAGCCATCTGTGGTAAAGTGCAAAATCTGCTTAGATAGAAATTACCTCAGTCCTTTTCCTTGCTCTTCAACAGAAGAACTGCAGGTAATGGGAGGTGTCAGAGTTAAAACTTTCCTCTCTGTGTTAAGCCCTTCATCCTCCAATTTTTCTCTGCCTAAACCATGCTATAGAAAATGTGCAAATATATATATATATATATATATATATATATATTTCTTTATGATTTAGGGATAAAGCAATCTCAGTGCAAAGTTATGCACTCAAGGGGCTACATGCTGTGGATGGCTAATTATTGTATCTGAAATAAAAGTACAAGACACACAGCTGCCCGTAAGTTACTGCCTACATGTAAAGGCATCACTCAATCTCCTGGGTTGTAGGAGCAGGCTGAGAGACTGCAGAACAATGTAGATGCTCTCACCTGCACGTCCAACCTTTCCCATGTGTCCTTGGAATATCTGACCCTATAAATCATGGGTACATGTGCTACTTGACACACATGATTAAGGAAGGTTAATCTGGTGGATTTAGTGACCCTTACTTGTGATTAAATGTGACACTTTCTGTACGTGTGGCTCTCCCTTTTCAATCATATTTTGATTTGACAATGCTTGGATATTTAAGGTTTAATTTGCTAGTGTGTCTTTCTGTGCTTGGATATTTAATATGTAACTTATTAGTGTGTCTTTGTCAGTTCTCCTTTAAAGAAAATGGTTTGCTTGCTGAACCTGCCCTTTCAGGCAAGACAAAAATATGGTTTTCCCTTCCTTTGCCCCTTTTTTATTTAGCCAACCATAGTTGCACAGCTAAAATTCTGTGTGTATGCCTATCTCAGGTCTACAGGTCTGTTTTCTGTCCCTTACATTGATGCACCACTGTCGGCTGGTGACTCCCCTGCTGAGTGGCCCCCATCCCTGTACAGAGTTAATATTTAGTGCATGGACATGCTAGTCAGCAAAGGGTGAAAAGTACAAGTATGGGTATGGAGCAGGAGGGCAGATAGCTCCCTGCCTCAGCACCAGTCAGTCCCTTGTGATATATAGTGGGCTGAGGATAGAGGGGAGAGCACATGTTCTCACTACTTAGTAACGTATGGCAGCGAACATGACATGTGTGACACGCTGTCCTATGTGAAGCCATAGGAGATCAATCCTCTCTTGAACAATGTCTGTGCAGAATCACAATACAAGTTGGCCATAATTTTATGGCCTGTTTAAAACTTAGCATTTTAACCAACACTGAAGGTCAAAATAGGCAGACAATGCTATTCCCTGCAAGACTCAGTTCTCCAAAGCAATCAATATTCAATAATGACAACAGAAGCACATGAGGCTTATCCCCTAAGAGGCATGAACTTTTGGTTACCTAGGCAAGTTACAACAATACTGAATAACTGACCAAAATCCTCACAAGACAACTTGTGATCTCATTAATTAGGACAGTTACATAAATCATGAAAAAAATTAAAAAGAGGAAGAAAATCAGATAGTTCTGGTGTCAAGAGTTGAAAACTCATCACAAATGTAAACTGCAGAGACAGTAAACAAAATTTGAGATTGAAAGCGATTAAGGGATCTGACCTGTCTCTTGACAGCTGTGGTGGGGAATTCTCTCTGGACAACCTGTAACTGGATACAATAGTTACTCTCCCCTCTTGGTATTATATATTAAATGATGAGAGGTAAAAAAGAGACAAAGTGAGAAATGTCTATTTTGTTCAAATATGCTGTTGGGCAGTCAGAGTCTGAGTCTTATCAGAACCCTATGTTCAAATATGAGGAGTAGCCCCAGCCAGAAATCTGCAATTACTCTGGAACCTTACAGCAGTCTTCAGTGCTAGAATTTTCATGAAAGGAAACTGAGGCAAAACCAGATCAACATTCCTGGCACTAAAAGACAGAGGAGATTAATCGTTTTAACAGCACTCTTGTCTGTTGAGTCTTTTCAACCTAGCACACTCATTTATTTTATCTGACTGAGTGCAGTGCTTTAAATTGATAGGCAGCTATGATAAAAATTTCCAGAAAGAAACAAACAAAAAAAATGCAGAGACAATCTATATTCACTCACACTTTTGAGAATCCAAAATATGCCTCCTTAATGATTTTAATTGTTCAGTTCTGTGTTCTAAGACATGTTGTCTGCTTATGTTTTTAGTTTTATACTAATTTAATTTAAAATTTTTTATTCTGCACCGAGTTCTTTTTTCTCTTGTGTCCATGAAGGAGTATGAACAAGGAAGAGTAAGTAAAATGATGCAATCTCATTCAAAATTTAGGGAGATAAAAGAGAAATTGAGGAAGAACACTCTCCTACTCAATTAGACTAGAAGAAAGCTTGTTCCTAGCAATACTGGCAAGAAAAATTGTCAGGGAGATAAACTCATATTCAGATTAGGTACCACTTCTGGTAAGTGTAAATCAGCCTTGAAGATATTGAAAGTCATTAATTTAGCATTGAGTGACTTGTCTGCTTGAGAATTGTGGCATATGTAGGGGTCAGAATTGGTGCTACTCTTGCTTTGTGTGTAAGAAGTCCATATACAATCAAGTCCATGCCTACTCTTCATTTTTAGCATTACCCCAGTCGTCCATATCTGGTGGACAAGTTGGAAGTGACTAAGAGCAAAGAGTAACTGAAATCCGCTCACTATGTTCCTGAGTTTACATGCCTGCTCTCAAGTCTTCCTGCACCTATTGCTGTAATATATACAGTTTCATACACTTTCTGTGGACTTTGATACTCCAAATACAAAATTTTTCCCACACATGTTCTCAAAACATCTCACTTTTAAACTCTGTCCTTTCAGGACTTAAATCAACCAGCAAATCATCTGATACTATTCAACAATCCATAAACTTGGGTCACTTTATCATAGGTGATTTTTTGTCATATATCAATAGTCCTGCAAAAACAACGCTTGCACTATTACATGCCCGGGAGCTGCCTCTATTTCTGTACCTAATAGCTACTTCCCCTGAATTTTTCAGTACTAAAATTGTACTCTTCACTGGGTCAGGTTGACTCATATGTAACCCAGGATGAATATCTTCCCTCTGATGTGAAATAACTGCAAACTGAGAGAAAATGTCAGTGCAAATGATGATATATATGTAAATGTTAATCATAATCATAATAAAATGTAGAAAACATTATTTCATGTCTGTATGGTATATTCAATTACTTACAACACATATTGTGTTAAAAAATAACTCACACTTTTTCAAAAGAAGGAAATAAAATGCACTTCTATTCATATGACAATTAAATAGATATCAATAGCAGTAAGACTTTTTTCCTACTCCCCCAAGACAGATTTTTAATCGCACTTGAATTTAAATTAAATCAACTTGTTTAGAACTCCTGGTCAAAGAAAATAATTAAAAGAAAATTTAGAAAATATATAATATTGAATGATAAAAAGCACACAACCTAAAAAATTCATTGTATGCTAGCAAGAAGTGTAAAAAGAAACAATAAATCATTGGCCTAAGTTTCTTCACATTTTTTTCTATTCTTCGAACTGTATTTTTTTTTATTTATGTGGAAAAGTAGGAGAAATGGAGAGGGAGAGGGAATTATTTAATCATATGCTATTTAATTTCCCATTTGGAACACCTGAAATGAAACACTGTCTGATTCAAGGCAAAATATAAAGTCTGGGAATCAATTCCAATCTTCTTTATGGATGGGAGAAATCTAACTATTTCTGTTCTTACCTGCTGTCTTGCATGGTGTGCTGTGAGACCATTTTGGATAGAAAGCTAAAGTGGGGTTTGACACCATGGTTCAACAGGCTCATTCTCTACCTTGTAGCAATGGTGTCCTGTATGGTTTCCAGTACATGCCGACGCTACTCCACTTCTCAACCAGATAACTGCTTACAGCCTGGAAAAGCAGTAAAGGCTGGTCCAAAACCTTGGAACCTGCACCTAAATGGGAGACGAGGAAGAGGCTCCTTGCTCCTGGCTTCAGATCCGCTCAGTGTCGGCCATTGCAGACATTTGCAGTGTGAATCAGCAGATGGAAGATCTTTCTCTCTGTTTCTCTTCTCTGTAAATCTGCCTTTCTCACAAAAATAACCAAACCTTAAAAACTAAAAAAGAAAGCAAATCCAAGCCAATTGATACAGGATTGTGGGTGGACCAATTGGTGGTTTACTTTGTACCACAATGCCTACCCTTCCTCTTCATTTTATATATTTTATCTTTTGTAATTTATTGCAAGAGCTCTTTATATTCTTATAGTAAAATATGAATTTGTATTCCTGAAAATTATTAGGAAAAGACAAAATCATCAGGTGCATTTCCATTGAGTTTGATTTTAATGAAACATGCCAATTTATACCTTAAGTTGTTGCTTTGGTGAGGAGCTAAGAAAGGAACCATCTGCAAAGCACAGGATGCAAAAATCAATGCTTCTTCTGGTTTTGCTGAGTGTGGGCTCCTCTGGTGCTTTCATATCATGTGCTCCAGATTAGGGATTGAGGGACAATGCATTTGTTCAGCACAATTACATCTAGTAGATAATGCTAGTTAACTGTGCTGGACTGTAGTTTGCACTAAATAATAAATAATAGACCAAACCTCAATATAGCTGAATAGCTGTCATAATACCTAACAGGGTAGTAAGTCACCCAGTCAGACAAGTTATGGACCTGGGGAACATACAGCCCGGGAGGCCATGGTAACAAAACATGATTCTGAACACCTGCAGGCTGTCACTGCCAAACATTTGTGTATTGCCTTTACGCCTGGTAGATAAAACATTTTTTTCAAATCAATACTGTCAGACATAGAAGAATGTGTGAAGTTAGCAATGGAATTCTTAATGTCTGCTAATTGTTTAATTGTCATCAAGAAGGAAATATGTTTTAGGAAAACAGATTTTTTTTCCAAGTAAGACTATAGTATTTTTGGGCAATCTTAACAACGGGTATTAATTAATTTCATTTTATGTGAAATATCTGCTTTGTGTCCAATTATCCATTTCTCTTTTCAGAGAAGCTAAATAATTTCTTTAATAAGTATGTTTCAGTGGAAATCATTGAATAAATTGAGAATCTTCACTACATTTCTATGCTTCATAATCCAGTAACCTAAGCAAAATATAAAATTCAAAGTAATACTTATTATTATGGTTTTTCTAAAAGAAGCACTTTTAAGGTTGCACAAGTCTAAATTTGTTCAAAAAAAAAAAAAAAACAGAAAGAAAAAGAAAACTGCAGACCATGGTGGAAAGTTAAGTTTCTCTTTTTTAGATTTGGTATCACTCAATGAATGAGGTCACAGTGGCTCAGTTCTTTTTTTTTTTTTTTCTAACACATTCTTTGAATTTTATGTCACTATGATATCAGCCAAGTCATTCTCTTTTTAAAGAAATAGTCTTGTGGGCCCGGCGCGGTGGCGCAAGTGGTTAAGTCCTCGCCTTGCACGCCCGGGATCCCATATGGGCCGGTTCTAATCCCAGCAGCCCCGCTTCCCTTCCAGCTCCCTGCCTGTGGCCCGGGAAAGCAGTCGAGGACGGCCCAAGGCTTTGGGAACCTGCACCCGCGTGGGAGACCCGGAAGAGGCTCCTGGCTTCGGATTGGCATAGTATCGGCCCGTTGCGCTCACTTGGGGAGTGAATCATCGGATGGAAGATCTTCCTCTCTGTCTCTCCTCTCTGTATATCCGCCTTTCCAATGAAAAAATAATAAAAATAAATCTTTAAAAAAAAAAGAAATAGTCTTGTAAAGTCAATTAAGGAGGCCTCTATACTCTTTTCAATCAGCTGTATAAATTCTTGAGCACATATTACAGTGCTGGATACTGGTTTCAAGTCAGCCTATATGCATGTGCAGGTCCTGAATGAAGGAAAAATTGTGCAGTGACAGATGTCTATTGAAATCAAGGATATATTCAAAATCCAAAATTCATTTCTCAAGCACTTTTGATGTTTTATCCTGCAGTTGTCTTTCATGAGAATATGCATCCTGTATTGTACTGTTTTGTTACCATAAACATATATACGTATATATGCTTGTGACAAAGCAGTAGAAAAATGGCCAAATACTTTCATCAAAATTTTATCAAAAGTTTTCTCCAAAATGAAGCAATGCAAAAACGCTAATGTCTACACAACAAAATTACAGTTATAATTATAAAAACATAAAAATTCATTGAATATCCCAGTCAAGTAATGTTATTGTCAGAGAAAAAATAGTTATCTTTCCTGGAGGTCTATGAGTAGTGACAGATGATAAAATGCAGAGCAAAATCTAAATATCACATTTAATAAGCATTTATAGTGTATATATATGTTTATGTGCATATATGTATTGGTATATATATATATATATATTTGTTAATCTTTTTAGTACTTAAGTCAAACAATTTCCTTCCTAAAATGGTCTAAACAATAATCTTTTCTTGGTAATATCCAGTATGTCATCACATATCTAAAATTATTTATGTATATATCAATTCACTATCATCAAATATCATTCAAAAGAATGCTTATACAACCAAAGCAGGAAGGAGGAATTGTCAGCTAAAGTCATGATGAATGCAACAAAAAGATTTCTCAGTCTGACATTTTGTTTTATCTGATATGTCCAAATATGTGATTATATGCTTAAGGCTTCACATATTCTTTAGAAGACACAAGAAAGACAACATTTTATGAAAAAAATATCAAAGTTGTATAGTCAAGAAATTCTAAAATATTCATTCACATTTAAGATTGTAATTTTTAGAAGATTGTCATAAACATCAAAACAACTTGGACAGAATACCAATTCTATGATGACTGGGGTCTAATTTAGAAATGCAAAAGCTTTGACATTACTCAGAAAAGGAGGACATTAAATAGATGTACACATATTACATATGTATATGTTAGACAAATGTATACATATATACATATACATATTTATTGTATAATATAATTTCTGACTTTAAAAGGTAAATTTTGATCTCTTATTACCAAATGCAGGAAAGATATAAAAACAGAGAATATGACTGCCAATGAAATGTTTCAAGTCAACTTGTATTGAACTTGCTGCTGGCTTACTAAACAAAATTGCATGGTCAAAATGCGGTCACAGTCTGCGTTATACCCTAATGAAGGTAAAGCCATCATTTGCTATACCAGCATCCCATATGGGGGCTGGTTCTTATTATGACTACTCCACTTCTGATTCAGCTCCCAGTTAATGGCCTTGACAGAGCAGGCAAGCCAGCTAAAGTGCTTGGGCTCCTGCCGCTCACTTGTGAGATGTTTATGAAGCTCTTCTCTTTGGCCTGACTCAGCTCTGCCATTGGCCACTTGGTAAGTGAATTGACAGTTGGAAGAACTTTCTATCTCTCTCCCACCATCCCTCCTCCTTTGTCTCTCCATCTCTTTATGTAACTCTATCAAACAAATATATAATATAAACACATAAATATAAGTAAGATGGTTGCCAATTTGCAAGAAAACGATTTTTGAACACACTCTGGGACATTGGTAAAAATGGACATATAATACACATTACATCAATTCCTAATGACACATTTCCAATAAGGAAAAATACTCTAACTTTAATATAATTCCTAATGTTACATTTAATCATGGCATTAAGTTATAATTACACTGTCATGCATTATTCAGTCAACTCTGACTCCATAGCTCCATATGTTCAATTTCTCTTGATCTATAGTTCTGTGATTTATGATGATAAATTATCTTTCCACTGAATGTTCACATACAGAGAAAGAAAAAGACTGGTTCATAAAAGTGGTGAAGTGGTGGCAGTTCTGCATAACAGCAAACATTCAATATTTTCTGAAATGTCAACTGTAATCATTAAAAATGCAAGATGTTAATTGTAATTCACATTATCATAAATGAGAAAAATAAATATCTACAATATAAGAAATGAGGTTGAAATATATCATGCTCTCAAGAAAGTATCCTGCACAGATTTCTTTTAAGATTTATTTATTGTTATTTGAAAAGCAGATTTAACATAAAGAGAAGGACAGACAGAGAGATGGTCATCCGTCCACTTTTTTCACTCTCCAAATGGCTACAATGGTCAGAGTTGAGCTAACCCAAAGCTGGCAGCCATGGGCTTCCTACATATCTCCATTTGGGGGTGCAGGGTCCAGAGGACTTGGGGACTCCTTCCCTGCTTTGCCAGGCAGTAAGCAGAGAGCTGGATTGGAAGAGGATCAGTCTAGATAGAAAGCAGCACCTATAACCGCAGGACTGGTGATTAGCCTGCGGCACCACCATGGGGATGACCAGTACAAAGAGTTTAACAGTCATCATCACATGCATGCCTCATAGCAGTGTCCTGACATATGTGACCAAAGATTGAGCAAATTAGAAAAAGAAAAAAATTCTATAATTTTAATTAAGGACTTCAATATTCTATTGTTCAATGAAAGAAACCTGGGCAAAAGAAAAAAAAATCAGCAAGTTATGCTTTGAAAAACACTCTAAAGAAACTAGATATGAAAAATACACACCAGTTTTTAAAGTAACAACACCAGAATGTACAATTGAATCTATTCTAGAATTTACCATATATTAAACATGTAAAGATCTCTACATGTATAAAGGCTATAACACAAAAAAAATATTTTTTTTCTGCCCACAATGAATGGAGTTGTGAGTAATAAAAGCAAAGCAATAATTTGACAATTAAATGGAATGAGATAAGACTCTTATGTAAATACAGTGTCAAAGAGGAAATCTCTAGGGCAATTATTATGTGAAAATCTTTCCGTGAACTGAACTGAAACCACAACTAGCCAGCCATTATTTCAAATATTCACTTTAAAGCCATCAAAATTTACACAGGATCATGTATTTTTAAAGGTATTTATGTGAAGGGCAGAGAGACCAAAAGCTCAGAGCATGGAGATAAAAGCACAAAGAAAACAGAGGAAAAAAATTAAGTTCCCACTCACTGTCCTACTCCTTAAATGCCCACAACACATAGAGCTGGTCCAAAATGAACTACAAACTGGAAACTCAATCAGGATCCCCACTGTAAATGTTGCCGCCCTTATCTGACCTACCCCCACTATCTCCCATTCTACATCAGCAGAAACTCAAGTTAGTCCCTACTGCAGGATGTCAAGCCAGGCTCTCTGACAGGGGAGTCAGGCATCTTAATAGAAATATTTAACTGCCAGACCAAATGCCTGCATCAGAGATCTGCCATTCAAATGCTGATTTAATGAAATTGCATATATACAAATTATTCTTTACAACAAAACACAAGCAAAGGCAAGCACATTTTCCTCAGTGTTTATAAAACATTTCAGATATTATGCTTAATATATCAATGTGTGTTTGTGACACGTCCTTACGGATGGTTTATCATATATGAAATGTGTGTGACAATTGTTGTCATTTCGAACAGTTCAAATACATTGCTGAATCACTATGGAAAAATGGGAAATGGACATGGTAATTTAATTTCAAATTATTACAGTTACTTTGATATAAATAATATAAACTCCAAGTAATTGATTATTGTTATTTTGAATCCTGTGATTTTTTTCTTCAATTAATCTTCTCAAAGAGTTCTATTAATATAATCAAAAATGAGATCTTGCTTTTCATGTTTTCTTGGTTCAATTTCCATTGCTTCATAAGTAAGCGTTCATTTTATTTTGTTCTTTCCTACTTGGCAGCCACTGAATTCATACACAGAAAATTTCTTGTGAAGAATATTACAAAGCAATCTTTTCTTTAAAGCATGAGACCCTTTATGAGCATTTAAGAAATAAACATGCAGCAATTTTCAAAAATCTTATCTTTTTATTACTTCCCCGAATTTTGCTGCCTTTCCTTTCCTTTCTAAGTTTCAAATCCAACAAACCATAGGATTATACTTCAATAGAATGAAAGAATATTGAGTTCAAATAAATAAGGCCATTTGTCTAGACCTTATACCAAATTCATTTTGTTCTATAGATAGTTGTTTTCAAAAACTCCACAGGAAGGGATTTACTGTAGATCCTCGTACCAGATATGGTTATGAAAATAGTACATAGAAATATTTATAATCACACCATGAAAATATTGGTGTTATTTAGTAAAAAAAAGAGCTCAGAATATTTTAAAGTATCTACCTTGTAAATAAGAATAATTAAAAACCAAAAAGCATTTGTTCAAGTTATGTAATGTCATATTTTAACATATATATAATGAAAGGATTACTACAATTAATGTAAAGCATATGCCCATTACCACAGCAGTTACAATTTTAATGTGTAATAAGTATATTATAAACCTACCTTCCCAGTGAATTTAAATATACCCCACAAAAGTACAAAGCGTAATCGCCATGTTGTACATCAGGTGTCCAGAATTTGCTCATTTTAAAATGGTGGTTCGGACATCACTTCCCTCACCCCGTTCCATGGTAATCGCTCCCTTGATCTTTTTTTTTTTTTTTTTAATCAGTTTGACACTTCAAAATTACACACAAGTGAGGAGGTGCTGTCACTCAGCTGTTAACTTGACATATGAGATTCCAGATTCAAACACCCAACTGCAAATTCAAGTTCTAACTTCTCTGCTTCCTATTGAGCATTCCGATACTGTGCCTGGGAGGAAAGTAGATGGTAGTCCAAATATTTGGATCCCTGCTATAGACACGGTGATCCAAATGAGGATTTCAGGATTTTGGCCACGCACTTGGTTTCTGAGCATTTGGAGTAGCGAAGGAGCAGATGAAAGATCCTTGTCTTTCTCTCTCTTGTCCCTCTTATTCTGTATCTCTTTTACTCTGTTCCCCTCTCGTTCAAGTTAATTAACTTTTTCTAAAGATTGATTTGTTATTTTTTAATTGTGAAGTCAGCTTTACAGAGAGAAGGAGATACAAAGAGAATGATTTCCATCTGCTGGTTCACTCCCCAAGTGGCCGCAGTGGTCGGAGCTGAGTCAATCCCAACCCAGGAGCCTGGAGCCTCTACCAGGTCTCCCATACTGGTGCAGGGTCCCAAGGCTTCAGACCATCCTTGAAAGCTTTCTGCTGCCACAAGCAGGAAGCTAGATGGGAAGTGGGGCCACAGGGACAAGAACTGGCACCATCCAGAAATGCGAAAATAAGTTTGTATTACTTTCTCTGACTTAATATGTTCTTATTAAAGATGCTTAGTTGCATTTATTGCTAAATCATCACAAAATGTGTTTTTTTTTTTAAGTCGCTTACATATCTTCAATGTCAAATGGACGAAAGGATATTGAGAGGGATTCCACAGCTGCTGATTCACTCCCCAAGTGACTGCAGCATCTGAATCTGTGGCCGACAAAATCAAGGAAGGTGAAATCTCCAATTCAGAGCTCTGATTGTCAGGAGTTCTCAGTGTCAGCAACCCATTGTTTGAGCCATAATGGAACTTAAATGTTGGCAGCATAGAAGAAATTTTGAAACTGATTGCACAATTGAGCCAATGGAAACATATTAAGAGCCACACAATCTGGGTTAAGGAATTTAATTTCATTCTACAAATTAAGAGACTTGATTTAGGTGCTGGATTGGTTAACTAGACACTAGAAAAAATCACTAATGTTTCAAATAGGTAGTTTCCTTCAAATGTGGCTAAGTTGAGGCTGAAAGCAAGCTAGAATGGAATATAACAGCATTCAAGAAAGCGTTACAAGTTTATGTAAGACTTAAAGTGAGCATGGAAAGGTTAGGGAACATGTTTTCTGTGGCACAGAGTGATTTATATGTATTATTTCTTACAGTAGCTAATATTGATTGCAAACACTGATAGGATATTTTTAAACGAATATTTTTTTTTAAGATTTTTTTTTTTTTAATTGGAAAGGCGGATATACAGAGAGGAGAGACAGAGAGGAAGATCTTCCGTCCAATGATTCACTCCCCAAGTGAGCGCAACGGGCCGATACTATGCCGATCCGAAGCCAGGAGCCTCTTCTGGGTCTCCCACGCGGGTGCAGGGTCCCAAAGCTTTGGGCCGTCCTCGACTGCTTTCCCAGGCCACAGGCAGGGAGCTGGAAGGGAAGCGGGGCTGCCGGGATTAGAACCGGCGCCCATATGGGATCTCGGGCGTGCAAGGCGAGGACCTTTAACCACTTGCGCCACCGCGCCGGGCCCTTAAACGAATATTTTAAATGAGCCCTGCTAAAGATCTTTCAAAATATAAATGGTAGTCATCTGAGTTAAATGGTAAGTATGTATTGGTAGCTGAATATTCATTAAAAAGAGAGATTTTCAGTGAAAATGTTATCAATTGCTTATTAGGGTAAAATTCAAAATTATATAAAAAGAAACCAGCCAATCCTGTGGCTAATATTCATTAGGGTTGTTACCAGGTCTTGGGGTTTAAACTTGCCAGCAGGCACTTGGGTCACTGTGGGTGAGGCGATGATGTTCTTTGGCCACAAGAACCACCAGTGTTTACAAGCTAGGGATTCATATCTGCTTGCTTATGCACGTATTACAAGTTTTAAAGGATAAGGAAGGGGAAGGCAGGAAGGTGTCTGTCAGGAGGCCCCACACCCGTCAAGGCACTGTAATTGGCTATACGGCACATGTATTTCCCTTGACCTTCTGGTTGTGTCATAGGTCAAGTTCCATGTATATTCCCCTTGACCTTCTAGTCATGTCAGAGACCACACTCCGTGTGGAGGGCTGGAAGCTGTGTCTCAGGCCATAGGCAGATAAGCTCTAAGCTATGCCTACCCGGTAGCAGGCAAGGGCCAAGGGCGATTGCCCACAACCAGGTGTGTGCGAACTGCATACCCTTGACCTTGCACTTGATAAATACTGCTCAACATTTCTCCAATGGACTGCTCTGACTGGAATTTGCAAATGGCTATGTATACTGATTTCTCTACATAAAATAAGAAGCTATTTAGTTTGATTTTGTAAGCACATATTACACAAAATCGGAAGCTATCAGAATATTAACTAGCATTGTATTCTTTGGAATGTGGATGGATGAATACACAGACATAAACTGATGCTGTGAGGATCATATTATGAAGATAGATTTATTTGTTTGATATGAATACACTGTGTAATGTATATCTATTTGTGTGTCAAAACAATGTCCCAGTTTTCATACTTGCCTAGCCTGCCAATTAAGGATGTACGGTAGAACAGTTTTTGACAAAAATTTTTAGAGTTTCATTTGTCCATCTATGTACTTACAGAAGTAAACATTAAGAGTATTTATTCTAAATGTTGAATATGCTACTTTAGATTTATTTATTTAAATGTTTACTTAGTAAGACGGATGAAGCCATAAATCCAACCGTGGGATTTTTTTTTAAAGGAGAAAAATAATTAGTGCATAATTTTTCACATTTATTTTCCAAAACCCAAGGAATTCTCTTCAAACAAGGATAAATGAATTTTCTGCATGAGAAACTTTCCAGCAAGAAACTAGATAGGAGACCTTCCAGCTATGAACAATAAAAGCCTACATAACAAACCACACCTTGCACTCTTAGTAAGAAATACAACCTTCTTTTCAGGATACAGCATCTAGCAAACACAGATGGAAAAAAAAAATATATCCTTCAAGCAATTACATGGAAGAGAACCATGAATAAATATTGTAGCCTTGTGTCACTTTTAAACATATCTTATGGACAATCTGAAACACTATATAAGATAGGATATTATATATCTTAATTCCCTACTATCCATCTTAACCTAAAGGCTTAAACAAATGAAAATAATCAATTACATTAAAATTAGATATTTAAAGATATTTACTTACTAGAAAAGCTCAAAGCTCAGTGACAGAAGCAGGAGAGAGAGACAGAGACAAAGATCGAGAGCGATCGAGAGAGAGAGAGAGAGAGAGAGAGAATGTGGTCAGTACGAAGCAAGGAGTTGGGTATCATGTGGGTGCCAGGAAATCAATTACTTGAAACATCTTCTACTTTTTCAGGCACATAACAGGGAACTGAATCAAAAATGAAGCCGCAGGAATTCAAATCTGTACTCTGATTAGGGATGAACAGAATCAGCTTAACTAGCAGCTCTACCACATCAGCCCAAATAATTCAACAACTTACATGATTCTGTCCTTTCCCTTAAAAAAACAAAGATTTTAAGTAGAAACTTTCAGCTAGGAATTGCAATTTTTACAATATGTATTTTTTTTACACTACACACAACATTTTTTTTTATTTTGTTATTATTGTTGTTGCTTGTTTGTTTCTTTTTGTTTTTAGGGGCTCAGGGTTGTGACATACTGGATTACATCATCAGCTGCAGTATCAACATCCTCTATGGGACCAGTTCCAGCTCTAGCTGTTCTACTTTCAATCTAATGTTCCTGTGACATCAGATGCCCTGTGTACCATGTGGGAAATGCAGAAGAACTCTTGACTCAGGCCCAGCCACTGTGGCCCTGTGGTGAATGACCCAGGATATGGCAGCTGTCTCTCCCTTGCTGTCTGTGTAATGTAACTGCCTTTCAAATGCATAACGTGTTCAAAAACATTTGACTATTTAATTACTAGATTAGTGTTTTCACTCACAGTACATTAACATGAGTACATGTCATGTATGACTCAGGAAGCACATATCTACCATTCTTTATATGTTCTCAAGATGTAATCTACACTAATATAAACACCAGAAACTTTATAACCCTTGCCTATATTTTATTTACATCTGAGATGAACAAGATAGCCACACAAATTGTGAATATTTGTTGTGTGCTTGGAAATTTCCATATTGAGAGATGGGCTGTGGTGAGTAGTTCCTTTCTGTTGGACCAGTCAACCTCTAGGTGTTTTAAACACAGAATGGTACAAATAATAATTCTATTTTAATTTTTTTCTAGAGATTAGTATGGTGGCTTATCAAACCCTGCCTCTCTCTGTGGCACAAGCCTCCTGTTTGAATATTGACTCAAGTCCCAGTTGTTCCACTTCTGATCCAAATCCCTACAATGACCTCAGGAAGCATTGGAGAACTCCTCAGTTCCTTGGGCTCCAAGTATCCACATTTAAGACCCCAAAACATCTCCTGCCTGCCAGATTCGAATCTGCTCAAGTTAGGCCTAGCCCAACTCTGGCCACAGTGACCACTTGTGGAGCAGACCTGCAGATGCAAAATCTTTTCCTCTCTCCCTCTCTTCTTCTCTACTTCTGTCCAATCAGGATGAATATACTGAAATTAGAGAAAAATAACTGTAAATAAGATATCATCACTTAATAATAACTTGATTTGAAATTGAAATCATGGTCTCATGACTAGGTAATTTTTCGGTATCTAATAGTTCAGTAGGTATTCACATATGTTTAAGAACACAAATAAGTAAAATTTACACATAATTAATTATGTACATTGTCCTTGAAAATATTTGTGAATGCTTCTGATGTTTTTGCTATGCTTAATTGCCTTGAAGTAATGTTTTGAGATGATTTTTGATTTTGCTCATCAAATCAATTTAGTCTTTATATAAGACATAAGTATGATTAGGTATTTTATGCTTCAATCAAGATATTGTATGTGATTATCAGCTGCTATATGTTCAGTGACATGTAAAAAAAAACATGACTTTTAATGATTTGTTTTCATTTAATTAAAGAGTCAAAGAGAGAGAGAAAAAAGCAAAGATTCCCTCATGTACTGGTTCATTCCCCCAAGGACCGCAACAGCTGGAAACTGGATACTCTGAAGCCAGAAGCCAGAAGCTTCATCCTGCTCTCCCCTTTGGGCACAGGAGCCTCAGCGTTTAGGCTGTCCTCAGCTACTTCTCCAGGGAACTGGACCTGCTAGCAGCCAGCTCTTGTGGAATGCTGGTGTCAACAGGCAATGTCTTTATCAGTTATGTCACTCCGTCGGTCCCTCATTCAGTGTGTTCGAGCTGTTAATCTGTGATCTTAAAGGACCAAAAATTGTATACATTTAATCAGAGGAAATGGTAAGGAGAGTAAAACTAATCCTAAGAAAATGCAGAGTGAAATATTCACACTACCACATTAAAGAGATCACTTAATGTGCTAAGAATTTGGACTGGATTCTGGAAGAGTAAGAGAGCTTCAAGCGGCAGTAGTTAACCTTCAATAGAACATGTGTTTGTAGCTTTGGTGTGCTTGTAGAAGTGAATGTGATGACGCCAAAATAAACTTTCCTACTCAACATGAAATACTCTAGGAAGAGTTATTCATCTTATCCTGTAACACTGAAAGTCCAGGAATGACATTGTAAAAGAAAAAGAAACAAAAAGAGCCAACATAGATATCATTTCCACTGTACTCTTCTGAATTTAATTATACCAGTGCACACTGAAATGTTTTGTGTTCTCCAAACCCAGAAACAACCTGACATACAATTGTTACCAAATCACATTCTTTAGGGAAATTTTTATTCAGTTTCACCTAAATTGTTTTGGTTTGCAATTGTTATTTAAAATATAAAACATAATAATTTTTATGTCCACTAAATCTCAGTAGGCAGAGGTGAGCTGTAACAGTAAAACACTGATTTCAGCTTGGGAAAATCAATAATAGTTGGGTTTTCATTTCAGCTCTGAGTTTCAGTTGCCATATGACATAGTTTAAATCACTTGAATGTTTTAAATTTTTTTCTCAAAAATCAATTTGGGGGCCCGGCGCGGTGGCGCAGTGGTTAAGGTCCTCACCTTGCACGCCCGGCCTCCCATATGGGCCCCGGTTCTATCCTGGCAGCCCCACTTCCCTTCCAGCTCCCTGCCTGTGGCCCGGGAAAGCAGTCGAGGACAGCCCAAAGCTTTGTGACCCTGAACCCGCGTGGGAGACCTGGAAGAGGCTCCTGAGTTCGGATCGGCATAGCATCGACCGTTGCGCTCACTTGGGGAGTGAATCATCGGACGGAAGATCTTCCTCTCTGTCTCTCCTCTCTGTATATCCGCCTTTCCAATAAAAATAAAATAAATCTTAAAAAAAAATCAATTTGATAAAATATATCACAGATGTGGATAAAAATTAAATTTGACGACATATATCATGTATTTGAAACAAAATACTGTTTTCATTGTCATAATTCACAAGCCTGCAAATATTTCTCATTTGGAAAGTACTTTGACTATTTTAAATATTCATTTACTTATTTATCTGAAAGGTAGAATGATAGAAAGAGAGAAACATAGACACAGATAAAGGGAAAGAGACAGAAGGAGATAGAGAGAGGGAGAGGTTTCATTCATTCATTCCCCAATGCCTGCAACGACCGCAAGTGAATGAGAGAGAAGACATCAGGAGTCAGAATGCCATCTGGTCTCCAACAGGAAAGGACCCCAGGACTTGGAGCATCATTCGTTGTCTTCCCAGATGCATTACTAGACACCTGGAGCAGAAGCAGAGTTGCCGGAACTACAACCAGGCAGGTAAATATGGGAGGCATGTGTCCCATGAATCTGTTTGTCCAGATTCATCATGAAGCCTTTGCCACAGTCAGTATTTCATATGGTGCAAATTAAGGGTCTTATCTGAAAACAAAATGAAACAAAAGCAACAGATAATTTTAAATCATGTAAGAACAGGGATCATGTTTTAAATGATAAACATTAATTCACATTATGAAAGTATGACCAATGTTGAAACAGTTACATAAGACCAAGTGTAGTCAGTGTCAGAACCTTATGGAAACATTGTTTGCTGCATCCTGATTTACAGGATCACGTGTATGTAGATAGAAATGCTTACAATTAACATCTTTGCAAAACTTCGTGCTTCTTGTTGTTTTAGTTCTTGAACGATGCTTAAAGCATAATCATGCATCATTGTTTTCTTGTTGAGTTTAATACCATATACAAGGTTGGTTCATTTCAATATTAAAAATTAAAATAAAAATGGTAAATTTTCCCTAAGTTCTTTGAAAGCGTATCAAACTTGCAAATATTTTAATTAAATTAAGAAAAAAATAAGCAGTAGTTAAGTGACACGTTAATGGTGTCTTAAAGAGTCACCTGTTTTATACCAGAGCATTTGTTGAGAGTGCTTATGATTTGTGAAAAATCCAAGGTTATATATTTTAGATAACTTGAACATAAAAAGAATCTCAAAACTACAGCTTTAGACATTTAACAAAGAAAAAAAACATGAAGGTGCTTTGGAGTAATTCATCAGTCACCTGTATAAAGAAAACAAATGATATGTGGTTTGGTGGATTAATTCCTGGAATTTGATACAAGATAGAACACATACAAATGATATGTGATTGTTCAGGTCACAAACATTTTCAAAAAATTACAATGAAATGAATCTATAATTATAGCTAAAAATTGCATTAGACAAAAATTGCAGAAAAATAAATAAGTTCTTCGTAAAATTAATTTATGTTCATATATCAGAATACAGATATTGAAGAAGCTGTACTTGAATATACTCATAAGTTTCCTTAACTTGCCACCCACAATTGCCTAATGACTCAGTGTGTGAAGAGTTAAGGCATGGACTGTCAGTCCTGCAGAGTCCCCGGAGCCTACCGCTGCTTCTGTCCAACAGCAGAATGTAACGGCACTGACCCCTAGCCCAGGAAACTATTCACATTTGCTATTGAAACACAAGTTTACTGAATGAATATTGTGCCAGCATTAGTACAGAAAAGAAAAATGTCTAATCGTTGTAATTAAAGAACATCTCTCTCTATATATATATTACAATATCAACACTTAACATGACAGATTATTAAATTTAGTTTAATTTTCAAATTTTCCTCTATGTAGAACATGACTGTATTTTGAACTTTGTACTTCTGTCAAATAACATTAAGTTCTAGTTTACTGATACAATGAAAATACAAAAAGCAAAACTGCTCTACATTTGGCTACAAAAGAAAAAAAACAGAAAGCTGGCTGTGCTGCACATGAATATCTTACTTTCTAAAAAGATGCATGCCTGGAAATGTAAATGTAAGGTTGGTGTTAATCCATGTCCCTTTGAATCCAGGCTGCCTTCCCAGGTCAAGAACCGGAAGGTTTAACCTGTGATGCAGGTCAAGAACCAGACCGTTGTCAACTGGTGGAACATAGGCAGATGCTGCAGATCCACAGCTGGTTTTATGTTTGAGTTGTGCTTCAGTATACAGTAGATCACTAAGCCTATCAAATTTCAATAGTTTTAATGTTGTATTGTCTTTTTCGTCAACTAAGCTAAATATTTCTCTCCTTACCGCTCAACTGAAATCCGCTCCATTCTGCTGCAACGCTACAAACTTTATTACATACATGACTTTCAGAGAGAAATATTGCATTGCAAAAAATATATGATTTGTTCCCAATGAAGATGTAAGAGGATTTATAGCTAACAAAGGTCATAGGAGACAAATTTAGGATGTGTCTTTTAATTATCCTGAAAAGACAAGTCATTGTTTCTGTAATGTCAAAGCAATAGACATTTTTAAACTTACATTATATTTTGCACAAAATTGGAAGAATATTTGTTTGCTCCTAGAAGAATGGTAAGATGTTTGCATATATACCAAGAAAAATTCTATATTTAGTTATATTTATGAAAAATCTCAAAAAAATTACTCATAAAAATGAATGCATTGCATAGCTCACTTAAACCTTTTGTTGGACGTATAATTTAAAATTTGTCATTAAATAGCCTCCGTTTAACTACATGATTATTGTAATAAATTCAAAAATTGATTCTCAAGAATTATATTAATGATATTGATGGTGATTCTGTGATGTTAAAAATGACAACACATATATTGAGGATTTTAAGTAGTAAGTAATATATCACATATTTGTAATCTTTCTCATGTAAATCACTAGAATGTTTGCACAGTGGTTATTATTATAAACGTGCTTGATGTTGATGACAAAGGCTTAAAGCTGCTAAGCACACTTGTAGAAACTTACAAACTGCTGGATTTTGGAGTGAGTTTTGAGTATGATCCTGACCCAAAATGCTCATGATAATGTGAAGAAAAAAAAGAATTTACAAGGCTTTTTTTTTTATTAGAAAGTCAGATATATAAAGAGGAGGAGAGACAGGAAGATCTTCCATCTGATGATTCACTCCCCAAGTGACCACAAACGCTGGAGCTGCATTGATCCAAAGCCAGGAGCCGGCAGTTTCTTTCTGATCTCCCACATGGGTTCAGGTCCCAAGGCTTTGGGCTGTCTTTGCTTTCCCAGACTACAAGCAGGAAGCTGGATGGGAAGCAGGTCTGTCAGAATGAGAACAAGTAATCATATGGGATCCCGGGCATACAAGGTGAGAACTTAAGCCGCAAGGCTACTGCGCTGGGTCCCACATGACATATTTTCTGAAAGCAGATCACAACATATTGACAGTTCATGAATTCAGTTAAGATCATAACCAACATTGATTAAGAATAATAAATTACAAATATCAAACCATGTCCTAATGTTAAGAATCTAATACTTTATTAATTAATTTTATTTCAGTCATATTCCAACTGTGAATAGGAAACATTACTATAGCTAAAACTTTTAAAATCTAAGTAGAGCAATTGTGTAAAATATATAGTTATCAAATAACAATTTACTAAGTAGTATACAGTAGAAAAAAGTCAAATTTTAAGTGTTAGAAGAGTTCATGAAGGCTGTGATGTTTGAGCATTAAAAATTTAGCATTCTTGAGAGGACAGAACAAGCCATTGATCTGTGTGCAGTTGAATAAAACGAATCCCATTGCTCATTGATCACAAAAGTCTGTTTGTTCACTTTATGTACAGTAAGAGTTTTTAATCTCAGGCTTGCTCAATAGTGATGGTCCTTTACAAGCTCCAGCTAATTAATTACAGCAGCGATAAAGCACAAAAGGCAGGTTTGATAAGCCATTAGTGAGGGCCACTGTGCACTGTTTGTTCAAAGCAAGCGCATTTTGTCTTACAGCCCTTTCCCTGGTTTTTCTCATTCTGAAGGAACAGAATGCTAACACCAAGAGTTACTGTTCTTCATGCCACATGAGGTAGCTTGAAATACACATGAAGAGTTATGTTTTAATATTTATGGTGAGAATTGATCTAAACATAGCAGGAGTTTTGGGCAGGTGTGCATGTACCTATGGATGCTGTCAGAAAGTATTGTCATATATGTAACTTCTACCTTGAATTTTTAGCAATTTCTTTTGTCAAGTCTGATTGCAAGAAGCAGGTTCAGGTTATGCTATCGAATCTGTGACGCAAGCACCATGTTTGTCTTTGTTGTTAATGTCTTTCTGATAGACTGTGAAGTAGCATTTAAAAGCAGGGTTCACACTCAATAGAAAACTTTGCAAATTAAAAAAAAAAACAAATAAGTCAAACTCATTCTGAGATTTTACACTTCAATCATGAAAGTGAGCAAAGATTTGATTATTTCCAGGACTATTACTTTCAGCACATGAGAAGACTTCAACAGCTACATGGAAAAATAGCACTGAAAGGTACATTTCAGAGCAAAGAATTGTGAAAGCTATACATATTTTTTTTTCTTGTCCAGTACTTTTTCCATGAGATTTCTAAGATCTCTCCTAAAGCACATGCCAAGTTTTAGGAGTTGATCTATTTTTTGCCACAATTATTGTGATGTTGTTAAAATATGAAACACAACTGGGGAAAATCACAAGTAATCTCTCCCATATTTTTGCTGTATCCTGAGAAATATGAGTTATGTAAATATTTCCAGAGTTAACTAAATATTTCCACCTTGTGCTATTTTAAACTATAGGACGCCATAAGGAGAATTATACATGGCTACGACAGGCATAAAATGTAGTTATACTTTAAGAATATTGATTTTAATTAAAGTTTTTTGAAGATGGATGAAATGATTGATAATACTCTAAATATTGGGCAAATTGTGAGAATTAGAGTTTCTTGGTGAGTTTTATCAAAGATGTAGCCATAATATTTTAATGGAGCATTATAATTATGGAACAAGAGCAATAAACTCCTTATTAAAATTTTCTGGAACAATGACCAGCCTTCCTGAATCAAATGCACACTTGGTCTTTTAAAAATACTCCTGCTTTATTTTTTATTCAAGATTGCTAAAACTGTTTAGGACATTTTCTGGATTCTGCAAATATTATGTTTTTTTTTTTCTAGTTTGATAACAAATGTCATTGGGACTTTCGTAAGGATTGCTTCATTTTGGAGAGTATGTATATTTTAAAAATACTCATTCCTTTAATCTACGATTACTACATTATTTCTTTTGTATACTATTTAATTTCCATTCTCAGTAATTCTATTGTTATTCTAGAAATATTTTACCTAATTAAATTTATTCCCTGATAATTTATGTTTTAGAATTATTGACATGGGATTACATTGTTAATTTCCTTTTTGGGTGATTCACCATTGTTGTATACCATTGCCACTGGGTTTTTATATGTTGACTTTTTCTTAAGCAAATTTACTCTATCATGTTTGTTCATTTTCAGTCTTTCTTCATTTTTTCACTTATTTTAAATGAGGAGAGAAAGAGAGAGAGTCCATGTGTTGCTTTGCTGCTGTGGTCCAAACATGAGAGCTACCAGTTTTTGCCTCTCTGGACACATTAGCAGAAAATAGGTGAGAGACACTACTGCCAGGTTTCAGTCTAACACTCTGATATGGGCTGTGGGCATTACAATCAGCATTCTAACATACTACAGAAGCATGCCCACACCATTAGAGCTTCTTGGTAAAGTCTTGCAGATTTTCTATTTATAAGGGCGTATCATTTGCAATCACTGAAAATATGACTCCTTCCTTGATGATATGAATGCTTTTATTTATTTTTTCTTTTGCCTTACTGCTTTTGATAGAGCCTTTAGTGCTAGATTGTGAACAAAATAAGTTTTCTTCTCTTAGTGCAGATCTTAGGAAAGAAAGTGTTCAGTTTTATCTCACTCACTATGATGTTAACACTTGGTTTGCTACGTATTACTTCAAATCCCTTCTATTGATAATTTGGTCAGATTTTTTGTCATGAAAGGATGTTGAATTTTATTAAACATATTTTCTGTATTTGCTGAAATAATCATATAATTTGTCCTTCAATTTTTGGATGTAGCGTACCACATTTGTTGATTTGGAAGTTGAGCCAGGCTTGAATCTCATGGATGAGTTTAAAAGATCTTTATAGTGAGCAGCTGAATTCGATTTTGCGATGTCTTGTTGAGAGTTTTCACTTCTGTATTTATGCACAATAATGGAGCCCATATTTCTTTTTGTCTGTTTTGGTATCAAGGTGATATTTATCTCATAGAAGAAATTTAGAAAATTTTCCTCCCCTTTGAAATAATTTAAGAATAACCACATTTTTTAAAATATTTGATGGAATTCAGCAGCAAAGCCATATCCTCCAAGGGTTTCCTCTGATAGGACTTTTTTTTTCTGATTTGGTCTCACTATTTATTATTGATTTGCATAGGTCTGGGATTTTATGATAATTCAATTTTAGACACATCCTCAAAGAATTTGTACAACATTTCCAAATGATCAAATATAGGATAATGTATTTCCTTAACTAGCTTCTAATAATTCTTTCATTTCTATTGTGTCCTCCTATTATTTCTACTTTTATATCTCACTCGATGTACTTGAATCCCCTTTCATCAGGATTATTTATAAAAGAGTTTGCATTTTCATTGAAGCAGATTTTTTGTTTCACTTTTTAAACAGTCTTAAATGTGAAAGCATTTAATTACTAATGATATGTATTTCTTACTTTAGCCATGAAATAAGTGCTGTTAAATTTGGGGATTGTTTTTGTTATTGTAGATTCACCTCAACAAGGCATATTTTCTTAGCAAAGCATCTGTTATCACTACTTTTACAAATTCCTTTTGTACACTTTTAAAGGTACATTAATACTTCTAATTTTCCATAAGCTCATTTAACATCAAACCAAGCTGAAAATTTGAGACCTTAAATTGGTTTTTATTTTTTATAGAGCTGAACTACATATTCTTGTAATCTGTACAGATGATGACAGACTTTTCAAAAGACTAGCTTTTGTAGAATTGAAATTATCCACACGCAGGGCACAGGGCGATAAGTATCCGATACTGCTGTCCCTATGTTGACTGTATCACAAAGCAATAAATGATTCTTGTGACAGCCAAAAGACAGACTTAGGAGAGAAGCAGAAAAGACAGCAATTGATTGTCTTTTCCCAAGCAATCACAGAAAAATAGGAAAGAAAATAAGAGTGAAAGCTCAGTGACAGATGAGTGATGGTCAGAGTCATAAAATAAGTCATGAGTCACAGTAACTCAGAGTTAGAGTCTCTCAAACAGTCCAAGTCAACGTAATAAATTGAAGGAGGGTTCAAGAATTCCTCAGATCTGTTAGCACTGCAGTTCTCGCTCACAGCGGAAGTTCACCGAAGACCAAAACACAGCAACGGACGCCCAGGGATGCAGAGTATTTCTCTGCAGAAGTTTAATTAAAGACATTGGTACCGAAGGCCAACAAATAACACACCCATAATTTTTAAGAAATAGAGGAATATCAGCTAGGATTGCTAGGAAAACAACTTGGAACAACGAGTGTAAACCTGAATTGGTCGTATTTCCAGGCAGGAAACATAGGCGGTGACAAGGTAATCAATTAGTTACTGGGTTTAATTTTTGTACTTCTTAAATGACTGAAAGGGAAACTGATGTGGGTTTGGCTAAGGAAGTGCTGAAATCGACAACTGAATTTAAAAAAAAAATTAGTTCATCAAGAAAGCAGCCTTCATTTGATTTTATTAGTGAAGATTCATTCAGAATCACAGCATCTTGCTTTACATACTGGGCTCAGTTGTCATGAAATGCAGTAGTCAGGATTGTATTCTGAGAAAGTGTACTTTTTGTTATAGTTTGAATACACTTTGATTTGGGCAAAATTAATCATTTGTTAAATTTGTCTCATAAAAAACACTGAATTCCAGGACGCTTATTATCTTAAAATTCAACTTTCTTTAAAAAAATATAGAAAGAAAATTCACCAAGTTTTTGTGAAGATATATGGCTAACATCAGTTAAAAATAAATGTTGTTTTTCCTTGCCATTAAGGGATATAAATTTTTACATGCTCAAAAAGGATAACAGTTACATCATGATGATCTTCTTTGCATATTGTTAAGAAAGCTCTCTTCATCTTGAGAAAAACATGATATTGGATACTTATCAACAAATCGCATTTAAATTGTGAAGACAGAGAGAAGTTTATCAAGAAACAGCTGAATCTGGCTGAGATGACTCTGAGGCATCTGAGCTGCTTTTCAAAAAGTTCCATTAGCCAGACTTCATGCAACAAGAGTGAGAGGACAATCATGTATTCATAGGCAAGAGTACATACATTTAAGATAATGAAACTGGTCTGCCTGGAGTAGCTTAGCTAGCAGATTGTCACAGCGTGCTTCCTCATTAGGGTGTTTCCTTGAAGCTTAAAATTGTTATCATAAACAAGGCAGAAATACCCAGGTGATCGTGACTTAGGCACAGGTATTCATCTTGGAGCTAAATTGTTCTTTGAAGAATGATGTGGTCCATAGAAAATTCTGATACTTTGGTGTACTCAGTTGCAATGAATTTTACAACAAACTTTAAATGAGCAGTTTGCTCTAGCTTACCTAAGCTGAATCTTGATGAGACTGCTTTTTCTTTTCTTAAGAGTAGATATTTGAATAAATGGTCCGCATAAGAGATTTTACAATTATGCTGAAAATTGATCTTACATTAACTCAATGCAACGTCTGGTTTTGTAAACAAGGGGTATTTCTTATCATGATCAAATTCCATGTTTAACCACAGACTCCAGAATCCTTATGCTTAATATTTCAGCTTATTTGTGTGACTTTAAAAGAGATGAAGGTCAAATAGTGTTTGAAGTGTTGTACCTTAGTCTTAGCACACTTAACAGATCAAATTAAATCTGAAGAAACTTTTATAGCTAGTATAATTTTAGACCATTCACTCCCATTAATCCTTTGGTGACACTGGTGCACAGACTCTACCACTGTCATTTGCCATCTCCATGGATCTGACATTTGATCTCTTCCAAACTCCTTGTCTTTCCCTTCTCTTTCTCCTCCTTTCATTTCTTTCCGTGTGTTCAAAAAGAAACTGATCTGAGAAAGTGAGCACCAAGATTGTAAGGATGTGTTGGTTCTGTATATCATCACCAGCAAGGCATACATACAGTCAACAATATCTGGCATAGAGAAGTAAATATTTGTTATACTAATGGATAATTGAATCATTTGATTAAAAAAAAAAAGATTTGATTATTCTTATTGGAGAGGCAGATCTGATTTACAGAGGAGACACAGGGAGAAAGGCCTCCTATCCCCTGTTTCATTCCCCAAGCGGCAGCAATGGACAGAGCCAAGCAGATCTGAAGCCAGGAGCTAGGAGCCTCCGTTAACCACATTGGCAAAGGACCCCAAGGGTTTTAATCATTCTTTAATTCGTTCCCAGAGCATAAAAAGGGAGCTGAGTGCAAGTGGAGCAGCTGGGACACAAACCGGTGCCCATAGAGGTTCCTGGTGCTTGGAGTATGAGGATTTGAGTCACAGAGCCATCCCTCCCGGCCACGATTGGACTTTTCATGATATGACCAACTGAATCTACAAGGAGATGTGAATTGAATTGAAAAGAAAAGATTGTCGATGATGTTATCAGAATAAGGCACAGATCGAAAGCCTCACGATACAAGGTGAAACATCTGAAATCTCAATGTTCAGATGAAAAAAAAAATGTGGTATCAAAGAAAAATCACTCAATTATATTAAAATTAATCACCAAAGAAAGGAGAACACCGCGGCAGATTTGTCAGTGAAGCAGAACTTGCAACGCTGGCATCGCTCGCTAGAGATGCAGATCCTCTGGTAGCCACGGTGCCTCTGCACAGGCTTCCTGCTCCTGCGTCCTGGGAGAGAGCCGATGGCGGCTCACGTGCTTGGGCTCCCGATGCCCACCACGGAGACACACGGAGACACACGGAGACACACGGAGACACCTTCCCTTCTGTGCCAGCCTGGCCAGATTGTGAGCGACACTTGGAGAGCAAACAAGAAGTTAGAAAAACATTTTTTCTCTCTTCCTGAGACTCTCCGCTCCTTCCAAGTAGGTTGAAAACAAATAATATATGTAAAAAGAGATGATCCAAAGAAGGAAATAAAATTTTATGCAGCAAAATAGAAACCTTATATTTATTGCTTACTCAAATTTTGTGATTTTCACATATCTGTTGAATATGGAATTCAGTACTGAGTAAGGGATTTAAAAAAGTCCTATACAAACCTACACACACACACACACACACACACACACACACACACACACACACACACACACATATCATGGAGAGATTTATAAACTAAATGCTAAAACTAAAGGGTTTTTATCTACAGAGTATGGCTGTGGATTCTGGCTAGACTTGTGACTACTTGGGTGATAAGCTGAGCTTAGACCTGTCTAACATTGAGTATTTACTGCTCATTGAAGAACAATAGGCTCTGATAAGACTGACTGTGAATGTCTAGCTACTCTAGACTGCTTTAAATTTTCTGTCAAGATAGGCTGCAAATGGAAAGAATGAAAAAAAAAAAAAAGAACCCTTTTAGAATATGTTACAGGATCTAAATTTTGAGTTGTACTAGACCATCCATGAAAAGCAGCATATTTCTAATCTGTAAGTAGTAGTTTCATCCCAAAGGAGCAGTACCAAAGTAAATATGGCACTGGGGACATTTAAGTAGTGGAGAGTTCTTTTCTTCAGTATACTAAAAAACAAAAACAAAAACAAAAACCAGAATTTGTGTTTGTATGAACCCAACTAAAACACAGGCTGTTCATTTTGTTCTATTTAATCAGTTTTTGTTTTTTCTGAAAACTTTTTAAAAATTTTGTTACCATGAGACATGTTTTTAACCGGGTAGAGTGCAACATTTAAACAATATACCCAGAATAAGTCAATCAATACAGACAATTCAAAGCAAATTTTAGATTGTTTATTTAGTTAGTTGAAAGACGGAATTACAGAAAGAGAGGGAGAGCTAGAGAGGCAGATTCACGGATTCAGTCCACAAACGGCTGTAAGTCAGGACAGGGCCAGGTCAAAGCCAGGAGCTTGGAACTTCATGGAGGGCTCCTGTCTGGTTGTTAGTAAGCAGCTGGATAAATGGAACAGCTGCTGTTTTAAACTAGTGCTCTGTTATGGATGCTGGTATCACAAATGCAGGATTATCCACTGTACAACAGCACTTATCTCAAATAGCTTTTAAATAAGTCAGTTGAAGGGCTGGTGTTAAGGTGAAGCAAGCTAAAAATCCACTTCCTGTACAGGCATTCAGTATTTGGTTACTGGATTGTGTCTCTGGATCACTTTTTCCTTCAGCATCTTGGCACTGGGGGACTTGATGTTCATATGGGACATCCGATGGAGTTGCAATCTCCTGACTTCCTCCTGGCTCAGCCTCATCCGCTCTGGTCATTCAAGGACCTTATCAGTGGATGGAACACTTCTACCTGTCTCTCCCTCTCTCTTTCTTTCATGTTGCTTTTCAACTAAATCAATAAAACCATACAAAAAAAATTAGTTGATGAGACTATTGGCGATTTGCATTTGCTCATTGATTGCACGCAAAGATTAATATTTCATGACAGGAAGTAGTTTTAGAGCTTGGATTAACACACCTCCGCTAACATTAGACTCCAGTACTCTCACTGAAACCGAAGAATGCAGTCATTAACTAAATCACCACAATTCAAAGGGGGCAGCTAATAGTTCTTATGAGAGTGTTCCAGACACAGAAATTTGGCCCAATATTCAAGTCATTATATAATTCAACTGCATCTCATAGACTGAGTACATGGTTTGAGTTCCAGCTACTCCATAAGCAATCAGCTTTTTACTAATAGACACCTTGGGAGGCAGCAAATGATGTCTCAAATAATTGGATTTCTGACATCAATGCAGTTGGTTTCTGGGAATGAATTCTAGGCTCCAGATTTCAGTCCAGCAAACTCTGGTTTTCGTAGGAGTTGAAAGAGTGAGTTAGGGAATGGAGCTTCTATCTCCATCTGTCTCTATCTTAAAAAAAAAAAAATTTAACTTAAAAATTAAAAGACAAAACATTTCTGTGTTATTCATCAACCACAAGCTGATATAATATGTACATTCACAAGCAGTAGAAAATAAATTTACAAGTGCAAATGTCCTAATATGAGTTCTGTAGGAAAAAGGAGAGAAACCTATAACCAGGGAAAATATGTATAATTTTGTGGCAATCTGAAGGGAATGAATACTAGAGCCCTCATGGCCAGGAAAATAATTCAAAGTATCATTACATCATCCTTAAAGACAAAATAATCCTGCAAGGCAAGCAAGCTACAATGATTCGTTCTTCTTTAATTTGGAACTAAGAACCATAAGCTATGAATATATTATTTTGTTTGTTATAAAATAATAAAATCTGAATTTTAAAAATTTGGAAATCTTATTTTTTTATTTTTTCCATATGACAAACATTTTAATAATTCCCTGCTGCAAGAAGTTAATGAATAAATAGCAGTGATGATGGTCCCAGATCATTAGTGGGGGTGGTAGGGGTTTATGTTAGGATACAAAAAGGCTTCAATATGTGTGTGTGTGTGTGTGTGTGTGTGTGTGTGTGTGTATTCGTCTTCCCTGTAAGGATTTTACTTAAACAAGGGGATATAATAATCTTTACAGTTCCTTTCATGAAAGTCATTGTAATGATTTCATTTGAAACCTCTTGAATTCACATATACCCATACTTTCTTGATGTATGGCTAGAATTCCACAAGGTGGCTCTGAATCTCACTGTGGGAGCTGATAGAAATTCCAGTCTCTTCCAATCTTTATGAAAGTTTGTCATTTGTGCTTGCCATTTATTTCTCACAAGAGGATAAAGTCAACTTTTTCTAATCAGGTTAAAGACATCATTTGAAAATTGCATTACTTTTTAATGTGCCTGAGTTTTAGCACCTTGAATTAGTAAAGTGTGTCAATTACTGAATTAACCTGATAATATCTGAAAGTAATAACTAAAAACTTCATAGTGCTTGCTATCTCTTATAATCACTCATTCATTCTTCACAAAACACCAAGGACATTGTAATTATAATTGTTCTTTTAAAAATAAGGAAACTGAATCACACTGTATTGAATCATTTGCATATTATCATAAGGTAGATCCAACACAACTGAATTTTGTTTTCAAGCTTTCTGAATTAGATCAATAGTCAAAAGTACGTGGGGTGTTACTAATCTCAGAAAGTGTAGCTTACAATGGCACAATAATGAAATTATGCTTTGGGCGTTATTATGAATGCATGACATATTTGAATAGCTAATTACATCAGAATATAATGAATTTTATAATATTTAATGAATTATGAGAGATGATAAAAAAGACTTAAGAAAATGAAAATTATGGACATTTAATAATTATTTGCATTGTTTCATCATTAACCTGCATATACTACATAGTAGTATTATGCAATTAAATATATTATAAATACTGTTTTAAATGCAGTTATACAAAATTTCATGAAATTCACATATTTTCTTAATTTTACATGTCCTCTTTTTACTGATATAGTTTTGTGAAAGACATCAACATTTTATAAACAATGAAATAGAACTCCTTGTTACTATTTCACACTCAAAATCTCCATTTCAAGATAACAGTGTTTCATTGACAGGTGCATTGAAGTGAAGGTGGCTGTTTGGAGTGTTTATGATGATCCTGAGACATCAGTATTCCAAAGTGTGGTGCTTCCTTTGGATCCCAGCTCCATACTCAAATCTAGCTTACTGACAACAGACAGCCGCACGGGAGAGAGCAGGCAACTCATCCATTACCTGGGGACCTGCTTCCCAGTAGAATGTCTGGCATCTGCTTCCATCTCCAAATGTCAACATTGAGTGTTGCTGGCACCTGAAAGTGAATGAGCAAATAGGAATTACTTTTTCTCTATTGGTTTCTTCCTCTTTTCCTGCCGGTGTACTTTAGACAAAAAAATAAACAAAGGCATGTACAAATCATAAAAGTTGAGATAGGCTAACTAGCTGTGGTAATTATGTCACTGTATGCGTATGAATAATATTAATATATAAAATTATATTTTGTCAATTATGATTCCATAATTTTGGAGAAAAGGAAAATAAATATTGATGGAATCAAAAAGGGCATATAAAAAGATAAAGCAATATTTTGGACGAATAGGCTTCAATTTAAAAACATAGAAATGCCTCATCATTGCATGAACACATATTTTTGGAAAATGCTTCCAATTTTATTTTTATAAGAAAGGACATGAATTTCTTTCAAAATATAATACTTCCTATATATTTTGAAAAATACAATCCTACCTAAAAACATTTTCTTTGTTATTAAAAGAAGAGAAAGACTTGAAATTTCTGATCCTTATATTTTTCATCAGATACCCGATGCTGGTATTAAATGTTCCAATATATGTGTGCGTGCATGTATAAAGATGGCATGTCATTGCTTTCTTTAAGGGCTTTTAGATTAATGGAAAAAACAACTAGAGTTGAACTTAAGGGTCAGAGTTTTTGGTGTCTTTCTTAACACTGCCTGAGGGATTTTTTCAGTGAAATAATTTCACATTCAATCACAGAATACTCTGGGGTGCATTTGTCATGGTCTTGACAGGTTAGATAAATTGTTGGTTAAAACCAGAGGTGAAGGTCAATAAGGACAGATCGGAGGTAGTTAAATTAAAGAAAAATGCAGTTGCATTTCTACTTGTTATGGAATGACTAGCTAAATTCAAATACAACAAAATGGCTACTAAGCTTATAGGATTTTTACTACACAGTGATAGACGAAACCAAAACGTTTTCTATATAGAAATTTTCTCAATGATGCTGAAGATGCGTTGTGATCTTCCTATGATATTTAGAGTTGATTGTACATGATTAATAAAGAGAATAAATAAAAGAGCACCATACACCAAGAATGAAAGTTACTTAGAAAACTGAATGATGAATTTAAAGCAATGACTATGTTAAAGGTCATCTTATGAATAAATTCATCATAGAGAAATATTCGTTTTTATATATGCTAATAACTTTTACAAAATTAAGAATCAAAGTGACTATTGCTGATACAATATTAAATATGCCTGTATCACCATGAAAATATTTTAGATTTTATTTATTTTTATTAGAAAGACAGATTAACAGAGAATAGCAGAGATAAAGTTCTTCCATCATCAGAACTTTATCCAGAGCTGTGGCCACGATAGCCAGAGCCGAGCTGATCTGAATCCAGCAGATGTGAGTCAAGAGGCAGGAGCTTCATCCAGGCCTCCCATGCAGGTATAGGGTCCCAGGACTTTGGGACATCCTCCACTGCCATCCCAGGCCATAAGCAGGGAGTTGGAGGGAAATTTCGTCAGTGCCCATGTGTGATGGCTGATGCTTGCAAGGCAGATTATCCAATCAAGCTATCACACTGGTCCCTTAATAATATATTTCTTGGAATATGTCATCATTATTAAGTGACGTAACTGTACAGTTATTTCTGTAGGCTTGTGGAAGGGAAGCACTAGAAATAGCTGTGAGAAGCTAACATCACTTTTGAAATATAAATCGTGGGATGGATGCAAATATTGGGAAATGAAAGCTTTCAAAAGAATTATCTAGAGCAATGATTTTAAAATAACTTGAACCACAGATGGAAGATCTCTCTCTGTGCTTCTCTCCCTGTAACCTATTTTTAAGGGACATATTTTAATTATTCAAGATACAAAGTTTGCTCTTTTTATTAACTATCAATTTGTTAAAGCCAGAAACAACTCATGAACCAGGCAAAGTTCAGATTGCTCTTCTGCAGTAAGTGTTTGTAGGACAAGCAGAAGACTAGTAGGCACATGTCAACTTTGGATATGACCTTGTAAATTGTTCCTAGTTATGGGTTAATTGGCAGTTTCTATCAGCTAATCATAAGTTTCATTTTATTGTTATATTAGATTTCATTTTGATTGTGATGGCTACCTAAGGACCTGGAGCTTTCTCAGGCAAGTTATCTCCAGTGACATTGCCTTAAAAATGGGAACAATGACTATACCAATATATTATCATCAAACTTCACAGTCATTTAATGACTTTGCTGTAACTTCACTGCAGATTAACCAATTTTATTTTATTGTGCATAATATTTTTAATTTATATTAATATAAAGAAAATAAATTTCACTGAATTCATAGGTGATCATTTTCCTCATTCCTTCTCACCTTTCTTCACTCTTCATTCCTTCATTTTGCTTTCATTTAATTTTTGCAAAAGCATATCATCAAACTGATTACATGACTCATCATAGTGATATGAAATGTGAGTTTACATATTCCCTCTTTACAGTTATCTTTTAGCTAAAAGAGCAGTGTCCAGATTTCAATATCAGTTCAGGTAGAAGTGTGTATAATTTAACTTAACCCTGTTGGAGGATATTTTAATAGAATTCCTCTTGATATTTGTGTTTTAGTTTATTGTTTTGTTTGGTGTCAAGCAGATTCTCTTGAACCCTAGGTGGGAGATCATATTAAAACAAACAAAAATACAGACTATGTTCTCCAGACTCAATGGCATAAAATAAATAATAAAAAAGTCTTGATTTTTCTCATATTTTTGAAGCTGACAAGTACAAGACCTGTGTTTTGTTTGTGTTTTTCTGAAATGCTTGTGCAGAAAACATGATGACATTAAATAGTGGAGCTCTTACTTGTTTGTTTATTTGTTTATTCAAAACTCAGACTTTGAAAGACAACTGGATTGGGAAAGGGAAGAATCTTTGATCTGCTAGTTCCCTCCCCAAATGATTACAATAGACGTGGCTGGCCCCCGCTGAAGCCAGGAGGCAGTAGCTTCATCCAGATCTCTCCCACATGAGTTGCAGAGGCTCAACCATTGCGACCTCTTGCTGCAGCACCCGCATGCACATTAGCATGTTGCTGTATCAGAAGTAGAATTCCCGTAACAGGAACAGACTCCATATGGGATTATGGTGTATCTTAATACACCACACCACAACACTGGTTCCGAGCTGGAACTTTTGAGAGGTAATTTGTAATAAGAGAGTTTGTCATAAAAAATTGGATTACTATCCTTTGCGTATGAAGGTTGAATGAGTTTGTTTGCCTTATGAGACACATATGGATGCAATGAGAAGATACCAATATTGAAAGAGAATAAGCTTATACTACAAAGCAAATCTGGTATGGCTGTTGTAATAGACTTTCTGAATTTGGTAACAGTGAATTTTGGTTCTTCATACTGTAAGCCAGTATGAGTTATTTTGTTATAATACTTACTATGACTCATTGAACAACCACTTTTTAAAATGAGTGAAAATGTAAATACATAGACCATGTGTCAACATTTTCTTGAGAGGTAATGCAGGGAAGAGGGTGATTAGAAAGAAAGCCCCAAAGCAGCATTGTCAATTCTCCCCTTAAGCATGAAGACAAACTAGTAGCCAAGGTTGGTGTGGTACGGTTGTTTGGGCTGCTGGTGTGATGCTGCCCTCTACACTGGAATGCTGGTTCAACTCCATGCCACGAGGCTTCAGATTCAACTTCTTGATGAAGTGCTTGAGAAGGCAGCAAGAGCTGGAAAAAGAATTGGGTCCCTGCTACTCATATAGGAGAAAAAAATGGAGTTTCTGCCCCTGGTCTTGGCCTGATATGTCTCTGACAGGTGGCTTATCTGAAGAGTGAATCAGTGGATGGAATCTCTTCCTTTCGCTCACTCTTACTTTTGCTTTACCTTTCAAATATATGTTTTTTCATTTAGAAAACTAAAACAAAAAGTTACCCTTGAGCAAATGGAATCCAAACATTAAAAGAATTAAAGGAATTGCAAACAAAAAAGAAAAAGAAAACAACAACAAAACAGAAGTAGAATTCAACATATTTTAAAATGAAAAAATCCATGAAAAATCCCCAAAATGTAATAAAGAAAAAATGTGGTTTTTCAAAACTATGAGAAATCTGGGGGCCAGTGTAATGGCTCAACAGGCTAATCCTCTACCTGCTAGTGCCAGTGTCACATATGTGTGACATTTTGTGTCCCGGGTGCTCTACTTCTGAACTAGATTTCTGCTTATGGCCTGGGAAAAGCCAGTCTTAAGACCCTGAACCTGTATGGGAGACTCAGAAGACACTCCTGACTCCTGGCCTCAGACTGGCTTAGCTCTAGCCACTGTGGCCCTTTGGGATGTGAATCATGTGTTTCTTTATCTCTGTTTCTCTCTCCTTAAACATGTCTTTTCAACAACAAAAACTATGGAAATAAATTTTTACAAAAACTACTGGAATTCATGCAATTCTAGTAACATCTCAAAAAAGAAAAAAAAGAGAAATACAGGCAACATAAGCATTATCAGTTTCCAGAATGAACACATAGAATCATAGATATTGCAGACAGCAAAGGATAAAATTTATTTGTAAACAAGTATGCACACACACACATTGAAGCTTGCATTTCATGTGTATATGAAATGATTCATTTCCTTTCAAAGCACAAACAACACATCATTAGGAAAGACATGATTTGAAAAGCCTGATAACACTTGAAAATGTAATGATGAAGCCTTCCTTGTATATAACTCCCCCGGCCCAGATGCTATCACTAGAAGATTCTACAATACATTTAAGGAAGAAGAAACATCAACTCACCAAACCCTCTTTCCAAAATGAAAGAGAGATAGCATTTTAAGTTAATTTTTGGCTTAAATTAGCTTTTCCCTGGTGTCAAACTATGCAAAAGAAAATAACCTAAATTCAAAAACCAAACATAACCCAGCAGCAGAGATGCCAAAATCCTTAAAATAGTAGCAAAAAAATTTTATGCTGTGAAAAATAATTATACAACATAGTAAATGAAAGTATTGAAAAATGCAAAGCTGTTTGAATAACTGAAAATCAATCAGTGTAATTCACTATGTTAACAGAAAAACATTCTTGATCATATGACTGAAGAAAAATTTCATAAAAATTGGACGGTTCATGATAAAATTTTCAGCCAAATAGAAAAAAGAAGCTATACAACATCTAGAGAAAATCTACAGCTCCATTATCCTTAGTAGTGAAAATGAAAGCTTTCTCTCATGATTGGGAAGATTATAATGAAATTTCTGATCTCAATACTCTTTTCTAAGATAGCACTAAAAATTCCAACCAGCACACAAAAATAAAAGGCAAAACAAAAAATAAAGAAATCAGTTCTGCAAAGAAAGATTTACCAATATTCTAATTGCAAATTTAATGATTATTTCCATAAAATCAAAAGAAATTTATAAAGGACTGCCAAATTGTATAAACTACCCTTTGCTGAAAGGATAAGAAATTTAAATAAATTACATCATTTAAAAACATTAACTGGTATACATTAATAAGGTCCACAACAGTGGAAAGAATGGAATATCAGATTAAGTATCTAGGCAAACCGAGTTCATGGACTGGAAAACATTACCAATTAATGATGTCAATTTTACAAATTTATGCACATTTATTTCTATTGAAAGCACAGTGGGTTCTTTTTGTAGTTTAGTGCAAACATTCTACAGTATATATGGAATGCTATAGAATCTACACTAGCCAAAGCATTTTTGAAAACTGGAAACAAAGTAGGATACATCTGTGAATTTCTAACTGATTTTTATTAAGGTCAATTTTTTCACTCTATCAATGTTAATGATTACAGAATCCGTTATGAAATGACTATGCTTGTTCCATAGCTAGTCATTAAATCACATTTGCTTCTTTCTTACAACATTTGTATATGTATTGATGATGGCATACTATTTTCATTAAGGCATGATCACTTTGCAGGTTGTGTATGTTTCTTTTGTCTGTGAATTACTTTTCATAATTTACTCAAGAATAATTATTCCCGTGACTAGATTGCTTGGCAATAAATTAAAGCAACCAGATTCACACAGGAGATATGGAAATGATAAAAAGAAAAAGCAGTTATACTGTAAAATATGAACTTGAACCTTGCTTTAGGTGATTTATATGAGAACACCGAATCTAATAAAAATTCAGATAAATCACACTGGAGAATATGCAAATGATTTTTCACTGAGAGTAATATTCAAGGATTAGAGATTTTATAAAATTTAGGAACGTGAACTATTAAAATTATAAAATCCAGAGGGATAAAATGTATGTATTTTTATGCATATAAACTGAAAACTATTCCATTTACTTCTGAACGAGAGGTATTATTTATTAACTCCAGTAGATTAGACAATACTTACATATAAAAATTACAAAATGCTTAATGAAGATAACCAGGTTAACTAACAGGCAGATTTGTTTTAGTGGTTATGAAGGCATGCATTTTAATGTGCATTTTAAATTCACATTCTGGTAAGAAATATTTCATGAAGTACAAGAATTCCAGTGTAAATTCAACATTTCTTAAGTTCATTTAACTCTTAAAAATTCAAGAAACAACAATGCTAACACATTGTGTTTGAAGACGACAACATCCATATACTCATTAAAATTGTTTTAATGAAACCATCTCAGGCAATTTCAAAATAACAGCTAATTGTCTCTGTAATTAATGTCCTTAATGAATCTAGTTAGTCTTTAATTTTCAATAATGAGTAACAAATTTTCAAACATTTGCTCATAATGAAAGTTATTCCCTTGAGCTTGTACTGTCCTGATGAAGAAACCAATGCTCTTTAATTCCTTCTCTAAGAAGACTAAGTAGCAAATACCTGTGGGAGACACACCTGCTATTATGAATCACTTGTTTTGACACAATCTTATTTCAACTCACTATTGTTTTCTAAATTTTCATTTGTAGTTTTTGTTAATATGAATAAGTATTTATGATAAGATATTACATTCAACATATTTAATTGAACACATTGGAATTCTGAAAACCTACCTAAGCAGAATATCAACAAAAACCTAGTTTGGAATCCATGTTGGATTCTAAATTTGAAGCCTAAATTTAAGTCTCTTATTTCATGTAGTTGAACAGTATTTCAAATTTATTCTGATATTACTTTTACAAAATATGAGCTTTCAAATGTTAATTCAATTCCAACAGGCTTGAGTTTTACCTCCTGATAGTGGACTGAATCAAGGACCTCGCATCCCTACTGTCAAGACTGCAGAGGACCGAGTCATGACATTTTCCGTTGAGAATCGTAAGACTGAACATGAAACAGAGGTTAATACTTCATAGGGAATTTGTAAACTACTCTTAAAGGATCCCCTATGAATTCTTCTGTGATTCTACATTTTTCCCAGCTTCCAAGATTGTGTTTTATATTCAGAAAAGCAATTACTATGGAAAAATAATTTGATAGATATTAGACGCTTACATTTCTTATGTCTGTTTTCACTGCCTGCTTCATCTGTTTCCTTTCCTGTATAACCCTCTCTACTTTTCTTTCTGTCTCAGTTTTACTCTCTCTAAAATTAACAAATAGCTTCTGGATTGATTAATCATTTTTATTAGAATCATTTAGGTAATGTGTAGGCTTAGATCTTTAAATTCCTTATACACTTAAACAATATTTTTTAAATAAATTGTGAATATTTTCACTCATTTACTAGGTTCAACATTATTGCAATATTCAGTTTTACAGTTAAATAATGAGAAATTTGATTGTCTTACCCAAACTTATGAATTGCATTGAGAGCTTCCCAATATTTTGATTTTGATCTTACTGGAGAGCTAAGACAATAGTGATGCTCCCATTCTCATTTCTAGACATTATTTTTTCTTAGCTCTGATAATTTGTCTTTTTCTAGTTTGTATGATCAGTGTTAGAGATCAAACTTAATCATTCGTGAAGCATTTGGCAAACATTTCCAAGCAAGTCAATCCTTTGTAAGATCAACATTTCTGCTGTCCTCGGCCTCCGTTTCCCCTCTCTACTTGCTTATCTTTCTCCTTCAATCTTTTCTTTTGGTTTCAAATATGATCTTATATTTACAATATCATTCTATTTGAAGTAATCTATTTACAATACATTCCTTCTCTACTGTATGTGAATTATTTTGCTTTCTCTTCTGTCATATAGCTTAGCACATTCAATGTAGTTAATTAGATATCTACATTTTACTCATTATTGATTATGTTTCCCCGCAGGAGGTAAAGTCTGTGAAAGGAAGGTTTATTTTCTCTTCTATTCTAAAACAAAGCCAGTTTCCACATAGAGTCCCAGACACAGGGTGTGCATTCAACTTATGCTGTACGTAAAATGCTGTATATACAATCATTCTTCTTAATTTATTTTGTATGTATAAAATTATCTTCTATAAATGAATAATTCATTTTCTTCATTTTAATTGATCTATTTTTTCACTGCTTCTCTTCTCCAAAATTGTATGTAACTTTGAAAAATGAAATATTGATGTATCATTAGCATGTAAATATCTGACCAACTTTTTTATAATCTACAGCATTTATTTACCATACGCTCATGTACATATGATTATACTATAATCATTACATATGATACACATGCATATGTATACATGGTTATACTCTACCATATACGGTAAAAGTATAGATTACAATAATATTTTTTGGGAATCTATAAGAATTCAAGATATGTATGATTGCTGTATGAACTGATATTTCCATTTAAAGATATTTCCAATTAAAATTTCAAAACAAATGATTTTTTTGCATTTAGTATAAACATATTCTATGTTAAAATATTTTTAAAGTTAGAAAATAAGATTAATATTGATTTACATGTGTTCAAGAAGACAAGGTTAAATTCCAAAATGATAATATGAGTATAGGTATATTTAAATCAAAAATGTCAATATTTTTGAGACCTTAACAAATAGTCCAGGGATTATTTATTAATTCTCTCAGAGACTATAATACTGTACTGTTTGCTGTCCAATGTTGGTAAGCAGTTAGCTCTTATATTTTGTTCAGCTTAGCATTTGTTTATAAGCAGACTTTCCCAGTACCAATTACTGCATTGTGGTCAGATACTGTGGTGTCTGTTGTCCAATGTTGGTAAGCAATTACCTCTTTATTTTTCTGTGCTTAATGTTTGTTTATAAACTGGTTTTCCTAGTGCCAATTACTGCATTTTGGTCAGAAACAGTAGCTTAAATAAATAAACATTTCAAAATAAAGATAAGATGAAGCTGTTGGAATTTTGACATGGTGAGTTAAATGCTTCAGCCTGTGATGCCAAAATTCTGTATGCGTACCGATTTGAGGCCCTGCTACTTCGCATCTAATTCAGCTCTCTGCTACTGCTCCTGTGAAAACACCGGAGGATGCCCAGGCACTTGAACCCCCTGCACT
This sequence comes from Ochotona curzoniae, assembly GCF_017591425.1. Taxonomy (NCBI): domain Eukaryota; kingdom Metazoa; phylum Chordata; class Mammalia; order Lagomorpha; family Ochotonidae; genus Ochotona; species Ochotona curzoniae. Next base: position 32,410,840 of record NW_024466502.1, on the reverse strand, counting down.
CATGTGGAAGACAGGGATCTGAGAGGTGAGCCAATGGCTGGAAGAGCTCTCTGTGTAACTCTTTTAAACAACAACAATAAATTATCTATCTATTTATCTATAATAGATATATATATAGTATATAGTATAATATATAATAGTTTTATATATTTATATTAGCCACTGCTCCTTTTATTATATAATGAGTTTATGAGTCATTTTCAAGCTGAAAAAAGTGTGTATCATTTCAACATTTTAAATCTGCTGACAAGGGTCAAGGGTTTCCCACCCCCCATCCCCTGCAATTCTGGAAAAGTAAGGATGGGTATACTGCTTCTTAGGACGACCACCTAAGTAAATACAGATCCTTAGTAACAAAGACCATTTGAGAAACTGTTGGAATTTGCATAGACAATCAATGATTACAGCAGAAAACAGGAATGCTGTTGTAGGAATGAAAAATAATAGAATGCTCAGTATCGGGATGTTTAATTGTAACATAATTTGTCACGACCAGTACTTCTCAGGCTTTCTACTGTAAAAGACTGTAGTGATTCTTAGACGCCTGAGGCAGGGACTTTTGTCACAGTCTGTTTAATATAGACCATTGACTTTTTTTTTCTTTTGTTCACCAAGCTCAACACACACAGTTCTAAAATACTTTGGGTTCAAGATTGTTAAAAACGTTTGCGCTGTCTTGATGCTATTTCATGAATCTATACACTGCAATTTCTTTTTACAGCCTAATTAGAGAAATAAGATTTACAAAGGCCCACAAGTCAAATCAATGCAGAGAGAACACTATAATTTGTTTCACTGTGTCAGTTGGGTGAGTCTTGAGCAAGAGTGAGAAAATTATTGTTGAAACTGTTTCCAGTGACAGATTAACACCAAAATGATTGGAAACTTAAATAAGACATTATACTAAAATCAGCAAGTGAGGCTTTGTTGAACAGTATGCTACTAAGGTTAAGGGATAAAGGTATTCACACATGACAACATTAATAAAAAAGATTCTGAGAAATTACAGATCAGGGTTCATGGTGTTTTTCAAATACGATGATTCCCAATTTACACCAAGTGTGGGAACAAAGAACAAAATAAAAACAAACTTCAATGTTGTTTGAAAGTCACATTATCAGAAAAGATGCAAATTTTCCTAATAGCTATTCCACTTATCCGATACACATACAATAAATATTAAGCAATTAAATTACACATGTGGGATCTTTTACACACTGTCCTGTTCAGTGTTCCGAAGATGTTTTTAACTCTGATTGTTCTTTCAGATGATAGTTTGGTATTATGCTGGCTTATTATTGCTCTTTGAACAGCTACAAATGTAATATTTCCTTAATGACATGGCATGTCACAAGTTGATATTTGGCTTTGTACCAACTAGGTCATATTTTTAAATGTAAAGTGGTCCTCTGTACTTAGGTAAGTTATACTAAGTAAACGCTGACTCCACTATATCAAATGATTTCTTAGATATGCTGGAACTGTGATGATCACACATGTTTAGATGTACTCAGGCACTTATTCCTTAGAAATAAACACACAGTTGTTACCAGCTGACTGTAGTTGCATAACCTTAATAGAGGGTGTAATATCCCATCACTGGTTTTCGGTCATGGCAGGTGCAACAAAATGCTCTGATACCAATTATATTGATACTGATTGTATAGGAGTCCATGCTGTTGGACATTGGCATTTTCCTCATTGCTGTCACATGGCCCATTCACTCACATACCCTTTGAGCCAGAATTCTAGTTACTGATCTCAACTCTTGCTCCATAAAGCTCTCTAATAAATCAATATGGCTGATTGGTCAATTGGTCAATTGTTCCTTTTTCTCTGATGCGCTTTTGTAAATACCCTGTTAAGTTCTTTGAAACATAGAGGAGCAGAAACAGAGACCAAGTGAGATCTCCAATCTGTGCTGGCTCACACGCCACGTATTTACATCAGTCAGAATTGCATTAGGTTGAAACCAGGATCTAGGAATTTAAGTCTCTCCTGTAGCTGACAGGAACCCAAATACCTGAGCCGATACCAACTGCTCATTAAGGTATGTATTTGCAGGGAGATGCAGTGGAAGACAGATCTGCAACTTGAACTCAAGCACTCTATTACGAGTGCAGGCATCTCAACCAGTGGCTAAATCATTGTACCCGACTTGACAAATGCATTCTTGCTGATGTAACACATTGCTACACCAGGACTTTCACTACAAAATGATAGTATTTATTTGCAGTATAGCATCCTAACAATATTCCTAGTCATTCAATCCTAATTATGAATATATTCACTCGCTTTAGGCTGACTGTCCACACATATCTGATGATCAGTGTCACTGTCTGAAGTTATACTTTTTTATAAGATGTTTCCATTTCTCCATTTTTAAGTCAACATCCTCGTCTGCTGTATTTCAGTTTTCACTAATTTTGACTTGCATCTTCAAACCAAGACAAATCATTACATAACCAAACAAATTTGTTGTCCTCTTTGATCTAGTCATATGTTATTCTTGTACATATGGGCTGAGTAACACACAGTCGCAACAGTGGTAGGGGTCCTGCACTCCTAGGCTTTTGCAATCAGATGTGACTGCCCCTTCAGTTACACATTGTAATACAACCCAGGTGTGTAGCTTCACTCATATACCTGTGGTGGTATGCGGAAAACTCACAGAGGCCATAACTCTGTTGGATTAATTATGACATGCATAAAAATTCCTGTAATTTTGGAACAAAACTGTGAACATATGTTTTATAGTCCATATCAATGTGAAAGGGCTATAATTATATTGTATAATAAAAGATAATGCAAAGGGATCAAAATCTACTATTTGGTGAGTCTAAATACTTCGGTGATTGTAAACATTCCGTTCTATAAACATAGGATATTTTGTATTTATGCATTTTTTGATTTATTTCATTAGTATTTATATTTTTCCGTTTCACATGTTTCAACTAATTATATTATTAATAATAACTGTATTATTGAATTTGCCATTATGATTTATAGGGTTGCTTTTCTTTAGATAATGTTCTATGTGTTTACAGAAGCATGACTAATTTTTATATTTTAATTTTATGCTTTGTGATTCACTGAATACATCTCTGTTTGATAGCTGGTCTTTCTGGGGCTGGGACTGGACTGGGACTGGGAAAAGGAGGGAGAGAGAGAAAAAAGAGAGAGGGAAAAAGAAGAGAAAGAAAGAAAGAGAGAGAGATTGGTTTATTCCTCAGATAGCCTCAAACTAGTCTTCCCATTATTACCTTGGCCAGCCTTGGTAAAGTTTTTCAATATTTTGTGTTTTCAAAATAAATTTTTATACTATCACATCAAACTTCAAATTTGTATTTCATGTTGTTTTTATCTAATCATTATAATTTCATCCTTTTATTCTTACTCTTTGAGGTTGTATAGATAATTTCTTTTCAGTTCATGCATTTAAAAATGTTAATGTTTGTTATAAGTATCATTTTTAGCATACTTTAGGATACATTCTATATAATTTGAAATAGTGTTTTAGTTTTTCTTCCTTTCTCAGGTAATTTTTATTGTGCTTATTAGTTTGTTTGTTAAAAAATTGTGGTCCACAGTGTTCACGTATTTATGAAATTGTTTTGCTTGCTTTTGCTGTTCAAACTATATTCCATAGTAGTATAAAAATAAATGTCTATGATTTTATCATTAATTCACCAAGACTTATTTCTATACTCTCCTGGAGCATCTCCTGTGAGTGCCTGAATAGAATGTGTAGTTTGCTGATATTTGCTATTTCTATTTGGATAATTTAGTTGCTAGTGCTTTTTATGTCCATTCTTTACTTACTGATTTTCTACTTGCCTGATCTATCCATCATTGCAAGTGTGCTATTGAAGCCTTCTACTTCTATGGTATTTCTGTCAACCTTTGCTTTCTGAGTTTATGTGCATATATAGTTACAGTTGCTAAATCAAAGGTGATTTATCCCTTTTATCGTCATATGATGTCCTACCTAATCCCTGAAAAAGTCTTTAACTTAAACACTTTTTGCTAATATATGTATTGGTACACTTCTATTTTGTTTACACTTTTCATTGCACTAAAAATTCTGAATTTTGTGCTAAAGTTAACACTCTGTCCCTGTCACTTTAAAATTTTCCATAAATAATTGCCAGTAAATAGAAACTAATAAGAAATAAAAACAGATAGATGAATCAATATGGGGGAGACAAATGGGATTATTTAATTAACAAAATTGTAAATAATTCACGGTAGCAAAAACAATCAGCTCAAGGGGGTCACATCTAGATATATTTCTCTTTTGGCTTCAATACATATATGCTTTGTTTAAATATTTAGTTTGACATTTAATAACAATTCATTTTAGAAAGTGGATGGTGCCACTCAACTTTGCATGCTACATAGTACCCCTAGAGTGTTCTACCTTCCTATGTATTAGTTACATCTATGCCTAATGTGATTTACAAATGCACCAAAACCCACCCATATTCTTAATAAATGTAACATTATTTAAAAAACTATTCTTATCCACATCACAGGTAGATCAGATTAAGTTGTTTGATTCTAATAGATTCAACTGTCACAAAAATCAGTAGTGTCCGAATGAACTCACTTTCTTGTACATATTCCTGCATATCATTTCTAAAATAACACTGTATTGTATCTCATTGGAAAAAAATATTATCCTTATTTCTTATTTTCAGCATATTGAGAAACAAACCAATGTTCATTAAATGAATTAGTTAAACCAGAATGAATAAAATTCTAACTGTAGCAAAAATCTTTCTCATTTATAGTTGTCCTAATCCATTAATGGTATATGATTATTTTCAATAGGATCTCATAGTGGAGTGAAAATTGTTTACCATGAAGAAGGAAATCATAAAACCAAAGTTGAAAGTAGATGAAAATTAGATATTAATTTCAAAAACAAAGCCACAATCAAGTTGTCAATTATATTCTCATGTAGAGATAAAGTAAATCAAACAAAGCATTTTCTCAAATAGCGAATAAAATATGTAATTTTTTCTAATTTATTTTTATATCTTCTTCCGATTTTCTAACCTAGAGCAACACATTTCCATTGAATTATTTGATATCTATTTTCTTGAATCATTTATGAGACTAAGAAGTTGACTGCATGGGTAATAACATCCTTTTGCAAGATATTTTCAAGCAAGAAGGAAAAAAATAAATGATAAAGAAAAAGTCAAACCTTTGAGATGCTCATATATCAACATATCTTAGCAAAGAAAACTGCATTTTTATGTAAAAATGCAGAGTTGAAATACAAGAGAGGTTGTGTTATAGAATCATTTAAAATATCCCAGATGCTTATTTTATTGTTTTTTTTTTATCTGATCATTCCTGAATATTATCATTGGCTAATCTTATTTTCAGTTCTGATATTTTTCTAATGAACTGCATAATTTCCTCACAGGTTTTGCAGATTGCCAATGGCCAAGCTCCCTCTGGAGAACTTCACTTAGTGAATCAACAGAAAGCACAAACTCTCCAACATGCAAGTCATTCCACCATGTGCAGTCGGAGCACCACTTGTTCCAGACTTGTTCCAGAGCAGATCTGTTACAAACTGAAGGAATTATTTATATAATTGGAACATTTTATCATTTGGCCTAGGACAGACCATTCAGTTCAATTTAGTATTGGTACTGTGCATTTGAAAAGGAAATAGAATATAGGATAGATATTTTCATAAGGGCAGTTGACTAAAAACTTAAATATTCTATCACTAGACCCTTGGAATGTGGCGGTGTAAGAATCAGGAATATGACTCGCTGTCTAGAAAACAGTTTCAGAGGCAGACTCTGTCCAGTGTAAATGCCGTGGAATTATGGAGTCTATTGATTGCATGCAACTTCCAGGGGAAAGCTAGACAGTAAATTCCAGTTAATTTTGGTGATTTGTGAATGCAGTGCGCAGGTGACATTATGAGAGATTGCTGTTTAGATCATGAGATGAATACCAAGAGTTAGATGGTCTGAAAGAGTGAAAGCCCTGCCCCCAAGCCAGAATTGACTATGCGTGGTTTGGTACAAAGGCTAAAATTTAGCACCTTTGTCTCTGTTAGGATCTTTTTTGTTTACTGTTTTGAAAGTCAAGATTTGGAGTCAAGAATTTAAAAGCAACTGTGTATTTAGGGAAACCACAGATATCCCTAAGAAAATAAACAAGCCAAGTGAGGATCTAAAAAATATCTTAAATCTAAATCACACTTACTCTCAGGACAGATATATCCCGTAACAGTGAAATTAAAGCAAAACAGGAAAAGAAAAAGAAATCAGAAAAGTGTATGCAGTGGGTATTTCAGAATGTTATTATCTGATTAAATTTTCTAAATTTAATAAAGAGTTACATTTAGAATATGGTCACATCAGAGAAAATAAAGAACAAATTATGCATGAGAAGGACCTAATGGCAGATCTGCCATAAGAGACCATAAAACAACTGTCATTACAGTGTTAAAACAGCTACAGGCCATGCAGACTGAGTCTACAGAATAATAGATATAGAAAATTATACTATCAGTAATGAGATGTGAGACCTAAAAATTCTATGTTAATATTTCTGAAATTGAGCATTCTATCTAGAAATGAAAGCTTCACTGTAAGTACTCAAAAATAGGTCTGACAAGACAGAAGAAAACTTGAAGATAGAACAATTTGTATCATTCCTCCTGAAAATTACAGAGAAAGACTTGTGCAACGAACAGAAGAGAGTCCCAAGGAGCTGGGAAACATCAAGTCAGTCAACACGGTTATGGAAGCCCGGTGAAGTTTAACTACCTCACAGGTGACTGAAATGTGCTTTTCCACACATAACCTTGTGTGCTGGAAGGTAGCCGATACACAAATGAATGTGTTGTTCACAGAAGAAATTGTTAAATGATTGATATAGTCGGTTTTTGTTATGACTTGAGCAGCTGGAATCTTTCTAAATTAAAATGTCACATGTGTCTCCTGAAATCATGTTTTTATTTAGCCAAGAAGGATCAACTATTTTCCGTGTTGGTAGAGATAGTAAATATCATTAGATCATAAGTGATGTGATTTCTGATTCTCAGCACTGTTATTGTAGGAACAAAGGAGACAGCTGAAGTTATTGGAATAAAGACAGATATGCAGACCAATGGAGTTCACAAAACCCAGCAATACACTGTCAACTGATCCAAGAGGATATACTGGGAGAGAACTGTCAGCAACAGACAATGTTCAACTTTTGGAAATCCACATGCAAGGAAACAAACTTCAACACCAGAGCATAGAATGTAGTAAAAACTAAAAGAAACTTAAAGCTATCGGAGTTTTATATGGAATCCTGCAAAAAAATTTGTTATTATTATACTTGTTAATGATTTCTTAGATATGACACCAAAACCACGGACATCAAAAGAAAGACAAATAGGCAAGTATTATTATATATCTCTAAAAATTACTTGCATCTACACAGAAAATGATTGTTATTCAATATACATGAGAAACTCCACTTGCAACAAAATATCTAAATTAATATAAAAACACAACTTCAGTATATGTTTTTCCAGCGAATACAAAATCAACTAAAGGCTTCACTGTGATAGCGTAGTGGCTACATTCTTGCCTTGAATGCCCAACATCCCACTTGGGTGCTGGGTTGTTTGCTGGCTGCCCCGCTTCCCATCCAACTCCCTGCTTGTGACCTGGGAAAACAGCTGAGTATAGCCCATGGCCTTGGGACAACAGGAGGAGGAGGCTCCTGGCTCCTGGCACCTGACTTCTGATTGGCTCAGTTCCAGTTGTTGCTGCCACTTGGAGAGTGATCTTTCTGCCTCTTCTGTCCTGTGTATATTTGTCTTTCCAATAAAAGTAAATAAATCTTAAAACAATCAGTTAAAGCTACATTTAAAAATTAGGAAAATGAAATGGTCAAATACATAAAATTGGAGAAAGGAAAGCTAATTGCCAGGCACTAAATGGAGGATAAATGATGTTATTGTTCCACTGCATAAAGTTTCTTTTTTTCAAGATTTATTTATTTTTATTGAAAAGGTTTATATACAGAGGAGGGGGAGAGGCAAGGAGGAAAACCTTCCATCTGATGGTTTACTCCACAATGGCTTGAGCTGAGCCAATCCGAAGACAGGAATCAGGAATCAGTCCCCAAGCTTTGGACCTCAACTGCTTTCCCAGGCCACAAGCAGGGAGCTGGATGGAAACTGGAGCTGCCAGGATTAGAACCTGCAGCCATATGGGATCCTGGTGCATTCAAGGCGAAGACCTTAACCACTCCAATGATGCGAAGGGTCCCCACTGTACAAAGTTTCAATCATACGATAAGATCTACAGATCTGCATTAATATGCTGTATTTTCTACCTAAATTTTGTATAACAAGACTATCTCAGCATCTTTATTATCAAACAAAATAGATAAAATACTTGATTAGATTCTAATAAAATTTTGTTTGTAGAAACTGATATTTCTCATAACAAAATAATCCTCTTTATTTTTAGCCACATAAAATACTGACATAATTTTGAGCTCACTGACCATAGAAATAGGATTTTATCCTCTAGCTAGTTTTCCAACATTTAGTCTGGCCTCCTATTCTTCACAAAGGCGCTTCTTGAGCTAATTTTCAGGGAACGAATCTCTATGTAAGTTTCTGCATTTAGAAACTGCTCTATCAGACATACTTTTACCCCCAAATGATCATAGACAGAATTTTAATTTTACAATCTAAAAGGCAAATATCAAACATAAGACAGAAATTAGATTTTCCTTATTACCTCTTCAGGCAAGCTATATTCTTGTAAGGGTTATACATTTTATTCCATATAAGATTTCCTTTGAGATAATTGTTATGACCATTCCAATTCTTAGCCTTTTTCTTACACTACTTTTGTTATATACATTTTCATCAGCTTTTTATGATTTTTCATTTGAAGTTTTATAATCTTTATTATTTTGTTATTCACTTACACGTAGATATTGCTTTTGTATGTATTCATGTACATATATATATATATTTATTGAAAACATACTGATAACCCAATGTGATATATTAGTGATAATGATTATAATGTGAGCAAAGAGTGATATATTGTCATAAGCATGGTGGGATTCAGTGAAGCAATATTTATGATATACCAAATCACGAGGCTTTCGTCCACACAATTTTTACACTCAAAATATGAGCTTTCCCAAATTAAAAAACACATGTTATATATGTCATTTCAGGTTTGGCTTATTTTACTTAGCATAATGATCTCCAGTTGCAACAGTTTTGGGGGCTAATGTCAGTATTTCATTTCCTTTTATAGCTGAGTGATATTTCATTGTGCATATGCATCTCATTTTCTTTATCCATTCATCAGTTGCTTTACATCTAAGTTGATTCTATATTTTGCTATTGTGAATTGAATTGCTATAAATATGAAACTGCAGGTGTCTCTTTGATATGATGATTTCATTCCCTATGTATACCCTCACAGGAATGGGTGAACTGGGTCATTTAATAGAGTTAGTTGTAGTTTTCTGAGACTTCATCATTTTCTTTCTTACAATGTTTGTGTCAATTTGCATTCTCTCGGTCAGCACATTAAAATATTTTTGCACATTATTGCTAACATTTGTTATTTCTTTTTTTATACCTTTCTGTAATAATTGCCAATGGAAGAGATTATACCTCATTTTGTGTGTGTGTGTGTGTGTGTGTGTGTGTGTGTTTAGATCTATTTATTATTTATTGGAAAGTCAGATTTATAGAGAGAAGGAGAAGCAGAAAGATATGTTCTCCTTTTACTGGTTCACTCACCAAGTGATTGCAACAGCAGTAGCTAAGCCTATCTGAAGCCATGAGCCTGGTGCTTCCTGGGGTCACGTGGCTCCAACCATAGCCCGTTAAGTCAAACAGGAGATGTAATACTTGCCATCTCCAGCTGAAGTCAGTCCGGGTAGGGGTTGCTCAGGAGCAGAGAGCCTGCAGATACTGATGATTGTGGCTGTCACATGTGGCATTCTCTCTGTATTGTAAGGAGTTTCTGTACTGTTTCAGCATGACTAGCTTCCTTAGCACTTGTGAAAGTGATCTGATTGTGAATAGCTATTCATATCGCTATCACTAGGGAGGCAAAACTCAAGTTTCTTACAAATTCGCTATATTGGCCTGCCACACATATGAATTATTAAGTTAATATTCTTTCATTAATAGCACAAACATAATTGTTCTTTTTAATCTAAAAACAAAAAAAAAGGCTTATTTACTTACTTGAAAAGTGAACACAAAAACATTGAGATTAGAGTGAGGGAGCCTAAGAGACAGAAACAGAGAGAAAGGGAGGCGTCTTCCTTTTACTAATGCATTCCCCCAAATAACTGGAATAGCCTGGGATAGGCGGGGGCAACATCAGGGGCTGGGAAGTACGTCCAGGTCTCCCACATAAGCGGCAAGAATTCAGTTTCTCGAGTTTGTGTTAGCAGGAAGCTAGGGCAGAGACAGAGCCCAGACTCAGACTGAGGTGCTCCGGAGAGGGAGGTAACATCCACAATATGTTCAAGACTGCCAACACCAATTTCACATTGTTTTTTCAAAGACATATATTTACATTTAAGATAAAACAAGTAATGTTTTATATATATATATATATGAGGATGGGCATGACATAATGGTACAATAAGTTTAAGTTGCTTAGAACTACATACCATATTAGACTAAGTCTTCATTGTCCGGTTTCCAATTCTGATTCATCTTGATGTGCTGGGAAGTATTTTATCCTTGCCACCCATGCAGGAGGCCAGGGCCAGTCCCAATCTCTTGTATTTGTTCTTATCCACCTCTGGCCATTGCAATCGTATGGAGAGAACAGGTATTTCTTCCCTGCTCTCCCCTCTATCTCCATGGCCCTGTTTTTCAAGTGTGCATAGACAGGTAGATAAGTAGATAGATAGATAGATAGATAGATACTTGTGTGTATACATATATAATTAATGTGCTTTAAAAAAGTGTATGGAAATGGAGTTACAAGTTATTGTTTTTGTGTAAAATTTTTGAAGATGTGTGTGTTCACTAACAGACATGAGAAGTACATTATCAGCAAGTTGATGTCAGAGGCCAGAGCTTATTACGGATTGCAGTTATTCCAATACAGGACTCTGGCATTTCATTCTGCATGTTAAATGCTGCACTAAGTGTTAGCAATGATACAATTCTTAATCACCTTGTTATTTTAATATAGATGACAATGGACTGCAAGTAAATTCCTGTGATTCAAATAAGGTTCTTTTCCCTTTATTGCTCTAAGCACCATCACACACCATCACACTTTTCCATCATTGCTTTATCAAGCTTCAGTGGCTCTGTGCTTTTAATGAGAACATTATAAAATGCATATTATTCTGGCCATGGTAGAAACGAGTCACAAATCTATGAAAATTATACTAGTTATTCTAAACTCAAATGCTTTTGATTTCAGGTATAATACAAATTCTTAAGGAATACATTTGTATGCAAATCTGTAAATATACAGATCGTCATTGTTCTGAGGACAAGAGTTATATGCATTTTATTAATGAGGCAGACACAAAATGACATCTGAACGATATTCAGTATCCTACCAATGTTGTGCAGATTCTTTTTCTTTGAATATCCTGCTTAATAACTACCAGATGCCTTGCTTACAATGCATATTAGTGTTTCAATCTACCACTTGGTTGGTGATATTTTTGATACATGAAATTAAAACTCATAGGCTAATAAGCAATGTTGGGATTAAGCACAGCACATTAGAATTTAGCATGAAAAAAAATGATGTGGTGCTTTCCTTTTGTATTTAACATCACAATTTCAACCAAATGGCAACAAAGCATTTTTTCCCAACAATACAGGTATTTATCCCACCTGCTTAGTGCAATACTCACACAGTGCTAACCTGTCTTCATGAAATGACCTGGGTTGTACAAAGTTGCTAATAGTTGTTTGTCTCTTTGACAGTGTCGAAATTGCCAAGCCCATGTAAACATCCTTAAACTTGATATTGATTTGTACCCACTGTGAGAATAAATGAGTCTTTAAAAATTGAATCTCTTAAGAAACAGTGCTCTATAAGGCTTATTTGTCTTTAATCCACAGAAATATTAATGCTACTAGGGACATATTCTGCTTTGGTACTTGTGCAAATACATTTTGTTAAAAACTCATAATGATTAGAAAGCAGGCTGGCAAAATGAGTGTTAGGAGATATACCTGAAAAACATTTCTGAAAAGTTTGTTGTTATTAGGCATATGGCAACTTCAGGGAAAATTAGTGACAAAAACATAATATTCTACAAATAAGAGCATTATGGTTGAAGTGGATTGGAACTCATTTTTATTCAGAGGTAGAGAGAAAAAAAATGGATCTATTCAAAATCCTTGTTACTGGCTGTATTTATTTATATTTCCACTAAATATCTCTGTTTTATTTTAAAATTTCCTCATGAGATAATATGTACATAATATAATAAAGATTTACAAGCTGCATTGATTATCGTGTTTATGTAATAATACAACAAAATTAAAACATAACTAGTTCTCAGGAATAACATGATTAAAACACAGAATTTAATTATTGACTCAAACTTATTTTACAATTAATAGGAAATATTGATTGTATTATAGTTGATGGCTGCAACTCAATTAACTGAAATTTTTGCAGCCTTCGGGTTAAATAAAATGCAAGTTTCAGGATCAGTATATAAGACGGTTGAATTCTGAAGTCCTAACAGAATGCTTATGTATGATATGCTCTGAAAATTGAAATCAAGTTAATTAATAAAATTAATAGAAATTCTAGCTATCATTTAATAGCTCCAAAATATTGTCATATCAGTTACGGGAAAATAAAACAAAATATTCCAGAGATGGACTTTAATGTCACTGGAACATTGGAAAATCATAAGATAGTTTCAAATACTGTGTAGAACTAATTATTTTACCTTCTTTTCTCTTAGCTTTCATTTAATCAGTTTGCTAACCTTGTTTCAACAGCTATAAACCATTTCCAATGATTGGAATAATTTCCAATGTAGCATTTTTATGGCCATTGAATCTGCATTATAAGAGAAAATCAAATGGCTTTCCCAATTTAAGGACCAATAAAATGCAGAGGTAATCTTATTGTCATTACACTTTGATTGCTCATTCATTTATTGCACATTTACATGCAGGGTAGTTATTCTGAAGTTTGTAATAACTAAGTTACGTATCTTAGTAATAAGTTTTGTTCTGATCATATCCTTTCTGAAAAAAATTTGCCTTCTTCAAAAGTATGTTATGAATGTAATACACAATGCATTTTATAATATAGGAGAATAACTAAAATGACATAAAGAATGCATATATAAGAGTCATTGCTTTTTATTAAATTCAGTTATTTGCAAAACATTGTTGGTAAACAATAATGATGAAAGGACATAGCAATAAACAGTTACTGTATCTAATTATCAGGGAATAATACATTAAGTATTGTGATGTCTCATGGTTAAATTATTGAACACTATAGCTTAAAAGTCCACATCACATTGTATGAATTCACATAAAGAACATTGATTGAGTCTTCATTCAAAAATCATTTATACTGTTCTATAAATACCATTTGCACATACATAATCTGGGCATAGTATATGTGATATGTGTGAGGAATATAATCAATATAACTGCATAATTAATATAATTAATATGATAGAATCTTGATAACTTTTAGAGAAAATGGTGATAGTATTGGAGTTCGTTTTTTTTAAATTATTTTATTCCCATTAGCAAATTATACCTCATTAGTACATACACATTGTAAAAAATATTTTAAAATTTTTATTGGAAAGTCAGATACATAAAGAGGAGGAAAGACTGAGAGAAAGATCTGTAATTCGCTGGTTCTCTTCCCAAGATGCCTCAATGGTCCAAGGTGAGCCAATCTGAAGCCAGCAGCCGGGATCTCTGCTAGGTCTTCCATTAGGGTGCAGGGCCCCAACACTTTCATCCTATACTGATTTCTGATACTATAAGCATGGAGCTGGAAGGGAAGTGGAGCAGCTAGGATACCATCCAGCGCACAAATGGAATCCCAGCCCAAGAAAGGTGAGGACTTTAGCCACTCAGTTACAGCTGGGCCCTAAAGAGTTTCAGTAACAAAAGATTTACATTTAAAATGTTGTCTTTTGAAATCCTTTACTTTGGGCTCCAGGTTCCAGGCTTCGGATTAGCTCAGCTCCAGCCGTTGTGGATGCTTGGGGAGTGAATCATCGGACAGAAGATCTTCCTCTCTGTCTCTCCTCCTCTCTGTATATCTGGCTTTTCAATAAAAATAAATGTTTTTTTTCTTAAAAAAGAAATCATTTTTTTAGATTTATTTATTTATTATTACAAAATCAGATATACAGAGAGGAGTAGAGATAGAGAAGAAGATCTTCCGTCCGACGATCCACTCCTCAAGTGACCACAAGAGCCGTGTCTGAAGCCGGGAACCAGGAACCTCTTCCTCCAGGTCTCTCACACAGGTGCAGGATCCCAAAGCATTGGGTCATGCTAGATTGCTTTCCCAGGCCACAAGCAGGGAGCTGGATGGGAAGCAGGGCTGCTAGGTTTAGAAGGGATTAGAACCGTCGCCCGTATGGGATCCTGGCACATCTAAGGCAAGGACTTTAACCACTATGCTATCACGCCCTGCCAACTGCATTTTTCGAGTCAGTTTGACAGTGTTCTGCCTCCTTCCTGTCATTGCACACACGTACACACAGAAACATACTCACTGTCATTCTGTTTTTATAATGTTACAACCATCAGTGCCATATTTGTTTGACTTCCTAGTGAACTGGTTTCTCACCAGGGTTCCTTCTCCTCATCTATTAACACCTGTGAATAGTACAAAAATTTAACACTCTAAGCCAGAACTGAGCAAGCAAATGTTTATTTTTCTTATAAGGTCAGCAACACTAAACATTCAATATGTTGAGCTACATCAGGGCACACCAGATACTCTGCCACTTGCAATGTAGGAATCCGATATTGGAAACCAGTTTTGAGCCCTGCACCTGCTAAGGCACTTTAGAAGGCTGCAGATGATGCTCCTGGTGTCTGTTCTGCAGCTTGCATGGGAAATAACGATAGAGACCCTGATCGTGTTTTTGATCTCACCTGGTCCTGGCTGTTACAGCTATTTAAGGAGTCAACCTATAAAAGGAAAATAATCTTTCCTTCCTGTAGAAGAAAAATTTCTCCCTGTAGCACCCCTCCCTCCACATCTCTTTCTCTCATTTCTCCCCTCACTCTGAGGTTCTTTTTTTACATACATACACACATACATGAATAAAGAAATAAATAATGAAAATGCAACAAATGTTTCACCTGTGTTCAACCACAAAAAATCTCCACACTGAATAATTGATACTTATCTTGAGAGCTTGTTTGGAGGTTCTAGCAGGGGGGCGCAGCTACTCGTATACCCTTGACCGGTCCTCCTCTAGCGGGGATGGTCATCCTCTTCAATTAATCCAATTAATACTTATCTTTTAGTCCTTCTCATATCACCTTTGATCCTCGTTATGAACTTAATTGCATCTTCCACAAAATGTGTTTAAGGGAAATTCCTAGAGTGGGTCTAAGTGAGTTTAAGCCACTCATTCACATCTTTATAGATTTAATCAAGTTAGAATGAGCTCCGGGAATAGGTTGGATCATAGTGCAATGATTCTTCTACTTGTAATAGAGGAAATTTAAACATGGACCACCATGTGCTTGTGAGTCTGATGGCTGACATGGTGGTCATACAAACACAAGGGAAAGGGCTTCAGAAATGAAAACAGTTAAAAGCTAAAAAAAAGAAAAAGAAAGAAAGAAAGTGTGGTCTACTTAAAGATCCAAGAAAAGTCATTATTTAATAAATGAAAACAAAAGACATCTCTTGTGAGTTGTTCATTTTATTTTCATTTTAATCTAGTAAACACGACACAGCATCGGATATATTACCTTGGAGTTTTGTGTACAATATGCTTAAAATATAGTCACAATGTTGTGCAGCACATAATAAAAACATGTTTGGGGTTACTGACATTACACACTTAATGCACAGTAGCTCCTCCTTTCCACTTCTCTCTGCACCTGGAAACCAATACTCTGTTGGCCGTTTCTTTGTGTTTGATATCAGTAGATATGCCACATTTGTGGATATGTGCAATGATTGTCCGTGTAGGACATTATGAGGGGAGCCAGAAGCTTAGCCTACTATACTAAGGCAAGAAACTTTTTTTTTATGTTTCTGAACTCATGTATTAGTTTATTTACTATTGGTATATTTAGAATTTTCTGCAGTTTTCATGCTGTTATAGTATAAAATTAGTTCACTTCTGTGTTACCCCCACTCTATGCTTTCTATTTTTTCTTACCTTTTAAAAGGTTCATTTATTTTTATTTGGGAAAACAGAGTTACAGAGAGAAAGTGATAGAGCGATGAAGCTTCCATCTGCTGGTTCACTCCCTAAATGGCCACAATGGCTGGAGCTGAGCCTTGCTGAATTCATGAGCCATGAGCATCTTCAGGGTTTCCCACGTGGGTTCATGATCCCAAGATATTGGGCCATCCTCTGATGCTTTCTCAGACCACAAGCACAGAATTTGGTGGGAAGTGGAGCAGCAGGGACACAAACTGGAAGCTATCAGACCCTGGTGCTTAGAGATGGAGGATTAGCCAGTTAATCCATCATGCCAGCCCTTTTCTTGTTTTGTTGTAGTAGGTTAGACCTCTGACAAAAGGATGTGCAATTTTTCTCAAAGAAAGCATGGGTGGAATTATTGTGAATACAGTACAGGGAAATAACAACTATTTAATTCTACTTAAAAATAAAGAGATGAATAAATAGAGACATTTGTTCATGCAAAATGGTAACATCACCCAGCAATTTTTGTGCCTGAATAGATCATCGAATGTCAAGATTGGAAGAAATTAATATACAATCCCAATTCACTTTTTACCTTCCCTCCAACAACCTGAAGAGACTTGCTTCCTCCAGTAATAAACAGGTTTGTGAGTTTAGAAATTCACTTAAAATCTCTGAAGTTTTACATTTGTAGTAAGTTTATTTTGAGCTTAAATACATTAGCATCTTCAAATGTATTAAAACTTTTTCAGTCATTAATAAATCTCTGGAAATGCCAATAGAAATTATCATTAGAACTATCATCATTATATGCTTCTTAGTTGTAGAAACTTGATTGAGAACATAATAATAACATTTGCATATTCTGGATATCAGAAAGAAAAAAAATCAAGTAAAATAATTAGAAGCAAATTGGTTTATTCAATATTGAGGCAGAAGTATATGCCACAGTTACTTAGTTTTACCAGTAATTCATGGCATTGGACCACTGACAAATTAAAAATTAAGATTGTATATGGCAGAGAAGAATTTTGAACAGAGACAGTTAAACTGGATTTTAAAATAATCAATTCCGTATTTTTCTAAGATAGATTCAGAGGTAGCTTATATGAAGAATATAATGAAAGGGAAAGTGACTTGGAAAATCGGTTTGTAATGCATATGACAGTCAAATCACATTCCTCTGTAACAAGAGAACAAATCACTGGCTATCACCCATCTAAGAGCCAGCATCTGAAAGAAAGCATCAGAAAAAAAAATTAATCAAAGCAAAAGTGTCATACATTTTTAAAGTATAGTTCTTCCTTCAGAATTATTAACACTGTTCTTTTTGCTTAGGCGTTCCATACAAAATGAATTCATAAGAAAACTAAGATATAATTCTTGGCTCCTTTTGTGGGTTATATAGATAAGGAGGCTTCAGTTTTACAGTCAATGCATTATTATATGAACCATTTATTGAAACATTTCAAAAAGAATGGAAAGTTTAAATTAAATACATTGTTACTTGAAAATGAATTTGAGTAATATGTATTATCTTTAGAGTTATAAAAGATCTGTAGAATTTTGTTTAAGGATGAGTAACCTTGAAAAATTGGAAAAAGAGGACTGTAACCAAGTATGCAGTGAGGTTGTTCTTGTCTCTCTCTTTATTTCTTTTCTAGATGTGGGGACATGGGAGGGATTTTGTCATACCTTTATGGTCACACAGAATACACACTGTAAAGACACACAGAGTTCAAAGTTTATCTGGGATTGTTCATCAAAAGTTAGGATGCCGGATACCAGATAGAGAAATATAAAGGAGTCCACAGTATCCATTAGTAAGAAAAAAGGGAACTTGTTACCCACCCCTGTTGCCTTGGTTTCCTTGTAAACTGAAATCCAGTAGATTCTGATGTTAACAGTTATGCACAAAGGAGACAGCACAGCAGGAAGTTTTTCCTGAGAGGTTCAGGGAGAGAAGTGAGGCAGTGATTTTCATTGGGCTGAGAGGTCTAGTGTTTTCCCATCTCCAATTACATAAAAGAATTGGATCTGCACCACTCTTACAGGACTCTTTAATTTCCATTGGTACAGGACATGTTTGGCTTGTAGTTCCTTGCTTTGCACATAATATAATCAAACTTCTGACGTTTCTGCTGCTAGCCCACAAATGTCGTATATTGTCATATGGAGCTATTCTTGATTGAGGAAGTCCCTATTAAGGAATTGAGGTATCCTCTGTGGTTAGCGCCTTGAAGTTCATTGTTCTTTGTTCTGGGATAGTTTTGGCTGATGATGGTTAAAGAGTTGGGTTAGAAAACAGACACATATCAGGTGTTGGGAATCAGGAGATTTATTGAGCATGTTTTTACCCTTTCTCAGCCGGGATGTAATGCACTTGGGTTATTCCTTGAATGATTAATTTTTTAATACAGGACACTGAATATTTGAATACTAAAGCTGATTACAAAACTTGAATTGTGACTTTACAACATGCAGTTCACACAGACGCAAGTTGAACACGTTACTTATTGATGAACACCTAGTGAGTGGCTCCTGAAATCGGTGAGAAATCTTCCATGGAACACCCTGATACATGCCTTGTACATTGTGCAATTTGGCAGTTGACTGAGGGACTTGCACCAGCATTCCCATAGCTGCTAATCACTGGAAATAGGATTCATCTTTTTTCCTCTTCCCTCACTAAAGCTCTTAGAGAGTTATGAGATTTTGTGGCCATCATGGCATTCTGTTAACTGTGATTTCTTGACAGGGAAAAATAGCTCAAACTCTATATCAGTTAACTAAGAACACCCAGGTAATGGAAACCCACAACCTAACATTGGTAACCTGAAGCTCTAAAGGACTTTG
The DNA here is from genome assembly GCF_017591425.1 of Ochotona curzoniae. Lineage (NCBI taxonomy): Eukaryota > Metazoa > Chordata > Mammalia > Lagomorpha > Ochotonidae > Ochotona > Ochotona curzoniae. Next base: position 32,391,580 of record NW_024466502.1, on the reverse strand, counting down.
AGCCACTAAAGCAAACCCCACCTGTAGCACTCAATCTGATTCTCCCAATTCAAAACAAACAAACAAACAGACATACAAATATTGGATCCAATATAGAAGACAAAAAAAAAGTGTAGTTCTGAGGGTATTCACTTAGGCCAGGAATCATCTCAATAGTCCAATTCACATATTACTTAAATACGTAATTTGACCTGGTGGCTAAGGTATTGCAACTTTCATATGAGTACTAGTTGTAGTGTCCCCTTTTTTATTGCTGAATCTACAGATTTACATTAAAAATGATTTGGTAGTGTATACTCCCAAACACTTTGCCAGATTACTGTCCTCATAGAGGAAACTGTGAAGCAGCTCAAGACATGCTTCTCTCTGCAGCAAAGGAAAATGCTGAGTATTCCTGCAAGGAAAAGGAAGGAATCAAGCAACTGTTCAAGGGAAAGCATACTCCACATAAGTGTTCAGTTTTCAAGCCTTGATCATGTCATTTCAGGAAACAGTCTCATCACCTTTGGGCTTGTATTGCAACTCGGTCTCATAGTTTGCCTAATTGTTTGTTTTGCCCTCTTGTTATTCTGTTTTCCTGTCCTAATTCTGTGGTGCCCATTTCTAATCTAATTTCCTGCTGAATGAAATTAATGAGATTATTATCACTGGTTAGTTAATTTCTACGGCATTTACTGTAACTGATGTGTGAATGTGTAAGAGGAAATGCCTAGATACAGTTGTCCCCATCGACTGAGAAACTGGAAAAAATATTAAATAACAACAACAATAATAATAATAATACCTCATTGCTATCGTGTAGCAGCTCAAGTCCTCACCTTGAACGCACCAGGATCCCACATGGGTGCCGGTTCTAACCTGGTGACCCCGCTTACCATCCAGCTCCCTGCTTGTGGCCTGGGAAAGCAGTCAAGGTCAGCCCAAAACCTTAGGACCTTGCACCCGTGTGGGATAAAATCCAGGCTCCTGGCTTTGGATTGGTCCAGCTCCAGCTGTTGCGCTCACTTGTGGACTGAACCATGGCAGGGAAGATCTTCCTCTCTGTCTCTTCTCCTCTCTGTATATCTGCCTTTCCAATAAAAATAACTAAATCTTAAAAAAATAAAAGAAACTGGAACAATGTCACTTTCAATTATTTTCTTCTAGTATAGAATAAAGTGGCCAAAGAGGATCTCTCCTTAGCACTCCTAACAGATGATGTCTCTACAGAAAGTTCTGATATCACCAGATCACTGGTGCCCCACTCATATTCAAGTTACGGAAAGTGCAAGTAGGCAACCAAGGTCATTTCTCTATGTTGGGTGAAGTAACGTTCTACTTCATGCAATAGGAAACTGGGAAGACTTACACATACCAATTCACTTTTGAAGTCACCTGTTACTCAATGGAGAGAATATTGGAATTCAACTAAACAGCTCCAAGACATAGACCATTTGTAGAAACTCCAGGAGCTGTGTTCAGATTCCAAACAATGACTCTTCCTCATTCCCCCAAAGCTGACCAACCTTTCCACCACCTTCCCCTCACTCACCTAGTAAAATAATCCCATTGAGGATTATACTCACAGAAATAATTTCATCCCAGGATTCCTCAAATAGTCTGATTCACAAATCCACATAATGGTCTTAGCATCAAAATGGTTTTGTTGTTAATAGGCTTACTATCACAGATGAATGCCTACAGTGTCAAATTGGGTCAAACTCCAGTCCAATCCACCTCTCAATAAGGTTGCCAAAGCCTTAAAAGAAATATATATATTTATATTTTAATAAGGAAATCAAATCAACACATAGATTGTCTGCCTGGACTAGTGCTCCAAAAGAGATGGATCCTTAATCACTTGACAACAAATGTAGAAGAATCTGTGTCTACCTCAAGGAGCAACTTTATTTTCAAATAGACCATGAAGAGCAGGTGCTCAGGCTACACTGTGTCAACTTCCTCTGTGTAAAATGGGCCACAGTGATGGCAGTTTCCTGATTGGTCAATGTTTTGCATCTTATTTGTTTATAGATGTGGACCAACGAGATGTATCCCCTCATTTGGGAAATACATGAAGAATCCTGGACTTGACCTCTCCATCCGCAGTATCTCATGGGTATGATCAAAGTTACTACTGCTTCTGTATCTTGCTCAATAAAGATCTTTTGCTTGAGTCACTTGTCCTTGTCCATGTGCCTCATTCCTTGAGGCCTTAAGACAAGAACCCAGCAGAAAGAAGATGTTACTATATCTTCATGATTTCTATACTGAGCTTGAAGTCATGATAAGGATTTAATCCAAAACATACATGAAACACACAACTTTTAGTTCATGTCAGACTTTTCTTATGCTTATTGGAATTATTCAATAAATAGTTACTATAATGTTTATCTGCAAGTCCCTTTGTTAGAATAAACAATGGATCTATTGTTTTCGGTGCCACTAGAACATCTTCTTCAAGGGTGAGTTCCTCAAAGGATAATTTTATTTAGTTGTTACAAATAAAAAAGGCAGTAGGAACATACAGTTCCTGAAAAGAAAATACCTCCTGAGAGATAATTAAGGTTTTGCCAGCAAGGGTTAAAGGATGAGAAAAGGTAAGAGGGGCTAGTCCTTCTGCTCATACACTGGAAACAACATATTTGTTCAAAATTCATCGTTTTATGAATGTCAGGATGCTAGCCAGGGCTAGAAATTTAGCATTGTAATGAGGAAAGTTCAGCTTAGGTCTCAAAGATGGGACTCAAACTCATTTCCTTGGAGCTTCAATCCTTTTTTGTAGTGATTTGGCCCCTACTTGGAAAACTCTTTTAAGGATTAGCATTGCTGGAGCATTCTCTGAAAAACAAGCTGAAGAGATTACACTCTTGCACACTGTTCACATTCTCCATGCATGTTCCGCTGCCCCTGTTTGGCCTAAATGATACGCTAAGATACACCATCCTTTTACCATCTTGTCCTGTCACAGGCTGGTTCTGCTTTCATAAAGTTACATATCTATTAAAGAATATTTCTTCATCGATTAGCCAGCATAAAGAGACATGTAATAAATATTATCTTCCGACTGTCAAATTCTCTAATAAGAAAACATTTAAATAATTTGTTCTTTACTGTCAAAATTGCTGGTATTTGGAAAACAACTTTTAAAGGAGCTATATAATGCTCATTGATGCTGGCAAATCTGATGCTTGACTTTGTATTAAATGTAAATTTTGATTTGTGTCATGCTATTTATCTGCTGATGGATAGCCCAGTGCTTAAGTTTGAATGCTATCATGTACATACATGCACACATAGTCGTTCACAACACACACGCGCAGGCACACACACGCACACTTTACAGATCACCATTCTTTTGTCTTATCGAGTTGGGATATTTTGTAGATTGTGTTTCATAACGAAGCCGTGGTATGAAAACTGAAAAGTTAAAGGTAAAATGTAACAGTTTGTCACAATTATGTTTCATATTGACAGGTGTTCTGAACTTTCTGTTTGATAACTAGACATATAAATTTCAGTTCTTAAAGCTTTGCAGCCAATTTAAGGCCTCATTTATTTCACTGACAGCAAGATGTATGTGCAGCCTGCCATACTGGATGTCTGGGGCCAAAATCGGCACTTTGTTGCTTGCTTGTCTCACAGGGAGTAAATAGTAGCAATTTTTCAGCATAGGCACGCTAGCACAAGGTGTTTAGCAAATAAATGAGCATAAGATGACCTGTGGTGTCCTGAAATTACTAAAATTCATGAATAATAAAATGATCTATAGATTGTTAGCAGAGGGCTACAGCACAGGCTAATTTGCAGCCAGTGAAGCTTTACAGGATAATTTATAACTTTTGAAAATTTAATGACTTCATCAATTTTTACCTATTTTTTTAACCAATATAATCTCTGGAATACCACTTTTAGCTATGATTTCCTCATAAAAGAGATTTCTAAATCACCTACATGCTTAGGTTACGGAAATTAAAAACTGCTATCTTTAGATTTCTTGATTGTTTTATATAATTCAGAAACTAATAGAATAGAAAATTTTGCTGGCTGTGTGTGTTGTGTTTTAATAAGGCTTATATAGGAATTTTAAAAAAAGAAAAGAGAAAGAAGTGGAATAAGTGGACAAGGGCAAGTGGAAATTGTTATCTTAGAATTGTTTCTGAAATACATGAAATATTTTATCTACATATTAAAATTTAAAATGCACAGTGATCATGAAAATATCTGTTATTGCATATCTATTTTTGTAATTCTAAGTATTAATATCAAGTCATTTTTTTCCTTTAAAAATCTCATGGGAGCAATATTCTTAAACGTGTAAAACATCTCTTTTTTCTTAATTTACTTGACATAGCTCTATTTCGTAGCAAAATTGTTTAGCTCAAACATCAGATTTTATTTACACTATGATCTTTGTATGCTATCTTCAGTTCTCTATTGATAAGATTCTGAGATGTCTCTCCTTGTCTTTTGTGTAAAAATTACACATACATACACAGAGATAGATATAGATATAGATATAGATATAGATATAGATATAGATATGGATATAGATATGGATATGGATATAGATGTTTTGGTTTTCCCAGTGATGCAAACTTGTTTCTTTAAGGATGGATCATATTGTTGCAAGGAACCAAAAATGGTTTCTTTGAAAATTTCAGTGGTAAGAAGTAAAATTAGAATAGTCTGATATGATTCAATTGTGTTTTTGACAGAAATCATAAAAGTTTCAGATATTATCTGATTCTTAGATTGACAAAAATAATTTTTTTGGTACTCACAGAAATACTTAACAAATCACGATCTTTTTAAGGTTTATTTATTTTTATTGGAAAGTCAGATATACAGAGAGGAGGAGAGACAGAAGGGAAGATCTTCTGTGTGAGAGTTTACTTCCCAAGTGACTGCAACGGCTGGAGATGAGCCAATCCAAAGCCAGGAGCCAGGAGCCAGGAACTTCTGGGTCTCCCACGCGGGTGCAGGGTCCCAAGGCTTTGGGCCGTCCTCGACTTCTTTCCCAGGCCACAGGCAGGGAGCTGGATGGGAAGCAGGGCCATCGTCGCGACGGATTACATCGGGCGACCATATGGGATCCTGGTGCGTTCAAGGTGAGGACTTTAGACACTATACTATCGCGCTGGGTCCACAAATCACACATTTTTAAAAATGCTATTGCATTACTAAAATTAAAATGAGAAATTATTCAAAAAATCAGTTTTTATGTATGGATCCCACATGCCAAATGCATTGGCTGGTATTTCATCATTACTGATCAAGCTTTGATAGTGTTACTTTGTAACCCAATTCTTTCATTTCAGTGTATTTACATGTCCATTTTTCCTAGAGAAAACTTTTCTCAGTATGTATTAACTGTCCACTTATATTCCAAACTTATTTCTCCATCTCATCTCAAAACCTTAAAGTGGTTCAGTTTGCCCCTGAAGAAATGAATTAAAGGAAAGCAAGTAAAAATAAACTCAGTTAACTCAGCTGGAACGTAGTTTCTTTCTGTATAAATGGACAACATAGATATCCTCTTCCCACCTCAAACCCATTTTTCTTTGTATTAACAACGTTCCAAACATTCTGTGCAATTGAATTATTTCTGTACCCTTTAATTGTCCTGTAGTCTTTGACAGGAAAATTTGACTTGGTTTGCCTGGGCTCACGTCTTTGTTCCCTGAACAGTGGATTAGGTACTGTGGTTAACAATTCTTAATCACTGTTGAGTAACAGAGGGAGGCGGGGAGATTTAGACACATTAAAGATTCATGACCAACCACTCATTTTATTCTAGCCACTCATTTTATTCTGATAGTATTAGTCATTTTTGAGGTTTTGTTAGGTCTTCTGAAATGGGAAAATGATTTACTCTTAGATATCATTGCACACAAGAAATCATTTCTTCTTAAACTAGTTTTCTAGAACATTGTAGATTATAAATCATTTGCAAAGAGTTCAAATTATTTCAAATGTTGTGGGGACTCTGCTTCTGATCTAGTTTCCCAGTGTGGCTTGTGAGGGTGGCAGTGGGTGCCCAGGTGCATGGCCCTTACATTCCTGGGAGAGACCTGAGTGGAGTTCCTGGTTCTTGTCTTCAGACAGGCCCAGTGCCAACCGTTATGGCCATTTGGGAGGGAATCAAATGTTGGAAGATCTCACTTCCTTACTCTTTCTCAATATCTCAGCTTTTCTAGTAAATGGGTAATTCTTTAAAAATTAAATACAAAAATATTTCCTCACCAAGATCCCCTTAGTATTATAATTACAATGTTTAAAAAATGCACTGACAAAGTTGCCATCTTTACTGCTAAAATTGATTAGTATTTTACATAGTTGACAAAGATGAAGTACCGTGAGGACCACTGATTAGGATGGGGAGAGGTGAAGCATAAGGCAGGTGGGTGGGTTCCAATTATTTTTATTTGATTGTTTGTTTCCTTTCTTTCTGTATTTATTACCAACTTCCCAACCACATTAGTGACTCTGGTACTTGAGCCATCATCTATTGCTTCTACAGGTGTGCATTAGTGGAACACTGGACTGAAGGCTGAAGAACTGGAACTGAAACCACGCACTTCATTATGAGATGCTGGTGTCTCAAATTTGGAATCAAATATCCAGCCTTCTATAGATTTTATAGTTACATGGACATATAACTTGGACTCATAAAATAGTCAGATTCTCACCCTGTTATTTGAAATATTAAATATATCCCACCATGGTTTGGAAATTTTGCCAAATGCTTCATAGTCTGGGCAGATTCAACAAATCGTTAGACAATGAGGACAAAGGGTGTTCCCATATCTAAGTGCTATTAAGATTGCACCTACCCTAGAAGTTGAGAAATGATGATTCATCATATTGAATCCAACCTTCACAATGCGGTCTTTTTCCTGAGCAAGATATCTTGGATCCTATCTATTTTTCAAGAAGTTCTTTTCTGGAGGCTATATTTCTTTAACTTTTAAAAACTTCCCTGTCTTTTAAAAATATATTTATTTGAAAGGGAGAGAAGGAGAATTTCCACCATCCTCTGGTTTGCTTTCCAAATGGCCACAGCAACAGTATGAAAGGCAGGCCAAATCCATAAGCCAGGAAACTTGAAAACTTCCAGAAAGATGGTGAGAACTCAAGTACACATTCCATCTTCTATTCCCTTTCCAGAAACATTAGCAAGAAGTTCCATCACATTGTAATAGCCAGAATAGAAATCAGCAGTATGATACAAGCTGCTGGCATTGCACGCAATGGTATGCCTGCAGCACAAAACCAATTCCTGTTTTCTGATTGGCTTGTTTAATGAAAAATTTGATTACTTCCTTCCCTCACTACCTACTTCAATTATAACAAGAATCCATTCAAAATTTCAAATTTAAACAATTTTAAGAAATTAGTTGATTCTGCTTAGAAAATTTGTTAGTGATCTTACTCCTAGGCATGTTCAATTGATTTCATGATGATTAATAATAAGCTCATGCTGGATTGATTTTAAAGATTTTACTTTATTTTTAGATAATTTAATTATGGATATTCACAGTAGGAATGCATAATCAACAGTCTGCTTTTTTGTGACTTACTCCCTAAAACATGATTTTTAGTCCAATCTTTCAACAGAAGACCCACCTCCTTTAGCTGGTATCTATTTACCTCAAAAGATAAATTGGATCATTACATTAGAAATCTGTACTCCTGAATAAAACTAGGCCCCCAATAAAATTGGCAAGTGTGCCTTGACAAAAAACAAATATTAGATTGCTTACAAATACTTATACCTACAATGTCATGACACATGTAAAGAACAGAGTGCTGCAATCCATACTACAGCTAAAGGACTGGGAAAGGACGAAGAGGTTAGGGAAAAAGAATGGAAAGGGGGAAGCTCTATTTGTACAAAACTATAGAATAGAAAATAAGAATTAAGAGGAAAGAGAATGAAGAAGAAAGGAAAGAGGAAAGGAAGGAAGGAAGGAAAGGAGGAAGGAAGGAAAGAAGAAAAGGAGAGAGAGTGAGAAAGTTACTCTAATGTCTGGGAAATGTGGAAGTGTGTTTTCATCTCTTCGTCTCTATGGAACTGCATCTTGTTAATTTGGCACAGTGCCAAAAGCTCTAAATATAATTTTCATTCTAGTCATCCTAATAAAAGTTTCCTCCTATTTGTAAATCCCTGTGTTTCTATATCTGAGGTCTCCAAGGGGCTAGAAATGAAGCTGTGGCATCATCTTCGGATAACAAAGGTTGAATAATATACTCAGAATTTCCTAATATATGAACACTCCTCAGATGCTCATCCATTTTCTTTTCATAGTCAAAAAAGGTCATAATCAATAGGAGTGGAAGAATAGTTCAGAAAAGGAAATAACAAACAAATTGCTTTCGCAAATGCTTATAGAATGTGACACAGGCAGTGTTTACTACTATGACTATAATCCATGTTGAACAATCATCAACATGGGAGATGCTCTTATGTTTAATCAAAACATCTCCAGCTCCTAAGTTGTAAGCTTGTTAAAAATACTTGCTGAGATGATTCATTTCATTTTCTAATTCCTTTTGTTTTATTGTAAATTTACATTGCAGCTTCTAAATTTGTATTCTAAGTGTTGTTTATCCAGAATTTAAAGAAAATTGATTTTCATAAAGTTTACATTACAACGAGGGTAAAGATGCTATGTATTTATTTATATATAAAATCTGGATAGTGTCACTGGTGATTATCAAGGTTATGGTGAAAAAGAAATAAGCAATTAGAATGAAAGAATTATCATGAGTTACTCTAGGTTTTCATTCGCTTTCAAAATCAGTTTTCAAAAAAGAATGAAATTGTAGATACAGATCTCAAGGAAACTAACTTAACACACATATTTGGACAAAGATCTGGAGATCATGAATCCACAATGCATGTGATCTTTTTAGGGAAGATTTTTTTTTTCTTCCAGGTCAATGAAATTAGAAGAATAAATGCTTCTTATATCTGTAATTGGAAAAAAATCAATTTTTTTTGAAAAGCAATATTTATAAAGTCAAAAATCCTGCAGCATATGATCTTAAAATTTGTATTTAAATTAATCTGTCATCTGGAGTTTATAAATCTGATTTAGAACTTTCAATGACCATTTTTGTGTTATTCATAAGCTGCCACATACAATTTTATATGGATTTAGATCTATTTAGATTCCAAATGGATAATTTATCTAAGGATTAATGATTATTGAAAGCCTACGTAACTCTCCTAGTTTCTTTTATACTTCTTTGTTTTTTTTTTCTTTGTTTTTCTTTCTCTTCAGAGGAATGGGAAACAATCATGGCCTGTTTTATTCTTTATCCCTATTTGTAGCCATTCGGAGCTGTAAACTTTAGTGTCATCCAGAGATTAGATTATGTAACAGCACTGAGAAGTTAACAGCATTGAAATACAATTATTCAAAATACATTCATTAATTGTATCAGATTGCTATTTTGTTATTCTAAATAACATATAACCTGTATTTCCTTGCACATTGCATGATCCAACATAATTTAATATGAACCTATAAAGACATGGACATAGGGGCCAGCGCTGTGGAGTAGCTTGATTCCATGCAGCGTTTGACTATTGCATCTCCATTCTAGCTCCCTGCTATTATGTCTGGGAAAATAATGGAAAACGATTGGTCTCCTTGGGAACAAGTAAACACATATGCAAGCACGGTAGAATTCCCACGGTCTTGGCTTCATCCTAGCCAAGCTCTGGCTGACATGGCCAGTTGGTTGAGTGAAGCAGTGAATGGAGGATAGATTTCAATCTCTCTTTCTTTTTCTCTCTCTCTCTCCCTCCTTTCCCCCAGCACTCTCTGTCTCTCTGCATAACTACCTTTCAAATACAATACACACACCAGGTGTATACAAGTACAAGAACAGTATAAAACCCAGGCTATTTTTCTCTTCTGGTGTTGAATAACAGCAACCTTCAGTTCTCACAATTGTGACGGATATAAAAGGACGTGTCTGTAGCTTATCTACAGTAAGCTGCAAAGGTAGAAATGGCAAAGTAATTTGCAACTACAGAATAGTTTTTAAGTCATTTGCTTTTATATGTAAAATTAATTGAACACGAAAGATTGAAAGCTGACACACTGAGGATTTTAATTCCTTTTGCTTAATGTAGCATATTATTTCTATCTGAAAAAAAGAATACTCAGTGGTATTTTTTCTTTAATTTTCTTCTTTTTAAATATCTGAAAGCTTAGTTAACAATATCCAGTATTATGTGGAAATCTTCACTGCACCAGCATTGCGTTTTGTATACAAAACAGAAACCTCTGCCAATTATACAAAACCGAGTCTGTCATAACCAACACCAGGAAGATGCTCTAAGACAAAGCACACTATATGCAATTTGAATTTTTACAGACATTACAGAGGCAGTAAAAATGAAGCTAGATGTAAGACATAAATAGTATGCAAAAATACCAGGAAAGCACTATGGATACAGAGAAAGAAAAATACCCATATATGGCAGGTGTTCCACTGATATTTGCACTGCAAATAACTGATGCTAATAGCACCATTTCATTATATATCTTAGTGATAAACACAATTAGATAGTCCTAACTAGTTATGCAGTTTAAAGGAAATTGAATTTAGCATTTTACTTTGATTAGAACAAGTTTCAACTGCTTGAATGCTTTTTTGTAGATATATGGAGATATTGAAAAATTAAGAAAATAGTAATTTGATGTTGAGGATACTTAGGATTATTGATAATCTCCTGGATTTCCTTAAAATGTTTTATTAGATTATAAGAAATATAGATTTGTCAGTCATACTCATGGTATCTTGTAGGCTTACAAGTTTTGATTTTTAATCCTTTCTATCTATTATTATGGCTATTTATTCTTGGCCAAGCTGAACAGATGACATTTCAGAGATCTGTAGGAGTAACATACGCATTTAAGTAGTAGAAAACATTTTTTCTCTGTAATCAGAAGTTATTTCAATTAGTTCAACATCATTCTCCAGAAATAAAATTATTTTTGTACACAAATATGTTTCAGACATGTGAAACTTAATTTTATCGTTTTTTAAGAGGAAGGACTGCCTTTTAAGCATTGCATGTAAACTATTTTGAGAAAATTGTATAAATAAAATTTAAAATCCTTTACATAAATGATTGTAATATCGTTTTAGTGATACTTTCATTCTAAAATTTACTTTGCACTGCCACTAGGTGGAACCAGTAAGCTTTGTAATTTCTATTAATATATTTCTGTACCAAATTTATGTTTAAAAAAAAATACTGTACTAAAAATTCTTTGAAAAATCAACATTCAAGTTCCTTAAATATGATTATCATTCAAAATTGAATTACCAATTTGTCAATGCAATTGCAAATAGAAATACAAAAGTAAATATATAATCAATGACATGCAGCTAATTAATTCAGACATATCAGGAAAGAATTAGCACTTTTTGAACAAATAAGAAAAATATATGCAATCACTAGAAATATATGAAATTATTGGTGCAAATTACTGTGAAATATAAATGAAGTACACCAAAATCAAAATACAGTAATGGTTTAATTACTTGTGTTTACCCAAATGGAAAAACTACAGTACTCAATGTGCTATATATCTACAAAAGAGAAAATAATTATAATGACAAGATCTGACACATTAACTCTATTTGATTTTTTTTAAATTTACCTTTTTACTTCTTCAAATGTTAGTGTGAATGAGAGGAGAGATAAGTTGTCCACCCTCTGGTTCATTTCCAAAATGAGCACAGTGGCCTCCCAGGCACTTACAGCTTCATATGGGAGTCATGGCTCCAAGACTTGAGTCATCTCAGGGACCTAGGCAGCGAGTGAATCATGACAGTTCCTGAAATTTGAATCAGCACTATTATACAGCATGCCGACTTTGTAAATGAAAACGTAGCCTACCATGTCACTGTACTAACATTTGGATATATTTTTAATGTTTCAGGTTTTAAATCTGAGACGTAAAACTTTTTGAGAGACTTTCTACAGTCTTGGAGAGAATATGTGTTCCAAGATGTCATATTCTTTTTTGTTTGTTTGTTTTAATAAAGATTCATTGATTTATTTGTTTGTTTGTTTATTCATTTACTTACTTATGGAAAGTCAGATATACAGAGTGGAAGAGAAACAGAGAGAAAGATCTTCATCTGCTGGTTCGCTCACCAAGTGGCCATGATGACTGGGCTTCATCCCATCTAAAGCTGGGAGCCAGGAGCTTCTCCCAGGTCTCTGCCGCAGGTGTAGAGCCCTGAGGTTTTGGGCCATCCGCAACTGCTTCCCCAGGCCCCAAGTAGGGAGCTGGATGGAAAATGGAAAATCCAGGATCCTGAGTGCATGCAAGGTGAGGAGTTTAGCCACTAGGCTAATGTGTTGGGCCACCAAAATGTCATATCCTTTACTCTCCATGCAGAAGATAACAGAAAATAATGTTGGACCAATCTGATGGTTTAAAAACATGAAGAACTTCAACACAACATCTCAAGCTCATGTAATGCAGATAAATGATAAAATTACTTTTCTCATGTACTTAATTAAGAAGACACAGAGTGGCAATATAGTATGGCTTCTTTAAATGTCCAGCAGTAGTTATCTATTCATCTACAAAGGTAGTAGTAAAACAGCACAGTTGGCAAAGCTAAAAGAATTAAATGAATGGAGTTTGAGTTGAAGCATAATCATGCAATTGATGAAATTACTGAATTATAGATAGAGGTAAATAATATTTCATGGATAGGGCCCAGCAAATTAGCCTAGTGGGTAAATCCTCCCATGCATGCTCCCGGACCCCAGATGGGGACCAGTTCTTGTCCCTTCCAACTCCCTGATTGTGGCCTGAGAAAGCAGAAGATGATGACCCAAAGCTTGGAGTCCCTTTACCTACGTGGTAGGAGACCCCAGAAGAGGCTAGTGGCTTCTGGCTTCCAATGTGCTCAGCTCCAGCAATTCTGGCCACCTGGGAAGTGACCTTTTTTCCTTGGATGTTCTTCTGTCTGTAAATCTGACCTTCCAATAAATATAAACAAATCTTTTTTTATGAAAGATTGAATGGGTGGTGATAACAGTAAGCAAGTGGGAAATAATAAATATAAATAAAGAGCAGACAACATGAATTCTATAGTTAGATATTACTCTCTGAGCGTTGCCAAACCCACGGAGAATGTTTATTATACGTTTTGCTTAGCGTGAAACTGTGTAGCTTTATCAAAATGAACTTTCATTCCTTAAATAAATCAAGTAATCAATTCTTGGTTTACAGATTTCAGAACATAAAAATCTAAAGACTGATTTACAGATTCATGTCCTAAATTGGTTTTATTTTTAATTAATATAGAAAAAATCAATAAAGTGATATAAAAACTTTCTTTTGACTTGTAAATCTAGAGACTTTTTTCCTTAAAAATCAATACATACGAGTTAAATGTCCATAAACATTATCAACTGTTTCTGTTGTACGTCTGTACCTAAGCTCAGCAGTCACAGGAGCTACATACATTGGGCAGCTGAGTGCCTAGAGGAGGCAAAAGAGCTTGTCTCAATCACAGCCATGAGAGGGAGTCAGTCCTTGGCGCTGCATAGAAAAGGCTTTGGGATTTTAATACAGGATGCTGTTGGTAAGTCAGTGCATCTTTATTTAAATCGTTATTCCTTTTTTTTTTTTTTTTCAGAAAAATGGCAGCAAGCTAGAAGTCTCCTCAACAGACAGAGCCTTCATGCAGGAGGTGAAGCTTTAACCCTTAAAGTGATGGTTATGTATAAGTGTTGGTTATGGTTATGTATGGTTATGTATAAAGTGATGGTTATGTATAAGAGACAAGAAATTAACCAGAAGGAAGTGCCAAATATCATTATCACTGTGGCATCACCTAATAACAAGAAATTGTGGAATTAATTATGAATTCAACTTATCATTGTCAAACTAGATTGTTCAAAAGTTAGAAAAATCTTGAGGAATTGTGTATCAATGTTGAAAGGAAAAGACTGGAGGAAATGAACAATAACTACAGCGGTTTCATTAATTCTCTAAAAGGGAAATGCTAAATGTTGATATGATATTTATGTGTTAAATATCATGTTTAATACCTTAGAACTAAACATTCTGTTTATATAAATATATATATTTAATAATATATATGTATGTACTATTAAATTGTAATTGGAAAGTCAGATATGCAGAGAGGCGGAGACAGAGAGAGGAAGATCTTCTGTCAATTGATTTACTCCTCATGTGGCCGGAACAGCCAGAGATGCACCTACCCGAAGGCAGAGGCCAGGAGCTCTTCTGAGCATCCTAAACGGGTGCAGGGTCCCAAGGCTTCGGGCCATCCTTAACTGCTTTCCCAGGCCACAAGCAAGGAATGGGATGGGAAGGAGGATTGCTGGGATTAGAACTGTGGTCCATATAGGCAAGGACATGAGCCACTAGCCTAGTGCGCTAGGCCTTAAATACTCTGCTTTAAAAGCAAAGCCTTCAAATAAAATTCAGTTTCAGCAATATTTGAGCTTAAAACAGAACTCATCCTTTTAAAAATTAAATTCATGAAATATAGAGATTTCATTAATTAATAAGCATTTTCTATAAAAGTGTTAGGAGACATGTATATAATTAAATCATATTCTCGTTGTCATAATTCTGTCTCCTACTACCATGAAGAAGAGAAAATGTAGAAAAATACAATTTAAATGAAAATGTAATTCTTATTTTGCTTGGAAAGACAGAAGTCTGCTCAGTCCATTGTACCACATTTATTTTGACTGCTAACAAAATGAGGCACTTCTGGGCTCACATCTCCAGAGCACACTACTCTATGCACTTGTATGTTGCTCTATCTAACATAAACCTTGCTCTATGCTATAAAAATAAATGATATGGTCCAGTAATTAGAGCATTAGGAACAAACAGGATGCTTCTTCTCACGCTTAGAGATACGTGGTGGATTCAACTTCAAATCCAATGTGTTGGTGCTAGAACTACACCACAAGTTTAGGTCTCAAAGCCCATCAGGAAGTTCTCCAAAGGGCATTTAAATAAGTGAAGAGTAATGAATGGCTACTATAGACAGGGGTAGATGTACAAAGGCAATGAGGGACAGGAAATGTGTAATTTCCAAAAAAAAATTAATAATAATGACAAGTAAACATGTATGTATGTATCTTAGCACAAGCTATTACCTGGAAACTTGTTGTTGTTGTTGTTAGGTTTTTTAGTTTATTTTTAATATTGCTTACACAGTTGAGAAGGATGCGTGTTCATGTGCAGCTCCGATTAGGGTGAGGAGGGTCCAGGTATGGAGAAAGGTGCTTTGGATGAAGGCTTCAATTATTTTTTCCTCCTTTGTCTGCAACAAGGGGAATGGGAAAGAATTATAAATTCAGTCAGTGTAAAAATGGTCATTTTGATGTTCTTTTTAAATCTACCTAAATTATATCTTTGAATTTGTGCAAATTATAAATCATAATGAATATATTCTATAACACAGTTTGATGAATTTTGGGCTCTCATATACAAGTGTACAATCACTAATTTCTGCATTAACACAGATCATGTACATTAGCTCTGAAAGTTTTCTTCTGTGTGTTTTCAAGTCATTTGCTGATAAATAATAAATGTCAAGAGGTAAATCTTGCCTTGTGTAATGTCATTAGAGATTAGTGGTGTCTGTTTTTAACTACATATTAATGGAATCTCACACTGTATATTCGTTTGTATTGCCTTCTTCTGATTAGTTTATTTCCATTATCAGTGTTTGTTCAGTTTAACAGCAAGTAATAACCTTTGGCAAAAAATACAGATTAGCGCATTTGTCTCTCTATTCTTTCTGGACATATACTTCCTTGCTACACAGCAAGGCCAGTGGGTTGGCCTGAAAGAGAATGGTGATGCATGAAAAGTGGCAAGCTCAAACTGAAGTTTTCAATGCAGGGATATCAAGGGGCACTGCGTCCATCCCAGATTTAAGGCTCCAATGTTTATTTTCTTCTCTAAGATCCTATTCCCAGAACTATTGCAAACAATCAGGCATTAGTAATGCTTTCATGAAAAACAGGATTTTGTGATGAGGAAGTTTAAATACAGTGAAGCAAAGAACAATATGGAGTTTCAGTTTACAAGAAAATATTTTGAATTCAATTGAAATTGATTAGAGATACCAGTAATTAAAGTAATAATCACACTGGAGGGAAACTTGTTGCTGCCGACTAACCTTTCCACGAAATGCTTACCAGGCACTTCCTTAGCTGCTTTAACATACATGCCAACTTGACCTTTGCCACAGCTGATGTGGTGTGATGTGCTCTATGTGAACTAGAACTTCATCCACAGCACTTTCTCCTCTTACAATATTTTATTTGTTTTAGGTACAGATGCATTTTATAAAGAATTATTTGTATGTTTTTCAATTTATTATTTAAAAGGCAGAGTAGCACAGAGAAAAGAGACTTAGAAGAAAAGGAAGAGGAAGAGGGAGTGTGAGAGTGAGAGAGAGAAAAATGGACCGAAAGATAGAGAGAGACTGAGAGAGGCAGAGAGCACTTCCATTTATGGTTCAAGCCCCAAGTGCCTACAACCACTGTTCATAGGCTGGACTGAGCACCATCAAGGACTCCCATGTAGGTAATAAGGGTCCAATTCCTCAAGCCATTATACACTGCCTCTCAGGTTCAATAGGAAGAATCCACATCAGCAGCTCAGAATAGCTGCATCTTTAACTGGCAATCCCTAACTTGTATCTCATCTGATCATCTGGTGGCCTAACGCTCTGTGTCAAAATACCTGACCATGAAAACAGTTTGTAACAGGCATAATCAGAAAAAAAAAAATTATTCTTACATGAATTGCAGAGTCACAAAAGAGAGAGAGAGAGAAAGAGAGAGAGAGAGAGAGAGACAGAGAGACAGAGAGACAGAGGGAGAAAGAGAACACTTTTCATTTCTTTATTTTATTGTTCCAATGACTTCACTGCCTGGAGCTGAGTGGATAAGTTTGTCAGGAGCCAAGAGCTCCTTCCAGGTCTATGATGTGGATTCATGGGCCCAAGGACATGAGCCATCATCCACCTCTTTCCCAGACCATAAACAGGAAGCTTAATCAGAAGGGGAGTTGCCAGGCTATGAACCAACGGCCATATGTGATACTGGCACCATGCAGTGGAAGCATAGCCTACTATGTCATTGTGCTGGTTCCTAGCAGCCATTCTTTATGATTCCCTTACGGACATAATTGCATTTCCTTGGAGGAAAAAAAAAAAAGCACAGTATAACTGGCAACAAGGTTGCTTTATTTATCATTTACAAAATATTGTCAAGAATGATTCAAAGTATTTGCTCGATTTTCAACATTGTTAAACTTTGTAGGAAAGCTTCATCAATTCCTTAGTCTTTCCATCCCTTGTTTTAGTCGATCTGTTCAGATCTAACAGTTCCCCCGCCATGTACTTTATTTTATCTAAATACTTATTTCTCAAGTGCACAATCTGAATCAAACACTAGAATAATTTTTTCATTTAGAGCATTTTTTCTTAAGTAATAAATAGCCAGGTGCTGCAATTGTCATTTGGAAAGTTCTTGAGCATCAAAAAATGAATTAAATATGTGTTTTTTTTCTTTGTTTTCTGATCCTCTTCTGAACTTTTCACTAAGTTCTGCAATGTATGAGAAATGTATTTATGAAATTTGATCTATCTTCTATATTGTGTCTCAGCCCACAGCAAAATGTTGTACATATCTTTATACAATGAGACAAAATTTTTCCTAATTAAATACAGGCATGTTCAGTAACATATGTTTCTCCGAATTTGCAGTGCCCTGCAAACATGACAGAACTGTACAACAATATCCTCAAGGCTTTCATTTTTTTATAGTTGTATTTTAAAACAATCTATGAGCCAGGAAGATTCAGACAATCCGTTTTGCTTGTTCAGAATGATTGTGAAGAATTAGCACATTTATATTTGGGCCTCAATGAAATCTCTTACTAAGCAAGATCTTCATAGGTTGCTAGTCTTTTTTTTTTTTTTTTTTCTTAATTGAATTGTGCAACCTCCCTCCTCCCACCACCATCACCAAATCTTTTTATTAAATATTCAATCCCCAAAGTAACTGTGGACATAGACTCTTTAAGGAGATAATTAGCAATAAAACCGTGTCTTTATAAGAAGGAGAGAGCCATACTCTCTTTCTCTGTTTGAATTTAGCTGTCTGTCTCCTTCTTATACAAGTATGAATCCAAAGCTATGTAAAAAAATGTACATAAAGATATTATAAGAAGCTGACCAGGAATAAAATACTGATCAGAAACCAAGTCTGGATTCACTTTATAGAATCCTCTGCTGTTTAAATCATGCAGCGTGTGTGTGTGTGTGTGTGTGTGTGTGTGTGTGTGTGATCACTGAAAGACTAACCCAACAATCCTTCCAGCTGTCCCTCAAGCAGTTTGCTGGAGTAGTCCACCCAAGTGTTTGGGAATCTCAACGTTCTTATATATTTTGTACAAAGCACAAGAACTCAAATATATTTGGGCACAGATTGTTTCAACGTTGCTGCTGCTGAGAAGAGGCCAAATATTTATAATTGAAGGGGAGTGTATACGATGCACGTTCGTTTTCTACTTTCCAGCATCTGTTGATTGTGTTTATCAAGGTCTCCTTTCTTTGCTGACATATTATGTTCTGATGCAAAACTTATTGCTCAAGGTGAAACCTGAAGATTGGCATGGATCTACTATTTAGAATGATGGTTTATGGTATTGCTATTTTCATTGGAATATCTATGTATATGAGCACAGTGCCATATGCGAAAATAAAATATTTGATCTGAGAATGAGTCATGGCTCTTATCCTTAAATTCGTACTTCAATGATAAAAGGAATCACGTATTTAAGAGGATTTTTTTGTTCATAGAATTTGTATGTGTTGGCTCTGTATCTGTGAATTTGAAACGATCACCACAAATAGCCTTCAACTGTGTTGAATGCGTACATACATTTTCTTATCATTATTCAACAAACAATATAGCAATAATCCATTGATAATTTGCATTTCATGACTTATTACAGATGATGCTGAGAGGATTTATGATGTACTGTAGGGTATATGCAAATTAGATGCAAATTATGCATTATTTTGTATAAGGGATTAAGCACCCCTGTATTTTGCTAACAATTAGTGGCCCAAGAATAAAACCTTTGCATACATCCAGTGATGACTGAATGTTTATTGCATACTGTGACTATATACCACCCGTTTCTTAATTCAAGAGACAATGTGTATTAAAGTGGTTATAAATTCAGTATAACTTCACAGAATAGGTTCTGTTTAAAATGTTCTCAAGTGTGGAATTATCAAACATCTCTAATTTCAAAGTACCGTTTCCCAGTACAACAACCAAAGTGCATCTTGTTAAGCATAATTAATTGAATAAGTTTAATTAACAAAAAATCTATTTGTATTTTATTTGCCAAGCATTTAGCACAATGACCAATAGAGCATCATTTCAATGAAAGGGTAAGTTATCATAGCCAGAATAACTTCAAACAAGTGAAATATTTAGGATGCCAAATACCAGTGCTTGTTTAGCATCCCATTAGAGACTTCAAAATTATTAAGCCTGAATCTAACTATTTATTTCATAATTGAGTTTTCACTGTGGAGAATCACAAATGTAACACAGCAGGTGGATGTTTGCCAATGACATTCAAGTTTCAAAATGTTATTATGGGTAGGATGTATTATTCTAAAAGAAAGCAAACAGTGAATCTTTGAGAAACCAAACCTAATAAGGAAAAGGAGTTTTGATGCTGTGCATTCTTTCTGTTTTATTGCAAGTTATGGAAAAGAATTAGAATAAACTTTTTAGAATACTAAAACAAAATGGCCTACGTATACCCAGGAAGGAAATACAGAAACTATTTAACAACAGCTGAAAACTTATTAATTTGATATGAATTATACTTAATTGATCATTTTTATTTTTGCAATTTAACTGCACCATACATTCAGAGCAAATTAACAACACTTGTAAGAACGAATCTTAATTTTCATAGATTAATTTATTTTAATTAGCTCAAAAGTCATTTTCATTATTTTATAATTTAAGTCTTAGTATATGTACATGATACCATGAAGATATATACATTTATTTGTTCTAGTTGTTAACTTAGAGATGATTTTTTTTTAAAGATTTATTTTTATTATTTTTTCATTGGAAAGGCGGATATACAGAGAGGAGAGACAGAGAGGAAGATCTTCCGTCCAATGATTCACTCCCCAAGTGAGCGCAATGGCCGATACTATGCCAATCCGAAGCCAGGAGCCTCTTCCGGGTCTCCCACACGGGTGCAGGTTCCCAAAGCTTTAGGACGTCCTCGACTGCTTTCCCAGGCCACAGGCAGGGAGCTGGAAGGGAAGCGGGGCTGCTGGGATAGAACCGGTGGCCATATGGGATCGCGAGGACCTTTAACCACTTGCGCCACCGCGCCGGGCCCTAGAGATGATTTTTAAAAGCATATTTTTAAAACAAGGTAACAATGTTATTTGATAATCATCATAAGTAACTGACTATTCATTTAATAACATTTGTGATTTTTAGGTATGCATAAAACTCTCATTTATAATAATAAAACAAGCTTTTATCTCAAAGTTTTTATGAGTTCTACAGCAATACATGAATAATTATGCTAACAATTAAGTAATCTTATGAATACTTTATGATAATGAAGCATGAGATATGCTTCCCTTTTAAAATTAGTTCAATCGAAACTGCATTCTCATTATTAGTTTCTAGGTAAATGAATCCCATAATACATCATTCTGGTAAAAAAAAATAGATAAGCAGAAATAATATCAAAATCCATTAAATTATTTTTTTGTTGGTACAGCTATAAGATAATATTCAATTATGAAATGGAATATAAATATATTTTATATTTCAAAGAGTTTTATATTCCACTTTGCGTTGTTTTGTATGCTGCTAATCTCACCAAAATGTAAAAAATACTTACTTCAAATGAAAATTTACTTTTCTATGATTGAACTTAAAATATACTTTTATAAGGTATACTAAATATCATTTTTAAAGAACAGTGTAGCTTTATGCTAACTATAGATCTATTATTTCATCACAACTATTTTTCTCTGTTGCTAACCTTACACTATGAACAAAGATACAGGTATAAAATTTTAAATTGCAGTTTAGTATTATAATAAATAATGCACGAGTAGTTATGAATTTAACAATAACCTTAATTTTGTATATTAAAAATGTGTGTTTTTTTGTTTGTTTGTTTTTTAATAAATGTAGTCTTAGAGAAAGAAGGAGAGAGACAGCAACACTTCTCAAGTGGCCACAACGGTCCAAGCTGAGCCAAAGCCAGGAGCCTCTTCCAGGTCTCCCAGGCAGGTAAGGGCCCCAAGGCTTTGGACCATCCTCTACTGCTCTCCCAGGCCACAAGTAGGGAACTGCATAGGAATTGGAGCAGCCAGAACAGGAACTAGGATCCATATGGGATCTTAACGCATGGAAAGCCAGGTTTTAGCAACCGGCCCATCACACGAGTCCAAGAGAGGTCTGCTATCTGCAGATTCACTGCTCAAACAGATACATCACCTTGAGATGGGTCATGATTATCTGTCATATAATTGCTCCCCATATGGGGAATCTACAGTGTATTCCTAGTTCCTAGGTTTAGGCTCAGAGCAATTTCTGGAATAACAGATCTCCTCCCCAAGCCCCTCTTTCACTTTCTCATTCTATAGCTATGCCACTAAAACAATAAATAAAAATTTAAAATTGAAAAAGAAATCTTACTCCTGGATAGAAAAATCAGCAATACTTAAGAATATTTTTTTAAATAAAGATAATTAAAAATAATTATCTATCAGAAGGGGGATGCATCGATTGCAATGATCATTCGATGCTTATAAGCTAATGAATATATCATAGCCATCAATGTAACATAATGAAACTTGTACTTAATACTGAATAAAAAAGCATGACACTTTTCAGCCCATTCTACCCATGATGTGCTGAAAAAGAAACTGCAGTTCAATGTGAGAGCGTAGTGGCTAAATTCTCATCTTCCAGGTACCTGGTTTCCATATGGGTGCTTGTTTATGTCTCTGCTTCACTGCTTCTCATCCAGCTCCCTGCTTGTGGCCTGAGAAAGTAGTAGATGATGCCCCAAAAGCCTCTGGAACCTACATCACCATTGAAACTGGAACATGATCCTGGCCCATGGCTTTAGATCAGATCAGCTCCAGTCATTGCGTCCATTTGGGAAGTGAGCCAGGAGATGAAAGATATTTCTGTTTCTCCTTCTCTCTGTAAATCTGCCTTACCAATAATAATGCATCTTTAAAAAAAGAAATAGGAGAAGTGAAATTGAAGGATATTTTACATACACACCTTATATAAAAAGAGGACCTAGGTTATTTGAAGCCCATTGCTTTCATCAAGTGTCATTAGAACAGTGCAAATAGAACATTTTGTGGAGAAAATCTGCATTCTGTTGCATAATACAAACTCATAAACATATTAAATAACAAAGTAGTGACTTTTTTTAGATTTCCTTTATTTTTCTTGGAAAGTCAGATATATAGAGAAGAGGAGACACAGAGAGGAAGATCTTCCATCTGCTGACTCACTGCCCAAGCAGCTGCAACGGCCAGAGCTGTGCAAATCCAAATCCAAGAGCAAGGAGCTTCTTCTGGGTCTCCCATACTGATGCAGGGTCTCAAGGTTTTGGGCCGTCCTCAACTGCTTTCCCAGGCCACAAGTAAGGAGCTAGATGGAAACAGCAAGGAAACAAAATGGCGCCCTTATGTGAATCTGGTGTGCAAGATGAAGACTTTAACTGCCAGGCTACCATGCCAGGCCCAGTAATGGTGTTTATTAGGTCATTAAATAGAACTTCATCTAATATGAGAGAAAAAAATGTGGATTATGATTTTGCAATGGTCAACATACATTTACATTTATATGTAGTATATAGTATATGTATTATCTTTACATATTGCTTAAACATGTAAGATGTGTGTATATGTAAAAGCAGTAAAGGAAGACTCTCAGATAACATTGAAAAGTAATGACTAATGGGCTAGAAAGAAAAAGCAAAACACTCCAGAATTGAACTCAAAATCGCATCAAGATAAAAAATGTGATTGTCTTCTTCAACTATTCCTGTGTAGCCAGGTAGTATAATTCAATATATAATAGCCTTAGTCAATAAAATATACTAAACTGTGTCTTATTTAGCAAGATGAATTTCAAGTGACTTGACATGTTGCAATTTTGAGGAGCACTGAGAATAAATATTTGAAAATGGAATGTAAGAAAGCTTTCTAAAAGGAGCAAGAATGAGAACAAAAGTTTAGAAGTTGTAACAAAAATTTTTGAGAGCCATCATTAAAATCTGTATAGTAGTGAATATGGAAGCAAAATTAATAAGGGAAAAGACACAAAATTTGAAATGAGGACCTCTAAAAATATTTGCTCATAAAATGTATGCTGGCCATTTCCTAAAGCAAGGTCCAGAGGTGCTCGGTAAGGCTCAGCAGATGCTTAGAGATGCCATGCAGATTACAGCTAGAGACTCCCAGGACTAGGCACGTGTCTGGAGATCCCCAGGTCTTCAGGCTCCTCTAAAACCCCTGGACTCGGCTGAGAGCAAGAGGCTCCTTGACGTGGCAGAAACCTGGAAGACACAGACCTTGGCTTAAGCAGAGCCCCTGGCACACATCCCTTCCCCATCTACCACTTATGGTAATTGAGTACTTTCTGGTAACTGGGCAACCTCCTCCCCTCACTTGTCCTTACCCCAACCCCGTTTCACTATCTGGAACTTCAGGATATGGGTGGGCTACACAGTGCCACACGGTGATATACATGACCTTAAGGCCAATCGACTGGCTTATACTGCATAAGATATGTTGACAATCTGCAATGTTACTGAGGTTTTTTAAGAATAACTGAACATTGATTGCTTGTCCTCTGACAGCAGGTGCTATAGCGATGTCTCTCAGTGTGGTTGGTTCCCACTTAAGAGTTTATCTGTCACTGGATAAATCTTAACATTTAAGTTCTGCCTTAGTGGCAACATAACTGGTTCATTTGTGTCATCGTATGTGCCATATTGTGTTATTTTTCAAAACATAAAAACTGTGCTTTTACTTTCTGGATTGAGTTTTATTCTCAAACAAGATTTTGGAAAATAACCTTTCTAGACTAAGCCAAGGTATTCCGAATACTTGTAGTCTTTTTATTATCTTCACCATCATATGTGTTAAAATGCTCACAGAATATTTTAAGACAATATTTGTATAATGTAATCATGATGGGCAATTTTTAAAACAGCATTTTAATATATTATGACATTATAGTAATAGTTAATAGATTTTATGGAAGAATACATGACTAGCATAGTTATAAAACTCTTGTGTAAAAATGTAATTTTATTTATATAAATGTTTTAGGTAACTTACTAATATTATTTATTTCCATTTTGTTTTAAAGACTGAATAGTAGGATGAAGAGAAATAAGAAACAGCCATTTGATCTACTGGTGCCCTCCCCTGCAAGACTTAGGACAGGAGGACTGTATTCATATGGGCTTCCCACTTGAGGTACAGGGACTCAAGCACTTGCCGGATTATCAGGATAATCATTAGCAGGAGCCTTGATTAAGATAAGCTTGAATTCTGACAACTTTTGGTTTTTCTTTTCTACTGTGGAAAGCACTTACTTCAAAGGGACACTTAATCAATGCAAGAAATTCTCGTTCCCAGTCTAATTAAGTTATATACAAATAAGGGCTGGGGTCCTACCAGGCTACTCCTCCACCTGTCAGTGCCAGCTTATGCACTGGCAGCTCTGCTGCTGATCCATCTCCTAGATTATGGAGGATATCCCAACCCTTGGGTCCTTGCACACACATGAGAGACCTGCACGAAGTTAGTGAACCAGAAGAAAGAGCTTTGCTTCTGTGTTTTACCTTTGCTCTCAATCAGCATTTCAAATAAAAATCTCTTTGCAAATTCACTTGTGGAGTGAACCAGTAGATGGAAGAGTTTAAATTAATAATAAAAATATTCATAAGTGTTCTAGGTAACTTATTCTCCCAGACATGAGTTTTGTAGTTTTGTCATACTATACAACACTTTGAATGATCCTGTCAATTAAATGTTGTACTTGATGTAACAATAGTCCTTAGTCATTCTTTATTGAAGACAAAGCAAACCAAAAATGATTTGTCAGCCTACTGACTGCTATATTGTTCATAGTAAATCAATGTACCAATGTAACATGCTAGCATACACACTCATATGCAGATGTAGAGATTCGTTTTTGAGTTTCTTAATACGTGTCAATATTAGATTTTTCTTATTAGAGTATGTCAAATATTCATGGAGAATTCCATAAGGTATTTTCCATTATTAATTGATGTCTTTTATGCAATACATTTTTATTAAATATTATACTCACACGGAGGTAAGACTATGAGAAAGTTATCCAAGTCTGAATTCCCTGAAAAAAAAATGTAGGACAATATTTCACCCTCATATTCCCTGCTCCAATAGAAAAAAAAAAAACTGTCTAAATCAACGTAAGATGGGATATCATCTCAAGTAAAGCAATTGTCAATCACATAAAATGGATAATTGGATCTGTGTAGAGGATGTGCCTGGTAGGTGAAATGAAAAAAAAAAAAAGAGTGGGTTCTGAATTTCTAAATTCAAATGCAGAATATGGTGCTGGAACTTAAAACACATTAAGCTGTGCCCATTTATATTTCATGATTCTAATTACCCTCTTCTGTAACATAAAGATAATAAGAAAACCCACTACACACAATTACTATTAGACTTTAATGAGAAAATAAATATGAAGTTCCAATTACAAAGCTCATAACTTAATTAAGGATAAATACATATTAGTTGTAGTGTTTTATAATTGTTACTATTTTATCCTTGGGCACTACTTTAAAAGATTGCCAATTATATTCTAGATACATGCATTTTTTCCTTTCCTATATTTATTTAATCATTATTTTGTTTTGATAATTTTCATATAGTTGATTAGGGCACAAAAGGTCAAGGGCTACAGGAAAGAGGGTAAGACCATTGTTTCCACATTCTCTCTCTCTCTCTCTCTCTTTTTTTTTTTTTTTTTTTACTGTATCTGGGGTAAGAGGGGAAATCAAGGGAGAAACCCCACCCAGTCTTGCACCCATCCCAGGGTCCTAGAAGTGAGGCATGCTCTGAGGGCACTGATCCAATGGTTTTGATAGTTTAACAGTTCTGAATTATTTGCCAATCCTGCCATTTTAAGCATGATGAAATCTTTCCAGAATCCACTGGCAGACACAGTCCACTTTAGAGTCTCTGACTGCCCAGATTTTCACTGCCAACTCGTGGCTGGCATAGTTGATCGATTTGTGTTGTCCTCTGTCCTCTGTTGTGGTACCAGGTGTTCTCTGCAGGTTCTGGTGGACTGCCGTATCCTCTACGTGCAGCTGGATATAACACAAAAGTTTTACATTGATTTTCTTTTTTTTTTTAAGATTTATTTTATTTTCATCACAAAGTCAGATATACACAAAGGAGGAGAGAGAGAATGGAAGATCCTCCATTCAATGATTCACTCCCTAAGTGAGCACAATGGCTGGTGCTGCGCCAATCCAAAGTCAGGAAACCAGGAACCTCCTCCCGGTCTCCCACATGAATGCAGTCCCCATCCTCTACTGCTTTCCCAGGCCACAAGCAGGGAGCCGGATGGGAAGTGGAGCTGCCAGGACCAGAACCAGTGCCCACATGGGATCCCAGCACGTTCAAGGAGAGGACTTTAGCGCCTAGACCATGCCACTGGGCCCCTACATTGATTTTCTAACTTGTTGAAAGGTTTGCAGAGAGAGATTCCCTTTGTTGTTTCACTCCCAGCGAAATTAGGGAGCCAGGAGCTTCAATCCAGTTGTCCCTCCTTCCACTGCTTCCCTCATGCCATTACTGGAAACTGGATTGGTGATGGAACAGCTGTGATTCAAAGTAGAACCCATATGGGATGCTGGTGTCACAGGTGCAAATTTTATCCCTGACATCACAGCACTATCACAGTTCATCAGTTTTGAAGCTGATCTTTGTCTGAGGTTGAAAAAGTTCTAAGAGTCATAATACCGAAATTTCAAGCAAAAGACTAGTAACATCCAAATGAGTAGTTGTATTTGAATCATTTACAGAATCTCACCAAAAATACCAAATTTACAAATTTACAGGTAAGAGATGAATATCTTCTCTCTGATAGTTTTTAATAGTCAAGTTAAGAATTTATATGTCACGAATTTCCTGAAAGATTTTGCTTTTGAGTGCTAAAGACTACATTGTTTCTGTGACTTTGATAATGTCAACAAGAAAAAATATTGCATAATAAAAATATCTGTATAAGAAAAAGAGTTAATAAAATAAATTAAAAAGGGAAACACTGGGAAAATAAAACAAAGCTAAATTTTAAAAGATAAAATTAAGATCATCAAGTATTTGTGGACAGGAAAATGTGGAGCCGTAATCCTCTTGATAGAATGGATGTCATTGAATGCATCCTTTATAGAATGTTGTCCTGAAGATGCTTAAATATCTTTGTCACAGGGAAAACTGAGTTTTTAAATCAGTTAAATGTGGTTGTCTCTAAATCATTAAGCATGAATAAAAAAGCTGAAATGATTATTCCAAATAATTTAATTTGGATATCTTTGCCATGTGAATTTATATTTACTAAAATTTCAATTACTATTTCATATTTTATTTTAGGATTCATTAGATTAATAGGAGTGCCAGTTTACAGAAATCTCTGATTTCATAGTTAGGAAAACTTCCTGTAGATAAAATTGCAACCATAAATGTGAAAATGCACCAGTATGAACCATTAAGAAACCAGAAAACACAAATTAGTCAGAAAGATCAGGTGAAGCTACTCTAAGAAAAACTCTATCAGGCTTGAACAAAGTAGTTGACTCATTTACCTTACGTTGATTCGTGTACCCACTCATTTGTCAGTCCATTCAGCTTTCAGTTCTCACCATCTAATCTCAGACACTTCTTTGACACTTGCGGATAATCCAAGGAAACCATTTGTTAAGAAGTTTTCAATGGTTGTGTAATGTGGAGAGGGTTGTGAAAATAAATAAGCAACAACACACAAAAAAGTAAATAACATAATGAAAATAAATAATGTACTAACTAGTGTAAAGAAAACATCAATATCAGATGGAAGAATGCTCTGGACAAGAGTGAAATTAAAAATCCTAGTTCAAGAACATGTTTGAGGAAATAACCAAATGAATGAGTGGAGAATTAGGGTGAATGTTAACAGATGCAATCAACAAACCACATCCCGAGACATTGAAGATTCCTTTGGAAGTTTTACTTTGACATGATATTTTGATTTACTTCACAAATAATCTGATTTGTCTAAAACAAACACTACTCTGCCATGTTTTATAACTAGACTATCTTTTTTTGTATTTTATATTTACTCAATTTGTCTCTTCATGGAAATCTTTTAAAATGCATATTTATATACATTTAAATAAATTAAGTTAGCAATTACAACTAATGAAAAGAACTTATTAGGTAGGCATATTAGTGCCTTAAAATTAAAGAAGAAACTAGAGACAACGAACAGAAATAGGGAAGTAATGAGATTGACGTTAAGCTCTTCTGCAGTGCTAAATGTCAGATGACAAGGGCTCATTATCCACATTATGAAGGAAAGAGGTCGTGTCCTAAGTGACAAAATCTGCCAGACTGTCTTTCACATGGACACATGAGAGAAGGACACTTGGTGACATGCAAGGAGTCAGAAAGTTCCCCATTTCTCTAATCTCTTTAGATCAAAATAAAAGATACCACAGGACATTAATTGGTAGCAATGAAGAAAAAATATTTGTAGAATGACTGTAGAGTATCAATGACTATAGTAACCTTTATAAAAACTCCAAATAAGTAACACTGATGAGATTAGAAAATACTAAGTTGTTGAAAACGTCTGAGACATAAAGTCTAATAAAATTATAGTAACGATATTAAATACAAACACCATTTTGTTTTTCACGAAATACTGCAACTGATTAAATATTGCAAATAAGTTAAATCTATGGGGAACAGAAGGAAATATTTGTGCAAACAATAATAACTACCCTGATTTGAACTACATAATAGTGTCTGCTCTAAGAACTCCTTATTTAGGGAAAATTAAATATCTCAAATCTGTGACATATGTTACTGCACTACCTGCAATCAAAGTTTTTCTTTCCACCATAACCAATTTCTAAGGAAAAATAAGTCATTTTAAAATAGGTAACATGCATTAGTTTATCATTTGAAATTTATAATTAGAGAAATGGAGAGAGAGAGAGAGAGAGACTTCCATTTGCAGGTTAACTTTGCAAATAGCTGTGACAGGGCAGGACTGAATCCAAGCCCAGAACCGAACCCTAGGCTGGCATCTGGGTGACAGGGACGCAGAACAGCTCTAATCACCTGTTACTTTCTGAAGCACATCAGCAGGGAGCTGAAGCAGAAACATAGTGACTGGACCTTGACCTGGGATTCAGATAATGCCGATGTTTCAAGTAGTGACCTAACTCACTGTTCCACAATGCTACTGCCAGGAAAGCAAATCATTTTGAAAGGGAAGGTAAAATATCTTTTATTTTAAAGTCAGCTCTACATTTTGGGGGTGGAGGGAGGGTGAATGGTGAGGATAAAAGAGAAATCCCTAAACCCATGGAACTGTAGCATAAAACATTTTTACAAATACCAAAAAAAAAAAATGTAAACACAAACATACAAAATCACACTTTATACTTTTCAATATTTCATAAGTTTATCTATTTTTGATAATATCTATCACTTCTCGGCCTTTTGGCTAAGATCAAGTGTAGTTTTAATAATAGCTCCACAAAGATAAAAGTTGTGGATTCTTTATTTTTGCTTGTAAAGTTACAGAACAAGAGAAGGAGAACGAGTGAGAGAAAGAGGTATTTCATCGACTGTTTCATTCCACAAATGGCCGCAAAGCCTGCAGCTGGGTTTGTCCAATAACAGGAGTCAAGAACTTCCTTTGGCTTTGCCGCTTGGGCACAGGGTACAACCCTTGAGCCATCCTCTGATGCAATCCCAAGCCCTAAGCAAGGAGCTGAACGAGAAGGAGAATCAGAAGAACATGGACTGGGACACATCTGGGGTTACAGCACCATAGGTAGAAGCTTAACATACTGTATACCAACAAGCGTGCTGGCCTCAAAAATTCTTAAAATTCAAAAATATATTTAACTGTACATGTAATTTAACATATACCTTGTCTTTTCAATTTTTTTTAATCACAAGTTAATTCTTCCAACTACTCAGAATTTTTTTCTTTATTTTTAAAAAGGGATTATTTGAGTCATAAACAATGCATGATGATTAATGCAACGGAGTTCTCATGACTGCTCTTGCTAATATATTAACAGAATAGATTCATATAGTTCATAAAAATCCCAAAACTATAATACTGTTATTTATTTTATTTTGGAATAACATTTTTTTCTTTCCTGTTTTCTTACAAACATCTATAAAACCACAAAACAGGAAAAAAGTAGTAATCTCTGGATATATGCATTGTGTTTTTTTGAAATTTATTTTATGTTTATTTAAAAAGCATAGTTATAGACAGAAGAGAGAAAGAAATACCCTCCATCTGCTGGATCACACCAAAAATGGCTGCAACTGCCAGAACTGCACTAGTCGGAAGCCAGACACTGGGAGCTTCTTCTCCAACTGCCATGTGGATATGTCCAAGGATCTGAGCCATCCGCTGCTGATCTCTTAGGTGGCAGTCACGGGTCTGGATCGGAGGTGGAACTGCCAGGACTCTTAACGTACCATGGAGTGTTCACCATATGCATAGTCTTTGTGAAGCTAATAATTGGCTCCTCCTGATTATGACAAAATTAAAACATGGGAGCATATGCAAGATATACTGTATTTTAATTTCATATTTCAGTCTAAGACCTATTAGCACGACTACATAAGGCATTCAACATTGAACAGTAAAGGAATCATACTTAAGTGGGTACTGGCTACAAATAAAGGACAATTATCCACCTACATTAATGTAAATTTAAGTCATTAGTGAATAATTCAATGATTTTGGTGGGTGTATGTTATCAAACTTAGAAAACTTACGTTATCACCCAGATACTCCTTTTCTGTTTCTTTGTTGTCAATGGCCTTCATGATGCTCTCTAACCCCAAAGAATACTAATTGATATTCTTTCCTTATAAGTTTGCCTACTTCAGATATTACACAGCATACTGTTTTTTTTTTTAAGCTTTTTCAATTAGTTCAATTTTCCCTTATGAGCAATTTGCTACCCATGGAAATCTGTGGTTAACTGTAGTCCCAATATATTAAATGCAATAACCCCAAAATAAATAATTAATAGACTTTAAGTATTTTTTTTATTGTGGTATATTGTTTTAAGCATTCTGTTTTATATTTCTATATTCTTGTTAATTTCTTAATGTGCCTAATTTATAAATAAAGTGTCATTGAATGTGCTCATGTGAATACATAAGAAAAAGCATATCTGATCATACAGATCTGAATATTTAAGTTGGTACCAGTAGGTTCCAGCACCCATCAGTGTTTTTGGAATGCACGCTTTCTCACCATGGTTGAGGAAAGACCGCTCTATTGTACCTTGGTGGTTAATTTACACTGAATTTTCAGCAGGTTTATTCTGTTCACTTTTTCTTATGGTTCAGTAATTTTTGTGTGTAAGTTTTTAAGTTTGATTATTAGGACATATTAACTTTTTAAATTCTCATACATGGGAACACTTATTTTTCCAGCATCCTAATATTTAAATAAATACTCCAAGGCTGGTATTTTGAAGCTGGTTAAGCCTCCACTTAGGAATATGGCATCCCATATTAAAGCTCTGTTTCAAGTCCAGGCTGCTGTACTTAAAATCTAGCTCCCTGCTCATGTACCTAGAAAGTCAGAGAAGGATGATCCCAGAGCTGTGGACCCTGCCACCCTTACAGGAAATCTAGAAGAGTTCTGTGTCCCTAATTTTCACCTTCAGCTGGGGCAAATAATGGCTGTAGTGGCTAATGAAACTATTAAAAGATCTCTCCTTATATTCTCTTTGATATACTGTTTTTAATAAATTAATTCTTTAAAAATAAAACTGCCAAAAAAAGTGACTTATAGGCCCTCCTGGGATTACAAATATTTATTTCTTTGAGGTACACAACTGGGGGCAGCTGTTGTATGTTCTTATCACTTGTTCAGATTTTATTATAGGCTTACTATTTAAGACAAATTCAGTTAGCTGTCTGTGACCATAAAACAACTTTGAAGACCATTACTGATCTATTTTTATTAAGAAATAATTGATGTTGATAATATATGTCTGTAAATTTTCATATATATTTGTTAAATGTCTTAATGCTTGGGTCATTATATTTAAAATATGTTATATCACTAGAAAACACTTTAATAATGTTGTTCTTTGTAATTCTGATGGGAAATCTGAAAACACAAATTTTTCTTTGAATTTGTAGAAAATTCTTTTTTAAGATTTATTTTATTTTTATTGGAATGGCTGATATACAGAGAGGAGAGACAGAGAGGAAGGTCTTCCGTCCGATGATTCACTCCCCAAGTGAGCGCAATGGCCGATGCTATGCCGATCCGAAGCCAGGAGCCTCTTCCGGGTCTCCCACGCGGGTGCAGGGTCCCAAAGCCTTCTCGACTGCTTTCCCAGGTGACAGGCAGGGAGCTGGATGGGAAGTGGAACTGCTGGGATTAGAACCGGCGCCCATATGGGATCTAGGAGCATTCAAGGTGTGGACTTCAGCTGCCAGGCCACCTCGGTGGGCCCCATCCATTCATTCTTAACCTCAATACAAAAAATTTTTCCTTATTTACTTGCAATGATTTTTGTTTTTCGGTATTTATCTTCAGGACTCACACTCTCAGAGTGGCGTTTTCTTGGTTGGTCGTATTTGTTTGTTTGGGGATGCCTGAGCTTTTTACTAAATATTTTTGAAAATACACTGGAAGGTATGATTCCTAAATAAGATTTATATCACAGTATGTCATAGAAAGGCTAGAAGTATATTTTATGTGTTTCTTGCTTTCAGTGTTTATGAAACTTACATAGTTGTTTATTCCAAACACAAAGAAATAAGCTTTCACTATTTTTAAATTTTTCTTCAAAAGACATTAATATGGCCTGTCATCAAATGTTATTTCCTATCTAAAATATATTTGATTTATTCGTTGAATACTCAGTTGTTTAACACGGCAGATGGGGTTAATGATGTCCTTAAACACGATTCTTTTCCAGATTACACCATACTTACTTTAGTTACATGAATGTTTGGATATACTTTGGCTAAAACTAAACTTTTTATTAAAAGCAAAATGTACATCACATGAATGAGTCACATTTTAATAACTGAAATGCCTCTTTATGTTAAAAAATTGTGATCAATAAAATGCAAGTGGCACATTATTGCTATTTATTTGTATGATTCCACCATCGAATATTTACATATGTGTGCCATTATTTAGCTACATTATCTTAAACACATTTCCACTTTCTGGAATTTTAAATTTTACTCAAAATGATGTTGCACATGAGCCTTAGAAAATGTTAAGCTTTCCGCTGTTATCAGATAGGCCCAACTTAACATCAATAATTTCAATGCATGTATTTAATGAAAAAATTAGAAAATCAAATTTCAATTTCCTATAAAAGCTGCTGAAATGTCTCCTACTTTCATAAGTTTCCCCAAATGAAATGAAATAGAATTGTGTTAGTATAGCTCTGGGAAATTACTAGCATAAGCTGAACTTGTACAGAAATTGTTGCATTTTCAAGTTTTCCCTTGACTTTAGAGTTCGTTTTTCAGTGGCCTAAGGAATTAATAGTTTGTGAAATATTGCCAAAATCAGAGCACATATATAAGTAGTAAGAGTTTTTCAAAAAATATCATTTTTTTTTTCTGAAGAGTTTTTTGCACAAGGCATGTTTTCCACTGAGAACTGATCAGGTCTACTAAAATTTTCAGTATATAAAACACTTAGAAAAAATGAATGGGAGATCAACAGCTTGCACAAGGCTAACGTCCTCTTGCAATGAAAGTACACAGAATAATCAATGAGAAAATTTTTGTAAGGCTTAAGCCAACTGAGTTTCTTTCTCACTTTCTTTTTGTACTCTACATTATTTCAGTTTAGTTTAGTTTTTGATAAGAGATTATAAAATGTATCATTCACGATCTTTGTTATAATAAGAAAGTAGGCTCATTTATTTCTTGTTGATAAACTTATCTATAGAACATCTTTTCAAGATTTATTTATTTTTATTTGAATGGTAGATTTTACAGAGAGAAGGATAAAGTTTTTGATACACGGATTGACTCCCCAAAAGGCCACAATCAACAGAGCAAAGTTATACAAATGTGGGAGCCAGCAGCTTCCTCATAGTCTCTGACATGGATGCAGAGTGCCTAAGATTCGGGACACACCTGCTGTTTCCTCAGGTCATAAACAGAGAACTGGATAGCAAATAGAGAAGCCTCATCATGAACCGGTGCTCATATGGTGCCTGTGTCACAGGTCTAAAGATTTGCTTGCTGTACCACCACAGTGGCTCCTTACATATTTTTCATGATTATACTTTAAAAAATTTGCATCATAAAAATGTTGCTTGCGGGGCCAGCACGGTGGCGCAAGTGGTTAAAGTCCTCACCTTGCACTCCCAGGATCCCATATGGGCGCCGGTTCTATCCCAGCAGCCCCGCTTCCCTTCCAGCTCCCTGCCTGTGACCCGGGAAAGCAGTCGAGGACGGCCCAAAGCTTTGGGACCCTGCACCAGGGTGGGAGACCCAGAAGAGGCTCCTGGCTTCAGATTGGCATAGCATTGGCCGTTGCGCTCACTTGGGGAGTGAATCATTGGACGGAAGATCTTCCTCTCTGTCTCTCCTCTCTGTATATCTGCCTTTACAATAAAAGAAAAAAAAACTTTAAAAATAAATAAATAAATAAATAAATAAACAAATAAATAAATAAATAAATAAAAATGTTGCTTGCAATAAAATGTACAGTAAATGATATTGTAGTGTATACTTCAATTGAAATAAATCAACTGGTGTTTAAATATCTTATGGAAACTCATCCAAATTGTTAAAAAAAATCACCACCTCCCTCTGATAGACACATATATTTCAATTTAGTACTTGAAGTGATTATTATTTCAAATAATGCAAAATATCCAGATCAAGAAAAATAGTGCAAAGTAAAATAATCCTCAACATTGTTCTTAATATGCATTATGGGTTATCATACATGTTATTTTAAAGATTTATGAGGTATATTTTAACTTTGTAGAAAGATAGAATGCATATGGTTGACAACTTTGTAGAAATCCATAGGAAACTATTCAGTAAGCCACAATCTTATCAAATACAATGCATTAAGGTATATTACTGTTCCCCCAGAACAGTTTATCATTTTTACAAATAAATTAACAATCTGGGAGTAAGTCACGTAACATTTTGTTTCCTAAAGTAAGTAATCCAAGTACTTGAACCTCATTTTCTGTTTTTCAGTTGCCTTAGTGGGATGTTGTAACAAGGCAAATTTTTCCAATCTGGACACACTCCAAAAATGTACGGGCACAAATATTTTGATCTTTGGCTAGCAAGATATGCTTACTTTTTACAAGTTATCATATTCCTTGATATTTTATCCATAGTTTTGAGGAATAATGTAGTTCACTGGCACCTGCTTGTTTTAGTGTGTCTACACGGCGTCTTCACTGCCTATACATATCCAACAGCATCAAAGATTGAATATGTCAAATGCGATGCAGGCTTGTTTCACTTTTTTAATCACCTTTTTTCTATTGTATTGCATAATTTTATGCATGTTACCACCAGAAACCTTCAGAGGTCCTTTCATAAATAAAGTATAATATGTATATATCTTTTTGCTGCCTTAAATTTTCAGTCAATAGTGTTTTATCTTATATAAACTGAAACTCACATTTTTGATACAAATCATTTACTTATGCATGCATATAGTGCTGATTTTCACCTTTCCCAATTATAGATATGGTGTATCTCAAATTGAACTTTATAAAATTTATTTTTATTTATTTGAAACAGTGGCGAAGAGGCAGAAATAAATCAAAAAATATCTTCCTTCTGATGACTCACTGGCTGAGAGATTGTAATGGCCAAAGGCAGTCCAGGCTGAAAACAAGATCCAGCAACTCCATCCAGATCTTTCATCTGAGTAGCAAGTGCTCATATACTTCAAATAACTTCTGATAGGACAATATCAGGGAGTGGATTGGAAGCAGGGCTGTTAGGATTCTAACCTGTCAGTGAATATGAAATATCAGTGTCTGAGGGGGCAATATGATATGCATTGCTGAAACACCAATCCCTGAAGTTGATTTTTACATATTCTGTGAGAAAAGTACCAGTGACTACTTTTTTTTTTTTATTTTGAAGTGCAAACACTCCAACACAATTTACTGATAATTCCTTTGTCCAATTGTCTTACCTTAAAATATGCTTTCCTAAATAATGACAGACAAATATTTTACATTTCAGGGATGTTTATCCTTTTCCATTGATTTTTTTGTTTTGTTTTATTGTATTCTGTTAATGCGTGTGTTTAAATTTAATGTTGTGATTCATTCTTTGTGGTCAATGGTGCAAGCATTCCTCCATTTTGCTTAATTGTGATTAAGAAGGAAAGGTCTCTCTCTCTCTCTCTCTCCTGCTTTTCTTCAGTTGTGATAGTGTAAATATGAATCGACACATTTTGCTTTTATTTGCTATCACAAAGTTTAATACCTGAGTTGTCTGAAAGGTATACCATGTGTTTAATATTAAAGTAGGAATTGGGACTGGTATGCCAAAGCACATAAACCTACTGATTTCAGCACTGGCATCAATATGTCTGTCAGTGTACTCTGACTGTTCCACTTCCAATATAAGCCCTGCATTATGACCTGGGAAAAACAGTAGAAGTTGTGCCAAGTGCTTGGGCTTTGTCATCCAGGTGGGTGGACCTGAAAGACTTTTGGATCCTGGCTTCTGCTTGATTCAGCCATGGGTATTGTGTCCATTTGGGAAGAGAATCTGAGGATAGACAGACTTTCTTCTTTATCCTTCTCTCTGTAAGTTTTTCTTTCAAATAAATGTACCTACTCTACATAGATGACATATGATGAATAAATTGCAATTTGTGGAATACTAGAATTCAACATTAACAGAGCAGTGCTTTATAAAATTGAACATCTCCATAAATATTTGTTAATTACTCTCTTAAATCTTGCCTCCTTATGCGTAAAATATATCCAGGGTGAGAGTGGGAGCCAGCAAATGTTGTGATGGATTAAGAGACCCTGAATGTGACACGAGGTGGGACCTTGTTTGCTTTGCAAATAATTATTGAATTTAGGTGCTGAGGAAGATTAAGGTTTTTGCAATAATTTGATTGATAAATTAATGTTTTTAAATACATGAGTAGGTGGATAATCATTGAGAGAAACAGTACATAATGGCACAACGCCTGAGAAACATTTTAATGAATGTGAGAGAACAAAAAATGCAATAAAATTGAATATTTATTTAGTTCTCAACCTGGAAGTATTTGAAAAACCTAAAGCTTTGAGTGGGTCAGAGAGTGAATGTCTCCTTAATAAAATTTGATGAAAGAAATTAAAATATGGCAGTGAATAAATTGATAGACATGGATATGCAAATTCAGGAAAATATATTTGTCCATATGTCATTAGTATCATTGAGAAAAGATCTACTAAAAGTAAAATTCTTCCACCAGAGAGGAAAATTGATACATTTTATTACTTAGAAGCACACAAGCTAACTTTTATATTGGTACTTGATCAGATGTTGTAAGTCTATGATCATTATTTACCTAAAAAATAGGCAGGTAGCTATGAGTTCTATACAACTAAATGATAGCATCTAGAGGGTATTATATGTAGAATACATTACACATTATGAAAAGTACCTATTGAAATTTTATCATCTTGCCACTATGGATTTTTACACTAATATACCAAGGCAGAAAAATACCTTCTAGAAATGGTAAATATTATTGAGCCTAAGATTTTATTTGGGCTCATGCTCCAATGCTAAATGGCTACGCATTTTTAAG
Organism: Ochotona curzoniae; assembly: GCF_017591425.1. Lineage (NCBI taxonomy): Eukaryota > Metazoa > Chordata > Mammalia > Lagomorpha > Ochotonidae > Ochotona > Ochotona curzoniae. The sequence goes on along the minus strand of NW_024466502.1, from coordinate 32,353,335 downwards.
AGCATAGATTTTCCAGTGGTGTAACAGCTAATTGTTTGCAGTGAATCAAGTAGGGATGGTTTTACTTGCCACATTAAACCATTCAACATGAAAACATTGACCAAGTGATCACAGTGCTTTCCAGCCCTTGTTTGAGGATCAAGAAATAACGGAGAAAAAAAAAGATGGAAAGATACATGCAGCATTATTTCTTAGTATCTCAGGAGTTGGAAGCAAAAATGTTTAATTAATAAAAAATCGTTGGTTCCTATACCAGCATCCCAGTGAGGGATTGAAAGGAAATATAAAGAAGAGAAGCTTTAATAAGAAAGTTAAGGGTTAAAACAATGCTAAGTTTTATTATCCTAATGGTTTATCTTTGCTATGACTTGAAAAGCTGTCTTGAAAAATTATTCATGGGTGACATTTTTTAACAGATTTCAAAATTAAGATTTTTATCATGCACAAATAAAATGCATGTCATTTGCATTTTCACACTAGCTGTTGGACAAAGCTGTCCTTCATCCAGCTTTGATATGTTTTTATGAAAATATTTAGAACTTTTTGAGATCTCTTTATACAATACAGACTATCCTAAATAATTCAAATTTCAGGAAAGCAACAACATATTACTCTTTCCATCTGGAAGGGATGACTCATAGAAACCAGCACTGATGAATTCGGACATCATATTCTGTAAATGATGAAAATGATTGAAGAAAAATAATGATATCCATGAATTACACTCTTAATAGTCCCATCTGGCCAATACACAAATCAAATGGCTTAGTGGACTGACTGTAGGCAATTAATACCTAGACAAGATAGCTCTCCTGGTAGCCTCGTGGTGTAAGACATGATTAAATTACCTCAGAAGAGTGCAGAATGTGAGAGGTATCTTGTAATATATTTAAACAAAACTGATTTATAATTTTATGGTAAAAACTGTGATGTCCTGGACACAATGTGCCCCAAATAAACTTGGGGTTTGTATTGTATTAATCAATGACCTATAGCACCTAACTCAAACAATGGAAACAAGAGTTGTCCTAGGAAGTATTCCTTTTGTGAAAGAATGGGAAAGGAAAATGACTTAAAAAAATTGCTGAGTTAGAATTAACACACATTTAAAAGATGCACTTAGATTTAATCAAGCATGATATTTATATATACCTGCTTTTATGTTTTAAAATTTTAGTTAACTATATTACTCATCAAGAATGAGGTACTGAGGGGCCAGGCACGGTGGCGCAAGTGGTTAAAGTCCTCACCTTGCACGCCCGGGATCCCATATGGGCGCCGGTTCTAATCCCAGTGGCCCCACTTCCCTTCCAGCTCCCTGCCTGTCGCCTGGGAAAGCAGTCGAGGACAGCCCAAAGCTTTGGGACCCTGCACCTGCGGGGGAGACCCAGAAGAGGCTCCTGGCTTCGGATCGGCATAGCATTGGCCGTTGCACTCACTTGGGGAGTGAATCATCGGACGGAAGATCTTCCTCTCTGTCTCTCCTTTCTGTATATCTGCCTTTCCAATAAATCTTAAAAAAAAAAAAAAGAATGAGCTACTAAGAGACATAGAAAAAAAGGGACATTACCCAATGTCTACCGCACACCTGGCTGGACTAGGCTACTCAGAACTTCCTTCATCAGCAATAGGCATTCAACTACTTGAGAAACAACATGCTATCTCCCAGTATATGCATGAACAGGAGACTGGAATCATGAGTTGGAATTTTGGTTCCATGTATTGTAAAGTGATTCATCTGTGAGAAGTCTGACTTGGTCCCCGTAATGCTGGCACAGCATATGAGCACCACTTCTGTCCTAGATATTCTATTTCAATATATTTTCCCTCTAATGCACCTAAAAAAGCAGCAGAAAATGTCCACGCGCTTGGGCCTCTGCCAAATGAGTAGGAGATCTGAATGGAGTTCTAGGCATCTGGTTTTTGGCTTGGGTCAGCCTTCTCTATCATCAGCCATTTGGGAAGTATTCTAATAGAAGATCTCTCTCTCTCTCTTTCTCCCTCTCTCCATATATAATGTATAATTTATGTAATCATCTATATAATTCATATATGATACCTATATTATATATTGTATATAATACACATGTATGTAAATGTGCATATATATGCTTTTCTTATATTTTTGCACTTCAAGTTAATATTTAAGAAACATAGCTCTACAGATTTTTCTTTTTATTTATATATTTTTTAAAGATTTCTTTACTCCTATTGGAAAGGAATATATGCAGAGAGAAGGAGATACAAATAGAAAGATTTTCCTTCCCCTTGTTCACTCCCCAAGTCGCTACAACAGCCAGAACTGAGCCAATACAAAGCCAGGAGCCAGGAGCCTCCTCTGAGTCTTCCACAGGGATGCAAGGTCCCAAGGCTTTGAGCCATTCTCCATTGCTTTCCCAGGCCACAAACCAGGGAGGTAGATTGGAAGTGGAACAGCTGGGATTAGAACTGGCACCCATATGGGATCCTGACACATGCAAGGTGAGGAATTTACCACTAGGCTACCACATTGGGCCTTATTCTACAGATCTTATATAGATATACATTTATTATCTCTGACCAATAATTATAAAGAAAATGATTTATCTTTTTAAAGGAACTCCCAAGCTGTTTTATAACCTGGTCATGCTGTTTTACTGTTCACCTGACAATGAGACCACTTGATTCTCCGTATGCTATTTCAGCATTCTGAACTGTCAGTCTTTTTTCAGAATTACAAGCTACTATATTTTAAGTAGTTTTACCTTGAGTTAAAAAAACTTTATTAAAAAGCATTATTTTTTTATCTGCTACCTGTTAACTTTATTTGGTGAAGTATCTGTTAAAATCGTTTTCTCACTATTATCAAATTAATTGTTTACACAATACTAATAAATGGAATTCATTATAGATTTTCAATTATAAACTTTCAGTTTTACATACCCCCCTGGGGTCTAAAGTATTCATTTCCTGGGGTGCTGAAGATGTTTTCCCATAAACTTTGTCAAATTGATGTACACAGTTGAAATTAACTATGATTTCATCTCCCCATCACTATTCCCCTACTCTTTTTTGGAACTTGGAAAGGAAATATGAGATGGAATAAAGGTATATCATAATGATGGAACAAAGATATGCCATATTTGTAAGATTTCATAAACTGGTAATCTTCTTTGTCATTAATTTTGATCTAGGATCATGCCAGGCTAGTGAAAGCATCTGTAGCTGCATCATAAGCAATGTCATAGGATGTGCAGTAATGCTGTGGAAAACTCATTTGTAACACCTCGATTTTGGTACAGCTACATTCACTGCCTTATTATACTGAGAAACTGGTCAAGAAACTATCTTTGTGAACTTATTTTTAAGGAGGTACATGAAACATTCAAAAATTAAACGTGATGGAGAATGAAAGGATATAGCAAAGACCCTAGAGGACAATTTTAATCATTGACTAGTGAATGCAAATAGACAGTAAAATGTACATAATCTTCACATAAAAAATTTCATTAAGTCAACACATAGCCATATGTTTCAAGTACCACACATTTTCAGTATTTATTTATTTATTTATTTATTTGTTTATCAACAGATTTATTTGGTTAGGTCACATCAAAGAATGAATCTGATCATACATATTCACAAAACCAATATAGACCATTGGGTCAGCACTCATGATTTGATCACACAGTTCATGATTTATCCACTGATGTTTTACCCCAACATTCCATACTTCCCAATTACAGATCAGCTGCTTAGACCACTGGTGATAACCTAAATCCAGTAAACCTGTAAATGAAACATAAAGGAATTATCTAATTTTTTTATTGGACAACACATGAGAACCATGATTTCTGTGTGCTGAATTAAGATGCCAACTTCACTTTCATTTCCACATAGATCGGTGGCCTAGCGGCTAAGGTCCTCACCTTGAATGCTCCGGGATCCCACATGGGCGCTGGATCTAATACCAGTGGCCCCACTTCCCTTCCAGCTCCCTGCCTGTGGCCTGGGAAAGCAGTCGAGGACGGCCCAAAGTCTTGGGACCCTGGACCCGCGTGGGAGACCTCAAGGAAGTTCCTGGCTCCTGACATGGGATCAGCGCAGCACCAGCTGTTGTGGTCAATTCAGGAGTGAATCATCAGAGGGAAGATCTTCCTTTCTGTCTCTCCTCTCTGTATATCTGACTCTATAACAAAAATAAATGAATCATTAGAAATGATTTGAATTCCTGTACAACTTTAAAATTCAACTTGGGTGATATTTCCACCAATGAAAAATTTCATATTTGAGATGAATTTCAGTACATTGAGCCAGTGTGTTTTCTTTGAGAGGTGGGGGAGTGAGAGTGACACTGCACCTTAAGGAATAGCTGACATTTGTTCCTATAGAGCCACAGTGCCATTGGGGATACATCTATTATTTTTGAGGTTTTCATTTGACAATTGCAGCTTGCTTTACTCCTAGTACCATCTCAGTTATTCAATCAGGCTTTGCATCATTCTTCTGTGGATAAGTGTTTACAAAATTGGAGAGTGCTAAAGCATAATTAGGTCATTCATCTAAATGTGATAGAAACCCATTGTAAAGTGTGTCACTTCTTCCCCAAAGTGGCATCTGATGATAATATCAGGGAAAGAATAGGCATAAACTTTCAGAGATGTGCAAGCTTGTGATTTTTTTTCACACCTGAGCTACAGAATATTCAATCACAGCAACTTTGCAGCTCAATGTTATGACCTGTGTTTTGGGGAATAAAAAGGTTCTTTCCAACGTAGCCTAATGGTTTGGATTCCAATCAAGCGATAATGACTTTTAATAATATTAGGGTTTCAAGCACATCATTTAACAGTGCACTATATATATATATATATGGTCTCAGGTTAATTCTTTAAGATACAGTCATTATTTAAGAATGGCAAAGTAAAATATTAAATTGCATGTCATCTGTGTTAACACTTCTTTCTTTTAAATGAAAGAGAGATACAAGTATTAATATAAATGGGTAGTTTCAAACGTTAAGAACTTCATCTTGTAAGTAGCATTAATTTGGATAATTTATCAAATCATGCTTTTTGTTAGTCATAGTCTTCTTACTGCATATATTGTTTTAATTTCGTGGGCTGATTTGCCAAATGCTCGAGATTTGTGGGTTATAAAACACCGAAATTCACTTTTCAGAGGTCCAGAATGTAAAATTCTGGCATAAAATTTGCCACCTTGTTAGTTTCTGGAAAGGTTTCTTTTCAAGGTAGAGATGACTAATTTCTCATTCCAACATCAAATGGTAAACGGAATAAGGAAATACGGGCCCAGTGCAGTGGTCTAGCGGCTAAAGTCCTCGCCTTGAACTCCCAGGATCCCATACAGGCATAGGCTCTAATCCCAGTGGCCCTGCTTCCCATCCAACTCCCTGCTTGTGGCCTGGGAAAGCAGTCCAGGACGGCCCAAAGCCTTGGGACCGTGCACCCGCGTGGGAGACCCGGAAGAAGTTCCTGGATCCTGGCTTTGGAATCGGCATAGCATCAGCCATTGCTCACTTGGGGAGTGATTCATAGGACGGAAGATCTTCCTCTCTGTCTCTCCTTCTCTCTGTATATCTGACTTTGTAATAAAAATGAATAAATCTAAAAAAAAAAAAAAAAAGGAAATGTGAAAATCCTCCTCAGAGCTTTGTTTAGGGGCACAAATTCATGAGCTCGCAAATCTAATGACGGCATTACTCTCCCTTGAGCCATCTCCTAATTCTGGTTCATTGAGATATATTCTTATCCATTTTGGAAACACATCTTTGTAGTCCATTTTATGCAAACAAATTTCTCTCTTTTGTTCATATAATAATATGCTCCTGTTTATTATCTGTCTTGGTTGAGCTTCATAGCCACTGGATGAAATAGAGACAGTAATTATATATTTTCAGCAAGCAGATTGTCCATTTTGGAAGCTAATTTCATCAACATATTATCCTGTTTGAAGTAAAGATTAAATAAGTAGAATAAAGTGATGGATGGACCATATAATTTTGTCATGGAAACTTAAGAGCTACTTAATTAAAAAAAATTCTTTATTTATTAGAAAGTCAGATATACAGAGAGGAAGAGAGAGAGAGAGGAAGATCTTCTGTGAGATGATTCACTCCCCAAGTGACCACAGTGGCCGATGCTATGCCGATCCTAAGCCAGGATACAGGAGCTTCTTCCAGGTATCCCACACGCGGGTGCAGGGTCTCAAGGCTTTGGGCCGTCCTTGACTGCTTTCCCATGCCACAAGCAGGGAGCTGGATGGGAAGTGGAGCCCTGGGATTAGAACCGGCGCCCATATGGGATCCAGGGGCGTTCAAGGTGAGGACTTTAGCTGCTAGGCCACGCCACCGGGCCCAAGAGCTACTTAATTTTTTCAACATATCAGATTCCTTTCATGCTTTCAGAAAGATACCGGAAAATGCATGATAGTAACAATTTTATCCATCTCCAGAAGAAACTCATCTTACACAAGGAGAACTTGCAAAATTAATCCGAATTCACAGGCTGTTCTCTAGCATGACAGTTACCAGTTGGCTGTTACAGAGAAAAAAAATTCCACAACTTTCTAGAGATACAGTGTGAAAGAACAATCTTGGAGACCATTCTTAACCATCAACATATTTTAGTGAATTAAAGCAAAATTTATCCATTTTGAGGTTTTTTCTCAAAAGAGGTGTCTCTATTATGTGTCTTATTTACATTCTTTCAGCGTTGCAGAGTAGTCATGATGAAATTACGTATATGTAGGAGAGAGAGTGTATTTCTTAGAGGGTTTGGCTTGCAAATCCTCATGGATGGCTATATGACAAGCAGGAAATGGCGATAGCGTAGCTCAGTCTGCAAGACACAGCGGCATGACATTTGCTCAGTGAAGTTGGGAACCCAGGGAGTTCCAGGTATATGTGTTGGAATGCTTAGTTGTGATGCTGAAGAACATATGGAAATATTTTGTGTCTCAGAAGAAAGAAAAAGGCTTTTTCTGCTTGTTTTCATTCTATCTAGATTATTACCTATACATTGAATTTGCTTAACCCTTCAGCTCACTCACACATTTCATTTGAAACACCCTGTCCACAATGCCAACTGCTTTCTATGTCTTCCCTAATCCAATGATGCTGATATTTAAATTATCAGTCCAAGTAGAGTTGTTACAGATAGACAGTAGATGGTGGATATAATTGTCACTTGAGTAAGAAGAGAAGGTGACTGCTTGTTAGAAAATGGTCAAACAAAGGTTAAGTGTCAAAGATACGTGTGTTTTGAACTTACATAATACAATAATCCTACTTATTAGTATGTCTCATACTGCTCATCCAATGTGAAGTCACTGAGGTAAAAATTAAAATAGCTGAAGGATGGTATGTGACATAGTTCTTGTGAGGTCAAACACAGGTCAGTTTTTCACAAAGTTCATGCTGCTTCAGATGTCATTGATTTAAAAACATCAGTGTGACTTCACATGCATATTCTACATGATCGTTTTTTCATTAAATTATTATAACACAATCCATCAAAACCATCTGGAACTTTTCAGGCATTAACTTAAAGATACGATCCCGCTGCATTCCTCATCCAATAACTACATCTGCTTCTTGAATATCAGGGCCTATGTTCTTCCTTCATGCTTCAGGATTAATTTCACTTCCTTCATGACAGTGGGATTGTTGCGATTTATGTCATTCTTTCTTAGCGTTATAATCACATGATTGCAATAGCACATTCATGGAAGGAAAAATACTTAACAAAGAAGCAATGTCCCTGGTTAAATTCATGGTTTTCCCATGTGTGTCCTTTTTCTCTTGACTCACAGGTAGGTTCAGGTCTACTTAAACATTTAATACATAGGGTCCAGTGTCGTGGAATAACAAGTTAACTCTCTGCTGTATCGTCGGCATCCGATATTCACACCATGTTACAGCTGCTTCCTTCCCAATTCAGCTCTCAGCTTTTGGCTTAGGAAAGCAGAGTATGGCACAGGTGATTGGAATACAACACCCGTGTGGGATACTTGGAAGTAGGACCTGGATCTTGGCTTTGGTTAGGCTCTCCTCTGGCTGTGGTGAACATTTGGAAAGTGAACGAGTGGATGGAAGGCCCACCTCTCTGTTTCTCCTTCTCTTTGTAAAGTCTGTCTTTCAAACAAAAACAAAAAGCATCTTTAAAAAATTAACAAATAATCTTTCAGCAAGTAGCACAGCAGGTTTTTAATGAAGTAGGAAAAAAATCAATTCCATAAATCATACATCCTAGCAGGGGAAAAAATGCAAATATATATAAGGTACATGATGGTGCACAAAACTCCAATACTAAAACAATAAATGAAATAGGACAATAAGCATATCAATTAGTATTATATAGTAGATTACATTTTAATTAACGTAAGCATTTAGCTTCTAAATGGCAATGTACTAAAAAAGAAGTGTACTGCACCTCCCTCCCTGGCCCCCCGCCGCCAATCACACACACTTTTGGTGACCTGTAACTTTTAGCTTGTTAGTACTATTGTAACAAATTAGTATAAATCTGGTGACCTTAGCTATGTAACAATATGACTGTGAAGGGCAAAGTCCAAATTTGATGAGCTGATCTGTGTTTGTACTCGGGATGTAGGGTAAGTTCAGTTTTCTCATTTTTCCAGCTCCCATGTTGTCAGCATGCAGGCTGTGTTCATTGATTCTCAACTCCCTTCTCCGTCTTCAGAATCAATTTTGTAATTCTCTCTCCTCCGTCTCCCTCCACCCTCTTGTTGTCTCCATTTTTCCCTCCCACCTCACCACTATTTCTGTTTGTGAAATAGAAAATATGTTTAAATATACATATATATAAATTCATGAAATTCATTCATATACAAATACATGTATAAATATACAATCAAATATATATGTAGCTGGAGGTACGGATAGTATACTTCTGACTTCACAGTCCCTGTTGCAACTTCCCAGTTCTCCTGCATGCAAAATTAGACAGACCCTGCATAAAATAATGAACACAGGCTACGTTCCAATAAATCTGTGCTCCGAGGTAACAGGCCAGATTTTTGCCCACAGTGAAGCGACTGGTTTAAACAAATATCTCACATTTTAAGACTGCTGAAAAATGAAATGTGTATTATATAAAAGGCATTCAAAAATGTTCTCTCATTCCAAAATAAATATATATTTATTCAAATTTCAAAAATTGCCCTAGCATATGCAGCTGTCAAAGAATCATGTAGATTTTATAAAACTTTCTTGGAGTCAGTTCACTTTAAAGATTTATTTTTATTATTTTTTCATTGGAAAGGCGGATATACAGAGAGGAGAGACAGAGTGGAAGATCTTCCGTCCGATGATTCACTCCCCAAGTGAGCGCAACGGGCCGATACTATGCCGATCCGAAGCCAGGAGCCTCTTCCGGGTCTCCCACGCGGGTGCAGGGCCCCAAAGCTTTGGGCCGTCCTCTGCTGCTTTCCCGGGCCACAGGCAGGGAGCTGGAAGGGAAGCGGGGCTGCCGGGATTAGAACCGGCGCCCATATGGGATCCCGGGCGTGCTAGGCGAGGACCTTAACCACTTGCGCCACCGCGCCGGGCCCCAGTTCACTTTATAGATAAGAAGTTAAGCAAACACATAAGCAGCAGGGAAACTAAGGCCTGGAAGTGGTGAATGATCCACCTGACTCCTCTTGCAAGCCTCCACTCTGTTCCCTCATCTAGACCCACTGACATTGCTGCAGAAAAGGCTCAGTTCTCAAAGCTCAGGTATCAGTGAACTTTCATAATTTTGTCTTAAAACTATATTTTATTATAAAAATACATAATTATGAACAGTTAAACGCTGTCATATGGAAGGATCAACATGACTTAACAAAGATTGAAGGAATACTGATCACCATGTGAAGTAATATCTGTGACTATCTTAAAAATCCTTTAAATTAAAATTGTACAATTGCAAGCATCTAAATTATTAAATATGAATTATTTTCTTCTATTAAATTAATAGGCTTACATTGCTAATTTTACCCTAGAAGATTTTGAATGTTTCTGAGATTTTTACAGAATCAGTGCCTAGGATGTACAATGCTATTTAAAACTCTCCTGTACAGTGATCTCATCCCTTACCACATGTGTTTATTGAATATAGGTCGATTGTTCAAACTCACCAAATGGTTTTCATCTATAATATTTTTGCACCAAGAGTAAGACATCTGAACACTACAACTTATTAAGTTTAATAACAATAAATAATAGATGTGAAAAGGATATTTTGAGTAAAACAATGATCACTAAATTTCAAACTCAATGTTTTTATAAAAATGTTTCTTCTTCTTATATTCTTTCCTTCCTATCTTCCTCTCCTCTCTCCCCTTTTCTTTCTTTTTCCTTTTTTTTTTTTTTTTTGAAAATCAGTGTGATTCAGGAGGGAATGAATGGGGCAAATATCTCCCATTTGCTTCTTCATTTCCCTGTTTCCACAGTAACTAGGATGAGGTGATGCTAAAATCAGGGAGCAGGAACTCCACTGTCTTTCCTGAAGGTGGCAGGAATTCATCACTGCATCGTAATCTACTTCCTCACAGTGCTTCAGAAAAAAGTTGAACAGGAAGCAGGTGGTATCTAGAACTTGAACCCAACACTCTAAATTGCACGTGGACATCAGAAGTGGTGGTTTAATTCATGATGGGATCTCTGCTTCTGATTCTTTATGTTCTGAACAGTCTAATGACATAAAATTGCCTGTGACTACAACCCAGCAAATTTTTAACTTGTAGGAGTTTTTGTGTCTACTTTTAAGTAATGTTTTCCCAGAACTATGCAAAATAGTTTTGTTAAATGTTTAATTTTTTACTGGGAAGAAATAATTAAGAGACAGAATTGAAGACCTTCCATGTGGGTCACTCCCTAAATAGTCACAACAATCCAAGCTTTGCCATCATGATACCAGGAGGCTAGAAATTGGCCCGGTTCTCCCCGTGAGTCATAGGGCCATCTTCCTCTGCTTTCATAGCACATTAGCAGGAAGCTGAATTGAGAGCAGAGCAGCCAGAACCTGAACTGGTACTCATCTGGGATACTGGCATGGCAGGTGACAGCTCAGCCAGCCGCGCCACAACACCAACCCATGCATGAACTATTTTAAATAAATTTATAACGTACTAAATAAGTTAGAAATAATTTATATTGGAGAGTTATTTAAAATTACAAATAGTATGTTTGAGATATATCTTGAGAAAAGAAGAATTAAGACTCTGAACACAAAATAGCAGTTACTAAAAATAAAATAATATTCCATTCTTATTTAAGATCGATAAATTTGTGATATCAAATTTTAAAAATATTTTGTTTTTTTTTTTTACAGCACTTGATACTTTTTAATAGCTGTTAATTACATTATTATGTTAAAATGTTCAACACATTATTCTGGCAAAGATTTGCAAAAATATCCAATAAACTCCCTTCAGTCTACATCACCATCAGGGGAACAGAAGTAAGTGTGTGTCAGTATGTTCAGCATTGGAACCCAGGGGACATAACACTTGCTATGTGTGGGGAAAAACAGCAGGACATTTCAGTTAAAGGAGACAGAGGGAAAACTTGCGATCACAAAACAAAAAAGCATATTGCTGATAAGACATAAGTGTTAGCGCTTTTCTACAACCTCAAGCTGTGCTTCTCCCAACAAAAACCTCATTATAATTTACACAAGGCAATTTTACTTGCACAGCTAGAAAGAACTGTGAAAAATGAAATTAGTTGTTCTTTTACTAAGGATGATTCTCTGCAAACTTCTGACATGCTTTTCTCTTTTGAACTTTGTTAAAACAGCTGACTTTTAAATTATTTGTTAAGGAAAACTGAATAACTTGTAACATGCATTTTGAAGTATTCTTGCACTTTTTAATAATAAATACTGTTCATGAACTTCATATAAATAAAGAAAAAATATAAAGAAATAAGATAGCAACACTTCATTCATTATCTGTAGACTGCAGGTAACATTGAGATATGTACATAGATTCACTTGGGAGAAAATCAAGTCTATGACAAACTATAAAAACCCCCAACCCATGGCAGAGATGTGCTCCCAATATTACACAGAAATGCAGAAGTTAACAAAAGAGATGAGGAGATGTCAAAGCTTTGGAAATACTCTGGGGTTTTACCTGTCCCAGTTCTGTCCATTTCAGGTAGCTGAGAGATGAACCAGCAAATAGGAACACTCTCTCTGCTTTCTCAACTAAAATATTTTTTAAAGTGAAATGTTTATTTATAGATAAAAAATCAAAAGAAGCAATTTCTAGCCTATAGCATAGCTTATAGGAAACCAAAACAAAGCAGAACAAAACAAAACAAAACAAAACAAAAAACAATGGCATCCAGAAAGCTGAAAACCATGGAAAAAGTAGGTGATATAGAACTATAAGGTGCCATATATATACTTTAAGAGGTGTCAAGAGCTATTGTATTGTTTAGTGATTTGTTTATTTTTATTGCAAAGTCAGACATTCACAACGGAGGAGAGAGAAGAAGACTTCTGTCCTTTGATTCACTCCCCAGCTGACCGCAATGGACAGAGATGTGCTGATCCAAAGCCAGGAGCCAGGAGCCTCTTCCCATGCGGGTGCAGGGTCTCAAGGCTTTGGGCCGTCCTCGACTGCTTTCCCAGGCCACAAGCAGGGAGCTGGATGGGAAGCATACAACCGGGATTAGAACAAGCACCCATATGGGATTCCAGAGCATGCAAGATGAGCAGTTTAGCTACTAGTCTACCGTGACGGCCCAACTGTTTGTATTTTATGAAGCATTTTATCCCTAGAAACCTAATATATATATAATATATAAATATAATGTATTATATTATATTATATATATATACGACATGTTACAGATATTCAGTATATATGTTAGAATAAAGAAATGGTTTCATACACACTTTAAATAGAATGAAGCCAAAGTCTAAGGTAAACACATACAACTGTTTAGAAACTTAGGATTTAGTCCAAGTTTTTCTTCTGTTCTTAAATCCATGCCTGTTGATGTAATAAGGATCACATATATGACTTCTCTGCATATGTTACTGGGTCTTTCAACTTAGGGATGACACCTTAGCCTGTTTATGTTTCTCCAACTCTTATTACAGTTACCTTGAACATGGTGATCATCAACCGTTTTGCTCACTTGGGGAGTAAATCATCAGACTGAAGGTCGTCCTCTCTGTCTCTCCTCCTCTCTATATGTCTGACTTTGTAATAAAAATAAATAATAATCTTAACAGAAACCCTCAAAACAGAAAACTAGTTCCTGGCTTCAGATCAGCTCACTCCTGGCTATTGCAGCCATTTAGAGCATGAACAGGAAGATGCAAAACATGTTTTCCTGTCTTTGCTTTTCTCTCTGTAAAATCAGCCTTTCCTACAAAAATAATTAAATCTTAGAGAGATAGACTTGTATTTATTTTGGTGTTCTCTCTATGAACATTTCATAGTTGAGTGGTGAATTACAAGTGTTGTGAATATTCTATATGTAAAAACAAATACAGTTAGAACCTTTTACTGTAAGTTTTTTTAAACATGGTATCAACAGTATCATTTATATTTCATGGTGAACCTAAGTTATTCCAAATTATCTACTGATTCTTTCATCGATTATTATAGATTTTACCCGACCCTTGCGGCTGCATTGCTTGGAATAACAGCAATGTATCCAATACTTTGACATAAAGTAATTGAGACTCAGTTTTGGGTGTAGTTTCCACTTTCACTTTTGGGGAAATCCAAGGCCAGCATGCTGTGATAACACACAGAGGGAAGGACCACCTGCTGAATGTGGAATGCTTTGCTAGCTCCTGCTCCAGGCAAGTGTCTGAACCCATCTGTATTGCAGCTCTGTCCTTGAAACCAGGGTTATCAGAGCCATAAGAAAACCACAGACAAGCCACCAAAATATAAAAAAGATCAGGCTTCCAAGAGGCTAAGGAGAGGTAACTAATGATTATTACAATTTAAAATATATATATATTTATTTATGTCTTTTAGTTGGAAAGTGAGATTTTTACAGAGAAGGAGAGATAGAAAGAAGGATCTTCTACCCACTGGTTCAAAAACCAAGTGACTGCAGATGCCAGAGCTGAGCCAAGTAGAAGTCAGGCTTCTGTGTAGCCGGTGGCAGCTTAACCCACTTGGATTAAATGCCACCACTAAGCATTATTTCATATGTCTTTAAGTGACAAAATGTATTTGTTTCTGCAACTTACAAATATGCATTGCATATCATGCAAACATACCTTCACATATATTCTCTATTTTCCTTCTTTCTTTCTCTTTCTTTCTTTCCATCTTTCTCTTTCTTTCTTTCTTTCTTTCTTTCTTTCTTTCTTTCTTTCTTTCTTTCTTTCTTTCTTTCTTTCTCTCCCCTCCCCTCTCTCTCTCTATTCCTTCCTCTCTTCCTTCCTTCCTTCCTTCGTTTCTTGCCACCTGTAAGGGCTCAGCCTGTCCATGAGGTTAATGCACTTCCCTCAATGTGATTGTTAGTTGTTGTTGTTTGTTTTACATTTATTTCTTTTTATGGGAAAGATGGCTTTAGAGGGTGACAGAGAGCCCACAGCAGCTGAAGCTAAGTTGATTTAGAGCCAAGTCAATCTGGAACTAGGTTTCAGAAACTTCTTCCATGTCTCCCACGCAGGTGCAGTCTCCTGAGGCTTTGGGCCATTCTCCATTGCTTTCCCAGGCCAAATAGAGCAGCTAGGACATGAATCAGTGTCCATATTGGATCCTGGCACTTATGAGAGGTTGATTAGCCAATTAAGCCATCGCACTAAGCCCAAACAATATCTTTTCTCTATTTTCTAGATTCAACTAATGACAAATCTAGAGTGAATTAACAAAGTGAAAAAGTTACACAACAAATGAGACATAAAAGTCTAATATTCTTGTTGCTATTAGCATAATGTATTTTGCTTGGCAAATTCAATCATTACACATTACAACGTCTGTAAGACAAGAAAAGGGAAACAAACAAACAAAAAAACATAATATCTGCAAATAAGTACAAGCAAAATACAAGAATGTCTAATGAATGAAAGAAAACAAAGAATATATAGTAAGATTTTGTCTAATAAAATATAATGATTTCCTTCACCTATCTTCCTCCTTCTATGCATTGTTTTAATTTTTGAATGACATACTTTAATGTCACATCTCAATGATAGGCTTGACACTCTATTAGGTATATATTTCAACAAATAGGCAGTAGAATGGTAGCATAACTACATCATCTTCCACCTGCAGTGTCAGCATCCCTGTGGGAGTCTGTTTGAATACTCGTGACTCCATTTCTGACACAACTCCCTGATGTTGGTGAGAAAAGCAGCAGAGTATATGGTTCAGGTCCTACGGCCCAGCAGCCATGTCGGAGACCTGGAAGAAGCATCTGGTTCCTGGCTTCGTATGAGCTCAGCTCTGGCTGTTGGTGGACATTTTGGGAGTGACTCAATGGATGGAGAATCTTTTATTTCTGTTTTTTCCTCTCTTTCTATACCTCCGACTTGCAAGATAAACAAATAAATGTTTATAAAATATTTAAAAACAGAGTAAGTAGAAAGAAAAAGAATTACCTGCTATTTCTCAAGGGTATCCACAAAGGATATATGCAGTGATTAAATTTCCAAATGTTGATATTATTTGTATGATCATATTTTTTGTACTCTGTATTAATTACCTTGCCTCAGGGGAAAAAAATCAATATTTGCCTTCTGAGGACTGGCTTATTTGTTCAAGCACAGCAGTTTCTTATTGTATCCATTTTGTTGCAAATGACTAGTTTTCATTCTTTTTATGGCTGAGTAGTATCCCATGCTATATGCGAGTATATTTGTGTGTATACCCATGTGACATTTTAATTACCTGGTCATCTCTTCTGCTTTGTTTTAAAGTGTCAGAGTTTTGTAGTTCTTGTTGTTTATTTTGTGATTTATCATAAAAATGCATTATGAAGGCACCTTTGACCACAGTAAAGCAATACACATTTACACATGTTGAAATCGCCAAGTAACTTAATAGCTATCTAATGTTTTCACAAATTCTAATATGAACTATTCTCCCATTGAAGGTGCTATCTAGAATGTAAAGATAAACCTAACTATAGGATTATAGGAAAAGGAGGCAAGCCTTTTACAGAGTATATTTACTTTTTTTGAATTCACATTTACTATGTTAGAAAACAAATTGCTCAAAAGATAACCCTTTTCTGTTGTGAGGAGACCTTTGTCATTAAAACCAGGACAACACTTCATATGCTTTCCTTACAGTTTTGAATCTTCAACAGAAATATAGGGCAATGGTTCAACAGCTAAATCCTCACCTAACATGTGCCGGAATCCCAGATGGGTGCTGGATCATACTGTGTCTGTTCCATTTCATGTCCAGCTCCCTGCTTGTGGCCTGCGGAAGCATGGGAGGATGGCCTTAAGCTTAAGGACTCTACACCCATGTGTGAGATGCAGAAGAGGCTCCTGGCTAAGGAATGGTTCAACTCTGGCAGCTGAGGCTGCTTGGGGAATGAACAAGTAGATGCAAGATTTTCTTCCCTCTGTCTTTTCTTCTCTGGATCTCGTTCTGTGAATCTGTGACTCATAAGAAATCTTTGCAAACAAAACAAAGCAAGCAAACCAACACCCACAAAGTTAGAGTTAGGAAGGAAAAGTTCATATTTTCTCATGCATAGGAGATAATAAAAGACAACAGTAACATATTGTGCTGGGCTATTGATGTGGTGCAGCCAATGGAGCAAGCATTCAATTTTGGAGCACAATTTGAATTCAGGCCATTCTAATTTCCTATCGAGGTACCTGAAGCTGGGATGGAAGCAGAGGAAGGCTCAGGTAGTTGGGTCCTGGCCACTCATGAACAGACCCAAACTGAGCTTTAGGCATCCAGCTTTGTCTTGGATTAGCTCATTTCTTGTCACCATTTGGAGAGTGAATCAGGGAATGTTTGTATTAGTAAAGATTCAGTAGAGGAATCTTCCCGTTCGGAGTGAGCTGTTTAGACCAGTGTGTGGGTCTCTCCTGATGGAATACAACTGAATGGGCAGTGAGACACAAGTGTTGGCTGTCAGCGTCTCTGCAAGGAAAAAAATAAATTAGAAAAAAAATATGTCACATTCTAAACTGTTGCTCTTTATCCCAAAAGACATATCACTTTGTTGTTTCCCTCACACAGTATTGTGCCTAATTTCCTGGAGACTTCTAATGAGAGCACCCCGAGTTGCACAAACTGAATTTAGAAACAATTTTAAAATTGGAGGTTGATTGTCAAGTAACATCTCCAAGAAAAGGTCAGTGTATGAAATCATGCAGAGATGAAGAAAATGATGAAATCTTAAAAAGAAGTCCAAGCAAAAGAACAAGTAAATTAGCAAAAGCCATGCTCTGTGAAATTGATATGTTTGATTTACCCACCCACCAGCATTTTTTTTCAAATATCGTTTTCTTTTATTGGAAAGCCAGATATATGAAACAAGGAGATACAAAATAAAATAAGATAAAATCATTATGACTGAATGACCAGGGCTGAGACAGAAGTCAGGAGCCACAAGCCAGACATGTCATTTGTGTCTCTCTCATGGGTGCAGGCTCCCAAGATTTTAAACCACCTCTACTGCTTTCTCAGGCCACGAGCACAGAGCTGGATGGGAAGTGGAACAGCCAGGGCACAAACTGCACCCATATGGGACCCAGGTGTGCAAGGTGAGGATTCACCCATTAGGCTACCATTCCAGGCCAGACAATCACAATATTTTCAAAGGACAGTCTTGAGGTTAGCCACTGAGACAAGAAGAATGACCAGGGGACAGATTGAAAGCCAAACAAAGAGAAAGAAAATGGAAAGGTAAAACAGAATTGTGATACCAAAATGCAGAGTAATTGAATTATGAATTTTTATATAGTGGTTGAATAATAGAGTAGTCAAAAGAAATGAATATCATTTTAAAGATGGACTATTGAAAATAATAAGAGAGAGAGAAGAATGTAAGATTAAGGTCAGCGTAAAGGCTTTATTGAACACATCAAATGATCTGTTGATATATTTTATATGTCAATAAGTAATACATACTTAATATGACACATGTGAACAAATATGAATAATTCCTTCTATTACTTTCATACAACTGTATAAAGTCAATACAAATATTTTAATTGCAAAGCATTTTAACACATTTAGACACAAGTTATAGAACGGAAACAGTTAACTAACTCCAGAAAGGAATAAATGTATCCTGATTCTTTTCTTACTTTTAAATGTAAAAATGTGTCCTAA
This sequence comes from Ochotona curzoniae, assembly GCF_017591425.1. Lineage (NCBI taxonomy): Eukaryota > Metazoa > Chordata > Mammalia > Lagomorpha > Ochotonidae > Ochotona > Ochotona curzoniae. Next base: position 32,335,041 of record NW_024466502.1, on the reverse strand, counting down.
GTAAAGTGTCACAGCTGCAAGACAGCTATGGGAATTTATCAATGTAATATCATTTGACATTAATCTTCATATAATTAGAAAATATGGCCATATTAGAATAAATGAAAAATACAGTGATGAGTACTAGATTTAGTGTTTGCTCCCTTCCATGACCTTAGGAAAATAATTTATGACACATCATTTTTTATACATTGAGATTAAAGAAGCATATTATGTGCATTTACATGATTATCAGTCTAAATAATATCTTGTAATAAATACAAAAATATTGTCTTTTCAAATATGTTACCAAATACTTACAGAATAGCATTCTAGTGTAAATAGCCAGATTAATATATAAAATAATTTAAATTTTTGAGAAAAGTAAGCTGAGAAAGCAGGAAACAAAGTTCTCTCTTAGTCACATAATCATGGTTGGTTCTCACATATCGGGATACAAAAAAATAATTGTGATAGATATTTTCTGGTCACTATATAATGTTATTGTCAATTAAGAAGTATTGCAACTGTATATCAAGTTCATAATTGTCAATTTCTTTTTGTCCAGAACTGGTATATTTTTAAAAATTAGCAAGCCAATTTAATAAAATTACTCTCTTACAAAAACACAACTTATATTTAGGTAGCTTTCAGAGAATATGAAAAGCCCCTCAAACAAAAATATATAGTACAAATGAGGAGGCGTGCACATTAAAGAAATGAAGAATCAATAGGCCCAGTAAGATGACAAGGAACAGGCATGCTGATTTCAGAATCTGCTCAGATGGCAGAACACAGGAGGCATGCTGCCTAGTATCTCAGTTCAAAGAGGAAAAGAACAAAAATATTTCGAACCCAATTCAGGTTGTGGAAATCTGTGAGAATAATGAGAGCTGCAAAAACCCAGTGGTAGAATTATAAATTTCAAAGTGCTGCACTTAGTGACTCATTTGTGAGTCCCATTTGTGACTCTTAATCAATGCAGCTGGCTCTAGCAAAATATGAGAGATATGTTGACAAATAAACAACATTTTTCTTTATAATATTGACTAACTCTGAGATAAGAGTGTTAGTATCTTCTGAGCTTCCAATTGGTGAATGGAGTCTCTCTCTCTTTTATTTTATTTATTTATCTTTTTCTGTGATACAGTTTTGTCTTTAAAGGGAGTCATTCTTGCTCCTCTCCTTAAGAAACACTATGCCAGGTCCAGTTTAGTAGCCTAGCAGCTGAACTCCTCTGCCTTGCATGTGCCAGGATGTCATATGGGTGCCAGTTCTAATCATGGAGGCCCTGCTTCCTCTCCAGCTCCCTGCTTGTGGCCTGGGAAAGCAGTAAAGGAAGGCCAAAAGCTTTAGGACCCTGAACTCACATGGGAGACCCAGAAGAGGCTCCTGGCTCCTGTGTTTGCAGCCACTAGGGTAGAGAATCAATGGACGGAAGATTTTCCTCTTTTTCTCTCCTCCTCTCTGTATGTCTCACTTCACAATAAAAATAAATATCTCTTTGAAATAATTAATATAAAAAAGGAAAAGGAAAAGGAAAAGACCAACTATTTCATTCCTGAAGGCACAGCTCTCCCAGAACCCTTCTTACTGCACTTGTACATCTTGGGTTAGGATTTTTCTACATGAGATGAAGACTGGCAGTATAAAATATTTGACTTAGTATGTGTTAGAGCTAGAAAATTTGTAGATTAAATCAGTTCCAAGGTTATGCTGCAGTTCTTGGTAATCCAGAAACCACACACGGAGACTAATTATATGACATTTTGGAGCATAAGACATAAAATAGAGGCTATCACTCCTAAAACCTGTTGCACTTAACACTATGCCCAAATTTTGAAGGTATTCCAATTAAATCATATGGTCATTTAAAAATGAAAAGAAAGAAGTTTAAGGGAAAGAATGATATATACTCAACAGAAATAGATGCTAGAAATTTATCTATAGAATTGAAAAATGCACAAGAAACACCTTTTAAGTTGAAATGAGACCAATGACACAAACCAGAAAGAAATATAAAGAAGAGTTTGGTGGTGGCACAGTTTGTTAAGCTGCCTGTTGGAATAATTGCATCCCATATACAGAGCCAATTCAAACTCTGACTGCTTCACTTCCAATTCAGCTTCCTTCTAACGCTCTCAGGAAGGCAGAGGATGACGGCCCACGTATATGGCCCATGCTGTCCGTATGGTCATGTGAAAAGCCAATTTGTTGTTGATTGATCACTTCCTCTCTGTGTGTTGCTCTCCCTTTTAAACAAAATAAAAAAAAAATACTTAAATAAATAAGTAAGTATAAAAACCACGATGGGTAAAAGAAAAACAAGACCATCATATTTAACAGGCATTGTAAATGAAGAAAATTTTAAAATGGAAAAGCTAGATGGGAATGTTTTGAGTATAAATTTCAAATCACCATTCTCAAGCTCCTTGAAATGTTTCTGGCAGACAAAGCTCCAGTTTTGTGGACAAGAAAGTCATCTCACCTTACACGACATTTCACAACTTTGAAGCAGAGCATGTATCTTCCCCAGATTTCACTTGCCATTCCATGGTGATTCCTTGCTATGATTCCAGTTCATGACTCAATAAATTTCAATCAAAAATTACCTCCTGCCTCCTTTCCTCTTAACTGAATGAATGAATGTTGAAAGATCATTGAAAACTACACAAAAAGCAAAATTTCAGCCTAGGGAAAAAAAACAAAAAACAAAAAACAAAAAACTAGGTTTTAAAAGAACTAAGTGTTGTTTTGGGTAGAAGTGCTCCTGATATTTAACTGATGGGGAATGATGGGGAAATCGATAAATCTAAAGTAAACCGGAACGCTGTGCTATGTAACTATATACATGTATGTATGATGCATATGTGCTTCCAAAAATCACTATCACTGCAAAGTAATCCTAAACATAGGCCTTTGGATAAGTGAACGAACGAATAATTTATAATATGCAGCATGGAATTATGTGTAGTAATCTAGAAGTATATGGACTGATTTAAATAAAAATTTGTCTTGATTTAACAATTTAAATTGGAAGCAAATAATATGCATATAATGTTTAATTTTTTCACAGAAAATGTAGTATACAAAATGTTTTAAATGACTTCAAAAATGAAAGCTGCAGTTATAAGACATGTTAAGTAAATGATTGTTAGAATGATGTATTCTGCGTTAAGATATTATTGCATGATATACATATAGTGTGTTACATTGGGTTGTGTAGCAGCGTCTGTCATCCAACAAGAAAGTACCCATCCACGTTTCTTCAGTTCATACCAAGAAATGATATCTTCAGGGTTTTCATGCTTTCAACCTATTCTCCCAGTGATGTGTAGGAAAATAATTTGACAGTTTTAACAATGATTTTTCTTAAAGTGTCCCAAAGAAATACACCCACTAGTGCAATCTGTCATATACATAAACCCATGGACAAATGGTTGTGTGAAGGCATATCTGCTGGTATAGAAAACCCAAAGTATAAAGATACCTTTCCTACAGATTGCATAAAATTGCATGGTGAGAGTGATAATGGGGGGTATTTAGGTAACTGGGATAAATGTGACTCGTTCAGAGAAAGTACCACTTGAATGTAAAAGATCTATCTAAAAATGTGTTCTGAACCATATTCTTCCAGAACTCAACCAGAAAAACATCAAAAGTAACTAAGATTCTGTAAAACTAAAGACCTGGAAGAAAACCAGATGATTTGTCATAATAAATCTTGCCGCAGCGAATCTGAATGGTTTGGTTACAATTGTCTTGAAGAAAATCTTGGTTCTTCCAAACATAACACACATGATGAGTGGACCTCACACAATTGTTTGTTATGGAAGAAATAAGTTGAACTCCAAGCCAAGTCACTGAGAAGTGATAGTGATATTTTATTACTACCAAAGAAAACTTCTGTCTAAAATATGCTTTGCACATTGACTCTTTCAATACTCATTGAAATACTCTAGGTTTTGGACAGAAAACTTTAGTATGGCTATCCCACTAAGAGTGATTCAGTCAGTTCAAAGTTGCATTTGAGATAATCCCACATGCTTACCCGTTCCATTTTCAGTAATTCATGATAGAGTTAACATAATAAGACAACAGACTATGATTTCCTCCAAACCTCTGTCTTTAGGAAATAGCCCTGCTGGATAGGCGAGGCCCTCGTCTCTTCTAGGACCACATCACTAAGAAGTCAACCAAAATTGTGATGCGGCATCAGCGCAGGTGGCTCTGTGTCATCTCAGCGCAAACGCTGCTTCACACTTTTTAATAAGAAATTCTAATCTTGTGAATGATTTGTTCTGCACATTTGGTTTCCCTGAGACCATGATTGGAAACTGTTGAGCAATTATAAAAAGTGGAATTGGCTGCTGCTGCTACATAGCTTTGCTGCATTTCTGACTACAGTCTCACACACCAGTGAAGTACTAAAAAAAAAAAAAAAAAAGCACTAATGCTTAATAGAGTCAGTTAAAAGTCTTGAATTCCTAGTAAGTACTCATGTTTTCTATTTGATAAGCTATTATTACTGCATGGGGGGGAAATCACAGTCAGCAGTAACTTTAATCCCTCAAACACTTACATTTATACTCTAATATTAGTGACAGGAATGTAATTATTTTCTCATAAACCAGGCGTTCAAAGAATGAATTTCAGCTGCATTTCCTATTATTTTGGAGGACACATAGCCCTAGGATAGTCTTCACATTAGTAATTCTGCTTTTTGACAATTGTACTTCTTGAATTGTTTGGTCTAGAATTAAGTGCACTATGGAATTCTTTAGGCACAAATCATACTGCTTATGCTTCTAGGGTAATCTTTAATCAATATATAATAGAAATTTATGTGTCACTTGAGGCTTCAATATCAAAGCATTATGTCTTCATATTAAATTTCTTAAATGTTAGGATGGTAATTTCACCAAATTGCTTATTAAAGAATATACCCAGGACTAGAATCTGGAGTTTGCTAAAAGAATCTATGCATTCAATCACTCTGATGTATTATCTCACATTGTGATTGTGACTCTTACATTTTTCTAAATAGGAAGGTAATTTATAATAACATCATATCTGATATAAAGATTCAAATATGCTATATCGAGGCATAAAAATAAAGTCACTGTGAAAGATATTTGTCATTAAAGCAAAATCTGATATAAAAAACTCACCATTGCAATACTTGTGAAGGATTTTCTAATATGCATGGCTTCCATTTCTTTTGAACATACTCAAATAAAATAATACATTGGATAATTAAAATATTTTGAGCATAAACTGGAATCATAAATACATTCATTTATAAACAATCACAGAACTAATGAACTAAAATAAAATGGTAAACATAATAGGTTCATGAGACATAAGACCAGAAAAGATTCACAGTAAGATCATTCCTCATCTTATTCAGCTCTAGTATTACAAACAAATGCAATTATCTGTAATGATCACATGAAGACAAGTTTCCAAGCTTTAATTAATAAAACAACAAGCAAACAAACAAACAACAACAAAAACTGAGTTGAGGGCACAGCTCGGTAGCCTAGAGACTAAAAGCCTCACCTCACACACCAGGATCCCATGTGAGCGCCACTTCTAATTCTGGCAGCCCCATGCCTGTAGCCTGGCAAAGCAGTCGAGAATGGCCCAAAGTATTGGGACCCTGCACCCTTGTGGGAGACCCTGAAGAGGCTTTGGGATCCTGATTTTGGGCTCCTTGCTTCTGATTGGCTCAGTTCCAGCCATTGTGACCTCTTGGGGAATGAACCATGGGACAGAAGATCTTCCCTTATGTCTTTCCTCCTCTCCATATACCTGATTTTCCAATAAAAATAAAATAAATCTTAAAAAAATAAAACTGAGTTGAAAGCAAAAAATGTCCGAAATACCTAAAGACATATCTCATGAAAATGGCATATAAATGACATACACCTAGATGAAAATCAAGTCACTAAAACATGATATCAGGAATTTAAAAACTCAGAGATTAAATACACACCACTATATACGAATTGGATTGCCAAAATTTGAAACCATAAAAAATGATAATGATGGTAAGATTGTGTAGCAATAGTAATTTCAAGCTGCTAGTGATGAGAATATAAAATGTAGCAAATTAGCGAATGAAACATACAGTTCCTTATGAAATTTAACTTGCTCTCACCACAATAATGAGCAGCATGTTCTTTCACATTTATACAAGTTCAACACCTATGTCCACAAATGACCTCATATGACTGTATAACTGATGTTTTTTCATAACTTCGAATGTGTGGAAATGACTGATATATCTTGTACCAGATAAGTGGATGAATTAACTTGGTATTTCTATTAAGTTAAATATTACTTAGTTGCCAAGAAACCTACGTAGTCATGAAAGTGCTAGAAGAATCCGAACTGTGTGGTGAATATAGTGATAACATAAGACTATTCTGTATGAGGATAAAATGCAAAGCGTATTTGTGTGTATAAAATAAAAAAAATATGTGTAAGTATGTATATATTTACAAACATGAATCTATATTTGTAATATAACTTAATCTTATATTTATACATTTCTGAATTTGTTCCTGAAGCCATTGCAGTTTGCCAAACAAATTAGGAGTCTGGGAGACACTTTTGTCCTAATATTGATCTTTGATTTGCGTACCTAAGACAAAGCTCCTAACTGAGTTTTCTACATAGCAGTGGCATCTTTGGCACAAATGAGGTGAATCTTGGGAACCTCTTCATCAACAGAATACTTCAGATGTAATTAGATTCTTGAGATTTTTAGAGCTAACCCTTATCTTCTAGCAAGGGCATTATGCCTGGCAATTGAGTTAATGACTAAAGTCCTCATCTTGCATGTACAGGAATCCCAAATGGACTCTGGTTCTGAACCCAGCAGCTCTGCTTCCCATCAAGATCCTGCTGGTGGTCTGAGAATGCAGTTGAGAATGGCACAACATTTTGGGACCCTGCACACTGGCCTACCCAGAAGAGGCTCCAGGCTCCTGGCTTCAGATCAGCTCAGTTCCAGCACATTGCGACTGTTTGGAAAGTGAATCATCAAATGCAAGATCTTCATTTATGTCTTTCCTCCTCTCTGTGTATCTGACTTTCCAATAAAAAATAAATGAAACCTTTATAAAAATGGTAACTCTTAAAAGAGAATCTTTTGGAATTTCTTAGTCATTAGAAAAATGCAAGATATTTTTCACTCTTAAGAATGTCAAATAAATGTTTTGTATATCTTTTTAGGCAAAGGTAAAGCCTTCATTTGAGGAAAGAAACAAAATAAAATTTCCTAAGACATTTGAAAAAATTCTGTATATCTAGATGGTGGTAGAAAAAAGAAATACAGTTGCATCTACCTAGGACTGCTATCTAGTTTCTTGAAACTCTAAAGAGAAATTGCTGTTCTAATGGCTTAATGGCAAAAATCATGCAATATCACATACACCATAGACTGTGGATCCAGTGGATATTGCAATTTCATTTATTATAAATACACATGAAATCTTAACTGCCTATCTCAATTAAGGTCAATTTTTAAAATAATGTGATGGGGCCTGGCGGCATGGCCTAGCAGCTAAAGTTCTCGCCTTGAACGCCCGGGATCCCATATGGGCGCAGGTTCTAATCCTGGCAGCTCCACTTCCCATCCAGCTCCCTGCTTGTGGCCTGGGAAAGCAGTCAAGGATGGCCCAAAGCTTTGGGACCCTGCACCAGCGTGGGAGACCTGGAAGAAGTTTCTGGATATTGGGTTCGGACCAGCATAGCATCAGTTGTTGCGCTCATTTGGGGAGTGAATCATTGGATGGAAGATCTTCCTCTGTCTCTCCTCCTATCTGTATATCTGATTTTCCAATAAAATAAATAAATATTTTTTAAAAATAATGTGATGAATAAACTTTTAATTTTCTAATTTTAAAATTTACACATAGAAATGTTAAATCCACATAGTAAGTTCCTTTGAAAGTAAAGGTTACATTTACAATTCATATTGTGACAGGGTGAGCTTAATTAAAATATCATAAACATCTCCTTTATTGATGATTTTAGTACACATTAGCGGTTTTGACCCTAGGCTAGCCTCTGGCATTTTTCAAGCAGCATTGTGCTAACAGAGTGACAACACAAATGAGCTCAGTGTTACATATGATTTATTTCAGAAATGTTCTCTGTAGTATTTCAAGATAAAAATGATCAAACTGCTGATGTGCAGCTCAACTTTACCTCCTCTCTAACCTGACATCGATCATTGATTGATGATTTGATGATATGCAATTGACAGTTAAGTCTTGAGTATATGCATCCTAAATCTGTGTTCCTTGTTCAGGTCCTGGCTCATCTGCTTTCAGTCCAGCTTCCTGATGCCGTGCACTCTGGGAAGCAGCAAGTGGTATATCAAGAACGTGGGTTACTGCCATTCATGTGGAAGACCCAGACGGAATGCTGGATTCTGGCTTTGATCTTGAGTAACACTGGCTATTGCAGAATGTGGGGAGTGAAGCAGTATATTCACTCTATGGAGGTTATCTGTCTCTAAGTTTCTGTCTGTCTCTGAATTCTAAATGTATGAAAGTGTAAGTGAAAATTTACAAACAAGACATGAGAATAATTTCATCAATTACATTAAATTCCAAGTCTGGGACAACCATAGTGTTTAGTGGGGAAATAGCAAATAATTTCCTTCAGAATGTAAGAAAACTATAAGCATATGCAATAGATATTAATTTAAAAGAAAAGGAAAGGAAAGGAATTGTAAATGTATCATTTTAGCTGTAAAATGATTTAAATAGAAACGGCCAGTACGTTATGTGGCTAACAAGTCTGTAAGAAAATATCACAGACTGGGACTCATCAACAGCAGAAATTTACGTTCTCATCATCCTGGAGGTTAGAAATGAAGAATCGAAATGTTGGCAGGTTGGATTCTTATCCTTATTTTCTTCCTGCTTTTAACTTGGCTAGTTTTTCTCCTGTAGTATTCCCCATGTATGGTGCAGAGAATCTCTGACATTGGAAGCAAGAGTATATTGTTGAGGAATGAACTGGACAGAGGAACAAAGAAAATGTGATTTTACCAATTATTCCAGAAAATTGTGTCTTACAACATTGCACTCAGAGGAGATGAGTCAATCATAAACGAGGGAAACCTAAAGCTTTCAGATTGGCATTGTGGTGCAGACCATTGGGCTTCCAATCAGAATGCCTGCATCCAGTATTTAAGACAGGGTTGAGTCTTGCCTGCTCTGTTTTTCACTCAGCACCCTGTAATGTGCCTGGAAGCAGTGGAGGATCACCCAAATACATGAGTTCTTGACTCCTGCATGGGACGGGATTCCTGGATCCTGCCTTTGGGCTGGTCCAGCCCTGGCATAGTCACTAGAGAATGGAATCTCTCTCTTTCCCTTTCTGTTCCTCTTTCTCTCTACTTCTTCTCTGTTGTCTGTCTATATGTGTGTCCTCTTTAAAATTAAACAAGAGCAAGAAATTCTTTGAGTCAATTGTAAAACACATTGTATAATGACACATGTTTTTAGCATGAAGGGCCCATCATCCTTCTCTCTCTATCCTTCCTACTCAATTAACATTGTTATACTATCCACAACCTACTGCATCTTGGGAAATTACTTTTTGAAGGAACTATATTTTATGTTTCTCCTCTACTGATTATAAGGAAATTAAGTTTTCTTCTAAACAACTCTTGCTTAAGGCAGAAGATATGATGTTACACAGACTCGTGTTTACCAACAAAAATTGGCGAGCCCACGATGCACTGACCCCTAGACTAGAATCAAGGTGATTGGAAACTAGGAGTGAGTGAAGCAATAGACAGGTACATGTCATTCAGGGCTAACCTACTGCAAGGGAACAGCTGCTTTGTTGCACTGAGATGGGAGATATCACTTGCTGTGTGGCAATTCTGAACTCTTGTTTCAGAGATCTGAGACATGAAGGAAGATCTTGGACTCCTTTATTTCTAGTCATTCACAGAATCAAGAAGTGATTAATTCACAGTGCCATTGCAAATGCCTAAGAGTGGCTACAGGGAGAGCCAGGAAGCCTGCTACTGGGAGCACATCTGCAACGACAAAAGAGCTAGATGTATTAGGCTTGATATTAGAAGATTGAGTATTACAAAAGGATATTTTCAAATACAGGTATTTTGGAAACTCAGAAATCAACATATGTCATTTGAGGGTACAATTTGATAACATGAAATACATTCACGATAAATGACATTTTTATTATAACTCAATAAATAAAGTGCAATCCTGGTTATGTGTCATTCTGTTAATGCTATTCCTGGCCTGACACATTCAAGGATTTAAAAAATGCAATCATACTGACAGCTGTTCAAATTGATGCTCTATCATGTTATCTGGCCCTTTAATGCTGTCCGACAGTCCTGGCTTAGTTGCTTCTTTCATTAATTCTGTCATTGTTTTGTATTATCCATCTCCAATTCTGAAGCCTCCTCTTCCTGTTCCCACATTAGCTCATAACTTTGGTTTCTTATTCTTCCAAAAATCATTTCCTTTCATGCCCCTTCTTTAGACTGTTGTGGATTGAAGTGCTGAGAGCCCACACTATGAAACACCTTGAAAATACACTTTTTTGATTGGCTCTTTTTCTTCACTCCATTACATTTTTATTTCCTAGAGTTAACTGTTTGCATATCTCTCTTCATTAAAATCATATTTTATCTTCAACCGATATTTTATCCAAAGCCTTCCAATCAATGCTACCAATCGCCTCCAATTTACTTGAACATCCCTATTAATATTAAAATTTGTTTCAATATTTGGGATAAAAAGTAACAGGAAAATAAGACAGGGGGAAATGAAGAGGCTGACATCTCAAGTACACAGAAACATTTGAAAAAAATGTATACATACAGTTGTGTAAGTAACTTCAATTTGTTAACTTTTTCTTCTCACAATAACATGTGTGCAGTGGATTGTATAACATGGTACATCAGTTGCAGACCTATTAGTGTGCAGACACCACACTCAATTGCAAATTCAAGTAAAAGATTCTGAGAATTCATTTGATTTTGTTTGTTTTTAAGTGCATATTTGTGTATTTCCAAAGATTTATTGAATTATCAGTGAAATGTAAAGAAGTGCATACATACCCATTATAACTTTTGGTAAAATGTCAGATACATGCACACTCAGAAAGATATATTTTTTTAAGATTTATTTTTATTGGAAAATCAGATTTGCAGAGCAAAGCAGATATAGAGAAAGATCCTTTGTACACTGGTTTACTCCCCATGTGGCCACAGTGGCTAGAAAGCAGCAGAACTGAAGCCAGGAGCCAGGAGCTTTCTCTGGGTCTCCCAAGTCGGTGCAGGGTCCCAAAGGCTTTGGGCTGCCTTCAACTGCTTTACCAAGTCACAAGTGGGAATCTAGAAAGAAAGTGGAGCAGCTAGGCTATGAACCTGTGTGCATATGGGGTCCTGGCGCATGCAGGCCAACCACTTTAGCCACTGGACTGTCCTGCCGGGCTCAGCAAAACAATATCTTAACAATGGTTGTAAATGCCTTCTTCAAACCCCATGTTTTCTTCATGTCTCTTTAACATATCCTGTTCCTTACACATATCACCAGACAGTCATCCATCTCTTTATGATTACTTAGTATTTCTGATAAATAGAAATACAGGCTATGTAATTTTTGCTTTTCTACCTGGCCTCTTTCACTCTTGATAATTACTTTAAGCTACATCAATGCTATTATGGAGGGTGTATGTAATATTTTGTTCCTTTTTCTTGCTGAATAGCATCCAATTTCATGAGTAAATTGCAGTTCTTTTTTCCATTTGTCTCTTAGACAAAATGTGAGTTATTCAATTTTTTTTTATCACAGGTAATTCTGCTGTGAGCACCATTAATGCATTAAATGCACATGTATTACAAATGTAAAATTGGACAACTTTTAGAAAATAGTGAGGCAGTATCTTAAGAAAAACTGGATATATGCATATGTATAATACAACTATTTCACTGTTTGGTATTTGCAACTCCCCCAAAATGAGAGTCTGTATTCATGCACATGTCTTTTGATGTAGCTATATTAATTCCAGGTACTTTATGCTCAAAATATCCTTTAAAATGTGTCAAACCTATGTTTGTACACCTGTGTCCATTTCTGCACATATTTAATGGCCAAACATTAGAAATCGACTAGGCTCCTGTCCATGGGGAATAAACGAAATTCAGCTACATATCTGTATATTTATATGATATATTATGCATCCAGTTTTATAATTTGAAATATTTTAGTGAAGTGATTAATATAAGATGACCTTCAATTATGTGAAAGGAGCACTGCAGCATATGAAATATGACTGAAAATGCTAAATTGTTTTTAGATATAAAATATTTTAATAGCTTATTTTTGAATGCATCAATAAATCACATTTGTTTAGAGTGCTTTCTTCTATGTCTTTAACACAAACTTTTAATATATAGATTTCATTATAAATGAATGAGTATTTCAACAACAAAGTGATGGAAGAATTTTCATATGCTATTTATCTAGTAAAATTGTTAGGTAAATTAAGAGCAAGATGATTCATAATGTACTATTTCCCTTAACATGGGCTTATTCATTTTGAAATTCATACTTAAAGATGGAAAGGAAGAGTCATGGAAAAAGGAGATCTTTTATTGACTGGTTGACTCACCAAATGGCTGCAGTATCTAGTAGGGGAATCTGAAATCTTACTGGGTTCTCCAACATGGCTGGTAAAAGCCTAAACAATTGGGTTAGCTATTACTGCTTCTCCTAGGTTATCAGTGAGAATGGGATTGGTAAGTAGAGCTACCAGAAAACAAAGCAGTATCTATCTAGAATTCTGGTATCCTAGGCAGAAGTTCTGTTTGCTGTACCAAAATGCCAATTCCTTTTCATTTGTTGTCATCACAATCTTCAGCATCCTTTCAGCATCCTTTCAGCAGAAAATGATGAATGTCCCCTAGAATTTCTATTTAATTTTTAGTATTGAGAAACATGAACCAAGAATTATCATCATCAGCATTGCTTAAAAGAAGGTATTTTTGAAAACTTGCACGTGCCAGGATCTCAAATGGATGCTGGTCCACGTCCCTGAGGACATGTTTCCCATTCAGCGCCCTACTTGTGCCCTGAGAAAGCAGTCGAGGACAAAGCAAGGTCTTGGGAGCCTGCACCCATGTGAGAGACCTGGAAGAGGCTTTGGGCTCCGTGCTTTGGATTGGCTCAGCTCCAGCCTTTGTGGCAGCTTGGGGAATGAATCAGCAGACTGAACATCTTCCTCTCTATCTCCCCTTCTCTTTGTATATCTGGCTTTCCAATAAAAATAAGTAAATCTCAAAAAAGAATACTTAATATCCTAGCGATTTTATAAAGTGTTTTATAACACAGACCAAAAAAAAAAAAAAATCCAAGCAAGAAAGAAAAGCAAAGCATTTTTGGTATTTGATGACAATTGATTTCTCTTTGAATTTTGAATTATTACCACTCATTCCTGTGGCAATTTTAAATAGCTTATGTTTTGGAGATTTTTTTTAAAGGGAACTCACTGAATTAAACAATATTGCTAGCATTACCATTTTGTAATGCAATATCACTTTTTTTCAGAAAAAATGCTGTATGGAGTTTTTAATTTTGCCAGTTATATGAAACAGTATTTTTGAATATTATGATTATTTAAGAACTCATAGGATTTATCAACTTTTTACAAGGTCGAACATAGCACCTCTTTAGCTCTTTAGTTTGTGCGGTTGATACACAATTTTCTGTAAATCGTAGGTCTGTTAACTGTAAAATTCAGCAATTTGACATCATATTGAGATAGACTTAAAATGAATCTGAAAAAATAATTTAACTGTTCCAAATTTTTCCTGCATTTAGAATTACACAAAGTAATTGGTTACATTTATGCTAAAAGAGATGTTATTAGGATTTTATAATGTCAAGAAATTTCAATTGATTTTTTTATATTTTGCTGTGCTTCTGTGTAGCTTCAATGTATCATTAGTCACAATCTATGAATATTGTACTTTAAGTATAAAATGGTAAAATGGGTTGACTAACATAATGGAATTGGTCAAGCTCTTCTGTTATGGCTGAGATAACTAGTTCAGAGCCTTAGCTTGGATAAATCCACTAAACACTCACCCTTGCTATCCCAAGCAAATAAAAACTTCACATCAGCAGAAATTAGTTTTAATAGTAGAAAACATACTGTGAAAATAGAATTGCTGAACTCTTCCAGTCATACACATTTCAGAATTACCAACTCAGATAAAATAGTATATTTAAAAATGCATAAACATTAGAACTTAAATCACCATCTTAACCCAGTATTTATTAGGGTCTAAAATTGACCATGATCTACTCATATTTTAATGTCAATTTTGAACTTTTAAAACTATGTTTAATTTGAGGATGCAGCCCACCCATAACGTAAGAATTTGTTGAAATAGCATTAGACCGATTATTTAATAAAAATCTATATATGGTGAAGGAGGTGGCAACCTAAACTAAAATAAGAAGCACTTCATAAAGGAAGAAAGTTGCTTCATCAGTATGTGGCATTCCCAGGAACATACAGTCTGGAAGCTGTCATTGTACAGTCTTATTGGATATTGACAGTAAGTATCAATGAATAACCTCAAACTTGAAATGCAATAGAATGCAAAGAACACAGGAGAATGTGTTTTGCTTGAAATTAAAATGTAAAGAGAATTGAAACGATTTGCATATGCAGGTATAAAAGTGCTGCACAAATATTTAGAGGACCCTGAATCCTACCTTGGTCATTTTGATGCTCTTCCTTTCTCTTCCCTAATTGTTCATGTGTGGGTTTTTAGTATGATCCTTAATCCAAAAAAAAAAAAATGTATGTTTTTTCTCTTATTACAGTTCTGAAGAAGTCTCCCGTTTTTCCATTTTCAGTATGATATTAACTGTTGGCTTAATTTATATGACATTTATTACATTGAGGCACACTCTGCTCAAACCTAATTTTCTATTTTGGAGTTTCTATAATGAAGGACTTTTGCATTTAATATCAATACCATTCAGATTTTTTTAATTGTGGGTATCAAGAGGGTACTTTGGCAGAGTTTATTCCATCACTATTTCACAAACTGTACATTAGAACAACCAAAAAGTTGATATGAGGAAATTCATTTATATTTATAGAGCAAATATAGCAATTAAATGGAAAACAAACATTTTTAAATTATGATTTTTGTAAGCCTAAATGAAAAGTCAACTATCTGTGTAGCAATATTAAACGGAAGCTAGAGGCAAAGTTAAAAGTTTTTTGGAAACCATGCCTAATGTCATAACCTAAATTCATTTATTAAATTATAATCAATAAAATCAAAAGAATATATTTCACATGATTCTGAAGATGATACATTAAGAAATACACAGAACAGTATGAGAAGCAATTTTAATAAATTAATTTAAAATCAATAAAAATTAAAGTTTGTCCTCTCAACAAAATTATAGAAACGCAGAACACAGGGGATGTATCTGTCAGACATCAAGAAAAGCCATTTAGTAATATTCAGATCATGAGAAAATCTGTATACAAGTGCTATAATTTTGACAATCAATTTTCATAAGACTTTCATAGAGAAGCAAAAAGTTACAAAGAAGGTGAGACAGACAAGGAAGACGTATGTATACTGAGAGGCAGAAGAGGGAGTTTGAAAGTCCATCAGCCACTTCACTCCAGAATGTCTGTGGTTGAAACCAGGAGCCTGGAAACCTGTCCTACTTCCCACAGAGCCGACAACAGGGGCTTATGCATTTTTTCCATGTTCCACTGCTTTCCCAAGTGCATCAACAGGATGCTGGTTTGGAAACAGAGCACCAAGAACTCGAACAGGCAACTCATCATGGGATGATAACATCACAGGAGAGGCTTAACTTGCTGCACCACCACACCAGCACTTCTATCAACATTTTTACTGTTCAAATGATTCAGAATTTATCTAAGTTGGCTTTCTTATTTTAGAAAGTTCATTAGGGCATTAGATTCTGAGGGTCAAAGATAATGTATGATAATAGTAGCAACATAATTCTGATGTTAATGTGGTTTTAGTGCAAAGAACAGATTCAGTGTAGTTCATAAATACAGATCTAAGACCATAATGATAAAGATAAAATGCTGCTTACAAACTCTTGTGGGAAAATTTTATGCAGAATTAGAATTCATTCACGTCAACCAAAATATGCTTTGAAGTACACAAATATTTCTTTTTGATTCAACTTTTGCAATTCCTTAGGAGAATTAAGCTCTTCAACAAAAATGTTGTTTTGATGTTTACTTACCAAAAATGTTGAATTCATAGACAGATTTTTTTTATCACAGTCTTTAGGTTGAATTTGGATTAAGTGTTTTGCAAGTTACACATTGCAAGCAATGTATATTTTTCCAGTTACTCTGTGACTTTGCCTTATTTTATTTGCTGGGTCTCGATTAACATTAGGGTTTTGAATAAAAAGTAATCACTCATCTTCCCTAGCCTATGTGTAACTGAGAGAAATTATCTCTCATTTTTAAAAAAAGGTCTGTCATTCTTCTTAT
This sequence comes from Ochotona curzoniae, assembly GCF_017591425.1. Lineage (NCBI taxonomy): Eukaryota > Metazoa > Chordata > Mammalia > Lagomorpha > Ochotonidae > Ochotona > Ochotona curzoniae. The sequence goes on along the minus strand of NW_024466502.1, from coordinate 32,318,475 downwards.
TCTCCCTCTGAAACATTGGTTAATTCACCATCTTATACTAGGAAATCTCCTAAAAGTCTGAATGGTGGCAGAAGGAAAAAAATGCCAAGCCCAAAATATTTTGTGAAAAAAACAGGTTTGGGAGAAGTCACAAACAAAAGACAAATTAAATGAGATGCAGAATAAAAAAACCTTAGATTTCCCTTAAACAAAAATCCATAGAGCAAAATCAACAAAGGGGAGAAAAATAGAAAATTAACAAGAATGATATTGTTAAATACCATGCTACTGAATGAGCAATATGTCACTAAAGAAATGAAAAAGAAGACAAAAAAAAAGTTTCTTGAAGCAAATGATGCTACGAATCAGTGAAGAAATTAATAAGAAATAAACAAACTTTTTGAAATAATTAAAATTAAACCAAAAAACCACCGCCCCTGAGATGGAGCAAAAATGATATTGAAAGGGCTATTGATCTTGTATTTTGCATGCGGTTTGTTTTATTTCAGAGAAAACACGTAAGATTTGTCTGTCTGGGGTTGATTTATTTCACTGAGCATAATGGTCTCTAGTTCATGATTCTAGTTGACAACTTTTAGGTGCAACTTTTAGTTGATGGATTAGTAGTATTCCATGAAGTGGATTTACAACTTTTCTTCTTCTTCTTCTTCTCCTCCTCCTCCTCCTCCTCTTCCTCCTCCTTCTCCTCATTCTCCTCTTCTTCTCTTCTTCTTCCTTTTCTATTTTTAATCCACTCCTCTTTTGATGGGCATCTGGGTTCTTTCCATGTCTTTGCTGTTGTAGATTGTGCTACAACAAATACAGTCTACAGATCCCTTTCTCATATGCAGATTTAATTCCCTTTGGATGTATTCCCAACAGGAGCATGGCTGGGTCAAATTTCAGCTCTCTTAGCACTCTCCATATTGATTCCCATTGTGATCGTTCTAACCTAGACTCCCATTTAAGGAGGTGTATTGTAACTGTTTAAGAGAGTCTGTCACAGCTTGATGTGTAGATACAATGAGACATGCATCTCTACTTTCAAATCAAAGATGGACTTCTCAAGAAACACTTAAATATATCTTGAAAATATTGCTGGACTCTGCCATTGTCAATAATTATAATGTCAATAAACATTTAAGTAGCAAAATGATGGAGTTATGACTAATTATAAAGGACTATACTATCATAATGTTATAGTGGAAATCAGTGAGGGTGGTGTCGAAGTTTGGGGAGAGCATGAGAAAAATCTTGGAGCCCATGGAACTGTGTCATAAAATAATTAAAAAGTTAAAAATTATGATTAATTAACTGAATTTATATTTATTGTTCTGCAAAATAGTATATTTTCAATTTTAATGTGTATATGAAATTATTGCAGAGAACAGATTCAATTTTGTCCAGATTCTCAGAATTTAATCATACTTTCTCTTTCCCTTTCGCCTTCATTTCTCCTTATTCTTTTTTCCTTCTTTTATTTCTTGTTTTCATCCTTCCTTCCTTCATTCCTCTCTCTGTTTCTTGTTTCCTATTTAATCTGCAATATAATCAAAGGCTTAGTGCTTCACTGAACAAATAGTTCAACAAATAAAAATGGAAAAGTCCATAGTTCAGTGAAAATATATGTAAAGGCTTTTAAAAAATTCTATCTTAAAGTTGTCTAATCTCCCCCACACAGATAATTTTGTAATAACCACAGATTCCTGTTTTTATAACTGTATTGCAAATAAGTTAAATAGAAAGATATATAGGAGATATTATATTACTATTAGTTATGCTTCACAGATTTTTAAAATGAACTATGCACAGACTAAGTTAACTGCAGTGAATTACAATAATGATGGGGCTGTCATTCCGGCCTACTAAAACCAGGCCTGTTCTACCAATGTCCTGTGCAGAAGTTGGGTTATCCCTCTGCGGCTCCACTTCAGAGGGACCTTCACACTAATTGAATGGGAAATCAGGGGAAGGCTGTCCAATTATTTGGACCCCTACATTCCCGGCAGAGATGCAGAGGAAACTCAGTCTCAGCCCTGACTTTCACAAACATCCTTCACTCTCTCTACAGTTCAGACATTCAAATAAATGAATCTTAGCACATAGAAAGAGGTAATAACAGTAACATAAAGTTGATTACTAAGTCTTGTTAATTTCAGTGTTATGGATTTCTGTTGAGATTGAAATGCATTAATTTTTCTTTTAATCTGATAGTTTACATATTCATATATTTGAAAGACAATTTCTCCAAATCTTTTAGTAACCTATAACAAATACAGCATCAATGATTTAGCACAAGAGCAAACTTTATTGAATTAACATTTTATAAAAACAAAAATGGCTGGGGCAATGGCTCAATTAAACAATCCTCAGCTTACAAGTACAAACATTCCATCTGGGTTCAGTTTGCATGCTGGATGATTCAGTTCCAAGCCAGCTCCCTGCCTGTGGCCTGGGAGAGCAGTGGAGGGTGGCCCAGAGCCTTGGGACCCTGCACCTCTTTGGAAGACCAGAAAGAAACTCCTGACTTCTGGCTTCAAATTGGCTAATCTCTGTCTCTTCTCTCTGGAATCTGACTTTCTTTTAAATGTAAATAAAATATGTCTTTAAAAACAAATAATTTGTGATTTTATCTTAATGTAGTGAATCTCTCTCAGCCCGACTTCCCTCAACAAGAGGGGAAGAATTGACATAGATTACCACCAATAGTCCTTTTTTTTTGTAAATGTTTACTCAATGTTTCTGAATTTCTATGAATCTACACAAACTTTCCAATGAATAATAAAGAAATGTTGCATTATTCATTTTAGTAATCCATTGAAGCATATTGTGAAGTTTCTTTTAAATCAAAATTCACTTCTCTTAAAAATGTAACTTGTCAGACAGCTTTATGATATGTGGCAGTTACTCAATACAAGAGATACAACAATAATAATATCAGAGGAACCAAGGAACTATGGGGGATGCCATTTTTTTTACACATCTGCAGATTTCACCAACTTAAATTTATTAAAAAAAAGAAAGTTCTTCCCTCAGATAGACACAAGTAATGTGTACTGCCTTTTAAATTTTATGTATCTACCTTTCCTCTAGGTTTTTATTATTTTTACATTTTTAAAGTAATCTTTATTTTGTGATAATGTATTTCTACAATGAAAGATTCCCATCTGATTAGCTTTAGAATGCTTATAGATATTTGTATGACTTATATTGTACAAGAAATTGTTCCAATGCAGTAAGCAAATTGGAACATAGCAAGGCTTGGGTTTTGGAGTGGGTACAAATCTCTGAGCCACTCTGTGTAACAATAAAGAAAAAATCAGAAAGCACGACAGAGAGCCCATGTTGAAATCCTGTAATAAAAATCAGACATAAAAGATTTGTGACATGAACAAACATAAAGTCAGTTGCTTTAACATAATAATGTGATAAAGTCCACTGAGAACAATAAATGCTTAATTTTTCACATATAATATAGAAACTCCATATGGATGGACATGGGGATATGTTTGAAGGCAATTAGAGTACTAGCATAAACAAAAATATTCATTTAAAATATTTTTTTATGTAGGACTTCCTTTCTTAGTATAGTTTTGCTCCATCATTTTGCAACTGTTCAGTTTCACTAAAGAAAATATATTTTTCTAATAAAGACAATCAAATATTAGCCCATGGTATATTTAGATCCAGATCAATAACAAAATCATGTTGTTGTAGACATGTGTTGATACAAAAGGAAATGTTTCTGGTCCTAAGGAATTCTAAACATAAATGGCATCTAGTATATTTTGGATATCTGTGTTTCTTTCCAAGAATCAATATTATAATAGTTGAAATACAATCATATTCTCAAGTCAGATTACTATCACAACACATTGTATAATGTTGCTGGAGCTTGCATTGTAACCCAGTGGGTCAATCCACAAGTTACAACACAGGTAACTCATTACGCACATGTTTGAATTCAGCTCCTCCATTTCTTTATGCAGCCCTGCCTTCTACTGTCTCTGGGGAAGAAATAGAGGAAGTCTCAAGTGCCTGGTCTTCTGTACTACATGGGCTCTCAGAAGAAGCTCCTGGCTTCTGGCTTTGCCAGCCTAGTCCTGGTTATTGTGGCTATTTGGCAGTGAATCAAGTGATGGAAGATCCCTCTCTCTCGTTCTGTCTCTCACACACACATCTTTGTGTGTGTATGCATGTGTATATCTTCTCATTTCCCTCCCTGAAACTCTATGCTTCAAATAAATAAATACAATTTTTATAAAAAAGAAACATGTCTTTTGGTTACCAATTTAGATGCTGCAAATTCAGAATTAATAGGGACAAGTATTTCTATTGCAGAGGAATAGAAAATGATACTCCAATTTTTAACTATCTCTCTACACACAGTTTACATACTCAATCAAACAGCTTGCAGGATTATTATTATTTGTGGAAAATTAACTAAAAGGCAAAGACATGGATCTCTTAATCTTCAAGAATTTACTAACAAAGGCTGAGTTGGAGTGCCACATAGTGGAATATCTATAGAAATAGACTTGGGGGCAAGCAAGCTACTATATTGGGATGCTTGTTCTGCACAGGAGTTTCTTGGTTGATTCCTGGAAATGCCAAGATTCCAATCCAGTTTTCTATTAAATGTGCTTCAAAAGGAACACATGATAACTCATGTTTCTAAGTTATTGCCACCCAGAAGGGAATTTGAGTGGATTTTGTGAGTCATGGCTTCAGTTAAGACTAACCCCGGCTGTGTTGTACACTTGGGAATGGCCTTGACTCTCCTTCTAGCTCCCCATTTCAAAAAGATAATGCAAACATGTTTAAAGACCACTTTTGCAAGAATCATATTATCGGTAGAAAATAATATAACAGGTAAGTTAATTTGAACAGACTAAGATAATATCTTCTTCAATAGGTATGCTATGATGAACTGAATCTCCTGTGGACTATTATCTCTTTAGCACAGAATTCAGTTGAAATAATATGTACTTATTCTATGTTGAATGGAAGACATTGCATTTAAAAATGGTGTCTCATTAGATTTCATTTGTAACACATATGTATAATGTTTATGATATATGCAGCTGCTTATAAAGGACTATTTTACTGTAATAATATAGGAGAACTTAGTGGGAAGGGGAGGGAAATTAAGGATAGGTATGGGAAATCCCAGAGCCTATGCATTTGTATCAAAATTAAAAAAATAAAACAAATGAACAAATAAATATTTGTAATACATTTGGGACTTCTAAAATAATTTCAAACAAATTGATAACCACAGTAAAATAAATAGTACATTTGAATAGTCCTTTTGCTAATTAATGTTTCATAAATCAAAATCAATGTGTAATGTGAACTTGTGAGAGGATTGCAGCTAGAGATACCGCACAGAAGTTGATGTGTAAGAAGGCTGTCCACTCCAGGTAGGGATACAGTTTTCTTCCTGATAGCCACATCACCCCCGGTCTGTGCAACAGGATGCTTTTGCTTCACAAGTCTCCAATGACTACAATTACTTTTATTATTTTGTTATAATGGAGCTATCTATGCTCATGTTATAGCAAAGGTGAACATCTCCATTTCAACTTTATTTCAACAAATTGGTCAGAATTATTTGAATTTTACTCCATGTCGTAACTAAGCTTAATAATGACATTATTAAGTCAGCCATTGTGAGTAACAATATTTGAGACCTCCTCAATGGATAATCTCCTTTGAAAAGAATATTCATAGAAAATGAAAAGTGCATCAGCAATAAATTTGAGACTGTATTTTTGGAAACTAGTAATGAGAAAAAAAAATAACGTGGAAGATGAGTATTAGTGTAATGGTTAAAGAGCCTCATGCCCCTTCCTATGGCTGAGTGCCTGCACTCAGTTCCCACCTTGCTTCTGACTCAGTTCCTTACCCAAGAACTTTCACGAGGATAGAGGATGATGGCTCACATACTCGGTTCTCTGTCGCAGTGCTGGATGTGTAGATTGTACTGTGGTTTGCAGCAGTAAGCCTTGCCCAAGCCTGGCAGTGGTGGACATCTAGTGAGTGAAGAGCAGGCCTGAGCCCTTTCTGCTCCCTAGGGTGGACAGGAAAATTAATTCCTGGTTCCAGAATTGAGCCTTGTGAAGCCCCGCCTGAGGTGGGCATCTGGCAAACGAACAAGCACATGTGAGCTGCTCCTCTGGCTCTCCGGCTTTCTCACTCACTCTGCCCACCAAATCAATTAAATAAAAGTGTTAAAAATAATTTTAATTTTTTTTCAAATTAAGTGTGGCTATATTTAAGTATCCACGAATATCAGTTGTTACTGAATCCTTCTTTGTCATTTTCATTTTATTGTTTTTCAATGATTTTTTTTATTTCTGTAATGATAAGTTGTATTTATTAGCAGATATATTCAAAGAAACTTTTAAGAAAAAAAAATGTTAGAGCAAATCATTGAGAGTGAGGGTTCATTATTCATTTCTGGAAAAATATAACTCATATTATTCACAGAAACCACAAGTCAGTGGGGATCATTTCAACACCTATTATCAAAGCAGTTAGAAGAATGAGACAAGGAGAGACACTGACTCTCCTAAGGCCAAACTCTACAGCGGCCTATTATATGCTTACAATGAGAACGATGCATAGTGTATTTTGTCTAAACTTTTTGTGGCTATAGTAATTATTTACTACAGCATTTGGCTTATTTTATTGCTTAATATTGAGTGATATGAATTTTTATTGAGAAGAAAAATTACTCAAAATTAAAGGAGTTTTGAGAAAATGCATTGAAAAGAAATGTAAAATTAATTTACTAGTCTATTTATTTTCATAAATATTCCTGTATTCTAGAATATGAACTATCACATTCAGAAGAATATCTAAATTACCTTTATTTGTTGTACCTTGCAACATATCGGCACAAAACTGTCAGTTTAAAGCTTTAGTAGAATGTAATACACATTACTGGAATTACGCATAGATAGTTTTGTTTAGTAAATTATTTTTGCAAATAACTGATAGAAGTAAACTTTAAAGAGTCTATATTTTAACCAGGTAGTGATATTAGAAAAAAAGAAAGAGCTGTGCCATGCTCCTGTATAACTTTGAAAACAACTTTAAAAAATGAAGCTTGCAATTTAGGCAATTTCCCTTTCCCTATTGAACCTTTAACACTGTACTAATAAAAATCATGATGTAGTGTGATTATGAAACTTGTGATGTGATAACATCTATCCACTAAATGTGCAGTACTGTTCTAATTGAAAACAGTACGGAGCAATAACATTAAGATAATTAGAAACTCTTTTGTAAACTAACTTTAGGAAAACTAATTTTCTAGATAGGAATGAATAGATAATGTAGGCAAATATATACGAATAATTGTAATTTAAAAGTATGCTCACCCTATAAAAGAACATTTAGCAATAAATGTTTCATAATTGTTACTTTCATTTAACTTTTCAATAGTTGGAGCATTTTTTTTCTCTTACAGTCAAATGACTTTAGTTCAACTGCTTTGTTGTTAGTTGCTTATTTTGCTCTTGATTAAAACAACATTAAGTGTTTTTCAGCTTTATACATATATATAAATCTTCAGAGATGTTTCAGTTACACAAAAATGATGTCTAAAAGGTAATTAGCTATAATGGTCAACCATGAAGAAACAAATATCAATCAAGAAGGGAAAGCAGATAAATGCTGATTTTTTTTATTTTTAACATATATATAATATATATATGTATCACACATACATATACATACATATACACACACAAGGCAATTTTGCTAAACTTGATTAAATCATTAAGAATAACTGTTTGGATCATTTAGCTATTTTTTAATAAAATTGAGCAAAAGTGTCATATATAGCCGGATTCCCCTAATATGTGAGAGGTTTAAAAAGAAAAAAAAAAAAAAGAAAAACTCATTAGTCAAAAGTCAGAATGATGACTAATATCAATCGTACAATGAGCAACTGTGGAGAGAATTTAATTTTAATGACATAGGGACACCCAAATCTGGTTCATTAATTATAACAAATAGTATAATATTAAGTGAGATGCTAAAGTTAAGAAAACATTTTAGAAAAAAAATAACAGATGATGCATAAAAAATATAAAATAGATCAGGAAGAATGGGTCAGGGCATGCAAAATATGACTTCATAGTATTTTAAAAACTGACAAGCTTTTTTCTATCTATCTATATCTATTACATATTAACAGAACACAAACTTTATAACAAGCATTGTATGAACATAAATCATTTTTACGTTTGTGAAAATCATGCATTGAACAAGTAAAACAAGATGTATTTTAAATTATGGCCTTCAATGTTTAGTATGGCTGTGAGAATATGAACACTGATCATAAATCTCAGAAGTTGCCCTGATGTAGTCCTTATGTAAGAACCGGCAGTCAAAGCTAAATAAACAAATGGACCTACATCAAACCACAAAGCTTCTGTGCAGCAAAGGAGCTGAACAACAAAGTGAAGAAGAAAACAATGGCATGAGAGCAATCTTTGCACACTATACAACTGAGAGGGGACTGATACCCAGGATTTACAAAGAGCTTCAGAAACTCAATAACTGCAAAACAAACAACACAGCGAATAATGGCCGAAGGAAACAAATTTTTTTTTTAAGAACAAATTCAAATGTCTAACAGATATATGAAAAAATGCTCAGGCTAATTGACTGACAGGGCAATACATTTTTTTAAGTTTGTTTTTTTTTTTTTTTTTTTTTTTTTTACTTTTCATAGGAAAGACACATTTACAGAAAGTAGAAAGATCTTCCGTCAATTACTTCACTCCCCAAGTGGACACAATGGCCAAAGCTGAGCTGACCTGAAGCCAAGTGTAGGAGCTTCCTCTGAGTCACCCAAGTGGGTACAGCATCGCAATGCTTTAGGTAACCCTCTACTGCTTTCCCACACCACAGGCAGGGAGCAGAATGGGAAGTGGAGACTTTGGGACATGAACTGGAGCCCATACAGAATGCTGGCACCTGCAGGATGGCAGTTTTAGCCACTGAGCCATTGTACTGGACCAGGTTGTCTTGACTTACATTGTGAGCCACTCTACTGAGTGACTTCATCCATTTAAATGGCAAGAACCGTTGTGTTGTGAGTTCATTGAGCAGCATTTGGAATGCCCTTTGTGAGTGGCACAGTAAAGCTCTTCATTGAACTATATTTATCAATAAATTAGTGAGCTTTTGAATAAAAGTATCTTGTTCTGGTTATTGAAAAAGTATTATTCTGTCTTAAAGAAAGGCTTTTAATAGTGTTTTATATGGATGTAGGAAAAGTAAACCCAAATATTAGCATGTTGTACTTTCATTACAACATAATGCTAAGCAACATGGTTCCTTATAAATTCTCTAAGCTTAATTAATGCATACAAAATATGGAGATACATCAGTGATTTTTAAAATGGATTTTAATAACTTAAATGATATTAATACATTTATATCCTGCTGACAGATTCAACATCTTTTTTACACATTGGTCATCTGGATCAATTGAAACATGAAACTAAGTAAGGAAGCACGGTTGTTCTCAAAAACATAAGGAAAAGATTTTTAAGGATCAATTTATTTATTTATTTGAAAGTCAGCGTTACAATGAAAGAGGAGAGTAAGTGGTCAATCTTCATCAATCTTCCATGTGATAAATCATTCACATTACCTGAGTGCCTGGCATGGGGACATGCAAGGTCAGGAGCCAGCTCCAAAATTCTAGTCTCCTGTAAGCTGGCCATTCTCCATTGCTTTTCTAGCAGCATTACCAGGGAGCAGGGTTGGAAGAAAGCAGCTACATTTCAAACTCTGATTCTCATCTGGAATGTCGGCTTTGCTGCTGGAAACAAACCACTATGGCATGGTATGAAAAAGCTTTCTATTAGAAAAAATGTTATATGTCCATTCTGAAAAACATAAATATTTTTATAAGAAATATTTTCATCCATAATATAGTCAATCATAAAAGAAAGCACACACATGCATACACATATGTGTAAGCATGCAATTCACACAAAACAGTTTCAAAAATTGGCATAATTCAATATGTTTCTCTTAGAAATTTTCTCTGAAACTTTGTGCAGCTGCTTTTATACAAATTTTTTGAAAACAAATGTCTCTCTGTCTCACACACATACACACACCTTTTTAGAAGGACTTTCTTGGAGAGAAACCGTTCATAGCTGTTGGAGCTGCTGGCTGTTATGAAGATGTGAGCTTGAGTGAAGGCAACATGGAAGGAAGATAGTGGATAAAAGCATCTTGAATTAATGTTTCAGCAAAGTTTTGAAGGGTACTCAAGTGAAAAACCGCCTCAGTGAACTTGATATCTTCCAGGAATAGGACAGCCTCACTACTCCTGCCACTTCCAGTTATGGCTAGAAACAATCGGTGGGAAATTGGGCCAGGGTCGGGACACTGCTAGTAGAATTGTAGTCATGGCCACAATTACACAGCAGTGAGCCACCTGTCAGTTATCCTCTCTGCACAGGGATTTCTGAAAACTTGGCTTCATCGCTACCTTAAATCATCCAAAGGCAAGATTTTCTCTTGATTTGTCCCATTCCATCCAGTCTTTCTCCTATTGAAGCAAAAAAAACCCTATAGCTGTACCATCAACCCTTACAGCAGAATAGGATTTGAGATGTGTTTTCATCAAAAAAAAAAAAGAAAGAAAGAAAGAAAGAAAAGAATAAAAGACTGTAAATCACTTTAACTCAGGCTTCTTTCAGACAGACCTTTTTATATTTTGCTAACATGGACCATCCATGATCTGTCACAGACTTACAAGACTCTGTGACCTCAATGTCCCCCAACTAACCCAATGACCCTGAACATTTCTACATGGAATTGCAAGCCACTGAGTCCTACCCTAAACCTCATTGCTCAGTTCATCATTATTTATTAAAATTTATCTCCCTATGTGACAAATTCTGCAAAGTATGTAGACTGATAGGCTAATCCCCAGAAGTGTAGGGATTTCAAGAACTGGACAAAGATAAATTAGCAAACAGTTTTCACATTGTCTTCCTAAAGCTTTAACTAGATATTAAAAATCTAATGGAAAAATGATAAGGAAATGAGAATTCTTAGATGCATTTTTGAGGGGATCTAAAAAGCCTCTGGGTATTAAGTGTAATATAGCTTTGCAGTCATTATTTGAATTTCAAGGAAAAATTGATAATCATTGTAGCAGTCTACGAGGCTGACCTTCATTGTACATGGACATATCAGAGAAATAAGAAGACATTGTAAAAAAATGTGGTTGAATGAGAAGAAGTGATGGTGTTAGTATCTTGTGATTTTCCACATTTCAATTTACATCATTTAGGAAATTGATGTAGGACTTTCAAAAGTGAGAAAGATTTGAAGTCAAACAGGAATCAGGGATAACCACATTTCTTCATTTTCCTGGAACAGGTCATTCCAGTAGGCGGAATGAGCAACAAAGTCAAGTGTGTTCCAATCCTATTTAAAAAACTTCAAAATATAGTGAAAATGCCAGGCAATTACCCAGTAACCATCACATACATATAAGGGCATTTTACTCATTTATTTCTAAAATAGAAAGGCTTCCTTTACACTGTGAAATTGCAGCTCATCAAATCTATTTTAAAGGACAATGAAGATAACAACATAATATTGCATAAAGAAAAATGCCACACTATCTGGCTTTTCTAAAATTGTCCCATGCTCATGTGTGTTTGTTTCGAATGTGAACTTCTCTATGCCTTTACATCCATTTCACTTTTGCTTTCTTCTTATAGTTTTCCTTCTTATACTCTGAATTCCTTCCCTGTAGCACACTATTTGCAGAACTCCATGTAAAGTTCATTTTAGATTTTAAAAAAATCAGTCTGGGTTTGTTGTAACTTTGCTTAAATCATTCCAATTCATGCCAAATAACTGCAACTCTGGTCTTTGAACTGATCTGTATAATTAATACCATTATTAATACCATTATTTCCTATTTGAAACAGGAAATCGCTGTGCAGTACACAATAATTTGGAGCATATTACAATACAGATTTTTCTGGCTTTCTCTGGTGTGTGTGTGTGTGTTGTTAACCCATTGTTAAATAGTTATACCTGGTATTTTTTTTTTATTCTTAAGCTCATTTAATTTCTATCCACTGATAACTACTTTGAATATATGTGGCTTTTCAGAGATGTGCCTCTGGAGTCTCCCTAAGATGTAGTGTCAACCCCACTGATCAATCAGGAAGCAGGAGTGAATCAGGAATTTCTGGCCTCCACAGCTCTGGGCTTTACACTGTAGTGTGTTGACTGGATCTCCCCCACAGCTTGCTGGGTTGGCATAGTTAATTACAGCCCTTTAAAATGAAAAATCACGGTTGTAACATGGGAAGAGGCAGATGGATTGTTACCTATTTTCCACAAGATGAACACAGGAACTCCATTCTGCTAGGTAGCAATTTGTAGTAGTGAAATGCAACAAAGTAAAAAAACAAAACAAAACAAACAAAAAAAAATAAAACACAAACAAAAAAAAACCAGCTTCTGGACAGTAAGAGCAGGTGATCTAATGGATACAATGTCATCAGTTACCATCCCATAGCTACAGGCTAGGAAAAGTGTCTTGACTAGACCCCATAGTAGGCTTGGAAGTGCTAGGAAATGTGTACTGGCAGTTATACATTCATAATACAGTCCAATGAGATAGTGTCTTCTCCTGTCCCCGGTGACAGCATTTCTAAGACTTGTGGTGATAATAATCCCATTAATCTATCTGCAAGATGCAGTGGAGATCTTATAAGTCACACATTTTCTGAAAAGGATATATTGATTATTGTGGGACAACAAATGCAGCCATTTTTCTTTTTCACATTGTCTATTGATTCTTTAAAAAAAAAGATTTATTTATTTTTATTGGAAAGTGAGATATTCAGAGGAGAAGAGACAGAGAGGAAGCTATCCTGTGCAATTATACCACAATGGCCGGAGCTGCACTGATCCAAAGCTAGGAACCAGGAGCTTCTGGGTCTCTCATGTGGAACTGGGTGCCAAGACTGGGCCGTCCTCGACTGCTTTCCCAGGCCACAAGCAGAGAGCTGGATGGGAAGTGGGGCTGCTGGGATTAGAACCCGCATCCATATGGGATCTCAGCATTTTCAAGTTGAGGACTTTAGCTGCTAGGCTACCATGCTGGGCCCACATTGTCAATATTAATTATTTTATTGTGCTAACTGGAGAATCTGATATAATACTTAACTGGAATAATGCAAGTGAGAAACCTTGCTTTGACACCAATGATAGGAGAAATTTGTTGAGTCTTTATCTGTCATTAATGGTGCCATCTATAATTTTAATTCAGGTTTCTTTTGCCATATTTAGAAAAGTCACATTGATTCTGAGTTTTTTGATAATTTTAGTTGTGAATGCTTATCAGAATATTTCATTTTTTTTGGCATTTGTTGAGGTCTCAACATTTTTTTTTTATTCTAAGGACACCATACATAGATAGCACATTTATGTAACATCATCTCAATAACGAGAAGATCTTTCATTCTTTCTACTGACTTTCTTTATGCAAGGTGATAGAATCCTTAGATTTGTGGATGCATTTTGCTAGTGCAAAAGAACTGGGATAAAAGTTTCATTAATATCTAGTAGATTCTCGCTAATCATAAAAGTTACATTTTTCTTTAATAAAATCATTTTAGGTATTTTTTCCTCAATTTTGAGCTTTATTTTAAAGATTTCTTCCTCTATTTTGAAGAATACATAGAAGGGTTGCATAGAAAGAGAGGGAGAAAGAAAGTTCTTCCATTTTCTGCTTCACTTCTCCATCCCAATGGCTGTATGACGTACATTTACTCAGGCAAGCCAGGAGCCAAATGCATATGAATAAATCTTGAAACCCATGCTTAGCAAACAATACATGAGAATTTTCTTCCCCTGAATAGAGAATCTGTAAGTAAAATGAAAGATTTGTTGACAGAGGCAATCGAGCCAGTTCTCACCACAGATATTTAACATTTTGGTTGTGTTATGTGCAATGAAACAAGAGTGTGAATTTCCAATAATTACAACTTAAGGAACATAACAAAAGTCGTGTTAAAAGGAAAGCTTGTCCCAATTCGTGCCTACATCAAGATTTTTGAAAGATATCAAATAAATAATCAAAATATATCTAAGGTACCGAGAAAAATAAGGGCAAACCAAACACCCCAAAAAACAAAATCATAAATTATTATGATAATGTCTCACCTTGCAACACATATACTTTAGGTCCCATTATAATCATTTCCTTGAAGATCGTTGATCCAACAAGTGGAATTTGATAAATGTGACCAATTTTCTGCTTTACTTTACCACTCAGTAACATACTGAATTTGTCTCCTGAAGTGAAAAACAAGACAGAAATCAGTGTTCAAAAAAAAATAACTAAGTGTCAAAATAATGTGAGCTTAGTCCTGTTTCCACTGATTTCATTATAATACTATAATTAATGATTTGTTTAAATAATTCCAAAATCAACTCAACATATTACTCTTCCATTTTGGTGGGGAAATTCTAGACTATAAATTATGATGCAAATAATACAACCTAGTTTTAAATGTCATATTTTCAAGTTTAAAGCTTAGAATTTAGATATGACATGTTATCAAAATCTTTGTATCATATTTTCTAATGTATTTCATAGATCATTGAATTTAAATTAATTTATAAATTGAGCCATAGGCAATTTTTGTTTTTACAAGTCAAAAATGGTAAAATACAGACAATTTTGTAGTTAAACTAATCTAATTCAAATTTTACATGACAAACAATAGAAACTCGTAAAGCACCAATAAGTCCATCCAATTTACACCAGTAGGGAGTAGCAGACCCAAAACACATCTCTTTTGAATGTCAATTCAAATACCACTACAGTGTGCTAAAGCTGCCTTTATTGATGATAGGTCTTCCTGAAAATGAAAAAGAAAGGCAACCAAGTAATATTTTCATTACTCTTCATGCCTAGTGTTTCATCTTTGATCTATCTTACAATTGCTTTCCCCACTAACTTACTATCCACCTGACTTGAGTTGTTGGAAACAAGTAAGAATATAGACTAATCATTTCTTCTGGAGCTAAAGCAGAGAATACTAGAATAGATGGGATCCTGGAAAGAACAGACTCAGTGGCAGTGGTTCAGAAGTTGAGTAAAGAAAGTTATTTTCAGTGTGACATAAAAATTATGTTTCCTTACAAATATTTGGCACATGAAATGCATGCTGCAAAATAGCTGTTAAAGTTCCAACATCCCATAAAAAAGTATGTATTTGAATCTCAATCTTGTATTTAATTTATTTCATCAACTAACGTGAAAATCCTCTTCCAAGTTGCATCTTGTAAATTTGTAAAGATTCATGCAGACCCTCAACATGAATGTTTAATGCGAAGTCATAAAAAAATAGTCCTACTATATTTTCTCATGCTATAAAATATGAAAATACATGTTGTTCCTGTATAGATTTTTTTAAATTTTTGTCATTTAATATTGACTTATGTTTTAAAGTAGGACTTGCCATCGCCATATTAATGCTATAATAATTAATCAGTTAATCAAATATGGTTATTGAAACAAACTTAATCAATAAAACACTTGGTATGTTTAGAAAAAATGCAGATATGCAAAGTGAAATCTTCCTTTCTATATCCCCCTCATTGGTAACATCATACTTTCACTGTATGCAGAACTTGAAAATCTGTACTGAGCTCGCTATTTCTTCCAGGGATTCTACCATTTCTTCAAATACACACACTCAGAGACAGCAGAGTTATGAATGGTGAGAAAGAGACAGAAAGAGAGGGGCCCGGGGGAGATTTTCCAAGTCATACCCAAATCGTTAACACTGCCACTAATGAGGTGGCTTAAGGCTGGAACCAGGAGCTTCTTCTGGGTCTACCAGAGGATTAGCTAGGATCCGGATTTGAAACGGAGCAACCAGGACTAAGACTATAGGATGTCAGCATTACAGATGATGACTTGAACCAGGAAGCCACAATGCAGGTCATGTGACGCCTCTATTTCTGAATAACTATAGAACAAAGGTCTAGTATCTATTATTATCTATCAGCACCTATAAATTACAGGAAAAAATAGGTATTTTTTTCCCTTAAAAATATGCTATTTGTGTATATTTAAAATACAAAGTGGCAGAGAAAGACTAAGTTCAGAGTAATATTAGATTCATTAATTCATTCCCCAAATTGATGCAGCAGCTAATGTAAGACCAGGGTAAATTCAGGAGCTGAAAGAATCTGGGTGATTTGTTTCTGGCTGTTCAGGCCCATTACCAGGAAGCTGGATAAGAATTAAAGCAGCAGAGTATTGAAATGCCATATGGAAGTGACAAATGGCTATGTCACAAGGCCTGCTCATTCTGTAATGACGCATGCTATTTCTCACAAGTGTTTTTGAATACAATCTCCTACCAGCATCCTTTTCAAATTTTCTCTCATGAGGCTCTGTGAAAATACAAATTACTAGATCTACGTGCAAATTTTGTCACATCACTGATTTGTTGCTTGAAAAGTTATTTTTTATTTGTGCATTTGAATCAATCATTTGTTTCTGCTCTTTTATTAATTATGGTTTTATTTATTTTTGTCTCAATTTAAAAAAAGTTAAATATGATACCCAGTATCAATGTGTGTTTTTCAAAAATGCTCTTCCATTGCTTTATATGCTTTTTCCATGCCTTGAAATGCCTCAACTTTGTCTATTCTCATTCATTTCTAATGTTACCATCATATATTTTATATTCCTGAATTTCATTTTGAATTCTAGGTTTTTTTTAATAATGTATTTAGTTATTTGTAGAACAGAGTAACTCTGGATTGGGGAGGGAATTTGAGGAGGGAAAGACAGAGATCATCCCCCTACAGGTTGTTTTCCCCAAAGTCTGTTATGATCTTTAGATGGATGGAGAACACTCAAGCATTTGAGTGAATATACAGCCACTAAATGCATTAGATGGAAGCTAGCTTCACAGCTGAGCAGCTGCATCTCGAGCCAGTACTACCACTGACGAGACACCAAGTCCAACCACGGCACCACAATGCTGGCCCATTGAGTTTTCTTTTCTTGGTATAATTTTTCTAATAAATTCCATACTTGTACTGCTAATACTGCAGTTTCTGAGGTTAGTAAACTCCTTTCCTTGATATTTTTCTGTACTGCATTTCATTTGATTGAACTTTTTTTTCTCTACTAGTTTATACTTGTGTGTGATAATTTTTGGTTCTCACAGGCTGAAAATCTGAAAACCTGAAAATTTTATGTCATTGGCATCTCAATGTGTATTGGTCAGCAATAACCAAGAAGGGCTCTTGCTGGCATAGCCAATAAGCCATCGCCTGTGATGCTAACATCCCATATGTTATCTGTTTGAGTCCTTGCTGTTCCACTTCTATTTGAAATCTCTGCTAATTTGCCTAGCAAAGTGTAATATATGGCTCAGGTGCTTGAGCTCTTGCACCCACATTGGAGACCTGAAGGAAGCTCATCCTATTCTCCTACATGGGAGGAATAGATTTAATCACTTGGATTGTTATCTTATGCCTTGTTAGGACCCTGAGTTGGAAACAGACAAAGTGGGTCTTGAATCACTTTGATATATATTGTAGGCATTATAGCAGTGGCCTGAAAAGACTCAGACATAACATTACTACCATGATAAAGCATACATAATAAAAATTTGTTTCTGAAAATTATTCTTCATATTAAGGAAATGAGAAATAATGTTTGTCGTAGTTTCAAAGTCAATGCTAGAAATATTAAGCATTATATCACATATCAGATTTAAAAATTCATTCAAATTATAACCTAGAACTCCTTATCATAATCACTAAATATTTTCATATTTTCTAAGAGATACAATAAGATAAAAACATCTGTTGCTTTGGTCATTTTATGTTTGTGCCCAATAAGCATTACCGGAGAAGATAATCAAAATAATAATTCATGAGCGGGTCAATTATGGTTATAAAAATATCACATGGTAGGGAAAGTTAAAGTAAAAGTTTGGGGTCCAGTTCAATGGCTTCATTGGCAAATCTTCCCCATTCAAATACTGGGATCTCAAATGGGCAGCAGTTTGTGTCCCAGAGACTCCACTTTCGACCCAGCTCCCTGCTGGTGGCCTGGGAAAGCAACTGAGGATGGTCCAAAGCCTTGGGATTCTGAACCCGTCTAGAGGAGGCCCCTGGTTCCAAGCTTCAGATTGGCTGAACTGTGACAGTTGTAAGCACTTGTAGATTTGTGTTTCCAATTAAAATAAATATACCTTTCAAAAATATTTTTAAATAGCAGATGGCAAGTGTTGTCATAAGAAAATGTTGCAAAGGGTATTACCCTCTGTGTGAATACAGCTAACATGTCAAATCTGTCACCCTTGATCTTTTGTACAGTCCAGGGATTTAGTGGTAACTTTCTGAATTCCTAAATTTGAATATTGCAAATTACTTTCTTCTACTACCTATTAACAACTTGCTGTGTGTCAGGCAATTTTATCTATGCTTTATTTGCCGTTCCATGGTAACTAGTTTTTATCTATCAAATGTGTTCATGTTTGCTTATTTATGAAGCAATACATAATCATTTTTCTTTTGCTTTTTTTCTCTATCATCCAAATTATTTGATAAGTTATTTTAAGCATACATTACCTACAAAATATTTTATTCTCGGTTTTCAGTAAATGTTACATTCTGACAATGTTTACTTAGCAAAATTCTTGCCTGTAAAAAAATCTCTGTAAAAGAAAAGTAGCAAAAGAGCCTAATAGCATGTATTTATAGGTTGTTTTCCTAAGTAGGCTAATGAAAAGAAAATTGTCAACTGAGGGAAAGCTGCCTCAACTCTGTAAATTACTGCTTTTATATTGTACCCAAATTTGATTAGAAGATGAATAATTAGAATGAATACATTGAAAAATGTTAGTTTTATACAGAGTTCAAAAAATTGGCCTTCCCAATAAGTAGATCAATTTCTCTTATGTGTGTTCACAATATTTATGAGCATTGCAACTTTAATTCCACATTTAAAGTAATTTATTTTAAAATGTAATCTATACATGGTACAAAACATTATGATTTTCATTAAGTGATATATGAATTTTACATAAAAGCATACTTTTCAAAATTATTTAAATTATATATAAAGTAAATGGATTTTCATTTTAGTGTTTTATATATTACTTATGAAAGCACAGAGAAAATGTATGAATCAAAGATTATTTATTTCTTACCCTTAGAAGTGAAACTGATGAAGTCCCAAAGAAGGTCAGTTTCACTGCTGTCCTACAGGGAAAGACAGAGATGGACAAGGCAGGATCTGTCCTGTGATAATATACCGCTCCCAAGTTTACTTGTCGAAGCTACATTTCCAGTATAACACTTTTATAATGCTTTTTGCAAGAGCATAGTCCTAATAAGATAGGAGAGCAAGTATCTCCATCACACTCCCTCTCTGTTCTCCTGTTGGGATGCACGAAAAACACTGACATTTCACAAACACCTGACAGTGCTAGCACCTTGATCTTGCGTCTCCAAAACAGTGATAGATAAAATAGATTTAAAAAAATGTTTAAAATTTTTTTCTTCCTTTTTAATATTATTTATATAGTTGAGAAAGATGTATGACCATGCGGGCTTCGAATCATGGTAGGCAGGGTCAGGCATGGACAAAGGAGGATAGGAGGAGTGTTTCAGTTTTGCTTGCTTCTCCTGTGCATGCAGAGGACAGTGGACCACTCTTTTCTATCAAATTATGTCAGTACCCTGGTATGGGGGACAGTCCTTTGATGAAACCATAGAGACCTTGATGTGCGGAAAAGTGTTTCCAGGGTGTGTGTCTCTCTTCCTAGTGTTCTTTCTTTTCTTCTTTCCTTTTCAACAATGTGTCCTATGGCCTAGTCTGGGCAACCCCCAGCAACAACTCCCACCAGGCCCATACTAGCCACAGTGTTTGGGAGCGCCAGCCTCTGCTGCAGCCTAGCTCATTCCTGCTTGCATTTCATCTAGCTCTTGGATCACTTAAGGGTGCTATGGCTTCAATCAGCCAAGTCACCCCAGACTTGGACCTCAATTACTATGGTTTTGTAGAACATGGGCAAAGACATTGTTTTTTAAACCACCTAGGCTGTGATTCTTTAATGCAGTTTCAAAAGATAATATGATAAAAAACTTGAATTAAAAAAAAAAACAGATTTGTAGTAGAAAATTATTTTCCAAATTTTTTCAACTATGTTAGAGAACTGAATGGGCTTTCAGGAGGTGGACTGCAGAACAATGAGGCGGCAATAATCTGTGCCGCATCAATGTGCCTTTCACTGAGTTTCAAGAGATTTATCCCCAGGTGTTTCGTAGTAGAGCATTAGAAATGTATAGGAGTTAATACATCTATTGGAAAATGAGACCAAATTTATACCTGACTCTTATTAGTTAATAAGCAGTAGCTGCTCCAAATTCCTCTTCCATGAATGGTGGCCAAATATCCAACTCTTGAATCTATTTGTTTTGTGTAAATACCTATAAAGGATCTTTAAAAATGAATTGATATTCAAAGTACTAGAGCACAGCATGATACACTAGTTGGTGTAATTGTAAAATCTGCATAATTTATTAAATATAAGCAACATGCCAGTTTTTTAAAATGTAAATCGATAAATAAATTCTTCTTCATTAACCAACTCCATTACAGAAACTTAGAAAACTTATAAAACCCATGCTGACAAATTCTATCCAATTCACTGAGAAATCCTCAGCTGGTTTAGGACTCTCCTTGACCAGCAGGGCAGAAAGCAAGAGCCCTTGGGAACTACTTCAACTTATGTCACTGAATGAACAATATGGGGAGAGATGAGGAAAAGCATATCAGAAGTCCACTGAAATCCCAGCCCAGGGTACTTTGAAAACACATGGAAAGAAACAGATGTTAAAGTTAATGCAATGGCTCACTTTCTTGTAACCAAATTGATGATTAATCTCCAAGTTTCCCATCTGCTTGTAGATGTGTCTACTAATTATAACAGCAAACAATTTTAAAGACACTGTGCCCCCTAAATAAGGAAACAGGGACAAAGCTCAAATGCTGAGCTTTATTGTGAACTCTGTGGTGTCAAATTGAATAGAGTGGCAACTACTGAGAGGAGACTATTTGTTGATGGGATCTGGTTAAGATTCATGTTTAAAGAAAAATGACTTGATTATAAGCATTAATTATTAAAGTAATGCAGAACACCAACATGTTATCAGTTTGAAGATCAGTGGCTTGCATAGTGTTACCTAGCAACCAGGTGTCACTATACAAACTGCGTGTCATATATGTTACAAATAGTTTTAGTTAGTTCAGAAACAAATCTCAAAATCAGTAACTCTGGATCATGCTACAGAGTTTGGACACGAACCAACACTCCTTTTGAAAAACAAAAGTAGAATGCCCCATTACGGTAGGGATGAATTGTCAAATTTTAAAGATAGATGTGCAACATCACTGCCAGAACCACCGTGGGATTGAGAAGAGAAGATTGTCCCTGTGAGACTACAGAAATATTATGAAAGAAGAGACAGTGAAAGGAGAGCAGATCAAAGCAAAATAATTTCAAAAGAGATTATCGAATTATCGTTATCTAACCACTTGTATACTGTGCCTGTCAGTTCAGTGAGAATTTATAACAATAAATAAAATTGCATGTGTCTTTATAGCAATTTGTTACTGATGAAATACTATGTGCTAATTAGAAATAAAGCATACCTGTAAGCTCTGCCACACCATACAAGGTATAACAAAGGCATGTTCATAAAATCAGTATACATATGATCTGCCAGTCAAACACATATGTATGCATAAAACACATCCCTATGCCCATTACATTGCTATGAATATTATGAGATGAATATGATCTCTAGTATGGCTCAAAAACAGTCTTCAAACTCAGACTCTGTACTCCTAATGAACTGCTGGGTTGTTCGCACTAACCACCTTCATCTCAGCACATCAATCACGCTTCAGCTCTTCTGTTAATTCTGTGCTAAGGTGAACAGAAGGTACTCTTATGGGATCTGTAGCAATCCTAATGCATATTAAACAACCACATGGTATTATAGGGCACTCGTTTTTAAAGGGTATTAGTACCATCTGCTTAGTGATCAATGCAATTCTGCCAGTATCACGATTCAAACGTGTGGGAGATTATGATGTTTTTCAAACTTCAGCTCAGTGATTTCCAGTAATTCTCTAAGCCACAAGCGAAGAGTGGAGATGAGGCCATTGGACATTGGAACAATTGGAAGATCTGCTGGGGAAGATACTGGTCAAAACATTTAAATAATTATAGTTACTGGGAATAATTTTAAGCAATCTATTGTAGTGTGAGATCTTGTAGAGCATATTGGGTATAATGGTACATAGATGATGAAGATGTTTAGAAAATGGATATTAATTATTCTTATCACAAACATGAAAATCTATGAGATAAAGCATGTTTTTAAAAAATATTTACTTATGTTATTATTCTAACATACAATTCCATAATTTTTAAGATTTCTTTTCCCCCTCTCCAAATCTCCTCCCCCCCCCCCGCTTTTTTACCCCATAAAATTATAATAGTTTAGTCTTTCACAATCATTTGTAAGTCCATCATTTTGCTGTTTAAGTGTATCCTGACATTGTGGGCATAGACAATGGTAGAGTTCAGATCCTATTGTTTGGATACACTCAACAATTTCTGTGGGAAATCATGAAACATACTTGAATGAAAAGACACTACAAAAGTTGTTAACAATAGAATTAAAATGCAATCCAGGGCCCAATGTGGTAGCTAAATTTCTCACTTTGTGTGCATTGGGATCACATACAAGACCCCGTTAGATTGCTGGATACTCTACTTCCCTCCCAGCGTTCTGCTTGTGGCCTGGAAAGGCAGTGAAGGACAGCCAATAACATTGGGAGCCTGCACCTCTGCAGTAGACCCAGAAAAAGCTCCTGGATCCTGGCTTCAAATTAATTTAGCTCCAGTCACGGTGGCCACTTGGGGAGTTAACCAGCAGACAAAAGAGCTCTCTCTCTCTTTCTGTATCTCCTTCTCCCTGTATATCTGCCTTTCCAATAAAGATAATTAAATCTTTAAAATGTAATGCAAATTTTCTGTAAGATATTACTACATATAATGGAAGCTCCAAAATTAGAGAGAAAAGAATGAGCGGGACAGAGAGAATATTGACGACCTACAGGTTGGACAAAATACGAAATATAAAATAAAATATGTCTTTACAAATGCAACAGGCTGCATGAGCTTCAGGGAGAAAACATGACGGGGGCTATATCTGTAAGTCAGCTGGCAGAAATCAACGCCAAGGGGAAAATCTTGACAGTAGCACAAGTAAAGCAATGCATGGGATAGAAAAGCTGCTTTGTAATACAAATACTTGATTTCTCACCAGAACACAAAAGAAGAAAGCAGTGAGATAACATGCTACAAATATTGAAAAAAAAAGAGTTCAAAAGAAAAACAAAAGAAAGAAAACACAATGATGTTGAGAAATGGAAGAGAACAGCAAAGATGCCGGGGAGGAAGCAGAGCAAGAGTAAGACACGCTGACTGCTGGTAAGAATGGAAAACAGAACAGCCTTGTGGGAAGATATTCTGACTTTTTTTATTATCAATATTGAATGCAGCCTTACCCTACTGTCCAGTAATCACACTCTCAAGTAGTTACACACTGTAATGAAAACTTACGACCCGACAGAATCTTTATCTATTAAGTCATTACTAATTCTTCACGTCTGGTAGAAATTAAGATGTACCTAAAAAAAGTGAATTGATTTAATGAAACAGTGATAAAATCACAAAATAGAATATTCTGAAGAAATGAAAGGCAAACAGTTAGCCAGTATATTATCCATTGTGTGGGTCTTAGCAGAGAAATAACAATGAACAAAGAACCATAGGGAACTTATAACATTAATCTCGAAACATCTCATTGGTTTATGTTTATCAACAATCCATCATATGTTTGTCTAAATCCATGGGAGTACAGAAAGCTTTAGTGGATAATGTTGCATGTATATCATTTTGTCAATTGTAACAAATATACCACACAGAGGAAGAAGTTGGAAAAAGTACCTGTGGCAAGAGTGCCACTTCCTAGCTTATTTAGATTTTTAAAGAATTATTGTATTTTTATTGAATGGTCAGATATACAGATGTACAGAGAGGAGGAGAGACAGAGAGGAAGATCTTCCATCCAATGATTCACTCCCCAAGTGACCGCAAAGGTCACTTCCTCCAGGTTTCCCACATGGGCGCAGGGTCCCAAGGCTTTGGGCTGTCCTTGACTGCTTTCCCAGGCCACAAGCAGGAAGCTGGATGGGAAGCGGAGCTGCTGGGATTAGAACCGGCACCAACATGGGATCCTGGCACGTTCAAGGAGAGGGCTTTAGCTCTTAGGCCAACTGCCGGGGCCTCATGTGCTCTTTATGTGCAAGTTTCTTTATGAGGTTGTTATTAACATTTTCAATCACGAGGGATTTGCATATTAAAATTGTTTATTTATTATTTTACATAATATTTAGATTTACTTTTGCATTCAATATACAGAAAACAATACATGGTACTGATACCAACAATTGTCGTTAAAGACATAACAAAAAAATCCTTGATGTTGATCGAATTGTACGGTGTAGAGACATTTTTTTCAGAACAGTTTGAACATTTTAGTGCATAAATATTTATTATTGGTCTATGAGTTTCATGATGGCCGTGACAGTGATGAGCATGTTCTAATTTACATGGAATGCAATGGTTTCAATATTTGAGAAATTACATTAAGAATTGAATTATACTCACAGAAAGTATCTCTTACATGATGTTCAAAATGTTTCTTTAAAGCTATTTTAAATTAAATTATTATAAGTAACTGCAAGAGTTAGTTGCATGTCACAGAATGCTTGGTCTAGTTATTACAGTCTGATTGTGTAATTAATCTTCTTTTAAAAGTATGCTGAAGCATTTTAAATATGAAAAGACGTTTGCAAAAATTAAGCTATCTCTCTTAATAGGAAGTTCATAGAGTATGATGAATTCATTGGATAGAAAGTATGAGAGAAGTCTAATTTTATTCAGACATGGTAGGCATCCTTTTATTGTTTAAAATTAATTCCAGATCTAGATTTATCTCCATCTGAACAGATACTTATATGTTCTGCAAGAAGCTAAGTGGGCCACAAGAAAGTGGGTTATTTCCCCATAGTAATATTTCTACATTAAAACATCATGTAACTTTGCTGAAATTAAAAATTAAATTATAGGGCCCAGCGTGGTGGCGCAAGTGGTTAAAGGTCCTAGCCTTGCACGCCCGGGATCCCATATGGGCGCCGGTTCTATCCCGCCAGCCCTGCTTCCCTTCCAGTTCCCTGCCTGTGGCCCTGGAAAGCAGTGGAGGACGGCCCAAAGCTTTGGGACCCTGCACCCGCGTGGGAGACTCGGAAGAGGCTCCTGGTTTCGGACCGGCATAGTATCGACCCGTTGCGCTCACTTGGGGAGTGAATCATAGGACGGAAGATCTTCCTCTCTGTCTCTCCTCTCTGTACATCCGCCTTTCCAATAAAAAAAAAAAAATGATCATAAAAATAAATCTTTAAAAATTAAATTATAAATAGTTATATTCTATGAATAACAGAATCAAACTGCAAAAGTCCAAAAATTTAAGAAGCAATTACTGTAATTGTTTAGTTTTACACTTTGAGCATTATATTCTGAGGCCTTTGTGGCATTCAAATTAAGCCACTGCTTGCAATCCTGCATGCCATAGGGGCCATGGTTTGGCTCCCAATGGCTCCTCTTCTAATCAAGCTCCCTACTAATGAACCTTGGAGAACAGAAGTGCTATGACCCCTATACTCATGTGGGAGACAGATGAAGCTCTTGGCTCCTGGCTGCAGTCTGGCCTTCCTCTGGCAATAGCAGACATTTGGGGCCTGACCTAGGAGATGGAAAATCTCTTTATGCCTTCTTCTCTCTGTAATTTTGCCTTTCAAGTAAAATACATAAATGTGGGGGGAAAATCACATAAAATAAATATAAAACTCACTTAAACTAGCTCCAATATGGCTGCTTTCATTATAGGCTGTGACTGAATGTGTTCTACCACCACAACCCCCGAAAAGCATCCATAAAAAAAGACATGTGAATCCTTAGCAAGTGCATACAAATGCTCAGTATCAGTAACTGGCAGCAAAATACAAATGCATTTTGGAGGAAATGCAAATTAAACTAGTTATTATGGAAAATTATGTGAAGATCCATCAAATCATTAAAAGCAGAGTTTTCATATGACCTACTAACTTCACTTTTGGGTACCATTCAATGAAAAATAATTCAATCTGTGGAGGAAAGATCCTTATTCTTAAGCTTGTTTGTGCATTCATCATGATAGTGGGAATTTCCTGGTAGCCTGGTGTTGAGTCACAGCAAGCTCAGCCTCTGCCAGTGATATCCCACACATGTGTCAGTTGGAGTCCTCAATACTGTACTAACAATTTAACACCCTGCTAATGAGCCTGGGGAAACTATAGAAGATAACCCAAATTGTAAGGCCTTTGTGCCTATGGAAGAAATTCAGAAGAAGCTCTATACTCCTGAGTCAGTTTGATACAGCCCTGGCAATTGTAGCCATGGGCATGAGCCAGTGAATGCAGGACTCTCTCTCACTCTGAATTTCAAGTTCTAAAATCTTAGTTGTGTAAGTGCCTATCAAGTGATGAGTGGATAAACAATATATACCTTCAATGTGACACTGTTTGGCCATAGAGAGTAGAACATTCTCATTTGCAACAAGATAGGTAGAAAAAAAAAAGGAAGAAAATAAATCAGGTACTCACCCATATGTGAAATCTAACAAAACTAATCCCATAGGAGTTAAGAATGGAATGATGATTACAGGAGATTTGTGACACAATACAGAAAAGAAAATAGAAAAATTTTAAAGGATACATATTAAGTTGCAGTTAGTTGAAAATAAAATCTGGTGTTATACTGCACAGAAGGGTGGTGATAAATGATCACAATGTACTGTATAGTTCACAGGAGAGAGGAAAAAATGCAGAATGTTTTCACCACAAAAATGAAACATTTGAGAAAAAATACACGTATACTCCTATTTAAACAAGTTTGCCACATATATGTGTAGAAACATCACATAATATTAAATATGTATTATTTTATTTCAATGTTAGCTTTAATGAAGTAATAGGTTAATGTTCAGTATTGTTTTAGTATAAAGCAAAAAATACAACTAATATTCATTAACGGCAAAAAGAATAAATTACACTAACAATTTTAGAGCAGTTTTATATACGCCATCCTGCCGGGGCCAGAATTTCCTAATTTTAATATATTTTACAAGTCCAAACAACAGCAGGGTGAATTCTTTCCTCTTACAGAATTTTTATAAGTCATGAAACAAGCAGGTTTGGGAGAAAAAAGACTCCAAATTCTACTTCAATAATTTGAAAGTTTTATCTCAAGTTCTCTCCACATTTCTCTCTTTTTTTTCATTCTACTGTCATAATATATGAAAATAATCTTAATGTAATGTTTTATTTTCCCAGAGAATAGGATGACTAATTTTATAAAACTAAGCCAAAATTGATCGTAGCCCAAATCACACATTGTCTTGAAGGTAGACATCAGTTTACAAGGATAAACAAAGACTTGACCCAGATTGGATATCAGTCATCAAAGTTTTGTATTTTATTCCTACTATTTTTTCAAATACATAGTGATACCTCCTTATAGCCTAGATAGTACAATGGGTTTTCAGATAATACATTTCACTGGCCAACTGTGGCCAATTTATATATGCTTTCTCTTTGTTGCAGAAAGGTCAAAATTAGATTTAACCAGAATATCACAAATTTGAGGCAATTGATATACTTTTTAAAGGTATCTAAAATCATGAATGCCTACAAATGTGCACCATCTGTTCTATAGTTCTTTCCAGACTCTGTTTTTGATAAAATTGGTAGCAAATCATGAACCCTCTCTAATGTGGGCTGAGTTTTATTACCATGGTTACATAAACTTTCATTTCTCTATTGTAACAGGAGTTTGCAGATTTAACTGCTGGGTCCATTGCTCTGCTTGCCCTCTTAACACAACAAATCATAAACTAATATCAATTATTAAATATACTAATGATTTTGTACAGCAAGATGATTTCAGGGGAATGTAGTTTTAATTAGTTATGACTGAGTTTTTACATATCTTAACCTAATTCAAAATGGGGATACATTTGATCAAGATGAAAAAGCTGCTGCTTCAAAGTGTCAATACAAAAATTGCATAGTGATAAATGTAGCTAAAGAAAAAATCGCAGATGAGTAAAATGGAATACACTATATGGCAGATTTTAATAAAACTTTTGATATGTATATTATTAAGGAGATATGGGGATATCAGATATCATATGGGGATATGGAGATATGAGATATCAGAAGAACAGAGGAGTAACAGCATACCCAGAAATAATTGGAGAGGTTTTTGGTTAAGTTTACAGAACTAAACGCCTATTTGAGCATTGGAGACTATACAAACATGCAGAAGCTTGCAGGATGCCACAGACGACACCCACAGCTGCAGGAGACATTACCACTTCAGATACGGTTGTGATGAAAATACAGCAACCACTATGTGTCATTGGTGATCTCGTCTGATGGAGACCTCCTTGATGCTCTCTGTCTTTGAGCCAGGCTTTATAGTTGGCAGGCAATACTGTGTCTACACATCCCATTGAAAGGCAACATATATTAATTTTCTCCCCTTCCGCTATCAAGGCGTCCAGTATCCAGTGGGGGAAAAATACTATCTTAGAAGAATCAGGGAATTAGAAGTTATTGTGGTTCATGTGCCACGGTACATTTTGTCTGATGGAGAAATGTGTGGTTGCCACTTATTTTGAGTGCAACCTGAAGAGTTGAGATAGACAAGAGGGATGACACATTCACTGAGTTCTTGAAAGGGGCCAATGCTGTTTCTCTTGCCTCATATGACCAACCTCTATCAGGAGACTGCAGGCTCTCCGCACAGGGTAGCACTTTCTTTGAAAGTAGAATTTCACAGCCGGAGGGAGTGGATTCCTTGAATCCCACTACTGTGGGACTTTTGCACTCTATGACTTTAGGTATGTTGTGAATGCGTGATAGTCCAGCTATGGGATGTGACTGTATGGGATGTGAATGGGTTTGAGTGAGTTGCTGCACCTAATTCTAGAGGATTGAAGCTTCCTAACTGTTAGAGAGAATCATAGTGGAGACGCCATGCTGAAACTAGCAAACAGAGATCCTTTGGGTGGTATGTATGCCTGAGATCTGGGCTGTGTCCACACTATAGATTCATCTTGGATAACTGGTTCACTTTAGCAGAAAGAGGCTGGGTTGTAAAGATGCCAGCAAGCATGATCACACGCCCCACTCATGACAGATGTGACTTCCCATTCCCAAATTGAGTGTTGCTCTGGGCCCACACTCAAGATCCTGCTAGGGGTCCAAGGCCCTACCCAACAAATCCTCTGTAAATCTGCTGAAGGAACGGACATTCTACTAAGCTATCAAGGCACATTTTTTAAAAAGACAACTTCCAGAGAAATCATAAATAATTGTTATTCCATAAAGATAAATAAGTGTAGAAATACAAGAAAATTGAACAATGCAGAAAATATGACCTTGAAAAAGGCATATAACAACACTCAAATATTAGATTCTATAGAGAAGGAGATTGACTGAATACCTGAAAAGCGTTCAAGGAAGTGATTGTAAAATTAATTAAACAAACACAGAGAAGAAAATATGTGAGTTAAAAAATCTACACCTTATGTGGATATATTTAAAGAATTGGTAGGAAAAGTTCCTAATATGGAGAAAGATATGTACCCTCCCTACACAGAAAGTGTACAGAAGGATCAAGGGCCATGATTAGAAAAGATCTTTCCCATGCTATGTAGCTAAATTTTTAAAACTAAAGCAAAGCAAAGTTCCTATAATTGCAAGGAAGGAATGTCAGATTACTGTTAAAGAAACTCCAATTTGATAGATAGCAGATTTCTCATGAGAGGCCTTACAGGCTAAGGGAGAATGGGGACACATAGTCCAAATTTTAAGGAAAAGAAAATTCTCGATAGATAATTTCTTATGAAGCAAAGCTTTTGTTTATAAAAGAAATTCTTTTTAAATGAAAGTGAAATAACGATATCACAACATAAAGAGAAATTGAAAGGATCTGTCCCCTCATCTGGGTAGCTTTATAAATTATGATGAAAAATATGTTGTATATAGAAACAGAGAAAGGTAGTTAGCATAATGAAACACTGAACAGGTAGGAAAATTAATAAAAGTATAAAGGAATTACTACATGAACAATGGAAATAATTATGGAAGACAGCAGGACAGTCATTTAGCAATAACAACTTCAAAAGCAAATGTGCTATGTTCTGCAGTCAAAAGATACAAACTGGATGTCTAGATCAAAAAAAAAAAAAACAACAAAACAAAAACAGATCCCATCTGTGTGGTGCCTACCAGTGCTGCATTATCAAAGACACCACAGATTGAAAGTGAAAGAACAGAAAACATGTTCTATTTAAATAGAAATCAAAATCAAATATAAATATCCATAATAACATCAGGTAAAATGGACTTTAAGACAACAACTGTTAGAAGAGACAGAGAAGGATGTTTTGTAATGATTAAGGTATCAGTTCAGCAGAAATATGTGACTAAGAAAAATGTATGTGCACTCAGTGCTAAGGCACTGGGATGTTTAGAACCAATGCTCATGGATTGAAAAGGACATGTATGATCCAATAAAATAATAATGGGCAATTTTTAACACTCCATTGTCATCATTGAACAGATCAACTTGTCAAAAAAAAAAAAAAGAAAGAAATTCAGCACACACAGAAACAGCAGAGCATTGTTGACTAAAACGATCTATTTGTTGTCTATGTAACTTGGATTCTGGATAATCAAAACTGCTCGGGATGTAAATTATAGTCATCTCCCTTCACCCAGTCTGAATTCTGTAGCCTCATAGCATGTACTATTTTGTATATATCCCTTTGCAACAATTTTGCTATTATAATTGTGATAGCTCATTAGTATAAATGAATAAAGTGTTTATTAAAAGATGCATTGAAACAGGACATTATCAGAGGACAAACATACTAAAAGCCAGCATATTTGCAATATGTAGTTTTTTACAGAAGGTCAAATAATGGGTCAATTACACAGGCGATTTTTGACATTAAGATACACATCTTAAGTTCAACACTAATGATACCTGAGGCGAGAATGTAAACCTTTTTTGAAAACTTATTTATTTTTATTGTAAAATCGGGTTTACAGAGGGAAGGAAAGACAGAGAAAGATCTTCCAGCCACCAATTCTCTCCCCACATGCCTGCAATGGATAGCGCTGTGCTGATCTGAAGCCAAGAACCACCGCCCCCAACTGCCAAGAGTACCAAGGTATTGGGCAGTCCTAGACTGCTTTCCTAGACTAAAAACAGGGAGTTGGATGGGACGTGGGTCTCCAGGGCAAGAATAGGTGCAAATATGGGATCCCAGTGCGTGCAAGGTGAGGATTTAGCTATTAGGCTATTACGCTGGACCGAAAATTCAAATCTCTTATGGATCTTTTTTTATTTTTTTTCCATTTTATGACACAGTTTCATAGGCTCTGGGATTCCCCCAAACTCTCCAAAAAGCCCTCCCTCCATGTTGGATTCCTCCATATTGTTACAGTAGTATAGTTCATATCCAATCATGATTCCTTCATTGCTGTCATGGGCCATGCGGAGATTCCAGCATCTTATTGTCCAGATAAATTCAACAGTTTCATTGGAAGACCATCTCTGGTCTGAAAGTAGAGCTGGCAGAATATCATGCCCTCCAATGAAAGCCACTACAAAACATCAATAACAATTTACAACATCATGAAGTTAACTGGCACGGTAATCAGTGACCAATATGTTAGAAAAGGCAACTTCTTAACTACTTGCTGTGACTTCTTTATTGACATTTTAACTTTAGTTTTTGCACAACTGGCTGCTATACACTGTAAAATGATTATAAGGTACTATTCAGCTGTCTAATGTCTATTCAGCTGTTTCATTTTTATCTCATGGTCTTTATATCATAATCCTTGCAGTTCTTTCAAAAACAATCTAGAGCCACTTTAGGTGTGAGCACTTGTTTGTGTAATATCAAGTATGAATATATTTGCATTTGTACCATGTATGAATAGTTAATATACTATTTGCTGGTGTATTAATTATACTTTATGATCACATTTGCTTGAAATTACATAGAAAATAATTACATTTATGTGTAATATGGTAGAATTGAGTTAACTGAAATTGTTTTGAATTAAATGCAAAACAGATTTCTTATGAAAGTAGATAACAACTTTAAATTCATTTCCTGCTGGATTGCACGTTCTGTGTAATTATATCCATGAAAAAGTTATAGGCTGTGAAATTATAGAAAAATTTAAGAATCTGGTGAATACATTTTCATCACTTTTAAAGTATATCCAGTTCCACAACATTCTAGGTGAGCTAGTTAACATGTTTTGGTAAAATTAAACACATGATAAATATCTTACATTGTAAAGCCATTCATAAGATTGCTATGACAGCAAGTGCCACACAGATAGATTTAGATGCATTTTCTACCATTCACTTTCTAGGCATCTTTATTCCATGAATGATGCTTCACTC
Organism: Ochotona curzoniae; assembly: GCF_017591425.1. Classification (NCBI taxonomy): domain Eukaryota; kingdom Metazoa; phylum Chordata; class Mammalia; order Lagomorpha; family Ochotonidae; genus Ochotona; species Ochotona curzoniae. Next base: position 32,285,704 of record NW_024466502.1, on the reverse strand, counting down.
ACTCCCTGTATAACAATTCTTCTCTGGGAAACTCTGGTGTCTGTTTTGCCATATTATGACCCAACTTTTACCACTTTTTATTTCTTCTCTTTCTGGCTTCTCTGTGCATGCTTTCCTTTATCTGCTACCTGAACTATTTCATTTATCTCTTCACTAGTCTCCCTGCTTGCCTCTTGTCTGGTGTAATTCCTTGTCCGAAGCTATATTTATTTTCTATCAACTGCATGTTGAAATATATCAGTCTCCTGTTTAAAGTATAGCTAACTGAGAAGGGAGAAAAAAGAGGCCATGCAATGTCTACAGGAGTCTAACTGAAATGTAGTTTTGACTCTACAACATTGTCTTCTTTTTTCATCTCTCCTAAGCTACACTGAGTTTAGAATACTGGTCTGAAGCTTGGAAGTGGTGAACTAATTAACAGACCCGCAAAATTGTCTTAGATTTGAAGTATCAAATGTGACTTCATTTTATCATTGGAATGCATGATATTTAGTCAGTGTGGAAGTAGATGGACTGTTTGCTGAACAACACTTTGGTATAAGGGATGCACAAATATTTCCTATTTTCAGTGCCATCTACCCTGGCATTTCTTTGCAACTGATTTTACAGGTTTTTTCATCATTCTTGATTTTATTTTTTCTTATACTTGTTAATTTCTAGTCTGTAATCTCTGACAAATTCATAAACTTTCTGCTAACTAAACTCAGTGGAGCTTAGGGACTTTCTCAAGTAATATAAACTGGACTTCAAATGGCATGCAAGAGTCATGTGCCAGGATGTCTATGGATAATGCCATATGCTATCTCACAACTTTTTTTTCAGTTCTTTAGGTGTGCTTGTTCTTACTTGGACTCTGTTGAATTCAAGCCGCAATGACCAGAGTTAAGCAGATCCAAAGCCAAGGGCAAGAAAATTATCCCAGGTCTCCTACTCAGGTGCAGCATACCTAGGCTTTGGGCCATTCTTGACTATTTGCCAAGGGTGAAAGCAGGGAGCTGAACTGCAAATGCAACAACCAGGACACAAACTGTCACCCATATTGGGTTTCAACACATACAAGGTGAGGACTTTAGCCACTAGGCTGTCACATCAGGACCCAGTATATGTTTTTTGACAACCAGTTAACTGTAGCTCTGTTCAAGTGTACAGGTTCTAAAATGAAGGCCTCAGAAAAACCATATCCTAGTATAGCAGCTGCTAGTAAATTTTGCCTGAACTGGCTGGTTATAAAACACATTAATTTTTTTTTTAGAACCATAAGATATCTGCCACAACTATTTGACTTACTCAATGTAGATTTAAAGCAGCTATACACAATATTTAAATAAATCAATATCTCTGTGTTCCAATAATACATTATTTACAATTCAGCTGCCTGCTGAGTTGTAACTTGCTGACACTTGAAATAAACTCTTGGCAGCTTCTGTTTTTTTAAACATTTATCTACTTACACTACGCTGCATTATACTGTATTATAAATTTAAGTTGGCTTGGTTCATTGTCTATTTTTCTACTGAATATAAACTCCTAAGGGAAGGTACACTTATTTATTTTTTTTTCATCACACTGTCTATTACCAAGTATGACATTGTGGTTTCAATAAATATTGCATCTCCTTCTTCTTCCTCATCCCACTCATTTTTCTCTTCCTTCTTTCTTGTGTCTCCTCCTTCCTCCTTCCCTTATGTTTCCATCTTTCTCTCTCTCTTTCATTTTTAAATATGTTTTTGAATATTATCAATGTGAATTCTCAATATTGAAAACCAGAGCCTAGAAGTGAGAGCAATACATGAAATTTGGATTAAAATATTACAAAAAGTTGGGCTTAAATTATGGATTCCATCAAATATACAAATATAAGACATTAATAATGCTGAATCTGGGTGTTAGTTGCCTGAGAAATATTTGTATAATCCAAAATTTGCATTTTCTAACTCTAAAGTATTTATGAAAAAAAAGCTTGCAAAATGTAAAAAAAGATGTCCTGAATCATTAATTAATAAATTATAGAAATTATATGCAAACATATGTATAATTCACTTTAAAACAGTATGATGAAGAATTTATTAAACGTATCATATTTTGAGACAAAATGTTGCCTGTCAGTGCTATTGCCATTTTAATAAATATCTTGGTTGCTGTCTGTTGCCTGGGAGGAAACTGCTCTCTTTCAAATTTCAGATTTTCTACCTCGTACTTCTTTAGGGGGCAAAACATATAATTTTAATCATTGAAAGGAAGACAGTGTGACAGTTAATAGCTATTGTGGCATTTAAATCAATGATTTCAGTAAATCAGAAATCATTGCAGTACAACTTAGCAAGGAGTGTTGAATACAATGAAGGTACATAATGCAGTGATATGCTACACTTATAAGACAAGTGGTATGTTGACATAGTAATATACATGGATATTAATATGCCATTCTTGTGTTTAAAAATAAGACACAAAACATTATTAATATGTGTCAAATTCATGCAATAAAGTTTTAACACAATGGCAACAGATGTTAAATTTCAGAATGCTTGGGAATTAGATCATGTGGAATTGTGTGAGGTATTATGATTAAAATCATAATTTTAATCACAATGGTTCAGTGGCTCAATGCTCATCTTGCATATGTCAGAATCCCAAGTAGACACCAGCTAGTATCCTGGCTACTCTACTGCCCTCTTATCTCCCTGCTCATGGCCTGTAAAGAAATAGAGGATGGGGCCTGACACTGGCCTAGCAGCTAAAGTCCTCACCTTGAAGGCAAAGGGATCCCATATGGGCACCGATTCTGATTCTGGCAGCTCTGCTTACCATCCATCTCCCTGCCTATTGCCTGGGAAAGCAGTCAAGGACAGCCCAAAGCCTTGTGATCCTGCACCAGCATGGGAAACCTAGAGGAAGTTCCTGACTCCTGGCTTCAGATTGGTGCTGCACCGGCCATCGTGGCCACTTGGATAGTAAATAATCAGGCTGAAGATCTTCCTCTCTGTCTCTCATTCTCTTTGTATATCTGACTTTGCAATAAAAAAATAAATAAATCTTAAAAAAAAAAAAAAACAAAGAAAGAAATGGAGGATGGCTCAAAGCCTTGGTCTTGTGTCTGTATGGGAGACTCAGAAATTCCTGGCTTTGGAACTGTGCTGTTCCAGCTGTTGCTGTCATTTTGGAGGTGAACCCGTGGATGGAAGATCTTTCTGTCACTCTTCTCCGTAAATATAATCTACCTTTCCAGTAAAAAATAAATCTCTAAAAAAATATGATATAAGAATGTATATGGAGAAAATAAATATAATAAAACTAAGTTCTCTACTAACTTGTTTATATGTAGAATATAAAATTTTGATCTCAAACATATTTACAGTATGTTGATGTGGAGAACATTTTTCACTGCATGATAAGTTATAATTGGGTGGGTATCAGGAGATCTGGAGTTCTTTTGCACTATAGTGTATCTACAGATAATGTCAAGTTACACTGTATTTTCTAATAATAAATAACATGGTGCTGTGACTATCTGATGCATTTTGTCTTGAATACAGCTCAAATATTTTTTTTTAATAATATCATTTATACAGTTAAGAGAGATGCAGGCCCATGGGGGTCTTCAATCAGAGTGCAGAAGGTTGAGGCGTGAAGGAAGGTTGGTGGATAAATATTTCAGTCCTTTTTATTCTCCTGATCTGCCAGGGCAGAGGGTGAGGGAAAGGGGTAGGGGTGGACACCACCCTCTCTGTCATACTACATCTGTATTCAAGGACGGGGAACAGCAGATGACACCTTTGTGAACTTGATGTCAAAAAGAATGTCCCGAGGGTGCTACTTGAGTGGTTCTGATTGTTCCGAGACATTGCTGGCTTTATCGCAGCGGAGTTGAAAACATCTTTCTCAAGTCTGTTACCAGCTCAAGTCCACATCAGTGTGTAGCCACAGACCCAGACACTTGATGCGAGTTTTTGCCCCGAAGGTCATCCAGTCTGTTCATCTTTCCATCTTCTGATGAGGCAGTGGGCATTCTCTGCTGGCCTAGATGAGCTGGCCATCATGTCCCTCCATGTGCATCTGGGCATGTTCTGCACTCTACAGGCAAAGGGACTGTTTGGGTACCAGTTCAAGTCCCAGTTGCTCCTCTTTTGATTCAGCTTTCTGCTTATGACCAGGTAAAGCAGAGAGGAAGGCCCAATTCTTTGGGTCTCTGTATTCTTCTGGCTTTGGATAAGCTCAGCTATGGGAGTTACAGCCATTTGGGAGGGTGAACCAGCAAATGGATGATCTCTCTTTCCCCCCTGCTCTTCCAAAGTTTGCCTTTGAAATAAAATAATTCTTTAAAAATGCATTGAAATGTGTACATTTCAACTTCATAATATTGATAAATGGCTATACCCATATAACTGCATGAATTGACTCAGGAAACATCGCCTGAAAGACACACACACACAATATTTCTTTCCCTCTTGATCCACAGTTTTATACAACTAATAATATTAATTTTTCACATCCGAGTATTTTTACTTATATAATTCCAACCATACAATACACATTTTTGTGACCAGCTCTTAAATTTAGCTTTATAGCATTGAGATTGAGTTTTGTGTGTTAGTAATCACCTCAGATTACATAGGAAACAGGCCCTTTTAGGAGTCTACCCCGCTTTCTGTTCTTTATGAGCACCGAGTGGCTTCCACTCTTTGTATGTTGTCAGTAAAGCCACAATGAATATTTTTGTTCAAGTGTTTTGGCAGCTGACACAGATAGACACTCAGTGCATTGTGTTTCTCTTCAATCTCATGCACAATGTGAAATCTAATCAGCAAGTGAAATTACAAAGCATAACTACCATAGTCTAATAATATGAAAAATATTGCAGAATAAAATAACTATGGAATGAAGCTTAACATAAAATTCATATTTACATATGCCACAATTTTGCTAATAAGAAAATAACTTACAATACTCTAATTTAAAAATTGTTAAACATAAAATTTCAGTTTTGGCAGAGTTTTAGGAAGCTGATCCCAAAATAACTAAGCAGCTTAGACTCGAATCCTGCCTCCAATTCAACTTGCCCGGACTCATTTACCTAGTGTTTATAAACACCATAGCAATAGAAGTGATTTGGTGATGATTAAAATAGCGATGTTTTACAAATATTTAGAATTCTGTCTGATGCATAATGAATAATTAATAATAGTATTATTATGGTAATAAGTACAAGGTGCCAACTTCATACTCAATGCTTTCTTTTAAGCCTACTATAGATATAACATTTATATCCTTTTTTGGAGATTTATTTATTTGAAAATCAGAGAGATGGAAAGGGAGAGACAGGCTGAGCTGGGTCAAATGCAGGAGAAGATTCATTCCAGTTTCCTATGTGGAAGATAGGGTCTGAAACATTGGAGCCAGGTTCTGCTGCCTTGTCCAAATTGTTGCTAGGGGGCTGGATTTGAAGTGGAGAAGCTGAGACTTGAACTGACACCGCTATGTGATGCTACTATTGCAGTCCTCTGCTTTATGTGCTGGGACACAACTTTGATTTCACTACATTCGTGTGTTAATCATGACTGTGTACTACAAAAGGTAGATGTGGTGTGTATTTTTGTGATCATTGATAAAACATTGGCATCTAGTCAAAACTAGCGATTGTAACTGAAAATCATTTTAAGTAATCATTACCAATCCAGAAAACTGTATTTTTGAAGGTATATCCCAGAAATAAAATAAAAATTTATACATACCAGCTTATAAATTGCTTAGATAAATAATGACTGTTTTCCAAAAAGTCAGTTATAATAATTTATTAAAAATTCAAAAATGAAATGATTTTTTGTTCAGTGATTTGAAATGCATCTAATAATACAAAATAAGCACATAATGAACACCGAATATTTAGCACATGATTAAAAGAGTGATAATTCTATATTCATAAAATTGCATCTGTTATAAATTACAAAAATTAAAATGATCATTCTGTGCCTAATTGCAATCAATTATTCCTTTCCCCACTTATTTACAAAGAAATATGTACAAACATCTGCTGAGCATTAGAGGGGTGACTGGCAGAGCAATGAATATGATAAATTTGAATCTGTCTTCAAGAAAGTTGACTAATGTGAAAATCAAAAGCCAACAATTTCTCACAAGAAGAGTAATGGATGTCAAAGCTTGGATTGTACTTTCAGTCATATGATGATGAACTTTTCTAGGGGTATTATATCCATGTTATAATTTTAAAGGTATGCTTTATTTCATTTATGAAATAATGTGCTCATCAAAAGCGGGGGCTGGTGTGGTGGCAGGACAATCTCTCATCTGGGACACAAGCATTACATACAGGTGCTGTCTCAAGTCTGGTTGTCCTACTTCTGATCCAGTTTCCTTCTGATGGCCTGAGAAAGCAGCCATCTCTGCATCCCCTCTGCCTCTGCACCCATGTGGGAGAGCTGGAAGAGGCTCCTGGCTCCGAGCTTCAGACCGGCTTCAGCGCCAGTCATAGTGACCTTATGGGGAGCAAACTGGAGGTGGAGTACCTCGCTCTGTCTTATCATTGAATTATTTGTGATTTCTAAATTATTTGGGGAAATAGTCAAATGGATATGTAAAAACTGAACATATTTCCAAACAAAAAGGTATGGAATAAGGGAAATATCTAATCTGGAAATATTTGAAGGGCTAGGGTATGATAACAAACATAAAAGGATATAACATGGTTGGAATGTGGGAAGTAAGCATAATTAACCCAACAAAGAATCGTGTACAGTGGTTACAAAGGTCAAAATGGTAAGTCTACAATGAGGTTTTTATTTGAGTAAGTTTTTTACATAAATATATATTGTGTATGTCCTTTGGGCTAGCTATTGTCTTAGGTTCTTGGAATGGTTCATTAAATCAATGCCTATTAATGTTGAGTTTTCATTTAATAGTAGAGGTATTGAACAGAATTATATAATAATAAATAGACAAATGCATATTTTAAAAGTTTAGATATAACAGTTATGAACAATCATAAGTTTGTTGATATAATTATTAAGTCAGTCCCAATTTAAAATGGAGTCTAGAATAGATTGAATTAATATAATATTTGAGAAAAAAACATCAAAGAGATACAAGAACTTGTGGTTCTCCAGAGAAGATTAGACATTAAATGCAAAAGTCTGAAAGATGAAAAACAAGTAGAAAACGTGACTAGCATAGGAAATGAGACAGTCCATTACAAAGGAAGAACTGGACTCTCCTAATGACTACGAACATTAAGCATGACTGGGTGAATGGGAAGTGAATGGCATTTCTGTCTCCTCAAATGTCATATGAAGTATATAAGGACTTTAAAACTCCTTTGTATTATTTGGAATTCATAATTATTAGTATTTATGATTAGAATTTATAATTGGAATCTGTAATTTGTTGTAGTCTATAGTTACATTTAGATGTTAGAAACATTACAGACATTTTGCTATCCTGATATGGATTTTGCTATCCATTTTCACACTGTCTATTCCCGTCCCCATTGCTCTTTCCACTTGCAGTGATCTTTGTTCTACTCATTACGACATGCTTAAAACCTTCAGGAAGGTGTGATGTCTGCTTATAAGCCTGGATCATTTCACTTATAATAGTTTCTATTTCACTCCATGTAGTTGAAAACACAGAATTGTATCCTTTTATTGCTTAATATCACATTAAGTAAACAGAATACATTTTCATTATCTAGTCATCTGGCAATGGACATGAATGATTCCAAGTTTTAGAGATTGTGAACAGTGTTTCAATAAACATGACTGCCCACGGTAAGAATCAATATTGATAGGGACAGTGTTATAGATTAAATCGCAGGTTCAAGTTTCAGGTATCTCCCTTTTTATCAGGCTTCCTATTAATGAACCCTTGGAAGCAAAAGACAAAAGTTTCAACAGTTGAACCCATGTAAGAGATCTGAATAGAGTTCTGGCCTCTTGATTTTGACCTAACCCTGGATGTTACAAACATTTGGGAAATGAAACAGTACATAGAATAGCTCTCTCTCTCTCTTTCTCTTTTTCTTTCTCTGTGTATGCATGTGTGTGTCCATCTTTCTTCTCTATTATTTTTCATTTCGAATCAATAAATAACTTTTTAGAAATACTAAAATTCTGTGCATGTCTTTGTTTCCTTGATTGATCAAATGACTCAGGCCCTTATACCCATTTTGGTGACCCAGATGAAGTCCACTGGCTTCAGCTTAATCCAGCACTGGCTATGGCAAATATTTGGAAAATGGAACTATCATATGTGTGGTCTCTCTCTCTCTCTCTCTGCTTTTTCTTTCAAGTCTGTGAAAAAAGGATAACCATTTAAAAGAAATTGATGATATTTTTAGGTGGAAAAAGTAAAAATAAAATGTATGTTAATGAAAGTTATTTTTGTCAGAAAGGAAATATAATGACATTGTAAGAGAAACAATGAAACTTAACAGAAGCATCATGTTTTAGAATACCTAAGGGAGAACAAGAAGCAACGCACAAGGATTGTTTAACTGAGAGGAAAGTCTATTCATTCATAATACAGAGAGGGAGCGAGAGCAAACAAATATCATGAACAAGAGTTCTGTGAGAAATAGATCCCCAAATTGGAAAGAACAGCTAAGATTTTCATAACTTAGTGTTTCTAAAAAATGAAATGCACTCAAGATAGTATTTTTGCTTTTGCATCAACAATACAATGTGTCACAAATGAGTTTACAAAGACTGCATAGCAGATGTCAAAGAAACCTTTCATCACTTAGAGACTCATAAAACATATGGAATGACCCACCAAGCAAACTATAGTTTTGGAATTACTGTAACCCTATAGGAAGTAATTTAAATTCACATATTTTCATCAAAAACTTTATGAAGAAAGGAGTTTGATGAATCGCATGAGATGTAGTTTTCTTAGCAACCATATTTTACATTTTATCTTCTTTCCTCTATGATTTTGTAGGATAACACAATTTCTCCATCTGCTTTCTACCACTTTGAGTATGATATAATAAGTGAATAATTTGACCAGGAAAATCAACAGATATTTTTACTGACTAGAGTGAGAGAAAAATTATAAACATAATTGTTTATTAATCTATAGATTTCAGACTATATGAATCCACAATCTGTAAGATCTGGCTTTTCAGACTATATGAATCCACAATCTGTAAGATCTGGCTTTAAAATAATAAAGGACAATTATTTATATATTCACTAAATTGAAAATATGATTTTTTTAACTTTAAAGAAACCAACAATTTCTAAAGCACTTAAGTATTTTATAGACATATTTTTTTAAGTTTCATTCAGAAACTTCATGAATGCATTAAGTATCGTGAAAAACAAAAATACATAGTAAATTATTGTTATTAGTTGACTTTTTAATTTTGTTTTAAATAGCATTTGTGTTAGTCACAATCAAATAACTGAGACATGGCTCACACAATAGTAAAATTGATCAGGTAATTTAAGATATAGCTATAGAGAGCCATGTCTTACAACCTATTAATTAATAAGAACATGTGCACATATTTGTTGGGCATGCATTATTTAATTGCCTGCTTCTCCCTGCTATCAAAACTAAAGAAAAAAAATGTATTGTTAGATTATTATTGCTTTGACATAGAAGGTATATTTTGAAGGTTGCCTTGATTATTATTAGAAATATATATATATCATGAAACAAAAAGTCACTATATACATTGACTTGGTAATTTTCAATTATGATTAGCAGGATAAATTCAATTTTACTGTTTATATTATAAGGTCACAATCTGACATATTTTGTAAAGCAGGACCTTCTGCATTAATACCTGTTCAAAATACTAAATGAGTCAACAATATGCATTGACTACATAGTTCAGCAAATTATTGTAGTTTAATTACCACACATATCTGATGCATCTGAAAAGAAATGTTATTCTTTGTGAAAACATATTTAAATTTACTTCAAAGCTTGTATCTGCTATTTAAAATACTCTACTTGTACTTTATCATAGTTGAATAATAAAAAATTTGGAGTTCTCTGCTTTTTCAAAGTGAAATTGAGAATAGTTACTGTAATCAGCCATACATATAGCTGACATAATTTAAAGTCACAACTTTAAATTAGTCACAGTATATGCTTTTGTTTCTTTTATTCCTGTCTCTATGGGTGTATAGAATTTGTATGGTTTACGAAGGGTGTCAAATGCAAACTGTAAGTTTCAGAGGGAATAGTTTGTCCAAACAGATTCATGGAAGTATTTCTTTGAAACCTAAATAAACTGTAACTACTGTTATGTAATTTAAATATAAATACCTCATCTAATTTACTTAGAATTATTTTCTGTAATTCCCACAGTAGAAATGGCAATCTTCGTGTACCATATTTTTTTTAATTAATATTGGTTGACTGAACCTCTGATTTTTCATCTCTCCAGTGAAAATAGAAGATGTCTTTCCCTTCAATAAAAATTAAAGCCCTTCATCATGAATATGTGGTTTCTGCATCTTATCAATGATGTTGAAAGAATCTGTTTTCTTTTAAATGCTTTCTCTGAATGTTTTAAATCCTTTTTTATTATATTAGAATATAATATGTTCTAATATATTCAAGAATACTCACATTAAACTAAACATGCTACATGAAAACATTTCTCCTTTCACTGTCTGTCTTGACCTTGTCTTTGGTTAAACTTCTAAAGTAGCAATTCTAAAACTGTTGAAATCAGTTTAATCTGCACTTCTGCTCTCCTATCATTTCTTCATGTTAGGATGTTTCAACTTCATCTCTTATATTTTGCTCAAATACAAAAGTTACTTCAATCCTACTGTATTGCAGCACATTGAAATTCATCTGCCACTTTAAATGCAGGCATTACATTTAGTAGAGTTCTTTGTAACCTATCCAATGATATCCTTTCCAAACTCTAGTAATCACCATTGTATTCTGTTATTCTGAGACTGATGCTTTGTCTTCCACCGAACAAAATATAAATACAGTATTTGTCTTTAAGTCCTTGACTTATTTCACTTAATGTAATATCCTCTAATTCCATGCATTTGGAAAGAAATGACAGAACTTCATTCACTCATCATTTTAGATAGCTTTTCTGAGGTGTATTTATTTTTGGAAAATATAAATTTAAATGATTTCATTTTAAAGCTTTGTTTTCTGTGATATGCTAAGTTCTCCACAATCAATATAATTGATATACTATTCAGATCATACCTCTCCTCTCCTGTATATTTCCTCATTCCCAATGCACTATATCCTAATACTCACCCTTTATCTTCACCACAGTGATAGACTTTCTGTCAGTAGAGATTGGCTGTGCGTCCCAAAGTATACAACAAGTGAAATTATATCAGACCTGCATTTGGCATGAGTTCTTCCCCATTCAGTAGGATTATTTTGAGATTTTCTCACGTTGTTTGTATATAACTAATTTGACTGATTTTATTGCTAAGTAACATTCCATTTTTATTTAAAATATTTGTTAATTTAGTAGCATATAAAGTGTAGTACTGTAATCTTTTAAATTCCTTAATTATACATATTTAAAACATTTTACTGACTTTTATAATTGACATGTTACAGAAAAGATTAACTATAAACTTAAGGCATAAATAATGAAGCAATGCTTTGAAAGAAAATATAGAAAAAAGCCTCATTCTAACATGGGCAAGATAAAATTTTTTATGCATAGTATAAAAGAGATTCTAGTAAGTGAATTTAAAGCTAAAACTTATAATTCCTTCAGATGAACTGTTAAAAAAATGAAAAGGGAAGACAAATTTTAGGATCAAGTCTTCATAGCTCATATGATAGACATAGCATTTTTTTTATTTCTTTTTATTTCATTTTATGACACAGTTTCATAGGCTCTGGGATTCCCCCAACCCTCCCCATTCCCTCTCCCCATGTTGAATTCCTCCACATTGCTGCAGTAGTATAGTTCATATCCAACCATGATTCCTTCATTGAGAGCATGCACCACGCAGAGATTCCAGCATCTTATTGTCCAGAAAAATTCAACAGCTTCATTGGAAGACCATCCTGGTCTGAAAGTAGAGCTGGCAGAATATCATGCCCTCCAATGAAAGCCAATACACAACATCAACAACAATTTACAACATCATGAAGTTAATTGGCACGGTAATCAGTGACCAATATGTTAGAAAACGCAAGTTCTTAACCACAACCTGTGACCACTTCATTGACATTTCCATTTTAGTTTATATGCAACTGACTGCTATACACCTTAAAATGGTTATAGGGTACTATTCAGTTGTCTTGTGTCTGTTTTCATTTTTATATTTAGCAGCTTTTAGTATTGAAGCCTGATTTTTACTGAACTTGGTGAATTTTAGGATAGTCCAAACAGGCTTATAACTCTAACAAGGCATATGTTAACACTTGCAGTGCAGAACAGTTTTAGGAGGGGTGCACAGTGAAATCTTCAATACCTTAGTGACGAGTAACTAATCTGTGTCCTACCTAGTAAGGTATGTGAGCTCAAGCTGAAAGTTTCCCATCTGTTCTAAGCTTTCCTTATTGGCCTCAGTCTATCTGATCTGATTTTTTTTAGGGGGGGAGGGTGCCTCTGGAGCGACCCTGATGGCCATTGCAAGAGAGGGTGGGGATCCAAAGTTGGAACTAAGTAAGGACCAGAGAAAGCTCCTTTCCTGAGTCCCAAAGGGAGTTTACTGTTCTGTTTCTGAGGACTAATCAGGACTCCCAGCTATTGTTCAGATGACATTAGATCCTATGAGGAAGGAACTGGGCTTCTTCCATCCTGTGTGGGAGATCCGGAAGGGAGTGGATGACCTCAGAGCTCTTGGCCTACGAGGGTATGCCAATTCCCCCTGGTCTCCTTGGCAGTTGGGAGACAGATTTTTGTGCTATACCGATAGTCCTTGGTTAGAATCTGGGAGAATCCAGGGTTGGGATACAGACCTCGTCCTGACCTGCTCCACTCTGGGGTTCCCCCCTGAACTGTGCGTATGACCTTATATTAAGAGGCTGTCAGGATCATTCTTGAATTCCACTGTATATGTTTATAATTTTTGGTAATATCTAATGCAGATTTGAGTCTGCCATCTGAAAGTTACCTGTTACAATCTTCCTAGGTATACTAACATCTCCTTCACACACTGTAAAAAGGTAAAAGATAATTCTCTGCTCTCTCAACGCATTACAGAATAACATTGGGTATTAAAAGCATATCAGGGGTCTGGCACAATAGCATAGTGGTAAAAGTCCTTGCCTTGCACTGCCGGAATCCCATATGGGTACCAGTTCTAATCCCAGCAGCCGCACTTCCAATCCAGCTTCCTCCTTGTGGCCTGGGAAGGCAGTTGAGGATGGCCCAAAGCCTTAGGACCCTGCACCGATGTGGGTGACCTAGCAGAGTTCCTGGGTCCTGGCTTCGGATTGGCTCAGCTCCAGCCATTGTGGCCACTTTGGGAATGAACCATCAGATGGAAGATCTTTCTCTCTATCCCTCCTCCTCTCTGTATATCTGCCTTTCCAGTAAAAAATAAATAAATCTTAAAAAAAAATAACTAAAAGCATTTCAGGCCTTTCACTTCTTTGATGTATATCATAAGCAGTCTTTCATTGATTGTTGGTTTATTGGTTACATCGCAATATCTTATTGCATGTGATACAGGCTGTTTGAGGTTGAAATGATATTACAATTTACACGTACTATTTTTCAGATTGACATCATTTCATCTTAAATTAAGGTAAGCATGTGGTAGCTAACCTTTTGGAACTGGCTCATTTCCCTTAGCATAATGGTTTCCAGTTGGGCCCATTTGGCCACAAAGAAATGCATTTCTTTTTATTTGTTTTTTGTTTTTTGTTTTTTTGTTTTGTCTTTGTTTTGTTTTTAACAGCTGAGTAGTATTTCATGGATTAGATGAACCATAGATGTTTTATCCAATAGCACTTCTAGGATTATATCCAAAAGACCTGTGACACGAGAAACCAACATGCACTCCTATGGTCATAGCAGGAAAAACAATAATTGCAAAAACTTGGAAGCAACCGAAATGCCCATTGACATAGCAATTTTCTGTAGAAGAGACCTTAGATTTTAAAGGTTAGTGAGAAAATAATCAAAATTGCCCAACACTTTGGACAAATTCTTCCAAAGATATGTATTTAGAAAACATAAAAATAATACGTAAACTTCATTATCAATGATACAGAACATGCAAATTATGAACACACATTTTCATCATTATGCATGCAATATAATGAATACAATTTTAAAATTATACAAACCCAAAGCAAGTTCTGGGATATGCAATAACTTGAAACTCCGTATAGAAGATAACATAAGCTGCTATAACTAGTTCAGAAAATATGTTTAGAGTTTTTAATAAAATTAAATTATCAATGTTCACTTGCTGTGTCACCCTGAAATTCATTTCCTATGCACTTCTCTAAGTGAAATAAAAATATTTGTTCAATAATAGACTCAAACATAACTCTTCATAGCAGCTTCTTTTATAAATATTCCCACACTGGAAATGATCCAAATTTCTATTCACAGCAAATGAATTGCTGCATATTTGCAAAATATGAGGATATTTAGCTAAAATCACACTGGAGTATTTATAAGCAAAACCTGTCAATTAGTTTCCAAATACACTGGCTAAAAGATGTCAAGTGCAACGTGTTCAAAGAATTAGACTCCATTTATATGAAATTCTGTGAAAACAGACAGTGGATTATAAGACTGGAAAGTTAATTGCTCATTTCCTAAGGATGAAAGCTGAAGCTGGGGTGTGAGAGGAATGGATTTTACAGTTTTATGAGGGATATATATATACCTATCTGCACATACACACACACACACACACACATATATAATCACATATAAATGTATACATATATGCACATTTATATGCATATTTAATTGTATATGATTTTATTTCATTTCACTTGAAATACAGACAGAGAGAAAGACATGGAGACAAAAACAGATAGATGGAGAGAGAGGTATGGTTTGCTAGTTCATTCCTCAAACAGCAAAAGCTGGATCAAGGAGAAGTTAGGAGCCAAGAACTCAATCCTGCTGTTCCACAGTGGTCTCAGGTCTCTAAGAATTTGAAGCATCAACTGCTGCTCACCAAAGAGCCACATTTAAACAAAGCACCCTGACAGAGCTCCGAAATAATACAGGAAATGATGTAACCACTGCGTGTTTTATGTTTTATGTTTAGCTGACGCTCTCGTAGCCCGCTCATGGTCCAGCAGGGGCTTGCTGGTAGCCTTTCTGCTAGGGGAATGATTGTAGCCATGAAAAGACACAAATGAATATGGCGGATTTCTGCTACCTGGCAAATATACATCATATTGCTCAAATGTGTGGGATTATCAATCCATAAATAATCTCTCAATTCCTTACTGGAGAGACACAGAGCTTAATTTTGGGATAAAATGTATTCTGAGATATATTATATGAGATAGTTGTACACTGAATATGATTATATCAGAGATCCATATATATATAATCCTCCATTTCTTCTTTATTTCTCTAGAAGGTGAAATTGCAATGGAAATTCTGTTTTATATTATTAGGGGAGACACATAAATTCCTTGTCACCAAGGTCTGTCAGCAGGACATCTTTAAAAGGGCCTTTTTATTGAATGTGTCATCTAAATCAACTTTCTCATCAATTCTGAAGACATTTGTCGTCAAAAGTAATGAGTGGCTCAGCTGCTACTTTTTAAGGTTCAAAGCAATATATTAGAAAATCAAAGTAAAAGTGCAATGAATAAAAACTCCATTGAACTTCAGATAGCAATACTACCAAAGCTATTACATCAAATAACAATTACATGTTTGATGTTATTACCATTGTCAATTTAGGTTAAAGATCATTCCATGTAGTTCAATAATTGATATTAATATATAGATCAATGATAAATGTTTATTGTAGAATGCATATTTATTTGCTGGAAGATGTGAAATATTGATTTTTTAAATTTATGGAAGAATGCAATATTCATACATCTGAGTCTATTAAAGGAAGTAAGGTGCAATTAATCTTGTCACAGATTTCAGCCTTATTTAGAGAAAAAAACAAAGGATGAGTATTCTGGTGCTGCAATAAGATAACTGTCAGCCTTCCATATAAATACTAGGTGCTCCAATGACACGTGTGTTTCTCAGTAAAAACAAGAAAACAGATTTAAATTCCTTACAGAATTGCCCAAATCAGAGCCAGTATGATGTGACTTAGAGAACAACTTTTTAAGAAAGATATTCTGTAAAATAAGATTACACGCTTGTGCAGTGTGGACTAGCAGATGAAAAACAGAACCTGTTGCTATACTTTCCAAATAGATTAGAGTAAGTTCCACATTATTCATTGATTACAGACACAGAAGGTGTGACAAAGCATAGATTAAGTCAATTTACAGTATCATTATCTGATTTAATCTCCAAGAATATAAATCATGTCAAGATGTTATGCGTAGTGTTCTGGCGCAGTGTGTCTCCCACACACTTGTAACATCCACATTACATATGAGGTTGCTGATTCAAGTCCAAACTACTGCAATCCCTACAGAGAATTCTGCTCTTGTGCCTGAGAAGTCAGCATAAAGTGGAAGTACTGCCATCCCCCACATCCAGGTCCATGGCTTCCCTCTGGCCCAGGAAGATGTGGTCATTTCAGGACTGATGTCTTCTACTTTCTCCCCCTCCTTCTTTACCTGTCATCTTAGTTTTCACATAAATTAACATATAAATGAGTAAAGATATCTTAAAGTTTACCTAAAATGTTTTCCATTTATTTTCATTCATCTATCAAAGAGTAAAGTTATGTAAACTGTAAATTTGATTAATATAGAAGAGATCTTTACATTGGCAAATTATTTAAAAATCTCAAAAGTTTAACTTGCATGTCATTTTGAGGTCTGTTCATTTATTTCTTGCAAAAAGAGTGATGGACAGTGTAGGGGCTGAGATACAGTCAACAAAAGAAGACACACAGAAAAAGATCCTTTGTTGATTCACTGCCTAAACAGCTCAGTGATGGCATTGGGCCAGGGAAGTCAGAACTTCATCCCAGGCTCCCATGTAGATGGTATAGACACAACTTTGGGGGTCGTCATCTTATGCTTTCCCAGGCAAATGAGCAAGTAACTGGATCTAAAGGTGAGCAGACAGTAGGTACACAAACCAACATTTTCCTATGGGATGGAAGCAATCCATTCTCATATGAGATATAGGTAACACACTGTGCTACAATGTTGGGCACAATTTATGCATTTTGACTTAAAA
Organism: Ochotona curzoniae; assembly: GCF_017591425.1. Lineage (NCBI taxonomy): Eukaryota > Metazoa > Chordata > Mammalia > Lagomorpha > Ochotonidae > Ochotona > Ochotona curzoniae. The sequence goes on along the minus strand of NW_024466502.1, from coordinate 32,268,426 downwards.
TAATTAGCTATTAAATCAACTGAAACATAAATTTCTCTCATAAATTATGGTATAGTGTCACACTGGAAGGTAATTATAAAACAGAATTTAAGAGAAATAGAATGAATGCAATTTGACTTCTAGTTTTCCTTTGAATAAAATCTAATCTGATAACTACTAGTATTCAAGAATTAATGTTTCAACAAGATATTCAATCTTGAATCAAAGCAATAAACAGTTATTAATTATGCATCAGATTCAATCTAATTATTGCAGTCAATTTATTGAAGGCTTGCAAGTGAATAATACACTTAATAAATGGTGGGCCCTTGTAATCTGTATGATACAATGTAAGTCGTTACAACAAGAATGGAGATAATACCTGGGATTCATCAGCCAAAACAAACAGGTCGCATGCCACCTGTCCTGCTGCCACAATAAGACGGTTTTGTTCAAATTAAAGAACAATTTTGTTTCTCAACAAGTTATTATGATTGAATAATTGAGAGACAAAAATCTATTTCTCGGGTTTTATATGGCAACTAAAAAAAAAAAAAAAAAGTCTCTTCAAGTTTTCTTAGACAGAGAGGAAGATCTTCCATCGCATGATTCACTCCCCAAAGTGACCGCAACAGTTTGAGCTGATTCCATCTGAAGTCAGGAGCCAGGAACCTCCTCTGGGTCTCCCACGCAAGCACAAGTTCCCAAAGCAGTCCTCAACTGCTCTCCTAGGCCACAAACTTGGGGCTGGATGGGAAGCATGGCTGCTGAGATAAGAACTCACTCATATGGGATTCCATCCTATTCAAGGCGAGGACTTTAGTCACTGGGCCTGAGTGCTGGGCTGGGAATCCAAATTCTTAATTTGTAATGAGGATGGGATGGCACAATAGCGTAGTGGTTAAAGTCCTTGCCTTGCACTGCCATATGGGCGTCAGTTCTAATCCCGACAGCCCCACTTCCCATCCAGCTCCCTGCTTGTGGCCTGAGAAAGCAGTCAAGGACAGACCAAAGCCTTGGGACCCTGCACCCACGTGGGAGACCTGGAAGAAGCTCCTGGCTCCTGGCTTCGGATTGGCTCAGTTCCAGCCGTTGCGGCTGCTCAGGGAGAGTAAACCATTGGATGGAAGATGTTCCTCTCCATCTCTCCAACTCTCCGTATATCTGCCTTTACCATAAAAAATAAAATAAATCTTTAAAAAATTGTAATAGGAATAGTTCAGTTTATGTATTTCAAGCAACTTATCTACAAACCAAACACCGTATTAGCAGTTCAGTTTGGACTTCAAACTTTGGCATTTCCCATCAAGTTTCTGTGTTTGCACGCTTCGTAATACTGCCTAGCTTGGGACTCAGCTGATGAAAATGTGTGATGGGGTTGTTGATTTAGAAAGGCAGTGATTATTTTGATATTGACCCAGAAGAATTTATAGAAATAAAAGTTTCACTTTGAAAAGTTTAATATTACAGTGCTAAGCTGAGCTAACAGCTATGACTATTATCGCTAGAGACATCATTACAGAGATAACTGCATCATGTTATAAAATAATGCGGGCAGTTATAGAAATATTGTGAAAAATAGTTTTCTATCAGCCCTTAAAAGGTTTTTCACTTACTTCATGATTGAAATTTATCACTGTGAACCCAACAAAAATTAGATAAATTACAATACGCCTTCAATCATAATTGGGAGTTTAATACTCTTTCAAATTATAGTATTTTACTAAGGAGATGCAAGGGTTAGTCACAAAGTTTGTGAAAAAGAATTAAAAGGTACATTTATTTTTTGAAAAAGCTTGAAACCCATGTGTACAAGGATTAGTCAAAAACTCATGAAATGTGGATTTTATTTTAAACCTCTTTTTGGATTTCATCAGCTACTCACTAAAATAATTATCTTTTGAAAATATTTATTGATTTTTACAAGAAAGTAAGACAGAGGGAAGAGAAAGAAAGGTCTTCTGTCTGCTGATACATTCCCCAAGTGGCCACAGTGGCCAGAACTGTGCCCATCCAAAACCAGGAGCCTCTTTCAGATCTCCCACGTGGGTGTAGGGTCCCAAGGCTGCAAGCAGGGAGCTGCATGGGAAGCCGGGCCATTAGCATCAGAACTGGTGCCCATATGGGATCCCTGCATATGCAAGGAGAAGACTTTGGCCACTAGGCTACTAGCCCTGCCCAATAATTTTTAATTACATTTCCACAAATTGTTATGCACTCCATAGTTGTATAATATTTAAATGTATTTGAAAATGAAAGAACAATATAATTTGAATTGTTATTGAAGAGATGTTGTGAAATGTTCTAACATAATGCAAAGTAAAAGCATCTATGTGTCTACCGTTTCCCCGGAAAGTTTGTTAGTTTTATTATTAGAAATTTTATTATTTTTAACTCTTATAAATACAAAAAAAATCATAATTACTTGGATGTAAATGAAGAAGCAGGAATGGCTTCTTGAGCAAGTGGCCTGACCCAGGTAATTTGCTTCTGATGCAACTTCCCTGCTTATGGGAGGAAGAGGTTCCAGCCTCCTGTCCTCAGACCTGTTCAGCTTTGGCTGTTACAGCCATTAGAATGAAACAAAGGGTGGAAGATTGGAAGATCTCGTTCTGTGTCTCCATCCTTTTCGCTGTCAATCTACCTTTAAAAAATAATTAGACCTATCTTCAGACCATAGAAGGTCTCCCCAAGAGGCCACTGAACTTATCTGGACAATAGGACACGGAACTTTATGCTAGGCATGTGTTTGCAAGCAATGAATCTCAACTGAACTTGATCTATGGTTATGCAACAAGGTGGAGGAATCCACCATGGGGGGAGGGGTGTGGGAGGGGTGGGGGGAATCCCCAGCGCCTATGGAGCTGTACTACATAATACAATGTAAGCAACAATAATAATAATAAAAAAAAAAATCTTAAAAATGCAGCTTGTGGTTGGTATTGTACCTAGTAGTGAAGAATGCAATTTAGAATACACTGCATTTTGGCCCAATGCAGTAGCCTACTGGTTAAAGTCCTCATCTTGCATGTACTGGAATCCCATATGGCCACCGGTTCATGTCCTGGATGTTCCATTTCCCATCCAGCTCCCTGCTTGTGGTCTGGGAAAACAGCCAAGGATGGCCCAAGGTCTTGGGCCCCTGCACCTGCGTGGGAGACCTGGTAGAAACTCCTGGCGTCTGACTCGTGGCTTCAGATCGGCTCAACTCCAGCTATTACAGCCAAATGACGAGTGAATCATTGGTCACAAGATCTTCCTCTCTATCTCTCCCCTCTGCAAATCTGACTTTCCAATTAAAATAAATCATGTTTAAAAAGAGCAAACTGCATCCCTATTACAGTGTCTGTAGTGTGTATTGTTCAGTGTTCTGACTCTGCCCAGAGACAGAGCTTCCAGCCAGCCCTCACCCTGACTGGCAGCACACTGCAGGTTCAGGTTGTTGGGTGTCTACTAGCAATGTGGGCGAGTTGGATTGAGCTCCCGTTCTTGGCTTTGGCTTGAACGACATCCAGCCTTTGTGGGTATACCGATGGATTAATGTATGAGGACATTTCATCTCTTTTTTTTTTCTTGCTCTGAGTCTCTTCTCAGTAAATGCATACATACACACTTACATACATACATAAAATCTGAAAAAGTCAAACATGTTATTTTCCCATCTACGATTGAAAATGAAATGCTTTAGGCTTCCTTCCTTTCAAATTCAATAAATGCCACATTACTGTGTAATCATCTTTTAGTTTAACTGGTTAACAACATTCAATGGGCCATCAATTAGAAGTTATGCCACAAAATCCATTTTAAAGTAGATATAACCAGAATCTGCTATACCAATTCAAGCTATATTCTTCAGGACATGAAGTCATGTTAGGCAGCATAACACCATTTACTGATTATTTTATTCTCCATACACACTGCTCCTCTGGTACAAACATCACTTTCATGTCAGTAATAATGGCCTTATTCACTACAAACATCATCACAATGTGTCATTAGTTAAAACAGAATAGACTACTGTGATAGATTGATAAATGTACTCTTATTACTGATTTTGATAAGTACATATATAGAAAAAAATGTTCCCTTTTTATGTTTATATATTTCTTCACTCAGTGGATTGTTGACTTGATGTGGACTTATGTCAGAAAATGGTTCAATCATACAAAATAACCAGATTGCCTGCTTAATGGCAAACAGGCTGAAGCAAAAATAGTGATAGCATAGATCAAGTAATCATGTCCAATCTTGATTATTATGTAGTATGCCATTCTATGAGACTGCTACATCGAAATTTTCTTCCGTTTTTTTCTTAACATATTATAGAAAACAAAACTGCCACAGTTATTACATTGGCATTATGGTTTTATTGATCATCTCTAATGAAATACAAGAGACTTACATCTTTCATAGGTGATTATAGCTTCAAGGAGAATCAAAATCCAATCAAACTGTCTCAATCAAATGCAATATCAAAGTACCAGTAGCTCATATGAAATGCTTACAAAATAGCCAGAATTTACTAAAAGATTAATGTTTAAATGTTTCATAATAGGATCATACTGATGTTATGGCCTGTCTATGCGAAAATGGAGGTTCTTTAGGAATTCAATGTACATTCTAAATAAAAACATTACATAATAATGAAAAAGTGCTGCAAATTGTAAATTCAATTAAACAATGACATGAATTGAACTAGAGGTTTTAAATATAACATGATTGTTAGTATTTATAAAACACAACTGTTGATTATATTTATTTAGAATATACTTTTATTGTAAAATGAATAACATATTCTGCAATGCAATATTACTAAGTAAGTACATCCCCAATGCTTTTATTGGAAATTTGTCAATTTCATTTAAAAAAAGCTTCATTTATTTTCAGTGTTACCAGTAATGCATTAACTATATCATACATATCATATATATTATATATATAATATGTGTTTATATATATGATAAATGAATGGTTAATTAAATAAACCAATCTACATGCACATTTTAGTGTATACTTCATGCAAGCTATAATCTATCATCAGATTAATTATGGATTCTCTTTTTTTTCTTTTTTTATTGCATTTAATTTTATAACAATGTTTCATAGGCTCTGATTTTCACACTAGGTTTACAATCTGCTTATTGTTTATAGATTATCACTGGATTTTTCCTGATTTTCAACATCTTAGGTACTTGTTTGTAGAGGAAACACCCTGAAGTGGGAAATACCACCAAAACTGACAATGCAGAACACCTCAGACAAAGTTTCTTTGGAGATCTCCCCAATCAAAATGCTGAACTCAGAACCCTAACCAAGAAAAGAGAGAAGACAGAGCAGGTCAACCAACCATCTCAGCTATATTTTGGCAGCGAAATACGGGGCAAACAGAGACTGTATGATGGACTATGTCAATCAGTGGATTCTTCAAGGACCTCATAATGTTGGAGTGGCAAGATTGGCAGTGATTCATAACTGTTGAAATATCAAAACCACTTGAGCAAGAACCTCAGAACATACCCTACATCCGAGACCTGGGGAGGGTGGGAAATTGGGTGGGCCTTTTTCCTTAATAACCCCTTTAAACATGAAGAAAACAATATGAAAAAAAAAATAATAATTTCAACATTGATTTCATGTAGTCAAAAATAAACAAAGTAAATGTTTTCTTTATAAAAATGAATTGTTACACAAACAGAAACTCTAAAATCTAAGTCTAACAGTAAAAATATATTTGACAATTCTGTTTTAAAATGAAAAGCAGTTACAGATTTTTAGTTCTTTAATTTCTAAATTTGCCAAAACCTTTTAAAATCTGTTTTCTGAGTCATTATGTTAATGTTTCTAATGCTATAGCATTATGGAGATACCTAATATGCTTATTGAAAAATCCTTCCAGGGATGCTTAATTATATTTGTCTTTTTTCCTTCATTTTACTTTTCATTTAATTTTTTTTTTCCAGAGAAGTATCCCAGTGGTTCTTAGCAACAGTAGCATATAAGAAATTTTAATTTGCAGCTAAAATATTTAGATTTTAGTTAATATTTGAAATAATTTAATTTTGTGCAATATTCCTAACTAGTGGATGGGCCTGACACAATAGCTCAATTCGTTAATCCTTCCCCTTTAAGCTACAGATTCTCACATGGAAACTGGTTCATGTCCCGACTATTTTGCTTCCCACCCAGTTCTCGGGTGCGTCCTAGGAAAGCAGCAGAGGATGACTCAAAGCCTTGGGACCTGCATGCACATAGGAGAAGCCAAAGGAGCTCTTGCTCATAGCTTCAGATTGGCTCAGCTCCAGCCATTGTTGCCATTGGGGCGTGAACCAGCAGATGGAAGATCTCTCTGTGTATCTGTCTTTCTCTCTGTGATTCTGTATTTCTAATAAAAAAATTAATAAAAACTGAAAGAAGAAAATCTAATCAGTAACAGGTGAGTTGCATGCATAACAAATACATAAACTTCTAACAAATAAAAAATAATTATAGGATACCAATGTTGTGGACACTAGATTAAACTGTTTTCAAGTCTGGCATTATATAGGGTGCCAGTTTGATTCTCACCTGCCTTACTTTCAATCCATCTCCCTGATATTTCACATCAAAAGAGAGCAGACCCATAGTCAAAGGATTTGGGCCTCTATCTCTATCATGTGTGTGAGATAGGAGTCCAGGCTTCTTGACTGACCCACACTTGACTGTGCAGCCATTCATGGAGTGAGCCTCTCTCTGCATTTTTCTGTAACTCTGCCTTTCAAATAAATAAATAAACCTTTCAAAAATAACTCTATCACAGTAAACATATAATGTTCTCTTGAGGTCATTCAAGAGCTTTCTGTCTTTGTCCTGAATAACTACAACTTTCATGGCCAGCATTGTGGTAAGGCAGGAAAGGCTTTCTTCTGTGGCACTGGTATACCATTCACGTTTCAGTTCCAGTGCAAACCACTCCATCTCAGAACAAGTTCCTTGCCAAAGACAGAAAAGCAGAATATGGACTAAGAACTTGTGTCAATGCTACTCATATGTGGAGTTTCTGACTTTATCTCTGATAAATTGTGGCTGCTTCTGTTCCTTAGGATGTGAACCAGTGCATGTAAGACCGCTCTGTTTCTCCTCTCTGAAACTCTGACATCCAAATAAATAAGTGAATCTTCAAAGGCAGTTTCAATGAACTCATTTTAGCACTAAAATATAGCTCTGAGTTGGTTCTTTCTATTTTTTTTTTATAATTTAGTAAACATTCGCCAATACTTGTTAGGATGTGCCTCTGGGTGTCTTCTCCATCAAAATGTTTGTATCAGATAAACTACAGACACTGGAGTAATGCATTATTTTAGAAGAAAGCTAGGTAAATTTGATATATGATACCTGTCATTACTTTGACAGGTATTTTTTTACAAGAATATAAAAGGAAACTCTGTCATACCATATCTCGTATTTAAGAATAGCTATCATTCTATAAAAAACTAATATGGATGAATACCCTGGTTTTCTAGTTATATATGTGTGTTTTCTCTTTTACTTCCACTGTGAGTCAGGTAGAAACTTATCCTTGGATACAGTAAAACTCAACCTTGCATATTCAGCAATTTTGGAAGAGAATTTCCACACAGGTATCTATGTCATTTGCTGATACACTAGGTATAATTCATTTTTAAATACTTTTTTATTTAAAACTCATAATTACAGAAAAATGTAAGAGATTTTTGCACCCACTGAATCACTTTCTGACAGTGCAATGGCTGCAGCTGAGGTGATTTGAATCCAGGAGCCAGGAGCTTCCATTAGGTCTTCCCCATGGATGCAAGGCCTCAAAAACTTGAGATATCCTACACTATTTTTCCAGGCCATCTGCAGAAAGCTGGATTGAATTGGAGCAGTCAGGACATGAACTGGGACATATATGACATGCTTGTGTCACAGGCAGAAGTTCAGTTTACCGTGCTATGGTGCCAGCCAAAGACATACTTCAATTATTACCAAATACATATACCACATATTTGTTTACATATGGCCAAATACAGAGGAATCCTATAGTGAAAATTTATGGTTGCATAAACATGTATGCATTTTACCATAAGACTATATGCATTTCTCAATATAAATATTCCAATTTTTCATACAGTAAGAAATCGATAATTTTCATCTCAATAAAAAATTTTAAAAGCCATGTGGGAGCACTGCTATAGCATAGCAGGTAAAGAAAGTTGCATGAATAATGACATTAAAATGGATGTCAGTTCCTACCCTCACTTGTCCATCTCCAGCCTAGCTCTTTGCTGGTGGCCTTGAAAACAGAACAGATGACCTCAATGCTAGTATTACTGCCACCCATGTGTCCTTAGGGTGTCCCAACCAGTGCTCTACTTCTCTGTCTGTGCAAAGCAGAATTTGAAAAAAATTATTTTTAAGATAATTTAAAATTTTATCAAAATGTCAGAGTAACCAGATAATTCAACAAGAAAGGAGTTCTACTTTGATTGGTCAGATTTTAATGTTTTTTTATTAGAATATTATAGAATAATGATAAGTTATATTCAGCAGAATGATCTTTCGTTCAGAAAATATGAATTTCAAGTGAGACATCAGGTTGCAGTAATACATGATACAATAAAGAACCCATCCCTGTGTCAATTACCATTCAATCCTTCAAAATGGATGAAGAAAAATTAATGATTTGTATTGTTATAAACACTGATGAACAGTGATTTAATGATGAAATCTCAAAGGAACAATACTGCCCATTTATATTAAGCATTTTTCTAATCATGTTTGTGAATATATCTTTATTAGTTGAGACCCAATTTTTGAGAGTAAATCAGCCACAGTACATACGTATTAAGACAAAGAATATGAAGTTTGAGTTGTGGCTAGCGAGAATAAGGGCAACTGATTGGTATGTCTGAAATGAAGAAAGTGAAAAGTTTGAATAAGTTGTAGACTTAAGATTTGAGCATAACTAGATTAACTATAAACTCTACAGGAGTTGAAAGTTGATAATTTAGTATAAAAGTTAGAGGAGAATTCATACAACAAAATTATATGAGTTGTAGATAACTAAAACTACAACTACCATGGAATTAAGAGAATTCTATACCATAGTATCAGGAAAAACATATTTTCTTTGTTTATTTTTTCATTTTTTGACCTTAGTTTTAGTAATGACAACATTTACTAAACAGGAAAAACAAAAGCAAGTCCTTGGGAACTACAGGATAAACTGAAAGGCATAAGATGTGTTGTGAGCACAACAGAGATCTGTGATATTGGCATCCCATATGAATACTGGTTCAATTTCCAGGTGTTCTACTCCTGACCTAGAGCCATGGGAATGAGCCTAGGAAGGCAGCAGAATATAGACCAAGCACTTGGAACCCATCAACCTCCAGTGGGACTTAGATGGTGTTCCTGGCTGCTTGCTTCAACCTGGTCCAGTCATGGCTTTTGTGACCATTTTGAAAATGAACCAGTGGATGGAACATCTTTCTCTCTTTTAATCTCAAATAAACAAATGGTAAAGAGCAAATGCTTCAAATGATCAAAGCAAGAAATAATGCATTTAATCATGAGCAGGGAAAAATTTAAAGCACTGACTCTGTAAAATAGTGACATTCAAAGAAACAGCTTTGGATTTATTGCCAAGATTTTATTTTTTATAGTTTATTAAAATTGGAAATATTAATTTTACTGTTAATGTGTTTAGAAATAGTTGATATATAAATTACCAAATACAAATGCTAGTATAGCAAAAAAAAAAAAACTAGTGATAATAATTAAGAACATAATTTCAGAGCTTCAGTGTACCAAAGAATGAGAAAAAAAGTGTTCCATAAATGAATCCGATCCTAACTCATTACTGTTATATTTTCTTCCTCATCAGTATCAGTGAGCCTGAACTGTCTACTGACCGTTCATGTTTCTGTTATATGGGCCATCAAAAGTCAGAAATTTTAGAATGTCAAATATCTAAAGGAAGCTGCTTTAGTAAGGCACCAATCGCCAACGTTTGTTTCATTTGTCACTTTGGGAATTTCCTTTTGTATTTTCCAATTGGTAAAACTATCCTTGTGTTGTTTATCCTTCTGAAAAATGAATCAACCTGCGGGAGAGTCAAGTAGGAAAAGATACCGAGAAAACCAGCATCCAAAACATTGTGAATCTTGAGGCTGCTGAACCTGATCATCCCTCCCGCCCTGGGAGTCCTGCAGATGGGCCAGGTGCTGCCCCATCCTGCAGGACAGACTCGGCTCTCCAGAGTTCCTGCCTAGCTCTGTGGGTTCTTGCCTAAGCCCTTGTCTTATAATACTGTGCTAGATAGCATTAGTAAGTTGATATACATCTTTAACACTGCTTTCTATTGTTTTATTTTATGGCTCCTGGCTGAGTGACAAAACAGTATTTCTTTTACTAATTCTTGTGTGTTTTTTTTTTATAACACATGACAGTTTTACAACATACTTTTGTAACTGCCTTATCCAGATACTCACCATTCTTCTCTATAAGAATGATTTCCTTCTTCAAGTCCTCTTAGATCCTAAGCACAGAAGTTAATATTTTTGAATATTATTCAATGCCTTTCTTTTTATAAGGTTCTGTATCTGATACATGCATTTTACAGGTTAGAACTTGTCACATGGCACCTCCTAATTTCCCCAGAGGCTGGGAAACTAAAGGGAGTTAATATAGAATTCTCAGAACATTAATAATACGTGTTTACAGCGTTATAATGACACTCTTTTCACTTCCTTCTTTCCTCCTTCCACACAAGCACACAGAAAGTAAAGAGCAAGGCTAAGAGGATCAGTTCTGAGCCAAAGCGAAGGACGTAGTCACCAGGAGATTCTGAGTCAGGACGTGCTATGCTGAAGTCACAGAATGTAAGCTCAGACATGAAAGAACTTTTTCTTTCTAGATTCCAAAAGCTGGATATTATGGACTTCAGACTAGCTAACATGTGTCTTTTGTGTGATGATCAGATTTAATCCTAGATCCATGGATGGGGAATCCCACCCAAACATACCTCTATGAAATCTGCATTCTGTTCAATTTCTTACATTGTGGAAAGAATATTTCATGGGCACCATTTCACAAATCATTCTTTTAATAATAATATAAGGAACTACAAAGAAGAACAATCATTAGTATTAAAAAATCACTAGTTTGATCACTACAATAGAATTTGAAACTTCACAAGTGTAACCATCAACTTGCATGGTTTTGTTGAATATTATTCCATATTGACTTAGAATCCAGTTTCCCTGCCAGGGTGGTCCTGCAAGGCTCATGACAACAACCGGACCCATTCTTTGAGCTTCTTGAGATTAGTAATTCTAGGCTAGCCTATGAATAATTCACAAAAATGCAGCTAAAATAAATGTGTTCATTATACTGTAATTTGACAATAGTACTATCATGTTTTAACATAAATTACATAAGTTTCTAAAAATCGAATGGATCTGCTTTGGAAGCTAGTTCTCTAGTCAGACAGGCTATCCACATGAAACAGGTGGCACAGTCAAATCCAAATACTTCAGGAAACATTTAATAAAGATCACATTTATATAAGTGTGAGCAGAGTGTAACCTCAGATACATTTCTAGAAAGCTTGTCATCACAAATCAGTTACCATTTTTAGAACCAAAAGAAGCAAAGAGGCATAACTGTGGATATTCCCTATGTAGAAGACATAGTAATGCTCTTCCATCACGAAAACCAATCAAAATGGGATAGCCCTATAAAAAAGAGCCACATACATAAATTCCTTGGCTTCACTCACCTACATCTTCAGTCTCCTGGCAATGTTCCCACTGATGAACCTACACCATAAAAAAGAAGAACCTCGCTAGTGGAGAAGACACATGTCAGTCTTTCAGGGCCAAGAGTTGAGTGGGGAAGAGAGGAAAGAACTTCAGGATGCAAACGGAAGAAACTCAAGGCAATTAGAGATCACAGAAGGAGATACTAAAAAATTAGAATATAGTAACTAGACGTTGATTAATTTATAAATATTGTTGTGATAATTCTCTAATTAGCATAGTTGGTTGCTATTATTGATGAATAAATATGGCAATACTGTTTACACAAAGGTCTAAATATAATTGACAAAATCCATGATCTATTCACTTTTTCGGTCTGGAAATACATTTTCATTAAAATATTAATATTATGAAATCTATTTGATGGATTGTTTTAATGTGATAAAATTTCTTAAAGATGCAGTCTTAACTCTGATGTGAATTGCAACTTTGGACTGGGCAGTGAAGCAAAGATGTGTCCGTGATATCAAGAATATTGTTAGTCATCTAAGTTATCTAAAATCAAATCAGGTTAAAATACCGAGAAGTAACTAACATATGTATACTGTTAGTCATTAGATAATTATTTGCTTTAATAATATTAGGTTGCATTATTTTATTAAATACTATCTTTTCTAAGAAAGTAGTCATTTGATTGTATATTAGCCTAGCAATTATTACATCCTTTTAGTCATACAAGTCTCAAATCAGAGTGTCTGGAATTGATAATTGGCTAAGGTTCTCACTTCCGGAGTCCTGCTAATGCAGAGTCTAGGAGGTGATGGAGATGGTGATGGCTCAAGTGGCTGATCCTCCATCCAAGTGGGAACCTGATGTAGTTCCAGCCTATAATGTTCAGCCATTACAGGCATTTTGGAAATGAATCAGCAGAAGGTAACACTCTTGTTCTATTTTTCTCTCGCTCTTTCTTCCCCCATCACAATTATAATAAAAAATATCTATTTTTAATTATTGAGGGCATTTTTAAAGATTGTGAAGTCAGATATATAGAGGAGAGCTAGAGAGAAAGATCCAAGTGACCGCAAAGGCTGGTGCTGTGCCAATGCGAAGCCAGGAATCAGAACTTCCTCCCGGTCTCCCACATAGGTGCAGGGTCCCACGGCTTTGGGCCGTCCTCAACTGCTTTCCCAGGCCACAGGCAGGAAGCTGAATGGGAAGCGGGGCTGCAGGGATCAGAACTGACAACCATATGGAATCCCAGCACTTTCAAGGTGAGGACTTTAGCTGCTAGGCTACCATGCCGGGCCATATTGCGGGTTTTTTAAAATAATTTTTTTGGTTTGTTATGGGCTATGGTTATTTGTTCTTCTTTTGAAAGATCTTTCTAAAAGTATAATGGTTTCAATTTTTCACTATGTTGCAATAATTGGAACACTCCTTTAGTCTATATTTTATGTATATAAACAAATTAACTATAATTTGCCAGCAATCAGACAGTAGAGAACACAGCAATAGTGTGTTAACATGTTCCCATGTATTTTTTTTAAATCTTTGAACATTGATTCCTTATCTCCGGCACCATGAATCTTTTTACCTTTTTGTTAAATTTACATAAAAACATTCTCTCCAGCAATATATATTCCTGCAATAGAAGCACATTAAGTGCTGCTATTGATAATTTGGTCTTCAGATTCCAGAATTACTCTCGAAAACTAATAAAGTGAACATTTTGAATGTATATTCACAAGAAACAGGACTCACTTTGACAAGAACAAGCCAAGTATTTAGATCATAAGAATACTGTTTTATAGCTAGCTATATTTCATTTAATTCTCTTTAGAATGAATAAAGCTTATCTTTCTGTTACATATTTTTATTCTTTTGTTAATTCTTCCCTTTTCTCATTTAGTTTTATATTGAGTGACATTTCCTAAATTGATACCTTTAAAATAGTATGTGAATCCATTTAAATTTTGCTCTCCTTATAACATGCAAAATTAGACATAATATGTAAATCAAGACTTATTTATTTTTAAAACCAGCATTGGTATTTCACTGTTAATATTATACTAACTGTTAATAATGGATTTGATTTCTCCAAATTGATGAGGAAATTACTGATTATATGAAGTTTCCATATTTAGTCAAGATGAATATTAATATTGTCAAATGATGAATTGCTAATATGGGACATTGAGCTTGTAATCAACTATAAAATATCCCTCCTATAAAAGACAAGAATTTATAGCCATCATTTTGGAACTCTGTTCCATTTCTAATGCCAGGTACAACAAAGGAATATAAAATTCAATAGCCCTTAGCAGTAGAAATAATCTTTCTTTACAAATGCTCATTTCATTCTTTTTTAAAAATTACTTGATTTTGTGATTATTAGCATTCTATTTTAAAATACACTTGAGAAAGAAAGAAAAATAAATAAAGATGCATTCCTGCTTGAAAGTACATGAAGAATGACTATTAAAAAATATTTTGCATTAATGGGATTATAACATATTTTTGTTTCTTACTTTACATGAGTTTTAGTAACATGTTAAATTTGGCATCATTTCTGTTACGACAAATTGATATTGTTTATGTGTTGTAGAACAAGAGTTTCATTCTTGAATCTAATGCTGCTTCTTATTTGAAACAAATTCTTAGAATTGTACTATTGACATTACAGAAAATATTTAATGGCATGAGTGTGCTTTACACAACTAGATAAGATATAACTATAAATCTTGAGAGAAATATTTGTAGATAAAAAAATGTCATAGAAATACTGCTTCAAAAAGAATAACAGTTCTCCTTACTGCTTAAGGACGCCTATGCACTTCAAATCCTAGGCTATCCTGTTGTTCTGGTGATGGTTTTAGCACTGCTACTGCCATACTAGTCTAGCCTTCATTGCCTGCACTTGGTTGCATTGAATGAGTACCTATTAGGGTCTAATCCATGTATTTTGTGTCTAAAGGTAGAACTTCCCTGTGGCCCAGAGGCTTGAATATGTCAACTGATATTCATAAGCAACTTAACTTTCCTCATCAAATAGAATCAAAGTGTGCAAATCTTTGACTAAAGAAATTCAGAAACCACCGCATAAAGGGATCCATCCTTTTGCATATGGTGGTGGCTTAGGTGTTTGCAGTTAATCTCAGAACATTTTGATGGTTAGGTGTTACGAAACAGGCTGGGCCACCACTTGGAAATCAGGCCACTTTCACTGCACTTTCACTGCACTTTCACTGTTCTACTTCTGATCGAACTCCAGGCTAATGTAGCAGGAAAGAAACAGATGGTGGCTGAAATGCTCTTGGCTCATGCCTCAATTTTGTCCAACACCAACAGGTATGACACTTTGAGCAGTGAAACTAAGCGGGAATCATCTTGCTTTCCCTGCCACTTTCAAATAAATAAATAAAAAAGAAAGCATGCTGTGAGCTCTAAATAACCAATATATTTAAAAATCAAATGGTAACTATTGTTTCATTGCTTTTTCTCTCCTGATCCTTCAGTCCTTCATTTCTAATTTTGTTTTTACATTTCCACAAAATAAGTTACTATGGATACATTTTTTTTTCTCAGGCTGTGCTTTCTGGGAATATACTTTAAGCCAACATGAAAAATATTACATAAAAATGTGTAATATTCATTTTAAAATATGAAAATGAAGAAGCAGTATAATTATGCATTAGGAAATACCACCACAGAAAATTTAATAATTTATCTGTATTAATCAGCACAGAAAATGTAAAATGCAATCCCTACAAAAATAACTTTTAAATATTTTAACGTGAGGATCAAATATGGCTAATTTGGGGGAAGAAATTATGGTATTGAATAAAATGACAATTGCACAAGCATTTGTCTTTCAAATAATGACATAAAATTATTTAATGCTTAATAATAGGAAGTCACAGATTTTCTGTTTTTTGCTTATATAAATTAAATTATCCCTTGAAAACTCTGCAATGCGCATTGCTTTTATTTATCAGTGATTGGTGGGGAAACAATAACGAAGTAAAGTTTGAAATTGAGCATCCTCAGTTTGGAGGATCTTCACTGTTGGCCCTCGTGCCGTGTGTCACAAATACTAAGAGATGGGAGAAACGCAAACACTTTTAGCCTCAGCATCTTTGAGAACTGAGTGTAGGTTCACATCACTCAGGCCGTGACCCCAAATTCAAAATGCCAAAGCACATCATCTACAAGCAGGGGTTATGACTATTTTTCTTCTGTTTTTGGCACTGCCCAATTAGGTTGTCTGACAATATCTATAAAAACTTTCTGTGAATTGTTTTTGAAAAATCCAGTATGAAAAAAATAAAGTTAAGGAAAATAGTTTTGTTTAGGTAGTATTTAAAGTTTTCAAAATATTACAAAATTAGTTTTGGATTTGTGAAGTGATGCCACTTGAAATGATCCTGTGGTAGTTCAATAGATTTTTCTTTCACAGTAAAGTGACACATGATGATTCTAAATGCTGTTCAAAATTGTGTAAGAAGAACTTATGAGCTTTTAATCGCAGTCCTGTCAAAAGGTTTCATAAACCCGGTTTTAGGATTGTGGATGTCATTATTTTGAGAGTTTTTAGCATCTGAAGAATGTAATCTGATCTTAGATTCAAGAATTCTGTAGTTGAAAACATACAGTGAGCACTAACTGCATCAAATTGATATTTTTTTTTGTTAACACAGATTCATTGACAAAGTTTTAAGAACCACCAAAGCTATTATTTTGAACTGTTTCATCCATACATGTCTCTATTGAATTTTGTCTTTTCTGTCTGTGCTAAAATTGGTCTCCTCATTTAAACACCTAAAATGTAGCGTTTTCCGATCTTCACACCTGTGGTCTCCTGAGTAAGTGTTCCATTTTATCCTTTACTGAGAACTTTGGCATCAGCTAAAGTGTCTTCCTTTAACATAACATAGCTTCTATATAAATCTTGTTTTCATTATTATTCCATTTATTTCTATTAATCTTGAAACATTAGAATGATGTGATATGAGGAAGCTTCTAACAGGATATTGGAAACCTGAAATTACAAGATAAATTTATTTTTCTGGGAATTTATTTAAAATCCATGCATATGGCAAATCCTCCTCAAAAAAATCACTGACAGATGCTGGTGTTGTGACATAGCAGATTATCTCAGACCAAATAATTTGCAACAGATTGATATTATTTCTTACAGTTCTGGAGTGTGCAGTGTCCAAGACTAAGGCATCGACGTTTGGTGAGGGACTTCCTGCTGTGTTGTCACATGAAAGAAAGCAGGACAAGAGACCAGAGAGCTGTTTGCAATCTTGTCAGCTAGTGTCTTAACCACATGTATAAGAGAAATCTTCTAATCATCTAGTCATGCCTTAAGGATCTCAGTTCTCAGTGGCATTGTCTCCGAGATGTCTGAACTTTGGCGCAAGCACGCTCAATCTATAACAACCATTATAATTTTTTTTAATTTTCTTTGAATTATACATGTACAATAGTCACTTTAATTACAACTATGAATATCTTCATACTTTGACATTTGAGGAGAAAAAGTTACTGTGATCTTACTGAATTTATGGTAGATATATTAAAGCCATGACCTTTGATGAAAATTTTAGCAAAATTAATCCAAATGGCTTATTATGTGATAGCAATACAATTAGATAGCTAGTTTTTTTATCATTATAAAGTAAGGAAGCAAAGCCTATAATTTTAAATATTATTTTATTTGAATGTAGATGAATTTTTCAGATATTCTATATCACATAGTCCAATTGCATTGGAATGCAAGCACTCCAAATAACTTCTAATTCATATTGTTTCCTCACTGGAATTGTTTTATTTCAATTCATTTACCTACTTAGTAATATTTAATGCAACAAATTATGTTTTCCCTGCACCCTGCAGGGACTAGACCAAATTAAAACAATTCTTTGAGCCTAGTCATAAAATTTAAATTGATCATATATTTCTCATACCTAAATAATTCAATACCACATATTTTATATGAAAGAAATCAGTTCATTTTACATGGGGACACACATGTTTTCAGAATTGTGGATCCTACATCCACTGTTTCAAATTGATAACGCTGCAATAGCAAGGATGTAATCAAATCCCACAAATATATGAAATTATTTGGCTGCATTACAATAAAGTATTTTTTAACAAAATGACAGAGTATTTGATAACCACATTTTGAATCTGGTAGTTTCAAAATGTTATATGATATTTCAACAGCATGTTCAAGTAATACAACTTGCACAATAACACCACCGTCATCCTCAGACTTTGCCTCTCAATTTGTGAGAAACTCATTCAGATCCGATTTCCCTCTAAAGCTACTATGATGGGTGCTCTGCCAAAACATCCTCACTTTGAATAGTTCATGAAGAGCAACCACTTAACAAAACGACTGAACTCTCTGTAATATGCTACTAAAATGTAAGGATTCGGATTATAGTCGGCAACAGAAAAGTGTGCATAGGATGGGGAGATTAAACAGACTGTTCAAAACTCCTACCAAAAGCTACCATCAGTAGACATGCATTATAACACATGGAAGTACCTTATTATACAAGTTGTTTCAAGCATTGGTATGCACGTTTGGTGGGATTGGCTTATAAATATATGGTCAATTGCTTACACGGATGACCTTAATTGCCCATGCTTCAAACTCTCATAAGTAAAACAAATATTACAGGTCCCAAGCTCCATCACAGCTCATAATTATAGCATAAACTAAAATTTGCCATGTCAAAGATCTAGTTAAACCAAGTCATCTTAACAGGCAAGATTGTCTGAGTTAGGCTTTTACTGCACTGTCAGCCAATTATTTCTTACCTATGCATTTTTATAGAATAAAATGTGTACTGCCTGTCCCATCCTCCAAAGAGTTATAAAGACACCACTCATTACAGACCAGTTTTAGCCTGAGTCTTCCCATAATGACTCTTGTGGTCCTAGTGTATCTGCAGTGACTCAAATATAATAGATATTTAATGTGTGCTAAAAATGGCCCAAAGAAATAAAATGAAAGTTAGTTAATCTTTAAAATTGTTTTGGAACAGTATCAATCAATTCGTCAATCATTAATATTGTATATGTGATGCATCACTAAACATCACAGTTAATAACTGTGTTATTAGAAACTCTATTTAATTTTAGAGAAATTTGTGGGAAAAAGCAGCCTAGCAATGATGATATTTTAAAAAATATATTACATAAAGATTCATTAAGTAGATGTGATAAATTTTATTTCAAGTAATTTACAAGCATTATTCCCATTAATTTCATACAGTCCTAGTAGATCAGATATTGATCTGCCATAGGCCACTAACTAAATTGGATTTGCTTCTCTTTTTGTGAACAAAATCCTTTGCCACTTAAGCACCCCTATTTACTCATGCACAATTCATGGTTGTTTTCACTCCATAATGGGAAAGTTGAATTGCAGAGAACTGTAACAATAGGAACTAAGTTAGATCTGAAGCCAGGAGCCAGAAGCATCTTTCTGTTTTCTCACATCAGTGCAGGCAGCCAAGGACTTGAGCCATTCTTGGCTGCTTTCCCAGGCAATAGTCAGGGCACTGGATTATAGGTGAAGCAGACAGGACTGGAACTGGAACCCACTTGGGGCGCTGTGCTGCAAGCCATGGATTAAGTTGATGAGCCCCTACACAGGCTGCTAGAATATTTTCTAACTGAAACATCATTGCCAGTGTGGTATAACTTCTGTCCTATATGAACAACAACAACAAAAAAATCTTGCAAACACAACAGCAACTCGGCCAGATCAGAGCTAATCAGAAGTCAAGAGTCAACAACTTCTTCAGTGGCGGCCATGTGGGTACAGCATCCCAAGGCTTTGGTCCTTTCTCTACTTCTAGTCCAGATCATATTCAGAGGGCTGGGCAGGAAGTCGAGCAGCCAGGACACAAACTAACATCCAGAAGGGATCCTGGTGTTTGCAAGGCAGAGGGTTAGCCAACAGGCTCTACTGCCCTGGCGAGCTGGGTTCAGATAATTATTTTGCTATGATCCATGCAGGAGCTGTGGATTTAGCTCCAAGTTCCTGTTTGACTAGAACAGAGTCAGTGCTTTAGAGTTTTTGCAGATTGGACCAATGGATAAAAGTGTTCTATTACACTAAATAAATAAATAAATAAATAAATACATAAAATTTAGAGACATTTAAAAAAAAATGTTGCTTATCGGTAGTAGATCTTTAAATTTGAAGCTAAAAATCTAAACAATGCCATACAACATTATTTGAGGTTGTAAAGGAGCAATGCTGTTTTCCCTGTCCCCACCTGATTTTCTCTCTAGTCTTTCAATTGCAACATAATTTTTACAATAAAATGATGATGTTTGTTGTCATAAGATATCACACAGAAAGACCAGAGCAATACATGCTATGATCTAGTTTACAACCAGCTTCAGAAAGTAAAAATCTCCCACGCAGGTGCAGGGTCCCAAAGCTTTGGGCCGTCCTCGACTGCTTTCCCAGGCCACAGGCAGGGAGCTGGATGGGAAGCGGGGCTGCCGGGATAGAATTGGTGACCTAGGGTGATCAAGATGAGGACTTTAGTCACTAGGCCGCCACACTGGTCCCAGGATAACATTTTTTTTTTAAATCATTTTACTATGTTTACTAAACCTGTGGACATTCCTGTATTTATACAAATTAGTTCATAAAAGCAGGGGTAGATACATCACATTAGGTGACTTTCAAGACAGAAATAAAAAAGTGAGAAAATAAGTTTGTATTATGATGCAGCAAAAAAATTAAAGTATGTGTACCTATTACAACATATAACCAAGTATATATGAATATGAAAGTTCACATATAATATTTGTTTTTCTGAAAGTGATCCATTAGCATAATGATGTCCAGTTAGGTACTCTTTGTTTCAAAATTCTATATTTCAGAGTCCAAAGCGATAGTGTAGTGGTTGAGGTCTTCACCTTGCACTTGCCCAAATCCCATATGGTCACCGGTTCTAATCCCGGCATCTCCACTTTCCATCCTGCTTGCGACATGGGAAAGCAGTCAAGGACGGCCCAAAGTCGTGGGACCCTGCACCTGCATGGGACACCCGGAAAGAAATTCCTGGCTCCTGGCTCCGGATTGGCTCAGCTCCAGCAGTTGCGACCACTTGGGGAGTGAATCATCTTCCTTACTGTGTCTCCTCCTCTTTGTATATCTGTCTTTCCAATAAAAATAAATAAATCTTTCAAAAAATTATATATTTCATTAGAATAACATTCCATCATACACTTACATTTGCTTCTTTGTTCAACCTGCTTCCATGCCTTCCACTCTTGTGAATTTGGTGCAATAAATACAAGAATATAGGTATTTTTTTCATATGTTAACTTCACTTTTTTGGATGTACTCCATTAAGACAGATGGTTGAGTCATAGTAATTTTGCAAATATGTGTTTGCAATCCCAGGCATACATTACTAAGTCCAATTGTGCTTAATTATGTTGTTGGTCAGCTTGAGCATAGATGTAATACATATTTCAGCTTTAGTTGTAATATAGTTAACTCATAAATTTCTGAAATTTTTCCTTTTTGCTTGAAATAATTTTTAATATCTGTTAAATTGAGAAGTATAATACTGGAAAATGAAAAAGATGAAAATCAAAGTGTTGCTTTATTGGATGGATTTTTAATAGTCTTTCTTCATTTTCAGCTTACTTGAGCACAAAGAATAGGAATTATAACTGAACAGATTTTATGAAGGGCTTAGTTTTAAAACATGTACTTAAAAATAGTAAAGAAAACAATAGATTTCAATATGTCTCTCTTTGGCAAACATCTGTATATATGCTTATTATTTAAATTCACTTTCCAGTAACCTACCTCTTATACTGACAGTTTGATCTCCTTCCACATTTGAAGATTAAGTTTGTAGCTTGCGCTTTGGGTAAAGATGCTGGTATGAGCTGTCGCCTGCTTACTTGTCATTGAATCTGTGTATCTTTGATTTCATCCTTCTCTGAGTTTATTGATTATTCCATTGACTTTCTATTTTCAGCCTGTTTTCTCAGACTACTTTGCACCATTAGCAGAAAATACAGTTTATGTTTTATTCTTCTCAATACCCACTTTTGAATTAGACTTTGAAATACAACAAATGATTGTCATTAACACAAACATTCAAACTCCGCAAGAGTTAAGTTCTAGAATTTAATTTCCCCAGATATGGAATGGGATGTGAAAACTTTTCAGAGTAAATAATGCTACTCTGGGTGACATATAATAATATTTAAATACAAAATCAGACTTAAGACATAAAATTGGGTTGGTGTTGTGATGTCATGGGTAAATTTATCTCCTGAGAATCAGCATCCCATATTTAAGATGGTTCATGTCACAATTGCTTCATTTCTCATTCAGTTCCTCACCTTAGGAAAGCAACTGATGATACCCAAGTGTTGGGCCCCTGTCACATACGTGGATAATCCACATGAAACGTCTTGATTCTGGCTTTGGTCTTGTACTTTAATAGCAATTGAGGTTATCTGCAGGGTGAGCCAATGGATGCAAGACCTCCATTTATCTCTCTCTCTCCCTCTCTCACTCCCTCTCTCCCTCTCTTTTTCTCTCTTTCTGTCACACACACACACTTTCTTCCTGAATGTGAACCTGAAAATGAGTTTCAAATTATTGGACCACTCTGCATATTATTATTTTAAATCTTATTGTTTATTTATTTTCATTTGTAAGGCAGATCTTACAAAGAGAGGAGAGACAGAGACTGTCTTTCATCTATTGCCTCAATCCACAAATTGCCACAAGGACAGAGATGACCTGATACAAAACTGGGATCCTGGAGTTTCTTCCAGGTCTCCCACGTGGATGCAGAGTCCCAAGCCATCCTCAGTTGCTTTCTCAGAGCACAAGCAGAGAGCTGAAGAGGTAGTGGATCAGCCAGGACATCAACTGGTCCTCCTATGGGATGCCAGCACATCAGGGTATAGGTTTATCCTGATGAACCAAAACACCAGCACCGATTTTACAATTACAGGGTTGGCTATATGCAGTCATAATCATATATCAGAATGTATATGCAAATTCTCCATATGACCTGTATCATGGCATACCTGTGTATTTGCCAAATATCACAACTATTCAAGGCCTAGCATGTGTTTTTGTTTCTTTGTTTGTTCACTTGCTTTAGAAATAAATACTACACAGAGAAAAGTTAACTATGTAATACTATTGAAAAATGTCTGCTCCCTGGAAGCAGAGTCCACAATCCTCACTGTGACAATCCAGACTTTACACACCTACACTCAGATAAAGACATTCTAAAGAGAAATTAGAGAACAGTATAAAATATGCAGAAAAGTACATTCATGCTTTTCAAATTCTATTCTATATGCAAACTACTCAGTTTGCCCAACCAGCTTTTCTAGTGGTCATTTATTATCAATTTTCATTCGTAATTTTCCTGACTATAGTGAGTCTTTTCTCTTATCATAATATCAAGGAATTATTTTATATAATAAAGATAAAAAAATGAAAAAGGACTATGTGACACATACAAGAAAATTATGTGCTCAAAAAAATTAAAGATGGAATCCTGTCATTTGAAATATGAACTTAAGGAAACTATGTGTCCTCAACTTTAAGTCTTAGACAAATGGACAAAAGTTCTTTCTGTTATTAATTTGTTAATAAAAAATATTCAAGAACATGATGGCAGAAATTTTTAACTTTGAAAGCCAAAATGTATAAAAGGTCAAGTAAAATTCTGAAGTCACTATGGATTTTACATATGCTTCCTTAGTGTTTTTAGTATAAATTACTTTGCCTTTCCATCTTTGCTATTATGCTTTAAGATGTAGAAGCAATGATTACAAATGCTTATTTTAATTGCTTGCTTCATCAGAGTGGTCTATCAATAAGCCAAAACAAAACAAAAAAATCTTCATATCTATATCATATAAAGATAATTATAATAACTTTTTGTTATTTACACTAAAAATAGCAAAAAAAAAACACCTTAAAATTGAAATTTATTTTTTCCACAAAATACACTTAATGAATGACAAATTCTGTAGCTTTTCTTACTATGGGTGTTCCGTCGCTAAAATAAATACTCTAATTTAGACATGGTCATGTTTCTTATAATAGATCCCTAACACAGAGTATAACACGTCCTAGTTCATTTGATAGAATTAAGTAATTAATCCTTTTACTAGTCAACATATTTAATAAGATAATATACTATGTTTTAAGTAAAAAACATGAACATCGTTTCTATTGGAATTCAAATACATAACAGATATTAAAATAGATCAGAAATCCAGCAATTCTAGGGGCTTTTTAAATATCATGAATTATTTTGATTTGTGTTACATTCATAGAATGAAAAAAAACACAGCATTCTGAAGCAAAGAGTGTACCCATCTTGTGTTGTTTCTTCAGGCTATGAAATGAGAACTCGATGGCATGTTTTGTGTAAGAGAGCAACTCCAAAAGTAGGAGACTCAAAACTTGAATATGATTGCACACATATCTGCCCCTTCCTCTTTCTAGATGAGTTTTTACCACAAGTTTCTTTTTATAAAAAAATAGTATTGCTTTTATTCCCTTTCACTAGAATTAGACTGAAACTAACAGAGATTCAATATCTGTTTAAGGTCATGCATTAGTAAGTCCCTAAGTCCCAAACATAATTTTTACCATCAAACTTAGTTTGCTAAAAATAATGATAAATTACTTTTTGGAATCAATAACAGTTTATGGTGCATTTTCCGTTATTCTATATTGGAACTGGGACTATAAGAAGAGCATGATAGGAAATATAAAGTGCAAAGGAACATTTATCTTATCAGGATAACCTATTTTTATTTCAACAGATTTCCTAGGTTGAACGGATACAGGATTTGCATTAACAAGCAAACAATTTCTATTCACTAATACTACAAATATTTTTACCTAGTGACTTAAAAAATAAGATAGTTCACGTTTATGTTTTATGTAACACTTCAGTTTGCATGATTTTTATTTCAGTACACAAATATAACTGTGAACAATGTCTCAGCATATCAAAGCATATTGAAGTATCTTGCTGTACCTTACTTCCTGAATGTCAGTTGTATTATGTTTAAAGAATTATCTACTGCAATGCAGCTTCCTTCTAGCAATAAGTCACTTTTCATGTACTATGCTTACACTTTTTGCACTGAGGTACCCTGTCAAATAAGAAGGATTTATACCTTCTTATGATGAGTATCAATCATGAGTTCCCTTCAAAGACTTGAAAACCCATTTTCATAACATGATGCAATCATTGTTAGAATTATTATATTTGAATCGCAAAGCAGTTTAATATAACTACATTGAGAAAATCAATTTTTGCAATTTCCTATTTGCTTTCAACATATTTCATAGTGTACCTGAGATGATTTCAACGAACATTGATACTGCCAACAATACATGCATACTGCTAAACTGGCGGAAGCATGAAACAGAGTTCTTTTCTTAATTATCATAGATTGACTATTTCATAATTAAAGCCAGACTTCCCAGCGCATGAATTGCCCAGTGTTAATTCACACGTAGGTGCATTGATGTCTCAGAGCCTTCAGCCTCATGCTTAGCAACACACTTGGTGTGAAATATTGCAACACAATTCACAACCTGTCATGTCTTATGGTTTAATTAGGGATGTTTATGATCTTGTTATTCACACTCTATCAATAACGGATGACTGAAAAAAGAGACCAGGGACCATTATATGCAGAATAGCATCATCATCATCACATAAACTGAGAGCTCAAATTGTGGCTTAATATAGTCGGGAAAGTTACCTGAGGAAATAATGAGCGTGAGTATCTGAGCTATATAGCATAGCATGAAACCACTCCAACAGAAAAAAAAAAAAAAAACGTGTGAAGCAACCTAATGCATACATTCTGACACATCACTACTGAAATGATACGTGTATCTACTCACATTAGGAAGAGATGTAATTCAATGTGTACATTTCTATCTACAAAAGACACAGAATTAATCCATCAATAACACGGGATATTTGGAATTTTCTTTTTTTAAAGATTTTCTTTTTTATTTATATTGTAAAGGCAGATATACAGAGAGGAGAGACAGAGAGGAAGATCCTCCATCCGATGATTCACTCCCCAAGTGAGCACAACGGGCCGATACTATGCCGATCTGAAGCCAGGAGCCTCTTCCGGGTCTCCCATGTGGGTGCAGGGTCCCAAAGCTTTGGGCCGTCCTCGACTGCTTTCCCGGGCCACAGGCAGGGAGCTGGAAGGGAAGCGGGGTTGCTGGGATTAGAACCGGCGCCCATATGGGATCCCGGGCGTGCAAGGCGAGGACCTTTACCACTGCGCCATTGCACCGGGCCCAATATTTGGAATTTTCAAAGATTCCAAATATATATATTACCAGCATCATCTTCAGCATCACCTCCACAAATGTTACTTTGGTAAATGGAAGGTGAAAAACATGAGCAGCAGGCCAGCTTGTATCAGGGACTCTTAGGCTGTTCTTCACTGTACCAGGTAGGAAATGAACTCAAACCTTAATGCTAATGACAACAATAGTAAGCCCCCCCCAAACAAAAACGATATACTTAAATGTATTCAAAGGATGCTTTTTCATAAAAGTGTCTTCCTGGTATCACTGAGAAGAAAAGAAGTGCTGCTGACTTCCCTGAAACTCTGGGATGATGCAGTGTTCCCGGATTCAGTGACAATGACCTTCATAAAGGACACAATAATCTCATTCCAGAACATGCCTGTGGCGTTCACTGTCTACTGAGCTGTGAAAAGGAGTTGTTGAGCACAAGGGCTCCATGGAGATAATGTCACTTCACATTTAGAATATTTTCAATAGCAACCATTATCCTGAGGAAACCCTCTAGGTGTGGCCGTTGCTCACCTCCCACTCATGCCCTTTCCCGTCCTGCTGACCTCCCAGAAAAGCTCAACACTGGGTTTGGTTGAAAGAAGGTGCTTTCTGAATCTCAAGGATTGAATCACTGCTTTTACATCATCATGCTTTATCTGGTAACTATTTACTTCTTTCTTTACACAGTTTGTAATCTGTTTCATAAGAGGCTTTTCTTTTTTTATAGAGCTCCAATGTTTTGCACATTATAGAGGTAAATCATATTAGTTACTTTAATGGATATACTCTCAATGAATGAAAACAATGATTTTTACTTAGAAATCATGTTGCTATGCTTTCTGTTGACTTTTGTAGTGATTATACTAACTGCAGGAATGCTGAGACCAGTTCTGTCACACAAACTCATGAATCCATTGCAACAATTAAGACTGCATCACTTAAGTCTCTTGTTAAAGCATTGTTGTGTTTGGCATTGACCCTTTGCCAAAGTCTAACTTTTTTTTTTCCATTTAAAGCAAAAATATATATATCAGTCTTGCAAACTGATCTACTCTAATTGAAAACATATTTAATGGAATATTTAATCATCTTCTATAACTAACGACATTTTTATGTCTTATAAAAGTGAAGGATAGAGAAATATTTTCCAAATGAGCAAAAATTAACAAAATTCACCCATGCAAACTAATCTTAAAGGAGATTCTGAAAAGGCATTCTGCAATTGAAGTGAACGGGGTGAAGACACATGCCACTGCCAAATTCAGTAACAAAACAGGTATAATTAATATCCAACTAGCAACATGACAGGTGTTAGTTTTTATTTAAAGTAACCTTGAGTGTAAATTAAATTTTGCCACAAAAGACTTAGGTTGGTTGAATGAATTAAAAACGAAAAACCAATTACACATATAAGAAACTCATTTCACAGGGAAACACACAGTGGTGGTGAATTTTGGGGAAAAAAATATATACCAGGGAAATGGAAATAAACAAACAAAAAAGAGCTTGAGTAGCTGTTCAGATATCAGGTAAGATTTTATCTTAAATCAAAAATCATATAAAGAGATAAAGAAAGACATTACATATTGATAAAAAGGTCTGAATAATCAAAAAGACACAACAATCATAACACAGATGCATAAAGGTTCAAAGAGCAAATTACACTAGATTTTTAAAAAGATACTACAGTATCTTTTAAATATAGCAGTGTCTTTGTAAATAGAGTATCTTTTTAAAATAATAGGTGATTTCCACTCCCCTGTGTCATTTTGAAACTGAATAAGAGAGAAAAATCAATAAATATATATTAGATTTGAAACCTACTATTATGCAAACATTTATAGAATATTTGACCAAACAATACAGAATATGCATGCTTTTTATAAGAATTTGGAGCATTTTCAAGGGCAAATATTTTATTAGGTGTCAAATCAAAATTCTTTAGCAGATTGAAATCATGCCATTTGTCTACCTAGATCATATTTAAGGAATGATATTGGATATTCACCAGAGCAATTGACTATCCATTAATGCATTTGATTTAACAGCATATTACTGAACAATCAATGGGTCATTGAAGAAATTTTTAAAATGAGAAAGAAAAAAGAAAACTTTCTTAAAATGAACGAGCAGAGGGTCTGTACTAGCGGCTCAATGGCTAGAACCTCACCTTGCCAGCCCAGGATTGCATATGGGTGCCAATTCATGTCCCTGCTATTTCACTTCCCATTCAACTCTCTGCTGATTGCCTGGGAAAGCAGCCGAAGATGGCAGATATTCTTGAGACCCTCCACTTGTGTGGGAGCCCTGGAAGAGGCTCCTGAATCCTGGTTTTGGGTCAGCTGAGCTCCAGCCATTGTGGCCAGTTGGAGAGTGAAGCAGTAGATGGAAGATTTTTGTCTCTGTCCCTTCTTCTCCCTGCAAATCTGATCTGCCTTTCATATTTTTTTAAAATAAATTTTAATTAAAAGCGAAAATGAAATCTGCAACAGAAGTCATAATAAAATTACTAGTAAGAGAAAATTTTATAGCACTGAGAGCTTGAATAATAAGGGAAATGTCTCAGATTATGTATCTGGTGGAAAAAAGCAATAAGAAACCAAATCCCAAATTAAAAATTAATAAATAAAAGGATCAGAGAATAATTAATGAACCTAAAAGTAACAAATATGAATAAAACAAAATGGGTTTTTGAGAAGATCAAAAATATACATACCCTTTTATCCCAATTAACAAAGAAAAAAAATTAAAAATGATTAAAAATTACACAAACAAGTAATGCCACAAAAATACAAAATATCATGATAAAATATTGTGAAAAACAATAGTAGATCATAAAATGATTCAGAAAATCACAGGATGCTACTATGAAGAACCTCAGAGAAATTTCTGGATTCATATAATCTAGTAATATTGAGGCAAGGATACATGAGCTAAACAGTACCATAACATGAGACGATATTGAAACAGTAATCACGTGGAAGGGAACAGGCTTTTCTTATCCCTTAGATCCAAGGGATTGCACATTGATCATCTGGTAAGAAGCACAGTAAAATTCTATCATAGACACTCGGATTATAAGAAACTTTTCAAAACTCGCTATCAGATAAATGTATTCATTGGTGAATAGGTCATCGTCAACTGTTAAATGTAAGATTGTCTAGTACCCTCAGTCTGATAATTTTGGCATGATAGGAAAGGCATGTGATTACTGAATAATTAAAGTAATTCAAACACAAGCATTCACCCTGCTTAAAATGTCATTGCATGTGTTTTATTAGTGCAATGCACTATTTTGATTTTTCAGTGACTCTTAGCAAGTATTATGTAGCTTCCCCACTTTTTGTCACCTTCCAACAAAGTGGAAGTTGTTATAAAACTAGAACCAAAGGAAAAATTCAATTTTTTTACAGAAATTTAACTGATGATTGACTATAAATGCAAAGAATCTTTTTTTTTTGTAAATTCTGTGAGAGTAGTTGTTTTGTTATCAAAAAAGTCACAATTCGTTTTTCTGATTAGCTAGTGTTACAACATGAAACTTGGTGTGAGCAGCATTTCCTATCGCCTTCCCCTAATGCTTCCATGAAACCATCCACACACGTGATGTTTTCTCAGCCTATTGTATACCCTCCAGAATTCACAACCACATCATGCATGTTTTTATTGAGATGAATAGTATGCAATGCTTTGTATTTTCAATTAATTACATTTCTTGGAGCTGTCTTGACGGTAGTTCCAACTATAGATCACACAGCAGTACATCATAAGGCTGAATCACAATAATCTTTCCACTTTTTATGAATATGCAAGAAGCTTATTGGTGTTTTTCCTTTTTCAGATTGTTTTTATAAAATGACTCCCATTTAACATAAACATCATTTTTTTTCTTAAAATCTCATGATGTTCATTACTAACTGTATGTTTCAGTTCATCAATATGTTGTAGTGTTAATCAGGTATAAGATTTAATACAAATCTATCATGCATTTTTAATTTTTTTTTTAATTTACTAGTTAGTGTGAAAGACAGAATGATATAAAAAAAGGAGAGAAGAGCACAGAAGACGTTCACCTATTTGTTCATCCCTCTGAAGCCCACAGCAGCCGGAGTTGTGCCAGATATGCCAGTAGCCAGAAATTTCATTAGGGTCTCTCACATAAGCAGGGAAATAACCAGTTCATCCATTTCTGGAACATTCTTGGAATGCATAAGCTTCAAGCTGAATTGGAAACGGAAAAACTCAGATTCAAATCATACACTGCATCCCATATAGCGGCTTAACTTGTTAAGCCACAATACTGACTACAAGCGATAGTATCTTTATATCATACATTTCTTCAATGTTCCCCGAAGTTATGATATCCTTCCACATAAACATGAAACAACTAAATGAGCACTTTGGAGATGTTGTTCTCCTTTTCTGCAGAGTTCAATTTCTTTCAAACAGTTCTCTGCCTTGATGCATCTCATCTGACATAGAAACATAATCTTATCCTTGGCTATGTTTAATTGAATATTTTTAGCTGGTCATTTACAATATCTGTATTAACTTGCTGGTTTGTCCTTCACAGTAATCCCAATGTAGTAAAAATTCAGTAGAATTTGTGCTTCAAACTTTCAAAGTTGAGTTTTTCCTGGCTTAGAGCTAGGTTATAAAATACCCTATTGCTGGGCCCAGGGCAGTGGCCTAGCAGCTAAAGTACTCGCCTTGAGCGTGCCTGGATCCCATATGGACGCCAGTTCTAATCCCAGCAGCTCCACTTCCCATCTAGCTCCCTGCTTGTGGCCTGGGAAATCAATAGAGGACGGCCCAAAGCCTTGGGGTCCTGCACCCATGTAGGAGACCAAAAGGAAGTCCATGGCTCCTGGCTTCGGATTGGTGCAGCACCAGACATTGCAGTCATTTGGGGAGTGAATCATCAGCTGGAATTCTTCCTGCCTGTCCCTCTTCCTCTCTGTATATCTGACTTTGCAATAAAAAATAAAAATAAAATTCTAAAAAAAAAAATCATGTTGCTGCTGCTAGACAGTGCCTATGAATCAAAGTTCCCATCAGCAACACAATCAGAATGGTGTATAAATGATACATGATTTCTGTTAAGTGTATTCAATGCATTTTTGGCTTACGGCAATTTCAGTTTACACCAAGATATCAGGACTTAATCTTTGTAAAGTCAAGGAGCATCCAATATACATAAGACAGATGCATGACAAAAAAATCTGCTCGAAGAATTGGATGCACTCTAAAAAATACAGCAACCACAAAATTTCGCAAACTCTTAACAGAATATTTTTAGTTGCCATGCTTCTATGAAATAACATTTCTAATTTTACACTTATTTTTAGGATGATGAATGGTCTTAAATGTAAGAAGTGTTAATTTGTAGCTGGTGAAATTTGCCCAAGGTGTATATGGTCACCTATATTTAACTTTGGATAAGTCAGGAAAGAGAGATCAAAAAGTACAATTATTATCCCATGTGTAAGTGCAGTCTTGCCCTTGGAAATCATTTTATTCTGCTCAAGCACTATCTTGAGTTTCTTTTACAAAGAATAATGGCTAAGAAAACCAATTAGAGCAGAGTCCAGGTAAATCTGAGCAGAGCACTGCACAGGTGTCTGTGATCACCAGCCACATTACTGTGTCTGGGGCTACCAATACCAGCCCAGACTTCCTGATGGGGATTATAGCTACCCACACAGTGCTGCTAGGTGTGGGGAGGGCCCTGGGCTCATGGATGGTCAGTGCAAAGACTGGAGCCAGGCTTGACACACTGGCCCCCTGGGTGAATTCTGGTGTCTTGGAGATATGGAATTACTGTCTAGGGACATCCACGGATAAGGTCATAGTATCTCTAGGCAAGGAATGAATCCTGAGGGACACCCACCAACAGGGCCACTGTACTTGCAGGTAAGTGAGGGGGCTGAGCCTGATGGTTTGAAGAGGAGAGATCTGAGATATTTTGGGATCAGACTGATGCACCAGTCCACATGGAAGTCCCAGATTGGGCTTGTTAGCATGGAACATGTTTGACCACCAAATGCCAACGCATGCGGAAGCTATTGCTTGGGGCATGTCTGGCAGGGCTAAATCCTAGTACCTGACAGTGACTGTCAGATCAGGGCATGGGTCACATTACAATGGGCCATGTCACAAACCAGCTTGCAAAAGAACCAGGTCCAGGAGTATAGTCTGTGGGGATGTGTGGGGCCAATGCTATGGAACTACAAGTCCCACTGATTAGCTCGAAAGTTGGGATGGTGATGCACTAAGCTAGGCATGACCATATACTGGTTACCTGCTCCAGCTGACTTGGGAGCTTGCAAAGGATATGTGGATCAGCAAGACAATGAGAAGAGATGAAGCATGGACCACTATGGTACCATGCTCATAATGGACAACTCAGAAAAATCGCTTTCTTTATTTATGCACAAATCATCACAAGTGTTGCACAACATCCATTTATTTTGGTTTTCCTACATTATAAAAGAATGATTAAAAAATCAATCCTAAAAAAACATTATTATTATTTTTCTTCAAATAAAACCTGCAGTGACCTGGCTGAAGCCAGGAACTTCACGGTTGGCAGCACATGCAGTTACGTAGTGATAAGTGGTTTACTTATATCCAAAATCAATTTTCACTTATCACTAACTAACTAATGTTGCTTAAAAGAGTTAAAAGAAAAGGTCATAAATAAGAGGAATTTATAAAAGCATATAACATAGATTCTTTATTAAATCTTATAATTGATCAAGCATTAATTACCACCACCTTCACCTAGTGATGATTCAATTGTTTTTGTTCTTTTGTTATAGGGCAGTGAAAGGGATCAGGGCAACTCAACCAATCTACACACAGAGGGCCTTTACACGAAACTTCCTTTTATCATTATAAACGGTTTTCTTTCCTGAAATATGAGTACCAATATAAGGTAGAAGTTTTTATAAACTGTTTTCTATCCTTAAATATAAGTGGAAATATAAGGTAAACATTTTAAGCTATTGAGGGTGGTGTTCACATTTAAGATGTCCATATGCTTTCTGCTTTCTGTGGTGAGAAACCAAAATGAGTCATATCATGTGTTGTAACAGTTTGCTGTGTATGGTAAACAAACTCTTTTTATCTCCATGATTGCCATCTGTTCCAAGATGTTATCAAGCCGTTTCTTAAATAAAACATTACTTATATTAGGGCAAGCTTCAGGACAAAGGTGGGCACATAACATGACATTTGGGGACATTGTGAGCTCCGTTGTGCTAGTGTATGCTTCTAGCTGTGTGTCATTGCCTTATATAACTAAAGATGTTTTTATCATCGCATGATTGATCAGTTTGAGGCATTATACCAGTTGTAGGAATCATTTCACATGAGCAGAAAAGCAACAACACCACCCTCAGGAGAACTCTATGAAATATCAGAGAGGTGATTGAGTGTTCATGCAATGGGGTAGGCAGCAATGAGGTGACCAGAGACATTCTGTCAGGCCTTGCCATGCAGCCAGAAACTCCTCCATAGCCTTGCTAACTGAGGAGCGATGCTCATCACAGACCCATGCCATCCGACCCAACTGCATGGCTCTCCACAACCATGGAACTCATTGATGCTCATGGATACTGGGGTTGAGAACAAGTAGGCAAGTCCAGATTGCAGCATCCACTTGAGCACCCTAAAACAGTGTGTGGCATGGGGCAAACTGCTGCAGCTCATACAAAGGCCAGGAGGAATGGGGCTGGCCATGTTGGGTAAGTGCCAGACACTCACTGGGTTGATTCTGCTTTCAGCCTCTACTTCCACTGGAACCAATAGGTGTTGCTGTCTAGCCTGGTTCTGCCCAGCACATACTTGGCCCTCACATAAACAAGTGGGAGCTGCAGCCTAGTTGGAGCAATCCACAATAACCCCCACCAGGCCAGCACCCTACCCTGGTTTGCCAGTATGTACAGCAGTAGTCCAATCTGTCCCACATCCCATTCCACCCCAGTCCCTGTCCCTGGTTTTCGTGCCTTCCCATGGAAGTGGTAACCCAAGAGCAGGGAGCCCACTCTTTCCCTCCCAGGCCTCTCCCACTCCCAGATTATGCACTCTCCAGGTAGTTCTGTGATTTGACTTGACAGAACTATTCCCCAGTGCCAGCTTCTGCCAGCTGATGCTGTGGCTAAGCCCAACCAACCCTCACCCACTCTAATTTTGTTTGCACCAGTAGGAATGATCGGTCCAGCCTGGCTTTTCTCTGATCTATTGCACATGAGGGGTACAGGCGTTGTAGTCCTGCTTAGCCTGGTCTGCCCCCATTCCAGCTCACGCTCTCCAGTGGGAGTAGCTATCCAGCAAAGGAACCACCCTTTATTCCCCTGCCAGCTCTGCCCCCTCCCTTCCTGATTCTCACGGTTGCTGGTTGGGCACTGCAGTCATATCCAGTACAGGCAACCTCACCTTGGCATTCCATATTGTGCACTATTTTTTGTTGTGACTGAACCTGGCTTAACCCACACTGTTCTGGTGCTTGGATTTGCCAGTGGATGACATGAACAGAATCAGCCTGGTCTTCCCCGACCTGTGCCAAATGCATGCCAGTGGGAAACTTTCCATGGCCTGTTCTGGGCTGTTTCCTATCATGTTTCTTGTGCTTACCTGCCAGGTCTGTGTTCTGCCAAAGGAGTTGCCCAGGTTCCTCCATCAGAACCTCTCCCAATGCCAGATTGCACATACCAGTGGGTCCATGAGCCAGCCTTACTCAGTTCACATCCTGTCCTAGCAGGAACAGTGGTTTTTCCTGACTGGCCTTCAACCCGAACTGGTCCTTGCTGTTGGATATTTCAGCCCAGCCATGGCTTGTCCATACCCACATATGGCTCACACATGGCTCAGTAGGTGTTGAGACCTTGCCTAGTCCATCCCACATCTATGCTGATTCTCCAGTACACCAGAGGGTGTTGGAGTCTGGACCAGCTCATTGCATCCAATCCCAGTCCATACTTGTGCCAAGGGATACTACCACCATTTCCTATTCAGAATGCAGCCCCCATTTCAGGTCACAAGCCCGTTGGTGGGGACTCCAACCCAGCTAGTGCTGTTCCCTTAGCTCCCCAAGTGGGCCTGTTCACAGCCATAGATCACGAGCATGCCAGTGGTTGCTCTCACTCAGCTTGGATCAGGCCCTCACCTGTCCCAAACTCTGCCTTAGGCACTGTGGCTTAGCTTTCCTGGCTCATGCAGACCAGTAGGTCCAAGATCCTAGCTCGGCATGACCTGTGTTCCATCCTGATTTCTAGTTTCACTTGTGGGCTATGGTTTGCTCAGTCCTGCCGGGTCCTCCCTGTTCCATTACCAACTGACACATTACCCATATGTTGGAGCTACTTTGCCCAGCTTGTCCAACCCCCAGGTCTGGACCACATGTTCACTAGCGGAAGCTATGACTCACCAAGGGAGTTTCCCAAGTTCCTCTATTTAATCCACTCCCAGACCCAGTTCTCATACATGCCATTGGGTTTAGGCCAGATTTCTGGCAAAGTCTGACATTCCATTTGACCTTGTATGAGCTGGTGAACGTTGCAGCCCGGCCCACCCCACACTCTATTCAGAATGCACATTTGGTTGCTGCTGTCCTGACCAGTCCAGACTGTTGGGGGTTCCTTTACCTGTGATTCATGGCAGGCTCTTTGGTCACACCTAGCTTAGTCCATCACCACCCCAACTCTTGAGCTAACCAGCGGGGCTAGAATTTCCACAGGATTTGGCCCACACATCCCTCACAGAATCTACCCCCTGGTTATGGTTCTCAAATGCTAGCAAATGTAATGGCCCTGCTTAATGTGACCCTTCTGATCCATCATCATGTCAGGTAACAGGATATGATTCTGCTGGGCCATCACGGAGCCATAGTTTTAGCATAGACTGGTGTTTAGTGGTCAGCATTGTTCAGTGATTACAAGTTACAAGTTTTTCAAAGGAAGAGTTACTGTCATTGGGAATCATTATGACTGCTTCATGTCCTAGAAGAACAGTGGGTTCAATCTGGAGCTACCTAAGCAGCAATTCAAAGAACAAAAACCCCAGAGCTCCCCAGCCGTGAGAGGCCAGCAGGCGGAGCCTGGCGCCAAATAGCAAGCTGGCCACCAGTGGATAGCTCACCACTTGCACATGGTGGCTGGCATCTGGGATACAGGCATGAGAAGCCCCATCTTGAGACCCATCTACAGCCGGGAGGCTGCTGGAATTTTAAACTCCCAGGCCCAAGGTCGTGTCCCTCCCCAATCCCATTCACTGCCCAATGAGTTTGGCTGGTGGGACCCGGACCTGCCCAGTCATGGAGACTTCCCCCGTTGGTATATTCACCCTGAAGGCAGCACCCATAGAGCCAAGGCAGGCCTGGGGACAGCTCACCACATGCACGTGGAGGCTGGCGTCTAGGATCCAGGCATGAGATGCTCTGCCCTGAGACCCACCTTTATTCATTTTTTATTCTGGTATTTTTTAATTCATAATTTCGTCCTATTCTGTCAGTTTCATAATAAAATAACTAACTCAATAACATTATGTACAAATATCTGAAGCTATAACTCAGATTACTTAAAGCAAAAATATCACTATATTAAATTCATTTGGAAATAATGTGACTTAAGAAATGTGCCTTTAGCTTCATACTATCAATGTCTTATATTAAAATACAACACTCTGAACCAGACATTCACTAAAATATAAAAATACAGATAGATGCAATGACTGGAATGCAGAATGTAAAAGACCAAGTTGTACAATGGAACATCTAAACTTATGGGCCAGTGGACCTCAAAGTTTTGTAATATGTAATTTTATACAGGAAATTTGGCTTGTAAAGGAGATGGATAAGCAGACATGTATAGAAAGACATTCTCAGCATGCTATCCCTTCTACATAAAATACCTCTGGACACAAACAGAGGTTAGGAGAATGTTGAGACACCTGATCATATCCACCCAAGGCAACAGTAATATGGCAGCCACCATCCCTGAAAAAAAATAGATATGATTATAGCATGGTATCCAGTTGTAATGGCACAAAACTTGTTATGAATTGAAGAAAACAGATTCACAAATAATTGACAAGCTCAATAACTGTGATTTCGGCTACATGTTCAGGAACAGTTTCGTCCCCTGTGGGTCAACCACTAAGTCCTTTGGCCATGACCGTTTGACCAGCACCTTCAACTTATGTATGTACCAGGAAGCTGTAATGAGCATCTGTGAGTTGAGCAACAGGTACACTCACTTTAGTTCCTTCATTTCTTATCCATCCCTTCAGATATTTTCATATGATGGAAGTGTCAATATTCTCTGGTCTACCAATTGCAAAGCATACAAATGTATCATTTCAACTTATAGCACTTCGTTGAATTACAGAACATCAGAAATTACTGCTACTGTCTACAAACTCTCCACCTCCTCCCAACCCTTGTCTGTTTTTTGAGCCTCTGGTAGCTACCATTCTATTACTACTTTGGTGCAACCAACTTTTCAGATCTCACAAATGACTGATGACATGCACTATTCCTTTGATTCTGTATATTTCACTTACCAAAACATTTTCTAGAAACTACATTTATTGCCACAAATGTGGGGGTTTTGTTTTTATTTTGTTTTGGTATAATCTTAACGGGGAACATTATGAAGGTTCCCGCAAAACTAAGAACTGAACTCTTCGATAACCAACCAATCCCATGACATGATACAGATGAAAATGAAATGACATTATAAAATTGAAGAGACACTTGAACCCCCATACATATTGAGGCCCTATCTGTAAGAGTCAATATATATAATCAGCTTCAGTGTCTGTCAAGGGGAAATTGAATAAATAAAATATGACATTTTTATTTATACTATGTACTATTATTTCTACCCTCTTAAGAGAATGTTGTTTTCATTTTATTGAAAGAAGTCTGATGTATTCTTTTTTTTTTTAATCTAGGTATAACCTTCATTTAGGAATGTATCGCCTTCACTGATTTGCTTGGTGCGGTTTAGATACTAGAAGTTTAATAAAAATCAACTATCAGAGGCTTCGTTTTACAGCACTTGT
This sequence comes from Ochotona curzoniae, assembly GCF_017591425.1. Taxonomy (NCBI): domain Eukaryota; kingdom Metazoa; phylum Chordata; class Mammalia; order Lagomorpha; family Ochotonidae; genus Ochotona; species Ochotona curzoniae. The sequence goes on along the minus strand of NW_024466502.1, from coordinate 32,230,230 downwards.
TTTTAAGTGAAGTGTTTTTTTCCTGCTTGATGAATTTAAACCTATATCTGAATTTTGTGTTTCATACTATACTGAACAAATATGACCTATGAGAGTTTATTTGAAAACATCACCTATATTGGTATTCAACATTGTTCTTCTGTTTGTGTTCAGAAAAGAATGACCTTAACAAACAGAATCTTCGAAAAATGCCTTTCAAAATAGTTAGCACACTGATTGCTTTCGCTTGACTTGTTCAGAGTTCAATGCTGTTCACAGTAATAACTTTGGCTTTTGATAACCAGTTTAAACATGAATCAAGGAGGCTGTCAATGCTCAAAGAACATCAGGACTGTTTTTAACTACAAATGAGATGTCTAGAAAATGCCTGTTGATGTATTCAGGCTGCCAAATGTGCTACTGCTTTATCACCTCCCTGCCGGAAGCCCTGCATCTGGGAAATCAGGCTTCCATAAACACTGAAAATACTTTGAAAGAAAATTTGATGACAATTTTTGTAAGACATGAAATGTGTTTGTTTTTGCAATATTTAAGAAATAAAACAGAAAAGAAGGATGTATAAAAGCATATTTTATAAGGTTTTATCTTTTTTTAATGGATATGTTGGTTTGAAAGGTAAATAGATGACATAGGTTGACACAAACGAGAGAGAGCTATTTGATCCACTGGTTTATCCTGAAATGTCCACAAGAGTCCTCGCTGAGCCAATCAAAAGCCAGCAACTTGGGCTGCAGCTAAGACTCCTACAAGAGTGACACACACTGGCACTGGGGCCACATCTATTGCCTTTCCAAGTGATCAGTGGGAAGATGATGGCAGAACCTGAAGCCAAGACGCGGCCATTTCATCAGCACTGCAGTTCGGGATGTGGGAGTGCCAAGAAGAGCTTAACCTGCTGTGTTGACATATCTACTCCTTCCGTTACATTAATAGTGAAATTCCCATGTGCCTTTACTCAATTCTTCATAAGTGTTAAAAACACAAACCAAGCAAACAAGCAAACAAACAAACAAGAATGTAAGCAAGGCAGCTCAGTTGAGACTTAGAGGTTCTGGATATCATAGAAAGAAGGTTTCCCACTTATTTGTTTGGTGAGCTTGATGTATCTTGTACATACAGAAGGTCAACAAAACTGAGGGCTTGTTTGAAAATCTGTTTTCTGCAACGTTGTTTAAAGTGGGAACTGAAAAATGAGAATCCAGATTTGAAAGGCTGTAGCAATACTATATATTCTTACTTTCATTTGACAAACAAAAGAAACCAGTACTACTATGGTTTCCTTAAGCAGTTTAGTAAGAAAAAATGACTCCAATTTAAGCAAATCTCTGGTCTAAGTGTTTTTAACTTTTAAAAAATTCTTCCATTTAATTTAAAGAGCTTAGAATATGTGAACATTCCCTGGTACTTGATTTTTTTTATTATTCTATTTAATAGATCCTTCAGACTTCCAGCTGAAATATTCCTAATCTTAGCTTGCAGACATGATTTTATTTGTCATAAAATAACAGGAAAACTTAATTGCATTCAGATACTGAATAATTGAAATTATTCTACAGTTAGTGATCAAAGATAACTGGCAAAGTTTCCAGCACTGATATTGTGAGTTTGATGTGTTTTGAGGATAATTATAGTTTTACACCACAACTTAGTCTTCTTATAACTATTAGAGATAATTTAACAACACATAATAATTTTAAATTGACACAATTATTAATATTTAAGAGCAAAAATTTAGAATTTAAAATACTGCAAATTAAAAATAGTAAACAATTAAAATATTAGTGTAATGACATAAATCTCTCCCTATTTTTTTAAAAAAGATTTGTTTTTATTCTTATTGGAAAATCAGATTTACAGAGCGGAGAAGGAACAGAGAGGAAGATGTTCCATCTGTTGATTCACTCCCCAAGTGCAGTGATTGGAGCTGAACAGATCCGAGGCTAGGAGCCTGGAGCCTCTTCCAGGTCTCCCAGGCTGATACAGGGTCCCAAGGCTTTGTACCATCCTTGACTGCTTTTCCAGGACACAAATAGGATGCTGGATAGGAAGCAGAGCCACTGGCATTAGAACTGGGGCCCATATGAGATCCTGGTGGGGTGCAAACTGAGGACTTTAGCTGCTAGGCTACCACACTGGAACCTCCCCCTGTTTGTAAGAGACATGCAAATAACTTGATGTTTGTAGATACATAATATCATCTTTATTTATTAAATACTGAAGTCTTAGATTTCTTTCTTCTGAAACTATTACAATAAAACACATTTGCTGTTTGGTAATATATCAACATTACTGGTACTTGTACACTGGTAAATGTAACAATTTTAAAATAAAAATATACATTCACGTTTCTGTACTGCAATTGTCGTGATCAGGAGAGGTGGCATATATAAAATATTAAAGTAGACTTTACAGAAATGTATTCGCAGTAGTTAATGATTACAACACAAATTATGATTGTGATGCAATTCATGCTATTCCTTCTTAAACAAATAAGATGCCTTCTACGTACATTACGCTTTTTTATATGACAAATCTCCCGGTAAAACTTGCAAATTCCTTGTTTAGTCATAAATACACTTCATATATAGAAAAAGCCAGAAACAGCCTGGTTATCATGATAACCTAGATATGCTTTTTTCTTTCACATCAAACAGTTATTAAAAGGATGACACAATCCTCTATGCCAAAACTTAGAGATGACCTATAGGAAGTTCTTGCACTACAATTTGAAATTATTTTCATAGATTGCATGTATTTCCTAGAGTAGCATTTCATTGGAAATGGGCTCCACCTTCGTCATCGGCTTGTGGTGTCTCTGGGACTGCATCCTGCTTAATCTGACACAAATGTAACACCTCACAATTCACTTCTGCAGCTTCCTTTATTAAACACACCCTGAAGGAATTCTAAGCATCTACAGGCATCAGTGTCTTAACACAATAGGTACAGGATACATAGTGAGACAGTTTGTATTTCATATTCATACATGTATGTGAAGATAAACATTTTAAAACAGAATAATGAAGCTTACTTAATATTTTCTAAATACATGAGAACTCACAATGTTTCTTTGTTTCTCTGAGCAAATACATAAATCTAAAGGCAATATCTATCATATTAGGACATAAAAATGAAACGTTCTATTACATTTTTTATTGTTAATAACATTGTATTATGTGATACAGTTTTATAGGCACTGGGATTCCCCCCACCCCTCCAACAACCCTCCCCCCATGGTGGATTCCTCCACCTTGCTGCAAAATGTTCTATTACTTTTAAGGTGCTTTAAAAAGTTCTCAGAGCAAAAATTCAGCAATCATTAAGGTGTTAATGTTAGTTCTCACATGATAATTATTTGTATCCTTGTCATGATTTTGTGTGTACGTGTCTACTCTATCTGGACTTGTCCTTCACTTTCCGCAGGAGCAGGTCAAGTGCATCAGTGTCAGTGACAACAAAAACAAAATATGAAATTTTGATTACAGGATATTTTACTCATTTTACACATCTTCTTTAGGACTCAAAAAAAAAAAGAAACTTTAAAAAGTGCTACAAATGAAGTACCATAGTTACTGAACTGTAATCATAGAGCATTTTTACTTCAGTTGATACAATGACAACACGACTTCACAAAAGAACACATTTGTACCCGTACAAAAAGTTTTCCAGACAAAGGAGCATTAGAAATTTAAGGGAGGCAGATTTGTCAAAGTGGTTCAGTTTTTTATTTTTATTTATTTTTTTCTGAGCCTCAGCTGCTGGATGCAACAGTCATTTAAGCGAAAGGTAGCGTGAGAAGCTGTGCCATGGAGAAATGTCACCTTATTTGTGCCCAGATCATCACTCATTCGCTCTGCTTGTTGCCAGCAACACTAGTGTACAAGTTTCTGACTGCCTTGTTACAAATTGCTGTCCTGGACCTCTGTGCACCCTGCCGTTGCTGGCATTCTTGCCACTTAACAGCAACTCTTTTCTTGACTACACACTTAGCAGCTTCCAAAATGCTTTTCTCTTTCTGCATTTGAATTCTTCCAGTCAGTCTTCATCTAAGTGCCGATGTACTTAAACATAAATCAGATTATGTTGCATTATTTATAACACTGCTGCAGTTTACACTACACTAGCAAGGATCTTCAAGTCCTACATTTGGCTTAAATGTTCTTTATGTCCAAATCACTGATCCCTCTGCTCTGTTACTTTTTGCTGTAGGCTCTCAACTTGGACTAGGCAATATAGAAGTGGATGAGAACAAGTAAGTGTTTAGACTTAATTTTCTTTTGTAAAAAAATATATGAAATAGCTTAGAATTCTAAAAAAAATGAATCTCCTAATATTTTGTGATTGTTAGAGTGGGAAGTAGGCCCCCCAGCAAAACTGTTAAATATGACTTGCTATCAAAACACTAGACTATCTGCCAGCACATATACCTACAGCGTCATGATACACATACAGGGAAGGCTGAAATTAGGATGACAGATGAATGACTGTATCATTCTAAGATACAGGGAGCAATGGTGAAGGAAGATCAGGGAGGGAAGAAAGGAGGTAAAGGGAGGTGAATAGCAATTAGGAAAATATTTTAAAAAATACTGAGAATTGTTAAAGAGTGGTCAGAAAGCTGAAAAAAGGCTACACATTTATGCCAATATGTATGTTCAGCTGTCACCCAGAGAACAAGGGTTGGGAAAATTCAGAGAGGGTTTTATGAACCAGGATATCCAGTACTGTTCAAAAAAAGGCTGAGAGGCTAGGAAGACTATTAGACGCAATTCAGTGAAAGAATGCAGATATTGCATTTTGATGAGAAAATAAAAATAAGAATCTGGATAATTTGGGGTTTTCATCCTAGTGAAAGAATCTGGGCAGCTGGTATTTAGGAAAAAATAATAAGTAGTTATCACAGGAAAAATTAAGCTTTTTCTATACTCTATATATTTTGCATGCTTCTCATGAAAAGAAAATTGTCATTATACACAATTGACTTGTCTCAATATTGCTGATGGAGACAAAGAAAAACATCTGGATAGAGGAGTTACCAATCCTCTGAAATTTTTCTTTGCAGATATCAAATTTAGTCACAGTTACTGAATTCAGCTGATAGTACATGTATTAACTTGTACTACTATAAAATGTGAAATATATTATCATCTTTCCAGGTTTGATCGCTCACCAAATTTAAATCAGTGTTACTTAGTCTGGGAAATAAAAATGGTGATTTTTATAAAGTGTTAATCTTTAACAGCATTTCCTGAATAAAATTCTTGGATCTATTTTATTTTTTTAATAAAAGTAGTCATTAGAATCCTTTCTTCATGTGTTTCCTCATTAGCTAAATAAAAAAAAAATAATAATGGTTTCTTCTCCATGTCTCTTAACACTTCATGTGTTAGAGAGTGAAAAAAAGTTAATAGCAATTTTAGTTCTACCCTCATTATTGGTACATGGTAGTCATTTTCTACTTTTCAATGATTTTGAAAATGATCTTGTACAGTAGTGGCTTCCTATTATCTAGAAATGAACTAGAAATAGGTGTAATCTCATTATACCCACAACCATTCAGTAGAAATATAGGTAATATTCATTTGAATATGGGTGAGATAGTATAGTTGAATAGCTTCATTTTCTCTGCTATAAGATAATACAATTGTATTTATTCTTCAGATGACAAACTTATAAAACTGTACAATGACATTCAGAGTACCATTTAAGTAACACAAATTAGTTATACAATAAATCTCTAATTTAGCTAATGGAAATCTGAAATAGAGCTTGTAACCAAGCAAAGTACAAACACAGCAATTTTAGTTGACTTGACTTTATAATTACTAATATTCTTATTACTAACTTATCTAATGTATCATTCGCTCTTGAAAACTAAGGTTAGGCTTGAAACTTAGTGTTACAGAGAATAACTACATGTGCACAAAAAAAGATGTACAGATATGCTGAATATTATTCAGGCAAAGAAACCAAAGAATTTTAGCTGTTAGCTTTGTCTTTGCTCTAACTCTAATATATTTTAAATTATATCTGTTGTTACTAAGCCAGTATTTTCAATTGTTTCAGTTAACATAAACTGTTAACTAAAGACAGAAAATATCAATAAATAACCCTTTTTTAAAATGTCTTGCTAAATCAAGAAAATACACATATTGTGATATTGTACAAGATTAGCACTTCATCATATCCAAAATAAACATTTTTTAAAAGACAACCATTATTATAAAGTAATTAACATGTGAAAATATAGTGCTATTTTAAAACATTAATTTAAATAGTGTACATTTCTTACTATATTGAGCACCAATTAAGTTGGCAAAACTTGCCTATTGTTACAAGATCATGGTATCTATTTCTTGCATGTCTGTAAAATGCTAAACATTTTGATAAAAACTTTAATAATAGTATGCTAAAAATAGATTTATACCTTTATTAGTATGTGTTCCTTAAATTTCCATTCATAAAGCAATATCGAAGTAGGAGACATGTAGATGACTCTAGTTGGAACAGTACATGTGGTTGACACCCTGCTGTCCATAAATATATACAATTCTTTACCGTTCTCTCTCCGTATTTACACGTAATAACAAAACTGAGGTAAGAGGGTTTCACAACTTAGCCTAAATGGGATCTCATAAATTTTAAAATTATCATCTAATTTCGTATTAGTATGCCACTGCGGTAGGGATAATAGCACAAACGTAAACAAATAGCACATTCTGAGTATACTAATAAAATAAGAAATGAAATATTTTTGTCTTCAAACGAAAAAGCCCTCTTGTCTCAGTCATTTGCTAAATCCTGCCTCAATGATACGTTGCTACATCTGCATCCCCTTTCTTATTATCTGGACTATTATTATTTATCCTTGGTGACATTTGATAAAGTTATGTGTAAGTACGACATTCAAAAGGAATTGTTTCTACTGTTTCACAATCTCTGTTTAATAAATTTCATACTACTTTGAGAGGTTGGTGCTGACACAATGGGTTTGGCTGTGGTCTGCAGCTCTGGCTTTCCAAATGAGCACTGATTTTAATCCCTACTGCTTTGTTTTCAACCCAGCTTTCTGGTAATGCACTTCAGAAAGTCCACACCGCTATGTTCAGACTTGGCAGAATCTAACTACTTGCATTGTATTATACGATTTTGATAACAGAATCTGAAAATTAAATTGGATGCATCTTGAAACTGAAGAATTTAATTGCAAAGCAATGAAATTCTGGTTATTCTGCACAATGGAATGTATATTATTTCCTGTCTTTTCTTACTTTTCAATTCAATGTGATACTCTATTCAATATTGGAACATAAACTTGTTAAATTGCAGCTGTAATACAAATGTAAATATTAAGTAGAAGAAATATATAGTTTTACCTAGCAAGAAACGACGTGAAATAAGTCGCTAGGATATTATGATGAATAGTCAGGTAAAGAGGTATGTAGTTGCGTATGGCTGTATCCATAGGTGGAATTTCAAACCTGTGATATTGCAGGAACTGTTAATAGTCATACCTAAGTGCACTATTAGTAGAACCTCCTTATCATTTATTAAATACTAATATTGCAAAAGGCCCATTAAAATTATTATTTATGAAATTTTATTGCCCAGTATTCATCAATTACCTTTAATGTTCTTTTTCATGTTACTTTACCACACCAACCAAGATTCTGAAGAAATGTGATGTGAAAAAATTTATAGAAAGCATTTTTTTGAGATTATGAAAGAAAACATATTGAAGATTTAGTAAGATGGGCTCAGCAAGGTATCCTTGTGGCTAAAGTCCTCACCTTGATTTGCATGCCCCAGGATCCCAGAAGGTTGCCAATTTTAATCCTGATGGCCCAGCTTCCCATCCAGCCGCCTGTTGTGATCTGGCAGAACAGTTGAGGATGGCCCAAAACCTTGGTCCCTGAATCCCTGTGGGAGACCTGGAAGAGGCTCAGGGCTCTGGGCTCCGGGTTCCTGGCTTCATATCAGCGTAGCTCTGGCTGTTGCAGCCACTTGAGGAGTGAATTAGCAGATAGAAGTCTTCCTTTCTGTTTCTCCTCCTCTCTGTTTATCTGACTTTCCAATAAAAATTAAAAACTAAATCTTAAAAAGAAAAGACTTAGTAAGAGAAAATACTAGTTAAGGAACACACATTTAACACCGAATTCTAATATAGAATAAATACGAATTTGTCACTGCCAAAGAGGATGAATCATTAACACAAATAAACAAACACACACATACACACACATCATACTTGATAAGGTCCTTTATGATGGAGAAAAAATGAATATCAAACAGAAATATTCAAATCAACCCAATAATAGTTTTCACCAGAATGAAAATCATGAAACTAATTTATACTCTCATTAGAATGGAGAAATATTTTAAATGTTCTCAATTATCTAATGTTGGAAATAGTGACATACAACTAGAAATTTCATATTTGCCTATTGGAAATAAACAACGTGGACTAATTTTTTGGAAAGAGTTTGTTTTAATACCTGAAGTTAAAAATACTTACTTATTTCTTGACATACCAATTATTTTTACGTAACGTAATTAAACTTATCTACTGGTTCTTGAAGAAAATAATACAGAGTAGTCATGCTTTTCTAAACAGCTAAAAACAACACTATAGAACAATTCATATGTTATTTTTAAATAATGTATTATCCATTTTGGTACTACTGGTATTACCATTTCTAACATGGATTAATACAAATGGAATAAAAATGTTAAATGATGAGGCCAAATTACAGTTGCACTATATTAACCAATGAAGTTTAAAAACAGACATTACTAATATATAACAATGAGAGTCAGACTGTTATCTTTGGGATTGATAATGCCTGGAAGGAACAAGAATTTAGGTTCATCACTATTTGTTTTATCTTGGAGTTTCCTTTGAATTATGGTTAAATGGCATGTTTACTTTTAGAATCATCAAATTGCATATGTGAATAAATAAGTCTATACAATATTCTCTATTTTTAAAAAGGATGTTTTCTTAATGGTACGACTGCTGAAAGTTTAGTCACTTTTTGAAGGGTGAATCACCCGATTTTGACATTCATATAACATCTCAAATTATATCTCCAAGTGCAAGATCTTTCACCTAGCCATCTGTTAAATATCACAGCCTTGTAAATGAAAGATGACAAGGTCATCACCAGATGATTTCCTACTAGCTAACATTGCATACTGCTTCAGTTTTTTTTTTCCCCTTCATTTTATAATGTTTGTTTATTTTAAGGAAATCTTCCGGCTATTTGAGATAGCTAGAATTATACTGCTTAGAGGTGACTGCACGGCGCATGGTTTGACTCAGAATGCAATCATTCTTGACCTAATGAACATTTTGAAAAGCACAGATTGGTAGAAGTTTACTGCCTTTTAGGATGACCTTCAACAGGCAATAGATTCTGAGCTGGGCGCCTACTCTTTTATGCTAACGACTGGAAGTTAATTCTAAAATTGTGTATTTCCTTATAAAGTCTAAGCACACTCTTTTTGAGACAATTTCCTAGGTTTGTTTGTTGAATGAAATAAAATGAAATGACTTATTTTGATTATTTAAGATTCTTTTGTAAATGTGTGTGTACATTTGTGTGTGTACACATGTTTGTGTATGAGAGAATCATATATTAACTCTGCTTTTCAAGATGGCATTCTATTTAGTTCCCATAAAAATATACAAATTAGTCTCCGTGATTTAATATCATTTAATTACGAAAGTTGGCTACAAATTACTCTGAACATTCTTAATATATTTAATACACTTCATATCTGACTGGTAAAATGAACTCCAGAGAAAGGGTGAAACAATAATATCCATGAGTTTTGCCAATAAGACATTAAAATATCAAAATATACAATCATAGATGGTCAGATGTCAACAGAATGTAACTAGTCAAGTAGTTGGATAGCTTTGCAATTGTTTAATGGTGTGCGCCAAGAAATAATAATCTAGTAAGCAATGTAATGTTTGGTGTTTTCTAGGATGAGTGCTATAGTAGGCTGTTTTATTTAGTGTGAAATCACAAAGGTCTTATGCTCAGTTGCACATTATGTTTTATTCCCTTGAATCACAGTGTGAAATGAAGCAATCTACAAGTTCATCACCATTGTTAGACTTCTAATTTGTCAGGAACACCCTTGCTGTAAGTTTACTTCTTTAACAAAGAAGTATTGATTTTTATTGGAAAAACGGATTTACACAAAAGAGGAGATATGGAGAAAATCTCTTCCACCTGCTGATTCGCGCCCCAAGTGGCTGCCACTGCTGGAGCTGAGCCAATCGGAAACCCAAGACTGGAGGTTTTTCCAGGTCTTTGACAGAGATGCAGGGTCCCACGGCTTTAAGCCATCTTCAACTGTGTTCCAGGGCAACAAGCTGACGGGGCATGTGGGAAGTGAAGCATTCAAAGACATGTACCCATGTCCATATGAGACCCCCGCATGTTCAAGGAAAGGATTTAAGCCACTGAGCCATCACGCCAGGTCCAGAAGTTTACTTCCATTCTGTCATGACTTCGGCATTTGACTCTTTATTTATTTTAATTTTCCCTACTTCTTATATTTCTTCCCAAGGAATGAAAATATTATACATATTCTTAGATTACATGATAGCTATTTAACAAGAAAAATAAATCATAAAACAACACTTAGAATAAAGTTTAGACTGATATTATGGTGTATTGGGGTAAGCCCTCACATATGATATGAGCATATGATTTTAGAGTAACAGCGTGCTGATTGTTCCATTACAATCAGCACCCATCCGGGATCCGAGTGCTTACAAGGGGAAGACTTTAGCTGCTAGGCTACTGTGCCAAGCCTAAAATTAATTAATATATATTTATATATATATAAGCTTAGTCACTAATACAGTTCAAGCAAATGCTGTATCTATGTATGTATGAAATATTTACTTAAAATATTTATTATGAAAGTAAGACTTACAAAGACGAGGGAGAGATAGAGAAGGAGATCTTATATGTGCTGGTTTACTGCTCAGATGACCAGACAGAAGCCAGGGCCTTCATCCATGTCTCCCAAGTGGGTAATAGGCCCCCAAAGCCATGGGTCACCTTCCAACTGCCCTTCCTAGGCGGTTAACCTGGAGCTTCAGGCCACAAATCTGTGCCCAAGTGAGATGCCATTGCCTAAGGCAGAGGCTTTACTCAATACAGCACATCGCTGCCCAGACATTATAAAAAATATGTATGTGTCATATTGAAATCTATGACTATTCCAAAATCTAGTATTTCTTAGTATGAGTGTATACCTATAGGAAATCATGAAATCTTACACACTTACAAGCTTTTCCGTTCCCTTTTGATAAATGTGTTTTTTATTATTCAACATTATATCATTTTAAAGATACAGGGGTTCATCCACATAACTCCCTTTCCATGTCTCTCTGGCATTTTCCTGTGTTATCACAATGATATAGTCCCTTATTACAAGCTATTTATTTAACATTCTGATAAGCAAGTGTATCATGACATGCTAAGTATAAGGAAAATTAGATATGTACTATAGAATGTTTACACATATTATTGAGAGCGCTGCTTCGGTTCCAAAGTACAGACACACACTGCACTGTCCCTACTTCCTGCTATGCTAGTTCATACGTATGAGTATATATGTGTTTACACAATGTTTTATATTGCACAGTAGAGAATTCTTTAAAGTGTAGGGTGGAAATGCCCGTATGAGATGGAAGTATGTAATGTCTCAAGTAATTGCAGGACTCTTGTGAAGTAGAAATGAATCAGAGTTGAATGTGGGAGGAATGGCTCAGTTCTCTAATATGCAGTTAATGGTTTATAAGAATACTATCATTTGGGCCTGGCACAGTAGCCTAGCTGCTAAAGTTATCACCTTATCTCGCACATGCCAGGATCTCATGTGGAAGCTGGTTCTAATCCCAGCAGTCTCGCTTCCCATCCAGCTGTCTGCTTGTGTTCTGGGAAAGTAGAGGAGAGGGCCCAAAGCCTTGGGACTCTGCTCCCGAGTGAGAGACCTGGAAGAGGCTCTGGGCCCCTGGCTTCGGATCAGCACAGCTCCAGCCATTGTGGCATGTTGGGGAGTGACTCAATGAATGGAGATATTTTCTGTCTTTTCCCCTCTCTGTATACCTGACATTACAATAAAAATAACATAAATCTTAGAAAAAAGATTACTAGCATTTTATTTTACAAATATATGTGAACGATCTTCTAACAATGATTTTATTGACACCGATGACACATTCTACTCAATCATTAAAAATGTAGTTGAAATGATAATGGTTGTCGCTCTGAATGCACCGCTACCCGTGGTTCTTGTCGTGGAACTGACTTCCAGAGAATACAGACCTGAGTGCAATACTTAAAAATGGTTTTATCTATAAAAGCACAATTTTATGTTTGTTATATTGATAGACTTTGTAAAATACAACAGCAGAAGAAACATAAAAGGAACCCTCCTAATTTGGAAATTGATAAAACTATGGTAACTGTGAAATATACAACGTAAGAGCAAGAGAAAGAAAAGGACGTGGCCTTCTTGAGCAGAGTAGGTAGAGATTTAGAATAAGTATATGACCCGTTGTTTGTAAAATTCGTGTTTAAATAACAAAGCTCTTGTTTATACAAGGAAGTTTATAACTGAAAACCTTTAATAGGAGAGTGCTAGAATCCTCAGCTCATTGGGTTCTGAATATGATTATTATTTAATATTGCCTTATAGTTACTAATTAATGTTACATATATGATGCTTAGTGGTGTGAATAGATGAAGCACAAAATATAAAATCTCTTTTTAACATTTTTCATTCCTACAGAAATCTGACAGGAAGAAATACATACTATGAACTATAAATTATGACACTAAATAATCAACCTTTTATATTTAATTTAATAGTCTATGGAAACCTAATGAGACAAATATTAGTATGATACCTTCTTGAAGATGAGAAGGTTAAGTAATTTCCCTGAGGAAATACTCAATAATTAGAAATCTACAAGTCAAACAAAGGCAACATGAACTTGGGAACTTTTTTTAATATTCTCGATTTTTGCTGTCCTTAATACCATATTAACCTTGAAAAGCTTTAAATTTGTTAGGAAAAAGTTAAGAAAAAGTACAATCAAGAGAAGATGAATTTATAAATAAACTTTACACAGCAACGTCTTTTACAATGATCTCAATTTTGTCCATAAATTATGTCTTCTCAATAAAGATGGTATTACACAGGCCAGCGTCTTGACACATAAGGCCAGTCCTCTCATACAGCTAGCTTCCCATATGGGGACTGGTTCATGTCTTGACTGCTCCACTTCTTATCTTGCTTACTGCTGATAGCTTGGGAAATCAGCAGAGGATGCCCAGTTCCTTTGGCACCTGCACCCACATGAAAGACCCAGAAACTCCTGGAGCCCAGCTTCAGACAGGCCCAGTTCTGGCAGTTGTAGCCATTTGGGCTGGTAAAACAGTGGGTAGAAAATCTTTCTCTCTCCTATTTTATTCAATATTTCTCTCAATCAAAATAATAAATAAATATTTTTAAATGCAGTATTATAAAAACAATGCTATAGTTGGTATTTTAAAGGCTAGAAGAAAAGAAATGAATTGATGATAAATGAGTAATAAATACTGCCAAGTTGGATATATGTTTACTCTAATTTGGACATTACAAGAAATACATGTGTGTAAAAACATCAAAAGACATGCCAAAAATATTTACAGTTTGTGTATTGCTTTTTGCATTGACTCCATTAGGAGAATAACTATTACGGAGGCTTGAAATGGAAGTTGACATATGTCTTAACCTTGAACTTTTCTAGAAGAGAGCAGTTCACTTAATTTTTAAGATTGCTAGAGTGCTATAGTGCATTGGCTTCTGAGCAACACTATGGTGTAACGTTGCTGATAAATCTTCTCTCAAATGTAGGACAAGCTAATTTGATTTGTAGTTATATGCAAATATGAAGGAACCTTTATGGTATTCAGGTAAAACTCTATCTTGACATTTTGTCACAACAAACTGTGAAACTATCTGCTGTTTACAAGATATTCAACACATGTGCATTTAAATAAATGAAAAAAAAATTCCAAGAGCAATGGATGGTTGAGTGTTAAAGTGCAAAACAAATGCATTGATCTCTGCGTACATACATTTTCCTGTTGAGATGATTAATGGATTTTTTTTGTTTTTACAAAATTTTGGTTTATAACAGGAACAACTACAGGTTAACCACCTAAAGATTTACCAAAGAATCACAGATTGGGTGATGAGCAACAATATGAGTATACAGTAAGAGGGTGGCAGTGAGGAATAATTTGCCATGTAGAAAACTGAAGTGCGAAGTTTTATATATAAACAAAAATTCATAATGCTTTTGTGATATGATGGTCGATGCAGGAGGAAAGCAATCACTTATTCCTTTGTACAGAGTCAAAAACATTATACACCTGCTATTTTCTATGAACAGAATACCTTTCTTTAAAAGAATCCTGGATTTTGGAAACCTGCAATTTATGTTCTCTAGGTTCACTGTTAAGATCAAAGGAAAATATGTTTATACACAATAAATAATAGTTTAATGGGGGCTCAGACATTAATCAGCGTATTGAATCAGCCTGGAGTACATCATTAAACTCACAGGGGCACAGCTTGATATTTTAGATGTTCATGAGAAACATGGAAATGTTCCACATGTGTTGCAAATTGCATGGAAAATTTGCTGAAAGCAATTCACAGTTGTATCATCAATGATGCATTTTCAAAGACAATCATATCTTTTTAAAACAGTTTTCAATAGTTGTAAGAAATTTGATTTCTACGTGAAATGAGAGATGAGAGCTTAATGTCCAGTCTGCTACCTGACATGGCTCATTGCAAACAGTGTCCCTCCAATAACAAGTATTTGAAGATAATACTACTTTCAATTACGTTTGTACCAGTTTTTCAAAAGAAATAGTTCCACTCAGTTGTTAAAGCTCAATTAAATGGTCAGATCTCGACTTACTAGTAAACAGAACTATTAAGAATTTATTCTGGGGCCCGGCACGATGGCCTAGTGGCTGAAGTCCTCACCTTGATCACACCAGGATTCCATGTGGGCACTGGTTCTAATCCTGGGAATTCCACTTCCCACCCAGCTCCTTGCTTGTGGCTGGTAAAGCAGTCAGGGACAGCCCAAAGCTTTGGGACCCTGAACCCGTATAGGAGACTCAGAAGATTCTTGGCTCCTGGCTTCAGATTGGTGCAGCACTGGCCATTGCGGTCACTTGGGAAGTGAATCATTTGTGTCTCATCTCCTCTCTGTATATCTGATTTTGCAATAAAAATAAAATAAATCATTTTTTAGAAGATTTTATTCTGGCATATGAATAAAGATTTATGAAATACAAAAGAATGGCAAAAAAACAAGTTTGGGGATCTGTGCAATAAAGTAAGATATTAATAAAATGAAAGGATGACTTACAAGCCATCAGCCCCTTCTCCTTGATATGAAACAATCTTTGTCTAATATGACATCCACATTAGTGAGACACCAATGTTCAACCTTTATTTTTTCAATTTTCTACTATTTGAGAGGGTTATAGAGACAATGAGGAAGAAAAAAATAAAGGAAGAGCTCTCATCACTAAATGCGTGCATATCTGTTAGGTAAGCTTGAAACAGTCCAAGTTTCCCATGTGGGTGACGTGAACTGAACTGTGTAAACCATCGTTGTTTCCTCTAATGACCTGCATGAATGGGAATATGGAATCAGGAACTGGTTCTGGGAATAAACCCAGGGACTCCAATGTGGGTATCTTAACTGGCTTTTAATTATCAAGTCAGATATCCACTTACTCATTTGTACAATGCGGCCTCTGTATAATTGACTGTCTTTGAGAATTCAGTCATTCTTGTCATGATGTGCTCATTTTGTGATGTCTGCGACTTGGTAAAATCCGAAGTGAATGCTTGTCACATCGGCAGAGATTCTGTTCACCTTTCTAAGGAAAATGGCAACATCAGTCATGACCATGATCTTTTGTAAGATTTTCATGTTATTCCCCTGGAACTTGCAGCCATGAGTGTATGCCTGGGTCAACCAAGGAACTCTTGATCATCTGAAATCTTAAAACAAATAAAATTCTTTTGCATTAGATTTTAAATATAGGTTTTAAAAATCCTAGTTGGTAGTAATTTTCTCTTTATTTGCAATGAAAATACTTAGTTACTGTACTCATATAATGGGGTAAGGTAACTTTTTTCTCCACATCCACACCTATAGGTGGCATTGGTATATTTTTGAATGTAGGCCAGTCTCATGGAGTTATGCAGAACCTCCATGTTGTTTTTATTTGTATCTCCCTATTATCTAGGAGCATTCTTAATACATATATATTTGCCATTTTTATTTATTCTTTCAAAGAATGCTAGTCCACAATTCCGACTGTAATCTTGGGCTTCCAAATTTCTAGCATTAAAAATCAAGTAAAATCATATATGAAATTTTTGAAATGGAAGTATTGCATACCTTATTTCTAATTGTGTCTTTTTAGATTCTGTTTTTTTCTGCCAAGATTCTGGAATTACCTGCTAAGAATACTGGAGCAGAATGCCAATGACAAAGTTCCTTCAGCAGTTGAGATTTACGTTCCCATACTCCGGGTGCTGCCTTGGTAAATTCTTACCTTTCTTCCTCGCTTAGACATGACCACCTTCGCACTACCACCTCACCTAAACTTTCTTTTGTGCACATGAATTTGCAAAGTCTATTTTTATAATACAAATATCACTTCTTTTTGAATAAGGCCTGATCATTATGACTACATTACCTGTAATTAGATAGGTACTCAAAACCTCTCTCTCCAAAGAGTCACACTTGGAGTTTTGGCTTTCCTAGACTGAATCTGAGAAGGATAGAATTCAGTCTATGCAGATATGTTTTATTTTATTAGATTATGACATTTGCACAGTTCTAAAATCTTAAAGAAAACAGAAGAATATGATTCTCAATGCAGAGATTGTCATTTAAATTACATGTCATTATTCCCTGCCATTAAGTTCTGCAATGCATAAAAGAAAGATCATATCCAAAGACCTTATCTAAAGAAATTAAGCTGACTTTTATACTCACCCTAATAAAAACATGTGAATTGTTCAAAATAACATTTATTTTTTAATGATATTGAGGTAACTTGCACCATTAAAATTGAAAGCATAGAATTACTCTAACTTTTGAATTAAATGCGTAAGCACACACACACAAACACACACATACACGTAAACCTTAATTCTTACTTAACATTTTGTAAAACAAATATCTGTAATTTTGCACATATGATAGGATGCACTCAAAACAAGACATGTTCCTTCAAAGTTAGATGATTATTTAAGAGTATAATATAGGAAAAAGGTGTTGTTTAAGTTTTATTGATGTAAATGAATATGTAATCTAGGCAAACACGCATGCTAAACTGACCATGTAAGAGAGTATCAGTTTGCCAATTAAGTGCAACAAATTGTATGTAACAATCAACACTACAATGACATACTCATTAAAGAAATGAATGCATCACATTACCAAAGTAAAATATTTACTTAAGTATTAAATGAATCACAAGGTGCTAATGTGATAAGTCTACTGGCTAACCCTCCACTTGTGGGGGCCAGCATCCTGTATGGGTACTGGTTGGTATGCTGGCTACTCCACTCTCCGTACAGCTTTCTGCCTGTGGCATGGGAGGGCAGTGGGGAATGGCTGAAATCCCTTGGATCCTGCACTCATGTGGAAACCACTAACCAGCTCCCGGTTCCTGGCTTTAGATGGGTTTAGCACCAGCCAATGAAGTGATTTAGGGAGTGATCAGCAGATGGCAAATCTTCCTCGCTTTGCTTCTTCTTTCTGAAAAGGTTTCTAATAAAAACAAATACATTTTAAAATAGATAGATTGATTGATAGATAGATCACAGAACTTTAACTGCATTTAGAACATAAAGTTTGCTACCAAGGAAACACCAGAGGAATCAAGAAAAGCAGTCACATTTACAGAGTGGCAGGTGCTTGAGTAGAAGTCTCCATATTTATCTCCTTCTGATTTTGCTAAAAATACCTCTCAAAATAAGTGTGTGAGCATGTATTTGTGTGTTTTGTATATACGTGTGTGCTTATGTAAGGCAAGTGAGACAAGGATGATAAGTTTGAAAAGCCTGAGTTAAAGTATTGTTGATAGGTTACCACAATGCAGGGGAAATCCTTGTTTTTTTTCCCTTCACTTGCTATTCATATCAGAAAAGAAAGGGGAATATAAAAATGCTAAGATAATTGGCAAAGAGTAAAGCAACTCAGAGATTAGGGTAATTGGATGAACAACACTTAACAATTTTGATCAGCAATTGTAGTTGGACCAATGACCTCACCTTTGATTTCTGACAAATAGTAAATGCCCAGGAGGAATTAAGAAGAGTTGCACAAGGTCAGTACATCCCATCTATGTTCTATGATACAATATAACCTCCTTCCCCTGCCTTTTCCTTTCCCGAAGTTTTATAAAATCCACAGAGCAGAAGGAGAGACACTGCAAAGGGCAAGAATAATTTGAACATAATGACTTGGAAACTGAAATTAAACTGTAAGTGACAACATGGAATGATTGATTATAAAAGTAGGAAATTACTGCAAATGGGAAAATTATATATTATCTGTGATCTAGGAGAAGTGAGGACTTGTGACATAAAATGAGGTACAAATATTTATACATTTACATATTTGTATATTTCAGTATTTTTATTTCAAACGCAGGATGACAGAGAAAGATGGATAGATTGGGAGAACTTCAGCTGTTTCCATCACCAAAGGTCCATGATGGCAGGGACTGGACCAGACTGAATCCAGGAGCCAAAGCCGACATGCTAGAGTCCCATGTGTATGGTAGGGACCGTCTTCTGCTGCTTTCACAAACACATTAATAGGGAGCTGGATCAAAAACAATACAGTTGCTACTCAAATCAATACACAGATATGGGATGTCTGTCCCGTAATACTGGCCCGTGTATCTCATCTTGGAATTGAAAATATTAATCTGCTTTGTGTTTTTCTCATTTTTCAGAAATCTGTTTTTGTGGGAGTTGGTGCTGATCAATGCTTTAATACCCACACAGTGATTGTTAAGTGACCTTAAGTAATTACAGGAAAGCTATGAACTAATAAATTAGAGGCATGATTCTGAAAATATGAAACTAATTTTAAATAGACTTGTAATAAAGTGAGGTTGCCAAGGGAACAAATATATTAAAAGGGTAGTTTGTCATCAGACTCTAAAAAAGCACTAACTCTTAATAACATAGTTGATAGATCTGCAAGTGGACAGAAAGTCAACTAGGAATAATATCTATTATATTTAATACTGAAAAGTAATGAAAATAAGGCATATAATTGTTAATCAACATGCTAACACCAACTGTAAAGAGAACAAATATTCTGGTATATGTTAGGTAAATTAACAGACAGATAAATTAACATTAAAATATGTATTTTACCCACAATAGAATTATGTTTTTTATAAATTGTATGCTCCTGGTGGGTTAGCTAAATAGCAGAGTTGGGGTAGGTGCTATGGTACAATAGGGTAACCAACAATGTGGGATACTGACATCCCGTATCAGAGTATCACTCTGAGTACGTTAGTACTCTTCATCTAGCTCCTACTAATGTACCTGGAATCAGTAGATGCTGATGCAAGTGCTAGGGTGCTGCCATCCATGTGCGAGACTCTGTTGGAGTTCCTGGTTTACAGTTTCAGCCTGGCACAGCCCTTGCTATTTCAGTTATTAAAGGAAACAACTCAGAATGAAAACTCTCTGTGTATACCTGTAAAATGTCTGTCTCCATCGCTGCCACTCTTCATTTTCAAGTAAACTCATAATTTATTTTAAACTACTGTAGGGCATGATGCAATAGTCTAGTGGCTGAAGTCCTTGCCTTGATTGTGCCAGGTTCCCATATGAGCGCAGGTTTTAATCCCGGTAGCCCCACTTCCAGTCCAGCTCCCTGCTTGTGGCCTGGGAAAGCAGTGGAGGACGGCCCAAAGCTTTGGCACCCTACACCTGCCTTTGTGGCCCATTTGGGGAGTGAACCATCAGACAGAAGATCTTTCTCTTTGTCTCTCCTCCTTTCATATACTTGTCTTTCCAAACTGAATAAATAAATATTTTTTTTTTATTGTTGCTTACATTGTATTATGTAGTACAGTTTTATAGGCGCTGGGGATTCCCCCTACCCCTCCCATACCCCTCCCCCCATGGTGGATTCCTCCACCTTGTTGCATAACCATAGTTCAAGTTCAGTTGAGATTCATTGCTTGCAAACACATGCCTAGCATAAAGTTCAGCGTCTTATTGTCCAGATAAGTTCAGTGGCCTCTTGGGGAGACCTTCTATGGTCTGAAGATAGGTCTAACAGAGTAAAGATCTGGTCAGTTAAAAGCCCCAACAAGGCCTCAGTATCAATATACAACATTATGGAATTAATTGACATAGTATTGGGTAAACAATATGTTAAAAATAATGCAAGTTCCATTCTTCGAAACTTCTGGGTTGAGACAGTATCAATGACAGGTTCAAAAAATAACAACCAACCAAACAAAAAATTACAGGTTAAATCAAGGCAAACATGTGGTATCTAATCTTTTGGGATTCGCTCATTTCCCTTAGCATTATAGTTTCCAGTTGTGCCCATTTAGCCACAAAGAACTGCATTTTTTAAAAGAATATTTTTTAAAAAGTATAAAAAAGAAACTATTTGATTTTGTGAAAATCTTGCAAGAACCAATGGAAAAGTTTGAGAAAATAAAGAACAAATACTAGGATTAGAATGTTGCAGATACAAGGGTGTCAAAAACACATGTGAATATAGATACAATCTATCCATTTAGAATTAAAAATATAAGTTAATCACATGAGGTTGAAATTATTGACCTGTACACCTGTACAGGTCAATAACAAAGAACAATGTTATCAGAGATTTTTGGTGCAAACATCTTTTCAGATGAAGGCAAAGAATGTGGTGACAGTTACCTTTGCTATTTTGGTAATCATTGATATTTTACTTTCTTGTATTATTTTTAGTCACACAGCATAATCCCCCAAATGTGCAAAAATAAGCAATTAATGAAATAACAATTGTTAAAACAAAAATTTTAGAAAGGAAAATAGCATAAAATCTTTAAAATTATGGTTAGATTTCTAGAAAACTTATTCACTGAATGTCAGGAGCCTAGGTTTTTGGTTATTTTAGGTTTATATGAAACCCATTTGTGGTTTTACCTCACTTTCCCCAAAACAGAGATAACAAGTGGATTTAAGCAAAGAAATGTGGTTGCTGGCTTGACCAAGGGGAGGATTTGTACCTGACTGATTTGACAAACTAACAGAATCAAGATGAATCAAAGTGTCACTGAAGGTACTGACTGTGAAAGCTGGTGAAGACTCATACAGAGGGTTCATTGATGCTAAGTAGTCAGATCAATGAAGGAAAGTCGAAAGAGATTTGGTTGTAGCCATAATGAATGATGTTAAGTAGTGAGGAAAGGAGAGGTAATCAAAAATGAAAATACTTTGAAAACTGGGATTTCAATGGAGTAATTATTAACACTAATGAAGATAAATTCCATGGTTCACAGAGAAAAAGGAAAGCTAGAGGTGAAATGAAAGGGAAAATTATTAGAAATATGTTGACCAGGCAGGTGACAATTCTGATTCCAAAAATGTTGAAATCTTTTTTGGTAAACAAAATTAAATTGATGGAAGAAAATTAGAACTAATTTCTAAATTTTCTAGCAATGTTGGGGGAGTATGTATGATAAAAATTATTGAGATGTGAACAAATATACACGTGTATGGCAATGACCAGTAGAGCCTGATTTGTTGATTATTATTCTGTTCCAGAAAATGAAGAAATAACTTTGGAAAAGTAGCACAAGACCACAACTGAAGTACTCTGGATATTAATTGAGAGAATATCATGACAGTAGAAAATATTACTTGTAGTAAGGCAAGAGTTTACATTCCATAAATAAAGACATTTGGACAAATTGAAATTAAAATGGATTTTCTAAATTTTGAGTCAAATTCAAAGAACTCGTTGGAGAGTAGTTTGAGAGATATGAGATTTTAATGATGTTACATAATTACACTTATAAGTACAGTTATTGTGACCTAATTCTGTGAGTGAATTACACTAGCATGCAATTCGGTATGATTTATTCAGTGAAATATGAATACGCAAAAATATGATAATTTTCTTTAGGACTTGTACTCTGTAATAAAAAAATCAAAGATCAGCAACAAAAGAAAAGCTCTGCTGTTTCTTCTAAAAATTAATCTTCACTGACTCAATTACAAGGAACATTTTGCTATGTATGTATAGATTAGTAATCAAGAGTTCTGAACAGATATGAAATCTCCCCCAATGAATATAAGCGCAGAATATACGCATGGTCAATTTTCAAGAAATTTGTGAGCAGAATATTAGTGTAAGGCATAAAAACCAAGTTGGACAACATTTCATCTCTAAGTATGAAAATCTTTATTGTTTCTCAGCATGAAAAGGAGGAAACATACAAGTACCATCTGCTGCTGTGCATCAGTGGAATCTGTTGAGTATTTTGTCTACTAAAAATAATGCTAATTGATTCTACTACCCTGAGCATGAGAACATTTCATTACAGCAATATAGTTGGTTAGAAATACTGCTTGACAAAAAGAATCTACATTAAATTTTCAGCATGAGTAATGGAAATAGGGCAGAGAAATCATTATAATACAGAGTCAAATCTTTCATGAATAATTATCTACATCTAGTTTGAATAAAAGGAATCATGAATGAATATTTGAGCTAGCCAAATGAATTAATATTGCTGTACCAGAAATTATCTTCTAATTTTACTGAAATGTTCTAGATATGGAAACACTGATGATTCTTTGGTTGATGAGGCCTTATTTGTTTAGAAATGAGCAATGGCACCCCTCCAGGGTCACAAAGAAGTTTTTGTCAGCAACAGCCTCGAGGCCACAGTTTGAAACCAGTGAATATTTATATTAGTAGCAATTGCACCAGAGTGTAATTATCTTATCACAGAGGAAAAGGTTAAAAAGAAGTTTCTCCATTGGACTCCCACTGTGTGGATAATTAAGTATCTCCATGGCTTCTTTCATTACTGCATTCAATAATAGTTAAATACTAGGGAATCTAGCAATAATCAGACAGGATTTGATGAGATACAGAGAAAAACAAGAACAAACAATTTTTGTCTCTAGTGTTACTTTCTAAATGTCTTCATATTGTAGACAATGGTAAACTTTTACAGCATTCTCCAGTCACCTGTTTTTGTCCAATGAACAATATCATTGACTGACAGTATGGCATCCTGTCACATTCAAGAAAATAAAATGGGATACCAAAAAACTGTAATGTTTTAAATTATGTTGAAAGTTATTCTGGAATATGATTCTTATAAGTTATTTCTGACATATTCAGGTGACACTTAGAAAATCATTTTGTTAGGATGAGATAATGGACACTTCTGCATTAATTCACCTCTTAAACGCAATGAATATCCTTCAGGTATGTTTGCATAAGCCCTGTCTTCCAAGTTACTAAAATAAAGTTGACTTAACAAAATATTGATATAGGTTATTCAGTATCACCTAAGAAGCAATGACAGCTATTAAATTAAATTTGACTAAAATCAGTTTAATGAAATTGAAATTCCAACAGCACTTTTGTATTACATGGACACACATAAATTGATGACTCAATTTATGCCTTACAATAGAGTCGATATAAATCATGTCACTTTCAGACTACTGTTTCTGGAATCTAAAAGCAGGAGTAGGCACAAGTAAAGATGTCCATGCTTCTACATTGAAAAGTTACCAAAAGCTCCTGAAATCACACCTCCATGATGTAATAGCAGGATTTAGTCTTTCCTCTCTCTCTCAGCACAAGGTGTCCTTTTATGTTCTCTATCAAAAGGAATTCACTGACTTCGGGGAATGTGATTCAGATGGTCTAGCAGGTTGTAATTACCAGACTCAAGGAGTCACTTTCTTCTCCAATAGAGAAGAAGCGTGCTGGCTGTTGGTGTCATACAGAGATTTGTGTAGTGGGACTCCAAGTCTAGCCAGAATGTAATTTCTCCCTTCACAGTGATTCACGACCAAGACAAATTGGAGCCTCCTGGCCCTCCAAATTTCCTCAAGAGCATAGTATTGCTGACCAATTAAAGGAAGAACTCCGCCGAATATCCAGGAACTTAGACCCAAGCATCTCTCAGGCCAAAATTTAATCTGTAAGAGCCTTCACTGTTATCTCTTTGGAGAGCCCAGAGATGAAGCAATAGCAGCCCGATTCTGCCCTGAACATTGTAACAAATCCCTACTTTTTTTTTTCTGAAAATAGGTAAATTTTATTTTGCATTAAAACATCTTTTGAGCATAACCCACCAGGGATTTACATTTCTTTTTTAAATATTTTTATTTTGAATTTTGAATGATGTGGTACATTTTTGTATAGGCTGGCATTCCCCCCAAACTCCCACCCCCATCAGATTTTTCCCATTTTGTTACAATGGTGTAGTCCTTTATAAGGAATCATAATTCAATCAGTCTCTTGTTTAAGGGTAGCCCGACATTGTCGGTACAGACAATGTCAGACAGTCTTGCATCCCATTGTCTACACACGTCCAACAGTTTCATTAGTGGTTGACTTTCTGGGTACCTGGTGACAGGCATCAGTTTGTGACGGTCCTACAGCAACTCCACCAACTAGTTTGGGATATTGCTTGGCAAGATCAATTGTTTGACTGTATCAAGCAGGCACAGGAAACATTTTTAAAAGTGTAATTGTTCTGCTGCAAAAAATGAAGATAGCATACTAGCGATTGGAAGGAATTCCCATCAAACCTCGTTTTTGTGACTCAATCTGTCCTAGAATAAACTCTAAAATTTGTGGTTTCTACTGCATCATTTCATTTTAAAGAATGCGATTTCACATAGCAACAGTTTCCACGCATATGTGTAAAAACAGTATTTTGCACAATATTTATTGATCTCCAGAATTTTCCATGCAGGGTTACTGATTTGGCAGTGAATGACAGAAATGAACAGCTCTGCTTGTGGCCTCTGATAGTTTAGGAGGAGGGGCCAAAAGCACAAGCAAACAAATAAACTTGATAAGGAGAAATAATGCATTGGATGTGGAAGAGCGATAAGAGCAGAGTAAGGAACAGGAATACCATGGAATTTTTAATAGGAACATGATTTCACAATACTGTGATGAGTTAGATTAAATGATCATGATAATTTATGAGGTCAAGGAAATGACCTTGGAAAGTAAACTCCTAAAGATAAGTGTTTGTAAGGTTTGATGTTGGTAAGCTGCAGCTTGTGACCCGCCATCTTACATTGGAGTGGTACTTGGAGTCCCAAATGTTTCACCACTGATCCAGACTCATTATTGTTGCTGGGAAAGCTTTACATGATGAGTCAAGTGTTTGCGAATCAGCCATCCACCTTGCAATGACACGGTTTCTGATGCCTGAACTTGATGTGTCCCAGACACAGTTACTGCAGACATTTGAGGATCTCTTCCTTCTCCTCTTTCTTCTTGTTCTTTTCTCTCACTCTTTCTCCTCCTCTTCTTCCTCCTGCTCTCTCTCTCTCAGCTCTTTCAAATAAATAAATATTTAAAAAATAATAATTGCTGCAAGTGATGGAAGGTGTTGGCAGGAATGTATAAGCATGTTTTTTGTTTGTAGAAAATGAAATTTGAAGATAAATTTGTTTTGATGAGGTATTTCCAAATACTTAGTTTTTTATTGTATGCATTTCCATAACTCCTTGGTGTTCCCTCACACATTAACACATTTATTATAGAAAATAGCAGGAAGTTCATTTACAACATCAAACTAGAAATACCATGTGGTTAAAAAAAATCACATAGAGAGGAAGTAAAATGTCAAAGAAATACATGCAATTCCAATAGCCAAAATAGAGCACATGATAAATATACAAATGAACGATACCCTGCCTTTCAAATCATTCTTTTTTCCATTTTAAGAATATAGGTTGACCTGGAGGTTACGATTAAAAATTCAGACACAGGAAGACATACTTTTTATATCAGAGTGGCTGGGTGCAAGTCCCAGTTCCATAACCAACCCCCATCTCCTGCTACTGGGCACTCTTGGAACAGCAGGTCCTGCGACTCATAGCCCAGCAACCGTGTGGGAGACTCACGTGGGAGACTCAGCAAGACTCCCCACCTCGCAACATCTGCCATCCCCTATCCCAACTGCTTCAGGAAGCTGGTTTAACCAATAGATAAATCAATCTCTCTCTCTTTTTCTCTCTCACTCTCTCTCTTTTTTCATAAAATAATCTGATATTCTTCCTAAAACATTCCTGTTATTACCTTTCTCTGAATTTTTACCTTAACGAATTAAAAATCAAATGAGTACTCACCAAATAAAATCAAAACCTTGTCTGAAATTTATCACATTTAAACCCTTTCTTGTGCAACAGATTAAACATTATCCTTCTTCATTTAACAATGCAAACTGCCATTAAATTAGTTTAACTTTCATACTATCACATCATCATATTGTTTTAAATTTTAACTGTTTACACTTTTTCGTGTACTTTCTTGAATATATATATATATTTTGAAGAGTACTTAAATTTCTGGAATTTTATGAAAACACGTAACACTGGATTCTACCATATTTTTTGAGCATTGTGTATTTTTATCACGTGGCCTAACTTGAAATATTGTACCAAGATTGTATTATATACTGCAATACCTCATTAGTGGGGAAGGATTTTTTTTTCCTAAGAAAAACTGGAAAAGAAGTTAACATTAAGAGGTAATGTAAAATCAGATCTTATTCATTGATTACACTATATAGAACTCTCAATTTACTTTTTAAAAAGCATAGTGAAGGTTTTGACTATTTATGAGATTCAGCCAAGCAGTGGTAATTAACATGGAGGTGTTATTCACTTTTGTCCTAATACAGGTTTCCTTTTAACCTCTCTAAGAGGTCCTGCTATTTTTTGCTTCATTGCTTTGCTTTATTGAACATTATACGACATGGCAAGCAATTAAGTATGGTTGTGTAGGAAATTAAATCAGAAAAAGTGCACTAATAGTCAAGTTTAAATGCTTAAAAGCAACAAAATTGAAGTTAGGCTTGCAGTTCTATATTTATCTTACTGTGTCCTGGTATTATAGAGTATAAAATGTTTTAAGTCATTCACACTTGAAAGAGTATAAAAACTCTTCTCTATGGTGGACTTAGTTGATGATAGAACTTAAAATACTGTCGTAAGAGGATTGCACTGAATATGTTATTTTTAAATAACATGCAATAGTTAATTTTTGCTTTCTGTCCCCTTCTAGGAAGTCCATTCAACCAACTCCAAGTAGTAAACAAAACTGCTTACACATAGCTACATCAAAGTCACAATATTGAAAATAAAGATGAAAGAAGAAATTTTGGAATCAACATAAGACAAATGACTTGTTTTATGTCAGTAGATTACAATACAATTACCAAGTGAATTATCAGGAATAGCATTTGATACCAGAGGGAAAATTGAGAACTTCTACATTGTTTTGGAAGAACAAATGATCAAACAAAATGGTCAAATAAAATGTTTGTCCATCAGCAGTTATATGTAAAGCAAAGATTTGTTTCAAATATTAAATCAAAATAAAAACCATCCCAGGTAATGAAAACTGAGAGGATTCACTGCGAAACTTCTGAGAAGTATAAAGTTTCTTTGGCTAGAGCAACTAATACCAGATAATCATTTAAGTCTACAGGAGAACACAACGCACACACACAAAATAGGTGTCGTGGCTCCGTAGGTTAAGGTGCTATCTAAGGTGACTGCAAGTAATGGCATGGCGTATACAGTCCCGACATCTCTTTTAATTCAGTTTCCTCTAAGGTGCTTGGGAGGTAACAATTGATGGATGGGGTTTTTCAGTTTCTTCCATCCGCATGGGGGATCAGGATGGAAATCTTGCCTTTGGATGTTCACTGGCCTTAAGTACTCATAGACTGTCAGGCATGAACAATCTCCATCGTCTGAGTTTTCACAATAGCAGTGTCAAAGAAACACACAAACAGAGCCAGTACAAGAAAAACCAGGATTACTTCTCTGTACATTTCTGAGCAGTAGTAATGCTGGGAGCTCTATTCCACAGGGCTGCACTCAGCAAGCAAGTTTAAGAGCAGTAACAGCTTTAAAAAAATAAAGTGACAAGTAAACAGTATTTTTCAAGTTCTGATCATGTCCCTCAGCCAGCCAGCTCCCAACAGAATTAGTCTTTGTGTAAAAATTGGGTTTTAGTGGAAGCTTCAAAAAACATTTTTTAAAGTTATAGTACTTAATGGTGAACAAAGGAAGTCACAGAACTCTTAAGCATTTAATAATTCTAGCATGTAGAATTAGTTAGGATTTGGTGACATAAAATGTGATAAGAGCATCTGAAAACATTCAACTCACAGAATATAAAATATTACGATATTGATGAAATGTCACCTGAGGCTGAAGAATTTGTGTAATAAACTGCAAAAAGCATCTTCTGACTCCAGTCTGTTGAGTCAACATGTTTCACCCATAAATGACATGCTGTAGAGTTGTTCAATTTATAAATGATGAAATTCCATACAACTTCCTCTAACACAAATAACTGCCCAAAAGAAGCAGGAGGCGTCAATGATTTGTACTGCTACCTGGATACCAAAATACGTGCTGGAATTATTTTGTTTGTTTTGGTTTGTTTTGGTTTTTGCATCTGGAGTGATGCTTGCCATCTTCAGAGACTAATTCCTTAATAGGAAGAAAAACCCTGGTTTCATACACTGCTTCTTTCTACTGAGATAGTAGTGTCAAAATTTTTTGCAGTTGAAAGTAAATAGTACTGGGCAATGTCAAGATGCAGTTAACTTTAATTTTAAAAGGTTTTATTCCACAAAAAGATTTTTTTTTTGAAAACTCTACAAGAAAGTGGAGAGAGAATCTTAGTCTATACCTAGACGTTAGTGGCTCATAAAAGGAAGAGCTCTTACCAAGTTCTTGGGGTGTTTGTCTTGAAAGGTAAATGGTAGGTGTTTTAAAGAAAATGACAAGCTGTATTTTTCAAAGTCCTTTGAAGAGGAAGAATAACTGGAGAAACTAGCCCACTTAGCAAGATATTTTAAATCACTTGAACTATTATGCCTTTGAGACTCCAGAAAAAAAAAATGTTGTATTTCAAGTGACAAAATTCTTCAATCTATAAGAAATGAGCTTTTGGGAAAATTATCTTGAAGAGTCAAATGTTTATGTTTCCACTGATACACAAGTTTGAGAGATTGCAAATTGAGATCAGTAAGTATTAAATCATATTGAGAACTACCTGGAGGGCCTAAGAACATGATACAACAGTGTGTTCCTTCTCTTAGTGCCATTTGTGACTAAGTAAAATACCCTATCTCTGATTTACTACTTGGTTGGACAACCTGCCAAAGGGAGAAGAAAAAAGTGTTTGCAGGATGCAGAGCTGCAACCCACTTAACATCACTCATTGAAAAATTAGGGATTTCTGGAAAAGAAGAGAATGATTTTAAAAAATGAAGAAGAAAGAAGAACAAGAAAGAATAAGAGCAGGAGAAGAGGAAAAAGAAGAAGCATGAGCAGAAGATGAAAAAGAGAAATGAAACAGTGCTGTTGTTTTCAACTTCTTTACTATGATACTTTAATTATTTTTTAATTTTTTTTAATGATACAGTTCCATAGACTCAGGGATTTTCCCCTTCAAATCTCCTCATTTGACCACACTCTGCATTCTATTTCCTTCTATTATTGTAATAATATAGTGCTTCAGCAACACTAACGACTCCATTATTCTGTTTGGGTGTACAATAACATTGTACATACACACAATGGTAGAGAATGCTTGTAAACAGTATTCCCGTTATAAACTGAGACCCAGAATCATGTATTATGCACCAAAAATAAACATACGCTTTCCAGGAAATGTAAATTTCATTCTTAAATGTTGTTTTCAAAATAATACATCTTCAGGTACCTAGTTTTCAAAAAATATCAAGTATCCAACTCCTTCAATTTTTTATCACACAGATTTATAGTTTACTATGAAATGGCATGCCAAAAGTCATAAATAGATAACATTTTGTTATTGCTGTTTTCAAACACGTATTTATCTATTTGAATGCCAGTTACATACATACACACCCACACTTACACAATGAGAGCAATGGAGAAAGACAGAGTGAGGGTTCATTTCTCAGATGGTCAAAATGATCAAGGCTGGGCCATCTAAAAATCAGGAACCAAGAGCTTCATCGAACTCTCCATTGAAGGTAGTAGGGGCCAAATTATTTGGGCTATCTTCTGCAGTTTTCCACAGGCCATTAGTGAGAGCTAGAGCAAAGGAAAAGCCAAAAGGACTCACCCTGGCGTAAAGGATGCGAGCAACACCAGCCAAGGTTTAACCCACTGCAACACAATGTCAGAACAAAATCATGAACAGCTTTTATAAATTATGATAAGTTTATTTTCTTTCTTATTTGTATTGTTGATTTTAGATTTATAAGCTTCTTTTGTAGCTAAATATTAAATATCAGAAAGAGGAAACTATGTAACTAATTTGACCAGGCTGAGAATTACTTATTATAAAATTGTTTCCTTGCATCACAAAATACTAAATGTTGTTTAGACATTCTGGCAGACAAGGAATTTTGCTGTTTCATCTATAGACAATAAATTTAAAATGTATTACACAAACTTCTGATTAGAGATTTCCTTTCAAGGCTTAGAATGTTTTAATTACAACAATTACACTCTTCCATAAATTATTTTATTTATATTTTCAGTAACTTGTGTTTTTAGTGCTTAGAGAGATAAGCATTCAGAAAAAGGAAACATATTACTATTTAAGATTTTATTTATAGCTGCATGTTTGTATGTCTCTAAAGGGTTACCACCCTGTCTCAATCATGGGCGAAAGGAATACCAAAGACATACATTATTGTAGGCTAAACAAACAAGAATTCTGATTCTCGACACCTGAGAACTGAAGAATAAATGGTATGACTTAGAATTGATGAAAGAAAGTGGACCTGAGGCATCAAGCAGAAGTGCAGTCCATTGCCTGCATGACTTACAGCAGATTCCAACCAGCCTCCAGAGAAAAACTTCTGGACCTCATGCAATCTTGCTCAACCAACCCAACCCCTTTCCATCTGCCTGCCCAAGAAGCTTGCACAAACCAGCTTAGCCCTGTCTAACTCAGGACTCTCTGCTAGGAGAGCAGAGCCCTGTGTGTTCTCTACTTCTGTGGTTCTGAGTCCCTTTCAGATTTGGCTCCTAATAAACCTTTTCCGGCCATGAGTTCATGACACATTTCCCCTTTGTCTCTTTCCACCCTGAAAAAGCAAAGGCATGGAACAGCAAGGTTGAGGGACAGAGAGGAGGGTGGAAAGAAGGATGGCCAACATTCACGAACAGAGAACAAAGGTGTCACAGTTGAAGCCTAAAATTCTGGCTCAAGAACGCATGCCCTCTCTGCGTCAAAGTCGTACTCTCACTTGATGATGTGATGCTTGTCCAGATTGTTGAAGACACATTTCTCCTATTTAATCTAGCAGTACACCTGCTCTCTCTTCCCATAACAGGTGTAATTACACAAAAAATGTGTTACCGGCTATCTGAGACTGTTTTAACACAGTCCAGAACACAAAAATAATATTAAAAATCTAATTTATTAAATTTTCAGCTAAATCACAACTTTATGAATGAGTACAAAAAGTACCTTTATATTGCACTTAATAGTATGAAAACATGTTAATAACACCACAAAGTGTCTTTCGAGAATAGAAATGCTGTGTGTTTAAATAATATATGCCTATTCTTTTTAACTAGGTCTCTATTGTATTTCACTGGAAATCAAGACGGCTTCACATGATACTTTTATCTAAATTTTAACTTCCCTATGTGTACTGACATTACAGTTATTGTTCTTTAAAACAGAAAAGAGATCACACCAGGAATGATGTTCCTAAGACTCAAGAAGTTAAAACGAACCATCAGGGAAATGCAAATAAAAACCATAAAGAGGTTTTACCTCTTTCTATTAGGATAGCTATTATCCAAAACTAAAAATGAAAATAATAATAAAAATGAAAAAAGGTGGATGAAAATGTACCAAAATATATTGTTGGCATTGTAGACTTATAGTATCTTCATAGATGAAAGCATGGAGATTCTTTAGAAAGCTGAAAATAGCCCTGACATATGACCTAGCTCTTCCACTCCTGGAAATTCACAACAGAAAAAGCAACTAGCATAGTAAGTAGTTATCCGAATAGCACACATATAGCAGCTTATCCCACAACAGATAACATACGGAATCGACCTAGAAGGCTATCGATTGATTGACTGGATAAAGAAATAGAATACTGCTCAACCTTAGAAAATAATGCAATAGTCGTTCACAACAAAATGGATGTGATTGGAAGCCGTTAAGCTTCATGAAAATAGCTGGTGCCATGAAGGCAAATGATACACAATTTCCCTAATATGTGGTAACTACTACACAGACAACAATTAAAAAATAATGGATGAGCATGAATTGGATTTTGAGATTATTTATATGCTTGTCTAAACACTTGAGGAGCAGGGAATTTTCTGTTTATTATTTGTTGAACTTTTAATTTATTGGAATGTTAGGCATTTGTTTATGAACTAAATTAAAAGTGTGTCACTATAAAAATTAAAAGAATCATAAGGAAGGAATGAGGATGGGTCAAGGAGGGTTGGGGTACAATACACCATTACATTTTTAAAACTACATTCATTGAATGGCTTTGTTTCTACAATGCCAATTTTAAAAAATTAGGAAGTTAAAATTTCATTTTGGACGTTTATTACTTTCTGTTAATAACAATACTATACTAATATACTTAGTTTATAACATTTTTTTCTTAATTTCAAGCATTATAAATATATTGTTTCAAAAACACATATATAAGTAAAAATATATTTTCATAGAATGTTTCTGTAATTATGTAAGACTTTAAGGTTGATATGACAAAATTGAAATTTGCTTCAATGTTCTCATTACTGATATAATAATAAAAGAAGCAGTAGATTCAATGTGACATGACAGACAGTTCAATTTCATCCTAAAATTCTCAAAAATTACATGCTATATGGAGGCTGTATTCTGGGTCAAAAGTCATCTCAGCAGAATCTTGAGTTTTGATGAAATTATCAGAGCAGCAAGTGTCTTACAGAAATCTTCTGGTGATCTGAAGAAAATAAACTTGGTAATGAACGTGTGACAAGAACTAAATTTTGGATTGAAAAGTTCACACAGTATTGTATAAGTTTTATAAAGTGTCGCCCTCTGACAAATCAAAATAAAATTCCAAGTTTAAACGTTTTCGCATTATTATTACGTTTGTACAGTGTATACAAGAGTATGCTTATTATCTTAATAATGACACGTTAATTATATTACATTCATAACTTTTCATCATTTAAATGTGTTTCTGAAATTTAATCTTTTTGTATGGTATACTGTCTGTCACACAATACACAATAGATCAGTGTTCATTACTTCAATTTCATTCCCTGAAAATACTTCAGGATGCATAATGATCAACGCATGTTCTCCTGAGGAATTGTACCTGAAGTACAAATATACAACATGAGTAATTATCTCTGCTATTAAGCACTGCAATAAATTCTTCTTTAATTTGGAAACAAAAAGTGAAGAGAGGCTAAAACCAAGGTACTTGAATAGAAAGACAAAAAGAACAAAAGAGTGTAGTGAATAAATCATTGTACTCTATCAATAATAAGTTTACACTATATAATTTTGCATATCATTATCAAGGAAATTTTCCATGTAAATATACCCCCTGGTTACTGTATCTATTCTATTTGTTTTATTGTTTTTCTCTTTGGATCTGAATGCTAGTTTTAATTAATTTACTGGAATGCAAATAAAGGAAATTGAAAATAAAAAACCTGATGATTGTTTCAAATTTGTAATCACTGTCACCGTTTTAATCCATGACAGTTGTTCACCTTATTTCTTGGTTTCTCATTTATGGCAATATATAGAGATAGAGTAATAGAAGCTACCATGTCCAGATATGAGGATACAATGCAATATGAACCCCTGCTTCCCAAAAAAAGATGTACTCCCAATGAAACTGTTGAAAATGTGTAAACAATGGGATGCTAGACTCTCTGACATTGTCTGTACCAGCAATGTTGGGACATACTTAAATAACAGGCTGATGTAATGTGGGGAAAATCTGTCTAGGGGTGGGAGTTTAGGGGAGGCATCTAATTCTCTACAAAATTTTACCATAAAATTCAAAAATTCAGAATAAAAATTTAACAACAAAAAAAGTGAGGAACTGGCTAGTGAAATCAGAAATGCCTTTATTTTAGGAGGAACAGAGCTGAGGGGTTAAAGAATGGGAATTCAGCTCATATGGGCGGAAAGCAAATTTTACCCCAGTTAGACAAGAGGCAGAGTTCCTCCTAAAATTACCCATTGATAGACATGCAAACACCCATAGGATCTTTGATAACGTAGGTGTGGTACACACAGAAAATGACTTGATAATGTTTACCATGTGTCATCTTAGTAGTTTGGAATGTCCCAGATGAAGGATTTTTCCTGAACCATAAACTTATTTGCATCCAAATTATCTGTGCCTGTTTGCATTTGATTTAGGATTTGGGGCTCTTGACCCAGCAGTCGCTAGCAGTAACCATAAGCTAAACATCGATGTGTTCCAATGGTGGCAACAATGAAATTCTTCTAAATGATGTAGATTCTTTACTAGGATGAGTCATTGTTAAAGACAGCATTTTCTCACTCTATACCACTTCTTATTTCCCATGAAATATTTTATTTCTTTCACATGAACAGTTCATCTTCTTTTTTTCTTACCTTGTCTTATTAATAGTGTTTGAAATTGGATATGGAAAGTAAATATCCTAATTCTATCTTGTAAAATAAGAAATTTTGACCTACATAAAGATCTTAGGATAAAATAAGAAATATTAAGTTTATGAGGTAAATTTGTTCTAAGTCAATTACTCTGGATATGTTGTTTGTTCAGTAGAAGATGAGTACCTAAGGGATAGAAAAAAAAAAAAAACATACACCATTGTCCTACTTTTTGAGTA
Source organism: Ochotona curzoniae (assembly GCF_017591425.1). NCBI lineage: Eukaryota > Metazoa > Chordata > Mammalia > Lagomorpha > Ochotonidae > Ochotona > Ochotona curzoniae. The sequence goes on along the minus strand of NW_024466502.1, from coordinate 32,194,959 downwards.
TATAAATAAATGGTGACAGATATCTCAGGGGAAATTCTGTCTGCAGCACATACTAATCATTCTTAATTTGTTCATTACTGTGTCAAGGGAGTTTGATGGGGAGGATCTTAAACACTTTCCAACCCTCATGTGAAATTTGTTAACATTGTTAAAGTAGCTAGGTACTTCGTATGAGTGAGGACAAAGAAATTGGACTTATCATTTAGTTAAACAAAGGGAGAAATATAAAACCAACACTTGGGAACTGACCATCATTTACACACCACAAGTCTTATTGCTACATAATGTTGTTGGTTAGGTACTTAGCCAAAGCAAACCAGCATTTACGTATTGAAAATCTTGTCACTCTTCATTATCCCGTGTGCATAGATCTTAGCCATCGCCCTGTGGGCAGTTTAATGGAATATAGCTTAAGCTATACCAAGGAGGCTATGAAGTCAAGCATGAAGATCTTAGAGGCATTTTAGGAATTCAGAGAGAATTCCCAGGCAGACACTCAATTCTGTAAAAACTGCAGTCTGCTTGCGAAGCAGGCTGTCAGCTATCTGCCAAGGTATCTTGTCTGATCTAAGAAGCTAGAGTCTGAGGGTTCTACCCCACGAAGGAGAAAAGTAATAAAATTATAGTATTAAGAATTAAAAACCAAGTGCCAATTGCAATCAATAATAGTTTTGACAGAAATGGATTAAAAAATACCATGCTGAAGAAAAATAAGTTTGTATAACTAAATTTTCAGTCGATCGATGTATTTTGAACATAGTGCAGTAAGAGAAACAGACTCTAATGCCCTAATTGTAATCACACTATACTTCTTCCAAAGGAAGGAGATTCATCTACCATAACTGGTCTCCCTACTTGCAACAACACCCACCCTGTGATAAGTCATGTGTTGATGTAATTTTCATTATAAACAATAGTTTCTACAGGAAGTATTCTTTGTCAATTTTACAATTTCTTTTTACTAATATAAAAATATACCCTAGATAAGGAATCTTATAAAGCTTTGGAAGTTGGGAAGATCAAAACCAAGGTGCTTCCATCTGGCAGAAGTTTTCCTAAAACATCTTCGTGTAGCAAAAGCACAAACTGTGTATATGTCTCTGCATATAAAGAGAGATTAAAATCACCTGCACGAGTCCTTTCTATACCTCTGCTATTCCACTCATTAACTTGGGGACCAGAGGGAGATGTTTAGGCTATGAGGGCACCATCTACCAAAGTAGCTACCTTGAGGATCAAGTTTCTAATACCAGTTTTGTAATTTGGCACAGGCATATTCAGAACATAGCACCATCCTAAACATTGATTTTTTTTCCAGGTATCCATGAATGAAATTCTCATAGAGAAGAAGGCAAACAAGAATGAAGAATTGTCACAGTGCTCCACAAGTAAGCATATGATAATTTAGGAATAATATTCTATCCCAGCAGAGACTCTGAGAAGCTGAAGAAAATATTGCAGATGAACAAGTTTTCCAGCTGAAACAGGAAATTGGGTATAGCGTTTTCTCAAATGATAAAAAAGGGTCAAAGCCGACTGGGCCAGTCGGTGATTAGCATAGTGAGGTATAAGCAAAAGAGAATAGATATGCTTGCAACCGTAGGACATGCTATGAAAGAGCAGGCTAATAAAATTGGATTGATATTAGTTTCATATTAAAATTATTGCATCTAAAAATTTGGATATATTGATATTTCCATTATTTAAATTGAAAGAAATTGAAAAGAAATGTAATGACTCTACTAATTATACAACTCTACAAGCTGTCAGCACTCAATTTTTTTCTGCAAATTCTGTTATCATTGTATAATTATGTCTGCAGAAATAAATACAATATTCAATTATTCAATAATTATCAATGTATAAATATACATAGATACCTATAAACACACACATAAAGAACTAAATAGGAAATTTTGTAAAAATGTTAAATGCTAGGGAAAAGGGAGATATTTCTAGGCAAAACAGGGCTACATCATTGCTTTTAAATCTGTGAAAAACAGGGCCCAGCATGATAGCATAGTGGTTAAAGTCTTCACCTTGCACCCACCATGATCCCATATGGGCACCAGTTCTAATTCCAGCAGCCCCGCTTCTCATCCAGCTCCCTACTTGTGGGCTGGGAAAGCAGTTGACAATGGTCCAAAGCCTTAGAACCCTGCACCAGTGTGGGAGACCCGGAAGAAGCTTCTGGCTTCGGATTGGCTCAGCTCCAGCCATTGAGGAGTGAACCATCAGACAGAAAATTTTCCTCTCTGTCTCTCCAACTCTCTGCATATCTGCCTTTCCAATAAAAATAAAAACAAATAAATCTTCAAGTCAGTGAAAAACTATTGTACTTTGGAAAATTTCAGTGTGCTTGGAAAAAAGTATTTCTTACTGGAGCCTGTGTGATGGGTCTACAAATCCTGTCGTCCTCTGCCCTGTGTGGTGCTGGGATCCCCTAAGGACACTGCTTCCTGTTCCACCTGCTCCACTTATGATCCAGATCTTGCAGAGCAGAATGGTCCAAACTGTGAACACTTGCAGCCATGCGCAAAACCCAAAAAGGCTCCTGGTTTCTGGCTACTGCCTATGAATTAGCTGCGCTCCGGCTGTTGTGACCATTTGAGGAATGGACCAGTAAAGTGAGGTCTTCTCTGTCTCTCCTTCTCTCTAAAATCTGCCTTTCAAATAAGTAAATAAATAAAGCTTAAAAATATTTTACTGATAGAAAAATCCAAGGTTCATAATTGTGTAGAAAAGCAGTAACATATTTCAAATCATCCTAGGGGGTCTAAATTTTCTTCACACTGTAGAAATCAAGAAGATGGATTGGATATTATTTATTAACTTCTTTATGCATAGAAACAGATTGATACAGATGCAGATAATAAGTCTGAGCCAGGAACTGTGTACTGAATGCAATTCATATTTAAGTGTTCATTCCATGATAAATAACAAATAGCAAAGAGATACATAAATGAGCAGTGAATTTAATTCAAACTCACACTTAGTCTTTAGAAAATGGTTGAAATCCCCTACATGAGCATTCTAATTGAATATAGAGATATCCGTGAAGTTTAACTACAGACTGGATTTCCAAAAAGTGGTGAAAATATTCTGCATCTTGTTTCATAAAACTGCTGGAAGCACAGAGATTTACACAGCAAAAGATTCAGTAAAGACAAAATCCTCTGAATTCTACATAAAATTTCACATTAATACACTGTGGCATCACAACATAAGTCTACATGATCTGGCACAGTGCCACACAGTGGCAGGCTAAGCTGCTGCAATGTCAACACCTCATAGACAGGCCAGTTCAAAGCTTGGCTACTTAATTGCCATCCAACTGCCTCCCAGAACTCGGGGGGAAAGCAGTAGAAGGCTTCCCAACTATTTGAGCACCTGCACAAAACTGGGAGATCTGTTTGAAGGTCCAGTTTCCTGATTTCAGCTCGGTCCTACGTTCTGGGAAGTGAACCAGTGAGTGGAAGATCTCTGCCTCTTCCCCCAATGCCTTTCAAATAAATACTTTTCTTTTTTCAAAAAACGTAACAATAAGTAGATCTTTTTTTTTTTAAGATGTATTTATTTTTTTATTGCAAAGGGGGATTTACAGAGAGGGGAGATAGAAAGCTCTTTCATCTCCCTATGGGTTCATCCCCCAAGTGATATCAATAAGAGGAGCTAATCGAATCTGAAGACAGGAACCAGGAATGTCTTCTGTGTCCAACACGTGGGGCCAGGGTCCTCAAGCTTTGGGTCATCCTTCATTGCTTCCACTCGCCTTAGCAGGATCTGGATGGGAAGTGGAGCCCCTGGGAAGGAAAACTGAGCCCATATAGGATTTCCAGTGATTGTGGGAGAGGATTAGCCAGTTGAGTTACCTCACCAGTGCAAGTAAATCTGTTTAAAGCAGGTCTAGAAATAAATAGTGGGAATAAAGGAGCTGAAAGGACCTGTGTCCTGAAGTTAACCAGAAAACAAAATATAAGCATCTTTTGCAATTAAACAAAATGATTTTTGAAACATGTGGCAATACTTATTTACAGAATAACAGTTCATGTGTACAAATTAATACTGACCTTTTCAAAAGATCAATGGCCACTTTAAAAGGCACTGGCTTTCAAAAAAATGCCAAGTTTGGCTCTGTTTTCCAAAAGCAGGTGTTTTCTCACCCTACACTTTCTACATAAGTACCTTAATACTCCATGGGGTTTACTTAATTCAGGGACCAGGAGCCATCTTTGATTTGGGGGTACTCATAGAGTTGTCCAAGAAAAGCTCAAATATTGTAGTGTTTAAATTTGGCATTTAAATTATAATGTAGCTTGAAAATACTCTTCATGTAGCAAGTCATTTCTCTTTGTTGAATAGTATATTACTGAAAGCTGTTTTTGCAAGCTTATCATAAAATAGGGTAAAGGCATTAGAGGAGTGTGTGTGTGTGTGTGTGTGTGTGATGTTTTGCAAGCCCGGTGAGTCAAATCAATCACAAGGTGTGATCCCAGGCCCTGGATAAAGGATCTTATTTTCTACTTGTACTTCAGGACACTGGACTTCGGAGTTGCTGGAGCTAGATGTAATTGCTTTTTGTGAAGCTGCAGCTTTTTTATGCTTGCATGTACCATGTCTAAGGTCCCTAAGAGAGCAGTATGCGAAAAGGTGTATTCTCTAAGACAGTAAAACTTCGGACAATGGTGCCTGGAATTGCAGAACATGATCTACAGAAATTCAACGGCTGATCTGTTGCTTTGGATTCTGTTTGAGAAAGAGGTGAATGCTAGCTGCCACTATTCAACTGTGTTGGCAAGCGTTCTGCACAATTTTATGTAACTCACTATTTCTGGGGAAACCGTTGAAACAATGAGTAAGACATGACTTGCAATGCTCATGTCTCGTATCAGAGTGACTCAAGATGTGGTATTTGTTTCCCATTCTAGTTTTTTTAAAATAGGAGGACAGCTTTTGTACTTGAGTCTCTGCTCCCCATGCGGGAAATCTAGATTGATTTCCAAGCTCCTAAATTGTTCTTCACAAAATCAAGGTTGGTGTGGGCTTATGAGAAATGACTGAGTAAATGTGAAATCGTTTTATCTATCCCTCCATCTCTCTACTCAAAAAAAATCAGTTGGTAAAATACAAAATTGTGTCTTTTTATAAAACTTCTAACTAACGTATGTGGATAAAATAATCATTTTAAATGTGTAATTTTTAAAATACAATTTCTGGAATATTTTACACAATTTTCTCTGATGTATGAAAAACCAATTATATTATATTATATTAATTTATGCTACATTATATTACAAGCAATGTAGTTTCACTTTTTAACTATAATTAAAAATCAGTGTGAAGAGTGAAACTTTAAATCGCCCTCTGATTACCATGAATTTGCCTTAAACCATTTGGCAATTTTGCTAGTTTATTGCCTTATTAATTCATTTTAGACACAAAAATCCACATTGAGTTGAATATGAGTATAAATAAAATTGAATATGTATACACACATATACATATATACATTTGTGATCCATAAATGTATTTTAAACATTTATAGCTAACTCACAATTTTTACATTAAAATTTCTCTATCCTTTAGAGTACAGGCATCCTTTTCTCTATTCTATCAATAGGAAGTTGAGCATATTTGGCTACATTATCTCTGGATTATTTGTAATACCTGAAATATGTAACTATTACATCCTGTATCATATTGCACAATGCTGTTAGTGCACTTGCCCAGTGCAGGGGCAACCATCACAGATCCAACACCATTTTCAGTTTGAAACATGTTGAATCTACAGATGTTGAACTCATTGGTGTCAAAGACTGTGATTTTTTTTAAAGACTTATTTATTTTTATTGCAAAGTCAGATATATAGAGAGGAGGAGAGACAGAGAGGAAGATCTTCCATCCGATGATTCACTCCCCAGGTGTCTGCAACTGCCGGTGCTGGGCTGATCCGGAGCCAGGAGCCTCTTCCAGGTCTCCCATGAGGGTGCAGGATCCCAAAGCTTTGGGCCGTCCTCGACTGCTTTCCCAGGCCACAAGCAGGGAGCTGAATGGGAAGTGGAGTTGCCAGGATTCGAACTGGTACCCATATGGGATCCCGGTGCGTTCAACGTGAGGACTTTAGCCGCTAGGCCATACTGCCGGGCCCAAAGACTGTGATTTTTAAAAACCTTTAAAGTTCTTTTTAAAAACTGAGAACAGAGCTGGGAATGAGGGAGTTTTTCATCTTTCCATATGTAACTGGCTTATAAGTTACTTAATAGCTATCTCAGTTATAAGATTGAAAAATGTGGTATCACAGTGCTTGAGTTCAACAACCCCTATTTTTCACAACCATATCCTCCAGACAAAAGAGTAGGTGGTGACAGACATCATGTCTTATATGACAGTCATTTACTTTATTATTAGTTATTAATATCTATCTACTATTGTGCTTAATTTATAAATTAAACTATCATAGGCATGTATACACATATGGAAAAATCACATGCATTGCATTTTGGGCAATAGAAAATAGATGGAATCAGGAATATGCTAAGGTATTGAATATTTCACTTGCAAAAAAGTGAGGAACTCTATATATTTATTTGGCTTACATATAAATGGTAGTTAAAAAATAGTTGCTAAAATCATTGTAAAATGTCTGTTTGATTTAGGTAGCACAAATTCCTAAATATTCATGAATGAGCCTTACAGAATTTACTGAGTTTTGTAAATTCATAGAATATTTAAACACTACATTATGAAAGCTGCTATTTTAATAATAACAACAGTTTTATTTGCCCAGAAGAACTATTTAAAGGCACCTAATATATTTTATATCTGACTGTTCAATGTCAAATTTAAAATTAATACAAGTAATACATCGTCTCTACAAAAGACTAAAATAAAAAGCTGCCTTAGCCACCTACATCACATGGTATTTTCTAATTCAGTTAGATAAACACCTCTATTCATTCTGTATGAAGGAAACTTCTTAAATGATGAGAAGAGATGCTATCTACAGACACAAACTCAATCCATGGCCCAGTCTGGTGGGTGCCTCTTCATCCACCATAAGTAGATTTTTCTTTCTCCAAATTTGCAAATTACATCACATGAAGTGGGCACTAAGATTACTATGAAGCCCTTGGTCCCAGGGATCCCAGTGTTAATGGGTTCAGGAATTATTTTTCCTGGTGACTCACTTTGCAGACATGCAACAGAATCAAACACATTAACAAAATATAAGATAGTCTCCAAATATAGTGTGAAAATATCAAAATTGTATGGTTACGTGTAGAATACAATTAAGAAGACGACAGCGATGCCACATGGACTTATGACATATATGTTAGATTAATTTTCTTTCTTATCTGTATTCTAGGGTTGAAATTAAACTAAGCCAATTAAATCAGTTTCTAAATATTAACATTACATCTCCAGTATCAGCATGGCAAAAATAAATTAGACTATGATAGCTGGACATAGAAAGTAAAATTTAAACAGAAATAATAATCTGAAATAATTGCATTACTTTTTCCCAATTGAGAATGCAATGTTTTCATTCAGGGCAAAGACAAGTTTCTGAGAAAAATCGGATCACAAAGTTTATTAGTTTGTGTTAAATTTTATTTTAGTTTTAAATTTTTGGGACTGGGCAAATATTTGTATAGGTGGATGTACTGAATTTCAATCTATTCAGGCTGGCAAACAGTGCGTTCCTATCCACAGAGACATTGATTTTGAAATAAATGATGCAGTCATACAAACTATCTTTTTAATTTTTGTTTGCAAAGATCTGCATGATACTACTTATTCCTGGGAATACACCTAAAGGAAGTGAAATCTGCATATGAGAAAGTGACCTGACTGTATTTATAGCAGTGCTATCTAAACTAGTGAAAACAGGAACATAACACAGAGTCTACTGAAAGAAGAAAGGATAAAGAAACTGTAGTACATCTACTCCATGGAACAATACTCAGCAATTAAAAAGAATGAAATTCGGGCCGAGCGCCATGGCCAAGTGGCTAAAGTCCTCGCCTTAAACATGCCAGGATCCCACATGGTTCTAATCCCGGCAGCTCCACTTCCCTTCCAGCACCCTGTTGTGGCCTGGGAAAGCAGTCAAGGACCGCCCAAAGCCTTGGGACCCTGCACCCGCATGGGAGAGCTGGAAGAGTCTCCTGGCTTCAGATTGCGCTGTACCAGCCATGGTGGTCACTTGGGGAGTGAGTCATTAGATGGAAGATCTTCCTCTCTGTCTCTCCTCCTCTCTGTATATCTGACTTTGGAATAAAAATAAATAAATCCTAAAAAAAAGGAAAAAGAATGAAATTCTACTGTTTGCAACAAAATGGTCCCAAGTCGATTCCAAAAGAACACATATCATATACATATAGATATATATTCTGATATAAAGCAAACTTCATGCAAAATAAAAGATCAATAAATATATAGATAAACACGTATATATGTGTGTGTGTGTGTGTGTAATCTCATGCATGAACTGTATAATAGCAACCAGAATACTGGGGACTGAAGAGGATTGCAGTATGCAGCTCTACTCCCAAATTAAAGGAGGGCTTTCAATTAAACAATTAAATATAGCTTGACAGCATGACACCATATTTTCTACCTTTGCCTATACCTACAAGGCTATGATAAGCTTAAAAACAAGGATATTAAACCGTAAACGTTACTAAAAGACTATATTTCTACGATCGATAATATGGGGACAATAGTGGGAGGGAAAAATTAGGTGAGTGGAAAGGGAGGGAGAGCAAGGAATTCTTATACTTACAAAATATCTTGGAAACTAATAAAAACAATGAAAATATAATGAAATAACAAAACTGTTAAATATATCTTGACCATAGCATATGGAAACGTGTGCCATTGTCTACACCTACGTTATCATGATACACATAAATATCAGAATGATGGACTTAGGAGTGTTGTTGAAGGTCTATACTATTGTGATACTATAGGGGAAATCAGTACTGGGAGGAGAATTGTGAAGGGGGAGGGGAACTCCTTGAGCCCATGGAACTATTTTATAAAATAAGTAAATAAACATAAATTTATAAATAAATTTAAAAATGAAATTACAACATTTTCTGGGGAACAGCATGGTTGTTTGGCATGCTAATATTCCATATGCAGTGCCTAACTCCTTCTGATCCAGCCCTATGCATATTATGCCCCGGGAAAGCAACAGAGGATGGTTCGTGCCCCAGTGCCCTCAAACCCGTATGAGAGCCCAGGAAGTGGTCTGGGCTCAGGCCTTCGGATCACAGCAGCTTTTGCTACTATGGCTCTTTGGGGATTGAACCAAGGAAGGGAAGATCTTTCTCTCGTTATCATTCCTCTCCATGTAGATCTGCCTGTATGATTAAAAAGACTAAATCTTATCAACTATTATTTGATTTCATTAAAAATTGAAAGTATAATTAAAACAAACTCTGTTTGATACCCGTGGATTTCTTTTTTATATTTATTTAAAGTTTCGCTTGAATGTAAACCAAATTTGTTATTAATCTTTTTCTCTGTTAATTGAATCTTTGTCTCTTATCGATGGCTTTATAATGCATTTAGTGACACTAATGGCTTTGTTTTTATTACTGTGTTTCTCTCCATTTTTATCACTTTTTTTGTTCATTTATATTACAATAATTTATGTTTGTTTTGTGTCATTAGAGATAATCTCAGATATATATATTTATACATATATTTTCATTGATTTATTGCTACTATTTAAGCATGTTCTCTATATGACTTCCACATTTACTGTGTTTTCTTTGTTTTTCTTCTTACTTTTTAATTGTATGTCTTGTATTTTGTTTGATTTTTTCTAATACGTTTTTTCTATGTCTGCCAAAGAAGTTACATGTTTTGTCATCTTAAAAATGTTTTAAAATTGTTCTCGCATGTTGTAGAAAAAATCTTTTTAGCAATATTTGTTTTTATAATATGTTAGATTCCTATTTTAAAGATAATACAATGATTTTAGAATGGATTAATTCAGACTATTTTTATTGAACACTTTCCATAATAATCTTTTCAAAAAGATTTAAACCTACAGTGTAAGCAATTAAGTGATTGGGAGAATTAATATATATAATTTATCATGAAAAATGAAAATGTTTGGTGTGCATAGTGAATTTTGTTCATACTCACCAAAGAATACACTAGTTTGATCACTGAATATTGAAAAATAGTTTTAAAACACATTACATATAAGTTGATAAGGTAATTATGATTTTATTAGTGTTAAAAGCTATCCCTTCATACTACATTAGAAGATAAACAGAGCTAATCTAGAATTATTTTTAAAGATATTTGATTATTTTCATTTACTTGAAAGGCAGAGCAGGATGCACAGAAACACACACAGAAAAAGAAAGAGAGGGAGAGAGAGAGAGAGAGAGAAAGCTTCCATCTGCTGGTCACTCTCCAAATGACTGCAACACTTCCTAAGAGCTGGGAAGGGCAAAACCAGGAGGCCAGAGCTGCATCAGGGAATCTAAAACGGATAGTGGGGCGAGAAGCAATCAAGCCATCTGCAACCACCTGCAAGGACAAGTTATCAGTAAGATGGATGGGAATTGGAAACCCAGTGGTGCAATCATAACTCTGATATGAAATAGATTCCTAAGTGAAGACTCAGACCAGAAATTTCATTCCTAGGATTATTTCTTAAGTATAGAGATATGCAATATTTATAAATGTAATGTTTCAGAGCAATAAGTTAGAAATACACCAGCTACATTTTTAATGACATGACGCCTTAGGCCAAAAAGATGTCATAGTCAGAATTATTCTAGCTAGCATAAGCTCCATAAGCAAATATATTCTCCTTTCTCATTTCTCACATGCAACCAGGTCAAATAGCTCATATGAGATTTTCCTACCACTTATTTCCGTTAACTCCAATGAAACTTTCTCCAATAAAATTTGAAGATTTATTTACAATTTTGTTCTCATTTCAGATATACTTATTGGGCAGATATCAAAGTTGGTGAATAAATAACTCTCAAAAATTTTCATATTTCAAATCTATATGTACTTTATATAGTTATTTATAATTTTCTGAGGTAATCACTATAAAACACCTTAATAAATACAGAATGACATACTTACAATAGTGATATATTAATTTAAAACAGAAACATTTTAAAAGTATGAATTAAAAAAACATTAATAATATAATTGAAGCTATTCCAAGTAGAAATTAAGAATTAATAGGCCAGGTGCAGTAGTCTAGATGCTGAAGGATCCCATAGGGGCACCAGCTTGTTTCCCAGGTGTTCTACTTCCCTTTCAGATCACTTTTTATTGCCTTGAGAAGCAGTAGAGGACATCTCAAAGCCTTGGAACACTGTACTTCTTGGGAGACCCGGAAAAAGCTCCTGACTCTTGGCTTCGGATGAGCTCAGCTCTGGCCATTGTGGCCACTAGGGGAGTGAACCAGCAGATGAAAGATCTTTGTCTCCATCTCTCCTTCTCTCTGTAAATCTGACTTTCCAATATTAATTAAATAACTAAGCAAATAAGTCTTTAAAAAATTAATGGTCAAACAAAATGAAGATAGCTCTTCAAAGCCAAAAGATGGTGGACCCAGTTAAGGACTGTGTTCCTTATAGGGTTGAATGAAGCATAAATGATGAAAATTACATTGTGTTTTCATTGTGGTGCAGCAAATTAAACCCTGCTTGCAGACTCAGCATCCCATTGTGGAATGTTACCTCAAGAATGAGATGGTCCATTTGCTAGTGAGCCTGTAAGAGTGGTACCAGACGGCCCAAAATCCTGCACCTGTGGTTCTTGCATGGGGGAACTTGATGTGATGTCTGGAAGCTTCATCCTGACCCTGTTTCAAATGTTACAGAAATTTGAGGGAATGGACCATATATATCTATATATACACATATGTATATGTATATTAGGGCAGAACTTCAGTTGCAAATAATAAATACATGAAAAAGAAAATAAACAGCAAATGTTATAGCTTCATACATGTATTAATACCTTGAATGTTTTCAGATATTATTATGACAATATAGCTGTTTCTGGTCATTTGAAAAGAAAAATAAGCAGAAATTTTCTGAATTTACTGTTTCAAAGACAAATGTTTGGTGACAGGCAATTGGCATATATGTGATTCGTAGGCACATGGCACTTCATTCTACTAACAACACCAATACATGCACAAGCATGCATTAAAGAGATTCTTCTTTTTTCTTTGCCACTATTTGAAATAATCTATTTAAGGAAGAAATAAAAAAGTTGCAACTAGAAAATATGTTCTTACAATCTTTTACTTGGATTCAGATATATTAAAAAGAAAAGAAAAAAAAATATTGCTTATCTTTACACTAGTACTCCTTGATCTAGCATCCTCCTTCAGCATTTAGTGATATCTGTCAAGATTTTTATGGTGAGAAACGTCAAAAGTCTCAAGGAATTACTTGGTAAGTTCATGATAAAATTGTCTAGGAATTCATACCCTGGCGCATGGCATTTGAACAGGACATATGAGAATAGATGCATAAATGTTTCATCCTGTCTTTCATACTGTAATGTATTTCACAGGAATTTTTTTTATTATTATTCTTATCCTGAAGGTTTGAGCCAATTGTAGTTCAACTTCATAATGCACTTGATACATAGTTTAGCATCTTGGGATCAAAATAAAAAATAAACTACTCAGGGAAAATAGAATAAAATTATCTCATTTCCACACAGCTTCTCCAAATCAATGACGCTGTGTTAAACATAAAACATAGACCCTGCAGTTGTTTGCAGCAGTCTAAATGTCCACGGAATTATTGTTCCATGCAACATTTCTTATTTAATCATCCCTATATAAAATTGATGCTTATCTTCCCTGGAATTTCTATTGACTACTTCTATTTACCCTTAACATGCACATGCTATATGATTGCAGCATGTATATTCATATTATAAGATTCTTGTTCAATTATTTTCTAACACTCATCATTCCAATCCATAAATATTAAGTGCAGTCCAGCTGATAAAGACAGAAAAAAGTTCCAATATGCTAGATGTGGAATTCTTTTGTAAAAACATAACAGTAATAAAAATAATAATAGAGATCCAAAGATATATAATATCCTGCTATAAATGCTGAAATAAGTTAGTTGAATGTGAGAGTATCAATTATGAAAATAAGTTGGATTTCAAAGATGAATGCCTATTTAAGCTTGCCTTGTGCTTTTATTTTCCTGTTAAGCACCAAGTATCTTTTTTTTAGGATTTATTTATTTTTATTGAAAAATCAGATATACAGAGAGGAGAAGAGACAGAAAGTAAAATCTTCTGTCTGCCGATTCACCTCCCAAGTGGCCTCAACAGCAGAAGCTGACCCGATCTGAAGCCAGGAGTCAGGAGCGGCGCCTATATGTGATCCCGCTGTGTGCAAGGCAAGGACTTCAGCGACTATGCTACCACGCACGGCCCTGAAGTATCTTTTTTACACTAGAAGTAAACAACAACAACAACAACAAAAGCAACAAAAATGGTGCTCACTGTGCTTATCCAAACTATGACAAAAATGTATTAATCAAATATTTCTGTCATATTAATTTTCCACGTGAAGCTACAGTCAACAACATTGATTAATAAAACCCCTGTTTTTTGTGTTTGTGCACACATATAAAGACAAATTTTTTAACTTACTGATTTTTACTGGAAAGACTTTTTGTTTGTTTGTTTGTTTACAAAGAGAAGCAGAGGCAGAAACTGCTGTCCACTGGTTCACTCGTCAAGTGGCTGCAACAAGCGGACTTGAGTCATTCCAAAACCTAGAATCAGGAGCTTGCAGTGGGTCTCCCTCACAGCTTCAGGATCCCCACGTCCTGGGCCATCCTCTACTACTTTCTGAGCCCACAGAGAGCTGCATAGGAACATGGATCTGTACCCAAAAGGGATGCTGGTGCATGGAAGTGCAGGTTTTAGCCACTGAGCCACAGAGCTGTGCCCAAAACAAAGACAGGTTTAAACTCCTTGCATTAATCTGAAAGCCGCTTTAATCTGAAGGCTCAGTTGGCATTTAACTCCACACCAGTGATACTTGCTACACACAGTGAGCATATAGGAGAGTGCCAACCTGAAACCACCCCATACAATTTACATGTCTGTAAACTGGTGTGACTCCACAATCAAACTTTCTACAGAACAACTAAGGACTTTGGCCATACTTTTTAGTGAACAAAGTAATTGCTTCATTGATTTTGATAAACATATCTCTGCATCTTAAGCAAGAAATAAAAAAGGCTGTATGTCTCTTTTTCAGCAAATACATACTATAAGGAGAAATATTTCTTTAACTCACCTAGAAATGCCATATTTAGAATATTTATAGTTAGGACATATAATCTAAATTGGAGTTTATGGGTTTTATACTTTAACTGAAATTTGCAAACTATTTTTAAAAATACCATTCTTAGGATCAGTGATCTTCGCAACTTCAAACTCCTTGAGTTAATTTGGAGTCTGAGTTCATCTGAAGGCTCAACTGGCAGTAAGCTTCTAACTGGTTCCTTTTCTTTCTTTCCCACCCCCACATTCAGAGCCTAGATTGCTAATTTATTGACTTCTTGAGGCGGGCTCTGTCACAACGAACCAAAATTCAGCATCCCTGAGCAGTAATCAGAACAATAAAGCCTCTCCTTTCCTGATCTTTCGTTTCTGTTTGTTGGAATTTCAATCGCTAATGAAACAACAGCACAGTGATCACATGCTGTGGGATTTGCATCTTGGGAAACCTAGCTTTCACTTTCTATCCTTCCTTTCTATCACTGTTAGTTCTTCCGTGCATAACCACATTCAATATTATTACGTGCTTTATTTTTTCTTGTTATTGTGCACTTATTTCACAGTGTGACATCTTGACAGATTTTTTATAAATATGAGGAAATATGAGTATACCTCATTCAAACTGTTGTAGCATTATATTTCGGTACGTTTATCCACATCCCAATAGAAAATTCACATTGGTGCTAATTATTTTTCAAATTTTAATCTGGCATGCTATGTAGTAAAACTTGGCTCAGACATTTTAACAATATATTTAATTAACATAAAGATAGCAGATTTCATGTATTTCAAAGATACAATTCAAACAACATAAAGATGTTTCTCTTTTTTCTCCCTTCTCCTCCTTTTTCTTTTTCCTTTTTTGTCTTCTATTATTGTGATAACATACTTTTAAATTGCTTTATAATTGCAGGCTCTGGTTGAGAGGATATAGACACTTTCAAGGATGTCGTACAGGAATTTGCTACACACTTTGCATAAAAATGATGATTTTTTTCTCA
Organism: Ochotona curzoniae; assembly: GCF_017591425.1. Classification (NCBI taxonomy): domain Eukaryota; kingdom Metazoa; phylum Chordata; class Mammalia; order Lagomorpha; family Ochotonidae; genus Ochotona; species Ochotona curzoniae. The sequence continues at coordinate 32,179,636 of NW_024466502.1, read as the reverse complement.
TTTTATTCTACAGGTGAGCCTGAATATTTGCATTACATTGTCAAAGAAAAAAACATAATCTGTGTCCTCATGTTTAATAATAGTAAAAGCATATACTTTTTTGGAGTAACATGGGAGGGCTGATGGCTAGGCCTAGTAAGGAAACAGAAAACAACTGGTTTTCTTTTGGTTCTGATGGTTCAATCACTAAATCCTCATCTTGCAAGTACCAGGATCCCATATCGGTGCTGGTTCGAGTTCCTGCGGTTCCACTTTCCATCAAGTTGTAGACTGGGAAAACAATAGACTATGACCCAAAGCATTGGGATCCTGCAACTGTATGGTAAACCCACAAGAGAATCCTGACTCCTAGTTTGGATTAGCTAAGCTCCAGCCATTGCAGCTACTTGGGGAGTGAACCAGTGGATGGAATATCTTTGTCTCTTCTCTCTATACATCTGCTTTCCCAATCAAGTAAGTAAACCTTTAAAAAAAAAAAAAAAGGAACCTAAAACAAACACATACAAAGCATCACCACCTACTCTCACCTAGTCAACTGCTCCAAGAACGCTTTGCCGTATTCATTAACGGAGGCATGAGCCAAGCTCAGCTGTTGCATTCTTTTTGAAGAAATAATGCAGCTCATAGGAAATTATGTTTTTCAAGTATTCAAAGAATGGAGCGTATTTCTCCACCAGTTCAGCTTCAAATGCACCCCTTCCTGATCTCTGGATACTGATGTATGCCACCTTGGTGCTTACATGAATAACTGCAGAAAACATTTGGGATTTCTTTTACTATTGGCAAACCCTCTGGAACCACATTGCACCCATGAATTCCAGTAAAACCATTGTTTGAGTGTTTTGAGCTTAGAGCTGTGAATGAGATATATAATTTTTTTTTTTTGGTCTAGAATCCTGTGACATGAAAAATAAATTAGTATCAGATGGGTTAGTGGAATGAAATGCTATGATTGCAAAAAAAAAAAAAAGATGGAAAAAATGGTATATTTCTTCAGCAATGTGTGTTCCTATAAAATTTAATGTTTACAATACAGTGTAAGCAACAATAAAAAAAAATTTAATGTTTAAAGCATTAGTTTATTTTGAATGCTGGTGTTACAGACAAAAAGGAATGTATAAAGATATTCCATCTACTTGTTCATTTCCCAGATGGCTGCAATGGGATGTGCCAGACCAAGCTGAAGAGAGGAATCAAGGTCTCTCATGTTGCTTTTCTGTTGCTTTTTCTTTGTGGTTAGCAGAGTGCTGGATTACAAGTGGAGCAGCCAGGTCTCAAGCCAGCAGTCTAAGGGAAGTTAATATTGCAGGTGGTAGCTTAACATGTAATGCCACAATGTCAGTTGCTATCTTTCTCTTTTTATTGGTTTCCCTTGAAGTTTATATCCGTATCTTGGAGTTTGGGGCATAGCTATGCATTTATGGAATTAAAGTTACATAGAAATATAGAAATCAGTATCATATTACATATGCTATATATATATATTAGTAAATAAATAAATAAATAAATAAATAAATAAATATAATACTAAATTTAAAATAAAAACTATAATGCTGTCAATCCTATCATTTTGGGGCCATAATGTTGCAATCAACATTAAAACCTAAAACTAACACGTGTGAAACTATTTCATCTATTATATTGCTGAACAGATACATTTTCAATATTCCTTGATTTCATATTATTTAACTACAGATATATTATGAAAACATTTATTAATTTCTTGTATTTAAAATTTTCTCAACCTGAGAAAAATGCTCATATTCTGAACAAGTTTGATTAAGACCTATTTATTTTCAAAACCCCATCCACAAGGCATCATTGAGGTTTCTAAGAAGTTTTATGATTTTATTTATTTATTCCTGCTTTTGAATCACTGTACATGGTGTTTTCCACTGTGTTATTTCTATGAATAATTCCTATTTGTGGTTTGGATCTTAGACTATCCTTTATGTCAATATGAAAACACTGTTTTACTTTTTAAGATAAGCTGAAGTGTGGTTTCAGATTTTTCTCATGACAATGTGCACGTGGTCCCTGGTAACACCATGATTTTCAAACTAGGCAAACTTATAATTGACATGAAAACTTTACTTATACAGTATAGCAAGTCATTTTCAAATATTTATTAATGTAGTACTATTTTCTTAAGGCCATACATTTGAAACGTTCTTCTGGTAATGTCACAGCCAATATTATAATTTCTGCATTGTGCTCAAGCAGGTAAATAATATATCTGTGAAGACTTTCATCTTATAGTGATGCATATCAGCATGCATAATACCACACTCTTCAAAAGCTTTGCTTTCTTTATAAAATAGATCACATTCATATTACTATTATATATAGACATAAATTTGGTATGTCTGCCATCTATTATATTGGATTCAATGACATCTCCTTATTTATCATTGCACATTGTATTCATTAGAGTACTCCTCAAAATGACTGGGCCAGTGCTTTGCACGTGGAAGTTGACACTCATTGAATACTTGTTGAACTAAATCAGATTCAACTGAATTTGGGTCAGTTGTCAAATTATAGCTCTTTCTTCCATCCAGGGAATGGTGAAATTCAGAGTCGCAGACTCTTCAAGGTTGTACTCCACATGGGAAGACAAGGGAAATGATATGTGTTTCATGATAACGACATTTTTATGGAAATTCAAATTTTTAAAGTCACCATCTTGCTATTGTATTATATAAGTTTTAAGCCAAGAGGAATCTATAGAGCTTTCAATCTCAGTCTATTTATTATTGGTTCCATCTTCTGCTGCTTTGACAAGTTTCACCTTGTGTAGTGATTTGTCATCCAATCAGATTTCCAATCACCCTTAGTATTCATTACACAATTCAGGGCAACAGAGCCTAATCCCTGCAAAAGAGTTGACTCTGTGACCAATCTTTCACAGCAAGTTCTAAAACATCATTTTATCTGGAAGAATAACTTTTAGCGTAGGCATTTTTTAGTACAGTTCGTAAACACTATTTTGCATTGGGAGTCTATATTCTAATTTATAAGTGCTGCATAGAAGTGGGCATTTTAATAATAAAAATGGAAAAACAATGTTGAAGTGGGTTTATTATTTCACCAAATGCATTTGAAACTTCCTTTCTAGGGATGAGCTTTTGCCATAGCAGTTAAGATGCTGTTTGGAATGTCCACATCCTACGCTGGGATGCCTTGGGTTGAGTCCTAGTTTCATTCTCTATTATTCCAAGTTATTCTTTTTCACTCTGGGACAAGGGCAATAATAAGCAGTTGGGTATCTGCCACTGTTACCAAACATCCAACCTGACTCTCCTGCTGGCTCTGCCTGTGAGCATTTGAGGAGCAAATCAATAAATGAAAGACATTGTTTTTTTTTTTTCTTTCTCCCATTTAAAGAAAGAAAGAATTAATATAAATGTTTCTAAGTGTTTTCAAAATGTTTATGGAACCTGGTTTTTCAGAAATGCAAAAATGCAGGGCTTACTTTGTGGTGTAACAGATTTAAGCCAACACACGCAACAGCAACATCATATATGTGAGCATTATGCAGGTTTAGCAGGAGACACATTAAGTGCTTTGGTTCCTGCATTCACATGGAAGATCTAGAAGGAGTTACCTGCTCCTGCCAGTAGCTTTGACATGGCCCAACTTTGTCCATGTTGGCCATTTGGTTAGTTAACCAGTGCACAGATATTTCTGTGCCTTTCTTTGCGTGTCCCTCCCTCTCACCGTCTCCATCACTTTGCTTTCAAATTAAATAATATTTTTTAATAAACAGAAACAATTCTGAGATTTATTTAATAGTTATCATCGATAACTATATATATAGTTAACCCTGGATACCTGTGAGTTCATATATTCAAGTTCTTAATCTACACATCAAAAAACATCAAACGGCACTATTTGAGGAAAATGCCTCTGTATTGGACAGGTTCAAATTTTGGGAGATATTGTTGTTATTACTTCCTAAACAAAAGACTTCACAACACTTTAAATAGCATTAGATTGTATTTGATATAATCAGTGTAGAAAGGACTTAAAAGCAGACAGCAGGACACTCATAGGTGATATGTAAATACTACACTGTTTCATAGAAGAGGTTCAATTATTTGAGGATATTGTTATTATGTGTGATCCTTGACCTAAAAAGAATTAATATATAAATGTGTATTTCTTGGTGAATACTGGAGGACTAAAGCACAGAATAAATAATATTTTGGTTCTTACTGATTTTAATAAACATTATGGTTTAAAAGTTGAAAAAAGAGCATCACCTTTTTTAATGAAAGGAAATTTTGTGTTTACATATTCAATAACTTTCCTTTGTAAAACCCAAAAGTAAAATGAATTGAAAACTGGTAGTGGATGAGAAAGAAAGAATATAAAACAGTTAGTACATGCAATAAAATTTGAATAGGGCCCAGCACCACAGCATACTGGTTAAGGTCCTCATCTTGAACTCACCAGGATCCCATATGGGTTCCAGTTCTAATCCTGGCAGCTCCACTTCCCCTCCAGCTCCCTGCTTGTGGCCTGGGAAAACAGTCAAGGATGGCCCAAAGCCTTTGGACCCTGCAACCTTGTGGGAGACCTAGAAAGAAGTTCCTGGCTCCTGGCTTCGGATTGGCACAGCACCAGCCATTGTGATCACTTGGGGAGTGAATCACTGGATGGAAGATCTTCCTCTCTCTCTGTACATCTGACTTTCCAATAAAATAAATAAATCTTTTAAAAATTGAATAATAAAATACAGATGTAATGTTATGGATGACTTATCAGAAGCAGCTGATTGAATGACTGAAGTGAACCAAATAACCACCGGTTGCCCAAACAGGCTAAACACTTGAACACAAATATATTGGTTGTGGAATGTTCACGAAGACAAGTCAAATGCTGCATGATGAGCTTTGTGTCCAGTCACTCAATATCCTTCTGACATTTCTTTATTAGCCAGCATGAGGAAACTGGAGAAGCCAGCTATAATCACTGAGGAACGAGTTGCTTAAGCACACTCATCACCTGACACATTCCTACATGTTATATTGAAAACACTTGGGTCTGACTTGCAGTCTAAGTTGTAATTACTTACTTTTAAATATGGTATGAATTAAATGAGAGTTAAGTTTCACTAGCTTTTCAGGGAATTGTACAAAAGAAAGAACCAAGGAAGCATTCTACTTCAGTTAACAAAAAGATGAAAACAAATTCATGTTAAAAGAAAGAATGTAATAAAAATATAAATTTTAAAACATTTATAAAAGTTAAATATATATGATTAGTATATGCATTTTATTAAATAACAATTTCAAGGAATTTCCCCTGAGCTGACAATAAGTCTATTGAGCTCTGCTTAAAAAATTGACAAACTGACAGTTTTTCAGAGTCTCAATTATTGTTCATATATTTTAACAAGAAAACAAAGCAACAAAAACAAAGCATAACTATATAGGTGAGACAATACTGTATAAAATTATGTTATTCAAAGAATAGTTTTTCTTTATTATTCCAACAAATAACAGAATGGTAACTTGGGGGAATCACTATATTTTCCTGAAAATTTAAAACTTTCTGACTGATTAATCAGCCGTCTCATACAGTAGATGGGATCGCTATTGAACTAGAACATAAAGCAGAGGAAATGACTCCCCATGCTAGCGTGGTTAGCAGATTTTCTACACATAAAAACACCTTTTTCAAAATCTTGTTAAAAGATATGATAAATGGAATTTAGAAGTTCAAGAATCCTGTCTGTTTAGTTATAAAATAGAATATAAAAACATTACACACCAACCAAAGGATTAATTATCAGGAGAAAATTTAATGTGAAACTTGGTGGGTGAAAACTAAGTAGAACTTTCCAGTGTACAAGGAGTCACAGACAGTCAGAACAAAGTAAATTAGAATGAAATAATTTGAGAAAAATTGCCAGGATTTTTTAACATTGTCTTTCATTCAAAGGCGCAAGTTACTTGGGGGGGGGGGGGGGACAGGTGAGTGGGGCGGTGGGAGCCTGCACAGATGTACCAAAGGATATAATTTCAAAAATCTTCCAGGAAGAAATAGTGGAAGATCGGCAATTCAAAGTATTAGGGGGATAATATCAAACTATAAAAAGCAGCATTTAAATAAACACAGCTATGAGAAAAATTTCCTCGATATCTTAAGAAATTTTGAATTTTAATCTAGAATATTTATCAATTATACATTTTAATTGGATAATGAGTTTGAATTTTTGGTCAAGTGGGAAGCAAAATCAAAGAACGAGTGTCATACATTGCGGCACAATGGGTTTTAGCTATCACTGTGAAGCACCTCTTGGCCTTTTGGCCAAGATAAAATGTAGCCACCTTGTATGATATCACAATTTCATACTGGAGTGCCAGTACAAGTATTGGTTGCTGCATTTTCAACTCAGAGTATTAATGTTCCTGATAATGCAACACAGGGTAGTCCACCTGTGAGGGAACCTTCTATACACAAGGAAAACCAGGATGGGGTTCTTGGCTCCTGATTTTAGACCCCCAAATCTGGCAGTTGTGGCCATTTAGAGAGTGGCCTAGCAAAGCACAGGTCACTTTCTCTGTGTCTCTCCCGTTCTTTCTCTCATCCCATCCTGGTTTTTCTCTGTATGTGGGAGATTGCCTCTGGATCTCTGCATGTGGGGTAGGTAGGCCGTAAGGACATGAGAAGTCAGTGAGGGGCCACATTAGCTGCCAGCCCTATGTGGCGACACACAGCATACCTGCCAGCCACATGCCGTGTGATTGGCATCATCATTGGCTGGTCCAGAGAAACACAGATGCCTTCTACTCAATTAAAGTGTCATTGTTGGGGGGAGGGTCGTCTGGAGATGCCCTTCTGATTTCTCCTATTTTTAGTCTAAGTCAGTTCTCGCTTGCTTTACGATAAATGGATGTGCTTGACTGGATTGCCTGCTGGAATTCTGCAAAAGAGCACCACCGTCTCACCCCTCAGCGCTCATGGGGGCCTGCTGATCAGAAACCCCTGAAATCTGTATACATTTTTCAACATTTAACACGGTTGGAGCATTCAGAAAATGAAAAAAGTGTGCTGTGCCAATTTTAGAATAATGGATATAAAATAATAGGAGAGATACTACCAGACACTAAATAAAGTCATGATGGATAGTAATTAAGAATTATGCAAAAATATAAAAAATAAGGACACATAAATCTCATAATAAAAATGAAAATATAACATTTAGATTATTATTGTATAGCATTTTTAAGGTCACATCACAAACACAATAATAATTTAATTAATGTTGGAATTTAACTACGCAAATAACAACCTCGTGTATACTTTGAGAAACAGTAATTTTTCCACGTGCCATTTGTTCAATCTCTGTTTCGTGCAAGGATGAGCTTGTTAGTATGAAAGTAGGTAATCATAAAAAAGTGGAAGTAAAACAAGAAAAGACGTGGCGGGGGAGGCTGGGAGTGAGGTAGAGAAAGTAGTTAAAATTGGAAGTATCATTATACTCTTAAAAATGTATAGATGAAATACAAGACATACATTCTCTGTACATAAATAAAATTTAAATAAACGTAAGTTGAATGAGTAGAGAGTTCTTTATTTCTCACATCATGATGCCAATAAATAAGGTTTAGAATTTGTTAACTAAAAAAGAGAGAGAAATGTAACCATGATATTCAGAAATGTTGATGCAGCATTGACATAAACACATCTGTGTGGTAAATCTTAGAAAGTTTTTTACTTGGAGGAAAAAATATTGTCAAATGATTGTGAGATGAGCGTTCAATACAAATTTTACAGTAGTGTTCTATACACTGAACTATGTTCATATGAATGATTTATAGGCTGCTTTTCAAATATAACGTTACCTGTCATACATTATCCCAGTATAATATGAAATATAAGCAGTTATTGATGTTACAGCAAATATTGGATCATCAAGGTGACTAAAACATGATGTCCTACTCATTTATTCTGATAGTGAACTGATCTCCCTCTATAATTCCATGTGGCTTTGATGTTGTGAAATGACAGGACAAGGGAAAATAGTTTGCAAAAAATCTGAATAGTCCATCATTTTGTGAAAGAGTTGTTTACAGTACCAATAGCATAGCTGTAGCATAGTTCTGGTAATTCTTTTTTTTTTTCATTCAATTGTCATTCAATAATTCATTCAATTGTCAAGTACAGCATAATAATGATTACAAAATCATAACTGGCCATGGAGACCCCATAACACTTAGATGAAATTGCAAAGATCAGGAAGGATTTGCTCTCCTCATGAGTTCCACTGTGGTTCAGGTTTCGCCTTTAGTGTTTTCTTAGATGTCTGTATTTTAGCATTACTTGGGTAGAAAAACAAAGGAGGAAAAAATGTTCTAATAGAAAACTGTTTTGTTTAGATATTTAAAGTGAGAAGTAAACAGGCTTACTGTGATTCTGTCAAGCAATATATAACCCAATGATTCTTTGGATTAATACCGCTACCTAACTTGCCGTGTTGCAACAAATGTACAACTGTACAAGTAGGTTAATGAATTAAGTGAGAATATTTATCTATCAGAGATCAGAGAGAAGAAATAATTGGCTTTCAGCATTGAAGGGACCCCAGAGTTCCTAATACTCAGGTTAAGAGTAGCTCATCAGTTTAGTTTAATGCTTTGCCCTGGAAAAGTGTCCATCCCTTTTAAAGGCAGCCCAGGATAGATCTCATTAATCGGTGTGGTTTCCAATTCACTTGCAAGACAGCTTTAATTGTTGGAATCCCTGTTTTTCTGTTAATAAGAAGATGAACTTTCTTATAGATTATGCCCTCTCTTCTTGCTTTTGTCTCTGATGAAATATAGATTAAGTGAATTCCATCAGTCAAATGACAGTTTCTCAAAAATTTGAAGAGTGTATTGGGTCTGTCTTAAATATTCACTGCTAACTCTACCCAGTTCTTTTCATCATTTTTCTGTGGAATAAGTTTAAGTCAATTAATACACTGAGTATTTCTTACAGCAAAAACACAGTTTGTCAATATTCACTTTAAGAATGTTTTCCAAATTTTCATAAATAAATTTCCAGCTAACTTTCAAACTGCAACAGAATATTAAAGCTGTTCTTTTATTGGTCCTCATTAACATGCATAATTCTACAGTTAGAAGCTACAGTTCTCACAGCTATTCATAAAATTATTTTATTGAATATTTTTAAAGGAATTTAAAATTAATTTCCAATTATAAGCTTTCATGTTCTATACCTAAATGTAGCATATATTAAAGTAGTTTTGTTATGTTTTAAATCACTTTATTCAAATCTATAACATAAAATGCACTGCCATGTATCTTCACTGGATAAATGCCTTCAGTCTCTAGACCATGACTGCCTATGAAACAAATGAACCTTGTATTGGAACAGTAGGGTGATGTATATTTTTCTATGTTAGTAATGATTATTGTTTTGATCTTTACCTGTGTAATATTACACCTTGAGCTTCCCATTACTAGCACAATGCTCACCAAGGTATACCCAAGTACAAAGTTCTGAGAATCAATGTATAGGAAGGAAAGTTTCCCATTTTAGAAATATTCGTATGAGTGAAATATACCAAAAAAAGGTTGATAAAGGTTTTATTAACGAAATTAGTAAGTGATATAATCTAAGTATAAACACTTGGTTGTGTGAAAACAGCACAAGTGATCATTACCCTTGGCTAACAGATGAAATAGAAGTTAGTAATACATTTCTTGAGTATTTGAAATAAAAGAAAAGCTCTTGGTTGAAATGTCCCCATTCTATGTCAAAATGCCTCTTTTATAAATTTTTTTTAATTGGAAAAGCAAATCAAATCCAAGAAGAGACAGAGAGAAATATCTTCCATCCGCTGATTCACTCCCAAAAGATTACAGTAGCTGTAACTAAGCCAATTTGAAGCCCGGAGCCAGTAACTTCATGTGGTCTCCTGAGGTGCAGGTGCAGGGTCCGATGACTTTAGGCCATCCTCTGCTGCTTTCCCAGGTCATAAACAGGTTGCTTTAACAAAAGTGAAGCAGTTGGGACATGGATGGGTACCCACATGGGATACAGGAAACAGCAATTTAAGGATTTCGCCAATTGATCTGTCTCCATTCTTTATTTCAATGGTGAGGTATCATATGGTTGAGTTCTGTAAGTCAGAAGGCAGATTTAGATTGAATTTCTAGTTTTCAGTCTTAGAACCTTACACTGGTTCCAAGATTTCACTCCTAATTGCTGGGCTTCTTGGGTTTGAATCTGTAGAAGGAAGACACTCTCTCTGTCTTTCACACACACAAATAAAAATTTAAAACCTTCTTAAAGGAATGTGCTCTCATTTTTGCTTCTCAGCCTTTTGGCTAAGATTAAGTGTAGGAATGCACTTTTATTTAAAGATCTGATTCTTTTTACTGTAAAAGTCTAAGTCTTACTTTATGGTTGTATCAGTGTTGAATTCCTAGTGGGGGTTTTCTATATATTTGTCATTAAGGGAGTTGAAATTTCGGGATGTATAGAAGGAAAACTAACACACTTTTATCCCCAAGCTGCAATCTTTTTTACATATATCTGAGCAGAAAATTTATGTGTGATGAAGAAAATGATACCCATTATAGTGATGGATATTTGGAAATTTTGATGTCAAGTAAACCATTTTTATAATTACGTGACAAGTCAACTCTTAGCTGATGCCAGCAATTATGTTCTTTCTACATTATCACAGTGTCACAAATTAAAAAATCAATTTATCATTAAAAACTGAGAATGTTGAGTCACTGACAACATTTAAGGTACAGGAAAAATTAGGAAGTATATTCTAGCCCAAATAATGGTTTCACAGAGTACCAAAGTTCCTAGAATAATAAAAAGCATATATGAGAATTTTGTTAATTTTATGATGAGTAAGAAAAAGGATTTAGATGATGATGAGAACCTCATAAGATCTTAGCATATGCTAAATGATTAACTAAGTACCAAAGACCTGATAAAGAAGAGATTGTATGCCTTTTGGACATATATGCAGATGTATGAACCCATATAAAACTCTGATTTACAGTATGCACATTAACAGCAGGATCTATAAAAGCAGAATATCAACTTGGTGCAATATATTTTGAAAAGTATAAATCACAGATTATGCCATCTGTGCACACATGCATGTGTATATGTTGGTTTTCAGTGAAAATATTCAGAGAGATAAATATTTCATTAAAAGGATAAATAATAAAATACCAGTATTACAAATAATAATATTCTACTTTTTCTTTACATAATTGTCTGTATGTCTGTTTCTTAAATATCAAGTCTGATATTAACGAGTTAATACTGCATTAGGTACTTTCTGCTTTGTTTTTTAATGCTTTATCCCTGCTTCAATCAGTTTGATATTACCAAAATTGGCGTTCATAAATGCTTAATTTTCTGAAAGCATTCCTTTTGATATAATTTCTATGTGTGATTCAAAATTATTATTTTTATAAAGTTCATAATGTTAATTTTTTCTAATTGTGTACTTAGTGATTTCCTTTGGGAAAAAATTATCCTTTGTAGGTAAGTCATTGATGTATATATCAAAAAATAAATTAGGCAAAGGAGAAGCAAAACTATGCCATTTTACTTGTGTTCTCTGCCTTTCATTTTAAAATATGTAAATGTGTCTTTTTACAATTTTTAGGGAAAATGATGTTGATTGTCTTGTAAGTTCAGACTCACTATTCCCTACTTACCAACTTATCTGGTTTGGTGAGACGTGTCATTCTTACCTGAGACAACTCGCAAGAATCCACGCTGTTAGTCATATTCAAAAATGAAAATAAAGCTTATATCCATTGTGATCTTAAAAGCTGTTGAGATAACTGTGAGGACTCCATACACTGTGTGCCTCTAGCTGGACATCTAAAGGACAACAGGCTTACTAGGCAAAGATTTGAAGGACAGCTTGCATCTTGGGAAGAGAGGGGAAAAATCTTGGCCTGTTTCTGGCAGGTTCTCACTATATCAAAACTGTATTAACAAGTTATTGCCCCATTCCACTCATATCATAGTCCCATGTATTTTGTGTTCATCAGAAAAAGCTTGGCCAGAATAATGTCTGTCGCTCTCCTGGGGTTACTGTCTCTGTCTCTCCCACATCTATGTTGACTGACAGTAAACTTGGGTATCAGTTGACACACTATACTAATTTAACAAGTCTGATAATCTCACCCACTTGAATGGCTTGCTCACATATCGCTGAAATGATCAGAGAAATCCTAAGAGCCTACTCTTTGTCAATCCACTCTTTCACCCTTATGATATACATCAGAAGTTTATGAGTGTTGTCTAGGGGAAGGACACTAATATTGGAAAGTGTCAGGGAGCCTTAACTAGATATTCTAGCTGTCTGAACTAAAAACCTATCTCCAATGTCTGTATTTTAAAGAGGAGAAAAGAAAGAGAAATAATTGTTTTGAATACCACATTGGGAAAGTGAAGACTGATCAGATTGTTGTTTAGTCCAAGCCCACCATATTCAAGGTTGGTCTTTGTCACCATGATCACAGTACATGCTTCTTTCAGGCTGGACCCTGGAGTTCTGTTTTTAATATCTGTATCACGTTAGCTTCATGGCTAGTGGTACACAGTACAACAGTAATCCTTGATGATATAAATGCAGTTGCTTTTTCAGTGGATACTGATCATTATTAGAAGTTGCAAACAGCTTTGGATGATAGGATGTAAGGAATGTTCACTGCATTCCATGTGGGTGCATACATTGTCACACAGATGCTTAGTAAAGGTTGATTGTTGGCCAAAGTGAGTTCTCAAAGAGTATGTAACACAAGACATAAATTCCCCTGCTGGTGAGTTAGGTATTTAATCATGAAACTGTCTGGTCCCTGAGTGTTTTGGCTGAGCCCATTGTTAAATGGGCCTGGCATATTTTATTTGATAATTGAGCTCTGTTGAGCCTGCCAATATTATTGGTGGTCAATTTTATCAACGCCTAGTGTCAGATGTGATACTTCAGGCATAAAGTTCTGAAATCACCTCAGTGACCAAGAGCATGAAAAAAGTTGCTGTCAGTAGCTTATGTGTCCAGAAACTGAAGAGATTATTTCACTTCAGAGGCTGGAATGGTATTGATATTTATGCTGTCATCACAAAAAAATCACACTGGTTGGTGACACAAATGATACCTTGAAAAACAGACCCATGATTTTTGTCTGGTAACTCAGTGGCCAAAATTTATGAGTGTATTGAAAGCCAAAGTTCCATGCTTATATTCAAAGAGTTACATGAACTGTGTTTTTTGCATGCACACAGGCAATGAATGAAAAAGAAACCTAGAATTCCTATAACTTGAATTCCAAAGACTCAAGAAAGTTATCCAAGACAGATGGGATCCTGACTGTATGTATTTCACTTGCATCCCATCTTAGAGGCCCTGAAAAGTAGCTTGCTTTGAGACATGCTGTTTTCATGGTAGAGAAGAAAAAAGCCAAAAAGTCTTTCCTTGACTTAAATGTGACATATTTTGAGAGATAAAGGGAAAAAAGGCCCTAGCTGTTTCGGATAGCTCCTCCCCAACTCAGGATATTGTTGTTTCCAAATCATTCTAGATTTATTATAAAAAATAAAATCAAGAAACAGTAAGAAGTGTTTCAGTCCAAGGCCAGTATCAGAACTGTCCTCCCATGCTTAGGTAGGGGATCAATTATTTGCTCCTTGTAGTTAAACTTATTTCAAATTTTATATAATCATCTTAAGGCTTAGTTTTCCTCTTTGGTGAATACTAGCTGAATAATTTCTATTTTGAAAAGCGCACTTAGTTTTATTCAGAGTTCTACTACAAATATATTTTTTTGGAATTTTAATAGAAGAATGTGATGTATAGTGTAAAAACTTTAAAGAGTTCTCAATTCTTTTGTTGAGAGGATCATCGTGTATCAAGCTTGTACTGTAAAAAGGTTTTGATACTTTCTGTTTGATTAGTGAACAACAGATATTTTTCTGTCCCCAATTTTTTGTGTCGAAATTAGATAAAATGCATCATATCAGAATTCTGCAGGACAAAAACAGTTTCTGTAGCTGAGTTACTTTGGATTTGAGATCACTGTGCCACAACTTATATGTGATCCTTCGTACAAATTATTCAAGATTTTTGTGCATGTATATCATAAAATGATGAATGATATGCACATGGGCTTTAATAAATAATAGATTAATATGTATCTCTTTTTTAAAGATTATTTTATTTATTTGAAATGTACAGTGAGGGGAGACAAGAGAGAGATGGAGAGAAAATTGTTCCATAAACTGGTTTATTGCAAATTGGCCAGGATAAATCTACTAGCCAGAACTTCCACCGAGGTCTAGCTCTTGGGCTATCTTTTCTGTACTGCCCCAGGTATATTCATAGAGATCTGTAGAACAGCTGGGGCTCAAGCCAGGGCCTCTATTTGATGCTGTGGTCCTAGGTTGCAATGCTGGCCTGATTCCATCATTAACTAAATTGTTTTTAGAAATTAAAGTGCTGGTTTCTTTACTTATTAATATTTTGAGTAAACAATATTCAGTAAATTTCAAGTAATACCCTAAACAGCTTTACAATGTGTATTTTTCAACTTGTTGAAGGTTATAAAATTGTGTCTATCCTAAATTCACTAAGAAAAAAAAATCATCTGTTGTGTTTGAGAAAGTACTGTTTCCAAATAGCAGTGCACAAATGGATGAGTTTCTCAATAAAGCACTTTTTATCTTAAGCTGAGATTGGAAATTAAAACAAAACCCAAAACCAGAAATAAAACAAATATCCTGTTTGTACAACTAAATTTGTGCAGTTTTCAGAGTATTTACTTTTTGGTTCATAAGTTCTTACAATCATGTAATAAAGATTGGCTTAATGCATATCTACATTTTCCAGTTATGCTTGTTTTGCATGTGTTACTATTATTTTAATTAGCATAACCTAAGAAATAGTAAATTAATATATGACATTTTAAGGGTTTATGGAAAATGCATATTATGGAGTCTTTACGTATAGATTTCAGAAAGTTTTGCAGCATAGTAAAAATACCATGTGGCTATAGAACTTAATGTCAACAAAAATCATCATATTTTTTTCAAAGACAAT
Organism: Ochotona curzoniae; assembly: GCF_017591425.1. Classification (NCBI taxonomy): domain Eukaryota; kingdom Metazoa; phylum Chordata; class Mammalia; order Lagomorpha; family Ochotonidae; genus Ochotona; species Ochotona curzoniae. The sequence goes on along the minus strand of NW_024466502.1, from coordinate 32,164,536 downwards.
AAACTCAAATCACCTCAAATTCTGATGTCTAATTTAAACTTCCAGTCATGAGGAGTCATCGTTGTAAGATCCAGATTTGGTTTGTCTCACTATAGCAAACTGTGAATTCAGACGGAGAAGTGCCGGTGCTCCCAAACTCTAATGATGTAGAAGCCGACCTGGGATGATGCAGTTACACTGAAAGCTAAAACAAATAATATTAAACTTGGAAGTCAAGAAAGATCTGGCTCAACACAATGCTTACAAATCCACAACAAGGAATGCAAACTAAGTGGCATGGCACTATTAGAAAAGCAACTCTTCATTGATTGGGTACGATTCTTTGTGTCTGGCGGGAATTCTTGCATGTTGTTTCCTTGGAGTCTTTCATTTGCTCTGGAGTCATGGGCAGTTCTCTCATAAGACTGCTGATTCTGGACAACAAGTAAACTTGAAGTAATAAAATGTGTGTTATTAAATATTGCATACCTTTGTAGTCAGCTAGTAGGCTTTATACATTAAATACATGAGATGTATGCCTGAAAGATTATTTTTGACTAGGGAGTGAAAGGTTGACTGTCATTTCACTTCGCTTCAGATTTTCTCAGAACAATTTCAGACCTTGAGTGTTACATTGGAATTGCCCACTTTATCTTCTTTACCTCCTACTGTGACAATGATACCAACAAGTTGCACTGTAAGAAACACCCTTCATTACTGTTCTAGTCATCGTAAAATCTAAACTCTGATTCCACTGCCAATTCCCTTAAAACTATTTAGTCTTCTTCTTCTTAAGTTGCCGTGTTTCAGAAATGCTCCTTGTCAAGAGGATTTCCTCTTGAACTATTTTGTGTGAATGAGTCTTTTCTTGGGAATCAGTTTAGTACAGTAGGCAACACAGAAAAATGCCTCTTGGGTCACTGTTAGCTCAGGAAAGATGAACAAGAAAATTATTGAACTTTGATTTGCCGTAAGTAATCATACCAGTCTACTCAGCCAGATTGGGTGTTTGGGGTAAATCACAGACTAGTATATTCAATCAACTTAAACTTATTTTATAAAAGTGTGAAATATGGGTCTTTATATAATCAGTTGGTTTTTACATTAATAAGAAAATTATTTTATTTTCATTATTTAAATTATTTTAAAATAATCTTACTTAGTTGATTAGGGTACAAAGGGTCAAAGGCTACAGGGTGAAAATGGGTATTACCATCGTTTCCACACTAATATTATCATTTTTCCCTGTTTCTGGGGTAGGGGAGAAACAGAGGGAAAAGCCCTACCCAGCCTCCTACCCATTCCAGATCCGCAATGTGAAGCGCGATCCAAAGGTCCTGCTTAAACAGTTTTGATAGTTCAACAGTTCTGGATTGCTGCCATTCTCACCGTTCCAATCGCAATGAAACCTATTCAGAGTCCACTGGCTGACAGTTTGAGTTTGAGTTCTGAGATCAGCAGTTCAATTGAAGGCATCTCCAAAGAAACTTCATCTGAAATGGCCCAGATCTGGTTCTTGCGTGAGTTTCCTAGTACAAGGTCCAACACCATCCGTTGCGCCAATCAGCTTACACACATGCTGGTCATTGCTATTGGTGGGTCAGTTCTGTTTCCAGCCCTGTCTTCCTCATGAACATGGGTGTTGTAGTCCAGCTCGATCCTACCCACTTCATACTCGGTCCTCACGCAAACCAGTGGGAGCTGAAGCCTAGTTGGGGGCGATCCCCATAACTCCCACCAAGCCTACCCCCTACCCTGGTTCCCATACTTGCCAGTATGTACCGCAGGCTTGTCCACATCCCATTTAGCTCTCACACATGTCAATGGGCATCGAAGCCTAGTTCAACCCAACCAATCTACTATTCAGCCCACACACTTACTGGCAGGTGCCTTTCTGTCTAGCCATGCCTGCCCCTGTCCTGGTTTTTGTGCTGTCCAGTGAGAGTGGTAACCCCAAGGGAGGTACCCACTTTCTCCCTACTAGGTCACTCCCACCCCCAGATTATATACTTTCCAGGTGGCTCTAGCATTTGACTTGACAGAATTAGCTCCTAGTGCCAGACTCTGCCAGCTGATGCTGCAGCTAAGCCCAACCAACTCTCACCCACTCTAGTTTTTGCTTGCACCAGTAGGGACAGTCAGCCCATTGTGGCCCTTCCCTTATCTAGCTCACATGAGGCCCACAGAAGTTATAGCCCTGCCTAGTCTGGTCTACCCCCATCCTGACCCACGCTTTCCAATGGAAGTAGTTGTCCAGCAGTGGGGAGCCCACATTCCCCTGTCAGCTTTTCCTCCTCCCCTGGGTTTTCACATGTGCTGTTTGGGCGCTGCAACCACATCTGGTATGGCTCATCTCACCTTGGCATTCCTTAATGTGTACTGGTATTTGTCACAAGCGAACCTGACCCTACCCACACTCTGTTCTGGTACTCGGATTCACCAGTGGGTGATGTAAACGGGTTCAGGCTGGTCTGTCCCCAACCAATGCCATGTGTATGCCAGTGGGATAATTTCCATAGCCTGTTCTGGGCTGTTTCCTATTGTGCTTCTTGTGCTTACCTGCAGGAACTGTGTCCTGCCAGAGAAATTGCCCAGGTTTCTCCATCAGAACCTCTCTCAGTGCCAAATTTCACACATACCAGTGCGTCCATGAGCCAGCCCTACTGAGTTCACCTCCTGTCCTAGCAGGAACAGTGGCTTTTCCTGACTGGCCTTCAACCCAATCTGGTTCTTATGGTTGGATGTTTCGACCCAGCCACAGCTAGTCCATACCCACATACAGCTCACACAAGGTAAAGTAAGGGCTGAAACCTAGCCTAGTCCATCCCACATCTACCCTGGTCCACCAGAGCACAAGATGGTATGGGAGTCTAGGCCAGTTTGGTGCTTCCAGTCCCAGTCCACACTTGTGCCAGGGGAGACTACAATCGTATCCTGATTAGAATGCAGGCCCCATTCCAGCCCATGCACTCCTTTGTGGGAAACTCAACCCAGCTAGGGTGTACCCTTAGCTCCCAAACTGGGCCTATTCCCAGCCTTAGATCATGTGCAGACCAGTGGTTGCTCTGACTCAGCTTGGCAGAGCCCCTCACCTGTCCTGCCCCCTGCCTTAGATGCCATGACTTAGCATCCCTGGCTCACACAGCTCAGTAGGTGTGATGGCCTACTTGGCATGACCTGTGTTCCAACCTGATTTCTGTTGTTTCTTGTGAGTTAAGGTTTGCTCGGCCCTGCCCATTCTGCCCCCCCTTCCAGGTGCAGCCTGGCCCACCCCACATCCTGTTTTAGGATGCACATTCTGGTGCTGCTGCCTTGACCTGCCCAATCTGTTGTGGGTTCCTTTATCCGTGAGAGATGGCAGTTGCCATGGTCACACCTAGCTTAGTCCATCGCAACCCCAGCTTGCTAACTAACCAGGCAGACTTTTATTTCCACAGGGTTTTGCTCACAAAACCCCACAGAGCCTACCAAGTTCTCTGCATGCTTGATAGTGTCTTGACTGCCAAATGTGATCACTCCACCAACCAGTCGGGCGATGGTACCTCACCCTGCCAAACATGCTCCCATCCATAGCTTTGGTGTGGACTGATGTGTGGCCATCAGTGATGTTCTATGCTACCAGCCCATCTCTGGATTCTAATTGGGCTGGTGAATCAGTCTAACCCAAATTATCTTATGGACACTCCCCTCCAAACCATCTGGTCTCACTCCCCACACATGCCTGAAACTTTTATGACCCTGTCACTGCGAATCATCTAAAATTCACCTCTCACCTACACTAAAACTGACCTTAGTCATGGGCATCCCCAGGGAGCAATGACATATCTTAAAAACCCCAGCGTTCACTGCCAGGTGGCCAGCAGGCAAAGCCTGGAACTACTTGGTGCACTGGCTGCCCTAGGCAGAGGACTCATTCACTACCTTAAGGCAGTGTCTTTGACATGAGTCCCCAGCATTGGGTCCAACCTGGCAGGGGCACCCCCCGCAGTCGCCACACTGTAGGTAGCAGCAGTTGTCCCCAACCCCAAGGCCTGAACCCCTACATTAATAAGAGAATTATGAAACACTACATCAAGACAAGGAATATCCAATGAAGAAAAAAATAAAATAGATCAGGGCCTGATGTGGTAACCTAGTAGCTAAAGTCCTCACTTGCATGCACCAGGGACACCATATGGGAACCAGTTTGAATCCTGGCTGCTCTACTTCACATCCAGCTTCCTGTGTGTAGCTTAGAAAAGCAGCAGAGAACAGCCAAAAGCCTTGGGCCCTGCATCCATGATTCTCCAGGCTCCTGGCTTCAGATCAGCTATTTCAGCTCAGCTCCTGCCATTGCAACCATCTGGGGAGTGAACCAGTGAGTGAAATATCTTTCTCTCTGTCTTTCCTTTTCTTTGTACATCTGACTTAACTATTAGAAAAAAAAAAAAAACAGATCAAATGGACACTCTGTGATACCTAAGTTTAGATGTTGTTACTTCGTGGGACAGGATATAGAACCTCCAAGGAAAACCAGAATAAAGTGATAAGCTGAGTTACTGAGGGACATTATTTCCAAAGAGCACAAAGAATTTAAATGCCTTTAGGAACCCGTGCTGAAGCCCTGAAGAATGAACAAAGACAGTGCAGTTGAAGCATGGTTCTTGAGATTAGTATGAATAAAGACTGGTAAGAGAGAAGTAGCACAACGCTCACCTAATGCTCAGCATCATCAATGCTTGGTTAAGAATGATGTGAACTTCTCTGAGTAAAGTGGGAAGTTACCCAATGCAGAACATTAAGAAGATGACCTATTGAAGTTTTAAAAACTGATATTTCAAGAAAAAAGGAACTTTCATTACTTTTTGTACTGCTAATCTCTTAAATATGCCAGTGTCCTTTCAAAAACAAGAAATGGTCCCTTTTATTGTGAAGTAATTCATATTGAAACACTGATAATTGCCCTATTGCAGTCCTTATTTTGGTGTAGAATCTAGCTCAACTATATAAAACGCAGTTACACCTAATGCCTCATCTTCTTCAGTTTCTGAAAGTCGTTGTTTTACTTGTCTTTCACAGCTTTGATACATTTGAGAGGCACTAGCTGACTACTTTATGGGAGGTTAATTCACATGAATGTGTATGATGTTTCATCAGACAAAACTGAGTGTGCACTTTTGATGGATATATAACAGAAATATTTGTTCTTCTTGCATAAATATATGTCTATTTATGGATAACAATAGAAAATTTTGCAGTCAACCCCTGTCATATTTTTGCAATGTCAAATATTATCTTTTTGTAATATATTTTAAGATTGACATTGAAAATATCCTCTTCATACTCCTATTCTTGCCCACCCAATTTAGTAACTTTCAATCGTTCTTGTCAACAATACTTATTACAGTGAAATCTGGAACATTCTTAGTGACACCTGCAATCTTTTATGCGTCTCTATCATTTTTAAGGTTTTTTGTCATTGTTGTTTGTTTTTTGTTTATTTATTTATTTTACTTTCTGCCAGTACCAGATATTCTAGTCTCACGTCATATTTTTCTGTCCTAAAAGTAGTGTGTTTGCCCCAAAATTGCCATTTGTATCATTAAGTATTTATACACAAAAAACAATCTACCAGTTTGATGCCATGGTTACCGCCAGAATATGATTTTTTTTTTGTGAGACGAATCAGAGGTCACACATTCACACACACGCATAAACTGTAACATTTTCACTTTCTTTATTGAGGAAAAAAAAACTATTGTGAATTCATATTGGCTGTGGATACATGAATGAAATGAAGTAAGAATAAATCTACTCATTGGTCTGTACTCAAACGTGCATATCGGTGTAAAATTACTGAAAAATACTGAAATCAATAAATTGTCACATAAAATGTGATTCCTAATAACAAAACATAAACTTAGGTGGGAAAAGATGATTAGAGTAATCATCTATCTGGATGTAAGATTTAAAATATGTAAAGGACACGAAAAATAATAGTTGCTTTGCCTGTAATATCTCACCTTAATACTTTCATCAACATTTATAAGCTTTTCTTTCAAACGCAAGGAGATAAAGAGGAACAACGTCCAAGTTCATTTGAGTGACTCTGAGGAATAATTTCCAAATACTTTTTTTCTAATTTTGTGTGAAGTTTTCTTGATTGACTTTTACTGGTCAGGAGCTCAAGTGTCTCAATGTGGATAAGTAGAAAGGAGTAAAGCCCAGCTCTGGAATGAGGCGCATTTTTTTAAATCAAATTGCACACAAAGAAACATCTGAAAGAAATCATATAACTCACGATTGAACCTGGTCTCAAGGGAGCTCTTGGACATTAACAAGAACATGAGAGAACAGTGTGTTGGTATGGTGGAGTTGGTGAGTACATCAAGTCAAACGCTCTGAAGTGCATCTATAGGATACTTTTAATAAATAGAATGAATTTAAGGAATGTATTCAATACAACTAATCTCTATGGTTTCTCTGTGTTTATGTTCTTAAAAAAATGAAAAACAAGAGCATGAAAAGACATATCCAGAGGAAAATAATTTATTCAGAAGAAAAATTTATCTAGAGAGTATAATTTTTCATGATTATTGCATCATTTCATTAACCAGAAAAAAAAATGTTGAAAGGAAAGCATGAAAAACAGCAAAGAAAATTAGATGCATAATAATGTGTAGATATAGAATGATATATATATATTTCTTTTTATTGAAAAGGCAGATATATAGAGAGAAGGAGATACAATAAGAAAGATCTTCCATCCGCTGGTTCACTCCACAAGTGGTCACAATGGCTGGAGCTGAGCCCATATGAAGCCAGGAGTCAGGAGCTTTTTACACATCTCCCAAGCAAGTGCAGGGTCCCAAGGCTTTGTGCTTTCCTTTGCTGCCTTCCCAGACCACAAACAGGGAGCTGGAAGGCAAGTAGATCAGCTGGGATTAAAAACAATGCTCATATATGATCCTGGTACTTGCAAACCTAGAACTTTAGCCAAAAGGCTACTGCTTCAGGCCCATAAGGTATATTTTTAAGACTGGTTAAATGTATTTTTAAACAAGCATAGTAATAAAAAAAAGAATGAATACACAATTCTGATTTTGTACCTTGTGCTTAAATTTTTTATTTAATTAAAATGCAGGACATAAGATAATACAAAACATTTGTAGAGTGATAGGATTGCTAATGCACTGTCCCCTAGGGAAGGGTCAGAGAAATCTTCAACCAGCCCTGGGTCTGTATCTTTACCAGGAGATTGTCATTTACCAGCATAGAGTTGGATAAATATGTCATGCAAATGGACAGATTATGGAATAATATGCCATAGTAAATGTAATGAAATATATCAGCAAGTCAATGCCCTAAAATTCTTTGAAGAGATGTTAAAAATACATACAGTGCAAAATATTATTCATCTGTAAGTATGTAAAGCATTACAGGATAAAACACTGGAGAATAATGGCTACATTTCTTTTTCACACTAATCTGCTCTAAACATCAAAATGAAGTGAGGTTTTTGTTGTTTGTTTTGTTTGTTTGTTTGTTTTATGTATTCCAAAATGTATGTAGTCTAAAAGTAATGTATCCTGGAAACCGTTTCTATCTTGTGTTTTAATCTTGCAACTTAAATGTTTTTAATCAGCTTTCTGATACTTTAGCATAATATGAAAGTCTTTTTGTACTCAGAAACATTACTGAAGTCTCAACAGACACAGATTCACATTAGCATCTCACGGTGTAACACAGCTCTAACTGTTCCAAGCATTGCCCAATGGCTGCTTCCACTTTTTCAAATCCTAGCCCAAATGACTTTGCAGAAGACGTTCCCCAACCATCGTATGAAACATGAACATTCTTTAGAATCAATCCCTCTTACCCATACACGTTTATTTGCATTTTTTATCAGGGTTTATGCATTTTATATTGTAATACAAGCAAATATCATAAACATAAAATGCTTATGATTTTTCTTCTCTGTGGCCAAAATACTAGCAATCTGCTAAGAAAGAAACAATGTATTTATTAGGGGCTTGTTAATATTTTATTTTCAAAGACACAAATGTACACAGTCTCAAAAATGTGCTTCAAGATTTTGCCTGATGCTGGATATTTTCATGACCTAAACTGTAAGGGCGTTTTTAATACTTCTTGTCAAGACTTCTTACGATTGTGTCAAGAGTTTTCAAGAAAAGCAAAGCACATAGTTTCAGAAAGCATTAGTAATGATCTGACGAATTGTTCAAGGTTAACAATTTCATTTGAGATACCTCCATTGCAGCCAGTTGTGAAGGTCAGTCATGCCCATGTGACTGTATGCAGGTAACTCAACAGATCAAAATTCAACAAATGTGTTTAACCGCGAAGGTCCCTTCATTTAGAACTTTAGCTGTGGATGTGTCAGACACTTTCACAAAGGTCTCTTCATTCACAAGGCCCTAATCCAATGTTATCACACTTTTTCTTTCTTGATGCCTTTGATCTTGACGTGCTAGATCTTGAGGCTCTCGATTTTGACATAAACACCAACGTCTTAAAAATTCCTGGCTAAATGAATAAGAGCTGTTCTATAAAGGATTATGATCTGAAATATCTTATTTAGAAACTCTCACCCCGATAATAAAAGTATTTGACTTACGTACTGCGTTGCGACAGTTTGCTCATTTATTACTTTTTTGCCCTTCAGAATTGTGTCACAGTGTTTATTAAAGGGATGACATTATGATTTTATAACTACTTTTCTGGAATCCATCAGTACCAGATGAAATAACTTTGCTGAATTCTCTTCTGAGAGGGGTATTTTTTTTTTCTGAGATATCTGACAGCACTGACCTTTGACACTCAGCAGCATACAACTTCAAATAAATGATGATAATGTTTGATTTACTAAAATATTTTAGGCTGTCTTACAATACTTCACTACACATTTTATGTATTGTAAGGAAACTAAAGAAGTTTAAGTGTCAAAACCTGGGATTAGCATAATGTCCTTCAAATCCAGGTCACTTACATAGGATTTCCCAAAGTTTAGCTTCACTAATGAGCTACAGCTTATTTTACATATCAATCCACAATACTTTCACATGGAAGAAATAAAAATATCAATCTGTTAAAGGGCAAGAAATGACATTATGGAAGTGCTTTGGGAGCAATAAAAGTGACTTGCAATCTAATTTTCAGAAAGTCACAGCCTGTTAAAAACTGTTATCCAAACTCCTTACCCACCATGTGGTAAGAAGCCTAGACAGTTCAAGATTCATTCTCTCAGTTACTAATTCAGTGCAGGGTAGTGTGTGAATGGCTGCTCCAAATGCTTTGCACTGCAGCACAGCAGGACAACTTTCTGCATCAGACACCAGCCTCCCATACAATGTTTCTGCTTCCACCCTAGCTTCCTGCCAAAGTGCCTGGACCACAGTGGAGGACAGCTCAAGAGCTCCAATTCCTGCCACCCACGTGGCAGATCAGATGAGGTGCCTGGCTTTGGCTTCAGACTGTTGCAGGCATCAGTGAACCAATGTACAGAAGATCTCCCTCAGTCTGTCACTATGACTTTCAAAAAAGTACATGAAACTTTAAAAACTTTTTGTATCTTAACCTGGAATCTAATATATAAGACATATTCATGAAAATCGATGTCAATTCACAATGTGTCACATGTATTTTTAAATCATGACTAATCCATCATCATTTAAAACCACAAATCATAAGGAATATAATGTCAATTTAACAAAGTAATGATGATATGTCTATAAATATTCAATGTCAAAAGCAATTGAGTTTTTAAAAATAATATTAGTTACTTTATTGAACTTCAAGTAAACACAATACAATATGCAAAGCACTTGACATATTACATTTTTCTTATTAACAAGGAGACTAGAGTTTTCATTGTAATTATAAAAGCTTCCAAAGTTACAAAGTTAGAAATTGGTAGAGTGGAATCCAAAACAAAATTTGCTTAAATTCAGCTCTTTGTGAGTTCTGAAGCCCTGTCTACCCATACTTCTTACTCATTTCTGCATTAAGTAAAACAAGCTGAAATGGTCTGGTCGCATTTGGAGCTTCAAATATCCTGAAGAACATTTTACCACCAGATGGATTCCTTAAAAATACCATTGATTTATCAAGAAAATAATACAACATTAAACCTTATTACATTTTGGGCAACTCTAGATTCTTAGAACAGTAATTTCCACAAAAAATGAACACTGGATTAATAGGAAACATTCAAGCAAGTATAATTTTGCAATGTCTTTGATTTTTTCCTGTTTGCTTTGTTATTGCCAATATTAATACATCCTATAATAGTCTCAAAACAAAAAGAAAAATCATTGAAATTAATCTAACTATTTAAAAAAAAGAGAAAACATATTTTTAGGCAGAGCATTTATCTTCCAGAGGCTATGGACAATGTTGCATTCATGATAATACAGCAATATCAGTAACTAAATACTGTTATATCAGTAAAAATGCAATGAATGTTAGTGCATGATCAACTTTTGGTGTTTCTCAAATATTTATTTAATTAAACACAGAGTTACACATGAGAAATGGGGGCGGGGGAGTTGTAGACAAAGGGAATTCCCAAATGGTCACATGCCCAGCTCTGGGTTAAGCAAGGCCAAGGTCCTAGAATTCCATCTGGTCCCTTAAGTGGATGAAGGTACCAAGCACTTGGTGATCTTCCACTTTTCTAGGGGCATTAATATGGAGCTTGATTGAAAGTGGAGCATCCAGCATCTGAACTACTGCCCCAATAGGACACTGGTCTTGTACATATCAAGATAACCCTAGCCCCTATCAATTTGTTTCTTAAAGTTTAACAAAGATGGTTGTGCTTCCATACTTGAAAATTAATTACATTAGAATTCTCATATAAATTTATGTGTATATGTATGTGTGTACACAAAATATTTATAAGAGTCACCTCATTCAATGTCTAAAATACAGTCACCAAAATCCTAAACTGTTTATTTCTAAATGACTATTACTATCTGAATTTTTTCTTCAGTAGTAAAACATAATCTTTGCAATGACTTGTTTTGTCCTTAGGACTATTTTGAACTAAAAAAGTTTTAATTATTTTCATTGAAATACATTCATTTATTATCAGACTTACAGAATATTCATTTTTAGAGTAGCACATAATACAATAAGAGCCAAGGTTGTCAGAGGTCATTTCTCCGATATTTCTCTGATTGTATTAAATACGCTTCAACCTCTTCACCCCAAAGGAGTGGTTTTGAGCATGGTGTAATTTAAATTTGTATTTATGACTTTAAAGTGGCTATTTGGTCTGGTGGTAACTATTAATCAAGGACAAGATTTGTATGTGCCAGTGATGTCGAAGCACACTCCCTAATATTACAGAAGTCATGTTCAGACAGCAGCTGGGCGACAAGCGGTAATTGAACATATTTAAAAACCCACCCCATGCACTGAGCAGATTTCAATGTCTGCTGTGTTTAAGGTCCACTGAGTTGTGAAATGGCTGCTTCATTCACACAGATGTTAATATCTCCAGGCTCTTCTCGAGCTTTGCAGCCTCGCATTTTCGTAGCTGCACCAAGTTTGGCGTTCATAACATGAGATACAGCAACGTGTCAGTATTCTTTGTTGTAATAAAGCGCGTTCCAGTCAACATCTGAGCAACCGTAATTACAGCTCATTAAGGATTAAGAAGAAAAATAATAAGGAACATGGTAATAGGAGTTCAGTCACCAGGGTTCCATTGGTTCTTTTACTATTTAAATACCTGAAGCTGATGAATAAAATTACTCATGAAAGCACAGCTTTAAAATGTTTGCTTGTTAATTCTTTCAAAACATAGAAACTTTCAGCAGAGTGAGAAGAAAGAAACAGGGATCTGTGCTTCACTGCTTCACCCCGCCCCCCAGCCTCCCACCCCAGTCACTGTTTGGTGTCACAGTGCATATTACCTTGCTTTCTCTGATAAGTTGAGTACGCTAATGTGTTAAGTAGAACAGCTTTCACACAGCTGATATGTATATTTTTAAAGATTTATTTATTTGTATTGCAAAGTCAGATATACAGAGAGGAGGAGAGACAGAAATATCTTCCGTCCAATGATTCGTTCCCCAAGTAGCCTCAACAGCCAGTGATGTGCCCATTTGAAGCCAGGATCCAGGAACTTCTTCTAGGTCTCCAAATTGGGTTCAGGGTCCCAAGGCTTTGGGCTGTCCTGGACTGCTTTCCCAGGCCACAAGCAGGGAGCTGGATGGGAAGTGGAGCTGCCGAGATTAGAACCAGTGCCCATATGCAATTCTGGCACTTTCAAGGAGAGGTCTTTAGCAGCTAGGCCACGCCGCTGGGCCCACACAGCTGATATTTTTAAATTAAATCCATTGTCATTATTCCAACATACCACTTGATGATTCTCCCTTCTCAAATCCTGACAAATGATGGTATTTCAGATTTGCACTTTACAAAAGGCACATTCTTTAAGGATACTGCATTAGTCAATTGATACTTTTAGTAGCTTTTTGTTTCCTTGATAATATTTTTCTAAAATGGTTTATATATATATTTAAAGAATAGTCTATTTAAATGTAGTATAGAAGTTCTTGACTTTCACTTTAAGAATCATTTAACTTATTTTTTATATTTGAGCATATGAAATAATGACCATGCTTAGCAAATATGGATTAAACAGCAATGCATTTATCAACAATGAAGCTCTTTAATCATCTATTGTGAGCAATCCTCTGAAAAATTCTCTTTATAAACTACTACAAAGTAGATAAATTCATGGAAATTTATGGAAATGGAATAATTTTTTTAAATATTAAAGAAAAAAATCTAAGGCGGCTTTCAATGTAAGTCCGATGTATGGTGACGCCAACATAAATGTCGAAGCGGCCCAAGTTACAGATGAACACTTCTGAGAAAGCTTTGTTAAGAGGGAAAACAAGATAAGTTTAAATTAAACTTGCCTTTAAATAATAGACTTGATTAAACTATCAACACTCAATCCCTAATGACACTCAGTCGTTTTTTCACAATGTATAAATATCTTACATTGTAAACATGTAAACATTCATGGCTAATTTTCCCAAAATTTAGTAAAAGCAAAAAATAACAAAAGCAAGCTGAACATAGTGGAAAATATGGAAACAATCAATAGTCTTTTGTGGAACTGAAAAATGAGATGACAATTGGATGACTGAAAATACAAAAAGAAAAATAGATTGAACTTCCAAAATACCATAATGACTTAACATACGCATGTTCATTTAGTTCAAGGTTGTTACTAGTAGATTAAAGAACAACCTATGATTTTGTTTTAATTGTGACATCTGTTGATCAACATGCTGTACTTCTCATTGTCTTCATTGCTGATGAGATGCAGATAAAAGAAAAAAGAAAAGAATGTGATTTGATTACAGTTTCTTTCTGGGTAGAAGACTGAATGTCACCTTCTACTAGCGTGCCTGTGGCAATATAAGACTGGTGGGAAAAATGTCTTTACTCTCTACTCTTCATTATCATCATTCAAATCTTTATAAAGCCATAATCTTATCGTGTGAACTCTATAAATCCAATAGAAAAAGAAAATCCATTGGATACATACTGCTCCAGTCAAAATTACTTCTCAAAAACCAGCTCTTTTCTTTTGGACCATGCGACTCCCCTAGAATGTAATAGTGGAGTTTCTCAGATTTTTTTTTTCTTTTTTGTAATGCCATATAACATTTGGAGGGGATATAAAATACCTCCTTTGTTCTTTAAGGTTCCAACTGGATCTGGAAACTTAGCTTGGATCTTTCATATGGGAAGAACTGACACAACTACTTCAATCATTACCTAGCACACCCCAGGGAGCACATCATAGGGGAGCTGACCTTAGGAGCAGAATCTGGACTCAAGACCAGTTACACCAATGCATTGTATAGTCATATAAAAACTTTGCAATTTGCTCATCTCTTAAGAGTAGCTAAGATATGGAAGTCACGTCCTTCTTCAATGCATTTGTAAGCCTAAGGCATTCTGATGCATGTGTCTATGTGTGCTTTTGTACTGTGTATTCTGTTTTAGTTAATGCTGTAATGTTTCATGTTTTCATATAAAAAGATACACATTTCAACTACAATTTCTCTGAAGTTTGATTCCTGGTACGCTGTATTTTTTTTTCCAGATAAACATTGTTAAATATGCACAAAGTTGTTTTACCAACCTTTACTAAAGCATATGCACATGATAATACATCCTCAGGATAGGAGTGAAGTATAAACACGGATTCTATTATGTTTCAATTACTGTATACAAAAACCTACAAGGCATTTTTACATACCAGTTTACCACTCCTACATTTTGATGGTTATGAATCGCTTAGCTGCGGATCTTCTATTTTGGCAGCCTTTCAATGCTCAAAACATTTTGGATTGGGCAGTATTTCCAATTTTTATATTTTCCGACTAAAGATGTTTAACTTGTACAGTGTAAACAATTATTTTCCCGGTTTGATTTTTATCTTTGAAGTATTATCATGCCATTTTGATTTGTCAAGATTGCTATATAATTGTGCTTTGTCTTTATGTATCCTATGATTTTGGAATAAATCACATTAGTCTTGCAGATATTTTTGGACTTGAATCTAGTGCTAAACACACCATTAAATTATCTTGTGCAGAATTCTTTTTGTAGTCCTCTTAGCTGACCTTTTCATAAATGAGTACTCTGAAAAAGTCTGTACAAAGTGGGATTAAAAATACACCTAATGGCAAGTGTTTGGCACCTAAGTTAAGATGTCACATGAGGCACTACCCATATTAAAGTGTTCCCTTTGTGTCTTGGTTCTACTTCTTAGGTCATGTTCTTGCTAACAGGCACCCTGTAAGGTAATAGTTGATCACCTGAGTATTTGGTATCATGCCACACACCTGGGAGACTTGGATTGTGTTTTTCATTTCTGATTTCAGCTTGACAGAACACTGGTCCTTCTGGTTATTTGTAGATTAAATCCGTGTGAATAGAATCTTTTTCTTCTTTCCTTCCTTCCTTCCTTCCTTCCTTCCTTCCTTCCTTCCTTCCTTCCTTCCTTCCTTCCTTCCTTCCTTCCTTCCTGTCTTTCACTGTCTCTACTTTTCAAACAAATAAAATTGGAAGTTTAAAACTAGAAATTTATTTGGATTCAGATATATCCAAACATCAGACATAGAACGGATCTTCAAAAAGTCTGGCAGAATATATAGCACAATATAAGTTAATGATGTATATACCAGTATCCTTTATTACAGTGTGTTATCAAGGCCTTACTCGGTCCTATCTCATTTTCCTACAGGATAATTTATAAAAATGAATCTCAAAATGTGTAAACTGTGCCAATACATATTTTAAATTTTATTTGTTTTTATTGCAAAACCAGATTAGATCTGATTTATAGAGAAAAGGCGAAATGGAAAGATCTTTTATTTGCTGTTTCACGCCTCCAAATGACCCCAATGGTTGAAGCTGAATTGATCTGAAACCAGGAATCAGGAACTTCTGGATCCCCACAGAAATGCAGGATTCCCAGTCTTTGGATTACCTTCTGCTGCTTTCCCAGACCATAAGCTGGGAGTTGAATGAGAAGTGCAGCAACTGGGACAAGTACTGGTGCCCATAAGGGAACCTGCTGCTTGGAAGGGTAGGATGAAACATTGTGCTACTGCACCAGGCCCAACTGTGTCATTTTTAATGCCTCATCATTTGGTTTATTGATCTGATTATTCTTTAAATTATTTTTTCTCTCACTAATTCTAGAACTGTTTGGATGTCTTACTCCATAACATATAAGAGGAAATGCGTCAATATGGAACAGTTCCCTTCTGCTAGAACTAACAGAGGGTTTCAGATGAAGACTTGTCCAATAACGGAGACATAAAATTCAATAAAAAAAAATAACAGAGCTGTAGCCAACCTTATATATTATGCCTGACACAGGCATTTTGACATGAGTGAAGCTGTAGCCTGTGATACCAGCATCAAATAAAGGCTCCAATTTCAGTTCTGGCTGAAACACTTCTGATCCCACTTCCTGCTAATGTGCCTGGTAAAACAGCAGAGTGCAGCCCACGTTTGGGGGTTCCTTCCACCCCTATGGGAGACCCAGATGAAGTTATGGCTATTCTCTTCTCAGAAGCATCATCTTCTGCCTGTCTGGGTAGTGTGCCTGAGGATGGAAGATCTCTGTATCAGTCTCTCTCTCTCTTTTTCTCTCTCTCTTCCCCACTGCTTTTCTGTAACTCTGACTTTCAAAATAAGGCTTTTAAAATAAGTACATATTCTGAAAAATAAAGATACTTAGTAAAAAGGCCATTTTAACCTTTTAACCTCTATCATGTTAAGCTATCATCATTCTGGTGTTGTTTGGTCATAGAGCAACATGACCAAACTGATTTTAAGAGACATTCAGATTTTTACTTTTGTCCATGATCGGATTTATCGCTACTTGCCTTTCCACTGGGATATTTATATGTCATCATTCATTATTTTCATATTGTTGACTAAGGATTTGTAATTTAAAGTGTATAATACACAACAACCAGCAATATCATTTTTAGAGGCAAGTTTGAGTATATTCTATCTTTGGATTAAAATAATTCAAAAGCTTGCACCAGTCGTAGACTGCAGTATCTCTGATAGTCTCTCACTTAGCTAGCAGCATGGGATTTAAACCTGGTTTTTCACAGAAATCCTCATGTCCCTTTCTTTGAGGAATAATTGCATTGTCATCTTGATGATCCACAACATGTTCCTTCCCAACCCAGAAATACTGCAGAAACTGTCCAGCATAACGCTCCACTTTGGCATTCTACTGTTGTGCTATCACGTCTCCTATGAATCGCTACATCTTGAGGAGCTCCCTGAAGAAGGTTCGAATGCTCAATCACTTCTCAAGTCACAAAATGGGTAATACAGCTAATGAAATGATGTAATCTGCAGCTAGACACTCAAGTTGAAATGCTGATTATCATGTTCATTTGTCATGTTAGATATTCTGTTTATGTGGATTTTAAGAAAACGCTGAGCTGTAATCGTACATCACACAGTGTTGAGCACGATTTGTTCATGAGGAAGTCATAAGGATTAACTTATACTTGGAAATGGGACTCTCAGGATATTGTTTTCCAGATGGTAATTAACATTTAGAACTAGGTGTCAGGATTCCGTGTATCAAAATTATTAGAAAAACATGTGGTTGTAGAAACAAAAATAGAGGAAATTTTATGATCAATATTATTGCTTCACATTCTTCAATTAAAAGACCTACAGTAGAGCGGTAAAATTTATAATTATGATTATAGTTGCTTTTCATTTCCTGAATTATTTCAATTTAAAACTGTAACGTAGGGAGCCAGCATCATTGTATGTTAAGCTAAGCCTCTGCCTCTAGTGGCAGTATCCTTTTATGCGCACTAATGGTGACCCAAAACTCCACTTTGATCGAGCTCCCTGCTGAGAGCGTGGTGAAGCAGCAGAAAGTAGCAGGAGTCTTTGGGGCCCTGTGTCCACTTAGGAAACCCAGAAAACATTCCTGACTCCCGGCTTCGGATCAGCTCAGCACCACTCATTGCAGTCATTTGGGCAGCAGATGAAAAAATTCTCCATCTCTCCTTCTCTCTGTGACTCAGCATCTCAAAAATAAATAAATAAATGAATAAATTAAAAAAATAAATAAAACTGAAAATAAAAAATAAACCCTTGAATACAGTGAATGTTGGAAGCATAATTCTGAGAATCCATGAGCTTTATTTACATATATGTAACTATTACAAAGTGAAGCTCCTGAATTACATAAAACTAGAGGTTAACAAAAATAACTTACAAAATAGAACAGATATAATTAAATATAATGAGAATTCAAGTGCCACTAATCAGGACTGTGGTTTAGTATTAATTAACTTAAAGATTACATGAAAAAAAGCAATCTGAGTCATGGAAACTGAAAATCCACTTGACTACTAAGAATCTAGCAATGCATTGTGCGTGTGAACAGAGTCGGTTTGCCCTGGACAATGGAGCACTTCGGCTCTGAAAAAGACAGGATTTTGTGATGAAACTGAAACCGTGATCATCTTAAAATATATGCATCATTTATTTTATATTTTTTTATTAATTTTCAGGTGGAGTTGTGTCTTTTAAAATATCTTTTCTGTTTTAACTGGAAAGGCAGATTTATAGACAGAAGGAGATGCAGAATGAAAGATCCTTCATCCACTGGTTCATTCCCCAAATGTTCCCAATGTCCATAGTTGAGATCATCTGAAGCCAGGAGCCAGGAGCTTCTTCTGGGTTGTCCATATAGTTACAGGATCCCAAGGCTTTGAGTCAGCCTCTGCTGTTTCCCCAGGCCCTAAGCAGAGAGCTGGATGGGAAATGGAGCAGTTGGAACACGAACTGACACCCATATGACTTTCCAGTGCATAAAAGTGGAAGGCTAGCTAGTCAAGCCATCACACTAATCCCTGGAGTCCTTGTTGACAATGGTAACTGAGGCTTTAGATTTAAAAAAAAAAAAGGCAATGGCGAGGGTGATGGGGGAGGGGAACACACTAAGCATCTTTTTCCCTTTCTTTCATTTTGTAATGTCTTGTACTTTGAATCTGTGATTTTTTCTACTTCATGTGTTAGTCTGATTGTGTAATTATGATATGGTTTAATCTAGGAAAAACAAAAAAAAATCTGTTTACCTGGTGAGACCAAAATTTCTAATCACATTGTTATTCCATTACATTTACTATCCTTCGGAAATCTCCCACCATCCAAAACGTGTGATGATCTCTGCATATTTTATAGTTTCAAATTATCTATTAGCAAACTTAGAATAAACTATTTTAAAAAAGATATATTTTGTTATCTGCGCTTACAGTATACTCCTGACAGTTTTGCAAGTTTATATATTTTAAAATAAAGGAAAATTAATTATATATTTAATCATTTCAGGTAAACATTTAGCTATACTTTAATTCAGAGCTCAACATCTACCTTGACTTCAAAAATGGATTTGTAAGCTCTAAATAAAATGATAAATTTTATGATCGAACATAGACTATAGCTTTCATTTAGTACTAAATCATAACATTCCTCAGAGATTTAAGAAAATACTTGTTTTCCTACATTCAAGATAAATATGACACAAAATTTTTTTTTATTTTTTTATTTGTTCTAATGATCTTGATTGTAATTTGGCAAAGTATAGTTGCATATATTTATGGGGTACAAAATAATGTTATGAATTAGCAGCATTATATTAAATAACTAAATCAAGTCAAGTAAAATATCCACCACCTCAAATAATTGTTTTTGTGGTAAAATTTTTTATAAAGTTACTCTGCACATAAGTATTCATTTCAATTATCTGAAAGGCGTAATTACAAAACTAGAGGCAGAGACAGGCGCTCCACAATAGCTACTGCTGTTTCAGCTTGGAGTCGGGTACCTGGAGCTCTGTTTAGGTCTCCTTCCCATATGGTGGCAGAGGCCCAAGCAACTGGACCATCTTCTGCTGCCCTCTGAGGCTCATTGGCAGGGATGTGGAATATAAGTGAAGTGGCTGTTCTCACATGGGCACTCACATGTAATGCTATTGTTTCAGGTAGTGGCTTAGGTAGCTGAATCAAAATGCCAGCTCCTGAGATGATTTTACTGAATTTAAAGAAAAAAAAAACAGTATAATGCTTGGGCAGTCCCTGAAATGCAACAGGTCAAACTGTGGTTTGGAATGTCCTCATCTTGTATGAAAATCGTTAATTCAATTTGTGGCTGCCCCATGCTTATAATCTAACCTCCTGCTAATGTACACGGTGGCAGGGAATGACAGCCACCCATAATGAGAGCCAGCTAGTGTTTTGCCACTGCTTTTACCTGACTCATCCCTGATTTATGCTGGTACTGGAACGTGAGCCAGTGAAGAAGAGTTTTCTCTCTCTTTTTTATTCTGCCTTTCATGTAAGTAAATCTCTCTTAAAACAAAATAGATATATCCTACACTTACTATATTTACTCAGTGCACCAACATGTCCAAAGGGGGAGAATCATATTATTTGAGGTCTGTGTGACTTGTCGCTATGTCCCCATTCCTGCTAATATCTCAGATTCTAAGCACCACCATTCTACATTCTATTTCTTTGGGCTCTTGTATTTTCAATTACATGTAAAAATGAGAACACACAGCGTATGTTTTTCCACACCTGACTTACTTTACCAAGTGGAGTATTCTCAATTTCTTATTTCCTTTTTAAGGCTGACTAGTACTCTTTTTCTTTTTCTAGTAGTGCATGCATGGACACATAAGGCTGTTCTATATTTTATATTGTAACTAGTGCTGAAATAAACAAAACAAAGGCATGTCTTTAATATACAGATTTAAAACAGATGATGACTGTATATAGGTGAAATTGCAGAAACATGGAAAAGTTCCTATCATTTTTAAAAGAAATTTCCATATAGTTTATCTAAATGGTTAAATTGATTTATATACTCAAAAGTGTGCCTATGTCCACTTGTTCTTAATGTAATTACTAAATAACTTGGTGCCTACCATCATGTTACATATAAAATAGTGATTTAGTTAGCTTGCTTAGAGAAGACAATTTTTAAAATATTTATTTTTTTATTGGAAAGTCACATGTACAGAGAGAAGGAGAGACAGAGAGGAAGATCTTCCATCCATTGATTCACTCCCCAAGTGGCCACAGTGGCTGGAGCTGAGCCGATCCGAAGCCAAGAGCCAGGCGCCTCTTCTGGGTCTTTCACATAGGTGCAGGATTCCAAGACTTTGAGCCTCAGAGAAGACAATTTTTAAAAAGTTAGTATTTTAAAACAATAAAATGTTACAAGGGAAGAACTTTTTGACTAGTATAAAACATGCTAGCATTTTAGAGCATAACATGATATTTCAACACAAGTATCAATATTTTAATGATAACACTAGAATAAACAGTAAAAGTTAATAGGTTAATCTTCTCAAATATTTATAATTTATTTAGGGCTAAAAAAATCTTCAAAGTGCTTTATCCTAGCTATTTATTCTTTATAAGCATAAAGCAAGTTATTGTCTATGGTCAGTCTACAAAAGAACAAAACTTTTTCCTATTAAGTGATTATAGCTTGGTGCCCATTAATTAATATTTCCTTTTCCTTCCTACACTTTGATAGACAATTCTGTTTCTTAGAGTGAATTGATTTGCTATGTAATATCTTACTGCTTAAGAATATTTAACAAAAGATTGTTATTCTTTTTCTTTAAAATTTTCTTTCTATAACTGAAACAGTGGCATGATTAATTTGAATCACAGTGAAGAATGAAGGAAAAAAGACTAATAACATATTTTTCAAAGTTTAAGACATTTTTATTTTTTAAAAGAATCAAAGGTTATCTGACCATTAATGTTGAATCATTTCTAAATCTATTTCTTCCTACTGAGAAATAGAAGGAACATTTTCCCATGCTAGTTTTACAATTATTACAATCAGCGTACTTATTTCCATTTTAATTTTATCTTGATTACAATGTATGTTTTGGGGGAGACAGTAGATATCCCTAAGAAAATGTGTGTTAGCTTTCATGCCTTCATTTTCCTTTCTCCTTTATCTCGTAAGAGTTTCCCAATTAAAATATAAACTAATTATAAAATGCAGATTTACAATGATGGGGAGTATTTTCATTTATTTCATTTTAGTTAATAAAGGTAAATGTTGGCTTTGAATCACTTATTACAAAGACATGATTGAACATTTTACTACTATAAGGTTTTAAGGCAAGTGAGAACATCTGTTGATGCTGTGACTAAGAACACAAAACACCTGTGTACACATTTTCAATAGATTCTCTACTTTTCTTGAAAACCATACTTAAAAACCTGTTTACTTATACATGTACATATGTATGTATGTATGCATGGGCTTATGTATTTATTCAAGATTACAGAAGCAGAGAGGGAAGAGAGTGAATGGGGAAGGAAAAAGGAGAGAGAAAGAGAGAGACATGGAGAGAGAAAGAGAAATCTTCCTTCCTCTGGTTCATTCCTCAAATAGTCACAACAGGTAAGGCTAGGATAGGCTGAAGGCAGAAATTTCACCCCGTCCTCCCACCCTCCCATGTGGATAGGCAGAAATTAATAATTTTAGTCTATCATCTAGTATGTTTTCAAGAATATTAACAGAAAACTGAACTGCAAACAGAGCAATATATATGTAAAATATACTTTTTCCATGACCTTTATAAATAACCCCTGCCAATACAGTAATGCAGCTCTCCAGGTAGGTTACTGGAGCTAAATCCCATGTGGAAATTCTGAAAAATCACTTTAGAGCATCCTGGAAGCAGATGGAACCAGGGTTATTTCTGTTGCTGAGTGGATGTTGGTGAGTCCTATTCACAGTAACCTTTTCCCTTCCAATGAGACAATGTATGTGTTTTATTATCATTCTGTGAAAACCTGAGTTCCTTCCCCTCTGCATATCTGTCTAGTCATCATTGGGTAACACTCAGACATTTTCAACCCCAATACCTAAAGTGCATGATTTCATTGTGACACTAATACTCAATGGCCTGCCTGTAAGCATGTTTGCCCCTGTGTCTGCTACACTATGAAGAATCTGATCTTACTATGTGTGAACTGGGAACACAGCATATGAGACACCACTGGGATTCCTACTCCTTAAACCAAAAACATTTAAAAGACATAGTCCTTGCATTATTTAAAATACACACTAGACTTCAACAATTTAAGCATCGATATAATAAACTAAGTTTCATTTGTTTTTGTCTGAGGATATCATATGATTTTCAAATGCCATGAGCAAAATGATATGTAAGTCATTTTAATGACCCTCTAGGAAGAAAAACATCTCCTGGAAAATGTCTTGTGAGTTTCCTGCTGACAGTTTAGCATGATTGAAACAGCATGTCTTCCGTTCATGAATTCTGAACATGGATAAATAATATGTCCTTATGTTCGCCTTCAACTGATGTGGCATCTGAACTCCCAAAGTTCATATCCATCATAAGATGAAAGCCCATTAGCTAAATTCACATCAGAATTTGTCCTCGTCAGTACAGCTTTGTCATAAATGATCCTTCTTCTCCCTTGTGTGATTGTGAAAGAATCGTTAAAAGAGGTCTGCTGGATGCATTGAAAGCAAGAGTACATTGTTATGATAAACTCATTAGCATCGCCACTATTTCAGGAAAGTTTTTATATCATCTATAATATAAGACATGCAAAAACAAAAATCTCATTAAAATCTCCCTGGTTTTCTTTTACTCAGAAATATATTATCCTTTGTGCACAGGTGGAAGCATTTGTATTTCTGACAAGGATTAATTGTTTTTATATTTATTTTCCCCATAGTTGCTCTTATTTCTTGACCAGAGTTTACTCAACAGGAGATCTTGGAATAGTTCTACTCTTTTACTGAACCAGCAAGAGTTGTTTCTAAAACAGATATTTTTTACTCTCTATTGCGTGTCAAAGTTCCTATCATACAAATGCATATATATATATACATATACACACATATACATATATATAGCATACACATATATGTATACCAACACACGTATATATACATACACGTATTTACATCATGGAAACTGGAAACAGCACTGCTGAGCAATGGAAGCATAAGGCCTGGTTCCATTTAATTTCATCTTATATTGCACTAAGCACAGTGCCACAGCCAATGCTTTCTGATAGATTTTGATTAGCTGTGCCCAGCTAGCTCCTCTATATTATTTTAGTTCACACTCATTTTGAACTCTGTATGGAATTTCTCCAAAGCAGTGACATGTTCATTTGTGGAAAAGAATAATCAGACCTAGCCAGCACGTCCCTTGCCTGCTCACATGCACCATCAGCTGCTTTCCCTTGCCTCCTCACCGGAGTCCTTGCAGCATCTTTCTCCTGTTGCCGCCTGAATCAGTCTCTGTGATTTCCTGTTATTTGTATCTAAATATTAATTGGAGAATAAATACACTATCCCCTAGAACACAAAGGAAAGTGAAAGTCACCTTGGATTTCACCTGGTATTTCCTGATGTCTTCGGAGTAACAAAAAGGCAAGCCGTCCACAAGAATCAGAATCTTTTTTCTAAAGACCTTAAGCAGAAAGGAGCCCCTCACCTTTCCAGTTCTGCCCTCTGTTTATCAAGCTGCAGTATTGACACGGAGAACCTGCTTCTGCAGATAAACCTTATCGCACTTTGTTTTTTCTGCTTCATGAAGATGGAAACGTGTGTTTATGGGCGTCTTCTTTTTATCAAGTGGATGCATTTCATAATGTTACGTAACTTTTAAATATGTTGTATTTAACCTACATGTTTCCTTTATCATTCAGTTATTGTTCCACAACTTGCAGAACAACTAATCTAGCCTCTTCTGAAAAGCAAAAGTAACAATACATTACGCTTAATAAAGCTATATAACAGCCATATGTTTGAAGCTAGCATTACAGGGAAAACTGAATAACGTAATTATTAGTTCATCTATAAATATTTAGAATTTTCTATAGGTGTTTAGCTTTTCCTATAATTTCTCAAGGCAAAAAGTGTGAAATCATTTGTCTTTAAAACATACATTTAATCCCTCTTTAAAAAAAAAAAATACTTCAGGTCCTGTTGAGGTAGCCTAGCGACTAAAGTCCTCACCTTGCATGCACCTGGATCCCATATGGATGCTGGTTCATATCCCAGATCCCCCACTGCCCTTTCAGCTCCCTGCCTGTGGCCTGGGAAAGTATGGCCCAAAGCCTTGGGATCCTGCACCAACCTGGGAGACCCGGATGATGCTGCTAGCTCCTGGCTTTAGATCAGCTCAGCTCTGACTGTTGAGGCCACTTGGGGAGTAAATTAGTGGATGGAAGGGCTTTCTCTCTTTCTCTCCTCTCTGTAAATATGACTTTCCACGAAAAATAAAAAAAATCTTAAAAACGGAACAACAAGTAAGCTTCATTTATTATCCATTTTAGTTTTTTCTGAAAGGCAGAAAGAGACACTGAAAGCTAGTTCCTATTAGCTGTTTCCGCCGCTGGACCAAGGTTCAGGTCAGCAGGCTGGAACCAGGGGCTGGGCCCGGAGCCAAGTGTTTTCAGTTATCAACTGCAGACTCCCGGGGTGCACAGAAGCAGGGCCCTGGAGTCAGCAAGGGCTTAGACTCCAGCTTGCTGTCCCACATGAGTGTGGGACTGTGAAGCAATTTCATAACATTTGAACCCAATGCTTGCTTCAGATTATCATTGTTTTATATGTGAAGTCTCACTTACATTTCTATTTCAAAATTAGGTCATATTTAAAAAGTCCTCAATGTGAGCTGGAGTTTCTCTTGAACTCTTCATATTTTGTTAAATATTCTCTTTTCAATATTCAGTCCTATGTGAGCCCTTGTGTCTAGTTTTTGCCCCAAATGTGCATCAGGTTATTTTTCAAAAGGCTTTATTTCTGTCTCCTTGCCTTATGCAATGGCATGTGTATATATATATTTCTGCTTTACAACAAAAACCATATCATTTTGTAATCCAGTTATGGCTTATTTGCCTTATTTTAATTTACTTTAGATCCAAAATTGAAAGAAAGCAAACATATACAAAGATGAAATTAAAGACATTGTAAGTCTCCTATATTTTAAAATGAGCAACAAGTATGATAAAGTAAGCACGAGATGGTGACTTACGATCTGATACCACTACGAAACGCTTCCCCAAAGTCACTAAAATTGGGGACTCTGCAGGACACACCAAAGGCGACAGTTGGTACCCATTCTGCAAGACATACCGAGTACCCACACTCAGTGCCCACTCTGCAGGACACACCGAGTACACACAGTCAGTGCCCACTCTGCAGGACACACCGAGTACCCACAGTCAGTGCCCACTCTGCAGGACACACCGAGTGCCCACAGTCAGTGCCCACTCTGCAGGACACACCGAGTACCCACAGTCAGTGCCCACTCTGCAGGACACACCGAGTACCCACAGTCAGTGCCCACTCTGCAGGACACACCGAGTACCCACAGTCAGTGCCCACTCTGCAGGACACACCGAGTACCCACAGTCAGTGCCCACTCTGCAGGACACACCGAGTACCCACAGTCAGTGCCCACTCTGCAGGACACACCGAGTACCCACAGTTGGTATATCAAATGAGTGATGCAAATGTGGAAGCAACAGAGCTCAGTCATCTGAGGGAAACAAACATGACTGAGGAAGCACAGTGAGCATTGGCTGAAGATGAGTGATGGCTCAGCTAACTGGGCCCCTGCTAGCATGTGCAGAACCTGGAGTTTCTTCCTGTCTCCTGGCTTCTAGCTTCAGCCAACACAAGTGTTTGGGAAGGAAGAATTGAGAGTGGGAGCACTCCATCTCTCTTGTTTCTCTCTCTCAGCAAATATATATACACATATACACACATACATTTATCATTCAAATAAGGAACCATAACATTCAGACACATTTACAATTCTTATGTCTGTGGTGACAGTTTTTATCATCTACCTAAGATAGGTTGCAATAGAAGCAAACTTGAGGGCCCGGCACAGTAGCCTAGCTAGTAAATTCCTCGCCATGAATAAGCCAGGATCCCATATGGGGGACAGTTCTAATCCTGCCAGCTCAACTTCCCATCCAGCTCCATGCTTGTGGCTGGGAAGCAGTTGAGGACGGCCCAGCACCTTGGGACTCTGCACCCGCTTGGGAGACCTGGAAGAAGTTCTTGGCTCCTGGTTTTGGATCAGCTTTGCACTGGCCATTGCGGTCACTTGGGGAGTGAATCATTGAATGGAAGATCTTCTCTGTCTCTCCCCCTCTCTGTATATCTGACTTTGCAATAAAAATAAATAAATCTTTAAAACATTTAATAATAGTGCTGTTTATATAGAGTTGCATTTTAAATGCTGATCAGAACAAGTATATGAAAGCTACTGTTCTTTTTTCATATTTTTGCATTTTATTGTTATTATTTTCCATATAATGGTTTTACAGTTATAGGAATTTTCTCTTCTCTATCTCTTTTCGCTCTTCCTATCCTCTGTCCACCATTTTCCCTACATTGATAAATAAATACAGTTTTCAGCATTACTCACAGCTCCAACATTCTGCTTTTTAAGTGTGTAATGAAATTCTAGATACAAGCAAGGCAGCACTCCCTCGTCTCCTGATACTCTCGTCTCCTCTCTATAGTTCATTCGTAGGAATATATGAATATTCATGTTTACCTCTGAATCAATTTGTTTTGTGTTATGTCTGCACGTCGCCATATGCCAAAGAAAACACACCGCGTTTGCTCTTTGAAGACTGGCTTATTTTACTGAACATGGTGATCTCCATTTGAGACCACTTGGTTGCAAATTGCAAAATTTCTTTTTTTAAAGATTTAGGCATTTTTATTGGAAATGCAGCTATTCAGAGAGGAGGAGAGACAGAGAGGAAGAGCTTCCATGAACTGATTCACTCCTCAAGTAGCGACAATAGCCAGAGCTCATGGCAAAGCCGATAAGGGAAGTTAGAAAAAGCGCAACTGAACTTCAAGACAGAAAGATACTAACCCCTTGTGGACAGATTTGCTGAAGTGGTGGGGGTGGAAGCATGATTTGAATAGACTCAATGGAGCGTATGGACACAATGTAATATACTTTCAGTAAGTTATTTTATAAAAACTAAAACAAATACTACAGCAACCTGTTAGGCAAGAAAAAAAGTGAAAGCATAAAGCTATAATCATTCATAGTTTCTTTTGATCACGAATTCAGGAGTAACTTAGTTGCACCAACTCATTATTTGAGCTTCTCACTGGCTCTCATCAAAAAGATCCTATTTTTCTATCTCAATCTACCTATCAACCCTTTATCTATCAAGCAATTAATCAACTTACCAATCTATTGGTTGTAAGGATCCCTCCCATCCAGGTCAAACCCAAGCACGGGAGATAAAAGATAGCCATGGAAACTTTTCGAACATTTCTCATGTTATAGAATGAATAAAAATAGGCTTATTAAAGAAAAATCTACTTAGTTGAAGACAAAGTTCAAAGTGAATATAAAGGTAATTCACTTGTAATAGACTTATTTCATGTATTTATTTGACTAGCAGAGTGACACACAGAGAATGAAAGTCAGCGGAAGAATAAGAGCCAGAGAGAAAGAGAGAGAGAGAGAGAGAGAGAGAGAAGCATAAACCTCCATCTGTTGCTTGAGTCCTCTAACGCCCACCAGCAGGTCTGGACCAGGGCCAAGTCAGGAGAAAGGGAGTCCATATAGATATTCCATACTGGTGGTGAGAGTCCAGGTATTTGTACTATTATTGGTTGCCTTCCCAGGAGCATTAGCAGGAAGCTGGCTGGAAACAGAGTTTTATGTAAGCATATGCTCCAAAACGGATTGCTACAGCCTAACCTCTCGAGGTTATCACTGTTTTATGAAGAGAATCGTTAAGGTCACTTCTCATTTAATTATTATACTTCCTTTGGACTGTAATTTGCTCCAAAGGACACAATGTAGTTGAGTAGTTATGAGTACTTGTGTGAACATAACTGCTTATTCATGAAGAGAAAATGATGTGGTCTTCATAGAGCATTATAACAGCGCATGACATAACATATGGAACATGTACGATACACAGTCAGCTTCTTTCTTTTGAAAAAATATGATTATGAAACTTTTTTAATGTAAAAATTTACATTAGAAACACTTTAACCTTTGCCACCTATGTGGGAAACCTGCATGCATTTCCTTGCTCCTTGGCTTGACCTGCCTTATAAAAACATAAATATTGGGTATCGTTTAGCCCTGGAGTTCAGAAGTCTGAATAGGTTTGATTCCTTTGCTGAGTATCTCAAAGATGAAATAAGCCCAAATGGAAAATCACAGGGTTTTTTTTTTTCTTATTCTAAGATCAATAATGGAGTTATATTCCTGAAGTCTTCTTTAAGAAATAACAAACTCAGTTTTCAAAAATCATGATATAGACAACATTTGAGAAAACATTCTGTCTTCCGTTTCAAAGAGATACCACAGCAAATGAGTTATACAAGCAAGGGAGTCTTTATGATGACTGTAACAGAAGGAAAGTGATCATGACAGGAAAGGAAGATGAAGCTCAATTCTCCTGAATTCAGTTGAAGAAAAAGCTGGAGGATTTTTTTCTTTGTTTTTTGCTTTATGCTGGGTTTAGCTGCTGAAAAAAAAAAAAATACTGGACAACAATAATATGGAGACGGGTCTGTGTAATTAGGTACTTTGTTTTGTTAATTGGTGCTAAGTGAAGTTAAGCTCTCACCACCCCACAGAGACTGGGAAATTGGGTGTTATCTCTCTCATGATTACATTTTAAAGAAAGGATTTCCAGCTTCTGGGAAAAGACAGCCCTAAGTTGTAAAACTGGCAATACCCTAGGAGATTTACATCTCAAAGAAACTGCAGCTCAAGTTTCAGTGAGTGCTCTAACCCACTGCAGGGCAGACATCTAAAGTCAAGAAGCTTATCTACATTTAGCCAGATTGGGAGTGTGTAGGTTGTCCTGATCATTACCACGGGGACCTAGAAAGATATCATGGTAGCAGACACAAGAAGTCAGACATAATAATAGATTCTGTGAGTCAGGAAAAGACACCAATAAGAATATTTTTTTAAAGGGCAGATATATGAATCAAGGCTAGGCCACTGGGACACCTGAATATCCTATCAAAATACCTGCAACTGTGTCTTACATTTGGTTCAACCTTGCCTCGACTATGCTCCTTAAGCAGCAGCAGAAAAAAAAAAAAAGAAAAGAAAAAACAAAAAAAGCTCCAAGTGGTTGGTCCCTATTCCTCTTACCCTTCCTACCTGTGGACTGTCCATTTGGAATTGCCCCAGCTTTGGCCTGTTCCTGTCATGACTCTGCTAGGCAGTTGTGGAATCAATCAGCAGAAGCCTTTCTTTGTCCCTGTTCCTCTGTTTTTTCTCATGCACAAAATAAAAAACTAAGACATTTTTAAAAAGATAGTGGATACCAAAGAATAGGAAAGAAAGAGGAGAATTGAAATTAATGGCATGGCTGCAACTGCTCTCCTATCTTGCAAAAACTTTGCATTTGATACGGTGTATGCATGGAGTACAATTATTTGACTGATACCCAAAATGTTCTTCATAAAAATCCAGAAAATATGTGCTTGTATGTTCCATGGTCTGTGTATTCATTTAGGTGCACATATCTGGTCAGATGCTCGCAAGAGGAAAAGATGGCTTATATTTCTGGTGAGTCTTGGATTTCTTGTTCGTCACTCTAACTCCTCTTTGAGTTAAATGTACCTAGATTCTGCCAAAATCCATCCCTACCTATTTGAAAACCATAGTAAATATAGAGAGTGATATAGAGACACACAAATTGTAAATGACTAACAGTTGCCATTCAAAACTTCATTGAAATGGGAACAGAATTGGATTTCTCTTCGCTGTATGCCCTGTTGGTTCTGCAGATTTCTTCTCCTGTCCTGATCTCGACATTTGCTACTGCTCCAACTCTCACTATACTGTCCTGCGCATATATCAGTGAGATCATGTATAATTCTCCCTATTGATTTCTAATGATCTTGACTCCTTATCGTTAACCGCCCCCCCAAGTTTTTACTTCAAAGTTTTGCAGGATAAGACCTGTACCTACTTCACTTATAAATTTCCAAGGCCTACCATGGTAACAGATACACTAGAAATGCGTATCTGGAAAAGAATTAGTTAATGAATTAGTATTCTTTCAGATTTTTTTTCTTATCTTTATTATTAGTGTTAGCCTTAATAAACTACCGCTTTCTGGAACAGTTAGACTAAGTAAAGTGTGTGAGAAATCCACATAAAGCCCCAGAGTTCAGAAAAGGCAATTTACATCTCCAAACAAACTTCCTATTACCTCTCCTGGGCTATCAGTATAGCACCTTATCCTGCATGTTTCTCCTATGCTGTTTGAAATTTTACTTTTTTTTAGCATGTAGATAATTTTTTGCTGAAAGTGCATTGCTATACACAAGCACTAAAATAACCCTGGGCATAGCATACATCAAAAATTTTTTTCTTTCACTTTCCCTTTTTATTATCAAAATGGTCACTTTTTTCATTTAAACTCTTGGTGGGGTCATTCAGGTTTGACCTACCAAGTTTTCATTTCCTGCTGTCTGAAATGAAACAACTCTCAGAGCTGTAACTGACAGGGTAACAGTTCTTGTGGGATTGATTTATTTCATCCTGCTCTTTCTTGCCTGCTTATCTCCCCTTTCCCTTTCTTCCTTCTCCTTCCATGACAAGGTCACTAAGGTTTCTAATTTTTCCCGTTCAGATTCCTTCATATAAAATCTGAATTATTATCTTTCCTTATGCAATTTCTTTTCAATGTTTCTAATTCTTTTATTCCTGTACTTTTTCTACTCTTCATATTTATTATTTGTCCTTAATTTGAGCTGAGTTTTTTTTTTTTCAGATTATATCTAGCGGTGTATTTTTCCTCATTATGCTATTCAAACGCATTCATTTTCTTGTCTACATTATAACCAAGTACATTTTTCCATTGCGTTGTAGTCAATTTTAGAATATATTAGGTATGTTGGAAAGCACATAATTAGTGTCGAAAAGCACATAATTTTTCACTTTCTGAAAAATGATTTTGTCACTCAATATCTCCAGTTGCAGACCCAGCTCTTCTCATGGAAACAGAGAAACCTAGTCACTGAATTAGGAAGCGTATAAACACATAAAAGTGACATGTGAGATTTTAAAAGAAGAAATGAAGCTACATGCAAACAGAACAATCAGAATGAGCAATCGAAGGACAAGAATATAAATATGTAAAGTGGTAACAGTATGGGAATTCTGAGGTAGTCCTAGAATGTCTCTCTCATCCATTCTTCTGATAAACCGATTCTGACTGTTGGGTTTTATCTTTCTTATTTTTTAACTATCACCCAAGAGTTAAATTTCTATTTCTCACTTGGAGGTGGTCAAATTGAGCAAGATCTTTAACTTTCCAGGAAAGACCTGAGAAAGACAACTGCACAATTTTTCTCAAGAGTATTTTGTATGTCTCAGTCAGCACCAATTAAGCTCCCCTACACACCCGTGAATACAATCTGAGCCATCCAGAAGAATGTAAAACATATGCTATGATTGACTTTGTATTCAAGGAAACCCCTAAGTCCCCAACTTTTACATTTTAGGGGCCAGTTTAGTTTCTAAAAAATTTTGTATTTTAAGTAAGTTATTATTAGTATTGTGATTCTTCCTAAAATTCTGATATTCATCATGTTGTTCATCTGTCCCAACAACCCTATGAATGCCAAGTAGGAAGGAAAATAATAAAATGTAATTAACAGCTCAGTATCAGCTACAACAGATTGGAGCTTACTGCAGCTGTATTTGTTTGTTAACCTGCTATAATCCCATGAATACAGGAATGAGGTAAAACAGAGATATAGGGATAAAAACCAGAATATTACTGAGGTAAGGTTCCTGGTGAGCTCTGCATCTTTGTGTGATATAGATTCTAAATGTATAATTTGCTTGGTATGAAATCCCTGTCGCTCTTTCTCAACAACTGTGACTTGATGGAACAGAACACTATCATTTCTGGTGGTCCCAGTCCCATAATCACTCGTCATAAAATTATATTTATCGTCTATTGTGTGCTGCTGATGTCTTTGTCACACGTCAGATTATCATCTGCTATGAAAGGCATGACTTTGCTGTTAGTGTGCAACTCTTCTTTTGGGGGTTTTGTGATCCTCATTCAGTGCAGTTATGTGCTCAAGGTAGCAATGCTTTATCATCTTTCATCTCTCTCGGTCGGTGTCTTTTCAAAGACATCTTTTCCGCCCTAGGTTTATGAGAATCTGCATAACTTTTGGAGAAAAGTGCTGAGACAAAAACACAAATTCACATGTCCTGCAGTCACAGACTAGAATGAAGATGTCCCTCACTGAAATCTACTAGAATTTAATTAGAGGGACTGGCACAGTGGCCTGGTGGCTAAAGTCCTCACCTTCAACGCACCAGGATCCCATATAGGCACCGGTTCTAATTCCAGTGACCCAGATTCCTATCCAGCTCCCTGCTTATGGCCTACAAAAGCAGTCAAGGACACCCAAAGCCTTGAGACTCTGCACCCAAGTGGAAGACCAGGAAGAGGTTGCTGGTTCCCGGCTTCAGATTAGCACAGCACCAGCTGTTGAAGTTACTCAGGGAGTAAATCATCGGAAGGAAGATCTTCCTCTCTGTCTCTCTTCCTCTGTGTATATCTGACTTTGCACTGAAAATAAATAAATCATAACGAAAGAATCTAGTTAGAAAATGTTCATTCCCCTGACACACCTTTATATACGAGAATTTCCCACAAAAAAAATTTCAAGGTTCAATGGCAGGTAATTCTTCCATCACAGAAATAAGAGACAAAATGTTGCAGATACATTGTACACACACATACACACAAAAACACACATGTCCAATGAAAGATTATGATCAAACAGCATGAAAATAGGTTTGAAACACATAATGATTAATTTCAGCTGAAAGAAGAGATTGAAAAATCGCACATGGTTGAGGACATTCTATAAAATTGTTGAATACCTCAAACTAGATTTTGGTTACACTTTTTGGAAACTTTGGTGCCTGTATTATATCTCTTTGGATTTTTCCTGATTTGAGTTGCTTAGTTGCAGTGAACTTGTCAGTGCACTCTGCTGACTTCTAAACTGTGTGACATGATGAACCCTGTTTCTTTAGTACAAGTCAATTTTAAGCAAACTTTCTTCCTTTAATTTGATAAACCTACCCGCTTCTCTTCTATTAAAGGCAAAGCTTTGTCACATGAGACGCCCTGTACCCAGGAGCCTGATTGAACCCTGTTTATGTAATTCCAAAATGGAAGGAGCACTTGTCTTGTTAAATGAAAAGAGAAATCATATTTCAGCAGTACAAGCATTAGGCAAGAACATAATAGATAATAAGAGGAGAAGCAAATGGATGTTTATTTCATCAGATTCACTCTGATGTTAAGTGTATCAAATTTAGTGTACTTAAGTATTAATTTGCTAAATGGTACCTGAGTCACCTGAATTAATGGAGTATGAAAAATCTACATTAGTTATTCGATCTTATGAAGTGGAAAGAATCTGGATCATTAAGTGACTAAACGTTCTTAATGAGGTGATATCCATCATAAACGTGCATACATTTTAAATATATATAGTCTCTCCATTGCTGAAATTCACATTCTTACAGAAAAAAAAATCTACCGATATTCTGTCCTTCATATTGTCTGATGTCCTCTTAGGCAAAGTCCAAAGATAGTAATAGCATATTAACAGCCCCATCCTAAAAGCTCTTGAAAAGCTGGCAAAAGCAGATTACTGTATGACTTCTTTGGTGAAGAGCTCTGATAATTTTTCAAAAGTGAATTACCTGATGCCACAAGAGCGCTCTTTACTCAAAAAGGGGACCGATGACTCCGAGAGCTATTGACTCAGAAAATGGTGCTGAATAAACAAGCCGAATCAACCAATGGGTCACTGTGCTGTATAGAATAATGATCCCCACTCCATCATCCTACAGTTGCTATATGCTTCACTGGAGAATACCACCTTAAATAGTTTCACCCTGAAAAGTTCCGATTTTCTTACCAAGTCTTACCTATTAGTAAAAGTTAAAAGAAATGTTGATGGAATGAAATTTAATTTTCCAAATATAAACTTAGGTGTTACGTTTTACCACACCCAGTTTACAAACATAAAGACAAAGCTAAGGTGCTAAACCATGCTTGTCCCTAAATTTAAAAATATTTCAAAGTAAATGTTCTAATGGGAACAGAAGAAAAAACAGTATACTTAGTATTTAACTGTGTCTGTTTGTCCCAACAATGAGGATTTGTAGTTTTGAGCCTTGTTTATGCCACCCAGATTGATGGGAAAATCTTTATCCAGAAGGAATAAATAATTTATAAATAGTGCTATAAAAACAGAAAACTACCTTTGCTGAACAGATAAAATTTCCCCCAAATTTTGAAGGATGTTTTTGGGAATTGAGAGATCTGCTGGTAGCAGTTGGCAAATGAGAGGCTGTTTGTGTTGTGATTTATGAGAAAACTGGAGGAAAGAGAAATGCAGCATTTCAGTCGTACTGCTGTGTCTATGAATTAGCTGTTTATAATGTTGGTTGACAGATGTGAGTAAAGAAAGAAATTTCTTTTTAATTATCTTTGCATGGTGTGCTGTGTGCAGTGCTCAGCCTGAGCCCTGACGTTTGGCAACGTGATTTCTTTAAGTAGTGGTTTCCTTGCAGATTATCAAGTGAGTGAAGAATCAATACTAATACCTAGTATTGCATACAACTTTGGCAAATCCAGAATCATACGAGAAGTTCACAACCCTTCCATCAGTTTTCAAAGTTGACTGATAAAATACGGAATGTATTCAAAAGTGATCAATGTGACCCTCCTCTTTGTGAATTTTCCTGGAGGATCAAGCAACCATAGTTCTTCCTGAATGAAATGCTCTCAGTAAGATATCTTAGACCACTATTTGTCATTAACACTCTGGAAGATGTGCTGCACGCATGCTTCATGACGATTGATATGCAAGACTGATCTATAAGAGACGCTGCTCAAGAACTCACCTGGCTTCTGAATGAGGCAATACTTTCTCTGGGTATATTTATTACCGATGTATTCAGTTATGAGAGACGTTATAAGGACTTTGGAACCAAACAGCATCTGAACAGAAATATGGCGATTGCTTGACCTTGTGGGTGATGAATGATTTTGCTGTGCTCTTGGGTTTGTTCTAGCTGCTGTGGGTAAACAGCATGATCTTGCCAACAGGGGGAGCTCCAGACAGAAGACAAATGAAGCTGATATTCTTTGGGAGTGTAATTTAGCTGAGCTGACAATATATTATACCTTAATAGCTCCTCAGAGCGAATTTAATTGATGACCCAACTTAGATATTCTCTTAGAGTCTTTTTGCACTGGATCGTATGCAAGCGGGGCGCTTAAGTTTACTTCCCTGCTGTTAATGCAGGGACTGCCATCTGGAGAAGGTATCTGCTAATATGTTTCTGGAGTTTTTTTCCATTGTTGCTGATTCTGTGAAGAATTCAGGGTACTTTTTATCAACTCACAGGAAAAAAAGGAAAAAAAATATGCTGGTTTCAGTGAGTTTAGAAAGATTTACTTGATAGGCAATCTTCAATAACAGAATTACATATATGATATATACACAAATTATGTAATCATATAATAAGATATATGAAAAATCTATATTAGTTATTCGATCTTTTTTTGAGGGGGTGTGCCATGTCATTTAAGTTTTGCTAACTATCCTGTGTGTGTGTGTGTGTGTGAGTGAGTGTGTGTGTGTGTGTGTGTGTGTGTGATTTTGCTGATGATGTGGTTCTTTTACATGTGTCACCGTTATAATCCTACATGCAAGACTGGGAATAGAGGCAGCTTGTGCATCATTGACTCTTGAGGCCTTTTTTTCTGTGCTTTAATTTCCTTAAACTTCATCCGAGATTCCAGTTTTGAGATAGAGTTGACCATTTTGGACCTGTGGTAAGGTTGCACCTTGGATGTAGCATCTTTGTCAACAGAGAAGCCAACAGCATCATCAAGAATCAGTGCAGGTGAGACTGTCGGCGCCGTGAGGATCCTTTTCATTGCCTCTCCTCCTCAACATCATAGGATCAGCAGAGCTTGCTAACACTTTCACAGCCTGTCGACCACCTGGCTGCCTGACGCTCCTATCTGAGTCACTGTAACGCAAGAGGATTATTTTCGTGGGCAGCTGAGGTGAAGCATACCTATGTCCCATCATGTACTTCACTTGTTCCTCAATATTAATGCTATGATTTGCTAAAAAAATGAAATTATATTATTATGAAAAATGCTCCTCAATTTATTGAATTTTTTCCGTGTGCTTGCCTTGGGAGGCCGTACCAAAGGATTTTTCAGGCTATGTCTGGCCTGGGGACCAGATACTACACATCTTTTGACAAAAGAGCAAATCAAAAAACAAACAAAAAGTATTTCATTCAAAATCTAAGTCAAGCAGCTTTAACTTTAGGATTTATACTTTAACTTTTATTTATACTTTTAACTTTAGGATTTAACTTTTAATGATTTATACATATATATGTATAAATAAGTAATTTTATGGCTTTCCAAATGATGTAACATATTAGATGGGAAGCAGAACATGGCTTCAAATAAAGAGCAGCTAAATGACATTAAAGCAAGAGCAGGTGCGGTGGCATCAAGAGCTAACCCTCTACCCGTGATGCTGCCATCCCGTGTGGGCACACCAATTTCAGTCCCAGCTGCTCCAATTCCAATACGCCTCCCTGCTCATGTCCTGGCAAGGTGGCAGAGGCTAGCCCAAAGCTTTGGGCCCCTGTACCTACATGAGAGATTCAGAAGTGTCTAACTCCCAGCTTTGCATCAATCCAGCTCAGAATGTTGGAGCAATTTGGATAGTAAATCAGTGACTCCAGCTTCTTCTGCCTCAGTAACACTAACTTCAAGTATAAATCTTTTTTTTTTTAATGACATTGACAAAAGATTTAATTCTTCCTTTAAAAATTAAGTTAATAGGCATTAGTGTTTAGTTTGGTGGTTAAGTTCCCTTCTATGATGCCCATATCTCATTTCAGATTGCTTGATTCAAGTTCGAACTCTGCTTCCTGTTGCAGGTAATTGGTGGCTGTGCATATAGCTGTTATTTTTTATTTATATGGAGAAAAAGTCATCCATGCTAAACTGGAGAACTTTTTTCTGAGTTCTTACCTCAGGCTTCTTTGGTCTGAGAACGACTCTGGGAACTGAAACATCTTCTGCATGAATCTAAAGTGTAGTTTGACTGAGTGTATTTTCAGGCATCCATGTAAGACATAAACTCACTTCACTAACTTCAGAGCCGCAGTTCTTACTCTATTACTCTTCCGTACCTATTTCATAGAATTATAGAATTTACAGCCTAGAGGAACCTTTCTCTAGCTTCATCCTGTCAATTTGCAGATATAAAAACTGAGGTCCACACAGGCTGAGAAACTTGCCCAGGGTTAAACAGCTTCCTATTAAGAGCAAAATGAAAGCCTGGATGATTCACTCTTTCTCTCTCAGTGTTAAAAAAAAAATAGTTATTCTTTAGCCATGTCTGCCACCTCTATATAATTCATCATCTCAAACTTGTATACATAAAATTCTCATCAGATATAGAGTACCCTCCATAAAATGATGAAATGAGTCCATAGTTGTAAATATATCTATAAATTTTCTTTCAGGTTCAATCATGTACTATACGAATGAACATAAATATAATTTTTTTTCTAAAATGTATTGTAATAACAACAAAAAATGAGGCAAAGTAGATATCTTAAATGATCCAATTTCCTATCTAGACAGTTATGCTTCTCTAAATCTTTTGACATTGTCCAGTTCTGAAACTTTAGTGCAATCAAAACTACTTGAAACATTTGAAGATGTACATTTCACATGCATGCTGATTGTTTTGTTGTCACACTGATGCACATTGTAAGATTCATATGAGGATAAAAGAATAATTCACAAAGCAGAAACACAGAATTGTTTTTTTAGAATGTTGTTGATATTTTCAGTGTATGTAACTTGCTTCACATGTAAGAGTGTGTGAAATAGTTTTGAGACATTTTACAACATTATTATTGCAAATGTTATCATGGAAATTGGATTGCTGTCTGTGATGTTAAAATTTCCAATGTCTCAGGCAAATTGGGAAGTTTTGGAAAAAGATCCAGTGGAGTTTTCTCATGGAATTTGATGCACCACCACCCAAAGAAAGCCCACGTCCCCTATGGTCTCTTATGTAAGATGGTATAGTCTGATCAGATAACCACACACAAGCTCTCCTAAACTTACTCTATTCCAGGTTTCTGCCTAAAACCATGTTAGTGCTAAATGGATCATTCTAATGTTTTCTGACGAAAGTTAAGCACAGGACAACAATCTGTACACTCGGATGCAGGAGAAATTTATGTTTTTGGATGTTTGTGATCCACGGCTGTGGAGTCTGCTCAGAGGGACTCCAAGAATACACAGCATAGACTGAACTCCCTAGAAAATGTGTAATAGTAAATTTTACTTTCTTGCTTTAATAGTTTATGTGCGTTTTGAAAGAAAAAGTTCTAAAAAGTGTATACAAAAGTTTTTGGAAATGATTAAATCACGTGTTAATCAAAAACAAATTGTTCCGATAAAAACAAATGTGAAAAATGGTATCAGTGAACAAAGATGCTGGGAATAGGTCTGAAAGCCAGTTACAAGGTATAAAAAAAAGTATTTAAAAATATACTTATTGAATTACATACTAAGCAGCATTTGCATACAAAAGGTATATGCTAATACCTTTTCCAGCTGCTATTTAAAACACATTAACGGGAAATTATCAATTATTAGTATTATAAAAACTCTGTAGAAAAAGGAATAAGGGTGGTGAATGTGCGTTTTGTTGATGTGCGCTATCTAACCTTCCATTTTCTGTTTTTGCTCTGAAGGTCAGGCAGCCGCAAACAGCAATGGCAACGTTTTCTTCATTAGCTAATGAAACAGGCTCAGGTATGTTCATTTATACTCTTCTGTAGTTTGCTGTTAACACTTTAAGAGTCAAATTGCAAATTAATTTTGTATTTTTAATTACCTGTTCAATTTGCTCGATTTTTTAATCAAGAAATTAAGCACTGGACACATTTTTATATTGCACAGAAAATAGTTACTATTTAAAGAAATTTCTTGCTAAGACGGAAATCATATCAACCAGTGATAAAGCAACACGCTCAGGGAATTTAAGGCTGTATTTCACAGTCCTTGGATCCCTTTATTCAATGCATAAAATGACAAAAGTCATTTTTAAAAATAGGTGGCCATGGGTCCTTCACAGTAGCCTAGCAGCTAAAGTCCTTACCTTGCATGCATCTGGGACCCCATATATGCACCAGTTTTAACCTCAGCAGCCTTGCTTCCCATCAGCTCCCTTCCTGTGACCCAGGAAAACAGTAAAGGATGGCCCAAAGCCTTGGGACCCTGCACCCAAGTGGAAAACTTGGAAAAAGCTTCAGGCTCCTGGCTTTGGATCGGCACAGCTGCCCCTGATGCAGCCGATTGGGGAGTGCATCATCGGTTGGAAGATATTCCTTTCTGTCTCTCCTCTTCTCTCTGTATCTGACTTCCAATAAAAATAAATATTTT
Source organism: Ochotona curzoniae (assembly GCF_017591425.1). Classification (NCBI taxonomy): domain Eukaryota; kingdom Metazoa; phylum Chordata; class Mammalia; order Lagomorpha; family Ochotonidae; genus Ochotona; species Ochotona curzoniae. Next base: position 32,124,349 of record NW_024466502.1, on the reverse strand, counting down.
TTTTTAAGTAGATAGGCACTGACTTAGCTTTACCCTCTCAAAGAGTATCTTAAATTATTTACAGTGAAGTACTTTTTAAAATTTTACAATCATTGCAAAAAAGTTGGAATAACTAGAAAAATGAAGAGGTAGAGAGACTCAATGGAAGCATATTTTCAAGCTAAGGAATTTTTAAAATTGTGAACTAAATACTGTACTTGTGCATTTTGCACATTTTGAATAATATAAAATTATGGAATGGTTATACTAAGTAGCAGCTTATGTATTACTTTATACACTTCGTTTTGTAGGGTATCATAAGTAATTCAGGCCTGCTCTTGTTAGAGTATTCATAAATATATAATGAATTATTGTTAACTATAGTCACTATGTTGTACAATAGACATCGTGTACTGCCTGTCTAAATTAAGCTTTGTTTAATTAAATTTTGTGTACTGCCTTTCTGAGTAAAACTTTGTGAACTTTTTGAAACCCCCGCAAAAAAAATTTTTAAAAAGCCTCCATTCTTTTGGAATCACCGTTAGTAAATTTTGTTTTAAATGATTTATTAAAAAATTATTTGAAAGGCAAAGTTATAGAGGCAGGAGAAGAAACATAAAACGAGTTTTTCAAACTCCATGTTTTGGGACCACCATGCAGAGTTACAACAGCCAGAGAATGACAGCAACATAAGGGTCTATCCACTGGTGAGTCACTGAAAAAACAAAAGCAAACAAACATACACACACGGAAGAATGTCACTCAGAGCAAATTTCATCATTTGTGCAAACAGCAATTAATGCACAAAAGGCAAATTTTACAAATTCTGACTCAGATATGGACTCAAAATGATTGCCACAGGTTGGAGAAGAATGTGTGAAGGCAGCAATTTGGGAACAAGGTTTCCAGGAGGTAGAAACAATAGATTCTGTGTTTCTATTGCATTTTCAGATGATCTTAGAAAATGAAACATGTTTATGTCAAGTGGAAGTTGCATAGCATTTATGTGTAATGAAACACTAAATATTATCACAAAATATGTCTAATTCATATGTCCCAAATTTTTAAAAATTAAGCATTCATACACACAAAATAGTGCTCATTTGCTGGACTATATCAATGTTTAAGTATACAAAATGTACATTTGCATTGCTAACTACAAGACTAAATGTGAAAGACGACAGAAATGTAAAAATGGATTGAGATTGAAGCAATAGACAAGACTTTAAAATAATAGAAGTGACTAACAGGCAACACTATCATAGCTTCAAATAGTCAGTCCTTGCTGACATTGTTTAACTCTTGATTCAAATCAATGATTGCACGTTCCAATTTAAAAAATAAAGAAACCTTGCAAGCAGCATGAATTAGAGATCCTACCCATGTTAGTCTTTTGCGAGATACATCGATAATTTCACCAATAAGCTTTCAGTTAATTATATTACCTTCTATACTTTAATGTACCTTATCTTAGTTATTTCAATACTGTCTTGCTGTCCTATTCATCTATTTGCTGTCTTTTATCATATTAAAGTTACCTTTACATGTTTAAATTGTTAGGCTTAGAATGAAGGGGGTTTTCACAAGAAGCACTTTACATTGTTACTGTCAGAATACTGAGGATGCTAGCAGCTCCTTTCTGCTACACCCGGAAAGCAGCAGAATAGCCCAGGCACCATTGGACTCCTACCACACAAGCAGCAAAGATGAGTCACACTCCTGGTTCTTGGTTTCAGCCTGGCCTTCCTCTGGCTATCAAATCTGGAGACGAGCCAGCCGACTGAATTTTAAACTTTCTCTTTCTTTCTTCCTATCTTTGTATGTCTTCTTCTAAATAAATAAATATAATCTTTTGAAAAATTGGAAATATTATTACTCTTAGTATTTAGGATGCAAATTAATTATTAAGGGTGTTTTGTTGTTGTTGTTTACTTTTTGAAAATGCTGCTATGATAATTGCCATAGCTTAGTACCCAAAGCTGCCCCTTGACATGCCAGCATCCCTAAAGGCCACTGCTGTCCCACCTGCTCCTCTTCTGATCCATCTCCCTGCTTATGGTTTAGGAAAGAAACAGCGGCTGGCTCAAGTCCTTGGGCCCCTACACCTAAGTGGGAAACCCCCCAATAATCCCTGGCTACTGGCTACTGGCTACTGGCTACTGGCTACTGACTCTTGGCTTTGAATCGGCTCAGCTCCAGACATTGTGACCATCTAGGGAGTCACTCAGAGGATAGAAGATTTTTTTTCTCTCTCTTTCCCTCTGTAAATCTTCCTTTCAAATAAAATAAAACTATTTTTAAAAATTTAAAACTTTTATTCTTGATACCAGTTTTCTGTGTAACAATATTATTTAAAATCTTCTCAAATAGTGTTGATATTTTTTTTAAATAGATAACAGCATTTGTGAAGCTTTTGCCGACCCAGCTTAGCAAACCAGCAGGAGATATTCTCTTCCAATACATGGCTTACTTTAAGAAGACGCTCATTGCAGTCCCTTAAGTTTCACTAACTTGAAATCTATGAAAACACAAAGTTTACCCAGCACAAAAAAGATAAGTAAAAAAAATAATAATCCCTGTATCCAATATTTTGTTTAGTTTTTATTTAGTAAAGTATTTATTTTTGTGTTGATATCTACATCATCATTTAGAGATTTTTGTTAGGGTTACCAAGTACCCTGTTCATAGAATTCATGCTCCTCTTCTTATTTACTTTTAAAATCATGTGTCAATATGGAAAAGAATACATGCTCAGTATTAGTAGGGCAAATTGGATAGATTTTTATAGCATTATCACTTGAAGTGAACTTATTGAAATATTCTATATTACTTATATTTCCTTAGCACTAAATACAAGTTATCACTTCCATCTTTCACCCAAGTAAGGACATCTGGTTTTAATCACACGATTGTCTTTAATAGATGAGTACTTCAGAAAAAAAACAATAAAACATGGGAATGCAATCATTAACTAAGAATATCAGTTTTAAGCTGATACACAAGATCCAGCCTAAGGACTATCAACCAGTCCTGGACTTCACATTATGAAAATGCCATTTAATCACACCTGTAAAAATAGCAAAGCAGGAATATGATGAAAAAAAGAAAAGATTTGCAATTGTTACAGAGGAAAGCATTACTGGATGTGCAGAAGCTATTTTGTTGGAATTATAGAGTTATTTTCAAATTGAATATGTTCCTTGGAATATACATCTGTAAATTCTTTGTGTGTGTTAGAAATTTTACACTGTCACAGGTAGGCTGGCAAGAAATAGAATCCTTTATCAGGCCGATTAATTATGGAAGTTACACAACTTATATAAGAATCGTGATACAAGGTCTAAGCTTATTGATAAATATAAAATACACAACCGTAAGGGTTAACAAATCTTTTGTTCTGTTTTTTAAGATTCTTGCACGTATTTTGTATACATTAGCACAGATAAAATTGTTTATTTTACTCTAGTAACTTTTAGACTAAAAGACTAGAGCTTAACATTTTCAAGTTTTCAGGTTGGACTCATTCAATGTCCACTTTCCTTATAAAACTTGAAAGCAAAAATTGAAGTGGATCTTGCTTGTAATTTTTTCTTTATTTTATTTTAACAACAATTTCTTTTGCCATGTGACCCCTTGCGCAGCAACATTCTACATTTTTACATTTTGGGTAACATCTTCAATATTGATATAGTTGGTTCATGAGCTCATTGCTATTCATTCTTGTTAAATCTTTACTCATTTTAGAGAATGAATTGGTTGCAACCAATGCAAAAAATTGCTTTGCTCTGTGAGTTCTCACACATTCACAAAGCAAAGATTTAAAAATGAATGCATTTGATTTCTAATTAAAAGTCTTTATTTTTTGGCTGATGTTCAATTTAAAGGTTACTTTATAGATACTATCTATAAAAATGTCACCATTGTTCACAAACTCAACCTACACAAAATTCAGTTTTCTAAACATAGTATTATCAATTTCATTATAATGAGTATATTATTTTTACTGCTGTGATTCATTTATTTCTCACTTGTGTTTGTTTACACGGTTCTCCTTTGGACTTCCTGTTTTTAATTATTCTATTTAACAAGGTAAGTTCATTATACTTCTTTAGTGTGTAACAAAACTTTTGGGGAATAATCACTGTTTTATCTGACTAATTGAAGAACATTATTCAACACTTCCTGTTTGAGTAAAACAAACCCAGAAAACTTGGAGAAAATAGCTGAGACAAACTTTGACTAGAGTTTACCTGATTTACTTAAAAAGAATAAATTAAAATGTTTTTCTCTTGATAATTGGCTTGTCCACAACCCTGTAACTTGGTGAAACATTGATCTGAATTTCATTTTATGTTGTAGGCTTAACAAAAGATATATTATTATTTCTTTGCTTTTTCTTACATACCTGCATGAGTAAAAATTAATTACTAACTAATAAAGCAGAATTTGCATATTAATAAGCAATACTTTACTTTGATTTTGCACTGAAAAAAGGAATGTCAATTTATTTATTTCGCCTGTTCATAGTGTACCAGTATGTGTGCATTTGTGTGTGTGTATATAGTTTGTGTGTATGTGTGCGCTACATATTAGTTGATCAAGAACCTGCTACCCATTAAAGTTGCCACACAAGCTGCAGAATTTTTAAATGGATATAACTATTGTATTTCTCAAAGTAGTGTTATGACATAATAATTTTGATATAACAGTTTAAATACAAACAAAATTTTTGCTTTCCATTAAGCTGCAATTTCTCAATTACACTCATATTTTCACATGCAAATATATTTTCTTTGTTTTTAAGATTTATTTATTGCTTTTGCAAAGTCAGATATACAGAGAGGAGGAGAGATAGAGAGGAAGATCTTCCATCCGATGATTCACTCGCCAAGTGAGCGCAATGGCCTGTGCTGTGCCAATCTGAAGCCAGGAGCCTCTTCCGGGTCTCCCATGCGGGTGCAGGATCCCAAAGCATTGGGCTGTCCTCAACTGCTTTCCCAGGCCACAAGCGCAGAGCTGGAAGGGAAGTGGAGCTGCTAGGATAGAACTGGCGCCCATATGGGATCCTGGCGCGTTCAAGGCAAGGACTTTAGCTGCTAGGCCCCACCGCTGGGCCTTAAATATACTTTCTAATATAATGTAAACTATAAAACAAACTGTTATTTTCTCGTGTTTATTTTAAATATAAAATATTAACTTTCTTGTGTGCAATCACGAGCATTGTGAGAACATTGGGGAACATATTGGAAATTAACATAATTATATCAAGAGTTCCCTAGTGGTCAAAGTATTAGTACTCAAATTGCATTATGAATATGTAAATCTAGTATTTTTGATTTAGGTCATTTGTCACTGGTCTCCATAATTTGCAGCTCAACGCTGCTGTCTGAAATGCTGAAATAATTTGAGATGATAAAATTCAAAAGAAATATTTGGTTCTTAATGCAGTGTATTCAGACCGTGTAACTACTAACAAGTGGTTGTTTTTTAAATTATGTCATTTTCTGTAACTGATGATATACACTCTTCTATTTGTACCATTTGGGAAAATGAAACTATGTTGAATATAGAGGAGTTCCAAAACTGGTTTGGTCACTAATAGCTACGTTTGGGTTGAGAATCAGATAGAAGGGTCGCTTACCCAGTCAATCCTTAGTCTGCCGCGGTAGATTGGTCATGACATTTTAAATATGAACTCAGATAAGTTTTTTTTTTTTAATTTCCACAATTAATTCAGCTATTCAACTTGCAGCTGGGTCTTTGTAGAGTGCAAATATATGTAAAGGACACAACTGTGGACAAGTCACGTGCAAGCAGATGCTTTACGGGATATTTAGGTCTATTATAAATACGTGCAACTCAACGAGGCAGAGATTAGGATGTTACGCTGTGGTATAGTTTAACCACTCCAATTAAATAGAGATTAATATCACATACTATTCCAAATCAATCAAGTTATTTCCTTTCTTTTTAAAATACTTATTTATTTTTATTGAGGAGAAGGAGAGACACAATGGAAATCCTATGCCCGATGATTCACTCCCTAAGTGACTGCATCGGCTGGAGCTGAGCCAGTCCGAAGCCAGGAGCCAGGAGCTCTTCCAGGTCTCCCACATGGATGTGGGTCCCAAGGCTTTGGGCTATCCTTCACTGCTTTCCCAGGCGACAGGCAGGGAGCTGGATAGGAGGCAGGGCTGCCGAGATTAGAACTGGCGCCCATGTGGGACCCCTGACTGTTCAGGGTGAGGACTTTAGCTTCTAGGCCACCACATTGGGTCCTCACTTCCTCAATCTTTTCAGATTTCTGATCAAATCATGCTCTAATAATCAGTAATAATCAGTAATACTGGCTACAATATGTATAAGCTCTGTATAAAATACCAGCTCTTCATCTGTGATACATCCTTTACCTTGCTAATCATTTTATTTTCTTCTGAAGTTAACATATTGTACTTCCTTATTCCTTTTTTCTCATGTAGATCACACACCCAACAAAACTGTAAATTTCATGAGGAGACGAAAATTACTTCAAAGTGCTGTCTAGTACTTAGCACATTTCATAATCACTAAGTTAATTTAGAAGAACAAATCAACAGTAACTGCATTTTCAATAATTAAATATTTTAAAAAAGCCCTTGTATGCTTTTTAACAAGTTTAACGATTTAATCAAGAGTCATTCAAATATAGAAACTTCCCTCCTTGAAGATCGGTTCTTTCACTTGATACGTATTTTACATGTCTTTACATATGTGAACAGCATGACTTAAAAAAATGAACTCCTGTTGTTCTGAAGAGAAAATATATCAGATAGATGGATCTGAAGTCACTTAAGCTGATTTTACAGATTGAAAATAGGAATCCAAGGTAAGTGAAAAATCACAATTGGTGGTAGTTTAAAGCCGTGGTAATTCATTTGTTTTCTACTGTTAACACATTAGAGTTTACAAAGGTATTTTTTTGTCTTAAGAATGACTAAGACATCATTTGGACCAGAAACTTTGTTTCACAATTTCTAAGGAAAAATATTTACACAAAAATGAAGGTTTTAGTGTTTTCCGTTTTTTACTGGAATTATTTTCAATTTTGGGGGGTTTGCTATATCATTCATTTCCAGTCCTGGACTAATTAATAACTTGACATCAGTCCAGGGCATTCAACTTTTCTACTGGCACTTTCACTGTGGCATTGCTCTGAAGGAGGATGCGATGTTTCCTCACAGTGCATTGTCTTCTCTTCTAGTGCTATCAAACATATTGGCAGGAAATTTCCTTAAAGTTTATCCCCAAATCTAATTATTGCTACAGAGTATATGTCACGCTGAGTAGAAAATGTATCAGTTACCACTGCAGTCTGCTATCAGCCTTAAGTAAAGGGAGACAGTTTCATATAGCAGGAACGATTTGCCTAGTAAAATCTAATGTCTTCTGTGCCATTATATTTGTCATTTAACATGCTGCTAAGGCTAGCAGCACAGTTTCTAATATAGCACCTCACTGTGGATAGAAGAATCAGTGAATTTTTTTATTAAAAAATGCATAAATCCAATTCTGTAAGCTTAGTATCTCTAAAATAAGTGTGTCTGTTTAACCATGTTAATATAGGTATATTAGGGATATAAGTTGCCTGATATATATATATATATAAATGTGTATATATATGTATATATATGTATATTATATATACACATATATCAACATGACTCAAAAAAACCACTTTTTTGCACCTGCAAAACAAATTAAATGATTTCGATGTTTAAAAAAGTACTGAGAGAGGATATCAGAACTAGAGAGACGCTTGTTAAAATGACTTAAAATCATTTTTGTTAAAGCATATAAGCATCTGACACATGACAAGCACAGAAGTCACAAGCCTGAAACAGACGTCACAGGCGAGCACCCACCAAGATTCTTTAGATGGAGTTGTGGGGCTGGCCTTCTTATGACACTTTGAGGCAGGTTTTCTACGGCTTGACAGAATAAGGAAAAACAAAAAAGAAAAAAGAAAATAAACACACACACAAAAAAAACAAAAACAAAATTCATCTTCAAAAGCAAAGAACCAAAATCCATCAAAAGCCATGCAAGGTTATAAACAAGAAATATTTTTTGAGCCGTGCTAAATAGCTTCAGCTGCTTAAGTAAATGATAAATAATATACAGATGTGGATTTAAGCCCGTGATTGTTTAGTATGCCCCATGAAAAACAAAAGTATTTGTTTAGCCATTACGCATGCATTTTGAAATCTGATTAATCTAAATTTGATAGTCTCTTCGGTGTTTTTTTTTTTCTTGTATGTTGAAAAAGTTAAAGGAAACAACATACATCATGGCCTTATTTCCTTTTCACATATTGGAAAATCAGTGAAAATACCCAGGACTCCCTGTTGGATTCAAAGGAGTCATCGCCGACGTCTGTATTCTTCATCCACTCTTGACACATTCATGAGTCAAAAGATAAACGGGACAAGTATGGGTCAATGGTGTTTTTTTTTTTTTTTTAATTCTTGAAGAACTCTCCTGTAGAAGTCAACTAATGACTTATTTTTCCAAGTTTGGTTTATAATTTAAATGACTAGCAAACATAACTTGCAAGATAACCAGGAATATCTTTTCATCAGGCAAATTATGTCCCCAACAAACATGTCTTTCTGTTGATATAAGAGAGGAATCACAAGATTATATGCTTGATATCAATGTATGATCATGATAGTGATGAGAAATCTGAATATTATTTGAAATAGTATTTCTTTTTTTTTTTTTTTTTTTTTTTTTAAAGATTTATTTTTATTATTTTTTATTGGAAAGGCGGATATACAGAGAGGAGAGACAGAGAGGAAGATCTTCCGTCCGATGATTCACTCCCCAAGTGAGCCGCAACGGGCCGATACTATGCCGATCCGAAGCCAGGAGCCTCTTCCGGGTCTCCCACGCGGGTGCAGGGTCCCAAAGCTTTGGGCCGTCCTCAACTGCTTTCCCAGGCCACAGGCAGGGAGCTGGAAGGGAAGCGGGGCTGCCGGGATTAGAACCGGTGCCCATATGGGATCCCGGGCGTGCAAGGCGAGGACTTAACCACTTGCGCCACCGCGCCGGGCCCCCTGAAATAGTATTTCTTAGGACAGCTTTGTTTCTTGCATTAAATCAATTTCAAATCATATGGACAAATACTTGGCTAAACAATCATTTGTTGAAATTAATTGATCTTTAGCTATACATAAATAATTGATTTAGAAAAGTATAATTCATTCCTTTATTGCAAATACACATACATTTTTCTTAATTTTTCTAGGTACATATTGAACTCATGTATTTTGATGTATTGGAAATGCATTTTTGTGGTAATTGCACATCATTTGTGATTATTCATAATTATCATGTAAATTCTAAATTTTTAAATTTACCATCAGCATATTATGTCTCAATTTCCACCAAAAATACTGCGTGAGACTAGAATATATTATATTTCTAACACTATTGAATGCTAATCACATTGCATAACCACAAAATTAAAATCTGTGTTTTAAAAATTATGGATAGAATATCTAAAATGGCATAGGGATCCTTAGGTTAAAAAAGCCTAATTTACTCTATTGTATTTTCTATTACATCTAATATCCTGTTACTGTTAAGATGGGTCAAATGTAAAATTTAAGCAGAAATGCTACATGTTATAACAGCAAAATAGCTAAGAACTTTTTTCTTTAAAAAATATCATTTTACCTATGTAAAAAATTGATACTTTAAAGAATGTAACTTTATATTTTTTGAAAAAAAGATATTTCTTATTTTTTTTAATGAAAGAGCTAGAGAGACATACCTATCTTTACTCTGCTGGCTCTTTCCTCCCCAGCACTCCCCCACATGCCTACATACACACCAAATTGTGCCAAAGGCAGCCACTGGAGCAGAGTTAGGCTGACGTTAAAAGTCTGGGACTCCATCTGGATATCTAAGCATGTGACCTATCTTCCGCAGCATTCCTATCTACATTGGCAGGGAGCCGGATCTGAAGTGGAGCAGCTGAGAATCGACAAGGTACCCATCTGGCGTTGTTGAAGCACAGGTGGTGACTCTCCACTGCACAGTAGGACCAGCTTCAGGTGCCATTTCAATAGTCACAAATCTGCTTTATTCCTTCCAAAGTTGAATCAGTAAGAAATGCTGGATAAGCCTGAATAAACAAAGATACGATATCATTATTTTATACTTAAATCTGTTGGATAGCATGGCTTACATTGAGTTCAAATGCCCTTCTTAACAACCACCATTCAACTGTAATTACTCAAATGGGCGCATAGAGAGGTACAGCAGTAAATGTTCCCCAAGTTTGCTTGTCTGCTGACCAGGGTGATCACATGCTTCCTAGAAGGTGTTGTCCAAAAATGAAGAAGTCCAAATTTCCTAAAGTCCTCATTTAGATGGTTCCTTCTTTTGAGCAATGTATTTTTCCTACTTATTGTATATAAAGAAACTAGGGAGATTTTTCATTCAGTGGCAAATAGAACTGTACTCATACTTCTCAAGAATTGAGATCAACTCTCTCCCTGATTATTCACAGTAGAACACGTATTTTTCCAAGAAAGTTTAGGACCTCACTAGTGTTTTTGTAAGTTCTTCAAATTTTAAGGAGAAAATTATTTAATCTTAAAATTTACTAATGATGGTTTATTGCTGGTAAGAATGTAGTTATGTATTTGTTAATATGTAAATAATGAGTGCAAGATTTCAGTGTAAAATTGAAACTGTAGAATTCTTAGAAGAAAATGTAAGAAGTTATATTGGTTTGGTAACAGCCAGAAAGCTGTCAAACTCTAGCAAGAGTAAATAATATCAGAAGGCTATGAAGAAAGGGGTCTTACACATGTGTTCTGATGGCAGCCACCACAGAGTAACAGAACCACAGACTTGAACAGATTCCTATAACCTCAGACAAGAAATAGTTCCACCAAGACATATTGTGAAAGCTAATTGTTCAGATTCAGCATAATGGATTCTGTATTAATATTTATTATGATCAATGACTATTGCTTCAAAGAATCTAATTATTTCTACATTAACTGTCATCCTCCTTTCTCAGTTTCTCCAAATATGTTCATGGATTTCATGGCATATATATTTGTACTATAATGATCTATCCCTATGGCAGTGCTTTCCCAAAGGAAAATTTGGTTTTGTTTACTTATAAACTCTGTGCACTTCTCTAAATGGACTTACGGTAAGTACAAGCATCAAAACAAAACCAGACAAGTGGGATTCAATCAAAGAAAACTGTTTCTGCACAGAAGATAACCAACAGAATGAAAATACAATTTGCAGAATACAGAAAATATGCTTTGATCTATTTATCTAGAAAACTGTTACTATGTAAAATGTATTAGAAACCGACACATTTCAATGATAAAACATCAACAGCCCAAGTTAAATTCGGGTAATAGGTGTCTGTAAACACTTCTCAACAGAAGAAAATCAATTCTAAGAGGCGTTTGAAAAACTGTTAAACTTCTCTAATCATCAAGGAAGGTAAACCAAAACCAACTCAGACTTATGAAGATTATTAGTATCAAACAAAAATTGAAGCATCGGTTGTCATACAAATGCATAAAAGGAAAGCCTTGTACACTGTGATAAAATTAATATGGGGAAAAGTATACAGAGCTCTCAGAGATAAAATTATTGGGAACAGTTCTATTTCTCTGTGTATATCTAAAGATATTTCAGGTAGTGTGTTACATTGGCGCCTGTACTCTGCTGTTTATTAGTCACTATTCACGATTCCCAGATTAAAAAAAAAAACAAGCTAAATGTGCTTTGAAAGATGAACAGCTAATAAGATGAAGAGATATAGATATTATAGTGTAAATTTCACAAAAGCTACAAGGAAAGTTTGTTTAATGTTCTTACTACAAAAATAGTTGTTTGAGGCCATTGAGAAGTTTATTTTTATATGACATTACATAATGTCTTTGTTATAACGGCCTCATGTAATAGTTCTCAAATAACTATCTCTTACAAGACAATTAAATAATTAAACTTCTTAAAAGAAGAGGATGGGGTTTAGTGTTAACTAATTAGGTCATCATTGCATGCACTGTCTTGGAATGGATTAATGCAATTATTCTGGGTCTTTGTTGGTTTGGTAAGAGAGATTGTATTTATTCATTCATTCAGCCATTCATTATTTTTTTTCTAAGATCATGACTGGGGCCTGCAGTTCTGTGTGGCGTGTAAAGTTGCTACCTGGAATATCAGCTTTCTGTACTGGTGATGGTTAGTATACTTGTTGCTACACTTCTGAACCAGGGTCCAGCGAAGAGCGTAGCAAAAGCAGTGGAAGATGACTCAACTCTGTGGAGCACTAACACTCACATGGGAGACCAGATGAGGCTTGTGGATCCTGGCTGTGACCTCATCATTGAAGCTATTCGGGGAGTGAACCAGTGGTTGCAAAATCTCTCCCTCCCTCTCTCTCTCTCTCTATCTCTTTATCCCTTTTTCTATTTTTCCTCTCTCTCACTACCTCTTTGTAACGGAAACTTTCAAATAAATAAACCTTGAAAAAAGGAAAAGGCCAAGAATGTTCTTAAATCCTCCTGCCCTCCTTTCTCATTATGTGACCTTTCCCACTCACAGACATGCTCTACGTTCTGTTTTAATGTTACAAACTATGTACGGTATGAAGCCATCAGAGGCTTTAAGCACACAATCGAGGCCTGGACTTGGACTCCCAGCCTCTAATTTGTGACATATTTTTTTTTTTAATTTAATAAGAAAAATACCAAAAGAGTGACAAAAACGATATTGTATTTATAACATGGAAACTTATTCAGTCTTAAAAAAAATAAATCCTTCTGTTTTTAATAAAATGAATGGAACTGTAGAGCATTATACAGAATAAAATCAGCAACACACAAAAAAGAAACATTGCATGAGCATACACACACACACACACACACACACACGATCTAAAATAGTATCTGAAATATTCTAATCCCTGAATGCAGAGGAGTTGGAATGATTGTCAGAGCATGTGATGAGTGGAATAGCACAGTAGGCTGATGTTTTCCAAACGGTAAAAATTTCAGTTAAGCCAGATGTACATATTAACTTCATGTAACAGCATGATGAAGACAGTTGAAAATAACCTATTTCATATTGCATATTTTATAGATCTCAAATCAACCTTATAGATACAGCCAACTGGCAAGTATGTATATGTGATGCATGTTCGTTAGAATGAATGATTATTTCACAATGCCTGTATATATTGAAGCATCAAGTTGTACAATGTGTAGACAATTGTTATGTCGATGTTCTGTCAATAAGGCTGCTTGAAGTAAGTAGACACTGCGATTTTACAATTTGTGGACAAATATATACATGTATATATATTTGTATTTGCCTAGAGATTTGTGTTCAATTTCACAGAAGTGGAGAATTAGATTTCACCTATTATTAAGTACGAAATTTTAAACCTTAAAAGGATTATATTAATATTTCAGTAGACATACATAAACAAGCTGATTAGAGAATAAGCAATATATGCATAGCAAAATGTCACACAGTCCTGCATGCATGTGTTCAGTTTTATGTATCAATTATGGATTTAAAAAGAAATTTCTACCTGGTTTAGATATCAGATACTCTTTTGGCAAAAAGACTCAGAATGTGCTGTTTCCCCTTAGGTATCTAGGAAGCATAATGGTATTTCCAGTAAAATTGCAAAAAAAAAAAAGTTCAAAGCAACATTTTGAATGTAAAGACCCTACTAATTAATATCCACAGACCATAATTGAAAACCTTTAGTTCAAATATTATCCTCTTAATTTCTAACAATATTTACTAGTTCATCTTTAGATAGCGTATATTGTAAATTTAGAGCCGTTTGAACTACTGGAATAGTGATTGATCTTGTCGTTTTGGTTTATTGTAGAATGCATGCATGGTTAAAACTCAAATCAACTTTGCCACCTTTATAAATATTAGTTTATGAAGATATATATTTACTTTACAATTCTGATTTTGCATAGGTCCTTCTAAAATAATTAGCACCTATTCATAGAAAAGGTGTTAATGAATGGTAAGTGGAACAGATGATACTAAAGATGACCATTAAGTTATACTTAATATCTCCCATTATTTGAAGCTACCATTCGAGTTATTTTATTACTTGTTGCCTAGAGATAATAACAAAATATGTCTTCTCAATTTCATTTGTGGGGTGGAAGTTGGTGACATTTTATGGCTGTACATTCTAGAGTCTGATTTCCATTAACTCTGGAATTAGATCACTGATAAGAACTAGCAGAGGGCATAAAGGGTGACATTCATAAGCCTTTCCAAAACTTCGTGATTCCTATGAACGGCAACAGAACGCTTTCATTTTGGTTGGGATATACTGTCACTGTGTAAAATCACTATCATTATGCTGATTAAAAACAAAGTCAAACAGGTGAAATTTCCAGAGAAGCAAATGAAAACAATAACAGAGTGTATGATGATTGCCTATCTGCCATTAAGCACATAAGCAGCAAATGATGATACATAATATATAAACCTTGTGGTAGGTTTATATCTGATTTGTATTTCTTAGATCAGCTTTGGATTGTAATTATTGCACAACCAGTATATGGACTGTTTGGCAAATAAGCAGAAGACTAGCGAAAATTGCTAGCTTCCCCCACAGCTCAAGAGATAAGTGGTGGGATAGTAAAGAGAATAGTTCCACAGGAAATAATCATTTTGTGTTCCTGTCCTCAGTTAGTTACTTATCAAGAAACATTTATCAAGAATTTCTTATGGTATAGAAAAAAAATTGGATGTTGCAGAAAGTCTAGGAGAATAGCAGTGATCCATTGATTTCTATGTAACTGCGAGGGAGGAAATAATGGCATCACGGTGTAGCTTGGATTTTTGCATTAAAAATACCACAAAGTGGTCATGCTTCTTTGAAAGTAATTCAGAATTAGGATGCACACTTAGAAGTAATTGGATTTGATTGAGATGGGTACTAACATTACATCCTCAATCATACCCATTACTTTCCAAGGCATTTAGCACAATCAAAATCCAACATGAAGTGCATACCCCTATGCATACGAGACCTGATTTCTTTCTTTTTTTCTTTTTTTTTTAAGACTTATTTATTTTTATTGGAAAGGCAGAGATACAGAGAGGTGGAGGAGAGACAATGAGAAAGATCTTCCGTCCAATGATTTACTCCCCAAGTGACCACAACGGTCCGGTGCTGCACCAATCTGGAGCCAGGAGCCAGAAACTTCCTCCAGGTCTCCCACACAGGTGCAGGGTCCCAAGGCGTTGGGCTGTCCTGGACTGCTTTTTCAGGCCACAAGCAGGGAGCTGGATGGGAAGTGGAGCTGCCGGGATTAGAACGGCATCCATATGAGATCATGGTGCATTGAATGGGAGGACTTTAACCGGTAAGCCATCGCAGCAGGCCCTCTACCGGATTTCTTATTCAATACTATTATTAATCTTAGAGTTTGGGAAATTATAGCAGATTTATTTTACAAATGAGAAAACTTAGAGTCACCAAACCTTAATAATTACCCAGCTTTCCATGAGCTGATTGTGGACCAAAACACAGAGCACCTTTTCAGGCCAATCTTATTTCAAAATTCTTTATGTGCAAAATCAGGAGTCAACAAAGTACAGGCTCCTAAGGCAGAAAATGTGTTTGGTGTTTCTGGCCGTGCGGATCTGTATTTCTGCATGCATACATGTGTATTTCCTGTATTATTTTGCTCATGTTTGGATACAACCTGAAATATAGAGATGCTTGACAAATACTACTTACATGTTCAAGTCCATGTTTATATTTAAGACAGGAGCAGTTGTGTGGGTGTGTGTCCTTGTGTGTGCTGTGTCTTAAAATTGAAGTTTATTCACTTAAATATCTCAATGAAGTTGATTTTCTTTTTTGTTCTTCTGGCAGCTCTTACATACCTGTCCTGAAGGAATACGTGCTATTGAATTACATTATGACATTTGCATATTCTTAAGAACAGAATGACTGAATACAGCTAAGAAGGACTGGACATGTTTTCACCAAGCGCAAGGTGAGGTTGATATGTAAACGAGATTAAATGTTGCAATCGAGGACTCACAGTATGTCTTCATATACATTAAAAAACACTTATCATTAATGTCTTTATTGGTAGGTCTTTTTCTTAAATGTAATTGTTTTGTCTGAGCACAGTACTTCAATTCTGGAAATAATTTATAATTCTCTTGTTTATATGCTCTATTAACCAAAACAAAGGAATAACCCCATAGTATTGCCAATTAATTTATTTGAATACAAGGTTATGCTTCTGTCCTCATTTCTGTAATTGCCTTGCCATTTAACCTTCCTTTAGATGCAGCATCTGTTATTTTTATTTTAATATTTTTTTAAAAGATACTTACATTAGGATAAGACAGTTTGGCAATCAGTGGGTGAAAGAATTACATGACAGAAACAATTTGCATCCGCACAAACTGATTACTTCAGTCTAAATTCGGAATCGCTTACTTTGTTATATAACCATTTGTAATAGGTGTGTTTTTTTGCATACATAATTTAGAAATAAAGCCTGCAAAAATTGCAATTGAGTGAATCCATCATCTAAACTCAGAGTTTTCTAAAACATAACTAGGACTGTTGATAATTTCTTAGAAGAAATGCATGTAAAATTGACTAGTCATATTGAATAGAAAATGTAAAAATAAAATACTGATGACTCAGTATTAATAAAAGTATAAATCCAGATAGTTTTCTTAGAGACAAACTATGTAGGACTTTACGTTATCGGTAAGCTTTACATGTCTTTCTGTAGTTTACAGGGGAGGTTAGCAATTGCTTCAGTTTTCTTCTGGCTGTATGTAGGAAATGTGTGTCTTGGGAACATAAATCTGAAGTGACTTTTCTATCCAATTTCAGTTGTTTTACTGCCATTGATTCCAATGTGTCACACTGTATAAGGACAATGGAAATTAACACTATGAGAAGAATGCCAAATTCATTTCACACAACAGTAATCACAATAATAATCAAAATAATATATAATCATCTAGGAGAATAGGCACAAATTCTATGAATCAGAGTTCTAAAGCAATCAGATCCAGTCCTAAGAACATCAGACAAATGTCTTACAGATACTAATTATTCTATTTTATTCCTTGTATTGTTTTCACGAGCATCTGTTACATGTGGATCAATTCTGTTTTACAATTTTAGCTTTTTTCTTACACAGACAGATGCTTGTATTTCTTCAGATGGTAACTGGAGGAGCAATTAGAGTCAGCGATGATGACAACAAAGGGGAAGTTGCCAAAATCTAGTAGGATAACCTGAATTTTCAAGAAACTGCTTGTGAACCAGGCTTTCTTGCACTGGGGAACAGCAAAGGATGCCCCATACTCACTGCTTGATGACAACTGACTGGCAGCAAAGCTGAAATGTTTTTCCAGTTTTTGAAAAACACAGTATGATGAAAATGAGGCAATCTAACTTTCCTAAATATGAGAAATTTCTATCTAAAGTCTCTTCTTTACGTTTGTACTTTCCTTCTCATCTGAAAATCATCTTTCTCTTTTGACACTTGGTTTTCATAAGCGTCAGATTTATAGTGTGTAACTAAATTATCATGTAATTCAAAAATCAGTCTATTTAATGTCTTGGAGTTTTATGACTATTTCTTAATTTATGTGAAACATTCACATTCCTTTTTGTAACATAATATATATAGTACATGTCAAATAGATATAAATGTTAAAATATAGAAAATATAATCAAATATTATATCTTTTACAAAATTATTATTTGATGCAAGGGTTACGTGACAAACTTCTGATACTGCTGGAAATCTGATAGAGCATTTTAATTAGCATCCACTGATTTACTGTGCAGCACGGCTGAAAAGACTGTAGCTTTACTGATAAATCTCTTTAAATTTGTTTTCTCTGGAATGAAACCAGATGAAAATACCGGACTTTTTAAATTAAAGTTTCAGTATGGTTGCAAAAGAACTATATAAATTCACATAAGGATGTGAAATATATCTATCAAATGTTCTGGATATCAAATATCCTGGATCCCGTATGGGTGCTGGTTCTAATTCTGGCCTTCCAGCTTTCCATGCAGCTCCGTGCTTTTGTGACCATGGAAAGCAATCCAGGATGGCCCCAAGCCTTGTAACCCTGTACCTAGGTGGGAGACCTGGAGGAAGTATCTGGCCCCTGGCTTTGGATCAGCGCAGCTCCAGCCATTGGGCTCATTTGGGGAATGAATCAGCAGGCAGAAGATCTTCCTCTCTGTCTTTCTTTATAGCTGACTTTGCAATTTAAAAAAAAAAAAAAAAAAGTTGGACCAATGGATCGGAGTGAGAGGCAGAGAATCTGCCACCCACAGTTTTTTGTTTGTTTTTGTTGTTTTTGGTTTTTTCTCAGATGCTTACCATTGCCATGTGGGGATGAGGTAGAAACCAGGACACAGAACTTGGTCTGTGTGTGCTACGTGGGTGGTGGGGGCCAACCACTTGAGACACCATGTGCTATTCCGCAGGCTATATTGGCAAGAAGGTGGACTGGAAGCTGAGTATCCATGACTAAGCAGCACAGATATGTAATGCGAGCTTTACAAGCTGTGGTTTAACCTGAAGTCACTATATGCTGCTTATATTCTGGTGTCTTTATTTTAACAAATAAAAATGTCCTAAAAAGTGTTATTGTTATTACTATTATCTTTACTATTATTATTATTATTATATGTGTCTGTGTATATTTCAAACCATACACACATGTATATATTTGTCTTGTTTAAAAATGATGAATTTTATTTTTTCCAAATTCTCACATTTTTTTTCTATTAGTTTTTAGCCGCAATAAGTCCTTGCACGCAGCTGATTTCCTGCAGTCAAATCCTGTTTCCACGATTCCTTTACCACCAGCGGAAATGCCACAGGAAACGAAGTACTTAGGAGGTTCTTTATTCCATCAGGGTCCGAACAACAGGAGCAGGGGTGGAGGAGGTGAGAACAAGAAAGGAAAGAAGGGAAAGTCTCCTAATGGTGCTAGGATGAGGGCTGTCAGGGCAGGGGAAGCAAGGACCGGAGAGAGCCAGGTGAGCCAGGCAGGAGTGGCAGGCTCTGTGGGCAGGTTCCAAGGGATTGGGCACTGAGGTTGTTGGAGCCACAGGTGACTGGCAAGTGGGAGAGGATCAGGGGAGGGGCTGTGAGAGAGCGTGGGGTTTGGGTTCTCAGGTAAGATGCCCTGATGTCATTGATGGACACCCAGAACAGCGCGAATTTTGGAGCCATGGGAAAGGGCGAAACAGATCTATAAAACAGCATGGAGTCCTAAGTGACTGCGAGTCACTCCTCGCGTTATCCAGCTCTCTGCTTCATGTTGATTCTTACCACAAAAAGTTTTTAACAACTGACACCTTTAGATGACAAATCTGTATGTGTAGGGCTAGGTAGAAAGGCCTCTGGCTCAGTAATTCCCAGATATTTTACAAAATATTTTAGAGAAGAACACAGAAATCAGAGTGATCATCAATTTCAATAGGAACCCATCTCTGAAGCCGAGAGATGTATGCATTAAATTATGCTTGTTATTGCCAACGGTGTTGTATCTGAAGTTGAATTTTCCCAATTTCTCAGAAGTGACAGTTAAGTTATAATCTCAGCATGTTCAGCATGCTTAATGAACTCCTTGGGGAGACCAGAATATCTGTAACACAATTAACTTCCCATTCTTATGTAAATGAGGAGTTTCAGAGTCCCTGATGGAAGCCTGCTTTTTGGCTACAGTTAGCAAATGCATGCTATTAAATGACACACGGAGCCTTAAGCTGGAATTTAGACTTCACTAATTTGTGCTGTGACATGTGCAAAGTGGTTTGAAGGAAATGTGAACCCTGGTTGTTTAAGTGTAGTTGATGAAATCGGGATTATCACCCTTGGCTAAGCTGTCATCAGTTGCTTGATCACTTTCCCTGGTTTCTTCTCTTAAGAGGACACATCTCTTGACACATCTTCTCACTCACAGTGCTTGCTTTAGCATTCCCATTTTCTCATTACATAATTGAAGTTATTTATCTCAGATAAAGCAAACCTGATAAGCACAAAATGTTTTTTTCAGCATCCGCTAACAAGTAGATATTCATTCAGACCATATGTAGTACTGTTGTGTACAATCATAAATAAATATTTCGGAATGATTTTAACAATTAAAATGGGAATAAGTTCACTTCAGAAGTATGAATCCGAAACATTGTAATCAAGTTCAAGACATTGTGCAATTTTTAGATATACTGTATCTGGAATTTTTTTTTAAATCTAACTGTAACAATCTGATTGTAAAATCAACAAGGCAAAAGCAGTCGTTTCTTTTAATAAGCATGTAGGAAAAATGGACTAAAGGACACCACGTACTAAGGAATTTCTAAAACAGCAAAAACGTATCAAGGGAAATATCGAAAGTGTCTTTGGAGATCAAGAAGCTGGCTGGAGCTTACCTAATAGATTTTGTTTTGAGTGATAAAATTATTTTTGAACTAAATAGAGGTACTGATTATATGACACTGTAAGAATACCAAATACCACAGCAACTTTTGCTTTAAAATGGCTAACTCCACATTGCATGAATCTCATGTCAATAAAAACAATCTAAAATGCACTATACTTTTCTTTGAAAGGAAATGGTTTTATGAGATTTGTTTATTTGCCTGAAAGTGAGAATCACAGAGACAGGGAGGTACTTTCCATCCACGGATTGCAGGATTGCGTTGAAGCAACGAGGGGACGTTTCTACTGAGACTCCCACCATCAGCACAGGAGCCGAAATATTTGGGCTGTTTTCAGCTGCTTTGATCAGGCCTTTAACAGTGATCTGGGTTGGAAATGGACCAGTCTGAAGATGAACCAGTACACAAGCAAGGTGTCAGGGTTAGAAATTCCATTTTTTAGATGTGGGTAGTTTCTAGTGATTTCTCAAACATTGACAGAGTGACACAGACTGTGTATTCACCTAGTGATTGAGAGGCCAAGTAAGAAAGCTGCCCTCCATTGCAGTGTCTGAGTTCAATTCCCAACCCTGTCACCTGACACCTGCCTCCAGGAGGCAGCCATGAAGACCTGAGTGCTTCAGATCTTTCATCCTGCCACAGGCCTCTGTGAGTCCTGGTGTTCCGACTTAGGTCTTAACCCAACTGCAGCCATTGGGGGTATCGGAGGAGTGAACAAGTGGGTAGATGGGAGCTCTCTCTTTTTTATCAAACCCTTAGATAAATAAATAAATAAATAAATAAATAAATAAATAAATAATTGTTAAGATGAGCCAAATTTTATCAGTTCCCCTTTAAATGTGCTCAACATCATGTCAAGCAATTTTGAAGGGTGGTAACTATTTTATTTTGCAACATATTTTTTTTTTACATCATCTATCTGCTAGCATATTTTCTGCGGAATGAACTGTTTTTCTAAGACAGAATTTCCAAGTATAATTTTCCTCTTATGAGTCAGATAATGCCTACAAATAACTGTTGCTAGAAATCCCATCCCAAATTATTGCTTTATGTCACTGAAGTCTTTTTAAAAGCATTCCAAAATGCTTTGTAGATGATTTAAATCTGTAAGTGCTTACCTTGGAGTAAAAAAGAAAGGTTGAAATAATAAGCACTTAACTTTAAATGTTTTATACTTATGAAAGGAGGGTCAGATTAGAGTGGGGATTTTCTGAGAGTTGTGCACAGCTCATTATTTTTCAAATGTGATGATTAAAGTGAGTGGCTGAGAAATGATGAGTAAAGAATACCGTTAATGTGACATTCTCTATCACTGTGCAAATTGCTATACAATGTTGTAACATGTGTTTGCTAAAACATTTAAGACTTGTCTGTTATAAGAGGAACAAGATAAACAAATATGGGTAAAGATAGAATAATGCACGTAGAGCAAACAGTGGTGTACATAGGTGAACCTTATAAATTGTGTGGAGTGGAAATAGAGAAACTGATCCACAAGTTGTAAAAGATAAGTACGGCATATGTAAGTTGTACCAATGTGTAAGCAAGTCAATTAAGTGTACATAAGAAGGAATGACTTGCTAAATAAAGTTTAAATATGCATAAGGAATATTTCCTGTTCCATCTTTGTTGGCAGTTGTGCCAGTTCTAAATTAGCCACACAGTGGTGACACATAATCTAGACCCAGTGTGTTCTGTCCAAAATGCAGTAATTACATTATACATGCTCAGCTATCTTCCAATTATTGTTCTAGCCAGATGCGATTGCATCTATATCCTGTCTACTGAACAAGTGTAATTGGACTTGGAACACTGTCGTATCTTGGAAGTGTCACTCAGTTCCTCTAAAACCAAGACATTAAGAGACAAAGTCAATGCAACAGAGAAATGGATTTTTATTGTAAATATATATATATACGTGTGTGTGTAAAGAAATACCTGTACATAAATATTTGAAAACATATTCTACCTTCTGTGATTATACACACATATGTATACACAATATTTGTATATTTGAATGTAAAAAGTGATCGTGTGGTTGCTGTTTACATGAGTCTATCATGATAGTTATTAGTATCATTATCTTCATTGTTAGAATACCATTAATATGATAATTATTAGAAGATCATAGTTTGTGATCAGAAATTTACTCCTTTTATGCTTCTATTAAGTTTTTTTTATGCTTGAGAGCAATAAAATTTAAATTACAACTCAATTCCTTCTTTTTGGGATCCAGATTTATTAGCGTATGAATTGAAAATATTTTTGGACTTGTTCAAGTGAGTACGTCCATTTTAAAAAGCCTCTGCTGAGGAGGTTCAAACATTTGTGATCAGTCACTTGGAGTTGGGTAATTTATTTCACACTTAAAAAAAATGATTTATTTATATTGGGAAGTCAGATACACAAGACAGAGGAGAAACAGAGAGGAAGGTTTTCTGTCCACTGATTCACTCCCCAAGTGGCTACAACAAGGCCTTCCAGGCGTCCCATGGGGAACAGGGTCCCAAGGCCTTGGGCCATCCTGGACTACTTTCCAGGGACAAAAGCAGGAGCTGGATGGAATGCAGGTGCACCAGGAGGTGAACTAGTGCCCATACGGGATCCCAGTGAGTGCAAGAAGAGGAGTTTAACTGTTTGGCTACCATGCTGGGCCCCCTCAGGTCACAATTTTAAACAAGCATATTATAAGAAGTCTAATCATGCAGTGAAACATGTTGTATATTCAGGAACTCAAATTCAAAATCATGTAAAATATAAACTCGTTTGATTTCTACGTAACTGATAAAATATTTTAGTACCCTTAAGTGATAATTTAGTTTTTAAGCACTTAAAAGTTCTTGTGCAAAGTTTGTTGTTGTTGTTTTTTCCTTTTCTCATGCACTCTGTTGAACTTGATAGCTCTATAAAGTATTTTCATGAAGTGGTGATGCAGACTGCAAAACTAGTATCATAATTGAACATTCCATTTCATTTCAACACTAATGAGTTATAAAAAAGCACTTAAAGAAAAGCATTTTCATATTTTTTCCAACACCCATTTTCTTTTCTGAAATATTGCTCTCTTTTTGTGTAAGATAAGTGTAAACCCCTTAAAGTTGTTAGATTTCTGTGACAACTATTTTACAGATATATCCCATGGTATTCTGACAATAGAAAAATAACAATACAAGGAAAATAATCCATGTCTTGTCAAGAAACTGATTTTTGGGGTCCGGCGCGATGGTGTAGCGGTTAAGGTCCTCACCTTGCACACCTGGGATCATTTATAGGTGCCGATTCTAATCCTGGCAGACACACTTCCCAACCAGCTCCCTGCCTGTGGTCTGGGAAAGCTGCCCCGGGAGGGCCCAAAGCTTTGAGACCCTGCACCCGCTTCAGAGGCCCAGAATAGGCTCCTGGCTTCAGATTGGCTCAGCTCCAGCTGTTGCGGCTGCTTGGGGAGTGAATCATCGGAGGGAAGATCTTCCTCTCTGTCTCTCCTCTCTGTGTATCCGCCTTTCCAATAAAAATAAAATAAATCTTAAAAAAAAAAAACTGTTTTTGAAGTTTTAATTTAATCCAGCGTTTTTAGGCACTACATATTTCACCAATAATTTTGTTGATCAAATTAAAATTGCAAAAAAATGTCCTTTTATAGGCCCATAGTGCATATTCAATGTGGAATAAACAACATAAACAAATGAAAGCTTTTAAACTTAATTTTATATATTGTATAAAAGCATAAAATGAATTTATTGCTTTTCATTTACTCCATATGCTTAAACCAATTTCTGACAATAATGGGCATCTATTTTTTTGTTTGTATTGTTTTACCATGAAGGACTAGGATAAGAATCAAATCAACATGCAAAGTCACAATTTAAGTTTTGAGTATCAGAAATTTTTATTAATTTCTTAGAGTTGCCATAAGGAGGGATTGCCAACCTGGCAGCTTTAACAACAGCAATTTATCTTGTCACAATTGTAGAGAGTGGAAATCCAAGATCAAAATGGTTTATATTGCTTTATGCTGTAGTTGGCATCTTTTCCATTTGTCTTTGCATGGCTTTCCCTTTGTCACTATCAATGTACAAAATGTCTTCTCTTCTATTGGCAGTAATCATTTTACATTATAGCCCACACTAAACTATTGCTCTCACTTTACTCAAATAAACTCTTTAAAAAACCTATACTAAAATGCAGTCACATTCTGAGATACTGGAAGATAGAACTTAACGCACCAATCTGAGACACAATTCAATTCATAACAGTGTTCTACAGTTAATACATGTTTGAAATATAACACCAATATTACAAAAAATAACTATTAGTATACATTACAACTACTCTTTAAGGTGAAGAAGTATGCATGCTTAGACCTCTCCATTTAAAAAAAGTTTTACATTTATTTTCTTAAAAGGGGGATTTTTCAGAAAGAAGAGACAGAGAGGTCTTCCTTACACTGGTTCACTCTCCAAATGGTCATAGAGGGCAGCACTGAGCTGATCCCAAGTTGGGATCCAGGAGCTTCTCCTCTGCCCTCAATAACCCACATGGTTTAAGGGTCTAGTGGGTCCTCGTCCACTATCCACTCAGGCCAGAAAACAGTGAGCTGGATCATAAGAGGAGCCACAGGAGTATGGACTGACACCACATCGGGATATTGGAGCTAGCAGCTGGAGGATTAGTATGATACTCCATTCATTACATTGGACTCTAGAACCACATTCTTAATGAACAAATGGCGAGCACAGTTTTTATTGAAATAACAAAGTCATATTGTTATCCTGTACTAGATTTTTTTTTTAAGAAAAACAGGATCAGTATGAAAGTTTGAAAATAGACCAAAGAATAATAAAGATGGACACATACCCAAATATATTCCATAAGTTGGAGACCTAGAGAGCCGAATTTGAACCTGAAACCATAAAGCTAAGGTTCCCAATTCAAAGTTGTGATTCAGAATAAAAACGTCTCTCAAGTTTTTGTTGTAGTCAGGTGTTGGATCAATGAAGGTTGTCCATATTGGGGAGGTTAATCTGATCAAGTTAGTTTACCAATTTAAATTTTTATCTCATAAAGGAAACATCCTTACTGACATAGTTAAATCGTTTTTAATAAAATCTGGTCACCCTGGGGCCCAATCATTCTGATATATAAAATAAGTTATCATGCCTTTCAGCTCCTACACGATGTACCAACACACTGTCATATGGACTTGATCAGTTGTGAAATTTTTGTGTTTTTTGAGGTTCATCATTTAGTACAGTAAGAAAGATAAAAGTAAATGATAGTAATTTAATGTGAGAAAAATCTCATCAAATAGAAATATTAAAAATAGCAACTGGTCTGCTGTCACCATAGAGACATAAATTCGGCACTTTTCAGGAGAAAGTAAACATTTCAGTCCACATCTCAGAGTGTGTGATACCCATAACTACAGCACAACATAATAGAAAATATTAGATTAATTATACTTAATGTAAAGGAACACATATGATGAATATGTGTTAAATTAAAATCCCTCTTCTAGAAAAGTCTGCTCATCCTTATGACTGATGTTACTTTATCTATTTATTCATTTATCTGTCCATCCAATGGTTAATTTCTCAAATATACTGGACAAGGCTGGACTTTGAGTGTGCTCAGGGATAGTGAACTCAGTGCAGATGTCCCAGATGTGTGGCAGGAATTCAACTGCTGCAGGCATTAACACTCTCCCCTGGGTTTCCGTAAAGAAAAAGCTAGAATTAGGAACAGGAGAATGGTGTCAGATATACATAGTGTGAAATGGAATGTACATGTCTAAACACTAGGCTAAAAGAGAACCCTCTGTCATTAATTTTAACACAAACGTACATAGCTTTGTTACTTTACGAGGCATGGTTTTAAAAAACATCTGCTTTGTTGGAGAAATAGACAACTCCAAAATCAATAGGATAAGAAGTCCTCACGTAAGTGTCTCACTACTAGCTGTGTAGAGTTTGGCATGTATTGCATTACAGTGATGTGATCACATAACCATATGAGCACTTGTGTCTTGCATTTGTATTATTCATTTCAAGATTATTAAACCCTAAGAATGATTTGCAGCAGTAGCAATTCATCGGCAGTAGATGAACCTGCATTCACTTCTTATATCCACATTCCATTTTCATCTTGTACTTGGTCAGTTGCTAAGTACAGTTCTGTGTTTCACTGATTTTCATTTTCACAATTGAATCTTTTATTAATTCACCAATTTTGAGTCATCTGAGGATAGCCAATGTTCTCACTAATGAATAGCCACTACTTCTGGGCTGTGATAAATGATTCTTACATCATTCATTTTTTCCTATGTCAGCCATTTTACACATTAATTGCTTGCCATTTTCAATTGCCTCTTAACTGATATTCATAGTGATGAGTGTCTTCTTTTTAACTTATGTAGTCTCTCTCAACAGTGTAAACCAATATAGCTACAATTTTTGCTGTCGTTATGTGGATGGCCACAATATCTATCTACTATTTAGCAAAAACAAGAAAACAACACAAGCTGTTTTTGTGGTGTGTCCCATCCAGCAGGACAGTCAACAGGGGTCGCAAACACCTAGGAGAGAATGAAGGGGACAAGAGACACGAAGAATGGACAGCAAGACAGGATGTCTGACCAAGCTGTCAGTTTATTGATTTTAATTGAGGGTTTTTGTATTCTTCAGTAACTAAGGCTCAGGGAGGAAAGGAGAAACTGGGATGGAAGCCATGGTCTCAAGACCGATTGTTCTTGAGCAGCCACCATATTAACAATAGTAAAAACATATCGACAATAGCATAGGTAATCAGTAACAAGATGTCGGCAGGTACAGCATAAATCACATTCTGAAACACTTGCTAGAAACAATTGAAGCTAAGCGTGTGATTAGTTTCATAACTTCTTTCCCAAGCATCTAGCCAGCTGGGGGTTTTCCACTGGCCCATAGTTCTATATTCAAAATGGCTTCAGTGTGGCTATAGTACATGGCTCCCGAGAGTGGTGAAATCTGCCGTAAATTCACCTTTAATTTTGTTGAATCACAGCCATGTTCCCAGACTCACAACTTGTAAAACGGCATCCTCTGTATTCTCAGTATGTTGAAAAAACAATGAATGAATGAATAACCTCCCAGGCACGTGCAGAAAGCAATGATTTCACCAAATTGGCTACATATGGTGATTTGAGTTTCTATAACTGCAGGCAGCAAGCAAAAAATCAAATTTGTGAAGTAGCCAAGATGAAGGATCGTTAGAAGTTCTCAGGCAATGTACATGACATTTAGAGTTGTTTAAAGTTTGCCGTTTTTAAAGTTATGTTATTTAAACATTAGATACGCTAAATTAATCACACTGATTTTCTTTTCAAGATATCTCATTAGAACAAAGGGTTTCCTTTTCCTTTTACATTAGCAGATATTTGGAGACAAAAGACCCTACTGAAAACACTTATTTTCTTTTCCAAAAATTGGCTTTAAATACTGATTTTTCTGAATTTTAATATCTATATTTGCTTTTCTATCATCTACCTATCATCATCCATCTATGTACTTTTAAAAAATCTCTATCTTCTATTTTATATCCCTATCTACAACTAACATAAGCCTCCTTAACTGTAACTCTGCCTTTCCTGTCAGACTCTGTCCATCTGGCAACACACACTACACACTACAACTGAAATCATTATAATTTTACTCATTCAATTCCTGAGTATAAGTTTCACATTTTGTCAGTATCGTCACTTTTACTCATAAATCCACATATGGTGTGTTCTATAACTTTGATTACTATCTTTCCATATTTCCATTGGCAATATTGCAACATGCCTTGCAGTGTTACCTTTTATGATTTTCATGTATAATTCTGATTCCAGTGTCCTCCAGACGTGATCATATGTACAAATTACGATTCTTGAAGGCCAGGCAAAATATGTTGACCAGCCTGATATTCCTTGACTCGCTTAGCATAAAGACATCTCTCCCAGAATTGTCATTTTGACAATGTTTGCCTTAAGAACAGATTGATGCGAGAATCATTTTCTTTTGAATGTAGGGGATACCATTAATGCCATGTAGTATATGCCATATAGACACACACAGAAAAAAAACCCTGTTGTAGTTATCGGGTTACTTGAAAATCAATTATGAGAAACGCTGAGAGAGAGCAAAGCAGAATGAGAGCGATAGAGGGAGAGAGAGATTTGATTTGCTGTTTCAGGCTCCAAATAGTTACCATGACTGCAGCTGGGTCAGTTTGAAGCCAGGATTCTGCTGCTTCTTCTGGGTCTCCCATCTGGGTTCAGGGTCCAAGGCCATGGACCATCCTTGCTGCTTTCCCA
The DNA here is from genome assembly GCF_017591425.1 of Ochotona curzoniae. Classification (NCBI taxonomy): domain Eukaryota; kingdom Metazoa; phylum Chordata; class Mammalia; order Lagomorpha; family Ochotonidae; genus Ochotona; species Ochotona curzoniae. The sequence goes on along the minus strand of NW_024466502.1, from coordinate 32,095,517 downwards.
GGCCGTTAACAGATAAATGGATTGGAAATGGAGCTGCTAAGCCTAGAAGCAGCACCCATATGGGATGCTGGCACCACCAAAGGAGGATTGGCTCTTATCCTTCCTGTGCCTCCCTGTCCCTGGTATTCAACACTGTGTGCTCAGATTCATTAATATTAATCTCTTTGGATTTCTTATTCAAGTGTTATCTAATGAAAGGATTGCATTTAATTTTCTTCATTACATAAGAGTTGGTGAATAATGTTAATGAGCTGTGTGGCCAGTCATGTTCACATGAACTTAGGTAGCTAGCTCATGGTCATACGTTTGGAAACCACACATTCCATGCCACATCCTCTGTCCACTTCTCCCCTTTCATTATGACAGAGAGCGACAGATCATGTTGGACACAAATATAGGATGTACAAAGGAGATATTATTAGGCATGCTTGGGCACAGCAGCTCCCACTACTCTAGAAGCCACCACATTTGGAGTTGTACCTTTCTAATGCTAGCTGCGGTTACTAGGCAACCATTCATCTGGTGATTAAAGAAATTAGCAAATAATCAAAATCCTGAGATTAAAAAAAAAGTCTTTACTGTGAAATCCATTGATTAAACCAAAGACATATGTTTCAGAGTCTCCAGCAATATAAATTATCCTAAGAGATGTACAGTAAACAACTTAGATACTCTTACAAAATTGCAAATATTGATCTTTTCCTAGCTTCTTTTCATGCACTCTGACTATACTAGGCCTCACCTATCCTGGAACTTTTGAAAGTAAACAAATTAGAAATACAAAATATCTTAATATTCACATCTTTATTGACCTCATTAAGAAGTGAACAGAGGATGTGACAGACACCTGTGGGCCATGTTCAGAGTCTTCCTCAGTCCTTGGAGTCCATCTGTGGAAAGTGAGAGAGCAAGTGGGCATGAGAGATGAAGAGAGTCAAAGTACGAGCAAAAAAGGCTCACAATCAAGAGTGAAAACACTCCCCGCTATGTTCTTATACAGGGATTCAAGGGGAGCGGTAACTAGACAACACAACCACTCTATCCCACCGTATCAACTCAGCAATAAGTCACATGAAGGAAAGTGTTTTCTCTCACCGCAGCTTCCTTTTGGGTAGACATCACTCAGGAACTAGGCCAATAGCTAAATCTCTTTCCCCTTGCCACAGTCATGGTTTTACGGTTTGACACATGTCCCTGTTTTGCAAACCTGAATGAAATTCAAGTTATTTTTTTTTTCACATTTGAAAAACCTTTCCTTAGAAGGATATTTGGAGCAACAATTATGTTACCAGTTGAGATACATGCATTTGACTGGGGCGGGGGGCGGTGCTTAGGTTCCAGTTAAGCTACTCTGCTTTGGATACATTTTCTTGGTATTGAGTACCGTAGGAGGTAAGAGGTAATAGTCCAAGTACTTTGGTTCCTGATTTTTGTGTGGGACACCTGGTTGACATTTCTGGTTCCTGGTTTTGGTGCGGTGCAACCTGACAGATACTAGGATTTAGGGAGTGAACCAGCAGGTGTAAGGCCTACCTATCATTCATCTATGTTTGTAACTATCTTGGTATCTTTCATCTGTATCTCTGCCTTTAGACTCAGTAAAAGCATAAAATTTAAGGAAAAAATCTATTTTCTTAAATATGAATGAGGGTTCACACAGCCTCAAATTTGTTTAAACCCATTTATGTTCATCTAAATAGCATCCATTTAAATTTGAAACTGAGAAGAAATAGGAGAGATCAAAATTATAAATTTGTGACACTATTGGATCACTGAAATAAAAGTATTTGAAATGCATCTATTTTAGAATTCTCAAAAAAGATCATGGGATATATACATTGTGAAAAATATGCTTGAATTACCAAATTATGTTTTATCAAAATAAATATATTCTAATTTCAGTTTGCATGAAACATTTTAAGTACCCTTTTATGCAAATACTATGGAAGGTTTTATATACAGGACTGTCTTGCCAGGGAATTGTTATATGTACAAGGAATCCCTGTGCCCTGTGGACCCTGAGGGACAGCTCCAGTTCAAAGAAAGAGAAAATGTAAGGAGAAAAGTTGTACTCTGGGAAAAAGAAAAACAAAATGTTTTACTAGTTTTGTACCTAAGTGAGAGAAAGCTTTGTTCCTCCTAAAACTGTAGCTTTATTTTCCTCTGTTTATTTTAAAATGCTTCGTTGGTTGCTCCTCTATTGTGGCCTCTATGAATACAGATAATTCAACTTGAGCTTGGCAGATAATAAAACTTCAGACAAGGGTAATACAGACATCAGAAGTACAATGTGAGTTTGGAAAGTAATATTTTTAACTAAATGTGTAGATACATTGATTTTGCATTGTATTTTTGCATGATTTATGTGATAATATTTGAATTCATAGTAGAATGCTTTTCTATTATTATTTCTCATTCCTTCACCTTTATCACACTTTTTCAGGATCACTTTATAGATACTAGGAAACTATAAGGGGGAACTTTACGCCTTTTAGAAATGAATATTCCCTAAGTAAATCAGGTCAGACTTACTAAAAATATTGATAAATAATAAAAAATATATCTCTAAATGCTTCCGAGTGTGGGAGACAGTGCAGACGACCAGCAGTAGCACAATGGGTGTGAGCACAGGATGGTTATGGTGCTCTCCAAAGGTGTTTCAACAATTTCTTGACTGGTGAACTGTAATCCCAGACAAAGCGTACCTGGAGATTAGCAGCAAGTGTTTGCTGTGACTGCTGTTGTTATTTTCCATGCTGGGTAAAAACTAAATATCACCTTCCTAGGTAAGAAGTGGATCCTAGCTAGAAAATGCACAGTACCTTGCTCAGAGGTGGCTTCCAAATTACGTTGACATCTTTGGCATACTTTAAAATGTGTAAAATTGAGAAGTCTTATCTAACTGCATAGAATGGGTGAGAGGCTTTGCTGATTATCACTGTGGATGTAGGGCTACCTCGGCAAATCCTAAACAAGAATTATCTTGCTATGTCATCAGCGAGTTATTGCTATTCTCAAGTTCAGATCTTAGAGTTGTTTTTTTTTTTTTTTTCGAGTAATATGGGAACACTGGGAGAAGAAATAAAATGCTTCCTAACTTTCAACAGGCTTTAGAAGTGCGTCCTTTTTAAAATGATACAAAACTGAAAACGCAGTAGAATAATTCATATAAATAGTAGTAGGTCTGGAATGAAACTATTTCAAATTTACTTTTTTACCTTAATACATAAAGAAAGAAATATAAGTAAACATGAAGCAAATGAAATTAAATTTTTGAGCTTTCAGGATTTTATTTTTCTTATTCCCATGCCAAGTATCACCAAAAATAGCACTGCTTTGTGTTTTAGTAGATGCGTTGAAAAAAATCTCAATTCTTTTATATTGAAACAATCTTCACTTCTCTCTTCTCTCACCACAGCAAATCTTCGACAGCGATTTTCTTCTGTTTCTCAATTATTCTCTTAAAGAGGTTTTATTCTCCAGTGGATACTGCTTGATATTACTGCTGGGTGTCTATGAAGATTATTTTTTTCTCTCTCATATGACATTTTTTAGAAAGCTAGTCTTAATTGCCTCCATCCTTGTTGAGATCATTATAATAGGCAAATATGCCTGTCTCCCCAGAGATAGTTTTAAGAAAATATACCCTGTAGATGTCTGTCCTAGATCTTGAAAAAAAATGTGCTAAAACTCTGCTTTCTAATTTTCCCTTAATGGCTTGATGAAAACTATTGTTGAATTGGTTAATCTGATAATGACAGTGACAGAAGACAAGAAAAGAATCAATAAAAATTCTCTCATTTTTATGATTGATTTTACTTAATTGAAAAGCACAGTGAAGCAGAGAAAGAGAGAGATGGAGAAAGAAACCTTGCATGCAATTGTTCACTGCCCTGGATGATTACATTTACCACCTTTCCACTGCACACCCAGCTGAATTCTCAGGGAACTGGATCGCACGTGTAACAGCTGAAACAAGAAGCTGCTCTTTGCTGTGGGATTCCGTGGCAAATGGCAGCTTATGCCCTGCTGCCAAACGGCGAGCACTTCTCAGTCATGTCTTCAAGTTCCCTTTCCTCAGCTGATTTCTTACTAATTGTGTATAGACACATCCTTCCCTTTGCTGTTTAACGTGCATATATACATATACGTGTACATGTATGCAAAACACCAGCTTAAAAATGCTCCCTGGATTTCTTTAGAGTGCATTCTCAAAAAGATCAAATGGACAAACTAGTGAAGTTTTTTCTATTTTTCTTTTTTGTTTTTAAAGAATAGCGTGAATTCAGAGCGCTGACAGGAAAAGTTCAAGACAGAAAGTGAATAACAACTATTTATTTTCTAAGAGTGACTTATGCAATAATTGATATCATAGGAAATGTGGATAAGTATTAAAATTAAAATTGTTTCTCAACTTTTTTTCATGATGCAATTCCACAGGCACAGGGATTCTCTTCTCCGCCCCTCCCCACTGCTTCCTCCATATCACAATATTCGTCTGCAGCTACAGTTGAAAGTTCAACATTCTGCTATTTAAGTGTATCAAGGCATCGTGGGTAGAGGCAATGATAGGAAGTCTAGTATCCTATTGTCAAGATATATGTAACAGGTTTGTTGTTGTTTTGAATCCTGCCTTTAACTGGAAGTAGAGATGCATACTGAAATGTGTCTTCATTACCCAGTATGTTAGTCTCTGCTACACAGTCCATCTATGAGAATATATGTATATACATGTTTACTATATATCTATTTATCTTGTATTTTGCTTCAATGCTGCCTTATATCAGAAAGAACATGCCATATTTTTCCTGTGGTAGCTGGCTTATTTCACTTAACATAATGGTGTCTAGTTAGAACCAATTGTTTTTGCAAATGAAAAAGCTTCATTTATTTTTTTTTTAAACGAATGAGTAGTATTCCATGGAGAAGATGTGCCAACATTTCTTTATCTTTTTTTTTCTTGATGGGCAGCTGGGTTGCATCCGTGTCTTCACTATTGTGGATTGTACTGTTATGAACATAGGGGTATAGACTTTTCTCATATGTAGATTTCCCTTCCTTGGGCTGATTTCTGTGAAGTGGGAAAGCTGGGTCATATAGTAGACTTACAGTTGTGTTGGACTGTCCATACTGACTCCTGTGCTGGCTGCACTAGCCTACCTTCTCACCAACGGGACATTAGCTTACCTTTCCCACCACTTCCAAGTCAGCAGGAATTGTTAGTAGATTTTTAAATAAATATAAGCCGATCTGACTGCTATGATGAAAGTGTGTTTCCCTTAACTTACTTTCTCTTGTTATGTGTTTTTTAGAGAGAGTTATATTTATTTTTATTGGAATGCCAGATACACAGAGAGGCGGAGAGACAGAGAGGATGATCTTCTGTCCATTGGTTCACTCCCAAAGCAGTTGCAACGACTGTAGCTGAGCCAATCTGAACCCAAGAGCCCTGGGCCTCTTCTTGCTCTCCCAAACAGATGCAGCATCCCAAGCTTTGGGCGTTCCTAGACTGCTTTCCCAGGCCGCAAGCAGGGAGCTTAATGGAAAGAGAGGCCACAGCGATTAGAACCAATGCCTATATAGGATCCCAGTGTGTTCAAGCTGAGGCCTTCAGCTGCTAGGCTACTGCGCTGGACCCAGTTTTTTGTTATTTTTATCGAGACATTTTCCACATTAGTCTTCGGTTTGGTATGTGCTGTTCTTTTTTTTCTGCCCAACTGTAGTAGCTGATATTGTTATTTGGAGAGTGAATCAGTAGTGGATGATTATCTCTCTCTCCCTCTCACTTTCTGTGTCTGTCTCTCTCTCTAAAAAAAAATGAAAATAGGTAATCATTGCAAATGAAGCAATGGTCCCGTTGCTATAGCTGCTACAGCTGAGGTGCTAAAGTCCTGAGCTTGCACTCACTAAGATCCCATATATGTACCAGTTCTAAGCCTGCTGGTTTTGCTTCCCATTACGCTCCCTTCCAGTGTCCTGGGAAAGCAGCAGAGCACAGCCCAAAGCCTTGAGACCCTGCACCTGCGTGGGAGACCCGGACGAGGCTCCTGGCTCCTGACTTCAGATGGGCTCAGCTCTGAGTGCTGCAGCCACTTCGAGGATGATTCAGTGGACTGAAGATATTCCTCTCCTCTTCTTGGTGTATCTGATTTTCCAATAAGAATAAACAAATCTTTAAAACTAAATAAATAAAGCAATCATAGCAAACAATGCTAATGCTTAGAACTGAAATGGTACGTGTCCAAGGAATCAGAGAAATATGTTGCTGTTGTTTCATTGTTTCGTGTTGCATGTTTTCTGATCACCTGATCAAAGTCGCAGAATTTGAATACAGATTTATACTCAGTTCTTTAATTTAGAGTATTATTCATTTATTTAAAATATTAAATTTTCATTAGTAAGGGAAAGACAACCAGAATCAAAGGAGAACACGATTATTGCTGAGTGCAGTGCCAATGAGTTTTCCTAATCACAATACAAAACAGCCTATTAAATTGTACAAACAAAAGTGGTGCAGGAGCAGTATGCGATGCACAGAGCTGGAAATAACACGAAAACGTAGTTGATCATGTGCATTAAAAAAGACTTATTTATTTTTATTTAAAAGGCAGATTTGCAGAAAGAACGAAAGACAGTAATATTGTCCATCTGCTCATTCACTTTTCAAATGACTGCAATGCTCCGAGAGCCTGGGGATATGGCCAGGAGGCCAGAGGCCAGCGGCCAGCGGCCAGGAGGAGGTTCTGGGTCTCCCACATAAGTGCAGGGTCCCAAGTCTTTGGACCATCCACTACTGCTTGCCTTGGCCATGAGCAGGGCCTGGATCAGAAATGAAGCACCTAGGACATGAACTGGCACACATTTGGATGTTGGCGCTGGCAGGGAGAAGATTGGCCCTTGTCCTATGGCATTGGCCCTTGTCATCATCTGTGTTTTTGCAAATGTTAATATTTGTGCCTTCAAGAATACTAATGTTTACCATTAATAATACATTTCAGATAGTCTATGGGAATCAATAACTAAAAATAAGCTACAGTTCTGATAAGTTCTGAAACCTAAAGAGGAAGAGCACAAGAAAATTATATTCGTATCTTTTCAATTTTCCTTCCTTCCTTCCTTCCTTCCTTCCTTCCTTCCTTCTTTCCTTTCTTCCTTCCTTCATTCCATATATATTTTTTTATTTTTATTGGAAAGTCATATATAGAGAGCAAAGGAGAGACAGAGAGGAGAATCTTCCGTTTACTGATTCATTCCCCAAGCGATCAGAGCTGCATTGATCCAAAACCAGGAGCCAGGAGCTCCTTCCAGGTCTCCCATGCCAGTGTAGCGTCATAACGCTTTGGACTGTCCTCTTCTTCTTTCCCAAACCACAAGCAGAGAGCTGGATGGGAAGCAGGGCCACTGGGATTAGAACTGGAGCCTGTACGAGATTCCAGTGTGTGCAAAGCAAGGACTTTGGCCAATAGCCTATCATCCTGGGCCCTCTTTTTTTTTTAAAAACATCTATTTGCTTTCTTTGAAAGTTGAAATTAAAGAGACAGAGATTTAGAGTTCTTCCCTCTACTGTTTAACTCCCAAGGTGGCCTCACTAGCCAGCACTGGACCAGGCTGAATCCAACAGTTCCCTAAAGGTCTCCCATATTAGTAACATGGCCCAAACATTTAGACCTACTTCTGATACATTTCCAAGTTCATTAGCAGGGATTTCAATGAGAATTGAAGCAGCTGTACCCAATATCAGCATTCTTAAAGGACACTAGTTCAAATCCTGGCTGTTCCACTGCCTCTCCACCTCCCTCTTAATTCATCTGGGAAAGCAAAATTCTTGGGAACCTGTGCAATAATGCAAAACCCAGAAGAAACTCCTGTTTAAGGTTTCAGACTGGCCCGGGTCTGGCTGCTGTTGCCACCTGGGGAGTAAACCAGTGGATGAAAGATCAAGTTCCTGGACTGGCCTGGTAGCCAAGCAGGTAAAGTCCTCGCCTTGTATGCATTGGGATCCCATATGGATGCTGATTCTAATTCTGGCAACCTTGCTACCCATCCAGCTCCCTGCTTGTAGCCTGGGAAAACAGTTGAAGATGACCCAAAACCTTGGGACCCTGCAACCGCTTGGGAGACCTGGGGAAGAGGCTCAAGGATCTTGGCTTCGGATTGGCCTGGCTCTAGCCATTGTGGCCACTTGAGGAATGCATCAGTGGATGAAAGAGATTCCGCTGTCTCTACTCCTCTGTGTATATCTGAATTTCCAATAAAAACAAATAAATCTTAAAAAGAGAAGAGAAAGATCAAGATCTCCTTCTCAGTTGTGTGTGAGTGTGTGTGAACTCCAAGCTTCAAATAAAAAAAAATAAATCTTAAAAATAAGATCAGAAATAAAAACATATATTTCCTCCAACCAAAATTAAATTTTTCTCACTCCTTCTAGGTGCCTTTTGCTTGTGCCGGAAAGTGAAAGTTACTTGATGAATGAGCCTCTTCGCAATTCACTGATCTAAGTACTAAACCTAGAATGTGCATATAATGAAAGTCTCATAAATATTTGTTGGATGATAGACTGTTTGAATGAATGAATGCTAATTGGCTTGAAGTGAGTTATGCAACCTCAACAATATTTTTATTCAGCGCAACAGCCGAGAACCTACCATCTCTGTGCCACTGCGATATGTCCTGGTAGTGTAAAAGCAAACAAATTAAGTATGTTATAATGCCTTTTGTCATTAGTTTAGCAGAATAAATCACAAATGCAGTGTAAGTTATTGTACAGGAGCATGTAAAAATTATTAGGCATTCTGGAGTGAAGAGCATTATGCTTCACAAAAACCTGGTCAAATGGGGTCATGCGCATGAAGTGCTGCTTGAAAAGAGAAGTAGACTGTCCCCAGCCAGATTAAGCTAAAACATGATTCAGCCACAGTGAAAGGCAAGTCAAAGAATGGTGAATTAGCAATCAGTGGATAATCAAGAATCATACATGCGTATAGGGGCATAAGCAAAAACGAGGAGACGTTTAATGAGATGTTTCCCGGAAATGATTTTTTTTTAGCATTTCTCACTGATATGTTGGAGATGATGAGGCATTATTGAAGCTTTGTCCCTCCCCACCCTACTGCTTTCAAAACACCATGCATGTATGGGTTATTCTGAAAGCAATATGGGGAAGAAATTGAAATAAGACACAACAAGAAGTCATTATGAATATGTCTTTTGTCAGGCATTTTCCCCAGTATTTATACATATAATTAGCTCAGTCTTACACATAAACAATATATAGGACAGAGCAACGAAAAAACACATAAAAATGAATGAAGCTTAGATTTGAACAATGCTGTTACTGAATCTAAACAATATATTTTCAATCATCTTTTCTTTCATAAGAATCACTAACTATTCAGAGTATTTAACATGAGGTTGATTCTATGTTATATTTTAAAAATTGATATTCATTCAATCATTCATTTAGTTTTCCTAACATTCTCAGGCCACAGTTATAATTATTCTCACCTGGTGAATGAATATGATGAAAGCTTGAGCAGGGTATAGAATGTTCAGAATTACAAATGGTTGTTTATGAGATTATGTTCAGCAAAATAAGCCAATATTCACAGAGTAAATACAATATGTTCTTTCTGATACAAGGCAACCTTTATGCAAGATAAAAAATAAGTAGACATCTAATAAACATATATATATACATATATATATTCATCTAATTTTCATTCATCTAATGGACTGTATAATAGGGACTAGAATACTGTGAAGTAAGGATGTAGACAGTATACATTTCTAGTCCTGAATAAAGATGGACTCCAAGTGAAGCAGTTTAACATGCTTTGACAATAAGATGCAGGATTTTCTACTGTTGCCTATACCAACAATGTCATGATACAGTTAAATAGCAGAATGATGGACTTGTGACTGTTGCTGAAAGGACTATATTATTTTAATACTATTGGGAAAAATTATCAGAGATTGGGAAGGAGGAAGGGAAGGTGGAGGGGTATCCCTATACCTATAAAACCGAATCATGAAAAATTAAAAAATAAGTCTGCCTCCTAACGTTATGTTTACTCCAACCTAAGGCACTGAACTAATTTATGTGGATTACTGTCACAACTAAGTTGAAAGTGGAAATGTAGAAAAGAAATAGCTTAATGATTAGAAAAATTATACTATGAGCAATTAAGTCAAATTTGTATTTGGGTGAATAATAGTACATGTGGGAAATTAGGAGGCAAAATGGCATCAATAATAGATGAAGAATATATATAAAAGCAAATTTAAAATAATGAAATTGTATCGCATTTTTATGTTGTTGAAATCAGGTTAAAATGATAAAAATTGTTAAGCACATTAGATAAAATTTTATTTCCCACAGAAAAACAACACTGTTTTCACTGATTGCATTTTTTTTACAGCAAGATTGATATAAGTGTACTCTTAGTTCAATCCACAGACCTTTTTAAACAACAACTATGCCTCCTGGATAGTATTTCCTAAGGAAAAAGAAGATATCGAATAGATTAGAGGATTATATTTTGCTTCTGGGTAAGTTAATGACATCTCCCAGAGCAACATTCAAAATTCAAACATTTATATGACTGGTAACTGCAGCTCAATATTATCAATGTAATATCTATTTACAGTATTAGAATTGATCATTTAATTATCAGGAATAACATTCATTTTTAATATTACTGTAAGTATTTTCATTATATAAATGTGAAAACAAATTCCTACCTGTTGGTGGTTGGTGTTAATACTAACTTCGTTCAGTGTGCTTAATGCATTATTTGTATCAAAATCCAAAAAAATACAAACAGATAAGCACAGAAGCAAGCTAAATAATTATTATTCTTGGCATAATAATAAATTTGCTGAAAGTTAAAAAAAATTGTTATAATCATTATAAACAACACTTCTAAATAATATTTTTAGTGAAAGTAAATCAGGTCTTAATAGAATATGTGACTAAAATCAATGGACATTTTGGGGCTAGGACTGTGGCATAGTAGCTAAAGCCACCACTTGCAATGACAACATCCCATGGGAACACTGGTTAAGATCTCAGATGCTTCACTAGCAATCCAACATCACTGCTGACAACCTGGGATAAGAACCAGAAGTCCACCTTGGGGATTGGGCCTCTGTACTCACATGGGAGACACAAATTCCCTGAATCCTTGGTTCAAACTGACCAGCAAACCAAGAATAGATTTCCCCTCTCTCTCTTCTCTATCTCTGTCTCTCTGTAACTCCACAAAAAATAATTTTAAAACATGTTGGGTCCGGCCTGATGGCCTAACAGTTTAAGTCTCGCCTTGAATGTTTTCAGATCCCTTATGGGCAGCGGTCCATCCAGCTCCCTGCCTGTAAGCTGGGAAAGCAATGGAAGACTTGATAAATTTTTAGCAGTACAAGAGGTCAATAGAGTGAGTATAGCAAAGATGTGCCTTTCCTTGGAAATAGCCAAGTCTTACATCAATGAATCAGCAACTGCGCAAAGGAATTGCAGATAACATACTAAATGTTTGCTTAATAAATTCTAAGAAGCTCTCAACAGCTAAGACTTAAAATGTATGAGCTTAGCATGCATTTTTTCCAATTAATGAACATGTTCTGATTAGAATCTTCCTGTTGGCAGGGCTATACTAATTTATGCTAAGAGAAATGGAATAATGATCATATGATTATATGATAGCGTATACCTGGAATTTAACATATCTCAGCTACTTTGCACATTATACCCTAGCTTGCTGCTTTTGACTTGAGAAAGCAGAAGAGGGCCAAAGTCTCTCTCTCTTCTTCTCTCTGTGTAAACTTACTTTCAAATAAAACTTACATAAATCCTTCTAAAAGTAGTGTACTTATTGTTAGCCACAATTATTATTATTATAAAGATTTATTTATTTTTATTGAAAAGGCAGAAATATAGAGAGGAGAGACAGAGAGGAAATCTTCCGTCTAATGGTTCACTTCCCAAGCAGCCGCAATTGCTGGAGCTGAGCCAGTCCGAAGCCAGGAGCCAGGAGCTCATCCGGGACTTCTGTGTGAGTGCAGGGTCCCAAGGCTTTGGGCCATCCTCGACTGCTTTCCAGGCCACAAGCATGGTCGCTGGGATTAGAACTGGCGCCCATATAAAATCCTGCCACGTGCAAGGCAAGGACTTTAACCATTATGCTATCATGCCAGGCCCACCAATTATTATTAAAGAACTAACTCTTGTCCAAGGGGCACCATTGTGAGAGAACTGAGGCCGACGGAGCAGGGGCAGTGTGCTCTGCTGCACAGCCCACAGAACAGAAGTATGTCTTCCCTCACATGATTAGACAAAATGGGGAGAATTAATATTCTTTCTCTGCTATGATAAAATTTAGTGCATTTTCCTTAAGGCAAATATATTTAAATATTCACAAGCTGCTCAGTTTACTTCCTGGACCGTTTTTCAATTCCCAAATTGAAAGTTATATGATGTATTTGCTATTTGCTCATTCCCTTATTTTTTTAAGATTTATTTATTTTTATTGCAAAGGTTTTATATAGAGAGAGAGAAAGAGAAAGAGACACAGAGAGACAGAGAGAGAGAGAGGAGGAGAGACAGAGAGGAAGATCTTTCATCTGATGTTTCACTCCCCATGTGACTGCAATGCCCAGTGCTGTGCCAATCCTAAGCCAGGAGCCAGGAATCCCCTCCAGGTCTCCCATACAGGTACAGGGTCCCAAAGCTTTGGGCAATCCTCAAATGCTTTCCCAGACCACAAGTGGGGAGCTGGATGGGAAGAGGAGCTACCAGGGTTAGCCCTGATGCCCATACAGAGTCCTCGGTGTTGAAGGCAAGGATTTTAGGCCACACCACCGGGCCGTATTTACTCATTCTTGTAAGATGTCAGTTTCCCTAAAAAGGCATGCTATGTTATGATACCTAAATTAAATTCTTAGCATTTGTGAATTAAAAATTAGTATTTATGGCATTTAAATTCTAAGATTTTCAGATTTGTTTTATTGAACCTGTATTTTAAAAATATGCATGTGAACTCTTCTTTCTAAAGTTAAGCTATTGGTTAATGCATAACATGCAATATTTTATTTTGTCCTATTCAGTCTTAATTTCTCAAGGATCAATTAAGATTAGCCTTATTTGCTTGTTATGCAACTGGAATTTCTGCAAGATCCTAAAATCATGCGATCTTGGAACTTTTCTCCTTTGTATCTCAGTTATTCCATATCCCTCAACTATGTGTACCTCTATTTATTTAATCTCAATTCTTAGTCATCTGGACCGCTCACATCTTTACTGACTTAGTTGGCTAAGACACAATGAAAACTCATTCTTTTCTAAAGGGTATGGAAAATTCATTGAATCAAAAAATAAAATACCCTTGAAGTCCTACTCCTAATTTTGTAACAGTTGTCTCAATTTGATGTCAAGATTTGGTGCTATTCAGTTTATCTTACTGTTCACACTTAGTTCTTCGAGGTGCTATCTGAATTTGCCATGAAGCTTCTCATCAACATGTGAAAACACAAGTATGTATTTATTATCTCATCCTTTTTCTGACTTACTCAAAAGTATTGCCTTAGTTGCATAATTGATTAAAATGATAAAATGAAACCGAAGCAACAGGAAATATCCTTGCGCAGCCCTACAGCTAATAACAGCACCATGCAAATATTTAAATTTTACAATTTTGCATGTCTTAAATTACATGCTAATTGTTTTATACACTCTGTATTTGTACTCTAAGCACTTGGCCAGGAATAAACCCGGTGTCTTTTTGTGGGCTAAGTAGTTGAAAGTACTCGTTGGGCTGAGCAGGAACAGGAACTGGGCAGGAACAGGAACTGGGCTTGAGGCTAAAAACACCTAGACTAAATGGACTCATCTGTATTCAACATCCTGTTAAATGAGGATGTGGGGGGAAGAGTACATAAGGAGAAGTGAAGGAGCAATAGAGCGAGACTTTGCAGACTTGTACCATCACTGGTCTGCGGCCAGAGCTTCATCCCCAGACCCTCTCCCTGTCGACGTTACTGACTCTGCTGGTCGGAACAGTGTCTAGCTAGTGTACTCCTTTTAGCATTAAGTTGCTACTGAACGGCAGGTATATATTTTCCAGCTGAAGTTCATGTCAGCTCAGTTGTGATCAAAACAAATTCTAATGTCCATCCAACATAAGAAATATTTGACACAGTACTGATATTCTTAGATTCTTGTATTATTGCATATGTAAATAATTTACTGATGTGTTTATACATTTATTTCTAATTTGGCTTCTGTGTCTAAGCAAAAGCATCCAATATTTTCCTTTTAATTCTACCTCAGGTAGACTAAAAATAAATATTTGCCAGAAGACGCAAAGAATCTGTCAACTGTAAATGTAGTGCCTACTTAGTAAAACCTCAAGGCTATTTCTTAACTCAGCACTTTAAATTTCACTTACACATTTCCTTCAGCTCCATAAAATGAAAAACTGAACTATCCAAGATTTTGTCTGCAGTAGAAAATCCTTGAGCAGTGAGCAGACAATTTCCTTACAGCCCTAGCAATTTAGTGACACTTTGAATCAATGAAGACACATGAGAAGGGAACTTCCAAAAATAGCAGTCCAATAACTCTCCACCAAGCTGTTTAAATCACTCCTCAAGGATGGGATTGCTTCGAACCGTGGTACGTTTGTCAAGGGCTTTTTTGTAAGCAGGCGAAGGATTGAATCAACTCTAGAGGGTTATCATTCTCCTGAAAGTAGGGAGATCATCAGTTGCATGACATATTTGCGATTGAAATGAATGAATGCTTTGTTTTTTAATTGAAAGATTATAATATTACTAATAGTAACAGAATTCAGTACCTATACTCGAGTACATGGAATATCTAACTTCTATTGACTATTTTTTCACATGGTCATGTTCTCCGTATTCTTTGCCATTAAATTTAGTCATGTATTATTTAACAAACAAAACAACTAGTGTGTTTCATTGCTTTTGTGTCTATATTATTCTTACCTGTAGAATAAATGCAATAATAAAGAAACAAATTTAATAGCAATGCTCTTCTGATTAAAATAAAGCATACAATTTGTATCCTTCAAATTCACCAATGATCTTAACTCTATTGTTTCCTATCTTTGTTGTCTTTCCTATTGTATTATTATAGCAGAAGTTCCATTAATTCTTCTTTAAAGAAAATGCCGAGACAGTACATGGGTTTGAGAAACACCCATGCTATCTCCAATCAGTATATTTAATGAATAGAACTTTTGGAAATGGTTTCAGTTTACAGGCTAATCACTATCAAACTGCTTGACATATGAAATGCCTCCTCAAATTGGTGTTACTCCATAATGCTAACCACACCAAATCATGAGAAGACTAAGAACAGAAACACAGACAATTCTTCTGTACAAAATGATGCTCATAAAAGATAAATACTGTCTGTGTCTGTCGAAGCAATATATATTCCCCCTCCCTGTTACACTGGCCCCATCTCTCTCTCACACACACACACACAATAAATAAAATTCTGTTTATCATATGCCTCAAACCATCCTACTCAGCTGCATGGCTACTCTGCCTAGTTAAATTAATCTTAATAGTTAACAAAAAGTTGAGCACACTCCTGCTGATGTCCTTTGGACATTTTACTTCCTTAACCTGTAAAGTTTCTTCCCCAACACTTGCCTGTTTATGTCACTTTGTTTAGATTATTGTACAAATATTGCTCTTGACAGTAAAGCTGACACTGGTTATTCAATGTGCTTTCCCTTGTTATTTTTATTAAGATTTATTTACTTTTATTGGGTATACAGAGAGGAGGAACTATAGAGGGGGAGATGGTTTGTGTGCTGGTTCATTCAAGTGGCTGCAAGGTCCAGAGCTAAGGCAGGAGCCAGGAACTTCGAAGTCGCACACACTGCTGAAGGTTCCTAAAGCTTTGGGCTTTCTTCAACTGCTTCATCAGGCCACAAGCAGGGAGCTGGATAGGAAGCGGGGACCACTGGATTAGAAATGGCTCTTTTATGGGATCTAGGATGCGTGCAAGGTTAGGACTTTAGCCACGAGGTTACCGCACCAGACTCTCCTTGTCTTTTCCTATTTTGTTTCTGTCCTTATTTTTCGTAAGCTACAACATTTCAATGATTATGAAAATGTGCAATGCAATTGTAAAATGAAAGCTAAAAAGCATAATAACTGAAAGAATGACCAACCTGCATTTTAGATGAAAATACCAGAAATATTTTTAGTTGACTATACCAAATTAAGTATGTATTTTTGAATGGAAGCTTTTAGAAAACCTGGAAATATCCTGCAGCAGAATTATTGCTAAAATGTCTGGCAAAAAAAAAATCAAGGCCTTCACTAATTAAATCAGCAATAACATTTATTCCGATGTGCTCTAGTAGCAAGGATAAATAGTCCCCACTTCAAGGTTGTTGCTTTTTGTTTTTCTCCCTGACTGTGATTTTATCACCTTGACTGGAACTATTATTCAATAGAGAAGTCCTTCAAATGTAATTGCCAAATCAGAGACCTACAGGGAAATGGGGATCAGAAGCTCTCATCACTCCAGGTGCTACAAAGCCTTCCCTTCCAGATGCTCCTGGTTTTACTCCCCGGGTACTTTTAAATTAGGAATCTGTCTTAGCTGGCACGGGAAGACAAGAGGTCAAGCTGCATCAGATGATTCACCTAAACCTTTTTTATTTTTTCAAAAGAAAGTGTCCTAGGAATTTTGTTGCTATTGTAAAGGACTATTTAGTGAAACCATTTGCTGAGTTTCTAAATATCTCAGCAGTGTGTAAAAACTGGTTATCTTGACTTCATCAGACTGGAGTCTAGAAACAGAGACGCTTTAATCCAGAGAGTCTGAAATCACAACGGCTTTTCAGAAAGGCTGATAACTGATGATTGGGAAAGAGTGAAGTGTTGCCGTGGTGTTGCCATACTGACTAGAGCAACTGTGACATCCTAGAAACAAGCACGTTGACGCACCTAGGTCCTTCTTCTGAAAGTGTGTTAGTGCTATGTGCTATGTGGTGATAACTGTGGAAGATTGGCATACAAACGGTTCTGTTTGAGTAGTCCATAATGAAAGAAAAGTGCATTTAAAAATATCTGTGCCACTACTAAGGAAATAATAACATATTACTCTGTCATGTGCCTTTTATGGGTATTGATTTTATTATTTTTATCTTTTAAATTGTATTTATTTACTGTAGAGGAAGGAAAATGAAGGTGAGTAATGAGACAGTAAAAAAAGAGTTTCCGATCACTGTTGCATTCCTCAAGTGTCTGCGGTGGCAGGAGCTTGCTGTGAAGAAGCCAGGGGGAAAGAACTGAATCGGCATCCTTTATGTCAGTGGCAGGAACACAATTGCTTGAATGAACACCTGCTGCTTTCCAAGATGTGTGTTAGCAGGACTTTAGAGTGAGGAATAGCATCTTGGAATTGACATAGGTAATCTAATATATTATGCAAGAATTGTCTCTTGTCAGGAAAGACAGCTGCCTCCAGTTACGAAGCAAAAAACTAAAATATATGAAGGAATGCATTAAGTGATCTTATGTCTTCCTAATTCAGAAGGACATAATTATTGACATGTAGAAAAGTCGTTCTTAGGTTTTGCAGCCACACACACACACACATTAGCACAACTCAAAGCCATATATGGCTATAGCTATTCTAAACCCTTCTTTGGATTCTAAATGCCCGATGCCATACTGGCATGTTTTTACGCTAAATCTGTGCTACTAATTTCATGCTCTGGCATACCCATTTGAAAATAAAGTATTACAGAAAGAAGAAAAAGGAAGAAGAAAATAAAGGAAAATAGAATAATGCATGAGTTTTTGAATGCTATAGTGATTTTTTAAAAGTGTCAGTATGTAATATTATTCAGAGGAGAAATAGCTGTTTCATTAAACCATAGACAACTCAGGATTATGAACTGGGTATGCATGAGTATGATCCACAGCTCCCTTGTACAACAGCATTTGCATCAAAGATGCTGAGGGCTGACAGAAGCCTCCAAATGAGGAAGAAACTGATACCAATGGTTTCATTGAGGTCATGATGATTAAATAACAAAATTACAATAAGCATGGCTTTCAAAACTGTTACTACTCAGGTTAAACAAGAATATCTACAAATAAACATAATAATACATTTGAGATTAGTTTAAAGACTTCAAGAATTTTCATTTTCTTTAAAGTGTATTTAATGGTTTTATCAATTTATAAATGACAGCTTTTTGATAAATTATAAAAAAATTTCCAAATATGATTACAACATTGACTTATTTATTACACTGAATATTTGATAGAATTGTGTTATAAATGGATGAAGGGGGATTGCAATATTTGTAATGTTGTTTAAAACCTGAAATTGTCCCACAAATATCTTAACCATTTAACGGATATTTCCTAATTTGGGTTTTTTAAAGTTTTATTTTATTATGTGAAAGGCAGAGTTATAGAGAGAAAGAGAGATGAAGAGACAGATCAATCTTTCATCTCCTGGTTAACTCCCCAAATGACCTTAAAGGCCAGATTTGGACAAGGTCAAAGCAAGGAGCTTACAGCTTCTTGCCTGTCTCCCATGAAGGTGCACAGACTGAAGAACTTGTGTCATCTTTTGTTACTTTCTTGGGTGCATCAACAAGGAAATGGATCAGACATGGAGTAACTCCAATCAGAACATCAGAACTACAGGTTGTACCTTTAATCTGTGCCACAGCATCAGCCCCAGTGTTTCTTTTTATAATGAAGAAAATAGAATGTTGGTTACTATTTCAGATGCTCCATTTCCCTTGTTGCTCCTTGCTTGTAGATGGGAAGGCAGTAGAGGAGGAAGCCAAAACCTTCGGACCCTGCACCTCAATGGGAGATGCAGAAAAAGCTCTGGTCCTGGCTTTGGATCAGCTCAGCTCTGGCTATTGTGGCCACTTGGCAGTGAAGGAGCAGATGGAAGATCTTTCTGTCTCCTTTTCTCTGTAAATCTGCCTTTCTAATAAATACAAATAGATCTTAAAAAATAAAGATGACAGAAGACAGTTCTGTAAACTGGCATTGTGCAAAGTTGTTTCTTGAATAATTTACTCTTAAGAAATATTTAATGCACAACTTCTCTAAAGCATAAGACAGTAAAGAATTTGCCAGTGTCAATAAGATAGCATTCGAAAAATTTGAAATGAATGGGGTCAGATTTCCCCCCTTAGTTAGTGATTTTTTTCTATATTGCAAAAGAGGAAAGATTTGGGAAGCCTATTTAATCTGGGTTTTATGAGACGTACATCCCAAGTTTGAGTAGCTGTTCAGACTCTCAATGCTTCCTGTTAATACAGTCTGGGAGGTAGTGTTACAGCACAAGTAATTGGATATTTGCCATGCGAGGGGGGATGGGGAGGGATTTGGATTGAGTTCCAGCTCCTAATTTTGGCCAAACCCATTCACCCATTCTGTCATTTGTGGGCCTTTGACAGTGACTGAGTAGAAGGGGGCTTTCTGCCTTTCTCCCCTCTTGTTCTCTCTTGCCTCTATTTCTTTGTCTTCAGGTTCTCAAACATTTACACACATTCACAAAATTTTTTATGTTCTTTAGACATTGAACTGTGTTACTATAGACAAATTTCTATAATATGAATATGAAACTCATCTCATTTTATGAGTTAATATAAGCTCACATAAGATATTTTTTAAATGTCAGCTCAAGTGAATAATTATATAATGTCACAAATAAAAATTATTTTCTATTCATATCCAGTAATAATAAATTATTTATTTTCAAAATTGCAGACTTTTCAAGAGCAATCCTAAATTATTCTCCTATCACTTAATTAAATCAGTACATTTTGCAATAGGTTGGTGGTTGTAATAATATTCAGTCATTTGGATGAAAATGCTGATTGACTATTTTACAAAGGAAATATTCTTAAAGTGCTGTCTTAGCTTTATTACAGTTATGTTTTCCTAAGAAATTCTTAGAAAGTACTTTGGTGTTATAACTTTTAAATCTGATGTGGCTCATTTTAATTGTGAAAAAAGACATTTATCTTTCGGATGTCAAGGATTATTAATAGTCAACTTCAAACATTAAATTGTAAATTAATGCCATCATTAATCAATATTGAATCAGCTGCAAAAAAACCCAATTTTATTATGAATTTCTCTTACTCAGCTTCAGATTCTATTTAAAGTAATAAAGTATCCAAGAAATGTACATTTTGAGTCAATCATGTCATACGGTTAGTTGTTTAAGTCGTTGTTGATTGTAGAGTTCAACTTCCAAATTATATTCCTCAAGAAATCCATTCGCAACAAACATACATATGTAACCTAATTGCTAAAATAAGATATGGTATATGTTACCGAGGCTAATTTGGGTGTAAATCTCTCTTCTCTTTACTCACAGAGGAAGATGTGAAATTTCTGTTTGAATTCGTTCACATGCAAATGAATTGTTTGCCAATGAGTATGAGCCATGTAATAACTGTCTCCTCTGAGTGAGAAGCATTCACTCTTTCTTACTTGATTCTCTATATTCAGCCAGTATAAGTGTAAAATGGTTATAAAACTTTGGAAAGACTAAGCATACTTTTAACCAAGGAATATATTTCAATCATTCCTATGGTACCTTTTTTTTTTTCACAACATAGACAGCCTATCCAGATAATCACACATCAATAATATCCTACCAAATAGTAAATTGATATATTTATCTAAGCTTAGTTTATTAGAGTCAGTTATCAAAAATGAATTTAATTTAATAATTTGTCATTGTATTTGTACAATTCCTTAACTTTGAGATATATTTTGTTTGGGCTGATCCCTGCAAATATTCACATTATTATCAGAGGGGTAGTAAAGGAGCACCTTTAGTTTTTAAATACATTGTCTCACATAGACACACATACTTAAACACCCAGATGAAGGTGACATAGTCTATCACTCAATATTTTGGTTCATGCCAATTTACTATTGATGGTTCATGCAGTGATGAAGTCTCAAAGGTAAATACCCACGGGGTATACATTTCAGAGGAATAAAGATTTCATTCATTAGCAATGTATGATGCATAGTCTTTAACTCCTCAAAGTGAGAAAAATGTTTCAGATATAGACATTTCAAGAAATCTCTGAAACAATTCTATCCGTCCTGGGAGATTGTTCCTCCCGTCAGTCACACCTGGGCTTCAGTAACAGCATCACGGTCTGCAATTTAATTCTTCTCATCTTTGTGTAAAGGGAAGTAAGTGATCTAGCTTAGTAAGACATGCAAATATGCAAGATCATCTATTTTTAAATCAGTTTAAAACTCAGTGAAACCACAGTATTTATTAAAATAGGATATCTACATAATGCTTTTAGTATGTCCCAGGAACTCTGCTATACAACAATTTTAAAATGCAATGGCAAATCATTATCCAATATCTCTGTCATACACAAGAAATTTATTTGATATGTAGTTGTTTCTCAAGAAGCTTACAATTATTAATTTATTAGAAATATTTTATGCATATATACATTATGATTTCAGTGTTGGATAAATGGAGATACCAGTAAGAGCAAGCATAAATACACAAAAATAAATACATTGCTTTCATTGATAACACTTGCTGTCTATCTAATAATATAATAATCATTCCTTCATAATATGATGTTCAAACACTTTGTAGCTGGAAATAGATTATTCTATTTAGCTTGCAAATCTCTACGTCAGCAGAGAGATGATTTGTCTAAGAGAGTTTTACTCAATTTTACAGGTCAGTAACAGAATTGGCTACAGACTGACTGTGCTAATTGTGTCTGGACATGTTTGCAGTTCTGTGCATTTGATCAGGATGAAAACACTGATTCAGCTCTACTCCCACACGATGCTATTCTCCAGCATACTAGCTTCAGTTTGTTCACTGGCAATCTTCAGTAGTGCAAGAAACAGACTAGAAGTTGACAGGATATTTATCATAGGAATAGACTCAGGCCTGATGTGCTGTCATTCCCTCCACACTCCCCTGACTAGAGTGTGTCACAAGGCCAGCATTTGTGACATGTAAGGGAAATGCATCTAAGCCTTACATGTAAGGGTAGGGAAAAAGATTTGATGTCTTGGGAAGATCCGCCAAGTGACACTGAAAAGAATTTGAGTAAAAGTCATCATTGTAAACAGACATTGTTTCTTAGAGTATTAAATCTAACCAAATAAAAATAATAATTATGGGCCCAGTGTAATGGCCTATCACCTTAAGTCCTCATTTTGAAAGTGCCAGGGTCCCATATGGGCATCGGTTCTATCTCGGCCACCCCACTTCCCATCCAGCTCCCTGCTTGTGGCCTGGGAAAGCAGTCGAGGACGGCTCAAAGCCTTGGGTTACTGCACCTGCATGGGAGACCTGGAGGAAATTCCTGGCTCTTGGCTTTGGATCGCTTCAGCACCGGCCCTTGCGGTCACTTGGGGAGTGAATCTTCAGATAGAGCTTCCTCTCTGACTCTCCTTTTCTCTGTATAACTGACTTTGCAATAAAAATAAAATAAGTCTTTAAAAGATGATATTTATGAATTGTGGGCATACAAATTCACATTTTTTAGACATAATTCTTTTTTGAAAATCTAAGACAACATCATAGCCCTGGAATGTGAAAGAATTGAAATTAATGTTCAATTTGTATGAACTGTTTCTAGACGTGGTATATACATACAGTTATACATATCTATATATAATTATAATTTGCATATATAAAATTGGTATATGTATATGTACATATATAAGAAGCAGAAGTATAACTTGCAGCTTGCTTTCACTTTCCAAAACTTCTGCATCAAATTTCACTACTCACTTTCCCTAAAATGGACTAGAGCATTTCTCTCACTCCTTGGCTTGTAAGTTATACACAAAACCCACATACAACACAATTTATCAGCATATCAACATATCCTCCACATCTAAGTTTATATCAGCTTTTATATTCTCCATGACAAAAAACATGTATTTACAATCTCTCAGATACATTTGTAATTCTCAAATCAAATCAATGGACATCAGTTTGATTTCACATACAATCTTTTGCTTGTGTTGTTGCTAATGAAACAATGGCATCCTGAATTGAAAGTATGACACCATTTTTGCATCATTAAAATAACAAAAAAACAATAATAAAAACTTTAAAAGTCTAGAAAGACAAAAGCAATTTAAAAAGATTTAGCCAGTTTTGTGGTACAGCATGTTAAACTGCTGGATGAAGTGCCAGCATCTGACAACAAAGCACCTGTTGGACTCCTGCATCCTCTGCATGTCCAGCTCCCTATGAACATCCCTGAAGAACCAGGGCAAGAGGATCTAAGTCCTCTGACACCAATTCAGGAGTTCTGAGTGGCATTCCTGGCTTGCGATTTTGCCACTGTTGGTGGAGTGAACCAGCAGACAGATCTCTTTTTTGTTTGTGTCTCATTCTGTGCCACTCCTTCTTTCAAATAAAAACAAATGTTTCTACAACTAAAATAAATGAAAGTAATAGATCAACATAATTTTGAAAGCTAAAATGTTGATGTCTTAAAAGTAAACATGTCAGGAGAATGGGGGAAGTAGCTAAAGTAGTGGGTATCTGCAGCAAAAGGGAGATTTCATCAGGAACAAAGTAGACATTCACCTGGTCTTTAAAATACAGACTCACATATACACCTGGAATTCCAGGAAAATTAATAAATGGATAAATGAGGCAGTTGGTTCTACTGGAGTGAAGGCAATCTCATTAACATCTCTGTATAGCACAGGAAGAAGATGCCATTTAGAGGAGTCGGGAAATTGCCTCATATTCTACATTATAACTCTTAATTTGTAAGACATGTACTAGATCTTGAGATCTACATTTAAATTTAAGATCAACTTTTTTACATTGACTGTCACATTCCATCAGGAGTAAATCCTATTAATTTATTTTATTAATATCTAATGATATATTTGTAATTTATTCCTTTACGTCTTGGTTTCCCTAACTTCTTTTTTCTTTTTGCAAATTTGATTATAAGTATCAGAAAAAAAGCACAAACCAGAGGAGACAGGGTACAAACTCAAAACCAGAACACAGTTGTTAAAGAATTCAGATAGGTGGCCAACTGCCAGTGTGCCTATAGAGTAAGCACATGGCAGAGGCCAGAATAGAGTTAAGGGATGAGTTTATGAGGCATGAGCTCAGTAAGGCCGTGAGAAGGGGTCTAGAATGGAGACAGCTCTTCAAGGACTTTTCAAACGCCCATGAGCTTTCCTTCCTCAGGGCTGGTGTTTGACATGGAATGCCCAGGGTGGATGGGTGGGGACAATAAAAGGCATATGTTTTCAGCTGGTTTGGAATGTAGGGGTGTTATATCTGCATTCAGGCTGGAAATGACTTTCATTTTGACCAAATGGTTAACATCTATGGCATGTCTTTATATTTGAAACTGAGATGAGTCTTTTGATCCTGAGGCTTCCAGTTGATTCCCTGCACTGACATAAGGTAAAGCTCTCAGTTGGAAGAGACAACCACTATGAGTGAACTTATGTGGTGTCAAAGTTACATAAATAAAGCCCTTATGGTTTTATGTTTCAAGTTCAATGAAACATTGATTCCCAAGTGGAAGTATTTCCAGTGTTTTATACCACATGGCTTGTTTTTCAGGTGTTATTGTTTGTATGCTGATAGGGTTGTCAAAATATTTGCTTCCCTCTCTTCCCTCGGCATCTGAACAGGCCTCCACCAGAGCTCGTGTGGGGGCTGGCTGCCTCTGCTTCCCCTTTCAACCCGTGCACTGTTAATCTTCTCACCACTCTTCCCCTTTTAACACTAAGGATTAAAGCTTCCATTAGGGTTGATGCCACCATCAGTACTGGAGTCCAAAAATTTATCCACAGGAAGTTTCTACTGTGAGTGGAGCATTGACATCAGAAATCAAGGACTTTGTGATTGACATGAGAGGGGCACACACGTCTATATTCCAGCTAAACAATCATGAAAAAGAAAACAAGCCTGTATTCCTTCCTCTATTCAGTAAACAGAGCTCTTGCCTTGTTCTAGCCAGTAGCCTTTAGGATCATAACGATTTCTTTAAAGGGGAATTAATAAAGATACTATAAACTTTTTTTAAATGCTTATATTTTGGGGAAGGAAGATATACAGAGAGAAGGAGAGACATAAAGATTTTCTATTCACTGGTTTATTCTCCTAGCAGCCATAATGGCTGCAGCTGAGCCAATTTGAAGCCAGGAGTCAGGAGCCTCTTCCAGGTCTCCCATGTGGGTACAGGGTCCCAAGGCTTTGGGCCATCTTTGACTGTTTTCCCAGGCCACAGGCAAGGAGCTAAATGGGAAGAGGAGAAGCTGGGATGCAAATTGGCAACCATACGGGATCCTGGTGCGTGCAAGTTGAGAACTTGAGCCAATAGACTACTGTGCTGGGCCATGTAAACTTTAATACATCAAAAAAGGAGGTTAACATAATCAGGAAGATGATAAATTTGGGTCCAGAGCAATTAATACAAGGTATCTAGTGTAAGAAGTCTATCACTAGCCTATGGACCATAATCTTGAGGAACATAATCTGGTACTTGCAGTAAGGCCACATTTGAATGCTGAATGGGCTGGATATCTTCAGCAAGGGTTTGAGGATAATTCAGCCTTTCTCAATGTGAGGTTGAAGTTATACATGTAACTAGAAGGAACTTGGACAAAAGATCAAAGGTTTGTGAGTGACCTTATGGCAATACAAAACTTAGAATTTTTTGAGGTCTCTGATGTTCTTTAGTTAATATGAGCAGGGCACTTAAAATATGACTGCGTATGGATCACCTGAAAAAAAATCGTCCTGGCTTTGTCGTATCTGCAATGACTATCATTGTAAGGTTGATGGCTTGCAGAGACTGTGGCCTCTGGATTCAGACACTCCTCTTTGGATGACCCAACTGAAAGAACCCGGGACTTCCCCCAAGGGTGCATGCAGAAGCCTACGACAGTCTTAATCCTTGAAAAGAAAAGGAGTTGAATACCTCCAAAACACTGGGACTGTATTTTATGCTATTCTCTCAAATAGAAGTCTTCTTTCCTCACTATTAAGACCATCAGAAGCATCTGTGCAAAGTCTTTTGTTAGATATTCACTTAGCCTCTTAAATGGGAAAGCTTCTTTTGTTCATATACCCTCTCACTCTATTGAGGAGTACAACAATTCTTCCATGGGGAGACCTCTAAATGGGAATGGGGATTATCACCTTCATGACCCCAGGATAATCCTCATGTCTTTCCACTAACTGAGACACATTTCAACCCAAAGGTTTGGGCAATTTAGGGAGAAACTAATTGAATGATAATTAGTCAGTCAATGTAGATTCATCTCAAGTATTCATCCACTTTTGCCATCAAAACCAGTAGATCTTAAACTCACCTATCTAACAAGCTTTAAAAGCTATAATACACAATTTCATCTTATGAATGCTTTAAGCCACACCATAGTAATTAGCCTGATAATGAGGGAAATGAAGAAAATGTAGCCTAATTGAAGTTAACCAAGTAAAGAACTTTGTGTTGCAAGCTGCTGATAAATCTAGTCAAACCAAAACCACATTTGGTTTCCTTATGAACCCATTTTAGATGGATATAGTTTGCAAAAGGTGTGATCATAGGATTCAAATAACATGGCATTTGGAATTACCCTAGTTTTAGATCGCAGCTGTTTCTTTTAATATGTTAGTTTTATCATCATAGGCAGATTACCTGACGTTGCAAGCTTCAGTCTCTCAACTTCCTCCTGGTCCAATTGACAGTACTGAAAGTTCAGACAAGCCTGCCCAAGCCTAGTAGGGATCAAACATAAACATTTCATTGATCTTGAGTATGACCGTGTAATTCTCTATGCTCATGACGCTATTTGGAAATAAAGGCACTTCCCTCCTGCAAATGGGCACCCTAGTAAATATCATCTGGAAAGGGATCAGTTATTGTCTGAAATGTTCCTCCCCCAGGAAGTGACATTTATTCACTGGAAAGGACAACAGATGGGGATGATAAGACAGCTGAAGGAAACCGATTGGCAGATTCTGCGGCCATAATAGCAGCAATAAAACTTCCCTGTGAGGTTATAGAGACATCCTCGGTTTGGGAAAACCCTACACAAGGGATCAAGCCACAATCCTAATGCGTAGAGACCCAGTGGACACTTTCTAAGGATTATGGACTCCACTTCATCAACTGGCTTCTGCCTAAAAGAGGAAGATGCTATTTTCCTTTCTCCTGCCAGAGAAAGGCACTTGAAATCTCCATCATGTTTATTATTGGGAAGAAATGTATCTTTGCAGCTGGCTGATGGGGTATTTTTACGAAAGGACCCACTCAGGACTGGTTTGGGTACCTGTGAACTTTGCTTGAAGAGCAACTCATTGAATGAAGATAACACAGAAAAATAAGAAGTCCTAACAAGTATTTCCAAGCGGGCTTTGTTTAATGCCTGCAATAGGAAGTACCAGTGCCTGTTGGTATGGTTTCATTGCTTGTGTGGAAGCTTCCTCTGCAGAACTGAGAAGGCTTCACAAGTAGCAGACCTGTTGATCTGTGAAACAGTCTCAGTCTGTTCTTCCCAAAAGCCTAAAGGTGATATCTGCTTGTATTGTTCAGAACTCTTCTGCACAACCGTCCCTCGGCAGCTCCCTTTGTCAGGGACTCCTCTCGGGTCTGATAGCAGCTATTCTTTTTGTTTGTTTTGAGTTTTTCTGAGCTTTATTTCTTTTTTCAACAAGCTAATTTTGCTTTTCACATTGTTTTTTGCCTATGCTCCATGAAACTTAAATCTTATTCGCTAAGAATCTTCAGATTTCTGCACTGAGAATACTCAGGAAATGTTATAAATCACAACAAATAATTTGTAAAAACAATAAACGTAGAATTTAATATGTAGCCCTGAGATACAGCATTGTGTATTTCTTAGCTATAATTCACTATATTCTAGCATGATGTGTTTTTATTTTACAAATGAAAAATGTGCAGTGAGAATTAAAAGAACTGAGTCGAGACTTCTGACCTTGGAAAGGACTGATTCTTTGGTTATTTATTAACTGGAATCTGGGCACTGGGATTTAAAGAGTGGTTGTGCATTTTTCATAACTCAGACTTCATATACTTAAATTTGAGAAGGCAACCAATATATTAATAGCCACTGAATACCTGTTGAACTTCTGAAAGTTAGTCATTTTGGCACAATACAAGCAGAAGGTATCCACTTGTCACCAAGTTTCCAAAGAGCTATGTAGAATAATTCTTATGAAATGAAACTACTTAAATATTGATGAACAATCTTTCACAAGCATGATCCCAACTCATGCTTGAGAAAATGCATTTGCGTGATTCTCCCTCGGAAAGGGTACTGGAAGTTTTTGTCTGGTTTCTTCCACAATTAGCACCCTGCACCTTTTTCTTTTGCTCATTTTGCTTTGTATATTCCCAACGCATTAAGGCATATGCGTGAGTATGACTATATGAAAGATTCGATGAGTGTTTCCAGCCAATCACCGAACATAGGTTGGAGAAAACTGTCACAAAGAAATGCAGATTTTGGGCAAGTATTGTATTTGCTGAAGCAGTTTAAAGCCAAGCCAACGACACCAGTCCCCTATATCAGAATGTGCCCTGTTGATGTGCCTCCAATCTGATTCACTTTTTAATATCATTGTAAAGGTAGGAGAAGACAGACCAGTAACCTGAACCCCTGTCAATCATGTAAGAGATCCAAAGAAAGTTTCCAAGCATCTGGCTTTGGACTGGCTCAGCCCTAGCAATTGCAGCTATTTGCAGCGTAAAAGAGCAAGTGGGAGATCTCTATCTTTCTGCCTTGGTGTCATTCTGCCAATCCAAGACATTTTTAAAAATATTTACCAAAACAGTTTTTAAAAATCCTTTAAGATCATAGAGCCAATTGTTTGACATCTTCATCGTATGTGATTCCAATTATCTTCCATATAAAATTCCAAATTCAATGGGCAGCATAGAAGCACACAATTTTATGTCTGTGTGCATTCTTTATAATCTTTTCTTTAAGGACTGATCAGCAAGATGGAGAACCAAGTCAGTTGTTTAGACCATAAACCACAGTCCACATCTCCTGATTTCCTTTATTGTACTTAAAGAATAGTTAACAACAGTTTTCCAACAACAAATGTAAGTTTGAGAGAAAGTAGATACTTGTCAATGGTCTCAGGCCATTCATTCTGCCTAGGAGTACATGGGGTCATCTTAGCCTCACATTTATGAAATATTTCTTTTTTATTTCCTACTTTCTTAAGGCTTCATTTGTTCTCTATTTGCTTCCACTTTCTTCAGAAAGAGTCTTCTTCCAAGCCATTTAAAGCACAACTTACATTCCTTTTGTAATTCACAGAGAAAATATAATTGCAGTGAATACAGTGCTCAGAGAAATCAAGTTTAGATCTAACACTAGCAACCAGAAAATCTGCTGTTTTTAAAAACAAACAAATAAGCAAACAAAACAAAACTGCTGTTTATAGTGTGCAGTTGTGTTCTGGGAATGTGCACATGGAGTAAAGACAGAGCTGCATGAAAGAAATCAAGAAAAAAAAAACATTCTGGACGAAGAGGGGTAGTGAGCGTATTGGAATCTGAACCCAAAAAAGAAAATAAATTTCTATTTTAGCTGATTCTCCCTTGTTTGTGCTTATCCCTTTCAGTGATACAGGAAGCTTAAGAAATTTGCTTAGCTATGGTCTAATCAATTAAAACGGTTGACAGGTTAATATCTACCATCAATCATGATTTATATAATCCTTTATAAAACGAATATTTGTCAGGCAACCATATTTTGCTAAATAATAAAACATAGCATTAAATAAACCATTGTTATCTTAAATTTTCATTAACTTTAAGGACTTAAAATACATTATCCCAATATGAGTGATTTTATTGTTACTAAAGCTGCCATAGAAAAATACTTGCTTCTCTAGCGAGTCTTTCTTGGGAAAAGAATGGCATTTGCTTATCAAGAAAATTGGGAATGTGTTTTTATTTTGCTTTTAATGTTCTTAGCAGGGAATTTTTAAAATGGAAATCAGTGTCCTTCATAAAGAAATAAGAAACAAAGATAAATGATGTGAGAGTTTGTAATTAAGATGACCTTGATTCTAAAGTTATTAACTAAATATTCGATTTGGTTCAGAAATTAAGACATAATACCAGGCTCTTTGGATTAGGAGTGTTTGCCATCATTCAGTGTTTTATAATTGAGGTCATTGGGCTTGCAAAGGTACTATGTCACAATTAATTCACCAGTGAAATATCCAAAATCCCTTAATTATACATTAGGATGTTCAGTTTCAAGTCTGGAATTAATAAGAGGAAACTTCCAATTCCTTCTTAATTCTTTCTTTGCCTCCTTCCTTCCACTATCCATTCTCTCTCTCTTCCTCCCTCTCTCTCTCTCTCCCTCTATCTCTCTCTGTGTTTCTTGGTTATTTCATAGCATTAGTGTTTCATAAAATTATGGCTTATAAAATTAAAAAAAATATTGTAATATTGTATCTTCAAATGCTTTCATCATTAGGCCTGCATGCAAATTCAGACAGGTTGAAGGACCTCAGTTTGAAAGTTAGCTTTGGATAAAATTTGAAGGAAATGAAAGCAACATATCTTAATGTATGCTGCTTGTGCTATTATATTTATAAATACTGTCACTTAATCTAATATCTGGCTTTGGCTATGCTGGCTCTTCTGTGGTAACATGTACATTTTCCCGGCTCTTTGTGTTGGATGTTTCCTAACCTCTTCCTTGACCCTTTTGGCAAGTGGACCAATACATTTCTTCATAAATTAAAAAAAAAGCCAGTATTTTCTATATTAGCTATAAAAATTTCCTTTCCTACTGACAGTGTATAAAGTTGCTCATTCTCTATATCCTTGTTAGGATAATAATACATTCTGTCTTCTGACAGAAACGGGATGATATTTTATTGTGATTTTGATGTGTATTCCATAATGGGTAGCGATATTCAGCATTTTTACAATGTATTTTTTTGCTCATTCAAATTTCTGTTTTAGAATTGTCTTTTGCGGTGTTTTGTTTGTTTCTAAAGATTTTTTTTTATTGTTGAGCTTTTAAAGCTCCTGATATATTCTGGATATTAACTGATTGTTTGATAAACAGCTTGCAGGTCTTGTCTCCCTTTATGTTAGGTATGTTTTCACTATATTGGTTATCTCCTTGGCTGTCCGGAAGCTTTTAATTTTGACAACATTTCACTGTCTAGTTATGATGCCTGAGCTTTTAGGATGTTGTTCAAAAAAAAATCATTGCACATAGCAAAATCTTGTAGTGCTTTCTCTATGTTTTCTTACAGATTTTTTCATAGATTATTTATTTCACGCACACACACACACACACGCACACACACACGCACACGCACATGCATGATTTTCTGTCTGTTGGTTTACTCCCCAAGTGGCCATGATAATCAGAGTTCAGTAGGTTGAAGTTGGGAGTCCAGAACTCCATTCTGGCCTCATAGAGCTGGAAAGGTCTTAACACAGAGAAGCATCAATTAGCAGAAATCTGGATGGGAAAAGGAGTAGCTAGGGCTTGGATGGGTCTTCAAATATAGAATGCTGACATTGCAAATCAAGACTTATTTCTGTGTGATACAATGCCAGCCACCACATATAGTGATGGTATACTAAGAGATCTTACATTTAGGGTTTTTTTTTTCTACACATAGAAAAATATAGCAATGTAGTTTCCTCTACATATATATGTCCCTCTCAAGCAATATCATTTTTTGAGGAAATTGGCCTTCCTCCGATGTGTGTTCTGAGATCCTTGCTCAGGTGTTGGTTGGTTATATGCACATGGATTACTTCTGGACTGTCTTCTGTACCATTCATCTATGCATTTGTGTTTATGCACAATGTTGACACAATGCAATTATGCCAGTATCATTTTGCTGACATTAATATATGTATTTTTTATTAATTACATTGCATTCAGACATTGGTATAGTTTAACAGTAGTTTCTGAAATCAGGCATTGTGATACCTCAAGCTTGATGTTGTTTTTGTTTGACTCTCTGACTCTCCTTGGTCTTTTTGATATCATGTACATATTTGGATTTTTTTTTCTGCTTTTGTGAAGAAATACATTGGTCCACTAGACAAATGATCACAGAAGAGGGTGGGAAAGGTCCAAGACAAGAGTCCGGAAGATTAATAATGCAGCACAGTACAATCAGGTCCCACAGGGTAGGTTCTACGGACTGTGAGGACAATAGCACTACCAGACAGATTTGTGGATTTCCATGACTCAGTGGGTATTCATATACAAGTTTCCAAGTGTGGGTGTTTGCTGGGGCTTCCTAGTCACAAACATGAATTAGAAGACTACAGGTAGGCCCTTAATGATCCAAGTGAGTGCACTCTCCCGCAGGGATGATGGAACAAATGACAACAATTCCTAAGCCACAGGGCATAAGAGATTTCCCCTGATATTTCACAGGCTACCCAGGAGTGACACTGAGCCTACCTGCTCTGCCCTTTGAGACCCCGTGGTAAGGACTACGGCAGACACTTCTCATATAGTTGTCTAGATTTTTTATTGGATGCTTCTGATGTTGAATTTCAAGAAACTGAGGGAAATTTTCTTCGATAATGTGCAACCTTCAGCACAACTCTAGGATTTGTGACCATAAATAGGAAAGTTGCAGACTGCAGGAAGCCTGTTGCATGGCATGGAAAATGTCCAAGCTATGACTCTAGAGATGCTGGATGCCAGGGAGCTATGTGTTTTTCTCTATGGTCAAATAGCAATTAGCAGCAACTGTGCTGCAGCAGCAGCTCGAGTCTGGCACGTCAAGGAAATGAAAAGAGAAAACGTGGGTATTATTTTTTTAGAGCAAAGTATTTATTTGGATCCCTGTCAGCTTTGTAGAGTGCATTGAAAGTGCACATAAACAATGATTCATTTTTGTAGGCTTCTGCAGCAATGCCTGGATCCTACTTTGGTCTGGCCCAGTCCTGACTACTTCAATGAATGAATTAGAGGATGGAAGACCTCTCTTTGAGCAGTTTTACTCTTTACATAAATATTAAATACGTTTTACAAAACAGATTTATAGTGTACAATAATGCTGAAAACTTTTTTTTTTAAAGATTTATTTTTGTTATTTTTTTTATTGGAAAGGCGGATATACAGAGAGGAGAGACAGAGAGGAAGATCTTCCGTCTGATGATTCACTCCCCAAGTGAGCGCAACGGGTCGATACTATGCCGATCCGAAGCCAGGAGCCTCTTCCGGGTCTCCCACGCGGGTGCAGGGTCCTAAAGCTTTGGGCCGTCCTCGACTGCTTTCCCGGGCCACAGGCAGGGAGCTGGAAGGGAAGCGGGGCTGCCGGGATTAGAACCGGCGTCCATATGGGATCCCAGGTGTGCAAAGCGAGGACCTTTAACCACTTGCACCACCGCGCCGGGCCCGAAAACTTAAAACTTAATACATAAAATAGGAAACAACAGGTGAAGGAAAATTTTATACTTCTTGATGTCAATGTGTTATGGCAATACATTTTATATTAACTAAAACTAATATTTTTTTTTGGTATGATAGCACATTACTGTCTCAAAACTTTACTAATTTGTGTAAGAAGAGATCAAATATTTGTTCATAAATATAGTTCCTCCACATGTCCTTAGTTTGGTAGTCAGTATAATCAAGCTTAAGAGAATCAAGGTATCTTTTGCACATTTCATAGGTGTTTTTGCTTTGTTTTGTTTTGATTTACTTTAGGTGTGGAGGTTGAGCGAGAAGAGTAAGAGGGAATACAAAACTGCTGGTACCTTTTGCAAATGCTGAAAACCCTGGTGTTACACTATGTGTACCCAAGCTAGGAGCCAGGGAAATTCTTCTCTCCCATGTGAATGACAGGCGTTACTACTTGAGCCATCACTTCTGACTTATTTGATTGTCATTAGCAAGAAACAAGAGTTAAGGGTGTGCTGATATGGGATATGGGAGTATAATCAGCAGTTTAAGAACTAGGACAGCTTGTCACTTAGGCTTCTCTCTAAAAATGACCTAAGTCACAGATAATTAATAACGAGTATTGGAGAAAGTAAGCATGTAAAAAAATGTAAGGCACATTCTAGCATCATTTGTCAGCACTTGATTTTATACAAGTTTTTCTTTGGAGTCTTCCTTTTTCATTGCCTCAGGGAAGCCATTTTGAAAAGGCAAAATATTCCTTTGGGACTGTATCCAAGTATGAGAAAAACATCTTTCAAGCACAAAAATAGAAAAATTAGAAAGCCCTTGCTACCAATGTATAGTTAGGAAATAGTTGCCTCCTGTGGGCGCCATCTCACGCAGTAGCCTAGTGGCAAAAATCCTCATGTTGAAATGTGCTAAGATCCCATATGGGCACCAGTAACCATAAGCCCTTGCCACCACTTGGGTGGCATGAGAACCACCAGGCAGAAGCTCTTTATCCCTCTCTGCTTCTCTCTGTAAATCTGAATTTCCAGGAAAAAATGAATACATAAACAAATTCTTTAAAAAAGAAAGATTTGCCTCACTAGTAAAATAAAAGCAAATATACTAAAGCTTCAACTCTGAGTCATTTTCAATCCTCCTTGTCTGTATTATTTTTACTTCCATTTAAATTGTGGGGTAATGTGCAGTTTCAGCCAAATTAGTGCCCAGTGTTTACCAAAAAAACGTTTCTTATAATAGAGTAACAAAAAATTGCTTTTTAAAACACTAAAAAGACATTCCTTGTCTTCAGGACCCTGGACATAATCTGTGAACTTTTTGTCACAGAAGAAAGTGCTACGTAAAATTTCTTTTCACAGAATTTTTTCCCGGAATTATAGTTAGCAGATATTATTTAGTTGCGATAAAACTATTTTTTTACAGAATAAATAAACTAAAGAACCTAAGTGTGTGTGATTGCATTATTGCAATAAAATATCAGATTGTTGTTACTCATCCTTTAGACAAACAAATATTGGGTACCTACAATGTGTTACATTTTTTAATTTTTGAATAAAGAAAAATAAAAATAACTCTTGTTTACCTAGCTGAGTATGAGCAGAGATCTGGGTCAGAAGTGGAACAGCCAGGACTTCCATGTTCAAATGTGGAATGTGGGCTACAAAGGAAGGGAGTTAACTGCTGCTACCGGTGGCCCCTGCCTAAGTTCTGTTAATATTATTATGAGAACCAGGCAGTGAGGCCTAGCAGTTAAAGTCCTTGCCTTGACTGCCCCGGGATCCCATATGGATGCCGGTTCTACTTCCGGCTGCCCAGCTTCCCTTCCAGCTCCCTGCTTGTGGCCCGGGAAAGCAGTTGAGGACGGCCCAAAACCTTGGGCCCTGCACCCGTACGGGAGACCTGGAGAAGGTTCTTGGTTCCCGGCTTCAGATCGGCACAGCACCAGCTGTTTCACTCACCTGGGGAATGAATCATCGGACGGAAGATCTTCCTCTCTGCCTCTTCTCCTCTCTGTATATCTGACTTTGTAATAAAAATAAATAAATCTTTAAAAATAATAATATGTGTTATGAAATAGGGAAAATTTGCTAATACTAATGTAGGTGTATTTGTAGATAACATTTATTTTTCTGTGTTTTTAAATACCTTTAAATCAATTTACTAACAAGTTTTACTTGCAATCTGTTACACATTACTTGTGAATTCACTGAGATAAAATTATTTGCCTACAGTGATTACTGTCATCCTAATCTTTGTGAATAAAACTCATACGTTCTTAATGTGGTATTAGAAAATTAAGCTATCAAGATAATAAATCAACAAAGTTGCATATGCTACAAAAATCAATCAGACTTTATAGAAATCTAAAACAAAGAGAAATATTAAGTCTGAAGGAAGAAATTACATGTAATGATGCTTACATGGAATGGCAATACATACATACTCTTTTAAAATTGATTTAAACACTTTAGTATGTAAATTATATACACATGGGAACAATAGATTTTTTTAGATTTTTTTTTTTAGCCAGAAAAATAAAGTTCAGAATCCTGTATTGACTAAGATGATGGACAGTGTTTGTGCTGTACTGAGAATGACAGCTATGATGAATCAAGGACAACTGTGCAAGCCAAGTTCAAATTGACCTGACTTGATGAAGAGTAATTTCACCATGGGCCACAAAGGGCACTGGGTCACTGCCTGCAAGCTCTTTAGACCAGCCCGTGTTCAACCAGAATTATACAAGAGGGACAGAGTTGTGGGAGGTGAGAGAGAAGTCATTACATTTAGAGTGCCCAAGTATATTAACACACTTTTTTTTTTTTTTTTTTTTGCAGAGCTCACCATCTTTCAGACATGCTTACCTCAAGGCTTTTTGATAAATCGCTTAGACAAAAGATGCCTGAGGATGTGCTAAACAACTACAGTTGTACTTTCATTGTCTGTAAATAGAAAACTTGGATCTCTTTTTCATACAGAGTTATGTAGCAGATGATGCTATGGTTTACAGTGGAAAACAAGACAAAACAAACCTTATGCCAATTTAACTAGGAGGTGCTTTTCTGAGATCCACATTAATATTGTGGATATTTTCTTCTTTCTTAATGTTAAATAATTAAAGAATTGCCTATGATTTGCTATGCAACTAATCCAACAACATTGGTGTAATCACTAATACGTGCTTTGTCATTTAATCTAGGATATTTCCTAAAGGCAAAAATGTAGGGTACTTTTGGTATTTACTGAGAAAGATATAGGTGCATTTCAGAGAGTGGGCGCAAAGGCTGGAGTTGAGTTGATCCAAAGCCAGGTGCAGGGTCCCAAGGCTTTGGGCCATCCTCTACTGCTTTCCCAGACCACAAGCCAAGAACTGAATGGGAAGTGGAGCAGCTGGGACATGAACCAGTGCCCATGTAGTATCCTGGTGCACACAAGCTGAAGATTTAGCCACTAGCCCTGCATATTTTTTCAGGATAAGTGTGATGACTAGAAAACTTTTCTACAAAACAGTCACCTTTCTGAAAAAGAAATTAATTTGTTCATATTAAAATTTTGATGTTAATCATGTAATTCTATTACATGTTTATTTTCTTTTTAGGAAATGCCTTTATTTTTTATCTTAAAAGGCTGATTTATGGGATATAAGGAGAGACAAAGTTACATCTTTCATCTGTTGGTTCATTCCCCAAATGCCTTCAACGACCAAATTTGGGCTGGTCCTAAGGTGGAAGCTAGCAGTTCCTTCTGGGTCTCCCTCTGGGTTCAGGGATCCAAGTTCTTGCGCCATATTCCATGGCCCTCCCAGGGCATGAACAAATTTTGGATCAGAAGTGGATCAGTTCAGGACTGAAGGTGAGACTGCAATATGATGCTCGCACTCTAGGTGGAGGCTTAGCTTGCTATGGAATATGTAAATCCTGTTTTTTTTTGCATTAATATTGGTTGTCTTTTAGATTAGATGCTTTTATTAACTATTGTGATATTTACTGGTTCTAATTCTAGCGATATTTTGCTTCTTAACAGTTTCTCATGCTGCAGGTTCAAAACGGATAAAGTTATAGTTTAAGATAGATGGGGTAGGGCCCGGCGTGGTGGCGCAGTGGTTAAGGTCCTCACCTTGCACCCCCGGGATCCCATATGGGCGCCGGTTCTATCCCGGAAGCCCTGCTTCCCTTCCAGCTCCCTGCCTGTGCCCCGGGAAAGCAGTCGAGGACGGCCCAAAGCTTTGGGACCCTGCACCCACGTGGGAGACCCGGAAGAGGCTCCTGGCTTCGGATCGGCATAGTATCGGCCCGTTGCGCTCACTTGGGGAGTGAATCATCGGACAGAAGATCTTCCTCTCTGTCTCTCCTCTCTGTATATCCGCCTTTCCAATGAAAAAATAATAAAAATAAATCTTTAAAAAAAAAGATAGATGGGGTATCTATGCAAATACACACAAGATCTAATAAATCAACTTTCATCAATGAATTGTTGAACCACCCTGAACACTACTCTTGATAATGACACCATATGCCTGGATGTACATTTCCCTGATAATTGCTTGGCCATCTTCTTTCCCTTTGCTAAAGATTTCTCAAATCACACAATCACTGTGAGACACAATTCTAACACTGCAATTTGCAACTTCACCCTGGATTATGTAATACATTATGCACACACACACGTTCATGCCTGTGTGTACACCCACACACGTGTATACATATGAAACAAGCCAAATTTTGGTTTTAAAGATTTCTTTATTATTTGAAAGGAAGAGAGAGAAAGAGACCAGAGAGAGAGAGAGAGAGATCTCCATTCACCTTTTTTATTCCCCAACCTCCCACAAAACCAGGACAGGACCAGGTAAAGCCAGAAGCCAAGAACTCTGTGCAAGTCTCCCATATGGGTGACAGGAACTCAAATAGCCTAGGTGTCATTGATTCATCCCAGACACATTAACAGGACTCTGTAATACAAAGGGAAGACAGAAATCAGACTTATTAGCACTCAAAAATTGGTTGTTATTCTAAGTGCCAGCTAACCTTTTGCACTATAACTATTGCCTCCATTTTTTAAGCTGTGAAGATTACATTGTTTATAAAATTATATCCTTCATAACAATATACAACAGTAGGTATTCAAGGAGATATTTATGTCCAAATAAACTATTACTCTTACAGTTTCCCTGTAATCAAGTATTTGGGCATGTATGTTTCACAAGTTCTATGCAAAAATCTTTTCAAGATTTCTTGTTTATTTTGACACATTATTCAACAAAGAGAAGAGTTAATATTGAAAAAGCTTTCTATTTTATAAAGACCTGATTCAATTTTTACATTTAAAAATATCTTATAAGCTGATCTTTAATATATAATTTATAGCAATGTTAACTGTTCCTTAATATATACATATAAATATACATATATATGCAGAAACATACCTATGCAAAAAATGTACATTTATGTAAATGTAGTGATTAAAGGAGAGATTTTCAAGAATGTGACAATCAGTGTATATGATGAAAACATTTGTGTGTTATTTCCAAATTTTGTCTCCAAATAACTTCAGTATCCCAGGAAAAAATTCCATGTACTTCTTGAGTCATATACAGATATATATCTTTAAATTTCAAGTATATCTGCACTATATTGTACATATTGAGAAAAATAAATCAAAGATCATTTTATTACAAACACCAAGCTGCTTGTCTGAATTAGAGCAGAGCAGTGGCACTAAATGTTCTGGCAAGGACTGCCATACAGGAAGTAGAGATAATCTGAAAGTGGTTGTGATTTTAATATAAATCGACTCACATGTTCTAGAGTAAAATATTTTCATGAAGAATTTTGTAACAAAATGAAAGTTGCAATTTATGCCAGATCTTGAAGTGTTTTATTGAGAAAGTCTTCCAGATCATCCTGAAGCCTCCCTTCTGGATCTCCCACACGGGTGCAGGGTCCCAAGGCTTTGGGCCGTCCTCAACTGCTTTCCCAGGCCACAGGCAGGGAGCTGGATGGGAAGAGGGGCCGCCGGAATTAGAACCGCACCCATATGGAATCCCGTTGCATGTAAGGTGAGGACATTAACCACTATGCTATCGTGCCGGGCCCTGTGGTATACATTTTGATTTCTATAAAAACATAAATATTTCAATAGATAGAAATTGTTTTGACTCTGCTTACATCTGCCTTCACGCTATTTCTCATGGCATTTTGCAGTGTCTGCTAAGGCACTGCCCGCCGGGAGGCTGTCTTGTGCTTCATTATTATCAGTTGATTCTGTTAAAGTAAATGTAACATCTACTCATTATACAATGCTTCTTATCAAAGTAATGCAAAAGCCCCCAAATTGACGCTCTACTAACGTATTGTTTAACGATGGTAATTATTACTGATGGTAATGGGACTGCTTCCTAGGAGCTAAAGTAAACACGCTTACTTTGAAGAATGTAAGATAGAGCATAATGATTCATGTTAATAATATAGCCCTATAATCTTGTCAGATGAACTGTATCACCTTGTGGGACGGTTAGAAACTGTGTTAACTCGGATCTCGTTGTATTTGCTTAACGAGTTTTAATTTATGTCATGTAAATTCCCCACACTGAGTTAGAACGAGGTCAGCTTGAGATATTCTCACTGTCCCAACAGAAATCCCAAGAGAGCTGCAACTCTAAATTTGTCTTTTGAGTGCTCTGCAAAGATACACACAAACACACCTCAAGAGAAAAACAGACCAAGTGCAAGCTGGAAAGCACACACAAAAAAACCCATCATGCTAACAAAGGGCATGAAATACTAAAACACAGAACCTCATTAAAAGCAAGAAAATTTGTCACAAATAGGACATACAAACAACACTCTCTATGAGGAACAGCTAAAAATAGGCTCAACAATAAATCAAACTTTTGTTCCCAATAGCCTTCTTAGTGTATAGCAAGGGGTAAAGGGAACATGAGGGAAAATTTCTTACTACACCCAAACCTCATCACAGGCTTTTGAGTCATGAAAGAGAAGGAGAAGCTTCTTTGTGAGACCCAAAGATGGATCTCACAGTGCCTTTGCAAGGGCCTGTGGCAATATTAATTAGGTGAACACTGAATGCTAATTTTTGATCCTGCAATCATATTTCTTGACCTCCAAAAAAAAATCTATTGCATTTTTACCCATTTACATTCCCAATTATAGATTATGTAGAATGATAGCTTTCATTCTTAAATTATGGACTTTGATTTGTAGTTGCATATCATTGTTATTTCAAGAATTGACACACAGGATTTAGCCTATCTGGAGAAGTAAGAAAACAAATGAACTGATTTCACAAAACTTTGCTAAAATAAATTAATGCCAAATATATTAAAACATCTTTTCTATTGTATTTCTGAAATGATGTAACAAAAGGATTGTCTAATTTGTCACTTTCTGATAAGACTGATTCTCTCATGTTTTAAGAATCATTATCCTCTACAAAATACAGAAAAATCAGTGTCAAATAAACAAGCTGTATAATGCTTCTTATATAAAAAAAGCATTTGCCATAATTTTATTTTTAATTCAATAAAAATTATGTGGAACTGAGAGAATTACCAAAGTTAAAGAAACATTGAGCAAATGAAAAACATGGCAGAAGTCCGGGTCTCTTTATGTTTGCGTTTGAATTCATTTGGAACTTATTAAGAGCCTCCAAGCTTATATAGTTAATATATCCCAACGTTCTTCATAAAGTCACGAAGTGTGAATTTACTCTACTATAATTAGCTTTGAGCAAAAGTGATTTGAGAAACGATCTTTTCACATAAGACAATATTATGTGGATAATTAATGGTTGTATTATTGGATTTTTGAGTAAGCAAAGAATGAGGCTTAAGTAAACCAGTAAGCAATGTTATGAGGTGTTTAATCTACAGTTTAATATAAAGCTATTTTCACAGATTTAATTTATGACTCTAAGAATATCCATGGAATTAGATTGTTTAGCGCACTGTTATCTTAAGATGACAAATGTGATAAATGAAGTATGAAAAGGTATCATTTTGAGCTTTTACATTTCTCTTAAAGAGGCTGTGCAAAGTTATAAAAAAAAAATAAGCAATGCTAGGTTTCCATTTCCCTGACACAGTGTTAATTCTCAAAAGTGTTTCTTTGAATTACTAAAGTAAATTCAGGTATATGCATTTGAAAGCATTGGAGGTATTCAATTTTTGCTTAAAGCTGCATCTTTTCCTTTACATCAGAAAAACTCTGAGATGCAAATAGTTACATAAATAATGAATAATTTGCACTAAGGTGAGATTGAATAAACTACTCAAGATACAGAATGATGCATCAGGCCCCCATAACGATAGCATAGCAGTTAAGGTCCTCGCCTTGAACATGCGGGGATCGCTTAGGGCACCGGTTCTAATGACAGCAGCCCTGCTTCCAGTCCAGCTCCCTGCCTGTGGCCCGGGAAAGCAGTCCAGGATGGCCCAGAAACAAATAAATAACACATAAGACAGTGACCATTATCCACAAAAGAGTAACTATGTTTAATCTTTTCTGGTTTTGTTTTGCCTCTTCTCTTCTAAAGCTTTAATCATGTCTTGATCCCGTAAGTCAATGTAAACACTTTTCTTTTTAAATAATATATTTAATTTGTAACTGCTAACAATTTCATGTATATATGCTGATATTTCTGTCAAAAAATTTTTCCTTTTCTTTTTAAAGTTTTATTTATTTTTATTGGAAAATCAGATATACAGAGAGGAGGAGGGACAGAGGAAGATCTTCTGTCCGTTGACTCACTACCAGAAGAAGTTCCTGGCTCCTGGCTGTGGATCCGTGAAGCACCAGCCGTTGTGGTCACTTGGGGCATGAATCAGCAGACGGAAGATCTTCCTCTCTGTCTCTTGTCCTTTCTGTATATCTGACTTTGCAATAAAAATAACAATATCTTTAAAAAAAGATTTAGAATGATATTGTTGCAAAGTTTATAAAGCACAAGAAAAAGTCAATAATTGCATTTACTAAGCAGATAAAATATTAAATATGAAAAGAGTCTTGAGACATTAAAACATCAAAAATATGCAACTTGGAATAATCTGAATAATGATTGCAATCAACCTAATATTAGAAAATAAAATGATGATATTCACTGGTACTTGTTCAGGATATTCAGCAGAAAGTGCTTGCTGAGTAATTTTACTCATTCAATTGCTGAAATCTGGTCGATTTCATTAAATTGAAACCATCTTCCGGAATGGACGCACTGCTTAAATTCTCCCTCCACTGCAGCACCATACAAAGTATTAGGCAAATGATCAAAGCCATAAATGTCTGTTGATTGATTATTCAACTACTCATAAGCTCTTTTTTTTTTCTTTGGATAATGCTCCACACTTCAGAGGTTGTATCAGTGATGAAATGCTTGTGGCTTGAAGTTCCCAGGATTACTGTCATTCTTTGTAGTAAGATATTAGTTAATCAGAAGAACCATGTCAGAAAGAAAATCTGTTTCCTAGGAAAGGATGCACATCAGCACATTACGATATATTCATGGATAAGAATGACCAATCATGAACTCGGGGATAATCCTACCTCGATGCTACAGGAGCTGCAATTACATTTTCACTGATATATTTTCAGCCTGAAATAATACACTCATCTTCTGATAAATGCCCTAAAAATTATGATGCTTCTGCAAAACTGTGCAACTGTCAAGGGAACTGAACGAGTTTAAAACTAGAAGCACATCTCGATATTAAGTTAAGAAAAAGAGTAGACCATAAAGACACAGACATCTACTTTCTAAATTATAGTTTCAGAGAAAAATAAATGTTTTTGTCATTAATTCATTGATTAAATGAATACAAATCTAAGCTAAATGCCAACACAATGAAATGACTTTTTTTTTTATTCATAATTTACAAAACAACAATTACATTCCTAAACTCCACCCAAAAAATTCAGCCCCTGTTCCACACTGACAGTCTCCTGCAATGGCTTCATGACTGGATAGATTTGAACGGACAGTAAATCACATTGGTAATACACACACATCCTCTAATGTGTAGAATTTTTAACAAAATAAACCAAATATGTGTATCAATCCATCTCTCTATCTGTAGATAGATACAGATATACATCATTTATTTCCCTCCTCATGTGTTCAATCCCAATGAAATTCCTGAACAGGCATAGCAAATGTTTGCTGAACCTGGAAATGCAGAAGTTGATGACCGTTGTCCATAGATTTTCAAAATGCAAGCAGATACATTTTTTTAGGTATTTCAAGGAAAGCAAAATATCCAATTGCAGCTTTATTTGAAAATCTGGAAATAAATAGCTTTCCCATGCATGTGTATGAATGTCTCTCCCCACGTAGCAAATGCTGAAACACTCCAAACAACCTGCAGGACAGTGAGCAAACAAGCTGTGAAATCGTCATACAATGAATTTCAACCTTGAGTGTAAGTAGTATACCATTTATATGTTATTTTGAAGCAAGACGAATTATACTATAATGGAAAATGGATTAGTAGTTGCCATGACTTAAGCAAGGCAGA
Source organism: Ochotona curzoniae (assembly GCF_017591425.1). Taxonomy (NCBI): domain Eukaryota; kingdom Metazoa; phylum Chordata; class Mammalia; order Lagomorpha; family Ochotonidae; genus Ochotona; species Ochotona curzoniae. Next base: position 32,051,503 of record NW_024466502.1, on the reverse strand, counting down.
AGGACGTGAACCCGGACAGATAGAAGAGAGATTTGGGTAAGGTAGGTGTCCTCTAATCCTATTTTTGTTTGTCATGCAAATCTGTGTCATCAATAAGCATTTTCATGAAAAAAAAGTTTGGTCATGAAATATAAAAATAAACAATTTTAGAAATGAGAATAAAATTGAAACTGATAAATTAACTTTTTAAGATGATCAGTTTATTTGAGCAATCAGAGTGACAGGAAGAGAGGGTGACACAGAGAGAAACAGAGAGCTTTTCTGTCTCTTGTTCACCTCTAAATGGCCACAACAGGCAAGACTGGGAGAGGAAGAGACAGAGACCTGAGTCTCCCATGGGGATGGGTGCGTGCATGCAGCCCTACCACTTTCTGCTGCTTTCCTAGCACACTACAAGCAATCTGACTCAGAAGCTGAGCAGCATGAACTTGAACTTCCACTTTCACATACCATGCTAGTATCCTTGTAGTGGCTTAACCGTAACACCAGTCACTAAAGTATCTTTATTGACCAATCATAGAAAGTTTTCATTTAAGCTTTCTTAATGCTACGAGCTTCAGACAGACACATGGTAGTAATTCTGAAATCACTAAAATTCACCAAACCCAACTGACATTTACAACATGTTTAAAAACATCTTGCAGAATTTCTGTTTGTAAAAATTCTTTTTCAGATGAGATACCATCTACAAATAAGAAAGTGTTGATGAAATATGCTAACACCACTCACGTTGTCATAATGGGGACTGATAATGCAAATTCAGCAATACATGATATGAAAAATGCTGTTTCAACAAAAAAGGAAGACATCAATCCATTTGTGGAATGCTCCACAAGGAATAGTGGATACTGTGCTTGGGAGGATGCACAGGTAAATTCAAGAAGATTGAAGCAGTGTGCAATAATTTCATGAATTAATAAGAATAACTGATAGACAAAATTTCAAAACTAGTGTTTACTGGAGTTTTTGTAGCTACAAATCCTAGAACACACTTTCTTTTTGGTTTCACAATTAATTTTAATTAAATATACATTTGAGGTTCTTTTCAGAAGCATTATTGGAAATGCATCCTCATTTTTGCAATCACGTATCCTCTTCTACACATTAAGATGCCCTCTCTTATAAATCTGTAGAGCTTTTCCTGTTCTATAATTCTTTCTTCTTTCCTTTAGTCATATGTTGTTTTAGTATTAATTGAGTTCTAATTATGTGGGTCTTTTTATGTCAGTTAACAGTGCAAATATAGAGTTGTTTTAATTGTTACAGAAACAGAGTGAAATAGGTAAATTAATTAGTTCTTTATTATGGCTCTTTTGAGATGTTGAAAATAACAATTGTGATTTTTTTTAATTGCACATGTGATAATCTAACTGGTCCTTGAAACAAATTAAAGAAATATAATAAAAATTATTAGAGGATAGATTTATTTGGTTGTCACTCAAAAAGATGTTTAGATGGTTCTCCTTTAATAATTGATTTTATGTAGACAACTAATAGAGATTTCATCCACCATGCCCTTTTTGAGCATGTAGAAGTAGTAAGTGGATTGTAGAAAATTGAGTTTCAATTGCTTTATTTTGACATGTTGTTGAGACTAGACTGTATATTTATCTTATTACACAAAAGCTTCTAGCAACAAACTTTCATCTTCATGCTATTTAATCTGCTGCTTCTTCTACTTCAAGTGAAGTAAATTTGTTCCCATTGATCACCTGTGGAGGAGTCCAGCTGACACTTGTTTCCACTTGAAAAAAATCTTGCTTTATTTTCTGGCCATCATGTCATTGTCGAGTATGTTCATTCAGGTATTAGGGATGTTATTTTAGGGTACTTGAGATCTAACATTTTTACATTAATCCAGATATAACATTCACTGAAAATTGAAATAAGTAATATTTCATATAGGTAAAACTTCTAGTTTCCTGGCAGCGACAATAAAGAATTCATACTTGTCATAAAGTAATTCATAAATCTCTAAGTTTGCATTTTGTAAAACTCACATGTTCAAAAATGCTAACATAATGTAGTTGTATTATTACAAATAGCTCAATAAACTACACAAGAAATGACCATCTATCTATTCCTAAAGTGGTGTTAATAGAACATTAAGTTGACAGAAATCTTTTTCCTATTGCAAAAAAAAAAAAATGTATATCCAAGGAAGAGGTCAACATAACTAACATATAATTAGATAATGGTCATTTTTGTTTATGTGCAATTTATATGAAGTAATTTGGTTATCTATTGTATTGATAGTTTGGGAAGAAATGCAATCTCACTTACAAAAATTCTTGTTTATATGAATCTCAAAAATCATTGTACCAGAATTTATATTTTGGCAAACATTTTGAAATGCCTTCTAACAAATTCAAATGCTTATATGCATAATATTTAAATCTAGAATATAAGTTGAATTTCTTTTTGTAAGTACTGGATAAAAACATGCAATACATATTATCCTTCTGTCTTAATTGAATTGAAAATAGTTTATCATCTTTTGTCAATGAATTGAGCATGAAATATATCCCATATGTATTTTACATTTCTACTTTCCTCATATTAAGGATTAGTAATAAAATATGAAACCTAAAATACAGAACTATATACTTCTAACGTCTTTCATATGATTTATTTTCATACTGTCTCCCCTTAACTGAAAATTCGACTATTGCCTTTTCAAGAGCTGCAACAGCAATCCTTCAGTGATATGACCAGTTCATGTGTTCCTGAGGCAACAGTGGATACACACCTATGTGTGAGTATAGACACATCAAGATTTTTTGTTGGTATTTCCATTATTCTATACTGATGTATAATTTCATTTATTTCCAAATTTTTACTTACCGTCCCTTCTTCATTGAATTTTCATTTATATAAGGCGGACTTACTTATATAAGATGGACTTCTTAATCAGAGTGAATGTTTCAGCTGTGACATTTCACTGAATGTGATACAATGTCATATAGTTGATTTATATAATGTACAGCTGTCAAATTCTGAAATATTGTTACAAAAGCAACAGTTAGAGAAAGAGAATATAACATCTGTAATATTTAGCATTACTCTGCTCCTCGCCATTCTGTCATCTTGAATGTGTAATTGATCTCCTCACAGTTTGGGTAAGATATATCTTGAAGCACATTTGCGTTGGCCTATTCTTCAGCAGCACACTTCTCACTAGGAAATCAGCAAGACCTTTCCCAGTACTTGAAAATTTTAGGGAATCTATTCGCCCTTAGAATGGATCAAATCTAGGTGAATTATCTAATTCAACCTGTATTGATATTTCACTAAGAAGTAATTGAGATGCAACTTATGGATATATTTCGAGGAATGGGGGTTATGTAAACAATTGTTGTGTGGGGGTAGATTTCACTGAAAGCAGTACATTTTCTGTTCAAGTACAGCCTCTGGGTAGGCATTGTGCTGCAGCCAGTTAAGTAGCTGTTTGGGACTCCTATATCCAATATTTGACAGCTGGTTTGAGTTCAGGATCCTCCATTTTCAAAACAGCCTCCTACTCATACGCATGGGGATGGAGTGGATCCTGGTCAAGTGCCTGGTTCAGTGTTATACATGTTGAAGACCAGGATGGGTTTCTTGGCCCTTTGTTTTAACTTGACCCAGTTCCAGTTGTAGAGGTATTTGGGAAATGAGCATGTATTAGGGAGCTGACCTGTATTATGATTGCTCTTAACAGTAAATTTTGAGTACCAGAAGCTCTGAGTTACTCTTTTCTGACAAATGTATGTAGTTTGCACAAATATATTGGAAACATGTCTGAAAAATGTTTTGTAAGAGTTGTATATTTATCCTGAGTACTAAATAATGTTAAATGCTATATTCATTGGTAAACAGTTATATAATCTGACCAAATGTTGTCAGACTTATTGCCATTTTCATGTTTAAAGCATGCTTATAATAGTGAAGAGATCCTGCAGAGTTTGCAAACTAATAAAAATTACTTTGTAGAGACATTTATTGAGTTTGAATCAATCTATATCCATAAGCCCTAGAAACTGCATAATGATTCAGACTGGTTAAGGATAACAAAGGTTGGGTGAATGTCAATGAAAAAGTAAATGTAACCCATGAGATTTATTTAGCATTCTAGGAGTGAAAGTTCAAGAAACTAAAAACAAGGCTGTTGCAGCCATCTGACTAGACAAAAGTCCACCGATTTACCATTACCTGGATGAGAGGCAATCTGCAACCAATCAGTAACCTGCTCATGCATGGTCCAGCCTTACAGCAGGAAGCCCAAAAGACATGTCCTTGTTAAGTGTGCTTCTGAAAGGTTTAGGCTGGATGTTTTCTTATTCACCTAGTCTACACTTGCAGATCTTTTCTGCACAGTATCCCTGCAGTACTCTCTCTGTCAGGAAGATTTGGCATCCTCCTGTGTATAGGGATAATTCTGTCCATTTGGAGAGCATGTAGTGACATACAAATTGAAGCTGATAGTAATCTGCTTAGTAATAAATGTATGGCATGCCAGGCAACAGAATGGGTGCCAAAATACCACAGGAAATATGACAGAGTAAATTATTGTCTCTATAGAAATTTTGTTCTCATAGGACATATATTATGTTACACACAAAACTGATTATATGATTAAAGGTGCAATAAAGCAATAAGCATTGATGAAACAGAGCTATAAAATAAAACATTTATTGAAGTTAAAAAAAACCTGAATGACAAGCTTAAGTTTAGAACATGAACAATTATGATTTCCATGGGTATAGGAATATGTGGCATATCAATGTTCCAATACATTGAAAATGGTAATCTGAGCTAAATGGTTGTGGATGGAGATTACCGGTGTGGTTAGTGATAATGGGAATGCTACAATAAGTAGGATTGACAGGTGAGAAAATACAGAACATAGAGAAAATCAAATGAAGGAATTTTTGTAAACTTGTCAAATGAGATTTATAGTGCTGATGGACTGATAAGTTGTAGACTAATATCTACTTAAAAGACAAGAAAATTATCCATTCATAGCTTGGATTACTGTAGAATTTGGGTGACAAAATCTAGACTATAAAATGGTACCAAATAATCTGTGAGATCAGGTTTAAACATTGGATTAAAGTTTTGATTCACTCTGTGAAATTAAAAATAATGTTTTGCATAAACATGGATATATTGCTCCATATAAAAGCAGGGAGAATTATAATCTGCTATACTTGTTTGAAAAAAATGTGTAACTGGACTTAGTCCCATCTTTGAGATGCTCAGTATTATGCACTCTGTGCTTTATTATTATCAACAGTGAAAAGCCTTACCAACTTAAAAATAAATTAAAATCTTTATTTATTTTTTTATTTATTTCAGAAAGAGAGATACCTGCAGGTTCGGTCATCTGAGACCTGCCCAAAGCAAAATTGGGAGCGAGAATGCAATTCAAGTCTCCCACATGGATGACAGGAACCCAGTTTCATAAATCATTACCATAGCTTTGTAGTGTCCTTTACCAGGAAGCTGAGTCAGGTTAAATACAGGCATTTGTGCATATCAACCAGCAGCTTATCCGCTAGACAAAGCACCCACCCTGAGCTGTCCAATTTGTAAATTCCAAATTGATTTTATATCTTTTTAAGCTTTTAATTTTGTAACATTACATCATGCCACTTTTCAAAGTTTATGTGGAAGAGGAAAACATAATATATGATACTGAAAGAAGCTTATGATGTTTCTTGATACTGTTCTTCCTTTAATTCACACTTTTCTTAAAAAAAATTGAAGACTGGTTACTGAAATGAAGCATATGCAAGCCAACAGTTGTAAGATCAGGCGTAGGGAGAAGTAGCAAATAGGTTAGAGCAATTACACTGTATTTCATTACTGAAATGACACTTTCCAACCCACTTAGACTTTGAAATTTAATACCTTCCATTTTAAGACAGGAATTAATATCCAGTACCTAAAATTATCATGCAAATGAAATGAAATAATGTTTCCCCAAATCTTATAAATAATTCAGAATCTAATAGGAATTCAAAAGAGATAAATGTAATTAATTTTGGGGTAAGATAGCACAGTGGCTGAAGTGGAATTAAACCTGAAATCACCCAATGAATCATTAAACTATCACAGATTAATTATTAGACTGATAATGATAAGTCACATGGCAAAAGTACAGTGATCAGAAAAAAATCAAACACTGTGTGATACTCTTTAATAACAGAAATAGAGAAGTTTGTACTTGGTTGTATTCTCTCAGTGAGTTGAGCCATATTGTTCACTTGAAATAAACATAATTAAGTTTTATGAAAAAGCCTTCAAAAGCAATATCGAAAGTGGGAAAAAAGTATGGCATCTTTCCAAGCACATTCAGTAGAAGATGCTTAAAAAGTTCTTAAATTAAGAAAATAATAAAATAACTCCAAAGTCAATTACCTCCAAATATCTTGGGACGGCATAAGCATGAGTTTTGTGAATGACAAAATTTAGAGAGATATATTTACAATTAAAACAAATCTGAGACCTGTGCTATAGGAAATGGATAGCACCCTGCTTGCAATGCCATCATCTCATTGCATAGTGGTCCTTCGAATCCCAAGTGGATGACTTCCAATCCTGATTACTGCTATTGAGTTTCAGAAAACCTCCATCCACCTGGAGACCAACATAAGTGGCCCATGCTTCTGGCTTCAGCCTGGCCAAAACCTGGCTGTTTTAGGCAATTGGAAAATTAAATAACGGATGGAAGATCTCTATTTCTGACACCTTCTTATTCTCCAACATTCTGACTTTTAAATTAAGAAAAAATGAGAAAACAATTTCTAACCTTAAAATCAATGTAGTCATACAATTTTGTTATAAATAATGATCATCTCATATACACATATATACATTTTACTTATGTGAATTTTTTAATATTACTGATACAACTTAGTTTATCTTCAAGAAATGTTAAATTTTTCTGTATTTTAAATTTTTGTATCATATTAGATTCCTGAAACATTGTCATGGCCATAACTCTCTCCACAATGTCAAGTGCTGCCTGAGTGAGTTGTCTTCACTGAACCTTTACTAGGAAGGGATTTTTTGCCAGTTTTTATTTATTTGTCTGTCTTGTGTTTTTTGTTTGTTTTTGTTAATTCATTTAATTTGCATACATTTTGCTAAACAATTAATACAAATTCATCATTATTATACAAAATCAGATAGTCAATAAAAAGCTACCTAAAATTATGTTTAACAAAACTACACTTCACAGAAGCACTCAGGTGGAAAAGATTACTGATGAAATATTGTATGAGGATTCATTATTTCCTCTTAAACTGCAACATAACAGTTTCAGTGCTGTGGCACAACAGGTTTAGTTGTGGTCTGCAGTGCCTGTGAGCTCTGCAGGCATTGGTTCCTGTTCCATTTCCAATCAGGCTCCATGCTAATCCAACTCAAAAAGCACATAGAAGACTCAGCTTCTTGGACCATGGCACCCCTGTGGGAGACCCCAAAGAAACTGTTGCCCCTGGTTTTGGACTGACCCAGCCCTGGTCTTTTATGAGTGAAGTAGCAGATAGAAGATCTAAGTTTCTATTTCTCTCTGTCTCTGAGTTCTTCAAATACATAATTAAATCTTTTTAAAATTGCCATATAGATTAGCAGATATCCTGATATTTTTTTTTTTTCTAAGAGCTCAAGTCTTTGTCTTTAAAGTGTTATCTGAAGACTACACATTATAGACTAAGTAACATATGCAAAACAACTGCAAGGCTCATTTTACCTTGTTCTGAATTAAATATGTTGCTGGAGAATTACACATTTTTCTAAATTAAGGAAATAATTGATATTATGACTAAGTATAGTAACCTGATCTATCACTTCAATTATTATTGCTTATCTAAAAGTATCATAGCAAATAAGAAAAAGAATAAACATTTGTTTCTTTTGAATGTGGAAGAGTTAAATTGCATAAACAGAATTCAGTAAAAGGCAGGTCTTGGTTGGTTGATCATTTTTCACCTTCTCAGAAGGTTTCTGTTTTTGTAAGTTCAATCTTAGTAGATTTAGCGATTTCTCATCATAAGCACACATTTAGTTGTATTACTTCTAGACCGGGATATTCAAGAAAGTAAACATCATGACAATGATTAGGGTAGGAGAACATTGTCATTTTGCACATTAACAATTGCATTTAGTATTCTAAATTAACATTGTTTTTAGATGGTTTGCCTTTAAAATAGAATACACTTGTGGGACCAGTACTGTGCCATAGGAGGCTAAGCTTCCATCTGTGGCACTGGCATTCCATACGGGTGCTGGTTCATGTCTAAGTTGGCCCACTTCTGATCCAACTCCTGACACACAAAAAATCAATAGAAGGGGCCCAAGTGCCTGGACCCTTTCGCGCATGTGGGAGACCTAGAAGAAGCTCCTGGCTCATTTCTAGACATTGAGGCCATTTCAGGAGTGAAACTTGGGACAGAAGGTCTCTCTCTGTTTCTCCTCTGCAAATCTGCCCTGTGATTTAGATATAAATAAAATAAATCTTTACAGAAAGTAAAATGATGAACACTTCTTCAATCTGACTTAGTTTTCTGCCCTTATATTAATAAATTTCAGATAAGCTATAAAATTATGAAGAATGTTATGGTCCATCACTTGTTCTCTCATATTTAGATGGCAAATAAATATTTAAGAAAGAGCAGCCTTTTGAAAAGTACACTAAAAAGAACATGAGTGACAACTTTATTTGCTGTTTAGCATATTCTTTTATGAGTCTCTGGCATAGCAGGAAGTAGAAGTATACTGGAGGACTTCATAATGAAACTGTTAAATATATCTCGACAATTTGATACTAGACTTTCAGCTATTGCCTATACCTGCAGTGACAGGGTACATTTAAATAGCAAAGTGTTGGATTTGTGACTGTTGTTAAAGAACTATGTTGTTGTAATGATATGGGAGTGATGGAATAATGGTGTGTGCAGGGAAGAGAATTGCTAGGAAAGAAGATAAAGGAAGGGGGGATTGCCATACCTGCAAAGCTGTATCATAGGAAATAATAACAACAATGAAAAGAAAAAAATGCAGCAGGAACAACAAAGACTCAGTCTAAATGTTATCAGTAGACTTGTATAAAATTCTCATTTAAACTTAAGTGACATGACAGGTGGGCTTTCGCTGAAAGTAGATGACTAGTCCTTAAGCCTCCATACTAGATGAAAACTCAACTGGGATGAGATGGAAACTTTTTGTTGTTGAAATTTGTCTCTGCTCTAAAGTCTAGACATTTCTATTATCCAGAGATCTCCTAAAATATAAAAATTCCATGAATTAATTATTGCTACATTTGTCATCAATTATAAATACTCTGCTACTAATTTCACTGACCGTGTCAATACTTTATGCTATGGTGATTGAAATGCATTTCACAGTTAATACTCCAGGAAAAGTCCCTTTGACTATTGTGATTATCGATGTGAGCAATATTATCTAAATTCTTCCTTTAATAATATAATTCAGAGTTGATATTTAGATTATCTCCAAACCAGGAAAAACGTTATTTTAGCAGCTAGAAAAATTTATCTGAAGACCAGTTCTTTAATATGAATAAGCCTTATTGAATTTTCATCAGTATTAATTATAGACCAATGTTGCAAATTAACTGATCAATTTAAAGTCATAGATAAGTTTATTTGTATAAGACTTATACATAGTTGCATTTTAAGATAAGAATATTATATTTTCACACAGAATATAATGTAAACTCTATCAACAAAAAGTGGCATTTAAATTTTCTTTCATACCACATATTGGGTATCTTGGTGTACATTTTTAAACACTGATCTGTAGTGTGTACTTATTAATGATTGCTAACCATCAGTAGTTATTATTAAAGTAACCATATCAAGCTTTCAATTTTGAAAGAATATAAGTATAAACCCTCTAGAATCTCATAATTTACTGAAAATATGAAAATACAGAATATTTAACTAGTTAATATTTCTATAAAAGAGCAGATTACATAAATAATTACAAAATTTCCTTTCCTTTGTGCAAATCATTCAATAAAGTATGATGCAAGAGAAGATCATTAAAACTGTTTTCTGAAGTTTAATGTTGGTACTGTGTTTTGATTTCCTAATTCTCATTACTGAATACCTCTGACATGGTCTTTACCCAAATGTGCTAATGAAAGACACATTTAGCCAGGAATCTAGTTTTGTGATTAAGCTCTTTTATTTAATGATATTGTTACTGAATCCAGTAAATCAAATGATTCTGTTGAAGAGTTTTCACAGCTTGAGTCTCTGCTCTTTGTTCAGTTCTGTCTTAATTTCTTTGATCTTTATTCTCTATGAAATTGAAAGCTTCTCTTGTAGTTCCGTTTTCTAAACACAAAATGTGGTTTTATATAATACCAATATCAAAGAAGGTTAAAACAAAAAAAATATTTAAAAAGATTAATTATGATGCTTTTAAAGTCCCCCCTCACTTTTTTTTTTTTTGGTTAGAGGAGATTTAAATTGTTCATCTTCATGTATTATCAGTTTCTTAGGAAATGCAATTTATATTATCCAAGTTCAAGACTATCATCCACCAGGAGCCATAAACTCTGATCTTGTTAGAGTGAGCACTGCCCTTTATCTTCTGTCCCATAAATATAAAGATAAAATAGAGACTCAGCTGGATGCACCCTTCAGCAATTATTTCCCCTATGATCTTCACCCTGGGATAACAGGCCACATGTGAAAAGACTTATGCACTCTGATATAAAGAATCTCCGTATGAAGTCGGCTTTGCTGTATTTCATCCTGACACAGACTTTTTTTTCTATCTTTATAATTTAAAAAGCTCCACTTCTTGTAAACGGTTAATCATTAAACCTTTTGGAGCTTTGATATTTTTCCACTTTTGTCATTGACACAAAGAAAAATAAAAGTGTCTGGCTGAGGTGATAATTGCATCATTTGCATACTACAAAAATTCAAGAAAGAGGCAATCAGCTTGATTGCCAAATTTAAGTACTTTGAACTGAAAATTTAAGAATTATATTTATTAAGATATTTATAAATGAATATTTTGACTTCATGTCTCAAAGCAAGCCAATGCTTATTATAAAGCCTGAGGACATAAGTGTGTATCTTTAATATCAAGGTGATTCTGCACTAGTGTCAGAAAGCATTTTGCAATACTGATTCGTTTCATTTACAAATTAAAAATTAGCTTTATAAACTAAATTTGGTTTAATATCTCTGTTTTTATATTTCTACACATACTATTTTATTAGTAGTAATCTTTTTAAAAATATTAAATGTATACTGTATTATTGTTGAAGAGCGTATCTGTATATACTTCCAAAATTTGGTAATAAAGAGTTTAAACTCAAAGAATTTTTACATTTCCCTTATGGCTCATATAAACAAATGTATAAAATTCAGGCTAAAAAGTATCTCAAAATACAGTTGTGAAAGGAACAAAGTAAATAATTGCGAAGCAAGGTGATTTTCAGGGTCACAACAGTTTGTAACCAAACCGGTTGCTTCGTTAGTTCCTGATTTGTATCAGTCACATTAGCTTTCTCAAGTGTTTTGGATAATATTCTACCTACTGGTTACCTATTCAGGCTCATCAACATTTTTCTCTTGAGCACAGCAAGGAAAAATCTTTTTTATTTTTGTTATAAAATAATGTTAATCATTATAAGCTTCTCACAAGAAAAACATCACGTTAAAGCATAGAGGATGAGCTGCATTATATTCAATTAGGAAAAATGCCATAAACTGGAAATCCAATATGAAAGTGAAAGAGTGTTACAGTAAATGGTGTTTCCTATAAGTTAATATTTCTGCCAAACACAATCATGAAATATTTTTCACTCTACAGAACTTCCCCAGATGTTTTCCCCAGTATTTTTAGTTCTCACAATATATCCAGATAGTACAATATCCAGAGATAAAAGGAAAGAATGGAGAGCAACCTGTGCCAGGTCCTTTTTCTTTCCACAACAGGCTGTTGCGCATCCCTGAACTCCACGAGCCAGGCTGCTCCCAGGGGTCTCTTAGCTGTGCTATGCGTCGTTTGCCTGGGAGAGACTTCACTCTGGACAACTCCATAGCTAGGTCTTTGGGTACTGGCTTGTACATACACAATCACTTTATACACTGTGGTGATTATGATCTCTTTATCAAATGTATGCAAATGGTAGAGAGTGAAGCATTCTCAGAGAATAATAATAGAAACTACAAAACCTTCTAAGTCCTCAAAGGAGCGCAATGCTATTGTAATTCTCTAATGAACAGTGTGACACAGAGGATCAGTTCAGTTAGTATAACTGGGAAAATGAATTGTTACTCACAGTCACGATACAAACATCTACAAACATATAGAACTACGATTTCTTCTTCCAGAACCATTTTTATGGAATTCTACTTATCTTCAGAATGTTTTCAAATAAAGAAAGTTGATGTGAAAAATATTTTATCTACAGTTGAGATATTGCACAAGTGATAATAGCAGGGTTTTTTTCACTCTTTTTAAATAAAAATTGTACATGTTCACAGGTTATAGTCTGCCATGTCAGCAAATAGAAAGTGTCATGGTCAAATCAGTGTAATCTACACTTTGCCTTCTTTTGTATCTATTAGCTCTCATGCTATATAATAAGCTACTGGGAAAAATTATCACCATAGGAGGCTGATAAAACAAGACATTTATTCCTATTTAATTCTAATTTTCTAACAACATTACTCTTTTCCCTCTTTATCCACCCTATCCATATTGATATCTATTAATTACTATTCTGTGTCCATATTGCCTTTTTTTTCTTAGCCCTCAGCTATGAAGGTGAACATATGGCATCACAGATGGTAGCTTAACCCACTACATCACAACTGGCCCTGATAGACATATTTTTAATTTACTTTATAATCTAGGGCTTAATGTCCCTCTAATAGAGGTCAACAAGAAAAAAAAAAAAAGAGCAACTGTTCAGAAAGACTATAGTCAAGAATATAGTCATAAAAATAATTCCCAGGGCTTTAATTTCACTTGTATTCATATGAATTTCTCTATATATGTATCTCTCTCTCTCTCTCCACACACACACACACACACACACACACACACACACACACATATACGTGTATGTAATTGAAAGGCAGATTTACAGAGAAAGAAGGCAGAGAAAGATCGTGGTTGGCTCATTCTCCAAATGGTCACAATAGCCAGGGATGTCCTGGTCCAAAGCCAGGCCTCAGGAGCTTCTTCCAATTCTGTCATGGAGATGGAGATGTTGGAGTCCTTGGGCCATCCTCTGTTGCTTTCCCAGGACATGAACTAGGTCGGAAGGGGAGGAGCTGCTGCAGGAGATGGTGGCAATATGGGATGCTGGAAGCAAATGTGGTGGTGTCTCCTCCTTCTCGCACACAGCAAACCCCAAGTTTTATTATTGTTACTATTATTATTAACTATCATAAATCAGAAAAAAAATGTGATATTCGCCTTTTATTAGGCAAATATACTTCCTATACTTCACTAAGCATATGATTTCTAGTTGTATGTGCAATTTGCTAAACTTTGATTTAGTATCTTCTGTAGGGTCAGTGCTTTGAGAGTTATCTTGTGTATTTGCAAGGCCAAATGACAGAGGGATGAGAAGATGCATAGAATGTAATCCTCCATCTGCTGGTTCACTGCCTTGATGTTTGCAGTGGTCAGGGCTGGAGCAGGAAGCCAAAAACTTCATCTACGTCTCCTCCATGGGCGGTAAACGCACAGAGTATTGGACCATCTTTCATCAACTGATTCACTACCTAGATGTTCATAACGACGGAAGAAGGCTGTGAGCTTGTTTTGGGTTTTGCGTGTTTTTGAATTTTCAATCTCTTTCCTCCCAGGAACTTAGCAGGAAATTGGATCAAAAGTGAAGCATCTAGGACTGGAACGAGCACTCTGATAGGAGATGTTACTTCAGGAATTGCAACTAAACCCTCTATGCCACCATAATGGCTCTGCTTTTTATACTTCTTAATTCAAAGTGTGCCTACATCCACATCTTTTAAATACATTTTATTATTTTTATTGGAAACACAGAGTTACAGAAAGAGAAGGAAATACAAAAAGATCTTTGTTCACTGGTTCACTCCCCAACTGACCACAATGGCCAGAGAAGAGCTGATCCAAAGCCAGGAGCCTCTTCTGGATTTCCCACACAGGTATAGGGTCCCAAGGCTTTGGGCTGTCCTCAACTTGCTTTCCCAGGCCATAAGTAGTGAGCTGGGTGAGAACCATCACCGTTGGGACAAGAACCAGCACACATATGAGATCTCGGCAAGTGCAAGGTGAGGATTTAACCACTGAACCTTCATCTGAGCCTACGGCATGTTTTCATTTTCCATTTAAAGGGAGTATCTTTTTCAAACTCTTCACCTTTAGTCTCTGTGTATCTTTATCTGTGTCGTGAAATCCTTGTAGGCAGCACACAGCTAGATCACATTTTTTTTTTTCAGAATCCTTATGGTCAATGAGAAGACTGAATTTTTAAATATATTTTCGTTTTGGGATAATTTTGAAAGAAAGAAAATAACTCCATCAATTTGTTATTTATTGATTTATGTATTTTCTGTTTCTTTCTGTTGCTCTTTGCTTTGCTGTTCGTTTTGTTGGTTTTTAGTCAAAATGGACAGAAGTCTTTCACTTATGTTTATGTTCTGGTAATGATTTTTGTGCTGGCGGGTGTTTTTGTAGCTTTTGAAAATTTTTATTTATTTATTTATTTATTTACTTATTTACTTACTTATTTTAATGGAAAGCCAGATATACAGAGAAAAAGAGAGACAAAGAAGACCCTCCCTCCGATGATTCACTACCCAAGTAGCTGCAAAGGTCAGAACAGCGCCGATCCAAAGCCAGGAGCCAGGAACTTCCTCCAGGTCTCCCAAATAGGTACAGGGTCCCAAGGCATTGGGCTGTCCTCCACTACTTTCCCAGCTACAAGCAGGGGGCTGGATGGGAAGCAGGGCTGCCAGAATAAGAACTGGTGCCCATGACAGATCCTGAAACTTGTGAGGCAAGGATTTTAGCCACTAGGCTCCCATGCGTGACACTGTGGAAACATTTGTAAGAACATAATGACACCCCCTTTTGTCTTTTTCTCCTATTCTTTCTCTCTCATTCAACTCTTGAGAGATCTTATTATGTTTACATTGCAGTAAAAGTTAATACATCACAGAATGGAAATTTCAGAAGTAAAAATCAAAATAAATTAAATTTAGTAGGAATACAGGCAACTGCTGTAGCAACGATTGACTATAAAAATACCATTATCTTTACTTCTGAGTCTCTGTGTTGTTAAGAGTTGCTGACATTGTTTAGTGAAGTGGTCCATCACTCACTCTCCTGGAAAATTTATGCTTTCTTTTTTGTTCTCTGTGGCAGAAGTGTCAGCTCCCAAAATGGAAGCATTGGATTCCACTCTTCCAGTGATAAGAGATATCATTTGGCCCTAACACCTGTGTACTTTTTTCTTTTCTATTTTTTGTTTTGAGATTCACTTAATTTTATTGGAAAGTTAGATAAACACAGAAGAAGAGAGACAGAGAAGATGATCTTGATTCGCTCCCAAAGTGGCCATAGTATCCTGAGTTGAGCTGATTTGAAGCCAGGAGCCAGGCACTTTCTGGGGAGAATTGTTCTTTACATGCATGACTGCAGATCTGTTAACTCTGCAGCATCCAACTTAGAATGGATGATATACAGGATTAATATCACAAAGAGACAAGAAATATTTTCAATCAAAGTAACTGTGAAAAGACTAAAAAAATATATGACACTTTTTGTATTATAACAATGGGAAATTCCACAAAATCCTATCAATTGGATGGCATGGATTTAGGGCAGGATACATCACACATCACTTTTTATGGACTTTAACAAAAGTGGTCATAGAAATGTTGACAACTATAGACATAAAGTTACTAAACAGCATCTATCAGGCAGCATTGCAACTAGTGGAGGTTAATTAAGTATTTATGTAATGAATGGAACTGCATCCTCACAGTTGTATAGCCAAGCTACAGAAAGAGGAAATGGATGTATTCTGCTGTATTAATAATGCCTCTGAGTGGTAGCAGCTAGGTAGGTGGTGGTTTTGTGATTAATAATAACTTCAACAGCTCCATAAGGGATTCCTGAAGCCTTAAAATGAGCACACTCTAAAGCATTAAAATAATATCCATTTACTCTGGTGGGCTTTCAGGTAACAAGAATGATTGATGCTTCATCAACGCCACAGGTATTTTCAAGTTATTTAATTGAAAGAAGAAGAACTTATTAAATTCAATGTTGAACTTAAAACACCCCTTCTAAAACCAATAATGAATTCAAGATATGGCCTCAATACTTATACGGATATTATAAGGGTAGACTAACTGGTTTTTAAATAACAGTGATAGTAGGGAATGAGATCATTAATCTACTGTTTATTCTGTTCACATAATAACACCAAAATCTTAAGCTTCACATTTGTTTCATATGAACAGTAAATGAATATATCTCTTAAATGTTTTATTTAAAAAAATGAAACTGTAGTAAAGCTCTGGAATCCCAGGCATAACCACTACCTGTACCTTTCCCCCAATTATTTATAGCAGAGATTTTAAGTCAGGCAACATTTTCAGAATTATGTACAAAGGTTTGAAAACCTACTGTTTACTAGCCCCATCTTAAGTGATTTTTAAGCCATATGAAAAATGTGTATCTTTTTCGAAAGTTCCCCAATTATTCAAATATAGAGTTAGATTTAGTTATTGCTAGTCTATATGCAATGCCCTAATGATAAGAATAACTCATTATGATATTCTCAACTCATCTTTACCATTTGATGGTAATGATTCAGAGATACAAATAAGTTTTATCTTCTGTATATTTGTTCATTCCTCAAAAGGGCAAGACTCAACTAAAATCTGCTAAGTGAATCTTTGTCTTGAGACTTGCATGAATGACAATGATTCAATTAGCTGAGCCATTACCTGGTGTCTCCCTGAGTGTGTATTAGTGCAATTCTGAAATTGAAAACAGAGCTGGGACTCCAAAGCAGGCCCTCTAAAAGGGGATTTGAGTTACCCAAGAGGAATGCTAACCCTCATAACAGACATTCATTCCAATAGATCCTTTCCCAGTCTTAGAGTGCCTTGTCCTTAGGAAGAATAACATAGCTATACTTTTTATTTAGAAAAGAAAATATTTTAATAGGCATATTAATATGTAGCAACACAATATTAAAAGGATACACCATAGATTGCATGAGGGCCTGAATCTGACAACTTTTTAAAAATATATTTGTTCTCATTTGGAAGGCAGTTCACACATAGAAAGGGAGAGAGATATTTGCATTCAATGAATCATTACCTAAATGGCTGCAGTTGGAGCCAGTTTAAACTGTGAACCAGTAGCTTTTTCCGGGTCTCCCAGATGAGTGAAATCATCCAAGGACTCAGGCCATCCTCTGCTACTTTCCCAGGCCAGAAGCCAGACACTGGATTGAAGGTAAAGCAGCCAATACATGAACCAGTGTCCATATAGACTGCTGGTACCATAGGCAGAAATTCAGCTTTTTACTACCATGCCAGCCTCCTACAGTTATTATTTTCTTATTACCTTATAATATAGAAAATCATAGGGTTAAAAGTTTCTCTCGTGTCTGGTTGATACTAACTCAACTAGAAAACATTATGTTTTCTCCACTAGTTTCTTCTGTCAAATGCATTGTATACTATTCACTTTTATTTAGTACAATTGGAAAAATCTAGAGGAATATACACTGTTTTTGTGCTTTCTGATTATTCCTTCATTTATGACTGTTTTTGCATCCTAGATATCATGAGTGAATATATAATAAAAGCAGACGTCTGTTGTCAGTGATAAGACACAGGTGAGTGGGAGATCCCAAAAGTAAAGGAAGGGATGGGCAGGGATGAAGAGAATCAGAACAACTTACAAAATGCAATACAATAAAAAAAAAAAAAGACAGCTAGACATATTGGGATTTTAAGTGTCACGTAACTTACAAAAGCTTTGAATGTCAGATTCTGATATCAAAGCTCCAGTTTGGCCACAACCACTTGCAGTATGATTTTACTTGATGAAAGGATAACTTTTATATTTCATTCCTCCGAAGTGTGAATAATGCATTGTTTGCATGTTGGTTTTCAGGCATACCCAACTTTCTAAATAGATGTTTTTTCTAAGTTATTATTAGATAATGATCACTATGGATACTTCATATCATCTCAGAATCAGCTTTTCCAAGTTCAGTGCTTATGCTACATGCTTAAATCCATATCAACTGTAATTACATTAAGTTTATTTTATAGTTTGTTAAACCAGTGCCATAATAACTTTTCATCCCTAGATTAATTTCTTTTCCACCCAGCAGCAGGCCACGCTCCAAGCAGCACAGCGTTGGAGACTCTTATTATGCATGCACAGATGCATCATGCCTTAGCCAGTGTGTGTGATTATTCACTAAAGAATTCTGCATTTTCTCATTATCCACATGAGAGTCTTTCTCTTCTTTATTTGTGCACAGCTCATAAGTGAGACCTCCTGCAAGTTGCAATTTAGATGTAAAAGGAGTTTATTTTAGGAATGTTCATCTTTCAACACGAAGGGGTATGCACTCTTGGTGAAGTGCATACATAACTTCCACAGTGTTAATGAGAGTTCTACGTGCACATCAATGGGAGACCTTTGGTCACAGACAAAGTCTCCAGCAGTGAGAAAGGCAAATTCCGTTTCTGATCCCGTGGTTATGAAAATCAGTGTGAGCTCTCCTTTCTCAGGTAGGAACTGCTGGATTGGGAGCCTGAATCTGCTCCCTTAGGGAATGTAATATGGAAGAAAGTAATTGAGGAGAGGTCATAAAATATTTATGAAGTGCTCACATCTAAATTTTCCGTTACTACGTTCTATGGTATAACATGTAAGTAGAGTATATAGTCTCTCCAATTTATATGGATTTGCAATCTGAGGAAAACACTAAAATATCATTTTTCTAGAAAATATTTAATCCTGATAGTGTAGAACAATTTAAAAACTAAATTATATATTATTTAATTTAGAAAATATTATATACCAATGATTTTGTGTTAAAAATTACGCATTTCACATGTACTTATTATTCCAAAATGATTGACAAAAAGGAAACATATCAAACACATGATTTTTTTTTTCTAGGAACTATTTCAAAAAGAAATATAGCAAATGTAGGGTTACTGAAAGGATACAAAGTGTTTCACAAATACACAATTCTTTTAAGCCCAAGAGGAAGGGTATTTAATTGACTGTTTTCGGTTAAAGAATTTTCATTCAGGACATCAATAGATACTGATATTTTTAAATAAAAGACTAAATTACTTGAGATGGGAAAATGTTTATAGAAACATTGAGTTAAAAAATATGGGAGAATCATGATGGAAGAATAAGGTAAGGATATGTTTAACAGACATAGAATCCTTAGCTAGGGTGTGTGAAACAGAGAGAATCCAGGAAAGTGGAGAGGACAGACCTGTGATAAGGAGCTGATGGAATTGGAGAAGCAGAGGAGACAACAGAGTGCTGCTGTAGTGACCAGAAAGCCCAGTGGTGGTCATTGAGTGTCCACCAAATTCCACCAATGGCCAGAGCTCCACTGGCAGCAAGGTGGAAAGGGGAGTTCATTGGGAGCTCAGAAAGTGAACACAGGCAAAGACAACACAAACACTCTTGGCAATCCAGGGATTTAGGACAGCTGGTGTGTCCCTAATCTCAGGCACTACACAAACTGGGAGTCAGAGAAAGGCTGTGAAGGAAACAGTGTGGTGATAACACAGGATCACAGGGGGTGGGGAGTGGAGAACCCAGAGCAGTGACTGTGGGTAGAAGCCTAGCCCGAGGTCCTGGGACTGAAACTTGCAGGCAGGAGTGGCACAAGTGACTGCAAATAAAGAACCAGGTACCAGACACAATCAGTAAAATGGACTGGTAGGACAGTGGGCAATACAGTTTAGAAGCCGCCCCCAAGGAGAGGAATATGCTAACCAGAATAAAAATGACCAAAGACAAATGAAGAGAGAGGCACAATGAACATTACTGATGCCTCCCGTGCAAAGGAGCAAAAGCCTTTGCCAGCATCAGAGTTAACAAAGACATTTTAAAAACTTGCTATAAAGCACATATAGGAATTCAAGGAATTTAAGGAATTTGTGACACAGGAAATACCACTGAAACAAAATCAAGATAAATTATTAGAAATAAAGGACACAATGGAGCAAATTTAAAAATCAGTGGAAAGTCTCAATAATAGAATGAATGAGGCGGAAGAAAGAATCTCAGAATTGGAAGACATATGCTTCAAAAGTGGGGGAAAAAGCAAAAAGCTTGAAAAGGAACTGAATCAAGCTAGGAAACATATTCTTCACTATTAAGGATCCATTCATCAAGAGTTTACCTTTTGAGCTTCTTATGATGTTTTCTTTTTCATTTGTAGTTTTACTAAATTTTTTCTCTATTGCCATTCTTTGCTAGCCTGGTTAAACATTTGTTCAACTCATCTACAGAATGGCTCTCTTCATTATAATTTGTACTTGGTTTAGTTTCAATCCCGTTTGTTGTTACTGTGGTTTTTATGATTCCTTGTTTCCTGTTCATTTTTTTTCTTTTTAATAAGTCATCGAGATCATTTATTGGATTTTTTTGAGAGTTTTGATTTTTTTAAGCACCTGATATTACAAATGTCCCTTTCAATATATATATATATAAATATATATTGCTACATCTCATGGATTTTTCTTTTTTTTTTCTTATTAATTTCTTCAGTGACACATAGTTCATTCAGTAAATCATTTTCTTCAAGAAGGTTTTTAATTTTCTTTTTCATTTATTCAGTGACACATCGGTTATTCAATAGCATGTTATTTAACTTCATGGTGTTGTAAATTTTCTACTTTTCTTTTTATTGTTGCTGTTGCATTATGGCTCTTCATACAGTCATAACGCTATACTTAAAGCATATGTATACATATACATAATGCTATACAAAATGCTATACATGCTATCCATAAAGGGATGTATAGTAACTGATTTATAGAGACTTTTAAAGCTAGATGTGAAAACACAATGCAGTATGCATCTCTACTTCCAAATCAAAGATGAATTCCAATGAAACTGTTAAATGTATCTTGACAATATGATGCTGGATTCTCTTCCATTGGCCATACCCACAATGCCATGATAAAGTTAGATAGCAGAAATTATGACTGTTGCTGAAACAGAATACTATTATAAAAATATAGGGGAAATCAGTAGAGCAGGAGGGAATTTGGAGAGAGGAAATCCCAGTGACCATGGAATCGTATATAAAATAAATAATTAATAATAGTAATAAAACAACACACACCTTTGTGGAACATATATGTTTTTTTAAGAATAAAGGAAAAAACACAATCTTCACATAACTATTACTCTTCAGTTATACAGTTTCCACTTATTTTTAATTTGAGAGAGAGAGGAAGAAAACCTTCTGTCTAGTTATTCACTCCCCAAGTGGCCGACATGACCTGGTTGGAATCTGGATAAGGTCAGGACATCAAAGTACAACTCAGATTTCTTACATGAATAGCAAAGTTGTTTCTTTTTATTGATTTTATTTATTTTACTTCCAAATTTAAATTAATTTTTTAAAATAATAAAAATCTTTAAAGCTTAAAAATTTTAAAAATGCATTAAAATTGGTTTTGTATTTTTTTACTTCCGAATTCAAATTTATTCACTCAATATATTTTATTATTGGAATGATTTATTTATTTATTATGATACATTTCCACATCTCCATGGATTTCCCGCCTCACTCTTCCATAATGCCCTTCTCCCACTGATTTCCTCTATATTATTTCAACAGTATAGTTAATCAATAACAGTCCTAAGTCCATTTTTTTACTATTTAAATGTATTGGACGCATTGAAAACAATGCATGGCTTTATGAGTTCAAAAGATTTTTAACTTTTAATTAGTTTTTAACAAGTTTAACATTATTATGATTAATTCATTAATAATTGGGTACTAGATCAGTGATTCAAGGATTCAGTATTTCTCCAGATTGTCTTTGCTTTTTATACTACGTATATCAATCAACTTAAAATTTAAGAATTTGAAATATTACATGAATCATTAACATTAAACCTAATGACTTGGGCAACAGACTGATTCATAAAATTATTTCTGACACAAAATGCATATTCATATTTGCATTTTGCTCTATGTAGGAACTAACTTTGGAATTTCAACTTTATATTTTAATACAAAAAACTTAGAAAAGTAAAGATTATGAGGATAGTCTCACAAATTTAGCCTCACTTATTCTTATAGTAAACTTACTGTAATCCAATTTTGCAATGCACTGACAACCTTTTAGGTTGCTAATGGAATTTAGCAATACTTGCAGAATATTTGCTATTCTTTTTAATGTAATTATATGGCATGTATTGACAAAATTCTAGGGATTACAATACTTAGATCTTGTGCTGCTACTTGGAAATATATTTTCTCTATTTGCATTTTGAAAGTTTATGATTCCAATCAAATTTCAATATCTTTCTGCTTTAAAAGTAACTCTGCAGAGTAACTATTTTAGGTGCCAATAATCATGTTCCGGATATATATATATTTTTTTTTTCAAATTTCATACACTGAAGTTCGTATCCTGAGCAGGACAGTATTAGAACATGGGACCTTTCCGGGATGATAAAAAGCAACCTATATGACTGGCAGTTTTGCCTTTATCAAAGACACCCTAAACAGCTAGTTGGCCTCTTCTATCATTTCAGAACACAGTAAATCACCTTTTATGAACGGGCAAAT
Source organism: Ochotona curzoniae (assembly GCF_017591425.1). Classification (NCBI taxonomy): domain Eukaryota; kingdom Metazoa; phylum Chordata; class Mammalia; order Lagomorpha; family Ochotonidae; genus Ochotona; species Ochotona curzoniae. The sequence continues at coordinate 32,028,648 of NW_024466502.1, read as the reverse complement.
GTGTTCGCACCAGAACATACCTTAGGGAAGTGTATGTGTGTGAATGAATGCAGATTTGCGGTTTCTGTGACTGTGCCCAAGCTTATAATCTGTCAAAGTAAATTTAATAGATTTGCTTTCACTAATCTAGGTACTATTATTCATTATATATCACTAGAAAATACTAATCATTTAGAGTATCAAACATCTGTATACTGGCCTATATCAAAAAAGATTTGCTCTGGCTTCTATGTGTTATAAAATCTGGTAGAGTCGAATGCTGACATTGCTGAGATAAAAGTTTAGCTACATTGCTAAGATGAACACACAGTAACAAATATAACCTTAACAAAACAGCATGACCACAGGCCTTTTTCTTCAGTAAATAAGATTTTTAATAGATATTTCTACAAATGAACCATGAGTTTTTCACTGAGACACATCCTCTCAAATTTCCCCCCACTGAGATGCCTCTGAAGAAGGAGAAAAAACATGTATTTCACATTATTTGGAACCTATTTCCCAAGATTCTGCTCACAACTCATCTCTAGTTATTGCACTGGGCTCTTGTCAAAGCTGTTGCAATTTATTATGAATCAGAAATGTTAGACCTTATTAATAATGTCCAAGATCTAAAACTGAGAACTTGAGCCAATTATGGTAATGTAGAACGAAAGTAAAATATGCTTGGTATAGAGCACTTCATAGTGTTTTATTTATACTCTTATATTACATACCATAACTCTTAGTGATAAATAATTCCATTGTAGCCAGCAGCAGTACAGCAGTACACATTACGATTCCATTATTACTGGGAAAGAGGAAGAGGTCTGAAATTGTAGCAAAATGAAAGGAAGGCAGTATTATTTTTATAAAAATATGACTTACATTTGTAATATTCCCCTTTGGAACACTAAAAATGGTTAACATTTTGAAAATAAACCTTAGGGTTACAGCTTAGAAATACTGGATACTTTTTCATAAAAAATATGTCTTCCAGATAAATAAAGCTCCAGCAAAAGGGAAAAGAAACATAACTTTGGTTTCCCCAAAATGAATGGAAGTGTTTACATAACTGTAACAGAAGAACTGATGCACTGTGAAAGATGTAACATTGAAAATATGTTGAAAATGAGTCATCGAATAATTTAATCACAAGAAACTGTTTTTGAAGAGATGAAACTAACAAAAACAAAAACATCAAAATCCATGAGAAAGAGTTTCCGCTAATTTTTGTTGGTGAAATGTGTCACTTCTAAGAGACAACAAATAGATGAGGTTTTTTTTTTTTTTTTTTTTTTTAATTTAGGCTGCTAATCTATGATGTTTGATTGAGCTTAAGCCAATTACTTTCAGGGTTAATATGTATGGGTGGTAATTTGGTCCTGTCATTTTAGGAATGGGTTGTCCATTGATTTGTCTTCTGTTGTCATTTTACTGGGATATTCTTCACATTTGTCTTTAGTTCTGGTGGGTGCTAGTCCTCTTCTCCAGAGAAAGATGGACTTAGAATTAAATTGTTTACTATATCTTGACAATAGCATGCTGGACTCTCTGCCATTGTCCATGCCCACAATGATAGACATATGACTGTGTATGAAGAACTACACTTTAGTAATGATATAGAGGAACTAGTGGGGGGAGGGAGTATTGGGGAGGGGATAAGAGAAATCCCAGGAGCATATGGAACTGTATCATAAAATGATAATAATAATAAATAAAATTAATAAAAAAGAAAATGTGTTGAAAATACTTTTGTACAACCATGGAAAACAAATATACATGCCAACATATGTATACTCCATAAATACACATTCATGCACAAGAGCTTGAGTACTATCTAGAGATGAAGAAAAATAAAGGTAGAAATATTATCAGTTATTTCAAATAACCGCAAGCTAAGCCAGTTGACAGCAAGGAGCTTCCTCTGGGTCTCTCATTTAGGCACTAGGGCCCAGCAGCAGATAGGTTGGGATTCTACTGGAGTTAGGAAGAAGAATGTTCAGTTTAGTCCTTATATGGGTAACAGGAACTTGAGTGCATGTCCCTTCTTCACCTCTCTTCCCAGGCAAGTTAAGAAGCAGGTGAACTGGGTGCAGGTAATAACTAAAATGCAAACTGGCACACAATGTGCTGTGCCGTAATGCCGTAACTCTACTACTAGTCACCATTTAAAAATCACAGTAACATTTTATGTAACTTTTGCAAAGATTCAACACTTGACCCGTGATATTAAAATACAGTGTCTTAACTGGGTAAATGCTTTTGTTTCATTTTTGTTAGAAGCTCTGCAAGTCTACTCCATAACGCATAGGAATATGTGATCTTGTATTCTTATTTCCTATCATTTCTGTTTGCCTTCAGTTGTTTTTTATCTGAAGTGTCAAAACCAACAAAGAAAAACTAAGAAAGAATCACTTCAAACAAATTGTCATTACAAATACTATGAAAGAATACAAACAGGATCTATGGATTAAATTATTTACCTTTCAGCAGGTTAGGTACCTGTTTAACTCGACCTATCATGGCTGCTTATACAATGCTAATGAATGCAGTTAGTAAATGCAAGCTTGTTGAAAAGTATCACACGGCCAAGTGACTTAAGAAACCAGAGAATGGAATGGGTTATGATGCAATAATTCTATTACTATTATTATTACCACTGCTATCACCATTATTACTATTACTAACATCTCTCCTCTTCATGTGATGACTTATAGGCTTACATTGCCACACTTGAAATTTTCCAAAGTTCATAAGAATGACTGCTTCTCACTCAGTCTTCCTTCTACTTAATTTTCCACATGTGGTAGGTAGTCCCTAGTCTATTTTTGCCATGTTGAAAGAACAATAAAAATAAAACTAATCTCATGTCCTCCTGTAGGAAAATGATTTTTGTGTGTTTTACTTTGGCTTTGAACAATGTAACATTGTTAAATGACCTTTTCAGCATTTCTGATTTGAAGGAAGAACAGCAGTTTCCATGCCTACCTCCTTAGCTCCACCGTTAAGAATTATAGACTTCTTTCTTTTATAAACATTGCACCAAAAGGCAGCAGACTCAGACCTCTCAATGAACTTGTTAGCGTGTGCCAGCTTCAGCCAGCCAAGACTGTTACAGGCTTGTGCAACCTCACGTGGAACCAACAGAATAACTATGTAGGTATGGCCCAGGATTTCTAAAAAAGAAATCAAAGGAAACATAATAATTTTTGTTTGAAGTAATAAAATGTAGAGAGGTTTCTTATGCAAAAATATATGAGAATAGATGACTGAAATGATGAATGGACATATATTCATGAAGAAAATTATTATGCATTGTTTCTGAGTAAGCCATGTTATTTTCTTAGCTGTGAACTACTTCAGAACCCATGTGTTACAGAAAGACACAAATTTGTCCAGGTAACTGTTGAACTAGAATTATATTGGTGTCTGTGGAATTGTGAAATAGGTGCTCTGTGAGATGAGGAAAGGTCATTTCAAGAATCTTTTACAAGCTTGTGCAAAGAAAAATCACAATATTCATCATAATAAAAATAATTATCAAACATGTTTTAATCCTCTGAGATGATGTGACTGATAGCGTCCTGCCAGACATCATTAAGTCTCCTTACTGAACCAAAAGTTGCTCAGCAAAGTCTCTTGTGGCTATGAAGATAAATTTCCAATACCAACCTCATCTATTTCTTTGGCAGGAATTACCATATGCATAATCCAAATAGATTATCTTTCAAATTCAAAGGCAAATAATGATGTAATTATCAGTTCATTGGAGAAGGGAGTAAAATTTGACATTGATGAAGAGAAATATGTCTATTACACAAATCAGTTTGATCTTTTTCTGACTTCCTACCAATCTACATTATCTGATTACTTCTGTTAGCAGTGCTGTGTTAAATATGGTCAAATAATAAGACTTAGGAAATGATGGATATTAAAATCCTCTTCCCTAAAACATATTAGTGATTTATCTTTGTGCAAATATATTGTTCTCTCATTCACTTTCTGTTTATAGTTGACTACTGTACTAGAGTGATAACCTTATAAAGTTTATATAATAATGCCATTTAAATATTAATGATGCAAGCATGAATATATATTTAGTTAGAAACATTTAAACTGCTTTACAGTGCAATAATTAATTTTTGTCAAGTATCCTAGTGAAATTTCCATAATATTGAGTCACACACACACACACACTTATTAGAGTCTTTTTGAATCTTTGAGGACTCATAAGGAATGTTTAAATGAAAACAAAAATTACTAAAAGCAAAAGATTTATTTATTTTTATTGCAAGGGCAGATATACAGAGAGGAAGAGAGACGGAGAGAAAGATCTTCCACCCAATGGCTCTGCTTCCATCCAAGCAGACACAACAGTTGGAGCTGAGCCAATCTGAACCCAGGAGTCCAGAACTTCGTTCAGGTCTCCCAAATGAGGGCAGAGTCCCAAGGCTTTGGGCTGTCCTTGACTGCTTTCCCAGGACACAGGCAAGGAACAGGATGGGAAGGCAGGCTTCTGGGGTTAGAAGCAGTGGCCATATGGGATCCTGGCACATGCAAGACAAGGACTTTAGCTGCTAGGTTACTTTGCCGGGCCCTTGAAATGCATTTTATTGTGTATGTTCTTATGTCATACCTTGCACTGAATATATTTAGTAGATATGTATTTCATTAACATGTTTTTAAGGGGCCAGCATTGTGGCACAGTAGATAAATTACTGCATGCAATGTCAATAGTTGCTATGTGTACCAGGCATGTTCCAGCTGCTCCATTTCTGGTACAGCTCCATGCTAACAGAAAAGCAACAAAGGATGACCCAAACGTTTTTGAGCTCTGCAAATCCACATGGGAAACCCTGGAGGAGCTCCCAGTTCCTGTGTTTGGGCTGGATTAGCCCTACCCTTGTAACTATATCTGGAAAAATTCAGCAAAGGGAAGACCTCTGTCTCTTCCTCTCTCTCTGGAACTCTGATTCTAAACAAACAAACATGTCTTTAAAAATGTGTATTTTCCAAGAGACAGGAAAATAACTTATGATTTCGTTTTTATCCACCACGCATAATACAGTATTTCTTTTTTAATATAGGCTTTCTGGCATACCAGATAAGATAGTATCTGGAGTACTGAGTGCCTTCATTGAAGTTCTTTTTGTGTTCCTGATGGAAGCTGCATACTACTGCAGATCCTTGGAGTCAGCAGGTGTGGAAAAAGTAGCTGGGCCTTGCCTGACTTGTGACAGATGTGGGTGAGGTTGCTGGTTTTGGAGCAGAGGGCTGGGTGTGAAGCAGCAGAATGGAGGTCTTTCTATTTCAAAATCTCTGTTCTGTTTGCTACCTGCTCCACATTAATTATAATTAACCTATTTGTGCAGGTGGACCCTTAATTTTTGTTGCCGTTTTATTTTGCTTTGATTTTGTTATTAGAACCCAAAGTTTTTCATCTCTTTTCCTTATCCATGGCTTAGATTAAGAAAAAATAAGTTTAGGGGCCTGGCATGGTAGCCTAGTGGCTAACGTCCTTGTCTTGCATGCACCAGGGTCCTATATGGGCGCCAGTCCGTGTCCTGCTGGCACAGCTTTCCATCCAGCTCCCTGCTTGTGGCCTGGTTAAGCAGTGGAGGATGGCCCAAAACCTTGGGTCTCTGCACCCGTATGGAAGACCTAGAAGAAGCTCCTGGCTCCTGGCTTCTGATCCAGCTCCTGCCACGTGGCCACTCAGGCAATTAGCAGACAGAAGATTTCCCTCTCTTTTTTTTCTAACTGTATAGAAAGATTTCCCTCTCTTTTTTTTCTAACTGCCTTTCCAAATATATATATAAATTTTAAAAAACTGTAGCTACTTTTCTGCTCTTAATTCTTAGCTCTGTATCATGTTTGCTTGTTCAAGTGACCTTTACATGAAGTGCTCCGTTGATGGCATTTCTCCTTTGGCTGGCTCATGTTTGAACTGACTAGGAAATGTAGAGCAAGGAAGGTAGCAAGCATGCAAGTCCTTACTCTCCTTCCGAGATCATCTTTTCTGCATTTACTTCCTCTGTGTTCACATACAGAGGATTATTTAAGGAAAACATCACATACTTGTAACTACTATTTCATGGTAGATTGACCCTGATGTCATCTGACACTGTGCTGAGTGGCTGCTCCAGGCATTCAAGGACCTATAAAATCACATTTCGTTGGAATAGGTGATACACTCTGCTGATATATTGTCACTGTCTCCTATTCTTGTGAATGCACTGTGTGTATTCTTTCCCTGTAGCAGCAGTCTCATTATGACAGGTATCCCTTTGAGTGAGATACTTTCAAACTAATGCTTTTTGAGTCATCCCAGCAAAACGGGATTCTCATTGCTTTTGTCCCACTCTATTCCAGAAGTTCAATTTTTCACCGTGGCATCTTTGACTTTGATTTATAGTAGCAATTAGTTCCAGATAAACTTAACTGGCTTGCCAACCTTGAGGGTTACCCAAATTTACATCACCAAAAGAAGCTTCTTTCCTTACTGCGTACTGTATTTTAATGATGCTGGAATGTCAAAGTCAGGTCTCTTTACTACTATGATTGGGATGAATACATTGCAAAGAACATCACTAATATTTCTCCACTAAATTCAAAATTAACACATAAATAATTAATATTATAGCTATTATTTCTCTAATATAAAACGAGGAGGTAAGTTCTCACAAAGTAAGCACAAATTTAATATTTAAAATGAAGAAATAAGAATGTGAGAAAGTAGGAAAAGCAGTAGAGACTTTGGTAGCACATGTAAGCAATTAAATTATCTATGTACAAACAACAAAGTTTTACTGTCCATGTAAACCCTTCTTAACTATTTATTTGTTTAGTAACATGAGGGTAAACAGCCCAAATAGCAGTTATGTCCATGTTTATCACGGGATAGTGTTTCAAAGTGTTAAAGGATGCTTAAACATGGAAAGTAAAAAAAGAAAATATTTTGATGATTGAGTTGTTCAAACAGCACTTTCCTTCACTGTGGTCACCCTTGAACTTCTTTTGTATATTTTTAAAATGCTGAATACCTTAATAACTCACTAAGACAGAGTTATGAAACCTACACAAGTTTTCTTTGCTTTTTTGTGCCTGATGCACAGATGTGCTAACTTATAATGTTCATTCATACATCTTTACTGTATGTAATAAATGCTATTGGAACAGAAAGATTCCAAAACAAAAGATTCATTTGAATTTAAAAGAATGACAGAGAAATGGATGGGCCTGGAGTCTACATTCGTTATGAAATATCTAAGGAAAAGTATGTGGAAAGATTCAATCCTCGGATAAGGGTTATTCCTTGATGTAGCTTTTATTATTTTTTCTTGGATGAATGGCATTCAAATATGAATTAGAAAAAATTTATATAAGTATGTTTATGTGATTAATGGTAAAAGGCATTCGTATCATGTCCATGGATTAGGAATTAGCAGACTGAACCTTCAGCAGACACACATACAATAAGCCAGAATTCAACACGCCCATTCAAATCTTTTTTTTTTTTTTTTGCAATTCACTTGATTGGTATTTATTCTCTGCCATTGATTTTTTTATCTAATAAAGTAGAAATTTTATAAATTTTGACAAATCTTATTTAATAATGCATTCATACAGATCCTTGAAAATGTGTTTGCTAGCTTTTTTTTTTACCATAACAAACACATACACAGTACATGCTGAATTTATTCAAAATCATGTTATCACCATTTGTTGTTTATATGCATAAGTTCCTGACAGTCTCTAAGGCAATATCAGAAAATATCTCCTGTAAAGTCACATTTCCTCATCCAGCTTCCAGTCACCAAAGCAATATTAATGAGGTATAGAAATTCTCACCTAATGATATATGAAAGAGTCTATTTAAATGTCAAGGAAAGAATAGATGTCTTTCCTAGATGAAGAAGTTATAAGCAAAATGCTCAGCTATTTTAAGGCGGAAGAAAAAATTTAGATGTGCACAATCTTTAGGTCACGATACAGGTATGACTCCTACAGAGAACAAGAGGGAAGTAGCTACAGAGGGATGGGCTAACAGGTGACTATGCAGCTCTAAGAGAACTTCAGCCAGGCTGATGAGGACAGAGTCAACTCTTGGAGCAGTTCTACTTTGAGCAGAAAGGTACTTCCAGTTGCTTTGTGAATTACTGGGCATTTTGATTAGGGACGTTTGTGTGAGCACTGAGGTGCATCCTGAGGGATGATTCTGTTACGGGCAGTTGCCCTCCCAGCTGTACAGTGGAGCAGTGCTGTTATGTGCCCAACACTCCAGCATTCCTCATTCCTGTTCAGATTGGTGGATTTGACACGAGGAAGAACAATTGGAAACACACTTGCTTGCTTAAAAGGTCATATAAAACAGATTACCAAAATCAACAGCAAAAGAACTATCAATAATAGGAAACAAATTATTTTACTCCCATTTTAAGCTTTTAAAAAGAGAAAAAGAATGTTTAATATTATATCATGTTTAATATTACATCAATACAAGAGAAGAAATAATATTTGATACAATTTAGCGCTATTTTATGACTAACCCTTTAAATTAACGTGAATAGAAGAAAATTATCTTAAATTGATGTGATGAGTACCAGACACCCATACTAAACCTTGGACTAATTGGGCGGTAAGTTAATCCATTTAAAATCAGGAACAGGAAAATAACATCAATTATTATAACTTCCTCTTGATGACTTGCTAAGGTTATGAAATTAGTATAAAAGAAAAAACTCATTATTCAAAAACTGTGTAATTATCTGTGTGGAGAACATTAAGAATATGCAAATAAACCATAGGGATTAATCAGATAGGTAAGCAAACTTATATCTATTTCCTTTTATGAACATTTAATATAAACAGGTAGTTGCGTTTCTACACATTGACACAATACAGTAACTGATTTTAAAAACTAACTTTACACATCTGTCCAAAACCATTTCTGAGGAAAAACAACATAAAGAACAAACTCAATATCCTGAGTACTTTACAGAGACAGAATAATTAATTTGAAATCCGAATCAGTTTGTGAGTGTGTCCTTGTATGTAACTGGCAAGTTGACCTTAAATGTTGCAAAGTAACATCAGTGTTACTGTACATCATTGTAGAGAGGCAGTTATTAACTAATAATCTTGGCAAACTAGTTAATCTTATCAGAGAAAAAAAATGCACCTGCACCTAACACTGTCACGGAAGAATGATCAGTTCCCTATTTTCTGAAGTTTTGAATGACAACAGGAAACAAAAATCAGAAAGAGCTCATGAAGTATTTAAAGGACATGACCCCACATCACACAGACTAAGAGTTGCATCCCTGGAATGCGAATCTGGTGTGAATGCTGTCATTGAGACCCTGTCCTCATACACTTGCGTACTGGGATGCAAGGATGCTTACACGCAGATATCAGAACCGTCAGACTTATCTCACAGACCAATGTCATTCCAGCCGAGGTTCGAGAAAACTTAAATATCTATTACACTGAAGGTAGCAACATGATGTTTGTTGACACAAACATTTTTGCCACATAAAAAACTTTTCAAAGCACTAAATAAATCATAAAGATAATACAAAAGTAAAGAGAGATATTGATTTACATTTCTCAGAAAGAGAAAATTTTAATAATATTGAAAGTTGTTCTATAAATACCTAAGAAATATGTGTATTAAATCCCAATAAATTCCATCTTCTGCCAAATAAGCTAATTAGAGAACAAGTAGTATACAATTGAAACTGTAGGTTTGTCATTTCCAGATAATGTTTGGTGATTGCAATGCTCCAGGATCCTCCAACTAACAATGCTTTGTGGAAAATGCTTTTGTATTGTTTATGATGAGTTTTGCAAAGTACATCTATTTAAGTGGATATTACATTGTACTCATTAAGGAATAATGCCAAAGAAAAGTCTGTACATATTCATCAGAGATGTAATCCTTTTTCCTACACATCTTCAAACTCCAGTTGGTTAATTCACTTACCTGAGAGCTCAGAAAGGCATCTGTATGTGGTACTGGTGGGGAATCAGAGCAACTGAAGACATTACATTTTTTCTCTGGGGATTGTAAATTAGTCCAAAATACTTTGTGACATATTTTGTCCCAGGATTTACTGAATCTGAGCCTTCTCCTATTGCTCAGTTCAATGATACACGGAATTTCACTTGAAAAAGAGATATGAAAAGTGTGGTATGAGGCAAAATGAAGTAGATTATTCATAGCAATATTTCCCTTAACTAAAAAACTTCAAGAAGCCAAGATGTCAATCTCTAAAACACATACAATCAATCAAAAGACATTCATACCCCATTGTTGCATGCACAAAAGAAATAAAACTAACAATCACTGATTAATAAGGTATATTCTAAAGCAGGAAGCTTTTTATGGTGCAATAAATGTAGATATTATTGCACTCCATTATGCTATGGCTTGGGAAATGCAGAAGTAAGTTTTGAACTCTCAAAGATTTTCAAAATCATGATAATTGTTAATGATCATTGTGGTGTTTTCCAGCTGTGAAAATCCATCTCTCTGAAGATTTTCATTTGTACTTCATGAATATATTAGGTTTATGTCAATCACTATTTTAAATGCATGTACTCCAAAAAATGAAATACTAAGAATTGATGAGAATGTGACCAGAAATATACAGGGAATCATTTAATGCTCATAGATTTTTTATTGCGGTACTCAATGAGGATTTGTAAACTGTGGGTTCCTATTGGAAGACAAGTGAGAGCACTATACCTGTTAGGATATAATACACACTCATTACATATGAATGGGAATTACCCAGTGTAGAAGAGCTGACTAATGATGCAGTGTATAGAATCACCAATAACAGTTGGTCAATGTCTTCGTTTTTCCTGCATCAGTTGACCTTGAACAATGTATCATATGACTTGATCGTATCATTCACCTGCTTAAAGCTCTCATAATGACTCCTCACTAGTTTTATGATGCACCTAGATTTTAGACAATGGCATATTTTGCAGATTTACGTGGTATACCAAATAGTGATGGTCTTAGTCTGATGGATTCCACAATATTACAGAAAGATACACAAAGCTCAACTAAGTAAATCAGCTGAAGGAGTGACAGGGGGTGAAAATGTTTAAGGAAATGTGTTTCAGGCCTGGTGTGGTAGCCTAGTGGCTAAAGTCCTTGCCTTGAACACGCAGGGATCCTATGTAGGGGCAGGTACTAATCTTGGCAGCTCTGCTTCCCATCCAGCTCCCTGCTTGTGGCCTGGGAAAGCAGTCGAGGATGGACCAAAGCCTTGGAATCCTGCACCCGCATGGGAGACCCAGAAGAAACTCTTGGCTCCTGGCTTCAGATCAGTGCAGTTCCGGTAGTTGCAGTCATTTGGGGAGTGAATCAGTGGATGGAAGATTTACCTCTCTGTCTCTTCTCCTCTCTGTATACCTGATTCCCAATAACCAAAAATAATTCTTTTTAAAACTTGTGTCATTGGCAATCAATCAACCAAATGATGAAAGTAGCTGAGATGCATTAAATCCTTTCAAAACACAACAGAATTAATGAAACCAAAGAACATGTGGGCAGTTATATATATATATATATTATCTATAGATAATATATATAAACATATATATAAATATATTTTATCTATACATAATATATATAAACATATTCACAAGAAAATAACTTATAAAAGCAAAAGAGAAAATTCATTTACAAATGTTAATGTCAGCTTTATAGTCTCCATGAAATGTTTTCCTTTTTTTTTTCCTACATGGAGACACTTGAACCATCCCAGTATTAGGACCACCACTGCTCACTGGAGTGGGATGGGTGGGGCCATGTTTACTGGCTTAGTGTTTGCAGTCTCCCTTTAAAAATACAAACAGAAATTTAATCCTGCAATACTGTTCATTGCATTTTAATCTTTAACTCTATTGCAACAAATGTGATTTAAATATCCAGACTTATGAAAGTCACCATTTCCCCACAAGTTCTTTTGTTTGATATTGTTGTGCTGTTTTCCCTCATGTAATTTATTGGATAATTAACTAAATCTACTTGCACCATAGCTTTCTTTCAATATTTTCTGTAAATCAACTAACACAATTAGAATTTTATTGGGCCAATTAGGCTAATGCATCATTCTTCCTTTAGAGCACACGCAAATTTGGAAGTCATACAGGCAAAAACACCAAAAGTGCATGCTTTAAAAATATATATATATATTTATATATATATAGCCAGATCTAGTGCAGCAGCCTAGTTGTTCAAGCCCTCTCCTAGCATGCACTGGCAACCCGTACAGGTGCTGTTTTGTATCCTGGCTCCCCTATTTTCCCCCAGCTTCCTCCTTGTAGCATGGGAAAGCAGCATAGAATGGCCCAAAGCCTTGGGACCCTGCAACCCATGGTGGAGAACAAGAAGAAGCTCCGGGCTCCTGGCTTCAGATCAGCTAAGCTCCTTTCATTGTGGCCACTTGGGAAGTGAATCAGAGGATAGAAATCCATTCTCTCTGTCTCTCTCTCTCTGCAGATCTGATTTTCCAATAAAAACAATTCATTGAAAAATGTTTTGCCATCACATCAATAATTTTGTCATCTTGATGAATTATTATAAGTAGAGTAATGTTTCTGATGCACAAGAGGCAGCATGCCCAATGTGAAATTTGTACTGGCAACACACCTTTTTCTTCATTTGTCACATATAAATATTAATATGCTAGTACTAATTATTTAGCTACTAATAACCATGTTCATATTGGCTTAATAGTATCTGTAAAGTGCCATAGATTCTATATTAGTCCATCTAATTCAGATTCATGAAGGTATCAGCCTTTATTTCATAAATTTGTAACTTTGCATATTTCTTTGTTTTATTTTGTTTTTCTCTTGAGCCCTAATCAGCATTCAGTAATAGGCAATAGTATTACTGCATATTGAGGTCCCTAGTAACATCATCATTCAAGAAAATCTTTGAAAAAACCTTATTTATTTATTTTTTTGTATCTCATCTTCTCTTTTCACATTACTTTGTAATTTATTGTGTCATAAATACCTCTCCTATATCTATCATTATACATTCATCATTTTATGTTTTTAATGCAGAATGATTAGTTTATTTAGAGGAAATATTTACTGCATTCCCATCCAATCAACAAGAAACTGAATGAAGGGACTTCATTGTTTGTTAGCCAGTCAGATGCCGTATTAATATTACTAAAATATCAAAGAACCCAAATTCTTAGTATTTATTTTGAAATTTAGTATTGACATTTGTTTTTGATATTTTGCTATTGGGAGAGAGAGATAATGAAACAAGGACAAAATTAAACAAAAACCCATTGGTTCCTTCAAATATCTAAGCCAGATGAATGACTGGAAATAGGTAACATGTAAGAGGCCAGCAAATAATACATGGATGTTTTATTTTTTGATAGAAAAAAGGTGTATGTAAAAGTCAAATGAGAAGCACCTTTAAATAGCGGAAAATTATATTTTTATATAGATAGTGTAGGGAATATGGCGATAAAGGAGACTTAAATATATGAGAATTAGGAAATTCAGAGCCATGGAGGTTGAAAGGCAGTTTCCTAAAAAGTAATAAGTATCAACCATGAACATGTCAGAAAGAGTAAGCAAACAAATTTTGATAAAATTTTGGATTTGGCTACGAAGTAATATCCTCAGACATGTAAGCAGGTATGCATGGGAGAGGCACTGCTGTCCCTGGCAAAAGAAATTGAATTAAAAAAAATGAAACAATGCTTGGAGTTCATAACATCTCCGCATTTGAGTCTTCCCCTGTACTTAACCTTTGTGATTCATGTTATTTCTTTGATCTTGTGTATGTTCGCATTTCTATTTGGTATCATTATCATTCTCTCTGAGGAAGTTACAATTATAATTAACAGAATGACATTTTGCTAGTAGTACTTATCTGAAAAATATGTATCTGCTTTTTGTGAAAATATGTTTTGTATCTGGCATTGTGGCACAATGAATTAAGCTACTACCCTTTAGAATAGTATTACAAATGAATATTGGTTTGAGTCTGTGTTGGTCTGCTTCCAACCCTGCTCCCTGTTACTCTGTGTGGCAAAGCAGAGGGAGTGAAACACGGAAATCCTGACTCTGAGGTGGGAGAGCTGGCTTGGGTTCCAAGCTCCTGGCTTTGATCCTGCCCAGTCGTAATTGATGTGATCATTTGGAGAGAAAACCAGCTGATGTCTCTATCTCTCTCTGTAGATCTGCCTTTCACATATATATGTGTGTGTGTATATATATATTTAAATATAGACATTTTTCTTGTGTCCTCTACCGGAAATACATCTTACAAGAATACTGTCATTTTATTCTTTGTTTCTCTTTACATAATTTGTTTTCATAGTTTGTTGTTATTAAGACTTTATCTAATTATTTCTTTCCAGCAATTTGTGATATGCCTTGATGTGACTTTCTTTATGTTTATGCTATTTGGAGCTTATTTGGTTTCTGAAATCCTGGGTCTATAGATTTCACTAAATTAGGACATTTTCATAGTACCTTTTCTGGTAACCCAGCCCTCCTCCTTTTTAAAGATGATTATTTTTAATTTTTGATGATTTTTAAAGACCTGATCATGGTACAAAAGACCAAGGGCTACAGGAAGCTGGGTGAGATGATTTTCTCCACATTCTCCCCTTTTTTTCTTCTTGCAACTGTAGGAATTAGGGAGACAAAGGGAGAAGTCGCACACAGCCCCCAACCATCCCAGTGTCACCGGTGTGCGGCATGCTCTGAGGGTCCTGCTCAAGACGTTTTGATAGTTCAACAATTTTGAATTGCTGCTGATTTTGCCACTCCAAGCATGATGAAATCTCTCCAAAATCCACTGATTGACATAGTCCATCTTAGAGTCTTCATTTGTCCAGATATTTACTGCCAAAACTTGTCTGGGGTAATTGATTAGTTTGTTCTGTCCTCTGGCCTCTGTTACAGTATCAGGTGTTCTTTGCAGGCTCCAAACCGCTGCCATATCCTCCATGTGCAACTGGATATGGTGTCCACTACTCCATCTAAGCCACTGAGAAGTTTGAGTTCTGACACATTCACTCCTTGGTCAGATCAGAGAACCTGCAATTCTCTCCATGGTTGTGGTTCTGTGTCCAGTGATTCAGTAGGAGAGATTCCCAAAGATAGATTATCTTAGGTGATCCTAAACCTGATTCTTGTGTGTGCTTGCCAATACAGGGTCTGCCACAGTGCATTGCCCAAATCAGCCTATGCGGATGCTGGTGGTTGCAATTGCTGGATCCTTTCTGTCTTCAGTCCTGTCTTCTACACAAACCAATGGGTGTTGCAGCCCAGCCCAAACCTGCCCAGAGCACACACTCATCCCTCAGGTAAACCAGTAGGAGCTGCAGCCTATAAGTGTGACCCCAAAAAGCTCACACCAGGCCCACCCTCTGCTTTGCTTGCCAGTATGTACAGCAGACTGGTCCAGTCTGTCCCACATCCCATACAGCTTGCGTACATATCAGTGGGCATTGAAGCCTAGCTCACACAACCAGTCCCATTATGCAGTTCACACTGGTGCCAATGGGTGCCACTCTATCTAGCCATGCCTGCCTCTAGTCTGATTCTCATGCTCACCAATCAAAGTGGCAACCCAAGAGGGAGCAGTTCACTGTTTCCCTAATGGTCCCACTGCCACTCCCAGATCTTACACTTTCCAGGTGGTTTTGCAGTATAGCTTGAAATAATTCCACGAACCAACCCTCCACCATACCATGCCAGCATCTGCCAGCTGATGCTGTGGCAAAGCTCAAGAAACCCACAGCCATTCTGACTTAAGCATGCAGCAGTAAGAACAGTCAGCTCAGCAGCTCTTTTACCTGATCCAGTTCACAGGAGGCTAACAGGTGTTGTAGCCCTGCCCAGCCTGGCCTGCCCTCAATCCAGCTCTCATGCTGACCATTTGGAGTTGTGGTCCAGCAGAAGAGCCCCTTGTAGACCCCTACAGGTTCACCCCCCCCCCCCCGAGTCTCGTGTTCGCTAGTTGGGCACTATGTCCCAGTCTGGTATGTTCTGCTTCAGCTTTGCATTTGCCAGTGACTGCCATAGCCTGGCTGGGGCCGCCCTAGCCCCGCCCCAGCCCCACCCCAATCTCAGCCCTCATTCTTAGCGATGCTTGTCTGGTTTTTGTTGTGTGTAAGTATGTCAGTTTTTGCATTAAATCATATGATATGCTATCATGGGTTACTTGGAAGCCTATTTTATTTATTTAAAAAACATGTTTGTGCGTATACCTTTAGAAAGAAAAGTTATTTTAGTTATATGCTTTGCTTTACTTTTATGTTTTGTTTCCATGTTGTGTAACCCACTTTATAATGTTTTGGAATATATTTCTCAGACACTATTATTTTTCATCTCCAGAATTTTCATTTGAAGCATGTTATCATATCCACTCCTGAATATATTAGTTCTATATTTTTAGAATTGCTATTTTAATGTCCTTTATTTAAGTTCGTAGTTTTTGTTATTCTCTGTAGTTCTTCAAATGTGTGATATATTTCCAAATTTTGAAACATACGTAGTTTCTTCTTTAAATATAAAATAGTATTTGGTTAGATTTTGACTTACATATAAAAGTGCTGAATTCTGTTTTATTCAATATATGATTAGTTTTTCCGGAAGGCAATTAAATTTCTTATGCATTCGTTTTAGTTCTGTTATATAATGCAAGTCCAGAGCAGTCCTCATTCTAGGATTATTTTAGCTTTTTTCTTAAGGTGAGGTCTTCTGAGGTCTCTAGTGAGTTCTGTACGCATTCGGCATGAAATACTCAATTTACTTGAAAGAAATTGAAGGTTTACTCCAGCGCTGTATGAACTTTCAAAGTTGAGAGTTGTCTTCGTCTAATCTTTTGGGTTTTCACTTAACATTTATATGGCCTAAAGTTTCCTTAAAACCTCAGAAAGATACCAGCAGCAGTTTCATGAATTCTTTCTGTATAGAAGTTCCTTTGCTATCTAATCTTCCCAGGAATTTTCTCTCCACTTTGACATGCCAAATGTTTGACATCTGTTTCATCCACAAAGCAATACTTCTGCACTCTGGGAAACTATTCCAGAGCTAATACTTGGGATTTTAGTCGGTGCCAAAAATCAAAGGAAATAGAATTATTATTTCATTTCTTCTCCTTTTCTAAGATATTCTGGATGCTCTTCAATATTATTTTTGTCATAATTTGTTTATTTATAACATTGGAGAAATTATAGGTATTTTCCTTGCCCCAGGCCAAAAGAAAACAGCAGCTTCGAGAATGCAAATGTGAAGTAGATAGGAATCAATAATAATAATAATAATAATAATTTTCTTTAAAAATGTTATTCATTTGAAAGGCAGAAAGACTAAAATTTTAATTTCCTCATTTGTTGCCAAAATAGATGCAAGGCCCAAAGTTGGGCCAAAATGAAGCCAGGGTACAGAACTGCAATATAATTTCACTTTTTAAAAAAGATGTATTTATTTTTAGTGTAAAGGCAGATTTACAGAAAGAAGGGGACACAGAGAGAAAGATCTTCCTTCTCTTGGCTCACTCCCCAAGTTGCTGAAATGTCCTGAGCTGAGCTGGTCTGAAGCCAGAGGCCAGGAGCCTCTACCGGGTCTCCCACGTGGTTGGGTGGCTGTCTGCCACTGCTTTCCCAGACCACAAGCAGGATAGCAGGACTGGAAGTGGAGCAGCTGGGGAACCAAAAGGCACACATTGGGGATCCCAGTGCATTCAATGCAAGGATTTAGCCACTAGGCTACTGCTACATGTCCCATTTCATGTTTGTAACGTAACAGATTGTTTCTATGAATGTCAGAGAACTTTGGAAGTCACTCAAGGTATATTTATTTGTTTAATGCTGACCGATTTTGTTTTAGAAACGGGAGAGAAGAGCTGGAGTTCTGATACAGCAGGTAAATCCACGGTTTCCTGTTCCACATGTCTGAAAGCTCCTGGCTGCTCCACTCGAATCCTGTGTTGTGCTGATTGGAGAAAACAGCCTAGGATTGCTCAAGTGTTTGCATCCCTGCTGAGCACATCAAGGGCCTGGGAAGAAGCTCGAGGCTCCTCAATGACACCTGGCTCGGTCCTCCCTGTTGTGGACACGTAGGGGTCAACCAGGGGCCAAATCTCCACCTCTGCATCTCCAATTCTGAACTCTTTGAAGTAAGTACCCACTTTTTCTTTTAAAGAAGAAAACTCAAAAGTCGGAAGACAGATCTCTCATCCATTTATTGTTCCCTAAAGGTCTGTACTGGTGAGGGATGGCACAGGGAAAGCCGACGAGCTGGGTTTCAAGCTGAGTCCCCCACATGAGTGGGATGGACTCAGGTACTTGTGTCATCACTGTCTACCTTCATGAGGTACACATTAGCACAAAGCTGGAGTGGGGAACAAGATTGGCATTGGGAACTGAGTCCAGATTCTCCAACATGTGACAGCTATCCCAAGCTTTGTCTGGACTGTTTTGGCAAACGTTCATGTTTTCAACGTCTAAATTTCCTTACAGAAATAAAACCGGGGAGATAGAGAGAGCTCCTATCTCCTAACACACTACTCAGTCCGCTTAATGGAATGGACTGGCTTGGGGCTGAAGCCAGAATCTGGTAATTCAGTTAAAGTGTCCTACATGGATCTAGGCATCCTAATTACTTGAGCCTTTACCACTGCTCTCCGCTCACACCCCTCACTCCCATGGTCTGCAAGAACAGGCTGCTCTAAGCAGGACCAAAGCCTGGTATGGAATGCAGAGACAATACCTAAAGCAGAATGGCTGATCTCACTATTTCCCCCAAGAACCAGGTTTTAACGCTTCAGAAAGTCCATCTCCAAATGTCTCTGTCATCATCTGAACACTGTTCTGGGGCAGCTGTCCTCACACTTGGAGGAAAAGGATGGATACATGGAGATATGAGAAGAATTTTAAAAAGCAGATTTTGTGAAATCTCCCCCTGTTTGTTACAGTTTGTTCTTACTTGCCCATCCTAGTATACTTGTATGTGGCTGTACCCTTCTCACCAGCTGTGTGGAGGGGCATAGCAGTTTTTTTCACAGAGTGCGTCTCCTTGAAACTTTTCATGTTTAAGGAAAACACATTATTTTTATATTCTCCCACATTGTTTATATGAGGATCTCATCTCTGTAAAGACCTTGACAGCCTTGTTGATATTACCTATAGAGAAGGAGTAATTGTGCATCCCAGCCAACCAGGAACTAATCAAGCTAATTCATGAGTTTTCCTCTGAAAAATAAAGATGGTAGGGACACAACACTGTAGCCAAGTAGCTAAAGTCCTTGCCTTGCATGTGCCAGGATTCCATGTGCGTGCCAGTTCTGGCCCTGGTCGCCCAGGCTTCCCATCTAGCTCCCTGATTGTGGCCTGGGAAAGCAGCTGAGGACAACCCAAAGCCTTCAGACCCTGTACTCACGTGGGAGATGCGGAAGAGGCTCCTGGCTTAAGATCAGCTCAGTTCTGGCCATTGTGGCCACTTGGAGAGTGAATTAACCGATGGAAGTTCTTCTTCTCTGTCTCTCCTCCTCTCTGTATATCTGACTTTCAATTAAAATATAAAATAAGATAAATACTTAAAAAAATATGGCAAAATCAGCAATCTTTCAGCATCAGGGGAAAATTTATTTCCATTATTTTGTAAGAAGCAAACTAGTGTCTCACCTTTTCCCATTTTTAGTAACTGGTACTCAGTTTTTGAAACAATCATGACACAAAATAATTAAAACTGAAACAAATTTGGTTAAAAGTATATTGCTTTATGTTAACAAGATTTATAGCTCTGACCTTGAAATTATGAAATAAATCCTGGCATCCGATGAAGAATAGGTCATGTAATAAGCACAAGTTTCATCTCAGTTGCCAAAGCAGTGGCAGCCAGCAAACACACTCCATCACTCGTGACAAGCTTCACATCATAGAGCGAAATCTTGCTTTTATTCCATTAATACGTCAAATTTTATTTACCTAAAGAATTCACAAGTTCCACACATGTACATATTAGCAGGAAATACAAAGATACATTTGAGATATCTTCTAGTAGTTTGGTATAGATTGTCAAACTCATAAATGTGTTTGTATATTCAGAGTTGGTTAAAATGTTGCTGTTTTGGTTTAATGAATAATAAGATTCCTCTCAAAATTTCAGTTGATTTAAAAACATTGATAAACAAGCTTTAATTTGATGATCCTTTGGAAAATGAACACAAGGTATTGTTTTTTTTTTTTTTAGATTCATTGAACAAATGCACCTTATATATAAAATGGAGATTTTAATGTTCTAAAACTGTTTATGTAAATTGACTAAATGCAAATGAACAAATCAAGTTGATGGCTTCTACCATATAATTTCATGTACCAATTTTCCAAATAAAGATTTTCAATTTAAAAAAAATCTTCATGTACATGAATTAGTCCTACTTTTTCCTGCAAGTAAGCAATTAGCATATACTTCAATTTCCATTCCATGCTATTAGTCTCATATGTTCTAATGGTATGGAAATTATTTTCTATTGGTAATTCATGACTAAATTAGACACTACTAAATTTACTTGATTGGATATCTATGTTGAGATCCCGTTAATCTTTTCCCTTACTCATTATCTGTAAGGTTGCTGTGAATTGTGATTGGGAAGGCATAGAAGTTTCAAAATATCAATTTTCTAAATAGTATTCAAATGCAATGTTCATTTTCTTTTTAAAGTTTAAGAGAAATAATATTAATTCAAAATATTTCCAAGTAAATTATATATATATAAACATATATATGCATATATATATATATGCAGCAAACTTAATGGATATATTAACATTCCAGACCAGAATTAATACTGTGAGGAATAAATAACAATTTTCTCAGTATCGGATTCCAGATCTTTCTGAAAGCAGAAATTTGTCTTTAGTATCTGCCTGTTTGATTTTGCCTGGAACTCAGACAGTTAAAAACATGACCCTATTCCAATCGGTTATCTATCTCTATCATCATTGCACGGCTCCATTTGAAGAAATGCTCCCTGGCTGGACATCATCAAGGAGTGCACTGAAGGGAGTATTAATGAGACCAATGGAAACTAGGTGGTTATTTCTCCAGAGGGTGAAGTGTTACAAACTAGTGACCATGAAGAAGTTAAAGAAAAAGATAAATGAAACTGTTTCCTTTCTGGCTGAGAGAATGCCTTATTGGGAACAATTCTTTCAGAGAAGCCAGGGTTCTGCTTTGATAAATACTGTCTCGGAAGAACATACTTTGATCTCTGACTTACAGCAAGGGTAAGACATCACAATACACTTAATGAGCTTCAGTCTGCCCTTCAGGTGAAGATGGGCTCAGAGAATTAAGAATTTTGAAGCCATATATTTTGATATCACCTTACTAACATTCATTCCTGCCTTATAGTTCACAGATGAAGTGCTTGAGATAGAAGCAACATAACTTTCTCCAGTAGCAGCTAAATTTAGGCCCAGGGGCAAGACTAGAATTTATTTCCTCCAACCTCTACTCTGAAGCACTCACTCACCTACTTTTTGTTCATGCATTTCCTGTATCATCCTTAACTCTCCTGTTATGTCTGCAGGGATTACACCCCTTCGGCAGACTGACTTAACATGAAGAGTTTCAGAATTTAGATTTGCATGTATTATGTATTATGATTTTTTAAATGTATGTTTATTGATTGAAAATTCAAAGAAGGCACGAGAGAGAAGGTTTCTGTCTAATGGTTTATTTCCCAGATACCCACAAATTGCTATAGATGGGCCTAGCCTAAGCTGGGAGCTGGGCACGCAGTCTAGGTCTCCTCACATGGAGAGAATGGACCCAATTACTGTACTTGAATCACTACATTCAACGATCTGCATTAACAGGAACCAGGAGGAACCTGCACAGTAGCTCATCTGGCTGATCCTCCACCTACAAGTACCAGCATCCCATAATGGTGCCGATTCTTGTCCAGGCTGCTTGACTTCCCATGAAATTAATAATTTGGAAATTTGATAAAATTGATCAAACTTTGAAATGCAACTAGATAAATCTGTGCTAACAACTCCAAATGATTTTTTTCTCTAAAATCTTAATTATTTTTTAAAAACATTTATTTTATTTTTATTGTAAAGTCAGGTATACAGCTAGGAGGAGAGACAGAGAGGAAGTTCTTCCATCCAATGTGGCCACAATGGCCAGATTTGAGCCAGGAGTCCGGCTCCTCTTCTGGGTCTCCCTCATGGGTGCAAGGTCTAGGAAGTCCTTGATTGGTTTCCCAGGTCTCAAGCAGGGAGCCGATGGAAAGTGGGGCTGCTGGGAGAGCAACAGTGCCCATGTGGGATCCTGGCATGTACAAGATGAGGATTTAAGCCACTAGGTTACTGTGCCAAGCTCTAAATATTTAATTCATTTTTAATATTATGAAGTGTGGTCCTTATTTTTTCTTAGAGTTTAGGTAATGTCTTCATCTTCACTGTGAGAAAATGTATAAAATGATTTAAATTGATGAGACACAATAATATTTAAGCCAGTCTGTGCTTAACAATTCAAGTTCTCCTGTTTTTGCATTGATGATAAAATCTAAGTGTTGGAGAACACAAACTGATGCATTTACTTGCGAACAACTCCATTTGTACAGAATAATGAATCAGTTGGGAAAAATGGAAAAAGTTCAGTACATTTTTCATTTATGAACAAATGGTCCTTAGAACTTATTAACTGCTCATTCTGTGAAATGTAATTATTTAAGCTGCTGTGAACCATCTAGTTTTCAAAATACTTTATTACAATTAATTTATGAAACAATAACATTGATTAAATTTCTCTAGAAATTATGCGTAAATTATTTTCTATAAGCATAAAAACATAAAAATGCAAGATAACAAAACTATTTTGGGATTGGATATATATGTTCAATCATTGTTTGTACTTTTGTGAAAGGTTAAGATCTGGAAAATGATAATACACTTAAAATATTTAATGTTCTGAATGTTAATGCATCATGAGTACTGGAAAGGGCCTGTGAATACCGTGATGTATATCTATACAATTTGAAAATAAAATAGTTTAACTTTCCAATAATAATCTTTGCACAAAATATATTATGATAAGACAAAGTCAAAGAAAATGTTAATATTTACTGAAGAAAACTGACAGGGATGGAGGCTTTATTTTTGCATCATATTTTTTTTATTCACGTCAATTGCTTTGTATGAATTACTTAAATTACTTATGTTGTCAGGCACTTGATGATACATACTTGGATTAAAAATCTTTAAATTAGCAACATAAAGCTATTCCTCAGTTCATTTGCTTAGCATAGAAGTGTAGGCTTATGGTTCTTTCATTGGTATATGTTTATTCTTTTTTTTAAATACCTGCATTGATTGTGTCTTAGCACCGTTTGACTTCAAACGACTGCATCTCTTGATCATAAGTCTTTTTAAGAAGTTAAAATATGTGCTTCATTTGACAAGGATTCATGCAAACAATAAATAGCAAAATCATGTAAAATAACACAAAATAATATTTGGATTGTTATTCATTGTGTATACATGGATATCTGTTTAACTTATCAACATGTTGTATACACAAGTATATTATAAAATGTATCATTGAGAATGTATAGCCATAATGAATATACTGCAGATTTTCAAAACATCAGCTAGTGGACAATTTAAAGGAAGTTTTTTCTAGTCTAATGACAATTGAAAAGGTCATAAGACAGCGGAAGTTTAAAGTCTACTGCGTGGGGACTAAGTAGAAAACAATCACCAATGGATGGTGAAGTGAGAATGTAAAAATATAATAAGTTAAAAAAATATAACTTTTTGAATAAAGTATTTATCTTATGCTGTTTCTGCTTATTATAAATGATAGTGGTGGGAGCTTAGGCGCTGTGAAAATGTCTGCAATAGATCACAGCATCAGGTGACCTCCAGTATTTCATCAATGCAATGTAATGTAAGAAATGTCCTTCTGCTTGAGACACACCAACGGAAAAGCTTAGCAACGCAGCTGACATGACTGTACGTTATGTGTCTACAAACAAAAATGAGATTTATAATTTATAATTGATTGAGATTAATTATAAATGTTGTGGTCTCCAAAATCCTGTTTTTGCATCTGCTCTGTGATAAGGTCACTTTTGTTCCCTTAAGTGACTGTGATATAATATGAAACAATTGATTCTAATTTCCCTGTGCAATCTGTGGTAGCACAAATGATACAATTTTCTGTTATGCTTATCTCCTGCATAGCTGTTTAAATTCAGCTCCTGTATTTACTTGGGCCTAATTTGTTATTTTTTGGGGAGAGGGGAGAGGTGTTAGTTTTGTGAGTGCTGTTAAAGATATTTTTAAGGTCATGGAGATAGATGGCTCTATTTCCTTGCATAATTTGCTATAAATTTAATATTTAAATCCACATTCAATGTTTCTGTATGGTTTTGTATAGGTGTCTTATTTTCAAATCCTTTATAGCACACAAATTATCTATTGCTAATTCGTGGTTGCTGATGGAAGACTACCCATCTCTGGCTCAGAGACAACGGAAGTGTGTTATATTCACAGAAAAGCAGTAGATGCAACACCAGCATTTGATCCAGTTCCCCATGCAACGTTTTACAGAGTGATAGGCAGACAGTTCAGCTAAATTTATACTAACAGAAGAGTGCATTTTCAGGAGGCAAAGTTGCTGGCCCCAACTTTTTAATAATGCGCAATATACATGCCTCACTGCATTTCCTACTGCTGTCATCAAACCTGCTCTTTGCTCTGCAGGGGGGCACTTTCTCATCTCCAGCTTGCAGAAGTGTTAATGAAATAAGTATCTTTGAGTGAACAACTGGAAAGAAGGGCAACGGTGACTTTTCTTCTCAGAAGTAAGAGAGGTACAAAGAGTCATCTCTGATGGATTAGGGTACCTTACCCCCCCATATTCTCTTTAGCAATTTTTGTTAGCTGATTTCTGTGTGGAGACCATTCTCAGTGGAGTTAAGGGAAACCACACTGTAGTTTTTCCATTTTACTGACAGCTAGAGAAGCTCAGCACTTGTTCATTTGTCTATTAGCTCTCTTTCATCTTGAAAAACATCTGTTCATGTGTCCTTTGCTCATTTATTAACTGGGTTGCTTATTTTGCTGTTGCTGAGTTTCTAAAGTTCTTAGTACATGCTGGATATTAGTTCTCTATTTGTTGTGCAATATTTTCTGACAGCTGAACAGGAAGCATTCAATAAACTTCATTGCACCTCCATGCTAAAACAGAACAGAACAAAAATGTCTAGTTAAAGTAGGCATACAAAGAATATTCCTTCACAAAATCAAAGCAGCATGGAAAAAACCCAATGTGTGCATCATACTGAATGGGGAAAAGCTGGAGGCTTTTCCACTAGAATCTGAAACCAGACAAGGATGCTCAATGCCAATACTGGTATTCAAAAAGGAATAGAAGTCCTAACCAGAGATATTAGGCAAGAGAAATTAAGGAATAAGAAATTGGAACTGGAAAGACAAATTATCTCTTGTTGCAAATCTCATGATTTTACATATAGCAGAACCAAAATATTCATCAAAGAGACTATTAGAATCCATATGAAAATTTGGCCTCTTGACTCTGTGCACCCAGCAGTGGCTTCAGGTGACCATAGATTGAACCTTCCTGGAATCCTTTTGACCCCATGTGCCCAGTGAAGGAGACCCTGGATCAGCCTGCCTGGGGTCTTCTTGTATTTGCACTCAGTTGTGGAGGCAGTGGGTAATCCCAGCCATTTGTTGGCATGCTCTGAGGAACTGGGTTATGAGCTTACACAGGGGTCTGGAGTACAGCATAGGTGGTGGCAAGTAGGGACCTAAGGGTCCATAAAGAAATATATAATGAAGATAAGCTTGCTGAGAATGGTGATGCAATGCTTTAAGTATCTACTCCTCAATACAAAGAGGAGTCCCGATGAAACAGTTAAAAATACACCTTTACAATATGATACTGGATTTTCTATCTTTGCCTATACCTACAATGCTGTGCTGCATTTAAATCACAGAATTTTTAATGTGAAACTGCTGCTAAAGGATTATCTTACTGTGATAATGGGGGGGGAAATGTTGGGAGCGTGAATTTTGGAGGGAGGTAGGGAAGGATATAAGGGTATCCTTCTATCTACAAAGCTGTATCATGGAAAATAATAATAATTAAAATGCTAATAAAATACTATTGCTAGATATTCCTTTTTCTGAGGAGCTGTATGTTGGCATTTTGAAGAAAAAATAAACAATAATTATTATTTTTTTACATATGGTAGTCAATTTGATGGATTATATACATATGTGATGCTGTGTGGAAGTCTGCCCATTAATTATTAGCATATTCTCTTGAGTATAATTTTTTAAAGATTTATTTTATTCTTATTGGAGAAACAGAGAAGCAGATCTTCTGTCAGTTGATTCACTGCCCAAGTGGCTGCAATGTGCCAGAGCTGAGCCAATCCTAAAGCAAGAGCCCGGAGCCTCTTCCAAGTCTCCCAGATGGGTGTAGGGTCTCAAGGCTTTGGGTAGTCCTCAATTCCTTTCCCAAGACACAAGCAGGTTGGATAGGAAGTGGAGCTGCCGGGATTAGAACCAGTGCCTATATAGTATCCCGGAGTGTGCAAGGTTAGGACTTTAGCCACTAGGCTGCCATCCTGGGCCAAGAATATAATTTAAATCCATTTTTGAATCATATTTGCTGATTTCTCGATTTCCTTATTCAGTTTTTATGATTGAAACTTTGGTTTCTAATTTGTTTGCAATAACTCAATTGTCCTGTAAAGCGTTTCTATTTTCTGTAGTGTATTCTGTTTTCATTCTGTTTATAATTATTTATTAAATCATAAGCAGAGTGGGCATATCTATTCTCCTATATTACTTTTGATTTTTGCAGGTAACTGTTAGAATGGTCAATTCCTCAGCTAACCCTAATGTTGTCCCGATAAAACATTCTCTATTACAATTATTTGATCTATATATTATCTAATTATTTGGTCATTCATCCTTTCTTTCTCCATCACCATGTGACAATCATTTCAGTTTTATTAAGTTGCTATTATTTCCAGAGACTTAGCAATTTTCATTTAGGATATAGAAGGTGGCAGGACAAGTTGGAGGCAAATTTCCGGACACCCATGAACATTTTTCCCAGGTAGAATCAATTGTTCTAACACCTACAGAGATGAAGAGTGAGGAATGAACACATTGATTACCTAATGGGCTCTCAACTTTCCAGTAGTTCATTTATTCAAGCAGTTTCATACTTTAATTTTCTAGTATAAGACAATCTCTCTTGAAAACTATTTTGTTTATAAATGGACTGTATTGTTTCCATGGAGTATGTGTACTCAGCCACTAGTTATAAAAATGTGCTTGCAAGATTTTACTGCCAGAATTAAGCCAAGCTGAATCATGGATAATATAAATGGGAGTAAGATCAGCAAGGACAGAAGCAATCTTTATAATGAAATGAACGTAATAGCCCATGGGACATGAGATGGTCAGAAAAGAACTCAAGTTAGAGCTAATTCAGGATAACCAGTATAAGCTTTAAGGTCTGAGTAGATACTGTTTTCATTTACTGCTTACTTTCAGCTTTCTACTTTACTAGAAATAAAAGAAAAGTTGTGTGTGCATTTCGCTGTTTATCAAGTTGTTTAACTGAAAATTATATGAAATATATAGTAGCTCAAAATTTTCTTTCAGATAATATAAAAATTGTTTTTCCTTTTTATTAAAAAAAACAGACTTTAGGAAATATTTGACGAAAAGCACATTTTAAAAATAAATGCATATTTTGGCTTTGGATATTTTCATTTTTCTATTGGTTTAGGGATAATATTGTCCCAAAATGACTCATTAAAATGATCATGCCAAAATCAATTATAGTTTATGCACAGGTTCCTAGTATTTTTTATCATCATTTGGAAAGTATCACTTTAAAATAGTTATTAATTTAATTATTTGGCTTTCTAGTTTTTATTTTACAGTTGATGATTTGTAATGTCGTAACACATTCATAGGGGAAGGAGCAGTGGGTAAATGGATTGATCCTCTCTCTTGCCAGCATCCCAGACAAGCAGCTGTCTGTGTCCCGGTCCATCCTGATCTAGTCCCCTGCTAATTGCCCTCACTTCTTGTATGCTGATTTCCATCATACAGTTCTGCTATGAGAATACGTGTAAATACTGTTCACTATATATGTTTTGTATTTTTCATGAATGTTGCTTTATATCAGACAAAACATAGTTTTTCCTTTTTTGGATTGACTTATTTCACTGAAATTCAAATGGCTAATAGATATGTGAATAAGTTCTCAGGCTCCCTAACTTTAGGGGAAATACACGTAAAAAACTATATTGAGGTTCCACATAACTCCAGTGAAAATGTCCTATTTTTGGAAATCTATTAACAGCACCTGTGGCAGGGGGGGAGTGCAGCTACTATGGAATTCAATATGGAGAGTGCTCAGACCATTGAAAGCTGATCTGCATGTCAACCCTATATATAAGTACAATCTACAATAGCAAAAACATGGACATAACCCAGGAGCCCATTGAAAGAGGAATGGATAAAACATTTGTGGTGCATCTCTCCACGGAATACTACTGAGTCATTTAAGAGTGCAGTTCCACCATTTGCAAGAAAATGGTTCAAACTGGAGACCATTATCCTCAACAAAATCTATTTTAAAACATTGAAAATCTCATAGTTCAAACACCAATTCTATAAATGCTGTTTTTGGTACTTTCCTAAAGGTATAGTTTCTGCAAAAGTTAAACAGATTATAGTCATTTATCCACACCAATCCCTTTTTAATTATTGATACTTAAGCAAATCAAGAGGGTGAAGAGAGAAAAAAATTATAAGGATGAACTTTCAAGGGAAAATGCAAATTACAAAATTGTGGCCTAAACTACGCTTCAGTGTCGATTGAGCAGAATGGGATGAGGGATAGATTAGACAATTTGCTGTACATATGGGCAAGCATGGAAACCAGGACAGGTGGCGGGCCTGGCGGGGTGTTGCGTGTTGCTCCAACTAGGCTGCAGCTCCCACTGGCTTATGTGAGGGCCAATGTGTACTGGACAGAATCAGGCTAGATTGCAACACCCATTGTTTCGTGTGGAAGACAGGGATGAAAACAGAATTGATCTAGCAATTGTAACCACCAG
Organism: Ochotona curzoniae; assembly: GCF_017591425.1. NCBI lineage: Eukaryota > Metazoa > Chordata > Mammalia > Lagomorpha > Ochotonidae > Ochotona > Ochotona curzoniae. The sequence continues at coordinate 31,999,460 of NW_024466502.1, read as the reverse complement.
CTGATTGGGGTGACAGACTGTTGCCGGATTCTGTATTGGCATGAACACACAAGAATTAGGTCTAGGATCACTTTAAATGAAGTTTCTTTGGGCATTTCCCCAACTGAACTATTGGACTCAGAACCCCAACCATGAAGAGAAGTGCAGATTCCTTGGTCTGACCATTGAGTGCACATGTCAGAGCTGAGCTTCCTAAGAGGCTCAGATGGAGCACTGGACAGCATAATCAGGTGCACATGGAATATACGGCAGTCCATCAAAACCTGCAGAAGACACCTGGTACCACCAACAGAGGAAGGGGGATAGAACAAATCAACTACCCCAGTTGTGTGTTGGCAGTAAAAATCTGGGTAAACGAGATTCTAAGGTGGGCTATTTCAACCAGTGGATTCTGCAGTCATTTCAATGTTCTTGGAATGGTGAGCTTGGCAGCAATTCATAACTGTTGAGTTATCAAAACCATTTGAGCAGGACCCTCGAAGCATGCACAACAAGCTAGAACTCGGATGGGTGGCAAGGTGGGTAGGGCTTCTCTCTTTATCTCTTCTATTACCCCAACACAGAAAAAAAAAAAAGCAATAATGTGGAAACAATAGTGTTACCTACTTTCCTGTAGCCCTTGACTCTTTGTTCTCTAATTAACTATGTAAAGATTAGCAAAATAAAATAGTTATAGAAAGAAAGAAAGAAAGAAAGAAAGAAAGAAAGAAAGAAAGAAAGAAAGAAAGAAAGACACTAAAAACAAACAAACAAACAAATAAATAAATATAAATAAATTGGGGGCAGAGTGTAGTTGCCTAGTGACTAAAGGCCTCGCCTTGCATGCACCAGATCCCCTGTAGGCATTGGTTCTAATCCCAGTGGCCCCGCTTCCCTTCCAATTCTCTGCTGGTGTTCTGGGAAAGTAGTTGAGGACTGCCAAAACCCTTAGGGCACTACACCAGTGTGGAGGACCCAGAAGAGGTTCTTGACTCTTGGTTTTGCATTGGCATTGCTCTAGCCTTTGTGGTCACTTGGAGAATGAGTCAATGGACAAAAGATATTCTGTTTCTCCTCTTCTTTGTATATCTGTCTCCTCGATCCCCTCCAAAAACTGTAGCTGTGGATGCAAACCCTAATGCACATGGAGAAAATGGCAGCCCGATTGGTACCATCACAGAGGAAGGAGACCAGAGCAAATTTGCCAACTGCCCCTGCAAACAGTGACAGCAAAACTCTGGGTGAGTGGAAACTTGAGGTTGATTATGTCAGCCAATGGGCACCGGGATGACTGCCTCATGCTTGGATTGGATAAATTGACAGCAATTGCAGAACTACTTCATCAGAACCCTTAGAACATGCAGTATAGCAAACCCTGGGTTGATATCGAGTGGCGGTTCCCCATCCTTGAGTACTGGGACATTTGGGAGGCCAGGTGTGGCTTCCACCTCTATCCCCACCCCCTTTTCCTCAAAGACAAGAAGAAATGGAAAATTAGGAGACAATGATTTCACCTATTTCCCCCTGATCCTTCCCATCTTGATCAACCCTGGAATTATCATCAAATAAGAAAAGAAAAGAAAAGAAGAGAAAAGAAAAGAAAAGAAACGAAAAGAAAAGAAAAGGAAAGGAAAAGAAAGAAAGAAAAGAGAAGAAAGAAAAGAAAAGAAAAGAAAGAAAGAAAGAAAGAAAGAAAGAAAGAAAGAAAGAAAGAAAGAGAGAGAGAGAAAGAAAGAAAGAAAGAAAGAAAATTGCCACACAAATCTTGTCCTTCTGGGTAAGGTGGTCACCTGAATCACCACCGTCCACCGAGAATTTTCTGATGCAGTTTTGGTGTTCTGGCTTCTGTTTTAGTTGAAAAATGAGCTGTTGACAAATTGAGTATAGTTTGTAGATACAATTCAATATCATATTCTCGTCCTTCCTCCTACCTCTTCACTCATTCATGCCCTCTGTCCCTTGACCTCTGTTTCTTATTTTCTTAGCTTTTGTGATAATATATTTTAAATGTATGTTATAATAAAGGCCTATTTTTATATTAAATGTCTGACTCAGTGAATCACTTTTTCAAAGATATATTCATTGTTATTAGAAAGACAGAATTACAGGGAGGAGGAGACACAGAGAAAAAGACATGTCCGTTCACTCCCGAAATGATCACAATGGCCAGAACTGAAGCCATTTGAAGCCTGGAGACTTTCACGTCTTCCACATGGGTGCATGGTCCCAAATCATCCTCTGCTGCTCTTCCAGGCTTCAAGCAGGACGCTGGAATGAAAGTGGAACTTTTCTTTTTTGAAGAGTTACTTATACATAAAGAAGAGAGAATCATTTGGAATCATAGTTTTAAAAAAAGGAAGAAAAAATATATGTGATTAGCTATTTCCCAACTCTTTCAAACTTGTTAATTAGTTTTGACAGATTTTGGTCCAATTTTTTTATATGTGTGTATATGTCCTCATGCTATATAATATGTCATCTATTCTATATAAATTGGGGCAACATAATGATTCCTTTTCTAGGATGTCTGTTTTCTTATGTAATTTCTATGGGGAGAAAATCAACATATGGAAGGATTCTCTGTCTCTCCTTTTCTTTCTCTTACTCAAGTAAGACTAAGTCTAAACAGATAAAGAAGTGCTAATAAAGATAATAGCACTAAGCAAGATATTGAAATTCTTATAATTCTACTACTTCTGATCAAATGCATCAGGAATTCATTTACACTTGGATAATTTAAAATGACCTCTATAAATACAACACAAATGTCTTACCACCTGTGTGAAATTGACTTGTGTCATGATATTCTGAAAAACTAAATCTGGAAAGACAAAACACAGTTCTTAGTGTTGAAGCATATTCTGTGCAGTTATTGAAATTAATATAAATATGTTTTTGTTTATTGAACTGAGAATAATGGAGTTTCACTAAAGGATCTAATTTGTTTAGATACATCCATTCTCTAGTTATCTAATTATTCTGGCAAAATTACAGAGGAAGTTAAATCTATTAAATTAAGATAGTCATTGAAGTAATTAAGATTGGTGAAGCATAGTATTAATACTTTACAGGGATGGTACTTTTATAAAATGTACCTGTTGCCATATGTTCAGGCTTGTGCCCTCTTTGATATTTGGTTATCTAAGAATTTGGAAAAAAATTCAATGCACGTGCATATGCATAAAGATGCATGCTATTGTCAAGATGTATTTAGAAGATAATGAGATAAGTGGCTTGCCCCTAATTCTGACTTATTCAAATAATACAGATTCATTTTTATATTTTTCAAAATAATTTAAGTACAGATTCCAGCATTTAAATTCTTTAAAACACAACCAAGAAAAATGTATTATTCAAGATTTGTTTATATAATCTTAACTTCATCCTTTTTAAAAATGTAGCTGGTTGATTGCTAGAAAGAGAAAATTTAAAAACAAATGTACTAATTTAAGAAGTGACTTAAAATATAAGGTTAAATAAATGAAGAACAATGTATTTGGAACTTGAGCTACTTAAAATTGAATTAATTTAATTTTATAGCATTTCTAGATCAAATTACTAACACAAAATACCTTTTAAATGCTAAAATATCTATTAAAAAGTTACAAATGTTCTGAAATATATCTCTAGGTCAATTGAGCTGTAATTTTATATTTTTATTAGTGAGTGATAGAGAATTTTCCCTGACTCCAAATAGAAGTCCGGGTTGTTTTTTTTTTTATTATTATTATTGAGATAAAGACTCAGATTTTAACTTTGATCCAGCACAGATGGCAAATATGGATTAAGTATCTCCAAAATTAGAGATAGCACTTACTTCTATTTCCTAAACATCTGTTCTATAATGAGCTTTCTTGTATTCTGAAAATGAATGGAAGTATTCTTTGTATATTAAACACAGGCACACATCTGAAATTATAAATCTTCCAATACAATTTTCTTGCTAAGTCAAATTTAAGCTACATTTAATCCACTTAAACTTCATAAATTTGCTGCCAATTTTTGCTTGCCAACACAAACACTTTCTGTTTCTGTCTTTAAGGTATTCCAAATGTTGTTTGCAATATGTTCCCTCTTCCACCCCCTTCTCCTTTTGTCTTCCTTTCTCCCCCTCTTTCCTCCTCCCTTCCATCCCCTTATCCTTCCCCTGTTCTTCTCTTCCCTGCTCTCCTCTTCCCCTTCTTTTCTCGTTCCTCTCCTCTCACCCCCACATTGCTCTCATTCTGCTGTAGTAAGAAAGGGACAATTACTGAAGACAAAGCATGCGTAAGATGAGAAATGTATCTGAAAATAAAATTGTTTAAGCTATAATGTTTGATAACTAAGAAGCAATGTGTTGAACATAAGTTTCCATATTTTTTAAATGAACAAAATGTATGCATTTATTTTTGGAAGGAAAAAATGTCATAGAACACAAGTACACGACCATGTATAGATATTTCAAAAAATTCTATGACACTGAAAGCCTTGGAATATTAAGCTTTTCTCATGTTACGGTATATTAGCTATTGATAATGAGTGTTATTAGTTATTTCTAACTTTTCATCTAAGTGTATGCCATAGAAACACTATGGGTCAGCATACTTGTTCATATATAGTGATCTCATTAAATGTTAGTGGAAGGAGGCTATTACTTCTGCCACCTGTTGGAGTCAAGAGAGACTTCATTTAAGTAAAAATCCGAGCTAAGGCTGGTAAATGAGAAGCAGTTCATCCCTTTTTCAGGTGAAGGGAAAGAAACCATGCAACCAGAATTAGATAAATAGACGCCAAGAGAGAGCTAACTATAAGAGGCTTTTTCAAGGCCATGCAACTTTTTACAACCTGGCTGTATCAAGAAGGTAAAGACAAATAGAAAATTGGGTTCAATCAAAGCTTAGATTATTATCAGCTAGAAAAGGTCTTGGTCTTAAATGATGTAAGTGAAATTATGTTTAGGTAGCACCAGCTCTCATTTTTTAACATGTCTTATTAAAATTCTCTTTCATTCAGTAGGGCTTTTGAGGAAGATTGTCTCATGCTAGAGTACTACAAAAATCACCCATTACTGATTTCTTTGGACAAAAATTAATACAAATTAACATTCACCATTACTTCATGTTAAATATAAAACATGCAGACAATATTATTTGAGTGACTAAAGACAATCGAATCTCTGTAAAAATGTTTATATTCACCATTCCATTCCCACACAGCCCTTTTAAACCTGTGACTTTGTTTGCTCAGGGGACTACGGACAGGCTAATGATGTCTAGCATGGTAGGCTCATCTGTCAGCTTTCTCTGTATTTCTCCGCAGGTCCTGCCAGACAAATACATTTTCACTTGTTATAAAAAATTAAGTATCAAAAAGTATAAAAACAACTCAAAGGGTCTGATAAGGCAGACAAAATCAAGGACAGTGAGAGTTAATGCTTCCATTTCTACCTAAACTTGCTTTATTTGATTTCACAGATTTTGTAAAATATACTAATTATCAAAGAACACAGAAGCCAAAGAAATATATTACCTTTTAAATAATTATAAAAAGAATTTATATTTGACATAATCATGATTATGAATACAGCAACATGGGTTTTGCTGTATTCCTTTCTGGTTGTCTAACGTTACATTATACTATTTTTGTATTTCAAACAATGGATATACAGCCTGGTGTTGTGACCTGTCAAGTGTTTTCCCACTGAGATGTAGTGTACCAATTAATGTAAATCAACTGCAGTCTGTACTCCTAGCCATAAATGTGATCACTTTTCTCCAGAGACTATGATTACATGGCAAAAGGAGATTTTTGAACAAATACATGGCAGTCTCAGGATGGGGCAAAAGGACATGAATTCTGCACTAACAAATCAGTTATGATTTAAGTCCTTGTAATTTATATTCCTGGAAATTTTGTGGTGGTTTTTTAACTGTTCATATTTCTGAATTTTTAATCAGCAAACTTTACATCATATACCATCTATTACGTGCATATTTACCTATGCATGTATCTAGATATAAATATAGATATCTTATACTCTTCCTTTTTTAAAAAAAATATTCCAAAACCTCACCAAAAATATGTTTCACAGAGTGGACATGCCGAGTTTTTCCTCACATATCACATTGCTTACTCAGTTGCCTCATGTTTCCATGAAATATACTTCAGGTTTAAACATTAATATTATGAGCTGTGTAAAATTATGTAGCATCATGTGTAGATCTATGTAGGTATTGTGGATCTTTGTAGGATTATGATCTCTTTCTGTGCATTTACATGTCTTTACTGTACAACTGTATGTGATGTTTAAGTCTTCCTTAGTAATTATGCCAAAACTAGCAATTTCCACCTTCATGAAACTTTCTCAAATTCCCAAAGCTTGGCTTCATTTCAGAACTCTATGCACACATAGTCCCTATATTTCTTTCTTTATTTAAAAAGCTTATTTTTCATGTCATTTATATAGTTAGCAAGAATGCACGCCCATGAGGAACACTCAATATGGTGGGGTGAGAGTCGAGCTACGGGGGAGGATGAGTAAGTCAAATGTTTTCAGTTTAGCTTTTTTTCCTCTTTTCTCCAGTATTGTAGTGGTCCGGGGTCTGGGCCAGGGGGTACTGTTTACAGCTGCCAAATTGCATCCACATCCAGGGATGAAGATAATGCCTGCTTGATATCATCTTAGAAATCCCTGTGTGGAGAACAATAGTCTGAGGGTATTTTTTTTTTTTGTGGTTTTAATAGATATGAGACATTGTTCATTTGGCTGCTCCAAGGTTGAGAAAATCCTTCTAAGGTCCACTGGCTGACAGAGAACCTGGGACATCTACTTCATCTAGATATTTGCTGCCAAATCTTGGCCAGAAGAGTTGTTCAACATAGTCTTCTCTCCATCTTCTTACCTGACACTCAATGTCCTCTGTAAGCCTAAATGAGCTGGCCATCGCATTGCTTTCTATACCTGGGCATGCCGTCTGTTACATAGGCATCAGCAACAGCGGTGGTCCATCCCTGACATATGCATTCTAAGGTCGGACGACAAATTCTATGATTCTTTTGGTGGCCAAAGTTTGAGTCTGGTGGTCCAGTTAGGGAGTCTGTCTAGAAACTTCACCATGGGTGACCCGAGACTTCACTCTTGCATGAGTCATGAGATACAGCAGCAGTGACTCAGTAAGGGAAATCCCACAGCCACCTCACCTACTAGGTTCACACTTGTCCTAGGGTCTTGTGTGTGCTGGTGGGTACTGCAGCCCAGTTTCTATAGTATTTATAACATTATCCCAAAGGATCTGCTTGTTTTTATACGAAGAGCTACATAGGAGGATCTTCTTGGATCTGACAGTACAGCTTTCACCACACAGCTGCACTTAATGAATATTTGCAAAATTAGAACACAGCTTACTATAGATTCAGTGTTGTGCAGAGAAAAATCAGGCTACTCTGAATATAAATATGTGATAGGTAGACTTACATAGCATCCTAACAAGCAAATATCTTCATGTTATGGTCTTAAGATGAATTTAAGTTAAGAGTGTAAGAAAAAAATAAAATTCCAAGAAATAAATACGGGAAAAAAGAAATGGCAGATTTTACAGGCAAAATAAGTCTGGTAAAATGGTAACACAGGAAGTGAGAATCAATGGGTATCACATGAGGCTATAATCTTTCTAAAATAGGATTAAATGAGCCAGATTTGCACAATTGAACTTTGAAAAGTTAAGAAGGATTAAAAACATGTGTTGATAATACTGATTACTAACGCTTCAGTAATGCAAATATGAAAATGGCATGATGACCAATATTTTGAATACAATAAGGATACATTGTTCATATGGAGAATGTGTTAGTAATATGTGCAAATATGATCAAATATCATGTACAATTTTAGCAAATACAGCCCTATTTGTAAAATGTAATTTATTTATTCACCTTGTATGTGACCAAGTTAGCTTTATAGAGTCACACAATGTATTTCATAAAGAAGATATCAAATCTTATTATTTCATACAGTTTATTGTAAAGCAAAGTGAAATAGCTTGGTTCCTTGTGATTCTTGAATTGAACAAATGAATTTTATGGTCCAAACATTTCGACATAACCCTGTACGTTTTGCCTCCCTCTGCTCACAGGCTTCAGCATAGTAGAGGGTCTAAGTTCTACATACTGAAACCAGTTTGAGTTTGCAACATTTTTAGCAAAATTAACTCATACAGGACTCCCTTCTGCTGGAAGAAACTGTTTGTTTACTTTCAACTGCTGCTTCTGGAAAGTATCTTTGGATATTTGGGGGAAATATATATATATACAAACACACAGAGTTACTTCCATGTTTGCCATTTCTAAACAGAAAACATCTGTTTATTAGACTAGCGTGTTGAGTCTTGTCTAATCAAATCCCTGGGGGAAGGAAAAGGGCTGTGGCCCTCTTGTGGTAGTCTAGGTTGAAAAGCTTGCTGTCCCCTGATGTGAGGGATGGTTAGTTTCAGTGTGTCTGTGGTGCTGCAGTGCTGCCACAAGTTCTTTGATTCCAATCTACAAGAGGTTTAACTCATTTCCAGTCTGAACTAGATCTGAGACTAAAGTGATAAGCAAACGGCCTACAGTTTCAGTTTTTCAAATACTGCTACAGTTATCCTGTCAAACCTCTTATTAAATAGAAAAAAATATTGCTGTCCTACAAAAAAAAAAAAAAAGGGTTGGGAGTGGGAGGTGAGGGTGGTTATTCCAGTTCTTTATCACAATGAGTTAAGCTATGGCCTACAGCACTGACATCCCATACGTCTAACAATTCCTGATTTAGCTTCTCTAGTTCTGATATAACTCTGTTCTAATGTTTTGCAAAATTCACCAAGACATGGCCCAAATATTTGGGCTCCTACTCAAATTGGGAGACTGGGATGACACTCCTGGATCCTGGATGCTGACTTGAGTCCAGCCAACACTGGTCATTGTGGCCATTCAGGAAGTGAACCAGCAGATGGAAGATTCTCTCTCTCTCTCACTTTCTCTGCCTTTCAAATAAGTATATCTTAAAGCCAAATGTAATCTTGAAAGAACTGATCAATTTTACAAAAGACTAGAAAACAATGACAAGCAGTGCATCCTTTATCTTTGTCATAGACATACTTTGATAACATGTGGATACTCAGTGGGATTGTTTGTCTACTTGTTTGATTTAAATCAACATATGGTTTGGTCTTTTGACTCAGAAGGGAAAGAAAGCATGTATTTCAACACACCTTTGTGCTTTGCAAAATTGACTAAACAAGAGTTCCCGCTTGTTGTGGAAATTGCCCATCCGACTCTGATAGTTAGTCCAGGTTTGGCTCCACTTATAAAGATACTGACACTGGCTAACCCTCATGGAGGTAAGCTCTTGAGACTCTCTATCTTAAATAAATATATTATGAGGATGCCAGTCAGAAAGCCAGTCCAGTCACCATCAGGAGCATCTCCCTGGAAGGAACCAGAGACCATGTAGCTGCCATTGTGATCTTGTTCATAGTTGATTATGTTGATATTGATTTCCAGATGAATTGCTTGTTCCCAAGTCATTCTGGCTGCTGGAGCAGCGTCTTGCTAGAAACTGGTGCCTTTGCTATGAGCTGATTCATAGACAATGCTCTGGCTATTGCTGTCACTTGGAGAGTGAACCAGTGCATGAAAGATATTTCTCTACTTTTCTCCTCCGGGTACTCTGACTTTCTAATAAAAACAAATAAGTCTTAAAGGATTACATTTGTAAACGGAGTATAACTTTCTAACTGCCAAGAAAAGATAAGGAAATGTAAGAACAAATGATTATTTTATTAATAGATTAAGGTTAATTTCTAGTAAGGAGGAAGATACTCCATAAAAGAATATCCGAAATGCAAGATATACAACATGTTGTTTTCAGCTTCACCAGCATGAACACTTCCGAACATATTTAGTATGTCAGTTGAGTATTTGTGGCTTGCAAGAATACATTTTATAGGTGTGATATTGTATTTAGATGTGGATTACATTAAAGTGAAGAACAATGAACTTATTGAGAATATTTCAGGCTCAAGTAGGGTATGTCACGAATCAATTCGCTGTTTATTTATATATTGAGATCCAAATTACTCTGTTATTTTGGTTACAGCTATTAAAGTCAACAGAATAAAAATATAAGAAAACGCATCAAATGAAACTGGGCTGTTTGACAGGATTATTAGAATAAAGATTTTAAACCACACCATGCACATTGATAGTATATGCAATACTTCCAATTAATTTGTATCTGTTTACATTTTTCCTTTTAATGATAATGTTCATCAATTCTAGGATGTTAAATCTGTGATTGGAATGCTTTATTGCGAATTATTTGACATTAACAGGCAGCTGTTTGGATTTAGACAAATAATTGAAAAATTGGCATATTTATAGAATTGCATGCATTGTCAGCAAAGAATGTACATGACATATAAAAAATAAAGTACATGAAATAATAAAGTTAAATAGAAATAATTTCAAATTATGGTATTTGCACTGGAATACTTTTTATAGCTCTATTTTGATTCCCTGAAATCAAAATAGTTAATGAAAAATAAATTATATCACATTAAAATTATGTACTTCTTTTTAACACTAAGAATGAATAATTTGGATCATGTAAAATATGAGCAGCTCTTGCAAAAAATTATTTTGAATTAAATTATCTAAAATGACTCTCTCTCTCTCTGTTTCTCTTCCTCAAATGAGGCATGCATATTGTAGAATTTCAAATAAAATGCTACAAAGGAAATAGGCAGAAATTAAAAAGGGGTAGTGAGCATTCAGATGCCACATACAACTCCACGTAAACATCAGTTCTGAGCCCAGCTGCTCCATTTCCAATCCAGTCCCCAGCTAACGTGCCTGGGAGAGCAGCAGCAGATGACACACACGACTGGAGACGTCGTCTAGTTTTAGGCTCCTGAGTTTAACTGACTCAGCTCTGCAAAATTGCCTCCGTTTGTGGAAGTGAATCAGCTGATGGAAGATCTCTCCATCGCTCTCTCTCTAACTATCTGCCATTCCCTCTCACTCTCTTTTAAATAATTAGATGTGTTTTAAAAAGTAAACTGATACAGTATATATAAATATATATAAATATACAGTATATAAATATATATTTATATAACCAGCATTATAGATTTATGTATTATATATATTATATATACATTATATAGTATATATAATATATTACAAATATATAATTATTATATATTATATATGTAAAGATATATATTTTATATATATTAATTTATAATGCTGGTTATGCAATGTAGCCCGTCTGTTATAATAAAGTATTATGTTAAACCTCATGAAACACTTTTAAATGCAAATACATGTGTTACAATTTTATAAATTGGTTTTAGTTTTTCTTACTAAATCAACAAGTAATTCTCATTTAAGCATAATTTATTGTCACAGATACATATAAACATAATTTCTTCCATTGAAAGAATAGCAAACAGATTGAAGCCTGGAAAAACATTAAATTGTACTTCATTTCAAGTAAAACTTCTGGTCAGAGGTGGGGAGGAAATACAAACACAATGTGTCAGTTTTCTCTTGCTATGTAATAATTCTGCTGTGTTTTATAGGGACTATAGTAGTTATCATTGTTATAGGTATAGATTGGCCCTGCTGTCATGCTTTGCTGAAGTTAGGAGAGATAAGAAAAGTTATTCACCTACTTACAATAACTCACTAATTTTACTACTGTCCTTAATTAGTCTTCTTGTCAAGAGGCATTTACCCTTCTCTTATTGACCTTAAACCTTAATGCTTGCATATTCTGTAGACTGTGAAGTGGCCTTTCTGTTCACCTCTCCCCTATCACATTAGCTCTCCTACAGTAAATGCTGCACTCTGTGTGTGCAAGGCATGGATTATCATGAACATCCTGAGAAGCGACCTATATATCCAGTCTCTTTGTCATTTGCTACAACTGCCATATGGTCTCATTGCAACTGAAACAGATTGAAACCTCCTTTCCAACATACTGCTCTGTCTGTGGCTAATTCCAAACCTAATAGGATTATAAATCACATGATCTAGAAAATGCACAGAAGCTTCCACTCTAGTGTCCCAAATTTTGGTCCGGAGGAAGAGTCAGCATCCCCTAGCCCGTGTCAGTTGTAAGTCATTTGGCGTTGTTGCAGTTCACACAGGATGCTGCGGGATTCCTTCACTGAGTAGATGCCAGAGGGAGGACAGGTTTCACCCAGAGAAATCCACTAGCAGAGCCCACCTAGCGCGCCCTAATCCACAAACACTCTGGATAAACCTTCTTCAAATTTCAGTGTATTCCCAAAGGACAAATTGCAGAGGATTGACTGGCTTCCTGCCAAAAGCTCTTCTAGAAGCGCCTTCAAATGATTTTCTTTTTGCCCTTAAAGGTAAACAAGTGTATGTTGTTTAGTCGTTCCCCTTCCTTATGTTTACTACAAGGCTATTTTTGCCGTTTTCCCACAGCTTTTCAAAATGCCATGAATTATATTTACAAAATTATGTTTCATGGTTTATATGTCTGCCCATGCATACATGTACATAGATATGCAGAGATGGAAAATTAATGTTTTAAGAGAAAATTAGATCAAGTAAAGGTGGAAGAAACATACATTATAATATTATGTGACACTTAGACTATTCAATATAAACAGTCTTGGAAATTATTTTTATCCTTCAACCTGATTCTTGGTTTTGGCTTTGTTCCAAAAGAGTTAAAAGGATCATTCCTCAATTTAAAATGCTAAACTTTGCATTTATACTGTGACAGTGTTTGGTATAGCAGATAAGAAGCACCGTGGAACTTACACACACACACACACACACACACACACACACACACACACACACACACACAATCTAGCTGAAAATATCCTGACCACATGTGTGCATCCTCATGAGAAAGATATAACTTGACTGTCAAAACAAAATGTCATACTTTTGATTTTTTCTACCTTTCTAGATTAAAAAAATTAAAAGTGAGATTAATACTGGAACTTTAAAAAGCTGGAATTGGCAGAAATGATATCTGAGACTTCTGCACTGGATGAAAGGGTAAAGTATATTTACCATCTAAGATTGACACCTAAGATTAATTATCTGAGATGAGCATGCTTATTTGACATTTTGTACAATAAAGTGCTGTTGAACAGAATACATCAACTTTGGCTGGAATTATCTAAGGTTAGTGATGCAGTGTTTTGTTCAGTCTTCCTGTGCTGCATACAACTAGAGTTGATTATCCCACCTATAATCTCCATAAGAAAATAAGCATTTCTAGGGTGGTTAATTGAGTTGCCTAACGAAGAACATTTGCTCAGATGATCACCTAGATTTGCAAAGAAATTTGCCTAATTGAGACTGTGGACTTTTGTCCATGTGTAGCATAGAGTATCCTAAGAATCATCATTGCTTCATTATGTTGTTTAATCTCCTGGTTTGTCCCCTGTGGTGATGACTATCTGTAAAACTAAAGGTTCTATTTCTTCTTTTGCAGGAATCTAGCAAAGTAGCCAGCCAATGCAATTTATTGTTATTGAGAAAGATTCACAAGTCCAAGAGTGGATGGATGAAACAGGCAGAGGGGCCTGTTGTAATGATTCAGTGAAATCCTCACCTCACACATGCTGGGATCCCATGACAGTGCCAGTTTGTGTCCTTACTGTGCCACTTCCCATCCAGCTTCCTGCTTGTGGCCTTGGAAAGCATGCCCCAAAGCCTTAGGATCCTATATCCGTGTGCAAGACCTGGAAAAGGATCCTGAATTCATATCAGCTCATTGCCAGCCGTTGCAGCCTCTTGGGGGTAATGAACCAGTGTATGGACTATGTTTCTGTATCGCCTACTGTCTGTGAATCTGCCTTTGAAGTAAACAAAACAAAAAACAGCAGTTCCTTGAACCTGTGAGTGTGGTCTGCACTCATTCTATTCCTTCTTCAGTGGACTCTATCTTTCCTAATTTTTAGTAAGAGACCAGAGTTTGATTTGATAAGATTTTTTTAACTGTTAAAACTTTAACCCATGAAAAACATTTTTTTTTTCCATTTTGTGGCATAAGTAAGCATGGACTTGAGCCACATTGTATTTTAAACTGTGGCTCATTAGCTGAATCGTGAGCATGCATGTTGAAGTATACTCAGAGGTATCTGTGCATGAACTTCTATCATAATATTGTTTTATTCCAATAAAGATCTTCCCTATTTGAACCTAAACAATATCTACCCCGGAGATTCTATCCTGCTCTCCTTTGTCTTACCAAATATGTTAAAACTACACAATCTTTTCACTTTCTTATTTAAAATTGTATATATATGAGGCAATTTATCATGTGATCTCAATATTTTAATATATATATATACATTGTGAATGACAATAGAAAATATTTATTTTTTGCACTAATACATGTTCTTATCCTTTGTAGTACAACATATAAAATCTACTCTGTTAATTTAAATCTATACAAAACATTGTTACCTTCTGTACAGTAGATCTATTTTTCTTCTCAATTCTTTTGTCCTGTGAATCAGTCATTCCATATGCTGAATTAGACAAAAACGAGCTTCTGCATACATGTATTGTCTCTGTGCTTAAAATTAAATGAAATTACATAGTTTTCAGTTACAGAATATAAGCTTATTTAATCAATAAAAGTTAAAAATCAATACTATATTATTTGTACAGTACAGTGCATGTGATACTTTAACTTTTTTGTGTTTCTGTTGATCATTTAGTAGTTGTGAAATAATGGTCTACTCACTGTGTTAATAAATAATGAAATTTTAGGGCACTGGGTGTAAGAATAAGTTGGATTTATGTAATGTTTTCATGAATTAGCACTTCATGCTCCTCTCATTAACATTTATGCTGGGAATTTGGAACCTGATATTTTTCATATCATTTATATTCATTACTTTATCTTCAATATACCTTTTTAGGATGTTCTTTCTTGTTTTTGACATTTGACATTTTGACACTAGAGATAGAAAGGTCGTAAATAACATAACTGTGCAGAATAAATGAGAAAAGCAAAGGTCTGTTTCACTCTAAGTAATTGGATGTTACCACAGACATGGATTTACTTTAGACAATTGTCATAAACTACTAGATAAAAATCTATGAATTTGAAGAAATGGTTCGTGAAGCAAAAAGAGCTTGTGATAAGAAGAAAGAAACCTGATGAAGTTTACTCAACATAAAGCTGCATAAATAAATAAATAACCCATTCAAAAGTGTTTTATGTTACTTCATGGTCAATCATATTCCTATCACCCCTTTTTTTCACTTAAGAGAAACTAAAGGGGGACTCTTGTTTAGTCTTGTATTGATAATTTATTCAATGTAGGTATGTTAAATTTTGTTAATTTGAATATTTACAAGTGACAAAAATAAAAAGTTGATTAACAATGGTTATGTATCTCTCACCTTCATAATTTTTAGTGCAAGATAATCCAGATTAGGTTATATGTTGAGTTGACCCAGCACAGTGAATCAGCTAGCTAATCCTCCACTCTTTGGCTCTGACATCCCATGTGAGCCTTCCTTCATATACAGCTGCTTCTCTTCCAGTCCAGCTCCTTGTTGATGGTTTTTGAAAGAAGCAGAGATGCCTTAGCATCTCGGACCTCTGCATGCCAGTGGGAGACCCAGAGGAAGCTCCTGGCTCTCAGCTCTGGATGAGCTCAGCTCTGTCAGTTGAAGACATTTGGAGAGTGAACCAATGGAACACCTTCATTCATGACCGTTTCTTCTCTTTCCATAACATCTACCTTTCTCATAAAAATATAGTGTTTCAAAAAGGGTACCGTTTTTGCTCTTTTTAGTTAAAAATTCCAATTTTGAAGAAAAAGAGCTATATAACAGTTCAGGACTCTGTTAATTTGTAAGTAGAAAATTCAAATATAGAAAATAAGATCACAACTGTAATATTCCTTGTCTGAATCTGTTGTTGCAGTATTTTGTCTCCAGGGGAACAAATGAAAAACAGTACTCAATGGAACTGATTATCGTCAGTATGATTTCCATCATTGCAAGTTCTAACAGGTAGTTGATGTAACCCGCTAAAGAATTCTTACTCTCATTTATGCAGTTCGAATTCCACCCCTGCTATCAGGTCACTGGTGTCTGAACTTTTATGGGAAAAGTCCTAATCAACAGGGTAAGTGTTATGGTTGTCACTAATCACTGTGCTTCATTGGTTATTTAGAATATAGCCTCTTCTTGACTAGCAGCAAGAAAATTGAGGTATGTATGTTAGGTCATGCAACAAATGATTCGTGGGTGCATTCAATTGTAATTACTTTATCTTCAACAAATATGTTAATTCAGATTTTAAAACATGCAGTTTTTATTTTATCATAAAATTGAATATGCCAACTTCAGTTTTTTTTTTCCATAAATGACAACTGTATAACTAAATCTGAAGAAAAGAATTATTGAAAACTTACTCTGGAAATTGTATTTGCTGTGGTAAACAGAATCATAGCACATTGATTAAAACCAAGGCTTCTGAAACTTGACTCCCTGGGTTCACTGCCTGACTCTGTCATTTGCTGGTGTAACCTCTGGGACACTTTATTTCCTTTTTTTATGTCTTATTCTAATCAGCAGCATGCTTACCTACCTTAGAGGTTTATTGAGAGAACCCAATCAAGTAATAAAATAAAGTATATATAATTATCCTTAGCTTGTAGAAATGTGGAAATTGCCACATAAATGTGAACTCTCAACATGTTCACATTATTATTTTATTTTGAATGTGTGAGGAAAAAATTGTTGAATCAAAGAATGTTTTTATTTCACTGACAGCTTTAAAATGATCCTGGGCTGAATGGGAGATAATATAATTGGGTTGCTCTAGGGTTACCATGGAGGTAAAGAAAGATTGATGTTTCTAAATGTATAATGCAGTATTCACGGATCAGTAGGACATCTGTATAATTTAGACAATAATTTTGCATTTCATACTGGTTCAGAGAGTTGTATTTTCTATCTATCTGACAAGATATAAGAAAGTTTTCTTCATAATATAAAATCATAGCAAATATTTTTAAAGGATTACTACAAACCTTTATAATAAATCATCAGCCATAAAGTCTTCCCCTGTGTTCAGTATGCAGACACATTTTACTCTGCAAAATTAACCTTACCAGAATTAACAGTAATATCTACTTTACTTTGCAATCATCATCAAAAAAATGATTGATTATTCCAAAGAAGTTTTCATCCCTTACATCTAGATAAGTAAAATACAGCCAACCTTAACCTATATGTCACTTTTGGTTAAGGAATAATATTGTAATGTATGAGCTAAGGCAGAAACCAAGGGATGTAAAGTATAAAAACATAATGCTGTCTTCCAGGACATTTCCCTCACTATCTGGGTAAGAAAATCCTTAACAAATCCTACTTGGAGTTTGTGGCTTTAGAGGTATTCTTCAGCTTCTTTTAATTGCACCGACCAAAGCCATATATCTCACTTTCATTAGAACCAAAATAGATGATCACCATGAAGTATATGTCATAATGGAGGATGGAATTTGAGAGAAAATTCAGAAACAGATTGTTGTTGATAACATTGTCTTTTTAAAAAGGAGAATATTTGCTGTAAGTTTACCCTGTGAGCTCTTGGTTCTATAAATTCATTTATATACACAAATCCCATATCGGCATGGTGCAGTATCTCTGGCTACATTCAGTAGGGGAGGAAGTGTTCCAGCCATCTGGTGTGTTTAGTCTCAACTTTTTTGTGTGTCAGGGTGAACCTGTTTATTCAATGCCCATAGTGAACCTACTCTAGCATAGCACTTCATCTCTCCAGGTACTCTACAGTGTCCAGGGTACCTCCTCACTCTGACACATGTCCACATTCATTCTGGGTGTGCAGGGACTGCTGAAGCCTTCTCAGTCTGAGTGGGTCGCTGTGCAGGAAACCCAACACATCTTCCTGAGCTCATGCTCAAAGCTTCTACACAGTGTATGCTATTTCTGACAGGTGGTCTGTGAAAGTACTGAGCCTATTTGCTGCTCTCTGTTGAATCAAAACACAGTTCAACAGAGACTCTACCACAGCAAATTGAGTCTATTGCCTTATGGAGGTGATGGGAGGGATGGATGTGGCTGCCCTTTGAACTCAGTGGAGTTTCTGAAACTCCTGCAATCTCCTGAGGTGAACCTGGACTAGAAGCCGCTTGGGACTGTGAGACTGTCACATAGTTATAACTGCCTTGGAGTTAGTGGTGCCTGCTGGAATCTTCTTCTGACCTTATTTTGGCAAGATGACTTTGCACATCTAGGGATTAGTTGTTTTGATGCATGGCGGCTGCAGGACATCTGAAAGAAGAGTGCCTGTATTCTCTCCTTATGCAACTCATAGTCACTCTTCCCTTCTGTCAGTTCTCTGAAACCGAAGATTTCAATCAGTGCCCTGAGACTGTGTTCCTTGCTTTGGCTTTCTGGTCTCTGTGACTGAGTTAGTGAGGCTTCTTTTTTTTCAGACGCATCAGTTCTACAGAAAATTACTACAAGCCTACACAAAAGAAGCCACTACTCTAGCATTGCACATTCTGTTTCCTTATGATAATATTAACATAAATACACTAAGAAAAATGTGCAGGCAGCAGTAACAATTAAAGGAATTCCTAAAAGAAAAGTAATCATTGTATTTACTGCTAGCTGACTTTATATAAAAGTTAGTGTCCACATATTTTTGAAGATCTGTTTTCTTAAGTAATTTTTGGAATGGGGATCTTACAGCACTTAGTTTTTGTTTTGTTTTATTTGTTTATTTAAAAGATTTATCGGTTTTTATTGGGAAAATAGATATACAGAGAGGAGGAGAGACAGAGAGGAAGGTCTTCCATCTGTTGACTCACTTCCCAGAAGGCCACAACAGAGCTGAGCCAATCCAAAGCCAGAAGCCAGGAGTTTTTTCCGAGTCTCACACACTGGTCCAAGATCCTAAGACTTTGAATCATTGTGGACTGCTTTCCGAGGCCACAAGCAGGGAGCAGGGTGGGAAGTGGGACCTCTGGGATTAGAATCAATACCTATATGGGATCCTGGGCAGGTGCAAAGTGAGGACTTTAGTCATTAGGCTACAGCACTGGTCCCCTTATTTGTATCTTCAAAGATTTATATATTTATTTATTTATTTATGTATTTATTTACTCAACTTGAAAGTCTGATTTTTACAGTGAGAAGGAGATACAGAGAGAAAGATCTAGCTGTTGGTTCTCTCCCCAGTTGGTTACAATGGCCATTGCTGAGTCAATCTAAAATCAAGAGCCAAGGCTTCTTCGGGGTCTTCTACACAGGTACAGGGTCCCAAGGTCTTAGACCATGGTATACTGCTTTCCCAGGCCAGAAGCAGGGAGCTGGATGGAACAGCTGGAATTAGAACAAATATACATATAGGATCCTTGTGGATACAACATGAGGGCATTAGTCACTAGTTCACCACACTGGGTCCCTAATTAATTAATTAATTAATTAATCAAAATTGTGGGAGACAGATATACAGAGATGAGGAGAGCCAGGAAGATGTTCCGTCTGCTGATTCACTCCCCAAGTGGCCACAGTGGCCGGAG
Source organism: Ochotona curzoniae (assembly GCF_017591425.1). Classification (NCBI taxonomy): domain Eukaryota; kingdom Metazoa; phylum Chordata; class Mammalia; order Lagomorpha; family Ochotonidae; genus Ochotona; species Ochotona curzoniae. Next base: position 31,979,895 of record NW_024466502.1, on the reverse strand, counting down.
CTGAGCTGATCCAAAGCAGGAGCCAGAAGCTTCCTGTGGGTTTCCCATGCAGGTGCAGGTCCAGAGACTTTGGGCCATCCTCAATTCTTCATTCCCAGGAACAAGCAGGGAGTTGGATGGGAAGCATGGCCACCGGGAAATCAACTGGAGCTGGTATTGGACTTTGGCACATGCAAGACATGGATTTACCCACACAGCTACTGTGTTCGGCCCCCTTAATTTTATTCTTAATACTGCTTATGTAGTTGACAGGGTTACCTACCCTTGTGGGTTTCCTTCAGGGTAGGCAGGGTCAAGGTATGAAGGATGGTGTGTGGAACAAAGGTTTCTTATTTTTTTCTCTCCTCTCCCCTTCACCTTCTTTTTCTTCTTTCTCCCCTTTCATCTTCTTTTAATTCTCTCTTTTGTCTGCAGGAGGGAGTGGAGTGGGCCACTCTGCTGTCAAACTGCACAGTACAGTCCTTTGATGATATCTTTAAGACCCTGATATAGGAAGAATGTTCTGAGATTGTTGATTGAGTTGTTTGAATAGTTATGAGATGTGGTCAGCTTTTTTGGACCACGGTTGAGAACTTCTTTCCATGCTTGATTGGCTGACTGCATCCATCTTAGTGCATCCACAGTTGCAGGAACATGCTGTGAATAATGTCCACAGGAGCGATCTAATCTGTTCTGCTTTCCATCCTCTGACAATGACATCTTCTGCTGGCCAAGATGATCTGGCAATCATGTCTCCCATGTGCATCTGTGCAAGCTGCCCACTGCACAGACATTGACAACAGAGGCGAACCAACCCCAACACATGCATTCCACATGAATTAACATAACTTGTGATTTTCCCTGTGGCCGTGGTTGAGTCAAGAAGTCCAATCGGGGTGGCCTCAGACTTGACTCCTGTGAGTATTATCCAATACGATGTTAAGTTTGATCTGTGACTTGCACCAATTAATGCACATATTGGTTCTTGCAGCTAGTTGCCTGGGCACTTTCTGCCCCAGCCCCATCTCCCCCATGAACTGATGGGTGCTGCAATCTAGCTCACCCCAAACTACCACAAGCCTGGTGTTCATGCATACCAGCACATGCTGCAGCTTATTTATGACAATAAGCCTACCAGGCCTGCCCCAGTCTGTTATTTCATGTGTGGACATGTACTGTGGCCTAGCCCATTTTATCCTGCATCCCATCTGACTTTCATGTACATCTGCGGGTGCTGTGGATTAACTTAGCCCAACCTGCCCCCAGGGCTAACCCTCACATATGCCAACCAGTGCTGCCATCTGGCTGGCCTCCAACCTAGTTCTCATGCTCACCAGTGGGAGCTGTAGCCCTGAAAGATAGTACCCACAGTTCCTGTGCAAGGTCTGTCTGCAGCCCCACATTTTGCGCCTTCCACGGGAAAAGGTAATACAGCCTGACAGCACTTGCCCCTGGTACTGGCATTTCTCAGTGGGTGTTGCACATGAGCCAGATGGCCTGCACCCATTCTGGTGATCTCTGTCTCTCCAGTGCTTGTGGCAGCTTAGCTCAATTGGCACACCTCCAGACCCAGTCTACATGCTAGCTGACAGGTGCTCTAGCCCTGCTAAAACTGGCCTGTTCTTCAGGATAAGCTCTCATGGTCACCAGCGGAAGCAGGGACTCAACAGGTGAGTCCCAAAATGTATCCTATCAGTCCTGTCCCTTGCCAGAAGATAATGTGGCCCAATCTTAAATGGCCCACCCCCAGGCTCAGCATTCAGAAGCAGATGCTACAATCTGACAGCCTGCCCCATCTCCAGTTTCAGATGGGAATTTACCTGGAAGTCAAATCAAGTTCCAGTATCACAAATTGATAAGCAGATATTCTTCGGTTAATGACTTATCAGCTGAACAGCATTTGAATTATTTCCAGATTAAAGTACTCCTAAATAAATTCTCACTAGATATTTATTAATGGATGGAGTTTCATGGGAACTTAAATTTCACTTCACATAGTAAAAAATTTAGAAAACGAATTCTTGAAAATTGAGGATATATTCACACTTTTAAGAAACTGACATACCGTTTTACCGATTGGCTAGTCATTTTACAATGCCTCTAGCAATATACAATAGTTCCAGTTCAACATCCCAACTAATACTTCATCTTGTCAGGGGCATTTTTGTGTTTATATATGTTGTTTCATTTTATTTTTCCCATTTCAAGAGCAATGGAATGGTATTTTTATCTCTTAAAATTAGATTTCTCTTTTGATGGATGGAATTGAATATCTTTTAAGTGTTCTCTATATTATTATTCATACTTGGTACATAGCAGCACAAAAAGCATTTGAAAAAATAGACTGTATTGGTTCTTTTTCTGTTTTAAAGATTTATTCATTTTAATTCGAAGAGTCACTCACACACACACACACACACACACACACACAACGAAAGGGAAAAGGAGAGAGAGAGAGAGAAAAATATTGCGTTATCTGGATCACTCCCCGGATTACCACAAGAGCTGGAGCTGGCTATTCTGAGCTTTGAGTCAGAAGCTACTTCCAGGTCTCCCATGCAGGTGCAGGGACCACAGGTTTGGGCCATTGCTTGCTGCATTCCCAGGCCATTAGCAAGCAGCTGGATCAGAAGTATAGCATCTGTTTTCCGCGGTAAGCTACCTCCTTGCCATAAATGCAACAGGATCCCATGTGGGCTCCGGTTCTGATCCCAGCAGGCCCTACTTCCCATCCAGCTCCCTGCTTGAGGCTTGTGAAAGCAGTTGAGGATGGCCCAAAGCCTTGGGACCCTGCACACATGTGGGAGACCTGAAAGAGGCTCTCAGTACCTGGCTTCGGATTGGCTCAGCTCCAGTCATTGCGGCCACTGAGTGAGTGAATCAACGGTTGTAAGATATTTCTCTCTTCTCTCTTCTTCTCTTTATATCTGACTTTAAAATAAAAGTGAGTCAATCTTAAACAAAAAAAAAAAAAAGAGAGAGCTTCCAGAACTTGATCAAGATCCACAGGCTTATCAGTGCCACAGATTAGCTTCCTGTGCCACTGTGCTGGCTCTAAAAAAACATTTTGATTAAAAAAACAGTAATCCTAACAAATGTTTAAACTTTTTCTGTGTTTTCCTCTACAAGAAAAGTGGTTTAGGTTTCTTCTCACTTGAGTGGATCATTTTTTGCATAAATTTATTATAAATCAATACTAAGATAAGATGTTAAGCTACAGTAAATGCTATAATGCATGATCTCATGTTAGGAATTATTCTAAGGGTATCAAGCTTAATATGGCACAAGTTAAATCTGAACTTAATATTTATAAAATTAATGATTCACTCATGGATTTGAGAAAAACATTCCAAGTGGTCACAATTTAAAAATATGTCCAAAATTATATTGGAAACTTTGATTTCTTACTTTACAATAGGTTTTAAAAGTGCTTATTGGACTATTCTTACATTGTAAGCATCTGTAACCCTGGCATTTATTTGAACTACATTTATATGATGATTTTAGTTTCTATCACCAATCACTACTTTGGAATCACAGATCTGACAAAACTGAATAATTTATGCTCTGGAACAGAAAATATTTTCCCCTGTATTCATTACATTATGATAATTTATAAGTGATATCAATTTTACTAAAACAACATAAGCTACATTTAACATAACACAAGTCAGCCACAGAAACTCAATCACTTAATCTAATAGTGACCCGCACCCTGTTGCAGTAGGATTAGCCTCTGCCTGTAGCTCCGGCATCCCATATGGGCAGTAGTTTGAGTTCCAACTGCTTAACTTCCAATCCAGCTCCTTGTTTATGGCCTTGGGTCCCTGCACCCATGTGGGAAACACAAAAGTGGCTCCTGCCTTCTGGCTTCAGATTGGCTTAAGTGTAGTCTTTGTGGCATTTAGTTTGTGAATCTGTGGGTAGAAGCTATCTCTTATTCTGTCTCTCTTTCTCTGTAATTCTTCCTTTCAAGTAAAAAGAAATCTCCAAAAATTCTAAAAAAAATCATGAAAGTAAGCAATGCTTCTAGACAGTTGATGCATTTGTCATTAAACTGAATTATGATTTTAAGTGAGCATAGTTCATAGTTGGAGATAATAAAGTTACCACTTTTTTCAACTACTATTTGCCATCCAGGGAGTTTGAAATCACTTGTTCTTATATGTTAGGATTTTATTATCACACATTATAAAAGATAATATAAAGTGACTCTGTATTTCATGTCATATAAACTAGTCCACATGACAGGTTTCAGGAAATAAATGCTTGTAGAAATAGAGTAGCATTTGGCTATTTTCATCCTAAATTGCTTAATTCCTCAGCTGCAGAAAATCACATAAATCCATTTATATAAAGAAATTGCAAAGTATAACTTACATTTTATTTCTCCTCAATTTTATTCAGCTTCAGTTAAAACAAAACCAAATAAAACAGAACTTCTCTTGATAGTAAATGATGGATGCCTTCAGAGTTTATGGATATATTGGTATTTAAAAATGTAGCACACTTAGTTTTTACGTTAAAATTTCAGTTTCATCCTCTGCCTTGGCAAAAAAATCATGACATGACTTCATTATAGGTGGAAAATATATTTCCATAGATATCATGGATATTAAAATGTATATACAGCCACATCATTTAAAGTTTCTTAGGACAGTAAAGTGCTGGATAGTTAATTGATCCATTGAAGAAAAGAAAAAAAAATAGAATTGTATTGGTGAATATGACAACCATAACAACTCCATTTTTTCAACTTTTCCAGTCATTTTGCTTACTTACCTTTCAAGGGTACCTATTACAAGTAGCCATTTATGTAAGTATTTTTCTTGGCCACTGCAAAGTCTTGATATGTTCTTGTTTGAGAATCAGCGATAGGTTTTGACACAGGGATTCCCAAAACCTAAGCTGTGTGCTTTGCCCAGTTCTCATCACCTACCAAAGAAATACAATATATTTTGGAGACTTACCACATTTACTCATCATCATGTGCACATACTAACTTTGCATTGGGTACCAGGCACTGTGACGCTTACTTGAAGGTACTTGTACTCACTGCAGCCCCCACCCTTACCACTGAGAAAGGATAAACTAAGTTGCTAAGGCTGCAGTTTTTGTCTCTTAAGGTTGCCTACAGCCATGTATGTGTATAAACCTTTCTTTTCTGTTCACAATGACCTACATGTTCCAGTTGTATTATTTTTAAAGATTAAAAAGAAAAAACTTGTAAACCAGAGATAGGTAAACACACAGAGATCTTTGTCAATGGCAAAGAACAAAACGCTTGTGCCATCATCTATCGCTTCACTCAGGCAATAAATAGGGAGCTGGACTGAAAGTGGTACGCCTGCATGCAAAACAGCCCAAACGTGTTGCTGGCAATGAAGGTGTCGTCTTTCTGCGCTGTGCCAATGTCAGCCTCTGCAGTTGTACATTTCCTGAGAGAAAGACAAGGCAGGCTAACTCTATCTGGGAATACCCCCAAACACAGATAGGCCTCTCTATACGCATGATATCATTTGGAATTCTGGCCCCTGCTACAATCTGAAGCACACATTAATGTGTGAAATACATGTTGAAGTAACTATTAGCAGGAAAAATACAAGGGGAAGTTAGCCGCTGAAGCCTTTAATTAACAGATTAAAAGTGAACATAGAGTTTACTTAGTTTATATTACTGGATGATAAATAAAATCCTCTTGTGGACATCCATATCTTTGAAAATATTTCCTGACATTATTGATCTTTTCAGTGAAAAATCTTGCAGTTTTTTTCTTCCCTTGTCAACAAACACTGCATCCCTGAAACAGTAGAGCCATATTAGGTGTTAGATCTAAGTCTATGTCTATATAAAATTTTTATTAGGATGAGGTTATTTATCTGCTCCCTCATAATTTGAAGTGACACAATCTACTATGGGCTATAACCAATAACAAAAATGTCCAAATCCCGGCTTCACTCATACACAGTACAAAAAGAAAACTTGTTATCTCTCTTATGGACACTGGCTTATTTCACTGAACAGGATGGTCAACAATTGTATGCATTTTGTTGCAAAGAGAGGATTTTGTTCTTTCTGTGGCTCAATATTATTCCATCATGCATTTCTAGCAGTATTTCTGTATCCAGTCCAGTTGATAGAATCTGTATTAATTCTGTATCTTAGTTATTTTTTATGCTCAATTTTTAGATACAAGTTTCCACAGTACACTTCCAGAAGTCACTCAGTAAGTGACTAAACACTGCCAATCTACGACACTTGTTTATTTCTTCCTCATTCTATTTCTTAATGTGTATGCTACTGAAATCATGTATATACTGTTTATATACACATACAGATTGGTGGTAAAACCACAGATGTGTACTCCAACATAGCAATAATTTATCATAAAAAATTGCATATCTTACAGGGCAAAAAGAAAAAGGATGCTGTTCAAAATTAATGCTATTTGCGGCAATTCAAAATAGTCTTTAAATTAGGAAACATTATGTTACTCATTCTTCTAGTCTTGTTTTCAGTTTCATGTTTACACAAGTGCAAGAACATAAGTGAACTGCACCATTCCAACCCAACTGGCTCGTGAGATGCTGTTTCCCTAGAAGAATACAGGTACGTGCTACATGCCTCTATGAAATACATCTGGCAAACACAGTCAAAGCATAATTTTGAAACAAGTTTTCATGTTGAAATTCTTGCGATGTCTGGGACTCCACAACTTGCTGAATTAAAATCCCCTCATGTCCTGTTACAAGTGTTTCTGGCATCAAGCAGTTCCATGTAGAAACAAGTTGAGGCTCTGGACAAGCCCCATTCATGTGTGGAAATAGTTAAAAGTGTGGCTATTATCACTTGCTGAATTCTGCTGTTGCTTAGAGGAGTAATATACTAATGACTAATGATGATTTTACAAGCAGAATGAAGTTCTTAAAAAAGTCTCATACACAGCAAACAACTCGTGTTAACTTCTTAAATCAAAAGTTACAGTAATTTTAAGTGTTTTTTTTATTATTATTCTCTTTGGTTTTTAGTCTTTTCTATTTGGGACTGAGTTCACAGCAGGAACATCATTGCTTCACAAAATGTAATGGAGAATCGAGGATTGGATGATGACATGAAAAGATTTATGTCTATTCTATCATTTTTTAGAGATGCGGATCAAGATAAAGTTCATTTATTTTTAATAATAAGAAACAAAGTGTTATTGTAAGCATCTGGTTGGTAGTGTGTAGTTCTATATGACTGGCCTTGTTTTTAGAAAGAAAAGAAAATTATATAATAACATTTCTATTGATATCTAATTTAAATTTTACTGAATTAGAATTAGAATCATATTGGTATCTAAAGCGGGCAAAAACACAAGAAACAATATTCCCTTTAGATGAGTTAAAGTCTAATATTAATTAATATTCATTTGTCAATTTCTATCCAAATAAAACACTTGTTTTTTATTTTGTTAGTCTGAATGCTCTTCCCCCAAAAAACTGCCAAAATAATTTCAAGATTAATATTTTGCAGGCATTTCATCTTATACGTCACAGATCTATTCCAAGTAAATTATAACCCACACAAATTAAAAATTTATATGACAAATTAATCTCCAAAAATCTTGAAAAGAGCCAGCCTTACACACAAATGTGCTTCACTCACATAAGTATAAAAGATGATCTTCTTTTTGAGGAGGAATAAGGACACATCTACGGTACACACCCAGAAAGAGCAGCCTTAGCTTTGCAATTTAGTTGTGCATCATATATACAAACAAAAACTGCTACACCAGTAATTGCAGCAGTTTCAAATTATGAAATAGACTCCAATAATCTTTGCTTTTTGGTAAACAAATAACTAATTTTGCTCCAGACACAAGTTTTTGTAACAATTTCTTCCTTTCAGTTGTTTGACTTCATGAGTGTAAAAGCAATGCAATTATTAACAGCATTAGCCAATCAACAGCTCATAGATGATGTTTAATATGAGAAATTAGTTCTTTTTCATCATAGATCAATGATCTTACTAAATTATATTCTTATGATATAAGGTCATAATGGAGTTGTTTCTAAAGTTCAGATATCAAAATGCTAAAGATGCACAGAAACAACGGGAAAGCAGAAATGTATGCTGTTGCCAGTTCTTCAGAAAACTTTATATGATTATGTTTGGCATTGTAGCTCTGAGTTTAGCCACTGCCTTTGAAGCTGACATTCCATACAGGCGTTATACAAGAGCTGGCAGCTTTACATGTGATTCAACTCCCTGCTAATGTGCCTGAGGAAGCAACAGAAGTGTCCCCAAGTGCTTGAGCCAGTGATGTCCATGTATGAGACCCAGATATATTTCCAGTTTCTTGGCTCAGTCCTGACCCAGCCCAGGGTTTTAAATATATAACATTAGTCAAGCAGTAGGATGAAGAGCTGTATTCTTTCTTCTATTCTGCCTTTCAAAGTTAAAAGAAAAAGTTGGTTTTTTTTTTTTTCAGAAAATGAGGTGAATTATCATTCTTAAGGTGTATTTTAAAAAATTAAATTAAGAAATTTAGATGAAAATGTATTTATATCTATTGAAAGGATAGTTGTTAAAATAAAAAAAAACTGCAGTGCAATGTAAAACTTATACATAAATAAAATGATTATATAGACATAAAAATAATTATATTATGGTAAGCTTTTTACATATACTTTTGTGAAGTCTTATGACACTAAATTAGGGAAAACTATGAACAGTTAAGGATATATAATGTAATACCAAGTTACTAATATTTATAATTTAAAACTAAATAGGAGATTTAAAATGATATCTTATATACATAGTTTGTCTCAAATACTTAGAAAAAGAAGAGAAAAAGAAAATATGAGATAAAAATAGAAAATAATCAACAACATGGTGGATAAATATTAACTAAATGTAGAAGTGATTCTAACAAGTCATTTCTCTGTATGATGTGTGTGATGTCCTTAATCACAAACACTGAGGTGATGTTCCATCTTTGTTCACTCAGTAGGAAGAATAAATGAAGGGTCTAAAAGAAAACTCACCAAATTTTAACCTTTTCTCATATATCAAATTATATCTTTCACATCACATTTATGTTGCAGTTATATACGAAGTCTTGGTTCCAATATGATTTTTCTTCTGAAATTGAACGCAAAGCATACTTACCTCCCATTTTACCATGGTGTAGATATCATTGTAAAGCCTTCTTGTATTTATTCGTACAGAACAAGCCCATTTATTCTTTCAACAATATGACAGATCATTAACATCAAATAAAGAACCTTTTCAATAATCCACTTTCTTACAATATTTTTTTTTAATTCTCTAACAGTGGAAATGTTGTAATAAAGATGTAGAAAAGAGGGAAAAAGGCTTCTACAGTCTATTCCTTCTTACATTGTACTATAGAATATAGAAACTTTTTCAACTTCTTATGTAAAACCACTACACAGGCTTTCAATTGAGAAGAAAATTATTAAGACTGGAAAGGTCAAGTCAAAAATTTTACACATTCATTTCAAAATCAAATATCAAAAGTTAATCAGAGACTTAAAGAAATAGCAGCATTTTATAGTTATTTGAAAGAAGGCAAGGTAAGAACCATCTTTACTTTCCCACTTAATTAACCACTTAGGATTTTGCTGAAGACAAATGCAGCCTGATGAATTGCGTGCGTTACTGTGAGCGGTATTAGACAAAACTCCATTCACAGCTAATGTCTCAGCGATAGAATCTTTTATGGGACGAATCAATATACCCTTCGTGTCTGGTAAATAATCAATGGTTTTGTAAATTACTATCTCTATGAAAACAAACTAAGAAAAATAAAAGTCATTTTCTTCCCATTCCAAGGAGAGCAGCGTGCCTTTATTCAATGATTTAACTTGTTCTGGGATACATGAACAATCTAGCTCTGACTCATACTTAATGTACAAGCTCGTTTATCACATCGACATGCATTGTCAATGTCCTCTACAGAACAGTGCCATTTCTAAATAATCTATACAAGTTTGAAGATCCCCTCACCTTCTTTAAAGATCTGGAGGAACAAGGGTATTGCATAGTTCTGGGTAATTAATTATAATATTTTCAAAATTAATAGCAACCAAATTTCAAATCTAAATTAATAATAGTGGTACAAAATGAAGTCTTTGGATTTTTTAACTTACATGCATCATGCGTGTGTGATATTTTTTATATATTCGCATATTATTCTGAATGTCAATATTTTCCCCATAAAGAGTACTTCAATGCAAAATTATCTTCAGATATTTTGGGAAAATATAAAAACAGATTTAAAAATCGGTCTGTATTCTATTGTGCTTGTGGCTTCTATTACAAGGAGACATGCTCTATGATGTTTCTGGCAGAAACAAATAGAAGAAACATTTAAAGCCATAGGAGTTTTGGATTAAAGAAGTATCATCTTAGAAAATACACCTTTCCTTCCAATCAGGTAATGGCTTCAGGCAATTTGGAATTGTTCTGAGAAATTTACCCTTGACATTGCATTTCCAGTTATTTCAAACTATTTGAGTTATTCAATGCCTACACACATGGATTTGTCTTTATAAATGATCATTTCTTTTACATACTGTGAAATCTACGTCTGTAAAGGAGCAACTAAGATTCGACTGGAGTGCAAGGCATACCTGAATTGCAACAGTAAGAAAAAAATGATCTTGGGCCCGGCGCGGTGGCGCAAGTGGTTAAGGTCCTCGCCTTGCACGCCTGGGATCCCATATGGGCGCCAGTTCTAATCCCAGCAGCCCTGCTTCCCTTCCAGCTCCCTGCCTGTGGCCCGGGAAAGCAGTCGAGGATGGCCCAAAGCTTTGGGACCCTGCACCCGCGTGGGAGACCCGAAGAGTCTCCTGGCTTCGGACCGGCATAGCATTGGCCGTTGCGCTCACTTGGGGAGTGAATCGTTGGACGGAAGATCTTCCTCTCTGTATATCCGCCTTTCCAATAAAAAATAATAATAAAAAAAAGAGAAAAAAAGATCTTGCTCTGCAAGCGCTGTTAAAGTTCTTGAATTTTAATCTTTTGGAAAAAAAAATATTTATCATGTTGTCTTTAAAAGTGTTAGTATCCTTAAGATGGTAAACACTGTTTTTCAATTAAACTTTTTGATCATATTGATAATGTTTAACTCAACAAAATACATCAAAACAATTTTATTTCACTTATATAAAACAAAGATATTTTTTAAATTATGAAATTTATTACCACCAATTAAATGAGAAACATATTTATCAAATAAAAGTGTTGTGTGTCTACAAAGAGGAAGAAAATTGAAATTATCATCAACAAAATTAGATATGAAGGACACTTTTGATTTAGGTATTATAAAGAATATTTTTTTAATTGTCAATTTAAAGCAACATGAGATTTAAACAATATTTGTTATGCTTAAAGGTTGTTTCATAATATTGAGGTATGCGTATGTATGTGTGCATATCCAAGATGATTTCAAACAATGGAAATGAAATAATAGGCTATTCCAGATAACCCGAGGCCCTGGCTACATGACGTATATGCTAAGACATTTTTAAAGTATGGCATATAATAATAAAACTAACAAATTTCGTTAAGAATACAAACTGGACTTTATACCATTATCAACTTTTGACCATTGTTGAGGGACTAAACTATTGCTATGAAACAGGGGTAAACAGTCAAGGAACTGGGTGAGATAGGATGGGAGGGACATTACTGATCCTCACAAACTGTATCATGAAAAATAAAGGAAAAAATAAATGTACTTTGTGGTAGCAATTTCTATAAAAAAAAAACATTTTTCATTTAAAAAAAAAATTGTGAATTTTCAAATCCTGAATCCTGAACAAATTTTTTTCTGTGTTTTGAATATTCATATTAATCATACTTTATTTTTATGCAAGAATGTTCACAGTAAAGATGAGATAGTGATAAAATAGAACATGAAAAGAAAAACAAAAGGCTTAGACAGATGTATCCATCTGCTTTCAGATCATTTTATTCAGTAATACTACAATTCTAAATCATAATGAGAATCCACCCTAGCAGAAATTATCTGTGTGCAGTCTGCTTCCTGCTTTGCACCTCTTCATAGTCTATGAGGTTTGAGGTGTGATGCCATCATCTGCATGGCAGGGGGATGCCAGAAAGATACATATTTCGGTCTGTTTGTATTTGTCATAACTGAACATATGGGACTAGAAAACTTATGAAGAAAATACATTTATTCCTCATAGTTTTGGAGACTTCGGCATCAAAACCCTAGGACAAGTGCTTTCTTGCTGCCCTGTAACATAACAGATGATTTAATGGAGAGGCTGAATAAGAGCACTTGGTCAATTCCTGATTCCCCTTCTTATAAGAAAATTAATTTAATCATTGGAAATCAACAACCATGAATGTATAGAAGCATAACTGATCCTGAAATTGCACACTTCCGCAGTAGTAAGTGGTATGTCAGAGATATTTTTATCTTAATGTTTCTGGAATAAGGTAAAATTATGAAGCTATTACAGCAAATAAGTCATTTTTTACATTAGTATTAAAAATAAAAAGCATGGAACGACTATATATGTATCTTTATATAGTTAATTTAATAGCTTTTCTGTTGTATCTTTCATTATCTTCCATGTAATGATGACAATAACGTAAGTGTAGACCAGTCACAATCATTGCATATATATTCTTACAAGTATTCAATAGTTTCAAATACTGTCACTAGTTAAAGTCATTTAATATTAATAGGACACATGTAAATATATATTTAAATCTGTTGACAGTATCCATAACTGATGAGTTTCTATCTAAATTTAGCAGCTCAGTGGTCACTAACAACTCATGTGTACTTGAACTCTGCCTAGTCTGAATCTACAGTTACCAAAGCTGCTTCAGAAGCTTATCGCAAGCCCCTTTACTTCACTCCACATGTATCTGCCTAGTTTCGTCCCTGAAAAGCCTGAAGGACAGTCAGGGTCAGACCAATTAAACTAGATGTCATCATAGAGCTAGGAAGCAGAAAGATTGTTTGGTTTGTTGATGACAAAATAGATTGCTCTTCTTTTAATGAATACAAGAAATGGTGAGTAATTTAATGAACCCATAGCCTTCTTGGAAAAGCCAAGGAAGTTGCCTTAGGGAGGTCAATTATTTTTTATGTCTTTTTAGTGTTCATTTTATAGGTTTGTATGTCTGGATTAATTAGCACCAGGACTGTGCAGGAAAGCAGCACAAAATAGACTGTTTTGCCTAATGTGAGGCTGCATGACATAAAATAATTAACATACAGTCATTTCTTGGATGTTTTCTAATATTATTTTATGTTTTGAAATAAAGCATAGCGCCAAGTGTAAGATATCATTAGCACACATCACTGAACCTTGTATGTCATATATTTTTTGTATTTAACTCAAGATTAAATTTTCCTTTGCTCTTTTATTCCTTTTTTATTTGTGGTTGTGCAGATGATTCACTTTCTTTGTTTTTCACATAGAATGGTGTATATTTACATATATATATACATATATCTTTCACTTTTTGGTATGATTAAGATCTAGGAACAACATATTCATGCATGTTTTGGGGTTGCTTCACCAGCATGTGAAATAAAACCGATGTGTGATATCAATATGTGATATCTCTTATTTGTCTATCACATAGTCAAGAATTTGAGTAAAGGTAAAGCTAAAGACACTTAAGGTAGCGCACTCCTGCACACAGGGAAGATTTGATAGACCCGTAGCATAATTCCTACGAACACTCTGCTGTACTTAAAATAGTAATTAACAATCAAACACCACATTCAGCATGCCATTCTTATTTGTTAGGATCTCAAGCAAATTTTGCTGGGTTTATCAGAAAGGAAGTTTACTAAAGTGTATCAGGCTACTGACGCAACCATTAGGTGGTCTGGGAACTCTGCCAGATGATAAGCAGTAAGTAAAGTGCCCATAATCATACTGATGTATATCCTCTAATTTTCCTATAACATTGTCCCTAAATTGTTTCTGCTGATAGACCTGCCCCTTTTGCTACTCTTTCAACTTCCAAAAAGCAGTGCTGGTGTGTTGTTGTTTGTTTGTTCGTTTTGTTTGTTTGTTTGTTTGTTTTGTTTCTCTGCCAGTACTCATGTGCCCATCTTGTAATGGTATGGATCACACAGTCACATCTAGTTGGGATCTGTGTTCTAAATAACAAGGAGCTTAGATTTTCTACTCCAGCAGGAAGAGGCAGTGTTTGGTGAATGCTTAAAATCATAACACGGGGCCTGGCATGATAGCCTAGCTGCTGAAGACCTCTCCTTGCATCCCCCAGTATCTCGTTTAGGCATTGGTTCTAACCAGGCAGCCCCACCCCCCAACCAGCTCCCTGCTTGTGATCTGGGAATGCAATCGAGGATGGCCCTGCACCCATGCCATACATGAAAGAGGATCCTGCCTCCTGGCATTGGCTAGGCTCAGCTCAGGCCTTTGCAGTCTCTTGACTAGTGAATCAACAGACAGAAGATTTTCCTTTCTGTCTTTCCTCCTCTCTATATATCTGATTTTCTAATAAAAAAATAAAATAAATCTTAAAAATAACAAAGAGTGCTCAAACCATCAGGCAGTCAAAGTTTTTTTCAGACATCCATGTGTATAGTCTATGTTTGGAAGCTTGTAGGATAGATCCAGATGTGCACCTTGTGCGTGCGAATGGGAAGGAGAAGATAAATACTTCGTCCAAGATCACAAATGTAATAATCGACCTTCTCAATATTCTAAAGGCTCGGTTCGAAAATTTCTCTTTATCTACACTTGAAAAATTAGAAAGAAATTAAATGGCATTTAATTTTTTCTTAATAGCCATACTTATTATATGACAAAATGATTTAAATTTTCATTGAACTTCAAATTATTTCCACACACAAAATATTATTATAATGTATGTACAAAGATTCTGAAGGTAGCATAGAGTAATGGGATCCGTCCTCATAATTCACAGTGATTAAGCTCTTGTTAAGAACATATTTTTTCTAATTAGTCACATCAGTGGAGTTAGGCTTTTAAAGGAAATCAAACATTAATATTACTGCAAGTGAAGAAACTGTGTGCTTCTAAAATGACATTCTTATATATGAAATGATACAATTTAATATTTTAAATGATCCCCTGGCTGAATTGCTGCTCCCCATTTAAGGACAGATCATCAACCATTAACACTGATTTGCTCCTCTCTGAATATTAGGATAAAATCATGAAATACCTCAGAAACCATTATAACAGCAGAAGTAAGTCTCTATTTATACTTTACTGATAACATATCAGACGTTTGAGTATAAAATTAAGCAAGATGCAGCGTTGAACTTCAATAACGTTTACTGTTTCTAATGAGGCATCAGTCTGTATTTCATGGAAACGGTCCTCTGTAACTGCATATCCTTTCCCTTATTCTAAGGAAGACGACAGAAGAGGAAGCAGGAGATAAGAAGTGAGAATCTATGTTAAAGGTAATGATCTTTGACAATTTCCCCTAATTAGTAACTTGTGGCTCAGTGGATTTCAAGAGATTATTGGTTTTGGAAATGGATTCTATCAACTAATAAGATAATGAAAATCATTAGTACTAACAGCAAATTTATACTACATGCAAGCATTCTACAAGTTTCTAGTTTCAGTGAAAGTTAAAAATATTTTATAAAACAATTATGAAAAATTATCTCTGTAGATTAATATATTTCTATGTATGCAATGAATTCATGTTTTTATCCAGAGGTAATGCTCTTTGCAAAGTTTGAATACAGCAATTACAGCAGTGTAAAATTACAATGTCGTTATAAAATACGAAAGAACAATTATTTGCATGAAGTTCATACAAAGTATTTGGAATATATATACATATTATATTAAAACATTTTGAGCACTTTTTACATTATATAGTTGAAATAATAGTTTTCACTATCATTTTCCTCATTTTTAAAATTTTTGTGTGTCATACTAAGATCATCTGCAGAGTTCATTCACATTTTTTATTTTTCAAGGCCAAGAATTTTTTGTAACCAATTACCCAAATGGCCATAATGGCTGGAGCTGAGCTGATCTGAACCCAGGATCCAGTAGATTACTCCAGGCTTCCCCCGTCGATATGCAGGGGCCCAAGGACGTGTACCATCCTCCATCTCTTCCCCAGGGACTAAGCAGGGAGCTGAATGGGTGGTAGAGCATCTGGGACGCAAACTAGCACCCATACAAAATGATGTAAAGTAAAGGCTAAAGCAGTGAGTGACTGTACTTCTGAAACTGAAAGGAATTGCTGTTGACATTTCAGTGCTGGCATCATAATGTCAGAGAACTAAGTAGTGTGCCCACCACTCAACTTTCATTATGGCTTCCATCATGATGATTCTAAAAAGGCGGAAGATGAACAAAGAAATTTAGACCTGCCATCCAAGTGGAGATCTTGTATGGAGCTTCTGGCTGCTTCCTTTCGCGTGGCTCACCCTGGCTGTTTCGAGCATTTGGCAATGGACTACCAGTTACAAAAGGTTTCTTTCTTCCTGCCTTCCTTCTTACTGCTTTTTCTTTTCATTCATTCTTTCATATATTCCTATCTTCCTTTCTTCTTTTTACTTTCTCTCTCTCTCTTCTCTTTTTCTTCCCACTTCACTATCACTCTGCTATTCATATAAATCTAAAACAATATTTTCAAATAAGCTATAAAAATTATAAATTAGTGATAAATATAAGGTGCTTGATTTCTCATAGGTCAGCACAAATTTGATGGCACGTTTCAATGCTAACATGCTTCATTATTTTAAGATGCATCATTTAACATTGTGTAACATTCTGCTAACACACCTGATATATACCACAGGGACCACAGGGATATTTAACTCACAGCAGCAGAAATGAGAAATGCCACTTCTGGATGCATTTATATTTACATTTTTCTAATAATCTATTGGGGAGAGATTTTAAAAGCTGCTCTGTATATTAACTATTGATTTAAAAGAAGGAATAAAAATTGCATCATAGTTATGGCATTCTCGGAAAGTTTAATGAAAGTTTGTTCTTCATATTCTTCATAGAAATAATTATTTTGTCAGTGAAATGTACTAGTGACAACTTTATGAAGACACACAGAAGACCAGAATAGCAATTGTGACATATTCATCAAATTTTTACATTAATAGAAATATCTTTATTAACTATCACTATTATAACTAAAGTTTTGCATGAAAATTACAAAGAACTAGTTCAAATTTATTAAAGACTCATAAAATTTTCTTGTCAGGGTTGAAAGTTAGTTGGAATAAAATTTTAAAGAAGAACTTCTGCAAAATATCTGCAAGCACTAAATCCAATTGTCTACAAACTGTTCCAAAAAAGATGAAAAGAATAGAATTCTGACATAATCTTTTATAAAGCTAACAATATGCTGAAACCAAAATCAAGAGCAGCCATAGCAGAAAAAAGAAAATTAAAAGCACACTCCTGATGCATACGAATGCAAAAATTCCCATCCCAAATAGCAAACTGTATAAAAAATACCATGCGTCACAGATGAATTTATCTTACGATCTAGTGGTTTGAGATTGGTAATTTAATAAAACTCATAAATCGTTTCAGGAGAATGAAGAATAGAAACCATGCAATCCCTTTAACAGGTAAGGAATCAAGTAAGTTTCAATTTCACTTCCTTATAAAAACTCTCAAACTAGATATAGGTATGGAAAGAATAAACCTCAAAATTATAAAAGTTAATGCAAACAAATCAAAGCCACATTTTACTGATTGAGAAAAAGCTGGGAAATTGGTTAATTGAAATATGAAATTTGAATGTTGAATTTTCAAACTTTTAGTCAATATAATATCGGAAGCATCAGTAAGAACAACAGAGGGATGGAATACAAATGACATCAAACCTAGGGTGGAAGAGGACAAAATATTTATATTTCGGATGACATGATTTTATAAATGGAAAAACTTGAAATTCAACCAAAACAAACTGTTGGAGCTGTTAAACCCATTCAGCAAATTTGTAGGAAAAAATAAATATATAAGAAGAGATCATTTTTTTTTTAAAGATTTATTTTTATTATTTTTTTTTTCATTGGAAAGGCAGATATACAGAGAGGAGGAGAGACAGAGAGGAAGATCTTCCGTCCGATGATTCACTCCCCAAGTGAGCAGAACGGGCCGATGCTATGCCGATCCGAAGCCAGGAGCCTCTTCCGGGTCTCCCACGCGGGTGCAGGTTCCCAAAGCTTTGGGCCTTCCTCGACTGCTTTCCCAGGCCACAGGCAGGGAGCTGGAAGGGAAGCGGGGCTGCTGGGATTAGAACCGGCGCCCATATGGGATCCCGGGCGTGCAAGGCGAGGACCTTTAACCACTTGCGCCACCGCGCCGGGCCCAAGAGATCATTTTTATACACAAATAATGATCTTGTACAAATGGAAATGAAGTACTACTAGCACCATAGTCACACCAATGTGAATATTATGTGGATAATGAAACCAGAGAGGGCAAGATTTCAGCAATGAAGCACAAAATACTGATGAAAGAAATGAAGAGCACACACAGACACCAAAGGCATTCTTTGTTCATGAATAGGAAGAATCAATACTTTAAAACATTTATTGCCAAAGCAATCTACTGAAATAGTGCAATTGCCAACAAAATATCAATTAAGTCTTTACAGAATAAATCCTAAACTTCATGCAAGCACATAAAAGACCCAGGACAGCCAAAATGATCTTGAGGGAAGAAAGGGTAAACATGCTTGGAGCATCATAGCTCCTGAATTGGCAATATATCTCAAAAATGTAATAAATAACTCATCATGGCATATTGACCCTGTATTATGACACAGTGGGTTAGAATGACACAAAGGTAAAATCCTATGCCATTCTGCTGATCCAAATACCAGCTATCACCTGTGGGAGAGCAGCAAATGGTGCCACAAATACTTGAATTGGGGATCACAAGTGGAGCAGCTGAATGCTAAACCCACAGCCGTACGGAAAGCCAGAGGCATGGGCAAAAGTTCAACCTAATGTCGAAGCGCCAGTGGGACGCTTTTGTTCTGTTTTCTCTCCTTGAAGTTGAGCATGTTAAAATATGAATAATGCAATCTGAGAGACACAGCTAATTTCTAGAATTATTGAGCATTAGTACACTTTTTCCTTTTCTGATAGTAGTTAGCCAATCCTAAGACTTATAGATTTGTATCTATCTATATACATACATATAAAAATCTATTCTTTCTCCTTTTCTCTTTGTAATCAAAGTGAAACGCTATTAAACATTTAACATACAGATTTCTGACTTTTCAGTTACTAGAAAATCAATGCACAGTAAGGTATAATGGATTGAAAAAACACAGTTTTTTAAATATAAAAGTCATGATACTAGAAAAAATTAGATCTATAAATTCTTAATCCATAAATATTCATTAAAAATAAAAATGCAGTATGAAGTACTATCTGCTGTACAGCAAATAAAAATATAATGCATATGAATATGTACTTATATCTAAATGTGGTAACCAATAGTCAAATGATAAGAATTTACAACACATTTAAAACTCATAAAAATATAATTTTATGCTTAGCTTTGCTCTATATAGAGATTTATTTTATTAATATTATGCTACACATTTGATATGATATACTATCACATTTGTTACAATATATTATCACATTTGTTTATTTTTATTTTAAAGGTTTTTAATAGATACAAATAAAAAAACAGAGACTTACACAGAGAGATCTTCTATCCTTGGTTAACTCCCCAGATGCACACAAAAATTGGTGCGGGACCACCCCCCACCCAAAAAAATTTAAAAAGGAAAACAAACAAACAACAACAAAAAAACAAACAAAAAAACAAATGAAACCGAATAAATACCTTTAATTTTCTTTATCTGGGTCTCCCGGGGCAGCGGAAGCAATCAGCTACTAGGGTCAGGATTTTCTGTCCATCAGCGTACCATTAGCAAGAAGCTCAAATTAGAGACAACTGGAACTTGCAGCCATGAACTTCGAGGTAGGATATACACATCTTTGCCACCATACCAAACACTAACCTCTGATAGGAATAAGAACCTCAACTCCAAATTGAGGAGAAAATTCAACAACAGGTGAAAACTCTCCACATAGACAGCAGTATAGTTGGATAACAATTGTTGTCTGTATATATGTGTGTGCATAATATATGTGTATATGTATGCACATATGTATACAGTAAATTAAGTAAGAAGTAACATTTTCTTCAAGAAGTTGTTTCTGTGAACATTTTCTTGTTTAACATAAACTGAATTATCCCTTCAAAATGTCTGGAATTTGAAACATATATTTTGGCACATAAATTTGCTCAAACTGGGAAATAGAGCTTTCCTTTGTATTAAACTTTGAACTAAACTGTCAACAAATGCATACTATTATAATGATAATGCATACTATTATAATGCAAACTGTTATAATTTGATGGTTCATTTTTAATAAAACTTAATTTGAGATATGTTATCAAGCCCTAGATAAATGTCTTTCTCTCTTTTGTTTAAGATTTGTTTTATTTGTACTGGAAAGTCAGATATACAGAGAGGAGGAGAGACAGAGAGGCAGATCTTCTCTCTGATGTTTCACTCCTCAATTGGCCACAATGGTTGGCATTGAGCCAATCTAAACCCAGGAGCCCGGAGCTTCTTTGTGGTCTCCAACGCAGGTGCAGGGACCCAAGGCTTTCAGCTGTCCTCTACTGCTTTCCCAGGCTAAAAGGAGGGAGCTGCATTTGGCACTGCTATGATTAGAACAGGTGCCCAGCCAGGGCCGGTGTGAGGTGAGGACTTTAGCCAGAAGACTGCCTTGCCAGGGCCCAATAAGTGTCTTTTTATGTTACTTCTACCATACAGAACATTTTAATCACATAAAATATTGCTTTAAATAAATAATCTGAACTGTTAAAGCCAAAGCATGACTAAGTTTGAATTGCCTGTGCCTGAAAAAATTATCATCTTTCTATATTTGAATGTGAGCCCATAAACAGCAAGTTAATTGTATGACCATAATAAAATTTTAAGAAGATCGCGACAAATCTTAGAAAGGATGTTTGCCTTTTTCCTTATTATCTTTCAAATATTGTATTGCATATAGCTTTTCTACTTTAATTTTTAAAAATCAAAGAAGTAGTCATATCACCAGGAACGTGACTTCGCTTGAAGAGTACTTTGACTTCTGTTCATTTGTAAATTTTCTACAACTTAAATAGATCCTTTGTTATCTATGCAAGCACACAGTTAACAATTCTTGGTAAATGACAAGATTGTGCACACTATTTAAAAATGCCTTATATTGCAAACAAAAAGGCTTTTGTTCCTGTAATTAAGAATTAATTAGAAAATGAAATATCTCCTTGTTTAGACAATCTTCCGTGGCTGTCAGGATGGGATGTGGCATGTTGATATGATCTTGCAGAAAGCGATTTCTACAAAATAAAATAAAGCGGTTTTAGAAAACTTTGTAAGTAATTTTCTATATTCTTACTTGCTCTCATAGTTTTCAAGTCAGTATGTAAATGCAAAAATTCACTGTTGTTAAATTTCTCTTATCTGTTTACTTCACTGTAAGGTTTGAGTCCTTGGTTTACCTTGAGCATGGGATAATACAAATTCTGTTTATTCAATTTCTTTCTCATGTATCTTCAACATTTTTTGCTCTAGACAAAATTAAATCTTCTTAGGTCCCTTACATCAATAAGATACGGTTATAAATATATATATATATATACAAAATATTTCCAAACTGGCATTTATCTTCTAGTCGTTAGACAGTTATGCAATTGTTTTGTCTTGTTTTCATCTTCCTTCTAAACCGCATCTCTAGAGTAGGAGATCCCATTAAATAGGAGCTAAAGGGAGAAGAGAGGAGACATGTAAGATAAAATGAAGACAAGGATGCACAAACACTCGTTCTGGGAAATGTGTTAATTATAAAAACTCACGACATGGCAAATATTGCTTCCCATTGTAAAAATCATGAAAATTCTACAACTAAGTATACGGGCAGATGCATGTACACATATGAAACTGAGTCCCAGGCAGGGACTAAAATGCACCTGCTTGGTCCCATCCTTCCATTTCCAGCGTCTTCCTACAGTCTGTCACTTACTGGTTAGCTTAGAATTTCTTTCTCCTATTTAGATGACTGTAAATAAATCTTTCACAAACATCAGTTCACTGAAGTAAGGGAGTGGCTAACAGGACCTATAATATCCCTAATCACACAATGCATGAAGCCATTTATCTCCCTTATAGACAATTTCAGATATCTAATAGTAAAGTCCTGCATAATTAAAATAGTTTAATCTTCCTGTTAAATGAAGTATCCAGCTGCTGTAATTTTTATTGCACTTGATTATTAATAAAATGTTCTTATCAATAATAGTGAAATAAATAAATGGCGGATTAATCAAATATGTAATACATAATTTTCTAATTTTATACGAAGACTGATATAGCGTCACTCTCTATCATTAAGAGGAACAAGTCTACAAGATACCAATTTCACTGTTACATAGAATCAGAGCGAAACAGATATTTTTCAAAGCTGACATTGTGGTAGAGCCGGTTGGTTTGTCAGCTACCCTGCTGGGCTTCCATGAGTGCTGGCTGAAGTCCAGGCTACCCCACTTCTCATCCAGCACCATGCCCATGAGATGATGCACCCAGGAAGGCTGTGGATGGTGACCTCAGAGCTGGGACTCTTGTTTTTCATGTGAGAGACAAGGTTAGGATTCTTGAATCCTGGCTTTGGCTCATCAAAGTTCCGAGGCATCTGGGGATGGAACCAATAGATACAAAATCACATTCTCTATCTTTTGCTTTCTCTTGCTTCCAAAAAGTTAACAATCCTTTTTTTTTTTTTTTAAGATACTTTCCTATACAGTTTAACTCACTAGAAATTTTAACACAATATTGTTGAAGTCATGACAGGGAATTCACACTAAGAATCAGAATATACCATCATGATGAAATCACCTTTATTTAGTTATGTCTTGGTGCTATGCCTCTTAGAGTTTAGTGATAACAATTTAACTACTAAAATAAAAGCCAAGAAATCAGCAATGGTTAGTATCAGATTACCCATTCATTCTTTACAAAATAATAAAGTTCAAATAGAACCTTAGAAAACTCTGTCTCTTGTCAAAATTACACATAAACTTCAAATCGGGACAATTTTCCCCAAGACCTAAATCAGTAGAATCTAGGATAGAAAGAGCTCAACAGCACTGCATGTGCATGTGTTCTTTAATTACATTGGTCACAAAATGGAATCTCAACCCTTTTGGTGAATTCTTCACTTTCCCTCTTCTCCCAGAAGTCTCTAAAATTCCTTCCCCCAAAGACAAAGAAGACAAGATGTAAATAAGACAGTATTCTTGACCTCAGAGAGGTTACATTTTAACATAAGAAGGCAACAATTCCAAGTACTCCTCTGTGTAATAGTTGTTCAAACATGTTAAAAATTGGCTGCTTATCGTGCTATTTCCTGTCCTCCTTGACAGTACATTCTAGGAAACTCATCTTGAAAATGTGGCTTAGTGAAAGTGAGTGATATTGAGCCAAAGGTTAGTGTTGCTAATTGTTTTCCTTGAGGACTTGCTGTTTTCCAAAAGTCCCAAGGGCCTTGCCAGCATTGCTGGGATTAGTTTTCACTTCTAGGACCCTCGTTTTCATGACCTGATGCCCCTCAGTAAGCACAAATACAATCTCATCTTCCGGGAAGAGTTTGTGTGTGACGGAGGAGGCTCTTATTCCAAGCTGATGTGATATAAGGAAAGCTACATTTATTTAAATTACAAATTTGAATTTCATTTTGTACTGCAACAGAAACCAATCAATCTTCATGGGAGACAAAGAGTGTGAAGCGTGTGTGATGGAATCAGCATTTAAATGTGATGCAGCTTCATAGACGCTCCAAAAGACTGATTAACTGAAAGTGCTTTATGTGAATGTGTTTTAGCTTCAGTAATTTTTACGTAGGCTGCAATCTATGGTAATATATGTGCTTAAAAAAGCAAATTTTAAAGGGACATATGAAAATGTATTGTACAAAACATATTTCTTTGTGATGGAACCTAACACTGAAAATACAGTTTGATATTTCTAAACACAGTATTATTACTTTTCAAATATTCAGTTATTAATGAATGAATTAATTAATTTACTGGAAAGGTAGATTTACACAGAGAAGGACATACAGAAAGAAAGAGTTTCCATCCACCAGTTCATTCTCTAAGTGGCCGCAACAGCCAGATCTGAGTTGATCAAAAACCAAGAGCCAGGAGCTTCTTCAGGGTCTGCCACACGAGTGCAGGATCTCAAGGCCTCACACCATGCTCTACTGCTTTCTGAGGCCACAAGCAGGGAACCAGATGGGAAGTGGAGCAGCCTGGCATCCATCTGGTACCCAGGCAGATGGAGGGCGAAGATATAGCAAGGAGGCTATTGCACTGGGCCCTAAAGGCAGTATTCTGAAAATTATACCAGAACATACAGAAAGTATTTAAAATAAATTATACATATTAAGGCAGCTTCTGATCCAAATTAACTTCTATCTGTTAAACCCAAGGATGATTCAGGATAACTTCGTTATTTTAAAGTGAATGGATAAAAGCTTTTTTTAAAAAAATAATTTATGTATTTGAAAGGTAGATAGAAGAGTGGAGAGGGATAGCAAGAGAGTCATTCTGCATTCACTGATACAATGGCAGCAGCTGGGCTAGTGGGCAGCCCAGAACCTGAAATTCCATTGATGTTTCCCATTAGCTGCAGAGCCCAAACGTTTGAGCCATATTCTGCTGCATTTCCTAGTCAAAAAAACAGAAATCTGAAACGGAATGTGGGCAAGTGAGGCTTGAAGCAATGCCTACATAGATTGCCATCAATGTATATTGTGGCTTAACAAGCTATTTTAAAAACATTGTCCCAATTAATTGAATCTTAGGTTCCATTGCCTTTTTAACAGCTAACTTACCTACTAGGTAAGCTAACAAATTCATAATTTCTAGGTTACCTGTCTCTGGAGACCCATTCTTCTGCTTATTATGTAGAGCATTCCAATCATATGTATGTGTTTGTGTGTGTGTGTGTGTGTGTATGTGTATAGCATTGTATGCACAGATGCAGAAGTAATAATGGATTTAAGGTGCGCTATAATAAAAAGATATATTTATGTGATTGTTGTTCAGAGTAGGTTAAGCAACTGCTTACAACACTGGCATCACAGGGCAAACTCAATTCCTGGCTGCTCTAACTTCAACCCATCTCCCTGACAATGTTCCTAGACAAGAAGCTGAAGATTGTCTGTTCTCAGCCTCTGTCTTGTGCATGCATCTTCTCTGAATGTTAGGATCATTTCTGAGACAACCCAGCAAATGAAAGATGTTTCTCTTTCATTTAGTTTCTGTCTCTTTGCTTTGTGAATACAAAAAAAAGCGTCTTTTAAAAAATATGTAAAATGTTTGCTTAATTCATATGAGAAAAATTTAGTTGTGTATGCGTCAGTATTTTGATTGACAGATAAGATTTTCACAGCACATGTATGTATAGCTACTGCCATCAATGTAAATAGAAATGGGGGTTTTAGAAAAAGATGGTATCGTAGTAATGAAATATCTGTGGGGGGGGGTTCACTCCCTATGTTATGACAATAACAGTTAAGACAGGAATGCAGAGGATAATGTGATTACTACAAATGGATAGAAAAGAAACGTTGTTTCAGGGCCAGAAGTTTTAAATCCACTCATGCAAGTGTGCATGAGGCTCACGCAGTTATAGGAACTGGGTCCTCGCTGCACTTAAGGAGTTGATATGATAAAATAGGGAAGAAAATGTAAAACTCAGTTATGAATCATTTTGCTTTTTAAATTGGAAACAATGTAACTGCTCATGAGAAAATTCAATGACATGCAATTTCTAAATCATAAAAATTAAAGGCTATTTTAAACAATTTCTCATAGTTCTAAGTTACATTGCACATTTTCTTTACAAATAGTTTGTTTCTAGGCATTACAAAAAAAATTTCTTTGCCTTGTTGATTTCTGATAGTGAGAATTTTTTATAATAGTAAAAATCATGTTTCTAAATGAAGTGAATTTCAAACAACACCAAGCTTAACTAATGAATAATTGGTGCAGTCAATGTCAAAAGTACAGAAATAAAAATTAAATTGTAATTTCAGAATTATTGTAATTTGGGTTCTCATGTTTCTTCGTAGACCCTTTTATGTTTGTAATTTTTTTTCTTTTTTTAAGATTCACTTTGTTTCTGTTGGAGAGTCAGACATGCAGAGAAGAGGAGAGACAGAGAGGAAGATCTTTGATTGCAGGATTAGCTCCCCAAGTGGCCTCAATGGTCTGAGCGGAGTCAATCAGAAGCCAGGATCCTGGTGCCTCCCTCTGTGTCTCCCAGGCAGGTGCCGGGCACCAAGACGTTGGGCTGTTCTCGACCGCTTTTCCAGGCTACAAGCACGGAGCTGAATGGGAAGCAGGGCTGCGGGATACGATCCAGTGCCTGTGTGGAATCCTGGTGCAGGCAAAATGAGGAATTTAGCCATATGCAACCAAGCCGGGACCTGTTTTTAACATCTTAATACTTCAGTTTAGCTGTTTACTTTTCATACTACCAAACTTGAGCACTAGTTTGACAACTGAAATATGTCTTTATGATTGAAAAAAAAAAGTAAAAATGCTACAGCAGCAAAATATGCAAGTTATATCATGCCGAAGAAAACATTAGCATTCAAATGAAAACAGTTTCTGTGATATTACAGTAAAATGGAAGCCATGGGATGAGATTGTGTGCAACTCAGTTCCAGTGCTTTTGAATACAGATGCACGTTTTCACTGGAGGGCTTTTCCTAGGCCCAGAACGCTGGAGCCTACACACCAGGTTAAATCAACTGACCGCCTCATCCTAGATTGCTCCAGGCGATTTCATTTCTGCCTGTTCCGTTTAACCTCTAATGTATTTTTCATAAACTCTTTAACCTTCTCCAATAAGTGCACTCGTCTTTGAAGTTCGTTACTATTTGTTTTTAATTGATTGGAGTTTTCTTAAAACAAGCAAGCAAACAAAAAGAATAGCAAAGCAAGCAAACTGTGTAAACACAAAAATGCAGAACCCTGAGTGAACAGTAATGTTGAATTTTACTGTCTTCTTTAAAAACCCAATTGCTTTAAATTAAATTATACATGCAATTTGTTGATAGATTAATCAAAGCAGGTTACCAGTTGAGAAGAAATGAAGATAACAGAGAGGAGTGGTACTAATCATTATTTGATGAAACATAAAACATATAGTGTAGATTCAAATAGGGAAGGTAGACTAGAGGATGAGAACACAAACAGAGCAGTTTGGAAGAGAGAAGAAATAAATAGTGAAATTGTCTTTCAAGTTCAATTTTAACAGCTACTATTACCTATGCTCTCTGATGTTGCAGAAAATATCAACATGCTCTTTTCTAAGTCTTTTCAAAGAATTATCAAAATCAAATAGTATAAGGTTAACTTAGAGAGACGTATAATCTAAGTTGAAAGTCTACTTGTACCATCTTTTAACATTCTGACAAAAAGCAGAATGCAAAATAACTTACACCATTTGCTACTAAATAAAGAAATGAACAAATGAATAAATGGATGGTGGAATGGTGGCACACATTTCTAAAGAGAAATATTGTCAAGAGAAATTTATAGTTAAAAGAAAGATCACACATAAAATTACAATGTTTGTCCTTATTTTTCAATCCATAGAACTATTATCATATATAATGGAGTTTAATTTCCATAGACTGAGTCAATTGGATGTTTCCCAGAATTGAGTTTCACTAATTGATATGGCTGACATATGAGTATATTTGTTTCTAAATACAGGGTTGCTAAATCAGTTCACTGTATAACTATTGTGAACCTTGTAGCAAAATGGAATGGCTTAAAACATAAGTATAGAAGTAAAAAATAAATAGGTATACCCATCACATGTCTCTGCATGCACAGGGTGAGAGCAGGGCTTCCACCTTTCACCTGAGAACTGGAATTGCTGAGATTGTGAATAAGAAAGTTTTCACTTTTTTGTAACATTGTATTTTATAGATGATTTGCTTAAACTTATGTGTGTAAGTAACTTATGTATGTAATGTTACTTTAACTGGGATTGCCTAATTAAAGAATGGCAAAACAGAATCCTGTGGCAATAAGAATCAATAATTTTTTTAAATAAAATAAAATAAATTATGTTAATACTGACACCTTTGATACATCATTGGTTAAAGTTTCGACATACATCCACATTTTTAGGGCTTTAGATAATTAAATTATTAGTGCTTACATTGTTGCACTTACCTGACCTCTTTCTTATATTTAATATTCAAATATATTCTAAAATGTTTTATCTATTCTAAAAATGTGTTAAACATGCCTATCCCAAGAAAATGATTTAACATGAAAGTGTTGGAGTTGAACATCATTTGATTTTTAATAAATAAAGTGAACATCTTTAAACAATAAATTTAGACTAACTAATCCATGGAGGAAGACCTCAATGTTAAACAAAAATTGATTACATTACTTCAAATGCATGAACTTCATATCCTAAAAAAGTATGTTTTATTGACATTACAAAACTCATCTTTCTTGGATTCCATGATTTCACTCAAGATGCTTGCATCTTTTTTGCACATGGAAGTTGCACCTTAATCAACAGAGTACCTTACCATTTTCAGAGGAATTTGACATCTTCAATGCCATGATTCCATACCATTTTCCTAGAGATATGAGAAAATATCATTTTCTCAATTTTGATTAAAATGAAATTATGTCTGTGCATTTGGGAATTGGGTCATGTCAATATGTAACACCATTTAAAATACTGGTTTTGTGCCAGGTCCAGTGAGGTAGCCTAGTGACTAAAGTCCTTGGCTTGCATGTGTCAGGATCTCATATGGGTGCCTGTTCTAATCCTGGTGGCCATCCAGCTCTCTGCCTATGGCCTTAAGAAGCAGTCAAGGACAGCCCACAGCTTTTGAACCCTAAACCCATGTGGGAGATCTGGAAGAAGCTCCAGCTCCAGCCCTTGCAGCTGCTTGGGGAGTGAATCAATGGATGGAAGATTTTCCTCTCTGTCTCTCCTCCTCTCTGTATATTTGAGTTTTTAAGAAAAATGATGAATTTTAAAAATATATATTGGCCTTGCACCAAGCTTGACCGCAGGAAGTTTTGCAGGGTTCTCCAAGCTTGGGTTTTATTCACTGTCTGTTTGAACAGAGACAAGAGGAAGATTCCTTAGCGTCTCTGGGAAAAGGAAGGCAGCATTGGAAAATGAGGTTTTATATTGAAGAGAAATGTCCAGAGTAGTTATCAAGCTTCCGTCACTTGTGAGTTGAGAAAATAACAATAATTTATACCATTAAGTGTCTGAAGCAATGGTTCTGATACATATGATAGTAGAACTGTCATCATTATCTGTACTACTAAAAATATTTAAAGAAAATCAATTTCTACTACTAAGTTTACTATAAAGGTCTATTAGTCATTTTACAAGAAATCAAAATTTTGATTCTTTCTTAAAGATTTCAGGCATCATTCTTAAAAATTTAAGATGGTCATGCTTCATTCATTATAGTTGGGTAAAGGGGATGTTTATTATAAAGAGAATTAATCTTTTAGAGCATGTTTTATTTGTAGCCTGATCATCTACTAGTTGTTGGGCTTATGGCAAGTAAATTTATGTATGTGATTTCAGTTTCTTTCTATTTGACATTAAAGCAGACCCCATACATCTGATCTAATTATAAGGCATGATGATATAGGGATGGCAAGTACTTAGGATAAGTAGCTGAGCAAGTAATGCAATAAAGGATGCAAAGATTAAAGGTTGAAGAAAATATGTGCTGAAGCCGAGGTGAGGCCAAAGCTGTGGAGAAGAAACAAAGCTGCAGAACGACATGTGTTACTGCAGCGATGGGAATCCTTCTTGGAGAAATATACAATAGTGATTAAATATTTTGACTGTGAAATCAAAGAAAAGCAGTCTTATCAGATGGGAGAAAGATGAGCATTTATCAATATGGAACAACTCTTGTGTCAAGGAGTTATTCAACATTCACTCTTGTAACTCACTCAATTTTACATGGTAACTTTCATTTTTTCACAAAAGTAGGAGAAGTAATGCTTCCATGTAAACTTTGTAATAGCTAGTGTCTTATGTCATTTTTATAATTTTGTTGGAACAGCATATTTTTAGAAAAAAAACATTTTAGAGATAAGCACGTTGGGTTATTCTCACTAATTTAGGCAGGAATGAATTTCAGCATCTGCTTTGATTCAAACGTTGATGTACAATGTATGAAGTTGCACTATGAAATAGTTATTTTTAAAGCTGGTTGGTTTCTACTAGTCTCTGCATGTGAATTTCCTAATATACTTATGAAAAACCAAGTTTCTCCTCTGTAATTGAACAATTCTTTCTCTAATGTGCTTTCAGCTCTTAATTCTAATCTCACTGTTTTCTGCTCTGATTTGATTTCATTTTTGATACTCAAAAATTATACATATGTGAAAAATTTCATGTGATATTTCTGCATATCTGTAAACAATGTAATGTCCCATAAGGTTAAATGTATCTGTCTTTTTAAGCATTTAGTATTTCTTCTTGAAAAATCTGGGCCCGGTGCAATAATGTAGTGGTTTAAGTCCTCATCTTGCACATGCTGGAATCCCATATGGTCACCACAATCCCACATGTTACTAACCCCAGCAGCACCACTTCCCATTCAGCTCCCTGCTTGTGGCCTGGAAAGTCAACTGAGGATGGCCCAAGGCCCTGGGACCTTGCACCCACATGGGAGACCTGAAAGAGCTCCTGGCTTCTGGCTTTGGATTGTCTAAGCTCTAGCCATTTTGGTCACTTGGGGACTGAACCATGGGACAGAAGATCTTCCTCTCTGTCCCTCCTCCTCTGTATATCTGCCTTTCCAAAAAAAAAAATAAATAAATCTTTAAAAAATATCTTACAAAATTCTGTCAACTAGTTTTGTAGGGGAATTATCATTATACATTGTCACAAAATCGTACAATATGGAGTACCAACATTTCTTACTTCTATTTTCCTATAAATTAGTAATCATGGAACAATATTTCCCCAACTCTCCCCAGCTGCAGTCCCCAAACTCTGTCTTTTGTAGGTGTGAACAAACTTAGTGCACCACTGTTGTATTCCCTTGGTTCTAAGTATCATTATATTGAATTGACATGTTGGAGTTAACCAAAATAACCTATCCTATAAGAGTAGAGAAAGTTCTTGCATAACAATTCCAGTAACGCAAAGGAATTGCCAACCCTAACTCACCCTCCTTACTAATTTGTCCTCTATTTCCAACCTGAAATTTTGTTTGGTGATTATCATCTGCAAGCTCTGGGGTTGACACATGTACTCAACAGAGGACAATGTTCTTTTCTCCAAAAACAGATCGTGCTGGATTGATGATCTATTATTTTCACTTATCACAAGTGCATTGATAATTTGAAAGTAATCTGTAACATCCATTGATAATTTTTCAAGTTATGAATCCCACCAAAAATATTTTCAAAGATGAGGGAGTAGAGGAAAGCGATGTCTTTATAGAATATTCGGGCTTAGCTTTGTCTTCGAGGCTCCAAATTCAGAAAAATAGATTTGACCTCAACACAATTTCATTACCAGTCTCGTGCCATGATGGGGGTGAGGCACAGCTGCTTATGTCTTCTCTGAATCATTCCTCTAGCTGCCAAACCTTTAATCAAATGCATGGATTCATGGATTCACTCAAGGTGTATGTATTTATGTGTAAGTTTTGACATTTTGTAGCAGAACCTTTGAATATAGCAAATAAAAAAAAAAAAAGAAAGGAAAAGGAAGAAAGAAAAGCAAAATCCTCCCTTATGAAATTTTTACAGTCTAGGAGCAAGTGAGAAACAAATAAGAAAAATAGCATGGGATGATAATACTGAATAAAAAAGTGACAAGGAAAGGAGCTGGTTTGTTGTGAGAATAATATGGTGACATCTGATTTGAAAAATTTTGAAGAAAAGGTAACATAATAAGAAAAGAAAAATTAATTGAATCTACGAATGATTTAGTTGCAAAAATCCAATAAATGAACAATTCCTAAGGCTTACAGAAGAATTCTTATGATTTTCCCAAACAACGGACACATCGGAACTTCAGACAATGAGATTTCAATCCTAGGCAGTGGAGGATTGGCATACTGCAGGTGTCTTGGGTTTTGGTTGTGGGTAAAGTTGAAAATACTGGGGCATTTTTGCCTAAGAAGTAATGCCATCTGGCCAATTATTTGACAGAATTATGCTAACTGCAATATGCATAGGATATTAATGTGGACAAAAGGGAGATTGATTAGAAGACATCTTATTTAATCAATGAGTGTAATAAAATGAAAGAGATTACTGATACAGTCATAAAGAGCTACTACAATGATTGGGAATTCCTGAAAAAATAATAAAAGACCTTGGTTTCAGTGCTGTGGAATAGCACACAAGCTAATACCGGCAGCACCTACATCCAATAAAGGTGACAGTTTTCTTCCAAGCTGTTCCACTTTGCATTCAGCTATCTGATAATTCAAGAGGGGAAGCATCAGAAAATGACCCAAGCGTTTGGTTGTCTGTACCCAGGTGGGAGACTCTGATAAACTTAATGATCTTGCCATTTGGGGTGTAAAACAGTAGCTAAGATCTTTCTCTCCCTCTCTTAAATCTTTCTTCCCTCTCTCTTTATCTCCCACAATTTCTTTGCAAGCTTGCCTTTTGAACAGAATAAAATAATGAATGAATGATTAAAAAGTCAAGAAGTCAAGAGGGTATTTCAACATCCAGGAAGTGACAATGATCCTGTTGGGCCACTATAGTAACCAGCAGGTTACGGCAATACTCAGGTCAGCGATGCCAGTACTGAACTGATTGTGACCAGGAGAAGGTGGAAAAGGACGAGATCCATGAATTAGTTCTCAAAAAGCTGCCACAGACTTTCTGAACAGATAACATCTATCAGTATCAGACAAATAAAGAACGTAAGAATGACACTATGCCTTTGTTTACTTGCTTTCATTGAAATTTAACCATTAGAGTTATTCCTAAGATGGAAAAGAGTGAAACTGAAATAGGGTTTGGACAGTTGCACCACAATATTGCTGAAGTTTGAAGGTTAGCACATGCATGTCGATGTCTCTGCCTCTTAAAAACACACAATCACTCTTTAAGCACTCCAGTCTATCCCTAGCTTATCTTCTCTTTAATGTGTAGTTTTAGCTGTTTCCTTTAAAACCTGTAATTATATGAAGTGTTTCATAGGTGTGGAACTATTTGATATATGTGGAAGAAATTTTAGAAAAGATTTACAGAGATTGAAGTACAGAAAGCTTATCAGGTTTCTTGAAAATATCCTTTTACTTTATCCTGTAAAAATTGCAAATGGTCATTATTTTGCAAAGTACTGGTTGATTATAGTTCACTTGTTAAAGTAATACATTTGCTATTTTGCCCCCTGGAGAAGAAAAAACTATATCATCTTTCATTTTCTCACTGCAAGAGGTCACTTGTATTATGGGAATTTTTCCTTAAATTGATTGAAATATATGACTTTTAAGGTATCAAAAGACCACATATCTTATACTATCTAGATAATAGCAGTTATTATTAAGATAATGGATCATGACAAAGGACATAATCTTCCAAGCTGTTGCCTCCAGTGGACTGGTTATTGAAAACCAAGGAAGCAGGATGCCAGAATATTGTCAGTAGTGCTAGGTTTCTGGATTATTCTAAAATTAGATGAACTCCAAAATCCTGCACATCAGGTTGGAATCCATAGACCTAGCTTCCACATGAAACCACGTTGTTATAGTTTATAGGCCTATCCATTGCTAAGCCAATCTCTCAAACACTCAGCTCCAGGCTCTTACCTGCTTTTAGACCAGCCCAAAGACAGATGATGGATACAACCCTCAGCTTCTGTCTGCCCTTGGCTAGGCCATTAACACTGGCCTTACTCCTCAGGCCAGTAGTCACAGACATAGGTTCTGGGTCAGCTTAATGCTTGCCCAGTAATTGTAGCCTAGTTTGTCAAGGTCAGTTTCTCTGTTGGACTTGTTCCAATTGACCCAAGCTTAAAGAGCACTCAGTGAACCTAAGTTGTGAGTTTAGACTTATAGTCCCAAGACCAGACATCCTTTTTTGGACAGCTCCAGTGGAATTAGAATCCAAATTGATTATATGTTCCTAAGTTCCAGGACAATCCTTAGGACCCTCTGTTCTTGAGGACCCTGAATCAAGACCTCGTTCAGCTAAGACAGAGTTCAAACAGTCCACACTGGTACAAGTTGCCCTCAGGGTTGTCTCTACAGAAGAAAGGTCTCCAGATTCAATTGGGAAGGCGTCAAAGTAGAGCTCTGTTGGACTCAGACACCGACTTCAGAGTAGAGTCAGGACAGGCCTGCCTCTGTGCCAGGCCACTCCCATTCCTCAGCTGTGGTGCCTATTGTAGTGGAATCAGGCACCAGAACCATTTCAGCACTTGACCAGCCTTCATAAAGTCAAGGACTAAGACAACAAAATGTTAGTACATGTGCACCTGGGAATAAGGTATGCCACAGGGATGCTAGCAATGAGTCCATACTCTCAGCTCAGTCTTAGCCTTTCAACGCAGATGTCATGCATGCCCACTTTCATAGTCCGATACAGGTCAGATACAGGTTATGTTTTCCTAGGATACAAGGATAATGGCAGCAGTGGGCCATTTCAGACTCTAGTAGATGACTGGAGAAGGGTTTAAAACACACTAAGGCACAGCCAGGAAGATTATAAAACATTGAGGAAATCATGATACTGTAACAGAATCACAGCAAAAGCGTGAATCAAGTCCTAAAACAGTCAAAAAATTGAGACTTATGACACATCCAGCATTCCCTTAAAGTGTCTGGGACAGAGCTTGGGTCAACACTTTTAAGTGAATAGTTAATCCACCCTCCTATCAGGATGATAGTGAACCGATCACATGAGCCATTATCTGCTGCTTTAGTGGTTATTCATTAGAAAAATGAATACTCATTAGAATACATATCCATGAGATGAAAGTTCAAATTGGAAATCAGAAAAAAGCTTCGATGTGGTGTACTCAATTGTGACGTCAAATCCAGGCTCTCGATGAGAAGTTCTTGAAATCAATCCAGCTGCCTTCTGCAGACTGCATTTTTTTAGTAGTACAATTTTTTTTATTGGAGAACTACAACGGTTGTTAATATGTTAATGTATATGTAAATACAGTTTAAATTGATGTTTTTGGAGAGTTATATTTCATTCAATTATGTAGTGTGAATGTATTTACATGTCAGTTATTCTAAATAAACTCTCAGTTTCAATAGCTATAAAATATTATCTAATACAAGCTTACAGAATCAGATTCAGTATTTCTTTATTGAGGGGAAGATTTACTTCATTTTCTTTTTCCTCACTTCTGCTATATTTATAAAAACTCTGCATATAATTTTTAAAAATTTGTTTAATTATTGTATTATGGTATTATTTATGGATATTAAATTCCTGATGCAATTTGTCCTTCAGAAACCTGAACTTATATTCTTGGTGACAAGAACCTGACAGTATTAACAATGTGATTTAAGTCAAACCAATTATTCAAACAGCAAATCTTCTGCATGCATGCATATACATACAGCATTTCAGGATTATTTTGAAAGTAAATATTCTCATTAATTTCAATGTATTCCTCATAAGCAGTGTGATCCAAAGTGCTTGGGGGATCTTTGAACTATTTGCAATGTAGTTTTCATTATATCCATATGAATAATTTCATGTGAAACTTTTGACCATTGGTAGCTTTTGACCTTTGACTGAATTATTCATTAATCTATGTGAATGCAATTTACACTGTGAACATTATTTCTGCCTTCTTACTTCATGACAAAAAAATTAAATAGTCAAAGAAAACCCCCTACTGAATGCAATTTTTCTATGCTTAATCTATAATGGCACATAAAAATTAAACTGTCTCATGTGGTATTATAATAATCTCTTGAGGTTCTATAGAAAGCATTCAAACTTAAAAATGTGGGAGGAAATGTTAGTATTTGAGCTGAGCATTCTCATGATATACTAAATTCAAATAGTTGCATATTAAATATAATTTCATAATTCACATGATCATATCAGTTTTGAATGCTTCCTACGTTTGGAATTTTCCTTGGCACTATAGAACAAATAGAGACAATACATAAAAATGGAGAAAACATAAGTAAACACAAATTTACAGACAATGTCGCATGTTGTAGTTTTGTTATGAAGAATAGGAAAATAAAGTTTTTTTGGTAGAGTTCAGTAATTTTAAAAGTTCCTGAGGAGTAGACCATTAGCCCAAATCTGAATAACTTGCAGGCATAAGTGTAACCAAAAAGTGTTGCCTGGCAGGCCTCACAGGAGAAATGCTCGTACTAACTGATGTGCAGTCGCCGTGGGGGTGGGGTGTGCAATCAGGCGCTCAGGATCCTGTTACCCTTGGTCTACATTCCAAATTTGATGGCACGCCAAGTGAGTTTGCATTGTTTGGTTTCTGTCTGCTTAATCACAGCTGGTGGATACGTGCTAACATATGTTATTGGATCCTGGAAATCCTGAAATTTCTCTCTCCTTAGTCCTGCAAGCTCCATACTTTTCCTGTTTATATTCTATCGTGTGTATTTAGTTGCCTCACCTACCTTTTCTTAACAACAACAATAACAATCTGACTCCAGATTATTGTGAGGCAGATCCCAGCCTTACCTGTTGAACAATGAGGACAGCCATCTGAATCACATGAGACAATCCT
Organism: Ochotona curzoniae; assembly: GCF_017591425.1. Lineage (NCBI taxonomy): Eukaryota > Metazoa > Chordata > Mammalia > Lagomorpha > Ochotonidae > Ochotona > Ochotona curzoniae. The sequence goes on along the minus strand of NW_024466502.1, from coordinate 31,943,031 downwards.
AAGTTCTTCCTCAAACACCATGGGACAGACAATATGCACCCAGAACCAATTTTATGGCTAAATGCAGGCTTGAGCATATACACAATATGGGTATTTTGCTCGAGAGGGGACCATTAAATTAGCTAGGTGGACATTATTTATATGGAGGATGCATTAAAAAAAATCTAATATGTTGCAGGTCAGTGAGGAAAGAAATGAAGAAGCAAATCTTAGCAATAATCTACCATTAATGCATATCTGAAGTGTTTCTTTGTTCAATAACCTTATCAGATGGGTCTTTGTCTGGTTGAATAGAGAAGGAATAGAACAGCACTCCAGGATTTACATGTCAAAATCATTGCCTTTGTTCCATCTCCCCAACTCTGTACTAAGGGGGGCAGTTATGCCTATGGTGACATTCTGAGCTGGATTTTCAGGATATAGGGTACTATTTTGCCATCTCTACCTTCAGACCAATGATGGTCTCCCCAAGAAACTGCTGGATTTATCTGGACAATAAGATGCTGGACTCTATGCTTAGTATACATTTGCAAAGAAAGAATCTTGTCTGAATTTGAACTATAATACTGCAACAAGGTGGAGGAATCCACCATGGGGGAAGGGCATAGAGAAGAGTTGGGGAATCCCAGAGCCTATGAAACTGTGTCACATAATGCAACGTAATTAATAATAATAATTAAAAAAAAAACAGTTTAGGATGGTCTAAGGCCTTGGGACCCTGCACCTGTGTGGGAGACCCAGAGGAGGCTCTGGGCTCCTGGGTTTGGATTAGTTCAGTTCAGGCCATTGTAGCTACTGGGTGAGTGAATCAACAGAAAGATCTTTTTCTTAGTGTCTCTTCTCTGTATATCTGACTTTGCGATTAAAAAAAAAAATCTGTATTGTAGGTGGTCTCTGTTCAAGAAGATCATTTATAATAAACCAGAATTTTGGACATATGTCTAGAATACATTATCAAGGCAAGAGATGTATTTGATGGTAATATATTTATTAACATTAGCATAATGTGTGAAAGTTCATAGTATCTGTGGTGGGATTATTGATATATTTGTGCAGGTATCACATGACCTCAATATGCATTTATATTATGTTGATTTTTCCACAATTTGGCTTAAATATAAATATTAAGTAATATTGGAAAGAAGCATTTTGTTTAAGAACATATATTGAGGTTTAAGGCTCCTGATTTGATCAGCGAGGATGAGTAAACTTCAGAGAATTCTATAAGACAAAGAAGAAGCTACTACAGAGTTTTCATGGGAATAGCAACCTTTTCCCCAGATTTTTCCCTGGCTCACCTTTTTAAATAAAAAAAAAAAAAAACTATCCCTTCGCTTCTGTATCTGTATTATTAAATACATGAAACATGTTAACTGCATAAAAATAAAATTCAAAAGTATCTTAAAAACACTACCCACAAAATGTATATACTGTTTTATGTCCTTATATAATACTCACAAACCTGCCTATATCTACAATCGGATTAAGTTTTTAAGACAAGAGAGTGCCATGTTCTTCCCTGCATAAAATGTTGGCCCATGTCTCAAATTTGTTAAACATGAGAGAGTCTTGGGTTTGAATTGCTTAAGTTCTGTATGAATTGCTTATGACAACTGACAGGCTCTTTGAGATATAAATATTGGTAAAGAGGTGATGGGTGGAGAGGAACTCATACTGATATCACCACATAAGCTTTGCTTTCTGTTTATCTTTTGTTTTCTGTTTTAAAATGAAAAATACAAAGATAAAAATACAAAGAATATTATTGTAAGGGAAAGATAACAGAAGCACAAAATACAGTGTTTAATTTATTCAGTGTGCAGAATAGGTAAGTGTTCTGACATACAAAGTCGATTTGTGGACATCAGAGATTGGCAGGATTGGGGGAAAAGAAGAGGGACTGCTAACCAGGCATCAGATTTCTCCTTGGAGCGATGAAATGCTCCAAAATTGGATTGTGGCCATTGTTGCACACTATGATCAACAAGTCTGAATTCTACACACAAAAAATAGCCTAGCTAAGCATTTTGAAATAGCCTTGGGACAAATAGCAAGCACTGGACTGAAAAAAAAATGCATTTTAGACTTTGCTTTCAGTTGAACTTAGTTCATAAAGGAATAATGTTATGATGTTTGTATTTTCCTTTTTGACTATTATGTCTCCAAGGCCAGTTATGCTTAGAAATGTTTGGAGACTACAGAAAGAAGAAATCTCATATACATATAATGCCTTAATAACACAAATTCAAACTTATGTAGCTCTTTACTTGCTTTGTTATGGTAATATTTCACATTTGTGGGTTCTTCCTAAGGATATGAGATCTTTCAAGCTTTCTAGCATTATAATTTGTTTGGTAAATTCAACAGTGGTTGTCTTTTATGTTTACAGAAGTGAAAGAAATATATTGATACCCAAAGTAGAAGGAGCAATTCTTTATTAAATGCTAGCTTAGTTGTATGCTGTGAAGGTTTGTCAACTGTTTGATGACTCGTATTGACACATGGAATGTTCAATTGTTTTGTTTCTTCTGTCTCAAGACAATATGTAATTTTGTTCTTAAATTTATAGTAACACTTTGCTGGCCAGCCTGTTCTGCCTTTATAATGATTTAGTGACTGACTAGTTTAGGATTTTTCCACAAAACCAAATCATCACACATGGCAACAAATTATATACTATATCTTTACCATGATGATAATAATAGCCATCAGAGAAATTAACAATTACCTCCTTTAATTACAAGATTATACTCCATTAACTCCTCTGCATGAAAAATTGGAATTAATTAATAGGACAAGAAATCCATAGTTGGCAATTAAAAACTCCAGGACAATTAAAGGGAGTATGGTAAAAAGATGTACATAGATTCAAAAAACTCTAAATAGCTTACTTAGTATGATATATCTGTTACACATTCAACAAGAAGGAGATTATTTTGGCTTTGAAGTTTATTTTTTCAGATCACCTAAATAAGCAGCACTGAACACAAAAAACTTAAAAGAAGACCCTTATTTAAATAAGCCTAGAGTGGTGAGTTAATGATAGCCTAAATAAGTTATTAGAACAACGTTGTCACTGATGCATTATTTATAGATATTTGTTGAAAAGTTTGTAAAGTAAAGTACTGAAGTGACATTTCCAAAGACATTAACATGAAAATGAGGAGAATTTGTAGAGAAAAAATTATTCAATGTGCAACCTCTTACTATGATAGTTTTCAATAATGTATACAGCAACTACATTTTTTTAACTTCTAATATACACATGTAATATTCATTGGATTGCTCTAAAGCTTTCTTCAAATTAAGTTTGCATGTATAAATGAAAAAATAGACACCTAGTGACAGTAAAATTTATATGATAACAGAATTATATCCAGACATTGTTACCATATGCACAATACTCCATGAATAAAATATCCTTTAAAGTTGTTATAGAACATAGAATTCTTAAAATAAATACTTATCCACTCTCTGACTGTGATATTAATATTTCACATTTCACATACACAAACATAATTATACTAAATTTTAGGTGATCTGTACCTTTTGAAGATTAAATAAAAGAAAGCAAGTGAACACATTATATTCAGTGAAGCGTGTTATTAAATTTCAATATAGCAGCAATTTCACTTGTTTATATTGTAAAAATGGATAACATTATGCTATTGTGAGGTAAGATTTTACTGAAATTAGCTTTTGACAAGGGATTGTACAGAAAAAAAATACTTGACCTGATCCAGAAAATGCAGTAGCCGCTGCTATCATCATTGAACAATGGGCCATGCAAGATTTAAAGATGAGTTCCCAAGACATTTATTATGTATTCAATTTAAAATCTTAGATGATCAAGTCTAAAGCTGGTGTGATCCTTTAGTGCATGCTGTGTATATTAAGAAAGAAAATTCAATCACAGTGCCACAAGGTCATGCATAACTGAAGCAGCCTAAAAGAAAATAGTGTGTTTTATGGATATTTTCCATAATGTTTATTTACATCCAAATTTCATGTGTTTTCCACAATACTGGGGAATGCTTATACTGATATGAAGAAATCATCAGTATGTCCTTTATTTTTTAGACTTTCAGGCATCAGGATGTTAATAACCAGAAGCTTCAAGGTATAATATTAATTATTTAAATTCACAGCATCTGGAAATATTCCCAGAAATATGAATTAGGCAAGTTCTACCTTGAATTTATTTTGAGATGGGATTTTATGTTGTTTTTATTATATAGTGATTTTGCTTGTTTTTTTATAAAATCAACAAATGTATTAACAAATTTTGCTGTGTTTTCCATTCTATAAATGCTACCCATAATTTGACTAAGATAAATTCAATCTTCAACTCTATGTTTTACATATTCATCCTTCATGAGCAGAATGAATGACAGTTCCTGATTCAGGGTTAACTTCTGAGTCACCGAAATGAACACACTGCATTTTTTTTTCATGACAAATACGGATTGAATGATTGGTTTTGGATAAGCAGATTTGTTGTTAGCTCTAGTGTAAAGGAACAAGGTGATCACGGGACTCCTAAGAAGATGAGTTTGTAAAGTATGGCCACCTTGAATCACAGTCAATGCACTTACAAAAGTGCATTTAAAGAAGGGATAAAAGCTAGTGGGACCTTGAGAATATCATCATGTCATTGGTGCCTACGTGCAGATTTGTGAAATATGTCATTTGTAATTTAATGATATTTGAGATAATATGCTAAATAAAGATACTTGAATGCCTAATATCTGCAAATATTAGTAACAAAGAACATGTCAGCATGTTAGTGATAGCTCCTATTTGTTAGACACTAGATGACTGCGTGTAGTACTTGCATTATATATGTACACACATAAACACACATACAGCAATCATCCATTAATGATTGAAATCGAGTGACAAGCTGACTTATTACTGTTTCACAGTCTAGTAGCTAGGCCAAACGAGGATCATTATTTGATAAAATTAAGAAGATATTCACAGTATCCTCAGTTTTGTATTTCTAAAGGCACTGTTTCACTGTGACCTTTTAGTTTTGCTAGTCATAATTGCAAGGACACAATCTAGCACAATTTGCGGTCAGCATAGTAGGTCCATAATGTTGAAAAATAATCATCTCTTGAAAAATCATCAACTCAACATGTAAATTTTAAAATGATTATTTAGGAAATTAATCTATAACTCAGTAAAGATGCATCTGCATGAGAAATGGAATTGTAATGACGAAAGTAAATTTAAGTTATTTCCATTTATTAAGAGATAATAGATGACTTGCTTGAATTTTTACTTATGAAAGAATGTTTTCTAGCAGTTTCAATGCACATTATTTACTTTTAATTGATTTTTACATTTAAGCAGCTTTAAGAAGATACTTACTTATTCAGTCAATCCATGTACTTAATTTTAGCAGTAATAGTCTTCCAAAGGTAAACAATTAATTTGTGAAATTATCATTTTGTCCCTGAATGTGAAAAGTGACTTTGAGGAGGATCTACAGTGCTGTATTGCAACCCTTGTCTATGCAGAATTTGCACTAAATTTACAGTAAAATTCTTAGGAAAAGGAAGTTGAATGAAATCTCTAGACTCATGTTGATTCTAATAACATCATAATTTGAATTTCACAAGTAAAGACTATTATTTTCCAAATACCATTTGTTTCATATTATGTCAAAATACTTTTTGTATAAATTTGCTTGCATCTAGATGGAAAATACAATGGAATTTGACAAATATGATAATTACAAATATTATTTAAGAGAAAAAGATAAAACTCTGAAACAAATCACCATTTGAAACAAATATCAACTATTTTAAAACTTTTAAAAAGTTAATAATATTTAATTAAAGAAACAGAAAGAAATTATTTTATAACTTACTTATGTTTCAGCAGTTTATCTCTTACCTTTGACTATTGAAGTGTAAGATAACAAGATTTACAGCCTATGTATGTACTTTTTGCCAATTCGTTTATATAAGGTATACCGTTAAAATGTGAATTATTACTAATTCACAAATGGTAGGGATTGTTTAGAGAGAAAAATAAATAAAGAAATGATTTGAACATTCAAGTTTTATTGACAGTTTTTAATGTATATTACCAATTTTCACAAAATAAAAAAAAAACACACAAGAATCATTTTGGTGCTACAGTAAGTAATAATTTTTAATTAACTCATACAAAGATAGTTTTGACTTCCAGTGTCCTCAAACTTTTGTAATTGGAGAAGTGATACAGCTCAAAACAAAATAATCATCATTGCTGTTCATTATATTAACTTGTCAGGGCAACCACCACTTGAAGATTAAATAGCTTTTGTAACTTTAACACATGTAGCAAACTTAGTCTACACTTTAGAAACTTATAAATAAAAAAGAAAAACTGTTTATCTCCTAGGAAGCAGAAATGTTCAACAATTTACTGCTCACAAATTAAATCCGTAAATTCTATGATTTCTGGAATCTAGCCATGCATGTTTTTCCTGTGAGAATATTAAAGAGAAAAAGATGTTTAGAAATCCTATATTGAAATTCATTCACTAGATAATGTTATTTTGTTTGCTCTGTCAGCATGAACATGTACAGATGATACACTGAATGCATTAGTCCAAAAATAGCAGCATAATCTGGAGATACAAACTGATTTTTAAAATGGCTGAGTAATTTCATGGGTGGTTGATTTGTAACAGTCAAGCCAAAAAGCTGGAAAAGCCTTCTGTTCGTAGTCAGTTGAGGTTAATACCACAGAAAATATTAGTGTTAAACATAGACTCAGATGTTACTGAAAGTTGTGAAACAATATTCTTATCTAAGAATGGTATTTGAAGCTAAGCTCCCGAGCGGAAAACCTATGCATACATGACTCTTTTACCTGTATAGCATTCTGGATGTTGCCATATACTCATAGAATATAACAGACATATAAAAAATGCATATTTACCTTACATGAAGAAATTATGTAATTATGTATACAGTTTTATGAGTGTAATATTGCACAAAAATATATGGTACAAAGTAATTAGATTCTTAATTTTTGTTTTCTCTTTCTTCTCCTTTTCTGCTTTCTAAGAGAGAGTGGAGAGAGACAAAGAGGGAGAAGGAGAGAAAGGGAGAGAGAGTGTGAGTGTGTTTCTATGCATGAAATCGTGAGTTAGTTAAAAATATCCAACTCTTGGGCCCAGTGTAACAGTTCAGTAGATAAATCCTTGCCTTGCCACCTCTGGGATATCATATGGGAGCCACTTGATATTCAGTCTGTTATACTTCCCATCCAGCTACCTGCTTGTGGCCTGGGGAAACAGTAGAGGCTGGCCGGAAGCCTTGGGACCTTGAACCCCCATGGGAGATCAGGAAGAATCTCCTGGCTCCTGGCTTTGGATCAGCTCAACTCCGCTAGTTGCAGCCATTTGAGAAGTGAACCAAACACATTTTTTTCTCTCCTTATCTCCTTCTCTGTGTAAGACTTCCTTTCCAATAAAAAGAAATAAATATATCTTAAAACAAAAAGGACACTGTCCAATTCAATATTTTATATTTTCCTTCAAAATGAATTATAGCAAGTGTAATTTTTTCTCTACTTCTTGATTCTTGGTTGTTTGTTTTGAAAAATAACATAGGATGAAGGTGATACGTTGGTAGATGCAGGGATGAGTTGTTCCTGCTTGGCGTGTCCATCTTCTGCCTTCAAGAACATTTACTATCAGTAAACTCCTTCTTGTGAGTACTAGATATATTGGCAAGCACAAGTCACAGTGAACAGCTAGATCCTAGGTTTTCTATTCAATAGTCATAGATGAGTTTCCATCATCAATTCCCAACTGTATATATCTGCCAGCTTGTCTACGCAGCAAATGTAACTTCAATGTTGCCAGATTCCAGTAAATATCTGTTGCTTCATTACAGATTCCATGGAAGAAATGTCTTACGGAATTCAATGAATTCATACATTTCTAAGATATAAAATTTGTTGTAACATCTGAGCCCATGCTTGACATTAGTATTTTCTATTATCCATCTCAACCAACTATGAAAATAAGGCTTTTCAAGGTTTGTTCGATGGACTGTTACAGAGCAACCACCCGTGTTTCACTTCCTTTGTATTTTTTAATCATACAGAAAACAGTCTCTAAGTATGTTCTCTGGAGAGAATATTGAGACAAGTGAAGAAAAAAAAAAGTACGTTCACTAGATTACCTGTATGTATGTTGGATAGAAACAATCTGAGGTGGTCTGAAATGGAAAAGAAAAAAGTAGCTGCAGTCAAGCAATATGAGAGATGATTTAGATGCCAAAGATGATAATGCAACCGCTCATGAGAAGACATTGCTGAGTACGATTTTATAGAAAGTTGAATCCCAGGTAAGAAAGACTGACTCATTTTCTTATGTGGAAATTGCTATGCTTCAAATATTTATTATAATTACAAAATGCTATTAGTGTTTTATATCATTTAGACATATAAATTCTGAAAATTACAGTGTAACACTGCATGCTATTTTCAGGAATATAAAGTGTAACATTTCAAGCAAGGAGAAAATTGCATTTTAAATCAATTCTTTATACACAATTATAATCTAATAACAATAGTCAAAACAGCAACAACTTTTATGCAAATCTTAAAACCATTTTATATCCTTACATGGCCAAGATAGGCTGATTGGTTCTGACTGTGATCTGAGTTAAGGATTAAACTTGCTATTGAGAGCTTGTTGATTAAAAAAAAAAAAAAGTTTGGTGCCACCAGTAACTAATGATTTTATGTTCTTCAAATTGTACAGTGTTGACCAAAGCAAATGTAGTGTCTATTTGGTAATGATGATGATAAATATTTTGTGGTAATATTTCAAAAACTGGAGTGAAGGGCCCTGTGACTTAAACATGCTTGACTTAAACACTTTGGATCCAGTTGGGCACCAATTCCTATCTAGAATGTTCCACTTTCCTTCTAGTTCCCTGCTTGTGGCCTGGGAAGGCAGCTGAAGCCGGCCCCAAGCCTTGGGACCCTGCATCCACCTAGAAAACCTGGAGGAAGCTCCTGGCTCCTGGCTTCTGGCTACTGGCTCCTGGGTTCAGACTGGATTAACTCCAGCCATTGTAGCTATTTGGGAAGTGAACCAGCAGTTGGAAGATTTTTTACTCTGTATTTATTTCACTCTGGTAAATCTAATTTTTCAATTAAAAAAAATTAAAGTAGTAAAAATTGCACCTCCACAATGTGAAGACACTTGAAAAAATGTGGAGTAGTAGATAAAAAATTACGACAGATATTTGAGTCATGAAGGCTTTTACAAAATATCTTGTAGGGTATATTACATTAAGCAATTCATTTATTTCTATTTACTTGTGAAAGGGCTTAGGTGTAAGTATCGACAGAACTTTTGTGACAATAAAAATGTAATATATGTGAAAACATACTGTGATCTTTATAGCATGATAAAAATGAAAATTATTGTTTTGATTATTCAAAACAGGAACAAGAATGGTTATTATTCTGTGATTCTCTGCTCTGATGGAAAATGAATAAATTCATGTAGGCATAAGTCAGAGCAAAATCTACTAACAAAATTTGCAGGGGAGAGGAATGGTTTTACAGGTAGACATGACACAAATATAAGTTTATGACACATAAAATTTGAAATTTAAAGATTAAGGGGAAAAAAGAGGGAAAATAGAGTTATTTTCACAGTATCAATTATTGCTATTTAAACTTAAAAAAAACATAACTGGAAAATTCCAATTGATTTAACTGTAAAGGATAAAAATAATTCTATGATTTTTTTGTAGAATATTCTAATTAAGAGGTTTCTTTAGTTAATTATCATTCTTTTTCATACTTTTGATTAATTTTCAAAAACCACTGATATTGAGATGATTCATACTAAAAAGACATATCTCTAATTGCACATATATCTTCTAGTTTTTTAAAAAAATATATTTGGGACATTGATAAAATGATTATGTAATTTGATTTTGAAATGGTAGTGTAACTGTGCACATTTAACAAATTTTATTACTCATTCTGCTTGTGTTCAGCTGTGATTTATAAAAGAGTTATAGGAATTTAGTTTGCACAATCCATCCGGGACTTAAGAACCCTCTAATATCTAGGGTAATAATGAAGTAGGATGGTTTTGAAGGGTAATTACAAGATAATGCAGCAGAAACCACTCTGAGACAATAGTAAAATGTCTTACTCTCTTATCTTCTCTTCAAAATAAATTTGCTCTTTTCAAGAACGGTTCAGTAAATGGAGGTAACTCTCGTTCTTCTGTAAACATTTTTCGTAACCCTGCACTGGGCTAAAACTAAAGTTCCCCATCATAGGGAATCTAGGAGCGTCCTATGAAAATGAGTACAATTCATCAGGGCACATAATTCTTGGTCAAATATTGTCAAACATGTCTCATTACACTTTATATTGAATAACTTTCTAAAACAGCTGTAATGCCTAATCCAACTATTGTTTGCTACTTGAAAGTAGAATAAGAGAGATAGCTATAAAAACTGCTACTTTCACTGTAATTAGAAACCTTAAGAAACGTTAGTTATGAACTATGATGTTATTATATTCATATATGAGTGAAGTTCAAGAGGCAAAACTTGTCTTTTGAATAATCACTTGGTTTTCAATTTGAGAACTTACTAAATTATTTCAACTTCAATTCATCTATTGTAAAGGTAAACAAGAATATGAAGGCATCAAATACTTTAATGCATGAGTTACAGGAAAGGTGCCACTAAAAGTACTGTGAACATCTTAGTACATGTGTGCATCAGGACAAAGAATAAAGGAAATTGTATAACAACTTCTTTCTTACTAAATTGTACAGAATTAAAGCATGTAATATAGAAATTGCTGTGAGTCAGATATTGAGGAGAAAACAGAATGGTAACAGGTGCATTTAACATTCTAATTGCATATAATTATTTTGTATGTAAATTATGAGAATAGTTGCGGCACATAAGCATTTAAAGTGCAGAGCTATCTTCACTGCATTGTTCCGATAGATCAATGCTTGCTACTCAAAGAAACTATAAACCAAATAGCAAGAAATAAAACCTCCCTCTCCCTTTTCTGTCACCTTTCCTTTCAAATAATTGAGGATGAAAAATCAATTTAACAAATATGAAAACAAGAGTCAGGTAGAGTGGTGTTGTATAGCAGGGTCTCCACATTTGAGGAGTGAAAAATCAAAGGAAATTTCTCTCACTCTCTGCCTTAAGATAAATCAACTTTTAAAATTAAATCTGGGAGGGGAGAACAAAGTGGAGGGGAGGGACGTGGAGATCCCACTGCCAACAAAACTGTATCAAAAAACAATAAAAAATGATAACGTGCAAAGAAATAATAAATCTGGGGCTGATGTGATGGCTTAATTTCAAAGTTCCTGGCTTTGAATTGGCTCATCTCTGGCGTTACAATAATTTGCAGAAAGAACAAGTAGATGAAAAAAGCCTTTCTCTTTTTGTAATTCCTTCTGTCTGTAAATCCACCAATTACATTAAAAAATAAATATTTAAAAAACATAAATAATAAGCATACATGACTTTACTAAGGTACTCTTGATTCAATCATAATTTTAAAACTACAGTAGTGAGAAATGACTTGGTTTTCCTCAAATGAGAGAATTTGCACCACGCATGCACTTTATCAGCTCAAAGTTTATAGGTTTATTCATCAGTTTACTGACTTACTTTCTTATTTAGAGATATTTGTAAAACGTCTATCTTGCCAGCATGACAACTGTGTATCTATGGGAGGATGTAATCGCAGCTTTGCATCTGCCCTTGGTGATCTAAATATATTAAAGGATTCGAGACATAAAGAGGAGCAATCAGATTCTGAGTAAGAAATTAACAGCAATTACTCTCAAGATAGTGCTTCATAAGCTCAAATTCTATTTTATGTATTTACAAATTACTGGTTGTCTGCTCAACTCATTTACTCCTAGTGGTTAGCTCTAATGTAGAAACCAAATTAGATCAGAACTCGCTAATCATCTAATTCAAGCAAATGAAACTTGATATTCTTAAGGGATGTTTTCATTAAGCTATGGATTTGGGAAAAAAAAGATATCCCTTATACTTCAAGAATACTATAATTCTAAGTGACTCTGCATATTTGGTAAACATTTATGGGACATCTATTCTTAACACCAAAACACTTTTTCAAAATATGCATTACCAAATTGATGCCTTTAGACTACGATAGATAGTAATTGTTATGGTTTCTACTCATTTTTCAACAAATTGATCACACACGAGGAGCTTTGCTCCTTGATGTTGATGAGTGGCATAGTTGTACAGAAGACAGGCATGGTTTGTACTTCAATATTAAGATTAATTGCTTCAGGAAAGTAAAATTTCCTGCCGTTATAGTTTTTGGCCAAGCTTTCTTCATCATTTCTGATTGTGAAAAGTAAAGTATTTTGAATTCCTTAGTACATATTTTTATAAATATGTATTAAACATTTTTTTTTCAAAAGGGTGACAGGGTAAGAAATAAAGGAGAGAAGTAGAGAAAGAAAGAGGATATTTTTCATTCGCCTGTTCATTCCTCAAAAAGCCACCACAGTAAGTTTGGACCAAGTCAAAGGCAGGATGCATGGATGGCATCGATTCTCCCACCTGTGTGGCAGCGGCTAACTGCCGCTAACTTCCAGCACATTATTATCCGATAGTTAGAATAAAATTCATGCTCCAACCTAGGGTACTGACATCATTAGCAGCAGTAGCTGGCATTAACCTACTGGGTTATGATTTGCTCTGTGCTGGTTCCCAGGCTCCTTGCTAAGGAGAGACAGGGAAGGAAATGTGCTCTTCTTTCCCAAGGTTAGGTGGGCATCCTGCTCACCCATGCTTAAAATCAGACTCAGAATAAGTGAGGAATACAAGTGATCAGAAAATATCAGAGTAGCATGCCAACTGCTACAGGTTCTCTCTTAACTAGCTCTGAGCATATAGAATTCCTGCCAGTGGAAAATCATTGGCAGTGTACCATTAGTTGCCGCATCGTTGTGCTGTCCACATGGAATCCTGTCTTTCCATACATTCTCCACCAGACACTTCTCTATAACATTGCCTGGGAGTTTGATTCTTCCTCCAGTCTCCTGTCTTTTCCTTATTCATCTGTTTTGAATCTCTCCCAAGTTAGATATTTTATCTTAACACATTTATAACTATTATTAGAAGATGATTCTTCCAAAATCTGTGCATAATATTTTAATTGTATGCCAAAATCTTAAAAAATAATTGATAGAAACACACTTCATAAGAAATTTGCACAGGATTCTTTTTGTCCTTTCACTTGATAAAGAAAGCTGTTGCACTACTTCTTTTTTTTAAATGTCATCATAACAAAAGGATTTTTATCTATCATTTGTCTTAAATTCCCTAACAGCTTCCTGCTCTTCATGTTGCCTGAATTTTATTCCTAGCAATAGACTTTGATGCACATCTTAATATAATATTTTCTTATTTAAATATGGAAATTACTAACATACTAAATAGTAATGGTAGGTTACATTTGTCTACCAAAAGATGTATCTTTTTGTGTGTCTTATTAACCTTTTAATCATTTACAAAAAAAAGGAAGATCAATATATTAGTTTTATATCATAATAATTGGCTTCTGTTGCCTGCTCACGGAATTATTTATTATTATTATTGCAAATGTGGTGAGTTAATTCACCTGGATTGCGGACTAGAGATGTCTAAGACATCTTTCAATGCATGATCTTCTCTTCAGTGATGCTTTCTCTTCACTTATAATAGTTGTTGTCAGAATGCACCTAACCAGATAAGTTGGGGTGACAGTTGCCAAGAATGGGAAGCTATTGAGTAGAGCTGCAGGAAGAGGAGGCGAATGGTCCCTTGCCCAGCATGCATATTGCCCCCAGAGAGTGCCCCCAGGGAGTGCCCCCAGGGAGTGCTTGGTGGCGTTTCCATGCTTTCCTTGTTGACAGGCGAGCATCTGTGGTCTGTCCTGCTAGTTCACAGAAGACAATACTCCTTATCCATTCCCCACCTCAGTAGTGCTTTGCTCAAGGCATCTTGTTAACTTTCCTTGAAGATATGACCTAAGTCTGAGTTGTACTTAAACTATTATTCTACCAAGTGTATAAGAACTGTAAACTTAAAAAAAAAAAAGCTTTGTCAATTGCCCAAGATATCACTTTACCTGTCCCCAACCCATTCATTTTTGGATGCTACCCTCCTCAGGAATCCTGAAGGTAAACTTGCAGTAGTATTTAATAAGAGTTTGAAGTCAGTAAGTATTATTGACTGACAATTTCTAAGAAAAATTAGTTGTAGTTACAGTAAAATCAGTGTATTTTAGATTAGTATATTTTAGAAAATTAGAATTGTAACTTTCTGGTTATATTTTTTTCAGTGCACTAATTATATTGATTTAACACACTGAGCTTGATATCAACAGAAAAGACCTATGAATATCTTTTTTTCTTCAAGGATATTGGAAAATATCTACTGCCAAGAGCCTCATGTAAAATCTGTAAGTGATACTTGAAAGATAAATTAGACCTCACAAGCACTGTTGTGCTTTCTGACAATATGGAGTAAACATCATTTTCTAAGAGATGCAGTTTTGCCAAAAACAATGAGAAACAGTAAATCACCCATATTTAAGCTGCTGTGCTTGTTCCTTGGAATAAGTTTATGTGAAAAGTTTTTAACTTTTGACTGTCAATATGATCCACTAACGCTGGCTCTTTTGAAGGAAAACATGTTGAATCAACACACAAAACCATAGCTACATCTTGTAGACTTCCTGGGCAAAGCAACAGTTTGTACTGTCAAGTCAGGCCAGAAATGTATATGAATATGAACAGGTTCATGAAAATCATGGAAAATGTGTGCTGTAAGAAAGATCTATGATTTTTAAGAATCTTATCATCAACTTGCGCTCATCTAAGACAATGGGCAAATACAAAATCTGAAACAATATGAAACAATCAGTTGATCCAGAAGTAATTTTTAAAAAGAAAGAAAATGCTCCAAAGATGATATACTTCTTCAGGAATACAAGCTTTTGGTAGTAATAGAAAAACATAACAATATATTTTACAGTATTAATTCAAATGATTTTTCAAGTGATTTGATCATTTCTATTGATTTAGAAAAAATATCACAAAATTTAATATCCATTTGTTTACATATTTTCTTTATAGGATTATTAGAAATAGGATGAAAAATGTCAAAGCCTACAGCAAGTGTCTTAATCGATCAGTACATTTGTCAATTTCACTTAACTCACTGTTGCCATTTTTGGCAAAAAATTACTTTTAAAAACACAAGCTGTATGATTATATTCACAGTGGTTAAAAAAGAAATAATACTATGAGTGAAAAAAATGCATTCCAAAATGAATAAATGATTAATCCTATAGAACTAATAACTGAGCTTAGAAAGTACGTTAATATAGTTTAAACACAAAGGTCAATTGCATTGCTAAATGTCAAAAACAATGATCTAGAAAGCAAAAATCTAAATCAGATTATAGTGATTTTTTAGAATCAAATTTTATCAGGAATTCAGTATATTTTTAATAAATGTCAAAAATAGAAGATAAACAGGTATATTAGACTGTATCATAATCATAGCCTCAGCAAAATTATGTGCATACATGGTTAAAATTAAACACATGTCTTTAAATAGAGTGGATTTTAATCATTCATGAAGTACAAATAAAAATTAAGAAGGACACACAACATAAAAATGAAATTAAGCAGAAAGAAGTACAAAAATTTTAAAAAAATGGGAAGAAGCTTAAGTTCAAATATTTGATGTAAAACCAAATGTGAAATTTAAGTATTTTAAAGATATGCTTAAATCTAAGTACCAAGGTTAAGTTAAAAGTAACTTGCATTGAGCTTATTGACAATATGTTTGTATACTGAAAAAACAATATTTGCAGGAAAGCTGAAAAACTATTTCAAATAAAAAAAAACAGAATATGTCTTTAGCAATTCCCAAGTCAGGAATTAATTTTGCACATACAACCTTACAAAAATACATGCTATATTATTTGCAATAATTATTAACAAGTAGTAGCCTAATTACCACTCAACACAAGACTAATTAAGCAATGTGAGATATACAATTAGCAAGTGGTAAAGCTGTACATATAAAATGAAAAAAAGAAGCAATTATTAATATCACAAAATTTATATGAAAATAAATATGAACATTTTGCTGCATTAGTAATAAAGTTGTCCTACATTTTATATATCAGTTTAATTCCATTTTGCTTCATATCAAAATGACTAAAATCATTTGCTTTTTATCAACATGATTTCTGATTCATGATGATTTGTTCTATTTACTGTTATTATAATTTTCCATGATAGAATTTTGTAGGTATAGAATTACTCCCTCTCTCCTCTTTCACTATTTTCTCCCATATCATTAGAGTAGTATAGTTCTTTTTTTAATATTTATTTTTCATTGGAAAGTCAGATATTCAGAGAGGAAGAGAGACAGAGGAAGATCTTCCGTCCCTTGGTTCACTCCCCAAGTGAATGGTTGGAGCTGAGCGAATCCAAAGCCAAGAGCCAGGAGCTCTTCCAGGTCTCCCATGTGGGTACAGGGTTCCAAGGCTTTGGGTCATTCTCCACTGCTTTCCCAAGCCACAAGCAGGGAGCTGGATGGGACGCAGGTCAGCCCGGACAAGAACTGGCAACTACATGGGATCTCAGCGCATGCAAGGAGAGGACTTTAACCTCTACACTATTGTACCAGACTCTCAGCAAGTCACAATTTAAGCATTCTTCTATTTGAGTGTATTGTTAAATTATACATATAAGCAATGGTAGGAAATCTAGCATCATATTGTCAACAGATACTTAACAGTTTCATTGGAAGTCCTTTTATTCAGCAGTAGAGACACATACTGAATGCTATTCTCACATACCTTTATGCTTGTCTCAATTATGCCATTCATCTATGAGAATATGCACACATACCTGTTTCTTTGTATACGCATTTGTTATGTATTTTGCATGACTTATGCCTTATATCACTAAAAAGTTATTAGATAGTATAGAAGTGATTGTTATTAAAATAGACCTTTCCCTACAAATTTCCCTCCATCATAGATACATTAATATAACATAAATACAGGCATACATACATACACACATACACACAAAGATGATACTGTGTTATCACAAACAGGATGCACCCAGAAGACATTACATTCAATAACATAAGGCAGACACTGAAAGTCAAGTACTGCATGATCTCATGCACATGTGTAACCTAAAAAAGATAATTATATAGAAAGAGAATGATGACAATTACAGCAGCCTGAAGAGAGTGAGGAAGAGAGAGATGGAAGAAAATTGCTCAACATATGCAAGTACATATCTAACAGAATAAGTTCTACTGCTCTGGTGCACAGTATAATGCCATAGTCACAAAGAGCACAGCATACATTTCACAATAGCTACAGGAGATGTTTTTCAAACCTCACAGTACAAAAGAAAGCACATTATAAAGTGATGGATATTCCATTGACCCTGATTTTGATTTATACAGTATAAGCAATTATCATAACATTATATTGCATCACATGAATGCGTACAATTATTTTATGTAAATTTCAAATGTCAGTTTTAATTCTAAACTAATTTTTCTAATATTAGTCATTTTATTATGAAATAAATAAAAACATATGCATTCTTTGACCTAGAAGTCTATTGCCTTGGTTGGCCTTTCCATTTTACACATCCAAATGTATATCAATACGTTTAATATATGCCCCCATAATATTTTATTTTGTTTTAGAACTCTTACATCTAAATAATTTAAGAAATGAGAAAATCCAAGTATATACATTTTCTAGGGATGGGTTATCTTATTTGTCTTGAGATCTGTTTGGGAACAAATTAGGACACAGTTGAGAAAAGTTAGAATAGATTTAGACAGGATATATTTAAAAAGATCATTCAAATTTTAGGTCTCATTTGTATAAGAAAATAAGATGGCATAGAGGCTGTACCATCCTGCAGCCCCAGCAGCAGTGAAGTAGGGTTCCCTTTTCCCTGCATCCTCACCAGCAAGTGTTGGTGTTTTTTTTTTTTTTTTTTTTTTGTATGTGGGCCAATCTTACTGGCTTTAGGTGGTACCTCATTGATGTCTTAATTTGGATCTCTCTTATTGCCAGGGAACTTGAGCATTTTTTGATGTGTTTGTTTGCCATTTGAGTTTTTTTTCTTCCTTTGTGAAATGTCTGCCCATTTCCCATGCCCATTTCTTGAGTGGCTTGTTAGTGAAACTACAAAGACATATAGCGAGAATGAAGAGCGATCCTGACAACCTCTTAGCAGGAGGTCATATGCATGGAGCAGGGGGGGAAGGGGACCCCAGAGCAGAGAAGGGGGAAAGAAGGAGGCTTGTAGCCCAACCCTGAAGACTCCCAGATCCTCACCAAGGACTATTAGTATGAGCACCAAGGACTACATCCCAACTGCCAAGGAGACCATGGAGAATTCCAAGGGCATCAGAACAACAACCGGGAGCCCTGAGCAGTCCGCAGAAACAGAAGAACAGTAAAGTTCCTTCAAGACTATGGAGGGGAGCTTTCTCTGGTCCTTGGTTCCAACTTTGGGTCCATACCCTCTCTGGCAATGACCATCAGGATCGCTCCAGAAATTCCTCAGAACAAGCAAATAAACAAACAAACAAACAAAAATCTGGATTAGATAGACAGAGAAAAACAAGGAAAGCTTAGAATCACACAGGAAATGGTCAGCATGGATTCACATATACCTTACTAGCGTTCACATATACCTTACTAAGTGGGACACAAAGATTAGTTGCTCTTCACTAGGGTATTGAAAATTTCTCTTCCCACCCCTCCTAAAACTGTTCTGCACCTAAACTGTTGACATATGTCTTGTTAAGAGTTATGACAGTCTAGACTACCTGAAAAAAAAGCCAGGTTCAGCAAAATTATGCTTCAATGCTATAAAATTCTAGATGTTATAATGAAAATAGACACAAGACAGCTGAATAGTAATCTATAGTATAGAACCCGGTTGTATATAAAATAAAATTGAAATGTCAATGAAGAAGTCACAGGATGTGATTAGGAACTTAGTTGTTTTTTTTTTTATTTTATTTTTTATATATTGTTTACTCAGTACTATGTCATTTAATTCCACAACGTTATAAATTGTCGCTGATGTTATGTTGGGACTTTCAATGGACTGAGATGATACTCTGCCAGCTCTACCTTCATACTGGAGATGGTCTCCCCAACAAGCCGTTGAACTTATCTGGACAACAAGATGCTGAACTCCATGCTGGGTATATGCATGCAATGAAAGAATATCAACAGAACTTGAATTGGGGTAATGCAACAAGGTGGAGGAATCCACCATGGAACTGTACAGTGCACATAATGCAATGTAATTTATAAAAAAAATAAGAAAATGAGATGCAAAAATAATAGAATGATCATTTCTGTTGAAATGTGAATTGTCCACTGCTTAAGTCTTCTTTGATTTTGTTCTTCCCAATTCCTATTGCACTCATTGTGCCTGTCAGAAATCTGGTGAGTTCCTTGGGTTTGGGAATCCCTCAAATTAAATAAAAGGGATTCTACAAGCTGTTTGCATTACAACAGCAAACACAATAACTTGATAATGATAAAGGATCAATACTGAGGTTCAATATAAATTAAATACCTAATTGTCATCATCACTATGACTTCAATTAACTTTGGAGCAAAAGCTATAGGAAAACATAAATATAACATTGTACACACACATTTCAAAATCAATTAATAATCCTAAATCCTGTCAAATGACATTTCTCATATTTCTTTGAAAAAATAAAGAATGGTAATTTACTTGATTCTGAAATAAAATGATGAAAGATAAGAGGAAGGGGAATTCTAAAAGACATTATTCTCTTGTAACTAATTCTGTATGATAATGAATTGGATTTAGCATGATAATTTCCTTGAGAGATGTAGAAATTTATAAAGTATCATTTAAGGCATTAGTGATTTGTTAATTGCATTCTTAATGTTGAGGGAGAAGCGTTATTCTGGCCTGAGCCTAAACTGTCTCTATATGGAGCATTTATTTTCCTTGAACAATGATGGACGGGCATGTGCTTCTGTTGTACAGTCTGATCATATATCACAAATAACATTTGAAATGCAAATTCATTGAGAAAGCATTAATTAAGCAGAGGGAGTTAAATGAAGTATGCTAATATGTAATGATATTAAACTACCACAGGGTGGTAGAGATTCACTTTCCACAACATTTATCTAATTGGCTGAACTAACTGTGTTGCTACACTTCCACCACATGCAAATCCCTTGTTAGAAGCTGTATCACTGTCACTTCTGAACAACTATGAATAAGGTGCCAGAAGCATAATCATGCTTTAGGATACACTATACTTGAAAAAAGGTCTAACATAG
The DNA here is from genome assembly GCF_017591425.1 of Ochotona curzoniae. Classification (NCBI taxonomy): domain Eukaryota; kingdom Metazoa; phylum Chordata; class Mammalia; order Lagomorpha; family Ochotonidae; genus Ochotona; species Ochotona curzoniae. Next base: position 31,922,574 of record NW_024466502.1, on the reverse strand, counting down.
TAAGAAAGATCATGCATTCATAAACTAAATTGACACCTTTCTTGTTTGGATGCTTTCCTTGTCTTTTTTGTTTCATGAAAAAAATAATGTAAGGGAACTTCATAAAACAAATGATAAATTCAATATAATATATATTGACATATTGTTTAAAAATTATGTCATTACAATATAGCAAATATGACAATATTTATGTTTATGAGGGGAATTTTTAAAAAAGTTAATGGGAATTGTGTGTTACAAAAAAAATTACACAATAACTTTTTGTGTGCCAAAATAAATATATTGTCTTATTTTGCCTGAACTTTTATCACTCACCTGGAATTAGATAGTATTATTTCACATTTTTATAATATTTTTATGTGTTCATATTAGACTGATAAAATTATTGATATATTTTATATTTTTCATAATTTGAGTAGCAAGTTTTATTAATGTTTAATCATCTCAAAATTCAACTTGCATATATCCATTGCATTACAAAAATAAGATTTAAAATTGTTTACTGGACATGTCTAAAGAAAAAATTCTGATTGTCAAATATTTGATAAAAAGACATTCAGCAGTTAGCACTGTTTTTTAATTAATTAATTAATTAATTAATTTTATCAATTGCATTGCATTATGTGATACAGTGTTGTGGGCACTAGGATTCCCCCCACCCTTCCCCAAACCCTCTCCCCATGGTGGATTTCTCCACCTTGCTGTGTTACCACAGTTCAAATTCAGTTGTGGTTCTTTCATTGGAAGTATTTACCAAGCATAAAGTCCAGTGTCTTATTATCCTAGTGGGTTCAACGATTTCTTGGTGAGACCATCTCTGGTCTGAAGGTAAAGCCAGTAATGTATCATCCCAATCAATTACAGGCCCCAACATTACATCAACAGCCATTTACAACCGTATGGCATTAATTGACATGGTATTGATTAATAGTATGTTGATAGGGAAATGTGGTTGCTTAACTACATCCTGTGACTTCTTCTTAGACATTTCAATTTTGGTTTGTATTCAACTTGATTCCATACAATTATAAGTTTAGGTAGAGTACATTTTTTTAGGATGGGTGTGCAGAGAAATCTCCCATACCCCAGTGAGGCATAACTAATCTTTGTGTCCCACCTAGTGAGGCATGTTTGGGTACATGCTGGCCGTTTCCTGTCTGATTCTAAGCTTTCCATGTTGTTATCTGTCTGATTCTAGATTTTTTATTTGTTTGTATATGTGTTTGTTTTGAAGGGTTACTGGAGCGATCCTAATGGTCACCACTAGGGAGGGTGGGGACCCAGAGCCAGAGCCAGGCACTGACCAGAGAGAGCTTGCCTCCCTAGTCCCGAAGGCAGTTTATTATTCTTCTGTTTCTGCAGATTGCTCAGGGCTCCTGGCCTTCATTCCGATGATGCTGGTTTCTGCATGGCAGATTTTGGACTTCTTCCATCCCCTGTGGAGGCTCCAGATGGGGGTGGGTGACCTCAGAGTTCTCAGCCTTTGAAGGCACTCCTATTCCCCGTGGTCTCCTTAGCAGTTGGGATGTAGTTCTTGGTGTCTGTGTTGATCGTCCTTGGTGAGGATCTGGGAGTCTTCAGGGTTGGGATCTGAGCCTCCTCCTGACCTCCTGCTCCACTCCAGGGTCTCTGCCCTGCTCCATACGTATGACCTCCTGTTAAGAGGCTTTCAGGGTCGCTCTTGATTCCTCCCTTATACCTGTGTAGCTTTACTATTGTCTAGTGCCGACTTGAGTCTGTTGTCTATGGGTTATCAGATTTGGTCCTGATAGGCTATATTTCATGTCTTCCTCTCACTTTTTAGGGAGATGGAAGATTTCTCTGCATTTCCTCCCCATTATGGAGTAACATAGAGTATTAAGAGTGTTTTAGGTTTTACAGTTCTTTGATATAGATCATAAGCATTCTGACTCACATTAATTGTTGTATTATAGGTTACAACACATTATCTTATTGCATTGGATACATGTTGTCAGGGTTTACAATAATATTACAATGTATAGGTATTATTTTCCAGATTAACAACTTTTCATCAACTGATATGCGGCAGTTAGCACTGTTTTTAAAGATTTATTTATTCATTTAAGATTTATTTATTCATTAAAGAGAGAGGGAAAGACAGAACATTTTTTCATCTGCTTTTTCACTCTCTAAATGGCTATAGGTTTGGAGCTGAATTATAGGCTAGGAGCATCTTTGGGTCTCCCATATGGGTGCAGGGTCCCCATGTTTTAGGTCATTTTCTCTACTCGCCTTCCCAGGCCACAGGCAGGGAGTTGGATATGAAGTGGAGCTGCTGATATAAAAGCCAGTGCCCATATGGGATACTGGTATGTGTAAGGTGAGGACATCCATTGAGCCATCACACCGGGACCTTGAAAGCTGGGATTTATCAAGTTGATTAGGACACCCAATCAGATGTACATTCATTCACATCCTGTTTCTCTTAACAAATTTGGTTTCTTTCTAATATGTAGCTTTCAAAGCACTGGATGGTGGATCAAACACCTGGACACTTTTCTTCTAATTGGGAAACCCATATTAAATTCCAGCTTGTCTCAACATCAGTTGCTGTGAGTATTGGGGTATGAACCAAGAGATAAAAATTTCCTCAACTACTCTGCTGAGAGTAAAATGGAAAAATAATGACATATTTTTTCTCTTTCTTATAAAAGAAATAATACATTTAATGAACCATGATATTGAAAAATATTAAGAGTATATTTCAAGAAATAGCTATCTCCTCTATTTATTTCATGTCTGTAAGAGTGTTTCAAATGTTTATTAAAATAAAATAAATAATAACTTTAAACTGGTATACAATATTTGAGATATATGATATGTAATTATATAAAGAATCAATCGTGTATAATATCATATAATCATAATATATATGATTGACTGTTTAAAACAATCCCTTTAAACATTTGTTTTGAAAAATTTATATAGATCTCAAAGTTTTTAAGGTCAAGAAAAACTGATCTGCCTTTCCAATAACAATAGATAAATAATTTTTTAGAAAAAGGAAAAATATATTACTCATTAGATTTGATCCATACATTCATTAAAATATAAGGGATGCACTGGGGTCGCATATGGACACCCTTGGAATCCGACAACAATGTGGTAGACCTGGAGGAGGTTCCAGGCTCCTTGCTTGGGATTGGCGCCATTCCGGCCATTGTGGTGACTTGAGGAGTAAATCATTGAATGGAAGATCTTCCTCACTGTCTCTCCTCCTCTCTGTATGTCTGACTTTGCAATACAAATAAATAAAACTTTAAAAAAGGAATATATGGTATGTAATTTACATACAATGCAGATAAATTTGCATAAATAATTAAATTTCCACAAAGCCATAAAAAGTGACATTTGGGGAATTAACTAGTAATGGATGACTTTTTCTCTCCCTTTGCTTCACTATATAGATCTTTCTGTTTAATAAAAATAAATGAATCTTTAATAAAAGATAGAAGTAGATCTCAAAATGATATGCAAAAAGGAGAAATTATCATAAGCTAAAATAAAAGTGTTAAATGTCAAATTGTATTATTCAAATTGCTTTTAATATTCTCCGGTCAAATTAATTTTTAGTGATTTGTGTAAATTGTTTTATTGGATGAAATCAATAATAAATTACCATAAAGTATTCAAGTCACACTTCGCTTTTTATTAGTTAGCATAAATATTTTCTCAAAGTAGATACACTGCTGAAAAACTACCAAAATCTTGGTCCTGTGAAAATATGGATGGATGATTAGTATGCTAGAGGTAAATATACATTTTTAAAAATATGTACTTTCATTGGAAAGTCAGATGTACAGAAAGAAGGAGAGTCAGAGAGGAAGATATTTCATTAGTTAAGTCCCTCCACAAGAGGCAGCAATAGCTGGAGTTGAGTCTACCCAACGCCAGGAGCCTCTTCTGGGTATCCCAAGGGGGCATAGTGTGCCAAAACTTTGGGACATCCTCTACTGCTTTCCCAAGACACAAGCAGGGAGCTGGATGGGAAGTAGTGTCACCAGGACATGTACTGTTAGCCACATGGGATACTAGCATGTGCAACATGAGAACTTCAAACACTAGATTGCCACGCCGGGCCTTGGGTATACATTTTTAAAAACTACTTTACTTACTGAAATGCAGAGACAGAAAAAAATCAAACAACTTCAATATGTTGCTTGACTTCCCATATGCCTACAAAACTTTAAGTGAAGTGAAAAGCTGGGAACTTAATGCTGGACTTTCACTGGAGTGGGAGGAACTCAGTCAAACAAGACATCAACACTGCTTAGTCATGATGGCAGTAAGGTTAAGATACAATTAAGAGCCAGAGGCAAGTTTGAGACACAGAAACTGTGATAATAAAACAGGATTACCAAGTAGCATCTTAACTACTAGACAAAACATCTGCCCAGCAGCTACATTTTATTTCAACAAAATGGGCACGAACTGAATGGCCAAGAAGGAAAGTGCATACTACTTCTCATGGCATGCCTGCCACAGTCTCAGGTTTTATTCTACACTTTCTAGTCCCCAGGTCAAACATTACTGTCTGATATCCTCTGTGTTTGCACAAGTATTGATTTCTAACATCAAACAAAGCAGCACAATTGATGGGAAAAAATCAGACAGGAACATCTGCTCTTTCACAAGATAAAAAACCCGCTGATAGGTGTACTAAGGATGCCATGACTACTGCAGTTAACAACTAAATTTAGAGAAAGGGAGGATTCATTTGTCCTTACCAAATCTGCCTTTACGCATTATTTCTTTAGAAACATGATTGCTTATTACCTTGAGCAATTATGCTTTCACAGTTTATTCATTTCTTGTAAGCCAGTGTTTCCATGAAAATAACTACTACATCTATTGGCTCTCTCCATGACCTGTGACAAATGCCAAAGAAGTGTTCTTGTTAATCAGTCAACCCATTACACACTTTAAAGTAGAAGACAGTATTTGAAAGCAAATCTATCTATGTATGTAACTAATTTATTTAATCCCTAGAACACAAGCACACACAAGCATGCATGGCATCATTGCACAGTCAGCTATTCTACTGCAATGGTTTGTGAAATAAATAGCAGGAGGAGAAAACAGGGAGGAAATTGGGTATGCGAAGACACGAGCTCCTGTACTCACACAACTGCTTCTGGCAATTAACTAACACATGTGAAATAAAGTTTAGGATATTTTTCTCCTTTTCTCCATAAATTATACACAAGTAAAAACATATTTTAAAAATTATTTTATTATGACAATCTTTACATAGTTGATTACGGCACAAAGGGTCAAGGGCTATAGGAAAGTGGGTTAAGAATATTGTTTTCACATTATTGATTTTTTTCCCCTGTAACTGGGGTAAAGGAGGAGATACAGGGAGAAGCCCCAACAAGCCTCCCAACTGTCCCAAGTCCCAAAGTAGGGCATGTTCCAAGGGTCTTGCTCAAGTGGTTTTGATAATTCAACAGTTATGAATTGATAACAGTCTTGTCATTCCAAGCACGAAGAAATTGCTGCAGAATCCACTGGTTGACGTAATTCACCTTAGAGTCTCCATTTGCCCAGATTTTCACTACCAACACTTGGCTGGGGTAGTTGATTTAATTGTTCTTTCCTCTGTCCTTTGTTGTGGTACCAGGTGTCCTCTGTAGGTTCTGATGGACTGCCATATCCTCCATGCGCACCTCGGTTTCCTGTCCACTGCTCCATCTGAACCTCTGAGGAGGTTCAGCTCTGACACTTGCACTCCATGGTCAGACCATGGAACCTGCACTTCTATTCATGGTTGGGGTTCTGAGTCCGGCAGTTCAATTGGGAAGATGCACAAAGAAACTTATTTAGAGGTTCTTGTGTGTGCTTGCCCGCAACAATCTGTCACCCCAATCAGCTGGTGGTTGTAATTGCTGGGTCAGTTCTGTTTCTAGCTCTGTCTTCCACATGAACCAATGGCTGTTGCAGCCTAGCCTAATGCTGCCCAACACACACTTGGCCCACACCCAAAGCAGTGCGAGCTGCAGGCTAGTTGGAAGGACTCACAATTACCACCCCTCCCCAACAAGGCCTGCCCCCTGCCCTGATTTCCATGCTTGCCCTTACGTACAGTAGGCTAGTGCAGTCTGTCCCATATCCCATTAAGCTCTAATACATGTCAATGGGCATAGAAGCCTAGTTCAACCCTATCAGGCCCACTAACCAGCCCACAAACATGCTGGTGGGTGCCGTTCTGTCCAACCAGGTCTACCCCAGTACTGATTTTCATGCTCTTCAGTTAAAGTGATGACCCAAGAGGTAGGTGTCCACTCTCTCCCTCCTGGGCACACTCAAGGATCATGCACTTTCCAGATGGGGAAAAAAAAACCCTCAGTTTAAGCAAATATGTTTAAAAATAAAAATAAAAAGAAACTTCTTCTCATGCTTATGTACAATGGCCACTCTAATAGTCTTATCACTATGTTCTTTTTAAATATATTTTCTATATTTATTTATCCTTTTAATTTTTTAAGAATTTTTTTTATTGCAAAGTCAGATATATAGAGAGAAGGAGACACAAAGAGGGAGATGTTCCCTCAGTTGATTCACACCTCAATGGCAGGAGCCATTGGATCTGAAGCCTTTTATTTAAAAGTCTTTATTCAAAAATTGAATAAGAAGTTTTTATTGTATGCTTGGCATCAGAATGGTCCTGTTATAAGTAATTGATTGATAGAAAGAAAGTTAGATACATACATACATACATACATAGATAAAGCTTGTGTGATTAAACAACTTATATAATTTAGATTGCATATACAAAAATTTAACAAATAAAGGTGATGATTAAGTAGCAGGGTTTACATATTTTATCCTGTAACTCACATTCACAACTGTAGTAAAAGTTTTAGGATTCACTTTAATGCTAATTCCTCCCTAGCACCCTGCAAAAATTACTAGGGTAGTAAACAAATAGGCTAATAAATAAAATCATTTAATGCACATAAGCAAATAAAAATTATTAAAGTAAAGCATGGGAAATAAAATAAAGATTTCCTGTGGGAATCAGTAACACCAGCCTAGGGAAAATAGCCTCCAGGAGGATTCTTAGCAGTGACTTCTCATCCTTATCACCATCTCTGTGAAGGCTGTTTATTTCAGGTAGAGTTCTTGCACATGCAACTATATGCAACGAGAGGAAAGAAAATGCTTGATTCTTTGATGATATTTGGATTGCCAGCATCTTCTTTTACACATATTTAGAGAATGTCTCTTTTATCATATATGTATAACTTGCTGGAACTCCTAGTCATTTTTGACAAATGTCACCTTTACTTCTTCTCCTTGGGACTTACATAGGAACATGAGGTATACTCGTGAGGTTGAGCTATCTCAGAATCCTCAGTGGTGCTCAGTGAGCTAGTCAAGTGACAATTACACTTGGCATTTTCACACTAAAAATTTCATTTTTAAAATTTTAATTTGTCATGATTCTCCTGATCTTAGAAAAGTATTGCATTTTTCCTCATGGTATATTTTATTACCATGGAGCATGCTAAACTGTTACATGTGAAATCAGTAACTTTCCAGCAATAGCAAAAATATCCCTGCTCACAGTCGATGGTATACTGAATTGATATATGTTTGCATTTTAAGAATATTATAAAGCATATACACATTTTGCAAAGATTGTATTGTATTCTTCTTTTTGACAATAACAACCATTTTCTCGGAGATGGCACATTACACAATTTGTTTGAGAGGTACCTTTATATTATGAGAACATGTAAAAAATACAATTAATGCTTTATAAGTTATTTAACGTATTTTGAAAATTGCTGGTAAACCAAAGTAGGAGTGATGAGATTAAATGAAGAATTCATAGAGACTCTAACTCTTAGTCTGAATTTTATAGGCTCATTAGGAATTACTCAGGAAACAGAGTAAAGATTTTTTTTGAACAAAGATGAAGCATAAGCAACCTGTGTCAGATGAGAACAAATTTGCCACACTTGCATAGCATCCTGTGACTAAACCAATGCAGCTAAGAAATAGGATGGCAATGAGACTAGGTAAATGAAAAAATATAAATATACAGATCTCATCTGAGGCTTTGGGTGCAGTTTTATGAGAAAATATTGAAAATTCTAACAAAAATACCACTATTTAATGAAACTGAGCAAATGCTTAAATGAGTACCTGTATTATAATAGTCAGAAATCATCACTAAAATAAAGAAAATGAATATGAGGTAAGCACCTAAACACAAGATTTACTTAAGCACAGAAATTATATTAAAACATTTTTTGTGCTTATTAAAACACTTAAAAATAATTCTCACAGTCTGTTCAGGATTTTATAGAAAAAATGAAAACAAGGAAATATAAATCATTTTGATTGTATAGTTAATGACAAGTTTGAAAAGAAAATACTTTCATGGGTAGTATATGAGAAAGTAACACACTCAATTACTTATTTTGTGAAGGTAATTGGAAAGATTAGATGCTATTTATAATATTTATATAAGGCAGAGAGAATACAGAGTATTAGTCAAATGAGTAAACATTTGCTTTATATCAGATTAATATATATTCTGAGTCTTGCTTATGTTGAAATGCAAAACAGCAATTCTCTCTGATAATGAATAGCAGATAATGTTGAGATGAGGATTAGGTGAGAAGCAAGAAGAATAGGGAAGAAGCCAAGGAGGAGAAATAGAATGGAGAGGCAGTGCAGGAACCATTTTCATGTTTATCAGCACCATTGCTAGTGGCAGGCACATGTATAAATTTACCACCAACCACCACATCATCTGAGGGTGGTGCCATTCCATGTGCTGTGTCTTGGCATATCCTGATGATGTGTTTGTTTTTCATACTCTTCAACACTGTATTCCATGCATCCTTAGTTATTTCCTGTTCAGATATCAAGATTCGGTTTTTAAAAGTACTTTTCGTGGTGTTCAATTAACCTCACATGGTCTATATCTGTAGTTCCAGGCTCTAAAAACAGTGTTCTTGATTTCCATAATAACTATTATTTTTTATATCTTTTATCACATTACATTAATTAATTGATAATATATTTTTAAAATAATACAATCTATTTTAACCTGCTGTATTTATTTGCTTTATAATTCCCCTTCTGGTTTTGCAGCATAAAAACTAGGCCATTTTGAAATCTGAATCATTGGGCCCAGAACGGTGGCGCAAGTGGTTAAAGGTCCTCGCCTTGCACCCCCGGGATCCCATATGGGCGCCGGTTCTAATCCCGGCAGCCCCGCTTCCCTTCCAGCTCCCTGCTTGTGGCCTGGGAAAGCAGTCGAGGACGGCCCAAAGCCTTGGGACCCTGCACCCGCGTGTGAGACCCGGAAGAGGCTCCTGGCTTCGGATTGGCATAGTATCGGCCCGTTGCGCTCACTTGGGGAGTGAATCATCGGACGGAAGATCTTCCTCTCTGTCTCTCCTCTCTGTATATCCGCCTTTCCAATGAAAAAATAATAAAAATAAATCTTTAAAAAAAAAAAAAAAGAAATCTGAATCATACGACCTGTGAAAAATATCAAAACACAAACTCTAAAGTTAAGGAGATTCAAAGATTTTATATATATACATATATATACATATATATATACATATGTATATGTATATTATCTTTTAGTTATTGTCAGATTGCATTTGCCAAAGTTGTGAAAGTTTTAGTGTTTTCTGGTATAATTGCATTTTTTTTTTTTTGCATAAGAAGATCTCAAAGTGTTCATTAAAAACTCACTGGATTTAAAAAATATATTCAGTTTCAAAGACATTTCTACTAAAACACAGTATTTATATGGTGTAAATTTGATTTATAAGTGCTGATAGAAGAAACAATGAGGTCCATGGGTTATTAATCTTTCATTAAATACTAGATACTGGAATCAATTCCATTTCTACATTACTGTGCTTACGTATTCTCCAACACACTCAATTTATTTAGGATGAAGAAATAACTAGAACTAAGGTACAGCAATCGTTTTCCAGATTGGTAACTGGAAAGTCTACACATGTAATAATTACACTAAAATTTAGAAGCTTAAACTCTACCCATGCCATGTTACAACTAAAACCTATAAGCTGAATGACCATGCCAAACGCAATCATGAAAATTAAAAATGAATCAGTACTGGAAAAGAATAGTTACACTAGAGAATTGGAAGATTCTAAGAATCTGATTTCCTAAGATTGGTCTCTTATTTTCCCTGTACTCTCTAAAGAGAGGATGTTTCTATTCTCTGATTGATGGCAGTTAAGGAGACAATTGTTTCACATTTTTTTAAAATGAATAAATGGATGTAAGAAAAATAGAAGGTGGAGCCACTGACTACTTTGATTCTAATTCAACTTCCTGCTAATGTGCCTGGGAAGGCAGCCAATGATGGCCTAATTGCTTCAGCCCCTTTAAGTATCACGGAACCTGGGAAGTATTTAGCATTGGCTTCAGTGCTACATAGATGTGCCTGCTGTGGCCATTTGTGGAGTAAACTAGCAGATGAAAAGTTGATTTCGGGCCCGGCATGGTGGCGCAGTGGTTAAGGTCCTCGTCTTGCACACCCAGGATCCCATATGGGCGCCGGTTCTAATCCCGGCTGCCCCGCTTCCCTTCCAGCTCCCTGCCTGTGGCCCAGGAGAGCAATGCAGGAAGGCCCAAAGCTTTGGGACCCTGCACCCGCGTGGGAGACCCGGAAGAGGCTCCTGGCTTCGGATCGGCATAGCATCGGCCCGTTGCACTCACTTGGGGAGTCAATCATCGGACGGAAGATCTTCCTCTCTGTATATCCGCCTTTCCAATAAAAATAATAATAATAATAATAATAAAAATAAATCTTTAAAAAAAAAGAAAATTTGATCTCCCTCTGTCACTCTTTTCCTCTCTCTGCTTTTCAAATAAATACATGTATACATTAAAAAAAAAAAAAAACGCAAACGCTCCATAAGAATTCTCCACCACCAGAGCCAGTATTCCATGACAGTACCAATCTGTGTCCCACATGGTCCATTTCTGATCCAGCTCCCTGCTTAGAGCCTAAACACACAGCAGAAGATGGCTCAAGTCCTCAGGCCTCTGCACTCACTTCAGAGACCCGGAGGAAGCTCCTGGCTCTGTCTTCGGATGGAATGAGTTCTGGCCATTCCAATTGTTTGGAGAGTGAACCAGAAAATGGAAGATTTTGGTCTCTGTCTCTCCTTCTCTCTGTAAATCACACTTCAAACCATGACTAAATAAATAAATAAACAAACAAAAAAATAAAGAAGAGACATTTCGGTATCTGACCATATTTATGCCTACCATTACTTCCCCTCCCTCCTTTGCAAAGCAAATTTTCTTATAAGCCTGCTTCTTTTACATGACTTCACCTTTTGGATAGATGGCATATTTCAGTCACCTTAGTTGGAAGGCTTGGATACATGTTTGATAAGTTCCTCCTGCTGAGCCTTTATATCCAACAATAACCAAAACAATGTTTGAATTAGACTAAAGTGCTCATGCCCAGTTTTAATCTTTTCTTGGAATTCCACTATATATAGCATTAGTACTTGGACCTTAACTATCTCACAAAGTCATTTAGAAGGAGGCTAAGCACACATTTATCACTCGTCATTCTTCCCCTGTACTGTGCACGTAGTCTCTGTCTCTATCACTGGCAGAGCCATGCTCATCAGTCCTCATGGCTCTACACATTCTGTTCTCCCACCCTTCAATGTACATTTCACACACATCTGCCAAGAGAACACATGCCTGTTGCTAAAAGCACAAATTCAATGCTGTAAAAATGGATTATGCAGAATAACACTTTGAAATCAGCACTTTGTAGACAGTAATGTAGTTTCTTAATCACTTCTTTATGATTACAATGTTACAAGTTCATATTTCTTCATAAGCAGGGTGTTCTCAGCTGCAAAGGATCATTTTCCGTCCTGTTTTAGTTAGCCTATTTCATTTGCCAATTAAATATCTTTGGACAGAACATTCAGTATTTAATTTCATCTGAAGGTTTTTTATAATCTCACATAATTTATCTGTAGCATATCACTTTATATGAGACTACTTACTAAGCTTCCCAGATTAAATTTTTGAAGTTACTTAATACATTTAACATTATTGTTTAATAAACACCAATGACTAGCCAAGTTGGAAATCATGTCTGATTGCTCACATAAAAACTCCACTTTGTTAAAATTGGAAAGGTTTAGGAAAGATAGGAAGATAGACAACTTTATAAGATCCCTTAACAAATAGATGGTTGTGAGTTCACTTTAAAATATTCCAAAAGTCCAGCTATATTTTATCTTGTATAATTAACACAATTTTAACTACCTTCTGATATTACAGTTACATGACTTGACATTGTGAATTAACTTTAAAGCATGAATTATGTCCTACCAGTGATGAAAGAGATTGAGAGAGAGAGAGAAGAGAGAGACTTTTCCATTTGGTGGTTCACGCCTAAGATGACAAGAGCCATGTTCAGTCCAGGCAGAAGACAAGATCCAGGGAGTCCATTCTGGACTCCCACATGTGCACAAGGATCTACACAGTTCAACACTCTTGCTTTTACAGGCACACTGGCTGGTAGATGGAAAGCAAGTATTGAGGACTCAGATGGGCTATTAGGTAGAGTCCCTGGTCCCTGTTGGAATTTCCACTTTTAAATACAAAATTTTACTTCCTCTTCACTTTACCTCCCAAGGGCACAATCCTTTTACTATGTGTTATACCATAAAGAATAGTCATTTCAGGCTGGCACAGTAGGCTACTGGCCAAAGTCCTAGCATTGCATGCACTGGGATTCCAGATCGGCACCATTTAGTATCCTGGTGCCCCATTTCCCATCCAGCTCCTTATCTGTGCACTGACAAAGCAGTCAAAGTGGCCCAAAACCTTGGGAATCTGCACCTGTGTGGGAGATTGGGCGGGGGGAAGGCTCTTGACTCTTGGTTTCAGATCAGATCAAGTCCAATCATTGCAGCCACTTGGGGAGTGAAGCAGAGGATGGGAGATGTTTCTCTGTGCTTCCCCTTCTCCCTATAAATCAGATCCCCCCCCAAAAAAAAATAAATTTAAAAAAGAACAGCCACTTGGGTGATCATTTGAGCCTCTATCAATAGATAAATTCCAGTTCATTGAATTCTAGACAAAGCAAGATGTCAGTCCCCTTAAAAGGATGCAAAGGGACTTTGTCCTCCTCTCTGAAAAGGTGCTTAAAAGATTCAACTCCCAAGATCTTCTTATATCTAATTGTTATCAAATGTACTGAGTCTTGTCCTTAACAAATAGTCTCCAGAATAAAACACAACAGAATTTTTATCCAGTTAAAGAAGAGAATGTGTTCAGTTTTGGACACCTGGGAATTTCTGTCTTTTTTCTAAGTAGGAGAAAAATGCAGAGAAAGCCTTGTGAAGGTTACATCCCAGGGACACAGGCCCACTAAAAGACCAAGATTTAATCAAAAGATTATAGAATGCTTCCTCCCACATGTACCTTGCCAACAGAGAAACAAGACTGCTGTACAATAATTGGGAATTACAGCTGTAAAAGCTGCAACTCTCAGAGGTGTGTTTAAGAAAGCTCAGAATCGATAGGAGAGATGAAAACAAGGGTTCCAGAGGAAATGTGAATCCTTTAGCACCTACAGATACACCAGACATGAAGCAGCACAAAACTCCCAGCAACGGTAATGTAAAACCTACTGTAAGTACCATTTACCTCATTTGCTATCATTCCATGTATCATATTTGATTGTAAATATTCTCAAGACCTATTTAAGAGCAAAGAACATACATATAAAGAAAAAAATCCAACCGAACAAGAGGGTTGGCATTATAGGCAAAGTGTCTGGGCCTCAGCCACCCATGTGAGAGATTCAGATAAGGCTCCTGGTTCTTCACTTCTGTCTAACTCAGCTTTGGCCACTGTGGCCATTGGGAAGTAAACTCTGTGATCTCCCTTGCATTCTGATTTACAGAACAAGAGGAGTCAAGTCACCCAAGGCCAGAGCTAGTGATACAGATTGACACTTACATGTAACTATGATTGATTCTTTCTTGGGACTTCTAATGTGAGAACACATGACCGATTCATACTCTAAGAATAAAGGAATAAAATGCTTAAACATTAAAAATACCGAAGAAAACTTGAGATCTTGAAGAAGTGTAATAGGAACCTACTGGATGTCATTAGAAAGGTGTATGGAGTTTGAGACTGAATGAGAGGGACACAAACTAAGAATCTTGGAGCTGGAGTGTCGCAGGTAGCCATGATGCATGACGAAGTCCAGCGTCAGCAAAGACAAGTCATGCCTTGTAATGTCCTCTTTTCCAAATTTGATATCCTTCATTTTTTGTTCTTCCAAAACTACTCTCTCTAAAGCTTCCAGTACTAACATCAGTAAGAATGCCAAAAGTGAGCATCCTTGCTTGGCTCCATCTGAGGGAAGACTCTTTCTGCTTTTCCCCATCCAGAATCCTTTCAACTGTTGGTTTGTGAGACATGACACCTATAATGTTCTTTATATACTTCATTCATCGATAATTGTTTCTTAACATTAAAGGAATACTAAATCTCGCCAAACATTTTCCCCTAAATCTATTGACAAAAATATAGGTTTTTATTCTTCATTCTATTCCTTTGATTTCTAAAATGTATTTATTTGTGAATGTTGTTTCAATCTTGATTTCTGGGATAAATCCATTGACTGTGATGTATTATTTTTATGTAGTTTTTAATTTGATTTGGTAGTGCTTTGTTGAAAATATTTACATCTATGTTCATTAAGGATATATATCAGTAGTTTTGTGTCATGTGTATTAAAGTGATGCTGGTCACATAAACTGATTTGAACAAAGTTGCATTCTAAGCAATATTTTTGAAGTTTGGAGAATATTCTTGTTACTTTATCTTTGAATGTGTTGTGCAATTCAATAGTATAGAATCAAGCAACAGACTTTTATTAAAGGAAGATTTTAATTACTGCGTCAGTTTCCTTGATTTTTTTTCTTTGTTATCTATTTTATTGATTTAATTTTGGCTGGTTATTTGAATCCAGAAATTCATCGATTTCTTTGATGTTATTCAATGCATTAGCAGACTATCATCACAGTATCTTCTCAATGTTTTGGATTTCAATAGTATTAATTGCAATGTTTCTTTCTTTAGTTCTAATTTTCTTCAAATTATCTCTCTTTCATCAGTCCTGATGTATATATCTTTCTGTTCATATTCTTAAAAAAAAGCAAAATTTTGTTTTGTTGATCATCTGTTTTGTTTTCTTAGATTCACTTTTATTTATTTCTTAATCTCACCAGAATTGTGTGCCATCTAGAATTTTGAGTAGGCTGTTTGCCTATTCAACTTTTACAAGTCCTTGATTTTAGATATCTGCAATGCACATATTTGTTTGTCTAGCATACTTTTCATTATCAGTATTTATCTAATGAAATGCTTATCCCTGATTATTGTATAGTACCATTAGGTAAATCTGAGGGGAAAGTTGACTCAGTACAAGCATTTGACTCAGTGATTAGGGTTCTGCTTGGAGTGCCATCCGTATCCCACATCAGGATGCCTGGGATTCAGTCTCACTGCACATTTGATCTGGGTTTCTTCCTTTCTGCTACTGCTTATGTTGGAAGAGAGTACATAATATTTTGAGTGATGACTTTTAAGGCAATTGATGTTAAATCAATCAATTAACGTCCTTAAAGATAAGGGATTTTTTTTCTAAAAGAAAAGAAAGAAAGAAAGAAAGAAAGAAAGAAAGAAAGAAAGAAAGAAAGAAAGAAAGAGAGAGAGAGAGAGAGAGAAAGAAAGAAAGAAAGAAAGAAAGAAAGAAAGAAAGAAAGAAAGAAAGAAAGAAAGAAAGAAAGAAGGAAAGAAATATTGCAACAAAACTGTTCTACTGATATCCCCAGGTTTTTCCTTGAAAAGTTTGGTTCCAAGTACAAAACATCCACTTTAGTCATAGTTATCACTCCATTTGTGTGCCCTGTAGATTTCCAACTTTTTAGCAACATAAATTGCTGAGATACCTCATACTGTATCTTCCTTTCCTGTATCTTCTTTGCCTAATACTCCCAAATCTTTCTTTTTCAACTCTTTGTCATTTCTTTGACTGCATATCTCTGGAAAAGTCTAACATGGCAGACGAAAGCCAAACGATGGGATTATAAAAGCAACAAGCATGTTCTTTGACAATGAAGAATAATTTAACAGTTGGACTAAACATAACAAATTAGAAAGAAAGTATGAAGTAAAGAGAAAGAAGAAAGATGGGAAAGAAGGAAAGGTAAGGAGGAAGGAAAGAAGAAAGGAAAGGAGGAAGAAAAGAAGCAAGTAAAGAAGAGAAGAAGGATAGAATGGAGAAAGTAAGATAAATAAAAGAGAAAAGAGAGAAAGAAGAAATAAATCTTTAGATTGCAAAAATCCTAGTATAGAAGTACTATTTGAAAATAGAATGAAAAGCACAAATATTAACATATTTATAAATAAGTTATTTATATTCACCTTTTTCTCAATTATTTTTTGATTCATTATAGTCTTCCATTGTGTTTATACTTTCCAAATATGTGTACTAGTGAAAAAAATAAAACTTATGTGAGTTCTGTACTCTTGTTAAAATTATCCCCTTGATGGAAAACCCAAAAAAAGGAAAGCCGCAGATGCATACTAAAAAATTCTCATGGACTGACGCTTGCTAAGTTTAAAATAATCAGTGGGAAAAATAATAATGGTATGATAAGGAAAAAAACTAGAAGAATTTATGCTGTGAAATTGGAATCGTAAGTGAAGATTAGAATTATAATGCTTTACAGATTGAATCGTTTATTTTTAAAAATTTATTTATTTTGATTGGAAAGATATACAAAGCAGAGGAGAGACAGGAAGATCTTCTATCTGTTGATTCGCTCCTCAAGCTACCTCCATCAGCTGGAGCTGCACCAATTCAAAACCAGGAGCCAAGGTCCTTCTCTGGGTCTCCCATGTGGATGCAGAATCCCAATGCTTTGGTTCGTCCTCAACTGCTTTCCCAGGCCACAAACAGGGAGCTGGATGAGAAGTGGGGCTGTCAGGATTAGAATCAATATCCTTATGGGATCCCAATGAGTGTAAGATGAGGACTTTAGCCACAGGCCACCTCCTACAGATTGAATCTTTAGTTTAGAGATACTCTCAAGTAAATGAAGAGGAAGAAAAACAAAAGGCTACATTAAGCAAATAAGTAATGAAGTTATCACATTTAAATCTAGTTTGACATAGTACTCTTTACACCACAGTGGCAGGTAATCAGGAGCTAGTTTTATTGGAGAGTCCATAGAAACAAAAATAACCATCAGAGACACACATTTATAAAACTGAAATAAGAAACCACAAAACTACCTTTACTAAAACCCTTGAGTCTATGAATATTTCAAATTTAGCTATTGTTAGGTAAATTCGAATGAATTTATTTTAATGAGCTCTGAAGACCTCTGCATAATGACAATTTTCTCATCAGTAATGTTACTACATGATCTTACTTTGATCTGAGATTTTGGAAATCAAATAAATAACATTTGCAAGTCATCTCATCTTTATTCTTGTTTGCTACATTTCATCTACATTCAAAATTTCAGTTTATCTTTTAAAAACTACAATTTTCTATTGCCTTGGGATAGACTATAACACTTCAGAAATTGTTTATGCTGTTGCCTTCCACAGGACCTATAGACAGAAATCTATACAGTATAGTTCAGCAATAGTATTCATTCTAAAGTTAAATTTCCTTGTTTTAAATCTTGGTTTTATTATTAAATTGATTAAATGGTTAGCTATGTTATTCCAACTAGATTTTAATATAACTTTAAATTTTCTTTATTCTTTGCCTACCAAATTGTCTTAGAAACTCTTGAGATTTTTTTATGCATTAAATTTATCTCCTTTTTAAATACTATTTTCAGATGAACTGACAGGAAAACATAATGCTATTAATAAATATCAGTAACAACATACAATTCAAAAAAATTATCCCCTTGATACCTTCATTGAAGGGGCATATAGAATTTCAAAAAATCATTTTCAATGAAAATGCTAATCCTTCTCCATGTTGCGATCCTTTCAATACTAATTACTCAATATCATCATCCACAATGAGATTCATGCTAAAATTGAACATTTTAAGGTCCTTGTCTCCTGATATTAGTGGATTTTTATTATTTTCCTTTTAATCTCTGCACGCTTTTTTTTCTTTTCACTAAATTCTCCAAATCAATATCCCCCAAATTTTCAATCTTTGAATTAGAATAAAACTAATAACCTCTAGTTTTATAATCCTATTTTTGCAACCTGCACGCAACTGTGCCAAGTACAGTTCTAATCTTTAAGCTCTCAGTGACACTTCACTACTATCTAAAAAACCTTAAAATATCTCTATTATGTATTCAACATGTGTTACCTGCAACAAGCCAAACAGGGAGAAGAAATATGTTTGGATGACATGAACACAATTTTGTTATTGTTATTACTTTAATTAGAATTTGGCTATTATTAGTCCTAGCTTCTCTGCCCATCTACAACACTCTACTAATTGTGTGTGTGTGTGTGTGCACTTTGAGCTTTCCTATATAGCATATTTACTGGAGCTATGGAAGTCTTGAGTTTATGCAGTCGTTATTAGCAATATTAAACTTTATTTTATGAAAATGTTCATGCACTGAACTGTGTTTATTTTTCAAATTCAACTGTACCACCCATTTCTTTTTAGATCATACTACTCCCATCCCCTTCACATGGTATTTGAGGTTTTGTCGATGCTGATTTGAAATAACATAAGCGTTAGCACCTGCTGTCCTCTCCAGCTGGAATCACATCCTTCTCTTACACATCATCTGCTCAGTGAAATCCAACCCACTTCCCAGTAAACACTTCCTTTGCTAAAAAAAAATAAGTGTTCAAAAACATTTGCTCCATTTACATGCTTTAAAATGTTCTATGTACCTAAATATAGTCATATAAACTGTATGCTTAAGCTTTAATGATGGTTATAAAAATAAGACATTTGGGCTAAATGATTTGCTGTTATAACTGATGGAGTTTAAACCAGATGTTGCTTAACAAATAAGCAAAGTAATTGCTGTTTTTACTGGGACCACATTGACCTCTCTAGTTACTGTCTATTATTTCCACTGTCTAGACAAAGTAAAACTCTATATGAATTTTAAAGGTTCATTTTATCTAATACTTATTTTAATATTTTATAATATTCTCTACCTTTCTTCACCTTAATAATTTGATTTTTGCCTCAGCTGTAGCATAAAATATTTAGAATAACCAGATGTTGATAGGCTTTAGATGTAGGATTATTTATATTTAGAAAATCTGAAGTCTCCGTTCAATAATATGGAAGAGAGAAGTTTCACACAAATTTTAAAAAATCCAAATAAATTTTTTAAATCTGGGAATTATCTCATTGTATTAGGAAAATGTATTTCTCAGGAATTTGAAGGATATGAAACTGAGTACCATTCAGTTAGTTAATGTGAAAGTCAAATCCTATAACTATTAACCTACAAATATTATGAAAAAAAAACCCTGGAAAGGGCTAATCCACCAGGAGTACTCACTCAGGGAAAACATTGCAAACCCCAAAATTTTTAGTGCCAAACAAGTGTTAGAGATGGATAGGAAACAAATGAGGTCATTGATCAGAAAACTTAAAAGCAGCAACATCTTTTTTTTTTTCTTTTCTATATTACTCTTCTCTGTTATTACTGTATTTTTAATTAATAAAATAGAAATTAAATTCAGATAATTTTGAATCTTATTTTAGTCTGTAATTTTCTACTTGTTCTTAAAAACCTGAGATCTCTAAGAATTACCTAAAATTAACTAATAATGCAGCTACTTTGAAGAATGATTAGATAAACTAGATCTATAAAATTCTTTGAAAATATTTATTTATACAGGCTGCATAATTGTAAAAGTAAAATTGAATTAGCGATTCTATTGACTTAATTTATCTCAAGCTAAAAATTCTATTATCCAGGCACTGTTCTAGGCATTGGAGACTTACAAAGGAAGTATATTGGTCCTGAGTATACAGATGAATTTAAAATCCAAACAGGAAGAAAAATGTATATATTCAAGAGAGACAGAAAGATGGACAGAGTAGCTAGAATCTGTAAGTACAGTTAAAATGAACTAGGAGCAAATTAAAATCAAATGAAGGTTAAAATCTTAACTAAGAAGTTGAGAATTAAACTGGACATATAGGCTTGGGATTTAAGAGAATGTGAAGAAAACATTTGAGCTTGTTCAGTTGTTAGTGAGACAAACGCATGCAATAAAACTAAAATACATCCTTTCCTGAATTACACAGCTGAGGTAAGTTAGAAGAGATTTCTAGTGTTTGTAAGGCAAGTACTAGGGCCCAGTGTGAAAGCACAGGGTCTAAAGTCCTGGTCTTGCATATGGTGATAATCTCATATGGGCACAAGTTCATGTCCTGGATGCTCTATTTCTCATCCAGCTCCCTGTTTGTGCCATGGAAAAGCAGTAAAGAATGGCCCAGAGCCTTGGGACTCTGCACCCACATGGAAGACCTGGAGCATGCCCTGTCTCCTGATTTCAGATGGGAGCTTCGCCCCAGCCACGAAGCCACGTGGCGAGTGAATCAACACACACAAAATCTTCCTCTCTGTATCTCCTTCTAACTGTGTATCTGCTTTGTCAATAAACATAAATAAATATTATTTTTTCTTAAAAAAAAGAAGGTAGTCACTCAATTTATCCTGACTTAGGAAGGATACACTTCTGAAAACTAATTTTGGAGTTTGTGAAAGAACAGCAAGGAAAAAGAATATTTCATAACATGAGAATGACATATTTGTTATTAAACTCTCCTATGAAAAAAGCTTAGACTGCTCTTTTGAAATGAATATAAATGAGATGGAAATAATTACTGGATGCAAAAGCAATGTGCCAATCCATGATTCACTTCTCTTAGCATTTCCTATATATGCATGTGCTTGCAATTACTAGATTAACCTCAGAACAAGAAATCAGAAAAGCCACTTGAGTTTGTGTCTGCCCAGTATAGAAGGACATCACATTGCTCACTTTAAAAATAAAACATGCTTTTGAAGCCTAACAGAGTTTTAGGAGGCTCTGTCATCATCACCTTTTTTTTTCGTTATGCCTCTATCCCACATGGGTACCAAAGAAACTATTATATGATATGACAAATTACCGTAACATGCTGTAGTGACATTAACATTTCCACTAGCCATTCCTTCTGATAAATAATAACTTCTCCGTTCCTTTGTTGCTTATCCGTGCTTCCCCTTACCAAGTGAACAATTAAGGGGGAATTGTTGAGCTCTAATAGCTTCTGGAGTGTTCTTCCAGCAGTCGTGTTTTTAACATCGGCATTGTTAAGGACTTGTCAGCACTTATAAACTCTTGCATTAGTGAAATTCTGCTTGACACACAGGCTTTCAGCCCAGGAGCAATTTTCATTTTAAACGTTAAAACACTTAAAAATCTTTGAGGATATTTGTGATTGTGTATTTAAAACTTAAAGCAAAAGTTTTCTGTTTTCAAATGATTCCAGAACACTACAAAATTGCTCTTTGCTGGTTCTCTCCTTTCATAAAATCAATTAGCTACTAATAGCTAGATTTTTACAGTTGTAATGATAATTATGATATAGTATTTTACTTTACATGATATAAACAGTCAAAAATAAAATTCTTGATAACTATGGAATTTTGCAATTTGATAATAAATGCTACTCCACAATATTTTAGGTGGTACTCAAAATACAAATATGAAATATTTTCAATAGAAGCATTAATTTCAACTTAAATATCACAATATCTTTTAAATGCATATAAATTTATAATGTTCTTTTACTATGTAGTAACTTATTTTAGAGTCAGATTTCTTGATCCTTTCACTTTTTTTTTTTTGGCTCCTCCTTTTTACTTAGTTGTGTAAATGAGAGAATCCAAAAATGCTACTTCATATCTCTACAAGAGAAATCTTCCTTCTCTGGACCACAGTTGTGCTGCAACTAGTTAATTCACCGGCTGCAATGCAAGTGTTCAGAATGTGCCATTGTTTGAGCCTCTGTTTCTCCACTTATGATTCAAGTCCATGTTAATGTGCCAAGTGTTTTGGCCCTTGTGCTTATTTAGGAAACAGAGACAAAGTTCGTGGCTCCTGACTCCCGGCCTTGACCTGCTCCAGCCAGCCACAGCTGGAGTCATTTGGGAAGTGAACCAGCTCAAGAAATCACTCTGTGTCTCTCTACAGCTCTCTATGTTACTCTCTCTTTCACTCTGCCTTTGGAAAATAACATGCAATTTTTAAAACTCCTCATCTCAAAGTAATGCATTAGAAATGTTTTACAAACACAAGGAAACTGAAATGCATATGTTCGAAGGTTGACATCTCCCTTCCGTTTCCCCACAATCAGTATGTTAGCATCTTCAAATCTGATAATTTTCAGTGCTCAAGAAAAAAAGAAAAGATAAAAGAACCCAAAACTACACCTCATTACATTAAGTTTCATCTTGAAATCACATCTCAAAACTATTTCTTCCTATCACCGATACACCTAAACAGATGCATGTTACTGTTATAGAATACATTTTATTTACATAGAATTATTTATATAAATACATGATTATATATAATATGATATAATAAATGTAAAGTTTTAGACAAATACATAATTATTTATATATAAATTATATAGACAGGTAGTTTGATAGGTAGACAGATTAAAAGGGACATTTACATGCCTTCTCATCAACATTTGCTTGCAATACAAATAATGTCCTAATATCGTATTTCAGTTGACAAAGTTTTATACAATAGCTTCCTCTTAAAGTTCAAGCTTCAGCTCTTGGTTCTTCCCAGTAACACTCAGACTGTTTCTGTCAACACTGCTTTTGAGGACAGACGAAAGAAAGATCTAAAAACTTGAATATTTGCTCATTCTTTCTTAGAGTTTTCCATTACTGACTGCTCATTTTGAGCAACAATTTTAGAAGTCATGAGCCACTGTCTGAAAGTTAAATTCAGAAAAATGTCAAAAGCATAAGGAGTAATAAAAATGAAATGAGTAATTTTAACTAATTTATTAAGTATAGATATATAGGATATATATTAATTTAATTGTGTGAATGTTATCATCCTAATAGTGCTTTTTTGCTGCAAAAATGATACAGATTCACTCTATGACAACAAGAAAACTGACCAACTATGACTTAAGAGTACATTGTGATGGAAGAGAGTACTGTAGCAGAAATACCAGCTATAGAATGATTGGAACACATTTCGAAGATTTATTGCTGATACCACTAGTTAGTGATAGAATGACAATTTCCAAACATTTTGAAATGTGTCTGGTCATAGCATGGAAATGTGATTACTTAACTAGTACAGGATATAGGATTATAGCTTAACATACAACTATAATAGATGCATTTGCTTTGTTTTTCTTTTTTAAAGATTTATTTATTTTTATTACAAAGTCAGATATAAAGAGAGGAGGAGGGACAGAGAGGAAGATCTTCCGTCTGATAATTCACTCCTTCAGCAGCCGCAACTTCTGGAGCTGAACCGACCTGAACCCAGGAGCCTCTTCCTGGTCTCTCACACTAGATCAGGGTCTCAAGGCTTTGGACCATCCTCAACTTCTTTTCCAGGCCACAAACAGGGAGCTGGATGGGAAGCGGGACTGCCGTTATTAGAACAGGTGCCCATATGGGATCCTGACATGTGTTCAAGGCGAGGACTTTAAACACACACTATCTCGCCGGACCCTTGCTTTGGTTTTCTTTGCTCAAAGGTAGAATAACTTATAGAAAATGTCTACATTTTCCACTTTGGGATTGAGAACACCAAACTTTCAAATAAATACTAGTATTTTTGAAAGGCAATCAATGAAACACAAAGCTCAATACAAGGAGATTCAAAATGCATGGGTGCTACATCCCGAAGTTTCTGCCACTTTGATGAAAAATGTGCCATAAATAGAATACAATTAACATATTTTTAAAACTGAAGCCAGGATCCTGGTGCTTGCACCGGTAACCCATGCCAGTGCAGGTGCCAAAGCTCTGAGTAGCATCCTCTGCTTCTTTCTCAGGTCACAGGCAGGTCACTGTATCAGAGTTTGTGCAGTCAGGACAAGAACATTGCTCACATGGGGTTCCTCTGCCCCTCAAAAGTAACCTAGCCCACTACGCCAGAGAACTGGCCAGTAAGACACTAATATTGCAGCTGATAATTGCTTTTAAAAAAATCTTGTATGTTAAACCTCCCAAACATACTTTAGCATTGAAAGCATTATAGTTTTGGACACATGATGTGTGTAATGTCTTTTTAAAAAACATGTCTTTGTAGAGTTACAGAGGGAGAGAGAGAGAGAAAGAAAGTGGAAGGGTTTCCACATGTTGGCTCCCTCCCCAAATCGCTGCACCTAATGTAGTTGATCAAGCAAATGTTAAGAACCAGGCACATAGTCATGGTTTCCCTTGTGGATAAAGAGGCCTGAACCTTTAGGACATCTTCCTCAGCATGAACAAGGAGGTCGATCAGAAACAGAGAGGTTAGAATGCTCACCTCGCATGGAATGCTGGCATTGCAGGTGGTGGTTTAACACACGGCCCCACCAAAGCATGACCCCCCAAGTAATAACTTTCAATAAAGAGAATCAATATAAAAGCACTACACTTCAATTAAAGAAAACAAATAGTTTCACGGAAAATTCCACTAAGACAAATAAAAGTTTAGGAGACTTCTGTTAGAAGACAGAGATTTAACTTGAGATTACTTTCACTTGACATTTAGTGGCAGGCACCAGGAAGAAGCACAATTAAATTTGTGATTAACCATTGACCACTGTGTTTTCCTGTTCCTTGGAGATGTTCACTCTCTAGTTATTTCATTTCTCATTAGTGTTTGTATCAGGGAATGCTATTGGAAAAGACAGTAAATGAAATTCACAAAATCAATTAAAATCCTAATTTGCACTCTGTTATAAGAGCAGATGTGGAAGTGACTGACGTTTCTGCTAAATAGCCCTACTTGCAATACTGCTGGTGTATTCTTGACACTGAGATGGTGAGAAATAGAGGAATGTGCTTTGTATGCATGCATTGTTGCAGATGGAGTCATTTACAACACAGTTGCAAAGACCACTTCCTGAATTTAAATACAGTTTATATTTATTTTCAGATTTACCACCAAAATAGTACTTATTATCAGATACAGATACCTCACTTTAGTTTTACCCTCATTATTTATTTATTTATTTATTTATTTTACTTATTTTGTTTCTAGTTTCTTTACTTTTTGATTTGAAGCTTCGGATCTTAAAATTTACCAATATATTTTAATCAGAAGGACATATTTCTTTGTTTTTGTGAGTGTAAATATAATTGTAGGGCGTGGCATAGTGGCTAAAGTCTTTGCCGTGAATCCACCCCAGGATCCTATATAGGCGCCGGTCCTATTCCTGGCAGCTCCACTTCCCATCTAGCTCCCTGCTTGTGGCCTGGGAAAACAGTCGAGGACAGCCCAAAGCCTTGGGACCCTGCACCCTTGCGGGAGACCTGGAGGAAGTTCCTGGATCCCAGCTTCAGATTGGCGCAGCACGGGCCTTTGTGGTAACTTGGGGAATGAATCAGCAAACTGAAGATCTTCCTCTCTGTCTCTCCTCTGCTCTGTATATCTGATTTTGTAATAAGAATAAATAAACCATAAAACAAAGCTAAAGAGTTTAATTGAAACTTGTCATTTGGAGAAGCTACATACAGTGTAATTTTATGAATTTTCTTCCTAAAATTCAAAATTTATATTGAGAAAATGATCTCACTTCCTCCTTGAAGAATATATATATATATATATATATTTATTTATATATATTTTTTCTTTTAAGATTTATTTATTTTTAATACAAAGTCAGATATACAGAGAAGAAGAAGAGAGACAGGAAGATCTTCCATCGGATGATTCACTCCCCAAGTGACCACAATGGCTGGTTCTGCGATGATCCAAAGCCAGGAGCTAGGAATTTTTTCAGCTCTCCCACGCAGGTTTAGGGTCCCAATGCTTTGGACAATCTTCAACTGCTTTCCCAGGCCACAAGCAGGGAGCTGGATGGGAAGTGGAGCTGCTAAGATTAGAACCGGCTACCATATGGGATCCCGGCACGTTCAAGGCCAGGATTTTAGCCGCTAGGCCACGGGGCCGGGCCCATCATTTATGTTTGTGTTGAAGTAACACTAACAAAAACATGTAAACTCTAATAAAGATTGGGTGCACCATTGTTATGTCTCAAATTCTACATTATCAAAAAATTAAGAAATAGTCAGAATTATAGTCCAGATTATATAGGACATGAAATTTTGTTCAAATCTGATTTTATTACTGGTTAGACATGTGTGCTTAGACAGTTTAAATGATTTGCACTTTAGTCCTTAATTTAGATTATATCAAATAATTAAACTCAATTGCTTTAAGGTTATACATAGATGGATATGACAGATATATAGATATAGATAACGATACAGATATAGATACAGTCATGGATTTACTGTGTTCCCAAATTACAATTTTATGTATATAAACAGTTAGTAACCCTTATTAGTATTATTGCTGTTGTTTGCAGTAATATTAGTATTATGAAATGAAAAATCAGTGATACTTGAATGCATGTTTTCAGGCCAACGATTCGTATGACATTAGAAAAAGAACTTTGAAACAAACAATGTAAGAACTGTTTTTAAAAATAAGATTCAGAATAGCACATTTTTGCCTTTCATCAATTTTTATATGATAGAAAAGAGAAGCAGGGAGAGGAGAGAGAGTGAGAAAGAGAGAGAGAGAGAGAGAGAAAGATTCCATTCTCTGTTTCACTCAAAAAAGCCCAGAGTAGCTGGGACATCATGGCAAGACTGAGGGCAAGAGTGTAAAACGCAAGAACTGTGTCCAACGTTCTGCATGTGCAGCAGGAATATGAGTACCCGAACCATCACTGTTGCTTTCCCCAGGTCTCCATTCACTGCTAACCGGAAAGGAAGCAGGGGTAAGATTTGAACTCCGAGACTACGATAGGGTATGTAGGAGTCCTGAACAGTAGCTTAGCTGCTAAGGCCCAACATCCACTGTAGAAAAACTTTTCTCACCATTGAATTAAGCTGGAAAACAGCAAGCCCTTTACTTCTCTATTCATTTGAAAGAAGTAGCAAATGTTAGAAGATATATCATACTGTTTACTGTTTCATTTATTTTTATAAACCATTTCTTTCCTCTTTTACAATCCTGTCATGTAGAAAAATGAAACCGAAAATTCCCAGGCAAGTAATTTCTCATCAGTTGAAATAATATTTAACTTCTTGAGTCTCATTCTTCCCCAAACTAAGTCACTTTTGCCTGATCGGTGAAGCTCATAAACTCAGAACACTAGGGAACTATATACTGTATTATGCTATTGCTGCTACAGCACTAACTGCCACCTTCATTGTGTAGTATGTAGCCGTGGGGAACACATGGCTCATTAATACTTTTCACATATAATGCAGTGACATAGTCTACATCATTATTTTCCTGCTTATATAAGACCTCAGTGACTCCTTTCATTGAAATCAAAATAAAATGCTTGCAATTCTTAATATCCTTGGAATAGGTCTCTAGTTTATAAAACAAAGAAACGTTGGAATCTTTTCAGTGTAGAAAATAAAATACAGAAAAGCTTTTCTATTATCCAGGAATGGCATTTTATACATTTATATGAAGATCAGGTGTTTTGAGAGTGCCTTAAATCAGGCTTAGATTACCCTGACTTAAAACTAACAAAGTGAATTGTTACATCTTATCCTATTTCTGCATCTTTTTGATTGGGCACAGTCCCTATGCCATTGTTAAGCAATATTTAGGCTACAGAAATACCATTTTCGAGAAAATATTTTATATTTAAAAAATTGTTGTAATAAAATTTTAAAAATATATATTTCAGACAGGCTCCTGCCCTGACCCTTTGTTTGTCTCCAGTTATAAGCCACCTGCTCCATCCAGCTTCAAACCGTGGAGGGCAAGATGAGTGCAGACCCTAAACACAACATTCTTTGTACTGACCTGCTGTAGATTTGCACAGCTCAGATGCACACCCAGAGGAACCGAGTATAAACCCTCTGTGACCCTCCCGGAGAGAGGCAGTGAGCAGTACTGCCATTTTAGACGTGCATATTGCAAAATTACCAACCACATCCACGTACACCAAGCCAAGTGCAAACCAATGTATGACTAGCTGAAGATGAGCCAGAAACCTAGAAACAGAAAGATGGCTCAGTATTTCCCCAGTGTGATTATTTAAAAATAAGCAAACAAGCAAAACAAACAAACAAACAAAAACTTGCCTAGCTCTCTTCATGCTGGTTGTTGGTGGAACCTGTCCCTGTCCCATGGTCTCCCTCATTGCTCAAGCACAATCTTGAATAAATCTTACCAGGTTGAATGTTGACTTCTCAAATATTTCTTTCCTAGCTTTCATTTAGTGACATAGGAAGCAAATTAATCCTTTTTTTTAAAAATCTTAAACAACTTACCCTTTCTAAACATGTATTTATTCATTTGAAAGAATCGAAGAGAGAGAGGGGAAAGAGAAAGAGATCTTCTATCTATTGGTTCCCACACCAAATGACTGAAATGGCCAGGTGTGTGACAGGTGATGTCAGCATCTGGCAGCTGCATCTAGGTCTTCCAACAGATTGCAACAAGCCTAATCACTTGAACCATAGGAAAGAAATTGGTGTCTGTACTGATAGTCCTTGGTGAAGATCCGGGAGTCTCCAGGGTTGGGATACAACCCTCCTCCTGTCTGCCTGCTCCACTTTGGGGTCCCCCCATGCCCTGTATATATAACCTCCTGTTAAGAGCTTGTCAGGATCACTCTTGATTTCCCCTGTATGTCTTTATAGTTTTGCTGATGTCTAATGCTTATTTGAGTCTGTTATCTACATTTTTTTTTACTGTAAAAATGTCTGTGCTAGTTCAAACCTTAATTAAAATTATTTACCAATTGAGTGTTCAATGGACGCAGAAACATTAGTGGGGAAAAAAAAATCAAAGAAAAGTCAGAGTTACACTCAGGAGAAATGTGTTTATTTGCTTCTGCTGACTTACCTCTCTCCCAGGTGCCATTCTCCATCTAAGATTACCAGAGAAATGCAGTGACAGGTAACAGAGAGAGGGAAGACAAACACATGGGCATCACAGTTCTATAGAAACTCGATGAAAAGTGCACTCATGTAAATATATTTACAGAGAGACATATATAGGTATATATATGTAAAGAATCTGAAAGAATTATAGATAGGGAGATGTTATGACTATATTGTAGGTTCCTTTCTTAAATATTTTTAACTGAAAGTAATATTTCCTTGAATTTAGTTAAAAATCAACCACTGCATTTGAAAAAAAACCTGGTGTAACAGTAGTTCTGAAGAAAATTATTGTGATAATAGGATATGCCTGTATAATTTTTTAAAGAAAAATAAGGTATACTTTACACACTGAATTTCCTTAGGCATTTTATTAATTAAAATGAATGTAATTTGTAAACAAAACAAATATTTGCATTTAAAATTCATGCAGGTTAGTTAATTAAAGTTAGAAGGGCTAATCTTGTCCCATTTAGACTTTTGTTCTTTTAGTTCATTTTAGCTCCATTGCATTCCTTCATTTGTGTCCTACATAAATGGGAAATAGTGTTGAACTCACTTAAATGAAGTAGAGCTTAGCAGATTATTGCCATAAAATATTGTTTTCTTATAGGTGGCATATATTGTAAAATATAGTACTTCCTGCATACAGCCATAAAGGGGTGAACAAAAATTATATATAACAATTGACACCTGTTGCATTCATATGAATTTTGATATATATTGTATTACTGTGAAAAATAGAACACTAGCAAACATTACCATTTTCAGTTGATTGTTGTCTAACTCCTCTTCCTTTTGTTGCTCAGCATTAGAAAAGATTAACTGTTTTTCTCCAAAGTTGTTCGTTATGTGTAAACATAATTGAATAAATGAATATTTTTAGAAATGAAAGTATCACAGGCATTGCAGCTAAATTTTATGCTGAATGTAAGCATAATCGATTGGATACAATACAAATGTTTGAGAAATGACGTGTGACTCTCCTGTGGTGCAGTTAAATGAGCATCACTTTCTTGTTGCAATCTCATTTTTGTGGCAGGCTGGTTAGCTAAGGTCAGAATTTCATTTTATGTCCTCAACTCTTCTCATTTCTAAATTCCCTTTCAGTTCAGAAAACATTAGAATAGAAATCATATTTTTTCTATGAGAGAAGAGAGGGATGCTTACCATATCAGGAGTAGCTTTCATGAGAACAGAGTTGAAATGGTGTGCTTTATGTTGGCTTTACCTTCAGCTTCAGGAATGGGTTTGAGCTTCTATGGTTGCAGAGTGAGCACTGATAATTAGATGCAAGTATTTAAGAGATATTCAAGGAGCAATCTTGAGAAAATCTGACATTCTTGTGCAGGGCACACAAGCACTTTGGAAATTTGGATGGAGTCCCAGAGTCCTCAGTGAGCCTGTCCGTTGGAGCCATTTGAGAACAGAACTAGCAGATGGAAGAGTCTATCCTGTCCCCCGTTCCCCTCCATTTGCCTTCACTGTAGCCCTGCCTTTCAAATAAATACCATTAAAACCAACCAACAAACAAAACTCATGAATGTCCCAGTGTGACAGCCTAGTGGCTAAATCCCAACTTTGCATTTAATAGAATCCCAGTGTTGATGACCTAGCTGCTGCATTTTCCATCTAGCTCCCTGTTTGTGGCCTGGAAGAGCAGTAGATGATGGCTAAAACATAGGGACCCAGCACCTGCATGGGAGACAAATAAGGAAGTCTCTGTCTCCTGGCTTTGGATCAGCTCCGCTCTGGCCTTTGTGTCCATTTGGGCAGTGAATCAGCAGATCGAAGATTTATCTCTGATTCACTCCTTCTTTATTTCTCTGACTTTACATAAAAATAAAGCAAATTTAAACAAACAAACAAACAAACAACCCTCTTGAAAGTATCCATATGGCAAAAACTTTCACAGCCTTAAAGCTATTGAGGCCAATAAAGAGATATTATCTAGGGACCTAGTGGCCAAAATCTCCACTTTGCATGTACCTGGATACCATATGGGCTCCAGTTCTAATTGTGGCAGCCCTGCTTCCCATCCAGCTCCCAGATTGTGGTCTGGGAAAGCAGTCGAGGACAGGCCAAAGCCTTGGGACACTGCACCCTCATGGGAGATTGGGAGGGGGCTCCTGGCTCCTGACTTTGGATTGGCACAGTTTCAGCCCTTGCAGCCATTAGGGGAGTGGGGAGTGAATAATCAGAAGACCTTTCTCTCTATCCTCCTCTCTGGATATCTGACTTTCTAATAAAAAATAAAATATATCTTTTTTAAAAAAATAAAAAGAGACATTATCCAATATTTACAATACTCAACTTTGACATCTTTGAATTTACTATGACTTATTTCAGTACAAGTTAAGGATAATCTCTTTTTTTCCCTTTCAGTCAATGCATACTTTTCCAGTGTATTTTCACTGCATTATCTTTTTTTTTTTTCACTGTATTAGCTTAAATGTGTTTTACCTGTAAATCTGTGTATTTCATATGATTACTACCTGTCCAGTGGGCCAATTCCTCTAAGGAAGAGTAGCTATAATTTTGTTATTTTTTGCTTCTAAATTAGAATCATTCCAGGGTTGCTTAAGTGAGGAGTTGGTAGAAGAGGTTAATGTGTGAGGATGACAAAGGGAGAAGTCTCTTATCATGGGCCCTGCACAATGGCCCAATCTGCCAATCACCCACCTTCAGGCACAAGGATCCCTAGTACTTGACTCAGCTGCTTCACTTCCAATTCAGCTCACTATTTGTGGCCTAGCAAAGCAGCAGAGGATAATCCAAGTCCTTGGGACCCTGCACTTTCACATGAGCCCCTGCTTATGCCCTGGTGTAACAACAGAAGATGACTCAAGTCTTTGGGCCCCTGAATTCTCTTTGGAGACTGGGCAGAACGCCTGGCTGTTTTCTTGTGGTTTCTAATCAGCTCAGCTCCAGGTGTTGAAGGCATCTGGTGAATAAAGCAACAGATGCAAGATGTCTCACTCTCCTTTCTCTCCTCTCTGTAAATCTGAATTTCAAATAAAAATAAAATAACTCATGTTTTTCTTTTTCAGATGCTCTTGATTTTTCACACTTGCCAGTCTTTTTAACCTCCTCCATTTGCACAACAGGTGGAAATAAAAAAGCTCAATTATGCAGTTGCTTGCTCTTAGGATTCTGGTTTCTAGTTTCTTTCTTTCTTTCTTTCTTTCTTTCTTTCTTTCTTTCTTTCTTTCTTTCTCTCTCTCTTTCTCTCTTTCTTTTCCTTTTTTTCAAGCTGTGTTTATTTTTCTTGGAAAAGCAGATCAGATTTATGGAGAGAAGGAGATAGAGAGAAGTATGTTTCATCTCTTGGTTAACTCCCCAAGTGCCCACAACGACTGAAGCTGATCAATCAGAAGTGAAGAACTGGGAATTTCTTCCAGGTCACCCATGCGGCTGTGGTGTTCCAAGGCTTTGGCCAACCTCTGCTGCTTTTCCAGACATGTTGAGCAGCTATTGGAGAAATTGACAGCAGGAACACAAATCAGCACCAACATGGGATCCTGGTGCCTGCAAGATGAGGATTTAAACATTGAGTATCATGCTAGGCCCAGTTTCTAGTGTCTTTAAGGAAAGGCTGTTATGCAGGACCAGATGGAGAGAACAGAAACTTAACACAGGACAATGAAGCTGCAGCTGACCATGGTTACCAAGGGCAAATGTAAATTGACAGAATCTTTGATCAAGTCTTGCAAATTGGTAGCATTAGCAATTTCAAATTCATAGGCAGTGGAGAGAACCATTAGTTTATTACAGTACCTGTGGGGACAAGAATATACATTCATATTTCAGGATGCTTTAACTGTTCTATCAATACGTCATCTTTTTGTTGGATTTCTTCCTACAAAAAAAAATTGCCTACATTTCTGTTTTTAGAAATGTGTGAAACCGTCTCTTAAGTTTATCCCAAGGTAGTTATTTATTGATTAACCAAGTTCTGTTGTACTCTCCTCCACCACTACTCTAAGTTAGAATGAAGTCGAAGGAGGCAGATATTGATTGGATGCTAGAGAGAAAAGTGTACAATTTGTTTGGCTCCTGAAAAGAGCAAAATAGGTTTGTTTTATAAATTGAGTATTTATGTATTTATCTATCTATACAGAAAATGGAAGGGATATGGAAAGTCACTGTATTACTATCCTTCCAAATAAACCTTTTCTCATTGTTATTTTAGATACTAAATATCTATGGGGAAAATATTAGTTTAGTTCTGATACATGGTTTGAGCTAATTCACCTGCAATTTGCTTTTATTCCCTTTACATATTACTTGCAGGGGAAAACTAAAGGCAACTTTACTCATGCTTTTCATGAGTAAAGGTCCAACATAGCTACCTCGGGAGTACACAGAATATCTGTTCTCTGTCAAGAGATATTTTGTGTGTGCTTCTCAAACTCACCTAGGAAGGATCTCCTAGAGCTCTCTGATGTCTGTTTGGAGTAGGGAGAGGATGAACAAGTGGAGAGTGTAATGCAAATTGCTTTTCTACTTGGAACTTAAGATCATACATTTATAATAACATTCAAAAGCACAATGTAAAATAAATGATATATTCACCACTGGGAGAACAATAAATAATCTATACCTCTTGAATTTAAAAAAATGCTATTACCCTTTGAATATGAATATTCCTTTGAGAAAAAGTCTTACACTTAAATATGAAATTGAAATCATCTCCAGTGCTACTCAAAATATTTGTTAAAATATATAAAGTGCCTAAAATTTCCCCATAACAGGATAACAACTCAGATTGAACTTTGTTTTCTGCCGATGGCTATTGTTGAGATCTAGCACTC
Source organism: Ochotona curzoniae (assembly GCF_017591425.1). Lineage (NCBI taxonomy): Eukaryota > Metazoa > Chordata > Mammalia > Lagomorpha > Ochotonidae > Ochotona > Ochotona curzoniae. The sequence goes on along the minus strand of NW_024466502.1, from coordinate 31,888,538 downwards.
AGCTGCTATATACTAAATGTCTACCGTTAAGTGCTCAAGTGGTTGTATCAGCTAAATTGCTAATCATAAATAGGCTGTTGTACTTTCTTTAAAGTGTATACAGTGCTGTGTAGAAACAATCTATCCCCCAGATAAAACTGTAGATAGAAGTTCAGTCCCAGGCTATTTTGCAAGATGAATACATAGCATGTTGAAAAAGGTGATAATTCATACTATACCAACATCAAAGTTCATGGTTTTATGAGTACTACTGTAGGTCCATTGAACAGAATAAAAGATAATACACATGGCTAAGATATGGCCTATCTGATATACTATTTCCAAATAGAAATTAGAAATGGATAGTTTCAGACAAACAATTTTAGTTAGATTTGGAATTGAGTGATAATAGGCATAAATATTTCCACTCAGTAGATGTTCAGGAATTTCTTTGAGGTATCTACTTTGGGATAAGAAATACATGTAGAGATTTACATCAATTCAAAAATAATCAGTCTTGGTGAATGAGAAGAATTTGAGCAATTAAACAAGACTTGAACATGAATTTGTAAGTGGAGTAGAATTTTAAACATTTATTGAATAAAATTTCAAGAATTATTTGTATTATTTTTGCATATTTACCCAATATTTCCACAGATATATTACCAATAAATAAATGAAGAATGTGATATGGGACTTATACACAGTTGAATTTTTGTTTGTTTTCCACCCTGGGCTTACATTATACCTTAAAGTTATATAAACAGAAGAACTTTTTGCTAGTAAATTCATCATTTTATTAAACATATTATTATATTTTCATGTGGATGATACAATTATGAATTCTTAAATTCACACAAGGCTTATCATAAATGAACATATGAGATGCTAAAGAAACCACTTTATTGTTCTGCACAGCATCTGAATAAAATTACACATTTCTAACCACAAATAAAACAGAAATTGGCCCATTAGGGTTCATAGGTCATTCCACATGTTACATTAATCATTGGCAGCTGGCATTGTTGAATAGGTGTATGTAATTAGAAGTTTATATTCAAGTATATAAGTTGAGAGGCCAAGTGTTAGAAGGATAGATTTGTATAATATAGATTATAGCATCTGCTCTCCAGCAATAATCAATAAATGGTGCAATATATGTCAGCTTGGAAATAAAGCAATAGTAGTGTGAATGAGAGTTTTAGTGCTGACATAAAAAGTTATCTGAGAGGCCACAATATTGTTCTATTGAATTGAATGTTAATCTAGTTCTCAATCATTAGTTTTCTTGTTTTTGTTTATTGTTGCTGTTTGCTATGATATTGAACCAGCAGTCAAGCAATAGGATTGCTTTGTAAACTGAAAGATTGACCAAGATCATAATGGGTATACAATTGCACTTAATTCAGAAGTTGTCTAGAATAGATGCCTGTAATCTCTGCAGCATTCTTGTTAGTAGTTTACTGTCAAATAACAAAAGTTAATACAAAATGAAAACAATCCAAAAGAGAACCCTTAAGGATTCAGGCTCTTCAGCAATCAAAAGTTTTTCATTCTGCAGGTCCAAATGAAAGGAAATGAGGAATGAGTGATAACAGATCAACTGTGTATTTATGACCAAGTACAGGAACAAGAATTGTATCATGTCTGCATATTTCCACTTGGTTATTATGTTTTTTTGTATTGACATACATGTCTTTATCATTGTTTTGGGGATATTTACTTGTCTTTCCCTAATTATTTTATAAAAGGATTCTTGGTTTTGGTTATTTGCATGGACTGGGGGAGAGTCTAATGATACAGGAATATTACTCAGAGATGGATACTGTGACTGTCTCCCAGATGTGGCTCTATTGTCCATAGCAAGTCGATAGAATTGTATCCAAGTTTGCAATACTACTTTTGTTTTTTTCAACTGAAAATTTTGTTTATATATATTTTTTATTATTAGAGATGCTGGTTGTTTTTGCTGTTAAATATTTGTGCATTCTGGGCTGGATTGCTGCTTGTTGGCTGTCACTTTCAAATCTGTTTTAGTCTGTCTGCTAGTAATAGAATTCTGTAAATAATTCACTATTGTGTGGATCCATTTAGACTGAGATGGAGGGAGTGAAGAAGAGAGGGAGTGGAGAGAAAGAGAGAAAGATGCATTTAGCAAGACTAATATCAAAAGAAGGTATCTTCAATAATTAGGTGGCCATACGTAAGCCAGTAGGAGCTTAAAAGACTAGATAGGTAGAGTGGATGAAGATTCCATTGACACTGACAACTGGGAAATGGTAAGCCTACATACAAAGAATTACTGCAACAGTGTGGAGTAGAAGGCAAATGGTCTTAACTTGCAGAATGAATATTAAGATAGGATTTGGGTATGTCTCTGGATTACTTTTATAGAATGGAAATGTCAGAGAAATTGGTTACTACTTGGAAGAGAGTGAGAGGTCATTGGAGTTATATTTAAGGATTGAACATCACCGATCAATGAGGCAGGTGGTGTGTTAAGGAGAGATTATGGCTGAAGAAATAAATCTTTGCAGATAAGAGAAAAGAAGAAAATCAATCCAGATTCTTATCTTACAGACTGAGCTTTCACAAGAGGAATGGGATTCGTAGGTCACAGCTGGAGGCTGGAGGCTAAGATGGCTGAAGGGACTGAGGAGATTTGACACTTAACAGTTTATGACATAGCAATTTCTTTATTTTTATTTCATTTTTCAAGATTTAGTTATCTAAGATTATCAGAGACAGAGAGAAGATGGGAGAAGGGTGAAGAGAATGAGTGCAGGGGGATGGAGAGAGAACTTTTAACTGTTAATTCATTCCTTAAATGATTAAAACAGTCACGACCCATTAAGCCACAGTGAAGAACTCCATCAGGCTCTCCCTGACGGGTGACATGAGCCCAAGCATTTGTCTTATCTTTTACTGCTAGTCACATTAGCAGGAATATAGATTGGAACCAGATTAACTGACTCCAGTTAACAGTCGGTATCCCAGGAAGTGAGTTTATCCACTGTGCTACAATATGGGCCTCTCTCTCTCTCTCCTCTCTCTCTCCTCTCTCTCTCCTCTCTCTCTCTCTCTCTCTCTCTCTATATATATATATATATATATATATAAAACCTATGTACATATTTTATAATGAAAGAGTTCAATTTAAGATGAAAATATAAAAAGGAAAAGGCAACTTGTGAAAGAAAAAAGTTGAAGTTGCTATATAGGCATGTTATTATTATACACGAGTAAAATGATCATTAAAAAATGAAAAGTTTTGATAAGAATTTTAGTTGCTTAGCACCATTGGGAGTGTAATGAGATGTTAAACAACTTTTCTTTATGGGCAAGCATCTAATGCAATGATTCAAGTGTTGCTTAGGTTATCTATATTCCATAGATTACTATCTTTATGTGTTTGGGCTCAAGTTCTAGCTCTTTTCCCAACTCCAGCTCCTTGCTAATGTGTGTCCTGGAGGCCAGTATCTAACTATTAAAGCAGTTAGATCCCTCTTATATGGATGAAGGATATAGATTAAGTATTAATCTGATTTCAACTTTTCCTAACCCTGCATTTTGGGGATATTTGGGGAGAAAACACATCAATGGAAGATCTTCATTCTCTCCCCTATCCAATGTCTCCTTCTCTCTGCCTTTCAATTATTTAATCAAGTAAATTATAAACTATTGTTCATTTGAAGTTGATCTCATGGTCCCAACGTGATAGCCTAGTGACTAAAGTCCTTGCCTTACACACGCTGGAATGACTATGGGTGCTGGTTCGTATCTTGCCTGCTGCACTTCCCGACCAGCTCCCTGCTTGTGGCCTTGGAAAGCAGTAGAGAATGACCCAAAGCGTAGGGACCCTGCCCCGCTGTAGGAGACCATGAAAAGCACCTAGCTCCTGGCTTTAGATGGTCTCAGCTCCATCCTTTGTGGCCACTTCAGGAGTGAACCAGCAGGTGAAAGACCTTTCTCTCTGTGTTGCTTTCTCTCCATATATCTGCCTTTCGAATAAAAATAAACGTTTAAAAAATAAAAAGTAAAGTTTATCTCATTAGGTTGAATAATATTTTTCTACAACATTCTGGTTGTGTGTGTGTGTGCGCGTGCACGCCATGATTAGCAATATATACTAAGCCAGGTAAATAGTGTTACCACATGAATATATTAGAAAAACAGCTATTTATATATTTTAACGAAATAAAGGTATCACTAAACAATAAAACGTAAGTAGAAAAAGAAATGCCAGGAAGCAACAGAAGGCTGACAGTGGTTATTTCTGCAGGGATAATTTGGGAAAGAGTGATAGCATAGTAACTTTGTGTAAACTACATTGTGGAACAAAGAAAATTCCAATTACCGACCCTTTGGTCTTAATTCAAATAGCAGAAATATTTTAATGAAAGTGAACATTACTCAAAACTTTCTATGTATAAACAAAGTCCTGCCTGGCTGTATCTTCGTCTTGTTTAATTTGTTGAAAATTGTCAGAGCTTATCATTCATAGTTTTCATATGAAGATTCTTAATGATAACTGGTTGTATTTCTTAAATAACTAACTAAATACTAACTAAATAACTAAATGTAACTCAATTATTTGGATAGGAATTGACTGGACATCTAAAACATAACTTTTTATAAAACAACTGTGAATTGACGAGAGGGAATGTAATTTAATAATATTTGCATTGTAATCTGGCCATGGTGGTCTCTTAACAAAAACGACAACTTTGCTGAGGGTGAAGAATGCCAATTTGGTGGCCCCTTCAGTCTTCCTACATGAGGTGGTTTGTGTGTCTTAGATTGTTTCATGATTTGAAATATCGGAAGTTGCCAATAAGTTGAGCAAATGATCCTGGCGTTTGTTACCCCCTCAAGCAGAGGAGAAATAATCCTATTTCAAATTAAACATGATATGACGCTGGCGAAGAAGTGAGTGCAGGGAATGAGGGACGCTTTGTACGTGATCTGGAGAGTGATGCTGAGGGCAGCTATGCAGCTGATGTTCCCACAGAGCATCTCTCAGCTCAACCTGCATTGGAGGCCACAGGGTGGAGTTGTAAATGATGAAGCAGTACGCCCAGGTATCTTACAGGTATCTTATTTTGTGTTACAGAGATTTGGGCAATGGAAGTTTCTGCTTTGTCGGAGTCTATGCTGTGCCTTTTAGGAAGGAAAGCCACATTTCTCCAACATATTCAGAAGTGATTGTTGCTTCCTGTCCCACCTTATCAATTATGGCAGACAAAATACCCTATATAAAAACACATTGTCAGGGAGAAAAACTAACCCAATATATGTACGACATACAGATGACAGTGAGAACCCAAAAATATTAAGATAATTGATCATAGTACTATAGCACCGTAATAAGAAATACAGAATTAGTGAAATTTGGGCATTAATTTTCATCAGCTTACAGAACTGTGATGTTGGAAACACATGTTTGTGCCATATGCTTATTTAATGTAATAATATTTAGTTTTCTAAAACTAAAGTAGGAACATGCTTTGATTCAAGGAAGCTTCCTATCTCCTAAAACCAGTCATTATACAGTGAAAAAACATTTTTTTTATATTTTTTAAGAGAAGAAGGCAGCATATTTTGCTATAATCTATATAAAAATAAGTTAAAGTAAACTGAAGGGATAATAGTAAGTATTATGCATCTAATATTTTCTGGTGTGTTTTATATTATCTGAATGCATAAATACTACAGAGGTCCACTGAGGTAGGCATTATTATTATCATTCTGCCATCTTTCATATTATTTACATAAGTATATAAAAGTCAGACTAATAGTCATGGCTGAGAAATGCAATAAGCTGTAAAGGAAAAAAGGACGAAGACATCAGTACAAGATAGCTAACTAGAGCAGTGGATTAGGCCATTACCTGCGGATCTGGCGTCAGTTTATGGGTTGGTTCCAGTCCCAGCGCTCCACTCCCAATGCATCCCCCGACTAACACATCTGGGAATTCAGGGGGGAATGGTCAAAATCGGCACCGAAATGAGATACCCAGAGATGTTCTTAGCTGATGGTTTCAGGCTGGCACAGATGTTAAAGCAGTTTGTAGAGTGAAGCAGCAGGTGGAAGATCTTTCTCTCACTCTGCCTCCCCTAGCTCCTCTCTTTGTCCTTCTCTTTGAGTCTCCTTCACTTCTGTGTAACTCTGACTTTCAAATAAAATGAATAAATCTTAACAACAACAAAAAATGATGGCCAGCTTAACATGCATGTTATCTAAGCAAACTTGAAATTCTGTGTTTGCTGAATTAATAACTAAGAAAATTCTAGCCCTCAAAATTGTCTTAATTTAACTTCCTAATAAATTACTTAAGAGTTATGAAATAATGGATGCTTATATTAATCACATCAGCTAATTTTGGTCATAATGTTCAATATTAAGAGTTCTGATAAAATATTTACCTTGACTGTTTTTATTCTAATTTCTCCAGCAAATTCAGGAAATAATGAAGTGCCTGGAGAGCCACAACAGGTGTATGATAATTTTAGCTAATACTTTAAAGAGAAAAACCTATAGACATCAGTGTATTATAGTCCCTGGATATAGTGAATCTTCTTTCTCATATTATGGTAGAGGAAATTTTATCATTTACTTCAAAGTATAGCTTTTCAGCTCATAAAATTAAGGCAAAATATTAATTTACTGAAAACTATGAATAAAAATGAGAATTATTTTTATCATTTGTAGTTTCCCCTGTTTTACCATTATTAAAAGCAATCTGAAATGGTCCAAGCAGAGAATCTGATGAGCTCCCAGACTGAAAATATTTGAGAAAAAAATAGATCTCATTTACTCTGTGAAGAGTCTATAAATTGGACATTCGCAGAGGCACAAGATCATTAACTATCCTTTCAAAAGTCAATTTTATGCTTCCTAAATTAGATCTAGAGTGAGGCTATTTTGAGACAGCAGGCTGGGAATAATACCCAGATTTTTGTGAAATCAGTTTTAACCCATTTCAGCTAAATCACATTCAACTCAATAACAACCACTGAAAACAAAAAAGCCAATAAAAATCAGTTGCAGAAAATTCCTTGTAGATATTACTATTAGGTTTCCAAATCGTTTATGCTATGAAATTTCAGATAATCTTAATTGATCAAATTCTGCCTCTGGTCTGGAACTTTTCACACTAAAGAGAATCAATGGCACTGTGTTGTTGCAAGTGTCAAATGCATTCCTCCTACTCTCCTTTAACTTCGTTTTTCTTCCATGTTAAATTTTAGTTTCTATAAAGTTAAAAAGCTAAAAACTGTTTTAATAAATTAACTGGTTATTTTATATTCTAGTAAGTTTCTTTTGATAAACCATAGACATTGCAGTGTGATAGTTTTATATCTATCTGCTGTATCATGTAAAGGAAAAATGTTATTTTATGCCTCAACCTAAGCAAAGAATCATAAAACATGTTTCTTTTTAATCTTATCATTGAAGCTAACTTTATGAGCTAGTGAGTTCACTCATTGCTTATAATACCAGAATCAAATAATGATGGTTCAGGTTCTATTCCAAGCCACTTTGTGAACCAGCTCCTTCTTAAAGTACAGTTGCTGTATCTTTGCTTCTTAATATATCCATCAATGGATTTCCTGTAATGCTTAATTTCTGTCAAATGTCTTAATGCAATTGCAGTCTTCCAGTACACTCACAGTAGTACTTACATTGGAATCTTTTCTTTCAAATGAAACATAAATCTGCATACATGCAGTATTTTGTACGACTAGGATGTAGAAAAATTTACTCAAGTCTGTTCATTAAATAAAAGCAAATTTAGGGCATGCTGTTGTGGCACAGTGAGTTAAGCTTACAATGCCAGTTGTACTGGCTCCAATAAAGCTACTTGGTGCTGTGGTTGATCAGGAAGAAGCTGTTAAAACAAGATACTCAGCTCCCTGCCATCAAAGTGGGATATCTGGAAGGAGCTTTTGATTCTTCAATTCAACCTTACCCAATCCTGGCTGTTGCAATAATTTTTGATGTGCACCAGAAAACCCAAGATCTCTTTCTCTCCTTCCCTCAATTTCCTATTGTAACAAAGGTACCAATGATATCTGGTGCTGAAGGAAAATGTCCAACATTGTTGATGAGTATATCTCCAGGATTATCTTTTGCATATTATTCTGTAATTTCAATAAATTATCATGACTGTCCAAAACTCACAGATAACAGAAACTAAAAAGTAAGTTTTTGTGAGAGAAAGAGTGGATGTTATGTTGTCATTTTTTTCTTAATTTTGACTCATGCAGCCATATGTGGGTATGGACAAACCGTAGCTGGACTGAAACATCCAACAGCAAGAATCAGTTTGGGTTGAAGGCCAATCAGGAAACGCCACTGTTCCTGCTATGACAGGAGGTGGACTGAGTAGGGCTGACTCATGGACCCACTGGTAAGTGTGAAACCTGGCATTGGGAGAGGTTCTGATGGAGGAGTCTGGGCAACTAATCTGGCAGGACACAGACCTGGCAGGTAAGCACAAGAAACATGACAGGAAACAGCCCAGAACAGGCCATGGAAAGTTACCCACTGGCATACAATAGGCAAGGGTCATGGGAAGATCAGGCTGAATCTGTCCACGTCATCCACTGGCAAATCCAAGCACCAGAACAGTGTGGGTCGAGCCAGGTTCGGTGGCAACAAAGACTAGTGCACTATATGGAATGCCAAGGTGAGGTTGCCTGTACTGGAACGGACCACAGTACCCAACTAGTAAGCATGAGAACAAGGAAGGGAGGGGGCAGAGCCGGCAGGGTTCCTTTGCTGGACAGCTACTCCCACAGGAGAGTGTTGGCTGGGATGGGGGCAGACCAGACTAGGCAGGGCTACAACACTTGTGCACCTCATATGGACTAGATCAGGGAAAAGCCAGGCCAGGCTGATTATTCCTACTGGTGCAATCTACAATTAGAGTGGGTGAGGGTTGTTTGGGCTTAGCTGCAGCATCAGCTGGCAGAAGCTGGCGCTGGGGGCTAGTTTTGTCAAGTCAAACCACAGAACTACCTGGAGAGTACATAATCTGGGAGTGGGAGAGGCCTGGGAGGAAAATAGTGGACTCATCCCTCTTGGGTTACCACATCCACGGGAGGACATAAAACTAAGACAGCGGCTGGGGTGGAATGGGGTGTGGGACAGACTGGATTACTGCTACACAACTAGCAACCAGGGTAGGGGGCAGGCCTGGTGGGGGTTATTGCGGGTCGCTCCAATTAGGCTGCAGCTCCCACTGGTTTATGTGAGGGCCGAGTATATGCTGGGCAGAACCAGGCTGGACTGCAACACCCATTAGTTCCAGTGGAAGTCGGGAGTGAAAACAGAACCAACCCAGCAATTGCAACCACTAGCTGATTGGGGGGATGGACTGTGCCGGGCGCTGTACTTGCTAGCACATACAAGAATATGGTTTGAGAACACCTCAGACAGTTTCTTTGGAGATCTCCCCAATCAAAATGCTAGACTCAGAACCCCAACCAAGAAAAGAGAGAAAATAGAACAGGTCAACCAACCATCTCAGCTATGACGGACTATGTCAATCAGTGGATTCTTCAAAGACCTCTTCAAAGTGCTTGGAGTGGCAAAATTGGCAGGGATTCATAACTGTTGAAATATCAAAACCACTTGAGCAAGAACCTCAGAGCATACCCTATGTCCAGGACCTGGGGAGGGTGGGAAATTGGGTGGGCCTTCTCCCTTAATATCCCCCTTTTAACCAAGAAAAAAACAATATGGAAAAAATACTAGTCTTACCCACTTTCCTGTAGCCCTTGAACCTTTTTACCTTAATTAACTATGTAAAGATTGTCGAAATATAAATCATAAATAAATAAATAAAACACACTAAAAATTTTTTGACTCATGCTGAAAACAATATGCATATTTATAGTACTCTGATGCTTGGATACACTTAGGTAGACACACATATTGCATAAATTTCAAATCTGTAAAACTATGTTTATTTTATCAAGTATTTATTGCTCATTGTACAATGTTAGGAAGTCCTTCTTTGCAAGAGTTAAAACTATACATGCAAGTCACTAATCACTATTTATAACCACACTATTTAAAAACAGAACAACAGAAACCGTTTATCTCGTATATTAATAGCATTTGTTGTTAGTAATTATTTTGTCATGCTTCCCTTCCCTCAGGCAAGCATCATTCTTTTCTTTTTTAAAGATTTATTTATTTATTTTTTATTTAAAAGACCGATATAACAGAGAGGAGAGACAGAGAGGAAGATCTTCCAGCCAATGGTTCACTCCCCAAGTGGCCCAATGGTTGGAGCTGAGCCAATCTGAAGCCAGGAGCTTCCTCCTAGTCTCCCACATGGGTGCAGGATCCCAAAGCTTTGGGGCACCCTTGACTGCATTCACAGGCCACAAGCAGGGAGCTGGATGGGAAGTGGGGTCTCCAGGATTAGAACTGGCCCGCAAATGGGATCCCAGCACATTCTAGGTGAGGACCTTAACCACTATCGTGCTAGGCCCAATCATCATTCTTTTAACATACAGAAGATTAGCTATTTCAAATTTTGCCTAAGAGTTATACTATGTGATATTCATTTTTTATGCTCAGCCTTTTCCATTGAACACATTGAAGTCCAGTACTATCATTATTATTGAGAATGGCATAATTCATAGTTTTTATAGCTGAATAGTATACTATTACATGTGTGTTTGAATGTGTGTGCTCCTACCAAGTCTTCCTGGTCCATGTGTAGCTAAACACAGTGTTCCCATTTTTTTTCCTATGTGAATAGAGTTGTCATCAGCTAGTGATTGCATATCTCCTTCTGGCAGACTAACTTCATGTTCTTTCTATAGATCCAGTAGTGATATTACTGCAGCATAGGGTAGTTAACTTCAGAATAATTATAAAAATTAAATGTTCTGCTTTGGCTTAGATGTATATTACCTAGCTAAAATGGAAAAATATACATAGACATGATGAAATCAATAGATTGAATCTTTTAGAGTATAATTTCAGAACTGGCAAGCAGTATATCTCATAATTAAAATAAAGTTTAGTGATATTTTCACCTGTGCTTCATTCAATATTAAACATAGTCTTAAGGGCCAGTGCACTGGCTCAGTGGCTAAATCCTCACGTTGCAAGTGCCAGTATTCCATATGGCAACTGGTTTATGCCCCAGCTGTTCCACTTCCCATCCAGCACCCTGTTTGTGGCCTGGAAAAACAGTGGAGGATGGTTCAAAGCTTTGTGATGCTGCATTCATATGGGAGACCAGGAAGAACCACGTGGCTCCTGGCTCATGTGTAGCTCAGATCCAGCCATTGTGGCGACTTGGGGAGTGAACAAGTGGATGGAAGTTCTTTTTTTCCGTATTTTCTTGTATCTGTAATTCTGCCTTTTCAGTAAAAATTAAAAAAAAAAAGTCTTTCAAAAATGTTTTGTATTTTCAGGCACTGTCATATGTCAGTCTAGGTCACTAACTGCATCCTCACAAATCCAAATGCTAGTTCTAGTCCCTGATGTTCAGCTTTTGACCCATCTCTCTGCAGACATGCAGGGATGCAGTGCGATGACTGTAGGACTTGCCTCTTGAATGCAGGTGTGACTCTTGCCTTGCAGCCTACCAAGAACCAATGGTTGTGGCCATTTGGGAATCAAACTCATGCACAGAACCTCCTGCTCAGTTGCTTGCTCTCTTGCTCAAGTTTTCTTTCAAATGGATAAATATGTTGCAATATGCATATCTACTCTTGACTAAAATGAAAAACTCAGAAGTACCTCATTTTCTTTTACCTGTAGTATTTATTCAGGCTTGGATTCAGAAAATCATGTTCCATGAAGATAACTTAATTCCCTCCAGTTATACTTTTAATGCTTTTATCCAAGTCTACTTAAACATATAAAGTCTTGATTTCTAATATCTCATTTTGTTTTTCAATCATTTTATAAACTGAACTCTCCTCAGTTGAATGTTCATGCACTGTGCCAAAGTGCTTGCTTCCACAATGTGGATATTGACATATAATTGTATTCTTCCATTGAATAATCTCTGATTTGCAAAAACAAAGCAAAACAAACACAAAAACCAAAAAGCTCTAGTTTGCAACTTCAGAGTTGTCTTTTCACTGCTTTTCATGACTCTAGTGAGGATTTGGAATTAAGAAATTGCTACAGGAGATATTTCATCTTTCAACTGCAGGTTGAACAGGTGCTTATTTTCCTTTAATAGCTGAAAAGAATCATATTTTTAGGCAATCTACTGGCTATTAGACCTAATGCATTCATGGCTAAAATAGAAAACAGAATAAGAAATGGTTAGAATTGTTAACGTTATTTCTTTTTATTGTCTTGTAAATTAAAGATGTTCACCCAGATTTAGGAAAAATACAAGGTATTTGATATATCTGATAGATTAAGAACATAAACATAAGAAATTATTTATTGACCCATTGCCTAAAGGAGCAATATTTACAAGTTACATGTTTTTTTTTTCCAAACATACAGCATTATAAAACGTGAATAGTGTGAAATACTGAAAAATCTTTTTATTACATTGTTATGAATGTTTTTCTAATTCCCAAACTCTAGCTGGATAGTGAATTGAACAGCTAAAAAAAAAAACCCTCTATCGATTTGTTCTGTGGTTCTTTCCCTAAGCACTTTATGCTCTTTCTCCCCTTCTCATTCTACCATTCTTAGAGCAACAACAAGCCACCCTCTCAGCACACAAACACAATATCTATTATTGTGTATCTGCTTAAGGCAAGCACTGAAGATTTCAGATGAGCTAAAAAGTATATTTGTGCTTTGTTAAAGCACAGTATGTTCGTTTACTAAGATTGCACATTTTTCTCTTTGTAGGACTTTCCGAGAGTTCATGATTTTTACAGTCTATCTGTATTTTTCTAACTTCTACTCACGAATATTCCAAAATGTGCACTTGGCATTCTTCTGTACCCATGTCAATGCAGATTCCATCACAAGACCCAAGAAGTCCTCTGGTATAAATGCACCTGTGATGGATGGTGACCTGCTCTGCTATTTATACCACAGCTGTGGGGACCACTGGATGGAGTTAGTGATCTGTGAAGGAAAACAGCTAGTGTTGCTGACACATACTGTTTGTGATCAATTGCCTGCTTAACAGGAAATTGCATGTCCAACATGTCATTATGATTAGTTTTTTGGAGACATGTACTAACTTTATTTATTTATTTATTTATTTATTATGTAATATATGTTTCAACCTAGTTATTTGCAATATACATACATTCCACTCAAATTTTCCTTTATTAAATAAAATAACATGCAATTCACATCTTATTACTTTCATGTTCTCCATCTTTATTTTTATTTTTAAATTACTTACTATTATTATTATTATTATCATTATCATTTTATGATACAGTTCCATAGGCCCTGGGATTTCCCTTATCTCTTCCTCTATTCCCTCCCCTCAACCCATTGACTTCCCCTATATCATTACTAAAGTAAAGTTCTTCATACAGAGTTACATGTCTGTTATTGCTGGCATGGACAATGGCAGAGAGTCCAACATTCTATTGTCAAGATATACTTGGCAGTTTCATTAGGAGTCCATCTTTTATCTGGAAATTGAGATGCATACTGCATTGTATCCTCACATCTGGTTATGATAGTCTCCGTTACACAATTACTGTGCTTCCCAATAAATGAAAAGCCACAGTACAAAACCAACAACAGGAAGAAAAATAGTAATTTATAACACCATGAAGTTAAATAACATGCTACTAGATATGATAGTTTCCATTACACAGTCACTATTCATCACTTAAATGAAGAGCCACAAGACAAAATCAACAACAGGAAGAAAAATAAACTACCTTTTTTAAAGAAAATAAATTGTAATTAACAAAGTAGATATAGATAGAAGGAGATACATAAAAATAACATTTATCTATTGATTCACTGTCCCAGGTAGCTGCAATGGCTGGAGCTGAGTGGATCCAAACCAAGGAGTTAGGAGCGTTTTTCAGATTTCCCACATGGGTGAGGATCCCAAAGCCCTGCGCCATCCTCGACTGCTTTCCCAAGCCAAAAACAGGGAACTGAATGGGAAGTGGAGCAGCTGGATTAAAAACAGTGCACATATGGGATCCTGGTTCTTTCAAAATGAGGATTTAGCTACAGGGCTATTAATCTAGTTGTCCTCCATTATTTTAAATGCCTCAGGAGAGAGGATAGCAGTGCTTGTTGAGTTAAATAAATGCTTCTCACAGGGCATTGGTGTAGTCCTTGGTTTTACAAGATCCACAATTTATCTTTAGTTCTTTTCTAGAACTCTTACAGCAAACCTTTGTTTTGTAGTATAGCATATGTAGGTCTTGGGAGGTGTCACTCCTCTTCACATAAAAGTACTAAGGAAAATGTGTGTGTGTGTGTGTGTGTGAGAGAGAGAGAGAGAGAGAGAGAGAGAGAGAGTGAATATGTATATGAAACAATTTGAAAATTAGGGACAGCTCACCTGTGCAGAAATGCAAGGACAGCATATTTCCTGGAATCTTGCAGTTTTGTGAGGAAATCTAAAGCATAGTTGACAAGTTGCTTAAGACTCAATGTAGTCCATTTTAGAAGTTAAAACTATCAAGTGATTCCATTCTTTAGAGATCCCACACAGTTAGGTGAATGTTGTCTGTGATAGTTTTACCATACTCTCATGTTAAACAGCACTAAAAAATTTCCTATATGTTAAAAGCAGAACAATAAAAAAAGTAGACACTATGAAATATGCTCAGAGTAATCTTCTCTTAACAAGGACTGTTGTAATGAGTATGTGTTTTCTGGGCCTGACTTGAGAGCCTAATGGCTTATGTCCTGCAATTGCATGAGCCGAGGTCCCATTTGGGTACCAGTTTCAGTTCCTGTGGGCACATTTCCCATCCAGCTCCTTGCTTGTGGTCCTGAAAAACAGTCCAGGATGGCCCAAAGCCTTGGGAACCTTCACCCATGTGAGAGACACAGAAGATGCTCTGGGCTCCTGGCTTTGGATTGGCATAGCTCCAACCATTGGAGCCACTTGGGGAGTGAATCAACAGATGGAAAATCATCCTCTTTGTCTCTCCTCCCCTCTGTATATCTGACTTTCCTACAAAAAATGAAATACATCTTAAAAAAATAAGGTTGGAAGTTTTCTGCCGTTAACTGAAACAACACGCTTGAGTGTAACTCAGCTGTAAAAAGGAAAATAATGAGCATCAGTACCATAAGTGCTTGACATATCATCTAGTGGGAAAATAGAAAAAACAAAACCATTCACTATCTGTGCAAATCTTAGCTTAGGGATACAAATTTGTTAAAACATGAAGATCCAGTCACCCGATGTACACTGCAGACTCCACATCCGTGCTCCTCCTCATGACTTCCCTGCAGCCAAATCATCCAAAAAGAGTGCATGTGTGCGATGGCATAAAGAGATCTAGATAGAACTTCAGATCATTCAGAAAAAAATCAAGCCATTAGAAATGTTTAGTTTGAAGAGATAGATAAGTGATCAGTACCAGAGTAGACAACACACAAACAAAAAGATGACTAATGCTTAGAGCCATGAAACCTGCACGGAAGAAGAAAAGAAGAAACTGAAAAACATCATAGAAGAAATGAAGAATATTTTGGATAGATCCCTCAATAGATGGAACACAGAATAGAGGGAAAACTGTTTCAGTAAATTCAAACTTCTCTGACCGAAATTAAAAGAGTAAGAATTAAGGAAACAGAATATATGGTGACAACATAGAAATCAATACACAGCATGATAATAACAGAAGTCTTGGAGAAATAAACACAAAAATTTTAAGTAGTAATAAGTGAGAATTTCCATTAATGATAAACAAGAAACGGAATATCTGAGTCGCAGAGACGATGAAGCAGGATCATGTCCAGATAGTCCATGTGTACTCATACACAATCTCACATTAACATAAATCAGATAAAAATAATGTTGAAACAGACAGCAGAAAAATATCCCTGCATTTTTCTAAGGATTAGGCTATTGCTCTTTCCCATATTTCTTTTGAACAGAATGTTGAACAAGTCAGTATTCAATTAAACAATGGGTTTCTTCTTTCACAATTTTATTCTTTCACCTAATCCATAAAGTGTTTATAATATTACTTTGGAAAATTACAATCATTCCTGACCGTAAGAATCACAAAAACCCAACTTTAAATAGCACACTCAGGATGCTCTTTTAGTTCCCTCCATGAGTCACTGGAAGCTTGATTCACTGGAAGCTTGATTCAAACAATTTTACTTCTACACAATCTACAATCCACTAAATCTTTCCATTAGTTTGTTGTTGGTTGTGATGTTGTTGTTATTTTTCTACACGTCTTCGCTTTCTGCAATCTTTGGCTATATTGCTAGATCCACCATTAAAATATCTTACTCATCACAAATGTTCTAAAATAGACTCATAGAGCCAGTGAAATTACACTATGGGCAAAGCCACAACTTGCAATGACACCATTGCAAATGAGTACACCAGATAGTCCTGGATATTCGGCTTCCCATCCACCTTCATAATTACACAATGGGCAAAATAAGCAAAATTCTAAGATACCTGGATGGATTTTCTCAAAAATGGTTAGGACATGGCCAAACTTAATCTATTTTAGCTAGTTAGGAAATGAACCGGCAGATGGAGGATCTCTCTCTCTCTCTCCATCTCTCTCTAACCCCTCTCACCTCTCTCTCCCTCTGTACTTCTATTTTCAAATAAATATGAAAATTAAATCCATTTTTTGTCCTGAGAACACATCCTTCATTTTACACAGTTGCACTCATGAGTACATTTGTTCAGTGTCTCCACTCTGAAACGATCATTCACTCAGTTAATGACAAGAAATAATCTTGCTATAGAGAGGAGACAATCAGAAAACACATATGTTCTCTACAGAATATCCTTACTTGTATCTGTATTTTCTTGAAATAAACATTAGATTTTCTATCCAGAGACAACCCCTTCACATATAACTCAGATATTGTTCTCTAAAACAAAATTAAGGAATGTTTTTCCAGAAAGTTTCTTCTTTCTCTCTCTTGCATCTTAAAGTCTTCTTGCCCGCCTTTTCCACTTTCCTTGTACATTCTATCCTGAACAAAGAAAACACAAAATATTATTATTTTCAGGTGGTATATTTACAGATGAAATTGTTGTTAGCCATATGTGACTTAAATGGTTAAACAAAATCATTAAAAAGCCTCTTATCTTTTGTAAAATTACATTTCTCATTTAAAAATAACTACTTTTTATTCAACTCAGATAAATATTTAAATATACATATGGGCTTGAATGTGTTTATCTAAATGATTTAATTTTACATTGTCATCTTTCCATACTTACTAATTCTATTTTTCTATAAAATTAAAGAACATACAAATATATATCAAAGAAACAGACAACATTTTTTCACCAGGCAATAAAAAAAAAACTCAGAGTATTAATATGGAAGAATATGAGAAAGTTAATCTTCAGAAGAACACAGCAATAAAAAGCAAGGTCTGTCCAAACTCCTCATTAATATTTGAAACATGGGTGTATACGTGAAGTGCTTTGTAAATAATGAGCACTAGACATAAATATTTAACAGTTTGCTTGTGAAATGTGTCCTAAATTATGTCTAAATGTTAACAAGGATGTCTTATACTTGACAGAACAATGAGTAACATAAATATTTCAAAGCAGCAAGCATGGCAGGTGGAAGCAAAAAAAAAGTGAGGAAGCTTGCATGTTCATCTAACACTTCAACCTTCAGATGTGTGCTTCCTTAGTTTAATAGGAACAAAGTGCTTCTCCATCAAAGCCAAGGTTTGTTTCAGTTACATCAAAGATACGCTGGGATGTCTTTAAAATACACTTATCGGACAAATAATGCATACACAGTGCTGTGCCATAGTGGTATAAAGGGAATTGACACATAAGACAACTTAGTTGAAGGCAAATGATCTCCTTAACAGCTAAGATGCCTAGCTTTGCTTCCTGACCCACCTCTCTCACAAAGAAACACGTAAATGGCAGCCAATGCTCAATGCTATTGCTTCACACAGACACACACAGACACACACACACACACACACACACACCCCTCCCCACATACGGTGAAATACAGGGAGAAATTAACAAGTACATAAATACACACACAGAGCAGCAAATGTGAAATTTAATTATGCCTATTCATTAATGGAAAACTTTTTTTTTTGCCAATAGTGTTACAAAAGCATGCTGAGATAGGATACAATGAATATGCAAGTGATTCAATAATGATATGTTTTGCAATAGCAAAGATTTAATATAACATACTAAATGATCAAGTAAAATCAAACTAACATAGGTGGTTTTAAATCTTGAAAAGAACATGAAGATGTGCTTAAGTCAAGAACGCATATTCTCCCGCAGTTCAGCAACAGATTGTGAAATGTTAGAAATGCCACTCACAGTCTGCTGAAATAATATTGTACTCAATACAGCAGTAAAAGGAAAGGTCAGCATTATATTCAATTTTAACATAAAATTACATGACAGAATAAAATGAAAGAAGCTAGATGAGCACTGAAACTATTTGATGAAAAGATATTCAAGAACCATAACACAGTAGTATCTCCATTAAAATGAGCAATTAGATCACCGAATCTCAGTATATGAGGAAGTGGTTTTTCCTAACTTTAATCAATATTCCCAGATGATGGCGACATTTGCTTTTTGTTTTTTTTTTTTTTTACTATACAAGATAATAGTTCTGCAGCATTTTCTTTTATTACTACCTTTGTTTCTTATTTCTGCAGTGCAATTTTCCTCAAATGACTCCTTCAGAGACTATTTATTCAACCTCATTGTCAAGAATATTCTTCTTTCCTGAAAATTATCCCTCTTAATCATGAAATTTTAGCTCTACATCAAATTTGACTCTTAATGTTCTCTTGAACATCTTTCACTACTGAATATTCATTCATAAATAACTGACTAAATAAATAATTTCAAACTCTAAAAACCACCTACAAATGTAAAAAGCATAATTATTCTCATAGAAGAAAACCTTAGCACTCCCCAAATTTTCCTCTTAAAACGATTTTAATTATTTTTGAATATTATATGTTTTTCTTTTCTTGCATGAAGGTTCAAACACATTTATGCGCAATTTGCCACCTGTTATGGCTTTGTGGTAAATTAGGTCATTCACCATTAAAAAAAAAAAGTATTTATTTGGAAAGAGAGTTACAGAGAGGAGATACAGAGATAAAGATCTTCAGTCCCACCTACCTGCAACAGCAGTAGCTGAGCTGATATGATGTCAGCAGCAGAAGCTTCATCTGGGTCTCTGACTCCTGTGGAGGAACCCAAGGTTCTGGGCCGTCCTTTACTGCTTTCCCACGCCACAAACAGAAAGCTGGATGGGAAGTGAAGCAGCCGTCACATGAACTGGTGCCCATAGTGTGTCCTGGCATAAGCAAGGTGAGCCATCATACTGGGTCCAATAATACCATTTCTATAACAGATATTCATGACATACATATTTTATTCCCCAATTATCTTTCAAGATTTTTATTGATGTACCCATTACTATTATACATTCTAAGTGTTCATCCTCTCCTTACTTTTCAAAGTATATACTCCATGAATTCATAAATATTCATTTTCTTATTTTGTATGTAAATGTGTCCACTAATGATTAAATTACACTTACTATTATCATTAAATTAAATTATACATATCAATATATGTAATTTACTAAGTGCTAAAATTGAATCTAATTAATTGTTAAAGATAATACCAGATTATATTATTAAGTGTATAAATATAATTTTACCATTATAAAGGAAACAAAAGTTCATCTAATTATGAAAATTCAGAGTGGCAATATTCATTTTGCAAAGTTATTTTATTTTTGAACTTATTTATATATTTGACGAGTATACAGGCCCTAGAGGACCAGTGAATATGGTGGGCAGGGTAAAGGTATCCGGGAAGGTGGGTGGGAAAAAACTTCCTATTTTCCTTTTCTTTGCTGTTCGCCATCTGGTGGTGAGTGGTGTGTGAAGCAATGAAGGGGATTGTTCCCAGCTGCCAAACTACATCAGTAACTGAGGGATGGGGGTTGTACATTTGATGTCATCTTAGAAACCCTGATGTGGAAAAGAATATTCTGAGGGTGTTGCGTGAGTGGTTATGATTATGCTGAGACACAGTTGGTTTTGTTGTTCCAAAGTTAAGGAAATGCTTCCGTGGTCCATTGGCTGACAGAATCCACCCTAGTGCATCCACTCACCCAGATTCTTGCTGCCAAAGCCAGGCCAGAAAAGATGCTCAACCCATTTTGCTTTCCATCTTAAGTGGCACACATTGTCGTCTGCAGGCCCAAATGAACTGGCTGTCATGTTCGCTTTATGCATCTGGGCATGCTGTCTATTACACAGGCATCAGCAATTGAGGAGGCACAGCCCCAATAAATGCATGTATTTGAGTTTAGTGGTCAAGTTATGAAGTTCCCCAAGAAACCTTCCCTGGGATGTCCGCAGACCTGATTCATATTGTGCCAGCCAGTAAAGGGTCCAGTTCAGATCATCACCCATAATAGCTTACACAAACACTGGTGAATGTAGCTGCTTGGTAAGCACCATCACCAGACCCATATTCCATGCAGAACAAAGAATACTGCAAGTGCAGCAGCGTGATTGGTGGAAGTCTCAAAGTCATTCCTCATCTGTAACATTCTCCCTTAGCAGTCCTCCCACCCAACAGATTCCAATACTGCCTTCCCCGGACAATCAACAGCCCCATGACTATGAGTGCACAGGTCCCTGCAACCAGTCTTCAGGCAGTGCGGTGTGCCAGCCTGGTGCTCTGCCCAGCTTCGCAGGCACATACATACACTGGTATGTGGGTTCCCAGACCACGTCTACCAGCATGCCTCTCACACAAGGTCCTGAAAAATGGAAATGAGTCATATGTTAGGAAATGAATCACAACCACAACATGAAAATTTGAAATTTTATTTTCAACAAAAGCATCATCTTGGTATATTATTAGTGAAAATAATAAACAAAAAAGTGTTAGTCTTATATTGACCAGCATAATGAGATAATGCATGGAGGGAAGAAAACAGATGTTGCTTCTACAAAATAATTCCCTCACTAAATACATTAGAAAGCACAAAATATCAAGTCGGGGCAATGTTATTCTATTTTTATGCTCTTGCAAATGTTACAAACTGATATTTATCCTTAAATTCTAAGTCTTTCAGATATTACGCTTTTTGAAAAATATTAGCAAACAATGAACGCTTAGAAGTTGTTGTGTAGCCAAAAGCTGTGGATTTTTCCCGTTAATATCTGGTTATAGTGTGAAATGTAACTGTGAAAATGACATTTTGTGCTGCTATATTTATTCTCTTAATGACTTCAGCAACACATCAAGTTTGCTTATACTTTATAAGTTTATAATAACTTTTATCAGTTAATTCTTCAAGCAAAACGTTAGAGAAAAACAGTCATTACTTTGCAAGTTTTACATAGTTTTCCTTATAAGAGTCCAGTATTTCATTTATATTGGAAAATTGATGGACTAAATCGAAATATGCGGTAAGTCAGTAGCTTGGCAAAGTCTCGTTGATACCTCACTGCTAAATGAGATTTCACTGTCTTAGTGTTTTGGTCGTAAGCTTAACAAAATGTGATAGGATGCAGTACATTTTAAGGATTTTTAAAGAATTATATTTATACTACACTATTAAAATTTTAGTGATTATTACAGGGACTTTATGACCATAAAAATTTGAATAAAATTCACAGTCTTTTAATGTTGGAGTAATTAAGTAGCAATCTATGGTAAATTATCATACCATAATGCAAAATAAATGCAACTAATATGAAAACACTATGCTTTCCGACTATGGTTCAGAATGTACAATGCTACTAGGAGACTGTGACGTCACTTCATTAGAAACAATCCAGAAAAAGTAAAATCATATTCCTCAAAGGGAAAAAATGGAAGATAAATATACAAATTAATAATCGTTACCACAGAAAGCCACCCTTGAGAGTAGGAGTATCATTCCTATTTTTCAGTGTTGTGTTCAAAATTGATGCAAGACATTTGGAGAAAGCTTTGGAAAATTTTAAGACAAAAACTGTGATTCTTAGATCCGGTTGAGACTACCAGACTCACATTGAAAGATAACATACCACAAATGTATAAGTAGTGTAAGAAGTTATTGAAACCTTCTTGTAAGGGGAAAAATATTTGAACCCAACTATGTTTATATCATTTTATCAATGTCTAAATAAACATGATCTGTAAGACACATTAGTTTTATTTAGCTACATGAGTAGATCTCTAAAAATACACACACTGAATATCAAAAAGACATTCAGAGAACATACGATGTAAATTCTGGGGGATGTCATGCAATTTATAAAGCAAAACAGGCAAACAAATTATAATTGGGCAAATGCAATGGTTTATAGGCCAAGTCTTCCCTGGGTGCTGGCATCCCCTGTGTGGCAGCTTCATGGCCAGGGTGGTGCATTTATGATTCAGAAAGTCTTTCATTCACTGCAAGCTAATATACTCACTTCTTATGCTTCTGCTTTCCTAAATGACAGTAACACACATTAAAGAAAACTGTGTGGAGCTCAATGTTTTCAGAATTAAGTTTTTAGGCATATATTTAAAAATGTTAATAATATTATTCACAAAGCTGAAAGGGATTAATGCCCATGTTGGACATCAGTCAAGGTAAGAAGTGTGCAGGTGCTGAGGAAGGTGAGTGGAATAAATATTTCAAGTCATTTTTCTCCAGTGTCAGCATGGAGAAAAGGTGCAGGGGATTCTCCTTTATGTCAAGCTACATTGGTACCCAGGGATGGGGAATGGGCATTTGATGATGCCTTTGAGACCTCAAGTGGAGAAGAATGCCTCCCTGCCCCCCCACGGTGTTTCTTGAGTGGTTTTGGTAATTCTGAAATGTCAGCATCATCGCACCAGGGTTGGGGAAATCTTTTCAATGCCTATTGGATGATGATGTTCATGGTAGTGCATCCAAAGCAAAACAGTTGATGCCGAACTTGGCCGGGAGAGTTCTACAAACTGTTCTGCTTTCCATCTTCTGAGGAGGCACTCTGTCCTCTGCTGACCTAAATGACCTGACTGTAATGTCCCATATGTGCATCTGTGCAAGTCATCCACTGTATGGAATTAGCAACTGAGGATGCCCAGTCTCAGCATATATATATATATATATATATATATATGTATATATACGCATATATAGGCACTTAAATATGCCTATATAATGTGTTTATACACACACACACACACATTTCTAACAACCCTGTTCATATTTATTTTAAAACCTTCTGAGTCAAGACTGTGTTAACTTCATTATTTCTGAAAAGAAGCCATTGCTTAATAACATTTTGTATCAATAACTGAAATACAGGGATACAGATTGATCATGGGGGACATATTTGCCATGAAAACACTAAAACTCATAGCTGTTAATTGCAGAATGTTTTAGTGTGCTTTTCAATTCTGTAATCAAGCTTGATTTACAGACATGAGGTAATATCTCTACAGTTTTTCCTCAGTTTTCAAAACTGATATAAAATAGCAAATTCCTTTCCAGAATCAGATGTGTTTTTTTCTATTGGATGCAGCTTCAAAAATTTCAGACGAATTATGGTTAGAAGCTTGCAATAAAGTACAGCATCATTGTCTAAATGTATTGTTTACTATTGATCCAATAATCTCTTTGAGCTTACATAATATACAGAGGTGTAAATACCAAGCACAGTATTTCTAAATTAAGGATTTTTATAACAGTATTTGAACTACTTGATAATTAAATTATATTATTAACTTTGAATATTTTATCCTTATATGCATTTTTATGAAAATATTCAAAAAGGTGGATGCCTATAACTTCTGAATAATTTTAACAGAGAGCACAGAAATTAATACACTCATTCATAAAATAAAAAGCAATTTTTCCATAATCTGAAAAGATAATGAATTTTTTCACTATTACTTAGGGCACATATACTGTAATGTAGAGGAAATGTGAGTAATCAGACAGGACATAAAATGTACTATGCCAGGTTATAGACATTTAATGGAAATTTTACAATATAATTTTAGATGTATATATTAAAGAATTGTGGATCATGATGTTCTATAGTTGCCATGGTAATAGGCATATAAGCTGATGATGCTATGAATATTTCTGTTGTTATAGAAACGCTTTTTTAAAGACCTATTTATTTATTTATCTGAAAGTCAGAGTTAGAGAGGTAGAGAAAGATTAACAGGCAGAGAGATTTCCATCTGTTGGTTCACTTCTCAAACGACCGCAATGGCCAGAATGGGTCTGTCAAAAGTTCAGTAAAGAACATCCTCTGATTCCCCCAAGCGGCTGCAGGGAACCACACCCTTGGACTGCTACATCACAGTGCTGCTCCCAGAAATATTTTCTACTCTGAAGATTAGAGCACTGGAAATAGGAAAATTCCTGTTGGAAAATTTCCTGCATCTGTGCATTGTGTCCTGCTAGCCAAATGATACAATCTTTGAGGAAAAACACCATGCTTTTTTATTAGCATCTACACAGAAAATACACAGTAAACATAACTATATATTTCTATAATGATGGGTAATTTAGGGATACATGCTGTTGATCAATAAGTAAAATTGAAAGAAATTAACAGTAAATGCCATGCTAACAAGTGCTGAAAAATTGAACAATTTTGATGCCTTTTCAGAGATTACTATATGACTGCCAAAGCATATGTTGCTGTTAACAAATGTTCTTTATAAGCATAACTACTTGGGAAGTCTAGTTTGCATTTAGCAATATAGGTGGTCTACAAGTATCATTTATGAAAAATAAGCCTAAAGCAGCCTTTATTGAGAAGCAGTGAGTTAAACTGCAATCTTTAAAGCTAGCTTTCCCCATAGAGCATCAGTTCATGCTCTGGCTGCTCTGCTGCATTCCCTCTTCCTGCTAATCTGACCAGGAATGCAGGGAAACACAACAGCAGCATTTAGCCCCAAGACGTCCACATGCAGACCCGGGTGAAATAAGGTCCTGGCTTTGACCAAGCCCCTTTCTTTCTATAGCTCTGCCTTTCCAACAAGTGAAATAAATCTTAATTTTAAAGTAAAAATAAAACTGAAATATTTGGAGTTGTTTGACTTTATGAGAAATGATAAACAAAAACAGAAAGAAGAAAATGTTTCAAGCCAAATAGTACCTGTCATGTTTAGTTGTGCCATATCAGAAGTGAACATTGCTGACATACTTCAAAATTAGAATGAATCACATTTCAATTGAAGGGATAATGGAAAGATACATTTCTAGGTGCAGGCCACTAAAAAAAAATGCTTTTTCTTTTAAATTATTATTTCGTGTTTGTTAAGTTCCTTATTTTATATTTAGGTACACGGGAGTTTATCAATATTATCTACTGGTGATGGATGAAATTTATGCTTTCTACAAGTTGGCTTTCCAGATATGACTTTAGGTAATTGCTCCTCCCAGCCAAAAATCACAACATAAACAGATACCAGTTTTAGTTTTATTGGTCATCAATAGGTGCAGTGTTTTATTTTAAACCTACATTAACCAGAACCCTTACAATATTATCATTCATTCCATAGTGAACCTATATCTTAATAAATATCAATGATTTGTTATTAATATAGGAAGAAATGCCTCTTCAGCACTAGTGTTTGCTACAAATTGTCCAGAAAATAAAACATATTGTTGACAGCAGATTAGAATGAAAAAAAAAAGAGTACAGAATTCATATAGCTTATTTTTAATACAGATACTCGATAGTGACTTGTAGCATTTATAATATTCTTGCGATGGGAAAGCAGTTTTTTAAGTATATCACTACATAGAGTATGCTGATAAAGTTCAAAATGATCCAATAAAATTCTTTCAAAATCTTACTCAGTAATCAAGAACAAACACACACACACACATATGGATTTATATATGTATATAATATATATAAATCAGCCAAGAAAAGTTACTTTTTTGAATTTTTATCCTTATGAATATTTCAAATTATGTTGACAAGAAGGTCATTTCCAACAAACATTGCATAGAGCATCCTCCGGAAAGAAGAGATGTAGTTACAAACCAACTCATCTCCTTGCAGGAAACATGTGTAAGGCCCATGCTGACTTCACACGATATATAAAGAAATGCAATCCATTCCAAAACACAATTTAAAAAGATATCAAGAATTTTATGCCAACCCAGAAATAAAGAATAAAAAATATAGGGAAGAATAACATACCAGAATAAGAATACCCAGAGAACAGACTAGGCAAAATCTATACTATATTGTAGAAGAGAGGTAGTCTGGAATTTATACTTTAAAAGAATGATTTATTAAGGTTTGCAGGAAGGTATACCCCGCTGCATACTTGCCACGATCAACAGAGTTGCCCAGGAAAGAATGAAGGAAAGAAAGTTCCTCCCTGGCATGCCCCATCTCCACACGTCTAATGCATCGGCACATACTATCAGACATTGACATATTTCAGGTCTTCGATGGGGTTAAATGAGTTTGTATTAGTCACAGGTGTGAATAAGCATACATGTATTCCCTTTTTTTTAAAAAATTGTTTTTGATACAATTTAGTTGGCACTGGGCTCTCCCTTCCCCAGCACCCAAGTTCCCTCCCCTTCTCTCTGTTCTTCCCTCCAGTCTCACAATTGGTGTTTTTCGTGAATTTTCCCAAGTCCATCATGCTGTCACTGGAGAGTCTCTCACTCATTCAGGAGACTGTCATTTTGTTGTGAAATCATCCTTGCGTTCTAGGCCCTAATGTAGGTTCAATGAAGATTAAAGCTTCATTATTTATGGGCAGTACCAATAACAATGATAAAAGGAACATTGACCATCTCAGGTGATAATAAACAATCAGCCTCTTATGGGTTGCTGATTAATCCATTACATCACAAGATCCTTTTACAGAAGGTACAGGTAAGTATGAAGTGACATAAGGTAAGATTCACATATAATATCCCTAGTTTTGACATCATATTATCTTGTATTTGGACAGATATATGATATCTGATCTTTTGGAATTGGCTCATTTCCCTTAGCATAATGGTCTCTAGTTTGGCCCATTTGGCCACAAAGTATTGTATTTCCATTTTTTTCCCCAAATAACAAAGTGGTATTTCATAGTGTAGATGAACTATGGATTCTTTATCCTCTATCAATGGGCATCTAGGTTGCTTCCATGTTCTTGCGATTGTTGATTGTGTTGCAATGAACACTGGGGGGCATTTTGCTTTCTCATGTAGCAAGTCTTTTGGATATATTCCTAGAAGTGGTATTGCTGTGTCATGTGATAGGCGAAATTTTAATTGCCGAAGTGTTCTCCATAATGTCTTCTATAGTGGCTGCACTAGCCTGCATTCCCACCAGCAGTGGAGTAGGATTCCCTTTTCTCCACAACCTTGCCAGTAGGTCTTTTTGGTAGTTTTCTGTTTATGCCCAATTCTTTCTGGCATTAAGCAGAACCTCAGTGTTGTTCTTATTTGAATTTCCCTTAATGCCAGAAAGCTTGAGTATTTTTTCATGTTTCTGTTAGCCATTTCAAGGTATAGGTATAGGCATAGATTTCCTAGAAAAATCGTCAAAAGCAAAAAGTCAAGACCAAAATAAATAAATGGGACTAAATAAGCTAATAATCGTTTGCACTGCAAAGGCAACAATCAACAAAGTAAAAAATCAACCAATGAAATTGGGAGAAGATCTTTGCACATGACAAAGGAGAAAAAAGGGCTAGTTTCCAGAATATACAACGAACTCCAGAACAGCAATAACATTGAAACAGCAAACTAGTAAAGAAATGGGCACAGGAAATGGGCAAATACTTTAAAAAAGGTATTTTTCTTTATTTAAACATATGCTTGAAATGGCTAAATGGGGCCAAGACATTTTGTTGTGTGGGAGAAAGCATGGATATGATCAGACTCCCTTTTCCCTAGCATACTTAACCCTTATCCTGGTTATTTTCTAGTTTTTATTCATGTATTGATATTCATTTAAAGGAAGATAGATGGGGGGGCAGGGGGAAATCTACCTTCTGCTCTCTGTGCAAGTGGGTCCAGACAAAACCTGGATTCTATGAACTTAATTTTTTGGGTCACCCATCTGGGTGACAGACTCCCAACTGAATCCTCACCTGCTACCTTCCAAGAAGGATATCAGCATCGAACAAATTGCAAGTAGAGCCAGGACTTAAACAAGGACACTCTCATATAAAATATCTTACCTGCTGTATCAAATGCCTCCCATAGAGTTCTCATGTCTTCAACCATCTCCTTCCCAAAATATATTAGTTTTTAAGTGTATATTATTGGAGCAACTAAAAAACACAAACACCATGCTCCCAGTCTTGGCTACATGTTTCAAACCTGTAAATGAAGAATACTCTCTGATTTGAAACTAAAGTTTAACGAGGGGTTCACTGGGATGTCTTTGTTATCTTTCCTAAGGAGAGAGTCTGCTCCTAAACACATTCCTGAATGCTGGTTCTAGTATACTGTGATATCGAAACTCTTTGCTTCATTGTTGTAGTCTCAAACACCTACGTGCTCCTCTTCTAGAAATAATTACTCCTTATAAATATTCAGAAGACATAAATAACAGAAACTTATTTATTCATAATCTTGGAGACATTTCCAATCATGAGTTCTGTGGATTAACAAAGAACACCAGCTGATATCCTTATAATAAGTACATACAAGAAAACACTGTATTAAAGCAATAGGATTCATTAAAGACAAAAACCAAATCTAAAGTCTGTGTAAGGAGCCCAGCTCACCACTAGATCCAGCCCGCCCCCACCAAAATCACTATGACAGAAACTGTAAGAAATGTAATCTGGAGAAACTGCATTAGAAACTGTGGCCTCGCGCCTAAAGTTCTTGCCTTGAAAGTGCTGGGATCCCACATGGCTTTAATCCCGGTGGCCACATATCCCATCCAGCTCCCTGCTTCTGGCCCGGTAAAGCAGTTGAGGATGGCCCAAAGCTTTGGGACCCTGCACCATGTGGGAGATCCGGAAGAGCTCCTTTCTCCTGGCTTTGGATTGGCGCAGCTCCAGCTATTGCAGTCACTTGGGGAGTGAACCATTGGAAGGAAGATCTTCCTCTTTGTCTCTCCTCCTCTATGTATATCTCACTTTGCAATAAAAATTTTAAAAAAGAAAGAAAAAAAAAGGAAAGAAAGAAAGGAAGGAAGGAAGGAAAGAAGGAAGGAAGGAAGGAAGGAAGGAAGGAAGGAAGGAAGGAAGGAAGGAAGGAAACAGCTTCTAAACACAAGGAAAAGCCTATGTGAAGAATCAGACTAGTGCTGGTAATTTAAACCAGCAAAGATTACACTTTCAGACTACAAGAGGTGTTTAGGGCAGTTATTTGAAACGCTACAAGACTCAAAGGGCGATGGCTGTAACTTTAATGACAATATCAGAGTAAGTGTGAACGTCATATTCATTCATGACAGATTTTTTTCTCTTTATGTGTCATGCAGATTATCAGTGCAGCAACAATCATTAGCTGCACAGGACACAGATGGAGTTCAGTCTATGGCTTTTGTTTTTGTATAGATTTCGTTTCTCTCTTTTTATTTACTTATTTTTTATTTTTATTTTTTTTAAAGATTTATTTTTATTTTTTCATTGGAAAGGCGGATATACAGAGAGGAGACACAGAGAGGAAGATCTTCCGTCCCATGATTCACTCCCCAAGTGAGCGCAACTGCCAATCCGAAGCCAGGAGCCTCTTCCAGGTCTCCCACGCGGGTGCAGGGTCCCAAAACTTTGGGCCGTCCTCGACTGCTTTCCCGGGCCACAGGCAGGGAGCCAGAAGGGAAGCAGGGCTGCCGGGACTAGAACCGGCGCCCATATGGGTTCCCGGGCGTGCAAGGCGAGGACCTTAACCACTTGCGCCACCGCGTCGGGCCCTATTTTTTTTATTTTTTTAATTCCAAAAGTAGATTTCCAGAGAGAAGCAGAGACAGGGAGAGATAAAGAGCTGTCACCTGCTAGTCTCCCACATGGGTATGGATATCCAAGGACTGCAACAATGCTCTACTGCTTTCCCAATCTGTAATCAGGGAGCTGGATTGAAAATGCAACAGCTGGGAACAGAATCATTGCCCAGATGGATGTCAACACTGCAGGCTGAGGATTAGCCTGCTCAGCATCTAAACAAGCTACCAGCTGTGGTTTGTTAAAGTAGGCAGTCTGTTTCACAGCTTATCTCAGTGTCACAGCTTTTTTTTCCAAATTGGACAAGGCAATATTACTGTCACAGAATATTTTGAAAGGATCTATTCTATTTAAAAACTTGCTTTGGGGCCCAGAGGTGTGGCCTAGCGGCTAAAGTTCTCGCCTTGAACGCATCAGGATCCCATATGGGCGCAGGTTCTAATCCCCTTCACCTCCCATCCAGCTCCCTGCTTGTGGCTTGGGAAAGCAGTCAAGGACAGCCCAAAGCTTTGGGACGCTGCACCCGCCTGGGAGACCTGGAAGAGGTTCCTGGTTCCCGGCTTCAGATTGGCACAGTACCGGCCGTTGCAGCCACTTGGGAAGTGAATCATCAGATGCAAGATCTTCCTCTCTGTCTCTCCTCCCCTCTGTATATCTGACTTTGTAATAAAAATAAATAAATCGTTTTAAAAACATATTTAATCTTTTTTTTAAAAAAAAACTAATTCTTGAAACAAAAAGATTTTGCTGAAAAAAAATTAAATAAGATATTCAAACTTCCCTTAAGAAGCAATAAATAGGGCTCGGTGTGGTGGTTTTAGTGATCTAAGTCCTTGCCTTGAATGCATCGGGATCCCATATGGACCCCGGTTCTAGTCCCAACAGCTCCACTTCCCATCAAACTCCCTGCCTGGGAAAGCAGTCGAGGATGGTCCAAAACCTTGGGACCATGCATCCGTGTGGGAGACCAGAAGTTCCAGGCTCCTGGCTTTGGATCCGTGTAGCACTGGTCATTGCAGTCACTTGTGAGTGAATCAAGGGTGGGGGGAACTTCCTCTCTGTCTCTCCTTCTCTCTGTATATCTGACTTTGTAATAAAATAAATAAATTTTTAAAAAATAAAAAAGAAGCAATGAAGAAACAACAGCAAAACACCTGACGAAGTCTACCTGAAACAGTACTTCAGAAAGTAAACTGCCGTGGATTTCTCAAGATCAGTAATGAAGGCAGAACGGACAGTGAAATTTTGGTGTAGAATTTTACCTTCAGACAGTTTTTTTTCATTCACGTACACTTTTTCCCCTTCATAATTAGCAGCCCTAATAAATTGACCTGATTTAAGTACTTTCTCAGCATATTATCAACAAGGAAAACAGGAAGGTGATTTTTGTTCGGAGGCAATCATTCCATGCAAAGGTACATGTGTGTGATTTTTATCATCAGGGCACAGGGGTGACTGCTATGAGGATATTATAATGAAACGTTAGCTTTGTGTTGTGAGAGAAAGAAAATCCCATTGGAAGAAGATCATTAATGAGGACAATGAACTGTTCAATTATGCATCAGAATAACATTTGCAGAAAATAGTGGTGAAAAGCACATAAAGGTTTCAGGAGATTGGAAATAGTTTAATGTGCCTATTTTGCATATTGCTATTCAAACAAAAATACAGTGTTTAAGTTATTTGCCTTATATTGAATTATAGGTGGTTTATTTTTATTTTAGTTTCTATTTAGAGAGAAGGACAGACCGAGAGGAAGACCTTCCCAGCACTAGTTCTTTCCTGAATAGCCACTATGGCTAGAGCTGAGCAGATTCAAACCAGGAGCTTCTTCAGCGTCTCCCAAGTGGATGCAGGGATCCATGGACTTGAACTAATCTCTGTTGCTCTCCTGAGTCCTAAGGAGCAAGCAGTACTGGAAATGGAGGGGATGGGACTAGAACTAGCCTCCATATGGGATGCTGGTGCCACAAGGTGAAGAAATAGCCTGCTGTGGTGCCAGGACAGCCCCTTTAATCAGTTATTTCTATAAAATAAAAACTTGCACAAAAACAAAAGTAAAATTAAGGTATAATATTTATTACAAGATAGAATAAAATTTTCATATTCTGATACGGTGTTTCAAGAAAAACTCTGGGATCGTTATATTGGATGAATTATGAAGAAGAGTAAAGTGAGAGATAAAAGCATGAGTTAACATAATGTGTATTTAATAAATTGTTATAAATCATAATTGACTGTATTTCAGCCATTTTGTTTCAATTCCTGGTTATTTTTGACTATTAGGACAATTTTATCTTTTCAATATGAATTAAAAAAAAAGCAAGTTCAACACAAAATAGAAATCTGAAGTGTAGAACAAAAGCAAAGGGATTTGGTGATCAGCAGCAGAAGGAAGAGATGAGACAATGTAGACTGGGCCCCCTGCCTCCTCTGGGTGGCAGGAAAACCTCCCACGCCATTGTCAGGGTTGGATATGGGGAGCTTCCGGGGGCTTAGGGCCGGAGCCTGGCCCTGCTCCTTCTGCCCCTTCCCTCCGCTCAGGGCTAAGGAGGAAATGGAATATGAAAGTTGGGTCCAGGACAGAACCTAGAGAGAGACCTGGGGCAGAGTATTTCAAACATCTTAAATTGTTTTCTCTTTCTTTCTTTCTGATTCTCTTTTTCCCCCTTGCTTTTCTATCCATCTGTATCTATATAACCATAGACATACTTATAACTATAAGTAGTTTTCATTTTACTTATCTATCCATCTATCAAAAGATATTTTGATAGATGCATTTCCATTCTTAGTTATTTAAACAACTGTGAAATGAACAAGAGTGCAGATATATTTGTGAAAGCCTGATTTGTTTTCTTGACAAATACTCTGAGTGCCGGCTTACAGCATGTTTTTACATATGTAGTTTAAGGAGATAAATTCTAGAAGAAACAATTAAAAGTGTAAAAAGATTTATTTTCAGAATCCAACTTGAAGAAATGAGCCGTCTGTTGTCAATGTTGTACTTACAAGGCAGTTTTCATTTTTGTTTAAAATATACAATTGCAAGTGGCATATATTAAAAATATATTTCTACAAGCATGCTATACATGGAATCATTTCAGCAAATACTACAGATTTGATTATATGAGCTATTTTATAGGATGACATTTAAACCAACGTCATATCCTAAGACTCTAAATACTCTATAGATGTTTGTTTTTTTTTTTTTTTCCCTGACGGTAGTATTCCCTACATCCTGCCAAACATTCTATCACATTTCCTGATCAGGATTTGCATTTGATGTTCTCCGCAAACACGTAAATGTGGCTCTGGCAATTTGAGGAGAATTTCTAAATTCAACTAGATGACAGCCAAGCTTAAAATTGAGTGTTCTTATTCACACAACTTAAATGACAGAGGTCCAAGAACAGGAAAAATCTTAAGTCTCTGAGACGAAGAAGAAAACCCTGTTGAGCTATATTTTGATTATCAATTTTTACTTTAAAATCATGTAAAGTGATTTATATGTTACTTAGAGAACTTCATATTCAAAAAGATGGCTATTTCCTACTCATTATGTTCCTTATTTTAATAACCATAATGTGTAAAGATTGTTCATTTTGCACTTCAGTTGATAAATATCTATTCTGCATTTTATACAAAACTTAGACACTAAAATTATTCTAAACATTCCTCTTCATCAAAAGAAGTCATCTCATGTGCTAGTTCTCATTTCTCGGCATACTTGACGTCATGCATCACTCGCTGGTAAATCGTCATACTTTCACAGTGTTCTCTTTAGTCATATAAATCGCTGGTCATTTATTTTCTTCTACCTTTCTTTTTCCTTTACTTTACATAAAATAGTCTTTGTTGAGATAGTACCAGAATTATTACTCCCATTTCACAGATGAAGTGTGGATTCATTACATTGCTTTCCCTAAATCACAAAACAAATAACCACCAAAGTGAGCACTGTGTCTCAAAAATCCATGACCTTAAGTACATGATAACTATGAAGAAAAGTCACTTAAGAGGATGCCCCCACCCTACAAGAAAATGCAGTGTCACTCAGGTTTGAATTTTAGAGAAACGTGTCAATTGATCCCTAAACAAAAAAGTAACCATGCGATTGTAATTAGGCGTGCAAAAGAGTTTCCATGTTTCCTGTGGTGTTTTATTTTCCACCATGTACCTGGAAGTCATTGCAATTTTCAACAGATTCCTAACTGTAGCTTCCACTAAGAAACCAATCCTATGCGTGCTCTTTTGAGTATTCATTCGTGTTCCCTTCTTCCCTTTCCTCTTTTCCCTATTTTTTGCATTTTGGAATAATTTTTACCCTTCATGTAATAGGCATTGTGTGAAAGCTCAGCTTCATCTGCCAGGTACCTACATTGATTTCTGATATTCATACGGTTAACTCATTTCTCTTTACCTCTTAACAGATATGCTTGCCCTCACATCAAAACTTTGACTTCACTAGTTTTGTTTTGTAACTGGGAGCCTGACAACTACAAATTGCTTCCCATACCATATTCCCATCACATTAATTTATGCTGGTTCTGTCAATGAGAGGTAGTGACAAAAAGCAATGTGATTGCATGTTCTTTCTGTCTTTCCTCAGTCCTAGGCGGTTGAATACAGTATGACCTTTGGATGGCCAGTTCTTTCCAAGATATTCAATATCCACCAAGTAACAACAGGCCCTGAGTTCCAGTAGAAACGTTAATTCCATTTACCATTCCAGTTTTCTCTGGTCTACCAACTTTTTTTTTTTGATTTTTAATACCATGTGCTGAATTTTCTTAGTTTAAATACATGCATTAATATTTTGTTTTCCACCTTTACAATTAGAATATATTCACATATTAAATCCCGAACTATGGCTCCTTGTTTTTTGCTCATGGTAGTACTTTTGTTTTACGGAAACACTTCCAGAATTAGTGGTTAAATGGACTTTATTTGCTCTCTATGACAACATCTCTTTAGTGATAAATTATGATTATGGTTAAACATTTGAAAATAAGAATGTATATCCAGTTAATTCACAAGTCTCTAGAGATCATTGTGCTTATCCTCGTATTACAAAGAGGTAAAAAAAAATATTGCTTTCAAATATGGTTTCATTCTGGCCAGCCAGGTTTACAAACTAACACATCTGTCATGATATTTGTGATTTTGGTCTCCTTTGAGTATAGTGTATATTGTCACTATCAAATTAGTAACTAAATTGAAGTCAAAATAACTAAACTGTAATAATAGCCGCAATTAACTGTTTATAAATTTTAATTTTTACTTAAAGAAATTTCAAGATTGAATCTTCAAAATGACATGATTAAACTCCTATTTATTAGTACTATTAACCACCTTAAGAAAACCATTTACAATGATTGATTTCTGTTCATTAGAATATATCTGTCTTATGAGAGATCCCCGGAGGCCTTCCAAGTGCTTTCGCCACAGAAGCAGTGAATATTTCATCAAGGATTGTCAGTATGAGCACCAAGGATTTTATCATGACTGCCACGAAATTACAGTGAATTTGAGTGCCCTCAAAGGCCCAGAACTCTGATGTCAGTCATTTCCTAGCGGATTTCCCAAACAGGATTGAAGCAGCCCAGAACCCTCCTCATGGGTCTGGTGAGGAACCACAGCCAGGAGCCCCAGGAGGTCCTCAGAGATAACAGGATTGTAAATTTCCTTCTGGATTCAGAAGAGGAGCTTTCTCTAGTCCTTACTTAACTCCAGCTCTGGTTCCCTCTCCTCTCTTGCACTGACCTTCAGGGTCGCTCAGGATCCCCGAAATTATCTCAGAGAGGCATTGAGAGACTAACAGAAAATTTTGAACAGACGGGAAGAAGTCAGCTGGCCTATACCTTAGGGTCCGCTTCTCGACTTGGCGTCTCTTAGACCTCACTAGGTAGGATGTAGAGTTCAGCTATTACTCACGTGTTAAGTTCATGGGGATTTCTCTGCTCAATGGCCTAAGACTGTTCTACTCTTCTGATGTTAATATATGGCTTGTTAGAGTTACAAGACTGTTTTGATTGTCCTAGGATGCAGGAAGTTCTGTAAATTCTTGCTTGAATACTATAGACTGCTAAGTTTAAAATAAATACTCCCACCCCAAAAAAAACTTTAGAGAATTTCCATTTAATGTGATATTGCTGTTTTAACTGTATTGTTACTGGAGTGGGGTTGTAAAAGGGGAATGGGGAGTTAATAAATGACTATTTTTTGTAACCACTCACCTTTAATTTGGGGGGTAATAATCACTATGTAACAAAAAAAAAACTAAGATAATTACTCCCCTTTTAAAAAATGAACCCAAATAAACATGACATTGAATTTTTTTTAATTAAAAAAAAACATTAAAAAAAAACATATCTCTTAGAGAACACCACTTACCAAATACAAAGATTCTCCTGGTTCAGGGAATCTGGGTGTGAAGCCATGTCTAAATACAAAATTTAGGGTGAGATAAACATTGGTATTGACCCTTTATGTATCTGAGAGTTTTGGTCACTGGTATCAATAAAAGGTAGTTATGAGACTTCTTTCCAAAACATGTTGTCTATCCTAACCATGGCATTGGGAAAAGAAGGGAAAAAAGAAAAAGAAAAAGACTAGCTAGTTACCATCACACTCTTATTTTAAAGCATAAGATGATCAAAAGATGAATTCCTCATATATAACCATAGATTTGATTAGAATCATACAAAATAATAAAGAAAATACTCAATAAATGATAAAGTACAAAGGTAGGTGAGGGGGACCACTGGACTAAGGCTTGGTTTGGATGTAAGTTGGTGCATCTGGAATTGAACTCTGCCCTATTTCCCATCAAGATTCCTGTCCATGCGGGCCGTGGTGGGCGGCAGCATATTCATGCCTCACATGCTTTGATACCTTCTACTTGCATGAAAGAAAACCCAGACATTTGTCTTGCACCAGCCCTAGTTATGGCTATTGTAGGCATCTAAAAATTGATCTTGGATGTGAAAGCTCTTTCTCTCTATGTTTTTATATACTTTTTATAAAAAGAATAAATTGGTAAATATTTAAACTAATGAACTTTGCTGAAATGTTGTATTAATATTGTTTGATGATAAACTTTATTGCTAATGTTATTTGATGATGAACTGAAGTTTCTAACTATTTGAAGCAAAGGCTTCTTCTATAAATCTGATATTTTATTCATACTATGAAAATGTCAGTAAGAACTTTTAATTTTTGCATATTATTTCACCCATCACACTATCTTTAGTCTCCAAATAAATTAAGCATCACATGTTTATTATAAGAAGTGTTATAAATCAAACATCACATCTCAACCGTGAATAAATTTCTCAGTAAATATATTAGGCCTTGATATTTTTACCAACTATTATAAGAGCATAAAAACTCCTTACTTTGAAAAAATTGGGGCAACTGAGATTAGGATCTTTACAGATTTAGAACATCTTTACAGATGACAATATCTGCAAATCTGCTAATTTAAAATTTTGATATTACATATGCAATATGAGCTGATGTATGTAATAATCCTGGCGTACAAGAGGTTGAAAAAGAATGTCTCCTCCTGTGGAGATGATATTTTTTACCACATGTCAGGGGGAGATGGGAAGGTTAAACGGCCCCAAAATTAATGAGATAATTTCAGAGACTGAAAATTATTACAGATGTAATCAAATAAGTAATGCGGTAAAGAATGACTAAGAATGAAAGTAATAGGTTTTACACAGATTTATTTGAAGAGATTTCCCTAAGGAGATAATATCTGAACTAAGATTATATTGAGTTTCATAATGCACCCACGTAAATGTGTCAGAAAGAGGATTCTAGACATAGTAAACTGCCGTGCAAAGAAAATAAATGTGCACAATTAAGAATAAAGGCAAAGGTATGTGAAACTTATCTAATAAGGCTGTGTGTTACAACATGATAGTATAAAGAAAAATAGGTAAAGCAACAGATACAATCTTGAAAGATATTTTAGAATTGTAAAATTTTATTCTGATTTCAATGTGAATAGGTAGATGCTCAGTAAGTAGCAAAAATAAGAGATATTCAATAAAAGCATTTTTTAAAGTACTTTTAATTTCCTTTCTCCTATCTTCTTTCTCTAATAGACACTGCCCATTGCAAGAATGAACAGAAATATTGTTGGTCTACATATTCATATGGACAACTGCTGTAGTCTAACTCCTGTGGCCATTGCTAGATGGTGAGGGCTGAGCTTTTATCTTTAACTGCTCTCCTGGAGGGTGTTCTTGTGTAGCAATTATCCTGCCCAGTTGTGCACAGAGCCATGTGTACTCTTGTATCTTATGTCTATTCACCAATTTTTTTTAAAGATTTATTTTTATTGGAAAGGCAGATATACAGAGAGGAGAGACAGAGAGGAAGATCTTCCGTCCAATGATTCACTCCCCAAGTGAGTGCAACGGCCCGGTGCTATGCTGATCCGAAGCCAGGAGCCTCTTCCGGGTCTCCCACGCGGGTGCAGGGTCCCAAAGCCTTGGGCCGTCCTCGACTGCTTTCCCAGGCCACAAGCAGAGAGCTGGAAGGGAAGCAGGGCTGCTGGGATTAGAACCTGCACCCATATGGGATCCCAGGCATGCAAGATGAGGACTTAACCACTGAGCCACCACGCTGGGCCCCAATTCACAATTCACCAATGTTAAAATGTATCAGCCTAGGACTAACTTTGTCCTGCAGTAGGTATACCTGATGCCTGGCATGCCAGCATTTCACCTGAGAAATTGTGTCCAGATTGCTACTCTTCTATTCCTGATCTTTGATAATGGCCTGGGCAAATCAGTGAAGGATGATGCAAGTTTTGGGGCCCGTTTCCTATGTGGAAGACGTGGGTGATGTTTCTGGCTCCTGGTATTGGCTTGGCTCAGCTTCCGCCATTCACAATCCAGGGAGTAAACCCATAAATGAAAGCTTTTCTTTCTTGCTTTTGCTGTTGCTTCTCTCTCTTGCTCCTCCAAACCCACTCTGTTAACATGGGTGTTTAAATAAATAAATATATATTTTTTTGTAAGATACAAGCCTAGGTTCAAAAAGGAAAAACAAATGTTGCCATGATAAGATAGATCACATTTATGGTTAAGAGTTATTAACGCTTAGAGAATTAACTAAAAACAAAATGTAGTAAGTGAACAAGAGGAATAGAGAATTCTAAATGCAGATGAGCAATATGTGTTAAAGTCCTAAAAGTTTAGAGAAAACTGTGAGCTACCAAAAAAAGATATTGTATGGATTTCCAAATTTCTTCACACCACAGCAAGCTTATCATTCATTCTATTTTCTGTGATCATTTATGTTGTTCTACAAAGAATCCAGTACCTCTAATGTTAGATTCATTTATCTTTATGGGAAAGAGATTACATTTATGGAAAGAAGAGACAATGAGAAATATCTTCCATATGAAGAGTAACTCTCAAATGACCACAATGGTCAGAGCTGAACTGATGGCTTCAGGTGCTTCTTCCAGGTCTTCCAAGCAGGTGCAGAGCCTCAAGGCTTTGGACAATCCTCTGTCCCTGGCCATAATCAGAGAACAAGATGGGAAGTGGAGTAGCAGGGACACAAACCAGTCCATATGGGATCCTGGTGCTTGTAAAGTGTGGATTTAGCCATAAAGCCATTGGGAGGACAGAGTGTTGAAGAAGGCTGAGAGTCAGATTGATTTCCCCAGTTCTGCTTTCTGCCTGGGGGGGGAGGGGGGGGTCTCTGTCTTCCTTCCAAATAAAAAAAAGTATGGTTTACAATTCAATGATATTTCTTTTAAAAATCCTGCCTACAATCTAAATGTGCGAAAATGTTCTCATGCAGTTTATTTCATCTGACTCAATATCTACATGTTACCAGCACCGTGGTGTCTTATAGGAATTGGAGGCAATTTTACTCAATTAATCTGTTCTTTTGGCAATACAACATCTTAAACCTCCCAGATTACCCATTTTCTTTGTTTATAGAAAAGGGAACCCATTTCTGTATTGTTTTTCTTCTTCTAAAAATTTGTCTTAAATACAGGTAGTTGGGTCCAGCATGATGGCATAGTGGATAAAGTCCTCGCCTTGCACGTGCCAGGATCTCATATGAGTGCCAGTTCTAATCCCTGCAGCCCTGCTTCCCATCCAGCGCCCTGCTTGTGGCATGGGAAAGCAGTTGAAGGTGGCTCAAAGCCTTGGGATCCTGCACCCACATGGGAGACCTGGGAAGAAGTTCCTGGCTCCTGGCTTCAGATTGGTGCAGCACCGGCCATTGCAGTTACATGGGGAGTGAATCATCAGACGGAAGATCTTCCTCTCTGTCTCTCCTCCTCTCTGTATATCTGACTTTCTAATAAAAATAAATAAGTCTTTAAAAAATATACAGGTAATTAATGCTGGCAGAAGGTCATTAAAAGGCATTGCAAGAGCTACAGTAACATTGTCACTAAGACCATGCTGTGTTTGTCTCAGCAGCCTTCTGCATAACTATCTCCAGTGTCCAACTGTTGTGATGTGAGCCCTGTAACATTTGGTAGCTCATGGCTTCTTTGGCAACCCACATCAAGTTGGATTTGTGATCGTCTAGAGCCTTGAAAGTTGCTAAAGTAGGATGGGAATCTTGAGAGTCTTTTCTAGGCACAAATTCCACTGATGATTTGAGGATATTTGCAGCAAGTCCCAAAGGATAAGTTTCCAAAAGATTTTCTTAGTGCAGAACCATAACTCTTCATTCATTCATTCATTCTTCTTCTTCTTCTACTTCTTCTTTTTCGTATTATTATTATTACTTGGGGTTTTTAGTAGTTTCTTCAACTGTATCTGGAGCCCTGTCTACCCTAGTGATAGGAATGGATAATTCCCCCTTAGTGTTCTCTATTAGTCTTAGAGGCAGCAGATTCGGCACCTTGTTCATGAAACAACCTACCAATTCAAAAGTTAATGTCATTCAGAAACTGCCTTATAGACACCGTCAGAACAATGTGTTAACAAATACCTTAGTAAATTATATCTCAGTCAAGTTGAAATGTAAATATGTACAAATATTCATTACTTATTGGAAAAAGAAATAAAAGCTGAAGTTGCGGATCTTTTCTGTTCACTGACACAATAACAACAAATACTAGACACAAAGATGTGAAACAATGCTATTTATGTTACTGAGTAACAGTGAGAGGAAAAAATGGTCTTCTTCCAAACAGAAACGGATGAGGTGACATTTAAGTTATTTTAGCTGACCACATCGATAGTTTCAATACATCAGTAAAGGACAAAGAATGCAAGTTGTGCCTCGGATTTTAGTGACTTGAGGAAATGCATCAGCATGATCTGGATGAGACGCCTAGCTGATGTTTTCCACACAAAGCTGCAGAGATCAATGGAATCTACCCAGGCATTCATTAGAGAGCTCATCAGTTTATGTGTGTCAGAAAATAGTCCAACCACAATAGTAAAACACCTGGACAAAACTAGTTGTGGTGATCTCTGATCAGTACAACATGCTTAGCATCAAGGCTATGCTGCCAGTGTGATTGGGAAATATAATTCTTGTGCCTTCAAAGCAAAATCAAGATTATGCTTGGTTAAGTAGAGAGGAATAATTATTCCTAAATTAAATACAAACCTAGTTCAATTTAGAAAAATCTTAAAAGCATTTTATTAAGCTATTAAATGGTTCCCAAGTAACTTTTACTAAATATCGGAACAAAAGGCAATGAATATTTATAAGGATTAAAATATCTAGTAGAGAGAAATTGTGTAAAATTAATGATACCTGGCACCTGATCACCAATTTTCAGGCATGCAAATACCAAGCTAATAAAAATCGTGATGAAGAAAAAAATGCAAACTGACTTCTCGGAAATACAGGTACTAGAAACAATAGACAAAAAATTTTAAAATAGTTATATTAAATGCCATGTGTTTAATGAGTTAGTCATGGAAGACATACAAAACTTAAGTGGAAATATAATGGTAAAGCTAACAATGGAAATAAGAGTTGTTTAAAGACTATACAGGAACATTTTGGTGAATTTGAAGATTTAATAAAAGAAATTATCCAAACGAAATTTAGAAACAAAGAAAAGGAAATGGCGTTGTGGTTTAGGGATTCATTGAAGTCCTGGTCACACAGCTTCCGCCCAGATCCATGATAATGTACCTGGCAACTCAGAGGACTGTCAAGTCCAACACTCCTTCCACTGACAGGGTATGGAGGCAGTCCCAGGATTCCAGCAGCAGATGTTGGGTCCATTTGGGAAACAAATGTTTCTCTGTCGCACCCTGCTAAGTAATAAATACATACATTATTTTTTAAAAATTTCCAACAAAATTTAATCTGTTAGCAGATTAATAATGAAATAATTGGTTTTCAAGTTAAAATGTCTAATGACAATTATAATAAGACTCTCTGAAGAAATAAAATGTGTTTCATATGTCATTGATTAAATAATGTATATATTTAATTCAACGTAAAATTCAAAAATCAGCAAAATTCTGCAAACCTCAAGAAAGCCACAGAACGAAGCTTAGTAGCAGTGTGATAATCCAAACTGCATATTTCTAGTGACGAAGGGAGAATTGCAAAGCAACTGCAGAAAAATCAAATTGATTGTTCTTATGAAAAATTAGAAACTTCAAGTTTTTGTTTGTTTGCCTGCTTGTTTGCTTCTTTATCCTAATGTGAGAATAAGAGCAGGAGGGAGCAGGAGGGAGGAATAAGAAGCAGTTATTAGCAGTCAAGAGGCAACTTCATGGAGTCCTAGGCACATGTTTTGTGTAGCTAATAAGATGTGATTGAGGACCATCCATTACTATAACTGAGAACTCGAGCTTGATTGGATATGAACCCCACCTAATGTGAACTCTGCAAGGTAGCAACAGTGTTTGAGTTCCTGGGTTTCTGCCTCCTGTGTGGGGAATCTGGGTTGAGTAGCCAGCTTCTGCTTTACTGCCCCTACTGCTGGTGGAGAATAGCATTGAAGGGGGAGTTGCTTGCAATTTTGAAAGGAAACAAAACCTACAGATTCAAAGAAGGAGCAGAAGGGAACTCTCCCATTAAGGTAAGGAAGAAAACACCTGTTGACTTTGTCCAGAACCACTGATTCTCTCGAAAGCATTATCAGCATTAATGCTGAAGTGTCTACGCGGACATCCAAAGAGAAGGGGAGCAGAGACTGGATGCCCCTTCCCACAGCATGCCTTTGTCA
Organism: Ochotona curzoniae; assembly: GCF_017591425.1. Lineage (NCBI taxonomy): Eukaryota > Metazoa > Chordata > Mammalia > Lagomorpha > Ochotonidae > Ochotona > Ochotona curzoniae. The sequence goes on along the minus strand of NW_024466502.1, from coordinate 31,845,315 downwards.
ACCACCATCTTTATCACATTTTTTGAGCTTGGCTTTGTTAAACATTGATTTGCCATGCAACTTGACCTTGGGGAACTTCTGCCTCAGGACGCCCAGTTCACATTCTTCCTATTGCATCTCAAGCTATATAAACCTTTTCTCTGATGTCCATTGGCATGTATCCAAGCTCAGTGCAGACCATTAAAATCTTTTAATGAGTGAAATAATCATAGGTTTGTCCACTTTCTCACTCTTTTTTTTCTGTACATCTCGTAAAAGTAAATGAAATAATAATTTTAAATGGGTCAAATATTCTTAATTACAATTGACAAGAAGCCAAAATGTGACCTGAATCTTGTTAAAAAAAAAATGCAAAGAATTTGGACTAGACACCATGCATTTTGAAATAACAATTTTTTTAGGACAACCAGTGTAGTAGCCTAGCAGCTAAAGTCCTTACTTCATACTCGCCAGGATAGCGTGTGGGTGCCGGTTGTAATCATTGCAGGCCTACTTCCCATCCAATTCCCTTCTTGTAGCCTGGAAGTGCAGTAGATGATGGCCCACAGGTTTGGAACCTGCACCCATATGGGAGATCAGGAAGAAGCTCCAGGCTCCTAGCTACTGATCAGCTCAGCTCTGGCAGTTGTGGCCATTTGGGAATAAATCAGCAGACTCAAGACTTTTCTGTCTCTCAAACTCTCTTTATAACCTCTCTTCCTCTCTGTATATCCTCTCCTCCTCTCTGTATACAAATTAAAAAAAAAAATCTCTGGTTACCAGTATCATATGTGCATATCATTTATTTTATTTTACTTTATTTTTACTTATTTTATTAGCATCATTTTATCATACAGTTCCATAGAGCATGTGGTTTTGCTTATCCTCTCCCCAAATCCTTGTGCACTCACTGAGGTCCCCTGTATAATTAAAATAGTTTAGGTCTTCATATAGAATCATATGCTCATCATTGTAGGCATGGACAATGGCAGAGAGCCCAGCATGCTATTGTCAAGATATAATAAACAGTTTCATTCGGAATCCACCTTTTTCTGGAAGTAGAGATGCATACTGCATTTTATCCTCACATCTGGATATGAGAGTCTCCATTACACAGTTACTATAAATCCAGTTAAATGAAAAGCCACAAAACATAATCAATAACAGGAAGAAAAAAGAAATTAACAATAAAATGAAGTTAAATAACATGCTACTGAATGACTAATGTGTCTCTGAAGAAATGAAAAAGAAAGTCAAGAATGTTCTTGAGGAAAACGATGCTACTGTATGATCTATGAGTCACTGAAGAATTTAATCAAAAGAAAGTGTTTTGAAGAGATTAAACTACCAAAAAAAATCCATGGATATGTCTCCTGTAGGCAACAAATAGATGGGTTTTGTTTTTTAATCCAGTCTATTAATCTATGATGTTTGATTGATGAGTTCAAGCCATTTTCATTCAGGGTTAACACAAATAGGTGGTAAATTGTTTCTGTCATTTTAGCAATGGGTTGTTCATTGATTTAGTCTTCTGTTCTTACTTTACTGGGATGTTCTTCACATTTGTCTTTGGTTTTGGTGGTCACTATTCCTTTTCTCTGTCAAGAGAACATGTTTAAGTATCATTTGCAGGGAAGGTTTGGAAGAGGCAAATTCTTTTAACTTTTCTTTATCATGGGGAAATTTTATTTTATTTTCAAAGACAAAGGAAAGCTTTGCTGTGTACGTTATCCTGGGTAGACATTTTTTTTTTTTGCTTTTAAAATTTGGAATATGTTGTTACATTGTCTTCTTGCCTGTACAATTTTCTGTGAGAGGTGTCCTGTGTGTTTAAGTGGCATTTCATTATATGTCAGTAGATCTTTTTCACGTGCACATTTAAGTTAAGTTGTAGAGAGCTTGATTATCATGTATAGTGGTGAAGATCGTTTTTAGTCAACCCCGTTGGGCGTTCTGAGCCCCTCCTGGATGTTGTTTCCAATTCTTTCTCTAAATTAGGGAATTCTCCCCTTATTATTTCATTAAGCATATTTTAAACACAGCTTCTCTTTTTTTCAACTTCTGGGACTCCCATAGCTCTTATTTGGCCTTTTAATAGTGTCTTTCAATTCTTGAATACTTTTTTTGACCTGATCCAGCTCTGCTTCCAACTTTTTGTTTGTTTCCCTCTGGTGATAGAAAATAACTTCCAATCTGGAGATTCTTCTATCTCCTTTATGCTATTTTGCAGTCTCTCCACTGTACTTTTACTTTGCTCCATTGTATTATTCATTTTTGATATATGAGCTTTCATTCAATCCATTTCTAGTGTGACATATATATATATATATATACATTTCTAGTGTGACATACATATATATATATATATATATATATATATATATATAGTAAAGTAAGAACAGAAGACTAAATCAATGAACAACCCATTGCTAAAATTCCTTCAGTCTGTTTTACGTACTTCTGTTTGTGGATAAGAAGTTTTACAACAAGTGTCTTGAATTCTGCATCCCCCATTTTCTCGGTGTCTTCCTCAGTGAACTCTGAATTTGGCTCAGCACATGCACAACTCACTGTTGTCCCCTGCAGTCTTAAATTCTTTGACACACTGTAAGAAATGATGACTGATGTGCCACTACTAGAGTTCTTGATCTGCTGACTGTCAGGCATGGGGGCTACCCGGACCTGCCTTGGGTAGAATCTGCAGGATGCAACATTGTTGCAGTTCACTGAGTCAGAAATGAGTTCACTACCTGTTCTGTGCATGCACAGTCCTGCCCCATAGCTCTTGCCTCCTTAAACAAAATGGTGCCTGATACAGCGCTAGGAGGCAGACTGGGCTGTGAAATCATCCCTGTTCCTGCACCACCCATCTGGGACCTGCTGCTCTATCTCTGCTCCTGGTTAAATCAGACAGACCAGCAGAACAAGCAATTCTTTGTCTGGGTTCACCTCTGGAGCTCCCATTAAGTGTCCTTTCCCACCTTGTTGCTGGTGAAGTTCCAGCCCCTGCTGCTGTTATTCAGATTGCCACTCATTGAATGACCCTGGGGTATCAGTTACTGCACTGCCACACTATTGTATCCAGTGCTTTCCTGTGTCTGTCAATCTCCAGGTACCCCTCTGCTGTAGTTCTGTTCTCTTCTATTTCCTTGAATGTGTTCTTTCTGCTTCACACTGGCTAGTATTTCTCCTTCTGTGTGAATGCATCCTTACCCTAATCCACCATCTTGATTCTCCACCGCAAATCATTTTAATGTTTATAATCCTGAGTCTGGAATTGTGGAGCCTGATTGGTGAAAAACTCCAGAACACAAGCCAGAATCTACATACAGTAGGTTTTATTTACAAAAGATGTTGGATAAAGTATGTAAGAAAAGGATTTCCTAGCAAATGAGTACCGCCAAAGGAGAATCATGACAAGTTACTCATCTGAGGGAAAGGGAACAGGAAATGGAAAAGAGGACTTTGTTGTCTTGAGGATCCTGGTAGCAACACAGAGGGCAGTCTCTGCAGTAGAGTGACTTAAACGTCAATGGCAGTTGGGGATTAATTCACACATGGCTAACAAATGTTGCCTACGGTTCTGCAGGTATGGAAAGTGAGCTAGTACCTATTGATTGAAATGTGTCCATTTGTGCTTTCAAAAAATCACCTAAATGTATCAGAATCTGAATTCAGTGCCAGCGGGCTCTTCTAACACCTTCTGCACTTTCCCTTATATGCTTCCCGAATTATGCACTTAGATATTTACCCCTGTGTTGGTACTGGCTTTTCAGATAATTTGGGTAAACAAAGTATTTTTTTCCACTCATGCTGTCAATTATAGAAACACTTCTCTACATATTTACACTTACTCTTATTTTTATTCTCTCTAAATGTCTAAGCTACAGTCTTAAATCACATTCTTGCTTTCTGTAAACAATTGCTAGTATTAGAAACTCACATAGAAATTAGAAACTCACATAGAAATGTTACCAGTTTCTATAGTTATGAAATGCTATCTGTGTTTTTTAGCCTGCTATAGGAATAAATATAACATAGTTATGATTGCCATTTAGTATTTTCTCCTGTTCTTCCATTTGACACCTGTTACCTTCCATGTGATGATTTGTGCTCCTCATTTACCAGATACATAGGTGCATTTAAAAATGATAGTCATATTAATGATTGCCATTACTAGATCATGTTTCCTGCCTGAATACAATGCAAGCAAATATTAGTGAATTTTTTCTGTATATGAATTTTTTCCCAGTGACATTTTTATTTGAAAGACAGAGGGAGAGAGGGAGAGAGAGAAAGAGAGAGAGAAAGAGAAAGAGGGGGGAGGAAGAAGAAAAAGAAGAAGGAGAAGGAGGAGGAGGAGGAAAAGGAGAAGGAGGAGAAGAAAGAAAGAAAGGAAGAAGAATGAGAGAATGAATGAGAAGGGGGAGTCTTAGACCCGCTGGTTTGCTACCCAAAAGTGGCCAGTGTCAAGGACCAGTTCAGGAAAGCCAAAAGCCACAAAAGCTGTGCTGTCTCTCACGTGACCGGCAGTGGTCCCAAGTACTTGGAGCACTTTTGTTGTCTTTCTAGGTGCATTAACAATAACACAGATTAATACCCAGGGTTCGAAACAGAACTCAGATATAAGGCATGAGCACTGCTTAAATAAAGTTGGACATTTTACTCCAGAAGAAAGTCTCTAACATTCCACCAAGCAGTACTTAAATTATGCATCACATATAGTGAATATGAAATTGTTAAGATGTGAATATTGGTTTCAGCCTGAGAGAGCTGTGGTACAGTAGTTTCAGGTACACACTGAAACTCTAGCAAGTCTCCAAACTCCAACTTTGGTCCTGCCTCCTCTGTGATTCTGCCAAAATCTATAATCATGTCCACAGTTTCTTATCTACTACTTTTAAAAATGGAAAATTTCTTTAACAGTATTTACTACTTTTAAAAATGGTAAATTCCCCTAATGGTTTTCAATTGAGCTGCACAAATATTCCCTACACTTGTTCCTGTCACAGGCGTATGAAGAGGCGCATGTTATTTTAATTGTGTACACTTACCTGATGGTATCAAGGTGGTAACTTAGGTGTGAACATAGCAATATCACTAGTCCATTGTGTTACTCTCACATACCAAAACTGCTTAAAGTTTTTGTAACCACACTGTACAATATCAGCAATGATTTTCATGTAGCAGGAGCTATTGATATTCACTAGCTATTATCCAGTGGCCTGATTGCACTGCATATTAATCAATGAAAGCATATTGGGAAAGGTCAATGTCTCGATCTTCAAAAAAACAAAGAGGTCAGGATGAAAATAAGCTTTTATGCAGTAATGTGACTCCTTTTGCACTAATGCTTTGCAAATATACATTTATTTTTTTTAAATGGAGCACATTTTCCAAGGAAAACTCATTGCATTCTTTTGGAAACTATTCTTTTCTCATATTAAGTAGTAGTAAGTGGTATTTTCAAACGTGTATAAAACAAAAGCAATTATTACAGTTAAATTTACTATGTTTTTCCTAGCTTTGTAGCTAGTTAATTGAATCTACAATGTACCCACTGAGGGTTTTATGATAAAAGAGAGAACCAAATCTATAGAACTGTAGAGATTGATAGAACAAAGATGCCTGTGGAGTGTTTGCATAAGAAAAATTATCTTAAGTAAATTATATTGCCACAAGGGGTCCTAAAAAATCAAAGTGAAGTATCTTACAAATATTCTTTATTAAATAAACTGTTAAGCCAGAACTTCCAATTTCCCTGAAAACAACTTGCTTAAAAAAACAAAACAAAACAAACTAAAACAAAACAAATAAACAAAAAAACAGTTTTCTTATTTTAAAGTTTTTACATATAACATAATCAAAGATTTTCTTCAATGTAAGTTCAACTTTTTTTAGCTGTTTAATGCTAATATATTATTTATTAATTTGAAACAAAATAAGACAGGGAAATGTCAGTTGCTTGTTTCCTCCCCAATGTCCACACATCCTAGGCTGGTCTGGATCTTATCTAGGAAACAGGGACTCAATCCAGGGACTGGATGTTGTATATACCATAGCAAGGATCCAACAGCTATTGTTCCCTGAGGGGGCACTGCCAGGAAGCTGGACTAGAGCTGGAAGCAAGGACTCAAATAGAGGAGCTCTTATGTGGGATGCGTGGATTCCGAGCATCTGGTGGCTGCTGCACCAAATGCCTGCCCAGTGAACCTGAACTGTTTGTTGTTGCTTTTCCCTACATTTACCCAATCAAAAGGTTTAAAATGCAAACACTTTTCAAGCTTTCGTGGGACATGAAGTTTTCAGGGGGTCACAGGAGGTGGAGAGTGGTTAGCCAGGAACTGGGGCTTCAGAGACTATGGTAGAAACCTAACACAAGAGCCCATATCTGACACTTGCTGGAGGGAGTGGCACAAAGGACTGCAGACAAAGAACCAGGTACCCAACCTAAGAAGTAAAATTGAAGTGTAGACCTCAGGGTGAAACAACTTAGAAACCTGACCTAAGAAAAAGAATCTGCTAACCAGAAACACAAGGACCAATAGGAAAAGAAAAGACAGAAGTACAGTTAGTATTACTGAAGACTGCTCTGCAAAGGAGCAACAACCTTCCCAACTCAGAGTTAACTGAGAAAAACATAAGAAAATGCGGGATGCAGGTTTCTGAAAACGCCTTATAGAGATTCTTAACAATAACAAAAAGCAAATACAGGAGTTCAAGGAATATGTCACACAGGAAATAGCAGCATTGAAATAAAATCAAACCGAATTATTAGAAATGAAGGACATAATAGAGTAATTAAAAATTCAGTGGAAAATCTCAATTAACACAATGAAAGAGGCAGAAGAAAGAATCTCAATATTAGAAGATATTTCTTGTCACCTTGAGCAAACAATCAAAAAGCTGGAAGAATAGCTGGGTCTAGCTAAAACATATATTCAAGAATTAAGAGACACTATTAAAAGGGCAAATGTGCGAGTTATGAGTGCCTCAGGAGGCACAGAAAAAGAAGCTTGGTTTAAAAGTATATAGTGAAATAAGTGATTTGAGAGTGAACCAGCAGATGGAAGATCTGTATGTCTCTCCCTTACTTTCTGTATCTCTCTGCCTTTCAAGTAAGCAATGTTTTAAGAAATGTGAAAGCTAAAGATTGAAAAAGATGCATTAATATAGCATATTTCAAATATATTCAAAAATTAATTTTCAATGAAAAAAGCAAATCCATATTCCTTCCAAACAAAATAAAACTGTAATAATGAAGAAAAAGATATTAAAAGCAAACTGTGGAAAGCAAGAAAAGTTAACAAGCTATTCCAAAATAGCAATGAACAAATAAATAAACATAATTCTCATCTTTTCATTTGTCAACTAATACAGTAGTGAGGCAATACTGATTAGGACTTCCTTTATTGAAGTTAGATTTCACTTTTTTTAAAGATTTGTTTATTTTTATTGGAAAGGCAGATACACAGAAAGAAAAAGGGACAGAGAGAAAAAAAAAAAAAAAGAAGGCTCTTTCATCTGTTGGCTCACTCCTCAAGTTATTCAGCAGCCAGAATGGTGCCAACTTGAATCCAGGAGCCAAAAACTTCCTCGTGGTCTCCCATATGGGTATAGGGTCCCAAGGCTTTGGGTCATCCTCCACTGCTTTCCTTGGCCACAAGCAGGGAGCTGGATGGGAAGCCATCTGATATTTGCTGTACTAACATACATACTCACATCCACACCAATAGGTGTTGTTGGATTTCTGAAAGTAGGTCAAGCTCACTGCTGGAGTTTTGCTGTGCAGAAGCTTCTCAGTTTGATGTTGTTTCAGCTGTTTATTTTGGCTTGACTGCCTCTTCTTTTGGTGACTTTTCTAAAGTCTTTCCAGATCCCTATATCTTGTATGATGCTTTTTATGCTTCTGCTTCATTTGATGGTTTCTGGGTGCAAATTTAGGTCCTTGATCTATTTAAAGCTGAATTTGGTAGTCTTGCTTCTTAATGTTGCAGGCTGCTGTCCAAATGTCCAAACAGCATTTGAAGAGACCAAACTTTTCCCCCAAGGTTATGTTCAGTTCTTTTGTCAAAGGTTAGTTAGCAGTACATGTATGGATTCCTGTTTGATTTTTATTCTGTTCCACTGATATTCTTTGTTTCTGTGTAATTACCAGTTTGTGTTATTTACTACTGCCTTCTCACATGTCTTGAGGTCTGGAATTTTGATTTCCCCAGCTTTATTTTGCCATTCAGGATAGCTTTGGCTACTCATGGTCTCTTGTTTTCCAGATGAGCTTTTATATCATCTGTTCTATTTCTGAGACCATTTACAACAAAATGGTCACGACTGGAAAACATTATGCTTAGTGAAAAAAGGCAATCAGTGAAGTATACCTGTTCTCTCTGATATAAGGCAGACTTCATGAGGAATATAAGATCAATAGATGTATAAGCAAACATGTATATACATTTATTCTCATAAATGAAATGTTCAATGGAAACTGGTATACTGGGAAGTAAACATATGTTGTGCTATGCATCTCTACTCCTGAAGAAAAGATGGACTTCCATTGAAACGGTTAAATATATTGTAAGAATAGGATACTGGATTTGCTACCATCGCCTATACCTACAAGGCCACTATACAGTTAAGTAGCAGAATCTCGCGCTCCTGATTGGTGCTGAAAGTCTATACCATTGTAATAATGGAATAGAAAATAATCAAGGGGAGGAAGAGAGCAAGGAAGGGAGTGTGGAGAGGGGAAATCCCTGTATTTATAAAACCATATCATGTGAGATAAAAGAAAGTTTAAAAGTGACATATCAGTGTATTTGTATCTAGTAATATATGTAGTAAGACAGAGAGAGACTTACCAATGTCTCTATTATTTTATTTTCAACTTACATATAGCAGAGGTAGTGATGTAGATGGAATAGCTCCATCTGGGAATTTGGATAATTATGTGAATTAGCTGCTGTGTAAGAAAATGCATATTTGTATCTGAGTGGAAGCTAAGCCCGAACATCCTGCTTTCCATTTTCCCCTAAGCTGTGTTCACACTGAAAGCAGAATCTTGCAAAAAGGCATATCACTTAGAAACCTCAGTAATCCTTCCTAACCAGTTGCCAGTGACACTAAGAGGGACTAGGAGTACAAGTCTTAATGCTCTGTTAACGTCGTGCATCCCAAAGCGAGCTGTTTGTAATGAGCCCACATCATCAGTAAAGTGCAGCCAGATATCGTGTACATTACGGTAAAGGCTTTCAAATCTCATCTCCCTACAGCACTTCCAGTGAAATGGAGCTGAATACAACAAATCTCGATTTTTCACATTTACTGTTATTAAAGAAAGGAGCAAAGTAGCGCCAAGGGGAATGAAAGAATAAAGCCATGGCTATTCAGTTGTGAAGAAAGTAAATTAATAAAACTAACCTCATTTCTTTTGTACATGCTTTCAACACATGCCCCTGGAGAACAATTCCCTTTATAGAACACAATAAGGAGGGGGGTGACATAGGAAGCTTTGCGACAGAATATGTTTGGGTAACACTTGCAGTTGATGTATCATGAGGAGTTAATATGACACCTTGTGTGTCATACGATCTTTGATTTTTTGATAGGGGCTTTTCTATTCATGTTATTTATTAGAAATGTTGGTAAATATTGCACTCTCATGAAGTTCACTATATACACTTATTAACAGGGAAAAAGATACATTACAAGTGACTTTATTGAACAAAATTTTATGGATTTTTAAAACATGTATGATGACCATGACTAAAATAAATACAAAATCCACATTTTGTCCTTGCTGTACAAAACTTGATACTGCATGCTAAAAAGATGCATTTTTCCTCTATGACAAACTGAACAACCTCCAGGCTGTTCATCTGCAGGTAAGTTGATTTTTCATTTCAGGGGTTAGATGAAGGCCATATGTAAGAATGTTTGCAAAATTTTCTGACTTACTTTCTCTTTTATTTAGTGATTTAATTTAAAAATAATTCCAGTACCATTTAATAGCATGTAATATATACAAAATTGAACTAATCAACAGACATGCACATATATATTTCAGTTTTTTTTTCCAAAAGAAAAATGAAGATAAATATTCCAGCAAAGGAACAGCCCCGTGGCATAGTAAGCTACGCCTTTGTCTGCTCATGTAATATTTCTGCAGATGTATTTAAAATGTGGTTCATGAAGTTTTCTTGAAGCTTCTATTATGCCTTTACTAACTCCCCAAATGACTTAAAAGCAGAACCTGGCCAAGCTAAAGCCAGGACAGAGGGTCTCCATTGAAATTTCCAAATGGTTGAGGTTTGGTGAAGAAGTGAGAGTGAATTTCTAAGACCAAAGTTACATCTGTTATAGTGTGAGGAGAAAATTATTTCTTTTTCCTTACATTGGAAACAATACTTTGAAATTGAATGATCCACTAAAAGCCCTACAATTCTCCTAAGAAATAGTCTTTTGTTTCTTTCCTTAACAAAGTTTAAGCTATTGTCAATAGATTCAAAAAGGAAAAAGTAATTCCCTTGCATGTTCATCCTTTTGAGTTTTGATTTCTGTTCATTTCATATTGATGTTTGTTGTAATTCACACATCAGATTCCATTTGTGTTTTGTAAAATTTGTTGTCTTGTAAACTACTCTTGCTGTTTATGTAAGGATAAAAAAAAAGATGACCTCCAAGTTGAAAGTATAGCTCCAAATAAAAAACAAACATTCCAATATAAAGGTGATACAAATGACACGTTAACTATTGTAAAAAAAGATGCCGGCTCCTCAGTGATAATTTCTATTTATTTCCACAAAACTAAAGCCTTAAAGAAAAGTAACACTGTAAAGTATCTGCATCGTTTGTTATTCATATTTGTTTTCAATTCAGTTTAATATTGGAAAGCAAATGCTTAGTATTCTGTACTAGTTGTCTTTGTTCTCAAAGTTGCATAAATGGATTTCATTAATATTTTAAGAACCTTGATGTTGGTAATGGCATTCTTACTTGTGAAATTAAGGTTTTACTTTATAACGTATTTCCTTGCTCTTGGTTTAAACTCTTGTCCTATTTTTATAATCTTGTCAGATGCTTAGTATTTTTGTTTGTTTTTTAATTAGTTTATTTTTCTGGGAAATGCAGGTATACAGATAGTGGAGACAGAGAGTTTCAGTTTTCCTGTTTCAATCCCCAAGTGATTGCAAAGGCCCAAGCTAAGCCAATCCAAAGCCAGAAGCCAAGAATGGTGTCCACATTTTCCATGTGAGTACAGGCAGGGTCCCAAGGCTTTTGGCCATCCTCTGCTACTTTCCAAGGCCACAAGCAGGAAGCTGAGTGAGATGTGCAGTAGCTGGGACATTAACCAGTGCCCATATGGGATCCCTGTGCATGCAAGTTGAGGACTTAATCAGCAGCCTATCATGCTGAGCTGTGGATGCTTAGTTTTATCATACATAACAGTTACCTTTTGCAATACCAGCATCCCTTATTGTTTATATCCCAAACATGCAAATCACAAATGGTATTGGAATGCATGTTCAACATATGTCTTTCTAAGCAATTTGGAAATTCATTATTTTAATTGACCCATACATGTTCACTTTTAATTTTGAAGAAATTTTAAATTTATGTGTAAATTAGTTCTCTTTCTTTAGACTTTGTATATATGATAATAACTTTTCTCCTTTGATTAGATCTGCTGAATGAACTAAAATCACAAATTGAACCATTAGAATGATACATTTATAAAGTTTGTATCCATCTGTTGTTACTTGACAGATTTTGAGGTTATGTAAATAGGTGCATAAGATTTAAAAATCAGTTTTATTGTTTTCTTATACAGAAAACATCTTTAAAAACACTTTTAGCATTAGTTCTTATTATGAATAGTCTTTAAATTGTCATGGACAAATTAGGGAGGTATCTCATGTATTATGATACTTGTACACATTGCATAAGGTTCATATTAGGTAAACAATCCTATGTCTTCACATAATCTTCTCATAAACAATTCTTGAATATCGTTTCATGAGACACTTTCGCAATCACATTAAATTTTATAATAAATAGTTATCTGATTTACTAAATGTTTATAAAGCACAGTCAAAATAATCTTTAATTGAATCAATCACAATTTTGATTACCAGTAAGCAAGTAAATACGCTTTAATTAAAAGGTCATGATTTTATTTCAATAAACACAATGCATATCTTGAAATGTTCATGTTGATATTACAAAGACAAAAGTAGTTTTCATGGATTTGATATTATTCCGAGGATACCAAAATTTTAGTGGAAAAACAAACTCAATTTTTTTTATTATATTTTTTACAATCTTTGCATAGTTAATTGGGGTAAAAAGGTTCAACGGCTATAGGAAAGTGGGTAAGACTATTATTAAAGGGGGTATTAAGGGAAAAGGCCCACCAAATTTCCCACCCTCCCCAGGTTCCACATGTAGGGTAGGTATGCTCAAGTGGTTTTTGATACTTCATCAGTTACAATTGCTGCCAATCTTGCCATTACAAGCACTATGAGGTCTGAAGAATCCACTGATTGATATAGTCTATCTTAGTCTCCGAACAAACTCAATTTTTTTTTAAATCTATTTAATTTTATTGGAAAGGCAGATATACCAAGAAATGGAGAGACAGAGAAGAAAAATCTTCTCTCTGCCATAAGCCAGAAACTGCTTCCAGGTCTCCCACACAGGTTCAAGGTCCTGGGGCTTTGGGTTGTCCTCGACACCTTTGCCAGGCCACAAATAGGGAACTGAATGGGAAACAGGCCTCTAGGAAATGAACTGGTGCCCATATAGGATCCTGGTCCATGTCATTAGACTACCAGGCCTGGGTCCAACTCTAATATTTTGATTGAAGTTCAACACCACTGTATGAAGCTATGCATGTATCAGATTAGAAAGAATTATATTTTTTGCATAAAAAATTAAGTGAGATGTCTGATTGTGAATTAATTTTATTTGGATGGATTTTATGTTAATACATTCTATAATTGAAATCTAGTTTGTGGTCACTACTAGTAGATAGTAGAGATCATTTTTGAAATTAACAGGTTAGACATGGTTATCAATATTAATGACTCAAAATATATCACAGGAATGTATTTGGGAGGGTGGGGGATATTACTCATAGTAGTTAACTAAGGTGATGTGAGATGATGAAGACATGAAAGATTCTTGGATGATTCTGGAATTTATGATGACTGAGTTTGTGAGTCAGAGTTTCCAAGCATGTAAAGTCTTGGTTGGCTTGAAGTCTGTGATTTTTTTTTTCAACAACTTGGGGAAAAGGGTTGGGGTAGCATTTGAAAACTGAACAATTAGACAATTAAAAATAAGTGGTTATATAGACCAGCTTCCAAAGAGGCATATCTGTCTATTAAAGATATTCTAAATGATCACCTAGCTCATCCTTCATGCAATTACTCATTTGATCATTAAATAATCATCTTATTTCTCTTATCTGTGCTTTGGCATTCCTCATTGTTTGACAGCAGACATTATATCTTACTGTGTTTAGATGCAATGGAGTTTTGGACAATATATAGACAAATAATTTGATAAGAAAAATTCTACTGTATAGTCTGTGAGTAACAAATTTGAGGACACCAGTAGCGTCTGTGGCCTGATTTCAAGTGTGTTGTCATAGATGGATTCTCAATAGTGACTTCTTTGAAGCAAGTCTAATAAAAAGAGCTAGTTAATAATGTATGTGCCTGAGGGAGGAACATTTGAACCAAACCAGGAATTTCTATAATGCTTCCAATGTAGGAAAAAAATGCCAAGAAAACAAGCAAAAAACCCCACAAAACAACAACAAAAACATGACAGCTTTCTTAGCCATGAAAAGAAAGAGTTTAAGGGAGCCAGAAATCAGGGACAGTGGATCACACTATACTCTGCGATGTGAGCATTCCCCATTTGAGTACTAATGCCAGTTTATCTGAAAGGGCATCGGGTATTGGAGCAAATATTCACAGTCCAGCACCCACACAGACTATGTGCTTAGAGGTCTCGGTTCCTGCCTTCAGCATATTCCAGGCCCATTGTAACTACAGAGCATGTTCTTTCCCTGTCTCTTGCCCTTTGCCTCTGTATCTTTGTGTCTCCCTGTCAATCTGTCATTTCTCCTTTCCAATCAAAAAACAAAATCTTTCTATTTTTAAAGATGTATTTATTTTTATTGGAAAATTGCATATACAGAGAGGAAGAGAGATGGAGAGGAAAATTCCATCTGGCCACAATGATCAGAGCTGCGCTGATCCTAAGCAAGGAGCCAGGTGCTTCTGGGTCTCCCACATGGGTGCAGGGTCCCAAGGGTTTGAGACATCCTCAAATGCTTTTCCAGGACACAGGCAGGAAGCTGGATGGGAAGGAAAGCATCCAGGAAGCAAACTGGAGCCCATATGGGATCCTGGTGTGTGCAAGGTGAGGACTTATGCTGCTAGGCTACAGCACCGGACCCATAAACTGTTCTTTTAAAAGAGAATTTTGCTGAAGCATAAACAGATGAAAGCACAACAAAAAAAGAAAGTAGAAAAAGAATTGGAGGAGGTGTCATATGGTGCCATCTTTACCCATAACATAGAAAAACTGTCTTTTTTTTCCTAATGTGAAGTCACAAGTATTTTTAAGCAGTAGACCATGTGATGCAACTCATTTATTACTATATTTTTAGCATTTATTAGATTATTTGGTAACCTCGATTGCACAGGGCAGGTTTACAAATTAAATGTCAGTTTTGGAGACTTCTAAAGTGGATTATGGTGAAAATAGAAAAGAGTAGTCGTTTTATCAAGGAATATATTAAGGGCTAGACAGCCTGAGTTCTGGTTCTATTTTTAAGTAAAAGTGATGGAATTGCTTGAGAAAGACGACAAAGAAAGTGCTGCAATCAAATAATTTTCTTCAGGTTGGATTTTCTTGTTATTGCCTTGAGTTTTTACTTGAGGACATGGATGACAAGTTGACTGCATTTTTCTAAGGGGCAAAGGAATGAGTACGAGAAAGTCTAGATATTCTTTGTGGCTCTTAATTGTAAGAAAAATATTAGATGTCCGATGGGAAATGCAGAAGGTAGAATTCTTCACTATCATCCTATACTTTTATCCTTAGATCACGCGGTCAGAACATGCACACACACACACACACAAATGCTATTTGGTCTCTCATTTCTTTGTGATCATCACTTTAATTTTTCATCAACAATCAGCAAATGGTACCTGTATAGCATCATATCACACTATTATGCACGTCTTTACCAAGCTGATTATGTTCAAATGTGTTAGGAAGAACCCAAGATGCAGTAACAGAGTCATATCCTATTAAAGCTTTTATATAAATTCATGTTCGAGCACCTTCCCTTTTCAAAGTCATTTCACACTGTTTTGCGCTAGAGCAGTTTTATTTTGAGACACGCACTCACGATGTCATCCTACAGTAGCTGCTTTGGATCACAACGGATCCTCCAAGATTTATGTCGTACCTTTAGCTATAAAACCCTTGTACTATCTATTTCTCCGGAAAGTTTTTATATTATCATTTTAGCCTCAATCCACCGTTATTCCTTTTAATGTGAAAAAAAGTTATAAACAGGCAATTTCCACTAAACCTGTTCTCATGCTACATGGCTAGAAGATGTTTTTGTCTTTGTTTATTCACGCTTCCTTTTTACTCTGAAGGTTTTAAACCACTATCAATAACAGGAGAGAATGAGAAAAACTCACTGATTTGTTCTAACTTCCTTCCCTATCAAAATTCCTTTTATGTTAATTGCACCAAAAGGTGAATGTACTCTACCATATACTTTTATTATCTCCAACTTCCAGTTCATAACGATTCTCTATGCAGGTAACTTGGGACAAAGAGGTAATCATAAAATAGTCTGTACTTAGTAAAAGGTAGTAAAACATCATGTATTTGGAAATTCATTAGGACACAGAAAAATTTTGAGAAGCACTTGCATATTAGTATGGACCACTTGAAAACCAATTTTAAAAAAATTCAGGATAACAAATGAAATACAATTTTATGTAACAGACTGAGAATGTTTATATATAGTATATTTTTAAATTATTATTATTTTTTTTACGTGATGAAAGCTTGTTTCCTGGCGTGGTAGTATTGAGGTGGTAGAATGTTTTAGAGGCGGATCCTCTTGAAGGTAATTAGATAATGAGAAATATATGTTTATGGATTAACAAACAGTTCTTCCCCCATGTAGATTAGATTTTCAAGGAATGGATTAACTACAGGGAGAATAGATTGCTAGGAAATGGTGTTTTGGGCAACCGTTTGCTTTTTTGCTTCCTCTCTCACAAAAGTTGCTTCTGTGTGTGAAGCTGGTTCCCTCTCTACTCCTCTGCCGACTCCTCCGCAGCAGGGATGCTTGGACATTCTCTTCACCGGGATCAGAAGTCACATAAATCTCTTGCTTCCACATCACTCGGCATTAGGTAATCTGTGAATGCAACATGAAAACAGATAGAATGGAGTGTTGCGACAATGATCTGTGAGAATACATGTGTGGCTTTGGAGCAGGGTAATGGTCAAATTTAGAAAAAGTAGCTAAAAAGGCTTATATTGCTAAAATAAATAAATAAATAAGAGTACTATATGTGGTCCCACTGAGGATGCAGAAGGAGCCATTGACTGATTATCAGGATGAACGTGCAGCTAGAAATATGGACAGCAGAGTTCATGATGATAAGGCATTAGGTGGAACTGAAGACCTAATTATGGACAACCAGAGCAAAAGCTTCCATTGTCACTCGATTGCAATGAATGTGGCTACAATGAGTCCACATTTTAAGGCTTTTGGTGCAGCCAAACATAAGTGATGCCATAGGATACCTGGCAATAGAAATGTCGGAGCACAATGTTAAAAACGCTGCCTGGATGCTTTTAACCACTCATTATAAGGTAAAGGAGGAAACAAAAATTATTATAAAAAGGATTTGAAACTGAAAAGGAAGCAGCACCAAAAAGTAAGCAAAGTTACAGATAGGCTAAGATAAGAGTGGAAACCAAAACAAACCAGAAATGGATGTAGGTTAGCGATTCCTTTGAAAATTCTTAATGTGGATAAAAAATGAGCCGAATCTTGTACAAAAGGACAATAATGAATATGGCTCATGGGCATCATAAAAATCTGGAAGACTCTCATTACAGAACACAAGTCTTAGAATACAACAACTTCAACAAAGAGGACAGGGTGTTCACGATAAAGCTTCCTCATCAGCACAGCCACTTCCCTACTCAAAGCCCTGCTTGACCCAACTCCATTCTTGGCAATAACACATTCTACAGTCGCTGCTGCCACGGCTTGGGTGGGCATAAGGGAGGGTCTTGTCACTATGCTGAAATGAGCACAAAACAGATATTGGTGGTCTATAAATGCTTAGTAAAGTAAGAGGTAAAATCTGACAGGTTGTGTTAGGCTCCGCAGGTATTCATTCATTTTCTTACAATTTTTAAAACATTGTTTCTTTGAAAATCAGAATTAGAGAGAAAAGAAATGGAGCATGTGTTTCCTTTTGTTGGTTCACTCACCAAATGTCTTCAACAATCAGGACTAGGTTGGATACAAGCCCGGAGCGAAGAATGTCAGCTGTTACTCCGGTAAGGTGGCAGGAACACATAGTAAGGATCATTTCTGAGTGGATAACCTGAGATTTGAACCAGCTCTTCGATATGTGATAACAACTTAATCACTTGTTGCAAATATTAGACCCCCCACTAAGATTTAAAACAAAACCTAGTAGTCCACATATAATTCCAGCCAAACAAGTGGAACTGTCCTGAACAGCACCCAGTGAGACAATGCTTAGAAGTGGTGCACGGGTGAAGCTGCAACCTTTAAGAACCTGGAATGATAAAAGTTTCAGAAATACGCAATCCGAACCCGTCACAACTGCATAGTGGTATAAGTCCTCACCTTGCTCGCGCTGGGATCCCATATGGCTGCCAGTCCTAATCCCGGCAGCTCCACTTCCCATCCAGCTCCCTGCTTGTGGCCTGGGAAAGCAGTTGAGGATGGCCAAAAAAGCCTTAGGACCTTGCACCTGCATGGGAGACCTGGAAGATCTCCTGGCTCCTGGCTTTGGATTGGCTCAGCTCCAGCCATTGTGGCTACTTGGGTAATGAACCATCAGCCAGATGATCTTCCTCTCTGTCTCTCCTATTCTCTGTGTATCTGCCTTTCCAATAAAAATAAATAAATCTTTAAAAATACAGAAATACACAACCCCAGTGTTAAAAGCCTTTAAGAAGTGTCCAGTAACTCCATCCTGACAGTGGATCCAGGACAACTGACACTGAGAAAGCCACAAGGAAAAACCTGCTCCAACAATCACCTCAATGTACACAAGTATGTTGACACAGAACCATTAGAAAATACAGGCCAGCTTTGAGATTTAACACCTGGAAGAGAAAAGAAAAAGGGTTTAATTCCTTCCCTGCTACATATTACTCTTTCCACAAAGCCAGTTTCTCTTTTCTTTTGGCCATTTCCCCTCTTTGGGTATAGAAGTGTGATCTTATCCTCTTTCCCTATCGAATTGTGCAAGTAAGTTTTTTTTGTTTGTTTGTTTTGTTTTGCTTTGTTTTGTTTTGTTTTTAAATGCTCTACTTGTAAAGGAGTTTACCAGGACTCTTTAAATACACTGGGCACTTTGATTTTTTATTGAAGTTGCAACACAGCAAGACATGTGATTGTGGGCATGGAATGAATTCATCTTCTGTTGTGAGAAGGCAAACTTTGGGGCAGAGGAAAGTATGCTGTGATCTGAATATGTTTTGTTGTCAAAAGATTGATTTTCCAGACATTTGGTCTATGGTTGGCCAACGCTGAGGCTTTGGGACCCTTAAGAGTGGTACCTACTACAAGAAAATTAGGTTACAGAAACTCCACTCTAGTGCGTGGATTTTAGCAAGTGGGTCAGCCCTTGGGAGACTGGATTAATTTCCACAAAAAATGGGTTATTATAAAGTAACCTAGCCCCTCACTGATTTGTCTTTTAAACCTTCAGTTACTTTTTGCATTCAATAAAGTTCACAGATAAAATTCTAGGCGAACAAATGCATTCATATCCTCCTTCCATCCCTCCCTCTTTGTTTTCTGTTTTGTTGCACACACATGGTCATCTTTTGTATCTGTTTGTATTTTGACTCTTTCACATTGCAGCCAGAAACACTGTTTCAAATCTGCTGGAACTTCAGAGGCATATAGTGTAGAATGTAGCCAAGCCTTAGCAGACAAATAGGATTTTCATGAAGAATGATTATTAGCATAAATCCATAACATGACCAATCACAGTCACAATGCAGGAACTTTTCAAAATTACAGGAAGAATTCAAATAATTGGTTTCATGAATTTGAATAGTAAGGTATAAATACAAAAAGCATCACTTTTAGTAAATGTAAGGATGCCATACTAATTTAGATTTGTTTTATTTTGTGTGATGACAAGTACATTGATGAAGAACTATAGATTTGAACAGCAACTATGATTGCATGAGTTTTACACTTAGTGTATTTCCTTCTCAGCTTTTATTTAGCTACGTTACCATTTGTAGTGCTGATAAATGGAAGCATGATGAACAGGGTTAAATGTATATTTAAAGGTATATTTTTATAAGCCCACTGATTTATTTTAGTAAATATCTTTCACAGTTTTCCTTATATGATAATCCTATAGAATATGCTTTCAAGGGGCATTTTTATAGTTAGATAATCTCATATATTTTATTACACTGGCCTTGCTTGTTAGTAATGTGTCCCATATTCCATTCCAGATGAAAATTCTTTCCCCCTTTCTTTTTCTGTTCTTTCTCTATTATGACTAAAAATGCTCTTAGCAGAGAAAAAAATTATAATCACTCCTGAAACACGTGTATTTTCAATGCCGCCAACCTCCATGCATATTGATTCTCCTTGCACTTTTACTCATATTCATGATCACTTCTAGCTTTGGCAGAATGCCATTTTTATGTCAATAATCCAATGTGTGAAGCTATGAAACTTTTTCAAAAAACTTCACGGAAAATAGGATGAAAACCTAAATTTAACTTGTGGCCAAAAAAAACTTGCTCAAATTCATAGATTTGAAGGGTTTTAAAAGTTTAATGAAAATTCATATTGGAAAACACTTTACACTGACTTTGAAATACTTTGCATAAAAGTAAACTTATTTTTAAATTGTGATTTTTTTTTCCATGAACTCTCTGAATTATCCTTGGATGGTATTTGTTGAAGCAGAATTAATTGTTACCACTTTCTTTGCAGTCCTTTGCCATTACTCTCATAAAACATATTACACAATTTTCATCTGTTAGGTATTGGCTTTGCAGATGGTAAACATCCATAAGTTATTGTGTCAATAAAAGTGCCTAGAACCAAAGTGATGAGTGCATATACACCTTGTAAGAATACGTCACACAAAGACATCTGAAGGAAAAAACTCATTGTGCTTCAAAGGGTTGTTATTAAAAACAGCAGGAAGAGCGATTCAACATGCTGTGCTTCAAACGATTTCTACAGTCCACTCTTCAATACAAATTCTGTTTAATGCCATCTATTTCAAAATATGATTGTGACTGTCAAATGATGAAGCATTTATTAGAATGCTAAAATTCAAATAACACATTTAAGTCATGAACAATATGGTCTGTACATGTCGTATCCAGTTTCATTTTGTATATGCAGATATCTGTATACTTCAAAAACATAATTGACACTGCTGACAATTGTGGTTTTCTTCGAAGTGATTCAACAGATGTAAAAAAAAGGAAGGAAGGAAAAAGCCCTCTGTACAATCAAATCCAGATGTGAGGATACCATGCAGTATGCATCTCTACTTCCAGACAAAGATTGACTCACAATGAACCTGTTTACTATGACTTGAGGATAGGATGCTGGACTTTTCGCCATTGTCCATGCCCACAATAATGGACATAGGATTGTGTATGAAGAACTATAGTATAGTAATTATATAGGGGAAGTCATTGGGGGGGAGGGAACTGGCAAGGGGATAAGGAAAACCCCAGGGCCTGTGGAACTGTATCCTAAAATGATAATAATAAAAAGAAGTAAAATTTAAAAATAAATAAATATGGGCCTGGCATGGTAGCCTTGCGGCTAATGTCCTCGCCTTAAAGGAGCTGGGATATCTTATAAGCACAGGTTTTAATATTTCCTGTCGCACTTCCCATCAAGCTCTGTGCCTATGGCCTGGGAAAACAGACAGCCCAATGCCATGGAATCCCCTGTGCCTTCATGGGAAACCTGGAAGAAGATCCTGTTCCTGGCTTCAGAGTAGCTCAGCTATGGCCTTACGTTTTTTTGCAGAGTGGGCCAGCAGACAAAAGATCTTTCTCTTTGTATCTCCTTCTTTCTATATATCTGCCTTTCCAGTAAAAATAAATCTTTAAAATACGAATGTGAATAACAGGATAGAGTACCATATATTCCTTAATATAATTTAAAAGATTTGTAGTTCAGCAAATGAAAGTTAGCAGATATTGCGTAAATATTACTATGATAATTCTTTTAAAAAACTGAATGTATAGATTCTGAAATAGCAAAAAAAAATCATCCACTAAATTTACACATTTTGAAATTTGATATCGCACATTGTTTGACTATTGGCAATGGAAATGCATTACTTTAATAACCAGAAGAAAATGACAAATTCCTTTTTGAAAAATAAAGTAAAATGAGGTGAGATAGTGTTAAGTAAACAAACCACTGGCATCATAAGGCATTTTCTCCTCCAGCTGCTCTTCTGGCTGGTCAACCCATTTATTGCAATGAGAAACCATTAGAGCAGGTGGCTGCTCATTTTATTTTGCTATGGAAGATTAACCTTGGAGCTATTTCTGCATTTACTAGAAAACACTGAGTCATGACAATTACAGCAACCATCTCCACTGACGTGCAATCAAATTCTCTTATGCAGGGGATTATGCTGCCCCCCGCAAAAAAAAAAAAAAAAAAAAAGAGTGTTAGCAAGAATGTAAGTGATTTTAGAGGTGTGAATTACTTATTTACTTATTCATTCTGTGTCAACAACATGTGTATACAAATACAATGGAAATGGTGTCATTAATTATGTCAGAATATTTGTTTGATTTCTAAACTCTGAAAGTTGGATTGTAAAACATCAAGTTTCACTAAAAACAGAATTGTTTAAAACTCAACATTTAGATTTATTGATTACTTTTTAATCTAAAATAAACCTGTGCAAATTACACATATTCCTTTCCATTTCCAATGTGGCTTCGCTACACAGCCCTAATATTTACGTAGTTATTGACACATATTATATCAACATTAGTATTAGAACTCTTTGGGCCTTTTGGTTTAAACAGTATTTTATTCCTGGTTTAAGAAAGATAAAATACGAAAAAAAAATGTCATTTACAATGCATTTAGAAAGATAAAATAAGGAACACATGTTGTTTATGGTATATTTATTTGTTGGGGTTAAAATTAGCTTTTGTGATTTTTTTCTAGAACATAATCATTATCACAGTACAATCAGCATTTGACAGTTCCCCTCATGAACAACATTTCTTTGTAATGGCCAATGATTGATATTTACAGTTCTCATAATAGGAAATCAGTTGAAAATGATGAAGGGTAGGTTGTAGCAGAAAATAATTAAAACTGAAAACTATATACTAGTAGGAAATTGGAAACAATAGATACCCATTTTTCAGTATACAGTAAATAGCTGTTATATCATCCCCAAATATTTTTCTATAGGCATGAAATTAAAAGTTTACAAATTGTGCTATGTTGAAATCTACTTTATCTTATTCATATTTCAAGCCATTCATTTTGTTAAACTCATGAAATAATGATATAATGCAAAACTTCACTAATGACATTGGGTTAAGATGAAAGAATATATGATAACTTGGTAAAGCCATAAAACCTAAAACTGCACTAGATTATGACACTAGCTTTTAATTAATATTCAAGTTTTAACAATATGAATCTAATAACTTGATGTGCGCTTTTACCTAGGCTAGGCTGCATTCTTGTTTGATCTAATAATGGTTCAGTTGTTGTAAAGGCAGTTGTGAATGTGATTAATACAGTGAACTTTAAGTGGATTATCATAGTTAATGTGAATGGGTTTAATTCAATCAATTAAAGCTCCTAAGAGTTTTTCAGTTTCTGGAAGAAGCAATGCTGTCTAAATTTGAACTGAGAAAAATTACCCTGAGCTTTCAAAACCTTTACCTGCTCTGCTGATGTTTTCTATCCACTTTACATTCAATATTTAGTGAACTTCCAGAACACTGGTTTACTGCAGGTAATTTTCACTGAGTCCCCACAACTGCATAAGTTAATTCTGTGTACCTTTTTCTCTGCTCTTTTCTCCTTGTCTCCCTCCCAGCTGCATCTTTTGGCCCTGCTTCACCCAGAAACGCTGACTAATATAGTGACCTTATAAAACTGTGAAAGTTTCAGTAAGGTCAAATCATTCTGCTGTAAATCTCCTGGATTTCATCAAATTATTTTCAAAAGCGGTGTTCACACTGGTCACCAGCCTCACTAACCTTCACCTTCAATATATTATCAAATTGGCTAATGTAGGAAAGCAATGTCTCATGCTTCACACCCCATTTACTTTTTTTTCCAGCACTATGTTAGGTAGAAAAGGAAGATGACAGAATCCGTGTTCCAGATATCAGGTCCCATGTAAATCAACTATGGATTCGAATTTACATTCAGAGAGCAAAATAATATAATCACAGACAAAAAAGGAAATTGTGGCATATTTATCTAACAAGAGTTTATGAATGAAAAGATATAGCTAATCCAAAAAGTTAATGCAGGAAAAATTGGGAAGTTCATCGTATTGAAGGTAATATTTGAAGCCAAAAAAAAAATTCTAACAAAAAATGTTTAGGTAAGAATAATGAGAATTAAAATCTGTAATCAAGGCATTTATTAGATACAGAGGATTGAGCAGCTCTTGGGATGTCTGTCTTCCATTGGAGATTGCTGGTTCACACGCTGGCTACCCCACTTCTGATCCAGATCCCTACTAATGAACCTTAGAATTACTAAGTGATTATTATAGTATATGAAAGCCTGCTCCCTGGGTGGAAGACCTGAATCGGGCTGCAGTTTCACTCTGGCCATGATCTGAATTTGTGTGTCATTTGGGACCTGAAGCAGTTGCTGGAATATCTTCCTTTATCTTCTTTCCTTGCTCTGTCTCTGCATTTCTAACAGCCAAAAAAAGAAAAAAAGAAGAAAAAAAAAGATAAGCACATCCTTTAAAGTAAATTTAGGACAGAATCAGAAACAGGAAGCTGACAGGAGAAAAATAGTTTGCCAGAGAACAAGTTTTCTCCATTTTTTAAGTCCTGTACTATGTCATTCTCTACTTTTTCACATTTCTCTTTTAAGAGATGATTCATCTCAGGTCTGTATCAATATTTCAGAGTATTCGTGTTGATCAACTATAGGCATACAGCTGATTTTCTGCTCCATTCCTTTTATAGTCCTAATATAAATAAGCCAAATCTGCAACAAATTAAAATAAAGTGTGTTGTTAGAGGAACGTGAGCCAACCTGGGCAGGGAAACACGAGCTGAAGACTCCCACTGAGTCCTGGGACGTGTTCCAAAGGTCAAAATGCAGTCAGAATGTATGTATTAGACAGTGAGCACATGTTGGGCTTGGTCCAACAATATAAAGAGAAGTGATTTTCTCCTTGGTTGGGAATTATTTAGCATGTAATTGCTCCCAAGCATCTCCAGAAACAGCCACAGCTTTGTCTCTGAAGAAAGGTTACTTTAATGAAAGTCACTGATTAATTTGCAGAAGAACATTTATAGGAATTGATAAAGAATGGATAGATTGAAGAAAAAGAGGATTATGCAGGGTTACTCCAGGTAGCTAAAATAATACAGGCCTTGTGTGCACATCTGCAACTCAAAATGACCTGATGGATCACATTAATGGTTCTGTCCTGCCACTACTCCCCAATCTTGATATCTCTTGAACGCTTTTTATGATTTTCAGGTGAATTTTGTCCTCAAAACACAAGAAGGGTTGACATGATGGCTCAATTGGGCAAACTTCTTCCTGAAAGCACTGGGATCCCATTTGAGTGTGGTTCCCTGGCCTGGGTTCTACCCTTTCCACACAGCTCCTTGCTTATGTCCTAGGAAAGCAGCATAAAATGGCCAAAAGCCTGGAATTCTTCACCCACATGGGAGTCCTGGAAGAAGTTCTTGGCTCCTGCCTTCAGATCGGCTTAGCTTTAGCCATTGCAGCCATTTGGGGAATGAAGCAAAATTTCTGTCTCTCTTGCTCTCTGCAAAATTTTCCTTTCCAACAAAAATAAATAAATCTTTAATAAAAAATTAAAAAAAAAGAAAAAAAAAACAAGAAAATCTGAATGCAAAAATTAAAAAAAAATTCAAGCAGATGAATCTTTTTTAAGGTGATATTTAATATCAGGCTAATTGGGGCACATGCACTGAGACAGGGCAATTCCTGTTTTCATTCCTGGGGTGTTGACCTTACCAATTTTAGAAGTAATTATATATATATATATTACCAGTTCATTAAAGACAATGCATAGCACAGACCATCCATGTTACTGAATTCATTATAAAATTGAGACATCTTAAAAGACCATTGTAAGGCAAGTTTCTAAGTAGCACTATGAGTTTTTAGATTTTATTATAAACTATTTCAGGATTAAAGTAAAGTAGAGGCAACATGTAGAAAGTAAACAAGGATCTTTCCAATGAGTCAGAAGAGAATAACCCCTCTTTTATACAAATTCTCCTCGGGTTTAGATCTAAACCAAAAGGAAAGCCATTCTGTTTACACAGCTTTCCTATCAGTTGCTTTTGACTTTTAAAAACAACACTGACTTATGTTTAATCTGAAACAACCTTGAAAAGAACGTGTTCTGGTTTAGTCATTGTTTGACAAACTGCCTGTAATTTCCAGTCACCATAAATTTGCTACAGTTTCAATTTCTCCAAATACCTTTGGAGATTTCTTGCTGATTGCCCTTTCTTCATGTGTGATTTTTCCTCCCTCAAAAAAAAAAAATGTAACATTGTGTTTGCTTTTGAAATGTTATTTATTTTGTCCACATTGCAGAGCAATGGGAAGTGAAAAAAGTAGAAAGAAAAATGGAGAGAGCTTTGCATCTGCTGGTTCACTCCCGATTGCCCTCAGCTCCTGGGCTGAGTAAGGGAAAAGATAGAAGAAATGAACTCCCTCTTGTCCTCCTTTCAGGAGACATGGATCCAAGTCCTGTATCAGCCACTGCCTCACAGGTGCATCAGGAGAAGGGGGCGGAAGTGGATCCCAGGCTCTGGGGTACAACACAGCTTGCAGACATTCCAAGAGACCCACTGACCTGCCATGACAAACTGTCTACCCCTTTACTCTGCTCCTTTGGGAACTCAGATTAATTTCTCTTTGCAGGAAAATGCCTTCACATAAAGATGACACATATTATCTGACACCTCAAAGCTATCAGTCTTCCTTTTTAAGACAGAAATGTCCTTTGTGAATTGTGTACGGACTTTATTTCCAATCTGATCAGAATCCTCGGCTTCTTTAAAAAGCAGATACTACTAAAGCATTTTGTCCTATGGAAAAATCACAACCGACTGAGGTCGTGTTGATTTTTTTCAACATACCCTGGCAGAGGGAGATTCAGAAGTTCCACGTGTAATAGACTTCCAGCTGTGAGGATAAGTGAGAACCTGGAATACTAGAAATATATCATAAAGCAGTTTAGCAGTAGCAATTACTGCTTTGATCCTCATGTCAACAGCCACTGATTAATTAAACCAACAGTTTCCAAAGCTGTTTTATGTACCTCACGTATAATAATGAATGAAACATCAATTTTCCATAAAAATAGTACTATTAACTTCCTTGATATTTTGAATGTCTGGCTAACTGATGGAAGTTCTTCCATCACTAACATCTCCTGTTTCTGTGATACATGTGTCACAATTAATGAGCCATACATTTTTTTTAATTCCCCTGGAGAAAAACAGACCACAAAATGTACAATAACAGCTTTTGAAAGGTAAATGCATGTTACTCTATCTTATTAATTTGCAATCAACTTTAATGCAATGGTGATCAGGATAATTTATGAGAGAAATAGTCTAAAACTTCCATCCAAAAGATTCTAAGTAACGATCATTCCATATTATGAAAACTTCAAGAAAGTTTTGATTCTATCGCCAGAAAGCTCTCAATAATTATCAAGAAAAGAAGATTAAGGATGTTGATAAATGATTAACTCCTAACTGATTGGAGCTTAATCTTAAAATTTGGTGAGGAGGGAGCTGAAATTAGCCTGAGTAAGTGGTATCCTCTAGAGCTCAGACCTGGTTTCAGATTTTAAAAATATATTTTGATGATCTGATAGAGGTTGAAATATTTTGAAGCCTGATTTATGTATTTTTGAAGTACATTTTTCTGATTGCTCTTAACAATGTGTATAGAGCATTTATACCAGTGTGTTTTAAAAATTCTTAGTTAGAATTTTCAAAATTCTAATGAACATCTTTTGAAGACAATATATTTTCTTGATAATTAATCCCAGACCCTATGGAATTGTACCATAAAATTCAAATTAAAAACAAAAATTAAAAAAAATTCTAATTAACAACTCTTGAATACAATAGTTTCCTGATAATTAATAACTACAGAAGAAAGTGAGACCCTGATCATCATCTGAACACAAGTTCAAAACACGCAGTGAGACTCTCCTAAATCCGTATGCTTACCATGTAGCTTAAGAAAATGACTTTCATATATACTGAATCAAGAGTTTTAAATTACTTGACCAAAAATTAGAAAATGCCTGAGGCACTGTAGTCAAGCTGATATTTCTATCACTCAGCAGTCTGATAGTCTGGAGATCTCCTACTGGAATGAGTTCAGAAAGTCAACTGAATGATGTCCTGCTCTCACATGATTAAATTAGACTTTGTGTTCTAAATATACTTTTCAGTACCTGATAATTATGTATATGACAAGTTTTGATGACTTTTTCCAAATTAGCATCAGTCATCGATGCAGACTGTAAATGGAATGCAACATAACGCTCAGATTTTAAAATAGCATCTCCATTGATAATGTTCTGAAATTGGCGAAAGGGTGATAATTTGCAAGTTGGTCATTTGTTTCTCTTTCCTAGTCAATGAGAAAAACGTTTTTGCCTTATTCAACAGTATTATTTTTCTTCTTCATTTCTGGATGAAGATAAGGAAAGCAGAGATGATGCACAGGCTCATTGATATTTGCAATTAATAATAAAATAGAAATAAAATTAATATCAAAACATATTAAGGTCTTCAAGGAAAACTGACACGCAAAGCACTAGCAAAGTAAAAAGATTCTCCCTTTGCCACAGGATTTACTTTATTTTTAAAAATAAGAACAATTTCTAGCTGTGCAGTTAAGAAAATACACATAGTTATTTCATCATAATCTTTTTACATGTATATGCATACACAGTAAAGAAAAATGCATTTGCTGCACTCAAAAATAAAGCGCCTTAAGAGGTTGCCCATCTTAGATCACAGTTTCTACTATAAAAAAGAAGAAATAAACAATCCATATCTATTGAAAGATTTGGCACTGAACTACTGCACACTCAATCTTTTACAGTTTTATGTTTTTCAGTTTCTACCACTTTAATTTACTGTAAAAAAGCATGCTGTTCCTATCATCGACGCATGGTTTACCGTACCTTAATAAAGCCTGCATTGTCTAATAGCCAATGTCTAAAGTTTATTATGTACTTTCAATCTCTATATTCTGGGAAAACTCTCTATTCTAGTACAAGAAACAGTAATATGCCTTAAGCATTTTCCTGGAACGAATAAATGTGTCTATTATGGCAACAGATTTTGAAAATGACAGTGCTTCTACTATTTTGTTTGCTTAACACCACTACAATAAAGTGTGACTACAGTAGTGATTCATATCTTTCCTTAAAGCGTTAGGACATTAATGATGCACTTTTCTGCAGTTACCAAAATATTGGTGACTTAATACACAAACAAACCTGGCAATTTCTCACATACACATTCAAACCATTTCTTTTTTTTTTTTTTGCTTTTTCAAATTATTGGACTATTTCAGAAATAAGGTTTTTAATTTTTAAGTTAACAGTTTTCCTGGACAAATGTTTTGGTTAACAGCAATAGCTTTCATTAAAAAGATGTTTTTAAACCATGCAGGTTGTGTCAGCTTGTTTGCTTTTTATCTGATATTTTAACATAATCTGCATTTATTACTACTTCTAAGTTAGGAATATCGGAGATGTCTTTAAACACTTCCTTCAAGATTATTGTGTATATTAGTGAAAAAAAACACTTATAGATTAATTGATTACATATCTTTCAAACTTGAAAAATGGAACGACAATATCAATGCATCGGTACATTTGAAATTCACAAAAGGGATATCTCTGCCTCAAAACTGGGGATCTCATTTCAAGCTGACATCAAATATCTCTCTTGTGAGAGAATAAACACTACTAAAAATATTCTGCTCATTCACAAAATGTGTGTGTTAGTGAATGCTCAGGATACACATACCTATTTTAACTGAGTGAAATTATATCAACTACTTGGAAAAGGGAGGTTTAAACTTTGATCTGTTTTTTGAAACCAAAAGTGATCACACTTACTTTAGCTTCTCATTACTCGTGTAAAAGAACACTTTCATACATGAAAACAATACTTCTCTATATTCTGGAATATTTAAGGCTTCCTCTCGTATAAGTTTGTATAAGATGTGTCATTTTGTCTTGTATGCTTTTTTTTAAAAAAAAACAGATTTGAGTGAAAAGAGGGGGGAGCTACACACCACATTGGACTTAGCAATGTTGCTACTTTATGCACTGTTATTCAAATACTATTAAAAGGAATAGAATTGTGTGAGCATACATCTATCCAAATGTGGGCAAATAGAGACCAAGGGTTAAAACTTTCAGGACCATTAAAAAGCTTTGGGGTTACCATCTCTGCCATAGCTACCAATTTCTTCATCAAAAAGTAACAGTAACACCCAAAGTATAGTTCACTTTCATTAGTAGCCTATAGTCTTTACATGAAATATTCACAGTCCAGTGTTAGGCAACCCATCACATGTGAATTCAGCATTGTTTTTTTAATTTTAAAATTTTACATTTTAAAAATTTCATTTGACAATAAAAGTGTGTAATTAATGGCGGAAAAATGGAAAACATGCCAGAAACTGGTGGATTAAGCTAAGATCATCAGTTTCAATGAGAATTGTATCATGGACAAAATAAGAAGAAAAAGAAATGCCACGATGGTGAGTAAAGAATAAAGGGTCATTGGCTTTAATTAAAATTCCATGTGAGTATCCAATATTAGAAATCTAATGCTATAATACTGAATAACTTGTTTACCAGGTGATTGTATTGCTTTGGAGATGCTATTCAGTGGAGGAGTATAAGTCCCACTTGCTAATGTCGAGGCTGTACTATTATTTGGAAAGTCCAGAAACGAACATTATCCAAACCAGTCTGTTGGGCTATAATGCTGTTCAGCTTCCAGGATTGTAATGAATGAGAGTTCTGAGAATGAATTTTAAAAATGGGAACAAAAATGGACTCAACTTGGAAAGAATATTGAAATATATATACACACAGTTGTGTTATAAGATATATATAACTAAAAGGTATTAAATTAAAATGCACTCTTTAATTGACAAATATAAGCGAACTCACATTAATACATCATGATCATACACCAGTATTCTGAGGCATCCCGCATAGATTTAATGAGAAATATCTAAATAACAAAATTCAATTATGTGCAGTGCAAAATTTGATAAGGATAGGCATAAATTTACCTTTCCCTAGAATTCGAAAAATCAATATCGTGATTGTAATCATGACACCCAAAACCATCTTTGTGCCCAATCTCTGGCCTCTTTATAACTCTCTTTGTTTCTGTTCCCCAGAATAAGCAAATTTGGACGAATTTGTAGTTAACATACTTTAGTTTAAAAATTCTAGATCTTTCTTTATAAATGAACTTATTGCTGACTTTGGCTTCTTAGCAAGAATATTTATTTTCATATTCAAGCACATTGTTGCATGTACACATTTTCTTAGTTTTTTTTTTTTTTTTTTGCCAGCAGTATCATTTGATATCCATATAGTCTTTGGTTGTATTCATTCTTATTCCTTTTCATTTGCTACTAAAAGTAGTTTCGAGCACTCATTGCAAGTATTTACTCAGATGCTTTTGGTTCTTTTTGGTAACAGCTTACAGTTTAACTCTGAGTCTATGATGAATGATAGCTAGCACTTTGAGAAAATGCTAAACTAGATCTACAGCAGTTGGAACATCTTACATTGCAAACATGCATAAGCAGTACTCAACATGCTTCCAAAGTTAGGTACAATCAGCTGTTCAAATTTAGACACTGTGATTGACATGCACAGCTAACTTCCCTTCTTCTATATCCATTAATAATTTTAAACAATGTTTGTTTATTTCTCACCTACATGTCTTCTTTGATGAACTCCCACATACATATTTTGCCCCTCCGTGTTTCTAAACGGCTGTTTTCATGTATCTGATTTTAAGCACCTCATAATATAATGAACAACAAGTTTATTTTCAATTATGATTAGAAAATCACTCCCCATGTCAAAGAATTGCTATTTCATTACCTTAGTTACGTAGAAATTGGAAGATGTCCTACTTAGCATTTTATTGAATTCATAAATTATGTTTTTGATATTTCATATATGTTTGCCTAACCCATATGTATGAATGGTATTCCGAATGTTTATTTCCCAGGCCATTACCACATAGCTGGTTACAAAGTGGAACAGCGGGGACACAAATCATTGTGTATTAGGGGTGTCAATACTACAGGTGCTGGTATAACCAAAGATGCCAAAACCTCATCTCTAAACCGTTTCTTTAAAACAATAATAATAATAATAATAATAATAATAATAATAATATTAAAGCTGTAAAATACAGGCATGTGAAGTGGCATAGCAAATTAATCCTCCACTTGCAATGCCTGAACCTCATATAAGTGCCCATTCATGTTCCAGGTAATATAGTTGCAATCCAGGTCCCTGTTTGTGGGCTAGGAAAGCAGCAAGGCATGGCCCCAAGGCCTAGGACCTCTGCACCCATTTGAGAGAACCAGAAGAAGCTCCTGGTTGTTAGTGTTAAATCAGCTTCAGCCCTGGCCATTAAGACCACTTGAGGACTTGGAGCAGGGGATGGAAGATCTCACTCTATCTCTTCTGTCTGCAAATCTGCCTTTCAAATAACAATAAATGAATAATTATAAATTATGTATAGGGAATAAAATGTATGAGCTATGTCAATAGTCACAGATTACAATCTGATAACGTGGTTTATTTATAGACTGTCTTATGTCAGAGCAAATTTTTTTTGTTTTTTTTTTTCAGACATTTAACATTTCTTTAGAGTAGAAGCACACAAAATCCTATCTTACCTTTCATTTGCTAGATAAATTTATGAAAATCTCATGGACCCTTTGTGGCGCAGAGCAGTTAAACTGACACCTCTTCTACTGTTATCCCATGTGGTTGTTAGTCCCAGGCTTGTCTGTGCTGCTTCTATTCAATCTACTTACTAATGCTCTTGGGAAAGCTGAGGAGAATGGCCCCAATATTTAAACCCCGGTGGCCACCCTGGAAATCCAGAAGAACCTTGAGTCTTAAACATGGCCTGGCCTCTCCTTACACCGTTTAGACAAATTAACCAGTGGATGGGACACATCTATCTCTCTGTCATTTCTTCTTATAAAAAAGACGAGGACTTCCACGAGGGTACAGAGCAGCAGAGTCAATGGAGACAGTCATAGACAAGAGACATTACTCCCTGCTGGTCCATCAAATGGTGCCCCATTAACAAAAAAGAAAAAGAAACCTGACATCAGAGAAACATGAAAAACCTGAGGCAGGAGCTAATGTTCCTTATTCACTATTCATTCATTCTTTATTTATTCATTAGGTATTAAGTGCCTTTTCTGTGACAAGGAAGTTCTAGAACTGCAAGAGGGAATAGGACAAAGTTACCGACACCAAAGTGCTTGGATATTTCTGTGCATTTGGTGCTCTGTCACAAGGACAGTGGAAGTCGTTGTCTTGGGGGCAGGCAGATTATGTAGCAAGGGAAATATATGGGTCAAAGACACAGTGACTGAGGAACAAGCTCGATTTTTAAATTGATAGTCTGGGGATTCTTTTTTAAAGAAATGCAGTGATTGAAGGAGCTGCAGCTAATTTCATTGATTGTATGTGTGGGGGTTGACAAAATGGTACATGTTAGCACAAAAGCCAAGGTATTCAATCAGAGGGATAGAAATAGCTACCAGTTTGAATATACAGTGAAAGAAAATACAACCTGAAACATATTTTCAGGGGGAAAAGGAGAAGATTGCAGTAAAAATACTATTGGCCTCCAATTTAGTGAGGTATCATGGCAGTATTTTCAAAAAGTAAGCAAATACTAACTGAAATAATGATGACATATAGCTCAATGAGGAAATGTGTGTAGATTCAGGCAACACTAGAATTCAAAATAACTTAAATGATTTAAAAATGTTTTTGATTGCATGTGTGAAAAGAGAATTTTGCATAGGCCACATTTCAGTGGTAGAAATAATTTGTGAATATTAGAAGAAGCCTATCAAATACACTATTTTATGTCTTGTGGTCAAGCATATCAAGCGCTGCTTTTAAAATCTCACATGTATTTATTGTATCTGACTTTTAGAGGGTCATTAGTGATCATCAAAATCTAAGCTTTGCAGCCAGTGGCTGTGGTGCAAATTAAAAAGTGTTAAACAAGAAGAAAATAAGACAACTCTAAAGGAGTACTAAAGAAATAATTTTGAAAAGCAAAAATGATTATTGATTTTTCAGTATGGAGAAACTTAGTGTATGAACAGGGAATCATGAGTGGAGCAAATTCTACAAATCAGCAAGACCCAACAGGTTCCGGATTGTAAGGACAAAACTCTTCAAGTCAGTAACAGAACGGTGTTTATTCTCTTACATTACAGAAAGGAAATAAGATTGCATATTTCACCGAAGTGTGATGCCATAAATACGAGAGGTTCCCAGGTTTATGTTTCTATTTCTATTTTGTTGTCGTTGATGTCATTTTGTTTTAAGTACAGAAAAAACCCTGATTTTCAAAGTTGAAATACATAAGATTTGGGATAAGTCACATGTTTTAGGAATTTAGTGGGTTTTATCAGTTTTTAAAATGTTTAGTTCATAAAAATAGTACTTAATTATGGAATACCACAGATGCTTTAGAAATGTGTGTGATGTTAAAATTGGGTTAAATATATCTGTTTACTTGAAACTTTGTAATCTTTAAGTAGTGAAACCATTTAAAATTTCTATTTTCTAAGGTTATTATTCATAAAAGTATCTATTGGGGTCAACACCATTGCGTAGTATCCCAAAGCTGGCCTATGGCATTGGTATTCCACATGGGTACCAGACATGTCCCAGTAGCTATACCTCGAATCAATGTCCCTGCTAATGGCCTGAGAAGGGGTAAGGATTGTTCAAGTCTTTGGATTTGTGCACCCGTATGAAAACCTGAGAGATGGTTGCAGCTTGTAGCTTCTGGTTTCAAATCAGCTCATCTCCTGTCACCACAACCAACTTGGGAACAACCCATTGAATGGAAAAACCTCTCTCTCCCTCTGTAATTCTGTCTTTGAAATAAACAGAAATGTTCAAACAATAAGGTGTGCATCTTTAATATCTGTAACAACCTACTGTTTTAGAGACTGCCAGAATTCCTTTCTAGTATCTAGATAAATTAGCATCTGTTAAATAACATTTTCCTGCATATACTTCCCAGCACTCTTAGATCCCATAGTCTTTTTAGGCCAGCATCAACTTTTTTGAGATTCAGTATGTACTTCCATGACTTTTTCTCTTTTCCTCAGACTAGTGGAAATCTTTACCTCTTCTTTGTAACAACTGCGACTTTCAAACACTTTGTTCCCAATTGCAATTCACTACACGGATTTAATGATATGCTGCATAAAATTGTGATAATTTGTTGCTACATTGGAAAAGCTGATGCAGTTTGTCCTGTATCTTCTTGGGGCTAGGGACAGGACATCTTTTCTTCCTTACTCTATCTTTGTGTTAAAGTATGGATATTTTAAAAACGTATCCCAAATGGCTCCTCTATTGCACATAAATCTTGCCACAGGATGCTTTTGCTAGTATAAATGGCTTAAATTACTTATATTCACTTCCTTTAACATTTTCCTTAACTGCTCCATATGCACAGATACTGAAATAGACAGTGCCTCCTCAACAAGTGCATCTCAGGGCACCAACCTGATTCCACATTTCTAAGGAGATTGACTCCATAAGCATTACAATGGAGATAGTTAGAAACCACCGTATATATTCATATGAATATAGACTTATACATATATATGAATATATGTACTCCTATACTTAAAAGTTACTAAAATTTATGTAAATATGCCTTTTTGGTTGGGAATTAGTTCCTGTTCCACATAATTTTACAGTCAAAATTCCCAAGTCTGCACATTTCAGTATCTTGAAGGGAAGTGAAAACCAAGATTAAAAAATATGATTGATGAGGGAAAAAAAATTATCTCCATATGTTCACAGATTTTTGATAGAGAGAATTCTTCTATAATTTAACATTATTTGCTGATGTACAATACCCAAAAATGATCTAAATCCATGCTTATCCTCATGATTTTTACTAAAACTTTCAGAGTTTTAAAATTTGAAAAAAGTAAAAAGTGAGATGGAAGACAGAAAACCTAAATTTTTGATATTTTTTAAAAATACCCAGCACAGGGCCCGGCACGGTGGCGCAAGTGGTTAAGATCCTCACCTAGCACGCCCGGGATCCCATATGGGCGCCGGTTCTAATCCCGGCAGCCCCGCTTCCCTTCCAGCTCCCTGCCTGTGGCCCTGGAAAGCAGTCCAGGACGGCCCAAAGCTTTGGGACCCTGCACCCGCGTGGGAGACCCGGAAGAGGCTCCTGGCTTCGGACCGGCATAGTATCGGCCCGTCGCGCTCACTTGGGGAGTGAATCATCGGACGGAAGATCTTCCTCTCTGTCTCTCCTCTCTGTATATCCGCCTTTCCAATGAAAAAATAATAAAAATAAATCTTTAAAAAAAAATACCCAGCACAATCATATATCCATATTTCTGAAGAAATATAAATGATAACAGAATCCCTTTCCAACATAGAAATCTTCCCATATCAGAAGGAAAATATCATACAGCAAGTATTGAAACACATCACAAAACAATCCATTAAGAGATTTTGAAGACCAAAATAAACCTTAATCTTTATTGTTCTCCTTTCTCTGCAGTGAGATACATACCAAGACATTCAGAGGTTATCTTACATCTCAGCAACATTGAATCCTGTTTACACTAAATTTCCATACATACATCTTTGATGAAGTTTAATTTGTAAGTTTGACTTAGATCTTAAAATAGCATATAATAGGATAAATATAGTAATATAGTACAAATGCTATTTAAATTTTCTGAGATTTTTTTAAATTTCTGCAATCCTCTGTTTAATATTTATGGATCATGACTGGCTGTTGGTAATTACAGTCAAGGAAAGTGAAACCACGGATTAGGAAACTGATTTATCCATGTAATGTACGTTCCTGAGATAAATACAAAGTGATCCTTAGGTAAAAAGAACTCAAGAACTTAGCTCTATCACTTTTATCACATAGTTCATATAGTTGGAGTGGCTAATTGTTCTTGTGTCTTAACAAACAGTTGATGGGTTACAAAGTCACAGGTAAGAAAATCATCCTTGATGATTACAACTGAAAGCAATTTTGAAAGGGTGCAGAAGGTTTTCTCTAGCAAAGTGTTTTGCACTTGTATTCTATCCATTCTAAAGAGAAAAGAAAACCATTTCCAATGTAAATATTCTAAGAAAAGAGACCTGTAGAAGTCTCACATTCTAAAAAAAGGTTTAAGTTTCTTCATTTCAAATTGCCTGCATCCCTACAGCACACAGACAGTAAGACTACACAACGACACTTACATGGCCAAACCACACAGCTCATGCAAAAAAACCCAAGTGCCAAGAAAATACACCTGCATGAAATTTTGTTTCTCTTTGGTCTTATCACTCCCAAACTTATATCAACACCCTTACTAAAATTGCATAGGGTAAGAGACAACTCTTTAACTCCATTGGAACTGTTGAACCAACTTCTGTTCTTTGTTCTCTACAATGATTCTGCCGAAACAATCCCACCATTCCATAAAATCTATATGATGTCAAGAACAAGTTCTTAGGATACCAGGAAGTAATGATCTGCAGAGTAATCTCAACATTGAATTTGTTCTCCAGCTATTTGTGTATACACTGGAATCAAAGGAGCATCATTTTAAACCATTTTCTTTGCAGAAAATTTTCACGTTTCACTCCAGTTTCAATTCCAGGGATTTTTTCCATAGATATTTGACAATTTGGAGCTTGCAGCTGCTAAGTCTGCTTCTAGTAACTTTTGATTTAACTTCTTGTCTAGACTCCCTGCCGCCATCCTGCTGTTAACACATTTGGTTGTTAGGCAATTACTCTTGATTGACTCTGTTTGTTCTCCGAGTTTTCCTTCCAGTTTTTATTAGAAATTTCCCTGTATAACTCATGATGTGTTTCTATGTTTTATTCAAAGATTTCTGAACACTCTTGATATTTCCTTGTGTTTCATTGCTAAATCTTGACTTCATTAATTTGTAAGTGTTCTGAATCATTTTCATTATTCCTGAATAAAATGTTTCTTATTTGC
The DNA here is from genome assembly GCF_017591425.1 of Ochotona curzoniae. Taxonomy (NCBI): domain Eukaryota; kingdom Metazoa; phylum Chordata; class Mammalia; order Lagomorpha; family Ochotonidae; genus Ochotona; species Ochotona curzoniae. The sequence goes on along the minus strand of NW_024466502.1, from coordinate 31,807,431 downwards.
AATAGTAAGAAGTGGCAGTAGTTTTAGACTCCTAGCAAAGGGAAACAATATGAAGCATACATACACCCCTGACTTCATGGTCAAAGTGCCAAAGCTCACAAAGCGTATCACACTCTCTCCACCCTCCAAAGAATAAAAAAAAAAAAATCCTGCCTAAAGTTAACAAAGAAATTGCTGGGGATTAGTGATGAGAAAACCAAATTTTTGGTGAATATGAATGTTAGGAAGCTAACAGACTACACTTTAACTACTTATAACATTATTTTCTTTAACTATAATTCACTAGTTGTCACCTCTTTTCTCATTTCGCTTTGAGGTACTAAATAATAGAACACACAAAATACCACAGAATGCTACGATATAAAGCAAAATATATGTCTCAGGATTAATATAAAATATAGCACATCTTCATACTGCATATTTGTATAAATTAGGGGAAATTTTCACATTTGTGAATAATTAAAATGCTGTCACTGTGAGTCTTCCTAGACGGGTGAAGCAGCAGAAAATGGCACAAGTCCTCGGGCTCCAGTCACCCATGTGACAGACCCCAAGGCAGCTCTGGGCTCCTCGCTTTGAGCTGGCCCAGCCCCAGCCATTGGGGCCAATTGGAGGGTGAGCTATTGGAAAAAATCTCTCTCTCTCTCTTTTCTCCTGCTGGATACATAATCTGTATAATTTTTTTGCTTTTGAACTTCAATTAGTCAAAAAAAAAAAAAAAGAAACACCTGCCATATTTTGATGTAGGGATGAGGATTAGTTTTAAGTAAATTTTAGAAATAAAAGATACAATTTAGAGGATTTATGATCCAGTTTTTCTCTTTCAATATGATTTTGCTCAATTTACAAAATAGATTAATTAGAGCCTGGCACAATAGCATAGTGTTTACAGTCCTCGCCTTGCATGCCCCGGGATCTAATATGGTCACATGTTCTAATCCAGGCGGCCCCGCTTCCCATCCAGCTCCCTGCCTGTGGCCTGGAAAAGCACGTGAGGACAGCTCAAAGCCTTGGGACCCTGCACCCGCGTGGGAGACCTGGAAGAAGTTCCTAGATCCTGGCTTTGGATTGGCTCAGCTCCAGCATTTGCGGGCGCCTGGTGAATGAACAATCGGATGGAAGATCTTCCTCTCTGTCTCTCCTCCTCTCTGTATATCTGCCTTTCCAATAAAAATAAATAAATCGTTAAAAATAGATTAAGTAAACGGATTTTTCAAATATTCAGATGCAGCAGATCAATTAAAGAACAAAAATATGACTAGCTATTATATTTTTGTGTATATTATTCAATTAATTACATCTAAATAAAAATTATACTTCTACTTGATAATGAGTAAAGCCATATTTCTAAACTTCATTATTATTAATGACCATTGAAAGGAGTGAATTAATATATCTGATAAAATATATTAAATGAATGGTAAGATTTGAAAGCTGGACAAAGTTCACTAATCCTGTTATATTTTTCTTTATGTCATTTGCATTAACAGATGTGACAGCCTGTATATTTATAATCAGTCATCAATTAGTAACACATGAAACATTATCTTATTAATTTTGTACATCAGTATTTTAAAATTACTTTTTTCTAGATATTTTTCCAAAGAAGTCTTATGATATTTTCAGAGAATAAGAAATGATAAGTAGCTTTTACTTTTTCAGACTTGATGAATGGATAACCAAGTCCATAACTGTATATTAAATTTACCTGCAATATTTCAGTAGAACAAGGATTGGCCTCCTCAATCTATTTGAGTGAATATTTCCTCACACATTAATTCTTAAGTATTGAAGCTCTTTCTTCAAATTTTAGATTCACAGCAACTGTTTTGAGAGGTTTTTAAGCACTGATATGTTTTAGAACAGGTCTTTTTTATATGAGATCTTACTGCATTGGCTTTTTCTAGAAAGTATTTGAATCACATTTTAAGAATCATGGCATAGCTCTCACATTTCCAGTACCTAGAAAGTGCTTTGTATCCAAAAGTTGCCCAAAATTTGATTAATTAAATCAATTTATTTTGCTCATAATATTTTTAAAGATATGTTTATTTTTATTGATAACAAAGGTTTACAGGGATAAAGAGAGGCAGAAAGACCTTCTGTCTGATGTTTCATTCCCCAAGTGGCCACAGTGGCTAGAGCTGAGCCAATGCGACGCCAGAAGACAGAAGCTACTTTCAGCTTTCCCACACCAGTGCAGTGTCCAACTGCTTGGGATGCTCTATACTGCTTTTTCAGGACATAAAAAAGGAGATGGATTGGAAGTGGGGTAGCCAGGACAGGAACTGGTTCCTATATGGGTTCTCGTGCACGCAGGGTGAGAGCTTTAGCCACTAGGCTACCATACTGAACCCATTGGTCATAATCGTGTCTGTATACCTATCTTTAGAATATCATGAAAAGGACATATTGCCTTGAACAGGATCAGTTTCAAAAGTTACTTTGAGTTCCATTCACCCTGTGCCTCATTTGCTTCATTTCATAGATAGTGAGAAAATAATACATTGGAGTATCAAATATCGCCAATTTGTTTTTTTAAATCTTAATTTATTTTTAACTTTGAAAGGCAGAATTTCAGAAACAGGAACTAAAAGATCTTGTATTTGCTGTTTTATTCCTTATGCGGTCACAATGACTGGAACTGGGTCATTGCGAAGCCAGAAAACAGAAGCTTCCTCCAGGGCTTCTCCATGTTGGCAGGGATCCAAAGACCTGAGCCGTGTTAAACTGTCTGCCCAGGCCACAGCAAGGGAGCTGAATTGGAAGTGGAGCAGCCGGGACACAAACTGGAAATCTTTTGGGTTATCAGTGTAGCAGGTGGAAGATTATTTAGATTATCTGACGAACTCCTATATTCCGGATCATCTGATGAACAGCTAGGTTCCTGGTATTACAAAGCATTACATGTTTGGCTAAATGCCTGCTTCATCACAATTTTAATATTTGATGTTTATATTTATAAATTATAAAGCAATGTTGAGTATTATTTGCCATATATATAAATCCTTTGTAATACCACAAATAACATTCCAGCTTCCTAGAGAGCACTCCCTCTTCACACACACACGCACTCACACACACCACACACACACACATACATACACACACACACTCCCAGGTAAAAAAGAAAGCAGTCTCCCCCGCCCCCTCCCAAAAAAACTAGTGCATTTTCAGGATTTTGGCAATAAGCACGTGTAGTTTTCAATAACATGCAATCATAGAAATACTTCATTTCCCTCCCTGTCTCACTCCTTCCCTGTCGCACTTCTCCCTTTTACCACTATCTCCTCCCCTGCCGGCCTCTGTGCCTTTTCTTTAACCATGGAAGGTGGTTTAAGAATTTAGAGTCCACACCAATCATGTGGAAGGCCCTGGGTTCAGGCCTTGGCCTGCTTTAGCTCTGATTGTTCCAAGCATTTGGGGATTTAATAAACAAATGGGAGATTCATTTTCTGGCACCCTGCTATCATTCCCTTGTTTACTTGGTTATTTGTCTTGGTAGACAACTGATTGAGTCAGAGGGAGAATTAATAAAATTCTGGTATCAAGATAACATAAGTCCTTAGCAGTGTTTGAGCCTAAAACTGGGATTTATGCATATTTTACCAGAGTAAAAGTTTAAAATACTCACTTTTTAAAAGCACGTATCCTTACTTTCTCATTTTGGATGATATACAGCATACTACTTGTTGGAAAAGGTTATTTATAAGAATTTTAGACACCTGCAATGCAATCTGCTTGAGGATTATTACAATAGCCTGATTTAAATATCAATTTTGTCAGTTTGAAGAATTAGATTTCTACAGTATATCAAAATTGACTTCTGGTTCCTAATAAGATGACAAACTAATGTGAGCTGCTGACTCCTTTGAATTGTAACTCTGGAGACGCTGTAGGAGGGAAACTGGCAGAACTGAAACAGCCATAGAAAAGTTGTTAGACAAAGAAAAAAAAAACTTTAAGAAAAAGGAGATCAAGGCTCAAAAATGATGGTGAGTGCCAGGCCAAAGATGCAAAGATGTGAACACCTGATGTCACACACTGTATAAAAGTGGAGGGACTTTTGGCTGTTCAATTTTTGAACTTCTCATTACACTAAGTCCTTCATTTTTCACCCTTTCACTCTGAGGAAAACCAGTAGAATCACCAGCTTTCTGAAAGTTGGGCAGTGTTCAACTGTAGCCCTGCTCTCCTAAGGAGTCTATAACAAAATGGACAGCGCCTAATCTGCCCTTGACCATTCTTCCTGAGTCCATTAACATGGGATGACACAATCAAAGGGAAAAATAACAACAACCACAACAAAAAAATAGTGAGCTCATTCATGGCTTAGGCAGAATACCCTACAAAGAGATAAATGAGGATGGAGCATGTCTAGAGAGGAACACAGGTGGGAAATTGTCAGAATGGAGCAACACACACACACACACACACACACACACACACACACACACCAGCAGAAAGTAAGAGTGTATTGTGATTCTTACAATTTCCCTTCATAACTTCTGGATAGCAGATAAACATCAGAAAATAGAATCCAAGAAGGAAAATGCATCATCAGGAAAAAAAAAAGAATTTCATATTTTAAAATGTATCTGCTCAATTAAACAATTTTGAATACATAAGTGTTGTGAGAAGAGTTATATAAATCATCCAGAGTAGTGAAGTTTTTACCACACAGTTCTCATATAAAGCAAGTGAAGTTAATGAAGGTTAGAATAACTTAATTATTGAGAGGTAGTACACCTATATTGTACTGTTACAACAGTACAATATACTAATTGGACACACTTGCCACTTGACATTAAAGAACTATCAACTCTGAAAGATCCATCAAAGAAACTCTAAGCAACATGCTAAAAGACACACAAGCTACAATATCTTCAGAAAATATAAGACTAGTAGATATGAATGTCAAAGCATAACTTAGGAAGGAAGAGACAAAAAGCTATGGTTTTATAAAAATAAAAATGAAATTTAATAACCCTTGAGTGAAAGAGAAAAATCAGAAATGGAGCATTTATTCTTAATAACAAAGATTCAAATAAAATATGTATAGATACTGAAAAATTCACCTTGTTTCATCTCAAAGAATTTGACAGCATTGAAACACAATTTCCTAGGCTTCTTGACAGCAAGTATGCCTGTGTTTCTGAGCTCGTTTCTCTAATTCTCGGGAAGCTCATCCCATTCCATTATCTTCTTGCATGTTCTGATTATTCAAGGACAGCCTTGCCTGTGTGTGTACTGCATATAGGCTCTTTATTCCATACACCATCATTTAGTGACTACATGCTTGCAGAAGATGGCGAGTGTACTCCTATTCCAGAACTATTTTGAGTGCTGGGTCTGAGTCTCCTATATCTGTTGTCAGTAAAATATCCGTTTTTGTTTTTGTTTTGGTTTTTTGTTTTTTTTTTGTCTAAAGATTTAAATTTTATTTTTAAGTTAATCATTTGATTATCTTATCATGCAGTTCCACAAGCTCTATGATTTCCACCCCTCACTCCCCAAACCCCCCACTACTAATGTCACCTATATTATTACAATAGTGTAGTATAGTCCTTCATAAGCAGTCACAAGTCCATCACTCTGCTGTTTAAGTGTATCCTGACATTGTAGCTATCATCAATAGCAGAGAGTCCAACATCCTATGGTGAAGATGCAATAATTTCATCAGTAATCCATCTTTGATTTGGAACTAGAGCTACATTCTGCATTATATCTTCACATCCAGATATGATAGTCTATTACTCAGTTACTTAAGCCCTTTAAATGAAAAACCATAAAATAAAATAAACAGCAGAAAATATAACTTACAACAGCATGATGTTAAATAGCATGCTACTGAATGACCAATGTGTCACTGAAGAAATGAAAAAGAAAATGAAAAACATTCTTGAAGAAATGATGCCAGCTTGACCTATCGAAACCTATCGAAAAAAGTTCTTTCCTTGCATGTGCTGAGACCTCATGTGGGCCCCTGATCATATCCCTGACTGCTTCACTTCCCTTCCAGCTCCCAGCTTGTGGTTTGGGAAAGCACTAGAGAATGTCCCAAGGCCTTGGGACCCTGGACCGACCTGGGAAACAAGGAAGAAACTTGTGGCTCCCTGCTTTGGATTTTCTCAGTTCTGGCCATTGTGCGGCCACTTGGGGAATGAACTAGTGGATAGAACACACACACACACACACACACACACACACACACACACACACATCTTGGCAATAGAGTACCAGAGTTGATACCACTGTCTATACCTGCAATATGAGTGCACACTTAAATAATAAAATGTTGGATTGTGACTGTTGCTGAAAGAACATATAATAATACAGGGATAAACAGTGAATGGGAGATGGAGGTGGAAGTGCATTCTCAAGCATATCTCAGAAGTGTATTATGAAGAAAACTTCAAAAATGTTTTTATTGCTTATGAGAAGACCTAAATCCTGGCAAAATCTTTGGTACGACTTGCCTTTTCAATGTGTTCACTCTCAAAATTCTTCCTTTTCTGAATCACTTTACCCCCATTGTGGTTCATTTCAACTCATTTTAGGCCCAGTACTAACTTCACTTTGGAAGGAAAAAATACCACATAGTTTTTTGTTGTTGTTGTTGTTGTTGTTTTTTTGACTATAGTTAATGCTGTTTTAAAACAGTGCATCTCATATAATTACCACACATATTTCTTCACCTACTTTTGATAGGACTGTAACTTTTCTTTCTTTTTTTTTTAAAGGTTTATTTTTATTGGAAAGGCAGATATACAGAGAGGAGGAGAGACAGAGAGGAAGATCTTCTGTCCCATGATTCAGCCCCCATATGGGATCCTGGGCGTGCAAAGCGAGTACCTTAACCACTGTGCCACCATGCCGGGCCCAGGACTGTAACTTTTCTAATAATTTTCTGAATATTAGTATGTATATTATACTATTTCAGAATGGAGGCAAAATTTATCTGCTGCTGAATGGTTTTTTTACATTATTATTTATTTATTGTGCCAAGGTGGTATTGGTTCATTTTAAACATGTAGAAATATGGTTCAGAAATTAAGTGCTTTGGCATTTACTATTTTCACTCCTTACTTTACACTTTTATGTGCTCTCTATGGACTGTGTTTGCTCACTGATCAAAGCAAGGGAATGATTCCTGTGGCTAATGTGTGTGTACATTTCAACGTGAGATTCTAAACTCAGCAAAAGATCTGAAGACGCAAGCACCACGAACACATTTTCTAAAGGGGCACATGTCAAATTTCTTTAGTTTAAATATTTGCTGTTTTACCTCATAAACTCCATATATGTATAATTTAGCTGTATATAAATTTTTATATATGTATTAACATATATTTATATATTTATATATATTTATCTGTATGTATACCTTTTATATATATAATATATATCTTTTATATCTGTCTTTTATTTAGGGCATTGCTGGAATTTTCAGTGTCTACTTGTATGTTCTTTTATTTTTATGACAAAATGGCAACTGAGATTTGAGGAAGTTAGAGAAAAGTTGAGTAACTCCCTGAGAATAACAGAGGCGCTCTGTTTGAGAGCTTGGACTCTGCAGAATATAATATTTAATATTTAATATTTTCCTCACAGCAATTTTCAAAGCTGGCTTCCCACCTCTTGCTGTATGATTAGATCTTCAGACATGGAGATAAGTGAAATTTTTGTGGGGGAAATCATCTGAGGTCAGGAAGAAATCTTACAAGGATTTTTTTTTTCCTAATGTATGCAAAGTGTGCTATTGCAAACTGACCAAACAGTAAAGAAAATAGTGTTTTGAGGTATGCTTCTAAGGAAATGGAACTACAGAAGCCAAGTTTCAGCAGTGTATCACAACTACCCTATACTTCATATATAATCAACAGCTTAAAATTATTATTTTTTCTCATTTTCTTTTCAGAAGAGTGAGTGAGTGACCTTGGGAGCAGAAGTGGATTTTTTTTTAATGAAAAGGAGTGTTCATTGTTCTAATCTAAAGTAACAGTTGGCAAAGATATTCAGAATGGACATCAACATTTATTTTCTCTTGAGAGTTGATTTTATCCTAAATTCTCTAAGTAAATTTTTAAGTAAATTACAACACAAAGTTGAAAGACAACTTTAATAAAAGACATTTAGCTTAAAAAAATTAATATAACAAACTACCTTTAGGAAGCCTTTGGGACTGGGGACATGAGACGGAGCGTGAATGGTGCATTCCAAATTACATTATATCCATCCCTGTTATGCTGATAAGGAATAATAAACACAAGCTCCGAAACTGTTTCTTCTCCAAGTTTCGTTTGGTATATAAGACATAATAGAATCTTGTTGAGGTGATCACAATCTTCAAGAACCCCTGTATGGTTATTGCTATACTCAACTTGGTACTTGTGGTTTATAGGCATGTTCAGATTTTCATCAGGTCACTGTGCATTGTGCATAGAAGACAATGAGCTCTCAATAATCAAATTATTCTGGATCATCATTATTTTACAACCAGGATTTCTCTAAATAGAGCAAAGAAATTTGGGGAAAAAATGTGGTTGTTCTTCCTTTCATATAAGAACCCAGTCAATTTAAGTGCATCAAACAATCTTTTAGCCTATGTTTTATAAAATTCTATGCTTCCACAAACATACAAACATATGGATTACAAACATAAAAATATAAGGTCTATGCCATTCGGCTGAATCCTTTAGCAAGAGAGATTTAAAAGTACAGATTTCAGTGCAGAGTGAGGTGCTTCCTTACACATAAAGGGGGCAAAGTTGTGGGAGAAGATGCAAGCAGCTGTTGAAGGATGAGATGAAATAGAAAAGCCACAGACACTAGGAGGCACGATGCTTCCAACAAGGCAAAACAATTTCATATTGTCATGGATGTTTGGAAAGTGAAGGCTTTACACAGACCACCCTGTGTGATGATCTCCGATGCATCAGCTCAGTGTCAGTGAAACCATCACACAGCCTTAGGTACAGATCTGTAAAGGGGGAGTGCATATCAGGCAGTAGGTTACAGCATCACACATTGATTCAAAAGACAGGAAAAGACCTGGAATAAAACAAGTGCTCAGTATGTGAAGGCATCCGGTATATTTTCATCAATTGCTTAATTAAAATGCCAGTGTCAGCACCTTTTGAGAAAAGTAAACGCTGGATCATTTTGCTGTCAAACTTCAGTTTTCCTCAAAGTTTCTTGGTAGATTTTGCCATTGACTGAAGACTGAACTTTGAATGTTCAGGACTGACACTGAGTTGCTCTGGAATGGATGCAAATCCACTCTTTTGTTTTCTCAAGCATATTTCTATGTTTGATTGATTTTTATTTTTGATTGATATAAAATACACATATTTATGAAATTTTGGTTTGGAGTTTGCATTTTGATATGCATATACATTATACAATTTTAACACATATGTTACTTCAAATCTTGACATTTTCTATACAGTGGTCAGGTTCAACTACAAATTGATGTGATTTGTAAAAACGCTATTGTAGAGTATTGGACGTTAGATTTGACATTACACTGGATATACTGAGAGTAAGCACATTTTCAAAGAATAGTCACCAATTTAAAACTTCAGAAAGCAATTATTTGCTCTATATTCTTTGCCAAATGAGATATAAAATCTAGTTAGAAATGGACATTTGCTATAGTGGTTAAAATACTGCTTGAGGTGCCCATGTCCTCTTTTGTAGTACCAAAGTTCAAATAGCACCTCTTCTGGTTTCAGTTTCCTGTTGGTATGTACTGTGGAGAAAGTGGCTGATTGCTCACATAGTGGGCTTGGATTTATATCATCCCTGTGGGACACTCAAACTGCTTCCAGACCTCTTGTTTCAGTCTTTACAGCCCCAGTTGTTGCAGTCATTTGAAGAATGAGTTAGCTCACAAAAGATCCTATTCTGTCTGTATTTTTCTACCTTTCCTATAAGCAAACATAAAGAAGTTATGTGTATCTTTTTAATACCATTTAGTATTAACTATAGTATGAAGCCAAGTAATTTCCTTTACATTCTCTTATTTTTTTTCTTATTGGGAGCAATATTTTCATGCTATGTGGAATATTTAGGGTCAAACTGAATGTCTCAATCCTCCCAATACTCATGTATTGAAATCCAAATGTGATGATATTTGGAAGGGGCCACCTTGCAACAGAGCAGGTTAGCTTGTGAGGGTTGTGCCCTGATCAATGGGATTTCACACTGAGAAGAAGATTCTATCACCTGAGGACACATGGGAAGATAGTCATCAAGAAACCAAGAGTTATTTCACCATAAAACTCGATCATACTGGCTCTTTACACTCAGAACCAGCCTCCATAATTATCAGAAGGCGATGTTTGTTATTTAAGCCGTTACACTCCCTATGGTACTCTGGGAAAGAAGCCTGAACTGACTCACGTGCTTGGCAATTTCTGATAGATTGCTATTGATCACAGAATTCTAGCCTGGTTGTATACTAGATAATCTTCCATTTTTATAAATGATCTTGGACCTTATTTTGGAAGACAATCAAGCTAAGTATAAGCAACTTCATTTTTTTAAAAGCTTTGCTTTAACTGTTTTTGAGATTGGATTAGTTTTCAATCTAGGATATTTTGTTCCCCCTGTAAACTGTGGAAATAAATTTCTGAGTTTGCTACCTGTAGCTCTGTAATTTTTTTTCCCACTTTGACTGAAATGCTCAGAAACCGCATCTTGTCCTTTGTGAGGTGTCAAATGTGTTTTCCCTGTTACTGCTAAGCAAATCGTTCTGAGGATTCAGATAGTTTACTTACATGTATTAAACCAAGTGTAAACTGCAAATGTATGAGAATTGTTTGGGGCTCTCACTTTCTGTATTCTTACGCACCTTGTGATCTCTGCTCCTATTGTGCTCCGAAAATAGCTGTCTACTTAATTACAGAAACACAGTCTGGCTCTGCAGGAAAGCTCCTCTTTCCTATCCCACAGCATGGAAACTCTTAAGGGCAAAAAGACGGCAGGGCATCAGAGCCCATTATTTGAGCTACCCTTCCTCAGGCATCAATGCTCACAAATAGTTAATACTTAACAACAAAAATACATTTAAAAAGAGTCAAGAGCTGTCATAATCACTGAATCTTCAAATATCCTATTTATGATTTCTATAAAAGTGAATATTTCTGCTGAATAAATTTATATAACTAATTGTAAATCTGAAATCTTTGAGGTTGACTTTGTTGAGTCATTAAAAATCCCATCATAAAACTTGGATGCGCATTTTAAAATGTGTGTTAATAATAATCTTAGTAATTACTATTGATTATAGAAGAAACACGATATTATGAGGGTAGGTGAATGGAGAGTGGAGCTAAATGTCATATAACATTATGAACAAAGCTTGGTTTTCCTCATTTCTAGGTATCTGGAAAACTTCTAAGGATTTGTTAGAAATGTACTTGTATTCATTTGAATTACTATGGGAAATTATACAGATTTCTGATACTATTAATAAGCAGTTAATTCCTTATCGTGAAAAAATGTCAAAAAAGTAAAAAAGAAAAGAAGTATTGAATGTAATGATGTGAGACTGGAAAACTTAAGTACACAGGAACCAAGTAAAAATGAATCATGGAAGAGGACAGAACCAGCTAATGATTCTCAAGTCTGTTAAAAAAGATTAAAAAGGGTCTGGTGAGGTAGCCTAGTGCCTAAAGTCCTCACCTTGCAAATGCTGGGATCTCATATGGGCCCCGATTCTGGTCGCTACGCTCCTGCGGGAGACCTTGGAGGCTCCTGACTTCACTTTGGCTAAGCACCGATCATTGCAGCCACTTGGGAGTGAAGCTTCAGATGCAGCATCTTCCTCTCTGCCTCTCCTCCTCTCTGTATATCTGACTTTCCAATAAAAATAAATAAATCTCAAAAAAAAAATAGTGTGTTCTGTAAATAGTAACGTAGCCTGTAGAAAATAGCCTGTGCACTAGTTTGCATTGTAACGTAGCCTGTTTATTTTTTATTGGAAAGGCATGTCAAATTTTTGGAGAGGAAAGACAAAAAGAACAATCTGCCTGCAGGTTGACTCCTCAAGTCATCACAATGGCCAGAGCTAAGATAATCTAAAGCCAGTTGCCAAGAGCTTCTTCCAGATATCCCACATGGGTGCAGGGTCCCAAAGGATGGGGGCAATTCTCTATGGTTTTACCAACTCACAAACAAGGAGATGGATGAGAATTGGAGCAGCCGAGACATGAAGCTGCAACCATATGTGATCCTAAAGCTTGCAAGGTGGGACTTTAAACATTAAGCCAAAGAGCTGGGCCCAGAAATAAAAGTTTTATGCAAGGCACAAAATTTTTTATGCAAATGTAACTATATATAGTTGCAGAGGGAAAAAAAAAAACCTTAATGTTCCAGAGGAGAAATTATATCATTATATGATCTATTCATTTGAAATAGAGGATGAGACTTAAATCACATGTTACAGGATTGTAGCAGGAATGCATAGTAGTTCATGTATAGCAACAAGAGGGAAGCGATATAGATATACTCGCAGACAGGTGGACAGATCGTGGGGTGATTCACTATACTATCTTTCAATTTCCTAGACAAGATTAAAAAGCCAAGAATCTAGTTTAGAAAAGGATAGTTCAAGTACTGAAAGAATGAGTTGTTCTATGTTTATCCAGAAAAATAAGAAGGGGGCCCGGCGCGGTGGCGCAAGTGGTTAGGTCCTCACCTTGCACGCCCGGGATCCCATATGGCCTCCGGTTCTAATCCCGGCAGCCCCGCTTCCTATCCAGCTCCCTGCTTGTGGCGTGGGAAAGCAGTCAGGGACAGCCCAAAGCTTTGGGACCCTGCACCCGTGAGAGAGACCCGGAGGAGGCTCCTGGCTTCGGATTGGCATAGTATCGGCCGTTGCGGCTCACTTGGGGAGTAAATCATCGGACGGAAGATCTTCCTCTCTGTATATCCGCCTTTCCAATGAAAAAATAATAAAAATAAATCTTGAGAAAAAAGAAAAATAAGAAGGCAAAATACTTCTGAATTGTAGTGAGGCATTTTTATACATCAATATCAGCCATGATATAATTAGTATGGTTTTTGCTTCCCCATGCACCATACAGTCACATAAGCCTTGCCACAGACCAAATGAAAAGTTAACACAACAATAGTTAGACATTGCAAAAATAAAGTTAAAAAACTGACTACAAAGTTGAAGTTGAAGATGCTATATTGGTGTCTAAGATTGCCTCCAACTTTAATGATACACAGTATAAAAATATAACACAGCTATGATATGATTTATCACATTGACAGTATAAAGAAGCAGTCGTTGCTTGGCAGGTTATATGGGATGAATTCCACTGGAAAAGAGGTGTGTTTTCTGTAAACGGAGTTACGCATGATGAAAATAATGCTTCTTCGAAGGTATTGCAACACCACCCAATAACTCCTACACCATGGAAACTCACTACCCAGTCAACGCTCTGGGTTTATTTTGGTATTCAGACATAAAAACACCTTGAGAAAGGTGTGTTGTAAATGTCATATTATTAACAGGTAAATTGGTTTTATCACAAGTCACATTTCTACAAAAAGCTTAGAAAACATAATTCCCTTTTGAAAAATATTATAGTAAAATTTCTCACCAAAACTAAGTATCTAGACCCTCACCAGGGACCAATTTTGTAAGCAAGACTATTCAGGGGTAAGGAGTCTTGAGTGTATTTGTTGTTTGAAGTTTTTGTGAAGACTTTGTGAGAAAATAAAAATAAAATAAAAGAAAGAATAAACTGAAAAGCTAATGCAAATGTTTCCTTGAGCACTGGTGGTATTTTTGAGTAGAGCACTGGAAAGAGTAAACTGGAAAAACTAAGCATGACAATTTGTAGGCAGATTCTCGAATCAGTGCAGAGACCTGGACTGTAGATGAATACCTTGTGACTGAAAAATGCGGTGAAGAGAAGTGGAAGGATAAGCAAAATAAAGGAAAAAACAAAACTTATCAGCTTTGGAAACTGTCCATTTATACTGCAGGCATTAAGTGTCAGTGTTGACTAAAATTTCGCAAACAATCAAGGACTAGCAATTATTGTAACAGGAGGACAGAAGCACTCTACTCACCTGAGAGATGATTGCATTTTCTCGGTGTTGTGGTTGTGTAATGTCAGAGCTTTTAACTTTTTTGTTTCTACTACTTTTAAAATGTACTTCTTTCTCAAGGTTTTAATTTTTCTAAGTGAACAAGTTTTATGTATTCATATATATGTACATATATATATATATTTCTTAAAAAGTATAATACTTCCATCCTATCATCCTTGTCTCACTTCTGCTCCTCCTCCTCCTTCTTTTCCAACCTTTCTTTTAATATTTATGGTGATATACTTTCAGTTTACTCGGTAATCAAAGCTTAACCCTCCACTAAATCAGGCATTCAGAAAGGTATAGATGGAAAAAATATAAGTAACTATGGAATATATGCAAGGGTTATAAAGATAATTAAATCTCAAATGTCAGTTTTGTTCATATCCATTACTTTTTTTTTCATTCAAAAGACAGAATTATGGAGAGAGTGAGAGTTTTCCATCCAGTGCTTCCCTCTCTAGCTGGGTGATATTGCCACAGCTAGACCAGGCCTAAGACAGAAGTATAACACTACAAGCACGTCTCTCTTGCGGGTGGCAGGGGCGCAGACTTGGTCCACCTGCTACTTGTTGTGTTGGCTTCCTAGGAGCATCAGCAGGTACCTGGATCAGAGCTGGACCAGCTAGAACCAGCGCTCGTGTGGGATTCTGGCATCACACAAAGCGGTTTAAACAGCTGTGTCACAAAAGCCTCACTAAAAAAATTGAAGGAAAACAAAACAAAACAAAAGAGTTTCAAATATTTTATCTCAATAATTTGCTAGTCTGATTAAATGTACCTTGGATGGAATTATACCAGATAATATGAACTTTGATTTGTGTATCTCAATCAAAAATGTGTCAAAGTATTCTTTTTTTAAGATTTTTTTTTTTATTGGAAAGTCAGATATACAGAGAGGAGAAGAGACAGAGAGGAAGATCTTCCGTGCGATGATTTACTCCCCAAGTGAGGGCAACAGCCTATGCTGCACCAATCTGAAGCCAGGAGCCAGGAACCTCCTCCAGGTCTCTCACGTGGGTGCAGGGTCCCAAAGCTTTGGGCCATCCTCTGCTGCTTTCCCAGGCCACAAGCAGGGAGCTGGATGGGAAGTGGAGCTGCCAGGATTATAAGCGGCGCCTATTGGGATCCTGGTGCGTTCAAGGTGAGGACCATAGCCGCTAGGCCACAGCGATAGGCCCCAATGTGTTATACCTGTCCTATAAAAGCAAGAATCAATATTCACCTGTATAATTTCTTCCCTGAGAAGCTCTTTCTCCTGCCTTAACATTTTATGTAAAAACATCAACATTTGCATTTTTAGAGCTCAAAACGTTTGTGATTTTATGACCCTTCTTTCAAACAGTTCCCTATTTTTTTTTTTCAAGCAAATCTGTTGACTTCATTGCTCAAAATACATCTCCAAATTTTGGAAAGAGAAGACACATACATGTATGTTCTGTATATATCTTGTGACAAAGTTGTACAATTTAAGCACTTGATTTCAAATCACTATGGAGGAATCCTACCTGATAGCATTTCTTCAGGAAAGCTATATAAAGCATCCACAAATCAAAATTATTTCTGAAAGCATCAGAATACAGCAAGGCAGCAAGAGCCTGAGGAAACACTATGCCAAGGAGAGTTCATCATCACGAGCCCACCACTCCACCAGATGTTTTGCTTCTCTGTCTTTTTTCGTACTCAAGAAACGATGGTGCTCAAAGGCAGCTGAGAAGAAAGAAGCAAGGGAAGCTTGTGTCAATACGGTGACGACAGAAAATAAAAACGAAAGCCACAGTCACAGTTTGAGATAACAAGTTCCACGAGAAATGACAGGTGTGGAGAAGTGTGGTTGGCACTGCGTTTCTTACCTTCAAATCATTGATGAATGTGCAAACTATACAGTGCAAGCTGTTAAGAGGACAAGCAAGAACAACTGAAAAAAGAAAGCAGCACTGAGGTTAGAAGCATACTGGTTACGATTTACACTGACAATAAAATGACTTAGTTCCATTTGAAAGTAGCATAGAGAAATGCTGAAATTCAATTATGATTACATCTTTACTTTTATGAATGGCGGAAATTCAATCCTTTCGAGTAAAACTTTGAAAACATAGTTTTGTTTAGTCACTGCCTTCGAGGAACTGTGCTTAAGTACCTCTTTCCCTCTTGATGGCATGTGATAAAGGAGGGCATCATGCCAATCCTTTAGGATATAAATAGAAATGAAATTGAACTACCATCTGAATAATAGAAGTAATAATCATTTTGTGTAAGAGAGGAATGTTCAATAAAAATGGATAGAAAGATGAAAATGGTCATTAATAATGATGGACTGTTCCGTTTCGCAGGATAAAATAACAAACATACTTGCATATGCTGCATACTACTGTCGGTATTGATAGGTATTTCCTTTTCGTAAAGTTCTGTTTCATAAACTCTCACTGCTTTACGAAAGTCGGCCGTACTCACCATTGCTTACCTTTCTTTATATAACTCACTTTGATGAAAGAGAGAAAAGCATACATATCATAGGAGAATTTTCCAGAGGCTAATAAAAGGCAGATTATAATACATATTTTTTGCAGATGTGTCAGCTGCATTTTTGACAGCCACAATTGCTCATGATTTTGAGGATGGCATTCTGAAGGTCCTGAGTGAAGTTAGAAACCGTATGCTTCACTCTCCACAAATGGCCAGAGTGGCCAGAGCTGAGCTGATCCAATGCCAGGAGCCAGGAGTTTCTTCTGGGTATCACAAGGATGAAGAGTCCTGAAGCTTTGGATTGTTCTCTACTGTTTCCCCAGGCAGCTAGTAGGGAGTTGAATGGAAAGTGTAGCAGCAAGGACATGAACTGGCACCCATTGGGATCACATTGGAAGCAAGAAGGGAATTTAGCTAATAAGCGATTGTGCAGGCCTGAAGATTTTTTTTTAATTCTTTTTATTATAATTTATTTTCATTGGAAAAGCAGATTCACAGAGAGCAGAGACAGAGGTATAGATCTTCCATCCTCTGGCTCACTTCTCAAATGACTGCAGAATCTGGAGCTGAGCCGATTTGTAGCCAAGAGTCAGGAGCTTCTTCTGGGTCTCTCATGTGATGCACAGCACCAGTGCTTTAGGCCATCCTCTGGTGCTCTCCCAGACCACAAGCAAAGAGCTGGATGGGAACTGGAGCAGTAGGGATACAATTGGGCATCCATATTTAGCTGCTGAGGCCCAACTTTAAGGTACATTTTTTGGCTGGTAAATTTTTATTTATTTGTTTATTTATTTCAGAAAGGCATCATTTTATCATTTTTGTTTTAATTAGCATTAGAACAGTTTCAAGATGATTTGTGGAGAGAGTTCTGAGAATACAATGATATCCCCTCTTTCCCTGCTTCCATGTCTCAATTTCACTTGGTCCTTCTTTCTCTACTTCTGTTTATTTGATTGAGTGATTTTAGTTTTTCAGATAGCATTTAAAAAATATATTGACTTAATTTTTGTGATGCAGTTCCATAAGCTCTGGGATTTCCATTTTCCCCTCTCCAAGTCCCCCCCCCGTTGGTTTCCCCAATATTAGTACAATAATATAATCCTTCGTAAACAGCTGTAGGTCCATCATTCTGTCATGTAAGTGTATCCTGATATTATAGATATGGATAATGGCAAAGTTCAGCATCCTATTGGCAAGATATATTTGGCAGGTTCATTGGGAATACTTCTTTGATTTGGAAGTAGAGTTCCATACTGCATTTTATCTTCATATCCGGACATGATAGTTTCCATTACAGTTACTATACAACCCTTTAAATAAGCAAAGTCAGCAACAGGAAGAAAAATAGAAAATGCACAACAACATGAAGTTACATAATATGCTTTGAATGACCAGAGATAACATTTATGTATACATTACAGTAAAGAGCATAATGTTTCATCAAATAGTTTTTCTATATTTGCCTAACACCTTCCGTGTGATGTTATGTTTAAATAGCAGAAAGTTAAACTTGCAGCTGCATTTAGGGCTTCTACTAATGTGGTAATTTAGGAAAACATGGCAGGAGGGAAAACGGGAAGGGAGGAACTCCACCCACAAAATTGTATCATGGAGAATAATTTTTTTTTTATTGTTGTTAACATTGTATTATGCGATACAGTTTTATAGGTACTGGGGATTCCCCCCACCCCTCCCGTACCCCTCCCCCCATGGTGGATTCCTCCACCTTGATGCATAACCACAGTTCAAGTTCAGTTGAGATTCGTTCCTTGCAAACACATATCTAGCATAAAGTCCAGCGTCTTATTGTCCAGATAAGTTCAGTGGCCTCCTGGGGAGACCTTCTCTAGTCTAAAGATAGGGCTAACAGAGTAAAGATCCGGTCAGTTAAAAGCCCCAACAAAACCTCAGTATCAATATACAACATTATGGAATTAATTGACATAGTATTGGGTAAACAATATGTTAAAAATAATGCAAGTTCCATTCTTCGAAACATCTGGGTTGAGACAGTATCAATGACAGGTTCAAAAAATAACCAACAACCAAACAAAACTTACAAGTTAAATCAAGGCAAACTTGTGGTATCTAATCTTTTGGGATTCGCTCATTTCCCTTAGCATTATAGTTTCCAGTTGGGCCCATTTAGCCACAAAGAACTGCATTTTGTTTTTTTTAATAGCTGAGTAGTATTCCATGGAGTAGATGAACCAAAGCTTTCTTATCCAATCTGCTGATGGGCATTTCGGTTGCTTCCATGTTTTTGCAATTAACAAGCAGAAAGCAAAGAGAATTGCAGTATAGTGGGAGTATAGAGGATGGTCATTGGCAATCCTTGAACAGAAAAATGACCAATTCACCCATCTAAAGCAAGTTTTAAGTAATCACATATAAGTAAAACTATGTAGAATAACACTCTTAAATATTGGTTTCACAAAGATACAAAACAATTTCACAAATTTATCTATATGAATCTTTCACATTTTAGTATATTAATGTTTGCTTTATGTAGTTTTGTTCCATGTCTGTTATTGCTTACTCATAACAAATTATAAAGATTGTCTCAGTTTT
Organism: Ochotona curzoniae; assembly: GCF_017591425.1. Classification (NCBI taxonomy): domain Eukaryota; kingdom Metazoa; phylum Chordata; class Mammalia; order Lagomorpha; family Ochotonidae; genus Ochotona; species Ochotona curzoniae. The sequence continues at coordinate 31,788,279 of NW_024466502.1, read as the reverse complement.
TGTCCATATTAAAATCTCTTTTTGATTATGCACATTTATAAGAAGTTTCCTTATGTGGTACAGCTTTTTCCTCTGCTAGTAAGAGTTGCTAAACTTTCAGTTCTCAAAGAAAATGTGAATTCTATCCTCCCAGTAAAGTATTACTCATATTTTATTTGGACAACAGTTTCATGTTTCCACAACTTGGGATTTATTGTGGGGCTGACACATTCTGTGTTAGATGTGTTTTACACTGGACACTAGTTTTATGAATTGAAATAGAGCACAGGAATAATTTCATTAATATAACATGTATTAGTGATGAAAAAATATCTTCTGAGCCTCTTCATTGTATTCTACATACTGTTTTAAATCAACACTTTCTCAAAGATATACAGTGAAGATTTTGATAGTATATGCAAATGGAAAAATAACATTTTAACAGTTAAAATACCTGATTTCTAGTTTATGGAATGTAATATTTTACTCAAAGAAATTTTGAAAAATTGGAATTATGCTGAAGAAATGTGCTATGTGTTGAAAAGCATTTCAACATGGGCAAATGTCTTCTTTATATTATATGTTTCAGTAAGTGATGCACTAGGAAAGGAATAAACAGTATTTTATACAGAACGGAAAAACTTTTTTCACTCAGGCTTTGTGATGCAACCTTCAAGTAATTGTTAACTCCCCTTTGGTCACTTAATGATGCCCTCGAGGCTTATGCATTATTGTACTAATGAGATTTTTAATCTAATACTTTATAATTAGCCCTACCACAGCAAAGTTACACTGTCCTTGCACTCTGCAACCAGGCATTTCTTCTCTAAGGTAAACTAATAGCTTGCAAATGGTTTTCAGACCTATCTTATTTCAAGAACTTAGAAACTATCTAATGACATTTTCTCACTAACCAACAAGGTTTCACCAAGGAAATTGCACAGTTCTCGCTCAGTGCCAACTATGATGCTCCCTCAGTCATTTTGATGTTATAAAGCATGACAGATCTCATGAATTCACTAACCACATAGACTGGCTTTCAACACCAACCTTCCTGCTGACTCAAGATTTTTGAATATCTCTATTTTCTTTTCTAAGGAAGATCATTTCCTGAAACTGGATCAACAGAGTGAAAAACAGGGAAGTCACCCTCCATTTTCCATCCTGCTAGTTATGGCACAATATTTCAAAACTTATTGGTTGTACACTTTTTTATACCCTGGGCATCTGTCCACACTGCTTGCTGCTCATTCCTCACGAGTGTTTTCACACTACTCACTATGGCAGCTGGCACAATTCATTGTTTTGCAATGGGTTCCTTTACTATATTCTCATTTGGATTTATGCAAAATATCTTTATAAAACTTCAGACATGATTCTGGAGAGATTAGAAAACAATGGTTAATGGGATAGACACTGGTGTAGCTGCAAAGATGCCGCTCATGCAGTTCAAATCCCACATCGGTTGCTTAAGCTTGCAATTCAACTCTGATCTTGATAACAGCACTCTGCTAAATTCATTTTCTGATCACCTGACTAAGTCTCTGACACATCTGAGGAATATCTCAACTGAATTAAATAACCGGCTTTACCTTGCCCAGCCTGAGCTGCTGCAGGCTTCTGGGAAAGTAGAATAGAATATAGGCTATCTAACTCTCTATCTATCTATCTATCTATCTATCTATCTATCTAATCTATCCTCTGACTAGGGAAAAAATCTAACAAGGTATTGAAATGGTAAACCCTGGGACTGCAAGCATTTCAGAGTATCAATTTTTAATAAAAGTACCTAATTTGTATCAGACAATTTTCTTACTTTTTCTTTTAAAGAAACATTTATGCATTTATTTGTTTTTATTTGAAAGGCAGATTTTCAGAGAGAGAGATAGACAGAGAGAACTTGCGACTGCTAGTTCACTCCCACAAATGAGTACTACAACAGCCAGAGGTGAGCCCATCTGAAGCTAGGATCCAGGAGTTTCCTGAGTCTATTGAGGAGGTGCAGGGGCTTGGTCCACTGCTTTTTCAGGCCATAAACAGGGAGCTAAATTGGAAATGGAGCAGCCAGGACACCAGCTACTGCCTAAACCATACACTGGTGCTTGAAAGTGAAGGATTGGCCTGTTTACACTATTGTACCATCCATTGAGTCAAAACAATTTTAAAGTGAATATCAAGCAAAATGAATTGGATTGCATTAATAAAACCCAGCTCTCAATCTTAAGTGATTCCTATACTTTGAAAGATGAGACATTTTAATGTAATGATTGTTAAGATGGAGTAGACAGTAAGCTTGGGGACTAATACACTTACATTCCACAGCAAAAAATCCTGGGATTGATTTCTGTCTCCATGATCTTGCTACAGCTTCCTGCTACAGCGGATCCTGAAAGGCTATGTTGATGGTTTAAATGAATCAGTTCATGGATTTCTTCAAGTCTAGTAGGTGACCTGGGTGCTTTACGGGCTCTGATCTGGGCCTGTACTAGTTGCTGTGGCCATTTGGGAAGTTAACAAGTGTATGATCGCTTACTCCCTCTTTCCAGATATTCCTGTCCTCTTTCTCTGCCTTGTAAATAAATCAAATTGGAACAAAATTTTGGTTTTTATTTTGATACATTAAATACATGAAAGTTGATTGATCCTTGCTGATATTCATGGACAATGTAACTGTGTTGCTTGTTTATCAGAGGAAGTTACTTAAAAACTGATAATGCAGATAATCGCTTAGAAAAGACAAGAAGGCAAACACATTAAATTAAAGGCACAAATGAAACATTCTAGAATTGTGATACACATGAATTGAGATAAATTAAATAGAAATGAGTAAGAAAAATATAAAATACTTCTGCTGTTCTCAGCCTTTCAATAACAAGTACTATAAGATATTCAATACAAAATTCCCTTTATGTATTTTTAGGAGAAGTACAGACATTACACTTTTCAATTTTTCTGTCAATATCCACTCTACCTCTATGTGAAAGAAAATGATGCAAGGAGCTGCTAAGTAACATTCTTACATAAAGAAAGTACTGTACTGTTTTTGAATATATATAATATTTGTAACCTGATTTTTATTACATTGTTTAAAAACAAGCTCTCCCTCATCTCCCCATAAAATAAGTGTCTGAGATAAAATAAACGATATTGCATATATGTCAAAAAGTTTAAAAGGGGAGACTAAAATAATTTACATAAAAATGTCTAGCTCTTATGTATTTGTTATTAACATGTAATCTAAGAGCATGGCTGCAATTTGCACGAGTCAGTAGAGCACGACTGGTGTAATAAAATATATTATATGTACCGCTATTAGCAAGATCAAAAGATGTACAATATTAAGTCACAGTAGCCTATTGAATACCACGGTGAATATCTTAAATATGAATTCCTATGGGATTCTGAAATTTGCAACGTGAAGTTTTAGTCAGTGAGCCATTGCACTAGCTTCCCTCCAACCCTCCTGTGTATGTTTTTCACTATGTGTCAAAGTGACAAATCACAAAACATTAATTAAAGTAAAAATCTTGATTTTCTGTATGTGAAGTAATCGATATATACCTAACTTGTCCAGGGTAATTTTGTATTTTTTTTTTAAGTAAAACAGGTTTTTGTAATAACAATGCTGACATTTTATTATTATTGAAAGATAGTAATTGTTTCAAAAACTTGAACTACAGTGCTTACCAGCCCATTACACACATTGCCATTGGCATGAAATTTGCCTTTTTTTCTTGACATAATGTATAGATATGAAGAGCTCTTTTAGGTAATATACTGTTTATTCATATTCCATATAGCTGATTCACTAGAGCTTCCTTGTTTAAGGAAAGTATTCATGGGACTGACTGTCCAAAACTAGACATGCTGTCCAGTTATGATTGCAAATTAGGTAAGAAAACAACATGTAATTTACAGCATGGCCCCTTCCCTAAGCCCAACTAAAGAGAATTTCTTAACAACCTAGTAGCAAAATCATTACCTTGTAACTGAGAAGATCACATATGGACACTGATTCCTATCCCAGTTGCTCCACTTCCCATCCAGCTCCCAGCCTGTGACCTGGGAAAGCAGTCAAGGACGGTCCAAACCTTGGGACGTTGCACCCTCATGAGAGACCTGGAGGAAGCTCCTGGATCCTGACTTTGGATGGGCTCAGCTCAGATCATTGCGGCCACTTGTGAAGTGAAAGGCAGATGGAAGATCTTCCTCTCAGTCTCTCCTTCTCTCTGTATATCTGCCTTTTTTATAAATAAATAAACTAATTATTATTAATTAGTCTTTAAAAAGGGAATTTCAGTGTTAAATTGTTTCTTGGTATCTATTTTAAATTTTATGGACATTGAATATAATTTCAATGATTTTTTGCATTATTTCTTATGAATTTTCATTAAGTATAATAACAACCTCTTTCCTTTGTGTCAGATAAGTTAGAAAACCAAAGACTAGAATCCCCAGATGTTCTTAATCCATGGAAGATAATTGTTCAATTATAAAGGAAAGGTAAAGTAAAAGAAAGTCATTTTTCTGAAATTGCTTCTTACTGATGATTGGAATGTTTTTTTTTAAAAAGGACCTTACTCTAAATGCAAAAAGACAGATAAAGGATATTTTATGATGTCACTTCTATATGGATTTTTAAAAAGGTCAATTTAAAAAAATACAAAAAAAATACAAATCCTTAAGTATTGTATCACAAAATTAAAAATAAAATAAAAGAAAAATATATTAGAATGGAACAGAGAAAGTTGCTTGAAACAAAGGGGTGGAAGGGAGAACAAACTGTGCAATCATGTTGAAAGAACAAAGTGAAAATTTCCATATGCAGTGGAAGGATTATAATTACCACAAGTGTGTTTGTGCACTCAAACAGGAGATGGTTAGGTTTGTTACTTTTATTGAAGTGAAAGACTATGCTGTTGCAATAATATGAGAAAAATATAGTGTGTTGAGGGGCTGCCAAGGGAGGGATGAGAAGTCGAAGGGGGAATTCATATACCTACATAAACATCATGGAAAATGATAAAAATAAAATAATAATAATTGAACATGTTGAATGAGTGGATAATTGCTGCTATTCTCATTGGAGAGGAAGGTGATGGGCAGCTACATGACAAGCTACAAACGTTCTTTTTGCATTGCTGTAATCGTGTTGCTGTACATGTATCTCATATTGTCGTAAACCATAAAACACACAGGAGATGTTTAAAGTTGTAAAGGAAAGTGAAACGTAGGGGAAACATCTATGCTTACGTCTGAGGATGTCTGTTTAGCTCCTCTCTCAGACCCAGATCCAGGTGTCTGAGAGCCCAGACTCTGAGAGGACGCCCGTAATTCATGAAATCATAGGAGCCCTGCCCCTAATTGGAAAAGCTCCTTGAGTTACTGCCTTCTGGCAACGACTGGACAATATCCAGGCCACTGTGGGCATCTGGCAGTGCACAAGGGAAGGGTGCTCTATTCCTCTCTCTCTATCTCTTTCGCACCTTTAAAAATAACAACACTATGTTGAGTTTTCCTACAGGGAAGTCAGATGTTCAGCCACTTGCTTTGAAGGTGTTGCTGGTCGCTATGAGAGCCTTTAACAGACAGAACTCGTGGGTCTGGAGGCAGCCCCTCAGTGGTAGAAAGAGCAGTTTCTTTGTCTGGAACATGATGACCACTGCATATTTTTAAACTAAAATGTAAATGCTCATGTTAAGGTTCAATTTTATATTTACTTACAGGGGTTTATACAAATGTATAAATGATTGCACAGTGTATCACGGTTTAATATACTGTTTTCTACACATGCTTCAACAAGATTATAATGAAATGTATGATTCAAAGCTCCACCTACTTATTTTCTTTTCTATCACATGTTTATAGGACATCAATCCTCAGTCTTAATGAGCTACTTGATTGCAGTTCCCATAAAGACGAGGTTGTGGCGAGATGGTGGTCTGGGCTCTGATCGAAGTCCTAGGGAAGCATGCACGCCTCCAGGTTCATTTCAAGCACTGGAAAAAATCAATTCTTTCTGGGATGTGGACAAGCAGTTCTGAGCTTTTTCTTATTCGGGGATTTTCTTCTGCCTAAAGCTTTGCCACGTCCTGTAATGTCTAGTCATCTACATCTTTGAGCCAATCGACATATTTTAAAAGATTTGTTTTTGGTTTTTTTGGAAAGTCAGAATATGCGGATAGAAGAGGAAAGACAGAGAAGAAGCTGTGTTCACTGACTCACCAAGTGGCTGTAACTGTTGGATCTGAGCTCATCCAAAGCCAGGAGCTAGGAACTTCTTTTGGGTCTCGCACACAGGGGCAGGATCCCAAGGCTTTGGGCTGTCCTAAACTGCTTTCCCAGGGAACAAGCAGGGAGCTGGATGGGAAGCAGGCCCGCTAGAGTATGAACAAATGGCCCATATGGAAGGACTTTCGCCACTAGGCTACGGCCCCTGGCCCACCAATTGCATAATGAATTCTAATTATGTATGTATGTATGTATGTATGTATGTATGTATGCTTTTGAGAGTTTCTGTGATTACATACAAATACTATATTGTCAGTTTATGTAAAGTATGGAGATTAATAGCCTTAAACACATCAATAGTACCCCTCTTGCCTTGTAATTTAATATACTCAGTAGCATCAAGAAGTGGAAAATGTATCTGGCGTTGAAATTCAATCCACCATGGCTCAAGAAGTGACCTGTTATCCTGGTTCTCATTACCACCTTTGTTTATTTAAGTGGCCAAACAATCCACAATGTTAGACATCAATGTGGATCATAGATGTTCTTGTCTTCTTATCATCATAAACATACATTGTAATTTTGCAGAATATATACACCATTATAGTGGACCATAATATGGACAAACAAATATTTGCAGACATCCGGGTTGATGTCTGCCTCTGTTATATTAGAACAATAGATCTGCATTTTTAAGTTTTTTGCACTACTATTATTTACTTACATGTTTCCACCTGCTGAGGCACTAATAACTATGATTATGAGAGTGATGTTGAACATGCCTTTCAGCAATACAAGTGATATTTGAAATTCCTAGCAAAATGTCTGGGATATAACATATAGTATACACAAGTAATAGCATTTTTAATTATCTTCATGACATGGTTTTAAGAATTGTTATCATTACTTGCAAAATTAAACAATTATTTTGGGGCTGAACAATTATTTTAAATTTTCTGCCCAGTGCCTCATTTTCTAGTATATTCATATAATAAGTATTTTACTTCATATAAACTTCTTTATAATTTGAGGTTTTAAATATATCCTAATCTTACTTTACTGTATATCAAAAATACTTTTGATCGTGGGAAACTTTTTTTTTTAAATCCTAGTTGAACATCACATCTAGTTCTGAATTGACCTTTAATTGATCGATAGTTAATTGACTTTTATGCTTCTATGCTGGCAACAACACTGATGACCTTTCGGGAAATAATAAAAGTGTCACGCATATCCTTGATGTCCTTAACAATATATATTTTATTCAAGTAATAGGTTTTGGTGAAAAGGCAAAAACCCTATAAAATTCTATAATTAATGGGAGGATTAATTTATTAGGTATTTTTCAATCTATGAATAACATTCTTTTTATGTTCTTACAGGCAGGCAAGTTACATTTTTATCCCTTTTGAAAACTTAGCAAATGATAACAGTTTGTTGTGCTTCATGACCGGAAATTAATCGTGTAACTTCAATCAATTATTACCTAGTGACTTTCCGTAATATGAGTAATTGTTTATCTGACAACCTATCCAATAATTAAATTGGTAGGAATACTTTAAAAGAATGCTAACTTTTCTCCTATTCTTTATATTCTAAACAAAAATCACTTTAAAAGAAAAGTGTTCATCAAATCCACGCTGCCAAAATAGGTTAGCATGATTTCTCTGGTCGCAGATCATTGAGCCAATAAACTGAAGTCATTATGTTCAGTGAAGTCGGTTAGGTGTCAGATATCCTTGGTAATGGCTCGACTCAGGCCTCAACATGAAGACACAGAGTTTACGGGTAAATCAAGATGCCTCTGGGATTGAACCAAACCTAGTTTGTGTATGAAATCAAGCTGTAGTTCATCACATTTGAGATGAAATAGCGACCTTAAATGGATGTAAACATTGCTGATTTTCCACATATACCTCCGCATTTCCTTGGTCTCAAATCTTCTGGTACATATTATGAAACCCAGTAATTGAACAAAATTTTTAGGGTCTTTTTTTCCTTCCTTCTTTCTTTCTCCCTTTCTTTTATTTCTTTCTTTTCCTTTCTTTTCTTTTTCTTTTTTTTTTTTTGAAATAAGTGAGAATTAACTACCAAAATTAGTTCATTTTTAACCCTAACTTAAGTTGCAGATGCACTTGCTATATCAGGAAGTGAAGGACATGGAAACAGCAGCTGGAGCTGAGCTGAACTGAAGCCAGGATCCACGTGCTTCATCCGGATCTCCTACGCGGTAGAGGGTCCCAAGGCTTTGGTCAGCCTCTACTACATTCTAAGGCCACAGGCAGGGAGCAGGGTGGGAACTGGGACAACAAGGATATGGACAAGTGCCCATATGGTATCCTGGAGCTTGCAAGGAGAGGAATTCAGCTGCTAGGCTACTGCATTGGGCTAAGATCTTTATTATTAGAAATAACTATTAGCACAGGGAACAAATACCGGAGGTTGCAGGGGAGGATTTAGCCAGAACTCTATTCTGCCAGGCCCAGAAATGTTCTTAAAATTACATATGAACTATTGTTCTTTGTAATGTGATTTATCCCATGTTAATTTGCTCATACCGAAGGTCTCCATCTTGGGACGTTATTTTGATATTGAAGACTGTTATTCAATAGTTCTTGCTTATGTTTCTATATTGTGTTAAAGAAATTCTTTAGACTTCTGACACTGTTATACATGTCTTGATTTTTTAAAAGGAGAAATATAAATCAGTATACCATTTTTACCCAAGTTTCAACTTAAATGCCAAAATAAAATTTCTTTTAAATTGTACTGAATGATTTCTGTAACTATATTTTTAATTGACAAATACTTCACATACTTAAGGTGTACAAAACCTTTTCCTTAAAAAAAAAATAATTTTAGTTACTTGAAAGGCAGAGATACAGAGAGGGAGAGGAAGGGACAAAGGGATAAACAGATGTTTCAACTGCTGCATTTGCTTGTTCTATCACCAAATGTCTGCAATGGCCAGAACCGGTCCCCACCAAAGGAATGAACCTGGAACTGCATCTGGATTCCCCATGTGGGTGCTAAAACCCAAGAATTTTGAATATCTTCAGCTGCTTCCCCAAGTTATCAGGGGCCTGGAGAGGAGGCAGAACATCTGCACACATATGGGGTGCTGCAGTCACAGGCAGTGCAAAAGTCCACTGCTACACAAAGTCAGACCCTGGTTAGATGCTTTTTAAATATTTACTCATTTTTATTGCAAAATCAGATATACAGAGAGGAGGAGAAACAGAGAGGAAGATCTTCCGTCCGATGATTCACTCCCCAAGTGACCACAATGGCCGGTGCTTCGCCAAACCAAAGCCAGGAGCCCAAATGCTCTCCTGGGTCTCCCATGCGGTTGTAGGGTCCCAAGGTTTGGGCCATCCTCGACCACTTTTCCCAGGCCACAAGCAGGAAGATGGATGAGAAGCTGGGCTACTGGGGTTAGAACTGATGCCAACATGGGATCCTGGTGCATTCCAGGTGAGGATTTTAGCCGCTAGGTCACGGTGCCGGGCCCTAGACATTTTACTACGTTTGCATTGTGGGATGGTTATTTAAGACATAATTTCATGTATACCATGTTTTTGTTGCTGAGACCCAGAAAAGCTGCCCCCCCCCCTTCAGATCAGCTCAGCTCCAGTTTTTGCGGCCACCTTGGGAGTGAACCAGTGAAGGAAGAATGTTTCTCTGTCTCTTTTTCTCACCATAAATCTAATCTACCTTTCCAAAATAAATAAATAAATACTGAAAAACAAATGGGAAGAATTGGCACTGTGCATAAATACTTAATGCTGTGTAAAATCAAGGTTCTCGTTCCTTGTTGGAAATGAGTAAGGAAGGGAGTCATTCGCAATGATATTTGGAAAGATACATGTTCTCTTCCTATTCCCCAGAATTTCTAGTGGAGAATTACATATATTTTGTAAGTTATATTATTATTCTGATCACTTTACTATAATGAATAGAATTTATTAATTTATTTTAGAAGCAACAAAATTGACAATTTTATCAGTGATGATTATCCTTTGTTAAGACACAACATGCAGGATCAAATTATGTCACTTCATTATAAGTGTTCCCTGAGACGTATCAAATGTTTTTTTGTTGCTGATATTGTTGCTTACACTGTTTACTCCTTGTGCAAAAATCCATCCAGAGGTTGAAGGGGATACTAAATATTCATTGAAGCGTTATTCAAGAAGCTTTGGTAACAAGGAACAACACACTTCATTTTTTAAAACCCTAGGCTTTGGAACACAGAAAACCTGATACGCAATCTTAACTCATCTAATTAATAGCCATGCAACCTTAGAGAAATTACTTAAGCTCCCTGAGATGTAATATTTCCCATTCAGTAAACAGAACAGATTCACCAGATCTTAAAGAGAGATCTAGGGTCTCAGCCGCCACTAGATCCCAAGTTTACAATGATAAGCAAAAACAAAGTAAAAGCAAGATAAAGCACAATTTAAATAAAGTGAAAGCAAAACCTCACTCAATATAAGTGAATTCCTTTCCAAATAAAAGAATTACATCAATATGATCAGTATAAATTAAACCTTATTTTATCTTCAATGGGAGGTAAGGAAGTTGGGAGCCTGCTTAATTAGATTACCAGAGAATTATATAGGTACATCAGAGGGACACTGGATAGCCTGAAAGATTCATAATTTTAAATTTGATCCTTAATATTTTATGGTCATTATAAGAATATGTGTGTGTGTGTGTGTGTGTGTGTGTGTATACAGCCATGTGTGAGCATGTATTTTTTTTTATTTATTTATTTTTATTGCAAAGTCAGATATACAGAGAGGAGGAGAAACAAAGATAAAGATCTTCTGTACGAGATCCACTCCCAATGCAGCTGCAATGGCTAGAGCCGAGCCAATCCGAAGGCAGGAGCCAGGAGTTTCTTCCAGGTCTCCCACGCAGGTGCAGGGTCCCAAAGCTTTGGGCTGTCCTTGACTGCTTTTCCAGGCCACAAGCAGGGAGCTGGATGGGAAGCAGGGTTGCCGGGATTAGAACTGGCTCCCATATGGGATCTTGGCACATTCAAGGTGAGGACCTTCACCGCTACAGTATTGCACGGGGCCCGAGCATGAATTTTGTTCCCTGCTGTATCAGGACATTAAGACCCTCTTGTGAAGCTCAAGGATCTGCATATATGAACTTGAATTTCCAAGGAATCTAGAAAAGACAGTGAATGAGAGGGATGTTTCATTGCAAAATACTATGAAAGAAAGAAAGGAGCACTGTTAATCAGAAACGCTCACAATTTCACATGTTCTTTGTAATCAGCAAACAAAGTGGGTAAGATTGGTGGCTCTACCTGACGCGTGAAGAGATTTACAGATATGTGATACCATTATGCCCATATGTCTTTGTGTATGCTTGTGTGTGTGAAAGAGAGAGATTTAGTTAACATTTACAGATAAGAACAATTTGCACGATACAATGAATTGTAAGATTAATGTGAAAAACATTATCAGTACCATGGGGCAAGTTACATTAGCTAGATAAAAGCAAGCCGCAAAAATATCTCATTTGCTCCCTTCTGCAAATAAGCGCATTATGTAAAGTGCTCAAACCCAGAAAAGCTGACATGATCAAAGTATCTTGCTGTAGATAATAAAATGATATTCAATCTATTCATTATCCCACGGCGTGTATCTTAGTAGGCTTAGTCAGCTCGAGGAGTTCCATTTTAATCAGTTCCTGGGCCTGAATTTGATTGTATGAAGTACTTGCACTTTCTTACCGTATAGAGATTCTCAAGTAAAGATATCAACATTGTTCTGTTGATTGAAAAGAAAACCTTAAAGTGTTCAGATGAACAATTTCCTAGATAATGATCACCATAGTAAGATAAATGCTAATTTACATGCTAATGTTGGCAACTAATTGATATCCAAACAACTTCCTATAGTTGTTTTGTTAAATACGGACTAAATGTTCAAATTCCTCGCAAGTTGAATGTATTAATTAGGGTAATAAAACCCATTTAGTGTTATCCTTGGTGAGATAATTCTATGGCAACTAAATTAACTCTCTCTTATTCATTTAAGTTGGTTACAATATCATGTTTTTAGGTTACAATAAATGTGCAATCTAATTTAAATACTGAAAAAGTGCTAAGGTTTATGTTGTTCAAGGCTATGTAAGAACAGCATCATATAAACCTTCCTCAGACGGAGAGAGTCACCTCTTTATTTTGATGGGGTCTGTTCAATTCTCATGTGTTTCAATTAGAATTATTAATATGTGTTCACATAACATATTAAATAAATTTAATACTTTCTGGTCTTTGACACTATTTGACTGCTTATAACAGTATTTTTTTTTCCTTATATCTTATGTGCTTAGAAAATCATCATGTGGACCTGGCAGCATGGCCTCACGGCTAAAGTCCTCGCCTTGAACGCACCCTGGATCCCATATGGGTTCCGGTTCTAATCCCGGCAGCTCCACTTCCCATCCAGCTCCCTGCTTGTGGCCTGGGAAATCAGTCGAGGACGGCCCAAAGCTTTGGGACTCTGCACCTGTGTGGGAGACCTGGAAGAAGTTCCTGGATCCTGGCTTTGGATCAGCTCAGCACCAGCGGTTGCAGTGATCTTCCTCTCTGTCTCTCCTCTCTGTATATCTGCCTTTCCAATAAAAATAAATAAATCTTAAAACCAAACAAAAAAGAAAAATCATCATGTGGGAAATAGATATGTTTAAACTATTCTGAAAATCTTTTCAGTTTTACTCTAAAATTTCTCAGTCTAGAACTACACAAAAGAAAAACTTGCTATCTATGCATTTACAAATGCATTAAAATATATAATAAATTAAAATATTTAATAAAATTAGGGGAAACAAAGTAATTTTATAAAAGATTTTTTTCATTTTTAACAGGCATAGACTAGTATGTACATATATACATATATAGACTACCACATGACATGTTGACATGTATGTACACACACACATTTAAAAATAAATGCACAGATGCATATATACATGTCCAATCATGATGAATATATTAACTTCCTCAAAATTTTAATGTTTTTTCAAAAATTCAATTTTTTTTATTTTTGAGAGAAATGTAATGCAAAGTATATTGACAATATCCATTGTCACAGTCGTGTGCACAATAATAAAACCTCAGACTCATTACTAACTTTGCTCATCCTTTGCCCACCCTCATCTCCCCCCTTCTTTGCCTTGATGTTGATAACCAACATTGTGTGTTTAATTTTTTTAAGATCGTCTTTTCTTCAGACACTGGTAATTTACTTCCTACGCTTGGCTGTTTTGCTTTTGACATATTGATGTCAGCTACATCACTGATGCTCTACAGAATATTCCATCTTGTTTTTATAGCTAAAGAGAAGGATGCTTACAATTGGGTGAAAAAATAAAAAGCTATAAAGAGTAGTGTGTATAGAATGATATGTGATTGTTACTATAAAGTTCACATTTATGCAAGTGTGTAAATAGGTGCGAATGTGATACTACAAATGACATAAAGTTGGGTTTATTTATAAGCCTTAAGAAACCTCTTAATCACTAAAAAGTCTATAATAAAAGTGTCTCAATAATTTATTCGCTAATATGGAACAAATGTACCATATAATGCATGTAAATTGGTAGGAGCTCTGGTATGGAGCATGTAGAAATTCCGTATACTATCCTCAAAATTATTCTGTAAATCTAAAATTTTCCTCAAGTAAAATATTTTCAATGAAAATAAACAGACAAAAAGCTGAAGCAGAGTAGCGGAGCTGAAACCAGGCACTCCAATATGGAAGGCGGGCACTCCAGCAGGCACTTGACCAACAGCGCTCTTAGCCTGCGCCGACGTCTTAATGTTAGACTTCTAGCTTCCGTATGGAAAACAGAGTGTCAATTCTATTTTGTGTTTTCTAGACATGAATTCTTGGCAAAGTGGAGCTTTCTGGAAAGTTCACGAAATGGCTAAGCTACTTGTAGGAGTACATTTACATCATAAACAAAGCATTATAACTATTAGTGTATGTGAAATTCCGCATGACCAAATACAGATGTTATAGGGGCCAGAGTGAAACATATTAAAATCCATGAATATTGAATATTAAAATCCATTGATATAGATTAGTATATAGATAGTATTTGTTTTTCATGAATTACCACATTGCATATTTGTTTAATTATTTTGTGTTAATTGGAGGAAATCTAATTACACATTAATGGGAAACCTTGTTTTATTGAATTATTCTCAGTCTATATGGAGATTATGTTAAGGGCAACACTTCTCATGTGATACAGCTATGGGCCCACCAGAGTTTGAATACTATATAGTGTACACACATGCACGCAACGTCCACTCTAGGAAGAAGTATAATCGTTATCGACAGTTGAGCTTTTATTTAAACCTATGTTTCCATGTCTGATTCTGTTTTTTATTTATAGTGAGCATTCTTCTTTGTTTTTTGCTCTCTCATTCACCTTGTTAGAGCTAGAAATAGCAGAAATATTGGAGATAGGAGCATGGGGGGGGAAGAAAGCGAGGTGGCTAAATTCTTATGCCCACAAAACTGTGTTATGGAAGATTATAATAACAATAAAATAAAATTTAAACAAAAATTGTTTTAAAAAAAAAATTTCTTGCAAAATGACACAGGCACTATTAGGTTTTGGCCAGTAGGGGTCACTAAGATACCAACTATTATACAGAATTCAATCACTAGCTAGGACTTGTTAAAAATAACATATATATATATATATATAATCACCAATTGTCCATATCAGAACATGAGTGACTTATGAATAAATTCAATCTTTCTTGCATTTTACAATTTAATCTTCATGCTATAACTCTAGTTGTAGGAAGCGTGTATTTATTCTTAGCATAAAAGATGGTAAATATGTATTAGTATGTACAGTGTAATAAAATACATGCGTGTGTGGAAACCTCTTTTCTAAGTATATTTGTAGATTTAGCTCAATTGTGCTTTTCTCTTTAGTGCAAAACAGGTCATTCATCAAATGCAACACTTTAAGTATGAAAATTACTAATTCTGTGAAATCCTGCGTAGTGGCTACCCATTGAAGGCAACTGCAGATCTATCTGTGTCACTTAAAGCTGCAGGAGATTACCAGATGTTCTAGAAAAACTCATTTCTTATAATTTGAAAAGAATGCAAACTAATTCTCTGATAAAATTAGTTGTTAACTAGCGTGATGACATTGTGCCCAAAAGTAGGTCGCCTGCCTGAATACATAATCAAATAAATATTTTATATGACAGATACCATACCTTGAGGATGGAGGTTTCTTTTCTAGTAGAGAAACGAAGAGTAGATGCATTAATATATCTAAGAAAAAATATTAAAAAAATGTATGTTATCATCCAAATGCTCAAAATATAATTTTTCTCCCCCTCCAAAGTTAAAATTTCAAAGTTGAATTACTTTTCTTAAATATCCTCTCCAAATCAAATACATACATTTGGAAAGCAGAAAGGGAGGGAGGGAATGAGAAAGAGAGAGAGAAAGAGAATGAGAAAGAGAGGAGGAAAGATCTTTCATCTTCTGTTTCACTCCCTCAAAGACTGTAACATCCAGGGCTGTTCCAGGCCAAAGCTAGGAGCCAGGAGTCTCTCGGTGTCCAGGTGCGTGGTAGGGGTCCAAGCACTTAGGCCATCGTTAGCTTTGCCTGCAGGCATTAGAAGAGAGCTAAATTGGAAAACATAGAGTGAGCACTAGAATGGGCACCTATGTGGGCTGCAGGTGCTTAGGCAGCGGCTACCACAATGTTGGGACTCTGAGATCTTAAATTCTTTCTGATTACAATAATGCAACATTTTGATTTCTGAAAATCTGCCCAGTCAATTATTCCATTGTGATAGAACTGATGTTATATATCTTGGCTATGTAATTGCTCAAAAGTGACATGAAAGAACACAATAAAATTTGACTCATCAAACAAGTTTTTCATAACTTCTATTTCAAACATTCAGTGGTATTTATGTGTAGGTTTCCAAACCTTATCACTGAATACATACTATACTTTTTTTAAAGCATGAGGCAGCAAGTCCAAAAGATAGCAATTACTTGAATATAAGAAAGTTGCTTTCTATCAACAAAATAATTGAAAATGTAAGCTAAATGAGCAAAGCACAATTTTGTTTGAATGTGTTCCATAAATACTAAGTTTGCTTAATATGTTCTATTATGCTCATAAGAAAAAAATATCATATCAATAGTTTTATGAGATATTTTAGACAAAAATAAGAGAGTAACAAAATATTTCACAGTAATGAATAATTTTCTCTCCTTGAACCACTGCTAGGCAAAACTTTAGACAAGGTAATTTTGCCATGCTGGTTTAGCTATCTATTTTATAAATGAATTTTGCTGGTATTTTGCATTAGCAATAGCTTGAGATAATAATCCACAAAATGTCAAATTATAAGTGAGAGGTTGCCATTTTTAAAATATTGGATCTTTGCTAGGTTTTCTAGGGTTAAAGATTTCCTTCACTTTATTGTAGCGAATCATCATTGGCAGTAAAATTGTTCTAGTTTTAATTTACTTATTATTAAGACTTTTTCATTAAATTTATTCTGTAAAATGAGATTAATTTACTTGTAACAGAGTAAAATGTAGTGATATATGACAATGTTTTGGCGATATTATTTAATGTGTATTTCTTCTCTACAGATAAAGGTAGTTTTAAATTCCAATATGATTTATGTCATAGAATACCATTTTAGAGATAAATTTCCTCATTTATCTATTCCAAAGCTCCGTGAATCAACTTTGACAAAGCAAGGGGACTAAGAACCGGATCAGAAATGCCCTGAACTATGCAGAAAGAGAATTCTCAGAGAGGCCTTTG
Source organism: Ochotona curzoniae (assembly GCF_017591425.1). Lineage (NCBI taxonomy): Eukaryota > Metazoa > Chordata > Mammalia > Lagomorpha > Ochotonidae > Ochotona > Ochotona curzoniae. The sequence goes on along the minus strand of NW_024466502.1, from coordinate 31,771,212 downwards.
CCATTTTCCGTGCTTGCCTTCATATCCCTAGCCAGGTGTGTGCCCTTGGGTAAGCCAGTAGCCATGACTGTCTAGATGGATGCCTGTATCGGCATGCATGCTCATTCCCATGCTGCCTCTTCTATATCTGCTTCTTACATAAATCCACGTATCTTTATTAAATCTTTCATTGTCTTCATCTGCAGAAACCTCAAACCATGAGAGACTACAGCATGACAACATCCTTGGGGGAAACTTTAAGTGTTCCGCAATTTGTTTTGTTACCAGGCCAATACCAAGCATCTGTAGAAATAAAAACAATCTCCACTAACGACAATCAGAACTGGCTGATATTTAGTTATGCATGGGAGTGATGTGCACAAAAATCAAACAAAAATAGGATGTACCAAATCTGCATTCATGTTTTGATTATTATCCTGTTCTGAAAAGAACCAATAAAGCATCTGAATGTTAAAATTAGACTTTTAGAAAATATTTCATTTTTTCCTTTGTTTTATTTTTTCCGAATCCTTGCTTTTTACTGGCATTTCCACTCATTCACTACAAATTTTGGAATGCTGAATGATTGCTCAATATAAAATGCAAAATTTAAAGAATTACACAGTTTTCAAACAGATGTAGAAATATATATCATGTGCAAAAGAATGGGGATTATATTGAACTTCCCTCACTTTTCTCATTCATATGTGCTGGTGTGCATGTGTGTGTTCATATTTCCTTAGTGTGGGCTAAAATCATACTCTGAATCTATTAAATAGACCAAAGCGACCCCACATAGACTTACAAACTAACTACAGCAGCACCACCATAACCCTGAAAGTTTTCTGCATACACCGTGTAGCTATTTCGGAGTAAACTCGGTTGATTCATAGGACACCAACTTACGAGACTATTTTTTTGTGTGTGTTAAAATTGACTGTACCCCTTTTGTGAAGTTCTCTATTCTCACTGTTTGTTGTTGTGGTTGTTGTTTTACTAGATTTATGGCAGCAAATTCTCAGCTTTTGGTGTGAGCTCATTTTATTTTGTCTTAAACTAAAATGCCTGTGTTTCTCCTTATTCAATATTGTATAATTATCTAATTATCATTGTTATTGTCTCACCATCTAGTTATCTTTGCTTCCTATTTCAAATATTCACTCTGGGAAATGGCACTGTTTTATTTTCATCACATACACTTTCTCAAAAATAATTGAATTATTCTATGTCTCTTTCTCTCATTCTCGCTCCTCTTTCTCTTTTTCCTTCTGCACCTCTTATATCCCTCTGCTTACATTCTCTGCATATGTCCTTTTTCACTATGATTTACTATATGACTATATGAAAAGCACAAATAAAAATATTAATAAACCTACATCCAGACCATCTGTGTCACTGTTCTGAATTGAAACTCTCATTTTCTCATTTTTGACGTATGAATAACAGAAATCCACGCATATCAGTTGGCTTCCTTGTTGTTTTTTCATTATCAGCGTCTTGCAACAGTGGAAAAAAAACAAACAATTCCCAGTAAAACTGACTTCCTGATATCCCATATCATCCTTTTATCTTTTCCACATCTTAGCCTTTTTAATTATACATTCTTTTGGAATAGTTTCTAAATAGCTTCTCAAAGTCCATTATACTGTGCTGCAGTCTTGAGGGTCCAACATTCCAATGTGATCAGAGTGTGAGTACAACAGAGCCTAGCAACACTTAAATACGTCAATGCTGAGCCCGTTGGCTGACTAGACCTGCATTCATACCAGCCCCAGTGAAGACGAGGTCCTTCTAATGCAATACAAGTCTTGTGGTGCATACTTTGAAAACATTTTTAAGAGAGAATGCAATTCAGGTTTTAAAATGCATGTACTTTTATTAGTTATGGTTCCACATGTTAGTAAAAAAAATGGTAAATAGTCTATGGCTTCTGCTATAATATATAATGCATTCTAACAGGAGATAAAGGGAATAGTAGGGACTACATGCTGTAAGGGAAGCTATAAAGTATTCTGTAAGAGGACGAAGGAGAACTGCTAGTCTAAGAGGCGAGATTTCAAGCATGGTCTTTCTTGATGATAGATTCGGAGGTTAGTGTTGAAAGGGGAAATCTTCTGTCAAGGTTTGAAAGAAAATGCCCATGCCATGGACCTGAGACAGTTCGGAGTGATCAAGGACAGGGACCCCATGTCTCACAACAGCTAATTTACGTATATTACATAATTTTCAGTGTCTCCTGTATTTTACTCCTCAAATGTCATAATTTTGCATTCCTATTTCAATTTTTTTTTTTACTGGCTTCTCTTATTAAAGACACAATGCTTCCAATCATGAGTGTGCAAAAAGCCATGTCTTCCACATGAATACATTTTTTAATTTTGATTCATTCCATGCATCTTTCTTTTCCAAAGATTGTCCTCTATCACAACACAGTCCAGTACAAAGTCCAATAGAAAGATAATATCTTCTAGATTCACACTGTCCATTATGGTAATAATTAGCTTCTATTTGAACTCTTTAAGCATGTATAGTTAGTGCAGTTCTTCTAACTAAAAACCTGAGCTTTTCAGTTGCCTCACATACATGTAAATGGCTACATCAGATTAGACACCATCGTGTGTAACAGTGCAGATCTAGAATTATTTAGACATAGATTATTTAGTAAAGGTTTATGAATGGCGAACGGATTAGAGATGCTTGCTAATGACTTGCTTTTTTACATTACAAATATCTTCTCGCGCATGCTATGTTTGTTTGGCATGTTTCAAAATGTGGAAATGCTTGTAATTATAGGAGAAGTTAACCCCTACTCCATACAATTTCAAATAGCATACACATTTATTCTTGGGATGTAAGAACTACTGACAGTTCACTGAACTCACTATACTGTTTCACACCTGAAAGACTTTGCTAACTCACATCCTCAAGGAATGCCTTTCTACCCTTGGCTGCCTGGTAAACGCATTTATCTATCAACACACAGCTCAACTGTCATTTCTTAAACATGTTGGCAGGAAATTCTAGAAATATTTAAATGCATGTTTCCCTACGATTTTCTAACTGCCGTGTGGCTTAAAGCAGATAATTACACTGACATCCTGATTAATTCATTAATTCCCTTTTTTTTTTTTTTTTTTTTTTAGTTTTACCAGCAGCTGTGCCTTGCTTTCCTTACACACTTAAAAGAGAGGGAGACCATGTGTAGAGAAACACACCACCAATGTCTGCAGTCAAGATTGGAAGCCAAGTCAAAGCATGGAGCCTGGAATGCAATGCCAGTTTCTCGCCTGGGTAACAGAGCCTCGTCTGCATGAGCCCTGGCCTGCGGCCTCTCAGGATGGGCATTGACAGGAAACTGATCAAGAGGAAGGCTGGCACTAGAACTGAGCCACTCTGCTGAGGATTTTGAAATCCAAAGAAGCATCTTAAACTGCTAGAACAAAAAGTCTGCTCCAATTACATTTCTGCTGTTGGATTTCCTATGCTGCTCCCAGGTAGATTTTTCTTGATATCAGTGTTTTTAAGGAATTTTATGACCATGTTAGATGTTAAAAATGATGATCACACAGTGCTGGCACAAAATGTAGCAGATATGCTTCAATGACTGACAAAATAGAAATGTAAGCAATGTCAAACTTCCCTTAAACGGCAGGCCTGTGCGGTGGCGTACTGATTAAACTGTATCCTGCGATGCTGTCATCCATGCAGGTGGCAGTTAAAGTCCCAGTTGCTCCATTTCTTACCCATCTCCCTGATAATATACCTGGCAAAGCAATAAGTTTGCTTGGATTCCTGCATCTATACAGCGCACTCAAAAGAAGCTGCTGCCCCATAGCTCCTGTTCAGCCCAGCCCTGACTACTGTTACCCTTTGGGAAATGAACCAGAAGTAGTAAGACCAAGCTCTCTCTCTTCCCTGTGTCTCCCTTTCTCTCTGCAAATGTATTCCGAACAAAATGTCTCCTGTTAGATTTGTATGTTATATTTAAATGCAGTAACTTTACTTTTTATGTGAATTTCAGTAATTAAAAACATTTCAGAAAATTTAAGACAACACTGATATCTTCCATTTAAAACAAAGTTCTCGTGGCATAACACGTTCTGCATTAAAAGAGTTAAGGTATTTCACCCAATGCAATAACACATGTGTCTTTGTTTTGTTTTAATTTTTATAAACATAGGTTGTCCTCATTTCTCATTTAAGAAAAGCTTATATTAGAAGAGGCCAATCTGTTACATGAATTCATCTCTTTCCTTTTGCAGCAGGAACCTTTACTATTTTATCTTCATCTTTTAAAGCTGACACTTTGTATTCAATTTTGATCAGTTTTGTCATCCCCATTCTTTTTGCTACACAGGAGCAGGAATATCTTTCTAAGCTTTATCGATTTCTGCCCTTATTTAAATATTGTAAAAATTGATATCGATTGTCCGAGACTGATTCTGACGAACTCTCCACCCCCACGGCAGTCCTCATTGCCAGTGTCTGCTCGCTCTTGGTGCAAGGGTGACTTTGACTGGGTGAGAGCTAAATCAAACCCAGGTCGTGCTTACTCCGTCCTTGGAATAGTCTTCTTTGGCAGCAGCTCTTCATTCTTTTTTTTTTTTTTGTCTGCTCTTCCTGCAGTTTTTTACAACTTGTTTCAGACATACAACTATAGGACTGAGTCCAGCTTTGTATCCATGGCAGCAATTTCTGCCCTAGTTTTATCTGACTTTTCATTTAATTCTTCTGAAAGGGCATTCATCTCTTTGTGGAAGAAGTTAATGAGGCACTGGTACCAGAGCCCTGGTTCCTATGTGCCAAAAACAGCATCTTGCAGAACTGCAAGACATATGACCTTGAAGAGTAAGTCCCTCTGAGAAAATTTTGCATTTCAAATATCTACAAGCATTGTCCTATTGTAATATAAGGTTTTGAGAGAATCAGAAATCAGAGTGGATGAGACTTTCATTGACTCTTTTTTTTTTTGTTATTAGAAGAAATAAAAAACTCACTATGCCATCACTACTGACATTTGTTGAGCATTATCCAGTTTTTGAGAAATATATGAGTGCAACTTCCATGGACTATATTGTGTTGATGATAATTTGATATTTATTGTTTGGAAAAAATGTTATAAATTCTAGTGGCATTTCATAACTCTCAATGTACTTAATTCCTGCTACTGACTAATAAAAACCATTTTAAAAGCTCAGGTTTTTTTTTTAGAAAACTGTACAAAACAAAAATTCATATAATAATAATATCAAACTGTTACCCAAAAGGTGTATAAACAGCAGGAATATAAAAAGTGAGAGTGGTATATTGAGTTATTTTACCATTGCTCAGTACCTGCTGACTAAGTGGTTGGCTCAGTTTGGTATGTTTGAGGTGAGTGCAAAGGGGGGATATTAATAAAATTATTAACCTGTTCTCTAAACGATTTCCAGCATGAAAACTGTAATCGGTACATATATAATTTTGTTGAGAAAGAATGTGATATGACATTAGTTATGCTTAAAGTTGGGCATCTCTAAAATTAAGTGGACACTGTAGCATAACTTTATAAATGTGTTTCCGGTGAGTTTTGAAATATTATCTTAGTTTTCAGCTGAAAACATCTCTCTTCCTTTTTTTTTTTTTTAATTCAGTGGTAGATAGTACATCATGTCTCGCTTGTCCTCTTCTCAGCTTTGTTCAGGTTTTTCCAAGGAAGCACTATTTCAAACCACCAGCCCCAGTAAAACTGAGCATGTCTGTCCATCAAGAACATGATTGGTAACTCCTGAACACAACTCAAGTTTGTGTTGGTTCTAGACTTTCTTAGTTTCTGATTTCCTGCAATATTAAACAATTTTTGTTTGTAAAAATATTTTTCTTTATTTTTTACATAATTAAAGCTATTTGTTTTTTTTTTTATCAAAGCAATGCCATTTTACAGCAGGTGTTTATGCATTTTTTTCAATATATTTGGCCTCTAATTTTCTTTGTATAGCAAAGAATAAAAACTAGGCTAGAGAAATAAAGAGGAGAAGGTTCAGTACAGGCCAAACTTTCACCAGCAAGTGCTGGTATACTGTACGGGTTCTGTTTTCAGAGCTGGCTACTCCAGCTATGCTGCAGCTCCCTGCTTATGGCCAGGGAAAGCAGTAAATGGTGGCCCAGAGCCTTGGGACCCTGAACCCCTGGAGAGACCCTGAGCAGGCTCCTCTCTCCTGGTGTTGAATCTGCTCAGCGCTGGGCCTTTCTTCATCTTGTATCTACATTTTCACTACATGTGCCACCTTATTTTTTGAAGAAAATGCTGTAAAGACTAAATCTTCTCATGAGTTGACAATGAATGCTTGTAACTATTCTTGCCTTGCATTGTATTATATTTTTCTAATACCTATTTAATAATATTGATTTGTGTGTAATTATAGACAAATCATGAAGCAGTCCTAAAGGAAATTTGGTAATTAATATACTTACAATGAATGAATTGAAACATTTTAAGCGTCTAACAAAATGCAAGGAAAAGTAATTAGAAACGCATAGGAAAATAACGTATCTGAACAACTACAGAAAAGCTTTCACTGATACCCAGCTCATTGAGAATTACAAGAAACAATCTTTGATTTTACTATTTTTAAAAACATTTCAACTGTTATTTCTATAGCTATTTTTGTTTAATGAAAATAATTGTCTCAGCAGATTAGGTATAATATATATGATATTGAAGTTTTTATTCCCTTACTAGCTTTTATATATATGTATATAAATAGCATAATTTTTGTGTTTTCACCCTTCTCATTTTGCTCTCTAAATATTTCATAATAGGATCTATTTTATGATTGTTTGTATCTTGGGTGTTCTCTATATGTTTTCCAGATTGTCGCTTTGCTCTTTACAATGAACAACAAACAGAGTCCCAGCTGTGGTTTAATCTTGCCTTATGATTTAAGTTCATAGCTCTAGTTGTATATCAAACTCTTGAATATTTTATCACTTTATGATAAAATTTACCCTGTGTCCACAGTTCTTCAGTTTCAGGGATTCAGTCATTTCTTTACATCAGAACACATAGCATCTTTCCTTGGCAAAGTATGTGCATGCATCTTAAATAATGATGTGCATAATTGCATAATTTCATTATATACATACAGGATGCTGTTCAGCGAAAACACATGAGTGTAAATCTCTCCATTGCAAAAGATGAAGGTAGTTAAAATTCTGATTTAAAATTGTTGCTGCCTTTTTACTGATGCATGTGCTAAACCCTTTTGTCCATTCTTTTAATCTTTTTAGGTCTTATTGAATCCTAAATCTTCAAGCATAGCGTTTGCTATTTCTCTAAATTTTGAATCATCTGCTTCTCAGCAATCTCTCCAGATTGTTAATAAATATGTTAAATAGCTAAGGGTCTGAAACTAATCCTAGTGGGGCTTTCGAGGTACCATTTTTTTAAAGCCCAATATGTTCCTCTAATAACACCTATGCATTTTTAATATGGATCTCCTTTTGATATCTGTGGTATAATATTTTACCATTATAATTTTCAGTAAAATATGTTTGATAATGAGCTTCACACATCTTATGGTTTGAAGCTGTTACAAATATGAAATTAAAAGTATATTATCCTTTGTATCTATTCTAGGCATATTACAGACACACACACACAGAACTTATAAAAAATCAACACATTGTACCACTACAGAAACATTCAGGAGAAGAACTTCAGATATATGAAGGCGATTATATAATTTCCAGAATCTTCTTTTGGGTATTCTATAAGCACAACAAAGATTCTGATTATTGAAATTGATTCTTTTTAATTTTAGCATGTTAAAATCATATCAAAGCTGAATTCTTTTTTTAAAGTCCACGGGGATTGGTACAATGGTGCCATAAAAAAAAATACATTCAGTAGAAGCAGGTCCCTTAAAACTAACTTTGCATGTGGTAGAAGTAGTTGGCCATGTTTGAAGTCTTGATTGTCAGAAGTGATTGCACACAGTTAGAAACCTGAGACTAACCACGACTCAGGTCAACAGTAGCTGAAAAGAACTGTTGGCACAAGCAATAGGTGAAAGCAGCTGTTAGATCTACCACCTTTCCTGCTTTTTATCGGTTGTTTCAAGTGAGTACATTTCATAAACATATACTTTGTTTACTACATGTTTGCCTTTCCTATAGTTTAATAACATTCAGATATGTAGTTGCAAGCATATTTTGTGTTCTAGAAGGGGAGATACAAATAAATAATATGAAAGGACATACATTTGAGACATTTGTGTTAGATTTGAGAGGTTATTATTTTTATGCTTACACTACATTTCTAGGATAACACAGGCTTCAACTTGAAAAACTAATCACAATAAAGGTTAAATGTGTAAAGAGTTACGTGTTTTCTTCATGTTGTGACATTTTACTGCAATTGTCTGCATTCCAACAGAAGCATGCAAATTAGTTCAATCATCATCCAAATCAAAACTGAATATTCTAATAATTTGTATTAAAATACACAATTCAAGCACAGACATGCATACTGAGAATGATTCCCCAAAGCAAAAACCAACAGCAATTTTACACCACTAAAGGAAAAACAGAAGAAAAGGGCAGAACACATAAAGTCTGATAAAGCAAATTATAAAATTAAAATAGTTTGGTGAAACTCCAATTGTATATTAGAATCTCAAACACAAACTGTGTTTTCTACAAAATGATAGAAAAGCAACAACTGAAAACAATCAGAAATAAAACTGCTAAATAAAAAATTTAATGTTGGGGTAAGACAGCGTGTATGTATTTTGGACTATTCTTGATGAAAAAGAGTATTAACTCTAGTGAATACATTAATCATACCACTAACACTCTATAGCTTACTAGGAGACAGTTATTGCTTTAGCTCTGAATACATACCTTTCCAGCACATTGCTTTCTTCCCCCCACACTGTATGGAAAACGGAATAGCATCAACCTATCCTCGACATAAGGGCATTATTTGCAGGAACCAGCATGGAAACTCACATCCAAAATTACTACTAATTGAAGTCTTTACATAAAACAACAGCAATTATACATATTTTAAAAATTGTCTAAGAATACTTTCAATAATGTATAAAACCCAATAGAATATAGAAACGATGCAAGTATTAGATATATTTTTACAAAATGATGACAGGAGTAATATTCTGTGTATGTTCAGTCTAAACATAAACTTTTTTTTCCTCTCAGCATTTCTGTCTTTGAATAGTTGAGTCTAAGAATGTAGAACTTGAGTCTGGTGTTGTGGCTTAACAGATAAATCCACCTCCTGCAATGCTGGCATCCCCTGGGGGTGACAGTTTGAGTCCTGGACACTGCACTGATGATCCAGTTCCATGTTAACAGCCAGGGGAAATGCACAGAGGATGGATCCTGTTTGGGGACATCTGCTATGCATGTTAGAGACCTGGATGATGCTCCTTGGCTCTGGGTTCTGGTCTGTCCAGCACTGACCATTTTGGCCATCTAGGGAATGAACTAGTGGTTGGATAATTTTGCGTTTTCTCCCCTCCTCCGTCTGTAATAATGATTTCAAATAAATAGATCTTAAAAGGGTGCAAGTATATATGGCTTGTAGTTACATGGCAACTAGCTTTCATTTACAAAAAGGATTTTATTATTAAAGCATTTTATTATTATTTCTAGTCTAGAATATGTTAGCAACCAAAATATCATCAACAGGGTATTATATTCATTAGCTGCACATATCAATCATCAAATTTGTTGAATTTTTAAAATGCATTTATCCAGTCATTCCTCAAATTCCCAACAGATTTTCATTAATTTACCCCCGAGGAGACAGCAGCCGATGGCTCCAGTACTTGGGTCCCTGCCACCCACATGGGAGATCTGGATTGATTTCCGGGCTCTGGGTTATGGCATGATTCAGCCCTGACTGTCTAGTCTGTTATGTGGTGTTTAGACAAGAAACGGCAGATGGGAAACCTAGTATTTCTCTCTCTCTTTCTCCACTTTCTTCTCTTTTTTCTCTCTCAAATAAGCAACAAAAACGTTTAAACCATTAGATCAGTGAAATTCTTTAGCTATGTCTAACATATTATGGCCCAGCCAAACGAACGTATTGATAAATCATGTAGTTCACATAATCTTTTTATTTTATTTTATTAAGATTTATTTTTAACAGAATGATAGATTTATAGAGAAAATGAGGGACAGAGCAAAAGATTGTCCACCCTCTGGTTCACTCTCCGAATGGCTGCAACAGCCAGAGCTGAGCAGATCCGGAGCCAGGAGCTTTTAAATATATTTTCTAACTACAGATTTCATCATCTTATCTTTTCAAAGGAAAGAATGAATGATAGATGATAGATCAGTCCTGTACTGGAGCAATTCAGATGTAAAAGTTTGTCAGTAAAATATGTTATTTGAATTCCTTATTAAATAAAAAAATCAGATTTCTATATTTTTATTAACATACTATGTATTCATTAAAATTTAATTTAGATAAATCCAGTAGTGTATTTATATGTTCTAAAATATCAATTGGCAAAAGTTGTAATCAAATAGCTTATCTTTCCTTGAAAATTGCATCCCTAATTTATCGCTCATAATTGTTTGAATTCATTTTGTTGTTTCATTTTAGAATGTTGTTTCAAGGGAACTGTTTGGATTTCTATTGAAACATTTAAATTTGTGATTGTTGAGAAGTTAGTTGTTCTTTCTCTGTTTTTCTGCTGTAAACTGAGATATTAATAGCAAAAATCTCCAGGGAATTGTGCAGGTTTGAATAATATAATTTATGAAATGAGCTTGACAACTACTGAATGATTGTCAGCAGTTACTGTAACTATTTTGTTTAGATATCTTCCTTTTCTAACTCCATATTTAAATTAGAATCTCCATCATCTCTTTGCGTTGTTTCCAAAGTCTCGACTGCTCCTTCCCAGTTGTGAAATCAATTAATTGGTTAATTATTGTATTATCTATGGTAAATTGTAGAAATCTATTTTTAAAATCAGATCATATCAAAGTTATCAAAGATAGAACATGTCATATTTTATTTTATACATTGTTCTTTTTAAAATTATATATTATTCTCTTGAATTCTGCATTTAAATAAATAAATCTATGAAGAATTTATAAAAATATAAATGATTGCCTAAGAAACATACTATCACCATGCTTAACTTATCATAAAGCTGACCATGTCGGTACTCATGAGTTCATAACATAGTAGTCTATTTCAAGGATCTACCCGATATTAATATTTAATATAAATGCCATTCACAAATTACATGCAAAAAATTTCTCCAGCAAATCTGTATTCACATTTGCTTGCTCATTAGATCATAATTGTCATTTGCTTTTTGTCAAATCTGAAATATCTTCTTTCTATTCATTGCTCAAGACATGATTTAAATATCTTCAACTCAAATGTCTTTGATTTAGTAGGTAAGTTCAACTTCCTTTATCTTACAACAGTTTTCTTCTTGTCATATTTATTGTATCATGTTATAATATGTATATATATTATTTTATACTTAAAAATCAGTATAATTAGCAATGACAAAATAAATACTGTGTATTCATTTAAATTTAACAGTGGCTGAAGCTGAAATAATAACTACTTTATTACAACTGATCTAGAAAATATTTATGGAAGCTAACTATTTTTATCATCTAAATCAAAATAATTTACATAAAATAGGGACATACCTTGCAGTTCCACTTCCCATCCAGATCCCTGCTACATGGCTTTGGAAAGCAGCAGAGGATGGCCCAATGCCTATAGGGACCTAAGCTAGATAAATTAGGTGAACTGAATGATCAATTTTTTAACATACAATAATTGTACCTATTTGGGGGATACAATGTGATTTTAAAAACACGTATAAAATATGCATTGATCAAATGTGGGTATTATTACTTCTCTTTACAAAAACAAACAAACAAACAAAAAAACATGTTTGGGGCCTGTAGGTTCTTCTTTTCCACTTATTGTTAAAATGACAGGTAGTACACATTGTAACCCATCTGTGGTGTAGTGGAATACTGGAGCACATTCTAAACGCACTACATTCTCATATTCATCATCTAGCCTTCTTCTAGCCTTCCTCCGCTTATCCCTCACAGTCTGTAATTTGATTACTTTATACATTCAGTTCAATACATTTTAGCAATCTCACTTGAGAAAGCACATACTGAGTTTAGCCTACTTGAAAATGCAGTATTACATAGTTGTTTCTGCTGTGCTTTATATGACAGAACACCTTTCTTTTAAATGTTTAAGTATTGCATTTCATGAATTTTGTGCCACATTTTTAAAAAGATTTAATTTTGTACAAAGAGACAGAGATGACAACTACTGGTTCACTTCTCAAATGTGGTCAGTGTCCAGGGCTGGGCTATGGCAAAATCAGGTGTAAGGATCTCCACTCTTCTAAACTTGCAACGATCTAAGTGTGGCGGCCAGCATTTGCTGCCTTTACTGATGGTTTAGTAGGAATTATATCTGGAACAAAGAAGCTGGAATTTGATCCTGGTTTGAAATACAGGTGTCCCAAGCAATCATTGAACTTTTGCTGTGCCACATCTGTTTATTTATGTATGTATACACTTCTAGATTGATTCAGTATTTTAGCTATTAAAAAAAAAAGCCACAAACCAGGGGATACAGCTGTCTCTTCAACACACTGAATCCATTTCCTTTGAATACAGAGTGAGAATTGGGGTATCTAGGGCATAATGTAGATCTTTTTTATGAGAAACACCCCATGTTGTTTTCCATATTAACTTTTTCTACCTTAAATTCTCACACACATTGTAGAGAAGTTTCCACTTTATGGCCAGCATTGCCTATTTTAAATGTCATTTCAGAAGCAGTCATTCAATGAACCACATGGAATCTTTTTGAATTAATGACATGGTGGCACGAGAAGCATCACCATGCTTATGCTCAGTATGGATTCCTCAGAATCAGCATCATTTGAAGTCATAGCCTTATTTTCCTAATTTGACTTGTTGTGTACAGTAGCTGAAACTTTATCTTATTCCACTAAAAAAAATGTTAGTTGAGTTCTGATTTTTTTTAAAGTAATGGTTAATACAGATTTCATAATGTTCAAATGGAGTTTAGGAGGAAAATATTATTAAGAATAGGTTATACAAGGCCAAATGCAGTTACCTAGTGGCGGATGTCCTCAGCTTGTATATGCTAGGATTCTATGTAAGCAACTGTTAGTATCATGGCTGCCTTGCTTCCCTTCAGGCTCCTTCAGATCTCTCACAGGAAACTCTACAGGCAAGAAGAGAATGGAGTGACATATTCCAGATTCTAAAAGAAAAAAAAAAAAATCGTCAGCCTAGGATAACACACCCAGCAAAGTTTTCTTTCATCTTTGAAAATGAAATTCTTCCAGAGTAAAGAAAAGTTAAAAGCATTTGCCTCTTTCAAACCTGCCTTACAAATGATACTTCAAGATGTTCTCTTGAGAAGAAGAGGAAAAGCACCTACCAAAACCAAAGGCAAATGGGAAGAACATCCCAGTAAAATGACAACAGAATACTAAATCAATGAACAACCCATTCCTAAAATGACAGGACCAAAGCACCACCCATGTATATTTAACTCTGAATGTAAATCGCTTAAGCTCAATCAAACATCATAGATTAGTAGACTGGATTAAAAAAACAAAACCCATCTGTTTATTGTCTGGAAGAGATACACTCCAACAAAGATCAGCGAAAACTATATTGCATGTGTTTTGTTGTTTTCTGTTGGTTTCATCTCTTCAAAGCACTTTCTTCTGATTAAATCATTCAATGACTCGTAGATCATGCAGTGGCATCATTTTCTTCAAGAAGGTTCTTGATTTTCACTTCTTCAGCTACACATTGTACATTTAATAGCATGTTGTTTAACTTCTTGGTGTTGCTAATTTCTTTTTTCTCTCGAATGTTGATTTTGTTTTGTGGCTCTTCATTTAAGGGAAGGTATAGTAGCTGTGTAATGGAGACTGTCATATCTAGTAACATGTCATTTAATTCCGTGGCATTGTAAATTTCTATTTCTCTTTCTATTGTTGATTTTGTATCATGACTTTTCCTTTAAGGGAATGTACAGTAGTTATGTAATGTGTACTAACATCCAGATGTGAGGATGCAGTGTGGTATGCATTTCTATTTCCAGACAAAGATGGACTTACAGTGAAACTGTTTATATTATATTTTGAAAATAGGATTCTGGACTCTCTGCCATTGTCCATGCCCACAATGATGGACATATGACTGAGTATGAAGAACTATATGTTAGTAATCATATAAAGGAACTAGGTGGGGGGGAGGAATTGAGGAGGGGATAAGGAAATATGGAACTGTATCATAAAATGATAGCAATAATAATAAAATGTGAAAAAAATAAATCAAATTTACTTTTAAGATTATACTGTGTGTTACTGATAAAAAGCTGTGGCATGTGCCACTGGCACCCCATGTGGGCACCAGTTCCAGTTTGATGGTTATACATTTTTGATCCAGCTTCTTCCTAATGGCCAGGGAAAGCAGCAGAGGATGGCCCAAGAACATGGGCTAGGTCATCCATGTGAGAATTGGATCAAAATGGATCCAAAAATGGATCAAAGAGCTCTCTTGCTCTCTCTATTTCTCCCTCTCTCTTTCTTTTTTCTCCCTCTTTCCTTTCTCTTTGTAAATCTGCCTTTCAAAGCTTTCAATCAAATAAATATTCAAAATTAAAAAAATATATTCTATATATATATATATATATATATATACACATATTCAAATCCCTCCTCTCTTAACACCCCCTCAAACCTGCTTCCTGTTCTTACTTCAGTGGCCTAAATTAAACCAAGTAGTGGTTTCTTACTTCTGGCATTCACTTTTCCTTGATGATTTGCATCTCTGGTGTTTCCAAATAGGTCTGTAATTAATAAAGAAAGCATGGTAGTCCTATTGAAAACACAACTTAGAAATGTGCAGCTAATTAGCGGCTGTTAAACCTTTCAACACTCTTCAATGACACAGCTGTCAGACATGTTATTAACCCCAGCCCATGTGGTAGCTATACTTCCCAGTCCAGATGGTTTCCAGCAGACAAGATATTTGTCTCAGAAAAACATATATACAGATTTTGATACAGTGAGTGGTGAGGTGGGACAGAGGAAACACAATACAAGTTGAATTTTTGATGGTTTTTACTTAACAGAGAAGTTAAAGTACCTTAAAAATGCAGTAATGTATGTCAACCAAGGTGCCCTACAACCAAGTCCCTAACACACTGGCTTTGCTAGGCTTTCCTTTTAATGTAAATGCATTACGTAAATATATACCGTTATTCATAAAGATGTTAGGTTGGAATTTTCAACTGCTGAATTCTGCAGCTCCAGGACGGATTTGTCTTCATAATGACATTTGCAATCAGATTTTTCAAGTTCAGTTACTTGCCCAGAACTACTTGTTTATTTAATTACAAATTTATATTCATATTGCTTTATACTTAGATTTCCATATGCTGTGCCATTCTGTCACTGAGTACAGTATGTTGAGTGCAAGGTGTCATATAATTATCTCATTTCCACAATTTTGGCTATACTTTATTAGTGTAAATGCCTTTAGGTTTGAAAAGCATGCAGTTGAAACTTCAGTAACCTTAGTAAATTAGGAAGCAAGATATATCACTTTCAGGAGGTATATTTAGTCTTAACTTTTAGGATTGAAGTTTTATAAGAATATTTTTCACCAAAGTAAGACTATATGCTTTTTCAATAGAATATTTTGATTAAAAGGCACTTCCACTGAACAAGGATGTGTAGCAAAATCTTTTCAACAGAAGTGCAAACCACAAATTTTCCTATATCAAAAAATGAAATGTTCAGAAAGCATCCAAATAAATGTAAAGAAAAATAAAGGAAATCTAAGATGCACAAAACCAACTAAGAGTAGCCTCTTGCATGTTAGCAGGCTTTAAAGAGCATTGTTCTGAGGATGCGAATCAAGAAGGCAATTTCAATTCCTATCTCACATGAACCAAGAATTTTCACGTGGACAGGTTCAGTGAGCAAAACAACATTTATTAAATTTATTAAGGAAATCAATTTCCTGTACAGAAGAGGAAAGACCCTAGAAAATGGTAGAAGTGGTGTCTGTTTCAACACAGTGCTGGCATGCCGAGCCATGGTTAATCATCAACAAGAGTGAGAGGACAGAGCCCATCAGAAAGCCAGGCCTGCAACCTGGCCAGTGTGCTCCAGGATGCAGGAGAGAGGCCACCACGAGGGTGACTGGCAACTTGCTGCCATTCTTATGGTGACCTAAGACGCGGAAGGATGTAAAGGCGCTTTTGGATTTCTCTATTTGCCTCTGGGCAGAAACAGCACAACACATTGGTTCCACAGCATCCCTTATGTCTAAAGCCGCCCCGGGTTTGAGCTGTGTGTTCAGTCGGGCAGGGTCGGGGTGAGTCTGAGGGACTGGACCTTGCTCTTGCAGGCTCTATCTGCTCGGCAATGTCCGGAATGCCCTTCGGAACTGCTCAGGCCTTGTCTCAGCCCATCAACAAGAGTACCCTCCAGCGCAGGACGCTTGCTACAAGTCCCTGGCATGTGCACACCAGGGGACTACTCCTTTATCCTTTATTCTGTAAATAGCAATGTCTTTGAATTGCCACAAGTCATTTGAATCTGGTTTATTATCATTTTGCAATAAAGGTTCCTAGCTCTTCATGCAGTAGCGCACCTGGGGCAAGGAGCTGCATGCAGATGACGGAAGAGCGCTTTGATAATAAATAAGTAAATACAAAATCAACAAATAAGCAAATAAGGAAAGAAAATCAAGGCCTGAATACCTGAGTCCATAGCTGTAAAACGATGTGTGTCGCGATGTGCAGCAGACACTTCGGAATGGAGTTACTAACCACTATCTAGCCACAGCGGAGTGCTTTTTCACTTGCCAAGTGACATCCCCTCAATCCTCACTGTAGGAAAATGTCAGGAAAGATGTCCTTCTCGTGGAAGAAGGGGGGAGTTTAGCTCAACAACTGTAGAATGCTCTGCCCAGATCACAGAGAGATTAAGACCTGGAATTAACACCACGCTTCTTGAATTACAAACTCTGATAACTTTTACATCCCAAATGTAATTCAAACTCCACGTCCACTTGGCCAGTCTTATAGCAGCTTGATTTCTCACTTTGCTTTAGACATTTAGGCATTCAAAGAGATCCTAAAAATAACCTGGTTTCGAAATAATAAATACAGTTAATTTTTTTAATGGGAAGTTAATCAAATTATCTTTAGGAAAAAACCTTATTCCTATTTTATACACTTCAGACTTTTTTTTTTCTTTAGTTTGATTGTGGCGTAATGGAATGTGTAATATTACAGTGTTTTTGCAACTGATGAACTGTGGAAATTCCTTTTTTATGCCTCAGTAGTTTTTAATTTCACTATTTCAATTTCCCAAATTGTATTTAGTTTAGCTATACACCATATTGTTGACTGTTCCTATGCCCTCTATTTGTTTCTTCAATGTTGTAACATTTGATTGCTTCCTCAGTTCTCATTCAGCTGGGTTTGGCCTAGAAAAAGGAAATAAAAGCCTTGGAAATGCTATTGTGGAGCTATAAAAGAATTGAATTTTTAAAGATACACGCTCCAGTGCAATATTTAAGAAAACAATAAAACATCATGATTGTCATAATAATTACAATTACTCTAAATCGCATGTTCATTACTTGTAAGTATATTCCTGAATTTTCTCTCACATTAAAGGTGTCATCATTGTTTTAGTGATATTTAACAACTTCCATCTACATTTGGCAAGAATGACAAGAGTTCCTCAGAAGCCTTCAGGAACTTGAAGTAAACCTTAATAGATAGGTGGAATATATATATCACCTAGAGAGAGAGAGAGAGAGAGAGAGAGAGAGAGAGAGAGAGAGAGAGATAGATAGATACACACACACAACAGAAGATAGTACATAATTAGGTAGAAAAGCCAGCTGGGGGGAGGGGAACTAGAACATGTGCATTTTTTTTAAATATTTATTTATTTTTATTGGAAAGGTAGATTTACAGAGAGACACAACCACTAATTCACTCTCCAGTGGCCACAGCAGTCAGAGCTGAGCCGATCCAAAGCCAGAAGCCAGGAGCTTCCTCCAGCTCTCCAACATGGGTGCAGGATCCCAAGATTTTGGGCCGTCATCTACTACTTTCCCAGGCCACAAGCAGGGGACTGGATGTGAAGTGTAGCCCATATGGGATCCTGGTGCGAATTTTGCCTCCAGGCTATCACACCAGATCCAAGGATTAATTTTTAAAATTCTATAATTTATTTAAATACTAAACAAAACTAACAGAACATCTTTGTGCTTCAGTATTCTCAGGTGAAAAATGGTAGTGATGATAGAACCCAGTCTGTGAATCAATATAAAAGAACTCCCCCACAAATAAAAGCCCTGGGCCAGGATGCTTTAGTGCTAAATTGAACAAGACTTTCAAAAAATAAGATGTTTTCCATTCTTTGAAATTCAGGTTCACAGAGGTAAAGAATGATGGAGAGATGAAGAAAGAGACATCTCCACTGATGACTTCAGTGGCCAGGTGTGACAAAGGCCACAGCCCGGAGCCTGGAACTGCATCCTGGTCTTCCTTGTGGTTGTCAGGGTCCAAACACTTGCACCATAGGATTTGAGCATCCCAAATAGTTTTCTTACACTTATGTGCCATAATATCCACTCCAAAAGCTATTAATTCAGGCTTAACTTGTAAACAATGTGTTGTTATGATTGTTTATATGCAGTTTTCCTGTTTCATGTTATATATATATGTATGTGTATATATTTAAATCTATCGCCTACATGAATCTATGTATCTATCTGAATCTATCCAGCTGTACACATCCATGAACATTCCTGTTTTTCCCAAGGGATACTGTGTATCTGTCATCATTTGGCAGCTATATTATTTTAGGGATTTTTACTTCAAATCTGTGTATAACTTTTAATTTTAACTTCACCACTCAAGAAAGTTCACAATGGCGACATTCGAGCATCTATCTGCTGTCCCAGATGATAGAATAATGAGGCCTGCTCTACTTCCGTGCTGCTCTTTCCCACACAACAATTGTATGATATGTAGAAGGTCGAAAAGTAAGTATTATTCATCTTCTTTGTCTCACACGCTCGTTAAAACTTATAAGATAGGTTATTAGAAAACATAATTGTTACACTTCATAATTATGCTCATTCATGTTTATTTCATACATTTGACTGCTACACTGGGAAAAATTCACAATCCATCCCTGAAAAGGACATTAACAACTTAAAATGTGAAATGTAGTTCAATCATTAACCTCAGTCATTTTCCACAGCATTAAGCAAGTAGGCTTTGGTGTTGCACATAAAATTATTATTGAAATGTCAATTCAAGTATATGAATATCAGACATTTTCAAATTATATACATATTTAATTATTTGACAATCTTATTAATAACTTGTAAGTACTTAAGTTATTTTTAGAGATATATGCACGCTTCCATATTTTAAGACAAAAGCATTAGGTTTCATTTCAGACTAAAAAGAGCCTGAAATTTATCTCCATCCTCAGTGACTTTTTTTGGAAGTGTCATTAAATAAAATGAGTTTCACATGAGAAGGGTACTTTCTATAACTTGTCCATCACTATCATTTAATAAGTTATTTTATAGTGACTGTTCTTTACCTAATAAAAAGAGGCAACCTCCCTAATATTCACTTTATCTGGTATTTTCTTCTTTTTCATATACTGGTTAAATAACTAATTTTGCACAATGGAAAGATCAGAAGGCTTCAAACTTAGCTTGGAAAAATTCACGACTATTTCTGAAATCAACATGTCTTAAGTCAGAAATATAGATCTAGTTAATTAACTGCTAATATAAGGTTTATCAAATAATATTTTGAACTTAGCGCAATATGTTCATTCACATGGTACTCCATATTGGTGTTGTAGTTTTGACCTGTTTGCTTTATGTAATTCATCAGTCATAGAATTGTTTACATACATAACAAAGGAAGATTTTCTTTACTCATCTTTTTATTGGGCATAAATGTGTTCTTGTTTTCTCCCTTCTTTGCAAGTTGATTTCAGGAAATAATTATTTCTTATATGTCCCAACACACATGGCTTTTCAGAAAGTGCTGTTGTGAAGTCACTTGGAGCCACAGGATTTATGAACATGCAACATGCCATTCTTGTGGAATGAATATCATGATTGTGTCTTTGACATTGTTTCTGCTGTTACAGGTCTGTGTGGATTATGCACCCATGCAACTGAGGAAGGGATCCATGACTACCTCACCTCAGTGACATCACTGTCACTTTCTGCAAAGACATGAACAGTCACTGCACAACATTTCCCTTATAAGCAGATTGGTTCAGAAAAATGGCCCCAAATTCTAAAATTGAGAAACAGGGAGAGGTTTTATGGGATAACATGGTTCTGGAAAACAAGTCACCTCATTTTTTGAGGAGAGTCAGTTTTCTCCGTTTTGCTGTGAGAGTTTACGTAGAGAATAGAATCTGGAAGCTGCCAGTTAGGAAGGCAAACATTAGGAAAAAGAGAAGTGCTCTATATCAAATGAGCAGACCAACAATAAGTTGTACAAGAAAATGACATACCATTTTTGGGGGGATAGAGAATGAGAGAACGTGTGCATGCATTTTAATTAAAGAGGTTTTAAAACAAGCAGAAATAACACATTTTAGTCCAGATTCTTAAATAACATTCAGGGCAGACGTGGCACAGGTATTAAGCCATCCATTGAGACAATGGTGTCTCAAAGTGCTGATTTTAGTCCTGGCTCTATCACTTTTGATCCAGAATTCTGTTTATGTGTCTGTAAGGAAGCTGATAATGGCACAAATATTTGAGCACCTGCCACCATTACAGCAGATGAAAATGACCTTCCTGTCTCCTTGATTGACGCGGCCCATGCTTGTGTGTCCTGGACATTTGGAAGCGTGAATTAGGAGATAAAGAACTGATCTTGCTCACTCTTGCTCTCTAATTCTCTCCAAAACTATAAATAAATAAAATAATCTTTAGAAAACACTAGAATAGAATACTTCTGAAGAGGAGTAAAAAATTACAGTTTTGATGGCATTATCCACATTGTGAAATACCTGATCCTTTTAAAAACTAGCCAGGTTGCTATTTTTAGTATTTTAAAAAGTCTAATGATAATTACATTAAACAGCAATGAATATAAAATAATATTAACCTTTTTCTTGCAGTGACATCATAAATGTAAATCAATAGTAGCTAAATAGCAGATGGAGAAAATAGAAAAATAATGATATATGGCAGAGGGGGATACATGGAAAAAAACATTAGAGTAAATATTATATATGCTCTTAACAGATCTGCAAATCCAGTTGGCACTTGGTGAGAAAAAATAGTCAAATAACTGCTGATAATATTAAAATAGCTATACATTTTTAATAGTTATCAAATAATAACATTATGATAATTCAAAACAAATTTCTTGCATAATAGCCACTTGTTAAAATTGTCAATGCCTTTTTAAAAGAATGTAAAAAAAATATTTTCTGGGAATAGAGATAAAAAACAGGAAAAAGAGACAAAAATCATTATAATGATAATCACATTTCTGAATGGAATACTTAACTTCTTCCCTTCTGATTCAGAAGGAATTTCCCACCACCCCCCCGAATATTATCCATATCAAAAGAAAAAAAAATGAGTTTAGCTTCAATTTCTTCTTTCCCACAGCTTAGCAGACTCAGTTGAGCTAATGTAGTTCAAAGGCAGCTTGCATTTGAAATAAAGAGGAACTTCAGAGAAGCCTGGCTGGTCTCCCAGAAATTGGAGTGTCTTGTTTGGCTCAGCACAGTTCAACACCAGCCCTTGGCGAAAGGGCAAGGAATGTGCTTTGGCAACAACTGGCCTGAGAGTGCAGCTATGTCTGGGAGGACATGATTCATATTTGCTAATCCTCACGGAAAGTGGGGATCTTTTCTTTTCAGGGAGAAATGTGGTTGGCTGGAAGAGCAGAGCCATGCTGTTTCTATATTTATCTTTTCCTGCACAAATTATACAGCCAATTCCAATTACACCTAAGATATAAACACGTTTACATGTAAAACAATGTTTCAAGTGCTTTACCTGCATTACCTAATTTAACCTTCCCAGTAATCTCATAAGGAAGATATTCCTGGTAACCTCATTTCACAGATGAGAAAACCGAAACTCACAGGGGTTAAGTAATTCCCAGTAACAGGACTGGGTAACTGGAGAAGCGAGAATTTGAGTTCAAGTAATTAGGTTCAGGAATTGGAGCTTTCGTGCAACATGCTACACTTTGTTGAAAGGATGTATAATGTGACAGGTTGCTTTTCCAATCCCTAATCTGTTTTGGTATTAAATTCTCCATTCTATAGATCTATTTGAAGCTACACAGGCCCAAACTCTGGATCAGAGTTTCATTATATTTAGAAATTAATTCAGTACATATTATAAATCAGTGTATTTATGAAGGTATAACTTCAAATGTAAAGGCTAAATAGACAATCTGTGGTGACCATATATATTTATTCATTGATTCATTGAGCAGTGCTTTTTAAGTTTAATTCTTAGAGAATTCTAAATATTGTACAATATTAGAAGAAAACAAATCTTCGTGGGATTCTCCTGGTAATTCTTCAGTCAAAATTTCTTTAATCTTCCGTATTTTTGCATAGAGAGATGGATAAGAATGTGTTTTTTTTTCTTTTGCTACAATACAGACATAGGAAGATATATTGAAGAATATTTTTCTTTGTCATTTTTCCCCTTTTTCATATTCTGTAGTGATTGTTAAAGCAAACTGTAAACAACTTAAGTTTCAGCCTTATTCATTGTTATAACCTCTGAGGGAAATTCTGGTTTAAGTCTTTTAATTTTGCAATTAACAAAGAAAAAGTTGACCTTGTCTGGGATTGTGTCTAATTGCCCAAAGTTCTAATTTAAAATGCACTCTCAAAGGATTTGCACATCAGATTCCCCCTTCCTGCACGTCTACGTAAACATACACGATCTCTTACTGCTGCTGGGACCTTGGTTTGTTGTATGCTGACAAGAATTGAAGGTGAAATTCTGGGTCTACATTGACTGTGGTTTTTTATACCACAGAGCACCTCATTATTTTATTTTCTATAAACAAGGTTTGTTATTCTGTGAGCCAAGTGTAGAAAAGTATAAGGATTTAAATAATAAATAGAACAATTTATTGCTCAAAATATTGCTCATTTTAAAATTCAATAATCCTTTGACCCTTTGCTTGGAAATAATGCATTGAGCTAGCTCAGATGTATTCAGTACATGATGCGGGGCATGAAACAGCTGGTTGAAAATAATAGACTTGAACAGAAATTTTTTGAACTAAATAGTGAAATACAGCTAAAAGTAATAAAGATATAAGTATTCAGATGTAAGATGCATATATAATGGTCATGTGTGTAATTTACAAAGCGATTCACTCTACTGCTCATATGATTTACATATATAGAAATCCAGAAGTCGACAAACTCATTGTCAGAAATTGACTGCCTCTAGAAATTTCTTACCTGGATTCTGGGTATTTTGCTACTAGCATGAGAAGGTATTAGGATTTGTCTCAAGTGCAGGACTACTTTAGAAAACACTGAAATTATGTCATAGTTGCATAGAGTGCATATTTAATATAAGAAAATGTTCAGAATTTTCCATATGATTAAATATACATTTGGTTTATGATTTTATTGGATGGTGATTAGAAAAAGAGAATTATAAATTGAAGCATATTGGTGAAACGTAAGAATAACAACATGCATATTTCTCTGGCTAGTTGTTAAAATTTAGATAAGTTGTATCTCCACTCCATGTCCCAGTTCTCTTACAGTGTTCAGGAGGAAGTATGTGGGATCCTCTCAGCATCCTCTTCCTGTTTGCACTGATGTCCATGCAATCAAATTAGTTATGTTTACCAATACAAGGTCCAATTTATATTATCCAGAGAAGCAAGACCCTTGCTCCTTTTGTTTTGTCTCTCTCTTTTTTTGAAGTTTTATTTACTTTCATTGAAGACAGACAGAAAGAGAGACAGAGAAAAACTTTGTATGTCTGGTCCACTTTTCAAATGGCTACAATAGTCAGCACTGAGCTGCTCAGAAAGCAGGAACCAGGAGCCAGGCATGTTTGTTTGTTTGTGTGTTTGGTTGTTTTGTCTTTTTTTTTTTCCCCGAATTTTCCCAGTTGGTACAAGGTGCTAAATTTTTGGACCATGTCCCATTACTTTCTCTGGCCACAAGCATGGAGATGAAGTGGAAATGGAACAGCCAAGACTTGAAGCAGCATAGATATAGGATTCCAGTGTTTGCAAGGGGAGGATCAACCAGTTGAGCCATTACACCTGCTCTGCTCTGTTTATTTTCTTAGAATAACAATTTCAATTGTATCAATATACTCCTTAAGCTTATACCAACTATTTCACATTGATTTCCCCCCACAAAACTATTAAAATATGACTATATATGATTCGTTGTGTAACTATCAAATTGCTATCCATGTTTTGTAGGAGAGTAAAGTATATTAAAAAAAAAAAACTTTGTTCACTTTCTTGAAGCTATTTTGCAATCACAAATGTCTCCTGTACTTTGAACTACACTAATCTGCTTTCAGTTTCTGTAATAGATCATTTAGAGTCTATTTATTTTCACTTGTGAGTTATTTTATGTACTATAGCAATTATTTAATTTTCATATTTATGAGATAAAAGTTATTTTCTATTTTGTACAACTGAGTAGAAGAAAAGTGAGGAAAATTTCTGAGATAATTGATGAAAACTAAGACATTTCAGATCCTATAAGTATAAATTAGGAGCTATAAGAAGCAGTTTAAAAGTATCAACACTGTTCTTTACTGACAATTACTTTTCCATTCTTTAACAGTTTTTTGGAACATAATTGTCTTTTCAAGAAAGCAATGTAATTGAATTATTAGAGTTAGAAGTTTGCTAACTCATAAATTATTTTAAATAACAATATATACATGCATATATTTTATTTTTGTTTAATTGAAAATAAAATGGACCAACCTCATATTAGCCATGGAAATCAATGGAATAATAGCTCTATCTCATTCAACATGACTCATTGCCTTTATTCAGTATTAAGATTAGACTAAACCCTTTAACATGACTGAAACCCTTTCATTATACAGTGCAAATTAAGAAACAAATTTGCTCTTTGCAGTCACAAACCTGGAATATATTTCTGTATTAAAATTGCCAATATATATATATAATATGTAAGGAATCATTTTTCTGAGATTTTCATGAAAATTTCAACTGCATTATATTTTCATGTTTATGTGAATGACATTTAGAAGATTTTTTTCAGGATATCTACTCAGGATAAGAGGTTTTTACGAATATAATTAACTACACAGTAATCTATTCATTATCTTAATTATTTGCATGGAATGCAAATTATAGTCTGAAGCTATTCAATCAATGTATTTTTGGAAAAGTCATGCAGAGAATAAACATTAAACAAGTATTTGCTTTCAATTAGAAATGCGTGACTATCTTAGAGTTGATAATTTGAAAATACAGTCTGCTCTAATTGTAAATTGCAAAGTCATCTCGCATTTAAGCTGCTTCTCATTTCTTTTTTTTTAAACACCAAATTTAACTTTTCATCTCTAGATGGTGCTCTAAGTACCTGCATGGCAGCCAGACGTGCTAATACAAGAAAAACAAGCCACAGAGAGAAAGAAAAAAAAACATTAGGACAAAATGGGCACTGGAACCAAAGAAACTTGCTTATAAAAGTTTGGAAGCTTTTACTTTAGATCACAAAAGCTTATTTTTTCAAGTGATTAAACATGTATCAAAGGTGTTTGACTGATACCCTTATTCAGATTAAAAATAGATTACTGCAGGGAAGTATATAAATCTTTTAAGCAAACCCAGGAATTGTTATTTCCTAAACTGATTTATTTCTTTATTTTGATCTACATAATATAGTGTTAATTATGTGGTAGAAGAATGAACAAATATAATTTAATGGATTATTTAATTATGAATGAGCTTCAACTCATGCAAAATATCTTGAAAATAAAACCAGAATGATAAATAAATTGATGAAAAGCAGCTTCTCAATTTTGTTCATTGGCTTGTTTTTAATTGTTAGTCAGTGTTTGACAAAAATACGGCCTGTAAGCCAATTCCGATCTGCTGCCACTTTTTGTCACGTGAACTTAAGATGTTTTAGACAGTGTAGAGTTTGCATCAAACAATTGTAACAGCTTGATACACCTGGTTGTAAGAATGAAGATGTAACTATTTGTGAATAAAGTTTTTCTAGGACAAACCTAAATTCATTTGAAGAGTAAATATTTTCTGCAAATTGCTTGCACAATAAAATAATGGAATTTAGTCTAGCTCAGAGACCCTGTATTTATTAGAGCATAGAATAAAATTTTGCTGTAGTAAGAAGCATTCATTACCTGGTTGACTGCATGAAAATTTTAACTGTTGAATGATCTAGTTCATAGGGAACTTTTCATTTTAGAAATATAATCAAAAAATACAGTAAACACTGAATTAGTAATGTCAGTTAAAACAACAGTCATGCAACTAGAAACTGTGCAGGGACTTTATAATTTGGTTCCATAGATAATTTTTCACTAGATTATGTATTGTATATCCATCCAGAAACAAAATAATATATTCAAAGATTAGATTAAAAACTCAGCCAAGTCATCATTTGGCATCATGTATGCTAGACAATCACAATGCAAGCTCAATAGAATTTTAATGAATTTAAATGGGTTATGTGAATCTGCTATCTAAACTGTGTTTCGTTCTATAATTCTCCTCAGCATGACACTTGCATATTAATGAGAATTTTGATCCTCCTACATATGTTAGCTTTCATGAATTGTTCCAATAAAGTATGTTTTTTTTTTAAAGAATTCTACAGGCCTATTTCTGCTGATGCACACTTGACAGCTTTATTACGCTTCCTTTTCATCAGTTTAAATTTTTAAGATTGTATTATCAGCAAGTTGGGTTTCAAGAGACAGAATCACCAAAACAAAACTTCTTAAGGTGGGGAAAAAGAGTTGGTTGAAACGATAGAATGTAACGGAAATTGACAAAATAGCAGAATAGTAAGCATTATCTCTGTGATGGCATTTTTGTGCTCTCTATGTGAAAAAAATAAAGTTAAGACTGATTAAAATCTAAAGAAAACTAAGAAGGAAAAGCAACCTTGAAAGAAAAGATATTTCATGTGTAATCGGCCCTCTTCCAAACAACTCTGCGTACCACAGCGTAGTGAGAATCAGCCGCACAGATAACAGACATTGCGTTTCTGTTAACTCTCCATTGCATTTTTCTGACAGATTATTACGCTACGGGTTGCCACAGTCTACACTGTTAAGATCAGTGCACATTACAAATGTTTTTGAAAAAACTTAAATTCGTAAGCAGAAAGTGAAAACCATCACAAAATTACTTAGTAAGCAGTTGAGGCTTATTGATTTGTACGTTTCTTCGATCTAGATCATCACCTTTGAAATCAACATTGGAATTTAAAGGCAATACCCTCAAATAATTACTAGACCTATATTAAGTGTAAAAAGCATACTTCTGCTAGCAAGGCATTGTATGTTAGAGAGTGGCAATGAGACATTACCTCACCCCTTAAAGTCAGTAGAAATAAAAAAAAAACTAGCGTGTAACAAGCGTTGGCAAGGATGTGGACAAATGGAAGCATTTATACACTGTTGGTGAGAAAGCAAGTGTGTTCAACCATCATGTTTTTACAGACTAGGAATAGCCTTGCCAGATGATCCACCAAGTCCACTGCTGTATATATAACCAGATGACTTGAGCACAGCGCATCAAAGAAATGCTTTCATCAGCATGATATAAGAACACTGTTCACAATGGCCAATGTTTGAATCAACCAAGATGTCCAGTATTAGATGAAAGGATAAAGAAAATGTGATACACACATGTACATTTGTATGTGTAATATTTATAATATATGTGATATTACATATACTATTGTATTATTTATATATAAATATAGATGAAATTCTAGTATTTCAAGCAAAATGGACTCACTGGAGGACCTCATGCTAAGTGAAATATGCCAGGCCCTGAAAAGATAAATGAAATATTCTCTTTTTTATGTGTGTGCTCTAAAATTAAAAAGAGAGAAAGACAAATGTCTTTTGTATCAAGCAGTTTTGCAAGTCTTGTTGTTCGTTTATCTTGTGAAACCTAAGATTAAGAATGTTGCAATACAAGCCTTTTGATCCTCTATGATCACTTTAAAACTCACCATATATTCTTTTTTTTTTAATTGCATTGCATTATGTGAAACAGTTTCATAGGCTCTGGGATAACCCAAACCCCTCCCCGTACCCTCCTACCCCATCCCATGATGGATTCCTCCACCTTGTTGCAGCATTACAGTTCAAATCCAGTCATGATTCTTCCATTGCAAGCATGTACCATACATAGAGTGCAGCATCTTATTTTCCAGATAAATTCAAATATTTCTTAGGGATACCATCTCTGGTCTGAAGGTAGAGCTGGCAGAATATCATCCCGATCAATTAAAAACCCCAACATAACATCAACAGCAATTTACAACATTATGGAATTAATTGATGTGGTATTGAGTAACCAATATGTTAAAACAAAAATGCAAGTTCTTAACCACATCTGTGACTATTCCATTAACATTTCAATTTTAGTTTGTATAGAGAATCTGCTTCTATACACCTAAAAATGGCTATAGGGTACTATTCAGTCTATTTTCATTTTAGTATTTAGCAGTTTATAATGTAGAGGCATAATTTTGCTGAAACTGGCAAATTTTAGGATAGTCTAAACTGACTCATAACTCTAACAAGGTGTATGTCAACTGTTGAGGTGCAGAACAGTTTTAGGAGGGGTGTGCAGAGAAATCATCAGTACCCTAGTGAGGAGTAACTAATCTCTGTGTCCATCCTGGTAAGGTATGAGTGAATCCATGCTGACCATTTCCTGTCTGGTTCTAAGCTTTGCTTGTTGTTCTCTGTCTATCTATTCAAAAAGTTTTTTGTTTGCTTTTTTTTGTGGCAGGTGGGCTCCTGAGCGAACCCGATGCTCATTGCAAGAGAGGGTGGGGACCCAAAGTTGGAACTAAGCAAGGACAATTTACTATATATTTTTTTACTCAATCATTATTTACAGACACTATCTGTATATTTTCCATATTATCAACTATATTTACAGACATTACCAGCTATTTTCACATTTTACTTGTTAAATTTCCCATTAGGTAAAATATAAAGCCTTTTTACTGTAATGTAAATTTAAAATAATTTATTTCCAAAGCTAATTTATCTACAATATAGAAAAAAATGAAAAGAAGGAAGAAGGGATCAAGGGATAAAGAAAGGACTATTATTATGTTATACAAATAACATTGAATGTGCAAAAATGAACTACAACTTAAAAAAATAGAAATGATGTATGTTATATGCTTGTAAATTATTTACCTTGTTCCTTTCTAGATAATATAAACAACTAAATCACAAGACATCTGTTAAAGGAATTTCTTTTAGTTGAATGGCCAATTTGGTTTGCCACATGGTCAATATGATTCATTGAGTAGTAATTAATTGGCAATTAACATGAACCCTGCCACAAACAACCATGAACCAATTTAATGAGCGAAAATAAAAAGGACCACAATGTAACAGCATGCTCTCAAACAGAAGATACAATTTTTAAAGCTATCTATCTATCTATCTATCTATCTATCTATCTATCTATCTGCATAAAGAATGTATATTATATCAGCTCACATCTATTAATGCACTTTTTGACAAATTCAATGCAAATTTTTAATGTTATAAAAATGTTACTCCATTTATCTTTTCTTGTGTCAATATTTCTGGTAACTGAACCCAACATATTGTATTTTCTCAATCTTATAGTTTTCCATAATAAAAATTTCAGTCCACTCTATTAAGATTACTTTTTTGTTTATTTATTTTTTTGTTTATTTTATTGCAAAGGCAGATTTACAAAGAGAAGGAGAAAGATCTTGTGTCTGTTGGTTCACTCAAGTGATTGCAACGACTGGAGCTTCAAAGACCCACAGGAGTCAAAAACTTCTTCTGTGTTTTCCACAGGGGTGGAGGGTCTCAAGGTCATGAGCCATCCTTGGCTGCTTTCCCTGGCCCCTGTCAGGGAGATGGATGGAAAATGGAGCAACTAGAACACAAACCAGTGCCCACATGGGATCCCAATTCATGTAAGCTAAGGATTTTACCTTGTAGGCTATCATATAAGGTCCTTTTGTGATTTCTCTCTCTCTCTTTCTCTCTTTAACCAATTAACATCTAAGCTGGCTGCTTCCTTGTCTTTTCTATTGTTGATTTTGACACTATAAATATAAGATTGCAACTCACTTTCTCAGATGCACATTTCACTTCTTTTGAGATAATCCTAGAAGAACTATCTGTGGGATACCTGTATCATGCAGTAGCCCAATTACAGTTATCATAGCACCAGTCATACTCAGCTTGTATGGTGCCTGAACTAGCCTACATTCCTTCCAACTGTGGAATAGGGTACCTTTATCCCCTCATCCACTCCAGCAGGTGTTGTTAGTGCACTTCTGCGTATAGGCCAACCTCAGATGAACTGTATAATGGAGACTAACATACGAGAAGCAAAAATCTGTAGCAGTATGCATCTCTATCGTGAATAAATTATTCCCAATAAAACTGTTAAATATATCTTAAAATTAAGATACTAGACTTTGTATCATTGCATATACCTACAGTGTCAAAATACACTTAGCAAAATGTTGGAGTTGTGAACTTTTCTGAAAGACTATACTACTATAATGGGGGACAGAAGGATGTGTTTTGGAGATGGAAGGGGGAGTTCCCGTGGCTGTGTAACCATACCATGCAATGTGCGTGTGTATTTAATGTGTGTATACATATACTACATATGTATATTCTATTGTTCATGTCCTAATTTGCCTAAATCTCTTTTAACATAAAGGCGTCAAGAATTCAAACATAGGTGAGTTCTTAATATCTTACTCTAGATATAATTTTATCACTGTAAGTTGGATCAGTTTCTTTACACAGTTTTCATAATTATCATACTGTCAGATAAATTCTAGACTTTTTGCACAATTTATTCTACTAAATGTTGTTTTCCTCTTCTTTAGTTTCTGTTATTTGCACTGAAAGATGCATATGTTTAAAAAATCTTACAGTCAAGAAACATATGTAGTCCTTTGAGATGGTTCATTTCATCTATTTTTAAGTTATATAATGTAAAAAAATCCTACAAATCATTGTACATCCAAAATACTCCAAACAAGGATACAATAACTGTGTTCAGTTACTTGCAAAACATTCATTAAAAATATACACGTGAAAGAATGAAATTGGAAAGAAATTTTACATCAAACTCAAGAAATGAGTGAAATTGGATTAAAGACTTAAATGTAAGACTTGAAGCTCCTAGTGGGAAACAAAACAGAAAAGCTACTTGATATTCGTTTTGGCAATGATTTCTTGGATATTACACAAAATACACAAGCAATAAAGGCTAAAGTACACAAGTGGGAATATATCCATCTAAAAAGCTTCTGTACAACAAAGAAAACTGTCAACAGAGAACAGAGGCAGCCTACAGAATGGAGAAAATATTTATAAAGTGTGCTTGACAAATGGTTAATTTCAAACATGTATAAATATTAAGTCAATTACAAAACAGTTTCATAAAAAATTGACAGGATTTGTTTTATATCCAAAGACATACCACAGGTCAACAGGTATATGTTGATCAATATCATTATCGGTTTGGAAAATTTTATCAAAAGCACAATGGCATATCATCTCACACTTTAAAACAGCAGAAAATGAAAGACATTGATTCGTATGTGGGGAAACCACAGCCCTGTGCCATGGTGGAGAGAGCTTAAAATGGCTCAGTGACTTTAAATTTAGACATTTTTAGTTTAGAGATTCCTCAAAACAGAAAAGATGCAATTTGTATATGATCTGGTCATTTTTCCTTCTTAGTATATATCTAAAAGAATTTAAAATAGTATCTGGGAGGCGTTTATAGAAGGAGGAATTCTGGGTTACTCCACCTACATGACATGTCTGAAACAGAAATGTAGGAAGGTGTCAGGGCTCAGACGGAGGGAGAGATGATGAGTCACTGACCAAGGTTCATTCTTTATGCTATGAAGTGGAAAAGTTTCTAAAAGTTCTCAGCATCACAGTGTGAACATAGGTAACGTTCCACTACACACATCCACAGGCAAAGGATAGATTTTACTGCATGGACCTGAGCACATCCATAAAAAAATAAACAGGTAAGAAGAAAATCATTCATAGAAAACAAGAAAAGGAGATTTTGCTATACACATTTTGGGAGACAATCCCAACAAAAATGAAATCAAACTATGCCTAACACATTTTTTCTGAAATCATACACAAATATTTTGGTGCTGTCTTTGCTTAGGGTATGAAATGCTTCAAACGGTATAGATAAGAAATCAAGAAAATAAGGTTTAGAATTAGCTTTCTAGTCACAATCTGGGCTATCAAGGACCAATTATTTAATCTCTAGAGTTCTGCTGTCAAATATGTGAGAAGAATATTGTCTTGCTTGCCAGTTTCCAGACAGTTATGTATTTTTATATCGTCATGACATTTCTCACACTATTCTTTCTGTGTGAAAGGCCTTTGTTTCAAGCTCAATTCTAAACATTTGTCTTGTATTTCAAGGCCTCTCAGGATAGTTTTTCTGTGTGCCTTCCATGATATCTACAGCCATAATAAATTTACCTTCCTGCTTTCAAAGATGAGGATGGGAGGATGGTACACAGGGGAAGGAAGCAAAGAACAGTTACCTACCTAGGTGCCAGATGTTGCTGTTCTGATCTCTTCCTGGCATCGGACTTCATTGAAGACCTAGTTCAAAGGCCAAGTGGGCAATGGGAGACTTAAAAAGAAGATTTTGGTGGGAGACTTTCATGCCTATCAAAAACAGGTCACTAAGATTCTTTTCACTAGCACCACTGAAAGTAATTCCCACTTCTAATGAAGAAATTACCTGAAAATGGTGTATGGAATCCTTGTAAAATCTGTTATCAGTAACCTGAAAATTTTCAACATCTCCATATTTTCAGGGGATTGAACAAGTTGTTCTGTGCAAAGTTTTTGGTGTAATGAAGTTTGTTTCATTTGTATAGCATCTCATGGTGTAAAAATGCTTGTCTTTATGTAATTTCCATAAATCCACATGGTTACTTTGAGAGGTTCAAGAGAAGAGTGACAGGTCACAAAAGAGCACTGGTGGCTGGCTGCTCCTGCTGGCACATGCTACTGAAAGTAATGGTACTGTTCTCTTCTACTCATTAGAAAACCAGAGAATGGAAGTGCAAAGACTTGTCCAGAGGTATACATCCAACAATTCTGCGAATTTAGTTTCACTGGGGGTAGGCTTTCAGACAGCAGATTTTCTTCCTTCTCCAAAGTAAACTGAATTTCAGAAACACACCAATTTTATTTTTAATCCTGTAGAACAACTAAAATTATTTATTTGAAATAATTTACAGTACAGGAAAGGCAAAAAAAGTTAACATTTTTAAGCATTCCAAAAATATTTTGAACTAATAATAGATACACCACATGCAAACTGCTACCTATTTGAATTCTTGAGCTGTATACTGCAATTCTCTTCAGAATTCAAGACCAATTTTTTGTTGTTAAAAATTAATTTGTTAAAAACATTCCTAAAAATGTTTTTCTGAGTCAAGAAAAATGAGTCAAGAAAATGTTTTTCTGAGTCAAGAAAAATAAAACTATATCGCTGAGGAACACACACACAAAAATGAAATACTATCTAGGACCTTTATTTTCACCCCAAATAGGAGCAGTTACTTCAGTGATTTTGATTGGCATTTTGAAATGTGCTTGTGAATAAAAGAGAAAGAAAGTGGCATACCTCACATTCAAATGCCCAAATAGAGATAATAATGGAAGCTATGTTTTATGGGTCACCGGAGAAAGGCAATCCCATTGCAATGTTTGTGCTTGGGGATGAAAAAAGAGTGGAGTGAATGTTCTTCTGCATCATATAACCCAGACTGGCATTCTGACTGATGGGTGATGAGTGATTTAGCAAAGTGGGGGTGGAAGAAAAAGGATGGTGGTTGAAAAGAAATTATTCCAGATTTTTTGATACTGTGATAGACTTACGGCTCCAGTGTTCTGAATCAAACCCTCATCTTGGATCTATCTCGGTGTCATCTCTTGTGACCCTAGATGTGAATGAACACTGGAATTACTCAACAACCACAATAGCAGGGGACATTTTAGGAGGTAGGATTTTGGTTTTGTTTTCCATAACTGGAATAGGTGTTTCTCCTTAAACTTTCAGAAACAGCTTGTTATCTTTTCCAGAATGAAGTCTTACTAGTGGAGGAGATTTTTCAGCCTTGCTCAAAAGCATGCCATCTGTGATGGTAGGCAGTAATAAGTAACAATGTGTTTTTTTCCAGTAATCTGTCCATAAAACTTTGTATTTGAGTGGTAGGTTGGTGGACAATGTTGCCTTTTATTTTTTTTTTTAAGTTTATTTCATCTTACTTAAAGGCAGATTTTCCTGAGAAAAGAAGAGTCAGCGAGGAAGACTGTCCATCTGCTAGTTCGCTCCCCACGTGGCTACAGTCACTGGAGCTATTCCAGCCTCACAACAGGAGCCAAGGGGTTCCTTCTGGTCTTCCAATGATGCATGTGCCCCAGACACGTTCATCCTGCACTGCTCTCCCACGGTATAAGCAGGGAACTGGATCAAGCAGAGTAGTCAGGACACAGGCATTCTGTGAGATGCTGGCACTGCAGCACAAGGATTGGCATGTAATGCAACCTCTCTCCCTGTTGTTTTCCACTGATCTTCCCTCAGATTTCCCCAAAAATTGCCTCAGTCACCTCCCTCATAAACAAAACAAAAAAAAAAAAAAACATAACTATTTTAAACCTTTTACTCCTTAGAGCTAACTGTAAAAACCAAAATTATTTTGATAATCATCTATGAGGTGTGTAAACAACATATGTTCATAATGATTGTGTATCAAAGCTGTATGACCTTTAAATTCCACTTTGTTTTCACCAATGTTAACAGATAACTGTACATTCTGGTGATCGGAAGTTAGTAAATATTGCATGCAGATCAGTGGAAGTTACAATTATATTGAGGTTGGAAAAAATTGTTAGACTATGATTTCTCCAGCAACACGTCGATATATGCATGCCTGTGTACACACACATGCAGACACACAGTTGCACAAAGTTTTATGTGATTTTTACAGAGTAAAATCCTTTGATGTGATTTTAACATAGTTTATTTTTTGCTCATCCATTGCATCAAGGTGTATTGTGCTAACTATTGATTAGAACGGCAGATTACTGCGCAAATAACAAACATATACTATTCAATCATATTCCATTGAGTATACTACTGAAAACAATGGGTATGCCAAATAACAATAAACACATAACTTGAGTAACATGGGGCCAAAATGGAGAGGAATAATAGTTTTCATGGTAAAAGGAAGAAGGGCCAATGTAAGACAACATGGTGAAATGCAGCTAAAATGATTTATTGTACCAGGATGCAAGTCAGGATATATGCTTATGTCTCATATTCTATACGAATGTTATGTTAGCATGATGTGATGTATTGGTTCGTTATTGATAGACTGATTAGAAGGAGGGAAAAAAAGAATGATTTTAGGGAGAAGGAACACAAAAGCCAGCGTTTTCATTTTTCCCTAATGAAAAACATATAATTCTCATGTGACACCAGAGTCCGTCTTTTAAACCATCTTGATTTAGTTTGTGAGTTGTGTTTTGTTCTTATTTATAAAATAAAATAATCAACTAAGGCATGCGACTCAGAAATAATAGTGAGTTGCATAAATATTTTGTTGTCATCTTAAGATGTGATATCTTTTACATATCTATGTTATTTTCATTTGAAAAACAGAGTTACAGATAGAAGGATAAACAAATTTAGAAGTCTTCCATCTGCTGCTTTGCTCCACAAATGGCCACAATGGTCAGACCTGGGCATACACACAGCTGAGGGCCAACAGCTTTCTCTGGGCCTTCCTTATGGATTTTGGGACTCAAAGACTGAATTATTCCCAGGGGTCCTCCGAAACCATAAAAAGGGAGATGGATTGGAACTGGAGGCGTGAGGACTCACTGGTGTCATGTGTGAAGCTGGTGGAGCAACAAGTAGTGTAGCCTATACCCAAAGGCACCATCCCTGAAATATTGTAATTTATCTTATTTGATAGATAAGGTATTAACATGTGTTAGTTGAGTTATGTTAATAAGTAAGCTGTTAACAATTTTTATCCAAAAGATCTGTTACAAGAAAAAGCAAGATGCAGCACTGTGTTCCCAGCAGCACAATCAACAATCACAAAAACATGGAAGTAACCGAAATGCCCATTAATAGAGGAGTTGATAGGCACAGATTGGTTCATCTCCTCTATGGAATATTACTCAGCTATTAAAAAAATGAAATATACTTCTTTGTGGCCAAATGGGTCCAACTGGAGACCATTGTGCTAAGGACAGATGAGTGAATCACAGAAGGTCAGATACCATATGTTTGCCTTAATATAAGATAATATGACGATATATTTAAAACAAAAACAAAAAACAATGATATGAGTATTTTTAAAAATATTGATTTGTTCTTCGAAACTTCTCAAAATAAAGAGCTGGAAGCTGTGTTAGTTGACATCCACCACATTTCCTTGTTCATAATTTATATGCAGCATTTGCATATATGCTTATTTGGAACTTTGTAAATAAGATAAAAATATTACATTTTTTCAAGGCACATTGTGGTTGATTCTACGTTTTACATTGCATGTGAGTAATGCTTAGATAACAAATAATATTTGCTAAACCAGAAGTTTTGCTACTTATTTAGAAATTGTGTGACTAAATATAATTTTCACACAAAATAGTTTTCTTCATTATTTATTTGAGTACAGTTATATACTCAAAGATAAGAACCACTTCTTAGTCACAAAAAATAGAGTTATTGGTACAAAAAGCATGAAGAAATAAATAGAAGAAAGCATTAATAAGCAAATAGAACAAAATTTTTACAAAATATGTTTTTCAAACCATCCTTAACAAATTGATCAGGGTAAAATGAAATAAAAAAACAAAATTATGAAAATATTAAAGCTTAGAGGGCATGAAGGAAAGTGAAATTAAGCTAGCAATCAAATAATGAAGAGTGGCAAAATTCCATACCTTCATGTTAATCCCCAGGTTGGAACACTTGCTGGTTAGGCTTTTGTCTTAATCATTTCAGCTGTTCATTCACAGCTGACATCAGATAGAAAAGGCACAAACTTGCCACCGCTCTCTTTGCACCTGCTGAAATGCAAATTACTGACCAAAAGGAATTCCCTGCGATGCACACTTAATATAAATATACATTAACTTGCATTCTTTCTCAACAGCTAGACATAGAACTTTTGACTTATCTATAAAATATTAAACCAAATGCAATGAATACAAGTTTTAAAATGTTTCACATTTTAAGGTTTGATGGCACAGGGAATAATACAGATGAAACAAAAAGAGCAAAAAGTCTTGAAAAACATGCAATTCTTTAACGACTAAAAGAGTTACAGAGTCAGTCCTTGTATAGAGCTTAAATAAGACCAAAGATTTCAGTGAATTTATCTGAATTTATGTTTCTTAAAGCAATATCATAGTTTCACATAGAATGGATTCTACTGGACCAACTGTGACAATGTTTTTAAAAGAAAGCACATGGGAGAGAAAGAACCAGTTTATTTAAGTGAAAATATATGGTATGATTTAGGAAAATAACTGAATAGGAACACAGAGTGTTACTTAATAGAGACTGGGATGAGTAGGAGGGACAAAAATAGGAGAAATTGTGTGTGGAAAAAAAGGTACTAAAAGTGATATTAATAAAGGAAACAGGATGAGGAAGTTACGGGTACTCTTGCATTAGCAGCACACATATTTTTGCGTTATAAATTAAAACAATTATGAAATAAACTGTTAACAAAAGGAGTAATTAAATTTCTTTTTAATCAACAGTAAGGCATCAGCAAGTGGCTCAGTGTTTTGGAGTATTACTTTGTTTTAAATTATATCTCTCTTTGAGCAGTAAAGAGTTTCCATATTACTGCATTAATTTTACTGCACTGCTTCTTGGGGTAAACATTTCCCTTTCTTCCCTCTCATCAAGCCTGTTTCAAGACAGTTTATATAAAACAAAGCTTTTCATTATTCCGGCTCTAGTCTAAAAAACAGGCCTTGTTTGCTTATGTATTTATGCAGTGAATAATTCATATTTGTATGCACTGTCCACTTTAAATGATTTTGTGATTCACTGTCATTTAAATGAGTGTTACAGATATGATGCTGAACAACTTACAAAGTGAGGCCTGTAAAGTTACGTACCTCTTCAATTATGAGAACACTTGGAGTTAGAGCAGTGAACAGCGATGTCTGCTCTTCTAGTCTTCATTCTGTAGAAAAAGAAAAAAAGAGAAAATGAAAAAAAAATTGCGTAAGCCCTTGAAGAAAGGCCACATGGAGAAACTTTGAGGAAACGGAAGAGATACCTAATCACTTACAACTTACCCGACCTGTTTCCCTTTCAACATTTACCACAACATAACTGTCAGCTCATGAGATACTCAGAAAAAATACTCCTGGAGGGGGTAATTGACTTAACAGTCTTTATGAAAGTACTTGGAATCCACATTCTCCTACACCTGCTTATGCCAGTCCCGGGGAGAGTGTGCTGATAGACCAAGTGATTGAGCGCATGCCACCCAAATAAGAGCTCAGACCTGTGTTCCCAGATCCCAGGCTCAAAGGGGCCGGAAGCAGACGTTTCTCTCTCTCTCTCTGTTCCTATCAAATATGTAACAAAAAATGTTAGGAAATGAAAAATAATACTGTTTTTCTTATTGCATATCAAATGGAATATGATATTATTCAACTATATTGCCTTCTATTATAAGTAATGTGATAAACTACCAATTAGTTGATCATATTTTCAACAAAGAAAATTAATGCATTTACTCAAAGTCCTGTTGATGATACAGATATTCTGAGATGGTCAGTTCATTTCAAGTGGACTGTATGAACACATAAAAGAAAGACAGCTAAGCAAAATATCAGAGGTAACTAAGAATCACAGAGCATTATAGAGTTCTGGGATAGGTTGTTCATGTAATGCATTTTAAAATGCTACTGGAAGATATGTAAGATTATATTAGTAACACACTAAGATAAAAATAAACATTCAGAAAGAGTAATCAGAGTTCTGAGTACCAAGTTTACCTACTTCAGAGTAAAATCTTTCTCACTTCCTCACAGTTTTGATTTGAACTGTGTTTATAAACATAGCATTCAGTTTACATGAATTCACACTGAGGTATTTTATCTAACTCTTTCCATTTTGGACGAGGCACATTTAGCTTGACATTTTATGTTCAGCCAAGCCCAAGCAAGATTCCAAATGGAATACATAAGTGGTGCTTCAGGTAAATTTCTTGACTTCACAAAGAAACATGGAGATGAGCTATTGGAATCACAAAATCATGTGAATGCTCAAGATTTTTTTCTTCTTCTTTGTAAAAATCAGAACCTTAACTAAAATGAAACAGTAAACCTAGGTCTCAGGTAATCCAGAAACAATGAAGCATTTCATTTCAAATACTGACTAGATCTGTAGAAATTTGACTTTTTCTGAAAGTGAATTCCCAAATAGCTGAGTTTGCATGCTTTTAGATTTAAAATGAAATCACATTTTGACATTTGCTGAGACAGAAATGTTGAACTGCAAAAGTCACAAGCAGAGAACAGCAAGAAGTTCTTAAATACTCTGATTATATACTTATATAATATCAGAAACATTTGTACTTAGGTGTAAAATTCAGTGCCTGGGGAATAAAAAATAGTCAAATATGTTTTTTTATTCTATCAACCTACAGGTAGATTTCATTTCTCTTTCACACACACACACACACACACACAAACAAGAAGAATGCTTCATGTTTATCTGACTGTGGTAATCATATGATATGTATGCACATAAAATCCTCAGATTTCACATCTTGAATGTACATAGTTTTTATTAATTAAGAAAACATAATAAAAGAGGGCTTTGATGAGCAGGAAAAAAAGGCACTATTTAGAACCCATCATGGGCAATCCAATGACTGCCTGCTAGATACCTCTGTACATCTATTGCTTTCAAATTACCTGCTGCACTGTACCTACCTTTCTAGAAATTGTATTGTTATGTTTCACATTCTAAATTTGCTTTCAGCTTTTGGTTGCCTGGGTTTCAATGGGTCTATTTTAGTTAACAAACAAGCTTTAGTAAAAAGTTTACCTATCCTGTTATTATTTATGAAATGATCTTCTGCTCATGTTACCACAACAGTTCACACATGTATTTTCCTGGTAGATCCTGATTTTGTGTGGTCTTATTTTTGTTATTTTAATTTTACTAAACATTCTATCACTACAATTACAAATGCATGCATATAATCTTAAACATATGTTTTAAATTATTATTTTTTTTCAGTGAAGGGTTAGCACTGTAAGCATAGCTTCATTTGGGGCCTAATTCAGAAGCTTTTGCATTTATCATTCAGCTACCTACCAATGCACCTGGGTAAGTAATGGAAGATGACCAAAATACTTGGATCCTTGCACCCATGTGGGACATCAGATGACATGCCTGGCTCCTTCCTTCCAGCTTTTTCCTGGGTATTGCTGCCATCTGGTCAACCACAAGATAACAGAATGGAAGATTCTTTCTCTTCCTCTTTGAATTTCTCTCTGTGTAACACTGACGCTCACATAAACATAAGTGTATTTTTAAAAGTAGTCAATGTTGAATTGTCTTAAAGAAATCATCCTGAATTTCATGCTCAAGAGTATCAGAAAACAAAAGACTATTTAATTGGAAATAAATTTCATCTTAATAATAAATCTTATATCCAATTAGGTAGGAATAATGAAGGTGAATTTGGGGCTTAAATTTAATTAAATCTTTCTCACAAAAAAAAACTCAGAATTGTATAACTGGGTTTAGAGTTATGAGAATGAAGCTTTTGAAGGGTCATTGCTGAGTAAAAAGATTCAGGTTACATGTGGCTTACGGACGTTCAATAAAATATCTTGAATGTCAAACAGATGTAATAGACGGGAGGTAAAGGTCGGCCGGGAGAAGAGGAGTCTCTGATTAGAAAGGGAAGGCTCACAGTGAATCAGCCTTTCCATGACAAACCAGCTGCAGACAACGGCCGCATCCAAGACATCGTAGCTATAGAAAGTCAAGAATCACTGTCAAAGACGCAGGGGGTAAATTAATTAAAATGATTATCTAGAAATTATCTAAAAATTCTGAGATTAGTTAAAATTCATTAAAATAATGAACATTTATTAAGATAATTGATTAAAAATCTGTGATGTGAGTGGTTACTCATTAGAGGAGGGGCTCCAAAAAAGGATGGTATGACTTTCAAAAAGAAATAATGAGCTGGGTTTCAAAGAGATAAGCAAATTTTAGGGCATGTAATGGATTCGTTAGGGAATTGTGCCATTGATGAGAGACAGTGAATAATGCTGCCAGTTATTAAAAAGAAATTACTTAACATATTGTGGAGGAAATCCGTGGGCATGTGCAAGCCATGCGTGAGATCAGAAAGAAAAAAAACAAAAAATCTGGCCTGGCGCCATAGCCTAGAGGTTGAAGTCCTCATCTTCAATGTGCTGGGATTCTTTACGGGCTCCGGTTCTAATCCCAGCAGCTCCACTTTCCATCCAGCTCCCTGCTTGTGGACCGGGAAAGCAGTCGAGGACAGCCCAAAGCCTTGGGACCCTGCACCTGTTTGGGAGACCTGGAGGAAGTGTCTGGCTCCTGGCTTCAGATCAGCACAGCATTGGCCGTTGCAATTACTTGGGGAATGAATCATTGGAGGGAAACTCTTCCTCACACTCTGTCCTGATCTCTGTATTCCTGACTTTGCAATAAAAAATAAATAAATATTTTTTAAAAAAAAAAGAAAAGAAAAAATATCATGTCTTAAATGGATTTGCGTGGAGTCAATCTAAAATCTGAATAAACTGCGTTTAGTAGATATTCAAATCAGAAGTAGCAAGGCCTTATGGGTTGCTTGGGTTGAATGATGGGTCAAGTCACTGCTTGTAACTCTGCCGTTCTCTATCAGAACTCCAGTGTCACCCCTTGCTGATGAGTTTCCACGCAGCTGCCTGGAAGGCAGTTGAAGATGGCCCCGGTTCTTGGGCCCCTGCCACTCTCTGGGAGACTTGCGTAAGCTTGCGACTCCTTACTTCAGCCAGCGCTTAACCTGTAGTCAGCATGCCCAGGAAAACAAAATAAAACAAGCCAAAAATAAATAAATAAAACATGAGCAGATAGAATATTTCATGTATCTCCCTCTCTACTTTTTGGCCTTTGAAATGAATACATAAATGCATAGACACATAAATTCCTACAAACAAAAATACCAAATTTTAAAAAGCACTAAGGTATAAGCAGACTTTTCAAAAATTAAGTAGCTGTCTAATAATAATTCTGCAAGTGATTATTAAAGACAGACTGTACCCTTGTTTTTTTTAGCAAAAACAAAGAAAACTTGTATGATAAAAAGGGTAAAAAAGGAAAGAAGATTCGGGGCTCCATTGATAACAAAGCATAAATGGGAAAGTGATGCAGCACAGCAGGTTGAGCCAAATGAATACACGCTCAAGTCTAATGCAGCTCTGGCTACAGTACCTGGTAAAGCACAGGGAGATCAACTGAGGCTCACATGGTAAAACAGTCCCAGGCCCCTGGTTTCAGCCTGGTCTGGATGTGGCAACAAGTGAGAGATTCTCTCTCTCTCTCTGATTCTTTGTAATCCTGCTTTTCAAAAAATAAAATTGAATAAATATATGGTAGCATAATGATGATTTAAAATTCCAGGGCCCGGCGCGGTGGCGCAAGTGGTTAAGGTCCTCGCCTAGCACGCCCGGGATCCCATATGGGCGCCGGTTCTATCCCGGCAGCCCCGCTTACCTCCCAGCTCCCTGCCTGTGGCCTGGGAAAGCAGTTGAGGACGGCCCAAAGCTTTGGGACCCTGCACCCGCGTGGGAGACCCGGAAGAGGCTCCTGGCTTCGGATTGGCATAGCATCGGCCGTTGCGCTCACTTGGGGAGTGAATCATCGGACGGAAGATCTTCCTCTCTGTCTCTCCTCTCTGTATATCCGCCTTTCCAATAAAAAAAATAATAAAAATAAATCTTTAAAAGAAAAAAATTCCAAGAGAAAGCTGCCCAAAGGATTGTTCATTTTAAATTTTGTTATAACTAGGAAGGAAGGATAGGACATTATTACTTTCTTTTAATAGACTTTTACGAGAAATAGTAATTATTCAAAATGTAAAATAATACAATACACTACTATTTGAGTCAGTTTCAGTACCTCATTTTAACTCATTTCACACCTATAACACTTTATACATTTTCATATGAGTTAATATGGTAACATAAAAACAGAAACTTTTTCTTTTTCCCCAAGTGGCTAGAACAGCCAAAGTTGAGCCAATCCAAAGCCAGGTACCAGGAGTCTCATCCGGGCCTCCTATAGTCATAGTATGCAGGGTCCCAAGGCTTTGAGGTCATGCTTGATTGCTTTCTCAGGCCACAGGCAAGGGACTGGAAAAGAAGTGGAGCAGCCTGGACTCAAACCTGTGCCCATGTGGGATCCCTGCACATACAAGGTTCAGACTTTATTCACTAGGCTACTGTGTTGGACCCAGAAACATTTTTTATTGTCCTAAAGCCTTTATTTAGGAACATTTCTGTGTTCATTAGAAATCATGTATTTGATTCAGTCGCACATGGCCTCTAATAACCGGCACATGCAGCTGCATGAGTTGATGCTTCAATTTCACCCCTTTTATCACGTCCATGCAATAACCAGTAACACTGAACAAGTTTCCAAAATCGTTTGGTCCTAACTGCATTTACCTACTGACTTGCCGTTTGTATGAAGTACTTGCTAATAAGATATCCATTACCTTTAATCAGAGTCGTAGTTTCAATTGCTCATCTTTTACTCTCAAAGAAGTTGCAGGTCAGAAACTAAATTAT
This sequence comes from Ochotona curzoniae, assembly GCF_017591425.1. NCBI lineage: Eukaryota > Metazoa > Chordata > Mammalia > Lagomorpha > Ochotonidae > Ochotona > Ochotona curzoniae. Next base: position 31,726,920 of record NW_024466502.1, on the reverse strand, counting down.
ATGACCAGCCTCTTTATGAAAAGCAATATTCCCACGGCTTTGTCCTTCAAGTTTTAATGCATTTTTTTTTTAACACAAAGAGGGATAAGGATGAGGTGTACTGCAGTTGGGTAATTGATAGTGATAAAGTCTGCTTTACAACAGCAGATTTGTCCTGATGAAGATGAAGAATTGCTGGTGAGAAAGCCAGCTTCTCTTTCTTCTTGTTCAATTTATTTGCAGCTATACATTCCACTCTATGTCAGTACTAGAATTTCCATGGGTCAACTCATGTTGTTGGACATTGGTTTTAGTCGCCACAAACAATGCAACTATTAATATCATTGACCATATTGTACGTCACAAAACCAGGTGTACTGTAATAATATTTTAGAAGTGAAATAGCCAAGGGAAGTATATTTGAATGTACATTATGTGTTTCCCCATCGTGTTATTTATATTAATTTACATTCCTACTCTTTCTCAATTCCTTGCCAATTTAGCATGTAAAGAAATATTTTGCTTTTTGTAAATCTGATAGAAAGTGGTTTGCATTTTGGTTGTTTACTACGAATGAATTAATAATTATTTTAAAGTTGTACCTGTTGAAATGCTTTTTCATTGTATTCCTTGCCCAATATTTAATAGCTTTTAGAATATATGGTTAAACGATGTGTGTATATATTGAAGAGAATTGTTAATTAGTTGTCACCTTTATGTTTATAAACATATAACCTTTAATACTTGGTATTTTTTAAGTCTTCCTTGTTTTCAGTATTGTCAAGAACTGTAATATGTACTTTAAGATTATCTTACAACGGCAATATATTATTTCTTCACGTTATAGGTCCATAGCAGAACATACCTGAATCCAGGAGCCAGGAGCTTCTTTCAGGTTGGCTACGTCCCAAAACTTTTGGCCATCCTTTGCTGATTTCCTAGGCTATAACCAGAAAGCTGCAAGAGAAATGCAGCAACTGGGACACAATCCTTTACCCATATGGGATTCTGGCACTTGCAGTTAACGATTAGCTAAGTGAGCCATTGCATTTTCTCCTGATTTAGATTTTTTAATCGTTTTTGACACAGTTTAGTTGGTGCTGGGGTTTCCCTTTTCACCCAGCTGGAATGTGATCATGTGGAGATTTTTGGTAGGATTATGCTTTCTTATCTTTGATAGTGTTATGCAGATGGTGGTATACATTTCTTAAGCAATCAATATTTTTCTTCACAACTTTTCTAAATTAAATGGCTTTTCTATCAGTAGTGGTTTTTATTTATCTTCAGTGAAAAGCATAAAATATGCAAAAATGAGGAAAACGTAAAGACGTCAAACAATTGCAGTCTCTTGCTACATATTTAGCTATGAGTAAATTAAACATTTTCGTGATTTGTGTGAATGTTTGGTTATTACTGGTTGCTATCACTCTTTAAACGTTTTAGGCCTCAGTTGGATACTGTGTAGGTATCTTTCTGTTTCATTTATTATGACGTGTTGTGAGTGATAAATCATTATGTCGTGAATTGATCTATATTGCCCTGAGGAACCATCATCATCCCTTGAGATCTTGTTATGCATTCGAATACTGTGGCCCAAGCACAAGGCAACTCGAGTATAATAGTCGCTAATCTATAAGTCTAATTTGGCTTCACCAGCAACTATGTAACATAAAGTGTCTATTTAGAAAAGGCAGAGACCCAAGGATCCCAGAGAAAACCTCTATGACACGTTGAAACAAAGTTTTTAGAATATTTCACTTCCTTCTAAATTTTGCTTGGAAATATGTTTATATCCAAGCTTTGACAAGGAAGGATTCAGAATAAGAAAAAAAAATTGTTCACATGGATTGTGGAGAAGCTGCAACACAGAATAGGTCTGACTACTGTTCCAGCATGTTAATAGTCACATACAAATGAGTTTATTTGTTAGCCATTAATCTTAGCTAACTTAATTTGGTTTTGCATTATTAGTCAATACTTATTTACATGGTAAAATTTGTTCTTGGACTGTGTCATTTTTTCTTCTTTATTCCTGCTGCCTCCTTGAAATTTCAATGTTTTACATTGTAATTTTAAACTCGAGCTTTTATGTCGCTTTAAATATACACACTGTATACTTATGCTTCTACAAATAATACAGCGATTTTAAACAGAATAAATTAATATCCTCTCCCCTTCCACCTTATTACTGTGATGCAGTGACCTTTAAACTGTAAGTTTATTCTAATATAGATGTGGTATCAGTAATATAATTCTCAAAGTGTTTAATGTCAAGTCTCCCCCTCAAGGCATATGCTCTATATTAGGAAACAAATATAAGGACAGAAGAAGAGGTCAAACCTAAGTACCTTGCTTGAGATGTACTAATAAATTCATAAAGGGAATGGAGTGATAGGTAATGGACAGAAGCAGGGAAAAATGTAATTCTAAAGTACTTCCCAGACCCACAGTATGACTACACCTTGAATGCTTGTGTGTATTCAGACAGGATTAGATAGATAGATAGATAAATCATTTTATTCTTCTTTTGACCATAATCAAACATGTTTGGATAGCTGCTGTCTGAAATACAAAGGCAAAGATCTCATAGAATATGTAATCATAGAAGCATATGGAGAACCTTCTGTGAGAAAATAGAAAAATACTATGGGCAAAAATCTAATAGCCATAATATAACATTGTTGTGCATTATAGTATAGTACATTAAGTTGCACCTTAAATAATTTTCATTTCCAGCAGAAAAAAAGTAAACAAATTAGCATCAAATGAAATAAAACACTGAAAATCGTTGTTGCATTCCAATAATGTTGCATTCCAGCACTCACAATATTATGCAGAATGTAATCTACTTTAAATAAATAAAATATAAGCCATCAACAAAATCTTATGATTCTAATTTATGCATATGAGTCTCCTTGTCTTACCTTTTCAGTTTGAAATGTTCCCAAAGAAGATATTTTTTTTTATTATTACTCTCCAAATAAGCATCCGTGTGATACTTCGAGCTTTACCAGGAGGAATTTGGGGACCAGGACTCAGTTCAGAGCCCTCCCTTTGGTAGCAGGGACCCAACTACTAGAGTCACTGTCTGTCTTCTCCCAGATGAATTTGGGCAGGTATTTGAAATCAGGAAAAGAGCTAGAATTAGAAATCAGGCAATTGTTAAGTGATATGTTAGTGTACTATTTGATGTCTCAGGAGCTATACCAAATGCCTACTACACTACACAATATTGGATGATTGTACAAATGGCAGGAAGAAAACTGGTAGGATATTGTTTACTTAAATAAAATACCCATAGTAGCAATAAAATAAGTAACAAGGGTGCAGAGAGTATGTATATACAGATTTGTTTTTCTGAGCAGTATAACATAAATTTGTAATTTAAAAGCTGTCCTAAGTTGGAAATACAGAGAGCAAAATACAGACTTGATAAAAGAAGCTTATAGATTAATTCAAAACAGCCACAAATTAAAGTAGAAATTGTGCAAAGCATAGGAGATATCAAACTAAAATAACAGCAGCCAGACCAGTATTGACCAACATTGCATTGATTCTGAGACTTCATGACTAACAGTTTCGAGCAGAAAATTAATGACATGACTGATGCTAATAAATATGAGCAAGGACTGCAAAAACTTCCTAGAAAACATTGGAGATGCTTGTAGGGAAAAATTAGATCAGATCCATGGTCAGAAAAAAAAAAAGAGAGAGAGAGAGAGAGAATCTAGTGTAGTATACAAACTCAAATCCTAGCCGGGGAAAATACCCATAGGCTAATTTTAATTAAAATAAAAATCTTCTAAAATATATTGGTACTATTCTATGTTTTTCGAAGAATGGGCTGTTTTCAGTTCCTAATTAAAAACATATAGGGGACAGCGCCATAGCCTAGCGGCTAAAGTCCTCATCCAGTTAGCTCAGGAATCTCATAGAGGCACCAGTTCATGTCCCTGAGGCTCCACTTCCCATCCAGCTCCCTGCTTGTGACCTAGGAAAGCAGTCCAACGTGGCCCAAAGCCTTGGGACCCTGCACCCACGTGCCAGAAGGATGTAGCTCCTGGCTTTGGATTGGCGCAGCTCCAGTCGCTTTGGCTGCCAGGCGAGTGGATCAGCAGAGATCTTCCTCTCTGTCTCTCCTCCTCTCTGTATATATGACTTTGCAATAAAAATAAGCAAATCTTTTTTTTTTTTAACAAATAATATACACTTTAAATTGGTTGAAAAACTAAGTCAGTAATGATTTTTTTTTAATTAAAAAGATAAAGAGATTTTATTAACTTCTTCAAAAATCTCAACGAATGGGCCTAGCTCTATGACTAGAAGGTAAAGTCTTGAACACACTGGGATCCCATATAGACGCAGGTTCTAAACCCATCCAGCTCCCTGCTTCTGCCTTGAAAGCAATCAAGGACAGCCCAAAATCTTGGGACCCTCCGCCCATGTGGGAGGCCTGGAGGAAGTTCCTGGCCTCTGGCTTCGGATCAGCGCAGCACTAGCTGTTGTGCACACTTGGGGAGTGAATCATCTGATGGAAAATCTTCCTCTCTGTCTCTCCTCATCTCTGTATATCTGACTTCGCAATAAAAACAAATAAATAAAATAAATAAATCTTAAAAAAAAAAAACACACTCAACCAATGATGGAGATCACTTTTAGTTCAACAGCGTTCTGACCTAGGCTGATTTGTAAAAATAATGAAACGTGTCTCACTGTTTGAATTCTAAAAATTTGGTCAAAGAAATCCAGTACTTAATTTTTATTAGACTTTGAACATAGAACTGAAATTAATTTTTTCCTAGAGTGAGATAGTGTCTTTACATTTCACTCCATGTAATTTTGTCGCAGCATTTAATTAATCTTTTCAAACGCATCCTAGTAACAGAAGAAAATAAAATGTCCTGCAGATTTTTCCTTAGCAGTGTAATTCAAATAAATTTGAGCTTGATGTGTAACTGAGTCTACAGTTAATAGGTAAACAGAAGTAGGATTTTTTCTTTTGACTTTAAAGATAGGAAAATGTCGGTTGAACGTATTCAGATGGAAGCGTAACTGTCTTGAGATTCTTCATCACATTTTGGTTGTAGAAGGATGTAAATATCTTACTTTGTCACATTTTTCTTGCGAATATGCTTTTCATTTGTAAAATAAAACACAGAGCAAGATAAACTAAAACACTTAGAAGTCATTTAGAATCTTAAAATTCCAATATTAGAATTAGTTATAGAATATGCTTCATGTCTGGACATGCTTAAATCATGTTCCTATGAGATGCTGTCCAAAGGAAATCAGAAAATATTGTGGATTTGACACCTCTCCTCACCTTTTTTGTTGAAAAATTCTCTTTCGGATAATGTGAGTTTAATTCAAATGTACTAGAGAGGAATTTACTTCCAAAGATATTGCTCCTAGTTCTACTAGTTCTAGTTTTACATTGAATCTATTTACTTCCTGCTATAGGAATGAAAAATTCATTTTAGGATATTATTGTCATCTATAGCTATTCATCCATGGAACTTTAAAAGTGCAACATTGTGTAAGATTCATGTTTACTTTTTCAAATTTCTCTTTTTAAATTTTTTTAAATTTTTAACTTTTTTTTTATTGTTTCATTTTATGACACAGTTCCATAGGCTTTGGGATTCCCCCAACCCGTCCCCAACCTCTCCCCATGATTTCCTCCATATTATTACAGCATTACAGCTCATAACCAGTCATAATTCCATGATTGCTGGCATGGACCATACAGTGAGTCCAGCCTCTTATTGTCCAGATAAATTCAACAGTTTCATTGGGAGAGCGTCCTTGATCTGAAAGTAGAGCTGGCAGAATATCATCCCTTCCAATGAAAAGCCACAACACAAATTCAACAACCAGAAGAAACATGGAAATTTACAACATCATCAAGTCAATTGATATGGTACTGAGTGACCAATGTGTTAGAAAATGCAATTTCTTTTATTTTTAAAGATGTATTTTATTGGAAAGAAAGATACACAGAGAGGAGGAGAAATAGAAAGAAAGATCTTCCATCTGATGTTTCACTCCCCAAGTGAATGCAGTGGCTGGAGCTGAGCCAATCCAAAACCAGGAGCCAGGACCCAGGAGCCAGGGTGGCCCACGTGGGTGCAGGGTCCCAAGGCTTCGGACCATCCTCAACTGCTTTCCCAGGCTAGAAAAAGGGAGCTGGATGGGAAGCAGGGCCACCGAGATTAGAACTGGTACCCTTATGGGACCCCGGGGGACGCAAGGCAAGGACTTTAACCGCTATGCTATTGTGCCAGGCCCAGAAAATCCAAGTTCTTAATCACATCTTGTAACTACTTCAGTGACATCTGAATTTTAGTTTATACATAAATGACTGCTATAAACCTTGAAATGGTTATAGGATACTATTCAGCTGTCTTGTGTCTTTTTAGTAAATGCAAATTTAAACAACAACAACAGCAAAGCTGCATTGCTGAGTAACATTTCTTCCTCACACTGAAATCTGGTCTTTGTAATGAGGCATTGGTGACATTTTTTGCAACAGTCTGAGTCAGGGCCTGATTCGACAGTGAGTTGGTTTTACTGCATATAATAGTGGCAAAGGTGAGTTCTTATGATGATTCCTTATTTTGGGTAGTGGACAGCTAAACTAGCACTTCAGATGGATGTTCTAAACAGAAAGCAGTGCACTGATCCCGGTCTGTGCGTCAGGCAATGCTGTGCTTGCCTTTACTGACACTAATTTAGCCACATAGTAATATTGCTGCCGTTTCCATAATGGTGGAGAAGTTTCTATGGCTGTTGGTGTGGATATTATACAAAGTTCAGAGCAAGGCGCATAGATATGCACACTATTTGTATTTTTGCTATATGACCACGATATGGTAAAAAAAAAAAAAAAATCATCCCCAGGCTGTTATAAAAGTCAAGATGAACATACTTATAAATGATAATATTTTATGATTTTTATATTCACATTTACAAAAAAAATCTTTTTTATGTGTTATGTATTTTACTTTTAAAAGTATGGTAAAATATGTTTAAGAAAGAAAATTAAAAATATTGTCAATCTCACCACACACAAAAAAAGCCAACAGGTATTCTTGAGAGGATGTTCTATTTAAGGATTGAATCAGAACAGGTATATTCACATATACCTGGGAGAAACTGGGATAGAAAATGGCTCTGCATGGATGAATACAATTAGAAAAAGGCAAAGGAAGTATCTTGGGAGTTGATTAGGCTTCATAATCATGAGTAGTGAGATGAGAGTGACAGTGTGGGCAGGTGTCAGATGCAGAACATCAAGACACATCTCTGTCAGTCTAAGGGTCTGATATTTTTCACTAGATAAAATAAAGAACATTTGCATAATTTTATTTGTGATGTGCCAGAATTCAATTTGTTGTTAAGGTGTTTGAGTCATCAATTATAAACAAAATACACATGATACAACAACAATATTGTAGACCAGAAGTAATATTAAGAGAATTCTGCAGGAAGATAGGAAAGTGAACATATTAGTTTAGAATAGAGAATTATAAAAGTATGACACATCTGAAGCAGTTCTTTGGGTGGATGTCATGATATGAGTACAGCCAACAAAAGTATATGATGAGTGTCAGTTTTCTCTCTGGTTTGATGGAGGATTCACCAGTCAAAATGCAGAGTAAGAACGCATTAGAAATCGAGGTTAAAAATGTAATTTTAAAGTGTGGATGTGTGATATCCACAAAAATGTCATGAATAGATATTCACAAAACTAACGGAATAATCTGGCATCGGGTCTACAAACTGTTGAAGAAATGTGTTTCTGTATTGTGTTTTGGAGGCTAAAGATAATTTCTGCATTCTCTGGTCTTACTTTGGTAAGTTCCAGGTTAGTCACAGTAACAAAATAGACCCATGATAAATTGCAAGCAATCCTAATTTTACAGGCACATGAGCAATTTTGCAAGAGGATAAAAACTAAATCAATGATGAAAGATGGAGACGGTTATGTTTTTTAGACAAAGTTGAGATGCTATTCGAGAAAAGTTTTGGGGCTAGAGTGAGCAAATTGTGGGAATTCCAGTATTTGGACTGAGGAGAATGAGGAATTAGTAGAAGATAAAAGTTACTGTAGCAGATTGTATGACCAGACATCTTGCAACAGCACATCTAGTCTCTTCCTTACTATTCCTGTACTGGCACAAACATTGAGTATTTTACTAAATAAATGGGTAAATAAAATTCCTATGGCTTACTAAGTCTAAGTATAGAAGGAAGCAGGTCATAAGTCTCTTTCTGCATCCATTGCCTCCAAAATGTCTTGAGCTTGAAATAATCAATATATCAAATTATTATAGTTAGATGACTTTGCCCTAATTTATTCAATAGAGACATCAGCATAGTATACATGATTATGGGAGCCAATGCTGATAACAGTGATGATGGGACAGAAAGATTCTCAATAATAAACCATTTGGTGAATGACAAGACACTGATATGCTCTTAAAGACTAACTTTTGGATCACTGAAAGAAGTCTACAAAGGTAAAGACACTACAGTAATGTTACAACAGTCAAGACAGTAGACATCTTAAGAAGTGATTTGTTAGTAGTACAGTGAGAACACAAAAAGAATAGCAACATGTTACTTACTTTTGATGCTGTTTTGACAATAATATTGATGAAAACTGGTATAATTCAGATGAGCTCCAAGAAAGTGACTTATGCAGAGGATATGTCATTATTCTTTTGAGGAAATCAGGATAAAAGGGACAAAAATGGACTGAGTCTACACTCAACACAGAATGAAGGCAGAAGCAAATGACCAATAATTGGATGGAGCAAGAGGGATAAAACCCACAGAGGTAATGAGGATGGAAAACACATACAAAAACCACAGAATTAAAATTGTGGTACAAGAGTCACTGGGAGTTTTAAATATAAGATCAAAGGCATAGTTAGATTTAGCCAGGCTCAACCTTTTAATATCTGTGTCTTGGTGTATCATAGTTCAGATTTCTGTAACACTTTGTAGAGGTAAATTCGTCTAACATATATATTCATTAACTGGTCAGTTAGTCTAATGCGTCACAAATATAAGCAAATGTAAGTTATACTAAATCTTAACTATTTCTCAGCAGTTCTTAAGACTGTGAATAAAGAAAAACAAGAGGTATAAAACATGCTTGGAAATACACATTTCTCTTAAAAAATCTGAAAATTTGTGAATTTTTAAAATCAGGTAAAATATTACATTGGTTTACACAATTGTTTGTCTTATATATTCCATTAATATTTATTAATGACTTGATATCTTCAGTCTTACTATCCTGACTTCTCTAACATCTGTTCTACTCAGTTCTGAAATGAACAGTACAGATTTTATTAGTAGTGTGTGAACATGTTCCAAGGCATTGCAGGGTGAGGCTGTTTTCCTGGTGCAAATTGCTTTTCAATATTTCTAGTCATATAAACCTCCCCTAGCCATCCTCCTCACACAACTTCATATTAACCTAATGATCTGACTATAACAAATTGTCAAACAACATTTTGCTGCCAAACCATTTTACAGTTACGCTGTTGCTTTCTCTTGCCCCCTTTTTATTAAGCCAAATCACTTGCTACTCAGTTTCATGACTTAGTCAAAAGTGATACACAGAAGTTTAGAATGGATGCAATTATGTACACAGCAAGGCAAACAATCTTAATTCATCTCCAATGCATTCTACAGTGCATATTCAGCATTTAGTTGCAGAACTACCACTTTTTTGAGAAAATTTAATATGGAGAGATTCTATTGTGTACCATTCAAAAATAAAATGTGTTACTCCATCATAATAGATCACAATTATAAATATTGGATTCCCTTTCCTTGTTCAGAAAATATTTTATAATTCATGCTTCTAGTGTTATAAAACAATTTAAAATTGTATGGCAGTAATATGTGTCATCCTTTGTTTCTCAGGTTTGATTTTTAACTTCGGTTGAAGTGATACTTAGAAAAAGAAAATGCACCATTCCTCTCTTTCAAAGTCCCATTGTCCCCAGAGGAACAAGACCAATAAAGCTGTCCAATAAAACTCCCCTCATAATTACAGAACTTTTGAAATAAACTCTATATTAGCTTTGTGTTTTTCAGATCACCATAGCCATGTTTCATTTACTATCATCTACCTTTCTGCAGCTTTTGATCACAAACTACTTTATGTTGTGTCACATTTAAGATAACTCTTCTTTAACATTTTCTTAATCTGTGCTGAAAATTTTTGGAAAGCAGTTGTCCTTTAATAGAAGTTCCTTCCAATACATTCGTATACAATATGTTTACTACACATACACAAAAATTGACAAATCAGAGACATAATTCTTAAAGTAAAATTTCTTTCTTTCTTTGAAAACCAATTACAAAGAGAGACAGAGAACTTGTATTTGCTGGTTGACATCCTTTATTAATGACTTGGACAGATTAGCCAAGTGTATATCAGGCCAATATCAAGAGCCAGAATCTTCAACTATGTTTAACGTTTGCCCTATGGAGTCAAGCACTGGAGCCAGCCTCTGCTGCCTTTCCTAGGCCATTCACAGGAAACTTGTTTGGAAGAGGAGCAGCCTGTACTTGAATTGGCACACAAACCGGATGGAAGAATTGCAGATGGTGACTTTGTTTGGTAAGCCATACTGATTCCTGGAGAATGTTTCCAAGAAGCTCAGTCTCCTGGCTCCACTTGGCATCTAGCACCCTGCCTATGGCCTGGGAAAGCAGTAGAGGATGACTCAAAGCCTTGGAACCCAGAACCCATGCGGGAAACCTAAAACCAGCGCCTGGTGCCTGGCTTCAGAGCAGCTCAGCTCCAGCCATTGTGGCCAATGAAATGTGAATCAGCAGATGGAAGATCTTTTTTTCTCTGTCTCTCTATAAATCTGGCTTTATTTCATATATACATATATATGAACATTCAAATCATTCAGGTGAGACATCAATGTGTTACATTTTTGTATTGGTTTTATTTAACTCAGAGAGAAAAAATGAGATTTTGGTGCTTAGGCTTTCAAGATTTTTTTTTTTTTTGAGCCATGTAGTTACATAGCTCAGTGTATGTAAAATGAATCTAAGTCTATGTGTAAAGAAGTATCAAGAAAAGCAGCTGGATAAAGACGCAGAACAAGAAACTAGTGGCATTGTATGTTCCATTAAGAGAGCTGAATTCTACCTTGAAGGCAAAGGAAAATCACTGAGCTAATTTACACAGAATTCTGCTATGAATATTTTAACTATTAAGAGATCAACTCATGCAATGGTTGAAAGAGCAAATGAGAAGACAAATGAACGGCACGATGAAGGCTTGCCCAGAGACACGTAATCAACAGATGAAACGACAATATTTGAGCATTTTAAGGATCTGTAATTCACAGAAAAGTTTTAGAATAAGTTTTTTATACTAAATAGGATGAGCAAAAACAAAAATGTCAGATAATAGCATGGTTTATCAATATTGTAGTACTATTCACAGAACCACTACATGGATGAATGGGAGCCACAATCAGGAAATAGTTGCTGCATTCCAGAACTTGGTTTGGAGAATCAGATAACATGAAATATTGACAAACAAACAAACAAACAAACAAAACAAGAACCAGGCAACTTGACAAGCTCTAGGGAGAGTGAGCAAGTTGCTTCCAGACACCAGCTTTAATAGATTTCTTCCATGATCATTACAAAGATCTGAGTGTGCTTCTCAGTTACTGGTTACATCAAAGGTGTCAGTGACCATCCCTGCTAGACACATTTAGCCAGTCATGGTGTGTGTGTTTTTTGTTTGTTTGTTTTTTCTACTCCTCAATTCCAGACCATCTAGTTTCCCATAACTGACCCTCCTGTACTCAGATCTCTGAACCTTTATCTTCAGGGTCTTTATGGCAACCAAGCAAAGGCATAGGCTTTCCTTGTGCCTATTCCTACTCCTGAACAAGCAGGTGACCTATCAGCACGGGAATTTCCCTTGCCCTGGACTTTGTCTACACGTGTAACCACTGAAGAACAGACAAACCCAGTCTCCATCACCAGGGTTAAGTCACCTACTAGTCAGACAGTGCTCTATCCTGAAAGTTGAGCTGTACTGAAGCCTGTTATATCAGGCTAGGAGTTAACATAGGTATAAAATTCCAATGACATTTTAAATGTGGGAAATCTATGGAACTAAACCTAATAAATTAATTTGAATAGATAAGTAGGCATAGGAATAGTTCTATGTGTCCTGGCGGCAGTCACACATTAAAATGTATTCACATTATCTGGGTTTAAACTTCCACTTCTTTATCAATAATAGTAGCTCTGTTTGTGACAATTTGTCAAGAAAATTTCAATATGTGTAGATTTTTACAAGGCTTTAAAAATTCATATGATTTTTAAAAAGTATCTATTTGTGATTTTCTTATGTATACCTATTTTTTTATATTAGTAGCAAGAAAGATCCCAAACAAGATAAATTGAATCCCAATGGTTTCAAACTGTCTACAAACATTGTTGTGTTTCAATTTCAAAGAACTGGTGCTGCAAAACTTAGACACAGCACATCATCATCATAAAATATTAATTTCAGGGATTAGGACTTGCCTGGATTCAGAAATTTTTCATAGCAGATTAAGGCAATGCCTACTTTATATATGAGCTAAATTATAGTCCTGGCTGCTCCTCTTATGATCCAGCTCCACGCTGATGTACCTGGGAAAGCAGAAGAAAATGGTCCAAGTGCTTGGGCCCCCACACTCTCAGGGCAGACGAAGATGAAACACTCTGTCTTAATGCTGGCTGTTAGACCTACTTGAGGGATCAACAAAGATCCTTCACTGTGCTTCTCCCCAAGCTGATTCTATAACCTGGCCTTCCAGAGAAATAAACACATTAAAAGAAATTTCCCTGTTAAAGGACAGATAATAAATGTTTAAATTTTCCTTCAAAAAATGAATTAGGTTCAGTGATGAATTACTATTCATGTTGGTTTATAGAATTAAAGCAGCACTCAATAGACCACAAAATAATAGTTGTTGCTGTTTTCTTTTCCTCCAACCACAAATTATCAATGTGATTGGTTGGAAATGAAAGAGAGGGAGGGGAGGAGAGAGAGGATGAGAAAGAAAGAGAAAGAAAGAGAGAAAAAGAGAGAAAGAAAGAGAAAGAAAGAAAGAAAGAAAGAAAGAAAGAAAGAAAGAAAGAAAGAAAGAAAGAAAGAAAGAAAGAAAGAAAGAAAGAAAAGAAAGAAAGGAAGGAAAGGAAGGAAGGAAAGGAAGGAAGGAAGGAAAGAAAAAGTGACAGAAGGAAGAAAACAAAGGAAGGAAAGAGAAAGAAGAAAATCTAATATGTCAATTATCAAAAGTGCAAGTAATTTTATTAATACACAAAAAAACTTTATTGGGGGGAAATCAGAAAATATAATTAGGAAAAGGATAGCAATACACTTGCTAATAAGAACGCAGACTTCTTTTTTTTTTTTTTCATGAACAGGTATGATTTCGATAGTAAGTTTGAAACTCTTGCCTTAAGCAAGGGCACTGCAGTAATTATATCAGGGACAAACAATTTCCTACACTGTCAACATATAAAAGTTCTTCCTTTCACACTTTTAACACTTATCAGCAAGCAGATACAATCCTCGTATGCTTTGATCTGTCTGCTGGGTTAACCCAAGCTGCTTCTTCAGAGACTCTGGCATCTCGGGGGTCGGGGGCGAGACAACCTGAAGTAGACCTTCACCTTCACCGAGTCAAAGATGAACCTCTGCAGAACAGAGTCCCAATCACGACTATGCGGGCAAAGAGCCCCTTCCACACACATCTAAATCCAAGTCTCTCGAGAACCTGAGAGGAATGCTCCCCTTCTCGTTATCCAGCACAGATACCGCGGAGTCAGCAGGGTTAGAAGCAATGCAAGTAGACGCAGGAATATAACTCTAACAAATCTTACAACCAGCTGTTCTGCTTTTGCACATTCACTTCGGGGCTTAGGAACCACAGACCTGTACAAGGCTTCCACAGTGCGTTCAAAGCAGGTAAACTTGCTGTAGGGGATCTGCCTCATTCAGGAGGGGAGCAATGCCCTTGGAGAACTCTTACCTGGCCTTCCTCCGTACACATTTTGGGAGCTGCATCCTCAAAGTGTTGGCATTACCTGACTGGGTTTGAATTCGAACCTTAGTAGCTTCCATAGGAACCGGGGCAATGTCAGCAGTAGAACATCAATTATTCTATCTGAATTTGGGATGGATATTCAGTCCCCATTTAGAAATCTAAGAAATCGTGTAAAGAATTGCTAGTTCCACGCTACTCCTTTACAGAAAAGATAATAATGTGCTCTTAATAGGTTGTTCTTTATAAATTGGACTCTTATGTATGAATTGAATAAAGAAAATCACCTGTGATTTATTTTTATAAGTAAAATTATCATAAATTTATGAACATTAAAAATATTTCTCTAAGTTATGATCAGAGCATTAAGTATTGAAATATGCTTGACAACACAGTCCTTAGTAGAAGCCAAAAGTAATTTCTCAATACTTTGTTTTCCATAGCAGAGCCATTATATAATAAAAAGGATTGTGGTTGAGATATATTTCTAAGCTATTCATTTCTTTATATTTATTTATTTATTTATCTATTTAAAGTTGATAATCTAGCTTTCTAGACATTTCCTCAGAAATAGGAATGCCTTTTTCTCAGAGGAAAAACAATTATTGTTTTAATTTTTTTATTACAAATGATCAAAGTGAATGACTTTAAAACCTCAGACAAAATTGAAATGATTACTTATATAGAACATAAATGCTATATTGGCAGAAATTGGGAGAAATTTTTTTGCTTGTTTGTTTTAATTGTTAACACTTTTGGAAAAATTAAAATTAGCAAAATTCTTTGAATTTACAGGGGAAAAATGACAAAAGACCAGAGAAAATGGAAGTGGCAATATTCTCAATTATCACTACTAAAGATAAGGTTTATGGTATTGTTGGTAAATGTTTATCATAACTGTTAATAGGTGTGCATTATTTGGTATATTTTAAGTCTGTGAGACCACTAACTTAACTATTTCTCGTTCATCTATTATGAAATGAGCAAATCATTGCTAATCTTCAAATTTCATTTTCATATTCTTCCTTTAAGATTGCCTGTGGCATACACTGGCTTTGAGCTTACTTTCATTTTATTTGAGAATAAAATCAACCTTTCCATTTCATAGAAAATAAAGCTCAGGCTCTGGACTATTTGGAGTCTATAAGAAGAATTTGGGAGCACACTGTAGTTCCGTGGGTAAAGTTACCACTGTGATGTCTGCCCTGCATATCAGAGTTCCTGGCACGGAGTCCTTCTAGCACCTTTGGTCATAATTCCTGCAAACACACTTCTGAGAGGCGCAAGAATGAGGGGTCAGGTGCTTGGACTTGTGCTACCCTGTGGGAGAGATGCCTGGAGCGCCTGGCTACAATCATCAGTCCAGTCAAGGCTCAACTGCTGAGTCCATTTGGGAAAATAATTTTTCCACAAGGGGTGTGTGTGTGTGTGTGTGTGTGTGTGTCTTTCCCTCTGTTTCAAATAATAAACTGACAAAAGAGAAGTTTCATCATTGCATAATAAATGCATTATAGGACATTATTTGATAGAAATTCACAAGCCTTCCTTAAATCTGTGAATGCACTGTAATATGATCAGCTCCTTTGTTCCTTATAAAATTAATGCATTTCATTTTCACCTTTTTAGACAAACTAAATTTAATACCTTCATACAGTATCCCATCAATTAAATGTGTATTTAAACACAAATAACAAAATATATATGGAAATTAAAATGTGAATGTTTAATAAGTAAATATTGAATGTAGAAAATAATTTTTCTAGTTACTTAGTTTAGGTTATGTGTTTTACAGCATTTGAAGTGATTAGCATGTTTTCAAATTCTAGAATGTATAGGTGTGAACCATCTATGTTTTTTTTGTTAGACAGTCACACAAAAAGCATGATAGAGCCCGTACATATTTTTATTCATGAGACACAATAAAACACACATCCTTATTAAGTAGTCTTTAAGAATCTGATGCAAATGGTAAATCCACAGAGCATAGAAGCACACCTAAGTATATAGTCACAAAGAACCATACACAGGACTCAGAACTGTCGTGACAAAAATCTCTGCAGGAACACAGGAGACATCTTCATAAAATCTGCACAGAATACATGGACATCTTTGAGCAGGACAAACAGGTCTATATTCTCAATTATATGTATCGGTGTGAATAATACCAAATCATGAAAGCGTACTTTTCTTCGAAAGTATTCATTACAAAACAGCAATGCAGAAATATTGCTTCACTACAAAGTGTATGAAGAACAGAATGCATTGATTTTTCAATTCCCAGACTTGCTCCATGCTGAAAACGGGCAACAATCACTTGTGGAACTGGTACAAGTGGACAGCCCTAGATACCACATTTAAACTTTCTGATCTAGAATGTCTGGTCAGGCGAGGCAATTGCCCTGTGTAGTACCATTCTATAATGTGGCTTCGATCCAACTTGATTTGGGTACAGCATCTGAGAATACTGTTAAGCGAAACAGGATTGAATGAAAAAATTGTCAAGAAAATATAATTTTCTTGGCATTTTTCCTGATTAAGAGAATCTGTGTCCAAGTCAAGTAACAATTCAACTTTTCTAATTCAAAATTGAGTTTCCTACTCCATACTGTTAGAAGCCTCAGTTACTTCTCAAGCATACTCAAGTGGGCAGACTATATTCACTATGGCATTTCTTCAAATATACATTTGTTTAAAAAAAATCATTTTACTTTTTGGTGAAGTGAGCAGTGAAATCTGAGTGAAATACAGGAATAATGAGGTAATGCTAATTAGAAAGAAGGAATGCACCATACACAGTATAAGTTAATGATATTCAAGTTTCTGGTGATAAAGTTATAATCAATGTACTTGAACAGACAGTTACTATTATTCAGCATGTTTATTGCACAGTCCAAGGTCAGGGAAATGCCCAGGATTCCCAATGAAACCAGCAGTTACGCTCTGATTACCTCACTGCATTTTTCCGGAATCAAATACTCTTTCATTCTCTTATCAGTTTCCTTATTACATTTAATTTGCAAATCCTCAGAATAAGCTTTTTTCCCATTTTCTTACCTGACTGAATTTGAAAAACATTGTCTACAGTTCCTGTACTGGCAACTTTCTTCTTTCTCAAATTTTTATGCTCCAAGAACTTAAACATATAATATTACAAAATATTTTAGCATGACTTTTGATATCAAATAAGTCAAATTTTTCCACATTCTTCTAGTGCAGGGATTTTTGTATTATTATATTATTTTTTTAAAATTCTCATTGGAAATTCAGATGTACAGAGAAGAGGAGAGACAGAAATAAAGATCTTCCATTCATTGATTCACTCCCCGACTAAGTGCAACAGCCTGTGCTATGCCCGAAGCCAGGATCCAGGAACTTCTTCCAGGGGGTCCCACACGGGTGCAGAGTCCCAATGCCTTGGGCCATCCTTGACTGCTTTCCCAAGCCACAAGCAGGGAGCAGCTTGGGAAGTGGAGCTTCTGAGATTCAATTCAAACCCCATATGGGATCCTTAAACATTCAAGGCAATAACTTCAGCCGCTAGGCTACTGCACTGACCCCTGTGAAGTATTTTAAAATGCTGTTGCATGAACTAGCTGCCTTTTTCTACATGTTATGTTCTTTTATTCATAATAAATGGATATGAAATTTACCATAAATGTGATTTCATGGAAATTTTTCAAATCTTGGAAAATATTTTATGGTCATAAATGTGTGGCAGTAATTCAAATCTCCATGAGACACTGGGTCAAGTGAGCAAATTTAATTATATCAGAGCTAGAATTTAGGAAAACAATGTTTTATTTTACAGATCTTCTGTTCTGTTTCCTTCTTGAATATTGCAGGTTGGCCCTCTGCAGTCCTTTTATATCCTGTCACAATTTTCCATGTATTTTGGATTTTATGTAGCTGAAAACATTTACATCAGTGTGCTGTTTAACTTCTAAAGAAACTGTGTTTTTTTTTTTTACCTACTTACACATTTAAAAATGACTATCTGATCACTTCATGTATTATGTATTCCTCATGTATAAAAATTTCATCATAAATGTTATTTGCACAATTATATTTACCATCACTGCTAGTAAAAAAAAAGTTACAAATTTCACAAATGGTATACATTACATGCTTTGCTCTAGCAGAATGAAATAAAACCTTTTGATTGAGCTTAAGTGGAGAAATTTTTGAATGTCATAAATAACGCTTAAATTGTTCACAGTTCTAGCAAGATTGCCATAGAAATGTTACATAAAATAGAATGACTTACTTTAACAGAACATATTCAAGTGAAATAAGATTTGAAAGTGGAGTTCAGCTAGAATAGTTATTAAAAGACATCGAAGCAAAACCAAATAGGAAGAATTGATGTTGCTCAGCGCTCTGCTGAGATTCTTTCAGTCGGGTTGAAGCGACATTGAGTCTGTGCTTTTCCAGTTTAGTGTGTCAGGTACAACACAGCAGGGGGTGAAATGAATTCATCTTTCTGTCTTCAAGTAAACTAAAAGCAATTTTTGTCTTCCCATGTGGTCACTTGAGGTGCTTGTCATGTTCAAGCTAATGATATCAGGCACCCTCAGGTTGTTTAAGTATTCATGAAGTAATTAAATTCTCATTAACATATAAATAAAAGAAAACTGAAAACAAGTTTAGCAGGCACCTAACATCTGTTCTAATGCTTTTAAGTATTAAAATGTGCCACACACAGAAGGAAAAGTGCATTCTGTTCAGGGGAGTATTTTGCATAGATTATTTATAGAAACTGTAATTAAACTGATTTGGCATATTAAAGAAAGTTAACAGCAGAGGATTATTTCGATAGTTTGTTGGGCTCTGTCACCTAAATAAGGAATTAAAAATAGATATGGGAGAAGTAAAATTAGATTTTATTTGTTTTGCATTTTGAATAGAATTATAGGAGTAATTAAAATATATTTCCAATCTGAAACACAATGATTAAGTTTCAGATTTTACAGGGATACACCAAACTCGACAGCTGTAACCCAAAGTCCCATGCATGGTAAATTAGGATGTGACTGGGGTCCATGCAGAAACGTTCCGTTTAAACTCCTGAATCGACCCTTTACACATGCAGCTGATTTCCTTCTCTGTGGTTGCAGTTCTGTCAGAGAAGGTAGGATGAATGTACTGAAGAGATTCTTGTCTCTCTCGACTAACCTTCCTGTCCTTGGCTATTTCACACTTACATTAGCTGTGCACATGCTGTGTGTTATGTGTCATAATCGCAAATTCCCCAAATCTTTTATTTCCTGTGTATCCCCATCACATTTGGCATTCAAATAAAAGAAACGCACCAAGTGTTGTACAGGACAATGACGGTTGAACTTTTTCTTTTTTTTAATCAACACTTAGAGGCTCTTCATTGAAATGGAATCCTACAACAAACATTATGAGGAGAAAAATAAATGTATATGTGTATCTTGGGGCTCAGACAGGATATACTGAAATGTGAAAACTTGGCGTGCTGAGCATTTTGAAGTGAGGATAACTAGAAAGACCTTTGAAGAAATGATCTTATGACCTAGTTGACCTGTCGTCTTCCACCTTTCTTTCTCCACTGAAGCAAGTTAGAGAGGGCAGATTGCCTTTTTGTCAAGGTAAGCCATAGAAACTGGCCTCAGCTCCTAAGTGAAGTGTAAAACCGGCAGAAGTCATTCCCCACCTCTTTTGAAGACCTTCATTACAGACAGGACTTGGTCTAAACCAAAGATGAAGGAATGCTAAGTAGAGAGACCAAGAAGAATCAGAACAGAAAATAATAACTTCCAACTTACAACACCTAACCCCACCTACCAGGCTGTTCCCAATAGTTATACCCTTCTTGTTCAATTGTTCCTAAGTAGCTGTGCTTTCTGCATCAAAGCTAGGCATGTACACCATTTTCTCTGAGTTTTTCTTTCTGAAAGTCCCCCTGTTATGTACACATTCAGTTAAATAAGTTGCACAGTAGAGTCACTGCTACCCTTTTGATGAATTAGGAAAAGTCTCACACTTGTGCTCCCCTCTACAATATGTACATTTTATTTGTATACATCTGAAACATTGAGTGAACTAATAGTTTCCAAAGAGGTAACTTTGAATTCCAGTTACATAGAAACTCCTTTTTTCTAAGCAGTAAATGCTTGCAAAAATGTAAAAACAAACAAAAAAAAATTCAGTGTTTCTGGGCAGCTCTTTATGAGAGCAAATGATTTCAAATAAATACTAGTTAATACTGTTAGTGTTTTGAGTGAGTGTTTATTGTTCTACTTATTTGGGAGCAAAGGGAAAGAGGGAAGGAGAAAGAAGAAAGAGAGAGAGAAAGAATATCAATCTATCTCCTATTCACTAATCCAGTTCATTTAATCCCTGATTAACAGGAACAGACAGGCCAAAACCAGAGGGTCAGGATTTATTCTGGGTTTTATGTGGGCAACAGATTTCTAAACATTTGAACAACTGCCTACTACTTGAATGTGTAGTAATAGGATGCGGGAATCACACACAGCTGTAATTCCAACCCAGGTACTCCTCCTTCCTTGATTTTCATCCCCCCTCCCTTCTCCTCCCTTCCCCTCCCCTCCCCTCCCCTCCCCTCCCCTTCCCTTCCCTTCCCTTCCCTCCATTCTGCTTCAAACATTTCAGACATCCCAGGGCTTGGCATTGGAACAGAAAGTCATGCTGTAAGGCACGTAGGAGCTGATGGAAGTATCTGATTTGACAATCTTGGAACAGAACTTGTAGTTGTGGGGACACTTCTTGCAGCAGTTAATCACACGCACAGGTATAGCCCAGCATGTGTTGTGTATTAGGGTCAGTTCCTGGCAGGAAGGCTGGATAATGCTAACTATCAGGCAAGGGACTGGGTAAAAAGCATGGTTTTCTTGGTGGTATAATCCGAGGGCATGCGCTTCACAGCTCCCATCAGTGGCTGCTGGTCAGTAAAGATGAGTCTCCTTGGGTTGCACTATAGCTTGTGTGTTCTCCAGGATGTCACAGGGCTTCCAGTAGATCTTTACAGGCCTCTGTGTTTAAGTCTGCATCTCAACAGTGTCTTTGGAGAGAAACCGTTCAGTTGTGAAGCATTGTTCTTTTTATAGGAGGTAGGAAGGACGTCTTTGCATTATCCAGCCTAATTTTTGCTTTTCGGGAAGCAGAAGAGGATGGAGAGCTCTCTGAATCCTCTCAATTGTCTTTGGGGCAACAATCCTTCATTGTTCAGTGTGCTATAAACTGATGTCTACAGTTGTTAAAATCCATCCATTTTATTTTGAAAATGACATTATTAGATTAGAAAGAAAATACAAGTGAAAATTGTATAGATCCTCTGACCTTGACAGGATACCAGAATTGGAACTCATCCTAGCATTAACTATTATGCGTAGTTTTGTATTTAAAAATTGTATTTGTGTTATGTTCTTATGTAATTCTGTATATGAGTTGCTTAATATAAATCAAGTGTTTTGTCTGACAAAGAAATGTACAGAGAAAGGGGCAAAATGTAAAACAAAATATTTTAAGAAATTGGAAAAAGTTTTAAGAAATTTCACATTGTGGAATTGCTTTTTCCTTTTTGTACAAAAGGATCAGTAAGCACGCTAAAAGAGACTATGTAAATTTCTACTTAGAATAACTAATATTGATTTTTATCCTCTGTGTAGAAAATATTTATTTATTTATAGGTAATTTCTGTTCATTTTAAACGTTCAAAATATTCAGAATGAATTTGGAAAATATCATGAAAAGGCAGCCTCAATTTAGTGTTAAAAAATGTTGAAATCCTGCTTAGCTTTTAAGTAGATGCAGTTTTACTAATTTTTTGAAGACGGTTATCTGTGCACATTTAAATTTTATAATGATCTGATGTAAATGTTAACTTATTTTCCAATGAAGCATTTCTTGTGAATTTTTAACTTTATTCTTTGAAGTAGTAAAGATTCTTTGCTTGATCGATTTTCAGTCTGACCCCTGAACCTTATGCTAAGGCCATTTATCTCCTCCTTGTAAAATACAGCGGCTGTCAGGAACTCTGCTATCTGAGTTTGCCACAAATTCTCCCTCCTCTTTATCAGACCACACTGTTTTTCCAGTGATAATTCTGAGGCTTTACACCCAGAGGGACTTTGAAATCACCCTGACGTGTTGTCTGCAAGTCTACTTTTCTGTTGATTGAACCCATATCCTGCTTCCATCTGATGTCTCTTATTACACATTATCTGTCTGCTGTCTCTGATACTGCCCCTTAGCTACCCAAACCCTCCTTATGTATATTGCATCGGGAACTGAGACGACTTCTGTGACGATTGCTTCTTTCCGAAATAAACTTTTCTTCAACCACTTTACCATCTAATTTATATATTTCCTAGATTCCAAGGCATTTTTGTAAATGCCTAATGTCGTTTGAAACAATTGCCTATGGATGATGCAAGTTGACATTTTAAGGGGATACAATTTGGCATAGTGGGTAAGAATACTTCCTGAGATGTTGATATCCCACATGGGTGCCAGGTCCAGTTCCAACTGTTCTACTTCAGATCCAGCATTCTGCTAATGGCTTGAGAATGGGCAGTGATTATGGTCTAATCTTTCCATCTTCTGGTATCTAGGCACTTTTTTAATCTCACATTTGCATCGTTTCTATTACAACCACCATATGTACCTCCTCCATTCTTCTATGTTGTGTTTTTTTCTATTGACAATTGGATTTAAATTTAGATAATGCAGGCTATCTCATTTGACTTCTTCATCAAGGATGGGCAAAGATCCTTTTTCTAAAGTTCACCTTCAGAAGCATGGGAGCTAGATTGGACACATCTTTTGAAATTCAAATCAAGTCACATATTATGAATTTTTTTCCAAAAAAAGTAAGCCAATTCAGTTTTCAGACATGAAAAATGATTACTTGCTTTGTTATTAATTTAATCAACAGAACGACTAGATAACAAGCAAAAAAAAAAACCACACACATGCAATACAACATTACCAAATGCATGTTTCCTTTGCTAGGTAGACTGAATATTTTATTATTAACACAAGGATGTTTCTGCATTCTAAATGAAGGCTTTGCACTTGTTTGAAACTTAAATTTCTAGGCAACCTGCTCAAGTTTATCTACCCAGGGTATATTATTAATCAAATACAAGCAATTCTCCTTTATCTAATCAATGGGACACCACAATCAGTGGAACAAATCATTATTCTCTCAAGAATGCAGCATAATGCCACAGAAAGGAATTCTATTTTTATTTCTTTTTCTATTTTTGTAAAAACCCATAGAGAACCTATAGCAACACTGAGCTTTGATTCCATAAGAGTTGAAAACCAATAATCAGCTCAGGGTTTGCTAATTGTAGAACCCCCACTCCTGTGTGATCCTGTCTCAAAACATAGAAAACTTTATTGATTTTTAAAACAACATATATTCACTGGTTTTGTTTTCTTTGAAGAAACCATTTTGGCATCACTCTTTTGGGAAAAAAAAGTTAAGCAACAAAATGCAAAATGTCATATTTTAGTCATTTTTATTTGCCAGACTTGAGGCATGAATAATATCCTTGTGAAATCAATGTGCTTCTGATTTCAGTGTAAAGATATGAGTTGTGCATGCAAGAAAAATTCACTTTAAAATGATTGCAGAATGCAATCTTGCTTTAACACATTTGTTGATGTCTAAGGGTGAGATTGCCCTTTGCCTTTCTTCCTGGGACAAAACTCCAATCCCATTTATGGGTGTGTCTTGGGAAATAGCACCAAATTCCTCACTCTGGTTAACAGTAGAGGGTAATTCTGTTGTCATGGAGTTGTTTCTTGGCACGTGGCTCCTATAATTATTGGATTCCCTGTAATGGTTTATCTTGTTGCTCACCAGGTTGATTGGCGGCTGACAGCCCACAGGTAGCATTAGGATATCAGCTAGTTCTAGGGAAGAACAGGGCAATATTACAGGGTTGGGAATTTACAGCCCCACATACTGCAACCTGTAAGTTGGATCATGAATAACTCAATCAGGCCTAAGGAAAGAAGGACAAAGCCCAAAGCACAGCACTTGGAGAACTTATTGACAGCCATTTGCCTGGAAAGGACACAGAAGCATCCATTGTGTTTTTCTCATGAGAATTCCTAACATACAGTTCATGGAAAACGTATTATTTAAAAAAGTATATACACATCTTACTTTGAATAGAACAGAATATTTATACTTCCCATGGACTTTATGAAGTGCCTATTTTTAATATTTTTAAAAAGATTTATTCAGGCTTTCTTTAAGGGACAGAGAGGAACAAGGAGGAACAGGGAAAGAGGGGGAGAAAGCGAGAGAGAGCTTTAATCTGATGGATCGCTCCACAAATGGCCATTGGCTGTAGATGAGCCCTTCTCAGTTGGTGACAAGGCAGTGAGAGAACCCGTGGACCTGCTCCATCCTTCACTGCTTTCCTGGGGCATTAACACAAGCTGGGCTGAAAGTAGAGCAGCTTGGATTCCAACCATCTCTCATATGGTATGCCAATAATGATGTCAGAGCCCAGCTTATGATGCCATTATGCCTGCCCTTAAAAGTACTCTCATATACAAATTTCATGAAATATTTATCAAGGGTGATGTAGTGAGACATGTGCATTTATGTAAAGAGACTTCAAGCAGGTCACACACCTAAATTTTGCTCGTTACATTCCAGCAGTTTCATCATGGTTATCTACAGCACAGGAAATAAAGGAGAAAGCTGTCCTATAGTGGAGACAAGGTCATTTCACACGTAATAGTCCATGAAAGTTCAGGAATCCGATGCAGGCATTTGAGGACAAGACTGATAACAATTTGATATGTCATCAAAATACTGCTCTTGCTTATCTGTTGGACACAAACTTTAAGGAAGCATGGAGGAAAGCAGAGGGATTAGTGGGGAGAAATTCGAACCAAGTGATTGCTTAAATCTGATGATAGTGGAACCCATGCAAAGTTGTCAGATTTCAGATAACTCTTGAAGCTGAAGCTATTAGTGTTTGGGTCATGAGCAAGAGAAGAGTGAAGACAATTTCAAGGCATTGGTCCTGAGAAACTTGAAGAATGGAGTTGTCATTTACTAAGATAAAGATGTTGGGTAGAACAGGATTGGGGGGCGCTTTTAAATGTGTTACACTTGAGATGTTTCTTATCAAAGAATGTACATCAATCAAATAGGCAGTTGAATTAAATGTCACTACATTTCTGAGGGAAGGTTCAAACTTGGGAGGCAGTGGAAAATTAATGGCACCAGAAAACCCGGAATCTCACTGAGCTCGCACAAGAAGTAAGTGTAACTGAAAGGAAAGATGAGATTCAGGGGCCATTCATGTGGGCACACCAAGATTTGAAACTCCAGGAAATAAAAACAGATGAAGATGATGAGCATTGGTAAAAGTTAGCTAAACTAAGGGCTGAAAATGTATTATTGGATTTTTAAAGCATAGTGTTCATACATGATTTATGTTTGAAATGTTTTGTTGGAGAGTACTTCCACAACACTACATATAGTTGTCTGTAGTCATACTCCTGCAAGGTGATCTTCATTAAAATTTACATAAAAATGCAAACACTGAATGTAACTTCATGGCACTGAATTACATATTTAAATTGGCAAATTTTATGTTCTAGTTTATTAAAATTCCTAAAAATCTAACTCCTAGGTTTTTACAAAGAAAACTGGAAACTAATTCTATATAGACTAAGTCATAATTCTATATGACTAAGTGGGGCAACTGCAAATGTCTAGAGAGAAAAATGAACTTAAAAAAATATTTATTTGAATGTAAAAAAGAGAGAGGAAGGGAGGGAGGTGCAGGGAAGTGAAAAATCATGAGTTAGTTAATTCCACAGCTGTTCACAACTCAGAAGGCAGAAGCAGGCCCAGCACAGGGGGCCACCGATGTCACCAGGGGCTCACTTGTAGGTGACAGGGTACTGACCATTTGGTTAACAGCTGTGATTCCCAAGGATCACCAGGAGAGACAGGTAATCAGGAGCAGGTGCAAGACTAGAACCTAGAGTATCTATGTGACACAAGTCTCCCAAGAGACTCCTAGAGCAGGCCTTGGAATCTCTCTCTCTCTCTCTCTCTCTCTCTCTCTCTCTCTATATATATATATATATAAATTTAACTCTTTTTTATATTTATATCTAGATAAACACTTTTGTTATATTAGGTAATAAATATCCCTAAGATGTGTGCTCATATGAATAATGACAAAAGAATTAAAAATTCAGCCTAGAGAACACATGTGCTTTAGCCCCAGACTTGAGACCTAACTTACAAAACCAAAATAAAGATCACTAATTGTTAATTTTAATATGTGGATGAAAATAAGGAATCGTGAAAAAATTGAATCTAATATCAAAGAGTCAAAAATGTATCTATTTTTGCAACAGATATTTATCTGTTGTTTTCCCAGACCTGTATCCACCCTCTTATTAGAGATTACAAATTGGACACTTCAGACTCTCTTGTAAATTGTATCCCTTACCTATTGGAGCCTGTGTGCCTGTTAAGGTTAGGGCACCAGAGTTTGGAGACTGCTGCTGAGAGTGATTGGAGCTTGTCCGTCTCGGATGGCCCTCTCATCTTCTACGTATACCTTAATTACAGCACACTCAGTTTGGCTCCTAGTGGCAGTACCGGATCAGATGATCATTCAGGTCTCGGGAGACGCTGCTTGTCATCCTGGAAGAACCAACAAACAGCACAGTGCTTTCAGCAGAGAAAAATCTTGTAAATTCAAGACCATGAGTTCAATCAGGTTCCTTGTATTTGAATAACAATGTTTGATTTCTTCTTTTGGACTTCATTCATTCATTCATTCATTCATTCTCTCTCTCTTGCTCTCTCTCCCTCTCTCGCTCTTGCTCTCTCGCTCTCTTTTCTCCTTCCTCTCCTCATTCTTTCTGGTGCATGTGCAAACAAATGCCTTTATTAAATCCCTAGATTGTACTGTGTTGATTAATTTTTGTTTTCTTGAAAAGACCTAAAGTTGAAATTGGTGAGTTTGGTTTTCATGTACATGACTTATGTCCATTATTTGCAATAAAAGGTTGGTGTAGCTTTGAGGTTTCTGTTTTCATTCTGTGCAGGAAGCATTTCTGGATTTTGCATGTAGACTATATGGTCATTTCATTCTCCAAGCTTTTGTAAACAGTCACTGGTGGCATATATGAGTATTTGTTTAATAGGGTGGGTCACAGGTTAAACTACATTGTTCTAAAATATATACATTTATATCTTTTGAAAAAATCTCATTGATTGGGTTATTCTTCATGATAAGAAGGAGATTTTGTAGAATGTTGAATTTTTAGTGCATTATAGAATTCTGCGCATCGTATTGCCAGAATGTGGTCGGTATCATGGTATTTGAGGAAATAGCAGATGCAAGAAAGTCAGTCTCATCTGAACCGCCTTTCTCTTAAATCAAGCCTCCAAATTTCCAGATCTTCCCTTGAATAAGTCAAATGACCCATGTTCCAAGGGTAGCCTTCCTGTATTTGGAAGAAAGTATTATCTTTATTCTTGATGACACTAACACCTGCCAGAATCTAAGTAATCTTTGTTTTGCTGCATTCATCTCTGATTACTTCCACAACACTACATATAGTTGTCTGTAGTCATACTCCTGCAAGGTGATCTTCATTAAAATTTACATAAAAATGCAAAAAAATGTCCTGTTTGTGGGAAGGAAATGGTCTATACTTCTGAAAGATTCAGTGTAACAGAAATCTTTCTTAGAGTGCATCTTTACCCCCTGCTTAGTAAACATTAATGCAGATACCTCGGTCGCAACAACATATCACTGCCCTCTGCAAAGAGGCTGCATAGCATCATGCATGTCTCCCCCATCTTTGCTTACTGGCCTAAGCTGCACCCAGGGTGGATGACCATAGATGTGAAGAGGAGAATTCTGCAGCTCACTGGGATACAGCTAAAGTCACCGCAGATACTCGTTTCCCTGACATTGAACCGACCTTGCTCCCTCTCCTATTACTCTGTCTTTACTTAAAAATCCTTCTGCTAGTTTGTTGTCATCTATTTCACGTAGGAACTAAAACTACCATAATTTTCATGCTCCTGTTTGAAACAAAACTGAAAATAAGCAAGCAGACACAGATTGTTTCTTCAGGAAGTAACTGCTCCTGAGCTAGTAAGAGGAACTACCTAAAATAGGTCATTTGAGAGGACTAAGAGTTTAGTAGGGACAATTTACTTCAAGATCTTCATTTCACAGTGTTTACCAATTCAGTGTCATTATGTTATAACCTGCTCAATCATAAATAAAAAATATCATTTTATGAATACTCATTCACTCACACAGTAAATTTCTGTCAATGTGATATTCTCCTCAATTCTAGCATGTATAAAATCTTAGCTATGCTTGATCATAAGTTACATTTTTTTTTAAAAACCAAAGTGAAGTTTTCTGGGGATTGAACCTTTCCAAATGTTTTGTACGGTCTAGCCCTTCTTAGCATCTCATAAATTATGATTTCCACACTAGGTCACTTCCTTGTCATTCTTTGCATACTCACTAAAAAAAAAAAAAACTCATTAACTTTAGGAAAGAATCTAAGGGGACTTAAGAATATTAAATCTTGGCAATTCTATTGACTATCCACCTTGTACCAAAAAGCTTAATTTTAAATGAACACAGATTGTTATCAGAAGCTTAAAGGTAGTTTTTTTTTTTCCAAAGTTTCTTTAAATATTTGGAAGGGAAATTATTTCTATCCATAGAAATTTTTCTCATCCACAAATCAGTTCTCTTTGCATTGGAACAAAAATGAAAGAGTGATTAGGATAGTTTGTATATTCATTTGAAATTATTTTAATTTCTCCTAAATTATCTATAATAAAAATAAAGATAGCAAACTATCTCTTCCTCCTTTTGTACTTTTTTTGAGTCAAATAAGATTTCATACTTGGTGTGTTTTGTCACTTGACAATCTCAAAGGAGAATCAGCAAGCTCAGCTTGTATGAGGGAGAACTGATAGATGACTTCCTATGTTAAGGCAGTGATTTTTTATTTAGGAGCAAATTTTCTGACAATATTTTGGAATGCATGAAGACATTCAAAGTATCACAAACTGGAAGATGCTGGCTATTAACAAAAAAATAATTATCCAGGAGCAGACATCACTACTTCTAAGGATGATAAGTCTTGTTCTAGACAATATCATTTTTGCTATATATGAGAATTAATTAAGATATAAAAATCATGATTTGTTTAATTAAAGGAAATTAAAAGACATCATTTCATTGCTGATTTGTCCATTAATGTATGTATATGCTGCTTTCTAGTGCATAGAAACTAATATATCAAAATGATTGCAATAAACCATCTCACAGAAATCTTTCTAGAGAAATGCTGTCTTAATTTTAAATTCACTTTAGCTAGCATTTGCTGTATATCTAGTTTGTGTGAGTATTTGTGGATGATCTAAATCTATGTAAACGAAACTTTTCTTCAAGCTAGGGATTTAAAGAGCGATATCTACTCTGGTAAAAAATAATAATTTCAGGTAATAAAAACTTTGAAAAAAGGAAAAACTAAACATGAATTACTGCTGTGAATTTGTGGGAAAATTTCACTTAAGCCACAAGATTTAAATGTTTGGGGAAATAATGTAAATCTCTTTAAGAAAAGAGCTTGTTGACAAATGCAGCAATCTTACTGCCATGAAAAAATGTTTTAGTTTTAATCACTTAAAATAATTCAAGATATTCAAGGTGCTTCATGTGAGTACTGAGAATTAAGAAGAGAAAATGTCTTTTTCTTTTTTTGTCTTAACAACAATAGCAACAGCACACCAAAAAAAAAAAAAAATAAGGCAGTAAATTGGCACCTGGATGCTGGAGATTGCCTTCAAACATGCGCTCTAACATGAAAATATGCATGGGAAATTGAAATAAACTAACATGTACAGAAACAGGTTATTTGAATTTCAGATTGGTTGTTTTACATATTGTACACTAATAAGTATTCATTTTGCATTTTCTCAGGAAGAGAAAATTGAAAGCACTTGCCTAATCAACAATATACGTACACCTTCAAACTTGTGTCTTGTTAGAGAGCAAGGCTTGACGTGATTACAGGTTAACAAGGTGGGTTTCCTAAAAGTCACATTTAACGATGATTTTACATGGCTTCAGAGTAATGTGTTAAGATCCTCTTACCTTTGATAGTCAAGAAAAATTATACAGTTAAATGCATTTTATGAAAATAATTCTTATGAGTTTTAATTCTAGAATCCTTGCAGGAGCATGTAGAATCCCAGCTGCAACATTTTTGGAGGTCAATAGCCTGGTTTATAAAGAAAAAAAAACCAGTAATCGTCAACTTTTTAAGCCAACTGTCATATTAATTTATCTATTTTCCATGACCATTTAAACTGAGCCAAAAGAAAACCCAAAAGAATACATTTGTGAGGCCCATTATTCTACTCCTGTAAGAGAGAATCTATAATAATTTAGCTTTGATATATTACACATATTTATTTCTTTTTTATTATGTAGCTTGAAACATGCTTACGCACATCAATTAATAATCTGGTAATGCAAACAGTAATGTGGAAGTGATTTATTTAATTAGGAAGTTTTTAAATGTTTATTTATTTTTATTGGAAAATCAAATCTTACAGACAGAAGGAGAGACAGAAAGTTCTTCCAACCACAAGTTCAATCCCTAAATGGCCACAAAAGCTGTAGCCAGGGTAATTCAAAGTCAAGAGGCTTCTTTCCCGTGTGTGTAGGGTACCAAGGCTTTGGAACCTCCTCCACTCTCCTTCCACTCTATCAGCAGGGAGTTGTGCTGGGAATGGAGCAAATAGGACATGGACTTGTATCTAGGTGGAATACTGGCACCTGGAGATGGAAAATTAGTCAGTTGAGTTAAAGTGATGTCTCCTAAAATATTTTTCTGAAAACTATTATCACAATGTTTAAAGTCTGGGGTTTATTATTTTTTAAGATTTATTTTATTTTTAAATTTATTTTAAAGATTTATTTATTTCCATTGGAAATTCAGATATATAAACAGGAGGAGAGACAAAGAGGAAGATCTTCCACCTGATGGTTCATTCCCCAAGTAACCACAACAGCCAGTGCTACGCTGACCCAAAGCCAGGAGCTAGTCCCAAAGACTTATTTAGTACAAGTAGAAGCTAAGATGCTCTTTTTCAGCAGATCCCACTAGACTCACTAAGGAATTTCAGGCCATATGTTCCAACTTTGATCTAAGTTAGTCTAACTCCTATGATATTTCATCTACTTGTTGCATCAATGGAAAACACAACAACAAGAATAACAAAGTATTTGGAATGAGACGCAAAACTGTACTGAATCTCTCCAAATTTAATATCTTGAGTGTCTTACTGTAAGGACTTTTGCAATTCAAGCACATGTGCCTGATTGTGGTTAACAGAAGGGGCATGGATGTTTGCAGCAATGTGACACTAAACTTTCACAAGTACTGGTACAGGGATGAGGGAACTTATTATTAAACCAATAAACTATGATAAAGTCAGACAGGTAATACATGGGGGGAGATGGGTTGAATATCCAACCTTGTTTCAGCAATAGCTGGGGGATGCATGATATATATAATATATATAAAAATATAAGGACAAGTTCTGCGTGGAATTCATTTCTTTAGTCATTTGTTCAGTGTCAAATATTAGAAGGAAGCTTCAAAGTTCTCCATGAATTTCAAAATCTGCTAGTCAGATGGTAGAAATCTGAAGTGCATAATAATTACAGTGTTTGATATCTAAACTATTTAACAATAGGAACAAGACAGAAGAGGAAGGTGTACTCCAATGTGGGCAGCAGTTGAGGCAGCAGGATCACATGCTGACAAAGGCCGAGATCGGCACTTAATGTGGAATACCAGTACGTGAGTGCCAGGAGTGTCCCAATCTATGGGAAGCCGTGTTGCTGGTCCCAAATACAAGAAAAGCAGTAATTGGAAAAGGGACTGAGTCATCCTCCAAAGAATGAGGGTTGCTCTCATTTTGCCCTCAACCTTATCTAAAGAATGACGGCGACTGGAGATTCATGTTGCTCCCAGGGAAATGAACTTCTCATGTCAAGTGCCTTGCGAGACTGAACAGTGAAGAAAAGCATGTTGTTTTGTATTGGTACAGTGCTATTTTTCACTGTGTGTTAACTCCCAATGGAAGGCTTCATATTGCCTTTTCGTGGGATTTGATGTTGAACCTTACTCTCATAGATTTACTTTGCCTTTTGTGTGTCCAATACAGGATGTTCTTGTTTCTCACCAGGTTTTGGGGATGACTGAAATGCTTTACTTTCACTTTACTTACAATTACTTTACTTGCAAGAGATTTGGTCTCTTACTTGCATCCATCCTTCAAGTTAGTTGCTTATAAATTTAAGTCATTTCTGATGATGTTAGTGGGCAATAAGACACAATGCAGCTAACGGAAATAAAAGAATAAATACTCAAGTTTTTGAGCATTGAATAACCAGGTGGTTGGTCATATCGTGTCTGTCAGAATCCTCCTAAATTATAAAAAATACATTTTCTAATGATCATTCATACCGTAAAAAAAGGGAAGTTGGCTGAAAACTTGAATTCGATATTCTTAAGTTTCTCAAAAACAGATTCTAAGTTCGACGTCACTTCCTTTACAATATTCCCATTATGTATGTCTTGAATGCAAATAAAGAATACAAATGTTTAGAACCCCAGGGCTATGGACTTATATTATCACTCTACTTCACCCTATTGTATAAATCCTGATACATCAGAGTAGCACAGAACCTAAGTGCACTTAATGGTGCACAGTTCCAAACCTAAAGGGTGTTTTCCAATGCATTACATTAAATCAAGAATTCTAGTTTTTGTTTGCTTTGGAATGGACTGATCCATCCTCAAATATAACTCAGTAATCTGCTTGGATATTTCTCCCTCAAGGCTTTAGAGATCATCCGCATTTGTTTGATAATGCTCTTACATAGAATCCCAGGGAATGTCAAATAAAGAATGGAACAATCCTTCAATGTGTAGATGTGATTCCTTTTGGCATTTCTCCAAGTGACTCATAAGAAAATATCATTCATGTCTTAAAACTGTAAGGAAAAGGCATACAGAGTTTCCTTAAGCAAAGCATAGATTTCTCAAATAAGAGATAAACTACTTAAGATATATTCTTAGTCCCAGGGAAGTATACTGTTGATCTTAAGAGAAAGAAATCTGTATTATATAAAAGGTAACAAAACGAAAGACACAGCTTAGGATATTCCCAGTTAATATTGTATATTTTTGTTTGGATATAAGATCCAGGATTTGTGTTGACAGGAAAATCTATATATCAAGCTTTAAAGGTCCTAGAACAGAGACACTTCCTAAGATTGAGAGCAACAAGATACATTCCAAAGTATTAAATGGCTGTTAACAGGAACTTCAGGACTAGAACTAGATATTCGCTTGACTTGTAGTGGAGATATTGGATAGTTCCTGGTGTGCTGACTCAGAAATTGGGTAAACTTTCACAATCAGTGGTTCACTTTTCGAAATAGCTAGATGCCTGCAAGATGGCCTGCAGGCATATCTGTCATTGTCTCTCAAATACTTCCAGTGGAAGAAATCAAAAAAGTTTGGTCAGAATCATTAACTTCAAACTTTGTTTCAAGTTCAATGTGTTATAAAAATTAAAGTGTACCAATGGCTAATGGAATGTATCAATATTAAGCTCTTTTGTTAGCCTCAATGGCAATATGTGACATCCGAATCCAAATTTTGTCTTGCCATGTGAAACTATTGCTTCATTAGCTCAACTTGTGTGGATACCATGGACCAGCTGTACTATAGTGGGCCTGACCTATGAGATGAAAATCTGGAAAATCGTGAGGCTGAACAGTGTCCTTATGGCAGTAACTGTATGAAGTAAGGACATTTAAAAGGCCAATTTTGCCATAGTGCATCACACTCAGCTGTTAAAAGCTTTAATACCTTATTCTAGCACTTTGGATTTGAATTAGGATTTTAAGAAACAAGAGGCCTACTGACTGCAAAGAACACGTTCTTTAAGTGTGGGAGCAGGATATTATCTCTCTTTCATATAGTATTGATCCTCTGGAAGGTATTTTCAGACTTTGGAGGAGACACCAAGAGAAAGCCAGCTATATGAACAATGGGAATTCACTAATGCCTAAGGCAGAAAAAAGGACAGCCTCACTGGAGATCACAGAGACACTTCTAGTGTTTTAGTCTTCAGGGGTTAAAAAAATTAAACAAACAAAAAACAAACTTACCTTACTGAGCATGAAATAGAATGGACTCTGGAATAGTAATGCTAAAAATGAAAAATGAATGGCAAAGTTTAATTCATACGTTCATTCTCCCAATGATTGGTCATCAAACATTTTTGAAGAAAGTAAATGACTAATCAATCTGGAAAGGGGAGTTTTTAAAAAAATATATATTTATTGATTTTATTGGAAAGGGAGATATACAGAAAGGGGGAGAGACAGAGAGGAAGAGTTTCAGTCAGATGGCTCACTCCCCAAGTGGCCACAATGGCCAGAGCTCAGCTGATCCGAAGCTGGGAGCCAGAAGTTTCTTCTTGGTCTCCCATGTGGAAGCAGGGTCCTAAGGTTTTGGGCCATGTTAAGCTGTGTTCCCAGGCCACACGCAGAGAGCTGGATGGGAAGCAGGGCTGCCAGGAGAAGAAGCACCACCCATATGGGATCCTGATGTGAGCAAGGTGAGGATTTTAGTCACTATGCTACAGTGCTGGGTCCCAAAGAGGAGATTTAATGCAAATAGTTTTTTATGTATTTCAAGAGGTAAAACAATATATGCTGTCATAAGGGAAGTAAATTATTCCTGTCACCTCTATTTACAAGACAATGCTAGTGATCACTTAAGGTCACCTTCTTGGCAACTATACCATGAAGTGGAAAATAGTTAGGTGATGCCTGGCAAACAAAATTCACTAACAGACCCTCAAAAAGTAAATATCTACTATATTTTACTGATTGTTTCACAAAGTTATAACATTCTCAACTTGAGCCAAAAAAGGCTCCAGAAGTTGCCTCAAGCATTGCTAAAATAAATACTTTCTTTGGTCTTTCAAAGTCACTCTGAAGTGAAAATATTCACTCGTTTGTGGTTAGAGCATCTCATCGGAGAGTCACTGCTTTAGGAATCTTCCCATCTGCCTTGCTTTTGGAAACCTCAGTCCTCACACACCTGAAAAAGAAAAGATCACTGTCCTAAAGAATCATGGCAAAGCTTTGCCAAAGGAAGCTTAGAATTACGGCTTCGTTGAGGTTCCCTCCTCAGGATGAGGGAAGCACTTAAGGCTGCTTTAGATCTTGCTTAATTTGAAATGCTAAATACAAACCCTTCTTCACTTGATAACAACCTCTGATTACCAATATACATACACTCAACAAGATCAGATAAAATTATTATCAGTTTGGGTTAGATACAAAAGGCTCAAATGGGCCAAATGGGCCATGGGTCACCCTGTGGTATGACAGATAAAACCCACCGTAAATGATCTCAGCACTTCATATGTAAACTTTATTTCCTCTTGCCTGTTTTATTCCTGATAGAGTTCTCTATATGACTTTAACTCTTCCTTTAAAATAAATACATAGATTCATCATAAAATCCTCATTGTACCAGAGCCGATCTGGGGAGACCTAGCTCTGTTCAAGACTTGGAAAGGAGGCTCTCCCTCTGACCGATTAAAACCTAAACGGAAAGGACCCCACCAGCTGCTACTGATCACTGTGACTGCAGTTCGATAACAGGGTTCTCCAAGCTGGGCGCACGTGTCAAGAATCAACCTGTACACTTTCATTCTCCACTGGTGAATGTTCAGAATAACTGCCTACACCTCTGAGCCAACTGAAAATTTCAAATACCTCTGTAAAAATATAAAAAAAGCAAGGTAAGTCATTTTTAAGAGTTTTGTACTTTATGGTAGACCTGCTTCACCCCTCTCTTCTGATTCTGTCGGGAAACAGTTATAGGAAGGAAAACCCCCTATTGAGTTCTTCCGGTATAACAGATCCTGCTCTCCTTCACGAAAGCATTTTAAGCATGTGTCTCTTGTCGGGGTGCATTTTACCACACATTCCAGGCTAGTTTTATTGCAAGTCCTCAGCTCTGCTTATGCCAGCCAGGAAGGTCATCACGAACAACACAAAATTGGCATTAGATATATACCGACAGTGCAAGGACCAACCTTTGTGAGGTGATGCGATATGGTACATTTACTCTAACTGCAATATGCTCAGTGGAAAATACAGAAAGGTTTATACTTCAGTTAAATGATTTTATGATATGGGCAGTGGCAATCGATCAACTCTCAGTTTGGTAAGCAATAAAGTAGATTTTCCTTTCCCAAGAGTGAACCCAACTATGGTATCACCCTAAACTCCTGTTATCATGCTTTTAATTTCTTTTTCATTAAAAAAATCAATTTAATATTTTTTGTTGTTTATGAATAATGCATATCTAAAACTCTCTCTAACCCACTTCCATCTTAACCACATGAGTAAACCATCTGTGTTACTTGCCTCAAAATACTATGGGTAGGTCATATTATGTAATCAGTATCAGCTTTTGAGTTATGACAGGAACCAAAATATTTCTCTTACATTTTAATTTATTGGTGTTTGTAACTTACTTTGTGTCAATGTTCCAATCATTCACTCTTGAGCAAAATACAATTAACAGATTATTTTTTGCATTTCACATGCATACAGCAATCATCTAGACATCTATTCATTTGCTTGCCAACATTAGAAGAGACTGTTTCTAAGATTACCAGACTGAAACTTTTACTGATTTTCTTTCATCATTGTATTTGCATTACTTACAAGCTCTTTAATGTGCTGCCCACTTGTGGGCCCAGTGTGTTGGCCTAGCTGTTTAAGTCCTCCCATTGAACACACCAGGATCCTATATGGGCTCCAGTTCTAATCCCGGTGATACCACTTCCATTCCAGCTCTCTGCTTGTGTTCTGGGAAAGCAATCCAGGACCACCCAAAGCCTTGGGACCCTGCATCCATGTGGGAGATCTGGAAGAAGTTACTAGCTTTTGGCTACAGATCAGCTCAGCTCTGGGTGTTGCGGTCACTTGGTAAGTGAATTATTGGATGGAAGATATGCTTGTCTGTCTCTCCTTTTCTCTGTATATCTGACTTTGCAATAAAAATAAATAAATCTTAAAAAAAATAATTATACCATTTTACCACCCACCACTTACACATATTGTTCCTAAGATTTATAGTTGCCCATTATTTGTTGCCATTGAAAAGTGGGGCTAAGTTTTATTATCTTATTGTAATTTAAAAATTCTTATTCCCATATAGTTAAAGTTCATCACTTAAAATACTTTTGTATATACATACTAAAATATATACTATTAATATGTTTATTTTCTGTGAACTATTAGTCTTTTTTTCTGATTTACTGGATTGTTTATCCTGTGCATAAGGCAGATGTGATAGTTGTTAATGCATTTTGGTTTTAAATATTTTAAACTTTTTAAGTCATCTCCCCATTTTAAAGGTATTGTCTTCTAATTGGGAGAAATTTGTAACTTCAATGGAATACAATTTCTTTGCCTTTTACAGTTATTTCTTTCAGTTATTGCAATAATAAGTACTTGCTTACTGACATCTTATGAAGAAAAATATTTTCCATATATTTCTTAAAGCATTATCTTATTGCTACTTTCATTAAGTTCTCTGATGTATCTGCCATTGAATTTTGTGCATGATATGAGAAGGAAGTTGAGGTCTGTTTTCACCATGTTGATATTCAGTTGTTCCAGCACCATTTGGTGCACAGATTTTCTGTTCCCCATTGAATTACTTTGGCAACTTTGAAAATCATTTGACCATCTATGTGTGGGTTTGTTTCTGTAGTCTCTATTTGCTCCATTGATCCATTTGTCTATCTTTTTGGCAAGACTATACTGTCTGGATCAGTGTAGCATCATATTACGTCTCAAAATCCTTCAATCTTTTCTTAAGTGCTCTAAATTCGTTTTGCCATTTTCATATCTCCAAATAATTTTATTGATTTTGAGAAAACAGCCCAACTTCAAATGTGTTTGTGACTATATGAATGCCATAAGTTATTATTAGATAACTTGATATTTTAATGATATTGAGGTCTCCCATCTATTTTCTGGAACCTATTATTTTAACATCCCTGCAGAATTATGTGCTAACATTAAAACCTTGGCATATTATTTTCATTATTCAAAAACTAAATATGATTTGTTTCTCCATCTTCTCTGAACAAAGACCTACATTTATGCTTAGAATAAATAGATAATTATTAACAACTAATCAGGTGTAGAAGTTACGTGCACTTATGAAATTCATACAGATATTATTTATGTACACATATAACTTGGAACCTTTGATATCAACACTAATGATATAACATCATTCATAAGTTGATATTGTAGGAAAATGTGACATACTTAAAATGACGGGATCTATTTTGAATGCAAAAATAAAGCCATGGTGCATTTATATGGAAATTATCTACATGAATGCTATAATTATTTTTGGTAATCACACACTTGCCTATTAGAGCACCTACCAAAACATAAAATATTATTTCATATTCTATCAATTTTCTTGAGAAATAGAAACACACACACACACACACGGTAGAGATGGAGAGAACTTCAATTCTCCTGGTCCTTCCCTACATATCTAATTTCAGCAGAGCTGGATCAGGTCGCTGTGAGTAACCAGGTCATCCAGTTCTCCTATGTGGGTGGCTGGGACCCAGATGCAGTCAAGTGCTGTCTCTCTCACATAACAGAGTTGGAATCTGACCTCTGAAGTAGAGCTGCATCTCAATCCCAGGCACCACAATTCAGAATGCGGATACTCCAAGTGGCATCTGCAGTGCCATAATCATGTACCCTCCTGTCTATTTAGTTGAATTTTGTTAGGAGAAATTGTGAAAAACAAGTGGAAGGAAAATAATATTGCAAATGCTAGGTTGGTGGCACAGCCAGCTAATACAGCTCTGTGAGGCCAACAGGCCATTTGGATGCCA
Source organism: Ochotona curzoniae (assembly GCF_017591425.1). Taxonomy (NCBI): domain Eukaryota; kingdom Metazoa; phylum Chordata; class Mammalia; order Lagomorpha; family Ochotonidae; genus Ochotona; species Ochotona curzoniae. Next base: position 31,687,761 of record NW_024466502.1, on the reverse strand, counting down.
GTTGGTGCCCATGCTTCTCCACATTCAATCCTGTTCTTTGCTTGCTGTCTGAAAAAGTGGTGGAGGATGGCCACGTTCCTTGGGATGCCTGCACCCATGTGGGGGATCCAGAAAATTCACCTGACTCTCAGGCCTGGCTGTTGCAGCCATCTGGGGAGTGAACCAGTGGATGGTCTAGACCTTCTCTCTATCTCACTTCTCTCTGTAAAATCTGCCTTTCCAATAAAAATAAATGAATCTTTTAAAATAAATTATGTTTAACATGTTTAGCAGAAATCAGTGAATACCTGTTCATGAGAAAAAATAGGGACGAAAAAAAGAAAGAGAAATGTTTATTTAAAGACACTAGAGGGATGAACATCGATGAGTTTTTTTATGATAAAAGAAGAGAGCTGAACCCTACTGAGTTACATTCACAGTCAAAAAGTTTCATTATGAATTCAGGAGATGAAGCTATGGGTTTTTTAATGAATTATGTTAATACATCGTGATAAAAAAATTGAAATAGAGAGAACATGATCTTCTTGATATTAGATATTTCTCAAATAAATCAATATTAGTCATGTGGCTAGTTCTGTACCAGACATTCCACAGAAGGAATGGGAGCAGAATGAGCCAGAATGGACACTGTGGAAATTATAACATTGCATCCTCATAAGCGACAGAAGGTATTTCACTCAAGGTCAGATACCATTGGCACAAGACAGAAACGAAACGAAGAGAAGGTGTTTCTCATGTCAGATGAGGTTTCTATACAATATGTATAGTATGAGGCTGAAAGACAGTAAGAAACTCTTGTATGAACATGGCAGTGAAGAGTAGCCTATCTGTTTGAAGATTTGGACTTCAGTAAGAAAGAAAAAGGTATTTCTAGTGAAGAACACCAGGATAATTGAATTCTGAAAAAAAAAATCCTGTATTTGCAAAGGAGAAATCAGATGATAAAAACTGTCTTTAGATAAATGAGGCAAAAAGCAGGTCAAGGCAGCAAAAGAAATAATAATCAATAGGTAATTTTTTTCTAATACACAGTGTAGTTAGGAAGTTCTGGACTAGTTTATTAGTGTATTGAGGTCATTATTTCAAATGTCTGTTTTCCTGTTCCACCATCTATAGTGAGGACTGTAACAGTCATATCCACCATGTTTGGTAGCTATAAGCTTCGTAAGACTGGTTGTAGATGAACATGAAAATCATCAGGAGAAAATGCTATGATTACATTAAACACACACACAGAGAACAGATATCTCACCAAACTACTAACCTCTGAGTGGGTGTGGGTCAAGGATTCAAGATAGTCTGCATAGCTACGTTCCCTATAATTTAATTTAATCTAATATTACTATAAACATCCCATTTTCTTTCTGATGGAATCAAGGAAACAATATCTAATTCCATTTACTTTCTCTTAGATGTGTGCTTTATCATTTTAGTTTTGTTAATCTGATTCAAATAGTGCACTAATGAGACATAGTTTTTTTCTCATTTTTATACACAGAAGAATAGAGCAGATGGACAGTATAGAATTAAAGTATAGAAAGGGAGAAGAGAATATGCTATGATCATGTGTTTCAGACCATGCAAAAAGGTGAAAAGTGTAAAGCTTAATGCTAATAATCACACATGTTTTCTGTGTTAACTATATAGGGCCATTTTTGATTGATTGCACAGGGATTTAAAGTGTATGAGTTTTGGGTCCAGCGCGGTGGCGCAAGTGGTTAAGGTCCTCGCCTTGCACGCCCGGGATCCCATATGGGCACCGATTCTAATCCCGGCAGCCCCGCTTCCCTTCCAGCTCCCTGCCTGTGGCCTGGGAAAGCAGTCGAGGACGGCCCAAAGCTTTGGGACCCTGCACCCGCGTGGGAGACCCGGAAGAGGCTCCTGGCTTCAGGTCGGCATAGTATTGGCAGTTCTGCTCACTTGGGGAGTGAATCATCGGACGGAAGATTTTCCTCTCTGTCTCTCCTCTCTGTATATCCGCCTTTCCAATTAAAAAGTAATAAAAATAATAAATCTTTAAAAAAAAATAAAGTGTATGAGTTTTGATAAAGCTGACTGGGATGCCTGCCTCCTATACCAAAGTGCTTGGGTTCCTGTCGGGTTACATCTTCTAGTTCAGCTGTTCTTAGGAGTCCAGCCGTCAGGGATGCTCAACTCGTTGAGTCCTGCCTATCAACTTACAAATCTGAATTGAGTTCTAGGTTCCCTGCTTTGACTTGGCACTTCCCTGACTGTTAAGGTATCTGTAGTCTGTGGAAGCTATACAGATGAAATTCTACATTCTCACAGCAGAGCAGGTTAGCGTTTTTGAAAGTATACATATTCTCACCTAAGAGCAACATTTCTCTGCATTCCAAGACTGGGATAAATTGGTGTGTCCTAAGACTGCTTGTGGAAAATGGATAAGTCCACATCATGCAGCACAGGGAAGTTGCATTGTACTTCATTAGTAATCTGGGGTGATCACTTCCATTCTAAAGAAAGCAAATGTCTTTGAATACTTTATAAATAAAACAAGCCACATAACAAGCTATTTTGAATTTCCTGGTGCTGTTGATAGTGTATAATGTGATGTAGCCTGACATAGTAGAGACTGGATGCATTTTTGTTTGATGCTGTTTTAAAATGTTTTATGGCGAATCATTATGCAACATGTGCATTTATCTTCATATTACTCTGACACTGTGTTTGTAAATCACCGAAGTGCTGCATTATATTTGCATTTATTTCCTTTGGTAAAACAATAGTTATATATTTAATTCTTATAATTTCTGCAACTTTATTCATGTGCACACTATCAACCACAGTGAGATAACCAAAGTCTCTGGACAGTTTTTGCTATCACACAGCTATAAATGTATTAAGCAAATATGCAATAATGAAGTGCTGTTGTATACAGAATAAAGATGCTCCTGAAAGAAACCAATGAACGTTTAGCATTATAAAATGTTAGCACAACTAGTTGAAAAATAGCACCCAGAAGAGAATAAACACCATTGTGTAAAGTATGATTTCTGAGAGTTTCAGTGTAATCCACAGAATATCCTTTTCGGGAAGTATTCTCGAGAATGCAAAGGAAAAAACAGCAAAGGCAATCCTAAATAATCCATCACAGGGAAGAATACTATTCAAAGTGGCCTTAACTAGAATGGAAACATATAAAGACAGCAATGTAGAACAAAATCAATGAAAATATAATATATAGTAAACTGATAAACAATAAATATCTACTCAAATCAAATATTGATTTTAATATTTTTATGGGAGTGGTTACACATGACAGATGTGGAAAAATCATGTGACTTAAAAATTGTCTCTGCTCAGAAATCAGAAACACATGTTAGTTATGGTTTAGTAAAATTGATAGAACAATTTTAGTAAAATTGATAGAACAATCAGGTAGAATCAAATCTATTGAAAATAAAAAACAAATCCCTAATCCTTTGTGAAATATATATATGTATTACAATGTATATGAAAGACTTATGAATAAATAATATTATTAAATAATATTAAATATTTATTTACTACATTATTAGTATATATATTATATAAAACAATTACTACTAATCTTATTAAATACTAATACTATAAGTGTTTTTTATATTATTAGTGTTATTAGTATTATTAGAATATATTATATATTACATAAAACAATTATTACTAATATTAGTAAATAATGAATATTTTAAAATATTAAATATTTATTTCATTGGGAGGTCAGACTTACAGAGAGGAGACAGAAAGGTCCTCCATCCTCTTATTCTCTCCCCAAGTGGCTGAAACAGCCAGAGCTTAGCCCATTCAAAGACAGGAGCCAGAAGCTTTCTTGAGGTCTGTCAGGCTGGTGAAGGGCTGTAAACTTTGGGGCATTATCCACTGCTTTCCCAGGCCACAAGCAGGGAGCTGGATGGGAAGTGGAGTAGCTTGGACGTGAGTGTGTCCAAATGGGATCCTAGCATGTTCAAGGCAAGGACGTTAGCCATTAGTCCATTGTACCCGGTCTGTGATTTATATATTTAACGTGTGCCAGGAAAGTGAGTGTTAAGGAGCATTTATCAATCACTTCATCAGAGAATAAATATACATGTGTGTGTATGTTGCATAAATTAGAGATTCTGTGATTATTTCTTGTATTATGAAAGAATATTCACCCAGAACTTTTATGAACATAATTACATTAGGAAGAAATTCTATTTATTTACTTTGTTCTCTTTGATTTGTTCTATTGACTCTTTGGTCAGTCCTGTTTTTTGCTAAATGAAAAGGAATAACAATATATTCTCTCTTGGCATACTGGCATTCTTTCCACCAGTTTAGAAAGAAAAGTTGTTAAATTTTGAAGTTTAAATAAATACATTCTATTGAAGAAATTATTCATAAAAGAAGAAATTGTGTGTAATGTTACTTTAGAATCAGTAAGAAGTATATTTCCTTCCAATGTGCTAAATAATAAGACAATTTAGAGCATTTTACACATTTCCACTAATTTAATTATTATCTAAAGGATTTTTTAGTATTTTTGAATACTATGTATATGTATTGCTGAACTGACAGCTAAGAATTAGATTATTACAATTTTCACTACTTGTTCATAAGTATTCGGGAACTATAAAAACTTAAAAATAGCGCTCCTTGTTGTGCTTTGGGGAGGAGCTGCCTTTTTGACACTCTCAGCATTTGCACAGCTTGTCAAGCCACTTTGGTTCCATTACCCTCGCCTTCTCTTGACACAAGCTTCCAGAAAATGCAGCACCTGGGTGGTAACAGTCATGTCCCAAAGGCTCCTATTACAACTTGGGTGACTTGCAGTGATTTTCTGGTTTTGGATATTAGCACAGCCCAACCCCAGCCTGTGCAGACTTTCAGGGAAGTGAGCCAACAGAAGGGAAGTTTTCAGTCTGCTTCTTTCCATTCCCGTATCTTGTGTTTCATGTCTTTCTTTGTCTTTCAACTTGCCAAATAAATAAAACAGTTTATAGAAAGTTACGTTATAACATACAAATTAAAAATGAAATACAGTTATATGCCATTTTACTTATGAGATGCATGTTAAGTATCCAATATTCCTTTTTAATAGTATTATACATGAATAGCTTCTGGATATGGTGGATGCAGTTCCAGACCATTGTAATAATGTAAATATCATAAAAATGAGTCATATAAATAATTTTTAGTTTCTCAGGGTACATAAAGTTTAGATTTATAATATATTTTAATCTATTAAATTTGGAATTTTAAAATGCTGTATTACTAAAAATGCTCAACATCACAAGCCTTCCGTAAGACATAACCGATTTTGTGTAATGTGGAGCCTCAATATTGACAGCTGCTGACTGCTCAAGGATTGGTGGCAGGAAGTTGGCTAGGGTAGGCTGTGACAACACTCTGATACAACACTTTACACAGAAGATGGTTCTGTAGCTCTATGCTGTTTAACAACATTTAGCTCAGAGGAACTTCTTTCAAAGTAGAAGTCATTTCTCTTAAAATTTGACCCTACTTTGCCAGTTAAGTTTGTGAAATATTGTCTCATTTCAGGAATGTTCACAATGTATTCATCAGAGTTAGCTTTCATCTAAAGATATCACCTGTTAGTCTTCCTTAAGAATCAAGTCCTTATCTGATAAAATTATTTTTCTCCCTGAGAGTGAAGTCAGCCCCATTTTTAGACTCTACTTATAATTCTAATTTTCTTGCTAGTTAGACCATATCTGTGGTCACTTCTTCCACTGAAGTTTTGAAACTCTCAAAGCCACCTATGAGAATCAGAATAGACTGATTTAACATTCTCATTGCTGTATATATCAATTTCTCTGAATTGTGAATATTATTAATGGCAATGCCAATAGTGATTCCTGGAGTCACAGCTATGGCATGGTAAGTTAAAATATTGTGTGGGATGACAACATCCCATGTCATGCTGCCAGTTTCATTATTGGACATTCTGATTCTACTAAGGTGTCTTGTGGCTGTGCCTGGAAGGCACTTGGGGCTTTGTCATGCATGTGGGAAACTTCAGTGGAATTCTTTGCTTCTGACTATGGGTCTGCCCAGGAATGGATATTGGAGAGTGTAGCATTCTATCTTTTTCCTTCTCTGTCATTCTTTCAAATAAATACTTACATTTATGAAAAACTACTGAAATGTGTCCTGAATGGTTTTTTGGTGAATTAATCTCCTACCTGCTGTATTGGCCGACCATAGGACGCTGGTTTGAATCCTGCTGTTCCACTTCTGATCCAACTCTCTACCTGCTGTCTGCCTGCTGCGAGAAGCTCTCAGAGGATGGCCACATCCCATGTAGGAGACCTGATAGAAGCTCCTAGCTGCTATCTTTGCATTGACATCAGCTGTGTCTATTGAGATCATTTCTGGAGTGAACCAGCATATGAAAGATCTTTCTCTCGGTCTCTCTTCTCTCTTCAAGTCGGCCTCTCAGATAAGAATAAATGAATCTGCAAAAAGAAAAGAAAATAGTAGTAAATCTGTTGCAGATGTCCTTCAATTTGCTTTGTCTACAAATGTCAGAAAACGTTGCCATCCATGGTAAGTACAAACTTACAAAATATATATTTTAAACAGTAGGGCTTAAAATGTGATACTTCTTTTTGTGGATTGTCTATTGTATTGATATTGACTTATTAGTTATTAGTTATCAAAAATGCCTTAGGGCCCGGCGCGGTGGCGCAGTGGTTAAGGTCCTCGCCTTGCACGCCCGGGATCCCATATGGGCGCTGGTTCTAGTCCCGGCAGCCCTGCTTCCTATCCAGCTCCCTGCATGTGACCTGGGAAAGCAGTCGAGGGCGGGCCAGAGCTTTGGGACCCTGCACCCACGTGGGAGACCTGAAAGAGGCTCCTGGCTTCAGATTGGCATAGCATGGGCCGTTGTGCTCACTTGGGGAGTGAATCATGGGACGGAAGATCTTCCTCTCTGTCTCTCCTCTCTGTATATCCGCCTTTCCAATAAAAATAAAATAAATCTTTAAAAAAAAAGTGCCTTAATCCTTATGTCCATCACTATCAGAGTTCTTGAGAAGCTAGACTGATTGTCACCAAATAGTAATAGATATTAGTAATTGCTTTACTGTATGCAGTAATGTGAATTTAAGAAGACAAATGTTTATTTTTTTATCTAATATGTGGACTTTGTACGAGTTAAATACTGAAATGAGTTTTAAAAACAAATTTATTTATGGAAAATGCAGATTTACACAGAAAAGTAAGACAGAGAGAAGGATCTTCTGTCTGCTGTCTGCTGTTCACTGCCCAAGTGGCCACAAAGCCCGGGGATGAACCAATCTGAAGCCAGGAATCAAGAGCTTCTTCTGGGTTTTCAACACGGGGGCAGGGTCCCAAGGCTTTGGGCCATCCTCCACTGCTTTTGCAGGCCATAAGCAGTGGGCAGGATGAGCAGTGGAGCAGCTAACATGTAAATCAGCATCCAAATGCTATCCTAGCACTTGTAAGGAGAGGATCATTAAATTGAACCATTGTGCTGGGCTGGGAATGGTTATCTTTTATTATCATTTGTGGTATAATGGCTCTTTGTTCTTAGGGCTCAGAACATGTTACTCCAAAGTATGACATGACAATATGCCACCTCAGGATGAAGGAACTTGAATCAACTTCAACAGCAGGCTTTTAACTTCCTTTGTCATCTTTGAGAAACCATCATTGGACAGGTTTCTGCCCTATACCCCAAAGCAATGAAGGAAGATAGAAAGGATTGTAAAAATATAAACAAACAGGCATTTTTTACTGCACTCCAGCTTAACACTTTTTCTCATTTGAATGTTTGTATAATTAGGCACTCTTCCTCAAACATAAGGATTTGTACTTTGCTTTCTTGATTTATTTCTATTTTCTATATTTATTTCTATTTTTTTAATCTTCAGAATAACCTCTGAAGTTTGTATTATTATTATTATTATTATTATTTATGAGACAGTTTAATAGGCACTAGGGTCTTTCTTTCCCTTCCTAAATTCCCTCCACTCCCCAGGGAAATGAGGCAATTCCAAAAGATTAGATATCATACGTTTGCTCTAACGTGAGAATATGATGTCAAATCTAAGGATTTTACCTGTGAATTTTACTTTATTGCACTTCCTAGTTATTTGTACCCTTCGTAATAAGATCTTGTGATGTAATTCATTAATCTATCTTCATTTTTTTTTAAAGATTTGTCTATGTATTTGAAAGTCAAAGAGAGAGCCACCTTTCTCCTGGTGATTCACTCCAGAAGCAGCCATAGTGACCAGGTCTGTGCCCTGCTGAAGCCAGTACACAGGAACAATATCCTGATCTTCCACATGAGTGACATGAGCTTGAGTATGGAGATACTTTCCCTGCCTCCCCAGGAACATTGGACAGGACTCTGGATCAGAAGTGAAGCAAGACTGACACTCTAGTACTGAATGCTACTGTCGTACACAGTGGAAAAACCCTTGACAACATTTCAGGGCCCACTTGTTCTTCATTATTGATGGCAATCAAAGTTTTGCTAAATAAATCTCTTACGTTTTTTTTTTCATAATCCATCTTTGGTATAGTGGAGTTGGTTGCAATCTTGCCACATTGAGGCAAGTTTTCCCTTCCAAGCTTTCTCAAATAGCTTCTCCCTCTAAGCCACCTAGAGTGACTAAAATGTTAGCTTCAACAGCATGTGAGACAAACTTGTGTGGCATTCCAGATTTAGAGTCCTATGCAAGGAGACTCTGAAATGCCAACCATTATTAAAACAGTGCACCATTCATAATATAGAATGCCTTGCAGAATCAGTTTCAAAGATTATTAGAGTAGCTTAGGACAGATTTCATATGAAATATATGAATTCTTATTCAAAACTAAATTTTTGTCAAAAAAAAGCAATAAGAAAGGATAGCAATGAAATGGTTTATTATACCTGCTATAACAAGAAGCAATTTGAAAACAACCTTGTAACATTTGACGAAAGTACTAATGGGTGACCCTCCCTGGGAAATGCTTGCATGCTCTACTAATTCTGGGTGCTCCTCATTTATACGTCTTGTCAACTAGCCCAAACAGAAAACTACTCTACTCCTTACAAGTCACCATTTACTAGTCGATCACTATTCATCTGACTACTGATTTGTCAAAATATAGATCCGTTCTACATACAGACATCGCCACAAACCATGCCCCGATACAAACAAATGTAGCTATAAAATTCAGCAAGAATTTATTGATAGTTGAGTCGTACAATTCAGGATGTAGTGTAGGGATTTTTAAGACAAGTGAATACTCAAGACTGAAAGTGTCTTCTAGAATATATTGGCTATACAAGATTTCTATTGACTTTTCTTTTCCGCAGGCTGCTGGCAACGGTTAGAAGAATCTGTTAATTTCTGCTGAGATTCTTTAATCGCATCCCTCCCTACTGAACACTAGCCCCACAATTCCTCTTTCACTGAAAGGCTAAGTCTAAAAAAGAAGACAAAAAAAAAAATCTCCTATGCATTGTCTAATTTCACAGAACAGCCTCATCATGTTAACTTTCCTGAAAAGAGGCAGTTTTTATCAAGAAGAATAACTTTACCCATTAATACGCAGAGCGATTTGGCATTATTTCAGAGTTGTGTATGTCTTGAAAATCTAGTCTTTCACATGTTTGTCAATGAAGTCCCATTTAAATGATCTCTGTATTGCTGCTTCTCCCAAAAGATGATCTTCCCCTATATCTTGTAAATTCTTTCTCCAAATACTGAAATTTTAGAATTGCATTTCTGTAATTGTAACCATTGATTTCCAAACACGGGGTTAATTCTCAAGAGTCTATGCAAGCATTTTGTAGCATTTTTCTACAGTAAGTCTTTTCTGCAAAATATGCCATATATATCGTCTGGAAGGTAACCTAAATTGCAGTCTTAAGGTGATATTTAATCTGGTGGAATATATTCAGTTTTGTTTAATCATAAAAACATCATCTTCAAATAAAGGGAAGTATTATTTCCTACACTTTCTGAGATATATGTGAAAAAGCATTTTTCTCCACAAATTCACACACTTAGGGCTGAAGTAAATTTACAAAATGAGGCCAGCACTGTGGTGTGGCGTGTCAAAGCCTCTGGGCTGTGGTGCTTGGCATCCCATATGGATGCTGGATTCTCAGCTACTGCACTCCTGATTCAAGTCCTTGTCAGTGTGCTTGGGAAGGCAGTGAAGGTTGGCCCGGTGCTTAGGCACCTGCCTCTAGCTGGGAGACTTAGAAGAGCCTTGGGGCTTCTGGAATCATACCAGCCCAGCTGTGGCTGTTGTAGCCATTTGGGAAGTGAGCCAGTGGATGGCTCACTTTTTAAGAAAGAGTAGAATAATTTGATCAAGACTGAATCCACATTGTTTAACTATAAATGCCTCCCCCAGGTTTATGTTTGAAAAAAAAATATATATATATGCTAGAATTGATTTTTAAAAGTTTATTCATATAAGTTATTTATTTACATTTATTTATTATGATATATGCATATTTATATATATGACATATAAGCTATATTTGATCTTTTAAACATTTTTTTAAGTTTATTTATTTTTATTGAAAGGCAGATTTACAAAGTGACAGAGTCAGACAGCAAGAGAGATCTTCCATGTACTGTTTACTCCTCAAACGGCTGCAACCACTGGAGCTCAGCAGAACCACAGCTCGGAGCCAGGAAATTCTTCTGGATCTCCTACTTGGGTATAGGGACCCAAGTCCTTGAGTCATCCTCTACTCCTTTCCCAGGGCATAAGCAAGGAGTTAAATTATAAGTACAGTACCTGGGACATGAATTAATGCCAATATGGGATTCCTATGAGTACAGGTAGAGGATGAGCCCATTGAGCCACCATAATAGACACTGATATTCTCATTATTCTTGTACATGAACAAATTTCAGCAGAAATAAACTATTATTCACTCACTTTCTTAGAAAGATACATTTACTTAAAGCAATTTCTTCTTACATTTGCATTTCAAATTATTTCATATGATTAATTTTTAAGAGAGTTAAAAAAAGCAGGGTATAAATAGCAGACTTTTTGGAGAAGTGTAAGAAAACATCAACTAACATGCTGCTTAAGATCAGGGAAAGGAATTTCTAACTTGAAATTAGGTGGAAATGGACATAGACGTGGTTGTGGGTAACTGCAAGCTCATATAGCAAAGAAAATAAGAGTAATTCCCTTTACTAGGATTGTAAAGACGAAAATGGAGGGTTATTCAATAGCAGCTCAGATGCGTTGACAGCTAATGACATGGCAGAATTCTGGATGCTTGAATATATACCGCTGCGGTCAGTTGATGTTGAGAACCAGATGGTACCCTTTCAGCAGCAAGCCACAAACAACCCAAATGACAATGATTTAGACAATGATGGCAAGTCTGTACCTCCCTTCAAGAGGAATGATTAATTTAGCAGTACTGTGATGTCATCAAGTCCATGGGACTTTCCACTTCTCTGTCATGAACTTAAGCTGTTTGTTTTTAATTGTTAGCTTTTCCACAAACATTACCGGATAGGTATTACAGATCCCTGACAACCTACTAACAACACGTTTTCCAAGGCAAAGGGGACATCCCTTGGAAGAAAATAAAGCTGAATTATTAGAGAGAAAACAAATCTTCTATGATAACTAATACTGTCTTCTTAATGGTATTATCATGAATGTGCTTAGACACATCTACTGAAATACAATAAAACAATTGATAGTTTGGAACATTCTGGCTTCTGGAATGGGTAGCAGTTTGTATTCTTTTATGTGATAGTTTCTTTTGGTTCCAAGAAGAAAGAGAAAAGGTATATAAACAAAATTGATTAGAGTCACAGGTCCTGCAGCGAGCTGGTGTGGCATGCCATGAAGGATCGCGTGGTCATGAGACAGAAGACAGGAGGGTCTCTGAATTCACACTGCCTATGATCCCCTGAGCAGATTTCTGAAGAAATACCAAGGTAAGATTCAGCAATTTGAGCAAATGCAACACACTAAAACATGGGGGTAATCTTAAGTTGTCTGGCTCCTGACCTTGGTTACTTAAAACAGAGTAATGTTGGTTGCTAAAGGGAGAAGGCCTGATGTATATAATTTGGTTTTGGTATAGTTTGAGAATCAAAACCAAATTTCTAGCTGGATTGTTTTCTAAGTACTGAGTGGTCCTCGGAAAGTCAGAGTCCCTGCAGCATGAAGTGGAAAACTAAAAATAAAATGACAGCATCATCTGAAAACAACCCATTCCCGTAAGACCACAGAAGTAATAAACTCAAGCTAATAAAGTTTATAATAAGTCACTTCCCCATTGTCTACAATACTATACATAGTTTTACTGTAGAAATTAATTTCAGAAATTCCATAGCTGAGAACTATGAATAAATGTGAATCACTTCATTCTGTTATTGAAATAATTCAAATACCTGAAACTGGATATATAAATGCATAGTCTCTGATTCTAGTAATTATTCAGCTGATATGTAGAAGAATGTAGTTTTTGGAATAATTACCTAATGTTATTAGGTAATATGTGAAATTCATTCCAGTTATTGTAAATAAGGTGTGTCTGAAATCTTCGGAAATTGCTCAGATACACATTTTTATAATTCTGTAATGTTCCATCCTATGGGATTTATTAACAATTTTTACTATTGTTTTCATTTATTAAAGAATAAGATTAAATCAACAAAACCCAGGAGGATAATAGCCAATAGTTTGGACAAAAGCTCATGTCAAATGTTTCCTTGTTCTTGGTGTAGTTACCAAGTATTAAGCATGCTACAGGACAAACAGCTCTTTAGACTATGCAAACTTACTAGAGTAAGTATAGAGCAGCAAACTTTAACAAAAGGGAAGTGCTGCTTTTTTAAATCCGCTCAGGAGAGTTTTTCCTTAAGGGGCACAAGGGTGTTTAAGATTGAATATAGCTTTTTTCCACTAATCATATTTGCAAATTGCTTTCATTGATTTCATACTACTTTTACTAAAGATACAAATCTAGAAGTCACTAAAAGCTATTTACAATTTATTCTTAAAAGCTATTTTTACTGTTTTTAAGAGCTATATTTGTATTTTTTATTGGAAAGACAGACTTACCAAGATAAGGAGAGACAAAGCAGGGGATATTTGATGCACTCAGTCACTCCCTGAATGGTGGCCATGGCCAGAGTTGAAGCAAACCAACTTCAGGAATCAGGAGCTTCTTCTGGGTCTCCTACTTCAGTGTGAGTGTATTTCCCAAAACTTTATATCATCCTCTACTGGTTTCCTAAGCCATAAATGGAAGCTGAATTGGAAGTGATGCAACTGTGTCATGAATCAACTCCCACTTGAGATGGTGTTAATTGCAGGCAAAGGATCGGCCATCACATCAGTCCACATTTAATATTCCATGCATAAGGATTTCCTACTCTAAGGTCAGCACCATAGCCTAGTGGCTAAAGTCATCACCTTGCATGTGCTAGGGTCCCATCCTGGTGCTGGTTCTAATCCTGGTGGCCCTGCTTCCCTTTCAGCTGCTCCTTGTGGCCTGGGAAAGCAGTCCAAGATGGCCCAAAGTTTTGGGATCCTACACCTGCATGAGAGATCAAGAAGAAAATCCTGGCTCCTAGTTTCAGATCAGCTCAGCTCTGGCTGTTGTGGTCACTTGAGGAGTGAACCATCGGATGGAAGATCTTCCTCCCTGCTTCTCTTCTTCTCTGTATATCCAACTTTTCAATAAAAATAAAATAAATCTTTAAAAAAAATTGACTCTAGTTTTCAAAACAAAAATATAGGAAGTTTTTTTTTAACCTGTAACCTTTAATTTAATAATGTGTAACCATAAGCTTACATTGTCTGTTTAAACTAAAAATGATTCTATGAAATATCCCATTTTAAGTGTTCAATGTTGAAATATGGGATCACTTCTTTTCCTGTTTGATGGAAAAAATGTACTTCTAATAGAAATACCTGGTGACAAAGGAAATACATATTCACAATTCACTTCTCGGAAACATTCCGTTTATCAAGGCCGTAGACCCTGAGGTTCTTGGTAAGTCCTCTTGGCTGTGACCTATTCAGTTTCTGATGCTGTGCTGACAATTAGTCATGGCTTTGTGTGTTGTCAAGTATCTTCTATTTTAGGGAAACCCTGAGGTGTTTAGCAACATTCTAGGTAACACTACAGCAAAATTTTTTGCCATATACTATTGTATAGCAAAATTTAAACAAAATGTAAACAGTATTAGTCCTATGTTTTAGTGTTGTAACAAAATATTTAGTGATGGTATAAAAAACAACTATGAAAATGTAAAGAACACTTATTAAATGTTTGCTATAACAAATAGATTGAATAGAATAAATAAAACTATGCCCAATATAACAAGTATACTGCTTTTACAGAAAACTGCAAATGCATTATAAATAATGATATTACAATTTCCAATAGTGTTAAATAGTAAGATACATTATGAATAATGACTATCCTATATTTTCAATTATATATTATAAAAATAGTCAAGACAGAGTTTTTTTTTATGCATACAGAGACCTCTTTTAATTATGAGAAAAGCAGTATGATCTTCTTGTAAGAAACATGATTCATAAAAGCCAGTATCATCACAATTATTGACATTAAAAGGGAGCACTAATAACTGGATATCAAAACTTATAAAATTTTACCAATGAATGTATATGGTAATATAGAGATATAGAAATATGTGCAAATAAGTATGAAGAATCTGTTAAATGGTACTATTATCTGAATAAAGGTAATCTTAATCCTTAGTAAAATCAATGTCACATTGTTTTAAATGTATGGAAATAAACCACACAAAATGCTGCTCTGTTTGCTTTTAACTCGCTTCTTACTTTTTCTCAATGCTGCCATATCATTTTTTCAAATTATTTATCATATGACCAATCTTAATATGAAAGTTCTTGATCAGTTCATAAGCAACTAAAGGTTATCATTTGCCTTTCTTTTAAGTGTGAATGAAAACAGATAACAAAAGTTTACCCTTGTACTATTTTAGTGACAATTAAATCTGGTAAGTATATTCATATTACATACAGTGTACTTTGTTTTTCATTTTCAACTGTAATTTTTAAGTCACAGTTTTCACTTTCTTACCCTCACCATTTGCTATCCGTTATTCTGCATTCTGTGTTTGTGCATTTGACTCCTGTTTATGTTTCACATACACAGTCTGCATTGCCATCAGGCTGAAGTCAGTTGGTACAGAGACAAAACCAGGAGGAACTAATTTGTACTAATGAGTGTCTCACACAGCATCCTAAACCCTAGCCTCACTTGGGATTAATAACCATTCACTACAAATTTTCTGAATTATAAGATGAATGCAATTATGTCAAAATATGTATTTATGGTGCAGAAAAAACACTATTTTCAAATATTGAAGCATCGTTCATGTGTATAAGTTTGAACTTTGTATTTTATATCCAATGATAATATAGTTTTATATACCCCTGCAGATAAGATGTGTGTGCGTGTGTGTGTGTGCGTGTGTTTAAGTGGATAAACCAGAGAGGAGAGAGAAAAATGTGATGGATTTTGAATTTCACATTGAGCAACTTTTCTTCAGATTTTGTGTCAGGACGTTCTGTGTATTGGTGGAATTTTTATAATGAAATCAACAAATGTATCTAGTGGGAACAAAAAATTCATTTTTAAATCATATTACATAGCAAGCACCATTTTCAAAAACAACCAAAGTGTAATGTGTGAGTAGTTGGACCATTAATATTTCACAAGACTCAGGCTTTTCTGAGAGCAGCAGAATAAGCACAAAAATTCAAGGTATGTGGGGCCAACTCAGTGTTGATTCCAAACATCTTAAACTCTGAAGAAAATAGACTGGAGTTAAATGCACAAGAGCAAAGTTAATAATCTTGGCATCCTAGTAAATGTGCAAGAAACCCTTTATTCTCAAGAAAATAAAATCTATGGTGTCCAGGAAATTTTAATTTGTTTTTGGTGTTGTAGATATTATATGCAGTTTATTGTTATAAAGAACAGCTTGACATTCTGGGCGTTTCATCTTTTCCTGCCTGTGTAATTGAAATCAATACATTTTTAACCTGGCATGATACTCGAACTGTAGACAAAGCCAAGTGGAAACAATTAGGAGTCTCCCTCCTTACCAAAGTACAGTCCAAATGGAATGATGAATCCCTGTGAGGATCGCAGACATGAAAGCCATGGTCAAAATTTTGAATGAGACATTTTTATGCAGATGCTTATCAACTACTCATTAATTTTCATAACTTGGAACCCTGTCAGAATTTGGCACATTTTGGAAAATAACAACAGATCAGAAGTAAATTATTTGGGCAGTGACAGCAATTATAACATTACTCTGATTTTTTTTTTCATAGATAATAAAATAAACCTCCAGCATCATGGATTGGTTCTGTGTCTGCACATTTGCTGCAGTATGCTGGGACATATAGATAAAATTCAGTTAGGTTAGCATCCTGTTAAACCAAATATGATATTATGGGATTAGAGATTAGGTTAACAGGGACAAACAAAACTATCTAATAAAGTGGGAACTAATACAATTGCTAGATGTCTTTAAGCTTTTGAGCAAAATGTGATATTTGACTTATGTTTATTTCTTGATTATTTTATGCATAAAATCATACTGGCTGTGTTTTATAATAAACATTTGGATATATGACATGCATATCCATCACTTGATCATTGTGACTGATAATTTTGAGCTGCAGTTGTGCTGTATGTATGTAGTTATGACCATAACCACCATTGAAAATAATTTAATTTTACCTATTAACTTGAAAGTCAGTTGCAAAGGAGGGTTAGGCAGAGACAGAATGAAAAATCTTCCATCTGCTCATCATTTCCCACAAGACCACAATGGCCAAATCTGAGTCAATCCAAAATCAGGGGCAAAGAACCTAGAACTTCTGGGTCTCCCCATGTCAGTGCAGGGTCACAAAGACATGATCGATCCTCCACTCTTTACCCAATCCATAAGCACAGATCTGAAAGGGTAAGTAAACTGTAGCATCCTACTGGGCTGCCTAGTTTAAAAATTTTAAGAAAGGAATCACATCAGACACAGTAAATTTTATGTAAAACAATCACACTGCAGTTTCTAACTTCACTTATTTAAGATTTGCTCTTGCCAGCATTGTGCATTTTGTAATGTGAAATAATTCATGATAGGAAATTGGACCTCTTTTTTTTTTCCAGAGCTTCAATAATCACTATATTTAAACCAAGAATGCTCCAATATTTAAATGAGTAGATGTTTATGCAAAATTCTGGTGTTAGTTTTTTGTATCAAAGCTTCCATACAAAAGCCAAAATATTGAGAAGTGATATAAATCCACTGAGTCAATTAAAAACATATTTGTGCTCCTCTAAATGGTTTCTTGTGGTTACGCATGTGTGTATTCATTTGTACATGTGTGCATTTATAGTTACAAATATTAGAATTGTGGTTGATGTTTGGCAGGACTATATTTAATGAGAAACCTAAAACTTGAATCCACAACTGGGATGTGAGTGAAATATTGATTATGAAGAGAGAAAAATTTTGACTTAGATATGCAAGGAGAAGCCCAGTGTGATTGCTGAGTACACAGTCATGTCATTTCACACACCTCTTGCCACAAAAGAACTAGAAAGAAAGGAAGAGGAAGGTTTAAAATGATCATTATGCTTTTCTATATAAAATTCATAGTTGTTATATTTGTTATATAGATATTTATCAGTGTTTACCACACTGAATTTTATACTCCGTGTAATATTACACTTTATTTCACTACTTTGTAATCCTTATTATGAAAATCAAATTATGAGATATTATTATCCCCAATTCCAAGAAATATAATATGTGTGTAATACATATACTTGCAGTTAATGTCTCAAAATTTTGAAAATTATTAATCTGGAAAATACAAAAATAAAAGTATTGAATATGAAGGTAGTGTGGTATGACAGAATATTATTACATGTTAATTAAATGGAAGAACTAAACAAAAATGAATCCAAATCCTTATTATAAATATATGAAAGTGTTTGTAGCAAAGAATTGTTAATTGAAAATAGATCTGTAAGAATAAGACATTTTGGGCCCTGTGCAGTGGCCTAGTGGCTAAAGTTCTCACCTTGCACGCGCTGGGATCCCATATAGGAGTCGGCTCCAATCCTGGTGGCCCCGCTTCCCATCCAGCTCCCTGCTTGTGACCTGGGAAAGCAGTCAGGGACAGCCCAAATCCTTGAGACCCTGCACCGGTATGGGAGACCTGGAGGAAGTTCCTGGCTCCTTGCTTTGTATTGGTGCAGCACCAGCCATAGCACTCACTTGGGGAGTGAATCATAGGACAGAAGATTTTCCTCTCTGTTGCTCTTCCTCTTTGTAGATCTGACTTTGTAATAAAAATAAATATTAAAAAAATGAATGAGACATTTTAATCATGAGATGTAACATCTTACAGAAATTTACAGAATTTACACCAATATCTGTTTTTTTCTGGTTAAATATTAATTATGATTTATTTTTTTATTTCAATCTTATGTGGGTTTGTAGGACTACTAGAAGTTTGTCTTCAGTGCATAAATTATTATCATGCATAAATAGCATAAAATATTCAAATAAAAAGGTAACTTTAATAAATTTTTAAATTGGGTAACACCACAGAAAATTGCTTCAGATTGCATAAAGTGTGTGTGTGGCGGGAGTGGTTCGTGTGCATGTGTGGTTTATTTTATTAGGAACATTCATGTAGCATAGAAAGATAAAAACTAATGCTTAAGAACTTGGTTGGTTAAAGCATTTAGAATGAAAGCTTAGTGAAAATAAAGTTAGACATCAAAAATCACAACTAGATGTGCTTCTTACTGTCACACAGAGGTGAATTGCATTCTTTAAGACTTATTTACATCTTATTACAATATCCTTTTATCAAATGGATCATGAGAGCAAAATAATCCTCATGCCACGCAGCTTTATTGAGTCTGTCAATCACACTGACACAAATACTGTCAATTTGCCTTTACTACAAAATAACCACGAAGCTATGGAGATGCTTAGCGTGCGCCCATTAAACTCCCTGATTGGTAGTACGCAATCATCTTTCACATTTTGGAAAATGGCGATAGATTTGAGGCAGTTAATAAAGTCGTTGCCGACAATAACTGTTCCTTTAGATGTGGTTTCTTCCTGAGACATGTAATAGACTCCTGAAATTGGAAAGTAGTTAGCTGGAATGCCTAAAACTACTCCTCTAAAAGTCCTTGCAGCTGCGAAGGAAAATGTGAATTCATTGAAAGGAAGAACTTTAGCACCAGGATTATGGCTCAGAAGGCTGAACTGACGGCTGTAATTTCGGTCTCCCATATTACAGCGGTTGTTGAAGCTCCAGCTGCTCTCTGCCAGATCCTAGTTCCCTTCTCGTGCGCTGAAGAAAGCAACCGAACACTACCCAAGTACTTGGATCTCTCCCATTCCTGTGTTAGGCAAGATTAGAACTACTGGATCCTTGCGTCTACCTGGGAAAGACCTTTGTTTGTGACCATTTTTTTTTTTTTGAAGATTTATTTTTATTATTTTTTTCATTGGAAAGGCGGATATACAGAGAGGAGAGACAGAGAGGAAGATCTTCCATCCGATGATTCACTCCCCAAGTGAGCGCAACGGGTCGATACTACGCCGATCCAAAGCCAGGAGCCTCTTCCGGGTCTCTCACGCGGGTGCAGGTTCCCAAAGCTTTGGGCCGTCCTGGACTGCTTTCCCAGGCCACAGGCAGGGAGCTGGAAGGGAAGCGGGGCTGCCGGGATTAGAACCGGCGCCCATATGGGATCCCGGGCGTGCAAGGCGAGGACCTTTAACCACTTGCGCCACCGCGTCGGGCCCTTGTGACCATTTTTAATGGAACCAACGGATGAAAATCTCTCCCTGTCTTTGAAGTCAATTGAAAACATAAATAATGAGACTTTACATAGCAAATAAAATCTACGATCTAAAGAACAGAAGAAAATATTTACAAGTTATATACTTGATGATGGGTTAATATATGGAATTTATAAAATATATAAACATTGAAAAAATAAGTATATTTCTATACCTTTGATGAAGTGCTCAAATGTGATTTTAATTCTGAGTTCTTTATACATTCTGGATATTAACCTCTTATCAAATGCCATCATTTTCTCTCATTCCATAGGAAGAAAACTTATAAAATATAGGACATAGGTGTAGGTGGTTTTCAAATAATTGCTTAAAATGAACAAATAATCAGCATAATTAATAAGCAGAACAATTCAATTCAATATCACAATAAGATCTCATTCTTCCCTAGAAAGATTGATTATCACCAATTAAACATGTTTCTATGGTTGGTAGAGAAAGGAGATCCCTTTCTCACCTTTCTTGGGATTGCAAATTAGTAGAGTCATCATAAAAGCAGCATGAAGTTTTGCCCAAAGCTAAAGATAGAACTAGCATAAATGATTCAACAGTCCCAGTCTTAGTAACAAAGCTGAGGTATATGACATCCATATGTATAAGACCTCCATAGCTTAAAGAAGCTACACTTCCATGTTTATAGCAGCTTTATTCACATCAGCTAATAAATGCAAATATCCTGAATTTCCATCAACTTTGCTATGAATTAAGATAATGTGGTGTAGATGTACCTGAGCTGGTTTACATAAACATTAAATGTCAAAATCTTTTTATTTTCAATAAGAAATGGAATTGGAATTACTTGTTTTTAAGATTTATTTTATTGGAAAGGCAGATGTACAGAGAGAAGGAGGGACAGAGAGGAGGAGAGACAGAGAGACAGATCCTTTGTTCAATGATTCACTTCCCAAGTGGCTGCAATGGCCAATGCTGCACCTATCCGAAGGCAGGAGCCGGGGACTTCTTTCTCTGTTCCCCACACGGGTGCAGGGTCCCAATGCTTTGGGCATCCTTGACTGCTTTTCCAGGTCACAGGCAGGGAGCTGGATGGAAATTGGGGCTGCCGGGATTTGAGCCAGCAACCATATGGGATCCTGGCGCATTCAAGGCGAGGACCTTAACCATTACGCTATCGTGCAGGGCCCGGAAACTGGAATTATTTATGTTAAGTGAATCAAGACAGGATGTTATAAGTGAAATAACATACAATTTGTCATCCTGGAAAACTATGGTGATAAATATTAATTGATTTCACTGGTATATAAATTTCATAAAAGTAAATGATCTCATGCACGTTAAAGATATAATACTTGTGGTCACTATCGGCTAGGGAGCATTGTGTGGAGGGAAGGACTGGTCAATAATCATCAGTGCATATTACATTGTAGCCAAATAGGAGTGAAGTCTGGAATGAGGGGGCACACATGAACCAGTACCTGTGTTCCCCTGGATGTAATAGTGCAACCTGGTTAAACTGCTTGAAAACTGAGGTCAGGAACAGTACTCTGACTTTGAGTGTGGGTTCTACCAAAATTCTTTGCCATAAGGTCTGCATATAAGGTTTATGAATATATAAATTCATAGAAAATACCCACTTAAAAAAGGCAAAATAATGTATTCATCTGTGAGAAAGTCTTTTTTTTCAATGAGATATTTTTACTTCATGGCATTTCATTGGTTTCAAAATTGGTGTTTCCATAGTTTTAGTACAAATTTTAGAAAATGTGGGCTCCTCTAGAGTGCATTTGGAAGTCTCTGAGAATTGGTGTTTCACATGAAATTTTATAACTTTAATACCAAAGTGAGGGGAAGAGAAAAGCAGAGTTTTCTGGATGCATGCATTGGCCCTTCTTTCACGACTGATTTTTTTCATGGGATAATAAAACTATGCAATTTGTATTAATTAAAACGGATTAATTCTGGAAGTTTCCAAACTGATTAAATGATTTTTTTCCACGTAAAATATACCTGTTTGTTTCTATGTGAATTTGGGAGATTTGGTTACATTTACCAACACATCATGGAAAAGCAGTCACTTGTTAAGGTTGAATAAAGCCTGCTTAAGCCTAGAAACTTACTTTGTGCATTTTATTGTAAACAGTGTATTTAGTCATTTAAGAAAGATCAGATAGTCCCATGTTGAGCTTTAATACAAAGAAACAATTCAACATCCAATATTTATTCACATAGTAAACATTCCAACTATATATTATATACATTTGTAAAACGATTATTTTTCAAGTTATCATTGTGTAATTGCCCAAATAGCCTCATCTTATGTGGTTTTTTTCATATACTTTCAAAAACATATTAGTGTATTGATTAAATATTACCTAGAACTCTAAAATTGCGATAAGAATTATCATATTACAGGAGGAGGTGTGTAATCCAGGATGCTTCAAAGAATTCACAAGAATTCCCTTTTTAAATAACAAGTTTGAGACATTCTCTTAGTTTAAAAGTTTCCCAGCTTCCTTTGGAGTCAAATCAACTTAACAGAAATCAGAAATATTTTATTGAGAAATAACGTGTAGTACATTTTTGTAAAGCACATTAGTTTCCATGGAAACATGTGGCGCCTATTCTTATGCCATTTCATCTAACAAAATGTAATGAATTATTTCTGAAATTACTATGCATTGCCTAGATATTATGTGAGTATTTTTAATAGAAATATAATATTGGGCTTCATAATAGACAATGGTGGCCCAGAAGTATAGGAAACAATAACATCGTTTCAATGAAATCTTTTCAGATACACAGTATTTCCCACATAGAAACATGATTTTAGTTTAGATTTTTCTGTTTTCTTGAATGTCAGCAAGAAAACTAATTTTTAACAAAGACATTGTACTCTGTTTTGCGCCTAGTCCTTTAAGACTAAGACCAGACTCAGCAGAGTTAGAAATCAGCTCATGACTCTTGAACTCATGAGCTAAATAAAATTGTTTGTGGTGATCTCTTGAAAACTTTATCTGACACTCAATACTAGCTGAAGTGGAAAAACTGTGGCTCCAAATTCTATAATGCTGTAAAGAAAAACTGGGTCACATTGGCCAGGGTTAGTGGGGGCATGATTGAAAAGCTAAACAGGAGCAGGTTCTGAATCAGGTGAGATTTTGCTAAGCTGTTAGGTCAAAGATGTGCTGACAGAAAAATGCACGTGAATTTGGCCAAACACTATTACTTAATCAACCAAGTAAAAGGATTTTACCTAGATATCGTAAAAGAGCATCCATGTGTGTTATCTGATAACAGTGCATGTAGACTTTGTGACTTGTGCATATTCCTAAAGCCATGATTTATATGTGGAACAAATAAGGGAAGCAATTGTGTACATAGACAATAAAATGTACAGGTTTTCATACACATTGAAATATGTAAGTGAATGTAATTAAAATTATGTGAGGATGATGGGTTTTATTCTTCAAAGGAATATATGTATATATATACATATATTTATTTATTTATAGCTTTTTTGATTCTAACATTGACCTTATTCAATTATTTTTTGCCAACCATGAGGGTTGAGGTATTACTGTCAAATTCCATTAATAATATTTGTTTTGGAAATACTGTTATTTCAATTAATTTTTTTTGGTCAGAAATTATACTGCAATTACATGTATCTGTTTCTGCACTCTATTTGCTGTAACTGTCTTCACATAAACTCTGCATTGTTTTAATTGTAGTAATACACACTTACACTTGAAAGAATACATTGTAAGCTTTCCAGTTTTACTGTATATTTTTAAAATTCATGTCCTTGTTAATGGTATATAATTATATTTATTTTTGAAAAGAAAACATCATATTGCTTCTAATATGGTCTTGTTATTCATAACTCTCCAAGAGGAAATGCGAAATAAATACATTTCTAAAATTATTTTCTATAGGGCTGACTTTTCCTCTCCAGAATATTCTACAACCTCTTTCTTTCCTAGTATCATATAAAGGTTCTGGTTCCGGAAGTGAAGTGCTAAATATTGACACAGCACAAACAGCAAATTGCAATCCAGAATTATTGAAAATTTTCTACAAGTCGATGAATTTATTGAATCAAACTGAGTGGAACATGCTATTCCTTGGGTCAACATTACCATGTGGGTATTTAACACATGCAAATTCATTTACTACTGTCTAGCAAGAAAGACAGAAAAATAATATTTGGTAGAAAAAATAAAATTTAAATAGTACAGCAGATTTCTCATCATGAGTCTGCAATGTAAACATTCACTAAAAGGCATCTGTTCCCATGTGCAGCTCTACAGTGGCTGTGTCGAACTTACTCAGTGCAATATGTTGAGTACATACTTTCTGAATGATGGAAGAGATTATTTATAGATAATTTCAAATATCCATGAAAGTGTTCCAACTTACTGACTTTAAAATCTATACTCATGTAAAATCCAACGGCTCAGTGTAGCCTGGATAACCTTATTAAGTGCAGAACTTTTTCTGTGAAAGACTGTGTCTCAAAGTCAAGGTGAACAGAGGGCAAAAACTGTTCCTAAATAACAGAAAGGAAGCAAAGTGTAACAGGGCACCATCTTAGCTTAGGGAAAAAAAAAAAACAAAAATCAGGCAAAGAAACAGTTTAACAAAAAGTTAGCAAGGTAGGGTTTCTCCTAGAGGTACAGTAGGGGTTTTATATTTTAATTTGTGATTATATGTATGCAAATCTTGTATGTGTTTTCACATACACTACTCTATACATGGTTGGAGGATAATTTTAAGAAATATAGTGTTCCCATTGAATTGTTTAACATTTATTTTTGAAAATCAATTTATCATCTGCATTTGTGCATTGGGTATTTTCTGAGGTTTCATCATTTTTGTTGGCATATGCAATTAGCATTTTTATTAACATATAGTGTTTACACAATGAAAAATAATGAGAACTTTTTTTGGAACAAAATGGTCCCAATTGGAGATTATTATGCGCAGGGAAATTATCCAATCTGAAATGTGCAAATGTCATATGCTCTTTATTATACATAGGACAAATTTCATGCAAAATATAGCAATATATATATATATATATGGGCATATATACTTATATTCTCATTAAACAATGATATAATGGAGACTAGAAATGAAAAGCTGCAGTAGGTGTTTCTAATTCTGTATAAAAGGATAACGCTCAATGAATCTGTTAAATGCACCTTAGCAATAGGATGCTTGATTTTCTACCATTACTTATAATTCCATGATACACTAAAATAGTAGAATGTTAAAATTATGATTACAGTTGAAGGACTATGTTATTATAAAATACAGCAGATGGATGGTAGGGATCATAGTGGAAAAGGACGGGAATGGTGAAAGAACTGTATCTACAAAACCATATAATGGAAAAATATAATTTTAAAATGCAGTAAAAATGAGCTATAATACAATGTGTGGAACAACATAACATCTAGATGAATATTTTACAAAGCATCTATTTCAGCATTACTGAACATATTTGTGTATACTGACATTCAGTGTAAAATGTTCATACTCTATATCAATTTAAAACATTAAAAGAATAATGTTCCTGAAAGTTGAAGGGGTTATGATATTTCTGAATTATAAAAAAATAAATAATGATACCCATTTTTATTTGAGTTTTGTCTTTGTGTTATCCCTGTACTTAGAGTCAGTAGTTTTCCTTCCTCATATTTTTGAACTCACTTTTCTTTTGTACAATTAGAGGAATTTTCTAAGATTTTAAGCTGTTCTTTGAGAACCTGCTTCCTCATTTTGTCTTATTGATAAACTGAACATTCATTATGGAAGAAGCATTGTCTATTATAGCTCTCCAAATCAGAAGTTACTTGGTTTTCTCCAGACCTCAAGACGTATTATAGAACAGTGGTAATCAAAACAGTCTGGTACTGGTACAGAAACATAGAAGATCAATGGAACAGAATAGAAACCCCAGAAGGAAGCCCATGCATATTCAGTCAACTAATCTTTGGCAGGAAAACTGACAATAATCCAAGGGAAAAAGCCTGGTCTCTTCAACAAATGCTGTTGGGATAATTGGATAGAAACTTGAAGAATTATACAAAAATGGCACAAAAATCGGACCAAGGATTTAAATTTATACCCAGAAATCATCAGACTGTTAGAGGAAAACATAGGACACACTCTCTAAGACATAGGAATTGGGAAAGACTTCTTAGAAAAGCACCAAATGCATATATATATATATGTATGTGCATATATATAATATATATATATATATATATATATATATACTATATAAAGCAAAGGAAACCATTAACAAAGTGAAGAAGCAACCAATGGAATGGAGTAAAATCTTTGCACAGTGCACAACTGATAGGAGACTAACATCCTGGATTTTCAAAGAGCCTCAGAAACCCAGTGTCAGAAAACAAACAATTCTGAGAAAACGGGTAATGAAAATCAACACAGACTTTTCGAAAGAACAAGTAGAAATGTCTAGTATACATGCAAAAATTTTGCTCATGCTCCCTAGCTGTCAGGGAAATACAAATTACAACTTTAGTGAGTTTGACTTACATTCAGAAGTCTACTAACAACAGCTGCTGATGTGGATTGTAAGAAAAATGCCCTCCTTAACTGTTGCTAAGAGTGTTGGTTATCACATCCATTGTTGAAGTCATTATGGAGAGTGCTAAGAGAACTAAAAATTGATCTGCCATATGACCCAGCTATATCACTTCTGGGAATACAGCCACAGGAAATGATATCCACATGGGAGAAAGAGATCTGTAATCTTATGTTTGTAGCAGCACAATCCCCAAGACACGGAAACAGTCTAAAGGCCCATCAAATGAGGAGTGGATAAACAAACTGTGGTGTATCTATTCCATAGACTACTACTCAGGCATTAAAAAAAAATAACAATAATGAAATTTTACCATTGGCAACCGATGGTCTCAATTAGAGGCTATTATGCTCACTGAAATAATTCAATTTCCAAAGGACAAATATCAAATGTTCTCTCTGACATAAGGTGACCTTTGTGAATAAAATGAAATCAACAGATATATAGGTAAGCATGCGTGCACATATAGTCAGCTAGAAGAACTGTAGAATAGTGACTATCATATCAAGAAGTGAAGATGTAATGCAGTATACATCCCTACTTCCAAATCAAATACCATGACCCAATGAGACTGTTGTATATATTTTTATAACGTGATGCTGGAGTCTGCCATTCTCCATAATTTCAATGCCAAGATATACTTAAATAACAGAACAATGGACTGACTATTGTTCTATGAAGGACTATATTATTGTAAAAAAGTTTAGGGGGAATCAGTGGGCAGAGTGGGTAGGGTAAAATCTCAGAGCCTTTGGAAGTGTTTCATACAATAAATTAATTTTTTTTAGATTTTTTTAAAATTGGAAACGCGGATATACAGAGAGGAGAAAGAAAGAGAAGATCTTCCGCCCGATCGTTCACTCCCCAAGCAGCCATGATGGCTGGAGGTGAACCAATCCGAAGCCAGAAGCCAGGAGCTCTTCCAGGTCTCCCACACAGGTACAGTGTCCCAGGGCTTTGGGCCATCCTCGACTGCATTCTCAGTCCACAAGCAGGGAGCTGGATGGGAAGTGGAGCTGCCGGGATTAGAACCAGTGCCCATATGGGATCCTGGCACATTCAAGGTGAGGACAAAGACCACTGCACTATCATGGTGGGCCCATGAATTAATTTTTTAAAGTTATTTTTAAAGAATTTCAATTCAAAACTAGGCATACAAAGAAAGTAAAGAATATGAAAAATGTCATGCAAATGAAAATCAAAATTTACCTGGAGGAGCTGTAATAATATCAGGCAAAACACATTCTAAGAAAAATAATGGAAAATGTGCCGAGGGCAGTGTGTAGGAGGATTGTCTCAGCAATGCAAATGCACATATATATGCATGTATGTTTATATTTAGCATAAACTTTACATGAATGTTCTTTATGAAGGCCAACATTTTGTCTTCACAAATTGAGCCTAAATTGAATATGCCAGCAGCTCTAACAGAAGTCCTGGTTAGAGTTCCTTTGACTTTACTTATGATGGTTCTGTTAAGCGTTTAGGAAACTTACATGGCAATCCAAACCTGATTCAGTTCTGGCAGTGGATGGCTTTCAGGCAGTAAAGCAATGGCTGGAAGATCTTGCTGTCTACTGTTTCTCTGTACCAAATAAATAAATAAACACATAGATATATACACACATACATGCATTTATGCATACATATACATTCTGATCACAGGGTGAGCATTGTGTTGTGTGTTTTCATTACCTCTTGGGATGTCAGCATGTCTTATTCAATCACGTGGTTTGCTCCCAGAGGTTCTGCTTTTAATTCAGAGTCCTACTGATGTGTACCTGAGAGACAATGGCTGTTTCCTGGCCCTTAGAAATTTGGGTGAATTTTCTGGCTGTTAACGTTGGCCTAGCCTAGCTCTGCCTGGAACAGCAGGTGGAGTCTCTGAATCTCTTTCTCTCTCTCCATCTCTTTGCCGCTCTGTTTTTCAAATGAAAAATAAATATTTAATATAATATAGTCACATAAAAATTTTATTTTTTTAACATGTAGGTATTTATTTTATGAGAGTATTATTTATTGAAGCCATATCATATTCAAATATCTGGTTTTTTCTTAAGTTTTTGTTTCTAAAATAATTGATCATTATCCCCAAATATTTACTTACTTGCTTGTTTTATTCCAGATATACTCAATTAAAATTTATGCATGGCAAATGAGCTCTCATTTCTTTTCTGTAATCTATCATTTGTAATAAAACTGCAAGACATTTCTAAAGGTTACAATGTAAATATGATTTAACAGATTTAATATTAAGTATTATTTGGCCCTCTATTTTACCATGTGTCTTTGTCTTTCTTAAGAACAGGCTCAGTAATGACTTCAGTTCTCCAACAAGAATAAAAACACAACATTTTAGCCTAAATGCTTTATAATTATAATTGTATCTGTAATTAAAATGAACATTTTTAATAATTACATATTGCTAAGAGATTTAAAAGCAGAAATAAAATACTTAAGAAAGAATAGATAAAATTTGTGCAGAATAAGTAAAAGGTAAAGAGATACCTCTCTGAAACAGATGGAAGAAGTTGAGAACTGTTAAAATCAAGATAATAAGCTATCCAGAAACACATGAAAGGCTATTTTGTCAGTATGTTTATTATTAATAAAGCTTTAAAGAATTCATGCATTTTATGCTTTATTATATTGCAAATATGTCGGAGCACATGTTTATCTGATTACACCATCACACAAGTACCACAAGTTTGACTAATACGAATAATAGTGACTGGGCGTGGTGGTACAGCAAATTAATTCTCTGCCAACAGTGTTGCCATCCCACCTGGGTACTGGCTCATATCCTGGTTAATTCACTTCCTGATGTAGCTCCCTGCTTATAGCCTAGGAAAGCAGAAAAGGATGGTTCCTGCCATTGGCTCCTGTGTGCATGTGGAAAACCCAGAAGAGATTCCTGGCTCCCAGGGTTGTATCTGCTTATGTCTGACCATTGCAGTCATTTGAAAAGCAAATCAGCTGTTGGAAAATCTCTGTATTTCTTCCCCTGGCTCAGTAACTCTGATTTTCAAGCTACATAAATAAATCTTTAAAAAAGAAAAATAGTGATATAGTGAAATTGATTCTAAATATCTTTCTTTTTAAAAGTTAAATGTCACTAATCACCATATGAGTAGTTTAAAACTGCTTCATTTAGGTTGTGTATGTATACATGAGTTATAATTGGCAGTGACATATTAATTTGGATTTGGAATTACTATTCCTTCTAAGTTGCATAATTGGCCTATAATGTTACATTTTGCTAGCTTTATAAAAGAAATTATCCAATTTTTACCCATTCTAAGGTAAATGATTTCATAATAATGGCAAAGCTATTTCTCTAGTTTGTAACATGCCTGTTCTGATTAGAATGTAACAATAGGACTTTCTTTAAGTGATATTAATAATTCACTATATCTGGTGTAGTTATCTTTTATTGAAAATATCATTTGCTTTTGAACTTAACTGAGTTTGAAACAATGTCAGGGATAAGTAGAAGTTCTATTTCCTCTTATCAATTCAATGTGGAGTCTTTAAATCTTTCTGAAAAAAAGTATCAGTAACATTTCTATGAGGATTCACCGATAATTTGCCAAAAACGTAATGGCGCCTTTTACATAAAGAAACATACTTTTAAGAACCATTCGTCCTGCTACGTACGCTGAAGCCGTGGCTTCTGTACAAACAGCAGTGCTCTCACTCCCCGAGCACCGTGCTTCCTTTTAATCATCATTCCTAAAGTTCCATCACATTCTGCCAATCTTCTCCAATTCTAATGGCTCATTGATTTTGGAAATCATAGTCATTTCTTTTACGTTTCTGTCAAGATAGTTGCTCTGGATAATAAAAATGAGAATCCATTAAAACGAGTTCCTGAATTTACATAAATGATTCTTTTTTTTTTTTTTTTTTAAGAAAATATAATGAGTGTGATAGTTAACTGCCCAACTAGGAATGAAAAACTAAGTCAAACTGTATAGGTAGGTTGCATTATAAGACACACAGATGTTGGCTATACATGTTACATTCAGTAGCCAAAATGATGCAGGGTATTTCAGTCTTCGGTAGTGAGTGTCAGAGTTTGAATTTAAGCTCCACTTCCCACGCCACGTGCCGACCAGAGCCCCAACGCAGCAGGAGATGGCTTAAGACATTGGGTCCCGTTCACTCACGTAGGAGACACTGCCTGAACTCTGAACTTCTGGCTTCAGTCTGATCAACCCCTTGCTCCAGAAGGTTACTTGGCCTAAAACCAGTAGTTGCAAGATATCTCTGTCTGAATCTGTTTTTCTCTTTCTGCCTTTGAAATAATAATGAAAAAACTGAACATTCATAATTTAAAGAAATGAACAGAAACATTTCACTGTTTTTTCTTCATTTTACAAAAATGTGTCTTCACTGAGAACTTTCGTTTCTATGTATTTACACTATTATATTCTACAATAATTAGTCATCGAATTTTATTCCTATTATTTAGCTCCAAAATGCTTACTATTTATGCATAACATGTTTTAATCGATTATGATCGAAATTTTACATCTTAGAGATTGAGGCATATTCATATGCACACAAAGTAGAATACTATATGCACCAAAATTTGTTATTTCTTAAGGATTAAATGTCGTTTTGAATACATCTACCACGAGAAACCCCTCGAAAACGATGAAGGAATCGTGGCCACCCTCCGGAGAACCGATAGACGCCCACCTATTCCACCTAGTGCCAACGCTGACAACCTCTATATTGTTTCCTTACGCTAAAATAACTAATATCGCACAGTTATCTATTGGTTAAAAGAATTTGGTTACATGTAAAATGTTTTCAAACTGTAGTTTTTAATACCCCTTTGAACTCTCCTCAGTGTAGATTAGTAATGCCTGCCGTGAATTTGCATAATAGCCTTTTCCTTTTTGCTGCTCCAACGGAGTACATGGGAGCATCGTCCCTATTCCATTATTTCCCTGATAAAAACCAGTTGCCTGCTATGGAAACTTCACTCAATTTGCTGGTTTAATGAGGATGATCCAAACGATTAGCTTTTGTTTTCATCAAAAAATATCAAAGGAGACAAGCTCTCAGACAAGATCTTTTTAGGAACGTCTCCTTTTGCTTTAACATGTGTGTTGGAAAGAGGATAACTCAATAAATAATGAAGAAAATCCCTGTTACAAATTCTGACAGCTGACCTCTGTAAATTATATTTGACTTTCCTTTTATTTGGGGTCAATATTTACACATTCAGTCTGCTAAAACTCGACGTATCAAAAATGTGCTTGTTACTACGTTATCCTATAGTTCTCTTAAGACTATTTTTGTGGTAAAATTGAGTTGAAAAACAATTTGCTGTGGTCCTGACGCGATAGCCTAGTGGCTAAAGTCCTCACCTTGAACGCGCTGGGATCCCATATAGGAGTGGGCTGCAATCCTGGTGGCCCCGCTTCCCATCCAGCTCCCTGCTTGTGGCCTAGGAAAGCAGTTGAGGATTGCCCAAAGCCTTTGGACTCTGCACCCGAGTGGGAGACCCAGACGAGGCTCCTGGTTGCTGGCTTTGGATTGGCTCACCTCTGGCAATAGTGGCTGCTTGAGGAGGTAATCAATGAATGAAAGAGCTGCTTCTCTCTCTGTATATCTGACTTTGTAATAACAAATTAAATCTTAAATTAAAAAAAAAAAAAAGTTCTGTGTCCTATTCCCAATACAGAATTAGTGTACCACAGCATTTTCTAATACTATAATCAGCATTATTGTATTATACCATGCATTCAATACCTTTTCTGTATATTGTACATAGATAATGATAGACTAAGACATGACCAAAATGCTTAAGTTCTAATTCAAAAGAAGTACCCCAAATAGCTAAGTATATTCAGGAAAGTGGTAAATAAGATAAGACATGAAAGGCATGGAGAAAAACACAAACATAAACTTCAAAAGTACCAGGAAAAATGATAATAAATAGTTAGATAACTAGAAAGAAAGTTATGAAGTCAAGAGATATGATGTCATAGTTAGTGCTGAATTTTAATAGTAATCTTTGAGTTGAAAGTTTGGTATGTGTTTCAAAATTCACAAATTAATTAATTCACCATTGAAATACTTCCAGTAGAGAAGTATTGACATGTACTGGAAAAAACGGAATATGGATGATAAAAAAAGGAGAATGCTGTGAGCAGTAGAAATTAAAGAAATGAGAGAAGAGCATTTTAGTTACTGATTCTTTTAATTGTCACAATCATACACCATTTTGAAAGATTTGACACACTAGAGTTACATGTGTGTGTGTGAATTTTTGTGTGTATGTTTTATTGCATTTGCTTGTTTGCTTAAATGAGGATTTTTCAAAGTAAATATTAGACCTGATCATTGGAAGGAAAAGAGAAAAGATTGTGAGCTTGAAGACAATTGACTGTAAAACACAGCTCAGAGAAAATAACAGGAAAAAAAAAGGAATAGAAATTTAGAAATAGAAATATGTGCGTAAGAGAGTCTGAGGAAGGAGGATATATTATTTCAAGAAAAATGTAATGCAAATAGTTTATTAATTTGCAACATCTAGCAGTAATGGCTCTGTTGGACTAAGCAACAATGACATTAGCAGACTTTTTTTAAAAATAAAGATTTATTTTATTTTTATTGGAAAGGCAGATATACAGAGAGGAGAGACAGAGAGGAAGATCTTCCGTCTGATGATTCACTCCCCAAGTGAGCGCAACGGCCGATGCTATGCCGATCCGAAGCCAGGAGCCTCTTTCAGGTCTCCCACGCGGGTGCAGGGTCCCAAATCTTTGGGCCCTCCTCGACTGCTTTCCCGGGCCACAGGCAGGGAGCTGGATGGGAAGCAGGGATGCCGGGATTAGAACCAGCGCCCATATGGGATCCCGGGCGTGCAAGGCGAGGACCGTAACCACTACACCATCGCGCTGGGCCCAACAGACGTTTTTTGTTATTAATCATTTTCCTTTATTATCTTTGGAATATACCACTAAGACTTGTTACTCATAATCAAATAATGCTAGCCTAATGAAATATAGGTCTGATGAAATGTATAATAGATATATAAAAAAACTTAACAACTAAAATATTACATTGATTGTCAACATAGACCTAAAAAGTTCTGTCCTATTTCTGGTAAGAGTCAAATCATATACTCACCCTTAATTCAATCTATGATGAAACTGTGAGTATCATCAAATCGATGCCATCACAAAAAGAAGGGAAAATATGGTTCTTTCGTGGGTAAATGACAGTTCTGTTGCGTTCTGTTTCTTCCTGAAGGGCACCTGTCTGATTATGCAGAGTACAAAACAAATGTAGCATTTACATGCTTATTCTACTTTTTGATCTCTTTCCATTTCTTTGATTTTTCTGACTTTTTACTTCCTATGCATGCTGTCCACCTGATGTTGGTTTATTTTACAAACAGGAAGACACCAATTCCATGAAGTAAGGTGTCCCAAATGAGGACATGTTTCATCATTAAATAAATTGAACTGGTTGAATCAAACCAGATAATCATCAACTTACTGATACCAGCTCTCATTGCCTAACTTCATTCCTCTGAAATTATTATCGTGTATATATACGCTCCAAGTAGGATTCTTTCGCACACATTCTAACTTTAATGTGCATGATAAATTCATTTTAACAACCTATCAAAGGAGAAAGCACTGCTATGACCATCTCAAATTAGAGCTATATATTTGAGTATAACATGAAAATTTTAGTTTGAAGTGGAGAAAAATACTTAGCAGTTCAGAAAGAGACAGAAAAATAGAAAAATAAAATCAATGTGGAAACGGATCTTTGTACTTTGAATAGCAGGCAAAGAAGATACAGTGGAGGCTGTGTCAACAAATAATTATGCTGCCATGTATCAAGGGTTATTGGAACAATGTGGTTTCAGAGAATAATGGAGGGTTTCAAAGGCTATTCATGGAAGAAGAATAGAAGAGTATATAAAGCAGAAGAAGTTTCAGTTCAGCAGGAATAAAAAGAGACAGACAGCATTTTAGTACTTGAGGAAAATTTGTTCTACATGCAAATTTACATGTGTGATTTTAACTCATATTGAACAAATAACCTCATGGCTGAGACAAAGCACTCTGCAGGAAGAACTAGATGATGAAATCAGGTAGATTTAAATTAGCATTATGGAATGTTTATGATCTATGATC
The DNA here is from genome assembly GCF_017591425.1 of Ochotona curzoniae. Classification (NCBI taxonomy): domain Eukaryota; kingdom Metazoa; phylum Chordata; class Mammalia; order Lagomorpha; family Ochotonidae; genus Ochotona; species Ochotona curzoniae. The sequence continues at coordinate 31,653,085 of NW_024466502.1, read as the reverse complement.
AAGGCACTTGTAATTCTGTAAGAAACTTTGGACTGAATTTAATATCAGTATTAATTGTGAATACTGGCAGCTCCTGTTTGTAAATGCCATGCTGTTTAACACGATGAGCTATCTAATTGTGTACATTTGTGGGGAAAAAAAATAAAATCAAGAGCACTTATTGTGGTGACTCTTAGTTGCTACTGAGCTATCATAAATGGATTTTAGTCATATGCATAGATGCCATGCTATGTTTTCCCTTTGTTGGCTGAGGGATAGTTTACTTGCAAAGGTCATTTTTCTCTGGATGGCAATGAGCAGTTGGACATTAAGCTAATGTATTCAGAAGTGAGCCTGATGCCATTTTGCATGCATTACATGCTGTGGAGAGGAGCTGCAGTTTGGTTAAAAAAAAAAGATGGGAAAGGCTTTTGGAAAATGTGAATTCTAATCTGAGTTGGCATATATAGCAGCATTCTAATCTTCGGTGGGCTTACAAAAATTAATTTAATATGTACATTTAAAATAAGAGGACTTTTGGATAGAAACTCAGATGGGAGATATGTACACTTCCTTATATGCATTCTCTCTCTCTCTCTTTCTCTCTCACATACACACATGCGCACACAGATTTAATATTGAGTTGAGACATTTAAAATTAAAATAGTACTATCAGGTCAACTTTTAGTTTCATTACATAGTGTTGCTTTTTTTTTTAATATTTATTTATTTTTATTGGAAAGGAGGATATACAGAGAGGAAGAGAGACCTAGAGGAAGATTCACTCCCCAATCGGCCGCAAGGGTTGGGGCAGAGCCAATCCAAAGCCAGGAGCCTGAAACCTCTTCCAGTTCTCCCACGTGGGTGCAGGATCCTAAGGCTTTGGGCAGTCCTCAATTGCTTTCCCAGGCCATAAGCAGGGAGCTGGTTGGGAAGCAGGGCCACCGAAGTTAGAACCGGCACCCATATGGAATCCCAGGGGTGCAAGGCCAGGATTTTAACCACTATGCTATCGCACTGGACCCCACTTTGTGTATTTTCAGTTCCTTCTGGTTTATGTCCTTATCTTGTTGGGGATAGATTATTGTTAGTGTGATTTTATGTTTCTTTTGATAAACTTAACTATTTTTTTTTTATTTTACCAAAAGAAATACTTCAAAGAAAAGAAACAAATGATCATGGTACATCACAAACCTCAGGAAATAGAAATATACAAAAAACACAAAGTTTTAGGAGCCACCAACCATTAAAGCCATGTTTATACAGAGTATCTGCTCTAATAGTATCTTTTGTTTTTCCATTTTCCTTGTTTCCAGGTGAGAATGATCTGTACATACAGAAAACTGATGATTTCTATATCCGTTGCTTTGTCCTGCTTTCAGTGAAAGCATGGTCTCCAAGTCAAGGTAGACCTCAGCAAATCTTTCACCGTGTTTAATCCTGAGGGTTTCCAACAGCTTAGCAAGATCTATCCTGTCTTTTGACTTCATTTGCCCAAAGACAACGATGCTGAGGTGTTCTGATATATCAGATGTAACACAATGGTCTTTCCTTGAAGGATCAGTAGAGCACACACACCCTTAAAACATAAGACAAAGTAGAAAACCAGCAGCTGAGTTTGATGCCCATCACATGCAGTCATCATGAACCAATCCTCTGGTTTTCCATTCCAGTGGTGACCGTTTATATCCTTGGTTTCCTGGTAGGAATATCTCCAGGTCAACAATCTAGTTTATCTAGGTACTGTATCTCTGCTATGCATTTGTGGGCATGCATAAGCAATTGCATACCTGTTTGAGGGCCAATAGCCTGAATGAAATTGTTACCCATCTAAGGAATCTATAGCCACGTATGGAAGGTAGCACTTAGGTACTGCATCTTTTCATAGCAAGGCCATCGAGCAAAACAAATGAAGTTGTTTTTGCCCTATTCAACACCAAAATACTTAATTATTCTTTCAAACAAAATACCAACTTTTGGAGTCTTGCTTTTTCCCCCAGAGCACAGACTTTCATTCGCCCTTTTCATTCTCTCCTTTCTCTTCATGGGATGTCAAACATAAAGTTATTTCATTGTGTGTGCTGTTCTAATTGTTTTTATGTTAAATATACTTTATCCTTGGTATCAGCAGCAAACATGTAAGAATGAGACTGGCATCTTAATATTTGATTATGTTTTGTAATCCTTGTCTATATTCCTTTGGCACAATTGTCTTTGTATTTGTACTTGTTGAAAATTATGGTTAGTGATGCATTAAGCCAGTAATTATTGAAAGACAGTTATCGCAAAAAAAGAAAGGAAAAAAAGAAAGGAAGTAGGATGTATTTAGAGAAAGAGAGGAGAGACAGAAGAAGGAAAAAGTCAGGGGAAGAAATATGAATCTTTTTTAGAATTGTATCTGAAGACTATGTTAAATAGGCAAGATATGAAATCTATTATTTTCATATGAATTAAAATTAAAATATATATAGTCAATTTCATATTCATATTATAAGAATAAGTAATGACTCTTAAGGTGTTTACTTGAAACAAAACTCAAGAAAGTTTTAGCATAGTTTGAATGAGGCCATCTGCTAACAGTTCTGCATAGGAGGATGTAAGTATTGTAAAAGTCCATGTCATCCAAGCCAGGCAAGATATATGTATTTTGTCAAAAATCTACTTTGGATTAATTCGTGTTGAAGCAAAAAGGTGTGCTCTTCATTTTAATTTAAGGTGTTCTTAATGGTTATCAAACTGAGCTTCTCTTTAAAGATTAAATTCATCTAATTGATGTGAGTGCTGCTTCTTACAGTCATCACAGTATGATTCAATTTAGTAGAGAAGGCAGGAGGCCTTTATGAAGAATTTCACAGTGGGATTGAAGATTTATTCTCAAATAGTGAGTTTCTATTTTTATACCTGAATAAGAACAGAGAAAAACATCCCAAGCTTGAAAAGAGACAGAAGTTAAAAACAAAGAGGAAAGTGGTAAAGTGTTTACAATTTGAAAATATTTGATTTTTAGCTGAAACCTAAATGAAACTTATTGTCAGTGCTGTTCTAACTAAAATGTAATGCAACATACTGCCTTCATTCATTATAATAGAACATATGGTATGAGTAATACTTAAATATTTTCAATAAATTTAGAACAAATTTTTTCTCATTAATAATGCTTAATTGTGTATACTTCATAAAATCAAAATGAGGCAATCAATAGCAATATAGTAAATATATCAAATAGTAGAAATTTAAAAATAACTTTAGTTTTTCCTTATAAAGCAAGACTATTTTAAAATTATAACTCATATTAAAATTGAATAATATTTTAAAATTGTGACTCACTCTTAAAAAACAAAGAATATGAAGTGGGGATTCATCCTGTTAGTAATGGATCCTATTGGAAAACCCACATTGTAATGATTTGGTTCAAATCCTATTCTCATCTTCATTCTAGCTTCCTGATAATGTGTGCTTTGAGTGCTGGCTTTCAGATGGCTTGGATCATGTGGCTCTTTCTACACACACAGGGAACCTGGTATGAGAGTCCGGCTCCTAGTTTTGAGTGGTTCCAGCCCTAGCTAACAAGGACACTCAAAGAGTGAAATAGTAGATAGGATTTTCTAAGTAAAAAAATTTCATTTTCAAAAATGAGATGTATTTACTTAGAATGAGAGAGAGAGAGAGAGAGAAATCATCCATTGGTTCACTTTCCAATGGCATCAATGGCCAGAGATAGACCAATCTGTAGTCAGGAATCTGACTGAAAGTTTCCTGTGGTCTTTCACTTGAGTGCAAATGAGCAACACTTAGGCCATCCTCTACCGAGTTCCCAGGCATATTAGCATGGAACATCATTAGGAGTGGAGCAGCCAGGGCAAGAACTGGCCTCCTTTTAGAATGTCAGCATTGTAGTCAGTGACTAAGATCAGGACAAATATTTGACCAAACTATGGTATGGTATGACTACCATACCATTACTGCACAGTAACCTTTATATTGACAACTAAGAGTCAATTTGAAATGTTTATATTAAAAACAGTATAGCATAGCATAGCATAGCATAGCATAACATAGCATAGCATAGCATAGCACAGCATACTATACCATATGATACCATATGTCATATACATTTCATAGACAATAGAAAAAAGTATGATGATCAGATCGCAACACCATCTAATATGGGGTTGGCATAGCATGTTTGCACTCCTATGCAAGAGCCCTGAAAAAAAAAACAGTAGATAATAATAAGTGAAGTACTCTCATTACTGTTTGCAGCCTTTACCTATACTGATACTAAAATAAGATCTCCTTGCTTTTGATGAAGCATTAAGCCTGATTCATTTGACAAAGGAAGAATGAAAAAAAAAAGAAGGAAAGAAAAAGAGTGAGAAATACAGAGGAGAAGGCTAAGTGGGAGAGATGGATGAAGGGATTATCATTATCTTGTAAGAATGGTTTCTTGGAACATACTGGATCTGCTAAAACAAAATAGAATTACATACATGAACCGTGCACACTACGCAGTACAATGCTCTGCCTTGGTGCATACACACGGTACACCGTGCAATCATTAATTCCTCTTAGTGTTGAAAACATCTCAAGTTCTCTCTTTACAAAAGATCTGAAAGATAAATACTTAGAATATCAACATTCTGTAATAATTTTAGTGAGTGGCACATTTTTTTTTAACCTCAAGTTCAATGTTCTAGAACTTTTTAAATTGTCTCAATTGACTCATACAGTTTTAATATTTCTTTCTTTTTTCAGAAAAAAAGAACATATGGCTTTAAGGATATTAAAGTAGTATACTTTTCAATAAAGTGACACACTGTCATTTCTCTGTGACTGCAGATGGATATGTAAATTTTTAGTAAAAATCAGAACTATACCACAGAAAACATTCTAAACAATGCCTTTACAAAAATGTCCTTTGAAGTTTTCTGTCTTAACAGATTATTCAAATGAGAAAGCAACACAGACCACTTGTGGAAATATAAAGCGCACTTCCATTTTGGAAGCAAGTCTTTGTAAACATCTCTTTGGTTGTGATTAGCTGTTAATATGCATGGGTATACCATGGAAAATAGATTTGAAATTTGTCTTTAAAAAGGCTTTGATTTACAAGAAACATTCAATAAAAAATTAAATAGAGCAACATTCAACAAGCCAATGTGTGCTGAATTCCTCCCTGCTTTCCATTATGCTTGTAACAGATGCATCCGAATGATAGGAGTGAAATACTCTGAACACTGGTTTGACATTAAAGAGCAACAGATTCAGCTGCAATGCATTAATTTGTTTTCACATTTGCTTCTTTGTTGTTTGTCTCAAAGTGAAAAGATTGAAAGATCTTAAAAGTGAAACTATTAGATATGCTTTCTATCTGTAAAAAAATATCTTTCCAACATTAGTGCACTTTACAACGGATTTATAACGGATTTTGTGACTGCAATTGATTACTACACAGTAAACTTTGTAAGGACAATTAAGCATCAATTCAAAACGTTCATACTAAAGACAATATAGCATTAAAATACCACCAAATATTTGACCTGGATTAAAAAAAAAAAATGGAAGAAGAAGAGAGACTGTCTAGGGCCCTGCACGGTAGCATAGTGGCTAAAGTTCTCACCTTGTAAGCACCAGCATCCCATAAGGGTACCAGTTCTAATCCTGGAGACCCGTTTCCCATCCAGCTCCCTGCCTGTGCCTCGGAGGGCAGTCCAGGATGGTCCAAAGCCTTAGAACCCTACATCCGTCTGAGAAACCTGGAAGAGGCTCTTGGCTCCTGGTTTTGGATCAGCTCAACACTGTCCTTTCCAGCCACTTGGGAAGTGAATCTGCACAGGGAAGATCTTCTCTGTCTCTCCTACTCTGTATAGCTGACTTTTCAATAAAAATAAATTCAGTGTTAAAAAAGGCTGTCTAATTTGTGTTTAACACCACCTATGACCTTTTTATTTTGAAAACTCTTATGCTTGAATGAAGAAATGGGATTGTATCTTGTGTCAACAAAAGCATTTTACTTTTTTATTGTGCTATCAATAGAGTTAGAGAAGATATTTAGTAGAAAGAAGTTAAATTAGTCTCAAATAATTAAATGTAAGAGTATTGCTTGAGTTTTCTTAAGTAAAAAATGGAAATTTTAATTTTATGGAAAAATATCATTCAAGTGTCAAAGGAAATAAATGTTACTTGTGGATTCTTAATTCAGAGAAATTCACTTTTCGGTATTACATTAATAGCAATTGTTACATACCTCAATATTAATAGAAGCAGATCACTAGTGGATAAAAAATTATAATTCAAATTGGAAAAAATATTATTGAATGTTGTGATAGAAATTATTTTATTTAAAACAATTAAGGATACAGAAAAAGTATACTACGTAGCCGGTCGAGTGAGGGTTTCTCATATAAAAACTATCAAATTCTTTCAATCGCTCCTTGTCTTGGTGGGTCTTAATTCACATTCATTCACAGATGACAGCTTTGCTGAGGATGCTGCTATTCAAGACTCTCAGGTTTATTCGATTTAATTCAATAAACTTAATCTATTTTAATTTAATTTCCCTTTAAGAACTGGACTGCATTCCTTCATTCTCTTCAGCACTGCAGGGTATCTGAGGCAAAATCTATCCACTAGTCGGACTGGAGGTCCTTTGAAGGAAATCTGACATTTCTTACTTGCACATTTAAGGATCTTTTCTTTATGCTTGACCTGGAGAGTAAGAATGCCATGTGGCATGCTGAAGATTTTCTCTGACCATGTCCATTTAGGGATCTATGTGCTTCCTGTCTTCGTGCCTCTATATCCTCCAAATTTGGAAACATTTTCTGCTATTATTTCACTAAATAAGTCTATTTTCTTTGCTTTCTGCTTTTACTGTCCTTCAAGTACAGCTACCAGACATTTATTTGGTATTTTGATGTATGGTATCTCATAATTTCATCTATTTTGAATGTTTATTCTTTTTTCCTCTTCTTCCTCCTTTCTTCTTCTTTTTTTTTTCTTTCAGCTCATAATTCTCTTTTGTCTGTGTTTTCTAGTAATTCAAGACCATAGTTTTAATTTTGTTTTCTGTTACTTGATCAAGCTTCTTATATTGATAGTATAATATTGAAATACTAATGGATTCTCTGTGGTAAGAAAAACTGTGGGCCCAGCATGATAGCATAGAGGTTAAAGTCCTTGCCTTGCATGCGCTGGGATCCCATATGGACGCCGGTTCTAATCCCGGTGGCTCTGCTTCCCATCCAGCTCCCTGCTTGTGGCCTGGGAAAGCAGTCGAAGATGGCCCAAAGGCTTAGGATCCTACATCCATGTGGAAGACCTAGAAGAGATTCCAGGCTCCTGGCTTTGGATTGGCTCAGCTCCAGCTGATGTAGCTGCTTGGGAAATGAACCATGAAACAGAAGATCTTCCTGTCTCTCCTCCTCTCTGTATATTCACCTTTCGAATAAAAATAAATACCTCTTTTAAAAAGAAAAGAAATACTGTCATATTACCTTCTTCATTCATGTTTCTGTAATTTCTATATTTATTTTTATTCATCAGGGAAGTCAATGGGGACCTCTTCCGAAGCCCAATTCTTGATAATCTGTCCTTGTAGCTTAGTGGTGTGCCCCTTGAGATCAGGGAATTTTTTTGGTGTAGCAAAAAAACCAGGCTAAGACCCAAGTAGGGCATCATGAGTCTCCTCTTCCCAAGATTAGGAAAAAAGATGATAATAACGGCTGTCGTGCTTACAGTCTCAGACCTTTTGTGAACAAATGTGGACAAGCTGCTTGCTGTGAAGTCAGAGTGACTATACAACCCAACCACTAAGTTGCATGCCTCTAACTAGAATCTTGGTTTATTTTGGTATGATTTTTCACCACTGTGCAAGGCGCTGTTATGGTACTTAGGGAGTTCTGAGCTTCTAGGACTAGGTCAGGGATTTTTATAAAGAATCATTTACATTCCAGTGTGTGCCACAGCCTATGTTAATGTCACACAGTCACAGTACTATCTGCATTAGTGCTAGGATGTAGGGCTCCTTGAGACACAGCCTGTGACTGCACTTCCAATCCAGCATCCTATTAATTGCCCGAAACACAGTCAGAGGATTATCTAAGTGCTTTGACCCAGATGAAGGCTCCGGGTCTTGGTGTCATCTTGCTCCAGCCCTTGCACTTGTGGCCAGATGGAGAGTGAGCCAGCTCTGATTATAATGTAAATGAAAATTATGTTATCTCAAAAATGGTTAAATTTGAAATTAGAAACAGAAATTCCAAATATTAAAAAGAAAAACCAAAGTTCTATACTCCATTTCAAAATATTTGGTCTTTTTTGTATTTGAAATTATTTCACTTATATAAAGTAGACAGATGCCTTGAATTTCAAGATGCAGATTTACAAAATCAGTGATGCTTCCCACCTGTTCATTTCTTCTGTCCACCTTTACCATCTACCATCTTCCTTCCCTGTTGCTGAAGTTGCTATTGTTGTTATTACTATTTTAGCTTCTGCAATGGCAGTTTTATTCTTTCGTTGATAGGACTTGAATAGTTTTTTTTTTTACCACTAATCTGTTAACACAAAATATATATATTAAATTAATTTAACACAATATAATTAGCAATAATTTGAAAATTACAGATCATCATATTTTCTTGATGTTTTCCAGAAAGAGCGTCTTCTGTTTTGTTTTGCTTCTTATTTTGCAATTGAAGGCTATATGCTTTTGTATTTTAATAAGATTGCCAGAACATAAACCCTTGAGATCATTGCTCGTCTTCCACTTACAAAAACAGTTATTGGGAAAACACACTGAGAACAGCTCAAATTGAGAAAGTGAAGCGCTACTGTTTGCCCTGGGGGAAGATTTAGGAGGACGTGAAACCTTCATACGGTTCCAAAAAAGAACAAATACGTCTAAGTCACTTGTTTGTCTGCGGGAGAGTATAGGCCATCATGATAGCTGCATGTTAGAGGGATTATAGACAAAAGAGATGAAGGAAACCAATATTTTTGAAGGATTTTGACAGGCTTCCCATGGAGGAGTACATGTACAATGCTTTATCATGCCAGAAGCCAGCCAGGTTAGTTCCTTTATCAGAAACACAGAAAGGTGCAAGACGATAACTAAGAATCATTTTCCAAAACACGATAAACACTGTTTTTGTGAAAATGTTCTCAGTAGTGGGCACACCCTGGTGTCTTCGTTATCTGCAGTCTAATAACAGGTTACTAAAAGGTGTCAGTTGAAGCAAAACCTGTGCATATTCCCTATGAGATAGCAGCATTATTTTTGTTTGTCTTGAGGTGAGGAAGAGCCTAGTTGACGTAAAGTGATATAATACATATTTTTATGATTCTCCCAGACATAGTAACAGTTTAGAAACAGGATTGTTGAGAATATATGCAATTTCTCAATCAAATCCCCAAGGATTAAAATCTATATGCTGCAACTGTATAGAAACCTTAACACACGGAGAGTGGACTCTCATTTTGCTGCCTTTAGGAAAAGCCACTTTTATTCCTTAGCCTTGCTTTGTATACTCGAGGAGGAACTTAACCTTTTTGATTGTAACATGAAAGTTAAAGCAGCAAGAATACAGTAAGAAAACCTTGCCTTCCCAAGTGAGTTGTTGTCAGTTCCTATTTGAAACTACAATGTTTTTCATGTAAATTCTATCTAGGACTCCATAGGATCGATGTAATTGAGCAAGTGGAATGATTGAATGAATTACTTTTAAGTAGCCACTGAATGATATCCCGAGTGTACTTTTGTGATGAAAGACAGCTAGACAGTGATGAATGAGATTTGAGATTACACTAGCTATTGGTGTGTTTTTAAAGAGCGTCATTTTATGATTTTGAAGGAAAAAGCAAGTCTGAAAGTCTCTCAGCAACTTACAGCCTTCAGTTTCACAGGAGAGAGTTCTTGGTTTCAAGTGTAAAACTCAAGAGAGATATTAGATGTTTCTATTCAGTAGGCTGCTACGCACCTAAAGTACAGGAACTGAAGTTTATAATTAAGATTACATGTATTTGAATCTCTGCTAGCAAAAAAAAAAAAAAAAAATCCGAACAGATTTATCTGCTTTCTTAAGAATATCCGGGGGTCTGGCACAGTAGTGTAGTGGCTAAAGTCCTTACCTTGAATACACCTGGATCCCGTATGCACGCCAGTTCCACGCTTCCCATCCAGCTCCCTGCTTGTAGCCTTTGAAAGCAGTCAAGGACTGCCCACCACCTTGGGACCCTGCACCCATGTGGGAGACCTGGAAGAGCTCCTGGCTCTTGGCTTCAGATTGGTGCAACTCTGGCTGTTGTGGTCCCTTGGAGAGGGAATCACTGGATGGAAGATCTCCCTCTCTCTCTCTCTCCATATATATATTTATTGCAAAATCATATTTGCAATAAAAATAAATTAGTCTTTAAAAACAATATTCTCAAACAATATATATATATATACCATATATCACATAATTGGCATGCTTGTGCTGTGAAAATTATGTGCAAGCTGTACAACAATATTTTTACAATTCCTGTAAATCATTGCATATTACCTTTTTCAATTTTACATTAAGAAACATGAGATATTGGTGTGTTTGTGTATAAAGCACAGAAGCAGTTAGCAACATTCTCATGCTTTTGAGTAGGTTTAAAAAATAATTTCAACATGCTCTAAAGCTTAATAACACCCAAACTAAAACCCTTTTCTAGACCACGCATTCTTCACACAATACTCTTTTAAATACAAAATACCATAAATTCTGATGCATACTCACATACTGGTCAAACTGCTAACATGTGCTCACTGTCAATGGGGGGTTTGTGTCAAATCTGAGGCAGAAGATATGAGTGTATATAATAGGTCACAGAAAATGAGTATAACTTCTTGAAAGAAATGTTATTTTACTTTGAATCATGTGGATCACCGTTCATCTTTTCTCTAAAATATTCATGAAAAAAATCCAGGGTTCCAAAGCTTTCTTTGTCCTCTTCTGCTTTCTCAAATCACAAGCAGGGACCTGGACGGGCAGTGGAGCAGCTGGGACACAGCCGGAGCCAGTATGGTATCTAGGTGCATGCAAGATGAAGAGTTAGACACTGAACCATTATGTTCAGCACAATTTGTCATGCCTTTTCAAGTCCATAATAGAAGTCATTTTTTTTCTGGCGTGAAGGAATATATTGTATCCCTAGAACAAGTCAAAGCTCATAACTTGTGGAGAATTTTTGCAAAGATTAATTCTATGAAAGAATGGATTTAAATACTACATCAAGCTAATTAAATATATCTGTCAAATATTTAATAATCACAAACAAAGAGCTTGTTTGTGTTTTCTATGTAGATCAAAAGACAAGTGCTATGTTATGACATTTTTTCTCTAAGGGAATTTAATGAGTAGGAGTCAGTTGCTTTGATTTACTGCACTTTTCCAATACCCATCAGTGTGAAGATGATTTTAACCTTAATGAACATGAAAAGTATTGTTGGCAACAGTGACCGCAAAACATTTGAATGATACATTTTTGACAATTTTTTAAAAATTGCTTTTTGATTGATGCAATCACTCTTAAATATATTGCAAGTTATATTGAATGTACTTGAATCTCAATAAATTGTCTTGCACAATTTTGAACTTTTCCTTCAAAGCCAAATTCATTATTCTATAAAGTATGTACAAGCTTTGTCAATGTGGATTTAAATGTTAATGGAAAATTTTGATACATGGTGAGTGTATAGCAATGTGTTTAACCATATTAATTACACTTAATTAAGTTTTTTTTTTTTTTAATGACACGGAGAGGAGAAGAAGAAAGAATTACGAGAGAGATCACATTTGCTGGCTCCCACTGAAATAACAAGGGCGAGGTTGAATCACATCGGGACTAGGGGAAGCAGTCCACGTTTCCTCGTGAAAGGAAAACCTTGAACCACTGCTGCTTCTGTTGGAGCACGGACCTGAAATCAGGAACCAGAGTCATGTGGCTCTAGCATTCTCATTAATCACAGTGCTGATTGAACTTGATTTTCTTTTCTTCTTTGAGAGACAGAGACAGAAGGCTTGCATTAGCTGATTAACTTGCATTTGTTTTTTTAAGATTTATTTATTTGTATTGGAAAGGCAGATCTACAGAGAGAAAGAAAGAAAGAGCTATCTGCTAGTTCACTCCCAAATGCGGCAATGGCTGGAGATGAGTGGATCCAAATCCAGGAACTACCAGCTTCTTCATGGTCTCCCACATGCTTGCCAGGTCTCAAGGCAGTGGGCTATCCTCTACTGCATTCCTAGGCCACAATCAGGGAGCAGGATGAGAGGTGGAGCAGCCAGGACATAAACCAGCAGCCATGAGGGTTTCTTTTGCTTGGCGGTGGAGGATTAACCAGCTAAGCTGTCATGATGGGCCCCGATTGTGATTCCTATACCATGTAATTACTGGTCAAATATTTTAAATAATACTTTAGCATCTGATTGAAAAATTTTGACCATGACATAAATACAGATACAGCTGATTTTAGAGAAAAAAATAACAAATATTTTACCATTACTTACGAATTTTAGATAGGATTGTTACAATTAGAATACATAATCCTGATTTTAAGAAATAAAATAAACATTCACTTTTGAATGAACAAACAATGCTAATTTTCCTCCATAATAAATAAAATGCTTTACTTATACTGAAATAGTTACAAACCACCTGAAAGTTATGATGCCTGTGCATTTACTGTAACAATGTTAATATTAAAATGTTGGTGTATAAAGAATATTGTACTACAAACTGCATGCTGTAGCAGTTTACCTTAACAAGTGTGCGTCTCTGTCTGGTTAATGATTATTGCCATTTGATTCTTCTCAAATTGCTTGTTCCAAGAAAATCCTTGAAATATATTCTTAAATATATACTATCAAGTCTCATGACCACAAGGGCATATATTTTTATTTGAAATTTTCTCAGATAATGAATGAGGAAACAGCTTCCAAAAATTAATTAACTGAAATGAACATCTACCAATTTCAGTAATCATTTCTGTGAAATCATACTATATATATTTCTTTCTTCATTCACTTCGCCAGAGATTATTGTAGTTGTGTCCAAGTATGCTAGGAACATGTTTAGTCACTTAAAACTTTTGGCGGTTCCTTAATAAAATAGACACTGTGTTGCAACAGTCGAGTCATTGGTCCTTGGGATTCACCGAAATCAGTTGAACACTTACATCTACTCAAAAGTCTTGTAAAATATTTGTCAGAGATGTATACTTACTCATACTTGGATGGATCTTTTGAGTGCCAATTTACAAAGATATACCTCCTAATACTGTAAATAACCAAATCTTACATTAGGTTTTGGGATACAAGAGAAATTATGTAGAAAATAGTTACAGAAAGTTGTCATTTGAGCTACTGTTTGAATGCTAAGTAAATTTGATCAAATAAGGGAGCTTATCAGAGTTGAAATGGCATTTGCAAAGCAGAAGCATTATATGAAGTGACAGATTTAGGAAACTGACTATTAACCTTGTCAAAACCCAGAATGCATAAGTAAAAGCACTTTTGAACCCTATAGCAGTACCATTTTCAACATATCCAACACATTTTTACATGGTTTATATTGCAAGGTTCTAAAAATATAAATAATAAACAATGGATTTATTTCACATTAGTTACTTATTTGCTTTAAATAAGTTATTGGAGAGGAATTACAAACTACTTGCTGGTATATTATGAGCTCATGAAAATACAATGATTTAGTTTTTTTTTTTTAATTTTGATTAATCTTGACTAGGTATTGATTAAATAAATGTAAAATGTTTAAATATTTGCATACTTTAGAAAATTTCATTGATTGTTTACATAAGAAAGTGTCCAATTAACTTCTTTTGCTTATGTTCTGCTGGGTGAGAGAAACATTAGGTTGAAGATTTATATTACATATTGCAGTTAATGCTAATTTTTTCTGCATCACTGAAACACAAACGAATATTTCTTGTAAAGATAAATGCAGGGTAGACAGAGACATAGCTCTCAAGGTAAACATGTCAAAAGTACTTTCCATATATTTGTGTGTAATAAAAATTGCATATTCTTTATGTATTAAAACATTTTTAATATTTTGAAATGAGTACATGATGGAAAAATTTGAACAGCGCCGATCCAAAGTCAAAAGCCAGATGCTTTCTCTGAAGTGGCATCCTTGAACCATCCTCCACTGCTCTCCAAGCACACAGTTGGGTAGAAGAGGAGCAGCAGGGACATGAACCAGTACTCAAATGAGTTGCCAGCACCACAAATAGTGGATTAGTATTATCTGCCCAGTGGCAGCTTCCATAGCTTCCTAACTATGCATTTATTTATATGTAATGTAGCATGACTGAGAGAATAGAACCAAGCAGTGAGGAACAGATCATCCATGGCTGATTCATACACCAAATAGCCATAACTGTTAAAGCAGACTGAAACCAAAAGCTTGAAACTCAACTGTTGGTCTTCCAAATGGATGGCAAGCACTCATGAGCTTGAGCCATTAGCACAGCTACATTAACTAACTAACTAACTAAATAAATAAATAAATAAATAAAGTAATAAATAAAGTAATAAAGTAATGTCAATTGAAAGCACATCAACATGGGCTATAGTGTCACAGGGTGTAGCTTAAGTAATATGCATTAAGCTGGTCCCTTCGTAACATTTCTAAATAAAGAATAAAATGACAATTTAAAATAAGTATAAAAGTGTGAGAAGTGTTAAAATTTTATTCTGGGTTTTCTACTGCTTTGCTCTTTACATGACATTGATGTCTATTTACTAATTTTGGATGATGATTTCTTTATTATACCATCATTCTCTTTGTAAACGCCATGAAACACAAAATTTTGAAAGTTTCTTTCATTTTTGGCTAAATACTAGTGTGTCCCCACTAACAATGATAGATGATCAGTGTTCACAAGCTGATTGATGGTTGCCCATAGGTCTGATAATGGCATAATCTTAAAGGAAAAGGCAATTTATTTTATGTGAAAGATGTGCCTGGAGCCTCTATATTCTCCGTGGGGAGTTTCATGAGGAGTACCAGTAGCAATCATTGTCTCAGCTCACCACAGGTCAGTATAGGCTTTGAGGCACCATTTATTGCCATTGCGAAAACTTTTTTTAGTATCCATAAGCAGAATTCCTGGTCATCCAAGAGAAACTCAACTTAAAAGTTATTGTATCAACTTCTTAAAGTTAACGAGCAGCCTGGGGACTTACGATTTACTGTCAGTCCACCAAGAAATGTCAGTGCCCTAGAATGTAAGAAGGCAAGTGTCATCTTGTTGGATCTGTGAACTTTTCACTTTACCATTCAGTAGACAGCAAACAGAAAATTAGTCTATAAATAATTGAACTTGAAATATTTTGAAAATCTATCACAGCTGATTAAAACTAATTTTGTTCTTGAGTTAGCACTCCCCAAGTAGTAAACATGTCAAACAGTCTTTAAATAATACAACATACAGTGAAACTGATAAGATGGTTGAATAAGAGTAAGAGAAAAAATACCAGAGAGGATACACAAGATGAATGATGTTATTGCCGCCATTTTTGTTTCTGAGAAAATTAAAAAAAAAAATCTGGCTTTAAAAAGGCCCATTAAAAGTAGAACATTTGCATAATAATGTTTTAATATACTCAGAGAGTGATATGATTTTTAGATAAACATTTCAAATGCAATTTGAACCTGTGAAGAGAAGAACATATGTTTCACTATGCTTAAGAAGAAACAAAGAGTTAGCAGTAACTCAAGAGGTTTGTGGAATGATAGTAGAATGTAGTGGGTAAAATCATATTTAAATAAAAGCGCTACTATGCGATTATTTAAAAAGTGCTGCGATTAGATATCCATCGGACAGGTTTCTCTGGTAGATGACAGGGTCACAGTACTTGAATCATGGCCAATGCTTCCCAGTGACTGAATTATCAGGAAGCTGCAGAAGGCAAGTTGGGCCAGGAATAGATTTGTGCACTCTGATATGTGACATAGGAGGAAAAAAAATGTCCTTACTTTCCAACATTGGGGATAGTTACTTGTATAAGGACTCTTGAATCCTTTTGGGGCAAATGATTCATAAATTAGTATATAATTAAAATGACTACTCGTTGCTCTTGGAGTGCTGCTGTCCCAGATCTTTTCAGTAGATGGTAATCATATGTAATCCTGTTATAAAGAAATGCAAACGAAAATGATCACTTATACCTGATTTAGACAGGAACACAGGTGATTTTAAGTGAGTCATGTAATGCTCCAGATCCAAATATATTTGAGATGTTTTGGCAAATGTGATTAGTAAATTGGAAAAAGGAGCAGAGACTGATGTTGGATTTATAAAGCTACTTCATCTTTAAGAAGCTTGTATTGTGTTTGCGAAAGGTAAATATTTGAATGTTGTTACAGCATTCACATATATTTCAACCGAAACAGGGTTGCTTAAATCTTTATGAACCAGAGTGCTGTTTTTGACTATCCCAGCTGCTCCACTTCCCATCCAGCTCCCTCTTTGTAGCCTGGGAAGGCAGTCAAGGATAGCACAAGGCCTTGGGATCCTGCACCCACATGGGAGACCTGGAGGAAATTTGTGGCTCCTGGCTCCAGCTCCAGCCATTGCAGGCACTTGAGCAGTAAACCAGAGGATAGAAGATCGTTCTCTCTCTTCTTTTCTCTGTTTATCTGACTTTCCAATGAAAATGCATAAAATAAGCCTTTAAAAAAGAAAAATATGCCTGGGCCCGGCGCGATGGTGAAAGTGGTTAAGGTCTTCGCCTTGCACGCCCGGGATGCAATATGAACACCGGTTCTAATCCCAGCAGCCCCGCTTCCCTTCCAGCTTCCTGCCTGAGGCCTGGGAAAGCAGTCGAGGACGGCCCAAAGCTTTGGGACCCTGCACCCGCGTGGGAGACCCGGAAGAGGCTCCTGGCTTCGGATCGGCAGAGCACCGGCCGTTGCGCTCACTTGGGGAGTGAATCATTGGACGGAAGATCTTCCTCTCTGTCTCTCCTCTCTGTATATCTGCCTTTCCAATAAAAATAAAATAAGTCTTAAAAAAAAAGAAACATATCTTATCTCAGAAATGGAGGAAGAAAGGAAGGAAGGTTAGCATTGAAGAAAGAAAAAATGAAAAAGTAAGAAAGAGAAAAAAAGAAGGAAGGATTGTTAGGGTTGTTTCTATTGAATATTTCATCTTTGCATTAAAACCCCATTAGCATGAAGAACAGTTGAGGTTTTATTGCAGTAATTATCATGAGCTTTTGCGATTCTGAAACTCTAATTCATGTGTTAAATCATCTACCAAAAAAAGAGAAGATATAAATCTGCAGGATCTTTTCAGGTATTGGACCATCCCAGATTGCTGTACCAACCTTGACCCATAAATAAGCACAGATAAAATAGCAATATCCTACTGCTACTCGGATGTTTTTTCTGCAAAATCAAAATTCAGAAAATCAAGAATGTGATTAATGGTTTAAAATTTCAATTCAATAACCTTTCTCTCTCCATATAGTTCCAGTTCTCAAGATAAATTCATTAATATCTGTTCTGAAGAACAACTGACTGTCTTATGTGTGATGTGGTATTGTCTGCTGAGATTAGATTGCTAGAACTTTAAAGTTCCATTCAGTTATTCTTGAAATAGTATAATGCAATTTCTTGTCATAGTAGACTAAACTTCAAACTCTATGTCATTTACGTCTACTTCAAAAGTTAGTCAAATGCAAACAACAGATAGATATTTTGAAACAGTTTCCAGTTGCTCTATAAACTATCAGGAACTTAAATTAGCAATAAGAACACTTAATGGAAAGCCCAGCCTTGAACACACCAGGATCCCATATGAGTTCTGGTTCTGATCCCGGCAATCCCACTTTTCATCTAGCTTTGTGCTTGTGATCTGGGAATGCAGTCAAGGGTGGCCCAAAGCCGTAGGACCTGCACCCAAGAGGGAGACCTGGAAGAGGCTCCTGGCTTCTGGGTCTGCATCAGCACAGCTCCGTCCATTTCAGTCACTTGGGGAGTGAATCATTGGATAGAAGATCTTTCTTTGCTCCTCCTTTGTGCATATATGTCTTCCAATAAAAATAAATAAATCAAAAAAAAAAAAAAAAACAAGAAAAAGTCAATTGATAGAGCACAGTGTGGTAGCCTAATGACTAAGGTCTTTGCCTTAAATGTGCTGGGATCCCCTTTGGTCACTGGTTCTAATCCCAGCAGCCCTTTTCCCATCCAGCTCCCTGCTTGTGGCCTGGGAAAGCAGTCGAGGACAGGCCAAAGCCTTGGGACCCTGCACTCCTGTGGGATATATGGAAGAATCGCCTGGCTCCTGGCTTCAGATCAGCTCAGCTCCAACCGTTGTGGTCACTTGGGGAATGAATCATCAGACGAAAGAGATTCCTCTCTGTCTCTCCTCCTGTCTGTATATTTGAGTGTTCAATAAAAATAAGTGAATATTTTTAAAAAGTCAATTGATAGTATGTCCATTGAACAATTGAAATTATTTTAGATAGCAGAACTATGTCCTTCTGCTCTGAATGGTGGACAATTCTCACAATAATCCAAGCACAGCATATTTTCTACAGATAATCACTGTTGAATACTCACTCAATCTGGGACTTGAGCAGTAATAAAATTGGACAAAAAGAGCTTCAGAAATATCAAAAAGAACTTCAGGAGAGTAGTATAGACAAAGTAATTAAGTAACAAATTAACAAAATTGATACTGTAAAAATGAATAGCAAAATATAATCAATGTAAAAAATCTTATTTGTTTATACATGTTATCTAGATATTTTAAATAATTTTGTTCTAAAATAATTTTGCACTGAGATGCTGAAAAGAGAAAAAAAATTAAATGGCTAATCCCAAAATTAAAATATTTACCTTAAAAGTAATAATGAAAAAGGTATTATAATACCCATTTACTACCACCTGAACCAGGAAAGGTGACATTGAAGAGCAAGGTCATGACTGAGAGAGATTGTCCGATTGCCTGAGGACCTGGATGGTACCTGGTGCTTTTGCTGGCAAAAGCAGTCAACAGGAGAATTACTGTGGTGGGCTTTAGAGAGGTTATTTACCTGTGGAATTAATTAATAAAAACAATGGCTTTGTAAAGCATAGGCTCTATCAAGCTAATCTAAACTTGATCAACCAAGGAAAAGCAATAGATTCAATCTTTCCTGACATGCGCGGTGATTTTTGCTGCTACTTTCAATGAGCTATGTCTCCGTAAACTGCAAAAATGGTTTCTTGCTCAAGACAAATTCTTAGTTGACTGTGCAGGTCTGTTAGCTTCCGTGTAAACAAATGGGCACTGCCTTTTTGGCTCTGAAATAGTAGCACCACGAACCACATCTATGAAACAATGGCAGCATAATGGGGGAAAGAAGGAATAATCTCAATATGTTAAGATCTATTTTTTCTCAAAAATAATGATATCAGTTACATTTTGGGCATTGTTCATATTTGGTATGCAAATGTGATTTGGTTCATATTGGCTTAAACATGTGGTTTGGACAGTAGTGTAAAAAAGCTAAATATCTTCCTGTTTATAATCCAAAATATCTAAGCCAAAGTCCATCTTGCTTCTGATCAAATATTTACAAAATTCTACTTTCTCATCATTTTTAATTCATATATTTTAATGTTAAATTTTAATTGTTTTGTTTGAAACAGAATATTCAGCTCATATAATTTATTATTAGAAAATATGGAATGCCATACCAGGGCATTCTTTTTGCCTGTTGGCCAAGAATAATGCATTTATAACCATGAAAGCATTGATTCACATGAAAAAAAATTTACTGCTGGAATAAACTTGCCCTTCTTGGACCACTTTTTTAAGCATTTGGATTGTTATCCTGTTCCATAGACAAAATAATCCATTGGAAGTTAGAAATATTTCCAAATCCACAAGTCTGTTATCAGAGGATCATTTTCCTGTATTTCAGACTTGAAAGTGATATTTAAGGATATTTAAGATTTAAATCATTATTTCAACACTTGAATTTCTCTTAAACACAATGTTAACATTTTCATTTTAATAAATCTAAAATTAAATTTAGTAAACACTTTTCTGTGGCAGTCTTTATAGTACATTCTATATACACAAGGTCAGATAAAACATCAAGCCTTCCATGACCTCAATGTTTAATAAAGCATAATGGTAGACACGAGTATTAAATCAGCATAACTTAGTATGGTAATTCAGTTTTTACCAATTTATATAAGTCTGACAATTAGATTCCCTAAATTTTCTGAGGAAGTCATAGAATAAACTTCAGTGGAATATCAATGTAGAGATTGGGATTCATTTTTACAGTAAGTAATATTATGCCTCCCATTACATTTTTATACTAAAGGCCAGTTAATATATTTTAGGGAGTCTTTGTGATTATGTTTGAAAGTTAGGATTGTTTTTTTTCCATTTTTGTTAAGACTGTCATTGAGATTTTGATCATGATTATATTAAATGTGTAGGTGAGTTTTGTTCATACAGATATTTTTAAGAGTAATTACCTTTGATCATTCCAATCCATGAATACAAAAGTTGTCCTTTATTTATGTCCTATTCATTTTATTCCAGTAGTGTCGTGCAATTTTCATTGTTGAGCTCTTTCAACTCCCTAGTAGATTCATGTTTGGTAATGTATTTTAGTTTTTCAAAGTTTTGATCGTGCTGACTTCAGGAGTATGGTTTTCCTTTCAGAGCTCCTGCAGGTGTAGTGGAGACTCAAGTGCTTGGGCCGTTTCTGCTGTTTTCCCCGAGCCATTTGCAGGGAACTGGTTAAAAGCAGAGAAACTGCAGTTCAAATCAGTACTCATCAACCACTTGTTTTTTGTAGCTACTTTAAAATGAACTTTCTGAAATTTCTTTTTTTCCAGAAACTTTCCTGTTTCTGCCTGATAACTCTACTTCAGTATTCGCTAATACTCAGATTAAAAGGAATCCTTATACATTGAGAGTAGATGCGTACAGCCGCACAACCACTGTGGGAGAGCACATAAGAAAAGTTGCCACAAATTAGAAACAGGACTATTGAAAACTTACTGGGGTAAATGTGAAATGAAATCGGCATCCTGAAAAAACATGAACCTCTCCTTGTCAGTTGTACTACTATCCATAATAATCAATATATGTGTCCATCATGTGATGTGTATATATGAAATATCATTCAGTCATAAAAAGGATAAAATTTTGTCATTTCACTTCAACGACATTGTACCACCTCAAATGGAAGGCACATATATTTAATGAAAGGCTGATATACATCCAGTACTGACCCATAGAACTTTCTGGAAGGACAGAAGCACTATGTAATATGTGTTATATATATGAGTTAAGTGTTGATATTCACTTGAGTGCAAGGTTTGAATTTAGTTCAATGATTTAATTTTAATTAAAAAACAACAATTATGCTTGGTAAATTGTGCAATTCTGTAGGTTTCCTTTACTTGCAATAACATTCTCATGCTTAACTTTGTCATCTTCTCAATTATACATTCTCAGTGACAACTGACTTCTCTCTGTTATAAAGCAGCAGCTCTCACCCATTCTACACACAATTCCTATTCCTCATTTTCTTCAATGTTCTATTTTTTTTTAGCATCAATCACTTTGTAAATATCTTATTTGCTTATTCCTTTATTAGGTCTATAATTAGCTAAGATTTTCCTGGAGATATTTCCTTGAAATTATATTTTTCTGCATTGAATTTGTACTAATGTGTATTCTGAAATTAAATGTATATTTTGTAAACAAAGACACTAAATTAAGTTCTATATTTTGTAACCTTAATTCCAAGATTTTCAGGTTGTCAAGTTATTGTTATAAGTAAAATTCTCTTTTTAGAATAGGCAATGGAAGCTTTTTTAAAATTTAGATGATATTTTCTGCATCGCTATTTACTCCTAAATTTGAAGACTAAAACTATTTTAGGAATATATAGCAACTTTTTAATTTTAACTGATAGATTTGCAGATGTGCATTGCCCGTATTTTGGAATCATGATGTCTCGTTTCATTACAGGCATATGCTGTGCAGCATTCAAATATCCTCAAGTGTTAGTCATATCATTATGGGGAAAGATTTAAAATCCTCTTTTATAATTTCACTTTGTATGATTTTATAATATTTCATTGTTCTCTACAGTCATCCTGCGGCTCAATAGACTGATAGTATTTATTCCAAACAGCTATAATTTATTACACAATGATCAACTGCATGGAAATTAAAAAGAAATGATAAAAGATTGCAAAAGTTCTCCACATGGATTGCTGCGTATGTGACAAATAAATTCAATTTTATGAGAAAATTACATTACAAAAGGTGAGGGAGAAAGTAACTTTGGAAATTTTATTGGAAGGGATACTGTCAACCTCATGGAACCAATCACTAAAAGCAAATACAGCCCTCTCCTGGGTAAATGTGCTTCTCGCAGTGATACAGGAGTACAGGCTACAGATTCTGAAATGACTGTTTATGTGTAATGCATGTTAACAATTTGTAAATAAATTGCTCATAATGGGAAACAGATTTCCCACTGTCAGAGCTAGAAGTTAATAAAGCAAGAGAAGAAAGCTATCATAAACGTTCAGGTGCAGAATTGGAGTCAGAGACATCATCAAAACCGTGTGTTTATTTTAATTTGTGTTTATTTTATACATAAATATGTGCAAGTATAAGTTAGTGAGAAGCTATCCTGAAGCTCCCAGTGCTTAACTTTTCCATCAGATATAAAATGAATAGATTTTTGGGGGGTCTTTATTTGTCAATGTCTATATTATATACGTATTGAACAACAGCACGGCTTATGTGCTCTGTGTGATAGCCTAGTGAGTGATGTCCCTGCCTTGCATGCACCCGGGGTTCTCATGTGCCCAGTGGCTCATATCCCTACTGCTTCACTTCCCACCCAGCTCCCTGCTTGTGCTCTGAGAAAGCAGTCGAGGATGGCCCAAGCCCCTAGACCACGTGGGAGACCCAGAACAGACTTTTGACTCTTGGGTTCAGGTCAGCTTGCCTCTGGCAGTTGCGGCTGCTTGAGAAGTCAATCAGAAGACAGAGCATCTTTTTCTCTGTCACTGCTTCTCTCTGAAAATCTGACTTTCCAATGAATACAAATAAATATTTTCATGTAATAATAATAAGAAGCACTGTCGAAAGTTTGGCCTAAATTAATAGGGATATTTTGAAATACAAAGATTGAAAACAGGTGGATAATTAATCTCAATGATTCATGTGTTCATTTAGATGACACATTTGATGTCACTACACATTTCCTGTGAAATAGCATGAATGTGTTTTGTCATAATTAATGTTTGACTGGTCTAATTTTTATTTTATTCCATAATTTACTAATACACATATATATTATTCTTACAATAGCTTCTATATTTCTTTTTTTAAAGATTTATTTATTTTTATTGCAAAGTCAGAGATACACAGAAAGGAGCATAGACAGAGAAGATCTTCTATCCGATGATTCACTCCCCAAGTGAACGCAACAGCCGGTGCTGCGCAGATCCGAAGCCAGGAGCCAGGAATCTCCTCCAGGTCTCCCACGCAGGTGCAGAGTCCAGAGGATTTGGCCTGTCCTCAACTGCTTTCCCAGGCCACAAGCAGGAAGCTGGATGGAAAGTGGAGCTGCTGGGATTAGAACTGGCGCTCATATGGGATCCTGGCGTGTGCAAGGCGAGGACTTTAACTGCTAGGCCAATGAGCTGGGTCCACAATAGTTTCTATATTTCTGATGAAAAAGAAAAACATACATTTTTTTAAAGTCATAAGTGATAAAGTAACAAAAATCCAAACACATTTCCACTTATATAATTAGTCCTCACTGTGAAGCAAAAACCCCTCGGATTTAATTTCAATTTTTTTCCCACTTTCTAGTTAAAACATTGAGCAGATAGTGAATAATTTGTAAGTTTCTATTAGTCATGACTGAGGCAGTGCATGTTTCAGGCAAATTTTAATAGATCACAAATATCACACTTCAATAACAGATTGGATGACAAAGAATCTATTCTCACAGGAAAGAGTCCTGAATCAAAGTGTCAATAAAATTGTAATAAAAACATAGAAATTGTATTAAATCATGCCAGATGAAAAGTGCTTGCTATTGGAAACCCCTATAAATTATAACATACTAGGAGAAGACACATCATTATTGAAAAAAGATGTGTATTTATTCTTTTCTAAAATGCCTGCCAGTATTATCAGAATGTTATGTGATTTGGGGGAATATGTATATAAAAGCTGCAAGCACAATGAATGTGTGGTTATTGAGATACTATTTTCTAAGGATGCCTTGTATTTTGGACCTAGACTAAGGCAATTCTACCCACTCTTATGCATAATTTTCCAAGTGCTACTGAATGGAAATTGTCACTGAATATGTAAATCAATAACGATTCCCTTGACGTGAGGTGCAAATTTGCTTATACATTAAGAATATAATGTGCTACTCTGGAGCAGACAGCAGATATGTTTTAAATTTAGATAATAATAAACAACAAGTTTACATCCAAAACAAAGCACAGGAAAGCTAAATCCTCAGTGTCTCCTAAGTTCGTTTTCCTATTCTTTTAATAGACATCACCGTGTGTATAGGTTTCCACTTGGGCCTATACATTTGCACCTGTGGGGTTTTTCTGGGAGAAACTTACTGCATTCATGGTAGAGGCTATACTGGGAGTAGCCCAGTCCTCCATTATCTCTGATAGGGTAGCTTCATGTTTTCTATCAGAACAGATGAGATCAGATCAGAACTGGCAGATGAGGTAAAATCTCAAGATGATGGTTATCCCCTGATATTTTTCAAATATTTATTTATTTGAAAGTTAAATTTGCTGGGAGAAAAAATATCGCTTGAATATTCAGCAAGCATAATACCAGTTGAAATTAGAAGTGAGTATCTTGATTTCTGTCTTGTCTGCCTGCATGCATCCCATCTCTGCTTTTCTCTTCATTCTGCCCCCACGAGTTTTAGAGCAAAAGACAGCATGTGCGAGGGGTCATGTCTTAAGATTTATTCTCGGGTGTCTCTCTCTCCCTCCTCTTTTGAGAGCACCCCACCTCCCGGCTTCTTTCCCGGAGGTGCTTCCCCTCCTTCCCTTCCCTGCTCCCTGGTCCCTTCACAAATAAACTTTTCTGTTTGCAACAGATTCCCAGCTTTTTATTTCTATACTAAGCTGAGGAAAGAACCCACCGGGCATTTCTGGTAACATATTTTCCCTGGCGCCCAACGTGGGGCTCGAAAAAAGAGACTAGACGGGAGCCACGTGGCCCAGCTCAACTGAGAGAAGACTTCACAAGGTCTGTATGCCTTCCCTCAAGTGGGACTGCACCCGTGGAAGTGACCCTTGGCACCCCATGGCTCTGCATGAACACGGAGGACCCCCGGCCACGGCCTAGCTACTGTCGAACCTCCAGAGGGATTGTATAATTAGGGGGGTGGTGTAAGGAAGGGCGGCTGTTCAGGCTTCCAGAGGCCTAATCCCTATCCACCTCTTCGCCCTTTCCTATCACCTTCATTCTCCTTTCAGGAGCAAGGCCGTGGGTGCGTGTGTTCGGAGGAAATCTGGAGAAGGACTGACAGTCTCTGGCAGAGGCGACACTTCTGCGTGACTAGAAACTCCCCAGGTGGATTCTGAACGCTGACCGCCCGAATGGGTACCCTAGTGCCGAGCTCCCAGCCACGTTTTGGGCTGGTCTCTCCTCGGTGGAGGAGGGGTGAGACTCCTGGCCACCCCCACGAGTGTGCGGCTTGGGTTGATCCCTTAAAGTGACTCCTGCGGAGCTTTGGACGACCCCCTCTACACTCCCCAGATGAGTTGAGAAAAGGCCAGTCCCTTTGTCCTGTCTCCCATCTCCGGTCTATCACCCAAGCAGCTTCCCGCCTCTGAAATCCAAACAGCCTTAGAATGGAAGAGCGCTGTTAGGAGACTTTTCCCTTAGAAGCTCCGATAGCCACAGGGAGTCTTTGAGGAATTCAGGGAACCTGCAGCCAGGTAGAAACCTTATCACCTTTGAAGCCAGAACCAGCCATGGAAAAGGGAGGGGCAGTCTTGGAGTATGCTGGCTCAGGAATTTAACACCAAAGTTCTATTTGCATTCCTATTGTGATTCTTAACAGCCACCATTTGGGATGGGGGAAACTTCCAAATCAGCTAGCCCAAGGCAATTTGAGAAACTTGCCCTTGCTGTTTTCCAGTTTGATTTTTGTTTCCCAGTTTGTTTTGGGGCAAGCCTATTCTAAGGCCAGCTCCATGCCTTGCCAACTTTCAGCCATACTGAGATCACTCTCTTGCTAATGGTGAAACTTGGCCTCCCACAGGGAGTCTTAATTACCATACTATTTCAGAACTGGACAATTATTGTAGACGCAGGGGATGGTGGGTAGAAATTTCCTATATTCGAATGTTTCTCCATCTCTGGGATCACCTTAAGAATGGCAGAATAGAAAAAAACCTAATTCAGACAACTGGGGAGTTGGCCATTTCTGATTCAAAGGAAGAAGGTAATTTGCAAGTGAATAAAGATCCTCCTTCACTGAAGGAATCACCTGAAGGGATTCCATCAGCCCCTCCTCCACAGGGACCTAGTCTCTGCTTATCTCATCCAGAGGAGCCCTGCCCCCCTTATCCACAGGCATCAAAGGAAAAGGCTTCTAGGTCTCATCCTCCAGTGAAAGGAGAAGCCATGCTTCCTCTTCAGGCTGTGGGGGTAGGAGAGTTTGGTGTACAGATTGGTTACAAGCCTTTCTCTCTTGGAGAACTCAAGGAAATAAAGAATGATTTGGGCAGTTACACCGACAACCCTGATCAATATGTACAAACTTTTGAACGACTCCAGTCGGTGTATGACCTAGCTTGGAAGGATGTAATGTTACTATTAGATGACACCCTAAATGCCTTAGAAAGAAAGAGGGTGCTGGAGAAAGCTCATGAGCCTGGGAACAATTATTATGCATCTCAGGGGAAAAGCATCAGAGACAAGGCAAACATCCCCATTGGAGCAGAGGCAATCTCCACAAAGAATCCCAACTGGGACCCACAGGACGAAAGACATGAGTGGGAACGAAATCACTTCATTTACTGTATTCTAGAGGGATTAAGAAGGGAGAAAGTTAAGCCTTTGAATTATAGCCAGCTCACCACTGTCCATCAGGGCGAGAATGAGCCACCAATGACCTTTCTAGAATGCCTCAAGGGGGCAATTGTGAAGTTCACTAATTTAGACCCAGATACAGTGGAGGGTGGAGCGATCCTCAAGGACAAGTTCCTTGTGCAGTCTGCCCCAGATATCAGGAGAAAGCTCCAAAAGCTTATGGCAGACCCTGACAAGTCTTCCTTGGACCAGTTGATCCAGGCAGCCAATGCTGTCTACTATAATCGAGACTTAGAGAAGGAAAGGCAGAAGGACAGGCGCCACAGTGAGATGCTGGCCGCTATGAGTGCATCCACCCCAGGGAAAAGGACCATGAGGTGCTGCTACAACTGTGGGAAGCCAGGACATTTTCAGAGGGAGTGCCCTCGAACCACAGGCCAGGAGTCTCCTCCGAGACCATGTCTCGTCTGCAAAGGGGATCATTGGAAATCGTGCTGCCCCCAGCTCCAGAGAGAGCAGGGGTCTGCTGACCAGGACCCCCAGTGATGGGTCCCAGGGACTCCTATCTAGCTCCCACCACCTGGGTTCATACTGAGGAGCCTCAGGTCTCCCTGATGGTGGGCTCTCAAAAGGTCATTTTCTTGCTGGACACAGGTGCTTGATTCTCTGCCTTGCCCTTCTCCTAGGCCGAGGTCTGTTCAAAGTAACTGTATGAGACATCTCTGGCCGTGGGCTTGTACTTGGGGATATCTCCACTTCTATCACTCTTTACTTGTTATTCCTCTGACACCTGCCCCTTTGCTAGGGCTGAGATATATTGGTAAGGGTCTCTGTAGGCTCAGTCTTTGCCCCTGATGTACAAAGTCATTTTCCCTCCTGGGGTAGATACTAACTCTATGGTCTAAGGTCAACCAAATTCTATAGAACCAACCTAAAATACTCTGGAGGATTTAAAGCTGCTTTTCAAAAAGGCACCTAACAGATAAGTGTTTCCTATATGCTCCCCCACATCTTGTCACCTGATACTGTTATTGCAACTAACAAAATGGGGCCCTAACTAAGAACGTTATAGTGCAGGCTTATAGAATCAGGCCCATTGTTGAGCAGGCTCGTCAACTTCAGGTTATCAGACAAAAGCCTAGGTCTAGCACAGTGCAGGGAACAGGAGCGGAATTTCACTCCTAGACACAAGCTGTTCTGATAGAGCTGTCCCAAAGGTGTGGAAGGTAGATCCAGTGAGAGTCAAGTGTGCTGATCTCACCTTCGTCTCCTTCCTCTCTGGTCTTCAGTGCACACCTGGATGCCACAGGCTAGTCATAGGTATCCTCATTTCAGTACTCCCAGCACATGCTATTCTGACGAGTGTGTCCCAGTGCAAAACCAGGATATACTTGAACTGGCAGGAGTCCCAGAACTAGCATGGCGCAGGAAATGGGGGGCTGAACAGGGATATTTCAGTCTTTGCTACCTTAAATACTAGGATTCCTTTGAACATCGGAACTTACTACACCACAGCCTGCCTGCCTGTATTAAACTTTCAATTGCAAAACATTAGCCTATGGACCCTCTGCATCTGTGTTGGCTCCTGCTCTACATAGAGCATGCAACTGGCTCCTCAACTGTCTTATGTTTGTTTCCTGATTAGGGGTCTTCAGACTCAAGGTGGCCTTGTACATGCAAACTTGTGTGACAACCAGACCAACTTCTGCCATGGCAACTTGGATGACCTGGACCATCTCTCTGGATCCCACACCTTCAGGGGCCCCTTACCCAAACGTCGTCCCGATTCAGCAGGAAGCAGCCAGAAGACATCGTCGCCCCTTTTCCCTACAGAAGTAGGATGTGGGATTTCAAGAGGGGGGACTGAGACCATCCAGGTCCTCTGAGGTCTTGGCCACACCTTCAGGTGGGCGGTACCAGCATTGTCCACCCATTTCCTAATTAATCAAGAGATCACCAATGGGGAACATCTCACCTATAGGTTCCCTGCCCAACAAGGAGGGGTCAAGGAAGGCTTAAAACCCCTAGACCCTTCCTCAAACCTTTGGTGTCTCTCTCTCCCTCCTCTTTTGAGAGCACCCCACCTCCCGGCTTCTCTTCCGGAGGTGCTTCCCCTTCCTTCCCTTCCCTGCTCCCTGGTCCCTTCGCAAATAAACTTTTCTGTTTGCAACAAAAAAAAAAAAAAAAAAAAAAAGATTTATTCTCAAGTCAAGCCCCCACAAGGTAAATGTCAGCGGAACTCCTGGCTTGTGATTTTGGTCTGGCCTATCCTGGCTTTTCTTTCTCATTCTCTTACTCTGTAGCTGCCATTGGAAAATTTGAAAATACATGTAGAAATGCACATTCATAAATATAAAATTTATATCTATGTAAATATATATAAAGCCTTAAATTTTAGCTTAGTAAAACCAAAGAGGCTTTTTTGATCTCTCAAATCCATTAAATGTATCCCTATGGTCTAGTGTGGTCCTCTCCCCAGCCTTACTCTCACTGAGATCTCATGTGGGCGCAAGTTCTGATACTGACCCCTGAGCTCCCTGTCCAGCTCCCTGCTTCTGGCCTGGGAAAGCAGTCAAGGACGGCCCAACGCATTGGAACCCTGCATCTGCATGGGAGACTCAGAAGAAACTCCAGGCTCCTGGCTTCAAATGGGCTCAGAATGTTGAAGTAGTGACTACTGCTGAATGGCAGAGCTAATGTAATGATATGGGGTGGGGGAAGTGGTGGGGACATAAAATGGGGAGAGAAGAAGGTGAGTGAGGCATGAATCCCTATACCTACAACTCTTTATTATGGAAAATAGTAATGCCCCCAAATACCAAAAAAATATAAAAAGTAAAATAGATACTCTTGTGAACCACTTTATTGTGCAAACAAAGAAATTACTTTAAGCCTAATTATTACTGCTTGGCATTAGAGTGATAGAATTTCAATATGTTTTATTCTCACAAAACCATCTAAGCTTTTCTTGGTTCTTCAAGTTGTACTTTTCCTGGAATATTGCGAGGTTGAAGTAGAAAATCAATAAAGGCATTAAAACCAAATTTGCTACTGTGCCAGTGTTTCCACAATATGTTGTGTTAGTTTGTGGAATATTTCTTTTTTTAATAAAATCAATAGGGAATTCCAGGGAAAGGTATTTCTGAATCCAAAACTGCAGATTAATCTTATCTTTGTGAATGAAATACCATGGAGTACAGCCTCAACTGAATGCAGTGTGAAACAGACTAAATGGATATGAGCCCAGCCATTTTCAGTGAGATTCGTTCTTTTGGATGTGATATGATCATGAAAGGTTTTCATAAGCCAAGGATGTATACAATCAAGGCGAGGATCTCCCTGGATTTCTCCCTCTCTAGCATGTAGTCTCCTGATGCAGTATTTCTTTTTCTCCAGAGCCGAGTTGAGAGCATCCTCTGACTGTCGCATGCTTCGGGGCGG
Organism: Ochotona curzoniae; assembly: GCF_017591425.1. NCBI lineage: Eukaryota > Metazoa > Chordata > Mammalia > Lagomorpha > Ochotonidae > Ochotona > Ochotona curzoniae. Next base: position 31,622,532 of record NW_024466502.1, on the reverse strand, counting down.
GGTGGGGAGGAGGAGGCAGAAAAGCATGACTCATATGTATTGCTGAATATAGAAGGTTCAGACTTCCTCTTTGCGAACTAACTTACTGCATTTGCAGTTTACCAGGGTGTATGTTGTGTTGCTCCTAAATTTGGAACTTAAGGATATTTATGATATTATTGGAGTACTACATAATTGTTCTCTTTAGAAACGTCAGGTCTTATGATTAGAAGACACAGGGGCAGAAAAAAAAGTTAAATGCAGCTAGCAGTAAATCTGAGATAGTATAGAAAGATATATAGATTGATAGATAAATATTTTATCTGTATAATTTACATAATTAATGGTATACATCAACATTATATACACACATTTACGTATATATAGGATGCATAGATTGTATCTATATACTAGCATTTGGAATGGATGCAAAGTACTAGAGTATTATTTTATAGTTGGAAGATACACATTTATGTATTTTAAATTATTGGAGGTTATTTGACTGCAGTTCATCAACACACTGGTATCATAGCAAACGAAACATGAAGGATTTATTTCTAAAGTAGTCCATAATGTTATGGTCTGAAGACAGACGTTTAAACAAATTGCAAATGTTCAAGTTTGCAGGGTGCATCTTTTGTTTTCTTCCCAATATTTGAATTTTATGGTAAAATAATCATTATACATTGAGGTTTATTTTTATTTCAGTAAGATTTTACTTTTCTTAATTGAATGAGCATTAACTAATTTGAATTAACGTCTAATTCTAGTATTTGATAAAACAGAACTGCTATTTATGGAACGAGAAGTACAGATGGTCAGTCAGGGTAAGGAAGGTTTAGTGAGAATGCAAGGAGAGCCACAAGACAAAATGAGGAGTAGTGTAACAGTAGAGAAATAAAGTCGCCCGAATGTGTAACCAAACCCCCTGGAGGCCACCAGAAACAAGAAGAGCTGCACAAAGAACAGCTGTTGAAAACTTACAAATTTGAAGCTAGCAGTCCAGGAGGAAGCTGAGCCCAGGAGAGTTATGGGAGGGTATTCCAACCCACAATCAAAAGACTGGTGAATTTGAGGCTAGCACAATGGGAACTCTTGGCAGGAGCCCCCAAAGAGAGTGAGAGGCAAAAACCTTTAGGATAAAGCACTGGTGAGGGGAAGCACGGCTAGGTAAAAGCTTCCAGGCCCATCCGATCAACGTAGCACACATCCTGGCAGACAGGCCAGGGAGGAGCCAGCCACTGGGCAGTGAGTGTCTATAGGGTAATCTGGGTAAGGGCAGGACTCAGGGAAGGATGACAGTACCCACTCCATAGCCAAGGGTTTGTACCCTAAACCTTTGGAGTGATATCGGAACAAATGGAATGGGAGATGCTGGATCTCTGGGGGACAGAGACTGCGTTTGGACTAACTCAGAGTGACGCGCAAGGAAAGTTCTGATACATCCATTAAGATCCAGCAGCTAAAACCCCAACACCAGGAGTGAGAAGATCCGCTGGGACGTGCACACCTGCACGAGGAACACCTGGTGGCGCGCTTGAGCAGCAGGTAACTAGCTTGTTAACCACTGGCAGAGCTACCTGTCAAAAGAAAACAGTGGCCTTAGCAGTAAAGCCACAGATGGGCTTGCTCCACAAACTGCAGGACTGGACAGAGATAAACAACGCCCAAGCGGCTAAGGAAAGCAGCCGGGACAACACTGGCTCCGGAGACTGAGGGTGAAGCCTCCATACCCTCTGATTTGGAATTACAAACAACGTCATGACAAAAAATTGTCTTGTTCTGTAGTACAGTTTGTGATTTAGGCCAAAATTGCTGTTTTGGAGATGAATTAACTAAAACTATGATGTATTTGAAATGAATTGCTCAAAGCCTTGTCAAATTTGATGAAATTCTGGATGAGAATTTACCTCCTCTAAGTCTAGCTTTTTAAAATGTATTCCTAGAATTCTTACAAATTCTTATATGTTAGAGAAAAGTTACATAAGTAGATACTAAAAGATACAAAGAATTATAAAATATTCACGGAAACGACACCGCCAATCTGAGTTAAACACATTTTTGTGGTTGATTTCAATAAGTAGTAACCACATACTATGATATAATTTTTGCTTAAACAGCACATGCTTATTTACAACATAGGTATGCCCTTGTATGTGTATACAATTTCAATAAGTACTTGAACTTTTAAAATAATTCTTTCTTAGGTATAAATTGAGATTCATGTAATAGCTGCATATAGATAATTAATTTTATTTGGACTTTATTCATCATTACTTTTTGTGTTGTGATGTATATTTTTTATTAAATGCAGGAATACAGAAGTAATTATTTTTTATAGCTTCTAACTGTAATCTTTGGAAGTTTAATTGCAATTCTATACCTAAATCATTTTCTTAACATAAGTGTGACACTAATGGAGAGAATTAAATGTTCTTTCACGTAAACCACTTTAAATCGTTTTTTTTCATTGTTTTTCTATCAATTTTGATATAGAATGTATCACATTTTTAATTTTTACAAACAGAACTTCATCATTACATATACTTTAATGAGGTTAGACTATACAAAATCCTGATGGCATTTTGACTTATGTTTCACTCTTGTTCTCGCTGAAATGTTATTTTTTTCTGGCATCATGACTGCCTTACAATGAGAAAAAATAGCGCATTCTCAAGTGTATTATGACATTCATGCAATCAGTTTTTGGAGGAAGTGGTCTACTTGTCATCGTGAGGTGCTTAAGTCAGCTCTGCCTCTAGCATTTTCTACCACTCAGTATCTCCTGCTGAATCAAGTTTTTCTGGTGAAATTAAATTTTGTAATGTCAATAGTAATTGATAATTTTCACAATGTTATTCATCTGTAAATCCAAGGAGCATGATGTTTTTAATGAGAAAGTATAACTAACTGCTTAATATCGTAAAAAATACAATTTATGTATGTGTACTAGTTTGTATTTCTCTGCTTTGTTCCAATTTCAACTGTATTTTACATTTTCTGAACAACAAACATCCTGCAGCTCCATGAGCAATCAACCTATAGCATCTCCGATGTCAGTTTAAATTTTTTCTCTTCATCTTACTCTTTAAATTATTACATCAACATGATTGTATTTTCGAGGTAAACAAAACTTTTCATTAGTAACCTATTTCAGTTAAGTTGTATGCAGTATATTTATTGCTCATATGACAGAAATTCATATGCCTGAAAGAATCTACGTTAGATTTAATGTACATATGAAAGATTTCACATGGAGGTTTACAAAGTAGGAAACACTGTGTTTGCGAATAAGTATAAATGATAAAACCACAGGCCACCTTCAGTGCAAAAATGGGTGTGGACTGTATTCCATGTGTCTTAACAGGAGTAGTAGAAAAGTCCAGATGAACTTTCAAGTGATCTCGACATAATCCTGCAGCGACATGCCTCCAAATATTTATCTACGTAAATCTACTGTAAATATATTCCCTGTGGTTACTTTGCTTTATTCTTTCCCCCCAAAAAGCATTAGTTTCTCAAAAGTTAATTTTTTTCTTTGGAATAAAGATCAAATATTATTTTTCTGAAAATAATATTAAATAAAAATCAGGAACACAAAGTTAAAGATGCACAGAAATATTTGGAGAATTATTCATGATAAATCACACTGAAAAAATACAAATGCTTCTCAAACTAACAATTTCATTTTTTACTCCCAAGTGGGTTTTGCAATTATAGAATGCATGTGTATACACTCTAAAACTGCTACCAAACAGGAACCCTTAGGAATTGTGCTGTTATCACCTCAGAAAAATGACAAGGAAATTCCAAATGATGCTTTACGCTTATCCAATATCATGTCATATGTGCTATAGTTACTCCTAAAATCTATCTATTAGTATGATTTAAAGAATAATTTTATTATTGTTGGTAATAGCATTAATTGCTTGATACACTGTATATGTGTGTGAATACACACAATCATACATATATACATATATACACACACACATATATATGTTTGGGTAATTTCTTCTTGGTCTTTAAGAACACCGTGACACTTAGTAGACCTACTCTTTTTGCAAACCAACTTTCCAAAGTTTTTCAAACCTATGTCTTGCCTATTATCTTTGTCTTTCAGAGTGTTAATTCATCATTCTTTTTTTGTCAGCTGTCTGCACTGTTAGTTGAGGCTTTCCAAAAATGCCTGAAGGGTGCACTGTCAGCTGCAGACACTTGAGTCAACATGGTAATATCAGTTAATTTCATTCTAGACAATACACATACACGCATACTTGCACACAGTGCACTTTGTGGAAACCACTTGGCATTTTTCAAAATACAACCTTTGTTATTGTATTAAGTGCCTGAAGCAGCATGGAATTTTCACAATGTTTCTACCTCTCAACTGCTTTTCTAATTTCTAAAAGTTTTTGGTATAGGTATTCTCCAAGAGACGTGCATAAAAACATAATTCTAATTGTTTTTGTATAAATTCTAAGAAATCTAATTTCTATCTTAAATTCTTTTTAAAAGGACTTCAATAAGTGAAGCTTAAAGTCATTATTCAGGATATCTCTGCATTGCAATGTTAAGTTTCTATCAAATATATATGTGTTAATATGAAGCTTAGCCTGAATAATAACAGCAAATATTCCTGATCTTATTATGGTGTGGGAAAAAAAAAGTTGAATTGTGGATAGATAGAAACTGTCACAGATGTTACAACTTACGATGTTTATGGTCCGAAGGCAAAGTTAATTTTGATATCTCAACAATAACTCCAAAATACTTCATCAGTGGTGTATTCAGTTCTCCAGATTCCAGGTAGAAGCTCATGCCTGGAGCTGAGGCAGGCTATCTCCCTGGTAAGAGCAGCATGGAAGTAAACCGGAAGTCATCTGAATCCAAAAATCATAAGCAGTAAGACCTCAAAAGAATGGACCCAGCTACTGTGTGCAAACAAAGCTGAAGAGAGGTAATCAAGGAGCAGCATTCAACTCACCTTCCGTGTTGAGCTGCACGCGAAGGACGAGCAGAAAAGAGCACATCGGATTCTCTCTGCTTTTGCTGTGCTTCTCCACGACTTCAGCAAGTTTGCTTTACGTCTTTATTTTTCAAGTTGTGTCAATTTTCCCTTCAAGTTGGGATTTGTAATATCATCCTCAAGAATACTCTCTAAGTAATCATTAAAAGCAGCCATTTTACCAGAGGAATTTCACTTGCTTTAATAACATTTTTGTAAATAATGCACTCTTTTCAGCTTTACTGTATATCTATAACAGACTTGATATGAATGTATATTTACAGGAAACACAAAGATATATCACATGTGTGTGATACAGTGTGCTCCAATATTGACACTTGCATAACTCATAAATAACGGAATAAATATAAATTATTATTTAGTTGGTAAATTTTGTTTCGTAGTGTGGGTAAAGGTAATTTGCATGTTCAACTCTTCCCATTTCCATATGTTCATGGATATATAACTTGCATTTTAATTCATATTTTACATGTCATGTTATTCAATTTGCCTGGAAAATTTTTTTGAAAAAAATATTATTTAAAGCCATGTACTAATTCACTGTTTTAAAAGTATATCACTCAGTTTTTTTTTTTCTTTGCAGAAACTTCTGCTCCTTTGTTCTCAAGGTCATGTAGCCCTGCATCAGATAGCAACCAAGCTTCAGTAATAACACCAGATGCCATCTTAGATTAATGTAAGTGAATTTTTTTTTTACAATTTTATGGTTTCACTCCTTTGCACCCATTTTGACAGGAAACTATGCTGGGTTCAATGCTGGATGCCCTAGAGGTGCCCTAGAGTGGTTTTAACGGATCCAATTTGCTTTGCTTTTCATGTAAGCACAATTTTTCTTCCTAGATCTATTTTTGAGGTAAAGGAGAAACTGTTTCTTACATAAAATATTGTTAAGATTATCTTTATGCAAACCTTCATTATGGAATCATAGACTTTTAAAAGAAGAGACTATTGAGGTCGTACGCTCCAGCATATCTCAAGGCTAATATGGAAAAAGCATCTATCTACCCCGTTTCTATGCTTGCTGTCCATCATAGATATCATGATTTTGCCTGTTTTTTCCCCATTTCTTCTTTACAATATTGGAGAATTTAATTGGTTTACCTTTTGTACTATATTTTCTAAAGCACTAAAGCAGTTCAAACCCTAGTTTTACCAATGAAGAAACAAACGTTAAAAGCAGTTAGCTAATTGGGTGAAACCATTCCAGTACATAGCACCAGAAACAGATTTTTAATGCATCGATAGCTGTGAAATACAGGGCTGGTCTCTCTTTTGAGCTTTACCTGCGTTTTCTCTTCCATTATTCTCTACCTACCCTTTTTATTTTCTGACTTAAAAAAAAAAAGATTGCCTCTTTCAAATGTTCTCCATGTGCTTGCTATTGTATATTTTTCTTCTTTTCTTTAATTCTTAATTGTACGGTTTATTATATTTGTGCACACAATGCAAAAATCCACATATTCCAAAGTGAATCAAACATCATGTGATTTGCTTGTTTCTATCAACTTGCTTGTTTCTATCAATTTCCTTGTTCTATCATTGTATATATTATTGTGAAATTGTGGTCTTTCTACTTTTATATCCTGAATATTATAATTAGTGGCTCATTCAGTCAAGGGTTATGGATTAGATTGAAACTATGTTTTCATAGACATAAGTAAAGAAGGAGGGGTATAGAAAGAGAAAATTAGAAATCAAATATGATTGCTTTTATAATTGTGCCTATAAAGTACAAGGAATACTCTTTAACATTTCAAAAAAACATATGATTATATTCTAGATTAAAATGGTCCAGTGATTCAGTTAAAGTGCTAGCTCCTAATTTTTTAAAGACGATTTATTTGTTTTTATTGCAAAAACAGATACACATAGGTGGAAATACAGAGGGAGACCTTCCGTCTGATGATTCACTCCTTAAATGGCCCTTTGGCCAGAGCTGAGCTGAGCCTAATCCTGGAGCCTCATCTGGGTTCAGTCTCCCACATGGGTTCAGATTCCCAAAGCTTTGGGCCATCCTCAACTGCTTTTTTTTTAATTTGAATTAACCAAAAATATGTTAGTCAGTCAAGTCATAAGATTTGTCCACATCACACATGTATGATATGCAAAATATTAGAATTACTTAAAACTGTCTTAGCATTACAAAACCATGCATGATCATGGTTTAAAACACAAAGCTAAATAAAACATTATAAGCGATTAGTAAAATAGCAAAAGTGTGCTATTGCTATCAACACATTCTTTCAAGATGAGATAAAGCCCTTGAGATTTACCTGTCGACCCACTATAATTTCACAGGAAATGTTACCTTTGGTGATGCTTAACAGTAGGAACATTGAAGCAGTGACATTCAGCAATCATATTCAAATTTTGCAATATTTACATGAACCTGATCATTTTCTCTAAAGTCACTAATAATTATAATATTAAACATATTAGTAATTAACAATTGAGCATTGCATGAGACTGAATTTTTTAGTGTTTTTTCCTATGATTAATATTATTGTCATAACTATTGCTAATATAAAAACTTTTTATGGGAATTTATTAGAGCATTATATCATACATAATTTATAAAACATACTTGTGTTTCTGCTGTATGCCACAAATGATATTTGAATGCAGGGATTATTGCTTTTGTAACGGTGACATGGCAACATTGTTAGGACTACACATATCTCGCCCTAGGGATCAGCAACCTTGCACCTTCAGCAACTTGGTTGAACAGTATCAGCCTGTGAAAGGCTTATGACTTAAGGAAAATATAGTAACTGAAAAATGTTATACTAGCAGCTATAGGACAGGCACACTAGATGGGTGTTGATTCCCAGACTCATGACAAGTCAGATATTTAAAAAATTCAAAAATATCAATAAGAATAAAACATAAATGTGTCCTCCTGTGAATACTCTGAGTGAAATTCTTTAACACAAAATTGCATAATAGAGTGAATAAGTGGAAGACGCTGGAGAGTTTCTACAATGAAGTAATTCTATCAACCCAACAGGATCACGTCTTCTAATGTTGATTTATATTACAAGTAGCAGCCTTTACAATTCCAAATGACTAGGAGCACTTAAGAAGTTTGGATGTAGACCTTAACATTTTTTGAGCATTTTAAAGTGAATGATGACGCCTGGCGTGATAGCATAGTAGTTAAAATCCTCGCATTGAATGCGCTGGGATCCAATTTGGGCACTGGTTCTAATCCTGGGGACCCTACTTCCCATCCAGCTCCCTGCTTGTGGCCTGGGAAAGGCATCGAGGATGGCCCAAAGCCTTAGGACCCTGCACCCGCGTGGGAGACCCGGAAGAGCTCCTGGCTCCTGGCTTTGGATTGGCTCAGCTCTGGCCTTTGTGGTCGTTTGGGGAGTGAATCATCAGACAAAAGATCTTCCTCTCTTTTCCTCCTTCTTTGTATATCCGCCTTTCCAATAAAAATAAATCAACCTTAAAATAATAAAGTGAATAATCACTCTAAAAAAATATATATACACATATGTACATGTATACACATATGTGTCTAAACATAATATATATGAGTACAAACTTATATGTATCTTTTACATTTATACTTCTTAAATATATATTATACATTATATTTATAAGATATAAATAAGTCTGCACTTACATACATATATATGTACATGCATATAAGTGTGTTTATATAAACTCCAGGCAAATATTTCTCTACACAAGACTCTGACACATACATACCTGCATACAAACACTATTAACTCCATTTTGGTATCAAACGTTTTATTAAGAAATCAGAATTACTTGAAATTGAGAAACAGAGAGCGATCTTCTTTCCACTGTTCACTTCTGATATGACCACTATGGTCATGACTCAGTCATGTGAAGCCAGGTGGGAAGCGGTTCATACAGGTGAGCACGCATTTCCTACCTGGCAGTGCCAGGGTCCCGAACACTTGGACCATTTTCTACTGTTTCTTCTATGACATTAGCAAGGATCTGGATCAGAAGTCGAGCACCAGGGACATGAACCAGCTCCTGGGTGGAATTCTGGCTTTGTTGGCTTCAGCTTTACATGCCATGCCACAATGCCAGCCCTTATATGATTCTCAATATTTGTGCTACATCACCATTGTAAAAAGAAAACCATTGCTAATTTCTTTGCCAGACCGTTTTAAAGCAATATGGATTACTGATTTCCTCAAAAGGAACAGAAGCGATGAATCAGAGAAAACTTTTAAACCAAGCACAATGTCTCTAAAGAAGTCCTAACAGATTTTCAGAAAGGAAAACAGGTGATTTTTGCAGTTGAATATATATCCTTATTATTTTTTGCTTTTTGAACATGTTATCAACCAACTATAGATGATAAAATTAAAAAGATATGAAAATTTTAATTCAAGCATGAAGGCATCAGGCATGAAGGATCTATAGTTGAAGAGTTGTCCAGATGATTGATTTATAATTAATAACTAGATCATTCATCTCTTTTAGTAGGCTATTAAAGGATCTCTTTGTATGAACACATACACACAGAGAGATAACACATGTGCATGTTCCTTATTACTAAACAGTTAGATATATTCTCTGGAAAGACCTAAAAGGCCTTTGGAGGAAGATGATTAAATAATTATATCATCATCATATAAGCAAGGGCCTGGCACAATACCATGGCAGTTAAAATCCTCACCTTGCTCCTCTGTGATTCCATATGGACGCCGGTTCTAATCCCAGCTGTTCCACTTCCCATCCAGCTCTCTGCTTGTGGCCTGGAAAAGCGGTTGAGGATGCCCAAAGCCTTAGGACCCTGCAGCCACGTGGGAGACCTGGAAGAGCTCCTGGGTCCTGACTTTGGATCAGTTCAGCTCCAGCCTTTGCAGCCACTTGGGGAGTGAACCATCAGATGGAAGATCTTCCTCTTTGTCTCTCCTCTTCTCTGTACATCTGCCTTTCCAATAAAAATAAATAAATCTTTAAAATAAAAAAGCCTTTGGAGAATTTAAAAGATTGACTGTCACCAAGTGTTTTAGATTTTTTTTTTAAAGATTTAGTTACTTTTATTGGAAAGGTAAATTTACAGAGAGAATGAGAGAAAGATCTGCTATGTACTTGTTCACTCCCCATGCAGCTGCAATAGGCAGAACTTAGCCGATTCAAAGCCAGGAGCCAGGAGCTTATTCTGCTTCTCTCATGTGCATCCAGGGTCCCAGAAGCTATTGATGTCCCAGGTCACAAGTTAGGGACTGAATGGGAATTCTCTTAGAAAGAGAAAAAAAAATAAATGCAAATTCCGCCAATTGCTTTTTGCCATAAGTCATTTTACAGCACTCATCAAAGAACTCACAAATGAGGAAGGGTCTGAATCTCAAACGATATCATTCTATCAAGCAGGTCTATCAGAGAACTGACGCAGAGGAAAAACCCTACGAATCTTAGGGAAGTGTTAAAATGTTTTACTGCAGGTCAAATGTATACACACATTCAGAAAATTACCCAGAGAAAACACTGTGAACATGTAATTGAGGGCAATTGTGGAGGAAAAATATGATTTTTGAAAGTTAAATATTTTGCAAATAGAAAAGATTTCACATGAGAGTGTCACACTCCCTGAGAGAGATGGCTTATGTTTTGATCACAATCCATTCCCTGTGACATTCAATCTTAATTTTTGGCCTGGTGTTATGAAGAGTGGAGTAAGGCAACTCTGCCTTTACATGCATGTATATACATGTGCACACGCGAGCGTGATCCAATGGATGATTTCATGTACTTTCTGTCCAAAAAGCTATAATTATATCCTAAAGCCTTACTTTCCCCATCTTCTCCTTAGACATTGCTGGTATGGTTTAGAACCCGCTACACTTTGAGTGAAGGTTACTTTCAAATGTTAGCATGTAGGAGACAACATATTATGATGGAATCTGTAAGTTATCAGTTTACCCACAGATGTGCACCACAAAAGAAATTAAAAGTAGGGCTCTATCCATCTTAGACTTAGCAACAAGTGGAAGAGATACTGAGTAAAAACATTTTAAATACAAATCAGCAGTGACAGATTTACTTACTGCTAGGGCAAGGAGTGGAGGAGGCTGCAGCACCTACAGCCATGTGACTGGTTCTCAGGAAGCAGTGATTTTTTTTTAATGCAAATATGCTTTTTGATCTCTGTTAGACAGATATTTCTTGAACTGCTCTGACAACCTAACTGCAAAATAAGCATTATTATCTGAGATTAGGACTAAGGAAGATTGAGCTACTGTTACTGTTAAAATTCTTGAACTCAGTCCTGGATTTGCTTTCAAAAATAATTTATGGTGGTTCTTTCCATTTTTGCTGGATGTGATTGAAAGTATATGAATCTTTACATATAAGATCTAAAACACTGATTTTCCTAGACGACTAAATACAAACTGAGGAAAAAATATTTTTGAAGGGTGGAAAAGATAATCTAATTAATCCTTTTGGTTGGTTCTACATTGCTATTGAAACCAGCAAACTGAGGTCGACTTTTTTTACCCAACTTAACAAAATGAGGACAAATTTCAATTAATCTTTGCAATCAAGTCATATGATGACTATGAACAAGAGACATAATCAATACTAGGCAAGATGAGGTCATAGTCAGTGGAGGACTTTTAACCTCAACTAATTTGTAAAATCTTTGAGTCAAGCATGACTCTTGGGTATCTGAAATCAAACAGAAAAGAGAGTGAATGAAGAGAAGGTTGCTGGCCTCAATTTCTTTCTTTAATTTGCTTACTAGGAAAAGAAAGAAGTGGAAATGACTGACAAATGATGTTTGTGAACATTTTAGATCTTGTTCTTATTATGTTGTTGTTTCTTTTAGTGAGTTTGCCCCTTAATGTCATGGTTTTATGTGACTACAAGTTGAATATCTGCACAGCAGCCATCTCAGGTCAAGGAATTATTATTAAGACAACAAGGGTGATATTGTTACTTTGATTTCTACTACTTGGAAATTAAATAAAATGAACATGTTGCTAAGACCTGTTCAAAGTTACACCAAAATACTTTATTAGAGGTGTTTGAAATGTATTGCCCTTTTACACAGAGGTAAACTTATGAAAAGAATTCATTTAAGAGATAAATTATAGAACAATGATTTACAAATGGGTTCTGATGCAAGGAATAAGCATGATAGTAATTTGAGCTAGCTGAAACGTATAACAAAAGCTAACAAGTAAAAATAAGTGTTTTGTATTAGCAGGCATTTGAGTAGTGCTGGCGATTATTTAGTAATGCTAAAATATTGTCTTGATAAAATCTCATAGCAAATTAAATCTGTTGCATATGAAAAGCACAACATGTTAAGACAGATATAATTAAAGTTTTATGTACCATCCATTAAAGTGTCTACCTCCAATTTTTCCCTAATATTTTATATAAGCCTCTCTGATTACAATCTAAGGAAAATATTGCTCACACTTCATGTTCATTCACCGTCATCACTCATCCATCTGAAACTGGAAGAAGTCAGTATGAATTTTGGCTTGATTGTCTCATGCTTCATTGACCTTGAAATTCTCCCATCACCATTTTTTTTTTGTCCTTGCTTCAGATTCTGCTTTTCAGGAGATGAATGAATTGCTACTGAGATAATTCATTTTCTGCTCCAGAATCCAATGAGGTGAAAAAGAATATTATTTGAATATTAACCATTACAATCAATATCTTAATGGGCCAGCCACCTGGATGCAGGATCCTAACTATATGAGATATTTTCTGCTTCTTTCCCATTTGCATTAGTAGGGCATTTAAGCAGAAGTGGAGCAATTTGCACCAGAGCCCGTGTTAACACGGTATGTCAGCATTGAATAAAGCTGGCGTTTTTTTTTTTTTCTTTTTCCGCTACCCTATTTGAGTGCCGATTGGAGTCTTGGCCGCTCTGCTTCTGGTAAAGCATCCTGCAAATGCTCATGGGAAAGAGGCTAGCATAATTATGTGGGCCCAGAAGCCATGTGGGACACAGATGGAGTTCTAAGCTCCTGGCTTCAGCCTGCCTCACACAAGCCACTGAGTGCATTTGAGGAGTGAATCACAGAGTAAAAGATCTTTCTCTGTGTCTCTGTCTCTCTCTGTAATCCTGCTTTTCCACTAAACAAAATAAGACAGTTACATAGTGTTTTCTGTTTGTAGTAGTATAAAGTGAAGATATAGTGCTGCCATATGATAAATAAGCTTATTCGACAGATATGTTATTATTTTCCTATTTATTTTAGTGTAATTTACAATCATTTCTATTTCAATATTAGATATTCAGTTTATTTCTATTTTTATGGCATGTATGCCTTGCTAAATTATGTTTGACATTTAAGAATTATAGAGTTGATCTTTTTTTTTTTAAGATTTACTTTTATTATGTTTTTTATTGGAAAGGCTGATATACAGAGAGGAGAGACAGAGAGGAAGATCTTCCGTCCCATGATTCACTCCCCAAGTGAGCGCAACGGCCAATGCTATGCCAATCCGAAGCCAGGAGCCTCTTCCGGGTCTCCCACGCGGGTGCAGGGTCCCAAAGCTTTGGGCCATCCTGGACTGCTTTCCCGGGCCACAGGCAGGGAGCTGGAAGGGAAGCGGGGCCGCAGGGATAGAACCGGCGCCCATATGGGATCCCGGGCATGCAAGGCAAGGACTTAACCACTGCGCCACCGCGCCGGGCTCTAGAGTTGATCTTTTTTAAGAAATGCAGCGATACAAAGAGGGAGAGGAAGAGAAAAAGATGTATAGAAGTTTTGTATCCAGTGATTCACTCTCCACATAGCCCTGTTGGATGGAATGAGATAGGCTGAACCTAGGAATATGCATGTTCTTAGATATTGAGTTTTAAAGAATCAACCCTATGTTTTCCCAAATATATAATGTATTCTTTGTTTTTCTTTTTTTATTTTTCATTTTTTTAGTTTATTAATTTCTTAGATTCTTAGGGTCATAGTAAATGCCTGATAATTAGTACAGCACAATTGAGAAATTCCATGTTGAGGCTCATAGCCTTCTAAGCATCTAAAGAAATCTGTGGATAATCCTTTGGCATCTACAGTGTTTCTCCATATTATTTGACACATCAATGCTTCGTTACAACCTAACACTGTAATATCATAATATGTTCAGTTTCATAAACTGAAGAGCAATTTCATACATTTTGTCTTATGTGCTTTTGCATGGTTGAGTTGAACAGCTTAGCCAATACATTTTGAACACTTATTATAGTCAAAGCACTATCACACTTGCTATAACTGCTTGGCACAATTTGATGAATAAAATATAAAATAGACTAAGCATTTGTATATGCATTTATTTCTTTAAATCTCAGTAGAGGGCCCAGTGCTTTGGTCTAGCAGCCGGAGTCCTCTCCTGAATGTGCTGGGATTCCCATATTTGCTCTGGTTCATTTCCTGGCAGCCCTGTTTCCTGTCCAGCTCCGTGCTTGTGGCCTGGGAAAGCAGTCAAGGATGGCCCAAGCCCCTGGGACCCTGCACTCACGTGGGAGACCTGGAGGAAATTCCTGGCACCTGGCTTCGAATCAGCTCAGCTCTGGCCATTGTGGTCATGTGGGCAGTGATGCATCGGACAAAAGAATTTCCTTTCTGTCTCTCTTCATTTCTGTATCTCTGACTTTCCAATACAAATAAATCTTTCAAAAAAAAATCTCTGTAGAGTCCATTTTCAGAACTTCATACTAGGATATAATTTTCATAGAATTGAGCAAATCTCATGTATATGTGAATTTTAGAGTATACATTTTGTTTTGGAATATTTAATATGATATGAAACAGTTCAATAAGTAATCACCTGAGGTGGAAGTAAAGGCTGGATTAAAGAGTTACATGCTTTATCTGAACTGGGATGCACACATACTTTATGTATTGTGGATTGAGCAAAAGTATCCTAGGAGTAACATTTGAACATGTAAGATCCTATAAATGAATAACTATCTGTGAATCAATAAGTAGTTATTCTGCATTTTTGGAACAATCAAAGAAAGACCAGAATATTAATATTTCTGACTTACAAGAACTAATAATAAACTGTTGGAAGAACTAAAGACCAGTTCACAGATTGTATCTCCTGATTTGTCATTTGCCATTAGGTTTGAGCTATTTATCAGAAGTCTTGTTTTCAGCTGCAAAGCCCTTGTATTTGAGAAGCTGTAGCCTGCCCCAATTCTAAATCTAATCCTAGAAAGTAATATACTTTCCAAAGACTTAACTGTTTTACATATTTATGAATTTCCCATAGACCCCCCTAAGGGATTCATTTCTCAATTGTGTCATACGACACCACAGCATGCGCTTGGCTTATTTTCACATCAAGTGCTGTTGTACAGCTTCACAGCATTTTCTATTTGTTGCAGTCTAGAGTGAGCTGAGGATGCAGCATTGACCCAGCGATTCCACGAGCAGAACTCATGCCTGAGAGCACAGGGAGAGGGCTGTCGCTCGTCTTGCTGTGTCCTATCAGCAAGCCCATCTGCAGAAACGCATCCTGACCGAGAAACCCTGAGGTACACAATGCTTAATTCCCCAGTTCTGAGTCTTCCAGGAATGGGAAAATGATTCAGCTGGAAGGCATCCACCCTGTCAGCACCCTATTATCCTAACGCCGTGTTTATTCTCTTCCTGACACAGTTTGATAATCATTTTTGTCGTTGGCCTGGTGGAAAACTTAACACCGGCTCACAGTGTGCTTATGATTGGTTTTAACGTGATACCTATGGATTTTCATCTAGCTTTTTCTGCCTGGTTCCTTTATTCTAGATTTTGGAGAAAACATACTTAGAAATATGTAACCAGAGGGAAATTATTAAAAATATTCTAAAGCAATTTAATTATCAATGCGTTGATATATGTATACACACAGGTGTATGTACAGATAAACTGAGGAAAATAAAGAGGTTCCATGATAAAAATTGTTTTATGGGATTTTTTTAAGGTAAATTTTGAGTTTTTACCGTGTGTCTTATTTACATTAGTGTTTTGATTTAATTCACATTTGAATTGGTTAAATATAACCATAAATTGCACGTACATTCATATGATTTCAAATGATCTGTAAAGTTTGTGTTATATATTGCCACATGCACATATATGCGGATAGGCAATATGTGTCTGTAAATTCACATGCATGTATTTTTAAGACTGTTGTAGAAAAATGCCACAAACTTCTTAGCTTAGAAAAATATCTTTGCAGGCAAGAATCTCAAATCAAGATGTCATTAGAACACAAGGCATCAGCAAGTTACAGCTGACACTAACATAGTATGAAATTGACTTAACTAATTATAGCTGTAAATGCCCTCTTCCTATAATGTCCGCTCACAGTTACGGCATCAGGACATCCACAGATCTTCTAGCGAGATCGGATTTAACCCTCTCTATATGCATGCACATCTTTATGCAGATGCATTCATAAAAGTATGTACACATTTATGTCCATGCATTTGGGTATGAAAATATAATATCAGTATATTACGAAGTACTATTTTTTAATTTGCCTGTTACAGTGCAGGTATGCATCTTTACATAAGCTGCTTCATTTTTGCACAGAATGAGAGATAAGAATGCAATGGTTCATTAAGAATATCTGTGTTTCAGAACATTAAGTACATTTTCATGTAATTAATTATCAAACACAATGTTTCATGCGAACGGTATGAAGTAGAAATATTTCCAATATTTAAAGTTACAGATTTAAATATTGAATTATTAGAGAAAATGAATTTTTAATGCCAACGTCACTCACACTCTCAATTTTTTCTTAAATTGCATACCGAAAATTAGATTATTTTATTCTGGGAGTAAATTGAAACATTCTTAATAATTACACTTTACCAAAAGTTATAAACTGAGAATGTTCTTAATACATACTAAAAGCCATGGTCACTGAATTAAAAAATAAAATAACTTACCTGTGCTTATAGAGTTAGGTTGTAGAGAATGAAAGTTGGGCTTTGCACAATAGCTCAACTGGTTAATTCTCCACCTTCAAGCATTGGTATCCGGGACTGTACGGTGGCCTAGCGGCTAAAGTCCTCACCTTGAACGTGCCAGGATCCCAAATGGGTGCTGGTTTTAATTCCGGCACCCCCACTTCCCATCCAGCTCCCTGCTGTGGCCTTGGAAAGCACAAAGCCTTGGGATCCTGCACCTTCATGGGAGACCCAGAAGAGCTCCTGGCTCCTGGCTTCAGATTGTCTCCGTTCCAGCCATTGTGGTTGCTTGGGGAGGTGAATCATTGGAATGAAGATCATCCCTGTCTCTCCTCATCTCTCTATTTATCTGACTTTAAAACAAAATTAATAAATATTTAAAAATATGTATTGGTATCCCACATGGCTACAGTTTGTATCTTGGCTGCTTTACTTCTGATCCCTCTTCCTGTTTATGGCCTGGGTAAAGCAGTGCAGGATGGCTCAAGCCCTTCACACTCTGCACCTGATGGCCTGTACAGAGGAAGCACAATTAGTCTTCAGCTTTTAAGAAATCATACTATTCAAAAATATTTACTTATTCAAAATACAGAATGATTGAGAGGGAAGAGGAGATAGATTTTTGATTTACTGATTTCAAGTTCCAATGCATGAAATATTCATGGCAGTGCAGGCAAAGCCAGGAAGAGGGATAGAACTTGAGACTCCTGTGTTGGGAGCAGAAATTTCTGTACTAATGCCATGATCCACTTCTCAGGTGCAGTAACGTGGAACTTGGTCAGAATTAAAGCAGCTCAGAAGATACGTGGTGTTTTCATATGGAGTCTGCAGTTCCTGAGCAGTACCCATCCCAGGATGCTGGATGCAGGGAGGCTCAGTCTCAGCCAGTTTGGGGCGTTTGGGGAATGAAAAGTCAGCTGCAATCTTAATCTGTTAATTTCTCTGTTTATGCCTTTCAAGTCATTTTCTAAAACAAAAGCAAAAGCCCTTTATATTAGTAATGGATAATTCCATTAATTTTTGGATAACTTCAGAAAAGGTATCTAGGAAATAATTACATAAAATAAAAAATATATTATGATCATATATTATGATCACAAATCATTGAAAAATTAGTACAGGCATGCACAGCTCAAATTTGAAAAAATACATCATTTGGCAGGTGTAACACCCTATTTTGAAATGTATACAGATCTACAATAATAATAGTAGTATTATACTAGCATAAAGAAAGACCTATACAAGCAGAGTAGGATAAAGATCTTCAAAAGGAAATTCACAAGTTATTGACTAGCTGATTTTTGCCAAGGAAGTAGGGATAATATTGTTGGTGATACAGTCTATTCCATAAGTGTCATTGGAATGCTCGTGTAACTACACGCAAAAATGTTCTTTTGAATTCCATCCTTGGCATCTGAAGCCAAGTCTCCCAAACCCTGGAGGTCCTACTTAAAGCAAATATATTAATGTTATAAATTATTAAATGAAATGAATAAATATGTATACACAAATCACAAAATATAGCATCAAAATATATAAGCACATGTTGTAGAACATAATATATATTCTGGAATTCAAAAAGAATACTCTTTTCATATGTAATCACTGAAAAATACAAACATACTCCAGGGAGTACTTGGAAGCATGAAGATGAAAAAAATTAATTAATTCTGATGCAAAACTCATTTTGAAATCCATGTTATTTTTTTCCAAATATATTTTTGTAAATCTTTACATACTGTATTTTGTATGTGCATACCTTATTGGATATCATTACTGATATAAAGTGAGTATAAAGAAGAGGCAGCAGACAAAATTAAATCCAAAATTTTAAGTGCATATCATGTGTTCATTTTAAAAATATATTCCTTAGATTTTCTCTTTTCTCCCTTATCAGTGAAATTCTTCCCTTAATTGTCTTTCAGAATTCTTGTAACCACATGAAAATAAAATTGTCACTTTTCATATTTATCTGTTTCTTTCAGTCTTTGCACATCTAATTTTAACCTTTAATAGGTTTTAAGTGTACTCAGAAATTCAGGCAGATTATGTATGTTTTCATATTACTTGCAAAAACAGGTGCTATTACTTCTTCCTTTCTATTTTTTTTCCCTTTCTAATATTGGTTCTTATATTTTGTGAGGTAATATTTGCAAAAAATGGAGGAGTTCATAAGAGGCAAAAATATTTTATTCAGTATGACTGTGTCCCAAAGAAGAAAGACATTTTAACTACATTTTATTTTCACCTGAAATTGAAATTCAAAATAATATTTTGTATTTTGTTTTTGTTCTTGTGTGTACCATATAAGAAAAAGGCAAATGATTCTTTAGAAAGTATCTATACTTAAAATTAGTAAACCTGGGTTCTAACCTCTCTTTATTTGCCCTGTGTTTTTCAGTCTTCAGTTAATGAGGAAGATAATACCTGGTCTCATTTTTATTTACATGAATGTTGTTAGAATAAATGAGGCAATATACAGATAAACACAGCGCATCTTGGAAGACAAATGCTCTATTAAACTGTAGTAGCACCATTATTATTATTGCTATATTACAGAGAGAATATCTGAAGAGTCAGCTAGCTGAATATATTATAGTAATTTTCTGCAAAATGGAAAATAGAAATACCATTACAATGTAGATTTAATAGCTTTGTCTTTCATTTTATTTGGCACCGAATATAGACATACCCCCTTTAGATTACTACAATAGTGTTGGTTTTCCATTTCATGTTATATTATTTCTTGTTAATCAGAATGTAATATATGTATGCTATTAGATCTGCATTTCTTCATATATTTCTAAAAATCACCGAAGCCAGAACAGTCACAGATATTAGATTTTTTTGATGCCGCCTTGATTCGTTTACATGTGAGTACACATATAAATGTGTATAAAGGAAATACACCTAGGTGTGTATCCTTTTTTTATGAGATTTTTTTGTTTGTTTTTGGAAAGTCAGATACACAGAGAGGAGGAGAGACAGAGAGGAAGATCTTCTGTGTGCTGACTTTACTCCCCAAGTTGTCGCAATTGCCAGAGCTGAGCTCATCTTAAAGCCAGGAGCCAGGGGCTCCCTCCGGGCTTCCTATACAGGTTTAGGGTCCCAAGGCTTTGGGCCATTCTCAACTACTTCCGCAGGCCACAAACAAGGAGCTGGATGGGAAGTGCAGAGGCCGGAATACAAACCATCACCCATAAGGATCCAAGTGCTTTCAAAGCAAGAACTTTAGCCACTCAGCTACAACATTGGGCCCTGATCAGTTTTACACTATAAATTGTATTTAGCTAAATGAAGGCTATGTAAGTGTTCCCATATTTAACTCAAATGTCATTGTTCTAATTTTTAAATTTAGGTTTCAATCACTTTTTCTTACAATGAGAGTGTCATATTCATCTAGGAGATTCTATTATAAACAATAAATGGTCATAAAAAACAGCAGCTTCATTTACTACTATTATCATGAGTGTATATGTTCTCTAGGAATCCTTATGTGATATGCTGCACATATGCATATATATGTTTACGGAAGTTAATGATCAACTGTTGCTCACATTCCAATGCCTTTTTAATATATAAAGTTCGTGACTGGGTGAAAAATGTGAAAAAAAAATGACAAAACTGCACATGATAATTGAACAATGCATGCTATATTATAGTTAGCGGTGCATTGAATCAATAATTACAAAGTAAATTAAAAATAGGCTGTCTCAAAAATTAAAGGGGAAGGAGAGCAGGCATCACTCATTTCTCATCTTTTTGGCCAATACAAGGTGACGAAATGAAACGGGGTGCTGAGGATGGAAGGTGAAATATAGTTATCTTCTTAGAACTTTATTTATGAAATCTATTTTTATATTAATAGAAACTTAAATTGCATGAGTAATACCTGTAAAAAAAGAACCTATGCATTTTAACAAAAAATATTTTGAATACTTTCAAGCCACATTTAGAACAATCTGAACATTTTCTAATCTATGAATTTTTAAAGCAATTAAAATTCCATAATATCTGTCAACACCAGGTAGTTTTCTGAATGTTTCAATGTTTTTTATAAGGTAATAATGCTAACATGCAATTCAGTGAGTAAAACATGTGTTGGAAAAAGGTTAGAAACTTGTAGTATTCAGAAAGGTAAATCTAATTGGAACACATAGGTTTCTCTCAGAATAGTTTAATTAAAACTATCTAATTATGAATATTTTCATAATTGAAACTACTTTCCAAATATCTAAGTACTTATCTAAGTAATTTCTCAAAAATGAAACTCGTAATAAAAGTCTTCTTGTAATTTTTTTTTATTTATTTGAGAGAAATGTCTTATCATGAGAGGTACAATATTTGATAAAGCTCACAGGAACCTCCCGTTTTGTGAGCAACGTGTATGTTCATTTTCTCTAAGAGACTTTGGTCGAAGCTAATGTGTCATATTTGGTTGCACTTGTCATATTGCATCAATCACCGTGAGACATAATCTGATTTTCATTGATGAATAAAAGTTGATTTGAATAATAAGCCCTGTCTTAAAAATGTCAAGGAGGATCAAATGACAATGAAACTTTTCAGTCAAGACAAGGAAAACAAAGAAAATCTTTGTTTTAGAGCAACGAAGAAACACTGATCTCTTAGTGCTTTTAATACTCAGTTTTAAACACACGTTTAATGAAATCTGGTAATACATCCATTGACTTGGAGCACAACAATGGCTGTTGTAGTATGCACCATTGTTGTCATATCATTTATACTCTGTCACTTTTTATTAGATTTTTGTTATTGCTTTCATCAAATTCTTAGTCATAGGGATAGATATTGTAGTACAGTGGGTTAAACTGGCAATTGAAATGTTTCCATTTCACAGAAAAGTGCCTGAACAGAGTACTGGATATTCTGCTTCTGATACAGGTTACTGCCCCAGTGTCTGAGGGTCAGTAAGTACTCTTGTCCCAGACACAAACATGAGAGACTACGTGTATTGTCTGGTTCTTGGCTATTAATTGGACTCGTCCCAAATGTGCAGGTATCTGAGGAAAGACCTGGTGTGAAAATCTCACTCTGTCTCTTTCTATTCTTGTAACCAACACAACACAGTGTGCACTACTTTATAATTGCTTATCCCGGCACTTCATACGATTTTTGAGTTCAGAATAAGCGACAAAAATATCAAAAAGAAATTATGGCATTTTCTGAATTTAAATTACTATGCAAATATTTTACTGTAACTTAAGCTGAGATGCAATGAAGATAGAAGATTACTCAATCCAAGATGCATCTCAAATATTAATTTTAAAAACTGTGCAAGCATTTTTTGACTGCTGAAGCAAACCGAAGCTTGGGTAATTTAGAAGCAGAAGATATTTGCTGCTTATATTTTTGTTTCATTTTGTTTTATTTTCGGTGTCCTCCTGTTCTAGTTGACTCTTGTGTGACACTTTGCCTTTTAGTTGTTTAATTGTTTTTGATTTTCTTAGTGGTTGTCACACAGTTTGCAACATATAGTTCAAGCAGTTAAAGTTTTCTTCATATGGTTTTGCTTCACTATCATATGAAAGAATATTCTCTATTACTACCTCATCTCTTCATCCTTTCAACATTACTGCCGATCACTCACTGAGCTAAACTGTACTGTCTCGAAATATATTTCTGTTGTAATTACTTTCAGGGAGGTTCATATGTTATTATGGCAGCTAAGAATAAATGTGACAGGAACTCTGGTAAGCTAGTCTTGGCTTCCTCTTTTGATACCCACCTCTCGTTACAGGTGTTAGACACTGATCGCTTCTCCCATCTCTGCTTTTGATCCAGCATTTTGCTAACATGTCTGGGAAAGACAATATTCACTCAAATGCTATATCACTGTCATACATTTCAGAGGTCAGAATGCAGTTTTCCTTGCTTCAGGTTTCAACTTAGCCCATCCTCAGCTGTTGCAAACATTTGGGAAGAGAACCTCTTGGCAAAATCTCTCACTTTGGTTCTTGCTGTCTGATGCTTATCATTGTGCTTTTCGATAAATACGGTTGAATAAAGTTTTTTCCCCAAATAATTATAAAGATAAATCTTTCAGCTCCTTTCCTCACTTTATATCTGTTTCAGATCCATCTCATTTTCCCATTGCTTAAAGAATTTTAGTGGGGAGCAAATGAAGTGATGCCTTAATCACCTAATCGCCTGCCTGTGGTGGCCATGATGGTCCTGACTGCCCCACTTCTGATGCAGTCCCCTGATAACAGCCTACGAAAGCAGTAGAAGATGGCTTATGCTCCTGAGACGTGCACACGTGTGGGAGACCTGGAAGAAACCTCCCATATTTGGACCCAAATGTGTGCAGGAAACACAACAGGTTGCTTTCCATTTTTCCATTATCAAATATTATGGGATGTTTTTTTGTAACCAAACTTTAAAGTAAGATTCTAACAGATCTCCACAGAGCCAAGGTATGTGTGTGTGTGGGGGGGTGTCTTCCATCAAAAATGTCGCTGTTACAGCTAGATTACACTAAATACCTAACGGTTCTGTCTCTCTTTTAAAGAATTTGTTTATTTATTATGAAAACAGATTTCATTTATTTCATATATAGAGTCTTTTTAATCAGCATCAGTCCCACCCTATTTCATTTTTCTATCATTATTTTGCTTTTATTTTTGTAGTAAAATATGTTAAATTTACTTCATAATCACAAAGTTAATGTTTTACTAAGATCTCAATAGCAGAAAGCAGTTCTTCATGCGTATATACAAAAGTCATAAGCAATAATGAATTCTCAAGATGTGAATTTCTTTATGTTCCAAGTAGCCTCAACTTTTATTCCTGTCTTTTACGTGGGGCTTTCTCTCTCTCTCTCTCTCAGGCTCAGCTGGTATGTCAATATCTGGAAACCTTTAGATAATAAAAAGCATTTTGTCCTTTTAACTTTTTTCACAGGATTGTCCCATTGAGCAAAACTCCAGACTCGTGGAAGCAAAGGTCATCACCTTTTAGTAGTTGATATTCGGTAAAACTGAACTCAGTCACAAATTTATCTCCTTGGGAAAGATTTCTAGATCACCTCTGTAATTTTAAAACTTCATTGCACATAGTACAATCCTTTCAGAAGAAGATTCACATATGAGACAGATACATGATAAATAGAATTTTAATGAGTAATCTTAATTTCCTAAAAATTCATTTGTTTTATAACTATATATTATTTAAGTTGTATGTGTTGGACATTGTATAGGTAAAATTATGGAAAATAGTCTGCATTCAATGAGTTTGCATTCTAAAATGTGTGGCACAACTAAAGAGCTAAAGCATCAAGATGTTCTAATATCTTTATTCAATATGAAAGGAAAGATAAATATTTGCAACTAAATAAAAAATGAATTAAATGGATTAATTTTATCCAAGTACATTAGAATATTTTTGAACAGTTATGTTGAGCAATGATCTGAATAGCATTATAAAACTTAAAATATTCAGCAAGATATTCTAGTCAGAATATACAGACAGTGCAGATGCTTAAATTCTTCCTTAGCATGTCAGAAGGACACAAAGTGGTCCCATGGAGGCTGGTTTCGGGACTGAGTGTGAATAAGCAGCAGCCTTCTGGATCTGAGTACCCTATGAACCTTCTTTGAAGTCCTTGGGGTTTTATTTCAGGCCTGGCTCTTTGCCAAGGCACTGGGAAAAAGCAGCAGCAGATAGCCCAAGTGCTTGGACCCTGATATCCACATGACAAACCTTGGAGAAATTCTTGACTCTTATCTTAGTCCTGGTCCAGGTCTGGCCATTCTGACCATCTTGGGAAGGAACCAGCAGATGGTGGATATCTCTCTGCTTCCTATCTCTACAATTCTGATTTTCAAATAAATAAAGTCTCACATTTTAAATGTAAACACTATTTTAATTATATATCCATGACCAATCTGCCATCACCTGTCCAGGACACTGTGTGTTATTGAATTCATACAAATCTAGTTAAGGGCACCCCTGCAACACAGAAACAATGATTTTACCAATACACTCTGAAACAAATTGAGGTCAGTGTACATTTTCTCATAGCCTTGCTCTTAGCTTTCTTCCATGAACTGCAGAAGGTTTCAATTTACTGAAGCACCGAGGTAGGTAAGATCCAATCAAAGTAAAAGCAAAATCAATACATGCTAACCTCCAAGGGCTAAATAGTAGTGACATCAGTCATGAAGAGAAGTTGTTTGAAGGTTTGAAATGCTATTGTTTTATGAAGGTAAAAGCACAACCGCAACTGTGAGTACCTGTGGATATTGTTCGCTGTGATATGCTTAACGTGCATAGGAGGGGATATCAAGGTAAGTTACCTTGTGTGAATAAACTAGTGCTTAACCGTGACACAAAAGTTGGAGCTCACATCTTAAAGACATATGTAGTCATTATAGAGGACAAAAGAAAGTTCTAAAAATAATCATTTAAAAAGCACTTTAGGGCCTGGCTCGGTGGCACAGTGGTTAAGGTCCTCACCTTGCACACCCGGGATCCCATATGGGCTCCGGTTCTATCCCGGCAGCCCCGCTTCCCTTCCAGCTCCCTGCCTGTGGCCCGGGAAAGCAGTTGAGGACGGCCCAAAGCTTTGGGACCCTGCACCCGCGTGGGAGACCCGGAAGAGGCTCCTGGCTTGGGATCTGCATAGCATCGGCCGTTGTGCTCACTTGGGGAGTGAATCATGGGACGGAAGATCTTCCTCTCTGTCTCTCCTCTCTGTATATCTGCCTTTCCAATAAAAAAAAATAATAAAAATAAATCTTTAAAAAAAAGCACTTTGATGTTGATGACAACATCTATTTAAATGACACTTGCAGTTAATTGAATATTCCTATTAAATTGAGGATTTTTCCTATTCATTGAATGCCTTTGAAGCGTATTGACAGACATTTTAGTGGATAGATTTCATAAGCAAAGGGAGAGGAAACCCACCTGGAAGAGTGGACCTATCACTCAGGAGTCTGCAGACAAGTCACTAAGCTCATGCACAGGACTCTCAGCATTGCTATTTGCCCCTGCATGAATAGAAACCAGTTATCTTCATTTTCTTATATGTCACACAATAGTACCCATCCATGCTCTCTAAAATTTGTCTAGTTTTTAGAGCATTTAAGTATGAAGTTCATTACATATTTACTGGATATGACTAATAGGAACATATAATAAATTTAAGATACAGGGTTATAATAGCTTACTTTGAGAGTATTCCTTGGTCTTAAATTAATGATTTTGTACACTTTAAATAAATAGGATAGTTTGAGTCATGATTATGACCATCTAGTTTATTTCCTAATTATTTAACAATCTTAGTATTGTTATTCAGCATTCCTTTCATTGGTTGATGAATCATTAATTTGAACTGCTATGCAACTGGTTTATTTGATCATTTTGAGTAGGAAAGCCATTATATTTAAATCTAAGTTGTATTCAATTTTCATATAGTTCTGATTCCTGCTATGATCCTTATCTTGAATTTTTTCTCAAGCTGAGAAAAGACAATAAAGGTAAAAATTGTGTATCTGTTTTCTGGTGAATATAATTACATATGAGATGATTCAGTACTGATGAAAACAGCTTGAAATAATATTTTTGTTTTGGTTGGGTTGTTTTTCATGGGGCAATATATAGCTTATTGTTTCATATTTATCATATATTTGTTTTTTCAGAATATCTGCATGTCATGAAATGGCACTATTATGTTTCTCAGCTATAACTCTAGGTTACAGGGTTCATTTATTAAAATCAGGCACACAGGACTCTGAGTAGAGTATGCTGTTCCCATATAGTATTATAAGTCATGCAGGTAATTGAGGATTCTCAGAATCAAGCTGTAAAAGTAAAATTTAGAGAATGCATTAGATATGATTACTCAGGAGCAGACATTTTTAAGGACAGCACAAATGATTAATACAAGAATCTCTGCCTAAATGGAACAGGTTAGGACCTATTTGGATATTCTTTCTTAATTTAACCTTTTTTCTTATCACCTTATACCTAATAAAATTTTTATTTATATCTTGTGTTTCTCCTTCATTTCAGATGGAATAGATAACCGGGCAAGACAGTTAATTGTATTAAAAAGAAAGCAAGGTTCCCTGAGAACCACAAAATTATCCTGTTAATTGACTGAAAATCCCCAGGGTAAGATGAACCAAAGGGAATCCAGAATGTGACCTATGAAGACTAGTTGAGTTCTAATTTGAGGACATGAATGAATGCTTTGGTTTCGTTAAAAAAAAATGTAGTGGGATTACCTTCAAAATATTTCCACAATTATTGTTATTATTATTATTATTATTATTATTATTATTATTATTATGGTGATGTCATTTAATTAAACCAGCCAATGTTTTTAACTGGAAAGTAATCGAATTACAGAACAAATGCATTGTGATTTCTATAACTACCTTTTTCATACCATGAATGTAAATATAACTGCAAAATGCATGGTGAAAACTCCATATTCAATGTCAGAAAGTCCTAATATTTAGGTAATGGAGCCAGAAGATAGATTTTTATGCCTTTAGCTAGCACTATAGTGATAAAGTTTTATTGCTGTTGCTGTTGTTGTTTGTTTAGTTGCTATCATCCTCTGAAAGCAAAGGGATTAACAAAACTACATGACAAGGCCAAGTGCATAAGAGATACTAAGGTGAAGTGCATCATTTACCAAATATAGATAGTATTTAATGATTGGGCTAGAAGTAGCAAAACTAAATATGTAGCTGCAATTCAGGAAAGTGACAGGAGGTGGTCACAACTTCAGAAAGCCAGGAAACCCTTCTGTTCCTCATTGTGTTTCTATACCTATCTTAAATTTAAAAAAAAAAAAATATTTTTTTATTTACTGATTGATTTTAAATGAAGAGCTACAGGAAGCAAGAGAAAAGGAAATAGGGCTCTTCCATTGGCTGGTTCACTCTATGTGTTTGCACACCGAGCCCTTGTGTAGGCTGTAGCAAGGAATCAAGGATCACAACCGTATCTTTTGTCCATTTGATACTGACCCAAGTAATTGTGCTAGCATCCACTGTGTTAGAAGAACCTGGATTAAAAACAGTGTAAGTGGAACTTAAACTGACAATTCAAAATGAGACATGGACATCTCAAGTGGTGGCAAAACATACTATGCCACAATACTTAACATTAATGATTTTATTTCTTTTAAAAGTGATTTGTTTAGGAAATGCATTATTTAGTGCATAATGAGAATAGTTCCTGCATGTCATCTTACATTAAAATCACAAAATAAAAAGCTAATTATTTTGTGATTACTGAATTTGTCTTGAAAAAAAAAAATGGTGGCCTCTTTTACTGCTATTGTTTTTCTACAGATTAGTGCTCATGTTAACAACACTGCCTTTGATCTATATCAACCTTTGCTTAATCAAACCTAGTCTCATATTGTTCTCCCTAGGACATTTTAAATTAAGTGGAAGATAAGGATTACAAGTGGTTTTCTTAAAGCAATGAGAAATTGGAAAAAAATGCTTTATTTGTACATGGTTTAATAGTACTTAATGTACTCTTTAGTAATGTGTTACGTTACTGATTTCATTGTACAAAAACCCACAAGGTCATAGAAAGCTATAATTCTCAAATTTCTTTCAAATGCAATTAACTTCTTTTCTGGTTCAAACTCCTTGAGTTAAAGTAATATCTCCACCCATGAAAGCCAAAAATGTGTTCCCATTTCTTTGAGTGACCCAAGACACATTATGGTTGTATAGATCACTGGTTATTGTAGTGTATATGTCATGTAAGGGAGACCTTCAGGCTTCTGTAATAAGTCTTGGTTCACTTGGTTTTCCAGTGTCCTGTCAATTTTAGTTAAATATTGATTACTTTGCACAGCAGAGTGCATAATGTCCACATTTTTTCTTTGGTAGATAGTAAGTTACTGCTGGAATGCATCTTTCTGTATTCTGCTAGAAATGCAGAAATTCAACTGAACTTGAACTGTGGTTACACAACAAGGTGGAGGATTCCACCATGGGGGGAGGGTTGGGGAGAGGTGGGGGGGAACCCCAGTACCTATAAAACTGTAGCACATAATACAATGTTATTAATGATAGAAAAAAAAAAGAAATTACATACCATACTGTCAGCAAAAATCCTACTATACATATCATTGTACAAAGAATGCAAATCATGATAAAATTTTAGAAGAGATGTCATGACGCTAAATTAGACATCTCAATTCTTGCAAAAACTTAAATGAATATTTCTTAAAATAATATTTAAGATAACTCAGATTAGAAAGTGATTTATTCCACCTTCAGAAAACAATTTAATTCCCCCACAGAAATTCTGGATAATCTAGGATAATCACATATGATATTAACAATCATAATAACTTAAAGAAATGTTTTATTTAAAATGAAGTCTGTTTCTCTCTATATATATGTAATGTATTACATATGTGTGTGTGTTTAAAAAAATAATAAAATGCTATGCCTTGGAGGCATATGCTCAGCAACCATTGGAATCAGTAAATAAGTAAATGAAATGTCAGCATTAAAGAGCTTATGAAACCAATGACATATATTTTAAAAACAATGGTTTATAAATTTAGGAATGAATTTTTCTTTGATACTTAATCTGTGATCTCAGTAAGACAAATTATAACAGGGAAGTAAATCTTGTCTCAGAAAAATAATGAATACATAGGATGAAAAATAAGTTATTTTAAAAACGTTGAACAAATGATTTCTACGTAACAGAAACTAATCTAAGTACCTGAAAAATGCCAGAGAGCAATAAATAGTTACAACATATGCAAGAAAGTGATATATGAAATGGGAAAGAAAATGAAAATGGAGCTAGATAAGCAGGACAAGAAGTTATCAGGCTGGAGTTAGCAATCACCATTTTAGTGAACTGGCCAATGGAAATCTAGAAGGAGGCATTTTTGCTGAGTCACAAATGAGATTTATTGAAGAGACAGTCATGAGTATACCTCTAATGCACAAAGCAAAAGCGCAAAGATGAGAAAGAACCCCAAGCAATCCCTCAAGATGGGAAATCATGTTGCTATTTAAAAAAAAAAAATCAATTTAAGAAAAGGCAAGAGCAAAGAATGAATAGGAAAGCCAAATTATTTGGAACTTTGTCAAAAGTTTGGCTTTTCCTTTAAATAAACTGGTAGGTATTTAATGGAGTGGCGTGAGTGGAATGTTTAGTTTAAAAATTGTAATCTAACTTATCCATAATGAAAATATTCCTGTGACACAATGTTTATTATTAGGAAACTACTTAACACCCAACTGTCCAATTAAACTCAGCTACTGCCTTTTACTACAGGCTCTGGGTTGTTTTCATATTTTATTGACACCTAATTTAATAAAATGAGACATTATTCTTTAGAAAATGTTGATCTTGTTATATATACATATCTGAAAATTTGTACACAGTACCCCAGGGAGATATAACGTATTGACATTTTAGTCAATAACATGCTTTTTACAACTGTGATCCTATTTGATTATATTAAAAGTAGACAATAATCCATTTTGTGGCCTTCCTTTATTAAACCATAGCTTTAATAAAATCACAAGATAATGTATCGCTTATGTGGTGAGAGTGGTATATGTAAATGTATGTTACAGAATGTATACCTTGTAAAATTCTGCAAAGTAACTTATAGTGACAATGAAATACTGTGTCACTGCTTTATCTCTTCTTCTGTACATTTCTATCATTTGATATGTATCCCTTCATTTATTTAAATATTTATTTAACATGTGCCATGTACATATGTAGCAGCCTTACCTGTTCATATTTAATGTCATCATAGCACTGTTTGTTTTACATTTGATTTAGTTACTTTTTCAGTTTGAAATGTATGAAAATCAGTGCTAATGATGCCAGTAACACATCATGTACAAATACAGGATATATACACACAGATGTGTTCTGTATGTGTATATACATAGTACGCATGCTCATATATGTATGTATATATATTATAGTGAATGAAAAATAAATTTACCTTTACATTATGGTGCTACTTTTTCCTGTACCTACCATGCCATGGTACAGTTAAATGTAAAATGAAGGAAAAAATGGGAAGAGAAAAAGGGGAGGAAGGGAAAACATCACTATGCCTATAAAATTGTGTCATGGGAAATAATGCATAAGTGAGAAGAGATCATGTGAAATGAATGTCCTGGAAAGAAAATTAAAAGTTTGAATTGTTTGAAAATGAGAGATGATTATTACATAGCAGTCAGACACAATCCAGTTACATACTATCCTGAAAAAAAAAGGAAAAAAAAAGGTGATAGATATTGTCAAAGCATCTTAAAAAAAAAAAAAAAGCATGCTCTTCTTTGAAGGCCAGAGAGCTAGCAAAAAAAATGAGAAGGGTTTATATTGAATTTGGAGAAACAATAAGACAGCCCAGTGACCAGATAACATGGTCCACACCCTTCTGATCATGACAGCAATGAAAGCGCAAAAAAAAAAAAAAAAGTGTTATGTTGAAAGGAAAGGCAGAGCCCGACTGTCATGTTGGATTTATCTCTGGTTTTCTGTGCATGAAAAACAAAACAAAACTGTTATTCATTACATAATGTGGAAATGGACAACATATCTGTTATCCTACGTTAAGACAGCTGAAGAATTTATGTAATGCTAAC
The DNA here is from genome assembly GCF_017591425.1 of Ochotona curzoniae. NCBI lineage: Eukaryota > Metazoa > Chordata > Mammalia > Lagomorpha > Ochotonidae > Ochotona > Ochotona curzoniae. The sequence goes on along the minus strand of NW_024466502.1, from coordinate 31,590,962 downwards.
CTGGTGGGAGTGAAATGCTGCTTTTCAGAGAGACCCTACAATACAAATAAAACCTCCCATTCTGGAAACAAATGCTTGGAAGGAATTTTGTCTATCAGGAAACCAAGTGTGTGCTAAATGTCAAGGCTTTTAGGGACAATATAAAACTGTCGCTTTAGCACTCTGCTTCAGGCTGCGAATTGAATCCAATTGTGGTACAGTGAAGATTTTGTGGCCTTCAGGTACACCAATAAACAGGGACTGCTATTGAACTACTGGAGCAATCTGAGATTATAGATGCTGTTGCTTCTGTGCCATACCTGGTCAAGGCTTATCTGCAGTCCTGACGTCCCATATGGGATGGTTCGAGTCCAGGTTATCGTTCAGTTCTGGATACTGTGCCTGGGAAAGAAGCCACATACAGACCAAGTCCTGGGGCCAATGCACTCATGTAGGAATGGCTTCACACTGGCCCAGTTCTGGCCACTGCAGCCATTTGGGGAGGCAACAGATTGTTGGGTAATTTCTTTTCCTCTCTTACTTTTTTCTTTTCCTCTCTCTGCTTCTCCTCTCTCCCCTCTCTGTAACCCTGCCTTTCAAGTAAATATACCTTTTTTTCTTAATCACCGATGACTTCAAAAATAGCCTTTTCAATGTCAGTAAAATGGAGAAACAGTGTTTACAGAATTAACTATCTTTCAGGATTTTGCTAAAACAGGTTTGTGTATGGATAATCTGTATGCAATGTTCACTCAGTGAGAAAATAAGCTAACCATTTATTTATCAGTATTCATGTTTATTGTTAAGAGATACATAATTCTTTTATTTCTATAAAGTGGGCAAATTGCACACATGATGCAATACAAACTTAGGTGCTTAGTGGTAGTCCTCACCCTACATTTTGAATTTTATTGATAAACATAGGATTTTTTTCCTCTCTCTATACATGTACCTATAAAATATGCTGGGTTGTGCCTACACTTCTCCCCAATTCTAAAAAAAAAAACCTTCCTACAATATTTTTAAACCTAAAATCATACACACTTCTACTGATGGGACAAATATAATATAAATGATTTCACTATGTGGAATGTCACATTGTGTACCTATATGGACTAAGGTAATAAAAGTACAGAATATTATCATTAAGAAAATTGTGAGCAAATAAAACACAATGTAATGGTGTATCTAAACATACCTCACAAAAAGCAGATACAGAGAAAATACCAGATCATCGAAGTCCTTCATCTCCATTGTTACCTGCAGAACCACTGCCTTCACCTGCTCATAATTGATTGAATTTTTATGGTGCAAAGCATGCCTGTGTTACAAAATTGGCTAGCAAGCATATTAATAAATTAAAAACTATATTAGTTATTTATTTACTAAAACATTTGTCCCAAGAGAAAATATCATTAACCTCTGTACATAAATACTGAATTAATCCAAATGATGCTTTATACTTAAAAATTTGTAATTAAAAACATAAGAAATTTTAGAACTCTAGATTTATTTTGAAGATAATAAAAGAGAATTTGATGGTGGATTAATAATAAGATATGTGTCAGGAAGAGAGGAGAATGTTGATGATGATTATTTTTCTTCATTTTTTTTCCTGTCTAAAGATACAGGAACTGAGATCCCTAAAATATGGAAAGCTGTAGGGAGGTAGGTGTGAAAGCTAAGACTAGTAATTCATTTTTAAGATATGGAGATTAAATGGTCTGTTAAGTATGCAAATGAAAATTGTAATTAGGTAATTAGAGATGAACACATACATCTTGACAAGGATGTAAAAGAACTATGCGTGAATTCCAGAGGTGGAGAAGCACCTTTGAGGAGCAATTGTTTAAGATAAGGTGGGAATTGAAGTAATAATAGTGTCCTAAAAGTATATCATGCTTCATGCTTTCATCCATGCAATTTATATGGATTTCACATCTGCATGGTGTATGTGTAAGTAGCAAAATCAACTGAAATGAAGTCGTGGTGCCCTACAGCGAAACTTTAATGAATTCTCAATCACAGAAAAGACAGCCATGGTAAATAACATTGAATTAAATACACTTCAAAAACATCCAGCGAGGTAACGATATACAGACAACTTTATAGAAACGAGGTTTGTATTACTGCCTTAACATTTATTCTATGAAGGAATATTTTCTCTGTCATTAAATGAAAACTTAAAAAGTTTTCATTACTTTTGCTCATTTTAAGGAAATGGAAATCCCTTAGATCTTAAATTTCACTCAGTCTAAATTAAGAATGTCCAATCATAGAAAATATTCAGAGTAATCATGACACTCTAGTGTCGAATGTTTCCCCTGATTCAAACCCCCTTTGAAGCGATGTTTAATTTTGAAACGAGGCTAAATGTGGACTAGAGGTACCTCTTGCATCAAATCAGATCCTTTGACAATTGTGTATCTTTATGGAAACAGCATGATCATTCACTCCATGTATACATTGTGTAATGATCACATTATAATATTAAACATATCCATATGTCCCCTATCTTAAGATGATATTATTTGCTACATACAGGAGATGACAATTTTCTTTGTTGGCACAATAATGTTTCTCAGTTAGTGTGTGTAATCCCTAGTTCAAAAAGCTAGAGGTGCCTTTAACTGGAGGGTGCTTCTCATTTTCTGTATCATTGCCCAACCATTCACTTTTGATATGCTGTTATTTTCCCTGTGTTCCACTTTTCCACTTTGACTGGACCTTAGCTGGTCTCAGGAAGTCATTACGGTGAAGTCCCCCTTTTATTTATTTATTTATTTTGTTCCAAATCTGCTGGAAAAAAGTAGACCCCATTCATTGGGAAGCACCAGCGTGAAGCACCAGTGAAGGCTCACCATTGGGGTTCTGCACAAACAATTCAAAACATTTCTCATCCAGAGTGTTTAATTTTCCCTACATTGGCCAAAATATTGTCCATAGCTTTGTCACAATCTAACAGCCATGAATCCGACTCTGTTTCCTCTCAATGTCTTCTTTTTGTCTTGGTGGTACAATGTGATGGTGCAGGAATAACAACCTGGGGATATTGTGGCTGATTCTAATGATCATTCATGGTCCTCTTACTTTTTATACCAGATTTATTTTTATTTTTATTGGAAAAGCACATTTAAAGAGAGGAGAGACAGAGAAAAACATTCATCTGCTGGTTCACTACCCAAATGTCTGCAATAGCTGGAGATACGCCGTTGCAAAGCCAAGAGCGAGGAGCTTCTTCCACTCCCCCACGTGGGTGCAGAGTCCCAAACCTTTAGGTAATCCTCCATTGCTTCCTCAGGCCACAAACAGGCAAAGGAAGTTGAGGAGCCATTACACATATCGGCATCCATATAAGTAACCAGTACATAGAAGCAAAGAATTAAACCACTTATTCATTGCTGATGTCTCCATAGTCCTCTTATTAACTTAAGAAATGAATAAATTGAAAAACATTAAAGATGATTTTTATTATTTCTTTATAAATAAAGAAAATGACTTAAACTAAAGCAAAAAGTATCAAAATCTTTCAGAAAACCACCTTTAAAATAATATAATTAATATGTTTAACATATTTAATGATATATTTTATAATTCAATCCATATTTACATATTTTTGTAATCGTTCAAGTCTATACAGTTTAAAGAACTATTGCACTTTGAAGGAAGACAAATTGCACATTACAAGAATGAAGGAGAAAAGTTAGGTGCCAGTGGCATTTTTTGGTAGGTTTATAGATTTAGGCTTTAGAGGATTAGAGAAACTTTCTCAGAATGCAAGATGTATGAAGTGAAAATTGAAGACAAATGGGAAATTAGCCTTACATTTCAAAGCATGAACTATAAATAACATCATCTCATGAGTATGAGGAAATGAGGATTGGACAATAGTCAGACTGCGGATAACTAAGTAAGTTGTATGACAAACTATGAAGTATAGATTGAACTTGACAAGTAGACATATAACAATAGAGAGAGTGAAACTGTAATTGCTGCATATTTTGGCATCAACTAAAATAAAATGAAAAGGAAAGACATGCCTCATGGAAAGAGATGAGCAGGAAGAAATTGTGACGGAAATAATTCAGTTTTGTAAATATTGAAATTGAGATGTCTGCTAGATATTCAGATGGAGATATAAGGTGTAGTACTGAGTATCAAAATTTGAAGCTCAGATGGAGTTTGAGGCAGGATAAATATTTTATACTCATAAGCACAATTTTCTGTTGAAGATTTGAGAAGAGATGAGATTACTCAAGTACAACTAGCTTTGTTCTATTTTCTATAGAAGTTATATTTGTAAGATACAGAAGATGAAAATATACCAATGTTTCATTTAGAAACTTCATGGAATTCTATTTTCAAAATAAAGGTCAGTGTGTGCTCCCTCTAGCAAACGAACAGACTTTCTAAAATGTTGTCTGACTTTAATTACAGATAATTTAATGGGATTATCTTTGTTGGAATCTTTATATACCTTTTCATTTCTAGCTCTCTATAACATTGTTTTGTGAGTTTAATTTTTCTTCCCTTGATTCAGGAATAAAATAAATGCATGGTAACTCAATATTTCCTAAAGCACATGGGATGGCGCTAAGGCATGGTTACTATCTACATGAATACTTTTATGTAATTCCATAATAGATGTTAAATTGGAAAATAATCTAGGCTAGATTTGCTTGCAAAAAGAATTCTGAATTAAATATTCCGACAGAGAGAGTTACTGAGTATGTATCTGGGAAACTGCCTTTGTGAGGAAGACAGGACTGGGTAGAGGCCAGGTCAAAGTGTTCTGCTTGGTCTCAGCTGATGACAAGGGCTCAACAGTCCAAAACGGATACTAGCTGTCTGAGCCTTTGACTGTCCAAGATAACCAATGTTGGAATGCAGCTTGACCTCCAAATAGGGATAATTCTAGGAGGAGAAATCAGGCATAAACTGTTAGCAACCAAAGGAGGCACTTAAAAGAGTGTTTTGTCCTGCATTGGGACACATTAACCTTGCCATGACATGCATACCTTTTTTGGCCCAGGTCCTTAAGTACTACATTTCATGTAATTTACCAGAGAAATATAAACTGAGTGAAATTCTATTGGCATTGTATATAGTCCTGTCATTCTGTACTGTGTTGGTCTCAAGGAAAAATTCTTATTCTAGACACTTACAACCTCTGTTGACCTAGGTGTCTTTCTTCGAAGGTAAAACTTGCTTTTATCCACCAGAAATGACCTCAACATTCTCTGTCTGATGTACTTGTTACCTATATTAAAATATTATCTGGGATACAGCAGAAGACATTCAAATAAAAATGCTAAAGCCTAGCGTTTTTCTTTGTGATTGCCATTTTGAACAATATCCTTGTCACCTGCTAGATTAGGGCAATTTTCTTCCCAGTAGTGTAAGTTCACTGCCCGTAGGTCTCTGGGCAGCAGTAACATGGAATAATCATATGGGGTCTTAGCTTAAAATCTAGTAAGATGATCATTTTGCCCTGTGGCAAAACAGAATTAGGAAATTGAGAATTATTTGACCTTAAGGTATAAAGATGGAAATTAATGCAAAATGGGCTCTGGGAGGATGGGAATCAGAACCATTTCTACTTACCCTCCTTGATCTACTTATTGAGAAAAAATTCTGACCATTGTTCATGTATGGGATGTAACATCTCCTGGAGAATGATTACACCCTAATATTGCTTCAGTGTTGACTATCAGCTGGGAAGACGATAGATCATTTCACTGCTTCATCAGATTAGTGGATTCTGGTTTTGATATGTCTACTGGATTCCCTTCACATGTGCCTCTTGCCAAGTATCTGCTACAATTTGTATTTTTCTCCTTTGAACAAAAGTGCTGTATGATGCATCCCCTTAAGTATATTAAACTACAATAGTGCTTATATGTGGTGAGTGCAAAAGGCAAAGTCAACAATGTGCTTCAGCTACATTCAAAATAGGTTTTAACTTCTTGTAGGTTATAAGAATACAGTGAAGTAAAATTACAATCAATGACTGCTTCATTTCTAATTCACAAGATTAGCAATGTAAAGAATGTATTTTTCTAAAGGAAAGATCAAATGTTAAAATGGATTTCCCAGAGCAATGGGAGTTACATCGATTGATGGAACAGTAAACCTTTTTTTTGTCAAAGTATGTGTGATGAAAGAAAAAAAAATCTTGGGTAAGTTTATAGTTTGTAAATTAATTTTTCTCATATTCATCAGTTTTTTTTTAATATTTAAGAGTCAAAGTAATGAGTTAAAGATGAATTTGGTGAAGGTCATCAGCCTGTATTTTTTATGTTTATGGAGACATTTTTCTCCTGAACAGTCTATAAAATAGGATTCTCCCCTTGGCTTATCGGAGAGCAAATTACAAGTTTTCCTCTTGCCCTTCTTCATCATGATATCCCTACCTGCTCAAATGCAAATAAACTGATTGGAAGGCTTTGCTGAACGTCTGTCATGAACAGTGAAGCATTTGAGCTTTCAATGAATCTGCAGGAGACATGTGAAACTTTTACCAGTGGAATATGACCTGAGAACACAGAGCATGGCGACCAGCATGAACCTCAGTTAATGTGGATTTCCTCTACTCTTCATATCTTGCAGGGGTGTATGTAACATTACAGTGAATTTGCTTTACAGTGATGGAATATTAAGAAAGAGTAACAGATAAAGATGTTAATGGGCAGAGTACATGCCTCTGCTCTACTCTGGTTATACACATTTTCTTTACTATCTACGGTGGTAAGAAAACAGAAAGAAAGTTTGTCAAATGATTCACTGTCCGAGTGACCACAACGACTTTCTGTCTCTCTTCCTCTCTGAGTATCTGACTTTGTAAAAACAAAATAAATCTTTAAAAAAAGTGCAGGCTATTAAAAAATGTGGTTTTATCCAATTATTGTTAAATTTCACTATTATTTCACTCATGAGGTATTTTTAAATAAAATGGTCAACTAAAACAATAGAAGGTTCAGGATTTGCAGGATAAAATTAGTAAAATATAAAATTATGGATCGAAATTTTAGGGAATGTAGAGTTCCCAGTCTATTTTACCCAAACAGCTTCTTAGCAAGGTTTTGTTGCTACGCAATTCACCAAGCATGAGTAATTTCCCCATCAATTCTTTTATCCAGTGGCAACATGAGCACTCACATTTCTGAAATAAAGCATTTGTTGTATTAGAGTTGCTTCTTTCAAGCAGCTATCTTTAAGGTTGTGTCAGCATTTCCATTATATACCCAGTTTCTTGAAGTTTATAACCTGCAGTAAAAACTAACCCTTGGGTTGAATCTTTACTTTCAGAGGTATTTTTCAGTGCAACTTATGGAGACATAGCTGCAAGACACCCCATTTCCGTTAATAGAAGTCAGGTCATGAATCCCTTCTTGGCACATTGAACAGATTTATCCTGTAACTTCTCTACTAGGAGAAAATTATTTTTTATCAAAATGGGAGAAATATTTCTGTTTGATTTCAGTTAAGTTATAAAGTGCAATACCCATCCCATACAGGTATGAATTTTCAATAGCCTTTCTACACTTATCACAAACACATTCGTGTTTACTTTCCAAAGTGACCTTGGTAAATATAAACTAGTAACTTCTGTTCATGTCCAGTTAAAAATAAGTTCTTTTTCCTTTTACACAAAGCGTTTTACTGTGTTCTTCTGAACCTGTCAGTTCATCTAGAAAGTAATTGTGAACGTTAAATATTGCTTTTAGATATTTTGGCTAAGAACAAATGTAAAGGTATTTTGCAAAACAGAGCTGTAATTGATTATTGTTTTAATTTGTGAGTTTTGTTTATACTCATTAGTTTTATAGTAGTATTAATTTAGCATATATATATAAATAGCATAGAATATTGACACTTAATGAATAATTAAAATATCAAAGCTACTACAGAAGTTAGACAATTTTACATTTTTTAAAACAACAAAATTATAGAATCTTAAAATTGTTACTGTATAATTGAATTGCTCTCTTATATTTTAAATATACATAGGTTGCTATCACTATTAGTATAACACTCTTAAATTGAGTAAGATCAGATAATATATGTTCTGAAAATCATGAAAAGGGAAATATTAAAATCCATTAGATCAATGATCCTTGAGCTAATGTTACGTGAAAAGAAAAATTGCAATGAACCAAAACTTCTTCAGCTCCAACAGCTGCCCAGAGCACTCATAAAAATACAGCATGACTGGCAAATGATCCTAACATAATATTCAAGTATTTTTCCATAAAAAGCCTATAACATAAAAACATACTTAATGCTTAGCCAAAGAACATGTAAATACTAATAATGTTTTCAGCATTTGTAATCAAAGCTACATTGTGCTTTTATTTAACAGGATTAAATAATTTAAATAATGTCTATCCCGTTGTATTTTCATTTGTCTATTCAAATAACTATGATTTGGCCTCATATAAGTTAATTTTTTCAAGTGGTAGATTAAATTTGGCATTTCTCTTTACCATGTTGTGGACATTTAGATTTCCATAGGAACAAATTTTGAAGAATTTTAAGATTTAATGGAGTTTATTTATTTTTGGTTTTGACTCACTCATCTATAATTCTATGAGATAGGACATTAAAAAGAAGTGATTCACTTTATAAAATTAAGAAATATTAATTGTCTTAAGTTAGAAATAAAAATGTAGTTTCCTTGGAGATGGCAACATTTTCCTGGTACATATTTCCAAAGCAATTTCACAATTTCATTATCTCAAAGAAAAGAAATAATAATTTGTTATTCACACCAAAAACCATATGTCTCAAGGCCAAAACAAAGTTTCTAATATTGGGAATAAAAGGGATACTATTACCAAAACAAAGAATCTATATATATGTAAGTATTGCAGTCTATTTTCTATCATTCTATAAATGTACAACTAATACTCATTTAAATTTCTCTCAATTATTTTATTGATTTGACTAATTTTTTTTTAAACATTCCTGTTGGAGCCAGCACAGTGGCACAGCATGCTAATCGTCTGTATGCAGTATGTGATATGAGTGCTAATTGTGTCCTGGCTACCCCACTTCTGAACCATCTCTTTGCTTATGGACTAGGAAAGCAGCAGAAGATGGCCCAGGTCCTTGTTTCCTCCACTGACATGGGGGACCTGGAAAAGGCTTCTGCTTCCTACCTTCATATGAGCCTAGCTCTGGCTGTTGTGCCCTTAGCAAGTGCAGCAATGAATATAAGATTTCTCTTTCTCTCTTTTTGTGTTTCTGTAATTCTGACTCACAATAAAAGTAAATGTGTTTTTTTTTTTTTTTTAATAAAAGAACATTGTGGGCCCTTCACGATAGCCTAGCTGCTAAAATCTTCACGTTGCATGTGCTGGGATTCCATTTGAGCAGTGGATCTAATCCTACCTGCTGTACTCCCATCCAGCTCCCTGACTATGGCCTGGGAAAGTAGTCAAGGACGGCCCAAAGCCTGGGGACCCTGCACCCACATGGGAGAGCTGGAAGAGGCTCCTGATTCCTGGCTTCGAATTTGCTCAGCTTCAGCTGAACTGCAGCTACTTTAGAAGTGTATCACAGAATGGAAGACATTTCTCTCCGTGTATCTCACTTTTAAATAAAATTAAATAAATCTAAATAAACAAATAAATAAAAGAACATTGATTTTGCAAATAATGTTTTTGTAAAACACCATGACAAATAATGGAAGAAAAATTTTCCAGGTTCCTGGAAGCCAGAGATGCCTATTTCATATATTTGCAACCTAAATGTTGATCTGATTTTAGAATATTTAATTAGAATGGACATTTTACACTAGATAATAGAACAACTCACAAAATTTTATTTACTTCTGTCTTGCTTTAAATCGCCTAATTTAGCTTTCTGGGCTGGTTTAGATATTATATAAGTTAATTTACTTGACTCAAATTGCTTTGACCCAATTTATTTAGTGGCCTTAAGGCCCTATAAAAATGTAACCTGACATGTTATTTCTTAAATATTAACTTTCACTTTCATCATTGAACTGACATGTAATGCGGCCAACAGGATTGATAGTTGCTCAGAATCCCATTCTCTGTATATTTTGCATGAGGTTTGAAGAGAAAGCAAAAGCAAAACAAAGTATTAGCCCTGGTGCTTCTACACCTGGAGATTGGTATGTAATTGCCTGGTGCTGTTGCAGTTCCTATAGGTTGTGCACAGTGACACAGAAGGATCTCATCTGAACCTCTTCCCCCTGGAATCTTCTTCAGTGTCTGTGGCTCCGGAGCCTAGCCACATGTTTAGCTATGTGACCAAAGGTTCTGTTTTCTGTTTCAGAGAGTACCACCAGCCACCATGATGAAATTCACAGAAACTGACGAGCATTGGAGTGGAACACGTTTTCACTCTCTTCCCCTTCAACCTGGCAATCATTCACTTAACTCCTGGGATTCCATACGCAAAGCACTAACAGAGACTGGCGAGGGCGTGGTTTTGGCATCGGTGTGCTCGGTGTGTGTTGAGAAGGGGTTGCAGCATGTTCACTCTTTCTATGATCATTAGGATTAATGCAACTTTCAGTAACTATTACAAGATGCAACCCAAGGAATTTTCAAAGATGACAACATAAGTCTTTGTTTTAAATAAAGTAGAATTTTCAATAAATTTTCTATCTATCTATCTATCTATCTATCTATCTATCTATCTATCTATCTATTTATCCATCTATCCCCTCCCAATAAAAATAATCTCAAAAAAGACGGGAAAGTTGGAGAGAAAATGGACACTGTATACGTGATTATATATGAGCAGGATTTTACAAGTTCTCAATTTGGTTAATGTAAAATGGATATTTATGTAGCTGTGTACATGTGTGTTTGGAATATGTGATAATGTGAGTTTATATTTGTACAAGTATGTGGAATATATGTTTGTATGTACACATAGAAATATATGTGTTTGGAAAACATGCATTCCAAATCAATGTCAGCATGTCATATATTTTGTTCAGGGTGTCTTCATTGCTAAAGATCCTTACGGATCTTTATTCTCTGCTGGCTTCATGGCCTTACAATCTCTCAAAAATGTTCCCCCCAAAAAAGGTTAATCATACTTATTCTCCATTAGACTTTGTTGAGGAAAGTTTTGTTTTCTTTTCTTTTATAAAAGATGGAATAAATGTGATGGACGTATTTCTGACACAGCACATAAATATTATCCTAATGACCACAAATTGAAACAAACTATTTGGGACAAAGGAAGAAGTCATGATGTTGAGTTTCTGTGCGCTTCATCGATGCATGGCCGTATGAAAAAATAATGACTTTGTAACTGACTATTCTGGGAGCAGAGCCATTCACAGAGACCTGCTGCGGGGGTGGATGTGTTTTATTTATATTCCTTTTTTCCAGGGGAGGGCCTCATGTCTTTGACATGAAAGTGACTTATTCTTTTACATGTTTTAATTCTCTGTACTTGTTACTTCGCATCATTATCCTTCCCCACAGAAAAGCTGAGAAACTGAAAAATTGAGGCAACACAGTGATTTGTGTTGATTTGTTTAAACAAAATTTTTTTAAATTATTTTTCAGAATAGAAACCTGCAAGTTTAGCAGAATTATAAATAAGAGATTAAAAAGTCAACTCAAATATATTTATTTCAGTTCTAAGCATTTTTGTATTCTATATTAATATTCAGTTGTACACCATGTCTGAATCTTTGTTGAAGATAGTTTTCATTGAAAGTTTTAGACATTGTTTCATTTTTTTATACCTTTCCTTGTAATTGAGAAAATGTCTTCCAATAAAAAATTCTTCTTAGGAAGTCATTCAGTTGTTCCCTGTTTGCCTTTATGATCTGTGACCTGTAAACTGATTTGAAGTGTGAATGTCTTCTATTGAGAGAATTCAATGGCATCAATGTTCCTGATGACAATATTTTGTCCATTTGGATAAATGCTGAGAGAATTCTAAAAATCTGATGGACCTTCTTGTCTGGCCTTTCTATTTCTCAATTTTTTTTTTGTTGGTCAGCGATGCATGTTAAATGATTATTTCTGCTCTAATTACTAATTTGCTGTGTTCATAATTTCTCCATTTCTAATAGAATGTTTGCTTTTGATCATCTGGTTTTTAATATCAATGTTTTATTTCTAAATTTTTGTTCAAATTCTTTGAAACATCTTAAATATTTTTGTGCTTTCCTCCTTATCTTCTTTTACGCCTTTGATTTCATAAGTATATTTAAATATCAAGTATTTATATGGTATAATATTTCTCATGATTTCAACACTGTAAATTGCACGACTGTAGTCGAAGACTCTTTACCTTCTTTGCCTATTATTTTTTATTTGACTATTATAATTTAGTGTGTTTCTTGGAGTAAAAAGTGTCTCCAAGATGTGTAACTGCAGGTTATTGCAAAAAATATTTCAAATATTAATGAATTTATTTGAAAGAGTTACAGAGAAAGGAGACAGAGGAGAAGGAGGAGAGAAAAAGAGAGAGATGCGATGGCAAAGCAGGTTAATTCTATTGCCTGTACGTAGTGCATCCTTGCAGTGCTCATTTGTGCCCCACTGCTCTGCTTCTGACCAGCTCCCTGTTAGTTCCCTGGGAAATCAGCAGGGGATGACCCAAGTCTTTGGAATCCTACACCCACTTGGGAGATCCAGAAGAAACAACAGACTCAGCATCTTCAGAACTTTCCTATGGGAGACTTTATCTCTGTCTGTCCTCTCTATGTAAATCTGCCTTCAAAAAAATACATACATATACATACACATATACATATACATAGATATACACACATATGAGGTGTGTGTATATGTGAAAGAGAGAGAGAAAGAACTTCCATCTAATGGTGCACTTCACATACAGCCCAAAATGTGAGGATTAGGCCTAGCCAAAAGCAGAAGCCACAGATTTGTTTCCGGTTTCCCATTTGGATTGTAGGGACCCAATCAGTTGGGCCTTCTCCTGTTTTTCCATACAATTTCTAGGAGCTTAATGAAAAGTGGGGGATCTGGGACTCAGGCCCCATACATGATGCCATGTTGCAGAGGTCAGCTTTACCTGCTATGCTACTTTATGCTGAAAGGCTGGCTATGCCTAGCAAATTATTTTACTCCCAATGTATAACTGAACTTAGACTTCAATGTTTATTTCTCCAAGTAATAACATTGGAAAACAGATGTTTTGCTAAATTATTCTTACCTAATGTCCATTTTATAGCACCTTTGATCAGACCTCATTAAAGAACAGCTGTTATTGTCTTTCCACACCTCTAGTTGCTTGTCCACAGCAGAATGGATGTGGAACAGCTAAAATGAATTTGAGTCTAGTTACGTTCTAAGTTCAAAATGTGTGTGTGTATATATATATATATTTATATACAATTTTTTATATTTGAAAGCCAGAGTGATAGAGTGACACAGGGGCACAAACACTGAGGAATATCTTGTCTTCTGGTTCATTTCCCAAAGGTCACAGTGACTATGGCTATTCTACTCAAAAATCAGGATGGATCGGTCTGCCCTGGAAGGAGGGCATGAACATGAATTCATCAGCTCTCCTCAGGCAGAAGAAATTCCTTGGCAAGGACCATCATGTGGACTGTGGACATGTGCAGTGCAAGCAGCTGGGAGGATGAGTGACTTAGGAGTTGGCTGGGAACACTGTAGGAGTGAAAGTACAATTATAGTTTAATAAAATTAATATTCATCATGCTATGTGATATTGAAACCCAGTTGTTATTATTAAAATAGGTATCTGTTTTCATTGTAAGTAAATACAGAATCTTATTTGTCTTTTGTAAAATGTCTATTCAGATTCTTTGGTCATTTGTTTAGTAAGCTTTTTGTTTTCTTTTTGATGTTTTGTTGCTGCTTTTAGTTCCTTACATTTTTTTTGATTGTAAAGTTTTTTGATGATTAGCTTGCTAATATTTTTACATTTTGTCAACTTTCACTTCATCCTTTTACTTGTTACCTTTTCTGCACAGATGCTTCTTAGTTTGATAAAACTCTGTTTGCCTGTTTTCACTGTTGTTCCTTGTACAGTTTGGCCTTATCTAAATCTTTGTTATAATAATCTTTCAAATGCTTCTCCTATGTAGATATTTGATTTGCTTTAAGATTTTTAGCTTCCTGAAAATTAAAGTTATTGTCAGTATTTTGTATAAGGATACACACCATTTATTTCGGAATTTTTTTCCTCCAGTACATATTTTTAATATCTGCTGCAGATCAGGTGGCTGTAGATGGCATATTTTTTTTTCAAATCTTGATTCTATTGCATTTTACTTTGCATCTTTTTATGCCACACTCATATGCTTTGAACAATAACATATAACTCCATAAAATTTGGTTTTGTGGTTGTGCCTAAAGTTTTGTTTCACTTCTCCAAGATTGCTTCAGCTATTTAATAGACTTAGTGATGCCATATGAACTTTAAATATTTTCCCTATTCTGTAAAGAATACAATTTTATTTCAGAGGCATTGTGTAGAATCTGTAAATTGTGTTAAAAAATGTGGATTTAGGGCGCGGCACGGTGGCGCAGTGGTTAAGGTCCTCGCCTTGCACGCCCAGGATTCCATATGGGCTCCGGTTCTAATCCCTGCAGCCCCACTTCCCTTCCAGCTCCCTGCCTGTGGCCCGGGAAAGCAGTCAAGGACGGCCCAAACCTTTGGGACCCTGCACCCGCGTGGGAGATCTGGAAGAGGCTCCTGGTGGGAAGATCTGGAAGAGGCTCCTGGCTTGGGATTGGCATAGCATCGGCCCTTGCGCTCACTTGGGGAGTGAATCATTGGACGGAAGATCTTCCTCTCTGTCTTTCCTCTCTGTATATCCACCTTTCCAATAAAACTAATAAAAATTAATCTTTAAAAAATGTGGATTTACCAACCATATTAATTCTACAAATTGATGAGCCCAAGAATTATTTCTATGTTTTATGTTATGTTTATGTATTTCATAATTTTAAATGTATAGGTATTTCACATCTGTTTGTTTTTTTCAAAAACTAAGACCCAGTATGTTGTTTTTATAAAGCCGTTATAAATGTGATTTGGCTTACGATTTCTCTTTCAGGAAATTCATTGTTGGTGTGAGGAAATGCTGCTTATCTTTTCTGGGTTGCTTTTGTCTCCTGAGACTGCACTGCTTCCATTATTAGATAGAATAGCCTCTTAGGAGTCTTTGTGTTTCTTTCTATGAGGAATTATTCTATCTAAAATCTAGTATAACTTTATTTTCTTCTTTCATATTTTGAAGTCTTTCATTTCTGGATAACTATACATTCAGAGCAATGTCCAACCAGGGTTATACACTGAGAATTCTCAGCAGCCTACAGCCACCTGGACAAGAGGGCATGCATCGCCTCTGCCCACCAAGGTAGCAGTCCTGAAGTCATGAGTTTCACCCACTCCCTTCTGTCCTCCTCCCCGACCCAACCCTTCCATCTCTTTCTCTCTAACCTCCTTGATCTCCTTACCTCATCCCTTTCTTCTTCCCTCTCCTCTGCTCTCCTTTCCTCTCCTCTCTTCATCCTCTATTTATCCCTTCCCTGAATTCCTTCCCCCCCGCCCTCTTTCTTCTCCTGTCCCCTCTCTCTCCTCCCATCTCCTCTCTTTCCTTGCTCCCCATCCTCTGCTTTTTTCTCCTCTCTTCCCCTTTTCTTTCTCTCTTTCCTCTTTACTTGCTCCTCCAATGTCCTCTCCCCTCCCCTTTCCTCTCATCCACTCTGCTCATCTCTCCTCTCCCACTCTCCTCTTTTGCTCTGTCCTGTCCTCTCTGCTGCTGTAGTCCTGCTTTCCTATCCTCAACCTCTCCCCTCTTCTCCCCTCTCCCTCTGTCCTCTCTCTTATCTCCTCACCTCTCCTCTGCTCCCCTTCTCCACATCCCTGCCCTCCTCACTTTTCTCACTTCTCTTCTGCTTCACTTGCTTCCCCTCCCCTCTCTTGTCTCTTCCCCTCACCTCTTTGTTTCTTCCCTACCTCCCCTTGCTTCTCTCTCATCTCCTCTCCCCTTCCTCCTCTATATAGTCTCTCCCTTAATTTCTTCTTGTCTTTCATTTTTAAAATAAGAAATATATATATACTTCTAATAGATGACCAATATAAATATTATATATATTTGTTAATATGATACTTTATGCAAATTCATATAAGAATAGATTATTTGCATGTGTAAAAAGGAAAGTATAAATGAATGACAAAATGGTCTGTAATAGTAGTAATGTGATGTTCTGTACAAGAAATATGGGAGTGAAGGGGCAACCTGTCTGTTTTCTTACTGTTCTGAAAGAAGAGTTGCAAAAAGAGGATGGCTTCAGTTTGTCAGTGTGTATACCACTTAATTAGAAATGAAATGTGTGAATGTCCCTAAATTAACACAGAATTGCAAGTGATAATCTCATTTATTTAAAGTTTATTTGCTTCAGTTGTTTTCTCTGAAAAACCACCTTGGTATAATCTGAATATTAATTTAATTTTCTTAAAATACACCATTCAGAACTAATTTCCTTATCTGGAGTCTCTACAGAACTTTCAGTTTTGTTTACCTCTTTAGCAATGCTAATGGTAAGTGTTAATTGATTTTCCTTATGGAAATTTACCTTAATGATATCTGAATATTCATTTAACAGTTTTAAAATAGGCCATTCATAACTAAATTCCATCTGTCTAGGTCCTCTTCAGACTGCAGTTTTCTTTATATCATTTGCAAAATGAAAGCTTAATTGTTTTTATGACATTTCAAAGTTTTGAAACTCATTTGGTTATATGCATTTATTGATTTAAGAGTAAACAAATTATTTGTAACATAACATGCTCTATCTTAATATAATGAATATTATCTCTAGATGTACTTTCAAAATTTCTTAGTTTAATTACTTTTTAAAAATGCAGAGTGAGAAGGAATGGCACAGAGAGAAGCTAGGATCTCTGTCTCCATTCAGGTGCTGCACATGGGTGACAGAGAGTTAAGGAAAGATGTGCTGGCTTCCGGCGTACTATCAAGAATGAATTGGAAGTGGAGTTTGTCAGGACATGAGACAAGCACTTAAAAATGAGATGAGAATTTTCAAAATGTAACTCAACTCCTGTGCTGTAATATCCGTCCTGAAACTCAGAAATCTATAGCACAGCATTAGGGGAAACAATGGCAAATATTTATCCAAAACATAACCAAAGATAATGTCACAGATTCTCAGAAAGAGAATGTTCACTATGTGGTGCTTTGGTTACTAACAGTCATACATTACTCTCCGTGTCCTACTCTGCTTTTAAGGAAGGGTAAATAGTAGAATCTACTCTCGTTTTTACATATGGGTATATACATGTATACGTGAAGGTGTGACTTTTAAGCTCGTCCAAACCCATCTTAAGGTCTACCAAAGCAGGAGTATTGCAACGGGCACAAACACAGAAGCAAACATGTAGATACGCACACAAGCATCAATGCTGTTACATGCATACAGCTTGCTATTCTTTTTGAAGTTTTTGTTTCTTTTACAAGCATTTAAATTTTATTTTTAAATTGGACATTGATGTATAACATACCTGAAATCCTGCTTCATCTTTTTGTGGAAGTACATGATGATTCATTAAGCATACTTTATAATTTGAAACTGCAATTCACATCTCTCTGTCACCCTTTCCAATCTTTAGCACAGAAACTTGCCAATACTTGACACCATTAACCATAAGCTTGCGCACACCTCTTCCAGGCCTTCACCTGCATGAAAAAAAAGTAATTTTCTAGGAACTGGAAATAGGAATGGGCCTGGTTAATGTCCCTTATTATCAAGTGGGTTAACAGATTATTGATTACTCATAGAAAATGACATAGTGCCACACACTTTCACAAAATTTAGAGCATAGCAAACCAGTTCTGATTGCACTTTCAAATATTACACACATTTTACATCTAATTAGCCCAAACTGAGGACCACATACAAAAACGAATTCCGGAAAAGTTCAAAACAGTTTCGTTAATTGACATGATACAATGATTACACAATAAGGGTACTGAGTGTGATTTACACAGAATAGCAGGACAAATATTAGGGTAAGTATAGACAAAAACTATACAGAACTCATTGCAGGTAATAGTAGAGGAATGGGTAACTAATTGAAAGAGTTGTAGATTCATGTTAAAAACTCTTCTCTTAAGTATATGTTTGGCCATACATGCCTTGGTATGTTAAAAAACATACAGGTTTGGGTCCAGAGTGATAGCTCAGTGTCTAATGTCCTTGCCTTGCATGTGCAGTGATCCCATATGGGTATCGGTTCTAATCCTGGCAGCCCTGCTTTCCATCAAGTTCCCTGCTTCTGACCTGGGAAAAGAGTAGAGGATGGCCCAAAGCTTTGGGAGAACTGGAGGAGGCCTCAGGCTCCTGGATTCAGATGGGCGTGGCTCCAGCCATTGATGCCACATGGGGAGTGAATTATTGGATGGAAGATCTTCCTCTCTGTCTCTCCTGTTCTCTGTATATCTGACTTTGCAATAAAAAATAAATCTTTAAAAAAAATACAGAATAGGGCCCGGCGTGGTGGCGCAGTGGTTAAGTCCTCGCCTTGCACGCCCAGGATCCCATATGGGCGCCGGTTCTAATCCTGGCAGCCCCGCTTCCCTTCCAGCTCCCTGCCTGTGGCCCGGGAAAGCAGTCGAGGACGGCCCAAAAGATTTGGGACCCTGCACCCGCGTGGGAGAACCGGAAGAGGCTCCTGGCTTCGGATTGGCATAGCATGGGACGTTGCGCTCACTTGGGGAGTGAATCATCGGACGGGAGATCTTCCTCTCTGTCTCTCCTCTCTGTATATCTGCCTTTCCAATGAAAAAATAATAAAAATAAATCTTTAAAAAAAATACAGAATAAAGAAAACGTGATTCCAAAAAGAAAAAAAAGTCTGCAATCCATATCCTGAAATAACTGATAATTATGGAAGTTAAAAATACCACAATTAGCAATCATTAATGACAATCATTGTCTTCAGACAAGATTTAACAGCTGTAGTCCAGTGCCTTTTTTTATTTCATTCATTTTATTTACTTTAAGAGTTTATTCCACGTTTTCTGTGATTTAAGCATTTGGAGTAAGAGTCCATTATAGACTCACCTTGTAAGGAACAGGAAAAACAAAGAACATCTTTCCTTAGTATAGGTACACATTCATCAACTTAGATGGCAATTCTATTGGAAATCAATAAACAGAAAACATAAAAATCTCAAAGCTTGTCAACAAAATGACTTTTGAGCTATGAAGTTTAGAAAAATGACCCAATTTATGACCGCTGGCTTAAGTGAGTGAACTCTAGTATGATCAATATAAAATATAACTTTCTTGTGATACTAGTCCAAACATTTACTCTACATGTTGTTCCATCATTGTCTGCAAATGATCTTCTAATTCTATTAAAAATAAGGGATATCAAGGGTTTTCAAACACAAATCTTGTGTTAACTTTTCTGAGAGAATTTATAGCTCTGAATTTGAGAAATAGATCTTGTTTGTTTAATCGTCTAATCATCTATAATTAAATAAGTTATTGAAGTAATAATATTGTGAGAAAAACAAATAGTAACAGGAAAATGTAAGTGTGGAATATTGTTTTTGCTAAGAATTCAAATGACCCTTAAATCAAGAGCCAAATGAAATATTATATTTTAAAAATGTATGCATTTGCTGATTATCTATTCAATAATGATTTTCAGAATCAATAAGTAAATCTAACAAGTTGGAAGATTTTTTTTATTTAAGGAAATTAAAGATGTGTGAATCATATTGATGGCTTTATACAAAAATACATCTGAAAATTCAGGCAGTGTAATGTATACTATTTCTTTTATTAACAGTGCTTTGCATAAGTTAACATCAACATTGATCTAGGGGCCAGGGGATCATCTGAATCTCCCACGCTGGTGTCAGGAACCAAAGTAGTTAGGACATTGTATGCTGCATCTAAGGATGTGTTAGCCAACATCTGGATAGCAATCAAAGGAGCCAGAACTCCAAATGGTGCTTCCACATAGCAGACGATCACCTCTGGCAAGGCTTATCCCATGATTCCACAATGCTTGCTAGTTAAGATCTTTGCACTTTTCTTGTTGCTATTATAAATAATATACTTTAAACTGGAAATCAGTCTCAAAATTTTAACCCAAGATATTGCTGAAAGTACACTAAAGGGCAAATTGTAATACTGTCTGTGTTTAAATATTCATAGATATACATGCTATAAAAATATGGCTCCTATACTGGTTCAACAGGCTAGTCATCTGCAAGTGCTAACATGCCATGGGGACAGGTTGTGTCCTGGCTGCTTCATTTCTGACCCAGTTCCCTGCTATGGCTTGGGAAACCAGCAGAAAATGGTCAAAGTCCTTGAAACACTGCAAGCATGTGGGAAACCTAGAAGCAGCTCATTTTATGTTTTTGCTTCAGATCAACTCCACTCTGGTCATGTCTATCATTTGGAGAGTAAACCAGTATTTGGAAAAGCTCTCTCTTTCTCTCGTTCTTTCCCTGCTCCCCTATCTACCTATTTTTCCCCAATAAAAGTAAACAAATCTTTAAAAACACAAAAGTCATCGATTTGAAAGCTGAAACAGTTATTTTTTTAAGATTTATTTATTTATTATTATTATTACAAAGTCAGATATACAGACAGGAGGAGAGACAGAGGGGAAGATCTTCCGTCCGATGATTCACTCCCCAAGTGAGCCGCAAGGGCGGGGACTGCGCCAATCTGAAGCCGGGATCCAGGCGCCTCTTATGGGTGTCCCACACTGGTGCAGGGTCCCAAAGCTTTGGGCCATCCTCGACTGCTTTCCCGGGCCACAGGCAGGGAGCTGGATGGAAAGTGGAGCTGCTGGGATCAGAACCGGCGCCCATATGGGATCCTGACGTATTCAAGGCGAGGACTTTAGCCACTAGGCCATGCTGCTAGGCTCTGAAACAGTTATTTATTTTTATTAGAAAAGCGCATTTACAGAGAGGAGACAGAAAGTTCTTCCATTCACTTGTTACTCCACGAGTAACCTCAACAGCTGGAGCAGAGTCATTCCAATCTAGGAGCCAGAAACTTCTTCTAGGTCCCCCACATGTATGTAGGACCTCAGGCATTCAGAGCATTTTGTACAGCTTCTCCAGGTCACAAGTAAGGAGCTGAATGGGAAGCAGAGTGGTTGGGACAGGAACAAGCACTCATCTGGAACCCTAGCACTTGCAAGTTGACTGTTATCCAATCGAGCCATTGTGTTGGGCCTGTGTTTTATAACTTCATAGCAAAATGAACTAATGTCTAGATTTATTTTTTCCAGAATGTTTAAATGCCTTCATATGTCATTCAGATTGCATATGAATTGTAAGAAAAAAAATGAAATATTGAAATCAGTATAGGTACCCACTTGAACCATATGCTTTATAATATTCCAATTATTTTTTGTGAATATTGACAAACATACTGCACATTTCCTATTAACACATATTTTAAGGTCACATAATCACAATTATGTTTACAAATTTTGTTTCCCCAGATATTGTAAGTGCCAATGTGCCTTCACTGGAATATGATAAATAACTAAAATACCACAAACATTAAATCAAAGTGTTTGCTTCAAATCATAACATCTTACATGAATTTTATCTGTTCTTTAGGGAACTACACGTACACTAAGCTTATGATGAATCCTCAGCTGTATTAAACATGTCATAAATATTGAAGGAATGCTATTCTAGAATAAACAAATCCATCCCTATTTTTTGGTCACTTTATTTAGTTTTTTCCAGGTGACAAAAACGCTTTCTTTTACAGATTCTCCTTTATGCATAGGCACGGCAGCCTTCATTGTGTGTTACATTTTGACATTGGGGGGGTGGGGTGTAGCCTTGTACAGAACAGTGAAAATCTCAGGAAGTAATGCAGCCTACATTTTTACTGAGGGATAAGTATGTATAATCTAAAAGGCCTCTCTCCCTGTGGCCGTGCCAACTCTCGGTTCAGGACATTAAATATAGACACATTTTCAAAATCATTTCTTTGCTTTTTCAAGATCTTAATTCCTCTCATCATGCATCTCTGGCCATTTTTCCTGAGTGACATAAACGATGTTTTCTAGTCACACTGAACTGTGGTCCCATCATCGTTGTGATGGCAGAATGATGTCACGGTTACGGAGGCACTCAGGGAAATTTATGGACAAAATACCTTTCGGCTTCATTAAGATCAACTTCAAAAGTCACACACTCTCCTCCTTTTTTTTTTTTTTTCCTTTTTTCCGCTGTTACCTTCTGTGATGCTGTCCTCTTTTTGTGTTTTGTTTGACCCCTCCCACCTCTCTTCTGTATTTCCTTCTCTGCTTTCCCCTTTTATTCTTAGACTCTCAGTAATCCCCTCTGCTTGTTTAGGTGATTTTTTAAAGGGCATGTTTTACAAATTCACTTGGAAAATTCTTGTCTAATCATTGTCTACATTTAGCAGCATCAGACATATATTTATAGCACACTGCTGTTAATGAACAGACTCCGCCACAAAGCTCTTGGAGCGGGCAATCGGGGTCTAGCTTGGGGTCATCTCTGGGGTCTCCTCTGCAGTAGCCCCACTGGATTTAGAGGTATGAGAGTCTACTTCACAAATTCAGGCTGATGGCCAGTCCCTAGTATCCTCTTCCCAGAGCTGCCCACAGCTCAAGCAACACATGTAACTCCTCTGATGGCCAGGGCTACCAGTCACCCTGTCTTAAAAAAAAAAAAGAAAACATCTTTGAATCATATCACTTTCTAAGAAGAATTTTACTGCTTCACTTGATTTCAAATAGCCCTGCTGCTCCGTGTTTAACACAAAGCTTATCAAGACAGTCTGATAAGCATGCCGCTCTTAAAGCCTGCAATAAACATTTACTTCTGGATGAATGAATCAGCCAGTAATAAAAAATAAATTTGTATTTTGATAAAAGTAGACATCATTTAAAAAATGACCAGACCATATGATCTACCAGTCACTCAGAGATGAGACAAAAAGTGATTTTCTTTTATAATGAGAAGACCATGGGTGAGGTAATTAATACTGAACAGGGGGTGTTTCTGTAGCTGATGACAAATGTCCTTTCCTCATGACAGCCCACTTCTGCAGAAGGGCTTTTAAAATAAGCTGTTGGATAGGCTGGTGTTAACATAGGGTAAGTGTGATTCACAAATCCAAGAAAAGAAAGTTAAGTAATGTTTGAATAAGTTAGCAGATCTTTAGCGCATATTACTGGGTTAGTACAAACTGAAAATCACTTATCAGACACTGACTGGGAATTTGGGAAGCCTTAATGTGAACTTGTCATCAATATACTATGGAAGCATCCCAAATTCATCTAAATGACATCGGAGTGGTGGATTTTTACAATAAGACAGTTTCTGGAAAACAAGAATCATTAATCATTGCTGTATTCCAGCAGCATAGGGGCCATGCAGGGTGTGCTGTTTCCAAAATAAACATTGAATTCGTATTTATCATAATATCAAATTTCCATTTATTGCAAGATGGCCACTATGTGGATATAATTCATGATGTAACACATTCAATAGAAACTGTATTGCAAGTTTAGCTTTTCCTTGGCTAGCATCTCTACAATACTACATTCTTTCAATGCTAGACAGTGACAAGTAACCATATCTCTATGGAGGCCAGGCAATCAACATCCATTATGCTGTGTTAAACTCAGCTGTGAAACTACACTGTTAGTTGTATAATAGATTAGGGGCACTAAGTTCATTCAAATAAATATATTTTCAGCTATGAATATATTTTCAGGATATTTCATTATAATGAAATTTTAATAACATTTATGCTTGTATTGCAAACTTACTGTGCTTATTCCAAGTGTGTGATTACTCATTGTGAAACTGCCACTGTTACTTACATCCATCTTGCCGCAGAAGCACAATTTCATCAGAATGTCTTGGCATGTCCAGTTGTTGATCAATCTGTATGTGATAGAACACCTGACATTCTTAAGCTGTGATCATGATATGGCAGCATCAAGCCATTGAACATTTCAATAGCTAAAAAAATATTATCCCACATATTTTACAATTTTCAGTAGTAGAACAGCTCTAATGCTCACAGTGTCTTCCTGGGAAAAAGATGTGATTGGGCTAAACATCCTAAGTATTAATGTTATATTTTATCTACGTATTGCTACATATTTCCAATGCAACTATTTCATTTGCAAATATTAGATTAATACATCTTTTATTCCTTATGAACCATTCCTCATACCTAATTTATTCAACCCAATCATGAGAAGTTAATTCTATTTGCTTTGGATGTTATTGCATATACTTGAGAAGAAAGAAAGCAAAGTTTCTCAACAATTTTTAAAAATAAATTCCTCCATCCAATAAACACAAATAATTGAGTTATAACCTTGCATGTTTGAATGTTCTTTAAATGTGCATGCGATATGCAGTCATATTACAGCAAAAATCTTCCTTCCGATTCTAGAATGAAGCTACTTCGCACAGCATATTCAGAGAAATCATAAAGAATATTTTGAGAAGTCTGATGGTTATTTACTAACTTTCTTGTGAATGCATTTACACACAATTAAGTTATTAAGTCAATGTACCTACTACTTAGATGAGTTTGTGTTGGAACTTTTATCACTTGTAACAAAGTTACTCTTCTTAATATTCTTCTTAATATTCTTAATACACTATGTGGGAACTTTCAAGCCCAAGTTAAAAATAAAAAAATATTTCTTTCTATTAAGAACATAGAAACGATTTTGTAAAACAAAGAAAATGTTGACAATAAAATTGTTTCTTGGGAAATATGAATGTATTCAATTAGTGAAAAGAATTGAACGAAAAAACTCATTTTTTGAAACTAAGACAAGTGGTATATGAGGTGTGTAAGCATGTTAGCTGGAGAAATTATTATGAAAATGCTACATTTAAATTTTATTCTTCATTTTGAATTATTCTACAGTAATTATATCTCTGATATGTATGGATTTGTGAGAGATATAGTACAAAGGTGACTGTTTATGTTTTCATTTTCCAAAATAACGTATGTGCTAAGAAATGTGACTAAAGAATATAACAAATAGTGAGCCATATTTGATGAGGGGAAAGAGTGAAGACCTAGTGATGTTACGTATTCTGCTAGGTGAGCATTTAGCCACTCTGCTGTAATTCGGCATCAGGACAAAAGGGCAGAGAACACAGAAGAATGCAGATAAAGTAGGAAGAAACCAAGTGGAGCTTCTCTCCATCCCTGGAAAAGAAGGAGACATTAAATTGTTTGTAATTCGCTATCTTGGAATATTTATCTCATTCCTCTTACGTTATGAAATTATTCTCATTAAGAAACCAAGATGGCACTTCTAATACTTATGTGTATTTTCTTCTACTTTAGAGTTATCCAGATCCAGCAATGAAATAATAAAGTGCTTTAACCGAATCAAGTTATAACAAAACTAAATTGTCATGGTAAACAATACGTATCATTCATTTTATTTTTGCATCAAATCAGCATGTTCTCTGTGTCTTGAATCTCACATACGCATAACTATGTTTTGTTCCAGGTTAGATTTAAAGAACAATTTTATGTTACTTTTTTATATACTTAGGAAGAATTGTTAAGCTAATTCAATAATAGACTTCTTTTTTACAACCTGAACCTGGTTGAACATCACTGGGTATATAGACTCAAAAATGGGCCCAGCGCAATAGCATAGCAGTTAAGGTCCTCGCCTTGATAGGATACCATGTGGGCCCCAGTTCTAATCTCGGCTGCCCCACTTCCCATGCAACTCCCTGCTTGTGGCCTGGGAAAGCAGTCGAGGATGGCCCAACACCTTGGAACCCTGTTAGAAATAGCAATTTATTTCCTAGTTGAAAAATATAAACCCAATCAGATATTTGACATGAGTATATAGCAAATTCCTTCCCCAAATGTGGATTAAAGCCTGGGTTGGTACTCAGAGGCCTGAAATCCAACACAAATTTTAATATTCTGCTTGTTATAAACCTTTTTTCTCTAATAAGTATTGATTTTGAAATATTTTTAAAGATTACTCTTTGTTGCTGAGAATCTGTTTCCCAAAATTTGATGCACGTATAGTGTATTGTTCTGAGTGAACTTGTTAGTTACAATTTGCTTAGGTAATTTGATTTATTAATGAACATAGCAGTAATGTTTGGTATTGATGCACTTGATAACTAAAGATCTGAAAATACAGTGGGATATTGTATATGTTAACAAACAGTGACGTTTAATAAAATCACAGAAACTTTTTTTTTAAGTTAATTTTGGTCAGTCTCAGACAATGTAAGGTAAGTTTTTTGGTTTACAACTCAATTTTTTATCATAAGTAAATCACTTTCACCTTCAGTGTAAAATTGTTGTTAATGTACTTTTTAAATTTTTAAATTTTTGTTAATATGTTACTACTTTGCTGGCTGACAACGCATATACCCTACACACACACACCACAAATATCTTATTGCAATAAGAAGAATTAATATGAGATTTACACACTGGACAGATTTTTAGTGACCATAACAAAAGACATGATGGTAGATATTTAGTAGTCACTCATCTTTGAGTAAGTCAATTCTATATTACTTCACTAGGAAGCCCTCTAATCACCTGTTTGCATAAATCCAAGCAGCCAAATTTCATTTCTGTGTTTCTATTAGTAACTATTTTAGATACCACATGCAAGTGGAATCATGCAGTATTCTTTTTTATTTTTTTTTTTTATTGCTGCGCTAATTTCAAAAAGCACAATGTTCTCCAGGCTAACTTCGTGATGACAGTTCCTTAACACTAAATGTTCTGATAGGCTAAGGATTTTACCCTCAGTTCCAGTTTTTTAACAATCTGAAACGAATGAGGTTAGGAAATTAATTGAATAAGGATCATATGGTTAAATGAAAGTAGGAAAGGATTTATGGTATAAACATAAAAGATGAATTTCATGAATGCTTTCTTTTAAATAAAATGCCTATTTGATATTTTTAAAATTTAAAGCCTTTAATGACATACAATAAGTCACAATGCAACTTTTAATGTAGTCACAATGCTTTTGAATAAGCATGTATGATATTAAAAATAATGTAGCACCGTGCATGCATATTTTGTTAAAATGACAGCATTAAGGAAAGTGTCATGGAACTAACAAATGTAACTTACAGGAATTTAAAAAAATCCACTTTTATAAGTCTCATGATAACATTTCTCATTTCATTGTAATGAGAGCGTAGTAATTTAACTTATTTTAATGAAATGTTAGAGAATAAATTAAGTGACATCACATTTATAATGAGTGAGTTTAGGAGGGAACGTGCAGAACACCGTGATGAATTATAAAATGCTGAGAAGGTCATTATTGAAATCACTGGATATTAGGTCTAGATTTCTGTAAAAACCAGATATTACAAATAAAAAAAAGCAGCTGCTGAATATTTTCTCATTTATTTAGTGTAACATACAATTGATATTTAACTTCAGTAACAGTTATGGCTTATGTATTGTGGGGCCTGACTTGGCTCCCAGAACTAGGTTCAGCCTCATTTTCTCTTACCCATTTGTCTCATTAAACACTTGCAAGTGTATTGTACAACTTGGCAAATGTATGGCATTGAAATGGTTGTGTGAAAGTCTTTTTAATTGTGAATGAATAAAACAAAGAACTAAAAAAATTAAAAAGGATGCAAATAATTTTTCTTATTAATTCTGTTCTAGTCATGGGCTATAGTGTTTATTAAAGTATTTTTTGTAGTCTATTCCTGGGAGCAAAAGTTTTGTGCAAACATCATTTGAAGTACTATCAAGATGGGACTACGTCAAACTAAGAAATAAACAGTATGGGAGAAAGTCTTTTAACACTACACATAAGATAGGAGACTGATATGTAGGATTTATAAATAACATCAGAAACTAAACAACAGTAAAACATGCAACGCTATTCAGAACTGGGTGACGAGATTGACACAGTATTTTTCAAAAGAATAATTGAAATGGCTAACAGGCATATGAAAAAAAATCCTCAAACTAGTTACTTACTAGAGAAATATAAATAAATACCATATGAAGATTCCAACTAACTCCAATGGGACTGGCCTACATTCAGGGATATACTGACAGCACTTGTTGGTATGGATGAGGGGAGCGAGTACTCCACTCCACTGATACTGAGCATGTAGAGTCATGCAGCCAATGTGAAAATCTGTATGGATAGTGATCAGAGAAGTGAGGATTGTTCTACCATCTGACTCAGCCCTCACAGTCCTTGGAATATATACAAAAGGAGTGAAATCTGCCTATGAGAAAATACGCTGCAATCCTATATTTTTGCAGCCCAATCCATAATAGTGAAGACATGAAAACAAAGCAGCACAGATGCTGGTCAAAAGACAAATGCACAAAGAAACTGTAGTACATATACTATATGGAATACTACTTAGCCATTAAAAAGAATGAAATGTCAATATTTGGAACAAATTGACCTGACTGGAAATTTTTATTTCTAGTGAAATAATCAAACCTAAAAGGGCAAATATATTCTCTCTGATAAAAAGCAATATTCTTGCAAAATCCAAAAACAAATAAATGTATAAGTAAACATGTATATGCAAACATTCTCATAGATGAGCTGTCTAATGGAGACTAACAAGTCAGGAATTAAAATGCATTGAGGTACACATCTCTACACCTGAATAAAAGGAAGGCTTCCAACAAAGCTGTTAAATATATGTTCACAGTAGGATACAAGATTTTTAACCATTGCCAATATCTAAAATTCCATGATACTCTTGAAGAGTAGAATGCTTGGCTTATGACAGTTGCTGAGTTACTGCGTTGTAATATCAAGCAGGGGAAATAGAGTAATGGAAAGTGGGTGGCTTCTCTATGCCTACAAAGCCATATCATGTAAAATATTAACAAAAATGGTATTATGGATACCTTGTCTATTTATTTTAATATATTGTATAAATTTCAATAATATTTTCTTAGTAAATATTGGAACATAATACAGAATGTATAGCTTAATACATTGAGAACATGAAAATATGATCGAATTTTATAGATTCAGTAACAAAATCATGAAAACAATTTGAAATATGACATCAAATATTGCAAGCGATGGTTGGCAAAACTGTTGATGATGTTATTTTTCCCAAATTATTCACTATTATTGAGAAATTAGCACGCAGCCCTGAAGTTACTTTGCACAATAAATTGGTGCAGAGGTACTTTATGATTATCTGGAAACATTTTAGATTTTGTTGTGTTCAGTTTTATCTACATGGATTTATTAACTGGATTCATTAAACTACATATATTGTGAAAATGTGGGAATAATGAGAGAAACATGGTACAGAGACAGTGTTGATCTTCTGATGAACGCTCCAAATACACATAAGACCTAAATTTGGTTCACCCAGAATCAAGAGCACAAAATTCAGGCTTGATTTCTTCCCTTTTCCTTTCTGCCAAGGGGTAGCAAGGACATGAGCATTTGAGCCAGGCCCTCTCCCAAAGTAAATATTAGCAAGGTGCTAAATTGGGAAGAGGAGCCATTCATTGCTGGAACCTAAGCACTTTACTATGTCCATCATGTGATGCGGGCATCTCAATTGGTGTCTCAATTATTGAGCCAGATGGCCAATCGTTAAAGGAAAAAAGCAGAGACAGAGCAAGACATCTTCCATTCACTGAATCTCCTCAAATTGCTGCAACAGCCAGGGCTAAGCTATTCTGAAGCTGGAAACCAGAAGCTGCCAAGAAGAATCTTGGCCTCCCATCAAAGTACAGTGTCCCAAATCTTCAGGCCATCCTCTGCTGCTTTCCCAGGCCATATACATAGAGCACCAACCATGAGACAGGAGATACTGTCTCTTTCAGGTGGAGAATTAGCTTGCTGTACCACATACTGCCCCTGGAATCACATATTTTAACTTCTTGAATATATATTGCAAAATTTATCATCTTGAAGAAAGTTCTATCCATTGATTCACTCCTCAAGTGACAATAGTCAGATCTGGCTAGTGCAGGGTATCCACTATACATTCAGCACCCCCTTGGCCCCCAACAACGGACCATCTTCCGTTATTTTCTCAGGCCATTAACAGGGAACTGGATAAGTAATGGAGCAGCCAGGATGCCAACCAATAACCATATGCGTTGCCAGCACCAGCACCACAAGTGGTAGTTTCACCTCCCTGCTATGCCATGGTGTCATACCCTAAGGTTATAATTTCAATAATTTAAAATGTACAATGCAAAGAATCCTGGTAGAGTGATCTCAATGTTATGTAGTCAGCAGCACTACATATGTCTAAAATGTGTCTCCACTCCAAATGAAATTCTGTACTTACTGGACAGTGAATCCCCATGCTGCCTTCCATCAGCCTCTGGTGCTGCTGTGCGTTCTTGCTTTCTCAATGCAGCCATACAGTTTTACAATTATATCCTTTGGAAACAAAAAAAAATAAACTTATCACTTATAACTTATACTCAGACACTCCATTATACAATAATTACTTTGAAAGACATATTATTCCAAGTATAACAGCTAAATTTAAATGGATTTTAGATGGAAACTTCTTTTTTTTTCCCTTGGATTTGGGTTGCTAAGAATTCTAAGATGACAGAAATCAATAACTTAGAAATATATAGAATAAGTAGACTCACAAATAAGTAGCAATAATTTTTCATCAAGAAATGGTTATGTAAATGAATGAGCAAGCCACAAATATAAAGGAAAATAGCAGTAAAGTAGTAAGTTTTAGAAGAGATATGCTTAATGTTGAGTTCAAGCTCAGCTGACCAATATAATGAGTAAATTATACACTGTGGATTTTGATTTGAAATAAGTATGATTTTCTAGGTCAAATGAATGGAATAATTACTTCTCATTTCCCCAAATTTAATTGGAAAGGTGAAGACTTGGTGCTACTAATTACATTGACTGCACTAAAGTTGTTTAGTTTATATTAATACATTTTACCCTAAGATTTGACCTTTTGTCATTTCTGCTGTTGCTGTCAAGTGTATATTGCACAAGATTCACACAACTTTCAAATATGCTCAAAATTTTATTTAATATCATATTTATTAAAACAATATGATTAAATATATTTTTACATCTTGAGTTTAAAGTGATAAAGTACAACACTTTATATATTCACCTGGTATTATAGCGTATTTATGGATATTCATGGCCAATTTTTACTAATATGTCTCCAAAGTACTTTAATAAAAATTCATTATTATTGATTCCCCACATTTGAATTCCCTCATTTTGTTTCATTTTCCTTTGAATAAAACTTACATTTGCTTATTTCAAAGTTCCAGAAAATTTTTAGCCATTGTAAATACGCATTTTTTCTCTCACCATAAATCCCTTACTAAACAGTCACATACTATTGCTTTTACCTCACCTCTCCCAAATCTTTCTTCCACGTCTGCTCCCGTGGATGTCAGTTACTGTGCATATTACTCCTCATATACATTATTGTAATAATTCTAAAATACTTCCAGTTTATTCCTTCTCAAATCTAGTATCTAGAAAATAGCAGGTGGTTCCTCTAAAATCATTAAGCTTTTGACCTTAAGTGCTGTTGTAAGTGGCTCAAAACTTTGGAAAATTTATTTTAAGAATATATTATATATATAATATTATATGTAATATAAGTATATACATAAATATATATGTATGCATGCATATATATTTATTTTACTCTCTGGTGCTTAGCTGTATTTTGTCCTACTCTTCTCTAGGGATAAGTAACTGCTTAGCCCTTTCACAAAATTCACATTGGCAAGCTTCTGATTCTTTCTATTTGCAGTGTGTTTCTTTTGTGTCTGCACAACTACCATTTTGATACTACATAACAGGGCAAGAAAAGAAAATCTGCCTCAGTGAACTTCATTTTGACTTCCTCTAGGGTAGCATATTTATTGTGTGTTACCATAACAACAGTTCGGCACAATTTCTATTACTACTGAACTTTTACTCCTATTATCCATGACACTATTCAGAATATGGAAGGGGTGCCATATATGCACATAGCACAAAAGAGACGAATGTTTTAGAATGGTCATGGATTGTTATCATTATAACATGTAAGATATGGCACATTTTTGAAAGAAATTTACAATTACTACTATCATGCATCTGTCACTCAAATTTTCCAAATAGGAAAGCACTTTCCAATCTCCATGGACCATGAATACTAAGCCTTGTGAGTATGAAAAGGATACACAAGTTTGGAAATACATTCAAAATAAAAGTCTTTTTAAAATACTGTCAAAATGTGGGCCCGGCACGGTGGCGCAGTGGTTAAGGTCCTCCCCTTGCACGCCCGGGATCCCATATGGGCGCTGGTTCTATCCCAGCAGCCTCGCTTCCCTTCCAGCTCCCTGCCTGTGGCCCGGGATAGCAGTCAAGGATGGTCCAAAACTTTGGGACCCTGCACCCGCGTGGGAGACCTGGAAGAGGCTCCTGGCTTCAGGTCGGCATAGCATGGGCCGTTGTGCTCACTTGGGGAGTGAATCATCAGACAAGTCAGTGGCAAAGAGGTTGAGTATTTTCCTTTGTGCTTTAATTTCTTTTTCTTTTTTTTTTTTTTTTGATTTTTTTTTTTTTTTATTGTTGCTTACATTATATTATGTAGTACAGTTTTATAGGCGCTGGGGATCCCCCCCACCCCTCCCATACCCCTCCCCCCATGGTGGATTCCTCCACCTTGTTGCATAACCATAGTTCAAGTTCAGTTGAGATTCATTGCTTGCAAACACCTGCCTAGCATAAAGTTCAGCGTCTTATTGTCCAGATAAGTTCAGTGGCCTCTTGGGGAGACCTTCTATGGTCTGAAGATAGGTCTAACAGAGTAAAGATCCAGTCAGTTAAAAGCCCCAACAAGGCCTCAGTATCATTATACAACATTATGGAATTAATTGACATAGTATTGGGTAAACAATATGTTAAAAATAATGCAAGTTCCCTTCTTCGAAACATCTGGGTTGAGACAGTATCAATGACAGGTTCAAAAAATAACAAACCACCAAACAAAAAATTACAGGTTAAATCAAGGCAAACATGTGGTATCTAATCTTTTGGGATTCGCTCATTTCCCTTAGCATTATAGTTTCCAGTTGTGCCCATTTAGCCACAAAGAACTGCATTTTGTTTTTTTTAATAGCTGAGTAGTATTCCATGGAGTAGATGAACCAAAGCTTTCTTATCCAATCTTCTGCTGATGGGCATTTCGGTTGCTTCCATGTTTTCGCAATTACTGATTGTGCTGCAATGAACATAGGGATGCATGTTGGTTTGTCGTAAAACAGGTGTTTTGGATATATTCCTAGGAGTGCTATTGCTGGGTCATATGGTATGCTGATTTTGAGTTGTTTGAGTGTTCTCCAGACTGATTTCCATAAAGGCTGTACCAATTTGCAGCTCCACCAGCAGTGGAGTAGGGTTCCCTTTTCCCCCGCATCCTCGCCAGCAAGCGTCGTTGGTGTTCTTGTTTATGTGGGCCAATCTTACTGGTGTTAGGTGGTACCTCATCGATGTTTTAATTTGGATTTCCCTTATTGCTAGGGAGCTGGAACATTTTTTCATATGTTTGTTTGCCATTTGGACTTGTTCCTTTGTGAAATGTTTGCCCATTTCCCGTGCCCATTTCTTGAGTGGCTTGTTTGTTTTGGTTTTTTGGTTGTTTTGAAGTTCTTTGTATATCCTGGAAATTAGCCCCCTATCGCCTATATCGTGTGCAAAGATCTTCTCCCACTCTGTGGGTTGCTTTTTTACTTTGTTGATTGTTTCCCTTGCTGTACAGAAGCTTCTTAGTTTGATGAGGTCCCATTTGTTTATTCTGTTCTCAACTGCTATTGCTTTTGGTGTCCTTCTTAGAAAGTCGGTACCTACTCCTAGGTCTTGCAGGGTATTTCCTACATTTTCTTGCAAGAGTTTGAAGGTTTCTGGATGTAGGTTTAGGTCTTTTATCCATGTAGATTGGATCTTAGTGTATGGTGATAGATGTGGGTCTATCTTTTTGTTTCTACAGGCTATCAGCCAGTTGTCCCAACAACATTTACTAAAGAGTCCTTCCCACTTGCTTAAGCTGTCATTAGTCTTTTTGTCAAAGATTAATTGGCTGTATCTGTGTGGATTCCCTTTTGGTGCTTCTATTCTATTCCATTGATCTTCCTTTCTGTCTTTGTGCCAGTACCAAAAGTTATAAGTCATGAAGAAACAAATAAAATTTTGATGATAAACTTCTCCATTTATTAGAATAAAATATATGTTATGTCTACCTAACTTTATATAACCATAAAACCAATTGCAGAAAAAAACTATTTTAACAAATTTGTGATATTAATTCATGCAGTATCTTCTATTTAATAAATATGTCACATTTCTGAGACTATCATGAGTCATATGATTAACACAGCCTTAAATATAAGCATGTTTTATTTATAACATACAATTAGCTGCTAAGACATGTTTATTATAGTTTCTAGTACATGCATGTTTCCTATATAAATAATTAGAAAGTAATGTGACTAAAATACGTTTATCACAAAATTCTGAATGTGTAAGGCACATTTCATTAAAAGTACTTAAGTCAGTATTTAATTTCAACATGCCAAAAATCTGGGTTTGAGAAGAAAATACAATTTATATATGAGGTAAAAATATATTTTTATCAGAATAGTATTGTACTTGAAACATAGATTAGGGAGATATTTTAATATTTTGGAAATAAATATGTCAATATAGTCTTGAAAGGAGTATGTTGTTTGTGACTATGATGGTTTATCCTAGGTTTCAACTGAGCTAGATTGAAAGATATTTATACGGCTCTAAAGCCATTATTTTTCTTTGCCTTGGATAAGGCTTTCTGGGGAACAGAATGAGGGAGATTTGCTCACAGAGATGGGATGAACATCATTTAATTGACACCTGGATAAAATGAAAAGCAGAGGTGCTAAGACATTTACTATCTTGATTTCAGAACTCTGGGTTCTTTGGTCTTCAGAATCTGCTAGTTTCATTGGCAGCTCTGTTGTCAGGCTTTTGGCTTTGAGTCATGGCTACACTCCTGATTTTCCTGCTGGTAGGCCTATAGACTTATCCTGAATCATGCTTGTAGATACTAGAACTTCTCATTGTCCTAATAAACTCCCTACTGTCTTCTCCTGTGCTTACATACATAACCTAGCCAGGATTGCGAGCTTTCTTGCCCAGCAGAATGCTGTTTTCTTGTCCTGGTTACAGTCTCATGGCAGGCCGGGGGGTGGGGAAGTGGGTATCTCAGCCAAGTTGGAGACTGTCATGGCATGGAGTCTCTCTATTAAGAGTCCAGCTCGCATGGGATCCTAGCCTGTTATTTCATCCCTCACAATCCCCAATTCTTAAAGTTGGCAATTAAACTCTTGATTATGGTGTGAGGGCTATACTTTCATAATAAATATCTAGATAAAAATTTAAACTGGGATAATGAGTATGCATATACCAAAGCTTAATGGGAACAATTCATTTCTGAGTAAGAGACAGGACAACAGCCAACAGAGGCTGGTTTGGCTTGTAGACAGAGCCAATGATCTTGAGCCAGTAAGGCTTTTACAAGGTTAAGAATCTGATACATTTTACTTAGGATGGAAAGAAAGTTTGGACTGATTGGAGAAAAGGATTTCTGTGCTGGGTGTATCTTTAAGTTCTGAATACTTTTTTTTTTTTTTTTAAGCTGGGGTAACCAAGTGGGTTTTAGTGCAAAAGGTCTTCTAGGCCTGTCCTATAGGCTTATCTTGCTGGGATGGCTGAGTAAACCACTCTCTAATGTGGAAAATGAATCCTGGATCATAGGTAGACCAACGTTTGCACAAACACAAATGAATGCTTCATGTCAATCCAGTACTCCACTGACTGGCTTTGGGGACAGTAATTGGAAATGACCTGGATTCCAAGAGTTTATATCTAGGCAATGATGGGTGGGTCCTCAGTGTAAAAATGAAGGTTTTGGCATCATTTCCACCCAGCCATATGTTAGTAACAATAACTTAATTATTAATAAGTAATTAGTTAACTAATATTTAACTAATAACTTAGTTATTAGTTATGGTTAGTAACACACCATCCATTGAACCACAAAGGTACTTCTTGACCTGAATACAGTTGACTCTTACAGGGTTTCCGGGTCAAAGGTTGAAATTTTGTTGTGTAAGATAATTAAATGGTAGCTTTCTAAATATATTCCCTTCAGCCCTTAAGGACAGAACAAGCTCTAGTAAACCAAAGAAAAGGAGCCTGGATCTGGCTGGATTCAGGTCTTGTATCTGTCCAGGAAATTTGTTCAAGGATCTGACCAATTCATCTAGAGTAAAGAATGAACTCATACTTGTGTGATTTCTGGCCCCGGAAAGAGAAATAATTAGAGGAAGCAAAATAAAACACAATTTCAAGTTTACGCCTGTCTGATCTTGAGTCTTTCATAGCTGTCCACATTGCTGATGAGTTCATATTTGCGTCCTTCAGTGGTGGTGCAAACATGAACTAGGCGTGATAAATCCAGGAAGGGATGCTTTCTGCCTTCACAGCAGTCATTGTAGTTAGGAAGGATAACCTGGAGTGTCAACTAGCTTCTGAGAGTTACTATAAAGAAACCCTATGCATTCCAACAGTGCAACACATTTTCAAGAGCTTAAAGATAGATTCTCAGAGCAGCATCTCAAAGCTCATCAAGGCTTAATTCTGGCACCCTTGGTGATGGGACGACTTAAATAAAACACATCTGAAGAGCTCCATGCTGACATATGCAGAAGTGACTTACCCAATCCTGACACTCTCTTAGCTGAGCTCCTTTGTTGGAGAATAAAGTGGAAGCACAAAGATTAAGATACAGATATCTCATTTATTATGAGGCCCTCCATCCGCCTGACATCAAGTTTTTTCCTAAAGTGTATGCCAAACTGAAGGTGTTATGTATTCTTTCTTGTTGGAGGTTGAGAATAAGTGCTACGAAAATGGATGAAAGCATCCCAAAGCATACTTGAGAAACACTTTAACACACCAAATGCCAAGTAACTTGGCTTTGCTTAATATAAATTTTGATCTAAAACATCATCTGGATTTGATGGTAGACATCAAAGGTCTGTACAATCAACTAAGAGCTTCCTACAGATAATTCAGATCCTGCTGAAAATATGTAGACTTTAAAAACAGACTTTCTCTTACAGTTGAGAAATGCAGGGTACTTAATTGATGAATATCTTCACCTGTTATTGAACATGGGAGCAATCATTAATTTCCCTAGTTAAAAATGGCTCCTGTTAAAACACTGGTGCTTGTATGACCTTGGAATTTTTTCAAAAGGCAATATTGGAAGTGCCACGTTCTGCTTCGGTGCCTTTGGTGGTGGCACTGTGGAATCAGTTGAGTCATTTAGATATTTATATTCATTTTGGATCCAGTTGTCATGCTTGAATTAGTAACATTTTTTAAAAAGATTTATTTTTATTATTTTTTTATTGGAAAGGCAGATATACAGAGAGGAGAGACAGAGAGGAAGATCTTCCGTCTGATGATTCACTCCCCAAGTGAGCGCAACGGGCCGATGCTATGTCAATCCGAAGCCAGGAGCCTCTTCTGGGTCTCCCACGCGGGTGCAGGGTCCCAAAGCTTTGGGCTGTCGGGCCACAGGCAGGGAGCTGGAAGGGAAGTGGGGCTGCCGGGATTAGAACCGGCGCCCATATGGGATCCCGGGCGTGCGAGGCGAGGACCTTTAACCACTTGCGCCACCGCGCCGGGACCGAATTAGTAACATTTTAAAGAAATAAATTTTGAGAAGGTGTGTTAGAAAGAAATAGATTTTTAAGAAATTTACAATGAAGCCTACGACTGACTTTTGGACTAGGAGGAGTTTTGACTAAAAGGTGCTAAAAGTTCGTAAATTGTAATTACCATAGGGAAGCTAGTGATCTTACTGCTGAGGATTTCAGTATTACTTTTGTGTGAATCAAATGTACCTAAAGGAGAAAGTGAGCAGTGGATGAACTTGCCAATTCCATTCCACGTCTAGATATTGCTGTTTACATTCCTTTGTTGAGCCTACATCTGTTCAGCAGGTTTATGTTGATCAATTTGTGTTTAATTGTCAACACTTGGTAAGAGGTCATCTTCTTTTCCTTGACTTTACTTCCATGTCTTGATTTATAAGCAAAGCCAGGAAAACCTACACAAGGAAGTATTTGGTGGTTTGTCTAGAAATAACACATAAAATCTTGCTGCCAATTTTGGTGAAGAAAATCAATTTTGTGTCATTTATTTCAGTCTAAATAAAATGTGAATCTTGTTTAAAAAAAATGGACTCAAATCCAGGGAGTAACCAACCATGCCCACGAACTTTCCTACTTTTGGTGTTTGGAATCGGGCTTTGCAACAGTGCTTGTGTTCAGGCATTTGAGAATGCTCTATTAGCTTGATTGAGTTTGGACTTCAGGTAAGCAATGTTAGGACATCATATGTGGGATTTTGCTTGAAGAAACAGTATCCTTGACTCTGTAACAGGTCCACAAATATTCCTGTTTCTTGAAAGCAAGAATATTAATCAGGTTTTGGTATTTGTTTGTTTGCATGCTTTCCAGTGCCCAGTCTTTACAAAGCACAAATTGGTCTTTGACTAATTCTGGTCTTAGTCTTCTTGCTGTGAGGTTTTCTCCCTCCTGATTTCCATTGTCCATCTGGGGTTGTGAAAACCTCTCCCTCATCCCTATACCTGCCTTCTTGAAAGCTGCAACCATAAACTAAGCCTGTTTATTCATACCTCTGTGAGTGTTGGCTACAGCCTGCACCTCCTTTTCAATGCTGTGGGTGTTGTGAAGCTTCTGAGATAGTCCAAGTGACTGAGAATTATTCATGCCCGCAAACCCATATAACTTTGGTTGATTTTTTCTGGATTTCTGGGACCAATTGAGACAAAGAAAAGGCCAGGTTTAAAGCATGATTGCTCTCAGTGCCTGAGAAGTTACACAGAGCACATATTTGGCAGGAATCCTAAAATCTCCCCAGGAAAACCTGCAGTGATTCCTTCGTCTCCTGCAAAATTCTGCTGCTCCTTGAGAGATTAATTTGTTTGCGAGCTAATAGGAGATGACGACCATAGGAAGTCAATGTTTGAAAATCCCTTTCAGTGTTAGGGTCCCATGGTGAGCTGCTAGTGGGGAAAGCAGCCTCCAGACAGTCACAGCTTTCCTTCGTCATCCAAGGAAGGGAGGCAAGGAGAGCCTTTTGTACCTGTGACAGATTGTATTCCCTCTCCTCTGAAGTACAGAGAGTTCCAAGAAGCTTTTGACAGTCATCCCACATTGGTTGGTGGGTATAAAGAAGAGTTGAGATTAAGAACCTAAGAGCCTGGAGTTTGTCAGAGAACGGTGGGTTCTGGCCTTTCCAATTATAGAGATCAGCACTTGAAAAAGGCACCACTGCTAGACACAGTTGGCCTGGCTGTCCTCAAATCTGAGCTGGATTACCCTTCCAAAAGCAGAGGATAAGCCGTGAAATAAGATATTGTCAATAATGACTGAGAAGGAAAGTCCCCAGCCATGTTGAAGGAATGGGGCAGGGACCACAGCGGGCAAGTGTCAGTCGCAGTGCTTACACCAGAGGAAGGAAGAGGCACAAGAGAGAAGGGATTGTTAGGAAAGAGTGCAGAAAAGAGGGCGTCTGCTGAAGGATCCAGAGCTGAAGGTAGGGTGATGTGGAGGTAGGATAGGTTCTTTTGTAACAAGGTCCAACACAGGGTATGGAGCATTTTCGCTAAGCAGAATGTGGTTTTCATAACCAGGGTAGAGTCCCACTGGTCATGGCGGTGTGAAGGG
Organism: Ochotona curzoniae; assembly: GCF_017591425.1. Lineage (NCBI taxonomy): Eukaryota > Metazoa > Chordata > Mammalia > Lagomorpha > Ochotonidae > Ochotona > Ochotona curzoniae. Next base: position 31,551,123 of record NW_024466502.1, on the reverse strand, counting down.
AGATATCTAAACTAAGATGGAGCCTGGCTCAACATGGAGTTCTTTAGTCAAGAGTTCAGCTCACACAGATTCCTCCATGTCAAACAGGTTATTTAATTAAAAAATGTTATATTTGAGATACATTTTGATACATGTGTATTTTGGGATATGCAAATCCTAAACTGGAATGCTAGCAGTTGCTTTCAGCGTTGGCTAGCCCTACCTCTGACTGGTTTCTTGTTAAGAACATCTGGAACACAAAAATTGCTTTGGACTCTGCAAAAGTTGTAGAGGAACCCAATGGACCTTCGGGCTCCTGGTTCCAGCCTGTGCCAGCTTTGGCTAGTGGGGATATTTGAGAAGTGATTGGGCAGGTGAAAGTTTCCCTGTATTTCTGCTTCTTTGAATATCTGTCTTTCTTATAAAATAAATGAGGGAATTAATGTTTAAAATTCTTATGTTTGAGAAATCTCTAAAATCAGATTCTAGTAATTTTCAGAGACAAAATCGGCGTGGTTTTATAACATTTACTTTTGCCTGTTTTGTAAGTTCTGAAGGATGTCATATTACATTATAAAACTTGCTTCACATGATAGTGAGCATTAATTCCTAATAGAACCACAGAATAAATTGCTAAATCCCCTTTGCTTATTCTCTAGGAATAATGTTTTGCAAAGGAATGGAATGCAAGTCAATTTTATGAAATTACAGGAATTTGTCTTGAGAAAGAAAACAATGGCATAGCAACTGAAAGCTACTTCCAAAATCAACCAAGTAATTTGGCATGTCCAGCTAGTAGTATTTCATTGGGATTGCACCCAGAGTAAAAGTAGAAGAAAATAATGAAGAACAGCTTGGAAAACTTGAGATGACCACATCTGGAAAGCCAGTAAGCAATTTGAAGTGTTTGGGTTTTATCCAACCATGCCTAGTAATCGTTAGGTTGCTTCATATGCAGAGATTACACAGAGAATTTTTCAGTTTCAGAAACAAATTTTCTCTATGAAATTAGAATTTTAAGTTAAAGATAGCTTTGATTTATTCCCTGGATTCTAGTTTCAGCTGCTTAAACCATTATGAGAGTGTCTTTAAAAAATCTTTTATAGTAATTCTTGTTATTTTTTTAAGATTTATTTTTATTATTATTTTTTTTATTGGAAAGGCAGATATACAGAAAGGAGAGACAGAGAGGAAGGAAGATCTTCCGTCCGATGATTCACTCCCCAAGTGAGCACAACGGCCGATACTATGCCGATCCCAAGCCAGGAACCTCTTCCAGGTCTCCCACGCGGGTGCAGGGTCCCAAAGCTTTGGGCCGTCCTCGACTGCTTTCCCGGGCCACAGGCAGGGAGCTGGAAGGGAAGCGGGGCTGCCGGGATGAGAACCGGCGCCCATATGGGATCCTGGGCGTGCAAGGCGAGGACCTTTAACCACTTGCGCCACCGCGCCGGGCCCAGTAATTCTTGGTTTTTAACACATGGTTCCTAAATTCTTTGGGATATCAGAAGTGTTAGAATCATCTTTGTCACGTGTGAGTGATATAAAATGGGTTCCTAGGGAACGGGAATAAGTGGCAGTGGAAAGCAATCACTTGGTAGGTGGAACGCTCAGGCTCTCTGCCCTCTGCCAAGGGAGGGAGGCAGCATTTATAATAACTTCAGTATTTAAATCCAGAGACTTTTGGGATGTAGAGGAAGAGAGCAAGAAGGATGACACACTCAGAAAGGAAATGGAAACTCAACAAAACTAAGGGCTTTGCTCTTGAGTTCTGTTAGATATTCTAACAAATTAATAAACTTGAGTAAGCAGTGTTTGGGATTTAGTTCATAGCCACTGAGCGGAAATACTGTTCATAAGCAGACATTGTGAGTCGCATTGGTGTGTGTGTTAGCAGGGGGTGAGGTGAGGGCTGTTGTTGTACATCTTTTCACTTGTGAGATCACTGCTATATTGAGTTCAATATTATCAAAATTGAATTGAATAACAGGACACTCATTTGATATGCACAGGAGCTTATGATTACTCTCTGGAGAACTCTAGCACAGCTAGTGTCAGAAATGTTGTAACAAGTGCTATACAAGAAGGAAAAATTGTTGGATTGTTCTTATCACCAAAGGGCTGTATATCCATGTTTTTTTTTATTATCACCATAACAAATATTTGAGGCATAAAAGCTATGCAAAGAAAAGTATGTGTGGCTCATGATTTGACGATGTTAAGATCTAGAGGCTGCACTACTGATAGTCTTCTTGACAGAGCATTTTCAAGAAAGCAAATGATATCATATAAATATGAAAGGGAAAAAACACATATCTATGCTTCCCCCTTTTTTGTTATAAAGTCATGGCGATTCCAACCATGTGATCTGCACTGTAATGAATCACCCAACAGCCGTTCCTGTAAACACCACTGTATGATAAACTTCCACTCTCCTACCGCACAATCATGCTCTCATCTTCCCACAGAACTCTGAGGGTAGTCCAGCTGAATCGAATCTGTTCAAGAATCATGATTTCAAAGGATTAATGGACAGAATGATAAATGTAGGCAACAGTTGGTCAATTCTGAGGTGAGGGAGATAAGAAAAAGTGCTAAAGAGTGCTGAAAAGTAGACACCAGTATTTTACTCTAAAACTCTCCAGAAGACATAAACTATTTATGTTGTTTAAACATAAAAAATACTATTTCAGTCCCTGGCATGTTTTCATAGCATGGAATACCCTGCCTGTAGCAGCAGCATCGCACATGTCTCCATTAGACTCCTGGCTGATATACTTTCAATACTGTGTTCTACTAATGGCTTGATAAAGCAGAAAAGGATGGACCAGAGATGGCCCAATACATAAATCTGTAAAAATAATACTATGAAAACCATGCAAGACTAGAGGTTGGCAAATGTTAAGTTTAATTAAATCTCAAACTCCCCCAGATATAGTAACTATTAAACAATTAACTCACCTTGTTGTATTTTGGAAAATGTCTATGGAAAAAAAAAATAAAAAACTCCTTTCTGAATATAAATTAGTGATTACTGAAAGCAGGGAAGTATGACAAAAGAAGAAAGAGAGCTTGCTAATGAATGTTAAAGCACAACAAGGTGAATCTAACAAATTCTTGTGTTTAGCAGCAAAGTGGGTGATTATGAAGCATGAGGACACATATTTCCTAGAAAAAAAAATGGAGAAGAGAGGATATGATGTCCCCTAAGCATAAGAAATCATTAAAAAAAAATAGGAGAGAATAGTTACTTGGTAAGTCACGCCTAAGTTGTGTGTGTGAGTGTGATGGTTGTGTGTACTTGTGAAAGTCTCACAATTTGTGTTGTGTTGAGATGGGATAATCCACAACCTGGGCTACCGGCGTCCCTGATGAACTCGTCTTGTTCATGTCCCTGCTGCCTCACCGCAGATCCAGCTCTCTGCTGATACCATCACGCAACAGCAGAGGACACCTAAGGGATTGGCCTCTGCCATTCTACGGGCGAAACAGGCCTAGACATTTAGGGAATAAATTAGCAGATGGAAGGTCTTTCTGTCTTTTTTTTTTTTTCTTCTACAACTCCATCTTTAAAATATATAAATAAATATTTTAATAGTTTGATTGACTCAGTCAAATATACATTGCACACCCATCTAAAATTTAGATATATTTGAAAAAGGGTTAAAAAAAAACAGCAGAAGCAAAAGGGGTGAGAAATGATCTCCACCACAGAGGGTCCAACATTTTATTAGGATGCCACATCCATAGCTATACATTGTTAGTTGTTAAATTTTGTATTTAACTACATTATTAAATAGCAATCTTTAGCAAGATGATATTAGTAAGCAATATAAAGAAAATTACAAGATGTTCTGGACAATTTTTCAATTCTATATGACAAAAAGAGTATCTATGACTAAAGACAGTCCAAATAACTTAATTAATAGGCAATAAATAAGCAAGGGAATGAAGTTCTGAGCAGTAATTTGATTTGCTGAGCTTTATTCTAAATGATTACAGGAAGACTCTAGCCAAATGCGTAGAAACAATTCCCACATAGACCATCTGGATGTGTCTATTATTCATAAAATCATGATCATAGAGACAAATATTATTTCTCAATTTTTTAGTGACCCTGCTTGAAATCCACATCTTTTATGTTAACAATTGCTTAGCTCAAATTTATAATTGGCTTGTTAAACATGAAGCTTTTCGAGGCCCAGCATGATAGCGTTGCAGTTAAGTCTTCATCTTGCACACTCCGGGATCCCATAAGGGATCCCATCCAGGTCCCTGCTTGTGGCCTGGGAAAGCCATCCAGGACAGCCCAAAGCCTTGTAACCCTCCCACCTGTGTGGGAGACCTGGAAGAAGCTCCTGGCTCCTGGCCCGTGGCTTCGGATCAGCTCAGCTTCAGCCAGTGCTGTCGCTTGGGAGTGAATCATCCGATGGAAGATCTTCCTCTCTGTGTCTCTTCCGTGATATATATCTGCCTTTCCACTAAAAATAAATAAATCCTTTTAAAAATGAAGATTCACATAAAATATTATGACTAGTATTTTTTTTCTTGGAGAATTATAAAAATACTTGTTTGAATTATTAAAAGAAATTTTAAGCAGGTGATATCTGTTGATACATTTAGAAACATGATCATCATTATGATTTTTGAAAAGGCATATTAATTTATTTGAAAAGCAGAGTGATAGATATAGGAAAAGACAGAGAAAGCTTTTTCATCCATTGATACCCTAGCCACAATGATCTGGGCTGGTCTAGGTTGAAGCTAGGAGGCTAAAACTCCATCATGTCTCTAACATATGCATACAAGGACGCAATAAATCTTAATGGTTCCAAACTTTCAAATCATTTAACATACACGAGAATCTGAATATCAATATAAAGTGGGATCTTTGACTAACACTTTTAGTGAGCAATTGTTTGTGTCAAATTTCCCATGTGCATGCTAACTGAACAAGTGATTTTACTGTTACAATTTTACTTGAGAATAAATTTGCTACGAGTTTTATATGTAGTACTCATTAGCACGATTTTTGCACTGTTAAAACCACGAATGAAAACTAAATGCAGTTCAGTACGGGAGCTGCTTAAATGATTTAAAGTCCATCTATTCATTACAGGATGAACCTGCATATGATGAACCTGTGACAGTTTCTCCAAGATAGATTTTTAAGTCATTCGTGTAAAGAGTCAGCATAGTATATACAGAGCAATTCCACCTTTGAAAGGGTTAAGTATCTCAGTAAATACATGGCCTATTGCAAGGTTCAACACATAGTCTGGGAATATAATGGCTTCAGAGGATGATGGGGAATACATAGGATCATCCATCAGTGAATCCTTGTCTTACACGTTTTGTGCTGCTCTACCAAACTGACTAACTTGCAGAGAACCAAAATTTATTTCTCACAAGACATATGCCCTGAAATTCAAGATCATGATGCCAATATTTGGTGAGGGATGATCTGTCTACTCTCAAGATGGATTTTTGAATGCTGCACACACTGTAGGAGAGGCATGCTGTGGACTCGCATGGCAGAAAGTTGTAGGGCAAAAGGGAACAAACACTGATCTCCCTTGGGAAAAGAGGGGCAAATCAACTCCCATCAGCTATTTGTATAGCAAGATCAACACATCCATGAGAGCAGAAATACCATTTTATATATACTCTCATTACCCTAATCTCTCAACACCATAGAACTGGCAATTGTATTTTCAACACATAAATTTGGTGTAATATGATCAGATCATAGAATTACACTGCTGACCTCCAATTGCATGTACTGTTTTTGAGAAATATATTGATCAATTACAAATGCCTCCATATATTTTAGCTTTCTCTAGCAGTCATTTTTAGTCTAATTCCAAAATATCACCTGAACCAAATATAGGTGATACTTGTGACAAAGTTTGTTATGAGGGTGCTGGTGCAGTGGATTTAGCATTCACTTAAAATGCCCAGATACTTTATCAGATCTGAGTTCAAGATCCAACTGCTCTGCCTCCAATGCAACTTTCTGTTAATGTGCCTGGGAAGGCATAAGTAGATAATTTCATGAACCCCTGAATCCCATGTGCAAATGGGGTTGCAGTTTAGATCTCTTGGCTTGACTTGATCTAAATTTCATTGTTGCTCTAACGTGGGGTGTGAATCAGTAGATAGAAGCCTGTTTCTCTCTCTCTCTCCCATTACAGAAGAGAAAATACTTTAAAAAGGTAAGTAGTGACAAGTCCCAGTTAAGTCCAAATCCCAAATCCCAGCAAGGAAGACATCTAAACTTAATAATTATTAAGCATGCATCTCTCCATCCAGATACACTGAGGTGTCGACTGGGGACCCACAAGTTCCCAGTGACACAGCCCGTAGCTGTGCTTCCTGTAACCCTCATATATTAGAATCACAGGACTTCACATTTCAAACTGATGCTACATGATACAGACTCAGCTCTTCTTGTAACAATTTTCCCCATGGTTCCATTAACCATTGTCCTTAGTGGGGCTCTCTGCAGTGGCTTCAACCCCATAATTCCACTGGATATTACCCAAAAGGAAACTCGTGTGGTAACTCTCCTCCTACAATAAGTCTTACTTGACCCTATATATATGAGACACATTGTAAAATACTCACTTTACATATCTTTCTAAAAATACAGTACTTTCTTTTAGTCCAGAAGTCTCAAATTTATACGTAATACAAATACTGTGAGACCACTTACTAACTATAAACTAATATCAGTACTGACTATTTTACAAGAAAATAGTATTGTTAAACTCTGAAAGTGCCCTACAGAAAATAATGATTGGAGCCAATGTTCATTCCCCAAACTCCCTCCTCTTTATGTTCCTTTGCAGAACCAGCAGCTGAGCCACACAGAGGTTGCGTTTGACAGAGAACACAGATGCCAGTTCTGGAATAAATTTTTTAGCATTAACATCTGTGTCTGTGCAAGGCTCTTGGCTTGTTGGCTTGATAGTTGGATGGAGATGTTAGCTTTGTTGACTCTATTGCTAAGCATGCTAATGTCTGTATAATTGGCTCTGGTGACCTTCCCACAAGACAAACACATAAATGCTAGTGTGTGTGGGGGGAGGGAGGCGGGTTGTAAGTGGGAATTTATAAGATTTATTCTCTGAATTATCTGCATTTGCACAAATTTATCCCAGTCTATGGAGCTCAGTCTAAAGAAAAAACGTAGATATATTTCATATAAGGGTAAAGAATAGATGCAAAGCACCCTTTGCTAGAAAACCTCAAATAAATTGTCTCTATCTCCCAATGATTCTTTTTCACCCCACTTCAAAAGTAAATTGTCATAAGCAAATTTAACTCAGTACTATGAAATTGGATAATTTACAATTGCTTAAAAGGCAATTATATAAAACACATAATAGAATTATCGATTTCCATCAATAATAGAAACTTATACATTCTACTTTAAAACAACAGACAGTAAATAGCAAAATATGCAAAAGTTCTAAATATTACCTCAAACAATTTTATGAGGTTACATCATCAAGATATTTTCATATATGCATAAACTCAGAATGAGTCTAGTGCTATTTTAGAGTTGTTTTAAGATGTTTGTCCAGATACGTTGTGGGGCTCACAGGCAAATATGTCACTGAATGTCACAAGAAGTCAGCTAATGGACGAGCCCTGGGTGGGGATCAGTGTCACCAGGTTACACGTGGTGAACGAGCTGGAGACCAAAGGAAGAGTCCTGAGTGTGAACCAGGATGGGGATCAAGTTGTTATAAAGAAAGAATGATTGGCCAGGCGCCATTTCCATGTTAGTGAACAATGCATGCTCACCTGCCCCTGGCCTTTGGGAGGTGGCATCCACAGTAATGCTGGTGAGGATTGGCTCCTGGTTTTCCTCCTCTCCTGGAATTCCAGGAATTCCCAGCCTGAGGCCGTTTGTTGTTCCATAAAAGAATGTAAGTTTCCCAAATAAACCGGAACTGCTCCTACTGGTACCCCTGCCAAGTCTGTTTGTCTCTTGTGTGCGGGGAGGTTGGATGGCGGCGGGCAGTTGGCTCGCCCCCTCTGATAATGGGGTACTAGAGGATTGAATCTGTGGAGAGGGAGCCCCTCAACACGTAAGTAGAACAGTATTTGACATCACTTTGATAAAATGTATTCAAAATGGAAAACACTTGAGTGAAATGAAATCAAGTTTAAGGGACCGGCACAAGGCCTTAGCTGGTCGATCTTCTATCTCCAAGTGCCACCATACCCCATGGGTACCTCTTGTGGTCCTGGCTGCTCCAATTCCCATTCAGTATTCTTCCTGTGTCATAGGAAAGAAACAGAGGATGTCCAAAACTTTTGGACATTGCACTCCTGTGGGGGACACAAAAGCTCGTGGATCTCGGCTACAGATTAGCTCAGCTCTGGCCATTGCAGCCAATTGGGAAGTGAACCAGTGGAAGGAAAATCTTTCTGTCTCAGCTCTGTAAATTTGTCTTCCCAACAATAAATGAATAAATAAATCAATAGTGAATAAATAAATATATATTAAAAGTACAAATGAATCTTTATAAAAGGATAAAAGAGATGTAATTTAAGAATTTCAAACAAAAGTGGATCATCTCAACATTATTTGCAAGATCATTTGCTATATAAATATCAATTAAAGTATCTCAACAATATGTACAACGAGAAAATGAGCCGCCATAATCTTTTTCCACTTCAACTGAAATAATTTTATCTTAAATATTTGTTATGTTCTTATGAAATGAATCAAAACATTACTTTATGCTTTCTTTCATGCTTTGAAATCTCAGTGTCCCTTATACTTTTATACTTTGTTATTTTTATGTAAATGATGTGGCCTTTTCTGATTATTAGTTCTTGGGATATGAAGCAAAATCTACACACACTAATCAGGAACAATACTCCAATAAAGATGCCACTCTCCTGTAGTATTGTAGTCTATTGATGAATAAGGTTTGGAAGATCATATTACATCCTTTCAAGATTATAATAAGAAAATATTTATTATTTAAACTTCATTTATCTACCATCATTTTTATTTAACATATGCAATAACGGCATATTTCAATTATAAATTTTAAAATATTAAACTGAGTTATGTATGTGATGCACTGAGTTATGTATGAGATAAACTGAGTTATGTATGAGATATGTATGTGATGCACACTTTTGTCTACATCTCAATGCTAATTAGGCTTTAGTTTAGTGTTATTCAGATCTACTTCTGTGTGTTTAGCTTGTTTGAAAACATAGCCTTCTAAAGTGTGGAGGAATCACTTGGATGACATTGTTAGCTCCTGATGCCAAGCTCAGAAATTGTCTTCCAATGACAGCATCTGGTTCTTTGGCAAAATCCATTGGTAGTTTCTCTGCACCTCTAGGTCTGTTACATGGGTTTGCTGCTTTTTAGGCCCATTTAAAAGTTGAATGAAATGAAGCATATATAAATCACTGAAATATTCTATGAAGCTGATTTAAACACTAGTTTAGAAACTAAGACTCAATATATGAGATAAGCATTGCATTGATGTTTGGATGCTGATGTACTCCCATAAACGTCTGTTTCTGCAAATGGCCATGACTACGTATATACATAAGGTGAATGAAAATATTATATGTTTAATACAGAAGTAATTTTTCAAAAGCATTGGCATCTTTTGAAGATGTGTTTTTCACACAGGGCATAATTGATTGAGAAGTTTCATATATAAATCAATTGTTCAGAATTTACTTTTTCTTTGCGTATATCTATTGACAAAGTGCAAAGAAAAAAGTTCCCTTGAGATGAGGTAATATTTATAATTTGTTATATTTAAATGAGTAGGATTTTCAAAATTTCCATATGTGAATAGATCTACTTGGAGGGTTGAATCTGTATGCAGTAGAGTAGTTAAAAGAAAACACCACCAAGAGAAAATCATAGCTTTGTCCAAGGTCAAAGTGGAAAATCCTTACAAAGTTACATGTTAAAGGACAGGTGGAGCATTAGTGGGACTAATGTAATTAATTTCTGACAAAATGATAAATAAGGTAGCATGAGGAGCAGAGGATAATATATGGGTGAACTCTATTCTGGGGAGTTAATTTTGGTCTAAATTAAAAATAAAATTAAAAAAATAAATGATGAAGAGCATGTGTGTGCCATAGATAATTTTATAATGATAGTTCAACTCAATTAACATTTAACATGCAGCCACTGAATATTTTTTTCTATGTAATACTCTCAGTACCCTTTATAAACATATTATTTGCCCTCAATTGGTTATTGCCTTATTCATCAGAAAAAAAAAAAAAACCTTCAGTGTATCTTAAAACTTTGCTACTGAAAAAAAGTTGACAGAATATTCTAAAAGTTTGAAGAACACATTTAAAAGAAATGAGTTATTTCAGTGTCTCAAGTTTACATAGAAACTCAATGTTCTTGGTATATACATACATCTAGGAAATTAGTTGTTCTTAATGTAAAAGTAAATGGGTGGATAGTGTCAACTTGCTATATAGATCTGGAAACCAGAGTCATATCTGCTATGGGTATCACAAGAAGCTAATATATACTTATAAGGCACTTTTTAAAATATAGTGTATGTCTGATAAGTACTATATATTAGTTTGGAATATGTTATATGCCAAACTTCAGATTTTAAATTTCATTCATTTTCTCAGATGATCCACCATGATTTGTCAGCTGTTTCATCATTAATTTCTGCAACTGTGAATTTCAGCTTTAACCAAACACAGGTTTCTTCTAAACACATCTTCCAAAACTAGCCACTGCGATCTATTAATTATTTAATAATAGGGAATAGTAACTCCAAGATTCATCAAGCATTTTTAAAATTAAATGAGTTCTTTAAAATCAAAGAACACAGGGAAGAAATTATTTGGGAAGTGGTACAGTTTTGAAAACCAGACAGGGCCAAGATAAAATGAGAAATAAGAACTCAAAAAGTGTCATGTGTAATTGAAGAACATTATAAAGCTATACAGAAAAAAAAATTGTCTGTGATAAATACAGCTACCAGTTTCTGATACTCTATAAATATAAAACCAATATTATTAATATAAAACTTAGCAAACAAAATGAATGCAAATGAAATTGTTTTCTATTTGTGTGAATACATAACTTGAACAAAGTATTTTTTTATAAAGATTGCTTTATTTTTATTTGAAAGGCAAATTTACAGAGAGGAAAATCCTCCATGTACTGGAAGGCCTTTCTCCTCCAGTGGCTGATATGAGTGCAGATAGATTAATCCAAAGCCAGGAACTTCTTCCAAGTCTGCCACTCTGGGAAAAGGTCTCAATGCTTTAAAGCATCCTCCACTGCCTTCCTATCACAAAAGCAGAGAAGCAGATGGGAACTGGAGCAGCTAGGACACAATCCAAGTCCTCTAAGGGACCCTACACTTGCCAGGGGAATATTAGCCAATTGAGACATCATGCAAGGCAGAACAAAGGATTGCATAGTTAATCTAGTGTGTGTGTGTGTGGGGGGGGTGCGGTGGGGTGTGTGTGTGTGTGAAACTTTTGATGCTTTTACTGTCTGAATTTGGTGTTTTATCTATCTTTAATAATGTAACCCTAAGGCAATCTACCACTCTCACACTGGGTACTGCTATGAATTTTGTTAGTTGTTTGTTCTTGAAATTGCAGCATAGAAAAGTCCAAAACGCAATTTATTTTTACCATTGGCGTTTTAGTTCATCTACGATCACCAGAATACTATGCATTGCCTGTCCTGATGGACCATGAAAGCCATGTGTAGGCAAGCAAAGTAGCATAATTCACCCTGGCTGAGGCCAACCTAACCAGCCAGCAGACTCTTCAGTAATGCTGAGTATGCCTAGATGAGATGTGCAAAATCTGCTCAACAGAGCTGTGCAGAGATAGCATAAAAAGATTTATTAATGAGGTAATTGTTGATATTAACACTGCAATGGTATTTTTGCCACTGAGTTGCGTGATGCTGGGCTTTGAGAGCAGAAAAGCAGTGACCCATTTTAGGCATTGTTAAAATGTTTACTAATACTGATAAAAGGGTATATGACCAAGAATTCCTAGAAAGAGTGTACTGCTGAAGCCTGGAAATCTGTTTCCTGAGAATATGTATCTGTGTTATCATTTTAATCTTCAATGGTAAATTTATACCATGTGTGTTGCAATGCAGTTAAGAGTAAAATGAAAACAACTGCTTATTTTCATGAGACGATAATGTAAGTAGCTGTTATCAGGAAACACACAGTCTAAAGAGCTCAGTATCCCGTTTTGGCTCACCAGGACTACTCGACTAAAGATGGCTAAAGACAGAGGAAGGTCTTGCTTGTTATGCATTGTCATGCACTGAGTATAGCGTGATTGTTTCCACTTGTGGGTATTCGTATTGATTCTTTAGCATATAGTATTGAGATTTAATTATTCATGAATTAGAAATACAGAACAGAATTCCTCTCAGAATAATTGAGAAAGAATGATGAATATTTAATAAGTAGTATATGCTTTCAAATATCAATGTATTGTTAAAAGTGAAAGCGTGTGAATATCTATCTGAAAGAACTAGAGTGCTAATGTTGAAAGAACTAGAGTGCTAAGGTTCAAAGCACCGAGCTCAAGAAACTCCTGCTTAAACACCTTTACATTTAGGGAGAGACATATGGATGTTGGTCTGGCAGGGTCAGACCAGATGCCAGGAATGTGAGGCTTCTTACCTGGGTTGCAGGAGCCTTAGTGCTTGGTCTGTCTTTCCCAGGTTTCCAATGCACACTAGCATGGAGTTGCATTGGAAGTGGAACAGTAGGGACTTGAACTGGTGTATATATGGGATGCTGACATTCCAGATAGCATCTCAACCTGCATTGCCACAGTGCCAAATCCTCCATCACCGTTTCCTAAGCCATTTGAAAAAAATGTTGTTGTATTGAGATCATTGTGCATGTCCTAATGAAGAAATTATAAGTATATATTAATTTGGATTTTAAATGTTATCTAGAAAAATGTTTTAGTGATTGAAGGACTAACAAAATCTAATTTCAATGCAGTATTTGGTATTTTCTTAAAGAAAATGTAAGTTCTAAATGTGGAAAATAGATAATTATTGAGCATGCAATAATCTTGAAAAGTTAAAACAATTTTTCAAAATCCTCACTGTATAATGAATTATGCTTGAACATAAACTAATGAATATATTGCTGTGAGTTTTGTATAAAGCCTGAATAACTACAAGGGCTAAAGGGCTCCAGTGATCTATATTTTCATTTCAGGAACTCTTTGTGATTGTAAAAGTAAAACTATAACCTTGTTGTTTGGTATTATGTGTTTATTAATTTATTTTTCAAATTGTTTAATAAATTAGTATGCACTCTGATGCATTACTTTCCACTTTATTCCACAGTTCATGTTAATTAACTGCATTTTTATAATGTTCTCACAGTATACATATTTCAAAACATCATTTTTACACCATAAATATTCATGTTTTATTTGTCTATTATGCCACAGTAAAGTAAAAGTTATCAGTTAAAATGTTAAATTGAAGATTATGTAGTTTCTGAAAGCATTTATGCCAATCACATCAAATGTGACTACATTATTAATTCCAATCATTATCCAATCATTTCAAATTACCAAAATTACTAACTTAGTAATTAATTTAATTAATTTTGGTAATTTGAAATTTTTATGCAGAATTTAAACTTCAATAAAAATTCCATAATATAAAGGAAACTCACTTTTCATTTAATATAAAACATCCTGGAGATGAATTACTAATTTAATAAAATAAAGATTACATTGTTGCTCATTTGCTTGGTTGTTGCTCTTATTATATTTATTAGCAAATACAGTGTGTGCTGTTACTGATACATATCCCATCTCAAGACAAAAGTCCAAATGTAACTGATTATGTGCTGTCATTATATTCATTTTAGGAGAAAAAATGTTTTGTTTTTAAAGGAATACGTATGGCACCCTTGTCTTGAGGGTTTTTCAGTCTCAATTGCACACTAGATTATTTCCATGTATACTCACACTGTGAAAGTTCAATCACAGTAATTGAGGAATTTTCATCATATTTATATTAAATGCTTCACTAATGATTATTATAATAACACCTATGAGGAAATGTTAGGGAACTAACCTTGGCTCCAGTTGGTACCGGGAACTGGCTTCCCAATCACTAGAAGGTCTAGCTTTTCCCACTTGAAAGGTCCTATAGAAAAGATAAAAGTTCTTCGACATACCAAAATAATAATTTTACTATGTAGATAGTGACGGTTTTATTTTGGATATTATTTCACAGTTCAAGGTTCTAAGTGTGAGTATGAAATGTAACTATTGAGTTTCCTATTCTGACATACCTTCACTTCTATAGTGGAAAAGGTATTTTTGCAGTATATTTTAGTGTTGATTCTGAAACAAATAGTGTTATATCCTTGAATAATCAGATCAGCAAATATTAATAGAAAAGGTTCAAAACTTCTCTCTAGTTTCAAGTAAAATTAGATAAAGTTTGTTTAGCATTATGTAGAACAAAGCATATGCATACACAGGTAGTTAGTGAATTTTTATACAATACGCTTGTATGTTTAAAACATTTAATTTAAAAAAATTATAAATTATGTCATCCATAACAATCTTTTCCTTACTTATTAAATATACCTACGACCTATAAGCAATGTAAATGGATTTCAGTGACTTTAATTGCCCATATTAAAATAAAGACATGCAAATTGTATAATAGGAAGTCTATTAATAATAACAAATAACAGTAATGCATATTAGTCTGTAGTATTTGTCAGACTGAAATATATATTAATGCATACTCATTTTAGGGGATTTAATGTTGCTAATATTTAATTCAATTAGCTAAAATGTTGTTAAAGTTGGAGCTCCACCATTTTCATTAAGTATAAACATAAGTATTATTAATAGAATGTTTCAGCAGAGTGTGAGCAGCTACTGACGACTTCAGTACTTCAAGCAGTGCTGTGTGTGAGATGGAACCACTGTACTCCTTGCAGGTACATAGGGAAAGACCCAGAACGTGAAAGAGCTTGCTTTTTTTCTGTCAGTTTTTCTTTCACATACATTTATAAAAGTAGAATTAAATATTAAATATTGAAAGTGATCACAACCTATAGAAGCAAAGGGCAATGCACTTTACTTGGCTCCTGTGTTCTTACAAAAGGTAAACATCTTCCACTTTTTTTGCCCTGTTTCCATTTATGTCTCTACTGTAGTTTGGACATTCTTTCAGTTTCAGTTTCCTTTTGTCTTACAGGATCTCTTGGAATATCCTCAGGTGCCTCTATTTTTCTATGCATGTCTGTAGCCACTTTGATGGCTTTCTTAAGCAAATTCAAGATCTAGACGGGACTCCCATCAAGGTCCTTACCACCAAACATCTTACATAAGTTTGTAGCTATTTTATTATTTGATGCACGTTGGCTACATTAGACTCTGCCATGCGGAACATAATGAATGATGCTTTCTGCTTCTTCTTCTTAAGTACTTGAAAGTTGATGAATACTCATTTTGAAATCATGATCTGGAAGTAATTTATTTTTACTTATTTGAAATTATATTTCTGACAAAATACACATGTGCAAACAATGGCTAAAGCCAGCGTCATAAAACAGAGTGATACTAGCAAGCAGATCATGAAATAATGATCATGACATATTTACCACTTTTCATAGAAATAGTGTTCATGTTATAGCTTTATATGTGCCCAAATTTTAAAGCAGGATTATTTTAAACTATATCAGAAGAAGTGACTTTATACAGAATAAAGATTAAATTAAGACCTCCCTATATTACCATAAATAAACTGAGAAAAAAACTAGAGGAAAATATCCCAAGTTTGTTATTTTGAGATATATTCAAAAACTAAAAAATTACTTTGAATCTCTACCAGCCACTTCCTCCACTATTACACACCAAGTGCAAAGAATTTTGCAATCGAAGCATTATCACTCTAAGAATCACATGGCTTAGTTACCTTGGTTAATTTTTCCAGTTTTTTTTTTTTTTCAACTGATGGCAGATGTGTTCTTAAAAAAGTGAGCCTGTTGTTGAGAAGTTGGAAAGAGTCCTAGAATACCCAATTATGCAAGAGTTACGGCTCATATAAAAGACACCTAGTGTGTTAAATGGGAACAGAGGGTTTATAAATTTTACACAAAGGAAGGGTTATCTCACAGATTTAATGAGACTGGGATTTTACAAAAGTGTTTTTTTTTTTTTTTTATTAAGCCTTTGTTTTTCTGACACCCATTTGGTCATCACAAATTAATTATTAAGTGCCTTTGGAATCTCACTATAAACAATTTACTCATATCTTCTGAATCCACCCAATGTATAACATAATTGGAAGTGCAGAAACCTTGGACAACTGCCCAGTTCCTAATCTATTCATAACAACTTTTTAAACTTTTGAAAAGGGTGCAAAATATCAACATAGAGTTTTGCTCATTAAAAAACACCTTTTCTCTTTTCTCAGAGTAAACTAATCTTAAAAGTTTACACATACACATATGGCATATCAATTCTAGCAATTATTTTCTTTTATTTCAGGAAATTTATCTTACTAAATGAACAAAAAGGTGGTATTCACCTCTACTAAATAGTATCTGTGATAAAATAAGTGATAAAACATGTAATTGAAAGCCCTTATACATTATTTTACAGTGTGTGGTCAACATAATTTCCTAGAATTAGATTAAAAGTTATTGAAGAAAGTAATGTTGATTAAATATAAATTTAAATGTTTTAATACTACCTAATATTCATTATGTTAGAATAAATTTTCAAGTCTTTTTAAAATTAATTTATTTTTATTGGAAATTAGATATACAGAGAAGGAGAGATAGAGAGGAAGATCTTCCATTTCATGATTCACTTCCCAAGTGGCCGAATCAGCTGGAGCTGCACTGATCAAAAGCCAGGAGTCTGGAGCCTCTTCCAGGACTCCCACACAGGTGCAGGGTCCCAAAACCTTACACCATCCACAAATGCTTCTCCAGGCCACAAGCAGGGAGCTGAATGAGAAGTTGGGCTTCTAGAATTAGAACTGGTGCCCATACAGGATTCTGGCACATACAAGATGAGGACTTTAGTCACTGAGCTACCAATTTTTAGCTCTTAATGAACAAATCTTTCATTAAAGTGTTCTTGTCATCAGTTAATAACATCAAAATTGGAAGATCATTCTGCCTTACATCAATAGGCACTATCATTAAGACTGATTATAGCAGGTGAACTGATATTAGTTAAATGAAAGCACGATGTTACAAGTGTCTTGTATGTGTTTTTATCCAAGATGCATAACAGCAGGGTTGTGAATGAAGTTTGTAAACTGTAACTACAAGGGCAAATCCTCAGTATAGGTAAGTAGATCAGTATCATTCATTAGAAAATCAATCTGACTCAAAATTTAAATGTATTTTCTTTCTCTCAGCACCTCTTACTTCTGACTCTTCTCACTCCTTTTTTAATTATATTGAATCATGTTATTTAGTTAGTATGTATTGATGTATCATAAGAAAGTGAAAGTGGCAGGGAAATATTTAAGCAAGATGGCAGAATGAGTTTTTTTGTCACTTCTTTTTTCTCACAGAAATATTACTTTTGACAATCAGCTACACAGGAGAGTGACTTTGTGGAAGTAAAGTGGAGATGCGCTGTCACATTTTCACAGCACAAACATTAGAAAAAGAAGGAGTGAGGAGAGGAACATGTTAACAGTGCTACTGCATGCAAGTCACACTTCCCAGAAGGCTGAACGCTTCTATCGCAATCAAGCTTTCTTTTACTCAAAATTTCTCTAGTAGGGTAACTGGAAGAGACATGATAAAGCATCTCTAACCTTGAAAGACATTGCCAAGAAGCCCACCACCTTTCTCATCTGTGAGGGAAAAATGAAGTGATCAAAAACATTAAGTAGTAAGAAGGTTCTGCTATCAGTAGAGAAAGAGACTCTGAAAACATATCCCCCAGAGCTGAAGAAAGATTCCTGGAGCTTAACATGCACTTATTGGACTCTGGTAGGGTGGCCACAAATGCTTATGATTCTTCACTTGCAGAAACCCTATCTAGACGATGAACATCACCAATCCTCATAGACCTCCTACTCCCCGTATCCCAATGCATGCATAAGTAGTCAGTGAGTGTGAGCCTTTGCAATTGATTCACTGTCTTCGATAGGCAGCTAACACAAGTATCTAGGTTGGGAGAAAGTAACACAAATTAAATATTCCTGAGCACCAGCTTATGGAAAACAAATATATGTTCTCCATGTTCATCCCAGTTTTCTGGGATCAAGACAAACCATATAATCCCCAACCCTGCCCCTCCAACCAAGGGGAAACAAGTGGTGTGCAGTTAGTTCATCCACAGAAAACATCTGAGTGAATGTCATAATGCCCTGCTGGGCTGACTGGTGAAATGTTCTCTTAACTGGTAATGACCACGGGACAAGGAGGTTTGCTCAAACAAAAATAGAGCCACACAAGTCTTCAGGGAGGATTAAAACCTAAGAATCAAACTGATACCACTTTCAGTATGTTTTTTTCAAAGGAATATATATATTTCTAAGAATTAATTGCATGACCAGAATTTAAAATAATTTTAGGAAAATAAAATAGGTTGTAAGAGAACAGAAAAAAAAAGCACAACAAAATCAAAATCAAGAAAACAAGGCATAAACAAAATAAGAATTGCACAGAGACATAAATCTTGGAATCAGTCGAAGACGCTCATGTATCCGTTTCGTTTCACTTTCGTATATTTCATACTCCTTCAACAAAACTATAATTCCTCTGTTATCTTAAAAAAACTCACTCAGATCTTGCTTGAAAATATTTTATGTTGGTTCTTCTGCCTAAGAATGATTTTAGTGTGTATTATGAAGATTCATTTCCTCAAATAAAACTTCTGAAAGCATGACTATCACAATATTTAATATAGCTCCTGCCTTGATCACTTTACTTATCTTTACTGTGCCTATTTTTTTTTACAATCACTTTATATTTGTGGCATTTTTATAACTTTTTATATTTTTCTCAACAAAAACGTAAACACACATGATAAAAATATATTGTTGCTAGCTTGATATTTTAAAGTGCCTAGTATGTATCTGATATTGGATACTTATTTACTGAAAGATGAATGAAAGATTTCATGGGTTTGGATGTGGCAAAGTAGTAAAGTGAAACAGAAAAGGAAAAGGCACCAGTTAATTCTTTTTGGATACCCAGTAATAAAAATGAAGTCTAAGTTATATTTAAAATATGCTAATGAAATATCATACCCCAACAAAAGGAGCCATGACATTTGAACAAATATAAAGTTAGTAATTGAAGAAAAGAAAAGAAAAACAAACTTACAAACATAATTTACAGAGTTGTAACTCATAAGAGAATTTGGCATGGTAGCAGGATACAAAATTAATTAATTTATATTGATGGCACTAATTCACACAAATAATTCCATGGCTGAGAAAGAAATTTTAAGAATAGTCCTCTTTAAAATAACAGAGGAATTTCATATACCTTGGGACTAACCTGACCAAAAGGGTGTAAGACCTCTATGATGAAAATTGCCAAACATTGCAGAGAGGAAAGCATCGAGAAAAATACCATGTGCCTGGATTGGCAAGATCAACACAATAGAAATGTATGTGTTACCAAAAGTAATAAAAGATTGAACACCATCCCAATCAAAATCCCAAACACACTCTTCTCAAAAATAGAAAAGATGATGCAAAATTCATTTGGAAACACAGAGACAAAAAATAGCAAAAAGTCAATGGAAGAATAAAAATCAAGCTGGAGGAATTGCAATACTACAGGTCAACGCTCATTCAAACAGTGTGGTACTGGTACAGAAGGAGATGGTTGGGTCCAGAGTGGTAACATAGTGACTAAAGTCCTTGCCTTGCATGTGCTACATTGCTATATGAGTGCCAGTTCTGACCCTGGCAGCCCTACTTCCCATCAGGCTCCCTGCTTGTGGTCTGGGAAAGCAGTTGAAGATGGCCCAAAATTTTGGGACCCTGCACACATGTGGAAGACCCAAAAGAAACTCTACACTTTTGGCTTCAGATCAGTCCACAGGCAGAGTGATTCAGTTGACTGAAGATCTTTATTTCTGTTCTCCTCCTTGCTGTATATCTCACTTTCCTATAAAAGTAAAATAAAATCTTTAAAAAAGAGAGAAAAAAGATCAATAGAACGGAATAGAAAACTCAGATGCAAAATCCAAGATAAGTAGCCCGTTCAATAATGACTTTGCCACATGTCATAAATTTTGGTGTTTTTGTTTTTATTGTCATTCATTCAATTCTTTTTGTTGTTTTTCTCATTAATTTTCTAACTGACTCATAGGTCACACAACAGTATCATTTCTTTCAGTTGGTCTTTGATTTTCTTTTTTATTTCTTCAGTAATACTTTGGTCATTCAATGACATGTTGCTTAAGTTCATATTGTTCTGTAAATTATTTTTTCCACTGTTGTTGATTTTCTTTTGTCGCTTTTAATTTAAGGAATGTATAACAACTGTGTAATGGAGACTGCCACATACAGATGTATAGATGCAATGCAGTGTGCATCTCTACTTACAAATCAAAGATGTGCTCTCAATGAAAATGTTGAATGTACTTGACAAAAGGATACTGTTCTTTCTGCCATTGTCCATATGTATAATGTGAGAATACACTTCAATATCAGAATGGTGGACTTATGACTGATTATGAAGGACTATGCTATTTAACATTATGGGAGAGCTCGACCAGGGGGATTTGGTTAGGACACAAAGGAGATCCTGCAGCCTATGCAATTATATCATGGAACAATATAATAAATGTATTTTTAAAAGAACAGGTCAAAATGTTTATAAATGTGTGAAATTGCTTTGTCAGAACCAATTAAACATGAAAACAAAAAGAGTGAATCAAGGAAACTGACAAATTATTTAAGAAGTTTAGATAACATTAGATGCTAAACAAAATGAGGTTTAAAAAAATAGCTATGTAACTGAAGGCCTTGTGTCTGTCTCAATAGCTGTGGAATTGAGCAGAGTTTTCTAGGACAAATGGAAAATAGCAACTGACAGCAATACTGTGTCACCCATTTTAATCCTATGCAGGATAGTGGACATGAAGGTTTGGTGGAAGTCTGGTGGATGGCATAAGCAAGGCTTTTCATTGTTTGGAGTAGGGGTTTATGGATAAGTCAGGGCATGGCATTAGAATTTTCTGTGGCATCCTTGTATTAGGTTGGGGATGCCTATCTAATATAAAAGTATGTCCAGACTACATCTAGAACTTACTTTGCTGAAAATTCACTAAGGTGTGTTGCAAATATATGTGCCTAATTAAGTCTGAAAAATAATGTTTTATTGCTATTATTGAATTTTTCTAGGAATTAGCTACTCATTTCAAACACACTGTTACATTTTCAACAGAGATGTTTTAACTTAAACTCATTAGATAAATACAGTGAATTTATAATCACATGAGAATGTTACACAACTCTAAACTCTCACATATAGCTTGCATTAGGATCCATGAAAGGCTGTTATATTGTTTCATTGGATGATAGTCATAATTTCAGTGAATAAGTTATCTTTTTGAGCTGAGTGCAAAATAGGAGATAGATACAGTTACAGAATAAGCTTTCACTGCTTTATCTCATATTTGTTTGAAATTGTAATCATCCTTTAGTAGACTTGTTCTGTCAAAACCATAACACAGGGCATTTCAATTGTTCCAACCTAAAAATGTTCAGTTACCGATTGCAATGAAATTTTTTAGCAATTCCTCTGAAAATGGTTCCAAATACCTTCTGAGGAAAAAAAGAACATATTCAGAATGTTATGTCTGGTTAAAATAAATGGTAAAATTACTTTATAGCTTTTTTTTACTTTTAGGTATTTATATGCTCTCTGCTATCATTTATGCTTCCTATGTTACACTTATACCACAGAAATTAAATCTTCAGAGCTTTTAAATACCATGTTTTAAATGAAATGCAAATTTTCCACATAATAATTAAGATTTGATCATGGAATTTACATTGCTAGAGCCTTTTATTTTTGAAAAATTCTAACCAACTCTCATTTATTTATTCAATGCCCTCTAAAAACCATCATTTTAATAGATTTCTCTATTCACGTCTGTATTGCTTAATAATTAGCATTTTTAGGATGCACTGAAATATAGACATTGAATTCTATACAACTAATCCTACTTATCTTCCATTTTAGCTCATTTTTGTAGGTTTTGACACATAGTAATAACCCTATCAATTTTAACTGCATTTTTTTTTTCCTTTTGTACTGTTTCCTTTTAGTCTTAAATCGAAGGGAAAATAGGACTCTTTTTCTAATTTTGCTTCCATGCTTGAACTCTAAATCATAAGCTCTTATGCGAGGAAACGTCATGGAGGAGTCTGGATGTTTCACAGAGAATGTGCCTCTAAGGAGAGAGGGACTGCCTTTCTGGCAGAAGATCCCGTGGCATTTGGGAGGGACAAGAAACAGATGGTGACTCTTGAGAAAAAGGGCACGGGATTGTCTCTTTGTCTTCAAGAAATTAGCTCTACTTGTATGCTCAACACACATGGTTAATAGTAAAGCTGGGGAATGGGGTTTCAGTTGATAGTTCACTGTGAGAAAGGACTAAGTTCTCAATTTGAGATGTGTAACTATTACAGATTCCAGCTGATGAATTCTCTCTTTTGGGTGCTTAAAAGATCCTTTACAGTTCATGTTAAAGAAAAAACAAACAAACAATAAACACTCCAAAAACTGAGAATGTTATATATTTGGAAAGGTAGTAGTTAAAATTATACCAAGAAAACCATTATTTTTCTTTTAATTTCTGACTGCGGCAAGAATGTGTGATATAACCAGGAAGCATATTGTATATTATTTGAGGTTCTGGTTTTGAGCAGTTGGTCTCTGGTGACAGTAGTAAACTGATTTAAAATTGAAATGAGTGTATTTATACATAGACAAACATGATTTATATGCACATATTATGTATACATATGATTCTTAACTCATGACTATGATGAATAAGCAGGCTTTGTTGAACAAGGCTAAATTTATATTTTTCAATAAGAATTGTTGATAGTTTATTGATGCATGTTGCAAGGAAAATATTCTATCACAAATTCCAGCTATGATGCATTTTCCTTTAAATACTGTCCATTATTATCAATATATAAATTTGAAGAATTTTAATTCAGTGTGATTATTTTTTCTGTTATACACAGTATCCCATTGCCAGGTTTCCTCTAATGGGCCTTTGTACTCAGAATCTTAAAAAAAAAAAATTATACTGGGAAATCCAACTCTTAGGAAAAGTTATGTAATATAATGAACATAATCCTTTTAACCCTGTTTTTAATATCTATACTTTTTGATCCAAGTGAAAATGAAAAGTATTAACTATTCTCTTTTTGAAAGACTTACTCCATTCTCTTATTTGAAAGGCAGAGTGACACCAAGATAGACAGGACAGATAATCTTTCATGCATTTAGCTCACTATCCCAGTGGCTGTATGAGCCAGGGCTTATTCAGTCTAAATTAGAAGCCTGAACGTCCATCCAGGTCTCCCACGGGGATGGCAGCAACCCGAGTGCAGGATATGCCATGTGATGCCCTCCTGGGTGCATTACCAAGAAGCTGGACCAAAAGTAGAGGAGTTTAAGTCTTGAACCAAAACCCTAATGAGATGCAGTTGTCCCAAATATCAACAATCTACATCCCCATGATGACTACCACCCCAATACCTTGTTTAAACTTTTTAGTAATTCATAAAATTCAAAAATTTGAATGTAATATTAACCAGCTTATAATAATCCAAGTGTGTTTTCAGGTAATATGTCTTTATTTCCATTATTGAATTATTAACTATAAAAATGGGAAAATACTTAGTTCATGTTGTAATATATATTTTTTCATGTTATATAACAGTCCTTATTTCTTGTCTCAGCAGATAATTTTTTGCTTTATTATTATCATAATGATTATAGTTCTTTTAAAGTGCATTTTTATTGTAAATCAATGCCAAATAATGTTCATTTAACATAATTTTGCATGAAGATATGTATACATGAGTTTTAAGTTCAATTTAAAAATAAAATCATGCGATGACTAATATTGAAAATATCATTGAAATCAATTGCACAAATAGGGTATTTATATTTGTCCTTTGATTTCAATTAAATTATTAATGCAGTATGAATAAATTACATTGAATTCCTCTGATTAAAAAAAGTCAAGCTCAAAAAGTGCCCCTTGTTAATGTTGTATTTTTAGATAATATTTCTCCTGTTCAGGTTAAGTTTTTTTTGAGAATCCCTCTGCTGACATTTTCTATTCTATCCCAAGAATAATGAATTGTCTCTGGTTGTCATTTTGAATTATACCTTAAAGTTGAAGGATTTTTTAAAAAATATAAAACTGCAGTATTTGTAGATTCTCTACCACAGAATGAAAAAAGATATGCATGTGTTATCTGATTACTCAGAGAAATAAGGCTCATTGACTTAAAAAAAAAAAAAAGTGACAGCAAATTAAACAGGCCTTAGATACCAGTTCAATTATCTTCTTCCCATCCCTCAGAGATTTCCAAGATAAAGTAGTTATCCTCACATTTGTTTCAGGTGCTTCTGAAGAACAGCATCTTAGTTTGTGCATCCATTCTTCAATGAATGTTTCCGTCAACTACATGGTGTTTATTTTTCCTCACTAGCAGAAATGAGTATTCAATGTTCTGCTACTCTTTTCTATTTTTGTTTATTTCCCTTCTGTTCCAACATTTCAGAATAAATGTCCTTTTCACCCTACTATTTTTTTTTCTTAAAGGGCCATTTTTGACTTCTATTTGGAATTTTGTCAGCATAGACAATATCAATAATTTATGTGAAAGGACAACATTAA
Source organism: Ochotona curzoniae (assembly GCF_017591425.1). NCBI lineage: Eukaryota > Metazoa > Chordata > Mammalia > Lagomorpha > Ochotonidae > Ochotona > Ochotona curzoniae. Next base: position 31,526,205 of record NW_024466502.1, on the reverse strand, counting down.
TATCTTTCTTTTTTTATCCACACTGCTTTCCCTAATTCATGCTCACAAGCGTCTCATCTATGAATTTGACTTTAAACTTTTTCTGTAATCTCAAATAATCTTTTTTTATTCTATAGATTGATCTTATTTTGTTGAAATCAAAATAAAGTAGTAAAGTAAAGTAAAATGAACAAATACACACATTGTACATAGTCTGGATCAATGCAATCTTGGGTGCTTGCTTGAGAGCTTAAGACAGAACGTCCTGTAACAAGGGGAGGCAGTGGTTTACACACACAACAATGAAAACATGAAAGTGTTGTGAATACAGCATGACTATAAAATGCTTCTACAGTAACCAGAGATACAAGGACGGTGTGTAAGAGCTCAGATGAGAAATTGTTAGGCTGAGGCTTTAGGTAGCATGAATTCAGTTAATGCTTGATAAATTAAGAGGTAAAATGTGTATTACATAGTTAGGAAAGAGACCATGAATGAAATAAAAGGTGAAACTTTGCACTCTTAGACTATTTTGTTGATGGGATCAGCACCATTGTAAATTATTTCGTGTTGATTTCAACTGCAGCTGCTATACCAGATGAGACTTAATGACTTGAGAAATTTCACATATATTCTAGAATGTGGATTGATTCTGCAAATATATTTTTTCTCCATACATATCTATAAGGCACCCAAGGCAGTTTTCTTTCAGCAACTCTAAAAAAATCTGAAACTATATTTGTATGTGCAACCATATATGTATCTATATCTATCGATAAGTTAGTGCTCTGACTTTATTGATTAAATATTTCCATTCCAGAGGCTGTAATATAAATCCTTCCAAAAGTGATGGATGCTCCATTTCACTGACATTACTGCAGCATTTTGAGACGTATCATGTTACAAATACGTACATTTTGTTCTTTTTAATGTCTGTGCAGTATTTCTTGGAGTAGATGTGTCCCACGTTTCTTTTAAAAGATTTTTAAATTTTAAAATTTTAATAAAAAGTCAAATTTACAGAGAGAAGGAGATGCAGAAGGAAAGATCTTCCCTCTGTTGGTTTACTCCCCAGGCAGTGACAAAAGCTGTCACCTTGCATGTGCTACTATTCTGGCAGAAATTTCTTCTAATATTTTTTAAAATATTTTTTAAGATTTTTTTTTTATATTAGAATAAGGATATCACACCAGGACCTCTTCCAATACTTTAAGGAAGTAACTTATGTGTTCTCAACTTAGCCTCAAATATTGTTATGTTAGCCTTTAATTAACTCAGATAATTTTGCAATTTTAAACACTTAAAGCTTATATTTTGATTAAGCAAATAAGATTTGAATTATTCAAATTTAAAAGTATATAATTTTGATGAAATGTAGAAAGTGAAAATTACACATAATCACATACAATATCAACATGATCTTTCTACAAAATCTGTGCTCACATGTCTGGAAAATCAGCAGAGAATATTCCAGTACCTTTCGCCTCTACACAAATGTGAAGGGTTCAAAAGAATCTCCAGGATCCTGGATTCCTCCTGGCCCAGGCCTGACCATGGCTGTTTGCTTTCTCTTGTGTCTCAAAAATAATACTTTAAGGCCTGTCACGGTGGCTCAAGTGGCTAAATCTTTGCCTTGCATGCACCTGGATCTCATATGGACATTGGTTACTGTCCCAGCTGCTCCACTTCCCTCTGAGCTCCAAGCTTACGCCCTTGGAAAGCTCTGGAAGATGACCAAAGCTTTGGGAGTCTGGACCCATTTGGGAGGCCCGAAAATGATCCTGGGTCCTGGCTAAAGTTCGGCTCAGCTCTGGCTGTTGCAGCCATCTGAGGGGCTCACCACTGGATGAAACATGTTTGCTTTTCTCCTTCATTGTATAAATCTAGCTTTCCAATAAATATAAATAAATCTTTTAAAAATAAGATAAAAACAAATAATGTTTCAAGTAATCATGACAATCTTTCTTAATGCTAGTTGAATTCCAAATTCTATCAATGCAATTTTGTATCAATTCAAAGACTTCTGATCTCTACATCATGTACAACACTCTACAATATCGGTATTTCCTATAAAAACAGGCTTTTAAGATACTTGATTAACATTTATATTGAAAATAAAACTACGTTGAAATATTCAAAAAGAAAAGTGCATACAGTATCAAATTACTAGTTTCATGAATTTTGATATAGAAACACACACATACAGGATCCAATTAAATAATAGTTCAGAAACAGATCACACCTGGAATAGCCAAACAACAAAATCAAATCTACAACAATCAGAAATACCTCTTGGCATTTCTTAAAATTTAACCAAATTTTGACCTTGAGGGAATTAATTATCCTGTTTCCTCCTGCTGAAGATTGTTTTTTCACTTAACAATTTATCTGACTCTTTACCCTTCAAGATATCGCCTTTTAAAGTCATTCATTGACATACAGTAAGTCAATCCTTGTTTTTCATCATTATGTTATTATGCTACTTCATAACTCATATAAATTTACATAAATTGTATTTAATACAACTAAGTTCCATCTGCATCATCTAGACTACAAACATCATGAATCTAAATGCATGTTTCCTTTCTATTACTGTGTTTATTGTAAACAAGAAGGTATGCTTTACCTGCTTAGTTTAATTAATTGAATAAATAAATGAAAAATACTCTACACATGTAAGTATTATATATTCAAAGTATTCAAACTAATATCTACCGTAACAACTATTTATATTCCCTCTTTATTTTTGGAGCCTCATTTCTTACTTTTTTTTTTTTTTTGAGTTCAGGACTTTTCTGTATTCGAACAACAACTCAGACTCTAAAGCATGTTATTTCTTTAAATTTAATTGAATCAGTTAGTGACCATGAATTACATGTGGCTGTAAGTGACATACATTTTTAAACATTGCTGAAAATGATAAAGGCATTTCAACATACCCTGGTGACTCACATAGAAAAACCATCAAATAATTATAGTGCAAATGGTATAAAGTTTTTAATTAGCTGTCTTATAAATTACTACATTATTATTTTATTTGAATAGTAACATTAGAGGCTTTAGACATAAAGATTATTCAGAATATAAACCAAAATACTGGTATTTCCTGTTGAATTTTTTACTGGATGTTTATGAAACAATGAAACATTTAATTTGTCTAACATTTGTCTCGTCAATTATGCCTCTTGATGACAAGAAGTTACCTCTCCTAGAATTTTTCTCTTGAATTATTTATTCAGGAACTATTTAATAAGATTGCTTTATAAAATAAAGAAAGAACAGGGTATGTAGCTAGACAGACAAATAAGACAAATATGGACGTTATAAATCCAGCAAGCTAGACATGTAAAAAAAATCAAAATTAATGAGGATTTTTATCTCCTGCTGCTGTAATATTTTAAATTTGGTGTTCTCATGCATTAAACATTTGGAAGTATTTCTATCTTCTCATGTTTCTTTATTTACTTCATAACATTTTTTTTTCAAATTCATCTATTTCTTCATCAAAATAGAGAAAGAGATATGAGAAAGAAAATATGATGTTTAGTTTAGAGAATCATTTCAAACTTGCACACAGATTTTCTACCTAACTGTTTTGGATTTAATAAACAATGGAAAGGTGACTGTCTTTGTATCTCAAACAGGGGATATATTTGCAGATGCCAATGCCAGTCTTTATATTATAAAACTCTGCAAGACAGACATTGTATATCTAATGTGCTGTGGTCTATGTTTGCACAGACAATATTTTCTTTTCTACTAAAACATGGATGTGGGACTTGTCATCTGGGAAACTTTATAAATGGAAACTGGCTCATTTTTACTCTTTAATAACTGAGGGACAACTGTAAAACTGGTTTTAGCTGCAAAAAAAATCAACCTGTAGGCTAAGTGTAAAATAAAAATTTAATCCTAAATTATATCTAAATTATATCTATTATACAAATGGTGTGACTGATGGGTAACAGTGGCCTGTAATGAAACATCTCTTGCACATTCACTTTTACATTTCCCACTGCAATAGGAAATGTACACATGTCTAGGTCACATATCTGAGTAAAGTGATAAAGTTTGCAATATAATATTATTGACATTGATTTATTAATATTGATTTCTAAGCTGTAACACTGACAAAGCTATTTTCATTTTCTTCCTTTTTCTAAAGCATGTCAAAGTAAAAATGTAAAAATGGTCCATTATAGATTGTGAGCTGCCATAGTTTTTGATAAACTATCAACAGAGTAGATTTTCAATGTCATATTTCATCAACAATAATTAATTTTCCTAAATATTTACATCCCCAAACACTTCATTATTTAACACTTAAAACATGGGTTTACTAACAACAAAACAATATCTGAGGTAGACGGAATACAGGATGAAATTGAAGCTATAAATATTAAATTGTGTTAAATGATATTACTTACTATTATAAATATGAGAATCTTCACAATCATCAGTACTATTGTATAACTTTACATCTTTATGATATTTCCAATATAAGCTTGTCTGTTGTTTCTGAACCTCAAGGGAAGAAAAAACAATCTTACTTTGTATCTTTTTTGATTATACATTTGTACTATGTAAATAAAACACTGTCTGCTAGTTCATTTACCATAGGGCTACACCGCTCACAGCTAGGCCAGGCTGCACAGAAGGGCTAGAAGCTCCATGAAATGTGCCACTTCGGGCAAGGCACCAAAATATTGGGTCATCCTCTGCTGCCTCCAAGATGCATTAACAGGGAGCTGCACTGAAACAAGCACTCCTGGTGCTCCACACAGTGATGTACTCCGAGACAACAAAGACCTCCCATATGCCCCTTCTCTGCAAGCAAGCAAAAGAGAAAACTCTGAAGATTCAAAGGAATATGAATATAACATTGTAGGACTAACCATTTGATTTTTAAAATATTTCAATTATTTAAATATCTGATAGATATAGAGAAATATCTTTTATGACTTCCAAAGCATCTCTTCATAATATAGTGTTATAATACTTACAAAATGTTATGTCGCACTCATAATTTAATAATTCTATTTGCAATTTTCCACTAACAGGATCCATCCTATGTAAATGAGTGATATGATTGCCCGGTAAACCCATGAGTTGTAGTGTAATCTCGATCCCTATTATCATTCATGAGTCATCCAAAATCTCCTTATTCAGCCAAGTATTCATGTTTTCATTCAAGACCTACTTTTCAGAATTTACTTGCGCCATCCTCATTGCCTTGTTTCCCATTCCACATAATATATCCGTTATGGTTTACATGTAAAACACTGTGATTCTCCAAGTGTTATTTCTTCCATTAAAATGTCGTTATTTTGTGCTTCATTGTAATCAGAGCATGCAGTCTTTTGGTGATAAATAGCCAACTTCTATCACATTTGAATCTGGATCAATTCTATTGTCTGTGAGATTGAAAATAATCCCGAGAATAATGTAATACATTTAAAAAAAAAATTATGTTACGAATGCTGGTTGCAGTGATCCCTTCTCACATATATATGACTATTTAAGTAATAGATTACAATTTTATTAAATAAATATCCTAAACATTCACCTAAGTTATAAAAGATTTTGTCTTTGTATAAAGGCTTCAATTTATTGATAAGCATGAGACGTATTTTACAGAAATTTTTTGTGAGAGTTTGAAATCTCCTACATCACGTTTCCTTCTGCACCTATCAATTAATGCAATTTTAATGCCATCGCATTTTCATCAGCAGACACAAATACGGGTTAATGAAATGAATGTGTCACTACATAATGAAATCAGTGCCTTGTTTTATATAAAGGTGACTTCAAGGAGATCCCATAAAAATATGTCTGCAAACAAAGCAAAATGCCTGCTATAAATATTTCTTGCAATAAATTCTGTTGAATCATGTGGGATAATTTGAAAGTATCTGGTGCTCTGTAGTTGATTAGATTGACTCTTTGAAAAATCTATCACCAAGAAATTAATTGGAGGCTGCATAGTTACTCATAGTTGTTCTACTTATGTCATTAAGTCACCCAGAATTACTGGAGCACAAAATGAACATTCTAGTTATTTGGACAGACTCATCTGGATGGAAATGATTATGCATTGATCAAATCAGGTTCTATAGGGTTTAACTGTTCTGAAAACTGAAATGCTCTTACCTGCCACATTTAATGTTTTGGAGTGATCTTTAACTATCTTCTTTCTAATATAGAATTCAGTGACTTATAATCTTTGAAAATCAGTATTTAGCCATTTTGATCTGTTTCAATACTTAACCTTGGGTTATAAAAGACCAGAATTGGAAGTGAACAGTTAGACTGCCAGAACTGACATCAGTAGTGTCAGGAGCAGGTATGAAAACACAGTTTTAAATAATGAGACACAAATCAAGTATTTTATGACTACGTTCAATGTGAAGCAGCATTTATCTCTGCCACAACTACCAATGAATAACAAAAAGGCAGCACTGTCAGCCATGCTTGCATGTATGTATGAATTTTCCTTTGCAAGTTCTTCCTTTTGGTTAGATTTATTACAATTACAACTTAAATGTGATCATGGAGAAAGGAATGTACTGAACTTTATTTAAAAAGCTTCAACCAGTTATTTTCTATGCAACTCCTTTAAAAATAAAGAGGTGGAAATTAATCACTTTAACTATGGCTTAATACAGATCTTTTAAGTTATCCAAGCTCAGATCTTGATTTTTTTTCCTTTTCATGTTTATCATTGATACATTGTAGCCAAATATGTATGTATATAAGCAATAATGTATACAGTGTGTACTATATATATGCTATACATATACACAGTGTATATCTGTGTGCATATATATATATGTATTGTACTTAAGAAATTTTCCTAAAACTACCTAAATATTAGGTAAAAAAAAACCAATCTGCAATATTTATTCCTGTAAGATAAATAATTAATGTCAAAACTAGAATAAGGAGAAATGACTTATAAGACATTTTTTATGTTGTTCAAAACTGAAACAAATGATAGAAAATGTATGTAGACTATTGTTTGGTATATCTCCGTATGATATTTAGCCATGTCTCTTTGAATCTTGCTAAGTTTTCTTTAGTTAGATTCTCATTTATTAAGCCAATTGAAAAAAAAAAAGATAGCTGCTTGCTGGAGTTACAAAGGACTTAAAATGGCAAATTATAAAGTCAGTATCTATATCTATATCTATATGTACAATCATATGCTCTGATCTTTACATGGTTGATTAGGGCTCAAAGTGTTGAGGGTTACAGGAAAGTGGGTAAGACCATTGTTTCCACATTATCTTTTTTGTGGTTTTGATAGTTCAATGGTTCCTTACAACCTTTGAAACTTCCTTAAAATACACTGATATGTTAAACACATTATATTTATAGGTTATTATAATATTATATTTGCCTCTAACAAATGATCTTCCAATTTTGTTGCGTTTATTAACTCTATTATTACAAATATTTTCAACTTCTTTTTATACCTGTGAATGCATGTTTTTTTGGTAGACTTAACAGTTGATAGCTTGTGTGTAAAAATAGATGCATTGATCTTTGCTTGTTGCCATTGTAACCGAGTCTCTTGCGGAATTTTTATTGTACAACTAACTAATCGCTTTCCAAGTAGATTGCATTGGATTCTCTAGACACAAAATCCAGCCTACAAGTAATGAAATGTCCCTGCTCACCTTCACACAAACATGTTTTTGAAATCTATAGATTCAACTACACAGAGAGAAGTTAGTGTTTGGCACCTGTTTGTGGCACTAGCTAACTGCATCCTCATCTGTTACTTCTGCTTCCAAGTGTTAGTTTATCATAGTACTTAGCCCTACAGTTCTCTGTTTCCTCATTAGCATGTGTGCTTATAGTGCAGCATATAGATTCTATCTTAAATGTGTCCTGTCTATTCATTTTCATTATAGGCCCCTGAGCAGTCCATCTCAAAAAGTCTTCTTTTCTATTATAAAATAAGCCATCAATAGCTTTAAATCATCAAGTATTCTTCTAAACTCCACATTTTTTTCATTATTTTGAGACAATAATGCAGTATCATCTTTTGTTAGAAATGGAATCTGCCTAATCAATGAAAAAAAAAAAAACCTTATTTTTTCTGACTCATTCTTTGACTCTCATGAATTTTCTCAAACACATTTTTCAGGATTCCCTAGTCTAATTTGATCTTCTCACTAGCTGATATTTAATGTAATTTTTACACCACAAAACCAACATTAATGATTTCAACTGTGTTTGCTTACCAGGTATTCTCCCTAAATGAATCTAATGTGGCAAAGATCAATCCATGCTTCATCAATTTTTATATGGAGAGTAGAGCATGGAAAATAAATTTGGTTTATCCTTGTTTCATTATCTATTTCACATTTGTCACTAGAATTTAACTTGCATTTGAAGTAGATATGCTTTTATTAAATTAACCTTGATTATTAATATAATTTGTGTTTAGGGTCAGCATTGTGAAACCACAAGTTCTGAGGATAGCATCCTATGTTTTCTGGTTCAAATCCCAGTAGTTCCACTTCCAATTGATCTCCTTGCTAATGCATCAGAGAAAGTTAAGAAGGATGGTCTAAATGTTTAGGCCATTGGATGCATTTGGGAAACAAAAAAAAAAGAATACCAAGCTCCAAGTTGTAGATTTTTACTCCCACCTGCTAAACATATTACAAACAGAGGTTTGTAATAATTTGGTATTTTAAATATTAATATTCTGAAGGCTGAAACTACATAACATTGAGAATCAGAGGTTACTACTTTTGATTCTCGTTACTGCTTCATTTTCTTTTTCTTTCTTTTTTCTTTAACATTTCTTTATTTTTATTGAAAAGTCAGATTTACAGAGAGAAGGAGATACAGAATGAAACATCTTTATCTGGTGGTCAACTTGGGCCACCAGGAAAGTGAATCAACGGGCAGATCTTTCTGTCTCTCCTCTTCTCCACATATCTGACTTTCCAATAAAACAAAGAATTCTTTTTAAAAAATCTAAAATGTTTATAGCGGTTTATAGGACTATATATTATGACTGGTGGATAATTTTCTAGCTTCATTTTTAGGTCATGACTCTATTCTTTTTCCTTAGCATAATAATAATAAAATACCTCTTCGCCCAATCCTCTGTTGCATTAATACATTAAATATTTTTTAAAAAACACTCATCACTGGCAGTATATTGTTTCTTCTTTCACTAATTAAAAGCTTCAGGAAGATTTGGTTCAGTTTGATAAATCAACGTTCTAGCTCCAAGTTCAGAAACAGCAGTGTGAATACAAATGTGTCTAATGATTCTGTTTTATAAATGTGTGAATATGAAACTATCATAGCTACATTTGGTAGTTCAACATGGATTGAGCATATTAGATTCTTTTCTAAATTTTAACTTACAATATTAGTTGACATGAGAAACATTAGTAATGCCTGGAAATTGTGTAAATAATTAGTGAATTATTTGAAATATCTGTACAAAATGTCTCCTTATACCACATTTATTCTGTTACCAGCGGAGAACACATTAGCATGATGGCCATGCTGTTTAAGCTGCAACATGCTGTGCCTTCATCCCTTATCAATGCTGCTCCTTTTCTAATTCAAAGTCTTTCTAAAGCATGTTGAAAAGCAGCTGAGGTTAGTCTAAGAGCTTGGAAACCTATACACACGGAAGATGTGTAAGAGATATCCGACTCCTGGTTTGTCCTGATCCATCCCCCATTATTGTGACCCTTTTGTGAATGAACCAGAGATTGAGAGACCTCCCTCTTTTTATCTTTCCCTCTCTATTTCTCTGTAGCTCCGATTTTCAAATAAATAAAATAGAATTTAAAAAATAATTAATGAAAATTGCCTTGCAATAGTTATATATTTGCTGTTTTCATACATTTCTTAAAGCAAGGAAATAGGAGACTACACATATTGTAAAAAAAAAAATGTTAGGGCTTTCACTAGTGCTGTTGATTTCTCTGTACTTGATTTTTTACAGATACACTGATTTGCTTGAAAGAAAGACTTGCAGAAGCAGAAAGAAAGAGACATGGAGAAAGAAATCTTTAATCTGGTTCACTCACAAATTGGCTACAATGACCAGGAGTACGCCAAAACCAGGGAGTAGGAACCCTAGCCTGGCTTCTCAAATGGCCCAAAGGGACCCAAGTTGTGGGTTATCTGCTGCATTCCCATGTGCCTGATCAGGAAGCTGCATCTGAATTTGAGCAGTCAGTACTTTAACTGGAATTCCTGTGTGATAGTGGTCTTTCAGGCAGTGTCTTAAAACACTGTACCACAACACTGATTCTGTTCCATTATTTTCAAAGTTATTTTGAGTGCATCCCACAAAAGTCATTGCAATAGCAATCATTTCAATTTGACCCTTAAATTGCATCCACTCTCTTAAGTAAATTTAAGATCAAACCCTGCAGCCACTTAGGGAGTAAACCAGTGGACAGAAGATCTTTCTCTCTGTAAATCTGCTTTTCCTAAAAATAAATCTTTGGTTAAAAAAAAAAAGGTCAAACCCTTCTGACTGTTGAGCATAGAAGTTATACTTGAAATGGCAAATGAATTTATAATTATAGCTGAACAAAAATTGACATTTTGTGTAGTGAAAACTTTAAGTCACAGAAACTTAGTTAAATGAGTCAAACATTTACAAAGATTTCTATACCTAGTAAAATAAGCATGGGCATGCCCATTTTGAGATTATTTTCTTTACTTAATGGCTCATTCATTTAGGTAAGCCAGTTAAGTAAATACTCTGTGCAAAGTGTTTGATTAAAATCTTTAAATCATTTCTGCTCCAGCACACTTGAAAACTAGTTCTGCAATTTCATGTCTGTCTTGGTTATGTTCCCAGCAGGTTATTAACAATTAATTAGCAATACTTCTCAAATGCTGTCTGTGTAAGTCTACTAATTGCAGGGCAGGAAATTGGAATTTGCTTTTGTAAACAAATTGTAATCATGATCAGTCCTTTTAGATGAGACAATACAAATCTGCCTGGTATTTATACTACTACTTAGATTTACAGCAAAAAGGAATCATTTGCATATTCTGAATGAATCTGTTTATGTGTTATATTATCAACATGAGAATAATTTTGCTTTGGACAGCACCACCTTAATTTTTAAAATTTTGTTTGCAACTAATTATTTGCAAAAGACATTTATGCGTAAACCTGTTTTTGTGTGTGTAAATCGATGACTCACAGGAGAACCTGGCAGAACTAGTATAGATTAAAAATTCTGATTACACAAGAAACATAAATTTCACAATTCTTACCAAAAATCTGAATTTTTAAAAATCAATTTGTTCATCTTTTAAAGCAACTCTCTAAAAAGTGTGGTCAATAATTACCTGTATTTTAATATTTATCATCTTCAATACTTTGGTTGGCATTTGACTTTTTCACTGCCTTCCTGTGACTGTGTCATCTTATTTACATTCTGTTTCCATCCATAGAGTGCTTCACTGCATATTATTCCTTAGTGTTTTCTTCATCCATCCGTCTACAAGAGAATTCTTACAAGAGAATTCCAAGAGGACCAGATAAGTAATATCCATTGAACTTTCTGAGACCTTTGATCAGCTGTTTGTGCTTGCCTGCTGCAGGAGCAGAGAGCATCATGCTCACCAAGGTGGACTCCAGATAATGTTCTCTCTCTTCTCTCCTTGTTTACACAGGCACAGTGGGTTTCTCTACTCCAGAGACAGAAAGGAATACTTCAAGGTGTTAAATGATTTATTTAGTAGCTTCCCCTAAGCACTTGAGAAAAGCAAACATCTTTTTGCCATTAAATAATGATATAATAGACCTTGAAAGATTCCTGCCAAAGGTTCTCAAAGGAAAAGTCTGAGTATCTAAGAGAACTAAGTAGGAGTAAGTAAAATAGAGTGATAAGAAAAGCTGAAGACAGAAAAAAAGAAAGCATTAAGGATTCTAATTAAAAAAAATAAAAGATTTAAACTTAAAGGCTTAATAAGTCAATGTAAATACATATCTATTTAGAGAAAAAAAATGTGATTAAAAAATATGAACTACAACTTTTCCTTCAATGTATACACTAAGAGTGTTAAAAAAAAAACAAGGAAATAGATAACAGACAGGGACCACCAAAAGGAAGAAGAAGAAGAAGAAAAAAGAAGAAAGAAAAAGAAAAATTCCTCAAGAATCTATGTAACTAGTACATATAGTTCAACTGGGAGAAGGAGACATTTTGAAGATGAAAAAAGTATTTTTTATATGGTTCAAAATCAGGTAGGTATCATGGAGACACGCCAATGCAAAACATCAGTATATGTGGAAAACACAAGCAAAATGTACGAATAAAGAATCACAGAAACAACAACAAATAAATTAATGAAATGAAGTGGTGGAATTGAAGATTTCCTTTAGTTCTGGAAATAAGTCGAGTAAATCAGTGAGGATAAAGAACAGTATACCAACGCTGTTAAGCAACTTGCACAAATCAACATGGATAGATGCTTCCTGCTCGTTGAAAGGGGGATATGCTCTTTCCTTACACACGCGGATGATGGTTAAAGGATATGATTCAGCAGCAAGTTTCAATAACTCTCAGGGAATTGAAATAAAAAATGTGGCTTGTTATTAAAAATGAAAATAAATGTGAGTATTGAAAGATGTTTGAAATATTCCCTAACATAGAACGATTCATGTATTTTATTTGGAAATCTTATAATCATATGAAGAAGAATAGAGATTTACCTTTCCCCATCTCATTCACTCCCCACATGGCTTCTACACGATGGAGCCAGGTGGAAGCCACGAGTTTCATTGGGTTTTCTTACATGTATGAAAAGGGTCCTAACTGCTGATCAATCTTTCATTGCTTTTCCCAGGCCATTAGCAGGGAGCTGCATTTTAAGTGGAGCATCCAGATTCAAGTTGGCACCCATATAATAGGCCTGCGCTACAGGAGGCAATTGCACCCACAATATCAGCCCCTGGGAAATTCTGAAATATCTGGAAATAAAAATAATAGTTTGAACCAATCCCTGGGTCAGTGGAGAAGTAAAAATAAATATTGAAAATATATTCCTACTTTATTCAAGAATAGAGATGCATACTGTAAAGTAGTTTTACTTTTCAGCATACTAGCCTTTTCATACCAGTCTTCTCTGGATGTATATGTATAGACTTGACTACTTAACATCTATTTATCTTGTAATTTGCCTAAAGGCTGTCTTACAAAAGCACATAATACTTGTCCTTTCAGACTGGCTTATTACAGTAAGCAGAATGTTCTCAAGCTTGGAAAATCTTTTGCAAATGATAGAATTTGATTATCTTTTTTTGAGTCTGAGTAGTATTCAATAGAGTTATCAGTTTTTTGGCCAATCATCTGTTGATGAGCATCAGGGTTGTTCCATTGTCATCAGTTCTGCAAACTAGGCTGTCTCTTCTACACAGATTACACTTCTTTAGGATATATTCCTAGGAGTGGGATGGCAGGATCAGATCAATTCTCAGTTGCCTGAACACTTGCCATACTGACTTCCACAGTGGCTACATTAGCCTACATTCCCACCAACACTGTAGGGTATCTTTATCCCCACACCTACTCCAGCACCTGTTAACAGGTTTCTGTAAATGGACCATTGTCATTGGAGCTAGGTGGAAACACACAACATGGTTTTTATTTACATTTACCCTACAACTAGGGAGTCTCAGCATTTTTCATGTTTTATTTTCCATTTGAATATGTTCTCTTGAATGATATCTGCTCATGCCGTTCATCCATTTCTTCACAGGTTTGTTGTTTTGCTGTATTTGAATCCCTGAAACTCTTCGGAGATCTTGAATATTAGTCCCCTTTCAGTTGTACAGTGTGCAAACATTTTCTCCTGTTCTGTTGTTCACTTATTCATTAGGATGACTGTTTCCTTGGGTGTACAAAGGCTCCTTAGTTTGCTGTAGTTTCATTTGTTTATTCTGACTTTAAGCTGTGATTTGGTATCTTTTCTAACAAGCTCTTACGTACTCCTATGTCCTGTTGAATGTTCCCTATGTTTTTTCTTTAGTAATCTGATGATGCCTGAGTGAAGATTTATGTCCTTGATCCCTTCAGAGGTGATTTTTCTGTAAGGTGAAAGGCAGAGGTCTTATTTCTTACTTCTGCAAGCAAATATCCAATTATACCAACAGTGTGTGTTAAGATTGGCCTTGCTCCCTGGGTTATTTTCAGTTATCTTGTTGAAGATTAGTTTGATGTGAATGTGTGTATTCTCTTTTGGGGTTTCTATTTTATTCCATTGACCTTCTCTATTTTTGTACCAGAATCAGGCTATTTTATTACCGCACTGTCATAAGCTTAAAATCTGATATTGTGATTTCCCCCATTTTTTTTATGATAGTTTCAGTTATTTCTGGTATCCTCTGTTGCCAGAAAAAAATTACATCATCTTTTATATCTCAAGAATGTTGTTGAAATTTTGACTTGGGTCACATTGAATCTGTAGGTGAACAATATAACGGGGGCTCACATACTGGGGAGTAAAGTTATGTTGGCAGTGCGTATGTACTCCCAAATACATGTAGGTTTCCCATTTTGAAGCATGTAAGTATACCCACATAGTAGGATGCTCGATTTGCTAGCTTTACCTATACTTAACATATCATAATATGTTTAAATAGCAAAAACTCAATGATGTAACCACTACTAAAGGACTGTAGTATTGTGATAATTCAGGAAATAGTAGTAGAAAGTGAAACACTGAGGGAGAACGTGTTGCAAAAGAACTCCCATGCCTGCCAAACTGCACAATAGGAAACAATACATGTATATATATTTTTTTAAAGATTTATTTTTATTATTTTTTCATTGGAAAGGCGGATATACAGAGAGGAAGATCTTCCGTCCGATGATTCACTCCCCAAGTGAGCCGCAACGGGTCGATACTATGCCGATCCGAAGCCAGGAGCCTCTTCCGGGTCTCCCACGCGGGTGCAGGTTCCCAAAGCTTTGGGCCGTCCTCGACTGCTTTCCCAGGCCACAGGCAGGGAGCTGGAAGGGAAGCGGGGCTGCCGGGATTAGAACCGGCACCCATATGGGATCCCGGGTGTGCAAGGCGAGGACCTTTAACCACTTGCGCCACCGCGCCGGGCCCAATACATGTATATTTTAAATAAAGCTATCAAAACAATCCCTGTTAAGTTTGTTTAATTTGAGCAAAGGGATTCTTTCCTAAATATCTATTAGAAAATTAAAGTGAAGCATAGAAGTGAAGGCGCAGAGATAGAGAAAGAGAGTGAGAGATGTTGCACCTGCTGGTATACTCCTCCAGTGACAACTACAACCAGAGCTGGTCAGGCCCAAGTCAGGATTTTCTCTGGATTTTCCACAAGAGTATGAGTGCAGGAGCACAAGTAATCGGGACATGCTCCAGTGCCTTCCCAGGCACATTAGTAGGAGAGTGGATCGGAAGTGGAGCGGCAGAGTGTATAACCGGTGCTCATTAGAATGCCACCAAAGCAGGCAGAAGTTCTACTGATTTTGCCACAATGCCAGCTTCCAGTCTACTGTTAACAATTACCATTGTATATTGTATATTAAGTTGTTAAATTAATGTTTAATAGATGCATTTTTAGTGATATGGACTACTTAATTTGTTATTCCTGCTTTAGTTTTTGTCTTTTTCCATGCTGATATAACAATTTACTAAGTCATCGATAACTATATATATATATATATATATTACCATTATGGCACAATAGCATAGTGGCTAAATCCTATCATTGCCTGAGGCAGGATCCCATAGGGGATTTGATTTATATCTTGGTGGCCCTGCTTCCCATCCCAGCTCCCTGCTTGTGGCTTAGGAAGGAAATAGAGGATGGCCCAAAGGCTTGGGACCCTGCACTTACATTGGAGACCAGGATGAATCTCCTGGCTCCTGGCTTCTGGCTTCAGATTGACACAGTCTGGCTATTGCGTCCACCTGAGGAGTGAATCATCGGACAGAAAATCTTTTCTGTTTCTGCTCCTCTCTGTATATCTAATTTCCCAATAAAAATAAATGGGTCTTCAAACTAATTAAATAAATAATCCCATATGGGGGTTCTGGCTCAGGCAAGGTGAGGATTTAGCCACTAGGCTGTCATGCTGGGCCCTCTTACAACAATTTAACCATTTAAAAATGATGTGCTTTTCTGAAAGTTGGAGTGATAAGTATGCCAAGAAGAGAAAGAGAAGAGAGATAGAGAAAGAAAGAGATTTTTCATTGATTGGCTCCCTCTGCAAAAGAAAAAAAAAAGGGTCTTTGCTAACAAAGGCAAGAGCTCCAAACTGCCTTTCATATGGTTGCATAGATTCAAACGTTTATGAAGTCACCTATTGCTTTACCAAAAGCATTCCTGATCAGCTGTATCACAGCGGAGTAACTGAGTTTGTAACTTCCGCTGTGGCATGGAATAGGGAAGCAGCAAGGAATATTTAAGTCACTGTGCCACACTGCCTGGTCATAATGAGGTGCTATAAAAAGTAAAATTAGAGTTAAGACAGTCACACAGATATAATGCTTGCAGTTTGATCACTTTGAGTGATTTTTGATCTCCTACTAGGGTCAATTGTAATTACACTGTCTAAACTTAAGAGTAAATTAGATATTAGTCCAAGCTTATTTTTACCGATGGATTGTTTTGTTCAGCTTGTCACTAGTAATTGTTAAGTCTTGTTATATTTCATGATATTTTCTGTACCTATACTTTTGTGAAAAACGGTGAAGCCAGAAACTGAAACAGGATAGCCACCATTGCTATTCCTTTAAGAACTTAAGGATTTACAAAGAAAAAAGCTGTTTTTTCCAGCATTTTGTCAAGCTGCGAAAAGAATAGTTTGTATCCACAGAATTGAATAAAATATATATGTACATATAATATATTATCTGAAATTGCTTATGTGAATCACATAATGGCTTTTGGGACAATGATTTTTACAATCGCCACCAAAAAGCTTATGAGAAATACATTTATATAGTAGTGTATTCATATAACTTTTTCTATTAATTTCATCGCTAAAAAGACACATAATTTAATTGAAGCTATTTATCTGTAATTCAGCTTCTTCACCTTGCTCTTGATTTACCTTTTCAGTTCTAAAATGAAGATTTTACTTTTCCTTGATGCATTATCATTAGCTGTGTTTCTCTAAGAATTAGCAGTTTGAATGTTTTAGATCAAGTGGCTTCTTTCCATTAATGAATGCAAATAAACATCGGATTTTCTCATTTGTTATTTGGGTTACTTCTAGCATTCCAAATTTAGCAGATACATTCTGATTATGGAGTGAAGCCTCTTAAAACAAGAAAACAAAATAAAGTTGTTCTCAATTGTTGAGATTGTGTGTGTACTGCTTGTGTTAAAAGCTATTGCTTATTAATGTTTAAGTACAAGGGGAAGCAAATATGCGATCTTCAGTTTTGTAGGCTAAGAAAAAATCACCAAGCTTTGGAAATAAAGCAAATTATCGGCACCAAGCACTTTAAATACAATTCTAAGCAATGCTGGTCACTCACAAATCATCAGAATTTAAGAGGAAAAAACTCTTAAGATTATTTACAATCAAATCAGTTTCCAGAAACGTATAGGCCAATGAACATGTCTAATGAATTAGGTGTCTATTTCATTGTAGAATTACATTAACAATTAGTAGTGGTTATTACCACCTTTAAAGTAAAATTTGTCACACATCCGGTATTACTTAAAATTGATATCCTTGTTCAGCAGTCTTGGTTCAAGGAATGAATATAAAATGAGCACATAATGAAGCTTAGACGACGTGTCAGGGTGGCCGAGCGGTCTAAGGCGCCAGACTCATAATGAAGCTTAGACGGCCACACATCCTGGAAGGAAGAAGATGTTGACATCAATGTTACAAGAATCACCAGGGTCAATTTGAGAGCTTAGATATGCTGAGAGTGCAAGGTGGTTATCTACCAGAAAGCAATTACTTAAAAAAGACGCAATGCTCTACTTTCACTTTAAAATATGATAATTATCATAAAAAATAATTATTTCCAGAATATTTTAAAATAATTTATCAATAGTATACATGAGAGAACTTTTTTAAAAAATTAGTAATTTGAGCCCAGTGCAGAAGCTTAGTGGCTAAAGTCCTTGCCTTGCATGCACCAGGTTCCCATATGGTGCTGGTTTTAATCCCGATAGTTCTACTGCCCATCGAGCTGTCTCCTTGTGGAATGTCTGGGAAAGCAGTCAAGGATGCCCAGGGGTTTGGGATCCTGAACTTACGTTGGTGACCCTGAGGTAGCTCCAGGCTCCTGGCTTTGAATTGGTTCAGCTCCAGCCTTTGTGGCTACTTGGGGAGTGAATCATCAGATATAAGCTCTTCCTCTGTCTCTCCCCCCTCTGTATATCTGCATTTCCAATAAAAACAAATAAATCTTTCCCCAAAAATTAGTAATTTTAGTTATATATGTGTAGTTCATTTGATCATCAGTTTTCCAGAATGTGATTATAAAGAAAAAGTAACAAGTGCACAAATAAATTCTCCGGCATTTTACAAAATTAAACATATTTATGCAAATAAAGGTAACTCACTTTGTCAAATAGGTTTGAAGTAAAATAGCAGTAGTAACAGCTGCCACATTCTTTATAAAACTGGCTTTTGACTGTCCTTTTTAGAAACAACCGCCGGCCCAGTTACCTGGAATAATTAGTAAGATGATATCTCACTGACAATTCTTACGGATGCTTTCTCTCCTCCATCCCTTTGTGATAGTTATACTCACCTGGCTTTGCCTTTGTCATCCCTTCTTACATAAAACAAAAATGGGGAAAGGAATAGTAATACACTTTTATGAATCGCTAACTTAATATTCAAGCTGCATTTAAAATCACTTAATGATTGGAATTTACATTTCTATAATCAAAAATGGAAAACAGATTTTCTGCAAAATATGAATAATGACAAATTGAAGTGCTAAAACTAATAGATTGAGATAAATTGTTTAATAAGAAAAAAAATTATCTTAAAATGTATTTCATAACTTAAACAACTAATTTCAAAATCACACTTGCAATTATAATAAATTCACATGTATACTTTTTGTTTTTTAAAGTGTAGATATGGGGCCCAGCGCGGTGGTGCAGTGGTTAAGGTCCTTGCCTTGCACGCCCGGGATCCCATATGGGCGCCGGTTCTAATCCCGGCAGCCCCGCTTCCCTTCCAGCTCCCTGCCTGTGGCCCGGGAAAGCAGTCGAGGATGGCCTAAAGCTTTGGGACCCTGCACCCGCGTGGGAGACCCGGAAGAGGCTCCTGGCTTCGGATTGGCATAGCATGGGACGTTGCGCTCACTTGGGGAGTGAATCATCGGACGGGAGATCTTCCTCTCTGTCTCTCCTCTCTGTATATCTGCCTTTCCAATAAAAAAATTAATTAAAAATAAATCTTTTAAAAAAAGTGTAGATATGATAATTTCTTCCCCTGTTTCTTTGAAATACATTTTTCTACATGAAATATTTAACATACAGTTTATTTTTTAAGTATATTAAAAACTCATTCCATTTCATTTGATTTTTCTAAGAGTTATTTATTTTTATTGGAAAGGATATACAGAGAGGGAGAGAGACAGAGAGGAAGATCTTTCCAGTGGTTCACTCCCCAAATGGCTGCAAATGCTGGAACTGAACCAATCCGAAGCCAGGAGCCAGGAGCTCTTCCGGGTCTCTCACACGGGTGTAGTGTCCAAAAGCTTTGGGCAGTTCTCAACTGCTTTCCCAGGCCACAAGCCTGGAGCTGGATGGGAAGTGGAGCTTCCGGGCTTAGAACCAGCGCCCATATGGGATCCAGGTGCGTGCAAGGCGAGGACTTTAACCACTGTGCTATTGTGCTGGGTCCCATTTCATATGATCTTTATTTCAACACATTTAATGGTGAGTCCGGAATTAGCTGCATTCAGTGTTTTGAAGTACTGCTATTTTCTCATTAGTTTTGTGTAGCAAAGCATGATAAAAAGATTAAATATATATCCAATTCTCAATTATTCATACTAATGGAGAGGAACAAAGTATATGTAGCATTAAAACAAAGGAAAAATTCTTACTCATTTATGGTTTCAGGATATAATTAGGCCCACACATTTCTGTAGCAGCTCACATTTCATATGTTTCCATGGTAAAGTCCTGTTCATCTAAGTTTTAATATCAGGAATTCAGGAGGTCTGACTGCTATCTCTCAGGCTAGCAGAGAAAAAAGGACTTAATCAGAAACTGTCATTTTCTTAAATGAAATATAGAATTGCATCAATTATTAAGGCCTGGTAATTCTGATTTTAATAGGGAAAAAACATTCCTTGAGTGATATGCTCATAAATGTATCAAATCTACTGTGTGTTGTAAGTACTGCTTAGCAGTAAACACAGTCCTGGTTGCCAAGATTATATTCTACTAGGTAAGAATCAGAAAATAGGAAAAGCGTAGATATACACTAGCAGAAATACGTATCAAGATAAAGCAATGAGTAATGACACAATGTACCATTTTAGTATTATGAAATACATCTATTTCAGATTTAATTTCAATAGGAGCATTAAGAAAAATGGAAAATGAAATAATAAATTAGAGTAAGAATGCTGATTGCATAGGCAGTCACCATAAATAGACTGTATGGTGGATTTTCACTTGCCGTGTTTACAAAACAAAAAAGTCCATGCAACTAATGAAAAGTATTTCAACTGTGTCACTTAAAAATGACACATTTAAATGGCCTATGATCACCGCATTCAGTTCTACCTCAATGATACATCTCCTGTATGTTAAAACATCTCACCTGAGAACGCTGATTATAAATCCTGTTAAGTACAATGAAAAACAGATTTTATCGCTGTATTTTCTAAAATGTACCAGCCATTTGTTTGCGTCTCATTTCCACAAAGTTCTCTTTTACTGGGAATAGAAATTTGATTTGAGTTAGTGCTCCAAGCCATGGAGTGAGTGTCATCTGGTCCAGAGCCCTGGGTTTTGCAGATCTTCTGCTACACAGTCTTCATTCATTTCATCTAGCATCCCTATGAATTTACATTTTGACTCTTTAAAAATTACCGCTTCTTCCATGTTGATTTGATGTGACACCAAGTCTAATTCTTGTGACTCTGCTTGGTTTAGTTTGAATGTTTTTATTCTTTTCTCTTAAGAAATTTTAAGAGGTAATTTTTTTTCTGAGATATTTGTTTTAACAGTTTGTTTATCCTGTTTTCTATTTCAATTCTTTATTTCTACTTTTGCCTACACCTACCATGCTGTTAAATTTATGTTGTTTAGAATTAAATGTGTAACTATTACTGAAAGTCTATGCTACTGCCCTATATATTATTTTATATCTCTTTAATGACATTTCTATCTAATAGATTTCAAAATATTGTATAAACACAAAGCAGGTATTTATAAAACATATTTCTCTTTTTCAGTAAGTTTTTCATACATCATTTCAACAGTACAGTCTTATCTCAGAGGATGAAGATATGCTTTCTATAATTTATGAAAGGATTTAATGCTGGTCAGTATTGGGGTTGTTTTGTATTGATTATGTTTCTGATTGAGGAAGGGTGCATTTATTGCATCATTTTTCCTTAAGTATTAGTGCTGAACTCTATGTGCATGATAATTTTCTCTATAATTAACTCAGTCTGTTGGTTGATCTAGATTTATATTAAAATTAATTTTTTACCTTCTTTAGATTTTTCTAGTAACCATGACAGTTATCTGCACTTCTTACTTGAAATACCATCAAATGGACTCTAAGTTATGGTCTTATGGCATTATTCATAGTAATCTTCGTATCTGGGCCACCCAGCTTGGAAATTCTTTGATAGTATATTTCCTTAGAATATTAGACAGAATTTGGCTTGTATCTTATAGTCTAAATTTCACCAGGCACCAACACGGGGCACTGTTTGTGCTTGCATTAGAAGGTAGATGCTGTGTCTACACCATCTCTCGTAGAAGCACATCTCTAAAGTGTGCCTGCTAATTGAGGACTTGATGTCAAGAATGACCTTTGCCTCAGGTATATGTGCGTAGCCAGTTTGATCTTGCTATGATCTTCATATCATCACAATCACATTAGCACAGCTGAAGGTGAAATACATAGAGATATCACTGAATCCTTCTTCCTGCTCCCCTGGATGTGCATGCTTCTTATGCACTGGGAACTTGAAGGTAATTTCTGAAATCAGGGCAATAAGTGAAGTGATTCCATTAATCATAGACATTGACTTCTGATTTGAGAGTCTAACAACATTTTATGATTTTTTTACTTTTATCTTTCATGAAAAAAAAAATAAGCAAATTGTTCCGTAATCCTAGTGATGCCATAAAATCTAATCTCTGTGAAAAGATAATTTAAGAAGCAATTTAATTTTATAGGAAACAGTACTGAGTTTTCATAAATTGTTGCTGTGTAAAGACGCAGGATTGATTTTCCAAGTTTTTTGAATTTTCAGAAATATTCTGTTTGTATATCTGTGAGTTTCCAAAATGCATGTGTAAGACAATAAATGTATTTGTCAATTACACATAGTAATGAGTCAAATATGATGCTTTCATATATATCACTGTAGTTTAGTTTATAATATTTTTTAAAATAGACTATAGACTGATGTTCAAGGAGTCTCACCTTGTGCTTTCATTTTTACCCGTTTTGTCCTACCATCTAAATTATCTTTGAAAAGGACATGGACCATTTCTACTCACACCTTCATTCATTAACTTTTAGATGTTACTTAAAATGACAAGTTACAACAAAAATATTGGAATATAAGGAAACAAATTAATAGGAGGAAAAACTAGGTTTGTCATTCCTTTGTTATGTTTAGCTGTACATATTCTTTTTGGGGAATTTTCCTTCAATATTGTGAGTTGCAGAGAATATTCACTTACGATTTTGTGGAGTTCAATCATTTTTAGGGATTAGTCACAACTTCAAAAGGAGCACTAATGAGCCTTGTGTTGAATCTGAAATTCTAGCTATGCATTCCAAATGAATTCCTCCTGAAGTTGTTTTTAAAAGCAGTTTCTATATCTGTTTTCAAATGACAGAGCAGTCTGAATAGTATCTGAGGTTTCAAAGCTAAAAGCTACTGAATATGAGTGAAAGGACACATTAAGTTACAGAAAAACTGTAGTTATAATTTTAAATCTGCCCTTTTATGCCATAGTATCATTAAAAAAAATACTTGCTGGAGCATGATTATCAACACTATTTTTCCCAGTTCAATCTGAAAATATATTAAAATATGTGTTTGTGAAAGCAAAACAGCACGTATATAAGTGATACTACTCTCAATTTTTGACATAATTTTTAAATATTTTTATTCTGAAGATATATGTAACAATTCTTATATTTTTAATTGTGAGTATATAGCTAATATGTTGCTGTAAAATAAGGTAAATAGCAATTGGTGTTCTTTAATTCATATGTAAGAAAAACTGTAATACAATAATTTACCATAATCTCATTTTTAATGCAGAGTAATTAGGGATACAATAATGAGCAAGACTTGATTGCAAATTTGCCTTTATGGTATCTAGTAGTGGATAAAATTTAAAATGGTGCATCAGTTCAGTCTATTGCCTTAAATCAGAGCACTCAAGGCTCCTGACTCTAAGAGCCATTATGGGTAATAACTAATTCCTGACATAAATAAAAGATTATGATTGCAGGAAGGAATAAGACAGTATTACTTTGAAGAACTAATATATCTCCTGTATATTTCAATGAGTGAGAAAGGAAACAGCAATCAGCTGTTCGCATTTAACAACAGACCAAGCAAATGTCTTGTAGGCCATGATAGATTCAAAGCCCTTACACCTTATGATCATTCATCCAGATTTAAAAAGTCTGGCAATTTTCAATAACACTACAGTGTGACAAATTTCTCTCTCAATTGACTAGATTTTGATTATCTTTTTGTGTCTGTGAAGTTCCTCAAATTGCTCCTTGTTTTTGACGATCATGCATTCTAAACTTTCAGAATATTCTCTTTTTCCAGGCCTTCCTAACAAATGTATCTATAGATTCTTACGTTCACTGAAAGCTTTTTAAATTGCACAATAAGGAGTTTGTCTCCTTATTACTCATACTCTATTTAGGCCCATTCAATGTTCTTGTGTGAGGCATGATAAAGACCGGAACAGGCACCTCATCAGTGATTCAGAGAAAGAACAGAGTGATCCAATTCTACCCATTACCAGTAAGTGTCTCATCTTTGGGGTGTGGGTAGCTAGTACGGTGTTGGTAGGAAGGTCTCAGAATAAAAAGAGGCAAATGTAATAAATAAATAAATAAACAAATAAATAAACAAAAACAGTACAAGCTGAATATATATAAGAAATGAATTGAAGGCCAAAAATGAAGAGAAAAATCTGTACATGCATTCGTACAAAGGAAACATCAAAAGAGCATATTAACAAAGTCCTCCGGCTATCGAGATTTAACTGTCTGTGTAATGTCATCACTGTTTATCCCACCAGAGCTCCTTATCTGGGTCAACAGTAATTTAAAAAGTCCTGTTGCTTTTCTTTGTACTTCATTAACAAAACATTTTTTAATGTGTTTACATTAAGAATTCACACAATCTTAATCCCTTGTTGTAAATGTTAAATAATTTTATCAACCACTTAAGCACTTAAAATGTATTACTATTATATTACAATAAAAAGCTTAATGGAGCATAGTCAAAAATTTCAAAAGCAGTTTAATAAGGTCAGGTAAGCTTCTGAGATCATCTGAATGGGTTCCAGCATATGGTTCTACTCTGTGCAAACTATGTGTTAAAATCCACATCCCATGAGCCCACTTTAATCCAGAGATCATATTTTCATTGGTTCCTCACCTTTTCCTTGCATTGGCAAGAGACAATTCATATTTCCATTCTTTTTTTGGTAGTGTTTCAAATCATCTCATCTTCTAAGACAGTGACTTTTATTCAGATGCTGTACAATTTGGGGTTTCATATTGAGGTTACTCTACTCTTTCTCTTTCCACTCATTCATTATTGGTGGATGTAGGATTCCTACATCTTGGATTTTAGTCTGACTTTCAGGATCTCCATTCCATATTGAGCTAAAATGTAAAACTTTACTGTTTTAAAAGATTCATTTGTCAATGGGTACATTTTGTATGTTTCTGATACTTCCATATTTTATCACATTGCAAGATTCACTAATATAATATTTATATTCACCCAACCACAGACATATTCATTTAGGGAAGTCACTGTCATTAGTTTAGCTGATAATTGTACAAGACATATTCTCTCCAATAGGACATGTCACTTCTGGAATTCCTCTTCTGGCAGACAAAAAAGTAAACATGTCACAATACTAAGTCATGAACGCTGTATGACTTATGCCTTTATCAAGTCAATACAAGTCTGTATAGACATCTTCAAAACTAATCTGTGGCAACTCAAATTGCTTGTAGCACCCAACTCCTTTTCTTACTTTCCAACAGTGGGAAATATTCCTCCTAGCACATGCTATGTATTTATTTGACTGTTCAGTTCCATTGGTATTACTATTCAAATCTAACAAGCCCTCGTGTCCCTTCACTCTGGAAAGAAATGTTTTCATATTTCTGTTATTTTTTTTTATTTTCAACGATATTGATTAGTCAAGTGTTTACAGCATAGAAACTTTTCAAACTAAAATCTTTCCACTGTACATATATACTTACAACCCTTTCCAATTTGGGGGGAATTTATAGTTTTCTTTGTTTTATCATCTTTACATAGTAGATTAAGGCACAAATGCTCAAGAGCTACAAGAAAGTGGGTAAGATCATTGTTTCCACATTGTTTTTTTGCCTTTCTGTATCTGGGAGAAGAGGGGAGATATAGGGAGAAGCCCCAACCAGCCAAAGCAACCCAACCATCCTGGGGTCCCCAGTGTGGGGCATATTCTGAGAGCACTGCTCAAATAGTTTTGACAGCTCAACAGTTCTGAATTGCTGGCAATCTCACCATTCCAAGCACAATGAAATCTCTGCAGAATCAACTGGCTGATCTGGTTCAGCATAGAGTCTCCATTTGCCCAGATTTACACTGCCAATACTTGCCTACAGTTGTTGATTGATTCGTTCTTTCCTCTGTCCTCTGTTGTGGTACTATGTGTGTTTTGCTGTCTCCACTGGACTGCCATATCTTCCATGTGCACCTGGAAATGCTGCCCACTGCTCTGTCTGAGCTACGGAGGAGGCTCAGCTTTGACACTGCACTGCAAGGTCAGACTATGGAACCTGCACTTCTCTTCATGGTTGGGGCTCTGAGTCCAGCAGTTCAGTTGGGGCATCCCCAAATAAACTTCATCTGAGGTGATACCAGATAGGATTCTTGTGTGTGTTTGCCAGTGCAGTGTCCAGCATAGTCTGTCACCCCAGTAAGCTTATGTATATGTTAGTGGTTGCAACTGCCAGGTCAATTCTGTTTCCAGCCCTGGCTTCTACACAAACCAATGGGTGTTACAGTCCAGCCTGATCCTGCCCACCACACACTTGGCCCTCACAGAAACCAGTAGGAGCTGCAACCTAGTTGAAGTGACCAAAAATAAATCCTACCAGGTTCGCCCCCTGCCCTGGTTCTCGTGCCTGCCATTATGTATAGCAGACTGGTTTAGTTTGTTCCACATCCCATTCAGGTCTCATACTTGTCAGTGAGCATTGAAGCTGAGTTCAACCCAACCAGCCCCATATCCAGCCCACACACGTACTGGTAGGTGCCACTGTCTATGCCTGACTCAATCCTGGTACTCATGCTCACCAGTGGGAGCGGCAACCCAAGAGGGAGATGCCCTTTGTTTCCCTTCGGGGCCCACCTTGATTGACAGATCATGTACTCTCCAGATGTTCCTGCAGTTTAACTTCACAGAGTTAACCCCAGTGCCAGCATCTGCCAGCTGATGCTGTGGCAAAGCCCAACCAACTCACACCCACTCAATTAGGCTTGCAGAAGTGGGAACAGTCAAACCAGCCTGGCTTTTCCCTGATGCAGCCTACATGAAGCCAGCAGGTGTTTTAGTCCTGCTTGGTCTTGTCTGCCCCCATCCAAATTCACTCTCTCCAGTGTGAATTGTGGTTCAACAGGGGAGCCCCATGCAGCCCCCCTACAGGCTTTACTGCAAAATCTGATTCCTGTCTGGCAGAACCAGACCATTTGATTCTGAAGGTTTCATATGGAACTGAAGCCAATTGTTTCACTCTCTTCAGTTGTAAAACAGTATCAGCTGTTCCTTAACATTACATATATAAGATACTGTGGTAGAAACATAACAACTGAGTCCTGCTCCTAGCAGGAAATCTAACATAAAATGCAGACGTCCAAGTGGAGATTTAACCTACTGCCAACACCTCTCCCCCGTGGCTTGTATGTATTGAATACATGCCTGCATGGATTTCCTGCGCTAACAACATACCAGGGATTCTGCCCACATTATTATTATTATTGTTATTGTTATTGTTATTGTTATTATTATTATTATCCCATGGTTCTTTAACCCTGATGTCCAAAATTCTAGGTGTCACCTGACTTATGCTGTCTCACAACAACCTAAGAAAAATTCCTCCATTCCTTCTTCCTAGATACTAGAGTTTGATATCACTTGTTAAAATGTCTGTGTCTTATAAAAAATACAATTTAAACCATTGTTTTTGGTTTCATATGCATTCTGTCTGTTTCAGTTTCTATATATTGTCCATCAATAAAGATATGCCGTTGAGTGCTAACTCAGGATTGTGAAATTTCATCTTGGAATAATGCATCTGAAAAAGCATGATTTCCAAATAGGGTTCTGTTTTCTTTTTTAAAAAACAATATTAATTTTTATTGGAAAACCAGATATAGAGAGAGGAGGAGAGACAGAGGAAGATCTTCTATCTGCTGATTCACTCCCCATGCAGCCACAACAGCTGGAGCTGAAGCCCGAAGCCCAGAGCCTCCTCCAGGTCTCCCATGTGAATGCAGGGCCCCAAGGCTTTGGACTATCTTGAACTGCTTTCCCAGGCCATAAGCAGAGAGCTGGAAGGGAAGCGAGGCCACTGGGATTAAAACCAGTGCCCATATGGGATCCTGGTGGCAAGGACTTTAGCCACCAGGCTTCCAGATCAAGGCCAGGTTTTAGTTTATGCTTGACATTTAAGAGTGAAAAAAAGTTATGTTATACCATCCAAATTCAGTATTTATTAAGAGTGTATTTGCTTGTCTTTTCATTCACTTATCATTATCTGTTATATAATAAATAAGTTTAACATTCATAAAATCTTACATATCAATTCCTGTTCATTTCTGAAATCATATTTTATTACATGAAAAAAAACATTGTGTCAAACACAAGATCATTATATTATCTGCTGCTTTCTTCTAGAATTTTAATAGAATTTTGCATCTCACATTTAGTAATTATATTTGTGATCAGTTTTTAAATACATATTGTGACATATTTAAATTAGTATTGAGATTGCGCCTAACCATCTTTTTCCTTTCTTCCTTCCTTTCATTATTTGTTTCTCATGGAAATCCACTTGAAAGGGCACCATTTGTAGAGCAGATCGCCCTTTCACCATGCCATTTCTATTGCTTTATGGTTCAGAATCAGTTAACTATGTTTATGGTAAACTAACCTTAATGTGAGTCTATGCCTTCCTCTTTCCAGATTTTGGGGTGGAAGTTTGGCTTGTGACATCAGTTCTCAAATAGATCCAAAAGCTGTCTGAACTTTCCGGCATATGGTTTCTTGCAGTACATCTGAGTGATGACATTCGTGACTCCATTCATTAGAGCTTAAAATGTTCTCATTTTAAAATGAAAAAAAAAAAGAAAGATTTTTTTTGAAAGGTTCATTGTGAATTTCATAGACATTGTTAAGATACATGATCATTATAATGTAAAGGACATTTGTCCAGAGATCCCAAATTGCATGTTGAGATAATTCTCAGAACTTTGTAAAGTCCAGTTTCTTCCTCATATAATAATTTGCCTTAGTGTAAGCTATGCATATAATCCTGTGCTTTTGTATGTACCTTTGTATAATAAAAATTAAACTACAGTGACAGGTGTTGTGGCATGAGTGGCTAAACTCGCTGAGATGACAACATTCTACATTGGTTCAAGACCTGGCGGACTCAATTATGATTAAGCTCCCAGCTCCATTCTAATGTTTCAGGGAGGTGCTGAAGATGGCCCAAATGCTTAGGCTTCTTCACTCTCACGGGAGACCCAGGAGACCCACAGGAGACCCACGGGAGACCCAGCCAAACCCCATGCTCCTGGCTTTGGACTGGCCCTGGCTCAGAATATTTGGTCAATGAACCAGTGTTCGGTCCTCAGCCTCTTCATGTGCTCCTACTTCACTCCTCTCTTGATCTTTCCTCCTTTTCTCCTCCTCCTTCTCTCTCCCTTTTGTCTTTCCACTTCTCTCTGCAATTCTAGCCTTGAATAAATTTAAGAATCTTTATCACAAAAGAAGAAGAAGAGAAAGAGGAAGAAAAACAAAAAGGAGGAGGAGGAAGAAGGGGAAAGAAACAACAAAGAATCACGGACTATTAGGACATT
Source organism: Ochotona curzoniae (assembly GCF_017591425.1). Taxonomy (NCBI): domain Eukaryota; kingdom Metazoa; phylum Chordata; class Mammalia; order Lagomorpha; family Ochotonidae; genus Ochotona; species Ochotona curzoniae. Next base: position 31,496,646 of record NW_024466502.1, on the reverse strand, counting down.
ACTTATACATATACTATCTGAAAGTAACCCACATAACTTTCACATTCCCTGAGACTAATGAAATCTGATATCCAATGGAAAGATCCCAGACATGACTATTGAAAGAGTATGTGAACAGTATTTTGGAGGAAGTATGTGTTGAGATGATCACCTGTTGTAAAGTATCTGCTTTGTTTACTTTGTATAAACAAAATAAGTTTAAAAAGAATATATTTCCTAGTATTTTAAAAAAAGATATTACTTAACATATGTAGTGCTACAGCTATTGATAGGACGTGTTTTTTCTTCATACACAGCATGCATAGATGCATATAATTTAAACATATGATTTTCTTTCATATAATTGATTATTGTGCTTCCTGGGTACAAAGAGAGCATTCCCATTGACTCTTTCACCCTCCAAATTAGTGGTATGTTTCTACCAGGAAAAAAGAATTCAATCCAGGTCCTGTTAAGAATATAGTCACTCCGGCCATCATTGCTGCACCCAAGGCATTCATTAGCAGCTTATTGGAATTAGGATTCAAAGCAGAGATTAAATAAGCACATGGATATAAAATACAGGAATCTTAACTTTCTTATTTATCTAACAGGTAAAGGCATTACCTCTTATTTATCTAATAGGTAAAGGCATTACCTATTAGATAAATAAATGGCATTACAACCCACAGCTAACTATTGAAATTATATCTCATGGGCCTGGCTCAGTGGCGCAGTGGTTAAAGGTCCTCACCTTGCATGCCCGGGATCCCATATGGGCACCGGTTCTATCCTGGCAGGCCCCACTTCCCTTCCAGCTCCCTGCCTGTGGCCCAGGAAAGCAGTCGAGGACGGCCCAAAGCTTTGGGACACTGCACCCATGTGGGAGACCCGGAAGAGGCTCCTGGCTTGGGATTGGCATAGCATGAGCTGTTGCGCTCACTTGGGGAGTGAATCATTGGACGGAAGATCTTCCTCTCTATCTCTCCTCTCTGTATATCCACCTTTCCAATAAAAAAATAATAAAAATAAATCTTAAAAAAAAAAAAATTATATGTCATGTCTCCTCAAGTTTTGGATTCAACCCTATAGACTTTCACTATTCCATTTTCTTGTTTCTTCGCTGTTGTTCATGGCCACTGGAAATGTGTCCAACTAATCCTTTCAGTTTTCAGATCATCACGGCATCTTCAGTTGCAAAATGAGTTGCATAGTTAACCCGATATGAATGCTAAGTTTGAATTTTAGATGGATGAAGTTTTTAAGATTTGTGTGCATACACCTACCTCATGATAAATCTAATTAATGCATTCTAAATGAAGGATACAGCGAACCAATAGTAATTCTTCCATTTTCCTGTTTTATTTGTAGGCTGCCACTATGGAGATGATTTTCACACATAATAAAAAGATGCTAATTATGAAAATAAAAATCAACACTGTGGTTAGACTATACACTGGTAGTTAAGTGGATACAATTGGAAAACAGTATATTTAGTGAAATAAATCAGGCCCAAAATATCAACTATCATATGTTTTCTCTGGTCTATCATCATCATCATTATTTTCTTCTTCTTCTGCAGGAGCAGACACAATCTATACGAAGCAAGATTGACAATCTGGTATTTGATCATTGTATGCAGCCTCTGTATATGCTTAAGAGAAATAGAAGGGTTTTGCTGTTGTTATTCTTCATTTCTATTAGTATTATTTTCTACCTGCTGTATACTGATATCTTTACCTAGATGAGTGTTAAGACTCTGTCATTGTGAGGTTAAATAAAGGTATAATATTGTGAAAACTAGAAACAAAGAAGGAGGAGGCTTGGTGGGGAATACAGGCAAGAGGTAGAGGGAGAAACATCTCTAATCTCCTAAATCTGTGTTGTTGTATATGTGGAATGTGTCCATACTTTATAAATTTGAACCAAGGTGAAACTATTGGTAGATTTTGATGCACTAGATAGGACACCAATCGGGACACTCACATCCCATGTTAGAGTGTCTAATTAGGGTTGAGTCAGGCTCCTCTTCCAATTCTAGCTTTGTGCTAATGAACGCATTGGGAAGCAGAAACTGTAATGGCTTTAAGATACATAGATGTCTGTGAGCCCTGTGGGTAACCTGGATGAAATTCCTGGCTCCTGGTTTCAGCCTGAATGGCTTAGAACAAGCAGCTGTGGACATTTGGAAATTGAACTCCTTCTTTCTGCTTTCCTAACGAAATAAAAATAAATACATATACAAGAGTTGTACAGCCATATTTGAAAAACTTGGAACAAAGCACATATATGCATTGCAAATATTGTCTGTGGTACAGATGCCTTAAAACTTGCATACAAGTTATATTAAGGAAAGTACCCCAGCCTTAATCAGCACTGTAGGAAGCATTTTATTGCTTTTTGCATGCTCTCTTTACAAAGTAGTGCTTGCTTAATTAACTCCTCCCTTACATAACCAAAGATTAGTTTACAAAACAATATTAAAAGAAATTCTAAAGGGAGCTTTTGTAGAAATAAGTTGGCTAGCCATTACAGCAAGAACAGCCTCGTGCCTACTAATGATTAAATTTATAACTGACGTCTACTAGTTTTAATGTTACACTATATTTTCCTAAATGTTTCTCAGAACAATAGCTAGATGCAAATAAAAAATGAAAATTTTTCTACTTTGTATTTCCTTTGTAATTTACAATTGCAATAAAAAAAACGAGTTCATTATTGCAAAGGACAAGTGTGGGCAATAGGTACACATCTGTACAGTCATACACAGAGGCTGCAAATTATTGTTGAAATAAATATAAAGTATGGGTAATTTTAGACAGCACAAATTTATCTCTTGAAAAGAAAGCCTGTATATTGCATTTATTTGTTGCAACTTGTTTAGAACCCCCTAGCAAATTTTGTGAAGAAAAGAGAATAATATGTGGTTAATAAATAATGTTAATTCCCTGTACAGGAACCTCATTCAAGGGAATGTATTGCTTGCAATAATGTTTTATATTGTTAGTGCACCCATAATCTGAATTATCCCTGATTGCACTACAATGGATCAGACACATATATTGTTCATATATGGTTCTTACAAATTATGTTCTACACAGAGTTGGTGACCAATACATGTTATATATTGATATTTAGGGGAAGCAGATTTTGACAACGAAATAAGGAATTAACAATAATTTTGTGACTTGGAGTACTTCGAAAATAAAAGAATTTGACAGAATAAATATTAAGTATAAGTATTGAGTGTTGTGCTTCATTGTGTGTTAATTGAATTATTATTGATTTAATTGAATCCTGCTTTATTTCAATCAAGCTGCAGGCAAATGTCACCTGAAGTTGCACTTCAAAGGAAAATCATGTGTTTGTCTTCACAGGAAGGAAGAAACATACATGTTCATGTGCACTATGCTAATTATTAAGGCAGTGAGGAAGTTAATTTACCACAATCTAAAAAAAATGCGACTACATGTATTAAGGCAACTATTACACAAAATATTTTGCATTTGGTTTGTTTTAGATTTTCTTTTTAAATGTATGCATTTTTGAAAGTCTTAATGTGTGGACCTGGCACAACAGCTCAGTTGGCTAATTCTTCGCTTTCAATTGCCTGGATGCCACATGGCTGCTGGCTTGTATTCTAGCTGCCCCAACTTCCAGTTCAGAAAAGAAGAAAAGAAAAGAAAGGAAGAGAAAAGAAAAGAAAAGAAAAGAAAAGGAAAGAAAGGAAAATAAAAGAAAAGAAAAGAAAAGAAAAGAGAGAGTAGCAGAGGAAATAGATGTTCCTAAAGCCTTTACTTTGGATTGTACAAAGAAATATTAAAAGAGCAACCATATAACTATGCATGATACTGCAGTAGCAGCAGCTGTGAGAGCATAAGTAGCACTAAATTATACAAGCATTTGGTCAAAAATAATTATGTAGTTCATCAATAATAAGTAATTATATGAAATAAATTATTATGCCACATGCAGGCTCACTTGTAAAAAGCAGAAGCACATATGTCACTGTAACAATATTTAAATAATATTCACTACTATATTATTTTTATTAGATCAGATACAGCCTTCACACTCTATGCTGCATGAAAAATAGGCAGTTTATTTTTGTAGAATTTGTTGAAGGGAAAATTAGTTCAGTTTTGCAATTTGTGGAAACTTAGATGCTCATTATTTTTCTTTCCAAAGCAGTTCAAAACTCCAGATGAAAAATAGGTCTCAAATCAAATAAAACAAAACATAGTCTTGAAAGGCAACAGATACATTCTCCAATGATTCAACTTGTCAAGCATGAACTGACAGTTAAAAGACCAGAATAGATGGAACCAATCAAAAACTTGATCCCTTGTTCTTCCCTGCCCATGAGGCTGCTCCACTTGTACTTCTATAGTCTGCAGTTTGCATTCAATAAGCAATTTTCTATAGGCCACATGTTAGACTTTCTATCATTATTTTTCATGCCTACTGTCAGGTTCTTTTTCTCCACTAGTACTTTGCAAAGGATTTGGTTGTTGTTAGAAATAAATACTCTTTTTCAGATATTGAATCTTGAAACCAAGTTTTTCTTTGAGGGTAGCACCTGAATTATATAAACTCTTCAACCCTTACCCAGAGAGTGTCACAGAAACATAATTCATTCATAAATTGTGTAAGGGTGATATCATCAAATCTTCTCAAATATTATTTAAATAAGTATTGATGTACTGTTCATCAGTAACACTTGTCCCTATTTACCCTGTATGAAAGTAACCTTTTCATTTTGCATTTTTACCTTACAGCCTATGAAAACTAGTCACACATGCAAATATTGTTAAATTATTTCTTTCATAAGATATATGAATAATAAAATTATTATTAAAATTTTGGTCACCAGAAACAAATATAATGTGTGATCTCCACACAACACCAAACTCTGCATTATTGTTTCTACACAATTTGTTAGCTAGTAAACTGTGTTGTTTAGAGCATGGTTAAAAAAAAAACACTTAGGGGAAGTATGCGATGCTAGACTTAGAAAAAAAATGGATATGAAAAAAAGTGATGCGAATACATTGCAGAAGAAATTTCAAAAAAATTATAAGCTTATCAGGGAAAGAAATCACTGTATCAAAAGAAATATGTAACTTTCTGAGCTGTCTATTCTCCAATGTTTTGTGTGTCAACTTTCATATCTCTTCCTTTATATTTTTACTATAATACCTTGTAGCGTATTTTTAATTAGGATTTGTTCTGAGAGCAGTCTCTTTTTTTACCCGATTGTATTTGTGCAAAACATCTAAATAGATTTTTCTTTTTCCTTTTTTAAATGGTTTATTTATTTGAAATAATTTTGCAGAGTGAGTGAGAAATAAGCAGAGAAAGAGTCCCCATTCACTGGTTCAGCCCCTAAATGGTTTACTTCCAATATGACGGCACAGCCCGGGACAAGAATCGGAAGCTTCATCCAGATTTCTTACATTGGTGCAGGGATTCGAACCCTGGAACAACCTTTTGCTGCTTCGGCAGGTACATTACTGGGAAGATGAATCTGGAGTTGTGCAGCCAGAATGTAAACTGGTGTCCACGTGGGGTAATGACATCTAAGATGGTGCTATATCCCACTATGCCACAATCCGAGACTCAATCAATAGATGTTTATAAAAAGGAAAAAAAAGCATCATTTTAAGGATGAAAATACTCAATAGCCACAGTATTTTTCCATTGTAAAAATGCAAATCAAAGCCAACATTCATTCAAAAACAAAGTTTCTGTTTTTCTTATTAATTCCCTCCCTGTTTGCTTTTGGGAAGGTCTAAGCATGTTTTTGTCAAATAAAGAGGACAATTACTAGCAAGGATGTTCTATGTAAAAAAAAAAAAACTTTAAACATTTGGCAAGAATATAATCATTATGAAAAACAGTATGGATAGTTCCGAAAACAACAAAACCATCTTAAAATCCTGCAATCCAGTTGAAGTGCCTGTTCATCACAGCACTGTACAGGAGTAACAAGAAAACAAAGAAATTGTCCAACAGCTTATGAAGGGATTCAGAAGTGTGGAGAACCATTTGAAAATCAAGAAAGAGTAAAAGTTGTTACATATGGCAATCTACAGAAGCCTGGAAGGCATTCTGCTAGTTAAGATAAAGCAGAATAGGCCAAACAATTACATTCCTATGTACAGTCCAAATAAATTGACCTCACAGAGGATGGCAACAACAATGTGCATTAGAGATTGGAGATTCTAAGAAGGAAAGAGAGAAACAGATTATCAATGTACGTAAGTTCTGGTGTTCTACTGAGTAGTAGAATAAATATAGCAAACAATGGAAAACTTACAAAGCTACGAAATTATGGATATGCTAATTGCCCTAGTCAACATAACACATGGTATGCATAAATGATTATCTAAATGATTTAAAAATGCTTTCTACACTTAGTGTTTTTTATGACTCTACCTTAAAATTACTTTTAAAAAACAAGATAGAAATTTCACTTTTCTAATATATTCAGATAAGCCACAGTATATTTGTAAATATCAATTACATTGAAATAAATAAATTATAGAAAAGTATTACAGCATATACCACTGAACTAGGAAAACTTGTGAGGTAGTACAATAATTACTAGTATTTAAGTACAAACTGTAACATGTAGGCTAGAGAAGCTTTCACTGATTTGGTAAAAATAGCCTCTTCATGCATAAAGCAGGTTTGAACCTATAAATAAGAAGATGAGAGTGCATTGTAAGAACAATTTACAGTGTATTCTAATGAAAAGGAAAATTAATCAGGAGAACCAGTGTAGAGAATAATCCCAGAATAGACTGTAGATCATTGTGAAAAACGCACGAAAATTGTAAATGCAAGGTTTAGCCACTAAGGGAATATAGGAAAAGAAAATATATATTTTTTTAAAGATTTATTTTATTTTTATTAGAAAGTCAGATATATAGAGAGGAGGAGAGACGGAGAGGAAGATCTTCTGTCCAATGATTCACGCCCCAAGTGAGCCGCAACGGCCGGTGCTGTGCCTATCTGAAGCCAGGAGCTAGGAACTTCTTCCGGGTCTCCCACGCGGGTGCAGGGTCCCAAGGCCTTGGACCGTCCTCGACTGCTTTCCCGGGCCACAAACAGGGAGCTGGATGGGAAGTGGAGCTGCCGGGATTAGAACCGGCATCCTTATGGGATCCTGGCGCGTTCAGGGTGAGGAATTTAGCCACTAGGCCACTCCATCAGGCCCAGCAAAAGAAAATATTAATTTAAGTGATTTTAGGAAGTAATAAAAGGATTTTTGATGAAGGAAGTATGAATTCATTTTAAGATATGGAAACACAAACAGCCATTACAAACACATACAGAAACATAAACAAATGAAGTTCTATTCAGTCATACAAAAGGTGAAATCTTCCCTTTGCACTAGAAACTATTATGTTGTATGAAATAAGCAGTCCCCAAAGACATATAGCATATATCTTGCTTAATTTGTTGTAACTGATAAAGAAAATAAAAATGTAATATATATGAGAAAAACCTACATTTTGAGATTTGACCATTGTTAAATTACCTGCCTCTACTCTTTGGGAACAGTGGCTTACCTGCTTACTGTTTATTTAATTACTTATTTAGTGGGGGATTAAGCATTGCAGTTATGGAATAAGCTGAAAGTATGTAACCATAAAAACTAAAAAAGAAAGAGAAAGTAAAAAGAAAGAAGGGTTGGGCCCAGTGCTATAGCATAATGGTTAAAGTCCTCGCCTTGCATGCCCAGAATCCCATATGGTCTCTGGTTTTAGCCCAAAGGCCCTACTTTCCATCCAGTTCCCTGCTTGTGGCCTGGAAAGGCATTCGAGGATGGTCCAAAACCTTGGGACCCTGCACCCATGTGGGAGACCCAGAATTGTTCCTGGCTCCTGGGTTCAGAATGGCTCAGCTCCAGCCATTGAGGTCACTTGGGGAGTGAATCCTTGGGTGGAAGATCTTCCTCTCTGTCTCTCCTCCTCTCTGTATATCTTCCTTTCAATAAAAATAAAATAAATCCTAAAAAAAAAAAAAGAAGGGTGGCAGTCTGGACAGAATGGAGGATAGGGTGGGGAGTAACATGAAGCTCTTAATGCTGTGTATAGAAAATATGCTAAGTTTGTTCATCTTACACAAGTAGAAACAGCATAAAATAAAATAAAAACTTCTAATTAATTTCTAACAATAAGGCAATTAATATATCTCTAGTGAATTGTTGTGTTTTGAAAAATAGAGGTAGATCTGTGTTCACCCAATTAGAATGAAGATACCCTCAAAGTTACAAAACAAAATGAAACAAAAAATCCAAAAAACAAACTTATCTACTTAAAAGTAATAGAGGAGGGGCTAGTATTGTGTTGTTGGACTATCATCTAACTGCAACAACTGCATCTCAGTGGGCATAAGTTTGAGAAGTGTCTTTTTTTTGGGGGGTTTTGTTTTGTTTTGTTTTGTTTACTTCTTATCCAAACCATTTCTAGTGTCCTTGGGAAGATAGTAGAAGATGGCCCACCTCCTTGAGCCTCTGCACAGTGTGGGGAACCCAGAAATAGTTTCTCACACCTAGGTTCAGGCTGGACAGTCCTGCTGCTGCAGCCATTTGGGGAGTAAACCTACACATAGCAGAATTTTTTTTTTCCTTCCTTTCCTTCCATCTCTGCTTTTCTCACTGCCTTTCAATTTTTTTTTAAAATCAATTTTGTATAACTAACTAAATTAGAAAATGGGCAAAAATCTACATTTTTTTTTCAATTTGCTAAGTCACTCTTTGCAAAGCTGGCACCACATAATGGAGGGCAAATCACTTCCTGGTTGCTCCATTTCTGAACCAACATCTTTGCTAATGTTCCTGAGAAGGTACAGCTGCTCCAAGCATTTGGGACCTGCCACTCACATAAAAGACTGAAACAGAATTTGTGGTGTCTGGATTAGGCCTACCACTAGCTACCGTAACTATTTGGAAACTGAATGAAGTGAGCTGAAGGGAAATATTTCTCTTTTTTTCCCAAAGCTAGGGAAAGAAACAAAAAGAATGGAAGAGGGAATGCTTGATTGATTGCCACTAGAATGACGTTGGATATGCAAAATAAGCCCTTGTGTTGTCATTCACAGTAGGGTGAAGATGGACACTAATAGCTTACTGCATATTTCTGTGTCTACAGAAAATATGGTATTCAAATGCTTCAATACACAGAAATATGAACTGCTTACTGGTATGAATATGTTTACCTTAATGGGAGTGCACTATACTATGCATATATGCAAGAAAACATCACAGCACACTCCAAATTATGCAAGTTTATTCTCTTTCTAATCGGTCTGCAATTCAAAAAATAACATTGAAATGAGTAACTCATGCTGTATATGAACTCAAATTGTTCCCTATTTCTAAAATTTGCACTATGCCATGTTTAACCTTAACCATGGATCGGTGCTAGATAATATGGCATCCTGCTTTATTTCTGCAAAAATGTAAACTCCACTGTAAGATATTTGTGCATGTTAAATTATGAAGAAAATGGGAGATTAATTGTTGTCCTCACTTGGATGACACCTTGAAGCGTGGACATCTGGCTAATCATTCTTGCAATCTGTCACTTCACTTCTCTCCTCATACACTGATCTTTTGATCTCCAATATCCTCTCAGAGAAACCTTCTTATGAGCCTATCCATCAAATGACAAACTCTTAGCATTACTAATATTTTTTGACAGGCAGACATTGCCTGACTCTTCTAGCCTTCCTAGAATCCTGAGTAGAATACTTCTTAACATTAATTCTCCCTGTCTCTGAAGACTCATTATCTTAGACGGTACGTATTCCATATACACATTGAAACCCAAAATGCCTGTTTAATATGAGATCATGAATACTCACACACACACACACACACACACACACACACACACACGTCCTTGTAATAGGATATATAGACATCATAATTTGCTTTTAGTGTATAAAAACATATTTCTGAGCAACTATCAAAGTGTGAGAGTAATGCTGTCATGGCAAAATTGGGAGCAGATGGTGTTAACAGACAAGGAAGACATCACTGCAGACTACTGTAATCCGAGAGAGTGACTCAACCCAACTCCTCTGAAACAAACGTGAGAGTAATGCTGATTCTGAATCGTGTTAATGGAAAGGCTATTTTGGGGAATCTTGGTCAAAGTGGTTAGGTCTTCTGTGTTAAATAATTGTTAATTTGATAAGTTAACCCTTATAAGTTAGCCCTCACAGAGAGACCAGAAGTCTAGCTAAGGGACCTCCCTACGCACTGCCTTCATTGTGCTTCAGTAAAGTAGATTGCAGTTCCCTGCGAGAGACATGTCTGAGTTAAAGAACTGCGAGGAATCTGGGAGGTTTACTGCACAAATTGGCTATGAAAATTTGCCATCATAAATTGTCTAAAATAAATACTCTAAGGGAAGTAAGACCTTGGAACATGGATTAAAGAAGCAGTCTAAAATTTTATTTGTTAAAAAAAAACTAGATTAAAAGAAAGAAATATGATATATTATTCATTTATTAATAATTATTGATAGTTCAACATCAGAAATTTCATATCCTTGCTTGTAAAATATTGTGTTTTCATAATAACAAAGACCATGAGTTTTAGTAGACACTAATAGTTACTTTTCACAAAATATTTAAATAAAATATGCATTCAATTGGTGTGACTCGGTCTAATGATTGAGATATCACTGGAATACTTGAGTTCATGGCCTGAATGTACTCCAATTTCCAGCTTCCTCATTCTGCATATCCGGGGAGTAAACAAGTGAAGTATCATTTAATTGTGTTCCTTTCAACTACATGGAAGACTTTGAGAGAAACAAAGAATTCTGTTGGGCTCTATTTGGAGTTTGGATCAATAAATTAAAAGAAAAATCTCTTTCCTTTTCTCTCCATTCCTTCACAACTACATTCCAAATGTTTGGGTAAATGCTGATCTAGCAATCTCATATGTGCCCTGTGAAATAAAGGTAATGAAATTAAAAAGCCATATGCCCTCCTATGTTTTCTACAGTACTATTCACAGTAGTCAATCATCCATTAATGAATGACTGGAAAAATTGCATATAAGCATAATATAATGTTATTCACCCATAAAATGAAGAGGGTATCTTGTCATTTGCAATTGTAAAGGTAGGATAAATGAGAGTGAATGATAGCTTTTGTACATAAAGTCTAGATAGAAAGTGCTTTCATGGCTCAAACTACAGCATCATAGGCTAAGTTTCTACCTTTGGTGCAAGAATCCTATAAGGTTACTGGTTTAAGTCCTCTCTGGTCGACCTTCAATCCAGCTCCCTGCTTATGGCCTGGGAAAACAGCAGAGAATGCTTCAAGTTCTTGGGCCTTTAGTCCCACATGGAAGACCTGGAAGAAATTCTAAGTTCCTGACTGCTGATAGGCTCGGTATCTGCCATTGCGGCCATTTGGGACATGAACCAGCAATGGAAGAGCTTTCTCTTTCTCTCTCTCCTTTTCTTCTTCTCTCTCTCTCTTCCTCCTATACTTAACTCTGCATTCCAAACAAAAATGAAAATTAAAAAAGAAAAGAAGGTGATTTGATAGAATTTCAACTTGTGGTAACGGATGCTAGAGACCAAAAGGATCAAGGATAGGACAGGAGAAGGTTCATTATTGCATACTAACATACAGCTACACAAGAGACTGGTGCCCTTAGATTCTATTTTAGATCACAGTTACTAAAAATCATGTTAATTCACTGTGCATTTCTGCTGTAGTAAACAGGGAAGTAAACAAAGTCCAATCAAAACTACAAGAGAAAATTTTAAGTGTTTTTACCATAAAGGAATGATGAATGGAACTCACTATTTATTTTGATAAAACATTATACATTTTTCTCTGTAGTGAAATATCAAATAGTGCTCCATAAATGTCTACAATGTTATTTTATTGCTAAAGAAATGAATAAATTATATAAAAACACTAAAAAAACAATGATCTTACTCAGCTGGAAGAAAATTATATACAGTAACACACACACACAAAAGTTTTCTGTTGCATGTTTACAAGCAGAATTCACTAATTACCATAAACTAATTATAGTTTTATCGCTAATGTTAATTGGGTAAAAACAAATAGAATTAAAAAAAAAATTAGTGATCCCAGTGCTTTTTGCTGTGGGTTTCTGGCTGAACCTTAAATGTCAGTTGCTCTGATTACTACTGACATGGGTTTTTCACTGGGAAAGTTTTATCCTAAGGACATGCATCTTTGCCATGATATGATGAGCAGTTTCAATAAAATACAAGATGTATTTTACGGAAAATGTAGAATGGAGAGCTGGCTTGCATCGTCTTGACTGTTTTGAAACATTTCAGAAATGCAATGAATGAAGAGACTAAAGACAAGCTTAAATTTGGGGCTCGTGTGTTAACTTTAAAATCAATAATAAGCCTTCATAGTTTTGGATTACTTCAATGACAAAAAAAATACTAAAAAAAGAAATGAATGCATTTTAATGTGTAAAGCATTTCAGATTTCTTACAGATAGAAAATGAGTGGCCATAGAAATGTATATCAGAAAAATGAAGGTTAAGTTGGTGGAACACTTCGGTACAAAGCAAATTTATAATTCCAGAAAAGCATGAAAATTAACATTGACAGTTTCTCCATTAAAAACATTATTAACTTATATATATTTAGGGCATATATCATATATTATATATATGTGTATATATATTTGAAATTATATATATAATTCCTTATATAATATATATACACATTATTCCTTATATATATTATCTATACTATCCCTTACATATAATATATATATTTGAAATAATGTGAAAAACAGACACAAAGTAATGTGTACAAAAACTATGAAGAATGTAGTAAGAAAGTTTGGTAATTTTAAAATATGAAATTTAATAGGATATTTGGTTCCAGATATGAGTAATCAATACAAATTTATAACAGACAGAAACTATTGATTAAGCATGTACTAAATATGATTGAGCTATGTTCTGTTTTCAAACATTTTTAGAATTGATACATTATTTTCAAAAAGTAGAGGATTCAAAGAACAAAATTAAATGGGCAAAAGAGTAAAATATGAATTTCTTACTCATTTCATTCCCTTGGATTCTGTGCCATAAAACAAGCATGTTGTCTTTACCACATTGATTTCTAAATATAAAAACTTTAATGTCAAGTAATAAATGTATTTTAATAACATGCATAAAATGGAGCAAAAATGCAAAAAAAGCGCAATACACTGTGAGTTGTTGGTTATTGTTGGCTAAAGCAGCAGTTGTAAGATGTGCTGGCAAGATAAAGCTAAATGAAATTATTTGAGTTTAGTTTTGTGTACTAATCTGCTGTCGGGAGCTACTTATACATTCTGGAGGCCCTGACATGATGCCGTACTTTAGTATGACACCCTTTTAAAGCTTTTGATTCATAAGTACGCTATTAGGGTTTTTCAATCAGTGTTAAAATTTAATTTAGGTTATAGTATTCTATCCTCATCAATCTTGTTGAAAGGTATTGATGATCTCAAAATATCACAAATATTAGAATAGCTAAAAAAAAAAAAGCTGTAGATCATGGAATCTATTTTTAATGGTCCGCATAGGATTCTGCTGTGAGTAAGTGGATGAATGTACCCTGATAGCAGAAAGTCTGAGGATAAAGCCCACCTGCATTTAACCTGCTGTTGGAGTAATAATCTGAGAACAGATTTCAAGGGAATGTTTTTAAAGCAGAGCTGCGTTTGCTGCTCAGTCTGGTTTGCTATGTCAAGAAGGATTTATCAAGACTTAGTCTCAATTTCAATCCAACTCTCTCTGTTTTCTTCAGTTGTATTTATTCATTTGACAGATCTAGTTAGAGAGAGGAGAGAAGGAGAATATGAGAGTAAAAGCAAGAAAGTAAGCAGAGTTAGGCTTTTCCAAAGCCAGGAAATAGGAACTCCACATGAGTGCAGGGGTCCAGGGAATTGGGACATACTTTGATGCTTCCCCTGATGCATTAGCAGATAGTTGGATCTGAACTGGGGGCATCTGGGACTGGGACAAAAGCCTGTAAGGGAGGCTGATGTCCAAAGAAGGAAACTTAATGCACTACTCCACAATACCAACCCCTTGGTTCCAGATTCTCTACAGCAAAACCTCTGAATGGAAAAGCTAGAAAAGCATAAAACATAGAAAAGCATAAAAGCAAACAAACAAAAACCAGAAAACAGCCACAACTTGATGTTATTGGGAAGATAGACATTTGCGATTTTCTGGCCAGAGAAATCAGAGTACTGAAGCCATGGAAACTGATACTGGAGAAAAGTGAGGGTATTTAGGAAGGGGAAAAAATGGTAGTGAGAAGGAAGGGAAGAAGGGAGGGAGGGAGGAAGGACGAAAGGAGAGACAAGGGAAGGAGGTGGGGGGAGGGAGGCAGGAAATTTAACTCCACTTTATTTCTACTTATATTGAACTGCATGTGCATAGAATAAAGTTGAAGCATCCAAACCAGATAAAGCATGTTCTGAAAATAATTTTTACAAATCAGAAGTCCAAATCCAATGAAAACTGTTGTCTATCATTTAAAAATATACAACACAAAAAAATAACTATGGGATAATAAAGTCCAAAACTTTGGAAATTTTATAATGCTTAAGACATAATTTAACATTGTTCAACATGTGAAGAATCAAGAAAGAAATGTCATATTCAAGAAAATTAACTAGTGAAAACTCGGAGATAACCAAGAACTGAGAGTGACTAATCCAAAATAACATTAACAAAGAGTTACTTTATGAGACCGTGATTTGGTAAGTGTTTATTATTACTAGAGAGGTACAGCATAGACTGCGACTCAGTTGATTATGTATGAGAAAATAGTTAGGTTACAATTAATTTACAACTCAAACTAAGTGAAAGCTACTTGAAACCAAATATTCTCAATCACTTACAGAGGCTGACTTAGAAAAGAGAAGACACACACACATGCACAGAGAGAGAGAGAGAGAGAGAGAGAGAGAGAATCCTGACTTACTCCCCAAATGCCTATAGCAGTTGGGGCAGGACCAGGCTGAAGCCAGGATTGTCTTTGGTAGTTTAATGCTATGCTTTGCTTGTTTGTATACTTTACTTTGGAAATGCTTTAATGTAACTTGCTTTAGGTATTTTCTCTATAGTTGTAATTTTCAGATTAGCTGATATATATCATTGCTCCTGGCTTTGGATCGGCTCAGAAGGGGTGCAGGGTTCCAAGACTTTGGGTTATTCCCTACTGCTTTCCTTGCCTACAAGCAGAGAGCTGGATGGAAAATGGAACACAAATCATCACCATATGACATCCTTGTACTTGCAAGGTGAGGATTGAGTCATTGAAACATCTTATTAGACCTCAAAAGTCCTATACGTTTTATTATTACTTTGGAGGTCAAACAAATTTCATCAGTATTCATAGGCTAGACTATTCCTTCAAGTGACTGTAATATATAATGTTAAGAATTCTGGGCCTGGCGCGATAGTGTAATGGTTAAAGTTCTCACCTTGTTCGCACCAGGATCCCATATGGGTGCCGGTTCTAATCCCGGCAGCCCCACTTCCCATCCAGCTCCCGGCTTGTGGCCCAGGAAAGCAGTTGAGGATGGCCCAGAGCCTTGGAACCCTGCACCTGCGTGGGAGACCTGAAAGAGGCTCCTGGCTCCTGGATTCAGACTGGTGCAGGTCCAGCTGTTGCGGTCACTTGGGGAGTGAACCATCAGACAGAATATCTTCCTATCTGTCTCTCCTCCTCTCTATATCCACCTTTCCAATAAAAATAAATAAGTATTAAAAAAAATTCATTGCCTGTATGTTAGAGAGCACAAATAATTCATATGTGGATTCACTTTTGAGTTTTCATTGGAATCAGTATAAGGAGAAAGGTAAAATTAGCTATGAAATGCTACTCATACATGAAGATTTTTTTTTTAATTCCTAACTTTTCAAATAAAATGGAGACAATTTGAATTGATTAGAATTAGTGAAAGAAGTCATTCACATAAAGATAAACATAACGTTTCCTCTGATGATTGGCAATGAATACAGACAGGAGAGAAAGAGAAAGAAAGACAGAAAGACAGAAAGAAAGAAAGAAAAAGAAAAAAGAAAAGAAAAGAAAAGAAAAGAAAAGAAAAGAAAAGAAAAGAAAAGAAAAGAAAAGAAAAGAGAAGAAAATAAGGGAGGGAAACTGGGAATAAAAGTCACCTTGAAATATAGTTGTTGTCTTTAGCATTTGTATATACTTCTATGGAACTGTGATGTTTCTGCTTTCGGTGTTGTTGAATATTATAGCAAGCGGTTCATTATGCCAATGATTGTGCAGCATACTGAAATTATCTTTCATTTGGGAACATTGAATATAAAAAACAACAAAGGAAGAAAATGAACAGAAGTTGGGGTGTGGGGAAAATGAGAAATTTTTGTTTAGAAGAGCATCTATGAATGACTTATGGAGGACTAGGGTAAGTTTTTTCTTACCTAATTTTGTAGAATTCAGCAGTGAAGGCATACAATTCTGGGCTTTACTTTTTTGGCAGGGATTTAAGTCGTGATCTATTTTTAGTACTGGTTATGTCTATTTAGATATTTAATTACTTCATGATTCAATTTTGGCAAATAGCGTGGGTTGAGAAATCTATCCATTTCTTCTAAGTCTTCCATTTTTTTTAGTATTTAGTTGTTATAGTAGTTCCTTATAATTCTGTGTAACCAAGGCATTGTGATGGAGTGAAGCCAATTGTTGTTAGCACTGGCTTATCGGGTTAATTGACAGTGGACTGCATGGAGACACAGTTTTATACTTTGCCCTTGCCACCTCTTCTTGTACTATCCAAGTAAATTCATAGCGCAGAAATGACTCCAGAAGCTCTATGCATTTGGTCCCTCCTGCCTCCTATTGTCCTAAGTTAGGTTAGATAACTACAGGAAAACATTGGGCTCTAGAAGCTTCCTTATGGCCTCCAGTATTATGTAACTGAATGAATGACAACGTCATAGACTTTCAATCCGATTGGAGGATGAGAGTTTAAAACCCACAGCTATGTTACACTACACAGTGGCTCTTGGAGTATAGTGGGATCAGCTGTCACCAAGCTTGCGCAATAACGACTTCAATAGATTTTATTTAGCTATAGCATATTTTCCATTTCTAATTCAGTTTGATTGTTTCAGTTTACCATTCCTTACAATGTATTTCTTAAATTTCCTGAACTCCTATATTTCATGTTTTAGAGAACTTTTATAACTTTTTTTTTTATCTGACAGCTTCTCAAAATATTCATCAGTTAATTCTGAGAACGAAATAGTCTTTTCCTGCTTTGCAGGGTTGGTGTGGGTGATCTCATTCATTCCATTTGTGATTCTTGTTTGTCCCTTGGCCATTTAAACTCTGATTAGTCAGTTCTCCTGAGAGCTAATGTATAAGCAGTGTCATTCACAGCTCTGCAGACGGATTCTACTGATCATTCACAGTGATTCTCTTTGTCTGATTCTCTTTGTCACTCATGTCATTCGCTTCGGCGAATTTCAGGGTCCATGCTACTCTTCTGCCAGGGCTCCTGATTGTGACCGCACTGCTGTCTGCTCAGCCTTTCTCCTGCTCATGATTCGTGATTGTTGATTGTGCTGCAATAAGCATTGTTGTTTTGTCTTGCAACAAGTCCTTTGGGTATATTCCTAGAAGTGGCGTTGCTGGGTCATATGATAGGTGAATTTTTAATTGCCTAAGTGTTCTTCATAGTGACTTCCACCGTGGCAGCAGTAGCCTGCATTCCCAACAGCAGTGGAGTAGGTTTCCCTTTTCTCTGAAACCTCACCAGCAGATATTGTTGGTGGTTTTCTGTATATGGGTGATTCTTTCAGGCATTAGGTGTAACCTCAGTGTTGTTTTTATTTGGGTTTCCCTTATTGCAAGCGAGCTTGAGCATTTTTTCATGTATTTATTAGCCATTTGAATTTATTCCTTTGTAAAGTGTCTGCCCATTTCCCCTGTCCATTTCTTGACTGGTTTGTTTGTCTTGATGTCATTGTTGTTCTGGATGTCATTTGTATATTCTGGAAATTATCCCTCTGTCATCTGTGTAGAAGGCAAACATCTCCCATTTTGTAGGTTTCTCATTTATTTTGTTGATTGTTTCCTTTACTGTACAGAAGTGTCTTAGCTTAATGTAGTCCCATTTGTTTTTTGGTCTTGACTTCCTTTGCTTTTGCTGTTTTTTGTTTTTTTATTTCTAGGAAGTTTTTGACCACACCTATATCTTGTAGAGTATTTCCAACCTTTTCTTCCAAAAGTTTGATGGTCTCTAGGTGTAGGTTTAGATATTTAATCCATTTAGATTTGATATTTGTATGGTGAAAGGTATGAGTCTTGCTTCTTATTTCTACATGCTTTTAGCCAGTTGTTCCAACACAGCGTCTATTAAAGAGACGTCTCTTTTTTCCCAGATTGTTTTCAGTTTTTTTGTCAAAGATTAGGTAATTGTGCATATGAGGGTTCCCTTCTGGATTTTCTATTTTACTACATTGATCTTCCTCCCTGTTTTTGCGCCAATACCAGTCTGTTTTGATTACCACTGCCCTATAATACATCTGGAGATAGGGATTGTGATTCTATCCTGCAAAGTTCTTACTAGATAGATAGATAGATAGATAGATAGATAGATAGATAGATAGATTATGGAAGCAGAAATATAAAATAAATTTATGTGTGGTGTCAGGTGATTAAAACGAGAAATTTTGTTCCTTTATAACCTTCTCAGAATTAAAGATCCAAAAATCATATCCTTCAAAAATGAATAATTAAAGGACTAAATTGTGTTTTGCTTCTGACTTACTCTGCTATCTATGATTCTCATTAAATATGCTTTTCTTGGATGTAGGAGTACTCGATAAATCACAAGGCAATGTGAGTAATGCAACCATGCATTAAATTCCTGTAGCACATGTTCAAAGTGGTGCTGCCATTGTGGCATGATGGATGCAGTTGCTGCTTGTGATGTCAGCATTCCATAACTCAGGATCTGTTTGGGTTCCTGTGGCTTCTGTGCCTTCATCCTCCTGCTAATGGGCCTGAGGAGGCAGCAGAAATCCAGCAAAGTATGTGGCACGTGCCACTGCTGTGCAAGTCCTAGATGCAGTTCCTGGATTTTGGCATTGAAATAATCTGGTCCTATCTGTGGCTAACTAAGAAATTTTAGGCAGACACGTTGCCATCTATCTTATATGACAAAAGCATATTTACTTTTCCTTTTATTTTCAAAAGCTAAAATGCTTAATTCAATATCTTAATCATCTTGGAGAATTCAATTTTCTTGCATAAGCATATTATTTTGCATAAAAATATTACCTTGATTTTTATTTCAAAATAATAAAAAATTTAAACAATTTTTAAAATTATTAGTGAAATAAACAACTTTAATAAACTTTCAATGATCATGTGTAATAAAATATTTATGCAGTCTGCATAGTGTGCAACACATATCACTATGACATAAGTTTCTTTCTCTGCAAATGAATGTTTTGATACTTTATGCCATAAAATAATCAGATAATATTTGTAAAATGCATAGATTATTTTTAGTTTGAAACAATTTAAAATATCACATTAATATGCATATCTAGTACAAGATCTGCATTAGTGTTTGGATAAAAACATTGCTAATTTGAATGTCTTTGTATTGATCACTGTGTCAGCTTATTTTTAATTTGTGAAAGGCTGAGTGTAGATGCTATGCAGGTACAGTAATAATTCTTGCCACTTTGTCACTTGTGAGAAAAAAAAATCATGAAAGAATGAGCAAATCAAAGGATTAGTACAGTTTTCATGAATTTCTAATATACTAAACTTTAGATAATGTACTTAATATAGATTTTTATCCTGCTGAATATTTATTATATCAGAGTATAAAAAAGCAAGTGCAATAATCAGAAAATCTAATGTTAGAGCTACTTGGAGTTTAATATGCTGTTTTGACCAGACTTCGATTCCATCCTGTTGGGTGGGATGCAGCTGAAAGAGCAGTATGAGATACTCACCAAAAGGACATATAAATATGGAATAAACCATAAATTATAAATCATACTATATTGGATTTTGAATCAATTTCCTATCCTAGGATAAATCTACGTAGAAATAAATTTATGTTAAGCAGTAAAAGCATGTCTAGATTAACAACAAACACACACCTTGTAGAGTTTGATGGATGATAAAGTCACAACATGACAGTAGCACTGGGAAAGAAAATGAACCAGAATTGTTATAGAGTTCCTAGAATAATAGTGTCCCTAATAATATTCTGCTATTAATTTTTCTCTATTTGTCTCAAGAAAAAAATATTACAGAAAAAAATTAATGTCTTACTCTATCTGCCTCCCATCAATGGACTATGTTCCTTGGATTTAATATTAGTGTTTGTATTTGTTGTTACCTAAGCAGTGACTACAAATAATCGGGAAGACTCAGTCTTTCCTTTTACAAAGTACCTGCACAGTCCATGTAGCTTCCTATATATTTCCTAACTAATTTATCATTTGTCATCTAATTTGGTATCTCAGTACATCTTAGTTCATTTAACAGTATTAAGATATTTAACTGCACTAAAACATTTGTTCAGCATATTCCTCTCTGATATTTCAATTATTCTGATCATATAAGATGACCAGATCGGAGGAAATTAAGTCTCATGGAGCTGAAAAACATAAAAACATTGTGTCATTGGGTAGAATATTTTCAAAAACATTTTAAAGTATCTATTTTTTAATGGAAAGACAAATTAAAGAGAGAAGAAGAGACGGAAAGAAAGATATTTCATCTACTTCAATCTACAAAAGACTGCAAGGATGGGAGTTGAGCTGGTTTGAAGCCAGACACCAAGAGCTTCATGCAAGCCTCCCATGAGAATGCAGAAGCCTACGGCTTTGGGTCATCCTCTGCTCTTTCCTCAGATCACACTCAAGGGTATTGATCACATGTGCAGCAGCCAGAAAAACACCAGAATCCATAAAGAATGCCATGTATTTGGGTGCAAGTTGTCAAGTTGAGCTAGTGTTAGCTCCCATGACTAAATGCTGTAGTAGTTGATGAAGATATCTATCTCATTTTAAGCAAAGATGAAATTCAGGGCAATTACTTAACATACTTACTTTCACATTAAAAAAAATGAAGCCATTATTCAGATTAAGCAAATCTTAAGCCCTTAATAGAATTAGAAGTAATGATACAACAAATGTATGTGTACACCAAAATATGGGTCATATTCAGAAGCAGCTAAAAGTGCCTTAAATCTCATAATGACACACAAGTTTGCTACCTTTTATTTTTACTTTGTTGTGACTCTAAGGGTAATTTTCAATGTTTCAGGCAAAATTTGTTATTCAAGAACACCATTAATAGCAAGAAAGTATCGGGCCCATCGTGGTGGCTCAAGTGGTTAAGCTCCTCGCCTTGCATGCCCAGGATCCCATATGGGCGTCGGTTCTAATTCCGGCAACCCCACTTCCCATCCAGCTCCCTGCCTGTGGCCCAGGAAAGCAGTCCAGGACGACCCAAAGCCTTGGGACCCTGCACCCGTGTGGGAGACCCGGAAGAGGCTCCTGGCTTCAGATCAGCATATCATTGGCCGTTGCACTCACTTGGGGAGTGAATCATCAGACGGAAGATCTTCCTCTCTGTCTATCCTCGCTGTATATCAGCCTTTCCAATAAAAAAAAAATAGTAAAAATAAATCTTAAAAAAAATAGCAAGAAAGTATTAATAGCATTTTATTGGTCTCTGGTTTTGGACAAATCTCTCCAAGTGTGTTATATATATAGTATTTCTACCATAAAATGATGATATGATATATGATACTTTCATAATACTTTCATAATACTTTTCATAATACTTTCATAATAATATATGATACTTTCATAATAGGTATTCATTTAATTTCTCATATCAGCATTTCCAAGTTGGTGAATCAGTATCATAGATGTTCACTCAATTATTGTCTCATTGCTTCATTTTCATTCTGTATTTAGGTAAACTGAACATTTAGCAGTAAACAGAGGAGAAAATATGATACTGATGTGAAAGCTGTTCCTAATGATATGATTTGTTCACAGCCTCATTATTTTGTGAATAATAAGGGAAACTAATTTAATGTTAATGCACAGACAATTTGAATATTCACATGAATAGCTTTAGAAAGTCAATGATCCCAATGCTGAGGTAAGTACCTTGAGGATAATTTATTTTAAAAATCCGTTCACTGAGAAAATAAAAAGGGAAAAAGACATTTGTAAATAAGTTACAGGAATGCAAGTAAAATTTTCTTTCAATTAATATATAGACATAATTGGATATTTCTTGTAGTTTCAATTTCTTGCTGAATTTGTAGCTTCTATCTACCCAGCATTTGCATGCTTTAACTTACTTTATGGAATATGAACACATTTGTCATTACAGGTTTTGAAGTCCATGGTATTCCCTCCATATCCTCACTCGCTCATACTCATGTCCCCTACTCCTGCTCTTTTTTTTTATATATATTTTATATTGAACACTTTTAATTCATTTCAAATTTACACACTCAAACAGTTCCTTAAAGAAGACAAGAATTAGCAAATATAAAGAAAAATAACTACTGTTCCTCAAGAGTGTAGACAAAAGCTGCAAAAGATAATCAAATCTTAAAATGATAATCTCCGTCATATAGCATTCTCTTTTCTGTTCTGTACACGTAATGCTTTCTTACAGTACTGACATATTTCATGAAGCACAATGGCTTTCATCACATTCTTTTTTTTTTTTCAAAAGACAGAATTCCATTCCGTTTATGGCTAAGGGTTATTTCATTTATTGATGTAAATCTGGTTTGATTCTGTATGTTAGCTATTGTGACTAGGGTTGTAATAAATATTAACGTACAAGTAATTGTCTCACATTCCGATTTCATTTCATTTGATGCATTTCCAGCAATAAGATGGCTGGGTCCCTTAATAATTTTGTTAGTTTATAATTGGTGGATTCAATTAGCAAGATACAGTTAATATTTTTATTGTCTCCTTTTGGTATTTGATATGTAACTTATAATTTTCATCACTATTGCAATGTGTGCCTCCTTAATAATTTGCCTTTGCAGAGTATGTTCAAAACCCAGCATAGCGTAATTGATTATGTGTATATACACATGTATATAATGTTTATGACACATGCTATATATGTGCATAATATATGTGTATATATGTATATATATGTATATATATATGAATGTATGTTCGCATGTTTTGTGTGCTCTATTGTTAGTTTTAGAAGGGGACTGGGGTTTTGCACTTAAGATCTTTCTAAACAGTGGGGATTCTCTTAAAGTGGAGAAGCTGTTCTAGGAATTGAAAGACATGCTCTATTGCTTTGATAACCAAGAGGACTCCAGCATGAACAGAAAAAAGAAAAAATATATAAATTTAAGATTTGTAATCCAAAATAACAGCCATAAAATTGTGAGGTTTTGGCTAAAGTGAGTAGATAAACACATTTTGAAACTTATAAATGTGATTTTTAAGTTTGCTGGTCTCCCAATGCTTGTTACAATATAATGTCTAGTCTCTCTTAACTTTAATGGTCTTCTATCTTTCTGTTATCATCATTTGCCATATTTTTTTTCCTTCTAAATTGTTAAGGATTTAATTAGTAGTAATGCTTTGGCAAGTAATATGCCTAAATGGGAATAACACAGATATTAATGCCTCTTCATAGCTATATATGAGAAAAGAGATCAATAAAATGCATAGCATGAAAACTTCCTAATAAAAATTTTAGGACAAATTAATAAAGTGTTATAAAAGAGAAATATGAGGTTTGTATTCATTTTTTTTGTTATAAAATTAACTTTTAAACTCCTCTGGCAGGATACAGAGCCTGGAGGCAAGCGCAAGAAACATGATAGGAAACAGCCCAGAACAGGCCATGGTAAGTTTCCCACTGGTATACATTTGGCATAGCTTGAGGGCAGACGAGGCTGAATCAGTTCATGTCATCCACTGGCAAATTCAAGCACCAGAACAAAGTGTCGGTCGAGCCAGGTTCGCTTGTGACAAAAACCAGTGCACCATATGAAATGCCAAGGTGAGGTTGCCTGTACTGGGTGCAACTGCAGTGCCCAACCAACACCCGTGAGAACCAGGAAGAGAGAGGGTGGAGCCAGCAGGGGGGATATTGGGGGATTCCCTTGCTGGACAGCTACCCCCACTGTGGAGTGCTAGTTGGAATGGAAGCAGACCAGACTAAGCAGGGCTACAACACCTATATGCCTCATGTGGACTAGATCAGGGAAAAGTCAGGCTGGGCTGATTATTCTTACTGGTGCAAACAAAATTAGAGTGGGTGAGGATTATTTGGGCTTATCTACAGCATCAGCTGGCAGAAGCTGGCACTGGTGGCTAATTCTGTCAAGTCAAACCACAAAA
Source organism: Ochotona curzoniae (assembly GCF_017591425.1). Lineage (NCBI taxonomy): Eukaryota > Metazoa > Chordata > Mammalia > Lagomorpha > Ochotonidae > Ochotona > Ochotona curzoniae. The sequence continues at coordinate 31,472,206 of NW_024466502.1, read as the reverse complement.
CCACCTGGAGAGTGCATAATCTGGGAGAGGGAGTGCACTGGGAGGGAAATAGCGGGCTCTTCCTTCTTGGGTCACCACTCCCACTGGAGGGCACTAGGACAGGAGGAGCAGGGGTGGCTAGACAAGAGACCCCCAATGGCATCTGTGTGGGCTGCACAGTAGGGCTGGTAGATGGAATTAAGCTTTAATACCCATTGACATGTATGAGCGCTGAACGGACTAGTCTGGACTAGTCTGCTATACATATTGGCAAACCAGGGTAGGGGACAAGACTGGTGGAGGTTATTGTGGGTCGCTCCAACTAGGCTGCAGCTTCCACTGGTTTAATGTGAGGGCCGAGTATGTGTGAGCAGAACCAGGCTGGACTGCAACACCCATTGCTTCCAGTGGAAGTCAGAGTTGAAAACAGAACCAACCCAGCAATTGCAACCACTAGCTGATTGATGAAATGGACTGCACTGGGCCCTGTACATGCTAGTACATACAAGAATCTGGTCTGAGAACACCTCAAAGTTTCTTTGGAGATCTCCCCAATCAAATTGCTGGGCTCAGAACCCTAACCAAGAAGAGACAGAAGATAGAACAAGTCAATCAACCACCTCAGCCATATGTTGGCAGCAAAATACAGGGCAAACAGAGACTATGATGGACTATGTCATTCAGCGGATTCTTCAACGACCTCATCATGCTTGGAGTGGCAAGATTGGCAGCGATTCATAAAGGATGAACTATCAAAACCACTTGAGCAAAATCTTGGAGCATGCCCCACATCCGGGACCTGGGGTGGGTGGGAAACTGGGTGGGGCTTCTCCCTCAATATTCCCCTTTACCTCAGATACATGAAGGAAACAATATGGAAATAATAGTCTTACTTTCTTACAGCCCTTGAACCTTTTTACCCTAATTAACTATGTAAACATTGTCAAAAACAAAATAATAAAAGAAAAAAATTAACTTTACATTTTTCTTCAAATAAGAGGAAACACTTTCCGAGCAGAAAAAAAAAAAAAAAATTAAGAGTAACACTCTGTGGTAAACCTTAGTTTAAGTTGTTCTGTAGTGATTTTGCATAGCCAAGAGGTTCATAAAATCTATGTAGTGCAGAAACTTAAAAGCCAATGAAAGGAGAAGAATTTTAATTTAACAAAATGAAAAAGAACTTGTCACAGATTTAGGTAGGGTAAATAATGAAACGCAAATAATATTTATAAAGATTAAATATATTGGATAATGGCAAATCTTGCTCAATAGTTTGTTAATGGATTTACCTACTAAGAAGTTTAGTTGAAAAAGCTTCCACAAAAACACTAAAAAATATTCTATAAATACTGATGAGACTATGGTGATAGAAATGTTCTTTAATTCATTTTGTAGACAAATTATGGAAGAGTATGGAGTTTTCTGGAAACAAACAACTAAAATTAGAACTATCATATGACTTACGCATCTTATTACTGGGTTTATGTCTGAAGGAATGAGAATTAATATGCTTTGGAGATATCTCTATTCCCATTTTTATTTCAGCATTATTTGCAGTCACCTAGCTAGAAAACTAACCTAAACATTGAAGGATGGAAAAATGGGAAAGATCATATTGTACGTTGCACTCAAGTTACTCATCACAGTGAAGACAGTTCTATCACATGATAGAAAAGGGATGGTATGGAGATTATGAGTCTGGATTCAGTGAAATATCCAATATAGAAAAACAAATACTATATGTATTCATATGTGATAACAAAATTAGATCAATCTTACAGAAATTATGTAGTATAATGGTAGCAAAATGTGTAAGTTGGAGAAAGACAGAGTAAGGCTGGTGACTGTATTAAAAAAACAGAGCTAGAAAGAGGGGAAAATTCTAATGCCCAACAGTACATTTTGTAACAGTAAAGTTTACATAGAGACTGGAAAGAACTTTCTTGGTGTTTTCAGCACAATGATGTACAGCTGAGTGTGATAGTAATGATTACCATGATTTGATACTTACAAATTCTACATATAAATTTAAATGATGTATCCTATGGAATAGCCAATGTTTTATGCACCAATTTAAATACATTAGTAAAAGAAAACAGCCCATGTAAAGCATGTATACATTACAATGTAGAAAACTGGTTGAAGATGTTCTTTGAGCCCACTGGTTTCATTCCAGTGTGCACTGATAGATTTCTCACCCTTCCCAAGGTTCCATCTCAGTTTCTTTTATAGCTTTTTTTTTCCTAAAAATTGGATGCATAGTAACTCTCCATCCCTGATTTCATCATCAGCTTTTCATATTTTCAAATAATTACCTCTAATTATTACCTCTATTAATTACCTTTATATTCAAAGTTTGTCATTGGAGTTCAAAATTTAAAAAAAAAATTCCTCAATAATTCAGTGATATTTATTTGTTCTGAAGTCTAACATGAATGAAACTGGTTTCATTGCAAAACATAAACTGTTTTTTTTTTTATTTTTTACTTCTTGAATTTCCTCTGAACAACTAATACTCTTTTTTGTGCTTGGTTTATCATTTTGCTTGACACAGATTTGTGTTTTCTTTAGTTTCACCTTGCTATTCCTTATCCATTGTATTTACCCATTAATATTTCTAGAACTCTTACAAATGAGTAGCCACAACTGGCCGCAAGTGGCCACAATGGCCAGAGCTAAGCAGGTTTGAAGCCAGGAGCCAGGAGCTTCTTCTGGGTTTTTAAATTGAGTGTAGGGTTCCAAGACTTTGGGAGCCATTTGGTCCTGCTTTCCCAGGCCTCATGCTGGGAACTGGATGGGAAGTGAAGCAGCCAGAACATAAACCAGTTCCCATATGGGATCTGCATACATCAGAATCAACAATTGCAAGAACATGGAAGCAACCTAAATGCCCATCAACAGAGGACTGGATAAGGAAACTGTGGTTCATCTACACTATGGAATACTGCTCGACGATTAAAAAAAAAAGTGAAATGCATTGCTTTGTGGCCAAATGGGCCAAACCAGGGACCATTATGCTAAGGGAAATGAGCCAATCCCAAAAGGTCAGATATCATATGTTTGCTCTAATATAATTTAATGTGATGTCAAATCTAGAGATACAATATGTGAATCTTACTCTATGTTAATCAATGTTACTTCATGCTAATCTACACCTAAGGTAACAAGAATTTGTGATGTAATTCATTAATCAACCAACCACATACTATTAAGTAGTATAATCTTTTATTAACATTTACAAGAAAAACATTCTGCTATTTAAATCTATCATGCCATTGTAGATGCAATGTAGAAATGTAGAAAAGAATCATTAAAGTGTGTTTTATTTCATTGGGAGTCCTTTTACTCAGGATTAGAGATGCATGTACTGAGTCTTCACATCCTAGTTGCTAGTCTCCATTATCTATTTTAACTATGAGAATATATGTTCATACTTGTTTACCTATGTATCTATTTGTGTTGTATTTTGTCTGCAGTTTGGCTTATTTCAGAGAGAACATACAGTATTTTCCTTTTTGGAGTGGCTTATTTCACTAATCAAACACTGTTCATATATATATTTTAAATACTATGGTTAACCATAGCTTTAACTTGTATATTTATTTTTCGTTTTTATATTCTATCTTATTGCTTTTCAATTTAAATGTGTCCTTTTTGACCTCTACTTTAGCTTTCTTGGAAACTAACATTTTCCTGGTTTTAACTATATTGATTTTTCAATTGAAGATAAGATTCCTTGAACATAGAAGTCCATTTGTTACAGTTTTCTATAAGCCATGCTACTTGATTTAATGTTATTTTCTTGTAGAAACTAAAGTTTGTAGGTCAATCTTGAAGAATGAGTATAACCACAAATATAGCAGATGCCTCATAAAATTATCTTCCACTGCTTTTGTGTGACCTCTGTCAAGGAAATAACAGTCAGGCCGCGTCAGCATGAACAGCTGTGGATGCCGCTGTTAGATAGCCATGACCTATCCTCCCAAGGGTACTGCCCAACCGAGAGTGAATGGTGATTTTCACAGAGTCAATGTTATTAATGCCAACATAAATCAGAAAATATTGCCTCAAATCTAAAAATTACATGGCACAGTTCATAAAAGAAAGCAAACTTCATCCATAATAAATCAGCCCAAGTTCTTTGTGATGTTTAGGGAAATGACAATGACAATTTTGTACAGGCTTTTATATAGTTCAAAGTATCCGTTCACAGTAAATGTGAAAATGGACGTATAAATTGCCCATTTCTTTTACAGAGGAGTACATTAGAAATGCTAGTCTTTATTTGTTTTTCACTGTTAGAAATTTTCGGGGAAAAATTCACAGGTCAGAGCACAGTAGTACTAAATACTGCAGCTATTTTCAGTAGTTCTCCCTGCTATCCATTCATTACAAAGCTAGATATAGATAGGCAAGGCTGAGACAAAATCATAAACTTCCTTGACACAATAAAATTTAAGACTAGTTTCCATATTATAATTTTGCTCCCTGCTCAGTAGTTCATAAATATCCATGTATGTTTAATTACCACAGATGTGTTTCGGTCTGGCTTTGTGTAAAAGTAGTTTTCCATGAAGTTGGGAAATTAAATCTATTCATTCAATATTTTTACATATTGAAATACCTCTTGTACTGTAAAATTCATGACTTTTGGGCCCAGGATGAAGGCTCAGTTGTTGAATCCTCACCATGCAAGCACCATGATCCCATATGAGTGCCAGGTTATGGCCTGTTGGTTTACTTGCATTTCAATTTCTTGCTTATGGATTGGGAAGACAGTGGAGGATGGCCTGAAGTTTTGGGAACCTTGCACACTCGTGGGAGATGTGGAAGCATCTACTTCCTCCTGGCCTCAGATCAGATTAGCTTCAGCCATTGCAGCGCATGTAGTATCTTTGTCTCTCCTCCCTATAGCAATCTGATCTGCTTTACCAATGCAAATAATAATAATAATAACTTTTTTATACCAGACATGTATAAAAATTTATCTCAATATATTTGAATTTACAATTAAATGAAAGTATCTTGAGTTATCTCAATGTCACTTTGGAAACTTAGTCCCGGAGTATATTTCTGAGTTAAAAGAAACAAAAACAACAACAACAACAACAAAAAACAAAACTTGTTTCCTCCCTGGCTGCTTGTGAGTTGCAGACATTGTATGAGAAATATACATACTTCTTTAATACTTCTGTTAATATCGGAAGAGCAGATGTGATGCATTCCATAGGTACAGTTATAAAAAGCAAACCACAGTTTCCTCACACCCATTCTCTGCATTCCCACTTTTGACCTTCCTTATCTTCATCAGTTGTTACAAAGTAATAATTTAGATCACTTGTCATTCACAAATCAAATTTCCACTAATAAGGATATTCACAAAATGGAAAATAAGATGAACACAGTTAAATGGGAATATAAACAAGAATTAAACAATAATCATATCACAAGATGGACATTTTATCCCTATAGTAGTTTTCCCATTTTTTTTATTGCAACATACCAGAGAAAATATCAGATAACTATTTTATATCATTAGTCACAATGGTTTGAAGACAGGATTTCCCTTTCTTTTATGCTTGTATCATATTCCATAATACATACACACCATATTTCTTTCTCCATTCATCCCATGATAAGCAGCTGGATTGATTCAATATCTTTGCTACTCTGAATTGAGCTGCAATAAACATAGGTATAAAATGAGTCTATTCAAAATGAATAATCATGTTACAAAATGTCCATTTCATTCCTATGTATTTTCTTTTTTTCAAATTTAGTAAATACTTATTGGATACTTATAATTCCAGTTTATATATTAGCCCTCTTGCTATGTGCAAGTACAGTGTCCCTGTTGATGGAGTCCATCAGAAATGATTACTCATCTAGATTCAATCCCAAGGACACCCCTCCACACACAACACACACACACACACTGCGGCACCCCTAAGATCCTCAATAAGCCCACACCTCCAAGCTCCCAAAGCATAATGACGGTTGGTCTGAGAGCTTTTTCTGGCACCATCAATACCTAGGCAGCTGGTCCCAGGCTTCTCTGCCTCTGAGGTTAAACCACCCAACTTCCTGCATGCATTCCATTTTCAGAAGACTCATACTGGGGTGACCTGTGTCCTTCCAGGGCTTCCCTGCAACCGGGGTTAAGTCACCCAGCTGCCTGCCTGGTTCCAAAAGCCACACTTTTTATTTGTCATGTTAACTGCCAGAGATGAGAAAACATGATAATTTTATTTCAAGGGCTTGTTTATTTCATTAACAAAATGGTTTACGGTTGCAGTTTGTTACAAAATTTTCACTTCATTTTCTGTCTACAAATTACTCCATAATGGAGATGTAGCACCTTTTCTTTTTGTAGCCTTTACCTGATTGGCATGTAGGTTGACTCCATATTTTATATGTTCTAAATTCTGCTGTAATAAACTTGGAATTATAGGTAATTCCTTCATGGGCTGATTTTATTTCATTTGGGTAAATGCCCTGGAATGGAAGTACTTACCATATGCTGCATCTATTTTCAGATTTTTGAGAAATCTCCATACTACCTTTCATAATGGCTGCAGAACTTTACATTCCCAACAAAAGTTGTTTTGGTATCTTTCCCCTACAGATTCAGAAAACTTAATTTTGGATCAATGTTGCTTATTCATTCATTCATTCATTCATGTTGCAAATTCTTTAAATCAACACGCATTGGTTGTCTTTGGGAGTGTGCGTGTCTTGCATCATTTCACAAACTGTTTTAAATGTTCTGCATAGGGAGCATTCACACATTGGTTTCATGTATTCCAATTACATTTGATGTTTTTGATTGTGAGTGTGATGGCTCCTATACTTGAATTTTATTCTGTGAGTTCATAACTGGTGCATAAAAGCTGATCAAGACTATCTGAGGAAAGCAAATGAAAATTCTTAGGAATTTGATTTCCCCTTTATGTTTTTTTTAATATTTATTTATTTTTATTGCAAAGGAGGAGAGACAGAGAGGAAGATCTTCCCTTTGCTGGTTCATTCCCAAAGTGGCCGCAACAGCTGGAGCTGAACCAATCTGAAACCAGAAAGCTGAAGCTTGTTCCAGGTCTTCCACAGGGGTGCAGGGTCCCAAGCTTTGGGCCATCCTTGACTGCTTTCCCAGGCCACAACCAGGGAACTAGATGGGAAGCGAGGCCACTGGGATTAGAACCGGCGCCCATATTGGATCCTGGTATGTTCAAAATGAGGACTTTAACCCCTATGCTATCAAGCAGGGCCTGATTTCTCCTTCATTTTTGAAAGACAGAGATGCTAGATAAAACATGCTTTACTTAGTGGTATAATATGCAATTTGTCATTGATGAAGTGTTAATGATTATAAAATTCTGATATTAAACCACATATTTTTCCGTTAAACACTATGTCTAAAAACACCTGCATCTGAAACTGTGATTCATCTACACTATGGAATATTTCTCAACTATATAAAAAAAATACAATTGTTTGGGGCTAAATGGGCCACCTTGACCTCCATCTTTCTAACAATAAGGGATAGAGGATACTGGGATTTATGAGTACATATGAGTACATATCTCCTGTACAATGAGTGGTGGGAAGTCTACACTGACTGTAAGGCTATATGTAGCTCTCTCCTGTCAGCTGTGTCCTGGGTAATAGGCAGAGAGAAAGGAGTTGAAACAGAAGCACACCAATTATTTCATTTGTAACTGCCAGTGTAGTGGATAATTGCAGGGCCACGAAGATGTAGATGTTCAAAGGCTTCTCTCCTCCCTAGCCATGTGGATTCCAACAGTGACTCCTTATTCAATGTATATATAATTATCATATTTTGCAGCCTGTGTTGTGTTATGAGATGTATAATGTAAGCTTCTCTGAATCAAAGCAACTAGTACTCTCCATCTATATTCTTAATCTTTCTTGTTATTGAATGCATCTTATGTCTAGAAATGCCTAGCAAGGGAATAGTTCAGAAGAAATTTAGTAAGGCCCTGTTATTCACACTTTCCTCCTAATTGGGATGGCCTCCTGGCCATTGGATCTCCAATGCTGGTTGGCTTTATTCTTTCTCTTTACTGCTGTCCAAGGTCCCTTTTGTCCTACCAGGTGCATGTTGGTCCGCTCCTCAGCTCTAATGTTCTTTCACAAGCTTTCACCTCAACATATACCTTATATCTTGTTTTTCGCTTCTTTCTGCAGAAAATGAAAACAAATCATTAACACATGTGTTTTACTTAAAAATTTCAGATATCTTTCAAACATTTCTTTTCATATTATATTTTGTACCCCAAGTACAGAATGAAAACAATGAAAAATAAAGAGACTAAGGCACCAGTTTCATAATGTACAGAGAACAAACAGAGAACAACAGAGAACAAACAGGCAACCAAGCATTTCATAGAAAGAAAAATATAGTACTAGCTTTGCAAATCAGTTAAGGTTTAGGGATAGTAATACAAATCCGTCCCCTCCCCCCTTTGTTTTGTTTAGTTTTTAGAATGGAGTTTTCTGCTCTAAGAGAAAGGCAAAGAAGTAGAAACTAGAAGAGTAAACATTTTGAGAAACTGTGGTGTGAACAGAGAAGATAAGAGTGGGACTGAGGTGAGAAAGTAGCTAAGGGACCATGTCTCCTTTCAGTTCACTTATATTAAAGACTTCGCCTTCTATTCTAGGTGCAATGGGAAAACTACTGGAGAGTCTGGGACAGAGAATTGACATGAAGTTATTAGATTTCAGAAGAATCATTGCCACTGCTCTGGGAAAATAAATGAAAAGTGGTCAAAGTAGCATATCAGAGACCAGTTGGGAGTCTCCTGCAATAAGCCAGGTGAAGATAGTTGTTGAGTGGAGGAGGTGAAGGTGGACAGAAGTCAAATTTTGAACATATTTTGAAGCTAGACTTGACATAATTTGCAATAGGCATGATGTTAAGTTAGGAAGAACAATACTTTAATAACATCTACTTTCCCCCAAAGTCCATTTATCCCCAATGCCTCTTTTTCACAAAAGCTTTTACTGCCTGACCCTTGTGACTCATTTCAGGCTAAAGTATACCACAGACCAAGAATAATGGTGAGAACAAATCAGACATAAAATAAAATGCTTGAGAAAGTTTCTATATTCTACTTTCCCCCAAAAATAATTTAGGAAGCCCATATAAACATTTGTAGTAGATCTATATTAATTCTGAGAAAAATACTAGTTTTTAAATAATATTCCATCTTTAGTCATACTTTGCTTGTCCTAAAGAGCAGTATCCTATTTCTTTTTCTGGTGCCTAGGTCTTATTCATACACTTTAATCCCATCTATTGGTCTAGGCAATTACAATATACTTATTAGGCAAAAGGTACGTCCCATGTATTCTTATGTTCATTTCATTACTAATCATATAAGAACAACAATGTAGGTTTTGTCATATATGCATTTTATAGTTCAAAAGATGAACTGAACTGTGGTTGAATAATTTTCCCATTCTCACAAACCTAGTGGAATCTAATCCAAGAGTCACATCGTGCCAATCTGGCTCTGCAGTGTGTTCCGTCAGCCTTTAGGCTATTGGGTCTCATCCACAACTCATATACCCACTCCCACCCAGTGAAATGTATTGTGTGAAAATTCACGAAAATCCAGGTTTTCTCCAAAACCACTTTTATTATAGGTTTTAAGCAAGTAAATGGATGGAAACAGATGCATTTACACACACACATCCACATTTTAAAAATGTGAAGAATGAAAATGCAAACTTTCTATGTAGATCCCAAATACAATACTATAATGAAAACGGAATCAATTAACTGTAAAACGAATCTTTTTCATATTTTCTGTTAAATATCTTAGTGCTTTCATTGACAAGAAGGCAGAGATTCTTTCCAAAAGATAGTGAAAATTCTCTCAGAAGACTGACTTTCTCAATGCTGCCGCAGAAATTCTTCAAATTCTTTGAAAAATAAAAATAAATATTGGTAATCTGCCTCTTGAAGTAGGAGGCTGCTGGTAGCTTTATTTTTACTGATGTCACTACACAATTCCTCAGCTAGGAATTTTGGCTAGGACTAACTGCTGAAAGTTTTGTTGATTATTACGATGAAACTGAAAATGTAATACAATTTTAATGGAGGTTATGATTCCGTTAAAACCACAATAATTTTCCAATATCAATTGTTCTTGTTATATTTATTGAGGTGATCAGCTGAGATGCATGCATATGCAAATTTATTAATTACATACACATATCTAATTTAATTTTCAGAATATATTTGAAATTTGCCTCCAAAGTGTCTTTATCCAGTTAGGTGACTGAAGGAGTTCCTTTTTCATTTGCTCATGTTCTTTGTCTATAACTTCACTTTCATTCTTTCTCTTCTCAAAATGTGTCATATTCTTACAGTTCTATTCAAATCTCAGCGAGGTGAAATCTTACCCCTTTTGGATGCTGTTTCAGTTTGCATTGGAAGTTTATTTCTTTTCATAGGGTCAAGCAGAATATTATATGCATACCTTTTTCAGATTTCTTTCCAGTTAACAACCTCAATAAATATTTGGTGAATACATTAATTTTAACTGAAAATATATACTTGTTTGTTTCTTAATATGCATAATATGTCATTTACCTTTATTACTCCATAAATTTGTTATTATTATTTAGGATGATTTCATAATAGCAGAAGTGTGTATAGGGGGTGGTATGTTGGTACTGCAAAAAAATCCAACCCCTGTATCATCAGCATCCCATATGGGTATTTACTCTAATCCCAGCTGCTTCACTTCTGCTTCACCTTTCTGACAATGGCCTGGGAATTCAGCATGTGCCTCAAGTTCTAGAGCCCCAATGCCCACAAGGGAGAACTGAAAGTAATCCTTGATTCGCAGCCGCATATGTGCCCAGCTCCAGCCATGATTGCAGCTGTTTGAGGAGAGACCCAGGACATGGGAGATCAGCAGTCTCTTTACTTATGTGTGGCTTTCTGCCTCCTCCTGTCCCTCTGCATCTCCCTCTTTGGTGGCTCTGACTTGAGTTATGTCATTCGCATATTTTCTATTTGCTGTCTACTTGATATATTCATTTCCCCACATCTCATGATTCATCTACCTATCTGAATTGATGTGATGCACCTCTAAGGTTATAGGCCATATTAGGAAACATTAACAATTAACTATTTTCTAATTGTAGTATTAAAACCATTTATGAGACCAGTGAGAGCCTAGGGCCTTGTGAAAGTTTGAAGATGCCTGTCACATTATCACCTACTCTACTTATGTGTTGATTAGGACACTGCTTAGCATATCATGCAGTTATATGAGGGAAAACCTCATGAAATTATTGACAAATTACATTAAAATAAGTTGGTTTTGCTGTAGACTTTTAAAGATCCACGTATAATCTTTTTTAAAGATTTATTCTATTTTTGTATTGGAAAGGTGAATATACAGAGGAGGAGACACAGAGAGGAAGATATTTCATCCGATGGTTCACTCCACAAGCAACTGCAATGGCTGGAGCTGAACCAATCCCAAGCCAGGAGCGAGGAGCTCTTCCAGGTCTCCTATGCACGTGCAGGGTCCCAAGGATTTGAGCTGTTCATGACTGCTTTCCCAGGCCACAAGCAAGGAGCTGGATGGGAAGCAGGATCACCAGTATTAGAACCGGCGCGTGCAAGGCGAGGACTTTAACTACTATGCTATCGTGTCAAGCTTGTGTAACTTTTTCTTAATGTGTATATTACATGAAACACCCCTTGAATGGATGTATTTCAAATTTTCAAGTAACAGAATAAATATCTTTTCATTTCATCCTGTGACCTTTTTGAAATACACTCATTTCTATATTTTCAATAATTATTTTGGTATACATTATTTACTTTTTAAAATTAATATTCTCTTTTCCATAGAATCATATTGGCTAGCAGTTAGCTCTTGTAAAAATGTCTCTGATAAAATTTCAGGGATTCTATGCTCTTATGTTATATTTGCTTTGTCTACCTGCCACCAAAAAACAAAAAAAAAATCTCAGTTTCCACGTCATTGCTACATTGTTATCTAATTTATCTGGCTAGCATGTAGAAATATAAATAACAACTCCGTTAATATTTGCAGTATTATTTGATCACTCATTAAATGTTTGCCAATAGCATCAGAATATTTGAGCATATGTTATACTGACAGAAACCTTCCTTAATATTTAAAAAAATATATAGCATTTTCTTTCCATCTACATTCAAAGAAGAGAATAACCTTGAGGCCACCTCAAATTTTCCACAAAGTATTAATTTTTTGCTGAGAAAACTAGATATAAGATCTATATCATTGGCGTTGCAGTGATCAGGAGGAATTAAAATTCATGACGTAGTAGAAACAGCATGCCCAGCAAGTCGGAGCACTCTGAGCTCGGCTAATTTAGGTCCTTATGTCTCTTCCAAATCCATGGACCATAAGGAAGCAGCTGGAAGTTGCAGGAGCAGATGGGTGTGGGTACCGAGTGCCAAGTGAATGTTTGTTATTTTTTTTTTTTTCTTCACCAGGGAAAGGTTTAGATTTGAAGCACGTGAATGTCAGCCAAAGCTTTGTGGAAAACTTTTGGCATAGATTACCAGGATGAGTAAGAGCGTAAGCTTCCAAAAAGAAATACCATCAACAAGAAATGCTTTCCAATTCTGATTTTAACTTCCTTTGATTATATGGGGATGACGAGACAGTGGGTTGTCACTGTATTTACTTTTTATTTTTTAAAATTATTTACATCATCTTATTTTTTGACAGAATGCGTAGACATTTCAACCTATTCTTTATTTCAATAAATAAATGAGGAATGAATACAAGACATTCCGTTATAAAAGAAAAAAGGAATCATAATCTTAAATCAGAAGTAAATCAGACTTAAATCAGAAGTTTCTTTTTCTTTTTTTTTAAGATTTATTTATTTATTAGAAAATCAGATATACAGAGAGGAGGGGAGACAGAGAGGAAGATCTTCCATCCTATGATTCACTCCCCAAGTGACCGCAAAGGCCAATGCTATGTCGATCCGAAACCAGGATCCAGGAACTTCCTCCGGGTCTCCCACACGGGTACAGGGTCCCAAGGCTTTGGGCTGTCTTCCACTGCTTTCCCAGGCTACAAGCAGGGAGCTGGATGGGAAGTGGAGCTGCTGGGATTAGAACCAGTGCCCATATGGGATCCCAGGCAGGGCGCATTCAAGGCGAGGACTTTAGCTGCTAGGCCACGCCGCCAGGCCCAGAAGTTTCTTTTTCTAAGAGACACTTAGAAAAGCTGACAGTGGATTTGTGTCCAAAGGTAATAATTTTTTCATTAAAAATTCAATTTCAAAATTCCACGAAGCTGGGCCTGGCGGAGTGGCCTAGAGGCTAAAGTCCTCGCCTTGAATGCGCCAGGATCCAGTATTGCCGCCGGTTCTAATCCCAGCAGCTCCACTTCCCATCCAGCTCCCTGCTTGTGGCCTGGGAAAGCAGTTCAGGAGGACCCAAAGCTTTGGGATCCTGCACCCGTGTGGGAGACCTGGAAGAAGTTCCAGGATCCTGGCTTCGTATTGGCATAGCATCGGCTGTTGCACTCAATTGGGGAGTGAATCATCGGATGGAAGATCTCCCTCTCTGTCTCTCCTCCTCTCTGTATATCTGACTTTCCAATAAATAAATAAATCTTAAAAAAAAAATTCCATGAAGCTAATGAAGGATGTATCTAAAGGAGAATTAAGTGATCCTCTGTGAAGTGATGCTTGGATTTCAAGCTGGTGTATTATTAGTGACATATATATTTTATAACCAAAATTGTTTGACTGCCTTACCAAAAAAATAAAAATAAAAATAAAAAAAGTTATGTGTGAAATGTTTATTTGTTATTCACCAGTTTAAATAGGCATATGAAAAATGTGCCGATATTGTGAAGGATGTTTAAAATTGAATCGTTTTTAAGAGTTTTTAAAATAATTCAAGAAACTCAGTATCCATTTTGTTTCTCACTGTGTCTTACACATTTCCATTCATCATTATCTGATACTAGGGCTTTGGTAGTTAATCAAGTTCTACTGTGGATATACTGGAGAAGCACATACTTAGGTGTCTGCGATCAGACACAGATGCATTTGTAAATTAATTCAATAAAATCTCATATATTTTTATATTCAAATCCAAACAATTACACAAGTAGCTAGGAGAAATTTACGTATTTCAGATGAACAATGGATATAGTTCCTGGAATTTTCCTCACAAAGCTCAAGAATGAGGGCCCAGTCTGATAGGTCATTAGCTAAGTCCTAAGTTTGGAAATACCGAGATCTCACATGGACGGCAGTTCGTGTCCTGACCCTTTACCTCCCATCTGGCTGCCTGCTTGTAGCCTAGATGTAGAGGATGATGCAAACCAGCAGAGGATGGTCCAAAGCCTTGTGTCCCTGCACCTGTGTGGGTGACTCGCAAGAAGCTCCTGGCTCCTGGCTTTAGATCAACTCAGCAGCAGCCACTACTAACGAGTGAATCAATGCGTGGAGGTTCTTTCCCTTTGTCTCTCTTTCTCTTTGTATATCTGATCTGCCCTTCCTATAAATTATTCTTTTAAGAAAGTTCAAGAAATACATAAAATATATACATGTATACATGATGTATATAATAAGTACATTAAATGCATAAAACTATATTAAATGGCACAAATACTTGGAAATTAAGTCATTATGCATTTTCTCATATCATTCTGTGATTATATCGATATTTTCCATGAAACAAATTATTTAATATTTTTTTTTACTTTATATAATGCAGTATTTGGAACAAGCAGACTATTTCCAGTAGGAAAAAATAACATTGAGGATTAAAATGCTTACATATTAAAATTTAAAATCACAGAAAGTGAGTATCCTAAGGCACAAATAAAGAATTCTTATGTTAGCCAAGAATTTCCTTGATTTAATTCCTGCTTCCCTCCTTTGTGTCCACATCTGGCACTGATTATTTCTAAAACCTCTGCCAAGCAAGCTAATGAAATGCTTTACTGAATAGGTATTATTTGGTTTTCAAAGATAAACAAATGGTTATAGATTTCATATTGCAATTAAGCTCTATCAAATTATGCTCATACACTCTGAACATGCAGTAACTGCTATTACTAATATCTGGGCACATCTGCGTTCTACAATCATATCATCAGCAACTGGAGAAATGTTGCAGCACATAAAACAGGAATATTTTTTAACCAGTTCAGAAATTAACTGTCATTGAAAGTTTTGCTAATAAGTATTTTCTGTTTTCTCCACAAATTGAGAAGCTGTTTTATTAAGGAATTTCTTGGTTAAAAAAAAAAACATTTAAAAGAAGTATTTTTTAAATGTAGTAGCAACAAAATATTTATAATATACTGAGTCAATTAACTCTTTTTCTGAATGAAATAACTGAAAATGTTAACCATAGACACCCACAGTAATCTTTAGAAATTGTCAATATGACAAGATACTCTGCTTTTTCTGTTCTGTGCAGCTAATTTAGAATGAAAACAAAGAGCATAGGTATAAAATGCTCTCTTAAATTGAGTATTGTTTGATAAGTAGAAATTATCAAATGGGGTCACAGATAGAGAAAGAACCTTAGTTATGGGATGAAAAGCACGTTGATGCTGAGCAATGCATGTGGTGGAGGTAAGTGCAGAGGCCATTGATGCTATGAAGGAAAGAAGTGCTACTTTTGGCATCCCAAAATCAGTTACTTAAATTGTTAGCCTGCTTATATAACACAATGTTTGTGATCATTCAAAAGTGTTAACAGGGATGCCATCCTGAAGGTCATTCTGGATTGCAGCAGGTATCTTAGAAACTATTGGAATAAATGCAAGCAATGTGTCTTGGCCAAAAAAGAAGACAAGAAATAAATTCAGCTTGTATTGATTTGGTAGAAAATGAGCAAGAGGAAGAAAAAAGAAGTATTTTCAGACTTCTGATTTGGTTGATTATGCAGATGGAGTTGCAATCAGATGAAAGAAGGAGTCTCAGACAAATAAACATTGGGAAACTAAAGGTGGAGATTGATGTGTTCATTTTTGGACCTGTTAATTGTGCCTTTATACAATTTTAAATCAGAGATGCTTGAAACATTATTTTTAGGGATAAAGGATAAAGTTTGAAACATGGTATGTAGCATTAAAAAGCATACAAGAAACATAAGGAATTATATTTTTTAAAGAGCAATATTTTAAAGCTGGGAACATACTCTGCTTTTTTGGTTCTAAACAAAGTAAGAACTAAATGATTTGGGCACATCTTACATCTCAGACATTGGAATACTCTATTCACTTACTAAACCAATGCTGTCTGCATTTCCTCAATTTAACATGAAGAAAATGTAAATGGAATAAATGAAGTAATACATAAAAGGTAATACATTGCATATCTGAAGACTATATATAAAATATTAGCAAATATAGCCGTCTTAGTCATAAAAATTAAGGTTAAACGATGCATTGAAACATTGCTGAAAGAAGACATCCAATGTTCTTCTTGAAGAGATGTTTTACTATTTCCTGGAGAAAGGAGAAAGAATTTTAATCAATCACCACACTGGATCCTTTTCTATATCTAACTAAAGAGTAATGGGTAGGTGTTCCCAACAAGTCACATTCTGCTTACACAGAGTCACCAAGTAAAGGTGAAATTCATTTAAACTTAATGTGAGTAATGTCAGCCTGGTCTGTGGGAAGAAACCGCAATCTTAGGATGTACCTTTGCAACACGAAACAATTCTGTTCTCTAAAAATGTAGACCTTACTTTCTTTGCAAGATCATGAATGTCTATAGATAGACAGATGAATAGTAAAGATGAGGTTGACTTTTTCAAAACCACAACAACTCTTGGGATTTCTACTTCATTATAAACAATTAAACGATGAAAAACTGCTTGATAGATTATCTTAGAGTGAACTAATTTTCCAAAATTGATATGTAAACTTTGTTTCCCAATGCTGTATCTTTAATGAATCTCATAATTTTCTAACACTTTCCATGCGTTTCAATGATATAATTTGATAAAGATTTTTGAAAGATCTTATTCTAAATAATTCTGATGAGAAAATACATCAAGATAAGATTTCTTTATTTCACTAGTCAATATTCTTTATTCAATGAATTATGAGCAATGACGTTGGTGCTTTGGAGAATACTAAAGTACAGTTCCTGTAACATTTGAAAACCAGAAATGTATAAAGAATTCTCATTATTTGTATATAAACACTATACCTTGCTCTGTTATAACATGTTGTTCCTTGTAAGGGAAAGTATACATTTCAAGCACATACCCATACCCACACTATACAATTTACTCAATGATATGCACTTAATTGATTATTTTATTGCAGTAAGAACACTAAGCTATTGTAAGTAATGGATATTTGAAATTAAAATAGAAAGCTATTTTCAAGGCAAAGGATATCAGACTTAATTTCTGTTTGGATGTGCTTATCAAGATTAAATTAAAGAAACACTGTCCATTCCTGGTGAAAATACACACAACATTAACAGAAATATGAGCATGGGTAATTGGTTTCTTTGTTTCCAGATGCTGATATGATTTTTTCAACTAAAATATGTCCTCAAAGTATAATCTGAAAAACACAGGGATACTAAAGTTTTCACATAATGATTACAACTTATTTTCTGAAGAGTATCAAATGAATATATTTTAAAGTATTGATTTCATTATTCTGTTAAGACAGTCCCTTTTTCTCTGCCCCCAAATAATGCCTGAGTGGCATAAATTTATAAGCTGAAAGCAGATTCAGTTTTCAAGAGAAGCATGCCAAAAACAAATATCTACACTTGAAGGTCAGTGTATTAAGTTTCCATCACATTAGGGTAGTTGAGTTTAGAGAACTGCACGGAAACACATAAATCAGCCTCAATTCTGTTTTTTTTTCTCCATCTATTGATGATATTGGTTACACTAGAGTTCAGCTCTGACATTGTAATAAGTTCAAGAGGGAATCAGCATGCGTTCTGAGGAACCAGCCAGGATGTGGGTGCAGCAAGAGTTGCAGGAAGCAATAGATATTTGTTGTAGGCAGAGGACATTATACACAGTAAATAAAGCTCCCCTTTATTTGTAAGAGCTGAAATCTGAAATCAGGTTTAAGTTCAAGACTGGCCAAGCAGCTGACCTGTGAGGAAGAGTGCTCTGGTCCACATAAATGGAACAACGTTACCTGAAACAGGCTTATCTGCTTAAACAAATTGCTGCTTAATAATAAATATATATATATATATATATGTATATGTATATATATGAAAAATAGCTAGAGTAAGATACAAAGTACTGTTAAACATTCACAGGCGATTTAATTTTCAGCCTGACAAAGGACTTCTTTGTTATTGTGTTTGTTTTATTTTTTAAGATTTATTTAATCTATCTGAAAGGTGGAATTACAGAGGGAAAAGGAGAGAAAGAGAGAGAGAGAGAGAGGGAGGTATCCCTTCCATAGGATAGATTCACTTTCCAAAAGGCTGGCATTACTGGGACCGTCTCAGATTGAAGCCAAGAGCTCCTTTCAGGTCTCCCAAGTGAGTACAGGAGCTGGAATACCTGAGATCTGTTTTGCTGAGCTTCCCAGGTGCTTCAGCAGAGAGAAGAATTGATAGTGGAGCAGCCAGTACTGGCACCAATGCTTACAGGCACTGCAGGTGGTCGCTTAATCCACAAGGCTGCAAAGCTCTGCCCCAAGAAACACTTTCTTCATTTTAACACTTTTATGATCTGAGCATAGGAACATAGTCATCAGACTAGGTCATATGGAGTTAGGATATAATATCAGATGTGGCAATCCCAGAAAAGTATCTCTCTAGTGACATGTCTGGGAGCAGTCTCTAGCAAATAAACCTGCTGACGTTTCTGTTTTGCTTTAATTTGATTTAATAAATTATTTTGAGATTCCAAATTTATTGAGATGGATAATAATGTAGGTGTTCAGGTTGACTGTATATGAGAACTTGAGTCTGAGATAGAAGAATAAGGCATATTTTTTTCCACCAAATTTGATATTTAGACTCTTGTGATTTGGAAATTTATTATGTAAATACAAAATATGAACTTCATTTTGAAATAAGAAAAGTCTAACAGTGGAACTAAAGATATATCTGTCTGGCAAATATACAGACATCAAACACATTTTAAATTAGTTCTAAGTTGATTTCTAGCTTATAAATACACAAACTAAGTATAATTTCATTCACTACTGTATTAGAGGGTAGCATTATGTTAATAGGAAACAAAAAACATTCAAAGTGAAAAGAATCTTAACTTGAATGCTGTACTGGAAATAGAATAGGAACCACTCTCAGTTCTTTTTGTTTCTGTAAAAGATGAATGCATGATGTCATATATGTGATAAGATTGCTAGTGGCGTTGGGAAGTATGCAATATAACCACAGCAGTTATCATCAGAAACACATTTCCAGTTTCAGTATATTTTATTTCATTGATTCATTAAGCTAATAGATAATTCAATAAGGTTATACTGAAATCATTTCTCCAGAAAGGTGTTTTTCATTGCACATCTACTCACTTGAGCAGAAGTACAGACTTGGCTGTACCACCATATTTAAGTTTATCATCTCTACAAGCACCTGGCTAACTGTCTCAGTCTATTTGTTCTTCTGATAGTATCATTTGCAGAGAAAACTTTTCTATTTTAGAGAAGTTCATCTTATTTTTATGTAGTACCTATAACATTTTAACTAAAAAGAATGTATCAGACCCTAGTGTTTGGCTGATATTTTCTCAGACTTTTAAAATGTTGGTGTTTACATTTATGTCTGAAATTCAATGAGCAATATTTGTGGACATTGTCATATGCACGCCTACATACTTTCAGATTCTAAGAGGTAGTGGGAGACACAGAAAGCTTGGAGTCAGTAACTTCCTTCCCTCATGCCCTCAGCAGCCTGCTCTGAGGACAACTGTGGGTCTAAGAACTCATTCTGTTTGACTCCACTGTATTGTACAGCTCTAGGCCTGTGGCCCGTAGCACTGTATTTCCAGGGTTATTAGAACTTACCCAGAACCTGGGAAAGAATTTACCTCAATTTCTATTCTCCAAATTCACACCTGCAAGTTTGCAATCTCTATATACTTCCAGATTTCATTTCAAAGGTATGCCTCATTAAGCTTGAAGAAACATCCCAGGTTTGAAAGACGGGCAGAAGACTTCTATAGATTTAATTTTCACAAAGGCAAAAAAGGGTAATTTTGCATGCTTTCTAGAATGAATGCTTTATAAAAAGAGAAGTCATTAGCCTAGAACCCGGAAAATCTTGTCTGAAGTTTAGTTGGGCTGAAGGAACTTTATAAGTTTGTCTTATTCAGTCTCACAGAGAATCCAAAAATTAAGTTTGACTTCCATAAGCCTTCTAGTTCTACATCAGAGACTCAATTTGATCCAAAATTTTAATGTGCAAACAGTTATTATCCAGGCATAGAATCTTATTTAATGCAAAATTTTATTAGGCTTAACGGTAAAGTACAGCATAATGAACATATTTTCTGATTCACTGGGTATGTTTATTGAGTATCTAGCATGGGATTAACAATGCTAGTTCCCTGGTGCTCTAAACGGGTGCCCAATGCTGCAAAAACATGACTAGCATATGCATGATGTAGGATGTATAAAATAGAAAGATTTTCTGAGATATAAAAATAAATTTATTATTCTAAATGTATTAATTACAATATGATACTGTGACTCTTCACAGAAAGATATGGATAATATATGTATAACTAGCTTTAGATATTGTCTTGTGCCAGCAATTAATTTAAAATTCTGAAGAATTTAAAGGTCTGGACCACAATAAATATCATATACCATCGCAAAATAGTGAGTGTCAAGAATTCAGTTATACACTCCTAATTCCACATGATTGTATAAATCTTGAGAAATTAGAAATGTCATGTTTACTTAACCATTGAGTAAATTAAGGTTTTGAGTTTGATAATTTCTATTTCCAGAGTTGCTTAGCATACATTATAGCTGGTATGTGAAAACCACTTTCATGCACTTCCTATATTGCCTTCTGGCTACACATTACTGCCTCCACAAACTGGCTCTTTCACATATTTAAATGTTTATTCACTTTGTTACTTTAAGCTTAGCAACAACCCTGTGAGATGAATTATTGAATATTGCTGGGAAGAGAATATAAACTATCCTTTTTTTCCCTCAAACATCAGGTAAATGTGTTTTTCTACCTTGACTAGTTTGATAAGTCCTGGTTTATAGATAACTTTCTTTAGAAAAATTGAGGCTTGGCACAGATGTTTCGTTCAGATTCTTACTCTACAAGTTGCCTTCCAATTATCCCCATAATATCTTACACAATTCCTTTTACTTCACCAAATACTTACAGAAGTAAATTAAAAACACTAATTGTCTTCTTTAATTTTATCACACGAAGAAATCCATCTCAATTGTGTCTATTATTTATACATCCAAAAGTGATGCTAGTTTTTCAAGACTTTCAAGAAGAGCAAATCATTATAATTCAATCCCAAATGGGTATTTCAATTGGATTAGGAGTGTGTTATAGGAAGAACAAGGCACAAAGTCATTTGTGAATATATATATACCGTAAAATCCTTATAGCAACTGGAATGTAAATGACATTTCAACATTTCAGCAATTATGCTTGGAATCTATTAACAATGTTGATGAAGTTTGAGACTTAAACATAGATAAGAATGCAAATCTGACCGGATCTTTACTCTGTTAGACCTATCTTCAGACCATAGAAGGTCTCCCCAAGAGGCCACTGAACTTATCTGGACAATAAGACGCTGAACTTTATGCTAGGCATGTGTTTGCAAGCAATGAATCTCAACTGAACTTGAACTATGGTTATGCAACAAGGTGGAGGAATCCACCATGGGGGGAGGGGTATGGGAGGGGTGGGGGGAATCCCCAGCGCCTATAAAACTGTACTACATAATACAATGTAAGCAACAATAAAAAAAAAAAAAAAGAATGCAAATCTAAGTGCATCTATAGTCAATGTAATATGGGCAATGATTACCAAGTTCCTTTGGTGATGAGGCACCATACAGATAACCATTCCTCACTTCTGCTGCTCTTTTTGTTAATGGAATTATTTTTTAAAGGCTATGTAATGAATTATCAAATATAATCAAAATATTAACATAAAATAACAATATAATATTTAAATGTGTTATGAAAAATCTAGATGGCTTATTTTATAAAGATAAATTTTTTGACTTCATAAATGAAAAATACAGATTTGACAGTATTAACATATGGATTTTTGGGGGATTAATGATTCTTTGACTACACAGGATTTTATTTTCTGTTCTAATTGAAATAATGTCTATATCTACTCAAATATTCTTCAGGGATAACAGATGTGAATTATCTCATCTTCAAAATGACTAGCAATCCTTGGAAGCCTAGCGTCACTATTTGAATCTGTGATTTTATATTACAAATACTGAATTATAGCTTTGATGGTAGCTGAAGATTGAGCTCCTGGAAGCCTGATTTGGTCACAACGCAACTCTTGATTGTTGCTGGCATTTATGGAGCAGATCAGTTGAGGAAATTTCTGTCTTTGTCTTTTTGCCTCTAATAGAAAGAGAGAAACAGAGAAAAGGGGGAAAAAGGAAGGAAGGGACAAAGAAGAGTGGGAAGAGAGAAGGAAGGAAAATAGAAGGAAGCAAGAGGAGATGGAGGAAAAAAATTAAAGAATGTAATCCAGAAAATACAATTCCAGTAGAATATCTACATACACGTATTTCAAAGTTCAGTATCCCATATGGGCACTGGTTCTAATCCCGGCAGCTCTGCTTCCCATCCAGCTTCCTGCTTGTGGCCTGGGAAAGCAGTCAAGGACAGCCCAAAGCTTTGGGACCCTGCACCCGCGTGGAAGACCTTGAAGAAGTTCCTGGCTCCTGGCTTCGGATCGGCATTGCGCTCACTTGGAGAATGAATCATTGGATCGAAGATCTTCCTCTCTGTCTCTCCTCCTTTCTGTATATCCGCCTTGCCAATAAAAATAAAATAAATATATTTTTTAAAAAGATGGCTTACTCTATGAAAATGTATTGGCACTATTAATTACTGTTAAAAATTTATTTGTTTGTCTTTGTAGGTCAATTTGTTTTTGTGCAATTTTTTAAATTTCTTTGATTTTCTTTGCCATATAATAATTTAAGACAAATTTTCTGTTTATGTAACCCACTTCATTGAATAATATAAAAGCATCTAGCATGTATACCCTGAATATGAGTTCATTCCGCATAAACTATAAAGAGATTCTTGTATGCTAGCCAATGTTTCCACATGTGGAATATATGGCATTAATTGTTTACTCCTGCATTCTTGAAAAACAAAAGAAAAGCTAGGAAAAATACTAAACCATTAAGAATGGGTAAAAACAAAACAATTTCAGACTGTGAAACATGATATGAAGAAAATTAAACGAAGTGATTATTTAAACCCTGTGATGGATGGGTGTGACTAGTCATGGAAAATTACTGAGCTTGGCTGAAACTGAAAGACCAGACTGCAAGGATGCTACCGTATCTCAAACATGCATTGCTGCAGGGTGTCAGCTCCAACATCTACTCATTTATTTCTGGCAGAGTCAAAAGCAAGCAATGAGCAATGCATTTGACTTTAGAATATTAAAAGAGAAAGGAAATTGATGAACACTAATGAATGGAAGATAGAAGTAAATTGAGAGACCACAGGAGGAATAGCCCAAAAGCAATTGGAATACATCTAAAAATCTTAATATTAGAAGAGTCATGAACATGTTTTATTTTTTAAATCACTCAGTTCCTGAGTAAAATTACCTAATGCTTGGGAAAATAATTCAGTGAAAGAAATAGATCATCACAGTGATTCAGAAAAATAATAGTTGCTTGGTCTAGATTTATAGTAGAGGAAATTCAGAGATGTTAAAGAACTAAGATTATTAAGAGACGTGAATAATAGATTTGATTTTTCTCATTCTGAAAAAAAGACCAGCAATTACTCCCACATTTTTACTTTATTGCACAGATGAAAGGAAAGACAGGAAGCTACATATGATTTGTGATTGCACAGGCATTTGAGATCCCATCTATTCTGCAATCAGGTTGTATTTGAATTGTCTATGGGCATTCACACTGTAATACCAAGTAGGCAGTTTAATAGGTATGTTTGAAGCAAGTTATTGAAAAGTATGTTTTAAGTATTTCATATAAATAATTGAATTTGCAAAATGTTTTATTGGTGTGAGCATTTTGTTGAGAGCTTAAGGTATCATGTAGGGTATCCTCATGCGATAATATAGTGCCTGCATTCCAGTCCCAGCTCTGTTCCCAATGACTGCTTCTTACTAATACACACCCCGGTATTTAGTAGTAGATGACTCAAATGTTTGCCCCTTCACAATCACCATCCACTTAGTCCAGTGGGTTCTGATTTTTTTTTTTTTTTTTTTTTTTTTTTTTTTTTTTTTTTTTTTTGATCCAGCCTAAGTTATTGTGGGCATTTTGGGGAGTAGCCAGAAGAATAAAGATCCCTTTCTCAGACACATTCTGTTTCTCTCTCCTTCCCTTTCAAATAGAATGAAAGTAAGGATTTTTAGAGTTATTAATTTATTATCAAAATGTACAGATTCTAATGTGCATTTATGCTTTGTTTCTTTCAGCAAACAATATTAAATAAAAAATTAGGTCTTTATCATTTAGTAGTTGGTACAGCCTTTGCCTGCAACATGGAGCTGTGGAGATAGGGTCAAGTCCTGGTTGTTTTGCTTGCCATCCATCTCCCTGCTAATTGCCTGGGGAAACAGTGATGGATGGCACAAGTGCCTGGATCCCTGAAACAATGTGGGAGACCCAGAAGAGGAGCTTCTGGTTCCTGACTTCAGAGAAACCCAGCTCAAAGCACTGAGGAAATTTTTGAAGATTTCTATCTCTGCATGTCTTTCTTGTTTTCATTTATTTCTCTCAATGTAACCCTGCCTTCTAAATAAACTATTGCTTTGAAGATTATTTTACAAATAATCAAGATTCGAAGAAATCTGTGTCAAAATCTTTTACTGCAGCTTAGTTTCTTTATAATCAAATACTCTTCAGAGTAATGGTATTCAAGATTTTTAAAAATTATCAGTAAAATTGAATATGAATCTTCAAAAAGGAAAAAAAACCCTAACTTGTTACTTTTTATGTAGATCTTTTATAGTATCGATACAAATCAAAGCAAGACTTGCAAGGAATTTTGAGACCACTTTACAACTCTTTTCTCTCAAGTCCCATTGGCTGAGTTGTGGCTGGTAATGGTCTGTAAAAGGCAAGCCAATTTGCCCCTTGATGGAGATTACTCTAGCAAATGTAGCAAAGAGCTTTAAAAATGTGACACGCTTTCTATTCAACAGGGAAAGAGTCCATTAGTTTCCTAGCTTTTATTCTGTGTGATAGAAATAGGTTTTGCTTGTTAATTCTCTTTAATCTCCCACATCAGTTCTCTGATATTCTTACTTATTTTTAAACTTTCAGAATAGTATTAAAAATAAAGTTATATAGTTATTTTGCATGTAAATTCCAATTCACAGGTAATTGATTTCTTTTCACTACATTTGGTGAGGTTAAAATAGTTCAATAAACAATGTGTCATAATTATATATATAAGTGCACATTTTTCAGAAGAGATGGCATAATTTTTCAGCATTTCTAAGATTCTTATTTTCAATTATCAAGGCTTTATTTCCATGGATGAAAATTCTAAAAGATAGCTCTTCAAGCTACTGATATCCATAGCATCATTATTGCTAAAGAGGATTATTGTACACCAGAGAAACATAAATTCATTTTATATAGGTAATGATGACATGTACTTATAAAATTATACTTACAGAACATTAAGAATTAAAAAAATGCATTTTTTACTTCTTGTATATTTGGATAACTTACTTTATACATGTATACATTATATACATGTATCTGAAACAGTTTCTCAATTCAATTGCAAAACAAAGAACTGATCTTCATTTTGGAGAAGTAATATTTTGTAGAAGTTTTAATATCTATTTATTTGAATTAGCTTGGTAATTCATTTGGTATATTTATAGTGTAACAATTAGATTGATAAATATGCAAATGTGAAGATGCCTCTAAAATTGTGATTTTGAACACCTTTATACAAATAACACATTCAGAGGTATAGATTTTCTGTACTTGCAGATAGCTGTTATCACAATCAAACGTTTAAGATGAAGATGTGCAAAATGTATATAAAAGTAAAAATATAGTATAAGCAATGAAAAAATCTATGTAATAGGACACTTCAAGAACTAAACATAGAGTTCAGATATTTTGCTATAATTTGATATTCATATATGTATTACAATACAAAATTCAAACTGCCTGCATTTGGCCCTGATCCTAAGAACAGCCATTAATGCTTTTTAACATTTTTAATTTCACAAAAGAGATATTTTACAGAGACTTTTGTATTCACCCTGCAGGTAGCTTGTGAGTGTCAGTTTTCAGGTATACATTAAATACTGGGAAAATTAGAAAAATTACACACAAGACCTATGCAAACCAGTCACCATAAATGAACTGATACTAAACTTTATCTGAAATTTACATGAAGGGATCATGAACACAAAATACAAAATATTGGAATGCAACACTCACATGGAAAATACTTCAGTGAATCTACGTGGGCCACCACAAGGTGTACTTGCCAGTCTGAGAGTCAAATGAAACCAGGGGGTTAACTTTACAGTGTAACAAGTTAAGCTGTTACTAGCAATGCTGGATCCCATATGGCCACCAGTTAAGTCTGTGCTATTGCACATTTAATCCTGCTCCATAATAATAGACTTGGTAGAGTGGCAGAGCAGGGATGGCCCAAATGCTTGGTCCCCTGCTCATTAATTTTGTTTGTCCTCACCCTTCCCACTGTGGCCATTTGGTGCAAGAATCACTGGTTGGGAGATTTCTGTATCTTTCTTCCTGTCTCTAGATCACTAACTTTTTTTAAAAGACTTACTATTTATTTTATTGGGAAGGCAGATGTACAGAGAGGAGGAGAGACAGAGAGGAAGATCTTCCATCCGATGATTCAACTCCCCAAGTTGCCGCAATGGCCTGTACTGCGCCAATCCATAGCTAGAATCCCACAGCCTCTTCCAGGTCTCCCACACGTGTGCAGGGTCCCAAAGCTTTGGGTCATCCTCCACTGCTTTCCCAGGCCACAAGAAGGGAGCTGGATGGGAAATGAAGCTGCCGGGATTAGAACCGGCGCCCATGTGGGATCCTGGGAGTGCTCAAGGTGAGGACCTTAACCATTATGCTTCTGTGTCGGGCCCTGTATCATTAACTTTTAAATGAGGAAGAGGGAGAAGGAAAAAGAAGGAAGTAGGAAGAAGGAAGAGGAAATAGACAGAGGAGGAGAAGCAGGGTGAAGAATGAGGAGAAGTTAAAGCAATAATGAATACAAAGAAATACAAAAGGAAATACCTTACAGGAAAAAATGCAAAGTTTTATGATTGCTGGCATTTAGGAACTAGGGACAATAGTTTACAAAGGTAGCAATTATTCAGTAAAAGCTGAGGCAAGAACAGGCTTGCAAGACACTCTTAATTTCTCAGTTTGTAGATTAAGCCACCATTTTTGGAAATCACTCCTTATTTCCTTTCACTGCTGTAATCTCTTCATGGACCCATTTCGATAAAGTTACCCCTACATATATATTCCCTACAACTAGTTCCCGAATCATGTGATAAAATTTCAGGCTTAATATGCTAATGTATACACTGTAGTGATTAACATGTAAGTATCGTGGAAACTTGCATTAATCTTAAACCAGTTTCCATTCTGTTTCATTGATAGTTTATGGATGCA
Source organism: Ochotona curzoniae (assembly GCF_017591425.1). Taxonomy (NCBI): domain Eukaryota; kingdom Metazoa; phylum Chordata; class Mammalia; order Lagomorpha; family Ochotonidae; genus Ochotona; species Ochotona curzoniae. The sequence continues at coordinate 31,444,329 of NW_024466502.1, read as the reverse complement.
GCTTCATTACTTCATTTCATAAGAAAATTCACCATTATTAGATACAAATGATCATTTTAATCATAGGTCTATTTTTACTCCACTCTCTGAAAAATAGTTTACATTTCTGTAGTTAAACCTTTTTAGGATATTTTGAGCACACCGTCTGCCCTTTCATTTGTTTCAGTGGAAGAACAGAATTCAAGTAATATATGCAGTGATTCAGAAAAATGAAGTCTTCCAGTTTAATTGCATCTATATAAGCTACACTTTCTTTGGGTAGGAAAATAATAATATCACTGATTGACTTCAAACATTAGATAATTCTGACTATATATATATATACGTATATATATATAAACATAAATCAGCCAATATTTGCCTAGCTTTTATGTTTTATGAAAATCAGTACCAAGGACAAACTTCTTGGTGTCATGCAGGTGATACTGAAGATAAATAGCACTCATTGTAAAATGCCTACACATCAGAGAAAAGATTAATCTCCATTATGCACTGAATTCTGTACTGTCATCCAGTATTTATATAATCTGAATGCCACTATTGTTGGAAAAGCAGACCTTAAGAGAGAATATTTATTAAAATTTGGTTATTAGGGCGGCTTATAATCCAGTTTGATCTCTTTCTTTATAAAAATTACTTCCCATACAGTCAGCAGGGATATTCAAGCTCAGAGAAAGCCCCCATGAGTCTACAGCTCTGAGAAGGCAGGCCACTCATTGACTTTTAGTTTCTGAATGTCTGAGAAATAAATATATGTATATGTATTTATATATAAAACATTTAATAAATATTATGTTGATATGTATATTTCGGGGGATAGGATTTTCCGATGATGGTCAGCCTCAAGTAATACAATCTCTGTGTGTATACAAATGAAGACAGTAAGACTCATTAAATTTGTGAATGGGCAAAAAACATGAAAGCTCAACTAACAGAAACTATTCTAATGTTCCATACAGTGGCAAAGCTGTTTAATAAACATGAAACACTTCCATAATAAAATAAATACAACCTAGAAGCTACACCTTATTGCCCAGAGTGGCAGTAAGTCACAATATCAAGCATAGAAGGCAGGAATGAGGGCAGGAAGTGGTTTCAGGAATACACTGCTCAAAACCAACCAGAAAGTGTATCATCTCTTCCTTTTTGACCAATTCATACAGAGAAAGTGAATCTATATCATATCTTCAAGAATAAAGTACCCAGGCCTAATCAGACTTTTTTTTTTTATCTTTATCTTGTCATCAAACAGACAGTTCAATTTTTTTCCTCCCTTCTGAGTCACACACCTGATGACCTGAGACTTATTTCATTATTGCTTGGTTACAAATCCAGTGGGTTTTTCAAGGCTCTCCTCAGAGGCATCAAGAGAGCTGTGACCTTGCCAAAGCCCTGCAGGCACAGCCTCATCAGGACACTGGGCTCACACTCCCCAGGGCAGGTTAGAGTCAAGCTCCTTCTGGGATTTAGAGAAAGCAGGAAAATGCTCTCACGTGTGTCCCAGTGGAACTGCCATTTCACCTTACCCCATTGCTCACTTCATACTACTTCATGTTTCGTCTCAAGGGACCCACCTGAAAAACAAAAAGAAGAAAGAAGTGGCCACATTTCAGAATTCCAGTGGAAATCCACAGCCCTGACTTCTCCGTATTAAAAAACTCACTGGCTCCAATTCTAGCTCTCTGGAAAGTGACACCTCCACAGAGCCAACAATTCTCTGGGAATCAGATTCTCTCCTGCATTCGTCTTATATTTTAGTTATAGGAGAAATGAGCAAAGCAGATCAAGTTTTCTCTGTTCTAAGACATCATGTCACAGCAGGATGAATCAATGCCTGCCGTACCAACCTCCCATGGGGGTGCGAATTAGAGCTTTAGCTGCTAAACTTTTGATACCACTCCCTACCAATTATTCTGACAGCCAACAGAGTATGGCCTTGAGCCCATGCTCCCATGTGGGAAACCCAGAGGAACCTCCTGGCTCCTGGTTTCAGTCTGGTCCAAATATAGCCAGTGTATACATTTAGGTATTGAACCAGCCAATGAAATACTCATTTCTCTCTTACCTTTCCCTCCCCTACTTCCTTAACTTGATTTCCAAATTAATGAGTAAATGAATCAATTCCTAAAAAGCATATTTCTATAAAGGAAATTTTAGATCTTCAGACTTCTAGAACATTATCGGTGGTCAACACAAAAACCAGTGGGTAGAGGTGTCTGTCCTAGCAGCTGTTAGATTGCCCATGCTCCTCTCATGTAGAAGTGTGGGGATTCATGCCACAGCTCAGCTAATGTACTCTTGAGGCAGTAAGAATGGCTCAAGTAATTAGGTTCCTGTCAATCACATACGGCACCTACTTTGAGTTCTTGTCTCCTGGCTTTAACTGGATCCAATCTGGGTTATGCCATAACCTGCACATGGCAACTTGCTGTTTTTCTCCAGCTTTTGTGCATCTCCCAAATTTACACAAACTTTCAAAGCAGAAACCACAGCAGAGCAATACTCATACCTTTCATTTTTAAAATATACTATGTGCTTTAAACAAGGTGAAAATTTGAAAATTACTACAAAATGAATTATTTTCACTTAGTGATGCATTAAAATACATAGCTATGAAAGACCCAGAGACACTGAGTGGCAAACTACTACTTCAAATAACATAATACTATAGGATCATAACACTGACTTCTTTGAATTGCTATAACAATTGTCTAAAGTTGTGCATGCCAGTTTCTAGAGTTATCAATATGTCATCATTTCATTAAAGATTTTATATACCTCTTCTAAACCTAAAGTAATACTTTCTTTGGAAAAAGACAACTAATTTCATTGAAGTTAAATTCTTAACTTTGGGGTCATCTGTGATATAGTGACTTAAGCCTTCACCTGTAAGTAGGTAATATATATAGATCATGAGTACAGTTGATAAAGAAATGATTCATATTCCAAGTGAGATGAAGTGAAATAACACAATGAGTGACGGTATATTCAGAATATATGCCATTTAAAACAAGGAAATTGTTTAGTCCTAGAAAGTTTCATCTAATATTGCTGAGATCAAGTAACAAAGTAAGGGACAATAAACAACTACTACAACTTATTTTTAAATGCAGTGGTCTGGGAAAGCAGTCAAGGACGGCCCAAGGCCTTGGGTCCCTGACCCCACATGGGAGACCTGGAAGAGCTCTTGGCTCCTGGCTTTGGATCAGCGCAGCACCGGCCATTGCAGTAACTTGGGAAGTGAATCATCAGATGGAACATCTTCCTCTCTGGCGTTTCCTCCTCTCTGTATATCTGACTTTATACTAAAAATAAGTAATTTTTTAAAAAAGCTTAACTACTTTAAAAAGAGACAGCTTACAAATACAAGATGTTTTCAACTATGTACCTGAGAAGGAATTAACATCCAGAATCTATAAGTAATTCAAGCATTCAAATTTACTCTAAAAAAGTAAAATTTTATAATATACCTCAACATACATTTCTCAATGGGAAGCGTTTTAAGTTCTCAAAATAGCATGAAAAAAATCAACATCATTTATCCTTAGTGAAATATGTATCAGAACCACAATGGGACACTACCTCATACATGCTAGAAGAGTTATGTGTGAACAGGATACATGACTATTGTGTAATAGAATATTATCACATTTTGAGAAAGGAGGGGGAGCTGGCACTGTGACATAGAAGCTAAAAGCACTGGCATCTCATTTGAGTGCCAGATGAAGTCCCCACAAGAGAGACGTAGAAGAAGCTCTCAGTGCTGGCTTCAACCTGTCCAGCTCATCAGTTGTTCCTTTGTGGAGAGTTAACCAGTGGATGAAATTCTTCCTCTCTCTCTCTCTGTAACTCTGCATTTCAAATCTATCTTTTTTAAAAAAATAAGGAAATCTTTTCATTTATGAAAACATGTACAGTTGCAGAGGGTTCCATTAAGTGAAAAGTCTGGCTCAGAGAGATATTTTGTGTTCTTATTTATATATGAAAACAAAAACAGCAAATTCATATCATCAGAACCAAATTTTTTGTCACACGGAGTGTTAGGGGAAATAAGGAGCTGTTACTGAAGGGGTACACGTTTTCAAAAATGGAGGATGAATAAATTTAAGATTTTGAATGCATGATATTGTGACTACAGATAATATTAATGCATTGTACTCTTCAAACCTCCTGAGAGCAGATCTTAAGACGTTTTAAACATGCACAGTAACTCATCTAACAGAAATGTTAATTAGCTTATTACTGCTGATCATTTAGTGTTGCACACAACAATCTTATGACGCATTCCTCAAATACAAGTGATCTTATTTATTTATTTCTTAATACAAAAAAACAAAAGCAAAGGAACCTATCTCTCTTCATTTTACAACATTATATCATACTTCCATGTAAGTATACATTTCATCACCTTTGGGTTGGCTTCTGTACTGTTCGCACAAAGTCAGACCCTAATTCTGTTGATTTTACCCTTATTGCTAAAGGGTTCTGTGATGTGACTTTCCAAATGATCCCATCTACTTCACCCTGCTCCGAATTTGCTTCCCTGCTCTGAGTCACAGGATCTCCTTGTTCCAGACTGCAACACAGAAGTACACACTGCTGTATTAAAGGCCCCCAATGGCATTTGACATTTATTTTCCCAAAAGGAAGAGAAAGACTGGTGTAGTATTAAAGGAAGAGAGAGAAGTCTAAGAGCTGGAGGATTTACTATTGATTTTCATCCACAGTTCATTATTAAAGAAATCTGAGTTTCAAACTGGGGGATATTTCTGCTGGATAAAGACAGAAGTATCTGTGCTTGTAAGTAGATGGAAAGGTCACAGTGGCTCAGGGACATGCAACAGTGCACAGCAGAATAAAGAAGATGACTTAGCATTGGGAGAATAGAGTTAATTTGTTCACAGGACAGGAGTTGGGCAATTCGTATTTGAATACAACCATCAACTCAAAGAATGTTACCCTGAACTCAATGTAGGTCTCTATGTTGGGGCTGGGGTCATTAGGAAACATAGACTGGATATGCAATATATTAGGAAAAGAGCTTTGATGGAACATGACACTGCTTTAATTATTTTATTTTTTTCAAGATTTATTTCTTTTTATTGCAAAGTTAGATATACAGAGAGGAGGAGAGACAGAGAAGAAGATCTTCCACCCAATGATTCTATCCCCAGGTGACCTCAAGGGCAGGAGCTGTGCCTAATCAAAGTCAGGAGCCAGGAACTTCTTCCAGGTCTCCCACATGGGTGCAGGATGCCAAGGTTTTGGGCTGTGATGGACTTCTTTCTCAGGCCACAAGTAGGGAGCTGGATAGGAACCGATGCCCATACAGGATTAGAACCGGAGAGCCCATATAAGGTCCCATCGCGTTCAAGGCAAGGACTTTAGCCTGCTACCCACGTTTCTGGGCCCAATACTGCTTAAATTCTTAATGAGTGAATGGACTTGCAATATGGAGGAAATTTCAAAAGTTCATGGATAATAAAATTGCAATATGGCATCTAGGCACTAAAAAAATATAAACTCACATACATAAAAGGTCTTCCAGTAGCTCCAGAATCTATGTTATATAAAACTATGCATGAATATTATTAGTTTTCACACCAAAATAAATCATTTTAACTGTATTTTACATGAACTATGTGAAACATTCTTGTATTGTTATTTACTTCATTAAATTTATGAATTCCAAAAGTAAAGTTCTTATGGTACTCCTTGTACATACAACTTAGATGACTTATTTGATTAAAAAAATGCAGTGCTATTTCCTCTTCTACAATTTTTTTTTCCTGGTAGCAGCTTGACGAACTGTCATGAATGCCTGCAACATACCAGAACAGTAAAAAAATTCAAATGAAAAGGTTGGAAAACATGTACAGCATTCATACATTTCAATTGACAGTAAAAACTCCATACTATTTCAAAAAATCGCTTATCAGGAGTTATAAAATGTGTTCAATATATGCATACAATAAAAACAAGACACATAGGCCGGAGTGATTACAGTTACCCTATGTGTGTAAGAAGGACAAATGCAACATCAACAAAAGTATAAAACTACTCAACAGCATTTGGCAGAATACAATAAGAATTGCTATTGTTGTTTCTAGAGAATGGTTTGTTTCAAATGTGACTGTGTGTGTGTGTAAGGGGAGCACAGTGGAGTATAAGATCAGTTACGATGTTGTTTTATATTTCCTAGGTGAGATAAAATGATGATTTGGCTTTAGATTTTTGAAACACAGTACAAGTTATTCACATGTGGGAAATATTTTATGTGTAGTTGACACTTACTTGCAATAACTGCATAATCATCTCTGTCTTGGGACTAACGCTTAACATGAGAACAGCACAGAAAAGGAAGGAAATCTCAGCTGTTTCCATGTTTTCCTATTTGCTGGCGGAAGGTTAGGCAAAATGTAAATGCAAGTAAAGCACTTATTTTTCTTTATCACGTTCTTGTATATTACCATTTCACAGATTCCCAAAATTCTCAGGAAAATGAGGAGGCCTTGCCACCCTGAGGTTTTCGTCTCTACACCATTACTTAAGACATCCATTATCTTTGAAAGGGAAAATAAATGAATAAATGAATAAAATACAAATAATTATTCTGAAAACCTGAGAGATTAATAATCTCACTCTGCATAATTTTATTTTTCTTAGGAAAACTCCTCCTGATCTTATACAAGATGGCATGGTATAAAACAGCTCACACTTAATTTATGGAAGAGACAATGAGCCTTTAGTGTCCAAACAATCCATTAGTCAACACAGTATTTTTGGTCCCTTTGCCACCATTTTCTATTTGCTAGCATAGGGCTTTTTATATCGCAACTGAGAAAATGTTTCACTTTCAGAGAAAATAATAAGCAATGCTCCTCTTTGTATGAACAGGATATATAGATTCACAAAAAAAACACTCTCACCCAAAATAAATCATGTAACAGCTGGAGCTGAGCCAAGTTTATCCAAAGCCGGAATAAGGAAGTGTCTTCTGGGTTTCCCATGTAGATGCAAGGGCCCAGAGCTTTGGGGTTTCCTCTGCTTTTTTCTCAGGCCAGAAGAGGGGGAGTGGATTAGACATAGATAGGAATGAGTTGAAGCAGCCAGGACATGAACCGGTCTCCATATTGGAAGCCCGTGTTTGTGGACAGTTGAACAGCTTGTTGAGCCACAGCTGCAATGCTAAGTTCTATATTTTCAACATTCAGATATGTCTGTGGTTCTTTTTCGTTGTGAGCATGTGCAGACATGCATGTATCTGTATTTAATTATTAAAAAGCAGTGTAAGAACTAGGGATATAGTCTAGAGGTGAAGATGCACACTGCTCATGAGTGCCTGAATTTGATTTCCAGATCTTGCTCCTGTTCGCAGCTTCTTTCTGATTGTTACCTTGAGGGGCAACAGGCAATGGTCCAATTGATGGCGTCCCTACCATTCAGATGATCTTGAATTTCACACTTAGCTCCTGATTCCAGTCCCAGCACAGTCTGATCCTTTGAGGGTTTGGGGAGTCAATCAATGGCTGGGAGCTCTGTGACTCTGTCACAGTCGTTTTTTCTGGGCTCTCAGAAAAAAACAAGTGATAAAAGTCAAGACTTTGTGAAATATAAAGTAAGAATTGTTTACTAACATCAGCTGAGTGAGCTATGTCTCATAACTCAATACTCAAGTTCAACCTGATTTCAAAATTCGTCATTTTCTTCTTTCACTTTGTTTCTGTCTTTTAATTGCTCCCAAAGAGACAATGAAAGTTTTGGAGGGGTGTTTATTTGGGATTTTGGAGTTTTGGTAGCAGAGGTTGTTATTCCAAAATGATGGAGTGGTTTGAGGAGAAAAGAATATTGCCACTATTTGTAATCCATATATTTGTAAGTGAATTCCTCCCCACATTCATATATATATTCATATATCTATACAAAAGCAAATAAGCTGAATGTGAAAGGTAAGTGTTTTAGCAACAATGCAAATACCTACTACTATATCCCTCTGTCTGTAGCCTTGCTCAAAAGAAAGAAAAAGAACAATTTTGTTTTTCATAATTAAAATAGCATTTCTTTTCCATACACTTGACATATGATATTAAAGAAAAGAAAAGGGTTATCTCATATGCTAATAATTGTAACATCTGAAAACACTTGTTTAACAACCAAATGGACCAGTAACTGATCCAGGAAACCTGAAAAACTGAGAAATCCTTATTTAGACTAATTATGCCAAGATGTTTGAAGTGCTGAAAACCAAAACTGCTGCAAGTGTCTGTATGATGACAGATTATCAGTGAACTAGTTTGTGGCATGTTCAATAAAGGTAAAATGCAATATCTAAATTTTAACAGAGTTTACACAAAAGCTAAATGCTTATCTGACTAGGTAACAAGTTAAAAAGGTGTATTATTCCCTTGGAAATGTACTGACAATGGAGAGTGTGCGCGTGCACACACACACACACACACACACACACACACACACACACAGATACAGGAACCATATAAAAATTAATTAGGAAGGATGTTTATTTGCTATGTGGAGTTAAAAATAAATTAATTTGGCCTAATGCTGAGCCTTACTAGGTTAACCCTTGGCCTGCAGTGCCAGCATTCCTTATGGGTGTCAGTTTAAGTCCCTGCTATTCCACTTCTGATGCAAATCCTGCTACTGGCCTGGGAAAGAATGTGAGATGAAACTAATGAACACACAGTTTGGGGAATATTTGAGCAGAATTTCTGGATTCTGCAACACATTGAGAAAGAACTGCATACACTAGACATCTGTTAGTTTATGCTGAAACCGATTATTCTCAGGTGATGTATAGAATTTTCATAAACATATAATTATCAGTTTGACTTCATATTCACCCAGAGTAATATGTCACTTAAAATATTTTTGCATGTTTAGAATTCTTTGCCTAACTCATAGGTTTTACCAGTTAGATTTCCTATGTATATTAAATAGTGTGATTATTTAATGGTAATTTTGAAAACTTACAGAAAAATGCCAGTACTACCCTAAATTTAGTAATAATGCAAAACTAATGGTAGGGACCATCTACATGAAAACAGTGATTCAGGACATATGTGCTGCTTTCTCTTATTTTAAGAGATGAGGACCCAGATTTGTGTCGTAGCAAGTAAAGCTGCTGCCTGAAACACCGAGATCCCATATGGACTCCATCTCGTGTCACCGTTATGCCACATCTGATCCTATTTTCCCAGCAATAACCTGGAGAAGCACTAGAAGTTGGGCCAAGGGTCAGACCCCTGCTGTCCACATGGCAGACTCAGCTCAACTGTGTGTATGCATGCATGTGCATCTGTGTGTGTCTCTCTCTATATAAAGCTGGCTTTCATATAAAACAAAAATAAATAAATAAATAAATAAATATTGTACAGTTATTTGTTATTTATCTCCACTGCATTGATGATGGTTGCTAGTGTTGCTAAAAGTTACTCCCTAGCACTTTGAGGTATGCAGAATAATGTGTATTTTTCTCAGTTGGAGAAAAATATTAGAGCACTGTTGTAACATATAAGGCTAACCTGCCACCTGGGGTGCCAGCATCTGTTTGGGGTGCTGGTTAGAGGTCTGATTTCTTCACTTTAGACCCTGCTCCCTGCAAAATCATCTGGAAAAGCAGAAGATGGCCCAACTGCTTGGGCCTCTTTGCCCAGCTGGAAGATCTGGAAGTCCCTTGAGGCTCCTAATTGTGGCTTATCATTGCCTTGACTGCTACGGTCATTTGGGAAGAGATTTTGCAATGCACAAAATTAGTAGAAATCAAGAAGATTCTTAGTTTATCACCAGCTAAATTAGAAAGTAGGTCAATTTGTTCCTGAACACATAAGAAATGGAGTATATAATTTTACTTTTGATAATATGATTCAGAGTGAAAATATAAATTTATTATTTCTTAAATATGTAAAAGTTGCAATTAAGAAAGAATTTGCATATTTTATGAAGTACAGAAACATTTTAAGACATATATAGCATTCTGTTGCCTTATTTCTTCTCTATGTTTTAAGCCTGGATAATTTTCTCTTTCAGTTCACACAGTGTACAAGGCATTTTCGTAAGTTATACTCACTACACTATATTGTAGAACTCTAGATGTTTTTCCTTTTAACTAATTTTGTGTTAGTAAATGTTACCTAACTTTTCTCTACCAACATTTCCACCTGTCTCAGTTATACCAATCGCTATTTCCAGTTTGCATTGATTCATAGAAAAGTAAAAATAATTTATCAGATCACTAGCATTTGCTCTCTGAAATGTAGTGATGAATAGGAGAAGTTTATATGATTTTTTTAATTGAATTGAATCATAAACAAAATATATCAACACAAACCAAGGGATGATCTAGTAAAAATTTGATCAGCATCCATTTTCTAATTCTTGGAAACAAAAAGAATGACATATTGTCACAGATGGGAGGAGGTTAAAGAAATGTGATGAATAAATGAAGTGTGATATGCTGAATTGGATTTGGAACAGAAAAAGAGCAGAGGACATCTAGTAAAGTGAAAGTACAATCCGTAACACTATTTTACAAACATTAACTTCTTTATTGTGTCAAATGCACCAGAGCTATGAACAATACCCACCCAATCGGACACTGGATAAAAGTGATCAGGAAAAAAAAATCTATATTTTCTGTTTTAGAAATCTTAATAAATTAAAAATAATGTCAGAATGACAAGCTAAGCAAATTTAATAAAGTTGTTTCTTGATCATTTAAAACATTAACCTCATTCAAAATATTTAAAATACCTAGGTCACATATAAATAACATTATTTATTATCTATAATTTAGAAACAACTGCAAATTTGTAAATGAAAAATGAATAGTACTTTTATTGACAATCTGTATGTAATAACTAATATCACCTTTATAAACACAAAGATCACAGCATTTTGATGCTCTTTTCATTTTCAATGCTTATTTATTTCTATATTGTACTCATTGTTAATAAAAAATCTGTCATAAACATAACATGTTCTGTAGATCTGACATACTCAGCTTCAGTTGTGAGATACTTTGTAATTCAATAGTAGAAATTACATTTTATCTTAGTGTTTCCTGCATAAACTCACCATTTTTTCAAATTTTAATCATAAAAGTATCATTTTTTTTAAATAAGCTGCTCATTTAGTGTTCATGATACAGTCCCCTAGGCTCCGGGATTTCCCTTTGCACCCTCCCCATTCTTCTTCTCCTACTGTTTCCCCAATATTGTAATAACAGTTTTGTCCCTTATCCACTCCTGTTTCAACAGGAATCTGGGTTGTTCCCATGTCTTCAGTGTTTAGCTTGCACTTCTCCAAATATAGAATTAAGAATAAGATTTATTTATTTACTGGAAAGTCAGATCTACAGAGAGGAAGAAGAGGAAGATCTTCCGTCCGATGATTCACTCCCCAAGTGAGCACAACAGCCAATGCTATGCCGATCCGAAGCCAGGATCCAGGAACTTCTTCCGGGTATCCCACATAGGTGCAGGGTCCCAAGGCTTTGGGCTGTCCTCGACTGCTTTCCCAGGCCACAAGCAGGGAGCTGGATGGGAAGTGGAGCTGCTGGGATTAGAACCGGCGCCCATATGGGATCCCGGGTGTTCCAAGTGAGGACTTTAGTCTGCTGGGCCCCAGGCTACTTTCTATCATGCAGATTTAGCTTCCTTTGGATATGCTTCCAGAAGTGGGATAGCTATGTTATACGGCACATTGATTTTCAGTTATCATGGTACTGTCCATACTGACTTCCATAGTGGTTGTACTAGCCTACACTCCCACCAAGAGTAAAAGAAGCTATCCTTTTTCAGCATCCGTACCAGCAGGTGCTGTTATTAGAGTTCTAAATACAGGCCATTTTCATTGGAGTTAGATAGAATATCAATGCCTTTTTTTACTTGTATCTCCCTAACAGCTAGGGAGCTTGAGCAGTTTTCCAGGTCTATTAGCTATTTTAATTTGCTCTTTCAAAAAGTCTGTTCATTTTCTAAGCCCATTTCTTCACGGCCTTGTTTGTTTTACTACTGAGTTTCTGAAGCTATTTGGTAATTCTGAACATTAGTCCCCAGTCTGTTGCATATTGTGCCAAAATGTTCTCCCATTCTGTTGCTTTCTTCTTCACTCTGCTGGTTATCTCCTTTGGTGCACAGAAGAACCTTAGTTTGAGGTAGTCCCATTTGTTTGAGTTTTGCGTGCTTGTGCTTCGGGTGACTTTTCTAAGCAGTTTTTAGAAATGCCCCTATCTTATAGAGTGTTTCCTATTGTTTCCTTTAATAATTTGGTGTTTCTGTGTGAATATTTAGGTCCTTGATCCTTTTGGAGCTAATATTTGTATAAGGTTACGGTTGTGGATCTTGCTTCCTACATCTTCAGTCCACTGCCACTTGCCCCAACAGTATTTATTGAAAAGTCCAGAAATTTTCCCTGAATCATTGTCAGTTTTCTTGTCAAAGATCAGTTAGTTGTATTTCTATGCTGTTCCATTGATCTTCCTCACTTTTTCTCCGTTTCTGTACCAGTACCAGACTTTCTTTTTTTTTAAGATTTATTTATTTTTCTTGGAAAGGAAGATTTACAGAAAGAAGAGACAGAGAGAAAGTGCTTCCATTCTTTGATTAACTCCCCAAGTATTCCAAGACAGAAGCCAGGAGTGTATTCTGGGTCGCCCACACAAGTGCAGGGCCGCAAGCATTTGTGCAATCCTCTGCTGCTTTTCCAGGCCCAAAGCAGGGAGCTGGATGAGAAGTGGAGCAGCCGGGACACACACCAGCACCTGTATGGGATCCTAATGCATGCAAGGTAAGGATTTAGCCACTAAGCCATGTCTCAGGTCTCCCAGCACCAGTTTTTTGATGACCACTGCCCTATGCTATGTGTCCTGTTCTGGAATTGCATTTCCACCAGCTTTATTTTTATTCTTCAGGATACCTTTGACTATTCCTCCTCTCCTGTGTTTCCAGGTGCACTTCTATAGCATCATTTCTATTTCCAACCATGTTGGTATTTTGGTTAGGATCAAATTAAATCAATATCCTACCTTTGGTAATATGGACATTTTCAGGATGTTAATGCTATTTTACAGGAACATGGAAAATTTATCCATCTTTTCTATTGAAAAAAAGATTTATTTATTTGTATGGAAAGTCAGATGCACAGAAAGGAGGAAAGACACAGAGGAAGATCTTGCGTCATTCCACAAGTGAAGATTCTGTCTCCTGTTTTTGGTCTGGTATTCCCCTGGCCATTTCAGAAGTGAATTCTTGCTCTCTGTGTCTCCTCTCTGTAACTTTGCCTTTTAAATAAAATAAACCAGTATTACAAAAGGAAAAAACAATGTCCATGCTCATAAGCTATTTGTCTACTCATTACTTATTTTGTATGTTTCTGCTTCTCATACACCTGCGTAAATATTCAGGTACATTTAGGCACACTCCGTAGCACCCATGTGTATATCTTAACAACAGTATGTAGAGTGGTTTTCAGAAAACGATAGTAACCTGGGTGTAGCTTGTATTGTATAATTAACTGGAAAGACTTTGAAAATTAACACTTGAATTTGCATCATCTTCCAAAAAACATTCATGAGCTTTATGAATTTTGTTTCTCTGGGTCACAATATCATATTAATATCATGAGCTATGCTTTGCTGGAGCAGACCATTTTGTTGGTTGACAGAAATAGTGACAAATGTCAGTGCAAGTCAGAAGTTGATTAAATACACCAAATAGGTGTTTTTTACTTTGTTATATGTAAAGATGGACATGGTATGAGCTTTGGCATCATTCTCTGTGATTTGAACACTTGCTTCTTTAACAGATTTGTGTCACAGTTCAACCCATGCTTTATGACTCAGGGGAAATAATTCATGCAACCTAACAGAAACATAACTCATTCGAAGATAACACTCACAAGGGTTCTGTGCACCAAAACTCTGCAAATGGATCCTTTAAGGAAAGCACCTTTATCTCACCTTTTGTAAGAACTATTCATACGCACTCCAGATTGAGAGTTTGTTTCTGTGTTTTTACTCTCAGGAACAGGAAACAAATGGAATTTAGGAGCAATGTTGTGGCAAAGCCTGTAGACCTGTTTCCTGAAGTGCTAGCATCCCATATGGGCATTGGTTTGTGATCTGCCTGCTCCATTTTGTAAAACAGCTCCCTAATAACAGTCTTTGTGGAGATGACTCAAGTGCTTGGACCCTCACTACCCAAATGGGAGACGTAAAGTAAGCACATGGCTCCTCCCTCGGCCTGTTTCTCTCTTTGCTGCTTCTTCTTCTCCGCAACCCTTTCAGGTAAATATATATTAAAAAGCAAATAAATAAGTAAGTTATTTCAAAAATATCCATGAGTCAACCTCTCAGTATTAAATTCAGTATTGACACAACTATAAGAAAACAAAATTGGCTTTTGCTCTGTAATTGGCATTTCAATGAAATCTGCCAGGTTTAAATGGTTACCAATCTTGGGCTTATTGCAAGAGAACTTCAGTTTTTCTTGTGTCCTGAAAATTATCTAGCCTGAAATATGACAAATATACTGTTATTATTTTGTATTTGTGGACTTTGATCAGTGATGATATGCTAGCTGCCTCATTATTAGAAAATAATGCTGTGTTGTTTCCCGTAGCAAACACAATTTGTCAATTATATTTGGAACTGTTTTCTAATGTAAATAATTCTAGTTACTGAGGATTGATGTAAAAATCACAAGCCATGTCCAAGTAGTTTTGGAAACAAAACATGTCAGTACACCAAATGTAGTGACTGTTTAAAAATTAATAAATATGCCAAATCATTCTGCAATACTATGATATATGAGTAATGGCTTCTGGAAGTGTAATGTGTTGCTTCATATCAATCACTTAGACATAATAAATTAAAGATGATATGTTTAGACTTGAAAATATAACCATCACTCTAGTTTGAGCTTATAATTGTTTAAATTACACAGATATGCAAACATCTATGTAACTCCATGATTTGTGATCTAACCCCTGGACATAATAGACAAACAACAGCATTCTAGAAAAAAACAATAGTTACTTTTTGGCTGCCCAAATTTGTAGAATTTATACATAAAACACAAACCATTAGTATGGTCATTAAAGAACAATTTACAAGATCATTGAAAAAATCTAATATAAATTAAATTAAGTTAATAACATCATAAAAGTATTGCATTTGTGTTCTTATCACTTTCCTGAATGTATTTATTTTCATTACTGCCACAGTATCTCTTGTTTTCATTTTTCTTCCTTTTGCAATGAAAGCAAACAGCAAATGTGGCTTAAAGTTTTGGAGGTAAGATGGCAATCGCCACTTCCTGAGTTATGGCCTCATGAAACAGTTGCAAGTCCTAACTCCTTTATTTCCAACCTTACAAATAGAGTTTACAATCTTTTACATTTTCACCATTTAACATTTTATTTAATGGAGGGTTGTATGTTTAACCATACTTTGAATCAAAGGAAAGAAAGAAGGAAGAAAGCAAAGAAGTCAGGAAAGAAGGAAGAAAAGCTGGAAATTAAATTTAAAAAAAAGAAGAAGAAGAGAAAAGGAGATAAAGGGGGAGCATGAAAATACCATTATGCTCAGAAATGGAACTACAGACTGGGTGGAATTTTTCCTCTTTGTGTTATCACATTAGTAAGAGAACTGATGAGAACTGTGTTGTAATTTCAATGCCATTGCTGTGACCTTGAGAATTGAATTTGTATGTAATCCTTTAAAAGTAAACATTTTTAAATAATTTTTTCTATTTTCAAGATCATATCAAATCTTTGCAATGAAAAACTCATGAGTATTTGGTTATTTGTAAAAAGCTAAATTAAGAAGTCACTACATTCACAAATATATACAGATATATATTAATACATCTTTTATCTAGGAATAAACTTTACTATTATATAACCAGTTTCATGTACCTATTTTATTAATATCTTGGGAAACTAAAACTACTGATTTTTAATATAAAAATAAGGCATTAGTTAATAGAACTTAGAAGGGGACTTAAACACAAATTGGAAAAATAGAATTATAAGAAAGATTTTTTGTGCCTCAACATAATTTTGAAATACATGCACAGCTTACTCATAATTTTATTTTCCATGTTTTTTTAATTTATGTTTTAATTTGCAGATATCAAATTGTGATCATGAATTTTAGTCATCATTACTTTGATTGGCATTTTTTTTGATACCATAACATTTTGGGGGTGGGGATGTTGTATTCATTTCTATTAGAAAGGCAGATTTACAGAGACTGACTCTTTAAAATAATGTCATAAACTGCGGCTGGAGGCAGGAGTGGGAACACGAACCAACTCTCCCATAGAGGCAGTGCTGATGTAAATCATTCAAAGGTTTTATGCTACATCCCAGGGTCCAAATTGGCAGAAAGCTGAATTTGGGAACAGAGCTGGGCAGTCCATATGGTTTGTGAACCAAATGATATCCCTGAATAGCATATCTTCTAAAAATCATTTCTGATCCTAATATTAATATAGATGTTAACTTTCCTAAGATGATTATTAAAATCTCTCTTTTAAGTATGTTTTCTTTCCCTTATATTAACATTGAGCAATTTTCTTTCAAAAATTGGGAAATTTGCACATATTCTTGTGTCTTCTGAGGTTTTCAAGTTATTTTTATTTTCTTTTACTTAAACCTTATTTCAGGATTCATATATATGAAAATGATTGCCTAGTTGGTGAAAATTCTTACACCTGCTCATGGCAAATGTTACTTTACTTCTTTGAGTTATTAAATATACATATAATGACATGTATTATAATAGATACATAACAAATGACTAGAGTGTCTTATTCCATGATATTATTTTCATTATTAAATTATTTAACCAGTCAATTAGTATTTCAAGTTATACATTTCTGTTTTATGTAACAATAATAACAACAATTTTCTCACAGCAGACAACAGCCTGCCTGTTTCATTCATGCAGAAACTGACTCCGTGAAGTTTATGTTAATGCAGTTCTGTCATTGAAAGAACACTTTACTTCCCTCCTCTTTAGCAAGGATGCCAAGGTCCTGTCTAACTCTCACCTTAAGCAACAAACAAAAGTTCTTACACACCTCACTATTGTCATACCTGTATAATTACTTCCAACAGGTTTTATCAATTGTATTAACCAGGTCAAAATCTTTCTAACTATGGAATCTCTAGTGAGTTGTTATTGGTTATGTTACATTCACTTCATTCAGAATCTAGCAGTCCTTTGTACTTCTCTATGCCCAAAATGTTGAGCCCGCAGCAACCTCTATAAAAAAATAGACCTCTTCCACAGATGAAACTGATGCAGTACATACTTGAAATGAACATAATTCTCCTTCACAGTGTTGTTTTAAATTATATATGTATACATAGCATATAATTTAAAATTTTATTTAAACATATGGACTATAACATATAATTTGACTGTATTTGTCCATTCATACATAAGCCAATTCCGTGTTTCAATGTTTCTTCAAACTTATTTTATTTGAAGGAGAAAGACAGGAAAAGAATAAAAAAAACTTCTATCCACATTTTGTGGCTATTTAAATGCCTGCAGTAGTCAGTACTGTGTCAAGAGGAGGTTTAGAGATCAAATCTCTTTCTGGGTCTCATTCCTGTAACAGGTCTGCCCTTGACTGCCTAGCAGGGTGCATATTAGAAATCTAGAAATAAAAGTGAAACCAAGGCTGGAACTTAGAAGTGTGGAGATGAAATGCAGATACCCCAAGTGGCATCTTAATTATTGCCTAAAAAATCTCTTAGGCGCTTGTTGTGTCACATTAAAATAAATTGAGAGTATTCAAAAATTAATTTCTTGTTTTGGACTGATGGAGTTATGAGAAATGCTATAAATTATGTGAGCTTGTGAGCAATAAAATACATACTTTCTCAGATGAAATTTTATATGTTAAAGCAGAGAAAGTTGTATAATGTACCTATTTTATCATTTTTAAAATAAGATATTTTTATTGGCATGATTGTATCTAATTGTTGATTCCAGTTTATGATGAAAATTTACACAGCTTAATGTATCTTGTACAAAAAAAGTTTGATGTCTCCAGTTTTTATAAAACTGAATTTGCTGAAAAAGAGTTAATAAAGTCCATGTGTCTGAAATTATACCTGGAACACGCAAGTGACAGGCTTTTAACATGATGAGAAAGGCAATATCACTCCCAAACAATGACACCAAATCTGGGAAGCTGTAAAGCAATGAATCTAATCTCTTGTTACCACAATAAAATCCATGCATGAAAATTAATAAGTAAATGCCTCCCTTTCATCATGATGGCATCGGGGAGTTCTAGAGTTCTGTAGCCTATTAGTCAGTTTAGTTAATGGCTCTGCTTATCCTCTTAATCATGTGCAATACATTGACCAAGCCTCATTTAGTTCAAAGTGCCTTTCACAAAAGTGCACTGCATCTCACTGGTCGAAAACCTTACTTTTTCAGAATATAAAACATATTAATTGATATATTGTATGTTTTTGGATATTTATAAAAAAATCTTAACATGATCCTTGAAAATTAAAATTTAGATAAATGCTATAGAGATTATGATTTTTAACTCTTAAGTATTTTCAGACACATCTTATGTAAAGCTGGAAGTTTACATCCAATTTGCAACAATTTCAAAAACCAATGAAAGCAAATGCAATAAAATTTCAATGTAATTCAATTCCTACTATGAAAATTAATGTTGATCTCTGTTTAGGAAAAATATTTTAAATTTCATTAATTAACTTCTGATAAACTATTGCCTGATTATTTTTACAATTTAAGGATTAGGCAACTTGACCACCACTCCCCATGAGGTGCCAGTAGATTGGTTTTGTGTGAAATCAGTAAATCTTGAGCTTCATGACAGTCTGAAACTGAATATTTAAACAACAAAACCTATTATTTTAGAATCTATGACTGATTTTCCCCATACTATTACAACAGTATAATCCTTCACAACCAGACATAAGTTCATCAGTCTATTATTTAAGTGTGCCTGGATATTGTTGGTACAGACCATGTCAGACAGTCCAGCATCCCATTGTCTAGATATGTCCAACAGTTTCATTGGGAATCCTTCTTTGATTTGGAAGTAGGGATGCATACTGCATGGTATCTTTTTACCTGAATAGGATAGTCTCTATTATGCCATCACTATACATTCCCTTAAATGAGAAACCATGACACAAAGTCAACAACAGGTATGAAGTTAAAACAAAAATTTTTAGCACCATGGAGTTGAAAAAACATGCCACTGAATAACCAATGCAAGAGTGAAAAGGAAAACAAACAGCGATATTTATTCTTTGTGATATGATAAGACATTATTAGGAATCCACAGTGATACTGATAGGTCATAAAATAGCTATGTACTTCTTTTTTTCTTTTTTTTTATT
The DNA here is from genome assembly GCF_017591425.1 of Ochotona curzoniae. NCBI lineage: Eukaryota > Metazoa > Chordata > Mammalia > Lagomorpha > Ochotonidae > Ochotona > Ochotona curzoniae. The sequence goes on along the minus strand of NW_024466502.1, from coordinate 31,424,904 downwards.
TAAATAGCAGTTTACAATATTCAAGCAAGATTTTACAGAACTATGTGCATTTTAGGGTAATCAAAGCAGTTTTATAACTCTAACGAGCCATATATTACCAATTGAAGAGGAAAAAAGTCTTAGGCAGATGAGCAGAGAAATCCCCATGATCTTAGCAAGTGAGGAATAACTGAATTCTACATCCTACCTAGTGAAGTCTAGGAAAAGCCAAGTCAGGGGCCTAACCAGTAAGGTACAGAATGAGCAATTATAGGCCAACTGACTTTTTCCTGTCTGTTCAAAACTTTCTTATATTAGTCTCTCCGTCTATCTGAGCTAATTTGAGGGGTCCTGAGGGACCCTGATGGTCAGTGCAAGAGAGGAGGGAGCCTGGACCTGAGTCCAGAGGAAAATTTACAATTCTTATATCTCTAAGAACAACCCAGGGCTCCTGGCTGTTGTTCCAATGTCACCAAACCCTATAAGGGTTGGACCGGGCTGCTTCAATTCCTTGTGGAGAATCTGCTAGCACATGACTAATCTCAGAGTTCTTAGCCTACAAGGGCACTCAGGTTCCCTGTGATCTCCTTGGCAGTCGGGATACAGTCCTTGGTGCCCATCCTGACAATCCTTGTTGAAACACCTACTGCTTCTGTTGCAAAAGCACTTGGGAGACTTCCAGGGTCTCCGGGACTAGAAAACAGCCCTCTTCTTATCCTCCTGCTCCACTCTGGGATCCCCCCACCACCCTGCTCTGTTGAACATGACCTCCTTTATTTATTTATTTATTTGTTTGTTTGTTTGTTTGTTTTTGAAAGGGCAGATTAATAAAAAGAAGGAGGGATAGAGAGGAAAGTCTTCCATACACTGCTTCATTCCCCAAGTGGCCACAATGGCCAGAGCTGAGCCAATCCAAAACCAGCAACCTGGAGCTTTTCTGGGTCTCTCATGCAGGCACAGGATCCCAAGGCTTTGAGCTGGGCCATCCTCTATGGCCTTACTAGACGACAAGCAGGGAGCTAGAATGGAAGTAGAGCAGTTGGGACGCTGATGGGTGCCCTTTTGGTATCCCAGCCGACATAAGGGGAGGAATTAGCTATCCCATTAGGACCCTATCTCAAATTTTTGAATATTTAATTGAAAGGCAGAGTTAGAAAAAGAAGGAGACAGTTGTGTTTGTAAATTGAAACTCTCATGGCTAATGTATGCATTTCCTTTTTAGCTAATGGGGTATAACACGATGACTGTTATAGATGATATCTGCATGGACAATTTGCTCAGTATCAGATACCTTTATCCCTTCCAAATTGTACTTTGTGACAAACATTTGTACAAAGATACAACAAGTAAACAAATGTACAAACAACATATTCCTGAATTTGTTAAAGAAAGGGATTATTTTATAGACGATGTAATTGTTGAAATATACATCAGAATTATACCTAATGAAAAATGTAAATAATTTAGTGAAGATATTAAAAAAATAAATATTTCTAATTTGGAAATGCTAATCAGAATGTAAACGTATTAATACTGATTTTTCCAAATAAATAATTTTCTTTTGGCAGTATTGTGTGTATTCGTTCAATAGGTTCATTATATTAGACTTTTATGATTTTTGCTTTCATTGTTCTTAAAAGTGTTCTCAATCATCACAAGATTATTACATTCATAAGATTATCAAATTTTCTAATAAATATGCTATCAAGGAATGATGTGGGATGATGATTAAGTCCCCAATTGTACACTGAAATCCCATACTGAAGCTTCAGTTTGACTCTTCTAATGCAACTTCCAACAAATGCACACAGAAAGGCCAGAGAAAACAAAACGTGTTCTTGGGCCTGTGTCACCCACATAGGAGACAGGGTGGAATATTTGGCTCACCACCATCATCTGGCCCAGATTTGGTTGTGTGCCATTTGAGGAATAGACAGAATATCAGAAGATTCTTTCTCTTTTTTTTTTTCAACCTTCCTCTCTTTCTGTGTCATTCTGACATTGAAATAAACAAATATGTTAAAAAGAATCACATTCACAGCTGTGGCAGGAGAACATGTCTTAAAAATAGAAAAAAAAACAGTAATTCTTTGCCTTTAGAAATCTATGAATCCTGTGATCATCATCTTGGCACGGTGGAAAAAGTTGCTGTCTCAAATTCTTTCATCATTTATGAGTACCAGTACAATTTGTTATGCCACTGATGACACAGATCCCTGCTAATGCAGACAAGAAATCAAAATATGCCCAAAGAACTTGAGCCCCTTCCCCAACATGGAAGACTCAGAGAAAATGCTTTTCTCTTGACTTGGGTCTCAGCTAATACAGATTAGATAGAACTTCCTCTCTTTCTGAAATGGCCTTTCAAATGAAAATGCATTGTGTTTTTTAAAAGAAATCTGTAAATGTAAGACATAAAATAGATATAGTAAATATTGTATATCCAAAAAACACTTGCATACCAATAAATGAATAGATGGAAAACTACAGCTTTGTAGTGGAGACTTACATTTCATTTGAAGGTGAAATTGAAAGTATGTCACACCTCCATTTTAATATTTTTATGTCTAACGATAGATGAGAAAAAAAGAGAAAATAAAATCCATCAGCTCTCCATGTCAGTCTTTAAAAAGATATTTATCTATTTTTATTGGTAAAGAAGATCAGATGTATGGAGAGAAGGAGAGACAGAAAGAGCTGAGCCAATCCGAAGCTAGGAGCCTGGAGCTTCCTTCAGTTTTCCCTAAGGCAGCAGGTTCCCAAAGCTTTAGGCTGCCCCCTGTCACTTTCCCAGGCCACACGCAGGGAGATGGGGGCAGCTGGAAACAAGCTGGAACACATATAGATCCCATGCTTACAAGAAAGCTAAGGTTTGGGCCATGAGCCATCATGCTGCGCCGTGGCAGATTAGTCTTTTTATATCCTTAAATTTCTTGAATGTCTGACACTAGGGTAATTAGCCATCTTCTGATAATAAATTTCTTCTTTGTGACTTGAAAGGTTTTGAAAGTAGTTAGAACATTGGAGTTCTTAATTAGAAAATGTGAAATTTTGAGTTGTATTATTGTACAATCAGTTGAACAGTAAGTCATTAATTCCTGTAGATTAAGATTTAAAAAAAATTAGTCTTAACTGAAGCAAGGGAATCTATGTTCTCAAAAACATCAGAAAATTATCATCCCTGTTAATTTCTCAAATGTCTTTTTTCGAAGATGTGAATGTTATGCTTTGGTTCATAACGGACACAGAAAGAGAAGGGATGAAGGGAGACAGTGGGATCAGGGAGAGAAAGAGACAGAGAGATTACATCTTTGGTTAACTCCTTCAAGTACTCACAATAGCTAGGGATAGGCTTGACCGAAGCCAGTTGCCAATAGCCCCAATCAGGTCTCATTAGGATGAGTTTGCCGCAGGGGTGAAACTACAGGGGTGAATATTACATATTGAACTATGACCTACTACTCTATAAGATGTGTAATAACAGGAAAATCAATATAAATTTGGGTTAGATCCAGTACTTAAAACCATGTGCTAACATATGGACATGGATATAACAATCTAAGATGCATCTTCACTGCTTCAGCAAGCACACCCTGTTAGGCTTTATTTATAGTACAAATCCAGTATATTGTTATGAATATAAGTAAGTATAAGTTTCTTGCAAGTCTAAGTGCTTTAGTACCAAAATTCTCTTGAATTTATCCTTATTCATTCTTGGGACAAAGCAAACTGTTTTGCAGTGAATATTCTCGGTATATTATTCTTCATGAAAATAATCTATTCATCTTGGGGGATGCTGTGACACATCGCGGGTTGATCTCCACTCTTAAGGCGAATGAAATAGCTTGGTGGGTTTCTACTGTAATACGAAGTCCTAATATTGATCCTTTTTTAACATACAAACTTTTAAAACTCCAAATAAAAGTAACAATGTGATTTCAGAGACACTTCAAATTGTTATCAGGCTCTGTATCTACAGATTAAATACTCAACCTGTTATAGTGATAATTTTGATATTGCCTGAATTATAGAGAATGGGATTTACTGTAAAATTACATTGTTAGTTAATACAGATTTAGAAAAAAAAATGCTAATGCATTTTATGTAAAACCTACTGTGTAATCCAGTCCTTATTTACAAAAAGTATTTCTTGTTCGCTTACTAAGCATCCCCTAGTTTTGAAGGAGACAATAACAAACATGACTGTATATTTCTTTATGCTGTGGGCTAAACTCATGACCTTCCAAAGGGAATCAGGTGAAATCATAAGCAATGATGCCTGTAATAAAAAAGTGTTAATATTTGCTCATATTAAAAAGGAAATAAGAAAAAGATGGAAAGGAGGAGTTTGTTCCTGATTATTCTCATAAGTCTTATATTTAGTAACTATTTTCTTATCAGATTGAAACAGAAAGATCTCATGTATATGTATATATATATCACAAGGTGACTGCTTCATCACTATATAGATACAGATAGATATCTAGATATATATCTAGATATAGATATGTATCTATAGATATCTATATAGATATATATCTTTTTAAGATTTATTTTATTTTTATTGGAAAGGCAGATATTCAGAGAGGAGAGACAGAGAGGAAGATCTTCCATCCAATGATTCACTCCCCAAGTGAGCGCAACGGCTGAAGCTATGCCGATCTGAAGCCAGGAGCCAGGAAATTCCTCCAGGTCTCCCACACATGGGTGCGGGGTCCCAAAGCTTTGGGCCGTCCTTGACTGCTTTCCCAGGCCACAGGCAGGGAGCTGGAAGGGAAGTGGGGCTGCCGGGATTAGAACGGGCGCCCATATGGGATCCAGGGTGTGCAAGGCGAGGACCTTTAACCACTGCACCATCACGCCAGGCCCTAGATATATATCTTACATCTAGATATAGATATAAGATATATAGTGATGAAGCAGTCACCTTGATTTGATCATTATTTTTAACCCTAGAATATACTCCTGCTAAACTGTGGCTTTTCTACCTTTTATTTTATTAATAGTATGTTAGTGGAGCATAAAGGCTCTGATTAGAGTGGATTGAAATCAGTTTTCTCCATGGAATACTGCTCAGTCATTTAAAGGAATAAAATTCTACATTCTGCAACAAAATGATCTCGACTAAAGAACATTATGCTTAATGAAATAAGTCAATCCAAAAAGGACAAATATGTGTTTTCTCTGATGTAAGCCTGCAGTCATATCAAACATAAGATAGACATATAGATAAACACACATATACATGTATTTTCATAAATAAACAGTATAATGGAGACTAGCATACCAGTAAGTGAAGATACACTACAGATACACTACAGTATGCATCCCTACTACTAAATAAAAGGAGTAATCCCAAATAAATCTTTAAATATACTTAGGCAATGATACTAGATTTTCTATCATTACCTGCACATACAGTACCATGATACACTTAAGTAGCACTTCATGGACTTGTGACTTTTGCTGAAGGACTGTACCATTCTTATAATATTTGGCAAAAAATGATTAGAGTAGCAATAATGGGAGGGGAGGAAGAGTAAGTAAAGGAGGAATTCCTTTTCATTGGAACCCGTGTCATGAAAATAATGCTAAGAACAAAACGATACACACAAAAACACCAAAAACACCATGAAATAAAGCCCATTCATTACCTGAAATTTATTCCTCTCTACTCCCCAAAGAAGTGAATAAAATTACAACAGAAGAAAGAGGGGTTTTGGGCAGGTAAGAGAAAGAGGGAAGGTTTGGCTATTTTTTTAGACTCTTACCTGTAAAACAGAGCAACAAAACTGTAAGAAAAAAAAATACCAATAAAGAGAATAAAAGTCTTAGTCATCTAAATATGCCTGACTAAATTATTGCCTTTTGTCAAGTCATTATTTTTAAATTAAATGTATTGTTCACAAAAATTCAAAAATATGTGTATGCAACTTTTGGTTATATACTGAAAGATTCCAAGGTTGATTCATTGTTATTTTTGATGACTCCTTATATTTCTGTCAAAAAATTCCCAAACAGAGCTGCAATCATTTATCAAAAATGTCATAAAATATGATTTCCATGTGGTTAAGACTACCATTACACTGATTTTAGAAAAAAAAAACTAAGCATGAGAAATACCAGTTATATTACAATCATATATTTTATTGCACTTGGTAAAAAAAAATAGCATGCAATGTAAATATGCAAATGAAAGAAAATGTTAGTTAATGACACATGGAACAATTCTAATATCTGTACCTATTTTAATTAAGGGGATTTTAAACAAATAATCAAGGTCAACATGATGAGATCATGTTTAGCTATTTCAGCAATGGAATCCCTAGGAAACCATGACCATGTAATGTTCTTCCAATTTTAAATAAAGCTCCATATGCTTAAAATTGGGAACTCTCATTAGAAGCATGCAGCCCAGCTTCAGCTGTTGTTGTAAAGCAAGAGGAGAAGAGGGATTTCTAAGGGAGCCAAAGCCCAAACTATTTAGAACTTTATAGAGAAAACTCCAATTCCTTGAATCGCAATTTTAAGCAAATGGGTAGGCAGTGCAGACTGTGGAAAATTGGTATTATGTACTCCCTGTGGCTTGTACCACTTAGTTGCTGAGCCGCAGAATTTAGCCTATGTAGTAACTTCTGCTTGGTGCTGAAGACTGGGACTACACGAAGGGAAATAAAGCTGATATTCTTCCAAGCATACATTCAACCCAAAGTTTGTAATCATCTGGCTGAGTGCAGTGCACACTCTCAGGGAAAAGCTGAACAATACTAGTCAGAAAACAGAAAGCTTGAGAAGTTGAAGGCCTCACCCTCAGTTAATTCCATTTTCACTAAGCAATTATTGTAAGCACAGATGTTAGAGACATGGATGCCAACATGAAGCTACTGCTCCCAAAGAATGCATTTTTCCTCAGTGGATCATGAAATAAAACCCTTTGTGAAATACTGTTCCATAAAATCTTTCAATCCAGGTTCTCTAATTGGCATATACAGACTGGGAAAATCACATGGTTTGATATGGTAAAGTGCTCAACAAAACACATGTTCATTAATGTATTTCTCGCTCTCCATTATAATTGCTTCATTATGTTTTTATTATGCTTTGATACAGTTTAGTTGGCACTGGGGTCTCCGCTCTCCCCAAGTTCCCTCCTTTCTCCTCTCTTCTCTCCAGTCTCACAATGGGTATCTTTTGTGAATTTTCCCAAGTCCATCATACCGCGATCTTAACACTACGTTTGTATTTTATAAACTTTTATACTCTCAAAATATCCTATGTACAACTAATGCTTTTCTATTGAGTATGTGTTTTTTTACATATAGTGTAACCTATGAGAAATAACAGTCAAAACACAAATACATACTTAAGGTAAGATGACTTCAAGGAAAAGTGATTTCTAGGATCTAGATTTGGGATTATTCTGAGACTCATTATGAAGAAACTGGACAGAACATTTACATTATTTTAAATATGCAGTTCTGCTACCCATAGAAAACAGTTACAATTCTTGTGTTCTGTATGGGTTTTCAAAATTTATTTCCCAGGATTTGTATCTGAAATACTACTCATGATGCCATTTAGCATACCTGATTCAGGTAGTGAAGTGACACTTCACTTCTAGTCCAGCTGTTCAACACTCTTGCAGGTAGCTCATGATACATCATGTGAATGGGTCCTTATGATTGAATTCTCCTATTTTGACTTAAAAGTAGCCCCACCCCAACTGCAACATCCTTTTGAGGAATGAGCCAGCAGATATTATAGTTTTCTCTGAGGCAACATTTTAGATGCCCGGTGCTAAAGAAGATTTGCCTGTAAATGGGCTTAATTCATATGAAATTTTAAACTTCATAGTATAATCAAATGGAAATTGATGGGAATGTACTTGAAATATGACACAAATTGGTAAAGTTAGAATTTGAATGGAATACTACGTTAATCTTCAAGCATAACCATGCACTTAAACATATTTCCTATATTAATGCTTTGGTGACAGACTTTGACATTACATATGGACTTGCAGAAATAATGCTCAGCTGATTCCTTTTATATGCTATTTAAGAAATCCAAGTATTTATTGATCAGGCAATTTCAGGCTTCATACATGAAATCCAATCATCCAATTGGAGAGGTCACCAAAAGAAGAGCTTTGCAACTGCATGTGGCTTTGCCTGACATGGCCAGTTTTCCAGCCGATTCCAGGCATTGTCCTGTCCCCATGGAGCCAATGTTCCAGCTGCATTTCTCAAGACTGCAGATGACTGCAATTGCATTGCAAAACACTAAGCAAATATTAGTTCAAATGAGCCTCCTTTAATTGTTACATATGAGAGACTTTGTTGCATACTGTTATAAAGCTGAAAATGAATTACTGATTATAGAGATTATGTTATGTCCTGTACTGAAGTGATCTAACTGTCCTAACTTTTTTATTATTTCAATCCCCTTGAGTTAATGTATACCTTGTTTATCAAATCAAAAACTTTAAAAGCAGATAATTAAAAAAAAAAAAGCACTGTTGGGCCCAGCCCGGTGGCGCAGTGGTTAAGGTCCTCCCCTTGCACGCCAGGGATCCCATATGGGCGCCGGTTCTATCCCTGGCAGCCCCACTTCCCTTCCAGCTCCCTGCCTGTGGCCTGGGAAAGCAGTCGAGGATGGCCTAAAGCTTTGGGACCCTGCACCTGCGTGGGAGACCCGGAAGAGGCTCCTGGCTTGGGATAGGCATAGCTTCGGCCGTTGCGCTCACTTGGGGAGTGAATCATCGGACGGAAGATCTTCCTCTCTGTCTCTCCTCTCTGAACATCTGCCTTTCCAATAAAAAAATAATAATAATAAAAATAAATCTTTTTTTAAAAAAGCACTGTTTTATAATGAATTTCTAAATAATGATATTATGAAATGAGTGATATATATTTACTTTTTCCTAACGAACATGCTTGGATAAAATTATCATCCTGCACATAAAGTAATCCTTTTTGTACAAAAATCTAGCCAGGGGTATCATCATGATATAGTATCATTCTCTAACAACACGGTGCTTACTCTTTTTTCTGCACTGCACAAATTTTCAGTCAGTATACAGAAAACTGGTCTCAAGAAGGTGCTCCACGATTTGGTGTGTTTGAGTTTATGGCATATATTCTAACAAATTAACTAAGGGATTGATTATTTCACAAAGAGTGGTGGAGTTGACAATTTGATATTCTTTTGAGGTATGGCTGAAAAGAAAGAAGGAATCATTGAAAAAAGGTTCCATTGTTGTTTGACAACTGGTATATGGCATATCATATGAAAAATATAAAAAAATTCTCTATTAATTTTACAGATGACCACATCAGATTTTGTGCTCTCAAACTGATTAATTTCAGTCCTAGTTTTGTTTTTCAAATGAATGCTATTATCATTCAATGCATCACAAGTATGTCTGTAGTATTTCCCTCATTATATACTAAAGTATATTTTAAAAAACATTTAGTCGTATTAGATTTTAAAAAGCATTAATTTACTCGTGTGTAGTTTATGAATGATGTTTAAGGATGTCACATGCAAATTAAAAGATGAAGATCACGGTAATGAAAGAATATAAAGATAGAAATTAACTTAGAACAGTACAAAAAACTGAAGCAAACAATATGATTATGTTTTGAAAGAACAATAGGATCAAGGTGTACTTTTCAATAACAACCCAGGATGCAAATGCTTAAACATTCCAATCAAAAGATACAGACATTCTGAATGAATTAAAAATAAGACCCATTCATGTTCTGCCTATGAGAAACATATCTCACTGAACATGACGCTTTCCAATTGGGACCTCATGTTCTCCCTGATATAATGCACCCTTCATGAAAATGAAATGTTGTACCTAATGCAAAATGAATGAACCAAACTGCAAAACAAATACACAGCTAAACATATATTCTCAGACAAACACTACAAGAGAGACTAGCATACTGGAAAGTGAAGATACATTGTACTATACATCTCTATTTCTCAAAATGAAAAAGCAAAAATGAGTATATGCGAACATTCCATTATAAGGCAAAACAGTTTTTAACACAAAACTGTTTTTTTTTTATTGTTGCTTACATTGTGTTATGTAGTACAGTTTTATAGGCGCTGGGGATTCCCCCCACCCCTCCCATACCCCTCCCCCCATGGTGGATTCCTCCACCTTGTTGCATAACCATAGTTTAAGTTCAGTTGAGATTCATTGCTTGCAAACACATGCCTAGCATAAAGTTCAGCGTCTTATTGTCCAGATAAGTTCAGTGGCCTCTTGGGGAGACCTTCTATGGTCTGAAGATAGGTCTAACAGAGTAAAGATCCGGTCAGTTAAAAGCCCCAACAAGGCCTCAGTATCAATATACAGCATAGAGATGAGGAAGGGCATTGCATTATGATTCAGGGTCCAATTACATATCAAAAAGTGAGTAAAACAAATGTAGACCCAAATCAATAAAATAAAACATGAAATGAAGATATGAAAACTTACATTACACTTACACAATGGATCATCAAGAATCATTTTATAATTTATTTTTTCTTTCAATATATTCCTGAACATTTTATCCAAAGTCACCAAACAGAAAAAGAAATTACAGGGATAAACTTGGAAAGGAGGAACTCAAAGTATCTCTTTTTGTAGATCACATGATTCTCTATCAAGGTGAACTAAAAGACGCCACTAAGAGACTGCTGGGACTCAGAAGCCAGTTTGGTAAAACTGTGCAGGCTGTAAAATCAACACATAAAAGATAATAGCCTTTGTATACAAAATGACTCCATGGCCATTAAATAAGTTATAAAATCAGTTCCATTTACAATAACTATAAACAATATATGTATCTTGGAATAAATATATGACCAAGAACATTATTGATTTCCATGGTGAAAATTATAAATATTACAAAAGCAATACAAGAGGACAATATGAAAATCATAAAAAAAGAACTTCTGTGTTTGTGGATTGGTAGGACTAATACCATGAAAATGCCCATACTATTGAAAGCAATTTACAGATTCAATGAGATCCCAATCAAAAGGCCTATGACATTCTCCTTGGGTCTAGAAAAAACAGAAAAAACAACAAAAAACAAAACAGAAAGAAAAAAAAAAAAACAGGATGCTAAAGTTCAAAAGGAAGCACAGGAATCCCAAGTAACTAAAGCAATATTAAACAAAAAGAGTGAAATTGAATACACCCCATTACCAGGCTTCAAGTAATACTACAGTACAGCTGTAATCAAAACAACTTGGTCTTGTCACACACACACACACACACACACACACAACCTGACCTGAAGAATAATGAAAGAGAACAGAACTCTCTAAAATGAACCTACATTTAACAAGCAAGGACAGTCTCTTCAGCAAACGGTGTTTACAAAATCTTATCTCTGTAGGCACAAGTATGAAAACATAGCAAAGCAAACCTCCTACCTAACACCTTGTAAGAAAATTGACTGTAGATGAAGTGTCTAATGTGTACTATTATGTTAAATATCCCTGAGACCTGCCTTCCTCCCCCCCATTTTTAACTGTCCTCCACAGCAGACCACCAGCATGATTATGGACGAATGAGAAGATTCATGCATTGAATGTTGCATGAGCCCAGTCTGGAGCTCATACTGACAGCTTATGCTGTTCAGGTATGAACCCATCATCCCACATACACTGAAAGTGACGTACTCATCTTTTGAGCTTATGAAGACAATCATACTTTAATTAACATAATGTTGTTCAATAAACTCCCGGATCTTGCTGTGTTTTATACGGTCCCCTGCTTTCTTTGCCAATCCCATTGTATTTTGACCCTTTTTTCTTTCTTAAACATTCTAGAAAAATGAGTTTGCTTTTGTTATTTTTTCCCTTTTTAGGATTTTTGCTTCATTGTTCTGTTTTGTTTGGCTTGACTTGGAAACCGGTAATAATGAAGCAAGGAGAGAATTGGAAGCTGAGAATAATGGAAGTGCAAACATTTTGAACTGAATATTGATATCACAGATGGGAGGTGATTCTTAGCAGAAAAATAGTTAAACATACTTAAATACATAGAGTTCTAATAAAACACATTTCAAAGAGAGTATTTCACAGACAGCTTGGAGAAATGCATTGTTGTATACAAAATTTTAAGATGTAAAATACAAGTTATTTTATGCTAAAATGCCTCTTATTATATAAAATTCTGCTTTAAAACATTCCCTGCAAAAACTCCCTTCTGCCTACTTCATTCTAAGTAAAATGGGATTTCAGAAAAGTAGGAATGCTTTTATTATTTGGAACGGTTTACAAGGTATAACGTAAGAGTGTATTAATAAATATAAATTGATCCCAGAATACTACTTTCATGTAGGGATTTTGAGTTCGCTAACAATGTCTACACGGCATGTTTAGTTCATTTTAGGCTATAAGTGTGTTATTTGGGGTATTCACCAGTTTAAAAGTGTGAATCTATTTAATTGGTTGAAAGGTCCTCTGACACAGCACTTGCTGTAAATATTCACTTTATCACTCTTGCCAATGGCTGTAATATGCAAGAAACTAATTTCTCTAATTTATTTCTAAATCCATATTAGAGACATTATCTCACTAAGCTTCCTCAAATCCTTATTATATTTATATTACTGATGAGGTAAGTAATACCCTAGACAGTTCTAAAGGACTTTCCAAGGTTATATGTGTAAAAATCGTGCAGGCATTAACCCCCATCTTCAAATACCTAGTTTAGCAATCCTATCTCTTTGCTTTAGTTATTTTGCCCAAAGGAAAAGGTGCCCTTTATAACAGACACCTCAATGTTTCCCAAAGGGAAAACAGTTTAATAGCATCATTTTTTAAAATACTGGTGCTTTCAACTATATGCCTCCCCATATCCTCCAGGAGAATACATTATCAAATGTCTTATCTGTCTTTCCCTCCATCAGTAACAGTTCTCATCCTCAAATTCTGATTCTATTTTAAAGAAAACAATGATTTATTCTAAATGAAATAACTACTGAGCTTCTCTGCGATTCAGTTGGATTTCACATTGTTTCATTTTGACTTTACAGCAATGAAATGAAGCTGTTACCTGAGCATGCAGCACACTGCGTCTATTAGTTTGGCATTCTGTGACAAGCAGCTGTATTTGAGTGATCTCAGGATCTCCTAGCCAGCTTTCTTTTTCTTTTTTTAAAGATTTTTATTATTTTTTTTATTGGAAAGGCGGATATTCAGAGAGGAGAGACAGAGAGGAAGATCTTCCGTCCGATGATTCACTCCCCAAGTGAGCGCAATGGCTGATACTATGCCGATCCGAAGCCAGGAGCCTCTTCCGGGTCTCCCACGCGGGTGCAGGGTCCCAAAGCTTTGGGCCGTCCTCAATTGCTTTCCCGGGCCACAGGCAGGGAGCTGGAAGGGAAGCAGGGCTGCCAGGGATAGAACCGGCGCCCATATGGGATCCTGGGGAGTGCAAGGTGAGGACCTTAACCACTTGCGCCACCGGGCTGGGCCCCTAACCAGCTTTTGTAAACATGGAGGCTGCCATTGATCACAGATACTATTTTACCCACTTTCACTTTTCCTTCTTTCTCTCTCTCTCTCCCTACCTCTCTTTCTCTCATCTTTTTCATTTCTCTTTCTGTTGCTTTTTCTCCCTTCCTCTTTATGATCTCCTGCTTTTGCATTCAATTTTGTCTGAAAGAAAGTTATTTATATTTACAAATCATAAATACTTAACAGACAAAAATAAAATGTACTGAAAATGATAAAATGCCTATTCCCCTATAGCGATTCCTCTCAGAGAAGCATTTCTGAATATTTGCCAAAACGTGTGAACACAATGTTATAAGATATGATTAATTTTTGTGATTGCAATGATTTCTGCAAGGAATGATTCAGTTTTTTTTTCTTAGAAAAAATTCCGTACTTGCTTTGTATTACATGGAATAGATGTTTCACACTTTTTTATTTGCTTGCTTTTTTGTTTTTCTTTTTTTTAATCAGTTACTTCTTTTTTGTTATGCACATCTGAGTTATTTCCTTTTTCATTACTGTAGATTTTGCTGCTATAAAAGTAGAAATTACTGGTTACTTTCTCACATACACATTCATTTTCTTTGATTGTAATCCAAGACCTAGAGTAGCTGGGTCATGAACTATATTGATTTTTAGTTGTCTTAGCACCCTCCATATTGACTTCTATTATGCTTGTATTAACCTACACTCCCACCATCAGTGGAGTGGGGTAACTTTCTCTGCACATGTACGTAAGCAGGTATTGTTAGCAGGCTTCTGAATTCACGCCAAGCTCCCCTCAATGTGTTTTTTATTAGTAGTTCCTAAAGAGCTAGGGAGCATGGGCATTTTTCATTTGGTCTATTAATTGTTTGGATTTGTTCTTAAGCTGGTGTGGATGGGGTTTATAATCACCATGAAGAACAGTTTGAAATACATGAAAAAGCAGAACATTCTATTTAAGTTATTTTATGGATATTGAAAAAATGATCCCAACATTTATATGGCATTGAAAAAGACCTAATAATGGGAATGGAGAATAAATTTGGAGTACTGACATTGCATGGTTTCAGGACTTAGCATGAAGATATTGATCAAGACACAAAGATATTGACAATAGTGAACTAACCTATATTCAGAAGTATATGGATTAAAGGTACATAACAGAGTCAAATGATGTTTAATATGTAATGGAGTTGATTTGGTTCAACAAATTCTTATGGACTGGATGGCTTAAAGAGGACACATTTACATTATCGCTTCCTGTAGACCTCAAGTCTGAGATCAGAACTCTGCCAAGTTCAGGCTTTTGATATGGACTGCATTGCTAATGATTTCAACACATGGACTTTTGCATGTAATAAAGAGGGAGGTATTTCATTTTTGTGAGAACAATAATCTCTTCATAGGGACTACTTTGACCTCATCCTCCACTAATCTAAGTGGAGTAGACTCCCAGGGATCTCAATGCCAAAAAGATTATATTGATAATGATGATAGTAATAATTGATAACAAAATTGGAGAAGATAGAAAAAGATAAAAATATACCTTATGCATAATTGATACTTTGATAAGAAAGAAAATAACAGAAATTCTTGTTTTAATACAATGAAAATCATTTTCAATCTTTGATGTTTAAGATTAAAAGTTTCAAAGGCACTTGTAATGTTTGGAACTGTCTGTCTATAGACTCAGTCACAAATCTTTTAAAATAGCCATGTGAGTGTTTCAATGTTCATGAAAGGTGACACTACTAATATGACTCATTGTGAAAGTGTTTTTGTCTGAGTTTTTCAAATCATGATATAATTACATTCCAGCGTGCCATATGAAAGAATGAAAAAAAATGCTGATGAATAAGGTTTTATTCATCTTTATTTTAAACCTTTGTGTATTGCCAAAGACCATCCAACTTATTTAATAAAACATTATAAATGAAATAGTGAATTGTCAACAACAGAAATTAATTGCTCAAAACCTTAGAGAATGCAAAGTCCAAGATTTGGGGTCTGTAAATTGTATATTGGTATAAGGATCTATTTCCTGGTTTTAGACACTATGTTTTCACTCTCGACTCACACCATTGACAGATAAACACCTCCTGACATTTCTTTGAATAGCATGCCAACCCCTTTCCTAGGGAATCCACCATGATAATGTAATCACATTTCTAGAGATTCCTTCTCATAATAACATAAATGAGAGAAGCAGAATTTCAAAATATGATTTTAGAAGCAGAAACATGCAAGCCACAGTGTGTCTCAAGGTAATTGCAATCAAATATGAATACAAAAGTGTCCTACTTTGCTTATTAACTAATAAAATATACAATATCTTGAAGAACAGAACTTTCGTTCTTTAAAATTGTGAAGTTGTAGCATTTTGACAAAATGTATGGCTGTATTTTCTTGGTGATGTAACATGTATGTGAGATAAACAACATGGCACCAATAATTCCTATATTTTATTAACAAAAAAGCTTTCTCAAGACGTGATGCAGTATAATTTAATAAAACTTCACAGAGGTATAAAACATGTAGTAAAAACTAGTAATAGAAACTTCATGAGCAGAGTAGTATATATAATATAGAATACACTGGGAAACAACAGTATTATTAATTCATTTTTTATCATATCCTCCTCAGAAAATTCATGAAGTGATAAACAAAATCCACTATAGGAATGTAACATATTTCTTACTTCCTCTGGCTTACAGAAGTAAGTGTTAACGGAAGACATGAAGCAGAGATTATTTTGATATTCTGTTTCATACTCCTCTTAGGATGTCTTCCATGGTGGGTTTCAAACTTACAAGCTACATTATCCAAAAACGTTTATAATTATTATTATCATTCTAATTAAAATTATCACTATGAAAGCAAACTGAACTTTACTGATGTCTTAGATGCATTACATTATCATGCTCACCTGTTATAATCCTTATTGTACACCATCAGTGTGAAGTATAATGGTAGCAGTAGCCTTAATTTTACTTTTTAAATTTTGTTTCCTTTTTATTTATTTATTTATTTTTTTACTTAGTTACAAGGGATGCACACCTGTGTGGGCCTTGAATTGGGATGGAGAGTATCAGGTATGGAGGGAGGTTCCTGAGACAAATGTTACATTTTTTTTCTTTCCTCCTGTATTTAAAGTGGTGGAAAGGGCGTAGAATGCTCCATTTCATCAAAATCTGTGAGCACCCATGCATGCGGAATAGTCATTTCATGACACTTCCCCAGTTGTGGGAAGAGTTTTCGGAGGGTACTAATTGAATGATTTTGATAGTTTTTGGCTGTTTCTGGTTTCTTTGCTCCAGGGTTGAGAAAATCTTTGCAAGATGTATTGGTTGACAAAGTCCATCTTAGTGCATCCATAGACTGAGGAACATGCTGCAAGGTTTGGCCAGAATTATCCAACCTCTTTTGCTTCTCATCCTCTGACAAGGCCCTCATCTTCCCCTGCTCCCTAGATGAGCTGTCATGTCCCCTGTGTGTATCTAGGCATGCTATCCACTGCAGAGGCATCAAAACCTGAGGAGACCCATTCCTAAAATACGCATTTCAAGGTTGGGCAATATCTTCTGTTACTTCTCCCTGTGGCCAGGGTCTGGGTCCAGTGGTAAAGTTGGGGAGTTTTCTAAGAAAATACATCTTAGGTGATCTCAGACTTGGCCTTTATGAGTGACAGACAGTGCACAGTGAGGTTTAGTCTGTCACCTATGCAGGCCAGTCAATGCACATACATGTTGGTGGATGCCATTGCCTCAACAGTTTCATCCCAGCCCCATACTTCAACAGAACTGATGGATACTGCAACCAAGCCCAGCCAGCCCTCCCCTGACTCAATCTTTCAACGAAGCAGCAAGTGCTATAGCCTTGCCAGGGAAACCCCAATAATCCCTACCAGGCTAACCCTCAACACCAGCCTGGTGTCTTGCCAGTCCATGCTGCGCTTAGCCCTGAGCAGCCCATGTCACATCTGACTCATGCACACCCATGGGCATTTCAGTTTAGTTCTCCATGACCTGCCCTCAGATTCTGCCCTCGCATATGCAAACAGGTGTTACCACCTTTTCCAAAATGGTCAACCCCTGCCCTGGTTCTTGGGCTTAACAGCAGTAGGTACATCCTAAAAGGGGACTTCTCAAAGCTCTCCTGCGTGATCTCAGCTCTGGACCTTATAATCCATAAATGGTTTACACCCAGTCCTGGCATATGCCAGCTGGTACTGCATCCTAACTCAGAATGACCTGGCCCAGGTCCCAGCTGTTACAATCACCAGTGGGTACAATAGTCCATCAGAAGTTTCCCAAGTAGGTGAACTCCCCGCCCTGAGCTTTACACACTCTTGTGGGGGATGCAGCCCCATCTGAGATATCCCTGGCCCAGTTTTTTTGTTCGTTTGTTTGTTTTGTCTTATTTTTCATCCCAGTGTTCTCTGCATTCCCGAAGTATCTGTAAAAAGTCAAAAAATAAACAAAATCTTTAAAAAGAATAAGCAACTATGCTGGAATATTGGCATAGTTATAACATGTTTGACATTAACCAGGTCCAGCATACCTGGGAGCTGCTGGCTGCTTTTCTCCCAGCATTGTAACACTTACCTGGGTACATGACATTATAACTGTTATAATTAAATAATTATGTTTAAAAAAAAGCATTTTGTTGGCCTGATGCATTTACCTTAATAGATGATTATGCTTCATCAGATTTATTTGTGGAGTTACTACCCCGAACACGGTCCCCCGATCTCCTTCAACAAAATTGTAATAATATAACACTTTGTAATTATGTATAATGAAATGATTTTGCTTTAAACTTAAAAGCGCAATTTACTTTTATTTATACTCTGAACTCAGATTATACAATAGATAATTCCACAGAACTAACTTGTAACTAACTAGTCACTGACTGACTGTCATTGCCCTAAATGGAACAATCCTATTTATATTTTGGTTGCCGGTAGCTATTTGTTTACAACTGTAAGTTCTGTAATTGATAATGTCTGTTTTTTTTTTTAAGGCCAAGGATTACTAAAGCAGATTTTTAAGCCTCAAAATATAACTATGTATCGGTGGTTGATTTGAGATTTTATAAAATTGAAATAAGGAAGTCAATTGGTGATCATTTTTATAGGTAACTGTGAAAAGACAGCCTAGGTGTTTTGTTTCATTTTTTCTCTTTTGGATGCATAAACTGTAGTCTTTAAGTCTTTCAGACAGCTGCAGGTGTTCCAAAGCCAAACTCAAAATGTAAAATGTTACCTTCCCTTCAACGCCTCTTAACTTTTATATTTTTTCACTATTAATTCAGAAAAGAGAGAGGAAAGGGTTCAGGCAGAAAGTCCCTGACCACACACAGGAAGCTTTGGCATCTTTAGTATTTTGTCTAGGTTAGTTCCTTAGCTATACTCATTTGCCCTTAGAATTGAACAAAAGCAAATATGTCCAAAACCAATGCGGTTTCTATTGTGTCACATTTGCTTGCAAACTACAAGTCTGGTCTGAAAAGCAAACTTGTTCAATTCCTGAGTAAAATCCTGGGCTCCAAGCGTGCACCAGATGGAAGCTGGCTGTGAGAACTGTATTGCCTGGTATCTCTGATGTGGCTGCAGAAGAGATTGAGCAAGGAGAATTTTCCCAGTGGGCAAGGACATGGTCTATAGAACACAATAAAATCCAAAGTCAATCCAGACAGCTAATCCAATCAGTGTGCTAATGACTTGCTCTACTGCAGGGTTTTTCAAACTCCTGCAAAAACATATTTTATAACTCCTATGGACAAAGGACTGTTGTGAGATTTTTTATTCATGTTTTCTCCTACCGTAAATATTTACTCAGACTATTCTGTTCATACAACTCATAGGATACTGACTATAATGTTTGAGGGCATTGTCTCATTAAATTATAAATCACCAGCCTTAAAAAGCAGTAGTAAAATAAAGATTTATAATCATCTTTATTTTCTTCAATCATTTTCTGATTTACTTCTGCAACTGAGTTATATTTTGGGTAATATCGCAAATTATTTTCTGTTAGAAAAACCTCAGTATTTCTTTATATTTAACACAAAATAGTAGAACAATATGCATTCCTTTTTTGTTTTCTATGTATTTTGTTTCTGAAATCTGTTCAATGATCATTTGTGCTTTAGATATTTTGGAATTTTCTGGAGAACTACTTTTCCATGCACATTTTTGGGTCAATAATTAAAACTTCAAATAGATGGCTTTTTTTTTTGAACACTTAAAATCTTATTTTGGTGATAAATCCTTTATGCTCTTCCCAACTTTCATGACAAAATGTATTTAGTTTAATCATATTACATTTAGCATTGCTACTTTGTGTCAGGTTATTCTCAAAACTTATGTTAAAAATCACCATCAATTAAATCACCATAATATTATCTTAAGAAATGTTTTTGGAAGCACTGGCATGGTAAACCATGAATTATACAATTTAATAGGAAGTCATCTGTATATGGATGAAACATCTAAATTTAAAATAACAAAGGGATCTGGGCCCGGCGGCATTGCCTAGTGGAAAAAGTCCTCGCCCTGAACACGCCAGGATTCCATATGGGTGCTGGTTCTAATCCCAGCAGCTCCACTTCCCATCCAGCTCCCTGCCTGAGCCTGGGAAAGCAGTCGAGGACGGCCCAAAGCCTTGAGACCCTGCACCCGCGTGGGAGACCCAGAAGAGGCTCCTGGCTCTGGATTGGCGCAGCACCGGCTGTTGTGGCCACTTGGGGTGTGACTCATCATCAGACGGAAGATCTTCTCTTCTTCTCTGTCTCTCCTCCTCTATGTATATCTGACTTTCCAATTAAAATAAATGAGTCTTTTTTTTAAAAAATTATATTGTGTATATATTTTTAAATTGCTATTACCCTAGAATACAAATTCCAAGTATCTGGTATACACAATTCTAAGATAATCACACCCTTCTCCCTATCTTTCTCCTTTTACGAGAGATCTTTGCAAAAATTCTCATGAGACATATAGGTTTATAGGTCTGTATATATTTTTTCTGATTTTGAAATTAAGATGCTGGTGTTACAGCATACATTTTTGAGAATTCCCTCCATCATAATTTCTTTAAGTAATTAAAGAATAATTGTGATTAGTACTTCTTAAAAAGTTTGGTAGAATGTAGCAATAAAACCATTCAGCCCTTGGATTATCATTTTGCAAGGATCTTTATTACAAATTCATTTTCTATGTGTCGTTTGTCCATTTTGATATTTGATATTTTCAGGCCTTAATCTTGGTATGTGGGCCCTGCGTGATAGCATAGTGGTTAAAGTGCTCGCCTTGAACGCACCCAGGATTCCATATGGACCCTGGTTCTAGTCCCAGTGACCCTGCTTCCCATCCAGCTCACTGCTTGTGGCCTGGGAAAGCAGTCGAGGACAGCCCAAAGCCTTGGGACCCTGCACCCACGTGGGAAACCTGGAGGATGTTCCTGGCTCCTAGCTTCGGATTGGCTTGGCTCCAGCCATTGCGTTCACTTGAGGAGTGAACCATCGGATGGAAGATCTTCATCTCTGTCTCTCCTCCTCTCTGTATATCTGCCTTTCCAATAAAAATAAACAAATCTTACAAAATAATGTATCTTGGTATGTGTTCTGAAACATATCCATTTCTTCAGGGTTTTCAAGTTCATGGGAATAAATGTGTTTGTAATAGTACCTAGTCATTATTTTATTTCAAAGATTTCAACTCTAACAAATCATCTATCATTTCTGAATTTGTTATTGGGTATTTTCCTTGTTTTTTGGTTTATTTTTTTGTTTGTTTTTGCTGAGTGTGCCACATATCTATCAATTTTGTTCATTTTTTCAAAAAGCCAGAATTTTATTTTAGTGATATTTTGTTTGTCTTTCTGGTTTCAATTTTGTGTATTCCTTCTTTGATCTTAATTCTTTTTTGTTACAAACTTGACTATTGAGGCAGATATTGATGGGCCTTTTGAGAAAAGGCTTCTTTGAAGAAATGCACACACCCATGTTACTGAATCCTGCCAAAGAAAGAACACATTAAAAAATAAGCTATTATGTATCTGGGAATGCTAATATAAATTAAATTCTTCCAGATCTAACAAGAGGTGCTAAGAATATATCTAGAAATTAGGTTGACAATAAAAGAGGGCATAGATAAAAATTAATGAATGAGGAGCCTACACTTGTGTTACTGCTATAACTAAAAAATATATATATCCAAAACAATCACTCAAGTTATGATGAATTTTCCAGATCACAACTTATTGTATGAGTGCCCCTGCTTGTTCAAATGAAAAAAAACTTAACAGTGACTTAGTCCAAACTTTATTAGGAAGTCCATTTAGTTTGTGAGTGCAAGCTTAACACAAGTATAAACCTCTTGATCACATTCAGGATGGTCACCAACACAGCGGAAAATATGTTCTAGAGATCAGAGTTACTATGTTCATCATGTATGTTGTAGCAAAAATGCTAGAGATGTGTGTATTTTTCTTGCCATTGATAAAGCATTTGGCCAATGTGTTAAAGGCATAAGACAGAGAAAAGCTGTTCAGAGTAGAGGTACTTGGTGAATGGTATGCTGGAATTGGCACCTAGTACCAACATGAATGTATCAGGTGCCAATGCACATCACAGTTCTCCACATGGAAGCAGCACTGGATGACCATGACAATGTTTAAATCAGTTGACATTATGATGATGAGGATGATGAGGATATTGTTTCATAGGACAGGCACAACAATGGAATGGAAATGACAAAACATGCTTTATTGTGCAAGTTAAACACATCAAGCTTGGAATTAATTCTGCCTATTTTGCTAAAGTCTGTGCATGGAAATAACCCTTCATCAAGACATGCAGCATACTGATTAATAGTGTTGGTGTATAACCATGCGTTGGGAGAATTTCTGGAAAATGTGCTCCAACTCCTCAGGATTGTTCATTGATACAATGAGATTGATGGTTTGCACCTGGTCTCAGTTGGACCCTGAGGGATTCAACGGTTAAAATTTGTTAGGTCAAAAATATGCTTCATTGCCAGAAAAAAATATCTCCAGCCAAAACATTTTGAGCTCCCTAGTTCCAAGGTGCTTCAGAATGCATACACTGGATCCAGAAGAGAAAATTTATTCATAATATTTAGAAATAGATTACAATAGAAGCTCACATCTGATGTTTCCAGATCTCTTGTTAAGAAGATGGTCCTATAATGCTGAAACTTCAAATAAGCGATTAATATATTGTGCCTTTTTTTCCATGTAACTATGGATACGTACACACACACATTAACGTATGTTTGTGAGATTCTTTGGCAAGCAAATCTCAACAGAGCAGTAATAATACAGACCATGAACAGATTTAACAAAATGTATATTATTAACATTTATGTTAAAACCAATTGAATTATTCCCTCCTTTTATTATCAGTTTGCCATAAATTTAGATGAATTCCATGTTTTTGATATTGCACCCTTAACAATTACATCAACAAACTATTTGGTGACGAACAAATTACCTGGTATTCACAGAGGAGCTAGAAGTTTAGATTTTGAGATCACTTTTTTTTTGGACAGGCAGATATACAGAAAGGAGGAGAGACAGAGAGGACGATCTTCCATCCAATGGTTCACTCCTAAAGCAGCCACAATGGCTGGAACTGAGCCAATCCAAAGCCAAAAGCCAGGAGCTTCTTCCAGGTCTCCCATGTGGGTGCAGGATCCCAAATTTTTGGGCCATCCTCGACTGTTTTCCCAGGCCACAGGCAGGGAGCTGAATGGGAAGTGGAGCTGCTGGGATTAGAACTGGCGCCCATATGGGATCCCAGCACATTCAAGGCCAGGACTTTAACCACTTAGCTATCACACCAGGCACAAGAGATCACACAATTTACAGGTGGGAGATTTCTCTTTGAATTGTAGCACTCTTAAATGAAGTCTTTCAGATACATGTTTTTTACACAGGCATGTATCTGCATCAGTTCCTATGCATTTCCAAATGTTATAAATTTAGTAGAATAAAATTTTATCCATTTATCTTCTTATATCTTTTTTAGAAAGTGAAGAGTGCATTAATTTAATTTATACATTAACTTCTTAGGGCCTTAGAAGATCAGAAGTTATAACAGACTATGTTCCTTTCAGGATCTCAGGACTTTCTTCCTGTTCATGTGCTTATTGGTAAAATGGTTTCTTTTCTTTCTTTTTTTTATTGTTTAAGACCCTAGTTATGGCATTCTCTTTCAGTTCAACAGTTCTGAACTGTTGTCAATCTCGCCATTCCAAGCACAATGAAATCTCTTCAGAATCCACTGGCTGACACAGTCCACTCTAGAATCCATTTGCCTAGATTGTCACTGCCTCTGTTCTGGTACCAGGTGTTCTCTGCAGGTTCCAGTGTACCATAGTATCCTCCATGTGCAACTGTCCGTGCCGAACACTGCTTTGTATGAGCCACTGAGGAGGCTCAACTCTGACATAAGCATTCCATGGCCAGACCATACACCCTGCAATCCTCTCCATGGTTGAAGTTTTGAGTCCAGTGGTTCAGCTGGGGGATTCTTAAAGAAGCAATTGGAGCCACCAGTGTGTGCATAGGCTGGTTGGGGCAAGGAACTGTGCCGGACCCTGTATGCACAAGAATCATGTCTGGGACTTCCTTTTAATCGATGGATGGGGTATCCTGCTGGTCATCAGCTCTGACAGAGAGAGGACCCTGGTGATTGTCAGCTTGGTGCAACTTCTAGATCCTAGATGCTTCCTGTCAGTTTATACTCCAATCTTTTTCATGAGATGGCAGTTTCTTCATCAAAGCTAACGAGAGACCATTTACTGAATCTTCAAGTGTGCTTAGCTGATTGTGTCTTTGATCTCTAGGCTCAGTTTTTAAGTCTTACCTGACTAGCTAAGGTCCATTCATCCTCAAATCAAGGACATTGACAGCAGGATGACTTCTCCACTGACCCCTAAGCCTGTGGAGTGAGAGCTGTCATGATGAGGAAAGCCAAAGGAAACTATCAAATCATTCTGCTCACCAACAAGCTTGTATTTCTGCAGCAGATATTAATACACTATGAGGTGTTTCTCATTGCAGTAAGATTGAAATATTGTATCTTAGACTATGGATGATGTTTTTATCAGAAAGTATCATGGAAATAATATCATATGGTTTCCTTCCTCTAGCTATCAGACATTACATGCAACCAGGGGGCTCACTTCACTGCAAACTTGGTGTGATGGTATGAGTACAAGCTCATAACCATGAGATCAACTTCTTGTGTCACCAGTGTATTATTCGGAAGCAGCTGGTGTCATAAAGACTTGGAAGAACCTTATAAACGTCTAGAGGAGATGAGCTGAAGGGCAATCTTCTGAAAACAACTGTAATTTTTCAGGATGCACAATATGCTTGCCAACAGGGAGCTTCTATATAGTTCTGCATTCTCCCAAAAGGAAGACTAAATGAATCTGGGAACCAAATGATAGATTTAGGTGTGATCTCACATGCAATTACCCACAATGTTCCGCAGGGGAAACTTTTGGCTTTCCATTCTGCAGGACTGGATATTTCTTTCTCCAAAGAGATTTTTTTTTCTCTCCATAACACTCTGAAAATCTTCCATTGAATTACAGCTACAATCTGAGCATTTTTGGTTTTTGTACTCAGGGCATCTCAGGATAATGGAAGAGCCATTATTTTTAAAGCTTTAATTGACTATCATTAAGAGAAGGTAAGGGAGATCTACCCAATAGATCACTGTAATGTATTTATGGAACTAAGGCAATCCACTAGGCATCTCCACTTCTCCCTTGCCTCATTATTGTGTAAGGGACCCTTGGCAGCAACCCATTCTTTTTTTTTTTTAAGATTTATTTTTATTATTTTTTCATTGGAAAGGCGGATATACAGAGAGGAGAGACAGAGAGGAAGATCTTCCATCCGATGATTCACTCCCCAAGTGAGCGCAACGGCCGATACTATGCCGGTCCGAAGCCAGGAGACTCTTCTGGGTCTCCCACACGGGTGCAGGTTCCCAAAGCTTTGGGCCGTCCTCGACTGCCTTCCCAGGCCACAGGCAGGGAGCTGGAAGGGAAGCGGGGCTGCCGGGATTAGAACCGGCGCCCATATGGGATCCCGGGCGTGCAAGGCGAGGACCTTTAACCACTTGCGCCACCGCGCCGGGCCCAGCAACCCATTCTTACATTGTGATTTCCAAGGGCTCATATTCTGTAATAATTTATGTACATACCACATCATTAGGTTATCCATGAGGACATTCCTAGATATAGACAAATAACTCTCAGATTATCTACTGGGAGTATGTTAATTAATGGCCAAAATACTAATTTCTGAGCTCTTGTCTTGCGTGCCAACCCTCACATTTCCTGAGAGTTATTCAATTTTTCAGCAACTAAACAAAGTAGTATTACTTAGTAGGACCAATTTATACTACAGATAAATGAGTCTTAGCTCAAGGATTCATTTATCTGTTTGAATTTTTCAAAAGACACAATACTGCATCCTGCAAACCTTCAGTTCAAATATCTTTTACCTAATTATTTTCTTCTTTAGGAGAGACTGAAGTGTGTCTTTTTGAAGGCTCTTGCAGTCTATATCCACTTCTGGTCATTTTGTTTCACATGTTGCATTCTTGGGCAAAGAGAACCTAACTATAAGGAAGAATGAGAGGGAACCAGTAAAGCCAAAGCAGCCATGACAGGTGGGTAAAAGAAGCATTGCATGCACAGATTATCGAATTGTCTAGAACACGGGTCACATAATATTAGGGTCAAGGTGTGTTGAACGATAGCCCCCTGGATTTAATGACAGCATCAGCTATGTAGTCTCCAGTTTATCAACTTGTCTAATTAATTAGTACTATCTTAAAGATATGTAACTGGATCCTATTACCCATAGGCATTATCAGCCACCAAATAACTGTTTCTAGTCAATTACGGGTCAAGGAAGGAACCACATTGCTAGAGAAAACTTCTGCAATCCTCTATCCCAGTGCTCATATCTGTGTCTGAGATCGTCAGCACTCCCAACAACCCATTACAAATTTTAACTGATTTACACATTTTTACATTTCCTATTTTGATTTTTGATTGATTGCATAAAATACTTGATCTTAACATGCATAGATCAGTTCTTTAAACCTGGCTGTTTCACTTTTCCTACTTTCTCATCTTACAAACTTGCTTTGAATTCTAAAGTTTGAAGATAGAGCTTTGTATTTCAACACTTTTGACATCTGCGCTATTTATTGGGACTCTATCCTTATCCTGTTGGAATTTATTTTCTTTCTGCAATAGCTGCCATCCCGTGGCATTCTCTTCCCTCAGATATATATTCTAGCTTGAATATCTTTGCCCCTTCCGTATAATATTGCCTAAACAATATTCCATAGGCCATCTGAGATAATTACAAAGGGTGAATGTATTACTCCTTAAGTTTTTGAATGTTAAGATTCATTTGAAAATTGTGAGTCTGCTGATGTGGCATAACAAACATAGCCAGCTCCTGTGAAACCAGCATCCCATACAGGTTCTGGTTTGGGACACAGATGCTTCGCTTCCAAGCCAGTTCCCGTATAAAGCAGACAATGTGTGCCTGAGCACTAGCCGCTACCCATGATGAAGAAGCGGAGGAAACTGTGGCTGTTGGTTGCACTCTGAGCAATTGCTGACGGTTGCAGTATTTGAAGAGTGAACCAGCTGATGGAAGTGCTCTCATTTACATTGTACCCTGACTTGTTTGAAAGTCAGGTTGAAAGAAGAAAAGCTTTTCCATTGGAAATTCGAAGTATTTCACTCTTCTTAGCAAATATTGTCACTGATGAAAAGTTTGTTCTCAATCAGATTCAATTCATTTGCTATTTTTGTAATCACTGCAAAATCATTTATGTAATTTTATTTGATAATCACTTTTAATAATGTAACATTTAGGTGTTTTCTGCAATATGACAAACCAATAACATGAAAATGAGCTTTTCAGTTAATTTATCACTTTGTCATCATTATACTAAGATTAGTAATTTACCTGTTTATTCAATGCTAAATGCAATTTTATTAATCATCTGATGGAAACTATAAGTTGTAATGCATCACACTAGGATATTTAATTAGAGCAAGAGAGAGGGAGGGGAAAAAAAGGAAAATCACAGTCTTAGATTACATCAAATTTGCTCTATCTGTATTCATTTACCTTAACAAACAACAAAGGACCTTATGGCAAAAATTAATATACATAGCTATAGATTAATTAAAGTACATTGAATCAAGAGGTATTTATTTAGGTATACCACATTTCTCCATTTATTCTCTATTCCCAAAATAAAAAGCATTGTTAGGCACAACAATTTCTGCAAAAAAAAAAACAGATTCAAAGAAAAGGAAAATAATACACTCATTTGAAATATGAAGCTCAAGCACAGAAGATACTACAGCTATCAATTTAATATTATTCAACAACTAATTATTGACTCAATAAAACTTCATTATTCTCAAACACTAAATTAGTAAAGACATAGTATAGTCCTTCTTACAGTAATGATAAAAGCATTATAAAATTACACTTGAAATTTAGAACATTATTTGGTACATGTCTGCTATAAATAGTATTGTCTTCATATGATATGAGACTGAGCCTGAATAGTTTGTATAAGAGAAGCTGCTTTCTAGAAATAACAGGGACAAGACAGGATGTAGTAATTTTCACTTTGTAGCCAAAGACTGTGCGAAAAGGCTTTGTGCTCAGGAAGAACATGTGGATGGTTGAATTTTCATTATGCTCATCCAGTAAGCGTTCAAGTACTTGTTGTTATAGAGATCATGCTATAAGCCACTCTTTTCTAAAGTATGCACCTTATTTGTATTTTGACTTTGAGCCGTACAAGTAATATATTAACTTTTCAATTGATTGTCTTAAGTTAAATATAGAAAGAAATCCTTTAATCACAGTCTATTATAAATGAGAGTATTGGTAGAATTTTTATTGATTACTGATAATTTAGTTTCAGATGTATGATATAACAAAATATAAATAACATATAAATTATATTAATTAAAAATATATTTCAATAGATTGCCTCTAGCTATTTAATCTCATGATCATTTTCTAGTAAACTTTAGGCAGATATGGATGATACATTTAAATAAAAACATTATATTATTAGTTGTTCCATCTATATAGATGTTTTCTAAGTATTTACTATTTTTGTTTTGAAGTTGTGCTGTGTTGTTTGGGGCAAGGATTCTGTCAGAGGATGGGAAGTCCATCCAAGTTCCCTTCACTGGTGGGTGATGATGTGCAATATATGAAGAGCATCATCTATCCTCCAATAGATTAGCAGGGAGTTGCACTGGAAACAGAGTATCCGGAGCTCAACTCAGGACTCCGATATGAAAAGCGGTCCTTTTTGGAGTCTCATAACACCTGATGCACACAGGTCATTTTTACTTTAATACTATGACAATGTCATTGTACTGCTGAAATGGTATCACTTTGAGATTTTAGATAAATTTCTGGTTCGTAAATGTCTCCACTCAGTTATTTCTTGATAGACTGACTAAGATCCAAGGAACTAATTCACCGGAGGCCTAACTTTGCAAGGTCGGAATAAGTTTAACAAGAGAAAAATCCGCATCTTTCAATTTTTCTCTCTCCCTTTCTCCATGCCCCTCTTATGTTTATATATATGGAAATTAAAATAAATCAAAAATGAGTATAACTCTTACCACACATTGGATGAATTTAAATGCTTCAGACATTAATCTTATTAAAATTACTGAGAATCAGCAGGTTTTAGATCAGTACAAATGAAAAGTAAAGGAGTAAAATTTCTTCTTGACTGTGTGATGTTTGCAACATTAAAACAAATCAGATTTCACAAACAAAAGCTCATTTACAAAGAAAACAGTGTCATCAGTTCTGAAATCCAGTTAGCACATGATTTTGCTTCCTTGGAAAATTAACATGGTTCTGCATTGAGAACTTACAATATTTCTGTAGTGCAGCTATCAATGCTGGAATTGAACTTCTCTCTAAATATAACAAGTAGTACTTTTCAAAGAACTGGAAAAATCATAATATGAATGGAACTGACTCTGAATAGAGTATAATGAGATAAAAAATATGTGTATAAAGATTTTATAAAGTTTCTAGCACAAAAGTAAAAACTCAGATCTATAGTTTAAAGAGGATTTTGCCATACAAACTCATGCAAATGTTTAAATCTGAAAGTGTTGTGCTAATATTGATGGTTGATGTTTTAAGGACAGGCCTTGAGGATTTGGGAAAACTGATAGGACTGGGTTTCTGTGCTTAGTGGAGTCACATGATCAAATCCCGATGCTACTGTAAGGACAGAATACTCCAAGGGTAAAATGCTCCTTTGCTTCGCCTTTCCAGACCCGAGAGGAGACCACCCCTCCGCAATCCTCCTGCCTTACCAGGCTCCTGAAGCAAAGGGATAATTCGTCAGTTTATTGTTGATTTCTCAGTATGTAAGCAAAAATCACCTTCCTGCCGAAAGAGTCCTTCACAGCTATTTTTTGCTTTTGTTGTTGCTGACGTAATGAAATGATGGATAATTGGCAATGAAGTTATTGAAAATACTAAAAGAAATAAAAACCACACAAATATTTCTGTAAGAGCCAACAAAAAAGATTTTGAGAGGTTTAAAAAGAGGCAAATTGGGCCCAACTCAGTGGCCTAGCAGCTAAACTCCTCACCTTGAATGCACAGGGATCCCATATGGGCACGGGATCTAATTCTAGCAGCTCTTCTTCCCAACCAGATCCCTGCTTGTGGTCTTATATGCAGTTAAAGACAGCCCAAAACCTTGGGATCCTACATGTGCTTGGGAGACCTGGAAGAAGTTCCTGGCTCATGGCTTCGGATTGGCACAGATCCAGCTGTTGGAACTGCTTGGGTTATGAATCATCAGACAGAAGATCTTCTCTGTATCTCCTCCTCTCTGTATATCTGACTTTGCAATAAAAAAATTAAAAGGAGCAACGATGTCTACAATATGTATGCATATTATTTCTCAAGGGTATAAGTCCATCAAAACTAAATTGATTGTTTTGAAAAAAGGTACAGTTCAGTATTCTTAATAAGTACTGATTCACTTGTTAGAAGTTATTTGATGACAGGAAATTAGTCTTGTTTTAAACACATGGGAATAAAAGGAATTTATGTTACCAGTGTAATTGTTTTGTTCTTCAGAATAATCTTCTTATGATTTTGGTATATTTTTTTATAATATTTAATAAAGACATAACAAAAATATGTGTTGCTTTCGAAAACTCTTTCCCTGAGTACTTTTTTCTCTTATTTACATAGTATAATCAATTTGTCTTTTTTTTTATTATTATTATTACATTGCATCATGCGACACAGTTTTACAGGCACTGGGATTCCCCCCTTCCCTCCCCAAAACCCGCACCCTCCCCCCATAGTGGATTCTTCCATGTTGTTGCATTACCACAGGTCAAATTCAGTTGAAAAAAAAATCAATTTGTCTTAACAGGTAAATGAATCATTTTATTTAGAATTTCATCCAGTTCGGGTTAGTTTTCCTTAGAATAGCTAACAAGAAAAAAAATTAAATTTACTAATTTTCCCCCCAAAAATCTACTTCAGATCATATTTAAAGACATCTCTGTGACTGAGCTTGAGAGTGCCAGGGTCACATTCTAAAACAACAATGGAGTGAGGTGTCCTGGATGTAGCAGTCTTGAGATGCACAGGACGAACCTTGAGCCGATGTCGTTGGGAGGGTGGGTGGCAGAAGCCGGACTATCATCACTTGAGCTTTCATGCTTAGTGCTTGACTAGGATCTCAAAATATGTCATTATGAAACTTGGAAGAAAGTCTCAGTTCAGCTCAAAGAGATGATCTAAAGACTATTCTAATTGAATTACTATTTTGTTAAAAAAAATAGCACATCCCTATTCAGGAGGTAGAAAAAATACTTCAAAAAAAAAGGGAGTATATGTTAAGAACAAAACACAAAGACACAAAGCTTTAAAGATATTGCAAATTAAGAAGCATAAAAATCTAAATTAAATAAATCTAGTAAGTTCAGAGTTATGTGTGATACCTTCATGAACTTAAGTCAATTGCTTGTGACATTCCACTCATGCTAAGCCTGTGAAATAAAAGGTAAAGGACATTCTCTCGAAATTTCAGAAGGATCAGATGATAAAGCCACTACTGGAAACCAATTTAAATCCAGAACTGGTGAAAAGAATCCATGAAGCTCTTTCTTGCGAGTATGAATGTTACCGGCGAATGTTAAGGGAATTTTAAGTGGGAAATCAAAGTCCTTCAGTGCTTTTCTAATAGAAACACACACACACACACACACACACGAAAGCAGATGAAATAGCAAGAAGTTACCAAGGCTTTATGCTTTGTCAACTGACACCATTTCGTTTTTCATGCATATGTTTGCTGCTGCTGAAAATCTGTCCAAGATCATTAGAAAAAGTAGTAGCAGCAGCCGTTAAAAACAGCATGCGCCTTTAAAGGCGCTCATGGAAAAGGTGTCTAGTAGGAGAAGATAGCCAAACACAATTGAACCATTACACCCCGAAAATGCCCTCTTGGCAAAAAAAAAAAAAAGTTAAGAAGGCGGCGGGGGGGGGGAGGGGGTAGTTGACATGATGATGGTGGAAGTGGGAGCGGAAGAGGCTGGAGGTGGGATTGGTGACTGGGAAGACAAAGTTGACCGAGGAGAAGTGAGGGCGGTAGATGGAAAAGGGGGTTGCAGAAGAGCTATTTTAGGGGCCTGAGAGATCGTGGGATGAGGGAAGAATATGGCAGAAGTAGCTATGATGAGATTGTGGAAGATAAGACGATGGTGCCAGTTTTAGTGGATATTGAAGATACTGCAAGCTGTAAGCAGCAATGCCTGTTTTATTGTTAAGTGCATTAAGCACAGTATTTTAAGTAATGTACTTCAATCTCTCCTTGACATTAACACCAGGTTTAGGTTCCCTGATGACATCGTTCTTAAATGTGTAAGAGTGGTGTTTTGTACTAGGAACTGATCACTCAAAGTGATACTTGTTTTCCTATACTTTGTACCATTTAAAATATTGCACTTTCACATGGGAGGAAACAAAACATAAAATACTATCTATAAATGTTAAACAAATAAATAAATTTGTGCCATCTGATTTGTAAAGTAGAAAGTATTTTATTGCCATGACTGAGTGAAGCTATTATATTTTGTTCATGTTTGAAATAGGTGAGGCACATAAAAGACCTTGCATGTAACGAAAAGGAAGGTAGTCTCTTGCCTCATCAGTGAACTGAAAAAAAAAAAGGAGAAGAAGAAAAGCATTTGCTCGGCTCACTGACATCGTGTGGCAGGGTGTTCTGCTGACAATTCAGCTTCCCGCCAATGCACACACAGGGAGGCAGCGGATGATGACAGAAGCAAACGGTGCAATACCCCCCAACTGGGAAATCGGGTTGAGTTTCTCTGTCCCTGAGGTTGTCCTGCTCCAGTTCCATTTGTTATGGGCTTCTGGACAGAGAACCGACAGATAGGAAATCGGTGCATCGCTTTTGTGTTGTTATGCGTTTTAAATAAGCAAGTAAAAAATTTTAGAAGTGTTTGAAAAATTGAAAAGTTAGAATCCAATGATTGTTTATTTTCTCCAAGATCTTCAAATACTCTTTTTTGTGCATGCAGTTAACTGCTCAGCAATCTTTCTCTTCCCCTGCCAATTGAACTTTAAATTTTTTCCTTCATTTAACTATAGTAAGTACACATATTTTTCCAGTTTTTAGTATATAATAAATTGTTACATTTAATTTGTCATATAATACTTATATATAAATTTTCTATGCACAAATATACACAAAATCTATATACTTACATATATGATTCATGATATGGAGACCAGACCATGTTTGTCTACATTTGACCATGCATATGTAGATACAGATAAAAGCACATACATTAGTATTCCTGTGCATTCAATACCCTTAATATTCTTCCATTCCAGCTTATAGAAAATCTCCCTTATTATTATTTCCATATAAGGGATGCTTAATTCAATTCTGATGTCTTTTTTCTCTTATTTAATAATCAAGAAAAGATAAATCATTCAGAACAAATTTGCCTAAGTTATGCAGGAAGGATTTTTGAATAATCAAATTCACAAAAGAGTACAGAACAAGACGAGCATCTGAAAGATTGATTAAAATGATCCTGTCTTATTCAGAATGTATTATATTGATTTTGCAGTTTCTAAGATTATCTATATATTTGTTTAAAGGTAATTTTGTTAAAATTGAAGCATGGGTGGTTGGTGTCACAATCTATGCAGGGGGCTACAACAAAAAACTATAATGATGAGAGAATAGAATTAGGGGAAAATTTAGATACTTCTAAGAGATAAAACTAGGTCATGAATAGGATAGAGTGTCTGAATTAAAAAAAAAACAGTTAATTGACATCACTTAAAATAATTTCCATTTGATGGTATGGATTCCTGTAAAAAAAACAAACTCTCATATTATCTAAAAAAAAGGCAGTTTAAAGCTGTTAGTAAAACTTCGTGAGTATTGATTACAAGCAGACTGATAGAATGATTAAAATGATTTAAAAATGCATAAGAAAAAAAAAAACTCAGACTTTCTTTGGTATATTCCAAGTTTATGCACAACTGAGGGTCCTATGTTTCAAATTTCTGTTATCTCACCTTCACCCTCAGATGTTTGGCAGAAAATACTTGTGTATTTCCTGGAAAAAAAGTTGACATCATTGGCACATTTCTGACATTTACAACGAAGCAGCATTGACTAAAATATCTTGATTCTCATATTTGGCTCCTCAGGCCTGAGGCTTTGTTTCAATGTTGGGTATATGGAAATAGAAGACTTGTCAACCTACCTTACCATCTTGGCATTTTCAAAAAATGCTGAAGTTACTTTCAAAATTGAGAAACTATAGGGTGGACAGAAAAGGAGCTCCAGAACATTATTTTGTGTTTCATTAAGGTGAGTCTCAGGTGAGTTTTATATCATCCAAGGTCAATCAGAGCAAATGGCCATCCACTGTCTTTATTAGGTTTGTGTTCGACCTTCTGTCTAACTTCAGTGGATACAAGATCTAAGAGATATTTGAGTTTAGTAGAAGTAAAAGCCAAATAATGTATGCGTGTATCTATGTATATAACACATAAGCAAACATCAATCCAGATTGGATCGATTGTCCAGGTGCGATATCCAAATATCCAATAAAAATAGAAAAAAAGGAACATCCTTCAAGACATCATAGTCAGTCCTTCCTGACAAGACACCAAGAGCAAAACAAACTGAAAACTATATTTAAAAAATTAAGTACAAAGAAGTGTATTCACAGAAAGGCAACAGTCTATAGTGAAGTGACAAGGTACATATAAGGTAGAAACATTTGTGAAATCTTCACTTGAAAACACTCATCATATTGAAAGAGCTCAACCAGATTATCAGCAAACTAAAAAATAATCCACTTGCATGAAAATATTTAATTACACCATCTAACAGGAAATGTACATCAAAACCCCAGTGAGACATAATGATACTTTAGGCTATGAAAAAAAAATGTAGATAATAGCATTGTTTTGTAAATATATAGAAAAGGGGTAACAGAATATAAATTAATAGAGCCATATGGAAAAGAATATGAAGATTACTCAGAAAATAAAAGAAAAATTGAAACATCATAAAATATATCTACAGGTAACACAGGCCAGAGAAATAAAATATCAAAGAGATATCTTTACTTCCAATCCAAATATATGTACACTGGTTGATAAACGGATAAAGAAAATGCACTATTTATATCTATGTGTGTGTGTGTGTGTGTGTGTGTGTGTGTGACATGGAATATAAATCAGTCATAAAATGAGAAAAATATATTGTTTCAAAACGCAGGAACAATTAGAGAGTATTAAGTGAAGCAAGACAGACATAAGTTTTCATATATATGAAAGTTGAAATAACTGATCTGAAATAACTAAAAAGCTTTTTCTACAGGTCTAGGGAAGTTAGGAAGAAGAGATGATGGATCTAGGGCCCAGCACGATAGCCTATTGGCTAAGTCCTCACCTTACATCTGCTGCAATCCCCTATGGGCACCACTTGTTTCCTAGCTGTTCCACTTCCACCCAGCTCCCTGCCTGTGGCCTGGGAAAGCAGTCTAGGAGGGCACAGTGCCTTGGGACCCTGCCCCTTCTTGGAAAACCTGGAAGAAGCACTGGGTTCCTGGCTTTGAACTGATTCAACTCTGGCCATCGGAGCCGGTTGTCAAGTGAACAGTAAGCCGAAGATCTTTCTCTCTATATCACCTTTTCTTTGTACATCTGCCTTTCCAATAAAAAGGAAAAATGCAATAAATCTTTAAAACAAATAAAATTAATTCTAAACTATAAATAAAACAGAGAAATAGGTTTCAGTGTTCTATATCATAATAAAATCACTACCATATACCAGAATTCTTTCCATGTATATAGATACATAGATATATTTTAAACAATGAGAAAAGTGAAGTTGCCCAATGCAAAGAAATAATAAGTTTCATGGACATAGAAATGTTACTTACAGATTTTGATCGTTATATTGTATGCATATATTAAATTCTCAGCCTCAGCCCTTAAATGCGTTCACTGATTAATATGTTAATTCTTTAAAGTTAAACACATAGTCAGTCACTAATCCAAGCACTGGATAAAAGAGAACTAGCATTCAGTTTTGGATGTCGGGATGTCCTGTAAGGGTTTTCCTTAGCACGTTATTCCACAGTGTAGCTGATTCCAGCAAGAAAATTCTTGAAATTCATGGTAGAGCTTTCACAACGGATTTCACATCTCTAAAGTACTATATACGTTATTTAGCAAATGGCAGTGGACCATGAACAGCAGTTAAAAAATTATATAATAAAGCACTGCTGAAAGTTGAAAAAGAACATAATGTAAAGTTGGCTGCTGCAGCTGCGTTCTAATACTTCAATTTTGGAAATCATAAGTGCTTGAGCCACAACCTCAGAAACATGTTAGATTTTGCCCCAGTCTTTGCTTTGAATTTGTACCACTGTGCCAGATGTTAAACTCACAGGTGTATTCTATGGTGATTTCTTACTTAAAATTCTGCATGAAAGTAATTGCTAATTTGTTCTTTTAAAATAAAATGTTGCCAAGCCATAAAAATAATTACTAGTAGTTATCACAAAATGTTTCAGAATAAATATATCAATTATAAATGATAATGAATTCATAGAACTGCACTTTATTGGTAACGTATTAATCAAACTGAGGTCATTGATGACTAATGTTAGAAATGTTTTCATGACTTTATGAAATAGAGGTTTATCAAACTATGCTTTAGAAAGAGAATATAACATATAGACTACATTCAATCAGAACTTCTTCTGCTTGAGGGTTTAAAAGTGAAAGCGAAATAAATACAGAAAAGGAATTAAGCAGCTTTTAAATCGCCAACATCATCATGCATTTTTATGGATTCCTCATAAAATAAAATCTCCATAATATTATCTCTGAAACTGTAAAATGTACATTATAGTCTTAGACTAAGGCTTTTTACTGTTTGGTAGAATGTGATCTATGCACAAAAGCTTCCAACATCTTAAGTGATCAACATTAAAAATATTTATCCTGAATATTTCCACTGTTTTTATCAGCTCTGACCTTGTACTTTTGACAGTATTTTTCCAGCTATATGCTTTTTTACAAGCCATTTGTAGACTAAAATGAATCATTAATCACTTTGAGCACTTTCTTGCACAGTATTTGCAGCAAACTCACTTTGAATTTATTCAACATTGCTTTTAAATGGGAAGATGGCTTCCTAGTTTTCTAAAATGTATTTCCCCTCAGTGTAAGGGATTAGATGTTGGTATTCTCAGCTGCACACTACTGACAAGCTGATTACCACTCTGTCCTTGCGAGAGTCACAGCTTGTTACAAGTAAGAGGCTGTAAATTCCAGCCATTCATTTTCCCATTTCACTGTCTATAGGCGCTAGTGAATGATGGGACTCTTCAATTCTACCCTTTTATGTCAGTTAAAATAATAGCCAAATTCGTTTCCTCCCACAGAATATAATTGAGATATAGGCATTGATTCCAAAAAAACATTGTACATCTTGTACAAGAATCAAATCAGTTTCTCCTTTGTACTCCCACCAAAGATAAGGCTTTACATTTTTTTTTTTTTAACCTGCATGGGAAATGTTCAGAACACTGCCAAGCACACGTGCGCTCTGTTTCCCTGAAGTCCTCTGTCACAATCTATCCATTTACTGCAGCGTTACTATGACATTTTGCTCTAGCCTACTTTGTTCAAGGACAAGGAAACTAACCATAAAAATAAAAGCCTACATCCTTTTCCTTAACAATGGTTACCACAACATGCACAATAATGGAAAAAAATATGTGTAAAACCAGA
The DNA here is from genome assembly GCF_017591425.1 of Ochotona curzoniae. Lineage (NCBI taxonomy): Eukaryota > Metazoa > Chordata > Mammalia > Lagomorpha > Ochotonidae > Ochotona > Ochotona curzoniae. Next base: position 31,386,958 of record NW_024466502.1, on the reverse strand, counting down.
GTATCTAAAACCAGTTAAACGATTTCTTTTTAAAAAAAAAATGTTTATTTTTATTTTTATTACAAAGGCAGATCTACAGAGAGGAGGAGCGACAGAGAGGAAGAGCTTCCGTCTGATTGCTCACTCCTCAAGTGACCGCAAAGGCCGGTGCTGCACCAATCCGAAGCCAGGAACCAGGAACTTCCTCTTCCGGGTTTCCCACACGGGTGCAGGGTCCCAAAACTTTGAGTTGTCCTCAACTGCTTTCCCAGGCCACAAGCAGGGAGCCGGATGGGAAGTGGAGCTGCCAGGATTAGAACCGGCGCCCATATGGGATCCGGGCACGTTCAAGGCAAGAACTTTAGCTGCCAGGCCACACCTCTGGGCCCAAACAATTTCATTTTGAATATCCCTATTGCTAAAGATGTTGGATTTACTGTTTATATTAAACAGGCCTTCCTCCTTCAGTTAATTGAGAAGCTTAATGTAATTTTAGATCTGGGATTATCATACATTTTAATAAAAATATATATGATGAAAACAGAATGTATATACAACAAATACATTTTTTCTGAAGATAATTTGGTTAAACAATTTAATGTGTTTTTAATTTTAGTGTCTTCTTAGATGTTTCATATTGACAGAAAGGGTATGACTTATACATCTTGGAAGTAGACAGATATGAGGCAGGATTTCTAGGACATAGAAAATTAACTATTTGTGTGCCATTTGGGAATAGAAATGGCAACAAGCACAGAACTACATACAAGTCAGACTTTTCAAAGAAACGGATTGTATTATTACATTATATTCCATATAGGTTTCTAAAGAGACTACTACAACTAGCACGTAAGAAAAAAATTTGCTCAAAAAATAGTAGGTCCTCAGAAAAGCTGTGATCGTCAGTTTATTGTCCCAAACTTTCCTCAGTAGTGAAAAAATAGATGTTTTGAAATTGATTTGTGAATGTTCCTGCTTTCATGCATTGGTTAAACTCCCAAGTGTCTGTCGAGGTGGCAGGTTGGTCAGGGCATGAGCCATAACAAGGAACGTGTACATTTCTCACAGGGTGATGGGAGCCTAAAATTGAAATGCACTTGAACAAACTGAGTATAGGTTGAATGGTTTATATTTTTTTAACTATTTGTATTTTTAACTTAGTCAGCTGTCATAGAACATAAAAGGGCAGTTTTAATGCTACCCATGGTGGGCCTTGCAGCAGTCAGTGGAAAGACCAAAGATGTTGTTGTTGTCAAGAAAGAGAATGTTAAATATTCTACTATTTGATTAGAGGAATTCTAGCTTTGAGAGTGCAGAGCACTCCTGTTTTCAGTTTTCTCCCTTTTTCTTTCGGTAGGTTATCTTCCTGTAAGTTTTTCTTGGTAAGGTTGCATTTTCATCTCACTAATACTCTGCTTATGCAAAGCAATGTTATTTACATATATGAAGGTGATTAAGAAATCAAAATGGCAACCAATGGATATTTACAGGCAATTTCATCTGCTATTTTTCAGCTTTGTAGAGCTTAAATTTAGCATTTTCTTACTCAAACACCATTAGATTGGTATACTTAAGAGTTAAACTGATTCTCTCCCGTTAAAATTTGTTTCTTGAGGTTTAATCAGTGAATAACATTAAAAAGACATAAATTCAGATATATTTTAAGCAAAAGCATCAAATTATGTAATTAGATTACATTAATTTGTATCAAAATTGCATAAATTCTTCAAAGCTCTTATGGAGAAATTATTTAGTATGCTAAGGAAAATTACCTAATAGAGCTTGGTTTTAGACATATACTTATATAAGGGCAGGGGGCAGGAAAAAGTACATATATATCCTATAATCATTTAAAAAACAGCACAGATATTTGTTTTTACTTTATGTCCGAGCATACATTTCAAAGAATTCTTTAAATAAACTTTATAATCTTACACTTTGTCTTTTTTGATAGAGTCTTCCACTTTAAACTTCTGGTATAATAGCTGTTTATTTATTTATTTATTTATTTTACACTGATACTTCACATTAACCTGAAAAATGCTTCATACTCTTGATACTAACTTTGGGTTTATATCTATTCAATTACATAATAAAATCATACTTCAAATAATTATCATGCATCTATAATGTGATCCCCACATCTCTTTGAAAACTGAACATCAGTGCTTTCCTTCCTCACAGGAAAGTGATTTTGGTTAATTCATAGTTCTATTCAGGGTTCCCTTTAAATACGTTACTGTTTCGTTAAAAATTCTTGCTTATTCAGTAAACATATTCCGATGTGAGGCATGACACCAGTGGAGTTTAAAGGAAAACTTTCTCTTATGTCTGCATAATATGTCAACATTCCTGAAATGTCTTTTGACACAGAAGGGTATTTAGGATTGTGTAATATTGTTACAAAGCTGATTTTGTCTCTTATATCATCAAAAGTATTATGAAATTTAAAATATTGCGTCAATTAAGTTTAATTACACAGTTTTTTTTAGAAACATTTTAAAGATTTGTTTAGTTTTAAATATTTGTTTATTTATTTGAAAGGGAGAGTTACAGACAAATACAGAGAGATCTTCCCTCCATTGGTTAACTTCCCAAATGTCTGTAAAATGGTAGCAGGCTGGTCCAGGCATGAGCCATAACAAGGAACTTGTACATTTCTCACATGGTGACAGGGAGCCTAAGCAATTGGGCCTTCTTCCCTTGGTCTCTCAGGCTAGTAAGCAGAGAGCTGGGTCTGAAGTGGGAGGCCCACAACTTGAGCCAGTACCCCTACGGATGCTGGTGCCACCGACACTGGCTTTAGCCAGTAAGTCACAGTGCTGCCTCCTGAAGTTTTATTTTTGATACTCATTTTTACTATCTAATTTATTTCCTTAGCAGCATCATATTCTTTTTCTTTTTGTACATTTTGCTAAACATATTAAATCCCTTATTGCTTCTTTTTAGTATTTTTGATGGTTTATTATTACTATAACACTAAATGTATGCAGGGTTACTAATAGTTTCACATCTATGTGTTCATACATATAATTAATTGTATAAGATAAACCGATTAATGAATTTCACAAGACAGATTTCAGAGTATGGTGGTAATCCTTCTCACCCTACACTTCACCTTGCCTGTATTCCCTAACCACCATTATTCATTTTTTTATTATTATTTTTACAATATAGTTCTACTTCACTCACAATCATAGACCTGCTACTTTATTAGGTAAAGAATTCAATAACTATTAATATTAAAGAAAAGCTGTTCCTCGGGAGTATAAACTACAGTTTCTATTTGGAATATTTTAGTTTCTGAAAAATTATCTTGCTATTTCTCATGATATCAAAAGGATGAAGCTTAAAAGCTATAATGAAGATTGGATTTCTATCTGTCTTAAAGAAAAATACTGAATGGGAAAAGTGTAATTGTAGTCTGAATTTTCTTGAGATCACATGAACCAAGTAGGTGCTATATTTATTCATGTCAGTCATATAAAACAGGGAGCAAACTCGCTGGACAAATAAGAACATATGTGCAATCTTGTAATGAATATAATTTGGGAGATATTTTCATTTTCAATTTTATTTTATTTTCAATTTTCAAATGTCCATTTGAAAAACATTTTAAGGGAGACAAAGTGCAAAATTTATATTAAAATAACAAAATAATCTCCCATTCCTTTGATGAATATTGAAATAGAATGTTATCTGTGGTTGATATTTATTATATTGTGTGTACACATTAGTTGCATGTTCAGTTTTATGTAGTGTGACGGGAACTAATGAATTTATAATGCAATTATCTCGAGGTAGAATAGATTTTGCAGCTGCTGAATTTGTGGGTATAGATTATACAGTTTCTGCTTAATGTTTATTATATTGCATAAGTTTAATAAACCCTATATACAGAGCAAACTTAAAAACAAATTCCCATTTTTCTTTGTTTCTTTGCTAAAAAGAGATTGAGTTCCATTAGAAATTTGGTTCCACAGGCTGAAGCCTTACTGACCTTAATTTTGCATAGGTAGGAAGGAGTAATGCAATAAGATACTTAAAATAAAATGAATCTACCAATCAATACTTAGCAAACATTGTTTTGTTCTTAAAACTCCACTAAAAATTTAATTTGAAATTCTCTGCTACATCAGTCACCATTAAAAAGTCGTTATGACAGAGATGCAGCAGGGCAATTTTTGTTGCCGATAAGCATGTGCTAAAACATTAACAGATAAAACAATTATTATTTGCATCTCGAGATCCCTGTGAGAGAAGCATCTAACGATTTCACCTCATTGAAAACATACATAAATAATTGTATTAAGATAATTTACTGATTACATTTGCAGTGAAGTAAGGTAAATATGGGATTTGAAGTCTTGGATAGATTCTAATTTGTTTATGCTATTAATAATTGAGCATAAAGCATCACAGCTTTAGTTTTTTTCTTTTGGTTTCCTAAAGCTGTAAAACAGTCTGTACCTATGCTCGTTTAGAAAAACTTTTATTTTGTCCAGAAATCCAGTGGTGTGGCTGTGATCCTCCATTAAGAAATGGAGTAGAGCTGAGGCATAGGATAGATACATAACACCTATGTTGGTCATGAGTGAGTCTATTTGCTTGGGCAGCTGCTATGTCAGTGGGTGAATACTAGCCCCAAATCATTTACTCAAATTCTCTCCTCTAGGAATTAGGAAATGAGTCTGAAGAAAAATCCCCCTTGGAAGTTGCTTCATTTTGTGTATGTAAACACCAGAATTTCATAGAAATGTGTTCAGGCTTTGTGCATGGGCAGACTTAAAGAAAGAAAAATCAAACATTTTCAAACATAAAAATTGTAAATGAGAAATAAATAGACTTCCTATATACTAGAATGATAATCATTTTTCACATTATTTTGTCATGCCTGTGTTAATTCATACTTAATTTTTCTCCTGGCCAGATGTATGAGACAATGTGGTTAAGAGACCTTGGACCTTCAGAAAGTCTGCATGAAAATGTGAAGCAAATTTAGCAAATAGAAAAATATATAAAGAAATACAATAGTTTCAGGAGGCATATGCCTTAGGGTTTGGGTATGTGGTTTATAGAGTGTTTCAATTGTCACTTATATCAGTGTTAGTAAAATATTCTCTATGGATGTTGTGTTCTCCAAATAGTCTTCTTATTTATCATAGTGCTTTGTAAAATGTATTACCAACTCCACAATACAGATATGAAGGGACTATACTCATTCAATATCCATTTAGTACTTATCTGTTTTTAACCAAAATATTGCTAAAACTAAAATTGGACTTTAGCTCCAAAGATATTCTATTCTATTTGATGTATACATACATTTTTCCTTTCCTCCTTTTCTCTTCACTAAAACGCTAACGTCAAAAAGTAGACATTTAAGATAATGAAAATAAAGGATTTTATATTGTATTTGTTAACTGGCTTTTCTTGGATTAGTCTCTTTTTAAGATATCGTTACATTCTTCACTTAGTTTTTTTCTAATTTAATTTTAATATTTTTTGCCGATACTATTTTCCATGACATGGTTTCATAGGATAGGGAGTCCTTTCCACCTGCCTTCTTTTCTCCCAGGCTCCCTCCCTTAATAGTCCCTATATTACTTCAATGACTTAATCCTTCAGCAACAATCACAAGCCCAACATTCTGCTGCTTACGTGAAATGAGCCAATCCTAAAAGGATGGATATCAAAGATTCTCTCTAATATAAGGCAACATTGATGCAAAATACAAAGCAACATGTTTATAGGTAAACATGTATATATCTATGTCCTCTTGGATGAACTCTACAATGGAAACTATCACACCAGGAAATGAAGATATATCGCAGTACGTAGCTCTACTCCCGAGTAAAAGGTCTCCCAATGAAACTGTTAAATTTACCATGACAATATGATAATTGATATTCTACCATTGTCTATAGCTACAATGCCATGGTATACTTAAATAGGTAACTTGTTTTAATACAAATGAAAATCAAAGTTTTGGTACTTCATGAAAACAAATAGTCTCACAGTTTGAAAACTCTTCAGTTAGGTTCTTATGCCACCACATAAACTGGCCAAGAAAGCACCACCTTTCCTCATGGCTATGGTCAAATGTGAATGTTTCCAAATCCTTGAAAATGATGCATTGAAGATGTAAAATTGGTAGCAAGCCTTTGAAAAGATTTTAATTTGAAAGTGGAAGAGAAATACTGCGTAATTACAAGACTTTCTAAAGCAAACGCTCTAGAGAATAGCACAGGAAGCGTTCTCAGTAGGCAACCTGTACATTCTTTACCATTTAAGTGAAAGCCACGTGTCTCTACCGTTTGTCCAAGCAGAGGAAAACATTAAGCCCTTCTTGGTTAATTAACACTTATCATGAAACAATAATAGTACAAGGATATAAATAACTAACTTGATAACAGGAATCACAAATGATGGAAGTAGGGATGAAGTTTGAGAAATGTGCAAAATAAAATCACATTTTTTTAACGGGAGCTTAAGTCCACGAGTTACATACGTTCTTTCTTGGTGTGGAGTTCATCTGCTGGGGTCACATCTGTAGTGGTTTTGGAAGTTCAGACTTTCAATTTGAAATGGTGTATTCAAGAATTCAACTTGGACATTTTACCTTAGTTGGACTAGAAAGAACCAGAGGAGAACATCACTCCCAGTTCTCTGAGGAAGGAGATTGAGTTGAAAGAACCATGACTAACCCCGAGGCTCATGACAAAGACTAGGTTTTCCTGATTTTGAATAGTCTGTTGGAATTGAGTGAGCACGATCATGAATCTGATTGTGTGATAGATCTGACTGTCAGCTGGGAGAAGGAAAAGATCATTAGACAGCCTTTGAAAATGTCTGAAATCTGATTCTGAGGGGAAATTTCCGATACAATATAAGGCTATCAGTAGCAAAATTATCCAGAAAAAAGTGGGTTTTGGGGAATAGCTTCTGGCATAAATATTTAGGATGTAATTTGTCCTTTCCACAATCCATAATGGTTGGGGCCCCCAAACTTGGTAAGTGTTTCATCAAGCCCCTTTGCTGTCACTTTCAGCATAGGACTCCCATTCTCCGTGGGATGAATGCTAAAAGAAAAAATCAGTGTTTCCTGATGTTGATGTGGGGTCCCTATGAGATGAGGAAATGACTTTCCTTTCAAATAACTTTATTAGCATGGAGAACTAGGTACGTATACTTAAACTCAGTATAAATATGAACTCTTTTATTCTTGCTCATCTCAAGACCACCTGTCAGTATTTCCAGCCATGACGATTATGCACTTGTACCAAGAGGTAGGTAGATGTTCTCATGGTTCTCACTTAAGGTGACTGTTACATCCTGCCTCCTAGGTAGAAATACCTGTTCACAATTATGTCCTGGCCCCTCCATATCCTTAGGAAGAAAAGTGGTAGAACTAAGAGGAGCAAGTTTCGACCTGTGCTGTGGGGCCCTCCAGCAGTTATGTCTGGTAAAAGATGAATGTTAACTACAGCCTTCTGCTCTATATTTTGACCCAGTGTCAGTTTAAGATGCTCCTTAAACTGGGACAATAACACTAAAGGCATCTCTGCCCATTCTGTTGCTTATATATTAAAGACCTTCATCATAAGAGGCTTAAGGCCAGGGTGTTGAGTAAGTCTGTAATGATTGAGAAGTTATTTTCTTAGCTAATATTTCTCTGGCTTGACTGATCCTCTGAATGAATCTGTGTTTCAATTAAAGGAAGGCAGAAGGAATTCCCTGAGGCCATGAATATGGAGTTTCTCGCCCACACTAAGAGATCTCTGCCTAGAAGAAGTGTTCAAGTCTGATGATGCATGCTTGGACATAAAGGATCCTGCTGCTGTTACAGAAGAAGGCTTGTTGCAAATATTTGCCTCTGAGGGCCAAGTCTCTTCATTTTTTGCCCATGCCACAGTACGTGAAAAGATTAGGCTTTTTGTTTGTTTGTTTGTCTGCTTGTTTGTTTTTTCTTCAGATAGAATGGGAAGGAAGACTCTTACTGTCAATCATGTAATTCAAAGGGGTACATATTAAAGATGGTTATCACGTATGTATAAAGAAGACACAGGACTGCCCCTCAAGTTCTTGGGGCATGAAAACACAGTGTTCCAGAGCCCGCAATAAAGAGAAGTTAGAGAGGGAAAAGGCAGATGATATTATCTATGCCTCCAGGTGTGTCCTTTGGCTGGGGACAAGCTGGAAGGGGGAAGGTAGTTAGCAAAGACGGGCATGTTGGGGGTAGAGGAAAGGCAGGAGGGGCCTTGGCCCAGCAGTGATTGAGCCTTGGTCAGATGGCAAAGACAGGAAAGAGAACACTCATTCCCTCTACTTCCTTCATCATGCAACCAACATAACATGCCATGGTGGAAGAATCTTTTCTGGAACTGTGTATCACTGACCCTGCAGCATAAATCTAAGGCCTTTATAAAAACACAGCAAATTTGGTCTTTTTTTTTTTTAGGTTAACTCAAACCATTAATATGGCTCTCAGTTCAGAGCTTTTCGAGAGTTCCAGTGATCCAACTGGAAGCCTCAAGATCAACATTGCATAAATCAACAGAGGTTTAAGTCATTTGGTTAGAGTAAAATTCAAAATAATCCACTTAACCTGAGTACTTTAACCAAAGTGCTGTCCAGATTCAATTATCTATGGTAATCACTCAAACATTTAAAATGAGGCAGATAATGCTAATTCCATTAAGATGCAGTTCTCCCATGCAATAGCAAAGCATATAATTCTGTAGTCAAGAGTTAAAGAAAATTTCAGAAACTTCTAACTACAAAGAGAAAAAAAATCTATGAAGTTGAAAAGGGATAATGGATTAAGGCCCCTGTCTTGGTACTTTAGGTTGGAATACCATTCTGGTCCCTTCTCACTCTAATAATGGAGACTAATTGAGGAGGAATAGGAAGCAAAAAGAGGCGATAGAGGAGAGAGAGAAAGCCAGGAGGAGAAAGAGTGAAGTGAAATAAGTGAAGATTGCACATTGCATTTCAAATGCTAAAAGATGGCAGGACTAGATCAGAGCAAGGAAAATCTAAGCAGCAGCAGGGAGCTGTCCCAGCAGGAAGCTTCAATTGATCCAATATTTTATACCAGTTTCATGCATTGGATGAATCTCCATGAAAGGAAATTGACAAAATAAGTCCAATGTTCCCAGCACCTAAAGGTAAAGGGGAATTAGTCACGCCTTCCTCAGTAAGATTCCCTCTTAATGTTAAAATCAGCAGCAGAGTTAATCAATTTTCACTGGCCAAAAGTGCCCTGGTGTTTTGTACTGATGGTGGACTACGGTAAAGAACAGAAACTCCCCTTACCACAGCACCCTCCCTCCTCAAAAAGTATTTATAATATATAGGTGTAGTCAATGTATCTCTAGTTATCCTTTACTCACCCTTCTGAAGTTCCCAGGGGAATCTCAAAGAAATGCCGGAGTTGTCTGAAATTATTGCAGTTCCTGTTCTTCCTTCTTCATGGCTTGCATCCATAAAGAAGGGTGTAAAGCAAAAGTAGCTTACCGATGGAAATTTCACAAGTGCGAAAGAAAACTTACCTGTATTGTTGAAAGGTGTTCCAGAAGAAAGAATCCATAGAGGGCTGATTGTTCAGAGGATTTTATAGGCTGTAAAAGAGAAATTTCTCAGGATTTGTCTGGGGGAGGCACTATTTTGAGAATTAATTGGACAGAAATTCTGATGGAGACTAGAGAGAGACAACAACAACAACAACAATTGAAACTTTCTCTCAGGATGAATAATATTCTCATTAGTTGAATCAATTACAATAGCAGAGAAAAACCTTGATTACAAGTAATAGTGCGTGACAACAACCTTCTTCACAGAAGGTGAATGTTTATCTTTTCTCAGGTCTTCAGAGATCCATCTCCACATGATGGGAAAGCAGCACTCTGCTCCCTGTCTCTCTAACCAGGAACATATGTCTCCAATACTACTGCATTACAGATGGCAGTGTCTGTAATCTCTAGAATGTGTGAGGTGAAGCACATCAGATAAATCCCATCGTATATTTAAACCAGTGGATTAAACAGCATTACAGAATGTGGGATTCCCAAAATATGGCATACTCCAAAACATTTACTACTCCAAGGATCATAACCAAAAATGGAGAAGAAATAGTTTACATTCCTGAGTATCTGATGGAAAAAGTCCTCACATGTTTATTCAAGGAGAGATGCTATGCTACTATGAATCCAGAACTTTATTCAAAAAAAAAAAACTGTCAATACAAAAGGAAACTCAACTGACTGATCTGTTCCCAAGTGAAGCACATCATAGAGCCAGTTTCCCTGGTATAGGTACAGGAGAGCAGGGGAAGGCTGGAACCTGACTTTAATGTTACATCTTAGGCCATCAGAAACCAATAGGATTGGTTGTATTCAGGGAAACTTACTAGATGGGTCAAAAGTTTCAGTTAAAGAACTGAAATTTAAGATTAAGGATCTACAAAAAGGAAATCAACCAAAGGATTGTTCTGCCTTACATGATTGCAAAGCACGGTAGAGATCCACTATAGCTAAAATCCCTCAGCAAGTGTTGCAAGCTTTGCGGGGGAAATATAAGCTATGCGCTCCCTGGAGGAGCACCCAATGACCAGGGAAGTTGGAGGAAAATATTAACAGAATCGTTGCTAAACTATGTCAAAAGATCACCTGACCTAGGATCACATATTTGTAATTTTCCTGCTTCTGAAAAGAGTAACCTCCTAGAAGAAAGCTCCAATTGAGTACTTACGGCATTTTATGAGTTACTTTTAAAGACAGAGTTAACATGAGGAAAAAAAATAGTTAATTCACTAGATATTGTCAAATGATTTCCTCTTTAACCTAGCTAGATTATGTTTTGGTTGAACTGTACAAAGATACAGCTAGGTGTAGAAATCTGATTTGTCAGAAGATCCTTAAAAGAGCTTGCCAACTAGGACACAGTTTAATCCTTTCCTCCTGACACAAAGCAGACAATATTGGCTAGTTGTTCCATGCCATTCGAGACCAAAATAGAAATATTAGCTGAGTCAAAGACAGCATTTGTCAAAACATTCTTTAATGTCATCATGCAAAACCCGTGATTTGTAATCTTTCTGCCACAACTGGGCAGATTGTCAAAGAAAATGCAAAAAGCATTACTGCTCAACAAATATCTTTAGGTTACCCAATACAGACTTTGAAAATAAGTATTTGTCATCATTACCCACAATACCTACATCAATGATTCTGCAAATTAAAGCCGAATTAAAAAAAAATAGAAAAACTATGCAGTGACAGAAAAAGAGCAGATTCTCCACAGGCTGCTTTTCAGCTCTGTTTTCTGTTGATGCAGAAATGATTCAATAGGGTTACAGATTCTTACCACAATGCTAGTGAGTGTTTTCATTATCTGTACTGCTTATTAGTTGACTGTGCTATCTTATTTGGGTTTACAGATGTTAAAAGCAGATCCTAAGGTCTGCTGATACAGCTCCTCCAAAGGCTGAACCCAGAAATCAGACAATGGTTGCCATTAAGTACAAAAGAGTTTAATTCCTCGTACAAAAATACACATTTGTATTTATTAAAAGCTTTATATATTTGGAATCCCAAGCCCTCAAGATTAAGGAAAGAAAATAGAAAGTCATGAATGGTCATGAACTTCTATATTACAGGATTTTCTCCGTGATATCCCAAACACAAAAATGTCTTAGCATGTTCCCGTTATTTTTCTGGAAGTTTCCTTGTGTTATGCTTTAACATCAATCTAATCATACATTCCTGGAACTTGGCCACATATGTGTAAAGCATATACAGATCAGAAACCGACATGTCATACAATATAAGCAAGCAAAGGGAATGAAAATCTCACTGCTGAAACTGAAGAACCAAGGCAACAGCAGGACTTAAAAACACTGCAGCCCTTTAGAAGTGAGGAATCCCCCCAAACATCAACATCCAGAATTAAAAATCCATCATTGTCACCATGATTTGAATACTCTGCGTTTGAAAGTTTGTTGGGCATCTCCACATATTACCATTACCCTGATAATGCATAACGTTTTGACTTACTTCTTAAAGAGGGAGCTCGATTTGAAACACTCTCTTTCCTCTTTTATTTTCTTAAAGAACTGGTATCATATAGTGTAGTTGGGAATAGTGGGCAGGATACATAGCAAATTTCTTCCTCTACCTGTGTTGTACTAACCTTCCATTTATCTATTTTTGAGTAGAGAGAAAACCAATCAGAATGCATAAATACCATTGAAGCCCTTTGTTAATTAACTTTCTACATTCTTTAAATGTGTCTGCCTCTGATGAACAATAGTTATGAAAATAAAATAATATTTCTTAGAAAAATTAAAAGTGGTGCTGGAAAACAATGCATACAAATTAATCATAGGTGGCCCAAAATGCCTAAATAGAAAGACCCGACTTCATTGCCATCACAGAGAAAATGAGAACAATGGAAGGACCTTGTTTTCAAGAGATGGAGTGGTAGTAAATTATATGTATATACACACGTACATATATGTGTATATATATATATATACTGATATTCCTCAAATAAAGGAACTCCATCTTGCTGACAAAGAAGAAAGGCAACAAGCCCAGAATCCAGCAGAAGCATCCAGAGCCAGTCAGAGACCTCACAGGGTAGAGTCAATCTCTCTGCATCCTACAGCTACACCATTATAGGGCACAAACCCAAGTCCGGCTTTCTCTGTATAAACTAGAGAAGTTGCCCAGTGCTTTAAGGAGCCTGGTGCTAACAGCAGCTCACAGCCCAAACGACCAAATGTAAAAGTCTCCTCCTTCTTTTAGCTCAGGTTGCTAGGTGGCCAAAGCACAAGACTTTGTACCCCTCTCGCATTCCCAGTATAAACCGGAGGAGGAGAAATATCCTCATGTGTCTTGTAGGTCTGTTGCTTCAAAAATGGTGACTTTTGGTGTGACAGTCCACATGACGACTCAAATGTAATGGTGTTTGTGCGTTATCCTCCTTGGATCTGGGTCTTCCTGAGGCATGCTGGAATTCATGAGGGCCCAGTGCACTCACTGCCGGGAAACCAGGAGAGGGCTTTGTAAAAGGAGGCTTGGCTTTGACCTGATGGCTGACAGGCAGCACAGGAACAGATGCACATATCCTGCATTGCTCTGCTTGGAAGGCCCCACCTTGCAGGGGGAAAATGGGGGAAACAATTAGAGGCCATTGGAGTCAGGTCAGACTTGCTTGCTGCTCTAGTCAGGAAGGACTGTATCTAAAACTGACCTTTAAATTGATTAGTAGCTATGGCGGTTGGAGGACCAATCCGGTTACTGTTACTAATGTTTTAGGCTTCCTGTTTATCACCCTGTGTATAAGCTTCACTAGTAGACTCAATAAACGGATCGGCTGGTTGACTGCTGGTTGTTTCCTTTCTCCTCTGGTTTACGGGGGACGTCCGTTGCCTCCTACTGGGATTTCCTAGGAGGACTGTGGAAAGCAGCTTCAGGTTTTCACTGGAGCCCTGTGATGGCTGCAGAAGGGCCCATCCACATTTAGCTGTCCCAGGCCTTGTCTCCATCCTGGTCTTGCACCTGTTTATCAGGGCCCGGAAAAATCTGAGCCATCTCCTGCTCTTTTCTAAGGTAAATTACATCTGGATAAAAAGCAGAGTAGCAAAACTTGAAACAGCACTCCAATATAATACGATTCTTTTACTTTTTAAATTTCATCTTAATTGCAATATTTTGACACCTAAATAAACTTAAGTATGTTAGTTTTTTTTAATGTTTTTTTTTAAATCATTGTGGATGAGGAATGTATTACTAATAAATTGTTTCTTTACACTGCAAAATTTAAAAAAAAACAGTTTTTAAAGATTGAGTAAAATTCAAATATAATATTCAATTAATATTTCAACAGCATTCATTCATCCATTGCCACTCAGATGTTTGCTACCAGTGGAATATTTAGAATAAAAGTTGCAATAGGTGGAACTAAATAGAGCCTCAAAACCTAGATTTTAATTCTTGTGGATTAATATCCAGACATACTATGTCTAGACCATGTGGCATTTGTAATTCTAATTTCATCAGTATAGTGTTCATACCCTGTTTGCTAACCTATTCAAGTATAAATAAAAACTGACAGGAAGGGTTTTAGACTTAATCAGTGGGCTTTAAAGGTATGGCCAGATAAATGTGAGATTCAGAACCGTGCGTAGAGCTGAGGATCTATATCTTCACCCGGAGTCGTGAATGAGACAGTCCAAGGAAAATTTCAATTTCCTGAGTGATAAGCTACACCACTGACATATAGAATTTTATTGAACTGGAGGAAAAACTAGCCTGAATAGGAGGTTAGCAAAGTAGGTGGCTGGAGTATCAAAAGAAAAATTCATGGTCATGCCTGTTATGACCTAGGTTCTGTTCCTGCAGCAATGAACTTGGGAGTCAGGTGCAGTGAAGGACTCCATCCCCTTAGGGCAAGAAGGATGTGTGTTTCTGACCTGAGTTTCTTTCAACTCTAAGGGTCTTTCTATTTCTAGTGCTCTTATTTTTGGCAGAGTAAGCATGAAATCCACAGAATTGACTTCTGCAGTATTTGTTTCTCCAGTGTCTTGCTGGTCCACCTTGATTGTAGCTTCTATTTGGGTATAGAACTGATTCTGTGGAATCTTTTTCAGAGCTGATTGCTGCATCTAGCAACTGTCACCACATAAAGTTGATAGAGCTGCCATTTGTTCTTGCATCCCTCATCTTCCCAACCACTTCTCTTACTATTAGGTCTGTTAAAATAGACCATGGGGGCAGTCACTGCATATCAGCCAATAGGCTACTCAGATCAGACCAATTGCTAATTTTTCAAGCTTCCTTATAATGTCAAGACCACACTGAGCTGGAGCTCCATAGTCGTACTCATGCCCTTATTTTATTAATCTTCTATAAGGTGAAGTAGTGCTCATAAGGACTAGTTTCTTCCAGGCATCATCAAATGTGGTGACCACGTTACACAACCCATTTATAGGCTTTTAAGGTTTATCAGTAGAACTTCCCAATTTCCTATGATTCAGTTTGAATAATGTACTTGCAGACATTCACTCCACCCACAAGATTAGACTTTTTGCAGTAAATTGTGTTATAACTTAGGCAATCATTTTTGTCATACTTGTCCTCTGATGATGGTACGCTTATAACAGTTTTGTGCTTTCTAATATTTTCACATTGCTAGTGATTTTTTTAAATTTCAGTTTATCAGCAGTACTTTTTAAAAATAAGACAAATCTAAGCACAATGATTTCTCCCAGCTTTTACAAAACTGGAAAAGGTACTATTTCTTTTTCTTGAAGGGATAGAGTATATAGATCATTTCAACTTTTCAGTTTTTTTCTTGTGTTTTTTTTTGTTTGTTTTTGATACTTGTTTATTAATTTGAAAGACAGAATGACAGAGACAAGGAAGAGAAAAACAGGGAGAGACAAGAGAGAAAGTGGTCTTCATCTGCTGGTTCACTACCCAAATGGCAATCACAGCCAAGTTTGGGCCAAGCCAAAGCCAGGAGCCAAGAACTTATTCTGGGTTTTCCATGTGGGTTTGGGCCCAGGATTTAAGTGAAATGATCTCCCACCCATGAGACTATATGGTACAGCCAAGAAAACTGCACCCCGCTTAGGCAAGGACACTCTGGAGAGACTGTTCAAACATGAATGGTGGACAAGAAAGAGTTCGTCTGGTTCATCCGATTGCCCACCCCCCCAACACACACACACACACACACACACACACACACACACAGAGTTTGTGGTTTTTGCCTTTTAAACTCTGCTGCACTGTAGTTTAGAGTGGAGTCGGGACATCTTTGGGGCATCAGTCACTTTCCACTACCAGCAATTAAGGACATCCACATGTTTCCAATGCATCAGTGCTGCTCTGCGTTAAGTTGCTTGGGTACAACGATACTAAAGCTGTTCATCCTAAACCCAAATTTTCCTGGAATATGAAAATATATTTTTGTTGCTTCCCCCTAAATTACATTTTTCTGTATGTATATTTGGGTTTTTATAATTTTTATTTTTTCAGAAGAGCACACCACAAAATCATTAGAAGCTATCGTTACAAATATTGTTATTTAATTCTTACGGCATAAGCCCTTTACTAAAACACCACTTTAATTTATTCAACATCTGCATAAATTGCCCTCTATGTTTACCCTCATTATTGAGTAATACAAAGAAGTTTCAACACGATTAAGTAATTCATTAAGATCTGACAGGTAGCAAATGGAATATTCTGATTTCAAACATTGGTCATTTTGACTCTAAAACTTGAATTCTTACACTGTGTTGAACACAGGCCAGTGATTTTGGCTCCGTGACTCCGAGAAAGCAGCTGCTAAGTGCAGATCAAAGCAGATTCTCACTGTGATTCAAAAAGACAACTGCTGCTCCTGCTGTTATTTCTTTGCTTGCATGTGGGGCCACAGACATCAGCACAGATCTGACAAACTTTGCTTTTGATTGTAACCATCATCTCCATGGGTGAATGGTAGGGATGGAGGTGAGGCAGTACATAACAGACATGCTAGGGGCCCAGGTGTGTTTCCAGATTGGTGAGGAGGTATCACAGGTACAAAGGAACCATGACTAAAAGAGATAGATAGCAGATTTCTCCCTTACATCGCAGACAGCAGGACTCCTCCTGTCTTATCTTCAGGTCCTGGCAACACAGACTGGTTTCCCTGGATACAAGAGCTTCCCTGCTCAGAAGACTGAATCATCAAGTATGTTCAAATCTGTGCAAGCAGTCTTAGAAAGGATAAACGCTCCCTGAAAGATCTCAGAGGCCTATTTTCAGGAAAACAAATGCAAAACGTCAGTTTATTCATCATTATATATGACCAGGTCTAAGACATTCGTACTAGTGTTAAACTGTAAATAACAATTTGGTTATTAAAAATATGTGGAACAGATATAATTTAATATTTTATTAAATTATGTTATGCATATATTACACACACAAATATAAAATATTCATATATATATGATTTCATTCTGAAATACCAACATTGTATATCTATATTTCTTTGAAATGAGTAAATGTTTATTGACCTCAAGGAATGGTTCAGTTACAAGCTTTGAAGTGTCAAAACGAGAATCTTGTCTTTTCAGTCTTTCTGTAACCCATACTTCCTATGAAAATTTCTTGTAAATAGTATCTTCAGTGTTCCTTGAGGAAAAATTGTTTTCTCTAATCTCAATCGCCAAATAAACTAAGCAAGGTAAAGAGAGCTGGAAAGTCCTGCATGATGAGTCAGTTAGCTAATCCTTTGCCTCTAAGAGCTGGGATCCCATTTGGATGCTATTTCATGTCCCAACTGCTCTACTTCCGTTCCAGACCCTTGCTTGAGAAGGATGACCCAGAGGCCCTTGAACCTTTACCCACATGGGAGATATAGAAGAAATTCCTGGCTCCTGACTCCTGGCTCCTGGCTTTGGATCAGTTCAGCTTCAGCCATTGCAACCCTTGGGGAGTGAACCAATGTATGAAAATTTTGCCTTTTGTTTCTACTTCTCTCTGTAAATCTAACTTGCAAATAAAAGTAAAATAGATAAATCTTTCAGAAAGAGAGAGGGCTGGGTATGAGTTTTACAATTCTAACTTAAGAATCTATCATGAATTCCATATTTTTATTCCATGTAATATTGATTGGTATTTATATAAAAATATTTTCATTTGTAAATATCAGGTTAGTTGACTGAGTATATGTTGCAGATGGGAAACTTGCAGTCAGGTCTGGTGCAAAGTAAAACATGTACAGAGCCATAGAAAATCCTGTGCTCATGGATCTGGCTAATGGAATGCAGTTGTTGACATCCCAACGGAATATAAAATGTCATGGGAAATATAATCCCTGAGCACAATACTTTTGTGTGACCTGTAAATGATATAACTATCTCAGGGTTGAAAAAAGTTCCCCAGCCCCAATTAGCATGATCTCACTAACTCACAGTCATTTGTCAGGAAGACTTAGTAAGAGTGGAAGTAGCTGGAAAGACAACTGGGCTCCTCAGTGACTTAGCGGCTGAAGTCCCTACCTTGAACACACCAGGATCCCACATACATGCCTGTTCTAGTCCCAGTAGTCCTACTACACATTCAGCTCCCTACTTGTGGCCTGGGAAAGCAGTCGAGGACAGCCCAAACCCTGGGATCCTGTACCTACATGGAGACCCAGAAGAGGCTCCTGGCTCCTGGCTTCCGATAGGTTCAGCTCCAGCCATTGCAGTCACTTGGGGAGTGAATCATCAGATCTTCCTCTCTGTCTCTCCTCCTCTCTGTATATCTGATTTTCCAGTAAAAATAAATAAATCTTTCATAATAAAAAAGTCTCTAAAAGCCGATATCTACATTAGGTTTCTGGTAAAGCCAATTAGATTACTGTGATTCTAGGCAGCTAAATTGTGCTCAAGGGTTTGGCACCTCAATGCAAAAAATGAAAAACAGTTAAGAACAATTGTTTATTGAAAGTCTAAAGGTATAATTGGGTGGACACAAAAAAGCATGAACTCCCAATTCAGGCTCATAGAACATGTGATGCTTGCAATACTTAAATTTCAGGTAAGCTGGTGCTATATTTCAAATGAAGTGCAGCAGTAATGGTGTTTCAGAATCCAAACAACCTCTTAAAATGCTTGGAAGAGAATGTGGCAGTCCTCCACAAAATTTAAAATATTCTTACTAGGTGATCTAGAAATTTTAATCCTGGGTATTCATCCAGAGGAACTTTGAGACCATGTGTTTACACTAAAACCTGCACATGGATGCTTTAAAAATGTTTATTTATTTATGTTAAATGATGAGGTGAGAGAGTGAGAGTGAGAGCGAGAGCGAGAGCGAGAGAGAGAGAGAGAGACCTTCCATTTGCTGGTTTGTTCCTCAGATGGCTGCAATGGCCAGCACTAGGTCGGCCACGTAGGTAGCACATACTCAACTCTTGGTGCATCTTTTGCTCTTTCCAAGGCCATTATCATGGTGCTGAATCAGAAGTGGAGAACTTTGGACACCAACTGGCAGTCATATCGGATACCACAGATGGCAGTATTACTGTACTACAATGCCAATTCCTCTACATCAATGTCTGCTGCAACCTTATTCATAATCCCGAAATTGGAATCGAAATGTCCATCAACAGATGATTGAATAAACCATTTTACATAAATAAGTTAGAATGTGCTAAAAAGAAATGAGACATTAAAGCATGAGAAAATTGGAAGGAAACTTAAGTCTATCAAAATATTGCTTGGCGTATTTTAATTGATAAATCACAAAATGAAATCAACACATGTGCACAGACTAATACTTATCACTCATTTGTGGTAAAAGGCATGCTTTCTTAACATCCACCAATTAGGCAATTTGAAGAAAACAAGTCGTAGATTGAAATTTAAATCAGAAAACTCAAAATTGTCCAACATATATCCCTCACCAAACTTAAAATACTGTGATGGAAGAAAATCAGCAATATTTCTATATGAATGCAAACAGTAGTTAAAACAAAAACGCATTCAAAGGAGTAGTAACTGAGATACTAATTAAATTATAAACTAATTTAAATTATAACTTTCCAGAAATTACTGGGACTTTTCAACATATTTTTGTGTAGTCAACTATTAGAAACTGTGCAGTGTTGGTAAGTACTTACATCTTGACAAAATGTCCTTGAGTTATACTCACAATGAATTCGTTTCTGATTCTCAGACTCCATTGACCACTAACGATATGGTTGGACTAGTAAAACATAGCAGTTCATCATTAAAGTGTTAAAGTTTATCATAATTTGTATCATTATCTGCAATATATATAGAGAGGTTCACTTTCTTTTTTTAATGTGAAACACTGAAGTACACTTACTGTAAAACTGTTACCTGTTGTGTGTTTTCTTCCTTCCTTCCTTTCTTTCTTTCTTTCTTTCTTTCTCTCTTTCTTTCTTTCTTTCTTTCTTTCTTTCTTTCTTTCTTCCTTCCTTCCTTCCTTCCTACCTTTCTTCCTTCCTCCCTTCGTTCCTTCCTTTCTCCTTTCTTTCTTTCTTTCTTTCTTTCTTTCTTTCTTTCTTTCTTTCTTTCTTTCTTTCTTTCTTTCTTTCTTTCCTTTAATCTGTCAACCAAGTCAGAAATTTATAGCATTAGAAAATAAACTATTTAAATTATACTAACCTGCCTATAAGTCTGTCAAATTGCAATAGATAAAAGATAAAATCGCATTGTGGTGGCACTTTTATTTTGTGCATAAATTGAACCTCCTTTTGCGCCTGTTTTTGTAAGTTCCAAAGGTTAGGACTTGTCTCTTCTAAACCCTTGAAAAGCCTCAGAGAGTTCCAGAAATGTAAACAGGAACATCAGGAGGAAATTTATGCGAGCATCCTCCCTTCATCCAGCTCAGCAGCACAGCATGGGTGTGCTTTCACAGCTCCCAGTGTGCTTTCACAAAGAAGCATCACTTTCGAAATCCTGTCCTGGATGCACCACGTTTTTTAAGCTTATATCTCCACCCTTATACACAGCTTTCAGTTTCCTATTCCCAAACTACTGTATTATTTTAATGTTACCTTTTATTCTGCTTATTTTATTTTCAAGAGAGAGAAAGCGGTAGAGAGGGCTTCCATCACATGGGTACGGTTGAAAACTGAAAGATGAAAATATAATCCAGGTGTCCCATGTGGGTGGCAGGAACTCAATGACCCAAAACACCATTTTCATCTCCTAAGATTGACATCATCCGTTAGCATGTTAGGAAGCAAAACAAAGTATCAAGCTCAGATATCCTGATTTTTGGATTTGGCCACTTAACAGATAAGCTAGCTCTGCCTCCTGATTTAAGGAGAAAGCAAGAGAGAATATTTTAGTGTGTACAATAATTGTGCATCTTGGAACAACAAAACCAAATTTGCTTCTTTTCAGGCACATTCATTTATTTTCTGTCTTTTTTTTCTTTAGATATGCACAAAAGACATTTTGCATAAGAGTTAGTGATATGGTATAACTTGTTTAGACTCTGGCATCCCATTTTGGAATGCCAGTTTGTGTCCTGGTTGCTCCTGAAAAAGCAATAGCTGATAAATACTTGAGTTCCTACCTCCTGTGAGGGAAATTTGGGTAGAGTTTCTGGCTCCTGGCTTTGGCCTGGCTCAGCCCAGATAATGCATCCATTGGGGAGTGAACCATCTGTTGAAAGATTCTCATTCTCTATCTTTCACTTTGTATCTCAAATAAAGGAAAATTAAATGCAACCAAAGAAGATTTGAAATAGGTAAAACAGTTTTAAGAGAAACAACAATAAAAACAAATTATATTGCCTGATATCAAAATGCATTTTAAAGCTAGTAACTGAAAGAGTAGATCCCAATTTAAAGTACATAAATAGAATTGAGATTATGAAAGTAGACTGCTGAATCTAGTATAAATTCATCTTTGACAAAGGTGCCAGCAATATGATTAAGAAAACACATAAAACTTGAAATAAATGATTTGGAAAATCAAACATTTCACCTGTCAGTGAAGATGCCAGAATCCCCCATCAGCTTGCCTGGGTATTATTTCTGACTCTGAATCCCAGCTCCAGCTTATCGCTAATAAAAATCCAAAGGGTCTGCATTTATTGCTAAAGAAATTGTGTCCCTGCCATTCACCCGGAAAACCCAGTCTGCTTTTCCACCTTCTGTCTCTGATTTTGGTCTAGCCTTGCCAGTTGCCAGTAGAGGAAAATGAACCAGTAGATGGCACCTCTGTGCCTCTCTGGTTATCAAGTACGTATTTATAAAGAACAAAAAGTTTTTCTCAAACATCCACTTATTTTATTTGTAAGCCAGAATCATAGAGGGCGGAGGTAGGAGAGAGACAGAGACAGAAAGAGACAGAGAGAAGGAAGAAAGAAGGAAGGAAGGAAGGAAGGAAGGAAGGAAGGAAGGAAGGAAGGAAGGAAGGAAGGAAGGAAAGATCTTTCATCCACTGATTTACTCTTCAAATGGTTACAATGACCAAAGCTGGGCCATTGGAAGTCGAGGGCCTGCACCTTCCTCCAGATTTCCCACATGGATGCATGGCCCAAGGCATTGAAACATCCTCTGCTAGGGGGCACCCCTGCCAGACAGAATCTGACTGGGGACTCAGGCCAAAGCCGCCACTGCAAGCAGTGGCTGAGTCCTCGGCTTCTCCTGTCCCTGGAGCAACCATCCCCTCAGGGTGAGTAGTCATGATGGAATACCGGGAGCTGGATTAAGGTCCTAGCTCTGCCCCGCCACCAAGGCAGGACAAGTCAGGGTGGCTTCCAGCCTTGGGGCAGGGGGCGGTCTTAACCTCTCACAGGGTTGCACCTGTAGGAGGCGCCCCTGCAGGTCGGAATCCGACTGGGGACTCAGGCCAAAGCTCCCACCCCAAGGCGGTGGCTGAGACCTCGGCTTTGGGCGGGCAGTGCGCCAAATGGTGCCAGGCTCTGCCTGCTAGTGGCCAGCAGCGAGCTCTGGGGTTTTTATGACATGAAAGAGCTGCTTAGGGACACCCAGGAATAAGGCCAGCTTTAGTGAAGGTAAGACACAAATTTCTGGTGATTCCCAGGAACAGAGACATGAAACTTTAGGGCAAGTGTGGGACTGAGACCTGAAGGTTTGGACTGAGCAAACCTTAGCCCACAAGCAAGATTGAAAACCAGGGTGGAGCTCAGGACATGCCCTGCTAGGTTTTTGGACCAACTGGTCTGCATGAGCCACAGATGCTGAGCCACAGTTTCTAAGGCAGGGGTCGCGACAGGTGGATAGGGCTGCGTTCTGGTCAGGATAGAGTTATTGTCTCCCTTGGCACAGTGTGGACTGGGAAAAGATGCACCAGGCTGGGCCAGACTGCACCACCTTCTGGTTGATTATTCCTACTGGTGCAATCTACAATTAGAGTGAGTGAAGGTTGTTGGGGCTTAGTCACAACAGCAGCTGGTAGAAGCTGGCACTGGGGGCTAGTTCTGTCAAATTAAATCACGGAACCACCTGGAGAGGGCACAATCTGGGAGTGGGAGTGACCTGGGAGGGAAAGAGTGGGCTTCTCCCCCTTGCGTTGCCCCCCCTCCCATGGGAGGGCACAAAAGCTAGGACAGGGGCTGGGGTTGCTGGATAGAACACCCAACAACATCCGTGAAGGCTAGATAGTTGAGCTGGTTAGATGGAATCAGGTTACAATGCCTGTTGACATGTATGAGAGCAGAAGGGAATGTGGGACAGACTGGACTAGCCAGCCACACATACTGACAAACCAGGGTAAGAGGTGGGCCTGGTGGGGGTTATTGTGGGTCGCTCTGACTAGGCTGCAGCTCCTACTGGTTTATGTGAGGGCTGAGTGTGTGCTGGGCACAACCAGGCTGGACTGAAACACCCATTGGTTCCTGTGGAAGACATGGATGGAAACAGAACCAAATCAGCAACTGCAACCACTAGCTGATCCGGGCGATGGACTGTGCTGAGCCCTGTGCTTGCTAGAACACACAAGAACCTGGACTGAGAATACCTCAAAATTCCTTTGGGGATATCTCCAATCGAAATGCCAGACTCAGAAACCTAACCAAGATAAGACAGAACAAGTCGATCAACCACCTCAGCTATTTGTGGGCAGCAAAATACTGGACAAATGGAGACTCTATGAGGAACTGTGTCATTCAGTGGATTCTTCAATGACCTCATTGTGCTTGGAATGGCGAGATTGGTAGCGATTCATAAAGGGTGAGCTATCAAAATCACTTGAGCAAGTATCTCAGAGCATGCCCCACATCCGGGACTTAGGGTGGGTGGGAAACTGGGTGGGGCTCCTCCCTCAATATCTCCCTTTGCCTCAGATACATGAAGGAAACAATATGGAAATAATAGTGTTGCCCATTTTCCTATAGCCCTTGAACCTTTCTACCCTAATTAACTATGTAAAGATAGTCAAAATATAATTAAAAAAAAAAAAAGGTACATCCTCTGCTGCCTTAGCACTATCAGCAGGGAGCTGGGCAGCAGGGAGCTGGGCAGAAGTGGAGCAGCTGGTCCTGAAATGCAGCCCGGATGGATTGCAAAAGCTGCAATCAGATCAGTTGGCTATGCCACCTTGGCAACCCCATAAATATAAAAAAAAAAAAGTTTCAACAATTGTTCTGAGAATACTGCATTAACACAAGCATAAAAGCAACTTAAGCAGCCCCATATCACCAATAACTCGCCCACATTTCCTGGTCTCACACCATGAGTAAAGCTGAACTCAGAATCAAACTCCTAAATGCAAGAACTTAAACTCTGAAACTTGCAGAACACAAGAGAAATGCTTCAAAGCACTCTAATAGATGCAGTTTTTGTGCCATACCCCCAAAATAAAGGAAAAAAATACAAAATATGTGATTTCACTCTATAAAAAGCCTTTACATTAAAAAGAAAATACTCAGCAGAGTAAGAGAAAAGTAGGATATAAATGACAGAAGTCATACATATGACAGTAGCTTGTTAAACAGAGTGTGTCTGTTGTATGACTGAGTATTTCAAACAGCTCAACAGCAAATAAAACCAGCAATGCCATCAACATTCGATAGTGAAAGTGGACACTGCGGCACAGTGTTTTGCCCACCAGTTAAGGTGCCTGCATTCTATTCCAGAGTGTATGTGTACTAATCCTTTGTTGCTTTCACCCTCGCTTCCTGAGATGCAGCTAGAAGGTTGCAGATAATGCCTGACTTTTTACTTATTTCCACCCAAATGGGAGAATTATTTTGAAAATCCTAGCTCCTGGCTTCAGCACAGCCTTATCCAGAGTTTTATGTAGACTGGAGGAGAGACGTCTGCGTGCATCTCCTTAATTTTACCTTTTAAATATACAAATATTTTAAGCATTATTTTTAAAGCTTGTAAAATGGGTAGATCAGGGTAGACTTTTTTTTAAAGATTTATTTTTATTATTTTTTCATTGGAAAGGCAGATATACAGAGAGGAGAGACAGAGAGGAAGATCTTCCGTCTGATGATTCACTCCCCAAATGACTGCAATGGCTGGTGCTGCGGTATTCCAAAACCAAGAGCCAGAAACTTCCTTCACATCTCTGATGCCAGTGCAGGATCCCAAGGATTTGGGGCATCCTTGACTGCTTTCCCAGGCCACAAGCAGGGAGCTGGATGGGAAGCAGGACTGCCTGGATTAGAACATATGCCCATATGGGATCACTGTGCATTCAAGACGAGGACTTTGGCTAGTAGGCTATTGCGCCGGCCCCGAGGTAGACGTTTAAATATTATTCTTCCCAACATATATAAGCAATTTTGTAGTTTTGACATGCATTGTTTTGATAATTAGAGCTAGTGATCATTTGTTTTGTTGTTGTTGTTTATTGACCATTTGTGCTTTTTCTTTTGAGAAAACTTACTCAGATTTTTACATTTTAATGAGGTTATTTGCTTTCTTTTCTTTTTTGCTATAACATAGTTGCAATTCCACGTATATTTTCAATATTACATGTAGATATGTCATGCAAGTGTGTGATTTGCAACTAAAATGTACAGTTTAGTACAATTCTGCTTTTGATTTCATTGTCTAGCAGAATTCTTTTTATTCCTCATGAGACAAAAGTAAGGAATATAGGCAAACAAACATATAAATTAAAACATTGATTTTCTGCATGGAAATCTCACATTCAATAGCCTAACCATTATTGAATGCATGGTATTTCTTTGTTCACATTAAGCACTTACTATATCTCCAGTTGCAGCCACAAAATAAAATATGTGCTACTCTATAATTATAAATGATTAATAAATAAAGAGTATTATTTCTTTACCCTTGAGCATGAAACCAGCTTTTATTAATTGAGATATGAAATGCAAGTCAATAAATAATGGGTAAAGCTGGAGAAAATAAGTTTTACCAAATATAAATTCAATTATATTGACATTGTATATATATGATTTTACTTGAATAGCATTAATATTACAGGAGTAAGTAATGACCTTTATAGCCTTTTGCAGGCTTAATAGTAAACAGAGTAAATATATGTATTTTATATCAAATCAATTTCTGAGTAACGCCCGAGGTGTGGACCATTATGTTTGCCTTAGAAATGGGAAAAGTGACGTTGAAGGATTGCAGAGTTTGAGTATAATGAAGTAACCAGAAGACCTAACACCACTTATTAGAATTTATTCCAAAAAGCATTCAATGAATCAGAGATTTTAAAATGCAGCAGTGACCTTCAGATGATCTTTCACCTGCAACAACCCCTTTCCCCTTGAAACACTGAAATCAGGAAGTATGGAATTTAATTTAACCCTCAATGTCAAAATGTACCATCAGCTTACACACACGCATACACATGCACATATATGCACACATACTATATGCAATTGAATCATTAGTTTATGCACTGGTCTTAGACATAAATCTTAGACATTTACTAAATACATATGTCAGATTATTTTCCCGAATCTTTTTTCATAAAGGACTCATGTTAATGCTTCTTGGATTCATAATATCCAGTTGTCTTTTGTATATTATGCTCTTATGTGAAAGATGATTAGACATACTTATCTGCTACATAATATACAATGAAATAGCTAAATTCCAGGATTTTTAATTTTAGCATTATTTTAATATTCAGAAACACAGATAAAGTCATTGGGTATAATTTTGTTACAATAACGGTAAGACTATATATATGTATATATATAGTCTTATACACACACACTATATGTCTTATTTTATCATGCATCATGATATACAACATGCAATTTATATGCATTTATGTGTATTTACAAGCACACATAAACCTTTAAGTAGAAATAATCTTTGAAAAATGAAAACACACATATTTTATGGTATCTATTTCTTAGTGTAATATTTATTTAGTAAATAAAAATAGATTAAGAAAAATTCAACAAGTCGATTAAGGTTAATTATCTTACATGAATATCAAAGTATGTAAGTTTTGTTCTGAATATCAATTATACAAAATATTAATCAAAGCCTAATGATCACTTCACTCTTTCCAGTTCTGAGGAAGCAGCTTATGTCTGAACATTTGCAACCCTTAAAAAATGCACACATAGTGTTAAACATGTAGTTTGGCTCTAAACTTATTTCAGTGACAAAAGTTACTGTTAAAAGACATTCTTGTTAAGAAGAAAAATCATAGTAGCTTATTTATCACACATAAAACTAATTTGAATGGCCCTGGTGCCATATCCTAGTGGCTAAATCCTTACCTTGCATCCCCTCAGGGATCCCATATGTGTGCCAGTTCATGTCACAGCTGCTACAATGCCCATCCTGCTCCCTGCTTCTGGCCTGGGAAGGCAATGTAGGATGTTCCAAAGCCTTGGGAACTTGTCCCTGTGCAATAGATTAAGAGGGAGTCTCCTGGCTTCAGATTGGATCAGCTCAGACCATAGTGGCTAATTGGGGAGTGAATCAGTGGGTGGATGATCTTTGTTTTTCCCTGTAAATCTGACTTAAAAAGAGAGAGAGAGAGAGAGAGAGAAACCCAAAAACCTTAAAAAACTAATTTGAATGTATACTGAAAAGGAAAATTAATTTTCAATTTTTATAGACAAACCTACATAAATATCTTTGATGAACCATAACGTTCTCTGAAAATATTCAGAGTAAGCTCCATTAATTTCCATACAAAGCTCTTGGCAGATGCTTCTATGAAGCTTTTGTTCACTTATGATAAATTTTATTTGCTTCATTATCTGAAATATTTATACGTTTCATAAATATCATGTATACATTAGAACTTAAAAGTGTTGCTTTAAACACAGTATATACTGAATAGAGTTTCAAGCAATGTAACTATAATTTGTAACTATCTTTCATATATGTAATATATTGCAACAATATAGTATGACTTTGAAAAACTAAAGGAAGAATCAATGATAGTGGCATATCAGGAAAATCTACAAGCAAAATTGCTGTAATCTTATTCCTTCCCAATTCTGTCCTTTGTAAATAAGAAAAGTATGTGAACTTTGTTTTTTTTTAGATTTATTCATTGTTATTGGAAAGGCTGATTTTCTGAAAGATGAGAGTCAGAAAGATTTGTCCACCGCTTCAGTCCACAAGTGGCCACAATGGCCTGAGCTGAGCCATTCCAAAGCCAGGAGCCATGAGTTTCTTTCAGTTCTTCCATATGGGTGCAACGTCCCAAGGCTTTGGGCTGACTCTTTTGCTTTCCCAGGCCACAAGCAAAGAGATGGATGGGAAGTAGAGCAATTGGAATACAACATGATACCAAAATTGAATCCCAGCTGATGAAAGGTGAGGATTTAGCAACTAGGCTGTTGTACCAGGCCTGGATTTTTAATTTAATATGTGGATTCTTGAGAAATAATGGTTCCTATTTTGATATTGTTGATCATTCTGATGATTATGGTTATTAATATGGCAAATTTTAGAAGATAATTTGTATAAAATGAGTTACACTGAAATAAAGATATAGAATAATGCAGGAATTGTGTAGTGATGAAGAACTTAGGATCTCATGTCGGGGTATCAAGTGGATTCCCAGGTCTCATTCTTGATGTCAGATTTCTGCTGATGCACATCCTGGATGACAATATGTGACACCTCCAGAAATGGAATTCATGTCAACAAGACAATATGTTCATACATGGGCTCCTGGTCCTGACTTCTCTTTGGCTCAAAATTTATCATTACTAATACTTAGGGAGTGAAATATATATATATATATATATATATATATATATAAAATATATAATATATAGAGAATATATATATTCTTTTTTTAATTTCAAGACATTGGGCAATTCATCAGATTGCCGTTTCTAAAACTTTCTAATACTAACTTTTTAGGAGTCAGTATTGTGGCATATTGATTAGGGTCACTGCCCTCGATCCCAGAACCCTATATGGGCACAAGTTTGTATCCTGGCTGCTCTTGGAGCTGGTCAGGGCATTCAGCATGCTTTATTTGTATTTGTCACAGATAACCAGCTTGTTTATTGCCTACAGGGAGTTCACAATGTAAGAATAACTCTCTCATCTCAATGTAAATGTCATCCAGTGCACCTTGTATGGGCTCCATCTACAGACGTTTCACAGCTTGTTTCCTGACCCCTCTGTGAGAAACATTATTAGCATGTAGAGTGTTCTGAGTCGGAACAGAGGAATAGATGGAAACCCATTCAGATACAAGATGTTCTGAGTTCTGTAGCCTATAACAGATTCACTATAGCGTTATGATGACATGGGTAAATTTTCATTCTGAAAATCCCCCCATCCAAGAAGCTGCTCATTATGTCCAGGGCCAAAAAGTATAAAATAGACAAACATATAGATGTTAAGAGAACAAGATGAAAGAAAGAAATTATTAAATGTGTTAGATGCTCAAGCTGGACAATGGAATAAAAACTTTCAACTCAACGTAGTGTGTTTTTTTTTTTTAATGGGAATCAGTGGGTGGATTTTAACAGAATACTAATATTATCTGAATCATATACATTATATATGATTATATATATAATATACTATGCATACTATATCATATATACTGTATATATTATATGTAATTATATATATATACTATTTAATTATTTTTATTGAAAAGGTAGATATGCAGAGAGGAGGAAAGACAGAGAGGAAAATCTTCTCTCTGACGGTTCACTCCCCAAGCAGCTGCAACGACTGGACCTGAGCAGATCTGAAGCCAGGAGCCTCTTCTGGGTCTCCCACGCAGGTGCAGGGTCCCAAAGCTTTGTGCCGTCCTCTATTGCTTTTCCAGGCTACAAGCAGGGAGCTGGATGGGAAGCAGGGCAGCTGCGGTTAGAACCAGCACCCATATGGGATCCCTGTGTATTCAAGTTGAGGACTTAAGCCGCTAGGCCACCATACTGGGCCCTGGATTGTATTTTAAATCCAATGTCTGACTGATGGATTAGGGAAATAAGGCTAGAAGTAGAGATGCATTTTCAGAGGATACTACGCCAATCCAAGTTAGAGCTTGTTGCCGCTATAGTCACACTGGTGATAGGACAATCAAACATTTTACAAGTATTTTTCTAAGGTTAATTTCAAGGTGTGATTTATGTAACAATTTGGATATAATAGAGGCAAGTCTCAAAAATGAGTGCATTATGCTAGACCAGTATCTTTTTATTGACTGAGAATGGAAAGGATGAGAAGCATGGGTTTCAGGTGAATGGTCAGAAATTCAGTATTTTACATGTTGATCAGAAAATATTCACTGACTATCCAAGTGAGATACCTAACAGTGCAATATGCATGAGCCTGGGGTTCATTAAAGTTCTCTGAGCTACAAATTATGTAAAAGTTTACAGAGGAGAGTGTGAGTAACAGCAGGTTATGACTAAATATCAGTAGATACTTGGTTGCCCTGTGGGAAACTTTTAGAAAATTTATTTATTTTTATTTTACATGTTAATTAGAAGTTTTATTACCTAAGAATGCACATCAGATAAGGTGGGACTGGAGATATCACGGAAATGAAAATTTCTGGGGAAATAAGAAAATAAATAAGAGGTGTTAAATATAGATAAGTAACAGCAATAAATCACCACAAATGAGAGTAACACAGAGCCAATGAAGGAAATGCTACAGTCAGCCACAGCTGTGATTTCCACCAAGCAAATCCAACCGAGGATTAACAATGGCCCAGGGAAGTTGAGTATTAAAGCCTGGGGAGTTTAAGGTCATTGACAATAAAAAATAAAATTAGCAAACATATTAAAAACATGAAGATAAGTTATTACCTGTCAGCATCCCATATATAGAAGGATTGTGGATTCAGGAAAAGTACAGGTTGGAACCACAATAACAAAGTACAAATCTTTGGAAAATGAATATACTACCCTGAGATTGAGGTGTTTGTGTAGTTATTGGTTATACCCTAGTTATTATAATGACAACTGGAGCAACAGGCCCAAAATGTGGTGGAAAAGCACATCATGATGGAAAATGTTATGACACTGGAAGAATAGGAAGTTGGAAAGATTATTTATACCATACTTTGAAAATAACAAAATATTGAAGGTCATTATTGAAGAGAACCTGAAGCTAAACATTTTTATCAACATTATTTTTTACTTTCCAAATGTTATTCTGTAAAAAGTAAGTATAAGAGATGTTACTGTACCTTTTGATGTGTTGTTATCAAATAATACAACATTTGCATTTTAAAAAATGCAAGGGCCTGATGTGGTAGCCTAGTTTCTAAAGCCTCACCTTGCATCTGCTGTGTTCCCATACGAGTGCTGGTTTATGTCTTTACTGCTCCACTTCCCTTCCATCTCCCGGCCTGTGGCCTGGGAAAGCAGTGGAGGACGGCCCAAAGCTTTGGGATCCTGAACACAAGTGGGAGACCTGGAAGAGGCTCCTGTCTCCTGGCTTTGGATCAGTTCCGCTATGGCCATTGTGATCATTTGGGGAATGAACCAGCTGATGGAAGATCTTTTTGTATCTCTTTCTCTCTGTATATCTGCCTTTGTAACAAAAAAATTAAAAAGTTAAAAATGAATTTTAAAAGTCAAAATAAAGGCATGTTGAATATATTCTTTATATTCTGATGGGAAATGGGAATTATGAGAAAATACTGACCAGAGAGAAAATCCTACTACTAAACTCCTTGCAAAATATATCTCAATTTAGATTTTAATTTGTAATTATAAACAATATCATTTTTGATGTAATAAATTATCCCAATTCTGGGACCATATCTAAATGGGCCTTGGATCTAATTAACGCAAATAAATCTTTATTACTTTAGCTGAATTCATTGCAAAACAGTATAGATCTCACCGAATGAATAGTATAGCATGAATAGTTCTACTTTGTACAGAATCAGTTGAGATTCATTATGAGTTTAGTGTAGAACTAGCAAAAATATGCTTGGATATTTCAACGTCAGATCATCACAGGCTTCTCAAGTGAAAATTTCAGAAATCCAACTCACTTGGCACTCGTGGTTGCATTTTAGACATGAAGGTAGGGCACGCCAGAGTTGTTTGGACTATGAGCTCTTCTTTTAGTCAATCTTATGCATTCTTTAACACTACCATAATATTTTGATCAAAAAGACTTCAAGACATGATGCTTACTTTTGTGTTTATACAAAGTTAGATAATTACATTCATTTCTTTCTCACCATCATTCACAAACATTTTCAATACAACATTTATTTAATTACATGTGCATTGGTTAGGATGAACTGTCACCCTTGTCTACCCAGCCCTGATGATTTCCTGAAACCGTGTTAGCTGAACATTGGGGAAAGATAGTTTCTTTCCAATTTTATTTTTCTGGTGGGTTTTCTCAAGCTATAAACCCACTGTAACCCTTTCAATGGCTTTCAAGGTCCTTCAGATATTCGTGTCTGTGTTTTCACATGCATGTATGTGTATCTTGATTATATCACTAATTTTTCATATCGATAACTGATACATGGTTTTGTATTACCTAAGTTTTGGTCTAGAAACTCAAAAGGCCTCCTGTTGAGCTTTGCACCCAGGAATATTGGTAGGCATTCATATCAGAAACCCTAAAACACAGAAGGAATTTCTTCCCAAATCATACATGCTATACTGTGTTCGAAAGCACAGGGTCTTATTACAGAATCCATTTTTCAAGCTTGGACTGCCATATCTTATTGTTGGTGAAATTCGGTGCTGTGCTCTGAATTCCTTTGTTGTTGTTGATGATAATGTGTTTGAGATGATGGCTGAATCTCCAGAATTTGGTCGCAAAATCACAGATTTCAATCACTGATCCAATGGCAGATGTTGAAACAAGGGATGTAATTCGGACATGTTCAGTTCTGTTCCTCCGTAGGAGACTCAAAAGAGGGTCCAGGCTCCTGGCTTCTGATTGGCTCAGCTATGAACATTGCAGCCACTTTGGGAGTGAATCAATGGATGGAAGATCTTCCTCTCTGTCTCTCCTCCACTATATATATATCTGAATTTGCAACAAAAATAAACCTTTAAAAATAGAAAAAATATATATATTTTTTTAAAAAACTGAAAAAAAAGTTTCATTTCTCCAAGACTATTTTTTGAAGAATTAGTAATGTGTTAGTTAATGAAAATAAAGTGGAGAATTAATTCTAGAAAATGTTAATATATGCATTAAATAATAGATAATAAAATTTTGGATAGTGTTGACATTCTAATTGATTTTAATGTAATTTGATTTCTTAGTGGTACTGTTTTCCTTTTTTAATTTCCTCTTATTCACAGATTTTATTTTTTCAGTATATTTTTATTATTCAATTTTATATGTACAAATTGTTGTGTAAATTGCAGAGTGAATTCTGTCTATAATTCACGCATTTTCTCCTCTCACTTAGAAGTTAGGAAATCATGGTTCACTTTCTACTGTATCCAAATTAACATGGATAAAGAGGCCCAGCCTCGTCTTGCAATCACAAGAATCCCTTTTCTGTGCCAGTTCATGTCTGGGCTGCCCCATTTTCCATCAAACTCCGTGCTTGTGGCCTGGGAAAGTAACAGAGGATGGCAGAAAGTCTTGGGACCCAGCACCCTCATGGGCGATTCGGATAAGCCTCTGACTTTTGTCTTTGGGTCAGCTCTGATCCTGCCATTGTTGATCCTTGGGGAATGAATCAGCACATGAAAGATATTTCTTTGTCTCTCCTTCCCTCTGTACATCTGTCTTTTCAAAAAAAGCAAATAAAGCTTTAAAAGCAACAAAAATAGCAAAGCAAAAATAAAAACAAACAAACAAAAAACTAAAAATATGGACATAGCACCATGAAACTGATTATAGATTTTGTTCTTATTTTACTATTGATTTATTTTATTTTCTGTTTCATCATTACTTTATGGGACTGGGTTAAGTATTCTTTGTATTCTCAATTTATATGTTCTCATTGAATTTTTCATGCACATCACCCTTTTTTAATTTTACTGAGTATTCATTTTGTACGATGTCCCTCAGTTGGAGTCTGCCTTTATCTTGTCATAACTAGAATTTTAAGTTTTGGGAATCAGTATAAAAGAAATGAATATTTTTGGTGTTTGATGTTATTACCTGTTAAACCCCTGGTTCACTTCTGTCTCATTTCCACAGATATGATTACTGAATTTGCCATGATAAAGGGGATATATCTTTCCTAAAGACAGCTTTGTTTTCTATGTAGCAGGTTTGCATTTGGAATAAATATATTTAATATTCAGTATTATGTTTAAGTGAGAAGTGTGTTTCAAAACCACTTATTATAAACCAATGATATCCAGCGGCATTTTCTATAAATGTGTTATGCACTGACAAAATACATGTAAGACCCAGTTTTGCATTTCCCCATGATAGAAGACTTTATGTAAAGATCTCCAAAAAGAGAATTGCAGTTAATTATGAAGCCAAATGATGGATTTAAATTGGTAAATCCCCTTGACAATGCAGACAACTCTTAGTTAAATATAAAAGTTTTATCAAATAAATGGAATTAATGCCACATATTGTAATCATTAATTTTAAGAAATGTAATGCTAAATCTGAAAATCTATTACCAAAGGGATAAATTGAAAAAGTGTCAAATTCCATCTTGAATGCTTCCATTACATATCATTTGAATATTGTGCTATGTCAAGATTGATTGAGTATGAAGAACTGTTTCTCATTAAATCAAATGAGATATAATGAGGAATTACTTACCCATTTATTACTGACTTTTTAAAAAATGTTTTCCTTTTTTGTGCTGTTACATATACGTAGGAATACATTTTTATTTGTAAGAAGGGAATTTTGGAAATTAAATTATGCAAATATACAATAGATTTTCATAATTGAAATGCACAGGATTGTTTATTTTATAGAAATAGACATAGAACAAAGATAAAGTATTTGGGGTGAAATCCTGAGAACTTTTGTCATCTATGCAGAGCATTTGAGATCTCAAGATAAATCATTATAACTACTTATGTTCTATATAGTTTTAAGTAGTAAAATTCCAATTTTATTTAATAGTTTAATATACATTTTTTACATTTAATTAATCCTTTTGAAATCTCATCCTATTTTAACTCTAAATTAATTACTTAATTAAGTTCCAGGTATCAATTCAATTTTCAAGTTGAAATATCAAAATTGATATGAAGTGTTTAAACTATTTGACATTAATTATAAAAAATTGTAGTCTTCTAAATGGAAGAGTTACTTTCTTTTTTCCAGCTAATTTCAACCAATTTTTGAACTGTGATTGTTTTTTTTTTTTTTTTTTTTTGCTTACACTTGATGCTGCTGCTTATGCTGGCAAATAAGAGGAAGTGACAGTAGTAAAAGTAGGAGATAAGAAGGAAACATGAGAGAAAATGAGAACAGGAGAGCTCTGATTTAGAAATAAAGGGAAATATCTGAGCTGCTTAAGCTGTGCATCTCAATAAACTACATAGAAAATGAACTTTTCCATTTGTATTATATAAACTGGCATTGAAAGCAGTCCTACCCACTTTCCTATACCCCTTGGCCCTCTGTGCCCTAATCAACTATGTAAAGATTATTAAAACAGAATAATAATAATAAAGCAGTTATTCTGAGGAAGTTGTAACTATTCAGTGATATATCATATGAAGCCAACAATATTTAAACCATTTGCTTGTTTGAAAAGCAAGTGACAGAGGGAGGCAGGCATGGAGAAAGCCGACATCCTCTGGCTCACTCCCTAGCTGCTGCCACACCTCCTGCTGGGCTAGGCCAAACCAGGAGCCAAGAATTTCGTGCAGGACTCCCACGTGTGTAACCAGGATGCCAAAGATGAAGTTGTCATCATTGCTTCCCGTGAGAATTCACAGGGTTCTTTTAACAAGTGGGATCTTTAAGGCTTGGACTGGAATTCTGCTATGAGATGCAGTTACCCTGAGCAGCAACTTAGATTGTTGAACCAAAACAAATAATCATGGCTGTGTATTTGTAAATCATGTTTCAAAGCATGGCAAAAATGTTCATTGTTTCTGTGTTATTGTTTTATTATGTTCTATTTTTGCTGATATTTATATTACCTTTTAAAATTTAAGCATCTCATGCACCGAATTTCAAAAATTTGAAGAATTGTTCATTATCTTAGCAGCATGGTTAGAGATACAAAACTTCCGTTCACAGGGATACTTTACTATTAATCAACTGAAGAGTTTCTAGGTATCCTTATATATTTGAAATGTATCCTTCATTTCTTCCAGAGGAGTGATAATACATACTGCGCTTGGGACTCCACCCCTCACACGGAAGGTATTAATGGAATTCTCCGGTCAGACCAACCTTGACTATTGTGTTGGCTTGTGAAACAGAAAATGGAGGATCACCACTTCTGTCTCTCTGTTACTCTACTTTTCAAATAAATGAAAACAAGGAAGTAACTTAATGTTAAAATTGAATAAAATAATATCTACAGTCACTGA
This sequence comes from Ochotona curzoniae, assembly GCF_017591425.1. Taxonomy (NCBI): domain Eukaryota; kingdom Metazoa; phylum Chordata; class Mammalia; order Lagomorpha; family Ochotonidae; genus Ochotona; species Ochotona curzoniae. The sequence goes on along the minus strand of NW_024466502.1, from coordinate 31,350,572 downwards.
AATAATGCTACTTTTATTAGCAAATTATGTTTTTTGGTAATTTTATTTTGTCACATGATCAATTATATTTTCTCAGTATTTCTACTTTAACTCCAGAATAATTAAATTATGAAATGCAATAATTAAATTGGATGCTAATCTCTAAAAAACCCACTATAATAGCAAATATTTAATATGTTATTTCATTTCACTTTATACTATCAATACAGATCCCTAATGGATCGTTGGTCTTCTGTTATGCTTTCTTTTTATAGAAGCAACATGGGCATTACCACAATGAAGTTCGCATTACCACTCAATTTTATGTCTTATCATTTTTTTCTTTTTAAATTTTTTTTGTTTTATCTTAACATAAATTTCTATTTAATTTTACCAAATCATATTTTTGTTTGTAAACCATTGGACAACCGTCCCAGCCAAATGACAGCAAATATTTGAGATCGATTGTGTCAGCCAATGAACATTGAAAGGGTTCCCTCAGTCTTGGAATGGAGAGATAGACAAACATTTTAGGACCATTGAAACCACTTGGGCAAAACCCTAGGGGCATGTGCCACATTGTGACCCTGGGTGGATATCAGGATGCCATTTCCCATACCGCAAGTGCTGGGACAGTTGAAGGGCTGGGTATGGCTTCTCTTCTGTGTCCCCCATCTACTCAGAAAAAGGAAGAAAAAATGGAAAATTTCAAAACAAGGACCACACTCACTATTCCCTAACCCTTGTTGATTCCCACCCAGACCAACTATGTCAACATAATCTGAAATTAAACAAATAAATAAATGAAAAATAAAACAATACAATAAAATGATATGTTAAGAAAGAAGAAACATTTCAAGATATTTTCTCTAAACAGGTATATTTAACACAAATTATATCAAATGTAAAATTTCAGACTCATTGCTGTTGCTATGTCATTTGCGTGAGATTAATAAGACTTCTTTCTTTTTGCAAGGGAAATCAGTACCATATGACTGCTTTAACTGTATTTACTTGTGATTCTCAGAGAGAAAATTATACTTTTATGTTTATAATCATTGAGTATTTAAATAATTTAGCAAAATGAGAGAGAAAATGTACATGATTAAAATTAAAATGAAGACACTTTGTTAGTCATATTGTAGAAGAAAATAAATTCTCCCTTTCAAATCTTACCCAACTATAAACTAGAAAACTCAGGCTCACAGCTGAATGCAATAATGCTCCTATGATCCAGTGAACACATTTTCTTCCCAAATAACTGAAATGTCAAAACTGGTAAACACTGTAAAAAATAGGAGAAATAATCAATGAATTGTAGTTTATTTCAATTATGAAAATAATCTCTAGAAATTTCCTTATTCATTTCATTCTACTATTCATTATCCCTCAATTGCTACTACACTGATACATTAAATGTCCATTTTAGATTAAAAAAATGACTTTTGCCAATATTATGACTAACAATAAGCCCAAGCCTTTCTCTGTTTTCAAAGTGTTTTACAATTGTAAGTTAACCCTATCATGAACTAGGAGAGGCAAATTCACATCATTTTAGAGCAGGGAAAATGAATGGATTAATGCATGGATAAATGGATATTTCAGTGCAAATACCACGCTACCAGGTAGAGAAATAGATTGAAAAGGCATTGCTTTTCCAAGTTTCACCAAAAATATAGTTTCCCAACAAATCAAATGGTCTGAGTGGCACTGGGAGTTAGTTCTGTGTAAGTCCTACAGGCCATTATTATTTAGATTTGCAAAAGTATATACATCATGTATTAACATGTACCAATCTTAGATCATGTGTTCTAGAAATTATTCTCTGAGATCTGCTAATTTTACCTAGATGGAAGGAAATACATGTACCTTGTGATTAATCACTTCAAACAAAAATGTGCTATGTAATATAAGATATACATATTTTTATTTCCTTGTCTTTTTCTATGTAACTATGTTCTTAAGACTCCTTGAATAAAGTTAATATCTTCTCATGATCTAAAGTACACCTTATCTTGAACAATTTTAGCTGTAGATATTCACAAAGCATGAAATCTGAAGATGCATTCACATGATATCATAATTTAATAATTTAATTTTAAGTGAATGCAGTGGAGTGGAATAGGATAGAATAGAATAGAATAGAATAGAATAGAATAGAATAGAATAGAATAGAATAGAATAGAATAGAATAGAATAGAATAGGTCAAGGAATATTGCTATATATATCATGCAGCTTTGCTAAATCTTGTTTCCCTTAGATATGAAGACAAGGGAAGCAAAATACTGATTATTACATAGACAGATAATTTTTGTTTGTCAGGAGTGCAGAACAGAAACCTTGAAGCATCAAGGACAGCGTTACAGTGTAGCATGCAAAGTCATCCTCCTCTTTGTTACTCTGACAGTCAAACAAATGTATGCTAATGATTTGGAAACATTTATCCCTTGCTCACCAAAAGTTACTCCAACTAAATGGTTTTACATGGATTTGATTCAATTTAAAGAGTATACATTATGCTGCAATTCTCCGATTCTAGAAACAGAAAAATCTATTGACCAAATGTTAACTGTTCATGCATTTTTCTATATGTTCCATGACAAAATGCTCACATTTATAAAGGTTTATGAAAAGAGCAGATAAGTACATGTGAGAGGGACTGTATACAACTCTGAAAGAACGCTAAGGTGAGGGAAAATAAGCAGAAATATAACTTAAAATCAGTGTCTTTCAAGGTCTGAGAAGAGATGAATATCCGAGTTTTCCATCGTATGTATGATAATATGTATATTTGGTTAAATCTGTGTATACTTTAATTCAGACATTTTCAAAGTAAGGCTCTCTGGTTTTTTGACACATAAAATAGTATTTTATTTAAAAAAAACCTCCTTACTAATTTTATTTTTCCTTTATCTATTTATTTTCATACTTATTTATGTATTATCTGATGATGGCAGTGGAAAGCTTGTAGAGATCAACGTACCCAGGAAGCCTACAATCCTTACTAATTGACCCTTTACAGAAATCTAGTATGGATAAAGCAAAGAGGGCAGGTGGCAGAGCCTGGGGTATAAGAAATCAAAAGGCAGTGACACGTTTCTGAGAACACATTTTTTTGTATAAGAATGACTTTTAGGAATTGTTGATATTATCCACAGAAACAAAGAAAAATCCAAAAGTAAAACCACATGCACAAATGGAAAGAAAAAACTAAATGTGAAAAAATGAAAGCAAGTTGAAGAAAATAATTATAACTTTAAAATTAACACTAACTTTGCTGAGGAAGGAAGAAGAATGAACAAAAGACCAGAGTATTTAAAATGTGGTAATAAGATGCATCCTTCATTAATGGGCAAGTTGAATTACTCAGAAACTGAAAATAATCAAAATATCGTTCAGAAGAATTTTGTACAGTTTTGTGCGCAAATTATATGAAATTACTTCAAAATAGTTATAGTATTATGCAAATTATGTGCATTTGCTAATGTTTTTCAGTCAGGGTTTTCTTTTTTGCAGGAAGAGCATTACAGACATGAACTGGGGCAGGGTCGAAAAGAAAAATCAGGAATGGAAATATAGATAGGAGAACTTGAAATTTCTTAAACACATATTTGTGAGAATTTATATAATGATGCATATACCTCCCCTGTCCCCCATACATATATATATATATGTATGTTCAATTCAGTTATTTTAAGAAATTATGCTGCAAAATGTTCTGTGAGAACGCTCAATTTCTTAGAAGAAAACCATGGCTATATTTGCACAAGCCTCTGGGCACATTTCCATCAGGCAATCAATACATAATCTTGTCTTATGTGTATTTCTAATTAAAGAAACCTTAATAAATGCAAAAAGCTGATTCATTAATGTTGAGTTCACAATCAATAAAAATTCATATTTTAAAAGTACGTAGGGATTTTATTCGAAAATCTGATCCATAGAGAGAGATGAAGAGACATAGAGAGAATGACAGAGGAGAGCAGGGAAGAGAGAAAAAGAGAGAGAATCTGCCAACTAGTGCTTTATTCTCCAAATGAGTGCAACAACCAAGCTGGGCCAGGCTGAAGCCAGGAAAAGGAACTGCATCCAGTTCACTCACATGGGTGGCAGGGGCCTAATCACCATGCCATCTCTGGCTGTTCCAGGTGCATTATGGGGGAGCTGAAACAGAAGTGAGCAAGTTCATCATCAAACAGGATTTCAGTGGCAGATTGAGTCATTGTTCCACAATCCTGGACTCGTTTATGAGAAGACTACACAACATTTCAACACTGAACTTAAGGAGAAATGTTCAAATAGTTACATTAATAATACAAGATAGAAAAAGGCAAACCTGATGTTGCACTGACGAATGAAATAATACGATTCGTGCCAGGAGAACTGTATTAAGAAGAGGAATACATTGACTGCAACTGGAAAAATAGTTAAATGATTCAAAAGCTCACTTCTCTGTAGCTCTGTGAATATCTTTAAACCTCCACAAATGCATAAGTTCCAACTTTGGGGTTGCAAATGCAACTCAATTCAGCAAATAGGGAACCATACAAATACACACTCTGCAAATTTAACATGCAGTGCATACCCAGGCTATTGTACTTCCAATTCAATTTCCAGCTAATGGCCTGGGTAAAACATTGGGAGATGGTCAATGTATCAGAGCCTGTACTGCTTGCTCACAGGTATTTTCAGATGAGGATCCTTTTCTTAATCTTTGAGAACATGGCTGTGCTTAAAAGTATTTTTTAAAGCATATGCTGTTTAATTTTATGCTTGATAAATAGAGTATTTTCTAAAAAAATTATCAATGGGTAAGCATATTTAAATTCCATCTTATATTTAAAAAATTCTAACACCAATAAGTATATCAAAATTTAAACAATCATCTTGGGAGGTGGTTTTTTCAAAACTAAAGTATACAATTCTGGAAGAAGAAGCAATATTCTGAATGACAGGGGGACATATCAAAGTTTGTGGGCAGCAGGTGTAGATTCCAGTGACTAACCGGATGAAGAGTGCCAATTACATGGAGATAGCAGAACACAGGTTTCATATTGGCAACCAAGTAATAACCAGAACACTGGATAAAGGACACTTTGATAAAAATAAAGAAATAAATTTAATAGAAGAATGCATGTATACAATGGAAAGTTTGATAACAATGATACTTGAAGAAAAAAGGTTCAATCTAAGTAGGTATGAAATAACTTAAAATTCTAACTAAGGCACACTTCACAAAAAGCCTGCAAATAATTAATGTAAAAAGCACATTATGAAAAACTAAAGCCTACACTATGGCCCAATAGGCTAATCCTCCACCCAGTGCTGCCAGCATCCTATATGCTCACTGGTTTAAGTCCCAATTACTGCTCTTTGTATCCAACTCTCTGCTTGTGCTTTGAGAAAGCAGTGAAGGATGGTGCAGGTGCTTGGATCCTTACATCCATGTGGGAGATCTGGAAAAGATATCTGCCTCCCAGCCTATAAGTAACTCAACGCTGGTTATTGCAGCCTTCTGGCGAATGAACCAGTATATAGAAAAACTTCTCTCTCCTTTTCACTGTAAATCTACCTTTTATATAAAAATAAGTAAACTTTTTTTTTAAAAAAATAGCTACATATTTAAATATTTTTCCAGCAATGTATTCTGATTTTTAATGCCATTTTCTGCAATTTGTTGTAGCATCCTCATTTATGGATTAAGTCCTGTAAAAACTCAATGTCTTCTTACAGGTGTTCAATTCGTGATTTATTTCTATTGTTATTTATTTAAATTATTTATTCTTATTGGAAAGTCATAAATAGAGAAGACACGGAGGGGAAGATCTTCTGTCTGTTCATTCATTCCTCAAGTGGCTGCAACAGCCAGAGCTGCACCAATCGAAAGCTAGAAGCCAGGAGCCTCTTCCGGGTCTCCCACGTGGGTGCAGGGTCCCAAAACCTTGGGTCTTCCTCGACTGCTTTCCCAGGCTCTGAGCAGGGAGCTGAATGGGAAGCAGGGCTGCCAGGATTAGAACTGGAGCTTGTATGGGATCCTGGCTATTCAAGTAGAGGACTTTAAACAATGGTTTGCTCCTGTGGAAGCTTCACAAGTAGAAATCTTGTCCGTTGTGTCAAGCAACTATTTAGGAGAACCATTCAAGATGGAAGACATGAAGTTCTCAAAGACAATGAGGTTGAGAAATCAAATCAATTTTCTGGGATTGAAGTACAACTCAAAGAATAGGAACAACAGAAAAATTCATCTGGAATATAACTGAGTGTCTGGATACGGAATGCTGTGCTCCCAATTTTTAGCAACTCTCCAAACATATTTTCTTAGACTTTTTTTGGCTTGAAAAGAAGTTAAAGGCATCTTCCTAAGATCCATTCCCTGGGCACCTCTGCAGTGAAACAAGTGAATGACCTTGACTGCATTTCTTGTTAGCCAGGCCTCTGGATAAATATGCTAAAGCTACTGCTGAGATGGAATTATGTATTTACTGACTTTCCTTAGATAAAAGGTCATGAAAGATAAATAAAACTATTATCTATGGGGCATCAATTCCTGGTGAGTGCCACATAAGCTATTCATGTCTCTGGGGTATAACATAGGATATTTTGTAATTTAAATATTTCTTTCATCAAAAAAGTAACCCCTGAATCCTCAGCTAGAGACCTCGGACCTTATTCTGGGACAGAAGTACAGGTCTGTGGGATGTCATGAGGAGCTGTCTTTGGCATTGCTGACCTCTCTTTACGTAGTTGGATGCTCTTGATGATCTGCATCCTTAAAATTGTTCATGAAACTTTATATTGTAAGATCTCTGAGAAGCATGTGTATCTTTAGCGACAATCCGAATCTCTGATATTCACGCTGATTCCAAGCACCTACACCAGAAGCCCAGCACCCTTGCTTTGAGTGCATAAAGTACACGCAGGCTTCAACTCTCCTGGGTGATCAGGTTATGATGAATGAGTTAGGTTGCAACTGCATCCAACCTTGGCTTCTTCTCTTTCCTGACATACCTCCTCCATTAGCTCAACAGTGTTTTAGGTAGCACCTCTGTAGTAGCTTGATGGCATGCGCTACTTTGTTCAGCATCTATGTCAGATACAGAGATAGAATTCCAAGGGCTTGACATGTACAAAAACTGAAACTATTGAACAGTTAGAAAACATATTGCACAGGGCCCGGTGGCGTGGCCTAGTGGCTAAAGCCCTCGCCTTGAACGCGCCAGGATTCCATATTGGCGCCGGTTCTAATCCCGGCAGCTCTGCTTCCCTTCCAGCTCCCTGCTTGTGGCCTGGGAAAAGCAGTCGAGGACGACCCTAAGCCTTGGGACCCTGCACCCGCGTGGTAGACCCGGAAGAGGCTCCTGGCTTCGGACCGGCATAGCATGGGCCGTTGCATCCCCTTGGGGAGTGAATCTTTGGACGGAAGATCTTCCTCTCTGTCTCTCCTCCTCTGTGTATTTCTGACTTTGCAATAAATAAATAAATCTTTAAAATAAAAAGAAAAAATATGGCACAAAATGTGTAATTGGAGCGAGACGTTAGTCATGACAGAAAAAATAATTGTTTTTTTCATCTGTTACTGATTTTTTATAAATACTTTACTCATTTCATTTTTTCTGAAACTGTAATATAAATAGAGATTTTGAAAAACAATGTGTTTAACAGAGAAGAGATATTTAAATCTGCTAAATCTAAAAAATATTGTATAGATTAATTGGCAAATATTTGGGTGACAGAAATTGCATAAATGCTGCTTTAAAAATTAACTCCACTATTCTGTAAAGTCAGATTGAGAAAGTAACATTGCCTGGTAAAATAGGAAGAATACAGAAATAACTGATCATAGGAGTTTGTAGGATAATTTTTAATCACAGGCCTATTTCAGTCAGCTATGTTCCCAATTCAAATTGATCCAAAAATATTACTCCTTATGAAATGATAATAGTGGACATCTGAAAACAAAAAAATGGATGAGAGACAATATATTTCAAATCAGGGATTGATTTCCAACTAAGAGATTTAAAGATACAACATTTATTTTTAGGGCCCGGCATGATAATATAATGGTTAAGGTCCTCTCCTTGAACGTGCCTTGGATCCCATTTGGGCGCCAGTTCTAATCCCAGTAGCTCCACTTGCTTTCCAGCTCCCTGCTTGTGGCCTGGGAAAACAGCCGAGGACAGGCCAAAGCCTTCTGCACCAATGTGGGAGACCCAGAAAGAAGTTCCTGGCTCCTGGTTTTGGATCGGCGCAGCACCGGCCATTGCAGTCATTGGGGAGTGAATCAGCAGACGGAAGATCTTCCTCTCTGTCTCTCCTCCTCTCTGTACATCTGCCTTTCCAAAAAAAGTAAATAAATTAAAAAAAAATACAACATTTACTTTTAATAAGCAAACTTACAATACAAAATACATTTTAATCTGTTACTTATACAGATTGACGAACTGTAGATGGTAAATTCATAAAGACACATTCAGGTGCATGATATCATGTTATGTAATTACCCCTTAAGTATTTCTTCTAAGAACTGATAAAAGAAAATTTGAATAGAACCAACATGACTGAGGAAAAATCAGAAAACATTTACCCATCTACAATAAAAGAGGAATTACATAAAGAAACCTCAGAATAAAATGATAAACTGCTTGTTTCAGGACAGTAGGAATAGGAATTATCGTTTAACGTCATAGAATGTAAATTAATGGATCCTGAGTTTAAATTTCAGCTCTTATATTCACGAACATCACAACTGGGGGGAAATGTCATGTCCAGTTCTCTAAATTAAAGATAATAACAGCACTTGTCTCAGTACTATTGAGACTAATGTTTACATAACACTCTCAGAATATTGTAAGGATTAATTACCAAGCACTTAAAATGTGGTGGTTTTAATTACCAAATGAAGACTTTAATAAGGTATAGAACCATCTTGATAAATGTTGCATTTATTAAAATATATTTTAAAAACAGACAAAATGTGCAAGCTTACAATTTAGAAAACTAAAGATGTCACACATTCAATCTCAATTTCTTAAGAGGTAAAAAACAGCATTCGTAAATATGTAAATTTTTGTTTCTCTTTTCCCAATTTTTATGTTTATATACCAATATTGACTCATATGTTAATGTGTCCATCTGAGTAAATCAATTTAGCATGTATGAGAAATAGTGAGGTTATAATATTTAGAACTGATTACACTTATTAAAGGTCTAATTATTGAATTATTGCTACATTTCAAAAATCACATAGCTTAAAAGTGGAATACATGTAACAAACTTCCTGTTGTAATGCAAGTTCACCCTTTATTGTAACAAAAAGAGAAGGCCTATCTCCCATATATTCTATGAGAGATGAATCAATGATTTCTGCAAGTCATGGAGAAAAAATAGATGAGGTCATTTATCTGTCCAGTGGAACCACACATTTCCATCTGAAAGTTACTAAACTCAATTTGAATTAAGTTCTTTGTATTGTAATCTGTACTACAAATTTAGACTATTACATATTTAAGAAAACCATTAAAAACAGCCACTAATCACATTGTACTCGATCTGATTTAATGGAAATACATTCACTGAAATGGAATATTAACTGCTTCAGGATGCCTAAAGAAAAACTTGTGAGAAAGTTAATAACTATATGCTGGATAGAGATAGCTATATATCTTCCAGTGATGTAGTAATGATTCAATACTTTCAAATCAATAAATGCAATGCACTATATTACCAAATTAATGAATAAAGCCACATGATTGTCTCAATAAATGCAGACAAAGTATTTGAAAATATACAGCATTCTGTCATGGTAAAAATAAAAGTAAGCAGCATCATATTGGGAATATCTGGAAGCATCTCATTAAAATGTAGACCCAAACAATGATACTCAGTTTGACCATAGTTAGTCAATCTGTTAATACAAGCTGTAACCAGACATTAGCCACAAAAAAAAGAAAAAACAAAGCGATACAAATGGAAGAGAAAGAAGTTTTTCCTCTTTGCAGATGAAATTATTCTATATACACAAGAACCAATTGACTCCATGAAGAGAATATGGGAACTCACAAGAGAATTTGGCAAAGCTGCAGAACATAAAATTTAACACAAACAAATCAATGGCATTTGTACATGCAAATAATATCATGGCTGAGAAAAACCCATCATGTCAGTGCCATTTCACCAAGGCTATGAAAGATTAAAAACCTTGAAATAAATGAGATATAAATATAAAAAGACTTAAAAATGAAAATTGTAACATAATAACATAATAGGGAAAAAATAAAAGACACATGAAATAATTTGTGCTTATATCAGAAATATATTATGCTAAAAATGCAGCTAGCTGAACTACTTAAAAATCTGCTTTGCAAATGGATTTGTTAGTTAAATTAATTTTAAGAGGCTACTTTGCAGTAACATATGTGATCACTTTTATACTTACAATATTTTTTAAGACCTTACATATTTGAAATACATTTATTTTTCTATAAGATACAGAACATACACTTTGAATCTTTAATTCTAAAATCTAGCATAATAAGGTAATTGAGATAGTTATTTTTTAACACAATAGATATTAAGCATTGACAAAGCACATGATGAAAAAATGGTAAGTATCTTTTTCTATTATTGTTATATTCTGAGCAATTATAGCCTGTGTGTATTTCTCTTAGAATGAAGTGGAAATTTAAGAGCAGTTCAAAAATTGAGATTATTCATATTCACTGAATTGCTTGAAATGACAGATATAAATGAACAGCAAGTCTAACATTTAAGTATAGAATTTTGCCCTTTTTTTTCAAGCATCTTCATGATATTTAATATTCTATTGCTTTGTCTCCAGGCACATCTTATGAAGGCCTCAGTTTCGGGCCAATGTAATTTGGCTTTGATTCGTACTGATTTGCATTGTTATATAAAAATGTATTTATTTTAGAGATAGAAGAGAAATTTCCAACCTACAAATTCATCCCTCAAAACCCCAAATACTTGTTGACTGGTCCAAGACGAGGCTGGAAATTCAGTCCAAGTTTTTCACATGATACCAAGAAGTAAGTTAGATGGCCTCACGCGATCTGGAAACAGTGAGTCCAAGTGAGGAGTCAGCATCAAATTCCAATCTCTGGTGTTTTAGTAAAGAGACATGGGCATCTGACTCTGACCCAGAACCTTAGCTACTAACTGAAACACCAAATGCTGACTCTGAGGTATGCTTCAGCATCATTTATCATTCTTACCAATTTAGTATTTCAGTCATCAGAGAATTGCATCATGTAGAAGGAGGAAAAAAATCTTCATGATTTAAAAAAAGATTATATATCTTTGTACCTATGAGATTGATGGAGATTTCTTGCCAAGGAAAAGCAAAAAGACAAAACTAAATGTGTAAAATGTTAATATGCCTACGAAAGTACAGAAAACTAGAAAAGAGAAAACTACAGAAGCCTACTTCAATAACAAAGAGATGCTAATTAAACAAACTGAAATCTTTTCCTGTGCAGTTGAACTAAACAAGAGTGACTTCAACTCCGTAGTAATTCACCACTTGACATACAGGGATCCAGTATCATAGTGATGAGTTTAAGCTTTGGTTTCTTTGGTCCTGACTGGATTTACCTATGAACAGCCTAGAAGGAGGTAGATATAGTTTGAGCAGTTGTTTTTCTGCTACTCACATTAGGACCTACATTGAATTCAAAGCTGCTGATTTCAGCATGGCCCACCCATGGCAATCTTCAGTACCACACTATGATTCATCTAGTGGAATATGTTTATCTGTCTGTCTATTTATCTATCTATCTATCTATCTATCTATCTATCTATCTATCTTTGTATCTGTCTTCTATCTCAAATGCAATGAATGTCAATAAAGTAAAATAATACTGAGAAAAACTGAAAAATATATACTGTATTTTGTTTTCTATATGAGAGGTTATTATTGATACAAACTTTAACATTTAGAAATACAAATATAACCATTAAAAATACTCACTTTCATAAAATGTGTATTTGGCATCTAAGCAACAATTAAACAAAATGAGTTGAGAAATTTATGTAGTAAATGGGGGGGGAAGGATTGTATAGTAGAAAAAGGCTAAATTGGAATGAGCTACCTCTAATTTTGAAGTGTCACATTCATGTACAGTTTCTTCCTCTGAAATTCAACACTGATTATGTTTCCACTAATTCAGATTTGTTTGCTCTTCTGGGTCTCACGCGCTTGTAAATTTATGTTGAGAAAATCTATTTCTCCGGGTTTAGGTCTTCAAAAAATCAGTGCGAACAAATAGCTTGTCTTTATAATTACAAAAATGAACATTTCATTTATACTGAGCACTAACTTTATATGTAAAATAATAGTATGCTACCTAGAATTACTTGAAAATGGTTTTCAAGTTTTGTTTTCAAAAACAGTTGTTAAAATGTCTTTCTTTGTTTAAAAAGGGGAGAGAGACAGAGAATAAATCCATCAGATAGGACCCACAGTTCAGTGTGACTAGAAGCACCTGCAGTATTTAGGGCAGCATCTGGGCCTCCAGGTGGATTTGCAGGATGGTGACTCAGAGGCGGAGTAGTTAGGACTGAAGTCAGTCTCTGATGTGGGGTAGGGCTGACCTCGGCAGAGCATTCACTTGCTGGGTCACAAAGCTTGCTCTGTAAAGCTATTTCAGTTTCTTTCATTGTGCTTTCTGTTATTATTCCTGGCATATATGTTGAATCTCCAACTTCACTGGAAGTAACAACAACAAAACATCTGAAATGGCATAGCTAGTATAATCTTTATGAACCATGTCATGGATTATATTTGAGATGCTGTGCAATACATGCAGCAAGAGGACAGGAACAGACTTATGGTCCACATTATGTGTCTTTCAGGGGAAATGAGGAAGCTACTGAGCATAGCTAAAAAAGATTGGACAGAGCAGAAAAAGAGGCCGACTGAGCTGGTATGAGCCTCTGGGTAAGGGAGGATGCTTGGTTTGAATTTAGGGAAGAAATCCAGGCTTTCTGTTTTAACATGCCCTTATTTTGAGCACAGGAGAATCAAGAGCAGTGGGACATAAAGGTAACAGTCTTTAAACATCAAACAATGAAAATATACATTATTACAAAAGAAGAGGGCAACTGTACTTACTTACTATCATGAGGGGATATTTTTTATACTGGAATTGTGAGTAATATCCAATCTGTATTCTCTCATTTAGGCTACAACATATATCAAGAAATAGTGTCTCCCCTTACCACTTAAGAATGTTAGATATCACCATGGCTTCATCACTGTACACTATTCACCACCATCCTTTCATTTTGTTGTTGGTATTGTTTACTGGAATGATTCGATGAGTTTTATGACAGATTTCCTGACACAGAAGAACTCCTAGAATAGTTACTAACAGTTATATGTAAGCAGCGTTTCACCATTTACCTCTAAAAAAAATACCTTGTTAATGTGGGAGGAAGCTATTAAGATCATGATATGTGGCTCCTAGAACAAATTAAATCCCAAATCGCACTCTGTTCTCGTCTTGTGCATGGCCTTGCTAACCTGCTAGATGGAAGTTTATATTCCATACGGAAAATCCAAGGTTCATGTCCTAGCTGTACTCCTAATGCCAGCTTTCTGCTGCTGTGGACTATGGGAGGCAGCAAAGTGGTATTCCAAGTAGTTGGCTCACTAACGTGAGAGCTGGATCACACTCCTGCTCCTGTCATTGGCCTGGCTCATCTCTTGTCAATGCAGGCAATAGGGGGTTGACCCATGGAAGGAGGGTCTCTATATCTCTATCTCTCTAGTATTTAATAAAAAAACAACAATAAATCACACACCCTAATGAATGCTGTTGAACAAGCAACTCCGACATCGGCTGTTCATATAATGAATGAATAAATTATTATACATTCCGTATTACAAAATGAATATATGTTTCTGTTGATAATTACACCCACCAATGGTCACTATAATTAAATATTATGTTTTGATTATTTCAAATTATTTCTACATGCTGCTTTGATTTAGAGTTGAGTTTCAATTATTGTGGCTTCAATAAATTAAAAAATATGCATGACCTTCCTTAATTTTATTGTTATTTGATGAAACACAGTGATAGCACATGCAATCTTCACACTTTAATGTAAGTTTACTCAGGGTTTTCTCCTATAATGTAACTGGAAAATCAACCGTGGAAAGCAATGAAAGTTTTGAGTTAAGGAAAAATGTGGGGAAAAAATTGCAAGTATAAAGAAAAATGGATCAATATCTCTGTACTGTCTGGACCTACTTTGATTTTAATCAGTGTATTCAGACAGAGGATTTTCAATGCAAAGAACAACTTCTCCTGAAGCAACGGTTCAGAATCCTCATATATATAGTACCAACAACAATATGGATTTTCGAAGAAATCTTTGCCAAGTATTAGAAGATAAGATCTTGCCATCAGCTTTTATATTTAATGAACAAACTTTTTCATAGACTAGGGTATGTATTATTTAAATATTTGAGACAAAATATTGTTAAAAATATGGATCAAAAAACCCTTATTTTTCTAAACTTAAGAGACTCTTACACTATTTTTGTTGCTCTTGTAATCAGCCCCTTCTTGATAAGGTTTCTCTATTTTGTTTTGAAAATTCAAGCAGAATGGAACCTACATCCTCAAAATATTTAGATCTTATTAGCTGTGATTAAAAGTGTTTTGTTCAGGGTGAAGTTGCTGGGACAGGAGCTCTTTACACATCTCTAAAATATTTTGCAAGGGCTTTCCTCTTTGTGATTGAAAAAAGCACAACCCATGTCAACTTTTACTTCTTAATTGGGATGTTAAAAACTGGGGAGTCTCTACTGAGATGTCAATACATCTGACTTCTGGATATATTTTGACTGACTAGGACCAGTCCTCTTACACACTGTGTTCACTTACCCTCCTGGCAAATGTATTTGCCAACAACAAAATATTTCAAGGGAAAATGACCAATTGTTTTTTTCTGTCCATTTTCCTTGTAGTGACCTTTACATATGACTTTATTGAGTTGGATACAATGTGATCATCTTCAAGGAGTCAAACTTTACGCTTAGCTGCAAACATACTAAAAAATGTTATTGTATTGGGGGAACGTTAGTAAGGAGGGCATGGATTTGGGGAAGGAGAACGGAATTTCTGGAGCCTATGAAACTGTGTCATGGAACAATAAAATGATTTTTTAAATGTTCATGTGTAAGTTGTTTGCGTGTGCTAAGGTTTAGGGCTTAATATAAGTTTCTGTAACTTTTCTCCTGGCTGAGCAAGTCATAGTTAAACTGGTCTCTACTATATAAACATCAGAAAGTATGCTCATGGTAAACTAGCAAAGTAATAGTGTATCACAGTAATAGATAATATACAATCTTGAAGCAAAGGGCACCAAGGGCATTTGAATCAATAATTGTCACAATCAAATGAATAAAAGCATTCTCAATATCCAAATAGTTTTATTAAAAGTGACCATGCAGAACAAATGCAAATTATCTATTAAAATGCAAATCCTAAAGATAGTTAATTTTTATAATGAAAACTTTGCTAAATATTAACAATATCTGTAGTTAAACATGTAAAAAATAATTTTATTTATATTATGGAAAGTACAATTAAGATTCCAAGTATTTACTGCAGTGTTTTTAGATTATATTCTACAACCTGATATCTGAAACATAATCAATGTGCAAACAGATGAATACATTTCTAAATATAAGACATGTCATACAAGTGTTTTCTAACTTAAAGGAAAAAATATAGAGTTATGGAAGAATTGAAAGTCATAAATGAATTCCTTGAAAATATAATTATCAGTGTTCAACCTCATGATCAGCTGCTGAGAAGCTCCATGAATTCAAGACTGAGTCATTCCATCATTTAATGTTTATCACCAGGCACATAGCAAGATCTTTGAAGAATCAATGAAAACCTTGGAAGGTAAGTAATGAAAGAATCAGCTGAACTTATTACTTTAAAAGGAAAGTGGCATTTCAATGTTTTTTTTACCTTTCTTCACCCCGATCACAAAGACTATTAGCCTATACTCCAAGGTACAACCTGCAGGTTCGCTGTCTGAGCCCAACTCTCTATCAGGTATTATTTTATAGCCTGACTTCACAGCTTGATTCCAGCCCCAAGGAACCCAGGCTATAGGCTAATGAAGCAAGTCTAGAAACTGAGGGCTCTCTACTTTAGAGAGCAGATGAGCTCCAAATTGTGCCACAGACACTAGGTCTTAGACTCAATCATGTGCTAACCGTGGCTAACACAGCTGCCAGGACTATGCACTGCCAGACAAGTTCTGGTGGCTCCAACTTCCACAGCTAACCTACATGACTAGTGGGGTCTGATTCCAAACCCATCATAGCGACCACAAAGCTAGATTGACTGCCTCCTTCCAACCCCTACCATCAACTCTGCCACTAAAACCATCTCTACAGAACAAGATGCTCGGTCATTCCTCCCGGCCCTGGGACTTAGCTCATCCCTTAGAGATCTAGCCTGCAAGTTAGCTTTTGCATAGCCAATCTCCAGATTTGTTACATTGAATATGGGCATATGCCAACCTACTGATCTCAAGTTCCAAAACAACCTACACAGACATGAGTTCCATGAGTTCACTGGGTCCAAACTATTTTTCAAGAAAGTACTATGACTTCATTTTCCAGAAGGCCTAGAATACAACAAGCCTGCTATTGCAAACCCAGATTCTTGATCCACCCCAGATCACTGTAACTGACACCACTGCCTTGCATTGATGCTGTAGTATCATATTTGAAGTGAAAAATTATACATTTACCAAACTTGCTTTCATGGACTCATATCTAGACCCATTCCAGTTTCAAGCTATAACCAACATTTCAGATTCCAAAGTCGTCCAAATACCCTCCGTATCCAGGCTCATCTCAGCACCTGAATGGTCCCAAAGATTGAAAATCATCAAGTTCCTGTCCAGAACCAGAATGTTGCTGAGGACCCAAGTTTCATACTCAACTACATGGATTATGCAGAGCAGGCACAAGCCCATTCATTCTAAATATCACACCAGAAAATCCTACACCCAGGCACAAGATTAGGCTGCCCAGAGATACCAGTAGCAAGCTTGCTCTCAGCCCAGATGCTTGGGATGTGCTGTGCATGAGGGGATGTCCCACACAATGCCAAATCTGCAGAGCTTAGCATGAGTACCTACTTCTTCAAATATGCAAACATCCATGTAAAGCAGTAGGAAAAAAAAAAGAAGAAGAAAATGCAACCAGGTCAAAAGAACACTGTAATCCCCCAGTTGAAGATGTAACAAATAAAAAAAAAAAAAAGAAAGAAAAATAAGGCAGCCCAGTGAGCTGCAAACTGTCATATCACAATAATTCATCATGAATTGGAAAAGAGTAAAAGGCACAACACTAAGTTATTGCACAATGTTGAAGAGAAATTGTTGCTGCATGAAGTACAATGGTTAGAATGAAGAAATGGAGAGACTGGGAGAGAGAGAGAGA
Organism: Ochotona curzoniae; assembly: GCF_017591425.1. Taxonomy (NCBI): domain Eukaryota; kingdom Metazoa; phylum Chordata; class Mammalia; order Lagomorpha; family Ochotonidae; genus Ochotona; species Ochotona curzoniae. Next base: position 31,333,092 of record NW_024466502.1, on the reverse strand, counting down.
GGGAGAGAGAGCATTCATAGCAGAATCTTCTAAGCAAGAAAAGAAAATCTGTGAGACAAGATGAAGCACAAATGAAACACGAGGAAAGGGATGCTCTGAGACACAGAAGTTCCTGAGAAAGAAGAGGCGGACAAACCAGTAGACAGTTTATTTAAAGAAATAATTGCAGTAAACGTTCCAAATCTTGAGTAAGATACAAATATCCCAAAACAGGAAGGTCAAAATGTCTCCAGTTAGATTCGATCTAAATAAGATTATGTCAAGATATATTAGAATCAAATTCTCAAGAATCAAATAAAAAGAGGAAAGCTCAAAAAAACATTAAGAACAAAGAACTAAAATAAGTGATTTTCAAGAAACCCGCCAGCAAATTTCTCAGCAGAAATTTATAGGTTAGGAGAGAGTTCAATGACACTTTCAAAATGTTCAGAAAAAAAAAGAAAGAAAGAAAAACACCACCAAGAATACTGTATCCAACAAAACTATCTTCTGGAAAGAAAACAAACAAAAAGCCTTTCTTCAGCAATAAAACCAGAAGGAGTTTGTCAAATTCAGATACATCTTGAAATAATTGCCTAAGATTAATGCTAATGAGAGATATTGGAATGGAAAGTAAAGGTAACGAATCAGTAACACAAATACAGGAAAGTTTAAAATTTTCAGATAAAAGCAAATACACAGTCAAATTCAGAATACTTAAATATTGTGGTGGTGGTGTGCCAAACACTTATTTCTTTTACATCAAGGTCAAGCAAAAATATGATTAAGTGATAACAATGTTTTCAGTAGAAATGCAGCAAAATATGGAAACTGCAACATGAAATGCAAATTTAGTGGAGTAATGATATAACAAAATAATAATAATAAAAAAACCCAAAATCTAGATGTAAAACAGTTTCTAGATGTAAATTAGTGATTCCTATATATACATGTCCTTTCCGTGTGTGTATGTGTGTGTGTGTGTTTTAAGCTCATAGAGATAGGTATGATTGAGCTTATCCAAGACTGATTTAGGGGGGGAAAAAAAAGAAAAGGAAAGGAAAGCAAAACCAGCCATCTTGATGAGAGTCACACACTTGTGCTGTACTGTATGGAATCTCCGTAGGTGATTACACCATGTGAGCTGGATTGAACACAACCTTGTTAAATGGTTTCATATTGCAAGTATCTGTCTCAGGACTCTTGCTTTTGGTTCTTTATCTTGACGTGTATCTTGCTGTCAATCACCAACTGTTCTTATCATTACAACATCATCAAATGTCGAGTTGATAAAGAATCTTGTTACTTGGTGCCCAAGCCAGGTCACACCCAATGCTTGGGACTTAGCCCATGGACACCGTCACCACACTGTGAGTGTGTCCTAGGCTTTGGGTGGCCAGGATGCCCGTTGGGTGCCAGACTCTGCCTGCTGGCTGCCTGGTGGTTTTCAGGGTATGTAATTACTGCCTAAGGACATCCATGGATAAGGCCTCTGTGACTATATGTGAGGGATGAATCCTGCCTGATTCCCAGCGATGGGGTCACAGAACTTGCTGGCAAGCATGGGGACTAAGACATGGAGGTTTGGAGGGGAGAATCCATAAGAACTATCTGAGCCAGACTCGTTCACCAGCCCACATGAGACTCCTGAAATGGGCTGTTAGCATAGAGCATTACTGACTGCCACACACCAGTCCACATGAAAGCTAAGGCTGGGGACCTGTCTGGCAGGGCTAAGTACTAGTACCTGACTGAACGGTAGAACAGTGGCGGGCCACACTTGGCAAGGTCCAGACACTAACCAGCATGTGAGAGAACCGGGTCCAGGGGTAGATTCTCTGGGGGATGTGTGGTTCCATCTCTGTGGAAATATAAGCCCTGCTGGTTAGTTCAAGAGTTGGGGTGGTGATGGGCTGAGCTAGGTGTGACGATGGCACCTGACATCACTCACAGGTAAAGGAATGACAATAGTCTGGGCAAGTCAAGGCAGCATCACCTGAATGTGCATCCTAAAGCAGAATATGGGGTGGGCTGGGCTGTAAGTGGAAGGGTGTGGACTGGATAGGGCTGAGCAAACCTTAACTCACAAGTAAAAATAGAAATCAGGATAGAGCACAGGTCATGCCAAGCTAGGCTCTTACACTGACTGGTCTGTATGACACAAGGATGCTAGAACACAGCTTCGAAAGAAAAGGCTGAGACAGGTGAGGGACTAAGACAATTAGGTCAGAGGAGGTGGACAAAGTAGGGCTGGCCCAAAGACCCACCAATGTGTGCAATATCGGACATTGGGAAAGGTTTTGATGGAGGCGCTTGGGAAACTCTTCTGTCGGGACACAGTCCTTGCAGGTGAGCACAAAATCCATGATAGGAAGCGGCCCAGACCAGGCCAGAGAACAGTACCTACTGGCATACATTTGGCATAGGTCTGAGGCCAGGCTGAACCGGTTCATGTTACCTGCTGGCAAATCTGAACACCAGAACAGAGTGTGGATCAGGCCAGGTTTGGTGTAAACACATACCAGTGCACATTATGGCTGGAATTGGATATCTGCTGGGATGAGCTAGGCTGTAACCCTCACCAGCATCAGCTGGGATTGGGGGTGGGCTGGACCAGGCCAGACTACAACTCCACTGGCAAATGTCAAGGTGAGATGAGCCGTAGGAGACTAAGTTGCAGTGCCCAACCAGCACCTGTGAGAAGCAGGGATGGAGGGGGCAACGAGAGTAGGGGGAATGTGGAGGATTTCTCTATTAGATAGCCACACCCACTGAAGTATGAGTTGGGATGGGGGCAGACCAGACCAGCAGGGCTACAGCACTTGTGGGCCTCATGTGAACTAGATGAGGGATAAGCCAGGCTGGGCTGACTCTTCCTACTTGTGGAAGAATAAATCAGAGTGGGTGAGGGTTGGTTGGATTTTGCTGCAGCATCAGCTGGCATGGGTTGACTCTGGAGGCTAAATCTGTTAAGCTAAACAGCAGAACCACCTGGATAGTGCATGATCTGGGAATGGCAGGGGGCTAGAAGGGAAATAGTGGGCACCTTTCTCTTGGGTTATCATTCCCACTGGAGAGTATGAAAACCAGGACTGGGTCAGGGATGGCTGGACAGAATGGTACCTACAGGCATTTAATTTACTTTAACATAGTCTATTTATGTATATAATGAGAACACATTTCTTGCATTCCATTTATTCATTTTTAAGCCCTTAATAATAATTCATAGCCCTCTTCTTCCCCAGCAACAGTGTCCTGTTGCATGTTCCCATCATTATGACTACTCAAAATTTTCATAATGTCAACAGAAGCACTCATACACTAATAGCATAAAATTCACACTATTTAATATGACACAAATGCATACAAAAGATCACTGCTTAATCCTTTCAAAGCGTGTTTCATTTTTATTTTATATTTATACGTTAAATAACCTGATAAGTAAGAGGGTGGTGAGGCACTTCATAGAGTGAACTGTTTTTTAATGAGGTTTAACTCAATAAGAAGTGAAGAGGTTATGAACATTGAGCAAAAGAACTCCTTTAATGTAGAGGCTGAATCCAAACATAACAACTGACCCTAATGAGGTTGTCAACTCTTTCCCTAGTGCTTCCAGAGCTTTCAATTGGTCTTGCCAACACTCATTTTTTAGAATCAATCTCAAATTACTTGTTTATATCGATGTCCAAGCTCTTTATTCATACTGACAATCAGAAGTCTTTAAGGGGAACTTTGAAATGCCAAATGGCCACAGGAGTGACTGCCTCTAAGGGGACTACAGTGTCACCAGATGATAAGAGTATTCCCCAACAAAAGATTCATCATTAGGAACACTCCCAAGGCTCCAAGTAGAGACAAATTGTCTTTATTAGAAATCATCCTCAACCTTTGTTGAAAATGCTAGCTTACATTTGATTGAGCACATTAGCCTATTTTCATTTTCGTCTTTTTAATATTTATCTATTATCTTTTTTTTTTAATAGGAAAGACAGCTTTACAGAAAGAGAGACAGAAAGATCCTCTGTTGACTGGTTTACTCCCCAAGTGGCTTGCAAGGGCTGGAGCTGAGCCGACTGGAAGCCAGGAACCAATCTTCTGTGTCTCCCTTCCCAGTACAGGGTCCCGCGGCTTCTGGCCGGATCATCCTCTACTGCCTTCCAAGACCACAGGCAGGGAACTGGATGGAAAGTGGAACAGCTGGGACACGAACCGTTTCCCATATGGGATCTCAAATTTGCAAGCACAAGATTAGCTGCTAAGCTATGGTGCTGGGCGCTGCACCTGTTCTCTTAACTTCAATGGAGGCATTGATATTTCTTAAAGGCATGTATTTGCTGAACGAAAAAAGTATTATAAACTTCTTTTATCTTTGATCATTTTGGAGAGAAATGCATGGCTCGCTTTTCTTTCTTTCTTTTTGTTTTTTTTCTCTTCTAAAGAGAGCATCATCTTCTATGAAGACTACTTCAGTGGACCTAGAATTTACATTTTCTGGTTTCCTCTTTGAAATGATTTCCTAGCCTATTGATGCCTTTTCTCTTGACACTGATTTGCACAGAATCTTTCTGCCGGAGAACTTGTTACTTGTGAGAGAACTGTTAAATTTGGGGTTTTATTTTGGGGAAGTAATTTCCAGATGTTTGCTTGTTGTTTAATGAGAGGGCTCAAGAGGGTCACCCATTTGCACTACAAACATAAGGTGCCATCTTCCCAGACTAATGAAAAGAACTGTTTCTAATCTATGAGTTTGGAACACTTGATTTTCATTGCTATGTGAGAAATAAAGAACTGTAACAGACTTGTGGTGGAAAAAACTTCTTTTTCATTGATAAATATGTGTAAGGAAAGGAATTGATTGTGTCTGTGCCTAAGGCAGCCCCTGAGTTGTTTTCTAGGTGTTACAAATAGAGTAACATTTTTTTTTTCACAGAGGATTACAGTGATTTTCAGTAAGATTGCATTTTGTCAATTGAACAAGAATTTATTACAGTCAATTAAGCAGTATTTTTCTCTAGTGGCCATTAAATTAATATTGTTTTCCTGGAAACTAAGAGAAATATTTGGAATAAAAGTTGAGTATATTGATTTCCCCAAACTTTATACCCGATTTTCTTTATTATCTGTTCACTGAGGTCAAGCATTTTGTCAGGATAGTTTTAGTTATTGGCAACCTTCACTAACTTAGTTGTTCACTTTTTATATCTTTTCTACTAGAAGTTCTTATAATGCACTGTATCATATATGAAGTGAGAGCCTATTATTAATTTTTTTAAAAAAATATTTATATTTATGTGGAAGGCAGAATTTAGGGAGGAGAACAGAGTAGATCTTTCATCTGTTTAACATGTTCCTGAACCATTTTATAAATTGTTTAGTTCACACAATCATCCTAAGTTATAATACAAAAGCTCAAACATCATTAGTTGTTTTTGAAAAATTTCACTATAAAAGAAAATACACCAAATTCAAAGAAACATGGCTGTTTTAAACTTTAAACTTATTTGAATGTCACTGTGCATTACTTACAGACGGATTCATCAAAGTTATTCTAGTTAGAATAAACAAAAGTATTGTACTTTGTTGATGAAAATCACTTGATAGCAACTGAATCCCGAGGAGGAGATCTAATTTACTGTTTCTAAAACTTTTTGTCTTTGTACTTCTCATGTAGAAACATCCGTAGGTACCCTGGAAGACTAGAATCTTAGGCAAAAATTTCAGACCTACTAAATCAGAATTAAGTCGTTTTTGATAGAACATGTATCTATTTTTTTTTTATACAGATGGTCTGACATTCTGGATAGACATGTAACAGTTTGTCTCCACAACATCACTAGCCCACTGACAATGGTAAATATTTTTAGTTTCTTGCAGCCACCTCAGATAACAGTGCATATGGCTAAAAGTAAACATTTCTCCAAGGTATTATAAATGATTCAGTTGCTATAGTTTTGTTTCCTCCTTTAATACAAATCATAAAATAGAGAAGATATATTATGAAGCATTACTCACTTAGATTTAGATTATTAGTACGGTAGGCTGGGAGGAAATGTGGGAATAGAGGAACTTTGGATACCAGCTGCCAAACTGTAATGGGAAAAGCAAATTTATAGCATCACACAACAATAGGAGAACCACAGCTAAAAATAATGTGCTGTATATTTTATGAAAAAAATACAAAAGAAAAGGTGTTCCTATTTCTATTTTAAAAGATGCTATTTTTATTTTAAGAAGTAATTAAAATTTATTGAGATTGTAAAACCGATGTGGGAATGTTGTGACTATTTCTAAAGCAATATTTTACTGTTTAGCAGATAAATTATATTTTAATTAAATAAAAAGTGGAAGAATCTAGAATGAGTGTATAAATAATTGCTCATTATTTTAAAATAATGCGTGGATTTTAAAATGCATATTTCAGCTACATGCTCAAAATATAACTTTTTTCTTTGCTAGATGAATAGGATAGAGTATCCAAATCAATAAATTGGAAACTATCAAGAAACTATAGACTACAGCAGAAGAATGATCATGGAGGGCCTGTTGTGATGGTTCAACTTGCTAATCCTCCCCTTGCAAGCACTGGGATACTATATGCGTGTCAATTTGTGTCCCAGCTGTTGTTCCTTGATTGTGGCCTGGGAAAGCAGCAGAGCATGGTCAAGACCCAGAAGAAACTCCTGGCTTCTGGCTTTGGATTGGCTCAGCTTTGGCTGTTCTGCTAATTTGGGAATGCTGGATACAAATGAATGCAAGCAAATGGAAGATCTTTGTCTCGCTTTTTCTCTCTGCTAATCTATCTTTGAAATTAATATATAATATTATGCAATATGTTAATATAATAAACATATAATATATGGTATATAATTAGATTATATATTATATAATATATATAATCCATACTTGCTTCTTATTTCATTGGCCTTATTAAGAATAGTTTATCAACAGAACTTGGTGGCTCAAAGAAATTGAAGCTCAAGATTCCACAGATGTAGTTTCTGATGACAGTTTTCTCTGCTTCAATGGTCACACCCCCCAACTGTGTTCTTACTGTGCAAAGGCAAACACAATTCCAGGGACTCTCTCCAATCACTAGTAATTTCTTTTGTGAGGGCTTCAGGCTCATGATCATATAGCCAGCCTCCCAAAGGTGCAAACTCACCATAGAATCCTAAGTGGAGCTGGATTACACAACATGCATACTGGGGATATATAAACCCTCAAGCTACAAGCCATGTTCACTACTATCATGGGGTTTGAAATTCATTATACAAGCCATGATGTAATCTTACACAAATGTTAAACTATAATTTAAGAAATCATAAAATCCAAATTCTAGCTTATAAGGAATATGTCTAAGGGAAGAATACAGATTTGAACATTATGAACAAAACATGAGTACAGAACATTAGACAGTCTGGAACAAGTGACAAAATGTCCTAACCAAGTGAACATTGTGAAGCAAAACACTTAATGAAAATAATAAGCATTGGCTTTATATGGACTTTATTTGAGCCTTATTTAAATAAATAATTAACAAATAGATAATACATTTTTGTATTTTGGGAGAAATTCTAATATGGAATGGATAACAAGAAAAAATTAGAGAATAGTTAGAAATTTAAACCATATTCTAGGAGGTAAATTAGAATTTTAAAGCATATGCTTTTAAATTTCCTTTTCTGAAAATGAGACTATTCAAATTTATTCACATCCACAGACATATTCACATGTAACCACCCAGGGTTGTACCTCTATGCTGCAAGCATTGCAAATGGTAATTTACTAAATGCAAATATCTACATATATAAACACATTCAAGCAAATGTATTTCACTTTATACAGGTATTATAACATATACATATGTCATATAATTGAACCCATATTTATATGTATCACAAATACATTATGCTTATATGTACTCAGATGCAAATGCATGTATAGCATATAGATGTATGTGCATTACATATGTATAGGTATACACATTATACATTATAAACATTATATAGATGAAATAACCTAATTAAATGTTAATTATTATCCTAATTTCTACAACACATTGAGATAATTTTCAGGGTAAACTTAATTATTTTTAATTTATTTACCTATTTAGATTTATGTTACTGGAAATGAAAATATACAGATAGAAGGAAAAACAGAGAGATTTTTCATCTGCTGGTTCACTCTCCAACTAGCAGCAACAGCCGGGGCTAAACCTTTGTGATGCCAGGAGCAAGGAGCTTTTTCTGGGTATGCCACTTGGGTGCAGGTTTCTAAGGTCTCAGACAATCCTCTAATATTGTTCCAAGTCAAAAGCAGGTAGCTGGATGGGAACAGGAACAGCCAGGATGTGATCTGGTGCTCACCTGGTATCCCGGCAGATACAAGGCTTTTTGTGATGTATTTATTTTTATTGGAATGTTAGATATACAGAGAGGAGGAGAGACAGAGAGGAAGATCTTTCGTCTGATGATTCGCTCCCCAAGCGACCGCAACAGCAGGTGCTGCGCCAATCCAAAGCCAAAGCCAGAAACTTCTTTCCAGGTCTCCCACACATGGGTGCAGGGTCCAAAGGCTTTGGCCCGTCCTTGACTGCTTTTTCAGGCCACAAGCAGGGAGCTGAAGGGGAATTGGAGCTGCCGGGATTAGAACCAGCGCCCTTATGGGATCTCAGTGCTTTCGAGACGAGGACTTGTAGGCACTAGGCCACACTGCTGGGCCCCTAAATCTCATTCTTACAATTGCTTAAAATACTAAAGCTCTGAAGCACTCTGTGGTTTGCAGAATGGAAGAAAACTGAGCCTTTTTTTTTAAGTTTAGTGTGCCACTATCTGTGGTTACATGTGTATAACCTTTTCTTAGATACATAGCTCTGCTAAATGATCTGAAATAATATAATTATAACCATTACTTATTATGATTAAAATGAAAATGAACTTATGTGTAGCCTGTAGACTTGATTTATGACTATGAAGTCAACAGCAATCGTAAGAGAGTTAAAGAGAAGGGAATCAAGTCAAATATTGTCAAAACATCCTTGATAATTCTTCCAGAAAAAGAAAATCTGTGTAGTAAATATATTTATGCTTCAGGCCATTTCAAATCTGTCAAGTGATATTTTAGGCATTTTGTTACTTTGACAAAGTAAGCAAAGAATGCTTCATATTTTAACCTAGATTTCTCCATTATAATAATATTTTACATATATCAAGTTAGTTGGTATTTTTTATGGTGGGTAGATTATAACATAACCTAGAAGATACACTACTTGCCGTTAGTAACACCATGGAGTGAGCCTTGCGTATTGGTGTGAATGACAACACGAAGAACTAAGTGATCCATTCACCACTAAGGAGATAATGGTTGCAAAAGTAATGGGATGCCACTTTCAGGATTAGGTTATTTCGAGACTTTGTGTGGTGTCATTGGCATCCTCTCACGCTCTTTGATTTGTTTTCTCTAAGTCAGTTTGTCAGCTGATCCCTGACTGTATCTGGCCCGTGACACCAGCTTGATTTCACCATTTAAATAATAAGAGCACTGCAAGAATAAACTTTTGAACATCATGTGGTCTCTGAGCGCAGTTTGACATGAATCAAGACGAAGGGGTGTAGCTGTCCGCAGGGAATCTTGTTAACCAGGATCGCTTAAAAATCCCAATAGGACAACTGTCATAACATTTTTGAACTTATATTTGTTTCTGGAAAAGAACAAAATATGTTGCTGTTTCCTCTTGGGAACATAGCTTAGCTAATCTCATGTCTCCTACCCTTCTTTGTAGTTATTTGTGGTCTTACTGCTTTTTGGCTTAATTTTATCCTTGTTTGATTATTTTCAGGGTGAACATTATTATTTCCAAAAACAAATATGCAAACAATAAAACAAAATGAGCCTGCCACTTAATCTTTTGTTCAAAAAAATCCAGATGGCCAAAATCGTTGACTGTCCTTCTAATGAACAGTTTTGTTTTATTATTTTTTGAATCTAGGCTAGTTTAGCAATATTTAGTAATTCAGTGTTCTACAAGTGAAGTTTTGGAACTATGGAGTCACAATTGCAGTCATTAAGCATTTCATACTGGGAAATAAATACACTCCATCTGCGAAAAAAAATTACATAAGAAATTTTAGAATCCTGAGATGATGATTTTGTGATTAAGCAAAAGTTACCTTTAAGACAGGTCATGGGGGGGGGGACAAAAAGAGCCAAATGATTCTGTGGCTTTTTCAGTCTTCGAAACTGTCTTGTGTGAATGGAGGTTTCTTCACTTGATCCCAAGCACAGCTCCAAAAGCATAAGAAAATGTATTAAATCACTGTCCTAAATCATTGAAATTTTCGTCCTTTTTTAAAACTATTATTCTATGGTGATAAACATGAAAAACGCCAGAGGTCAGTACTAGAAGTCCAAGTGGCAAGTTAAAGGAGATCAGGTTTCTGAACATCAAGTGTTGCCAAACCAGCAACTCTGAAACTGGACTGAATCAGAGACAAATGCTTAAATTTTGAAAAACTTTTTGAGAATTTGGTTATCATGTTTTTATGAAATCAACATTTACTTATAACATTATATTCTTTAGAATTGAATTTCTAATTTTTGTGCAGATTCCTCTTGAAGAAAAATTACATTTAACAAATCTCTTGTTTTTAAGGACCCGCGAGTTTCATAATACATTCAGTATACTTCTCTTATAAATCTTACTTCTAGGTTTCTCTTCACTGGTTCAGAACATTTGTAGAGGAAGGAGAGTCAAGATGGCTGACCGAGTTAGACTGATGTAACTGAGGATCCTAAAGGATAGGGATGGGAGCAGCTAATGACACATGTCTTGCTAGAGTTATAAGCCAGTTCAGACCACCCAAAACACAACCAAGTTCAGCAAAATCATGCTTCAACACTATAAACAGCTAAATACTAAAATGAAAATAGACACAAGACAGCTGAATAGTAATCTACAGCCATTTTGAGGTGTATAGAACCTGGTTGAATATAAACCAAAATTGAAATGTCTATGAAGAAGTCACAGAATGTGGTTAAGAACCTGCATTTTCCTATTAACACATTGATTAATCAATACCTTGTCAATGAATGCCATAATGTTGTAAATTGTTGTTGATGTTATGTTGGGGCTTTAATTGATTGGAATGATACTTTGTCGGCTTTACCTTCAGACCAGAGATGGTCTCACCAAGAAATCGTTGAACTCACCAGGACAATAAGATACTGGACTTTATGCTTGGTAAATACCTCCAATGAAAGAATCTCAACTGAATTTGAATTTTGGTAATGCAACAAGGTGGAGAAGTCCACCATGGGGAGGAGGGTTCGGGGAGGGGTAGGGGGAATCCCAGTGCCCATAACACTGTGTCACATAATGCAATACAATTAATAAAAAAAAAAATTGTAGAGAACAGGTATCACCAACAAGACAGAAGATATACAGGTAAATTCTTTTCAATAAGGTAAAATGCTTAAAGTATTTTAAGCCAAATGGTGAACAATTCTAATTTTGCAGGTTAGTTGGTCCATCACAATTTAAAATTATTTATTTTTATTTCAATATCGAAGTATAATATTCATAAATATTTCAGAATAAAGATATTTACTCTATCACTTTATATACAAACTATAGAGATTCCTAATTCTTATTCACACAACACATATATTTAATTGTATGCATGTAATTGTAGTTAGAGTTTTTGCTGTTTTATCCATGACTTGTATACTACTTCTAAAAATCATGCGAAATTTCTATCCTTATTATGAATTATAACTATTTTCTGAATTTTACATGTTAAGTATTTATATGTAAGTAAAGGATGTTTTTTCATCTTCAAATGTGTTTTCCTAGACAAAATTTATTTGGCTACATCTTCTTGAATTCTGATTTCATGAAGTTGATCATTCAGTCCCACACTAAGCAAGTTTTCCAAGATCTTTTTCTCAATCGTCATTATACATATGAACTGTGGCTCAAGTTATGATTTTTCTTTTTAATTTTATGAATGTGGGAATATGATACATATTCAGAGGAATCCACTTTTTCTTCAGTTGTTCATTTACAATGTGATCCACTGGAGTCTTGGCAATAACAGTGAGACATGGCTCCCAGTCAACCAGAAGGAAAATCAAGAGAGGAAGCAATTAACACGCAGCAGTGGGTGTGGTAATAAGCTTTGATGTCTAGTAGGATTTGTAACTTCATTTGTATTTAATTTTGTATACACCTTACATGTAATTTTTACATATTGTCTACTCAACACTATGTCAGACATCTAATGTTTGCCTGGATTTAACCTGTAACTTATGCTGGGTTGAATGTTACTTTTCTGAACCTGTCACTGATACTGTCTAAACCCAGAGGTGTGGAAGAATTGAACTTTTTTTTTTTTAAACATATTGTTCACTCAACACTATACCAATTAACCCCATAACATTGTATATCGACGCTGATGTTTTGTTGGGGGTTTTAACTGACCGGAACTTTACTCTGTTGGCTTTACCTTCAGACCAGAGAAGGTCTCCCCAAGAGGCCACTGAACTTATCTGGACAATAGGACGCTGGACTTTATGCTGGGTACATGCTCACAATGCAGGAATTTCAACGGAACTTGAACTGTGGTTATGCAACAAGATGGAGCAATCCACTATGGGAGGAGGGGTGTGGGAGGGGCGGGGGGACTCCCCAATGCTTATAAAACTGTTTCACATAATACAATGTTAATAAAATAATAAAAAAAAATTTTGTATACACCATTGTAATACAAGGAGTCCTTATGCTTTGGAAAAAGTTAGGAATAAGGTGAAAAATTTGAATCCATCACAAGTGGCAATGTATTTTGATAGCAATCTTCAAGGAACATCAATTTAACACATGTATGCAAAAATCAGTACTGCAAGAACAATGATTTTCAAGTTGAAATATGACGTACCAAACAAGAAACTTAACATGAAACAGAAATATTACTATTTTTATTGGGAAAGTGTTCCCACTTGCTAATATTCCCGTCTTCTAAAAGGAATTCCAATTTAAAGACAAAACAAATCTTTTATAGTCTGCAGCCTTTGAATTATTTAAACAAACATTAAATTTTGTACTTTACTGCAAGTCCAGGATCACAACCACAATATTATTCAAACGTTATAAAATTTTGAAATGCTCCAATAATTTTAACTCTTGAGGAAGCCTGGTACCTTCCAAAATATAGTGATAATAATAAAATAGCTCTGAAATTTCAATTTCCCTAAGCAACATAAAATAATTTAAGATTAGTGAAGACTATCAGTTTTTTATGAGTCTGATATTTGGAAGTGAATTAGTCAGCTTCCTTATTAACAAAACAGTCACTTCAACACAGACATTATCAGGACTGAGCATTTTACTGGTATAAATACCAGTGTATTAAATATGACATGAAAAAAATCACACAAGATTTAAAGATGTCAATTAAGTGTACTCACATACTATGATCGGTAGTCACAATAAAAAAAGAAATACTTTTTTATTGGAAAGCAGGTTTACAGAGAGAAAGGAAGACAAGGAGAAAGGTCTGTTCACTGGATCACTCCTCCAATGGTTGCAACTGCTGGATTTGAGCTAATCAATCTCTTTCTGGTCTCTTACCAGGGCTCAGGGTTCCAAGGGTTTGGGCCCTTCTCCCCTGCTTTCCCAGGACACAAACAAGGAGCTGGTTGGAAAGTGGAGCACCCAGGATACAATCCCGTGCCCATATGAAATGTTTGCACTTGCAGGGGAAGGATTAGTAAATTGAGACATCATGCCATTCCCTCATCTAAGTGATTGTCAGGAATTTCTCTCATGTCAAGTCCCACAGCTCAAAATATAAAGATGGACAAATGTGATGAGAACAAAGAATTTGGGGAAACATAAAGATTGCTACAGCATGAATATCAGTACTTAAGCCTTCATGCTACTGTCTTGTTCAACCTGCTTGAATATGAAAGCCACTAGACATATATCAAAAGCATAAGCTGATCTTGTATTGAGTATATTTTCTAGTAGGGCAAGATATCTATGCTCTTACTGTTGAAAGAAATGAGGGTCAGCATTGCAGCTTAATAGCTAAAACTAACACTGCCTGCAAAGCTGGCATCTCATATGGACTCTGGTTCCTGTAGGAATTATTTCATTTGAATTTATCACCCTGCTGATGTCCTGGAAAAGCAGAGCAAGATGGTCCAATTGTTTGGGACTCTAACACTGTCTTAAGAAACCCAGATGATATTTTTGGCTCCTGGCTTTGGCCTCGCCTGGCCGTGAGCATTGCTAGCCATCTGAGCAAACAGAACCAACAGATGGAAGATCTCTCATTCTCACTCGCCTTATATCCTCTCATTTTCTGTTAAGTCTGACTTACAAATACAATTTATTTATTTAAAAATGGATATTCAATTAAAGAGTACATGAAACCAGTATGATTTTTCTCTTCTCTTCATTGTAAAACAGACTTGTCCCATCTTCTGTGTTCAGGTTTGTGTGTGTGTTTTGTGCTCTGATAGACAGCAGAGGACAAGATGTACAGACCAAAATCTCACCTCTGTGATCACACTTCATGATGGAGTCACAGTCTATGTAAAGGTCCCTTACTTTGCTCTTGTATCTTCATGTCTTGTCTTCATAAAGAAACAGTGATAACAATGATATCTTTGAAAATTTCATTTTAGGATTAGTATAACAGAGCATGTAAGTTTTATCACATATATTTTTAAAAATTAAATATGTCCTTTATATAAGGGTTAGATGAACCTGAGACTAAAGCAGCATATTAGGAGGGAACACAACCAGGGCTCCCGTATACCTGACAGGAAGCCAATTGCTTGTTTGAGCCATCAGCACTGCTTCCTAAAATCACCATCGGTGTGAAGCTGGTGTACATAAGATCTGCATCAACTGGAGTTGGAGCCAGAGTTCAAACGGAAACAGGCATACTAACCCCTACATCAAATGCCTTCTCTTGCTTTACTTTCTAAAAAGACATATGATTAAGACACATATAAATATGTATTAAACATTCCCAATTTTACCTTGTTCAAAAGCATTCTATTCCCTCCCATAAGCATATTAAATGACCTGATATATATTTATGACTCTAAACATAACCAAAATGTGACAGTTACTGGACTATTACTGAGGATTATCAACTGGACATAGAAAGGAGAGAATGGAAGAACTCTTGATTTCAAATAATGTCTGATGTTTCTCTTACTGAATTAAAATAATTTGTTAGTAAAACTTTTTGGCTTTCATATTGTGGGTAACAGGGTGAAGCCGTTGCCTGAGGTGCTGGCTTCTTAGATGAGCAATGATTGAAATCCTTACTATTTTGCTTCTGATCCTACTGCCCATGAATCATGTAGACAAAGCAATGGAAGATGATGTAAATGGTTGTTCTCCTGCCACCCACAATGGAAACCGAGCTAGAGCTGCAGGCTCCTGCGTTTGTCCCAGCCCATTCTTTTAATTTAATTATTACCTATCAATGAAACAAAAATGATGAGTATTTCACACTGTTTGTGTTGAAGACACCAATATAAACTCAGTTCCCTAAATGTACTTTTTTGTGGATAATACTTTCATTAAGTAAATTTTAGAGACATGTTTAACTATTCAGATTACACACTACTGCATCCTCAGAGATCAATTCATTTCCTCTGAAGAGAGGGTTGGTAATCATCTTAAATAGTTCCACACATGATTATCTTTGAGTGACTAAGGTTAAAAAGCATTTTGTTAGATTATATTTAATCTGTGTTTAGATATATCACTATATCGCATTTTAATGCATAGCTAAATAGCATTATTGAGTAGTTCTCAGTTTATATTAATACGTCTGAGCTCATCCACTGGTAGAAAAATAAATCCCTCTGTACCTTGCAATAGGGCAAATCGGAGCCAAAAAAATAAGCATAAACCTTACAAAAACCATGCGATAATTACTGATCTCCAAAGAGTTTACCAAATCATAGACCTTAAGGTAAATGTTCATTAAGAGAGACTACATTCAATTACAATTAAAATAATTCTAGAGTTCCTAATTCTAGAAACACCTCTACCTCATGTTTTACAGTACACATGAAGCTTTTCAGAATCCAAGTAATACAACTAAAGCAAGTTAAAAATGTCCATATAGCTTAACAAGAATTGGGTAATGGATTTATACTTAATGAAGCAAAAAAAGACTTAATTGACTCTGAAAATTCTTGTGTTCCATGAGTGGTTTATGGAAGCTGAGATATGAGCTGAGTATGCATGTAAAAAAAAAAGTACAGTAAAATTTTAATTGGCATTCTCCACTGAAGCAAAAATTTGCCAATTAAGTAATATGCTGATTACTTAGTGTTAAGAATTTGATTTTGCCCTATAATCTTTTGAACACAGTATTAGTTAGACATAGGGTAAACACAGGAAAGTAATAGTATTGTTCGAGTGTCAATGTAAGAAAAATATTGGACATAGGCAGATATCATTTATGCTTCTTTCAAATGCTATTCAAAAGAGTTATAAAAATAATCAGAATTTTTTGTTAAATTTTTATTTTGAATTTTTGAATTTTATGGTACAATTTCTCTGAGATTGGAATTCTAGCCCCCCCTCCCAAATTCCCATCCCCATGTTGCTATAATAGCATAGTCCTTCATTAGGAGATGTGAGGATGCAGTGCAATATGCATCCCTGCTTCCAAATCAAAGATAGATTCCCAATGAAATTATTGGAAATGTGCAGACAATAGGATGCTGGATTGTCTGACATTGTCTGTACTCGCAATGTTGGAGCACAATTAAGATTTGCTTTGTCTTAATTCTGAAGTTAATTTCTATTAGATGAAAAACATGAGTAAAGTAAAACAAATAAATGTTAAATAAATAATACATTCGAGAAAGGAAAAACAATCATTTATCAGTAACTGTTTTGGAAATTTGACCTTGAAACTTACAAAAAAAGAGCCAGTCAAAATTGCAGTTGAGTATGAAAATTTGCATTATGTGGAAGCAACTGAATAGTGCCATTATTTAGTGGAATGAAAACATAAATGAAAAACAAAAGGGGTTTAAGAATGCATCAAATTAAAAACAGCTGTTCATTTTTTAAATGTTTATTTTATTTTTACTGAAAAGTCAAATCTAACATCCGTCGACTTACTCCCAAAGCCTCCAGAAAGATGGGAACTGAGCTAATCTGAAGCCAGGAGACTCTCCCGGGTCTCCCACGTGGGTGCAGAGTCCAAAGGCTTTGTGTAGTCCTCTACTGCTTTCCCAGGCTATAAGCAGGGAGCTGGATGAGAAGCAGGGCTGCTGGAATTAAAACCAGCGCACATATGGGATCCCTGTGCATGCAAGGCTGGGACTTTAGCCACTAAGCTACTGGCAGTGGGACATACAATTAGATTTTTTCAGACCTTGAAAAAGTGATGAAGTAAAAGATGCAAAAAGAGTATAACCCGAGGAAACATCTAAACAAACCTTTGGGTCACTTCAGGTCAGTTTTCTTTTTTTTTTTTTAATAATATGAATTTTGGTTCCTGCATTAGCAAAACCCAGTAAGATTCAACTTGGTTAAAGTGTTTAATGTACATTCATTGCCATGTTAAGAAGCAGCAGAAATTCACTGAAATGCAATGTATGTAGCATATATAAGATACTTGGATGCACTTTAATGTTAGTGGTAATATTGTATATTAACATATAGCTTTATGATGTCTATGATTTATAGTTAACATGGCATACACAGATTACCATGCCATAAAGTCTTACATAAGAAATATAATTTTATATACTTTAAAATGTAACAAAATTTCTATAGACAACAATAAGACTTTATTTCTAGAAAATACTTTAAATTACCCTGTGCTATTAATGTGCCAGAGAGACCTGATGATGATCTATGCGAGAAGTGGAGTTGCTCCGTGGTAGTGATCTGTACTGGTTTGGGGGAATCCACAAAAATATTATAATTATGTATGAAATTAGAAGTGTTCTATGATGGTACATAGAATGTAACATCTGCTTGAAAAACTCCTTGCATAATTCCAAACTGAAAAATAAAAGATTTCAGTGGGGGATTACAATGTCCAAGTGGCCAAATCCTTGCTTTGCATATGCCAGGATCCCATGAGGGCACTGGTTCATGTTCCGGTCATCCAGGTCCCTGCTTGTGGCCTGGAAAGTGGACGGTCCAAAGCCTTGGAACCCTGAATCTGTGTGGGAGACCTGAAAGAGGCTCCTGGCTCCTGGGTTCATACCTGCTTCATTCTGGCCTTAGCCGTACCATTGGTAGTGAACCACTGGACAGATCTTTATTTCTGTTTCTCCTCTCTGTATATCTTCCTTTCCAACAGAAATAGAATATAACTTAAAAATTACAAAGAAAAGTTTTCATTATGTAATACTAACAATCATGTTTCATGATTTTCAAAAATAAAATAATATGCTTCTTGACGAATGAAACTCTTGCACTCTCTGTGCCTAGGGTCTGTGATGTGCACCTGCCAGTGTGATTCTAATCCTAATGTCATCTTTCACTAACTATGGTTTTAAACAGCTTCCCACTTTCATTTTCTCATAAAATAGCGATGCTAACTGTATATAATTCAGAAAATGAAAGTGAATAAATGAATTGAAACTTCCAAGAAAAGTCTCTAGAATAGTGAATGTTAAATAGTTAACAATTATTCATTGTAATTTTCACTTAGCCTGGAAGATTGATGTGGAGAGACGTGAACGGATGCTATTTCAGTTGGCTTTTTTTGCAAAACACCAGTGAGATAAATTTGGTGTGTGATCAAAACAAACTTAGGCTGCTGCTTGAAAAGTCGATGGCAGATGTTACAGAATACTACAACAGCAAGCCACTAAAGCAGACGAAAGCTACTTCCACTCGGTGTGCATCATCAGTTGAATTGCAAATGTTCAGAATAATCTAAAAAGGAAAATAATAAAACAGATTCAAAATAGAGAAATAGAAAGATTGAATCTGCAAACAGCTTCCTTGATTGATTTTATTGCTATAAAGGTGAAAATTAAGTTGAATTTTTTTTTACACACTTACTACTGCTTTCTGAAGAAAAATGAACTTGATTTCTTCTAAAACAAGAGTTGGAGACTATTGAGGATTTTTTATTTATTTACTTTTTGCTGAACTTGGATCCTGTATTTGTCAACTTTATAACTTTATTGGGCTGTGAAGCTGACAAATTGATTTTACTTGCTCCTAATTTATTTAATTCAGTTTTCACAATTAAGCAAGCAATTAATCAATGGTAGAGCCATTAAGATTCATTGCGATGAAATGGTGTCCTGACAATCATCCTGAATAAGAGCTGCATAATTTATCTGAGGGCAGACAGATTAGATGGCCTTAAGTGTTCTGTATTTAAGATATTTATATGAATGATGTCTGATAATTCAAATTCAGTTAAAATCACTGGGTACAGTTGAGACAAAAATTTAAATTTTATTTTGCTTTATCATATATATGTTCATCTACAATTCTGCAAATTTATTCATGAATTATTGAGAAACAAGATGACGCAGAATGTATAATGATATTATACATGTGTTAGTTGCTGGGTCATTAAAAATTGATGTCTTTTAAAGCTTTACTTTTTTCTTGAAAGCAGAGACATTGACATCACAAACTGAATTTGTGCATGGTTTAAAAGCCAGTTCTGTTTACTTCCTAATATTGATACCTTATTTCTTCTATTACTTTATAGCTTGCTTTGTTAACTGGGGGAGGTGGCTTTGAAAAACATTTTATAAAATGTATTTGATACTTTTCTAATTTTGACAGTCACTTATTACTATGAAAGTTCCTCATAACACTGCATCTACTGTACCCCATAACTAGAGTTGTGTTTTAAATTTTATTTGTTTGAACAAATGCTTCCATTTTCCCTCTGATTGTTTAATGATTTGCTACTTTTTTAGCATGTTATTAAGAATCCGCATGTTACTGTATTTTCTAGGGTGTATCTTTGCTGTTAAATTTCAGCGTCATTCCATTGCAGCCAGAAAAGGTACACAATGTGATATGATTCCAATTATTTTTTAAAATTGAGATTGTTTCATTGTTTGAGTTAAATGTCTTAAGGAATGATGTATTTTTAGAATGTCTTCTACAGCTGCGGGATGGAATGTTCTGGTAAATGTCTCCTACACTTGTTCAGCTCTGTTACTTGTTGCTCTTGATGTTTTAATCTGGGTGATGAGAATCTGTGAAGCGATGCTGTTGAGGTTTCTCCAGGCGGTTTCTTTGGGATTTATGGGGCAGGAGATGTTACAAAGACCTTGTTCCCATGAAAATGCGATTTCACATCACACAAGAAGTCCCAACTACTACTCGGTCAGAGCACCATTCTCTTGATTTCAGTTTTTCTTTGCTATACAGCAATAACAGCTTCTAAAATGCCTTTATTTCAATTTAATATAAGAATACAGCTTCCAAGTTATTTTGATTCATACTGCCCTAATTTTAAACTTTTTTTGTATGTGTGAGTTTACCTGGATTCTGATCTTAGGATACAATAAATATTTTTTTAAAGGTTTATTTAGTTTTACTGGAAAGGCAGATATACATAAAGAAGCAGATACAAAGAGAATGTTCTTCTCTTTGGTTCACTCTCCAGTAGGTTGCAATGGCTGCAGCTGAGCCCATTTGAAGCCAGGAGCCAGAAGCTTCTTCTGAATCTTCCATGCAAGTGCAGGGTCCTTTGTGTTCAACTGCTTTCCCAGGCCACAAGCAGGGGAGTCAGACGGGAAGCAGGACTGCCTGGATTAGAACCAGGTGCCATATAATCTCAGTGCATGCAAGGCAAACACGTTAGCCAGTAGACTATTATGCCATGTCCACAATAAATAATTTTTGCTTTCAAATAAAATGAAGTTTCATGGAACATCTTGCAAGACAATTTTTAATAAACTTCTGATGTGTGTACATATCTAGCATGCTAGAAAGCCTGTACTGCAGGAGTATCACTTCAAGAATGTTGTCATAGCACAAGAACTTTGGGTAGACACATAGACTGCTGATGCAACAAATTTATTTACAATCCCTGATAGTAAAAAAAAAATGTAGACATATTATCTTCTGGAAATTTGAAAATGGGGATATTTTACTTCTTACTTCAGAGATGCGTTTATATTCCGAAGCAGTAACAATAAAGCCTCTCTCCAACAGGAAAAATGGACCTACTTTTCCAGACTGCCTACATAGGTTCTGAATCTATTTTATTTTAAGGTTTACATATTTATTTATAAGCTGAAGTGACAGAATGGCAGAAAGATCTGCCATCTTCTGGTTCACTCCCCAGACAGCTACAACGGCTGGTGCTATGCTGGATGAAGCTAAGGAAGCGTCATCTGTGTCTCTTCCAGGTGTCTGATATCCCACATACTCCGGTCACTCCCTGCAGCTTTCCCAGCTCTTCAGCAAGGAGCTGCAGCAGAAGCAGAGTAGCTGTGCCAAGAAACGGTGGCATGGTAGGAGCCGCTGCAGCCAGTGCGTCCCAACACCAACACTCACATCAGTTTCTCAAATGTAGGTAACCTGTCGTGTATTACACCTCCAGAACATGCTTAGCAAACTCAAACTTGACCATCAGTAGTTGTCAGGTTCAGGAACAGCTACTGCAGTTTGATTCAGTTACCTTTACTTGGAGAAATAAATTACCTCTTTCTCACTAACAGTCTATCTCTATATCTATAGCTATATCTATCTATAGATAGATATATACGTTTCAGTTTTATGAAACTCTCAATGCTTAATTTAGGAATTTTCTTGTATGCTGCCTTCCATTGCTGTTTCTGTTCCATGGTCCTGCTGGCACACTCAGAGAGGCATCTGATAGGAAGTTGATGTACTTGAGAACTTGACACCCAATGAGTCCTTAATGCCCGGGTCTGATCTGATCCAGTTATTGCTGTAGGCATTTGGGCAATGAAACAGTGCATAGATGGAAAACCTTGCTTGCTCTCTCACTTTCCTTTTAGAAAAAATACTGCATCTATAGCTGCCTCGCTCTTCTTTGTGCCTATGCCCTACAAATAAATTAAAATTTTAAAAGATGATTAAAACAATAAATATTTAAAATATTCACAATCAGGAATATTTTAGAAGTAGTTTTTGTACTTTTCTGATACATGAAAAATTCTGAAAGGCATTTTGGTGCAACATGATATAGAACTTATGTTACATAGTCATTATTTTTCTTAGAAAATAATTTTTCCACTAAATATCACGCTCAACTACCAAATCTGCTAGATGCAGCCTTCCACAAATCATCGCCATTCTGAGGCTATGCCAATCATCACAGGAGAACATTGTGGAATCACAATATGAGAGAATTACTAATGGCAAAATCAGAAACCATAAGGATACATGATACAAGCACCACATGGGAGAAAAATTCACAACAGCACCATAGAAAATTCAACTGGTTTACAAATTACAATTGGTATGTCTATGAAGCCAAGTAGTTAATTGTGTTTTGTTTGAATATTTATTGCTAGCTGATCCCAGGCATAGTCTGAGCTATCCTGGTCTGAAAAACATAAACCTTACCGTCAGATTTCCATCAGAGAATCATTCTGCTCTAGTTTGCTCCTTTTGCTTTTCTAGCAACATTCTCTATATAACCATGTAAAATGAAGTTTTGATTATTGCTGCTTGTAAAGAAAGAATCAATATCATTAATACTCGGGCACAGAAAAATACACATATTTAAATATACTACCAGTTATATTTTGAAATTGCATCCCAGTATTTTTAAAACAGCATCTTTTCTTCTCTACAATTTACATGTGTTTCTGTAATTATATTATTAAAGTCCACAAAATGTAATGGGCATATATTAAAATCATAAGCTATGTTTTTTAAAGATTTATTTATTTTTATTGGAAAGTCAGATATACAGAGAGAAGGAGAGACAGAGATGAAGATCCTCCATACGATGGTTCACTCCCCAACCAGACGCAACAGCTGGATCCGAGCCAATCTGAAGCCAGGAGCCAGGAACCTCCTCCAGGTCTCACATGCAGCTGCAGGGTCCAAAGCTTTGGGCCGTCCTCAACTGTTTTTCCAGGCCACAAGCAGGGAGCTGGATGGGAAGTGGAGCTTCTGGGATTAGAACCAGCACCCATATGGGATCCTGGCACGTGCAAAGTGAGGACCTTAACTGCTACACTTCTGCGTCGGGCTCAAAATCATAAACTATTACCTATATCTTTACTACAGGGTACTCAACAGTCTACCATGTCTATACCTAAAATTCCATGATATATTTCATACCAGGACCAGATTTGTGACTGTTACTGACAGACTACACTATATTAATAATCTGGAGGAAAACAAAGCAGGGATGAGAGGGTTCAAAGGGTCTGAGCAAATGTGGAACTATCTTTGGGATTAAAAAAAAAATTACTCCTTTTGAATCTTTTGTTCCTGAATGAGATGATCACCCATGATTAAACAGTCTTGCCAAGCAGAATGTGTTTTTCTCAGCGAGGCTACAGTTTCACAGGTGGAAGCTACCTCCCTAAGATGGTACCATGCAACACAGAGTCCCTATGTCAGGCATTTTGTTTCAATAACAATGTAAAATATTAATACATTTTTAAGAGACAAATGCTTCTGAAGATTAATGTCTTGTCCTTGTAATTCACCTACTTGGTCAAATTATTATCTGATTTTGTGTATAAATTTTAGAATTCAATAATAAGTAGCTAGAAGAAGAGTCTAGAGCAGATGAGTAAAAAAAAAAAAGCTAACCATAACATCATCAAGTGCAGTAAGACTATAGCATAGAAAGCTATTTGCTTTGTCTGAAATGTTGTCACACATGTGACAATATGAATTTAAATATGAATAAAAATAATCCATTGCCTCTAGCTTTTATATAAGCCTAGTAACAGTTAAGATAATGGGGAGGAGTTGGGGGAATCCCAGAGCCTATGAAACTGTGTCACGTAATGCAATAAAATTAATTAAAAAAAAAAACCTAATAACATGGCAAAACTGATATTTGCAAAATCTTTCCAAACAATTCTTAAGGAATTGTGAAATTTGATAAAGGGAACCATACCTTAATAAGTATTTTTCCCTCAATTCTGAGTGAAAAGACAAAAGTTGCTAGAATTTTTAAGCATGTATATCTGACCATGCGCTTTTGACCGTAGGAGAGCAGAATGCTAGATTCTGAAGTAACAATACATCTTACAGAGAAAATGTTTCTCAGGTTGTTTATCGATAGGCGCAGTGTAAGGTTTGGAAACCTCTTAAATTCTAGGCTTTTCACACCTGTGCAATGGAACAATCCCAAATTATTACTGATTTGAAGCAGCTGCTACAAATCACTACTGCCCGGAGACAAATTTGTTGTCATAATAAAGCTCCTGCCAAACTTCCTTTGTAAAAAACCAGATTAGGTGGTTTCAACAGTTGCCTGAATTACTGAAACGGGAATGAGAAAGCTGGCTCCCAATTTTCAGTGCTATCATTTGGAATATTTTGAATCTTTACTTCCTTTGTGAAAATGTTATCTTCTGTGGAGTATTTGTTGATTCAAAATGCAGACTTTTTTGCATTGTACAAACTGTGATTGTAATATGTTAACAGAGATATATTTACCGTCAAATTTGTCATTTTCCATTTAGCTCTCCCTCAACGAACATCTAAACTTAAATGTAATATCGTATTTAATTATGCATTGACAGTTCAAAATTCATATATATATATATATATATATTAAAAATCTGTGCCTTATCAGGGTACATTTTGATAAGAGTTAAAACCATCTCAACATTATAACCAAATCCCTACATTTCCATAGTTCATTTCCATTGCTACTAGTTTGAGAATATGATGCTTCTCCTAATATTTAAATAGTTACAAAATTGTTATAAGCATGTTACATATTTCTCATTTAACAAAATGCATATGCCTTTTTATGTTTTTTTATCTAAAATTCATATTGAATTACAGTGTCATACCGAAAATTATACAAGTCTGTAAAGAAATTTGGGTGGGGGTACTGGTGCTGTAGTCTAGCAGCTAAAGTCCTCTCCTTGAATGCTCCAGGATCCCATATGGACACCAGCTCTAATCCTGGCAGCTCCACATCCTGTCCTGCTCCCTGCTTGTGGCTTGCAGGGAAAGCAGTCCAGGATGACCTAAAATCTTGGGACCCTGCACCTGCGTGGGAGACCAGCAAGAGCTCCTGGCTCCTGGCTTCGGATTGGCACAGCACCGGCCATTGTGGGCACTTGGAGAGTGAATCATCGGACAGAAGATCTTCCTCTGTGTCTCCACTTCTCTGTATATCTGACTTTGCAATAAAAATAAATGAATATCTAATTTTTCTTCTTAGGAGTATCATAAACAAATACATTTTAAGAACAAAATCTCAATGCTATCAAAGAACTTTGCATTTTTTTCTTAATGTAGAAAACAAAGATTTTTCTATACAGTATGATTCAATGCAGATATTACAATACATACAAAATGATATGACATTGATACATTTTATATACTCTTATTTTTCACAAATAAGGAAAATGTGGTATTTTTTATTAGTCAAATTTATTTCACTCAGCATAATAATTTCTAATTTAATAAATTTGGTTGCAAATGTGAGATTTCATTCTTTCAAGGCTGAGTAATATTTCAATTTGTGTACATTTTTCTTTACCTGATCATCAGGTGACGGATGTCGATTGATTCCATAGTTTTGCTACTGGGAAGTGAGCTGCTGTTATCTGAGTGGTGAGGAAACTCCTTCATATGCTGCTTTCAATTCCTTTGAAGAATTCCCTAGAGTCTGATAGCCTGGCCAGCTTGCAGAGCTATCTGGGATTTTCTGAGGAATTTCCATAATGTTTGTACCAAATTCATTCCCACCTGCAGTACATCAGGGTGCCTTGTTAGTATTTGTTATGTTTTGTTTTGGGGAAAGTGGCCTTTTCATCTAGAATAGTGTGTAATACCTGACTTAATTTCTTATTTGCATGTCAGGAACATCATTTCCACTCACTGTGCACCATTCCTATTTCAAAGTTCATCCATATACTTTGCTCATTACTTAATTGAATCATTTTCCTGGGGAAGTATTTTGTTGTATTTATATATCCTGGATATCATTCCTTGGTTTAAAAAGTTTTCTACCATTACATTTGTTGCTTTTTCACTTTCTTTAGGGTTTCTTTTGCTGTGAAGTAGCTTCTTACTTTTATATAATTGCATTTGCCATTTTTCTAAATTATTTGCCTCTGGGATCTAACCACAGATCTCTTTGAAGAGGCCACTGTATTTTAGTGTTTCCTTGAGGTTTCTCCCTATTAACTTGATGGTTTCAAGTATTAGATTTAGACATGTGAACCTTTGTGAGTTGACTGTCTTACGGGGCATAAGGTAGGGGTCTTGCTTCAAACTTTTGCATAAGAAAATCCAATTTTTCAAATATAATTTTTAGAGACTTTTTTTCTAGGAAATGGTTTTATCACATTTATCAAGATCACCTAGCTGTGGAGGTACAGATCAATTTGGGGGTTTTTATTCTGTTCTGTTATTCTGTTACTTATTTATTGGACAATATAAAGTTATTTTTAATATAGCAACCCTGTAATATTCCCTAAAATATGTCATTATTATGACAGATTTTATTAGAATTTGGCTTTTTTTTTTCTTTTTTAAATTGCTTTCACTTTGGAGCATTTTGTTTGATATGAATTTGAGGAATTTTTCTATAGCTTTATGACAAAAGTTCTGGAAATTTTTATTAGAAACATGTTTAATATGGGCACTGGCACATCGACTCAACTGGTTAATCCTCCACCTCAAAGCACTAGCATCTAGTATGGGTACTGTCCCTGCTGCTCTACTTCTCATCAGTGTGGACTGGGAAAGCAGTGGAGGATTGCCCAGTGCCTTGGGATTGTACATCCACATGGGAGTTCTGAAAGAAATTTCTGGCTCCTGGCTTTAGTTCAGTTCAGCTCTGGCTCTTGCAGCCATTTGGGAGTGAACTAAGAGATGGAAGATCTTTCTGTCTCTCCTTCTGTAAAAATGTGTTTCCAATAAAAATAAATCTTAAAAAAGATCAATGTTCAGACTAAGAACATTAACGTATTGAAACTAATTGGTATGTCTTTGAACATTCAGTATATAATGGTAAAAACTTTATCAAAACAGGCTAACCAAAAAATGAAATATTATTTGGATATTGTGAAAGATTACATAAGGTAGAAAATGAAATACACCATGTCTACTTTAGATTTTAAAAACGTGCATTCTATGTATTTATTTATTATATTAAAATGGATGTAACAAAATAATTTTGGAACTGTATGCCATTCATATCAATTTTTTTTTAATTTTATGTGA
Organism: Ochotona curzoniae; assembly: GCF_017591425.1. Lineage (NCBI taxonomy): Eukaryota > Metazoa > Chordata > Mammalia > Lagomorpha > Ochotonidae > Ochotona > Ochotona curzoniae. Next base: position 31,305,719 of record NW_024466502.1, on the reverse strand, counting down.
TGTAAAATGAGTATTATAAAGTATGGCTACATTTGAGGAAAAAAACAGAGACCAGTGTTCAATCTGTACATTTCTTTGGGAAGTATGGGTATTTTGATACTATTCATAATTAGAATGAATGAACATGGAAGACTTCCATTTTGTTGTCTTTTATTATTTTCTTTAATGTTTTATAATTATCATCATGAAAAGCATTCTAATCCTTGGTTTTTTGGGTAATTGCTGGGAATTAGACTAACCTTGTCCATTCTTTCTCAAGCAAAGCATTTTGGATGTATAGCAATGACCCCAATTTTTCTTGATTTTACAGGGAAGATATATGATATATTCACAGGTGAATTCTGTACAATTTTTCAAAAAGAACAAAATTAATTTTTTAATCTATTGCAAATAATTGGAAGAAAGGGATATTCTTTCTTTGTGGTCATCGTTACTTAATTTCAAAACCAAACCAAACACCACCACCAACAACAAAAATAATGAGATCCATATACCAGCATGCGTTATGACAAACATGAAAATGTTCAGCGAAACAGGTGAACAAATAAAATCTCAAAACACATCAACCCATGGTAGTCTTTACCCTAGGGATACAGGGATCTTTCAACACATTTATAGTAACAATGTGATAGATCATGTCAACACATGGAAGGAAAAAAATAGCATTTCAACAGAGGCAGAGGAAGCATGTGATAGAATACTATATCACAAGCATGTTATACTACACAATCTCATCTTTAAAAATCTTTTTAAAACTGGTTATAGAAGGAACATGCCTAGCCACCACTGAGGCAGTAAGAGGCAAATTCATATCTAGTATCATATTGAATGGGGAAAAAAGATATCATTTCCATCAACATCCATAATCGATGCCCCGACTATGATTTAATGTATTTCTGGAAGTTTGTAGCCAGAGCCAGAAGCCAAAATAATAAATCATGAGAATACAAACTGCAAAAGAAATAGTCAGATCAACCCATTATACAAATGCTGTTATCCTCTGTAGAGGGGCGCCAGCACATTCCAGTAAGAAAATACCAAGACTCAAAAGAAAATTCAATGGAGTTAAAGAATGTGATAACTTTAAAGAAAATAAAATCATACTTTTTGATTCACAAAAATCAATTGGTCAGGAAATCACACGTTAACTTCAGATATATTAGAATTCTGAGCACTTCATTCTATTTTTTTTTCTTGGTTTTCATGTTTTGTTTTTTATGTTTTTGAATATATCCCACCCAAGTGTAGGCCCCGGTCTCCCAAGGGTTAATTCCACAGCTCAGCTGTTTCTCAAAGGTGTAACAGGAAGGGCAATCATGGCCTGATACATTTAGCCCCAGTGGTTTGACTGCAATTTCCCTCCTTCCTGCTTCCCCTTTGTGTACGTCCTTGGGGGAGCTTAGGTGTTGCTTAACCATTGGGAAGATCCTGGGAGGGGCCAAGCAGACTATATAAGAGCAGCTCGACTTTGAATAAAGGTCTCACTTCACAAGAATGAGCCTCAGTGTGTTGTGTGTCTTGTCTGTCTTGTCTGTCTCATAACCCTAGTCCCTCTGCTCGACTCGGGGCTTGAAGCACGTGGCAATGCAGGCGTTGCCAACAAATGGAGGTCCCAAGTACAGTGTGGAGTTGACAAATATTTAATCAGAAGCTGGTGAGTATAAATTTTATCTCTCACAAAAAACAGTGTAATAGCCATATATTCAAACAAACCACCTCGCTTACCTGGATCCTACCAAGAATGTATTTTAAACTGCATAATATGATGAAATTTATTTCTTCAATCTAATATTTTATTTTTTACTATTAACATGATATTAACACAAAATACACCAAGCCCCCACAGTTAGTTCTTGGAGACAGTTTTAAAAATATATTGCTGCTTTTTTTGTTGTAAAGGTAAAATGATTTTCTCAAAACTTACAAATACTTAAACTTATTCATGCAAAACCAAGACAATTGTCATACAAACCTCTTAGCAAAGTATTTGAATTTCCTTAAAGAACTTGTCAAAGAGCAGAAAGGATTCACTTTTACCATGATAAGTTAGAGAATATAATCAACAACTGATACGTTGTATGATAAATTTTGAGACTCAACCAACTAATTTATTGCCTGTCAAAACAAATTTACTTCATGAAGACATTTCACAGTACAGTCTCACACACTATGTATATATAAACTTTACTGGGTTAGACAATATTCTGTCATAAAATGATTCACATGTTTGCAAAGATAGAATTTTTAAATTGCATACCTGAATACAACAGAATTGAATCAGAAATTAAGTGATTCGGGGCATCAAACTACAAAACGTGGCAACTGGCATTTTTCTGGCATTTGAGAATACAACAGGATTAGGAACATCCGTCTATCTTTTTTTTTTTTTTAATATTTATCTGCTTTAACTGAACGTGAGATTCACAGAGAGGAGAGACAGAGTGAAAGATCTGCCTGCTGATTCACTCCCCAAGTGACCATAACAGAGCCAGAGCTGAAAATAAGGAGCCAAGAGCTTCATGCGGGTCTCGCATGCACACGCTGGGTCCCAAGGTATTGAGCCATCCTCTATGCCTTCACAGGCTGTAAACATGGAGCTGGATGGGAAGCGGGGCTGAGGGGACATCAACCGGTGCACAACGGGGATCCCATTCTAGAGCACTCTATCTTACACTTGCAGAGAAACAATGAAGACACTGGTTAGCCAACAGGAATTTTAACCAACCATCTTCCACTTCATTATTATGTCATGGAACCATTTGTCTAATCATACATTTTTATTATTATGATTCACCTCTCATAAATGTAAGAATGCACCACTTTCTCATTCCAAAAAAATGTGCATTTTACTATTTTTTGAAATTAAGCATTCCAAATACACACACGCACAAAATAGTAAAAAATGGAATTTTTTGTCAAGTTCTATCAATGAAACAGCAAGGCTACTGTTTCACAAAATGCAAATATTAGAGGAAGAGAAGCTTTAATTGTATAGGTCTCTACAACAAAACAAATAATTATCCTCAAATAAAATTGAAACAATAGTATAATAGCCACAACAGCAGAAAGGAAAGAACAAGTACAATTATGCAAAAAAGTTGTCTTCTATAAGGATTGTAGACTTCATTAATCTCCATCAAAACTGACTGAAAAGTAAAAATAATAGCCATAGAATAAAAAAAAAAAAAAAAGAAAGAAAGAAACTGTAAGCTCCAGTGATATATGGAGGATTCTCAGAGGAAAATGTGAAAAATCTTACATAGATCTTTTTGATACTTTACATCAAATGAAGATGTTTTCATTTAAAAACATACTACTAAAGCTGACACAAGAAGATATGGAATTTCTCATTGCTTGTCTTATAAATAAATTACATTTTTAGCCAAAATTTTCCTAAAAAGGAACACCAGGTACTGGTGATTTATTGTACATTTATTCAAATATTAAAATAAAATACAAATCCTAAACTTTTCTAAAAAAAATAGAGGGAGAGACTTCTTGATTTACACAATAGTAAAGAGTAACAGATGAGCAGGGAAATTGTGTAACTGGATTCTCAAAAGAGCACGCATACATAGCAAATAGAATCAGTTGTAGGAAGGCAATAGCTACATAAAGTTTTCTCATTTGTTGTATTTATCATTAATATTACAACAGTTCCTAATATAAAAGCCACAAGTATTATAGATAAAATAAATTCTTTCTTAAGAATGCAGACAGGGCCCGGCGCGGTGGCACAAGTGGTTAAGGTCCTCGCCTTGCACGCCTGGGATCCCATATGGGCGCCAGTTCTAATCCCGGCAGCCCCGCTTCCCTTTCAGCTCCCTGCCTGTGGCCCTGGAAAGCAGTTGAGGACGGCCCAAGGCTTTGGGACCCTGCAGCCTCGTGGGAGACCTGGAAGAGGCTCCTGGCTTTGGATTGGCATAGTATCGGCCGTTGTGCTCACTTGGGGAGTGAATCATTGGACAGAAGATCTTCCTCTCTGTCTCTCCTCTCTGTATATCCGCCTTTCCAATAAAAAAATAATAAAAATAAATCTTAAAAAAAAAAGAATGCAGACGAAATACATGAGACTGCAAAGTCATTTTACATTAATACATCAGGACATGTTACAGGGTTTACATTCAAAGCAATTTAAGTGTAAATTTTGCATGGAAGCTCAAATATTTAAAATGATGAAAAATAACTGGTAAATAAAATATAGTCATATTTTGGTACATTTTCAAAACAGAATTGTAAATCTTTATACAACTTTCACTAACGCAATAGAGTTTGTATTAACTTGCAGATAATTTGAATTGACTTGCTAAATTACTGAATATATTTTTATTATTTATTTTTGTTAGAAAGGCCAATTTACATAGAGAAGGAAACATGAAGAGAATAAGTTTTCCATCCATTGATGCACTCCAATGGAGTGGCTGGTACAGAGCTGAACCAAAGCCAGGAGCCAGGAGCTTCTTCTGGGTCTCCCATGTGGATGTAGGGGCCCAAGGCTTTGAGTTGTCCCCCACTGCATTTCCAGGTCACAGGCAGGGAGCTGGAAGGGAAATGGAGCAGCCAGGATATGAACAGGCACCCATGTGGGTGGGATCCTGGTACATGCAAGGCAAGGGGGTCTTCTGTTTTTATTTTACACCACCCCCCCCATAAAAATAAATATCCATTATCCGTTTTATAATGAATAAGTGATATAGTCAAGTTTGTCTTGGTTCCTGAAATGAAAAAATAAAAAGGGTAATAGCATCATTTTATTTGCTATAGAAATGAAATTTGTCTATGCATGTATAATATTTAAATTGGTAGGACTCAGGATAAATGAAACCTGTCATTACATTCCAAAAGTTAGAAATCATCATTTCATAGTATACTGCATGAAATGTTTTAATTAAAAATAGAGGAAGGAAATATATTGTAATAACTAAAAGATACCTGTGACTTGATTATAAAAATACTAAATATTCTAAAATAAAGTGCTTTTTCAATTTAAAAGGTTGCCACACAGGTTTTTATTTCTTACTCCTAGAATCAGTATTAGTGCCAAGGAATATAGAACACTTAATAAATCAAAGGTGTATAAAATTAATGATTCAAAAAAGACTTAAATCCTCAACTCATTTAAAAATCTGTCCCAAACATGAAAAATGCCAGAACAGTGGCTATGCTGGAAGTGAAGAAGACCTTGTTGAATTACTTATTGACAAACAGGAGATAACAAAGTACTTGGTTCATATTGAAATGAATGTAAACAAGCAGGATGCATAACTTGCATTCCAGAGAAAATTAGAAAGTGAGCTTACTTGCTGAGTTGTATTTTAAGTGCCAAGCCATCTGAGATGATTTATTAAAATGGAACAAGATAAATAAGACATGAACCAGCAAAAGATTTAAGAAGTTAGCTTCATGTTGAGGGAATGAAACCTTGGACAATAAAGAATCCCTTTTCTGTTGCCTAATAGCAAACTTCCCTTAGCAGTACCAGATACTAACATACTATCCGCTCTGTAACAGCCATCCGGCTTCCTATCGCAGTTACTTGCTGCCACATCATAGTCCTCTCAAAAAAAAAAAAAATCTGCTAATTACGGATCACTGATAAAAGGATACAGAACAAGCTATAATCAAAATTGTGACTAAAGTGTTTGTAGATCAACTCAGCCTAGGACCCTCTTGTGGCTGATATTCATGTTACATGGCACACTTCCCATGAAGTTTCAGCAGCCATTCTTAAAGACATCTCATGTTAAGACAAGAGTTTGTAATACACACACTCAAAGCAAATGCCAACCTCTCTTTTCTCTTCACCAATAGTGTTCCATTATTAGTGTTGCCAATCAGATCTACCTCCATAAATTCCCGAACCTCTTTTGAATTGGAAGATGGATTTGGGCTGTTTCCTCATCTCCCTATAGCACTGCCATATAATAATAAACCTTGTCTTTTCAAAACATGCAGCACCTGTTGTTTGTTTCTGCTTTTGGAAGCAGGCTCCTGCTGTGCAGACCCATTGCTAGGCAACAGGACCAAAAAGGTACATATGCTTAGCAGCTCAATGGTGGCTTATCGGAATTTTCCTCTAAAAAAATAATAACACCAAATTGCAAAAAGATAGAGACATGATTTCCACAACTGCGATCAAGGAAAAACACGATAGAATATAGTACAGTGTACTAAAATGTGTGAAATGTAGAAGTTAGCATATCAATTTCCTTGAATTGAAAAACAGAGAGGGATAGTGCAGCGTGTTTTTTGTGTGCTTCTGTGATGGTGTATCCACAAGAAATTGCTCTGTGTGTCAGAGTGGACTGCATGGTAGTGTAGGGGTGTGTTTGCCAGGTTCTGTTCTAAATCCTTCCAGCATGCCTGAGAACAGAATTAAATGCAGAAGCATGACTGAGATACAGGAAAAAGACCAGGGCTCACGAAGCTCGGGAGAGAATTTACATTCGAGGTGAGTAGGACAGCCAGCAGGACAGCATGGCAGAGACCCGACAAGGAATGCCCAAACAGCTCCTTCTATGTTCAGTCATCCCCTCTGGGACAAATGGGTAGTTTTGTATCTGAATTTCTAAACTTCAAAGGTTTTAGGTAAGGTTTAGAGAGTCTGAGATTTTCTGGGGACTTCTAGAATGTCCTTGTGGAATTTAGATTAGATGTATTCATCATGGCAACACCTCCCTCCAGATGTTGGGAGTTATAAGTGCTTCAGGAGAAAGCAGACATGCAAAAGGCTGAAGATACGCTGCAAGTCTGCAGTCAGAATGTGTGGGAAAATCTTCCTGCTATTTTTTTTTCCCTACTCCTTATGCCTTCCCTGTATCATTAAGATGTGACATTCATGTCAGTTATTTAGAACTCAGAAGAGAACAAAGACAACGGAAAGGTGTATTGATCTCTCTTTCAATCAGGAATGTTCTCTTTCTCTGCCTTTGGACAAGATTCCAAGCTCTGTGGATATTGAACCTCAGGCTTTACACACCAGTGGTTCCCCAATCCCTATGCTTTGGGTGTCAGACTGACAATACCACTGTCAGCCTTCCTGTTTCTGAGGTGATTACACTAGGCCTGGATAATGCTTGTGCATTCTCAGGGTCTCCTAATCGCAAAGGATCGGTGATGGAAATTCTGTGCTTAGCCAATTGGATGAGCCAGTTACAGTGAGAAATTCTCATTCTATCCAGTTGATTCTGCCTCTTCAGAACCCTAATGCAGAGTCAACACTAAACTGAAAAAAAAAAAAAATCAGGCTTTTCTTAAAGTAAAGATAACTGAGAGAATTTGTTGTTGTTGTTTTGGTTTGAGCTGAATGTGATCACTATGTGAACGTCCTTGAGATCTTTTCATTCATTTTTTCTCAGTGAACAAATAAATGACAAATCAATGAGTCCGTGATGTCCCAGGTATTGTGAATAGTAATTAAAGAAAAAGCAGAGCTTGCATCCGTATTTATGGAATTTCATCAAACCTGATGCAATTTTTGATACTTATTGCATTAGAATAATACATCTATATCTTTAAAAAAAACTTAGTAATTCTAAGAGAAACTTCAATGTCACAAAATAAATATGGCATAAAGTTATTAATTTAAACAGATTATGTCAGATCCCAAAAGACAAAATAAGTTTACATCTCTTACGTGAAGCTCATGTAGCAAAATATGCTTTTAGCAACATTCTCTTTTAGGTGTTTTACATTTTCTGCAGCCATACCTGTTAATTGAGTAGCTGGTTATTTATAAAGTGAAGTTTATATCCAGCAAATGTTTCATATTTATGGGAAAATCACCCTTTCCCTTTAGGATAGGTATCTTATATATTCATATGAGCTATTGCGTATGCATTGAGTGTCCATTCAAGGACAGAATTCTGAGTCCATTAGCAGGCAGAGCATTAAATAACCCTGTGGGTAAGTAATACAATTTGCAGCCGTTTATGTTTCAAATAACAGAATGTTTTGATAAGAGGGTGTTAAATTATGTCAAAAGAGGGGCTTAGGATGTCAACTGCAGAAATTCCTGGAAAGATTTGAATCTATTTATTTGCTCTTGATTAGAGCTCTATTATTCAATTTTGTATTAAGCAATGCTAACGTCCACACAATGCACAATTTCAATTCTGCCATACCATACAGTATTTTCTGCTGCTGCTAAAGTAAATTCATTATGTCTTTCTGTAGAGAAATAATGTTATGCTTTCACGCATTTAAAACACTTAAATTGAGATATCTTGATGGCATAATATCTGCATCACATCAATTTACACATGAAAAAACTGCCAGTTCACTCGAATATTTTAATCAAATCTTCTAATTAGCATGCGATATGATGCTTACTTGAACACAGGTCCATGTATCTAGTGCATCAATATTCTGTCCACAGGAATTTTCTTTTTTCTTTTAAACATGAAATAAACATTGGAATTTAGTTTGACCTTCTGTGTCATTTACACTGAATTATTTGTCCATTGGGAGAAAAAATGTCAAAAGATATTGTAGCTGATATTTAATAAATCAGATTTTGAATTTTGCAGTAGTGTTTAACATGAGGTTGAAACATTTTTCTTAGCCCTTCAATTAAATTCTGAAAAATAAATAAGCTGTATTATAAAGTTTTCATAAAATTTGATTTAAAAACAAAGGACTACTGAAGAAGAGAATTACTTGGAAATCAAGCTGATAGAACATTTAGGAAATCTATGCAAGGAATAGGAATAAATTACTAGGCCATAATAATAAAATCAAGCAACATTAACTGAGTTCTTATCTATTTTAGCTGTGTTTACTCTCACTTTACCAGCACTTTAGTCAGGATAATAAAGACTTGTTTTGGCCAACAGAAAGTAAAGCTTTCAATTGTACCACTGGAATCCCACATGCATGCCTGCTCTAATCCCAGCAACCCAGCTTCCCTTCCAGCTCCCTGCTTGTGCCCTGGGAAAGAAATCAAGGATGACCCAAAGCCTTGGGACCCTGCACCCACGTGGGAGACCCAGAAAAATCTCTGGGTTCCTGGCTTTGGAACTGCTTAGCTCAGCTCTGGCCGTTGCAGCCACTTGGGGAGTGAATCACCTGATGAAAGATTTCCCCCTCTCTGTCTTTTCCCCTCTCTGTACATCTGCCTTTCCAAAAAATAAAATAAATCTTTTTTAAAGAGAAACATTCCTCATTTCCTTTGCACTTTCACTGTAAAATTTCAAGTTATTCAGTTGTTTCTGGTTTGGGTTGTGAGAAGGTATGGTATATTGGTATCGAAAAAAATATTGTAACACTGCGAATATTTAGTTACGGGGCTTACCCCGCATGCTTAGTTCTGTTTTCACAATATCCTGTACCATTTTTGAAATCCATTGCACAAGTCCACTCTGAGATTTTGCAAGCTAAGCTTCCACCTGCAATACTGCATCTCCTGTGGACACTGATTCCTATTTTGACCAGTCAACTTGTGGTCTAACTCCCGGCTGATGGCCTGGGAAAGTGTAGGGTTGGATAGCTTCCAGTTCTTGATCCCCTGCATGCGTATGAAAGACTTGGAAGAATCTTCAGACTTCTGGCTTTGCCTCAGCTCATCTATAGGTATTGTGCCTGTTTCTGAAATAAAACAGAAAATGAAGGTTCTCTTTGTCTCTCCTTTTCTCTGTAACTACCTTCCAAATAAAAATAAGAGTAAATATTTTTAAAGATATTGCAAAGTTGAATTAAGAACATTCCTTTAAAATAAATAAATTAATCCATGGTAAGCATATGAATCTGAGAATTTTGTAGAATCCCCCTTCACAGTATGCAAAATACAAGATATATATAAACATGTATGTTCATCTAAAAGAACTGTTTAATGTAGATTAGCACACTGAGAAGTGAAGATACAGGGTACTAATGCATCTCTACTGAATAAGAGAATAAAAAATGGAACCCATGTTTTATATATTATTAATGTCTGACTCAACTATATAAATATCTTCTTTTAAGTATTTGAACATCTAAATAAATTTGATGACAAATAAGAGACAGATAATAGAAAGACACACACCCAGATGAGAGAGAGACAGAAATCCTATATTCACTGATTTACTCACCAGATACCAAAGATAGCAGAGTAAGGCAGGGTTTCTGGAATTCCCATTTATGTGATAGAGAATCAAAAGGTGCTGCTTGATTTGCTATTCCCAAGGTGTCTGATCTGAAAGCTGGATCAAAAATAAAGGATGAGCCATGATCCCAGAAACTCTGAGAAGTGATGTATACATCCCAAGTGGCAGAATAAATTGCTATACTACAACATTTGCCCCTATAGACTTTTTAGAATAGATATATAAAAATATTTTTATCACACTTTCATGGTCTGGTGTTACGGCTCAGTGGCTAAATTCCCACACTGTTAGCACCGGCATCCCATATGGGTACTGGCTGATCCACTTCCCTTCCAGCTCCCTGCTTGTGGCGTGGGAAAGCAGTGGAGGATAGCCCAACACCATGAAACCCTGCACCCATTTCGGAGACACAGAAGAAGCTCCTGGCTGCAGAGTTTGGATCAACTCAGCTCCTCCCTTTTGGCCACTTGGGGAATGAACCAGCAGATGATGGTTTTCTCTCTGTCCTTTTCTCTGTAAATCTGCCTTTCCAATGAAAAAATCTTTATATATATATATTCACATATTTATATATTTCATTATATAAGATTTTATATATAATATAGTGTGTATTATCTAATAATATATATTTATATGCTACATACATAATATTTTATGTTTATTATATAACTAATTATGTTTATATCACATTTTAGAAAGTATTTACTGATGACCAAAAATACCAACAAAATGCCTTTCAAGTTTTCAATCTTGGCTAATATTACAAGTGCTAGAAAAAATGAGGTGTAAATGTCTGAAAAATTGCATGGAAGGAATTAATTAATCAAATGATTAAATATTTGCTCATTTATAGATTGGTATTTTTCAGTTTTATTTAAAAGAGATGTAACATATTAGTGCAAAGCTTAACTATTTCATGGGAAATAATCTTTAATGTGTCATACTTTGCCAATTTTACTTTTTATTTCCACCTCTTTTTTCAAATGCATAAATCATATTGCATCAAGTAAAATAGCTTCTTAAACGCATGAACTAAATTGCAATAACACATTTTAAAAGCTACTATTAATAGGCTGCTCAACATTATGTGGTTACCTGTGGTCAATATGTTGATAATTTATTGATGTTACAGAAGATTAGAGATGGAAAGCATTATTAATCACAACTGTGGAAAGAAGATAAAGTACGTGGATGTTTTCAGTACATTTTGTCATTACTACCTACCTCCATTGTACTGATTTACAGGTTTAGACAGATAAATACTCACTAGTTGTTTTTTTGTTTGTTTGTTTTTAAGATTTACTTATTTTTATTGGAAGGGCAGATATACAGAGAGGAGGAGAGACAGAGAGGAAGATCTTCTGTCCGATGATTCACTCCCCAAGTGAGCGCAACGGCTGGTGCTGCGCTGATCCGGAGCCAGGAACCAGGAACCTCTTCCAGGTCTCCCATGGAGGTACAGGGTCCCAAAGCATTGGGCCATCCTTGACTGCTTTGTCAGGCCACAAGCAGGGAGCTAGATGGGAAGTGGAGCTTCTGGGATAAGAACCGGTGACCATATAGGATCCTGGCATGTTCAAGGAGAGGACTTTAGTTGCTAGGCCAAGCAGCTGGGCCCTAAATACTCACTAGGATTCAATGTTAGCCTTTTTACCACACAGAACTGCAGGCCTGTTGATCCTCTTTGGCTGACACTCACAGAAGCTGATGACTGATGAAATGACACATTGTGGCCCCAGTTTCCTAGGAGTTAACCCACTCTCTGCCTAATAGTAAAAACAGAAAGTTGTATGTTGTTATGACTAAAGGAAAACCAACTCAAACCTAACCAAAGGCCTGTCTTCATGGTGTATTTGATAGTTTTTTAATGCCTTGTGTTTTCTAATTTGTAACATAAATTTGTTAGGATAAAATATACTGAAATAATAAAATCATGAATTGAACAGAAAGTAGTTGATAAGTTCCACAACGAGTATACATAGATTTTATTCTTTGAAATATCAAAGTTGTGGGGCCCGGCACGATGGCGCAGTGGTTAAGGTCCTCGCCTTGCACGCCTGGGATCCCATATGGGCGCCTGTTCTAATCCCGGCAGCCCCGCTTCCCTTCCAGCTCCCTGCCTGTGGCCTGGGAAAGCAGTCAAGGACGGCCCAAAGCTTTGGGACCCTGCACCTGTGTGGTAGACCCGGAAGAGGTTCCTGGGATTGGATTGGCATAGCATTGGCTGTTGTGCTCACTTGGGGAGTGAATCATGGGACGGAAGATCTTCCTCTCTGTCTCTCCTTTCTGAATATCCGCCTTTCCAATAAAAACATAATAAAAATAAATCTTAAAAAAAAAAAGAAATATCAAAGTTGTGATGAATGCATTCTTATAAGTCTAAAGTCTACCAAAAAGTGGAGGAAATGAAAATTATTGAGACATGAAGAAGAGGAAAAAGCAAGAATGAGGCCCTAAAGCTACAACACTCTATCATGGAAAACAATAAAAATATGAAAAATTATAAAAAAATATAAAAAGTACAAAATGTACTAAATAAAGTAATAAATCAATAAGGCTTTTCAAGAACAAAAGAGAAAATGAGGTTTATACAGGAAAATAAATAAATTTCCAGGACAAAAATGAAGAAGAGCTACCCAAAAGGCCAACACGGATGGGGAAGGGTTGATTGACAGGTAATAGGCCAGATAGGCGGGAGTGTCCTGGGGATCTACCGTACAGTAATGACTCTAGACAATGTTAGCATGCTGCATGTTCCTCTATTTTAACAATTCAAATGTAGGATTGTAGATGGTTTTATTATTAAGAAATATCAAATGTTCCATATAAATGTTTCATACATTTATGTCTTAAACTTTTAAAGATCAATTTTTTAAAAATCTACCAAGATCTTTGAATGCTTCAGTCTTAACCTGACATAATTTGTTTTATTCTGAAATCTCTTCTGGGGTCGCGGCAAGACCATGCATCTCAAAATTAATGTGTTTTCATCAATTGCTTTTTAATCTTCACAACTTGGCACTTTGCTTAACATAATTGAAGTAATTTTTGAGGAAAAAAAAGGTCCTCAAGAAGATACTGAACTGTTTCATTTAAAAGAATAAAGTCTAATTTGTATGGTGCTTGCATTATTC